>NC_052623.1:177636118-187636118 GCF_016161935.1 Mauremys reevesii
GTGAGAGTGGCACAGACCTCTCACAAAGCACGGGACCCCGCGCCGTGAACATCATGGTGGCAATGGGTCATGTTCATGCTGCGGAACGGCGATTCTGGGCCCAGGAAACAAGCACGGACTGGTGGGACCGCATAGTGCTGCAGGTCTGGGATGAATCACAGTGGCTGCGAAACTTTCGCATGCGTAAGGGCACTTTCCTTGAACTGTGTGACTTGCTGTCCCCTGCCCTGAAGCGCAAGGACACCCGGATGCGAGCACCCCTGACTGTGCAGAAGCGAGTGGCCATAGCCCTCTGGAAACTTGCAACGCCAGACAGCTACACACGTTTAAAAATAAAATACATAGAACATTGTTAATTAACAACGTTTTCTCTATTAATGACTTCACGTTAAAGGGTTGAAACTGGGACGCAGACTGTGCTGGGAAGGGTGTGTAGTGATGTAAAGACCGCTTCTAAACTTGAGGAATGACAGGCTCCTGCTCCTAGAGAGGTCTGCAGTGCCGGACTGGTTGTTTCAACGGAGCCTGCCATCCCTCCTTTTCAGGACTCTGTGTGCGGGGGCTATGTGACCTTGTGGCGGGGGAGGACGGTTACAGCTTCCCCTGCTGCGTGGCTCTGTGGTCCAGGACAAGGACCGCTGCATAAGATCTGTAACCGCCCTCCCCCGCCACAAAGTCACGTACCCCCCACCCACACAGAACATGAAAACCACCTCCCACACCAACCAGGGTGCCTACTGACTGCACTGTGTGTGTGACCTGCTGCTGATCCTGCCCCCGTGTCTGTACCCTGGTAAATATGACTGTCCTATGCAATTACCAACCCCCTTCCCCACCCTTCAAACACAGTCTTCTGTACAAGAACATGACGGAAACAGTAATTAACAGCAAAGTATTTTTAATAATCAACTAGACAGTTAGGGGGTGAAACTGGGATTGGGGCTTGGGTGAGTCAGGAAGGGAAGGACTTCTCAAATTTTAGGGAATGAGAGTTTTTTGCTAATTGAGCACTCTGCAGGGGTGGAGTGACAGTTTTCACGGTCCCTGGCGCCCCTCCTTCTTGTTACTTTGGGTGAGGGGGGTATGGGACTTTGTGGCGGGGGAGGGCGGTTGCAGATACACTGCAGGGGGGCTCTGTCCTCCTGTCTGCGGTCCTGCAGAACATCCACAAGGCGCCGGAGCATGTCCGTTTGCTCCCTCATTAGTCCAAGCAGCGTTTGAGTCGCCTGCTAGTCCTCTTGACGCCACCTGTCCTCCCGTTCGCTGTGTGAGCGCTGGTACTGAGAGAGGTTCTCCCTCCATTGGCTCTGCTGGGCCTCCTCTGCTCAGGAGCAGCCCATAAGTTCAGCGAACATCTCGTCCCATGTCCTTTTCTTTTGCCGCCTAATCTGCGCCAGCCTCTGTGAGGGGGATGCTGGGGCAGGTCGGGAGACAGTTGCAGCTGTGTGATGGGAAAAAGGGAGTGAATTCCTTACAAAGATACATTTTTGCGAACAATGAACATAGTCTAGTCTGTCTCTGTGAACAAGACCATGCACAGCACCTATCTCATGCGCACTCAGGACAAGTTCGAATTTTCAGCCTTCGCATTCATTGGCTGGGGTCTTGCACTGGAGATCAGACAAGCGGGGCAGGACAGCAGAATCCGTGGAGCAGGCAGGCATGGTAAGCCGTAGAGTTTTGGCTGCTTAAAACTTAATGTATAGCAGTGCCCTCCTGCTGCAGGCAATCCGGAAAGCATAAACTCTGCCCCTGTTCCACTCCCTCGTGGCTGTCCCCGGGAAAGATCCCTGTATGCTGCCCCTCTGCAGCCTCCACCACGTGGCTGTAAACCGACGCTTATTGTTATGCAAAGGAAGAGTGAAGCATTCCCAATACTAACATTACCCTAATTACCCTAATTCAATGCAGGAGTCGACGGGCAAGATCACCCTGAGGAGGATCACTGACAGCGATAGAGAGCGCATGCTGCGTGAAAGCCAGCACAAGCCAGGGGCCTATGCTGCCATGCTCGTGGAGGCAATGCTCCCAGAGTACCTGATGATAGCCTGGCGCGGAAAAGTGTGCTACCACGGAGCACCCAATAAGGCAGCTCTCCCCAGGAACCTCATGCGTAGGCTTTTCGATTACCTACAGGGGAGCTTCGTGGAGATCTCCCAAGAGGATTTCTGTTCTATCCCCTTATATATTGACCTTCTTTTCACATAGTTCAGAATCCTGTTCCATTAAAAATAAATGTTTACATGTTTAAAGCACTTACCGACTGATCCTTCCCCTGATTCAGGGTCCTGGTTAACGGCCGGGGAGGGTTGGTAGGGGATCTCTGTGAGGGTGATGAAGAGATCCTGGTTGTCGGGGAAATTAGCGTTGTAAGCGCTGTCGACTGCCTCGTCGTCCTCATCTGCTTCTTCATCTTCCCCGTCCGCGAACATCTCAGAGGAACCGGCCGTCAACACTATCCCATCGTCAGAGTCCACGGTCAGTGGTGGGGTAGTGGTGGCGGCTACACCTAGAATGGCATGCAGTGCCTCGTAGAAGCGGCATGTCTGCGGCTGGGATCCGGAGCGTCCGTTTGCTGCTTTGATTTTTTGGTAGCCTTGTCCAGGTCCTTGATTTTCACGCGGCACTGCATTGAATCCCGGCTGTATCCTCTGTCTGCCATGGCTTTGGAGACCTTCTCGTAGGTCTTTGCATTCCGTTTTTTGGAGCGCAGCTCCAAAAGCACAGACTCATTGCCCCACATAGCAATCAGATCCAAGACTTCCCGGTCAGTCCATGCTGGGGCCCTCTTTCTATTCTGAGATTGTATGGACTCCTCTGCTGGAGAGCTCTGCATCGCTGCCAGTGCTGCTGAGCTCGCCACGATGTCCAAACAGGAAATGAGATTCAAACTGGCCAGACAGGAAAAGGAATTCAAATTTCCCCGGGGCTTTTCCTGTGTGGCTGGTCAGAGCATCCGAGCTCGGACTGCTGTCCAGAGCGTCAACAGAGTGGTGCACTGTGGGATAGCTCCCGGAGCTATTAGCGTCGAATTCCATCCACACCTAGCCTAATTCGACATGGCCATGTTGAATTTAGCGCTACTCCCCTCGTCGGGGAGGAGTACAGAAATCGAACTAAAGAGACCTCTAGGTCGAAGTAAATAGCTTCGTTGTGTGGATGGGTGCAGGGTTAATTTGAATTAACGCTGCTAAATTCGACATAAACTCCTAGTGTAGACCAGGCCTTAGAGTTTATGGAAAATCATCACCATTTTAATGACATTTTTATAAGCACTGGAATGAAAATTGTCTATTCATCACAATCCTCTTGGAATGAAACCATTCTCTTGTATATAAAAGAGTTTTCTCCACTCTTGAGTCTACCTTATTAATGTAAAAGGAAGTTATCTTGCTTTAAAGGACTTTGGTGAGTAATTACTTTTCAGCTCAAGCGTGCCCTTTACATTCTTTATTGTGGCTACTTTGTTTTGAAAATTACTCTGAATGTAATTCTGGAGCTGGCTTAGTTTTCTGGTTATTTCTGTAAATATAGGTTGCATGGATCAAAGAGGCTGGAGGTCAAACTTGTTGAGCTCATTATCAAATAGCTAATCTTGGTCCCACAAATTACAGGGTTGAATTTATGTGATGGGACTGTGTTGTATATTTGTGACGGGGTCCCTGGGGTGCAACCTGGACTGTGGGACCCCCAAGTCCTCTGTCCCACAAACCTGGGTTGCCTCTCACACTGTGATGCTGATGTCAAGCTACCAATCTCTGACAGGCACTGCACTGACACAAATATCCACAGGCAGGGACCCAACCAAATGAGTTGCATAAGTGATTTCCCAGCCACTCATGAACCATTAATAGAGCGGTTCTAGCCATACCCCATAGCCATGTCTCTGTCTCTCTTGTTAAATCTTCTTTCAGCTTGCTAGAAAGATCCTTGCTGTGACATGGAAATTAGGCAGCCCCCAATGGTCAGGCAGTCTCCATTGCCTGCGTGCTCTCTCTGAGAAGTTTCTTGGATGGCCCTAGGATCGTGGATTTCCTTTAATGGGCCATCAGCACATGGGCTTTTCCTTTCTTGGAACTGAAAGGTTGACTGTAGGCATCTCCCAGCCTCACAACATTTCAGTAATGCATTTAGTAATGCTAGACAACTTCACATATAATAGCACCTAAAATTCAACAGTTTATGAATATTTAACAGATCAAGATTTTTAAAATGATACCTCATAAGGCATACTTTGTACAAAACGTATAATTCTGTCACTGTGGTGAATATGGGGTTTCCAGGGTGCTACTTTGAGGTATAGAGTGCCACAGCATTCCACTGTTTTTAAAATATATTTTTATTCTAAGTATATTTTAAAAATATAGATATATGCTTTGTTTGTACAATGTTCTAAAAATATTGTCCCCATAAGGAAAAACCATCAGAGATTTCTTGTCATTTATCACAGTTCTTTAAGCTTTTTTTTCTTCATGTACAGATGTAAACATTTTTTTCCCGATATTCATCTCACAAGGTCATTCTTAAAGTTGTCTGAGTAATTACATGTACTAGGACATGGCATATCAGTCTTCAGAATCCATATATAATTGACTGCTGTTTTGTGTGGCATCCACTGGAAATGTTGTTAGTAGGTAGAGAAGCATGTGAATAAGAATAGATTGGCAAGGCTCACTGGCATGATCTACCTCAGTGGCTCTCAAAGTTTTGTACTGGTGACCCCTGTCACACAGCAAGCTTCTGAATGCACCCCTCCCCTTATAAATTAAAAACACTTTAAAAAATATTTAACATTATTATAAATGCTGGAGGCAAAGTGGGGCTTGGGGTGGAGGCTGACAGCTCATGACTCCATGAAGGGTCATGACCCCCAGTTTGAGAACTCCTGATCTAATTCCTTTGAGCCACCACTCTGATAATGCAAAGCAGTAGTAAAACTGGCCAGTTAAGGAAGATCTCTGTGTCCATTCCCTGCATCACTGCAAAGCAGCTGGAACAACCTGGTGAATATAGACCGATATATTTACCTTATACAAATAGGCCTCTTTGTACTGGCCTCATGTACCAGACTGATGTTCCCCTGACAAGACATTTCAAAGAGAATAAAAACTAAAGGAAAACTCAGCTATTGACATAATCTACATCCCCCTTTAACCGTTGCAGAAGGCTGTCATTTTCTGCTAAGAAGGGAAGATTAGCTCCTGATGGACATTTTCCCCACTGGTAACAAAGATGGATTATTAAGCCAGAGGTTGCAACTTGTTTGCCTCTAATTACACACCTAACTCCCTATTTAGACTTCTAATAAGAAGTGGCCTGATTTCCAAAGGTGCTCGACATGCACAAACCCTGATGAAGTCCAGATAAATAATCGTATCCATATACAACTCTTTCTTCACAAAGGACAATACTGCTTCATTAATGGAGTGAGAGTGGGTGTTGTGGTGGTGGTTGTTTTGCATTGGAATAAATATCAAAGAAAAATGTAAACTAATCACTTTACTGTCATAAAAGCACCTGCACTGGAGACCATATAGTGACTTAGCTTAGCATTTTCAAAGAGAAAGGTGTGAACAATTCTATGTCAAATCAACATGAGACAGTACAGTAAGATAAACCTTAACAGGAGTGCCCTGGCACACAAGTAAGAAATAAATGTTTCACAAGCTTGTTTTCTTTTACAAGGAAAAACTCATCATTTTGTTAATATACAACTCTTCCAAAGCAGAGCTTTGCTTTTATTTTCTCATGTGATGCATGACAAGACATTAACTGAGGTCCCAAATTAGTATCTCTGAAAGCTCCATAAAAAGAGTAAAGAGAAGGAAGTAACCCAGTTTCATAATTAATATGCCTCCCTCAAAAAAAATCCCATTTCTGTGGTCTAACTTGGCAAGAACTATTGTTCAGGAAATAAAGGCAGATCTATTTGCCAACACAATTACTGTATCAGTATTTAACTTTAAAATAAACAGTGCTCTGCAAAGAGTTTTGAGCTATCTTATGGATAGAAGATGCTGTTAAATCCTGAATCTTTTGTTCTCTTATGTGAGCTTTATGGATAATTATTCCAAATATGTAAGGAATAATGGAAAATATCTTGAGCATGATACATCTTCATAGAAATTTAATAGCAGTACATAGAAAGGAAGGGGGAAAGGAGAGTTTTCAGAAGAGAGGATGAAAGAGAATAGCAGCTGGTGGTGCAATTTGTGTCTGGGTAAGTCTTTTTAAGGATCTTTTCTTGCTGAAATATTTACAAGAGGGAAGATTCCAATTGCTAAAAAGTATTTGTATCCAACTTTGCATGAGCTCTATTGAATGCTTTAGGTAAGAATAACTTCCAAAATGTATTTTGTACTTACTTTGTCATTCCTCGCAAATTAATTTTGGAATGGAACTTTTCATATTTAGTTTTGGACCCCAGAATTTTGTTTCTAAGTTGTACCTGTCAATTTTTGTGTCACTTCTGTATGGAAAACTCATGTGTTCAAACTTCCCCATATATTCAGATTGACTTCTGTGCAGCTATGTGACTGAAAAGAGAAGATCTGTTTTCTCAACACCATATGGTTTTAAATAGAGAAGAGACTCTTTGTCTGCTACAAGGACAGATGTGAAGAAAGATCCTACCATTTTATGTTCATGTCAGATGCAGAATATTGCATGGCATTGGTGAGTCACTGTGTTGTCTCCAATGGTGACTTTATATTTCTTCTTTCATTCTTAGTTGTTTTCCTTAGTGTTCTTTTTGGTCATCTTGATTCCAAAATTTAGTTTGCTCTTTGTCTTTTGAAAAACATAACAAAGAAATTTGCAATACAGGTGGGATGGTAAAACACCTTCTGAATCCACTCTTTTTCAAAAGGTTGGAAGAACAGATAGTACTTACAAGTTGCTCTGATTGTCAACAGATTCATATTCTGTCAAACCAAAAAGGAAAATCAGTTACATGTTTAGGGCACCTCAGTGAATGACTAACTATCAGCCTCCTCCCATTTAAATGGCTTTTAGGTCAAGCAACTCAGCATATTGCTATTTTCACAGAGATAAACAGTCTTTGAGTTAGCCAAGGCCCACAAACCAGACACCAAGGTGATTAGAAGAGCATAGCTAGGTGTGCTGTGCATCAGAGAGGTTTTGAAAAACAGTTTCATGACTGGTCAGGCTACAGTGTGACAGTTGTGTGTGTTTCTCCTTGATGCAAAACCTCCCCCTGTGTTGAATGTACTTCCCTGTAAGCCAATCCCCCTCTTCCCTTCAACCACAGCTGGCAAAGGAAATAAAGTCCCTATTGTTTTGAATCCATGGGGTGGGGGAAGAGGGAAGGACAAGGCCACATTGCATATTGTAGCCCCACTACAAATCAAAGCTGTTTGAATGACAGCCTTCTCTTGTTTGGCCCATCCTCTGGAGTGGAGTGGCTGGGTGCCTGGAGCCTCCCCTCTGCCCACGTTCTTGGGCATCTGAGTGAGGAGGATATGGAACTTGGCGAGGAGGGCAGGTGGTTATACAATAGATGCAGTGGCAGTTTGTGCTCTTATTGCCTTTCCTGCAGCTCCACCAGATGCCTGATCATGTCCGTTTGCTCCCCCATTAGCCTGAGCATCTCCTCCTGCGTGTTCTGATCACGCTCACTGTATGCTTTCCTGGCCTGCTTGAGTTTGGAAAACATGTCATCGCGAGTGTGGGTTTTTTTTCCTTCTAAAATGTGATAACCTCAGGAACAGCCATGATACGGGGAGCATAGAAACATTTACAGCTGCCGGGGGGATAAAAAGGGAGAGTAAAATTTAAGATGATACATTTCTGAGAACAAAAGGGAGACTCTTTCACATTGAATCAAACAATTCACAGCAGACAGCACATGTGCTTTAGGTACAAGGTTGCATTTTGCCTTTCATATTGAGCTCCTGCCGGTATGGTGACACATCACATATGTCTGGGCAACAGAATTCGGTTTCCAGGCAGCCATGGTAAGCCAAAGGGTTTGTGGGGTTGGCTTCTTCTGCCTTCATAACATGTGGGAATGGTTTCAAACTGCAGTGCCCTCCTTTCCCATAGCAAGCAATGCTAGTTGGGTTTGCCGTTTAAAAGGAGGGGGCTGCAGTTTTGTGTTGGATATGCAGCATACCCCTCCCCACACTGCGTGGCTATTCTCTGGGATGATCCCTTTTAGCCAAGCGCAAACATCCCAGCACGAATGGGGTCCTTTTACTGTTCCCTTACAAAAATTCCCCTATTTCAGCAAGTTGACTATGAATGATATCACTTTGCTGAGGCTGATACAGAAAGATAAAGACCGAATGTTGCATGAATGTGACCAAATCCCAGGACCATTCGCTGCCATGCTTTGTGCTGCAATGATTCCAGACTACTTGCTACTGGCTTGGTGTGGTAAAGGGTCCGGGAATCCACCTTGGGAGGGTATTGGCTCCAGGGTGATGAAAAGGCCCTGGCTGCTGGGGAGAATGCATTCTCTGCTTGCCTGCTGTGCATTCTCCTCCTCCTCCTCCTCATCCACAAAATCCTCCTCTGTGTTGTGTGAGACTCCCTCCTTGCAGGTGTTCACGGACAGTGGTGCGGTACTGTAGGGTCACCCCCTAGAATGGCATGCAGCTGATCATAGAAACGGCTTGTATGGGACTCTGACTTGGAGTGACTGTTTGCATCCTTGGTCTTTTGGTAGGCTTGCCTGAGCTCCTTAACTTTCACACAGCGCTGTTATATGTCCCTGTTGTAACCTCTCTCCATGATGCCCTGTGCAATTTTGGCATATATATCAACATTTCTTCTTTTTGATCGGAGTTCTTCCTGCACAGATTCTTCTTCTCATACAACAATCAGATCCAGTGTCTCCTGTTCTGTCCATACTGGAGCTGTTTTGTGATTCTGGGATTGCATGGTCACCTGTGCTGCTGAGCTTGCCATGTTGGCCAAACAGAAAATGAAATTTAAAGGTCTCAGGGCTTTTCCTGTCTACCTGGCTAGTGCATCAAAGTTGAAAGTGCTGTCCAGAGTGGTCACATTGGAGCACTCTTTGATAGCTCCCGGAGGCCAATACCATTGAATTGCACAACACTGCTTCTGCACTACCCCAAATTCAACCCAAGAAGGTCGATTTTAGTGCTACTCCCCTCACCGGGGAGGAGTACAGCAGTCTATTTTTAGAGCCCTTTAGGTCAAAGGAACAGGGTTATAAAATTGACCTAATTGCTTATAAAATCAACCTAATGCAGCTAAATTCTACCTAACCTCGTAGTGTAGACCAGGGCTTAGTGTTTGGAAGAGAAAATACAGAGTGATATTCAGAGGACATAAAGAAAATGTGTGAACAACATATTTTTAAAATTAAAATAGTTAATAAAGGTTTAGGGAGCTCTGTTTCACTCTTTCCAATTTACTGCTATTATTTTTCTACCCATATGATAAACTGAACATCGGAGGCTCTAGTTGATTAGAAGCTCATTTGGAAAACAGTCAAAATTATAAGATAGCCTGAATAATGAAGTGCTGCTTTCTATGAGTTGGGAGACAGTCTGTACAATAATTCAAAATATTTATGACCATTGTCAATGTTTCGTCAACAAGGCCTTAACTAATGGTTCTCGCATTGTTATGTTCTGGTGTGTCGCATCCAAAACTGTGATCTAATGATGAATATTAAATTGCTAAGGTTTGTGTGAGAAAGCAGAATGGAAGAGAATCGAACATCTGAATATGTGAAATTTTGAAGTGCAGAGAAGGAGTTAACCTGTAAAAGATTGTGGGACTGGGGTACAAAGTACTAGGGGGAATGGGGGAGAGTTTTGGAACCCTTGAAGTAATGTGACATGTACAAACTGTAGTTTTCTCAATATCACCTCTACAAATTCATGTAAGACTTCAGCTTTCTCCATGCACTGTTATTAGTGAAATAACTATAAATGTTGTTTCTGACTTGCAGAAGGCACTCACTGTAGTAATAACATGTTGGTATCTTACTGAGGAAGCAGCACCACCATCTTGAGCTCTTACACGGGTGCTCCCACAGCAGTTAGCAGCTGCAGTCTCTTTCCTTAACCTTATGTTTCTTGTCTGATTTGATTACTTGTCAATAAGAAATGGGTTGTGTTAAAGAGATAAGTAACAGTTTATCATTAAGGTGCAGTGGTGGTAGTAGTAGTGGTACCACAGTTAAATCCTATTGAAGAGTTCTGTTTGACAGATTTAAACCTTAATTTGGTTAAATCTCATTGAAATGGCCAAGAGTTCAGGATATAAATTTTGAACACAATTGGAATTTTTCATGGTGCTTTGGTGAAAAAGGAATTACTATGGAGAAAACAATGTGTCAGAAAATGATTCCTTTGGCATTTTTTTGACTAGATCTCACTTTTCTTTATATCCCATTGTTGAAACAAATCGAAAACCCTCTAGGATCTATCCTCTTCCCACATTGCTGCTCTTTATGTTCTGATTACCAGAATACCAATTATACATTGGAAGTTTTTGTCTGTAGATCATTTTTATGATGTTTTAACCATAATGAAAAATACATACACCAAGCTAAACACAGAAAGACTCACCAAATACCTCATTAGCCTCTGGGACAGTTCCTTCTGCTAGGAAAGCAAGGCCTAGCTGTTAAAATGTCACCTCTGTTAGCTATTGTTTAAATTCCCATGCATTTCACGATCCTTATTAGAGAGACAAACTGTGAATCCCAGTTTACAAGACATTTAGGTAAGAGCTGCTGAGTACTCTACTTCTATCCCCATTTTTCAAACATGCAGACACAGAACCCAAGTCTCTTACAAAACAAACACCATTCTTAGTAACTGAGCCACACTAGGGGACTATGACCAGCCTCAGATGCAAGCTGACATACATATATACTATGAATTGATAACACACACTTTCCCATTAAACTCTATAGTCAACATTAGTTTTTGAAAAAACAATATAACTACTTTTCAAAAAAGTGTCCAGTATCAATTGATTAATATGTTAATTCTCATTTAACAGTATCCATTCAAATAAATATTTAGACATCAAAATCAAGATAACAAAAATAACAAGTAATAATAATAATAAAAAAACAATCCACACATCAGAAGTTAAGGTTGTTCTGGGGTGAACAAATATGTCTTTCCTAATAAGTACGTAAGTATAAGTATAATTTGAGCAGTGTAAGATTTATGATGCCCTTAGCTATTCTCTTCATTGATTTAAAGTGCTTTGGTGATTACACAGTTGTTACTGGCAAAGTCAATCAGTTTTTTGACACAAAAAGTTACTTTTTGAATATTAATAAAATTACAGTATGTTTATCTACCATCTTTAGTACACAGGAATAATCTTAAAACAGCATGTTGAAAGAATTAGAAGCAAAATCAAATCTTTAATTCTAGCTGCCTGGGGCATATTTTAATTAAGTTATTTAAGTTGTTTCTTATTTGTTATACTGAAAAGTCACCTTTTGTATTTTGGTTCTAGTTAAACACATTTTTTCTTCGTGTTTGCTACTTAGTACATTGTTAGGAATCTAGTAGTTGCCTTATCACACGGTGATCATTCTAATCTGAAATGTGGCAAAGGTGGCCCCAGATGATTCAATGGAAGGTGTAAAATCTCCAGATACAGACAAGTATACAACATGTCCAGGGAGGGAAGGGTATTTCCTGATCCTAGGTTGTCATTAGTTGCCTATATGACCTGAAACCCGAGAGCTAATATTCCATGTGCATTTTTATCCTACCTAATGTAATTATACATGTTCTTATCCCTATAATTCCCTAATATTACTTAAATGCTGCTTAGTTATTTTCCTTTGGTATCTGCTGCATGAATTTTAAAAGTGATGCTTTAATTTCATTGGATATTCCTCTGTAATATTTATTGCTTCTGTCTTGTTGCTTCCTGGTCTGTATTTAACATTTTGATGACAGTATTTAAAATATTCAAGAGAAGAAAACTGTATGAAGATGTTATAGTTAGAGCTGTTCTTTCTACTTACTCAAAGATGGTTCTACTCTTTATAGCCAGAGATAAAAGCAAAGAGGGAATTGAAGAGACCACAGATCCTCTTGTTCTCTCTGGCTTAAGTAAGCAGTGTTCCCTCACAACTTCCCCTCTGTGGTGGGTCTGCTGAGAGCTCCTTCTCATGTTCTGATATACTCTAACCATTGTTTATAGCTGAGAATAAAAATGTGCCATTCTGCAATTCTATCATGACTCTCTCTCTTGAAAAACTTACCTGCCTGGGACATGTTACCTGAATTGATGTAAAATTTTGTTAAATTGTAACGTTGATTTGATGGGTATTCAAGTTAATTGGCAGAAAGAGCATTATACATTAAAAAGATGGAAGTAGGAAATGTCAAAAATCCCCCCCGCCATGAGCTTTGAATGTTCACTTCTGCCCCAGACCATAATAGAGCATTTACTGACTAGAACAGTGTTTCTCAAACTGGGGTCACCACTTGTGTAGGGAAAACCCCTGGTGGGCCGGGCCAGTTTGTTTACCTGCCCCGTCTGCAGGTCCGGCTGATCGCAGCTCCCACTGGCCGCAGTTTGCCGCTGCAGGCCAATGGGAGCTGCTGGAAGCAGCGGCCAGTAAGTCCCTAGGCCCACTCTGATTCCAGTAGCTCCCATTGGCCTGGAGCAGTGAACCACAGCCAGTGGGAGCCACGATCGGCCGGACCTGCGGACGGGGCAGGTAAACAAACCAGCCCAGCCCGCCAGGAGCTTTCCCTGGACAAGCAGCGACCCCTGTTTGAGAAACACTGGACTAGAGCACACCAAATAAATGAAAAGATCCATGTGTTCAATTTTTCCTGCAGGAAAGGTCAAGCAAGGTTGTTAGACAAACTATTGTCCATGAAACATTTGCTTATTCTTGACTCTGAGCTTACAGATGAGGATGTCTACTATTGATATTGCTACTGAGCCCCTGCTGCTTTTAAATTTTGTTCACATTTTTCTTGTGAAGTCTCCTGGTCCCTGATACCCAATAGGCAGTAACTTCTGACTTGAAAATATCTCACTAAATATGACATAAGTACTTATCTCACTGATGTGCAGAAATACATACACAAAGCAGATTCCAGTGACTGAAGGCAACAGTGGCATACAAAAAAGGCCATTAAAATTGAAGCTGTTATAGATATTTCCTATGCTAATCAGAGACCTGTAATAATATGAGTAGTAGTAGTATTTTATTATACTCATAGAATCATAAGATTGGAAGGGACCTTGAGAGGTCATCTAGTCTAGTCCTCTGCACTAATGGCAGGACTAAGTATTATCTAGACCATTCCTGATAGCTGTTTGTCTAATCTGCTCTTTAAAAAAATCACCAGTGATGGAGATTCCACAACCTCCCTAGGCAGTTTATTCCAGTGCTTAACCACCCTGACAGGAAGCTTTCCTAATGTCCAACTTAACCTCTCTTGTGCCAATTTAAGCTCATTGCTTCTTGTCCTATCCTCAGAGGTTAAGCACAACATTTTTTCTCCCTCCTCCTTGTAACAAACTTCTATATTATTATAATTAATATTGTTCTGTATTTATATTACAATAGCATGCAGAATTCCCAGTCAGATGATTGGAAAAATCAGTCTCCAGGGCCAATTTTCAGTTGACAGGATCCCCTGGATCCCCCTCAGTCAGATTTCAGAGCAGGGATCAATAGTACGGAGACAGCCATGTTTGCATTGATAGATGATCTTCTCCTGCCCACTGGCAAAGGCTATACATTTATACTCACCCTATTGGACACCACTGGTGGTATCTCAGACCTTTTGGTCACTAGATTCAGTTGTCCTGCCTCCAGGAGATGGCAGGGGTACATAGAAACTGAAGTAGCTCAGGCCCAACTATTAAGAGCATCCTAATAGGCAACTGTTTCTCCACCTTCAAAAGCCCTCTTCTGCGGACTCCTACAAGACAACATTGTTTCCCTCATCTACATGAAGCTACTAGAGGAACTCGTGAGGCAACATAGGCTGAAGTGCTGGCAGTACACACCCATCCAGTTTTCTAACTCATTTATGTCAAATGTAACCCGCACCATCTCTTGGTCTTCACAATACCCAGCTGAGGCCAGTGCCTGGATACTGGGCAGCTGGCTGAACCTGAACCCAGGCAAGATGTAAATCATGCTGGTTGGCAGGAGGGAAGTGTTTCAGAGAACTTTCCTCCTCCATAACATTTTCTTCTATTTGAGGGCATTTCTTCTATTGAGGGCATTATTTTATTATTATTTATTTATTTATTTTGTCCTCTGAGGGCCTTTTTGGACTCCTTGAGGCTAGAGGACGGTCAAATACCCATGTACAGGAAAAATATTAACTTCCAGAGCTGGCTGGCCAGATTACTGCTTATCTTAGCAGACGACAAGCACTTGTAACCTTTAAGCTTGATTACTGAAATTCATAATATCTTGGAGTGAAGCTACAAAGCACCAGCTGGCACAGAATGCAGCAGCCAGTCTCTGACTGAGCAACACAGGTTGTTGTGAGCTCTATACGTTCTCCTCCAAGGCTCCATACTTTGGCATACCTCCCCATTGAATAGAATTAGATTCAAGGTCTCTGTCCTCTATAGCACTGGTTTAGCTACCTCAGAGATTGTCTCTCCATAAGCATGACCACTACAGCAGTGCTCTCTCTCTCTCTCTCTCTCTCTCTCTCTCTCTCTCTTTTCTGTTGATTTCACACTGCCACCTATTACCATGGTGTCTGAGCATCTTCCATATAAAATCAATAGCAATGTAGAAGTTCTTAGTGGGCCTCATGAAGTCTTTGCCACTTCTCCCTTTTTGGTTCAAACTCTGCTGGGGATAGGTTATTTAATTAATTTACTTATTTGATAGGAGGGAGTTGGTAGGGGATTGGAAATAGAGGTATTTATATTGTGAGCATCATTTATGGCGGTAAGGCTTCCTCAAAGAGAGAGGCTTTTGTGATTTTTTTTCAAGATGTACATTCCACTGGAGCTGTCTTTAAACAAACAAACATACAAACAAAAAACAGTCAGGAAGAACTTGTGAGACAGGAGACATCTTTCTCATGAGTTATACCAAAATTATGTAAGTCCCTATCAGAAGAGTTTAAAATAGCCAATGGCATTGTTATTTGAAACTAAACACATATCTCATTTTCTCAAATTAACTTTTGCAAAATAGTTTTCCTAATTTTTAAAAAAATCCTATAAACTAAATAAGTAATTAAATCTAAAAGGAAAAGAGAAAGATTGTTTAAAAAGCTTGTAAGGGTACTCAGAGTATTGTTGGGAATAGTATAAGAACACAGTCTAGTAAACTTAGTTTGGAGAATGCTGGAACACCCATGACTATCTTGACAATAAAAAGGACAGAAATAATGTAAGATAAGAAATGCTTTGGGTGAAATTTCCAAAAACATGTTGTAGTTGTAAAGATTTTGACCGTTTTCTGTTGATGGAGTGGAGGGAACTGAGAAACTTCAGAATAGTGATTTGGAGGAATGATGTGACTGTTTTTAATGCAGCTTTAATTAAGTGTTACATGATCTTCCTAACAAAGAGAAATGGGGGAAAGGAAAGGTCAAAAGGATCATCACAATTATTGAGTAAATACAAAAGATTTGGAAATGGGAATTGTTTAAATATGCAAAGGTATAAAAGGTAAAAATTTTCTCCACTGAGAGAACATTATTTTTCTCTGACAATTTCAGAACTCTCAGTATCAAGTACTTCTGTAGCGTTTCTCTTGTCATTTTCTTGTTGTTAAACTGTTATGCTGGGATATCCTTGATTTTTTTGTAAGAAAGATGAGTCATAGCATACCCAGAAACTTGAAAACATCTGCCAGAGCAGACCTGTGTCCACTCATAATCTTGTGATCATTATAATACTACATACCAGGCCTACTATATATTTCGCAGACATACACAGGGTAAAGCTCATCCTTCTCCTTCAAAAGAAAAGGCCATTTCTACTGGAATCTCTAGATTCTAAAGAATCTCATTTACTAAAGAATCTATCTCCCAAGGTGCTGAGCACTATGGGCCAGATCCAGCAAAGCACTTAAAGCACATGATTAACTTTATTCTCATAGGTAGTCCCATTGCTTTTAATGGGATTACTCACATGCTTAAAGTTAATGTTGTTTTTGAGAGCTCTACTGAAGGTGCTCAACTCAACTCATTTGAGGAAATCTGAAATTCCATCCACTAGAGTGCAGTGATACACCCATAGACTACACATTGTGTCAGTCTCATGAAGTTAAAGTTTCTCCTCAAAAGTGTGTTCATGTGAGTTTAAGTAGGACATGAGGCTTCCAACCATGAACAGAAAAAAATGTGAGCTTTAACAGTAATCACTGGAGCCAATGGGTAATAACACCTGCCATGGAATATGTATATAAACTTGTATAATCCTGACAACCTCTTCTCCTAACCCTCATAATATAGTTACTTAGATACTACAGTGATGTGTGCTGTATGATAATCTACCAAAATACAATAGACTAGAAAGTTTTTCAGGTAATTTACACACCTCCATTCCACTTCTGGTGTATGTGCTCCCAGTGCACCAGAGTTGGGGATTTTTCTGATTTTTCAGCTGCAAGAAATCCATGCCAGTGAGTGATTACCATTCTACCTCCCTTAACTGTCTCAGTGAGGGTCACATTTGAGACCACTGAGAGATTTGCAGGGACTTCAAACCCCAGAAAGAAAGGACAGAGAGGTGAAATTATGCCACATCCTAATGGAGGCCAGCCTGCATCCACCTTCGGAACTTCCCGCTCAGGGTGGGCAACTAGTGCTTCGACATGGGTGAGGAGAGCCTATCTTGACATTGCTTCTGAATTGTCAGCATCTATCCCTGTCTCCAGTGCTGATAAGGAAGCACAGATGATCCAACCATTCATTGAAGGAGATGAATCTTGGCTCTGTTCAAAGATCAAGATCTCTGGCACCATCCACCAGTAAACAATCAGGAAAACAGGGCAGACTGTCTTCTGGGAAGAGACCCTCCCAGTACCAGCCTCTTCTCCTCAAGGGTTGTAGACTCTGGTATTCTGGCTATCGAAGCCAACAGTGCCCACTCCTTTGGTGCAACAGGAAGATATTTCAGTATAGATGATGCTAGAGACCTATGCAACAGTATAGGACCTACTATGTTTATTGCTGATGAACTCGTTGATGTTCCAGAAAAGAAGCTGACTGGCACCAGTGGATCCTTAGGCCCCTGCTACAGACTTATCAAGAGTTGATCTTATCTCTGAGGTACCATTGAGAATTATAGCTTCTGAATGAGAGGCTAGTTCACACGAGGCATTTCAGGAGATTATAATCAGTGCTAAGCAAGTCCCCCAAGACCAGACTCAAGTACTGGGACCTAGACCCACCTCACTATTGGTGTATCACCCTCCTATGTCTGGATTCTTTCTTCTCATCACCTGATGAGATTGTAGTGCTCTGGGATTCCTCACTTGTCCAGGATCATTACAGGGCTTATCAAGAACTTCTAAAAAGAGTATCTGCCTCACTTGATATTCCTGTTGAGTTGGATCAGGAGAGTTCATAAAGGCTGGTGGACATTCTGTGTTCAGCGGGGCCTTCTACAGTGGCTCTGCCTATCAGTGAGGCCATCCTAGAACCTACAAAATCTTTGTGGCAAATGCCATTCTCTCTGCCTTCTACATCTAAGAGAAATTTCTCATAACTATGAACATTTTTATACCCATCTTTCACTGTGTTCTTTAGTTGTCTCAGTAGTGAATGAAAGAGCATATCAGGGTCAACCTCTTCTACCCCAAAGATCATGAAGAAATTAGAGCTTCTTAGTAGAAAAATTTATTTTCTACACCTTTCTGTCACTAACTAACAAGTCTTATTGGCCGAATATGACTTCTCCCTCTGGGACAATGTATTAGAATTCTCAGAAAAGTTTCTAGAGGATGCCAGACAGGAATTTCAGGCCTTGTTAGACTACAGGGAACTACAGGCCAGTCAGTCTCACCTCAGTCCCTGGAAAAATCATGGAACAGGTCCTCAAGGAATCAATTCTGAACCACTTAAAGGAGGGGAAAGTGATCAGGAACAGTCAGCATGGATTTACCAAGGGCAAGTCATGCCTGACTAACCTAATTGCCTTCTATGATGAGATAACCGGCTCTGTGGATGAGGGGAAAGCAGCTATTTCTGGACTTTAGCAAAGCTTTTGATACAGTCTCCCACAGTATTCTTGCGAGCAAGTTAAAGAAGTACGGGCTGGATGAATGGACGGTAAGGTGGATAGAAAACTGGCTAGATGGTCGGGCTCAACGGGTAGTGATCAATGGTTCCATGTCTAGTTGGCAGCCAGTATCAAGTGGGGTGCCCCAAGGGTCGGTGCTGGGGCCGGTTTTATTCAATATCTTTATTAACGATCTGGAGGATGGTGTGGACTGCACCCTTAGCAAGTTTGCAGATGACACTAAACTGGGAGGAGTGGTTGTTACGCTGGAGGGTAGGGATAGGATACAGAGGGACCTAGACAAATTAGAGGATTGGGCCAAAAGAAATATGATGAGGTTCAACAAGGACAAGTGCAGAGTCCTGCACTTAGGACGGAAGAATCCCATGCACTGCTACAGACTAGGGACCGAATGGCTGGGCAGCAGTTCTTCAGAAAAGGACCTAGGGGTTACGGTGGACGAAAAGCTGAATATGAGTCAACAGTGTGCCCTTGTTGCCAAGAAGGCTAATGGCATTTTGGGTTGTATAAGTAGGGGCATTTCCAGCAGATTGAGGGACGTGATCATTCCCCTCTATTCAGCACTGGTGAGGCCTCATCTGGAGTACTGTGTCCAGTTTTGGGCCCCACACTACAAGAAGGATGTGGATAAATTGGAGAGAGTCCAGCGGAGGGCAACAAAAATGATTAGGGGGCTGGAACACATGACTTATGAGGAGAGGCTGAGGGAACTGGGATTGTTTAGCCTGCAGAAGAGAAGAATGAGGGGGGATTTGATAGCTGCTTTCAACTACCTGAAAGGGGGTTCCAAAGAGGATGGATCTAGACTGTTCTCAGTGGTAGAAGATGACAGAACAAGAAGTAATGGTCTCAAGTTGCAGAGGGGGAAGTTTAGGTTGGATATTAGGAAAAACTTTTTCACTAGTAGGGTGGTGAAGTACTGGAATGGGTTACCTAGGGAGGTGGTGGAATCTCCTTCCTCGGAGGTTTTTAAGGTCAGGCTTGACAAAGCCCTGGCTGGGATGATTTAGTTGGGTTTGGTCCTGCTTTGAGCAGGGGGTTGGACTAGATGACCTCCTGAGGTCCCTTCCAACCCTGAGATTCTATGATTCTATGATACAGTAAGCTAATGGATTGGACCTCTCCGCAAACATCCTTAGATGGGGCACATTTGTCTTCCAGAGCCAAGGCATCTGCAATATCTATGCACAGGTATTCATGGCTTCAGTCCTGTGTCTACTGCAAAAGATCCATCAGAAAATCTGAGATTTCCCATTTCAAGGTCCTACACTTTTCTCACAAACCACAGATGAGATGTTCTGCAGTCTCAAAGAGTTGAGGGTAAAGTTGAAATTGTTGAGAATTTACACAACTTTCCCTAAAGGAAACAATTCTGCCCTCAGTCTCTATGGAGATATCTGCCTTTCCCATGTAGGCAGACTGACCACTGTAGACCATGATGGAAAATCAAGAAAGGAAGACCAGCTCTTCCTGTTTTCTTCTTCAGTGGGTTCTTTGCTATAGTCAGGAAACCCCAAGCAGTCGGTTTCTGTTCAGATTTCTTCCTGATTTCAAAAGCAAAAAGGGGCCTCAGACCCTTCCTGGACCTGCAAAATTTGAATAAATACATAAAGAAAATGAAGGTTTCTGTGGTCATGCTTGCCTTTCTCACCACTTTCCTATATCCCAGCAACTGGTTTGTTGCCTTCAACTTGAAGAAAGCATCTTTCCATGTAGCTATCCATCAAAGACAAGGGCAATTCCTAACATTTCTGTTCAACATCACCCATTATTAATTTACAGTCTACCTTTCAGCCTGCATGCTGCCCTGTGAGTATTTTCAAAATATAGCTGAATTCCTAAGCAATGCAAGTATGCAAGTATTTCCTTACCTGGACAACTGGCTAGTAAGAGGTCAATTCAAGCTCCAAGTACATGTCAGTATGTCCAAGATCTGATACTTCTTCAGTGTTCTGGATCCATTGATCAAACAGGACAAGTCAATCTTCACCCCAGTTCAGAGAACAAAGTTTATAGGATTGACCCTGGATTCTACAGTAGCCAGGGCATTTGTACCTCAAGACAGATTCCATACAATATTAAACAAACCCGTCCCCTTACAACAGTAAGAAAGTGCCTCATATTACTGGGGCAGATGGCCTCCTGCATGTATGTGGCTTGGCATGTCCGACTTTAACCAGCCATGAAACTGAGACAAAGTCAGTGTACTCTCCAGCCCATCATTCAGTGGACATGCTGATTTAAGTACCTGCAGGTGCACTAGCCTTCTTGGATTAGTAGATGAATCTTGTCAATGTGTGTATAGAAATCCTCTTCACTCACCCGTCACCCGCACTGACTCTGGTTACAGACACTTCTTCTTTAGGCTGGGAAGCTCATCTAAGGAAACTCTAGGTCTGTGCTCTCATCAAGATTTGGTTCCCCACAAAAATGTTCAGGCCAGATCAATAGCTATTGATCTGGCCTGTTTCAGCTTTTCTCCTTCCCATCCAGGGAGAAATTCTGCAAGTCCTCATGGACAAACTGCAGTAATGTTCTACCTGAACAGACAGTGCATGACCAGCTCAGACTATCTCTGTCAAGAATTGAAACATCTTTTTGAGATTTTTATCACCAATGCAGTTCATCTCAAAGCCTCCCACTTTCCTTGTGTCCAGAACAGCTTGGTGGATCACCTGACCAGGTCGCTCAGCAGAGATCATGAATGGTGTCTCAGAACAAATATCATGAGAATCATTTTTTTATAAACTTGGATGATCCCTCACATAGACCTATTTGCTACTTGTCTGAACAAAAAGTGCTAGTTCTTTTGTTCCAGGGCAAGTCACAGTCAGGGATCACTGACATATGCTTTCCTACTTTCTTGGAAAGACAAAAAACACTATGGCTTCCCTCTCATTCTGCTACTTCCCATGGTGCTGTACAAGCTTAAGCAGGATCATGTTCACATGATCCTCATAGCACCCGATTGACCTCACTGGTATTTGTTCTCCAGTCTGCTAAGCCTCTCTGGCAGGTGTCCTCTGATGCTACCTATAGGACCCGACCTGATTTACCAGGTCCACGGTCAACTGCTACTTCCCAACCCAGCCACATTCTATCTAGCAGCCTAATGTCTAAAGAGGCGAGTGCTCACAGAATGTGCAAAGCGTTCTCCTGAATATCAGGAAGGAATCTAATTGATAAGCTTACCTATTAAAGTGGAAACTATTCTCCTTATGGTCAAGAAGAAGGGTGTTTTGCTTGTCCTGGCCTCTATCCAAAATATTTTGGACTGTTTGTTCCAGCTGAAACAACAAGACCTATGGATTAGCTTAATCGGAGTTCAGGTGGTAGCTCCCTCTGCTTTCTAGATGCCAACTGCAGGCTGCTCAGTTTTTTCTGATCCTATGTCATTAAAATTCTTAAAGAGTTTGAACAGATTATATCCTCATGTCATGGATCCTATTCCTCCCTGGGACTTAAATCTATTGTTAACATGTTTGATGGGTCTGTCCTTTTAACCAATGACTGCCGTCTCTTTACCGTCTCTTTCATCTATCTATGAAAGCAGCATTTTTGGTAGCTATTACCTCCATGAAAAAGATAGCAGTGTTACAAGTGTTGGCAGATGACCCTCCTTACACAGTTTTTTTTTTAAATAAAGACAAGATATTATTAGCTCTACATCCAAAATTCCTGACTAAACTAGTATTTGAGTTTCACCTCAATCAAGCTATTAACTTACTTTCCTTCTCTTATGCCCCAGTCTCATGTGGATGAGGAGAGACTCCAGAATTTGGATGTTAAATGAGCATTGGCTTTTTACTTGAACAGAACTAGGTCTTTTAGGTCCTCATCCCAGCTGCTTGTGTCAGTTGAGGACAGGATGAAAAGCCTTCCAGATGCAGAGAATTTCATCCTTGATTTCATCCTGCATTCATCTGTGCTATGACATTACCAATGTACCCCCTCCACCCCCAAAACAGGATGATAGCACACTCTACAAGGTCTCAAAGATGTAAAATAAAAAGCTATGAACCTATTCTGTAACTGTTATTCTTCAAGATGTGGTGCACATGTCCATTCCATGATCCACCTCCCTTCTTCTGTATATCAGAATCTGTCCAATAAAAATGGAACTGAGGGGGACCTGGAGCAGTTTTTCCCTTTATATCATTGTGCAGTTGTGGCTGAAGGCACATCTGCCGCACACAACAGGTACCCGCTAAGGGAAAAATATCTGACTGAGGTGCACTGGACACACACACACCTGAAGTGGAATGGACATGTGCAACACATCTTGACTAACCGGTTACAGAACAGGTCAGTAATCATTTTTTCATAAGTATTAGTTTCTTAGTTGTGCCTATCTGTACTTCAAAGGCAATAGCCAGATGCCAATGTTTATGATCCTCTGGCCATCCAGGACTTCATATTCATCACTATACTACATAGCACAGCCACCAAGAACTGTTGGTCAACTTTTGGAATTCAGGTTCTTCTATTCCAAAAATAGAGGCGCTTACAGTGTAGTTAGCATTGACCAATCCATTAGTTGCTAAAAATAGTCCGGTGTTTTTGGTTGGCAGATTGGTTAGGAACTGATCCAAATGTTCTTCTAATTATCCATTATAATCAAATATTCACCAAATAGCTTAGATATACTTTGTCAAGATAAAGGATGTCTGTGAACTCTATTATTTAAGCATTCACTTTTTGTTATTCATACTATGTGATTGTTCCTACAAATGGCAGGCACAAGCAGGGCCCAATGCAGCTGCAACAGGAAACCCTGTTGTTGCTCAGACAAACTTCCTCTGCCTCCTTCTGGATTAAATAGCATAGCTGGACCAATCGGTGGAACCAGGCAATCCTCCAATCAGAGCTTCCGTTGGTGGTGCCTTGGTGGGGGCTATAGTCCTAGTAGCTTCTCAGCACAGCAGGTTTCAGTAGACAGTGAGTGGAGACCAGGATGCAGCAGCTGTCTGGGAACTCCCAGGCCTCGTTTGAAGACCCAGGACATCACAAATAGTCTATGTGCTGCTTTTCTGCAGAAAACTGTTCATAGAGTCAAGGATAAATTATGACTTTTCCTACTTTCACATGATATATGTTAGTATCCTTTGTTCTAATAACATAACTTGCAAATGAATAACCGATCCAGAAGAAGACAAATTGTGTTTAAATGGCTGCTTTTAATTTTATGTAATCATTATGAAAACTCAGAGGCAATTTCTGAGAAATGATGCACCTTTAGAGGTTTTGTTAGCATTACAAATATGCACAACCCTTGGGTTTAAACTAGCCCTATTGCATGTGCAATTTTTTACACTTTATAGAATGCTGCCCTTGAATTATAAAATGCTTATATATGAGAACAAGTCATGACAACTGATGTATATCTCCTACCTCATTAGTGCTAACAACATTTTTGTTCTTTAAAAAGCTATTCTTTGATTTTTGTAGATTTAGAGGAACAGAGGCATTGGATGCAGTTAAGGGGCTCTGAATATTTGTTTATATTAATGAATGAATTTATGTATAATGAGTATTTTCCTTGGAAAATGTTGTAAACAGGATATAAACTATATTTAATCAAAATATTTTACATGCACTGTTATAGACTGACCAACAAAGTGTAAAATCTTTGGGATGAGTTAAGAGAACATTCCCATTGCTAGAATAACTTTGTTTTAACCATTCCCAATCAGAATCTAAACTACATATACCATCTCAGGGTTTGTTCCAAATGCTGTTTGGAAGTTTCTGTTCCAAAATACTTTTAAATTAAAAATTAAAAAATGAGCTTACTTGCCTATGCCTGGCTTTTTCTATGCAGAAAAGTTTCTGTTTCTTTACATCCCCTGCTTCCAAACCATCTTTGACCAGAGCTAAGGCTATGTAATATTGCTACCATGATGGACATTTCCCACCTTGCTCTGTTTTCTGAAAGTGAGACACCCCCAGGGGTCAACCTGATCTCTCATTATTCAGGGGATAGGGAAATTTCAGCCTTCCCTGTTCAAGGAATGTTGGCCTTAAACCCTAGATATTGGGTCTGCATAATGGGCTTCTTTAACCCCAGACTGCTTCTCTCAGTCTACTTCATCTTTGTCAGTGATAAGGCTTCCTTTCCTTTTTAGACAAGCCTTAAACTGGCCTAACCTGGGTGACAGTGTCTGGAAAATTTCCACTCACAAGTCTCAATGGCCTATATAAGCCTTTACATGCACAATGTATATGCTGTTACATCCTCACAAAAGGCCCCAGTTCATCAGCCATATAAATATGGGACAAAGTTCCATAAGTAATGGATGAACTTTCCTTCTCAAATTTGTATTAACTTGACACTGACCCTTCAAGTATGTTATTCTGGTGGCACACATTTCCAGCTTGCCTCTGCACAGAGTGACTTGTCCCCCAATACCAATAACTTTCCAGTGCTTTCTATTTGTAGCCCATTTCCAGCTGTCCCGTGAAGCTGAGTGGTTGTATAGATGATGATGTGTGCTTCCCAATTTGGCTTTGAGTCTCAGTTAAAAAACAAATATAACTACAATTTTTATGTCTCCTTTATGCAAGCAGGAAAATATAATGTAAAATGTCACTTTCCATTGTCAGCAGAAATATAAACTTTGTAATGATGAAATCTGTTTGTAAATTGCAGATCTTGTAAGAAAAATCTACATATTTTTAATCCTCATACAAGAAACAAGAACAAGGAGAGATAAATTTGCACTTCATATCAGAGATAATGCTATGCTGCAATTACATGAAAAAACCTAGTGGACAAAGGGATATGTTGGCCAAGTATACACTTTCTCAAATTGCACAGCTATATTTCAAGAATTAGTGACTCAGCTTCTCTCTCTCTCTCTCTCTCTTTTTATGCATAGTGTTCCATTAACTAGGAGCACTATTCAGGAATAGCATAAATATTATCCATCTTTCATCATATTTCTCTATTTACCTTCACTATTTCAAAGTAACAAGCAAAATGAAAATGGCGGGAAAAGAAGCAGCTCAGGATGAAAATTCGCCACTGATTTGCTGTCATTTCTAGTTGCAAGTTTGTGCCAGCAATCAATTAATTTTCTGTTCAGCTCCTTCTTTGACAGTTGTTCTTGATAGAGAAACATGTGTTACCTTCAGGAAGTATAAACTTTCTTTTTTTTTTTGTATTTGTTCTACCATACGTCTCAGGAGTTAGTAAATAACCACTTGAACACCCAGCTGCTAATACATTCATTAAAAATTGTTGTACTACGAGGAGCAGGCAGGGCAATAGAAAGGGCCCCTTTTGCCAATAATCGGTGTCTGTCATACAGCATGATAGTGGCTTCTAGCTGTAACTAAGGGTATGTCTACCCTATGAAATTAGGTCGATTTTATAGAAGTCGATCTTTAGAAAGTGATTTTATACAGTCAATTGTGTATGTCCCCACTAAGTGCATTAAGTCGTTGGAGTGCATCCTCAATACCATGATTAACATCGACTCACAGAGTGGTGCACTGTGGGTAGCTATCCCACAGTCCCTGCAGTATCTGCTGCCCCATTGGAATTCTGGGTTAAGCTCCCAATGCCTGATGGGGCAAAAACAATATTGCGGCTGGTTTTGGGTACATGTCGCCAGTCTCCCCTCCCTCCGTGAAAGCAAAGACAGACAATCGTTTTGCACCTTTTTTCCTGGGATACCCATGCAGGTGGCATAGCATGGAAATCATGGAACCCGCTCAGCTCACCACTGCTGTTGTGAGCATTGTAAACACCTCGCGCATTATCCTGCAATATGTGCAGAACCTGGCTAGGAGATGCCAGGAGGAGGACATGGACATGGACGTTCCTGAAAGCAATGGATGTGGCAATTGGGACGTCATGCAGGCAATGGGGCAGGTTGATACAGCGGAATGCTGATTCTGGGCCTGGCAAACAAGCACAGACTGGTGGGACCAGATAGTGTTGCAGGTACGGATGATTCCCAGTGGCTGCAAAACTTTTGCATGCATAAGGCCACTTTCCTGGGTACTTTCTGAGTTGCTTTCTCCCACCCTGAAGCACAGGAATTCCAAGATAAGAGCTGCGCTGACAGTTGAGAAGTGAGTGGTGATAGCCCTGTGAAAGCTTGCAACACTTGACTGCTACCTGACAGTCAGGAATGAATTTGGAGTGGGCAAATCGACTGTGGGAGCTGCTGTGATCCAAGTAGCCAATGCAATCACTGACCTTCTGTGAACAGGGGTAGTCACTCTAGGAAATGTGCAGGTCATAGTGGATGGCTTTGCTGCAACAGGGTTCCCTAACTGTTGTGGGGCAATAGATGGAACACATATCCCTATCTTGGCTCTAGACCACCTTGCCAACCAGTACATAAACCGCAAGGGGTACTTCTCACTGGTGCTGCAAGCACTGGGGGATCACAAGGGACATTTCACCGACATCAATGTGGGATGGCCGGGAAAGGTGAATGACGTTCACATCTTTAGGAACTCCAGGCTGTTCGAGCAGCTACAAGAAGGGACTTACTTCCCAGACCAGAAAATTACCATTGGGGATGTTGAAATGCCAATAGTTATCCTTGGGGATCCAGCCTACCCCTTAATGCCATGGCTCATGCAGCTGTACACAAGCAGCCTGAATAGTAGTAAGGAGCAGTTCAACTATAGGCTGAGCAAGTGCAGAATGGTGGCTGAATGTGCCTTTGGACATTTAAAAGCTCCCTGGTGCTGTTTGCTGACTAGGTTAGACCTCAGCGCAACCAATATTCCCATTGTTATTGCTGTGTGCTCCATAATATCTGTGAGAGTAAGGGGGACACATATGTGGCAGGATGGGAGGTTGAGGCAAACCGCCTGGTGGACGATTTTGAGCAGCCAGACCCCAGGACGATTAGAAGAGCACAGCTAGGTGCGCTGCACATCATAGGGGCTTTGAAAACAAGTTTAATGACTGGCCAGGCTACAGTGTGACAGTTGTGTGTATTTCTCCTTGATGGAAACCCACCCCCTTTGTTGATTTTAATTCACTGTAAGCCAATCACCCTCCCCCGCTTTGATCATAGCTGGCAAAGGAAAAAAAATCACTTTTCTTTCTTTAATAATTAAAAAAAAGTGAGATAACTGACAAGGTAGCCCGGGAGGAGTGAAAGACAAGGCCACATTGCTTATTGTAGCCACACTACAAATAAAAACTGTTTGAATGACAGCCTTCTGTTATTTGGGCCATCCTCTGGAGTGGAGTGGCTGGGTGCCCGGAGCCTCCCTCATCCCGCATTCTTGGGTGTCTGGTTGAGGAGGAAATGGAACTTGGGGAGAAGGGCAGGTGGTTATACAGTGGATGCAGTGGCAGCCAGTGCTCTTGTTGCCTTTCTTGAAGCTCCACTAGATGCCCAATCATGTCCGTTTGCTCCCCCATTAGCCTCAGCATCACCTCCTGCCTCTTCTCATTGTGCTCACTTAATGCTTTCCTGGCCTCTGTCACTGAATGCCTCCATGCATTCAGCTGTGCCCTATCAGTGTGGGAGGACTGCATGAGCTCAGAAAACACATCATTGCGAGTGTGTTTTTTTCACCTTCTAATCTGTGATAATCTCTGGGATGGAGATGATGGGGGAGCATAGAAACATTTTTCACCTATGGGGAGATAAAAAGAGAGAGTAGAATTTAAGAAGATACATTTCTGAGAACAAAAGTGAAACCCTTTCACAGTGAATCAAGCAATTCACAGAAGACAGCATATGTGCTTTAGGTACAAGGTCGCATTTTGCCTTTTATATTGAGCGCCTGCCGGTATGGTGACACATCATATATGGCTGGGCAACAGAATTTGGTTTCCAGGCAGCCATGGTAAACCAAAGGGTTCGTGGGTCTGGCTTCTTCTGCCTTCATAAAACGTGGGAATGGTTTCAAACTGCAGTGCCCTCCTTTCCCATAGCAAGCAATGCTGGTTGGGTTTGCCATTTATAAGGAGGGGCTGCGGTTTTAGGGTGGATGTGCAGCACACCTCTCCACCCCCCACTGCATGGCTATTCTCTGGGATGATTCCTTCACCCATCCCCCCACCATGTGTCTATTCTCTGGGATGATCCCTTTTAGCCAAGCGCAAACATTCCAGCATGAATGGGGTCCTTTTACTGTTCCCTTACAAAAATTCCCCTATTTCAACTGGGTGACCATGAATGATATCACTATCCTGAGGTTAACACAGAAATATATAGGCCGAATGTTGCTTGAATGTGACCAAAAGCCTAGGACCTTTCGCTTCCATGCTTTATGCTGCAATTATTTCAGACTACTTGCTACTGGCTCGATTGTGGTAAAATGTCCTACCGTGGAGGACGAAAAAAGCAGCCCTCCCCAGAAACCTTCTGCAAAGGCTTTCAGAGTAACTCCAGGGGAGCTTAATGGAGATGTCCCTGGAGGATTCCCGCTCCATCCCCAGACATGTTAACAGACTTTTCCAGTAGCTGTACTGGCTGCAAATGCATCCCAAGTCTTCAGGGCAATTCAAACATTAAACACTATTGCTTTTAACCCCTGTAGTGTAATTACAAATGTTCACTCACCAGAGGTGTCTTCTCCAGCTTCAGGGTCCAGGAACCCGCCTTGGAACGTATTGGCTCCAAGGTGATATTGGCTCCAGGGTGATAAAAAGGTCCTGGCTACTGGGGAAAACGAGTTCTCCCCTTGCCTGCTGCACATTCTCCTCCTCCTCCTCCTCTACTCATTCAGAAAATCCTCCTCCCTGTTCCGTGAGACTCCCCCCTTGCAAGTGTCCATGGACAGTGGTGGGGTAGTGGTAAGGTCCCCCCTAGAATGCCATGCAGCTGATCATAGAAGCAGCATGTATGGGGCTCTGACCCAGAGTGACCGTTTGCCTCCTTGGTCTTTTGGTAGGCTTGCTTGAGCTCCTTATCTTTCACGCAGCACTGCTGTGTGTCCCTGTTGTAGCCTCTCTCCATCATGCCCTGTGTGATTTTTTTCATATATATGGCATTTCTTCTTTTTGATCAGAAATTGGCCTGAACAGAATCTTCTCCCCATACAGCAATCAGATCCAGTGTCTCCAGTTTGGTCTATGCTGGAGCTTGTTTGCGATTCTGGGACTGCATGGTCACCTGTGCTGCTGAGCTCGCCATGCTGACCAAACAGGAAATGAAATTCAAAATTTCCTGGGGCTTTTCCTGTGTACCTGGCTAGTGCATCGGAGTTGAAAATGCTGTCTAGAGCGGTCACATTGGAGCACTCTGGGATATCTCCTGGAAGCCAATACTGTCTAATTGTGTTTACACTACCCCAAATTCCTCCCAAGAAGGTTGATTTTTGTGCTACTCCCCTTGCCAGGGAGGAGTACAGCAGTTGATTTTAAGAGCCCTTTAGGTTGACAGAACGGGGTTAGTTGTGTAGACGCATTGCTTACAAAATCGACCTAACCTCCTAGTGTAGACCAGGGCTAAGAGCTCATTACAAACATTCTTATGGGTAATCAAAGCAGTGGAGGAGCTATTCAAATGCAAGTTGAATGTATACACCACAAGGATAACATGCTTAGAAAGTTAGTGTCGAATACTAATTATTTGAAACATCTTCACATACACTATATGATTATATGCATGGAGATCAAAAGCATTAAAATGTAAGTGTTAAATTTAAATAGTTAAGGAGAATACACCTGTAAGAAAAAAAATAGAAAATCGACTTTAATCATCATACTTGAAGCTACTTGGCATCCTTAATTATCTATAGTTGTAAGTAACAATGAAGGAAAAAGTGAACTTTTGGAGCTACTGCTAGAGATGAAAATATATTAGGGCCCAGCTGTGTCACACTTACGCATATTGAACAATATCATGCTATGCACAGCATCTCATTGATTTCAAAAGGACTGCTCGTGTAATAAGGTGCTATTTCCTGTAAGTGAGACTGGCAAGATTGGGCTCTTATTTTAGAGAGGAATATTTTGTATTCTAAGTACTTTATTGTCTTTTAATATTACCCCATTAATGGCTGCTAAACAATGGTTTCCACTGATAAAACTGAAGCACATTTTTTATTACTTTCTCCTCTATGGGAAAAAGACAATTTACTAGTTTTAATGAGGAAAAAAAAATCAAGTGCTTCACCTAAGTAAAAATTTCACTTGTATTTCTCATCCTAACAGGAAGACAGGTGAGATGAAAATTGGAAGCATTAAACTAGAATTGCGTGTCAGATGTTAATAAACAATGTATTTTGACTCACTCTCTTGCACTAGTTCACTTTTTGTATCATGTTCTTCTTTCCTTCATCTTTGGTGGTTCTTGTGTTTATTTCGTTTACTTTCATGTTTTATTCTATAATTTTGTCTAATATTTTAACGACTACAACTGTTTAGTTCTGTGCCTAACTGTTTTAGGAGTTTGATACTCATCATTCTGTGGGTGTGATGCTGGCAGACCAAGTGCCAGCTCATCCCAGAGCCCCAGGCCAATTGACTTATGTATTAGTATAGATCGAAGCAATTGTTAAATATATAAGATTGTATTTGGTCTTTAAATTTCATGAAAACTAGTAGGATGTTACTTGCATTGTTTTCACTTATTTGTATCCCGTTATAATGTAGTCGTAAACATTTACATTGTGTTTACCTGTGTCTAAACAACCCATATAAAGAGAAAGAAGCCTTGTGGAATGCAAATGAAGAACTTTAATAGAAAAGTGCTAATTTCAAAGCAAGTGGTCCTTGTGCTTGATGATTGGAAGTCAAAGACTACAAATGCGTTCCTCACTCTCCATCATCAAAGGAAAAGCCCACCTGGGTAGTAACATGGAGAGCTTGTTTTCTTTGAGAAGAAGCTGTAAGTATGGATTCAAGTTAAAATCCTTTATCTCTGTCTGGACTGTTTGAACTCTTACAAGGAAGTGTACCAGATGCAAAGTGGAGATCCTCAGAGACAATCTGTGAACGCTGAAAAGATTTTTGGGCAATTGACAGTTTATTATATCACTGCCACCATTTTGAATTACAATTTGTGACTCACCCATTAATGTATTTTACTTGCTTTAACCTCTCAGTAACTCTCATTTCCTTTTCTTAGCTAATAAAATTTAGTTAGTTTAATATAGAATTGGCTACCAGCGTTGTCTTTGGTGTAAGATCTAGAATCTACATCTCACACTTTCCTGACTACCGTACCCCTTTCAGGGTCTGAAGTCCAAGCCCCGCTGCCTGGGGATCAAGCCCAAGCCCCACCACTTGGAGCTGAATCCTGAGCCCCACTGCCTGGGTCTGAGGCATGTAACTTAGCTTTGTGGGGCCCTCTGTGGCATGGGGCCTTGAGCAATCGCCCTGCTTTCCACACCCTAATGTCGTCCCTGCATTTGCAACCCCCTCTAAACCTAAACCTCGCAATCTCCTGGTTAAGGACCACTGATCTAGGGTACCAGTTGATCTGTAAGATATCTTACAGATGTCTGGGGTAAGACACTGGTCTCTTGGGACTGAGATCAAATGATGAGGTGTGATTTTTAGTTTAAGTGACCTTTTATCATGAAGTCCAAGTTTAATATAGAATTGGCTACCAGCGTTGTCTTTGGTGTAAGATCTAGAATCTACATCTCACACTTTCCTGACTACCGTACCCCTTTCAGGGTCTGAAGTCCAAGCCCCGCTGCCTGGGGATCAAGCCCAAGCCCCACCACTTGGAGCTGAATCCTGAGCCCCACTGCCTGGGTCTGAGGCATGTAACTTAGCTTTGTGGGGCCCTCTGTGGCATGGGGCCTTGAGCAATCGCCCTGCTTTCCACACCCTAATGTCGTCCCTGCATTTGCAACCCCCTCTAAACCTAAACCTTGCAATCTCCTGGTTAAGGACCACTGATCTAGGGTACCAGTTGATCTGTAAGATATCTTACAGATGTCTGGGGTAAGACACTGGTCTCTTGGGACTGAGATCAAATGATGAGGTGTGATTTTTAGTTTAAGTGACCTTTTATCATGAAGTCCAGTGTGTCTAGGTGGCAAGATAAACTGGAGACTATAAGGGGACTGTCTGTGATTCCATGGTATGACTGTTGTTGTGATCCAGGAGTTCACATTTGTCACTGGCTTGGTGAAATCTCATTATAGCACACACCACCAGTTTGGGGTGTCTGGCTGTTTTCTGATAGGCTCCCCTGAAGTAAGCACTCATAGTCTTGAGCCACTCTAGACAGCGTGACAGTGGAATCAAATCCTTAATCTCACATTTAATCAAACATATTTTTCAGTGACCAATAAGCAGCACAATAATCTCACTTCAGTGCAACCATTACAGCTAAAGAGATTTTCCAGAAGTGCATCAAAGAGATCCCGATACATACACAACATAGACAGCTTCTTATATGTATATTTTGTCTTTTAAATGTTTCATTTATCTTAATAGAAACATCTGTGATAATACTTATTATAAATAAAGTTTATGTGAATGTAATGTTTGTCAAAATGCAAAATTCACAGATTATTTTTGAAGAAAGTTCTCTATTCATAGATTAGGTACAGTTAGATATGGACCCAAGCCAGGAGGCCTGATCCTGCAGACTCTTGCTCAAGTAACTACTCCCATGGACATCAGCAAAATTTTGCCTAGATTTTCACTTTGGCAGTGACATATATTTTCCCTAAAAATATAAAAAATGGGTTGCCAAGTCCATTCACAATCTGTGGTCTCTTAGGGAAATAGTTTTGGATAAGTATAACAACATATGCTACGAAATTCAATTTTTAGAGTCCAATCACCATTTGAAGTTCATGATGAATCATGCAAAAATAAATATGGAAAAGATGACAGTATGTCTTCTTGCCTCCTGGGTGTATCAGCATGAATCTAAATAGGTAATAATAATAATAATAATGTAATAATTAATAAAGACTGGTTTCTGAATAGATCAGCCTTTTATAGATCCAGAATCCATAGATGGACATTTATATATATTTTTTCTTGAACTGAATTCTGAGAAAGGTTTTGTTTTCTGCTAGTGAGGGGAATCTGAGTATTATTAATATATTTATGACCAGTTTACATCATTTATAAGGTTGATTTTGCGGTGATGACAGTAGATTATTCTAAGTTAATTTACACCAATATTTTTTGCTAAGTGTTTCTGTGAGGACTTGTCTAGCACTAGACTTATTTTCCTAAAATTTCCCACCATTGTTATCTCTAGTGCAACTCCATCAGTGGTACAGCAGAGGAAGCACTCATGTAGACAAAGTATCAGCGACCATCAGCTTTTTAATGACAGTGTTATTTAGGTGGAATTACCTAAAAGGATGACATATTGGCTCCACTGAAGTCAATGGAAGTCTCACCACTGACTTCAGTGGGGTCAGCTCCAGGACATCTCCACCTGGTGAACTGCCTCTTGGCAGAGAATTTTAAATTAGTTTTGGTTGTCGTGCTTAATGAAAATGAAACCAAATTTTGAAATAACAGAATACTTTGCAGAATTCTGCAAAAGAGAATATCCATGCTCTGGAATTTCTGTTCTAGGCATACCTTCGTTTAAACCAGGTTCCCATCACTACTATCACTGATGGAGCTATGCAGAAGTCATAGCAACAATGAGATATTTTAAGGAAAAAAATTATGTACACGCAGTGTCAGGGACAGTTGGTTCATAATTGTGTGGAACTGGTAGCCAAAGCAAAAAGGGTAAAATCATTTCCAGAACTGAGTATATTTTTCTTCTCAAGCAAACAGTTATAATGCTGGTTAAACTCTACTGCAAGTTGTATATCTATCCACAGCTAGCTTTTTGTTGTTAGTAGGACTGTACAAAGGAAAGTGCCACAGTAAGGTCTGTTCTTTTTGTTGTTTTTGTTAACATTGACAGTATATTTGTTGCAACGTTGTTTCTGGTTCACTGGTATTATATGATCTCTCGTGACCTCAAGCTGCACATTCACTTTAAGAACACAAGAAGAATGAATCTTGGTTTCATGTGTGGTAAAAGTTGGAAGCAGAAAAAGTGAGAAAACTGTTTGCAGCTGTAGTTTAAAAAGAGGGAAAAATTAAATCTGTTTTTCTTTACACTGGTTAAATGAGGTTTTGAAAGTACGTTGAAAAATAGTTAGCATTTTCAGTTCAGCTTATTTTGCCTTCTGTAATTAGTTTGTTAGAGAACCACCTAAATTAAAACAAAACCAAGAGAAATCTTTTACCTTGAATCCCAGGCACGTAATATGGTGGCCTTGTTTGTGCAAAGAGCTCTGTGCAGATGTACCCACATTGAGAACACCCCTGGGAATCATGCAATTGTGTCTCCATGTAATTTTACACCTAAAATGTATGACCACGTTATTGCATAATATCCTGTAATAAAGAAAGACCATGAAAAATGTCAGATCACACTGGAGGTCAAGGGATTGATTTTGCCTGAAAATGTCACAACAAAGGTCCCATATTGCAAATATACCAGCAAAATAGAGAACAAAAGATATTCCTGGAGAGGTATTTGAAGATGGCAGAAAACTCTTTTGCAAAATGTGCAACATTGTTTTGAACCATCACAGGAAACTGATAATTTCAAATCACCTCACCAAATTACAAAAGTATTTAAAAAGAAAAGCTGCATTGCAGGGAGAATCACAAAAAAATGCAGGTTTCAGAGGAGCAGCTGTGTTAGTCTATATCAGCAAAAAGAACAGGTTACTTGTGGCACCTTAAAAAAAATGCAGCGTATACTTTTAGCCTGTTTCAACACAACCACAATAGCACAATATGAGCACTGGATGGTGTCCATGACTGCGTCTTAACTTGTGCCGCTGAAAACATATCGTTATCTAAAAGGCACCATCCTTTCATATGCAAGTTTCTGAACACTCGAGTCAAGAATGGTGATGCAAGTCCAAGAGGTTACCAACTTCAAGATGCATATCTTACAGACGTCTACAATATAACTGCACAATAATTGTGTTACATTGCACAGCACTGGAGATACCGCAAAGACTCAAAGCATTGTTTCGCTTAACTGTGTGGGACGGCAGCCATATTGAACTGTTGCCACTGGGCAGGACTGCTGTCCTACTGAACTGTTGCCATTGGGCAGGAACCCTCTGCACCGCCATCCCTGATTGCAACTATAAAAAGTGAAAAATGCAAGTAAATATTTACATTACTTGCCAATTATGATAAAAGTTTAGAATTTCAGTAGCTCAGAGATTATTCTGAAGTTAGTTGAAGGTTTGCACAAATTGGCTTCTTACTTTCAACCAAACCATGAAAGCTTGGGCTAATTATAAATACTAAAGCTTCATGTCAGGCTGCAGAGCTCAAATCTTTTGAGAAAATAGGGGAAATGTTAAGTCAATTAGATTATTTGAAATATAATGTGACTTTTTTCCCCTCTAAATTAGGGAATTCAGATTTGTCATTGGGGGATAAAAAGAGGCAGGCAAAAAGTCTGGGTCATCGGTTACCTGAAGCAGATTTAGCTGACAGTGACTATTTGCATAATGGCCTTGTTCAAGAGGGACAAGACAAGCAACATGTTCATTCTCGAACATTTTCATGATTTTCCTGTAAAATCCCCCCTCTTTGGTTTTCAATATGTGTGTTTAAGTGGCATAATATTGAAACCTGAATACCAATTTTCAGCTTTTACAATTATCCTTAAAATGAAAAAAGCCCTGTTGTGTCGTGCACATTATTGTTTTTTAAGGATATCAATGCTTATTGCTCAAGGAATTTAGGGTAAGTTTTTCAAATGTGTCTAACTGAGTTAGGCACCCAACTTCCATTTACTTTCAATGGGATTTAGGTACTAAATTCACTTTGACAGTTTTGTAAATACCAATCACAGAGCTTGCTCTTATTCTAGTAGATGTCTGTGGATACAATTGTCTCCATTGCACGGAGCCTGCATAAGGACTATGTTCTACTTAATACTAAAAATCATTGAGGTCAGCAGAAAACTTAGAACTCAATCCTCCCACCGTCCCCCTTTGCTGTAAAAGAGAAGGCTGTGGATAGGACATTTTCTTTAAGAGCCCATCTTGGCTCTGGTACTCACTCCTCAGTTTTGTCCAGAAAGAACCAAGAATAATGGACCTTTAAGGGCCTGCTTCAGAAGTGATCAAGCTGATGGGCAGAGTGACATTGGGCTATGTTTGGCTGCTTTGTTTACAGGCTGGTATGTTCATTTCTTGGGGTTAGGCAGCAGAGTGATATCCCTATATAGATATGAATGTAAGATATGTTCTGTTGTCAGAACACCTACAGGTCATGTGTTAGGTGTGTCTATATTTTAACTCAAGTAAATAAATGGGGTATTAGTGGAGCTGGAGAGGGGATATACCTTCTTCAGGCTCTCTACACAGGGCTGAGTTTCATCCAACGTGAAAATTGCAATAGACTTCAGTGGTGGAGGAATAGGCCCTTTGTTCTGAAATATATTGGTAATCAGCTAATAGCATTATCCTGTGGGCCTGATCCTGCAAGCCTGTCTCAGTCAATAAACTCACTGGCTTCACTGGGAGCACTGTCTGGGTAAGCAGTGCAAGATCAGGCACTTTGTGTTTAGTTCATTTTTAATAGCCTTTCATCAAGAGGGTAAGAGAGAAGATATTTAGCAGGACAATAAATACTGCAAAGGTTATGAAGGTTTATGTGTGTTCAATAATTAAAGCCCATCATATAGAACTTTAATTAAATAATAGAAAGATTTGTTTTGCTAATGTCATGAGGTAAATGGTGGAAGATAAAGAGTAAGATTAGTATTTAAATGTATCCATTATTTTCTGCTTTCTCCTTTCAGATGCAGGCAATACATTATGTATTATATTTTTATTAAATTTCAATGTCTGTGACACTATTACTGGCCTCAGTACTTCTCTCTCTATTCACTGACATACTGCTGGGAGTTGAACACAGTACATGTTTGTACTGGTAATTGTTCCTACTGTTATTACAATAACTGCTGTGATTAAGAATTAGATTTTGCCAAAAATTCATTACTCTAGGTTAAATATTCTGTGCAGAAAATAATTGATTATTTTATTTCATTAACATGATCAACTGGATTCTTACATACATGACATCAAGCAGAACATTGAAAACCCTGCTTCATTTATCTAGGCAAATGCTGGTTGTATTTCTTTAATATACCAATCCAGTAAAAGAAGATTTGAACATAAGAGAAATGGCTCTACAAGTCAAGTTAGTTACAAATAAATAAGCAAAATAATGAAGCCTATCTAGTTGCTTCAGATGTAGTAAACAAATCTAAATTTCCAGCAGGAATAGAATGACATTCAATGAATACCAACATGTTAAATATAGAATAAATAGCTGCTTTTATAAAAGTGGAATACCCAGCTAACTGTAAAACATGTTTTATTGCCTGAAAAATGAGGCAAATAAACTTTACAGGCCCACAGGGATGCAGAACTAAGTGATTTGTTAGAGTAGAATGGAGCATAAGACTATCAAAGATACATTTTTTACTTTCCATAATTGTATTATATGCAATAGTTAGAGATTCATATTATTGTAACTATATGCACTGTAGCTTATTTTACTTCCCTTTTCTAAATGCAACACATAATATACTGTAGGCCTGTCTCAAAAAGTAGTTCACCTTTAAATTAAACTAATCTCTGACTTATTGCTAGGGAAATTGTCTCCACTAATAGCTTAAGGAACTGCTTAAAAATGCCTTTGGAGATTTTCATTATAATATCATTTGTGAATTCTATTAGTCCATTCCAGTTTCCAAGACCTCACCAAAGGAATTACTCATTACCAAAGAGTAATAAGGAAGCAGTGTTACACAATGGCTACAGCATGAGACTGGGAATCATCATGGATGTTATCTTTGACTGCCACTGGCTTTCTGTGTGGCCTACGGTATGCCACTTAGGAACGATTCTAGTAATGATTAGATGTATGGGTAGGTGCATCCAAAGTGACTGGAGGTGCTGAATTAAGATGAATTCAGTAAAGACTGCAACCACAGTTATATTAGACTCCAGACACAGTATGGTTTCGGAAATGCCATGCAATATTGTTAATTAGGTAAAATGTAAAACTTTCTTTTCATTGAGACTACTTAGTGTTGGGAGAATCCATGGAACAAGGAAGGTTGTTGAGGTTTCTTTGTTTATTTTTAAGCCATGGGCTAGATGCCGTATTTCAACACTAACCTATTTCTAAATTTACTGTAATTTCAATGTTTACATTTTTAACAGATATACTTCCATTTTCTAAATTGAATATTTTTATTTTCTCTCTGAAAATGTTGATATTGAAGGAGCATTTTTTTCTTTTTTAAAAGTAATATTGTTTTGATAGAGAAAATATAAACCAAAATAAAATAGTGCCAATGGCAAAAAATAGCATTGTCAAACAAACAATGGCAGCCTATTTCCTGACAGTGTCACTTCTTTCCAATTCAAGTTTTCTTCTTGCACACTGTAAATAGTATATTGAAGGTGACTTTTATACTTTCTAAGTCCTTTACAGGTCTGTATGGCTTATTTTTCATCTCAAACTCTTTTTTCATTATGAAAAAGTCCATTTCATAATAGACTTAAGTGAATTACTGCAATTTTCCTCTGCTGAAGTTTGAAGAAAGGAAAATGGTGTCATAAGTTGTGGCTATAATGGAAACCCATTGTCACCTACAAATATAGACATTAGAATGATGTTATAACTAATGAAACCAGCCTTGAAATAATAAGATACAAAGCAACAATTGGACATTAAAATTGACTTAATATCAAATCAGCTTGTCACTGGGACATCCTTGAAACTAGGAAGATATATTCATTTTGTTCAGTGCATATAAAGACACAGCAATCTTAGCTTCAAATAAGCCACATTTGATGGAAAGGCCCAGAAAAGTTATCTCTACAGTAAGTTACAGTACACTGAAACTATCATTTTCTAACTCTCTAGGGATATAATTCTCGAGAGAATGTGTGTGCATATATATGTGTGTGAAATGGGGATCTGTAAAAAATATTAAATGCAAAGAAAATAAATGCTTTGAGCATGAAACTGGCAGAGCCACACTGGTAACAATTATTTAGGGATTCTGGGACTTGTGGTTCTTCTCCTTATGAAAATGAGACCTGTAAAATTAGGTCTATAACTAACTTCAAAGTTAGTGGGTCAGATCAGTGTTTCCCCCCATAATATCCCACTTTCTTTTTAAAGGCTAGCTCCACCACTAGAATTCTCACAATAAAAACATACAGTACATCAATACATTTCCCATAGCATCAGGGAAGAATCATTTTCCATCTGACTCTTCCCACCTGTGCTCGGAAACCAAATTGACTGTGGAAAACTGGAACCACAGAACAAATCAACAGAGCAAACAGTGGCATGTCTGCTATTCAGAAAACAGAATAAAATCAAAATAAAATGAATTACCCTTCATCCTAATTCAGTGTGCTACGAATAGGTCCCAGCTTTCCAGGATAGCATCTCCTAGATGAAGGTTGTATACATGGATAACTCTTCTGTTGCCCCAGAACTGGTAATACTCACATCAGCAGGGAGCTCCAAAGGAGCAAGTCTTCAAGGAGTTGGTGTACTCTTTAGTGTGTATATTGTTAGCTGCAGCAAAGTTGCTCAGATAGTATGTTGATGAAGGCCAAGATGGATGGTGGATGGACACATAAGTATGTAGAGGACTGACAGATACTTTCTCATCTTTTAATGAATAACAACTTAACTAAGATAAGTTGCAGTGCCCCACTTAAAATTGGGTGACTGACTTTGAACAGAATAATTCAATAATCTAATAGAGATCCCAACTTTTCTTTGCTATGATAAGATTGGAGAAAGATAAATATGGCCAGATTCTGACATGTACTTCAGACCCTTTGTGCTGTGTCTCAGGTGCCTCAATGGAGACAAATTTTGGTTCTGGCTGCTCCTCAGCAGATAACTCCTTTGGTAAAAGGGAATTCTTCAATGGGATAGGGTGGGCATCTCCTGTGCCAGCAGCCCACCTCCAACCCAGCATAGGGAATAATTTGGGGAGAGTGGTTCATGTTGATGGCTGGAAAGATGAGGAAGCAGTATGGCAGATTTCTACAACACCAATCCTCCACTGTCACATCATCCATCAGGGTCCATATACCAATAGTGTAAGTGAGAGCTGCTGCTAGGCTGGGGCTAGCACAAACTGGGCCAAGGAGCCATAACAGAGCAGAGCTTAGACACGAGGAGAATCTGCTCCATATTATTTAAAAAATAGACCAAAGCTGAATTTGATTTTTTTGTCTACATATTTTTCTCCTTACCTGTATACTTAAGTACATTAAACAGGAAATGTTATGCTTAACATTGTGGATAGATACTGAATTATTAAAGGTGAGTGTTTGTTATGAGACTCAGAATAGCAAAATGTTGTTGTTTTTAAATAGGAATGTTTATAACTTTATTTTCACTGCCACTAGCAAAGGCATTTGTGGATAATAAAGAAGTTCTCAGGAGCTGCTTCCTGGGAGAAATAATCCCCTTTAGATTTAATTTCTTTCTGAAATAGCTAATACTCTGCCATTGTGCAAACTACTGAAACAAAAGAGAATAGATTTATAACATAAAAGAAAGTAGAGGGAAAAAATGGTTGAAAATTGAAATCAGGAACTGAGCAAACAAAGAAATAATAAAGCATAAGCAGTTTTTACAAGACTGTGTAAAGGGGGATACTGATAAAAATATGCCCTGAACTTAATACTGTTTATCCATAGCTTCAGTACAATTGACATAGGCCCCACTCCTCAGCAGGTATAAATCAGGGCAAATGAAGTGATGGACTATGCTGATCAACACCAGCTGAGGATTTTGCTTGCAGTACATATTCAGCCAGATCTGTATATAGCCTTCCATTGAAGCACTTGTGGTTTCAGCTCTTTACTGATGCCAGCTAGTTTGCTGACCCAGGACTAAGACCTACTCTCTGCTGAGTCATTTGGCCTTGGGAAAGCTAGCCAGTATCTTTTACACATCCATATTATCAGAACAACCCTACTACTTGAAACATCCAAATAATTAACCCTCTGTTGAGTAACACTGGGTGTTTGGGATATGGGAGATTCAGATAATCAAGTTACTGCTTGTAAACCGAATAGAATGCAAAAGGACGTTTTTTCTTTGTACTGTTTATTAACAACAATTTTTAAGTCTGGATTTATTCCTTCAGGATAAATAGGCCCCCTGCCTCCAAATGAGTTATTGAATTATCTACTCATAAGAAAAAGACATGGCTTGTTCCCATGGAAACAACAGTTCTGTGTATTCATTCATTTCTTTCCTGTCAGTAACTGCTTACAAGGGGGAAAATAATAAATAAATAAATAAATAAGTCACATCAATAAGAACGCTAATATTTATAGATTTTAATATTATTTCTCTGGCCAGTCCAAATGAGTATGTTTTTTACAAAAATCTAGCATCACTAGAAAATTTAATTTTAATGTAAGATGTTTTGGTATTGTTTTTTAATTGTATGCTGCATCGATTATTTTAAAACACAGCAAAAGGTCTGGTTTTTTTCATCCTCGTTGACAGGCACAGCTCTTCAAAGAGTTTATTTTATCTCTTCTATTAGAAGTTCACTCCAGTGTCACTTCTGGCAGAAACTTAAAACTCAAAATACAAAAGAACCAGCATGTCTAGTCTTGTCTCGCAGAGATAAGATTTATTATAGAGGGTGCGAAGAGGTACAAACATTCTGCTTGCTGCTTAGAATTAGGGATTTTCACTCCTCAGATCTTCTAATTGGAAAGGAACCAAAAATGTAAACTGAGAGTTTACCTTTCCCTTACCACTGTGTAGGAGCTAAAATCTGTAAAATGCTGAGCATCTTCATAGATTCCAAGGCCAGAAGGGACCATTGTGATAATATAGCCTGGCCTACCGTATAACACAGGCCACAGAACTTCCCCCAAAATAGTTCTGTTTGAATTAGAACATATCTTTTAAGGGAAAATTCCAATCTTTATTTAAAAATTGCCAATGATAGAGAATCTACCACAAACCTTGATAAATTGTTCCAGTGGATAATTACCCTCACTGTTAAAAATGTATACCTTATTTCCAGTATGAATCTGTCTACCTTTCACACAAATGCCATATACACAGATAAAATAACCTCTTTACTCCTACTCAAGAGTCTCCTATTTAGGCATCGCAGGATCTCATTTGCTCTTCTGGCCATAGTATTGCACAGGGCACTCATGTCTAGTTGATTATCCATTTTAACCCACAAGTCTTGTTCAGAGTCATTGCTTCCGAATAGATTTCCCATTTTGTATTTATGACCTACATGCTTTTATTCCTTGATGGATACATTTCCTTTGTCCATATTAAAACACACTTTGTTTGCTTGTGCCCAGTTTACCAAATGATCCAATCATCTCTCATGAGGCCTGATTCTGTTCTCCCTGAAATAAAATACCTATTAAGTAAAGCCAGTGCATTTTCCTTCTGTTAGAGTTCAGGATAATTGCACCCATATTCCCTCTCCATGGTCCCTCAAGGGCACCCACTCTAGTCTCCCAACTCCTCAGCTATTACGTTTTTTGGGCAGGCCCCTGCATCTCTCTACTTTTGACCCAAAGGAACTTTAAAAGCTTCACAGTTCCCTGCCTACACTGTTATTTTTCAGCAAACCAGGTAGCCTGAAAGGCCACTGCCTGTGCTTTGATTTCTCTCCAAAGGCTATGCTCAATGCATTTCCCACATTAATAAGTTACCACACAACTCTTTCTCACCAAGCACATTTATTCTTGCAATGAAAGCATTACAAAAATATATTTAAAACAAAACAAAACAAAAATCCCTATACATATCCTAAAAAGCTTATCAGAAATCACCACAGCTCCATCCTTGAGTTCTGGTAGGTGTCAGTTCTTCAAAATCCACATCTATGTTTTCCCCATGATGTCATGTTCATAACTGCCTCAGATTCAGAACCAGAACCCAGTCTGGGCAGTTCAGCTGTTTATTTATACAATGTGGGCCTTTGATCTTTTCTCCAGGAACAGGTAATCAGCAGACAATGACCCATTCCTCAGGGTTTAGATTCGAAGGACTAGGATTTTGCATAAACAGAGTTGGGGGTGATTTGCAGTAACCTTTCCCTAGGTATTTCCCATGAAATCCACTTCACACTAACTATTGCCACAGTCCATTCTTCTTTTTCACATTTTCCGTATAGTCCATCCAACTCCCAGGCCTTATATCATATCTTTCCCCTAGAGAGGTTATATGCAAGCCCACAATAATATACAAATTTTGTGTTTAATACACTGGAAACAAAAGATACTTAAACTTAATTCAATAAGGATATGTAGGAAATTGCCATATCTGTCATGCTTGCCAGTGCAGAATTGTTCACTTAAATTTTTTTTGTGCTTTGTCCACTCTGTTTTAATTTCCCAAGCAACAGTGCATCCATTACTTATTAAATTAAAGTGCAGATATTTAAAGGTATTTTCTGAAGTGATCGGTATTTAGCATCTCCCATTATGAAATTATGGCGGCCTGATTTTTCAAAAGAACCCATCACCTGATCTGATGAGCTATTTGGAAAATCTGGCCTCATATATGGGTGCTGAACAATTAGAAAATCTGGCTAATATTGTTGATAAATGTTAAGTTACTTGCAACATGGTAATGATCTTACGTGGGGATGAAAGAAATTTCCAGAGAAGCTCCATCCATTGATTTAAAGTATATTTATATTCCCCATTCAAGCTGGGTGAATGCCTTAAAGAATTTCCACAAATATTCAGTTGAACAAATAATCAAATTCACTTGGAGTGCATTCACCTCTTTTATGTTTGTTTTCTGCAGATATTCTAGTGAATGAATTCACTGACAAGAATATTCAAAGGAAAATTCACTAAGTGAATATTACAAAACATTAACTGTGAATTTTGATCTCACAAACCTGAATGTTCAGCTTAAAAACATGAATGTTATACTGATTGAGTCAAGGTCTAGACAAATATCTCTGTGTCTACTCAGAACTCACCAGAGTAGCTCAAATTGTTTGCAGAATCATTTAGTGAAGATTTTCAAATAAATAAATTTGAGAGAATCATTATCTGTATGGAGAGAGAGGTTTCATGGATGGAAAAAAACCACTATAAACTATTCACTCAAGTATGCCCCCCTTCATTAACGCAACATGAAAATGATAAGAGCTGTCAGTGAAGCTAGTGAATTGTATTACATTTGCTGTCAAAAAAATCCCTTCCCTCTTATCTCCCATTTACTTGATTACATCCGTTTATTAGCACAAGTGATTTCTACTCCACTGTTAAATAAATTGGGGGGAAAAAACAAAGTCTGTTTATGACACAACAATATATAAAAAAATGTGTGTGTAGTCCAACTGGCAGCACTGGCTATTACAATAACTTTCTTCTCTCTCTGTTTTGATAAAATCATTTCTTGCTTTAGATGAGGAAACGGGAAGGATTCTAAGTGTAACTACTCTGATATGGCTATTTCAGAGGATACTGTCTATAACAATGCAGCAAAGATGGGAGGAAATGACAAAATTCTACAGTTACCGTCTATACTGCTGAAAGTGTAATTGTCATTCTTGACAATGTTACTTTCTTTTGTCAGCCATTGGGATATGTCACCTTTTTAAATTCAAAGATATTAATAGATGGGCATTTTTATTTTTTTCACATGACTCAGATTGCACCATGTACTCAAGAGGTATGAGTAGAAATTAGTGATAAACTGGAGGCATTCTTATTGAAATCTCTGGCATATCTGAAATGCTAGAGGCAATACAAGGAGGACAGGTGTGGACACAGAAAAAAATGCTTCCACATCTGCATAGGAGGAGTTGTGTGTAAAAAAAAAAATCTCTCCTTAAATTTATCTCTGAAGTGATACCTACCAAATACCTGACAATGAAAATATTGAGATGAGTAAGGCACTAATTGAATGGTGGGATAATTGTCAAATAATTGTGGCTGAATTGAAGACAAGATATAGAAAATTGTGGAAAAGTAATAATGGACTTTTATTAACTGGGGCAATTTTGAAAATCCAGAGAAGACCTATATATTTAGAAAACAATATCAACTCTCAAATATTATATTATGCCTGCTAACTATTTTGAAAACTATACATTTTGCTGCAACTATATTACAGCCATTAATGCATGGGGCTGGACCCTGGCCACAAGCCACCCAGGGCTGATAGTGGGAGCCCGGGCCATCAGCCTCACGCATGTTGGGGCTCCTTGTTTCAACCACCTGGCTTACAAAATTGCGGTGGAAGCCTAATATTGCAGGATCCGCAATATCACAAAATATGTAGTGACTTAGAGATTAAGGTTTATCAGAGCAAACACAGTCATGAGGGCACTGTTACCTAGTTCTCATCCCTTCTCCTTTTGTTTGCCCCAGTCTGTTGTGTCTCCTCATTTGCCTAGATTATAAACTATTTGGGGTATGGACTATTTTATTACATGTGTTTACAGTGCCTCGTAAATGGGGACTCTGTGTAGTAATTTAATCATTACGTCTAAATGGGCAAGAGTCTGAAGATAACAGTAACCAGAGCAGTTAGCATTGTTAGTTCTGAAGCTCCATTAGCGTTTCCTTCCCAATTGCATTTCAAACTCTCAGCACCTAATCATTAACATCAGATTGATACAGATATTGTTAAATGTAAAAGAGGAAGGCCAGTTTCTTCCGAAGCAATACAAGCATTTGGGATGAGACAAGTGATGCTGGCAAGCCACCAAAGAAAACAGACTTAGAATACAAACAATGAGGACAAGTACTTTTGCAATCTGGTATTTTTCTAGTGATCACTCAAATAAATCTTGGAGGCAGATGAGCTCACTTACTGTATTTCTTATTACATTTTCCTCACATAAAATGTTAATCTACTCTACAAATTTATGAAACCAAACATATAAGAATGATGTGTTATCTTATTTAAATTGAATAGAATCATGTACAGCTCCTCACTGGTATCTGGGTCCATGGACATCCAGTAAACTAAACCTCTTACCACTAATAGTACATTGGAAAAGCTTCCAATCTGATATATCATACCAAATGAAGTGTTACAGGAAACCTGAAGGTTTTCAGAAAGTTTCCACAGTAAAGATTGCAGGAGGTGGGGAGAATTACAGGCAGGTCTCTTTTTTCCATCTATCCAAATTCTTCTTAGGGTTCAGATAAGGAGTAAAAACAACAATTAAATGGGGATGAAGCCTTGACTGAGAGGCTTTCAACAGCATTTCTGTGTAAGGATTGAACTACTGGAATCACTCCACGATACAAAACAGGTAAAAAAGATGTCATCAATCTTCTCACCCAGAAGTCTCCCCTGCTTTCCATTGTCTAATTAATTACTTCCCCCACCCCCAGACACTTTCCTCTCTCAACACTAAATATACTCTCATTAATCATAATCACTAATCTCTTTGCCCTATTTACTGTCACTGAGTGTTAACGTTAACTGGTTTGATAAATGCTGAATTGCTATCGCAACAACTCAAATACCAACATATACTGGGCCACCTCTTACACAATTTTCTTTTCTCTCATCACTTTCTTAACAGTTTCCATTCACTTCTGTGGTTCTTGCATTGAAAAATGAATATTTCAATAGTAAAGCTAAATCAAGGAACTCATACCTTCCAGATACACAGTCACACTGCTAAACCCAACTATTATATAGTTTAGGACAAATATGAGACTAGCATTTTAAAATCAAAATAAGTCTTAAAAATGTATATCAAATTGAAATGGTTAATGCTCTCACAAATGGAGAAAGAGAAAGGGGGTCCAATGATGGGAGGCCAACCTGTCACACACATAATGTGCTACATTTCACAAACACTAGCTGTTTAATGGCTGTCCAGTGGAGTGAATAATAAGCAACCAGTAAAATTATCTGTATGTTCTATTGACTTACAAATATCCCAAGGGGCCTGAGACTGATTTTTCTTGTTGTGTCTCTTGAATAGTAAGAACTCTCAGGATCTCTGACCCTATATGCCTGTGGACAACCCACATCAGTGACTGGATCTCCAGAGACCACAAGCAACCACTGGGCAGACGGAAAATATGCTGGACCGATCTCATGATAAAACACTTTGGCCAGAAATAGAAAGAACGTGCTCACAACAAAATAGAATGGTGTGGCATTGACGTGTGTTCGTGGAGGGATGGATGAGGACAAGCCGGACAAAGGTGATATACATATTCTTGTTTTTATTCAGCAGCTGTTGCCATTCAGCTGCACTTACTGATTTTACCATCTTGCACCATGTTACTGACTGAAGTTTCATCATCTTGGTTTTCCTTGATTGCCATTGTGATGGTTTTGATTGCTGCTCATATACTATCTCTGCCTATGCAGCAACAGTGGTAGAATATATGGCCTATATTTTTCCAGATACTGAGTACTGTATTTTTGTCAGTAAACATGAGGAAAGGTGAAGGAATGTCAAGTGAATTTAAAACCAGAGGTATTCACTCTTGTATACAGTAGTGTGAAAAATTCATGTGTCTGGTGAAAAGTCATATGTTAATCATTTATCTCAAAATTTCTATTTAAAAAAGGAGGTTTTGTTTGTAAAAAAAAAAGTCCCATATTTTTGCTTGAGGTAAAAATTTATTTTACTATGAAAATTGAACCTAAAAATCATAGTGACTGGCACTGTGTTTATATGTGATAGTTCATAGACAATGGGACATTACAAAATGTCACCTTAGGGAAAATCATGACATCCTGGTCCAGAGAAATCATTTTTGCAAGAAAAACACTTTTTTGTACTCTGTCCAAAATGATGAAAGTTTGCATTTGTCTAAACAACCTGATAGTTTCCCATGATTCTATTCTTCCAGTCATAGTGGTAGACAATTAGCAGTTTCTGAGCTGAGTGAAGAATAAGTATGTGAAAGGTACAAATATGGGTTAGTGATATTTAATGATGAACATATCAGCAAATAGAATGCATGTCAGCATCCTTGAACCCCACTTCCAAGAAGAACAAAACATATGCTGCAGCATAGGTTTCTATGTAGGAATAAAAACGTATAGCTTCAAGTTCTTGAGGGCATGTCATGTTATTCCTATTGTCTTCTAGGTGCTTACATATTGATTATTTAATAATTTGTTCCAGTATCTTTCCAGGTATCAAAGTTAGGTTGACTACTCTATAATTCCCAGGGTCCTCTTTGTTCCCCTTTTTAAAGGTAGATACTATGTTTGCCCTTCTCCAGTCAATTGGACCTCATCTTCCTCCATGAGTTCTCAAAGATAATTGCTAACAATTCTGATATTGCTTCAGTTAGCTCCTTAAATACTCTATGTTGAATTTCACCCTGCCAACTTGAATACATCTAATTTATCTAAATTTTATTTAACCTGTTCTTTCCCTATTTTGGCTTGTGTTCCTTCCTCATTGTTGTTAATATTAATTGTGCTGAATATCTGCTCATCATTAACTGTCTAAGTGAAGGCTGAAGTAAACTAGGCATTAAATACCTCAACTGTCTGATGTTATCATTTATTAGCTCTCCTTCCCCATTAAGAAGAGGATCTATACTTTCCTTTCCTTCATTTTTCTCTTGTTCCTAATGTACTTGAAAAACATTGTCTCATTGCCTTTTGTATCCCTTGCTAGGTATAACACATTTTGTGCAGCTTTTCTGATTTTGTCTCTATATGTTTGTGCTAATCTTTTATATTCATCATTAGAAATTCATCCATCTTTCCACTTTTTGTAGGATTCCATTTTTTAAATTTTTTTTATTTTCAGGTCATTAAAGAGCTCCGGATGGAGTCATATTGGCTTTTTACTATGCTTCTTGTCTTTCCCTCTAATCAGGATAGTTTGCAGTTGTGCCTTGAGAAATGGCTAGCTCTCTTGAACTCCTTTTTCCCTTAGATTTTCTTCTCATGGAACCCAACCTACCAGTACTCTGTTTGTTAGCCTGCTTTTTTGAAGTCCACTCTCCTTGCTCTGCTGCTCTCTGACTCCTTCCTTTCCATAGAATCATGAAATTGACTAATCACTTACAAAGTCTTTCTCCAGTGAAGTCAATGGGAGTTTTGACACTGATTTTGATGGGAGCAGAAGTTGCCCTTAATGTTTGTCCTGCAAAGCTATTGGAGAGAAAATATTTTTTTGGGGGGGGGAACAAATAACACTGCAGAATAGATAAAGCCATCTGTTTACCTCTTCAAAGAAAAACAGATATTTTTTAAACAAGCAATGAAATTAATCGGTTTTAATTCAAATAAGTAACATTACATATTTGCATTTTCTCATGTATTGTTATAAAGAATGCTTCAAGGTCATTTAATCATCAGTGATTTTCAAGCTAGTACTCTGTCTTATTAGATTTCATGGGGAAACTATTCATATTCCTTATCAGATGCTCATTAAAACATACTCCTACAGTAACCTTGATTTCTTGTAGCCTTCTCTTCAAAAAGCCTTCTGTTGAGAAAATTTCCCTTTTTATATACTTTTGAATTGTAAACATTTGTTTTGAATTTAATGCATATTTAATTTTTATAGATAGTTAATTGCTGATGTTCTAAAGGCAGATTGGTAGCAGAGTCACCTTGAAGTTTTCTTGCATGTACAGCTGAAGTCTGTTACTGAAGACTTAACGACATATTCTTTCTCGCCGTGAAAGATACTAATTACCTTTTAATTAGGTGTTTCAATAGGGTGCTGAAGAAACCCACAGTGATTCAGACAGTGAGAATACAGGAAATCATTAATAATGTTTTCTTTTCAAAACTTCTTGAGTGTTTTCTTTCTTTGATTTTTGTTTCTGTTCATCAATCTACAAAGAAAAGAAAAGAAAAGAAAAAAAAACCCTAAGGAATATTATACTTGATTTGGGGGGAAAAACCCACAGACACAAACAAAAAAAGAAACACTTTTACATGCTGAGAACAGCAGTTTATATATATTTCTGACTTGAAAGCTAGGAGATAACACATCTGACATACTATACTGTTGTTTTATAAGGAATTTTAATATAAGGAAATTTTAAAAGGAATCTAGAACAATACAATTGCAGTTGGATTGATTTTGGTGTTAATGGCTGAATGTCATATTATAGCAAAAAGAAAAAAATACTTGTCAGACATAAAATGTGCAGTTAGCCTGCATTTTGGCTTTGATGTTTGTTGAAATTGTCAATTTTGCACTGAAAATACCCTTCTCAGCAAGGGCATATGTAATAGTCCGGTGTTGGGGCCGTGCCCTCTCAGGGGCCGTCGGGAGCCAGGCTGCCTCACTACACGGCCCAAATCAGTCTCAGGGGTCTGAAGGTCTCGGGGGTCTGCCCCTCAGGCAGGGGCTGAACAGAAGGCACACGGTCACTGCGATGAGCCCCAGCCCTCAGTCAGGGCGGGCAGCAAACACTAGTTCTAGGCTCAGGTCCTTCCTGCAGGCTGAGCACCAACACAGTTAATAAGCTAAGCCCGGGCCCTCAATCAGGGCGGGGCAGTAATACAGCAGTTCTGAGCTCAGATCCTCTCAGCAGGAGCTGAACACACAGGGGCGCTAGCAAGCCCAGGCCCTCAGTCAGGGCCGGGCAGTACTAATAGTCTCAGGGCTCAGGTCCTTGCCTCAGGAGCTGAGCAGTAATAGGAGTTTCAGGGCTCAGATCCTTGCCTCAAGAGCTGAGCAGTGATAATAGTCTCAGGAAGCCCAGGCCCTTAATCAGGGCGGGGCAATACACAATAGTTCAAGGCTCAGGTCCTTGTAGCAGGAGCTGAGCTACAGCAATAAAGGGGCTCAGGCCCTTGTGTCAGGAGCTGAACAGTAACATAGTCCGAAGCCCAAGCCCTAGGTCAGGGCAGGCAACCACAATAGTTCAAAGGGGCTCAGGCCCTCGGGCAGGGGCTGAGCAACAACCGGTACAGTTCAGGGCTCAGGTCCGCATACCAGGAGCTGAGCAGTCACCACAATACAGAGGCTCAGGCCCTTGGGTCAGGCGCTGAGCCACAGCAGGTAAGTGCAGGCTTCTCTGCCTGAACGCTGGTAGGAGGGGGAGTCTGCCACCCATGAGTGGGGTGGCAGGGGGGACACAGGCCCACCCACTCCACTGTGTCCCAGCCCGGGGCCCTAACAGCGGCAGTCAGTCTGCTGCTGTGTCGGTGGGGTCCTGACCGAAACACACCGACATCAGCTCTTCCTCTGTCGTAGCCAGACTGGGGTCAGCTACCCCCGGGCTACTTCCCATCTCCCCCTCCATGGGTACCTGCTCATCGCTGGGCTCGGCAGCGGGGTCCCACACCATGGGCTCCTCGGCGTGCTGAGGGCTGTCTAGGTTGGGCCGCTCCTCCGGACTCGGGTCAAGGGGCCGCTCCTCGGGGTACCGGGCTCGGGGCAGGCTCGGCCAGTCCACCTCGGGGTACCTGGCTCGAGGGAGGCTCGGGCGGTCCACGTCAGGATACCTGGCTCGAGGGAGGTTCGGTCCGTCCGCGTCGGGATACCTGGCTCGAGGGAGGCTCGGTCCATCTGTGTCAGGGTACCTGGCTCGGGGCAGGCTCAGTCCGTCCGCGTCGGGATACCTGGCTCGAGGGAGGCTCGGTCCATCTGTGTCAGGGTACCTGGCTCGAGGGAGGCTCGGTCCGGCAGGAGCCCGAGCAGGAGCGTCTGTCCTCTCCGGCCGCTGGGCTCCAACTGAGCGCTGGGGCCGGGCTTTTATACTTCCTGTCCCGCCCCTTGACTTCCGGGGGGCGGGAACAGGTGGCGGTAGCTCCGCCCACTGGGGTGGCTGTTCTGGTTCCTCTCTCTCAGGGGCCGTCAGGAGCCAGGCCGCCTCACTACAGCATAGAATTTTACTGTACTCACCTACTGCCTATTGCTTGGATTAGACGTTAGTAATGGCCACATATGTTTCCTGTCAGATAGAAATTTAAAAATTGTATATATGAAAGCTCCTTTGCTGGCAACTGTCCTAAACCTCTCTCACCTTTCCAGAGATGTTGGGAGGGGTGTGTGGGGGGGTAAGTGTTCATAATGCAGAGGGGGAAATTCATGGGATCTAGAGCCTAATGCAACTCTCACTGCGGTCAGTAGGAGTCTTTTCATTTATTTTAATGAGTACTGAATCCGGCCCATCATTCTGAGTGAGTCTGCATATTTTCCAGGAGGAGATTCCTGTGGAACTGTAGGGAGGACAAGAGCCTGGAAACCAGCTGCTCCTAGTAGCAGAGGAGATGGATATGGCCCAGTAAGTTTAAGTTAAAATATTGAAAACATCAAATATTCAAAATAAACTTAAATTTCAAATAACAAATGAGTTATTAGAGATACTGGAATCTTCTGTTTAAGAAATTATGTGCTGTACATGCAATATAGCAAGCGGAATGACAGCATTTTTCATAAGTGAAATATATTTTCCCCTTGGGGTAAGACCACCATTTGCTTTAATTTAATCAATTTAATTAAACGAAATAGCAGTATAATCCCTCAGGCGGGATATGCTTAACTTATGAAAGTGTTCCTTCAGAAAAAATGAAATTTGAGCATTTTTTCCTCTCAGTAGATGTGAAGAGCGTATTTAAATACTAACTGCCAGAGCTAATGCAATTTCCCAGCTATGTTAAAAATGGCAGCTTGTCCTGCTTTTGTGGCACAGAGGCAGAATGAAAGAGTGAGCACAGTAAATATGTTTGCATAAAAAGTTCCCTTTTTATTGTATGCTATATAATTTCAAAGATTAGACTTCTCAATAAATTTGAGCAATACAGTATTAGTTAATGACCAGATGTAAGTGGCATACTAAAAAGCCTCAGAAGCATTTAGATTTTCTTATGGGTTTGATTTATTCTAGAAGTGCAGATGGAGGGATCTCACTGTGAGATCTTTCTGTTATTCAACAAATCATTATGTAAGTGTTATAGTTTTTCCATTAATGATGAAGCATGTTGAATAGACTTATTTTACATTTAGATGATTGTTGGTTGCAGTGTAGAGATTTTAATTGATTTTATAATTATCAGTTCTGCTATTCATATTTTAAATTGCTTTTTAAAGGCAGTCTGGTGGGAGGAGGAGTAAATGTCTACATTAGGAGGCTCCAGAGTTCTTTGGACACCATAAAGGAAGGATAATTTATAACTTGGAAGGCTAAGTTTTCAAAGGGTTTGCACTACTAAATTGGACACTTATGTCTGAAATAAAAGATGCAAGTGCTCTTGGTGTCCTCTGACGATTTTCAAATATAGTGCAATGTTGGCTTTACTGAGTTGTGCCTGTCAGGAGGGGTGTAGTAACCCATGACCTAGAGAATAATGAACCTGCCTGTTTTCAAATGGGCATGCCTGAGGGAAAGTGAGAACTGTGACTCCAAAAATGTGTGGCAGAAATTGTACGAGGTATTTCCACCATCAGAAGACCACCTGCACTGATTGATTTGAATCGACCAGACAAACAGGGAGTCATCTGGCATCACTTTGAGGTTGCTCAGAAAATCCACAGCAAAATGTTCCCAGTTCCCATTACACTCAGTTTAAGGCATAGAAGTGATGGGAAAAAGGGAGGAGGAGGAGGAAGACTAGAGGAACCACGGGTTGAATTACAGGAGTGTGTATGGGGAAGGTATGGGAAAATTACAAAGTATCTTGAAAGCTTTTTAAAACGTAGAGGAGTTCTAAAAAGTCTCTCACACACACCCAAGAGCAATGCTGTACCTATGGTTATTATGTCAGCATCTTCTAGGCATGTCTGGCAATCCAGGCCATTCCAGGAACCACATGGGGATACCAAAAATATCATACAAACAAAACCTATTTACACCTGGCTAGAACAAAATGACAGTCAAGCATGGAAATAGTAAACTGTTGTTGCTCTACATTTTCATTACCGCTCCTTTCCTTTGCAACAGGCTTGTGGGGTTCCCATATTGAATGGGCTGATCTCTTCTCTGCTGTCTCCAGCGGTTATAAAGCTACATCCCACCATTTTCATCAGATGCACATGACTGAATCAAAATACTTGCATTTTTTTTAAAAGTGCAACATAAAATGAACACATAACACTCTGGAGCAACAATAAACTGTTTGAATATATAGACAACAACTGTTAGAAGAAATACCAGCCAGATGGAGACCATCACAACAGGTTCTGGAGGAAAAAATCTGTAAATAAAATATGCTGTATAGTACCATATGAATCTTAGACAGAGGGTGAGAGTCAGAAATCAGAAGGGTCCAGCTGGCAGAATACCGTTTGTCAAATTATAAATTCAGTTAATAATTCTTATTAGTTAGACATGCTGTTTGATGAATGATGATTATAGACCATATTTAACCAGTTCTATGGTAGAGGGGGAGCAGACACCTGCTGTGTGTGGCTGCCTCAGGTTGAAGTAAATGGATCTGGAATTCTGAAAAAGAAAATATCCCATACAGTATATTACAAGTTAAGTGAGCTAACATGCTGTCTTTCCCATGAGCCTACCTACTCTGCCCACCCTTTCCCCTAGTACCAACATCCCCTTAGTAATGAATAGCCTCAGTACCAACACTCAGGTGGTACTAGTGTCAAGGAGAGATTGCTTGTTTATTCACCAGTCCTAGAGTGACCCAATCCTGATGAAGCTGTTCCCCTTTGTGTTGATCTGGCTCTGGAAGGAAACAAAAGTACAGTTGCATATGATTCTGTCTGAGTTTTCTGAAGCTGATGCTGATATTGAACCTGAATGATATTACTGGATTTAGGATGATGTCTCATGATAGCCTTGATTTAGTGTTCCCTGTCCCATGAGGGCATTGGCCTGTCTTGGATTTCCATAAGGTGCATTTTTAATGCACTGCTCCAGCCTATGAAATCACAGCATTTTCTCTCACAGCTGTACCTGTGTGGTGGTGCTCAAACAAGTAGGGAACATATGTTAATGATTGCTATTTCTAATGTATGGTGTTTGTTTTCTTCTTCCCCTGTTGCAGTCCTGATCCTTCAACTTCCACTTATGCCAAAGTGTTTGGTTGAATGGGTCAGGGTTTCTCTTTTGCCCCTGTTCAATATTAACAATTTCCCTCTCTTTCATACTTTTGCCATGATGTATCTCGACTGGAGTGAGGAGCTAGTGTGGAGGACTCCCCAAGAGTGGCTACCACCTAAATCACTCTCCTGCATCCCCATGCCAAAGTGTAGCAACAGTACCCTTTCCCTATGGGTTGTGCCCCTACATGCATTTTTAGGAAAACAAACAAAATCCAACAACACACATTACAAATTTTGACACCAGGACACATAGAGAATCTGATCTCTGCATAAAGATTCAATTTTGAATATTTTAACATTTAGCCTGCAGGGTATGCACTTCTGTAATATTGCTTATCAGTATAAACTAAAGTGATTTATTAAGAATATATGTGGGGTTACAAACTTATTGGCTCAGCAGGGTGGACAAAAGATATGTCTATACTGCAACTGGGTGGTGTCACTGAAGCAAACATAGCTAGATCAAAGCTAGCTTAAGTGACAATAGCAGCCAAACCATGTCAGCAGGGGCAGCGGCCCCTGAAGTATGTCCTGTATACATGCTGCCACGTGTGCTGCCATAACCTCACTGCTATTGTTACTTGAACTAGCTTTTATCTAACTAAGTGTGCTATTATCACACCTCCCAGTGGTAGTGTAGACATACCCAACAAGAGTTACTTGTGGACCATTAGTTTGAATCTCCAACAGATGGACAGTGCTTCTGTCATTACAGTCTAAGGACTCTTCATTTGTGATTGCAATCTAATTTCTAAGTGCACCTGTCAAGGTTCCTTCCCCACTCTGAACTTTAGTACAGATGTGGGGACCTGCATGGACACTTCTAAGCTTAATTACCAGCTTAGATCTGGTATAACTGCCACCATCCAGATCCCTCCATCTGGAACTCCCCCTTTCCTCCCAAAACCATCCCCTTCCTGGGTAGCCTTGAGAGACTTTTTTACCAAGTTTCTGGTGAACACCGATCCAACCCCTTGGATCTTAACACAAGTAGAATTTAACAATCCCCCCTCCTTTCCCCCACCAGTTCCTGGTGAGTCCAGATCCAATCCCCTTGGATCAAAAAACAAGGAAAAATCAATCAGGTATTAAGAAAAAGGCTTTTAATTAAAGAAAAGAAAGGTAAAAGAAAACCCTCTGGGAGAGATTAGCATACCAGCTACTCTCACAAACGACAGATTCCAAACACAGAGGATGCTCCCCTGGGCAAAAACTTAGTTACACACACAAAAAAAATACCCAAATACCCAATTTGATTCCTCCTCTAATTGCACAAGACAGGTTACAAAGAAATAAACATAAACCTATGTATTTCTTTGTAAAACTCTCTACTCTGATAAGAGGCTGGTTCCTTGATCTTTTCCACTCCGGCTGAAACTGAAAACTCTAAACAAAGGAAAACTTCCCTCCTTCCTTTTGAAACATCTTGTTTCCCCATTGGTTCCTCTGGTCAGGTGTCAGCTAGGCTAGGTGAACTTCTTAACTCTTTACAGGTACAAGAGGCATTAACCCTTAACTATCTGTTTATGACAGCACCTAACAGAAAAACTACCATCAAGAAAAATCATATGGATAGAGTCATAGAGATCAGTATTTCTCAAATCCGGTCCGCCACTTGTTCAGGGAAAGCCCCTGGTGGGCCGGACTGGTTTGTTTACCTGTTGCATCCACAGGTTCCTCAGTTCTCCGCTCCAGGCAGGGGCGGCTCTAGGTATTTTGCCGCCCCAAGCATGGCAGGCAGGCTGCCTTCGGCTGCTTGCCTGTGGGAGGTCCCCGGTCCCGCGGATTCGGCGGCATGCCTGCGGGAGGTCCGCTGAAGCCGCGGGACCAGCGGACCCTCTGCAGGCAAGCTGCCAGAGGCAGCCTGCCTGCCGCCCTTGCGGCGACCGGCAGAGCGCCCCCTGTGGTTGCCGCCCCAGGCACGCGCTTGGCGTGCTGGTGCCTGGAGCTGCCTCTGGCTCCAGGCCGATGGGGGCTGTGGGAAGCGGCGCGGGCCAAGGGATGTGCTGGCCGCCGCTTCCCACAGCCCCTATTGGCCTGGAGCGATGAACCGCGGCCAGTGGGAGACGCCATCAGCTGAACCTGTGGATGCGGCAGGTAAATAAACCGGCCCAGTCCGCCAGGGGCTTTCCCTGAACAAGAAGTGAACCGGCTTTGAGAAACTCTGATATAGATGATGGAACACGTGGAATATTGCTGTACATATTCTGTGGACTAAAAGTGGATTTCCATCAGCCTGGCTTGGCACTTCTCAAGAGCACTTAATTAATTTTAAATATCTAAATTCTATGAATGGAAAACTTGCTTTTCCTGTTTGTATGAAATCTGTTGAAAATATAATGAGTGAAGTTATATCACGTGACTCATTCTTCATGCATAGACAACCATCTTATTTGACATTTTATTAACAATTCAATGTATGAGTCAAAAAAAAACATTTATGTGCCTATAACCATGATATTTACCTAATATAATAGCATTAGGAGAACTCATGCTTCTAAATACCAATTCCTTATCTATATAGAACAGAAGATCTAAAACTTAGTTCTCCATCTAATGTCCCTAAGATCAAGAATAACCTTGATTATTAGAGTGTAAAAATATGTAATGAATATTTCCTGCCATCTTTGTATTAATTACATGCTCTGTGTGTGCTTGTGGTGTCGAATCTATGGAAAGCAATTTTGTTCTTTATTTAGGCTTTCTGAATGATGCACATATTAGTATAATGGGCGACATACTGAGATGCTAATAGCTTTCCTGCAGGTTTGTTCTTTGTAGCTAAACCATTTTTAATATAATTTGCATGATTCCTATCTAGCTTAAGACTCTCTCTTGCTTTGAAGAAGGGTCTTCTGACTGGGGAAAACTTTACGATATATTATAATTAAATTTAAATCCATTTAACTTTTGTGCATTATTCATAATTTCCCTTCCTTATTTTGCTAATTATCAAAGATATCTGTGTTTAAATAAGAGACTTCTCCCTCCTACACCAGTTTTCTCCTACTTTTAGACTGTGGTGAAATCATAATGTCCATGTTCACAATTTCATCTAGGGTTAAACAATTTTGATGTTACATATTACAGGTAATGACATTAAATTACAAGATCAAGTACTGGAAGAGGATCAGTTGTGCTAGAGAAAGTTCTTCTTAAAACACAGACATCTCGAATAGCTTTCAACAGTGAGAGCAAGAGATCTGTGATATCTTTATCTTTTGCTCTCTCAGTGTACTTCACAGCACAAAAATCTATTTTTACCTCTCTAACTTATTGTCTCAAACTGCAACCTCCTTCAGCAGTCTCTCTTCCTCTAACACACACCTACTTCAAAGGCTGCAGGAGTGATATCACAATCATAGTTTCCCACCTTGTCGCTTCTAGCATTTTACTTTTAAACTGAACTGCAATCCATTCATCTGTTTCCTCTCCCTCCATGTTCCCTGTGAAACTGGAAGGGTGTATCTAGTGGTCTCCTCAGAAGGGTCTGCCTTGGGTCTGATACTATTCAATATTTTCATTAATGGAGTGGAGTGTATGATTATAAAATTTGTGAGTGAGACCAAGCTGGGAGGGGTTGCAAGCTATTTGAAAGACAGGATTAGAATTCAAAATTGTCTGGATGAATTGGAGAATCTGTCTGACATCAACATGATGAAATTCAATAAACTCATATGCTATGAAGTACACTTAGGAGGGAAAAATCAAATTCACAAATACAAAATGGGGAATATGTGGCTAGGCAGTAATACTGCTGAAAAGGGTCTGTGGGTATAGTGGATCAAAAATGGAATATTGTATATGAAACTTGGAAGTTTATTGTCCCACTCTGCCCACTGGTGTGGCCTCAGTTTGAGTACGGTGTCCAGTTTTGGGCACCACACTTTAAGAAAGATGTAGATAAACTGGAGAGAGTTCAAAGGTGAGCAACAAAAATGATAAAAGGTTTAGAAAACCTGACCTATGAGGAAAGGCTAAAAAGAATGGGGCTTGTTTAGATCACTTGATGATTACCTGTTCTGTTCATTCCCTCTGGGGCACCTGGCATTAGCCATTGTCAGAAGAGTTTGAGTCTCAAGTGGTGTTCTCCTCCATCCTCTCTGTGGAAGGAAAAGGCCCAGTTAGAGACCATAGAATCATGGAAGTTGTCATAAACAGATAGTTAAGAGTTAATGCCTCTTTTACCTGTAAAGGGTTAAGAAGTTCACCTAGCCTCGCTGACACCTGACCAGAGGAACCAATGGGGAAACAAGTTTCCTTTGTTTAGTCAATTTCAGTTTCAGCCTGAGAAAAAAGATCAAGGAACCAGCCTCTTATCAGAGTAGTAAGTTTTAGAAAGGAATACATAGGTTTATGTTTATTTCATTGTAACTTGTCTTGTGCAATTAGAGGAAGAATCAAATTGGGTATTTGGGTATTTTTTGTGCGTGTAACTAAGTTTTTGCCCAGGGGAACATCCTCTGTGTTTGGAGTCTATTGTCTGTGAGAGTAGCTGGTATGCTAATCTCTCCCAGAAGGTTTTCTTTTATCTTTCTTTTCTTTAATTAAAAGCCTTTTTCTTAATACCTGATTGATTTTTTCCTTGTTTTAAGATCTAAGGGAGTTGGATCTGGATCCACCAGGAGTTGGTGGGAGAAAGGAGGAGGGATGGTTAATTTCTTAATTTCTCCTTGTTTTAAGATCCAAGGGGTTTGGATCTGTGTTCACCAGGGAATTGGTGAAGAGTCTGTCAAGGCTACCCAGGGAAGGGAATTAGTGCTTGGGAGTGGTGGCAGCCAGACCAGATCTAAGCTGTTTTGAGCTTAGAGCTTCTCATGCAGGTCCCCCACATCTGTACCCTAAAGTTCAGAGTGGGGAAGGAACCTTGACAGAAGTCAACGAATGGCTACGCAGGTGGTGTCGGAGAGAAGGCTTTTGATTCTTTGACTATGAGATGGTGTTCCAAGAAGAAGGATTGCTAGGTAGAGACAAGCTCCACCTAATGGCATTTTGGGCTGTATAAATAGGAGCATTGCCAGCAGATCGAGGGACATGATCATTCCCCTCTATCTGGCATTGGTGAGGCCTCATCTGGAGTACTGTGTCCAGTTTTGGGCCCCACGCTACAAGAAGGATGTGGAAAAATTGGAAAGAGTCCAGCGGAGGGCAACAAAAATTATCTGGGGGGCTGGAGCACATGACTTATGAGAAGAAGATGAGGGAACTGTGTTTATTTAGTCTGCAGAGGAGAAGAATGGGGGATTTGATAGCTGCTTTCAACTACCTGAAAAGGGGTTCCAAAGAGGATGGATCTACACTGTTCTCAGTGGTAGCAGATGACAGAATAAGGAGTAATGGTCTCAAGTTGCAGTGGGGGAGGTTTAGGTTGGATATTAGGAAAAACTTTTTCACTAGGAGGGTGGTGAAGCACCGGAATGTGTTACCTGGGGAGGTGGTGGAATCTCCTTCTTTAGAGGTTTTTAAGGTCAGGCTTGACAAAGCCCTGGCTGGGATGATTTAGTTGGGGAATGGTCCTGATTTGAGCAGGGAGTTGTATTAGATGACCTCCTGAGGTCCCTTCCAACCCTGATATTCTATGATTCTGTAATCCTAAAACAGAATACTGAGCTAGATGGACCTTTGGGCTGACTCAGTATGGCTGTTCTTATGGTCTTGAAAAAAGAAGAATGAAGAGGAAGCTGATAAATCTTAATTGTATTCAGGGCTCTTACAAAGAGAACAGTGGTAAGTTGTTCTTCATGTCCATTAAAGGTAGGACGAGAAATAACAGACTTAATCTGCAGCAAGGGAGATTTAGGATAGATATTGGGAAACCTTTTCAGCAGTGGTTCTCAAACTTTTGTACTGGTGACCCCTCTCGCATCGCAAGCCTCTGAGTGTGACCCCCCCTTATACATTAAAAACACTTTTTAATATAGTTAACACCATTATAAATGCTGGATGCAAAGTGGGGTCTGGGGTGGGGGTTGACAAATCACAACCCCCCACATAGTAACCTCATGACCCCTTGAGGGGTCCTGAGCCCCAGTTTGAGAACCCCTGCTTTTCAGGTATAGAGATAATTAAGTACTAGAACAGGTTACCAAGGGAGGTTTTGGCATCCCCATTTTTGGAGATTTTTAAGAATAGGTGAGACAAACATTTATCAGGGATGGTTGAAAAGTATTTGGTCCTGCCTCACTGCAGCAGTGATGGACTGTATGATATCCTGAGAACCCTTTCAGCTGTACATTTACATGATTCAATGTGTCTGTCACCAGTGTTCACCCAGTCCCTGTGTTCTTTTTTTGTTTTTCACACAGCCACTTAATACTTCTTCCTTTCACCTCAGTCCCACAGCCTTATCCTAGGTTAATCTAACATGCATCTTAGTGACCTCTCAGATATTAGTGTGTCTTTTCACCTTCAGCTCTTCACTGATTTCCCTCCAGTCAACACTTTGGTCACTTTCTTGACTTTATCTTCACCAAGAACTGATCTTAGTCTGATCTCTTATGTGATGTTTCACCAGGCCTGCCCCACTATGGAGCGAAGGTGGAAATGGTTCCAGTGGGAACTCCATCTGCAGCCAACCATAGCTTTTGGAAATGGGCCTGTGCCACCTCACACTTAATCTGAGTTTCCTCTCTCTCTCATATCCATGTTTCTTTCTTCAACAGTCTTTACTCCCTTTGTACCCACCCCATCAATCTTTTTGACCTCCAATCTATAAATACTGTTTCTTCAATTACATCCATATTTTATAATAAAATGTTACAACATAATGTTAGAAACATCTCCCCTTTGTCATTGGGGAGAATCTCAGAACCATAGAAATCAGAGATGAAAAAGAGCAATTTGGATGTTAGATCCATTTCCAGAGCCATGCAAGACTGCTCTCTAAAGTACATCTTATAGTGCTTTACCCTGTCTACTTTTAGTACTCCCAAGCAATATGGCTTCCACCATTTACCATGGGAGAAAATCAAGTAGGTGCTTAGGCTGCAGCCCTTCATTAGGTGCTTTGCAGCCTGTATTCCCCTAAATGACACACAAAACAGGGAGACAAGGTGGGTGAGGTAATATATTTTATTGGACCAACTTCTGTTGGTGAAAGGCACAAACTCAGCTCTGTGTAAGCTCAGAAGCTAGTCTTTTTCACCAACAGAAGTTGGTTCAATAAAAGATATTACCTCATTTACCTTGTCTCTCTAATATCCTGGGACCAACATGGCTACAACTACATGCAAACACAAAACAGACTCACACAGACTTTCCCTGCAACTTCCACGTAGGATTCTTGGATGTCAGAGCATGCACTTTTGGCATCAGGCAAATCAGATTACCAATACCTACTCCATGTTGATGGTGTATCTATGTACATGATTACCCACTATTTTATTTGCTTTACATTAAGTTATAAAAGACTGCTGTATAACATTTTCTTACACATCATATCTGTATCTGAACTGTGATATAGACCAACATTTTAGTCAGTTGCTGTATCCAGAGTGATTAGTGTTGGTTGGCCTGCTATGCTATGTTTAATCTTTTACATTGTTAATTTTTACCTATAACAGATATAACATCTTTAAACAGATAAATAAAAACCTAGATAACACCTATAAACAGGCGTCTTACTTAGTGCTCCAACTTCTCTATAATTTTGGGTCTACCGCCAACTATTCAAGTTGCTATTGTAGAGCTAGTGAATTTTTTTCATAAGAACACATCATTCCTGATATATCTGGTGGACAAGATTTTCAAAAGTGACTTTTGATTTTGGGTGCCTCAATTCCTGGGATCTTGATTTAAGGCAGATTAGAATAATCTGATTTTTAGAGGCTGGATGATCATCACTTTCTGAAAATCAGGCCCCAGTAAAGTGTATTTAGCTTAATACCAAAAATCACTGGTTACATTTGAAAACATTGTTTTGTGTCTGTATCTATATTGATATTTATGTGATAAGATGTGGGAACATGGTAGAAAGAGGCTAAATATATTTCCTAGATCTTTCTCTTAAACCTGCTTTCATGGACAGTAACATTATTTTCTACCATAAAATAATGTTCACTCTTAAGAACATAAGAACGGTCATACTGGGTCAGACCAAAGGTCCATCTAGCCCAGTATCTTTTCTTCCGATAGTGGCCAATTCCAGGTCCCCCAGAGAGAATGAACAGAACAAATGATCCATCCCCTGTTGCCCATTCCCAGCTTCTGGAAAACAGAGGCTAGAGACACCATCAAAAGACACTCTTGCACTTCAACTGGTGAATTTCCACTTCAAGAATTACTTGGCCAGACTAATTTGTATTTTTATTGACAAACTGAACTTAAATGTCCTGTGTTACTCCTGAGGGCATTCTGTGTCAAAAAAATTAAAATTATGTGTACAATATTTAAAAATTCTGCAAAATTCTGCAATAAATGCACAGGCTCCATCATGGCAGTGGGGAGCACAAGCCACTGGCTGCACGATGGTGTGAGATCACCCTGCAGCCTCCCCACCCTGAATTTCAGGGACACAGACTCAGTGCTGAGGCTGCACCCAACCCTGACATAGCACAAGGCCTGGGCCTGCCCCAGAAACACCCTGGGGCCCTGCCCTCTGTGCCAGGTGCACTGGGTATGGGGCAGGCAGGCTCAACCAGGCAGGATCCAAGTGTGGAGAGATCCAGGTGTGGGGTGAGAGGATTCTGTGTGGGTCAATATGGGTACAGGCCGCTCTGGGGAGTCTAGGTGTGAGGGGATCTGGATGCACAGAGGCACATGGGGGAGGGGTTCCAGGTGCAGGGGCAATGGGACTCTGCAGGTGCCGCAAAGTTAAAGTGGTTGGGGGTCAGCAGAGGGGCCTGGGTGTGGGGGTCACAGCGGGGGAGTCTGGATGCTGGGGGAGTGGGGCTTGGTGATGGGGTGGGGGTCTGGGTGTAGCTAATTGGGGGTCAGTGGCATGGGGGTCTGGATGTGGGGGCTCAGGGTGGTGCAGGGAATGGGGATCATTAGGCTGGGGGTTTGAGTGCAGGGAGCTCAGTGGGGGGTGGTCTGGGAGCAGGGGTGGGGATCCAGAGATAGGGAGTCTGGGTGCAGGGGGACTCCAGATGCAGGGGTTCAGGTTCAAGGGGGTAAAGTTCAGGTATGGAGGGCTAGGGGAGTTCTGGATATACATAGTGAGGTTTAGGGGGCAGGGTGTCTGGGTATGGGAGGTCTGGATGCACAGAAGTTGGGAGGATGGGGGAGCTGCTCCCTGTACCTCCTCTCCCCGCAGCTGAGGAGCAATGGTGGCAAGAAGCAGGGGAGGATGCTAAGTTTCCTGCAGCTGGGGGAGATTTTGGGGAGTGGGTCTGACACAGCCCCAGCAACTCCTTGCAGGGGAAGAGGAAGTCCTGGCCTCTCCTGCCTCCAGCCCAGCCTGGACTAGCAGTTGATCCTGGCTCAGGGTAGGAGCCAGTGGCTAGGGCGTCCCAAGCCTTGAGGTGATTTACCTCTCTACTGGCTGCTCCAGGTGCCTGAAATGATGTACCTGAGCAGCTATGGAGTGGTGCGTGACTGCTCTTGCAGCTTCCCTTTGCTTCCCTGTCAGAAAGTCATTTTCAGCACGGAAGCAAAGATATCCGCAGGAAACATGAATTCTGCACACGCACAATGGCACAAAATTTCCCCAAGAATAACACTGTGTATTTGTAATAATTGTTCTGCAATAGAGTTATTCAGAGATCATCATAGGATGTGTGCCTGGACTCTTCCTTCCATATGCTCCTGTAACTATAATACCATTTACTGTAAGCATTTACTGTACTTTTTCCAATTTTCATATTATTTTTTTTTAGATGGGGCAACCACAGTTGCATACAGCATTCAAAGTGTGGGCATACCATTGATTCATATAGTGGCATTATGATACTTTGTCATATTCTCTATCCCTTTATTTATGGTTCCCAACATTCTATTAGCTTTTTCTGACTGATGCTACACATTGGGAGAATGTTTTCAGATAACTATCCACAATGACTCCAAGAATTCTTCCTTGATTGGTAACAGCTTATTTTGACTCCATCATTTTATACTGATAGTTAGATAATATTTTCCAATGTGCATTACTTTTCATTTATCAACATTGAATTCCATTTGCTGTTTTCTTGCCCAATCACCCAGTTTTCAGAGATCCATTTTAGTTCTTTGCTTTTTGCTTTGGACTTAACTATCTTGAGTAATTTTGTATCATTTGAAATGTTTGCCACCTCACTGTTCACACTCTTTTACAGATCATTTATGAATGCGGAACAGTCCAAGTCCCAGCACAGATTCTGCTATTTACCTGTCTCCATTAAGAAAAGTGACCATTTAGTCTAACCCCTTTTTTGCTATGTCTTAACCCAGGGATCGGCAACCTTCTGCATGCGGCACACCAGGGTAAGCCCCCTGGTGGGCTGGGCCGGTTTGTTTACCTGCCGCGTCCACAGGTTCGGCCAATCACGGCTCCCACTGGCTGCGGTTCACCGCTCCAGGCACATCCCTCAGCCCACAGCGCTTCCCGCAGCCCCCATTGGCCTGGAGTGGTGAACCGCAGCCAGTGGGAGCCACGATCGGCCGAACCTGCAGACGCAGCAGGTAAACAAACCAGCCAGGCCCACCAGGGGGCTTACCCTGACAAGCCACATGCCAAAGGTTGCCGATCCCTGTCTTAACCAGTTACTGATCTATGAGAGGATCTTCCCTATTATCCCATGACTGCTTAGTTTGCTTAAGTCCCTTTGGTGATACAATCTGAAGCCTGATCTATAGATTATGTATTAATTATATTGATTACTTATGAGTTCTCAGTATCACTCTAAGGTTTGACAGGTTCTTGTCCCAAGATCAGGCCCAGTATTATTAAAATTACCATATAGCTGGAAACACAATGTTTACAGTTGCAATACTCACACTATGGGAACCTTTCTATATTTACAATAGTTTATTAATACATTTAGCAAAGTAACAACACTCCAATCCATTAAGGTACATAAGAGATAATACAGAATGTACATCTGAACATCCATACTAACACCATCCCTTGCAGAACAACCTGAAATGTTAGCCATTATCTTCCTCATCACCCTCACTTTCCTCATCATCCTGACACCTTCCAAGGGCTACATCTCTCTGTCTTCCCGCACCCAGACCAGGATACAGCTTTTATAATATGTTACGCTGACGTGACTATCACTAATGCATATTCAGGAGGGGTTTCTCCCCTCTTCCTTCTCTGTATCTCCTCATCCTTCTAATGTTGGGGTGTCATTCTCCTATAGGTTAGTACATTAATGATATCAACTTAATATGATATATGTCAGTTTGTTGCCATGGCACTTTTATGGTCTTACATCTGCAAATGTTAGCAAAATTCTGACAGAACTCCCCTTACACACTCTATTTTCAGTTTCCTCAAACTTAGGGGTGACAATTATTCAATTTATCTGTGCCAAAGTTCATAAGCCTCAAGCCTTATGCTAACTGCTTAAGCCAGTGTTTTACAGGATACAGACCTGTAGACTCCTTGAATTACTGCTGAAAATAATAAAGTCAGAATATAATGAAGGTAAAGCAGTGAATCTAATAATGGCAAGCTAACCCTATGGGCAGCAAATTTTAAATATGACTGTCCAGTCTACACTGATCACAAAATCATGTTTAATGTTGTGTTAGTCAACATGTCTTCTAATACAGTATCATTTCCCAATGTAGACAAGACCAAGGACTGCAATGGAAATAAATATCTCCTGAGGGAGCATTGATTTTGTTTCATTTTTACATGGATCATTCACAGTTTTTGCTGGCTGAGCATAATCTGCTTAATTAAACTCATCCTCAGCTAATGCCTTCACCCTCTGCCTGCTCAGCCTATGCATCACGTAGATATCACTATGGTTATTCTGGTGAGGGAGCATCCTGTGTAGTCACTTCTCCTTTATACAGGGTTCCCCCATGTCATTTACATAGATGTGTTCCCTTCTGTATGGGGCAGCAAGGAGGAGCCTAGGAACTTATATCATAAACCAGCTGCTAAAACTTCTAAACTCTTCAGTTTAATATCAGTAGTAGTTACTGGGTATTAAACATGCTTGGCATCCATTCTGACTGTGACTGCTATAAATATCTGAGGTGCAGAATCGTGGGGAAAATAATTGCCACAATATTAATACCACCAACTTTTTGAACACTATGGCCAAATCCTAATTGCAGTAAAGTAACCGTGATTTGTCCCTGTATATTTGTTTTTAACTAGTAGAGAAGAATTTTTAGTTAATTTTCAAGAATGCTTTCAAGTCAAAGACTGCTCCAAACTGTTTGTAAAGAACATTTAATGTGTTTTTCAAAACAGAGTGTATGAATGTACAACTTGACCCCCCCCCCAAATCATTTGATTGGGGAAAAGACCTGTTGTTGTAATTAAAATCTTTTCTAAAAATCCTCCTGCAGCTTTATGAATCAATTATTTTAAAATATCGGGCGGGGGGGGTCCACTATCCTTTTTTACGGTGCAGGCTTACACTACGCTTGTTCCTTCAGAATCATTCTAATCAGAACTGTCCCTTCAGAATCACAATGCACAATCAAATACCAGCAATGGTGCCCTGCTGTCCTTTCCCCGCATTTTCCTGGGGAAAATGACCAATTTGAAACTAAGGTGCTCAGGCACGCACCAGGGACCAATATTTAAAAATTGTAAGTCACATAAATCAATCTTTTGAGCATATGATTTGTCTGACATTCTTCTTGTCTTTGTGCATATGTTTTCTTTGCTTGATATTTCAATGGTTTAATACTCATGTTACAAGAACTAAGATGTATTACAGTAAACTGTAGAAAATGCTGCAAAACACATTCATAAATTCAGAAATCATGTGTCTCAAGATAGAAGGAATCTACTGAAATAGAAGGCTTATATGATATTAGAAGAAAAGCAAATTATAAAAGATTTTATGAACTCTGCTACATAAAATACACTGACATTTCAAATCTTCAAAAATGAAGGCAAATAGTGTCTGTTGTAAGGATTTTCACTGGGGACAGTCTTTAACTGAAAGCCTTATTTCTCACAGGAAAACCAAGTGAAAAACAAACAATTGTAAATAATTAGATGTTCTGATTTTGTATTAGCAGAGAATATACGTACAAGCAGAAGTACAAATCTGTTCTATAACTTACTCAGCACCTTAGTATCTGAATATCTTATAAAATCTAAAAGTAAGACACAGTTTCTCATGTTCTGTTGTGTCCCCCATGTTGGTGGGAAATCTGTTGCTGTTGCTTTTTGATTGATTGAAAGGTAAGCTATAGTCCAGGGTGTCATTTCTATAGCTATGTGACAGACCATCTGTCCAGAAAGCTCTGTTGCCAGTGCACTCTATTCTCACTCATACAGTTGACCAACATTCTATGTCATGGAAGTCATGACTGAGGGTGAATGGTTGTACAGGTAGCCTGATTCGCTTCTACAGAGGCTTTGACAATTAGGGCCAAAACATTAGATTTGTTTTAGCTTGGTCCGGATCATCCTGCTGGGTACTTTCATCAACTTGTGTTGCTAAGTAGGTGAACTGCTGAAATCTGAACCAATTGGAGCTTTAGGGTGTCATTTTCATTTATATGTACAGTGCATTGCAACACTGAAGCCCAGAGGTCAAGAACACATGAGTTTGATTTATAAAAGGCATAATTTATGACCTTTCCGGTATGCCTTTTTTGAAGCTATTTATGTTCTGTCAGCTTTCTGCATTATATTCAGGTATTTCAGCATTTCTTCTGCCATTCTGCACGTCAAATCATATGTGTGCAGCTGGGTATGTGTTGTATCCTCATTAGGGAAGAGTACTATATGTAATGAAATAAACTCCAAAAAAATTTCAGCAGCTAAACCAGCCCATGTAAGATATTCAACTGTGGTTCTTGTAAGTGATATTCATTTCAGTTCTTGCAACAATCTTTGCATGAAATTAATGACTATGGCCCAGATTCTGTCCCTCTTTTTTGTGAAGTGTAGTGCCTATTCCATGAATTACCCCAGCAAAAGAGGCTAGCACCTAAGTATGTGTATTTGAAAGAGAGAGAGAAAAAAAGCTCACTTATGGAAAAGCTGCCAATCTATGTCCTGAATTTCTCTCACTACCTACCACCCCCTCATGTCTCATGGGTGTTGTGGTATTTCCTTAAGAACATAAGAACAGCCATACTGGATCAGATCAATGATCCATATAGACCTGTATTCTATCTTCCAACAGTGGCCAGTCCCAAATGCTTCAGAGAGAGGTAGTGAACAGAATACATCAGGGTTTCTCAAACAGGGGTCACCGCTTGTGTAGAGAAAGCCCCTGGCAGGCCGAGCCGGTGTGTTTACCTGCCCTGTCCACAGGTCCAGCCGATCGCGGCTCCCACTGGCTGCAGATTGCTGCTCCGGGCCAATGGGAGCTGCTGGAAGCGGCGACCCCTGTTTGAGAAACCCTGGAATACATCCAGCGGGTAGTATATACGGACCCTTAGGCTCTCAAGAGGGGTAAAGCTAATTTAGACCTCATCCATTTACATGTATAGTTGGGATTATGTTTTCCAATGTGCATTACTTTTCATTTATCGTCATTGAATTTCATTTGCCATTTTCTTGCCCAGTCACCCAGTTTAGTGAGATCCCTTTGTAATTCTTCTCAGTCAGCTTTGGACTTAATTATCTTGAATAATTTTATATCATCTACAAACTTCACCACGTCACTGTTTTTCCTTTTTTCTAGAATACTAACAGATTTATTTGGGCATAAGCTTTCATGGGCATTTGAAGAAGTGAGGTTTTTTACCCACAAAAGCTTATGCCCAAATAAATCTGTTAGTCTTTAAGGTGCCACCAGACTCCTTGTTGTTTTTGTGGATACAGACTAACACAGCTACCCCCTGATACTTGACACTCTTTTTCTAGATCACTTATTAATATGCTGAACAGCACTGGTCCCAGTAAAGCTCCTTGGGGAACACAACTATTTACCTCTTTCCAGTCTGAAAACTGACCATTTACTCCTACCCTTTGTTTCTTTTGTATAAACCAGTTATTGATCCATAAGAGGACTTTTCTTAGTATCCCATGACGGCTTTCTTTTCTTTAGAGCCTTTGGTTAGAGACCTTGTCAAAGGCTTTTTGAAAGTACAAGTACATTATATACACTTGATCACCATTTCCCACATGTTTGTTGATCCCCTCAAAGAGGAGGATTGGTAGTTCTAGTAGATTGGTGAGGCATGATTTATCTTTAGAAATGACATATTGACTCTTTCCCAACATATCATGTTCACCTACGTGTCTGATAATTCTGTTCTTTACTATAGATTCAACCAGTTTTCCTGGTGCTGAAGTTAGGCTTACTGGCCTGTAATTGCCAAGATCACCTCTGGAGCCTTTTAAAAAAATTGGTGTCACACTAACTATCCTCCAGTCATCTTGTACACTGAGACATTTAAGCAATAGTTTACATACCACAATTAGTAATTCTGCAATTTCATATCTGAGTTCCTTCAGAACTCTTAGGTGAATACCAACTGGTCCTAATGAATTATTACTGTTAACATTATCAGTTTGATCCAAAACCTTCTCTACTGACACCTTAATCTGAAACAGTTCCTCAGATTTTTCTAAAAAGAGTGGCTCAGGTGTGTAAATCTCCCACAGATCCTCTGCACAGCTAATGCAAAGAATTCATTTAGATTTTCCTCAACAGCCTTTTCTTCCTTGTGTGCTCCTTTAGCGCCTTAATGGTCTAATGACTCCTCTGATTGTTTGGCAGGCTTCTTACTTCTGGTGTACATAAAAAAAAAGTTGCTTTTAGTTTTTGTGTCTTTTGATAGTTGTTCTTCAAACTCTCTTTTGACATGATTATAATTATACTTTTTCACTTGACTTGTCAGAGTGTATGTTCCTTTCTATTTTCCTGAGTACGATGTGACTTCCAGTGTTTAGTAGGGTGACCAGATGCCCAAATTTTATAGACACAGTCCCAATATTTGGGGCTTTGTCTTATATAGGTACCTATTGCCCTCCACCCTGTCCTGATTTTTTAAGGATGTCTTTTTGTTTCTAACCTTTTTTATGCTCTTTCAAATCCAGGTACAGATATTCTGTACTAATAAAAATGCTTGAAAACTCTTCTCTCTATTACTGTAGTCTTTAGAACTAAGTGTTAGAATACCTGGTGAGTCATCAGGGAGTCTTTTCTCCAGGGGTTGCTAAAGTTGTCATCATTTTTGTTGGAATAGTGCCATGGAGCATATTGGCATGACTCATAAAATGGTTACTGACCTGAAAAAGAAATAAAGTATCGGACTTTTCTTACTTTGTAGAACTGAGACATTTGTGAATGAGTTATAGAAAATTAATTGTACTTTTACTTTTTCATAAATGAAAGCAATATTTGATAGTTCCCAATGACGGCAACCGTATTTTAGCTTCTAGAGCTCTGCATACTCAGCATGTATCTCTACAGTCACCCATTCAGCCTTTTGTTGGTCCTGTAACTGTCTCTTTTGAAGTCTATGGGCCTGCTTCACCTCAGCAGCTTATGTAATGTGAATGGAAAGTGAGTGTAGAACAGTACCATTGTTCTTCTTTTTGGTAGTATTTCACACCCACTTTCCACAAGTGCAGACTAGTGGTCTGATCATAGGTCCCCTCGCTCTGCCAGGGCAATAAGCAGAGTGCTAAACATAAGAATGTTCCCTGTGTGGCATGATGATCAACACAGTGAGGGCAATGATGAGAAAATAGACCAGAGATGCTGCCATCTCTTCTTTACCTTCACATTAGTAGAGAAGCGTGGTAGAGGGCAGAGAAAAATTAGCACTCTCCATCTTTCCCATTTGCAGCCAGAGAGCAAGTTGTGAGGGAGAATGTATTCTGTATTGGACAGATTCATTGACTGATAAATTAATTGCAGTATTTCACGCTGATATAGTGTTGCAATATGTTAGGCGTTGCATCAGTTTATGATTATACTCTAAGGTGAAATCACAACCCAGTTATCTCAATGCAATGTGAGAAGTCCCAGGATAATAATCCCATCATTATATTGTGGCTTTTTTGTAACTCTAGTCAGCAAAGCAGTAGCTCTCAAGCTCTTCAAAGTTGAATTAACCCAGCTCCAGGTAATTGCCAGAACATGATTTAATAATATGCCCAGACAAAGCCTTTGTGGCAGTAACACAAGTGAATTCATGTATATGTTAAAACAGGGATTTACAGAAAGATATACAACTCCCTAAATTAGCTGGGGAGTTAAAAAACTGCTAACCAAATAGTCCTCAATAGTTGTGTATAATCTAATATTCTAATAGTCAATATTTAAGTTTTTATCATCTCATAATAGTGTTCTAATATCTAGAACACTACTAGGTAAGTCACATACATATGTATAAACTTACTATAAAAACTGATCTTCCATATTTCTGTGCAAATGCCATGCAATTATTTCTTTACCCTAGTTCTCTGTGCTCACTGGATGAAATTCAATGGGCCTCATTCTCTATAACAAGTATGAGCCACAGATATACAACAGCATAATGAGCATTCCTTTGTTTTTTTTAAAATGTAATACTTGTATGTCTGAGAATACTATGTTTTCTGATGTTAAACCTACCAAACATTAGGTTATAGACTGGGGTCTTAAATTATATTTTGTATAGAGCATTCACTATGAGTTTCAGAATACAAACTAAGACAGGAAAGTCTGTCTATAAATGATGTGGATAATGGCAAACTTATAAAGTTTGTGGACAATACCAATCTGGGAAGGGTTGCAAGTGCTTTGGAGGACATAATTAGAATTCAAAGTGATCTTGACAAACTGGAGATATGATATGAAATATATAGGATGAAGTTTAATAAGGGCAAATGCAAAGGGCTACACTTAGGAAGGAATTATCAGTTGCACAAATTAAAAATGGGAAACGATGGGCTAGAAAGGAGTACCGCAGAAAAGGGCCAGGTGGTATCGTGGATGTTAATATGAGTCAAAAAAAAGCTACCACCATTCTGGTATATATTAATAGGAATGTTGTAAGTAAGACATGAGAAGTAATTCTTCTACTCTACTCGGCACTGATAAGGCCTCAGCTGGAGTACTATGTCCAGTTTTGGGCACCACATTTAGGGAAAAGAGGAAAGCAACAAAAATGATTAAAGTCTAGAAAAAATGACCTATGAGGTAAATTTGGAAAAAAAACCACAACCTTGTGTTTGTTTAGTCTGGAGAAAAGAAGACAGAGGGGGAACATATCATTGTTCGAGTACATAAAAGGTTATTATAAAGAGGAGGTTATAAATTGTTCTCCTTAACCACTGAGGGCAGGACAAGAAGCAATGGCCTAAAATTGCAGCAAGGATGATTTAGGTTAGACATTAGGAAAACCTTCTTGTCAGGGTAATTAAACTCTGGAGCAAATCACTTAATCTCAATCATTAGAGGTTTTTAAAAACAGGTTAGACAAATACTTGTTAGAGATGGTCTAGAAAATACATTGTCCTGCCACAGGCTTGGTCTACACTACCAAATTATGTTGGTATAACTATGTCACTCAGGTATGTGAAAAATGCACAACCCTGAGCAAAGCAGTTACACTGACCAAACTCCAGGTGTACACAGCACTAAGTTGATGGGAGGGCTTCTGCTGTCAACATAGATACCACCTCTCGGGGTGGTGTAGTACCTACAGCTGTGGGAGAATCTCTCTCAACGGTGTAGGTCGCATCTTCATTTAGCGCTACAGCAATGCAGCTGCAGCACTCTAAATGTAGACAAGCCCTCAGTGCAGCGGACTGAACTAGATGTCTTACTGAGGTCCCTTCCAATCCTACATTTCTATGATTTCAAGTATCAGGGGGTAGCCGTGTTAGTCTGTATCCAAAAAAACAACGAGGAGTCCGGTGGCACCTTAAAGACTAACAGATTTATTTGGGCATAAGGTTTCATGGGTAAAGAACCCACTTCTTCAGGTGCATGGAGTGAAAATTACAGATGCAGGCATTATTATACTGACAGATGAAGAGAAGGGCATTACCTTACAAGTGGAGAACCAGTGTTGACAGAGCCAATTCAATCCACCATGATTGTGGGCTCTTTTCCCATGAAAGCTTATGCCCAAATAAATCTGTTAGTCTTTAAGGTGCCACCGGACTCCTCATTATTTCTATGATTGTTTTTGCTACACCTCGTGACTGTAGTGTCAGAGCATCACACCAACATTAGTGAATTTTATTGTAACAGCTGGTGAGGTAGAGATGTGTTATCCACATTTGACATATATGGAACTGAGACACAGAATAGAGTCAGAGATTTGATTTGCCTTTATGTTGTCTTAGTTACAGGTGCACCAGGTCATTTTTAACAAATACAGAGTCCACAACAATCTTTATCCTCACTTTGCCTCTGCCATAAGCTTATTCTCCCTGTTTGCTTTTTATTAGGGTATATTTGACAGAGCTCCAATAAATGCATAGCAGGGCACTGTGTTATTGAATGCATATAAAGAAGGCTTACCACTGACTGCTCAGCTGCTAATTTGCAGTTATATAGCTAAATTAGTACATACTGGGTAAGTCTCTAAAGGCTACTTTTCCCCATTCATATAAACCTGGATAGGAACATGAAAGCTAGTCACATGTGATGGTTAAGCCAGCCTGTTTTGTAAATGGCTTCAGTGTGGTTACAGTATTAGTGGTGTGTTATCAGTAGTTGGCTAACACTGTGCCCATGCAGCATTCTCTGAGTGTGGGCTAGAGCACTGATGACCTATTAAGAATATATTTTAATGAATTCCCTAGAATAGGTTCCTGTAGATTTGGGTTGGCATGGTTATTGTCATGAAGGAGTAAGGGCAATTCTGTAATATACAATTTCTTAATATATTTGTGTAAAAAGCAATGTATTATTTTTTTGTTTATTACAACTGAAAACAGCTTATTTAATGTAATATCCCAATGGACTTGTTCCCAATAACGACTTAGATTAGTTACTTTTGAGGTGGGATAATAGTGGCTGCAGCTCAATATTTCCCCATTGGAACAGCTGACCATAATTGATCTTAGGCAGGAATCACTTCCCTTTTTATGCTCAGTTCCCTTTTCACTTTCTGTAGATTTAAAGAGCCCTTATGAGTCAATTCATATTTAACAAGCACATTAGACAAGTAGAAAACCTTCCTAAGTGAAACTGTTATGCAAAGAATGGCCTCGATTTCAGCAGGTTGGTGCCATCACTCCATGCCCTGTTCAAGGAAAATAGCTCTAAGGGATCAGGAGTCTCATATTTACCCATCCAAGGCTATATAGCCAAAGAGTAAATTGTTCTGTTTCTTACTGGAAAAAAAAAGTATTTGGGAATTGTTAATATGTGAAGTCATAAGTCCAGATAAACTTGCTGTGGATCTGGCTCTACTTTTCTATATTGTATATTCCTTTAATTATGGTAATTGAATAAAATGGTTGAAACTATTAGCCCTGCATAGTGTTTGGTTCTGAGGGTAGATTCAGGAAGATCTGTGTAACCTATTAGTAACTTTTGGAATATATGTCCCCATCTGTGCTAATTCACAGAGGATATGAGTTGTTACAGCCTCCAAATATGGAGCTTTGACTCTTTAGCTCAAGTTGTAGTAGCTGATGTTTCTAGCCCTGGAGGTCCCCAATTTAATCCCCCAGGTATCAACCAAGAAGGGCAGATGTCAGACTTTGTCTGTTTAAGGGGTCAAGTTTGCCCCTTACTCTAGTATCTAAGCAAGTCTGATTGGAATGAGGACTGACTTGTATAACTAGTGAAGCTGAACACCCCTCTGCCCCCCGTAAGACAAAGGACAAAAAAGGATGTGCAGCACCAATGAGCGCAATAGAGTTTTGTGTAAGATAATGTATATGTAGATTTTGTTATTTGCTTAATGAACGCTAATGACAAACTGATAATGAAAGATCTGGTATCTTCTCTTTTCATATCAACTCTTCTTTATTCATTGGGCTACTAAGGATAGATTAGCTTTTCAAATTCATTCCTCTGGAGACGATTATAAAGACTTAAATATAAAGGCTATGTCTGGTAGACATGCTATGTGGTAAAAATTGAACATAGAAAGGAGAGTGAAGAGCTTTTTTTCAGATTTTAATGACAACTAAAAATTACACTCAGGGAGGAATCTTGTAGAAGTAATGTCTCGCGAGGATTTTTAAAGTGTCTGACTTACAGCTGAGCAGATAATGGATATTTCAGTTTTCTGACTGACCTGAAAATCTGGGGTGTGGGGGGATTGATTAGTTGTGAATTGAAACAGAATTTTTCCATTTTTTTTCTCACTGAAGTGAAAAGCCTGCAAAAACTTGTTTGTGTTGAACAAAAAAAAATTAGAAATGAAACAGTTTCTAAATGAAATGTCAAAATATTTCATTTTGAAGATATTGAAATGAACAGTTTTTACTTTTTTGAAATTTTGTCCTCATTCTTCAGTCAAAGCTATTTGCTAAATTTGACCTAAATTTTCAAATAGTTTGTAACCCCAAAACTACATTTTCCTGTGAATTTACTATTTGCTGAAAAAAATTGCCCAGCTCTAGCCTAGACCCTAGCAGCTGCTGAGCACTCTCAAAATCAGTTGGAGTTCTGGGTGCTGAACATCAGTCTGGAACAAGCCCTTAGTTCAGATGAATTTTCTTTTATTGGTGATACTGCTTTGATCTTCATTTCTTGGATTTTGACACTAACTTTCTGTTATAAGGCACAACCACCTCTCCTTCGGGTTCACTCAAAAGCTCAGTAGACCTGATAGTTATTTTTTCCCTATGCTTTGTTCCTCTAGCCCACACTGATCTCAAGTAAGCTATTTTCCTCTGGTACATTGTCACTATGGCTCCAGGAATTGCCTCTCTACCCCTTTAGTGTTGGTCTATAAACCCATCTCTGAGCGTGCATTGCCTTAAAATGTAATCAGATGGATAAAGGTGACAGAATGTTCCATTACTTCAAAAATCATATTCACATGATCTATACTTCTTCCAGGCTACTCCCTAGTATACCTTTGAGGAAAAAAGAAAGGAAAAGCTTTTTTGATTTTTTTAGAAGCAATGTCTAAGGTCAGTACTTATTAAGAGCACTGCCGACCTGCTCTTTTTGTAAAAGATAGGATTAGCTGTAGCACAAACCATAGCAGAAATAATGCCTCAAACATTATTCTCCACTTAGCAATGATCGCAGGCTGTGACATTCTGGATTTTGGGAATAAAATAATAAAAAAAAAACCTTTCAACTGTTTAAATAGTTGACTTGTTCACGTAGCAGTTCTTTAAATCAGGAAAAAGTAACAAACAGTAAAACAAAAACTATTAACTTTTGCAGGAGAACATCATTCATTAAGTTACATTTACCATACCACTATACTGTTTGAATGTGACTCATTGAGCTTGATTCAGAGGAGCAACGAAGTCTATTATATAGGGCACTGAACTGGGAGTCTGGACATCTGGGTTTATTCCCAGCTCAGCCACAGACAGGCACTGTGATTTTAAACATAAGAATGGCCTCCATCTAGCCCAGTATCCTCTCTTCCAACAGTGGCCAATGTCAGATGCTTCAGAAGGAATGAACAGAACAGGGCAATGTATTAAATGATCCACCCTATCATCCACTCCTAGCATCTGGCAGTCAGAAGCTTAAAGACACCCAGAGCACAGGGTTACATCCCTGACCATCTTGACTAATAGCCATTGATGGACCTATCCTCCATGAACTTGTTTAATTCTTTTTTTTAACCCAGTTATATTTTTGGCCTTCACAACATCCCCTAGCAATGAGTTCCCACAGGTTGACTGTACATTGTGTGAAGAAGTAGTTCCCTTTGTTTGTTTAAAATCTGTCTATTAATTTCATTGGGTAGCCCCTGATTCATGTGTTATGTGAAGAGGCAAATAACACTTCCTTATTCACTTTCTCCCATGCCTTTGTGATTTTATAGACCTCTATCAGATCCCACCTCAGTAGTCTCTTTTTCAAACTGAACAGTTCCCATCTTTTAATCTCTCCTCCTATGGAATATGTACCATACCACTAATCATATTTGTTGCCCTTCTCTGTATGTTTTCCATTTCTAATATTTCTTGTTTGAGATGTGGCAACTGAAACTGCACACAGTATTCAAGGATTTATATCAGGGATCGGCAATCTTCAGCACGCGGCATGCCAGGGTAAGCCCCCTGGCGGGCTGGGCCAGTTTGTTTACCTACTGCGTCCTCAGGTTCAGCGGATCGCGGCTCCCACTGGCCGCAGTTCACCGCTCCAAGCCAATGGGGGCTGTGGGAAGCGGCGCGGGCTGAGGGATGTGCTAGCCGCCGCTTCCCGGCGCCCCCATTGGCCGGGAGCAGCAAACCGCAGCCAGTGGGAGCCGCAATCAGCCAAACCTGTGGACATGGCAGGTAAACAAACCGTCCCGCCAGGGGGATTACCCTGGTGAGCCGCATGCCAAAGGTTGCCAATTCCTGATTTATATATAGTGCCATTATCATATTTACTGTCTTATTATCTATCACTTTCCTATTGGTTCCAAACATTCTGTTCACTTTTTTGATGGCTGGTGTACATTGAACAGATGTTTTTAGGGAATGTTATGCATGACCAGAAAGGGTTAAGTATCCTGCAAGATAAGTGACTCAAATTCAACCCTTAAAAACATATGGGTAGATAATGTTTGCGTTTTTGTATATTTACATATATATTTGTAAAGGTCAACAATGTAATCAAACAGTCCTTGTCTATGCTTTATTCTGTTAATTCAGAGATCTTAACATTTAAATGAACTGTAAATACAGGATATAGCTGTATTCGTCTCTCTTTGAAATATATAGCAAATCATCTATGAATGGTGGAATAAGTGGCACTTTCCTTATGTTAATCTGTGTGGATAATTACCTGCGATGCTTAGGAAATAGGTCCACTTCAAAGTCCCCATGAATGCCTATTGTTCACTGAAGGACTCCAAGCTGTCATAAGGCCTGAAACTGAAACTGAAACATTACTTTTTATCTCAGATCTGCTTGAAGCTTAATGCAGAGGAAGCCTAAACCATAAGGACTGAAATCCCAGTCTTGACTGGACCGCCCTGAATATAAACATTGGACTATAATGTATGAACTATTTCTGAAAGAACTCTTTGCATCTACAAAGCTCACCATCTCTGCTATGAATCTGAATCTCAAGATTGTACTCATGTCTGTATGTATACTGATCTTTTAACCAATGTTCTCTATCTTTACTTTTTAAATAAATTTTAGTTTAGTTAATAAGAATTTGCTGTAAGCATATATTTGGGTAATATCGGGAATATTCATTAACCTGGGAGGTAATGTGTCCAATCATTTGGGATTGGTAGAACTTTTTTATAAGTTGAATAAGATTTTCAGTAATCCTCCTCATATTTGACTTGGGTTTCTGGGTGGAGGCCTATGGTTGGTTTGCTTTAAGGGAACTGTGTTGTTGGCTTCTGGGTAACCAGTGAGGTATAGTAGAAGCTGTTTTGTGCTGGTTTGGTAAATCTAAGTATTGGAATATCCACCAGCTTTGGGGATTGCCTGCCCCATTCTCTACAGTTCACCCTAATAGAGTGACCTCAGTTATCTCTCTTGGGACTCCGGTCACAGGGAACTATCCACAATGACTCCAAGATCTCTTTCTTGAATGATAGCAGCTAATTTAGACCCTATCATTTTGGGGGTATAGTTAAGATTACGCTTTCCAGTGTGCATTACTTTGCATTTATCAACATTGAATTTCATCTGACATTCTGTGGCCTAATCACCCAGTTTAGTGAGATCCCTTTGTAACTCTCCACAGTCTGATTTGGACTTAACTACATTGAGTAACTTTTTGTATCATCTGCAAACTTTGCTACGTCAATCTTTACCTTTTTTTTTCCAGATTATTTATGAATATGTTGAACAGCACTGGTCCAAGTGCAGATTCCTGGGAGGACCCCACTATTTATTTCCCTCCATTCTGAAAACTATTTATTCCTACCCTTTTTTCCAGTTACTGATCCATGATAGGACCTTTCCTCTTATCCCATCACTGTTATTTTTCTTAAGAGCCTTTGGTGAGGTATCTTGTCAATTGCTTTCTGAAAGTCCAAGTACACTATATCCCCTGGCTCACCCTAGTTCACATGTTTCTTGACCACGTGCAAAGAAGTCTAATAGATTGGTGAGGCATTATTTACCTTTACAAAAGCCATGTTGGCTATTCTACAATAAATCAGGTTCATCTATGTGTCTGATAATTCTGTTCTTTACTGTAGTTTCAACCAATTTGCCTGGAAGTGAAATTAGACTTATCAGCCTGTAATTGCCAGGATCACCTCTGGAGCCTTTTTAAAAAGTGTCATCACATTGTCTATCCTCCAGTAATCTGGTAAAGAAGCTGATTTGAGTGATAGGTTATATATCACAGTTAGTAGTTCTGCAATTTCATATCTGAGTTCCTTCAGAATTCTTGGGCAAATACCAACTGGCCCTGGTGACTTATTACTGTTTAATTTATCAATTTGATCCAAAACCTCCTCTATTGAAACCTCAATTTGGGACAGTTCCTCAGATTTGTCACCTAAAAAGAATGGCTCAGGTTTGGGAATCTTCCTCACATCCTCTGCAGTGAAATTGAAATAATTCATTTTGCTTCTCCACAATGGAATTGTCTTCCTTGAGTGGTCCTTGATTGTCTAGTGGCCACTTTGTTTTGTTTGGCAAGCTTCCTGCTTCTGATGTACTTAATTTTTTTCTGTTCCTTTTTAAGTCTTTTGCCCTTTACTTTCTTTTTTGGACTGCCTAATTATACTTGACTTGCCAGAATTTATTCTCCTTTCTATTTTCCTCATTAGGATTTGATATTCATTTTTTATAGGATGCCTTTTTGTCTCTAACTGCCTCTTTTATTCTGCTGTTTAGCCATGGTGGCATTTTTTCGTCCTATCACTACTTTTTTTATTTGGGATATACATTTAATTTGAGCCTCTCTTATGGTGTTTTTAAAAGTTACCATGCAGCTTCTGTTTAATTCATTTTTCTGAATTTAAATGCTACTGTGGTGGGTTTCTTTAATATCCCTCTTCCCCCACAAATATGTTAAATTTAATTATATTAAGATCGCTATTACTGAGCCGTTCAGCTATATTCACCTATTGTATCAGATCCTGTTCCACTTAAGACTGGGACAGGATCTTAAGACTGGGACAGGATCACTAATTGCTTCTCCCTTTGTGGGTTCTGTGACTAGCTGTTCCAAGAAGCACTCACTAATGGTGTCTAGAGACTTTATCTCTGCATCCTGTCCTGAGGTGATGTGTACCCAGTCAATGTGTGGATAGTTGAAATCCCCCAATTATTAATTAGTTTTCTATTTTTATTGACTCTCTGATCCTTTGGAGCATTTCACAATCACCATCACCATTCTGGTCAGGTGGTTGATAGTATATTCCTACTGCTATAATGTCATTGTTCAAGCATGCAGTGTAGTTATAGCTGTATCAGTCTCAGGGTATTAAAGAGACAAAGTGGGTGAAGCAGTATCTTTTATAGGACCAACTTCTGTTGGTGAGAGACAAACTTCCGAGACACACAGAGCTCTTCTTCAGGTCTGGGGAGGCAACTCCTGCTGTCACAGCAAAATGCAAGGTGGAACAGATTGTTTAGCATAAGTAGTTAGCATATATTGTAAGGGACACATGCTGAATCCTACCACTCCACACTGGAACCCTTATGGAGTTCCAACAGAAAACTACAACCCAAGATTTCCTGAAAGAAATATTTCCTGAACACTCACTTCTGGTCTTGAAACAACCCCCAAACCTATCCATGCTCATCATCAGAAGGAAGTTCCCCATGGACCAGGACACACCAACTCAAAGTGGCACCAGACCCTGCCAGAACAATAGATGAAAATATTTATAGAAGCAAAGCTTCACTCACAGGAACGTTCATAAAATAAGCAAACAATTAAATCAAACTGAATCAAAGGTATGGAATTCTAGTAAGAAATTACAAAAATGTTAACAAATATTTTCCTCACTATTCATTGGGCTCTGAAAGTATGCTTGGATATATTCCCTCAGCAATTTCCAGAAGCACCGCAGAAAGGAAGAAGATGCTACAAGAGCCATTCTGTCCCCTTCCCAATATAATGTCCCCACCCTGCCATCATCTTCACCAAGACTCCCTGCAGCTTTCAAAGCCTCGGTCCCACCTGTCCAAATTAGCTGGGGGTTCGTTCAAGCTTGGTATTGAGTGAGGAAAAGACAGGCAGGACCAGGGTAACACTGAAAAGCCAAGTGGCTGCGTTTATTTAGGGACAGGTTACAATTTGGGCCGGGGAAGGAGGCAATTTCCAACTGGGGCTCAGATAAACAATGCAAACGAATTTAAACCAATAACAATGTACTGTAAACTGCTCGCCACACCACACTAGATAGTCAGACACACCAATCACACAGATAGGAATCAGGTTCGTCAGGGCGATGCCCGGTGCAAACACAGAAAAGAGACCCACAGGCCACTGCCTCAGCCACCCTTGCTTTCACACAGAGGGTAAACCCAGAGTGTGGTGCGGCTGCAGCTGGGCAGATTCCACTCACTCAGACCGCGGGGACTGGACCCCCTTGGTCAGCTATTCTCTAAGTAGAGACAGCTCCCAAGTTTAACCACACACACTAGACACAGACAGAGCAGTGATTCATTCACATAAACAGTTTACAATTAACAATTCAATAACAATTATAACGATTAAAAAAGCTAGCTAGGCAAATGTGCAAATGTACAAGTGTGCAAATGTGCAATTGTTTGGGGCTGGTACCAATTTGGGAAAGGGAAAAATGAGAGGCTAACTATACTAACTGCCAGAAATTAAAAGACAAATACCGCACTCCAGGAGCAGCTGACCAGCAGAACAGACACCAGGAGCATGATGAGGCGACTGGAACCAAGTCCAAAGCGAGAAATCCAAAAACCAAAAAATAGATCCAAAAGATAAATCCACAAGATAACAAATCCAAAACGACACGACACGAGCTAGCTATATCGGGAGGAGACCCTGGCTGAAAGGTTGATCGGGCCCTTTAGCTAACACGCGGACACTCCACCAAAAAAGACGATGGTCAAGACAAGATTTTCTGGGGGAAACCTAGTTTTATCGAAAGGTCTCACTCCCTTGTGTCGGTCTCTGATTGGCTCCCTGGTTCCCCCTCCCTCCAGGTTTCGAGCTGTTGCCACCCCACGTCGGAAGGATTTGCACACAGCACACTGGGGTATCTGGGCAGACTTAGGTCTCTGTATACAGTACTCTGGAGTTGCTAGGCAGAACTAGCCAGACCTCCAGATGACCGGGCCCAAAAAGAGCGGGAAAAATGCACACAGCACCAAAATGTTGCACACGACACCACAAGTTGCTGGGCAGAATCAGGTCTCTGCACACGGCACTAGCCCGACCCTTAGATGACCCAGCAGGAGAGAGGAGAAAAACAGGAACACAGGAGAGCATACCCAGCCAGTGTTGCTGGGCAGGATTGAATCTCTGCCCTCTCCTATGCAACAAGAACCTGGTCCAAGATGGAGGCTGCCCTGTCCTTTTAGCAGGACAAGATGGCCGTGGACCGACAATTGGCCATACAGAGCCATAACCATATATCGGATTGCGACACCACCCTCTGATAACATCACTACACTTGTACTTCCCTGCCTGCGTTCCCATAGTAACTGCAGATTATCTCCCCACCACCACTTGCCACCCTGTATCTCTCATTTTCACTGGCCAGCCAGCCTTTTGCTTCATACACTTTATTTAATTGCTCTGTCACTACCTTGTTACTGTCTTGTCTGATTATTTTTCCAGTTAGAGACAAGGGGAGTGAGGTATTATCTTTTATTGGACTAACTTAATCTGGTGTAAAATAAAAGTTTTCAAGTCTACACAGAGCTCTTCAGGTCTGGTAAAGGTATTCAGAGTGTCACAGCCAAATCCAAGGTGGAGGAGCTTGTTGAGTATAAGGAGAGAGCATTCGAGGTGAAGTGGGCACACCACAGCACAGCAGTCATAGGACAAAGGCGGGTTAGTGGATTAGAAATTGTTGCAATAAACTATAAATTCAGTGACTTTACTGAATCCATGATTTTTAGTTTCTAACAAAGTTGTGAATATAAGCTCCCAGGCTAGTCTTTTGAAGGTGCTTTGCAGGTTTTCTTTGAGAACATGGACTAAGAGGTCAGTTATGGAATGATTGTTTTGTGAAAAGTGTACACCCACAGGTGACAGGAAGTTTTTGTTTTTTATAATTTTTCTGTGTGTGACTTGATTGTCTCATTTCACCCACATAGTTGTTGTTGTGGCATTTAGTGCACTGACTGAGGAACACAAGATGTTGTGACAGGCATGTGTAGGACAAATGGATCTTGAAGGGTGTGTTGTGAGGGATACTGATCATAGTAGCTGTGGAGATATGTCTGCAGGTTTTGCGTCTGTTGTTCTGGCAGGGTCTGGTGCTTCTTTGAGTTGCTGCATCTTGGTCTGTGGGGAGCTTGCATCTGATGATCGTGTGGCTTGGGGTTGTTTGAAGGTAAAAAGTGAAGGTTCAGGAAAGATTTCTTTCAGAATGGGGTCCTCACTGAGTATGGATTGTATTTTTTGATGATGCTCCATATGGGTTCCAGTGTGGGATCATAGGTGTCAAATAGAGGAGTATGGTTTGTGGTTTGTTTGTTTGTTTTTTCCCCCTATACTGAAGTAGATTCTCTCAGGGTATTTGGGTGGCCTATTCCATGATGGGTGGCCTATTCTATTTCCTTCTCTGGTGGAGTGTTCTGGCTTAATGAAGGTGGTTTTAAGTGAGTTAAGTTGTTTTTCCTGGACTTCCTCCAGTTGTTTTATTTGGACTCACTCATTGCATTTATTGAGCTTTTTCTAATTAATTGCCCTGCCAACCCACTACCAATGTGGCCATTACTTCTCCATCGTACTGCCCTCTGCTCTTACCCTCATACTAAACTTAGCTTTCCCATTTACTTTGTCATCAATCAGCTCCATATCCTGATCCTTCTACTCTCCATATTTCTCATGTCCAAACAAACTCATCTCTCCCTTCCGTCATTGATTTCTCACCCACATATATCCCTGTCCCACTTCAATATCCTCCAAAGACTTCTTGCCTCTAGCAACATCTCTCCAAACACTGTACCTGTCTTAATCCACAGTCTTCCCTACGGGCCTTCCCTCCGATTTCATTCCCATCCCAACACTGCCACCTACCTTGTCCCTCTTTTCCTATTGACTCCGGAATACAGCTGTCCCCATCATCTCTTGATCCCTTCATCTATTGGCTCTCATCACAACCTAAATCCATCCTTCTGACACTGCTTCTGCAACTACTCTCTCATGGCAGACGCTCCTTGAATAGTCCTTGACCCAAGTCATCCCATTAGATCTCCGCTGTCCATGCCCTATTGAACTTGAACCAGGGGTTAAAGTAAGCCAATACAGGCTGGTACAGCATACCAGTAAAAAAAATGTGGCATTGTATGGGTAAAAAAGTGGCCGAAGCATTCAGAACTGGCTTACTTGCACATCTTTTGGCTGTATAACAGCTTAAACTCAGCTAATAAAAGCCTGAATAGTGAAAACTCACTCTGTCATATTTCTCTCCTTCCTCCTCCTCCGGCCAGGGTGCGGAAGTCGGGTAGGCTTGGTGCTTCATCCCTGCCTTGCACTCAGCAGTGGCTGTGGCTCCTCTCCAGCTTGCAGCACAGAGGATGGGGACTGTCTGATGAGGAAGCCCTGGGCACCTGCATAACAGCTTAAACTCAACTCCATCTGTGATCCAACCTGCAGGATTAGCGGCCATTTCTGGCATCCTTGTTTATTTTACAGTTGTTGGTGGGACCAAGGGGCAGTTTTTTTCTGCCCTGGATCCAATACACAAATACAGTTGGAATCGGAGACCATTTCTGAATTCAAATCTATCCCTCCCCATTCGAGGATGGATGTGATGTCGCAATGGCTTGCGGATCCTTGTTGAAATGCTACTTAAAAAAATGGAAAACATCGTGGGAAGATGTGTCATGATGATTGGGGCTTATTTCTGGCAAAGGAATTTTGCCAAAGCAATGAAAGAATCATAGGAAAAGCAATTAGCCTGATAGACAAAACCACTAAGAGATCGGAGGGGAAAACTGGATATTTAGGGAAATTATTGTACAGCATTTGAAAGAAAAAATAGTTTCCATTCCACCCTATTTATATATTGAATTACATACCTGAAATGTCATTAGGACATATGTGTGCAATCACAGATCTCTTTCTGTTTTGTTTCAGGGTCATGCGGAGGCTGAAATTGACAAAATCTTCTCTAAGTATCTTGTATATTTCATAAAGGCTATTCTAGTTCTCCTTCATTCACTTATCCTTCACCCTACTACTAGCCACCCATTGGAGTGCCCACTGCACTCTTTTATGCAACTGGGAGATTAAACAATCCTTGAAATCTGTTAACTTGCTAGGACATAGGGAGGGTCTAGGTGGGGCACTGCTGAGCATGCCTCTGGAGCAGGGAGGCCGCTGGAGCCCTTTTGCGGGGTGAGGGCAGGAGACAGTGTTTCCCTGGCTAACACCTTGGGAACTTCTGCAACAGCCAAGGTCTGTCTGGGTGCCACCAGCACATTTGTGGGCACTAAGCTTTTGGGTTGCTGCTTAATGGAGTCCTGTCACAGGGGGCAGTTGGTCCTACAGTGAAAAGCTATCTTTTTGAGAGATCCAGCCATACCCTACATATATGTACATTTAGAACATATATGGATCAGAAAGAGAGAGATAGATCTGTCAAGCAAGACAAGAAGATTTTGTTTTCACAGGAAGACGTTCATTTGGTTGGTCCAAAAGTTAGCTTTTGAGTGCCATATTGCCACATAGTAACCGTGCGTGCTTGCATCTTATTGGTCAAGTCTTGTCAGGTGCACAATTTACAGTAGGAGGACAGTAAGTGGGAAAAAAATGCTTCCTAACAAGATACATGATCAACAGAACCTAATGGGTATGTTTAAACATAAAAGGGAGGAAATGGGGGATTTTCAGTCAAAAAGAACAGCAACAAATGAAGAAGCAGAAACTAGGCATCAACAGGGAAACACTGACACTTTTATATCTTTGTCATGTGATGAGCTGCAGCAGCCACCAAGAGAGGAGACAAATGAAACTGCTGAATTGCTGGGTAAGAAAACAGAGACTCCACGACCATACCCTGCTGTGTGGTCAAAAATGCAATTTGAAGAGTTCAAAAATAAAAACGGCTGGCTTTTTACTTCGGGTGGTAAACTTGGGTGCACAGTATGTCATGATGTTTCTGATTTGAAGCTGCATTCTACAAGAGGGGTTAACGTCTCTCCAAACTGGGCCTCTTATGGAACATCCCACTGCAGAAAGAATAAAGAGACAGAGCTGTCCTCCCGTCGCAAAAAAATAAATGAACATAAGGAATCTGCAGCTCACATGGAGTCTGAAAAAATTCAAGCCATGACTAAACAAGAAACATTCCAAAAAGCCCTACTACATTGCCAAAACAAATTGACCGCTCAGTGACCACAAGAGCCTTATTGACCTACAGAAAATCAACAGAATTGAAACGGGGCATTTGTTGCATAGTAGAACAGTTTGTGGAGACATAATCAATCATATAGCCACTCAAATGAAAAAGAGAATGTTCAACAAAATCATCAAAATAAGTAAAAAAATACAGTACTTGTTGATGAATCGACTACTCTCGCTGGAAACTCGACTGTCAATATTTTTTTAAAAGCCAGTACAGATGGACTTATGACGCCACTTACATTTCCTCTGGACTTGATTAAGCTGCAAAGTGCAGCAGGGGAAATTTTAAAATATTTGCTGCGTTGTGAGTTCACTAAAGAACTATTATTGGAAATGTTGATCAGCTTTTGAAGTGACAATGCAAATGTGATGTTAGGAGTCAAAGCTGGTGTTGGAAAACTACAAATGGACTTTCCTAACATGATATTGTGGCATTGCCTCAATCATAGACTGGAACTTGCTGTTGATGAAGCTTTAGAAGTCACTGGAGGTACAAATGACTTTAAGGCTTTTTTGGATGCATTATGTATTTTGTACAATCAATCACCAAAAAACTCTCATGAATTGAGTTTTCATGCCAATGAATTACACATTGTACTTCAAAAAATCAGCAAAGTGTTCAATTTAAGGTGGGTGGTATCAACATGGAGAGCAGTCAGTGCAGTATGGCAAACATGCCCTGCTTTGGCAAAACACTTCAAGGCAGCCTCACAAGACCCGTAGAGTCGGAAGTGAACATCTTAAATTTCAAGGACTTCACTCAAAGCTTTGTTCTGTAAATTTCATCAGAAACCTTTCTCTAATGCTGAATGTGCTGGGAGAACTGAAGAACTTGTCTGAGATGTTACAAGAATGAGACATGACCATTCCAAAAGAAGACAACCTAATGAAAATATACATTAAAAGAATCAAAAGTCTAAAAACAGACCCGGGAGTTCACTCTGAACAAGCTCAGAAGGCTGAATAATCCATGATGTTCAAAACAGCAAACTAAAGGGCACTGGAAAAAAAGCCGGAATCAACTCATCTCAATTAATTCAAGCAGTCATTGACAACATGAGGACAAAACTATTCACAACTGCCTCAAACAAAGCTGATCAAAGCACACACGAGGAAAGGGATTCTGATTATAAGAACTTAATTAACTATTTGTCGGTTTTGAATCCTGAGAAATGGCAAGAGAATCCAGAGAATCCTCACTTTGGAGAAAAAGAAATAAGAGCATTGGCTGACCAACTGAGAATCAATCAACAAGAAACACACTTGGGATTTGTGGAATTCAAGGCTTCTGGAGGAAAAAACATTCCTGGTAAACTTAAAAACTCATCCTTGCAAGCAACGCTGACTGTGAAAGGGGATTCAGTACTATGAACAACATCATTACAGTGAAACGGACCACACTTACCACTCGTCATGCGGCGGACTTCCTATTCATTTCATGTGTGGGACCTCCTTATACTCAGTGGAATCCCATGTCATAATTGAAATAGTGGCTTGTTCAATGTGAAGCACGTTCATCTCAAGGCATGACATGAAAACTGGGAGAGCAGTGAGATCAGCTGTATGGGCCAATGTGTGAATTTCTATAAGGTTGCTCCTGTCCCTCCCATGGATTCCCCTTTCTTGCCCCCACTCACACCTTCCACGTGCCAGGACTGAGCCGGGAGCTGGGGAGGATTTGCTGTGAGTTCTCCTTGGAGCTGCAGCTCCCACCCGCCACCCTCCATCACTGTGTGTGTTGCTGCTGCATGCTGCCCCCAGACCTCCATCTCCTCCACTCCCTGCCGGGCGGCTCCTGTGCCCAGCTCCCTCCCACAGCCTGGCAGAGCAGCAGATGCTGAGGCTGGAAGTTTTCCTGGGGACACCCAAAAGCTGGGCACCCACAAATGCACTGGCAGTGCCCAACTAGACCTGGCCTCTTGCAGAAGTTTTCGAGGTGTCTCCCCCAAACTATCAAAAGGGTCCTGGACTGCACGCCAGGAGAATGCACCTGGCCGCTGGAATGGGTTGCTGCTTGCTTGCACAAGGACCGTATGTGTGTGTATGTGTCACAATGCAGCAGCCGCTGACCAGCAGCAATCGACCCTCCCTGGCTGCTGCCTGCAGAGATCCAGCAGCTGCTGCTGTGCCTGGTGCCAGCCTGGGTCCGCCAAGGAGTAAGTAACCGAGGCAAAAGCCACAGCCAGCCAGGCAGGGGGAAAGGGGCTGCACTGTGCCATGCCCTGGAGTGGGTGGATAGTAGTAGGATGAAGGAGAAGTAAATGAAGGACAACTAGAATAGTCTTCATGAAATATGCAAGATACTTAGAGAAAATGTTGTCAATTTCAGCCTCCACAGGACACTGAAACAAAACAGAAAGAGATCTGACATTGCGCCCGTATATCCTAATGACATTTCAGGTGTTTAATTCAATATATAAATAGGATGGAATGGAAACTATTTTTTTTTCAAAAGCAGCACAATAATTTCCCTAAATAGCCAGTTTTTTCCCTCTGATCTCTTAGTGGTTTTGTCTATAGGCTAATTGCTTTTCCCATGGTTCTCTTGTTGCTTTTGCAAAATTCCTTTGCCAAAAATAAGCCCTGATTATCATGACACATCTTCCCACCACATTCTCCATTTTTTTTTAAATAACATTTCGATGAGGATCTTCAAGCAGTTTGGCCATCACATCCATCCTCTGATGGGGAAGGAGAGACTTCAATTTGGGAATGGTTGCCGATTTCCATTGTATTTGTGTATTGTGTCCAGGGCAGAAAAAAACTGCTCTTTGGTGACATCAACAACTGTGAAATAAACAAGTATGCCAGAAATGGCCCCTAATCCTACATGTTGATCCCAGGGCCGAAGCTGAGTTTAAGCTGTTATGCAGGAACCCTGGGCTTTGCCATCAGCCAATCCCCTCCTCCCTGAAGCAAGCTGGAGAAGCGCTGCAGCCGCTGCTGAATGTGAGGCAGAAGTGAATCGCTGAGCCTAGCCTCCTTCCACAGCCTGGCTGGAAGAGGAGGGAGGAGAGAAATATGACAGAGTGAGTTTTCACTTTTTAGGCTTTTATTCCAATATTAAAGTTTTTATTAGAGACAGTATTGTAGTACTAGCTTTAATTTCTATATCAAAGTCATGCAAAGGGATCCATGAAGTTAAGTGTGTAGGAGAGGTGGTTTGCTTGTGATACGACTGTACCAGTAAGAAATTGAAGTTACTTTCACCCCTGCCTTGTACTCCCTTTATCTCCTGGCTCTTGCTGCAATCTCATTTTCCCCGCTCTTACCGTCACTTGTATTTCACAGTGGTCTCTCCTTCACACACTCTTCACCCTTTGACAACCCACGTAATGTAGGGGCAATCAGGCTTTGCCACTCCTTCCACTTCCAACCTCTCTCTTCTCTTCCTTTCCACCCTTTCTGTTCGATTTTGCAACTCTCCTTCTGACTCTATACCTCCTTCCCTTCAGATAGCTATAAATGACCACTCCCATGACTCCTCCTTGTCAACCTTCCTCTATGATTTTATCACCTCGCTCTTCCTCTACTCACAATCACTGACTTTCAATCTTAGCAACTTCAGCTGTCACATCAACATCCAAACCAACTTTTCTTCAGCCTCCTGCTTCCCTGCCCTCATCTTCATGTTTGACTTTCAACTCCTACTGACAAAAATTGCTGTTTACTCAACATTATGATGAGTGGCCATTGCTCTCTCATGGATCTCTCATTAGCTGAGTTCCCTCTCTCTGACCACTGACACATCTTCTTTGGCCTCATCCACCTGCCTCCTGATGCCCACATGGTATTTCCTGGACCTTTATTCCATCAATGTATATGTATACATGTGTGTATAGGTGCATATATTAATTATATTAGAGCAGTATTTCTAAGAAGTGTAAAAATATTAACAAATGTAATGTGGCAAAAAAAAAAACCTGCATCCAAGTCGTAGCACTTTATTTCACTCAATATAATAAGCTGATTACACTATTTGGAAGCACACAATTAATTATTAAACTAATGCTTTTCTGCTTCCTAAATATTAGGAACCTGTCACCCATTCCAAAAGGAAATGGTCTTTCTGTGGTTAATAATAACCAATAGTGCTCTATTTTCCATATTCCATTATATAAAATATTCATGGAATATCTTTCATTTTAATTAAAATATCTTCAAATACAAGTGTTTAGTTATTTCTGGTCTTTGATCCAGTTCAGGATGACCCATGTTGGAAATAACTTGGCCATTTAAGTATAATTGGCAGTTATGTCAATAATGGTTAAGAATTCATGGAATAGAGAATGACTCATCTAGCTATGTAAAAACATATTTAAATATTGTAGTATATAAGAATTGGATATTATCCCTTTGAATAGTCTTAGAGTCCTCTAGTGGCAATCACTATTTTCTACTTTTCAGAAGCTACCAGAACACAGCCAGAGCAGAAGTTTACATCGGTAGCTAGTCTGTGCATGTTGTGTATAGTTAATAAACATGGTTATTTGCAGTGTAAAGAGCAAAAGTCTATCTATCTATCTATCTATCTATCTATCTATCTATCTATCTATCTATCTATCTATCTATCTATCTAAATCGTTGCATGGAGAAAAAAGTATCAAAAATACCAAACTGTCCCTCAATCTAGCTGATTTCTTGTAGATGTCATTTAGAGGTGTGTTTGAGGAGAAGAGGGTAATGGAACTGGGATCAGTTCAAGGAGAGCATTCCTTGTATAAAGGCCAGTGTGCAAGAAAGCACAGAATGTCTGAGTAAGAAACTGATAAATGGTCAGATAAGTTTAGAATCATTGGCAGATCAGAGGAAGTGTGCATGTTTGTGGGTGTGCTGGTGACAATATGATGATACTAGAGTAGAAACATGGTGGATAAGTTGTGAAGGGCCTTGAACATTAAGATGGGTACTTTAATGTGCTGCATTGAAACAGGGATGCTAGTGGAGGGCAATGGTGTCATAGCTGCATGTATGGAAGATAAACTTAGAAACTGTATTTTGAATGGAATGTGTATGAAGGATGTGAATATCAAGGGGACCAGAAAGGAGGAGACTGCAGTAATAAAAATGGGAGATGATAAGAGCCTGGATGAGAATTTTAATTGTTTGGATAGAAAGAAAGCAGTAGATCTTAGAGTTATTATGGAGAAAGAAACAGTAAGATTTATGTACAGCCTGGATGTGTGTGTCAAGAGAGAGAGAGGAATTAAAAATGAACTATAGGTTATGGACTTGATTATCTGGTAGATGGGAGTATTTTCAGTGACAGACAAAGTGAGAGAGTAGGGTACTGGAGAAAAAACTAGGAGTCCAATTTTGGCTGTGTAAAGCTGAGGTAGGACATCCAGGAGATGTCAGAGACTGAGAAATTATTGAGGTTCCTTTAGTGGATGTAGAGCTGTCAGGTGTTTTGGCACAGTATAGATTGACCCTACATCCCGTTTTGGCCAGGACAGTCCCTTTTTTAAGCCCTGTCCCGGACGTCCCAGCCTCTTTGGCAGAAGTGGGCATTTGTCCCATTTGCTCCTGTCAACTGTTAAAGGTAGCAAAAGCAAACAGAACAAATGCTCACTTTTGTCAGAAAAGTGGGCTGCAGTGTGGAGGATCCGTGCAGGGGGCAAACGGATATGCCAGCCCTGTTCAGGGGGAGGTTGTGCTGCGGAGGAGAGGTAGGAAGGGTTCCAGTGTGTGCAGGGGCTAGTAGGGTTCCAGAAAACAGCAACAGCCTCCAGCAGCGGACCAGCAGGGTTTGAGTGACCAATGAGTAGTGACAACCTCGAGCAATGGGGCTGCCAGGGTTTGAGTGACCAGTGACACTCTGGGTGGAGGGCACCTTCAGCGAGAGCTGGGGCCAGCCCCACAGAGGGGAGGGTCAACCCTGCATGGTGTCCCATTTTCCCCGTGGGAAATATGGTCACCCTAGCACAGTAGCCCCAGATGTTCAGTCACCTTGTCATAACACGCATTAAAGCATGCAATATCCTCCGGGGGGGGGTCCTCTATTATTTAATTTAAAAATGTTTATTGAGCTTTCAAAATAAACTGTTTACCTAAATTTCCCAAACTCAGTTGCTTGCTTATATATTTCCTTTGATATTTTGAAAATGAATTGGATGGTCCTTATCACTTTGCATTTTATTTTATTGTATTTGGTTTGTTTAATGTTGATTTAATTGTCGTCATTTATTTTAAAATGATAAATACACTAAACATGCATAACACAACTGCAGCTATCAGGAATAGGGTACAATAACAGAGGTATTTTTGTTGTTGATGTTTGCAGAGCTATAATACTTGTCTTTTTAGGTACAATTTAAAAATCATTTTCCTAGAATGAGCTTATGAGATAGATTTTCTCAGCTAAATGGAAGTTCGGTGCCTTCTATTTTCATGGAAACAGTTAAAAATTGGATATGAAAATAAAATGTATTTTGTTTTGAATATGACTAGTGTATGTTTGTTCCTAGTAGTGAGAATTTTTTATATATTTAACACTAGGACTGGATGCTCTTGTTGAAATGGTATGATTTTTTTTTTAAACTGTAACAATGACATTAGAAAAAGCAAATACAGGACATGATGCTGCAAGCTGAATTAGGACCTCTGCTCTACTGAAGTCAAATGGACACTATGTTAGTGTTTGATTGGCAAAGTACATTGGATTGCTTCAGAACCAGCATAAAGAAATAGCTAGCTTGCTATAACATTTCACTGAAAGTGATAAATGTTTACCTATTGTTGGGGCTTTCAGTTGCTTTTCCCACTGCTCGAAACCTGTGAGGCTATTCTGCTGTCCTTGGATGCTATCTCTTGAAAAGCTGAAAGGCTTCTGCTGAAATTTTACTTTTCCACTCTTCATCACTTATCAATTGATGTCAAACTGTTGTGAAATGTAACATCTCTATGCATAACATTGGCACGGAAATACGTTAAAAAATCCATTCACTTTCTTTTATTAACTAAACACAATATCATCTCGCTATGCTTATTTTACCACTTTGACAAACTACATTTAGGCATGTACTTAAGTACTTTACTGAATCAGGGCCTCAGTTTGTAGCATTTAGCTCTTTCCTTCTGGGAAAGCACATGAGCACATGCTTAAGCTGATTCCTATTCAGTGGTGCTTAACCATGTGCTTGAAGTAAAGAATGTGCTTAAGCACTGTCCTGAATAGGGATGCTATCCTGAACTGAGACCTCAGTATCCTCTGTCCTCATCTGTTTCCTGCCATTCTTAACCAGTTTGCTGCCTCTCTGTAACCTGCTCCAGGGTAACCCCGAAACATTATTATTAATAAAGCAAAGCAATTCTTTACTGGTAGTCCCATATGCCTGTATGTAGAGAACATAGGCCCTGATCATACAAACACTTATGCACATGCTTAACTTTATCACATTGCAAAGTTATGCACATGCATAAATGTTTGCATGATTGGGGCCATAATTGGCAGCTGATGATTGTCTGCTGATCAGAATATATGTGTCTGTGTCTGCCTGACTTAGCATTTAATTTCTTTTCAAGTGATTTGACATAAAAGTACAATAATCAGCCAAAACATTCCCAAGACAAGCAGCAGCCAACTTTGGACAGTCAAATCTTTGCTTGGGATCATGAGACCATTGCAGTCATGCTGCTGTCTGACCCTTCTCACAACCTCCTTTTGTTTTTTTCAATGTATTTATAAGTAATGTTGAAAACTGTGAAATCAGTATTTTTAAGATGAGTCAGAGAACCAGTGTGACTGAAGAGTGTCCTCTCCCAAACCCTGCAGTGAGAAAACAACTCACTCAGCTAGAGTCCTGCCACCAAGTCCACCATCAGTCAATAAGTCAGTCAGTCAGTCAGTCAATGTAATACTTTCTTTGAGGATTTGTTATGTTCTGGTGACTTACCATAAAATGTTGTGCCTCTTGATTTTGGTTGGGAACAGAAGTACCAAAACACTATGAAAGTGATGACCTTGTAGTAATTCGAGCCTAGGGATTAGGGATGGAATTCCATACCAAGGGTTTTGAATAAATATCCAAACTGTTGGATGCTTATCCAAACCAAAGCTTAGCCTTTTGAAATTAGCCCACATTAGCATAAATTTTCAGTCAGTGCCAACGCTGAGCTGATACATACCAAAATCCTAGAAATTAAAGGTTGCAAACTCCGTTACAAATCTCTTGTGTTAGAATGCTGCGTATAGTGTGTAAAGTGAAAGATTATTCAATGTGCAATAACTGGTCCATATATCAGACCCTCTGATGGTGTAAATCAGTGTAGTTCCTTCCACTGACCATTTTTTTCCACTTATAACAGCTGTTTTGAAAGAGTGATTATTGCAGTTTCATAATTAGTTTGAAATCTAGGTAAATGCTGCTTCCAACTTGGAGCTAATTATATCTGAACTGTGTGTGCCAGAAAATAAATTTCCATATACTTAAAATACTCTTTTAACTTTGTTGTGCATGCAAAGCAATGAAATATGTGATTTTGTTGAAATGCCTGCTCTGGTGATTTATTTATTCATTTTGGTGACCCGGTACAGATCCAGCTTTAGTTTATGTTAGAAAAAATACAAAATCATTTATGACCAAAAGTGGTTCCCACCTACTGTTGTAAATTCTCGATGAATTGGTATCTAAAAGATCCATATCAGTGCCTCCCATGGAGATCTTCTAAATAATGCATAAGTTCTTGTTCATTATAATTACTTTGTAATGCCTTGGAGCTCTAAGCATCAATTATTAACATTCTGCCTTTAACAAGGTCTGATACTCTATTAGCATAGCCTAACAATTATTCTCTGTTGACATCTGACCCACTAAAGAAGACAAAGCATCTACTGAGGACCTTAAAAATACTTACTGAATCTATGTCACATAAAATTTGCATATTATTATTTAGCTACTGCTGGGCTACATTGTTCATGTAACATACCTCCACATAATAGGAATTATGAGAGTTAGTTACAGATATATTTGTTGAATAACCAGGTTAATAAAGCACCAGAAGTTTATAACGGTGATGAGCCCATTTTCATATTAATTTTTGGAAGGTATTTCAGAGCCCTGTAGTACTCCAAGAGAGTGTACTCCTACATAATATATTTGGGAAATTTAATTTTTAAACTTCACTTTAGGGAATCATTGAAATTTTAGAGTTGGTAAATCTGTCAGGATTTGCATTTCCATCATAAAAGTGTTCATGTCCAAGTGTAATTATGTCTGGTTTTGGTATTACCAAAGCATCATATACATGCACACACAATGTTTCAGTTCCTGGTAGATAAATAAATTGTTCTCTGATTCAAGCAGACTTTTATTTGCAACAAATTATTACTGGTGTGAGCAAAAGGATGTAAAATTATAACATTTACAAGTGATGAGCTTGGATTTACAAAATTATTTACAGTTGAAAGGGTAACACATTGAAAGAAGGAATGTATTATAAAATGATAGACAGAAGTTCAAAATACGGAAAAAAATCCCATTGTTATAGGAGCTTGTGGTCCTCAGGATTTATTCACTATGTTTTTATGTTATATCTGAAAAAAGCCATATCTGAAAGAACAATATTAGTTAATTAGAAACCTGTTGCTGATATTGTCTTTGCCTGATAATAGTCTTTATTACTAACTGCCTGGCTTGTGAATTACAAAATAAACACCAGATTTTTAGTGTATTATTGAAGATATGTGGACCTTATTTTTAACTTCATGTAAACTCAAAACACATGTAGGCCCCAATACTGCAAGTTGCTCTGCACTGTCAAGCCCCTGAATCCATAAAAAATTTCTTTGATTTCATGGGCACAAGTGATTGCCTAGACAGAGCAGCAGGACCCAGCTTTAGACTGCATGCCAGAATATCCAGTGGCTTGTTTTGTAACCTTAAGTACATTGGCATAAATGGACAATACCCCGTTTTCATGGGCATCTTATATATTTTGATTGTGTAATGTTATATTTCAATAGGGAGGGGGAAAGGAGGTTTTTTGTTGATATTCCATCCAATATACTTCAGTCATTGAGATTTAATTCTATTCTCCATTTCAAAAATGTGTAAATGCATATACGTTTAAAAAAAAAAAGAAAAAAAACTGGTCCGGGTAGCAGGTAGTTTAGTCTGACATGGTTTTGTCTCCCACATACTCTCTATGCCATGTTCTGAAGTCCTGTTCATTTCAGAAATAGCATTGCTTGACTGTACCCTTACTTCAGCTTAAATGGCAGTTATACCTAATTGTTATATCATTCTGTAACACTGTGTCATTGCTGATTTGTGGGGCCCCTTCTAGCTATCTTACTCCTATTCACTTTTCCCCTTTTATTTCTGTGTTGTTGTTTTTAATAGAATAGTTGTTTATAGTACAATGAGGTCTCAGAATGAGTCTTACTCAGGTACACAGGGCCAACACAATGCCTGTACACTACTTATGTCCTGGGAAAATCCACATTTACATTGTGCTGATGATCCTCTGTGCAGCCAATCCACAGCACTAAATTCTCTAATGGGAGCTAGATTGGGTTCATAATAACCTAGTTCTCATAATTATTTAGGCTAATTTGCAAAGGCCACATTTTGTAACAGAATAGTATTCTCTTGTAACAAGTACTTGTCAATGTGTATATCAATTTATTTGCTTACTTTGAAATATAAGACAAGAAGTGACTTCTTGTGTTATCAAGTCCAGTCCCCCATTTTCACAAATAATTCCCATCATATAATCCTCTTCATAAACTTATCAAGCTCCATCTTAAAATTAGTTAAATTGTTTTCCCCACTACTCCTATTGGAAGACTGTTCCACTGCTCTCATGGTGGTTCTAATTTCCAGCCTAAAGATATTCACAGCCAATTTCTACCCATTTGTTCTTGTGCCAACATTGTCCTTTATCTTAAATACCTTTTTCTCCCTCCCTGCTATTTTTATCCTCTCTTCCCCTGAAATATGTATACAATTCAATCATGTCCCCTCTCAGCCCTTGTTTTGCTCGGTTAAAAAAGCCAAGCTTTTCCAGTCTTCTTTTCATTGCCCTTTTCTACACCTGTTCCAGTATGAATTCATCTTTTTTGGACTTAGATGACCAGAATGATACTCAATATTCGAGATGAGGTCTTGCCAGGGCCTTTTATACCAGCATTAGTATTTCCTTATCTCTACTGGAAATATCTCGGCTGATACATGTTATATGTTATATCAGTGATTGTTCATTGAAACTGTGGAGTTAGTTGTAAATGATAACAGTGATCACTTGGGAGCATGGAGCAAAGAGGTAAGGGTCTGTGTAAGCAGGAAAAAAAGTCAGTCTTGCATACACTCCAAACATAGTGTGTAGGATCTCTGTTATGTCTGCAGGAACATAACAATACAATAAAAACATTTATTTTGGGGTTCAAATTCCTCACTCTTGGTTTCAGCCCTGAAGCTATAATTTTGTGGAAAGTCTGTTCAAGCATATTTGAAAAAAAACCACAAATATCACTTCAAATAATTACTAAATGACCCTAGTCTATAATACAGTGTTGATCTCTATGTTGTTACAAAGAACCCAACAGTTTCATATGTTTTAAATATTTTAATTTTAATGCATGTTCATGGTGTAATTTAAAAAAAAATGTTCAGAAGCATTTCATGCTAAAACATTGAAATATCTACAAGTCTTAGCACCAATGAAAGGAGTAAGATGTAATAACGACAGGGCCGGTGCAAGGATGTTTCACGCCCTAGGTGAAACTTCCACCTTGCGCCCTCCCCTGTCCCCGAGCCCCTGCCCTGAGGCGCCCCCCCTATGGCAGCTCCCCACCCCACCCTGAGGCACCTCCCCGCCCCAGCTCACCCCTGCCCCGCCTCCTCCCCGAGGACACCATCGCTGCTTCACTTCTCCTGCCTCCCAGGCTTGCGGCATCTAAGCTGATTGGTGCCACAAGCCTGGGAGGCAGGAGAAGTGAAGCAGCCACGGCGTGCTCAGGGAGAAGGCGGGGCACGGGTGAGCTGGGGCAGGGAGTTCCCCTGCATGCCACCCCTCCCCCCTTACTTGCTGCAGGAGGCCCTGCTCACGCTCCCCTGACCCAGCTCCCTCTGCCTAAATGCCGGCAGAGATTGGGGCAGCCGAAGATCCGGCCGCCACGGTCCCTGCCGAAGAAAATGCCACTCCTCAAATCCTAGTGCCCTAGGCGACCGCCTAGGTTGCCTAAATGGTTGCACGGGCCCTGAATAAGGATTGCATTATTGGTTCATGGTGTTGACTAGCTGGGTGAAGAAGTCACAATGAATGCTTCATTCAGTAAATTGAACCCATTTTTCAATTCACAAATTGTCTCAGGGGACCATGATGCTTTGAATGTGTGCTTATTTGCAAATGGTCAGTGAAGATTTTGTGTGAATCAGTTTCAATCTATAGATTTCTAGTCACCTGTTCACTGAGACTCTTCATTAGGCTATTTGTATCTGTGAGTCAATATTGAGTTATATGGCTGATAAGCAAACAGGCCAGTCCTCGCTTACAGACAGCCCCCCAACCTGAAGCAAATACTCACCAGCAACTACACACCACACAACAGAAACACTAAACCTGGAACCAATCCCTGCAATAAATCCCGTTGCCAACTCTGTCCGTGTATCTATTCAAGGGACACCATCATAGGACCTAACCACATCAGCCACACCATCAGGGGCTCATTCACCTGCACGTCTACCAATGTGATATATGCCATCATATGCCAGCCATGCCCCTATGCCATGTACATTGGCCAAACCAGACAGTCTCTACGCAAAAGAATAAATGGACACAAATCAGACATCAAGAATTGTAACATTAAAAAAGCAGTAGGAGAGCACTTCAATCTCCCTGGACACTCTATAACAGACTGAAAAGTGGCCATTCTTCAACAAAAAGCAACCTTCAAAAACAGACTTAAATGAGAAACTGCAGAGCTGGAATTAATTTGCAAACTTGACACCATCAAATTAGGCCTGAATAAAGACTGGGAGTGGCAGGGTCACTACAAAAAGTAATTTCCCCTTGTTGATACTCACACCTTCTTGTCAACTGTTGGGAATGGCCACATCCACCCAGACTGAATTGGCCTTGTTAGCACTGACCCCCCACTTGATAAGGCAACTCCCATCTTTTCATGTGCTATATATTTATACTTGCTTACTGTATTTTTCACTCCATGTATCTGATGAAGTGGGTTATAGCTCACGAAAGCTTATGCGCAAATAAATTTGTTAGTCTCTAAGGTGCCACAAGGACTCCTCGTTGTTTTTGCTGATACAGACTAACATGGCTACCCCTCTGAAACATATCCCTATTTGTTGCTGTTCCTGCAAGCATGTTTCTTTCTCATTATTATTCTTTATTTGTGTTGCAGTAACTCCTAGGAGCCCCAATCATGGATCAGGACCCTTTTGTGCTAGGTGCTGTACAAAACACAAAAGTATAATATAATCCCTGTCTCACACAGCTTGCAGTCTAAGTATAAAGGAGGACTACTTTCCATTTCTTCCTCTTCCTCCTCACTTCAGCTGCTTTTTATTTTTATATTTTTGTTCCTTCACAGTTGTTATCTCTTTTGCTTGCAATCCCAAGTGTACGGAGGTGACATATGAGCATTTCTGTACAGACTGTGCTAATGTGTATTTACATAAGTATCTGTGGTGCTTTCTCTTTTGCAAATAAGATTTTTACTCATAAAAGTTGTGACAAGTACTGTGAATACATGGAATATTCAAAGTCTATTGTATCAGCTCAAACAAACTTTAGAATAAAATTAAAGCTGTCATTCCTGAAGCCACAAAAGCACACATTCCAAAATGTCAGTGTTTGAGCTCTCACAACTTAACTGAGAAATGCCACCCACCTGTCTCAGCAGGTGGGGGAACTTGATGGGGCTGGCGGTGAAGGAGGACAGTTCCAGCAGTGACAGAGGCAAACACTCTAAGGGACACTAGGTAGTTCCTCCCCACCAGGATTCTCTGGCAACCATTAGCCAGCTGCAGGGGAAGAGGTACTAATTGGCCAGTATTCCTCAGCTCCCGGTATTTAACCTGAAGCAGTGTCCATGTGGAGACTCTTTCAGCACTGATCCAGCAGCCCCAACTTACTTACCCTGAAGTAGGAATGGGAATCTGGCCTGACTCATGCTGTGGGTCTAGCTGATCACCTGTTTGGAGGTCAGGAAGGATTTTTTTTTCTCCATGGGACCGATTGACAGAGGACCAGGGAGGTTTTTTTTCCCTTTCTTACAGCACCTTCAAGCCACAGTGGGTTAAGTAGGAATGCAGTTAGTGCCTAACTGAGGCACTTGGGTTGAGTTGTTTATTTGTCACAACTTACAGTCGGTGGTTTCCTGTGTGGTTAAGAGAATAAAATGAACTGTTTCCAGAGGTAAAGCACATGAACTTTTGGTGGTGGGCCTTGGGCTTATGGGATAGGGTCAGGCCTTGTGACCTTTGTGGGCTGAAGTCCTCACCCTCTGCACCCTCTCTCCTCATAGGGGAGGAGTGCTAGGACTCAGAGAGAGCTGAGTCCTCGGGGAAGGTTAAGAAGACCCTACCCCAAGTTATGGTTCATATGGTAAGGACCCCTGTAAACCCCCCACTGGAACCAATTAAATGCAGATATAGGAGAGTGTGGGTGATATACGGGAAGCACTCCTCCTCTGTGTTACATTTTAATAAAATTTGTGGCCTGTAACTTAAAATCTATCCATATGTCTGTCCTCATTTTGCTGCTGTGTCCTCATCAAGGTGTTTTAGGTCATGGAAAAACAATGCAGAGTGAAAAAGAATGGCTTGAAGAATGGAGAACATAGGTGAGAGGACCAGGAACTGAGTAGACATATCCAAAAGCAGATTAAATGAGATGAGCAAATATTTAAGGACAAAGTTAGCAAATTTGAGATTCACAAAGAGATTAATAATACATAAAAGATATGTTCAGAGTGGTCATACTTCTTATCAATACATTTCCTTCACAATAAAACTGAATTGAAGATTCTGATGGCAGAGTACTCACTGAAGGTGACGATATCAAATGCTGGTGGAGAGATAACTGTGCCAATCTGTTTGCCTTATCAGAGCCACTCACTGTACAGGACAAACAAAAAGAGACTATGGAGCTGGGGCCATCACTGCTGTGAGAGGAAGTGTTGCGTTTCATAATGACAATGAAGCCTGGGAATGCACAAAGGGTAGAGAACATACCACCAGAATTGTTAAGAAATTGGTGACCATGGTGTTGATTTCATGTGGAAAATTTGTGATGATGCATGGATGATTGGACAACTGGACAAAGGGAATCTTTCAGCCCGTATCCGAAGGGAAACATAAGAGTCTAATAACAGTCATATTTCCCTGATATCACACACAAGGAAAGTTCTGCTCTACATAATTCAGGATCACATAATCCAGGAGGGTATGAAACAAATAATAGAAGTAGAACTTCCACCACAACAGGCTGGTTTCAGAGAAAGGCTAGGCACATATCATCAGATCATGAACTTCTGTCACATCACTGAAAAATGCAAGGAGATCACCCATTGATCATGTGTTTCATTGACTACTAAAAAGCATTAAATACCATCCAACATGACCATCTTTGCAGGATATTGTTAGACATGAGGATTCCAAACCATCTCATTGAACTCATCAAAAGTCTGTACAGTGAACAACAGAGAACAGTGAGAACATAAGTAGGCAACAGCAAGTGGCTTGCCACTGGGTAGAGCGTGAGACAACGGTGTATTTTATCCTGAAGTCTTTTTAGCATGTATGAAGAATTTATTATGAGAAAACCCCTGAGAGGCTTTGACAAAGAAAAAGGAGCTGGGATTTTCACTGCTGGACACCTCTGAACTGACTGCAGATACTCTTATAGCATGATGCTCTTTGCTAAAACCATTGATGTAATTTCACTAATGCTGGAGTCTGTAAAAATAGTTAGTGAAGAATATGGACTATCCCTGATGGGGCAAAAATGAATACAAGCAGACCACATGATTAACGGTGAAGTTGTAGAGGCAGTGAATGAATGTGATTTTCTGGGATTATACATATCTAACCAAGGTGGCTGTTCCAAAGAAATTGAAAGAAGACTAGGAATGGCTTGTCAAGCCATGGCCTCCCTTGCAGAATTTTGGGAAAACTGTGGCATCTCAAAAAGGTTTGATAGGTGAAGAGTTTAATTGTTTTTCATAGTAATATATGGATGCGAACTGTAGGAAATAAATGATGCTGACAAGAGGGAGATTGAAGTCTTTGAAGTGTGTCCTGGTGAAGACTTTTGCATATCTTCTGGATGGAAAAAGTGAATGCTTATATTAGCAATATTAGGTAGTTCCCTGACTATGTCAAGCAGTGGAACTGTTTTTGTCTGCTTTCACAGATGAAGGCCTGATTCGTCAATGCTTGCTGATGTAGGAAGTACTTTCTGTTGTCCAATAGTTCCCTTATTACTACCCAGTGGAACTACTAATGGGAGCAATTTTCAAGGTGCCGATCACTCGCCATCTCCATTGAACTCACTGTGGGTTGAGGACCCTCAGTTTCTTGCAGAATTGGTTTCTGTGGGAGGAATTTTTAACCGCAGAAATAGCAGTTTGGCAGGATCAGGAGCCTATCACTTTGATATAACAGTAATCTCTCTTTACTTGCACAAATGACCTCACCCGAACAACTGCTGTTCTCACTGGTTCTGTATGTGTTCAAAATACACAAAGTTCAGACGCATTAGAATAAATAATATTCCTAAACCTACCTCAACATTTTAAAAATTATTATAGTAAGTAAGAAGACAATGATTAATCATCCAGTCTGTTTGGTAAAGCATGATGTTGGAACTGGAGGGAGACAATTTAGTATCATGGTGATGTTAAGCAATGGTTGTATGTAATAAAGAGTATACAAATAGATAACTGGACCATTTATCAGGAGATATGGTTTCAGGCTCAGAAGTATTATGACAAGCCCAAGAAGGATAACTAAGGTTGGGTGACAGGGTGTACTTGGCCCTTTGTGGCCCCCTGCTGGAGGCCCTGAGGGCCTACTACAACCTGCCCCAGGAAAGGAGCAGTGAAGGTGGGTCCTATTGTCCTGCCTAAAGAATCCTTGTGGAAGCAGCCAATCAGAGCCCAACAAGCTCAGATAAAAGGAGCAGCAGGGTGGGAGCTGCTCAGTTCCTGGCTGGAACCTGAGGAGTGAGGAAGGATGCTGTGCCCACAGGAGTTCAACTGGCTGCATTTACAGCACCTGGAAAATAAAAGACCTGAGAACTTTAACCCTAAGTAACGTACAAGGGTAAAGGGTCCTGGTGGGAAGAGTCCTAGAGGATGCAGCAGTAATTAATTGAAGGAGCAGCATGTGGCTGCTATTTATATGGTCCCTGGGTTGCAGCCTGGAATAATGAGTGGGTCCAGGTTCTCCCACCAGTCACTGGCAAAGCTTCATCCCTGATTAGGGGAAAAGGTTCCTTTAGAAGCCTGAGTGAAAGACTGGATTTAAAGGGCCCAGAGAAGGGGTGAAGACCCTGGTGAGCGCAGACAGTTTGCTATCCAGGGAGGTGACTTGACTGGAGGGCTGAGGCACTGAAGACCTGCCAAGTGAGATTGAAAACCTACAGGGAGTCCTGGGGCAGAAAAAGGTCTGCAGTACCCAAATGCAGCAGCAAGAAGTATTCAAGTGGTGAATATCCTGTGTTATAGGCTATCATCTGCTAATCTGAAAAAAAAATCAAAATGCTATCTGAATTGATAATACTATTCAAAAGCAGATTACATGTAGTAATTATTATTTGAAATTTAAAATCTTTTCCCTTTGGGTTTGAGAAGGAAGCCAATACATTCTTAGCAGAAAATAAAATAAATGCTAGGTTGTTTTTTTTACAGAAGTAATATCACTGGAAGACAAATATTGTATTTATATTCCAATTTTTAATATCTGCTAAAAATGTCAGTGTCTAATAAAAAAATGTAAAGCTAAATAAAGTTAGCTCAGAAAGCCAATATCAGTTAAGATAGCAGGCTTCCAAGAAAACAAAAAAGTGCAATAAGCTTTTGAAAATAGTTATACAATCAGACATTCCAATGCCTTACCCCTTTTGATCACCAACAGTCAGAAAGTAGGGATTTAACCAAACTTCTGTAATTCATTGAAGAATAATCTCTGTCTAAACCATATATTCTGATGGCATGAATGTTTTTTTTAAAATAACTCATATCGGTATCTTTACAGATCAACATCAATTCATTAACTATATAAATTGTGTGCTTTGAAAGGTAACTATACTAAACGTTGAAGTTTCTATCAAAGCTCCACCCACAGATATCCTGTATAACAGAAGCTCATGGCATTTGCACATGTGGGGAAATTGAAGTTTACAAGTTTGCCAATTAAAACAAAAAGAAAGACAACAGTATGTGAATCTGTACTAGCTTTAGGGGACAGGATTTTGACTGGGATTTTAAAGTCCTCCAAGTCTTAAAAAAGACTCTTGGAAGTCTGCAAATATTGAGATATTGAGGACTATAACATTAGTGGTAGGGATGAGTGCATACTGATCCCTATGATAAGACAAAGTATAACTTTTTGTGAGCCTCACCCACGTCATTTCCCTGTGGCTAGGCAATAAAGCTCGGTGGTCCTGTGTCCCATCCTGATTAGATGTCAGAACAAATGAAATCCTGGCAAAAATAGGTTTACTGAAGCTACCTGAAACTTTTAGTTTAGAAGGGAGTCTGTCAGACAAGTACTAGAGGAGTTTAAAGAGCTTCTAAATTAGTCTGTAAGCAAGTTACAATGAAAAGCAATGGGGGAGGATGAAATTATCCATACTGTACACATGGCAGGCCTAGAAGCATGGGGGATCTCTAGTACATTCCAGTGAACATATGTAATGCAAACCCCAAACATTTACTATCATGGGACAGACTACCCAAAAATCATGAGATTGGCTTAAAAAGCATAACATTTTTTAAAAGGTGTTCTCTTTAATTGCCTTCTTGCTGTTGAACCTTTAGGATTCATGGTTTCAGCCTATTCTCCATAAACATAAGGACTAGAAATTGTGATGTAAATAGAACTGCATTTAAAACTACTTTGGTTTTTGGTTTTAAAAAATCACACCTTTAATTGAAATAATTATATCAGTAAAAAAAAAACTGTGGGTAGATGAGACCTTAGACCATGATTCCTCTCCTTTAACTCTGCAGCTCCAAATACAAGTGAGACTAATTTAAAACTAAAAAGGCTTCAGTCTCATAAGACGCTCTAGGTTTGCATTTATCTAAAAACACAATACCAACTTGCCATTTAATGTTGATACCTTTCAAATTACCTGACTAAATTGCTTCCAAGTTGATTGGTTTTGTAGATCTCATTGGTGAAATTTGGCCTTCTGCATCGGACTGTAATAAGTGCCAATCAAATCCTCAATGCAGGGCTAACGTTGAACTTCTGGGTACCTGGATAAGGCTGAATTTCAATTAGTGAGAATTAAAAATCAAACCAAATCTGACAACTCAATGTGCAGTGTTCTACTCTCTGAAAAATTGTATAACAAATTCTAGTTTAAATGTGACATTTTACAAGAGTGTAACATTAAGATTAAGCAATTAAGAATAGAAAAAAAAATTCCAAAATTAACATTCTTACAACATTAATTAGACCACAGTGAATATCATGTATTCATCAGTAGTACTTTAATTTCCTGATTTTCTTGTAAAATGTATACGTATATATTAGTGTTTATGGCTTTAAATAATAGTTAATGTTGTGAAAAGCTTATTTTATACTTAATTCCTCAACCATAATATTTTATTAACAGTATTTTTTTTCATTTCATATATATATTACATTGTGGAATTTAGATTATATATATTTATAATAAAATAAATTAATTATGGAAGAAAGCAGAAAGAATATATATATTCTTTCTGCTTTCTTCCATAATTAATTTATTTATATATATATATATATTCCACAATCTAGTTCACTGGTAGAAAAGGTCTCCTTTCAACTATATCTGTTGTCCCTTTGGAGTGAAATCAGATTTTAAATTAAGTGCTTTCAGCATTCATTTTCCATGAATAAATCAGATCCCAGCTGTTGAATATTTTTTTTAAGATGATAGCTTGGGTTATTAGAAAAATCAGCGTTTACTGCTTTCTTCCATAATTAATTTATTTTCTCACAACAGGTATGTACTGAAATTTTAAATTTACCTTGAAACAGCATATATTAGCACTGAGATGCAGACTTTTGTATAAAAAAGAGCTTTATTTGCTATAAGCACAGAACAAATGAATTGTAAATGGAGAACTTTGAGTAATTTAACAAGACTCTCAATATATGCACTTACTTCCTGAAAGAATATACTTATTTGCATTTTTCCCCCTTTGTGCCACCCTGCTGCTGATCTTGAACAAGTTTGCTGGCTTAGATATATCTCCAAGTATGGTCTTAGTGAACAAGTTCACTTAAGGATCAACTAACGATAGACATCAGAAACCCATCATTCCTCTCACAACCCGATTTTTCTACCTACGGTCCTAAGTCTTATAATTCCACCTGTTCTTCAGGAAGTAGGAGGTCTCTGTTTTACATGAATTCAGTGTCATTAGCAGTATACTTGCTGTAAGGCAAGAAATCCCCACATGAACAGGAGATTTAAGGCTCTAGAGTTCTAGGTATGGAATAGACTTGTGACTTGTACTAAATTACTTTACATTTGTGGGAGGTATTTTTAAAAGACCTTAGTATTCTTGATCAGACATGAACTTTCTTACATGAGAAACAGATTCCCATGGAGCCCCACTTACCTTCATATGAAACCAATCATTTGGTGTCTGGTTCCCCAAATGTTGTTTTCTGAGGACTGTTGGTTGACCATGGATTATAGTTAGAAAAGCACTAGGTTAAGAGAAGCGGAAGTGACTTATAGGTCACTTATAGAAGTAACTTAAAGGTCCTTTTGAATCACTGGCCCTTTATCCTGCTGTGTGACAATTGGATCTGTAGTCTTAAGGACCTAAATTAGCCCCTAAATTAGGAATAGGCTCATATTCCTAGCTTTTCTCCTGCCCAACCAGGAGACCCTGCAGTAACTATATAACTTGCACATGGTAGAGAGAGCAGAAGCATAGTAGGGAATGCATGCTTCTGCATACAGGGCATGATCAAGACAACCCCGGACCCAATGCATGCAATGAAATAGGCCATCACATCTTCCTCCCCATTCCCACTCCCCTTTGGAATGGTGGTGGAAGAGGACTTCCTCCCAGGGACATGATGCAACAGCAATAGAGTCCCTTACTTCCCCTTAGAATAGTAGCAGGGACTTCCCTGCCCTAGGTTTCATAGAAAACAGCTCCCGCCTGGTACTTACCCATAGGTGTATATATTTGGGTTATTGGGCTGCACCCCTGCACTCTTCTGCCACACACAATTGGTGTGGTGGTTCTGGGACAGTGTTGTGGCATTAACACCCTATTGAGATGAATGACAAATCTGTAGGTTCAAGCTCTCTGCAGAGTCAAGCAAATATCACTGCATGGTTATGCTTATGCTCAAATTCCTTAAACTTTTCTTCATAATCATGAAATGTAGTAACTTTTCTTTATTTAAAAATAATAAAAGCTGACATTCTGATGTAATTACATCACTCTAGGAGATGGGATCTTGGCTTGGGGACATAGTGCCTATGATAATCCAACCATTTCTGTGGGGCTAATTCAGTTTAGCTTCACAGAGACAGCATGGGTGGCCTTCCTCTTTAAGGACCAGGAGACCTGGGGCTAGCCATACCTGTTCAGTCAGTCCTGCCTGTGCCATAATTAGCTGCCTCCCAGACTAAGGGGGAAGGACTAACTGGGGTCAAGTGATAGCCTGAAATACCTGGACCTCCATAATAGGGCATAAAACACGTTCTGGGGGCAGAGCCACATGGAGCAAATTTGTCTTCTGTGGAAGGCCCTGGAAGAAGCAGGGAACTCTAGGGAAGCAGTCTAAGAGTTAGTGCTCTATTCCAGAGCAGAGAGACATAAAGGTAGCCCAGAAGGCACTGGGAACTGAGCCCAGAAGGCGCGTTGAAGGAAGCCTTGGCAGGGAGAAAGAACCTTTTGTTTGTTTGATCTTCTGTTACTGTGGATGAGGTGAAGTTCTAGTTAGTGACTTGGCAGGAGGGCTAAGCCACATTGCCCCCTCCAACCTGCGTGAGGAAGGCCCAGCTCAGAAAAGCAGGGAGCACCTGTAGCACCACTCTCAGCCAGAAGCAGGAGATAGGTTCCTTGCCATGCTTTTAGCTGCCTGCCACCACTGTCCCTTTACGCTGCTTCTGCTTCTTATAACATAAGAACATAAGAAAGGCCGTACCGGGTCAGACCAAAGGTCCATCAAGCCCAGTATCTGTCTACCGACAGTGGCCAATGCCAGGTGCCCCAGAGGGAGTGAACCTAGCAGGCAATGATCAAGTGATCTCTCTCCTGCCATCCATCTCCATCCTCTGACAAACAGAGGCTAGGGACACCATTCTTACCCATCCTAGCTAATAGCCATTTATGGACTTAGCCACCATGAATTTATCCAGTCCCCTTTTAAACATTGTTATAGTCCTAGCCTTCACAACCTCCTCAGGTAAGGAGTTCCACAAGTTGACTGTGCGCTGCGTGAAGAAGAACTTCCTTCTATTTGTTTTAAACCTGCTGCCTATTAATTTCATTTGGTGACCCCTAGTTCTTGTATTATGGGAATAAGTAAATAACTTTTCCTTATCCACTCTCTCAACATCACTCATGATTTTATATATCTCTATCATATCCCCCCTTAGTCTTCTCTTTTCCAAGCTGAAGAGTCCTAGCCTCTTTAATCTTTCCTCGTATGGGACCCTCTCTAAACCCCTAATCATTTTAGTTGCCCTTTTCTGAACCTTTTCTAGTGCTAGAATATCTTTTTTGAGGCGAGGAGACCACAGCTGTACACAGTATTCGAGATGTGGGCGTACTATGGATTTATATAAGGGCAATATTCTCAGTCTTATTTTCTATCCCCTTTTTAATGATTCCTAACATCCTGTTTGCTTTTTTGACCGCCTCTGCACACTGCGTGGACATCTTCAGAGAACTATCCACGATGACTCCAAAATCTTTTTCCTGACTCGTTGTAGCTAAATTAGCCCCCATCATGTTGTATGTATAGTTGGGGTTATTTTCTCCAATGTGCATTACTTTACATTTATCCACATTAAATTTCATTTGCCATTTTGTTGCCCAATCACTTAGTTTTGTGAGATCTTTTTGAAGTTCTTCACAATCTGCTTTGGTCTTAACTATCTTGAGTAGTTTAGTATCATCTGCAAACTTTGCCACCTCACTGTTTACCCCTTTCTCCAGATCATTTATGAATAAATTGAATAGGATTGGTCCTAGGACTGACCCTTGGGGAACACCACTAGTTACCCCTCTCCATTCTGAGAATTTACCATTAATTCCTACCCTTTGTTCCCTGTCCTTTAACCAGTTCTCAATCCATGAAAGGACCTTCCCTTTTATCCCATGACAGTTTAATTTACGTAAGAGCCTTTGGTGAGGGACCTTGTCAAAGGCTTTCTGGAAAAACACTATGTCCACCGGATCCCCCTTGTCCACATGTTTGTTGACCCCTTCAAAGAACTCTAATAGATTAGTAAGACACGATTTCCCTTTACAGAAACCATGTTGACTATTGCTCAACAGTTTATGTTTTCCTATGCGTCTGACAATTTTATTCTTAACTATTGTTTCAACTAATTTGCCCGGTACCTACGTTAGACTTACCGGTCTGTAATTGCCGGGATCACCCCTAGAGCCCTTTTTAAATATTGGCGTTACATTAGCTAACTTCCAGTCACTGGGTACCGAAGCCGATTTAAAGGACAGGTTACAAACCTTAGTTAATAGTTCCGCAACTTCACATTTGAGTTCTTTCAGAAGTCTTGGGTGAATGCCATCTGGTCCCGGTGACTTGTTAATGTTGAGTTTATCAATTAATTCCAAAACCTCCTCTAGTGACACTTCAATCTGTGACAGTTCCTCAGATTTGTCACCTACAAAAGCCAGCTCAGGTTTGGGAATCTCCCTAACATCCTCAGCCGTGAAGACTGAAGCAAAGAATCCATTTAGTTTCTCCGCAATGACTTTATCGTCTTTAAGCGCTCCTTTTGTATTTCGGTCGTCAAGGGGCCCCACTGGTTGTTTAGCAGGCTTCCTGCTTCTGATGTACTTAAAAAACATTTTGTTATTACCTTTAGAGTTTTTGGCTAGCCATTCTTCAAACTCTTCTTTGGCTTTTCTTATTACACTTAAGTTGGCAGTGTTTGTGCTCCTTTCTATTTGCCTCACTAGGATTTGACTTCCACTTTTTAAAGGAAGTCTTTTTATCTCTCACTGCTTCTTTTACATGGTTGTTAAGCCACGGTGGCTCTTTTTTAGTTCTTTTACTGTTTTTCTTAATTTGGGGTATACATTGAAGTTGGGCCTCTATTATGGTATCTTTAAAAAGGGCCCATGCAACTTGCAGGGACTTCACTTTAGTCACTGTACCTTTTAACTTTTGTCTAACTAACCCCCTCATTTTTGTATAGTTCCCCCTTTTGAAATTAAAGGCCACAGTGTTGGGCAGTTGAGGTGTTCTTCCCACCACAGGGATGTTGAATGCTATTGTATTATGGTCACTATTTCCAAGCGGTCCTGCTATAGTTACCTCTTGGACCAGCTCCTGTGCTCCACTCAGGATTAAATCTAGAGTTGCCTCTCCCCTTGTGGGTTCCTGTACCAGCTGCTCCATGAAGCAGTCATTTAAAGTATCGAGAAATTTTATCTCTGCATTTCGTCCTGAAGTGAAATGTTCCCAGTCAATATGGGGATAATTGAAATCCCCCACTATTATTGGGTTCTTAATTTTGATAGCCTCTGTAATTTCCCTTAGCATTTCATCATCACTATTACTGTCCTGGTCAGGTGGTCGATAATAGATCCCTAATGTTATATTTTTACTAGAGCATGAAATTTCTATCCATAGAGATTCTATGAAACATGTGGATTCGCTTAAGATTTTTACTTTATTTGAATCTACACTTTCTTTCACATATAGTGCCACTCCTCCCCCTGCACGGCCTGTTCTGTCCTTCCGATATATTTTGTACCCCAGAATGATTGTGTCCCATTGATTGCTCTCAGTCCACCAGGTTTCTGTGATGCCTATTATATCAATATCCTCCTTTATCACAAGGCACTCTAGTTCACCCATCTTATTATTTAGACTTCTGGCATTTGTGTACAAGCACTTTAAAAACTTGTCCCTGTTTATTAGCCTGCCTTTTTCTGATGTGCCAGATTCTTTTTTATGTGACTGTTTATCATCTGATCCGGCCTTTACATTATACTCTTCAGTCCTCTGCTCCTGACTATTGTTGCGTCGCATGGCGGACGTGGACAGAGCTCAGCAGTCAATGTGATTGGAAGCAAAGTCATTTATTTCTCTCCAGTATACATCTTTATACTTTTGAAGCAGGCAAGCAAGCAATTGCTAATTGGTTAACAAAATACACACAAGCACTGCTATAACTTCATAGGATAACATCATCCTAGACAGCTTCAAATTTATTATCCTATTATGCCTGCTAGAGAGAAGCTAGCCAAGGCCAACTTCTCATAACAAAACTCACAACTTAATTAACCTAACCTGAAAACCTAAACATCTTAGGTTTCCCACACTATCACCTAAAAACCTAAACATCCTAGCTTCCCACACTACCAGCTGCCAAGCTAGCAAAATATTCCAACAGACTATAACCTGGAGTTTCTCTATCATCAGACTCTCCCCTAAGAAAAGTCTGTGTCCGATACACACGCTCCTCTGCAGCAGTCGGCTTTCCCCCATCTCCTAGTTTAAAAACTGCTCTGCAACCTTTTTAATGTTTAGTGCCAGCAGTCTGGTTCCACTTTGGTTTAGGTGGAGCCCATCTCTCCTGTATAGGCTCCTCCCATCCCAGAAGTTTCCCCAGTTCCTAATGAATGTGAACCCCTCCTCTCTACACCATCGTCTCATCCACGCATTGAAACTCTGAAGCTCTGCCTGCCTACCTGGCCCTGCGCGTGGAACTGGGAGCATTTCTGAGAATGCCACCATAGAGGTCCTGGATTTCAGTCTCTTCCCTAGCAGCCTAAATTTGGCTTCCAGGACATCTCTCCTACCCTTTCCTATGTCATTGGTACCTACATGTACCACGACCACCGGCTCCTCCCCAGCACTACACATAAGTCTATCTAGATGCCTCGAGAGATCCGCAACCTTCGCACCAGGCAAGCAAGTCACCATACGGTTCTCCCGGTCATCACAGACCCAGCTATCTACGTTTCTAATAATCGAATCTCCCATTACTAACACCTGCCTTTTCCTAGAAACTGGAGTTCCGTCCCCCGGAGAGGCAACCTCAGTGCGAGAGGCAACCCCAGCACCATCTGGAAGGAGGATCCCAACTACAGGAAGGTTTCCCTCTGCTCCCATTGACCGCTCTGCTTCCCTGGTCCGTTCTTCCTCCTCAACAGCGCAGGGGCTGTCTGAGCGGAGGGGGGACAATTCTACAGTGTCCCGGAAAGCCTCATCAACATACCTCTCTGCCTCGCTTAGCTCCTCCAGTTCCGCCACCCTGGCCTCCAAAGTCCGTACATGGTCTCTGAGGGCCAGGAGCTCCTTGCACCGACTGCACACATATGCCACCCGCCCACAGGGCAGGTAATCATACATGCTACACTCAGTGCAATAAACTGGATAGCCCCCACTCTGCTGCTGGGCTTCTGCCTGCATTGTCTCCTAGTTAATGGAAGGGTGGTTTACAGAAAGGAGTTTTGAAATGTGGTTCGGTTTATAGGTTTTAGGGGGACCACAGGGAAGGGGTTAGGGCTGGTGAGGGACTCCCACTCCCTTCCCACTCCCCTTCTAAACTCCCTTGCGAAACTCCCTGTTAGCAGCCCCTGGTTGCTTCTGCTTGGCTTTATAAAGCCCTGGCCTGAGTGAATGCCCCGCCCACTGATTAAGGCTCAGCCAATTACCAGAGGCTTCGAGCTTTCAAACCTGCCTCCAACTGCCAGCCAGAGCACACGGTCCCTCAAACAACCAAACAAACAAACAGACTGACAAACACAAGCTCAGCACACAGCAAGTAACCCCCAAACACAAACAAACACACACTACAGACAGTCACTTACCCCACAGATGCTGTATTAGCTCCTCCTTCACCTGGAGAACTCCCTTGCGAAACTCCCTGTTAGCAGCCCCTGTTCGCAAAGCTCCCTGGTCGCTTGTGCGCGGCTTTATAAAGCCCTGGCCTGGCCTGAGTGAATGCCCCGCCCACTGATTAAGGCTCAGCCAATTACCAGAGGCTTCGAGCTTTCAAACCTGCCTCCAACTGCCAGCCAGAGCACATGGTCCCTCAAACAACCAAACAAACAAACACACTGACAAACACAAGCTCAGCACATGCTTCAGACCCAGCAACTGGAAAGAGGAGTTTCTGAGACAGAGTGAGTCAGGAGTTGAGGGGACATGATTTGAGCTAGGGAGGTTGGGTGCCAGGTGGAAGGCTGTTCTGAGTGTAAGGAATCAGAGGGGAGGGTAGAAGTTTCAGAGCTGGGTGGGAAGAGGGGGAGAGGTTCTGAAACTGGTGGCATCAAGTGAAGTGGGGTGGGTACCGTTAAGCCTTATGGACACATGTAGTTGGGAAGGGGTTTCTGAACAGGTTGGGATTACGCTTGAGGGAGCATGCACTGGGGTTACTGAGCCTGGAAGGAGAGCATGGGGGTTGGATTGACAGGGCTATGAGACTGACTGGAGGGAATGGGTGAATAAACAGGTGAGTGCATGAATAAAGGTGATCTGTGATGGGGAAAGAGCAGAGTAAGAGCTAGATTGGAATAGCAGAGAGGAGACACCAAGACTTGGAGACAACAGTGAAAAGGTTACAGACTTGTGAAGATTTTTTTTCTACTACCTTAACCTTTGCTGTAAAGTGCTCAGGGAATGTGAAAAGCGGTGGGGGGGAGGGGATTTTCCTTTTCTTTCTACTATCTGATTTCCCGTCTTTCACCAAATCATTTTCTCCTTCATAATCCCAATTACACTTCTCCCAATTTCTCACTTTGACAGAAGGGCTTTGGAGAGGGGACAGCATGGGTTAATTGTGGGTACTAGCGTCCCATGACTGCCTTTGATCCCCAGTCAATAATACATCTAATTACAGCTGCTTGCCCACCAAACCTCAGACCCTCGCTCACCTTGTAAATGCTCACAAACTGTAATTAAATACATTTTACTATGACAGAGTAGTATAAAGTTTGTGATCAACACATTCTTAATTAGACTAGCAAGAAAAATGCTTATCTTTGCATGTATTTAAATGTCTCAGTTTTGAGGAACAACACTTGTGTTGATTCCATCAGTGGCATATTCCAGTGCAGTCTTTTCCTGATCACTTTGTTTTGTAAAGGAAGAAAATAGAAAAAGGTACACCAAAAATATTGGTGCAATAAATATTCTGTGTACCTCAGCAGTTATTAAACATTATTATTATGATTTAAGAGTGAGAATTTTTACCTACCAGCTAAGGAAAATCACAATTTGCTTAAAAATCACTTGTAATTAGTTGTTGAAATGCTTCTGAAAACCAACTTTCTATGAAATTTCAAGCAAGTTTATAAAAATTGTGCTTGGTCATATCTTTTAAAGGGTAGACTTCTAATATTTTCCAGCTCTCCATTTCCTTCTTTCCTTATTTATATATAAATAGTGTTCTCAAAATAGGTGAATAGGTTGGGGTCAAATATCTGATGCTAAATCCACTGAAGTTAAAGGAAAGATTCTATTCAATGTGATTTGGATCAGACCGCAAATTCTGTTGCCCTTAATCAAGGAGAATTCCCATAGACTTCAGTAGGTGTTTTGCTTGATTAAAGAATTTACTGTCAATGTTCATGTTTTAATAATAAAAATTAAATTCTAAGCTTTGGATCAACCTCTCCCATTGAAAAAACTAAAAAAAGCGTTGTTGGGGAAGAAATCTCTAGAAATTGATTTTATACAGTTGATTACGTATGTCTACACTAAGCACATTAAGTCGATGGAGTGCGTCCTCACTACTGTGGCTAGCATCAACATACAGAGCGGTGCACTGTGGGTAGCTATCCCACAGTTCCAGCAGTCTCCGCCACCCATTGAAATTCTGGGTTAATCTCCCAATGCCTGATGGGGCAAAAACATTGTTGTGGGTGGTGTGGAGTATGTCGTCAGTCACCCTTCCCTCCATGAAAGCAATGGCAGACAATTGTTTTGTGCCTTTTTTTCCTGGGTTACCTCAATGCAACTAACATTCCCATTTATTGCTGTTTGCTGTGTGCTCCATAATATCTGTGGGAGTAAGGGGGAGACGTTTATGGCAGGGCGGGAGGTCGAGGCAAATCACCTGGTGGATGATTTTGAGCAGCCAGACACCAGGGCGATTAGAAGAGCACAACAAGACATGCTGTGCATCAGAGAGGCTTTGAAAACCAGTTTCATGACTGGCTAGGCTTTGGTGTGACAGTTGTATGTGTTTCTCCTTGATGCAAACCCTTCCCCTGTGTTGATTTTAATTCCCAATAAGCCAGCCACCCTTGCCCCTTCAAAATAAAGTAACTATTGTTTTGAAACCATGCATTCTTTCTTTATTAATTAAAAAAAATGAGATAACAGACAAGGTAGCCTGGGTGGGGTGGGGCAGGAGGGAAGGACAAGGCCACATTGCTTATTGTAGCCACATTAAAAATCAAACTGTTTGAATGACAGACTTCTGTTGCTTGGTCCATCCTCTCGAGTGGAGTGGCTGGGTACCCGAAGCTTCCCCACCTCCCTCATTCTTGGGCATCCGGGTGAGGAGGCTATGGAACATGCGGAGGAGGGTAGGCAGTTATACAGTGGATGCAGCAGGGGTCTGTGCTCTTGTTGGCTTTCCTGTAGCTCCAACAGACGCTTCATTATGTCCATTTGCTCCCCCATTAGCCTCAGCATCACATTCTGCCTCCATTCTTTGCGCTCACTTAATTCTTTCCTGGCCTCTGCCACTGAATACCTCCATGCATTAAGCTGTGCCCTATCAGTGCAGGAAGACTGCATGAGCTTGGAAAACATGTAATCGCAAGTGCGGGTTTTTTTTCCTTCTAATCTGTGATAACTTCAGGAACAGAGATGATAGGGGGAGCATAGAAACAATCTATGCTCTACGATTCTGGGGGAACTGCATGGTCACCTGTGCTGCTGAGTTTGCCACTCTGACCAAACAGAAAATGAAATTTAAAATTTCAACAGGCTTTTCCTGTGTACCTGGCTAGTGCATTAGAGTTGAAAGTGCTGTCCAGAGCGGTCACAATGGAGCACTCTGGGATAGCTCCTGGAGACCAATACTGTCGATTTGCATCCGCACTACCCCAAATTCGACCCAGCAATGTCGATTTTAGTGCAGCTCCCCTAGACCACAAAGGTCGATTTTAAGAGCCCTTTAGGTCGACGGAACGGGATTGGTTGTGTAGACACAGTCATTTTTAAATCGAACTAATGCAGCTAAATTCAACCTAATCCCATAGTGTAGACCAGGCCTTTCAGGATACTCTGAGCTCCTTCCTATCTTCCTTTTATGGGAGGAAGAGTAGCCACCCCAGAGTACACTGTGGAATCCCTACCCTACCCCCAACCAGTCAGAAGCCATGTCTGTCCTGACTAACTCAGTCTGTTAAGGGTCCCCGTTCCCTGACAGAGGGGATCCGCCAGTGGAAAGTAAGAAGAAAAGTTAGTAAAATCTGAAGAAATCCCCATCTTGACAAAACAGAAATTGTCATCCCATGCAATTTCACCCACTCCTGCCTCCAATTCTGCACCCATGCTCCACCTGAACAACATTTTATTATAGTTTCTCTACATTTCTGTGGTCAGAATAATTATTTCATTTATCAAATCACTTATTTATATCATTTCATTTTACAAATAAAAGGAAGATTCCTCACCCATTTCTAAGAGTTTCTTGCATTACACTTCATTTTATTTTTCCTTATAGGTAAGTGGCAACATTTTTCCTTGTGTGGCTAGTGATGTTGTTATGAAATCTACTTAACTCTGCCCTCAAGGACAGCTCCAAACTGAGTAAGATAAAACACATTCTTTACATTTCATGATATACAATATACATGGAGGTTGGAAAATTAACTGAATCACTGAAAAGATATTTTCCCCAAACTCTAACAAGGAAAAAAACACATTAAAATTCATAACTTCTGCATTTTACACTTATCTTTGATGCTTTTCTGAACTGATGACAAGTTTTGTAAAAAGTTTACTTTATAATTTATTTGAAAGAGCATTCTTTCAGTATTTCTGGGTTGAAAGCAGAGAATAAAGTATTGTATCAATAAAACATAATCTGTCAAAGTCTATTTTAAGGCAAGAACATTTTTAAAAAACCCACCTAGAATATGGCATTTCCTTTGAGTTTCACAGTTAATATTTTATCTTCAGTAGTGATGAGCAAACAGAGATTTGGTGTTCAAGATGCATACCCAAGCAGACCACAATCTACTTTCTTGTCATCTTTGCTCTTCCCCTTTCTCATCCCCATGCCAGACTCCTCTGGTTTTCTTTCTTGCCCTTCTGTTCCATGACCTACAGTTAGCCACTTGACATCTATATCTGCATCCCCAATGGGTCCCTACCATCAGTGAAGCTACTCTAACTTCTTGTATCCTCTGGGAACCAGAGTAGAGGTTCCCCAAAATGCATTGCCCTCAAGACCCCATAATTGTAAGATTTGAAGTCATCAAGACAGCTCTTAAATAGCTTGCTTTCTTTTCATCACCACTGCACAGAACACTCGTTAAAGTAGGAGAAATTTATTTGTTCTAATATATGCTACAATTTTGTAAAAAACAAAGCTGTTCAACTAAATAAATAGTCTGAAAATAACAATTTCTCATCCTTCACATAGTGCTTCTGATCACAAACTGTTTGTACATAAGGACTATAAAATCAGTACTTGAAACCAGACAGCTAGTATTGAAAGAACAGTAATTGGACTAGAACAGGTACAAATAAAGAAAACTAATTTAAATTCTAATGCAGTATAGAGTGCATGATCAAAATATAATTCAAAAAAGAAAGATAGATATGACAGGCTATATAGCAGGAAAATAATAGGGAAGTGTAAAAGCCTGAAATACTTTACCTCCTTCCTGCAAAATACAAACCAAACAAAACAAAAACCTGTACAGTTAAAATAGCTTCATCTACTAGTGAATATATATGTCAAAGCTTTTCTGTGAGTGTTGCTATACTGTGTAGGTGCATGCATACTTAGAGTGCAACAGTAATCTTAAAAATCATTGTCACACTTATCTGAATCTTGTAATCAAATGTTCAAAAAAGCCGAAATATTGATTTGTCTCAGCTAGTGTCATGTCATTTCTCAAGATTTCTTTATCCTCCAAATAGCGGGGGGAGGGGGAGAGGGAGGGCGAGGAGAACGGGCATACAGGTTTCACAACATACATGTTAAAACAACAACCAACCAACCAAAACCACTGGTCTATAGAAGACAATGGACCAAATCTGACCAAGATTTAATGACAAGATGACAAAACTGTTATTATTCAGTTTGCTGGTGCTGACTTGGGGAGGCACTGAAAGGTGAACATTACCCGTCAATCACAGCTCAGTTTTAAATTGAATAGGCCTCCACCTAACTCATGGGAAGTCTTGTGAGACATCTGAGAATTCAGACAGAGGACTTGACCAACCTTGCACATTTCTACTTATTCACCATCCAGAGCAAATAACAATTCTTTGGTATTTTTGATAGGTAAGTAAAATGTTACCATTGTGAAAGGTGCATAGGTAGATTTTTGTTCCTGAGCTGGCAAATTTTCATGGAAATCCTGCAAAGCAGCTCTTAGCAAATCCTTTGACATCTGCCTGCTTTGTGATCTGAGTTCCCTTTCCACTGAACATGAGGAGCCACGGGAGTAAAACAATGAAATTGTATGTACAAACACAGTGTTTGATTCCACTAAATGGCAATAACACATGCAGGTGGTGATATGGCCTAAAAATCTGACTCCTGTAAAGAAGTGTATATATACAAATCTTTTTATGTACATAAATTTTAAATCTAAATGACTTGCTCAACTATTTAAGCATCACACTACAATTAAGCAGCCCTGCAAGATATTGTGTAGAAAGTGTACGTGACATGGTATCAGAAGTAAACTAATGCCAGAGGAGAACAGAAACAGAAGGAAAACAGCCTCAAAGGATGCAGACAGCAGAAACAAACAACAACAACTAACATTTCTGGATCTCATTAACATGCCACTCTTGAATGCCCCAGAGAACTTCAGTTTCAACACACCTTGAGAATGGACAGAATGGACGTAAGATTCTGCATTGCTATTAAACTCCAAGGAAACTGGGGATATTCAGGTATCATCTTTAATTTATGCTATGGAGGAGCAGAGTATACCTTTGAATCCTTTGACTTTACTGAAGACAGTCACAAAGGGAGAATGCTTTCATAGTTACCTATATTTGATGCATATGTTATACCTCAGATAAAATTGGTTTATGAAAAGAGCATGTTTTCACCATAGAATTCAGGAATCAAGGGGAAATTATGAATCTTTTATAAGAACTTTGAATACATTGACAGAAAAATGATTTTTGGAGGGGGGGGAATGCAGAACATGAAAATATCAGAGATAAGCTAATTATAGATCTTGCAGACAAGAACCTTTCAAAGCAACTACAATTGAAGGCCGATGTAACCCTAACCATAGCTATCCAAATAGCAAAGCTATTGTGAAACTGTAAAACAAACTTTACAAACTTGTAAAATAAAAAAACTAACTTTGTAGTTATAAACAGATTCATCTTGAATGCTAAAAGTTATTACCATAAAAACCCTGAGGTTATGAGGAAAATCCAGGCAAACTACAGAGTCTTTTAGAACAAATGTACAAGATGTGAAAAATTTCATAGCTCAAGATATCCAGCTGAAGGTGAAATATGTAACAAATGCACAAAATGAGTAACAAATGCACACACTGACATTTTGCAGCAGGCTACCCCACTAAGGCAGTGACAAAGCTAACTACAATGACAGAAAATCAAGAACCATTGTTGCTGGGATCTATCATGTGTGACACAGCCTGCTTGGAGAGTGAAACTGAATTTTCATGGAAAGAATACTCCCTTTATAATTGACTCAGGAGCAGATGTGACCGTCATCTCAGAAGGGACTTATAATCACCTTCAACCATTTCCAGCACCTAAATCACTGGACACAGCCTTGCTTAGCCCTGGAGGTATTCTTAACCGCATGGGCTAGTTCACCACAGAAACAACTTACAACAATAAAAACAGTGCATTTAGAAGTGTATGTGATCAAAGACCAACAACCTTTGTCACCTGGACTGCATGATGTGCCTACTGAGAAAAGTGGATGAACTCAACAGAGAATGTGGTGATACTGAACATTTAAGAAGAGATCCAGTACAAATAACTTCAAGAGACAACATGAAACCATACAGTGTACAAATATCTCTACGAGACAGACCTAAGAAGAGCCTAGCTGCCGATTTTATGTGCATTCAGAGGACATTATTGTCATAGTGGACTATTTTTTCCAGGTATATAAAAATGTACTTGAAAGACATAACATGTCAAAGTGGTATTGAGAGAGTGAAGTTCACTTTTCATCACTTCAGTATTCCAGAACAACTAGTAATGGACAATGGACCACAATTCACTCTAACAGAATGTAAGAATTCCAAATGAAATATTTTGATCATATTACTAGTGGCCCACATTACCCAGAAATGAATGGAGAGGCTGAGAAAGTTGTACTAACAGCCAAGAAAATACTATAGCAGGAAGATCCATCCAGTGCTCTTCTGAGTTACAGATTTAGACCAATAGCAGCTACTGGATATAATCCAGCACAGCTTCTGTTGGGAAAACAACTCAGAACTACTGTTCCAACTTTGGAAAAGAACCTATTTCCAAAGTTGCCAGACATGAAAAGAGTAGCCAAATCAGATAAAAAAGGCAAAGAACTTATAAAAGTGTTAGTAAGATGTCACTCAGATAACTGCAGGCTGTTGAAGCTGGTGACCATGTTTGTATCAAACTGGATGGTGAAAAAGGATGGACAAGTCCAGCTGTCGCAAAGTAAAGGAATTCAGTGTCCAGATCACATGCAATTGATACAAGTTTAAATCAATATGTTCAGAGACACTTAACAGACAAAGAGATATGTACTGAACTTTAAAAACCAGTGTAATAGTGTAAATTTTGTAAATGGCAGGGCTGTAGAACTTAAAGGGGGAGAGACAGTGAAATGATAAACTGTATTATACTTGTTCAGTGAGTAGTGGTGCTGTGTGTAACATGCCTTATTAAGCTGACCTCTGCCAGACCTGGAAGGGCATTAAAGGCTGTTATAATGAACACATCTGTGTTGTAGCTTTCTGAGAAGGAGGCTCTGTAGCCAGTCCTTTTCTGGTACAGGAGCCTGATCTGCAAGTAGAGGCCCTGCAACATGCCATGTACAAGGTGTACATAAATGGGATGAAAAGTCAAGTCTCAATTTCACTCAGGTCAATTGAAATGTTGTCTTTTGACAATTTGAAATATTTCATTTTGATTTTGACCTTTTTTAATCTTAATTTAATTTAAAATTTTGAAACAAGTCATTTTGAACTCATAAAGGAACTTATCTTCATTTAGAAAATGTCAAAATGGGATGTTTTGGCAATTTCAAAACTTTTTTTCAATGCTATTTTGAAATGGGAGACTTGTTTCCCGCAAACTTTCAGTTTTTATGAATCTGCAAATTCCAATTAAACCTTTCATCAAAAAATTCCTAACCAGCTCTATTTGAGACCACCTATAAAAATAAAAAGGTCTGTTCTTTTTGCCAGATGGGGGTACAAGAAGGAATCAAGATAATGTCTTGGTAAGAATATCCTACTTTTTTTTCTGTTTTACAATGCATTCCAATTTCATAAACAATCCAAACCCCCTTATATTTTAAGGAAGTATCCCATAGCTTCTGTCAGGGATAATTTAGAGATTAAATATATCTGCCTCACCATGAGAGAAGGGAGAGGAAATGAACTATATGACCTCTTGAGGTCCCTTCCAGCCCTACAGTTCTATGATCTCTTAAATTTAATTACATATTACCCCATTATTTTCCCTTACCACACACACAGAAAAGCTGGATTCCTAGCTAGTAAGTCCATTAAGGACAATGAAGTTAAACATGGGATTTAAACATGTACTAAAGTGATTTGCTGAATGGGGAACCTTCCCACTGAATTTTTGGAATTTCTGCTTTATTCTAATGAATAGATAGTAGCTAAAGATAGACATTGGTCTGAATAACCTAGATTACTCTGTGTATTTATTCTGCAGTATTGTTTTCTTTGAAATGAATATCTGTGATGTGTAATTCCTTCATGTCTTTGGGTTGTGAGTTCAATCCTTGAGGGGGCCACTTAGGGATCTGGGGCAAAAATTGGTCCTGCTAGTGAAGGCAGGGGGCTGGACTCGATGACCTTTCAAGGTCCGTTCTAGTTCTAGGAGATTGGTATATCTCCAATTATTACATTGGAAGCCTTACATTTAAATACCAAAAATAAATTCAATAATGGTAGAGTCGTGAAGAATTCAGTTAGATTTAATGCAGAATTTTTGAGCTTGTCAGATTCTGAAAAGAGTTCAGAAATAAGACAGGTCTTATTTATTTCAGTGAGTGTAGCACGTGATACATTGGTCTTCTCGTTCTCTGTCAGCTTATTTAGAATTGATTAAAAAATTGACCATCTCTCCCTCCCGTCCCCCACAAAAAACCTTGGTTTGGGGAAGGAGAAGGCTCCCAACATACAAGCTCTCTTCTTTGAGAGACTCTCCTGTGATAAGAAATCATCATAGCAATAGACATAACATACAAAAAAAATCTATACTTTACTTTAGTATTATTATAGCATCTGCTGCCATAACTGTAAAAAAACCCTACTGTATTGTTTTTTTTTTTTTTTTAATGAGTGGAGAACATGCTTATTTTTAAATGACAGAAAGAGATACGGTAAATTAGAAGCAATAACATAGAAAGGTTTTTTTTCTTGTTTTCTGCTGACATGTTTGTGAAATCACCCCACCTGTGACTTGGTACCACAATTATGGGAAGGTTAAAGAGGCTAGTATCTTAAGAGTTGGTCTCTTTCTTTTACATTCACATAGGAAGTACCCAGGCACCTTCAAACACTATGTTCAGAGGTACCATTAATTTCTTTAACTGATTCAGTCCACATCTAGTTATAAGATGCTTTAAATTCATCCAGTACTATTAAATAACTATATTTTAAATCAGTCATAGCTTATCAAGGCAACTTATGTTGCCCACATAGAACTGTAGGAATGATTTACAGTAAGTGTCTGTAGCTCATAAAATAACTAAATGAGTTTTCTGCTTCAAAAGTGCTTTAATCATACTACTTTCACCATTTATGAAACACTTCATGTTTGTAGTCGCACAAGCGTAGTGGTATCAAAATCTTTTAATTCTGATTTCTTTTTTTATGTGCTCTTTGTTTATATCCCTGTTTATTCTGATCTTCTTTTTATTGTCTTTTCAAAGCTTTATGGTACATTATGGGTTTGTTTATTGTAGAAAGTCTTATCTACATCAACGTTACTGTGAATCACTTGTGAATTGCCTAGTTGGTTGTGTATTTTTATAGCTTCCATTTGTGATGACCTTTCAGGCAGAACATTTGTGCAAGTTGTAACATGTTTTAAGTAGCATTTGCATCATCAGCTTTAACTCTAAAGGAAATAACTTAAGATAAATATTCTTTCATATTCCTATTATTGTTATAGAACTGAGAGGATCCAACCAAGATCGGAGAGACCCATTGTGCTTGTCATTGTGCACACAAGTAGTAAGAGACAGTCCCAGGCCTGGTCTACACTGGGGGGGGGTCGAACTAAGGTACGCAAGTTCAGCTACGCGAATAGCGTAGCTGAACTCGAACTACCTTAGTTCGAACTACTTACCCGTCCTGATGGCGCGGGATCGAAATCCGTGGCTCCCCCGTCGACACCGCCGTTCGCGGTGGTGGAGTTCCGGAGTCAATGGGAGCACGTTCGGAGTTCGATATATCGCGTCTAGATGAGACGCGATATATCGAACTCCGAGAAGTCGATCGCCACCCGCTGACCCGGGCGGGTAGTATGGACGTACCCCCAGTCTCAAAATGGTTACAGTGTGAGTAGGTAAGCCATCAAAGGGTGAGAGAAAGGAAGTGTTATCTTCATTTGAGGGTTGGTCTACACTGAAGTTACATCAGCATAGCTGTGTCTCTCAGTGGTGTGAAAAACCTACACCCCTGAGAGATGTAGTTAAGCCCCTAACCCCTGGAATAGACGGTATTAGATCAATGGAAGCATTCTTCCTAAATCTTGGGAAGGTGGATTACCTACAGTGACAGGAGAACCTCTTCAGTCACTGTAGTAAGTGTCTATGTTGAAGTGCTACAGTGGTGCAGCAGCAGCACTGCAGTTGTACCGCTGTAGCATTTTACATGGATACATAGCCTTAGAGATGGCGTACTCAGAAACAGACATCTTGAATGACCCTGAACGATAAGACTGGTAGAAGTACAGTGCCTAAATCCAATGATTTACCTGCAAGACTATCCTTCCCTCACTAGAATGCTGTTTTGTTACAAAATTAATTATTTGGGCAAAATTGTCATACTACTTAATGGACTAATCAGACCTATGAAAGAAATAGAATGGTCTCAGGACAAGAATCATCTACCCTGCTCAAAATTTTAACATGAGATAACATGACTCTATCAAGACCAGGGATGTCAAGTCTGTCTTTGTATTTATCAGCAATTTTTCTTTCCAAATGTTTACACGCCTTACATAGAAGAAATGAGCACTGTGTCTTAGCAAACTGGTAATAGTTACTGGCAGGTGTTTACAATATTTGTGTTTTTAAATCATGTTAACTGGTCTTGGTTAATCTAGGGTTTTAAACTCCGCTATCTTTATTTACATTAGGTGCTAAGCAGTATTTAAAATACAACTAACCCATTACCTATCATGCTTTAAAAATATATCCTACTTTCCTATTTTGATAGGGCCATGGATGCTGAAGTCTTAAAAATTATGGGCCAGAGATGAAGGGAAGAATGAGAGAGACAGGAATAAAAGTTTAAAAGAATAGAGGAGAGGGTGGGACTGTAACATCAATATAGAACAGCAACATAGAAGACCAGACCAGTGGATTGTCCACTTTCTTTTTAGAAACATTGGGTAGATGCTGGCTACAAAAGTAGTTCTGTGAATTTTTTTATTTGTTATACAAAGAAATTTCACTCTGTTCTCACCCTCTTCCTGATATTAGGCTAGTAGCATATAGATTACAATTTCTTCTGTGTGTGTTTGCTTTAATCATAATTAAATTAAAAATGTGAATGTTGTCATGGTTTATACTGTACAAGGAATATTTTTCTCATGCTAGAAGAATTCTGATTTCCCAATAATCATTAATTATTTACAGATGGTTAACAATCACCATAGCAATTCAGACGTTTTGATAAGTGAGACTTGTGCCTTCATATTCCTTCCTTACAAGCTATAAGATTTTTTTTTCATCGGACATGACTAAGAACAAATGCACTTTGCATTGCAGAGGATTTACAGTAGTTCCTCTAGTAGTTTCTCCATGCTGAAGCAGCCTCACTTTTGTTAGTGAATCTTTGGACAGGTCTACACTAAGGGCGGGGGTCGAACTAGGGTACGCAAGTTCAGCTACATGAATAGCGTAGCTGAACTAGAAGTACCCTAGTTCGAACTACTTACCCGTCCAGACGCCGCGGGATCAAAGTCCGCGGCACCAAGGTCAACTCCGCCACCGCCGTTTGCAGTGGTGGAGTATCGGAGTCGACCGGAGCGCGCGGGGAGTTCGAACTATCGCATCTAGATTAGACGCGATAGTTCGAACTCCGAGAAGTCGAACTCACCGCGTCGACCCGGCAGGTAAGTGTAGACTAGCCCTTTGAGATTTCTTGGGCATTTTGTAACTAAAAGAAAATGGAGCTATCACTCATTGATAATGTGTTAGATGGCTAACTCTGGGCACAAGACATTAGATCAGTAATTTCATAATTGCTCATTCAATGTAAATCTGGATAATAACCAGCAGGGAAAATGTACAAAATCAACCCAAACAAGAATGTATCTTGGCATGTTTTATGTCGATCAGTATCACCTGAGAGACCAATTTATATAGTTGTGAGAGGCCCACCTATGCAGACTTGCACCAACAATTCCAATTAACCTAGTGCTAGTCACTGGAGAGAAAATTGGCCTCATAGCATTTACTATAGTAAAAGGCCCCAAGGAAGTAGCTTTGTTTTCAGCTTAAGACTGGATTGCTAAAGACCCAGAAAGAACCCTTGTTTCCAAGGAGGTTTCTTGAGAATTTTGAGACCTACAGGCTACTACGCTTCAGAATAGGCAGTACTGATCATTTAGGAGTTGCTCTGGAGGACTGGATACCAAAGGCAGTTTCCACTCTATCATGGCTGTGATGAAGTCTATTGAATGCTGAGATAGGACTGAATTACCTGAGGAAAGGGAAATGTTGACAATCCTGGACAAAGAAGAGATTGAAAAATGTTGGTAGCAGTTTCATGAAAGTCAAATTACAATGTTACAACAACATCCAAGGGAAGATGAGCTTTCTGTAGTTATGACTGATTAACCTGAACTGTATGGATACTCCTAATATGGGGAAACCTATTATTTCCTTGGGAAGGCTATGACAGAAAATTAAGGAGGAGCAATAAAAGAGTGCAGTCAGAGTGATATACCTGTGTAGAGTATATTAGGTTTATGCAAGTCAGTAATTTCTTAAACCTGACAATGGATAAAAATACATTGATGTGGCAAAATGAGGGCATACACATGCATGGAATAAAGCATCAGGCTGCAACTTTTATTAAACTTTAACACAGGGCCCTACTGACCCATCACCCATATTCTCCTATACCAGACATTTAACTGGTTCCAGGGTGGGGGTTACAGGGCTCCTTACCATTCAACCCATAACTGACATCAAGGTTACAGTGCTGCTTACCATATAATCCTTAAGGTGGGGGAGGGCTGAGCTCTCCTCAACCTATCCCTCATAACTCAGCTCTCTCTGAGTCCTAACACCTTCTCCCCTACAAGGGGAACAGAGGGTGCAGCAGGGTGGGAACTTCAGCCCATGAAGGCCACAATATCTCACTCTATCACATCAGCCCAAGGCCCATCACCCAAGTCCCAGGTCTTTTACTTCTGGGAACGGTTCATTGTATTCTCATAACTGCACTGGAAACCAAGTGCATGTTGCGATGAATAAAGTACACCATCCCAGTACCTCAGTCATGTACTAAGCGCCTTCCTACTCAACCCACTGTGACTTGAAGATGCTGTGAGAGAGGCAAAAAACTCCCTGGTCCTCTGTCAATTGGCCCATGGGAGAAAAAAATCCTTCCTGACTCCCTAAACATGCAATTCTCTAGATCCGTGGCATCTATCATGCCAGGTTCCCATCTTTAGTTCAGGTGGGTAGGGTGGGCTGCTGGAATGGAGCTGAAAGAGGCTCTACATGGCCCCTGTGCTGGGCTAAATCTTGGGAGCTGGGGAATTCTGGCCAATCAGCTTCCCTCTCCTCCAGCTGGCCAATGGGTGCCAGAGACTTCCAGGGGGAGGAGCTACCTATTGCCTCCTCTCTTGCTCCTGGGACTGTCCCCCTTTCACCACAGGCCCCATGAAGTTCCTCCAAGCATTGATGCAGCTGGGGGGCATTTTTGTAGCTTTTGCAAAAGCATCAACAAAGTGTTTGTTCCTGGGGGAAACCAAAATACATTGTGGGCTTACAGGGGTACATGTTTAATACATTGCAGTTGATTCATCTGGTATTGTCATAGTGATTCCAACACCTCATGACTTAATAAAACTTGTGTGTCAAATGCTGTTCTGAAATGGCTCTAGTTGAAAGTGAATAAAAGGTTGAGCATTTTAAAGGTTACACCAGCTCCCAAGATAAGAGAGAAAAATTGAAAAAGTCATTAGCAATAAAGAAATCTTTTGACTCCACTCTATCAAGGAGATGTAGCTACAGAATAGTCTTTCTCATAAATTTCACATCTAAGGACGTCTTTGCTCCCAGACTTTGTGAAGTGTCTAGATTACAGTTTTAGTATAAGGGTTTTCACTAAAGTTGGTCAAATATTTTTGAATTTCAAAATGTTAACATTTCAATTTTTTAAAAATTAAAAATATGTCGGAAACAATTATTGCATTTTTGCAAAATTTTGTGCCTTAGGTTATGGCCAGGTTTAATCTTCATATTATCAGTTCAACTATTACTAAACCTTCAATTCCATATCTGTGTGGCTTCTTCTATGGAAGCTACATCTCTTTAGATGTATAGAATGTATTAGGCCCACCAGATTTGGTATTGCACTGGCGTGCAGAAAGATTTAAATTTTATTTCACAAATTCGAGTAAAGACAGTAAAAACAACCCAGGTATCTTTTCATCAGAGAGATGCTCTAGAAGAGGAAATTTCCTAATATGTAAAGCTTATGGCTTTAGAAGTAGTAGAAAGAGTAAAGGCCTTCAAAACAGATAGGCAAAAGGATTTAGGGCTGTTGATTAATTGCAATTAACTCAAAAAAATTTGTTGTGATTAAAAAAATAATCGTGATTAATCTCATGTTTTTCTACATTTTCATATAGTATTATGTGGTGTAATGGATATCAAAGTGTATATTATTTTTTATTACAAATATTTACACTTTGAAAAATGATAAACAAAAGAGAGAGTATTTTTCAATTCACCTCCTACAAGTACTGTAGTGCAATCTCTTTATTGTGGAAGTACAACTTTCAAATGTATTTTTTTGTTACATAACTGCACTCCAAAGCAAAACAATGTAAAACTTTAGAGCTTACAAGTCCACTCAGTCCTACTTCTTGTTCAGCCAATCACTAAGACAAACAAGTTTGTTTACATTTACAGGAGATAATGTTGCCCACTTCTTATTTACAGTGTCACAAGAAAGTGAGAACAGATGTTCACATGGGACATTTGTAGCTGCCATTGCAAGGTATTTATTTGCTGGATATGCTAAACATTCGTATGTCCCTTCATGCTTCGGCCACCATTCCAGAGGACATGCTTTCATGCTGATGATGCCTGTTAAAAAAATAATGTGTTAATTAAATTTGTGACTGAACTCCTTGGGGGAGAATCGTACATCTCTGACTCTGTTTTACCCTCATTTTACCATATATTTTGTGTTATAGCAGTCTCGGATGATGACCTAGCACATGTTCATTATAAGAACACTTTCGCAGCAGATTTGACAAAGCTCAGAGAAGGTACCAATGTGAGATTTCTAAACATAGCTACAGCACTCGACCTAAGGTTTAAGAATCTGAAGTGCCTTCCAAAATCTGAGAGGGATGAAGTGTGGAACATGCTTTCATAAGTCTTAAAAGAGCAACACTCAGATGCAGAAACTACAGTACCCAAACTATCAAAAAAGAAAATCAACCTTCTGCTGGTTGTATCTGACTCAGATAATGAAAATGAACATGTGTTAGTCTGTACTGCTTTGGATTGTTATCGAGCAGAACCCGTCATTGGCATGGACGCATGTCCTCTGGAATGGTGGTTGAAGCATGAAGGGACACATGAATCTATAGCTCATCTGGCACATATATATCTTGTGACACCAGCTACAACAGTGCTATACGAACACCTATTCTTACTTTCAGGTGACATGAACAAGAAGCTGGCAGCATTATCTTCTGCAAATGTAAACAAATTTGTTTGAGTGATTGGCTGAACATGAAGTAGGACAGAGTGGACTTGCAGGCTCTAAAAATTTACACTGATTTATTTCTGAATACAGTTTTTTTGTACATAATTCTACATTTTTAAGTTCAACTTTCATGATAAAGAGATTGCACTACAGTATTTGTATTAGGGGAATTGAAAAATTCTATATCTTTTGTTTTTATACAGTGCAAATACTTGCAATAAAAAATAAATATAAAGCGAGCCTGTACACTTTGCATTCTGTGTTGTAATTGAAATCAATATATTTGAAAATGGAGAAAATATCCAAAAATATTTAAATAAATGGTATTCTATTATTGTTCAACAGTGCAATTAATCGTGATTAATTTTTTTAATCGCTTGACAGCCCTAATTTAAAGATGGCCATACAGCAGGGAGATTGCATGGGTAAACTGGATCTAAAAAAGTGTTTAAGCTTTTCCATGTGTCAGAATTTCAGAAGATTTCTGAAGAGTTCCTGAAAAGAAAAGATATTGTAGTGGAAGGTTACGTTCTTTGGCAGGCAGTTGCATCAGAAGCATTTACTGTATTAATGAGGGCATTTGCCTTGATCTTAGGAATAAAGTTATTTAGACATTATGCTGTCTTTGGCACAGAAGGAAAATCTGCTGGGATACCATAAAGGGACAGAGCCTCACCTCTTAGAAACACTGAGATTCATACTCAGTTAAGAAAATCTCTTGCAGGTACTAGGAAGAGAACTGGATCTCTGGGGTTTGGCAAAGATTATATCTACGACTTTACAAATTCATTGGAAGAAAATGGGGACAACTCTGCCCTTCTGTCAGTGTGATGGTTTCACAATGGCTCACTGGTTCTATCAGTGTTCGGGGTGACTAGTGACATTACTCCTGGCCTTCAGGATGAGATCCTGAAAACTAGATTGATAGCATGGTGGAAAAGGGTGACATGCTTGGAAAAGGCTGATGTGCCTGTGGATGTACTTATTGCTGATATCACCCAAGTCATTTCATCCTCTACTATTTCCTTATACTGCTGGAAGCTAACGCATAACAGATGTTCTGAAGAACACATTGTTAGACATGCCATCGTTGTTTTTAGATTTCCTACACATTACATGCACAAGTATTGATTGAAAATGAAATGATAATGACCTACTTTAGCGATATTGGAGGGCCCAGGCATGATGAATATCTGAATTTCTAATCTGTGCAACATATTGAAATGGGCAATAAAGTTGATTATTGGACTAATGGAAGTTCAAGTGCTATAGATGTCTTTCCAAAATGTGACTTATAATGGGATCTCACATGTCTGAAAGCAGGATGATTCCTGGGGTCTTTATGTTTATGATAGATTTGAAATGGTTAAATGTTGAGATCTTTCATAGCTAAACTTTTCAAAAAGAGCTGACATTTTGTCAATATTGATTCAGACTTCTCAGTGTCAATGGAGTAAAAAATAATAAAGTTGTATTGCTGCAGGGACATGAAGAAAAGATATTTGATTGATTCTATTATTACCCAATGAGGGCTATTATAGAGCAGGGACTAAAAATGGCAATTAGATTCTTACCTTCTTAAGGGGGGGCGGGGGAATAAACTCTCATTTAGAGACTTGACAGATTAGAGCCTAAATATGTATCCAAAAAAGAATCAGAATGATCAATCCATCAGATTTGTTTCTAGAAGCACAGAAATTGTTCCATAATCGGTACTTTCACTAACTAGAGATCATGCAAGTGTTGTTTAGTTGTATTTAAAATAAGAAAGATGTCTAAAACCAGTATGCTTGTCAGGAAATGGTATAATTGTATACTCATTAATGCCATAAATTAAATTTAGAGTAGAGAGCTAAAGATAATATTGCTTAAATCATTGTAAATTGTTGTTCATTTTTATTTTTTAAATTAGCTTTAATTTAATAAGAAATAAGATCATTTTAAAATGATCCCTTTCAGTTTTACATGTCTGTTTAGTCTTACACTTGCAAATGATTGCAATACTGATATTCCTGCTGTCTTAAAGTGCTTTCTCCTGTTTTCAGGAACTTGTAACTCAGTAACAGAAATTTCCTTTAGACGAAATAGTAATAATAATAATAATAATTAATATTCAACCTGGGAGAGAGAATTTCTTTAAACTATGTAAATTCAAAAAATATATAAAAATATAACTTTTAGTATTTTGGTACTTTTTCACATTTGAACAATTCAGAAATAACTTAAAATGCCTCTGGCAGATGAGAAGTGTCTATTTTTTGCATACTTATGTTAGCATATTGTAAATCAGTAAAATCATCTGGGGCCAATCTGCCTTTTTTATTTTGAGGGGAGAGGAACAATCTAGACATTTTAAAAAGATGTTTGTATATCCAGTGAAAAACAGAAATAACAATGCACCTGATGTGCTTGTGGCAAATATGAATTATTTCGACAGTTTTTTCTTTTAAATCCATATTAAAGCATTGCATAGGGTTGCATCTTTACAAACAATGTTGGATATATTAGAATATCAGTGATAGAAATGGAGTTTTTTTAAACTAGACAATCCCTCTAATTTTAATTATAAATATATCAAATATTGGGTTGTGGTCATATGAAAATATTGCTGTTAGCTAATTATATATACATTTGTATTTGATAAAGGTTTTTTTATATATTAAAAAAATAACCTACATCAAATACAGGACTAGATTCTGATTCACCTACCCGCAGTAGTACAATGGGACTACTCAAATAGTAAGGAACTACTCAAGCAATCTGATCAGTGAAGGCAGCAGAAACTGACTAAGCATGTCCAGGAGAGTTTGTTCCTTGGCCATTTCCTTCCCACCTCTCTCTCTCTCTCTCTCACTCTCTTTCTCTCTCTCTCTCTCTCTCTCACACACACACACACTTTTTCTGAATCCATATGTGGTTTTACTTGTAGATGACACTGGAACTTCTACCCTTTTTGCTTTCTCCTGCCAGCCTGCCATCAATACTTGAGTCTACTAAGACTTGCTTCAGATAAACATATTGAAAAACATGCTGTCAATTGCTAAGAGGAGCCCTTTCAGCCAAAGTTCATCAACTACTTTTCCTCTGACTCAAAACTTGTATTCAACTACACATCACTCTTGACTTGTTTTTCATCCACCATGTCTAGAATCTATATATCTGCTCTCATTTCTGAAGCACCATCAGCAAAAGACACTCAGCTTCTAAAATTCAGGTTCCTAATTCACCTCCTCTTTGTCTTACAGCCATAGTTCCTCCTTTTCATCTTTTTAAAAGCCTAGTTTCTTTTTCATCTCTCCTCCCCCGCCCCAATAAGAAACAACCTCCCTGAAAAGTTGGGACTCTCCTGCTATGTGAATTGTTTTATAATCCTGTTTGGAATAGTATCGGGGCTTTTTGAATATAGGCTGTTGTGGATTGTGACACTTGTGCCAATGAGAGGTTAAAATGATATATCACATGGTTTCACAATAAGATGCTGCAGTACAACTAAAGACAATTGAGAACTATGATTTATTTTTCTAGGAAAGGAAGTTGAAGGGATGTATGCTTCTAGCAGACATAGTAACAGCAGGCATGTGTACTAGACCTTTTATTGTGAACCTGTCATCAACCCAACAGCTGTTCCACAGTATATAGTACAATTCATTACAGATTATCATATTGAATGTTTCCTGTCCTATGTCATCAGCCAAAGAAAATAAAGAAAAACAGACATTAATCAATAACACAACAATAAAAGCTAAGGATTAACTTCCTGATATTTATATACCATTCTGTAAAGGAAATACATAGGAATTGCTTTACTGGGTCAAACCAGAGGTCCATTTAGTTTATTACCCTATCTCTAACAGTAACCGGTACAAGATGCTTCAGAGGAAGGTATACGAAAACCTCATAGTGGACATGAGAGAATAACTCTCTGTAGATTAAGTTTCTTTCTAAACTCTGTCTGTTAGTGCCTGCTTTATACATGAAGACTTTAGAGCCCTTAGGATCTATCTATCTATCTACCTATCTAGAGAGAGAGAGGTGTGGCAACATCTGTATATAGAGGGTGGGTTCCTGTTTTCACTTAAAACAGAGTGTCAACCTCTATTGTATGAAACATGAAATGCATCTTCCCCAAATTTGCAGATATAACTTTATTGTAGGGGAAAATGCATTTGGGGCTAAACCGTATTATACTGATCGGCCACTAGGTGGAGCTGTGTGTAAAATAACATTTAAATAAACCTCAGCCATACCTGGTGGAGCATTAAGAGCAGGGGTTGGCAACCTCTGGCATGCTGCTCGCCAGAGTAAGTACCCTTGCGGGCCAGTTTGTTTACCTGCCGCGTCGGCAGGTTCGGCTGATCGCGGCTCCCACTGGCCGTGGTTCACCTTCCCAGGCCAATGAGGGTGGCGGGAAGACGCGGCCAGCACACCCCTCACCTGTGCTGCTTCCCGCCGACCTCATTGGCCTGGGACAGGGAATCGCGGCCAGTGGGAGCCACGATCGGCCGAACCTGCCGACACGGCAGGTAAACAAACTGGCCTGGCCTGCCGGAGTGCTTACCCTGGCGAGCCGTGCGCCAGAGGTTGCCGACCCCTGAATAAGAGCATATGATGAACACATCTGGTGTGTATAAGCAAGCTCTGTGACCAATCAATATTTGGTATGGAAGTACAAAACAGGAACGGGGTGGGGAGAGGTTCACCTAAATTTGGTGAAATGGGACTTTCTCCAATTTGTGTCCTTTTTTTCCAATTCTCTTGCTAACAAACAACTAATTTATTATCCCTCAGACTTCCTATTTAGTTGTCATTAGCAACTACCTTTGAATGTACATTATAAGAATTAGATTGTAAACAGGAAAAACAATTGTGAATAAATTTGCTTATCTTATTTTATTCACAATTTTCCCTTATTCAAAATTGTCGCCATCCTCCATAACTTGAAATGTGATTGAAGCTACTCATTGCCTCAATAGACAATCCCTCAGTATAATGCAAAACCTTAATTACAACCTCATGCTTCACACAAGACAAAACTGACAAACCTGAATATTTGCTAATGTTGCTGAGGTTCTAATTTAAGTTTTGTGTTATAATGTGAAATATTAAGGTTTAGTGTATTTTCATATCAGTTGGACACAGAAGGCTTCCATTTCATTTTTATTGTAAATGGCTATGGGCAGGAAATGGCTTTCTAGTTCTACAGAAGCTTTTCATTTTTTTTTTAAATGCCCATCCCAAATTGGGAGAAAAGTTGAAATCATAAAAGAATTTGTGAACCAAAAATCTAGGGGAAAAATCACTTAGAGTCAATCAAAATGTTTTGTTTTGATCATTTTGAAATATTTTTGTTTCAATTTTGACCTTTTATTTTTAATTATTTTAACAATACATTGAATTGTATTTCTAAACAAAAGTTGTTTCAAACTGAAAAAAAAAAAGTCAAAATGGAACATTCTGTTAATTTCAAAACTTAAAACCTTTTTTAAGTGAAATCCATTGAAACTGGAACTTTCCAAAAAAAAGTTTCACTTTCAATTAATCTGCATTTTCTGACAAATGTATTGTAAAAAAAAATTCATGTCAGGCAATAACTATGAATTTGCCCTTGTGTCCTTAGTAAAAATTTGCCCTGTGACCTGGTGTGCATAGTATTGTGCGTTGTTTTTAGTTAGTTCGGTTGGTTCATTTTTGGTAGACAGATGTGGCTGTTTTTCAGGACTCCAAATGTTCTGGAATTGCATAATTACTTAATCCTCTAGTAAGAATGGATACAATATAATCACCTTTCTGGAGCAGTAAATCACTGATGCTCCTTCTTAAGCTAAATGGAGAGAAAAAAATCTTTTGTTACATATTTATTTATAACACATTAATAATTTAACTCAAATTCAGCTTTTAAACAACAAATGGTGCTTGCCTTTAGTAATTAGAACATGTAGCAAGTACCCAATTTTAATCCCTAGAACCACTAGTGAAGAAAGAATTTGGAGGAATAATGAATGGTGAATAAATCACAGACTTACACAGAAGCAGGGGTGATAACTCCTCCACAATCTCCAGCTACTGTGTAAGTCTGTGATTTATTCACCATGGAGACCAGCACTCTTTTTGTAATGGAAATATGAACCTTGTCTGAAAATTGTTTTCAAACACAGTTTGTCTCTCTTTTGTTTCTACAGCTAAACAAAAGATGTTCAGTTGTTCTCTGCAAACTGTGTTCAACAAACGATTAGGAAAGTATATTTCAAATTTTGAATTGTTTTGTACATTTTCTGGATCAGGTATTATGAGGTTTAGCTAGTGCTTTCTGCAGGTTGATCACTCCTTCCAGCTGCCAGTTCTCCTGCTACTGATGGAGAAGGACATAATTTGAGAAAGGACTTTGTGGGCTGCATATGCTGTAGGGATGTAGAAGGCTATGAGTTTGATCTTACCCTACTTGTGTGTTTACTATGCACCTACGCTGCACATGACACTCAGCTACCTGCCTAAGGGAAGGAGGCTCGTGACTGGGAGGCTGATGCTGGAGGAGCACCTGGGGCTGCATGTTTGCTGATAAAGGTGGCTGTTGCTGAGAAAGGTGTTGATGTAATTTTGGGGTTAATCCTGTGTCCTCAGAGGCAGTAGGGGGGTTCTCCACCCCAAGGCAAGGGGTGGAGTTTGGAAATAATTACCAGTTAGGATACCCTCTTCTCTCCACCCCCTACCCCCTAATCAACACTGAATACCGAATATTGGCACATTTGTTTATTGTGGGTGAATCAACATTTAAGGTGAAATCCTGACTTCAGAGGAGGCTAATGGCTAGCTCATCTGGTAGAGTATTAAGCTTTTAAGGTGAGTGTCCAGGGTTCAAGCCCCTAGATTCTTAGCTTTTTAGTCCCTTCCAACCCTGATATTCTGATTATATAAGCACTGGAATGGGTTACCTAGGGAGGTGGTGGAATCTCCTTCCTTAGAAGTTTTCAAGGTCAGTCTTGACAAAGCCCTGGCTGGGATGATTTAGTTGGGGATTGGTCCTTCTTTGACCAGGGGGTTGGACTAGATGACCTCCTGAGGTCACTTCCAACCCTGATATTCTATAATTATATAAGAAGTTTTCCTCACTGACTTCGCTGGACCCAGGATTTCATCCTGGGACTTACTGTTTTAAACTTGTGAAGCACAATGGGGAAAGTCTCTAGCGGTGGGATACTACACTGCTAGAAATAGTAATGTAAATAGGAGACGCAGTGCTTGGGCTGTAGAGAGCTGTGTAGGGTACATATCACAAGCTTCAGGTGTTTGTTTACTAGCCTAAGCATTTTCTCATCATCTACAGTGCTATTTGTACATGTACTAGGAGAGCTATCCATGTATGTACTCTGCTCACTGCTATAAGAAGCGTGCAGTGCAGACATAACTTATAAAGATATTAAAGATACTAATAACTGTCCTTTGGGGAAAAAGAGAAAAAGTTAGTCGTGATGGTCTGGAACCATAATTGTTGCTGCTGCTGTTAAAGTTCAATCCTGTTTGCTACAAGACAAATGCACATGAAAGGGGAGAGGAACAAATAATAAAAATAGAAATTTTAGCTTCTGTCTTTGGTTCTGACTTTCCTTTGCAATCTCATTGCTGGAAAAACACAGTCACAGCACATGGTCTTATCCACCACTACAAGGCCTGGCAAACGTATACCAGAATAGGGCTGTTTAGCACATTGCCGTAGCTGCCTCTTTCTAGTAACATGGTCCCAGCAGTGTTGCAAAATGCACCGTCTTGGCCAACGAAGGCAGACTCATATTAGACAGAAGGAAAAATGGAGAGGAAGAGGAAAGAGATGAACTAAGGTGAGAAAGGAAGAAAACAAGGATATGTTACAGACCTTTTCTACACTACAGAGTTAAGTCGACTTAAGTTATGCCAGCAATCATATGCCACTTTAATTACATCAGTGGTGCATGTCCACACAACATTCCTTTTGTCGGCAGAGCATGTCCACAGTTGGTGCTGTTGCATCGAGAGCGAGCATTGCATCGTGGGTAGCTATCCCACTATGCAACTTGCCATCCTCTGCTGCAGGGAGATCTGGGAACTGACGTTCACAGAGCAGCCACACATGATGTACTATTGGTACTGGGCTCAGAAAACAAGCACTGAATGGTGGGATCACATCATGATGATGCATGTATGGGATGATGAGCAGTTGCTCATCATGTGTGCATCATTGTCAAAATGCTTCTTCAGAGCCTCCTTGATTCGAAGTTCATGATGCACACATCTTCCTGGAACACTGATGTGTGTGGAGCTCACCACTGTCCTGAGGCATAAGGACACCAGAATGAATGCTTTCCTCACAGTGGAAAAAGTGAGTGGCAATTAGTGTGTGGAAGCTGGCTAATCCAGACTGCTACCGGTCAGTCACGAATCAATTTCTAGTTGGAAAGTCCACTTTAGGGGTTGTGGTGATGCAAATGTTCAGGTCCATTAATCACCTCCTGCTACAAAGAACTGTGACTCTGGGGAAATAATGAGATTCCCTAACTGTGGCAGAGTGATTGATGGCATGCATATCCTAATTTTGGCCACAGACCATCTTGCAACAGAATACATCAATTAAAAGGGCTACTTCTCCATGGTCTTGCAGGTGCCGGTGGATCACCAGGACCATTTCACTGACATCAGTGTGGGTTGGTCAGGGAAAGTTCATGATGCACACATCTTTAGGAACACTGGAATGTATAGAAAGCTGCACACTTGGACTAATTTTCCAGACCAGAAGATTCCAAAGAGGGATGTGCAAATGCTGATAGTGATCCTGGGAGATCCCACCTGCCCCATGACTCATGAAGCCTTACTCTGGGAACCTAGACAGCAGCAAGGAGTGCTTCAAAAACAGGCTAAGCTGGTGCAGAATGACCATTAAATATGCCTTTGCCAGATTGAAAAGTCACTGGAGCTGCCTTTTTGACCGCTGATTCAAGGAGGAAAATATTCTGATGGTCATAGCAGCCTTCTGCACTCTGCATAACATTTGCAAAGTGAAGGGGGAGGGGGAAAGTTTCCACATGGGTGGAGCACTGAGGTGGATCAGTTGATTGCTGGTTTTGAGCAGCCAGATACCAGGACAATTAGAGAGGTTCAGCGGGCGACTATTCGAATCAAGGAGGCTCTGAAGAAGCATTTTGACAATGAGCCCCAATAATGTGTTTTTGTGTGATGCATTCGGACTGACAATGTTTACTTGCCACCTTGAATAACCCCTGTAATGATTGCTTCCCTGAGCTTTAATAGTAGTAAGCAAATGTTCCTGCCTATAGCCATTGTGTTTGAATTTTAGCAGCAACTACCATGTGCATGACACAAATAAAGACTCATTTTGTTTCAAAAAGTACACTTAAAGGATAAAACATTTTTTTGCAAACTGGGAACATGGCAATGAGGAACAATCTCTCAGTTAAGGCTCTCATATCTCTGTGTAATTAAAGCTTTCATCATGGGGTGGAGTGCAAGGGATACTGTGACAGAATGGAAACATGCAAGGAATGGGGGGAGTTTTGGAGAGGGCATGGAACGACATTCTGTATTGGCTGCAGGGGAATTCATGCACAGAGGTGCTTAGTCTGCAGCGCTATGAGGCACTTGAGCATCTCTGTCTGGCCCTCCAGTAGCTTTATCATCTGCTTCTCTCCATCTATTATCTGCTCATGCCCTTGTCTCCTTTCCAGACTATCCATCTTGAATTTTTCATTAGCTGTCTCCCTCCATAATCTTGTTTCACTGTCTGCTGTATCTGTTGATTGCAGCACTTCTCTAAACATATCCTCCTTACTCTTCCTGGTTCGCCTCCTTATCTGATGGAGGCACTCCACCAGTGTGTAGCATTTGATCCTCAAGGGCACATCTGCAGAAGCCAAAGAAACAATGAAGAGAGACAGTATTGTGAGTGCTGTCAAAGCCATGAATCACATAAGTCACATACACTTCTTTCTCACTGTCCCTAGGCTAGCACACAGTTCAGCAAGAGTCCCAAATATGGTGAGTTCAGTGGCAGGGGAGGGTTGGAAAGGGGGAATGGGCAAGAAAGGTCTGGGTGGTTCGCAAAGAGGGTCACTACACACGCCTAGGGAAAGTGTATTCTGAATACTGGCATGCTTTTCCACAGGCTGGGGTAATCAATCCCAATATCTCACTCCTGAGAGTAACCCAGGATTCAAGGGTTCATCTCCTGCATGCATACAGGTTCAGACTGGGCCCATATGCTGCTTGCCTGTGTGCTGCTTTGGTCACTGCAGAAATAATTGCTGGTTGGCAGGGTGAAGTTTTCTACCGCAGGAGGAGAAACAGGCAGTTCTGCCAAGGAACATTCAGCAGATGATTGCAGAGTACCTACAGTAAAGTTTCCTATAGATCACCGTGGAGGATTCCTGAGACATCCTGGCGTACATTAAAAAACTTTTCTGCTGGGCCCTCACTGCATAGTTGGATGGGCTCTGTTACTAATTTCTATCCTTTATCCATCCTCTACCATATAACAAAGTAAATGAGACCTCAATCTTCTATGACTCTGCAGTATCAAAGCAAAATGTATGCTTACCACAGCTTGCCTCTCCTGCTTCATGTGTGCCAGAGCCAGAGTGCTAGAACTGGCTAGACCTCTTTGGAGTCAAAGATAGATCCTGGCTTGCCATACCACCACACAACCCTGTTTCATGTCCCACATCCTCCTTCAACTCCACTTCCTCATCCACAACTTCATCCTCAGGGTTGAGTCCATTGGCCACTACCTCCATGCAAGAGTGTGTCTGTTGCGGAAAGCTGGCATAGTCATCTGGGAAGATGCTGTGTGAACAGTCTACACCGATCAAACAGTAAGAGGAATTTCAAAATTACCTGGGCTTTTAAATGGGTGAGGGGCACATGCCTTTGTATGTGCAGGGCAGTGGAGTTCAAACTGCTAACCAAAGTGGTCATGATGGGCATTGTAGGACACCTCCTGGAAGCCAGTTAGGGCAACATAAGCAAGTGCACTGTCTACACTGATGCTGAATCGTTCTATCTACGTTGCAAAAAGCTCTAGGCCTCTTGTCGAAGTGGTTTTATTTTGTTGGCATTGCAGGGGAGTTACATCAGCTGGTGGAGCATTTCAATGTGTGCAGCTCTACTGTTTTGTCGATGAAAGCTGACTTTTGTCAACAAAACTGTGTAGTGTAGACAAGGCCAAAGTTTCACATTCCAGCAGGTACTTGGGATTTAGCCAGAGCCGGGGGAGGTGGCAGTGTCATCAGGGTCCCTCTCTCTGGCCCAGTCTGGTCAGGACATCTCTCAGAATTAGGTTGAAGAAGAACTGGGGTCCCAGATGATGGTGGCCGTGGCAGCCATGATAGTGAAGATCACTCTTACCCATTCTCTCTCTTCTTTTAGTTAGCCAGAATCATGGTAGCCAACTTTCCTTCCCAAAAATCTCTTTTTGAGGACCCCACAAGGAGAGCGGTGGGCAGCATAACCCACCCTCTCATTATTTTGTCTACCAATTAGACCAAATGTCCAACCATCATTTTTGATTTCCCTGTTTTCTGGTTCCACACTTTTCTTGTTTACCAAGCATAGGCCTTTTTGTTTGGACTAATTCAGTCTTTCTGTCTTGCTTTTGCATCTTTTCCCATCAACATTTATTGTTACAGGTTATGTGACATTTTATGAACTTTCACTCACTTCTTAGAGTTGAGCTTACAATTACGGTAAATGAGTAGGGTCAATTATCACAACAGAGGTACATCTTGTCTCCGTCTCCTTAAGGAGTAATTTGATAAGGCATGTTGATGCAAGATGCCACAGCAGTGAAAGTGGAATGGTAATAGAACCTTCCAGATTGTTGGTAGGAAGCTAGGAGTGAGCTGTACTGAGCAAAACAGAAATAGGAAATGGTAATTTTTCAACAGGATTGAACTTGCCTTTGCTGGCCCACGGAAGTCTGTTCAGATTGGATGTCTCAACATTATTCCCATGCCAAATTTAAAATCCTGCCACATACCTTGGATGTCCTAGAGTTCCTTGAAAAACTATTTGGAAGAATTATTAAAATGGGAAGTGTTATATAATCTAGATACAGGGATTCTGTCCTCCATCACCCTCATAAGAACAAGACATATTATCTGCCTTCAAGATTTTCACTCTAAAGGCCTAATCCTGACAGCATTTTTGCATGGGGTAGTCTCATTAAATCAATGGGACTATTCACAAACATAACATTTTTCACATGCTTAAATGTTTGCAAGATTGGGGCATAAGATATTATAAAAATAGTGATTACATTCTTTATTTACTCATCTTTTTGAGAATCTGCCGGCTCTACACAAGAGTAATTATTCAGGAGAACACACAAATGCTGAAGTAGGAAAAATACCAAAATGTAGGTACTGTATAATAAAACAAACATGGGGAGTTAGCAGGAAACAGTCCTTGATAGCAAACAACTGAGCAGAACACATTTGTCCAGAGATAGCTAAGCCTGTTTACACTAGCTGAGGATCTGACCCCCCGAATCGCTGGCTAAGTTGACAGTTTGTCATGGATAGAACTATAACAACATACATCAGAACAATGAGAATGCTAGAGATATGAAAACTGTCCTTATTTTGCCAGCTGTAGCCTACTGTACATAACTGTTAAGAGTAACAAATGACCATTTCTTGTATTCCAGGAAGGTATTTTCATTGCACTCTAGAGTTTTATTTATTTATTTTTCATACTGTCAGAAAACAGATTGACCATTAAGTGTGGAAGACTGAATATCTGAAAGGCTATATCTGAGGAAAACCAATTCTCCTAATCCTCTTTTTCTTTGCTTAACAGGAAGATTTAAAAAGTTCTCTGTGTTTCTAGTATTTATATTTAAGGGGTGGAAATACACGCTCTCTTCAGGTTAGCAGTTAAGGTGTGCACATTACCTTTAATGGTCTTTCAGATGTTGAAGACTCAAGAAGAGAATAATGTATTATTTTTTAATTTTCATTTTTTGCTGAATAGATGACTTTCATGACTCCTTTTATTCATTCTAGAGCTGGTTGAAAAATTCAAAATTTCATACTGATGACATTTTTCACTTACACTTTAAATATCCATGAAAAAAAATCACCAGAATGTTATCCTTTTGTTTTTGACCAGCTATATTATATAGTATCAGATTCTAGCCAAAACCTCTAATGATTTTTAACTCCATTTCTAAGTATCATTTTATAGATATGTTAATTAATTGGTTGCAGGAAACTTGAAGGGCTTAGTAACACTGGCTACAGCTAGGGAGATACGGTTGGCCAAATCCTGATTTTTTTGTGCTTAAATTGATGTAGTCTGTCACCAAGGACCATGGTTCCAATCCTGTAATCACTTACATATAATCACTTACATATCTGCTGAAATTTAGACACATTAATTTTCCATTTGAAATGAAGACTCTCATTGACCTCCAGAGAAATAATCAGGTTACTCAAGGCTTGTCTACACTTAAACTACTGCAGTGGTACAGCTGCCCCTCTGTAGCACTTCAGTGAAGATGCTAGTGATGCTAACAGGAGGTGTTCTTCCGGAGGCATAGGTAATCCACCTCCCTAAGAGGCAGTAGCTAGATCAACAGGAGAATTCTCCCATCAACCTAATGCTCTCTAAACTGGGGGTTGGGTTGGTTTAACTGTGTTATTCAGGGGTGTGGATTGTTAACTCCCCTGAGCAACATGGTTATACTGACCGACTTGCCTAGCATAGACGTGTTCTAAAGTTAAGCGTGTATGTAAGTTTTTGAAGGCTCAAGAAGTAAGGGCACATATAGAAAAGTGGTAGGCCAAAGTATTTACTAGACAGAGAACTCCAATATTTTGTTTGTGTGCTTTATCACAAATTGCCAACTTTTCATTTTGAACAATGTGTGTGCGTTCTTGTTTGGGAGAAACACACTTCTTATGGAGAGAATTGCATATTAATTCCATTACTCTTTTGTGGCTATTTTTGTCAGTCTCCTCCTCACACCTTTAAAAAAAAAATCCAGATTTTGTTTTCAGTTTGGGGACAGGTTGGAGAAGAACTGGTATTTGTGGGTAGGCCAGGCAATTGTTTAACTCTGTTTTATATTTTTCACTTAGAATTTTACTCATTTTGAAGGCAAGGGGGCGACAAGGAAGCAGAAACTTTGGGGGAAAAAAATCTTAGTTGAAAACCCAATTTTCTGTCAAGAGTTTTGAAAGAAAATTTTCAACCAGCCCTACAGACTTCTGCATCCACATGTGGGCACAACAGTCAGCTCATACAATACATGTTATGTTTTAAGGTCCAATGCTGCAGTACAACACGCTGGACCCACACAAGCAAAATCAACATGAACCTTCTTGAAAGAAGCTTGGGTAAAGTCTTGTCTATAGTTTAGGTAAGCGATACAGTTTCCTTCAATTTTGCTTTTTTTTTTCATTTCTCGTGGTTTTTTTAACTAGGTTTTATTTTAACAATGAATGTACTTTTTAAAACATCCCCTTATTTAAATAGTTCACTGGGCCATTACTGACAAGCAAGCTATTGCTTCACCACTAGAATTATTGGACCAGACCATTTAAACAATTTGGGCATAGTTTCCTTTCTCTCATTTAAGTCATCTCAGTTGCTGTCTAGTACAGAACTGCAGTCCACAGATAACCCAAGACCTTAGTCAATCAGTCTTGATAACCCGAGAGTCAAACCACATAAGGCTGCAGCTGATAGGTTAACTCACTACAGCAGGAACAATTAGAGGGGCAAAAGCTAGACATTTATACTTATCTTTTCTGTCTCTAAAAATCCAGCCATGAAAAACAAGGATAATGACAACAAAGAACCATATTAATTTTGCTGTAATGACTATATTTCAAAATTGTTCATAAATAAAATCTACTTAAGAATAATTATATAATATTTTGATGCTACAATAAAATAAAAATTAAGGCACAAATCATAGTGTGGCATAGCTAATACAGCAGTGCTGGGGTGAAAGTCACCTTTTCAGACTCTGCCCTCATATGACAGAGTGTACTAACCCTTCACAGGACAGGTGGACATTAAATAACTGCGTTGAGCTAAAGCACCCACCCCCTCTGCTGCACCTGCTGTGCATGTCAGGCCCAGAGGGAAGATGTAATAGGAAGAAGAGCAGCTGAGTTGGCAGCAGACTGGGGAGAGAGCAGGCCTTCAATCCTTGGCTCCTGTGGAGGACCTGAACTGATTGGGTGACCACTGCCCATCGGCCCCTCTCTTGCGGGAAGGGAGAGCCCCGAGGCTGAATGAGTGCTTGGAGACTAGTAATAGAGTTTTACCTGTGAGTATTGAATGAGGCTAAGTATCAGAGGAGTATCCATGTTAGTTTGGATCTGTAAAAAACGACACCTGTGGCACCTTATAGACTAACAGATGTATTGGAGCATAAGCTTTCATGGGTGAATACCCACTTCACCAGATGAATGAGGCTGTGGCCCATCAAAAGCTCCCTGAAAGAAGAGAGTCTTACCACACCCTTAGATTACTTAATGTGTTTAATTTTCCTTTTGAAGTTTCACTGCCCTGGAAGGGGGTGGACTTTTACAGGCTTAGTCAGAGGACTGAGTCTCCCACAATAGGACCTGTGGTGTTGACTTCCTGGATATCGAAGACCAGAGGCTGGATGAATTCAGGGCCTCACATACTCCTGAGTAAGTGCTGTGGCAGCCCAACTCTGTGACATCTGATTACCTGCATCTCTGGTAGCAGTGTGGGAAAGCAAAAAGTCTCTGGAAAGCCACTATGTCCCCTGCTTTTGCAGGTGGACAAGAATAGTTGGGGATTGGTCATAGTTTTGGTTCTGCCCTGCAATGCTCCCAGTGGCATAGTTACATCAGTGCACTGGGGAGCTTATGCTGCATTGGGTAATGCAGTTTACTCCTTCCCTGGAATAACAGGGAAGTTAGGAAGAGGTTGTGATATCCCAATTGTCCTGCTTGTTTTGTCCACGTACACCCTCTCTGATCATTGAAATGGCTTCACCTACCATCTCTATTGATGCACTAATCTGACTCTCTGCTACTTACTTGTCTCCCTCCATCAAATTTTGCATCTTGGCCTGTCTCTCTTGTATCTTTTCCAGGATGTCTTGCCATCAACTTACATTTGATATGTTCAAAACTGAATTCATAGCCTTCTCTTTCCAATCCATCTTACTCCTTTGCTGCAGGCAACACCACCACCCTCCCTGTTACTCTGGCCTGTAAATGCAGTTGTTATCTTTGACGCCACACCATCTTTATACCAGACAATTCAGTCTTTGTCCAAGTCCTGCCACTTCTTCCTCCACAAAATCTCCAAGATCTGGATTTTAATTTCTAGTCCTTCCAATAAAATTTTGGCCCAGACCCTACTCAACTCCCATCATGCCAGTCACGTCTCTTCTTTTCTAGTTTTACGGAAACTCACCTCACTTTTTACAGATCCATTCAAAACTTTTCTTGGATGATAATTTTCCTGGTTTATTATTCTAACTATGGTGTGCCCCTCTGACTTCCATCACTGGTTCCCATTCATGGCCATATCAAATACAGGTTTCAGCCCTTACCTTTAAGAACCTTCACAACGTAGCCCTTCCTTATCCTTACCCACTCCTGTATCTTATCATGTCACACACACCCCAGCCACCTCTGCTCCCTCATTGCCAGTCTCCATCACCCATTTGTCTGCCTTTCCAACAGTCACCTTTGCACTACATTCAGTGCTGCTCCTTGTGCACGGAACATGCTGTCCAAGGTAGTCTATAAACCCACTATCCCATCTTCCTTGAAATCCTTCCTCAAGACCCACTCTCACTGTGGGAAACCGATAACTGGCAGATAAATGACCAATGGGAATGTCTGACATTTCTCAGAGGGGTAGCCGTGTTAGTCTGGATCTGTAAAAGCAGCAAAGAGTCTTGTGGCACCTTATAGACTAACAGACGTTTGGGAGCATGAGCTTTCATGGGTGATGCATGTAGTGGAAATTTCCAGGGGCAGGTATATATAAGCAAGCAGGAAGCAGGCTAGAGATAACGAGGTTAGTTCAATCAGGGAGGATGAGGCCCTCTTCTAGCAGCTGAGGTGTGAAAACCAAGGGAGGAGAAACTGGTTTTGTAGTTGGCAAGCCATTCACAGTCTTTGTTTAATCCTGAACTGAGGGTGTCAAATTTGCAGATGAACTGAAGCTCAGCAGTTTCTCTTTGAAGCCTGGTCCTGAAGTTTTTTTGCTGCAGGATGGCCACCTTAAAGGCGAAGTTCACAAGAGATTTGGGGGGCCAGTGAAAAACTCTTTGCAATACCTAAGTTTTGCAATAAGGCTTGTGTCTGACCTGCAGGCAGAGCAGCAGAGGTGTCTGTGCATGCCCTAACTGCATATGTTGGTGCAAATAGCTGCACTGGTGGTGGGGGGAGGGGTCAGAAGCAGAGCAGGAGATCCATATCTGTGGAGATCTGCCTTATCATTAAACCTTGCAAAGCAGTTTTTTCCCCTCTTGCAGGACAAATCCAATTTTGATGCATTTATGTGTCTTATATAAAGATAAACAAGAGATGTCACTTTGTTTTTGGAAGAAGCAATACATCTAACACCCAAATGAATGAAAAATGACAATTTATAAATTGCCTTATTAGCCTTTTGCACTGAGCCAGAATGGTTTCTAACCAACTGCCAGCAAACAAGGCCTCCTGCCTTGCAAGTCCCTGATGTTGCCACTTGTCACTGTAAATAGCTCATTGTTACATGTTGAGGGCAAACTGAGCTGAGGGGCTTCAGATTTACATTTTTTTCAGAATGCACTGTGCCATGGGATAGTGAAAGGTTGATCAGCCAACCTTCAAAGAGGTGAGAGGAAGCATGTAATTTCAGAAAGAAGTACAGAAGTTGTTTTCATTTAATGTTGTTTTTCTTTTTATTTCATTACTGGAGGAGTGGGAAACTACATTGATCCAAAAGTATGGGGATTTGCTCTCTCTATATTCCTGGACCTGTGCTGTGAGGAGTCGGGGGAGAGGGGAAAGCCCTGCTAGGTCAAGAGACTAGATTTGGCCTGACAACATTTTAAAAGATCTAGCGTCCTCTGAATCACAAGACCTAGGAAGAAATACATGCTGCCATTGAATCTTGGATTCCTAGCTTAAAATGATAGAAAACCATTATCTTTAATATTAGGGCATGAAATAGATCTTAAAATAACATCTTTCTGATTACCATCTTGATTTGTTTCCCTCTTCCTGCTTCTCTCTTTGCCCCATGCTTTCGTTCTGGCCTGATTTTGATAGCTGCTATTTCAAAAACTAATGCCAGAGAAGCACAGCTAGACGTAGGAACTGACAAAGACCTGACATAGATCTAAGGTCTGTTATCTTGTGAGCTGCCAGACCCAGAAACAAACTCTTTCTGCCATCTGTAAGCTTGGAATTTCAGCTTTCAAGTGACATAAAATATGAATCTCTAACTCTCGTGTTCATGAGATATTGGCTGTTAAAAATCCATGTGGGGAAAGGATTGCAAAGCTGTTTTGCTTGCAGGCCAGTACAAATGTTTCCAGGATCAATAAACTTTTCCAAACATTTCTCCTAGACTACTTATTATACAGGAGAGAAAAATATCCCTGTGTCTTTCACACTTCGCTTTATATCTATAATGTAGCCAGAATATAAATCTACTGATAAATCATATTATATGTAGTAGATCATATCCTAGCTTCTTGGCTTGTTTTCAGATCTACAATTTCCCTTTTGCTTTATTACGATAGGACACCCTTTGTGTCCTTCTCAGCATACAAGTCCTCTGTCTGTAAGCTAGAGTATCAAACTCCCAACCCCATTTTACTTTGTATGTTTTTCCTCTGCTTCCTAATGTACATTGCACCTGCATGATGGTTCGTTCCTTGCTCATAAAGGAAAAGGGTGAAATCATGACTCCAATGGAGCCAAGATTTCACTCATGGATTCTATCTGTCTAGGTACTTATCTGCCCATCACCATTGTAATGTCTGCTGCCTCATTGCAGGAGTCGTGCCTCACTGTTGGTTTATTTTCCTCTTTTAGTAGGTAAGAGATGGGGGACCTTCCTTTTTCCCCTCTTTGCTGCTAGAAGACAAGGCCCTCTGCTCCAACTCCTCTCTATTCACTGATTGCAGGGATGTGTGCGGAAGCATCTCCCCAGTTAAAACCATCTTTTGTATTTCCCACCCTCACTTCCCTTCCCACTCCAGGGAAGGCACTGTATTAACTCCCCTTTCTTTGTCTCCCCAGAAGAGGATGGTAAAGCAGCTAATCTTGTCTGATTCATACTGATTATACCCTTTTCCAGAATGTAGAAAGGCAGCAAGTATTTTTGTGTGGGTCAAACAGACTCTTCCCCAGTTTCTGAAAGTCATTGTGAAACATGAGGTCCAGGTTTCAGCTCTGAATGTCCTAAAATGTGTGACATTCTGGATCCCAGTCCATGCACTCTCTAGTCTCCTGAAATGCAAGTAAGTGTTACCTATATGATAAAAACAAGGGCTTTGTTGAACAGCAATCAATAGAAGATCCGTTTATTTTTAATTGATCTCTTAATGAAATGGTATTATCCATAAACATTTTGAGTAGATATGTGATTGTCATTTCAGACCCATTTGGTAAACGAGTTCTTTTGCAATGCAACTTGTCTCTCTGAATGATGATAGAATTTCCTAAGCTGCTTTGCTATATTTACTAGGTTAAAGCTATGGTTGTGGAGGGAGACATCTTCATATCCTAATGTATTAGTTCTCTCCTTCAGATAAATTGAAAGATTGTTATGATTTAAAAACACTATGTAGACATCTCTAGCTGATCAATTACCTCTCTCCTAAATTAATCTATGAAAGCACAACAAAAAAAATTAACCAGAAATTCACAATATATTACCCATCAACATTGTTTATTATTCCATCTCTGCTTAATTTACTTCCTATCTGGATGCTGACAATGATATAGGTAAAAAGTAAAATAGAATTTTTATCTCCTCTTCAAACAATGAAGAATGGAATTCTTCCAGCTATCTGCCTCCTGCATGTTTTTTTTAAGTGATGATGTTTGATTGCACTTGTGAATAGTACAGCAAGTACACTGTGCTTATGATTTTGAAGTAGCCAGGCTATTCTGTTTTGACCTTCTCTGGCTTATATTACTTTTGACAAATGCTAACACTTTCCACTGCAGAGGACCTAGCATTGCTGAGCTGAGTGTCAAGGCTATCTTTGAGAAAGCTGGTTAATTTTGTGCTTTGGGCATCCACCTGCCAAGAATAAATAATTGGGTCAGCTTGTGTTTGGGATTGTTGCCTCTGAAGGTTGTTGACTAATTGATGTGGAATTTGCTCAGGACTTATAAAAATGTAATTTTGATCTTCTTAGTTGAAATGATTCATGATTCTGCCTAATGGATACAGGCTTCCAGAGTGACTTTAGATTCCTCAAAAGTTGTGCAAAATCAGAGCTATAATCAGAAAGGAGCTTGCTAGAGCCTAGCACAGTGATCTGGGCTCAGAATTCCTTTATAGCTCTCATCCCCTCTTGGTATCTTGTGTTGTAGGGTGGAGAATGGAGGAGACAGGAATCAATGACCTAAAGATCTCCCACCTCACAAAAAGCAACAGCAACATCAGCCTCTTGAGCCGCCAGCAGAGCTGCAAAGGAAGGAGAATGAAGGTCATCAGGGTTGGAAAGGAGCTTAGTGGTGACTGCACTTGACATTGAGTAGCAGGATGTGAAGAGAAGAGACAGAGATATGGTGTGAAAGTTTTCCTGAGGAACAGGGGCATAGGGAGAGAGGGGGTGTTTCATAAGGACTGGAGGGTATTGTAGGTAGATATGAGGTCAGAGCAAAACATTTTGGCCTAATATTTAGCCCCTCCACCTCTGTCATTTATATTGTGTGTTGCAAACTTTAATCCTCACTACACTTCCTTCATGGTAAATGCTATAATCCTCATTTTACAGAAGAGGAAATTAAGACACTGCCAAGTTAAGAGACATCCCAAAATGATATAATCAGTCAGTGGCAGACCTAGAACTGGAACTCAGGTCTTCTAAGCTCACAGCCCTTTCCTCTGTCTCCATGCTATGTCACCTAATATTGTTTAAATAGGCTAAAGTGGGTTTATTCATACCTTTTAAAACACATAAAAAACTGCTGTAACTTCACCCTATGAACCAAATTACTAAGATTTATGTAAAAAGATAATAAAACATAACAATGAACCCAAAGCTACCTGTGTGAAGGCAAATTTAAAATCCACTTAGACTTCAATAAAAAGAGTATATCATACTATAATCATTTACTCCATACCCTTTAACATAGTTAGCATGCTGAGCACTTAGAAGAGCTCATGGATTGTGATAGCATGGAAACTGAATTCAATTTTAGCCTGTGAAGGGTGATTTTTTTCCATTATTTATTCGGCCAGCATGAGAAACTTAATATTACTTTTATTTGCATTTCTAAAAGTACATTTGGGATGATAAGAAAGCAGTAAATGTTCAACATGCTAACAATTACCTTCTTGCTTTCTAATATTTATTTTTGCTAAATATGTTGTAATAACTCAGGTTGTGCTATAAGAGAGACAGTCTTCTGTTAAATGATACTTCTTACATCTATGGGTCAAAATCTACCAAGACTTATACCCTGTGCAAATTTACTGATTACAGTGGGATTTCAAGGGGTATAACTAAGAACAAAATTTAACTATAGGTTCAGAATTTTATAAACTTATCCATAAAAATCTTAGAACTGGAAGGGACGTGAGAGGTCATCTAGTCCAGTCCCCTGCACTCATGGCAGGACTAAGTATTATCTAGACTATTCCTGACATGTATTTGTCTAACCTGCTCTTAAAAATCTCCAGTGATGGAGATTCCACAACCTCCCTAGTCAGTTTATTCTAGTGCTTAATCACCCTGACAGTAAGGAAATTTTTCCTAATGTCCAGCCTAAACCTCCCTTGCTGCAATTTAAAACCATTGCTTCTTGTCCTATCCTCAGAGGTTAAGAAAAACAATTTTTCTTCCTCCTCCTTGTGACTACCTTTTACAAACTTGAGAGATGTTATCATGTCCCCTCTCTGTCTTCTCTTTTCCAGACTAAACAAACACAATTTTTTTCAGTCTTCCCTCATAGGTCATGTTTTCTAGACCTTTAATCATTTTTGTTCCTCTTCTCTGGACTCTCTCCAATTTGTCCACATCTTTCTTAATGTGGTGCCCAGAACGGGACACAATACTCCGGTTGAGGCCTAATCAGAACGGAGTTGAGCAGAAGAATTACTTCTCGTGTCTTGCTTTCAACACTCCTGCTAATACATCCCAGAACAATGCTTGCTTTTTTTGCAATAGTGTTACACTGTTGACTCATATTTAGCTTGTGCTCCACTATGACCCCCAGATCCCTTTCCGCAGTACTCCTTCCTAGATAGTCATTTCCCATTTTGTATGTGTGCAACTGATTGTCCCTTCTTAAATGGAGTACTTTGCATTTGTCCTTATTGAATGTCATCCTATTTACTTCAGACCATTTCTCCAGTTTGACCAGATCATTTTGAATTTTAATCCTATCCTCCAAAGTATGAATGTATTCATTGTGGGTGAGTAAATATCCTTTGTTTTAGCAGAACACAGTGAATTGTTTATTTTTAGTGTTAGTAGGCAGCAATAGGAAGGCTAAGAACTCATATCAACTGTTTTTATGATTAGCTCATGGGGCCCATGTCTAAATCAACTATGTACTGTCAAAACAAAGTAATATCAAAGAAAAAAGTGCATGTGAAGCTAAAGAGACAGAGGAAAAAAACAGAAGCTAATTACCTCTGTATATCTTGCCTCATTCTTTTGTTTTTAAATTGTAGTTTAGTTGATGGATGGTCTTAAATTGTTTTAAATAATGAAGAGTAAAAAGACTGGAGAAGAACTTATATAAATATCTAAAGTGGAAAGACAAAATCTTCTTTATCAGCTGGGTTATGCTGTATACTGCTGTTACTGCCAGAGGAGAAAGTTAACTTTTTACGCCCAAGGACATGGGGCAGGGGGAAGCTTTAACAATGCCTAGGAAAAATCAAGATGCTGCATTAATTGCAATCATTCTGTAAAATGTCGTTCACAGTGGGCCAGATTCCACCACAGTGGGTGGGGTGCAGCTCTCTTGACTTCAATAGAATTGTCCCCACTCACTCCAGTGGTGAATTTGGTTAACAGTCTTCATCAGGCTACATTACTAATTCTGCTTCTGTTAGTGAGGCCAAGATTTTGGTAAGGAAAGTCAAACATGTAAATCTCAAACTATGTCTTCCAAGCTATCACTTCCCTACTACATTACTAGAAATGTTTGCATATGGGAATCTGTTTGGCACTTTATTCCAGTGATAAAGGTTGCAGTAACAAACACACCATGGTGGGAATTTAATGCTGTAGATCAACGGCCCTGTGTGAAATGTAAACAGAGGGAAGGTGTTAATATAAAAATATTGAGTCATAACTAGCATTTTCTCCTTTTAAAATATTCTACTTTTAGACAAGTGGTACATTTTTGAAAAGCACCTCAGTGACCTAGGAACCGGTGATTAAGACTCCTAAGATGATTAAGACTCACCTAAGTCACTGAGGTGCTTTTCAGAAAAATTACCCCTGCTTAATAGCTCATATTTTTACACTTTTTTTTTACATCAGACAAAAGAAAATTGCATGGGTTGACAAGAAAGCTGTAACAACCACATTTAACACTATTTATAGTTCTTTCCATTTACAGAGTGCTTTATACATTAATTCAATCTGAAAATGTACCTGTGAGGTAGTATTTTCCTCTCTCTACTATGGGAAAACTGAAGTAAGGAGGCTTAATGACTTGCCCAAGGTCAGGGAGGGAGGTGTCTATCAGAAAAAATATTAAAATTCAGCTAAAGCTGACAATCTTTATTGCAAAGTGCATAACTTCTAGGAGTATCTGTAGACCCTGTACACAAACACCTACACGGACTCAGTGAAAATCAAAATAATCTTAAATGCTGAGTAGATTTGCGTTGTCTCCAATGAAACTGCTATAAAATGCATTGAAATATTTGGATCATTACAGCAAAAGAATAGTATTTTTTTCCTATATAGTATTCTGGAAAAAGCACAAAAAAATTAGTGTCTGAGTATTAAATTTAAGGTTGGCCTCTGAAAAGATGTCCAGCCACAACTGCTCACATCTAAATTACTTGAGGAAGAAGCTACTGAAGTAGCATGAAGACAAATACAAATTTGCAGGTATGTGTTTGAATTTTGATTAGCTATAACTGTGGTTAATAATGACTTGTCTGCTACACAGCAGATATTTTTATCAACAGTATCCTTTTGTAATAAATTGTATATTTACAAGAACTCCATTTTCAGTGTCCCTATGAAATAATACATCAAGTTCAGGAACATCAATAAAACTGACTTTAGTGCCCAAGAAAATACTGATATAACTGCTTGTTTTCAACTAGTGCCAGTGACTCATAAATAATGTTACATCCATAGGTATGCCATCAGTAAAATGACTATTATCTCCTGTACAGCCTCAGTACCAGTAAATCAATTACAAGCTTAAATTGCCTTTAAAATCACACTGTTGTTTTAGAAACTGTAGGGGAGAACAAATCCTCACTAAATTATCTTCATATAAGTGAATTTAATATATTTCCATTGCTATGTGGATTGTATTCAGCAGTATAGGACTGTTTTTATTATTGTATACAATTCATGTGTTTCTCTTGAATAGAGAGAAGTTGTCCATGGTTCCGTCTTTGACAGAGCAAGCATTGGATACTGCCTCACTCACTCTGACAGGCAGGATAATGATGATCACTATTCATGACTTTCCTCCCTCTCTGGGATGTCCTCCTCAGTGTCTGAGGCTCGGTCCCTACACTCAAGAAGGCATCTCCTGCAGCTCTGACTTCCATTTCTCTGAAGCAGAGAAGGCTGAGCAGGAAAAGTAAGGAAAAGGGGATGATTTGAAAAAAAGAACATCAGTGCCTTTTTAATAGACCATTCCCATGCTGGCCTCAATTATTTTTCTGCTCACCTTAAGAGAAATCTCCACTATTCCAACTAATGGTTGTGTCAGCTCCAAAAATAGGTACAAACAAAACCAGCCTCTTGGTTTCTTCATGGTAGCAGAGCAGCTCATCTTCAAGGGCAAAAGCTCTCTACCCAAGACAGTGGCTGAGGAGTTCTTTGGGGCTGGGAAATATAAAGCCAGCCTGTCCAACTCTTGTGAAGGGGAGACACACTGGCTTCCTGTGGGAAGAGATTCTGAGACACCCTAAGTCTTGCAAAAGCTTCAAATCTTCGACAAGGCATGGCATCTCAACAAAACTCACTTCCACTGCCCTGCCTCTCTGCCCCCCCAACCCTGTGAAGTGTATGAGTGCATTTTACATAGAATCAAAAGCCACAAGATCAAAACTCTGAAGACCTTATAGTCTATATTGACTGCAACAATACAGAATGCTGGGGGCAATAATATTTGGGGGCATAAGGAAGGAATCCACAGCATAAGGTTGTTCTGTTGCTTTTGTCAACACTGTACATGAGTTAGACCTGGACCCTGTTTTCATTGAAGTCAAGGGAAAAACTCCCATTGACTTCAGTGGTGCAGGATCAGGTCCTTAGTGGCTAGAATTTAGTCTTTTTAATATCAGACTAAATAGAGGATAATTGAGGGGAGTTTAGTTCTTAAGGGGAGAATAGGAGAAGGGAGGCTGTGCAGTTTACAAGATCAGGGAGGATCTTCCAAGCACAGTGGGCAGCATGGGAAAAACTACTAAAAGAAGGAACAAAGGCAACAGTGAGACAGGTGGAATGAGCAGATGGTAGAATCTAATTGGAGAGTAGTAAGTAACCAGTGACAACATGTAAGATGGGGATGGTTTGAGCACAACCTTTGAACCTATGTTGAGGAGTTTGAAATTGAGGCAGAAAAGAAGATTCAGAGCCAAGGTGTGTGCAGGAGATGATGAGAGAGATAGAAAATGTTTCATGGGAGAGAAGGCTCATGGGGACTATCATAAGCTAAAAAAAATGGGGGTGGTCCCACAACTGCTTAGCCATAACTCCCTACTATTCCTATTTGTCTTCCACCATAATCCCTCCACTGTCTGATCCAGATATAATGATCATTCCTGCTATTAAAATAAACTTTCCAAACAGGTTGGAAAATATACTAGGAAGATTTGGTGAAATAAAAAGCCCACTAACCTCACCACACTTCCACTTGTCTACAGAATATGTGAATGCACACTTCGCCTTTCCTCATAGCTCCTGGTCAAAAAGTCAGGGTTTGTAAGTATGACATTATAGAATCACATTCAGAATTCACTATAGGATTAATGTTTCAGTCTTGTTATAATAGTTCCTCACCTAACATCCTACTCCTCACTGTCAGTCAACCTGTAACACCTGGATAACAAGTTTTTTGGTCATATTGTGGACTCAGTTACATCATTTCAGTCTGGAGAAACTCCATGTATGTCAGTGGGTTTACACAGGCAATGCAGCACTCATTTTCCCCATCCATGTTTAACTTTAAGAATGATTGTGGTTATCACTGTCTACATTTGTAGACTTAAGTTATTGGTAGTGTGCAACAGTTTACAAAATGTATGAGAGAAGCTATGCTGAGTTTTTGACTAAACCCCATCTCACTGTTTCACAACAATCATTTTCTTCCTTGCCACACTGTACATGTCACATCCTCAATCTGTTGTAACTTTATTTTATTTTTAAGAAGCACCTGAGGGGGGAGCAGGAAGAATCCACCTACAATGCAAAAACATTGTAACGAGTATTTTCATCACTCTCCATTGTATGAAAATGTCCTGCCTGATATCCTCCCCCAATGCTTCGTGTCACGTTTATCTAACCTTTACTGTAAGCTTCCTAAGACAGGGATCTTGGTACAGATCCTCACAGGTATTTAGGTGCCTAAGTCTAACTGAAATCAATGGGAGTTAGATGCCTAAAAACCTTTGAAGATCTGGATCCAAGACCTCATTATCTTTGTAAAGTGCTATACACAACTGCCTAATGATACCACCACTGCTGACAAAGGCAAAGTCATAATACTGTCACTGCTGATTTTTCATCCATGCATTTTCTTCACAACTTCTTTATTCACTCTTCAAATTTCTCTGGGTGCATTGAAGGAGCAGTAGACAAAACAGCTGTTGTAATTTCTGCCAACAAATCATGTTTTGTTTTCGAAAGAGGGGCTAGACTATGTCAAGTAAGTGTAGTTTAAAATCCAATACATTATTTTTGGAGAGACTATTGTGCATGTCAGCAGGAAAGACTTGTATTAACAAATACAAGAATGTATAATTAAGAGACAAAATTCTTATTACTCTTGCATTCAAGAGCTGCAATTGAGAGTTTTCAAAGAAAAGTTTATCCCATATTCTGACCTCAAACAAATGGGAGTCAAGGAAAATACATACCTAATATCCCACTGAGCATTTGGCTGAAGGATTGTCTTACACACCTGGTTCAAAAGGATCATAGCTAGCTGATCCCTGATGGCTTCTGACAGGAGGCAATGAGCACTTATATTAAAAGTCAATATAAAGAATTCTGTGCACTGTACCCTCTCCGACAATTGGCATCTACTCTTCACAGCCAGCATGATTCAGGCTATGTCTACACAGAGATCAAGGCTGAAATTTATCCCGCAATGTCTGTGTGTCTCTGAGTACATAGTTGGGTCAAAGTTGGATGATTTTTAAACAATTAACATACATTTAAAAAGCTATTACTGCTTCTTCTCTACATGACTAGGTTCAGAGGTGTGTGTATATTTATATGCACATGCAGTTGAATGTATGCATATAAAATAAAAATTATATTACAAACCTATTATTGCTTCTGTACATGACTAGGTTCAGAAGTGTATATGCATATGCTTGGGTGGGTGTTCATTTTATATAAATCTCAAGTAAAAACCATTTAAAGTATAGTTATGTTTTTCTTTGTCTTTTTGTTGCTTGTGTCTATGTCTGGCTTGCATCAGACACACAGCAATGGCTACATAAGTATTAAGTGCTTATCACAACCCTACTGCAGTGTAAAAGGTGCTCAGCATGCCCATTGACTTGAATGTGCTGCTCAGCACTGTGCTCAGTGTCACTTGAATGTATGTTTCCAAAACTCTCAGTTGCAGACATTACTTGAAGATAAACACATCTTAAAGATTTTTTGCGTAGAACAAGTAGAATCTTGAAACAAGAGTATTCAAAGATCATACTTTGGATGTCTAAATCCACAGTCAAGTTTCTTGGATACTCTTAAAAGCCCCCTCCACTCCAGCCCCCTAAAAAAAGTTCTTTTTGTCTTCCATTAAAACTTTCTGCTGTTTGTTTGTCTGTTTTTGTGATGTTTTCTTCTTCAGAGAGGGGAGAATTTGGCAGGTGATTTTGAAGGGAAAAGCAGATGAGATGTAAAATTTATCTAATATTTCCCTCTTTAGGGAAGGTTTTTGTTGATTTAAGAGAAAAGATTCATGATGAGATGCCTGTTGTAAATGTCTAAACTGATTTTATTAATAAACTGTGATTTAGACACATACCAATTTCCTGCCTTCGCCTGCCAATACATCAAATGACAGCTGGGTACAGAAGAGTTACCGCTGGGTTTACAGTCAGCCCCACGCTGTTTTCTTAGAAGAAAAAGGAATGTTTGACATTTTTCTCTGTGAATGACATATCCCAGCAAGATGTCTTTATCAACATTATACTTCAGAACAAATCAACATTAAGAATCCTTCATAAACACAAGTCTGCACAATCTTTCCACATAAATATCAAATTCTGGACTGAGAAATTGAGGAATTATTTTTTTTCCCATATACTGTAAAGTTTTTTTTTCTTTTACACTTAAACTTTTCTCTTTCAGTTTTCACTACTAAATAAAATACTCTATCATCAAAATACCTGTATGATATTTTGGGTCCCTAACCAATATCTGAAATTATAATGTATATGATTTTTGTATGTTTAAAGAGCAAAGAACACCCATACAATCAGTGTATACAATTATTTTTGCATTCATATTTACAAGGTATTTAAAATGATTTTACAGTAATGTAATTATAATGACAGCCAAAGCTCAAAAGCTCAAAGATTTTTTTTAAATTTGGAAGTCTTACACCACAGCAAAATACAATGCAAATCAATCAACAGTGATCAATGCTGTATCACACAGTTACCCAACCAGAGCACTATGACTCTGAAGCAGGTCATGAAAGACAAACGGGGGGTTGCAACTTGTTGAAAAGTTTATTCTAGTCTAAAGCAAAGAACATAAAAAAATCCAGAATAACTTTTGGATGGCCAAAACCTTCAAAGTTTGTGACATCAAACATAGCAGTTGTAGTTTTGTCTCTTTCATGTCCATCTATCATATCTATGCAACCATCTTCAAGTATCCTCCACCCTTCAAATTAATCTATTCCCTTAATAAATTTGTGTATGTTTTGAGAAGTTATGTAGGGATATCATTATTATCATTGATACATTTACAATAAAAGTGAATAAAAATATAAAGGGGTTGTAATTTAAAAAAAAAAACACAACTCAAATAAGATGTTGCCAACCTGAAAAGATTGAGACATACTAGCAGAGTGTACAAGATCAAGGAGGACATTCTAGGCACATGAAGCAGCATAGAAGTCATTGGAAGGCAACTATAAGAAGACAGCAATGTAGGAAATATGGATGTAGGCAACTATAAGAAGACAGCAATGTAGGAAATTAGCAAAGCAGAGCATTCAAACAGAAAAGTAGTGATGGTCCAGTGATGACATGTAGGTAGGAGAACAGCTGAGCAGAACCATAAAATCAGGTTGCACCCAAACAATCTTAACATTGTTTTATATAGCATAGAATGCCAAAAGCACATTTATTTTCTCTCCTTTGGCTAATAAACACTAACTATTACTTTACAAACCAAGCAATGACACACACACAATATAGTTTACATTTTCATATTATTAAAACAATTTTAATCTAGTAACCTTTCAAAGAGCAAATAATGACAAAACCTGAACCACACAAGTTTGAAAAAAATATAATCATCCCAAACACACAGTATCATCCCACGGGTGTCAGAGTTAAGGTGCCCAACTGTCACTTGCTTCCCAATAGAGATTGTGGGTACAATTTTCATAAACTCATACATCACATATGAGCCCAACTCTCATTGAAAGTCTGTGTGACTTAGGCTCCTAAATTACTTAGGAACTTTCAAAAATGGGACTTTGGTAATTTTGAAACATTTACCCAGTGTGCATTTGCAAGCATGTGTGCATAAGAAGGTGATTTATGGCAATATATGGCTTTACTCTGTATTTTCCTCTTTTTTGTGGTTTTTGAGGAGGGTGTTACTTGCCTTTAGCAATCTCAACATTTTAAACTTGTTAAAAAATGTTTGTTTTTAAAGTGATAAAATAAGGGGTTATCTGCCAAAAGGAGGAGTGAGGAAAACTTGTTGTCCCATTGGAGGTAGCCAGTTGGAAAATGGAAGTTATGGAATCCAATTTTACTACTAAACTTTGATTATTCATATTTGATTAATCAAGTTTTAGGACTGTGAGCTCCTTGGGGCAGGAGCAAGGTCTAACTCTTTGTACAGTATCTAGCACAACTGGTTGAGGATCCAGAGCGTATTGTAACTTTACATTCTGATAAAACTGGATTATAACATTCATTCTTTGATTCACGTAGGTATGAGAATGTTATAATTAACATCCTGCATATTAGAAAATTGATTTTAGATGTAACGAGATAAAGGGTGCAAGTGATTACATCAAATTCTGTAATCTCCTGACTCAGTCTGATATATTTGGCAAGATGCTTAACTTCTCTGTGCCTCAGTATTCCCTTTGGAAAAATGGGATAATAAAGACTTTTATAAAGCATTTTGAGAGCTACAGGTGAAAAACATTATAAAAACATCAGGTCTCATGATCAACAAATAATAATTGGGATCATTTTAAATTTAACCTAAGCAGTCATGCAGATGAGGAAGGCATCATCTGGCAGTTAATGACTGGCTGAGAGAGTAGAAGGGCCCTGAACCATGCTGCTTATTAACTGAGTTGCCAGGAAAGGTCCAACCTACAAAATAATGATTCCTGTAATGAGCAAAAAACATATTATACTCTATATGTCTCTCCTCTGTTGTGTCTCCAATTCTATGTGCTTCTGCTTTTGTTTATAGTTCTAGTCTTTGCCTGCTTATTAAAGAAATCCTAGGTAAGAGGTTAACAGTAGCCTAGGGAGGAGAATCAAACATCAACATTTAGAACTAATGACCTGCAGCTGCAGCTCCTCTAGTGTTGTCTCACCAGACAAGCCAGCTTTGTCAGTAGCTGTATGGGAATTCTCTGAGGAAACATGGCCACTGAACCCTTAAGAAAAAGCCTACCAGGTTCCAAAACTGTTGCCCTTATTTTCTGTTAGACTTTCCTACAGAACTTCAAACTGTATTCATGTGCTGGTGCTCTATTTCTGTGGTACGTAGGAATGCACTGGACCATATTACAGGCAATTAAAAATACAGGTCCTTCTCCTGAGTTTACCATCTGATTTAGTTTGAGTCATATCACATGTGACAGATATTGGTCACTTCACTTGATACTATGGTGATGAGGGTGCTTTAAGAACCTATAATAAGCAGAGTAGAGTAAAATAAGAGATAAGAGTAGGTGGGTATGAGAGAGATAACGGTTATTAACAAAAGCTCATTAGCTGGGCTTGGTTACATTTACATCTTCTTAATTATGTTTTAATTAAGGATGTTTTAAATTATTTGATCAGGCATCCACAGGGAGAGATTGTCAAGTGCTAGAGAAAGGCTGCTCCACAAAAAGGGAAACATGATTTGTCTGTACTCCCACAAAAGGCTTGAAACCCCACATTTTTTCATGGACCAAGACCATCATTAATCCACCTCTCATGGTAACAGCAATTACCACATCCTCCCAATGCCCATCTGTAATGTGGCTTTGATTGATAAGACAAGGAAGCAACACTTCCAGGCAGGAATTTCCTCCTGCCTTGTGCACTTTTAGACTATTTTTCTAAGCCATCTGCACTCTAGGACTGCAGAGACTCTTACCTTTCCAAGGGCACTGTGACTTCACAGTTATCTTTATAGTCTTTGGAAAGTAAACACACAGCAATTGATATTTTTAGACGGTTGTAAAAACACTAATGTTTTGAATCCTCCCTTGGAAGGAGATAAATAATATAGCTAGGGCTGGCTAGAGAATAGCAATTCCATTAAAAGAGAGAGACAGAGAGAGACAGCTCTGTTTGATTGGAACAGGAACGTGATTGGAACAGGAACTTGAACCTGGCTCTTACATTCTAGGCAAGTGCTGTAACCACCAGGCTATAGAGTCACTCTGTCTTTTTCTGGCCCAATGACTGTTTAATCATTTATACAAAGTGGAACAGCTTCAACAGGAGAGAGTGAGAAAGACTGATTCTACAGCCCGATGGTTACATGGGACATGAAAAAGCCAGGTTCTTGGATCGAAACAAGTAGGGGGTTTTGTTTGTTTGTTTGTTTTTGTTTTTTACCAACTTTAATTGCAACCTCCTTTTAAGGATGGGAAAACTGAGTAGGCTAAATGACATATCCAAGGCTACCCTGTGAGTCATTTTCAAAACTGGGTTAAGAACTCTGGGCTGAATTAATTATTGCACTGCTTAAGAGTCTGGTGCAAGGCCTGAAAGACTGACAGAAGGGCATGTGTGTGATCCCTCCTCTTCCATCCAAAGGGCTGCCCTGACTTGAGCTTGACTGCCCATGGTTCCTATTGCCCTTGTCTCCTATTGCAGAACAGGCAAGGTTTAGGACCATCCTAGCCATAACTCCATCCTTGGAACACTCCCACTTGTGCTCAATATGCCATAGTACACCCCTTGGTGCTGGGAGTATGCTCTTGGGAGCAGGTCATGTAGTTGCTTTGAGATACTTTAGAAGCAGCATAGTTGGTACAAATGGGTAATAGAGCAATTGAGTTGGGCCCAGAGGAGTTTTTATCTCCTCTCCTCATGTTTAATCATTAGGTGTGCACCCGCACTAGGAAAAAAAGTGTGGGTTTGTTTACCAGATGTTAGCTAACACATGGTAACAGCCTTGTATGCACACCGTAGCTGCACCTTGTGCACACAAGGCTTTTACTATCTCATTATTTAGCATATACTACCTAATATGTGGTATAAAATAACCAAAACAAAATATTCTGCTGATGACAAGGCCTTGTCCCTACTGTCTCAAATTGAGGTTAAGCACTTATTTTAAGCAAATAAAACTGAATGAAAGAGAGGATTTCTATCCCTGCAGGATGGAAAATGCTAATATTTCAGCATAGGTTTTGGGACAAAGTTAAAATACTGAATTCCAAAACCTAAAGTTCCAAAAAAATAAATTCAGAAATGGTGAAACATTTCATTTTGGCATTTTCAGTTGAAATGAAACAGGTTGATATTCCTGATTCAAAATGTTTCATTTCACTTAGTTGAACTGACTAAAAATGAGTCAGTTCAACATTTAAAGTACACTCCATTTTGGTGGCATCTTGACTTATAGGTATTGTGGTCGAGACTCCCTGAATGGGGTGCATCTCCCATGACGCAACACACCATTCTGTCACAGGATAGACATTGTTGCATCATGGGAAATCTAGCTGTGCAAAGATCCCAGCTCACATGACAAAATGGGAAGCATTAAACCACACTTCCCATGAGGCAATGTATCACCACAGGGAAATGCAACTTAATGGTGAATTGCTGAAAATGAAATATTTTGCATCAGTTCAAGAAAGCAAAATATTTTAATTTTCCTGACAGAAAATTATTAAAAAAAAAACCTTGACAAGGTCAAAATATCCTATGAAAAATTTTAACTGTCTAAACTAAATTTTCCATTGAAAAAAAATCAGATGGAAAACACCCTGCTCTACTAAACACAATAAGAATATTTGGCCATTTGTCAGAAATAATTGGATCAAAGAGTAGGTGTTTGGGTTGAGATAGAGCATGAAGTTCACAACAGAACTTGAATGTTGAGGCTGAGCTAGGGCTAGGTTTTGCCTTTACTTGAACTGAGATCTGTAAGCATATACAAAATTTTATACAGTCTATTGTTCTTGTGACACTTATGGCATATTGAACAAAATACATACAGAAGATCTCTTTGGTCCTGGATCCCATCTGTAACCAATACTGCTGGAGTAGATTCTGATCCAAAGAGCCAAATCTAAACTCTCCAATCCTCACAATTTCAAAGATTCTAGCTTGAGTTCATCTAGGGGATTGCTCCTGCTTTGAGCAGAGCGTTAGACTAGATGACCTCCTGGGGTTCCTTCCAACCCTAATATTCTATTATTTAGGACCAGATTCTTATGACAGTGGAGTTACACTAGGTTTGTACCATTGGAATTGAGATCAGACTCTGGCTGTCTATTTGGAAGAAAACAAAAGTACTGTTAAGTGTCACATTTCTTTCTGATGGTCTATAGTATCGGTATAGTGCAGAGGTGAAACCAGTATGATTGTTTCAAGAAAGAATTGGTGAATTGAGCCATGTGATATTTACACTGCCAATAAGTTTCTTATATACAATTCTTTAGGCCATACCCTACTATTGCTTCAGGCACAGCAGTCCACTGATAACATTGGGAATTCAGTATGAAATAATATTGTAAGAGAGTCAGGTGCAAACTATCAGCATGCAGTATGTGCCATGATATATTTAAGGAATATCAGGTTTTTTTCTTTTCTTTTAGTGGATATAGGAATTGCCATAGTGCATCAGATCGATGATCCACCTAGTCCAATATCCTTCTTGGACATTTGACCAGTACCAGGTGCTTCAGGAGAAGGTTCAGGAAAACCCCATATTGTACAAGTTATACAAAGTATCTTCATAACTTCCATTAGCTAGTGGTGGGTTTATGTTCTGAAGCATGAGGCTTTATTATATCTCTTTATTTTAATCCAGTGTTCATATTAAAATCTAATTCTCATTTGAATCCTAATCATAAACTCTTTGCCACAAGATGGCATTGATGTTATGAGTGCCACTACCTAATTTGCATTATGTAAAAATAATAATTCCTATTATCAGCTGTAAGTTTGTTGCCTTTCTTTCTCATTGTAAAAACTGAGGGTAATTTCATTTAAAAAAGACAGAAAAACAAAATGGGAATATTTTATAAACTGCCAAGAGTGTTAAAAACTGTATGTTCTTAGTTACTTCATCCTTTTTTTTAAGTGCTTTCTTAGCACTCTGTTACAGAAACACTAGAACCATGGAAATAAGCTTTTTTCTTTCTTTTTTTTTCCTTTTTTTTTCACAAAAAAGTCACTTAAAAATAACCAGGAAATTTAATAACATATTAAAAGCTAACAGTAAGATCAAGCTTATTTTTCAAACCATAAGCAACGTTCAATTGTAAGTAATATGTCACTCCTAATTGTACTTTATGCTTCAAGAAAAGAAATCAGAGGACCTTGACTCTGTATATGACATCAACTTGCTTTCCTATACTCATAGAGCAGTGGTTCTCAACCAGCAATACATGTACTCCTGTGGGCACTCAGAGGTCTTCGAGGGTACATTAACTCATTTAGATATTTGCCTAATTTTACAACAGGCTACGTAAAAAGCATTTGCAAAGTCAATACAACCTAAAATTTCATAGACAATGATTTGTTTATACTACTCTATATACTATACACTAAAATGTATGTACAATATTTATATCCAATTGATTTATCTTATAATTATATCATAAAAATAAGAAATTAAGCAATTTTTCAGTAATAGTGTGATATGACACTTTGGTATTTCATGTCTAATTGTGTAAGTTTTTAAGTGAGGTGAAACTTGGGGGTACACAAGACAAATCAAATGCTTGAAAGGGGTACAATAGTCTGGAAAGTTTGAGATCCACTGCCATACAGAAATGCAAGCTAGGCCTATGCACAATTAGTTGGGTTGAAAATCAACACCAAGAAAAAACTAAAGATATCAGAATCAACACACAAGGAACACCGATAACACTTTCTGGAACTGAAACAGAAGCAGTCAGATCTATCACATATCTTGGAAGCATCGTAAGTACAACAGATGGAACACATGAAAACATTCAAGCCAGAATAGCAAAAGCCAGACATGCCTTTGTAACTGTAAAGCTCATCTGGGGAAACAGAAATCTTACCCAATAACTAAACTTCAAATATTTAACTACATTGTAAAGTTGGTCTTACTTTATGATGCTGAAATTTGGAGACTTATCAGGATCTTACTAGCTAAACTCCAAATTTTCATAAACAGCTGCCTTTGACAAATCTTCAGAATCCAATGACCAGCAAAAAATCATAATAACTGTTTAATATTTTTCTTATTATTGTGGATTAGTTAGGACTAATTCATGATGTAACAATTTAAACCAGGTAGATCAGGGATCGGCAACCTTCAGCACGAGGCTTGCCAGGGTAAGCCCCCTGGCAGGCCGGGCTGGTTTGTTTACCTGCCGCGTCCACAGGTTCGGCTGATCGTGGCTTCCACAGGCCACGATTCACTGTTCCAGGCCAATGGAGGCTGCGTGAGGTAGTGCGGGCCGAGGGATGTTACCCTGATGGACCACGTGCCGAAGGTTGCCGATCCCTGAGGTAGACCTTTGTCTGGTAGTTTCCCTGAAGGATTTTTAATATCAAGCTATTTTGTCATAGTCAGTTGAGTAAAAATGAAACTTACTGTAGTCTGGGAAGATTCACTCACCTTTGCAATCTGTTTTCTGTAACGTGTCACCTTCTTAATAACAAGAGAGAGTAAACATGCCAGTAGCTATGCTTACCTGGTAGAAAGGAGATGCAGCAAACAGCACTTAATAGCCTACACTGAAGTTGAAAACCCGCTACTGGCCCATGTCATCTGACTTGAGCTAAGGGGCTTGTGCTAAGGGGCTATTTAATTGTGGAGTAGAAGTTTGGGCTTTGGCTGTAGTGCGAACTCTGGAACTCTCCCACCTTGCAGGGTCCTAGAACCTGGGCTGCAGCCCGAACCAGGAACATCTACATTACAAATAAACAGCTCTTTAGCCTAGAATGGGCCGGGTGTGTGTTTTTAATTGAAGTGTAGACATACCCTTTGAGGGAAATGTTCCTGTATTAGGTTGACCTCCACTGTGGAGTTTTAGTAGCAGTATTCATCTGGTTATAAAAAGAGGAGAACTTATCCACGTTTTCCTTTTTTTTTCTTCTTCTCAAAAAGGAATTTTATCAAAAATTTTCCTGGAGAAATATTATTTTTAATAAACTTTTAAAGTTCCTTGGGAAATGTCAAAATCAAAAAAATGTTAAAGTTTCATTTCATTTTAGTTTTCATTTTTTTATTTTTTGACATATAGGGTGTGTTTTTCCCCCTTTCTCCCCCCTTTTTGCCACCAAATGCAATAGAATGTCTATTTTTCAAAACTTTTTTTTAAAGAATGTTAATTTTTCAAAACTTCATCTTTGAAGAAGTTAGGGAATAGGTAAAAGTGAAACTGTACTGCTGTAAATTAAAATAGTTAAATTTTGAAAAGTTATAGTTAGAAAATTAAAGTTCCTTTTTTTCCTCTCTGTAGCCCTTCTGAAGTTGGAGATATTTTGAAAAGTACGCAGTGGTTCCATCTTTGCTTCTATTATTAAATTATTATTGCTTTTGTTCAAGTTTGTATTGTTTTCTTAGAAACAGGCACATCATCAGTCTAATTGCGAGGGTAATTGATATTCATGCTAATTTTGGTGACAATTTCAACAGTTTATTGTTTAGACCTGGAGAAGTCTATCCACATGAGAATGCCATCACACCGCATTCTTTTAGCTGCTGCACCCCTACTAGTAGTATTTTTAATCTAATTTACATATTAGCTGCCTTATGTATTACTTTCCCTGCCACCTTTGGGAAGCTGGCCTTTATGTTATTGTTAATATTAGAGATAACCATTGAACTATTTGAACAATGAAGGCCAATGGGATTAGCTAATTAAAAATATAATTTTCATAATAACAATAAGCATACTTACTGTCATGTATCATCTATGCTGTCTGATCTCTGTATCCATCACCCTTGCTCTTCATTCTTATGCAAGAAAATAATTTGTAGTGCTGACAATTATGTTTGTCTTTAAAAAAAGTTGGGGCCTGATTCAGCAAGGTAGTTAAGCAAGTATATAACTTTAAGTATGTGAGTGTCCCCAATCATTGACTTCAGTTGGACTATTCACATGCTCAACGACCTTGCTAATTTGGTCCTTAGCCATTGAATTCAGCAGTAGGTAATCTTTTTCCCCCACCTTTGTATAGGCTTTTAATCACTTTAACCACTTCTGTATTGTAAAGACCACTAATGCCTCCTGTCCCTTTACTAATTGTATTAAGAATTGGTCCTAAAATTCTGGACATTACTTCCCAGCATACCAGGAGTGCTAAAGTCCATAATTATTAAATTTCCTTTTATTTAGTTAGGGACGTCTATAATAGATTTTGTCTCTAGCATCCTATTCTAGTTGTCTGATTACAGTTTACTGTGTTATCCATTCATAACTTCCCTTATTGCTGCATTAATTCTAGTCATATGCTTTCTTCTTTTCTTTCTGCTTCCTGTTATTGCTGGAGTCTAAATCTCCATGTTTACTAGCTAGTCAAGTACCTCTTCCCACCCTGTTTCTGTCAACTCTCCTATATCATTTTTCTATGTTAGTCACAGCTTCCAGTTTCCCCTTGTTTGTCCTTCATGCTTCTTGTGTTAGCATGCAGGTATTTTATTATATTTGATCTGTGACTGAAAGTGCTCGTGGATTGATATATTGGTATCCTTGTGAACTGCCTGAAGGTTCTTCTTATTTGTCTGCTATTAAAGATCTTTTCCCCTCTCTGCTTCTTTTCAAGTCTAATCACCTTATTTACTTGGTAAATTTATTTAATCTGTTCCCCCATACTAGCACTCCTGTTCTGTCCAAATGTTTGTCATCACTGTGGTTCCAGCCACCTTCCTTCTTCAACACTATCTATCCTATGCTAGCAAAACAAAATTTTCAAGATTACTCCATATCTCTAAAACCAGAAGATTTAGGAACCAGGCCACAGCCTTGAATTCATCCTTAATGACTGTAAAAGCTTCATCTCTACTTTCATTACAAAGTTGTAATTTGTTTATTGTTCAGCTCCAACCTGACATTTCATGATGGGAAGATGGTGACCTTGATTTGTTTTACTTAGCCTGATGACTAAGGGAAACAATCTAAATATAAAAAAGTTTTGAATATGAAGTGAATTCCATATAATCAGCATTTTATTATTTGCAGCCATAAGCAAAAGCTGTTATATTATAGGCAAATGGATAGTGGGAGTGGAACTACATGTGAAAAGGCATAGAAATAAAAAATATAAAGAGTTTTCAAGCATAAAATGTTTGCTTCATTCTGTATCTGAATTTTAGGCAAAGATTTGATTTATGCCTTGTTATAGCTAATGAGCGCCCCACTAATTAAATGACCAGAAAGCTCAAATATACTGTATGAAAATGAGGAATATACAAAAACTCTAGGTATAATAAATTAATGGGAACAAAAAGACTCTAAGATCTACCACCTGAAATCCATGGCTAAATTAAAAAAATAAAACAAACAACAGAAAGCCCATTATAACAGCTAATAGTGTGTAAACTATGAAGTTATGTACACAAAATATTCATGGTAGAAGTGGTGGTTATCATTCACTCAGACTAATCTTGCAACACCTCGCATGGACAGACCCACACTGAAATCAAAGATCTACCTGCCCTGAGCTAACTGCAGGGTCAGGGGCTAAATCTGAAACTTCCGATTATTTAATTTTGTCTTGGAGGAAGAAGAAAAATAATTATAATTATTCTAGAAAATGCAATTCAGGTTGCCTCACAAAATGAGCAAGAGGACATTTGTTGAAATTAAAAGGCAAACAATTTAAAATGAAGAGAAAAATGCTTTCTAAAGCAATGTATAATTAAACAGTAAAAGTCGCTTAAAAGGATATTGTTGATTCAAATAGCATACCAAGATTGTTAAAAGCATTAGAGATTGCATATGAATGAGAACAGCATTTGTAGTAAAAAAAATGGATAGGATAAGAATTGCAAAGGGTTATTGACTCCTATGTTTCAGGGGATATTAAGATGATAAGCAGGAATCAGGAAGAAAAGTCCTTTCCTCTACAAACATTCTCCGTTTCTTGTACAGCACTGGACATTTGGCACTGTGCATGATAGTAGATTTCCACTTTCTCTGAAACACCCAGTATACTTTAAGTGACAGCTAAAGAAAAACTATTGAGTTTTGAGCCATACTAGCATGACAATTCCTATCTGTCCACAGCGTGAAAATCGCAAGAGTATAATTTGATATTCAAATTTTAAAATAGTCTAAAAAGTCTAACAAACGTGGTTGAATATATACATATAAAATTTGGCATGGGGAGGAGGAGGAGGAAATACCACAGTGTGGATAAGGCTGGACTAGAAATCAGAGGAATAAGAGACCGCTAACTAGTTCCACATTGGGATCAGCTTTCAGTTTCTTAAAATATATACAAAACCTCTTAAGTCTTACAATCAATAGGAACTTGCAAAAAACTATTTTACTAAAATGTAGGAAGATGAGTTTTCAGTCAATTCTAAATCATCTTGAAGCTCTTCATTGTGTTCAATTGTGGCTGAAGCAATCAAAACTCCTGGAGGACAGGAAATTACCTGCCTCATCAGGATCAGTAAAGATGTATTTCCTGTCCACCAGAATGACATGTAACCTCGGAGGAAAAAAATATGACAAAGTAAGCTCCAATTTTACTAAATGAATCTTTAAGATGACAGTCTCCCTTTGCAGCCATGTGTCTCCTTTGCAGGGTCTGTAAATATCAGAGCCTGATTCTCCTTTATGCTAAGGCCATTTTGCACCTCTCTGGCAGGATAAATGGATGTTGAAGAGAATGTAAAAATATAGTTTATGCCCACTTCATAGACCATTTACCATACCAGAGGGGTATAAAGTGATGTTAGTGTAAATGAAAATCAGTCCCAGAAGCATTGTCTAGACTATTTTTTCTTCTTGATTAGTTGTAAAAACTATATCCTTATCATAGAACCAAAACCAAACCAAAACAAAAAACTCACAAAAAGTTCAATGTGCTTTCCTTTTGGAAAGGTGTTTCTTGGAAAGGTGTTATTTAATTTTTAGTTTAAAAAAAAAAGCTTTAAAGGTACAAAAGGATTATCTCCCTCTGAGCCCTATATGTTTGAAGAACCTTTATTTCCAGTAACAGAACAATATTTTATAATTGTAGTTAGCAAATAATGCTGAGCTGCAAACATTCATTTTAATGTGATGGTTTTCTTTAATGAGATTCACTTGTTTATGGAGGGGAATCTGCTCCACATAGCCCTGAAACTTCTTTATTTGTGAATGATAAAGCAATAAATTTTTTACCATCCTTCATCATAATCAATTAATATAGGCCGTGATCATACAAAATACTTAAGCTTCAATGGAATTTATTCATGTGCTTAAAGTTAAACATATGCTTAATCATATGCTTTTACTTGATCAGGACCTTCTGGGATGGCGTTGTAACAAAGTACATATGGTTGATGTCCTCTCAGAATATCACTTGCATCCATCAGCAGGAACTAGAGCTCATCCTATCAATGAAATAAAAATGTGTTTCAACTATTTTTCAATTTAAAAAAAAAAGACAAAAAATGTTGACCAAAATGAAGATTTTTTTTCATGAAAAAGTAATTTTCCATAGGAAGAAAGAAAAATGCTGACAGAAATTTTTGACCATTTCTAGCTGGGACTGTGTGACCCATCTGTTAAAAGATGTCTGTCACGGGGAACACACCTCACCATCCGCACTAGCTTCCTATTCCCCTATAGGTGCAATTTAAGGAGTCGGTTTTAACCTACAAAAATGGCCTTGATCCCGTTGCTCCAAGACCTCCTCTGTCTGATATTACACAGTTGAAATCTGAAGTGCTCAGGCTAACTGTCTTCTGGTTTGTTATGAGGAAACTGGAGGCAGAGTGTTTTCAGCAAGTAGTCTTCCACTGGGAAGTTTATTTCCCCTATTGGATTCTCAGATCCCAGATTTATTCACCATCAAATCATAATATCAGGCCTGTCAGTTCTTCCAGGCTCTCACAAGAGGAGAGGGAAATACAAGCAGATGGGTGGTTGTTCTGGAGTCTGGAATTCTGAAGATTTTAGACTGGTCCACATTTTGTGATATTGAGTCCTATTTGCAAATCTTTTGTTGTGAAAATTAAGTACAAACCTAAGAACTAGAGGGGTGCATTTTTATAACTTGAAACAAAATAAATAGTAAATCCAATGGGTTTGTGGGCTTTTGTAGCATTTAACAGTTGACCCATGAGTGGAAGGTTAAAAGTATAGTCAGAATGTCATTTTCAGGAAACTGCAGCTATAGATGGTTCATTGCCATAAGCATCTAAAAGGGTTTCTGTGTCTTTTATGATTGCATGTAGTGTCATCTTATGTTGCTGAACTGCATTTCCACAAGGCTTGTGGATCTTCACAGAATGGGTTGTTTCATCCTGCAATCTGGATTGCAATAATAAAATAAATAGGAGCAATGTACATCCCCACCTGATATCAGAGGACATCACAGAAGATATGTTTCCTGTTGGATGCTAGATAACATGTATAACATGCCTGTTCATGGCACTGGTTACAAATTGAAGATATGCCCAAATGGGAGTCTTTCCCTGACTAATGCTCTCCTTACATAAGGGAAGACGGCATGACACTAATTATCTTGATCAATTTATTAAATCTGCCATATGAGAGATGGTTTTCTCTCTCTCACTTTGGAAAAGAAGAGAACAGCAGCACTTCAGTTGGACCCAGGCAATGTACCAAATAAGTCTGAAGATTAAAGAATCAATGACTTGTTTGGACAGAAGCATTAAGTACTGGCATGGTTCCATAATCTCTATTTCAAAAACCAGATGGAAAATATTCTGCCACCTGAATGTGCTGGAAAGTCTTTCTGTTACACAAAAAGCTCCTAAATATTCTGCAACGCCTTAAAAAAATAGTGCTGATGACATGAAAATCAGTAGTAAAGACAGTGCAAGAATGAACAGGGATATTGGAAGGAGCTACAGGTTAAATAACTTAAGTTTCCTGACACAGAAACCAAAATTAATATTTAATATACTAGGTCTCAACCTTTAGTTATGATTAATAGTTATAGATGCTACCATAACACAGTACCCTGATTCTGACTAGGGAGTTTTTTGCTAGGTACTGCACAACCATAAAGGTAGACAAGGTTTCTTTCTTGAAGAGCTTATGATCTTACGTGACTGATCATTTTGTTCAGTAACTATTCCCAGATCTGTCTGCTCTGCCTTTTCCTGTACTGTAGTTCCTATCTGTGAGAACTCACATTCTGTCTTCCTTATGTGCCATGGCCCTTAAAATTTATAGTGTGTTTTATCCTATTGAGACTGCAAGAGTCTGAATCTAGCCTGAGGCCAGGCTCTTTGTGATTTCACCCTGCTAGAAGAATATCTGGGGAACTGAATTCTTGGAGTTGACATTTACTTTTTGTAGATTTAATTAATGGGATACAATGATTATACTGGCTTCCACTGATACTTTAGTTACATTTTATTTACCTGGAGCTAGCTAGTTCTTTCTCGTGAGAACTGTTTTTCACATACTGACAAGTTTAATCTAAACAAAGTTTAATTTACTCCTATTTGACCTGTTTGTGGTTTTCTTTTCCCCTTCTTCTTGGGTAAGCATACATACCTCAGGTGAACTCCTTAACAAGGTTAAACAGAATGAATTTTACTAGGCCTGCTATTGGTAAGCCTAAGGAAATTTTCATGAAATAAAGTTAGACTGCTGCTGTTGTTCTCTCAGCAACACAAAAATAGAAATTTCCTATTGGGTTAACTGATTCCAGGGAAGGAGGAGTCACATTCTCTCTAGGGCAAGTAGCCCCATGTATGTCAATGATAATACTGAAGTCTGCTTCTTTGGCTGGGAGGAAAAAGGTGTGCTCTCAATGTGCTACGCTGAATGAATGAAAACTAGCTAACTGGCTTTCCCTGACTGGTACTCCAAAGTTTTAGCATGTTGTGCTTTTGGAATTTTTTTTCCCTTCCCCACTAAACTGTTTTGAGAGAAGTAGAACTACTTAGCTCATAAACACTGCAACTTAACTCGTGTACTTTAGAAAGGTAGAGTATGGATAGCATAATATCCAAGCTACTTCCAGTTAAGCAGGTAACAATGGTTGAATGCATGCAAGTGTCTTTCGACCATTGTAAGTATCTCTGATATATGCATGTGAGCACACAGATACAAACTGTAGTTGTGGGGCAGGAGTTTATGCTGTTTTAAATGGACATGGCACTCCACTAGCCTCTAGAAGATATCTTCACCCAGTTTCACCAGTGGAGGAAACAACCCATGTTGTTTGCTTCTGCTGAATATCTAATGTTTATGAAATGTAAATAAATCTGTGCTTGTGTATCATTCTTTTAAAACTGAAGATATTAGTGCTTCAACTTCTCATAGAAATAAATTTTGCAGATTGCTGTCTAAAAGTGACTCCATTGAAAATCACATTTAAAGACTATATTGCTGTAATTCATCAAGTATTCTTTTCTAATTATTGCTTCATTGGAATTCTTACTGCCTTTATATAAATAATAGCTCTTCTCACAACCACTAGATATACATTCAAAACTTGAGAGGTTTTGCATTCTTGGCCTATCTGTGCCCATACCACCTAATTTATTCATCTTAATTTCAATTGAGACTGGAAGGAAATAATTTGTATAGGGACACATCTAGCATCTGTATTCAGTTTATACTCAGGCAAATTTACTGCTGAAGCAGTGAGAGTTTTGACTGATTAAAAACTGAAAAATCATTACAAAATTTGTTCTATAGTCTACATTCTTCTCCATAACTATGGCCCTTTTAAAGGTATAGATGATTTGAATATATTTTATACATAGGTTAGTTTTCAGCACTTTTTAAAACTAATGTATATTTAAATGAAACCTTTACTCCTAGTATGTGCCTTTGCCTCTGTCCTGCGAATAATTAAACTATGGATGCTGCTTGTCCTGAAGGAGAGGATGTATTTTGTTGACTATCTTTAAAAGGATACTTATGGTCTCCTCTGGATGTAATGTATAACTGCTATAGATTTTCTGATGTTGCCCTTCGGTTTATCCTCAAATGTTAAAAAAAGTATATTGTTACTCACACTTGTTCTGTTAGTTGACTGCTAAATATTTCTCTGTAGTGTGTGCTCTGGCTGAGGATGTTTATATGACCCACAGTTTTATCTGTTAAAGCAGCTCAGTGCGGTGCAAGTTACATAGTGTTTAACCAACTGCAGAAGACTCTTGATGTTCCCTCTCCCCATAGCCAGGCTGTCTTTAGGAGTCCTACTCTTGTAATCACTTTACATTCCTGGCTCTATATAGAGGTTTGCCTTGGACCAATGACAGCTTCCCTAACAGGAAATTAAACTCATTCCCAGTTAAAGGGATGCCAGAAATACCTCAGGTAAGATGGGTAAACTCCCCATTACTACCAATCTTTCCAGAACCACCATCACCCTTTTCGAATCATAAGCATTTCTGAAACCCATCTGATGTATTCACATTAAACAGCAAAGAATCCTGTGGCACCTTATAGACTAACAGATGTTTTGCAGCATGAGCTTTCGTGGGTGAATACCCACTTCTTCGGATGCAAGCAGTCCGAAGAAGTGGGTATTCACCCACGAAAGCTCATGCTGCAAAACATCTGTTAGTCTATAAGGTGCCACAGGATTCTTTGCTGCTTCTACAGAACCAGACTAACACGGCTACCCCTCTGATACTTCACATTAAACAGGCTGTGCAGTCATTTCTGGGCACCTCAATATCAGAGAAAGCAGATGACAAACAGGGGGGAACTCACAAAAGAACAACTGCAACAACCAAGGGTCAGAAGGGCAAAATATGAGAAAATAATAAAAGATGTGTATAGTTTAGTTAAATTATGGCTAAAATAAGGAAACAAATCTACATATATTTTAAGTCTCGAAAGACCCCAGAAAAAAGTAGATTTGTTTATGGTGGCCCAGTGATCTGATGGGATGAAATTATGAAAAATAAACATTTAGATAAACTATCAAAGAAAGCCTCCTAATAGTGTGTTGAAGGTGTGCTCTGAAATTAAATGACAATACATTTAAAAGGAACAGAAGATATGTTTCAAAACAACGTATAGTTCATTTGAAAAGTCATGGAAGAAGGGAGAGATTCCAGAAGACTGGAAAAGGGCAAATATAGTGCCAATCTATACAAAGGGAAATAAGGACAACCTGGGGAATTACAGACCAGTCAGTATAATTTCTGTAGCCAGAAAGATAATGAAGCAAATAATTAAGCAATCAATTTGCAAACATCTAGAAGATAATAAGGTGATATGTAATAGTCAGAATGGATTTGTCAAGAACAAATCATGTCAAACCAACCTGATAGCTTTCTTTGACAGGGTAACAAGCCTTGTGGATGGGGGTCAGGGGAAGGGTAGACATGGTACATCTTGACTTTAGTAAAGCTTTTGATGCTGTCTCACATGACTGTCTCATAAACAAACTAGGGAAATGCAACCTAGATGGAGATGCAATAAGGTGGGTGCATAACTGGTTGGAAAACTGTTCCCAGAGAGTAGTTATCAGTGGATCACAGTCATGCTGGAAGGACATAATGAGTGGGGTCCCACGGGGATCAGTTCTGGGTCCAGTTCTGTTCAATATCTTCAGCAATGATTTAGATAATGGCATAGAGAGTACACTTATAAAGTCTGCGAACTATACCAAACTGGGAGGGGTTGCAAGTGCTTTGGAGAATAGGATTAAAATTCAAAATGATCTGGACAAACTGGAGAAATGGTCTGAAGTAAATAGGATGAAATTCAATAAGGACAAATGCAAAGTACTCCACTTAGGAAGGAACAATCAGTTGTACACATACAAAATGGGAAATGACAGCCTAGGTGGACCATAAGCTAAATATGAGTCAACAGTGTAACACTGTTGCAAAAAAATCTGAACATCATTCTGGGACGTATTAGCAGGAGTGTTGTAAACAAGACATGAGAAGTAATTCTTCCGCTCTGCTCCTCATTGATTAGGCCTCAACTGGAGTATTGTGTCCAGTTCTGGATGCCATATCTCAGGAAAGATGTGGAGAAACTGGAGAAAATCCTCAGAAGATCAACAAAAATGATTAAAAGTCTAGAAAACATGACCTATGAGGGAAGACTGAAAAAAATTGGGTTTGTTTAGTCTAGAAAAAAGAAGACTTAGAGGGACCATGATTACAGTTTTCAGGTACATAAAAGCTTGTTACAAGGAGGAAGGAGAAAAATTGTTATTCTAACCTCTGAGGATAGGACAAGAAGCAATGGGCTTAAATTGCAGCAAGGGAGGTTTAGGTTGGACAGTAGGAAAAACTTCTTAACTGTCAAGGTGGTTACGCACTGGAATAAATTGTCTAGGGAGGTTGTGGAATGCCCCTAATTGGAGATTAGACAAACACCTGTTAGGGTCCTGTCATGAGTGCAGAGGACCAGACTAGATGCCCTCTAGAGGTACCTTCCAATCCTATGATTCTAAGATTACCTTGTGAAACCAAAGGAAATAGTAGAAAGGTAATTACCTGAAACATTTATAACTAAAATTAAAAAGTACTGGAGAATATATTATAAGAAGCACCTCTGCAATAACAGGATGACCTAAAACGTCTTTTCCATCTCTTTTGTGAGTGGTTCCTAAGAGAAGTTCTGGACTTGGAGAAGAAAGGAGCTGTACATCCTAATAATTGAGGAGTCTCAGCTCTCACTATAAGCCGTTTGTTTTGCAAGAATGTTCAGATTCACTGATTTCAGTGCCTTGTGCATGCCTGTGCATCTGAGAAGGGGGGGGGCAGTTGCTGGCTGCGAGAGTTTATTGATATGTCTGCTGTGATTCACAAAGTGAGCTGTGACCCAGAGAATCCTTAATGCCAACTGGCAAGGGTGTTACAAGAACACCCTGATTCTGGTCTGAACATTGTAGTTCATCACAGAATGTCATAGGAGGTCTTAAATGAAAGCTGGATCACACAGATCATGAATGTTGTTTTGAAATGTACCTGCAGGTACTATGTAAGGAGTTATACATGTTTTTAAAGTCTGTAACAAGGCAGAGGTGAAAAACAGGTTTTGCTCCAGACAGATGGTAATAAATGTATATCTTTCTGTTGGCATAGAGTCATAGACTTTAAGGTCAGAAGGAACTATTATGATCATCTAGTCTGACCTCCTGCACAACGCAGACCACAGAATCTCACCCACCCACTCCTGAAATAATTCCCTAACCTATGTCTGAGCTATTGAAGCCCTCAAATTATGGTTTAAAGACTTCAAGGTGCAGAGAATCCTCCAGCAAGTGACCCGTGCCCCATGCTGCAGAGAAAGGTGAACCCCCCCCAGAGACTCTGCCAATCTGCCCTGGAGGAATATTCCTTCCTGACCCCAAATATGGCGATCAACTAAACCCTGAGCATGTGGGCAAGACTCACCAGCCAGACACCCAGGAAAGAATTCTCTGTAGTAACTTAGATCCCACCCCATCTAATATCCCATCACAGGCCATTGGGCATATTTATCGCTAATAGTCAAAGACGAATTAATTGCCAAAATTAGGCTATCCCATCACACCATCCCCTCCACAAACTTATCAAGCTTAGCCTTGAAGCCAGATATATCTTTTGCCCTCACTTCTCCCCTTGGAAGGCTTCCAGAACTTCACTGCTATGATGGTTAGAAAGCTTCATCTAATTTCAAGCCTAAACTTCCTGATGGCCAGTTTATATCCATTTGTTCTTGTGACCACATTGGTACTGAGCTTAAATAATTCCTCTCCTTCCCTGGTATTTATCCCTCTGATATATTTATAGAGAGCAATCAGATCTCCCCTCAGCCTTCTTTTGGTTAGGCTAAACAAGCCAAGCTCTTTGAGTCTCTTTTCATAAGACAGGTTTACCATTCCTCAGATGATCCTAGTAGCCCTTCTCTGTACCTGTTCCAGTTTGAATTCATCCTTCTTAAACATAGGATGCCAGAACTGCACACAGTATTCCAGATGAGGCCTCACCAGTGCCTTGTATAATGGTACTAACACCTCCTTATCACTACTGGAAATACTTCGCCTGATGCATCCCAAGACCGCATTAGCTTTTTTCACAGCCATATCACATTGGCAGCTCATAGTCATCCTGTGATCCTGTAAATTAAGCACTGTAAGCTAATACAACAGTTGCCCACTTACATATCAAGTCTGATGTTAAAGACGTGAAGTCAACAGGAAAGCCATGGGTGGTTATCCTTTCTGAGTATAGACAAGGAACTTTGGGGGTGTATGTAGGAGGCAAATAAGACACCTCATCATGCACTTTGGAAATAGATGGGTAGTGTGTTTACATTCATGAAAATGGGATCTCAGTCCTTGGTTGAAAAATGCTGCAAGAGATTTTTAGGTAAGATAAACTTCATTAGATAGGAGGTTAACTTGATAGATTTAGTCTCTAGAAAGCATATTATGCTTTTGTTTTATATGTAACCATTTGTTTCCAATACCCTTACTCATGATTACTTGAATCTGATTATAAACTTATTCTTATTTTCACTATAAATATCTCATTGCTGTGAAGTTAAGCAAAGTGCTGGTCCTGATGGTCTTACCATCTGGTGTGTACTGTTCCTTTGGGGACAGTAGACCTGGCATTTAAGTGAGCAGTCAGTGTTGGGGGCTAGATATCACTGGGGAACATTTTAAAGGGACACAGAGTCTGGGGTGCACATGTTGTTACCCTGCAATGCAAAGTAAGAGCTGGTATAGCCCAAAATAAAGTACTCAAGTGGCTAACAGGCTTCAGGGAGCTGACACTCAGTTAAGCACAAGCAAGTCACATTCACACTGGAAGCAGAAGGTAACAAGGTGACTCACTGTCCTGGTTACCAAGTGAACTATCACAGGTGCACGTGTGTTTTCTGAGCAATTATTAGGACAGGAGGGAATAGACCCATGTGTGGAATTTGAATATGTTATTAGATGAGATAAGGCACCCAATGGGATTAGACACCAACACCCCTTTACTTTCATTTCCTTAAGCAGGTTGTGCAGTGTAGTTTTTATCATGGCACATGTCAGAAGGTACAGTTACCACTGAGATGCCTTCTCCTGCCTGCTCTGGGAATTAATGTCTTCCAGGTCCAATGCACCATTCTGTTGCTCATTCACATGTCTTGCCACCCATCTCTCTCTCTCAAACTCATCATGCTCTCTTCATGTCTTCCCTGCTGCCTTTTTATAGCTTGACCCTCCAGCCAGGTCATTATCTGTTTTCCCCCTTTCAAGGTATCCAAGTCCTTCCCCCCATGCAAGCTGTCTCATGCTATCTTCCCATTCACTGCCCAGACTGGGGCATTTCCCCAGTGGCTAGTAGGGGAAGCCAGGCTCATCCTCTACTCCAGTGTTTCCCAAACTTGGGACACTGCTTGTGTAGAGAAAGCCCCTGGTGGGCCGGGCCGTGTCCGCAGGTCCAGCTGATCGCGGCTTCCACTGGCTGCGGTTCGCTGCTCCAAACCAATGGGGGCTGCGGGAAGCTGAGGCCAGCACATCCCTCGGCCCTCAGCACTTCCAGCAACTCCCATTGGCCTGGAGCAGCTAACTGCAGCCAGTGGGAGCTGCGATTGGCCGGACCTGGGAACACGGCAGGTAAACAAACCAGCATGGCCTGCCAGGGGCTTTTCCTACACAAGCGGCGTCCCAAGTTTGAGAAACACTGCTCTACTCCAAGACCCATCTCAGTGACCCTCTAATCTTTTCCCGGAACCTTTTACTACACCTTTATGTTTGTTTGTTTTGTTTTGTTTTCCTCTCTTATGTATAAAGAGTACCTGAAGGCTCCTTCCCTGAAGCCCTCATCTGTGCAAAGCTTCCTGGCTTTGTACTAGCCCTACCTGCTCCTTCTGAGCTGGGCTCCATCATCATTCAGGGGTTCCTTAGGCCATCTAATTGCCCTTAGCTGTGGCCTATTCAGTTAATTGACTCCACTTCAGCCTCATTAACCCCTTCTCGTCTAGTGTGGAATGAACTCCCCATCACAGCACCCAGAGCTTTTTGACGTGGAAGCATTTTGCATTTTATAAATCAAAATAAATACTATAAAACGTGGTAAAAAGACAGAGAAGGAAATCATCAGATGAGAGAAGAAAATTGCTACATACGTTCTTCCTGAACAGTGCATCTGAGCTAGTGAAATGGACACAGGGCTGAGCTGTGAGATTGGTGCTTTGCATCCAGGACTGCTGTTGAGCAGTGGATGACCCTAGACAAGTTGCTCTGTGCCTCAGTTTCCCCCTCTGTAACATGAAGACAATACCTACCTCACTTTGCTTATATTAGGCTAAAATACTATTTTGAAGCTATTTGAGATCAATAAAAGTGCAAAATATCATTAAACAATGGCCGGGATCTGGTGAGTCTTATACTCTTCTCAATTACACCAATTTTATGATGGCACAACTTCATTGAATTTAGTGGAGTTCCCCTGATTATGCCATGTAAGTGAGATCAGACTCAGGACCACTGGCTACATGAGCAATACAAACCTGAAGTAAAAATTCTCCCCTAGCTAATGAGAATAACTCATACTCAAGTTGAAAGCAATATCCTATCTTTACATGGAAATATTTGCTCTTACTTAGTTTTAAGTGCAGTGGAATCTTCTTTATTAGAATGGTCCTGGCTGGCTGTTCATATCCATTACAAGAATGTGGTGTTTAATAGTGTACACAATTTTTATTCTACTTCTGCTGAGGGGTTTCAGATCCCATCTTGTTATTCACAAGCTCAGAGGAGACACACTGTCTGTACTAGAGGCTGTTGCCCGATGAGAGCCAGTAACAGGTGAAGCAGCAAGATGCCCATTATGGCAGCCCAGCATGTGAAGCTGGCATAGAAGGCAAAGTGACACTTAGCAGTCGAGCACACTGAATCCATACCCTTACTGCATGTGTCAGTGCTATGGAGGAGCTAAAAGGTGTTGTTTGAAGAGCAGACAACCTCAAAGAAACTGGGAGCAAAACTCCATTACATCATCTAACAGCTTCCCATCAAGTGTACTAATGACTACCATCCCCATTAACCAGCAGCTGTACTGTCTTTAAGAATCATTGAACTTGAATCAGATCTCTTGGTAACATCTAGACCAGGGATTGGCACGCGGCTTGCCAGGATAAGCCCCTTGGCAGGCCAGGCCAGTTTGTTTACCTGCCGCATCTGCAGGTTTGGCCGATCGTGGCTCCCACTGGCCACGGTTCTCCACTCCAGGACAATGGGGGCTGTGGGAAGTGGCACGGGCCGAGGGATGTGTTGGCCGCCCAGTGGGAGCAGCCATCGGCTGAATTTGTGGGTAAACAAACTGGCCCGGCCTGCCAAAGGTTTCCAATCCCTGATCTAGAATGAGTGGATTTCCCAGTTAAGCATGTCTTAGTTAACTTGTATGCTCTATAGCAATGGATTTTGTTAAGGCTAGTTCCATTGTCAAATGCCATTAAATCAAATATCTTTTTTGAAGTAAATACACAAAGGACCCTAATTTAAAATATATTAAATAAATAAATATATTAAAAGCTCTTATTTTTCTCTTATTAATTTTGTGGCATTCAAAAAGTGTTAAACCCAATAGAGGGGTTTTGGTAGGGAAAGTGGAAAATTGACATTTTTTTTATCAGTGTTTTGTATATCAAATTTCAGGACAAAACCATTTTTTTTCCTTTTGAGTTACTTGGCCTGAATTCAGGGATTTAACATAAACCCTAGCTACTGTATTCACCAATTGAGATGTATCTGTGCCTGGGCTTTTTCTTCCTCAACAGTCTCTTTCAGCAATAGCCTGTGTTGTTTTACAATTTGTTTGATTTTTCCCTCTCTTCCAGAACTGCTCTTTCTAACCTTAGAGGCATTTTCCACTTACATAGATTGAAATGTTGCAGTCTCAGATACAAATGACAGCAACAACACTTGTGTGTTGTGTGCATTCTCTTGATTTCAATAATTTCATATGCCACCCTGCCAATTTTCATTTATCAAATACTTCCTACCTAATATGTGGACCCACAATGACACTTAGAGAAATGCTTTAAGCTTTCTCTTTTAAGAGAGAAACAAATGGATCTATTTCATTTAATCTTGATTCATTTACCTAAATATGAGGAACAGTTATATGCAGTGAAAAATATTCATCTTGATTGTCAAGGATACTTTTCTATAGTCACCATCATTATCTCCAATATTATTAAGAAGGGCAAATATGTCTTCTGCAGCCATATCTATATAATATAATAAGTAATACTGAGTGGTTCTATCCTTCAGCTGTCACTCTATTTTTTTATGAACAGTAGGTTTATGCTTTCATCTCTTCTACATCTTACAGAACAGATCATAAACACTTTTGTAAAATCAGCATTGAATTGATAAATATATATTTTATAAAAACGTACAGGTAAAGATAGCAGGTGATGGGGGTTCTGACAGAATGTACCACTGTGTCAACACCCTACACACTATTGTAATAATATTTATGCAACGTATTCCTTGTAAGGCATCATTTGAAAATTCATAATTTGCTGGTCAATAATATATGCGTGGCAACACTGCATGTGAAATTGTAAGATTTCCCTGTATGATGTTATTAACACATGTTCAAAACCACAGCCCTACCCAAGCAGTAGTTGGCAAACAGGTTTGTCTTAAACAAAGGAATGTGTGCTCTACTTAATTTGCATATAAGCAATAAACAGAATCATCAAGCAGAAAGTGGAGAAAAAGAAAGCTTGAACAGGTGAGAAACAAGCAGCAGGGAACATCCTTCTCCATAGACATTTTGTCTCCTGGTACCCAGTTGGAAATGTTTTTCAAGAAGGGAACTGAAAATATAAAAAGGAGGGACAAACACACTTTCTCTCCCCAGACCCATTGCATTCACAGTACCTGAAGCAATAAAGGAAGCATTCATTGGATTCTGGGAGAAGGGGTTCTGATCTAGAGGGTTTGATCAGTAAGACTGCTGAAAGCATACAGCAAGAAACTTTGCTTGAATCTGATATAGTTTGGTAAGTTATTTGGTAAGCAAAATCAGTTGTGTTTTATCTCTATTTTTTCCTAACTATTTCTGATTCTTATGCGTCATTACTTGCATTCACTGAAAATTTCTCTCTCTGTAGTTAGTACACTTGTTTAATTGATTTCTCAAATCCAATCTGTTTAAATTGAAGTGTTTGTGAAACTCCATTTGGGGTGGCAAGTTCTGTGCATATTATTTCTATTAAAGAGATAACGGACTTTATATAAATTTGTATTGGCCAGCTGGGGCTGGGTATCACAGGACGTACATTTCTGGGGGGAAATCTAATACTGGGGGTGTGTTGGGGTGTCACCCTGCAGCATAACCGAGGCTGGTAAGAGCCCAGGTGTGGCTGGCTGATTGCAGCACACACAGAGACACAGCTGGGAGCGACTTGCATGCTGGAGGCTATTTGTGAGCAGTCCAGGCTCGAGGCTACAGCAGCAAAGCAGTATAAGAGCACCCCAGGTTAGAGGGCAGGGGTGATACAGCTACTCATTACTCTGGATTGTACCCTGGTTTGTCACAGGGCTGTCAGGTTCACTGTGTATTTTAAGAAAGTTCTAACACTATTAGTTTTTGTCCATGTGTTCTTTAGTTGAAGTGGCTCAGACTTTTCCTTCTATGATTTTAAGCCACTTGATTATCCCTATTTCCTAGAGAGCACAAAAAACTCTTTCTCTTGAATACAGAGTTCCATGTTGGCATCATCGGTGTGTTTTTACTTTGATGTGTAGTGTTGGTACTATTATAATCATCCGTGCTGAGGCGAGGGCTCTTCTAAGGAAGTGTGGGTATGGGAGGGAATTTTAGGAAACTAAAAAGTCTTGGTCTTAATGAGACACTCATAATAAGAGGAAACTATCTTGGAACATTTGCAACCTTAGATAGGTGAGATGGATTACAACATGTACTTGGTGTCCTCCAGATGAAATTTATCCTGGCACTAAGGTGGTATCATTTATGAAGAAACAAAATCAGGCAATAAATTCCCAATGCTCAGGTCCATACTTGTAAAACTGTGTGAGTATTTATAAAATGATGTATTCTACATGATCAGAATTTTAAATCATGCAGGGATCGAACAGGGCTTGATGTGAGAGTTTTCTATTTTATCAGATGAATATCACCATTTTCATGGCAACTTGGGGAGGTAGTGCGGGTTATTGGGTGGTTTAATAGACTAGGAGTCAGGAGACCTCAGTTCTGTTCCAAGTACTGCCACTTACCTTCTGGCTGACCTTGGATGACTTGTCTCACCTCTCTGTGCCTCTGTTTCACATCTCACTTCTTGTCTATTTAGATTGGGAAAGGGATTGTTTCTTACTCTGTGTTGTACAGCACCTAACACAACAATTGAGATCTCAGTTGGTGCCCATAGATGCTACCATTATATGTATTAAACCGAACCTTGAAATACAATATATATCAAAATGTTGCTTTTTTCACCCGAATCAGAAAAAATGAAATAATGTATTTATTTTTGCCAGTTTCACCAGCAGCAAACATTTGTCCCCATAACCTTGATTGAATTTGACCTTTCACAGAAAGGGGTGTGACCCACATATCCTTCACCACTGATTTTGTTTGTTCCCTAATTATGTCTTGCTATATTAATGTGCCTTACATATGTAACATAGCATTATAAAATAATATAACAATAAAAATGCATTTATTTAACCAAACTTAGTTCTATGATGATTTCACATCAATAAAGAAATGCCAGCTCTGTATACATATATTGCACGGTCATGTGAACTTTGATTGTGAACACTAAATGATGCAGCCAAATGTGTTGGATACTGAATCTTGTGTAAGTGGGTCATGTTTATTTTTTAAGCTGCTTATTTAATGTTTGCAATAATGGTAGAGACAACAGGATATAGACTAACTCTGAATTTGAACCATCATCACCTGTACAAATAATCAGAATACAGAGAAGGATTGTCAAAGAGGAAGCAAAAACCAGCAGTGTTGTATCCAGAAGAGGAAAGTGCTGGAGAACAGACAGGAAAGTAGTAATGTCCTTATATGCATATGATGGAAAGAGAGATTAAGTGCAAATGTGTGAGTGAGTGTGTGACAGCAAACAATACAGTAGTATCTTCAATAGAAACCTAATCTATTTCCATCATTGATAAACATTATTTTACAATATTTTAGATTCAATAATAACTACTATATTTAACTTCAAAAATTTACTCAGGCTCTGTGCTTCCTTCTACCTACATGGGCAGAAATACGGGGTGCAAAAATGAGCAGGGGCTCTGTTACTTGCCAGCCTTCTCCTTGGGAGATCAGAGAAGCCCCTGCCTTCTTCCCAATATGTATTTCCCACCCTCTTCCCCCACCCCCACAAATGGGAGCATCGGTTAGAAATGCTGAAAGGCAAACTTCAGTAACTGGGCCCTCTGTCCCACATTTGCAGGCTCTACCACAGGAGGGTATGGCATACAAGCACCCAGATACCAGAGTGAGGGACAAGATGTAAGACCTTTGATCAATAAAGGCTAAAATTTTCAGACCTGATTGCCTAAAGGTAGGCTCTTAAATCCCTAAAGCAACTTAAGTAGACATTACAAATCTTTCCTGGTTTTCTGAAATGTAAAAACGAGAGCTGAATTGACCTTATACAAAACTGAGCAATCCCCACTAAAAAAGATTCCTATATATGACACAATGTGCAATTACCCATTAGTCAAAGTTATGAGCTGGAAAAAATGGATCATTTCTTGAAAAGAGAAGTGGCATGTTATTCCAACGCTGTGACTGAAAGAAGAAAAGGAAATATGATACAATACAATAGAAAATATGACATAGGCTTTTACATCAGTTTGATTCAAAACCACAGCTTGTAACATGTTGTGAGGTGCTGTCTGCTGAGGGTCTGAAGCCTTCGAATTTGTTGTGACATTTGACCAAACATCTGTCACTGAATGAAATGTGAGGATTTTTTCAGGCAACACTTGACAAATCAACAAGATTTGTAATGTCTACTTGAAGGTCCTTCAGGGCTTTTGTAGGTTAACTCAGAGAATCACAGAACAATGAAAGGTGCACAGTGATGCAAAAACAAATCTTTCAAAGTGTAATAGTTTCCAGTGTTATAGTATCTGAAACTGCTACCAAATTTGCGGGGTGGGACAGGGAGTGCTTTGCACTGGATTAGCCATGTGGATACAAATAATCAAGAGTAACTGCTTTCAAAACTCAGGAAAATTGAATATTTATTAAGTCAATTGATGTCTCTGGCTCTGCACAGTTCCCAGTATTTTAAGTAGGTTTCTGATTGTTCCATTGAAGAACTGCTATTTTGTAAAATTACGCCAGGAAGCACAACAGAAGCATGCTTATTTAAGACACACCAGGAAGCAGTCAGAGTTCCAACTTCATTGGCAGCGGAGTATTGTGATCTACCCATATGTTGCCAAGTTAATGACATATGTCTGGTGATGGAGATCCAAAGCACTGCCATATATCTCCAAGTCCTGGCTGCCTGGAAAAGGCCTGAAAACCTACATCTGGTCCTTCATGAAGCTGTTACAATATGGAACTTCATAAAAGACCATCCAGTGATTTTTTTTGAGTGTGGCTTTTTGCTTTGCTTTGTGATGACATGGGTTCCCTAAGGTAGCTCATATGAGGTATCATGTTCTAACTCAACTTCAAATTAAGATCATTTTCCTTTTACACTCAAGCCACTGCCTCCATTGGCACTTGGTATCTCTTTTTGGTAGTTTGGTTTATTCTAGTTTCTAGCGTGTGACAGTGCAGTTTAGATGTCTCCCGTCTTTCCAGGAATAGCAATGGTATGTAGCTTCTCTGTAGCTGTTCCTGCATATACATTCAGAGAGCTATTAGTGTGCCATAACAAAGTCCTTATTCAGATAGAAAATCAGGTCTATTAGGCCTGGTCTACACTAGGACTTTAATTCGAATTTAGCAGCGTTAATTCGAATTAACCGCGCACCCGTCCACACCAGGAAGCCATTTAATTCGACATAGAGGGCTCTTTAGTTCGAATTCTGTACTCCTCCCTGACGAGGGGAGTAGCACTAAATTCGACATGGCTATGTCGAATTAGGCTCGGTGTGGATGCAAATCGAACTTAGTAGCTCCGGGAGCTATCCCACACTGCACCACTCTGTTGACGCTCTGGACAGCAATCCGAGCTCGGATGCTCTGACCAGCCACACAGGAAAAGTCCCGGGAAAATTTGAATTCCTTTTCCTGTCTGGACAGTTAGAATCTCATTTCGTGGTTGGACATCGGGGCGAGCTCAGCAGCACCGGCAGCGATGCAGAGCTCTCCAGCAGAGGAGTTCATGTAATCTCTGAATAGAAAGAGGGACCCAGCATAGACTGACTGGGAAGTCTTGGATCTGATCCGTGTGTGGGGCGAGGAGTCTGTGCTTTCGGAGCTGCGCTCCAAAAAACGGAATGCAAAGACCTACGGGAAGGTCTCCAAAGCCATGAGAGACAGAGGATACAGGCGGGATGCAACGCAGCGCCACGTGAAAATCAAGGACCCCAGACAAGGCTACCAAAAAATCAAAGCAGCAAATGGATGCTATGGAGCCTGCCACCACTGCCCCACCAGTGACGGTGGACTCAGACGATGGGACAGTGTCGACAGCCAGTTCCTCGGCGATGTTCGCGGACGGGGAAGATGAGGAAGGGTTTGTGGAGGACGAGGCAGGCGACAGCGCTTACAACGCTGGTTTCCCCGACAGCCAGGATCTCTTCAGCACCCTCACGGAGATCCCCCAACAACCCTCCCCGGCCGTTAACCTGGACCCTGAATCAGGGGAAGGAGCAGTCGGTAAGTGCTTTAAACATGTAAACTTTTATTATTAATGGAACAGGAATCTGAACTATGTGTAAAGGAGGTCTCTATATATATGGGGATAGAACAGAAATCCTCCTGGGAGATCTCCACGAAGCTCTCCTGGAGGTAATCGAAAAGCCTCCGCAGGAGGTTCCTGGGGAGAGCTGCCGTATTGGGTGCTCCGTGGTAGCACACCTTTCCGCACCAGGCTTTCATGAGGTACTCAGGGAGCATTGCCTCCCTGAGCATGGCTGCATAGGCCCCTGGTTTGTGCTGGCTTTCACGCAGCATGCGCTCTCTATCTCCTTCAGTGACCCTCCTCAGAGTGATCTCGCTCTGCGACTCCTGCATCTAATTAGGAAAATTACCGTAATGTTACGCCTGGTTCAAAGTATTTTTAAAAAATCTCCGGACAGACGGCGTAGCAGAGAGTCGGCACGCTGCTGCATGACAAGCGTAACGGAAAGCCAAAGAATCAAATGGATGCTCATGGGGGGGGGGGATGAGGACGCAAGCTATCCCACAGTTCCCTCTGTGTCCGAAAATCATTTGCATTCTTGGCTGAGCTCCAAATGCTTCTAGGGTCAAACACAGTGTCCACGGTGGTTCAGGGCATAGCTCGTCAATGTACAGCCACCCCCCACCCCCAGAAGGAAAAGGGAAAGAAATCGTCTCTTGACTCTTGTAAATGTCACCCTATGTGTACTGAATGCTGCTGGTAGACGCGATGCTGCGGCACGCTACGGTAGCATCCTCGCCCCCGCTCCCCCACCTCATGGGTGACTGATGGTGCAAAACGACTTGTATCCGTCCTCATCATCAGCCTTGCAATAGATGGTGTAGTGCAATAGGACTGCTACCTGTTCTCGTCATCAGTCCATAAGTAGACGGCCTGCTAACTGTCTTCATCATAGCAACAGGGGGCTGAGCTCCATGAGCCCCCGCCCTTCATGTGTAAAGAAAAGATTCTGTACTGCCTGGACTATCATAGCAGCTGGAGGCTGCCTTACCCTCATTTCATTTCCCTAACAAGTCACTGTTTCTTATTCCTGCATTCCTTATTACTTCAGCATACAAATGGGGTGACACAACAACAGTAGCCCAGGAAGGCTGGAGGAGGAGGGAAGCAACAGGTAGGGTTGTTGCAGGGGCACCCCCTGTGAATGGCACGCAGTTCGTCATTCCTGCGGGATCTGACACAGAGCGGCTGTGCTCTGTAGTTCCCTGATACACTGCAACCCTAGTACAGTTGCCCCATATTCTAGGCGGGACTGTTTCTATTTTTAGATACCATAAAGGAGGAATTGACTCACGGAGTCATTCCCAGTTTTGTCTTTTGCGCCCCCGGCCGATCTCAGCCAGGGGCACCTATGACAGCAGCAGAAGGTGTAGTGCAATAGGACAGCTGCCCGTCATCACCTTGCCAATTTACATTGGCGTGGTTGATGGTGCAATATGGCTGATAACCATCTCTGCTGTCATGCAAAAGCAAATGAATGCTGCTGTGTAGCACTGCCGAATCGCCTCTGTCCGCGGCATCTAGTACACATATGGTGACAGTGACAAAAGGCAAAACAGGCTCCATAGTTGCCACGCTACGGCGTGTGCCAGGGCAATCCAGGGAAAACGGGCTCGAAATGATTGTCTGGCGTTGCTTTCCCGGAGGAAGGAATGGCTGACTACATTTACCCAGAACCACCCGCGACAATGAAATTTGCACCATCAGGCACTGGGATCTCAACCCAGAAGTGCAAGGGTCGGGGGACACTGCGATGGGGTGGAACAGGGGCAGAGTTTATGCTTTCAGGATTGCCTGCTGCAGGAGTGTGGACGAGATAGGTGCTGTGCATGCTGTTGTTCACAGACACAGACTAGACTGTGTTCATTGTTCGGAAAAATGTATCTTTGCAAGGAATTCACTCCCTTTTTCTCATCACACAGCTTCGACTGTCTCCAGACCTGCCACAGCATCCCCCTCACAGAGGCTGGCAAAGATTAGGCGGCGAAAGAGAAAGAAACTGGACGAGATGATCGCTGAAGTTATGGGGTGCTCCCGAGCCGAGGCGGACCAGCAGAGCCAGTGGAAGGAGACCCTCTCTCTGTACCAGCGCTCACACAGCGAACGGGAGGAGAGGTGGCGTGAGGAAGACAAGCAGGCGACTCAAACGCTGCTTGGACTAATGAGGGAGCAAACGGACACGCTCCGGCGCCTTGTGGATGTTCTGCAGGACCGCAGCCAGGAGGACAGAGCCCCCCCCCCCCCCCGCAGTGTATCTGCAACTGCCCTCCCCCGCCACAAAGTCCCATACCTCCCGTCACCCAAAGTAATAAGAAGGAGTGGCGCCAGGGGCCGTGAACACTGTCACTGCACCCCAGCAGAGTGCTCAAGTACCCAAAAGCTCTCATACCCTAATTTTTGAGAATTCCTTCCCTTCCTGACTCACCCAAGCCCCAATCCCAGTTTAATCCCCTGACTGTCTGGTTAATTATTAAAAATACTTTGCTGTTAGTTACTGTTTCCATCATGCTTTTTTACACAACGTTGCGTTTGAAGGGGTGGGTGGGGAAGGGGGTAGGGTATTGCATAGGACAGTCACCTTTAGCAGGGTACAGAGACGGGGGCAGGATCAGCAGCAGGTCACACACACAGTGCAGTCAGTAGGCACTCTGGTCGGTATGGGAGGTGGTTTGATGGTTCTGTGTGGGTCGGAAGTGCGTGACTTTGTAGCGGGGGAGGGTGGTTACAGATCTCATGCAACGGTCCCTGTCCTGGACCACAGAGCCACGCAGCAGAGGAATCTGTATCCGTCCTCCCCCGCCACAAGGCCACATAGCCCCCGCACACAGAGTCCCAAAAAGGAGGGATGGCAGGCTCCGTTGAAACAACCAGTCCGGCACTGCAGACCGCTCTGGGAGCAGGAGCCTGTCATTCCTCGAGTTTAGAGGTGGTCTTTACATCACCGCACACCCTACCCAGCACAGTCTGCGTCCCAGTTTCAACCATTTAATGCAAAGTCATCAATAAAGAAACCTTTGTAAAGTTACAGTGGAACATGTATTTTATTTTTAAACGTGTGTTGGAAGTGGGGGAAGCGGGGTGGACAGGGTATGTAACTGCAGATGCTAGTCAACAGTAACTTGGTAAAGAAACAGGGGCAGGTTCAGCTTCTCTGTAAAGAAACTGAACAGTCACAGGTCACGCTGCTTGCTGCTCGCTGGTACTTGAAGAGTTCCTTGTCGCTGTGCAAGGCGCCTGCATAGGGCTTCATGATCCAGGGCATTAGCGGGTAGGCTGGGTCCCCGAGGATCACTGTAGGCATCTGCACATCCCCAAGAGTTATTTTGTGGTCCGGGAAGAAACTACCTTCCTGCAGGCGTCTAAACAGAGCAGAGTTCCTGAAAACACACGCGTCATGAACTTTGCCTGGCCACCCGACGTTGATGTTGGTAAAACGTCCCCCATGGTCCACCAGTGCTCGCAGCACCATTGAAAAGTAGCCCTATTTCTCAGCAGCTTACTGTGGAAGAGGTGGACGATAAGGTGCGAGGAGTTGACAACGGCCATAACTGCAGCGGGCTCCGTGCTCGCAGTGCTGTGGCGCCCGCGCTGTCACTGAGCAGAAAAGTGCATGAACAGATTGCCCGCAGGCGCTTTCGGGGAGGGAGGGAGGGCATGATTGACGGTTCAATGATGACAGTTACCCAAAACCACCCTCAACACATTTTTCCCCCAGCATGCATTGGGGGAAATCCCAGAATTCCAATGGGCAGCGGGGAGTGCGGGAACTGTGGGATAGCTTCCCACAGTGCACCGCTTCCAAAGTTGACGCTGGCCCCGTTACTGTGGACTCACACAGTTGAATTAGTGTATTTAGTGTGGATACACAAATTTGACTTCATAACGTCGATTACACAAATTCGACTTAAGTTTATTCGAAATAGTCTTGTAGTGTAGACATACCCTTAGTTACATCACTTAGCAGGGTGGCACCAGCTTTCATCTCTTGCAACAGGCTGTTCTGCAGGACAATGCATCCTGATTATTGAAAACATTCCTGATTGCAGGGAAGGACAATGTGAGTATAGATGAGATAAGTATTCAATAATAAACTCCAATGAGGAATCCCTCATGATCACAAAGTAGTGAATCAGTTCTTCCTCTAGTAGGAGACACCAGAGGTAGATCTTTTTGCTATTTACCTAATCAAAAAGTTACCAATCTTCCTCTTCCCCCAATGCTTACAGAAAACAAATCTAGCCAGGGACACTCTCTACATCCGTAGGCAAGAGAGGCAGTATGTCTAGTCCTCAGTTCTTCTGGGAGCGAGGGGGTTGACTAAGCTCAGAGTTAGGACAAGCAAGGGCTTGGTGATGCTAATAAGCTCATAATCCAAGCAAGAACACTTATCAATCTTTCTGCAGTTAGCAGTGTCCAGTCCTGTGAGACTGAAAGCCTGTCTGTGGATGGTTACTCACTGTTATGTTCACAGTATATACACAGAGAAATTAGATAAATAAGTACTCTTCCTGGATTGTTGCAACCTTCTTATTATTCAGAACAATAGCACACAAGAAATCCAGACAGAAGGCAACAATAGGCTACTCCCTAAGGCAGCGAGGCACAACTCATCCTACTTTCCTTTAAGCTGGTTCTTTCTAGACTGACTCAGATTATATGCTTTGTTACAGAATCCCCTAGACCGCAAGCAGAAACAGGACCAGGACACCCCTCCCCCACATCAGTCACTCTTAAAGTAATAGCTTGCAATTCCAACACAACCCTCAACACACCATGCTCAAACAGGGCACTTCACTCTAGCTCAGGGATCAGCAACCTTTGGCACGTGGCTCACCAGGGTAATTGAAAAAGCAGCAAAGAGTCCTGTGGCACCTTATAGACTAACAGAAGTTTTGGAGCATGAGCTTTCGTGGGTGAATACCCACTTCGTCGGATGCATGGCAATTGTGTATATACCAGGGATCGGCAACCTTCGACACATGGCCCGTCAGGGTAAGCCCTCTGGCGGGCTGGGACAGTTTGTTTACCTGCTGCATATGCAGGTTCGGCTGATCGCAGCTCCCACATCCCTCAGCCTACGCTACTTCCCACAGCCCCCACTGGCCTGCAGCGGCAAACCACAGCCAGTGGGAGCCACGATCAGCCGAACCTGTGGATGCAGCAGGTAAGCAAACCAGCGGGCTTACACAATTGCCTTACACAATTCCTAGACAAAACACATTCTTGGGACTGGCAAACCAATATTGTTCTGCCACAGTTACTATGAGCGATGAGTTCACATTCTAACTGCAGGTCTGCTATTGAGTTTAAGTCAGTCATGTAGTTGTATGAGGACCTTTTCCTGACAACATTGCCTTGGAAACAGTGGGTGGGGGGATGGATGGAATATTGAAATATTTTATTCTAGATCAATCACAAATGTTGAGCATATGTAGAAGGTTACCACTGGAATGGGCATGAGAACAATGTTGGTAAGATGAGATGTCTGGATCATTAAGGTACTAACGAATTCCACTTAGTATCCTTCTGTTGTTGGACTGTATTTATTTTGCTGTTAAACATAACTATATATTATTAAATTTCAACTTTTATAGTGTATGAGTATTTAACACATTAATATTAATTTTGGAGTATATTCTCACTTCTAAGCTCAGGAATTTGCTTTCCGATCTCCACATGGCAGACAGTGCAAATGTATCCCCACTGTACATGTAATTTTGTGTCAAACTGTATATTTACTATAGTCTAGCAAATTATTGAATGAACAACAGTCTTATAAAGTACACAATCTATAATGGAAGCAGCCGGGATTTTTTAAAGTCTGTATAATGTTTACATTTAGGAAAACTTATAATTATTTTATGATCTATAAATTTTCATTGTATACAATTTACAAAAACATAGATAAAATCTTAAGAAGCACTTTATGAGCTTTTTGTATAGAAATTCACCTAATTTTCTCTGAAATTCCTTTCCTTTTTAGCTAAATGACTTGATGCTATGATTACTTTGCATGAGATTCAATTTGTTAAATTATTTTGTTCTTATTTATAATTTACAACACCATGAACTATTACTGAAGATAAGTATTAAGTAAGCCAATAAATGATTTTAAAAGGCTATATAAGAGTTAAACATAATGTTTTGTTATCTACACACTGTATCTGCCTCATTGATTTCTCTGTGTGTCTTCTAATGAACTACATGGTATTTTATCCGATCCTGAGGCAGAAGTTGGGAGGAGTAACAATCTTATGAATAAACGTTATTAAAATCATTACATGACATGTTATCCTGCCATGATGTTAATCTGTTTGGGGAGAGAGTTAAGCTACGGGGGCAAGGGAATTGAGTGTTTCAGCAAATGTTGTAAAGAATGAAATATGAACTGAAGGAGAACTGGCTGTCAGAAAATTGATTTAATCAGTAATAATCCATTTTAAAGAATGCTCAGTTTTCAGTTTGTGTTTTATTGAAAATCAGCTGGAGAGTAGGGTTTCTCTATTTATTTTTTTAAGTTTTTGTGTGGTGCCTCTGTTTTTTGTTTTGTTTTTGTTTTTTTAAGTTCCAGTGCATTAGGTAGCTACTAAGTCATTGTTGTTCTTCATAGACGTGGCTTATGAAAGATAACTATCTGACACCACTGCTGCATCAGAGTTCTCTATCTGTAGAATAGGTGCAGTACAAGCAGTGTCAATATGAGCTTCCCAAACTTCTCCTTGCCAATCTGCCTCAAACCTGACTATGGGGGATAGTAAAAGGGTTGTTCAGTTTCTCTACCACTTATTTTCTTGGTGTTTCAGTTAAAGTTGTCAGTGGTGTTTATAGCTTCCTTATAAATTGGTTGATTTCCTTTCTTGCATAATTTACACCTTCGAAGTCTCATGTGGACAAAAATATCTTTCTATAATTTTCAACATTTATTTATTGTTAGCTCACACAGCTTGCACTAATATTTCCAACTATTCCTTTTTCTTCTCCCAGGATGAGAAACCATGGACAATGGGCACTGCAAAGAAGGAATGCTCTCTGTTAGGGGGCACAGAAACTACTTTATCTATTAGAAATTATTTCTTTACCACTGGGTAATCCCTACTTTCAATAAAACTTGTTTGAAACAGTCAGATTGGTATATGATAATCAGAAATGCTCCTTTATGGAACAGAGTCAATGGAAATCAGTGATGGTAAAAGCGAGCAGAAGGTCTTTGGAGTGCATTGGAAATTCTAAGTAGAGAAAATCAACTGAGAACATGAAATATGGTAGAAAGATGATGATGGATACATTAGTACTGCTTTAAGGAGGCCACTTTAATGGCGTCCACATCAAGTGATAATCTGGATACTGCCAGGGAGGAGAAAAAGAAGGTGACCTAGAGAAACACTATGTAGAACAATAGAGAAACGTCAACTCTATCATCATGACACTCAGTATCTGAACAAATTAGCACAAGACTGAAATAAATGTCAGACATCCTATACAGCCAAAGGTGTGGGAGGATAAAGAATGCCCCTGTCATCTGGGTGTTGGGGCACAATAATTGATACTTAAATCACTAAAAGCTCAACCCTACAAAGTGCTAGGCATACTGGCCCAGTCCAACAAAGCATTGGAAGGAGTCCTATCAAAGTCAATGGGACTACTCACAATCTTACAGGTAAGATGATGCTTGTTCCTGTCTGAGGGCAGAGGGAGGTACATTAGAAGAGCCTCTGGAAGGCGTAAAGGCAGTGAAAGTGCCTGCAGGTCAGAACTCAGCTACTCCCCACACCTGGAGATAATCCTGCTCTTTTCCAAACCAATAGTTTTTGATCTAATTTCATAGTGTGGTAGAGGGTTCAGCCCCATTACACTTTGCCCACACAGTCTCCACCCATCAACGTGGTCCTCTTGAGTGCTCCACACGGATGTAGAAGAGGGTGTGCAAGCAAGTGCTCACCCCCCGTGTTGAGCAGGATGTGCTTTTCACCTTGCTGCAATGTTGCTGCCTACGCCCCATGCTCAGTCTGATAGCGTAGCACAGCAGGTGCCCCTAGCCCCTCTGTGCCTGCCTCCATGACACAGAACAGTTTGTAGCATTATTGTAAAAACAATTAATCTCATTCTGGAGGGGCAGATGGGCCAAACTTGAGTGGCACGGTGGGCAATGGCAATAAGTGGAGCTGGGCAGCTGGGATTAGGAGGAGCTGCCCAACCCTTGGAAGAGAGTCCAATGCTGGGCTGTGGGGCTTTGTGGGGGCAGCACACAGTGAGTGGCTAGGGAGGTATTGGGTATGGTGGATGAGGGGCTGGAGGTGAGTAGTTCATGGTCTATGGGATGAGTACAAAGTGGTGGGGGTCTCTGGGGTGAGGGGTGAGTGGGGGATATTGATGATATGGGTTTAGGGGCTGTGATGTTGGGGTCCGTGAGGGAAGAAGGGTTGTTGGGGTATATTTGGGACAGAAGGGCATTTGGCAGTCCATGTGAGGGATGGGGTGTACATGGGATGTGGTGGGAAGGGCATCTGGGGGTCTGTGTATGGTGGTGGTGTATGGGACCAAGGGCGCTTTAAGGTGGGCCCCCACAATTTACATAGTACACAGGGTCCCAAAATTCTTTAATCTGAGGGTGTGGGGGGGCACCTAAACCCACCACTGAGGAGGAATCAATTTCACAAAGCCCAATGGGGCACCCAAGCCTTCCAGACAGGCAGCCCCATGCCCACAACAGTGAGAGCTCCCTCTCTCAAGCTAATGGCAGTGGCTCCACCTTCTGCATAGGCAGAGATTGCTACATCAGTTACACTCAGGTTGGTTTCAGAACTTTTTTTCACAGCTATGAGGGCTAGAAACCTGAGATTCTGATAAGGGTCTGCAAAAAAAGGCCTTAGGCATGTGCCCATTGTTCTGATGCCTTAATTTGTCCCAAAGGTGTATCAAAACATCACTTAGCGAGAACCAAGTCTGAGGAGTCCATCAGTGCCTATGTGATCATATTCTGAACCCCTTGCAAATTTGCTGTGAGTGACGTCTCACTTTGTGATCTTGAGTAGGTGGAGCTTGGCTTATTGGGTAGAGCTTGGGATAGCAACATTGGTTTCTCTCCCTCCCTCCCCACCCCACACACAATTTGAGCCCCGATAAAGGTCACTATTGAATATTAAATGTAGCACGAGATGTTAGACATCAACAGTACTTTGTTGGTGGACTTACTGCCCTAGTGAAAAAGCCTGTTTGTGAAATTGCTTTATTTTTCTTCTATTTTCGTTCTGTATAGAGACAGTCTTTCCCTAGAGTCTCCTTGACCAGGCTTGAGTAGTCTGTTTAGTACGGAACACTGACATTCTGAGTTAGAGTAGGTGGATACAATACATGGACTCATTGCAATTCCCTTGGGTATATGTTACAGTCCTTCTGAAATGTATGTATCTATTCTGTTTGTCTACCTCAGGCCTGCACAACATACGGCCCGCATGCGGCCCGTGGAGCCTCACTGTGTGGCCCGCAAGGGGATTCTAAATCCCCCTGCACATGGAGCACTGCGGGCAGCCCAGAGCCCTTTGAATCCTGGCTGTGCCAGGAAGCAAAGAGCTGTGGGCTGCCGGCAACCACGGGGAGCCCTTTGAATCTCAGCCGCGGCTGGGAGTCAGAGAGCTCTGGGCTGCCGGCAGCGGCGGGGAGCGTAGAACCCTTTAAATCCCAGCCGCGGCCGGGAGTCAGAGGGCTCTGGGTTGCCCGCAGTGGCGGGGAGAGTAGAGCCCTTTAAATCCCAGCCGCGGCGGGGAATCAAAAGGCTCTGGGTTGCCTGCAGCGGCGGGGAGCCCAGAGCCCTTTAAATCTCAGCTGCGGCCGGGAGTCAGAGGGCTCTGGACTGTCCGCAGCGGCGGGGAGCCCAGAGCCCTTTAAATCCCAGCTGCAGCTGGGAATCAAAAGGCTCTGGGTTGCCTGCAGCTGCGGGGAGCGCAGAGCCCTTTAAATCTCAGCCGGAGCCGGGAGTCAGAGGGCTCTGGGCTGCCGGCAGAGATTCCCAGCTGCGGCTGGGATTTAAAGGGCTCAGGGCTCCCCGTGGCTGCCGGCAGCCCAGAGCGGTTTGAATCCCGGAACGCGGCCGCTGTTTGCCCCCTCTCCAGACCTCTGTTCCAACTGCCCCCCAGGACCCCCACCCCCTATCTAAATGCCACTGCTCCTTGTCCCCCGATTGCCCCCTCCCAAGACCCCTGCCCCAACTGCCCCTTGGTACCCCAGCCCCTATCTAAGCCTCTCTTCTCCTTGTCCCCAACTGCCCCCTCCTGAGACCCCCAACTTTCCCCAGGACCCCACCCCTACCTGTCCCCTGATAAACCCCTGGGACTCCCATGCCTATCCTACTGCTGCCTGTCCCCTGACTGCCCCCCTGAACCTCTGCCCCCTCCCACCACCCCTGCTCCCTGTCCCTTGACTGCCCCCTGGAACCCCCTACCCCTGCTCCAACCCCCAGTCCCCTTACCGTGCCACTCAGACCAGCGTGTCTGGCTCCTTGCAGCTCCAGACACATTGCTGCCATGCTCCCCCGTGGAGCCCACAGCCCTCTCCCCCAGCACCTGCCTTCCAGATTTGAACACCTCAGGATTCAGGAGTGCTCAAGCTCGGTTTGGGCAGCTGTTACTTCATTTCTCCCAAATCAAATATACTGATCCACTGTAACTTGCTGTAGAAAAAGCAGGATAAAATTGAGCAAGAAATGCTTATTAGCACTGGAATTGCTATTTTCAACAGCCATTGCCTTTTTGTTTGTTTAAGGAAGACAGTGATATTGCATTGGCAAATTCCCCATAGAAAGAAAGAGTGGAACAAAAGAATAATAAAGGCACCTCAACTTTTCCTCATTTATGGAGGACAGTCTTATAATATGCATCCAGATATCTTCCAATCACACAAGCTGAAAATTGTTCCACTTTACTGCAGCTCTGTAACCATATGGGAACCAATCCTGTCTGTGTTTTGTGCACATCCAAAATTCCTGCTGAATGACCTGCCCTTGGAGCATTACTAGTGACCCAGGGCTGGGGAGGCAGGAGGTGTGTGTGGGGCGGGAGGCACTGGTGGAGGGGAGCCCAGGGCAGGGGCAGCAGCAGGGTGGAGGGAGGGCACTGGTGGGGAGGAAAGGGGGAAGTCCAGCACTGGGGTGGCAGGGGGTGTGGGTCAGTGGGGGGAGAGCCCAGGATTGGGGCAGCAGGAGGGTACAGGGGGAAGCCCAGGGCTGGGACAGGGGCAGCCAAGTTTTTTTTTGCTTGGGGCAGCAAAACACCTAGAGCCGACCCTGCTGGGTTCCCCCAGCCGCCGGAGCCCCGAGCCCTTTAATTTGACCCTGAGGGCTCCCAGCCACCTCTTCAGCTGGGAGCCCCCGGTTGATTTAAAATAAAGTATCACCTCCCCACCCCCAACCTTCCTTTTTGGCCCACAGCTGTTTTGGTGGGGCGGCGCTGGGGAAGGAGGGTTTGTTTCTGCAGGGCTGGGCGGCCCTGGGGCGGGGTGTTTCTGCGGGGCCGGGAGGTTTCAGCCCTCGGCTGTTTTCTTTGGAGGAATGTGGCCCTCGCCGCTTTACGAGTTGTGTGGGCCTGGTCTACCTGTTTGGATAGCTCTGTGGCCTACATCTATATATCTATCTAAAGTTTATGAGGTCCCATTTATGCATGCTTATATTATCAACTTACCCTTGCCACCCAATTCTTAAGAGCAGTAAAAACTGTTTGCACCATTATCAACCATGCCTCCTCCTGTTTATGTATAGATATTACTGCTAAGCCTAGCCAGAATTTGGGCATAGCAGTGTTATAAATGCTTACATTGTATCTACTTTTGTAAGCTGCTGTACACTTTCCCCAAGAGAAGAGTCAGAACTTGTCTCTAAATGTTTATCACTGGCTCTAGACAGGTTTTGTAGTTAGATCAATGGATGAACTTCTTAATTGTTAATGTTGTATTGATTACAGAATTCCTTATAAATCATGTCACTTACTTAATAAAGCTTTATTATGTAACAAAAAATAACCATTTATCTCCTTTAACTTTTGAAGTAGGGTATTATTAGTATCTTATTAGCTGCATTTAATCTGAATTTATAATGGTAAAATATCTAGTAATGCATAGGTTTCAAGATCAATGTACACAACTTAACATTCTAAAGCTAATTAGTTGTGGTTATAATAGTTAAGGGACTATTTCAGAACAATGGGCTATTGAACGTTGCTTAGCAAAGCTGTGCAGAAATGTGAAAATTGCCTGCTTTTAGAAGTTAAAATCCACCTCAAGTTGCTGAAAATTCTACAAAAGAAGTCTGTTAAAGCTCAGCCTAGAACTTGACAACGTCATCAAAAACAGCCCTTCATTTCATCCCATTTTTTCCATGGCCAACTCTCGTTCAGATTCCTAAGTGAGGTTTTGAGTCTGACTCACATGTGCCCTCTCAAATTTTTCCATTGCTCACCAGAACTGGAAGTAGGACTACACCTCAGCTCTGAGGAAGCAACAGAACTCAGAAAGTAAGGAAATGGTTCATATAGTAAAATTGGGCTATAAATATTGTTAGGACTGTCAATTAATCACAGTTAACTCAAGCGATTAACACAAATCAAAATAGATTTTTTTAAAGTTGCAATTAATCACTGTTTTAATTGCATAAGAACATAAGAATGACCCTACTGGGTCAGACCAAAGGTCCATCTAGCCAAGTATCCTGTCTTCTGACAGTGGCCAGTGCCAGGTGCCCCAGAGGGAATGAACATAACAGGTAATCATCAAGTGATCCATCCCGTTGCTCATTCCCAGTTTCTGACAAACAGAGGCTAGGGACACCATTCCTGCCTATCCTGGCTAATAGCCATTGATGGATCTATCCTCCATGAATTTATCTAGTTCTTTTCTTAACCCTGTTATGGTCTTAGCCTTCGCAACATCTTCTGGCAAGGAGTTCCACAGGTTGACTGTGCATTGTGTAAAGAAATACTTCCTTTTATTTGTTTTAAACCTGCTGCTTATTAATTTTATTTGGTGACCCCTAGTTCTTGTGTTATGAGAAGTAGTAAAGAACACTTCCTTATTTATTTTCTCTACACCAGTCATGATTTTATAGACCTCAATCATCTCCCTTTAGTCATCTCTTTTCCAAGCCGAAAAGTCCCAGTTTTATTAATCTCGCCTCATATGGAAGCTGTTCCATACCCCTAATCATTTTTGTTGCCCTTTTCTGAACCTTTTCTAATTCCAATATATCTTTTTGAGATGGGGCGACCACATCTGCACACAGTATTCAAGATATGGGCGAACCATGGATTTATATAGAGGCAACATGATAGTTTCTATCCTATTATCTATCCCTTTCTTAATTATTCCCAGCATTCTGTTCACTTTTTTGACTGTTGCTGCACATTGAGTGGATGTTTTCAGAGAACTATCCACAATGACTCTGCAGAAAAGGACCTAGGGATTATAGTGGACGAGAAGCTGGATATGAGTCGACAGTGTGCCCTTGTTGCCAAGAAGGCTAATGGCATTTTGAGCTGTATAAGTAGGGGCATTGACAGCAGATCGAGGGATGTGATCATTCGCCTCTATTCAACATTGGTGAGGCCTCATCTGGCGTACTGTGTCCAGTTTTGGGCCCCACACTACAAGAAGGATGTGGAAAAATTGGAAAGAGTCCAGCGGAGGACAACAAAAATGATTAGGGGGCTGGAGCACATGACTTATGAGGAGAGGCTGAGGGAACTGGGATTATTTAGTCTGCAGAGGAGAAGAATGAGGGGGGGATTTGATAGCTGCTTTCAACAACATGAAAGGGGGCTCCAAAGAGGATGGATCTAGACTAGGAGTAATGGTTTCAAGCTGCAGTGGGGGGAGGTTTAGGTTGGATATTAGGAAACATTTTTTCACTAGGAGGGTGGTGAAGCGCTGGAATGGGTTACCTAGGGAGGTGGTGGAATCTCCTTCCTTAGAGGTTTTTAAGGTCAGGCTTGACAAAGCCCTGGCTGGGATGATTTAGTTGGGGATTGGTCCTGCTTTGAGCAGGGGTTGGACTAGATGACCTCCTGAGGTCTCTTCCAACCCTGATATTTTATGATTCTATGATCTCTTTCTTGAGTGGTAACAGCTAATTTAGACCCCATCATTTTATGTGTATAGTTGAGATTATGCTTTCCAATGTGCATTACTTTGCATTTATCAACATTAAATTTCATCTGCCATTTTGTTGCCCAGTCACCCCCACCAATTGTTGCCACCAATTGCACTGTTAATAGAATATCAATTTAAATTTTTTATAAATATTTTGGATGTTTTTCTACATTTTCAAATATATTGATTTCAGTTACAACACAGAATACAAAGTGTACATTGCTTCTTTTTTTATTTTTTTATTACAAATATTTGCACTGTAAAAAAGTTAAATGGTATTTTTCAATTCACCTCATACAAGTACTGTAGAGCAATCTCTTTATTGTGAAAGTTCAACTTACAAATACAGAATTATTTTTTACATAACTGCACTCAAACAAAACAATGTAAAACTTTAGTCTAGAAGTCCACTCTGTCCTACTTCTTCAGCTAAACACTAAGACAAAAGTTCGTTTACATTTATGAGAGATGATGTTGCCCACTTCTTATTTACAATGTCACCTGAAAGTGAGAAAAGGCAGGTTCTGCTTGATAATTATCCATAGCAGTGCGGCCCGATGTAACTTCAGTTTAATCATTTTAGTCAGAGGCCTCCAAAAGAAGGTTGATTTTCTTTTTTGATGGTTCAAGTTCTGTAGTTTCTGCATTGGAGTGTTGCTCTTTTAAGATTTCTGAAAGCACGTTCCACACCATATTCCTCTCAGATTTTGGAAGGCTCTTCAGATTCTTAAACTATGCTGTAGCTATCTTTAGAAATCTCATATTGGTACCTTCCTTGCGTTTTATCAAATCTGCAGTGAAAGTGTTCTTAAATTGAACAACATATGCTGAGTTGTCATCCGAGACGTCCATAACACAAAATATATGGCAGAATGTGGGTAAAAGCATGGAGCAGGAGATATACAATTCTCCCACAAGGAGTTCAGTCACAAATTTTATTAACACATTATGTTTTTAATGACCATCAGCAGCACAGAAGAATGTTCTCTGGAATGGTGCTCAAAGCATGAAGAAGCACACAAATGTTCAGCATATCTGGCATGTAAATACCTTGCAATGCTGGCTAGAACAGTGCCATGTGAATGCCTGTTTAACAGTGCGATTAAAACTGTGATTAATTTAAACTATTTTTTAATCTTGCAATTAATTGTGATTATTTTTAATCATTTGACAGCCCTAAATGATCCACCATATACAATAGTAACAATTCCCAATGATTAGGGAAACTGGGTTTGCAAGAAAGTGGTAGGGCTCGTCTGCTGACCAGGTCTGTTTGCATTTGTTCAAACCAAGTATGAAACACCTGCTGGCTTATTGTGGAAGGTGCAGTTCAGTATTTGTATTTGAAATTAAAAGGAAGTGAGAGAAGCTCTTTGGACTGACAGGAAATTAGGGAGCTATGATAGAGAAGATCCTGCAGAGGAGAACCTTGGAATGACTAAACTCAAGAAGGAACATTAGAATGAGATTTATGTGGTGATGGTGTTCCTGAGTTACCAATGAAAACAAACCCCAGAAAGGGATTTTTTTTCTAAAAGATTTGATGTAGTTCAAACAAGAACTAATACAGGGAAGTTATGTGGCCTATGTTAGGTAGGAGGTCAGACTAGATGATCACGGTGGTCCCTTCTGGCCTTATAGTCTATGAATCTATGATTTTGGACACTAACTTAATCTCTGTGTGCTCTGTGGAGCATGGGATAGGAATCCAAAGAAATGTAATAATGTACTAGATCACCGCCTATTAGCATCAGACACTGGGGCTAGATGAAAATGATTTTCTGTTTGCTTGTTTACCCCTAGATTGATCAGAGAGTTCATCTAAAATACAGACTCTCTGAGAAACCAAAAGGAAATGGTTCTCAGATGAGAAACTCAAGCAACCATGGACATAGGAGTTACAACATCCTATGTCCACCATGTGATTTGTCTCATGTGACCAATCCCAGTGAACAGAATTCAGATTTGAAATACACAGCTAACAATGTCCAGACACAGTTTAGATAATCAGAGTGAAAGACTACTGTGGAGATGTCATGAACATACAGCTAAGGGTAGCATAAAATCCCTCCTTTACCTGTAAAGGGTTAAGAAGCTCAAATAACCTGGTTGGCACCTGACCAAAAGGATCAATAAGGGGAGAAGATACTTTCAGATCTGTGGGGGAAGGTTTTTGGTTTGTTTCTCTCTGTGTGTTCTCCCTGGGCCAGCGAGGAATCAGGGCAGGGAAAATACATCTCTCAAAGCCATACCTGAACTAAGCATCTAAGGTTACAAATTGTAAGTAATAGGAAGGAAATGGGTTAGTTTAGCTTGTGAATTGTCCCTATGCTAAGAAGGAGGTTTATTCCCATTCTTCTGTAACTTTAAAGTTTTGCCTAGAGGGGAATCCTCTGTGTTTTGAATCTTATTACTCTGTAAAATTACTTTACATCCTGATTTTACAGAGGTGCTTCTTTTACTTTTTTCTTTATCATAAAGTTCTGTTTTAATTTCTGTGCTCACCCTTGTTAACCTATTTGGTTGGTATATTATTCTCAAGCCTCCCCAGGAAGGGGAGTGAAGGGGCTTGGGGGAATATTTTAGGAAACTTCAAGTGATCCTTTTCCTGAATCTTTATCTAATTCACTTGGTGGTGGCAGCAGTACCCATCCAAGGACAAGGAAGAATTTGTGCCTTGGGGAAGTTTTTAATCTAAGCTAGTAGAAATAAGCTTAGGGGATCTTTCATGTGGGTCCCCTCATCTGTACCCCAGAGTTCAGAGTGGGGAGGGAACCCTGACAGGAGGAAAAAATGAAATTTAAGCAAACAACTCCTGGTTCATGGCTGCAAACTGAATTGAAATCAAGAATGATTTCAAGTACTTTAACAGATCAAGACAATGAGATATAACACCTGTGCTTCTAACCAGAATAACAGAATTAAATAATTCAGTAGCACTGAGCGCATTTAGCACAATTTCTTGATGTTTTCTTATTATTGTCATTGCAGAAGCTTCTAGATTATAGTATTCCTTACAGCAATTATAGTCATAGTGCAATAGCTGAATGTCCAAATATTTAAATGTGAGAAATTATATAAAACTATCCACAAATAATAGCATTAAAGGAAAGTACTTCTACTACCACCAAAATTACATTGATAACATAGTTGTCAGGAGTAAAATGGAAAAAAACCAAAACTGGTAGCCATTTCAGGGAAATTGAAGGGTATTATGAGTAAATATATAGGTTAGTATTATAGAGGGAGCTGGTAGTGACCCCTGTATTTAAGTTGCCTAACATGTTGTATTATGAAGGATTCTTGAACCTTTTCTTTAAGAAACTCACAACTCCATAGTTTGCAACATGCATTTGATACTCAGCAAAAGGATAACTGACAGACTATGGAGGTCTCTATTTTTTGTCCCATGAAATTCTTGTCATGAGATATAAACTGTTTAAACGTTATCATTTCTCTTCTCCCAATTATATTCCTAAAGAAAATGTTGCCATCTGTCAAAATAACATGAATATTCTAAGGTCAGGCTGTTGTTGCCACCCAAGCAGCAGCAGTACTTGTTGCATTGGTATCATCTGGAGCAACTTTGTTTGGGATTGGAAAGGGGAAAATGACCCAAGCTGGTCTCCCTGGCCCACAGAAACCAGAACATGGCCCATGGCCCTCTCTCTAAGGGCACCATCTCGGGCAAGAGTTCCTACAACTCTCAGAGGAAAGAAAAGAAATAGCTAGGTCAAGCTGGGCCTCCAAATTCCAACCACCCTTCAAACCCAGTACTTGGACCTAGCCATCCTTTCTCCCTCTTGGGATATCAGTCTTTTCCTGCTGACAGGAAATGTGGTTGGTTAGTCCTGTAGCTTAAGTGTTCGCAATCTGTGCAGCAGTGCTTGAAGGTTCAAGATTCAAAATCCTACTAATAAGGCTTGATGGGGATTTGTTATAATTGTACATACTTTTGTTTTTGCCTTTTTCCTTCAAAGAAGGCACCACCTAGATTTTAAAATTTAACTTCCTATGTAAAAAAAAATGTTGTTTATGTTGCAAAGTTAAGCACTTGAAATATAAGAAATACTAGATTTACAAATGCTTGTAGAACCTTAATTTGGCCCTCTTATGCATGTGCATTCTGATGCAGACTTTAATTAGATGACCTCATAGTATTTTTTTTCTACAGGGTCTCTGCCTGATATATTTATTAACAGGAATATTTATTCACTGGTACATTTATAGTGAAACAAACCAACCAATCAAAAACCTACTACTAAACCAAGATACTCCACTGCATACCCTTCTCTCTTTGGGAGAGGATGAGAGAGCATACAACTTGTGTATTCAGTTGCTTAACACACTAGTGGAAGGGGCTGAAACACATCAGTGATGAGCAGGGTATAAGAACCTATGAAGAATAAGATGAAAATATAAAAGGGCTGATTTATGGTTGCACGCATAATCATACATTTGGCATTTATTAACTTCCAAGTGCTTTCCTCTGCCACCTAAATAACATTCTTTCAAGGTTTTTAATAATGGAATATATTATATATATAGTGTGTGTTACTGACCTGCTGTGTGACCTAGTGTTTCATCTCTGTGCCTCGGTTTCCTCATATGTAAAATGGAGATAGTGGGTGACATCCTAACCCCCACTCCGGCCCCTTTATGCCAGGTAAAAGGCTGTAGTGGTGTAAAGATTCCCTCAGCACAGGAACTGCATAACTGAGTCATCAGGCTGCTTTCTGAGGACATGCCATAGCATAGCTGTTGTAGGAGGGGCATCTCAGGGTGGGGCCACATCTCACAACACTGCAGAGATTTCAGGCAACACTATGGCCTATAGGGCAGCCTTAGCTTGTGGAGACTACTGTAACTTAGAGCCCTAAATTACACCAGGGTCCTCTCCAGCCCCGAGAGCAGTCCAGAATCAGGAAGTGCAAGGGTGATTTAAAGCCTGTGTCTTCTCCCTCCTGTTTTGTAAATTCAGTGTTTCATTTCTTTCACCCAATGATACACTCCTTTTTAAAGCCCTAAGAATAAAAAGGGAACAATATAAGCTATTGTTGTTGTTTCCCTTCAATTTAACAGGTTAAAAAAATCCTGCACACACAAGAGAGTGGGAAAGAATTTATAGCCTAAGATTGGCACTGGCCTTCAAAGCAAGACAAAAGCAAAATTCCTACTCAGAAAATGAAGAAGTCCTTTCTTCCTGACATCTGAGTGCTGAGCTGACATCAGAACTAACAAGATTTCCAGAGTTTCTGCATAGTATTTGGAAAGAGAAGGAACTCAACATCAAATGAACCAAGTTTTAAAATTAATATCCGCATAGTTCCATTGAGGTCATTGTGAGTCATATATACATCACATGGCAGAATTTGGCTTTCAGAATTGATGGCCTCTCTGAATCACTGAACAACAGATGAGAAAACTGCAGAATCTGTGATTAGATTTCCGCTGTGTTTCTTTACTCGCTGTATGTATGCTCCAGTTCACTGGTGGGGTTTATCAAATAATAATAATCATACCCCTAAGGACTTGATTCATTGTTTCATTACTTTAACTGTTTTTCCTCCTTTTTTGCTTTAGTTACTACAATAAAATACAGTTCTTTAAAGAAAGATTGATGGGCAGCAGCCTAGTGGAAGAACTTGTTTTGGAAGCAAAACAAAAACTTTTCACTTGCAGGCCTGGTGAGAGATGATCATGGCAGACAGGTACATGTTTTGTTTGATTCTGTGTTCTATTGAGAAGCTGTTCTGCTCCTCTCATCTAGCTGTTGTGGTGCACAAAGGGGCCTTGATGGTCACTGTAAGTGTAAAAAAAAAGGGCACTGGGGAGTAATTATTTTGCTTGTGATTAGTCTGTATTTGCACAAATAGGAATGTCTGATATCAGACATTTTGCTCATGATTATCTTTACATAATAGTTGCAGCTTGTTAATGCAGTGCTCCTAAGTTTTCATTTTAAAAAGCCATCTCTTGATATTCTTGGATTTCTAGCAGATGATTAGATTATTGGTTTTTAAATTAGATACCACTGAACCCTGACCAGTGATATCTGATCCAAGTCCGTTAATTTGTATTACATTTTCAAAGCAAGTCCTGTCATTAACCTTTTTATCCTCCATCCCTTTCTCTAAAACTATGCCCACATTCTTTCTCAAACATGAAATGTAATAGTGAGTGTAGCAATATGTAGCGTGGAGAGGAGATTTCTCTACAGTCTTAAAAGAAGGGGTGTTAGTGTCTGTCAACTTCTTACTTGATACTGACTGTATGTTCTTACAATGAATGTCAAGTGACTTGAAATTCTCTGTAAGATAAAATAGACAGATGTTTATACAGAAATCTTATAACAATAGATAATAGTTAACACTTCATAGTGTTGTTTTTTTCATTCATAGATCATAGAAATGCAGGACTGGAAGGGACCTCAATAAGTCACCTAGTCCAGTCTCTTGCACTGAGGCAGGATTAAGTATTATCTACACCATCCCTGACAGGTGTTTGTCTAACCCATTCTTAAAAAGCTCCAGTGACAGAGATACCACAACCTCCCTAGGTAATTTGTTCCAGTGCTTAGCTACCCTTATGGTTATAAAGGTTGATTTTTTTTGTCCTCCCCCCCACAATATCTAACCTAAATCTCCGTTACTGCAATTTAAGGCCATTACTTCTTGTCCTGTTCTCAGTGGTTAAGGAGAAGAATTTATCACCCTCCTCTTTATAACAACCTTTTACGTACTTGAAGACTGTTATGTCCCTCCTCGGTATTTTCTTCTCCAGATTAAACAAACCCAATTTTTTTAAATCTTTCCTCAGAGATTATGTTTTCTACATCTTTAATCATTGTTTTTGCTCTCCTCTGGACTTTCTCCAATTTGTCCACATCTCTCCCAAAGTCTAGTGCCCAGAACTGGACACAGTATTCCATCTGAGGCCTTATCAGTGCTGAGTAGAAGGAAGAATTAATTCTTCTGTCTTGCTTATAACACTCCTGCTAATACATCCCAGAATGTTTGCTTTTTTTGCAATGGTATTACATTTCTGAAGGAAAATATGGTGGGCTTACAACTTTGGCCGGGCTTTTAGGCCTAAATTTTGGATAAGCTTGTTTCTAGGCTGTGTTGAACTTTGGTTTAGCTTGTCTGTGTGTATAAGAGGCAGAGAGGAGGGGGACAGAGTGATGAAAGAGTGATGGAAAGTTGCTTCTGTGTGTCAAGGGTGAAAGGAGTCACAGTGGAAAATCTCCAAACAGAACTATTTGTAATTTTCCATGCTTATGAAATATATAACTGCAACAGTAGTGTTAGAAAGGTTGCTGACCGCAAAAGAACAGACAGTGAGTAACAGTAGGGACCTAGTGGGGAATATGCTTGTTTTTGCTTTGGTATTCCAATAAGGTAATTAATACGGAAGTATGTGTAATTACTTGTGTAATGTGTAATGTCTAAATATGTGTAATGTCTGTGGTTTTAACCGTTATAAGCTAGTTAAAGTTTAAACAGGGCAGAGTAGCTTGCCACCTTGCATGGGACTATGCTGACTCTCCTTATTGAGGTTAAAGAATCCTTATTGAGTTTGCAGGAACAAACTATCCTGATGCGTAGAAAGAACAGTAAATATGGCAGGCGACCAGCTTGACTTAACAGTGAAATCCTTGCTGATCTTAAACACACAAAAAAAGAAGCTTACAAGAAGTGGAAGACTGGACAAATGACCAGAGAGAAGTATAAAAATATTGCTCAGGCATGCAGGAGTGAAATCAGGAAGGCCAAATCACACTTGGAGTTGCAGCTAGCAAGAAATATTAAGAATAACAAGAAAGGTTTCTTCAGGTATGTTAGCAACAAGAAGAAGGTCAAGGAAAGTGTTGGCTCCTTACTGAATGAGGGAGGCAACCTAGTGACAGAGGATGTGGAAAAAGCTAATGTACTCAATGCTTTTTTTGCTTCCGTCTTCACGAACAAGGTCAGCTCCCAGACTGCTGCACGGGGCAGCACTGCATGGGGAGGAGGTGACCAGCCCTCTGTGGAGAAAGAAGTGGTTCAGGACTATTTAGAAAAGCTGGACAAGCACAAGTCCATGGGGCCGGATGCGCAGCATCCGAGGGTACTAAAATAGTTGGTGGATGTGATTGTAGAGCCATTGGCCATTATCTTTGAAAACTTATGGCCATTGGTGGAGGTCTCGGATGACTAGAAAAAGGCTAATGTAGTGCCCATCTTTAAAAAAAGGAAAGAAGGAGGATCCAGGGAACTACAGGTCAGTCAGCCTCACCTCAGTCCCTGGAAAAATCATGGAGCAAGTCCTCAAGGAATTGATTCTGAAGCACTCAGAGGAGAGGAAAGTGATCTAGAACAGTCAGCATGGATTCACCAAGGGCAAGTCATGTCTGACTAACCTAATGTCCTTCTATGACAAGATAACTGGCTCTGTGGATGAGGGGAAAGCAGTGGACATGTTATTCCTTGACTTTAACAAAGCTTTTGATATGGTCTCCCATGGTATTCTTGCTGTCAAGTTAAAGAAGTATGGGCTGGATGAATGGACTATAAAGTGGATAGAAAGCTGGCTAGATTGTCAGGCTCAGCGGGTAGTGATCAATGGCTTTGGGCCAAAAGAAATCTGATGAGTTTCAACAAGAACAAGTGCAGAATCCTGCACTTAGGACCGAAGAATACCATGCACTGCTACAGATTAGGAACCGAATGGCTTGGCAGCAGTTCTGCAGAAAAGGACCTAGGGATTACAGTGGATGAGAAGCTGGATATGAGTCAACAGTGTGCCCTTGTTGCAAAGAAAGCTAACGGCATTTTGGGCTGTTTAAGTAGGGGCATTGCCAGCAGATTGAGGGACGTGATCATTCCCCTCTATTCAACATTGGTGAGGCCTCATTTGGAGTACTGTGTCCAATTTTGGGCCCCACACTACAAAAAGGATGTGGAAAATTGGAAAGAGTCCAGTGGAGGACAACAAAAATGATTAGGAGGTTGGAGTACATGACTTATGAGGAGAGGCTGAGGGAACTGGGATTGTTTAGTCTGCAGAAGAGAAGCCTGAGGGGGGATTTGATAGCTGCTTTCAACTACCTGAATGGGGGTTCCAAAGAAGATAAATCTAGACTGTTCTCAGTGGTAGCAGATGACAGAACAAGGAGCAATTGTCTCAAGTTTTAGTGGGGGAGATTTAGGTTGGATATTAAGAAAAACTTTTTCACTAGGAGGGTGGTGAAGCACTGGAATGGGTTACCTAGGGAGGTGGTGGAATCTCCTTCCTTAGATGTTTTTAAGGTCATGCTTGACAAAGCCCTGACTGGGATGACTTAGTTGGGGATTGGTCCTGCTTTGAGCAGGGGATTAGACTAGATGAGCTCCTGAGGTCCCTTCCAACCCTGATATTCTATGATTCTATGATTCCTTGCATATATGCTCGCATAAAATAAAGGTGCCTCAGGCTGATCTGATCCAAACTCAACATGTGGTTGATTTTCCACAACACATTGTTGACTCATATTTAGTTTGTGATTCACTATAACCCCTAGATCCTTTTCTGAAGTACTCCTTCTTCGGCATCATTTCCCAGGTTGTATGTGTGCAATTGATTATTCCTTACTAATCATAGTACTTTGCATTCATTCTTATTTATTTGAAATCATTTCACAAAGGTGGCATGAGAATTTTAGTTCCCAACATTAAAAAAAAACCTGAGGGTTGCTTCCATGCCTGCCTATAGCTCAGCACCACCAGTGACTCCTGGAGAATCATGAGCAGCCTGTTCTTACTGTGGCCCAGTGGTGTTGACATGAGTAGACTTTATGTATTGATTCCCATTGCCTTTCCTTCTGGCTGCTCACAGTCTGTGTCAAAATGAGCAAACTATGCAGTAACCACATTCTGTGCAGACCAATCTGAATGTGTTGAGGAAATAATTACTATTCTAGTAAAGTCACCACTAATGTGTTTCCCCTCAAATACAGAAAGTTAGGCTATAGGCACGTGATCAGTTTAGCATAGGCATTCTCTCAACCAAGATTCTAATAATGGGGGCTTTGGATGAGTACTGTTTTGATTACTTAGCTGAAGCTTCCTCCCACCACCTCCCCAGTGGAAGATCCATTCTTTTCTCAATTCTATGGATTTCCCTGCCATCTGAGCCTCTCCTTGACACCAGGCAACCCTCTATTACCCTCTAGCCTGTTCACCATGGGCCCTTCTCCCATTGGTGTCACTCCAACCTTCCATTCTCTCCCAGCACCGGTTCACTACTTGCCCCTTTACAGAAGCAAAGGGACTGGGAATGGCAGACAACTGTAGGAGGAAAAGGGAATTGGAGTAGTCTTAGAGACACAGAAAGGGTAAAGAGAAGAATGGATATAAAGAAAAACCGAGCAAATGACCAAAAATTGAAGGAGATAATGGAAAAGGGGAGATAGAATCAATGAAAGTGTGAAATAAAAAGGATAAAGTAATAAAAGAGAATGAAGTCACACCTTCCATGTTAGAAAAAAGTTGTTAACCACAAGTACACTGCATTTTATATTTTCGAAGCATTGTTTGCGTTCATACATTCTGAGGTTGACACAAATCAATGTTAGTCATTTTTATTTATTCCGTGAAATGTGGGCCATTATATGTATCATTTTAGTGCTTTGCTGCTATAAAAGATCAAACGTTCTCCCTGTGACCTTATCATTTATTGGTATGACCATCACAGCATTGATACACCATTTAGCTGTGACTGAAAATTTTATTCTATTCAGTTATTTGGGATTTGGCAGAATATGCTAAAATTAGACATTCAGTGCAACACTACTATGGGATTATCATTCACTAGTTACATTTAATTCAATATGTGCAAAGAGCTAGGGTCAAGATTTTTAAAGGTATTTAGGCATTATTGTGCTCTGTGTGGCAATGCCTATCTGCTTTAGGTGCTTTAAATCTCATTGTCAAAAGAGATTTGGGTATTTCAGATGGCAATGTCAATGGGATTTTGGCTCCTAAGTGTCTCAATCACTTTTTAAATGAGCTTTAGGCTCCTAAATATGCGAGGCATTGCAATGCTGAGCTCAGCAAAGCCTCAAATACCTTTAAAAATCTGGACCTAGGTTTTCAGATGAACGCATTGGCCATTGCTCTGACCTTATCTGAACACCCATAAGGGAAGCAGGGATGAAATTCTGTCCCCAGTGAAGTCAGTGAAGCTGGTATTTTACTCTGGGGATTGAACATGAATTGGATGTCAAGTCAGTTGTATGTGCCTATGCAGAGCTCATTGTAGGAATAGCACCCAATTTTGGAATTTTGTCCCAAAATACATATTGTATCATATCTCAGATGTCCACACCACATATTTTCATTTTTGTAATATAACACTTAAATGAATAAATTATATTTATGTACATTCAAAGTAAGCTAAATTAACCTTTAACATTTTGATTTAATAGTCTGATACTCTGCCTCCCCAGGAAATTAAAAATTACTGCCACCTCTGAAAACTTGTCATTATCAACAATATGCATCTACTGCAAAGAAGGAAGGCCCAATCCTGCAAACATTTATGCATGTGCTTAACATTAAGTACAAGTAGCCCTATGAAATCAGTCGCAGTAGCCACCTGCTTCAAGTTAAGCAAGTGCACCAGTGTTTGCAGGATCGAAGTGTATGGGGCCATATTTCCAGGAACCTATTTTCTAATAAAAAACATTAAGGAGATCATTGTCATAGCTATCCTGTACTATATTCTTTGTCTTCTCAACTCAATTATTTAAAGCCTTATTCTTTAAACATCTTGATCATTACGAGTCTTAGTTGATTAATAGCACCAGGTTCTGCAACCTTCAGCCCAATGTTAAGCTTTTTACACTTCATATCATAGCTATAAACACTTCTTCCTTTTCCAAGTTCATCAATATTTGATTTATCACATAAAACAAAATGGTAAAGACTCCACTCCAACACACACTGCATACTTAAAAGGCATCTCAGGGTAGTAAATCAACTTCATTTTACATGTTTTTAAAGTTTCTTCATATTTTTATTTCTGTATTCTATTCTTGGAATAAATTGTCACCAATGTACCACACAGCTTCTTTTTGTGAGGATAACTAATTTGACAATAGATCGAGCCTGTGTATTTGTTTACTTTATGTGTTCAAAATAACCATAAGAGATACCATCACTGGGGGGACATCTTTCAACTGATTACTGCATGACATGTTTTTTATCCTTAGCATAGAAGATAAGTTACTGATTTCATTTTTTCTTGTACATAGTTGAAAATCTCTTTTGCAAATTAAGGCGGTACTGTGGATTGTCAACATTTTTTTAATATAAAAATCCTGGTACTTCATGTAGTTTCAGATATTGACCACTGAGGGGCCAGATCCACAAAGGGGCTTAGGCTCTTACACCCAAATTTAGGTGCATAAGCAGTGATGTAGTGGTAAGAAAAAGTGGGTAAACTTACCTTACTGATGTTCCAGGCCAGGCCATGGCATGGTAGGCACTCAGGGTGTGCAGTATCAGTAAAAGAGTGGTTAATTTGTAAGTATAATAGTAGATGAAACAAGCAACACTGTGTATGGGAACTGCTCAGCTTCAGAAACCAAACTCAGATTTGTTGAGGAAACAATTAAGTCCATATTCTTTTAAATGGTCCACACATATGGTCAGTCAATCCACATAGGCAGTAGCACTGGATGGCTCACTGTGGTTTTTACAGGCCACAATTTCCATGACTGATCTCTCTTGCTGAGCATAACCAGCTAGTAGATAATGTGCACATCAGTTGTGGTGGTCATGCAGCCAGTTCTTGCTTACCACTGAAGAATAGGAGTTAGTAAAAGCTTTATTCCTTAAATGAGAAATGGGTAAACAATATATTCCCCAAATGAGAATTGGATTAACTTAATTTAGCCATATTTACCCTTGACTATCCTATTGTGCCTACATCCCAATTTTAGACACCATTGTGTGCCACAGAAGCCCTACTCTGGTGCCACCTAATCCTGGAGGGCCTAAACCAGGGGTTGGCAACCTCTGGCACGCAGCTCGCCAGGGTAAGCCCCCTGGCGGGCCAGGCCAGTTTGTTTACCTGCCACGTCGGCAGGTTTGGCGGACCGCTCCCGCTGGCTGCAGTTCGCTGTCCCAGGCCAATGGGAGCCGCGATCAGCCGAACCTGCTGATGCGGCAGATAAACAAACTGGCCCGGCCCGCCAGGGGGCTTACCCTGGCAAGCCGCGTGCCAGTGGTTGCCAACCCCTGGCCTAAACTCATTTGGTGCCTAAGTGTCTGTCTCTGAACATGCACACTGCTGCCTCACTCTAAGCATCAGGATACCTATCTCACACTTAGCCCCAGCATGATCCTCATTCTAGGAGAACATAGATTTTCCTCCATCTGTCTTCCCTACAGGGCCTGATCTGGTAGATGTGCTCAGAGCACGATCAACTCTACACAAATCATCCTCCAGTGCAGAAAGAGGCAGATAACTGCCTTATAACCTTTAATGCTGAGGTTAGGGTGCTCACATAGGATATCGGAGATCCTGGTTCAATTTCCCTTTCTGCCTGATCAGAAGTGATTTGAACAGGGATCTCCCACCTCTTAAGTGAGTCCACTAACCACTGGATTAGGGGATATTCTGATGTGAGTCTTTCTCAGTCTCTTTTGTTGAAGTCATTCCACTATACTTAAATATTAATTGGGTCTGTGAGGCTTTTGTGGATCGCATTCTAGGCACCCATCTCTCTCTCCATTTCTTGTATAGGTGCCAAGGCTCCCTAACTAAGGCTTTGTGGATCCTAATGATTCTCAAGGGGCCTAAAATTGGACACTGCAGAGCCTAAATTCCTTAGTTGACCTGGGCCTGAGAACAGCTTCTTTAAAAAGTTTACGTTATTAAAATCACTGTGAACTTTAGTGACCTTCTGATACATATTCATATTAATCTAAGGAAAATAAAATATTCAAATCAAGTTTTATCATCGACAATAGTTTTTTTATTGCAATCAGTGTCAGTAATGTTGTCTTTTTATTTTTTACTTTTGGTAGACTTTGTAGTTAAAGAAAAATTCCAAATGGTTCACTAGTAGATAACGAAATTACCTGCATTTTCTTTTATTTTGCTTTTTCTTCTAATGGAAAATACTACCACATGCATTTTCCCCACAAGTGCTAGCACACTAAGATATGCAAATGTATACCACTGCACATCTTTTTGATAAACAAAATAGTTTTCATCAGTCTATTGAGGTTATATTTGTATTTTAAAATGTTTTTCTTACCAAGATTAACGAAAATATTCATTTTAAAAATCTTAATATTAAATTCATAATATGGAGGCAAGCTGATCACTTACTTAATTTTATTTTAAGGATAATTTGATATTTGTAAAACTGACCGAGTGGTATACAGGCAAATTCATAAATACCCTTTCAAATGTCAAAATGAGTTTGATTTTATTGGTTTTGTACCCTTTTTATTCCACCAATACATTTCCCAATAGATAGTATTTATTAGACTATCTTTAAAACAGAAATTGTTAGTAATATTGTTGAAAAGTTAATTTCAGTTTCTTAATTCTGAGTATTCCTGCTGGGGAGCCTGAATCTCTGGATTATACCCATACAGTCAGAGAACAAAACATTCCATGTTACCTGGGTTAACGGATGGATTTAGAATGTTGAGCATTCACAATAAATGGCTAATGAACAAGCTAAAACCCAAGTGTTGTTTGAAACTGTTTGCTATTTCTACAAATAACAAATATTTTTAAACAATTACCATCTGTTAGGCAAGTCACACACAGAATATTAAATGAATTAAATATTCATCATGAATTCATCCATATGCACTCAAGTACTTAACCCTTCTCTCTGTGACTTGACATATACAGAACTTTATTTATATGGCAATCGTTACTATACATCTCATTGGCATCTTGTTTTCAATTGTTTGTTCAAGAATAAAACACTTAAAATAGATTGTATTTCTTCTTATTAATGCTGCTTGTAATCTAAATTATTGCTTTATTATAGAGATGGGCCTGAGGCACAAAGTTGAGATCTGGATCTGAAGTAACCTCAAATTGTAGGGTTTAGGGGTTTAGCCTTCTCAATTAATGACATTAGATATTTATCAAACATGTTATGGATATTTATTTTGGAATACTCAAAGTATTCACATTTTACTTTAAATTCAGTTTTATATAAAATGATTAGGGCAAAATCCTCCTCTTACTGACAGGAGCGGCCATAGTGATATGGAAGAATTGAAATTATGGTTCAGGAGCCTTCCTGCTGTACAGGGCAACATTATAAAGGGGAGTCTGGATACACAGTGTTGCTATGAAAAAAGCAACGTGAACCCCTGTTTACAGTGTGCCTGACCACACTTCAAGTATACAGATCACATCTCCTTGGGGTTATGGTGTGTCTGTAGTCATGGGTGGTAGGTATAGGAGGCCAGGGCAGGCTAAGCCTCCCCAAACAAAAAGTGTGCTGACCCATGGCCTTTGGAGCAGCGCTGCCGAAATGACACCCACCCGTGCTCCATTCTGAGGCCCCGCTCCCGCTTGTCCTCTTCCCGACATGGCCTGCCTGCACTGTTCCTCTTCCCACTCCTGCTCCCCCTGTTCCCGGGGGGGCTGGGAGAGGGGGCGGAGAGGCACAAGTGGTAGGTGGAGGGGGCCATGTGTGAAGGGGCAGAGCAGGAGTGGGGCTTCGGGTGTAGTGGTAGTGTAGTGTGGGTGGGGCCTTGGGGGCAGGGCCGGCTCCAGGCCCCAGCACGCCAAGCGCGTGCTTGGGGCGGCATGCCACGGGGGGCACTCTGCCGGTCGCCGGGAGGGCGGCAGGTGGCTCCGGTGGACCTCTCGCAGGTGTGCCTGCGGATGCCCCACCGGAGCTGCGGGACCAGCGGACCCTCCGCAGGCACGTCTGCAGGAGGTCCACCGGAGCCGCGGGACTGGCGACCGCCAGAGCGCCTCCCGCGGCATGCCGCCGTGCTTGGGGCGGCGAAATTGCTAGAGCCGCCCCTGCTTGGGGGGAAGATGCTGAGGAAGGGTGGGCCTCATGGCGGAGCAGGGGGGTGAAGCCATGGTCCAAGCACCAGTACCCCCCCACCCTACTAATAAGGAGTTTCTGGCACTCATGCCTAGCCTCCCTAAATGCAGGAGATGGAGTTATTCGCTGCCCATGTCTGTAGGTGCATGTAACCATGTCCTATGCTGCTGGTACATCTATGAACTTGGGCAAGGAGAGTCATAGGCATTCCTGGTCCTTCTTTCTTTCCCTGGTACATCCATACAACATACATTGGGATTTGGTCCAAAGCTCATACTGTGCTGGGACACTAATATCTATCAATTGGTCATAGAGGGATTTGTACCAATTTCAATAATTTAGTTGGGAAAAGAATGTTTTTGCCTCTATGAATTTTTTCCCCTTTACTTCAAAATATAAAAAAACTCAAAACCATTTTGTGTTTTTTTTAGTTTTTAGCAGTCAACAAATGAAATAATTGCCCTCAAAATGATAAAAATCAAAACGTTTTCAGCCTGAAATTGCCAAATACTGCACAATTTTCAGTTCTCTGACAAAAATTAAAAATAATTTAGTCAAAAACCCAATTTTCCTCAGAAAAAAAGTTTTGACAGTTTTCAACCAGCACTATAAATTAATTTGAAAACATGCTTTTAGTTTAACTAGTGAAGCTTTCTGTGTGGACCACTGCTATCTGAGATGTGACTGTGGCACAGGTAGGCATACCTGACCTATCTTTCATCTAGCTAACATGAAAAACAATAGTAGTGAAGCTGTGGCTGCCTGGGCTATACAAGTCCATTTGGGACCCTGGGTTTGTACTCAAGTGGCTAGCCCATGCTACCACTTATGCTTCACTGCTATTGTTATTAGAGCTAGCTAGATAAAAGCTAGGTCTGGATGTTTACATGTGCTGCAGTCAACTTTAGATTGCAGTGTAGACATAAGCTGAAACTCAAAAAACATCCTCACAATAATTTGCTTAAATAGCTGTAGTATTTACAACATAAAGTTTGCAAATCAGCAAACATAATTATCTTGAAGAAAAGCATTAGTGACCTCCCGGAAAGGCAGACCTTATACTAGAGGAATTGCACTCCACCATATGGTCTAACAGAGAAGAGATCTTAGTACAGATAATTCCACCTGATTAAAAACATCCCAAAGAAATCAGAGGGCATCAAGCACTCCTGCTGCTACAGACTGTAAACCTGATATATTTGTGTTTTAAATAAAGTACAAGTTAAAATAAAAAGGCTTATTGCTAACATACAAGTCTTTGAGCAGTAGGAAATTAACAGATGAGGAACAAAAAGCAAAGTACATGTTGACCTGGGATAAAGAGATAGCTGCATTGTTAACAGAGGTAGTCAATTTGGCAGATGGTGGAATCATCTTAGATAAGTACAAGAGAATCATTTCAAAATTCTCTGGCAGTGGTATCTGATCTCTTCCTAACTTCTGAAGATTTATGGGACTGTCACCAATGGATGTTCACAAGACTGTGACACAAACATGTTAATTCCTTGATTTTACTGCTCCAAAACTGACCCTTTGCATTCAGTATCTCCTTTTATACCTCAGCAGTAACAGTGGTAACTCTCCCATTGGATTCCACAGGTTTTCTCCTGGGATTACTGGGTAAGAAGGGTTATACAATGTCAAAAAAAAAAAGGTAAAATGACTTCTGAACTTCCAGTGGTGGATCAAGTTGCTACAGCAACCTAATAGAAAAAGCCAAAATAAGCCAATAATAAGCTGCATGATCAGGATATGGGTTCCACTAGCCAGGAAAAAATATAACATATCTGAAATGACGGGTAGGAGCGAGAATATCTTGAAACTTGTCTCCCTTCTTAGAGTAGTCAAAAACTGAATGTTCCAAAACATAAAATCCAAAGGTACTTAATGCCTCCTTCTTCTGCAATGGACTTTTCATATTGTCGCCAACCATCTTTTGAAGGCCTCTTATTGTATTGGACTCCAGAGCCACCTCACTGTCTCTATGGAGCACTGAAGCTATAGTTTGTAACAGATATAAATGCTATATATTTTATTGAATCTGTAAACAAAATATGTAGTGAATAAACACAATGGAAGACACACCAGAGATTAATATCATCTTTTAAATCAAAGAGTAGCAAAATGAAAGCCCATATGAAAAGAGGATTTTTCATTCAGACAATCCTAAATTGCAAGTTACGGAAATCATTCTCAAATTTTTGCATACGGTGTGGACAATTTCTCATCTATCCATGGCTGCTTCCCCCCTCAGCCTCCTAATTCCATATCTATTGGGCAGCAGTTATACTGCTTGGTTAAACAAGACCGTAAGATTAGAACAGTTCAGTGGCGGCATATTTAATATAAACTCACTTTAATGCAAATGGTTTGGTTGCTTGATTACATTATTTCATTTTTATCTGTCTATTTATATCCTCTATCTGGGTATAGAACTTCAAATTTATTGGTACTTAATTCCTCTCATTGATTGTAGCCTCAATTAATCTTATATCTCCAGGTCACTTTGTAGTTTTCTGTTCTTCTCCATGTTTGTGATCCCTTCAGTTTTGCTGTTCGCTGCAAGTTTGAACATGGTTGAATTGCCTCCAAAGACACTCCTAATAAAAACAGGAATCGGGCACTCATGGGACTTGAGAGAGATTCTTGGTTCATTTGTTTTTAGTTTAATTGGACACAATTTTCCTGGAAACCCTAAAAGAGGATTGGACTGGACCACGAATATCAGGAATTGTCAATGCTTTAATGATGGCAGCTGTTTCATCACTTTGGCAGAATCAGCTCCATGAACAAAACTTCTTTGCATAGAACAGCTTGAGAATCACTGATCACTGATGTTTTGTCTATGGTATATGCTTCAAACTTGCAGTGTACAGTAGGGATTGACAAAAGAGAAGACTTTACTGGAAGATTTTGTGGAGTGCAAGAAAGGAAAATATTTGAAAAATCATGACCAATCTGTCAGCAACTACATTATTTTAAATATATATTTACCTTAGATTACAATGTGACCTCAGTGACTGTACTGTTTCCTAGAAGACATAACTTCTGTATCATTTTTTAAATAAATTTCAGTAGAAATTTCAGATGCATCATGAGGAGGTATATAAGAAAAATATGAAGAATAAAATAAAGAACTCCACATGGATTTCAACAATGTCCACCCTACCATCAATCTTAGCCTGGACCAGTCCACACAAGAGATCCACTTCCTGGACACTACAGTGCAAATAAGTGATGGTCACATAAACACCACCCTATACGAGAAACCAACTGACTGCTATACTTACCTACATGCCTCCAGTTTCCACCCAGGACACATCACACAATCCATTGTCTACAGCCAAGCCCTAAGATACAACCGAATTTGCTCCAATCCCTCAGACAGAGACAAACACCTACAAGATCTTTATCAAGCATTCTTAAAACTACAATACTCACCTGGGGAAGTGAGGAAACATATTGACAGAGATAGACAGGTACCCAGAAGTCACCTACTACAGGACAGGCCCAAAAAGGAAAGTAACAGAACACCACTGGCCATCACATACAGCCCCCAGCTACAACCTCTCCAGCACATCGTCAACGATCTACAATCTATCCTGGAAAACAATCCCTCACTCTCACAGACCTTGGGTGGCAGGCCAGTCCTCGCTTACAGACAGCCCCCCAGCCTGAAGCAAATACTCACCAGCATCTACACACCACACCACACCACAGAAACACTCACTCAGGAACCAATCCCTGTAACAAAACTTGTTGCCTACTTCATCCCCATATCTACTCTAGCGACACCATCAGAGGACCCAACCACATCAGCCACACCATCAGGGACTCACTCACCTGCACGTCTACTAAGGTGATATATGCCATCATGCGCCAGCAATGCCCCTCTGCCACGTACATTGGCGAAACTGGATAGTCTCTACATAAAAGAATAAATGGACACAAATCAGACATCAGGAATGGTAACATACAAAAGCCAGTAGGAGAACACTTCAATCTTCCTGGACATTCTATAACAGATTTAAAAGTAGCCATACTTAAACAAAAAATCTTCAGAAACAGACTTCAAAGAGAAACTGCAGAACTAAAATTCATTTGCAAATTTAACACTATTAATTTGAGCTTGAATAGGGACTGAGAGTGGCTGGCTCACTACAAAAGCAACTTTCTCTCTCCTGGAATTGACACCTCCTCATCAGTTATTGGGAGTGGACTACATCCACCCTGATTGAATTGGCCCTGTCAACACTGGTTCTCCACTTGTGAGGTAACTCCTTTGTCTTCATGTGTCAATATAATAATGCCTGCATCTGTAATTTTCACTCCATGCATCTGAAGAGGTGGGTTTTTTACCCATGAAAGCTTATGCCCAATTAAATCTGTAAGTCATTAAGGTGCCACCAGACTCCTTGTTGTTTAAGTAACTTTTCTGTCAGTCTCACCTTTATGTTTACAATGAGAAAATTCTACTAGAAGCTGGAATCATTTTATGGGTAGTCTAGTAGTGTCAATAGCTAACATAACTAATCAGAAAATGTATGGAGATGGTAACAAAGGTGTGTTGACCATAGAGCTAACTGCTAATTTCAAGAACATTAATAGCACTATTTTCACAATGCGAGCTTTATGTTGGATTATTGCTGATATCCTAAGGATAACACTGCTGCTCAGTAATAGTCTTTCTGTGTATGTTTTTGTGGCATAATGTAGATGGCATGACCCAACAATAACTTTTATGACTTAAAAAAAAACACATTGTACCAATGACATGGTGTTCCATCTATTGGTCAACGTATTACCAAATACATCTAACCTGGATTCTCCAGTTTAGATCTGGAGAGATTCAATTGGAATACTCTATCCTCTCCTACATCTAACATGCACCATAAGCCACTTACCCTTATGTCTAAGAAATAGCAGGGGGTCATATGAAAGAAAAGGAAAGTTGCTCAAGGTCAACTGGATCTATCAGAATAAATGTCTGCAGGTTCACATATGTCAACTCTCTTTTTCCTGCTTCTTCAGAGCACTTGCATGGTACTCTAAGTGGCAAAGGGAATTGAAGGCAGCTACAGCCAACTGTTACATGGTTTTGTACCAATATTCAGATCCTAATAGAGGGCATGTGCACAGCCAACAATGGTCACTGCTATGCAAAAGATGCTAGGATTTGAAATATGCAGGTTGCACATTCCTAAGGGTGTGATTGCAAAAGTAATATACTCTGCAAACTGAAGTTACAGCTGAAAAGTCATCCTTTTTTAACCATATGGGGCTTACTCCCATTGACATCAATATGCTTTCACACACTAAAATCTCAAAGGCAGAAGGGTCCAATTCTGATTTAACTTATACTAGTGTATCTCAGTTGACTTCCAATGAGTTAATATTTTCAGTAGTGTATGTGAGATCAGAATCAAATCCATAATTTCCATCAGAAAACTTAGTGTCAATAGTTCAAAATAAAAAATTCCCTCCTCCAGCTGGGGAACTCCTGCAGGATGTTTCTGACCTTTCTACGGGTTCACTTTCTTCCCTTATTTTATTTTGCTTTTAATTTGCCTCTCAAGAAAATTGAAAATGAACATATAGGATTTATTTTCCAAGTAATTGGTGCCCCAGTGGGCTAAATTTATATTAGTGAATTTCTAGAAAATTACTCATCTTGGAAAAAAATAAGACAAGTTCCAAAGGCTGAAAAGATATTCTTCATGCTAAATATCATCATGAATATTAAAATATGGGTAGGTAAATAAATCAGCTACTCTTGTACATTCATCCATCTACAGTAAATAAAATGTTATAAAAATGCTTTCCACGTGTTAGTCAGTCGAGAACCACCTACATGAAGCCACTTAAATATCTCCATTAAATATTGCATTTTCTATATTCAGCATTGCATAAAGGTTCACAGTATATAGTATGTTGGAAAGGCATTCAACATGTCTGCATGTTGGACAAACATAAACCAAATTATGTCAGGCACATATTCTCTATACCAGAAACACCATAACCAGCAACAAAAGCAGATGACAGATAACACCTGGATTCTGCTGTCTGCCAAGCATTCTAGAGATGTGACTCATGAGACCTTTACAATGATTTACACTGTGGAGGGACCTGGGCAGGATGTCACAGGGCATGGCCTCCATGCATTCATTTTTGGTCAGCCTGCCCAGATTAACAGGATCTTGGATTGTAATTTAGGCTGTTAAATATGCATTTTAACACAGTTCAGATGAAATGTAATATGAATATTACTTCCTATGTATAATTTTATTTCAAATATTTGACCTTAATATTACTTCAGTGGCCTTATTTTTCATCTAAATTCTGTATGGTTTGGGTTTTTTAAAGAGAGATACTGGATGGAAAAAGAAAAAAATGGAAAATATTTGGAATTTCCACCTTTCAGCAAAATCTTTCCCACTTGTAATCTCCATACAAACAGTACAAATCTTCACACACTCATATACTTCTTATGAATGAATCCTTACCTAAAGTGTGTGCATTTAATTAAGGTGAGTTACACATGGACTTCTTCAACTCATGCACACTGCCATAGGATCCTGCAATCCTTACTTACAGAGATAGGACTAGAATGCAAAGGTTCAAGGATTCTAGCCTGCTGCTCATTCCTTTAATCAATGTAGCTTCTCAGGCAGTGGCGTCTCATCTTCTTAACCCACTGTTTTGTGTCCCATATTTTTAAATGTGTTTACATGTTGTTAGCCTTTAAATTTAAATGAATTGGCAAATTTAGATTAAGCTAAAACTGCTTCAGAACCACTCTGTGATTAGCAGGGAAAACCAATAGCTCTGGGCATTGTACACCCATCATTCTAAAAGGTAACTTGAACAAAGAAATATAATAGCATTTCCCATTGTGTATGCCCTGGAAACATTTCAGTGACCATTAATAAAAAACTATGGATGCAATTTCCTTTAAACTTAGCTGGTTCCATAGATCTCAGTGAGATCTGGCACACAACTGATATTTGCACAAAATTATATCAGTTGTGCATTCATAAAATGTATCCTCACAATATATAGGATGGATAATGTTTTTGTAGGGAGCAGGGTGGGTGTGTTTGTTTAAAACATACAGTTAACCCATGAACATCTAAATGTAGTTTGCTGAAAAATTCCGAAACACATCCTTTTGTGCAGACACCAAGCATAAGAAATTTTAGCTCAAAATGCATTTCTTTGCAAAGCCCACGGAAAACAGAAAAGGAGGGAAGTGTTAGTTCCATTACAAGTTACTGCGGAACTATAGGTGTGCTTCTGAAAACTGGAATGCTCTTTCAGTACCAAATATGCTTTTAGGGCTTGTCTATGTGGCAGGTTATTGTACGGCTAACCAGAGACTGAATCTACAATGCGCCAGTTTGTCGTGAAGTAGCATCCCACATGGAGGCAGTGAAAACCCCCGTCTACTGTGCAGTAGTATGCTAAGCCTCTCTCCAGGACTTTCACTGTAGCAGTATCCGCATTTGTCTTTACTGTGCAGCAAACTGGTGCACTGTAGATTCATACCTTGGCTTGCCACACAGTAATGGCCTTATGTTCCTAACTTTAGGCATTCAAGTTTTAACATTTTGGCCATAATGAATATCAGAAACATAGAAATTGCTATACCAGAATGGAGTAATAGTGGGCTGTTGCAGAGGAAAGCATGATTCCCACCCCAACTTTTTCGTGTAATACTCTTCCAGGAGGGGTTCATTGACTGCAGTAACACAGCAGTCCTATATTGAGCATGGAAATGGAAGTATACTTGTGTAAGTGTCTCCACGGGCCAGAGTTAGGGAATGTTGGCCAGTGGGGTGTGTGCATGTAGGGGAGAGGAAGGGGAAGGAGGTAGAAAGCTTTCACTCCCATTACTAGTGCTGTACGAATGTTTTTAGTATACTACTACACTCTGGCCTGGGGTCATTCTGGCACCTTTCATGAGCACCATTATAAATACACTTTAAATAAAAATTGTGTCTATAAATCATTTTTGTCACTGGAGAACATAAAAGAAGATTATAGTTTTTTTCCACAGCCGAAAGGAGGGGCGAGGAACCATGGCTATAAAGTCACCTCTGTTTCTACTTTCTATTCTAATCCAGTATGCCTTTCATTTTGCAGGCTAGCAATTGATTCAGTTAGGCACTAGCTTTGTTGGTATAACATAAGAGACTTTGACATTCAGGGTTAAACTCTGGACCCGTGCACAAAGCCTGATTAATTAGGCTTTGCAAAGTGGATCACATTGGATACAGGGAAGTGGGGATAGAAGACAAAAAATTTTCCTTTCCGGAATACAGAATTTCAGCAGCCATTCCACAGCTGCTTCTACAGCCCATAGAAGCATGGATCCAGAACTATCTTGCTGACAGCCCTTTCCCTTCCTTTCTGCACTAAGATTGTCTTGATTCAGGAAAGAATGTGCCTCCACATAATCTCAATGTAACATGCTCCCGCAGCCTGGTAGAACTTTGGCTTTTCCACTACTTTCTCTTCCACTGCATTTAGATCCTTCTGCTCTTTCATAACCCCTTGCAGCCCAAACTCCACAGTTACTTAGGCCTGGTCTACACTACGCATTTATACCGAATTTAGCAGCATTAAACTGAATTAACCCTGCACCCGTCCACACAACAAAGCCCTTTATATCGCTATAAAGGGCTCTTAATACCGATATCTGTAATCCTCCCCGATGAGGGGAGTAGCGATGAAATCGGTATTGCCATGTCGGATTAGGGTTAGTGTGGCCGCAATTCGACGGTATTAGCCTCCAGGTGCTATCCCACAGTGCACCATTGTGTCCACTCTGGACAACAATCTGAACTCGGATGCACTGGCCAGGTAGACAGGAAAAGCCCTGCAAACTTTTGAATTTCATTTCCTGTTTGCCCAGAGTGGAGCGCCGATCAGCACAGATGACCATGCAGTCCCAGAATCCCAAAAAAGCTCCAGCATGGACCGTACAGGAGATACTGAATCTGATCTCTGTATGGGGAGATGAATCTGTTCTATCAGAACTCCATTCCAAAAGACAAAATGCCAAAGTATTTGAAAAAATCTCCAAGATAGGCAGAGGCCACAACAGGGACTCAACACAGTGCTGCATGACAAGTGTAATGGAAAGCCAAAGAATCAAGTGAACGCTCACGGAGGGAGGGAGGGGGGACTGAGGACTCTAGCTATCCCACAGTTCCCGCAGTCTCCGAAAACCATTTGCATTCTGGGCTGAGCTCCCAATGCCTGAAGGGTCAAAAACATTGTCGCGGGTGATTCAGGGTATATGTCATCAGCCCCCTCGTGAAAGAAAAGGGAAAAATCCGTACCTCGCCTTTTTTCAATGTCATCGTATGTCTACTGGATGCTGCTGGCAGACGCAGTGCTGCAGTGCTACACAGCAGCATCCCCTCCCCTTCTCTTCCCGATGGCAGACGGTGCAATAGGACTGGTATCCGCCGTCATCATCCCATGAGTGCTCCTGGCTGGCCTCGGTGAGGTCAACCGGGGGCGCCTGGGCAAAAATGGGAATGACTCCTGGTCATTCCCTTCTTTAAGCTTTGTCTCCTGGAGATTCAGTCCTGCCTGGAATATCATAGCAGCTGGAGGCTGCCTCGCCCCCGTTTTATTTCAATAAAGTCAGTATTGTTGTGTCTTATTCCTGCATTCTTTATTACTTCATCACACAAATGGGGGGATACCTGCCATGGTAGCCCAGGAGGGGTGTGGGAGGAGGGCAGCAACGAGTGGAGTTGTTGCAGGGGCACCCCCTAGAATGGCATGCAGCTCATCATTTCTGCAGGATGCCGTTTGCCTCTCAATTTCTTTAGGAGGCTTGCCTGATATTCTAGGTAGGACTGACTCTACCTTTAGACAAAACATAAAGAAGGGAATGACGCGGGGAGTCATTCCCATTTTTGTCCATGCACCCCCGACCGACCTCACCGAGGCCGGCCAGGAGCACCCATGACAGCAGCAGACAGTACAATAGGACTGGTAACTGTCATTGCCAATTTCCAAAGCAGCAGATGGTGCAATAGGGCTGGTAACCATCTCTGCTACCTTGCAAAGGCAAGTGAATGCTGCTGTGTAGCGCTGCAGTACCGCGACTGTTACCAACATCCAGCAGACATATGGTGACAGTGAAAAAAGGCTGAACGGGCTCCATGGTTGCCATGCCATGGCATCTGCCAGGGAAATCCAGGGAAAAGGGCGCAAAATGATTGTCTGTCGTTGCTTTCATGGAGGGAGGATTGACTGATGACATTTATCCGTAACCACCCGCGACAAATTTTTGGCCCCATCAGGCATTGGGATCTCAACCCAAATTTCCAATGGGTGAGGGAGACTGTGGGAACTATGGGATAGCTATGGGATAGCTACCCACAGTGCAATGCTCCAGAAGTCGACGCTAGCCTCGGTACATGGACGCACACCGCCGAAATAATGTGCTTAGTGTGGCCGCATGCACGCGACTTTATACAATCTGTTTCCAAATACCGGTTTCTGTAAAATCGGAATAATCCCGTAGTGTAGACATACCCTTATACTTACAAGCAGCAATAAGGAGTCAAAGAGTCCATGGGGATTTTCTTAACTCACTCTTTTTTTATTAACATATTTTAAGTCCCATGAGTAGAAGACCAGAAGAGTGTTCAGCATAGAACATTCTACAAAATTATTTACTGAAAATAAACGGGTCTTCAGAAACAAAATAAAACTCAGGGATTTTCACAAACCACTGAAACATCATGATTGAATCACAGGAAAGCAGGAATGTCTGAAGATTTTATATAAAGTTTTGGAAAGAATCCAAAGCTGAATGTTTGGGATTAATGAACATTATGAATGAGATTTCAAAAACACAATTAAAAAGTATAAAAATACAAAAACAAACAAAAATGATTTAATAAAAACTATTTCTGGTGAAAGAAATTCAGTATAATTATTATTAGGAAATAGAATTCTCTCTGTCTTCTGACAGTATGGGTCTGTTCATGGAAACTACGCTCTCATTATTTTATTCTGGTGGTGTTTGGACTGCAAGCTCAGATTCCATGGTTCTGATCCTGTAACTGGTTCCAGACAGACACAGAGGCCACCAGTCTGAATCCAGTTGCAAGATCAGATTTTTAGTCCAAGATATTTCTGTAAACAGCAGTGGGTAGATGCTAAGTGGGACAGTCAAATAACCTCTCCTTATTGTTCCATAAATAAGGCATCAAATATAACTAACAGAAGTGAGTTCTTGATTTCGACCTAGGGCCCGATCCAAATCCCACTAAAAGCAATGGAAAGACTCCCATTGACTTCAATGTGGTTTAGATTAGGTCCTTAGTTCCTAGAGGATGTTTCTTCACATCACAGAAAATGTAGCAAGACTTCTTACTTGAAAATGCTCAACCGAGGAGTCCCTGTAGTACTGAGATGTATGGCCAGAGCTGAGTGTGGTGTACAAATAGCAGCCTAGCTTAGTGCTGTTAAACTCTCAACTTCATGCCCAAAACAATTCAGAAAATTTCGAGTCTCCAAGAGAGAGCATAGAAGACCACTCCAAAGAATAAAAGACTCAGTGAAGATATGAGAAAGCTGAGTGGAGGAAAATAGCACTTAAAAGACGAGTGATAAGACTAAGTACTAAGCACAATTTCTGTCCAGATGCTGATAAAATAAATTGCATTACTATTATACTTGCAATACTATGTTTAATGTTGTTGCTGTATGCATTTTCTCAGAAACCTTTATTTTCCTGGATTTATAGCTGCATCATGTACTTCTGATGCACAAGTAGTCAAAACATTGGTTAAAAGACCTTCTGATATCATTGGGCATAAGAAAAAAATATTTTGCATACTGTTTATTTTCTGTTTACTTCAGACAAACAAGGGCTTTTGTATTTTTAACGCAACATGGAATTTTGCTGTCTACACAACATTTCAAAAGAAAGTTGGTTTTAATACATTAAGATGTCTCCCAGTCATCTTATATTTTCCATTGATTCCAATCAAATGTTTAATGCACTTCTATTCTAAACTATAAAATGAATAATAAGATTTCAATGTAATATTTTGATTGATTGCTTCAAGACTACATGGAGATGATTTACTAATTTCATTGCTGTTGATCCCCAGATTCAATAACAAGGTTCCTTGACTCTCAGTGGGACACCTATATTTGTAAGAAGCAATATATATAGTGAAGGGTACATTTTTTATGTGTATATTTCACATATTCACTTAAGGAAATACAAACATAAATAATACTGAATTTAAAATGTCATTCCATAGTCCCAGCAGGAGTTTGTTACTAAATAAAAGGACGATCTTTAAACAGCTACTGGTGGTTCTCAAACTGTGGGTCGGGACCCCAAAGTGAGTCATGACCTCATTTTAATGGGGTTGGCAGGGCCAGCATTACACTTGCTCCCCAATGTGCAGGACAAGTGTGTGCACTGTTACATCCCTCCATGCAGTGCAGTATATGCCCCCTATCAGCGACTGGCGAGCTCTGCTGATCACCACATAGGAGATAAAACCTTGGCCATATGCCCAGAAGGGAGCAGATCCTACATTCCCTTGAGCACAGGGGCTGGAAAACTGCATGGCCTTTATTTCCCCTCTCCCCTTGTGCACCCATATAAGTTCCAAATAGCATCTGGCTCTCAACATGGACACCTTGTCCCTCTGTTTGTTCATTCCCATCATGATAGATAGGACACGGTATGATTTGCAGCAAAGGGCAATGGGTCATCTATATACACATCAACATGATTGTAAACACCATCGGCTGAGGAGACTGCAAGTGATATCAGGGCTTTTAGCAGCTGGTTTCCTCATGAGAAAGTCAGAAAAGGTGAGAGATGGCATTTTTGCCTTACACCCCTTTACAACTGGAAGGCCAGTGACTTATAATCATTAACCTTAACCTTTTCTTTTGAGGAATGTACAAAAGTCCTTATCATTCTTTTAAAAAATCCAGATCCCTGTCTCCTGATGTTTATATTTGTAAGTTTAAATCCATGAAATACATATTCTATGACTAATCCCATGACCTAAATCCAACAGTCTCATTTGTATTTTATTTTTATTTGGTAAAATGCATTTGTTTTCCTTTTAATGTGCTTTTTTCTTTGAATGCGTATAGGATTCTATGAGACAATGTATTTCTGAAATAGCAAAATGATGTTTGCATGCACAGCTTCACAATTCAGCAGCAACATGATCACTTCATGAGACTGGGAAATGAATCACTTTAACAAATATAATGCACTTCACGTATTGGTTTTATAGTTCTCACATTGCAGAAAAATAAATTAAGGTATAATATGCAAAGAGGATGATTACTATTTGTCTCAGAGTATGTGGCTGCCCCAAGGGCATAAAACCAGAACAATGTACAACTCCTGGTGATATTCACAGGCAGAGATCTCACAGAAATAGTACTAGCTGGATAAGTTAGGCCTGGTCTATGCTTTGGGGGGGGTCAATCTAAGGTACGCAACTTCAGCTACGTGAATAGCGTAGCTGAAGTCAAAGTACCTTAGCTCGAATTACTTACCCGTCCTCATGGCGCGGGATCGACGTCCGCGGCTCCCCCGTCGACTCCGCTACCGCCACTCGCTCCGGTGGAGTTCCGGAGTCGACGGGAGCGCGTTCAGGGTTCGATATATCGCGTCTAGATGAGATGCGATATATCGAACTCCGAGAAATCGATTGCTACCCGCCGATCCGGCAGGTAGTGAAGACGTACCCTTAGTTATTTTAAGATAATGTGCTTTAACATGAGTATTCAGTATTGTATAATGTCATACAATAGTTGGGGGGGCTATAATCTCTCTCAGTGTGTAACAGTAACATTTTGCTTATTATATTTCCATAAATATTGCCCAGAGTCAGATACAGGATTCATAGTTACTATGAAGTAGGTGAGGTTTCCGTATGTGCTTGAGTATTGGTATATACTCAAGTGCTTGGGCTTCAGAAAAAGTCAAGAGAGTTATGGAAGAAATTACCCCAGAAATGACCAGGAGTTTTATCACCAGCATTTCCCCCTCCAACTGAACATAAAAATAGAATAATGGACAAAGAAGTATGAGAACATAAAAATAAAGCTTTAAGGACGGGAGGTGGCACAACAAGTATGTATTTGTTTAACTGAGTTGATGAGAATGAAAATGACACCTTAAAAAATATTGAGACTGTACTTGCCCACTGATCTGTGCCTTCATTTGGTGGAAAGAAGATGCCACTGCTTCACAAGCGCATGCCTAACCTATCTCCTTAACTAGTACATATTCTGCTTTCATGATTGGCGTTCTTCTGAAATGATAATTGTACCGTGGACTTTCCTTTCCCATATCAAGTAAAAATGAAACAAACTAGATTTTTTCTTCCCTGAGATTGACTGCCTGTGTCAGACTGATTAGCAGTGACAGAGCACAAATTAAGTTTTTGAGGCTGTGAGAACATTCTTATGTGGAAACAAAATTGCCCACTGCTTTTTATAATAAATCGAGATGGGAAAACCTGAACAGATGTGGGTGTTCAGTTTATGTAAGAAGCCAACAGTTCAGCTATGGATCTGATATTTACGTGAGATATCTGAACTTTTCAGGAACTCTCTCCATATACCACCTCCCAGCAATAATGCAAGCTCCCCTACTGCCTGCTGTTGGGAGAGAGAAGAAACAAGCTCCCTTCTTTTCTGGGGGGATATTTTTGCAAGTAGCAGCCCATTTTCTCACACAATTGTCAGGAGTGGCTGAACAACCCACTTCCTTAATCCAATGTTCCCTCACCTGCACCTACTGCTGTACCCAGCTTTAAAACTGTAAAAGTATGCTGAGGCTTTAGACTACTTTGTAAAAGCATGGCTAGCTTCTTCTGTTCATCTATTACAGGTGCTGGCATTCTAGAGGCAGGTGATATTTGATCCATACTGACTTCTTTAATAGATTCAGCTTGTCAACCTACCCTAAATATGACAGGAGGTGAGAAGAGCTCCCTGAACAGAGGACTCTAAGTTTAGTAGGCTTTGGTGGGCTAATAAAGATGAGTCTATGCAAACCACTTGCTCCTACTTCCAGTTTATAGTGGAAGATAAAGTCCACAGTACGTGGAGGTAGGGTGAAATAAGACCATAAAGAAGTTTGAGTCATGAAGGCCACTGCAGCAGATTTTCAAAGGTTAAATGACAGCTACATGCACATCTTATTAGATTGGTTAGCCTGTCTCCTGGATCCCTGCTTGTCTCTGTCAGGTCTTGTCTTTTAGACTGTGAGCTCTTTGGGGCAGAGACTGTTATTTATGTCTTTGCGCAGTGCCTGGTGAAAGGGAGCTCATCCTGACTGTGAACTTCAGGTGTTACTGCAATATAAACATTTAACGTCTGTTGAAAGTCAATGGGAATAGGTACCTAACTCATTTTCTATCGTGGGAAATCTCCCCACTTGGATTCAGAGATATAGAAGTAGAAAATGAAGGTGGAAGCGATCTTGCTCAACTCTTATTGAAGTGAATGGGAATTGAGTATGTTCAGCACCTCACAGGACTGGGGCTAATTTAGAGAATTATATGATCCTACTTTCTGGAGTGAAAATAGGAGCTGCTCACTTTTTAAGTTTTAATTATTCTTTAAAGGGAAACTAATTATTCATCAGAAACAATTAAACTGCCTCCCCCCATATACATAATTAACAATAGTACTAGTAAAATTTACTCAGTGCACCAAAGCTACTAATCTGTGAGTGGATTAACTATGATCTCAGATTATTTCCCATTGAAATTAATTGGAAAAATATTTATCCCTGACTTATTCTCTTTGTTTGGATTTACATAATAGGCCTATCAGGAAGATGCAGGTATAAGAGCAATCAGTTTTTTAAGGCACATACATTACAAAAAATCAATGTTTATATGATAGTCCTGATGTGTTTTGGGGAAATAGCAATGTGAATATCTCCATTCAACCCAACTTCTCAGAAGATGTCTTGAATAAATAGGACTTAGCACTATGGGGGCAAACAAATTCTACATCAGAGGGCTTTCTTGGGTGGGGGAGGAGCATCTGGCCCTATCGCTGAAAAGTTTGTGGGTTTCGTTGTTGGAGGAGGCTAATGGTGTGGTCGCTCTAAGGGATGACTTGAAGACCAAAGACTGAGAGGAGTCAACATGCTATCCTTAGAAGAGAATAGAGAGGAGGCTCCTGAAGGTAAATGGAAAGTCAGAGGTGTGTGCTTTTTGGAGGTCGGAGTAGGGATTGGTGAGCTTTGGAAACTGTTCCATTATACAAGGGTGGCTTCTGGGCAGGGAGGTCATCATTTAAAAAATCTTGGTCTGGCTTAGGTTTGGCTTTTGGCCACTTAAAGACATTTTGAAAAAAACTCTTCTGTCTTATTGTGCTTTTTGCATTTGAGCTAGAAGATTTCACAGGACATTTGTGGTAGAACAGTGAAATATAGAGGAACATGCCAGGTTGAAGATCCTATGAACCATGCCATCTGTATTTCATGGTTAAGCCACAACTTTGATTAATAACAAGTTTTTATATAATATACTTATGAACTCTCATGAACAGTATAATATTCTATAATGTATTTATAGGGAATTCTAAATGTCCTGTTGTCTTGTTGCTGAGGAGGTCCCACCATTTGTGAAACTCGTGTTTTAATATCTGAGAAATAAAAGAAATCCCTATAGAAGGGTAAGTCCTGTGTTTTAGTCACTTGATTTTTGGTCAGTTGTGAGTACTTGCATATACCAAGAACTAAGCACTTGGTTATGGTCTCAGGCTCAGATCTTCAGCTGCAGTTCATGATTGACTTCACTGGAGCTGCACTGATTTACACCAGCTGAAGAGTTGGGCCTAATATTTTTCCTGATCAGTTCATCTCTATTTTCAGGCTGTTAATCTGATACAGTAGATGTGTTAAACATTTTAAGCCAATATTGTCAAATTTTAGGTGCCTAACACACCCCTAGCTGCCATTGAAGGAAATGTCAAGAAAATGGGAATACGAGAAACAAAGAAAAAGGAAAGAGAAAGCTAGAGACAACACACTTGGCTTAATGGTGCCTCATGCTGGCAGAGTTTAAGGTCCTGATCCGCCAGCTATGTTTACACAGGCAGACTCCATTGTCTGATTTCAGTAGTTTAGTTGGATCTCTACACAGCACAGCTGGGGTGAACACAGAAACAAGAGTCCACTTTTTGCTGCATCTGCAGTTGGAGTTAGGGGTGTGATTGCAAATAGGTCTTTGTGAGTTGGCTCTAGCTCTCATCAAGTTAGTGTGCTAAAAGTAGTAGTGTAGCCTGGGCAGTGGCAGGCTAGCAGTGCTGATTAAGTATGCGTGGGTTTGTGGAGCCAGGTCCACATCCTGTAACTAAGTGTGTAGGTGAATCAGTCCTAAAAATAACAGTGTCAAATGATTTATTATCTATTATTTTATTCCTTCTCAGATAAAAACTTTTTAAAAGAATTTATTCAGATCCTGGTCCTGTCATGAGCTACATGCTGGGGAGTCCCTTCACAGAGACCTGGCGACTTCAGTGAGCCTCTGGGAAAGCTCAGGAGCAAAGCTGTGCAAATAACTGATTTGATTGGTTTGGTGGATGATTTGAATGGAAAAAAATGGGGTCAAATGAAATATTTTGTTCAACACAAAACTATCAATTTTTAAAAACTTTTTAAAAATTAAAGTTCAATTCAAAACCAAAAGTTCTTCTGAATCAAAAAATCAAAATGTTTTATTTTGTCACAATGAAACATTTTGACTCAGAATTGTTTTGATTGAAACAACTTGGTGGATTTCACACATTCAGGAAATGTTTTGGTAGACCCAAGTCTGAATTTTTGGTGAGAAAATATTGTCTGAAAAACTTTGTCCAGCACTACTAAGGAATCTTCTTGTGCTTCTCATTACAGGGTGAGAGACCAAGGCAATGGACTGCTACCCGTCTCTTGAATGAAGGGTCTGTCAAAGCAGCCAATTTTCTGTGTTATAGGGCAACATCACATACTTTTGATTTCATTATTTAGTAGTAGTATAAAAAGGGCAATAAATCGAGTTATAAAAGTAGATTAGGGTTATGGTATCACAAGAGAGTTTGTGTGGACTTGAAAGTATGGTAAACAGTCATCTCTGATTTGATGGGGTGGAACAGTTTCCTGCATGTGTAGCAATGCAGGACAGTAAGGAGTGTAGAGATGACATCTGAGGCCAGAGTAAGATCATCATATCAGAACCTAGCTGATTGTCCCGCAGGACAAACTCATAAGGGGTCCTCTCTGCTTCAAAGCTATCAGCTTCCCAGGTAGTCAACTGAAAGAAACAATGTTAAAATAACTTTTCCAGCCATACTTTGGCATGTGGGAATTTACTATTTAGCAGCATCTATATGAGCTATATGCCTACATCCTTCTATACCACAGTGTAAACTTATTTCTGAGAGTCTGACCTCCAGAAGAAACAAAATTTAGAGTGAAGGTTCCCACTCTCCCCTTAATATTCCATGAAGTTCCTCATTATTGTGGCTGCGTGCTGATCTCAGATCCCTGCATTTCCTCATGTTTGGCTGACTGTGTGAGCAAAGCCCACCTTGGTAACCTCAATTCTGTATTTTCTTGCCTTTGCATTTGCATCAGACCCCAAATTTTGCTTTAAAGTAGTTTTCTTCTATGTTAATCAGTGATAATTATCAGCTGAATCTATAAATGTTGTTTTTAGATCAAAGGTGACAAATTTGTGTGTCTGTCCCTTTTTGTGGAGGGCTGAGGGAGGGAAAGTGCCAGGCTGCTTAAGTGATCCTGTACCATTGTTGAACAGAGATAAATTTTAATCCACTCCAGAAAGGAAAAGGAACATTTGTGTGATAGAGTAGATATTGGCATAGTGAGAAAGTGAGATAACAGTTGGAAAAGCTGCCTGCAGGGGCTTTTGGAGGTAGAGGGGAGTTAGGGATGGCTTGAGGAACTACTGCATATTTAAACAGATTTGAGCAGTCAAGGTTAGAACTATCAAAGTGAGTCTATTTCATCTAACATGTTTTTCAGACTAACATAATATACATGATTCTAAGGCGTGTTTGGCTCAAAACTACTAGCAGGTTAGAGTATTAGTGACTTCATAGTTTCTATTCAATTTCATAACAAATAGAGAAATCTCTTTTTAATATCAACCATTCAGCCCTCTTTGAAGTCTCAGTGCAGTATGACAGCTCCCTGCTGCAAAAAGACTGTTAGCTTCCAGCCTTCCATAGCAGATATATTTTAATCATATCAACTGTATCCATCCAAATAACTTCAAAAAAGGTCTCTCTCTTCTGGTTTCTCTATCATAAGAATCTGATTTTTAAAACTGAAGGCATTAAATTGTGATTCACTGAAAAATCATTAACTAAAAATGCTAGATGTCATTACATTTTTTAAATATCACTTAATTTAAGATAGTGAATACAATTTTAATAAGTTACAAGAATCTATAGCCCACAGATTTGGACCAGACTCTCTCTGTGCTACTAAAAATAAGAAACTAAATAGAGTCTAAAATGTACAGCTATTATTGGTTCCTTTTGTGACCATCTGTATTTCTTTGCTAGTCTAGAAGCTGCTTAATTATATTACCATAAAAAAGTGAGGACTTGAAAGGTGTATAAATGATGCCTTTAATGTTTATAAAAGGGCAGTGAAGGAGAGCACACCTACAGCAGCATTCATCTGCTCTCATGTTTTTATTGTTTGGTATGTAGGAATCAAAGGACCGTCTAATGACAGGATAAATATGATATATAATACAAATACAAAACAGCATGCCTATATTAGAATTATTGTTATTTATACAGGATACTATCACAGCACTAATTTTACCATAAAATCCTTTATTAAATACAAAGGTTGAATAGTGTTTATACAATTGCTCTAAATATGCCTAAAAAGCCTATATAATAAGCACTTTACTAGCAGAACATATATAAGCATTTGATTGAGATACTTACAAATGGATTAAACCCAGGGGTGCTTAGACATATATTGGTTGGTTAAAACATAGTCTGGAGGGTATTAATGTTGAACCCTTTAAGATATTACTTTTTTTACCCTTTAACAAACAAGTGATGTCATTGTCAGTTACTGACTTCTGCTAAAAATGCAGTTGAGACAGTGCACCCTTATTTCCAGTCTTTAACCAGATAACATTTGCCACCTCCTTTCCTCCCCTCCTTCTTGCTAACAGTTTATCCATTGCACCTGTGTTCATATAGTCAGTCACCCCATCAGAGTTTTTAAAAGAAACTTTTCCTTTTTTTATTATTATTTTTTAAACCAGATATCCTCCCTAGTCCATTCCTACTGGTGTTATAGCTCATTAGTTTTTGGGTCTTCCTCCTACTTATTAGTCAGGGCCTTTCTTTACAACATATATATTTTCTTAACCAACATACACTGATAATTCTTTACTTACATATTTATTCTACAGCCTGGAAGTGGCTACTTGTGAATATACTGCTTCTTGTAGGCACATACAGATTTGTGTGTGAAAGGGGGTTGGCAGGATTTGGTATTTTTAAGTAATTTCCATTGCTGTTAATTTAGTTAATGTGCTCTGGGACATCATAATTTACAAGGAAATGGTGACTTCTTGTTAATACATCCAGCAACAAAATGGCTTCCCACAGAAATAAATTCTGCTGTCGTCATATGTTGTTGTTTACTGTGTCAGTAATATAGCCAAGGCAATACTGACATGGATTAAAGAATGCAATGAAAAAAAAAAACATTTCAGTATTTAAATGATCTGCCTGATACAAACCAAACGTTTTTCTGCTGGTATGTACCCTTTGTTAATTCAAAATGGAGCACTGAAAATATGCTCTAAAAGAGTGACAACCACCTTCCTGTAATAGTCAGTGACATTCCTGGCCATTATTCATGAAAGACTTTTGTTGCCAAGTCTATATCGTTACACAGCATCCATATCCAAAATCTGAAATTCCTCCATCTCTTTAAATGTTTGGGTGAGGCATTATTGTAAATTACATTAGATATTGACCATTCCGTGTTTGGATGTAGGAGCACAGTCAGTGCAGTTTGCATGATTCACTACAATGTGATTTCATTTTCAGCCCAGGTGAGTTTATTTCCCCATCTCTGCAAGACAAATAAAGACTGTTTTAATAATTAAAAGCATAACTGGAGCACTACTTCACTCTGAGTATTGAAATAAATGGGTATTCAGGCCTTTCTCTGACAGCTGAAATCTTCTCTCAGTCACTAGAAATTCTCCCCTTGCAATATATCTAAAGGAAAAAGTATAATTGCTTCTCCTTCTTTCTCTTTGTTCTCAGTTCTGTCAATAGTACTGGAATAGACATCATAGCTCTTGTTGGATTCCTTGCCCTCCCCCTTCCTCCAAGATAATGTTTCATTCACACTGCCCAACTTCTCATCCTCCTCCAATTCATCTCATTTTCACTTCCCAGCAGGGCTAGCAAGAAAAATGCAATTCAGATTCCAGCCAGCACAAGGTGCTAGATCAATCATCCCATCCCACAGGCATCCTGATGAGTTTAAATGTGTCATTGCTGTGACATACGAGAGTTATAATTTCTATTAAACATATCCGTTTTTCTGCAGCTTCTTCTCCAGCAGCAAGTTAATTTGCTTTCCAAGTGGTGGTAGTTACAGGGAAACTATATGATAGGCTTTCTTGCAGCACGAATTCTTGGAAGCTCTTTCCTGAATTGTGTTGAAAATCTCAATTTTTTTTTCCTGAGATCATCCACTGCCCTGGATTCTCACTGTGTTATTGACACTAAGTGGCTATCTCTTTCATTTTTATTCAAGATACTTCTTTCTTCACAAACTGCTGTGCCCAAAAGAGCCACAAAGGAGAAAGGATAAAGCAGCATTGTAAGTAAAATTAATAGCCCTACTGCAAAACAAAAGTGTTTGCAGTTGCATAAATTGAAAAAAATTAAGCAACCCTCTGAAATTAAGCATAGGGATCAGCACACATTGACCTCCTCAAACACAAACACTTATGCATCAGGTTGGCCTTCTGTTCTGAGTATAAGAGATGTATCCAGGAGGAGAGAAATTATCAGGTGCTCAATCTCCTGTAGGCTGCTAGTTAAAAGGGAATCATCAGTTACTTTGAGAGTAATCAGAATGATGCGCTCAACCAAATGATCCTGTCTCATTTGCCAGCTGAATGAAAAATAAAAGTGTAATGCATGCAAGAGCACTTTCAAGTGACTGATGGTGATGCACTGTATTAGACGGACAGCATGAGAGTCATGATGAAAGACCCCCTACATAAAGCACATTAAGAAAGCAGAGAAGACCATCTTTGCTACCTTTTTATAATCCCCTCCAGTAAAGACTCTTGGTTTCGATGAGGTTGTACAGCATCTCAGTAAAACTAGAACGCGACTCAGTGTTTACAGTTCAATCCATACAGAAATAAAGCAATATGAAGTGCACATTTATGAAGAACACGTATGGATAACTACCGTAAAAGTGTAAAATATCTGCTGTGAAGGAGAAGTGAATATTTTAACGATTGGTGGAGGTGAATGCCGAAAACTATCAACCCTCAAATTCAAGGGAACTAATTTTTCAGAGCTCTTATTATAACCAGCTCCTTCTACTGCTTCCTTAGAATGCATTAGACTCATTTTCATCTTGAGATCAGTCCTGCTAGGACTGAATTCCTGGTGGCAGAATGTAATAAATGATAGAGGGGAACCTGATATCCTTGCAAATTGAGTGCTGGATATTTATTTACAATAATGGTATTATTTCCTCAAAATGATTCTGAGCACTCATCTTGCTGCCAATCTCCAGCTTTGTCACAATTTGAGGAGGGAAGTTAAACACACGGAAAAACAACATGTTTTTTTAACTAAAACTGATGCTCTTATAAGGTATTTTTCATGTTCTTAATTTCAAACAGTAGCAGCATTTCTTAGAGTCTCTTCTGATTCATTGCTGAAATTTTTACCATTTTTACCCCCAAAATTATTTAAAATGTTTTCTGTATCCCCTCATACTTTGCCATTAGATCTAGCCCTGGAAAAGAAAGAGATGAGACCAGTCTTTTCTTTCTCACTTTTTCTCTACTTTCATAGCACTATATCTCCCTCTTTACTGTCTGTCCCCATGTCTTCCTGCCAAAGCCCATTCCAGAGAGCCTGTTGCAGCAGACAGTCCATATCCTTAAAGACACAGAGCTTATCAACTAACATTGGCTCTCCCATAGTTTTGAATGTGGGACAGTATGACCTAGTTCATTGGTGCTCAAAGTTTATTCCTCTCCTTCTGATTTCCATTGCTAAATTGCATTAACAGAGAGGTACAAGGCATTACTCCTAATCACTTTTTTCCACATCAGTATTGCAATTGCTGTACTTTTCCATAGGATGTTACATGATCATGAATATGGGGAGAGATGACCCACCAAACAAATCTCACTATTAATATGTGGCACCCACTAAAACTTTTTGAGAACCCCTCATTTAGCACATTGTAATGTAAATACTGGATGTTTTATATCCTTTTCCCCAACAGTGTGACGTGGCTGCAACATTTAGTATACAAACCCCTCCATGATTAATTATATTTTAAATTTAAAACTTATGTATTGCTTCTCTTGGCCTAATATGTAATTTTCTCCCTACAATACTAGCTTCTGCCACATAACTTCAAAATAGAAGAAAAAGACTATTAAAGATGTCTGAATGTAGATTAAAGGAAATTACTTAGTTAAATTAGATTGATCTAAGGTCCACTTTATGCCTCTGTCTCCTTTTTAAACCTCAGCTATGTGCAAAACTTGCCACAGAGGCTCAGCTCCAATCAATGCAATTCTAGTGGCCAGATCCTACAGTCATTAAAAGGAATGGGAGTTATCAGTTGACAAATCCTGTGTTCTTAACTGGATATTGGAAAAGTTGTGGAGTATGTTAACTACACCACTCTCATTATATGTGGGCATGCTCAGTCTGTTGTTCCCTTTCATTGTGTCATTTATTAAAATTGTATTCCTAGCTTAGATAAAACACCTTTGGATGATTTGCAGAGATGACTAAGCAGCAATAGGATGCTGAAATAATAAATTCCATTGATTTTGTTTGTTTGTTTTTGTTTTTTAATTAACTCTTCTAAGCCAATAGCTAGTAACATTATTAATTGTATGCGAAACCTAATGGGCTGATTTTTCCCCATAAGTCATATGACCTCAACATGTAAAAACCTAACCATATAAGGAATGGAGCAGAGATTGTATTTCAAATCTCTGCAGAATGCCCCTATCTAAAGTAATTATATGATCCTCATTATCTGTACTATCTTGGTGCCTCCCAATCTCAAATGTGTGTATCCTTACAACATCCCTGTGAGGTAGAGAAGTGCTATTACCTTACATTTTCTTTTGTATTGATTATATTTGCCACATGATATACCAGTAAAAAAAAAAAAAGAACTATTACATTTTAGAATTAAAGGTTAGCAGTAACCACTCAACCTTTTTTTGTTTCCCAGATGAACTCTAGATCTATCACTTACATGTCAAATGTTTCCTTTTGCTGTGCTTTATCAGTAATAGCATCATACATTCTGGTTCTAATTTCCAGTGACTGTAAGAGAAGTATGTAACAGTGTTTTCACCTTTGTCTTATGGTTATGTTGCTTGAACATGAACAGGTGTGTACATATTTAACATGAAGACATGTTTACTTTTCTTTCATCATGTATTTCAGTGGAACTAAAACTCACACACCGCCACCAAATGGCTACTTCCTGCAAGAATAAATACATGGTTTGTTCTTTTTGCTTATTCATTTTTAGAAGCTGGAAACCAGAACATGTTTCAAACTAAATGGGTTATAGTGAAAATTTTATTTTGATAGGTTTTTTGTTATTGAATTAGCCTGAAATTGCACCTTCCTAAGAATAGTATTTTTACTTCTTTATATAGCAATTACCACTTAACTTGGAATGTGATATATAGCCTTGTGGGTGGGTGTGAGTGGCCTACTTGACATTCTTAAATAGAAATGTTAAGAAATGCTGGTACTTAGGTGCAAGATTTTCAAGATATGTCTAATTATAATCTACTAATATCTAGAGTTTATCTCCTCCTGCCTTAAAGTGCAAATAACACATGCACCAGATGTCACTGTGGCTCATCACTTTGATAAAATAAATGAAAAATAATAAGATAATAAAGACTCTGAAAGTGCAATAAATTCAACTTAACATGTTCCTTGCAGAATGTGATTAGCATTCATATTATTAACCAATAAAAATGTCATCCTGAATGTTGGACCATTAGGGAAACAATTAAAGCCTAATCCAGTAAACCGCTCAATATGTTTATAATTTCTAAATAATGAGATTTAGTTGACCATATAATATTATTACAGATTATAATTGAAATTTCTGGGTAATTAAAGTAGAACATAAAGCATTCGTTGAATACATCGGATACCTGTGAAATTTCACAGTCTGAAGATCAATTTATCATGGCTTTTATGAGCGTGCTCATCCTGTGGATGTAACTACAAAGATGTCTTAAAGTAAATGTTCACAACAGAATAATTTTATTTACAAGTGTGCCTTTAACTAACAAACTGTCAAAACAGGATTTTTAGTAACATATTTTACCATATGACTAATCAAATGACAGTGATTTTGCCCTTGTAAAATACACTAATTTTCATTCTGTCTTTTGTTGACCTTTTAATAATATAACCAACCTGCATGAATCAATTAAGCTCTTTTTTCAGCACAACAAAGTATATACATAACATATGTCTTTTCATTTAGTTGTCTTGGAATAGAGTTAAATGTGGATCAGAAAATCCATAAATCTTTTGTAATACTCCACTCATCATTAGCTTATAATTGAATATTTTATGGACATTTCATAGGTTTCAATTCCCCTCTGAGTTAGCATCATATAATCATCTTTTTCAGAAAAGATTAACTAATCCAAATATCAATCTTGTCTTCCGTACCAAGTGGAAGCTGTGAATCATGAAGCAGTGTGCATAGCTGCTGGGGGAAGGGAGTGATTGAACCAATGAAAGAGCTATTTCTATTATCAAGCAGTAGTGAAATACTGCAAGCTATGAAATGAACAGCTTGTCTGCTTTGCCCACAAGTTTGGTATTCTGAGAGTTGATTGAAGGAAGAAGGTAGAAAGAAAAGATCAGAAAAAATGGCAGCCAGAGTAAAGTGTGGATCAACATCACCAGTGACTGAGCCTTGAAGCTGAGCAGAAAAACTTCAACTTATTTTTCTGTTGACTTGAACATCTTGCCTAAATAAAGGGTAGGAATACAGCTTCTTTTCCCCATTAAAGTTACCTCTTCTCTCTCTACCAATTTATGTAAATTTCTGTCACTCATCATCCTCTACATACCTTACTCCTCATGCACTTCTCTGGTAATCAGTGGCTATGGAATAGATATGAATCCTGCTTCTTCCAGCCAGCACGATTAATCCTAAAAGGCTCCATGCAGTCTAAAGTAGCTCTTCCAACTGGGCTTTGGATCAGGCCCTGAAACCCCAGCTGTAAGCAAATGCAGGCTTTTATTCTTAAAAGAGACCTAATATAGTGTTTTAATTTCAAAAACAAGTTTCCCCAATGGTTTGTTCCACAAGATAACCACACAAGAGGGAGAGGGTTACCAGGCTGAAAGAAAAACTGATGCAGCAGATTGGCAAATACATTGGTAAAAAGGGAAATGCATCTGTACAGTGGGGCTCATTAATAAATAGAGATGTACTGCATTGTGATTTCAAAATATTAATTCAAAATTAATTGGTATTCTCTGTACTTAGACTGGCAAATACCACAGACACAGTGCTAAATATAATATAATTACTATGGCTACTAAATCCAGGCCAAAACTTTCAAACCTCTTGCATAAAGTTATGCGCCTAAATACATTATTAGTCATCCTACTAAGGATGCAGCTCTATAGGATCCTGAGCATTTTGGCCCCAATGCAACACACTGCTTAGGTACATGTTTACTGTTAAGTTGAGCAGTCCTACTGAATTCAATGGGTAAAATCCTGGCACCAAAATTTCCATTGACTTCAATGGGGTCAGGATTTCACCTGAGTGCTTACAGTTAAGCACGTGCTTGAGTGCATCACTGGACTGGGGCCTCAATGCTCTAAATGGGCTGTTTTCAGGGTTGCTGAGCACCCACAACTCCTATTGACTTCATTAGCAACTTTGGATGATCAACATTTTAGTTAACTGCTTAAGTATAGATTTAGATCTGGAAGTAATAAAATGATTACCGTTACTGATGGTTCTCACTGATCCTCCCTTATATAACCTCCCTACATTTTCATTCATTTATATTTGAATATTTGGGCATTTTTCCTCACAAAAGCAAACAAACATGTTCCCCTAACCAGTTAGATTGAAAATTTGCAGGCCATAAGTGTATGTATGTGTGTATCTTAAAAAAATCACCAGAATTCTCATTTTTTATGGACAATTCTGTGGAGTGGAAATAAAAGTTTTCACTAAGCTTTAGAGGGCAATCTTCTGAGAGTTTCCCACTTAATACTCTCTGCTGCTTTAAGGTCAAAGGGAGTTTAGAGTGCTCAGACCTTTCCTGGTGGTGCTCTGCACATCAGAGGATCATAACAAGAGACTCAAAAGGAGTCCTGCCACTGATTTCTATGGGCTTTGGATCAAGAAATAGGCCCTGATCCAGCAAGGTACTGAAGCACATAACTATATTTATGTATCTGCATAATTCCATTGAAGACAATGGAACCCGTTGTGATTCACTACTTTGCTGGATCAGGGCCTTAGTGACCACAGTGCAAAATCATGGGAGGAGTGCTCATGATCTCAGGAAACTGGTCTCCTACTCAACATCCTCAGTTTGATACAAAGTAGAGCCTACCTTGAACTTCCAAAGACAGAAGCCAATCAAAGAAGGAAAATGTTGTTAATCTAAATTCCACACGAAATGATTGTATTACAAATATAAGATGGCTGTTTCAGGAGCATTTTCTTCTACTCTAAAGTGCATCGTTGCAGCTAGACATAGGTTATGAAATGACATGATCCCAGTTGTAAAGATAGAATATTTGATTCCAAAAAACATTTTAACCTTCTTTTAAAAATGAGCTGCTTTGCTTTTTAATTTACCTTTAATCATATAGTGAACTTCTAAATGCATGATACAGACAACTACACCATTGTTATCAAAAGATGGAAAAATGATAGTGGAAAATGATTAAAGGTTTAACAGTGCCAGCAGCTCTCTACAAACCACATATTCATGATGGATATATGAATTTTATTGCTATATTATATTCTTCCATGTGAGATATGAAATTCTAAGTACAAAGCATGATAAAGCTCTCAACTGAGTTTACATGAAGTGGCATATCCAGGAGTTTTTACCTGTTGTATTAGAATTCTAGGAAATGCATTGAAAAAATAAAGGAGGGGGGGGATCAATTTTATAGTGCAAATGGAATGTTACAAATAATATGGAAACAAAGAAAAGGTAGGCAATTTAAAACAAAGACTTATTATACTGACAATTTAGGACCTTATTGTGCCACCCTTATGCACAACAAATAGTACCTTACTCTAAGTACAGTAGTTTCATTGACAGAAGAGTTAGGTACTTCTCTAAGCGAGCAAGTGTGGCAGAATCAGGCCTTTTATCTGCAGCAGTTCTGGTATGTGAGATGTGCCCTGCACTGAGCTCGGAACTCTATATTACATAGATGTGTTAGGTGAGCTGTGAGTTAACCACCTTACTTTTAAATGGTGTTTTAATTTGGACACATGAAAGAATACTAACTCCACAAAGAATGTAATAATCTGAGTACCATCTGTATTTTATCCTTAAAATACAAATGATGCTACAATAGCCTCCTTTTTATATTCTTTAAAATTAAATAAGATGTTTCTCAGTTATTTTCTCAGAAACTATTAGTAAATGGGATATTGCTAATATCTTTAGACCTGGTTCTTATCTCATGTTCCAGTTTTGCAGTAGTGTAATTTCAGCTGTACACCAATGTGAGGTCAGAATCACACCCTGTGATATGAATGCTCATATAAATGTACTGATTACTCATCCAGAAAGGGAAACTATAATTCTTACTCTGTGTGGCTGTTAGGTGGTACAAAAAGGCAATCAAATATAATGCAGATAGGCATGGTATAAGAATCTGAATGGAACAGAAAAAAAAAAGAAAAGCATACATCACAAGAAGTCTGGTAAATTTGCTCTGTCTGACACTGATTTCAATGGGTCAGATTCTACCTCTTCCTTATGTAGGTAAACAGCCATGTACAAGGAGGAGAATTGCAGTCCCCGTGCCCAGGAACTGCTCCATCCCTACTCCACTTGGGACTCATGGCATCTCAAAGTGACTAAGGAATAAGTGGCTGCATGGTCCTTTAGTGTACTAAATGTTGATTAAAAAAGAGTACAAGTAATAGTGCTCTTTGGGGATGGTGGGGGGGGGGGGTGTTTCAGGATTTCCTTTGCATTCTCTTTGTATAAGTTAGGAGGTCATCTCAGTTTCATGGGTTTCTGAATGTAGGTTAACCCTGGCACATATATATCTCGAACACAGACATTGGCTGTTTATCCTGGGCTTTACTAGAACCACATCCATGCTTACCAGTACTCAGCCATGGTATTTTCTTTGTACAGTGCAGATTACAAAATGGTTAGTGCTTCATTGCTGGAAGTGCAAGAGCTGGTGCAGTGTGCTAAGTGAAATGGCAGCCCTGGAGAGGGTTGCTTGTTGACAAATGATGCCATGTACTAAAAAGAAATAATTGTCATTTGGACTTAATTTTTGTGATAACCAATTAACAGATAGAAGGAAGTAGAAATGTAAATGATTTATTCTATTCAGTCAAAATTCTGGGTTAAATGCTGTTCCAAAGATACTCAATGTTGCATGGATCTTTTGCCCACATAGTTCCTTCTTCTTTTAAATTGTTCTCTTTTTTTTCCCTTCCTGTCTGTCCATGTTTCTCCCATTGTTAAACTATAACTTGTTTAAATCTTAATTTTAAAAAATGCTGGAGCTGTTGTGTAAAGCACACGAATTGCAACTTCTGGCATGTTTCTCTTCTGTGCCTTTAACAATTAACATGGTAATACATATCAGAGTTAGTACAAAGGAACTTTGTTTTTAAACCACAGACCAGGTCCTTGGGCTATGCCACTGGCTAATATGGCACTTTCAGTGGCAGAAAGTACCCAAAGAAAATGGTCAGGTGCAGGCAGCAATTTATACCACTCACTGTCCCCCCTCAGGTCCATCATACTTTCAAACAGAAGGGCTGGGTCAGTTTACAGTAAAAGACAGGATATGCGAGAATGGTGTTTGTTCCTTTGTGTTCTTTTTACTGTCTTCCTGCAACCCTAGCTTCTCCCCCTCCAAACTTGCCCTACCATCCCATCCCAACACACTCACCACCATTTCTTCCACACCCTCATTCACCCATTGATTCCATTTCCCCTCTCCTCAGCTTTGCCAATCCAACCCCACCACACTAGCTCACTCCAACATGACCCCTACTAGCTCAAATATGTCCAAGTCCCCCGGCTTTAGGCTTAGAAACCTTCATTTTCCTATTTCATCTCTCACAACCACCCCCTTCAGCTCTGGACCTTCTGCCATCCAACATCACCAGGCTCAGAAGCCCTCTCCTCACCACTTATTGCTGGGCCTGGAAAAATAGAAGCAGACTCTTGGAGGGAGCATGTGCATGTGATCTGACTTAGTCCCAGAGTCCTGTATGTATTCAGTATTTTAGCCTGTAATTATTGCTGCTCAGGAATTATTATTGGTTTGCTGTGGGTGGTTTTTTTTAAAAATGGAAAACTCTGAGAAAAATTGAATTTTTCACTGAAAACACTACACAATTTGGTTGTTTTCATTTAAAAAATCTCCCAAACTTGAAAAATTTGACTGAAACTTGAACATTTATGTTTGCAGGGAGGGGGTGATAGAAATTAGGTTGGAAATAGGCATTTGTTTGGATTTTAAAAAATTGTTTGAATTAATATTTTCAGCTAGCTCTGCCTGTAATCTCTGCTCTGTGCCACCTACCTGTTTTGTCTATGGTTTATGTTCTGCAGAGCCAGAAGTTTTCCAGTGTCACCTATATATAGTGCAGTCTGCAGAGCTAGAACAGCTCCAATCCTACCAAGAGGCCTGTGGTGGTGGCAGGTGATGCTATACTTTGCAGTACATCAGCCAAGCTTCATAGTTGTGATCTTATGGGCTTGTCTTCACCAGAGTTTTCTGATCATACTGCTGATATCATTAAGCCACTAACTCCTTGCCTGAGGAGGTTGTGAAGACTAGGACTATAACAGGGTTTAAAGGAGAACTAGATAAATTCATGGAGGTTAAGTCCATTAACAGGGGTGGCTCCAGGCACCAGTGCTCCAAGCGTGTGCTTGGGGTGGCATGCCGCAGGGGACACTCTGCCGGCCGCCGGGAGGGCAGCAGGCGGCTCCGGTGGACCTCCCGCAGGCGTACCTGCGGAGGGTCCGCTGGTCCCACGGCTCCGGTGGACCTCCCACAGGCGTGCCTGCGGATGCTCCACCGGAGCCGCGGGACCAGCGGACCCTCTGCAGGCATGTCTGCAGGAGGTCCACCGGAGCCGCGGGACCGGCGACCACCAGAGCGCCCCCTGCGGCATGCCGCTGTGCTTGGGGCGGCAAAATTGCTAGAGCCGCCCCTGTCCATTAATGACTATTAGCCAGGATGGGTAAGGAATGGTGTCCCTAGCCTCTGTTTGTCAGAGGGTGGAGATGGATGGCAGGAGAGAGATCGCTTGATCATTACCTGTTAGGTTCACTCCCTCTGGGGCACCTGGCATTGGCCACTGTTGGTACACAGCATACTGGGCTTCATGGACCTTTGGTCTGACCCAGTATGGCTGTTCTTATGTTCACTATAATTATAGAAGTTCCTCATGTGTCTGCTCTTCTTATGAAATGAGTGGCTTTTTTTTTCCAGTTTAGCTTAAGCTGCTTCCAAGGAGACCTAAGCTAAATTGGAAAAAGGCACTCTTATACCAGCATTCGGGTCCATGTAGAGAATTACATTTGCTTTTTTGGTGCAGATGGGTTGTAGCAAGAACTTCTGTTTTGGAAAGTTTATTAGTTTCATGTTTATTTTCAACATTTTTAGTAGATATCCAAAAATTGGGGGGAGGGGTTCAGGGCTTTCTTTTTTTGTATATACTTTAAAGAGTAATGTACAGTATACACTACTGTAATGAGCAATCTCTTCACAATGTTCCCTCATGCACTTTAATGTAGTACTGTTTCAAACAACACGATGACAAAGCACATTAGGGAACCCTTATTGGGCACCAACAGAGTCCACATGGACTAACTAATGAGCAAAGCATTACTGTGCTTTAGAAATCACACCCCTGTAGTCAGCATTCCTGCTCCATGTAGACAAGCCCTTAGAAACAAGTAGCCATTTTCAGTGTTTATTGGATAGATGCCAATTTCATCCCCTCCCCTTTCAGGTTGTTTTATCAGTGTTTATCTGTTACAATCAGAAGCCCCAGTTATAGCTCACTAATAACATGACTTGCTGAAGTTCCAATTTATGTTAGAAAGTAGAACTACTTTTCTTCTTCCAATTTTTTTTTAAATCCTCTTTATTAGCTATATACAGCACTGCATGCCAGATTATTCATAATATACTGTTAGCTCTAACATCTCAACTGTAGTTCTCAGTTCAACAAGACCTCCTCCCCCCCAGCTGACCTTTCACTGTAGAGGACTCATATAAGGCATACCATGTGAATAAGCTCCAGTGTGATATGTGCAGGCCCATAGCAACAGCAGTATATTGTAATATAGCTTTCTCCGTTTTGCATACTGGCCATCTTTCATATGCAGTCATTTCATAAAGACGCTGCTGATGAGTATCACTTGCTGTTTGCTCTTCCTGTATCACATTCCATAATGATAAATGTGATTTGAACAAAATGATATTGGTGTGTATAAAAAGAAAAATTACTCATGTACAAATGGTAGTGAAAGTTCTGCCAAGGGAAAATGTGACTCCAAGAGTGTACTCATTGATATTCAAACAAGGAAAAATGCTGAAGGTGAGGGTGTCAGCTTAATTTCTTTCCCTGTTTTAAGCCTGAAGAACTGATGTTAGCTTTTGGAGCTTTCAGTAATGTGCACAGATTAATTCCACAGCAGACCTGTGCTGTAGGGTAATATATTTATTGAGCAGATTCACTCCTAGGAAGCATGAGACTCATCCCAAGTTATATTTTAATTTGGCATGATGCATATCTCTGAAATAGAATTGCCAAGATGATCAATAGGAAAGCTCACTTCATATAGGTAATCATGGTGAGGGTGATCCCTGGACAGACTGTGTCCTCTCATTTGGGGAGAGGGAATGCAATCAAATAAGGATGACAGTCTGTTCTGTTTGGCAGGACTCATTTGAAGGACTTGAACTGGTGTGATTCTCTGCTCTGTTTCTTTGCTCTGCTCAGTTTCAGTGTGAAAGTCTTTGTTTTCATTGCTATCCACCCTCACCCCAGCCATCTCATGTCAGAACCTACTGTCCTTTTAAACTGTAATGTCTTCAGATGAACTCTCAGCCCTGCTCTTATATGTTTTGTTTTAAAAAGGTCATCTTAATTATTAAGAAATGCTTGATCACAAAAGAACAGATGGAAATTAGTATTTTACAGCCTGATCCTATAAACTTTTAACATGTATGCATAGTCCTTTATGCATATTAGTAATACCATACAAGTCAATGAGACTACTTGTATTCATAAGGGTTTCTAGGATCAGGCCCTTAAAATTTCAGGATAGCACACAGGTAAACAAGATCCTATTTAATATGTGTAAGAAGATAAGGCAGCAGCCAAAAACGTCAGCGTAGACAACTACCATCTCCATATTTTCCAGAGAGCTGTGTTTCAGAAGTGCTAACCCATCAAATTTAGTGTAGGTCATATAGATTATGAACAATTTTGCTGGCACTAATTCTAAATTCAGCCTTCTCGGGCTTTTGGATACCTGATTCTCCCTAAAGACACAATTCTTTGGCAAGACCCTGAAAATTTAAATCCACACACAAAAAAGCTTTTTAAATTTCCCCTGGTGAAGAAAATTAAGACAAATACAAAGGTAATCCCCAAAACTAAAGCTTTAGTTAGTTTCTTTACTGATGAATTTTCTTGCACTCTGGATTTGACAGGATTCTTCTTCAGAATAGTTAAATTTCATGGAGAGATGCCATGGAATGTTATGCTGGTCTCCATGGAAATGCATAGAAGAGAGAATAGCTTGACAAGGCATAGAAGTAAAATTTCAGGCTCATCTGCTGAGTAGTCTGAAGGCCTGAAAAGGGTTGTCAATTCTGTAGTCCGTCCCAGATTAGCAGATCAAATTACAGGTTTGATTGCTGTTACTACTGGGATGTAACAACTCCAGTTTCTCAAAACTATGCATAGTGAGAGACAGTTACCTTGTATAGTTCAATATTATCTCAGGTTGGTATTCCTGTATGTATTTCAGTAATTTACCTCACTGGCCTTCTAAATTTGGCTTATATTTCCTTTCATTTTTCTCTGTATATAAATTGAGTCCTTTACAGTATGAAATATCTTGTCCCCAAATTTGGTGGTGTGCAAATTATGGTCCATGAAGCACTAGTATTCCGACGAACACTTTCAGGTACACGGTGGAGGGCCCTCTGCATACATGATGCTGATTTTTTTTCCTTCTTGTTTTCATCTGCTAGATATCATTAAAAGACCACTAAATAGATATTTAATGCTTTCCTTAGAATCATAGTGAGAGATGAGATGGTATCTATGGCCTTGATCTAATGCATATGAAGTCAATAAAAAGACTCCCATTGACTTCAGGGGACTTTGTGTCAAGCCCTGTGATTGCAGATAGGAAAGCAGGTGGTCCATGAGACAATGCTTTGGAGAAAAAGTTTAAGAACCCTTCCCCTGTAAATGGTGGGAACTGCCTTATCTGAAGTACAAAGAGGTCATGGACCAAAAGGTAAGATAGTGTAGCGGGTCTGGCCTACAGCACACTACTCAGCATCTAAAAATGAATCCAGGGGGGCAACCTGAAAAACTAAAAGTAATGGTTAATTTGGTGGCAGCAAAAACCTCATTTATTTTACTCTGTGTTGAAATACCCACCAAATTACGATGTGCAGATGGATGATTGGCTAGGGATGAGAGGCTATTTCAGAACAAATTCTTTGAGATCCTGGTTAAAAGGGGCATTGATGTTTTAGAATTGCTGTACTCGCAGAAAGAGAGTAAAGAGGCTCATAAAGAGAGTAAAGTACAAACCAAATATTACCCAGCTAGCTCAAAAAGGGGGATTTGTCATTCCTCTCCACGATTTACATTGTAAAGCTCAATAGGGTAGAGTGGAAAGCACCAAGACAAGTCAGGAACTTACCTACCAAACGAACTATGAAACATGACAGGGTTCCTAGGGACAGCTTATCCAGCTCCCACGGACAGAAGCAGTGAAAGCTGTAGAAAAAGACTGTGGCTCTGAGCTACACACAGTGCAGGAACAGATGCAAAAAGGCAAAGACGGCTTTGTGACACTTTTGCCATATTCATATACTGGGGCTGCTGGGAAGTGTTTTGATACCTGATGCAAGTTAGAGATGTCTCAGGGCTGCTTTAGCTTGTGCCCTCAGGAGTTATTTCAGCAGCTAGAAGTAGCTGGAGTACAACAGTGTCCTACAACTGGAGCCAGTGTGTAAGCACGTACCTGACTATAATTCTTCTCCTCTCCACCCACATCACAGGGTATATAGAGTGCACTCCTCTAATATGGTGATTGGGAGGGATGAGCTATGTAAATATCATTCCTTTTCTATGAAAAAGTATTTGTCCTCTATCTGATCCCCAGGTTAGTGATGTTATGAAGAAGTGTTAGAGTAATGACAAATTATGAAAAGGCAAGGAGGAAACTGGATGATGATTTAAATACTGAAGTGCAAAGTTTGTGGCTAGAACTGGCTCAGCGTTTTAGCATAAGTTTTTTTGTTTGTTTGTTTTAAACGTGAAATAGTCTTTTTAAAAACTGATTTTTTTCATGAAAATTTGTCAGAATTAACAATTTTATTTGTATTTTACCAGCAAAATCATCTTTGAAATTTGTCATTTACCAAAATCTGTACTTTCTTAATGAAAAATAAGGTTTTCTTTAGATGAAAAATTTCATCGATATTTCTTTAAATAATATGGTAAAAATTGCAGAAAAATTTATAAATGATGGAAAACAAACAGTGGAAATACTTAGTTCTGCTGAAGCCCTCTATTCATAAATTCATTTCTTCATACTTATTCAAATGGTTAGATGGAGGCGGGAGGTAATCTTTCTGTTCTAGGTACCACCTTCCCCATGGCACTTCTTGCATTTTGTTCTGACACAATAACATTAAGGTTACAAAGTCAATATTGCCTAGAAAATGTATTGTAAACCTTGCTCGAGCAACCTTGTAAATTTAATGAGTAATGAAGTGGTTTGTTTGGTGGAAACAGTTTGGTTTTGCACAATTAGAAAGTTGGCAACCCTAACACCCCTGCCCTGCTTCTTCCCTGAGGCCCTGCCCCCATTCGCTCCATCCCCCCTCCCTCCGTTGCTTGCTTTCCCCCACCCTCACTCACTTTCACTGGGCTGGGGCAGGTGTTCAAGGTGTGGGAGGGGGATGAGGGCTCCGGCTGGGCGTGCGGGTTCTGGGGTGGAGGTTTGGGGTGCAGGAGGGGGCTCTGAACTGGGAATGAGGGGTTCAGTGTGTGGGAGGGGGTATGGGCTCCGGCTGCAGGTGTGGACTCTAGCATGGGGCCAGGGATGAGGGGCTTGGGGTGCAGGAAGGGGCTCAGGGCTGGCCCAGGGGGTTGGGAGTGGGAAGGGGGATGCAGGCTCCAAGAGGGAATTTTATTATAGACTCAGACCTTAATTTTGAGTTCCATGTTTTAATTACTAAAACAAGGCTTTGTTGTTTAGAGATCTTCTAGATGATAAATATTGTAAATAAAAATTCAGTGCTGATTCTCATCCCACTATAAACAGGAGATCACATCCACAAAATCTTTTAATTCATTGGGGACTGAGAACTTGCATATTGTGCATCTATGTACACCTTATTCTAAGTTTTGTTTTGGTAGACATTCTGGTGCCCCTTCTTTCAGGGTTCTGCCCCATGCAGTACCCTGCAGTCTCGCTGGGTCTCCCCTCCCCAGGGAACCTCCAACCCCCTATCCCCACCTCGCCTCAGTCTTTGGCTACTGCTAGTCACTATCTAGCCCCCACTCACTGGGGCAGACTGCAGTCTATAAACCACTCATCATTGGCAAGGGGGGTTGGACCAGCTGCCTCTGCCTATATCTGGGCTGACCATCTGAAGCCTTAGTACCCTTTTGTGGGCCCTTAACTTAGCCTGCAGTGTGGGGCTTTGCTAGGCTGGAGCTCCCCAGCTCCCTCTGCCCTTCCCCAGCACTGCTCCACCTCCGGTACCCTGCTCAGCTCCCAGACAGCCAGGTCCTTCTCTCTCAACATCCAGAGAGAGACTCACTTAGCTGCAGCTTAGCAGACCCTTTATAGGGCCTGCTATGGCCTAATTAGGGTGTGGCCCCATCTGTGGCTGCCTTCCCCAACCAGCCTAGGCTTTTCCTTCAGCCCCAGCCCTCACCCTTACCCTTTCAGGGCCGGAGCAGGTGACCACCAAGATACTAGAGCTGCTCAAAAAATAGATATTCAATCTTGTGCTAAATTCTGATGTTTTGAAATTTTGTCTTTGTCTAGAATTGGGATGAAATCAGATTTTTTTTTTCTGAACAGAAAGTTCCAAAATATTTCAAATTTGAGGTGTCAAAGTATTGCATTTTGGCTCAATTCAACATTAAGTTGTGTCCTCCATGAGCTGGCACAGTGCCTCATGGGAGTTGTTGGTCAGATGTCTCATCCGTCATTTATTCTGTCTGGGCCTAGACCCACAGACTACATCTCCGATGATGCACTGTATCAACTCAACTTGAGAATGCATCATGGGTGATGTAGTTCAGAAGACTAAAGTTTTTTTGTCCTTCACTGTGAATTTTCTAGGTTAGGCTTTATTTACCATGATGGGACAGTATGCAGATGTGTGTGCATGAGGCAGTATGGATGAAGCTTGCTCTTCTACTGTTTTTTTGTTATACCTTTCCTATAGATAAATATAACCCATAAGTACTGAATTCACATGTTCATAAATATTTTGGTCTAGTAAAGAATTACTTAATGTCATATAATTTAAGTATAAGTTTACCAGATAAAGCTAGAATGTTGTGAATAATCATGAGTCACATGTTCTTTAGAATATATACTTTTTGAACTATCATGGTTCTGGGACTAATTGTACTTCTGTCCCCATTCTGGTATCTCTGAGATCCTCCACCATAAGTTGTGGGCTTCTTGCCCTTACCTGTCTTGGGATGGAATCTCACAATTCTTAACAGGCCTGGGTATGCTGCCCTGTGTATATCAACTTCTTATCCTGAAGAGCTGTCTAGGATGCAGGTACCTGCATATTCTCCCTTTGACCATTAATCTACCCCATTTTGAAATGCAGTAGATCACTACAGAACTTTTAGTGCATAGAAGTAGGGTCCATAGAGACAATTTGTGCATGGCAGACTAGTGTGAGGCAGATTTACATCCCATTTTACAGTGCATTGTATTCATAAAGACAAGCCTTTAGTATTGTCTAATCTTGCACTTCCACTACAAGCTAAATTAAATAGGCAGAACAGAACCAATCTTAATCCTCTTCTGTGTCTCCCACTCTGGTTGTCTCTGCCCTCCCCGCTTGAAAGAGTCTGTCCTTATAACAACCATGCTCCCATTTCTTTATCCTCCTGTCTTCTTTAACACATTTACGTGATGCCCGACTCTCCTTGTTCAAACCAGCTTGGGAGCTGCCTGGAGAATGGGCTAGAGCCATTAAAGGTACTCACTCAGACTCGTGGGGCTCGGACTAATGGATTGTTTAATTACAGTGTAGATATTCGGGTTTGGACGAGGCCTGTGCTGTGGGACTCTACAAGGTGGGAGGATCTCACAGCCCAGGATGCAGCCCAAGCCTGGATGTCTACATTACAGTTAAACAACCCCTTAGTCCGTGCCCCATGAGCTCAGATCACATGGGTGAGTCACTGGTGTCCAATTGCAGTGTAGATTGCCCTTGGGCTAATGACTCTGGTATTGTATCTCAGTGACTCTTAATTGAGGAAAGTTAGGTGCCTAAATACCTTTAAAATCTGGCCCTAAAATATTTCCCAAAAAGTGATAATCTGAGATAACCCAGACAGGAATGAGGACGTGGCTCAAGATGGTCACCTAACTTCCATTCATACATGCCCACAGCAGATACTTAAGTAACTATTAGGCTATTTCTATATTATTCAGGGTAAAGGTATCCAGCTTTGTATTTGGAAATTACTAGTGGCAATGTGATTTCCCTCCATAATTTTTATCATGCATATTTGTTGGTATTTCATATTGAAGTCCATGCAGTTGCTCTAATTTGCCTGGCAACCAATGTGTGATTGTTGTCTGAGTGAGAAAAATAAGAGATGGCCCACTATATCTGTTTTAATCTACTGAATATGATTGAGTTTACTCTTTCTTCTAACTTTCACAAAGATGTACTTTTATATTTTGTTTGTGTATATACAGTTAGAGGTTTTGACTCACGTTCATCTCATTGAGCATAAACTCCCAGTAAAATAGTATAAACTTTAAAATGAAGTAGTTTGGTGTGAAAGAAGACAACGAGAGACTCCTAGGAATTCACCCGTCAGTTGGACTAAGTTTGAAGAATTAGTTAAAAGGGATTATTGCAAGTAGTTTTAGGTCCAAATGGCAGGGCGCAAGGCACACATTTGCGTCTGTATCCAAAGGGTACAAAAACTCAGGGATATACAGCATCTGGTAGGGTTCAGCAATGAGAGTGCAGAACCAGGGTGAAGCTTGAGGCTCTTTAGATGTGTTTTTTTTTATTTTGGCCAATCTCCATTTTAAACTCCCCCAATCCTACCAGTACTGGAAACCTAAAGACAGCCAGGCAGGAACCAGCATCCAAAGGCACATGTGGTTGCATGAGCAACAAAGAAAAGGTGACACTGATTCTGGGGAATATTAAAACTTATAAAACAAACCCTTAACATACTTTACAGATCAAAGAAAACCAAACAGTAAAACTAGATAGTGAAATGGATTTCATTATCTAAACTAAGTGAAGTGTGTGTATAAATCATCTAAGTGGTAAATATATTCCATTTTTTACACTATTCACTTTTAATAATCTAATCTGTGAAGGAGGTAATGTTTTTTTGTTTTTTTTATTCCGACATTGTTCCTTTAAAGCTCAACTGCAAAGCTATTAACTTTGGTTCCATTCTACTAGATTTCACTCTGCCTCAAGGTAGAAAAGTTAAACCAAGAGTTCATTGCTTCTGTAGCCCTTCTGAGCAAAGAATATTTGCAGACAAGAACACTTCAGCCTGTTATCACATTACACAATGAAAAATAGTGTGTATCATATTTCACAGTACTGTTATTAATATCAACATTGTACCACAATCAAGAAATAGTATTGTCTCAGGAATTTCAGTGCTTCACTTTAACACTTGCAATTTTTAAACTGAGTCTGTAATGAGAAAGAAGGAATAAATATGCGATATTCCAGCTGTCAGTGAAAGACAAGAAGTAATAAAATATCCAGGTCTAAACGCAGCAACTGATCAGAAGAAAGTGCCATTAAAATTCTTACCATAACAGCTGCTCAAGACCTGAAAATGTCTTTTCTGTTTGATCATAACCCAAGGTTTACTTTAAATCTATGAATGCATCTTAAAGAAAGAAAAAACATAGGAAACATTGTCTCATTGGACCTCAACAATCTATGATTTTTTTTTCTATATTACTGTGAGGAACTCTGTATCCTTTCAGTGGAAGGTTTTAAATGGTTGATAAACTGCAAGCCTTAAGTCACCATTCACTTTTACTTAATCTGCATTTTGGGGGATATACTGTATTATGGGCAAGATTCTGGCTTGTAAAACCAGGAACATGCTGAAGGGCATGGAAAGATTCCTTGCTACATTGAAAGACCCCCAAGAGATTCCTTTTGGTGTTACCTGGCAATTTCAGGTTATAATGTCAGATGTGACCCCTTATAATGACCAATGTCTATACATCACATACTTAATGTAATCTCACCCTATCCACTAGCTAGTGTCTAAAAGGGCACAAACCAGGATCATTGTCCATATTCTTCAATGGAACTATTCCTGGCCCCTGGGTGCACAGCAAAATATGATCTGTCCCTAAATGTATTTAATTATTTCCTTGGATTGCCAAGTTTCCTAATTGGCTAAGTGTGCCGTGTGATCTAATATATTGTTATTGCAGGTGTCACCAGATGGCACCGTTACAATGTGAGCAAACATTCAATCTTAGGAAGACCTGCTGTGTGGTGGTGTTACTTTGGAGCTATGCAGCGTTCTAGGTGGAAGGAGCTATACGCACAGCAGGGGTTTACTTTGTATTTTGGTCTCTGATTATATTCAATTCTCTGAGGATAGTTGCTCCCTAGGAACTGGGAAGAGGCATCAGACTAATATTTCTGGAAAAAGGGATTGCCTGTATACTGTTTGTGACCATCCAGCACTAGAATGTGTGGAAAATAAAACAAGTTCCACTTAAAATATTCCCAGGCTCTGCATCACTGGTTTCTCTTCCAATGGGAAACTGACCTGAGAGGCCCTAGACATCCTAGTACCACTCAGAAGAGGGGCAACAATACTTTTGCACACTCGCTCACTTAGTTGGAAAATAGTTTCTGATGGTGTTTCCTCAACCCCCCTACTTTTTATTACAGCAGATAATTGACCTTTATCTCTCTCATACACTTTAATGTAGGTGGCTACATCCTGATCAGTATATCTTTTTGTAAGTAGTAAGTGGTGATATGAGCTCCACAGGCTTTGAAACTTCAGACTCATTGAAGTTAGTTTAAATCACCACGGTGATGTTATTTATTATTAGTATTACCATAGCACCTCGGAATCCTAGCAATGGAACAGAACCCCATTGTGCTAGGTACTATACAAACATCAGCTCCATTTAAAGTGCAGTGTGAACAGGATGTAAATCCCGTGGAAGACCCCTTTAAAGGAACCATATTATTTGATCTACTTTCCCTTTTTCAGTGTATTTAAAAAAAAATCAAAGAGTGTTTTTACTTGGCTTAGACTCAAATCACTAATTCTGCTGCTTTTACTCTATTCACAGTATGTATGCTTGGAGGCCTCCTTATTTGTCTCTGCCTATCTCCAGCAAGTTTCAATAGATTCTTATTTTTAATCTCTTGTAGTGATTTAACAGCTGTGTGTATTTGTCTGCATCTACTAATTGAAAGTTTTATAATTTTGAGTACAGTATTTGGAGATATGCTGAGAGAGATTTGTCACTCGTCTTCAGGTGTAGGCTTAAAGTAATCGTAACTGCTCATTCGCAATTATGCATTTATAGCCTAATTATGTTTGATGTCAAAAACCCCCAAAAGTGGTAACTGTAATGATGGTGTTTCAGTGTAAGGGCTGATTGACTAGTGTAGCAATGAATGGCATTTTGGAAACTGCTGTTCTGGAGGCAGCACACCTGATTATATGAACATTGATCCTCTGAATGGCCAGGTATATGAACCACTTTGCTGCGGCCAAATCCATCTTTCTGCTGCTGTGACTTCAGTCTTTCAGATAATGTTAGTGGCTGTTCATGATTGAAAAGACTGAGAGATTTGGTGGCCAATACGAGATACAGTTATCTCAACCAAAGAAAAATCAGGTACACTGCATACATGTATTGCCATTTGTTATGTACACTATTATTGAACAATTAATTTACACTGTATCTCCTGTAACTTTGAGATGTTCCATTTTATTAACTTTCCCATTTTATGAACTCCTCAATCCCCAGTTAATTGATAAAAATGAGGTTCTACTGTACGAGCACAATGAAGGTATGTGCTAGTCATGTAGGTACACAGGTTTATTGTATAATAGTAACTTTACAGATTTTATTCTAGCCCAGTGGTTTTCAACATTTTTTTTCAATTGTGGGTCCCTAGAAAAATTCAAATGGAGTAGTGGATCTCTTTGGGAATCTTAGACATAGGTCACAGACATTTTGTGGACCTCCTTACACATGCTCTGCAGACCCCACCTTAAAAACCACTTTTCTATCCCTTTTTAATACTCAGAACCTGGCTAAAGATTCTGGCTTGCTGGATGGGGAGCCCTCCTATCATCTCTTTTTTGATGATTCTCTTGTGGAAAGCTTTGCCATTACAAGGACAGTCCATATTTTAATATACCACAGATCCATAGGAGAAATCACATTTTCCCAATAATTTGCTATACAAAGTCTTGATGCTAACAATAAAAAAGAAATTGATTTGTCAGTCTGTATAAAGTGTAAATCCTTTACTGGATCATTAAGTAAGCACATCAGGGCATCTCAGGAAGGTGGCATTTGGTTATAAATGACTCTTTTCTTTAAATAATTTCCTCACAAAACCATCTAATTCCTGACCACAACCACTGCATATTTAAGTATATTGCCCTTTCCCCACAACTGAGCCAACAGAGTGCCTCTTAGTAGCAAAAATATTATGGTTCTTAACTAGAACCAAAAGTCATCTATTTAGTAATTTATAAAACCTTTATTTGCATTATACAGCTGTAATTTGTATCTCTCTTTTACAATATAGACACCCACTCATCAAGCTCATTTTCTTTCTCCAAATCCTTCTCCATCTTTTCATCTGAATTGTTTTCTTATCAACATCTTTTTCAGTCAAAATTGGGTATATCTTAAAAATTAAACTTTTTGTTCCAGCTTGCTACTGTGTCAACTCCTGAAAGAGCCAACCTATTTCTTTCCACTACCCAATATTCAGAACAACAAAGAATAGTATAATGGAAAAGATTTTGTTTGATGTATTAGCATTTTCCTTTGGGAACACTAAGATCTAAAATGGAGACATGAAACATTGTGTCCTGAAATGAGCCCCAAGAACTAAAATCCCAGTCTTCAGTTTCTGGTGAAGAAAATTATAAATAACGTAAGGATTTTTTCCCGAGTGACTTTTAACAAAGTTCAGCTTAAATGACAGTGTTTTGAACAATATTTCAGTACAAATATTTCTTTGAGAATATTGAGATTCTATTTTATTTTTACGAAAATAATTATTTTTATATATTAAAAAGAGAGACTCCCTGAAGCCTGAGCCTGAGTGTCTACACTGCAATTAAACAGCCCTTTAGCCCAAGCTTCATGAGCCCAAGTCAGCTGGCATGGGCCAGCCAGGGGTGTCTATATACCCATATATTCTAAGGCCAGAAGAGACTGTTGTGATCATCTAGTCTAACCTCCTCTGTAATGCAGGCCATAGAACTTCCCCAAAATAATTTCTAGAGCAGATCTTTTAGAAAACTATGCAATTTTGACTTAAAACTGGTTAGTGATAGATAATCTGCTAGAGCTCTTGGTAAATTGTTCCAGTGGTTAATTCCTCTCACTGTCCATTTAAAAAAAAATTACTCTTTATTTCCAGTCTGAATTTGTCTAGCTTCAAATTAAAGGCAAAATATTTACTGCCTTCAATGGGAACCATTGCTAAATATCTTGTACAAAGAAAAGCTTTACCCCCTGAGGAAAATAACTCTTCTTCAGTCAAGTAATAAGCAATCCAATGGAGAGGTGAAGCAAAATCCAAAGAAGTACAGCAGTACTCAAAGTTCCAGAGGAAGTTCCGAAAGCCCAGGGTAAAAGCAACAAGATGGTCTGCAATAAGTGGAAAATTCCTCACAGACTAAATATGCTGTATAAATATTGTTTTGTCTCACTGTTGCTGAAGCAGAGTTAGAATAAAATAAGTGTTTATTTAACCTAAATAACTTCCTGTAAAAAGCACAAATTAAAGTTTCCAGAAGGATTATGAAATATGTTCAAAGGTTTTAAAATCAATATTTCCTGTCTGGTTTTCTTTGTTTACTGCCTACAGTATTCCTCACCATTGACTCTTTCCATGTATTCATTCGATAAATGTTTGATCTTAAAAGAGAGAGAGAGAATCCAAACTTCTTTTATAGTCTTGTTCACTCGCTTTATAAAATACCTACTACGGGCAAATATCTGTAAGAGCCTCATATTATAAAGTTCTAAATCCATAAATTCTTTCAACAATTGTTTTAAAAGATTACTTTTTCCCAAGTTACTGGCAGCAATATCTACACTGTAAGGTTTTTGTTTTGTTTTTTGTTTTTCCTTTTTGAACTAAAAAAGACTTGAGTTGCTATGTATTGCAAAGAGTGAAAAGGATTTTAAAAGTACAACTTTTCCCTTCTGTTTCTTTTTCATGTATTCTCTTCCCCAGCTGCAATCAAAGCAGTGTTGTTCCACACAGCAGTTGCCTCTTGCAGAGAGATGTGCTTCCCTTCATAAATGGGGTATATAAGTGTGCTGATCTAAGATAGAGGTTCTTAACCTTTTTCTTTCTGAGGCCCTCCCCCACGCCCAACATGCTATAAACTCCATGGCCCACCTGTGCCACAATAACTGGTTTTCTGCATATAAAAGCCAGGGCTGGCATTAGGGGGGAGCAAGCAGGGCAATTGTCTAGGACTCCATTCCACAGGGGCCCCCACAAAGCTACATTGCTCAGGATTCAGCTTCAGTCCTGGGTGGCGGGGCTCAGGGACCCAGGCTTCAGCCCCATGTGGTGGGGCTTCAGCTTTCTGCCCTGGGCCCCAGTGAGTCTAATGCTGGCCCTGCTTGGACGCCCCCTGGGGGGCCCCAGACACCTGTTTGAGAACCACTGATCTAAGAAGCTCAGGTGGTACCACCTGGTGTCTGTAACTCTACAGGAGCTATTACATATCTTCACAGTTTCTTATGCAGAAAAGGTTCAAGATAAGTTTCTTGAAATTGTTGAAGCCCATTGCTGGTTTCACAAACTGACTGTATCATGATTTCCAAAAAGTCAGGAATCTTTATATCCCAGAATTGATTTGTTTCCTTTTTGTGAATGAAATGTGTGAAGATGGAGGCAGGAAAGACCGTCAGTGCCCAGAATACCTTAATGTTTAATATGTACATTGCATGCAGAATAGAGTTTTAAACAGAGATGATTGTTAAATATCAAAATAGTATAATTTAGGCCCTACAAGTACAAAACCTCCTTTAGCATTTAGCTAGTTGTACTTTTCTCTGCCAGCAATATGCCATGTTCTGTCAACTAATTGTATGACAATGAAATTTGAAAGTGGGTTGTTGCTGTTGTAACCACAAGGGTGACTGAGCCTTTTTTTTGAGGAAGACCTGGGAAGATTGATAACAGCAAAGTTAAGGGTTATTCACCTTACTCTTTCACAGAGCTCACATTCTTCCTTTCTCTCCTTCCCCCTCCACCGGTGCACCCTGGAATTGTAATTCATGGACTCAAAGCTGTAGTAGGAACCACCTAGGAACAAACTTACAAACATAAACTAGGATAGCTATCAGCACCTAACTAGATAGAACACACCCTTCCCCTTTAGAACAACCACAGTAAAACTTTAAACAGTCACTTTCAAATTGCCACTTGAGTCTGGTAAGAAATTCTTCCAATCCTTTATTAAGTCTCCAAATACTGGAAGAGGGAGGAACCTGACTAGGTGGTGAAGCAATTCCTACTTCTATAGATTGGACCAGTGAACATCAATATCACCAATAGCTATGACAAAAAAACAACAGTAGGTGGTGAAGCAATTCCTGCCAGTATAGACTGTTCATCATCACTCTAGATGTCATTAATGTTCTTCTGGCTGATGAGTTACAGACAATATTGAAATGATCCATTTCATTCTAGCTATTAATACAGCAGAATCTCCTCAGATTTCTGTTATCTGCAAAGGACATGAATATCTTGAACATCCCTTTTTGACTCAGTATGGAAGCATTACACAAACAAAATCTCCAATTTGAAACTTGAGATTTAGCATCTTTCCTATAATCTACGTGCTGTCTGTATTTCTCCTGTTTGCTCTTAACACATTCACAAATAGTTTAATCAGACGGTCTGGATGAAAAATGACAATGTGTGAGCCCTTCGCAGGTCATATATTGACTTTGTGTCTTCTTAACAGTTCAAAAGATGATACTCCTGTAGTTTCGTGTGGAGTGGCCCTGAAAACAAACAGCATTTCATGTCAAGTTTTTTTTTCCCATGGTCTCACTTGCAAAGTGGAAAATTGCAAACTTTCTTTCACTAGTCTGTTTTCTCAACCAGACCATTAGCTCTTGGATGGTAACAAGAAACCGTTTTGTGTTTTGATACGATTGCTATTGAGGTAGTGTTGCATTTCAGTAGGGATCAATTGCTTTTAATTGTCAGTTATCGATTTATTGAGAAATCCTTCTTCAATGAAGACTGATGACATTAACTTAATCATTGTCTGTTTCAGTGGAAACCTTTCTAGTGAATGTAACTTCCAGCTACTTTGAATAATAGTTTGCTATTAATATGCCAAATTTTAGTGTAACTGACTGATCTTCAGATGGTCATATTATTTCAAGAGCAAGTTTCTCCCATGGACAGTTGGGATAGTCAACTGGTGTGAGAGGGATGCTGAATGTTTCCTGTGAGTTTTCACGACTAGTGCAAGCCATATAATTCTTGATTATTTCCTCAACCTGCTCGTCCTTACCTGGCCACCAGAAGTCTGGTTGCAGTAGTTTTTTGGCTAGATCATCCCTAGATGTTCTTCATATGATAGGTGAATCAGTCGTTCTCTCAGAAGTGTAGGCACAACCAGATGGTTAATTCTCAAAATCTCTTCATTTACAAGGAACAGCTCACGTGAAACTTGTCTACATGGTTGCAAGTGTTCTGGTGTCATAGTCTTGTCATGTCATCTGTTGACTATATAAGTCTTTAGGTACTGAAATACCTTGTCTTATTTCATAGCTGTTGCCTAATCTAAGACTGATCACTCTTTGAGTTGTAGCAGAGATTTGTGCAATGACAATTTCTTCATCACCTTTCTCTGTTGCACCCTTGTGATTAAGGTGGGGGCAGGCAAGGCAGACAATCTGCAGTGGTGTTCTTGGTACCTGAAAGATACAACACCTGGAAATCAAAGTCCATTAGTTTGGCGGCCCATTTGGCAATTCTTGGTGTTGCTTGTCCTGAACCTCATGTGGTGAATAAAGCTGAAACAGATTTGTGATCAGATCTTAAGATAGATCACCTATCTCACAGCTCAGGTCTGAAATGTCTTATGCCCAGAAATATGCTATAGCTTCTTTCTTAATGACAGAATAGGATTTTTCTGGATTAGTCAGGGTTCTGGATGCAAATGTAATAGTGACTTTTCATCCATTTTTTAGCTGAGTCAAGACATCACTAGTATCTATTGTGATCATTGTTGGCTTCTCAGAATCAAAAGGGCTAAAAGCCAGGCTGTTGGAAATTGCATGTTTTAGCTTGTTAAAGCTGTTTTTGCATGCTTCATCCCATTCAAACCTCACATCCTTTTTTTAGGAGCTGACACAAAGGAAATTGCTTGCAAACTTTTAATAGTATTCACACAATCCCAAGAAGGATAGAAGTTTGTCCTTGTTGTCTGACTATGCTGCACCACAAATGGCTTTCACTAATCTGATTTTGGTTGTATGCTGTTCCAAGAGATTATATGTCTCAGATATGTCAGTGAGTTGGTACAGAGTTGACATTTCTTCTTGCTGGTGGTAAATCCATGCATTGAAGATTTTCTAGAACCTTTTTTTAGGATGACGTCATGTTTGGATTCATTTTGCCATACCATAGGAATGTCATCCTGAAAGTAAGTAACATTCTTTCTCTCCAAAGATCCCATGCATCATTCTCTGGAATACAGGTGCTGCAGAGGCTAATGCAAATGGCATCTGTTTGAATTGGAACAAATCTTCTGTAGTGATGAAAGCTATGTACTTGTGGGATTCTTCCACTGAGGGGATCTGGTGGTAAGTTGAGGATAAAGTGAGTAGCATTTCACTGATGTTGATTAGAGGATGTCAATCTACAGCAATGTCAGAGTTTAGATCTCTCGAGTTCATGTGTGGATAGCACCATTAGGTATCCTCGCAAAAAGGAACAGAAATCCCTTCTGATGAATCCACTGGTTCAATGATATCTGGTTTGCATAGTTTCAGAATCTCTTCCTTGAGCTGTTGTCTCAGTGCAATTGGTGTTTCTTACATTTCACGTTGTATAGGCATCACATTGTTGTTATTGTTTTTCTTTAGCTGGATGTTGTGCTTGAACTATTTTTTGAAACATCTGTGGTATAAGTAAAAGCTTCTGAAAAGTCAGAGATGATTCCTGGTTATAGCCTATCCTCAGTTTTCAGGTCAGGTTCTATACTATTCAGATCTAATTTCATCTGAACATCCCTTTGAGCCCATCTTAAAACAGAAACTTCCTTTTGGGGTACATAGATTTTTCCTCTTGGCCATTATGGCCTTTGTACTTGAGAGTATCTGTAAAATAGCCATTGATGTGGATAGGAGATCCACCATACCCTCTGGAGTATATGTCTGGAGGGTGCAACTCATGTTGGGAGCTGGCCAATACCACAATATAGAGTTAGCTGGGAATTAGAGTGTAAGGCAAACCAGATTCTGCTAACATCTTCATTTCATGGCCATTGACTTTCACGTGGCAGTGTGGTGTGGTATGGTGACCACCCAACAAATGGAATGTGACAGGTGATTTGTTTGGTTTTCTCCAAGATAAGATCTTTTTTTCATGAAGGGTTGTTCACGAATCTTGGAACTGGTAATCTTCATGACAATTTGATCGCTGACCATTTCACTTGTGAAATTTGCAAATTCACAAGTTGTGCTAAACTCATACAATACAGCTACGTAGATTTCAACAGGCTTGTGAGGCATCTGTACTTAGGAATAGAACTTGAGGCATTCAGCAACAATATTTAATATAGGATTAATTAAAATGATCATACCAGGGATTGGAGGGTCTCATATGGAGTCGCATCTTGTGGTAAGTAGGTAACAGGGGGGAGATTCCTGAAGAATTGTTGCCCTTCAGGACCAAGGCAATGAAGCAGTAAGGCTTTCTGCTTTTCTGGAGTGTAAGTAGAAGTTTCTATAGCAAGCATATAGCTGCTGAAGTAAGACTTTCATTGCTTCCATGTGAGCGGAGGATCTCTTGGAGTATTCTTGAAGAGCAGCAGAGGCAGAACTTGCATCATCCTAATAAGTGTGGAAGTAAGCTGGAGATGTCAGATAAATTGAGGAAGAAAGCTAGTGAAGAAATGCTGGTCACAGAAATGGCTTACTGGCCCTGTAAAGCTGCAATTGTGCTGCACTTGGGGTACTCAGAACTGCAGAGGAACATGCCATCTGGAAAAATGTCTCTCTTCAGCAAGCTGCAGTTGCAGCTAGCAGCAGGCTTTATTTAGGCTTATGGAATTTCCCTAGGAGCAGCAGCAGATCATAGCAGTAGGAATCATGAGGCACTTGGATAAGTTAGTTTTTTCTTTCTCTATGATTTTTACATGCTCATCGCCAGTTTGTTTTGTACCTGACCCCTTTGAAGAAGATTCGAGAAGCGTGATAACAACAATTCCCCTCACTCTTTCACAGAGCTCACATTCTTCCTTTCCTTTCCTCTTTCTCCTCTCTGTCCTCCCCCTTCCCTATCCTGGGAACTGTAGTTTCTGGACTCAGCCTACAGGAAGGACCTAGGAACAAACTGGATACAACAGTCCCTATTGTCAACCACTTACATTGTCAGAAGTAGAGCTGGGTGGGAAATGATTTGTTGGTAATTCTGAAAAAAACAATTTTAATGGAAAATCAAAAAGCCCCCCTCCCCCCCGCAAAAAAAACCCCACCCCACCTCAGATTGGGTCACAATGAAACACCCTGTCTCCATCTCACTGAATGAATTTTATTTTTGGTTTCAAGATATCTTGTCAAAATGTCTTGGAAAGGAAGTCTAGGTTCACAAAACGAGAAGAGGTAGTGAAGGTGCCTTCACTAATAGCCATAGCCCAGTGGTTAGAGAACTCACCAGGGAGACCCAAGTTCAATCCCTTTTCCACTACAGGCAGGGGGAATGGAACCTAAGGGTACGTCTACACTACAGGATTATTCCGAATTTACATAAACCGGTTTAGCAAAACAGATTGTATAAAATCGAGTGCACGCGGCCACACTAAACACATTAAATCGGTGGTGTCGTCCACAGTCCGAGGCTAGCGTCGATTTCTGGAGTGTTGCACTGTGGGTAGCTATTCCGTAGCTATCCCATAGTTCCCGCAGCCTCCCCTGCCCCTTGGAATTTCCAGGTTGAGATCTCAGTGCCTGATGGGGCAAAAATCATTGTCGCGGGTGGTTCTGGGTAAATGTCGTCAGTCACTCCTTCCTCTGGGAAAGCAACGGCAGACAAGCATTTCACGCCTTTTTTCCCTGGATTGCCCTGGCAGATGCCATAGCATGGCAATCATGGAGCCTGTTTTGCCTTTTGTGACTGTCACCGTATGTGTACTAGATGCCGCTCACAGAGGCGATTCAGCAGCACTACACAGCAGCATGCTTTTGCTTTTGCATGACAGCAGAGATGGTTACCAGCCATACTGTACCATCTACCATACCATTAATTGGTAATAAGATGATCATGGTTACCAGTCCTTTTGCACTGCACCATTTGCTGCTGTCATAAGTGCCCCTGGCTGAGATCAGCCAGGGGCGCAAAAGCCAAAATTGGGAATGACTCCCTGAGTCAATTCCTCCTTTTTGGTATCTAAAAATAGAATCAGTCCTGCCTAGAATATGGGCAAGTATACTAGAGAACCACTGTATCATAGAACCAGAGAGCACAGCTGCTCTGTGTCAGATCCTGCAGAAATTATGAGCTGTATGCTATTCACAGGGGGTGCTCCTGCAACAACCGCACCTGTTCATTCCATTCTTCCCCCAGCCTTCCTGGGCTACCATAGCATTGTCCCCCAACTTGTGTGATGAAGTAATAAAGAATGCAGGAATAAGACACACTGACTTGTTAGTGAGAAATGGGTGGAAGGCAGCCTCCAGCTGCTGTGATAGTCCAGACAGGACATTAAGCAGTGTGGAGGAGAGGAGCCCAGCATCCCTCTGCTAGTCCAGGGGCAACTGAATCTTTTCTTTACACATGAAGGGTGGGGGCTGATGGAGCTCAGCCCCCTGTTGCTATGATGAGGACGGTTACCAGCCATACTGCACCATCTACCAGGAAAAATTAGGACCAGGCGCCCTTGATAGACCTAACGGATGCTAGTCGGCATGGTTACCAGTCCTTTTGCACTGCCCCATGTGCCAATAGGCTGATGATGATGATGGATATCAGCCATATTGCAGCATCAGCCACCCATGGCGGGGGGGAGCAAGGATGTTGGTGTTGAGTGCTGCAGCATCGCGTCTATCTGCAGCATTCAGTAAAGATAGGGTGACATGTAAAAGAGTCAAGAGAGGATTGTTTTCCCTTTCACTTCTGGGGCTTGGTGGGGGGGTGCGTAAATTGCCGAGCTATGCCCTGACCCACCGCGGACACTGTGTTTGACCCTAGAAGCATTTGGAGCTCAGCCAAGAATGCAAATGATTTTCGGAGACTGCAGGAACTGTGGGATAGCTTGAGTCCTCCAGTCCATGAGCGTCCATTTGATTCTTTGGCTTTCCGTTACGCTTGTCACACAGCAGTGCGCTGAGTCCCTGCTATGGAGATTTTTAAAAAATGATTTTGAATTTTGTCTTCTGTAACGGAGCGCTGATAGACCAGATTTGCCTGCCCTTACAGCAATCACATCCGCATGGTCCATGCTGGAGCTCTTTCTTTATTTTGATTTTTAACTGCATCGCCACATGTGCTGATCGGAGCTCCACGCTGGGCAAACAGGAAATATTCAAAAGTTCACGGGGCTTTTCCTGTCTACCTGGCCACTGCATCTGAGTTCAGATTGCTGTCCAGAGTGGTCAGTGGTGCACTGTGGGATACCACCCGGAGGCCAATACCGTCGATCTGCAGCCACACTAGCCCTAATCCGATATGGTAATTCCGATACTAGCACTACTCCTCTCGTTAGGGAGGAGTACAGAAACCGGTTTAAAGAGCCCTTTATATCGATATAAAGGGCCTCTCAGTGTGGACAGGTGTGGCATTAAATCGGTTTTACGCTCCTAAAACCAGTTTAAACGCCTAGTGTAGACCAGGCCTCTGTCTCCCACATTCCAGAAAAGTGCCTTAACCACTGGGCTGAAGCTTGTAGTCAAGGCAAGGGCAGCACCAGAATCTCCTTCTCCTTCCTGTTTTGTGAATCTAGTTCTTTCCAAAGCACTTTCACAAAATGCCTTGGAAACTCAAAATATATTTCTTTTAGTTGGATTGAAACAAAATACTTTGTTTCTACATTACTGAAACACTTTTTGGGGGGTTGAAACAATTTGGCAAACTCCACATCAATTTACCAACAGTTTCAGTGGACACTAAACTGTTTATGGGCTTTAAAAAAAAACAGAATAATTATTCACATTAAAAATATTTCCCAGCAGGCCCTATTCACTTGAGTGAAAAACCAAAAGACCACAGGAATCAATCACAAGTATAAAAAGAAAAATCTTTAGATGCCTTTGAGAATCAAATTCAATGAAAAGGAGATAAAAGGTGAAGATAGGGAACTAAAGGACAACAGAAACAAAGCAGGGAAAGAAAATGAAACAGAAAATGAATTTCTAGAGGAAACAACTTCCACCTTATACCAGATCTTATGTAATGTCATAGGGGCTGTGAGAAATATTGTGCCACATTTTCCAAATGGCACTCAAAATCATGCATTTCATTATTGAAAGCCACATCCCTAAGGATACAAGGAATGAGGCACTACAATGACTTCTCAGCAATGCAAGTAACAGCCCTTCAAAGATACTCCAGCAGTTTCAAAGTGATTATATCTAACTCAAATATCATTCTAATATGAAGCTATCAGATATAGCAGCATCCAGAAGACTCATTAAACCATCCGTCTTTCTGGAAGATATATTGCTTGCAGTTTCGTTCCAATGTATGAATTTTAAAATGTCCTTTGTGCAGGTGAGCTAAGCCAAGGTGACAATACCTTAAATATCCAACACAATGTCTCAAATACTTTACCCATAGGAAACAGATGATCTCTGATTTTATTTAAGACTTAGGTTGTCTTTGCATCTTGTTTCATTTGAAATATTATTCAGATGTAGGCTGGGTTAAGAAGTTTTCAGATAGTCTAATTACCATCATCACTGTAAAAGCAAGATTCTGTCCTGGTCTGCTACACAGAGGCATGTGGAGAATGCTGGCATCCTCTTTTCCATGCCCTTTTGCCTCAGTGTACATGTGCAGAACATGCCCATTAGTACTTCATAGCCACAAGGGGTTGTGTTCAATTGGGAGCATAGTCGTGTGTGTGTGTGTGTGTATATATATATATATATATATAATGTTCCTTTCAGCAGACAGGAAGAGGGGGTGGGAGGTCACATTGCTTCTCTTTGGAGCATCAGTAAGGAGAGCTGTAGGTTGTATGGTGCTACACCATACCCAGCCATCAACCCATTTATGACAGAGACAATAATTATTGTTATAAACGTGGGACATTTGGTCACCCTAATCATTATATGCTAATTAATTATTAGTCCATATCATTAAATGTGATTTTAAGTTTATTGCATAAGTGACGAATGCACAGGCTGGCACAGATACTTTAGAATCATCAGATATGATAAAATGCCTATTACAGTGATTAGAGAATGACATTCCTTTCTGTTACCAGATTTGCCCATTACTTTGGGGTATGCTCATTTATTAGGGTTACTCTTCTTGGGGGAGTTCTGTAATTCTATCAATGTACAGCTTGTGTCACTTGTGTTGTCATATGGAGCTCTACTTCTCCCTTCTGCAAGTCCCCTCCCAATGGAGCTATCCTGCAGGACCTAGGTTCCCCAGCCCCAGGTTCCTCCAGCCCCAGAATCAGACAAGAAAACACATATTAACAGAGCAAATCTGAGTGAACCATGTAAATCATCACTCCCAAGCTGATCCTTTATATGTCCCTGGACTCAGCAGGCTGGGTCGAGCAGCACTTCGAAGCTGCCCCCCTCCTATGCCACAGGTTCAGCATATCCCTAGCCCCACTTTCAAGTTACAAGTGTTCTGGTAGTAACCCACTTGATGAGTAAACCCCATGGGATTTTTGGTCACTCCAGGGATCTTTAGGTTAGGTCAGAGGAGTGTTGCTGTAGAGCAAATGGGGAAGCCAAAAACACAAAAGAAAGAGGGAGGGAGGGATGCAACCAGCTTAACCATAAAAGTTATTTATTGCCAGGTAATAAACATACAAGGAGAGCCAAACAAACAAAACAGTTACAATATTAAATGTAGCTTAAATTTGATTTAAAAGGTGAGGTTTAGAAACCTATACCTGATCACGCAAGTCATGGTTAGAAAACTATACCTAGAGTAGAAAAAAAAAAAGAAGAGAGAGTTGGATTCTCACCACTCTGTGAATCATAGAATATGAGGGTTGGAGGGAACCTCAGGAGGTCATCTAGTCCAACCCCCTGCTCAAAGCAGGACCAATCCCCAGACAGATTTTACCCCAGTTCCCTAAATGACTCCTTCAAGGATTGAGCTCACAATCCTGAGTTTAGCAGGCCAATGCTTAAACCACTGAGTTATCCCTCTCCCCCTTGAACTGGTTGGGGTGGTGGTGGTAGCTGAGAGTCCAAAGTTCTGGAGACAGGCAGAGCCCCCACAGCACAATCAGTCGGGAGAAGATGAAATCCCAAAGGAACTGATGCAGATTTTGGATCCAGGCATCAGAATCTTTACCTGAGCGTGGGTAGAAAGTTTTGTAGGGAAAGAACAATGGTTCATGGGAGAAAACTAGATTTGTTTATCGGTAAACTGATGGCTCAAGGGAGTATACCAAAGTTGTTTTGTTCAGGCTAGACCAGGGATCGGCAACCTTTGGCACGTGGCCCACCAGGTTCGGCTGATTGTGGCTCCCGCTGGCCACGGTTTGCCGCTCAAGGCCAATGGGGGCTGCAAGAAATGGCATGGGCCGAGGGATGTGCTAGCCACTGCTTCCCGCAGCCACCATTGGCCTAGAGCGGCAAACTGCGGCCAGTGGGAGCCGTGATCAGCCGAACCTGCAGACTCGGCAGGTAAACAAACCAGCCTGGCCTGCCAGGGAGCTTACCCTGTTGAGCCACATGCTGAAGGTTGCCAATCCCTGGGCTAGACAATAGGAACTGGTCATTTCTGGCTTTGGGTGTTGTTCCTTCGAGGGAGCTCACAATGCAATTAGGCAGCTTCCGTATTTTGGATACCAATAAAGGATTTATTACTAGAATTGGTCTGATAACTACTGAGCTGGGTGTGTGCAGGCGTAGGTTCATTTACATCTGGAGCAGAGATCCCCCAGGATGCAGTGCTTCTCTGCTTTTCTGGTCCCAGAGTTCTGTGAGGTTCTTGGCTTGGAACCTCTGTTCTCCATTCGGTATGCTAATGGAGATGCCTCCCTGTCCCATCTTTGATGCAAATGAAGCTGGGGAGTTGACTTTATCCTGTCACCCTTGTCCAGAGGGGTTTAGGCAAGTGTGTCTCCCACTGCCTTTTCATTGCTTTTTGCAAGTCTTTCTTCTGATTGGTTTTGGTTCAAGCAGAGGCAGGGGGTGAGAGTGACCTTCATGAGTTAGACAGGCTAGATACTGTGCCCTGGTTCCCCAAGAACACAGAGCTGATGGTTAACATTTCTTTAAAACACCCATTTTCCCCCAGCCAAAATCTGCAAATCATCATGTTAAATTTGAGTACCAAAAGTATTTACTACCCTTTCTTATGCAATTTCCATCATTTCTAAGTCTAGGCTAAAAATTATCCTGCTATGCATATATTACAAAGATTGTATTAACTTTTTTTTGATCTTGTGAAAATGTTAAATTCACTAATTTTATTTTTAAGATTTAATGCTTACTATCCATCTGCAGTTTTAAGGTGAATCACCAAGTCATTATTTCTTTTAGAACCACTGTATTAGCTATAGAACATTTATTTCTATATAAAAAGAATGTCATGCAAATACCAGATGTCTGTCTTACCTCCTTTAAACATCATATGTTTCTTCAATGAAATGGAAAACACTTTTACCTATTTGATCTTTTTTAGACTATTCTCTGTGGCCCAATTGATTTCAACATCCTTTTCCTTTTTTAGAAGAATATGTCAGCTCTCAAGTGTCCACTAGTTCTTTTTATCTGATGTGGCCTCTTTAAAACCCACAAGCATGTCTAGGTTATCAAATCTGCTTTAAAATGCTGCCATTCATCTGTTCAGTTTAATACGTGCTCAGTAGGGAGTTACTATATTGGCTAAAGGCTATGCTACACTACAGCTTAGAAAATGAGAAACGAAAGGCAGGCAGGTCTAGGCTAACTATAGCATTAACTTTCCCTCAGCCTACAATATATCAATAGAGCATCAGACCTAATCATGTTTTATATAGCTGGTCTACCACAGCAAATAATAATCAGATATTTATTCAGCAAGAATACTGTTTAGTCCTTTGAGTATTTGCTGTTCTCCTCACTCTTATACCTGATTTGTAGTGATTGCCCATTAATCTTATTATGCACTTTCTCTTCACTTTTAAAATTCTCCATGCTGTGAAGGATAGAGGGTTGGGGGAGGGGGGGAGGGGTGAACTTTTTGCCTGCAAACTGCAAGGTGCAGTTCTTAACTTATCTCACAGAACATCATACATCAAGCATAAATAGATTAATATTGCCTGTTCTGTCAGTGAATATATATAATATATATAATATTCACTGACAGAACAGGCAATATTAATCTATTTATGCTTGATTTAATTTAATATATATATATATAATATTGATTAACTAGTGATGCAAAATGACCCTTTTACAGTGTTCAATTGACTGGATCCATTGTGTACTTGTTAATACCTAATTAAATCTCAAGGCAGTAAAATTTGCTTTCAATTTATAGGCAGTTTGCTTTCATCCTCAATCTGTAAAAAGGGGGGTTTAAATACTATGGGAACACAAGATCCAAAGCTAATTGCCTGTAAATATTGAGGAAAATCAGTATGAGTTAGGATCCCTACAAAATAGTTAAGCAACTGCAGGAAGGACACAGAGAAAGAATATCACATACAACAGATACACAACAGTGTTAATATGTATGACCTGTTGTGAAGGGCATTCTGTAAGTTCAGTAATGAGTTCAGTCTTTGAACACAGATGAGCTTGAATTGAAATACATATTTTCATGGATTTTCTGCATTGCTGAATTATCTGCTTACCTCCACTGGGCTATGTAAATATGGGAGGCTGAAGTTGGAAATCAATTTATTGGTTATTGAACATTTTTCATTACCTCACCCCCCCAAAAAAATCATTATTCATTTTTAAAATAAAATGAAGTGGCTTTTTCATTATTTTTTATTCAATTAGGACTAAAATATTTGCATTCATTACCCTTTGCCGTTTTCATTTTTGTTTAGTGTAACTCATTGACTCTACTTTAGTGTTTGAAAAATATCTTTTATTTCCCAAATTTGCAACTAGAAGTCATGGTAGTGATAAGTGACATGGCATAAAACTAAACACTTCTTGGACAGATATTTGGTCAGATGGGTTATGAATTACAACCAGGTTTATCTTTTGTCTTTGAAAAGTCAATAATGAACTAGAGAAAACTGAACTAGCTAATCCTCAAAGTCTGATTGCTTATATCTAAAACATAAAATAAAGTCTACTGACTTTAACTTCACACTGCATTTCCTAAAACCGGGTCAGACACTTTGTGACGCAGAAAGATGGTCCAGTAGTTGGGGCATTAATCTAGGACTCAGGAGACCAGGGTTTAGGTCCTTGCTCTGCTGCAGGCTATTCTTTTTGTCTTACTTCCCTGTCTATAAAATAGGAATAATAGCACTTCCCTGCCTCACAGGCTTGTTGGAAGGATAAATACAATAGATTGTGACATGCTCAGATACTATAGTAATGGAGGCCATATACGCATTGAAAATAGATAGAAAATGTATTGAGTTTTATTCCAGCTATCTTTGAACCAGCGGGCATTTTTTCTTCTTTATCTGCAACTAGGAAAAAAAAAAGCAAACAGCTTAACTACATTTCAGTCCTTTGTATTTGGCCCTGTAAAGCAAACAAAAAAAATGCCCCTACAATAAGAACATTCTGATTTACAAAACATAAAACCTTTCTCTCATTACTGTTGATTATTCTAACTTCCAAATTCTCTCTCAGCCTTCCCTTTCTTAGCAATATGTTCAAGAAAGTTTCTCTCATTTTTCCAATCACATTTAGCACAGCACTATCACCTGTCATTATCAATATGAACTTTGTCCTTTTTTGCTTGTATTCATGGCACTCCTTTCTGTATAGTTAATGACTTATTCCTTTCTGCTGATAAAAGCACATTCTCAGTCTCTGTGATTTAAGTGTAGCCTTTGACACTGTAGACCTTTCCATCCTCCTGGATCAACGCCATAGTTATGCTGACATCTGGTTTCCTTTTGTCACGATTCCCATAAGGCTCAATTCTCAACAATGAACTTTTCTGTGGTCTTGGTCTCAGACACTAACTTTACTGCCAGTATCACTTTTATACAGATGGAACTCATCTGTATGTATTCTTTGAGACCTTTAAAGACTCCCCTCTTGCCATTTTTTTTGCCTATCCTCATCAAATAGCTTATAGCTTCATCTTATCCTCCTGCAACTGAATGGCTCAAAGAGAAGTGCTTCTTTTGTGCAGGAGGAACAATATCTCTCCTCTTGATTGAGGCCTTCCATTTTGCCTCCAGTGTCTGTAGACACTGGCATCATTTTTTTGCCCTCAACTACCTTGTCTCATCTTCTGCCATGGAAGATGATAGGGGGAGAATGGATTGGAGGCTAGATAGATGACTTGAGGAAGCTAAGAGGGGGGAAATGAATGGATGGGAAGCCTTGGAGAGGTATGGGTAGAGAAATATTTGACTAAGGAGTCAGAGAATAAAAGATGAAAATGGCTTGATTCTGGACAGAGAATTTGTGGTGGCGGGGAAGTGGGGGTTAGAGGAGTGAGTGGGAGAAATGCTGGGAATGTCAGAGGATGGACTAATAAAGGTGAGATTGGACAGATGGGCTGAACACTGCAGAGGCTGCACTGGGGCACAAGTAAAGGCAGAAGATGGATTGTGATATTGGTCATGGGGTCTGAGGAGGGAAATAATTTATTCATAGGCTGGGATGTAGCAGTGCAGACGATCATGAGAAGGTGCCCTGATAGATTAAAGCCCACAGGTCCTCCCCACCACCACCCCACACACACGGGGTTGGGGGAAGGCAATCTGAAAAATCCCACAAACAGGAGGTCTTGGCTGGGTAAAGAAATGGAAACTCAGAGTACATTATATTGAATCAACTCACCCCTACTGCTTCTGCCTTTCTTCCATCTCATTCTCCCCCCAGTTCATTTGCAGTGCAGATTTTCAGCCTTCCTCCCCCTCCACCCCACCACACACACACAGTGCTGAACTTAAATAGAAGGAACACTTTAGGAAGCTGTGCAGCCAACTTCCTATGTATGGTGCTCATCAGAGCTGAAAACTGTGTATGGTCAGAGCAGGGTTGGAGAAGCCTTCTCACCTAGCTTCCTGTTCAGCAGCCCCATACATGCCAGTACCCCCTAATCAGGACCCCAAGTTAGCCTTATTTGCTATGGTCCTAAACCTTGAAAAGTAAATGTTTTACTGGAGATTCTCACTAGTAAGTTGGAACATGCCCATGATGCTTCCTGGAGAGGCGATATGGCTGAGTGAGTAGAGCATTGGTGAGACTGAAGGGACCTAGATTCTAATCCTGGATTTGCCAGTGATCTGTTGTGTGAAGCCACATTGCCTTTTGGTTTCCCCATCCTTTATCTGGTCTTATTTAAATGGTCAGCTCTTCAGAACAGAGGCTCTCTCTTAATTTTTGTCCAGTGCCTAGTCCAATGGGAGCCTTGATCTCAGTTGGAGCCTCTGGGTTGCTACTATGATGTAACTAATAATATAAAGTTTCCTGGTAGTTCTGTGGAAACCCTCCTGTGGGTTTACTCTTGTTAGCCAGTACTATGCCTGGTAGTGTTTGCAACACTGATCTTTCAGCATTTACTCTTCCAAAGCTGCACTCTTTGTGCTGCCAAAATTCCTGCTGATTTCAATGGAGATTTTGGATGCCCAAGGACAGCAAGATGAGCACAAACAGAAATAATTTACTTCTGCACTTTTTTTCAAATTTGATTTATATAACCCTCTCCCTTTCTCATATCTCAAAACAATGTAATTTATTTTTAAGTAAATGCTGAATCCTAATCACACTGTTCTGTCAATGGATTCACTTTAATGCATTCATTTTCCTTAGAACATTTACATGGAAATAAATACCTTAATATTCTTTAAGTTGAATTCCTTTTGTTTTTTAAACAAAGTTTTATTCATTCCACATCACTTTTTACATATTAAGGATTTATTCCAAAAATATTGTAATATTTCTCTCTACGGTATCTTTTCTATACCGTATGCTGCAATCCTTTTGCAGAAAGCAATTAGATTATTAGAGACCTTTTAAGAGGAAAATGTAGCAAGTAGCTGCTGGTTTATTTTTAATGGCTTTCTCAAAGAAGTACTTTGCTAAGCTTAACAAAAACATTATCTCCCTATCTCCATCATGATAACCTCTAGTAAAAACCTGTTTAAGTGCTAAACTAAAAAGACCTCAACAAAAGATCTTCTTTGTATTTCTCACACAAAAGTGTGCTATACATGTGGGGATAGATAACTGAGAGGAAATGTCTCATAAAACACTATATACATTTTCCATGATTATTTTGCTTCTCAAAGTAACTTTGACTCAGTCACATTGGGAATTTTCATTATACAATAAAATACTTCAAGGAGTTCAACATGGGCACTATTATCTTCTAGTAGAATTGGAGTCAATACTGCATATGCAGACTGTATCTTATCTGACAGGGTAGCAGAGAGTAAAAGATGTTGATTTGAAGAATGCTTGGGGGAGTGACATTTGCAGTACAATGGATTAAGTTTAATGAGAGGGCTTACTACTTGTCAATAGAAGGCTTAACCATATCCCCATGTTCTTTAAGCATTATTGTTAAAATAAATTAAAGTAGATTAAATGATTTATTGACCACCTACAAATGTCTTAAAGAAGATAAACTTTTCTCTCCCTGATGTAAAATTGTTGTCAATATCCTTAATAAATGTTTCATATTTCTTTTTGAAGAAAAAGAAAACAAAACAGTAGTTTCTCAGTGGAACAACACTTCCTTTAAGAGAATTTATAAAGCAGTTTGACTATAGTTATAGTGGCAAAGATGTGCAATATTTTAAAAGAAAAAACATGCATGCCCAAAATATTAGACATCTGCATAAAATGTAAACGTTTTAACATAGTCACAACTTCTTCAGTGGTAAGTAAATTGAAGTAAGCACATTCTGGGTAACTGAGCCATAAAAAGAATAGTAGTCACTCCATGACTGTGTATTATGGGTACCCTTGCATCTTCCCCAGCATCTGGTACTGGACTACTTGCAATGTGACAATTCCCGAGTTCCTGTTAAATCAGGGTTTCTCAAACAGGGGTCGCTGCTTGTGTAGGAAAAGCCCCTGGCGGGCCGAGCCGGTGTGTTTACCTGCCTCGTCCGCAGTTCTGACTGATCGTGGCTCCCACTAGCCGCAGATCACTGCTCTGGGCCAATGGGAGCTGCTGGAAGTGGCGTGGGCCAAGGGACCGGCCTGGCCTGCCAGGGGCTTTCCCTACACAAGAGGCGACCCCTGTTTGAGAAACCCTGTGTTAAATGTACACTAAATACATATTGCTCCTGGAGTACATAATTCAAGTACTTGATTACATTAAATTTTTGTGAGTCTAAAAGGCTTATTGAAGTTCTTTGATTTCATCATTAAAAGCCTACAATGGGAAGTTGCTATGTGCAGAACCAGAGATTCTGGGACAAGTTCTGTTCTTAAGTTAGACCAGCATGAAGTCCTGAGTAATTCCATTGACCTCACAGTGTAAATGAGAATAGAATGTGGAAAGAGACTTGATATACAATACCTGATTTGGTATTGTGTGGATCCCAAATTGGATGGCATGCAAAAATCTCATCTGTAGGATCAGCCTCCAAAGTTACCGATTCTAAAAGACCTATGAAGAAGAGTCAACTGGCTATTTCTTGAAGTGAGTGTTGCAGTAAGTGCAGAGGAACTCTGTTAAGGTAAAACAAATGAAAGGATGCTCAACGCACAACAGAAGAAAGCTGTGTGTTATTTTAGTAACTCTCTCCATTAAAACAAATGTTTTCTTAATCACTAAGAAACCCTCTAAAATTATCAGCACAATGTCATAGAATCATAGAATCTCAGGGTTGGAAGGGACCTCAGGAGGTCATCTATTTGTTAATTTTGGATGTCTATTTTTTTCACTTTGTACACGGGCGGTACTCACCCCTGCCGCGCCTCCTGCTGGTCCATCCCAGAATGTCCCTCGGTCCGGCCCTGGAGCGCCCTCAGCAGTCTGGTGACCCACCTGTTCTCTGGCCCCGGCGTCCCTCCCTGGACCCGGTGCCCCCTATCTATAATTGGGTCTCCCCCTCCCAGGGGAACCCCACGCTACTATCCCCCCCTTGCCTCAGTAGTGGCTACTGTCAGTCATGGTCTAGCCCGACACCCTGGGGCAGACTGCAGTATCAGCCCACTCATCACAGGCAAAGGGGGTTTGGACCTGCTGCTTTGTCCTACCCCTGGGTTGCCCCCTGCAACCCCCAATACCTATTGGCCCACTGCTAGGCCGCAGCCTGGGGCTTTCCTGGCTAGAGCTTCCCTAGCTCCTCAGCCTTTCCCCCAGCCCTGCTTCCCTCAGGTATCTAGCCTCAGCCTCTAAGCAGCCAGGCCCATCTCTCTCTGAAGCAGAGAGAGACTCTGTGTGTGCTCTGGCTTCCCTGCCTCTTATAATCCCCAGGGCTTCAGTTTGGGGCGTGGCCCCAGCTGCAGCCACTTCTTTAATCAGCCCAGCTTCCAGAGCCACCCCTCTCAAGCCCTGTCAGGCAGCATTTCAAAGCCCTCAGAGGCCGGAGCAGGGTCCACCCTGCTACACGCCCTCCCCCTCAAGAACCCCTCCACCGGGGGGGAGGCAGGGTGCTCTACCGGCCCAGGCTTCTTCGTAGCTGGACCCGCAGGGAGTCTCTTTCCCTCCGCAGGCCCTCAATTTCCCGGAGAAGCCTGTCTACTTCCCTCAGGTTCTGGGACCTGACAGTAGATCTCCCCAGTTCTCTGCGGGTCTCCCCCCGCGTTTGGGCCCCCATGTCAGCCCCCCTGGCCGTAGTCTGAGACCCCCGCTCAATGCGAGGCCCTCCCGGCACGTCCCCCCTTTTTCCCCGGGGCCCTTGCCCCTTGACAGGGGGCGGAGTATGGGAGAGGAAGCATGCTCGCTGCCCCTCCCCTGCCTCAGCCCCTGTTTTGTGGGCTTTGGCCCGGGGTCTGGGAGCCTTATGAGGGCACAGTCTCTTTATGTGTCCCCGCTCCCCACACGCCCAACAAGTTCGGAGGCCCCCTGTTAACTGCACAGGGGGCACTCGGGTCTCATCTGGGTAAGGCCTCTCTGCCCTAACCCGGTAGGGGCACACCTTTTTCAAGTGTCCTCGTTGCCCACAGGCAAAACAGTCTTTAGGCCCCGGCACGGGCCTCCAGGCCAAGGTGCCTGGCCCCTGTTGAGGTCCATGTGCCCTGGGCCGTTCGGTCCCCCTTTTGGGCACAGCCAGTCCCTGAGTGCCCGGTCCCGGACTCGGGGCCTGGGCGGCCGGTCCTATAGGAGCCTCGGCCTCCAGAAAGTCCTCTATAAGACTAACGGCCCTTTTCAGTGTCTTTGGGCGGTGCCGCAGTACCCACGCCCCCCCAGGAGTCGGGAGGATGTGGACGAACTGTTCGAGGACTATCTGCTCCACAATGTCAGCAGAGGCTCTATGATCCGGCTGTAGCCACCGGGTCGCTGCATCCCTCAACTCCCGGGCCACCGCCCGGGGCCGGGCGCCCGGAGCCGGGCGCCCGGAGGATAAACCTTGCCCCAAAAGCGTAGCCGAAAGGCCTCTGGGGTGACCTCAAAGCTATCGAAGATGGCGGCCTTCACCCGAGCGTAAACCCGGGCCTCCTCGTCGGGGAGGTCCCGGTAGGCCCTCTGAGCAGGCCCTGCCAAATAGGGGCGAGGATGGTTGCCCACTGGTCCGGTGCCCACCCGGCTACCGCCGCCACCCGTTTGAAGGTCACCAGGTACGCCTCCGGGTCATCGTCGGGCCCCATCTTGGTCAGGCGTACTGGCAGCGCAGGGGGGGTAGGAAAACCGGTTCCCCCCGTTGAAGCGTCCCCGGGACTCAGCCACAGGGCGGCCAGCTGTCGGAAGCATTCCGCCTGTTGGTCCTGGTACTGGGCCTCCACGGTCTGCAGCCACTGCCGCTGGAGGGCCCCCAGCTGCTCTATGAGCCGCTCCTGCTGCTGCCGCTGGCCTTTGGCCAGGAGCTTAATAAGAGTCTCTGTCTCCATGCCTGTCTAGGCTTTCTTCCTCTGGGCAACTGTCCCGCAGTTCTTGCCCTGGCCCTTTGTATCAGGGGCAGTTCTAACGGTCTCTGGTCAGGTGCCACTGTACGCGGGCGGTACTCACCCCTGCCGCGCCTCCTGCTGGTCCATCCCAGAATGTCCCTCGGTCCGGCCCTGGAGCGCCCTCAGCAGGCTGGTGACCCACCTGTTCTCTGGACCCAGCGTCCCTCCCTGGACCCGGTGCCCCCTATCTATAATTGGGTCTCCCCCTCCCAGGGGAACCCCACGCTACTATCCCCCCCTTGCCTCAGTAGTGGCTACTGACAGTCATGGTCTAGCCCCACACCCTGGGGCAGACTGCAGTATCAGCCCACTCATCACAGGCAAAGGGGGTTTGGACCTACTGCTTTGTCCTACCCCTGGGTTGCCCCCTGCAACCCCCAATACCTATTGGCCCACTGCTAGGCTGCAGCCTGGGGCTTTCCTGGCTAGAGCTTCCCTAGCTCCTCAGCCTTTCCCCCAGCCCTGCTTCCCTCAGGTATCTAGCCTCAGCCTCTAAGCAGCCAGGCCCATCTCTCTCTGAAGCAGAGAGAGACTCTGTGTGTGCTCTGGCTTCCCTGCCTCTTATAATCCCCAGGGCTTCAGTTTGGGGCGTGGCCCCAGCTGCAGCCACTTCTTTAATCAGCCCAGCTTCCAGAGCCACCCCTCTCAAGCCCTGTCAGGCAGCATTTCAAAGCCCTCAGAGGCCGGAGCAGGGTCCACCCTGCTACACACTTGTAAACCTTTTCCCAAGACAACAGAACAATGAAGCATGAATAATTCATCTTTAATGAAAATAATAGGTAATACTGGCTACAGTCTTGTAATTTTAGCAGCGAGAGGTGCTACCTACTGTTGTATTTAAATTATGCAGATCATTATCATCTAGCATAACACAACTGATAATGATATTGTTCTCTACCACCTTAATTATGCCTTTTTGGCATAAAAGAAACTATGTTAACACTCTGCTGATTAATTTTGCTAATTAATACTGTATGGGTTGTTTCAAATCACTGTGGTTAAAATAACAAATATATCATTTATTAAAACTGATACTAAAACGTGTAAAAATAATCCCTCTGAGTGTCATATGTGAATATTTAAAGGCTGTTTTTGTTTGTTTGTTTCTTTGTTTATTTTAGATTCATGTGCAAATTACTGCAATAATAGATATCTGAGTCTAGAACTCTCCGATTTTTTTTAAGTTTAAAAATAGTATCCTTTTCCTTTAAATACAGCTTTAGTTACCAGTATGATTCAGTCTCTATAGGGTTTATTGTTCTTTCCTTCCTTGGTTGTATGTCTCTTGGGGTATGTCTACACTATGGGATTATTCCGATTTTACAGAAATCGAATTTGGAAACAGATTGTATAAGGTCGAGGGCATGTGGCCACACTAAGCACATTAATTCGGCGGTGTGCATCCATGTACCAAGGCTAGCGTCAACTTCCGGAGTGTTGCACTGTGGGCAGCTATCCCATAGCTATCCCATAGTTCCCGCATTCTCCCCCACCCATTGGAATTCTGGGTTGAGATCCCAATGCCTGCTGGGGCCAAAAATTTGTCACGGGTGGTTATGGGTAAATGTCGTCAGTCAATCCTCCCTCCGTGAAAGCAATGGCAGACAATCATTTTGTGCCCTTTTCCCTGGATGCTCGGGCAGACACCATAGCACGGCAACCACGGAGCCTGTTCAGCCTTTTTTCACCGTCACCGTATGTCTACTGGATGGTGCTGACAGACGCGGTACTGCAGTGCTACACAGCAGCATCCCCTTGCCTTTTGCAAGTTAGCAAAGATGATTACCAGCCCTACTGTACCGTCTGCTGCTTTGCAAGTTGACAAAGACGGTTACCAGTCATACTGTACCATCTGCTGCTGTCATGGGTGCTCCTGGCTGGCCTTGGTGAAGTCGGTCAGGGGCACCTGGACAAAAATGGGAATGACTCCCCAGGTCATTCTCTTCTTTAAGTTTTGTCTAATGGAGAGTCAGTCCTGCCTAGAATATCAGGCAAGCCTACTAAAGAACCAGAGAGGCAAACGGCCGATCCGGGTCAGAGCCCCAGACATCCCGCAGAAATGATGAGCTGCATGCCATTCTAGGGGGTGCCCCTGCAACAACCCCACCTGTTGCTTCCCTCCTCCCCCACCCCTCCTGGGCTACCGTGGCAGTTATTCCCCCATTTGTGTGATGAAGTAATAAAGAATGCATGACTAAGAAACAACACTGACTTTATTGCCTCTGCAAGCAGAGATCAAAGGGGGGAGGGGAGGGCGGTTGGCTTACAGCGAAGTAGGGTGAACCACCATTCTGCATTTGCTCAGCCTATGGCTGAAATTGGTAATCTGTGATAAGAACTAGGATAGAAGCACAGGCAGGACTGAATCTCCATTTGTGTGTGGGCCTTTGGTTGACACTGGTAAAATACAAAATGTCCCAGGATATGTATGTTGGGGGACAATTCTAAACGGCAGCTTAATTTTTTTATTTGCAGCAAAATGTAGAGGTCTAAGTATCTGATTGTGAGCGCTGGTAGCAAGGACTAGGCTAGGGTAGGCACGACCGCACCTTGCCATATTTCCTATGGTCTCTTGCCATACTTCCTATCTTTCCTATGCAGTGGGATAGTTTGCTCTTGTGCTCTTAATAATGTCTTCTTGAAAAACTGCCAACTCTCTTGAACTGTTTTTCCCCTTAGACTTGCTTCCCAAGGGATCTTACCTACCAACTCCCTGAGTTTGCTAAAGTTTGAATTCTTGAAATCCATTACACCTAAAAATCACTGCTCCCTTCTAGCTATTGCACCTACACTGCAATAAAAGACTCACGGCATGGCCACAGCTGGTTCAGGTCAGAAGACTTGGGCTTGTGGGGCTATAAAATGGCTTTTGGCGCCCAAGCTCCAGCCCAAGCCTGAATGTCTACAGTGCTATTTTAAGCCCTGCAAGCCCATGTCAGCTGACCTGTGCTCTAAGACTTCGTGCCACAGGTTTTTTATTGTAGCATATACATACCTTTATGTTCCACCCACACTCTTTTGGAGATCGCTGCTAGAAAATGAGTCCAAGATTTCTAAGATTAATTTCAGGGAAGACATTAAATTAAGCTGTTCACCAATATCTGTTCATATTTTTTCCTTTTGAAAAATGATATATGACTGTGCCGCATTGCAATGCAGACAGCCCATGAAGCATTGACTTGGGTAGAATAAAACATCTGGATTCAACATCTTTGTCAGTCTTCTGTACCCTTGGAAGACTAATAGTGTATTTCCCTCAACATAGTGATTAAGGACTGTTTTTGGCCAATCCTGAGTAGGCAGAACTCTTCAGCCTAATTTGTATTTTAACTGGCTAAGGACCATTATGCATCTGTTTTGAGAAGATATTCTAAGGCTCTGCAGGAATGAAGTGCATTACTTCTGTATCATAATAGAACAGACTAAAAATCTGCAGCACAAAATCAACTGAGTCATGTAACCAGCTTGAAACCCAGTTAACTTTGCAATGTAGACCGTACTTAACCCTATTGTAACCATGTGCATAAACAGATGAAAGCTCAGTGCCTTGTGCTGAGATTATCCTCAGTGTCTGTGCTGAGATTATCCAGAGGTTCCAATTTCATTTTAAATTGTTTTTTGAGCTAGAGCAGTGGTGGGCCACCTGCAGCCCAACGGCCACATGTGGCCCATCAGGGTAATCTGCTGGCAGGCCGACAGACAGTTTACATTTGCACACCTCCCACCGCAGCTCCTAGTGACACGGTTCGCCATTCCCAGCCAATGGAAGCTGCAGGAATTGGCCAGCATGACCCTGCGGCCCACGCCGCTTCCCGCAGCTCCCATTGGCTGGGAATGACAAACCGCGGCCACTGCAAATGTAAACAAAGTGTCTCGCAGCCCGCCAGTGGATTACCCTGATGGGCCTCAGGTTGCCCAGCACTGAACTAGAGCCATCTTTTCAGGTGTGAAGCCACCAAAATCGTTTCACATAAGCCATAAAACAGCAATCAGGTAGGTGACTGTTGTTCACTAGTCAGTTTGGTGAATTGAAGCTAATGACATGAACGTGAAAGGGCTCTTCTTTCATGTGTATGTAATAAAAATATATAAAGACTTCATTATAAAAGCTACACATGAATTGCACAGAAAGCATTTAGGGCTGGATTGTCATCCTAGCACATTCAGACAAATTGGACAGATATATGGAGCAGCAGGACTGCACTCAGAGGCCCAGAAAAGAATTAGGTTTCACTCAGCCTGAGCTATTCCTGAACCACACCCAAAAGCACAGCAGCTGCAAAGCCCTAGAAAGGTTTGGGTTTGGGCTTGGTCTTCTTTGCACTCCTCAAGCCCTGCTGGCTGATGAGGAGAAAGGTAAGGACAGGACCATGCCTCACTCTAACTTTTTCAATTAGCTAGGCCTGCAGAGCTCTAGGGAAGGGCTAGGAGGGAGCTGTGCCTTTTATCCGCAGAGTATCTGACTTTTGTGCAGGAGCCTAACAGTGGGAGTGGCTGTGTGTGACCCCTCCCACATGCATGTCTGTATTAGGGCTGGCCACAACTTGACTTATATACTAATTCTTAGGGCAGAAGTGTTTCTGTGCCTGATTTACAATCAACATGAACAGTCTATCCTCACTATCTGCCTTCAGCTCTTGCTCTTCTGTTATGTCCTTAATACAAGCCATTCCTAGTTTACTTGTGGAAAAATCAAGACAACTGGTTTAAAATGGATTCTTGCATTAGGACTGTAATGGTTGTCTTAGTCATTTCCTTTAAAGTAAACATCAAGTAACAGCTCACTGTAAATATTTTACTTGGAAATGTAATGAAAAGCACAAGTGACAGGATTCCAAAGCCAGACAGAGCATGATGATGAATACTTGGGTTTTTTTTTCTTTAGTTTCCATGTACCAATTTAAACATTGTACAGAAAGTATAATAAAGCTGTCAGAAGCTTTTAAAGGATGACTGATTTTAAGACTTTTTAAAGTTTTATCATCCATTTCTCCAAGTTTTACAGGGAAAACACTTTCCAGTTGTATGCAGAACATCTGTCATATGAACAATGAGCCACTGTTTAGGTCATCTTGCCAGTCCTGATATTGATTGATCCATGATACTTTTCCTGTCCACATTAAACAAAGTTCAGTCTGACCCATAGAAAAATTAGTATTTCAGCTGGTTTCTCCATAATTCATGCAAACCGCTGAGGAAATATTAGTGCTGTGGGCACATAGAAAAGCGGAAGAGGTAAGGAACTGTGAGGCTTGATGTCTAGGTGTCCTTCCTTTACATTTTGATATACCAGGATTGGCTTCCAATTACTGAGGATTTAAAAACATTTGAAAAGAAAAATATTGCTTAAAATAGTAAGTGTCTGCTTGATTATTTATCTGCAGTTCTGTACTAGGACAAATTGTCATTATGAAAAGTTAGATTCTGCTAAAGTACCAATAAATGTGCACCTAACCTAACAAAACCACAGTATATTGTTGGTGTCATCAAAATTAAATAAACAATCTGGATTTCTACATAAGTACGTCTCTTCAATTAACTTTTGTTTTCTAGCCTCCCTCCCTCAAATTCTTGTGTGCACTGTATAATTTGCAGTAATGGAAGAACCAATGTCCATTCCCTGATACTTTTAAAACAGTTTGGCCTTACATTATGGATGGGACAAATCTGAATCCAGAAAAAAAAGCTGAAATCTGAAAAAGGTTGAAATCAAAACAAAATTGTCCCAAAATGATTATTAATAATAATAATTAATAATAAATCATTTTGGAACAATTTTGTTTTGATTTCAACCTTTTTTCTTCATTTATTTTTAATTTAAATTTACTAAAATTTAAAAGTGAAGTCATTTTGATTTGAAAAACTGTAAACTTTCTGGTTCAAAACTGTCAAAAGGGAGCATTTTGATGATCTTTCAAAACTTCCCTCTTCCCCCATAAAGACCAGTCTTCACATATTATAGGTAACTCTCGCTCACATCAGTGGGAGTTCTGCATGTAAAAAGATTGATGGATTGATCCTATAATGATCAAAATGTTCTAGAAAAAACAAAGTTCCATAAGTAAATAATCAAATTGTTAAATTTTCACTAGACAAAGGTGTAACTAAGGTCAGAATTTGGCTCTCAAATTAAATAGTTCCCAAAATGGTCAGATACTTAAACCATTTATTACATTTTCATTGAACATGCTAAAAGACTTTCTCCTGCCATTGTCACTCATTTGGAAGGTATGTTCAATTATTACAGTATTTTGTAATAAAATAAAGTAGCATGTTGAGTCTTCTATATATAAAAAAAACCCTCCATAAGACAGATTCTGTTAACTGTGCTTTATTGGACACATTTCATCACAAAAGTGTTGTGTTTCCATTTGTGTTTAGGTAACAGAGTTACCAACTTTTGAATTCTAGAACTTAGGGATAAAAGGTACCTATCCATGCATATTTATTTATCTAAAAAGCAAACACAATTGTTTTGCAGTAATCAAATCTGCTCTATTAGCTCATTAAGATAACTATGTGAAAGAGAGCTGCAAACATATTTCCTCACTATTAATGCCAATGAGTTGGAATTTCACAGAATCTCTCCAATTTCAAGCATAAATTTTCTCAGTGATGAAATTGCTAACCAACCGCCATGGCAAGATTCATAGCCAAACAAATATGAAGTACATCTTGACTCAGGAGGACCCAATACTCATTCCTTACAGACACACAACTCCCACTGACTTGGACTTTACTTGAATTTTTTGGAATTTTGGGTCTGAAAAGAATAAAGTATTAGGTTGTATGTGATAATTGTTTACAATGTTTGAGGGCCTTGAGAGACACAAAGGAGCTTGATTAATTATAGTGGAAATAAAAACAAAACCTACATATTCAACCAAGAATGAATGAAAATTGCATTTTAGCCACTTGTGCTTCATGACCAGGTATGTAAATAACTTCCAGATGGGATATGCATTTTCATACAGTTCATAAAGTGTGAATGATATACAATTCTACATAGGTTATTTTACCATGATCATCACCATAGTTTCTGAGCACTTTCCAGCAATGCCTAAAGCGATGTGACTAACGTCTACCACATTTGTTTTCTCATCCTCTCCCTAGGAAAGAAGTGTGCTGAGTGTGCTGTAAAAGGTCTTGTTTCAGTAGGGTGTGTTTTGTTTTGGGGACTTTTGTATGATTTAGTTTTTAAAAAATATATGTTATGTATTTGCTAGATGAGGCAAGGTCAAAGAAATGTGACTTGCACTTGAAACAGAAGGTGGTGAGGTGTGTGGTGCCTTTAGTTCCTGAGGGAGTTCCTGAGCTAGCCCCCAAGAAACTTCATTTTTTGTCACAGACAAGCTATACCCTTATTATAGTGAGTTCCATTGTGCCAGAGGAGTCAAGTAATCAACCATGGTCTCCATCCCAGAGTTTTAGGCAGTCTTGTAGATATCTTGGCCCAAGACCATGGATCCCCTTGAAGATAAGAACCAAGACCTTGAACTTGATTCATAATTCTATGGAAGATAACATAGAGAACAGAGGACGTATTTGATGTGTTTGTTGTAGCCTGGGTTCACAAGACACAATGTAGTGTTTAGAAAACTCCAACTAGTACAGAAGTCTTCATGCCTAATGTTATTTCTTTGATGTAGTCCAGTGGGAAGGTGTGAATAACTCAGGCCAGGTCATTGTCTAGAGCAGGGATTGGCAACCTTTGGCATGTGGCCCGCCAGGGTAATCCCCCTGGCAGGCCGAGCTGGTTTGTTTACCTGCTGCATCTGCAGGTTCGGCCGATCGTGGCTCCCACTGGCCACGGTTCACCGCTCCAGGCCAATGGGGGCTACAGGAAGCGGCGACCAGCACATCCCTCATCCTGCACTGCTTCTCACAGCCCCCATTGGCCTGGATTGGCAAACCACAGCCAGTGAGAGCCGCGATCGGCTGAACCTGCGGATGCGGCAGGTAAACAAACTGGCCCGGCCCGCCAGAGGACTTACTCTGGCGGGCCACATGCTGAAGGATGCCAATCCCTGCTCTAGAGTATCCTGGCTAACCAAATATCACAGAAAACATTACTCTGGCTGGGGTTCTGGCTTGCAAAAAGCTTAGGATCAGTGAGGAATACAAGATGACTCCTAAACCAATTGGGGTATGTACTTTCCACCAGAGAAAACTGCTCTGTAGATGCAAACTCTTCAAAATGCTTTCTTCTGCTGAATACCATCATCTCTCTCTTGCTCAGGTTCAACTTCAGACAACTGTTCTTCATCCATGAGCTGATCTCATCCAAACACTGGGCTGAGGTGATGGTGGTGATGATGGTTTGGTTGTATGTGATGAAGGATGGACAGAGCTGTGAGTCATCTGCATATAGATGGTACTGGAGTCCATGCTATCAGACCATTTCATCTAGTAGTTGTATGTAGATGTTGAAAAGGACCAGAAAGAGAAATGATCCTTCAGAGACTCCACAAGGGAGGGGTCTAGTGGTCATCACTCAAACCATTTTAGCATGTTACCCTGGACTTTTGCCACATTTCTCAGGGACTCTCATGGCCAACAATGTCAAGTGCTGCAAAGAGGTCCAGGAGGATGAGAATGGATATCTGCCATCTAATCATTAACAGTTCTAGTCCCATTTCCTAGCCTGAATCCAGATTGTGCTGAGTCTGGAGTATTACCTACAAATGTCCATTCTGCTTCTTGTCAATCAAGGCTAGTAATTAATTCTCATAATTAGAAGCTAAAGTCCCTTACTTAATTTATTTGTGGTTCTTACACCCAAAATGTAAACGTCAACATTTTTTTCTTTTCCTTTTTTTTACTATTTGTGGTCTAACAGGGCCGGATTCCCTAGTCAAGTGCTATGTGCTGAGTACAAGATTTGGTGTGGAGGAAGGGAGGAAAGATCACTGTTAAACCATCTTTGTGACTCCTGGAACTTACGTGAGATCTACGTAGGCAAAGGTCCATTTGCAAGTTAGAGCAACCCTCAGACTTTTGTAACTTATACAAGCTACGCTTCGTCCAAAGAAGCTGTTCTGTCAGACAGGTATCGGTAGAGCTCTGGCCAGGCTCCCTTTCTTCAGATATTCCCTTATTCCTGTGTCACGGAAAGGGAGCACATGATAGAGGAGATACTATAAGGGCTTTATAGTACCGATGGATGTGCGATTGTAGAGGGAGCCCTTAAGGGCCTGCTGAATTTATTTTTAGTGCTGCTTTGCACCAGCAGAGCAGCAGAAAATAGCCAGAGCAGAAGGAGAAGCTGGCTCATAATCTTTTCAATTTTACTAGCAGTCACACTTCTCAGTGTGAACATTTTTTTTAATCTTTAATTTTCTGATATTGAATTAATGAAGTTCTTACAGGGAAAAAAAATCATTCTGATTAAAAGAAACTGTTGGCTAATAAATTATTTCTGTGAGCACAGTTTTCTATTTGAGAGGATTTCCAGCAGGGTGGCTACATGTCAGGAGAAGGATCCTTCCACAAAAGCCAATCTTTCAAGTTACACTGATGGTTTCCTTATTTTTTTTGATATTGAGACACTGTAGCCTCCTGCCACCACACCGCCCACTGCCTTTGGATAATGGGTCATGACTACACTAACTTTCTCTACTTTAAGTCTGTTCTGTCTTCCCTAAGTTCTGGCCTGTTCCTTTCTAAGCAAGTTAGTTTTCATTCTTGATTGAATATTTCATTTCCAATGTCTGCTGACTTTTCTCCACCTTCATCTCTATCAAACCCTCTACATTCAGTTCTTTCCACCTCCCGGACCTACTCTTCTACTGCCTTCTTGGCAATTTCTTCAAAAGCATAATTGACAGTATCTAGTAGTAATTTTTTTTCTTCTCCATTCTCTTTATTCTTCAATTTAAAGAACTTTCTGTTTCTGTCTGCATCAAATCCCTCAGATGATCCCTACTCTATTCCTGATCTCTCCCTCTGTCCAATCTCTTATCACTAGCTATGTCTCAAACATCTCCACCTGAATTTCTCTAACTGGGTCTTTCTAGAGTAGATCATCCCGTATTGCCATCTAATCATTTTCCGCTCCCTCCTTCCTATGGCCACTCCACCATCATGTCTGTGTGCTGGCTTACAATATCATTTTTGACTCTTCACTCTCATTTCTCCATCCGCCAAAATCTGAATTCTCACTGGCCTTGTCTAGACAAGGAAAACTGTATTTTAAAAGATATAGCTTAGCTTGGTTGAATGGGGTCCCCAAGGTCCAACCTGGATTGTGGGACCACTCAGCCCTCCAAACCCACCAGCCTGGACTGTGTCTTACACTGTGGTCCTAATGTCAAGCTACAAACCTCTGACAAGCACTGCGCTTAGCGATCCACAGGCAAGGACATATCCAGCTGAGTTACATGAATGATCTCCTAGCCACTCATGAACTATACACAGGGAAACACCTGCAAACCTCCCAAACCACCTTGCATCCCAGAAATATACCATCTTGCACTGCTCAAGACCTTCTTTTGAATAATGCAAACTTGTTAATTAGTTCGCCACTTTATCGAAGGAAAGTGGATATGCAGCGGCCTTTGTAATCTGAGAAGATTTCCCAAGCACTTTAGACCAAGTCACGCATAAGGATAAAATATTAAAATAAGTTTAACTACAGAAAGATAGACTTTAAATTAGTAGAAGTGGCAGGCTTAAAGGTCAGAGATAGTTACCATAAGAAAATGAAACGTAAACACACATTATAAATCCTAAACTTTTAGACTAAGCAGGAGTTGGATGAAACAGCTTTTCTGACTCCACTAGATGTTGCAGGCAGGTTACAGATCTTAATACACAGGCTGACTTTCCTTTTCAGCCTGGGACTAGTTGTCTCAGTTCAAGTCTTTGTCTTCCCAGTATTCTTCTTGCCTGCAGCATAGGTGTGGGATGAGAGAAGTGGTCTCATGATGCCATGGTCCCTTATTTTATACTCTTAGTCCATGTACCTGGAAAGAAACTGACTCAGGCATGTCCTGGTGGGCCTTATTGAATTGCAGAGTTGAGCAATCCCCATTGTGTGGTGTTTGTGTAACTGTCTTACTGAATTGTAAATCTCAAATTTTTGCAAGACAGCAACAACAACAAAATTGATTCAAATCAATCAAAATATTTTGTTTTTATAACTTGCAACTGTGTTTTGTTTCCTTTCATATCACTTTTTTAAATTTTAATGTTGTTTTTCTATAAGTAGCTCATATTACAAATCAAAATGTTGTTTTCAACTGGGAAACTGGAATTTTTAATTTTGAAAATGTTGAAATAGGACAACAATCTTTTTTCTTTTTTTTTTAAATTGAGAATTTTTTCAAAACCAACTCTTTCCCAAAAATAGGCTTGGGGGGGGGGGGGAACAGTTCACTCAAAAAGTCCAACTCAGATCTATTTACTAGACACTTTTTAACCACTTTTTTCCTCTTTAAAGTCACCATGCTTTTTATCCCTTATAAAACTTCTGGAGAAAATAGTCTTGCCAGAAAGTCTGAAAAGAAGAGACTGCAAGCTTTGTCATTTGTGTTTTGCGGCACTAGGAACTCTGAAATAGGAACCACAAGAAATTAATATTCTTGGTTTAGCTCTATAATATGTTCTTAGGTCTCAGTCATGCAGAGGGATAAAAGTTCTATCACTTCCTGACATTGTGCTCATGGTTGCTACAGCATCATAGGATTAACACTGGCTGCAAAAGGTGGTGTCAACCTCAGCAAAAAGAACAACAAAAACCCGTTGTGCTGTAGCCAAGCACCGAGCAGACTAATAGGATCAAACTTCTTTAGATTTGGAAGGAGCTAGATTCATGGAGTTAAAGGATTCAAAACTATTTTGGGATTCACAAAACCATTTTAAGTCATAAACGTTTTTTCTCTTGTAATGTAAGCCAAAGTTTGTTTTTCCTCAATACGGACACAGTTTTTAAAAAAGGGGGGAAAAACACTTTTTCCCCCAAGAGAAGCCTTTGCTCCATTTTAGGAATATGATTTTTTTCTCCCCCCTCCTTATAGGAAAGTTGTGTAGAATTTAACAGAAAATGATCTCTTTTCTGTAGTTTTTTTTTAAATAACCCTATAGATTTTAATAGAGAATATTTTTCTATAGAATGATATAGAATGATTGAAAAGACCTATAGAGAGGTCTTTATTAAATTCTGTGGGTTTTTAGTGTAATTTCTATAGCTCTCTCATGTTCTATGAAAAGTCTTCCATAAGGTTAGAAGATAGATATTCTATTGTGACTGGCTGCTGGAGGGGCTACACTGAGGTTGCTCAATCAGAGCAAACTGCAATGAGTGGGGCAGATGATCCCCAAAACTGATGGTTAGATTTCCCAAGCCATCAACAAAACAGCTTCTACAATACCTTATTGGTTACCCAGAAGCCAAAAGTACAGTTCCTTAAAGCAACCCAGCCTTGGGCTCCCACCCAGACAGCTAAGTCAAATATGATGAGGATTACTGAAAATCTTGTTCATCGTATATAAATTTCTACCAGTTCCAAGGGACTGGACACATTACCCACCAGGTTAATGTACATTTTAGATCGTACCCAAAAAAATGCTTACAGCCAATTCTTATTAACTAAACTAAGATTTAATAAAAGGAAAGAAAGAGTTATTGTGGTTAAATATAATTATACATACAGAGCAGAGTAAAGTACTTAGGTCAGTTTCATAGTAGAGATGGTGAGCTGATTTGTAGAAAGTTCCTCCAGAATCAGTTCCATAGATTATAATCCAATAAGCAGTTCCTGTATAGAGATTTTTTTTTTCATTTTTTCCCCTGAGAATTAGCAGAGTAATTCAGACTGGAGCTGGAGACATCAGTCTTAAGACTCAAGCTTTCCCTGATGAAGTTTAAGTAGATCTGAGATAACAGGATTGGAGCCCTAGAGTTCTTTTACAGATCTCTGTCAGGCTGTGATAGTCTTTTGAAAATAGTCAGCACAGCAAACAGGCATTCATTGGATGAAGAATAGTAATATACATTGTGGCTTTGAAGTCAATTCTATTTCTTATGTATACATACATGATTAGTTGCATTGATTAGCATAAGGCAATTAATTCAAGAAGTTCATAGGTAGGTTACTATAAACTTCAAAGAGAAATAAAGACAATGATATTATCATACCATATGTTTCATCTAAATATTCATATTCCCTTTTGATCTCTGAATCAATGGAATAGAGTGACAGGAACCAAAGTTTAGCATCTACAAGCTAATCTGGTTACAGCATTAAGATCTAACAAGATATAGGTAAACACAGACAAATACAATCAGTATCTTCTTCTAATTCTCTAATGATACAAGTCTACATTTCTAAGCTCTAGTTTATCTAGCATGGCTTTGTAAGCTATTTATAAGGAATGGCTTTGATTACCATTTATATACTTACATTTAGCTTGCTAGTTGCTTACTCCTCGCTGGCTCAGTGTCACATCCATATTTATTTTTATTAAAGACTTTCTCTCTCTCTCTCCACATACCCTCTTTTCCTTTTTTCAGCCTTTCTGGATTTGTTTTTCGCTCTGCCTGCTCTTTGCTTCCCATTTTTTTATCATCTTTACTAAGCAGAAGGTAACTGTAATATTTGCCATACCAATTAAACCTTCAAATTCATGGGACCTGATCCATCCTTAGTGAAGTACCAGTGATTTCAAAGGTGAATCTGGCACATGGCGTTTTGGTTTGAGAAATAAGCAAAATAAATTAATCAATCCCTACTATAGATGAATGTCTTGCTGAAGAAAATTAAAATATGTAGCAGCCTGATGTTCTCATTTCTGTCAAAGTATGTTATTCAGTTATTTTCTTTTGTTTTAGATAAACTAGTATACAAGAATCAAGTCAGAAGAATTGGCATAAAACCTGAAGCAGAAACATATGGTGTAGAATGATGAATCAACCATATCAGAGCTAATGATTTATGAATTCCTTATATAATGGACAATCTAGCCTAGTCTAGTTGGTCATGAAAAACATGGAATTTGTGGCTTCCAGATTCTACTACAATAACTATTATAAAACATTGCTGAGGTTTTCTGGGGAGAGTTGGTCATAGAACCAGAATTTCCATCCTGTGAGAAATTCTAATGCTTTGTTTTTGTACCAAATCAGAATGAAAAATTAAACATCAAGATTTTTCACGGAACAGAAATTCCATATATATCCATGTCTATAGCTAGATAGATTTGGAAAATTTTGCAGTGTTTCTTTTCATTAATGTTAAAACCTTATGATATATGTTAAATGTAATATTATAATTAATATAAATTGAAACAACACATTTTGACCACGTCAAAATGCAAATTTTTGACATTTGCAAAACAAAATGACAACTCTGAAACAATTTTGTTTCAATACTTTTCTATGGAAAATTTTGTTCGTGTGAAACTCTTTTCCAATGGAAAACTGTCAAACTTTTCAACCAGTTCTAGTTTAGCATCTGTTTTCTTTTGGACTGTCCTTGTTGTGTTATGCTCAGGGAAGATCACCACCTAATTCCTCCTGGAACTTTACAGCAAACAATGAAGAGGCAGCTCCCATGAATTTGTTCTTTATTTTCTTGGGGGTCAGAGTATGTTAGGGCAGGACTGGGAGTCTCACACTGATTTTACACTAGTGTAATTCCGTTGTCTTCAGTGGAGTTATTGGTTGTTCCTGATTTACACCAAAATGTGAGCTGAATCAGGCATTAGGAGACAGTTCTATAAATGTCCATATCAGTTAGACTGGTTTAAGAAAGCTGATAATTGCTGGCTTCAATATCAGGTCTCAGGGCTTTAATCCAAGAAGCTCTCAGTAACCTGGAACACTACAGTTGCCTGGCAACAACCAAGAGACTTGAGTTAAATGACTAAATTCATAAATACTATGCTTGACAGAGAAGTAGCATTTTGCAGAAAACATGTGGAAATGTATTAGATTTATCAGATTCAGTTGGCTTTCTGACTGATCACCTCTATATCTTGATTTCAGTTGCAATTAATACAACAAGGTACTAAAATTTGAAGTAGGCAACTTTTCCGATTAAAACCTCCCAAAGTTTTAATTAAAAATATGCATGATGCTTTTATAAGCATCCAATTCAGTGGACTTTAAGTATGAGTTTTACCATTTAATCTGAAATAGTCAATTCACTGTATGTTACTCTGTATGCTAAAGAGTTGTCTTTGGGAATAATTGCTATTTAGGTTTATAAAGCATTCATTAAATGTCTGCTAAATTACATAAAGATCATAATGGGCATTTAATGGATGCTTTTTAAAGGGAACTAGAAATTACTTTGGATTATAAGTAACTGTGGGTTTATAAAGCTATCATTATATGTCTATTAAGGCCATTTAACTTAAGTGTTCCATAATTAGAGACGAGAGAGAATTTTAATTGCACATTTGCAAACTGCTAGCTGGGATTTCTAAATACAGTCTTCATTTTACCCGCTATAGGAAAGGTTTTTTTAAAACTAATATTCGGCCAGGCTATATATGATTACATGGGGTAACATTCACATGAAACAATGCATCTTTTTCCATATGATGAGACCTAAATAATAATTATTTCAGAATATCAATAAAGGAAATGTATGGAGCTGATACCCCTGTTCATTAACTATTAAACTTGCTTCTGGATGAGAACTACTTAGCCCAAGATATTGACAATGAGCTACAGAGCCTTTCACCTCCAGGTCGTTAGCTCAAATCAGGTTTTGGTCAGAATGACAATTAGAAAGTCATCCTCTGACTGTTCAGCTTTCATCCAGTTCCTATACATATGTCTGCATCTTAAAAATATCACACTAATTGCTTCTCTTATTGACAGTCTCAGCAGAGATGCTAAAGATTCTTTTCAGCAAGGAAAAGAAAAATTACTTTTTTGCCCATAGGGATGCTTCACATCAGTCAAGGTTAGCAGGAAATTACAAGGAAGCTTGCCCTGTCTCTGTCTCTGCCCTGCCTTTATCAATAAAAATATTTCAGTTCCTAAAATTCACTTTAAGAAAAAAATCTTTAACTGTTAGTCAAAACTCCAATTTCCTGTTAAAAAACAACTTTTTGTGTGAGAGAAAAGTGTCAACTTTTCATAGAAAATTTTGATTCTCAAATATTGAAAATGTTTAAGGTTCAGAAATGTTGATGCAATATCTCATAGAAGTTCTGGTCTACACATAGCTATGTCAGTCAAGGATATAAAAAAAAATCCACATATTTGACCATTGTACCTTTGCCAACAAAACCCACAGTGTACATCCTATATCAATGGAAGAGGGCCTCTGTCAACATAACTAATTTAATTCAGGGCTGTTGTGTTCAACATGACAAAACAAATCCTTGTGTCGATATAGGCTGTGTCTACACTACAAAGCTAGGCTGACATACCTATGCTGGTATAGTCTCTGTAGTTCAGACATATCCTTAAATCCAGTTCCCCTCTATGGCAGGATTCTTCAACATTTCCCATAGTGCTCTACAATGGCTCGATAAGAGGGAGGTGATAGAGCATCATGGGAGACCAGCGAGGCCCATAGAAGAGAAAGGGGACGTGAGGCACTTCAACATTTCTCAATTGAAATGTTCAGTTTTAAGACCTCCAAAAATCTGTATATTTATTGCTGACACTGAAATTTTCTAAGGGAGAGGAAGGATTATGATAAACTCTAATATTAACTCAATATATCTGCACTAAAGGATTGTCTCCTGGAAATCTCTGAAGAATGCTGTACTTGAAGAAAATTCTGTTTACATACCCTTTTTTCCCATTGCATTTTTTCATTTCCAGACTGTGTATTATTATTTTTATTTTATTCAATTCAGTCTTATTTTTTTCAGTTTTGGTCATTTCCTTCTTTATGTTCTGACATCATAATGTTTATTTTTTATTGTTAGGCTATGTCATCTTTAGTATTCATCCATTTTTCCTCGTGTTTATTTTTAAATATTAATCTGTTCTGTTCAAAGTCTTATACCACACCCAGCATGGTAGAATGAGTACCGTCCAAAGGTGAATAAAGTGATATGACTAGCATCTGTCACATGTGGTTCTCTTTCAGTATTCAGTTTTGGTTTTTGCACTTTTGATTGGTAAATTGTTGGGTTTTAATCTGGCTTCTGATTCTGATTTAAACCGGTCAAACCAATCTATCAATCTACCAATGACTGAGCCAGGCATAGTACAGTGGTTGCATGATTTCCGATACCCTCTTCTAACTATTAGACTATTCTGCATCTAAAGTTCATCTACCGAAGTTGTTTATTTCCCTTTTAAATCCATATGCCTTTGAGACTGCGACAAATTAAAGTGGTACCAGCAGTGAGTAAATTTGCTGATGATACATTTTGTAGCTGTGTAAGGTTTTGCTGTGATCACTGTGATATAATTTACCTGACCTTGTTTTTCATTGTGTGATTATCTTTCCTTTTTCCCTCACCAGGGGCCACTGAGAGTGGGAGTTCTGGATCTGTGGTTTTTTTTTTCACTTTTAGTAACAAAGATCAGTTCTCTTCTCTGCCTGAATCACAAGGGCAGAACAGGAAGCTAAACATCTATCACAAGATTAGTTCATGTAGTGAACTCTTACAACATGTACTCAGCCCTCCATTCTGCCAAGGTTCTGGATACAGAGCAGAATCCCAATCAGAGGTGTTGCCTGTACAAGTGGTCTGGACATGTCATCAGTCTAGTCCCTATAGTGACAGTGGAGGCAGACATGGAGGTAAGGGGGCTGGGGAAAAAAAGCTGGAGAAGGAGATTGGGGAAAAAGGGAGATGGAAACATAGAGAAGATTTGGGGGGTGGGGGACTGGATTAGAACTAGTGGCAGGAAGGAGTGGCAAAAGGGAGAGAAAGGAGGAATAGGGAAAGAGCAGAAAACAGAACTGGGGGAGAAAGCACTGAAGCAATGAGGTCAGAGTAGGGGAGGGGAAAAAAGAGAGCTAAGAGAACAAAAACAAATGGAAGGGAAAATAAAGAGAGGAGAATGAGGAAAGAAAAGAGAAGGCAGTTGGAAAGCTAGCTAGGTGGCTAGATGAGAAAAAGTGTGCTAGCAAGTCTGTCAAGGAAAGAGGGCAGGCAAGAAGAGAACCTGCCCATGGAAATGAGCAGCTGAATTCTTATTTCTATTGCACGGTGGGCAGGGCGTAGCTTGCCTTAAGCAGAAATGCAGGGGAGTCAAGGATGGAAGCTACTTTTTTTTTCTAGCACAGAAAGTGGGACTATACCAACAGTGCCATATGCTGTCATAAAAAGAACATTGGAAAGCCTGTTTCTTTTTCTATTTTGCCTTTTAGAGAATTGCCGGCAAGGTCTGTATGTATCTTGTTAAAGCTGGAGTTTGAAAGGAGAATGTATTCTGCCATTGACTGAGAGCTGTCTCCATTCCCTCCTTGTCAGGGAGCTTTGGCTCAGAGCCTCACTTTCCGAGTGGTCAGAGCAATTTGGTAGTGTATATTAGGTCATATCTCACTTTTCTGTAATAAGATCATTTTTCCTATAGTTGAGTTTGTGGTATAGGTATAAGTGCTCACATCGAATGAAAATCCTGTTTTCCATTTCCCTGTTGCACATAATAGCTGTGTATTTATGTTTCATAAAGGAAGTCAGTATTTACTGTTATGTGATTTGTAATTTATTCTGTTAGGGTATTTTGGTAGAATGTTCTGGGTTTATTAATTGATGAGACATTAAAGCAATACCCTTCCTGTCTGATTTAAAAGATACTTAGCCTCCAAAGTATGTGAGTGTCTATGGCCTTTCTTTACTTGTGTTGCTAATGATGTCCAGCTACAACAGAAAGTGAAGAGAAATAAAGCAAGCAGCGCAGGACCTGATCTATGCCAGTAATAACAAAGGAAAGGGTAAGAAGAATCTAGGGTCCAGAAAAGCACATAATTGTGACAGCAAGAATTCTTGCTGTGGAAATGGTGAGTTTCCCAGGACACATCTGTGGGTCTTTAAGATACTAGTTTGCAATAAGAAGTTTGCATCTGCAATCTACTTACAATATAAGAAAATTTGCTAACAGCTTTTAAACCATCTGCAGTACAAAAAGAAACAGCACACACTAGTAGGAAAGTGATTTCCTACATGAGTTCAGCATTATCTTCCACAATTATTCACCGCTTTACTACCTCCTTCAGCACATTTGTTGCTGAGCCGAAGCATGGTTTCTGACAAATACTCGTAACTTCAGCAAGGAAGTACCAGCTGGTTACTACCATAATAAAATATGGAAGTATGTGATGCTTCCTTTTAAAACTGCAATCCATCAATCACCACAAGTTTCTAAAAAGTCATAAGCTTCACTGGCTTAAGATAAAAACTATGTTGTATTAATCTACTTAGCTTCTAATGAATCAACTTTATTTTTTCTATCTTAAAAGTTAAAGCAGTACAAAGGGGAGCTCAGAAAAAGACTGAGTCAGCAGCTACCCCTCTTCAGTATTTTATTTTTATAGAAAGGATCTGCCAGTCAGAACTTGTGCTGTTTACCTTCCTTTCCAGAATTCTACTATTTCTTCCTTTCAAAAATTCTTCATCCTTCTAGAAATAAAACCCTTCCATATATGCATGCATACATAGTGTACAGGTTGTTAAAATCTTGGAATATGTTACCACTCACTCAGCCTTAAACATTTAACAATTTTTCAATTTGATGGAATATGACAACAGATATTTAATAGGATATTAAAAGAAAATATCATGGGGTAAAATCCTGGCTCCATTACTCAATGGCAAAACTCCTGTTGACTTCTATGGATGCAGATATTGCTAATATTGTTTTCTAAGGTCAAACACTGGTATGAGGCTGAGACATTCTGAAATATGCTCTGTCTTCAGTTGTGGTCATTCTTATATCGGATTACTTCTTTAAGGCTAAATTCTTTAATACTTATTCAGGCAAAGTTTCCATTGGAATCTATCTCTTGCAATCAGTGAAATTGTTGTCTGAGTAAGGAATAATTCAGCACAATTCAGGAATTGTCCTATGCTGTTGCATCTTTTGTTTATTTTGTTGCTTGTCTTTATTGTTGGTGGAAAGAAATACATTTGATATGTTTAAACATTGGAAGCTAAGCATGCAATTCAGTTTTGGAACTTAGTAAAGCACAATTAAAGGGAAAGAATTGGGAAAAGAAATAAAAGCTAAATTGGGACCAGTCGTGACAAAAATAGAATTGAGAGACATTCTGGTGTCCTGTCTGTGGGTGAATGCACTGCACTGCAAAGGGCCAGCACAGACCTAATGTAGCACCTCAGTCCTAGTTAAGACCTTCAAAATATTACTGATATGGGACTTGAATGGTGCACTAGCCTTGTGCAGAGAACCATCACAAGCCCAATGCACCATTCAAGGGCAAATTTTATCCTGTATGGATTCCAAGATTATTAAAGCCAGCTCAGATTATTCTGATCATGTAGTCTGACTTCTCTAACATAGGTTATGCAATTTTACTCAGTAATTCATTCTTTCAGCCCATAACATCTGGCTGAACCAGGCAATACTTTATAGAAAGATATCAAATCTTGGTTTACACACTTGAAATCGCAGAAAAGGCACTGCATCTCTTGGTAAATTGTTTCAAAGGCTAATTACCTTCACTGTTAAAAATTTGCACCATATTTCTAATCTTCATTTGGCTAGATTCAGCAATTAGATCTCACTATACCTTTCTCTGCTAGATTAAAAAGCCTTCAACTATCAGAAATCTCCCCCCACCCCCATGTAGGTACTTAAAGACTGATCAAGTCACCTCTTAACCTTGATTTGAGTATGTTAAATATAAAATGAGTTTCTTAAGTTTCTCACTGAAAGGAAGGTTTTTCAAGCCCTCAAATCATTTTATACTTCTCTTCTGAACCTTTTCCAGTTTTTCAACATTGTTTTTGAATTGTGGAAACCAGAACAGGACACAGTATTCCAGTAATGGTCTTATTCATACTGCATATGCAAGTAATACCACTTCCCTACATCTAGTTGATATTCCCCTGCTTATATATCCAAGGATTGAGTTAACCCTCATGAACATCACACTGGTAGCTCATGTTCAATTGGTTTTCTACCATGACCACTGATTATTACTTATTGTCACTACTTTCAAGGATACCGTTACTGTGTCATGTCATATTTGCCTCCTGTATTTGGCAGTCATAAGAATAGCCATACTGGTCATTGAAACAAATCCAAATGGTGTTTAAACTAAAAACTACTTCGAGCCCATGAGAATTTGTTTGCATATTCTTTTATTTTCTTAGAAAATAAATCATAGTTACATTGTACACTAATTATCACATATAAATATTTAACCATTTTGTTAAGTATTTCTAAATTGCATATTAAGTAGACACTTTAAACAGGAAATTATATTTGCCAGGTTTTGACTATATTCTTCTCCTATGGTTCATCTTTTGGTCAACTTTTTAGCATATGTCATAGATGTCTAAGTCTTTATAGACTTTAATTGCATGGATTTTATGGCTGCTGACAGCATAAGGATAAAAAGATTAATCCCTGCTGCAATTCCTGAATGTATCAGGGCCTTTTAAATATTTCAATCTTGTACATTTTTCTAAAAGGTTCATTTAAATGCACAGTAGCACATTTTGATTGACTGCCATTCACACTTATTCTGTGGGCAAATGAACGGAGGAAACATCAGTCAATGTATAGAAAAAAAAAATCCACTCGTAATACTGCAAGAGCCAGTGTGACTAGAAGATAAATTTAAGTCATGTAGTCCTTACTCAAAAAGTCAATCAGAGATTTCTCTAAGACCTGGAGGACTGGAACCCCTAACAACCCTCTATGGGCAGAGCAAGTTGCAGGTACTAAAGGAAACATAAGGATTGAAAATTTCAATAATTCATTTTATAATATTACAGATAATCAGAATTTCCCCCAAAATCATTAAATCAAAATTTTCTGTAAAAAAAATCAGTTTTGCCCCTTCCCTTCACCTCTTCTCCCTCTCATCCCCCCCCCCCCCTCGTTTTTTTTTCCTTTTGGTCAAAAACCAGATTTATTTTTTTTTTGGCTTTTGGCAGTTTTCAGCCAACTGAAAAAAATTATTTTCAAGTTTTTGCTTTTCTGATGAAAAGCTGACTTTTTTTGTAGGAAAGCAGACACTTTCTGCAAATAGTTTCATTTAGAAGAAAATCCAATTTTCCATTAAAATATGTTTCAACTAACAATTTTCAAGCAGCCCTATACGGTATGCCACTTATATTAATTTTTTTTTCAAATAAACTTTTAATTCCATTTTTGGGCTCCTAAATTCAGTTTCTAAGTTATTACCTGTAAATAAAATATTTTTCCATCTATATGTACATTAAAATCATTGTGGCTTTTTGCTTATTTAAAAGAAAATATATCATTTGCTTTGTGGAAAAACACCCTAAATATTGCAATTTCCTAACTAACATGTATTTGAAACTACAGAACAGAACAAAAAGTAGTCTATTGGAAAAACTTGCAGGGGATGGGGAGGGACAGAAAAAAAACAAGCTTCTATTCATGATGGGTATATATAGTTTGTGTAAACAAACAATCTATGGTAGCATTATTTATCAAGTAAGTTAAAATGCAGGTGTAATTGGGTGCTGATGGATACAGGACAATCCCACTGCAGATTATAGAACTTCCATTATTCTCTTAATAGGATCAGTGCTATTCAGAAATAATTACAGAACTAAGGATTTTTACCTCTTATTTCCTGAGTACTCTTGAAACTAGCTTAATTCTGAGAGAAGCAGAACAGGTTGATACCTTTGAGTTTTGGCTAGCACATGCTAACAGATCAGTGGAAAATGTCTACAAAACTTTCCAGCAGAATAGCTACGCTCCATGCCAAAACAGCTAATGAACCGAAGAGGGAATAGGAAGCACTGAATAAACAATAGTGTTATTGTTTTAAAATGTATATTTATTGGTTCAGACCCCAAACTACTTAAGATCAATATTGTCCCTAACTTTAATGTCTTGCTCTGTATATGCAAATTGTTTTGAGGTTTTATGGGGGGTTTTTTGCATAGTTTTGAATCAATGCCATCTGTTGTAGTTTTTTTAAATGTGCATATTATTGTCTCAATGAAAATCCTACATTTGATGTAAATGAAAACAAGTATTTCAAATGCTACTTTTTTACCTGGTATCAGATGGCATTATGGTGTCATTCATTCTTCCTTCTTTTCTTCCTTCCCATTTTACAGGCAGCTGATAGAACGATGTAACTGTGTCCCAGCTGGTGCACAGTGCAAACCAGAGGGAAAATCTGTAACAACAGAAATCAGGAATAAGGTGAACCCAGGTGCAGATCACTACTTTCCCAGGGGTTCACAATAACTACACAGACAGAAGGTACATTATAGAGAAAGTGGATGTCCTTATATTACATTTAAGGCCTTGTCTACATGAACAAACAAAGTGCTTCCCCCCCCACCCAATAATGTAGCTAAATCAAGCTGATTTAACTTGACTGGAAACCCCACTTATCAGTGTAGATATACAGTAGGTTAACACCTTTAGCTTTATTTTAGTAGTTCAAATTTAAGATAGTTTGAATGAGCTTTTTCAGTTTGAAGGTGGAGGGAAGCACCTTTTTCCTAGTTGATACAAGGTCTGATAGGATGGCTACAGTGCAATTTTTAGTAAAACACATTAAATTAAACGAGTTATAAATTGTAGCATTGGCAGGGTACAGATATGTGTTCCAGGTAGTATCTAACAAAGTTGAACATGACAAGGAATAAACATTTGTATAGCGTCTACACTAGAATTTACACTCATGTTAGTTACTGCACTTTTAAAAATTCAAGTGTAGACATACTCTAAGGCAACCTACTTTCCTTCTCCAAGGAACACATGAGCAGGGCAGATGGCAGTAAACTTTAGTAGGCTGACCCAGCTTTAAAATACATACAGTAATGCCGGAAGTAGCAGGAAATTGCCAGGTGAGTAGTTGCCAGTGACAATCTGTTTATCACGTACCAATAAACTGTTGGATTTATAATAATAACAATACTTAATTATTATATAGCACTTTTCCTCCACTGATCTCCAAGTGCTTTTAAAAGGAGTCTAGTAGCATTATCCTAATTTTACAGATGAGAAAACTGATGCCAGAGAGATGAAGGGAGTTGCTCAAGGTCACCCAGCAGGCCGGTGGCAGAGCCAGGAATATGCATGACTTTGTTCCTCCCCCTAAATTCCCTCAATAATCTTTTGTAATTTATTTGGTACTTTGTTGTGCAAGACTATATTTTTTTCTTTGAGTGGTGTTTCCTATTATCCTTTTTTTTTCTCCCACCATCTGCGTACCAGCGTTCACTGCTCTGTGATCAGTAATGACCATACAATTTCCTCATCCTTTTGTTGTACTTCTGTAAGTAAAAACTAAGCCCCATATTTTGTAATGAGCACTTCACAGACAGATCCTGTGCCTGCAGCAAGCCCCACTGACTTGCTTGGGTCTCTTCTTGAACAGGGATCCATCTGTAAGGAGTTGACTGCAGAATTAGGGCTTGGGTAGGTTCTCAGGCTTTGGACCAGCAGGAGTTGCAAGGACTCAGATCTCATCAAGATGTCCCATTATTTATTATTTGTAGTGTTAGTAATTGTTACCGGAGATGTATTGCTGCAAAGATGGCCATGCTGCTGAGCGTCTGCTACTGACTATGTGTATATTTCCATGATCCATTTTGGAAGGGGGGAACACCATTTTCTTCAAGAGCTCTATGCCCCTATTTCCCCCAACCAGTAAGGGTTTCTTTTTATTAGGACATAATTCTTTCCAAATATATGGCTCTCTTCAATACCCCCACAGTAAGAGAGAGTGAAATTCAGTGTCAACATTTGCCTTGCTTGTTTTGCTTTGTGACTACTTACAGGTATGGAATATATCACTCTACAAGCTAAACTCTCTGACCAGATCCAAGACTGTAGATGATTTGTTCCATGTGAAGATAAATCCTACCAACTGCTGTATTATTTTTCATGTCATCATAGTCAGTCAGACAAGAATTCTTTAAGTAGCTTTAAAAAAACCCAGCCTTCCTCCTCCCCATTGCCCATGCATACATACACACAGGTATACATTGAAAAGACATAAACTGTCTCTACAGCTGCATGGCAAGAATGTCTTGAAAGATGTGTCCATCATATTATAAAGCCCTTTCTGGCCTCAGTGCTACTGATACTGAAATGTTCATGATTATGTTCATGAACTATTTCTTAGAGGCATATAGTCAGTGCAGCTGATTCAGCAGTGATTTATTCCTGTTGCATACCAATATAAATCCACTTACGTCACTGGAGTACCATTCTGTAAAACTGGAGTAAGTCAATGGTGTTTCAGTCTAACTGAATCTTTGCCTTCCCCTTCCCTAATTGTTTTAAGACTGTACAGAACTGTCAGAACATGAAGCACTTGATTTGTAGAAGTGGATGGCCTCATTTTAATTCCTGCAGCAGCGGGTGTAAAATTATGCCAATATATGATTTTTCATGCAAATAAAGGTGGGTACAATATTGGAGAGAAGTGAATAATGGAATGTGTTATTGCCTTTCTTTCCCTTTATTCAATGAGTCGCTGTCGTTGCTCTTTCATCAGAAAAAAATTGTGGAAACTGTTCTATTGGTCTGAAGTTTGACAAAACTTAGATATGAACCAGATTCTTGCCATCTGTCATGGTCCTTCTTCTGTTCACCACCACCCCTGCACTAAGGCACAAGATTTTGACATAAGAGAGAATCTGACCCTATACATTTATCACTCTTGGAAGCAAGAGAAGTGAGAAGTACCCGAGGGGAGATGAGCAGTAGAAAACAAGCTGAAAAAACAAATATCCCAAGAAGAGTCTCTCGTGCCCCAAACCAGCCTGATTTTTTCCAGCATCACTTTCTGCTTATTTGGGCTTGAGGCTGCTGTGCTGTGAAAACTGGAGGAAACTTTCTCTAACATAGTGATATTGAGAGATGGAAATGGGAATAAAAAATAGGGCACTCACTTGATTGTAGGAAAAATTAAAGACACACTTTAATATCAAACATGGATCCAAAGTTAGGTTTTGTAAAAGAAGCTTTGATAAAATCCAGTGCCAATAAACCTATTTCTATTATGCTTTTTTCTGATTCTAGTGGTAACTGTTTTATAGAACTTCCCTTGGAAGCTCCATAGAGCTCCAACATTGCATCCTGTTTAGTGTAGGAGACCTTGAGAGTGACGCTGATTGGTCAATAAAAGTGACACTGATTATTTTAATTTCATTGTTCAAGCTGTGAAAGATGCAAAAAATAAACCGGAGCATAATTCTCTTTTTTTAATTATTTTTGTTTTAATAATCTAAGCCTTGATTTGTAGAAAGGGTAGCATTTTTTTTATTTTTATTTTTTAGAAAACATATGGGCTCCCCTTCATTCTTGGTGTAATTTCAGTGATTGTTAATATGATCGTGTGCCATTAATAAGCTACTGGACCTTTTTAAAATAAGATGTGTTACTATGGAAACTTTGAGTCAGTTCCTCCATTTCCAAACTTCTGGGCCAAATTCTGCCCTCCCCTAAAAATGCAACACCCAGGTGTATTGAGAGAGAGAGAGAGAGTTTTCATGCAGCATCAATGATGTGATATGGGTGCAACTCGGGGCAGAATTTGAACCCAGAAGTCTCATTTCAGAGTATTATCTTGTTGACCCTATTTACTCTTTGCTGTTGGTGTCATAATGAAACCATATGCTTTTATTCGGTGCCTTTGCACGGTAGCTTCACTTGTTGCCACTAAGCACAGCTCTCCCCATCCGTGTTCAGCAATATAGAAATGGAGTACAGTGAGTAATGTGGTATAGAAGGATGATAAGATTGAGATATACATTTCAAACATTTGTTAACTGAACAGCCTTTCATAGCCAATGAAGTCTCCTCTAACTGTAGGTTTCAATTATCCTGATTAATAACCTTGCAAATGTCTATCATCAAGTCATAGGATCAGATGTATTCCTACAATAACCCAGTGTCCAGAAGCTTTCAAATACAATTTCTTTTAAAGTGCTTCACAGTCAAACAGTATCCTATCTTGCACCTGGGTATGCACAAATTATTTTTGTTCAAAGAGCAAATCGAAATGTTCTTTACCTGACAGACAGGTTAGAATTGTCAGTCGATGGTATTTTGAAACACCTAAAGAAAGCTAATAAAACACCTACTTTTTATTATTTATTTATTTATTTATTTATTTATTTTTATTTTCTGGATTTCAGGAAGATATGTTTACATTTCTTTCAGATAAAAAAGAGTTATAAATATCAGCAGATTTTCTCTCATCCCACAGGCTTATGTTCAAATTTCTGAAGTTTAAAGTTTTCTGTGGAAAGTAAATGCATGGAATTGCAAACACAATGCTGATTTCCTCCCTCAGTCAGATCTTTCATTAAGGACCTGGTTCAAGAGAAAAGAAACCTGTGAAAAATATAGTCCATGGCTTCATGTCCAGCAGACTTATTTATCCTCTGCAGGTCAGCCTAGCCCTCAAATTGTGGCTGGAACTGAAAATTTTGAGAAGATTGGTCATAAAGAGAGAAAAAAGTATGGAGGGCTCATACTAGTAAAAAGAAAATTTATTCCCAATTCATCATGTAAAGACAACTGATGTGTGGCTCTGCATGACATTGTCGGGAATTCAAAGTTACTCCATCCAAAACAAGAAGTAATTCCTCTATACATCAATAAATTTATAGTGACAATAATCCACCTCAAATTTGTCATTCTCATTTTCCTTCCATTTGGAGATTCTCCAGTTTCTTTTTGTGACAAGTTTCCTTTTCAAATTTCTCCTTTGAATGACACACTGCCATCTATAATCATCATGGATTCTGCAAGTCTTCAGTTTTGTTTACTGTGGTATGCTGGCAAGGCAGTGTGCATATATGCTACTGGATGTTGGACATTTTTTTTTCTTTTTTTGTGATCCTGGCTCCTTTTCGTGGCCAAGAACCAAAAAGATAAGTGCCTATACAGCTGCAAGTAACTGCTATTTTTCTTTTGGTTGAAGTGGAAGAAGCCTGAGATTTTAAAGCAAATGGGCCTTTGTTCAATCATGTATAGTACGTAGTAGGTGATGGGGGTGTCTTGTATTTATACATCCATGGGATCATCACACTATCTAGTGGAAGAAATTACTATGTATCCTCTCAGAAGGTCTCTTAAGTTTGTCAAAAAAAAAACCCTCTACCTATGTGAGAATTGTAAGTTCTGGAATGTGGTAAACCCCAGGACATTGTGTTGATGTTCCATTAGGTGGCACTGTTTCATCTGAGCTAATATTGAACCAGTGTCTTAGCAGCATGCTGCAGGGCATTTTCCTGCTGAAGCTAAAGTATTTTAGGTACGACAATGAATTGAGACCGCATGTGGTTATTAAAATATTATCTGATACAATATTGCAAAACTATATTAGTAGTGTTAGCCATGGGTGGATTCTAATTTAAGTAATAAAATTGTTTATCTAAAAATTGTTTCTTTATTTCCCATCAGACAACTTATTCTTTTTTCACTGTGCTCTGTAACAGTTTTCCTGAAACAGAATGGTTGATATGTTTTCTGTGCAATGCTATTTCATTGGTAGATGAGTGATTCTTGAATATGAAAAGTGTTCAGCCATGGGTGCTACGATGTTTTTTGTCTTTGATAATTTTTCTGAGAGAGTTCATTTGGAAGTGAAGCAATTGTCTGCTTCACTCACATGGTTGTTGGGGCATTTGATGCACTGGATGAGATTCACCATATGTTGTGACAGGCATGTGTAGGACTGATGGACCTTGAAAGGTGTGTTGTAACACTAGAGTTATGTCTGCACATTTTGTATCTGTTATGGCAGGGTCTGGTGCTGCTTTGAGTTGGTATGTTCTGGACTGTGGGGATCTTGCTTCTGATGATGATCTTGGTGAGGCTGAAGGGTTTTAAAGTACAGAGGAGGCAACATTTCTTTTCCAAAATGATCACTCTATTTTTCATCTCTTAGTCCTTGACCTCAAAGGAAACTTGCACAACACTCCCAAAGATGAGTCTGAGAGCTTAAATTCATAACTCTGCTAGACACTAAAAATCATGGACTGAACATAGACACTGGATTCATGGCTTATTACAATAATCTGTAACCGATTAACTCCCTTTTTTTCTCCTATAACTGCAGAAGTGTTAATGGGACACTCTACCTTGAATGGTCCTTAGAATATGTGCTAACTACTTATACTAAACAATCCATTCCACCTTGCATTTAGTTGTCACACTCTTAGGCTTTGTCTATACTACACAGCTTTTAGCAACATGGCCGTGTCAACATGGCCGTGTCGCTTAAAGTCAGGCACTGTAGCCGCTGTATGTCAGCAGTTTTGCCGACAAAATACTTCCACCCCCAAAGAATGGCATTCACATTGTCAACAGGAAAGCACTCCTGTCAACAACACGCTGTTCACACCGACACTTGCCATGGTAAAACTTTTGTCTTGGGGGGGGGAGTAGGACCTCTGAATGACAAAAGTTTTATCATTCAATTGCCAATGTAGACATAGCCTTAGTATTCCCAGAATTGAAGAAGAGCCCCATGTGGATAGAAAGCTTGTCTTTCTCTCACACAGAAGTTGGCCCAATAAAACATATTAACTCCCCACCTTGTCGCTTTTTAATATCCTGGGACAGACACTACTGCAACTAAAATGAACATGTTAACCTCCTGTCTAAAGACATTTATCTCACCGAAAGTCCTCCTGAGCACTTTCCATCAAGGCTGGTTTGAGATCTATTTTCATGAATGCAGCTACACTATTTACTTCCAAGGTGCAGAATGACAGGGTGTCATCTTTGCCATCTAGAAATACCCCCAAAGTCCATTGTCTTTTACACATAGACAGGATAACCTCCTATGGATTGCTTCTGCCTCCCTCTCCCCCATCCCCAAGTGCTCCTTTCCTGCTGATTTCACATCTCTTTAAAAATTGACTTCATATGTAAATGAGTATCCATTGAGTTAGCTTACAATGCTTAATTTACATGTCAATGGAGAGATAAGTAAATAAACATCTCTTGGCTGGCAGAAAATTTGTTTTTCACCTGTGCTGGTAACTAATACCCTGATACAGACTCTAGGAGCATATTTTCAGTATGTATATACATACATTTCACAGTGATATTAATAACCAGTGAGTCACCGCCTTTCAGTTGAGACCTAATGTGACATTCTGTGGTGAAACAGAATATACGTACCAGAATCAGGATATGCATGTAACCCTCTTGCCAATTAGCATTAAGATGATCTCAGGTTACAGTAAATATTCTTGCTAAATATATTAAATGGAGTATTTTATCTATTCTAAAGCATTTCAATATTTGTTAGTTGTAATTACAGAATAATGTTCCCCTATCCCACATCCCTACCTCAGTTTTGGATTTCTACTTGCTGAGAAATATTTGCAATAGAGTTCGGTCTGGTTTTAAGATAACCCATCACGCGATTGTCCCTTCTTGTCCATTGAAACTGCCCTCATCAATATTATTTTTCCTGGTTAAATCACAAGGCCTCTTCTCCATTCTCCTCCCTCTTGAACTGTCTGTAGTTTGCAACATTAATAACCCCACCTCTTAGAATTGCACTTTTTCCATCTAAGTCTGTTTTCCTGGTTCATGTCCTACCTTTATGACCAACATTTCATTTCTCCCACTTTTCTTCTCCCCTCACTCTCTTTGTTGGTGTCCCTCCAAGTTCTGTCCTTCGTCTTCTCCTCTGTCTTCGGATTAGCTTTAGATTCCAATTACACAGCATCACCAGTGTTCACCTAACTTTATTTAACTTGCCTACCATCATGGATTATGTCCATCTGCTCTTTAAATCTTTTCACTTTCCTCATCAAATTTAAGGGCCTTGTTGTGGACATAATTGAGCTCCTGTTTATATTGTTTCTTTTTACTTCCCCTTTATTCAGCCCATCTCACATAATTAACCACCTCACTTGTGTCCTTCTCCCACTGTCACCTTCACTCTGTTACACTGCCCTTTATATCTGTAATGACTTCTCTGCTCTGATCTGGGGTGATCCCCCTGCCATCTTGTTCTTAAACTCCTTCCTTAAAATATAGGGTTTTTTTTTTATTAACACACACACACACACACACACCAAACAAAAAAACCCTAGTCTGTCCACCTATAAGAAATTCTTAGGAAAAGTTGAGATATCAATATTTATGTTTTGCTGTATGTGTGACATTTTCTGCTCGGCTCTAGTTCTAATTTTGGAAATATTCTAAGAGGCTTGCCTTACAATCAAATTGAAATGTCAAAGATCTGGTGTAGCCAGAAGTTTAGGGGGAAAAAGTTTAGTGGGTGCTTATAAGCATGTTTTCTATTTCTCTGAATAAGAGTTTACTGAATTTCTACTTTTATAAATTCTTGATGCCTTCAGCTGGGACGTGATGTTGCATATTGTCTTAGCAATATAAAGTTTATTAAAAACTTTGTACAATTCATGGATATAACCATTTTTAATTTCCTGGATAGCTCTGCTTTTTCCAGTGGTAGAATACCTAGGAGAATAAAAGCTGTAGTAACTCCTCTCAGTACAATACTATACAGTTAAATTTCAATATGTTGACAAGAAAATACTTGAAAATCTCAAGTCAAATGATAATCATCACTCCTAATTCTTAAGAATTTTAAGTTATGCTTCCTTAGCCTCTATACCTTAGAGAAAATATATATCATGTTCTGAGGCTTCCAAAGTATTTTATTATCATATCACCAAGCAAACTGAATCTCATTGTTTTATTTGGACAATGTGTTTCAGAAGACTGAATTACCCCTAGAAATGAAAGCAATATAATTAAGCTATTAAATCACTCAATACTACTGCTGTGTTCCCAAAAATTTAACAGCAACTCTTTGGTAAGTAGACTTAAGGTATTGCTTTACACAACTAACAAACGTTGATGAATATTTCTTAGTAATAAACTCTGCGAGAAGAGGTCCTGTTTATGGTCTATCATGAAAAAATAATTGTACCACAGAGAATTTTTCCTCTGAAATCAGAGAATTATGATGAAGTTGCCAATGTAGTCTTAACTATAGGCATGACTATCCGGCAACTGCTATACTAAACAATTCCTGTTTGATTTATAAAATTACCATTTTATATTTGTTATGTAATTGGTTCTTATTTCTATGGTTCATCCAAGGTAATTAGATAGAAATAGATCACAAAGATGTTATCAAAATGATGCTGAAGCACAAGTATGATTGTTATAGCATAGAGTAACTACTATAAATGTGAAATCTGATTTTTTACTGGACATGATTGATTCTTTGCAAAACTGAAGCAGATGCATTTATCAAGCTAATGTAAAATCTTTCTCTATTATAGAAATCTGATCAGTCTTTTGACTGATGGTATCACAGTTTCAGTTATGCTGGCCCATGGTCTGCTCAGGACTTTGGTCATCACATCTATCTGGGAGGAGACCAAGGTTCCTCTCCCTTATGACCAGGACTTTTAGGCTGCAGTCCCTTGGTCCTTCACTCTTTTATCAAAGCAGATCTGATCAACATTTACTTTCTGCTCTTTGGTTTCTCGCCAAGGTTGAAGATAATCTACCAGTAACCCAAACAGCTCTTTCAAAGCAGAATACACTGATTTAGGGACAAAAGCATGAGGGAAAAAACGTATAAAACAATAAAAGACCTATGTGCATACTAAGCATACGAGAAGTCACCCATCAGTCCTAGGAGGTCCTGCAGGTTCTAGTCCTTCCAATCTCTCACCAGGGTTGAGTTCCTCCCTGAACGAAAGATCAGGTCCATTTGTTGAATCTCAAAGGAAGGCCTGTCACTCTAATTAAACTCAGTATTTCTATCCTAAAAGCCTTTGTCTCCCGAAAAACAAGTAAAGTCCGTCACAGTCCCTCTCCTTGGAGATCAAGCCTCAAAAGTCTGTGTGTCTGCTTTGCTGAAAGAGCTTTGGGATTTTGCATTAAATCAATCCCCACACTGTTTTAATTCCTGGACAAGTTATGGTAACAGACCACCTCTCCCCCCACATAGAGAGGAATATACTCTGTAGACCACAACAATACACAGAACATTCATAAAATTATATATGATATGGTCCCCCAAGGACACTACACATGGTTGTGGTCAAAGATGGTATTGTTGGCCAACATGCCCCAAATGCAACTGGCAACCTGAAGGCACTGTCAAGCATACAGCGGCTACTGACTAAGTCTCTTGGACTACTGCTGGGGTGGGGAGGATGGAGTATTGTGGCCAGATATGTTACAGATTCATGTCCATTCTCTGAGGAGTACAATCTAATTCTAACTCAGCTTCTGTGTGGAATGTCACAAATGCAACTGGGTGCCGTTTTTCAACAGGATCTCTGATTTAGCTAATCTATGTGCGAAGACTTATTTATCCAGTTTCCTACTGACTATATATCTGGGAAGAGTCTCACACATTGATTATTCCATCAAGAGTCTGGAACAACAATTGCCGGAAATATTTTAACAAGAAATTACCCCAAAAATGTTCTAATTTTTCCCGTGATAAACCCAGGGCCCCAGGGATACATGTGCTCTAACGAGGGGTGGTAATGGGATACATATTTTTTTCCAAACACAAACAAAATTGTTAATATTAAGTCTCACTTTGCGGGAATGTTTGTACTCTGTTGCTGAAAAATGTACTGATTATACTGAAAGATGAGCACAGTATTCAGCTTGTATTATTTTGAAGTGTGGGGCTCAGAGTAAAGATCTTGTAGAGGGTTTTCTCTTCTTGGAAATTCACTTTTTAAAACACCTAGCCGATAGTGAAAGTGGGTCTCTTTGCATGACAAAATAAAATTACTCTTCAGAAGGGTTTTTTATGAGCCCTAGGGATAAGACATCACTGACAGGAAAGATTTGGTGTACCCAGAGATGGGGTGATTCAGTCAGAGGCAAGGTTCCCTTCAGTTTGGTAGCAGAAATTTCATAAGGGTCTCCTGGAAGCCCACAAAAGCCCCCTCTATATAAAGAAGGGGAAAAAAAGAGGAGATGGAAGAGGAAAAATTACTCAGTAAGACAAATAAGAGTTTTCAATATCTATCAGAGGACACTTCCCCACTTTAGTTTGCTTAGTATTAAGAATTAGGGGACCGATCCTCAGCTGGTGTACATTGTCATAGTTCCACTAAAACCAATGGAGCAATCCCAGTTTACACCAGCTGGAAATTTGTCCCAGCTGGTGTAACTCAACTTAGCTCATTGAAGTCTATGAGCTGACAATCTGACCCTAAATATCCCATCATGTAAGCATTTTGTTTTTGTTTTCTCAAAGTTGTAAATATAATAATTACCATCAGAATCAATCATAATTTAGTGCGATAAAAGCCAGTTGCTTACATACATATTTCATTAGATTCCATTCACATGCATCTTTGCCTCCTAAATTGTTCTGTAACGTGCATCTTGGGAAAAAGTGGACACAGTCATAGGCAGAGCTGGTGGCAAAAATGTAGACGGAACAGTTTTCCATTGAAAACTAAAACTTCATTGAAATCAAAATGTTTCATGCGAACATGTTGATTTTAATGGAAATATTTTCTTTTGATAAGGTCACAATAGTGTCATTTTGACTGTTAATTATATTGAAATATTTAATTTAATATTGAAATAATTCAACATTCTATATAATATATAGTATGTTTAATATTTTATTGTAATGTAAAAGTAAAAACAAACTGTTTTGATGGTCGCAAGTCACGATTTGTCATAATCATTTCACAAGATTGGCTGTTTATTCTGAATCTGGTTTGTTTGTTTGTTTTTAATAAATGTTGGATTTTGCCACTGAATATTTATACTAAAAGATTATAATCAACTGTAAGTTGACCTAGTGGCCTTGGGGAATAGCTCTTGTTTAAGTGACCACAATCCCACCTTCAAATTCCAAAGGAATCCTGGACACGCAAATGAAAATTGCGGTCTGGTGAAAATATCTCCTAGGGGAGAGACTTGTAAAGAGCTCTATCTGTTTAGTCTATCAAAAAGAGTGAGAGGTGACTTGATTACTGTGAATAAATGCTTTCACAAAGAGAAATTACTGGGTATTGAAAGGCTTTTTAATCCAGCAGAGACAGGCATAACAAGAACAAATGTCTGGATGCTGAAGAGAGACCAATTCAAATCAGGAATAAGGTACACATTTTTTAGGTGAGTTTGATTAGCCACTGAAACAAACTACTAAGGGAAATGGTGGATTCTTCATCTTTTCATGTCTTCAGATCAAGACTGGGTGCCTTTGTGGAAGATATGATTTAGTCAAGTTATTGGATTCAAAACAGGGTCAACTGGGTGAAATTTAATGGCCTGTGATACAGGAGGACAGACTAGATAAACTAATGGTCTCTTCTGGCCTTAAACTCTATGGGTCTATGAATTGTATATGATGATACAGGAATTTTCTTTAATAAGATCTTACTCTTCCAGGAATTGCTATACTTTTCCATGCAATACATTCTGCACTGGACACCCGGAATTGCATACAGTCCCATTGACTACCCTGGGACTAAGAGTGGGCATGAGACTTCATGTGCATGGATCCAATTGCAAGATTGTGATCTGCATTTTTAGCATGGGAAGAGGTTTTTTTAATTGATAATAACTCAATACTTCTAGATATAAATTTTTAAAATTATATTTTTTAATTGTTTAAACAAACGTTCTGAGCAATTGGTATGGGTTTAGAGCTAAATTTAGGTTAGAAAAGATCAGTAATCTCATGTTTCTCTAAGCTTTCAAAGCTTTTTTTTTTCTTTGAGCATGTGAAAGTAACATATCTGGGAAAAAATGTTTACTATTCATTGATCTCTTATCACATAAAGGTCTTTCTTTTATTACCTTATGCAGTTAACTATAATTTTTGTTGTCATAAAGTTAAAAATCCAGCATCCAAAGCAGTAATAAACAAGCTGGCACAAAATATATTTTTTTCCTCAAGAAAGATATCTTTTCAGGCTACTGCTGGATGTTCAGGCAACAGATGGTATCTAATAAGTTAAACTCTAATTGCAATCAAGAGTGAATGATGATCAAATTTAAAATTAAATTATTTTCACAGAACTATCTTGATATCTTGTTTTTCTGGGGATTATATTTCTGCCTTATAAAAGTCCTAAGATTAATTAATGATGTTGAATGTGTGTGCTATTATGTTGAAATATACTTTTAAATTCCATCAGCTGAAAACAGTAAATTGTGGAGAAAGATTAATCTAACACTTCGTGCATCTACTGTAAGTATATTTTTTTCACAACTTAATGAAATGGAGTAAGACTCTTCTGAGGTTAGTACCATGATGGTAATAGACAATACATACTTCTACACTTTATGTCCAAAGTCAGGATATGAAAACAGACAAAGCATACACAATACATGTAATCTAGGAGAGGCTTGTTTACAGAATCCACAAAGAAACTGCCCAACCCACACTGGTGGAATCAGATATCCCTCCATCCATCCCTCTGTTGTTTTTAACATAAGAAGGATGGGGAATGGGGTGTGAGAAGAGGTTGCCACCTACCCCCATTTTTTTTCCCCCAGAAGAGTCTATGGATAGTTGTAGAACTACTAGGATTATGATGTTACAAACAACAACCAAGTGAATCATGAGCTATTTTGACAGGAAAGAGATTGTATTTATATTGTTTAAACAATCTGATTTATGCCTGTTTTGGCAACACCTATTTAATTGATATGTCTGACAAACAATTATGATAAAAGATCCCTTTGTTAAATATTCAGCTGATCATTAATATATTTGTTTTTTCTTCATAAAGATAACTTTTTAATAAATAGGTTTGCTACTGTGGCTATTATACACTAATTGCTACAGTATTGCAGAACAAGGAGGTAAATATTCAGTGCAATAGATATTAAGAAATACCTGTTTTTCATCTTGTCTTTCATTGTTCCAATGCAGGATTCTTGCCTATAATATATTATTAGTATGTTGTTCAGTCTGTTTTTACTTGCCTCCGCCAATGTCTTAGTGAAATCTATTAGTCTATTAAATGCTTTCTCAAACAGAAAATTACTCTTAATATAGTCCACCTGACATCTTCTCTTTCAAAGTCTCCAAGTATGACTCTGTGTGTGTATGTGTGTATATATACACTAAACTTAAATGCTATAAATCTAAATTCAAATATTATATTATCTGAACCATACATTTTTATAATATTTGAATTTAATTGCTAGCACTTAAGAGCCCCAATCAAGGATCAGAGTCCCTTTTGTTAAGTAACATGAAGGCAAGTAACAAAGACCTGCTCACAGTCTCTTGAACTAACCGAAATAATTCCTCTCCCTCGTTGGTATTTACAGCCTTCAAATATTTGTAGATTATACTTGTGTGTCCCTGCCATTCCTCTAATTGCCTAGCTAAATTACACACTAAAGCACAGGTTTTAAAAGGAATTTATATGCCTAAAGATGCAAAGAGGTACGTAGGCACTTTTGAAAATCCCACAAATCTGGTTCAAATGATTTAGGCTAGCTATAGCATGAGTGGTAGTGCTTATCTGGTCCTACTACTTTATAGAGCAATGCATTGTACTTCCCTAATACCCACCCCCCAAGATCCTTCTAAGAATTCAAAGGTAGCTCTCCATGAAGACCTAATGAAGCCATTTAGGGGTCTCAGCAGACGAGTGGAGGCCACACTCTTCCTGAATAAAGTTAAGGTGGATATTCTATGGCAGCAGTGGTATGACAGAGATGGGGCTATCTGGACCTAAATCACTGATGTCATTTGGGTGATGTTATGGGGGTTGTATTGGGGGGTTGTAGTTTTTTTTTGTTATTGTTTACAAAAAAACCACAAAACTTTAACTTTAATTTAAAAAAATAAAGAATATTCATAATAATTAATGAACTTTCATAGTCCCTTCATGAGTGGAGGCGGCATCAGCAAGACTCCTGTCTGCAGCTTCATCCAAGCTGAACGGAACAGCGATACAGAGCTGAAGAACTCTTGCCAGCAGCTGATTAATTGTCAGGATTCAGCCTCCTAAATCTCAAGTGATGAGTTCAGGTGTTTAATTAAATATTCATAAAAGGGTAAGGTGGAGTCAGGAATATCAGCAGTTTATTAATTAAATGTAGACAGGAATGATGGGGGGGACATCTGAGCCTGGAAAACACAATCTTGTTAAGTATTTTCACCCCAATGAAACGAGAAATCTGCTTTGAGAGTATTTGATAACTGAGCAACATGTTATAATAATATAAAGAGTATAGAGTTAGTTTGTTCTGTAACAGTCTCCAGAATTCTTTTGTGGTTATGAATATAGAGTAACATTGGTATATCTTTATATAAAGCTGGTTTATGATTCTTCAATTTTTTTTCACTTGGATATTTAGGTCAAAATTTTCATCTGTGTCCTCCTAATCTATACACACACAATTGTTTGCATATTCAAAATCCTCCCTTTGTGCATACAGATGAATATGTCCATACACAAGTTAAATATGTTGGGGGCCAAACACCATTTGGAGATGCAAATAGAAGACTGTAAAAAACAGTTTGAAGATGGCTGGTATTTGAGATGGGAATAGTGAAAGAAGAAGTTAGGTTTCTTGTGTGATATTCACTGACCAGTAACTCCTTTAATTTGAGGTTAGGAAGAACCCCCTTCCCCTTTCTGCTTGTTCAAAGGACCTGTTTTGGTCATCTACTCTCCCCAGATATTCTGTGAGAGATAAAACGAGAGGAGAAATGATGATAGAACCTGTGATGGAAGTCTGGGGAATCTACCCTTGTTGTGACAAACTGAATTTTTAAAAATGTATATTGTAACTGGGTATATAGAAATGTTTCTTTGGTTCCATCATAGCATTTTCCAAGTCTCACTCAGCAATTCTGGGAGGAGAGTGGGTTGTAAGGTTCTGCCAGCTTTCTGGAGGCCCAAGTAGTGATGGGAGTAGCTGAACGTTCGCACCAAAAGGAAAGGGCCATTTTGGGATACTTCACTGTATCACCAGTGATTTCAGTGATGTGATGTTACAGAGAAAGCACTTAACCAACTCCTCTCAGCCAAAAAGCCTTGCCCCTTCTTGGTGGAGGTACTGGAGTCCTAGAGTCACTGGAGTGCAAACAAACTTGTAAAAGGTCACCTGCCTACACTTAATGCTCTGCCAACATCGTGGTCTGACTGGATTCAACAAAAGCTTTCTTTACATCCCAGCAGCATTCTCTGTGGATAACAGGCCTCTCACAAATCAGAGATCTGAGACCAGTTTCTATACAGCCCTGCTGTGCTTCGTCTACATTAGGACATGTCTTCTCCATTTCTGACAATAATGAAGCTGCAACAGTCCTGTTAAAAGCATTAATTCCAATATACAGCATGTCCAGGTGCTTGTACCACTATGTTACCTAACCCTGTACTGAGTCTCCTTTTCTTGTGGGACAGGAAGCGTATCAGGCATCTGCAGCGTGGCTCAAACAAAAATCAAACTAGATGAGCAAACTCTTGGATACCGCACAGGGAGGTTTTCCAGTGGGTGATGTCCCAATTCTCACAACTACTTGCAAAAAGCCTCATCTTACTCAGTTCTGCTGATAGCTGGGTCTCCTACCCAATGTCAGCATATTTCAATGTTGTTTGTGAAGCTTGCCCTTGTCGTAAGCACGTCAGTGTGTATCTTCCTCACGGGGCACACTAATGTGCCATTGTAGAATTTTAGCCTGCAGTTGTTTTGCAGTAATTTGTGTGATTTATCTTATACAATTTTGCAATAATCATTACAACTCATTACATTGTAGGTAGAGCAACTGTTAATCTGACATCTGGATGCATGAGCCTATTTCACCAGTGAAGCCTGGAGTTTTAATTGCATACACCTCTCTTTTCTCCTTTGCCTTCCAAGGTTCCAGCCCAGCATGTGAGGAAATAAACAAACTCAGCATATTTGTTCACCACTTTGTGCACATTAAGGGCAAAATTATCCAAAATGGAACTGAGGTCCACATGCAAGGCAAATGCTTAGTTACTGGTATGACTTTGCAAGTGAAATAAATATCTACCTAGCCATTTGTGTGTACCATTATTGGAAATGTACTCATTATAGTGGTAGCATTTTCCCCCCAGTGAACAGGTTTTTGTTTGTTTTTTTCATGTAAGCCTAAGCTTTTACCGTTTGAAAACTTATGGCCCAATTCACTCTCTATGATACTACTGCTCAATACATCTGGTTGGAAATTTTCTGAAGGAACGTAAATTTTACATTGTAAAATGTCGTCAATTTTTCAAAATTGAAATGTTCCCCAGGAATACATCTATTTGCAAAACATCTTTTGACAGAAACCAGCTCATCCACCCACCTGGCCATATTGCTGTGCTCTCCAGCTCCTCGACAGACTGCTGGCAAATTTGAGCTTCCAGACTGCAGGCTCCCTGGCAGCTTCCCCAGTGGGCTGTGTGGAAAAAACAAAATCCCAGGTGGGCTGCTTGGGAGCTCAGGCTCCTGGGAGCCCAAGGAACATATTTCATTTTGGAAACACTGGGATGCTCCCGCAGTGGCAATGTTTTTGAGTCTCCAAAACAAAATATTTTGGAATTTCAGTTGCATGGAAAAGTTGGGTTTGTTTGTTTTCCCCTCTGATTTGGAATGTTGGTGTTTTGTTTTGTTGGTTTTTTTTTCTGAAAAGCTCAGTTTTTCCCTATGAAATTGAAATTCCATTTTCTGGTCAGGTCTAGTGAGCAAACATGGCAGAAGCAGGCATATAGCTATCAAGTATCCACCTCCCCCCCACCCACATCTCTGTTTGAATATTCTAAAAGTAGAAGTTATGATGGAAGTTAGTTATAAAGTATTCAGGATGCAAATCTTGTAGAACTATATCTTAAATTGTTAAATGTTTCACCCAGGACTCCACTTAGAATACTGAGAATGAAACTGGAGAGATTCCATCATGATTGGATTCTTCCAAACACAAGATGGACCCACTCCAGCTGCCATTGATGTTCATGACAAAATGTCCATTGACTTCAGTGCATGCAGAATTATCATTAATATGGGGATATCCAGATACCATGAAATACTATGAGTAAAGCAGCTTAAATTGACTGATCCTATTCACTGAGAAATTTCTTTCTAGCATATGGTAATCTCTTTTCTGAACCATTTACTCCTCTGTAACAGAGATGATGTTCATTCAGCCAGTCATGACATCAAGCTAGCCATCAATACAATGCACCTGCCCACTGAATACTTCCTCACTGTCAATTAGGTATGCGTAGCCTGCAGTTCAAATGCAGCCATAAACACAGCCGCTGTCTACCTTCCCTGTAATTGCGGAGTAAAGACTAAGCCTGTGAACTACGGTTTTTATTGACAGCAGACTCAAGCCACAAACAATTTCAGATCATTTGTCAAGGACGTTGAAAATGTACACTAACATTAGGGCTGTAAAATTGTGTAATACACACATTTATATTACAATTATCTGCAGTCTTTGGGTTTCAGGCAAGTTGCCAATGAATCCTTTAGTTTTGCACAGGGTGGACACCTGTGCTGTAGATCCCTGCTGTAGATAATAAAGTGATGATTTGCAGTTTTGGATATCTTTTTTTTTTAAATATTCCATTTGCCTTATTCTGTAAGACACTATAATGGAGTGGTTCTCAAATATTTGCATTGGTGAACCCTTTCACACAGCAAGCCTCTGTGTGTGACCTCCCTTATAAATTAAAAATATTTTTTTACATTCAACAGTATTATAAATGCTGGAGGCAAAGCTGGGTTTGAGAGTGGGTGCTGATAGCTCATGACCCCCCAGGGGTCACACCCTCCAGTTTGAGACCCCCTGCTATAATGCGTGGGCTGGAGTCTTTTTTTTCCCCCCTTCTTGCACAAAGTAAGATATAGGCTCATATGTTTTAATGCATTAATGATGCTTTTCAGGCTTTGATAGCAAACATTATTTTTCATATTTTGTCTTTTATTTCTCTAATGGACTATAGATGTGCTGGCTATCCCACACAGAGATCCTTTAATTTCTTATGTTTGTTGAAAACAATTTTGGATGATGTGTTATACTTAGGGACATCATAATGCTGAGAATTATGGTGATTCAATTTAGACCATGGGTTTGGAAGCAGCAGGCTAACATCCAGTTTCTAATTACAGAGAAACATGCAAATAATAAGAAAAAGTTGCTTAATAAGGCTAGTCAGGAATTTTTTATCAAAATGTTATTTTTTATTAAAAAATGCAGTTTCTGAAAATAATAATAATAATAATACAACACACATTTTCTGCATGGAAAACTTTGCTTTTACTGACTTTTAAAATTTTCATTTGATTTTTCCTTTGTCAAATTGAAGTGAAATATTTCATATTGGTGTGGTCCAATATTTGTTTTTCATGAGGTGATGCAGCACCCCATGTACCTAATGTTCTGGTGTCTCATGCTCCAGTTTTTATCTTTTTCTGGGATACATCTCACGTGGCTAGGTTTGACAGAATTCAAGTGTTATTTTTTTAAGTTTACATAATATCAATGTTTCTTTTATTTTAAGCATTTTTTAATCTATTTCAATTTTCATGGCCGCACAAAAGTATGGGATTTAAGCATTTTTCATTTTGTTTTTTAGCTATTTAAATTTTCACAGTTGTGGGAAATTATTGAGGTTCAGCCAATTATTTAATGACAGTAGATGTTGAGATTCAAAAAGTTAAAGCTCCAACAGTTAAAACTCAAATTGACAACATTGTTGTCAAAATATAAAAGTAAATATCCTTAAACTGTAATGACTACTCAAGCCGAATTTTTCTTTCTTCACCTTTGTAACTTTAGATGGAAATATTATTTGTTGGTTTCTGTGTATATGGTAAAACTGATGTTTATTGGTATTTAACAATAAAAATCTAATCCTTCCAATCTGACATATGATGCACCATAGTCTTCCATCTGTCTGAACCAAAAAGGTGCATCATGAGAGTTAAATTACCATGGTGCATCATGACAGATGTGCTTCTGCCCAAGAGGAGAATGGGAGCAAAAGGCAAAGATCATCACACCCAGGAAGGACTCTGGTAGCTCAGGGGGACACAAATTAATGTTAAACCAAGCCAAAACAAAATGTTTTGATTCAGTTCAACAAACTAACATTCAACATTTTGATCTGGGCATGTCAAAATATTTAATTTTGTTGGGGAATGTAGACATTTCTGAACTCCAATTTTTCAGAACTTTCTATTGTGTGAAAATATTTGATGCTTCAGTTTACCCTCCTCCGACCCCCAGTTCATGACCAAAACAAATTTCAAAATAACACAATTACCTACTAGAAATTCTGACTTTTGAACAGCTGTATTACTTACTGTGTGCCAAAGCACTGAGATCAAGATTTTCCAAACTGACCCATGATTTGAGGTACTGTATATGAATTTTTGGATGCCCAACTTGAGGCAAGTGAAAGAGGATTGATTTTCAGTAATTGCTGAGCACCCACCCTCTGGAAAAATAGCCCCCTTTAAGGAGTATCAGGTTGAGCACCCAAAATCACTGGTCTGTTTGGAAAATCATGGCCTAAAACTTGCCAATCAAATGATTTGCAATTATAAAAGAAGAAAGCTTTGCTTTATAGCAAATTTACTTTGATCTGGCTCCCATGTTTGGGTTGGAAATACTGCTTTAGAATATCACTGAACACTGCAAAAGAATTTTTTACCTACTCATAATACCTTGGTGACAAATATAAATTGCCATCCTACTATAAGATTTTGCATTAAGTTGTGTGGCCGTGATCTCTTGACTTTGGAAACCATTCCAGTAGAAACAGCTGTTATATTTCCATATGCACATTATCTGTCATTAATGATACTAGCGATGCATATCCTCATCTGTATGGTTCTTGAGCAGATGTTTACAGAGAACTATCCACAATATTTCATGATCTCTTTCTTGAGGGCTAACAGCTAATTTAGTTCCCATTATTTTGTATGTATAGTTGGGATTATGTTTTCCAATGTGCATTAGTCTGCATTTATCAACATTGAATTTCATCTGCCATTTTGTTTCCCAGTCACCCAATTCTGTGAGATCCCTTTATAACTCTTTGCGGTCAGCTTTGGACTTAACCATCTTGACTAATTTTGTATCATCTGCAAATTTTGCCACCTCATTGTTTACTCCTTTTTCCAGAACAGGCCTGGAAGTCAACTATTTGGGATGCAGCATTTTGGCTGCATCAGCCACTGTCTCTCTATAAAGAAGCATTTCATTCAGGGGTTCCCAAACTTCATTGCACCACAACCCCTTTCTTACAACAAAAATTATGACATGACCATAGGAGGCGGGGGCAAAGCCTGAGCCTGCCCAAGCCCCGCTGCCCCGGGGGTGGGAGGGAGGGAGTCAAAGCCTGAGCCTCACCGCCATTGGCAGAGGGCCTAAACTGAAGCCCAAGGGCTTTATCCCCAAGCATGGGGCCTGTAACCTCAGCCCTGCCACCTGGGGTTGAAACCCTCATGATTCAGCTTTGGCCCTGGGCCCCGATAAGTCTTAAGCCAGACCTTGTGACCCCATTAAAATGGGGTCACAGCCCACTTTGGCATCCCGACCCACAGTTTGAGAACCCCTCTGTAAGGCTATTTATCTCCAGGAAGTATGTTCAGACATTGTTGCTTTCACTTCCAATATTTTAGGCCAGCCACTTTTCAAAAACCATAACACTGACTGGGGCTCTAGACTCTTCCAATGGCAGTCTGGCTGGTTTGCTAAAGCTTGAAGAGATCTTTCATACATTTTACTTTCTTCCTCTATTTGAGAGTGCCTGCATCACCCAGATTCAAAGTGTTTCCAGAAGATATCAGCAACTACTGGGTCATTCAAGGTACATGCTCTGCTTGCATATTCTAGCTAATGTGTAGCTATAGTCTTTTTGACATCTCACAATTATACAGTCCTCGTTGTTTATCAGAAATACCAGCAGTTTGTGGTCAGTAAAAACAGTGTAAAGAATCTAATTACTGTCATTCAAATATTTTTAAAGAATTTTCACATGATCATGTGGAAGCAAGCGACCTCTTCTCATTCTGATCATGACAGTCTTGGCATCAGTCAGTGGGTTCCAATAGAATTCACTTAGCTTCAACTGACTGTGACCTTACACTAATTTCACCTTCCCATAGTCTAGTTATTAACATGATTACTGGCTCATACATTGGTTGGTTTAGCAGCATTATAGAATACTTGTGGCTGTTCTTTGGTTGTGATTCGATCGTGGATGCTGACACTTTTCAAATATATAGTACTGACAGGTTGCTTATATCTGCTTTGATAGTGAGTCATACATATTCTTTTCAGTCCTGGAATTGAAAAAGAACTGAAGATATTCAGGAGGCTGCATTTCCTTCAAAATCCTTTATTTTCTTCAGATCTAGGCTTGGTGCATTGTTCATTTATACCTTACCCTAAGAAGCCTAGTTGTCTCTAGGGCAACAAAGAACTCTTTGACATTTAGCAGTTCAGATATGATTGAAATTGGAAACTATGCTTCTCTTCTTTATGGCCATATACTAGAATGCTATCCATATAATCAAGTACCCCAGGGATCGGCAACATTAGGCATGTGGCTTGCCAGGGTAAGCCCCCTAGTGGGCTGGGCCGGTTCGTTTACCTGCCGCATCCGCAGGTTCAGCCGATCGCAGATTCCACTGGCTGCAGTTCGCCATTCCAGGCCAATGGGGACGGCAGGAAGCAGCGTGGGCTGAGGGCCACTGCTTCCTGCTGCCCCCATTGGCCTGGGGCAGCAAAGCGCGGCCAGTGGGAGCTGCGATCGGCTGAACCTGTGGACGCGGCAGGTAAACAAACTGGCCCAGCCCACCAGGGGGGTTACCTTGGCAAGCCGTGTGCCAAACGTTGCCAATACCTGGACTACCCCTTTGTGGGTATTGCAATATCACTGTCATTTCATTCTTGACAATAGCAGGTAAAAAATGGATGATATAATAATCTAGAGAGTAATCTGCTCCCAATCTATGGCATCTAAAAAAACTGAGCCAAAATAGGAGGGTTTTTTATTTGTCCTTTTTGTGAAAATTTTGACAAGTTTTGCATCCCTCTATACATGAGCACCTAGTGATTTGGGTATAATGTTATCCAATGGGAGTATTTCCATCTCTGTCTCACACACCAAGCCACTTTATTCCCGTCAAAATCTATGTAAAGAGTTCCATATTTCTTAGACACTGATTTTAACTCTGTTCTCACACTTTCTATTCTATATATATTCTGTGTAGGTTTTTATACTGCAGTCCTCACCACAGTATCTGAGTGCCTTCTAGTAGTGCATTAAGCAATGTGATTGCTCATCTGTCACATTGTTTTTTTCTCTTCCTCTCCCCAATGGAATGGAGTGTCTTGTTTTTATAAAAAAAAATTTAATATACCTGTTGCTATGTGTTTGTGTTAGAGAAGGCAAGGTCAAATAAAGGTACCTTGCACTTGGAGGGGAATGTTCAGGGTTTAACTGATTGCCATATTTGGGGTTGGAAAGGAATTTTCCTCCAGGGCAGATTGGCAAAGGCACTGGAGGTTTTTGCCTTCCTCTGCAGCATGGGGCACGGGTCACTTGCTGGAGGATTCTCTGCAGCTTGAGGTCTTCAAAGCACAATTTGAGGACTTCAATAACTCAGACATAGGTTAGGGGGTTGTTATAGAAGTGGATGGGTGAGATTGTGTGGTCTGCATTGTGCAGGAGGTCAGACTAGATGATCATAATGGTCCCTTCTGACCTTAAAGTCTCTGAGTCTATGGTGACAGTTCCTGGGAAGTTCGTTCCTCAGTCTTGGACCACTCCTGGAGAAAATTCCTTTTCCCATATAGATGTGCTCTGTTCTGATTGTTGAGAGTTCCATTATGTCAGCAGTGTGAAGCTGTCAACCAAGGTCTTCATCCCAAGGCTTTAAATGGTCTTTAACATATCCTGAGCCCGGGCCATGGGGTGCTTTGAAGTTAAGAACCTAAACCTTGAAATTCTGTGGGAGGCCATTGCAGAGAGCAGCAGACAGGTGTGATGTGCTAATGGTAGCTTGTGTTGCTGAGGAGGCATACTGCAGAATTTTGTACAAGTTGGAGTTTCTGAAGTGCTGAAAGTTTCATGCCCAGGTATATTTCATTGCTGTAGTCCACCCAAGAGGTGAAGGCTGGCATGAATCAATCAGTCCAAGTCTTCATCTGTTAGTATGGGACAGAGTCTCCTAGACAACCAGAGATGGTAGAAAACATTACTATCAGCAGTTGCAATGCGAGAGCTCAGCATCAACAAGGAATCCAAGAGTACGCTTAGACTACTGACTGAATTGACCAATTGTGATTGTGAACCTCCAATCAAAAGAGATTGCACTGTGGCTACAAACTTCTCAAAATACTTTCCTCTGCCCACCAGCATCACCTCTGTCTGTTCACGCATCCGGGCAGAGTTCCTCACTGTCCAGGGTTCTCTGCTCGGTATCCCCATCAGGTTCCCTTTGTTTGACCCTTTGACCTCACTCCCATCCCTGTTATCTCATTAGTTGTCCCCCAAAATTATTTGATTTCCAGGCCCTGTGGATCCTTCCCTTAGGCTTGGGGGAGGGTCCTTTAGCAGTGGGCGGGCTCTGTCCGCCCACCTCCTGGTTCCCAATAGGAGCATCACCTCTGTCTTGCTCAGGTTCAGCTTCAGCCAACTGTTCTTCATTCAAGAGCTAATCTAATTCAAGTACTAGGCCATGGTGGTGGTTGTAATGGTGTGGTTGTAGGTGCTGAGCTATGCATCAGCTGCATATTGCTGGCACTTGAATCCATGTCTTCTCACCAATTCACCAAGTGGTTGCATGGAGATGTTGAAAAGGACTGGAGAACCCTACAAGTGAGAGCTCTAGTGAGGGAGGTGCAGTTTCTCATCACTACTCTTTGGATATGTCCCTCTAGGAAGGACTAACACATTACCCTGGACTCCTACCACCTCTGTCAGGCAAGACAGTGGTATCTCATGGTCAACAATGTCAAATGCTGGAGATTTCCAGGTGGACGAAAAACGATATCTGTCTTCTATCCATTAACAGGAGCATGTCATCCATCAGTGAAAATAAAACACTGAAGTTCCATGTCCTGGCCTAAATCCAAAGTATGCCAGCTCTAGAATATTGGCTTCAGTTAGATGAATTTGCAGCTGGCTTTTAGCTAGCTTCTCTATGAGCTTGCTCAGGAATGGCAGGTTTGACACTGGGGTATAAGTGTCTGGGGCTGAAATATCCAGGATGTGTTTCTTCATTGTTGGTTGGACTATTGCTTGTTTGACGGAGGAAAAGAAGATTCCTTCTCAGAATGAGCCATTGGCTCTTTTTGTTAGGAGTGGCACCAGTTGTTTATAACTATCACATTTATGAGTCTTGGATGGGGATTCCTTTAAGGTATCCAGAACTTCTTGATGAGTGAATGTATTGAACTCTGAGAATGTGAGTAGGCTGGTTGGTTGGTTGGTGGGTACAGGCAAAGCAAACCTCCCTTCCATCCACACAAATTAGTCTGACTCCGGTCATCAAGCACTCAGGGCCTGGATCCTGGGAACTTGCTAGGGGGTTGTGTCAGAGCCCAAGTCCTGCTGTGACTCAGGTACAAGCACTATCATTTTGCAGTGTGGACTCAATTCAAGCCACAGATCTGAGTCCAAAAGTCAGTGTAGGGCAGTATGGACACATTCGCATTAGCACAGTTATAAGACCTGGATCCGGCAATTTGAAACTTAGATTTACAGTGCAGTGTCGGTGCTCAAGCACAGGTTTGAAAACACCAAGTCCAGATCCCACAGACCTAGGTTTACAATACAATGTGGACATACCTTTAAGGTTAAAATTTCTTATCTTCATTGACCTATTTTTCTTGTTCTCCAACAAAGAAAATGAGCGTTAAATCTGCATATACAGTCACTTTCCCAAACCTACTAGTATTTTTTAGACTGTCCTTTTCAGGCATGTCAATTACCTGGGAAAGTTCAAATAGTTTCTTGAAGATCTGCATTGAATACTTCTTCTAGTTGGTCCATTTGTACACTGGTAATCACCTGAAGGAAACAGACCAGTTTTTAATATGCCTGACTCTGACTGAACACCAGTGTAAATTAAGGGCAACTTTGTCAAAATCAGTGCAGTTACATCAGGGTAAAGCTTGTGTAAGATCAGAATTGGACCCAATGATGCACATTTATTAGCAAGTGATGATATGTTATGTTAATCTTATATACTGTAACTTTTTTTTTATAAACTGAGAAAAAATGTAGATCTAGGTCTTAAGCATAAACTGTTGCAATGCTGCCCCAGTAAATTATGCTTCTTCTGTAATTGAATGACTAATCTTGTTCTTCTGACCAAGTCTTTCTTTCCCTAGTGACTATTTAGGGATAGTGTAATAAGCGCCAGATGCCTTAACAGCAGGTCTTGAATGAAAAGCATCAGCTGAGCCTAGCCAATGCCACTGCTTTAAAGTCAATACATTTTCACATTGCAGCTGGGTATATTTGTGTGTGCATCACATGTGGGTTTGTTTGCAGTTTTTACTACCAAAATACAACATAGTGTCCAGAATCCCAAATATTTATTTCTTTTTAGCTTATAAAAGTGAGGATATCAGCAGCAAATGGGCAAATTATCTCTTTAGCTGACTTAAATGAACAGCCTGTGTGTTATGCTATGTGCTTTTGCTTTCTGCTTCCAATACGCTTACCTATTTCTGATGCACTCTAGAAGGTCTGTGAAGTGAGCAGTCATTTTTTTGAATCATTCTATTTATATTTTATTTCATTATTACCCAATATATTATCAAGTCAGTGGCCTATTATTTCTATGCCTAAGAACTAATCAGATCTCTCTTATATTGTGTTATATTAATTACATACAACTACTTGTACCATATTTGGATAGCCCTGATCTGTAGACCAAACTTTTTTCAAAGTGTGGATCACATGGATTCTCATATGGGCCACTTGCCAGATCCGTTCATGACTATGTCACTTACCCTTTCTTGGCTGCATAACATCCCTGTTTTAATTACAGCAACTGAAAAATTGGGAGGAGGACCCAGCACTTTATGACCAGCTAGCTTTCCAGTAACAATCAGCAAGTGCTTGCCATACCAGTTTCGGAATCTCTTCTCTTCTCTATGCTAGAGTTTATTTTTCATTGCCATTTCTTCTGCTGCTTTGAATCTTGCCAAACAAACAATCATGAGATCCATTTGAACTGATTCTGAATCCAGAAATAGCTTATTTCTGAAAATGTATACCATCTAGATAAGGCAAATAACTGTGTTACTTGAAAACAATTGGTTTCATCATCCAATAATGTGCTAACTCCTGCAACTGCTTCCATAACAAGCATACTGTCATCGACTTGGACATTTAACATAGTTTTCCTTCTGCCTCATTTATCGTTCAATAACATTAACATTAACATGGATTTGTTCTTTCCTTATTGACTGACGTTCTCCTAAGACACAACATACACTGAGTTGAGAATGTAGAGTCAGCTATTCCCTGCTCTGGTTTGTTATTCACAGTCTTCGTTATCTGCTCAAGGGTTGGAAATATTGGTCTTAACTCCTGTTATTTCCTAAAAAATTAAAACCAGGCATGGCCAGTAGCAGTGCCAGGGGTTGCTAAACGGGATCTGAGTTTGGGTTCTGATCCACCAGGCACTAGTGGTGCTATGTTGGCAGCACATTCAGTACTACTGCCATTCGCTAGTGACCCCACAGTGAGAGGTACATGGAACAATGTGGATGGACTCTACAGAAATCTCTGCAGTGGAATCTCACCAGTTTGTGGGACCCATTTTAGGGAGGGATCTAAACAGGAGAAAAAGTGTAAAGGGTTTCTGAGCTCTTAATGAGCGTGTGGCTACATTGCTGAAACCCCTTTGCTTTGCCCTCTGTACTTTGGATGCAGCTGAATGCTTGAATAGAATGCAGAATAATATATTTTGATACAGCAACATTTATATTACAAATCACTTCATAAAACAGATAAATTAGATATTGTTAGTGCACTAAATGTGTAAGTGTGTCAGCAATTATGCATTCAGCCATTGCTTATGCTCAGCTTTGCAGATTAGAAACTCCTTTATTAAGAAGTTTGCTGGCAGGGATTCTGGAGTCATGCCCTAGCCTTTGAGAAGAGTGGTTTATATTTCTACCTACACAGCCACCAGAGATAAGCAGAAGGGACCTCCATACCTGAGGCATAGGGTCTAACAAGGCAACACTACATTGCTGAGTCAGCAGTAGTTCTGAGTTCAAGTATTCATGAGTCTGTATGTGGTTGGCTTTTAATGCAAAAAGTAAAATGTTCACCATTAGTAGAATCAGCAAAACAAAAACAATACAAAACCTCCCCTTTTCACTGTTTTGGGGAAATACAAAGCTTCAGGTTGGTTGTCCACCTCTTGGGGGGTGGTGCTTGTTTCCATGGAAACAAAAGTTCTGAACTCTCATTTTTTTGGGGGGGGGGAATTGTTTTCACTATGAAAATAGTTGAATAGTTAAAATTCAGGGAACATCACCCCTCCCCCTGCCCTGTCTTCTGTCTTCACAGTGAAGCGTAGGGTTTACCAATGGAAACAGTGACATTTGGTCATGAATCAATTCGTGATCAAATCATTAAATTGCATATGGAAAATTCTGAAGTACAAATTTTGCATAGTTCTTCTGGTGGGTATATGAAGTAATAGAAAGAAACCTTTAGCTCCAATTCACACTATAATTACTGTACTGGGGCACCAAGCTTCAACAAATTGTGCTCCAGTCATGTCTTTGTTACTTCCATTCGTTTATTAATGTCACAGCTCCATAATTTGCAAGGTGAGTTGGGTGTTCTAAAAAGATGATGGACCAAAGCCTTGGCCTCAGCTGAACTACATGAATCATAGGACCTGAAGGAGGTGGGACGTTCCACTACCTTTAGACTCTACCCCTTCCTGGTCCTGGGGATATCTGTAGATATCCCCTCTTGCACCTGAAATGACCCTATACTGAGGGAGTCAAAATGCAGGGTTGTTGTGGAAAAGGCTATGAAAGGGAAGTTATCAGTTATATGAATTTATTAGTAGTTTTTAACAGGAACATAGGTACAGATTCCTCAACTTTCCCAATCCCCTTATGTGACTCTCTCCACAGGACATCCTAGTCATTTGGGTTGTTTTCTGGGGACAGGATTTGCCCCAGAGTAAAGTGAATATTCTCCCATTGGCCCAATGCAGTTCAAAGAATGAAGTTACAGTCCTTTCTGATAAGGTTTCCTTATGCCAATCCCCTTGGGATGCAGCATTTATCACTTACCAGATAGATGCATAAATACCTTTGAGGATCTGGCCATACCTGCTATAATCTAAAAAGAAGAAGTGGTTGGGCAATGAAAAACTAGTTTTTCCAAAAAAATCAAACTTTTGAAGTTTTTGTTTCAAAGGATTTGAAACTGACTAATTTTTATTCTTTGTTCACAGTTTTGTATAAAAACATTGTAGTGAAACCCTGATCTTTGATAAATGAAAAAATTTCTAAGACCATTATCAATAATATTTTTATAAAAGGTCATGTCATGTTTTGCAAAAAAAAATATTAAGGAAAAAACAACCTTGCTAAAAATGCATTTTTTAAAGTTCTTTTGTCAAGAAGTGGCATATTTCATTTGAAAAATCTCACCCAGCACCACAAAAAATGAGAAAGGAAAAGAGGAATTGAGAAGCTAGAAGGAAAAACTCATATGGATTTGGAAGTCTGACATTAGGTTCCTATTTTTAAAAGTCTTGGGTGAAATCCTGGACCTACTGAAATCAAGTCAACTTTTGTTGACTTCATTGGGGCCAGGATTTTGCTCCTGGTCTTCCAACAGTGTAAGCTCTTTGAGGCAGGGAACATGTCTGTCTATGAGTTTTGCACAGCACCTAAGTGGAATGGGATCTGGGCACTAGTACAATATAAAGCAGAATTTGTCTGTGTAAAATAGAATTGTGATGGATAATATTGGTTTATTTTTAACCTTTTGTATTTTTATCTATTTAAATTTTCACAGTTGCAGGAAATGTGGGGATCAGACAATAATTATATAACGATAGTAGATGTTGAGATTCAAAAAAATAAAGCTTTATAAAAGTTTAAAGACAAATTGTCATCATCAAACATGTCAAAATATATAAAATAAATAGCTTAAAATCAAACTCTAATAAATTTTCAAGCAGCATTTTTCTTATTTGTAAATTGATTATAAACCAGGAAAATATTTTGTCAGTTGTTGTATGTATGGTGAAATCAATGTTTATCAACATTAACCTCTATAAAAATCTACTCCTTGTAAGCCTAAATATAAATAACTACTAACTATCTGCTGCTCCCTCAAAAACATGCCCAGGCATGTGGCATCTTTTCTCTTTGTCCCCACTGAAGGTGGACTTAAATATTGAAAAATGTCAGTGCATGTCAGTTCACTTAACTTTGCTAAACTGGTTTGTGACTTTTATTTTTTGTGAGAATGAAGGTGCCCACTATTGTTTGGTATATGCAACAAAAGCATCAAAAATCATTGTGTGTGGGGGGAGGGAGGTGACAAACTACCACATGTCACAACAGTATTATACATCTTTTCTGCAAAAATGTTTTCCTTGGTACATAATTTGGGCCCTGAGTCTACAAATGCATCTGCCTGAGTACAGGAGTTCATTTTCAGGACTGGGGCTTCAGGCTGCACAAACTCATTTCTCAGTGATAACTGCCTTACATACTGAACAAGTGTTATATCAACTACTATTTTTTTACCCATAGAACTTCGCTCAACAAATGTCAGGGGTTTAGGGGGAGGGTTTTTTTTTCCCTGGTAGAAAACTTGGATTATCTCTTTTTAATCACACAGTTGCATCTGACATTATGTGGAGCAGGGCGGGATTGAAATTGCTGTAGGGACCAAAACAGTCTTTGGATTCCATAGTTTAATTTAGTGATCTCTTTACCTTCTAATTAGTTTATTTTATTTTAATTATTTAGAGTTCTATAAAAATTCTTCTATATGTGTTTATTTTCACACATTTCATTTCAATAAACAGTATGGTAATTCTGAATATGTTTCTAAATTTTAAAGGCAAGTTATCAAATAGCTATTATGATTTTATTATTAAGTTCATTACATGATATAATTGCACTGAGGAATGTATTTAACCTCAGCACATCATCTTAAAAAACAGAAAAGAAACTCAAACCCAAGCAATTAGTACTGTACTGATAGAATGTCTGGGGGGAGATGGGAGGAGGCAATTTTTGTAATACAAGTCACACTCTCAAAGGAAAGACAAATAATAGTTTACAAGACAAATAATAACCACATCTCACAAAAATACTAATCTGTGCCAGCTGACTATATCATTTTTGTCCCTAGATTAACACAGTTACTGGCATTCTAGATGATGGTCTGCATATACAGTACAGCTGTGTTGGTGTGCAACTCTACCCCTCTGTAATGTAGGAACCTCACGCTCTATTTTTTAAACCCAAATGTTAAAGTGTGGTGAAGCAACTGAAAACAGGATCATAAAATGGGAAGTCTCAGGCAAGTTAATGGGGGGGTCAGTTTTTTATCCTCTCAACATACCTGTGGGATAGAGAAGTGCTATTATCCCTATTTTACAGATGAGGAACTCAAACACAGAGGTCACGCCGAAAGTCTTTGGAAGAACAGGAAATGGAACCCAGGTCTCTTGAGTGTCAGGCAATGGACCTTCTGGGGAACTTTAACTTAGGATTTAGGTTTCATGTGTCATACAGGATTTGGATCCTGAAGTGTTTAAGTGAAATATTCCTACTCCTGTACTCTCTGTAACTAGGACAGATTATATGTGATGTTTACCTTTCAAAGAACAAATCCACAGAGCTGACATTGTGGTCAAGTCACATACAGAGAAGTAGATCAGCAGGCCAAAAGGAATTTCACTGTTTCCACTTCTGAAGTCTTTCTGCTGAAGCTGAGCAAATCAAATTGCTTTAAGAAATGTATGATGATTTTTTTTTCTTTCATCCTGTCAGGTGGCTTGTTCCCTCTCCACTGTCACCCTATTGCTTAATCATATTCCTCTTGACGTATGTTTTTGAATTCCTTTGATATAAACTGAATTCCATTATTCACTAAACATAGTAGAAGTCCATGTTTTGTAAAGACAGCTACAGTTACTGTATTCAGGGCAAGCAGCAGTGCATTTGCTATTTGTGTTGTGAAAGTTTCCGGACTATGACTTCTGTCACAACCTTGTTAAAATTTATATTTCTTCTGACCTGTCTCTAAACAGTTTTTTTCCTTCTTCCTTCAATTATTATGGTTAAGAGAGTAAAACTTTCCTAATGAAAACTTGTCTTAGTAGAGACAAATTTACTTGTTACTTGAAACACTGAGAGGCACTTCTTCTGTCATCATTTTAAATATTAATATATCCAGTGTAGCAGTGCTCCTGTAAATGCTGATTCCAGCTGATTTTTTAAATTAGTGTCTGCCCTCCCATGTTCTCCTCTTTTAGAGTGTCCCAGCAGGAAGCTCCTCATAGCCGACTATTTGAGTAGCCTAGGTATTACATCGATTGGTGCTCTAGAAAAAAACCAAACTACATAGATTAAATGTTTAGCTATAAAGTCCTCCTCCTTCTGACAGATGTACAACTTTAAGCTTACATCTTTCAATATTTGTTTCAATTGCTTTTGATTCTTATCAAAATGTGCCAAAAATACCTTGAATCACAAAATAATCAGATATAAAAATTGAGAGTTTGTTAAATTGTACATAATAACATTTCCTCTCTCCCTAAAAAAATGAAGGTGAGCACTGTAAGGACACAAATTATGACTAAAATATTTAAATATATGTACATTATTATTGTCCAATAGTCATTTAATGTTTACAAAATCCATACTCTACATATATTAATTATGAATATAGAATTGAACATTTTGTCTTCAAAAAAGCTTTTTGCTAGATGTATTTAATGAATCACCTTTACACTACTGCTGCTGCATATCTGACAGATACTCAGTAAGCAGATGGCTAACCTTCTGAATTACATTATTCATGATTCCATAATAGCTTTCTAAAGACATAATGCTGCACCTGTTCTAACTTTTTTCTTTTTTCTTTTTATCCAAAGTGGAGGTGCAAGTTTTTGTGAGCTTTCAAATGTACATGTTATAGGTGGGAGACTGTGATTTTAATTGGATAAAAAGCTGATTATCAGCTACTATTACTCTTTTAGTAATACGTGAAGTTGAAGAAGTAGTAACATTAAATTGTAGATATAGTTTAGTTATTCTCAGGTAACTTTTGTGATTGTGGAAGGTGCTAGGCTCAGGGCTGGTTCTAGGTTTTTTGCTAGCCCAAGCAAAAAAATTTTTGGCTGTCCTCTGTCCCAGCCCTGGGCTCCCCCCCACATACTCCTGCTGCCCCAGCCTTGGGCTCTTCCCCCCGCACACACACCCCCAGCCACCCCAGCGCTGGGCTTCCCCCCCACTAGTGCCCTCCCCCACCCCCCTGCTGCTCCAGCCCTGGGCTCCCCCTTCTCCCCCACCAGTGCCCCCACACACACCTCCTGCCGCCCCAGCCCTGGGTTCCCACCACCCCCACCTGCACCCTCCTTCTGCCGCAGCCCTGGGTCACTGGTAACTCGCTCCCAGGGCGGGTCATTCAGCAGGAATGTTGGGTGTGCACAAAACACAGACAGGATTGGTTCCCATATGGTTACAGAGCTGCAGTAAAGTGGAACAATTTTCAGCTTGTGTGATTGGAGGATATCTGGATGCATATTATAAGACTGTCCTCCATAAATGAGGAAAAGTTGAGGTGTCTTTATTATTCTTTTGTTCCAATCTTTGTTTCTATGGGGAATTTGCCAATGCAATATCACTGTTTTCCTTTTAAACAAACAAACAAAAAAAGGCAATGTCTGTTGAAAATAGCAATTCCAGTCCTAATAACTACTGGGAAGCATTTCTTGCTCAATTTTATCATACTTTTCTACAGCAAGTTACAGTGAATCAGTGTATTTGATTTGGGAGAAATGAAGTAACAGCTGCCCAAACTGAGCTTGAGCACTCTTGAATATTGAGGTGTTCAAATCTGGAAGGCAGGTGCTGGGTGTGTGGGGGGGGGGGGGCAGGGGCTGTGGGCTCCATAGCACGGCAGCATGTATGCAGCAGCAGCGTATCTGGTGCTGCGCAGAGCCAGACACGCTGGTCTGAGTGGCACAGTAAGGGGCTGGGGGTTGGAGAAGGGGTAGGGGATTCCGGGGGGGGGCAATCAAGGGACAGGGAGCAGGGGGGGTTGGATGGGGCGGAGGTTCGGGGGGGGCAGTCAGGGGACAGGCCGCGGTTGGATGGGCATGGGAGGGAGTCCCAGGGGTCTGTCAGGGGACAGGTGGGGTGGGGTCCTAAGGGGAAGCTGGGGGTCTCAGGAGGGGTAGTTGGGGACAAGGAGAAGGGAGGCTTAGATAGGGGGGTGGGGTCCTGGGGGGCAGTTAGGGGCTGGGGTCCCGGGAGGGGGTGATCAGGGGACAGGGAGCGGGGAGGGTTGGATGGGTTGGGGTTTCTGTGGGGGGCAGTCGGAGGGAGTGGATGGTGGCAGGCTGGGGCTTCCCTCCCCCTGGAGTGACCTGTTTTTTGAATGTTAAAATACGGTCTCCCTACCATTCACAGCACTCTCAGCACACGCTGCCGCATGAGGTCCCCCTCCTTCCTTTCCAGTTGGTAGTGGCCAAGGGAATGCTGGGAAATGTAGTTCTTTCCCTGCTCCAGGGCTGGCTCTATAGGCAGGGAGCTAACCAAGGAACTACAGCTCCCAGAGCCCCCTGTTGGTTCTCAGCTCTCAGGCTGGATCCCTGCTGCCCCTGTAAATGGGCTGCCCCAAGCACGTGCTTGCTTTGCTGGTGCCTAGAGCCGCCCCTGGCTAGGCTGATACTCTAAGTTCATTTTCCATAGATCAGGTGGTAGTTTTTCCCCTTTGCCCTGTTGGTGTCTTCACTCATCTGCACAGGACTAACATTAGAGGTCTCTGTGCCCCTTCAGTCCTGCAATGATGAGCATGGTAACAAGAAATAGAACACAATAATCCTCTCAGATGAACCTACAAACAACTTTTGTCACATTGTTGTTTCTTTTTTGTGCTATGGGCATCTCTCAAAAAGGCTGAACCGAGCCCACCAAACTCTTATCATATATGCCATACCCAGTAATTACCAAATGGTAACTTTGGTCACCTCCCTGCCAGTGTAAGGTGGATTCAGACCAGAAATTTACCTACAAAAACTTTGAATCACATTACCAATGCCTGTGAGCCACTGTGCTCACTGAAAGAAACAGAAGGAGCTAGTCTAGTATCCAATCTCTGGCCTGGTCTACACTACGCGTTCAAACCGATTTTAGGAGTGTTAAACCGATTTAATGCCGCACCCGTCCACACTACGAGGCCCTTTATATCAATATAAAGGGCTCTTTAAACTGGTTTCTGTACTCCTCCCCAACGAGAGGAGTAGCGCTAATATCGGTATTACCATATCGGATTAGGGTTAGTGTGGCCGCAAATCAACGGTATTGGCCTCCGGGCGGTATCCCACAGTGCACCACTGTGACCGCTCTGGACAGCAATCTGAACTCGGATGCAGTGGCCAGGTAGACAGGAAAAGCCCCGCGAACTTTTGAATATCATTTCCTGTTTGCCTAGCGTGGAGCTCCAATCAGCACGGGTGGCGATGCAGTCCCAAATCCAAAAAGAGCTCCAGCATGGACCGTACGGATGTGATCGCTGTATGGGTAGACAAATCTGTTCTATCAGAGCTCCGTTACAGAAGACAAAATGCCAAAGCATTTTAAAAAAATCTCCAGACAGAGGCCACAGCAGGGACTCAGCACACTGCTGCATGACAAGCATAACGGAAAGCCAAAGAATCAAATGGACGCTCATGGAGGGAGGGAGGGGGGACTGAGGACTCAAGCTATCCCACAGTTCCTGCAGTCTCCGAAAAGCATTTGCATTCTTGGCTGAGCTCCCAATGCCTGTAGGGTCAAACACATTGTCCGGGGTGGTTCAGGGCATAGCTCATCAATTTACCCCCCACACGCACCCCCAGAAGGAAAAGGGAAAAAAATCATCTCTTGACTTTTTTAAATGTCACCCTATGTCTACTGAATGCTGCTGGTAGACGCGATGCTGCGGCAGTGAACTGCAGCATCCTCTCCCTCACTTCCTGCTGGCAGATGGTACAATATGACTGCTATCCATCGTCATCATCAGCCCGTGAGTGCTCCTGGCTGGCCTCAGGTGAGGTCAGCCGGGGGCTCCTGGTGGCAGACGGTACAGTGCAGTAGGACTGGTATCCGTCCTCGTCATCAGCCCGTGAGTGCTCCTGGCTGGCCTCAGGTGAGGTCGGCCGGGGGCGCCTGGGTAAAAATAGGAATGACTCCTTGTCATTCCCAGTAGATGGTACAGAATGGCTGGTAACCGTCTTCATCATAGCAACTGGGGGCTGAGCTCCATCAGCCCCCGCCCTTCATGTGTAAAGAAAAGATTCTGTACTGCCTGGACTACCATAGCAGCGGGATGCTGGGCTCCTCTCTCCCACACTGCTTTATGTCCTGTCTGGACTATCATAGCAGCGGGATGCTGGGTTCCTCTCCCCCACACTGCTTTATGTCCTGCCTGGACTATCATAGCAGCTGGAGGCTGCCTTACCCTCATTTTATCTCACTAACAAGTCACTGTTTCTTATTCCTGCATTCTTTATTACTTCATCACACAAATGGGGGGACACTGCAATGGTAGCCCAGGAAGGTTGGGGGAGGAGGGAAGCAACAGGTGGGGTTGTTGCAGGGAAACCCCCTGTGAATGGCATGCAGCTCATCATTTCTGCGGGATCTGACACGGAGCAGCTGTGCTCTCTGGTTCTCTGATACACTGGTCTCTAGTACACTTGCCCCATATTCTAGGCAGGACTGATTCTATTTTTAGATACCATAAAGGAGGGATTGACTCGGGGAGTCATTCCCATTTTTGTCTTTGCGCCCCCAGCCGACCTCAGCCAGGGGCACCCATGAGAGCAGCAGACAGTACAGAATGACTGATAACCGTCATCTCATTGCCAATTTACAATGGCAGCAGACGGTACAGAATGACTGATAACCGTCTCTGCTGTCATGCAAAAGCAAATGAATGCTGCTATGTAGCGCTGCTGTATCGCCTCTGTCAGCAGCATCTAGTACACATACGGTGACAGTGACAAAAGGCAAAACAGCCTCCATGGTTGCCATGCTATGGCGTTTGCCAGGGCAATCCAGGGAAAAAGGGCGTGAAATGCTTGTCTGCCGTTGCTTTCCCAGAGGAAGGAGTGACTGACGACATTTACCCAGAACCACCCGCGACAATGATTTTTGCCCCATCAGGCACTGGGATCTCAACCCAGAATTCCAAGGGGTGGGGGAGACTGCGGGAACTATGGGATAGCTACGGAATAGCTACCCACAGTGCAATGCTCCAGAAATCGATGCTAGCCTCGGACCATGGATGCACACCACCGAATTAATGTGCTTAGTGTGGCCGCGTGCACTCGACTTTATACAATCTGTTTTACAAAACCGGTTTATGTAAAATCGGAATAATCCCGTAGTGTAGACGTACCCTCTGACAGTGGTCAGCACCAGCTGCTTTAGAAGAAGGCATAAGAATCCCACAGTAGGCAGATGTGGAATAATCTGCCCTCCCATATTGGTGTCATCCTGCTTTTGTCTTAGACCCTGAAGCACAAGGTTTAATATCACTTCCAAAATTTGTTGTCAGTTATGATAACTGGATATGCTTGTTTATATATCTATATCTAAATCTAGATAGATAGATATAGATATAGATATAAATGTAGATGCCTGTTAAATTCTTGATATCAATGATTTTCTGTGGGAATGAGATCCCCTAATTACATTATGCTAAAAAGTATTTCCTTTAGCATTCCAATTTTGAATATCCCATCTTCTTAATTTAATTGAATGTCCTTTTAATTTTCAAAGTATTGAATTGTACAATGATTTTGCCTAGTCCTGGGGTTCCCCTTGGATGCACTCATTGGTATTATAGCTCTCTAGTATCTCTGAACCTTTATCATATGCAGCAATGAGGAGGATTCTACCATCTTAGATTGCTATTCTACGGTCACTTAATTCCAGTGAAACGTGTAAGAATTATCTTCTAGTTCTCTGCCATAATTAGGGACTTCATTGACTCCTATTTTACTAAATATCCAGTTTTCTTCAGAACACATCTAGTAAAAGTGTGATACACAGTGGTATTGGTAAAAGACTGGATTTTATTTCCTATCCTCAGTCATGTGACATGGGTCAACGTTTGCAAAAGGGTGTGTACAATTTGGCCATTTTTTGTGAACTTGAAAGAGATGTTAAACCAGAAGGATTCTATGGAAAATGAATAGGGTTCTATACAAATTACTCTAAATGCCTGTAGAATCCATAAAACAAGTATCTCTGTTCTATAGGTTATTTTACTTTCCTAAAAAATTCTATAAGAGTGATATTATAATCAGCTGAGACAAAAATGTTATTGAAAGGTTATCACTTTCTGCTATATTCTATAGCACGTTTCATAAGGGCAGAGTGCATGATTGTCAGTGACAGAATCCACCACAATCATTGGAACAATTTACCAAGGCTAGTGGTGGATTCTTCATGACTGACATTTTTTAAATCAAGACTAGATGTTGGTTTTTTTCTAAAAGTTATGTTCTAGGAATTATTTTGGAGAAGTTCTGTGTCTTGTGTTATACAGGACCTCAGACCAGGAGATCACAATGGTTCCTTCTGGCCTTAGAACCTATGTATCTTTGACTTTCATAAAAGTACTTCCTGGGATGTTTTCCAGTGGCAAATTCCTCAGAATATTCTGCTATGATGTAGAGTGAGGCACCTGAACTGGAAAGTGGATCTCCTAAATAGACACCATTTAGATAAATGAAATACATCACAGTCATACACATCATTCTAAGCAATACAATAAAGCTGTTACTGTTACTACAGACAGAAGTAGTACATAGTGGGCACTGGGCAGTGTAAACTCTTACAGTCTCTGCCTAATGGCCAAACGTGGTTGGATGTTACCAGTGAAATCAGATGACATTTTTATTTTATTTTTGTATGAAGATGGGGGATTTTTGCATTTGACTTTTAAATCTTAGTGTGCTTTCTCATACAGACACAAGTATACTGGAAAATCAATCCAGCCTCTTGCAAGAAATTCGCTGTGAACTTTCAAGCAGTAGGCATATACTGTTAGTACCTTGCCATGCTGAGCCAAGAAGACACGAGCCAGTCACTGCATGTTGTTATTGATTATATTATGCCAAGAGGCCCAAATCAGGATGCCCCTGCTTTTCCAGGTGTACAAACATATAGAAAGATCTGGTGCTTTCTTACCCAAAGAGCTTACACACTCAGAGTGCGGGGAAGGGACAGTGGATGTGGGTATTTGACATGTAAGTACAATGATCAGGGTGATGATAGGCAATGTATTGTCAGTTCCATTTTCTTTTGTTGCCCCAAGATACCTGTCATGCAAAGGGGAGTGGGTATGTGTGTATGTAACATTTTTTTAACTCCATCTCATCTGTCAAATTACTTGTATGCATCATGAAAGAAGTGACTCTTGAGGAAGGGACAGCACAGGAGAAAGCGCAGACATGGTTGTGGGGAAGAATGGAGAGAGTTGGCATAAATGGCAGAGTGGAAAGAGGATATTGCAAGAGATGAGAGCAGATAACCAGAGAGGGCTGAAACAATGGGGAGAGCCTTGAAGACAGGGGAAACAAGCTTGGGCTTTATATGGTAGAAAAGAGAGAGCCAATGGAGGATTTCAAAGTGGGGGAGGAGGTGGGACTTGGTCAGAATTACAGGCAAGTAAAATGAGTTTAGCAGCTCATTTTGAATGTGGTGGACATGATGATGTGAGTGTCAGGGAGGCCAAAGAGAAAGAGAGGTGGTAACTGAGACAGGAGATGGAGACTTGGATGGAGACTTGGAGATGGAGACTTGGATGGAGACTTGGAGACTTCAGCATTTATCTGTGGATAGAAAGAAAAGTTAGAATTCTAGAATTATGATGAAGCATCAGCAAGATTTGAAGACAGCCCATAATTCTAGTCTAATCTCACCCTGCTAACAGTTATGGAAATTATGCATCTTGAATTGTCAAATTGCACTTAGAAATGCAGAAAGTTTGGCTGACTGGTCATAATATCTTGTGTCATCCTGTTAAATACATATACAGGCCAAATTCACCACTGGCAAGAGTGTGCACAATTCCATGACATGTGTGGTGGACTCCCCTCTCTCATTTCCATTCTTCCCTCCACCTCCACATGCACATTTATTGACTATTTTTCTTCAAAATGTTTTTTTAGAGGTGGTCAACAACGATTTTCCCCACTCCCCCCCCCAAAAAAAATTGGTTTTGCTTGTTGTTTCAGCAGATTCAAAATGGATCTATTGTGGGAGCTAGGGTTTGGGGGATTTTGTTTTCAATATGTATTTTTTTTAAAAAAGATCTAAAATGCAATCAGGTTTTATTATTTATTTACTAGCAGGCATTTTGGGGAGAATGGGGTAAGAAAAAATTGGTGGGGGATTGATTTTTTGGCATTGTTTAAATAAAAGTTTTGAAAGAAGTAAAGACACAAAAATCCACACACAAGCTCTGCCCCGCCACCTCAAGTGATTCTTTTTTACATTATCCACAATTTGGGGGAAGAAAAGTATTTAAAAGCCATTTTCAACTATTTTTTTCTGTCTCTCCATCATCAGTAATGCTGAAAACACCAGTTCCATTTCTGCATTCACAAGAGACAGTAAAAGAAACTGTTGCCTCAATCCTGCAAAATGCTGATGAGCATCCTCTATTCTCACCAAAGCCAATGGCGGTAATCAGCGTTTAGTGCCACCAAAGAGTGCTCAGCACTTTATAGGGCCATGTTTTATATGGGGAATTAATGAACTAATTAATAACACATGCAAAGAATTATATATATGAAAAAAGAAACATATGTATTATTGTTTTCCTGTGTTTATTTTTAAAAATAATCAGTTTTTGTTCATTTTGTTCCATATAATTTTGGTTATGAGATAACTGTTCAATTTTCTTAATGCATTCACTCCTTTTATTAAGACAAATTTAGACAGAATCAACCTTATTCCTACTCATAGACTCTCTTAAAGACTGATATGCATATTTGTCAACTAATTGCACTGAGAAATTTGACTGCAATGATATAATTAATAGTCCATAATGTTTGGGAAGGTGACATTTCCTACTTTCTTTGAACTCTCACTTTGGTATTTAAAAGACAGTATAAGGTACTGAATCTAAGATATTTAATCTGGAGTGGTGTCTAGATGGTAGTTAACTGAAACTGCTTCCTTTCCCCTAACAGCAATAAAACAGAAAGGACTAATTACCTCTTTTTATAGGTGCAATTTGAACTTAAAACTCTAGAGAGAGAGAGCAGGAGCAGTAAACCACGGTTATAGTCAATTTCACCATCTGCACCTTAAAATTACAACCACTGAATCAACAAACAAACAACTTTTAGCACAAAGACACTGTGGAAAGTTTTAAGATTTTAGTATTATTTTCCCCCCAACATCCCACTTCTAAGCCATTTGGTTAATTAAAAAATATTTTTTCTAAGTTTACTTTTTTAAAAATTGTTTTGGTTCAATTTGGTATGTTAATATTTAATCACAAGTCAATGAAGTTATATTTAGTCACGTATTATTTTTTCTCCCAAGTGAATAGCTTTGAGGGTTTTGGCTTTTTTGTTTTTTAAGCTGGTGAAATAAGTTTTACTTTTTTGAAATTGAACCCCTTTTTCATATATAAATGTATTTTTAGTTTAGCCTTAATTTAGGAGAGAAAGATAAAATATTTGTATAGCAAACGTGATCACCACCCTCCTTATGGATCTAGTTTTATGCAATTGGGTTTCTTCCATATGAGAAGTTTCTTGGTACATTTAAAAAAAATAAAACTTAGTACTTTTCTGTTTTGTAGTGCTAGCTGAGATCCTTCATGTGTATAATATTTTTCTCCTTACACTATGTAATAAGAATTCAAATTTACTTTGGATATGCACTTTATATAGGACACTGCAATACATACTCACGAGAATAGTCTCACAAGGATTTTCCCCTTACGTCATTCACTACATATCCTTTATGCCTTGTAGCTTTTTAAAATATTTTTTTTATTTATTATTATGTTGGTAATTTTACATATTTAAATCTGCTAATACATTCATGAAAGTATAACATTAGACAGAAGTTATATGAATAAATATTATTGTTTCTTGCACACCAGACAAGCATAAGAAAAGACAACTCTTGCCATTGTATCATAAGTCTCAAAATATTGGATGTTTCTTTTCTTAAAGCTCCATCTTCTGGACTCCTGGGAATAGAAGAGCATCTCAGTTTCATTTTTGAAGTAAGTTTTTAGCCCTCATGGTTGTAGAGAAAACACTAAAGGTTCAAAAACCAGAAGATAAAAAAGAACCCCCAAATTATTTATATTTATGAAATGCCACTATGAATAACTATTTTGGGGCAACTGGGTTAAAAATCAAGCAATTTTTAATATATAAAAACAGGTATTCATAGTGGCATTTCATAATCTTTTATTATGACAATTTGCCAGTCTCTATAATGTGCCACTATGAATAACAATGAATAATAATTCACCCAGGGAAAAAGCATGAAAACAACTCTATAGCCTGTTGGTTAGGGCGTTTACCTGGGAAGTTGGAGACCCCAGTTCAAATACCTGCTCTAGAGACTATTTATAAAAAATGAAATAGCTTCAAACAGAATATAGGTACCATAGCCCGGTGGTTGGGACACTCTCTTGAGACGTAGAAGTATGTGAAGCTCATTTATTCATATCTGAACACTGGTGACATCATAGCAGAATTTTTGAAAATATTCTCAATCCATTGCTAACTTCACACCCCCAGCAACTAAGCTGCCAGTGATCTGACACATCATCTATCCAGCTCTTCACTGATCGTCCCCCTACTATGATGACCCAGCACCAATCCTTCCATGATAACTTTCTTGAGATTATCTCCATCTCTATGCCCTTGTGACCAAAGTATATAAGTTTGTAGCTGTTGATTTCTGAAAATGGAGTCCACTTCTCTCCAGTACTATTTCTTTAATATAAGCCTTCATCATCCTTTCCATCCAGGAGATACGCAAGAATCTTTGCCAGCACCACATCTCCAGAACTTTATTTTTCCTCTTGTTAGAAACATTAGTTTCCCACAATTCACATACATTAGTTGCTATGGAAATCATTAAGCTTTTCTCCAGCTGAACTTTCAGACATTGAGATGCCAGGGTGTTTTTTCCACTTTTGTAATTGGAGGCTGTGGATGAGTGAACCATTCCTAGTCTTCTTCCAATTTCTTTGTAACAACATCCTTGGATGGATATGTATCATCCCAGAGAACTGAATTCATCTACTGCATCTACAGCTTGGCTGTTGATTGTGATGTCTACTTACATACTTTTGTTATTGTTTGTGTCAACATACATAATGTTTTTGCCACATTCAGGGATAGTCCATATTTTTTCTAACTGTTTTTCAGCCTCCAACAATCATTGCATTTCATTAATGGTTGCAACAAACAGCATCACATCACCAGCATATATAAGGTCAGTAAAAGGAGTTCACCAGTGGAAATCCCAGCTCTTTCTACTTTATCAAAATCTTCCAGGGCTTGTCTCATATTTAATTCCTCATACATGCTGAAAAAACTTGGGGCCAACATATCCTTGTTTCTCACCCTACCCAGTGGAAAGCCATTTGCTGTCACCTGCGGCTGTTTGCACTATGGTCTGTTGACAGTAGAGACTTGTGATGAGTTCAATTAGATGAACTCATCAGGCAGAGGTGGAAATTGAACCTGGGTCTCCCTAATCCCAGGTGAGTGCCCAGCTGGGCTAAAGGTTATAGGGAAGGCTCTCTACCCACCCACCCCTCATATTTGTGAATAGCATCTCAGTCCTGAAAAAAATATTTGATCCAAAACTGTCTGGTGAATTCATAGAGACACAAAGGTGAGTGAGGAAATATCTTGGTATATCATTGGTTTCATGGTGCTGGGAGCTTAAATTAATAACTTTGCTCTACATAAAAAAAATTATGCTCTTAATAAATACACTGGATTTTAGGCTTATTAAAACAATCTGTAACCCACTAGCCCCCCTTTATTGTCCTATGACCAAACGGGTCTTAACGTGCAACTTCATCTTGAATGGTCCCTTCGACTATGTGCTAACTATTTATGCTAAACTATCTGTTCAACCTTGTATTTAGCTGTGACATTCTGGTTACCTTTCACAGATAGGGGAAGATCTCTGTGTAGCTTGTCTCTCTCACCAGTAGAAGTTGTTCCAATAAAAGATATTATCTAACCCACCGTGTCTCTGAGTGTGGAATGGTAAACCAAAATATTGAAGCTTTTTTATCTCATTAGTTCATTAGGGTCTGCAATGTTAACTGTTTAATAGCTCTAAATACAGGATGGATCTGAATGGCCCTCTCTCTTCATAAGCAGGCAAGTTAAAGCTAAAAAGAAAGTGAGCTGAACAAAAAATGCAATGACAATTTTTTATAGCTTCCTTCACATACAGTACTACAAAGCCCCTGTACGGAGACAGCTAGAGTCAGTGTCCTGTAGCTTGTGGAGCCATTTACACCAGTGCAAAGGGACTGGGAAACACTGCCCTTCTGATTTCTAAGCATTTTGCACCCTCTTTACACTGGTGCAAATGACTCCAAAGGTGCAGGACAACAATGAATTGGGCCCAGTGTTCTACTTAAGATCTAAAGTGACTCAGAGGTTTTGCAGGGTAGGTTGGAGCTCTCTCTCTCTGGCCAGTGGCAACTGGGATCTTTGTCAGAAAGAGCCTGTGAGGAAACTCCAACAAATGGCAAAATTTGGGGAGAAAGTTTAGGCCGAGATGTGTGTTTAATTGGTATTACTTGAGCTACCCATACAGCCAAACCCCCCAATGCGGGAAAGTTTGCACTATATAAAGTGTGTATATTTCTACTGGGAAAACTCATCTATCGGATGCTAACATTTCCATCAGTTATCTTTTAGCAGGATCCATCTATTGGGCATGGTTTCCCGTTTTAACGACTGACAGCTCTCTGGGATTTGATAATACATGATTCTGTAATAGTGACATTAGTGGGAGGAGGATCAGGGCCCTTATCCATATCCCAAGAAACACAACAAAGGGACACTGTAGATGCTAAAACTATTGTTCAGCAAATCACAAAAATTCAGTTCCAAAAATCACATGAATAGGTTGAAAATGTGCTGTTGTTAATACTCCCTTTCATAATACACACACCCAACTAATTTAAAATAAAATGAAAAAAAGTATATCAATAATACATTTCTATTGTAATAGGCATCCTTAAGAGATTTACTTTGCACTGCAAAAAATAAAGACATTTTAGATGCTACAGCTAGGGAGAAAATTACAAGCTTCATTTTAAAACACTGCAAACTCCAGAATCACTCCAGGAGGAAACATTGATTGAATGTTTTTTCAAAAACAATTCAAACATTTTTTCTGTTAAAGCACTTTATATATCAAATAAAGCAGAAATTTCAGTATGTCCTCTATTTTTCCAGGAGAATGATCCATCTGCCAATTGAGATACAATGTCATTGGGGCAAACGGTTGGCTAAGAAGAGAAAATGAAGTGAAATCTCAAATATAATTATTTCTGGCTGTGTAATCAGAGTTTTATATTTTTAAATTAGGTTAATGGATTATCGTGTGCTTCAATAAGAGTTAACAACGTTTGCAAAACAATCGTATTTCAGCTTTTTTATTTAATTAACTTATTGATTTATTTGGTATAATAAAAGTTGATTTTACATTAAATTTGTCGTAAAGGTTCATTTCAAAGAAAAATTCAAAGGGATGTTGTTTGGTATGAAGCAACAGGTCTTGTCTGGGACAAAATTTCCCAACTAGCTTTGCAGCGATTATCACGAGAGGTAAAGTTTGTTGTTTGTTAGAGCTGATCAAGAGTTTTCTTTCCTATTAAACAATTTATTTCCATTGAAGAATGTTATTGATTTAAATTGAAAGATATCCCAAGAAAGGGTTGTGTTGGTAAATCTTACTATACACTTTTAAAAAAAATGAAATTTTTGAAACATCCTGTTTTAACAAATTTGAAATGAAAGGTTTATTTTTCCAGTTTGAAATTACTTTTCTTTTAGAAATTTTAGTTTATTTATACTAGAAAAAGTCAAAATTGAAACAATGTTTTGAAATCATCAATGAAATGTTTTCATTGATCCAAATCTCTTTTCTTTTTTAATTTTCAATTTGTGAAATTTTTTAGACTATGCCATTCAGTCCTGATTTGGGCAGGAAATAATTTCAAACTCTGGAAAATTCTCATGGAATGGGAAAACAGTTTCCCTCTCGGCTCTGTTGTTTATATTTCAGCACCACATATTGGCCCCAACCAGAGATCGGGGCCCCATTGTACTAGCCACTGTACATACTTGTAATAAAAAAACAGTCTCTGTCCCAAGGAGCTCATAATTTATACATATGGCAAGATACAAAAGTTGGATAAAACAAATAAATAAGGATAGAATAAGTTTGTCACAATTTCAAGGTTAACTGTATCTTTGACTCCATCTCCTGGTCTTCCTTAAGGACGTTCACTCAGGTGATGGCTCAGAGCCTGAAACTTATTCTAAGTGGAGACCTGCATTTCTCTTCTTCCACACCAAAGGTTTAGTCCTGCAGTCCCTCTGTACCTCACTGTGATTTCCACAGCACGTCTAACCACGGTCCAGTACCTGTGGTTAAACTCATTCTGGGGTTATTACAGTATATATCAATTACCGACCAGCCTTCACAAAGCAAAAATACATCTATTCTTAGAGTAAAAGCATTACAGAGAAAACATTTTAAAAAAAAGTCAGTCCCCATACTCCTCCTAAGAGCTTACCATAAACTACCCATTAGTCTTATGGTGTCCTAGTAAGACAAAGTCTTTCCAACTCTTTCACCATGATTGGGGCAACCTCTTTGATGGAAGGTTCTGTCCATTTACTGGATCAGAAAGCGGATCCTGTGTCAGTTTATATTCAGCCATTTTATGACAAAAGCCCTTTCTAGGTCTGTTAGTCTCTGAAAAACCTAGTCTGAACCAGTAATTGCAAAGGTTACCCAGGAGGTGGTATGTCTCCAGAGGTGTTTACAACCTGAGTGATTCACACACACCCCACTACACACACTGTGTTTTAGTTCCTGGAGGAGCTGTGGTAACCCTCTTCTTCCTGGAGTTGCATACAATCCCTTATCCACAGTGATTTATAAATGGAATATGGTCACCAAAGAGATTGCATGCAGTTGCTATATCAGTCACAAAGGTAAACAGTGAAGCAATAATGACTAGTATTGAGCCATTTCCCCACCATGGTGTTATGGGCCCCTGTCAGCCAGAAGTTCTGTTTTCAGATCCAATAAAATCAAACTAAGACCCTGCTCAGATGTTATCATTAAACATACTATGACATTTTCCAGGGAAAGGCTGTTACCTGAGCTCGAATTTTGCAGTTTCAGACCAGTGTTAATTACCTTCTATTTTACTGAGATCCATCTGTAACTTCAAATAGATATAGTCTTCTTCCTTACTTCCTCCAACTGTTGTGTAATGAAGTGTAATGTTTTCTCCTGTTCAAGAGTTGCTGTGCTTCATCCCAGAGGTGACTGTGGATATGTTTATAGTTCAGTCACACGGTATGATTTGCAGCTTGAGAAGACATGCCCAAGGTAGCTTTAAACTAGCTAGCTTGGGTACTGGAGCTGAAGCTGAGGCAGCAAGTTCTTCTGTGTGGGCTGTACAAGCCTGCTTAGAACCCTGGGTAATTACTCACACAGCTGCCCCACACTCCTACTGCATCGCTACGGTGGTACATGAGCTACATTAAAGTTAGCTTGACTCTCTCTACACAAGCTGTAATTGACCCCATGAGTTCAGTATAGACAAGTTTTTTTCCGGTGGTAAGAAAGTGATCTCTGTATAGTGGCCTCATTGTAACCCCATTGACTTCAAGGAGATATTATGGGAGTAAATGAGGGCAGAAATTGGTATATGTATGTATATTACTAGTATGTATATTACTAGTTTGTTATCTCTGTATAATATTTTGAGAACCTTGGAAATATGCGAGAGCAGGGTTGATTTATTGAGTCCTTAACTTTATAGTGCTTGAAAATGTCTAAAGCTACAACATAAAAAAAAAAGAAAAAAATAGATGAATATTATAATCAGTGCCTATTAGGACTGATTTTATACAATTATCGTACATGGAGCACTAAAGCTGCAAGAAGAGACTCATGGCCAGACTGTTCCTGGCTTTTGGGCGTGCCATGAGGAACTGCCCAAGGACTGCTCCCTCTAGCTGTGGTGCTAGACTGGATGGGAAGAAGTCAGAGCCATGGTCATACCTACACTGGCCAACCTTGTAGGGGAGTGCATATTGCACCCTTGTATTATGATTTATTTGTATTGTGGCTGTACCTAAAGGCTTGATTGTGCTTGGTGCTGGAGAAACCTAGGAAGAAACAGTCCTTGTATGCTACAAAGTTACAAGCAAAATGATGATGAGCACACATCGTTTTAGTTCCATATCTTTTTTTTAATTTATTTTTTTGGGGGTGGTGCTTGGGGGGTTATTGTGGGAGGTGATGTGTTGGACTGGCTAGGATAGGGTTTCTCAAATATAGGTCGCCGCTTGTGTAGGGAAAGCCCCAGCGGGCCAGGCCGGTGTGTTTACCTGCCCTGTCTGCAGGTCCGGCTGATCGCAGCTCCCACTGGCCGTGGATCGCTGCTCCAGGCCAATGGGAGCTGCTGGAAGCAGTGTGGGCCGAGGGACGTACTGGCTGCCACTTCCAGCAGCTCCCATTGGCCCGGAGCAGCGAACCGTGGCCAGTGGGAGCCGCGATCAGCCAGATCTGCGGACAGGACAGGTAAACACACCGGCCCAGCCCACCAGGCGCTTTCCCTATACAAGCGGCGACCTCTGTTTGAAAAACCCTGGGCTAGGAGGAAGAGATTGCTGGAGTAATAAAGAGGAATTGAGTGAAGTGGGAGAGAGGTAGAAGAAAGGGGAAGTGAGACATGTAGTGGGCAAAGAGTGAAGTGGGATAGCTGGGGCAGGGGGGAGAGGGCAGTGGGACAAAGCAGTAGAAGAGAGGTGGCATGAAGGGGAACCAAGTACTCATGGGCATACTGCTAATCAGGTGAAAAATCCAGACTCGAAGTGTGATTTGAATGATGGGTTTCAGCAGAAGATGATGCTTCCTCTCTGCTGGTGCTGCTGTATCCCATGTACAGGAGGAGAAGCGTTACAAGGCCCATTGCCCTTGCTTGTTACTCTGGCTCTGGTGTGGAGCTGTATGGAGGAGCTGGTACGCTGCATCCTTGGTTGTGCTAGTGCCAGCACTGGCTGCTTTTGGGGAAGGAGCCTTGAGAATTCCATAAACTGTCTCCTGTGAGCTTCTATATGGTGGTAGTAGGCACACTTCTATATGCTGCAGAGCTTGGGGTGACATGTCTAGAGTAACAGCACCTCTGTGTGCACCATTTAGGGCAGTGCAGATCTGCATTGCCCCCACTAATACAAATCTATGTCTAATAGGCACAATCTAGCCCTAAGTAAACCACTTGCTTGTAAACAGCTACTGTGATGCGAGGAGTTCCCTAAGGTGTTGCACCAGTCCTGGATGTCAGAGGCACTTCTGGATTCACAGTCTTTGCAATTTCATTAGCATAATTGGAACTGGAAGTTACTTTATTGTTACTAAAGTTTAGATTGATTATATAATTAGATAATAATGCTTAGCACTTCAACAGTACTTGTGGTCAAAGCATTGTGCAGACATTAACTAAAGAATCTTCACAATACCCCTGTATGGCAGCAATTAGAGATGGAAAAACCTTTTACTAGCTCAGGGATCGGCAACCTTTGGCGGGGTAAGCTCTCTGGTGAGCCGGGCGGACACGGCAGGTAAACAAACCTGGTGGTCCATGTGCCAAAGGTTGCCAATCCATGTGCTAGATCAAAGTGATACTACACTTAAGTGATCTTTGCTCTCCTTGGAGTACTGAGGCTGCAAATGGACTTATATAGGGTCTAAAATAGTACTGTAACTGTATTTCTCCCTTTTGATGATGGTAAAATACCTGCTTACTGGCCTGCTTTATTTTTGCAATGTTGCTGGAAAATTATACTTTTGAGTTTGCTAAAATGGAATAGAATAAAGGAGTGGTTCTCAACCAGGGGTACATGTACCCCCGAGGGTACGGAGAAGTCTTCCAAGTGGGGTACATCAACTCATCTAGATATTGGCCTAGTTTTACAACAGGCTACATAAAAAGCACTGGCAAAGTCAGTACAAACTAACAGTTCATACAATGACTTGTTTATGCTGCTCTATATACTATACACTGAAATGTAAGTACAATATTTATATTCCAATTGATTTATTTTATAATTATATGGCAAAAATGAGAAAGTAAACACTTTTTCAGTAATAATTTGCTCTGACACTTTTGTATCTTTATGTCTGATTTTGTAAGCATGTCAGGTATAAGTGAGGTGTAACTTGGAGGGATGCAAGACAAATCAGACTCGGGAAAGGGATACAGTAGTCTAGAAAGGTGGAGAGCCATTGGAATAAATAATGCTGGTGCTGCTACAGGATGGATTCTAGAGGACAAATTAAAAGAAGAAAAAAAAGAACTGCAGACAGAAGAAAACCCAATAACTTTCCCTACTCCCACCAAACACACCAGAAATATAATCAGCCTGTCACTTGTACAACACTGATGGTTAAAAAATTACACATCCTTACCAGTAAGGACAAACATTTGGTTTCTAGACAAACACTAGATCTTTTGATGGTATATATTGTACATTTCTGCAAGTTACCAAGGCTATAAACCTTTTTAAAAAGTGAAATATTTGCTCAAAATACAACAATCAGTATGACATTAACCTTTGTTTGGCATAGTAGGATTTTAGATTCACTTCGCTGTATTGCTTTTCTACTAGATCATTGTGAATAGTGAAGAGGAAAAAAAATCTTGCAGATATTTCTTCAGATTAAAACCCCTACTTCACTTTCATGGTATTCAAGGTCCTTTTACTTTGTTTTCCATGAGAATTCACATGAGTTATTTTTCTGTTTGCAGTAATGTTCACAGAAAGCGATAACCTCAGAAATGTGTATTCACAAACTTTGCTAAGTAATCTTCAAATCTCTTTGATTTCCGTCCTCTGATTCATTAAAAATCTCTCATCCAGTCAGGGAGCAAAAACAAACTCATATCTTGTGACCAATGATACTCCACAAAGAGCACAAAAATGAATCAGATAGGATACCAACAACGAATAAACTGAAATATGTTCCTGTAAAATAAATGTAGCCCATAATATGCTAAACAAATGTGTAAATATTGGTCTACTCGGCAACCTCTGGCATGTGGCAGGCCGGGCCAGTTTGTTTACCTGCAGCGTCAGCAGGTTTGGCCGATCGTGGCTCCCACTGGCTGTGGTTCGTCGTCCCAGGCCAATGGGGGCAGTGGGAAGCAGTGCGGGCGAGGGATGTGCTGGCCACGGCTTCCCACCACCCCCAATGGCCTGGGACAGCAAACTGTGGCCAGTGGGAGCCACGATCGGCTTACCCTGGTGAGCCGCATGCCAGAGGTTGCCGACCCCTGGTCTACATCAATAGTTTTCAACCTTCCTTCATTTGCAGACCCCTACAAAAAATTTTAATGGAGGTACGGATCTCTTTGGAAATCTTACATATAGTCTGCAGACCCCCACTGGTCTAGATACATATAAATTGCAAACCAAAACATGACTAGGGTCATCTAATCTAATATTCCCCACAGACAGCTTACCAAATGACATTTTCTATCTTTAAAAAATCTGCCTTTTAGAAAGGAAATCACCTTTCTGTGACCTCATTATTCATGTTAAGCAAACTGGAATACATTATCTTGGTGTATTTCTTTTTCCAGTGTTTTCAGAATTATGAACAGGATTGATATGAAATATTTTCAATTTTGAATTCATTAAAATGTTTTATGTATTGTAGCTATTGTTATTTGTTTGTTTATATAGTGCAAATTATTTGCATGGCACTTCACCTACAAATGAAGATAAAAGATCCCTACCTAGAGGATCTGATAACATCAGCATCAGTAATGTTGATTTCAATAGGATTAAAGGGTTTTGTTTGTTTGTTTGTTTTTCATTTCTTGAGGCTTTCCATAAGCTTTGGCAAACTGACTCTAGTATACACTGTTGTTTTAATGTTACACTTGTGACTTCAAGAGATTGTAATGCTGACCTTTATCAATTAACATCTGGGCTCATGTCTCTCCACAGGGAATTCTTGAACTTTAATGCTATTTCCCTGCTTTAAACAAGGTACACCTCTACCCCGATATAATGCAACCCAATATAACACGTATTTGGATATAACGCGGTAAAGCAGTGCTCTGGGGCGGGCGGGGCTGCACACTCCAGCGTATCAAAGCAAGTTCAATATAATGTGGTTTCACCTATAACATGGTAAGATTTTTTGGCTCCCGAGGATAGCATTATATCGGGGTAGAGGTGTATTTTAAAGTTTGGATAAGATAGTATTAATGGGGTACACAGTACATAAATTTCTCTGAGTATTCTACTTTCAAAAACATTTTCTGACCCATACTAGTATCTCTAAAACCAAGGACGTCAGCTGTATGAAAATAAGACAAGTAGAAATGGGAAAAATGGGGGTACTAGACTGAAAATAGTGAAAGAGCTCGGCTTGTTTAGCCTAGCAGAATGAAAGCTCAGGAGGAGATATTAATGTGATATTAATTAAAGCTATTTAAGCTAACAACCAGTGCAGTACAAGAATGAATGGATGTAAACTGGCCATGAATAAATTTAAACAGGAAATAAGGAAGTTCCTATCTCATCAGAGGAGGTTCTTAAACAACCTCCCAGTAGTAGCTGTGGCTTCTGTGGGGTCAAATATCCTAACTACTTTGAACAGGTAATAAGTTCATAAATGGCATTATATGATGGAGTTTCCTGATAGCAGGGAACTGGATACTGGACTCAATGACCTAGGAGATCCCTTCCAGTCCCATGTCCTATGCAGTAATACCACCCATAATTTCCAAGTAATGTCATCAGAATATCACCAGGAGTTATTGGCTGACAATGGGGTAGCATTCAGAGAAACAATTGGTTTAAATTTGCTTTCACACCAGGTATACACTGATTTAAATCCATTGACCTCAAGAGTTATTCCTGAATTACACTGTTGTGAGAGCAGAATCTGACCCATCTATTAGTGTCTGACAAAAATGGTTTGTCCTGTATATGGATGATGGCTACTGTTCGGTTTGATTATTTCAGTTTCCATCTTTTGTGCATATGACAGTTAGTTTTAAACTTGGCTTTCAAAATATTTGGGATTAATAATTCATTTTAATCAGACAGTTTTTAATGAATTAATGATAACTCTAACTATCATTTTCTAATTTTAGCAACTGAATTGGCTGTCTTAATTGCTAAATAACATTTAATATTGTCCAATTGCATCAAAGGAATAATGTAGTTATTTTTTTTCATTTTTTAAATGTTCATGAATAGTTTTAGGGATGGTTGCTAAATGTCTTTCTCAAAAATATGGAAAACTGTCAGCTGATGAGCATCAAATGTCATGATTATTTATACACTTTCTAAGCTTGTATTAATATTTCACAAATATTTAGAAATTCTGTTAAAATTCCAAAGTAGATGAATACATTTTATTTTTGTTTATTTACATTGAAATTTTAATAAGTATGTACCTTTTTATCCTTCTGGTCAGTCTATATTTATGCATCAATGAGAGTCCTATGTCCTTAGAACACCATCTGAGGGCAAACTGCATTACAAGGGAAATACATCTTTGTACTGCTTTGTTAACAATAACCCTGATTTCTAGCCAACCAATTTTTAAAATGATTATGGAGGCTCAGACTGAAAACGGAGCCCCATTGTGGCGAAGTCTGTACAAACATAAAATGAAAGACAGTAGAATAGCTTACAATTTCACTGTTGCCAACCTCATGCATACCAATGTTATGGGTCAGGACAAAAAAAAAAAGAGATTGGATCACATAACATGATTTTAAAAAATAATATATTTGGGAGTGTGTGGGAGGCAAGGACTCACTGGCATGGCGCCTCCTGTTGGTTGTCTCAGGAATCAGCTCTTCCAGCCTGAAGTGCCCTCTGCAGGCTGGTGTCTTGCCTTGCCACTGGCCCCCATGTCCCTCCCAGACCCTGGCGCCCTCTCCCAAGGGGTTCTGCCCTCTGCAGTACCTCCACAGTCTCTGGGTCTCCCCACCCACGGGAACCCCCAACACTCTATCCCCACCTTGCCTCAGTGGCTACTGCTAGTCACTATCTAGCGCCCATTCCCTGGGTCAGACTGCAGTCTGTAAACCACTCATCATCGCCAAGGGGGGTTGACCAGCTGCCTCTGGCTATCTATGGGCTGCCCGTTTGCAACCCCAGTACCCTTTGTAGGCCTTTTGACAAGGCCTGCAGCCTGGGATTTTACTAGGCTGGAGCTCCTCAGCTCCCTCTGCCCTTCCCCAGCACTGGTCCACCTCAGGTACCCTGCTCAGCTCCCAGGCAGCCAGGTCCTTCTCTCAAAAAAAAATGTGAGAGAGAAAGTGCTAGCCCACAGCCCTCTTATAAGGGCCAGCTGGGCCCTGATTAAGCTGGCCACAGCTGTGGCTGCTTTGCCTATCAACCTACCTTTTTTCCTGCTGCAGCCCTCTCCAGGACTGCTTTAACCTCTTTAGGGCCGGAGCGGAGTGACCACCTCGCTACAGGGAGGCTTACTTGTCTTCTGGAGTTTGAACCTGTGGGGTTCACATTTTCAAGATTTTCTCTACCATGGATCGGGCTAGAAATTTCTTTTTTCATGAAAGCTGAGATTCTGGTGACTTCAGGATCTAGAACTTTGAGAAAAACACCATATATTGTGAGACTCATTATAAAGTTGCAAGAGTTGGCTACAAACAAAGGATGGGAGGGGAAACAATGATACAGAGTGATGAAACAATTTGTCCAAGGTCACAAAGCAGATCTGTGGCACAGTTGAGGAATAAAAAGGACCCTCTCTCCTATTGCAAGCCCATCAAATTAGACCACGTTGCCTTGCCCCACACTAAACCTTTTAAATCCATAAGAGTTTCATCATGAATCTGTGGAAACATCCCGTTCTCACTGAGAATCTAAATGAAATTGTGAGTTGGAGGTGGAAATACAACACTAAATAGCAAGAGTTTTTTATTTGTTTCTAAGGGAGATATAGGCATTTTATGAAAAACATGGTGTAATAGCAGTTCAGCATAGGTGGCTGCAGATATTTTTCCATATTACTTTGAATCAATTTAAGAGATTTACTTGAGATTTATTTTACTATGTCTCTTTTAACAGGATGGCAACCTGTCCCAAGCTGTTAGCTACAGGTGAATTGCTGCTGATTCACTGAGGCAGAAGTAGCTCATTAAAGTACAGCCTGAATTAAGGGAGTTCTTTAAGAAGGAACTAGAAGAGCAGCCATGGTTGGGGAAGGAGATTTTGGCTCGATTTCATGTAGTAGGTATTTTGGAATTATCTTTTTGTTAATTAAATGAGATCCACTTGTCCCTCCATAGTAAAAGTACTGCCTTATGTTTATACAGTGCAACTATATTTTATCATCACATCTTTGGGCTGGTCTACACTGTGGGGTGGGGGGATCAATCTAAGATATGCAACTTCAGCTACGCTATTCACATAGCTGAATTCGAAGTATCTTAGTTCGACTTACCTGGCCATCCTCACGGTGGCAAGTCAACTGCCGCGGCTCCCCCGTCCACTCCGCTTACTCCTCCTGCTGAGGTGGAGTACGTGTGTCGATTCAGGGATTGATTTATAGTGTCTAGACGAGACGTAATAAATCGATCCCCGATAGATCGATTACTACCCTCCAATCTGGCGGGTAGTGTACATGTGGCCTTTCATGTGTCCCCTATATTATTTAGCATGATAAAGCATTTAGGAACCAAGTAACAAATATGGAGAATATGTATAACTTTAAACTGACTTCAGTGGGACTATGAAAAATTGAACAGTGAAATCTTGAAATCAGTGATCTTGAAATCAGTGAAATCTTGAACAGTGAAATCTTCGGTGAGCTTAAACACAAAAAGGAAGCTTAAAAGAAGTGGAAACTTGCACAGATGACCAGGGACAAGTATAAAAATATTGTTTGAGTATGCAGGTGTGTAATCAAGAAGCCACAGAGTTGCAGCTAGCTAGGGATGTGGAGGGTAACAAGAAGGGTTTCTATAGGGTATGTTTGCAATAAGAAAAAGGTCAGGGAAAGTGTAGGACCCTTAATGAATGGGGGAGGCAACCTAGTAACAAATGATGTGGAAAAAGCTGAAGTACTCAATGCTTTTTTTGCCTCAGTCTTCACAGACAAGGTCAGCTCCCACACTGCTGTGTTGGGCAACACAGTATAGGGAGGAGGAAAACAACCCTCAGTAGTGAAAGAACAGGTTAAGAACTAGTTAGAAAAGCTGGACATGCACAAGTCCATGGATCGAGATCTAATGCAGCCAAGGGTGCTGAGGGAATTGCCAGATGTGATTGCGGAGCCATTGGCCATTACCTTTGAAAACTCCTGGTGATCGGGGGAGGTCCCAGATGACTGGAAAAAGGCAAATATAGTGCCCATCTTTAAAAAAGGGAAGAAGGAGAACTGAGGAGCCTCACCTCAGTCTTTGGAAAAATCATGGAGCAGGTCCTCAAGGAAACCATTTTTAATCACTTGGAGGAGAGGAAGGTGATCAGGAACAGTCAACATGGATTCACCAAGGGCAAGTCATGCCTGACCAACCGAATTGGCGTCTATGATGAGGTAACTGGCTCTGTGGCTATGGGGAAAGCAGAGGACGTGATATATCTTGACTTTAGCAAAGCTTTTGATACAGTCTCCCACAGTATTCTTGCCAGCAAGTTAAAAAAATATGGCTTGGATGAATGGACTATAAGATGGATAGAAAGTTGGCTAGATTATCAGGCTCAATAGGTAGTGATCAATGGCTTGATGTCTAGTTGGCAGCCAGTATCAAGCGGAGTACCCCAGGGGTTGGTCCTGGGGTTGGTTTTGTTCAACCTCTTTATTAATGATCTGGATGATGGGATGGAGTGCACTATCAGCAAGTTTGCAGATGACACTAAGGTGGGGGGAGAGATAGATATGCTGGAGGGTAGGGATAGGGTCCAGAGTGACCTAAACAAATTGGAGGATTGGGCCAAAATAAATCTGAGGAGGTTCAACAAAGACAAGTGCATTTTCCTGAACTTAGGACAGAAGAATCCCATGCACCACTACAGGCTGGGGACCGACTGGCTAAGCAGCAGTTCTGCAGAAAAGGACCTGGGGATTACAGTGGATCAGAAGCTGAATATGAGTCAGCAGTGTGCCCTTGTTGCCAAGAAGGCTAGCGGCATATTGGGCTGCATTAATGGGACCATTGCCAGCAGATCAAGGGAAGTGATTATTCCCCTCTATTCGGCACTGGTGAGGCCACATCTAGAGTATTGCATCCAGTTTTGGGCCCCCCACTACAGAAAGGGTGTGGACTAGTTGGAGGGCAACAAATTGGCTGGGATACATGATTTACCAACAGAGGCTGAGGGAACTAGGCTTGTTTAATCTACAGAAGAGAACAGTGAGGGGGAATTTGGTAGCAGCCTTCAACTACCTGAAGGGGGGTTCCAAAGAGAATGGAGCTCAGCTGTTCTCAGTGGTGTCAGATGACAGAATAAGGAACAATGGTCTCAAGTTGCAGTGAGGAAGGTTTAGGTTGGATATTAGGAAACATTTTTTTACTAGGAGGGTGGTGAAGCACTGGAATGGGTTACCTAGGGAGGTGGTGGAATCTCCATCCTTAGAGGTTTTTAAGGCCCAGCTTGACAAAGCCTTGGCTGGAATGATTTAGTTGGTGTTGGTCCTGCTTTGAGCAGGGGGTTGGACTAGATGACCTCCTGAGGTCTCTTCCAACCCTGATCTTCTATGATTCTATTTACATGCTTAAAATTAGGCACATGATTAAGTACTTTGCTGCATTCAGTAGTCTGGGTCCCCAAATGGAAAACCCTGCCTAAATTTGAAATTTGTAGCACACTTTCCAAGAAAAGTTGAACAGATTTTTTTATGAAGAAATTAGCCACAAAGAGTGATTTTTAGAGAGGATATGATATTATACAGTGGTAACACTGAGAATTATGGATGCTTTTCTAAATCATGTCAAATTGCCTTCACAATTTTTTTGAAATAATCAAAGTAATTCCTCTCCTATAACGTGTATAATTATACACTGATTTCCTCCTATATTGATTTAATTCTGGCAAATTTACTTTAAATATGTTCTCTGCTTGTTGTATTGTCTATATGTGTAATTTATGATCCATTTAGACACCATAATTTCTAATGCAAAACAAAAAATAAGCTTTTATCAACATCATATTTTACAGCTATAAAACATGGGTAAAGAGTTCCTTAATTTTAGCTAGGTATCATTTCAAGTAAAAAGTAACTGGTTTGTTGACAAGCTGCCAACCTTGATCTGCAATGGATAATTTTAAGATGCTGCCTAACCAAGCTATTTCAGGTGGAGTTTGAAGAGATGAATGCTCTGCAAGTACCAAGATGGACAGCTTTTATTGTGATCATTGCATCTATTGTACCATCAATAACATCTATTGGGTAATGTCCATTGCTGCCCGTATCACTTACTGAATGGAGCACAGTTTCATTGCAATGTCAGCAAGATGTCTAGGATACTTGGCAAAGATTACATCTTGATGTTTGATAAGGCTATATATTCTAAGACCAGAATAATTCAATAGAGGTCCACAGAGGAATTTCAGAAAACAGTCTTGAGAATCACAGAATCATAGGACTGGAAGGGACTATGAGAGGTCATCTAGTCCAGTCCCCTACACTCATGGCAGGACTAAATATTATCTAGACCATTCCTGATATGTATTTGTCTAACCTGCTCTTAAAAACCTCCAGTGATGGAGATTCCAAACTTCCCTAGGCAATTTATTCCAGTGCTTAATCCCCCTGACACTAAGGAAGTTTTTTCCTAATGTCCACAACCTAAACCATCCTTGCTGCAATTTAAGCTCATTGCTTCTTGTCTTATCCTCAGAGGTTAAGAAAAACAATTTTTCTTCCTCCTCCTTGTAACAACACTTTACAAACTTGAAAACTGTTATCATGTCTCCTCTCATTCTTCTCTTTGTCAGACTAAACAAAGCCAATTTTTTCAATCTTCCCTCATAGGTCATGTTTTCTAGACCTTTAATAATTTTTGTCGCTTTTCTTTGGACTCTCTCCAATTTGTCCTTCCTGAAAAGTGGCGCCCAGAACTGGACACAATACTCCAGTTGAGGCCTAATCAGCACAGAGTAGAGCGGAAAAATTACTTCTCGTGTCTTGCTTACTACACTCCTGCTAATACATCCCAGAATGCTGTTTGGGTTTATATATATATAAAAAAGTGGGCGCCACTTTTCAGGAAGGACAAATTGGAGAGAGTCCAAAGAAAAGCGACAAAAATTATATAAATATATAATTATATATATATATATATATATATATATATTTGCTACAGTGTTACACTGTTGACTCATATTTTCCATTATGGTCCACTATGACCCCTGGATCCCTTTCTGCAGTACTCCTTCCTAGGCAGTCATTTCCCATTTTGTATGTGTGCAACTGATTGTTCTTTCCTAAATGGCATACTTTGCATTTGTCTTTATTGAATTTAATCCTATTTACTTCAGACCATTTCTCCTGTTAGTCCAGATCATTTTGCATTTTAATCCTGTCCTCCAAAGCACTTGCAACCCCTCCCAGCTCTGTACCATCTGCAAACTTTATAAGTGTATTCTCTACCATTAGGTGGTTTCCACACAGCACAGATATTTCTGGCTGGAATTGGAAAGAAGTTATGAAGTGGGGTCTGGAAGACATCATCATAGAATTGCATATATATGGTAAAAACCCAGCAATTTACTAAAAGGAAAATCATACAACTGTGGAATGAAGGCCCTCAAGCGTGTAATGGGAGCTCTGTCCAGGCTGTGGTGGCAAGCATTTTGTAAATGGGTACAAGATAATGAGACTGATGTAGACCTTACCAATAGCAAGCTCCAGGAATGTTCAAATGCAGTACCAAACAGTGAAGCAACAAGTCTAACAACCACCACTCCCTCAGTTTAGTGAAGAATGTATAATATGTATTGCACAGATTCTGCAATTATAGAACGACACCTTCTCAAACCTTTGCATTCTGGGATAATTATATCAACATGATTAACATCATAATGTGTTTCATTAGAGCAGAAAGGTGAAAGCAACTGGGATCTGCATCTTGTGGCATTTGCAGAGATGTTGCTACCATTTTTTTTTCTTTGACTGCACCAACTATGCCTGCTCTGTATCTTTTTAACATCAGTGATATGAAGTTTCTGTCAGACTATGTCCCTGAAGTTTATAATCAGTTTGTGCAAGGAAATCGTGCTGTGGTTTGGTCTAGAAATAAATTCAGCAAAGTCTGAACAGACATAGAATTTAAACAGTACACTGTGATAGTAAAATAAAAAGGAAGATAGTGGGTTGCACTTTGAAACCAGGAGTCTTGGCCAGATGGTTCATCACTGCTCATGAGTGTTCAGCTATCACAGCTTGCATGAAGGTATTGTATGTGATATGGTAGACTCAGATGTTTTACAAGAAGACTGCACCACACCACATGCAGCATGATGAAGGAGATGTAAATTAGGTTGTTCACAAAATAACCTACTCCAAGGCAAATCCATTTGATTTGAATGCTGACTTGATAGCATTCCCTAACATTGCAGCTGGCCACATTGCATATGCAGAGGTTGCATCCAAGCTTGTTACTGTAAATGATATAGGAATCAAAGCAAGGAAACAGTTTGTGGAAGACAAATTAAAATCCAAATATTACTGGATTCTTTGAACCACTGCACAAGCTCAACATTGAGACATTTGCAGCTGTAAGTAAGAAAATTAAATCAAAAGTTAGTAGTGATAAGATAGTGACTATCAGTGCAAACAGGGTGTTGTTTTTTTGAGAGCTGCACAAATGAGAAGTTGCTCTGAAGCAAGTTTTCACACATGAGCTTTCCACAATTGCTTATGCTCCTGCACACTCTGATGGCACACTGAACAGAACTGCAAAAAGTAAGCTATAAATTAGAAAAAGAAAAAGAAACAGGATAGTGGATGGCATGGCTGTTATACAAATGGTCAGGCAAGGAAGTGCTACTAGCTTTGCAGAACTTGCCGAAATGGGCTTCAGAACAGTATGTCAGCTTCTGCAGAGTTACAAGAGCTGCAAAGGAGTAGCTATCCAAAAGCATTCCTCCCAAAGCCATGGAGTCAATATCCACAGTCCCAAAATATCCATCCCAATGCAGTAGAGAAAGTTCATTAGAAACCCCAAGAATGAAGCACTTCTGTTAATTTTTTTTATCAGAATCATGGTGTGATATGACAGAAACTACTTGGGCCAGATCAGAAAATGAGTATTGCAGATGGATTCAAGGGTGGCCTCCATCGCTTGCATGGTCACTTCAGTTGGCTTCTACTTCATGTTGCATATGCTTCACAAGAATACCCTTGTGTAGTGGTGTGGTCTCCAGACACTGATGTTTCAGGTTTTTTATGTATATTTTATTCACAAGCTGGAAACAACTCAAGAGCTTTTGGTTTTGTACGGGTGTGAAAGAGAGAGCAAGGTTTATACCAACCTACACCACAGCAGCTGAAGTTGGCCAACAACTATTCAGAATATTGCCATTAGTACACACACTGACAGGGTATGATTCAATGAGCAGTCTGGAGAAGGTTGGCAAACTAAATGGTAGTTTGTCAGGAAGAATCCACACAAATCTTGAAGCCTTGTTGCACAGTCTGTTCCTAGGAGCTGTTGCTGTTACAATGAAGTGAAAGTCACTTAACGGCTTATAGCATTTGTTTACATTTATCAATTACAGCTTAAGGCTAGCATAGCGTTTACTTCAAGAACAAAGTCAATTAACTTGTTTGTAAATTTTACATAGTAATAGAGTATCTTTCACAGAACAGATACAATCAATGATTTCTGCAGATAGTAGCTTACAAGTTTTAACAGAAGATTAAGAGATTTTTGTACTTGGTGAAACACTGTCACTTGGGGGAATCACTGTTAGTACCTTCTTTAATATCCCTACAGTTATTATGTATGCATTGAAATTGTGTCAAAGAATAATCTGTGCATTTATCAATACAAAACACAAGGCTAACATTCTTTAAGTAAAAAGCTTTAGTAATTTGTGTCAAACTATTTATATGGGTAGAATTTGTTTTTGTCTTTTAAAATGAATTAGTGATCATTTGAGTCAAAAAACTTTTTCATGACTAAAATTTGTTTTTGTCTTTTAAAATAAAGTGTTGAAATCCAATTTATGGGCATTTTTTTTCTTTCAACTTTTCTTGAAAACTTAAGTACATTTTTATGGCCTTTTCATTTGTGCAAAAATGTGTTTTGACATGTATAACACGATATTCATCCTAGATAAGTACCTAAATAGCATAGTTGTTGCTTTCTGTATGGGGAAGTTCTATGTTGCCAAAATTTTCCAGCCTCGGCCCCCAGAATAAGGAGATGCTAGCAGAGAAAGAAGGATATTAGGAAGTATGAGCAAAAAAATGGTGTCAGATGAAATTTGACCTGAGACTGAGGGTATGTCTACACTACGGGATTATTCCGATTTTACATAAACTGGTTTAGTAAAACAGATTGTATAAAATCGAGTGCATGCGGCCACACTAAGCACATTAATTCGGTGGTGTGCGTCCACGGTCCGAGGCTAGCATCGATTTCTGGAGCGTTGCACTGTGCGTAGCTATTCCGTAGCTATCCCATAGTTCCCGCAGTCTCCCCCACCCCTTGGAATTCTGGGTTGAGATCCCAGTGCCTGATGAGGCAAAAATATTGTCGCAGGTGGTTCTGGGTAAATGTCATCAGTGACTCCTTCCTCTGGGAAAGCAATGGCAGACAATCATTTCGCGCCCTTTTTCCCTGGATTGCCCTGGCAGATGCCATAGCATGGCAACCATGGAGCCTGTTTTGCCTCTTTTCACTGTCACCGTATGTGTATTAGATGCCGCTGACAGAGGCGTTTCAGCAGCGCTACACAGCAGCATTCATTTGCTTTTGCATGATAGCAGAGATGGTTATCAGCCATTCTGTACCATCTGCTTCAATTGTAAATTGGCAATGAGATGATGGTTACCAGTCCTTCTGTACTGTACTCTCTGCTGCTGTCATGGGTGCCCCTGGCTGAGGTTGGCCGGGGGCGCAAAAGACAAAAATGGGAATGACTCCTCGAGTCAATCCCTCCTTTTTGGTATTTAAAAATAGAATCAGTCCTGCCTAGAATATGGGGTAAGTGTACTAGAGAACCAGTGTATCAGAGAACCAGAGAGCACAGCCACTCCGTGTCAGATCCCGCAGAAATGATGAGCTGCATGCCATTCACAGGGGGTGCCCCTGCAACAACCCCACCTGTTGCTTCCCTCCTCTCCCAGCCTTCCTGGGCTACCGTTGCAGTGTTCCCCCATTTGTGTCATGAAGTAATAAAGAATGCAGGAATAAGAAACAGTGACTTGTTAGTGAGATAAAATGAGGGTAAGGCAGCCTCCAGCTGCTATGATAGTCCAGACTGGACATTAAGCAGTGTGGGGGAGAGGAGCCCAGCATGCCACTGCTATGATAGTCCAGGCAGTACAGAATCTTTTCTTTACACATGAAGGGCGGGGGCTGATGGAGCTCAGCCCCCTGTTGCTATGATGAAGATGGTTACCAGCCATTCTGTACCATCTACTGGGAACGACCAGGAGTTTTTTACCCAGGCGCCCCCGGCTGACCTCACCTGAGGCCAGCCAGGAGCACTCACAGGCTGATGATGAGGATGGACACCAGTCCTTCTGCACTGCACCATCTGCCACAAGGCTGATGATGATGACGGATATCACTCATATTACACCATCTGCCACCAGGAAGGGGGAAAGAGGATACTGCAATTGACTGCCGCAGCATCATGTCTACCAGCAGCATTCAGTAGACATAGGGTGACATTTAAAAGAGTCAAGAGACGATTTTTTTCCCTTTTACTTCTGGGGGTGGAGGCGGGGGGTAAATTGACGAGCTATGCCCTGAACCACCGTGGACAATGTGTTTGACCCTACAGGCACTGGGAGCTCAGTCAAGAATGCAAATGCTTTTCGGAGACTGCAGGAACTGTGGGATAGCTGGAGTCCTCAGTCCCCCCTCCCTCCCTCCATAAGCGTCCATTTGATTCTTTGGCTTTCCGTTACGCTTGTCACGCAGCAGTGTGCTGAGTCCCTGCTGTGGTCTCTGTCTGGAGATTTTTTAAAAATGCTTTGGAATTTCGTCTTCTGTAATGGAGCTCTGATAGAACAGATTTGTCTGCCCATACAGCAATCACATCTGTACGGTCCATGCTGGAGCTCTTTTTGGATTTGGGACTGCATCGCCACCCGTGCTGATCGGAGCTCCACGCTGGGCAAACAGGAAATGATATTCAAAAGTTTGCGGGGCTTTTCCTGTCTACCTGGCCACTGCATCTGAGTTCAGATTGCTGTCCAGAGCGGTCACAGTGGTGCACTGTGGGATACCGCCCGGAGGCCAATACCGTCGATTTGTGGCCACACTAACCCTAATCCAATATGGTAATACCGATATTAGCGCTACTCCTCTCGTTAGGGAGGAGTACAGAAACCGGTTTAAAGAGCCCTTTATATCGATATAAAGGGCCTCTTAGTGTGGACGGGTGCGGCATTAAATCGGTTTAATGGTCCTAAAATCGGTTTAAACGTGTAGTGTAGACCAGGCCTCAGAATCAGTGAGCTGGAGAGATACAGGAAAGTTGTTCCAGAGTCATCAGAACGAGCTGAGAATATTTCTTTTACATAGCAATCTTAGTTCCAAAATATTTTACAGATGGTGAAAGGATCAATTCCACCTCTCACTCAAATGCAACTACTTCTGCTGTAGAAAGTGTGGCAGTCACTCTGTATAAGCAGCTATACAAAATAAGTGTTTTAAAGGGAAGTGAAGAATAACAATTTTTTCGAGCAAAATAATTAAGATAGGCTATAATATAATTATAATATATAATATAATATAATATAATTGTCTGAGCTGAAATTATCTGCGGCTAATTAGGATTGTCACTTTCAGATGGGCATAAAATGAATGAAACCCATGCCAAATATCTTGTCCTAAACTTGAATTATCCAATGAGTTACAGAAATAGATATTAAACACACCAGGGTACTGTACATAGCTGTATTTCAATATTTCCCAGTATCTAAAATATAAAAATACGAAAAATAGCAAGTGAATTTATTTAATGCAGGTTATGTCTCACTGTACATATTGCTCACCGCCATATTGCAGTTATAGTAATTTGCATCTGTGGAACAAAGTGTGCTTCTGAAATGAGGAAAAACCTAAAGATTGTGTCCTTTAATTGCCAGATAAGCTGAGACATTAAAAAAAAAAAACCATCTAGTTCCATTTCCGTCCAAACATGGGAGAATAAATTTCCAATGTCAAGATTTTTCATGCTGCATCTTTGGAATTAGTAAATATATTTTAAGACTATCTCAGAAGAAAATGAAATTTTAATATCTCATGTACTGACAGACAAGTCAAACATGAGCTACTTTTTCCCATATGTTCCTAGGACAGGTGGCAACATTGCCAGAGGGCCCTTTAGTTTCTCTGACTATGAATATTTTTTATTGAATTCTCTGGAGAAAACAGTCGAAACACTAACAGAGATTTCTAATTCATTATTTACATTTTAAAATAATAAAGTGGAGCTACAGACTTTAAACAAATGCTTTTAGAAATAGAAAATCTTTAGTGCTGAACTGGGATTTTGCTTCCTTATATGTTTTGAAGTTAGCTCAGGTTGTCACAGCCAGAATCACTAGCAATGGAAATGTCCCAGGTGACTTCTGGCTTGAATTCAGTAGATTGATTCAGTTTATTTTTCACCTCATCTGTTGGACTGGATGAATGAAGAGTATAGATATCACACCAGTGTCATGTTCACATCATCTTCTCTTTCAGCATGATGTCAGGGCTTTTCCATGTTTTTTGGCCGGGCTGCGGAACTATTCTTATAGTGTACCTCAGAGGCTAGGGTATCCAGATGAATTCCCTATCTTTTAGGGATAATACTGTTCATCTGCCTGATACTTTGATGACCTGATAAAGCATTATAATACTGAAACCCTCAGTTGCTCCCTTCCCCCACATCATCTCCCAGGTCACTGTGGTTTAGAGAAGGCCTGATAAAAAGAAAGTGGCAGAGGAAGATCCTGGAGTGCTGGTGATGAAAGATGAATGCCAAATCCAATTGACTATAACAAAGAATATTTATGTTCTTGTGCAATCACAGTGCAAGTTAGAAGTTCATTCTTTCCTCTGCTATCATATCTGCAAAGTCTAGACTAGACAAAGATGCCTTTGTGATAGGCAGCCAGATTGATTCAGACTATTATCACTTGGACACAAATGCATGCCCATCACAATAGTGTTTTTTCATTGCATAAACATTGATGAGTTTATCCTCACAATGTCCTTGTTAGGCAGGGAATCAGGAGTATTTCTGTTTTACAGATGGGTTGAAACACAAGGTCTCACAAGAAGTCTATGGCAGTTCTACATATTGATCCCAGGTCTCTTGAATCCCCATTCAATGCCAACCTCTTTTTCTCCCTGAAAGAGGTCTTTGCCCTTTTTTGTTAGTGAAATCAGTGGGAAGATTTTGATTCTGTTGTTGAAAAGAACTGTTAATTCTGCTGTCTTACAAAAAAAAAAGAAAAGAAAAGAAAAGAAAAAGGTTGGTAAGGCCTTTGCCCAAGAAACCATCTCTTGATAGTAATAACCCCACCAATTTGCATTCTGACTTACACAGAAAACAGTGTAGGGAAAAGCTATCAAGAAACCAGCAGTGATTTAGCTCCACCTTCATTAAAATTCCTCCAGCTTCTAGCATCCTTAATAATCCAGGAGTATAGAATGGGAACAAGTGAGTGATCAGTTTCTCGTGATGGCTAATGGTGTACAGGATGACTTGTTCATTACAGCTGAGAACATGTTATTGATTAATCTTTGGGACTTGGCAGTAACACCTATAACTCTACTCCTTCCTTTTGGGAAGGACCTAGAGAGTACCTCAAAGGTCACCTTATCTCCCATCATGTAAAGGGCATACAGGGTAGGTGTATGCTGCATTGCTGAATGGGTATAGGAGTAGGTGTTCTACTTCTACACCCCTTGGATCTCCAGGAGGAATTTCTCCTTTCTGAGGCACAATTCCTGAAGGAGCTCCCCCTCAGTCTGAGGCAGAGCTAATGCAGGGATGTGCCTTAAATTCATAACTAAGCCCAGTGCAGTATTACCAACCACAAGTATCCAAAAATTATGAGTTCATCCTCCAGAAAAGCATGAGATTTTAAAACAACAACAAAACATTCATGATTTTTAAGCAAGTAAGTCATTTATGGTTCTTTTAATTTGTTTTCTGAGCCTTTTGGTGCATTCAGATCAAACTTTCAAGCTTTGCTCTACAATCATAAGAGCAAGAAACTCTTTTGTTTAAGAAGCTGAGATTTTTCCATCATCTCTTAACTTCAGAAGCTGGGGCTTTAAGAAAAACAGCAAAAATCAGGAGATGGCAAGACTGCCTATGTGATGGACACATAATAAAACCATAAATATGATTATGGTATGGTATGCAGGGGATGAACTATGAAAGTGAGGTAGTTAATGTAATATTATGTTGACTGTGGACTGAGGAGCTATACTGAAATCACATCTGATAAATGACTCTATTTATTTTAAAAAAGCAAACTCTAAAATCCATGTGTAATAGAAATGGACTGGCACCACAATTGTCTTACAAAAATATTTGTGTGGTACAGCAGCTCAGTATACTCTTTCTTTCCCCACTGCCAATATTTACAGATTCTTGTTGCTTACCTTTTAATTGAACTTTTAAAAACTCCTTGCATAGTGACTTCCAAGTGTCAGTAGTTGCCACTGTCAGTGTTTTGTTTTATAAATCGTTCTTTTAATTGTGACACTAAATTATGGAAGTGTGTGCAGATGAAACAAGGGCTTGGACATAGTAAACAGCTTTTTTGTATTCCACTTTGAACCGTGCTTAAGATAAACTCCCAGCAAGCTCTGTAGAGGATCAAGTCTTTTCTGTGGTTGCCAAATACATTTTCTGTTCTTTCTTGATTGCCAAAAGCTTTAGCAAAATTCACTTGTGGTGCCATGGAGGTGGAAAAAATATTGTATGCAAGGATTTATACAAGAGTGTTGGGACTAGCAGCAAAGTCACTGCTTATATCACACATGCACAGACTTTTTTTAAAAAGTGCCTTGAAGCATAAACAAAATTTTAAACAATTCATGTGATGACAACTACTGAAAGAAAAGTATCATTTTATACAACATTGTATTGACATATTAAATGTGTTGGGCTGTAATTGTAAACAAGATTATTTCCCGCACAGTACACAAACACACCTCCCTGTATATTCATTCATTCTTCTATTGCCTATTAGATTATGGTTTAATTGTTTGCTTCTAATGTCCCCAGACATTTTCCTCTCTGTACTAGTATCTTTTAATGCTAGGCAACAAATCGACAATGAGAAATAACGTATTGTGCTTCAGGCCCCTGTGGGTGCACCTCCATAATACTTCCCGGGGATATGAAGTGCTGAATCATTAGCATGGAGTCCTTATTTTTTCCAACTCAAGTTGGAAAGTGTTCACAAAAAGTAGCCATCTGGCTTGGCACAATAGACCCAGAAGCTCACTGTTCATCAAAAACATGGCTGCCAGAATTGATTCAGGTGTGGAATGCAATTACGATTCTCAAGAGTGAGCAAAGACCATATTATAAAACTCCAAGGTTCTGAATTGGCTCTTATTTATTTACATAGCAGTTTAATAAAACTAGTACCATAGTTTTGTTTTGTTATAACTGTAAGGGATGCATAAGAAGCCAAAGTGTAATAAGGCCACCACCACTCCTTTGAGCTTGTAAGTGAGAAAACAAATTTGAACATCTCATGAAAATCACCAGATTGTTTCTGTTTAGTTCTTTGTTGTAAACAAACACTGGATTGAACAGAAAGGCTAATATAGGGAAATTGGTGCTCAGACTATTATTTGACACAAGATTGCTAAAAATTTTGCTTTGAGAACATGCAACCATCAGCCAACACAACATGATGTAACTTCTGAATCACCCTAATTTGCTGTCTAAAGTTTGATGCCTAGCGTAATGAAAATGTTTCCAAGGATTAACAAGATTTCCTGGCCCTATATTAGACCTAAATAAAACTGGAGAAAGGATGGCAGATGGAACTCCCCTTGCTATCACATTCCTCGTACTCAACATAAAGAATACTTATCAAATGGCCTAATAAGAAAGGTAATATTTTTCCTTTGGCTTCTTTTTTGCCCTAAGACAATAGATCAAAATGCAAAACAGACAGTGGAATGAAATGCGTATTTTATTTTTGGAAATGTCAGAGCTGCATGGAATGCCAAAAATAAATGTGACTGAGCAACAGATGATCTTAACAATAACTGTTTCAAGCTAAATTCCTGTCTTCTCACATCCAGAGAGGTAATCAGACTACTACTGACTACTCTGTGTATCCTTTATTGTGATCCTGATAGACCTAATTTACCACTGACAGTTCTAAAAAGATTCCCCATTTAGTGCTTTCTTCCATTCTCCTGATAACTCATTAGTGAGCCCTAGCTTTACTGAATGCCTGCAACACAAAGAGTAAATTGGCTTGCATAAATCATTCAGTAGCTTCAAGGGACAAAATATTTTGGCGCACACAGAGTTTTCCTTGATTTTCTGTTCAGTAGATTTAGAGCCCAATTCTGCATTCCTTCCACAGACAGGCCCTATGTCTTTCCTGATCCAACAAATACTACATGCATTTTAAAGTAAGGCCATATTAATAGGTTTATTATTCAAACATATCCAGTCAGGAAATGGAATTCTGTCAGGGAGACTCTGAAGCAACCTGGGACAGCCTATTCACTGAATGTAACAAACATTATACTAAGTAAAGATAATTACTTATCTTTATATATCACATTTCACCCTAGATGCTCCCACAGCATTTACAAAGAACCACTTAACTTCACACTAATGTGAAATATGACCACTGGTCAATAGTGCGCAGTAATATTACCAAACACTTTAGAACTGAAAATTTATGTCACAATCTCAGGGTAACTGCTCCTCTGACCCCTCCATGGTTTGCTCAAGGGATGCTCCTCTTTCTGGGCAGAGACCTGCATTCCTCTCCCTCTAGCCCAGGGATTTAGGCTTGCAGTCCTCTTACAATGCACTGTGATTATCCCAGAAGGTCTGACCTTATCTTAGCACCTGCAGTTTCCCTCTATTTTTCCAGGAGCCATGACAGTGACAAGACAGTGTCCACAAAGCAAAGTACATTTATTTAAGGCCAAATGCATTACACAGAAGACATATAATAAAACAATAAATGGTCTAAAGGCATATTAAGCTAGGTGACAATCATCTTCCACACAGGGGTCTTGTAAGTGTCAAAGACCTTCAAAACCCTTCAAACAGGGCTTGTCATCTTGGTGAAAGTTTTGTGTTAGTTTTCAAATAAAGAAGTTCTTCAGTCAGAGTAAGGTCAGTTTTTATACCAAAAGCCTTCAAAAAAGAACTAGATAAATTCATGGAGGATAAGTCTATTGATGGCTATTAGCCAGGATGGGATGGGATGGTGTCCCTAGTCTCTGTTTGCCAAAAGCTGGAAATAGGCAACATGGGATGGATCACTTGATGATTATATGTTCTGTTCATTCCCTCTGAAGGCTTCTGGGAACCAGTATGACCTAGTATCTGAAAAAAATTCCTGGGGGTGGTACCTCTTGGAGTTGTTTTCCTGTCCCAGGTGAAGTGATAACTCCTCTCTATTTGTAGTTATTTGGGGAAAGCTGAGTTGCTCTCCCTGATGCTGTTAGAATACAATCTCAGATCGCAAACATTTACTATAGTTTCAAAGATGTGCCTATGTTCATCATATCTGTCACACTGTATCGCTATGCAACTACAAGAGGAATTTTAAGTAGAAAGTTATTACTTTCATAGTAAGTCGCTTCCAAAAATTGTCAGTGTCATTGCTGAGACAGAATGGGCTCCTCAACTTTAGTGCCTGATGTGGGACCATCAACATATACCTGGACTTTAAGCACATGATTATTACTCACAAGGTCTCTTTTTTTTTGCTATCTTTATTGAGAAAGAGGACATGAGGCTGGGGAAGACATTACCTTCATGAAAAAATGTAAGTGGTTGAGAAACTGATGCTTCTGAAGATGAGTCAAGGAGCTAGTCTTGTTAAAATTTAGATTAAGGGTAAATCTGCACACAGTAAGATTCCCCAAGTATAACTGAGGGCAGAATTTGTTTGCCTGTGTATCCAAATATAAAATCACTTGAAAGATTTCTAATATTTTGTTTTATATAACTGTTGCTTTGAAATGATCAAAGGTTTCAGCACAGTGTTTCTTTGCTGTTTTTCATTAAAACAAGCACTGTTCAATACTCTGAATTTCTGCCTAATGAATCAGAAAGAAATAGAATAGTTTATCTTCCATTTTTTAAAGTACACGTGTGCTTATGTGCTCATCCAACCTTTGCTTAGAAAATAGCAATTGATATACACTGCCTTTTCACCATTATAACGAAAATCTATCTATCTTAGGTACTTTTATGTCTTCTATTACCATGGTATCTGAGTAGCTCATTATCTTTAATGTACTTATTCTCACAACACTCCTGTGTCCATTTTTATTATTTATTCTAAAATCATACTTTAAATGTTCTTAGCTGGCTGAATGATTGATTCAAAATAGTTTGGTCTTTCTTTGCTATAGTATCTCCATCACTTGAAGAAATTGCTGTTTAAAGTACATTGTATTGGCTCCTGGCAAAATGTTCTGTCTAGCATAAAATAATTTCCATTTCTTCCTAGTATTGCCACCATTAACTTCAGAAAAGAGCTAAATGCTAGGACAGGGGAAATCAAATAGTAAAAGAGAATAGTATACTGAGAAATTAATAAAGCATAATAAAGCTTTATTTAGATATTACAGACCACTCAAAAAAATTAGGTATTACAACAGGTCATAGTCAAGAATGGACCAAAAGATTTCAAAAGAAGAAACTTTAGCAGAAATGGTTAATTTCCCTAGGCTCCCAGGAAGACCGCTGCTGAGAATCAATGTGACATTGCATCTCTGCCTAATTGGACTCAGGTTTTATAATGCTACTAGTAACTGAAAGCCCATGCTGTCTCGTGGGCATGGTAGTTGGGCCAAGTAATCCACCTTTATGCAGTCTCCCACACACAGCCAATAAAATTATCGCATGCAAATTCGCTGTTGAGCAAGGCTGGTGACTTGTTGAGTTACCCCTGATCAGGGGCGGCTCCAGGCACGAGCGCATCAAGCGCGGGCCTGGGGTGGCAAGCCACGGGGGGCTGCCTGTGAGGGAGGCAGTTAGGCTTCCTTCAGCGGCATGCCTGTGGGAGGTCCGCCGGTCCTGCGGTTTCAGCAGCAATTCGGCAGCGGGTACACCGAAGGTGTGGGACCAGCAGATCTCCTGCAGGCATGCCGCCGAATCCATGTTACCAGTGGACCACCTGCAGGCGCGCCGCCGAAAGCCGCCTAACTGCCGTGCTTGGGGCAACAAAATACATAGAGCCACCCCAGCCCCTGATATCACAGTAGTCTAGGATTCTTGCATGGCATAGATACATGCCTTTCCTTAGCTGTACATCACATGATTATAATTCAAAAAGTCAAAATGGTTGAAAATCGAAAAATTGGATGGTGACAAACTATGAAATCTAGTGATATTCTAAACAGAAGGAGCTCTCAGCCATACTTGTAGACGTTTCCATCATTTCAAGATGACTCAGCAGATGTTCTAGGCTCCAGAGTGAGAGAGTCAGAATGACAATTCTGGAATTTTATTATATAGGGTTTAAAGCCACCTTTTATTCTTTTGTTAATTCTTAGTGACCCAGATTGACTTCTGGTGTAATCCAGCAGCCACCGCTCTCCAGATGCCCAGCTCTGAAGGAAGTGCTGCTGCCAGAAGCAGTGCAGAAGTAAGGGTAGCAGTACTGCAACACTCCCTACAATAACCTTGCAATCCTCCCCTCCCCACAACTCCTTTTTGGGTCAGGACACCTACAATTACAATACCGTGAAATTTCAGATTTAAGTAGCTGAAATCATGAAATTTATGATTTTTTAAATCCTATGACCATGAAATTGACCAAAATGGACCATGAATTTGGTAGGACCCTACACATAGAATATCAGCTTTCTCTAACAGAATCCCTCCATACCGAAACTGACAATTTTAAGTGCTGTCTTTGGCTGCGTCCCTGAAAGGGACCATTTAGGTTGCCATCTATATCAATGTATTTTATTGCAGTCTTGGCACCTATTGTCAGATTTGGTCTCTCTCATGGTTAGTTGAAATGGGAGATTATCGTGATGTGAACATATCTGACATAACTTCTTCAGGGATGCTGTGTGATATGTTGCCTATTGTCATTTGGATAGTGAAATCCTTCATCAGTCTCCAGGGTTATTTTACATGATCCTGAAGTGGGATTTAGCCCTATAAAACCCCTGAGAAAGTAACAAGTGGCAAGCTTGAAAGAAGGAGCTGAGTCTGTTGTGATATTAGTGCTTATATGCGGTAACCTGGTGTTGTCAAAGGCAGACTGACCCATGTGACCCTAGACAGCACCAGCTAACACTAAGAAGGTAAGCTCTGTAGGTAGAAGAAGCAGTGAGTTCTCAGAGGAGGCAGAAGCTACATTAAATATACTTTTTATGGAAAGCACGCATAGAGTGCAGAATCAAGAGGAGTGCCACAGCCAAGTAAGTGTATGACTATCCAAGGAGCAAAATGCTTCTATCTAGGTCTTTTGTTAGCCATTGAAAACATTGCTCAAACTTATTTCTCTCTAGGGGGGAAATCCTGCAGACCTTACTCCTTTACTGATGCAAAATTCCAATTGCTTTTCCAGGCAGTTTAGTCTCAGTAAGGACTGCAGGGAGTAGAGAGTTACCCCATTAGCAGCTAGTGCTCTGAAATGAAGAGGAAATTTCAGGGAATATATGAAGCAAACAAAAATCCTAAGCAACTGAAATATCAAAATATAATTTAAATAATACATTTAACAACTGAACTGTCCCTTTACATTCCCTTTTTGCCAGCTACATCACTAATTTAGTACTTTTTTAATTTGTTTATTTGCTTGCCTTGACATACTTTCAACTCCTTAGCAAGGAAAGTGCCAATAGGAGGAAGTGAAAAACTATTCTTTTCTTTCCTCAAGTAAATTGAAGGGTGTTGTTTTAACCAGAAAGCTAATATAAAAAGAAAGAAAAGAAATCCAGAAGCACAGTGCTAAACATCTTCCAAAATATTATACACAGTATTAAAGACAAAGAGACATCAACATGTTCGCATTTGACTGATACAAGCCAAACCTGAGAAACCTGATACAAAAGGACTCAGCAGATTAATGTCTCAAAAGCCTTTCATCTCACCCCCCATGAGTATTCTCCCAAATTCTGCCTGCATCAGAGAAAGCTATATTGATTTACCACCATGATCTATCATTCTCTTTGAATGGACTGCTAGCTTGCATATCAGGCCGATTAATTTTTTTCCAAATAGTAAAAAAAAAAGTTTATACTTAGAATTAACCCTACAGCAAAAGTGAAAACATTTAGGTGACCTAAATACCCATTATGTATAAAACAAATATAAATTCTTGCATGAGTCTAAGTAATACAAGAAAAAAGGGGAAAATGAAATTATATTTACTGAGCTCAATCATAAACTTTTTGCTTCTTTCTTACAGTACCTGAGTCACAGAACATATGTTTGAAATTTGCAAGACCATACATGTACAGAAAGACTTTAATCAAAGAATAATGTCTTGAGTTCTTAGCTCATATACTGCATGTTCCAGACATCTGTATGAAGAGCCTGATCCAGAATCATTGATGTTAGTTGAGATTCCCATTGATTTAAGCCAGCATTGGATCAGGCCGGAACTCAAAAATCTCATATCATTATGGCCTATCAGGTCAATTATTCACAGGAGAATTCTGTAAGTAAACCTTGACATGATAAGTAGAGTCATTATAGATTATTGAGTATACACGTTTTTTTCTCAAAAACCCCTGTAATCCTGTACTTCTACAGAGGCTTTGTCATAAAATGCTAGCTATATATTCCGATTTTAGAAAACCTTTAATTATGTATGCACAACATAGTCTGTAATGGCTCTGATGGAACTGTTTGCATTAAGAAGGACTGAGTAAATATATATTCTTTAGTAGTAGTAAAAACAAAAACAAACAAAAAAACTACAGGATGTCCTATCATCAAAATATGTTAAAATACCCAAAAATGTCGAATATAAAAATCACAACAGATATTCAGAAATGCAATAAAAAATGATGCAGACTTACCATCCACAGCTCCAGCCATTTCCCCAAGATACATATGCTACACAAAAGGTACACATTTCCCAGACATCAAGAAAGTTTGCAGATGACACTAAACTGGGAGGAGTGGTTGATACACTGGAGGGTAGGGATAGGATACAGAGGGACCTAGACAAATTAGAGGATTGGGCCAAAAGAAATCTGATGAGGTTCAACAAGGACAAGTGCAGAGTCCTGCACTTAGGACGGAAGAATCCCATGCACTGCTACAGACGAGGGACCGAATGGCTGGGCAGCCGTTCTGCAGAAAAGGACCTAGGGGTTACGGTGGACGAAAAGCTGAATATGAGTCAACAGTGTGCCCTTGTTGCCAAGAAGGCTAATGGCATTTTGGGTTGTATAAGTAGGGGCATTTCCAGCAGATCGAGGGACGTGATCATTCCCCTCTATTCAGCACTGGTGAGGCCTCATTTGGAGTACTGTGTCCAGTTTGGGGCCCCACACTACAAGAAGGATGTGGATAAATTGGAGAGAGTCCAGCGGAGGGCAACAAAAATGATTAGGGGAGTGGAGCACATGACTTATGAGGAGAGGCTGAGGGAACTGAGATTGTTTAGCCTGCAGAAGAGAAGAATGAGGGGGGATTTGATAGCTGCTTTCAACTACCTGAAAGGGGGTTCCAAAGAGGATGGATCTAGACTGTTCTCAGTAGTAGAAGATGACAGAACAAGGAGTAATGTCTCAAGTTGCAGAGGGGGAGGTTTAGGTTGGACATTAGGAAAAACTTTTTCACTAGTAGGGTGGTGAAGAACTGGAACGGGTTACCTAGGGAGGTGGTGGAATCTCCTTCCTTAGAGGTTTTTAAGGTCAGGCTTGACAAAGCCCTGGATGGGATGATTTAGTTGGGTTTGGTCCTGCTTTGAGCAGGGGGTTGGACTAGTTGACCTCCTGAGGTCCCTTCCAACCCTGAGATTCTATGATTCTATGATCTCTCATAATTAGCTCATTGTTTGAAATAAAAGGTCAGCTGCAGTTCTTAGCCTTAAATATAAATCCCCTTTCTTTCTCAAGTAATTCACTTTAGTTTGGAATGTTTAAATGCAGCTTAAATACAGATTAATAGAGGTCATGTATCTCTATCTATTTCAGTCATGTAGCTATTAGAAGAGCAAATATCTTAACAATCAGCACTCCAATGAATCTAGATAAGTTTACAGTCAGCCAAATGCAATTTTAATGTTAGCTGAAAACTTGCTGGATTATGAGTTGTTTGTGATTAGCAGCTCACTGTTTACTTTGCTGAAGATTTGTGGAGATAATTAAGTGATGACTTTCAGATAGAATTAAGCATCCAAAAAAATACATTGGTCCCATTTTCACAGACACTGAGATGAAACAGAGGAATTTGTGGAGTGAGGATTTATTTCTTAATTTATCTTGAACTACTATAGGATTATCACTTATATTGTTTTGTTTATTTGCAAGATTGTGTGTGTGTGTGTGTGTGTGTTCTGTTTTAATTAACAGTGGAAGTGAATTAGCCCTTACAGATACAACTGAAAAAATTAAAATATTTCTCTTTTTCCCATTTGCTCAGTGTCTCCATGACACACTCACAGTGACTGCATTTAGAGCAGGCCTTAGTATTGATATAGCCCTTCTGTCAAGTGGTGCCAGCAGCAACCAGGGCCGGGTTCAATATCTAGGGGTTCTTTTTCAACAATACAACACAGAACCGGCTCAAGCCCCCACCCAATAACCAGGGAAAATTATATACTCCTGGGCATCTCTGAGAGGTAAAGCACAGAGTCTGAGTGCAGAAAATAAACTTTTAATGAAAGGAGTCACCCTACAGTAATTAGGGGAAATTCTGCAAGTAGTATTCATAAACATAAAACTGTGAGCAAGATACCCACCCCAGAGTTCATGAGGCAGAGTCTTCTGCCTTATGTTCTTGAATTCTACAAACAAAAGTCCCTTTACTGTGCCCCCTTCTGCTCCCTCACCGTACCCTACTCTCAGTGGTTGTCCTTAGTCAGTGAGAACCCAGGGTACAGAAATGTATCTGTATAAGTTCACCTCCACACGGGGAAAAAGGCACCTGGCTTACTCCACCATCTGAGCACTTGCTCTATCTGGCCAACCGGCCAGCCATTGTTCCTCGCCGCCTGGCTGCCCTGCCAGCCACTTCCACCGGCCAACTGCTTGCCTCTTTTATCAGTCACTCCCAGCGGCTGACTGCTCGCCACTTTTGCCAGCTGCTCCCACTGGCCACCCATCAGTCACCTTCTGCTGCCATGCCTTTCTGCTGTGACTTCTGCAGGTCAGTCTCTTCATGATTTTTAGCTCTCAGCAGGCTGGGCAGAAACACTGCCCCACCACAAGTGATTTCAGCTCTTACTGAGTACTTAAAATAAGAAAAGGCTCCTAATGAAGCCTATTTATCTCTATCTTTGAACAGGTTAAATCAGACCAAGAACCCTTAAGGAGAGGCCACGCCGCCTGGCTGGCACACCTGTCCCGACCCCTCTTACTTTCACAGGGGTCTAGCATTCAAGCTCGGTTTAGCGAGTTCCTTTCAGCTGAGGGTGATCCTTCAATTGGGACAAGCTCAGCACAGTTGTGCTCCCCTTTAGTCATACAATGAAGATAACATTGATGATAGCATTTCACTACTCCATCAGTACCAGGTTTACCATTGCACCAGTGGCTCCATGGTGCCAGGCCGACTCAGAAGGGGCGCCAGTGTCTGGACTGTGGCCCCACCTCTCCAACCCGCTCTGCCTGGGTTCTGCTCAGATGAGGGCCCACCCACCACTCACTCCTCTTCACCCCCCTCTCTCCTGCCTAACCCCTGGGGCGTGAGTCGTGGGCTGGGCCCCTTCAGGCATGTGGGTCCTGAGGGACCCTGACTGGGGAAGTTTTGGGGACCAGGAAGGATTTTTTTCCCCCCATTGGGCCATATGGGCAGGAATCTGGAGGCCCAGCTCAGGTTAAAAGGAGTTTGAACAGTTTACTTGGAAGGGTGAATATTAATAGTAATATTTTTTAATAGAAAACCATCTTTCAGAAGAGATTAGACAGTGTGGCCTCTTATCTGCCAAATTCAACCATTACAGTGTTGTATAATCTATATAAAAAAATCTAAACTGTGTTTTCCTGCTATTCAGTTGATTTTGTGTGAGGGACATAGGTGTTAATTAGGGACAAAGGTTGGGGCTCTGAGATAATTACCTGTGTCCTGAGGGAGAGTTTTTGTGGTCCTGTTACAATTTTGATGGGATAAAACAGTGTGTATGCTACCTCTAGATTTTATTAATAAAAAAGCAAGCAAATATAAAACTAAACATAGCACTGAGCTAACTCAAAATAAAACAATGCGACAATTAAAAATCACAATTAAAATTGAATCAATACATTGATAGGTTTAGATTATGTAGTGAATAAATCAATACAGCATGTAATTAAATTAAATTATGAGGCTGACACAAAAAGAATTACTTGATTAATTGTGCATTTTGAAAATTGAAGGAGAAGCTAGGTTTGGAGTAATTGTCCATTCTAGTCTTAGACTCTTGCCAAGCAAAATAGCTCAACACAGAGAGTAATCTTGTCTTGGTTCCCTTTAAGGAAATACAATTATTAGAATGCTTATTAGCAACCCCATTTTAATATTCCCTCCTTCAGTTCTAGTGTTGTGTGCTATATTTTCATTGTTCTTACTTCCCCCATTTCTCTCAATAATACAGAAGTCTTTCTACAGACTAAACACAAAGATCATGATTAAATCATACTCAATAGCAGCTTTACCTTTGGAGAATCTACTGACAAATTTGATGACCGTTTGGTTTTACTTTTAGGAAACTATTAATGGTGCCATTTACCGACAAATACATACATTTGTGCATCCACACACTAATGGAGGTGTTTTCCAAAAAAGGAAGAATTCTCTCTTCTTTCTTTTCATTGGAATCTTTAACTCATGTTGTGGTGGGTTAGACTCCCCTTCTGGGATGCCACTTGATGTACTGGGGTTTCACTGAGCCCTTCCTGCTCCACCAGCCTGGATTCCCTCTCCCTGTTATGCTGAATTAGGTTCTCCAGCTTCTTGCAGCACACACACACAGGTAGGGCCACACCCAGCTGCAGACACAGATTGAAGTCAGCTCTGTGTGAGAGGATTCACATAGCACTCACGTACACACCTCCTTTGGGGAATAAACCCAAAATAATACTGTCTTGCGCTGTATACAAAGATCTGTACTGAGCAAGCTCATAAAAATTCACCCTCTTCCTCAATATGAAGAGAGAGATGCACAACTTCTTGCCCCTCCCAGCTAGAAATTGCGCAAACTGGGTTTAATAATAAACAAAACTATAAAAGGCAGATTTTAAGTGATTATAAGGGATAACAAACAGAACATATTTCCCAACATAATTTGTTGGGAAATAGTCAACATGGTTTTATGGACATAATGTGTTGGGAAATAGCCAACATGGTTTTTGTAAAGGGAAATCATGCCTCACCAATCTACTAGAATTCTCTGAGAGAGTCAACAAGCATGCAGACAAAAGAGATCCAGTGAATATAGTGTATTTCGATTTTCAGAAAGCCTTTGACAAGGTCCCTCACCAAAGGCTCTTAAGCAAAATAAGCAGTCATGGAATTAGAGGGAAGGTTCTCTCATGGATTGGTAACTGGTTAAAAGATAGGAAACAAAGGGTAGAAATAAATGGTCGGTTCTTAGAATGGAGAAATAGTGGTGTCCCCCAGGGATCTGTACTGGGCCCAGTCCTATTTAACATATTCATAAATGATCTGGAAAAAAGGGGTAAACAATGAAGTGGCAAAATTTGCAGATGATAGAAAACTACTCAAGATAAGTAGGCAGACTGCAAAGAGCTACAAAAGGATCTCACAAAACTGGGTGACTGGGCAACAAAATGGCAGATGAAAATTAATGTTGATAAATGCAAAGTAATGCACATTGGAAAACATAATCCTAACTATACATATACAATGATGGGGTCTAAATTAGCTGTTACCACTCAAGAAAGAGATCTTGGAGTAACTGTGGATAGTTCTCTGAAATCATTCACTCAATGTGAAGCAGCAGTCAAAAAACCGAACAGAATGTTGGGAATCATCAAGAAAGAGAGAGATAATAAGACAGAAGATATCATATTGCCTCTACATAAATCCATGGTATTCCCACACCTTGAATACTGTGTGCAGATGTGGTTGCCCCATCTCAAAAAATGATATATTGGAATTGGAAAAGGTTCAGAAAAGGGCAACAAAAATGATTGGGGGTATAGAATGGCTTCCATATGAGGAGGGGTTAATAAGACTGGGACTTTTCAGCTTGGAAAGAGGCGACTAAGGAGGGATATGATAGAAGTCTATAAAATCATGAGTGGTATAGAGAAAGTAAATAAGGAAGTGCTGTTTACTCTTTCTCATAATACAAGAACAAGGGGCCACCAAATGAAATTAATAGGTAACAGGTTTAAAACAAACACAAGAAAGTTTTTTTTTTCACACAATACACTGTCAACCTCTGAAACTCCTTGTGAAGGCCAATACTATAATGGGGTTCAAAAGGGAGCTAGATAGATTCATGGAAGATAGGTCCATCAATGGCTATTAGCCAGGATGGGCAGGAATGGTGTCCCTAGCCTCTGTTTGCCAGAAGCTGGGATTGGGTGACAGGGCATGGATTACAGTTTAATAATCTGTCTGTTCATTCCCTTTGGGGCGCCTGCCATTGGCCACTGTCAGAGGGCAGGATACTGGGCTTGATGGATCCAGTTCTTATGTTCTAACAAAGGAGATTACTGAGCAAATAAAACAAAACATGCAAACTAAGCTTAAGATCTTAAAGAGACTGGTTTCAAGAAGTAATTTCTCACCCTAAATGTTATTTTAGGCAACTTTCAGAGTTTCTGTAGGTTAGTTCTTTTGTCCCTTTGCGAACTTTCAGCAGCCTTTCTTCTTGGGTAGAAAATGGAAGAGAGTCCTGTTTGCCTTACTCCACAGTTTTAAATAAGGTGAGATTTTTTTTGCCTTTTAGTAGAACATTACTAGAAGTCCAAGATTGTGTTTAGTACCAGGTGACAGGATCACCTGACCTGGTAGTGTCACAGGTATGTCCCAGGACACCTTTCAGGAAGGAGAGAGATTAGTATATTTAAAGTCTTTTTGTTTCTTCCTAATGGACAATCAAAGCTGATGGCCTGTTGTCTGGTGGGTGTCTCTCAAATACACACAGCTGTAATTGTCACATGGTCAATATTCCTAACTTTAGATACAGAAATGATACATGTGTACGAATTGGATAAACTCATTCAGTAAATCATAATCTTTCCAATGATATCTCACATGACCCATCTTGCATAAAACACACCTTAGTTATGCCATATTCATATCATTACAATATTTCTATGAAGAATATGTAGTGTAATGTCACATGTCATTGTTGATTGGAACCAGGTGATGGAACAGGTGGATGGAGTTCATAACATAGCTTAATACATGAGGAATCTCTTGGTGAGTTGCAGACTAGTCAGGCTGGCCTGGACAACGACATACATCACTTCTTCCACTGTATGGTCCATCCAGGGAAGGGAAGAGTGTGTAGCTTCTGGTGTTGTGGTTGCCACAAGAAAGAAGACTTTTTTTGGTCTTCAATTTGATAGGGTACATTTCCCCTAATTCCACCTTAAGAACCATCTTTATGGCTTCAGGGACAGTTAGATGTACCCAAGTATGCTGGATAGAGTCAGTGGTCCTCTTCTCTTGCAGTGACCAATATTTAGGCCTTAGGTTATTGTAGAACATCCCATTACATATGTTCGTGGGCTTTCAAAATCCACTGAATTGACCACATAAGTGATGGTCTCCCAGAAATACAAAAAACAGGATGTGTGTGGGGTCACTTCTGGGCAGGACAGTTTTGGCCCTTCTGCCTTGTGTAATAGGTATGGGGTAGACATTCAGCAAAAATTATCTCTTTATTTAAAAAAAATCTATTAGCCTAATTAGAACATATAGCATTTGCATCTGCATCTGCTCAGTGTTCTTACCATATTCTTAAAATATTTCACACTTTTTACCAGTAAAGAATTGGGCAACTTATATAGGTAAGTTCATAACATGCCTACTAACTTCTAAATTTAAACATAAGCTGTTTTCACAGTTATCACACTATTTTCATCTACCATTACAAAATTAGTTTTTCCAGCCCCATCGCAAATAGGCTTTCACATTTGTTTTGTCTTTCTCAATATTTCACAATTTAAAAATCACTTCTGCTCAATAAAATCCTTCAAATGTGCATCCTCTTTTAGAATGTAGTAAACTTAGGATCAGGCTCCTTTTCTTTTCTTTTCTTTTTTTAGCAGCAGTGGCAATCTAGTAATTTTTGGACAAATTTTTAAAAGCATGTTTTGTTTACAATTTTCCCACTGCTGCTATCCCAAGGCAGTTCCACTGGTGAAAGTAATGGTGAGAATGCTTCTATAGACAGATTCCCAGTGTTTTATCTATCCTGTCATCTAATTCTGCTCAGACAATATCTAGATGACTGTGGTTAAAGTGCCAGTTGTCTCTGTGCTTGCAATTTTACTGTTGCTACAACTGGTGAAGTTGGTGGTAGCAAGAGCAGAGTTGCCAACTCTCCAAGAATTAAAGATTATTTTTTAATTAAAGATTATCATGTGATGAAATCTCCAGGAATTTGTCTAACCAAAGTTGGCAACCCTAAGCAAAAGAGAGATTTCAAGAATGCTAGAACAGAAAAGGTGCATAACAGAGTGTGCATTCTCTAGCTATAAAATGGTGATGCTTTTGTTTGCAGAATTTTAAAGATGCAGTACATAGAAAACTTACTGTGTAAAGAGACAGCAGCCATTTTGTTCCCAAAGTTGCTGCACCTTGTAATAGAAAAGACACACGTACGTCAGGCTCTCTCACTAAGATTTAACCTTGATTGCCTTAATCAAAACCAAGTCAGTTTAGACTGAAAATATAGTGTTGATCTTTGTGTACAGAACAGTTTTTGTACATGTGTGCAGGCTTCAGAGCACTGGGAAAATGTGTGCTTGGTACTTTGGTTATTATGGCATATTAAGCAGAGCATTCCTGGACCACAGCGTGGATCCATTATAGAAATGAATGGGTTATATCTGCTTGTTCTGATTTATACTCAGCTAAAGGAATGCTGTGTTTAATTACTTAGTCATTCATTAAGCAAAAGGACTGATTGCTGTACTGCGCTGGTTTAGAATGGAGTAAAACAGACTGCTGTAGTATATTGGCAGTGCACAAGGCATGCATGGAACTAGAGTAGTAGAAATTCACAAGAACACATATTTTCAACATGTTTATGAGACAGCTTTATTCACTCAAATGATTTCTATCCCTATAAAAGGTTCATTCACTCAGCTATACAATATTCTCTCCGGCTGTGAGCAATGACATAGCACTACATGTTTGACTCTGGAAGCCCTTTCTGATTATCAGATCCTATCTAGTTGTTAGCAAGACAACAAAGGGAGGATAGCAGAATTGCTGGTAAGTATTTCTTCTGCACACAGAAGGTTGATAGTGCAAGGCAAGAGTCTACTTTGATCTGGTTCAACAACAGAGTGGATTACACCTCTCTGTGACTCTGAACAAAAACAAAGTTTATTCTGAGCTCTCACTGGCTAAAACTTGCTGCTAATAGCAGGAAAAATACTAGGCTGGGGGAGGTGGTGGGGACAAACACTTGCCCCTTCACATATATAGCAGGGTCCTGGTGCAAAAGCACCTAATTACCCCTATTCTGCCAGCTCCAATCAAGGGAAATAGATTGGGGCTGGTGAAACAGACCTGATGCCTGGCCTGGGGATTGGCTCCACCTGCGGGCCTGACAAGCCAGCAGTTATAAGGGCCGGGAGCCAGAAGAAAAGCTAACCAGGGAAAAGTCAGATGCCTAGATGTGGGCTGACTGAAGGAAAAGAGGGAACTAACCCTGTAAGCCTTGTATATAGCGCAACACTGGGGGTGGGAGAACTATGTATGTGTAAATAAAGCCAAGGGTGCTGCATAACTGAAAGCCTCTCTGCACTTTATTGGGACAGCCAGTGGGCTCTGGAAGAGAGTTGTGACAGAGAACCTGTCACAACATACCATATCCCCTTTGAGATCTGATGTATACCCCACAGCATTAGCAGGGTGTGCTTGCTAGTGTGCTTCTGTACACTGTGATGCTCTGTACCTCAGAGGAACACCCTAAATTCTACTGTTCATCTTTATAAAATGTTTGTGTGGTATCTAATGCAAAGTTTGTCATGTTGGGTGTCTTTGGAAGGCTCATAATGCACTGAGCATGGTTGTTACAGTGATATAGTAATTGTTACAGTAATGTTATAAAAACAAGGAGTCTGGAGGCACCTTAAAGACTAACAGATTTATTTAGGCATAAGCTTTTGTGGGTGAAAAACCCATTTCTTCAGATGCATGGAGTGAAAATTACAAATGCAGGCATTATTATACTGATACATAAAGAGAAGGGAGTTACCTCACAAGTGGAGAACCAGTGTTGACAGGGCCAATTCAAGCAGGGTGGATGTAGTCCACTCCCAATAATTAGATGAGGAGGTGTCAATTCCAGGAGAGGCAAAGCTGCTTCTGTAATGAGCCAGCCAGTCCCTATTCAAGCTCAAATTAATGGTGTTAAATTTGCAAATGAATTTTAGTTCTGCAGTTTCTTTTTGAAGTCTGTTTCTGAAGTTTTTTTTGTTCAAGTATGGCTACTTTTAATTCTGTTATAAAATATCCAGGAAGATTGAAGTGTTCTCCAACTGGCTTTTGTATGTTACCATTCCTGATGTCCGATTTGTGTCCATTTATTCTTTTATGAGAGACTGTCTGGTTTGGCCAATGTACATGCCAGAGGGGCATTGCTGGCACATGATGGCATATATCACATTAGTAGATGTGCAGGTGAGTGAGTCCCTGATGGTGTGGCTGATGTGGTTGTGTCCTCTGATGGCATCACTAGAGTAGATATGAGGATGGAGTAGGCAACAAGGTTTGTTACAGGGCTTGGTTCCTGGGTTAGTGTTTCTGCGGTGTAGTGTGTAGTTGCTGGAGAGTATTTGCTTCAGGTTGCGGGGGGCTATCTGTAAGTGAGGACTGGCCTGCCTCCCAAGGTCTGTGACAGTGAGGGGTCGTTTTCCAGAATAGGTTGTAGATCGTTGATGATGTGCTGGAGAGGTTGTAGCTGGGGGCTGTATGTGATAGCTAGTGGTGTTCTGTTATTTTTCTTGTTGGGCCTGTCCTGTAGTAGGTCACTTCTGGGTACCTGTCTCACTCTGTCAATCTGTTTCCTCACTTTCCCAGGTGAGTATTGTAGTTTTAAGAATGCTTGATAAAGATCTTGCAGGTGTTTGTCTCTGTCAGAGGGATTGGAACAATCAATTATTGGGAGTGGACTACATCCACCCTGATTGAATTGGCCCTATCAACACTGGTTCTCCACTTGTGAGGTAACTCCCTTCTCTTCATGTGTCAGTATAATAATGCTTGCATCTGTAATTTTCACTCCATGCATCTGAAGAAGTGGGTTTTTTACCAATGAAAGCTTATGCCCAAATAAATCTGTTAGTCTTTAAGGTGCCACCAGACTCCTTGTTGTTTTTGTGAATACAGACTATAGATTATAATTTCATGTATATAGTTATGAGGCTGAAAATGTATCCTCATGGCTTAAAGCAAGCCCATGCAAAAACTCTTCAAGAATAGAGATGCAGTTCACACCTCATTAGGGCATGGATAGGACAAACCCAGCCCAGGCTCACAGGAAGAATAGACACTGGCTCAAGCAGCAACAAAAGAATCTGTTAGACCCTGGAGGGAGTCACCCCCTTCCTTTGGGCAGTTTGGGACTGTGATGAGGTAATGCTCACCTGCCTCGGAAGGGCGGGGGGAGGGCAAAGCCATGAGGGAAGAAAGGACATGATAAAAGGGAGAAACATTTTGCCATGCTCTCTCTCTTCTACCTACATCTACAGACACCACCACCACCAAGCGACTGAAGCGCTGATCAAAGGAAAGGGCCTGACTGAAAAGTAACCAGCCAGCCTGTGGTGAGAAACATCTAAGTTTGTAAGGACAGTGAAAGCGTTAAGATCAACTTAGAATGCATTTTGCTTTTATTTCATTTGACCAAATCTGACTTGTTGTGCTTTGACTTATAATCACTAAAAATCTATCTTTATAACTGATGAATCTGTTTGTTCTACCTGACACAACATGTTTGGTTTGAAGTGTCAGTGCTCCGCTTGGGATAACAAGCCTGGTACATATCGATTTCTTTGTTAAATTAATGAACTCAAATAAGCTTGCAGCATCCAGTGGGCATAACAGAGGTTCCTAGGGCCGTGTTTGGGACCAGAGATATGGGCTAGTGTCCCAGCTTGCAAGTAGCTGGGAGCAGCTTACATGCCAGAGGCTATGCATGAAGAGCCCAGGAGTGGGGGTTCTCACAGCAGAGCAGTGTAAGGCTGGCTCCCAGAGTCAAGGATTGGAGTGGCCTAGCAGATCACTGGTCCAGACAACACCAGAGGAGAAGGTCACATACACTAAATAGATCAAAGTTTCTCAAACAGAGGTTGCCACTTGAGTAGGGAGAGCCCCTGGCGGGCCAGGCCTGTGTGTTTACCTGCCCGTCTGCAGGTTCGGCCGATCGTGGCTCCCACTTGCCGCGGATCGCTGCTCTGGGCTAATGGGAGCTGCTGGAAGCGGTGCAGGCCGAAGGACTTACTGGCCGCCACTTCCAGCAACGGCAATCTGGTGTGGAGGGGGGGAAAGCTGACTGATTACAGCACAGATATTAAATATGGTTCCTGGGCACCTAGTAAGATTAATCAACTTTAAGCATAATAGAAGTCAACAGCATACTATAACTGAGCCACAAACATTCTCCTTTAACAACTCTTTGTGTTTCTCAGATTGCGCAATAAACATATCATAGCAGCATAGCAATCATAAATAATCATGTTGCCTTCTCATTGGCAATTAAACACAGGTTGGCCAGAATCAAAGCAGTAGTGTTCACTCCTAGAGAGAAACACTCACTTTTGCAGGTCATTAGTTTTCTCTTCCAAGTTAGTGTAGTCTGGGCTACATCAGGGAAGACTATACCTGTTTTCTTTGAAGACAGATAGCACTACAGCACTTCCACACCATGCTGATAATACAATTCAATACAATTTGTACTGGCTATTGTTCCCCTTGTGATATATCAAAGTTTCATTTCATTTCATTCTCCCTTTATGAAACAGCCAAAAGCATTTAATGGATTAAGATATTTACATTGCATCACACGGGCAAAATATCTTTCTTACGTTAAACTTAAAACTGGGGATTCCTTACCCACTCAGGATGCACTGCAAATGCTCTCCTAGTTGTCCTAACTGAACATCTCACAGAGAATGTGCTTTCTATGTCCAGGGCCTGATTCTCCATTGCAATCTGCCTTGCATGTCATCCCACCATGAAGATGGTTCAGAGGGACTAAATCTTTCCCAGGAGGCGGCCTCCACCAGCAAAGGAGTTGGTATAAGGGGCTCTTGAACACCCTCATCTCACTGTTAATGTAGGGAGCACATTGAAGATACAGAGAAAGGAGCAGGAGAAGGGTAGCAGGAGTACAGTGTGCTGAGCTCTACTTTCTACTACCTATAAGGAGCAATGGGAAACAAAAAGTAGTTTAAAGCAGCTCTGAGTCTTCTCTGACTTACACCAGAAACAGGGCAGGTCCCTGCCTGGCCTAGAACATGCATGTGGGTTAAAAATTCTTTCCTTTAGCATTGCATCCATCTGCACTTGGGTAAGCATGAGCTGGCTGTTTTTCATCCAGTTGTTTATCTCTTGCCGGTGTCGTCAGAGTTGTACCGGTGTGGTGCTCTGCTTTCTCCTTGTTGATATCACTCGGCTGCGTGCGTGAGTTCCCTCTGTGTGCTGCCCCAGCTCTGCGCAGATAGCTGACACAGCAGACCCGACGAGAACCCCCAATAACCACAGAGTCCAGTAAGATGCAAAGTCACGTCGACTAAGTTTATTGCGACCTCGGACACAATGACAGTTCCCTGTAGGTTTCTTAGCCTAATTCAGGGCATACTACGAGAAAGTGCCTCTTGGCAATGGACTCAGCTCAGTCAGTGGTGGGAGTTTCCACTGCCCCCTCGGCTGGACAAAGACACCGCCCCAGGGATGCATTCTTATACACAGATACAAACAAGTTACACATCACACCTGACGTATTGAGGTGCAACCTTTCTACGTAGCACGGTACAACCCCTCTACGTATTAAGGTGCCGCCTCTCACCTTGTACATGTTGGTTCGATCAAAACAACTCTATCCATCATATTACCCTTTTGCCCCCGTCATTGGGATGGGCCACCCTGTTCTTTGTTATCTGTGTGGAATGTGCAAGTATGTGAATGTTCTGATATTTAGTGTTCAGTACCTTTTAGGTACGTATTTTCTTGCAGCATCAGCCCTTTCCTTGCTTCTGTGAGCAGGGCCTGCCTCTGGCTCATAGCTTAACTTTGCTTTATGTTAACAAAGTCTTGACCATTACTTTAGTTTAGGCCTCAGGCCTCATACCAGGCCTTTATTAGGGCCTGCACTTACTACAGCCGGCAGAGTGACATTGAAGTGATGAAGTTTACTGCATCTGCTGAGTAAGTCTGGTGAAGTTGGGTGTCATTGGCATCTTACAATATCCCCCAGCGTTTTCATGTGCTTTTTACAATGGAGAGGGGAGAAGGATAATCTAGGTATAATCTAGGTGTTGTGTGTGAGGCTCATTAGTACAAGAAGCAAATGTCAATCGCAATTCCTTGGGATCTGTTTGAGAGGAATGATTTGAAGCCAGTTTAGTTCTACCCCATCCATTCTGGCGAGGTGTTTATTCAGGTCAGGAGCATCAGTGATGCAATGTGTCAAACGCTGCTGCCATCGCTGTTTCCAGGAGAATGGTCACAAAAAGTTCTTTATGCTGGTGGAGAATAGGTGGTGGTGAAGTTTAGTTGTCACTGCTTCTTCAATGATTTAACTACACAATGGAGGCTGGAGATTAGATGATCATTTGTAAGAGCAATAGTGTCCCATATAAGTTTGAGAACTGGCCAGACTATTGTATGCTTTAGGGAGGCAAGTGGGCTGTCGTCTTTGAAGGGAGAGAGATTAATTTTGGTCTGCAGTGGTCCTAGTTGGTGTTTATTAATCAATAGAGGCAGAGGTATGTAGCCACCTGCCATGGAAAAAAGGAATCACACAAAGCCTACTTCCTTTACCTATGACTCCCATCAGACAAGTGACTTCTTCCTCATATAGGAAGATGAGAAACACAAATCAGAAAAAAAAAGTACTGAGGGAATAAGAGAAAAGCATTTGGATGTTTCATTCCATCCTATGAGCAAAAGCTCTGAATCTCCCTTCTGTCTGTTAAACCATCCACAGTTCTCCCTCATTTCTCCCAGTAAAGCCACTGTGACCTTTTAAAATCAGCTTAGTCACCAAACACACCCCTTTTAGCTACTGAGCCCACTAACCCTTCACTTCATGGTCTTTTCTTCTCTGTAGCAAAACCCAGCTTCCTTTCCAGTGACAAAATCTAACTCTTCTTCCCAAGCCTTCTGGGAACCCTGGAATATTGCAGTTATATATCATTGCTGGTGCTGGATGGAAAATAAACCTCTAAATGAAATTTCAATGCACAAATATTTTCTCAAAAGGTGTTATCTGATTTCTAGTCAGCTATAAGAAGTAACAAATGTGTTTTAATACAGCCCAACGCAAGATCATATATCTAGAAAGAAAGCATGTAGGTCAAGTTTACAAGCTGGGACACTATATCCTGGAATGCAGTGATACTGAAAAGGGCCTAGGGGTCATGGCAGATAATCAATTGGACATGAGCTCCCAGTATGAGGCTGTAGTTAAGGGGATTGTGATGCGTTACCCTGCCCTCTGGGGTGCCAACTGATGTATTGGGATACCACTGAGCCTGCCTGTTCCACCAGACTGAGCTCCCTTACACTGTCCTGCTGAGCCAGGCCCTCAAGCCTCCTCCAGCACACACACAGGTAGAGAGAGACTCCACTGCAGAAAGACACAGACACTGAAATCAGCATTGCATGGGTAGGCTTCAGCTAGGGAACTGCCCAGTACTCAAGTCCACCCCTCCCCCAGAGTGCAAATGTAAAATTATATTATACTGTTCAGAGAACTATACAGCATAAGTTCATGAAATTCGCCCCCTCTCTCAATGTGGAGGAAGATATGCACAGCTTCCCCCCTCGCCACAGACTGCTTTTGAGAAAACAGAAACAAGTTTGTTCACTACAAAAGAGAGTTTTTAAGTGATTATAAGGCAGTGTTTCTCAAACTGGGGTCGCCACTTGTGTAGGGAAACCCCCTGGTGGGCCGGGCTGGTTTGTTTACCTGCCCCGTCTGCAGGTCCGGCCGATCGTGGCTCCCACTGGCCGCAGTTCGCTGCTGCAGGCCAATGAGGGCTGCTGGAAGAGGCGGCCAGTAAGTCCCTCGGCCACTGCCGTTTCAGCAGCTCCCAGACGAGACAGGTAAACAAACCAGCCTGGCCCGCCAGGGGCTTTCCCTGCAGAAGCGGCATCCCCTGTTTGAGAAACACTGTTATAAGGATTAGCAAACAGAGCAAAGCAGATTACTTATCAAATGAAACAAACAGGTAAACTAAGTTTAAGATGCAAAAGATACATGAATGAATAACACTATTTAATTCAATATTGGTATTAAAATGGCTAATAAAATAAATATTTTGTTACAGTCATTTTGAAATATAACTCGATAACTACAGTTTTCAAACATCAATCAAAATAAGTATACACTTGCAGATATTCATACTTGGTGCGAAGTCTAGAGTGGGTGGTTGGGTGTTTAGTCACACAGTTTTGGTCTAGTATGTCAAAACTAATTGTATGTGCTTTAAATACAACAATATGCTAAAGAACTGAAATCTGTGGAATGTGACGAGGAGACTGGGGGATGGATCTTACTGCACTTACATTTATAAGAGGACAACAAACACTTTACTAAAGACTTATTTGAATTAAAATTTAATATGGAAATATGTGGCCTATGCTGAAAATTAGCACCCAGAACCCATAAAGAATCTGTCTTAGAAAAAAATTGAAAAATATTTGAACACTGTATTATCTTGGGAAATGGAATTTTTTAAGATGATTCTTGTTCATATGCAAAGGGTTAAATTGATTGCCAAACTGGCTGTGAGGAACAAATTTCTCCTCTGAACTATGGGATTGTTTTTCATTCTTCTTTGGTAAAATCATCACCCACAGATATCACTTTTATATAGCCCAGATGACCAGTTTCCAGTGATTAAATGGTGAACATATGAGCCTTCTGACATCTAATTTTAAAAGATATTCAGAATCATAGTATGCAACATGATGGATGTATATTCCCCTATCAACAACTCACTCTTATTCTGGCAAATCAGGGTTAGGCCTGAATTGAACCTGACAACTCTGACAAATTATGTGGTGGTTTTATGCTGTGGACAAATGTTCAGTAAGGGTTGGCTTGAGAGTGGTGAATGCATTTCTCTTGTAATACATTCAGAATTTGAACCTGCATTTCCCTTAGATAAAAGGCTAATGCATTAACCTACTACCATTGTGATTTTGAGCTCTTTCTGCAAAGACTCCATTTGACTTACACAGGAAAGAAGTTTGGTAGATTCATTTGCAGTGCTCTCACAAAATGTAACTCTTGATCAATTACTACCAGCCTGACCTTGAAGTCTTAATTATTAAATTGTTTTATATTATTCCTTGCAGTGACGACACTTACTCATTAATTTCACTACATTCCTTATTCCCAAGATATTTTTCATCAAATGAATAGCAATTTTGTCTGGCTGCTATTCTATTGATTTACATGGTTCTTATATATATATATTATAGGCTGTCTCTATTCAGGGCATTAAAATTTATCACTCAGATGTAGAAAATAGCTACAAGTATGTGGTCATTTATTTTACAATAAGTGGTTCCATTTGTCACAGCAGTTAAACTATGCTAGAGGGATAGAATTCCTGAATGCCGTATGCTTTTCTTTGTAAAATTTGTAGTGTAACAATACAACTTAGCTTTGCTTGCACAGAATAAACAGGGCAGCATAAATAATGTTTATTTAGTGACATTTGTGCTGGAAGAACCAGGTGATTTTTGAGGAATACCTGGGGTGAGGACTATTAGAAAGCTGCCTTATTTTTAACATGATTTCCAGCTGTTGTTCCCAAGGAATTATAGCACCAGCCAACAGAAGCTTATCCAAGGCTGCTGTATTGACAATTAAAGTTTGTGTACAGTGGAAATGTATGTCCTGAATTTTTCACAATGACTTTTTGCATGTCTGACTTCTCTTTGAATTTTTCTGGGCATTTCAGGCGGAGACCAATTCATTTTCTCTTGCCTTCCTTGTAATATTAAACAGCCATGTTCAAATGACAGATTCCACCCAGCAATGCCCTTCTGCAGAGTCACTGCTTGTTTTCCTCCTTGAATTTTTTTTTTCTTCCTTTGTTAGCTTTGAGTGAACTTTCAACATTCAGATTTGGGATAGGGACTATCACCATTTCCAGGTTAGGAATCGGCCCTGTCTAACTGAGACTAGATGACAACAACATAAAACTTCTGTGCTCACCTCTGTATTCTTTGTGACATTTTTTCCATCACTTGACTCCCCTCCCTCACATCCTTCCCTTTCATAAAAGATGCATCACTGCACATTAACCCTGGGGCCAGGAAGGCTGGTAGATTTCAGCCTTAGAAGCTCTGTTTCTGAGTTGTCTGACTATGTGTGTTGCACCTTCATCCTCTCCACCCTGGAGGCTGACAGCAATAGCTCAGAGCGCTCGGGGAGAAAAATCCAGAGGTTTTATCTGATGCTGCTTTTCCACTGGAAAAGTGCCTCCATGTACCCTCTGAGACAGTGAGGTAGCTCCCAGTGTCTTATTTTAATCCTATACAATATAATCCATGTTAGAATCTTAATGTTTTCTTTCTACTGCTTCCCCTATGGATTTAGTTTTTCATGTCAGATGAAAAATTTTATTTGTTGATGTTACCTGTGACTATATGACCAGGTGCTGAAGCTATAAAAAACACATACCTGCACTTAATAAAGGGCAGTTGCAAAGATTATTGCAACCATTCACATGTTGCCTCATTAATGTGTTGTAGATATATAGCAAACAAATCTGAATTTACCTTTAAAACTGCTTCAAAGGAATTGGCCTAGAAATTCACTAAAGTTTTTTCCATAGACCAGCAGTGCCCTCCACAGGGTACAACACAAATTTGTTGTGCTGCTTAATTTCTTTGATAATTCTGTTTAATTTATTATTATTAATTATTTATGATTACTCTTATTTTAGGGGAGAAGCTTAAAATATGCAGAGAAATTAAATTGCTTGATTTAGTTTTAATGTAATTTAACCATTTAAATTATAACCAAATACCAATGCCTCCGTTTAACTTCACCTTCTCCTTTCTGTTGTGATTAGCTGGAAGGTGAAAAGGTTCTTAAGTTCTTTAAAAAACTGGTGATAGATTTTTTTATTAACTTCTCACTAACTCTACCTGTGTAAAATCAGGTTAGTGGTACAAATATTCGCCACTATTCTTCTACAAAAATAAACATGCTATACAGTATGTTAGTGATTTTATTTCATAAATCTACTATAGCAGTTAGGTCATGTCATGCTTTTGCTCAGAACATCTATTTTCTTTATTTGTTAAAATAACTGGATGCCTCCTGCTAATCAAATATGAGGAGGCTGCACTGAGAACAAGACTAATGCAGAGGGCTCTGGAGGTCTGGCTTGTCCAGACAACCTGACAAGATACATTAAAGCCGATTTCCTAAACCAAATTGATGTTCTGGATGGATTCTGCCGTTGCTTAGCCATGCAAAGAGTTTTTTTTCCACCTAGGCAATTTTTGAAACTAGTTCTAATCCATAATGTCTTGATCCATATTTCCCAGATTCTAATGACAAATAAAAAGAGGAATGGATCTTGTTTAATGATCTAAGGAGGAGGAAATCCTTAGAATCTGTGCAGTGCTAGGAATTTACTTTATTCAAAAGATACATGTAGTTAACTGATGTATATCCTGTTATATTTTCCCCCGAAACTCCTCTGTTTTACCTATTGTCTTCTTGATTTATGGTCCTAGCATCAATTCTGCTGTTCTTCAAATCTGAGGAACAGCTTAAAGCATTTTTTTTACTTGAGCCCCTCTTTGTAATTTATTGGTCAAAGAGCACCCTCTCAAGCTCCAGAAGAGTTGTGATTATTTCTCTCTCTCTCTCTCTCTCTCTGTTCTTTTCTGTCTCTGTTCTATTTTTCCTACACATCTTTTTCCCCCCTTTAGTCCATTTGCTTTCCTCCTCTCCTCTGTTGTTTTGTTTGTTCTCCAGTTGTTTGCTTGCAAGAAACAACATGCTGCTCAGCGGCAGGGAGGAGGGGCAAATAGCCCTCAGTAATTTCTCTCTAAATTTGCTTATTCCTTATTGGTATTTGCCCTGTAAATATTTGTTTCTTCCTACTGTTACTAGTAATTGCAACCAACTCCCTACAGTCTGAACATTTCTTATGTAACACAACTTTGCTCTCTGGAGAGGTCAAGGAGCTCAGATATTATTTTTAGTATTACCAGGCCTCATTAATCAATTATAAACCCAAATCTGATGCAATTGTGATATACATTCCATTTGGTGTGAACCACAGAAGTTTCCAGGGGGGAAGGTAGTTAGAATGTTTTTGGTTGCCCTATCTCTAAACTGGGAAATGGTTTAAATTTTGATTTTGCACAGCCTCCTTAGTCAAGTTTTGGTTTACAAAATCAAAGTAACTGGTGGTTCAAACATGTTCCATTTTAGCCACCCAGCAAATTTTCTCCCAGGATCCCCCTTATGGAAACAATGGAGTTGCATGTCTGCCACTGAAAACAGAATATGAAGACAGTGAAGTTGTATAGATGTTTCTACGGGCCCTGTTTTAGAACTGTAGTAGCAGTAGGCATCCTTCAGTCTCAAGAGATCATGGGTGTGTAGCCCTGAGAGGTAAAGAATTTAATCAGTTGGTTTCATGGCAGCCATGGCCTTGGCTGAAGAGACCCACTCAAGAGAGACAATCTCTGTCGGCTCTGCCTTCTGCAAGCTCTTTTCTCCTCTGGTAAACTGGACCGTTTCCTCTCACAACTCTGGAGACCTTTGTTAAGGTCTTGTTTCCAAAGGCTGCGATCTTGAGTGTGATCTTCCCATTTGTTCACATCCATGTCCATTTATTTGAGGTCTCGCTTGCACACATCCTTGAAACACACTTTTGGGTGTCCATTGGGTCTTTTTCCTGCAACCAATTCGCCATAGAGGAAATCCTTTTGGATGCACCCATCGTTCATTCAGCACCCATGCCTAAGCCAGGGGAAGTGTCTCTGGGGAATGTTTGCATGCCAGGTATGCTGGCCTGCTTGAGCACCTCAGTGTTGGTGACTCTGGGTACGTCTACACTACAGGATTATTCCGATTTCACATAAACCGGTTTTGTAAAACAGATTGTATAAAGTCGAGTGCATGCGGCCACACTAAGCACATTAATTCGGTGGTGTGCGTCCATGGTCCGAGGCTAGTGTCGATTTCTGGAGCGTTGCACTGTGGGTAGCTATTCCGTAGCTATCCCATAGTTCCCGCAGTCTCCCCCACCCCTTGGAATTCTGGGTTGAGATCCCAGTGCCTGATGGGGCAAAAATCATTGTCGCGGGTGGTTCTGGGTAAATGTCGTCACTCATTCCTTCCTCCAGGAAAGCAACAGCAGACAATCATTTCGCACCCTTTTTCCCTGGATTGCCCTGGCAGACGCCATAGCATAGTAACCGTGGAGCCTGTTTTGCCTTTTGACACTGTCACCGTATGTGTACTGGATGCTGCTGACAGAGGCGATACTGCAGCGCTATACAGCAGCATTCATTTGCTTTTGCATGATAGTTATCAGCCGTTCTGTACCATCTGCTTCAATTGTAAATTGGCAATGAGATGATGGTTACCAGTCCTTCTGTACTGTACTCTCTGCTGCTGTCATGGGTGCCCCTGGCTGAGGTTGGCCGGGGGCGCAAAGACAAAAATGGGAATGACTCCCCAAGTCAATCCCTCCTATATGGTATCTAAAAATAGAGTCAGTCCTGCCTAGAATATGGGGCAAGTGTACTAGAGAACCAGTGTATCAGAGAACCAGAGAGCACAGCCACTCCATGTCAGATCCCGCAGAAATGATGAGCTGCATGCCATTCACGGGGGGTGCCCCTGCAACAACCCCACCTGTTGCTTCCCTCCTCCCCCAACCTTCCTGAGCTACTGTGGCAGTGTCCCCCCCATTTGTGTCATGAAGTAATAAAGAATGCAGGAATAAGAAACAGTGACTTGTTAGTGAGATAAAATGAGGGGGAGGCAGGACATTAAGCAGTGTGGGGGAGAGGAGCCCAGCATCCCGCTGCTATGATAGTCCAGGCAGTACAGAATCTTTTCTTTACACATGAAAGGGAGGGGGCTGATGGAGCTCAGTCCCCAGTTGCTATGATGAGGACAGTTACCAGCCGTTCTGTACCATCTGCTGGGAATGACCGGGAATCATTCCAATTTTTACCCAGGCACCCCCGGCCAGCCTCACCTGAGGCCAGCCAGGAGCACTCACGGGCTGATGATGGTGACGGATAGCAGTCATATTGCACCATCTGCCACTCAGAAGGGGCGGGGAGCGGATACTGCTCTTCACTGCCGCAGCATCGCGTCTACCAGCAGCATTCAGTACACATAGGGTGACACTGAAAAAAGTCAAGAAACGATTTTTTTCCCTTTTCTTTCACGTGGGGGGGAGGGAGTAAATTGACGAGCTATACCCTGAACAACGCTGGACAATGTGTTTGAACCTACAGGCATTGGGAGCTCAGCCAAGAATGCAAATACTTTTCGGAGACTGCTGTGGACTGTGGGATAGCTGGAGTCCTCAGTACCCCCTCCTTCCCTCCATGAGTGTCCATTTGATTCTTTGGCTTTCCATTACGCTTGTCACGCAGCACTGTGTAGCCTGGAGATTTTTTTCAAATGTTTGGGCATTTCGTCTTGTGTAACGGAGCTGTGATAGAACAGATTTGTCTCCCCATACAGCAATCAGATCCAGTATCTCCCGTACGGTCCATGCTGGAGCTCTTTTTGGATTTGGGACTGCATCGCCACCCGTGCTGATCAGAGCTCCACGCTGGGCAAACAGGAAATGAAATTCAAAAGTTTGCGGGGCTTTTCCTGTGTACCTGGCCACTGCATCCGAGTTCAGATTGCTGTCCAGAGCTGTCACAGTGGTGCACTGTGGGATACCGCCCGGAGGCCAATACTGTAGATTTGCGGCCACACTAACCCTAATCCGATAGGGCAATACCAATTTTAGCACTACTCCTCTCGTTGGGGAGGAGTACAGAAACCGATTTAAACCGATTTTTATATCGATATAAAGGGCCTCGTAGTGTGGACGGATGCGGCGTTAAATCGGTTTAATGCTGCTAAAATCGGTTTAAACGCATAGTGTAGACCAGGCCTCTGTCCCTCCTGGAGATTCCAAAGATTTGACAAAGACAATGCATATAAAAGCTGTTGAGCCTCATTTCCTGATGAGAATATAAGGTCCATGTCTCGCTCTCATACAAAGTGTGCTGATAATATATGCATGATACACACAGATCTTTTTGTATTCTGTCAGTTTGTTGCTTCAGTCTACACATACTTGTGGCAGCTTTTCCAATTCAGATGTTGAGTTCTGTTTCAAGTGAAAGGTTGACTGTGATAGTGGACCCCAGATATGTGAGTGAACTTGTTTACCACTTCAAGTTCATAGTTGTTGATCTTGAAGGAGAGTGCTTCCTCAACTTCTTGGCACATTATGTTAGTCTTTTTTTAGGCTTATAGGAAGCCTGAAATCTTGGCAGGCTTTGGAAAAACTGTCCACAAGCTTCTCAAGAACTTCTGTGTGAGTTGTCACTGCTGCATCATCAGCAAAGAGGAAGTGTTGGATAAGGGCCTCCCGAGTCTTGGTTTTAGATCTGAGTCTTGCAAGATTCAACAGCTTTCCATCAGATCTTGTGTGCAAGAGATTCCCTTAGTTAAGGAACCAAAAGCTTGTTTCAGTAGCAATAAGAAGAAGATCCAAAACAGAGTTGGGGCAAATATACAGCCTTACTTAACTCTGCTATGAATCTGGAAAGCCTCGGAGACTAAGCCGTTGTATTGAACTGTGCCATACATGTTTTCATGGAGGATCCAATCATGCTTAAGAGCGTGGGGGGACATCCAAACTTTTCTAGAAGCGCAAATAGTCCGCTTCTACTGACAAAGTCAAAAGCCTTTGTGAGATTGATTAAGGCTATATAAAGGGGCTTTTTTTTTGTTCTTTGCATGTCTTTTGTAGTTGTCTCAGTGAGAAGATCATGTTGATAGTAGAGCTTTCAGCTCTGAAGCTGCACTGTGATTCAGGATAGATTCTGTCTGCAAGGGTCTGAAGTCTGTTCAGGACAATTCGGGCAAAGGCTTTTCCCATAATACTTAGAAGGGTAATGCACAATAGTTGTTACAGTCGCTCCTGTCACCCTTGTTTTTATAGAGAGTGATGATGATATCGTCTCTCATTTCTTGTGGTGCTTTGCCTTCTTTCCAGCACAAGCAGAGCAGCTCATAAAGATGTTGCAATACAATAGGTTTTCTGCATTTTATGACCTCTGATGGTATGCAGTCTTTTCTGGGTGCCTTTCCATTTCAGAGGCCATCTATGGCAAGGCTAAGCTCCTCAAAATTTGGTTCATCATTGAGTTGCTTCATAATAGGCAGGCTTTCGATGGCATTGATGGCTATGTCCATAACAATATTTACATGAAAGTAAAGCTCAGAGTAGTGTTCTACCCAGTGATCTCTGTTATTTTTCCTGTTATTGTTTTCCCTGTTATTGATTTCAATGGGACTGTCTTCTTTGAAGTTGTACCCAAGGCTTTCTTGATCCCATCATACATGTTTCTGATGTTGCCTGCATCAGCTGTGACTTGGATGCTTTTGCATAAGTGCAGCCAATAGTCATTGGTGCAGTGTCAAGCAGTTTCTTGTACTTTGGTTCTTGCCACTCTCAACGCTTGTAAGATTTTTTTCATTTGGATCTCTCTTATAGTTGATTTGGGCTGTGTGTTTGGCCTCTCTGATGGGTGTCAACACACTGGAATATGCATCAAACCAGTTGTTGGTCTTGTTTTCCTTCTTCCCAAAGGCTGACCGATCTGCGTCATAGATCGTGTTCTTCAGTTGCTCCCACTTCAGCTGGGTGCTTGTGGCACAATCACTGGAGTCAAGGGCTTGTGTAGTTTGTTCTTATAATGCTGTGACTTTTCTTGGTCTGCTATGGCACTGATGTTAATACGAGGACAACTTTTTACTTTAGATCTGTGTATTTTCTTTGGTTTAAGTCTGACCTGGCTGCATACCAGAAAGTGGTCTTCATCATAATCAGCACTTTGATAACTGCAGGTAATGAGGATGATATTAAAGTTGGTACGCCTTGTGTGATAAGGTCCAGTTTGTGCCAGTGGCCAGATCTGGGATATTTCCAAGAAACTTTGTGTTGTGGCTTTGTCTTAAAGAATGAGTTTATTACACAGAGGTCATAAAGGGAACATAATTCAAGCAGTCTCTGGCCATTTCCATTCATCTTACCAGTTCTGTGTTGACCAAGACAGTTGGCCATGCTACATGATCAGCTTCCACCCTTGAATTGAAGTCCCCTAGCAGGAAAACATATTCGTGTTTTGGAATCCTGCTAATGGTGGTCTTCAACTGGTTGTAGAACTGGTCCTTGATGTTAGAAGACAAGGAGAGTGTTGGGGCATACACACACACAAGGTTGATTGGTCCCTCAGATGTGAACAAGCATAGTGCCAAAATTCTCTCTGATCCATTTGTAGGTTGCTCAGCCATCCCCAGAAGTGAGTTCTTGATGGCTCTCACGTTTCTTCAGTGATTTTCCCCTGCTAGAAAAATGTGTAGTCTTTTCCCCTGAGACATCCACTTGATGCTAGCTGTGTTTTTTGGAGGGATGTGATATCCACATTGAGTTTAGAACTGTAGAAACATGATTATAGTTGGTGATATGTGAACTGAAAAACTACAGTTTGACAGTCAGATCCCAGGCTGAGTATACAGGGCTGCCAATTTCAAATAGCAAACCTTATGAATTGAGCAGATGTAATCTGGGAAATAATAGAGACACAATAAATATTGGGCACTCACAGTGTTAAGAGACTAACAATGGCAGGAGGCTTTTTTTTTTTTATGGACCATAATGGTTGGCGACCCTTGGCATCTTCCTGTAGCCTGCACTACCCAAAATCACAGCTCCTAATGTTGCACCATACATCCTTCTGCATCCTCTGCAACTTTCTTTGAGGCCAGGTCTATACTACAGACTTATATTGGTATAATTGTGTCACTCATGGAGAACTCCCAGTTAATACGGAGAAATGTCAGGTTTATACAGTCATTCCTAGAAGTAGGAACCACTTCCCCGAATATTATGGAGCTTAGGTAGGGGCAATATAGGTATTGTATACATTTAGTTTGGGATATCCTGGGATAAATAGAGTTGACATGTTTTAAAATAAGTTTACATTCCTAAGAGTGAGGGCGGGGGACAGTGCAGCCTCTGCATACTGTACCACCAATACATGGCAAAATAAATTACTGTCAGTTTAACAGAGAGAACATACCCACTGAGAATTCTGTCAGCCCTGGGATTCTGAGCAAGCCATGTTTATTGCCTGATTAAATATTAATAAGAGGTGAGGTCATGCTCTTTTGTAAAATCCCATTAGTAAACTGAACACCAGTGTAAAAAAAATCTAACTTCAGCATTATTTGTAATATGCCCTATTTAGAATTGCATGACTAGCAGTCAGCAAATAAAACTGTGAGATCTCTCTATCTTTATTGTGAAGAAACATTAGTCTTCCCCACAGAACTTCCAGGCAGGAGTCTGGGGAATTTCACAAGCCCAGTCTAAAAAAGTATTCGGATTGAGGTGGTGGGCTCAGCTGAGAATAATGTTCCATTTGTCGAAGAATATGAATTTGGAAAAGACAGAGCCTCTTCTTCTGGGCAGCTGGAAGCATTATTGAGCAGACACTCTCAGCTGACTTTTGCAAAGTGCAGCATTTATATTAACCTTCAGCACTGCTTGTCCAAGGTCTGATTATAGAGCCACACTGGGGTCTTGTGGGAGAGGTCTTGTTGTCCTACTTTCCAAATTGCACTTTGAGTGCAGTAACCATTATTATTTAAGATTTGTATATTGCACCATAGCTGTATATGGCACGTTAGAGAGAGGAGAATGATTTATTATTTGTACTACAAGAGTGTTTAAGGGCCAACCAAGATTGAGACCCTGTTGTGCTAAGCACTGTACAACTATAGAGTATTTAGATGTTCCCTGCCCCAAAATGGTTGCAGTTTCTGACTTGTGGAATTTACAATTTAGGTTAGATGTGACGTGATGTAATGCAGAGAAAGAGATTATCAGGCCAGGGAGGGAGCCTTAAATAAAATAAGTACAGCTGGTCAAAGAGAAGAAAAAAACCATGGAAAATTGGCTAAATTTCCAGTGGAAAAAAATAGATTTTTCATTTAAAATTTGAGTACCGAAAAGCTTTTTTGGGGAAAAAAATGAAAATGCTACTATAGTACATTGTGGGAATTATAGTTTGAGTGGTTTATGTCCCCATTCTCCTCTGTTGGCTGGGGTCCTCAGCTGGATAGTATTGGTCGTGATGCAGCATGGCCAATGGACGTCCAAGAAGGCAGTTGTGGTGCCTTACGGGAAAGATTACAGCAGGGGAGCCCAATTCAGAGAGAAGAAAGGGGATATGAGCCACCCAACTACAATGCCCATGAGGTACTGCAACAGCATGTCCAAATCAAAGTATTTCTGGATTTGAGTGTTTAGTTTCAATGAAAAGTCAAAATTTTCCATGGGAAGTAGAAACTTTTTGCAACAAAATTTGTTTATTCAAAAAACTGGTTTTCTGTCAAAACAGTATAGACAGAAAAATTTTGACCAGCCTTACAATAAGATTATGATGTAGCTTTTTATTTTTGCAAGGCATGTATTATGTCAATTTCTAATTTCAGGTGTTGGTCTGGAAGTCCTTCCTGGAGAGACTATGGGGGGGAAATGGATTTGAAAGAAGGAAGCTGAAGGAGGATGCATACAGGAGCTGAGGTGACATTCCAGGTATAGAGGCAAAATGAGAGAATTTAAAATTTCCTTTTAAGAGAAGGAAACAAAGAGGATGACAGGATCGTGTTGGTAACAAAAAAGGACTGGGGTTATACCAGAAGAAGGGCAGCACAAAATCAAGGAGTAGGCAAAAGTCCCACATTCCTCTTATTTATACTCTCTGTCAACTGCCTTTTAAGAGGCAGCTTTTGCTTGGGGAGTCCAAATCCAAAGTCAAACATTTGGGATCATACAGACCCCGATATTTCAAAGTGAGTGCACAAACAGGCACATTGCTTTTGTTCATGCTTAAATTGCACATGCATGCAGCACTTGGGGATTAGTGTATGTATGTACTTCTGTGTCTACAGCCCTGACATGCCTGTATATAGCTGATATTTTCCATGTGGAATCAGAGGGTTTGCACCTTTGCATGCTCACTTTAAAACATATGGGTCTTAATCTGTCTGAGCCTTAGTTTTCTCATCTCGAAAATCAGCAAAATAAGACAGTACCCACCACACAGTAACCAGGAGGGGCAAATGATTTAAGGTCCATGAGTGAAAGCAAAATGCAATCTGCCGACAGGAGTCAGTTTAGCAAGAAAAGTACTCTTCAGTAATCACTTGTGCTGAAACTCGGTGAGAAAAAAAAGCTGTTACAGTGGAATTGAACAATGAGCTAAGACTCGGCAGCAAAATCCCTCAGTATGCCTACTACCTTACTATAAGTGTGTGCTGAAGCAAATAAACTAATATATTGTACCTGTTCTGAAATGTATTTAAGATCCTAAATCAAAACATATATGTAGCTTAATGTCCAAATTCTGCTGTCGTTTATACTTATGTAGATCCAGAGCGATTACATTCAAGTCAATGGAATTATTACAGATTTATACAAGTACAAGTGAGAACAGAATTATGCATGGTATTTTGAAAGTGTGTCCCTTCTTCACATACTAGAAAAGACTGAATTTGGGATTATTCATTTTCCATAAAACAGTTGATGAGATCACAGATATTTAGGACCAAATTCCACTCCTTGTTACAGATTAATAAATTATGAGTCCAGAAAGGATCATTATCATCATCCTCAAATCTATTGTCCTGTATAACATAAAATTTCATCCCGTGATTCCTGCATTTAACCCCAAAATTTATGATTTCACATCAATTAGAAAAAATCTAGGCTCGATGTAAGGATGCCACATGGTGCCACATCTAATGGTAAACTGTTCTAATGGTTAATTACCCCATAATCTTTTTTCAAGTTTGATTTTTTTCTGACTTCAACTTCCAGTTGGTGGAATTTGTTATGGCTTCATCTGCTACATTAAAGAGCCTTCTGCTATCAGACATCTTCTCCCTATTATAGGTATGTAAATACTATGATTAAGTCACTTGTTAGACTTTCCTTTGATAAGCTAAATGGTAGGGCTGGATGGTTAACCAGATTTTTCCATATATTTTCCAGGAAATTCCATTATTTTGATTTTTTTCCCCATTCCACATCAATGAAAACAAAAAAATGGAATCTCTCATGAAACAAAATTCTAGAAAAAATATGTTCAAGTCAATCAAAACATTTCATTTTGATAAAAGCAAAATGTTTCATTCTTTGTCTTTTAATTTTTTATATTGTGTGTGTATACATATAGATTAATTTTAAAAATTGAAACACAAATTGAAATGTTCCATTCCTAAAATAAAACTTTAACAGAATTCTTTAGTCTGTTTTTTCTAAAACAAACATTTCATCAAAATCAACATATTTCCACAAAACATTTTATTTTTGACAAATCCATATTTTTCCAACTAAAAATGTTCCACTGGAAAACTTCAATCCCACTCTACTAAACAGATTGAACTCCTAGAATATCTCATTTTAAAATGTGTTTTCCAGAACATCAGTCGTTGCCAGGACAGAAAGAGCAGACATCACAAATGTGTTTTAAGTACACCACAACATTAGGAAATGACAACATAGGAAACTATTTGAACAACTTGTCCACTGCAGGTCAACCTTCTTCCATAAACCATACAACTGGAGAAAGGATCTCCTTTAGTCCACCCTGCCCCTCCCAAAGTTTAACCTGTAGCAACACCAGTGCTGGGATCAGGGGCGGCTCTAGGAATTTGGCCGCCCCAAGCACGCCGGTCCCGCGGCTCCGGGGGACCTCTTGCAGATGTGCCTGTGGAGGGTCCGCTGGTCCCGCGGCTCCGGTGGACCTCCCGCAGGCATGACTGGGGAAGGTCTGCCGGAGTCGCCTGCCGCCCTCCTGGCAAAATGCTGCCCGAAGCGTGCGCTTGGTGCGCTGGGGTCTGGAGCCGGCCCTGGCTGGGATCCCCTCAACCTCCCTCCATAGAAGTGTTGAGGGTATAGGGATATGGCTTGGTGCCTGGCTGGGCCAGACGTCTCCTTTAGGGGATGCCCTGCTATAAGCCTATTTCTAATTTAAATTTACAAGGAAACTAGACCCCCTACTAATCAATCATGAATATCCTAAAACCTAACCTGCTCACTGAGTCTCTGGCCTGCCAATGGGAGGAAGAAAAACAACTCTACATACCTTAAACCTATCTGGCAGTATGAGGAAAAATTCCTTCCCAGCCCCAAAAGGGTAACTAGTATGATGAGCCATAGCAAGGTCCAAAGACCCACTCCTATTCTAATTCCAAAGGGGTGAGTGGAGCTTCAGGAAAGCTGTTGCTCCCAAGGGATGGTGCCTCAGGAAGGGGAATGGTCTTATAAAATCTCGTTTCCTCATCACAGGATCCAATGAGCTTCTAGTGCACCCTTCTATCTAGCCAAGGATCCCCAGGACAAGACTGATCACCTACAGAGGGCATGCGGGAAGGGGGAGGAAAGAAGAGATAATCCTTAAAGAGACCCCAGAGGGACCCCACTAGAAAGTCCCACAATGGATGATTTGCAATTGCTTTTCTGAGATATATCTCTCAGCTTGTTTTACAGCCATCTAATATGGGCCATGTTAAATTTGTGTCATGATAATTTTTGAATCAATATGTCACATGGCACTGTGTCAAATGCCTTGCAGACGTCTAAGTATATTACATCAACACAGTTGTCATTTTTTATCAACTAGTCTTGTCAAAGAACAATAACAAGTTAATTTGACAGGACCCATCTTCCACGAATGCATGCACAACTGCCACTGGAAACAACAGGACTACTGAAGTACTTAGATACTGATAGCTTGCTGAACTGTGGCCTCTATAAAGAAAAGCCTGATCAAGCATAGGCAGCAGACACTGTAACACTATTTAAGAGACACTGGTGTACTTTGTTAGCTTCAGTTATCCAATTTCTGGCTAGTATTTGCGTGGGAGCTGGGGGGGAAAAAAACTTGTATCCTGTCACTGGAGAACTGGGATGAATTCACAAGAAATCTAAAAATGTCTCTTTGCTAACCTTTGGCTTTTGGGCTAGTTAGCAAATGTTCATCTCAGCAGGTCTATTATATCTCCTGTTGTTGGATGTGATAAATGACAGTAATTTTTTTACAGCATGTTGCTAGCTGGAATCTGGTGAGTAATATCATCTGCTATGAATTGTGCTTGGTTAATGGCCCTCTAATTGGAGGTTTTGAAACTATGTACTATGATACTGAAGTGTCCCCAGTAATCTCTGCATTTCCAGTGACTACCTTAGTAATTCTGTCATTTCCACCACAGCTATATTCAGCCACTTATTACTTTCAGACAAAAATGCTAATCTAAGATTTCTGTATTCGTTTGGTCAAGTGCAGAATTTTGTTATTTTCACTGGCAAACCCAGATTTCACCACCGCAAATTGGAAAAAAAAAATGTGTCTTGGAACTATCTATAATATTGGGACACTGAACTGGAAGGGAGGCCAATCCTCTTATTTCACAGGCAACCCCATCATATAATCTTATTCAGCAACATTCACTCATTTGTCCCTGACAATAATGCACTTTTGTGAGAGGTGGAATTGATTTATCTATATCTTTTAAAAAAAATCACATTCCTAACCGTAGACATGCAGGCACACCCTGCAGCGCCTCCTGCTAGTGACTTCCAGGAATTAGCTCATTCCAGCTCCAGAGCACCCTCTGCAGGCTGGTGATCCACCTGTCCTCTGACCCCCATGTCCCTCCCGGACCCGGTGCCCCTTTACCTGGGTGCTGCCCCCCAGTATCCCACAATTCTGGATCCCCCGCTCCCAGGGGAACCCCCACCCACTATCCCCACTTCACCTCAGAATAAGGCTACTGCCAGTCATCGTCTAGCCCCCACGCCCTGGGGTATCAGCCTACTCATCAGCAAGGTTGGGTTTGGACCTGCTGCCTTGGCCTACACCCGGGCTGTCCTCTGCAATCCCCAGTACCTGTTGGCCTTATCCTAGGCCGCAACCTGGAGCTTTCCAGGCTGGAGCTCCCAGCTACTCTACCTTTCCCCAGCCCTGCTCCACTCAGATACCCTGTCTCTATCTCCCCAGCAGCCAGGCCCATCTCCCTCTACAGGCAGAGGGAGACTGCCTCTTCTGGCTTCCCTGGCCTTTTTATAAGGCCCTGTTGCTCAATTTGGGGCGTGGCCCCAGCTGCAGCAACTTCTCCCAATCAGCCAGGGTTTTACCATGCCCAGATCCAGCCCTCTGCAGGGCTTTTCCAACCCCTTCCAGGCTGGAGTGGGTGGTCACCCTGCTACACTAACCAAAATAATGACATTGTACAAAAACTGTATGTCAACCAAAGTAAGTGACCTGCCTAATATCATACAAGAAGTCTGTGGCAAAGATGGGAATTGAATGTAGTTTCAAAGTCTCCTGCAGTGACTTAACCACAATACTATTTTGGGTATCTACCTTAATTTTGGAAGTATGGTACTCACCATTAAAAGCAGAGCTCTGAATTGAAATACAGGACTGCACCCAAGATACCCAACATTTGTTTTTGTTATCAAAACTGTGGACACTCATGTCTTTAGAAAGGGGGAAAAATCTAATGAACTGGCTTCAAATCATTTGTAAATGCCCAAAGAGGCAAGATAGCATGAGGACACTTCTTGTAGCAAGCTGTGCATTTCAAATGGTGATCTAATTTAGTGCAGTTAGAAGAGGTGTATTGACTAACCTGAAAACGCCATTCTTTTACTGACAGTGTCTTTGGAAATGAAGAATTACAAAAGGCAAACATAGGTCTTTTTAAAGAGCTTTAATTTATTTTCATGATAACAAAGAGAAATATTACATTCTTATATTTTACCCTTGTTTATTTTTGTCATTATATTCATTCATTTCTAATATGTTTTGGTTTTCATTATTCTTTTGATTGCAGATGTTACAGTTCAATCTAAATGTCTTTGAATACCTTTTCAATATGCATGGCCCTGGGTAATTGTTCATTAAAAGAAAAGAATGTGCATATTTGTAGTGTAATGAAAACACTACTTGTTTTCTGAAGGTTGCTCAAAGAGTAAGCCACTGTAGAGGTGGCATCTAGATTGCAAACTATTACTGAGGCATCTAATCCTCCCTGGTATCTCACTTCCACCACTTTAAGAATATCTATAAGTCATGTTATTGATGAAGGCTGAACATGTTTTATTTCCTGAGTTAAAGAAGCTCTGACTCCTCATAAATGATGGAGCTCCAAGGTAAGGTCCTTTTTATCTGTGTTACTAATGCCTTCTATTGTATGGAATACAGATGGGATATGCCAGACTTCTCAATTCTTCTAATCTCTTTCTTGAAAAGAGAATACAGTCTATTTCTGATATCCAATTGGATCCAACGGTAGCAATGGTTGGAATTTGGGGTGAGACGTTTGTGAATGTTATTTCTGATTCTCTGGGCATGGTCAGGTTGAAATTTTCCAAGCAACTCAGGAGATTCAGGGTGAGATTTTCCAAATCACCTAAGGTAGTAAGCTCCATTGACAAGGGCTTTTGGAAATCCCATCCTCACCCATTAATTTTAATGAAAGATGTGCAGGTAAATCCCCTTTACTGCTCAGAAAATCTCTATCTTTGTGTCTCTTTATACTTCCTGTGTGTCCAGGGATTATTAGGACAATTCAATGTTCCAGTGAATTGTTCAGTAACAAGTGAAAATAAGTAGACTAGGCAACACTTTATTGTTCGATATTAGAAGCCGATCCTGCTTTTATTGAAGTCAATAGAAAAACAGCCATTTTCAATTACATGTATCCTGGAAGTACCACTGTCCAGGGGTAGACTATTTAGAGACAGCACCAGTAAAAATGATATATGATTGTTAGTTTAGTAGTCAGAATACTTCACTTACCCATATACAATTTTCAGGTGTTCACAGGCACACAAACTGCGTTTAATACAATATAAAATATATATTCAGAATAAGAGATTTGGAATTCCTTATGAGGAGGCAGCAGACTGCATTGTGACACAGTGCGTGAAAAGAATAAGCTTTTCAGTGACATCGGATTTCAGTTTAAAAAAAAGAGGACAGAAAATTGAGGTTCATCAAAGGCAGGGAGAAAAGTTTGTCAGGCTGTAACGTGCTATTAGTTGAATATTGTTGAGAAATTTAGTGGTTGAGTTTTAAGTAAACTGTAATCAATCATGTGGCAGAAAGTTAAGCAAATGGGGAATAACAATAATTAAGCCTAGAAGCTATAAAGGCTTGAATCAAGACCTAAAATCAATTTTAGGAAAGAAACAATATTAATACCAGTATATGCGTATACTGTCATTTATTCCAAAGGATCACAAAGGAATTTACAAAATGATACAAAAAGATCAGTTCATCTGTTATTGAAACACAACAACTGCAGTGGTGAAATATGGCAGACAGCTCTGAATCAGTGCACAGCATGTGACATTCACAAGAGGAAGTGAGGGATGTGATATAAGTCAGTATGTAGTTAATTATAGTGGTGCAGGAGTGCCACTATAGTTATTGTTGCATCGTATCTGTTTTAATGTCAGCCTAAGTCCTCTAAAATCAATCAGCTTAGTCAGATTTCACTAAAATTTAGTGTCCCTCAGGAGGTTGTGGGGTAGGATAAGTGATCCAAATTTGGGGTCATTTGACCAAAAGGTTCCTGAATTATAGGCCTTTCAGAAAATGTGGTTTCCTTCTGTTGACTTGTCCTGTTAAACTGAGAGGCACTAGTTCTTGGATGAACATGCCGATTAAAATAAATTAATTAATATTATTTTTTATATATATAGAAAAATAAGAGAAACAAAAAAAAATTAGGTAACAAATATAGGAGCAACAATAATCATAGTAGAGTTACCTGCTTGGGGAAGAAATGTTTTAAGTAGTTTCTTGAAGTGCTGAGAGATGCATTTCAATAGGGAGTGAATTTGATGCCCTACCCACCTGAAATATCTCAGAATAATGAAATACAGGATCAGATTCTGTGCCTCTAACTCGGGGACACTCTGGTAATGCCAAGGGAGTGAAAATGTTTTTTAATAGCCCTGCTTGGGATTCCTCCACTATGAAGTAATTCCCAGCAGGTATAGAGTCATCAAGTCCAGCTTCTATGTCTGTCTCCCTCACCATAGCCACCAACATGGGGGCACATTTGGGGTCAGGAGGAGTGTGTCAGGGTTGAAGGGGAGCTGGAAGGACTGGCCAGAGTGCAATGTGGTTTGGTTAGCCTTAGCTGGGATATAGTCCCTAGAAGCTCATAGTCAGATGGCACAAGTAAGAGCAGCCCCTGGGCTCTGGTCAACCATGCTGGGATTGGGGGAAGAGACTCTAGGGGCCCTTACAGATTCCCTCATTGCCCCCATTCTGCTGTGCCGAGCAGAAGCTCAATGCTCCAGGGAAGCTGCCCCACACTATTCTGCTTCCCTTTCTGTCCTCCGCTATTGCTGAGTTTGGCTGAGCAATGTTAGAAAGGTACTATATTCTACTGCATGGAAGGCAGCATTAAAATTGATGGGAAAAGTTATTTCTCAGTACGGTTTGTGCATCGGTTCGAAAAGCTCTTTGGGATCCTTCAAGTGCCTTAAAATTGTAAATTATTATTACACATTAAAATTAAATACATTTCCCATGGAGAACAATTTTTGTAACTTTATGTTTCAATGCCAAGAAGCTAGAGTAATTATATTCAATTTCTTTTACCCATTTCCTTATATTTCAAGTTGACAAAGTAGCAGGATTTACTCAAGCAGAAGTAAAGCAGAACATAAAAAATGTCTGTCTGTTGTTGCATTTTAATATGCAGTGCTCAAACTGAGTTAATACTTTAAAAAGTATTTGTCAGTATTTGTTTGATTAAAAACCATGTACCGGCTTTAACAGTATTTCTTCTCCTTCCATACTTCCATCCTTTTTAACAAGAAAAATTTCCACAAAAATGCACAAGAATTATTTTTTTTTGCAAGAATATTAATAGAAAATGAACATTTTGTAAATACTTGTGCAAATGTGCTAGTGAGAAGATTCACTCCCAAAAAGTTAATGCAGTCAGAATTAATTGATTTCCTTGCCCCCTTTAATAAAAAAGGCAGTCATCCAATTAGGAAACAGAAATGATACAGCTGTTTTACACCACCACTGGCCTACCATTAGCATCAAAGAGTGAGAAACTGGACCAAATAATTCAAAACAACTCACAGGCTGAAATTTGGTTGTATAAAACAAAAGATGAATAATTTCAAATAACTGGCACATTTATAAAAAAAAACAAAATCTGTTTGCCAATAATTCACTAAAATAAAAGGATGGGAGGGCAGATAGATACAAAGTACTAATCCATCACTTTCAGAAATGTTCAGTATTTTAAGGCACCTCGATTTTGAGGCTTCCCAAAATGAAACCCATTGGTTTCTATCAAAGTTCTGCATCCTCTGCACCTCTGAAAACCAGGCACAAGCTATGTTACTTTAGGAACCAAATAGTTTGAAGCTTAGACAACTAGTGATTGCTTCTGAAAGTGTGACTGCATAGCCACTCAATAAATTATATACTACAAATAGGTCAGCTGGCACATAAACTTAAATTGGAATGGTGGAAGTGCACATATAAGCTTTTCCAAATTTTGAATTTTATGAGAAATAATATTAAATGTATTAAAGTCTCTCTCTCTCTCTCTCTCAATAGAGATATACACTGAAACCTAAGTTTGCCGTATTTGTACTTTCTGATTTTTAACTGCTATCTCTGGAAATGCCCTTGATGAAGAGCAGCAATGCCCTCCAGTGGCCAGATTTATCCTTCACAAATGTGAGATCCTTTTTGATTTTCCTTTGATTCTCAAGTAAAGGCTTCCTTAAAAGATTTCACCAACAATAATTATGTCAGCAAAATATATGTTCATGCAACTTAAGCTTTCTTGGCATGTATTATATCTGATAGCAATGAGTGTTCTTACAGTACTCTGCACAAATATTTCCACACCGATGGCATCAGAAACGTCAAGTACTATAGAAATGCAAGACTACAGTGGAAAACAAAAGACTGTAGTAAAGAATTAAGGCTTCAGTAAATAATCTACAATCAAATCAGTCTCTCTGATAATGAGCTCATTTACTCTATAGTTCAATGTATTGTAAAGCTTCTTAGCCCTTTGGCTATGTTTATAGACAATTTAAAATGTTTTGTGATTAATTGGTTTAAAAGTAAACAACAATTGAAATCCAAATATTTTAATATCTGGGTAAAGCAGAATAGACTGTAGGACAAGTCAGTAACAGAACCATTCCTTCCACAAAGCAAATCAGAAAAAAAGGAGAACAAATTCAGTATGATTTCCATACATTTGTATTTTTTTTCTTGTATCTATTGTTTGAAATATGAATAATTCTTCCTCTTCTTTTACTATATTTTCAAAGGAGTTACTCTGGTTGTACACTGATATAATTGAGATCCGAATTGGGACCTTTGTCTTTAACCGTAAAAACAAAGTTTTATTAAGGTCATTTTGAAAAAAAATACTTAGATTTTCATACGTTATTTCTTTTTCGCTATGACTTTACCAGTGTTTCAAAAATCTACTCAGCCACTTGCATGTGGAAAGTAACTTTGTTTTTCTTGTTCTTTGTTTAAATTCATGACTAAAATACCATTTCTTTTGTCATTAACATCATCATTCTAAATAAAGGCAAATAGAATTTGAGGTTTAGCTTCTAAATTCCCATGGCCATTTTCCAAAGCTGGATTATATGTAACATTTGGGCTTGGCTTGCCTCTGCCCAATATGTTATCTTTTATCCACAGGCATTGCTGAGCTATACCTGCTGTCCACTGAAAAGAGTCATGATTCAGTGAAAAGACTAATTCTAACAGAGCATTTTACTGTAAACCAATTTTTCAAGCAATGCTGTCAGCAATCAGGTTTTCCTTAGCTCCTAGCAGCTGGAAATAATTTTGTTGACATATTGCACCCACTTATGTTGTTTCCACTAACTACTGAATGATGAAACATCTTAGGTGAAGCAAGAATATTATTCCAGGCAGATTCTACCAGTTTTGAGTGTCAGAGCTGTTGGGTGGGCTGCACTTAGATCTTTATCAAATAATAGTTAATTTACTCTTTGCTGATCAAGTTTTTTTTCTTACGTCTCTATATTGGGGAGACGTAAGAGAAGAGAATCAGAACAGCTTGCCTTTTGTAGCCTACCTCTTACCATTCAGCACACGGCACAGGTGTGGCAGATATTTTACGTTTCAATTCATTCACTCATGAAAGTAAATTCATATTTAATGTTTGCAGGCTACCCAATATTACCCTTAGAGTTATACATCAAGCTGAAATTTTCTAAGGATTCTCAGAGAATAAGGTGCCCAACTTCCATTGAAATTCAATGAAAGTTGGCTGCCTTACTTCCTTAGGCTCCTATGAAAATCCCACATTAATACATACTCCGAACTATATTTAATTTCCTGATTTCTCCACTGATGGCCATTCTCGTATTACTCGTGGCTTTGTAGACATCAAGCCAAGTGTTCCGTTGTTATCCTGATACAGTCCTCTGGATTGACCAGAAATTGGCCCCTTATATCTGGCCTCCGTGCTGAATATGCCTACAGGTGAGGTTCTTTCATTGACTTGGAATAGTGCAGTACTTTCCTGTTGTTCTCCCTTTGAAGTTGACTTCATTTTTATCACAGTCATGGCAGTGCCAAGGAGCTTGGGTGCCTTTGCTGAGTCTGACATGCACCCTCACTTGTCCCTCTGGATGCTACCTATTTTACATTTTTTAAAATGTTTAACTTCTAAATTTGTTCTTCAGGTATATCTTTAAATCACTCATTATTTATTCCACAGCTGGCTATTCCCTTAGCCCTCCTGACAGACCCCCGTCTTTCCTCTGCCAACTCTGAAAATCATTTAAAGCCATGCTATTAGTCTAATTTTCACCATCCCCATCACTCACATGCTTCTCTATTAATGTTTACTCATGTACACTGGCTGTTCAGCAAGGCCCTCATTCAGCAAAGCACCTCAGCAAGTTCCTAACTTAAAGTGTGTTTAAGTGCATTGCTTCTGTTACTGACTTTCAAAATCCTTAAGGCTGTGACAATATTTTTCCTTCAGCAATTGGTTTGTTTTGTATTCACTAGTAAGTGTTTTATATTCACCTTATAGCCAAGCTGCTGATTAGCCCATCACTTCTATTTGCAGATTAAAAATATAGAATTGAATTATGAATGTTTTGATATGCTCCAATGGCTTGCTTTCTGGGAAGGGATGAGGCTCATAGGCTCAATAGTTACTTTCAAAGCTAACCTGTATATTTATTCAGACGTGCATCACATTTTAATTTTGTAAGCCCCTGTGGGACTTGTGATTGGTGACACAGAGTAAATTTCTCAGAAGTGTCTATCTGACTTGGGAACACAAGTCCCATTTTCAAAAGTGACTTAGGGTATGTCTACACCGAGTAAAAGACCTATGGCATGACCGTGGCTGGCCTGAGTCAGCTGACTTGGTCTCGCATCACTTGGGCTGCAGGGCTATCAATGTCAATGTACACACTCAGGTTCAGCTGGGCCTGAGCTCTGGGACCCTCCAGTTTGAGTCCAAGCATTGACATTGACACAACAATTTTTGAGCTCTGGCGCACAATCCCAATGAGCCCAAGTCAGCTGACTTGGGCTAGCTGCAGGTTTCATACCCCTGTGTAGACATAGCCTGAGACACTTACAACCAGATATTTCACTGTATCTAGAATCCTAAAGATGTAAATGCCTAAGCATCTGTCTGCATCTTTAGGTGCTTATTGACACCTTTAGGTGCCTAAATACCTTTAAAAATCTGGCCCTAAGTCCCACTGACTTTCAAAGAGACATAGACGCTGGCACATAAGGGTGGGATTCCCCAGGGGAGCTCAGGTTCAGTGTTGCAATGCCTAATGTTTAGCCACCCTGCAGACAAGTGGATTTCACAACTGTGAGTTACATGCCCAGGCTCCCTATGCAATACATGGGGAGAGTTCGGCTTCTAAAAAAGGATTCAAAGAAACCAACATGGTGAGTGGGGAGCCATCTCATTAGCCAGTAGGAAATGCCAATGAGAGGGATGTGGCCAAAGCCCTGCCCTTCACAAGGAGTTAGGTGCCTAATTCTCCAACAGATTCAAATCTGCTGGTTTGGTGGCTGCCCAGAAATCTGTTGCCCTACGTGGCTGCCTAGCCTCTGTGCCTATCTCCACTGGGGATTCACAGCCATGAAACCCCTCTTGGTATTAGGTACTTAACCCCTTTCCCACAAAAATTGATGCGGGTGCTGCAGTCCCCATCCTCCTTTACTTCCCTTTATAATCTTTATCCCAAGGGGGAGCCCACTCACCCAACATGTGGGAGACCCCTGGTGCAAATACTCTCTCAGCCCAAATTGAAACAGGGATATGGGCAAAACTGATTAAATTCTGAGCTCAAGTTTTCTTTATTAACTTTATAATTGTTTTAAAAATACTGGGGATATGGGCCATTCTGAGATCTCTGTCTCAATCTCTCCCATAGAAACTGTTCCACTTATTATAAATAACTAAATAGTCATTGAGCCAGAAAAAGAGTGAGAATGACTCTGTAGCCAGTGGCTAGGGCACTTACTTTGCATGTGGAACAACCAAAGTTCAGGTCCTTATTCCAATATCCCAGATCCTGAGCGAGTGTTCTAACCACTAGTCTAAAGGTTACAAGGTGACCACCACCGCTAGTGACTGGGCTCTGTGTGGGGCCCATTCTGTTAGGCAGCTTCTGACAACATTTAACAGAGCAGGCCCAGAAGTGAGATAGATGGAGGAAAATCTAGTATGAAGATCCTCCCAGGGCTACTCATGAGATAGGCACTGGGCATCAGGACTTAAGCAGCTGTGCACATGTGCTCTAGCAGATTTTTAGTGGTCTAGGGAATTTAGGTGCTTATAGGATTAGGCAATAAATGAGCAGAGGGTCTGAGGATCTAAATTTTGGATGTTGGCAACTAAAGTTCAGTGCTTAAATCCCTGTGTGTCCCTGCCTTGAAATGCCTACATCAGTTTTGAAAAGGGGACGTAAGTGCTTTTGAAAATTTTACTCATATTCTATAGATTTACAGGTAAGTTAAAAATAATAACTGAACATCATCTCTATGCTTTGCAGCAGAATTGATTTTTTTTTCTATTACAAGTTTTTGTTTTTATTTTTGTTTTTTAAAGATATGCTCAAGCCACAATATTTGGATCCAGATGTAGATTCTGAAAATAATAAAATTCAGGGATAAATAGCTTGAGTTTTCATTTGGGTCTGTCTCTGTTAATATTTAGTGTAGCAAGATTAAAATATAGGTAAAGTTTATTTATATAACAACTTCCTATTATTTCATAGGGCCTTATCCAAAGTCTTCTGAAGTCAGTGGGAGCCTTCCCATTCACAAAGAATCCTGTGGCACCTTATAGACTAACAGACGTTCTGCAGCATGAGCTTTCGTGGGTGAATACCCACTTCTTCAGATGCAAGACCCACTTCTTCAGTTGCATCTGAAGAAGTGGGTATTCACCCACGAAAGCTCATGCTGCAGAACGTCTGTTAGTCTATAAGGTGCCACAGGATTCTTTGTTGCTTTTACAGATCCAGACTAACACGGCTACCCCTCTGATACTTCCCATTCACAGATTTCAACAGGCATCAGAACAGGCCCATAAAAAACAAATGTCAACCCCATCTCTAGCTGTTTTATATCATTTGGTTTGCAAGCTCCCACAGTGACTGTGGGTTACTCACTGGGCTCTTGAAAGAGCAAAACCACACCAACTCCAAACTCAGCTGATTCCTTAATAGATCTAAAAGGCAAACTTCAAGGCATAACCTATTACTGTAACAATGCTCCCTCTTTTCCCCATTTCCTTTGGGAAAAGGCAATAGTGCTAGCCCCAATATTTTTAAAAGCATAATGTTAATAAAGAAATCTTAAGCTCATAATTTCACTAATTCTACCTAATTGAAGCTATATGGGCCATGAAAACTCAGAACTGGAGATAGATTCTGAGGCAAATTCTGTCCTGATTTACACTTATGCAATACCATTATCTTTACTGAGGTTTCATGAGATGTCAGAACAGAATATTATCCTTGGTCACATTGCTGCTTGTTATTGCTACCTCTCTCAGATTTCCTCTTTCTCTCAAACACTGAATTGTGTCAAAGTAGTTAAATAAAGATGAGCTGTGCCTATCCATCTTAGGTGTTTATAAGGCTCCTGTCACCTTGGTATCCAGGTGCCAGTATCCAGTAAAGAGACGTGATGAAGCTGAACCCACAGTTCTAGGAAGAGTATTTTAGTTCTATTATTCTACAAAATTGCAAGAGGTCCAGTACAGTCTGTGGAAGATTGCAAAATGAATTAACCTAGCTGTACATTCTTTTATGGTACCTGATTCCAAATCAAAACACTTTCCTCTCAGTCTCCATAAATATCTTATCTGGTCACTCCTGGGTTTATTTTACTGTAGGAATATGATTGGTTTTTATCTGCTTGTAAAGCTCCGTTTTTCACAACATTGGAACCTTTGCCGTCACCATCACTTTAGTTTTGTGAAATTGGCCCTTTTCCTCTTAGAGACTGTGAATGCAGATGGTGAAAGCTGATCTTCGCTTGATCTTGATCTTTTCCATTAGGCATCAGGAAATGATCAGGCAAAACTCCAAGTCTCTACAAGATCAGCAAAGAGAAAAAAATGCAACAGTTTTTACTTTCTCCTAAACTATACAGTCTGAGAAAGAACTTTAGGTTTTGTCCACATATTAATATCCATAATGGGTGTCTGGAGAAGCTAACTCTCTCTTTTGTTGTGTATATATATATATACACACAACATAACTCTCTCTTTTGTTGTGTATATATATATACACAACAAAAGAGAGAGTTAGCTTCTCCAGACACCCATTATGGATATTAATATGTGGACAAAACCTAAAGTTCTTTCTCAGACTACACCAGATTATCAAAGGTATTTAAGCACCTATTCCCATTTATTTCAATGGGAATCAGGCAGCTAAATACTTTTGAGACACTGGACTTCAGCCCTTACTTCAACTCCAAATAAGGATTTTCTATCTCATGATCTGGCTCTTTATCTTTAAATATTCATCCGTGGTAATAATTCTCAAAATGCTTCATCTTTGTCTCAGGTTCAAATTCAGGCCAGGCTGATAGCGAGCAAGAGAGTGATAGGCATGACCATCTGATGCCTCTTTGTTGGCCGATGGCAAATAAGTTGATAGTATCTATCCGGCTTTTAGAATGATTGTGTTCATAAAACAAAAGCCTCCAGCACAACTGGCACTGAGCAGCCTCAGCAGTGAAGTCAAGGACTGAAAGGGCATGGAAGCTTAAGTTACCATTTTACCCATAGTGATCCCACCTCTATATTAGTGTTCAGGCACATTACAGAGTTGTGTGGGGAGTGAGGTACTAATGTTGTCCATTATTAGAAATATTGCAGAAATATTGTTTGCAACTGAAAATGATGTTGACAAAATAATATGATGATCCCTTTGATATCCTACATTTATCTCAGTCATCAGTAATTCTGCTACATAAAAAGGAAGAATTTTAGTATAATGTATTAGATTGTGACTTGGACTTGGACTATATACCTGCTTTTATTTCCTTGAATGGGCTATCTGGACCTTCCTTGAGCCAGGTATGTGGAGCTCTCATCCCATTTACGCCCTTCCTTCAGTAGGTCAGTGAGGTGGATTAGAGATCGTGCAGAGCCTTGGATCGACCTCCTTTCTTGCTCACCAGTACACCTGAACCTGTGCAGGGCGCGTCATAAATTGCTGCTGGTTTAGTCCAGCAGAAAATCACACCTCTTCCCCTCTGCCTGTAAGAACAAGTAGAAAGCCGGAAAGGAATCATGACTGAGATGTGTTTTTAAGTAACAGTGTCATCCAGGACTATGTGAGAGATGGTACAATTCATACACCACGCCTTACAGAGGGCTGTGCCTAAGGTTGCAATCTGGCCCTACAAATAGTTGAAGCATGGCATGGATACTATGATTAAACTAAGAATAGATAATTTGCTTTTCTTTGAGTATGTGTCTATATGTAGCTCTTTCTTAATGCACTCTAGGTGCACATGACCCCATGTGCTTGAGACTGGCAGTCGTGATCGTCCCTCAAGTTTCCTCTGAATGCCTGTGGCAGCAAGACAGAACCTAGCTGGTGTCCGACTCACTAGACTTTAGCTGCAGCTAAATTTCTCTAAAGCTTCTCTAAACTCTCTGAGACTCAGGAGATCTATATTTATTCTATTATTTTTACAACCCCAGTCTGCTCTAGTGGTTGTCAAACTGAAAGATGCTTGCAGACCCTCCTGTATGACCCTCCAGCCTATACAAACCCCTTCCCGGTACACACACACCCTTATAGATTTTTAGAATGACAGACTTCAAGCCATGTCCATCCTGTAGTGGGCTAATTCCATTGAAAGACAGCCATGGGTTCAGCTTAGGGAGAGTCTCACATCCCAAGCTGTTGATTGGTCTACCTCTCCTTCTCTACAGAAACCCACATGTCCAGGGATACAAGGTTGAAGCTCCATCTTCTGGAGCAATCTATGAAAATAGCATTAGATTCAGAAGACTCAAATTCGAAAACCTCCTTTAATGGTCAAGCCCATGTCTTCTGGTGGTCTATCCAGCAGGCAGGAAACTGAACATCTCTGCAAAGAGGGTAGTACTGAAGCCCGACCAGTGGCAACATTGATGTTGACATTGGCACCAGTAATGAAGCTATCAGTGGCCTCAGACATCAGTGCAGGGTGCCAAAAGGGGCTGTCCCAAGAACTGATGCAATAGCTGAAGGTACAGCTTGACATGCTCTCATAAGAAGGTCACAGGAAGACACTCCAGCCAAGGTAGGCATGGTGTCAAAGGTGGGCAAAAAGAGTGGACTGTGCTGCAATGAACTCCATCAATATGGGATCAGCACCAGAAGTACCCCCAGCAAAATCAACTCTGGCACCAACAATGAAAACTCAGTGTATTGGAGCCACACTCAGCACCGATATGGGCACGTGTACTATTACAGCCCCAACTGATACCACCCTACCAGATGATGCTATTTATAGAAGAGGCATATTCCTCATCACCATCCCTTGGACACATCTTTTTGTCAGAATCAAGGAGAAACCTGTCGTCACTGAGGTTACTAGCAGTGTCACCAAAGCCTGGTCTACACTAGGCGTTTAAACCGGTTTTAGGAGCATAAAACCGATTTAACGCCACAACCGTCCACACTAGGAGGCACCTTATATCGATTTTAATGGCTCTTTAAACCGGTTTCTGTACTCCTCCCTAACGAGAGGAGTAACGCTAGTATCGGTATTAACATATCGGATTAGGGTTAGTGTGGACGCTGATCGACGGCATTGGCCTCCGGGAGCTATCCCACAGTGCACCAGTGACCGCTCTGGACTGCAATCTGAACTCGGATGCAGTGGTCAGGTAGACAGGAAAAGCTCCACGAACTTTTGAATATTTCCTGTTTGCCCAGCGTGGAGCTCCGATCAGCACGGGTGGCGATGCAGTCCGAAATCAAAATAAAAAAAGAGCTCCAGCATGGACGATGCGGACGTGATCGCTGTAAGGGCAGGCAAATCTGTTCTATCAGCGCTCCGTTACAGAAGACGAAATTCAAAATCATTTTTTAAATATCTCCAGACAGACGCCATAGCAGGGACTCAGCGCACTGCTGCGTGGCAAGCGTAACGGAAAGCCAAAGAATCAAATGGACGCTCATGGACTGGAGGACTCAAGCTATCCCACAGTTCCTGCAGTCTCTGAAAAGCATTTGCATTCTTGGCTGAGCTCCAAATGCTTCTAGGGTCAAAAACAGTGTCCGCGGTGGGTCAGGGCATAGCTAGGCAATTTACGCACCCCCCACCCACCCCCAGAAGTGAAAGGGAAAACAATCCTGTCTTGACTCTTTTACATGTCACCCTATCTTTACTGAATGCTGCAGATAGACGATGGTGCAGCACTCAACACCAACATCCTTGCTCCCCGCCATGGGTGACTGATGGTACAATAAGACTGATACCCATTGTCATCATCAGCCTATTGGCACATGGGGCAGTGCAAAAGGCCTGGTAACCATGCGTACTAGCATCGGTCAGGTCGATCAAGGGTGCCTGGCCCTAATTTTTCCTGGTAGATGGTACAATATGGCTGATAACTATCATCATCATAGCAACAGGGGGCTGAGCTTCATCAGCCCCCACCCTTCATGTGTAAAGAAAAGATTCAATTGCCCCTGGACTAGCAGCAGGATGCTGGGCTCCTCTCCTCCACACTCCTTAATGTCCTATGTGGACTATCATAGCAACTGGAGGCTGCCTTCCACTCATTTCTCACTAACAAGTATTCCTGCATTCTTTATTACTTCATCACACAAGTGGGGGGACAATGCTATGGTAGCCCAGGAAGGCTGGGGAAGAATGGAATGAACAGGTGGGGTTGTTGCAGGAGCACCCCCTGTGAATAGCATACAGCTCATAATCTATGCAGGATCTGACACAGAGCAGCTGTGCTCTCTGGTTCTCTGATACAGTGGTTCTCTAGTACACTTGCCCATATTCTAGGCAGGACTGATTCTATTTTTAGATACCAAAAAGGAGGGATTGACTCAGGGAGTCATTCCCAATTTTGGCTTTTGCGCCCCTGGCTAAGAGCAGCCAGGGGCACTTATGACAGCAGCAAATGGAACAGTGCAAAAGGACTGGTAGCCATGCCCATCTTATTACCAATTTATGGTATGGTAGATGGTACAATATGGCTGGTAACCATCTCTGCTGTCATGCAAAAGCAAAAGCATGCAGCTGTGTGCCACTGCTGAATCGCCTCTGTGAGCGGCATCTAGTACACATACGGTGACAGTCACAAAAGGCGAAACAGGCTCCATGATTGCCATGCTATGGCATCTTCCAGGGCAATCCAGGGAAAAAAAGGCATGAAATGCTTGTCTGCCGTTGCTTTCCCAGCGGAAGGAGTGACTGATGACATTTACCCAGAACCACCCGCGACAATGATTTTTGCCGCATCAGGCACTGGGATCTCAACCCGGAAATTCAAAGGGGGGGGGAGGCTGCGGGAACTATGGGATAGCTACGGAATAGCTACCCACAGTGCAATGCTCCAGAAATCGACACTAGCCTCGGACCGTGGATGCACACCACCGATTTAATGTGTTTAGTGTGGCCGCGCACACTCGATTTTATACAATCTGTTTTACAAAACCGGTTTATGTAAATTCGGAATAATCCCGTAGTGTAGACGTACCCCAAGAGACCAAAGGATCTCTACAGACCTCAACCGCTGGAACACCAAGACTGGTGCTGACCTGGTCATCTACTTGCTAACCTCCATACATATACAGAACGCCACCAGATGGCCCTAGTGAGGCTATTGGGGCCCAGCCAGTTGGGCCTGTAGATGATGGTTCCCACCTTTATAGAAGTGGAGAAAATCCCCTTCTATGGCTTCACTAGTGAGACTTAGTCTCCACAATATAGAGACAAATGAGACCTGGAAGCTGAATGACACCTCTTGTCACCTGAAGACCTCTTCTCATCATCCCCAGATGAAACAGTAACCTTGGCACCAATGCTGGCACCAGACAACTTCAAGATATGAATCATGGACACCTTAGATATTAAGACTTCGGTCCTCTGCAAAAAAAATCTCTCAAACAATTCAACATTTTGTCACCTGCTGGTTCCTTCCGGATCGCCCTTCCTATAAATGAAAGCCTCTTAGACTCAGCAAGAACTTTGAGGCAAATGACAGCCAATATTTCACCTATGGAAAAAACATGTCAGAAATTATACCAGGAACTTCCCCCTGGGGTTTTGATTATTTTTACTCCAACACCCGAACCTGGTTCTGTAGTGGTCTCAGCTGTCTAGGAGAAGTTGAGATCTGCCAAAAACAGGCATAAAAACAAGGATTGTATGATCTGTTTGGAAGAAATGCATACTCATTGGTCTTGCTCCAACTGAAGGTGACCAGCTGCCCACCATTGCTAGCCAAATAAAAGTTTTTGACATGGGACAAAGTGACACCCTTCATGGCTAAGCTCCCTCATGAAAACAGAGAGGAGCTGAAAAGACATCTTAAAAGGACAGCTCCTGGACAAGTTGGCTCACGGGTGACAATAGACCCTTCTGACAGTGCAGAGGTGACCATGTAGAGAGTTTTGAGGCTCCAAACCTCAATTATCCTTTGCAAGGAACAATCCATGATTGAGAACTTCCCCTGTGAGGGTTTGGGGCTTTTAAGCAAATAGACAGCACCCCACATTCACTGAAAGATTCCACAGCAATCCTATATTCAATGGGGATCTACATTCTCCCACCCTATTGAAAGGTGTACTATCCTCAACCATCGCACCAACAAACAACACTCATCCTGTTGTACCACCAACTAGTGGAGTAGCAGGCCAGGAAATGCCTGGGGTACAACAAGGTGCATCACCTTCCTCCATCTCAGCCCCTCACTCTTCTGTGATCACCACCAGCAAATTTGATGGAATGGGTGAGAGCTGCATAGAAACTAATCCGGGGAACATGAACTTTGGTATGTACCTCATACTCTTCCACCAGACAGGATCTGTATAACATCAGACAGATGGATATTGGGAATCATAGACCACAGCTACCCCAAATAAATCTGTTCCCTATGCCCTACCCATCACCTTCCCTTTCCATCTACAGAGACCTTTCTTCTGAGAACCTATTACAAATAGAAGTGGCCTTGTTGCTTCAGCTAGGAACCTTAGAGGTGGTTTCCTCAAAAATGCAGGGGAAGAGGCTTCAACTTCTGTTATTTCCTTACTCTTAAGGAAAAAAAGGTCTCTTTGTCCCATCCTAGCCTGAAGAAACTCAACAAATATATAGGCTGTCTCAGGTTCAGGAAGGTTACATGTGCCTCCATCATCTCATTGCTTCAAGCTCAAGATTGGTTTGCTCTTGACTTGTAGGATGCATACTTCCACATAGTCATGCATCTGGCCCTCTGGATGTACCTATGATTTACAACGGGGCTAAACCATAACCACTACAGGAGTCTAGCCTTTGGGCTCACTACAGCACTTAGTGTTCACCAAGTGTCTAGCCATAGTAGCAGTGCATTTAAGGAAACAAGGAGTCGATGTGTTTGATCATTCCCTCTCTCCCTGGAGGTGATCAATTCCTGGGAATGGTGCCAACAGCATGGAGTGACTGAGAGTTCTGCACCTAACAGGGGTCAACTAAGACCTGTCAGACTTTCAGAGCAAGTAATGAGACATAAGTATTCACTGCAGGGACTCCTGGCTACCTTCCAAATGTCTTTCAACTTTGATGGTCTTGAGGACTATTGTGTGCCTTGCCACCAATCCCCCGGATTCCCAGGATCATATCAAAGATCAAATGGAACAAAGACACAGTGATCAGCACCTTACTGGTCAAGGCAATTTTGTCTTTTGGATAGCCTACAGATGTCCTGCCAGCCACCCATATGCTTTTCCATCTATCCAGACATGTTCTCACAGAGCCAAGGTTATTGCACCTGGACCTACAGTAATTGCATCTGATGGCCTGGATGTTGGCTGGGTGTGCAGGATTCACATAGACTGTCTCCTGACTGGTGCAGGAGATTCTTTGTAGAGTCAGAAGCCTTCTACCAGTGAGATTTACACTTTGAAGCAGAAAAGAATTTCCATATGATCAAAACAATGTGAAGCCAGCTGATGTCAAAAATTCTGTACTGCTCGTGAAGTAGGCATGACTACTCTTTAGCTCCCTTAATATCCATCTGGCAACAATATCAGCATGTCATGCTCCATTACAGTCACTCTTGGTCTTTTCAAACCTACATTGTTGAGATTCCGTAGGGGAATTCTTCATATCTCTCCTCCAGTTAAGGACTCTTCTCCCACAAAGGAGCTTAATGTGGCTCTCCTATAGCTCACATAGCCAGCATTAGAACCATTAAGGAATGTTTGTTTCATCATCTCACCATCTAGATGTTTTTTTCTCATAGTCATCACATCACTGCAAAGAGTCAGCTGGACCACCATACTGACCCTTCCATGGGGACAAAGTGGTGATGAAACAGCACACTAAATTCATCCCTTAAGTGGTTTCAGAATTCCACGTGAACCAGTCTATTGCCTTAGCTGTCTTCTTCCCAAAGTTTCTGTTTAAAAATATCTGGTCTCACATATGGGGTGCATGCACACCTAGAGTGGGATCAGCATTTAGTACAACGTCTCAAAGAGTTTCAGTTACTATAGAGTAAGTAACCATATTCTACTTAGACTGAGAGATAATATTTAATTTATTTTATGCCATCTCTGAAGGCTGTTTTATATTACAGGATTAATTAATAAACCAAATAATAAAGACAAGAAATAAGAGGAATAAAATTAAACAAAGTTATAATTTCCTGGAATATATTGTCTCTTTACAGAGTGAGGTGAAGGGAACTTTATCATTAACATAAGCAATTATATTCATAAATTTCAGAGTATCAAAGATTTTAAAAGTTTCCTGACTATTAAATTATAATTACCAAAACATGAGGCACTGTGAAAAATTCATAAACTGAATGGAAATTGATAATATTCAATTACATTTGTAATTACAAATCAAAATAGAAAACAAAAGGATAAACTCTTTGTTGTCACCATGTAATTGTGAACTGAACTGATCAGCATATGAACAAGAAACACTATGAAGTTACAAAGTAAAATTTGCATTCAGTATATTTTGAGGAAGAGGCATTACCATTTTTATTGTCCGTTTTCTGGGATAATCCTGAGATTCTCTTAACATTTTTATACACAAGGCTGTGGTGGTTGATCAGTGAATAATACCAGTGCCTAATAAGTATGCTGCATTCTCAGACCCAGAGAGCCTGAAGTCTTCTGTGTGGATGAAACACTCCTGCAAGAAGAGAGGCACAAAAAGGCCTTTCTCCTGTGGAACTCCTTTGTGTCCTTGTGTGTGTGTGTGGTTGGATGGGATGGAGACAATATGGGAGAAGTGGTCCTGCATGGTGGACTCTGCATTGACTCCAGAAAGAAACACTGAACGTTGGCCAAGACAGGTGGTCTATGCATCAGATAGCTCAGTTCCTGTTTAGCACAGACACATAAAGCCTGATAACTTGGGCTCTATGTGGGATTCAAGAATTTCACACTCTAGCCATAGAACAGGAACATCTGGTCATATCTGTGTAAATGTAAGATTATGGAAAGCACATACAATAAAATAAAATTCTGGGATTCATCCTCAAAATTTGCTCATCCAGACCACTAATATGCTTTTTCAGGTGACTGACAAACTGTTCTAGATACATCTAGATAGAGAGTATTTAGGTGCACGGGGGCTCCTGATAGCAGATTATTATTGAGCCTGCTGTTCCAGCTCTGGAGAAAGAGAAAGAAGACAGTGGTGTACAGAAAGGCATTGATTTTTGCAGTACGATTTACCAATGAGATGTAAAAAGTCTCCCCGCTTTTGTTCTCCCTATGATGGGGCAAATTTTTGAAACTATTACAAAAACTCATTACAAAATTCTTCCAGGACAGACATTTTGTTCACCTTTATTTTGACTGGCAATAACCTCACAGTCCCTATCTCCAGCATAAGACTCCAACATCACCCTTCCCCTCCTTTCCCCCACATTATTTGTTTAGGGCCGTGAATAGCCTGCATAATCCTGCATAATCCTGATTTTATATTTCCCATCAGTCAACCTGGAAGTCTTCACACAAACATGGAGTCATGTCTACCGCACCGTTAAAAATACCCCTCCACACCTTCTATTTTGAAATTGCTGCAAAATAACAACTTTGTGGGTTTATATTTGGTGAAATAAACTTCCACCCTAGCCTTTCCCTCTGCTGATCTATTTTGTGGTGTGTGCCTATATGCATATAATAGAATCTTTGAAGTCCAAATATTACATTACATTATTTTAGCCTATTATACTGCAGTCTGTGGTACTTGTGGAAAAGGCTGTGATTAACAGTCTAAACAGAAGAAAGATTGGACAAGCTCCAATCCAAGATAAGGAAAATGAGAGGTTAAGGTTTTGATTTTAATGTAAGGAAGAAAAAGAGTAATGAGTGATCAGAAGTAAATTGAGAAGTATCACAGATATGTGAGCTAGTATTCAAATGATGAATTACATTTCAACTTCAGCAGCGTGTGGGAGGGGGCGGGGGGATTTTAATCCACCAGTTGTATCCTATCTAGCTTAAAAATAAATGTATTCAAGAAATATACAACATTAAAAATTAAGGCCAAGATTTTCAAAAGACTAGTGGTTTCAGTTGTCTCAGTTTTTGGGTGCCCAACTTGAGACACATCAAAGAGGCTTGATTTTTCAGTAGGTGGAAGCTCAGCACTTTCTGAAGATCAGGCTCCATTAAAGAGTTTCTAGTTAGGCACTCAATAACTCGTTGTTTATGAAAATTTTGACTTCAATGTTTTGAAAAAAGCCAGGTTCTCAAAGTTGTGAGCGCCAAAGGGTTCTTTTATAGGGAACTAATCAGGATTAGGGAAGACCAGCTCACTCAGATTCTCAGTGGTTCTGGATTATATCGCAAAATGAAACAACAGTCACTCTGTGTCAATTTTGTCAATTTTATCAAATATATAGACAAGCAAAATTAAAATCAAGAAACACATCCCTAACCTTCCATTAACAATACTAAAATAAATAGAACAATAGACATTAAATCAAATTAATTAGCAGCAATATTGGATTGAGATCAAATCAATTACATCCTCAGGTTAAAAAATCAACACTTAACTTATAAATCCTAAAAGGAAATCTAAGGAGGTGGCTGTATGTTTGGTCACAAACCTCAACTAAAAAATTTCAACCAACTCAATCAAATATATAAATTGCAACTGACTTAATGGTTTGCTAATAAAAGCAAATTATCTGCTGTCTGAGACCACAGTCTCAAGGCTTCCTCCTTAGATTTCCTTTAATGCGGTGGTAGGTCTTTTTCTTCCTTTCCTCAACATAGATCACACTGCAGACCTTGGTAACAGTTTCTGAAAAGCAGAAGTTCAATAGTTTTACTTAACAACTTATCCATGACAGTCTACCGCTGGCACTTTGAACTTAAGTTGACAGTTTTAGTTTAACTTCTTAGGAGACTCACACTTTGAAACATTCATCACTTTTATGAGGCATTGATTTAGGGCTATATATATATAAAAATCTGGGAAATAGACCTTCTGCCATCTTCCTCGGGTGGATTTCACTTGGTGCTCGTGTGCTTATGTCTGCAGGTATTCACACTTTCATACCTTAAAATACATCTACTCCCATCTTGGAGTAGAAAGTTAATTTAAATCCCATTTAGAACAAAATTTAATCAAAGATATTCCTAGGTCTGAATTCACATATGTTCTAGTTCTCTCACAGGTTCTTTCAGTCCTGAATTCTTCCCTAGCCAATTCCATGGTCCAAGTGAGTCATTCTATCCAGTTACCGGCAGATAGTTTGTTGTTGTCCACCCTTTTTATTATTAAATACCAAAACTTTGATTCAAATATTAATTATGATTAGTGTTGCTGATTTATTACCAGTGTGGGAAACATCTTGATAAAGTTTCCTTTCCACTGGGCCATTTGTGACAAATATTAAAGGTATTCTGTCAACCTAAAAATCACAGTTCTCTATGAAAACAAATTAAAATGTAGTTGTAAATTCACAATATTACCTGTAGGGCTTGGGGGCAGGGACAGTACCTGAAACTACTTTTAATTCTATAATTGACCAGATTTCAGGTAATGGACTTCTAAAGTACAATATACAGTGTATTTTTCTATCGACTTGTTGCTCATCGAGAAAATCTACATTTGAATTCAAGTGGAATTTTCAAAACTGCTCAGTGATGGCCTATTTTAATTAAAGTCAATGGTAAAACTCTCATTGACTTTAGTGGGAGCAGACTAAAGGTCAGTGGACGTCTTTGAACAGCCCACTTGAAATATGTTTCTGTTTCTAGATAAAATGTTGATCTTTTTCACAGCCTCTTTCTGCTCCAGTTTTGATGGCTATGTACACTAGATCTGAGTTGAAGGCAGTATGGGCTGGAGGAATGGCTCCTGGTTTGAGAATCAGGCATTTCTGACTTTGACACTAACTGTGGTCTCGGGTAAGCTACTTCATCTTTTCCTCTCACTCTTGGAGGAGTCAAGTATCAGAGGGGTAGCTGTGTTAGTCTGGATCTGTAAAAGCAGCAAAGAGTCCTGTGGCACCTTATAGACTAACAGACGTATTGGAGCATGAGCTTTTGTGGGTGAATACCCACTTCGTCGGATGCAAATAAGTGATGGTCACGTTAACACCACCCTATACCAAAAACCTACTGACCGCTATGCCTACCTTCATGCCTCCAGCTTCCATCCCAGGCACACCACAATATCCATTGTCTACAGCCAAGCACTGAGGTACAACCGCATCTGCTCCAACCCCTCAGACAGAGACCAACACCTACAAAATCTTCACCAAGCATTCTCAAAACTGCAATACCTGCACGAGGAAATAAGGAAACAGATCAACAGAGCTAGACGTGTACCCAGAAGCCTCCTATTGCAAGACAAACCCAAGAAAGAAACCAACAGAACTCCACTGGCCATCACATACAATCCCTAGCTAAAACCTCTCCAACGCATCATCAGGGATCTACAACCCATCCTGGACAATGATCCCTCACTTTCACAGGCCTTGGGTGGCAGGCCAGTCCTCGCCCACAGACAACCTGCCAACCTGAAGCATATTCTCACCAGTAACTGCACACTGCACCATAGTAACTCTAGCTCAGGAACCAATCCATGCAACAAACCTCGATGCCAACTCTGCCCACATATCTACACCAGTGACATCATCATAGGACCTAACCAGATCAGCCACACCATCACTGGTTCATTCACCTGCATGTCCACCAATGTAATATACGCCATCATATGCTGGCAATGCCCCTCTGCTATGTACATCGGCCAAACTGTACAGTCCCTACGGAAAAGGATAAATGGACACAAATCAAATATTAAGAATGGCAATATACAAAAGCCTGTAGGAGAACACTTCAACCTCCCTGGATGCACAATAGCAGATTTAAAGGTAGCTATCCTGCAGCAAAAAAACTTCACTACCAGACTTCAAGGAGAAACTGCTGAGCTTCAGTTCACTTGCAAATTTGACACCATCAGCTCAGGATTAAAAAAAGACTGAATGGCTTGCCAACTACAAAAGCAGTTTCTCCTCCCTTGGTTTTCACACCTCAACTGCTAGAAGAGGGCCTCATCCTCCCTGATTGAACTAACCTCGTTATCTCTAGCCTGCTTCTTGCTTGCATATATATACCTGCCCCTGGAAATTTCCACTACTTGCATCTGATGAAGTGGGTATTCACCCACAAAAGCTCATGCTCCAATACGTCTGTTAGTCTATAAGGTGCCACAGGACTCTTGGAAGCGCATGTGTGTGTGTGTGTAGGGGGAGGGGGACAGGGGGTATAATCATTATCAAACCATATCACAGTGATATAGTGAGGGTTAATTATTTTATATATTGGTGCATTAAATATATAAATCCTTAGAACAGTCCACTCCTTAGAAGCTAGTGGGCTAATAAATACTCTAGCAAAATATAAAGCACAAAAGCAAAAGGTATAACTAGTACAGTTTCATGACTGGAGCACTGAATGATAGTATGTACTGTTCCTATACTGTACTAGAAAAATAAGCATGTATCAAATATTAAACAAATTCCATAAAGAAGAATAAATCAGCCAATCACTAGTAACTCTGTTTCATTTTGCAATGGAACCTTGATTGTAAAGTCATATATACAGATCATAATAAACTTGTTCACTTTTAACATTCAATAAACTCTTCTTTTTATTAGAACACATTTCTTTTTCAGTCAAATCAGAAACTGATTTTTTTACCAATTACCATTCATATTTTAAATGCTCAAAGATTTCTGTTGTTACATGTCATCATTAGTTCTTAGTTTAAATACCTTCTCATATGCTTCTCTAGTGAATAAGATAAGCTGCGACTGACTGTAAAATAAGTGTTGAGAAGAATAGAGGTTAGACCCCTCCCTAAGGTTGTAGAACACATACATCCTGTCTAAGAGGTTGCATATATCATCTGTAGGATATAAAAATATTTAATAGTTGAAGTTACTGAGAAATATGATTGAGATAAAATTATTTTATTGAATATAATTTCTTAATTCTGTATGAATGTTCTTATCATCTAGACCTGCACATTTTATGTTAGTGCCAGTTCTTAAATGATTCTGTGGAACACAATAAAATACAATTTACATTAATACATTAACTTCCATCAGCAGCATCTGAAGGCATTTAGTGATTAATAAAACATTCCTGCTTGTGTGTCAATATAATTAAATCTTACATCTAATGGGATAGATAAGGGCCAAATTTTATGTAAGAGGAAATAAAATCTGCACAAAGTCCAAAAATTATCCTCTTAAAAGACAAAAGTTCAAGTAACAGTAACCATTCAATCAATACAATTGCCTCATGACAGTTTACAATTTGTAGGCTTTATCTGTAATATAGAGAGATTCAGGTCAGCTTTCTGAAATTATACCACACATATTGGAGATGAGGAAGACTATTATTGAATAGAATTGGCAGGGAATTTACTGATTGAATGTGTTTTTGTCAGAAAATGCTTATTTGTCTAAACTGAAACTTTTTGCAGGGAAGGGTTGGTTTCAACAAAACTTTGATCAGGAAGGTTTCTCAGGTCCAGGATTGAATTTCTGGCCAAAAGCAGAGAGAAGAAGCAAAGAGTCTACCCTCATGTGAGCTGGTACTTGATCCTGGATTTCTTATGTCTTAGCTGAGTGGCCTAATCACTAGGTTAACGACCACTCTAGGTTTGATCTTTCTCTGTCTCTCCTACTGGAACTGTTATATTTTGTATAAATAATTAAACATTCACTGGGCTAGAGAGAGACTGAATTCTATAACAGGGGTAGGCAACCTATGGCACGCGTGCCGATTTTCAGTGGCACTCACGCTGCCCGGGTCCTGGCCACCAGTTTGGGGGGCTCTGCATTTTAATTTAATTTTAAATGAAGTTTCTTAAACATTTTAAAAACCTTATTTACTTTACATACAACAATAGTTTAGTTATATGTTATAGACTTATAGAAAGAGATCGTCTAAAAATGTTAACATGTATTACTGGCACGCGAAACCTTAAATTAGAGTGAATAAATGAAGACTTGGCACATCACTTCTGAAAGGTTGCTGACCCCTGTTCTATAATCTGGTGGTTATAACACTCACTTAAGATGTGGAAGAATCAGATTCAAGTTGCTGCTTTGAATCAGGCAAAGGGACTTGCAGCGTCATCTCTTATATCCAAGGTAAATGCCCTAACCACTGGGTTATTGGATATTCTGGTCTCTTGCTTTGTCTTTTTTTTTCCCCATTAAACATTTTGAAAGGTCTGAGTTTCATCCCAATGCAGAATGGGGAAAGTTTTGAAATCTCAAAAATGTTCAAATGACAGGAAATCAATTTCCTATCCAGCTGTCTTATTGATCCTTTAATTTAAAAAAGAAACATCTTCACATTATGGACAGAGTCCTGCAAATCTTTGATAATTTGATGGCAGAGTTTGGAGGGGCTTTTTGTCAGAAACCTAGCATGCTTTTTGATCCTGAATTAATTACCTAAATAATAATGTGCTTAAAAGACAAGAAGTTTCCTGTGAAATTACATAGAGTTTTGGGACCATTTCTTTATTTATAGAATGTCTTCTATTTTATGTTAAGCTTTTAATTATATAATCAAGTTATTTTATTTCAACTTTCACTGCCCCTCTATTCTCTTCTAATATTTTGTCTTACTTTCATTTAGGTATGTGTAGTGTGCAAAGCGATTCTCCATTCTTTGTTCGGGCTGAACACAGTAACTGGTAATGAGGGGTGCTTTGCTTATTCTGGAGCTGGCTAGGATCAGCCCAGCCTCCCAACATAAAGCATCTTCAGGGCTGCTATACATTACACCCAGTTTCCCCTGGTTCTAAGGGATCATCCCAGAAGCCAAGAATAACTGAAGTGCAATAGTACATCAGCCATGTCTCCTTTCCTTAGTCATGCCCTACATGCCTCAGGCAAACTCCTTGCACATGGAGTATTCTTTAGTGGACAGACCAGCCTTCTTGTATGGGCCAGTCATAGGGACATGGCTGCCCCATATAATCCATTTTTGGTCAGAGTGGGTGACTCTCCTTGCCTCAGTTTTCTTCCCCAAAGTTGGTCGTCTCAGGCCTGGTGTACACTACGCGTTTAAACCGATTTTAGCAGCGTTAAACCGACTTAACACCGCACCCGTCCACACTATGAGGCCCGTTATATCGATATAAAGGGCTCTTTAAACCAGTTTCTGTACTCCTCCCCGACGAGAGGAGTAGCGCTAATATCGGGATTACCATATCGGAATAGGGTTAGTGTGGCCACAAATCGACGGTATTGGCCTCTGGGCGGTATCCCACAGTGCACCACTGTGACCGCTCTGGACAGCATTCTGAACTCTGATGCACTGGCCAGGTACACAGGAAAAGCCCCGCGAACTTTTGAAATTCACTTCCTGCTTCCCCAGCGTGGAGAGCTCATCAGCACAGGTGACCACGCACAGCTCATCTGCACAGGTAACAATGCAGTCTCCTGAGAATCGAAAAAGAGCTCCAGCATGGACTACTCGGGAGGTACTGGATCTGATCGCTATATGGGGAGAGGATTCAGTGCTAACAGAACTGCGTTCCAAAAGACGAAATGAAAAAGTATTTGAAAGAATTTCCAAGGCTATGATGGATAAAGGCCATATCAAGGACTCAGTGCAGTGCAGTGCAGAGTGAAAGTTAAGGAGCTCAGACAAGCCTACCAGAAAACCAAAGAAGCAAACGGAAGGTCCGGTGCAGGGCCAAAAACATGCCACTTCTACACTGAGCTGCATGCAATTTTAGGGGGCTGCGCCACAACTACCCCACCCCTGTCCGTGGATTCCGAGGTGGGGGTTGTAATCTCAGCCATGGCTGAGGATTATGCGGACGGAGAAGAATACGATGATGAAGCTGACGAAGATGACCTTGCAGAGAGCACACAGCACTCCGTTAGCCCCAACAGCCAGGAGCTTTTTCTGACCCAGACGGAATTAGCCTCCCAGCCCTCCCAAGCAACTATCGCAGACAATGAAGCCATGGAAAGGACCTCTGGTGAGTGTACCTTTGTAAATATCAAACATTGTTTTTTAAGCAAGCGTTTTTTAATGATTGATTTGCCCTGAGGACTTGGGATGCATTCGCAGCCAGTAAAGTTACTTAGAAAAGTTTAACATGTCTGGGGATTGAGCAGAAATCCTCCAGGGACATCTCCATGAAGCTCTCCTGGAGGTACTCCAAAAGCCTTTGCAGAAGGTTTCTGGGCAAGGCAGCCTTGTTCCGTCCACCATGGTAGGACACTTTACCACGCCATGCATGTAGCAAGTAATCGGGTATCATTGCATGGCAAAGCATAGCTGCGTATGGTCCCAGTGATTGCTGGCATTCAAGAAACATCCATTCTTTATCTCACTGTGTTATCCTCAGCAAAGTGATATCGTTCAGGGTAACCTGGTTGAAAATCAGGAATTTAATTAAGGGGACAGAGATGGCCATTTTCCTACTGGGTTCGTGGACTGCAGCTTAAAAAAAAATCCTTTCCTGCACGTAGCCAAGCGGGGGGAGGGGAGGAGTGAAATACCGATGAGCTTTTTCACATTTGGTCAGCAGGGATCTTCCCAGCTAACAGCCACGCGGTGGCGGGGGTGGGTGAAGGGGGGTGATTAGCAGTGAGCTTTCATGGTACCAGCCGCGGTGAGGGGAGGGGTAAAGCACTGCAGAAGCCGAAAGACAGTGGTTTACCATGGCCGCATGCAAGCTGAATTCTGATGCCTGGACCTGTGTCTGTGAGATCTGTAACCCCAGAGCTGCACGCACTCAGTATTAAGATGAAAAATGCGACCTTGTAGTGAAATCACATGTGCTATGTAAGGTGAATAGTGCTGTTCACTGTGAAAGAGTATAACCATTGTTCTGTAAAATGTATCTTTTTAAATACTTCTCTCCCTTTTCCCCTCCCTTATGCAGCTGCAAATTTTTCAAGCCTCCTTACTCCATCCCAAAGGCTAGCTCAGATAAGGCGGAGGAAAAAGAAGACGCGAGATGAGATGTCTCGGATATAATGGAAGGTAACCCTCAAGGAAAGAGCTCATCTGAATGAGTGGAAAGAGGTGGTATCAAATTACAGGAAAGATGCCAGTGAACTTGAGGACAGGAGGGACACCCGAGATGAGAGGTGGCGGCAGGAAGATCGGCAGGAAGATCAGCGGTGGTGGGATGCAACTCTGGGGCTGCTGCTGATCAAACTGACATGCTCCGGCATCTGGTGGAGCTTCAGGAACGGCAGCAGGATCACAGAGTGCCGCTGCAGCACCTGTATAACCACCCTTACCCCTCACCATGTTCCACATCCTCCTCACGCAGACATGTAAGAACGTGTGGGGGGAGGCTCCGTGCACCCGCCCACTCCACCCCCGTGGACAGCCCAACCACTGTGGAATTTTTTTAGTGGGATTTTCCATCCCTCCTATCCGCCTCCCAAACCACACCCGGGCTACCTTCTCAGTTCTCTCCCTCTTTTTATAATGAATTAATAAAGAATACATGATTTTTAAACTATAGTGACTTTATTTCCATAAGCAAGCTGTAATCAAAGGGGGAGGGTGGGTTTCTTACAGGGAATGACTCAATCAAGGGGGGGGGTGTTCATCAACAAACACAGCAGTCACACCCTACCCTGGCCAGTGATGAAGCTCGTTTTCAAAGCTTCTCTGATGCGCACCACTTCCTGGTGTGCTCTTCTAATCTCCCTGGTGTCTGGCTGCACATAATCAGCAGCCAGGTGATTTGCCTCAGCCTCCCACCCCGCCATAAAGGTCTCCCACTTACTCTCACAGAGATTGTGGAGAACACAGCAAGCAGCAATAACATAGGGGACATTGGTTTGGCTGATGTCTGAGCAAGTCAGTAATGTGCGCCAGCGTGCCTTTAAACGGCCAAAGGCACATTCTACCACCATTCTGCACTTGCTCAGCCTGTAGTTGAACAGCTCCTGACCACTGTCCAGGCTGCCTGTGTATGGCTTCATGAGCCATGGCATCAAAGGGTAGGCTGGGTCCCCCAGGATAACTACAGGCATTTCAACATCCCCAACTGTTATTTTCTGGTCTGGGAAGTAATTCCCTTGCTGCAGCCATTTAAACAGAGTAGTGCTTCTGAAGACGCGAGCGTCATGAACCCTCCCTGGCCATCCCACGTGGATGTTGGTGAAACGTCCCTTGTGATTCACCATGCTTGCAGCACCATGGAAAAGTACCCCTTGCGGTTTACGTACTGGGTGCCCTGGTGCTCCGGTGCCAATATAGGGATATGGGTTCCATCTATTGCCCCCCCACAGTTAGGGAATCCCATTGCAGCAAAGCCATCCACTATGGCCTGCACGTTTCCCAGAGTCACAACCTTTCGTAGCAGCAGCTTAATGATTGCTTTGGCTACTTGCATCACAGCAGCCCCCACAGTAGATTTTCCAACTCCAAATTGATTCCCGACTGACTGGTAGCTGTCTGGCGTTGCAAGCTTCCAGAGGGCTATTGCCACTTGCTTCTCCACTGTGAGGGCTGCTCTCATCTTGGTATTATGGCATTTCAGGGCAGGGGAAAGCAAGTCACAAAGTTCCATGAAAGTGCCCTTACGCATGCAAAAGTTTCGCAGCCACTGCGAATCGACCCACACCTGCAACACAATGCGGTCCCACCAGTCTGTGCTTGTTTCCCGGGCCCAAAATCGGCGTTCAATGGATAGAATCTGCCCCATTACCATCAGGATCTCCAAAGTGCAGGGGCCCGCGGTTTGAGAGAATTCTGTGTCCATGTCCTCATTACTCTCATCGCCGCGCTGCCGTAGCCTCCTCCTCCTCGCCTGGCTTTGCAGGTCCTGGTTCACCATAGACTGCACGAGAATGCATGAGGTGTTTAAAACGTCCACGATTGCGGTATTGAGCTGAGCAGGGTCCATGCTTGCTGTGCTATGGCGTCTGCACAGTTCACCCAGGAAAAAAGGCGCAAAACGGTTGTCTGCTGCTTTCACGGAGGGAGGGGTGAGGCTGTACCCAGAACCACCCGCGTCAATGATGTTTGCCCCATCAGGCACTGGGATCTCAACCCAGAATTCCAAGGGGCAGGGGAGACTGCAGGAACTATGGGATAGCTTCGAGATACCTACCCACAGTGCAACGCTCCAGAAATCGACGCTAGACTCGGACCATGGACGCACACCGCCGAATTACTGTGCATTGTGTGGCCGCGTGCAATCGACTTTATACAATCTGTTTTACAAAACCGGTTTATGTAAATTTGGAATAATCCCGTAGTGTAGACATACCCTCAGCTTCGCACAGACTGGAGATGTGGCTTAGCCCTCTGGCCAAATCACAACAAACATAACCTCCTCTGAGTACTGAGTCCAAAATAAATAGTCACAAACCAACAAAAAATCTCTCTGTCCTTCAGGGCTTCTTTTCAGACCAGCCTCTGGGCCCTGTTTCCAGCCCCTTTCTAAGCTTTGTGCCTCATGTCATTCCTAGCTCACATGTATAGTCCTGGGTTCTTAGGCTGGTTCCCTTAAAGTACCCTTTTTCTTTCAGTCCCTGGCTCAGGGTCTACCACCCAGTTCATTTTCCAAGCCACATGACATACATCAGGCATGTATGTTTAAATCTGTTCTATAGTTCCACAGTAAAATACCCCAATATTATTCTCATAGTCGTTTAAGTTAAACAGTAACTTTGCAGAAGCTTTTACTTATCAGCAAATACAATAATGATGAATGCTGGGGCAGAGGTCCTATCTTCTGCCAGTTCCAAGTTGACATTTTGTACATGAGTGTGGAATTTATATTACATATCAAAGGTTGGCACCTTTGCAGAGCCAAGGATTGGAGAAACACATTAACTTTTCTCTTACCTATCCTTTTTCATTTAAATTTAACTTTGGAAGCGGTTCAGTGCAGGTTTGATTTTGACTTTGGTCAAAAGTTCAGGTAGAATTTCATTTTATCCCATCTCCCTTTTCTGTTTCCAACCACAATGTTCTTAAACATACTGATTTTAAGTTATGAAAACTTGAAGCACTCATAACAACATTGAGAAGTATAAAGAGTGGAAAAAGTCGTTTTGTCCAGAAGTTGTTGGGGTGCAGATAACTCAGAAATAATCTTGGCCTTGATTTATTTAAAGCAACTTTAATATATCTTGTTTTCATGGATAGCAGAAGTAGAACAATGCCTCTGGGCACAAGAAAACAAACTGAGGCAGCTAGAAGAAGGATTGAGGATGGCTTAAGGAGAAAAGAAGGATGAGTTATGGAACTGTAACCCTCACAACATGTGTTTCTTTGTTCTCAAAAGTGGATAAAGACAGTGACCCATTCAAATCTCCTGTCTGATTTCAGCCACATCCAAGGGAAATGGAGGGTACATGTGGTAGTTTCTGCGTTGCAAAGAAAGCAATCATTTCTCCCTTTTCTACTAAATAAACTGAATTGATCATCCCCATTCCCCAAAGGAAGTGCAGTAGAATAAAGTTCATTTGTATTCAATAAAGCTATAAAACCATTCAGGGGTTCTGGTGAAAGAGTAAACCACAAGAGTAAAGGCTTTCAAATAGCACAGCTGCAATTCCTTTCAACTTTCACTTTTTATTAAATAAGCTAAGGGACATGATTCATCCCCTGGTGCCTGCACATAAGTCTCATTAGCACTAATGGGAATTACACGTTCAAAAGAAAATACAATTCTAAATTGGGAGCTTTCTTTTAAAATAGAAAATAAAGTTTCAAAGTAGGGCAGACACAATGAGAGAACATTGAAAGCCACACAATTTAAAATGAAAATTTTAATTTAGGAGAACAATGTAGTGTCCTCTCTTGGGGCTACATCTAGTTGAGGATGCATTTTTTCTCCAATCTCTTTTACCACACCCCAACCTCTGTCACCTGCTGATCAGGCAAACCATCAGTTTTTCCCCCCAAAATAAATAAAATCTGCAACAGGTTTTATCAAGGGTCTGACCATTAAGAAGACTTTCCAACCCCAGGAAGTCCCACAGAAAGGAGAGACTTTAACTGTGGGATATGCTTTAAAAGCCTGGCTTTCATTTCTGCACATGCAAGTACATGCACCAGGACTTAGCAAGCACTTGTGTGCATGCTTAAAAAATGTCTGTGTCTGTGGTCTATTTTCATTAGAACAACACTTGCACATAAAGATTTTTAATATCTGAGTGAAATCCCCAATGGGAAGAAATTTTTAAATGAGATTTTTGCCAATGACTTTCGAGGGGCCAGATTTCAACGTATGTCTTCAAAAACAATTGGCCCCAACATGTTTTGAGGATGCAGATTGTAACTGGTATTAGACTATTGATAATGCCTGTCGCAATCCGATACGAAGTTATGGCTTTGAATGGCCAATTGTCGGTCCACGGCCATCTTGTCCTGTTAAAAGGATGAGGCAGCCTCCAACTTGGACCAGGTTCTTGTTGTATAGGAGAGGGCAGAGACTCAATCCTGCCCAGCAACACTGGCTGTGTATGCTCTCCTGTGTTTTTGTTTTTTTCTCTCTCCTGCTGGGCCATCTAAAGGTCAGGCTAGTTCTGTGTGTGAAGGCCTGATTCTGTCCGGCAACCTGTTTTTTTGGGGTCGGTCGTCTGGAGGTCAGGTTAATTCTGCCCAGCGACTCACTTTCCCGCTCTTTTTGGACCCAGTCATCTAAGGGTCAAGTTTGTTTACTTGTCAACTCCAGTGTGCCGTGTGCAAATCCTGCCGACGTGGGGTGGCAACAGCTCGAAGCCTGGAGGGAGGAGGGACCAGGGAGCCAATCAGATGTTGACACGAGTGAGTGAGACCCTTTCTATAAAACTAGGTTTCCCCCAAAAATCTGTGTGGAGCATCCGCGTGTTAGCTGAAGGACCTGATCAACCGTTCAGCCAGGGTCTCCTCCCGGTAAAGTGCACTCGTGTCGTATCGTTTGGATTCGTTGTTGTTTGGACCCGATCCCTGTCAGCTCGTCATGCTTCTGGTGTCTGTTCTGCTGGTCAGCTGTGCCTGGAGTGCGGTATTTGTTTTTTAATATCTGACAGTTAGCTTATTTAGCCTCTTATTTTTTCCCCTCCCTAACTTGGTACCAAATATCTACTCAGGATATCAGGATTGTATTAATGAGCTCAGAATTACACAATTGCTTAGCTAGCTTGTATAATTGTTCTAGTTGTTAATTGAATTGTTAATTGCAAACTGTTTTATGTGTGTGAATCACTGCTCTGTCTTTGTCCAGAGTGAATGAATCTGGGAGCTGTCTCCACCTGGAGATTAGCTGACCAAGGGGTTCCTGTCCCCGCGGTCTGAATGAGTGGAATCTGCCCAGCTGCAGCCGCACCACACTCTGGGTTACCCTTAGTGTGAAAGCAAGGGTGGCTGAGGCAGTGGCCCGTGGGTCTCTTTCTCTGTGTTGCACCGGGCACCGCTCTGACGAACCCGACTCCCATCTTGTGTGATTGGTGTGTCTGGCTATTTGGTGTGGTGTGGTGAGCAGTATAAAGTGTATTATTACTGTGTTTTGGGGTGTGTTTGTACTTTTGATACCATCCCAGCCAAAGTTGCCTACTCCCCCAGCCCAAGTTGTAATTATCCCCCAAATAAACGCAGCCACTTGGCTTTTCACTGTTATTCTGGTCCTGCCTGTTTTTCCCCACTGAATACCAAGCTTTAACGAACCGCAATCTATTTCGGTCAATGCCAACACAGGCATTTGAACCAACCAAGTAAAGATGCATGAATGTACACATTCTGTTTTGTGCAGTATCTGTTGAGAGAGCCCATTCAAAATGGTTGACACATGACACAGGTTTAAATTCAAATTGTCTGATCTCCAATCCCAATCTAAAAAACCAGATCCAAAATATTACTCCACCATTGTCTCCCCTCCGTAACTGTTCTTCTACTGTGGCCAGAAAGAGAGGAACATTAATACAATCACTCACTTCTGGGGTTTCTGCATCTCTAACCCAATATCAAGGAATCATCAGAGAGAAGAATTCAAAACCCTCATCTCTTATAACACTAGGGGCTCTTGTACCCAGGGGTTCATCCATACTCTCTCATCTTTAACATTCTCAGGGCTTGTCTACACACAAAAGCTGCACCGCTTTAACTACGTAGGTATAGTTAAAATGCTAATCCTCTCCCCTCCGCTGTTATACTGGTATAAAATTGTTTATACCACTATAGTTTATTTTCATGTGGGAAAGAAATGTTGATTTAAGTCTTTATGGTCTATAATTTCTAAGGTAAAATTAATTTGTTTAAATACCTGTTAAATGAAAATGTGACATTGGACTTTCCTTTTCATTTCAGGAAATAGCAAATTGCTGCTGCAGTTCTGTGAAATCTCCTGGAGAAGAAATTTAATCCACAGAGTTCTATAAATATTTTACAACTAGTTAACTTTTATATTCTTGGGCACCTCTTAATTCTCAAGCAGTTCTTTACTATCTGTGCAAAGTGTACTTCCGTTCCTTTTGAAGAAAATAATTCCTTGAGTTTTCCTATACTAATTTTATAATTAAAATGCATTTTGCATGGACTGTTATAGACTTTTTGCAATGCCACATCAGAATGTTACTTTATTTCATCCTCAGTCCTACAGTGAGATCCACCAGGGTAAATCCAGTCGCAGGATCGGGGACTTAGTCTGTTGTTCAGCATCAGGTAATGACCCCATGTCTTATGTCTTAGAGGAGGGACCGGGGGGAAGCACCTATAATTCACCTCGGGTTTGTGCCAAAGCCCACTGAACTCAGCTAGAGTCTTTCCATTGAATTTTAACAGCCTTTGGATCCAAGCCCCAGTGAAATTGTGTGGAATGCAGTACATAGACAAAAATCCTCCTTAACCCTCATTCAGCTTTAACCCTGAAACATTAGACTTGATGACACTATAGTTATTTTAGCTTGGATTGTTAATGGTCATCAAGTTATCAGGTGTATGTATAAATCTAGAGAATTCCATATTAAGAACATAAGAACATAAGAACGGCCGTACCGGGTCAGACCAAAGGTCTATCTAGCCCAGTATCTGTCTACCGACAGTGGCCAATGCCAGGTGCCCCAGAGGGAGTGTACCTAACAGGTAATGATCAAGTGATCTCTCTCCTGCCATCCATCTCCATCCTCTGATGAACAGAGGCTAGGGACACCATTCTTACCCATCCTAGCTAATAGCCATTTATGAATATATTGACAGTTCTTTATATTAAAATTATACAGGATTTAAATATACCAAACTTTAATTTATTGTAACTAATGGATTATGAGAGAGGAGGCTGAATGATTATTTGATTTCAATCTCTGGCCCCAATTCTTTCTTTTGTGTCCAAAGAGAGCGTTTTTTCCAAAGCTGTAAGCCTGATAGGCAGACAATTTCAGATGTCTGTGAGAAACTTAAAAGTAAAGCTGCCTGAAATATTTTTGAATGCAAAATTTTGTCAAAAAATGACTTTTTTTTAAAAAAAAGTCTGGCTTTTAAAGGAAACCTGAAAACAAAAAAGTGGAGGGTTTTTTGGATTTTTTTCCTTTTTATCCCCTTTTTCAGTGAGGAAAGATGGGAGGGAAGAAGAGAAAGAGGGCAAAAACTGGAAAACTAAAACTTGAAAATCTCAAAACCAAAAAATAATATTTTTTTATCAAAAAGTTCAAGTAAATAATGAATAAAATTCCTTTTCAAAACCTGCAGAATGACAATGGTTTTAAAGTTTTAAACAAATTTTTTCTACCAATTTTTGATAGGAAGGCATTAAGAAGCATTGTGTTAGTAATGGCTGTCTCTCTGCAGGCCTTTCCACAAAGACTATAGAAGATGCTACCTTTATTATCTAGAAAAGGTGAGTTGGTTTGGATACAATTAAAAGTACTTTTAAAACTTAATCTGTTCTTCAAAATGAACCATACTTGATATTTGAAAATGTTCAATTACTTTTTCTATAGTATATGTGTACCCCTTCTATATAGGACCAACCCAACTATAAACAAGAAGTATCATACATTTCATTAAAAAAGACTCTTCCAGTATGAGTTCTCATTTTTCAGGTCAAATTAATTTAGATAATGTGGAGAAGATGAAAGCTCTACATCAGTGCAGACTTGTGCTTAGTCACAAGATTCTGAGCTACCACATTCACCTCTGGGACAGTAGGCATCCAAACTTCTGTGCACTTATTCAAGCTTTCAAACAATTCGAGGTTCACCCACTATGAGTAAAGGTTAGTGTTTGGCAGATTGCATTCTGTGACAAAGTCCCTCTTCTACCTTGGTGGGTCCTGCGCTTCTTGGCGGATTTGCTCACCTCAGTGATCTTCCCCTCTGGTGGAACCCACAGTCTGGATCAACTCCTCCTGTGTCTGATCAGGAGTTGGGAGGTTTGGGGGGTACCTGGGCCCACCCTCTACTCCAGGTTCCAGCCCAGGGCCCTGTGGAATGCAGCTGTCTATAGTGCCTCTTATGACAGCTACAATTCCCTGGGCTACTTCCCCATGGCCTCCTCCAAACACCTTCTTTATCCTCACCACAGGTCCTTCCTCCTGATGTCTGATAATGCTTGATTGTATGATAATTCCTCAGTCCTCCAGCAGCACACCCTCTCAGTCTCAGCTCCTTGTGCCTCTTGCTCCCAGCTCCTCACATGCACTTCTCTCCTCTGGCTCCTCCTGCTTGACTGGAGTGAGCTCCCCTTTTTATACCAGGTGCCCTGATTAGCCTGCCCTGATTGGCTGCAGGTGCTCCAATCAATGTAGCTCTCTCCGGTGCCTTCTAGAAAGTTCTTAATTGGCCCCAGGTGCCTTAATTACCCTGGAGCAACTGCCATTTTGGTTCCCACGGTACTAGGGATTTGCTTAGCCTGGGGCTAACATACCTGTTCCTGAGTACTTTCCTGTAGCCATCCGGCCTTGCTCCATCACATATCCCCCCCCCCCCCGCTCAACACCATAGGGTTGGGCAACTTGGGACGCCGGGCAATGTGCTCGCGAAAGACCATCAGCGTTGCCGTGGTGGCATCCAGCCCTATGCCGTATGCGGAACTGGAATGGTTGGAGGGATAAGAACCACCTGGTGACCCTTGCATTCTTCTCCCTATTTCTCTGCATCCATTGAAGGGGTGCATGGTCCGTCACAAGAGTAAACCGCCGGCCTACGAGATAATAACGCAGTGTCTCCATGGCCCATTTAACAGCAAGGCATTCTCTCTCGACTACTGCATACTTCCGTTCTCGTGGGAGCAGCTTTCTGCTTAGGTAGAGAATCGGGTGTTCTTCATCTCCAGTCATTTGGGACAGAACTGCCCCCAACCCCACCTCAGAGGCATCTGTCTGTAAAATAAATTCCTTGGTAAAGTCCGGGGCTATGAGTACGGGGTCATTACAGAGGGCTGTCCGAAGGTCTACAAACGTCCCTTCTGCAGCATCGGTCCACTTCACCATGTCTGGACCTCGAGCCTTCACCAGATCCGTTAGAGGACTTGCCCTACTGGCAAAGTGGGGAATAAACCATCGGTAGTAGCCTACCACGCCTAGGAATGCACGGACCTGCTTCTTTCGGGTCGGCCGGGGCCAGTTTTGAATCGCTTCTAGTTTATTACTTTGGGGCTTCACTATACCTCTTCCTACAATATATCCCAAGTACCTAGCCTCTGCTAGTCCTATGGCACACTTAGCAGGATTAGTGGTGAGGCCAGCCCGCCTTAAGGTGCGTAGCACTGCCTCAACTTTCTCCAAGTGGGTTCCCCAGTCTGGCGTATGGATGATGACATCATCTAGGTATGCAGCTGCATAACTAGTATGGGGGCGCAGCAGCTTATCCATGAGGCGCTGGAATGTGGCTGGGGCCCCATGTAACCCAGAAGGGAGAACAGTGTACTGGAATAGCCCGTCTGGGGTGGAGAATGCTGTCTTTTCTTTACCTTCTTTGGACAGGGGAATCCGCCAATACCCTTTTGTCAGATCCAGTGTAGACAAGAATAGGGCACTACCCAGTCGGTCAACCAGTTCGTTGATGCGTGGTATGGGGTATGCATCAAATTGAGATTCTTCATTCAGTCGGCGAAAGTCATTACAGAATCTTGTGGTACCATCAGGTTTGGGCACTAGAACGATTGGACTGCACCACTGACTGTAGGATTCTTCAATAACGCCTAATTCTAACATTTTCTTTACTTCGGCCTTGATTTCTTCTCTTTTGGCTGCTGGGATTCGGTAGGGTCTCAGTGTTACCTTGGATCCAGGGATCGTGCGGATATGGTGATAGGTCTCAGTCGTCCGCCCCGTGGTTGTAGAGAACACATCTCGATTGCGATTAATCATGTTGGCTGCCTCGATCTTTTGGATTGGCGTCAAGTCGGGTGATATCTTCACTTGCTCATGTAAGTTATCCTCCTGGGGAAGGGTCTCCCGGGTGACTAAGCATGCCTCTCGATCATGCCAAGGTTTTAGAAGATTGATGTGGTAAATTTGCTCCGGTTTCCTGCGGCCTGGCTGCCGCACCTTATAGTTTACCTCTCCCACGGCTTCAATCACTTCATAGGGTCCCTGCCACTGGGCCAACAGCTTGCTTTCTGCTGTGGGCACCAGGACCATTACTCGATCCCCTGGTTGGAACCGTCGAAGCTTTGCTTGGTGGTTATAATGGGTCCGTTGGGTCTCCTGTGCTTTCTCCAAATGTTCTCGTACAATGGGTGTAACTCGGGCTATCCGATCCCTCATCTGTATTACATGCTCGACTATGTTCCTTCCGGGATTTGGCTCCTCTTCCCAGGCTTCTCTGGCTATATCCAATATGCCTAGGGGGTGGCACCCATATAGTAGTTCGAATGGAGAGAAGCCTGTGGAGGCTTGTGGAACTTCCCGGATGGCGAACATGAGGTAAGGCAATAGGGTGTCCCAGTCTTTCCCATCCCGGCTCACCACTTTCCGGATCATGGCCTTGAGGGTCCTATTGAACCTTTCCACAAGGCCGTCTGTTTGCGGGTGGTATACAGAGGTCCGTAGGGCTTGTACATGGAGCAATGAATAAAGATCTTTCATCAACTTAGACACGAAAGGTGTCCCTTGATCAGTCAGTATCTCCTTGGGTAGCCCAACCCGGGAAAAGATCTGTACTAGCTCCTTAGCTATTGTCTTGGAAGCTGTGTTGTGTAGGGGGACGGCTTCCGGGTATCGGGTAGTATAGTCTAGTACAACCAGCACATGTTGGTGGCCCTGAGCTGTCTTCTCTAGGGGCCCAATCAGATCCATGGCTATGCGTTCAAATGGTACCTCTATTATTGGAAGAGGTATCAAAGGGGCCCGTAAGTGTGGGCAAGGGCTATGTAGCTGACACTCTGGACAAGAGGTGCAGTATCGCCTGACATCTTCATGTACTCCTGGCCAGAAGAACCTCCGCAGGATCCTGGCCTGGGTTTTCTCTACCCCTAAGTGTCCTCCAAACAGGTGACTGTGGGCGAGGCTCAATGTGGCTTTTTGATGTTTTCATGGCACCAGAAGTTGATGTATCTCCTGCTCCTGCATTTGCACCACATGGTACAGGAGATCTTTCTTCACTATAAAGTAAGGTCCTGGACCTCGGACCTTCCCCTCCACTGCTATCCCATCTATCTCAGCCACCTCTTTCCTGACGTTATCATATCTGGGGTCCTTTGCCTGGTCCCGTCCGAATGTCTCTCTCCCAGGACTACCCTGCCTGAGCTCCCAGGGGCTGGCTTCTGCTTCTTCCAATGGCCTGTCACCATCATGGCTGGGGCCAGCCTCTGGCTCACCTTCCATGTTGGTAGTTTCTCTGTTGGCTGCTCGTGCCCATCTGCCTACTAGCGCAGTCTTCTGGCCCTGGGTCAGGATCTGGGTTCCCAAAGCCTTCGCGGCCCTCCTTTCTTTTTTTGTCTTCCGGGCCTTTTGGGGGGCTGAGAAAAGATCCTGAGAAAACTCAGAAAACATGGGGGGTTGAGATTCCCCCAATGATGAGTCGCTGCCAACAGGGTCTCCACTTCCCTGCAGCCTCTCAGGGGGAAGTAAATTATCAAACCCTGGATAGTCTCTCCCAATAACTACAGGATATGGGAGTTTAGGAACAACGCCCACTGTCACCTCAATGGGGTTCCCCTGAACCTCTATCTCCACTGGGATGGTGGGGTATTGGCTCATGGCCCCATGCACACATGTCACTGCTACACGTTTGGCTTGTAGCAGCTGGCTACTTTTTACTAGCTTACCCGATATAAGGGTGATAGCACTCCCTGAGTCCACCAGTGCTGTAGTCTCTGTTCCATTTATCTTCACTGGCCTGGTGTAGTTATGTGGGGCTAATGCAACGCCCGCAAGGTGGATAAGGGAGCATGGGACCTCCCAATCCCCCAAGTTGCATTGCATAGGTTCTTCGGTGCTGGGACACTGTGCTGCTATGTGTCCCCACTCCCCACATGCATAACATCTATAACTGTTTCTAGTCAGTCTCCCATCATGTGGGCTAGGGGGTTTAGTCCCAGGGTTTCCTCCACTCAGGCCAATCCCTTCCTTCTGGAGTCTCTGTGGGTTTTCAGCCCCCCTCTTCCTCCACCTAGGACTCCCCAGGGGTTTGGCTGTCCCTCCTTCCTGGGTTGGGTGTTTGCTACGGAAGGGGCTTTCCTTGCGTAGTTGGGTCAATTCTCTGGCTGTCATGCGTCTTTCTACCAGCGTGATCATCTCGTCATAGGTGTATGGATCGTTCTGGCCTACCCATTTGCGGAGATCTGGTGGCAGGGCCCTCATGTACCGGTCGATGACCAGAACCTCTAGTATCTCTTCCGGACTCCGGGATTCTGTTTGCAACCACTTTCGTGCGAGATGGATGAGGTCATACAATTGGGACCGCGGGGTTTTGTCTTCCTGGTACCTCCACTCATGATACCGCTGGGCCCGCACTGCGGTCGTTACCCCAGATCTGGCCAGGATCTCTGCCTTCAACTGGGAGTAGTCTGCTGCAGCCTCTTCAGGCAGATCATGGTAGGCCTTCTGGGCCTCCCCATACAGGAATGGGGCAAGGATGCTAGACCACTGATCTCAAGGCCAGGCCTCCCGTAGGGCTGTCCTCTCAAAGGCCAGAAGGTATGCCTCTACATCATCCTCCCGCATCATTTTCTCCAGCCAATGGCTAGCCCGTATGAGCCGCGTCCCATCATGGCCACGGTTCAGCTCTGTAAGGGTCTTTACCTGGCTTACCAGTTCCTGCAACATAGCTCGGTCTTGAGCAGCTTGGTCCATCAGCAGGCGATTAGTCTCTTGCTGCAGCCGCACTGCTTCTTGCTGGGTGGCTGCCTGGACACGGGTAGCCTCCTGCTGGGCCACCGTGGCTTGTATCAGTGCCCGCACTACGTCATCCATTGTGGTGACACAAAAAAAAATTAACCCTCTTTTTTTTGTGTGTGTGTGTTTTTAAATCACCCTCCTTCTTCTGCGGCGCTGTGCACACCAAATATCCCACCCCTGACACCAGTTGTGACAAAGTCCCTCTTCTACCTTGGTGGGTCCTGCGCTTCTTGGCGGATTTGCTCACCTCAGTGATCTTCCCCTCTGGTGGAACCCACAGTCTGGATCAACTCCTCCTGTGTCTGATCAGGAGTTGGGAGGTTTGGGGGGAACCCGGGCCCACCTTCTACTCCGGGTTCCAGCCCAGGGTCCTGTGGAATGCAGCTGTCTATAGTGCCTCTTATGACAGCTACAATTCCCTGGGCTACTTCCCCATGGCCTCCTCCAAACACCTTCTTTATCCTCACCACAGGTCCTTCCTCCTGATGTCTGATAATGCTTGATTGTATGATAATTCCTCAATCCTCCAGCAGCACACCCTCTCAGTCTCAGCTCCTTGTGCCTCTTGCTCCCAGCTCCTCACACGCACTTCTCTCCTCTGGCTCCTCCTGCTTGACTGGAGTGAGCTCCCCTTTTTATACCAGGTGCCCTGATTAGCCTGCCCTGATTGGCTGCAGGTGCTCCAATCAATGTAGCTCTCTCCGGTGCCTTCTAGAAAGTTCTTAATTGGCCCCAGGTGCCTTAATTACCCTGGAGCAACTGCCATTTTGGTTCCCATGGTACTAGGTATTTGCTTAGCCTGGGGCTAACATACCTGTTCCTGAGTACTTTCCTGTAGCCATCCGGCCTTGCTCCATCACAATTCCTTAAATATTGACGCTCCCACTGCTGTTTGCCTTCTACCTGTGTGACTGCTCCATTTAGAAGTCACAATAAAAAATGTTTTTGAATGAAAACAAGTTTTATTGAAACTCTTGTTAAAATCTGCATTATAGGAAACTTGCAGGCATCACTGCTGGAACAAAAACTATAGGAGTAGACTGAATAGGGATATATAATTTACTGTGATGCTACTGCCACAAATTCATTGCAGCAGTGCATATAAAATAAATAGTTGGCTAGGGAGTGGTTGAATGAGGCGCTTCCTATATATATATATATATATATATATATATATATATATATATATATATATATATATATATATATATATATATATATATATATATATATATATAAAAATGTACAAATAGGGACATATTCTAACCTCCGTTATACTGGTGTGTATCTGAAGTAACTCCAGTAAAGTCAATGGAATTACTCTGGATTTGTACTTTGTGGATTTGTGACTGAAAGCAAAATTTGGCCTACAAAGCCTTCAAGAAAATGTTGATAAAATGTCTGGGTTTGTTAAGATAATTAACATGATAGATAAATTAATATGATGACAGTGCCATATTTCTTTAACTCTCAAACAGTTGGAGAGTCATCATTTATTTTAGGTAAAATATGTATGGAGGAGACAGCTGTAATAAGTATTCGAATGTGTTCTTTGGAAATATATTTTTTTCTGTTGATAACAGATGACCTCTCACACAGTGGTCCATGACACTAGATCCAAGTTCCTTAACATCAGCCTCCTGAAATTGAACTAATAGAAAGAAAGTATTAAAAATGAGGTCACACGGTTTGGACAACTAATTATTATTATTATTTAATATTATTATTATTACTATTATTACTTAATCTATTTGTATAATCATAGCACAGGACCCCATTGAGCTAGGCGCTGCACACACACAGAACAAAAAAACAGTCCCAGCCCCAGAAAGTACACTTCAGAATAGCCTCCTGAGATATTGATTCATCATGTGCTCTACTGAAATGGAAAGGATAAGAACAATCTTTCAAATCAGCAATGATATTCACTCAGAACTGCAAGATTTAGTTTTAAGCTGTAAATATTTAAAAGGTTCCCTATATTTATTTTATTTTATTTACAGTAGGTGCATGTGATGAGTTTTTATCTTGTGCTTTATTTACTTTAGAAATTGCACTAGGTACATAAGTGAGCGTTCTCCAGGGGTCTTCTGGTGTCTTAACTTTGGGGTGAGTTCTTTTCAAATTGAGATAGGAAAAGACTGTTAAATGGGTCATCGATCAAAAATACTGAGGTGTGGCTTTTTCTCTGCTAACAGGGTAGATCAGAGAAGCAAAGAGAGCAAAAATCTCTAAGGCCTGATAGTATAAAAAATGGTCAATCACAAGATTAGGGAGACTTCTTAACAATCAAAACTGATATTGGGTCTGAATTCATCTGCTTATTTTCAGTTGTGTTGAACCTGAAATTGTCATCTGAGGGGCCCTGATTCAGGAAAGCATCCCTAGTCAGGAAAGGGGCTTAAGCACAAGCTTAAATATAAGCCTGTGTTTTCCTGAATAGGGATGGACTAGCGCACTGTTTATGTTTTCTTGAAGGGGGGCATGAGTTGGATAAAAACATTTAAAATTCAAACACTTCTATAGATGGCATTGTGATTCCCAGCCTGAGTTCACAGGACAACGTTCTTCTCATATTTAACAAATTCCAACTTCTGCTCACAGCCACCCTCTGAAATCTTTATTGAGTTTATGTGAATGTATGTGATGAGTATTTTAAAAAAGAGCAAGTAACAAAAAACACACATTGAAAATAGATGTCTCACATATGTTCCCGAAGTACATGACATTATGCCTGCTACCCACAGTTTGAGTGGTAGTAGTTATGCTACTATGCAGGAGTGATGAGCAAGGATTAAGTTAAGCAAATATTTTGTTCAACCAAATATACATATTTTAATAGGCATGCAAAAAGTCTACGCTTAGTAATTTATTTGCTCTTGGTGTTCTACATCTAATGATTTAAAGCAGATTAATTTATCTGTATCGTTGAATGTTTCTGTGACAAAGATTAATGATTAATGTATCATTTTTAACACTTTTTGACATCTGCTAAATTTTCTCTTTAACAGTTTTCCAAATATGACTTCTAGAAAAGTAAGTATTATTACTGGGAAGAGAACCAAACTGTTTTTTCTTTAAAAAAAAAAATAATGATGTGCATTGTTCATTTCAAGAAAGAACACTCCTTATTTAGATTATTTAATACTTGTGTTAAGGTTGTTAGTTCATAGACTACATTTTTCTCATATTATATATTTAAGCCTTTCACTTTAATGCTTCTGAATGCAGTTTTTAAATATATTATTTGTATAATTTTCTTTTACAAAGTCTTTCGTACTTCTCTAGTAATTCTCTAATTTCTCCAGAAGAGTTATAAACTCATTACTCTGGGTTTTTTGAGGCTTTCACACCTGCCCTTAAGATGTTCTCTTTCTTTAATTTCTTTACTAGACAACTTGTCTATTGATCCTCAGGCTCCTTTTGATTAATTTCATGTTCATCCTGATTCTCCGCATTTTTATTCTTCAGGTAGACAATGCTCCATTCCCAGGAGTATTGTTTGTTAAAACTGGGTGAAAATTCATAGTGAATACTTTATTGACAAATGTAATCTATTTTTTTCTGTTTGTGAATTGTCTCTGAACAGATGAATAAATCCCATTGATTTTCTCTGAACCAGAGTTTCTGAGTGCTTCTGAATATCCCACCCTGGCTATTCAGATATTGTTTCTCTTGTTTTGATGCTTTATAGAATAGAAATTATTTTCAGAATAAAATTCTGGGAACAGTAAGTGGGAAAATACTTAGATTTCATTTCTGTATCTAATTATCATAATTTGCTTCACATAATCCCCAGCCCAAAATCAAACATTTAACATTATGCAGCAGTTTTCCATAAATCGTCAATTCCATATCATTCATATAAGTTTTATACTATATATCTATTAATTCTATAATCTTTATGGTTGCAAAAAAGGGCAAATGTTCTATACTCTTTCATAGGTACTTTAATTAGCCTACTTCATTCCAAAATCTTTGCCCTTTGTGTTCATATTTGACTATTCAGCTGCATGAACTTAGTATAAACCATTGGTCTTCTAAATTATGGTACTTTCAGTCAGCACATATTGTTTGAGAGCCATGTAGAACTGTAGATAGAAAGTGATTTAAATTTGTAATTTATGGCTCCCTTTTTCTCACTTGCAGACTTGATCTCAAAAGGATAAGTATCAAAAGTAACCAGCAAAATAATAATAAATAATAATAATACTGAAACAATTAAATTATACATTGGCAAAAATAATGCATAAATATTCTTGGTGAAATTCTAGCCCCACTGAAGTCAATTAGAGTTTTGCCATTGATTCAGCAGGGTAAGGATTTACACCTTGAATGCAAATTTAATAGTACCTTTGTTTCCTTTATTTTACTACGTTTAAAATTTCTTGTACAAAATTAAAAAGTTAAAAATAATTGTGAATTTTAAAATGTTAGCTAAATATTAGTATTCAGAATATTCCACAGTAATTACAATGGACTACAATGTATGCATTAATCTAGAATGGTGCAACTAGTTAGTGGAGAAACCTCTCATAATTCTTTACTAGTGCTCTCATCTTCAGTCTCAAGAAACTAGACACATTCATCACGCAAACTCAGTGGATCCTTCTGAGAGAGATTGAGTATCATGTCATGTTATCCTTCTTAAATAGGTTATAACCAATGATTTTAGCATTCCAGTTATGTGAATCATCCTACCAGGTTTCTGTGATACCTACTAGACAGAATTTATGCCAATAAATGAGCAATTCCAATTTCTCTTGTTTGCTGTCTAGGTTCCTAGCATTAATATATAGGCAATTCAATAATTTCTTGTCTTTGTGTCCTTTGGTTCCTTGATTAATTTTCTTCTCAACATCTCAATTTTGTGCTGAGTGCTCAGATCTTCCCTCTTTTTCCTCTCTTTTTGTCATTTGTTGAACTCCCTCTACTTTTGGAAATCATGTCCCCTTGATGATCAGCAATCAGTTTCTTTTATAAAATATATACAATTTTTGAATTTGATGTAAGGAACACTATGATAAATAGAACTGGAGAGAAGTATGGGAAAGAAAAAACTTTTATTTGAAAAATAGCCCTTTTTAATTGGAAAATGTGAGCCCAATTTTTTTCAAAAATGTCCATTTTTGTCTGAAAAAATGTAGCCACCTTTTTCCTTTTTTTCATTATTTCAGGATTTGTTTTTGTTTTTCTTCCCCTTTCTTCTTTCCCCACTCTATAGTAACAAAGTGGGCAAAAGAAAAATAGGAGAGAGTAAAGGCGAGGGAGCAAGGGAAAAATTGGGAAAAACAAAACAAATAAAAGTCAGATTTGTTTGATAAAAATGTTTCCAAAAAATACAATAAAAAAACTTCCTTCCTATGGAACAAAAAAAAATATTTTTTTCCTTTAATTTTTATGGTTGTTTTTTTCTTCATTTTTGACCAGTTGTAATAAAGAGGCACTGAGATTTGGAAGGGCACAAAGTCACTTTTAACTAAAAAGTTTGGAATTATATGCTTATCATTTATTTCCCCACTACTTCCCTTTGTACATGGTCAAATTCTCTTTGAAGGACTGACTGTGTTAAAGGAATCAAAGTGACTGATTTCATGTTGTCACACAGGAAGGTGATTGTTAAGCATTGCAGAGTGTTTTCAAGACTCATAGCTTATTGTATATGTCATAAACAGATAGTTAAGGGTTAATGTCTCTTTTACCTGTAAAGGGTTAAGAAGCTCAGTAAACCTGGCTGACACCTGACCAGAGGACCAAGAAGGGGACAAGATACTTTCAAATCTTGGTGGAGGAAAGTTTTTTGTTTGTGCTCTTTGTTTGGGGTTGTTTGCTCTTGGGACTAAGAGGGACCAGACATCAATCCAGGCTCTCCAAATCTTTCTGAATCAGTCTCTCGTGTTTCAAACTTGTAAGCAATAGCCAGGCAAGGCATGTTAGTCTTATTTTTGTTTTCTCAACTTGTAAATGTTCCTTTTGGCTGTGAGGATTTTACCTCTGTTTGCTGTAACTTTGAACCTAAGGCTAGAGGGGGTTCCTCTGGGCTATATGAATCTGATTACCCTGTAAAGTATTTTCCATCCTAATTTTACAGAGATAATTTTTACCTTTCTTTCTTTAATTAAAAGCTTTCTTTTTAAGAACCTGATTGATTTTTTTCCCTTATGTTAGGATCCAAGGGGATTGGATCTGGACTCACCAGAAATTGGTGGGGGAAATGAGGGGGATGCTTAAATTCTCCTTGTGTTAAGATCCAAGGGATTGGGTCAGTGTTCACCAGGAACTTGGTGAAAAGGCCTCTCCAGGCTGCCCAGGGAGGGGAAGGTTTTGGGGGGACAGAAAGTGATCCAGACACTGAAATTTCTGCATGGTGGCAGTGTTACCAGATCTAAGCTAGTAATTAAGCTTAAAAGTGTCCATGCAGGTCCCCACATTCAGAGTAGGGGAGGAACCTTGACAGTATATATGTACAATAGCTTAGTGATGGGGGAAGGGGCAGAAATTATTGTGACTTTGAATTATTTCACCATTATAGAGATTACAATGAGATTCTTCTCAGACATGTTTTGCACATCAGTTTGGTTACTCCTAGTTTCAATGAGGAGTATTTTAGAAGTAGCAAAGCTGTTAGACCACATACAAATCCCACTTGGAATCGTCTCCAGAGTATATCCAGGATTTCTATTGTATCCTCAATGATAATAAAAATAAATATTTAAAAAAGAAACCTGAAGAGTCCTGTGGATTTTCCATATTCTTCCACTTTGCTTAAGCAATTGAAAGCAATGTGGCAAACAAGACTCATGGACAAAGTATCCCAGTCTTTATAGCCTATTATCAAAGGCAGAAGACCCAGAGGGCAATGAAAGCTACTTGGTAATCATTTCATCCAGCTTCTCCAATGCAGTCATTTGCATCTTGTGGGGTTTTTTTTGTTTTGTTTTTTCAGATCTGTAAAGTAGAGCTCAGTTTCAAACAGGGTTCTAGAGTAGGTTTTCCAAAGAGCTGAGGCATAGCAGATTGACCAAAGACTTGAGTGATGTACAGAACTGGCAGTCAGAAGGTTCGAGTACAACCTCTCCTGGAGGCTCACTGTGTTTTATATATATAACTTTATTTACTGTAGATCTCAAAATGTATAACAAATGTATTCTATATATGCTCCTTAAATCCAGATGCAGATGCTCAAATAGGCATTTAGGCATTTCCCATTTTAAGTGTTTAAATAGCAATGTGAGTATCCAACCTTTGGATCTGAACATAGTATTGTCACCTCTTTTTTAATGTGTCCTGAAGAATAGTTCATCAATTTGAACTGGCCAATGAATAGGCATATCAGAAATGTACAGGAAATGCCTGAGATTATAAAGAAAAAGAGGGTGCATCTATATATAGTTAAAACCAGTGATCTCCCCACCTTTTTATACATCTCCCAGTACAGATATCTTTAATAGATAGTAGATGATTCCGGCCTGTGACTTAAATCCTTCTTTCAGTCCTATCCTCTTTTCCTTTTCCATCTCTTGGTGATCCCTTAGTATCATCACTGTAGAGATATTTCTACCTGGACAATGTACTCTTTGTTCAAAAAGCTGCTTAAAGGCTCAGGTGAATCCACACTGACAGTTGAGCAGTGCTTCTACACAACCTGCAGATAGTATAATTTCATTTTTTCAAATGCACAGAACAGAGAGTGGGGGGTGGGACAGAGACCCATATATACCATCCATCTTGATTTTCTTTTCAGGATTTCCATATTTGTCTCCAAGAAGGAGAGCTACATACATAAAATATTTTATAATTGCCTGCCACCCCTTTACCCCATTATATTGTCCTTGGACTTACTGCTGTTTTCCAGTCATTGATATATTATTAACTCACTGGCTTTTATACCAATTTAATCTGAGCACCAGTGATGTTTTTACTCCCTCTTGACCTTTCTCTTTTGCCTTCCTGTTTTGCTGTTAACATTATCAGTGGAGATAAGAGGCTGATTCCTCCTTAATTTGTCTTATCTGTCCCTTCCCTTTGCTATTATTTATCTTTGACAGTGAGAACTTTGAGCTTATATGTACTGTTTGTTCACTAGTCCATGGTTCATGCCTTTTCTCCTACTGTTTTTCTTGCACCATGTGTCATTTTTGTCATTCACTTGGGCTTTATATTTCAATTTCTCCCATGACCCACACATTTCCTCCCACCTTTCATGTCACCAAACACAGCACTCAGAAACAAATATTTAAAATAAAACCCACAAAGCCATGAATGGAAATATTTGGGGTTAAATTCTGACAGCTTTACTTACAGCGAGAAGCACTTAGCTCCACAAGTAGTGCTACTGAAGTCAGTGGAATTCATCACAGAGCAAGGTGTTATTCCATGTGAGGAAGGGTCTCTGATTGTGGCCCTTTTTTGAGACACGTCTATCCAGTGCTGTATGTGTTGGAGCACAAGTTTGGAACTAGTACTAGAGAAATGAATGATGAACAGAAGCTGCCTAGATCTGGGCAAAGTGTGGCCAGGTGTAATGAAAGTTTCCACACTCAGGTCTGGCAATGCACTTCAACCCAGGCTAGCAAGATCCTGCTGGCCTCCGTTGAGCACAGAGAGTTATGGATGCTATTTTTTTATTGTCTTTCAGCAATGTCTCCAGTTTTGCTTTATGTGCAGATTTTATTTTCACCTGAGTTGTCTAAGACTTACAGATGCTTAAGACAGCAGTGTGTTTTTAATTATTTCCCTGATATGGATCAATTCACATTGCAACAGATTAGTTCCCAGCAATCCATTTGGATCATTTCACTGGATACTTAATTTCAGTTCCTATTTCTGAACCCTCTTCAGAAAATGTATGATGTCTTCAGGGGGTTTAGACTATATTTTTTATCATAGGGTTATTGAAAACCAGATTTTAATTAAATTGTGAATGCACAAAACATGATACAGCTCAGATATTGGCTTATGTGATATGAATCTGAATATACTCAAACCCTATTCTTTAGATCCTCGGCATTCTCCTCTTTATAAAGTAAATGTATCAGTTATTTCATTGCATTTAGTTATCCATAAAAGTATGCTTTTGTGCATCTGTTCAGCCAATGCCCCTAAAAAACCTTCTATTATTTAGCAATCTTGTGTGTAAAAGTTCTAGGACAATAGCTTAAAGCATACTCCTCTTGGATATGCCCATGAGTGGGTCTTTCCATTGCCTGTGGCTCTCCCAACATGAGCAGACCCATGGATGTTATCTCTCAATGTTTAATCAATAGCTAGACACGGGGTTTCCTACATTCTTGGTCCAAGATGCCGGCTCTGACCAGCAAACACATGCACTGCTCCTTGATACATTATCACATGAGTAAAATATCAGCCTCAGTGGAACTTATTTTGGTGCTGAGCAACTCATAATATCAGATAAATAATTTGATGGAAGTTTGTTTCCGAAAAGACTAGGAACACAACAGTTGTTCCACAATGGATTATTGACAAATGTTTTCCAAAAATATGATGTATTATATCACACACAGGCCAACAATGATGTAACTTCTCTGCTGGATTGCTTTCAAGTTGGATAACCCGGCATCAAGAAAAGAAATTGTATGGGCAACAGAATTTTATAGAATGCTAGTGATGTATGTTATGTCATTGCCATGCAGGCAATACCAAGCCCAAGCTAGCTGTGCCACGGTGGAGAGAACAGGTTGCACAAGAGAGACGTAAATAAGGAGTCACATAGTCCTTTAAGTTACCAAAAACAAGGCAGGTAACTCATGCTGTGGATGGAATTAAGAATCATGTGAGCCTTTTTTCTCCCACATGTGAGGTTTGACAATAAATATGCCACTGTCCTCATTTGGAATCTCATTTAAGTTCTGCAATTGTAAAGCTTGATGGCAAGTCATTTAAGTCTGTGTTTCTTAACATTGCAATTGCTAGAATTTACCAGTATAACAAACCTAGGAAGCCATATATATGCCTGAGTTCTGTTTTAAAATGCTAGTTCATAAGCATCAGCAAAAATAAGTTAACGGTCTGTTACTAGGTTTTCATCGTAGATGTATTGATGCAGTTTTCCAGCGCTTTCCACAGCAGCCTGCACAGCAAAATGCACTCCCATAACTGAAAACACCTGCCACCAGAAAGCTGAGTCTCACTTCATCTTGTTAATGGAGGGCATTCCTGTGAATGTAACCAAATCATTTCCCCACAGACGGATTAACAGAATGTCAGGCTTTGGGTGTGTTTGTCGTAGACTGAGTATTAGAGGAATTATCTGAATACAACATTTCCCCTCTTTCTATGTCAGCAACCTCTTTGCCCTGTGCAATAGTATGATTAAAAAAGAAAATAAAAACATCACAATGAGACTGTAAATTTTGCTTGGTCTTCAAATGATGTTGGCACAATATAAAGTGATTGTACTGTCAATCTGCTGGGATTTCACTCTAATATATTTCTTAGGAAATGATCTGAACTAGAATTTGGTTACTGAGACTATGGAGTTGATAATGAAAAGCAGCTATCAGTCAAACAATACTTATATGTAATAACACTAAGTCGTTTTTTAGAAAAAGTTGTCCATTCCTCTCTATTTTTGAACACAGGGACAGGTACAACATTTGCCCATGTAACAGTTAAATATTGTACTCTTTGAAATTATAATATTTTAAAAAATATGTTGTTCATAGCTCAAACTGGGTGAAATTGTTCTGCTGAAACTGTTTTTGATTAAAAATGCAGATTCAGGACAACCTAAACATATTGTTAATTTGTGTTGGTTTCACTGAATTATTTCAGTCAAAAAAAAGAGGGGAAAAAAAAGATGTAGTTCATCATTTCCAAAATAAAACATTTTGACTTTGAGTATCATTCAAAGAAACCAAGGAGGAAGAGGAAAATTCTGAAGAATTTTGGTTTCCAATCGACGCAAAATTATTTTTTCTGACATCGTTAGTGAACAAAAAAACTCAATCATGACGTCTGTATTCATTCACGGAACTACAGTTTAGCAAATAATTTGTAACTGATAATTTGATTCATTTCACCTTTTTTCTGGTTGCAAATTGTTTACCAATAGAGCACAACATTCTCACTTATTATTCTAAATTATCCATTAATTTCATCAGTAAATAATTAGGTTGATGGTGAATTATAAATTATTGCAATTTGCAATTTGGAAAATGCACAGAACTGGTAATTATGGCCCATTTAGTTTTGATAGCCCTTCTTGAGGGGCCGGAGATGATCCCTCCGGCTGGGTTCACAGTTTCAGAGCAAACATTTTTTTAAAGTTACAAAACAAAAACTTAAATATTACCTTATAGCCGGTGATAAATATATTAAAGTGAGAATAATTCATGCAGCAACTTACAAGCATTTCATAATGTCTAAACACATTGTTATTTGTTCAATACTCATGTTAACCATACTAACACAGAGGTGAAACAGACTGGTTTCCAACAATAAATTTGCCAGTGCTTAGCTGAGGCCTAAAGCCTTGACAAGAGCTGGCAGCTGGTCTGCCAGTGTCACAATGAGATTGTGCTCTTCCAACTTCAGTTAAAAGATTAATTTATGTGCTTGACTAAGCTTTCCCCAGGCTTTCTAATTTGGCTCTTTATTTGATTACAATCATCCAAGAGATTTCATGGAGAAAAGAACTGATGCAGTAACACTATACGCTTGGCAGGCAAAAGGGCTTCATTCACTATTTTAATTGTGAATTATCATATTGTAAAATGGATGCTTGAAGGGCCTTTTTAAGTGCTTTCTCTGTAGTAATGAACTGGGTGAGTGCCTGCAAAAACATCTAAGTGGGGAGACATGTTTGGACACTGTACAAGAAGGCATTCAACTGGTATGATACCACGACTAATTAAACATTATGTCAAAATATACCTATCTCCAAAGTCTTGAAGGTTTCCAACTGAAACTGAGAAAAAGGCATCGGTTATCTTATTATTCTTTTTCAATATGACCAGAATTGGAGACATCTCTTCAAGTTTATGCTCTTGGCCAAAGTTGAGTAAATCCAAGCATATACATAGCTTGACTATGTATGCCATGCTTCATAAAACATAAAGCAGCTGAGCTGTGGATTACTGCAGCCTCTTCTGCTACTTCTCATATAATGAGTCCATCAGTTCACTGTGTAGGCATATATTCAAAATTCAAAAAAAAGTTTCCAACTATGATTCTTTATTCTTGTTCAAATGTGCAAAATGGATGTAGTGCAAATATTTATATAGCTAGAAATCCAGAAGTCCTCACTCAATATTCACTTAAACTTTATGCAGAGAACTCTTGATGACTTTGATGGAAGAGTTGCCAGATGAAGGATTTCACCATATTCTTCACAGTGATATTATGATATGATTATGGTATAATTATGATGCATTTTGTACTAGACGGGTCATGTGAGGTGTCACTGGAAAAGTTATGATTTGCTGAATATGATTATCCTATTTGTATGCATGTATCATTTTTGTTTCTAAAATTAGGAATATTGACTATGTATCTGTATTTCAAATGTGCTTACTCTGGGTGGCACTCACAACAAGCCTTTCAGGTACAACAATGAAGAAGCCAGACAGTCCTGATGGCCCATCAACAAACACAATGGACCCTGGAAGAACTTAACCTTCCTGTAAATGTTCCACATAGCCTGTAAGTAATGGCTGCTGTGACTCAGCAAGGTATGCAAAGGCATGTGACCAGGCCACATACTTACATAGTTACTCCTAAAAGAGTAAACCATATTGCAATAAACTGTATTCACAACATTTATTTTAAATTTAAAAGTGGCAAATGACAGGTAATTATAAAGCTGATGATTAACATTTACAACTTTAGGTAGCTGTTTGCATAATGTATTTTTTATCTTAGACATTATCATCTTCCTTAATGAGAATTTTATTTTCTGTTTATACCATCATATACTGTACATTGATATAACCATTCAGGAATGATATAAAAACTACATCATACTGACTGAGAGTAAATGAAGATTAATGGTGACATTAATTTACAAATTTCTCCTATAAATATCTGTTCATGTAGATCGCTGCCCTCTTTGTCATGCTTATATGTTTCTTGTGACAATTCTTAATTGATATAAACTTCCTAGCTGGAAATGAGTCTGAAAAAATTATTATCTAAGAGAAGTATCCCTCTTAGTGCCTTTGAAATCTGGCTTGCAGCTCTGCTTGCAATTTTTGTGTGTGTTTGTGCTGGATTAATTACACTTTCGTGGATACTAATCAAGGAGTCGCAACAAGGTAAGTAGTCAAGATTTAACCTTTAAAGGAGCTCTCTGGTAAGAGTTCAGACTGTTGTTGTCATTGTAATTATTTTTTATGTTTCATGCTTTGCTGTTACCCTGTTGCTTTAAAAAGATTCATTACCATTTTTTCCCACTGATATTTGGTACAAACAAGATAAGCAAAAATTTAAGCACTTCAGGCCTGATCCAAAGTTCATTGAAGTTGATGGGAAGACACTTACTGACTTCAGTGGGCTTTTGGCCAGGCCCCTGGACTTTAATCTAAATAGTAAAGATTATGATATTTGATCAGATGTGTCAGAGGAAAAATTAAAAGCACTAGTTGGGGTATTTTTGTTTTGTTTTTCATTAAAGTAGGCTGTATCATTTTTGTAAATGTCCTTTATTGGAATACCATTTTATTTTACAAGCTTCTGGCTTGATCCTGTGAGGTACTGATTTCCATGTAGTGTTGCAGATTCTCAGCACGTCTTGGGATCACATTTTTTTTCAGAGACAAACAATGTTAATAGTTTATGTAATATTTTGATTTGCAGTGCCATCCTGCACAGTGCCTTCATCACCCAACCTTGTGGATAGTGAGATGTGAAGGCAGTCAGATGGTAGAATAGGTTCTTGGCACATTGCACAGTAAAGCCCTCGATAGTCAAGGTGGGTTACAGTCACCGTCAGTGCTAGTAAAAAAAAATAATTAAATTTTCCATAGGAAAATGCAGTTTCACTAAAATCAAAACTTGTCACAGGATTGTTTCCATGTCAATGACATTTCTAATGGGAAAGTGCAGACATGAATCATTTTAACTTTCTTATTTCTTTTTAAAATACTTTTTGCAAAATCATTGTATAGGGGCATATGGCAGTGAACCTTTTTTTTTTTTTGTACTACCAGACTGGGTCCTGGCAAGTGAGATTGGTGAGGAAACATCTAGTCTGAAGATCCTGCTGGGACTTAGGTGTGAGATAGGCACCTGGGTGCCTAGACTGAGGCAGCTGTGTGCATGCTCACTAGCAGATTTTTAAGCATCATGGGGACTTTAACGGCAGAAATTTAGCTGCTCTAGAGACTTTAGATGCCTACAGAGTTGGGCAGCAGCTGGACAGGGGGGTTGAGAACTGTACTGGTGCCTAAATGTTGGACTTAGGTGCCTAAAGTGGCAATGAGATGTCTGTCCTTTTCTGGATCTAGCCTGTGCTACCAGGGGCGGCTCTAGACATTTTGCTGCCCCAAGCACGGTGGCATGCCGCGGGAGGCGCTCTGCCGGTCCCGCGGCTCCGGTGGACCTCCCACAGGTGTGGCTGCGGAGGGTCCGCTGGTCCCGCGGCTCCACTGAAGCCGCGGGACCAGTGGACCCTCCACAGGCATGCCTGCGGGAGGTCCACCGGAGCCGCGGAACCAGCGGACCCTCCGCAGGCATGCCGCCAAAGGCACCCTGCCTGCCGCCCTCCCGGTGACTGGCAGAGCGCCCCCCGCGGCATGCCGCCCCAACACGCGCTTGGCATGCTGTGGCCTGGAGCCGCCCCTGTGTGCTACCTACTTTCACATTTTTTTTCATAGATTATAAAGCTACAAGGGACCACTGTGATCTTTTAATCTGACCTTCAGTATGCTACAGGCCATAGGATTTTCCTTGAATTAATTCCTGTTTGAACTTGTTTTTTTTTATAAATTCATCCACACAATCGTGTACGTTCTGGTAGAAAAGGTCAGTCAGACATACCGTATAATAATTAGTTCAGTGAAAGTAGTATTTTCAAAGCTGCATCTCAAAGGGGTGTACATGTATTTAGACGTTCACAGAGCTTTTAATTGTAGAAAGCCAACAGTGTGAGATCTTGGTGCCTGCAGTCCAAGAACTGACAAACTTTTAATAGCTCATTGCCCACCATGCTTCACTTGTATCAGTCAGTTGCTCTAACTGGAGGAAGCTGACCAGTCATTGCCTCTTTCAACGGGTAATATAGTGGTTCCAGAAAGCTCTGAAATGAAGATAGAATTGAAAGTAATGGGATTAGAAAGAAATAGCATGGATTTAAAGTTGTTATCATTGTGAAATAGTGTCCTTTAAGCAGCTGAAAAGAATCTGACTTTTCTTTTGAAATCAGTACAAAGAAAAACTCTGAATAGAATGTGAAAGGAGAGGGTAGCAATATTTTATTATGATCTTTACTGGAAAAGTCAAATGCAACCTCTTGCTTACATTTCTACATAATTCAAAACTTCCACTGTTTTGTTTTTCTTTAAATAATCCAACTGAAGTATATGGAAACAGTCATGCACCCACAGGAACATTTAAAATACTGTCAGGAGCATCATTCAGCCCTGGTTTACAAGACAACTCATCAGCTGACTTCAAGGCTCTTGCCTTTGATGTTCAACAATTGGTAAGAGTCTATGGTTAATTCAAGAGGATATAACTGATAACATGTCATTAACTGTATTGATTGCTTAAAGGCATCTAGTATCGGTTAGGAAATTTCTGACAAAACATTTTTGGAGAATGCAGATTCATCAAATATGAGATGGTTCCATCAGAAACCTGCCTGGGGATTCCGCTGGCAGAGGAACACAGGACACTGAGCCCTGGTCTACATTGGGGGGGGAGGGGTCGATCTAAGTCACGCAACTTCAGCTGCGTTATTCACATAGCTGAAATCAATGCACTTAGATTGATTTACCGTGGTGTCTTCACCGCGATGTGTCGATTGCTGCTGCTCCCCCATCGACTCTGCCTGCGCCTCTCATGGCACTGGAGTACAGGAGTTGATGGGAGAGCGCTCGGGGGTCAATTTATCAGGTCTAGACTAGATGTGATAAATTGATCCCCACTGGATCGATCGTTGCCCTCCGATCTGGCGGGTAGTGTAGACATACCCTGATATCCCTTGGTCCCTGTCCTCAATGCCATGGCCTGGCTGTCTAGGAGCTCTTGTAGCTGGTGACTGAAATTGACATGATTCTTGTCCCTTTAACCACTGTTATTTGAATAGCAGCAGTGAAACTGACAAAAATGTTAATTTCAGTCACCTCAAGGAGCATATTTCATTTAGGAAGAAAAACATGTGCAGTGTTAAAATCATAATTGTAATGTGTAATTGTGTATATTTCTAACTATTATAGTTCTTCAGAATTGTTCATATTTTTTGTATAGATAAATGAAATCTATCAAGCAAGTGAGCTGAAGAATGAATATAAGAACTCTGAAGTTTTGCAGTTCAAGTGGGTATATAACATAGTTCATAATTTTTAAGTTTAAAAATCATTAGATTATGAATGTCAACAGTGCATAAAAAAGATTTTATCTCTCAAAGAAATCCGTTGGGACATTTCATCTCTCTCCTTCCTTTGATGAACACTGTTGTGGAAAGCACGATGTAGTTATATTCCTCTGGATACAGCTTCTTCTCGGAACCTATTGATGCAATGCCAAGCCTTGGGCAAAAGGTGTCAAACAATATACAGTGCTTCTCTTCCAAAGCCAAAAAAGGTCAAAATCTGTAAAAATTTTCACAGAAAATGTGTTTGCCTTTTTTCAAGCTCTACTGAGTGTGCTTCATCCATGGTGCTCCCAGGACTTGGTGGCTGAGAGAACAAAAGACAAGTTCAAGATTGAGGGACAGATCCTCAGCTGATTTAAACTGACCTAGCACCAGTGGAGCTACATCAATGTACAACAGTTTAGGATCAGCTCTTTTTAGTGGTAGTGATTAGGCTACTATTATAACCCAGACAGACCCACACTTCATGTATTTTGTACAATATAAAACGTGGGGTATACTCTGTTTTATTAAAGGATGGTTAGCTTTATTTTCCAATATCCCTCATGCCAGTTATGCCACAAGTCTAACCAAACTTGAGTTCAGTACAGTCCACTCATGTTTCAGTGCGGCCCTGATTCAGTAGAGCATATGCTCAGGACCATCCCTATTCACTAACAACTTCAGGACATGCTCAATGTAGCTTCAAAGGCACACAGCAGAGCACTTGACCTCAGGCTTAGGGATGGATCGCTGAATCAGGGCCTGAGAGTTCAAAAACGGCCCAAAATCAGGTCATCAGACAATGTTAACTTGTACAGGAGCAGGAGACATCAGTTCTACTGAAGCAGAAGTAATGCTCTTGAGCAATATCTGCTGGTGTACCATACATTCAAGGATTGTATCAGACAGACAGAAGAATATGTACCGGTAATTACTATGCCCCTAACAATACTTTCCCCCCACAAAATCTTCCAAAATAATAAAATAAAACATCTGATTCTCCGTTACTCCATTGCAGAGTGCATGTAAAACATTGCTTTTCTGATCTAGTAGTATTGTAAACCCTGCATTGGCATAGCTGACTCTGAATGGGCATAAATGACTACAGAGAATCAGGCTTTCAATAGAGAAAAGAGAAGAGACATAGAAACCCAACACTGCATTTTCATTCCTTTTAATACAACTGTAAGAGACTGAAGTGAGAGAAACAGAGAGAGAGAGAGAGAGGATCCCAGAGCAGCCCTATTAATATGTATTTAAAAGTGTAGGGTGTTCATCTATCCATAAAGAGCTGTTTTCTCCATTTATAAGCATACAGGAGGAAATGTTAGTGAAGTGTTAGTGAGCATGAAATATTCTCCCATGGCCATTTTCCTAATCATAGATGATTACATATCTAATATTATTTCTATTTTGTGAGCTTCAAAATAATATGTAGAGGTGTTTCATTTTCACCCCTCCCCTCCCCAATAGATTTTAATTAATATTTATACACCTGACAAGCATTCAGATTTTAGAAAAAATGCCTCATCTTAGGGTTGATCTACACTGCAGCTGGGGAGCAATTTCCAGGTTAGATAGACATACTCACTCTAGCTCTGATTGATCTAGTGTGCTAAAAATAATGATGTTGCTGTGGAGACATGGCTGCTGCAACATATGCAGTGGCTTGCGCTAGACACTCAAGCACCAGGGGGGACAAGTGGGATTATTGTTGCGGTCACTAACCATGGCTAGGCTATTATTTTTCGCATGCTGGTTCAATCATAGGTAGCACAGGTACATTTACCCAAGACAGAAATGATACCCCTGGCAGCAGTGTAGATTTACCCTAAGTGGGTTGATTTTCCTGAGGTTTGAGGCTCCCTATTCCCATCCCCCCAATACATTCCTGTTCATTTATGCCCTCTAGACATTTTATGGCAAAATTGATTGTTTTCCTTTTCTTTTCCTTTTGTGCAGCTAAAGTGAGAGCTAAACCCCTGTGAAGTCACAGGGAGAGTCCATTGATTTCAATTTGTATCAGGCCCCTAAATTCTTTGGAATAATCTCTATTCCTGTCCACTGTGAAAATACTTAAATTATTACTTTGACTCAGCAATCATTTTCTAGTTGACTCTTTTCATAAAAAATTGTTTACCCTTTTGGGCAATCTGGTTATTGTTTCACCCTTGGAACTCAGCTGAGTCACAAAGATAGCAATAAAAGCTTTTGTTTACGCAGCATGGCCTAGAGGTTATCAGAATAATTTAAGAAATTAGTCTATTAATATATTGCTAACTGTGCTCAGTGCAGTGATAGGATTAATCACCTCATATCAAAGAGCGCTGTTGAATCAGTGGCACTCTGCTAGCACAAATACTTTGCAATAAGGATGGTCACTGCTGTTTTTCAGCAAGGAGAGAAAATGTCCTTTTCTCCAGTAAGCAAAATTATATATTCAACTCAACCAAGATGTTGCTATAAGTATAGACCTGAATAACAGGGGTCACCAATAGAACCGGGTGAATAGATACTTTTTCAGTTTATGGCAGTTCTGAAAAATCAGGAGGAAATGGTTTGGGGCTGACTCAAAACTAAATTTTGGGGCAATTTTTGGTGAATCAAAAAGTCAGAAAAATTGTTGCAGGTTAAACGACGTGTTTTTTTTTCCCAGTTGCAGACAACTTTAAATATTTCTTAATAAAAGCAAAAGAAATATAAGGGACTTAAGGCCATTCACAAAACAGGAGGAGGCTGGGGTGCTGTCCTCTTTTATATCCAGGGCATTTACCTGGAATGTGGGAAACCTGGGTTCATATCTCCAGTCTGGAGCAGGAACTTGAACCCAGATCTCCTATATACCAGGTGAATTCCCTAACCATCTGGCTATTTGGTATTTTTTCAGTTTTGCCTGTTGAAGCTGCTCCACTTTGTATTCAATAGTGAAATATTCACTGGGCCAAAGACAGAACAAGCAACCCTATATCTTGGTGATTAGAGCATTCACCTGAGAAGGGGCACACCCAGGTTCCAGTTCAAATTAATATTTAATTACTTATAGAAAGTGGGACAGCTTCAATGGGAAAGACCTGATATCTTGGTGATAAGGACAGCTATCTGGGGTATGAGAGACCTTGGTTCAAGGTTCATTTCCAGAGTGGGAATTTGAACCTGGGTTTCCCCACAGTCCAGTTGATTGTGAGTTCTAGTGGGCTTAAGGGGATACCACCACCACCTTCTCACTTATGGGAACGGCACCTAAGTCCCTTTGTGAATATAACGCCCACAATCAAACTATTTCAGTTTGGACACGTCAAAATGATTCATTTTGAAATTTTGGATTTTTTTTTTCAAGTGAGACAACTTGCCAAAGTCGAGAAAAATTCACCACATGTTTTGGTCTCACAAATCTGCGTTTATTAGTGAAATAACATTTCTGCAGAAAATCTTGCCCTGCTCTAATTACCAGGGCATCACTTTAAATGAAAGCCTGTCCCCAAAGAAATGAATGGAAATTTTGCCATTGACTTCAGTGAAACCACTATTTCATGCTCTATTGTTTCATGCGAGCAGTCCCAGTGCTTATGGAATCCACCTGTGACACAAACATACTTAACTTTGGGGTCACAAAAATGAGTACTTTACATGATGTTTTATCATGTGGATATTTCAAGGCTATCTGTCATTGTTATAAAGCCTAAAATATCAGACCTAATCAAGACTCAGTGTGGGTTTAGCAAAACACAGGTCCTGATTCTCCTTTCATTTACACCAATATAACACCATTCACTCCTTTGACATAAATGGAGTTACTTTTGATTTACAGCAATGTAAGTGAAAGGATAGTCAGGCCACAAGTTTCTAAGATGGTCAGTTCTTTTTAAAAATTAGCCCCTTTCGCCATATCTCTAGTTGCCCGTCCATTATACCCTGAAGGTTTGAGTTTAGTGGATGGAACCTATTATTAGAACGAGGTCCTCATTAGATTCATATATTCTATAGCCAGAAGAGACCACTGTGATCATCTAGTCTGATCTCCTATATAAACACTGGCAACAGAACTTCACCAAAATAATTATTGTTTGAAATAGAGAATATATTTTAGGAAAAAAAATCTAATCTTGATTTTAAAAAATGTCATCATTTTATTCACTTGGTATTTTATGTGATTAACTTTTTTTTTATGTGATGTTTTCTGTTTGGCAGAAATGGCAGCATTATCGTAATATTCAACCTATTCTTTGCACAGTGGGTATCTAATGAGAAAGCAAAGAATGAACTTGTTTTAGGCATTGAAGCAAATAAAACTAGCCTTTTGCAGACTATTAACATTGATGTGAACAGCATAGAAATCACAGGTAACTATGAAAATTATTTGCTTTCTTTGAAACCTTGACATATAAGTCATTGCAGATGTTGACACTCAATCCTGCAATGGCATGTGTGCAGGTATACAAGTCCACCCATGAAAATTTCATTACAGGAGATGCCTTTACTAGCTGGCATAACAGAGACTATATAATCAGAAGCTGTAGGGAAGAAGGCCCCAATCCTCAATGGGAGTTAGGTACCTAAATATTTTTGAAAATCTTGACCAATAGCCTGTGAGCTGTTCACAAGTGATCTCCTTTAGCCAACCTGGAAGCAGTATTCACAAACCACACTGGGAGCCATGTAGAGCCATCTTCACAGAAGACTGTGTCAGCATGATATATACGCTTTAAAAAGGAAACAAGAGGGTAAATAATGGTGGACTCCCAGTGAAATTCCATAATATTAATCCTTTATTTATGGTGTCCATCATTTGTGATGCCTACCAATGTCCTTCAAGGTAATGTAATTAAGGCCCAATAATGCTATTTCATAACTAAATACAGTTATTTTACCCAACATTCGGACCAGGGGTAGTGAGAAGTTCTAGTCTTCATAGAAAATGAGATGTTCTGCTTAACTTGTGGGGGCAGATAAGGGAAAGAAGGATGATATATCTTGCTCATTGCTGAAAGTGGGATCTCAGGTAAGTGGAAACAAACATTAAGAAGAGAATTTAAAAGGCTTTGATGATTCAATTGCATTTAACCAGAAAGGAAAAACTCTGACTTGTCAATAAGTGGATGAGGTGATTCTAAGCATCATAAATATGATTAAAAAGTGGTGCTGGGACCCTCGGTACCAGTGGGAAGAGATGTATGAGCAATGGATAAGACCTGATCCAAAGCCCAGTGAAATATGTGGGAATCTTCTCATGGACTTCAATGAGTTTCAGAACAGGCTCTCAGTGAGGAAGAGGATAAAAAATTAATTTGAATCCCTTGAAGTGGAAGTTGATTAACTGACATTTTCAACCTCTGTTGGAGATACTAATAGGTAGCTACTGATTACCTTCATAAGGGGAGGGAGACATCTGGTGTGTAAAGTCTCTTATACTCTATATTCTAAAGGCACATTTCATGCTAGGTACTTTAGTTATTCAATGACTAATTCAGAGCCTTGACATCATTATTTATCTTGACTATTTGAACCATCTAGAAGTTTGGTTTTTTTCTATATAACAGCACATCATTGTGGGCAATGATTGACCACTATATCCCAGAAATTCTGTAGAAGAAAATTATGAACTAAGGACAATATATCTACTTGTGAGCTTCAGAGTAGCCAAACTTTTCTTGCTATGAGGGAGTAACAGGTCTGACTTAAAACGAGACAACAACTGTGTATTCCTCCAGGACTACTGCAACAATGTGATATCGGGAATTGAGCATCCAATTAATAATTAGAATGATAATTGTATACAGCACCTTAACTTCCTAAATCTCAACATGCTATAGCAAGAAAAGTCTCATCTCCATTTTACAGATGAGAAAATTGAGGCACAGAGGTGAAGTTACTTGTCTATGGTCCCACAGCTTCCATAGTGATAGAAAATAACTTTCTTTTTGGAAAATTGCTGCCACACCCATTTTAATTTCAGCTCATTTAACTGATCCAAATATTGTCTTATGAGATGCAGGTGCCTCAAGGAGTAATGTAATATAAATGATAATATGACTCAAGCTGGCTGCTTGAAAAGATATGTCCCTTCTGACAGTCACAGATGAGTCCCCATGAGTCCCCAGACACACATTCTCTATAAAATCCTTCTTGAAGAGGAGAAGGAATAGGGATTGAGGAGCCTGTAAGCATGAGAGAGAGAGATGGGAGAAAGGCTTGATGTGAAGTTGTAATCCTTGGTGAGCTTGCAGAGTGGGAGGAAAAGCTGAAAGAGAGGTATGATATTCACCAGGAGAGAATTGGAAAATTTCAAATGGCTCAGAGGAACATTCAAGTAAAAAACAGTCTCAAAAATATTTGCGATATTTCTACACTAATGTGAAACTCCAAAATACTTTATACAGAAAGTTTACACTTAACTTGATTTTGTTCCAACAGCTCCTGAAAGTCTGACTACAAGCCTACCTCTAACATCGTCAGGTCAGTACTTCTTGTAAATGAAAACTAGCTTGTGTGCACAAGTAAGGTATGATAACAAATGTAGGGCCAGATATTCACCTTGTGTAAATTGGCATAGCTGCATTGACTTCATTGGAGATATACTGCAGTACAGCAACTGAGGAGATAGCCCATAAAGTGATATGTTACCTGAAGTAATACCTTTTATAATCCAAGATGCTTGGATTTGAACTCACCTATAATGAGGAGATAAGCTTTTGTATTTTGTATAGAAGTCCTTGGAGTCTAGTGATTTAAACCAGTCTGGAAAAAAGTAAAAAAAAAAAAAAGAATAAATCTTTGCCCACCCATTGACTCCAAACAAAAACTTCGTAAAGATTCAGATTGGTTTAGATAAGGCCAAAGCTATCCATACTTATGTTATGAGAGATGGTTAGTGCAATAACTTTGCTAAGCTTTGGTTCAATTCTCAATGGAAATCTTATGGGGAAAGGCACACTCAGGTTTCCCTTGATATGGAGATGTTGCCACAGCTGCTGGGCCTTACAAATTCAGATTCAAAGATGAGAAATTAAAGCCAGGTAGAAGAGGGTCAGAGGGAAAGACTGAAATATGTAGTGATCCCCTTGTGTAATTCAAAGCTAACTGGACCCTGCAAGCGATTGTAATGAGAGAAAGTTGTACCCTAAATAATCAATCACTACGTACACACAAGCATCTTTGTTGTCAACTACACCACACATTTTGCACCTGATTTGCAACTCAGGTCTGCTCTTCCTCCAAAAACAAAACCTCTATCTCCTGAACTGAAAGATGCTCTTCACTGACTGTGATAGCACATCTTTTTTGAGATAAAGATGACACGATCACACTTGAGGAGGTCTTGACAATAGTACAGATATGGGGCGGCTCTAGACATTTCGCCGCCCCAAGCACAGCGGCATGCCACGGGGGGCGCTCTGCTGGTCGCCGGTCCCACGGCTTCGGTGGACCTCCCGCAGGCGTGCCTGCGGAGGGTCCGCTGGTCCTGCGGCTCCACCGAAGCCGCGGGACCAGCGGACCCTCCGCAGGCACACCTGCGGGAGGTCCACCGAGCCACTGGACCAGCAGACCCTCCGCAGGCATGCCGCCGAAGGCAACCTGCCTGCCACCCTTCCGGCGACAGGCAGAGCGCCCCCCGCGGCTTGCCGTCCCAAGCACACGCTTGGCGTGCTGGGGCCTGGAGCCGCCCCTGGTACAGATACTACGTTTGATCTTAGCTCACAGAGAGCCGAGAAGTGGCACAATAACCAATATCTTAATCAGCAGCCAAGGGCCTGTGATACAGGATGAAGGTGTTTCAGGAGGAGTTGGGAGATTTTGGGTCATCATGAGTAAGAAGAAAATAATAGACTGTTGTTAGGAAGGTTAAGAGGAAGGTGTTAACCAACAGATAAGCACACAAACTTTTCAGATTTTTTTTTTAGAACCATCAATAAACTAAATCTATATGCTAGAGTGTTTACAGATATAGATTAGAACTAAACTATGGGTTATCTCAACTGTGTTTTGTTCTAGCAGATCCTGTGAATCTCACTACAAGCCCCTTTCCACCAGGTCAGAACCTTTGCATATCATGAGAATACAAGATAATGCTATTGTTTGTTAATGGAAGAACCTGGTATCTACCTGAAGAATGTGTGTGTGTGTGTGTGTGTGTGTGTGTGTGTGTGTGTGTGTGTGCATACACACATCTATGATGAGATTGGCTTAATAAATCATTAGATTTAAAAATAATATATGTTGGATTATTTATGTTATGTTACAGATGTTTGACTTTTTAAAGTTAACATTTTCAAGCTTTTCTACAAAGTCAGGAGCAACAGAAACTTACCTATTTAGAAAATCAAAACTGAGATTCTCACCTGACTGCAGGAGCTGGAGTCTTGAGACTCATGAGAGCTGGTAACTCTGCTTGACTCTGGACAATGTCAGAGTAGCAAATATGGGCTTCTTTAAAGCAACAATTAACAGTTTTCCAATAGTAGGAAGATCTTTTTTAGGCCTTTAAGAAGGGATAGGAAATGTGCTTCTGAAATGTTTTAATCTTGAGGTTTGTTTACATAGATTCAGAACCACTCACTACAAGCAAGTCTTCAACAACTTCAGGTTGGTAATTTAAATATAGTGAACAGGTTGATGTTTTACATAGAAGACTTTGGTATCCATTCAGTTGTACAAACTATGGGCCTGCCCCTACAAATACTTTATACATAGAATTTCCATTGACTGAAAAGGGAGAGCCATGCACAAAGCAGACCTTTCAAGATTGGGCCCTAAACACAAAGGATATTGTATAGTATACCGTGTTGGATTAATAGAGCTATTTTTGCAAATTGTGGACTATAGGAATATTTTTAAAAACACAAATTACACTCAGGTGCTTAATTCCCACTGACTTTCAGTGGAAGTTTAGTACCTACTTTGAAAATATTTCCCAGAATCATTAATTTGTGAAAAGTATGAGAAACACAAATGCATTTCAGATATGTCTAAGCATTAGTAATTTTTACATGTACAGTAGCAATTTATACTCCTCTATGGATTGTGATTTATAGGTAATTCTTCAATCTTAAAATAAAAAAGAAGCATTTTCAAACAAAATATCAGTTTTCTTGTGCCCAGAAGATAGCAGTGCAGTTTGCTTTTTTGAATAGAAATGAAAAGACTTGAAGATATCTTTTGTAAACACAACCTTCTTATTGCATATTCATTTCACTCAAAGCATATCTCTGGGTATTTGGTGTAGTTTTTTTGGTGTTTTTTTCAATGAGTCTAGAAATTTACTAGGTTCAAGCATCTCACCAAGATTTGTGGTCATTCCCTTTGCTGATACTTCAGAGGGGTGCTGTGTTTTGTATTGAATGGTGTGTTTAAGGTTCTTCTGCTTATCCTAGGTGGTTGTCCTGTGGAAAGTTGGAACTCTCATTACAAATGTGCAGTGCCCTGGCCAACATTCCCATTCTGCATAAAACAGGCTATGGTGTAAAGGCTATGAAGTGTATAGCCTATTGCTTGAATGCAAAATGGCAGATTTTCTTTCTTACACCTTCAGTTTGTATTGCGAATACAATACAAAGACCATATGTCTGATCCAGTATGGTCAATCTTATGTTCTTATAAGTATCTTGCAGCTTTTTTCTTAAGTCAGATCTTTTCCACCTTCACTCATATGCATTTACTAACAAAGGCAAAAACAAATGTACGTAGAACTGAGTAATTTCCCTTCTCCCCACCTCCATACTATCAGGTATGTACTTCCATGATGCTTATCCAAAATGTCTTTATGGTTCAATCCTGTTCCCTTGGCAGAATTCTTATTCACTTAAATGGGGACAAGACTGCACTCTTTGACCCTGATTGAACAATTAGATTCATGTGAAGGGATGCTTACACCCTTGGGCAGTCCTGTTAGTGTGACTCCATAGAGATTTAAGAGTCCACCCCCAGGGAGCTGATTGCAGAATCTGGGCAGAAAATTGAACAAACATTGGTTTTTTTCTCAGAGATTTATAATATTACTAAAACTTGTCCTGAAAAAGGCTTTTTTATTAGTGCTGGTCAAAATGTGGGAATTATTTTCCATGACAAATTTTAAATTATTGATGAAATGATTGAAGGAGGAAAAAATGAATTTCCAACTGAGTCAAATAAAAAATTTTTTTGTTCATTTTGCAAAAAAAATAAGTGATGAAAAAATTTCCACCCGCCCTAGTTTTGAGCATAGTTCTAACAAGAAGTGAATGTTAAGTTTTCATGTTTCTGAACTTATTCACCCTTCTGTACTAATATTCACCTTTCTTATATGTTTTTCAGCTATTATTTATTGACTCAGAGCATGTAAAAACATAATAAGCAAGTTAGACATACAACTCACACAACTGTTGTGTAATCAGGCTTGTGCTGGAGTCCCAAAGGCAAGTCAGTTTTCCTTTGTAATATAATTTTCTTTTTTTCCCCTTTTCTTATCTCAATTATTATTTCAGTGAAGTGTTTGCCTCCTGAGGAACCTTGTGCTGATGCCATAAACTGCATAAGTAAAGACTTATTTTGTGATGGAGTACCAAACTGCCCAGATGGTTCAGATGAATCTGAAAAAATATGTGGTAAGAATGTAAAGCTCTGAATCAATCTTTATATCTGCTTGTACTTGTCAATATATTAAGCAACAAAAGTATCTTCCAAACCAATCCCAATAGAAATGAAAAATAGAATTCAAGAAGATATTTTACTCTTCAAGAAATGTATGAAACTACAGATTGGCTTGATATTTTTATGAATATTTGTATGGTATAATGCTGAAGCAGCATAAGCCAGCTATATTAATCTAATGGAAAAGTCGTTATCAAATAATTTATCAATGATAGCCAACATTGTGCTATCAAATGATGTTGCTATGCAGCTACAGAACCACATACCCCATCTCCAGAATGCATTAATCTTAATTTCTTGGTGGAACCAGTACAAAGATGTCTCTTGTGACCAGGGGCAGCTCCAGACACCAACACGCCAAGCGCGTGCCTGGGGCGGCAAGCCACGGGGGGCGCTCTGCCAGTTGCCGCAAGGGCAGCAGGCAGGTTGCCTTCGGTGGCATGCCTACGGAGGGTCTGCTGGTCCCGCAGCTTTGGCGGACCTCCCACAGGCGTGCTGCCGAATCCATGGGACCGGGGCCCTCCCGCAGGCAAGCTGCCGAAGGCAGCCTGTCTCCCGTGCTTGGGGCAGCAAAATACCTAGAGCCGCCCCTGCTTGTGACAGTTGATAATGGTATCCTACTTCAATCTGATGTTCTTCCAGTGCTTACTGCTCTTAATAAGCTTTTAATACTGTTGACCAGGGGAATTCTACTGAACTGAGGCAATTTATAGGTCTTTCTTTATTATCTCAAACCTGGTTTTCATCTTACTAGAATGTTTGCAATGGAACTTGTGACAAATTTATGTTACCAATCTGCCTGGGGTGTCAGGTGATCAGGCTGAGGCCTCAGGATCTTTAGGGGAGATGAAGAGTGCACCACGTGTCTGAATTTTAAAGCTTTATTAATAAAATAACAGCGGTGAGTGTTGGGACTGCTCCCACATCACACAGAGGAAGCAAGAAAGCATTAGTACCCCAGCCGTAACCCACTCTCATACTCACACACACACAACCCGAGGCTGACCAAGCCTGCATGTAATGTAAGAAGAAGAGGGAGAGGGGTGGATGGAGTTCTTATCCCATGCATGGGTCATCCAGGGTCCACTGTGATCTCCGACTTGCTTTGGCTCTCGGAAGGGCTTTTAAGTCCTGGGTTCTTTTGGGGGTGTTTTGTACAGGGACTTCTGCTCCAGATGCTCTTTGTATCAGTCCAAACCGGCTTTCTGTGGCCTTCTCAGCTTTTCCCAAAACACATCAGCTTTAGGGCCATGAGAAAGTTATTTTTCCCTCATTGACTTTGTTGTCTCACTCCTTTTCGCAGCCCCTGCAATTTGTTCAGCCACTCTCCTGTCTCACGGCTGGTTGAGTGGTGTGGGAGTGGTGGACTCTCCCCCTTCCTTCTTTGCAGGTAGCAGAGTGTGTGCAATGGCCTTGGGCTGGAGTCAGTTCCTTATCTTTGGATGTAGCTGGAACATCAAGTTAACCCGTTCTTTTCTCCTTTCCTCCCCCTCCAGCCTTTCGTCGCCTGTAAAGAAACCTTTCATTCCACACACACACACCTTTAATCCTTAACCCTTCCCAGAATGCCTTGTGATGCTTGCAACAGTGTTAGCAACATACAGTGCTCATCTGTCTCCCCAGGGGACCAGTGGGTTGTGACAAACTGATCAAATAGTACCAAAAATGACTCATGAACATCTCAAGAATAGGCCTGATGTCAAATGGTGCTGAGCCTCTTCTTCAAGTTGTTGACTGCTCTTGTTATGGGGTAACTGCACCTCTGCCCCCTTCTGGTCTCTCTGGTCCCTTGCTCGTACCTGTCTTAGGGTGGAATCTCATTCTTCTCCTCACACTTAGCTCAAAACCAAGTTATACTCCCCTCTGAGAACCACCACTTATCACTCTGCAGGTCCATCAGGGTTTTGGACACCTGAGTTTCCTCCTTTCAGGAACTTGTGACTTGTGTTAGTGACCATCTTGGAAAAAAATATAGTTCTTTAACAATTGGAACAAAACACTAGGGGAAAAAAAGCTGTTTAAAACAACAAAAAGCCACCACACATTCTTAAATCTCTTGTAATCTTGCACTTCGCTACAAACTAAGCCAAATAGGCTTCATCCCAGCCATCAGTTCCCATTAAATCAGTGGAATTGGAGGGAATTCAGGAGTTTGTGCAATTGGGCCTTTGACTAAGAACAATGTTTGATGCAATAGTTCCTGCCAATGACTTAGCTAAAGTTTGTACAGTGGTCTGAAGCCATACATAAATGTTCCATATTATCTATAATACAAAGTATTCTGCTTGCTACAATTAAAGAAATAAACTCATCTTTTTTTTCTCTCTTTTTTTAACAGTAATTGCATACGTTTTTCATTACAATAAGTAACACTTTTTCATAGCATCATAAAATGCAGGGCTGGAAGGGACCTTGAGAGTCATCAAGTCCAGCCCCCTGCACTGAGGCAGGACCACGTTTGCTTTTGAGGTCAATTTTGCTCACAAATTTTGCTTATGTTTTGTAGAGAACTAATAGAAACACTTGTAAAATAAGAGAGACTTCAGTGGACTCTTCGAATGCTCAGTTCCTTTGAAAAATCAGAACATTATTTCTTACTCATACCAACATTTCTTTCGATTGCATTGAATATGTAAAAATGAGTCCAAACTTGCGTGGGTCTTTAAGACAGAGATGATGTGCAATTATGTCACACAGGAGCTTGATATAGAGTATTCACAAAGCAAAATCCAGGAGTTACAGCCTGTTCTAGGGAGTTACTGGTGGTATCCTTTCCTTTTAATTTGTGCCTGGTGGATCAAGCATCCAACCTATTCTTTTCAGTTCACATTTTCACTGAAAGCTGCTCTTCACCGCCTGGGGGAAAATAAAAGTCTGGTTTCTGGACAACATGTTATTTGGCCCATCACCTTTATTTTAGATTTTGATTCTTAAATCTTATGCTCAAAATGAAGAGCTTTTCCAGGCTTCTATATTTAGGTTTCTTAGCAACATTTGCAGAGCCAGTGTACAGAATGGCAATAAGCCATGTACACATTTGGGAGACCTGCCAAGTTTTCCACCTCTTTGATTTTTCACTCCTGTCCCATCCCCCAGAGTGACTTAATACAGCCGTATAATAAAATTGTCTGGCTTTTCAGAAGTGCCACAGAGTTTTACAATGAGATTCATAGCCAATTTATAATTCTTGTTGCAAGTGCTTTTGCACACAAAAAGTGCTATTTCCCTTTAAACAACTAAACTTGATTCCTCCTCCCCCCCACCACCACACTCCTGCCTGGTTTATTTCTCCCTCTAGTGTTACTGAGTTTAGCATATGCTAGAGATGTATAGATACATTACAGGAAAGGTGAAATTCTAACAGTTTCTTCCTGCCTTTGACAAAGTGTAGTGAAATCTATAAGCTTTTAAGCAGAGATTCAGACAACAGATGATGAAAAATACATTCATTTTCTAGTTTTATCAATAAAATGTTTCCTTCTGGCTCTGCTATGGGCAGCAGCATCAATAGGCAATACTGAAGGGCAGTTAGAAAAAGCAGTTAAGGAGTCTCCAGAGAAGTAGGGAAAGCCTAAACTGTTTATATTATTAAACAGTTTTGTTGGAAATGCAGCAGTATAGCACATCAGTCTAAGGAAAGGGAGTCTGGAGGCTCATCCCTTGGGAGCATTATTTTTCATAATGGGTGCTAACAACCCTGTTTTTGTCTACCGTAATAAACCTACTTCACAGCATTGTTACTTGGCTAAAAGAGATTAACCTACGTTAGCGGTGAAGAAGTAAACCTTCATTGGCAGGAAAAGATTCTGCACATGAAACAGATGGGCTGGATCCTACTCTTTTGACGTTAATGGGAGTTTTGTCATTGACTTAAATGAGAGCAGGATTAAATCCTAAATGCACCCAGCCCCCAAGACAAGTGGCTGGAGCTGTCCAGATTCTCCTGGGATGGAGAAGCAACAAGAGCAATCTCCAGGAAATCACACATTGGACTAAAAGGACCTTCTTCTGTCCCAGCAAGGGAAGCAGCTGGAGCTTCCCAGAGGCTCCAGCAATGAGGCAGAAGGAGTTAAAATGACAGCTCAGACTCTGCCTTGCCCTGACCAGAGATGCCTCCTCTCTCTGCAAGGGAAGTAGTTGGAACAGCCCAAAGTAACCAGTGAGGTGGCTAGGGGACAACTCCAGCTAGCCCTGTGCCAGTACCTTTAAACACTAACCCTTTGTGACTGTTGGGGAAATCGCCTGATTGGATATGTGCATTGATGCTTTAATGCCCTTGTGTTGTGTAGTCCTCTTACAGTCAGTCCAGGGTCTGTGATGGGGAGGGTTGGATGAGGGGCAGATAGTGAGAGAGAGCAGATAAAGGAAAGGGGGATGGGAGAGGAGCAAAAGGATATTGTTGAACAAACAAAGCATATGCCAAACTTTGCCTTAGTCATGATGGGGTGATAACTCTACGAGGCTGTCACCTATTTTGCTACACCTCTATAAGAAAATACCACACCTTTGTGCACTTTATAAAATTAACACATTATTATTATTAATAATGGGGTAATAGCCACATCCATATTAATAAAGACAAAAATTTCTTACTAACAATATATAACTTCTTATGGTCTGTATCAAATTGACCAACTTTCTCTTGCTCCCTGAGTAATATGTGGCATTGCATTTAAAATATAGTAACTGTCCATTTTTCAAGTAAAATATCTAAATGGTAAATAGAAAGTGTAGGGGAAAACACTTACGTTATTTTAAAAATAAGACTACCATAATGATCAATGTCAGTGAGGATACAGGAAGAGTATTTAATGTAAGATTTGGACAATCCCTCTGTTTTAGCAAAAAAAATACCCTATGAAATTCAAAATGTGCAAACGTAAAACTTTGTCCATTTTCATGAGTTCTTACTGGGCTTTTTGCATTTGTGTTTTTGCTTAAATTCATTGATTTAAAAAAAAAAGGTGTGAACTACATCCTTCATGAGTTCAAGGATGAATGAGCAGTAGGAAATATGAACTCTAAAGGCAAGATCCTGTTTCTCTGCAAATGCACTTAATAATAATGAAATAGAGAAGGAGAATACAAAAAAATGAATGGCTAGATAAGCAATGTTGTCTCTGGCTACTGTACAGTGTTTTCCATAAAGTGTCAGTGAGACAAAAAAAGTCAAGCTTGTATTGTGAAATCATACAGTTATAGGAGTTAGAGATAGGAAAGATCTATTGGGTCATTTAGCTTATCCCTCTGTCAATGCAGGATTGTTCCCTATAATACATTTTCAAAATTGTGGATGTAAGCCTGTTTCTGAGTCCAGTTTAATTTCGGCAATACCTTCAAATTTCATATTGTTCTATGGCAAATATTAATAATTATTTCTTTACAGCTACAACTTGTGATGGAAAATTTATGTTGACTGGCTCCTCTGGATCTTTCCACTCTATTAATTATCCAAAGCCTTATAATTCAAATATTGTTTGTCAGTGGATTATACGGTAAGTAGCTTCAAAACATTGTTACCTAGCATCTATTTGATTGTAAGGTGTTCTCATTTCCTGTATATCAGAACTTATTCCTTGTGTTTTGTATTCTCTGTTAAGATGTCCCTGTAAAATGTACAATAGAAATTTCTTCCATTTCTGTACACAGCTTTCCTTAAAACAAGGCACAAACTTCAAGAGTTAAATATGCCATCAGTTTTCTCACTTAAGATATTTGATGCATGAGGTGGAAGGGATGGTGTGAGAAACCTTGGGTACTGAATTTCTGTATATGGAAGTACATGTCTGCTCTGGATAATGTGGGTGTATTGCCACTCAATTGACTCTCCATAGCGCAGAATATTGTCTTTCATAAAATATTACTGGAAATATTACCTTCAAAGCAGTAGTTTTGAAAGAGATAACGCTGTTGTTGACCAGTGGGATTTTCAGACATGCCTAAGTGACTTAGGCACAAGTCTCTGCTGGAAGTCAATGGGACTTCTGTTCCTAAGTCACTTTGGCCAGCTCTTCAAAGGTTTTTAGACATTTAACTCCCATTGATTTCAATGGACTTATCTTCAAGGATCTGGGCCTTAGTTGCTTCTGAAAATCCCACTCAATGCCAAGTGGCAAACTCAAAAGTACTTTGAGAGGCAAAGGCTCTTGTAATGGCTTTGTAAAAGATGGCAGTCTTGTGATCCTCATGTACCCAATGAGTGTGATTAATTTGGGAGTTAGACACCCAAATTCTACTGAAACTCAGTGGCAATTGGAATCCTAAATCACACAGGCTCCTTTGAAAGTCCCCAGTCTTTGAGGTTGTTCTGTCACAGCAGGTCCTTAACATGCCCATTTATCTCAACTAGTCAGCAGTACATTTAAGTCTTGTGTTTTCCTTGTTATAAACACATTGACCGCTCTTCAGCTTCTGATATCTGCAGTGCCATTCACTAGTAATTTCTGGCAAACACTAATAATCAGATATAGTGGGTACTATATATTAAGAGTCAGATTTTATCTTCAGATGCATGACAACTTGTGCTCCTTAGCCTGATGTTTCCCAGAATTTGAAGCATGGTGAATAATTGTCTGGATTATGCTGCCTCCAGGTAGGCTAGTGAGGGGACCATACACTACACTCTTTCAAATGTTGCTGTAGAGGCTATGATTACTCCAAGAGGAATTATGATTATGCATATGTGTCCAAATATGAACTGCTATTACCTAGCCCCTAGAGCAGTGGTTCTCAACCAGGGGTACATGTACCCTGTGGGTACACAATGGTCTTCCAGTGGGTACATCAAGTCTTCTAGATATTTGCCTAGTTTTACAGCAAGCTACATAAAAAGCACTAGCGAAGTCAATACAAACTAAAATTTCATACAGACAGTGATTTGTTTATACTGCTGTATATACTATACACTAGGGACTGGCAACCTTTGGCATGCAGCCCACCAGGGTAAGCCCCCTGGCAGGCCAGGCAGGTTTGTTTACCTGCTGCGTCTGCAGGTTCAGACGATCACGGCTCCCACTGGCCATGGTTCGCCGCTCCAGGCCAATGGGGGCTGCGGGAACCGCTGTGGGCCGAGGGATGTGCTGTCTGCCACTTCCCTCTACCCCCATTGGCCTGGAGCAGTGAACAGTGGCCAGTGGGAGCTGTGTTCCCTTTTCTATTTGTTTCCTTAACAAAGAAATAATTTCATTGTTGTTTTTTTTACTAAAAGCTTAAACATAATATGATACCAACAGTGTGGTCAATTTCACTCCATCATATTTAATTACACAAGTCCTCTCCCAGTGCATTTACTTTTCACAGCATTATTCATTTTTTTATTTTCATAAATATATATATATATATATATGTTTCTATCTGTGCACAGCCACAAAAAGAAAATAAAAAGGAGTACAAGCTGCATGAAACCTTGTTCCATGTGTATCTCCTAACTGGTTCTGACAGATATGTTGAGACTGTTGCTTTCAAATTGTATTTGGACTTCCATTGGTAATCAACCACAGAGAAGAACAAATTAATGGTTCTACTAGAAAGATTAATTGATTTTGGCAGTGGACTTATAGATCTTGGACCATCATGTATTTCTGATGGGGAGAGTATGGAGAGAATCATTTAGAAAAAATATGGAGAATGTGATGGGGGGGAATAGTATGCAGCACTTGTGATATTGAACTGGTGCAACAGATTGCTGTGCAGGGCTGCCCAGAGGATTCAGGGGGCCTGGGGCAGGGCCGGGCCTTCGGCGGCAATTCAGCAGTGGGTCCCTCTCGGAGGGAAGGACCTGCCGCTGAATTGCCACCAAAGAATGAAGTAGTGGTGGTAGAGCAGCCTAAGGGCCACCGATTGCGGCTTTTTTTTTCTTTCCCCACCACTTGTGGCACTTGTTCTCACCGGGTGGCGCTCCAAGGCTTCGGCAGCAGTTCAGCGGTGGGTCCTTCACTCACTCTGAGTCTTCCGCTGCACTGAAGGACCCGCCGCCGCAAACCCGGAGTGGCTCGCGGGGCCCCTGTGGGGCCCGGGGCAAATTGCCCCACTTACCCCCTCCCCCTGGGAGGTCCTGTTGCTGTGCGATGCTTAGAAGTGAAGGCATAGAGCCAACTCATAGGTTGGACAACCACGGTTCTTCTGAACTTAAATTGTGGTTTTGGAACAAGGAGGAAGGTAGCATGGACTAAGTGACAGATTCTGAAATCTTTACTCTTGTTGATTATTGCAATACTCCACAAAAGTTCATTTGACTTAAATGAGGCTACTTGGGGATTAAGGTGATACTCATCATAAGCCAAGTATCAGAAGATGGCCACAAATTAGCAACCAGTTTAAAAAAAAAGAGCTACCCATTTCAACTTTTGATTCCAAATTATTAGAAGGTTCAAACCCTGAAGTACATGTTTATGTATGTAAGGAATCTGTAGGCTCTGGTAGTAACCAAGGTTATGAGTTATCACTATATAAGGATTTGCCCAAGCATTAAAGCCTTTTAGAAAAGATAGAACAAATGGCCAAGAGAATAAAAACTCAAGGTCTAACATCTAGGTTTCTTCAATAGTTTGAGAAAAATCAGAGTTGCTGCAGGCTTTTGCAGGAGTGTATGGATGGAGCTAAAAAGACTTCCCCTTTTTCCTGTCTGTGAATGAATGAATTAAAAAATTATTTAGTATCAAACATTGATATTATATGATGTGCCAGATACACTAGTGAAATAGGGAACTTAATTAAATCTAATATGATTAAAATGTATATAAAAGGAAAGGCAACTATAGGTGATACAGTTTGGGGCAAAATATTGAAGACTTTAATGACAGGGTTTATTCATGGGCAGTATTGTTAGGAAAGAAAGTGGTTGTGTTCATATTGATCTATTTTAGTTTAAGTGATAAAATAAGCCTAATGTTTGCAATCAAGCATGTTTATGCTGTCAAGCTAATGAAATACACCTGTAGTCAGAGAGGTAATAAATAAAAGAAATTGAAACCGAACAGTGAGTTTATAAGGACACTTGAGCACAGAGTGGAATAATCAGAAATGTAACTGGTTATATATAATGCATGGACTCAGCTCAGCCATACATACCAAAGTCTCACCATTGTTGCTGAAAGAAGGAGAACAGAAATGGAAGATTTATACAGCTGTTTTGACCCGTTGGAGAACAAGAGTTCTTGAACTGATTTTGCATTGTATAATGGACTGTTATAACAAGTTTAAAGAGTATCAAAGAATATGGAGGGACTTTGTATAAATTATATGAACTTTGGAGATTTCAGCAACTAGTAGAGAGTTGCTGGAGAAGCTGCAACTTGAGCAAGTGTAACTGCAGAGTTGGCCAAAAGATGCACTGCAAAGGGGGTCACAGAAAGCAATTTGTGGTGGTTAGTTGCTGACCAGAGCAAACCAGCTAGTGTTCAAGATACATCTCAAGATGGTTGCATCAACAGCTATGACCTAACTTGCTGTACACAAACTGGTGTAAAAAAGCATGTTGCATAAAGCTCCTGGAATATTCCAATCCCGGTTGCAAGAACTCAAAAGCTGATGTCTTGTTCCCTGAGAGGATGATGAGAAAGGACAACTCTTAATTTGGTTGGTTATTTCAAATCTTCTGAAGTCGTATGGGTCACCATCTGATTGGTCCATTCCAGCACCTCCAAGAAAAGGGATAAAGTTGAACCACCCAGCAGAAATGGGATCAAAAGGCGTGTCCCCAATAGAAACGGGATCAAAGGGCCTGTCTCTTTCAGTACATCAGTTCCTGAAAACCAAAGGCATCTGGACTAAGGTCCTGGACCAGCCACCAGGAACTCCTCCTGCTGACATTAAGTATCTATCTCGGATAGAAGTCTTTAACTGAATGTTTCTATTTTCCAGCAATTCTGGTTGCCTACTAGCCCACTGGGGAAAAACTATAGTTGTGTCTGTTTTTTGCTTCATCTGTATTTGCAATGTGAACACCTACTGTGAATGATAACTGAGCTAAAAAGCTGACCACTAAGCAAAGATCAGGTGATACAGACTTTCTCTTAGGTGATGACCCAAATTAGTCAACTGACCACTTCTTGAAACTAGGTACCTACTTAGTAAGGAAGTGTACATGCTTGTATATGTGCTTTAAAGAGTGTCACAGTTATAGTGTGTGTCCTTGCTTTGTAATAGGTTCCAATCAAGATTATTGTAAAGTAGCTTTAGAAATGAAAAAAGTTTATGTTGTTTACTAAGATTGTAAAAAAAAAAGTGCATTCAGCTACCATAATGAATGGTTTCATACTGCCTTTTAAATTCTAGGTGTATATAGACATAAAATGAGACCAAATGTACAAGATTCTTGTACTACACTCACTCTATACAGTTTGTCATAAAGGTATGAGTATGTTAGATGGTTAGGAGTGTTAGTTAGATCCTGGAGCTAATATAATTCATTGGGAAATAGGTAATAACAGTTGACTACTATAGATCCATTGGGAAAGAGACGTTGGTGAATTGTTATGAAAGTAACTGACCAAACTGTGTTGTGATCTAGCTTTGGATTGTTTTTTTCCTCTCTGTTAGCAACATCGGAATTGATAAACAAATGACACAAGCGGGGCCCTGTTCTAAGGGATTTTTGGTCAAATATCTAAACTAAGTCACCTTCCCAAGATAGTAATTGAGGGTAAATATTATTTTCTATTGTGGTTGTTTAATTTGATTCTGAAAACCTGAATGATTATATCAACCAATTTTTTAGTTTGTGTTATCCAAATCATAGTCCAACATTAGTTTTGTCTTCCTACATCTTATTATATTAGTTGCTGCTGGTTAGGATATTTAATAAAAATCTATACAACTAAAATTCAACTCTCAAGTCCATTTCTCTAGTTAAGCAAAATTAAAAGAACCCTAAAAAGGTGTTATGGATAATCAATTAAGCAGTTGCTTAAGTGAGGTTTGTTTTGTACCCTATCTTTCCTACAGTTTCCAATGTTGAAGAGGCTTTCCCGTCTGTTCTCTTTTGCTATTATACAAAGTGTAATGCTTCATCTAAAATTTCACCATGATTTGCACAGATTAGAAAAGCTGATAATACAATTCCCATAACCTTACTGAACTATTCATTAAACAGCCTTCATATGAACAGTTAATTTACTACAGAAAAGGAAAATTACTGAAGCATATAATCTTACTTTTTTTCTTTTGTTTTTGTTATTTTAGTACAAATCAAGGATTATCCATTAAACTAAACTTCACTTCCTTTCATACCCAACAATATGCGGACATTTTAAATATTTATGAAGGTACAGGACCAAGCAAGATTTTAAGAGGTAAGGCAGGATTACTTTTCAATCATTATTATATTTTGAGGTGAATCAAATGCATGTATATAGTTGTCCAAATTACTTTTTTCTCTGAAGAGTTCTGATCTAAACATATTTGCTTACTCATTTAAAGTAACTTGCTAATTTTTTTTCCAAAATACAAAGGAGAGAGTCACTTTTTAATGCTTTATTTGGCTTATGGTCTAAATAAATCAGAAGATCACCAAGGCATAGTATTTACCACTGTGTCTTATTTTAAAGAAGTGGGATTCCACCTGTATTTTACCTGAAAAAAAAAATGTAAGCAACCTCCATATTTTGATAAGGGGTTTAAATACATATTTATAAAAAAAGTTGGGAGGTTTCCTTATCATTATAGTCTTCTTTGCCTTTGTAAGAGAAGGGAAATGTGCACTACAAATAGTGTCTGGATGGAGAAAGGGATATATATTGAAGAAAGATGAAATTCTGCCTCTGTGACATTATCTCACCTCACCCTTATACACGCATGGTTCCTTTGTGGGGGATCAGGAAGCTTCAGTTGGGAGATCCCTTGGTAGTATTGCTTCTGCAGCAGCCATGCTTCCCAGGAGCTGAAGGAATCATTGGGGAAAAGATTTGGTGGTAGTATAAAGGCATAGGACACCCATATGCACTTTACCACCATTAGCTCTCTCCAAGATCTGTAGATCCAGGAGACTGAATGTTGGCCTCTTCCATGGGGCACTACATATCCCATGAAGGGAGAATTACAAGGGATTTCCACACAGAGTTTCCATTCTGCTAAGAAGGAAAAAAATGTAGAAGGGAATAATTTGGTACATACATATCTATATCACCCTAGTTTTAAATTATCATTTTGGCATATTTTTAAAGATTTCATAGAATCATAGACTATCAGGGTTGGAAAGAACCTCAGGAGGTCATCTAGTCCAACCCCCTGCTCAAAGCAGGGCCAATCCTCAACTAAATCATCCCAGCCAGGGCTTTGTCAAGCCTGACCTTAAAAACCTCTAAGGAAGGAGAGTCCACCACCTCCCTAGGTAACCCGTTCCAGTGCTTTACCACTTAGTGAAAAAGTTTTTCCTAATATCCAACCTAAACCTCTCCCACTGCAACTTGAGACCATTACTCCATGTTCTGTCATCTGCTACCACTGAGAACAATATAGATCCATCCTCTTTGAAACCCCCTTTCAGGTAGTTGAAAGCAGCTCTCAAATCCCCACTCATTCTTCTCTTCTGCAGACTAAACAATCTCAGTTCCCTCAGCCTGTCCTCATAAGTCATGTGCTCCAGCCCCCTAATCATTTTTGTTGCCCTCGCTAGACTCATTCCAATTTTTCCACATCCTTCTTGTAGTGTGGGGCCCAAAACTGGATACAGTACTCCAGATGAGGCCTCACCAACGTTGAATAGATGGGAACGATCACGTCTCTTGATCTGCTTGCAATGCCCCTACTTATACAGCCCAAAATGCCCTTAGCCTTCTTGGCAACAAGGGCACACTGTTGACTCATATCCAGCTTCTCGTCCACTGTAACCCCTAGGTCCTTTTCTGCAGAACTGCTGCCTAGTCATTTGGTCCCTAGTCTGTAGTAGTGCATGAGATTCTTCCGTCCTAAGTGCTGATTTCTTTTGGCCTAATCCTCTAATTTGTCTAGGTCCCTGGGTTTAGCAGGCCAACGCTCAAACCACTGAACTATTCCTCCCCCCTAAAGTTAATTTGAGTCTTTCCACTGACCTCAGTTGGGTATTGGCTCATGCTCATAACCAGGAAGCTAAGTACATGACTGAGTTACTTATTGCATTACCCCTTTAGTTTCATAAATAATTTTTAGAATTCCCAGTCATATATGATTTTTGACTACACTGTAATTGATTTTGTTATATTTTTCATAGTTTTATAATGTATACATTATTTAAAAAATAAAATTACAAAGTAATCATAGTGTATTTAAAGTTCTTTGATTCTAAAAATAAAAATATTAATTACCAAACCATGGGGATAAGCTCAAGTAATGAAATCATGTAGTCGACCTTCTGGTCTTAGAGTTTTGGATTATATACATGTATCAAAAACTCCAGAATATTTACAGGGAAATAAGTATGAAGTTGAAGAGCGAATATGTGAATAGTTAGATATTGCAAAATACAATTAAATCACAACCATAGGTTAGTTACAGTCATTATATTAGAAAATGTACTTTGTTCACTAGCTGGTATCTGTGCTGAAGTTAAAGTAAGATGGATGTGCAGATCTGAGGGCAGAGCTTTACCTCACAAAAGTAATTATATTTTAGCTAATTAGAAAAATGCTGTTTTGTTTGTTTTTTTAGATAGAGCTACCACTTCTGTAAAGAGGGATTTATTCAGAATTGAAAGAAACAGTCATGCTCACTCTCTTTTTATAATAGCACCACTTATTTTAAGTGACATTGAATTACCTTCTGTAACTGATAGTTGCTTTTTTATTTATTCTTAGCTTCGCTCTGGGGGACAAATCCTGGAACAGTTTACATTTTTTCTGATGAGGCTACAGCAGAGTTTATTACAGATTATTCTGAAAATTATAATGGATTCAAAGCAACATATACCACATTTTATACCAGTGAGCTAAGCAGTAAGTGTCTGGATCCATATTGGTGGGCCCTTCTGCTTCTTTGAAGCTCCATTGACTTCAACATGAATCTGTGTAGCCTTAAGATCTGCCTATGTGGAACTGATTGCAGTATCAAGACATTATAATATTATTTATATTATAGGTTTAATAAAACTAAAGCTCGTGGATATGTCATAAGAAATATATTTAAGAATGAGCAATTGAAAATCATTGGCATTACCATTTGTTCAGTATCTGCTCACTTGACGTTGAATTAAACTGTGTAGTTACTGGTGGCTTAACTTATTGCAATGAGTGATGGTACTAGAACAGTTAAAGGAAATAGAGGAGCATATCAGCTTCAGTCAATAGAAATATTGGAAGAAAATTTAAATGTAGCCAATCTGTTTGTGACAAATGAAGGACAACTACATGAGTTAAACTTAGATGTTTCCAGATAGTCAGGAAAAAATTAGTCATAGGCTGGACAGGTGATTGCTGTCTAGGATGCTGCATTTTGAGTAATGGGGGTGAGGAAGGCATGACCCTGGGGAAGAATACAGCTACACGAGGCAGCTGGTTGGCCAAGATTCCTGTGCTCTGGGAACCCTTGCATAAGGTGTGAGCTGCAATAGAAAATATGGTGGGCAGAAGACAAGATCTCCTTCTTATTGAGGAATAATACTGAGCAAGATAGTGTGGGAAAGAAAAAGAATCGTGGAAGCCTTCAAAAGAAACAATGCTGGAGTGAACACAAGGAAAGGAGGAGAAAAGAGAATGGTATATTGTTTAGCTATCAAGCATCAAAGGAATTCTTAAGTGCCTGAGCACTTAGGGTCAACTCCATGGATACTACAGCACATAAAGGAGTTTAGGCTAATTAGGAAAACATATACACTGTTTCAACTTTATAATGTTGCTCTTGAGCGGAGTGAATCAAAAATGGCCATATGTTGCAATCTTCATAGGCACTCTTAAAAATTCAAACTGTTTTTTCATAAAAATGCACAGTTGGACATGCTGATGAAATCATCAATCTCACGCTCTTATCTGATATTATTCACAGATAATGAAAAAATTAACTGCAATTTTGAAGATGGCTTTTGTTACTGGATTCAAGATTTTAAAAATGAATGGGAGAGAATTAGTGGGCCTACCTTTCCCTTTATGTCTGGTCCTGATTATGATCATACATATGGCAACTTGTCAGGTAAGAACAAATTATAGCAAAGAGTTTAATAGAAGGAACATCCAAAGAAAAAAGTTAATTTTAAACAAATAGAGAATATTCATGGGCTGCACATTTTGAATTAGTAATTGTGAATACTCATTCTAGAAAACTGAATCTGGAGTTTATGCTTATTCAGTGGGAAAACAAAAATATCCCCATATGATCTGTCAGCCCAATCAATTCTAATCAATGTAGTTTGAATTTCACTTTCAATCATCGCAACAAACTGTTTGTGAGACTGAGAATTATTCAGAATTTATTCAGTGATTAATTAAATACAGAAAATTGTAATCTGCAGAAATATAAGGTACTTGAAGAAAAAAAGTCAAAATTACCCAATATATTATTTGGTATAAAGTATTCATCTGGCTGTAATGCATAAATGTACACTCCCTAAACAGTCTTGAGAACAGTATCTTATTTTCATTCTCAAATTCTGCAAGCCAAATTAGTTGAAATAACATGGAATTCATGTTATTTCATGGAATTCATATAGTAAAACATTTGGCAGTGATTTTCAACTCTGAATTTTTCATTTATTCTAGATGTTTCCTCTTTCACCTCACTAGATCTAAACTGACAGTTCTTATATGCAATATTACCATTATTTCAACATTAAGATTTCTACTGCCTCAGTCTGATGTAAACATATGAGCTTGCATCATTATACACAGATATTAAAAACGTTCAATTTTGTTCGCTTCTCTCCAAAAAAGCAAAAGAGATAATACACGTTCAACAAGCCTCAGAACCAAATCAGCATAATACTTGAAACCAACACTATAAAAGATTTACTTTCAACTTAAATTAGACTTAACCCTCACCTCACTTTCTTCACATCATATTGTATTATACGGTGCCATTCCTCTTGCCAAAATGATGCATGCTACATAATAATACATATAAACAGCATAAACTCCAAAGAAAACCTATATGTATTATTGGACAAGTTTCCCCAAATTGATTCAGATTGCTCAGAGAATTAATGAACCAAGGGTCAGAAAGAAGTACATTGCTTGAAATATTTGCAGACATTTTCAAAATAGGGATGACTTGTTTCCATTTCATCTCTCATTCACCTACTTCTAAAGAAAACTTTTTCAATTTAGTTGAGGATCATGGAATGGCTGATATGGGACTTGATTAATAAATAATTAAAGGAGGGTCCTCTCTGTCTGTGCCTTGTTGTGGCGGGACAGCTTGCATGCTCTAATGATCCCCAGAGTCTGTGTTGGCGGGGTTTTTTTGCTCCTGGTAGGTTCAATCATGCCAGATTGGTCTGTGAGTGAGGGGCCAGACAAAACAGATACCCTGGTCCTCCAGGTTGGGGGTTAGGCACAGGGCTAACAACCCTGTGTCCTAGGGTCTCACCCCCACTTTGAGCTTGTGAGTTCAAAGATGGGGACCCACAGGTATTCTCCCCCCACCCTAACCCTTAGGGTAGGTTTCCTTCTCGCTGCCACCACTCGATTAATTCGGTGAATCGAGACACCCTTCTGTTCCCCCCTCCTCCTTCCAGAGACTTTCCTGGGGAAGCACAGATCAAATCACAGAGGGAGAAAGATTCCTTTCACTTCCCTCTCCCTTCCCTGTTTTCTCTGCTTGGAGACAACCCTTGTCTCCACAGAGTGGCGCCTAGCTTCCTTCCCCTGAATCCACAGTTAAGGAACTTAACCAAGTCCTGAACCTAAAAGAGTTTATTAAAAGAATAAAAAAAGAAAAAAAATATACAATCTCTATGAATCCAAGATAGACATTCATAGGGTCTAATCTTATTAATCCCTGGAGAACTTTCTCCCTTTTCCTCAGTACAACCAATACAGGCAAAATTACAAATAATCAATACAAACACACAGAATTGCAGACACAGGATTCTTATATGAAATTACCCAGTACTTCTAATACTCACTAGCTTGAATAGAAGAAATTAGTTCAGAAAGATGATCAGACTTGATTAAGCGTCTGGGCTGGTGTAGTTCCAGACGACTAAGAACACAGAACAAAGAACACAGAGACCCAAGTTCCCGCTCTCTGGGATTTTCAAATTCTCTTCCCTGATTGGTCCTTTGGTCAGGTGTTTCACCTGGTCTGTGTTAACCCTTTACAGGTAGAACTTAACCCTTAACTAACTACTTATGACACGCCCCCCAAATCACCAACAGTGGGAGCACTGGCGGTGATTTCCTCCTAAACTGTAAAACCAACAAAGTAATAACACATGCACTATTACATATACTACTAAGCATATAACATGTAAAGAACACTTTTTAGCCACTAGATTCTGGGAAACTGTCACGAGAGAGTGCATCAGCAACTTTGTTGGAAGCTCCTGAAATGTGTTGAATTTCAAAATCAAAGTCTTGGAGAGCTAAACTCCATCTGATACGTTTTTTGTTGTTTCCCTTGTTAGTATGAAGCCACTTTAGTGCAGCATGATCGGTTTGTAGCTGGAACTGCCGTCCCCAAACGTATGGGCGTAGCTTTTCCAAGGCATACACAATGGCGTAACACTCTTTTTCACTGACGGACCAGTGGCTTTCCCTCTCAGACAGCTTCTTGCTGAGAACCACGACAGGATGGAAGTTGTGATCCGGTCCTTCCTGCATTAGAACCGCTCCTACCCCACGGTCAGATGCATCGGTGGTAACTAGGAAGGGTTTGTCAAAGTCTGGGGCCCGTAATACAGGGTCAGACATGAGCATTGCCTTAAGTTGGATAAAGGCTTCCTGACACTCATCAGTCCACTTAACTGCATTTGGCTGGGTTTTTCTGGTCAGATCAGTTAGTGGAGCAGCGATTTGGCTGTAGTGTGGTACAAATCGCCTGTAATATCCGGCCAAACCTAAGAAGGATTGGACCTGTTTCTTTGACCTTGGGACAGGCCACTGTTGGATAGCCTCCACCTTGGCCTGTAGGGGGTTGATGGTTCCTTGACCCACCTGGTGTCCTAGGTAAGTCACTCTGTTTTGGCCTATTTGACACTTTTTGGCCTTAACAGTTAGTCCTGCCTGCCTGATGCGCTCTAAAACCATTTTCAAATGTTCTAGGTGTTCGGGCCATGAATCAGAAAAAATGGCCACATCAGCGAGGTATGCAACTGCACAGTCTCCCAATCCCGCTAGGAGACCATCCACCAGCCTTTGGAAGGTGGCAGGTGCATTCCGCAGTCTGAACGGAAGCACAGTAAACTCATACACCCCTGCATGGGTGATGAAGGCAGATTTTTCCTTGGCAGGTTCATCCAGTGGTACTTGCCAGTATCCCTTGGTTAAATCAATGGTAGAGATGAACTGGGCACGTCCCAACTTTTCCAATAGCTCATCAGTGCGTGGCATTGGATAGTTGTCTGGACGAGTTACAGCATTTAGCTTACGGTAGTCCACGCAAAAGCGTATTTCCCCATCTGTTTTGGGGACCAGAACCACTGGAGATGCCCATGCACTGGTAGAAGGGCGGATGATACCCCTCTCCAACATGTTGTCAATCTCCTGTTTAATAGCAACTTTGGCATGAGGTGACACTCGGTAGGGTGGGGTCCTAATCGGGTGAGCATTACCTGTGTCAATGGAGTGGCAGGTTTGCTCAGTCCGTCCTGGGTTGGCTGAGAACAAGGGCGCGAAGTGAGTGCACAGCTCCTTGATCTGTTGCCGCTGCAGACGTTGCAGGGTTGTGGAGAGGGTCACCTCTTCCACACCACCATTTCTTTTACCTTCGTAGTAGACACCTTCAGGCCACTCGGTGTCATCTCCTTCCTGAACTGTAAAGTGACAGACCTGTAATTCTCTGGGATAAAAGGGCTTTAGAGAGTTAACATGAAACACTTTAGGCTTTAAAGAGGAATCAGGGAATGTTATGAGGTAGTTAACAGGCGCTCCTGGACCATGTATGGTCCTTCCCAGGACGCTTCCATCTTATGGGCCTGTTGCGCCTTCAAGACCATAACCTGGTCTCCTACCTTGAAGGACCGCTCCTTGGCATGTCGATCATACCAGACCTTTTGCTCCGCTTGAGCACCTCTTAAGTTCTCTCGAGCAAGGGCCCAAGAGTCTCGGAGGGTGTTTTGAAGGTTGCTTACAAAGTCCAGAATGTTAGTCCCTGGAGGACTTTCTCCCTTTTCCTCAGTACAACCAATACAGGCAAAATTACGAATAATCAATGCAAACACACAGAATTGCAGACACAGGATTCTTATATGAAATTACCCAGTACTTCTAATACTCACTAGCTTGAATAGAAGAAATTAGTTCAGAAAGATGAGCAGACTTGATTAAGCGTCTGGGCTGGTGTAGTTCCAGACGGCTAAGAACACAGAACAAAGAACACAGAGACCCAAGTTCCTGCTCTCTGGGATTTTCAAATTCTCTTCCCTGATTGGTCCTTTGGTCAGGTGTTTCACCAGGTCTGTGTTAACCCTTTACAGGTAGAACTTAACCCTTAACTAACTACTTATGACACCCTGTCTCGTAAAAAACAAAATATGCTACAGAAACAGCGACAGAGAAATCGACCTTTACTGTGTATGATGGCCTTCAGGAGTCAATGACCTGTATGACTGCCAGTGGTGAAAGCCAACAGGAAGCTACTGGCATGAAGACTGAAGTGCTGAATACCAAGACAAAAAACAAACTTGTTTTTTGGAATGTACAGACAATGTACAAAACAGGAAAGCTAGCTCAAGTCACAGCAGAGATGAGACGTTAAAGCTTAAACATCCTGGGTGTCAGTGAGAACAGATGGATGGGATCAGGAAGATTAACAGCAGCCTCAGGAGAAACTTTGCTCTATTCTGGATGGAACGATGGACAATTCTGGAAGGGTGTTGCCACCCTTTTGAAGAAGGGAGTGGAACATTCCCTGCTTGAATGGAAGTCCATCAGCAGACTTATGAGAGCCAGACTGAAAGGGAAACATAATAATATCACGCTGATTCAGTGCTATGCTGAATGACATAATGCTATGACAAATGACAGTGATGAAGAAGTAAAGGACAAATTCTACCTTACACTACAGGTGAAGTTAGAGAGATTACCACGCCACGACCTAACTATCGTCATGGGAGACCTGAATGCCAAGGTCGGTAAGGACAACACAAACAATGACAGAGCAATGGGAAGACATGGATATGGCATCATGAATGAAAATGGAGAAAGGCTAATTGATTTCTGTAATATGAATGACCTAGTCATCGGCGGAACCCTATTTCAACATCATGAAATTCACAAGCTGACATGGTGTTCTCCAAATGACAGAGATAAGAACCAGATTGACCATATCATGATCAATGGCAAATGGCGATGCTCACTGACAGATGTGAAAGTGAGAAGAGGTGCAGATATTGGCAGTGACCACCACCTTGTGACAGCCTCCATCGAGCTAAAACTGAAGTGTGGGTCCACCAAACAAGGGACATAGATTATAACATTGAGAAGCTAAAGTCCCCTGAAATACAGAAAGCCTTCATTCTGCAGTTAAAGAACAGGTTTCAAGCACTTGCAGACCTTGATGAAGAGGAAGGGAACGCAGATGAGGAGATCAACAGAAGTGGGACAAAGTAACAGCAATTTATAAACAGAGCAGTGAAGCCTGTCTAGGCTACAGGCAGAAGAGAAGGAAGGAGTCGATTACACCCAGCATATGGAACGTCATGGAAACCAGATGAGCCCTGAAGAAAAAAGTTTTAGACACAAAATCCCAGAAGCTAAAGGACAAATACCGCAAGCAGTGTAGCAAGGCACACCGGGAGGTCAACCGCCTTGTGAGACCAGACAAAAGGCATTATATTCATAATCTGGCAACACAAGCAGAGGATGCAGCTGCTCATGGTGAACAAGGAACCGTCTACAAAATGACGCCGTTTATCAGTGGCAAATGGCAGACACCAACAAACTCTCTCATTAGGAACAAACAAGGACACCTTCTAACAACCGAAAAAGAACCAGAAATGTGCTGGACAGAGCATTTCAAAGAATTGCTGAACAGAGAACCACCTAAAGAGGAAGCAAACATCCAGGAGGCAGAAGAAGATCTTGATATCAACACAGACACCCCAACTAAGGAAGAGATCATTCAAGTCATCAAATCCTTAAAAAATGGGAAAGCTCCTGGCAAGGATAACTTGAATGCAGAATTGTTCAAGGTAAATTCTGAGTTAGCAGCATCTATTCTGGCCCCTCTATTTACATAAGTCAGGGAAAGGGAAAAAGTGCTGAATGAGTGGACCAATGGGGGAATAGTGAAGGTACCAAAGAAAAGAACACTCCGTGATTGTAATAACTGGCATGGTATCACACTTGTATCTGTGCCAAGCAAAGTATTGTATAAGATCATAGTCCAGCGTATATCAGAGGCAGTCAATGACGTTCTCAGAAAAGAGCAAGCTGGTTTTTGGAAAATGCATGGATGCACAGACCAGATTTTCACTCTATGAAACATAATAGAACAATGCTTAGAATGGCAATGGCAACTCTACATAAACTGCATAGTCTTTGAGAAGACTTTTGATAGCATTCACAGGACCAGCGCATATGGAATCCCTCTCCATATAATCAACATCACCAAAAGCTTCTATTTCAACTTTACATGAAGTGTTGATCACAGTGAGCTCAGTTTTGAAGTCAAAACAGGAGTACGTCAGGGGTGTCTCACGTCTGCAATCCTCTTCAACATTGCCATTGACTGGGTAATGGAGCGTATAACAGAAGACATGCCAAGAGGCATTAAATGGACACTCTTCTTATCCCTTGAAACCTGGACTTTGCACATGATCTCGCTCTCCTATCACATACCAAACACCATATACAAGAAAAAACAACTCAACTCAATACATTCAGCCACCAAATTGGACTGAAAAATCAACCGCAATAAGACAGATATCATTATGTTTAATATTGCCTCACCATCACCATTACGGATAGAGGATTATGTTCTCACCAATGTAGAAACATTCACATACTTGGACAGCACCATCAGTCAGAACAGTGGAACAAGCCAGGACACCCAGAACAAAATCAATAAAGCCAGGAACACCTTCAGGAGCATAAATACAGTCTGGAAATCATCAACAAACAAAACCAAAACCAAACTCAAGATTTATCAGAGCTCTGTACTTTCAACATTACTTTATAGTGCAGAATGCTGGGGAATGAGAAAGTATGACATATCCAAACTGTCTTCATTCCATACAACTTGCCTCAGAAAAGTCCTCTGTATCTTTTGGCCCAGAAAAATCTCAAACCAAGATCTGTGGATACAGTGCAGCCAAGAGGTTTTGAGCACCATCATTGCCAGGAGATGTTGGAGATGGATCGGTCATGTGCTTCAGATGGAAACTGATTCCATCACCAGAGTGGCAATAAGATAGACACCTGAAGGCAAGCAAAAATGAGGCTGCCCGAAAACAACATGGCAACGAGCTGTGGAAGCCAAGCTGAAAAACCTGGGGCATAGCTGGGGAACCATTGAAAGACTTGCCAGAAACAGACAGGAGTGGAGGAGCTTCATCACTGCCCTAAACACCAGAGGCGTAATAGGAACATGATGATGATGATGATGTATATAATTAATGCCATTCAACATGAATTTATGGAAAATAGATCCTGTCAAGCTAACCACGTCTTTTTTTGGTGAAATTAACAAGTATGGTTAATAAAAGTAATAGTGTAGATGTAATATATTTAGACTTCTGTAAGGCATTTGACTTGGTGCCACAAAAAACTAGAGTGATATAAAATTAACATGACCCACATTCAATGTATTAAAAGCTGGTTAACTCTGATAGGTCTCAAAATGTAATTGTAATAGGGAATTATCAACAAAAGGGTGTGTCTCTAGTAGGGTCCTGTAGGGATTGATTCTTGGCTCAATGCTATTTAACATTTATATCAATGACCTGGAAAAATACATAAAATCATCATTGATAAGATTTGCAGATGACACAAAAACTGGGGGAGTGGTAAATAACGAAGATGACAGGTCATTCCACTGATTCAGAGCAATTTGGATTGCTTTGTAAACTGGGCTGAAGCAATAAAAACTTAAGAATGGCCATGCTGGGTCAGACCAAAGTCCAGTAGTCCAGTATCCTGTCTTCAACAGTGGCCAATGCCAGGTGGTCCAGAGAGAGTGAACAGAGCAGGTAATTATCAAGTGATCTATCCCGTTACCCATTCCTAGCTTCTGGCAAACAGAGGCTAGGGACACCATCCCTGCCCATCCTGGGTAATAGCCAATGATTTTTAATATGGCTAAATGTAAATGTATACGTCTGGGAACAAAGAATGTATGCCATACTTACAGGATGGGAACTCTATCTTGGGAAGAAGTTACTCTGAAAAAGATTTGGGTGTCATGGTGGATAATCATATGAACATGAGCTCCCAGTGCAGCTCTGTGGCTAAAAGGTTCTGTTGATCCATAAAAAGGGGAATCTTGAGTAGGAGTGGAGAGGTTATTTTCTCTCTTTATTTGGCACTGGTGCAACCACTGCTGGAATATTGTGTCCTGTTCTGGTGTCCAGAGTTCAAGAAAGATGTTGATAAATTGTAGAGGGGTCAGAGGAGAACCACATGAATGGTTAAAAGGATTATAAAATATTTCTATTCATAGACACAAGGAGCTCAATCTATTTATCTTAACAACAAGAAGGTTAAGGGATGATTTGATTACAGTCTATAAGAACATACATGGTGAACAAGTATTCAATAGTGGGCTCTTTATCCAGCAGAGAAACGTATAACACAATCCAATATCTGGAAGGTGAAACTGGACAAAGGTGTAAATAAGGCAGAGGTGGGCAAACTGTGGCCCGCGGGACTGTCCTGTCCGGCCCTTGAGCTCCCAGCCAGGGAGGCTAGTTCATGGCCCCTCCTCTGTAGCCTCAGCTCGCCGTGTCGCCAGCACTCTGGGTGGCAGGGCTGCAAGTGCCTGCTGGGCAGTGTGTAGTGTATCAAATTTCTCCCTGTAGAAATATGCTACTTATGGAGTACCAGGACTGGCAGCTGTAAGTAGTACACCATAAGTAGCACATTCCTACAGGGAGCAATTTAATACACTACACCTGCCCTCCATACAGTTTCAGAACCCCAATGTGGCCCTCAGACCAAAAAGTTTGCCCACCCTGAAATAAGGTATACATTTTTATCAGTGAGAGTGATTAACCATTGGAACAATTTACCAAGGGTTGTGGCAGAATCTCCATTGCTGGCAATTTTAAAATCAAGATTAGATGTTGTTCTAAAAGATATTCTTTAGGGATTTTTTTTGCGGGGCGGAATGTTCTGTGCCCTGCGTTATATAGGAGGTCAGATTAGATGATCACAGTGGTCTTAGATTCTACGAATCCATGATTATGAGCATCTCTAAATCAATACAGAAATGAAGGACCTAATATGGATTTCATTCTACAAACCAATCTTTTATGTATTTGAATGAATCTTGCAGACATGAAGCATCTATACAACAGAGGTGAAATTCTAGCATCTGTAAGTTTTCTTGTTGACATCACTGGAACCAGAATTTCACCTTTAGGACTCTTAATTCTGTGGATAACATTGTCTTTCTGATCTGAAATGAGAGTGTTTCTCCACTTAATTTTACCCCATTTAGCATTTTCACATTGGAAAAGAAAGTTTGGGCTCCTAGCCTCAAAGAATGAATGTAGATAACTCTAGCAAACACATTACCAAACAATGTATGTTTCATGTTGATATTGCTTCCATCTATGACAAATTATTGTCCTAATCTTTTTTTCCTCCCCCCACATCCCATTATGTGGTATGGAGGGTACGGAGTGGGAAATAATCTCTCTCCAAAAGCGTGTACAACTGTCATAAGGGCAGACTTTGATTAATTCACTATAAACTCCTTGGGTTAAATCCTGCCCCAGCTGGTGAAATTCCCACTAACTTCAATGGGGCCAGATTCTCACCCCTTGAGTAGTTGCTCAGTCATTGTGAAGGTTAAGGGCCCATTAAAATATATAAGAAGTTTTAAAACTATTGCTTACCAACATGCATAATTTTACACTTACATTTTCACCTGCTGTTGTGACACTCCCCACTCTTTCTGTGTATTTCGCTCTATCTGCAGTTAACACTGCTGTTTCTGGTATTTTTTACTAACCAGATTCTTTTTCTTGACCATAGTAATTTAGTGTCATCATCAAACTTCATCAGCTTGATTACCAATGAAAGATATTTATTGTTTTACAGGATTTTATATTTCAACACCCATAGGACTTTCAGCAAGACAGCAGAGCTTGCCTTTAGTTCCGGCTTCAGATCAATTTTGTCTAAGTTTTTGGTACGTTGGAAAGCATCTGCAAGTTACATAATTACTAAGTATAACCTTTAATTAAGAATGAAATCATATGTAAATGTATTTTTTGTCATAAATTATTTGTTCAATTGGTTCAAAGTCTACAACCTTGCTTAGGCATGCAGCAGGAGTGAAGCACAGTTCTGCAAAGAGTTTGGACAAACTAGAGATTCCTCTGGTGAAATCCTGGCCCTATTGTAGTTAATGGGAATTTTGCAGCTAGGATTTCACCCCAGGTTTCTAACTATCCAGTTCCATAAGAAATTACAATGTGGGCCTTGATCCAAATCCACAAAAGTCAATAAGAGTCTTTATTGACTCCAGTGAGCTTTGAATCAGGCCCTATAGCAGGGATTGGCAACCTTTAGCACACAGCCAAAAACCCGTAATTAAGTCATGAGGCTGAAAACCTCATATTATAGTACCATTCTAGCTTGTTGAGCTTTCAGATGCTAGTCCTTCAGAATGACACATGCTGGAAGTCTGGTGACACATATTGGAGGAATGCTGTCATAATCAAAATGTGTGTAGAATATCAGTTATCAGAGTCTAAATATGATATTCTTTAGATACCCTGTATTGTAGAAATTTACAAATGTCTGTGGGATATTAGAAACAAATTCCCAGAATTTATTGAGTGAAAATACATTAAAACCTTTTAGTTTTTGACCCGTCTTGACTTCATAAAGTTATGTATGCAATGAAAAGCTTGAAAGAGTATTTTCAGTATGATATTTCTTTTTATTCACTCATCTAGATAAATTCCAGTCTGATAGGATAACATAAAATCTTGGTATTTCCCCTCCAGGTATCATATGTATGGTACTAATGTTTATCGTTTAAGTATTAACATCGTGAATAGCAATAACATGGAAAAGACAGTTTTCCAGAAAGAAGGAAATTATGGAAACAACTGGAATTATGGACAAGTAACATTAAATGAAACATCTGACTTTAAGGTTTGTTAAGCTATTAATATTGTTAGAAGCTGAATACTTCTACCCCCCTCCCCCTCTTCTCAGGCTGCCTCCCTGCTCTAGAGGGAAAAAATAGCTCTCAATGGCTCCTGGTTCTTAATACCATCCCACCACTGCCTACCATGTCATAGGTCTTCTCCCCCACTTGGAGCTGTTGGGTTCCAAGATGGGGACCTGCATGGACTCCTCTAAACTAAAATCCTACTTTAGATCTGGTTTTCGCTGCCACCAGTCAGTTTTTAAGTGTCTGACACACTACCTGTTCCCCCAAAACTTTCCCTGGTGAACACAGATTCAAACCCCTTGAATCTCACCAGAGAGAGAGAAACAGCCAGTTTCCCTCCCCGCCCCTTCCCTCTCTCCAGCCTGCTCCGGAGAGATTACACACCGAGTCAAATCCTTGACTCAACACAAAGAGGGACTCCCCTCCCCCTCCCCTTCCCTAGTCCTTGGGAAAAATACCTTGATTCAAACTCCTTGAATCAAACAAAGAGGGATTCACTTTTTCCCCCTCCCCTTCCCCTGAAAATCCAAACAAGGGAAGAAATCAATCAAGTTCTAAAAAAGAAAAGATTTTATTAAAGAAAGAAAAAAGTACACTATCTCTGTATTACCAGGATGCAAAAATACAGGGTCTAACTTATAAAAACTGGAGAGACTTCCCCTCCCTCCTCCTCAGCATAATCAAAGTAACAGCAACAGAAATAAAGAATTTCCTTCAGCAAACACACAATTGCAAATGTAGAAATCAAATTATAAGACTAATTCGCCTTTCTAATACTCACTATACTATACTGGATAGTAGGAAATACTCCAGGAGAACTTGGAGACATGTCTGGCCTCTCTTAGATTCAAAGAGAGCACACAGAGCAAACAAGGAACACAGACAAAGCCTTCCCTCCACAGAGATTTGAAATTATCCTGTCCCTTGATTGGTCCTCTGGTCAGGTGTTCCTCAGGTACTGCTTGTTAACCCTTTACAGCTAAAAGAGACCTTAACCCTTAACTATCTGTTTATGACAGTTAAGCTATTAATCTTTTTTATTACTTTAAGCTAACTCTCTTTCACTTTATTTTTCAACAACCTTTGGAACCGTTTGCAGTATTCCACATCTGCAAAAGCAATATCCTTTGTTGTCTACTGACACTTACTGTCAAATAATTATTAGTATGGAGAAGACGGGCTTCAGAACTGGACTGTGTATTTTCTAGAGTTTAAATTATTGTTGTTGTTGATATGGTTGGACAGGGAGACTTACTGATGTCTGAGGACAGCCAGCTTTGTATCCAAAGAGAGCTCTTGGTCACAGCAAGAGAAATCTGAGAACTTATCCAAATCTGATTGAAAGTTGAAATACCTTGACAATGAATGAAATACGAAGCATTTGTCCCTAATGAGATTCAACCAGAAACTTTAGATTCCCAAATAGTTCATCCAATTAATTACATAATTATATATTCGAATTTTGCTTCAAAAGGAAATGTTTTTATATCCAGTCGGGTAAAAAAATGACTCTACTTGTATCAAAAAGAATTAGTCTATAGTATAACTACACTAGGTAATTCTTTCAGCTATTCTGGATTAGACAACAAATTCATTCCATAAGTATTAGGGATGACTAGTCTTATGATGATGGTGAAGATGAGCAGCCATTTGAGCAAAACCACTGCAGGAAAAGAATGCTAAAGATTGCAGTTACCATCTGAGTAAACAAATGCTTTTGTAATATGGGTATAGTCAGTCTTCCAGGAAACATGGGTTTCCTTATAACACCATGAAGAATATTGCATTTGGCTGTTCAGATCACCAGCACTTAATATTTGGTAATAGGCCTGCTGTAGGTAACAGTAGATTTGGGGCACAATAACAACAGTAAATTCTCTTCTGATTAAATTAGTGCAGCTCCTTGGAAATCAAAGGAGCTAAGCCAATTAAGGCCAGCAGAGAATTTGAACCATAATGATTTCAGATTCTGTGTGTGGAAACTTCATTATAATAGATAATGAAATTATAGAATTGTGTATTCAGTCTCCTGACTCATTTGATATATAGTGGATCTCTCTGTTTGTAAGCATAAGCCCCAATCTAGTCTTGTGTAGCGCTGTTTCACAGAGTTTTCTAACAGGGAATTATCTCTTCTCACTAGTGACTCACCAGTGGAATTCCAGACCAGAGATTACGGTAGAAATTAAAAATGCATGAAAGAAGGGAAAATCTGTTTTGAAGGCACAGATGGTTAGATAATTTAGCATTACAGTCTAAATGTATGTTTTCCATGAATTTCAGGTTATTTTTGATGCTTCTAAAAAAACAGGTCTAAGTAATATTGCCCTGGATGACATTGGACTGATAAATGGACAATGTAAGGAAAGTATTTATCCAGAACCAACTTTGGTTCCAACAAGCACTACTCCACCTTCACTTCCCAGTAAGTCAGTTTTAAAGTAAAGTATATGTTTATTTTCTGTGAATATATTTGTTTTTAAACATTTTCAACTCTTTAATTACTTATACCTTTGTTTGTAGTTACAAATCAGGGGTCAAAATCTTAGCTGGCATATATCATCAAGGTTCTTTTGACATGCATAGGGCTACACTGATTTACATCTGTTGAGGATCAGGGCCTAGATTTTGAAAGTATAAAAGAATAAATCATCTAAATTTTTAAGGCCCACTGAAGAACTCAAATCCTGTCTCAACAATACGTTAGAAAGGGAGGTTTCCTGGAATTTTATTTTAATGTTTATATTAGACTTTATATTTTGAAAGCATTACAGAGTATCCAGGTGGTTTGGCCATGCCACACACTGACATCAGTAAGGGATTACATGGCTAAAATTTCATAGAGCTCTGAGTATGTAAGCACATCTGTATTTTAATAGAGCTGAAAACTCTGTGCTTGGTAGATAACTTCCTTGTTCAAATGGGCAAGCCTCAAGTGTTCCAAGCCTGGTTTTAGAGACAAATACTAGCACAGGTTTGGGGGCACCATTCAAACATTCCTCCTGAACAACACTTTAATTTAAAGTTTATGAGCCATTAAAAACATTGGCTGTAAACCTCCTTTCTGGTGCACCATACTCTTCTGTCTACACCATTCCTGGAAAGTTCACAGGAGCCATTGTGTGGAGACCACAGAGATTTAAAATTTTGGAATTTATATTGTTTGAGGTTTTTTTTTTAAATAATCTTTGATGCAACCATAATTTTGTGTTTAGAACATGCATATAACACAGTGTAGAATCAATATATCTGATATTAACTCTGTAGGCTTGATCCACCAATCCTTCTAGGTGCCTTAGTAAACATATGAGTAGAACTGGTCAAAAAATGATGACAATTTATTTTGTTTTATTTTGGAGGGCTTTTATCTTTTTCTTTTTTTTTTTTGGAAAAAAGTCATGAGACTTTTGATAATTAAAAAGAAAAAAACTTTGTGTGTGCCCAGAAGGTCTGAAATAATTGAAATGAACAATAAGTTCACAAGAATCCTGTTTCATACTGGATTTACTGTCATTTATAAATCCTTCTAGTTGCTAACTTGACAACATATAGTAAATAATGATGGTCTGAAATTAAAATAACGGGGGTAATTTATTGGCTGGGTTTCCTATTACTCAAAGTACTGTTTACTAATATTGACATTCCACTAAAAATCCCATAACCTCTAAATGTAAAGCATCAGTAAAGGAAAGCAAACTAAAACTTTCTGGTTATATGATAAAAGATTAATTTTAAACCTTCCTTGCAATGAATATAAGAGGAAAGGAAACCTCAACAAAAAGTTTCTGTGTCCAAAGTTAAACTTGGACAACAAATTAATATTAATCACCATAATAAATTAGTTTAGTTCTTTGCTTTGTAGGCCTTCATTTATGTAAAATTCTCAGTGAGTTTTCAATAATATTATCTAGCAATATGGTGTTCACTGAGTGAGAACACAGATTGTTCTTGGTTCATGGAGGTGTGTGAAGAAGCTATCTTAATTAATTTCAATCCGGATACATACTTTTCCATTTGAGCAGCATTAGAAGTTGAAAGTTTTTAAGATTGAAGCACATGAGTAAACTTCCACCAGTTTTTAAAATAATGCAAAAGAACATTGAAGGATGTTCTAATGGTCGATAAATGACCAACACACTGAGCAGTTCCATCTGTGGGATGATGGAATCAGTATAAGATTTCTGTTTTACCACTGACAGCCATGTGCTGACCTGGTTTTAAATCTATAATACATTTCTGAAGGTTTCAGAGGGGTAGCCGTTTTAGTCTGTATCAGTAAAAATAACGAGGAGTCCTTGTGGCATAGTCTCCAAGGTGCCACAAGGACTCCTCGTTGTTTTTACATTTCTGAAGCTGAGGTTTATCCATTTTCCTATGCCATCACACAAGAACTGAAAATTTCTGCAGTTGAAATATTAAATCATTTATCTAAAGTATCAAGACCAACAAGTAACATATAATGCATATGTTCAGCATGGAATTGATGGTGAGCACCCTGATTGTCCTTCATAGTGAAAATAAAGCATGCTTTCTGCGGACACAGGATGGTAGAAAACTATGGGCATACCTTGTTTGCTTTCTTGTTGCATTCCTGTATCTAAGGTATACTAAAAATTATCTACTCTTTAAGCTGTCAAAAGTCCTGAGTGCTTCAAAGTAATATTGCACTACAAAGATGGACTTTGTGCAAGTTTATTACTGATACTGAGTTCATTACAAATGTCACATTAGAAAACAAGAGATGAGAGGAATCTGAGTTGAGTCAATTTCTTCTGCTAGACATTATGCTTCAGTAAAATGTGGCATTGACTTTTTTAGTATCACAAAACGCTATTGAAATGCCAAGCATTTCGGTAGCTTTTTTGACACTGAGCATAGCACACAAATAGAGTGGAAATGACTAAGAGTTTTTTTGCAACTGAGTTGGTTGTACCCATCTAGATTATGATTATGGCCAGTGCACAAGGGAACTTTATGTGAGTAAGGGATTCAGGGCTGGGCCCATTTAGATTAATTAATAGAGCTGTCTTCAAAAGTGCTCAGAAAACCTTCTCCTGTAGTGCACAGTTGCCAACTGTCACGCGGTAAATAAGCACCCTGACTTTCACAATAAACCAAAACTCAAGCTAATCCCATTTCAAAACAAGGCCCAAACAAGCCAGTCCCTAAGAACCCCAACATTCTATGTGACTAGATCCCCCCGGCGTGCAGTCTCGGACTATGATGTGCACCCTGACTCTCTCCCCCCCTTGCCCCTGCTTGCTGGGAGATGATAAAAAAAAAAGAAGAAGAAACAATAGCAAGCAACAAGCTACAAGCCAAAAACTAGTCGTCAAGCAACTCACAAGCCAATTAAGCCAAAAACAAGCCCAATTTCTGTGGGGTTTTTCGCATGTTTGGCATGTCTGCTGTAGTGTCGTCATCAGTGGAAAAAAATGAGTGTTGAGTGCAGTTTGTTACTGGTAACAAGCATCAAGCATAAAGTCCAAAATAACTGCATAATACTTTATTTTTTATAAAGACCACTAATGATTTTGCCAATATTTTTCCAGACATGACTAAAATCAATTACTTTTCTACTGTATTTCCTTGCCAGGGTAGCACTTAGAGGATTGTGAGAATGTGTCTTATGCTCAGACTTCACAAGATCAAATTTTGCCCGAAGCAACAACAAGCCATACCATTTTAAGGTAGCTGTTGTTGCTCTGCTAAAACCATCAGATGATATTGGTTCAGAAAGCCAATTATCAGCTGAAATATCTCTGTGTGTGTGTTTCATAATAGAATGCCAGTGTCATCACTGTTGTTGATCCTATCTATAGAAAGTGGACTTCCCTATGAACCTTTGGAACCATAACTCTAACTTGACATATTTTCTAACTCTACATAATTTCTGCATAAAATGTATGTGTTGTGAGACTACTGGCACTATTTTTTTCTCTTTTAGAGCTTTTGACATTTCTTGCCAAGAATAATAGTCAAATAGGAACCCATTTAGTGGGGCCATCAAAGGAAAATATTAAGCCATTCCTTATATCCCAGAGCTTCCTCCTGCGAGAATTTTGTGGACAATCTCAGCAGGAATTTTCCTATTGTGCAGGCAGTCTCTAAATGGCTGTGGAGGAATTCACTGCTTAATTCTGCTAAACTTGCAATGAAAAATATATTGCTCTGCATATTAGGTAATTAAGATCACATTCTTTCACTGTTTGCCCTTCTACAATGCTCATCCCTCTCTAACCACTGAGGCCCAAATGTGGAATGCAATGAGTGGCAGAGACCAAAATTAGGTACACAAAATAATTATCCATGCAAGAAAATTACAGTATAGTGGAAGTCCTTCCTTTAGGGTAAATGACTCTTCCTGTAACCTCAATTTCAATGTTCTTTATTTTTGTTGTAAATAATTGTCAACAATAGGAGTGAGGAGACACCAAATTTGTGTTAATCATAGTTAACTCCAGGACAAAAATAAGTAAAATCGCTCAAAATGAGGTATACTTAAAAGATATGGCAACAATACATTTCAGACATAAATCATCTTTTATCACTGTGCCTAAAAAAAATAGAGTATCAAATGTTTAAGGATTTTTTCTATCAATAAAATTTCACCTCTTGTCTTCATGTGACTCCTGTTCACTAGCTGAGTCATACTAATGTCTGTTGAGATTGTCTCACTGTGCATTTACAAAATCTTGGGTTTTGGTTTGCTTCTGAACAACAAAAGAAAAGGACATTCCCCAAAAGAAAAATCCACAGAATCAAATCATAGAATAAGATATCCCAAAATCACTGGGAAAAATCCCCAAAGGTGTTTTCATAAAAACATGTTTACATACAATGCATGATGACTCAGAAAGATTCACACACCAGAATCACACTGATACAGATTTTGAATAGAAATGATAAATAAATAACCCAGTGGGAACTCCACCAAAAGTCCAAATAAAATTGCCTTCCCTCCGCTCCCAAATCTAGAAATGTTTTACTACCTTTCCTTCATTATCATTCTCATCTTTAGCTCTTCAGATGAAGTTTGTCAAATGGAAATGATGACATATCTCAATAAAGGCCATTTTCATCTGGGCTTTTTCTACACTTAATAGAGCTTCTTGTCAGGGGATTTTTAGTTCAGTTTTGCAGACTAGAGAGGTAAATGTATTTTGATGCCAGAAGTTTGGATGCTTCTGTGAAATGAATTTAATAACTTTTGGAGGGGCACCAGTCACTAATGGAGAATGACCTCCAAGTATTTCTGATGGTCCCTTATAGTTTTGACAATGTAAGTTTCACATCCTCAAAGACAGCAGCTCAGTTTCTGCCTATAGTTAAAAGGAAACCCCACTGACTTAAGTGGGGTTGCATGGGATGTGACTAAGAACAAAGTTTGGCCCAATGAGTGTTAGTAGAGATAAAATCTTGTAAAACAAACAAAGATCAGATATTGTTAAGCAAGCAGAATATTGCAATATGTATTGTTTTTCCAAATCCCTCATCTCCATAAGAAATTAAGGCATGAAAGTTTCTTAGTCAATTGACATTAATCATAAACCTTAGAATTGGTGACTGATATACAAATGTAGCTTTTTTTTTTAGCCAAAATCTTTAATTGGATGTTTTTTTCTTGGTGTGCAGGATGGTGCATTCTGTTCAAGCTGCTGGATCTAAAATTTTTATCCTGTGCGGATAAAATAGCATTATTAGAGAAACAGCCAGTTTCAACCAAGAGGATTATACATATAATTACTTCAAATATTCTAATATTTACACATATGTACACGCACACACAATTAGTATATGTCTTGTGCATAGAGAAGGTTTTTTATCAGATCATAACTCATGAGAAAAATTGTTCCATGGAAAAGACAAATGGCTAGTTTTAGCATTTAGAAAGATTATGTGAATGAGCTAATAGGTATCCAATGAAGTGAAAGTAACTGACATAAGTGTTTGAGAAATTCAACTATCACCCATTGTACGCTTGTTCTGTAGTTGTGGCCCTTTTATCTAATAACACTGCATATCAGGGATACTAAAGATCCATTATAATACAAGTCTTTTGTTGCTTTATTACAGAATACATACCATCTTTTCTAAATAGCTGGACCACCATTAGTGTAAATGGTATAATCATAATTAGAATGGCAGATACTGTAAGTGCTTCTGCCAATTCCTTACCATCATTTGTCTCTAGACAGCTCGTAATATATCTTGCTAGACCAAGAATAAAAGATATCTTACTAGCCAGCTGTTTAATGTGAAATTATACTTGAAATTTATCTAAAATAGTAGCTCTTAAATATTTAAAAGCAATGACCCTTTTGAAACTCTTCCATTTGGTGTATAAATACTACGAGTGCTAACCATTTTGGCAGGCTCACTAATGCCACTGAAGTCTGGATGTATTTGCATGAGGTCCTGACTACTCACCTTAACATATTTCATTAAAATATATTTTGAAAGGCTAAGATACACGCGCAGAGCTCTCAAAACTCTCTGTTAAAAAAACCCTTTATACGTAACCCCTACACTTGTTCAGTATAGTCACACTATAATAATACCCTGCACGTACATAGCCCTTTACATCCAAAAGTTGGAAGTGTTTTAAAAAGGTGGATAAGTATTACCATCTCCATGTTACATATGGGGAAACTGAGGTATAGAGAGGTGAAATGATTTGCTCCAGGTCACACAGTGAAGCAAAAGTTGGGCCTAAGTCTCCTGACCTGAGTCCTCTGTTCTAGCTGTGTGTCCAGGAATGAAGGAAGAGTGCAGTGTCATAAAACAAATGAAAGCTCACATCAGCAAATGGTGCTACGTACTGCCAATGGTGGCATGCACACTTTTGGCTCTATAGGAATAATAATAATGGCACATCTTCAGTGGTCTCTTTTTGAGACCATAATCCAATTGTGGTCTGTTAAATTATTCATCTTAAAATTAGGACAAGGCTAGTTTTATGCACTGCCAAGCAAGACAGCTAGGTTCCCTCTCATGCCCTGAGGAAAGCAGCTGCATAGAAAACAGAGGAGAGAGAAAATCTCATGGCTTGAGGAAATGTTCTTTGTCGGGGGAGGCACACACACAAATAGGTTCAGAAGGTCTATTGAAAGCATTGCTAAAGCCTTTTCTATAAGGTTAGATTAGAAAATTTGTACTATTAAGTGCACTGGGCTAAATTCTTCCCTGTGTTTCATGGGCTCACTGAGGAGGAACTCTTCCTTTCACCCACCAATGCATCTGCACAGGAGTAGGGATGGATACCCTCCTAGTGCTTTATTGAACACAATTATAATAATTCCTAATAATAATTCTAAGCTTTTCACAGGGCTTGGTTAGTGCATCTGCTGCCACACTAGTCTCATAGGGCAGGATCCACCAGTTTGGAGGTAGAGTCAGGTCCCGGATTTTTTGGGTGCATGCTTCAGTTAGTAGTTTGCAATAGAGGGGATTGCAAATTATCCTTTTGGATGAGCACTAAAGTGAGTTCCAAAGCACACAGGGGCGGCTCTAGACATTTCGCCGCCCCAAGCACAGCAGCATGCCGTGGGGGGCGCTCTGCCGGTCGCCGGTCCCGCGGCTCCTCCGAAGCCGCAGGACCAGCGGACCCTCCACAGGCGTGCCTGCGGGAGGTCCACCGGAGCCGCGGGACCAGCGGACCCTCCGCAGGCATGCCACCGAAGGCTGCCTGCCTGCCGCCCTTCGGGGACTGGCAGAGCGCCCCCCGCAGCATGCCGCCCCAAGAACATGCTTGGCGTGCTGGGGCCTAGAGCCTCCCCTGAAAGCACATTTCTCTTCTCCCTCTCATCATCATCTGGAATTATCCTCCCCTCTGCTGGCACTAGAGATCAGGAGCTCACTGCACAGCCTACATCCCTTGTTCCCATCCTCTGCATGGCCTTAACCAAGGATTGGCAGGTTTTTCCTTTTTACTAGTAATACCAGTGATTGGCAGTACAGTATGGTACGGGATGCTCTGGAATAGCTCACTGTAATTTTATATTTCTCATAATCAGCTTGTATCCCTCAAGAATTGAATACAATAAAGCACTGTTGGCCATGTCCAGACCTAGTGTAAGCATGAGTAGCTCCTTGAAAGACAATGGGAGTTGTGTTCATTTTCATCAAGACCAAAATTGGTTCTGTATTTTCAGATGCAAACATTTGGGCTGAGACATTCAAAGCTGCCTACAAGATTCAGAAACTCAATTCCCTTTGGGAATTAGGTATCCAAATTCCTTAGGCAACTTTGAAAATGTCAGCCCTAGAATCTTACTATAGTACTTAAACAAGTGTGCAATACAGAAGTATAGGGAATCATGCAAGATGTTGTGGCAGGTTAATGTTTTAATTATGGCCAAAGTTGAATGAAAAATCATTAAATCTTTTCCCAAAATTTTTTCTTGGCGTTATTTTTCAAATATATTAAAAATTTGTCATATTCATATTTGTCAGATTTTTTAATGGCAAATTATCTGGCCCACTTTGCCATTTTAGTTCCACATGGTCTCCATTAACAATTTATTCAGTGGATGAAGAAAGGAAAGTATCTTTGGTGTGTCTAAGAGCATCCAGTATTTTCCCAGGCTAGCAAATCAAATACAAAGACATTTAGAAAGAGAGTACATGACAGAGATGTTGCTAACTAAAATTCCAAGGTTTACATTAATTTTTATGGGGGGGGTTGTTGTAATTCTTGAATAACAGTCATTTAAAATATTGTACAGCCAAACAATACAGTGTACATTTAAAACTGTCTTTAATGTATTTGCTCTCATGTAATGCCCTTAGGAATCCTTGATCAACAAATAAGGGACAGATCATGACCATTTCCTTTGCCAAAGTTCAAGGGGAGGACTTCACCAAGAGTGGTCACACTTGCAGCACACAAGAACCACATAAGCAATCGAATCTACAAAAAAGCTTTTGGTTGGTACTGTCCACCTCTGCATCAGCCAGTAGAGCTGACTGGCCCTGGACAGTAGTGCATATTATATCTTCCTAAGGAAAGGAGCGGCTGCTGTATTCCTTAGGAGCTCTGTTAGATACTCTGCTTCCCTGAGACTTAGTGCTCCCACTGGAGTAGATTGACTCCTCGCTGCCCGTGGTTCAGGATCGTGTATTGCCCCATGGTTCAGGATCGTGTATTAATAGCACCATCTGGCTATGAACCTTTATACTGTTACTGTAAAGTTGAAAGCAGTTCATTCTCTTTATAAAAATGTTGCTGTTCTTTCCAGGTCTATAAAGCAGAAGGAAATACCATTAAGTGACCATTAAATGTATGACCTGTAATTTTACTGACTGGAACATGATCTTTCTGGGCAATTGGTTGCACAAACAGGCAGTAGGTGACATATTTCTGAAATGCTTTCTCTTTCAGCTGACTGCGGGGGACCATTTGAACTGTGGGAACCAAATACTACATTCAGCTCTAAAAATTTCCCGAACAACTACCCCCACAAAGCCTCCTGTAAGTCTCCCCTCCCCCAGATCTTCAAGGAGGATTAGTACAATAAAAATGGAAATAGATTATAGGAACTATGTGCTGTGAGAAAGGAGAAGAAACCTTGCTGTGTAATTGGATGACTGTTAATTGAGGGTCATGTTGGCAATTTGCCACGAGGCTGAGGTACTGTATGGTAGCTAGCTGATAAATTGTGAAGAAGATTGCACCCACTCTCAGTTTTGGTGCACACACCACAGCAATATAGGAGCTGTAGTTTTTATAGGCTGTATTTCTGTCTAAAAGCTGTGAGGGTAGCAACGGGCCACGCTGGAGAACTCTATGTCAGCTTGATGTATGTGACCTACAGGCAGCATTTTAATCACACCTCCTATAAAATAATTAATTTTAAAATATTTTACGAGGAAGAACATTTATGTGTATTTTGTGAGTGGTTTTGACTGGAGGTTCTCTTCTCGCAGTGGTGTAAATCAGGAGTTACACCACTGAAGTTAATGGAGTTACACCAAGGTAAAACTGGAGCAAGTCAGAAGAAAATCAGGCCCACAATGTTTTGATAATGTACAATATTTGCTACTGATACTTGAAGTGAAGAAGAAAGCACTGTTGTTGCTTTTCAATTAAATTTAAATTTTATTCAGTTGTTGTAGGAGAGCTGTGTGAATTCTCTGGTGTGTTAATCACATGAAATCAAATCCTTGGGGGCGGGGGTTGTCACAATAAGGTATGGTATCCTACTTTCAGACACTAATTCCACAAGATGCTTAATCACATGCCTGACTTAAGCATGTGCAGTAGTCACATTGAGGTCACATTGAGGTCACTGGTAGTGAGGCCATGGTTAAAGTTAGGTATAGGCTTAATTACCTTGTTGAATTGGGATCTTAGTATAGGACTCAAGACATTCTGAGAATTGCATGATGCGCAGAAAAAGATTGTCAGTTACATCCTACTTCTGCTGCTGTATATGTGTCCTTTGGCAACTCTGGTTACATGAGTTCTCACTTTGTGGAGAAAAGAGCACATGTAATCTTTTTTTGTTTGTTTGTTTTCTGTCAAACAAATCTTTCCCTTTAATACACCCCAAGCTGCAAAGGCTTTTTCCATAGAAGGAGCATAATTCGAATGGCCAGACTTATGTCATATAATTCTCTTAAATAATGCCGATACCAAGTTGCACAGGATTTAAGTGCCAAGAAAGATCATTTGGAATCAGGCCCCTAAATATCTTTAAAAATATGACCCTTAGTAACTGATGAAAATAGGATTTAGGCTTCATAATCACTTAAATGCTTTTGAAAATTTTACCCAAGATCTTTTCCCTCATGGCCTGTCAAAATGCAAATACTATAGTAAATATAAAGTACATGTGTGGGGAGCAGGGTGTTTGTTTTTGTTTGTTTTAATTGGTGTTGTTTTCTAGGTGTGTGGTATTTAAATGCTGGAAAAGGGAAAAACATTCAGCTTCATTTTCTATATTTTGAGCTGGAAAATATCTATGATGTAGTTGAAATCAGAGATGGAAGAGGAGAAGATTCCTTGTTTTTAGGCAAGTACTACATCAGGCATGATTCTAGCACTGTGATCAACATGATGGAAAAGGAATTGGTCATCTCTATTTTTACCTGTATTTTGGGATGATCCATGAGACTTGGGAGTTAATGAGAAGGCATAAGGATTCATTTACTTTATGTAATCCTGTCACGACTTATGCATGTGCTTAACTTTCCACACAGGAGTACTCCCATTGTAGCTCAGCGCACATGTAAGTGTTGACAGGATCAAGGCTTGTGTTGCTATATTAATGTATCAGGTTTGGAATATATACCTTCCCTGTTATAAACATCTGCAAGGATGTAGGAGGCTTGGGAAATAATTACTACCTATATGTTGCTGTTTCTATCTCTTAATTTGAACAGCAATATCTTTCATCCTATGGCATCCAAAAACATCTGACAATCCATCTAAATGAAAATCATCTAACCCACCATTGCAATGTACTCATCTTTTTCTTGAGAATAGCTGTCTATACAGGACGAAACCCTGTTCCAGATGTCTTCTCTACCACTAACCAGATGACAGTGCTCTTCATTACTGACAAATCTGGAACTCAGAAAGGATTTCTTGCAAATTTCACTACTGGTTATAATCTTGGCATGCCTGGTGAGTAAAGTAAGCAATCTGCTGGATTTAAGCAGACACAATTATGCTCTAACAAAGTTAAGATTGTAGAAAAATTGATATGAAATTGGGAATGGCAAAAGCAGTATGCAGCACGTCGGTCTAACCTTTGGATTATCTGATCATGGACAGCTGTTGTCACTATAACATCATTTAAACAGAATATTAAATTTGTCCAAATTCTGAACTGTCTAGAACTCTGTGCAGTGCCACTGAATTTAGGGCAGAATTTGACTCAGTATTTTCATGTTTGCCATTATTTTATTTTGGGGGGGCGGTTTTTGGTTGGTTTTTTTTTTTTTAGAAAAATAAATATATGGAAAGTTACCGACACATATTAATTATGTTCATGCCCAATAATCAGAATAGTGCTTTGTGAGTCATTTTGGTCCATCATGGGCTGATAAATTAGAACAGATTAGTGTACACAGTAATTATGGGCCAGTTTTTGAAAGGTATTTAGGTGTGTAACAGTGCAAATACGAGATTTTCAGAAGTGCCTAGGCACCTAACTCCCACTTCAAAAGTGTCTAGGTGCCTAACTTCCATTGAAATCAATGGGAGTTAGGTGCGTAGGCACTTTTGAAAATCCTATGTGGTGCCTACCTATATTTTAAGATGCCTTTAAAAATCCTGTCCTTTTTGTTTACTGGGAATGGGCACGTAACTGCTCTTCCCAAAAGCGGTTCAAAAGATTTTGGCAGTGAGCAGCAGCTGAGCTATTTTGAAAATTTGGCCCTAATTTTGGGTGCTGAACACTTGAAAATCTGATCCAAAGAAGTTTTGGAAACCTGGCCCATTGTGTGTATAACGTGTATAATTGTTTTAATCAAAATTGTGTCAAAAGCCAGATATGTGTTTGTATGACTCTAACCTGGTATTATATCACTTATTTTACCAAAAGATAAAACAATGGATTCACCTTAAACAAAGGTATAAAATTTCAGCTACCATAGCCAGAAAGGCAAAGTAAACTGAAGTAAACGTTTGTCAATAGAATAGGCAATTTTTTCCATTTGCTTGCTCCCTAATTCAATCTGTAAGCAATGTAATTCAAAAAAATTATATTAACTAGAGAAAACAAATGTAGCCGTATATTCTGAAGGAATGTAACCTTCTGGTATGCAATTGATTGAACTAGATTACACCTAGCTTGGTGCATGCACCCTTTCTTCCTATCCCCCGCCCCTCCGCAATATTTCTCCCCAAACAAGATTTTTTTTAAAGTGACTCATGATTTGGGGTGCCTCCAGATTTGGGTGCCCAGTTTTGAGATGCCTTAAAGAGGCCTGATTTATGGAAAGTGAAGAGCACCCAATATCCAAAATCTCTAGTCACTTTTGAAAATCGTGGGTTGAAGTCCTAAACCCATTGAAGGCTTCGTTCCTTTTTCACCCCTCAGATATGTATCGTATTTAACAATAAAACAGCAGTAACTAGCATATAGTTATTTCCATTTAACTTCTTTGTATAAATTAATTTAAAAAACCCATGTGTTTCCATAACAATAAGATACCAGTGAAGAGCCCCTGCCCATTTTACCACTAGATTCACAGTTTTGTCCCTTCAGTTGGGTTGGATGATCTGTGTAATTAGTCTTACTCTGTAATTATGCTTTTGTTTCCTTCATCTTTCTGCAGAACCCTGTGAACCCAATGCTTATCAGTGTGGAAGTGGGGAATGTATACCCCTGGCTAACCTTTGTGACAAACAATGGCAGTGTAAAGATGGCTCTGATGAAGCAGAGTGTGGTAAGTGTTAATGTTTTCCTCGTACCCAAAGAGCAATACATGTATTTTCAATAATGATCATTTCTTTTATTTTATTATATTACTTTTTTATTAAAGGAAATAACCATTCAAGAAAGAACAAATGTAAAGAGTCAGAACCTCTGCAGATATAAATTGACATAGCTCCATTTACTTCAATGGAGCTGTGCCGATTTACACAAGCTGAAGGTCTGGCTTGAAGTCTGAGAGAGAGAAAACAAAGTGAGTCATTCTGTGACATTGCATCTAAACGGGCAAATATGCCTGTGAAAGCAGGGAGTGTTCTCAATACTTTGAAGTGTAGACTACTTAAAATGCCAGGAGAATATCCTTTTTCAGTTGTGTAGTTAATTCTACCACAGTAAACAGGCAGATTTCTCTTCTAAGAAAACCAGTCTGACTGCTGGTTACTGCTTGTAAACCACTGCTCCCATACCTGACCCACGGAGCTTGCCTAGGCTCTGTCTCATACAGGTGTTGGAGCAGCATTTGACTGCTTTTCACAGCTGCTCATGTGTGCAGGTTACCATGACAACAAGAGCAACAGCTGCTGTCATGCTACCATCAGTGAAGATAATAAAAATTAAATCCACAGTACATAGTTTAGTTTCATGTAAAATGGATATAATGGCCCCCAAATGACAATTTATATGCAAAAACTATGTTAAAATCATGTTGGGTCTGGCAAAAAATGAAATTGCTATTTCTGACAAAGTTCTGTAGACCACAAATGGGAACATTTAAGGGTAGGCTTTTAGACTCAGATACAAATTGTTGCCTTTGGTTGGTTTAAAGACGACTTGTAGGGCCAAGATATGACCATAGACGTGTGCTGGCAGCTCCCATTGACTTAAACTGGAACTGTGTGCATGCATCCGAAAGCAGAATTTGACTCTTTCCATTATTTCAATGTGTTATTTTTGAGTGTGAGAATGTCATTGTCTTTTTTTCCCCCCTAATTTCCTAAAATAAACTGACCTGCAGCCTTCACCTACAGGAAAATCTGTGAATATAATTATGTAGCTAAGAATAGCTGAAAAAGATTTTCAACCATTTATATTGCAGATTTAAAAGATGGATAAAGCAGTCATTTCCTGCTCTGTTATTATGTACTTGATCCCAAAGAGATGTTTTTGGCACAGATTGCTTTAACACCTTCCATTGAGTTAGAATCTAATGCTGAGTGAGCTGTTACCAAAACAAAACAAAAAACCCCACAAGAACTAGCCTTAACCTCAGTCTAAGCCTCAAAAAGAAGTGAAAAGTCAATTAGCCCCCATTTAGTCCCCAAAATTTATCCTAATTTTGCTGAAATCCATTTCAAGATCTCATCAGCTGTTGCAATCAAGCTAAACTAGCTGCCATCTTCAAATAATCTAGTTCCTGAGGCTTCTCAGGGGTCATAAAAAAGTCAACATATTCTAAGCCCTGTCTCACCTAGAGAAGCTTGTTAATATATTGAAGACTGAGAGTAGCAGTTGTTTTGGGGTCCAGTATCAGAACTCCCTGCTTCCCTTACCAACATTACCAAAATAAGAGAATCTATTAAGAATCATATGTGAATCAGGGATTACAGATGCTTGTTGGAGATGGGGGAAAGAGAATTGTAGTTCATGGGAAGATAAAGAATTTCAAGGGGATATTCAAGGAGAAGAGAGGAATAGAGTCAAAAGGAAGGCAGAAAGATCTGATTGATACAGAAGAGAGGGAAACGGAGCTATCCCAGTGCAGATGCCTCTAATGTTTTCTGGGCTTATCCAAGCTTCCTGATGTTTTAAGTTTGCCAGTCACTAGTTACTATACATCATCTCTACCTTGTAATGATATATTTCACCAATATGAATACCAGAAGGATGATACTAATTGCATACTGAAGAGGACATTCTCAAAGTTCTGCTGTGTGCTGTTTTATATTCAGCCAGTCAGGAATATTTAGCAGATTTTTTTTTAATGGAAAATGTGGTTTCTACATAATCAGAAATTTTGACAGGAAAATGTTGATTTTATGGGGGGGGGGAGAAATGTTGATTTTTCCATTGGGAACATTGAAATGTAATGGTTCATTTCAGGTCAGGCTGACAATAATTTTCATCTGCCTGAGCTTCAGCAGTGCCTGACCAGAGTCATAGTTTGGAGTCTTCATTCTATCCTTCTCCACCAGGGGCAGGGCTGCTAAATCGGATTACAGCTCCTGTGAGCCTCCACAGCAGGCCATGGAGATGCAGTTTAATGTTGAAGAAAACCAAAATGAAGCATTTCAACATCTGAATATTTTTTTAACTTTTTGCTCTGTGAAAAAATTTGACATTTCAACTTTTAGTCCCAATTAACGATGAAAGCAAATGTTGAAATATCAGAATTTCTTACTGGATTAAAATTCCAGTTTTCAGTCACCTCTGGTTTTAACTTAATCTCCAATTGGTTTTAGTGAAAATTGGGTCACTAAATCATTGTACAATAGGTTGAAAAAGGATGATACTGGCTAGGAAGGGACCTTGGATAGACTGGCTGGAGCATTTGCTGCTTCGGCACATCAACTCAATAGCTTCCATTGACAAGATTCCTGAGATCCCCTGGCTGTAAATTAAAACTCTCTCCCATGTCATAAATGCCAGAGGCAGGAGCGCCACCAGCTTTTTTGGTGCCCTAGGCGGTGGAAGGTCCTGCCCCCAAAATACCGACGACAACCGGGGCGGCCTAAGATCCGGCCGCCACGGTCTCCACCTCCCAAATGTTAGTGCCCTAGGCAATTCTGCTAGGCTGTGTAATTTACACTTCCCTCTGCCAGCACTAGTGAATCTGGCTTTCTGTCTGTTATATTTCCAGTATTATAAGCCTACCTGCCAATCCATATGTCTGTTTTTGTTCACAGTGCGTCTGTTTAATGGTTCTCTAAGCATCAATGGATTGGTACAGTTCAGGATTGAGAATAATTGGTATATAGCATGTGCAGATTACTGGAGTGAGCAGATTTCACATGAAGTTTGTCAACTGCTAGGACTAGGGTAAGTAATGTTATTTATTGTCTTTGTCAGCATCTCATTTACACATCTATTGTGTAAGAAACATGTGCTTCTCTAGCTGGTTTGAACAACTTCAGGATTGTCCAGAAAAGGAAGCATTCACATATGTGTGGAGAGTGATATTGTTTTGAGATTTGGAAAATATATATTAAAAAGACTACCCTTTGGATTTCCTGGTTTTAGCTGGATATAAAACACTGGAAAAACTGAAATACTGCCAGAGAGGCTGTCTCCATGTTGTCAGTTTCTCACCTCACCAAAACCAGGAAATCCAGAAATCTCATGAGAAAGCCTTTTTTTTCCCATGAGATTTCCAGTCTGATACCCAAATCTCTGTGGTATGGAAAAGTCTCTAACTGTTATATATAGCACTTTCTTGAAATGAACCGCCTGAGGCTTGATCATTCCAATATTCTTTATTGCATCTGTCAAAAAAGTTTCAGAGTAGCAGCCGTGTTAGTCTGTATCCGCAAAAAAGAACAGGAGTACTTGTGGCACCTTAGAGACTAACAAATTTATTTGAGCATAAGGTTTTGTGGGCTATAGCTCACTTCATCAGATGAATAGAATAGAACATATAGTAAGAAGATATATATACATACAGAAAACATGAAAAAGTGGAAGTAGCCATACCAATTGTAAGAGGCTAATTAATTAAGATGAGCTATTATCAGTAGGAGAAAAAAATCTGTTGTCGTGATAATCAAGATGGCCCATTTTAGACAGTTGACAAGAAGATGTGAGGATACTTAACATGGAGAAATAGATTCAATATGTGTAATGACCCAGCGACTCCCAATCTCTATTCAAACCCAAGTTAATGGTACCTAGTTTGCATATTAATTCAAGCTCAGCGCTTTCTCATTGGAGTCTGTTTTTGATGCTTTTCTGTTGCAAAATTGCCACCTTTAAGTTTGTTACTGAGTGACCAGAGAGGCTGAAGTGTTGTCCTACTGGTTTTTGAATGTTATGATTCCTGATATCAGATTTGTGTCCATTTATTCTTTTGGCCAAACCAGACAGTCTCTATGTAAAAGAATAAATGGACACAAATCTGACATCAGGAATCATAACATTCAAAAACTAGTAGGAGAACTAGACCGGACAAAGTGCTACTGCTGTCAGCTAATTAAGTCACTTATTTAGCTCAATTAGTAGACGTCTGTGTTCTATTCTGAGAGTCCTAGACATAATTCTGAGTTGTGCTTTCAGCTCACACGGGGTCAATATATAAGTAGTGCATAAAAATTAATTATGGACTTCAGAGTGTGACTCTGATTTAGTGCTTTGCAAATATTGACTAAGCCTCACAAAACATCTGTTTTACTCATTTTACAGAGGAAGAAATATAGGTTATATGACTTGCCTACGCTCACATACCAAGCCAGTAGCTGGGAACCTAGATCTCTACCTGATTCTCAATCATCCTGCTTAGCCATTAGACATACTTCTTCTGAGAGCTCAGTCTGCTTTATAAATGAGACAAAGACCATTTCAGTCTTTTATTCCTCAGTATGGTAGAACTGGCAGCATAATAAGAAATGATAAGTATTGTTGGGATATACCTTTTAATCAGTGTTAGTGCTATGGACTCTTCAAATAGAATAACAAACCTTAATAAGTTAGTGAGGAGGAGTGGTGAAGATATGCCAAGTAACAGTCACCTGTGTTCTCTGTAGAAACCTTAATCTATGCTCCCTGCCTTGGTAAGGTGAAATTTGAGCTACCATTGAGTGGGGACCTCTTCCTGGGCTCCAAGTGGTGGAGAGTCCTGCCATTGTATCCTGTCCCCTACCTCTGCAGGTTCCTCTCTGATCTTCAGCGACTAAGGGATGGGCAAAATATTAGGCCCCATTATCAAAATATTGGCTCTTCATCCTCCTTACTTCCCAAGAGCTATCACAGAAGCCCAATAACACCAGTGTCCATTTGTAATATACCAGTGTTCTGTGAAATAATGGCCCATCTTACTGTGCTCCTTTATAGTTATTTGGATATGTAATGGTAGCTCTTTAGAACAGTGGTTCTCAAAACCGCTCCGCCACTGTTTAAAAAGTCAAAATTGGAAATTGTAGTGAAAAAGTGAAGAATTGTTCATGAAAACTTGTACTGTGACCTGACCAGCTCTCGAAATAGCTAATTTTGCACTTTAAAAAAAAAATATGCACCCTATGGCTAGAGAAGTTTTGCCAAAAACACTGTGTTTTTGGGTGGTGGGGGCACCACAGAAACAACAATAATCTAGTTTATGTCAGTGGTTCTCAAAGCCAGTCCATTGCTTGTTCAGGGGAAGTCCCTGGTGGGCCAGGCCGGTTTGTTTACCTGCCGTGTCCATAGGTTCAGCCTATGGTTTACCCCGCTCCAGGCCAATGGGGTCTGTGGGAAGGGCGGCCAGAACATCCCTCAGCCTGCACCGCTTCCCACAGCCCCCATTGGCCTGGAGAGGCAAACCGCGGCCTGTGGGAGCCGCGATCAGACGAACCTGAGGACATGGCAGGTAAACAAAATGGCCCGGCCCACCAGGGGCTTTCCCTGAACAAGTGATGGACCAGCTTTGAGAACCACTGGTTTATGTGATCTGGCTTGGGCTGTCGCTTGGCAGAAGTGAACAAGAAAAGCAGTGCTAATTTCAGCTATGTTAGAAAAACTGGGAATAAGGGACAAAGAGGGGGAATAATTTCCTACATGGAAGAAGGCAGTCAGTAGGGAAGTAAAATACTTATTTGTAAATGTTGAAAGGGATATTGTAAAGAAGGAGACATATAAAAATGTAAACTCAATAGCGCAGTGGGGAGGGAAGAGAGGAGCCAGCAGCAGCTTCTCTTCTAAAGCAGGAACATCTTTTAAAAGAGTAAGCTTCAGCAATCAAGGTCCACAGGGAAACTTGGTGTCGGCCCACATCAACTTATTGCCTGAAGGAAAAAGACCAACCACCGATGAAAATAGAAAAGTCTGGCCTTCCCACAGTGGCAAAGAGGAGTAAGTCAGAGGACTGAGTGTTCTTACATTCAACTCCCTTGATAGTGACCTGAGGACAGTTTTTGTCTGGCATCAAACTTACAAGGGAAAAGAAGTTGAGCTCTTTCTTATCCCTGTATGTGTGACTTAATTAACTTCCTCTGTCATCCTTGCTACTTGAGAAGTTAGAAGATGGTCTCCCTGAACTCTATTCTTACTCTTTAAAGAGACCTACTGTAACATAGTAAACTGAACTCAGGTAAGCTCTGACCTCCCCGTCAAAGCTGTGTGTGGGTCCTGCTGTTGGGCAAATACTTCAATAAAGTGGCCTGGCCAGATTGAATAATAAAATCAAAGAAATTGAACATGTATAAGACCTATTAGGTCATTTTGTCCATCCTCCTGCCAGTGCCAGGTTGCTCCGTTCAGTATATTTTCTATTACTTTGTCCAGTCTAGTTTTATGACAAAAGGGTATACCCCACTATTCCACAGTCTATCATAATTCATGGCCTATGTTCTCCTTTTCTTAATTTCATCAAAGAAGAGGATCTGTTCAGAGCTGCTGCCATAAAATGGGGGCACAAACAAAATTTGGCCTATCACCTATGGCCCAGTGACTCTAAAATTACCTATGGCTTAAATCAGTGGTATGTGAGATTCCCTGTGTGGTAAGATCCTGAAGGCATTGCTTTTTTAAACTTTCAACATTTACAGTGCAGTTTTATGTACCATATTTTAGCCTCATTTACACTGGGAGCAATTCTAGTGACATCACTGGTGCATCACTGAATAACCAGCACTATTTCTTGCAGCAGGCTGGTTTTCAGTGGATGTCACCCATCCAACTATTAAGTGAAATCTTAGCTTGTGAGATCTAACAAGAGTACAGCCTAAAGCTCCTTTGTGATAAATAAGCAAACTACAAAAATCAACCTAATCAGGAGCCTTTCAAGAAAATATTCAGGGTCTTATTTTTCATCATTAGCTGAGGAAATGTGTGTTGTTTTTGCCTGAACAATCACTGCATTTGTGTACACATCAGGTATCTGCATGTACAAATCATGATGGCAATTTGCATGTACAATTACCTGATTGATGCATGCAAATATAGTAACTGTATATGCATATTAGGCATGCAGTTTCACAGCAAACTTATCTTAAAACAAACCCCATTATGTTAAGATTCTTATGTTAGTTCTTCTTTGAATAGCACCTCTGCAGATGCTCCACTTCATTGTGCTTGTGCCCTGTCCCTTTGATCAGAGATTTTTGGTAGCCATGCCAATTTGTTCCACTCATGTACCCCACACATCCTCATGCCCCACACAGGCGAACAGCCCTCAGTTCCTTCTCAACCTTCTTTGGCCCAAGATGGAGTCAACTGCGTGCCTGTTCTCTAATATTTAGCTTTTTCTCAGCTAGTTATCTTATAATTCCTTGTCTTAAAGTGTTATAGTTTCTAGAACAATTGTTCCTTTTTGTTTTTTCTTTTCTTTCTTAAAAAAATCTTTTCATTCATAGAGATAGTTACATAGCTAGGAGATTTTCCCTTCTAGGGGTTAAATTTTCATTAGTTTTGTTCGAGAATGCCTAGAATTTTCCCAGGATTCAAGAGGTGCCTCTCCTGCTGTGAGGTTATTCCAATAAGTGACAGACTCTCCCAGTACCTCTTCTCTCTCATACCCCCAGCAAGTGCAAGATCTGCACTTCCTTCAAGGGGAAATCAACCCATGTCAAGGTTTCCTCCCCCACTCTGAACTTTAGGGTACAGATGTGGGGACCTGCATGGACCCTTCTAAGCTTAATTCCTAGCTTAGATCTGGTAACACTGCCACCAGCCAGAAATCAGTGTCTGGCACACTTTCTGTCCCCCCAAAACTTCCCTGGGGAACACAGATCCAAACCCCTTAGATCTTAACACAAGGAGAAATTAACCATTCCCCCCTCCTTTCCCGCACCAACTCCTGGTGCGTCCAGACCCAATTCCCTGGATCTTAAAATAAAGAAAAATCAATCAGGTTTTAAAAAAAAAAAGCTTTTAATTAAAGAAAAAGAAAGGTAAAAATCATCTTTGTAAAATCAGGATGGAAAATACTTTACAGGGTACTTAGATTTATATAGCCCAGAGAAAACCCCCTCTAGCCTCAGGTTCAAAGTTACAGCAAACAGAGGTAAAATCCTCTCAGCAAAAGAAATATTTACAAGTTGAGAAAAACAAAAATAAAACTAATCCGCCTCGCCTGGCTACTTACAAGTTTGAAGTAAGATTCGGAAAGATTTGGAGAGCCTGGATTGATGTCCCGTCCCTCTCAGTCCCGAGAGCGAACAACAACAACAAAGACTTCCCTCCACCAAGATTTGAAAGTATCTTATCCCCTCATTGGTCCTCTGGTCAGGTGTCAGCCAGGTTTACTGAGCTTCTTAACCCTTTACAGGTAAAAGAGACATTAACCCTTAACTATTTGTTTATGACACCCCAAAACAGAGAAATTAAGTTTAAACTCCTTATGATGGAGCAAGATTTACATCCAACTTTAGATTTGGGAGAGAGCCCTCCCCCCGTACATAGACCTCCCAGTACAGCTAGTGCTCCATCCATATTGATATCTCAGTCACCAGAGACCAGCAGAGAGGTAGGCAGTACCATGACACCAAATACATTTATGGTGCCGAAGTCCTCATCCACATCTGCCTCTAAGCAAAAGTATGTGATGAGGAAATCTCCAAAAAGTTATCTGTCACCAGCTCACAAAAAGATTACGGAGACCTCAGGTCCTAAAAGGTGTCTGTGCCGGACCTGAGTGAGGCCAGTATAGCAAAGGCAAAAAGGAGTCAGACATCTAAGACAGACTCAGTACAGAGTTCAGGTACCCATACCCAGAGCAGCGGAGATAGGCTTGAAAAGACCAAGCCCATCCCTGAACAACACTCATTACCAATAACCAGAAAGACTGCTCACCTATCTATGGTAACAAGGGAATCCTATACCAAGTGCTTGGTGCCAGCTGCATTGGTACTAAAGCCATCATCCATAGGTTCCCACTTGTCCCAATCCTTGATACTGTCAGTACTACAGGAATTCAGATCCCTGGGGACCTGATAATATCTTCTGAGCCAGAGTCTCCACTGTTAATAAGTGCAGAGAATTTGGGGAGCCCTATGAGATAGGTATGTGCTATTTTCCCCATTTTAAAGGTGGGGAACTAAGGCAACTTGCCCAGGGTTACACAGAAAGTCTGTGCAAAAGCAGGACATTGTACCAGGATCTCCCAAATTTCAGTAAGGACCCTGGACCTTCCTTTCTTTAACTGTAAGCATTTAATCACAGTTTGGGAAACTTCCAATGGATTATTTTCATCAATTTAGGTTCCAGTATTAAATTCCCCAATCCAGACTTTAAGATTCAGCCCTTTATGTTAATAAATTAAATCATACAAGAAAGGAGTATGGATTAGCAAAGGTAAGAGCGGACATATTTGTAAATGCGTATGGCTTTTTGCTTCATTTTAAATCATATTTATTCTCTGTTGTTTCCAACTGCTGATCAGTACTTGACAGAACAATAGAAGAATCTCTTCAGAACAGTTGCCTGAAACCTTTCAACGCACACATGGCCTGCATCACCATGTGTATGTTCTCTTGCATAATGGAGATAATAATGCTCTATAACTGAAATTCTGGCTCTACTGAATGAAATAAAAGTTATTACAATACTAGCTTTCCAATAAAGGCACTTTATTTCTTTTTATCTTTACCGAAAAGGAAGAAAGAATAGCGAAGACATTTCATTGATTTTTAATGAGGTGGTATTTTATTCAACAGATTATAATCCAGTACATGTTTTTGGAATTTACAGTTTTATGTGTTCCAACAAAATAATGTAAGAAACCTGTAGTCAACTAACTTGCTGTAATTTGATAAATCAAGAGAAACTATTGAGGATTAATTCAGAGAAGCACTTTAAACTTGCTTTCAGGAAGTGAGGGGGCTATTACCTTGAGGAGGTGTCAAAGACTAGAGAAAAATTGAGAGAAATCCAGAACAGTAATCCAGACAGCATAGTCAAATAGAGGAGCAAGAGGGAGAAATAGTCAGTTCTAATTTAGCTGAAAAAAAGAGCAAGAAATGTAGGAGAAGAAAAGCACTGAGTAGATAGTCAGAGGTCAGTGGGAGCTTTGACTTGAGTTAGAAAGGATCACACGTTTTTGCCCTATTACAGGATCTCTTTCAATCAATCAAATTTAAAATGCGTATTCAATTAAAGAATCATGGTATGAGGCTCTGCCATCTCACACCTGGGGTGGCTGCAAACTCATTCTCATTCTAGACGGAGAGGCCTGCACCAAAGACTGTTTGTGCTCTACCCTGGCCAGAGGGCCAGAGCCCCTTATAAACTGTTACTTGCAGTCTGCCCCAGCCAGGAGGCTGTGGACTAAAGACTGTTTGTGCTTCCCAGAGGGCAAAAGCGTCCCCCATAGACTACTGATTACTGTCTTCCTGTAGTGAGGCAGATTGGCCTCCCTTGCCACTCAAGAGTGAGAGACCACTACAATTGGTGGAGAATTCAGACATCATCTCACCCCTGAAACAAAGGGACAAGCCCAGAGAAGCAGCATATAAAATCCCCGTCATCTGTTGGATGATAGAACAGTGAACCACCCAACCAGGAAGGCTGAAGGTCAAGAAGCTCACCAAGTGGCTCACCAAGTGCCAAAAGCAGTGACATCCAGCAGCTGGCCGTGTTGGTACCAACACCAGCAGCTCCAATCCTGGAGGAGCAGTGACCCCAACTATCCCCATGGTGCCTGTGAGCCTGACAAATATGGGTTCCAAAGGTGACCTGGAGGCCTTCCTCAGTTTCAGCTGAGTCTGGACCGGGGAATCTTGGGCATGTAAGCAGCCCCTGTGGCCAAGTGATGACCCTGTTAGACATGGATGGAATTTGGATCTCTACCCTCGTCAACTCTAGTTGTGGACAGACGCTTGTATGTCATCTTGAGGCAAATTGAGGCTCAGGTGATCTTCAGTGGGATCCTACCTGTCCCTAGGGAAGGGCGCCAAAGGGGTGACAGGATCGTGAGGATTAATAGTTGGCTGAGGGAGTGGTGTTACAAGGAGGGCTTTGGGATGTATGGGCACTGGGAGGCTTTTGGGGACAGACAACTGTTCTCACGGGATGGGCTCCACCTAAGTAGGGAAGGAAGTAGACTTCTAGGAGGGAGGCTGGCTCATCTGATTAAAAGAGCTTTAAACTAGACACTGGGGGGAGACGGTTGGGAGAGGTCCTGGTGCTCTCCACGCCAAATTTATACATTGGGAGTGAGAACAACAAGATAACAACAGATATAGCCAGAGGGGGACGGTTAGGTGTAAGGAAGAGGGGGGGACGGATACTAGATCTACAAGTCATACTGGAAGTACTGTGTCCCTACCGAGTTGGGTGAAAAGAGTGAGAGGAGCCCAACAGGAAAAATTAGGATGTTTGTTCACCAATGCAAGAAGCTTAGGTAACAAAATGGAGGAACTGGAGCTCCTGGTCCAAGAATTGAAACCGGATATCATAGGAATAACCGAAACATGGTGGAACGGTAGCCATGACTGGAGTACAGGTATGGAAGGGTATGTGCTGTTTAGGAAAGACCAATGCAAAGGTAAAGGTGGGGGAGTAGCATTGTATATCAATAATGAGGTGAAATGTAATGAGATAACTAGCAATGCAATGGATAATACAGAGTCTGTCTGGGCAATGGTCACATTGGGGAAAAAAACTACCAGAGCCTCACCCGGGATAGTGATTGGGGTGTGCTATAGACCGGGATCTAGCTTGGAGACAGATAGAGAGCTCTTTAATGTTTTTAAGGAGGTAAATACTAATAGGAACTGCTTGATCATGGGGGACTTTAACTTCCCGGATATAGACTGGGAAACAAATGCTAGTAATAATAATAGGGCTCAGCTTTTCCTAGACGTGATAGCTAATGAATTCCTTCATCAAGTGGTTGCTGAACCGACGAGGGGGGATGCCATTTTAGATTTGATTTTGGTGAGTAACGAGGACCTTGTTGAGGAAATTGTTGTAGGGGACAACCTTGGCTCGAGTGATCATGAGCTAATTCGTTTCAAAATAAATGGGAGGATAATCAATAGTGCATCTGAGACTAGGGTTTACGATTTCAAAAGGGCTAACTTTACTAAATTAAGGCGACTAGTTAGGAAAGTGGACTGGACTAACATATTTAGGGATCTAAAGGCAGATGACGCGGGGGTTACTTCAGGTTGAAGTTGCAGGAGTTGTCAGAGGCATGTATCCCGAGAAGGGGAAACGGCTCGTAGGTAGCAGTTTTAGACCGAGCTGGATGAGCAAGCGTCTTAGAGGGTCATTAAGAAAAACAGAAAGCATACCAGGAGTGGAAAATGGAGGGATCAGCAAAGAAACCTACCTTATTGAGGTCAGAGGGTGTAGGGAAGCAGTGAGAAAGGCAAAGCGACGGGTGGAGATGGACCTAGCGAAGGGGATTAAAACCAATAGCAAACGGTTTTTTAGCCATATAAATAGGAAGAAAACCAAGAAAGAAGAAGTGGGACCGCTTAAAACTTTAAACGGAGTGGAGATTAGGGATAATCTTGGAATGGCACAATATCTGAACGAATATTTTGCCTCGGTCTTTAATGAGGCTAATGAAGGGCTAAGGAATAGTGATAGAGGGACCGATGGGAATGAAGATATGGGGGTAGACATTACGGTATATGAGGTAGAAGCCAAACTTGAACAACTTAACGGAAGTAAATCGGGGGGCCCGGATAATCTTCATCCTAGAATATTAAGGGAATTGGCGAGTGATATTGCTAGCCCGTTAGCGATAATTTTTAATAAGTCTCTAAATTCGGGGGTTGTACCGTTTGACTGGAGATTAGCTAATGTAGTTCCTATATTCAAGAAGGGGAAAAAAAGTGACCCGGGTAACTACAGGCCTGTTAGTTTAACATCTGTAGTATGCAAAGTCATGGAAAAAATCTTAAAAGAGAGAGTGGTTCCGGAGCATGAGGCCGATGGCAACTGGGATAGATTACAGCATGGATTTACGAAAGGTAGATCGTGCCAAACCAACCTGATCTCCTTCTTTGAGAAAGTAACAGATTTTTTAGACAAGGGAAATGCGGTGGATCTAATATATCTGGATTTCAGTAAGGCGTTTGATACGGTACCGCATGAAGAATTACTGGTTAAATTGGAAAAGATGGGGATCGAAATGAAAATCCAGAGGTGGATAAGGAGCTGGTTAAAGGGGAGACTTCAGAGGGTAGTATTGAAGGGGGAACTGTCAGGTTGGAGGGGTCTTACCAGTGGAGTTCCTCAAGGTTCGGTTTTGGGTCCGATTTTATTTAATCTATTTATTGCTGACCTGGGAACCAAGAGTAGGAGGGGCTGATAAAGTTTGCGGATGACACCAAGTTGGGAGGTATTGCCAATTCGGAAAAGGATCGGGATATCCTCCAGGGAGATTTGGATGACCTTGTAAACTGGAGTATTAGTAACAGGATGAAATTCAATAGTGAGAAGTGTAAGGTTATGCATTTAGGGATGACTAACAATAATTTTAGTTATAAGCTGGGGACGCACCAGTTGGAAGTAACGGAGGAGGAGAAGGACCTAGGAGTACTGGTTGATCGTAGGATGACTATGAGTAGGCAATGTGATGTGGCCATTAAAAAAGCTAATGCGGTCTTGGGATGCATTAGGCGAGGTATTCTAGTAGGGATAAGGAGGTGCTAGTCCCGTTATATAAGGCGTTGGTGAGACCTCATTTGGAGTATTGTGTGCAGTTTTGGTCTCCCATGTTTAAGAAGGATGAATTCAAACTGGAACGGGTACAAAGAAGGGCCACTAGAATGATCCGAGGAATGGAAGGCCTGTCGTATGAAAGGAGACTTGAGGAGCTCGGTTTGTTTTCCTTAACCAAAAGAAGGATAAGAGGAGATATGATTGCACTCTTTAAATATATCAGAGGGATAAATACCAGGGAAGGAGAGGAATTATTTCAGCTCAGTGCTAATGTGGACACGAGGACAAATGGATATAAATTGTCAGTCAGGAAATTCAGGCTTGAAATTAGACTAAGGTTTCTAACCATCAGGGGAGTGCAATACTGGAACAGCCTACCGAGGGAAACAGTGGGGGCGAAGGACCTCCATGACTTTAAGATTAAGCTAGATAAGTTTATGGAGGAGATGGTATGACAGGATAACGGGCTTAGTCAATAGGTCAATTAAGTGCCACACTGGTAAATAGTACAATGGGTCAATGATATGATATAACCTTTTTCCAGAGGGTATGGCTGGAGAGTCTTGCCCGCATGCTCGGGGTTCAGCTGACCGCCATATTTGGGGTCGGGAAGGAATTTTCCTCCAGGGAAGATTGGCAGTGGCCCTGGAGGTTTTTCACCTTCCTCCGAAGCATGGGGCAGGGGTCGCTTGCTAAAGGAGTGGGTGGATCGGCTTATGTGGCCTGCATCTAGCAGGAGGTCAGACTAGATGATCATAATGGTCCCTTCTGATCTTGAATTCTATGATTCTATGTCAGGACCTTGTCAAGCCCCCAGACCCATAGCTGGTCGTGGCTGCAATGTATCATGGGGATGTGAAGCCCTACCCTCAGGCCTGGATCACCTTGACTGTGAGAGGGGATATGAGGATTATGACAGTGGGCCTGGCACCAAGGTTGGCCTAGCCCATCATCTTAGGTCGAGAGTGGAGCAGCTCCTTGGGGCTCCTGTGCACCATGAGCCTCGATTCCCAACAACCCCAGGGTGTCTTTGAGGGAGAGGTCCTGGAAGGGACAGACTGGGCACCCAGGAACCTCAACCCAAGCAATCAGCAATACCTAAAGTCCGACCAGGACCTTCCTGATGAAGGGGGTGATTGTGGGCCTCTCACTCATGGCGAACCCCCTGTTAGGCTCAGACTTTAACCGTGACTAGTGGGAGGACCCCACCCTGGGACAGGCCTATGAGCTGTTGCCTCATGTTGATGGGAAGATCATGGAACTCCGCTCACCCTCAGGCAATGCAGTATCCCCACTTCTAGTTGACAGGCAACTAGTGAGTCGATCGTGACTCCTGGACCCAGGACATCCAGACCCAGCTGGTAGTCCCCCATTGCCACCAATGGGCCATCTTGCAGCTTGCCCACACCATTCCCGTGACCGGACATCTGGGGCATGAGAAGACCTTAGCCCAGATCCTGACATGGTTCTTCAGGCCCAGGGTACACCAGGAGGTAAAGGATTTTTGTGACTTCTGTCCAGAGTGTCAACTCACAGCCCCGTGAGGGGTACTGAAAGCTTCCCTTGTCCCCCTGCCGGTGATCGACTCCCCCTTCGAGAGAGTCATAATGGACCTGGTAGGACCTCTCCTGAAGAAAGTCAAGGGGTTCCAATATATCCTGACCGTTCTTAACTACACCATCTGGTTCCTGGAGGTGATCCCCCTCCAGAATGTCACGGTGAAAACTGTGGCTGCAGAGCTCTTTAGAATCTTTCCCCAGGTGTCTCTCCCCAAGGAAGTCCTGACAGACCAAGGTACCAATTTCAACTCACAACTGTTCCAACAGGTCTGTGACCTGTTATGAATTAAAAAGCTACAAATGTCCATTTATTACCCGCAGACTGATGGGTTTGTAAGGCAGTTTAATCGAACCCTTAAAGAGATGATGTTGAGGTTTCTGCCAGAAGATCTTTGCCACTGGAACCAGTTTATCCCTCCCCTATTATTAGCCATTAGAGAAGTTCCCCAGTCCTCGAGAAAGCTGAAGATGTCAGGGAGGTTGCACTGTGTGTAAATCAGAGCAGAATTTTGACTGTGTATTTTTGGTAAAATTAATTATTATGTTCCTGCAAATGCCTGTGAGGCCAAGTAACTGATAGGATGGAATTTTTCAAGTACATGAATTTGTCATTATAGTAAAACAATATGAAACAATGATACTTTACTGTATTGAAAATTAGGTATGTAATAAGGGTGTATTCCCTTTCCAGACTGCTTTTTAGACAAGTTGGTTTGAACGGACTTGTAACTAGGAATTGAATCCAGAGTTAACTTTCTCCCAAACATAGGGGGTTTAGTGTTTACAGCCCAATGCTCTAGTCCATTATACCACTTTTACACTAGCCTGGCTTCGTTAAATTCAATAAAGTGCAACTGGCATGGAACTGATGTAACAGTGGAGAATCACACCCACTGGGTTCTGGTTCAGCTCATTCAAGAAACTGGCTCAGGACACAGACATTCAGATCAGAATTTACCATCAGTTTTGGGGGAGTTGAGTTTCATATCCAGAGTTATAGTTCTCTCCCAACTTCATACATAAGTACTGTAGAATTGCTTCACCACTGCCTTGCATCTTGTGTAGCCACTTACTTCAATGCAAAGTTCATGTAAGATTCTCCCATATTAGAATGGCAGTATATTATCCTGACATTGCACAGATGTGATAATTACACAAAGTGTAAGTCAATGGAGAATAAATTCACTGCTTTTCTGCTCAGCTGAAATTCTCAAGCTGGCTAGGTTTTTGTATGCTATTCTATAGTCAGGTTTAAAAACATTGAGGTTTTTTTAGAAAAAAAAAATTCTAACCACCAAGACATACACACTAGCCTCCCAAGTAACGGGGCAATCATATTGTACTTGTTCTTATCCATTCCTGTCCCTCTGGGTTGTTGTCTCTTCCGTTCTTAATTTAGAGCCATTTTCACATTAAGTAATATCTTATTTCACAAATAGCTCCATCAAGTCCTTTCACTTTAAACTCTTCTGTATAGAGAATTTACCTCTATTTGTTCTGTAAAGTCCAGTGTACATAATACTGTTATTTCCCCCCAGAGTACAGAACCGTGCTACACAAGTTTCAATTGACTATTGTTGAACACTGCATAATAAAATGTAACTCTCTGTCTTTTAAAAATGGCAGTGCAATACTTTTGAGTGGTGGCATTGAAAAACAGAAATCTGATAACTCACTGTCATTAAAATCATTAATCCTGACCTTTCAATGCTATTAAGGCATCTTAAATGAAATATTTCAAGAAGTGTGTGTTAGAATGAAGGTAGTACCTGGCTTTTGTGGGAGGTTTTTTGTTGTTGTTGTTGTGTGTGTGTGTGTGTGTGTGTGTGTGTGTGTGTGTTTGTTTCCGTTCTTTTTCCTTTAGATTTCAAACCTCAAAAATCTTTGAATAAATACCCACTGTTCTAGGAACCAGTACTATCAGACATAATCATTTAAAAAATGTTATTCAGTCAGAGAAACACGAGTATCTTAAAAATGTCCCACTTTTTTTCCTCCTCCTAGAAACATGAATACATCATCAGCGATGTTATCCACTGGAAATGGGCCATTTGTAAAAATCACCAAAGCAGCTAACCAGAGCCTAATACTTACACCAAGGTAGGCATCAGTACATCTTTCTCATATTAAGGATCAAATTGATGATAGTGGGTAAATAAAAATAAATATAATAATAAATGCCTTGTTCTACTTTACTTTAGTTGAGAGCCAGTGTGGTCTAGTATATAAGGCACTGCACTGGGAGCCAGGAGACCTAGAGTCTATTCCACCTCTGCCATTGACTTTCTGTGTGACCTTGGGCAAGTCATTTCATGTCTCTGTTTCCTCTGCCATGTGTTGTGTATTGTAATCTTTGGGGCAGGGACTTTCTCTATGTGTTTGTATTTTACAATCTTGGTTAGGGCGTCTATGTGCTACTGTGATTTCAATAATAAATAGTACTGTTCTTGCATAGCATTATGTATCCATAGATCTCAAAGTTTTTACACTAAGTATCATTAACCCCATTTTACAGATGGAGAATAAGGGGTCCAGAGAAGTGAGGTGACTTGGCCAATGTCATCGCTCAGATTGATGGCAAGAATAGAAGAACCCAGATCTCTTAAGTCCCAGTCCAGTGTTCTATCTTGTAGCCCACACTGCTTCTCATATGAAATATAAAATGTTAGGAAAATACTGAAAACTGGTAGTTTGGGACCAATCTATAACAAGAACAGAGAGCAATACAAATGTAATAGCCGGCTAGAAAAAAAAATGCCCTTCTCTTTCTGCTTGGATATGTTTTAAGGAAGTGGTAGTAACCAAACTAAAATGAGGCCTGTATAGTTCTTCTGGCTTTATCTCTGTATCTTTCTCACGGAAATCAGCTCATTAAGCGAAGAGCTGTTCAGAACCATATCCTAGCCCCTAATTTCTTTTACCCTATATTATATCTGATGTGACTTTGAAGGATTCCTACGGGTTTGGAATAATTGGGAGCTTTTCTTGACTATAGACCCTGAATTTAATAGTTGCAAAGAATTACGTTCACAAGGGGTGCAGTGCTTTAGGCACACCTATAAAAGGAGAGGTGCTTGCCATTGACTAGCAAGACAGTTTACACTTCAGTTAAAGTAGTGCCTTAAAGGAGCTAAGAAAGCTTAGTAGTCCTATCACATTAACAGTTACATTTTCCTGGAACCTTGATAGATGCACTGACACAGAAAATCACCATATAATTGCTCAGTTGCTTAGACTGGATTGAAGATGGGATGCATCAATAGTCTTGTAGGCTTCACTTATGAGCCATATTGCACAATAGTAAAGCTATAGAGAATATTTAATTTGCTGCAGAGTTTTCTTTTTCCCTGCTGGAAGCTGATTGATACATTTTCTGTTCTAATTCTATTCTGTTAATACCAAATATTTATCAGTCTCACTGGTGGTGGAAAAAAACCATCTTAGAGTAATGGAGGATCATTAAAAGCTATTTTTCTTTTTTTAATAAAATGTACGTCTAAACAAGCATTGCCATGAAAGATCTTAAAGAGCAGCCTATGATTTAAAGGTGTCTTCTATTACTATCAGTTAGACACTAAAGAATGAGGAGAGCAAGAGGAAAAGGAAGAAGACCATTCATCTTAACTGCATTCCTACTGCAAAAAGAGATTTATTTTCTGTTTATCATCTGGACTCTTGATAAAGATCACTTTATTATGGTGATACCATTATATTCTCATGTAGTTTCACAGAAATTGTAATGTTACACAATGAGAGGAGGATGAGAGTGTTTTTCTTTTAGTAAAATAAACTAATAATAATAAAAGTCAATTAATAATCAATACATGAAGGCAAGTTCCCACACTGCATTTAGTCCTTACTCAGTCAAAACTCCCTTTGAACATCATAGGAGTTTTGACTGATTAAGGATAGTAAAATGTGACCCAGAGATGAAACCACTGTTCATATCTGGGACACCCCAGGAACTTATTTACTAGCAGAAGGATAACATTTGCATTGGGCCAGAAACATAGGTGGGGCAATGCACTAAGCAACTCTGTGGCATGGCAGGCTCCACAGCCAGAGACAGATTAGGGATTTGTGGGGACCTCGGCCAGAGCAAGTGGGGGCCCCTCTCCACCCCCCTCCTCCAGCAGTCTCCCCCCAGCGCTCCTGCCAGGGAAATGGGGTTGGGGCATGGGGGCTTGTCCCACCCCACCCCCCAACCTGGAACTCCTGGCGGGGAGCAGGGGCTTCCCCCACAGCCCAGATGGAGCACCGGGAGGGCAAGAGGAGCAGTGCAAGCCCCCGCGCCCTGACCCCACTCTCCGTCAGGAGTGCCAGGCAGGTGGATCAGGTCGGAGCACAAGGGCACCTATTTTTGGGGGGGCCCCGAATTGTCCAGGGCCCGTGGACATGGGCCCTGTTGTCCCAGTGGCTAATCCGCCACTGTCCACAGCAAGAAATATTTCTGCTAAGAGCAGCTGGGAAGGATAATATTTACGCAGACATCAAAGTCATCCACCACCACCACAGGAGTCACGGCCAGCCCAACTCATATATAGCGTGTGACAAGTGGGCCTTTTGGAGATAACGCAGGGGAAGCAGTCAGCACGCACCAGGCCTCCCTGACATTTCAATGGGAGAGGAGGGGGATTAGAGCTGGGCAAATAATTGATTTTTCTGGTCCATTGGCAGCTCTGAAACATTGAAAAACAATGTTGGTTCGAATCAAACCAAAATAAAAACTTCTGAAAAAAACTGGCAAATTGAAAAAGTCGAGAAGTTTCATTTTGTGTCGAACAGAACATTTCATTTGACCCAAAATAAAATGTATTGTTTCCTTTCCAGATGCTTTTAAAAATAATAGCAAAGGAAATTAATGGCTAAATTCACCAAATGTGGGCATGAGGGGAAGGAAAAGAGGTAGTGCTGACTATCTTATAATTTTTATCCCCGTGATTAGAGCGCTCATGCAGGATGTAGGAGACCCAGGTTCAGTTCCCCCCTTTGCCAGATGTAGAAAAGGGATCTGAACACAGGTCTCCATCATTGCAGGAGTGTACTCTAGCCACTGGACTATAGGGTAGGCTGCCGTGGGGGTGTTTCACTCTCTCCTGTTGAAACTGTTCTAGTGGTTAGGGCACTTTTCTGCAATATGGGACACCCAAGTTCAAATCCTTTCTCCATATCAGGTACAGAGGACAACTGGATTCAGCTGACTGCCCTAAACACTAAAGTTTAGGCTAAAAGTTATAAGGGTGGTGGCACCACCTTCTCTTCTGTCCATTTTGCAAATCACACCTAATCCCAAATCATTGTTTTGGCCAAAAGCATTTGGCAAATTTGTTCCAAATTCAGAAATGCTTTTAGGCTGGTCCAAACTGCATGTTTGGGCTAATAAACTATTCAACTGAAAATTTTCATCCAGCTCTAAGAGGAATTGATCCTCCTCAGCTACCCAGCTGGCAGCCATAGGAATGACAAATAGGGATGAACTGTCCAGATCCAATCTCCAGACTGACAGCTCCAACATGAAGTCAAGGCCCACCATTTGAAGTCCCTCTGATCATGGCAATCAGGGGGTGTCAGCAGTGTAAGAAATACCTCAGTGAGTTGCCACTCCTACCCATAGCTCCCTGCTGTAGATTAAAAAGTAGGAGATGCTAGATGTTGTATCGCCATCATAGAAGGCATGGGCCCTGTCCAGATGAGCTAACGTTCTATCCCACCTTCCGCTGAACCTGCATAAGGAGTGGGCAGCATTAGTTCCTGCACCCTCTGCAGCTCCATGGAATCCATACAAGGCAGTTTGGTGGAGATGGAGCTCATTTGCAAAAATTCCCAGTTACTGTGCAATCCTGCTGGAAGCAGGTGTATTCCCTGCCCTACCCCTTTCTGTACCAGCTTATTCATCCTCCCTGCCAGATGGCCCAATGCTCAGCTGGTTTACATGGGTTTATGCGTTTTCAATGGGAGTTTGAGTAAAGACTGAAGAATTTGATTTCAGTGGTGTAAACTACATTCTTGGCGTTATATGTAAGACTGAAAATAGATGTTTGCAATGTGAAAACTATACAGTGATGCTGGATTACAATATGAGAGTGTATATTATTGTATAATAGGGAAATATTGATAGCTACATTTCTATAATCATGCTATATTACTCTGTATACATTTAAAAAAACAAACTATGTATTAAACTAGTCCTCTGTTGATATTCTTTCCTGGTATATTTTTGTATATATCAGATTTAATTGGTGGCACAGGCACTGTCCCCAGTGCTCTGATTTATTACAAGCTATGAAGATAATCTTAAAACCTCTGGGTGTCAGAAATGCTTGAGTAGTTTTGATCTGTGGCCTTGTACTCTTCAGGCTTCTGGCTTTATGTCTCTTCTAAATAATTCCTAAGCCTTTATATGTGTCTATATATAGTCTACAGTGCAGTGTTATCTCCATGAAAGCTACACTGATATCAAACTAATATATATATATATATATAAAAATTCTTTGGTTACACTGATATCTAGTGGCAAGTTCCTGAATACACCTAAGAAGGCAGCAAAAAATCCATATTGAATTCAGTTTGTATTGGATTCAGAATTTTAGCAGAATTTCTCCCCTAAAGATTAGGCTATTTTTATTTCTACAATATGCTGTTTTTAATCAAATGTCCAACAAAGGAGAATGTATATGTGCAATATCCATATTGTATATTATAATTAAAACTTACATTTAAGCATTTGGTAGTACAGCCAAATTACTGCACATTAACACTGTGGTTTTCCTTTAGAATAAGGAAACTTGATGTACAGAAGGAGTTTTGTAATAATGCTAAATTGCTCTTAAACGTACTTATGTAATGTCACCTGGCCTGCAGATACCTGTATTTTTAACAACTGTGCTTTCATTCCAGCAAACAGTGTCTCGGTAATCTGGTGATTCATCTGCAATGCAACAATAAACGTAAGTAAATATTTCATAAGAAACTTCCACTTTAAAAATCAAATTGTTGGCTCCATAAACTTCATGTCTATTGTTTGAAAGATTTTGGCAGTGAAATATAAACTGTATTTTCATATAAACAATGAAGCAGGAACATTTACAATCTTCAGTTGTTTTCAGACTTAAACATACAATGGGTGCAAACAAAAAGAAGATATCCACACCACACCCCTGCCCCCAAACTTTAGGAAAGATCAGATCCAGTTCCAGACTGGAACTTTGTATCTGGGGCACATCTTGAAAAATGGCATAAATTAATTTCAGACTTCCCCTCCCCTTTCTGATGCTAGCTTGTGGAAAACGACTCATAACTCAGGAGATCGGTGCAAGGATTGTAGGTGGAAGTGATGCCAAAGAAGGAGCTTGGCCTTGGGTAGTCTCGCTGTTTTTTAATGCAATACCTACATGTGGAGCTTCCCTCATCAGTGATGAATGGCTGGTCTCAGCAGCGCACTGTGTATATGGGTAATGTTTACTTTCTCCTTAAGTTAATACATAGACCATGATGACCCTTCCAAAATGTACATGTACCCTGATGGGAAGATGCTCATTCATAAAGCTGGGTTACAGGATGGCCCTGACCTGTCAATTGGATATGTATGGGGCAACACTGCTAGCCACTTAGGGTATGTCTACACTGCGATAAAAGACCTGTGGCATGTCCATGGCTGACCCTGGTCTGCTCACTTGCGCTCACAGAGCTCAGGCTGCAGGGCTATAAAATTTCAGTGTAGGTATTCAGCCTGGGGCTGTAGCACAGACTCTGAGACCCCGCAAGGGGAGAAGGTCTCAGATCTCATGCTCCAGCCCAAGCCTGAAAGCCTGCACTGAATTTTTTAGACCCTCAGCCTGAGCCCTGCTAACATGGGCTCTGGAACTTGGTACTGCAGGTTTTTATTGTAGTGTGGACAGACCCATAGAGTCCCATTGAAGTCAATGGAAACCACATATTCACAGGGATCTCCCGTTATGGATCCTATGAAAGGGAATAGATGTAGTTGCCTTTGATAGCAAGGGACTGAATTCATTGACCCAGGAGGTATGTTCCAATCCTATATTGTTATGTTCTGATGGATCTGACTGCAGAATCAAGGCTCACATTTATGCTTTTAATAATATTCTGTTATTTTTGCCTCAGTAAAATGACTTTTTCGTGCTAGAATTATGTTGTTTTGCCAGATTAATTGTTTATTTTCAAAGTTGAAAAAGAATTCTTTAGTGGTCCAAAGGCCCATCAGATAAATTATTCAGATTAGGTACTTGAAAATCATTCCCAATAGCAAAACTGTTCAAATGGAGAATAGCCAGAGTCAATAGAAAGTATGAGGGGAAAACTAATGTAGGGGGCTTGAGACAGTCCTGTAGGATTTTTCAAACACCTAATCTCTCTTTCTTTCTCTCCCATCCCCCGATGTATAATGTTGTGGTGGAAACTCATGTACAGCAGGGACCCAGTTTTATAAAAATGACATTACTGCTGAAGTCTGCACCAGACTAGGGAAAAACCTGAAATTAGTGATAGGTACAGTTAATAACCCAGCTCATCATTTAATTATTATGTATTGAATTATTCATTCACCTAATAAGAGATGGAGTCCAGCTCACAGAGTTCTTAGTAGCCCCCATTTCAATTACTTCAGTAAGGAGTCATTTAAATCAAGAGACACTTTTTTGAAAATGGAAGGTTGTATACATTAAATATATGATACCTCATCAAGCATTTGCACTTTATCTGTAATTAATTTGGTGTCTTCATTACTCATTGAAAGCTTTCCCAATGGTGTGAGAGTAAAGAATGACATCATATCTCATAAAGGTAAATTTAGTGTTGCCTGTGTAATTATGACTCTCTGCTGTACACCATGAGAGACCGATCAAGATTTACACTACTCTACACAATTGGAATAAATCTCAATTTGTCTGAATATATGTTTTAATCACCTCAAGTAGTCTCTATGGTGCACTACCCAGAATGTGAGGAGATGAGGTATATTTTAAAATATTTCCTACAATATGTTACCATTATGTCTACAATTAAAGTGCTGTAGAGGGGACCAAGAATAGGAAAACATAGTGTTTAAAAATCATGGAAGAACTATCACTATTGTAAGAGAGTAAAATCCATTTATTTATGTCTGAATATTGGTGATGTGGCAGAATTTACTAAAGCCTTCTCTATTCATTGCTACCTATGAACACTTAGCAGATGACTTCCGAGTAATCTGCTACATACCATCTATTCATCTCCTCGATGATCATACTCTATTACAATGACTTGCCACCATTCCTTCTGTGATAACTGTCTCAAAGTTATTTCCATCTCTGTGCCTGATGTGACCAAAGTACATGAGTTTGTGCCTGTTGATTTCTAACTACAGAGTCTGCTTCTCTCCAGCAATGCTCCTAACATAAACATTCCTCATCTTTTCTATCCAGGAGATATGCAAAAGTCTTTGCCAGTACCACATTTCAAGGGCTTCAGTTTTCTTCTTGTCAGCAGCCTTAATTTCCCACAATTCACATCCGTACGTTGCTATTGAGAAAATTAAGTTTTTCACCAGTTGAAACTTTGTACATTTTAAAATTCTGGTTTTTTTCCAAACTTTTCATTGCGGAGCAAACTATTCCTATATTTCTTCCAATTTCTTTAAAACAGCCTCCATGGTTGGATATGTATGACCCCAGATAACAGAAATCATTTATTACCTCTACATCTTGAGCATTAATCAAGGTGTTTGCTTACATCTTGTTTTTGTGAATCATGAAGTTCATTTTCACTATATTCAGAGATAGTCTGTATTCATCAGTAACTGTTTTTTTACAAAAACAACTTGGAGTACTTGTGGCACCTTAGAGACTAACAAATTTATTTGGGCATAAGCTTTCGTGGGCTAAAACCCACTTCATCAAATGCATGGAATGGAAAATACAGTAGGCGGGTATATATACACAGTACATGAAAAGATGGGAGTTGCTTTACTAAGTGGGGGGGAAGGGTCAGTGCTAACAAGATAATTCAATTAAAGTGGGAGTGGGCTATTCTCAACAGTAGAATACCAAGGGAGGAAAAACCACTTTTGTACTGGTAATGAGGCCAACGTAATCAGGGTGGCCCATTTCAAACAGTTGACAAGAAGGTGTGAGTAACAATAGGTGGAAATTAGTTTTTGTAGTGACCCATCCACTCCCAGTCTTTATTCAGGCCTAATTTGATGGTGTCCAGTTTGCAAATTAATTCCAGTTCTGCACTTTCTCATTGGAGTCTGTTTTTCAAGTATTTTTGTTGAAGAATTGCCACTTTTAAGTCTGTTATTGAGTGTCCAGGGAGATTGAAGTGTTCTCCGACTGGTTTATGAATGTTATAATTCTTGATGTCTGATTTGAGTCCATTTATTCTTTTGCGTATAGACTGTCTGGTTTGGCCAATGTACATGGCAGAGGGACATTGCTGGCACATGATGACATATATCACATTGATAGATGTGCAGGTGAACGAGCCCCTGATGGTGTGGCTGATGGATTAGGTCCTATGATGGTGTCCCTTGAATAGATGTGTGAACAGAGTTGGCAACGGGGTTTCTTGCAGGGATAGGTTCCTGGGTTAGTGTTTCTGTTGCGTGGTATGTAGTTGCTGGTGAGTATTTGCTTCAGGTTGGGGGGCTGTCTGTAAGTGAGGACTGGCCTGTCTCCCAAGGTCTGTGAGAGTGAGGGATCATCCTTCAGGATAGGTTGTAGATCCTTTATAATGTGCTGGAGAGGTTTTAGTTGGGGGCTGAAAGTGATGGCTAGTGGAATTCTGTTACTTTCTTTGTTGGGCCTGTCCTATAGTAGGTGACTTCTGGGAACCTTTCTGGCTCTGTCAATCTGTTTCTTCACTTCACCAAGTGGGTATTGTAGTTTTAAGAATGCTTGATAGAGAACTTGTAGGTGTTTGTCTCTGTCTGAGGGATTGGAACAAATGTGGTTGTATTCTTAGAGGTTGGCTGTAGATCATGGATCATGTGATGTGGTCTGGATGAAAGCTGGAGTCATGTAGGTAAGTATAGTGGTCAGTAGGGTTCCGGTATAGGGTGGTGCTTATGTGACCATCTCTTATTTGTACTGTAGCGTCCAGGAATTGGATCTCTTGTGTGGACTGGTCCAGGCTGAGGTTGATGGTGGGGTGGAAATTGTTGAAATCCTGGTGGAATTCCTCAAGGGCCTCTTTCCCATGGGTCCAAAAGATGAAGATGTCATCAAATTTAGTGCAAGTGGAAGTGGAATTAGGGGCCAAGAGCCGAGTAAGTATTGTTCTAAGTCAGCCATAAAAATGTTGGCATACTGTGGGGCCATGCAGGTACCCAACAGTGACTTGACGGTATAAATTGTCCTCAAATCTGAAATAGTTGTGGGTGAGGATAACATTATTGGGGATATTGTTTCTGATGGCTTGTAGTCCATCTTTGTGTGGAATGTTGGTGTAGAGAGCCTCTACATTCATAGTGGCTAGGATGGTGTTTTCTGGAAGATCATCAATGGATTGTAGTTTCCTCAGGAAGTCAGTGGTGTCTTGAAGATAGCTGGGAGTGCTAATAGCGTAGGGCCTGAGGAGAGAGTCTACAAATCCGGACAATCCTGCTATCAGAGTGCCAATGCCTGAGATGATGGGGCATCCAGGATTCTCAGGTTTATGGATCTTGGGTAGCAGATAGAATACCCCTGGTCGGGAGTCTGTGTAGATTTGTTCCTGTGCTTCTTCGCTGAGTTTCTTGATCAGATGGTGCAGTTTCTTTTGGTAACCTTCAGTGGTACCCTTCAGAGGGTAATAGCTTGTAGAATGTGGTGTCAGAGAGTTGCCTAGCAGCCTCTTGTTCATATTCCGACCTATTAATGATGACAACAGCACCTCCTTTGTTATCCTTTTTTATTATGATGTCAGAGTTGTTTATGAGGCTTTGTTGAAGAATAGCCACTTTTAAGTCTGCTATTGAGTGTCCACATATCTATTCAAGGGACATCATGTTCCATCATGTGCCAGCAATGTCCCTCTGCCATGTACATTGGCCAAACCAGACAGTCTATACGCAAAAGAATAAATGGACTCAAATCAGACATCAAGAATTATAACATTCATAAACCAGTCGGAGAACATTTCAGTCTCCCTGGACACTCAGTAACAGACTTAAAAGTGGCAATTCTTCAACAAAAATACTTGAAAAACAGACTCCAATGAGAGAGTGCAGAACTGGAATTAATTTGCAAACTGGACACCATCAAATTAGGCCTGAATAAAAACTGGGAGTGGATGGGTCACTACAAAAACTAATTTTCCCATGCTAATTTCCACCTATTGTTACTCACACTTTCTTGTCAACTGTTTGAAATGGGCCACCCTGATTACGTTGGCCTCATTACCAGTACAAAAGTGTTTTTTCCTCCCTTGGTATTCTACTGTTGAGAATAGCCCACTTCCACTTTAATTGAATTATCTTGTTAGCATTGACCCTCCCCCCCACTTAGTAAAGCAACTCCCATCTTTTCCTGTACTGTGTATATATACCCGCCTACTGTATTTTCCACTCCATGCATCTGATGAAGTGGGTTTTAGCCCATGAAAGCTTATGCCCAAATAAATTTGTTAGTCTCTAAGGTGCCACAAGGACTCTTCGTTGTTTTTGCTGATACAGACTAGCACGGTTACAACTCTGAAACTTGTTTTTTACATACACCAATGTTTGTTGCATTTCAATCACTATAGAGAACTGAAAGAAATCTGGGTGTTCAGCTTCAAGCAGGCTCATAAGTATTTATATTGTTTGTAAATCAATTAATTCAGTAGACATTTGATTATTCAAAACAACTTCAACTATAAAGCAGGTCTCTAACTAAAGTACATGCTATACAGCTCAGCAATCAATACAGATTGTAGAGGAACAAACTTTTATTTTATTTTTTCATTTAAGTGCTATGTTTCTATTATGTTCAGATAGTCTTAACTTTTGATTTTCTAGATCTTTTTTCAGCTGTGGGTTAACAAAATTAAAAATAAGATTTCTAACGGTATGTCTACTCTGCAATCAAAAGGTGTGATTGAAGCATGTCTAGACATATCTGAGCTAACTTTGATCTAGCTAGCTTGAGTAACAATAGCCATGAAGTTGCAGCAGCATGGGCTAGTCTTGTCCACCCCAAATTCTGAGTACATACTCAAGAAGCCACTGCCCCTGCTACAGTGGTTTCACTGCTATTGTAACTTGAGCTATCTTTGAGCTAGCTAAATTAAAGCTAGTTTGGGTATGTCTATATGTGCTGCAATCACACCTCCCAATTGCAGTTTAGACATACCCTCAGTCTACCATCCCCAAAGTATTTCATGCTCATAATTTTCTATCTGAGGGATGATTATTAATTGCATGGGAATTTTTAATTTCAGCGGTTTAAAGGGTCATAATAATTAATGATTCTTCCATAATTGTACTATTGTCCAAGCAATTCTGTATAAATGTATTTTTGGCTTAATACCAAAAATTAACTAATAATTCTGTGATATGAAGAATTAGGCCACTAGTGCTGTCAGAAAACAGTAAGCAATTTCAAATGAGAATATGCTACTCCACTTAATCTGAAAAAATATACAAAGTGTGTATATATATATTCATTCTTGAGGGGATTAAAGATTAATACAAATTATACATGGCAAATTCTTCAAGTCCTGCATTTGATCATAAATAATTGTGAATATTCCTTGCAATCTCTAGGAGGAATTTAATACCATCTCAGTGGAAAGCAGTGCTGGGCTTGCATACCACTTTGAATCTGACATATCCTCAAACGGTAATTGAAGAGATCGATCAAATTGTCATAAATCCTCATTATAACAAGCGCACAAAAAATAATGACATTGCTATGATGCATCTTCAATTCAAAGTGAATTATACAGGTAGGATTGTTAATCTTCTCTTACACATTTATTTACTCTGTATGAATGAATTTGAGCTAGCTCCAGGTGGACTAGTCAACCTGACTTTACTCAGTAATGACGGGTTAATGGGATACTTGGACTTGTCCTTGTAAATTAGATATAATCTTGGGAAAACCAACCATAGCGGACTCAGTCCTGCGCTTGTTAGGAATTTTGCCTGAGCAAGGAAGAGAGGGTTTGGATCAATGTGCATTTTGGTAACTGACATCACAAACACCAGAATACTGGAAACAAGTTGAAAATAATTATTTCTCTTTCACAGATTACATACAGCCTATTTGCTTACCAGAAGCAAGTCAACAGTTTTTGCCAGGAATGAATTGCTCTATTGCTGGCTGGGGAAGAACTATATATCAAGGTGAGTCACCACACTTTCAAAAATACCACAAAAATAATGAGGAAAACTCTTTGCTGGATGTCAGAGATGTATTTTTTACTTTACATGTTAAAGTCTTGAAGTAATGGGAAATCTACCACATCGCTTGGGAAGTTGTTCCAATGGCTAATTTCCCTCCCTGTTAACAAAGTATGTCTTATTTCCAGTTTGATTTCCATTATCGTGTTTCTGATTGTGTGCACAGAATAGAATTCAATGTGAGCTGCCTGTAAATATTTGTGGGCTGGATTTGTATGTAATAGTAATACTTGCCTCTTAAATAGCATCTTTCATCAGTATTTCTCAAAGTGATTTACAAAAGAAGTATTATAATTATTTTGCAATTGAGGAAACTGAGTCACAGAGTGGTGAGGTGACTTGTCCAATATCACCCAGCAGGTGAGTGGCAAAGCCACAGCCAGAACTAAGGTTCCTGAGTCCCAGTCTAGTGCTCTCTTCATTCAGCCACCTTCTGTAGCATTAAAGGTCTCTAAAAAGGTCATATACAGTACTGTGACTGTTTTTTTGCCATTCACTATAATGGAGTACTCTTCATAAGGAAAAAAATGTCTATCATTTCCTTGTTTCTGTAGATGTAAGGCTGAAATCCTGCCTTTCACTCCATTTCATCTTGCCTAAGCAACATAGGATGCAGAGAGAAATAAAATTCAGATCCAGATTTTGAATATCCCAGCCTTCAGGAGCATTTGGGTGCAAGAAGTTGGTTCTAGACCTCTAGAGGGAGGCCATTTTCATCAAATCTGATTATTCGGTTTGGATGAGCACCCAGTTCATATGCCATACCACAAGCTCGTCAGAAGTGAGAGAAAGAAAAGGGGACGTCAGCTGTTGAGAGACTTCAGTGAGGGAAGGCTGTTTATCTAAACTTCTAAAAATTAAAAAATATATATTTAGGCTCATTTTAGACAAAAGGCTGAAATTCAGGCCCGGTGTTAACATTTCTGCGGTTGTTTGCTTGTTCTTAACAAAGATCCCATATTGTCATGGCTGGGTTGTGGGTAGCCAGACCTGGTAGTCAGAACCAGAGTCACAAGAGAGGAGTTAGGGTCAGGAGACAAACTGGAAGTTAGAACCATGAATCACACGCCAGGAAATCAAGCCAGAGGAACAGGAGCAGGATGGCACACAGTCCAGAACAGGGTGGAGCCCAGTTGTTTGGATAGCTTCCTGTGCCTGCTGCTGGACCAACAGGCTAATCAGCTGCTCCGGGACTCCACCAAAAGTACTGAAAGGGCAGAGCTTCAAACTGGGGCTGGGCTTCTTGGATCCCAGGTAAGCAAGCCTTAGCAGGCTGCCAGATGGAGGGTTGGAGTATGGCTGTTCCTATAAACCCTGGAAACCCAGGTTTATGACTGTGGGTCATGACACATACATGCTGCCATGCCCTAATGTATCCAACCACATCAATGACAGAGAATTCTCGCGTACATGTTTTTGGTGGCAAACATTTTTAAATGTCCCATATGATTATTTTAAAATGTAGTGAACAATTGTTCCTGCCTGAGATTTTTTGCCAAAATTTCAGCCTGCAGCCAATTTTTATATTCCTTACATAAACGCCCCCCCCAAATAATAATTGCCATTTAAAAATGAACACACCCTGAAATGTATTTATACTTTGCTTTATAACAAAGCAGATTTCCACTTTTCAGAGATTGTTATTGCAGACGGAGCCAAATTCTGTCCTGAGACAAAGGAGGTTGCACAGGGGAATCTGATGGCAGAATGTAGCTCATAGGATATTATTATGACTGGTAAAGATGCCTACAGAGGAAAGAATGCAGCTTGACTGTTAGAGCCTAGGCTGAATTTCCAGGGCTGAGAATTTAGATTTTCATTTTGTAAATCAAGCATATTGAGCTGGTGTCACAGAGCAATAAACATGGAACAACTCTGCCATTTTTGCTGAGCTACTTTCAGAGTACAATTGCATCGTAAAACTTTGGTTAATAATTAATAACATAAATTAGTGTAGGGGGTTAAAATGACCAACTGAAAATCATACAATATACTCAAAGAATCTAGGTAGTCGAAGCCATGTTTTTAATTAGTCCTTAGATCCATGCATCATAATATTCATTTATTTTAATCAGGGCTGCCCAGAGGACTCAGGGGACCTGGGGCAAAGCAATTTCAGGGGCCCCTTCCATAAAAAAAAAGTTGCAATACTATAGAATACTATATTCTCCGGGGGGGCCCTGTGGGGCCCGGGACCTGGGGAAAATTGCCCCACTTGCCCCTTCCCCTGGGCAGCCCTGATTTTAATGGTCTTCATTAAGTTATTTGAAAAACAAAATTTAGTTGTGATCCCTATTATAAAAGCTCAGGATTTCATTCACTACTGTTTACTCAAGAACAACTCCAATGACTGAGAAGGAAGCGGGGGCCTAGTGCACAGCACACTGGACTGGGACTCAGGAGACCTGTATTCAAATCCTAGCTCAGCCTTATTTCTCTTTGTGATCTTGGGCAACTCACATAATATACCCTCTGCCTCAGTTCCCCATCTATGAAATAGAGTTAATATATTCTGCCTCGCAGAGGATAAAATCCATTAATGATAGTGAGCCAGGGCCTTATAAATTCCTAGATACATTTTAGTGGGGTATAAACTGAAGTAATGACGTGGCAACCCAGGCCCTCGATAGTGCTGTGTAATGAGAGTGAAATATCTGAATCACTAAGAATAATGGCTGTTGTTTATGCTGTGCATTTTGATCAGTTTGGTTGTATATACTCTGTATTTTGATAAGGTTCCACTTCAAACATATTGCAAGAAGCAGAGGTCCCTCTTATAACAAATGAGAAATGCCAACAAATGATGCCAGAATATAATATTACAGAGAATATGATGTGTGCAGGCTATGATGAAGGAGGAGTCGACTCCTGTCAGGTAAGTAAAAACAACCCATTTGCATTGCTAATATTATATTCCTTCTAATTACCGAACAGCTCACTGGTTGGTCCTCTGATCATTAAAAACTAGCCACTCGCTGTCAGAATATAATTTCTACTCAGAGCCTTACATATTTCACACTGTAACAAGATACATGCTTTAAAGATTACAAGCTATTTTGTACCTCATAGACTTTAAGGCCAGAAGGGACTTTTCTGACATAAAAAAACCACTAGAGGGCAAAATGGGGTGTTGGAAGTGCCACATATTGAACTTCACACTGTTTCTGGTCTGCAATCTCCTCAAGAAGAAGAGATGTTTGTGGGTGGAAATGTGAGGTGCCAGACTTAAACACCAAGCTGACATAAGCCTAAGAAATACTTCAGATGGATGGATGGAAAACAGTAAGGGGGCATTACCTTCAAACATTTAGATTCCATGGATCCTCAAGAAATGGAAGCTCCAACAACTTGGAGGGGCTGCCCTTCTCTGTGACAAGATAACACTGTTGCTCTCTTATGATCTTCCTGCCCTCTAGCAGCATAGCTTCCTAAGGAGCCATTGTCCACCCCAGCTCAGCCTACAATGCACTCCCTCTCTATGGGGAGGCAGGCACAACTGAATGTTACTTAGTTCTGCTTCTAGCAGCATGAACTCTGTGTTTTTGCTGACTGCTTTCATCACATTATAATGGGAGCATGCTACGTAATGTGGTTCTCACTGGATCTACCCTATGCTGCTTCTGACTTGTGCCCCATAACTGCAAGACTAGACCAAATGAAGTTGCCTTTAGGGAGTTACAGCAGACTCTCAGAAAAAAGGAGGTCAGACCGCGTTGGCTCCACTCTGAACTCCTTAAGCTTGTGAGGCTTTCCCTACCTGTTTTGCTTTTATTTGCTTTCCCTTATGCCCCACTGAAGAGGGAAAAGCAAGGCCTTAATATTATACAGAGTGCAAGAGATCAGTGTTGTAATCGATGACCAAAGAACCATGAATTAGGAAGGATACAGCAAGCACAGACAGCTTGTAGGTTGCTGACAGAGTGAGAGAAATTCTGCAGCTGCTCTGCAGGCTTTGAAAGAGAGGTTTTATTTCCCCCAGACATTTTTCAGAAGTCCCCTGTGCAAAGCCCATTTAATCAGGATTTGTGCAAGGTAAGAGGGTACAACCTAAAGTTGATAAGTAAAACAATTAATGCAAAGGGTTCTACTGGGCTTCATGATTGATACAGTTCATGACTGACAGGTGTCTAAGAGCTTAAGATAACACGTTATGCTAAAAAAAACAGTAAACAGTGTTCTCTTTTGAGTATTTCTCCATGTGGATCCCCTTCTGGGCACATCGGGAGCATGTGCACCAAAACTGGGATACACACAGACAAAGCAGCTTGAAGATCTAAAGTTACTTTAAGATAGAGAGCAGTTCTTTTTTTAACTCTTGAATTTCAATATTGCAGGGAGATTCAGGAGGGTCCCTGATGAGTCAAGACAATGACAGGTGGCTTTTGGCAGGTGTGATATCCTTTGGCTATAAATGTGCATTGCCCCAGCGTCCTGGAGTGTATGTTCGAGTCACCCAATTTGTGGACTGGATAAAACAATTCATACGTTAGCTTGACTTAAAAAACAAACAAACAAAAAAACAAAAATAGAATGTAGAGACAAATATTAAGCAAGATTATAATATACCACTTAGCATTCAGAACTACTGGTGAGAGAAAATGAATACAGTCCTGTCATTCAAACTGAGATTTAGAGAAAAACAAACTTTTAGGAGGAAAACATTAAATATTAAGAAACTCTCTCATGTCACAAAGCAATATTTCAAAACATCAGCTGTCTCTTTTGCCACTGGTTCTTATCACTTTACATTGACAGCTATATGAGATATGGTTTTACTATTTGTCCATCTTACAGACATATTATTTAAAAAATGCCAATGCTCAGTACATTATGGAAACCTGCACAATGATTTAGAAGGAGTAAAGTTCTGTGATTTGCAAAGGGTACGCTCTTTATTGAGTAACAGCTATATAAATTATTAATCCCAGGCCAAACATGTAAACAGTTTTTCAGGGTTTTTATGCTTTCCTTCCCAACATTTATTCCCATCTCAATGCATAGGGAATTTTGTTTAATAATCCCCCTACATCAAAATGGGGCTGTATCCTAACTGTTTATGAGATCGTGAGAGCTCCTTTGTTTCTATTACAAACAGTTCTGGAATAAATTTTGTACCTGGAGATGGCATGCAAATAAATCTGGCTGCTTTATAATGGATAAACTGACCTGGGGCCAATTTTTTTCCCTGGTGTCACTGTTTTGGAATTAATGAAGTTACACCAGGGATGAACACAGTACCTTTTTATTATTATTATTTCTGGCAAACATCCTGGAAATTACTGCTAAGCTATCTAATTATAAATAGACGCTTGTGCACACAAAAGCCAAACTCTTCTGTTATAAACTGTAATGCTCTTAAAAGCATCTAACAATAAGCATCCTCAGCCAATTTTGCAAGGAAAATAAACATGCCACTCTAGTTGTTGCTTGGTATTTTACGTGTTTACTTTCAGTCATCAATACAAAGGACTTTAACAGAATGTTTTGGATTGTTTTGTTTTGGATTGTTTTGTTTTAACAATTAGGTTGAATCACCCACTAGAGGACTTCAATTGTGTAAAATATGAAATAGTCTGACTGCTTTAATTTCTTGGGTTCGTCTCCAAATAAAACTTTCTCTAAATGTAAACATAAATAACTGTGTACTCACAATTTATGTATGTTTGTATCTAATGATGTAATCATTCTAGTACAATATGGCATGTTCTATTTGCTTAGTGCCTGCTATAGAACAATTAAAATCTAATTAATTCCATGGTGTTACATAAAAGTCCAAAAAGAATTGTAATTATTTATATAGACACATGTAATGATGCCCATTGCCTAAGTGCCTTCCATCACTGAATACAGCTATGAACAAGGGCAATCAAATCTTCAGAATAAGAGTCTTGTAGACCTCATCCCTCTCTCCCCCCACTCCTTGCTATTAACATGAAGTAATGCCAGGCCTTACTCAGTCTGACCTTATACTGTGCCTGGAATCTTGCCAGACAATCAACCTGATTCTCTGTTGTCCCAACCTCGTGCCATCATTTATGCCAGTCTGAAGTGCTGCCATTCTGGTTTGACAATAGCAGACCACAAAAGGAAGGTGCGAGAGATGTGGGCTCTCCAGTGAAAAGGGCCTGTGGCCCACTCTGGGGTGTCTTGCTGTACAAGGTGATCCAACAAGAGAGACCGAGTAGATCCTACCCCTATCCCCCGACCAGGACAAAATGACTGTGAAAGATCACATCCAATACTACGAATTGCACCAAGAGGCAAACAGATAATCAGTGCATAGCAGTAGGATTATAACAGCTCACCTCACCCAATAGTGGACCCACAGATTTCCACGCTGTTACCACTAAGTCCACAGTCTAAGGGACCCTTTTTCTGAGATACAGGAGCCTGAAGGCCTTCATATAGCATAATGTCACCTGTTAATTCCCTCTCCTCTTTGCCTCTTCAACACAGTTTCCCAGACTGATTGCTGCTGCTAACTGCCCAACATTCCCCGTTACTCATTAGCCTGTGGGACAAAGAACTTGAAGAGAAAAGGTACTTGCATTCTCCAAACTTCCATGTGGAAACTCCTCCTCTGTCACCGACATTGTGTTGATCACAATATATATTGGTGTGTCCTTAAGTGGTCATTTCAAGCAGAGAGAAATGCAAAGTAGTGAGAGCATATGGGACTTATTAAATCTTTATTCCCCAACATCACCACCCCATTTTCTTCAATAAGTTGTTCTTTCTTTAAAATCTTGGATGTCTTTCTAAATATTGTTTACAACATGCATCCTCAAGAAAGACATCTCTCTCTTCTTCTGTGTCAGCAGGGTTCAACGGTCTTCAGGTAAGTAGGAAGTATGTACTCTGAGTCATGCAGGATTATGCTTTCTTTGTTATAATAATTAAAGAGAAAAGTCAAGTAATGGATGGGGAGAAAGTGAAACCAGGAGAGAAGTTCCAACAGATGGGGAAGACCATCAACAGGTGGGAGGATGTGTAAATAACACTAGGAAGGGAAATAGTGATCTGAGTTGTATCAAGAAAAGGAAGTAAGCACAACCCATAGAATAATGCTAATTCTGATGTCAAGTGTCTGAATGTCTTTACACGTGGAATAGCAATGGTATTGTGAGGTTATTGTGGGTTTTTTGTTTCTCTTTATCATAAGAGCAGTCAATGGAAAACTTACCTCTGAACTTTAAGAAACAAAATTTAACAGTTGACCCAACTTTTTTTTCTAAATTCTGGTTCTAATTAACAGACGACACCATATTTACGAGGGACAAAGATAATTGATGTGAAACCAAGAACAAAATAAAAAAGAATGGACATTAATGTTATTAAAAGTACAGAATTTAAAGATACTAACACCATCAGAGTATCACCATGGCATATTAGGGGAAAGCAATTTTCTTGTAATATCGATTTTAATATATCAATGTTACTTAAAAATATGTGTTTTCTTGTGTGATTCTAAAATGCATTATTACTAGCAAAATCTATTCACTCCTGTTTTTTATAATCTTTTGACTTTCATTTTAAGCATAATTTTAATATAAAAATATCAGAGGGGTAGCCGTGTTAGTCTGGATCTGTAAAAGCAGCAAAGAATCCTGTGGCACCTTATAGACTAACTGACATTTTGCAGCATGAGCTTTCGTGGGTGAATACCCACTTCTTCGGATGCAAGCAGTGGGTATTCACCCACGAAAGCTCATGCTGCAAAATGTCAGTTAGTCTATAAGGTGCCACAGGATTCTTTGCTGCTTTTAATATAAAAGATTCACTGACATCTCAGACTTTATACTACAGTGATACTTATAATTTTTGTCTTTTCAAAGGAAATAAAAATTAATATAGTTCCAGTATAGCTATTAAAGGCTGCATTTAAATCATATCTTATGATTGGTAGACTGATTTATGTCCACTCTGGAGAAATGTATCAAAAATATATGGCCATCCACTTGCAAAGTGCACTCAGTATGCAGCGTCAAGTGATTTTCCTGAATACTTGACTTTTGCCACGGCAGATCAATATCACAGCATTGGAAACTGTCTCTGCTAATGAGCGTGAGCTACAGAATAAAAATAAAATCTGTGCCTAAAGAATCAAGAGCGGTCTTGAAAATGTGCAAATAAATAACTGAGCAATCCATTTTTATCAAATATTTATGCAAAGATAAATTATTTTGTTACACTGTAAATTTATGTCCATTCAATTTACAGTACATCAACTAAAGTAGAATGTATGAGGGACTACAGGAAATAAATGCTATGATTACTACAAACAATTTTAAAACTGACACACATTGTAGATATTTCCCCCTATAAACTTCAAATGCATTGTCCATTCCCCTGCTCAGTTGTAACCGAGTTACTTCCCTTAGCAAAATAGACACATCCTCTTTCTTTCTTTAGCATGACATGGTTCATTTAATTAATAATCAAATGTTACATACAAAAATGATCTGAATAGTTGCCTCAAGGGGGAGCTTACAGTTCATCTTGCTGATCCATTGCAGTCTCAAGCCATTCCAAGCTAATGTGCTGAGATGACATTATAATAGAGCCTGACTGTAAAATATTATTTTTGCTTTGTGTTCAGTCATTAAATTGTTATACCTCCATGGTACTGTCCTTCCTGGGGTTCTTTGAAATCCATAATGTGGACTGGTTTGGGCTGGTTTTTGTTCTTCCTTTACTGAAAAATAAAAATATAAAATAATTTCAATTCATTTGATCCCTCTGTGGCTCAGCTTTAGGATGCAGCTAGGTCAGGATATGTCAGACTTGCATCCATCCATTAATTCAGAGTTGCCTCTGTTATTGATTTAATGTAGTTTCCCCTCCTACAATAAAGTTATACACAAGCTCTGCCGAAATGCATCACCACAGTGATCAGCAAAGGCAAAGCCACTAAATTATGTTTGAAAGGAGGGTAAATTATTTTGTCTCCCTGTAGACTTAGATTGTCCATGTTGTACTACATTGGTTAGGTTCAGATTTTGCCACCCTTCCTTATGTTAAGCAGTATCTTATGCTGAGAGAAGTCCCAGTGGCAAGGTTTTCTTCAACATGAACAAGTAGGACAAAATCTTTCCTTTAGGACTTGATCCATTTTCTACTGAAATCAATGGGCATTGGAGAAGACCCTTAGTGAACTGGTAGAAAAGTCCTAATTATGGCTGGTCAAAAAATTTTCCATCAACATTGTTTTTTTATGGAAAATTGGGGTATTGTATAGTAAAAAGTGTTTACTTTCCACTGAAAAACATTATTTTTCATCAAAACATGGAAGTCTGTAAAAGTCAATTCTGAAATGCCGCCACAGCACCTCACATTCCCATTCTCTTCTGTGGGCTGGGATCCCCAGCCAGACTTCATCTTGTATGATATATTGTGGCCAACGACTTCCAGGATGCACCTCAACCATGCGACTGACATGATGCATCACTTCCCCTCACCTAGAGGGGAAAATGGTGAATCTTGGGAGATGATATCAGATCAGGAAGCCCAGATTTTACAGGAGAATGGGAGCAAACTACAATACCTATGTGACACCATGGCAGCAGTTTAAAATCAAAATGCTTTGGTTCCCAGACATAATATTCATTTTTTTTATTTTTTCCCAAAGGGGGCGGGGGGTAATTGGAGTAATTGAAAAGATTCCCATTTACTTCAGTGGGCTTTGGAGCTGGGCTGTATGCTTCCAAACTTTACTACAGTTTTATACTAGTGAATCCAGACCATTTTGTTCATTTATGTCTGAGGTACCCTGAATGGAAAGTCTTCTCAGCAAAAAACAATTAAAATATGCACTCTCCAATACAACGTGTTTAAATATCATGGATGAGAACCTCAGTTGCTGTATATCTCCGATGAGTTCATTGAAGCTGTGGCTATTGACACCAGTGGAGGATCTGACTCTGCATGCAATTTCCAGGAGTAATGTTAAGTAAGGAGCAATAAATAGTTTGAGGATATTGTCTAAAATTGTTGCTTTGACTGTGAAATACAATCATAGAAACTGAGACATATACCAGGTTGGAATTTAAACTTTCTGCAAGGCATTCAGATGATAATGGAGATGGGTCTGTGAAGCAGTTTCTCCTTGCTTCCCTGGAAGAAAGGAAAGGGAGAGCATCTAAGCATGAATGAGCTGATTGTTGCTACTAATTACAGGCGAGATGCTCTGTTTCCCTTTACTGCTACCCTATAAGAACCCAAACCAGTCAAAACTGTCCATGTTCTTCCAAGCTAAGCAAGCCCCAGAAGGCATGGATTATGGCTCCACAGCAAGCTAACCTTTCAGAGGAAAGGTTATCTTCCTATGAAAGCCTACAAAAGAAAAAGGGAGAAGAAGAGACTCATTTGTAAATTGGGAACTTCCTTTTAGGGTAGAACTCTTCACAGAAAGCACTGGAATTCCCAACTTCTTGTGCTCTGCTCTTTCTAGCTCTTGGAAAGTGCAAAATCCTTTTCTTGGATGAATTATTACAGTTTCAGGGGCCTGATCCAAAACCCACTGAAGTCAACAAGTCTTTCCATTGACATCAGTGGGCTATGCATCACACACTCACATTCTTGCATGGTCTATCTGGAAAGAAAGGCAAGACCTGAACTCAGCCTTAAAAACCCTTTGCATGGTAGCGGAGAGTGTGGAATGAGCTGCTAAAAAAAAAAAAATCATGAATGTACCTGCCATGATATTTACCTAGAAGGCCAATCCCACTGTTATGCAAGGTGAGATATATCTCCTAATCCTTACAATGTTATGAATGGGCACCCTTCATCACAACCTTCATGGAATCTACCAAGATCCTGTTGGTCAGCGCTGGAATCATAGTGGTTGTATGTAGGTATGGATTTGCCTGACGTGTTACTATTGCCGAGGTTGGGAAATACAAATCTTCCACTTCTTTATATGGAAGTGCACATCTTTAGGATACCCTACATGTTCTAACGTAGGTCTCATGCATCTGGAGGGATAGGATTACTAAATAACTGTGTGATGCCAGGGAATACCAGTGATGGTTTATATAAATATCAGGTGATTGTTTCCCATTTGAGGCAATATTTTTTTTAAAGTTTCAGAAATTGCTTACCTTTTATTTTGTTTTCTGTTTCACAAGGAAGAATTAAAACTGAAACCCACCAAAAAAAGAGAAAATTAAGCCTTCCAAATTTTAAAAAAGCTAAAAGAAAGCCCACATGGAACATCACCCCATTTTACTATAGAAACTCTTCCATCGGCTATTCTCTGGGTCCTCAGAGTTGTTAGTAATCCTACCTTCACACCAAAGCTGATATTTAGGGGCAGAGGAGTGCCATGAATGAAGTATTAGCATCATGGTCATATGTACGTGCTTGGGAGGAGGGAGGCGCCACCACCAATCAATATGCTACAAAAGTGCTGACTACTACTGTCAAAACAGATGCATTCTTAAATGTTAGCTGCTGTGATTTCAGTGCTGAGTGCTGGAATCCAGGTAATTACACTGCCCATAAACATGTTTGTTTTTGTGAAGTTCTTCTGCTCTGGTGGCATCTTTCTTGCTCTTCCTGGATGGCTAGCGAATCAAGACTTATCAGGCTGCTACCCCTTTAAGTTTTTTTCCTAACAACTTATGCCCATTCAGCCAGGGAAGAATTCACCCTTTGTGCAGAAAGTTGGGGGAGCGGGGTGCTCCTTCTGCATGCTCCATGTCAGTGAAGCCTCCCAATGTCATTCCCAAGAGATCAGTTCCAATATAGATTGTGATCAGGCTGCAGGAAGTAAGGGAAAATTGCAACAGTAGAGACAGAAAAAACTGTCCTCCTTGGAACTGGAAAAATTCCTTATGGAGGCATAGTGTGTTTTAAGGGATCTGTGGATCTACATTAGGCCAGAGCCTTTTCATTGGCAAAAACCCATGAACATGAATTTTCAGTTGTCAGATATAAGTAAATTGCTTGGATTTTCAGGGACAACAAGATGCATACAGCACAACTGAGAAGGAAGCAAGGGAGAGATGTAAGCATTCTTTATGTATGAAGAGCTTGCTAATGGAAACCTGAATTCATCATTATAAGACAATTTCATTCCAATGTATTAAAAGTATTTACCTTTTGTGTAGCATCTGGAAACAGCAAGTACCAAAAGCCACTAATATCAACAACAGCAGTGGTATGGTTGGTATAACAACATAAATTAAATTTGGAATTATACCTACAAGGAAAAAAAAGTCTTTCATTAGTGCATACTGTATTGAAAGTCACTGTTCCATCTCACTATATCTATCTATACGCCCACATAGTTCAATTCTGAATTCCTTGTGTAGAAAGACTGCTAATCAATTTTAAAGGAAGATGTGAATATATTAGGAATATAAGACTAAGCCCCCAATATTTTATGAAAATGATGTCCAGAAGGTGCACACTGTAGTTTTCCTTATAAGATTCATATCTCATTATACTTACACTGCAGCTAAAATATACACTCGATTACATGCTGTGGGCTGAATAGTCACAGCTCTTATTCAACCATGCAAGGGGTAAGAGGTCATAAGCCCCAGATCCACTCCCCACCCCAATTCCCCTTTACAGCCCTCATGACTGAGACTCTTTCTGGCTGAGAGGGGGAGAGCAGGAGCTACTCATCTGACCCACTCTGCAGTGAAATCATGGAAAGGAATGGATAGAGGGTATCAGGAGCCCTGGATCCACCTCTCCTACTCACTGGTCACAATATCTACCTTGGTACTCAGTGGGGAGTAAGCTGCTCCATGAAAAGGGGTGAAGTAATTTACTCTTCCCACAGAGCAATAGGGAAGCAGAGGCAGAACTGTGACTCTGAGTCCCCACTGGTTCTCTGATCTTCTACTGGACCAGCACAGCTACGCGTTGCTCCTTACTCAGGCTAGACTGAAAAGTTATGGTCTGCCCTTATGCCATTTGAACTTTTTTTCTTTTCTCAGTATAGCAGTTCAAGAACAAAAACAATTCCTGAAGCATTGTTTCCTTTGATCTATTATAGAAAGAGGTGAGGCCCTTTCTACCCAAATGCTTACAGTGGGCTCACGAAGAGGGATCTTTAGACTCCAGAGACAGCTGTTGTGTGTGAAGGAACCATCCTTTGCCCCTTCAGTAATATGCCACCATACACTTAACATACTGCTGCTTACTGACCACCCTGTAGTACCAAGCAATCATCATTGTACAGCTATGTTTAATAGGATCAGCTTCCAGGTTCAAGAGAGAAACTGTGATTACATGTTAAATAATTGTATACCAACATTGTATTACCATACACAAGACAAGGTACTTGTAGTTGTCTAAACCTGACCCACAAGCTGGGACTCTGTATACAACTATTTTTGAATATACTTTCACTTGCAAGAGAAAATGTTTAAGGCCAGTTTATAACCCATAAATTAAATGAATTTGTGGGTCTCTGAGCAGTTCTTAGCGGGTAGATGGCCCCATCCCAAAAAACACCACCACAGTTGGCACTTTTCTTGGCAGTTTTTCAAATGCTCTCAACCTAGAGATGATCCCTCCAGATATGGGTGGGGGCACATGAGGAACCTTGCTGTACCTTGAGGCTATTGGGTAGGTAACACAACACTTCAGTCCCTAGAACTATCAATCTGGCACCTTTTGTGAGCACTAAAATTCAGTTTCTAAAGAGAAAACAAGTGTCTTATGTTTGTGTTAGATCGTTTTACACATTTCTGGCTTTGACTGTATCAGAGATATTTGAGGCCTGATCCTGTAATCAGATCCACAGTGGTAGAACCCTGTGCCCTGGTAGAGACCCACTGAGTTCAGAGGGGCATTGGTGAGGGGCAAAGATCTGATCCAGGTTCATGCAGATCCAACTGCAGTGCTGAAGACACAGTAGCAATATTTGAAATAGTTGAGTATTCCCTCCCAGAAAGCTAATCACAGCCATTGATTCCTGCAAGAACAACTAAGAGAAACTGATCAGAAGTCTTGGATTATTAGTCAAGGGTATTGTGATGGGGTGAACTAGGCTCAGAGGCCCACCACTGGAGGCCTCAGGGTGCTACCACCACTCCATCTCAGAGAGGAATTGAGTCCACCCAGTGACCTAGAGAGGCTGTGGGGTGGGGGAGAGAAGCAGCCAATGAGAGAGGCTACAGGGAGCAGCCAATCATGGCCCAAGAGGGTGATATAAAAGGAGCTGCAGAGCCAGAGTCAGGTAGTTGCTGCCTGGAGCTGAAGGAATGAGGACTGTGTTCCTGGCTGGGTGATGGAGCAGCAGTACCATGGACAGATCAGTTGCTGGCAAGAACTAGGGAGCAACAGGGAGCTCCTGGCTGGCTGCTGGGACTGAAGATAGAAGAACAGCTGGGGCCAGAAAGGTATGGTGCCACACCAGGATTGAGGGACTACTTGAGGATAGCTCAGAAGGGGCTGCCAGACTGATTAAGGACTGAGCCCAGGGAGGGCTGCAGGAAGACAGTGTCTCCAGTGAGGAAGCCCTGGGGGGTCTGGCCCCATACCAGGGCCGGGACTATTTAAAGACTGAGCCCAGGGAAGGCTACAGAGATACCAATGGAGGGGTATTGGGATAGGCCCCTAGTGGACTGCATACAGCAGAAGGAGTCTGTTTTGTTTCACATATATATTGCATGTGTGACTTGGCCAGAGGATTGAGTTGTTGAAAACCTGCCTAAGAAACCACCTACTGAACTCACCACAGACTAAGAGAGTGAAGGCACGCGCACCTGGCCAGGGGGCACTCATGAGAAGTGGATGCCACCCCTTACAGGTATATTTTCAGCAGACCTCTAAGGAATAAACTGTCTAATTCCCATCAACAGGGGAAGTTGCATATCTCATTCTTACTTCCTCCATCCTCTGTTACTATTTTACTCCGAACATTAAAACCCTATGAATACATTACCTGTTTCAGTAACAACTACATGAGAATTATCTTCTGGTTTGTTTTCATCATAAGGCTTTCCTGCTGTCACTGATGGAAAAACCTCTGAAAAAGAAGTTAAACAGATTAGAAAAATAACAACCATAGAAAGAGGGGTTATTACATGTTGTAGCATCTGTTCATAGTTTTTTTACATTAAAACAGATTCATATTTGTTATCTGAACTGTTTCAGTATTGAATAAGTTATTGAAAGTAAATGTGTCTACAGAACTTTAGTGTGTTAGGATTAAATATGGAATAGGAATTAAAAGCAGCAGTGTTTTGAACTACATCCATATATTTGCAACTACATCTGAAAATATTCCTCTCTGCAGGATTCTCTTTCAATATGTTCCATTACTAACACGTCTGTTTAAAAAATAAAAAACTATATAACTTTCCTGGAGCCTGTAAATGATTCATGAGATTATGTCTTTGCCATTGCAACTCAAGCTAAAAGTTTTTTTTTAAAGTTTCTTACCATAATCTGTGTCTGTTCTGTCGCCTAGTTCTTTTTCTAGGACATTATCTGTTAAATCAATCGTTTGACAATGAAAGAGTAAGAGTAATAAAACATATCTTTTACATTGTTTTACAGATAGTACCATAGCTCAAAACTATGCTCCCATGTTCATTAAAAAAACACAATTATTGCAGAGTTCTTTAACTTCATATTTCAACATTTGGCAAGCACCTTTCTGAAGAATGTTTGACACAAAACATTAAAGTTAAGGGTTGGTATCAGCCTACTTCTAGTCCGTACTTCTGTACAAATCTAGATAAATAGGAATGCTGCAGTTTTGCCTTAAGCCCATTTTTTTTTCCTGTGGAATCTACTAATTTATTGGATGAATAATTGAAACCCACCCTTTTCTTGTGTCAGATAATTTGAATATAGCTTTTCTTAACATCTCACTTCTTCTCTTATAGTCAGAGGATCCTAGAACATACTAAAATGGGCAGTGATCTTGATAGTGTGGGCTAAAGAAGCCATTTCTTATTTCCAAGATGATTATCAAAAAATTAGCTGTAGAGCAATGAGAAGTATGAACCAGATGTTTTGACAGAATTTGATATATATTTTTGCTACAGACATCCCTAAAATAAAAAAAAGATACAACAATGAACTATTAGAAATTGGGTGGTAAGGAAATGCAATCATTGCAGAAGAGGAGGTTAATATTCCATTTCTAATGAAAGATACACAATTGGAAACTATAACTATAAAACATGCAGCAAAGGCCAGTTAGGATGTAGAAATGGGACAGTAGCATTATCTACGTCTAAAGGATTCCATAGATTATTGAAAGTATTCTGAATTGAGAGGATGATCACAGAAGTAGAATCTGTATGGTGATTTGGATACCATTCCCATGTTATAAGATTATGAACACCAGTAGTATTACTGGTCTTTAGCTCAAAACAGTAATGCTCAGAGTTCAAAGAGGTAATAAAATCTACTACAACAGTAACAATTACTTCAGCTTCTCAGATAAAAACTGGTTAATTGGAACATGGTTTGGAGAAAAATGTTAAAGTACTAGCAACTATTGCTTCTAAAAGTAGCTAATTGTGGAGCTTAAAGGGGTGGATTAATTTTTAATTTGATCTGAAAATCAAGATGCAGGAGGAGTTGGCTCAGAAAATAAATATGATTACAGCTACTAGTATATAATTAAGATCAACATCCTTTCAAGGTGAATGAGATTCAAACCCACAGCTAGTACTGTGACATTAAACACCATCAAGGGAGGTTCCCCCATCCCACACTTGAAGATATTATTTAGATAGAAAACAAAAAAATGCAATATGTCAATTGGGCTTGGAGGCTGGCTGAGTAAGATTTCCTAATGAATCACAGAGCCAAACTCACAACATGAATTTTGATAGTTCCGTTGTAAAGATGGAAAAAAAAGGAAGTTTGAGGAATGGAAATCAATTGGTTCTCCTACTCTGATTTTTCTAAATTTGTAAATCTCACTGAAATTGAAACAGTGACCCTAATCTGCAGGCAGACTGAGATTTACTGTCTGTAAGGTGTAAAAGACATTTCAGTTTGTAATATACACTTTTGTGGTTAGAGCCTGATTTTGTAAGAAGCAGTTGGATGGGAATCTCTGCAGGTTCAGATTAAACGCTGAAACTCTGGTTCAGTGTGGGGTTTTACATGCAGCCTGATTCTGATGAGGATGGTTTACAACCTGTTTGTTTTTTGTATGCAGTCTGGCTAAATTTATACTGGGATTTGTATGTTCTCTTTGTGGTCACAGTGGACAATTTAACACTCAGTAATGCTTTGAGTACCATAATCCTGGTAAGAAATGTGGTGTTTGTCTACTGCCAAGCATGACTACTATAACTAAAAAACTATTATAGCCTCAAATTCAAGCTTGCTTCCAATTTCCTTGTTCTGGCTGTCCAGTTCTAAGTCTCCTCAACTGAAATATGCAGGATCCAGAAAAGATTCCCATGTCATTTCTGTAGGTTAAGCCAAACTGAAAAATCCCTGGCCTCTTGTGTCCTCATCTGAACTGGTGTGCCTGTGTGTCTAATTTTCTTCCTGTTGCGCTGGACCTCCCTGAATTCCATTTACCTGTATTCATTTTACAAATAGATTAAGTGATATTTCCAAGACATCACAGAAAGTCAGTGACAGAGCCGGAGGGTGAGAACTAGCATTACTTGAAAATGGTGAAAATATTTTGGCAACATTTCACATGAAAACATTGGCCAATTCATTTCATCCAGTTTTCAAGTTCTTTCAGTACAGTTTTCCACAAAATATTGAGGATCCCCAAATCCCTAACATTTTCTGCCAAAGCAGTGACTTTTCTGTTAATATATACCACGTGTGAAATCTGACTTTAGCTTTTTCTTACCTGGACTATACTTGCAGATAAAATTGTGCTTCATGTTGCATCTGTCGTCATTCCACTGGTAAAGGTAAGGCCCCCCAAGGCCAGGGTTTGCAGTTGGTTGATGATACATCACAACACAAGCTTCACTTCCACAGGAAGGCTCATCTGTATACCAATTTCTAGCAGTGCATGTAAATCATAATGTTCAAACTCTTGCAGATAAAAGGCCCACCATATCATCTAATAGAACCATTCGCAAGCATCCAGAAATGCCATAATCTAGTGAAAGTTATAGTACATAGGCTCCATTGTCCCTTAAAGCAGAATAAGCTGCATTTCCCCCATCTCCTGCATGGAACAGAGTAGAGGTCTACTACCAGTCTTGCAGATCTTGGAGCATCTTCCTGCAGTAAGGAGCATCCATGCAGATGTTCCTTCCTTCCCTTCTGATGCCTGCTTTCCCTGCCATCTATCCACAGATGCCCTGCAGATTATGGCTCCTGAATGTTGCCATTTGTTCTACTGGTCTTTAGCTGAATCAGGAAATCTAATGGGGTTTTCAAAATCTGGGATGTGGGCAGAGTGAGTTACTCTAAACAGTCTGCACTAAGTTACGCAGCTGTTGGCCTTCTAGTTTGAGGGCCAGAATCCAGCAGAGTTTGGTTGCCACCCGCCTCCTTCCAACACCACAGAGCTGGAAGCTTGTGGAGCCCTTACTTCTATGAGGCTGGGAGCGGGCTGAGATAAGCATGCCGCAGAGACATCCTTCCACATCTCCAAGTGCATATCCATTGGCTCAGCCTCCTCGTGTGAAGAAGCAGCAGGGGCATGTTAGCCTCACTGACCAACTTTTCTATATGCTTCAATTCACAAAACATTTGACTTTTTTGGGTGCTGCACACACTATTTCCCTCCATAAACTCTTTAAACTATAGGGAATCTCCCAGACTTTTACCTGAATGATGAAACGGTTCCATCAGTCCATTGGTAGAGCTCAGGGCAAGCACTCGATGTTGCTTGTCCCTCTCCGCTTCTCCACAATCCAATCCAGAAGTCACCATCAGAAATCCCAGAGCCCGACTTAGTGAGGTTTTGTAACATGTTTTCTATGAGCTTCTGTTCAGCTTCACTTTCCAGACTTAAAAGCACACCACCATCGATTTCACAGGCATGACGGGCCTCCTGAAAGCCAACACGTCTTGACAAGTCCTGGAAGTAGGCTATCTTGTAACAGGGACGCTTGATATCTCCATAACACACTTTTTGACCTTAAATACCATGACAAAGAAGATTAATTATATTTCTACTTGCCACTTGCTGAAGGAAGTCATGCTTTATTTTGATAGGGGCTCAGAAGTATTAACCCAATCTCCAGTTTTAACATTGCACATCTTGGTTCCTGTCCTAAAATCCCTAAGCAGATGAAAGTCCCATCGAAACCATTGAGAATCCCTTTGACAACTACGCAAATTTTCTTTGCTTAAGGACTGCAGAACATAACATAAGAACATAAGAAAGAGAAAGGCAGGGGACAGAAGACCAGTCCCCCCTCTCCCATCTGTCTCTCGACACAGTGGCCCCCCGCTGCCCCTGCCCCTGGAACCTAAAACAACAGGCAATGATCATCTCCTCTCCCATCCCATCTCTCCTCTGAAGAACAGAGGCTAGGGACACCATTCTTACCCATCCTGGCTAATAGCCATTTATGGACTTAGCCACCATGAATTTATCCAGTCCCCTTTTAAACATTGTTATAGAGTTGTGCCCCTTCCTTAAAAGTAGTATGTTTTTTTTAAATGCTGTAGGTGGGACCAATCCCACTTCTATTGGCATGAATGGCAAAACTCCATTTGACTTTAATAGACACAAAATTAGGCACCAAATTTCCATTGTTAAAAGGAGGTCATGAGTTTCTTCAGTCAGTTATCTAATCCTGCTTGTTTGGATTCCCCAATATTTATAGTTTTACCCCTATCTCCAGGCATGTTCAATGCAGTCAATGGAAACTACGGATGGTACCTGAGACCATAACAATACATAGCTAAGTGTAGCAGGTGGTCCCCTGCTCCTGCCCTGAAGGGCTTAAAGCCAGCCCTGGGAGAGGGCTGAGGCCGGGAAGGCAGTAACAGTTGGGGCCATACCCCAATCAGGGCCAGCTGGGCCGTATAAGAGGCTGTGAGCCAGAAGCCCAAACAGTCTCCCTCTGCCTGTAGAGGGAGATGGGCCTGGCTGCAGGGAGCTAGAGACTGGATACCTGAGTGGAGCAGGGCTGGGGAAAAGCTGAGGAGCTGGGGAGCTCCAGCCTGGAAAGCCCCAGGCTGTGGCCTAGCATTGGGCTAACAGGTTCTGGGGGTTGCAGAGGGCAGCCCAGGGGTAGGCAAAGGCAGCAGGTCCAAACCCAACCTTGCCAGTCATGAGTGGGGCTAGACGATGACTGGCAGTAGCCTGGTACTGAGGCAAGGTGGAGATAGTGTTTGGAGGTTCCCCAGGGAGGGGAGACTCTGAGAGAAAGGGGTTACTGCCAGGGGGCAGCATCCCAGATAAAGGGGCACCTGGTCCGGGAGGGACATGGGGGCCAGAGGACAGGCGGATCATCAGCCTGCAGAGGGCACTGTGAAGCTAGAATGAGCTAATTCCATGAGAGACCAGCAGAAGGCGCCGCAGGGGTGAGTCCACTCATCTACACCAAGCAGAACAATATAATCAAAATATTTTCAGAAAGCATCAAATCTAATGTGTTCACACAAACAAATATTTACTTAAACTTCAGTAGATAAATCTGTTTAAAGGATCAAACCAAATGCTCCAATGACTTTTTTTTTAATGAAACTGCAAGGTAAAGAAAGTGAAACTGCACTTATTATATATTTACTTTCTTCCAAAAGCAGTTGAAATGTGTGCTTACCATACTGTATTTGCTATTGACCTCTTTTAGAACTTATGCTTTGAATCTAAAATGACAAATGATTCGAATCAGAGCAAATCAGTGGTGTCATCTGTATATATAATGTGGTGAGTGCTGCTGAAGCCCACTGATGTTTAAAAATGTACCAGCTGTATGTATAGTGATCTTGATTTTTATCTTAAGACTTTACGCAATTTCTTTTAGACTTCTTGTAGTTGGACTAACTAAAAGCCTCTTTTAAAAGAATCATTTTTCTTTTCTATTCCAATTCCAACATAGAAAATATGCAAATTATAGTATTTTGTAAAGTTAACAAAGGCCTTACAGAAGTAATAAGAAATTACTATAATTATCTAGACTGTTTGAACACACGCAGAAAACAATTTTACCATTAAACCTGTAAAAAATAAGTTGTTCATAAGCCATATCTGTTGAAGAGGAGCATAAATGATTATTTTTACTTGAAAAAATCCATCTCTTTTGTATACTTCACTTTTTAACCATAATAAATATTAACAGATCTAGGTAAACACCCCAGTGACTTTATACCTGAAAAAGTTTTATCCTATTTAGCTTGATAAATGTATACGTTTTTGTAATTAGGACACAAACATCATTATGCAACTTAAATTTAATTTTTCCCTAAATGTTTTTCCATACACAAAGTGTAATCATATTATTTCAATCAAAATGGCTTTTATGATATATTAAGAGAATGACAAAACAAGAAATAACAAAAGTAGGTCTTCATGAAAGAGTGAAAAGAACAGGAGTACTTGGGGCACCTTAGAGATTAACAAATTTACTTGAACATAAGCTTTCGTGGGCTACAGCCCACAGAGTGAGTACACAGTGGGTCTGATTTTCCTCCATTAAGTTATTCTTAATTCACATAAATGCAGAATCAGGCATACTGTGTATGATTCCTCAGAAGCAGGTTATATTTGCATACTGCATAGTAGGTGCTTCTCTCCATTTATAGACATATACAGCATAATTCCTGGAACTTCCAGCTAATAGCCAGAATTCATTAAGTAATAGTTAATATGATCAAATCCATCTAGCTAAGTCCAAAGGTAACTCCCATTGCTACAGATTTTTCAATGAAAAACAAATGTGGCTCTTCTGTGTTGTAGGGATGACCCTTATATTTAGTTTGGCTACCTCTTTACATTATAAATTATTCTTATGACCTTTCTTGAAAAGCGCTAATACTTCCATTGTTTGAAGTAGGCCTTTGAAATTCAAAAGGGAGAAATCCCTCAGGTCACAGAAGTGCCTTTTCTTTGTCCGATGAAATTCTGTTCAGGTTTGGTGGTGGTATAAACTTTAGAAAAATCATCATTTCCCTTCTGTCACTTTTGGTAGGCAGCAAAAGTGTGACAGCCTGCCAAAATAATAACCCAACATGAATACTCTAACCTAAGGCCAGGCTTACATCAGCTCCACATACTACACAGACAACCCTTCAAGAAGACAGCTTCCTAAAGAGTTGGGGGGCAGAAATTCTGATGAGACTTGCCCTGACAATGGCTCCCAGATTCTGCACATGGATCCAGAGGTTCAGTCCTGTCTCCTCTCCCAAGATAATAGCTTTTTCCTCCTACCTGCTAAAGAAATAAGTCCTGTAGTTCTAGCTGTGCTGCAGTGCTGAAGGTTCTGGGTTCAAACCCTGATAATGATGCACATTGAGGAGTTGTTATAGATGTGCATAACAGAATTTGATTTTTACCCAGTTCTTTTTAAAAATTATTTTCCTTAAAAAAAATGTAGTCAAAGAACATTATTAAGGTTGCAAAGTCAAGCATTCAAAAGTTAGGAAATGTGAACATTAAGATTGCCCTGTGCTATTTAACTTAACTTGTGTCATTTGTACACATGCATTATTATACAGCCTTTAATTATATAATCACATACTATTTTTTCCACTGGACCTCTGCCTCATTCAGTGCAAAAGATGGACCATGCACAGGAAATGAGACAGCTGTTGAATATTTTTATCCTCATCATTCAATGAGTAGCCCCTGCCTTATTTAATGCAAAACATCCCAAGACTGAAATAAATACTAAATTATTTAGGTTGCAAGAATCTTTATAATGGAAAATGTTAGGTGATCTAAATAGAGGGGTAAACCTATAAACTTGAATTGAAAAGTATATATAGATTCTGAAGATCATTTGCCCAGTGACTTCTTATTCTAACTTTCCAGTTAAATATTAGGGATTTATTCTCCTCTTGTTCTGTGCACCTGGCTCCCAAGAGGTAGGTCTGCATGGTGGGGACAGATAGGCCTGTCACCAGAGCTGATCCAGAGATCTGCTGGGAGCTGTGATTCGGGATGTGGTCCTGAGATTGAAGAGGATCCTAACTAGAGCAGGAAAGAATCTACTGATTTTCCTTCTTGCAGATTCTTGCCAGAACATACAAAGGAAGGCTATGCCAGGCTGGGGAAGACACGTAAAGAAATGGAGGCTCAAGTGATCTTCAGTGGGATTCTGTCTCTAGAGGAGAAGACAAGACAAGATTATGATCATCAACAGATGGCTCAGGCAGTGGAGCTATAAGGAGGGCTTTGGGATGTTCAACAATTAGGAGGCAATGATGGACAGAAGACTTTTCTCATAGGATGGACTCCACCCAAGTAGAGTTCAATTCAGAGTTTAATATCTAGCAGACTGCTTACACCCAATCCCCAGGTACGGAGCCTTACCAACCTTCAGGTATGGAGCTTGTCACAACTGATTAAAAGAGCTTTAAACTAGGAACTTGGGGGAGACAGCTGGAAAATGCTAATGAAATTGTCATGCCTCTAACATTGAGAGGGAAGAAAATCAAGTAAGAGAGGTTACAGCATTGGAAAAAGGAACAGAGAGTAGGAGATTAGATATCAAGAGGAAAGATGGTGCCAATATCAATGACAGTCAGGTAGGTGAAACTGGCAGTGAAATGACTGTACCTAATAGGGCAAGGAATGTTGGTGAAGCCAAACAGAAACAACTAAGATGTCTGCACACCAATGCAAGGAGCCTGGGTGACAAAATGGAGGAACTAGAACTACTGGTACAGGAAGTAAAACCAGCTATTATAGAAATAATAGACACATGGTGGAATAGTAGGCCTGAATAGAATACAGGTATTGAAGGGTGTATGCTGTTCAGGAAAGACAGAAATAAAGATAAAGATGGTAGAGTAGCATTGAATATTAATGATAAGGTAGACTGTAAAGAAATCAGAAGTGATGGAATGGATGAAACAGACTCTGTTTGGGTCCCAATCACTTGGGGAAATAAGGTAAAAGAGGCTCTACTGGGATACTACTTAGACAAAGGAATTGCAATAGATCTAATCTGTTCAGCAAAGCAGTTGATAAAGATCCACATGGGAATTTATTAGTCAAACTGGAGAAAATGGGGATTAACATCAGAATCTAAAGGTGGGTAAGGAACTGGTTAAAGGGAAGGCCACAATGGGTCATACTGAAAGATGAACTGTCAGGCTGGAGGGAGGTTACTTGTGGAGTTCCTCAGGCACTGATCTTCAGACCAATCTTATTTAACATTTTCATCAATAACTGTGGCACAAAATGTGGGGATTTGCTAATAAAATTTGTGGATGATATCAAGTTGGGAGGTATTGTCAATATGGAGAAGGACGTGAATATCATACGGAAGAAGGAAGAATATCATACCAGAAGATTTGGATGATCTTGAAAACTGGAGTAGCAGAAATGCAAATAGTGCAAAGGTCATGCACTTAGGTACTAACCGGAAGAATTTTTGCTATATGTTGGGGACATGTCAGTTGGAAACTGCGGAGGAGGAGAAAGATCTGGGTGTATTGGTCTACCACAGAATGACTATCAGCTGCTCATGTGTTGCAGCCATGAAAAAGGCAAATGCAATCCAAGGATGCATCAGGCGAGGTATTTCCAGTAGAGCTAGGAATGTGTTATTACCATTATATAAGGCACTAGTGAGACCTCTTCTGGAACACTGTGTGCATTTGTGGTCTCCCATGTTTAAGACAGTGAATTCAGATGCAGAGAAGAGCTGCTAGGATGGTCAGAGGAATGGAAACCCTATCTTATGAGAGGGGATTTAAGGAGATTGTCTTATTTAGCCTAACAGAATGGAGGCTGGGGGGAGATACGATTGCTATCTATAAATACGTCAAAAGAATCAACACCAGAGACTAAGAGGAATGATTTAAGTTAAGGACCAATGTTGGTACAAGAACTAATGGATATAAACTGGCCATCAAAAAGCTTAGGCTTGAAGTTAGACTACAGCTTTTAACCATCAGTGGAGGGAAGTTCTGGAAAAGCCTTCCAAGGAGAGTAGTGAGGGGGAAAAAATCTATCTTGTTTTAAGAGTGAGATTGATAAATTTATGGAGGGGGTGGTATGATAAGGTTGCCTACAATGGCATATGGCCCATTCACTACTACTATTAGCAAATATCTCCAGTGGCCACAGATGATACAGTAGAGAGCGAGGACTCTGAGTTACTACAGAGAAACCTTTCCAGGGTCTGGCAGGGTCTGGGTTTTGCCATATTTGGGGTCAGGAAGGAACTTTCCCCCCAGGTCACATTGAAAGAAAGGGTTTTTTCACCTTCCTCTGCAGATGGGGCATGGGCCACTTGCTGGTTTGAGCTAGAGTAAATGGTGAATTCTTTTTAACTTGAAATCTTTAAATCAAGATTTCAGGACCTCAGTAATTCAGCCAGAGATTATGGGCCTACTGCAGCAGGGGTGGGTGAGGCTCTGTGCAATGTGCAGGAAGTCAGATTAGAATGATGATCCCTTTTGGCCTTAAAGTCTGAGACCTTAATAGGAGATGTATTGGTGATGATAGATTACTGATTATCATGATTTCACGAGAGTTACTTCATCACTTAAGGTCAAATGCATTCCCCTTATCAAGCTGGAGCAGCCAGGCTTAGCACAATAGGGGATACTTCCTGAGGGCTGTGATGACTGTTCCCAGGCCATGGAAAAACAGTGGAGCCTCTCTGGAGATGCTATTTCAGCCTTTATTGCTGATCCCCAGTTTGTGAAACCTAAGTGGATCCATATCGTGATGGATACACTGAACCTCGCCTCCCTCAAAGGCCACTGTACTGAGTTGCAGATTGAGCCCCCTTTGGAGCTGGTGTGCAAAATATAAAGACATGTGCAGGCTCCTCAGACCTTTTCTGCGTGCAAAGTTTCACAGGTTTAACTAACCATGAGTTTTCTAAACCCATTTAGTTAAACCCATGCAACCTCGTGTGTGGACACTCTTATACCAATTTTAAACCCTGTTTGTATTACTTTAGTCCGTATGTATGTCCACACTGGAGTATGCACTAGTTTAACTCATTCAGTTTTTAAAGTGACTTCTCCTTCATCTGATACCTTCCACGGCTGTGGCAAAAGGCATAGGTTTTGTTCCTTAGAATATCAGGCTAATAGCTATTCCCAAGGCACAGTGTCTATAGAACACCACAGAGGAAACAGTCTGTGAATAGCTGTAAGTGGCATGTTTTGGGATCCAGCCCCTCATGTGCAAATGAAACACCTGAAATCAGATGGTATGTTCTGCAGAGAAGGTTGTGAAGTCCTCTGTGCTCTAGCTAAATTAGTTCCTGACGTTCAAGCAGTGACCTACTCTGAATCCTCTTCTTTTATGCTTCTGAAGAGGAGTTTCATCATCTTTGCTGCTGCAGCAGAAGTCATTCAATGTGCTAATGGAAATCTGGAATTGGGTATTAATGGCTGGTAAATCAGCTGACATTTTAGTGCCCTTCTCTGAGCATGCTGCGATGTCAGCTGCTTGAGTTTCATTTTTAGCAATTTTGTCTGTTATTCATCATCTACAAAGCAGAAATGATCTGACAGTGAAAAATGGTAGAGTGTACTGCACACAGTGTTGCAGACAAAATGGGTAGTAAAACGTTGACAATGAGCTGTTTAACCCTTTCATAACAAGAACTTTAAAAAGGGTAACAACCCATAATTTAAAGTAATGTATTGGATAATTCTATGTCATACATTTAGGATCAGATTCTCCCACCATTATAATTCTTTAGTAGACCCTAATTTTGCAAGTAATTTCATTGGAATGAAGGGGGCTACTGCAAAATAACATACTACTCTATCGGAATATAGGTGGCAGGATCAGGCCCTTATTACCTGAGGGCAAAATTCTGGACTGTGTTGCATGAGTGATGGAAGAGGACACAAGAAATCTCTTCCATCCCCAACTGGGCACCTGGGTAGGGATAGAGCAGTATGCAGATCTTGTATTCCCTTGAACACTAGGCTGAATAATGCACCAGATAAGACCCCAATATGTGCTTTTATTATTATTATATGACATGCTCAGCCATTTTGAGATTATAGACAGGCCCCTGGCTTCTTACCATTAGGCAGCAGGTATTGTGGGCAGAAGAACAGAAACGTATACAGTTCCTTTTATTGGAGTGTGTTACATCACCCCCCTTACCGCTGCTCCCTGAGCTATCCTGCCTTGTGCAGACAGAATAGCTCAAAACATTCCATTCTTACTAACCCTACACCACTGAGAGGAGGATTTTGGCCTTATTTTTTTCCCCCAATCTTTTTTTTTTATCCTACATGCTTGTGAAACAGACATTGTCCTACTGAAACTTGCTTTACAAATCAAATGTCCTTAGCCCTATTATTAACACCTTCCATTCTTAAAACTGGAACCCTTTGAAAAACATCCAATTTATAGATCCAACACTGACATTATTCACTTTTTGTACTTTATTCAAACTGAACTATTGCAAAAAAGCTAGTCATTTTCCTATCCTGGCAGTCATGTACCAGCACAATGATGTGATATTTTGATGACAAACACCAATCAGAAAAAAAACGCAATTGTCATCTGAATATTTTAAATGTAATTTAAAAAATTCTACCAATATTAATATCAGCAAAGCAATTATCTGAAAGAAAAAAAAACAGGAAACAAAGACAATAATTCAGTAGAGCTTTTATATATTTAGGTTCCAGGCGGTCAATTAATTTCGTATTGGCATAGTAATGCATTATTAAATGGGAATACTAAATGCTTTTAAGTCTGCACTTATAAGTAACTTCTGCCAAAATTTTGCTGAGAACCAGGATCGTCAATCAGAACTGCACCACTCGAGGAATTGTAGCCAAGGCTTTCAGAAGTGTTCAGTGATTTGGGGTGCATTTAATTTGTAGATGCTTAACTTACGACACATTAAAGGGCCTGATTTCTAGAGGGTAGGGGATCAGCGGTTTCTGAAACAAGGTACCTTTTAGATGTCTCAAGCTGGGCACCCAAAATTACTTGTCACTTTTGGAAATCTTGGACAGTCTTTGCTTGGAGTGTCACTATTTACTAATCTACTGCCTGTGGCTATGGATGTTCAGAGGGATTCTCCCAGGAAATGCACACTACAACAAAAGCTCTGATACCATTTCAATGAATGGTGTGCTCCCTTTCCTTTGAGCCCAACCCTCACTCATCCTCCCTTCCTCCATTAGCACTCACAAGGGTATTAGCAGAAAGCAGTGTCTTAATTCCCTCTCCCTCCCCATATTGTGCAGTCACATAGGACCTACCTTGACCTAGTCCCTGGGTGATTTAAAAAAACCTATTCAGTAAAAATTGAATTGTTGCAAAAGAAAACTGGATACTTAATACCTGTTGGACTGTCCCCATCAAATTTAGCCTTAAGAATTCAGTGTTATACCAGACAGTAGCAATGCTCTATCAGAAGTAAAGTTTCTTAGTATCATGTGATCAGATTATGTCATTCCTAGCTTGGACCTCACATGAATTAGCTCATATTGCTTGTATGAAGTTTTGTCTCATGGGAAATTATACTTTGTTCCCACTCACCTCCTTATCTATTTTAAAGGAGGTGTGGGTTTTCATTAACTCAATTATTTCTGTTCTAATTTCCTCCCACTTGATATGAAGCCTACACTCTTCAGCTGCCCCCTTCCTTCAGCTTGTTCACTGCTATTGCTTGTCAACATCCTAGCATATCATATTAATTCCTTGAGGAAATTTCCTTCTGGGTGACTTTAATAGGTAACATCTTTTTAACAGAAACTTCTTTTGCTTTCACTCTTCTTGTTTCCTCCCCAACTCAGAGATGACACTGCTTTGGCCATCATTCCCCTTCCCCCTCCCCCCCCCCCGCCCAAATTCTGTGCTCTTTCCTGCCTATCAATTTCTTCTTTCCTCTCCTCTCCCCTTCTCGCTCCCTTCTTGTTCTTCCCACTAACTCACTTGATGGAACCTCTTGTCTTCAGCTCGGTTCCTATACTCTGATTCTTTTTCTCATTTAAAGTCTCTAGCATCTTACTTTAATTTAACATCTCGACTTTTTTATTCATTGAGCTCTGATATTTTCCATTGGCTCTAGTGCTCCTCTTACATCTGAGTTCTTACTTTCTCTTGTCTGTTGGCTCGGTATTACCTCTGTTGTTAAATTCAGTGAGCTGATCATCCTGAGTGAGCACCTGGGTGAAAAACTAACATGCTTTTAAATCTGCCTTATCATCCTTTCCAGCTGGACTATTTGCAGTCTTTTATCCAAGGCCTAATTACTCTAGTTATTCACATAAGCGTTTTGCTTCATCCTTTGCCCCCTCAACCACCCAACTTCTTCCACATCCTCATTACATTTCACCTCTTATCACTTTACCTGATGTTTGGTGAGCAAAGTTGCTCTTGTTTGCAAAGACTTTGGTCCTTCTCTTGCGCCTTTCCTAACCTCCATCTGCATCTCTCGTTACTTTCCCTCCATCCTTGGGACTGAAATTGTAATATCGAAACCTTACATCATAAAAAACAAAACAAACAAACAAAAGCCCTACATACACATAGTCCATAATAAACAGTATATGCTCTGGGCAGTTTGAAGAGATTTGGTTATACAATACAATAGTTATGTGCATTTGTAAATATTCCACAGTGCATCTGCCATGGGAAATTATGTGCGAGCATTAAACAAAAGCACATGCCCTTTTCACTCTCCCCAGAAGGTAACTATGGAGGATGTAACCGCAGACTCTAGGGATCATGTGACTATAGTTTGGGAGCTGGACTATATAAAGCCACAGGATGCAGATACTTCAGGGAGCTGTCAGAATTATTCTGGGTCTCTCTATTCAGGAGTGGAAGATTAGGGTCAAGGCAAGACCTGTGAGGGGATGTTCCTCTTCATCAAGAGGGCTGGAGAAAGAGCAAGGAGAGGCTAGCTGCCAGAAAGGCCCTGGGAGGGAGCCTAATGAGAGTCAGGGGACAGAAAAATCTAGAGAGGGATGAAGCTGGCACCAGTCCTTGTTTAAGAGCCCTAGGCTGGGACATCTGAATAGGATGGAAGGAAACTCCCCCACCAGCTCTGCATCAGAGTGAAGACCTGGGGAAAGGTGGAGGTTACTGAGCCAGAGGAGATCCAGGGAAGAGGGGCTTTTGCTTTGGTTGGAGGAACAGAAGCACCAAAAGTCACAGGAAAATTGAGGTATGAATTATTTTATGGTCAGAGGGGGCCTACATTATCAGAAGAGAATCAGAGGCACAACAGGGAAACTGAGGTAAGAATATACAAACTGATGCCAGAAAGATAAGACTCTGTTACAGATCCCAACTGAGACCAGGGCCCATTGCACCAGGCAGTGTACATCCACTTAGTGAAGGATAATCCCTGCCTCAAAGTGTTTACAATCTAAATAGACAAGTCAAAATTATTACCCCTATTTGACAAATGGGAAACTGAAGCACAGAGAGATTAAGTGATTTAGCCAAGATGACACAGGAAGTCTGTGGCAGACCTGGGAATTAAATCCAGATTTCTTAGTGGATAAAGCTCTGAATTGCAACTCAAGTCCGTGTCCTTTTGCACTTTTCCCTGTGACCACTTCATTTTAATTCTTTTGCCAACTGTTGAATGTGGAGAGGTGCAAAGAAGCTAAAATAGTCTATTTTAACTCCATTGAACCCTCCATATTATATACAAATGCTGGCAAAAGACTACTATAAAATTCATAATCGCTCCCTTAAAATTAAACACCAATGTGTTACCCCTTATAAATGCAGAGGCTAATTTGGGTGCAGATAAAACATCACAGTCAGGGAGACTATTTTCACACTGTATAATGAATAATGATTTCTCTGCCCTAAAACATGGCTGCTGGACAGAATGGGTATATGACTCTATTTTTTTTTTTTAGTTTGAATGCATTAGAATAATAGAATATCTGGGTTGGAAGGGACCTCAGGAGGTCATCTAGTCCAACTCCCTGCTCAAAGCAGGACCAATTCCCAACTAAATCATCCCAGCCAGGGTTTTGTCAAGTCTGGCCTTAAAAACCTCTAAGGAAAGAGATTCAACCACCTCCCTAGGTAACCCGTTCCAGTGCTTCACCACCCTCCTAGTAAAAATATTTTTCCTAATAGCCATCGTAAACCTCCCCCACTGCAACTTGAGACTGAGGGATGTGCTGGCCGCCGCTTCCCGCAGCCCCCATTGGCCTGGAGCAGCAAACTGCAGCCAGCGGGAGCCGTGATCGACCGAACTTGTGGACGTGGCAGGTAAACAAACCGTCCCAGCCCGCCAGTGTGCTTACCCTGCCGAGCCACGTGCCAAAGGTTGCCGATCCCTGATCTAAATAATTTTGAGAAGTTATTCTGGCTTTACAGTTTTTTAATTTTCAAATTGAAACCTAGCACATATGTTTGAGTGGAAGACTTTGGTTAAGTTCATATGAAAGGCATACATTTTCTGTACTGATGGTGAATTTCATTTACCTCAGCTATATTATCTATGGGGGGGGGGAACAATGAGTGGTTTTTAATTTAAAAAATTGTGGACAATGCAATGATTATTAAAGTGAATGAGTAATTGTATTGGCTAGAGCTGACTAGGCATAACCGAGTCAGATTTTGTGAAAGCTATCCCAACAATGGTCTGAATTATTACCAAAATAGGATTCCCCTAGAGGTCTTCAGAAGTGAGAGGCTAGTATATTAACTTACTACACCAGAAGAAATAGCATTTTAATAGAAACTACCCCTAGTATTCCCCAGTGTCCTTAAGATCGTATCTCATTACAGTGTAAACTCCTAGGGGCAGGGACTACCTCTGTTTGTACAGCACCTAGCATAATAGGGCTACTGTACTATAAAATAATAAGTGCCTTTGCTTACTGACAAGGAAAAATGCTTTCTTTGCAACTTCTAAATAATATCATATCTTTAAAATCAGTCCCTTTATGAGTAGTGAAACGTTAGTTTGCATTAGTCATTTTTGAAAGTTTTAACCCTTTTTTATGGTTTATTGATGGGATCCCATAGAATTAGCCATGTGGCAGAATTCATTGTCTGATCACATAAAACAGCAAGTGACCGTTTTGGTCAGAATTTAAGCACTTTTTGACTTTGAAGGATGTGCATTGTGTGTATTAAGGCAACTGTCCATTTGAGTAGCCATAGGCTAATACTTTTTTATAGCCTTAAATAAAAAAGGCCTGCTTTTGTGCTACTATCATATGTGATAAGATGTAGGAAATATAGACGTTGTATGAAAAGGATAAAAAATAGACCATTATTAATAGGCTCTAACGTGAAAGATTAAGATACATATACCATCCAAATACAGTATCAGTCTATGGAAAGGACCAGAAATGCCGGTATATCATTTTCAAGAATCTCAAATATTTTGCAGGTGATGTAGTACTGAGTAGATTAGTGAATTTAGCATGAATTGAACATTAACAAATACAATCCTGTACAGAAGGATTGAGGAGACAATAAGAAAATTTGCACTATAATACTGTGAAATCATATTTGTATTATATTAGCACCTAGACCAGTGGTTCTCAACTTATTACACACTGTGTGTTGCATATGCAGTGGCAGCCCAGACCCCAAGCCCGAACCTCCACTGCACGGGGCCAGCTGGCTGCCAGCCTTGGGCATCTGTCCCAGACCCTGTGGGGCTGGCTGGCTGCCCAGACCCCCACCATGCAGGGCAGGCCAACTGCCTGCCCCAGACCCCCACCACATGGCTGCCCCAGCCCTCAGAGCTTGCAGGGCTGCCCGGCTGCCCCAGCCCTCAGAGCTTGCAGGGCTGCCCGGCTGCCCCAGCCCTGGACTCTGCGGGGCTGGCCGGCAGCCCTGAGGTGGGGGAGTAGGCGGAGCTGGGCAGCTGATCCAGACTCCCACTGCGCGGCTGCCCCAGACCACGGAGTACATGGGACCAGCCAGGAGCCCTGGACCGCCATTATACAGGGCTGGCCAGATGTCCTAACCCCAGTCCCCTGCCGTGCGGCTGCCCCAGACCTCACAGCTCACTGGACTGGGTGGCTGCCCCAGACCCTTGGCCCCTGACCCCCCGTGGCTGGCTGGGAGTTCCAGACCCCTGACCCCATGGGGCCAGCCAGGAGCCCCAGACCCCCGACCCCGCAGGCCCAGCTGGCAGCCAAAACCTCATGAGGCAGCCCGGACCCCTCTACGCCAGGCAGCCAGGAACCTGGAGACCCCAGCCTTTAGCACACAGCTGAGCTGAGACGCAGATGTGTGCTAATTGGGCCGCATGTGGCCTGTGGGCCGCGGGTTGAGACCTGCTGACCTAGAGACTCCAACCAAGATCAAAGCTCCGTTGTTATAGGTACTGGACATACTAAGAGACAGTCCCTGCCCCCAAAGACTTTACAATCCAAATAGACAAGACAGTGAAAGGTGGGGGAAAGAAGTATTGTTTTCCAGATTGGAAATTAGGGCACAGAAAATGTAAGTGACTTGTCCAGGGTCTCAGGGGAAAACTATGGCAGAGCCTGGAATTGAATGCACTTAACCACTGCCTTAACCACAGACCATACTTCCTCTCTAGCATGATTTTTCCCCATGAAATATTCACTAGCTCAAAGAAATTTGTTCCACTAATTTAGGTATGAAATGTCAGAAAATATTGTAACATAGGCATATAGCGTGGAATGAAGTACAGACACATGCATATAAATCTAAACCTTTCTTTATTTAATAATGTTAATCAAAGTACCTTCTTGTTGAATTTCAAATTAGAAAACATTTGTAGCTGTACTACTGTGGAAAGATGACTTGATGTGGTAACTTCTCATAGGGCTTTCATATGTTTTCCTTTGCCTACTAATTAGTGACATTGTCATTTAAAATCTTGTGCTATTGAGATCTTATATTATTATGACATTGTTTATTACAGCAGAAAACATGCTGACCAGCAGAGATTCTGATACACTAAATCATGTGAAGGGGAAATATTAATTAAAATGATCACAAAAGGTGAAATTTACCCCTGTACAGGAATCAATAGAGGTTTAAGTGGGACTTAGTCATGCATAGGCCTGGTGCTGGCCTTCTGCACAGAGATGAATTTCATCCACTGTTCCCATTTTACAGACACTTACTATTAAGTGTTGTGCTTACTATCAGAAGTCCCAGTTGCTCACAAGAAAGTGATTGAAGGATAAGACCCTAGGTCAGAGCATTCATGATAGAAGGGTCCCACTACCTGTGCCCTAGTGTGAGATCCCATACTGCCAGTATTTTTCAGCAGTTGCCATATATGCCCTAACATGAAACTTGCATTAACTGTTGCTGATGCAGTTGGCATGGTGCAAGAGTTTCCATAATAGGCCAGTTTCCCCAGCTATTTATAACATGAATATAAAGGCTTCTTTTTGGACTGAAACTTGACATAGGGATCTCAAATTAGTTTGGCCAAGTTTAAAGATGAATGAAAAATATTTGTGGCTTTAGATTCTTTTTCTTTTCTTTTCAACTCGTAGCAGTCAACAAGGGCTCCAGTTTAAAGCACGCAATTTATCTAATCCATCAACCCATGTGATTTAGCACATTTGGGATTGGGCAGGGGAGGGAGGTGTCATTAAAAAAATGCATCATGCAAACAGCTAAAGAACTGAGTTTTCAAAGACATGTGCACAATGACCAGTCTTTCTGAAGGATTTTTAGAACACATTCATTATTGTAAGTATTATACATCAAACATATTAATACATCAGGACCACAGTCCCTCCCCAGTGAGATTGTATCACCAGACCAGTGGAAAACAAAGTATCTCCTCTGAATCAGCAGTGAGCTTTCCCCTGCCTTAGATGAACTCCTTGGTGTCATAGCATAGCCAGCTTTATGTCACTTTTCTACAATACCTTATGCAGAAGATTGGGGGAAACATGGCTTGGGCATATTGTGACCTTGCAATCCTCAGCTGCCATAACCCCTTGGGAGCTACCACAGGTACCATGAGTTATAGCAGCCCTTAGGCTACTCAGTATTGCCCACCCCTCAACATTCAAAAATCAGGAGTCTGACCCCAAAAATCTTGAGATTGGCTCAAAATTCTTTGCCTTCTATTTGTTGAGACTTAAGGGGTTACATTTTCATGTTTTGCTTTTCTCTGCTACCATGAGAGCTAAAAACTTACTTACAAATACTGAAATCTGTGATTCCCATGTAATAACATGACTCCAGGAATGCGGGCTTTAAGAAATAAAACCCAGATATCATGAGACGTATGACAGAATTGTGATTGTTGGCAATGCTCTGGCTTCCACTGGGGGCTGAACCAGCCCCCAGCAGACCCAGGGATGGGGGAGGCACAAAGGTGGCCTAAAGCCAGCCTTTTCCCCACTCGAGCCTTAACTCAAGATCACCATGTTCCTTCAGATCTAGATGAGACTACTGTGTCCATAATCCATGAATTAAAACTCCCCAGTTCTTCAGTACAGCAACTGGTCAGAGGAGGTGAGGACAGTGGGCAGAAAAGGGATAAGGATCCAGGGGAGCAAGAGGGCAGGAGGAGGGATAAAGGGAAAGGGATAGAGGGATGCGGTGGGGCCTCTGCCCCGCACTGCCAGAACGAGAGTCAAAGCAGCCCCAGGGAGGCTGCACAAGAGACAGCCAATTAAGAAGATTTAGAGAGAAGGCCAATCAGAGCCAGGCTGGGCCATATAAGAAGAGAGCAGCGGCAATTACTCCCTGGAGTTCGAGGAGGGAGGACTGGCTGCCTTGAAGGAGGGAGAAGAGACAGCACCATGGTCCAAAGAGTGCTGGGTGGGGTCAGGGGAGCATGAGTGAGCTCCCGGCTGACCGCTGCCAGACTGAGGCCCTGATACAAGGGTGGAGAAGGTGCTAAGGCTATGGGGAAGTGGCCCAGGGAAACAGACGGTGGGTGTTGGTGTTCATACAGCGCATGGCTGATGGCTAGAGGGTCCCTGGACCGGGACCCGGAGTAGTGGGCAGGCCCAGTTCTCCCTCCCCACCCCCTTTGGCCCTACTTGCCATGAGGGGAGTGGCTAGACCCTGGACTGCAGCCTGCCACTGAGGCAAGTGGCTGGACAGAGGACTGCCAGCCCCCCAAAAGTGCAGGGAGAGAATGGAGTGGGGCACAACAAGAGGGCTGTGTCCAGCAGAGGATACCATGGTCCTGAGAGCAACATAGGTCCTCATGACAGAAGCGATGGTGGTGAGATGCCACTAAATGAAGGTGCACTGGTGATCCAGAGCTAATTCCCAGGATGGCCAGCAATAGGCACCGCAGTGGTGAGTCGTGCCCCATCACATGTGGTGGAGAATGCAGGAAAACATTCACCCCTGATACAAGGGGAAGATAGAGGACTGTGGGGACTATTGCCTGGTATAGACGTTTGAGAGACTAAGGGACGCATAAGGTGGAGAAAATGGAGTCAGAGGCCTTCTTTGTGGTGAGCTCTGGGCCTTCCCAAACTGGACTCCAAAGTTGGTGCCCCCATGGAAAGGGGCAGACAAGCATCAAGGGCAGCATCCAATCCTGCTACAGCAGGTGCTCACATCCCAGCAGAGACAATGGGAGGCACAGGAATACCTGCAGACCTGTATGTAGTAACATACCAGACCAGCAGCAGCTGTACCTGTTTAAGTCGCTGTGAGAAGGAGTCCGAAAGAATCGCAGGGAGTGAGAAGGGAATTCAGGCACCAGGACCAGGAGGCCGGGAGAATGTTTCACTTGTGGGCGGCAGGAACATTTTAAGAGCAAGTGCCCCTGCCGGAGAGAGGAACAGAGACCCCATACAGGGAATGGAAGGGAGAAAGAGCCCAGGAGAGTCCCCGCTGTGAGGAGAATAGTGAGGCAATGGGCATGAAGGGCCTGTGGGCAACAGGGGCACCTGAAAAGGGAGTGCCCCACCCATAACTGCAGGGCCCAGGCTAGCCCAGAGTATGGGGCTGAGCCAAAGAAGGACTATAGGAGGGCCATGACTATAGGGAGGCAAAGAAGGTGCTTCCAGTGCCATAAGGAGGGACATATAAAAAGGCATCGCCTCATGAAGAGAAGGAGGGGAACACCTGAGAGCCAGGCTTGGTTGAAGACAGTCCAAAGCGAGGGGGCAGTGAGGACTGATGACCTGGCAGAAAGCCATCTCTCACACTCAGCAAGGGAGGTAGGGAGGTGACGGATAGGATGACTGGGACAGAGCAGACCCAGACAAACAGAGGAACCCATACAGGAGCAAGACAGGCTACAGTGGGGATCCAGACCCTGGAAGAGGAAAGCAGGTTGCTCCTCTTGGTAGAGAGCCTGAGGCAGGAGAGGGACAGCCTGCAGGCCAAGCTACAAGGGAACTAGCTGTGTGTGGTCTTAAGTGGGAGGGTGCGTGGTGGAGTGTCTGTCCCACACTGGCAGAAGCAGCACTGTGGAGGCTGCACAGGAGACAGCAAATCAGGAAGGTTTAGAGAGACTGCCAATCAGGGCCAGGCTGGGCCATATGAGAAGGGCTGCTGAACAGAGCAGTGGCAGTCACTCCCTGGAGTTCAAGGAGGGAGAACTGGCTGCCCTGAAGGAGGGAGAAGAGACAGCACCATGGTCCGAGCAGTGCTGGGTGGGGTCAGAGGAGCATGAGTGAGCTCCCAGCTGACCACTGCCAGACTGAGACCCCGAGACAAGGGCAGAGAAGGTGCTAGGGCTGCAGGGAAGTGGCCCAGGGAAACAGACAGCAAGGGTTGGAGGTGACGCAGCTGACTTGAGAGTACCTGGGCCAGGACCCAGAGTAGTGGGCAGGCCAGGGTCCCCCCCAGGGGAGTGGCCAGAGTATGGGCTGCAGTTTGCCACTGACACAGGTGGCTAGATCCTGGACTGTAGCCTGTCACTGAAGCAAGTGGCTGGACAGAGGACTGGCGGGCCCCCGAAATTGCGGGGAGAGAATGGAGTGGAGCATGGCCAGAGGGCTGTGTCCAGAAGAGGACACTGCGGTTCTGAGAGCGACATGGGTCCTGATGACAGAAGCGACATTAGTGAGACGCTTGATATGATGGGTTGTGGGGTAATTTCCTGCCCATTCTGGACATGGTAGATCACTCTTTTTCTCTCTTTGAAAAACTGCAGGTTCAAGGACCAGACAGAGGCACATGGTAGACTTTTAAAAATAATGTAAATAAAAACACACGTAGGGACAGGGGGATAACTAATCATATTTGGCTGAAGTACCAATACGAAAACCTAACCTAGAGACAGAACTGCATACAAACTTAAGACTACGTAGTGTATACATCTTGCTGCCCTCACAGTATGCAGATCTATTGTTGGCTAGATCCTCAGCTGGTGTCAATTGGCCTAACGTCATTGACTTCAGTGGCACTATGCTGATTTTCGCCAGCTAAAAATTTGGCCCATGTTTTTTCCCCACCTTTTCATGTGTCATACTCAGTCCCAAGCTAAGTCCTAATAATGCACTTTAGAATGTGGCCACTAAGCTGATAAAAAGTAATAAATCTTTCTAATCACATTCTGCTCCAACTCTGATGCATCAGTTGTTAACTGATCTTTGTATCATCCTGTCACACTTTAATTTGGGTCTTGTTTTGATATACTGTTACTACTGTTGATGTTTTACTGTATCATGTTCTCAGCTGGCTAGTGTACTGAATTTAATTTGGATTTTATGATGAATCATATTGCATTACTACTTTTTAAAATAATATTACTACTGCAATAAGATTTCATAATTGCATTCTGTCGTCATTTGCAATGGAAACAAATGGAGACTAATACCATCTCGACTGCCAAGGTTTGTATGTCTCCAAAGACATATCTCTCCTTTGTTATTGAGTCACAGTGTCCAATTCACAAATGCTGCCTGGTTTAGGCTCCTGACAAATGAAAGAAAATCAGAGTATCACTCATTTTGACACACAGATGCAAACTGGTAAATGGATTTTAATACCACATTAGTCAATGTCGTTGTTAGTATTTTAACAGCAAACTTCCTGTCCCCAGGGAGGTGGGGAGAGAAAGCATCTTTTACTGTTTGGGTTTGCTAAGGTAGATGAATCACTAGGGGCTCATATGGTTTTTGATCCAGGGAATAACACAAATTGTCACCGTGTTGATCTCAGTAAAGTTGCTCTAAAATAATAATAATACAGTAGTTGGTATTTCTGTAAAAACTTTTCATCGGAGGATCTCAAAGTGTTTTGCACATATATTGGGGATCAGAATCTGGCTGAAAAGTACAGGCCTATTTGGGGGCAATTGTGCAGAAGCCCTGAGAGGCTCTGTGTTACAGTGTGAGCTACCCTCCATGGCTAGCCACTGCAGCTGGCTTGTGTTGAGAAGGGGCAGGGCCATGGTGTCACTTCCCCTCAACAGTAGATTGTACCTCAGGGCTGCTAGTAAATAGCAGTCATTAAACTAAGGAAAGCACAAGGTCTATAACAGTACTTGTGCATTGTATGGCCTTCAGGCTAGGAAGTGGTTACTGTTCTGTGTTTGTAAAGTACCTAGCACAATTAGGCCCTGTTCTTGATTAGTCCTAGATATCATCATAAGTAAAATAATTAATAAAGAAGGGTTAATCTTCTGGTTCTTATCACCAGTGCAAGGGCCAGTCACAATCTGACTATAGTCAATTAGTCCTCATGATACCCCTGGGCATTAGGAAAGGGACATGTGTAGTAAAGATCACCAGGCACCAGTGAAATACTGCCAACTCTAGGGATCACTCCAGCTGTTTAGTTGTGCAGAACAATACTCTATACAATGGCTAAAGACAGCAGGCAGAAAAACAATACTGTGTCCCATTGACACTGTAGAGGGGATTTAGTTTAGATAGGCAGAAAGTATACTTACACAAGAGACAATGAGGTCAAGTCTGCACATCCTCCTTTTATGAAACATGCCATGGGATTTTTAATAGTCTCAAATAGGTCAAGACTTGAATTTCGTATTATTTTGTCACCCACATCCTTCCTCTCACCCCTTTCTATCTGTGATCCTCATTTGTTATGTCAAGGGACAGGCAAGTGTCCTTACTCATTTTTGTGAAGTTCCCAGCATATCTTGGGGTGATCAATATAAATTAATCTGAAAGATGAATGTTCCATCGGTACAGTGTCCTCTAATACTAGCGCTCACTGCCTGGGGCACTGGGGCAGTACTGACTCAGGTGTCAGAGTGTGTTCTGTAGTCACCAGCACCACTTTCTTCAGCGCCTAGTTGTTCCATGGATTGTGCCATCCCCATACTGGCCTCATCCAGCCCCACTTAGTTTGAAACCCAGTGGGATTACTGAATAAGGTTGCATGCATACAGACTAGACTTAGCAAGGACATACTTCTGAATGCTATTAAGGAACATTCATCCCAAAAATCATTTGCCATGTTATATTAAAACAAAATAGAGCTTTGTCTGCAATGTGCACTGGTATAGATCTTGGGAAATCATTTACTGTGTATATTAGAGAGAAGCTAGCCATGAACATGTTTTTCTCATTTTACAAAAGTTCAGTGGTTTGTGGTTAGGTTTTTGTTTTGCTGAACAAAAAAGATTTGGATCCAATCCAGATTCCACTTTATCTGAACTCTCAAAATTTGGGAGGGTTTGGTTCCAGCACTAGCTGGTCTTTGTGCATAAGATATGCAGTATCAAATTTCCTAAGAAACAGGGCATTGCACACACACTCACCACATGCTGAAAGGAGTAATATCAAACCTTATAATCATGTCCCTACCAAATTCATGGTCCATTTTCGTAAATTTCACAGTCATAGCATTTTTAAAATCTTGAATTTCACAGCTTCAGATATTTAAATCTTAACAAAGCATGAATACTTATTTTTAAATGACAAAATATAAACATGTCAAGCCCATGATAGCACCCCCGCAAAAAAGTGACGACACCCCTCCATACCATGCCACCCTTACTTCTGTGATGCTTTCAGGCCATGCAGCTCAGGAGGCAGCATAGAAGTAAGGGTGACAATACTGCAGCTCCTTTAAAATAGCATTTGGGTTGGGACCCCAGTTTGAGAAATGCTGCATATGGTAAAAGTACAGAAAAGACCAGATTTCATGCAAGAGACCAGATTTCACAGTCCATGATGCATTTTTCACAGCTGTGAATTTGGTAGGGCCCTACTTATAATGATCTCCCCTCAGCACTAATGGGAGCTATGCACGCTGATCAAAGGGAAGAGTAGACCACTTCATTTGCACCTTAAACTCTCAGTACAGAGGCATGTTCCATAAGTCTAAACCTAGATCTAGAGGAGATGGAAGGAAGTGACTTGATGTCTAATTCTTATTAGAACAAGCTAATCAATATTTCAGCGTTCGTAGATTACCCCTGCAGAAAAAGCATACCATCACAATTACCTGAATCAATACACGGTAAATGCTGCCTCAACTAAGAAATGGATATCTATTTTGAAAGAACAAATTAAACATGGTTTTATTCATTGGTGTAAGAGGTATGCTTTATGAAGAAAAAGAATCCATGAGGTATTTCCTGATAGCATTTTTTTTTTGCCATATCTATTAAAATGTGACAGTTTTGCTTTTTCATCTAAGTGGAAAATGTCTATTTTTGGCATTAGTTCTGCGCTATATATTTAACATTGCATAAATTGGAAATGTGAGACCCATTTAGCTCTAGTTGTAATAAATGCATTTTACTGCTTTCTGACCAAATAGGCCTTGTGATTATAAATCATAGGACTGGTCATGGCAGACACCCACCACATAAAGGGCCAGTGTACAGCAGCACCATCCCTGTTATGGGGGTGTGATGGGTTGGATCACAGAAACCCCCTTGGGAACTGCCAACTTCTGCTCCAAGACTACTTCTGCCCTTGCTTTCCTGCCAGTCTGGGAGTCCAGCACCCTGTCTTGCTGAGACAGACATACCAGTCTACTCCAACACAGACCCAAGGTCTGGGCACAATCCTTTCCCCTGGTACAGCCCTTGTTCCAGCTCAGGTGGTAGTTATGGGATTTCTCATGATGCCTGCCACTTTGTTCTGTTCCACCCACTTATATATCTTTTGAAGAAGGTGGGAATCCTTTGTCCCTCTGGGTTCCCACCCTTCCTGCTCAATGGAAAAACACCAGGTTAAAGATGGATTCCAGTTCATGTGACATGATCACATGTCACTGTAAGACTCCAAGCCTTCATTCCTCCCAGCCTGACTCACAGGAAGGCCTGCTTGCAAACAGAACCATCACAGTTAATGGCCCCTGTTAATGGGAGCCATCAAGGTTCCAAATCACCATTAATGGCCCACACATTGCATAATTACAATAGGCCCTCAGAGTTATATTTTATAGTTCTAGTTTCAGATACAAGAGTGGTACATTTATACAAATAGGATGACTACACTCAGTAGATTATAAGCTTTGTAATTATATCTTACAAGAGATATTTTGCATGAAGCATATTCCAGTTACATTATATTCATACTCATGAGCATATTTTCATAAAATCATATGGAGTGCAACGTCACAGGGGGCACCCTGAGATTCTTGTGCCTCACGCAGTCAAAACACCTCCCAGAGTTCTGGGAGCACAGTGACTGTACCAGCCTGGTGCAAATTGTAGCATGTGCTCTCCACTATCTTGTGTAGGTCCAGCTCTCCTGCATCCTGTAGAGAAAATGAGTCTCATACCCTTATAATTTCATAAACCCTTATAAACTCATATCCCATAATCTCATACCCTTATAAATTCCCTCCTCCCTTTGAAGAGAAAGTGCCACTATAGATGCTAGCCTTGCGCTCAATGCAGCCTGCTCCTGTGCATTGAAACTGAGCAGCATCCGTGAGCTTGAATATTAGGGCAGAACTTCTTAAAACAAGATCATCTAGCCTAGCATTTCACAAAGTATAGGGCATGCTCATCCCTCCCCAACAGACTGAGAGGGATGGGAAGGACTAGTTAAGGGTGTGGGCATGTAGTGTAGACTGGTCTCTAAATTGTTTTCCAGTATCTCAGCTTTCCCTTTTTTAAAAATTACATTTGTGTAGAAAACATTGAAAAATGTTTCCCAAGTGTAACTGATGCAGCAATATCTGCCAACATTTACAGAGAGCCTGAAACTATACATCTCAGGTGTGAACTGCCCCATTCATTTCAATGGGTGCTAGCCTAGGTGCTAAAGATAATCCTTTAATTATCAAAGCATATAAGAAATAAGAGGCAGAATCATAAGATAAGAACATCGACGTGATCTATCCTTAATGACTGCTCACTTTGGGTAGGCCTTTAGCAAAACATGGCAGAGTTTCACAGAGCTGTGATTCATTTCATTTTCCTGAAGGAGTCTCAGCTTTCAAAAGTTTGGGAAATGATGAATTAGGCCATGGTATACATTTCAAAGACAAGCTATGGAAGCCCACATAACGTGAGCCATTTAACACTGAAGCCTGGGGAAAACACTTAATAACTCTCATAGAAATTTCTTGTTTTGACAGAGAGACTGACAAAGACAGGTCTTTTTTCCATCTCTTAAATCTCAGTGTAGCAATTTGTTCCAGAATCGACTTCCGAGACATTTTTTTAGCCAGACATAGTATGCCTACATAATAGCTTGTGGTAAGCATTATGAGAGAAGCCACTGGCAGAAACTGCAGGGTCTAAATAGCTTAGACAACATATGTGTGACAGTCAGGGGAGCAGTGAATATATCTATTCCCCTGATCCCAATCCTGAAAACACTTACATACATACTTAATTTTAATGGCTGCATAATCTCACTCAATAGGACATGTCACATGCATAAACGTAGGTACTTGTGTACATTTTTGCAGTATCAAAACATGTTTCTTATTCCCTCTTTCTGCTTTTATAAGCAAATGATACTTAAAATCCCAGCCATTAAGTTTAATGTAGGTGATCAATCATTTTTCAATATATGTCATTTTTCATATGAGAACCATCCATTTTGTTGAGTTGCCTTGTGCAAGGTTTCATTTCACTGAAATAGAAATGATTTTTCCACTTCTTAGCAATTTGAGTTCAATTAATCTGGATTATTTATTAAATAAAGGTTATCTACATTATGTCTGTCAGATAAAATTGTGTGTGTGTGTGTGTGTGTGTGTGTATGTGTGTGTGCAAACGCACGTGCATGTAAAATATATGGGGATTAGTACTATCTCTTCCTGGGTTTATGAACATAACATTCTCCAGGCGTAACATAAACCAGCATGATGCCCCAAATACTAGCATTTTCATTTGCATCTTTGTGTTATCTGAAAGATGCATGAAATGTCATATGCAGTCAACTCCGCACTGACTGTGCATGCAAGCAGGGGCATGGGTTTGGCTTTATCCAGCAAGAATATGGGATATACTATGATCCTGGAGTGTGACAGGGTGGCTGGATTCTACTGTGACTCCACCCTGGTAGCTGGACCCAGAGCTTCAAAGTTATTTAGGCTTCTAACTTCCAGTGAAATCAATTGGAATTGGATGCCTGCATACCTTTTAGATTCTGGGCCCTGTAAATTAATCCCTGCTCACTCAATGATGCAGGTGTGGCTTGTTAAACTCCACACTGTATATAAGAGAGGTGGGAATAGCTCTTTAGAGGGGAAGTTAGGGCCTCGGGCAGGTGGGGGTCCAAGGTAGGAATGTTGGTGAAGTCATATCTGAGGAGAAGGCATAGGTTGGAGTTTATATTGTTATGTTTAGTTTGAGTTACCCTTAGTAATAAAGCCAAAACTCAGGTGGGGGGTAACTTTTAACCTTAAACAATGTGTATATGGCCTTTTGTGATAGTAAGGCAGAGACTCCTTCAGTTTACAGTAACTGTTGTGTACCGCTAAAAGTTCCTACTTTTTTGTCAATGACAATAGGGTATGACTTTTCTACAAGCAAGAGAATATTAAGCATTCATTTAAATCTAATGAGCTTTGGGGAAGATTGTTGGATCCTGCAGAAACTCTTGTGGTTAAGTTGCTGCTAGCCCCTTAGGGCAGGGGTGCCCAACTTATGGCCTGTGGACCCTACACGGCCCACCAGAGTATTTCATAAGGCCCGCTGCCTGCTTCAACACAAAAAACTACTGGCCAATTCATTAGCCTTTTGTTGTCATGTTTACAACATTTTAGTTTACATGAGTGTGTAAACAGACAATACTATACATAGAAACAACCTATCTACATACTACCTGAAAGGGGGTTCCAAAGAGGATGGATCTAGACTGTTCTCAGTGGTAGAAGATGACAGAACAAGGAGTAATGGTCTCAAGTTGCAGAGGGGGAGGTTTAGGTTGGACATTAGGAAAAACTTTTTCACTAGTAGGGTGGTGAAGAACTGGAATGGGTTACCTAGGGAGGTGGTGGAATCTCCTTCCTTAGAGGTTTTTAAGGTCAGGCTTGACAAAGCCCTGGCTGGGATGATTTAGTTGGGAATTGGTCCTGCTTTGAGCAGGGGGTTGGACTAGATGACCTCCTGAGGTCCCTTCCAACCCTGAGATTCTATGATTCTATGATATGAAACAAGCTGACTTAAAATATAAATCAATACAGGTGACTTTAAATCTTATTAAAATATGTAGAATCTGTTTGGCCGACACAACGTTGTGTTTAGGTTTATGTGGCCCTCCTGTGTAATAAGATTGGGCACCCCTTCCTTAGAGCAGTGTTTCTCAAACTGGGGCCGCCGCTCGTGTTCACCGCTCCAGGCCAGTGGGGGCTGCTGGAAGCGGCGTGGGCCAAGGGACGTACTGGCCGCTGCTTCTAGCAGCCCCCATTGGCCTGGAGCAGTGAACCGCGGCCAGTGGGACCCGCGATCGGCCAGACCTGCGGACGGGGCAGGTAAACAAACTGGCCCAACTCGCCAGAGGCTTTCCCTACACAAGCAGCAGCCCCAGTTTGAGAAACACTGCCTTAGGGTATGTCTACACTGCACACTAAGCCCAGGCTTTGACTCAGGTTTCAGCCCACTCCCCTATTTTGCCCACACATAAATCAGTTTAACTTGGATCAGCAAGTACTCAGGATGTGGTCCTAGGACTCTGCTAGGGGGATGGGTCAGAACACAGTTCCTGCTGTGATTCAGGTCTAAGCCCTGTTACTTTGTAGTATGAATGCAGCTCAAGCCACAGACCCAAGCCAGAAGACCTGCATAATGCAGTATGGCCAGCTCAGCGCAGCTGCGACACCCAGGTCCAGCAACTGTAAACACAGGTTTACAATGCTGCTCAGGTATGGGCCTGGAAACACCAAGTCCACTAGCCTGGGTCCCACAAACCCAGCCTTAGTGTGCAGTGTAGTTCATCCAAGGTAGAGTGAGGAGAGATTATTCAAAAGGAAAAGTTGTTCTGGAAGGTGTGACTTGCTCATTTGAGTCCAATTATATTCATTTTACCTCACCCCAAGAGCACAGCTGTAAAATGACCAACACACAAAGTATTCCACATAGCCAGGTTCATCTTTACTTGCTTTAACTATTACTGTGCCATGAAGCATGGGAAAAGGCTTTTGGGAGCTCCTGTTCAAGTCTCTGCCACTAAACTGAAGTAGATTCCCACCCTCTGATGGGGTTCACCTTCAGTTCTGATACTGCAAAATCATCCCTGACAAAGATGACTATGATCCCTGACACTCACGTAAATATCGCTTTAAAATACTTTATCCATTCACTTTGAAAATAGAACAGATTACACCAAGAATCAAATAACTCCCTGAGGAGGATACTCCTGACCTACCCAACCAGGTCTTAACCCTTTCATCAAAGCATCTGAGATTATACAAACTATGTACACCGCTACCTCGATATAATGCTTCCCGATATAACATGAATTTGGATATAACATGGTAAAGCAGTGCTCCAGGGTGGGAAGGGGGAAGGGTTGCACACTCCGGTGAATCAAAGCAAGTTCAATATAACACGGTTTCACCTATAACGCAGTAAGATTTTTTGAATCCCAAGGACAGCGTTATATTGAGGTAGAGGTGTATTTTGATATAGTGTCCATATACTCCACATATTTTGCCGGAACAAAGTACAGACATTTCCAGTGTACTTAACATAGGCTACCTTGCCACATAATGTTGCCTTATTCCTTGGTTATGCTTCTGAGAAGTATTTTTGTTTACTAAATAGATTCTCCAGTCTTTGTCCTGTTTCAGCAAAATACTTAAGCATATCAATAGTCCCAATGAAGTCAATGTTTCATAGAATCATAGAATATCAGGGTTGGAAGGGACCTCAGAAGGTCATCTAGTCCAACCCCCTGCTCAAAGCAGGACCAATTCCCAGACAGATTTTTGTCCTGGATCCCTAAATGGCCCCCTTAAGGATTGAACTCACAACCCTGGGTTTAGCAGGTAAATGCTCAAATCACTGAGCTATCCCCCTCAAGAAAGTAGTTTTCACCCCAGATGGGACATGAACCCACAATCTCCGACTTAGAAAGCCATTGCCTTATCCATTAAAGTACATGTTTAAGGCTAAGATTTCCAATGAGGCCTAAGGGAGTTAGGTGCCCGCCTTTGAGTGGGAGTTGGGCATTCCCACTCATTCCCTTACACTCCTTTGAAAACCCCAGTTTAAGCAATTAGTTGAATAGGGACCTGCAACTAGAAAGCTGAAATGTGTGTTGTTAATTGGTGAAGCATGAGTGGGCACTGTTCAGTAGCAACAGCCATGCCACTGTATAGTATATGGTGGGTTTTTCTGCTACAGATGAAAGTCACTCAGCTCTCCCTGGAAGGCCATCCAGTACTGCTAGTGATACCTCTCGTGGGCCAGGCCCTGAAGCTACCATACTTTCACCAATATGAAAAATACCAAAAACATGGTAGGATATCTTTCCTAGGCTAGGTTACTAGCCTTCTTTTTAAAAAACAAACACACTGTTTTACATACTGTTTCAAATTTCTTTTAAACCTAACAGTCTTGCAAAAAATTATCTTAAAAAAATAACACAGATATTGTCATTTCAAAAATATCTTGATTAAAACCGAGTGAGCCAGTTTCAGTGATGGTGCAAGCAAGCCATTGAAGTCAATGAAATTGTGTCTATTTACACAGGGATTGGCTTTATCTCTATTCATTTTGTTATCCTGTACAAAAATATGCATCTTTAACCATCTAACTGCTTTGAGCATCACACATAGAATGTAGTATTTTAGCAAATCAGATCATAAACTACATAAATGAACAAAAACTATTCTTAAAGACATTTGAAGTAAATAGCCCTAGAATTTAAGAGCAATTATGCTGTTTCTTTATCTGCTGCATGTTAATTTTTCTCACCTTAGGAAATACTTTATACATCCAAATATTTCCCCATTCAAATAAATATATTGCTTTAAAATTCCATGTTAATATTTAATCTACTGTCACATGCCTTGCCATAGTAAAGAAAAATGTCATAATTTAAAAGGGAAACATAAAATGACAGCAAACATCAGTCATTAAGGTATACTGACTATGATTAATACATAGGTTGTTAAATGGTTAGTAATAACATTAGTTTGCTTCTTTCCTGCCCAATAGATACTTAAAGTAATTGCATCTTTGCAAACTGCATTATCATCACTTCATGTTCTTTATGATGTCATGGGACAGCAATGCAGGCTATGTACCACTCAGCAGTTTTTCCTACCCCTACTTTGTTACTTTCCTTTAAAACCTCTTTTTCTGCCAACTGCAGACATTCTGACATATGAGGATGTAGAATAGCGCACAAAAAAATCTCAATACATTTATATTAAAAAGTAAAGAGCACTTACTTTTTTTTTTCTTTAACAACTTGTGCATCAAAAATAATTATGGCTAATGTGTCATCATAATGTGAAAAATCTGCTGAAAACAGTAATAGGCCAATTGCTTTTCTCTAGCTAGTTAGATATTAGTCACAAAACAATATGTTAACAAGTGGGTAAGAGACACGAGCTTAGAGGGAAAAGGATAAAAAATGGAAAACCATTACAGAACTAAATTAGCCAAAAATCTGAAAGCCATTTTAAAAAGCAGAGCATTCTTTTTTGTGATCCCTACCACTTATGCTAATACAGCAGGGGTCATTGTATCTCACAGTCTTTGCCATTTATCATAACCACTTTGTCGATATGTAAGTATTATTACTAGGTCTTATCCAAAACCTATTGAACTCAATGGGAGTCTTTCCATGGACTTCAGTAGGCATTGCATAAGCCCATAATGAAGAATGTTCTCTATTCTAGTTCTTAGAAAAATGTAACTGATGTGGGGAGGGAATGGGAGGGAGAGGAAATTCACAATTCCTAAAGAATGTGATACACCTCTACCCCGATATAACGCAACCCGATATAACACGAATTCGGATATAATGCGGCAAAGCAGTGCTCCGGGGGTGGCGGGACTGAACACTCCGGCAGATCAAAGCAAGTTCGATATAACGCAGTTTCACCTATAATGCAGTAAGATTTTTTGGCTCCCAAGGACAGCGTTATATCAGGGTAGAAGTGTATATTAAAATGAAAGTTAATAACTTTCCAGTTCCTCTTGTCAGCACCATCTGAAGTTCTGCTTCTGTGATATTTTAGACTAATGTGTATATACACACATACATGTCTAAGACCAAATTGTTGCTGCTCATGGGCAGATATGCAAGATGGGAGTGAGGAGGATGGCACAGTGTACCCTACACACCTCTGCTGGTGCTTCTGTTTCCTGAGTGCCCAGGAGTATTAACACTGCCTATAGGACTAGACAGTTCTAGTGTATGTGGCAGGGCAGGGGTTTGGCCCCAGTTCAGAAATGAGGAGTTTCCCTTCAGCACCCCAGAGCCTCTATGTTCTGGACAGTGTTGCCTGGTATAATGCTCCCCTGCACACTTAAGCTAGCTTTGACTACTGCAACCCCAATACAACCCTTAATGTTTTTTTTCTTTTTACAACTGGCTTCAAATCTTACGTATTTTTACACAAATAACCCCATATAGCGTAATCACATACAAGATTAATTTTATGTTTGAAAAATAGTGTGTTGTAAATGTGCCTTTCAATAGGAATCTAACAATGGTTTGAACCACAGTTTGAAAAAAATATAGGTACTGTAGCCTGATTACGAAAACATTATTGACACAGATGGTCCTTTATGAATTATAGTCACAAATTTTCACTAAAAGATATAGTTCTGTTTGAAGATTATGTTCTCAAATCTTGTATGGGACATACGGTACATCCTTAGAAAAAAATAACACAAAAGAAATACTCATGAAAACTAAATGCAGTTATAATTATTCAGTTTCCAGAATAATTATAACTGCATTTAGTTTTCATGAGTATTTCTTTTGTGTTATTTTTTTCTAAGGATGTACCGTATGTCCCATACAAGATTTGAGAACATAATCTTCAACCTTATTTGCTTGTTTAAAACAAACAAAAGGAAGTATTTCTTTAAACAACCCACAGTCAACCTGTGAAACTCTTTGCCAGAGGATGTTGTGAAGGCCAAGACTATAACAGGGTTCAAAAAAGAACTAGATCAATTCATGAAGAATAGGTCCATCAATGGCTATTAGCCAGGATGGGCAGGGATGGTGTCTGTAGCCTCTGTTTGCCAGAAGCTGGGAATGGGTGACGGGAGATGGATCACTTGATGATTACCTGTTCTGTTCATTCCCTCTGGGGCACCTGGCATTGGCCACTGTTGGAAGACAGGATACTGGGCTAGATGGACCTTTGGTCTGACCCAGTATGGATGTTCTTATGTTCTTAAGTGTAGTCAACAGTGTAAATCATCATGCATCAGGATCAATCTGTGGACTCAGTTCTGTATTCCTTGTGCATCCAAGATTCCCATTGCCTTCAGCTTTCAGATCCAAAACCCATTGAAGACAATGTTAATCTTTCCATTGAATTCACTGGACTTTGGATCAGACGCTGAGTGTGCCAGGAATGCAGAACTGGATCGTAAACCTCTTGAACTGTGGTTGAACTCACATTTCAGATATGCTTTCATCTTCTTCCTTTTGGGGTAGCACAAAAGATAATGCAAATGAAGATACATACACAATACAAAAAAGCTTATGCTGTTTTCTTTTTAGTCTTTTCTAACTTTACCATAAAAAGAAGGAACAATCCTATATAACTAAAGATGGATGTGCATATAAAGATATCCTACACAAAGAAGTGCTGCAGCATGTACCTTTTATTATCCTTTTAAAAATAATTAATTTAAGGTACAAAAATAGTGATATCTTGCAGCTTAGCAAGATGTTTAAAAATATCTTGTCTTCTGGTTGCAGAAAAAATGCCTTACAAAACATTATGTTGGGGAGGTTGCAGATCATAATGTATCATAGTGATTTGCTGATCTAGCTTTTCATCTCTGAAGATCTGGAATTAAATTTGCTTTTGAGTGTAATGAGTTTGGCAGTCTCTGTTTAGATTTAGCTGCTCATTATGCAGATTACAAAAATGACAGTTACAACAAACAATCTCTTCTCAAAAGATGCACAGTAGGTGGACATGAGGTGAATTTCAGACTTGTGCAGGGGAAAACTGCACAATGCTTGGATGCTTGGCTACAATGCATCCAACATTAATGAGCACTTCCCATCTAACTTTCTCAAGTTTATGAGAAAACAAAAATCAATCAGTAAATTCACATCTTCACTCCCTCCATCTATAACTATGTTTATATATAAAAGCAAAACCTTCAACATTGTTTACAAAAAAAAAAGTCCCAGATTTAATTCTTTTTCTAGAACCAGCCTCTCCTGTGTTTGCAGCCAGTAAAGGAAGTTAACTCACTGATGATCTCAGTACCTTCAAAATCAAACGTCACTATCATTATCATGTTGTCTTAATTTTATGGAGGAAGTTTCAACTATTTCTTTAAAAAAAAATCAGTGGAAAGTAGATTTAAAAAAAAAATGACTGCTATTTGGAATCCAGACCGCAGCAATTGCCACCCCATGAGAACTTTTATGTGCAATTGACCAGAAGACAACTATAAACAAAGGTGAATCTGACTAGCTTGTTTTCATTGATCAGAACGATTGAATGCAAAAGAGAGACAACACAGAATAAATAGCATCTACAATTACTTCATATTAGTCACCTAAGTGTGAATTGTCACAACATTTATTTTTAATCGGTCCCTATCCCATTAACTAATTTAACAGCATATTCTGATTTCTTTAACCCAGGCAAGACTCTCTGGGGCTATTGTGAGCAATGTCAGATCCTGCAGTCTTCCCTTAGCCTTAGCTCTGACTTCAGGGGGGTTTGCCTGTATAAGGGACGGAGGAAGAACGTCAGGATTTGTCCCTAAACAGACGGTGTCTTCCAGCTTTGGCCCCTGTGCTGATGGGGGCCGTTAGAAAGGTGATGACAGAGAGAGGAAGTGGGTTAGAAGCACTAGATGGATCTCTTCGAAGCTGAACTCTCAGGCTAGCTCCTCCAGTCCTGCTTCCGCCAAAACTTCAGTGGAAGTTCGGCCGGAGTGGGGAACGCATGGTTTGGCCCTACCCCCGTTAAATAAATCCTGCCTTCTGCCCTTTCCTGAATCAAACCAGGTTTCCGGCAGCAGCAGCAGCAGCAGCCCCCGCCAGGCGCAGCTCGCGCTGCAGTCAGTGGGAGTGTTGACTGAGTAAGGTCTGGCTCAGCGGGGCTGGCTCGCAGATTTGGCCCTCACCGGCTGCAGCTGGGCAGACAGTTCCCTTCCCAGTGTCCGTCGGGCAGCTCCCCACGCCCGCCCTCCCTCTCTGGCTCACTCACCGCTGAGGACTCGCAGGGAGAGGCAGCTCGGCCCCCACAGCATCGCGGCCCCCAGCAGCAGGGGGATCACTCTGGAGGGAGAGGCGCTCATAGCGACGGGAGGGTCCCAGCACGAAACAAAGGCGGCACCAAGCACGGGCTGCTGCACCTGCATCCACTGCTCCCCCCTCCGGAGATGCTCCAGCAGCAGCCACAGGTCCCCCCCTCGCAGCAGCACCGCGAGCTCTCAGAGCTCCCAAGCCGCGGCAGCTCCGCGCATTTCCCTTGGCCGGAGCAGCCCGCTGCCCCCTGGCTGCCCAGTCCCCCCTCTCCGGGCTCTCTCCCCCGGCGCCTTGCCCTGCCTGCGCCGCTCTCCCTCTCTCCTGCTGCTGCTGCTGAGAGGGGTGTGGATGCTCCCTGTTATATAGCCAGCCCGAGGCGTCGTGCCTGGAAAACCCCAGCCCCAGACTATCGATTTCTGCTGCTGCCGCCAGCCCCCTCCGGACCGCTGTGAACCGCCCCACGCGCAGCACCGCAGCTCTTATGGCCCCGAGCGGGACCCAGCGCGCTCCAGAAGGGGGGACTCGGCAGCAGCCCCTCCACCTCTCTGAGCGGCAGGCGGGAGCCCGGCGCTTCGGGGTCGATTTGCATACACCCGTGTCAGCCTTGCCATCAAAGTCTGGCAGGAGGCTGGCTCCCTTTCCTTGTCAAACTGCTGAATGTGCAGGGAAGTGGCAGGCTAGGGGGTCAGTTTACTCCTAGCTGCTCTGTATTGCTTCACTGCTCGGATACCTGGCAAGATGGATGGGGGCATTCAATCCCGGGCAGGATTTTCCTGCATTCTGGAACTGGATCTCCGCCAAACAGGTTTCCTGGTTGAATGGTTATGGAAACAGACCGTAGAGAACCATGTGGGATTTTCCCTGTAAGCCGCCACCCAAGAGAGATACTCAACCATCCCCATCCATATTTCAGGGAGGGGGATTCAAATCAGGGCTTTTCATTTGGCCCATATCTAGATCTTAAAAGTCATACTGTGCTATATCACCATGGAAATGTCCTATAGAAACAACTAGAGAATGAAATCCCTAGCTCGAGAGTTTTTAGCCAAACTATAGAATTCTGCAGCAGGCATGTCACTCTCCATAGATTTGGAATAATTTCTGTAGATCCCCTACACTACAGGGATTTGAGCCTGAACCATTAATATCAATGAGAACTTTATCATAGAGTTCATTATATTCGGGACCAGACCGTAAAGCCCTATAGCGATTATCTCTATTAAGTGTGTAAAGATTTTTTGCCATTAAGGGTTTTTCTCCATAAGAATATGAATAAACATGTATTTTCTACTTATTTTTGTAAAAGAGAATCTCTCATGTTCTCTGTTAGGCTACTGTGGCCACATTCAGTTTACTATTTTGATACATTATGTATAATTATGTTTATAACACTTTAAAAGAACACCCCCAATGCCTTTTTGTTTGGGATTATGGTCTCAACTGTTTTGCTTATGTGTGTACAGTACTTGTGAGTGGTTTATTTTATTACAGGGCATGATTAATATAGACCATCGTGTTTAGTGGACATCTTCTATACAAATTCTTTGAGGACTTGTCCCTCAGATTCCAGCTACTAACCATGTATATGGCACATTTGTAAATCTTTTCCTCTCAACAGTTATTATAACTGGTCTTGTAGGCATATATCTCAGTTTAGAATGGATTTTCAAAAATTTAAGGGATTTCCTAGCTGCTTTAGAAATATGTGAGACCGTCTTTCATACTGAAAAACCCAGTGTTAGGTTTCTAAACAGTAATTGAAATATAGTTAAAATATACAGCATTTTGTTCCCAACCTTTTTTTATTACTTAATAATAGGACTTGTGTTTTTATATGGCTGATAGAGACTTTTCCACTATGGCTTTCAAGTTTCTAGTGAGGTCTCTAGTATTTTCCAAGTTTATAGTGCCACGGTGTATCAGTCTCAAAATAGTCACATGGGGTCATATGGCCGCTTCCTGTGCAAAAATAAACAAAAGTAGAGAACTTAACCAGAGATCTCCATGGCTTCTGAAATTCCACCCATTCCTCATTTGACAATACTGGCATTGTGGAAGAGATGGAGTGTGGCCACCCAAGCATGGCTATGCTGAAAATATCTAGGTAATGATGGCAGCCAAACCCCCACAGGTTTATCACATGTGTGTAAACTTGAAGAATTGTGGGGAAGATATTTCTATAAATTATCAGGAATCATAGAGCATGTCCCATCAAAGAGCAATGAGGAAAAGCCAGGCCTTATGGTGCAGAAAAGGGAGAGAGAGAGATGTCAAAAGCTGCATTGTGCTATTTAGCAACCTGCCACTGAATTGAGAAGGGATGATAATGATAAACTGATGCAGAGGATGAAACCCCTAAAATTGTGTGAAGCTCCATCCAAGATGGGCTGTACATGCCACCAATACTTGAAGAGTCTGACTTCTTTTTCTTCTGCTTTGACAACACCTGCATAGTAAGTTATGCCAATAAAGTGTCAATGAATTGAAATTGTATCTGCCATGCCTCTGCACAGCTCCAGACACCCTCCCAGGACTTGACAGTATGATTAGCTTCTTTACCATCCTTCCACTGGTTCCCATCATGACCCTTCCAATATGGGTTCACATTGGGAAGTTTAAAGTAGATTCTGTCATAAGTGTATTCCATATATAAGAATTACTGATAGAACAATCAACAACATATAGTGATCAAAACCACTGGGACAAAATCATTCCTATACTAACCGTGCTAAATACCCCACTTGTAAGAATCAAGCAATCCACTTATAAGAATAATTTCAGGGCAAACTGACTACATGTAATACGATACTTGATCAAGTGCAATGACGTAACAAGGCAATTAAGCTGTTTTGAATCTGAATTTGATCACATCTCATGTTATTAGGCATATAGCACGCAAAAAGTATAATTCCTGTGTAGAAAAAACAAGTTGTCCTGTTTATGTGTGAGTCAACATGGCAGGAAAAAGAAATGCTTTCTGCAGATGAAAAATACCACCTCCTGGAGTCCTATGATAGTCTTCCCAAGACTACAGCTCATTGGGCATTGCACCACCTATATTGTCTAAGATTCTCAAAGACAAGGATAGCATCATACAAAATGAAGGAGACAGAAAAAGGATGTGATCAGGCAAGGCACCTATGGTTGAGGTGATGCTTATAAAGTGGATCAGAAATGCCAGAGAAAGAAATACACCCCCCCCCCCCCCGGCCCAAGTGAATGGTTGGTGATGCAGAAAGCAGAAGAACTAGTGGTGGATCTGGGCGTTACTGACTTTAAGGCCAGCACTGGCTGGTTTGAGCCCTTTAAAAAACTGAGAGGGGATTATTTTTAAGAAAATACATGGAGAAGCCCAAAGACATAGACATTAGGTCACGTGAAGAATGTTTAGAAAAGAAGTGGATTGAAATGAGACATGATTTTGCTGGTGAAGACATTTGAATACAAATGAACGTGAAATTTACTTTCGAGCCCTGCCTGGTGGGACTCTCGCCTTTAAATCAGACAATAAACGAAGGAAAGAAGTCTAAAGAAACAATTACTGCTCTATGACTGGTAAGAAAAAGACCACTGGAAAAAGTCAAAACCCACAGTCTTTCAAAAATGTGAGACATCGTCCAGTCCACTACGCTGCCAATTCATCTGCCTGGATGATGGGGTATCTAGTCGGTGAGCGGCCGAAGGACTGGGAGTGAAAGTTGGGACAACTGCACAGACCACATGACGAAAGATGTAGCACTGAGAAATATCCCACTTGAATCTTCCCAAAGAACACAACTTCTATCTTTCAGCCATGTGATTAGGGAATTATCACAAGCAAATGGTTCACATGGTGGTGCATCACACTGATGATAAGGACAGCCAGGCTACTGCTATGGAAATTGCCATGAAGATCAGTCTTTTGGATGCCATTCTAATGCTTGCAAATGCCTGGTGTGATGTCAATGCTTCAACAACCCAGAATTGCTGGAAAAAGGGAGGTCTGGTCATAGCACCCATAAGGGACGCAATTGCTATTGAGCCACCAAGAGAACTGAGTGCACACGAATGTGAAGAGTGGATAGACATTGATGACAATGCTTTTGTTATACAACTTGTTTCTGATGAGGACATTGTGACTTAGATCTGAGACCAATTTGAAGTGAAACCCGAAATGATGCCGGGGTGGACTCTGAACGACAAAGTAATTGTCCCATCCTTGACCCAAATGAAGGATGTGATGAAAAAATTGACAAATGGCCTGTTGTACAGGGGCTTCAATGATTTTAGCCTCCAACATTGCCTTGAAAAGCTGGTTAACAATGTAGTGGATCATGCAATGATCCAGGGAACATCGGACAAGTTTGTAATCAAACAGCGACTGTGCCATTGCATTATGCATTCACAGTGCCAGACGTGCCACTCCAGGGACAGAAAGTCTCTAAAATAAAGACTCTAAAATAAATAATAATGTGAGTCAATACTACTAAACATCCATTTTGTTGTTTTGCAATTATATTTATGCTATAAAACTCAGTGTAATGCACTTTCATATGTTATATTTGTTGCAGTTTATTTGAAAAATTTTTAAAATTTTTATCTTTGGATCTTTACCTTTAGAGGTATATAGCTCTGCTAACCTACACTTTGTGTGAAGCTGTAACATGCTGTACAGTATTCATAATTGCCTTGAATAAATACACCTGCTAACTGATTCAGTAATAATAATATAGTAATAGTGTGTTGCTCAGTTAGAATGTTGGTGTGGTTTTGTTCCATGTTGAATATCTATGTCTAAAGAATTTAGTTATGGTAAATGAGACATTTCTCAGTTGAATAAACAAAGCCAGTTGTTTAAAACATAATAGTCAGTTTCATCTATTCTTTACAGTTCCGCTTGTAAAAATCATTCGCTTATAAAAATCAAATCATCTGGGACGGACTTGATTTTTACAAAAAGGAACACACTCTATTAAATTATGCAGCATTAATTGATGATTTGACATGCTTTCTGCTGTTTTGTCAGGAGAATTTGCCACATATAGTGACTGTTCCTTGGCTTCCTCCGCTTCCCCCCACACACACCCTTCTTCCTGGCCACACACCCCTTTTCCTCTTCCACATATTTTCCGAGGAAGACTCTTGGTGGCTGTCCTCTAGTATCAGATGCTACCACATTTCTATATTTCCCCTTTGCATAAACTTTCCAGGCCCCATTCTGTCTTGTTCACACTTACCTGCTACCCTCCCACAGAAGAAGGGAGCAGATGGGATTTGGTACTGTCCCAAATGAGTTTTACTCACCTATTCAATTTATGCCAATTCACATCAGCAGATCTGGCCCATTATTACTGCATCTTTCCAACCCATAATTCCACTCCATAATTTTGGCATATTCCGTTTTATAAGGATCAGTGATTCTACCTTCAGTGACAGAAAATTGATTTACATTAGAATCCTTCTAGATCTGGTAACTGTATAGCTTTGTATGTGTTCAGCTGGGGCTACTGAAAGGACAATGAGCAGTTTGCTTCTTTCCTGAGAGACTAAGCTTATTGCTTTCAGAATGTGTTCACTCTGTGCTGGTGTCTCAGTTTGGTCAACAACCTGATCTCCTTCTGACTGATGCATACTGTAGCACACAGCACTGTTGCCAAATCATTGAGCAGCACAGAAGTTCAATATATGGCGTTATTTATATTCAGAGTGGCAAACTAACCATGTGTTTCAAGAAGTCAATACCCAGGATATCTACAATTCTAGTTCATTAATTTTTAAGGTATCTAACCTATCTCAAATGCAGACTTAGTGCTTCCCAAAATTGTTATAGCTAATTCCTCTAGGAGACATTTCTTTAAAAGGTATTAAATACTGGAGTACTCTTTATATTACATCATTTACTTTGCCACATTACCACGTTTAATTTTCTCATTTTGAGACAGTTTTCTCATTTTGAGACTTGGGTAGAGACTTCAGGTTAGCTGAAAAATAGAAGGCTAATTGTCCCTACTTGGACAACTCACATGGCCTTGATCTTCACAAGTATTTAGGTTCCTAACTTGCAAATGAAGACTGGATGCCTTTCTGGTAGTCAAACCCATGTTATTGGTCTCAATACAGGAAAAATTGGGTGACATTCTATGGCCTGTGTTGTACAGCTGGTCATACTAAATAATCTAATGGCCCTTTCTGGCATTCATACCTTTCATACTGGATGCCTAAAGCTGGGCCCAAAAATAAAAGCTTATTTAAGTGCCTAAATATAGATGGAGGTGACTAACTTTAGGTACCAGCACTGATAAGGTGGCATGAAGGCTTTCACTGTTTCTCTACAAGAACCTCACTCTTTTGTTTCTGTAACTTTCCGAAAAAAATCTGTTTGAATTAATTAGCATTTTACTACATATTACAGTATTTTACTGTATAATATTTATGGTTAAATATAATATTTCTCTCTTTCTTGCTTTTTATTTGGTACATATTAAAGACAAAATTCTGCCAACCTCAGTTGTAAGGCACTACTTGATGTCAGTCAGGAAGGGTGGCAGTATCTATCACTAAACAAGTCCAAAAAGAAAGAAAATTAAATTGTGAGTGTACAGGAAGTCCTCATATAAAAGGGATGACTTTTCTTCAGTCCTGGCACCATTTTGCCAGGTCCATTAGATGCAGCAAAAAGGTGCTTAGCTTACATGTCATTTTCATACAAGTTCATTAGAAACACCAGTGATTGCTATATATTTAGCTTATTTATCATCAAAGATTATTTTCCATGTTCTTATTAGTTTTCCCTACTCACTTCTGAGCTCTTCTTTAATCTGCCCTAAAATCATGCACTATCCACAATTGCCTTTGTTTTTTCCATGTGTTTACCAAATTCACCCAACTCTCATCTGAAGAATCTATTAAATTCTTTTAAATGGACACTGTTAATTTGACTTCTAGCCAGTTTTAAAAAACAGTTTCAACTACTTCACTTGTTCCTGGATCTCTCTGCCAGTTTCTGTGGCATTATAACATTATTATATTTTTTAAATATCGCTTTTCTCCTTGTTACTATTGGAAAAAATCACCCAAATATCATAACTAACTAATAACTAAGGACCTGATCCTACAATAATTTGAGTATGGGTTTATATTTGTCCATGTACATGGCTTCACTGAGTCAAGGGGAGGACTCACATGCATAAAGCTAAACACATGCATAACTCTTTGCACGATAGGTGTCTAACTGGCTGTACATGGAACACAATGAGCACAAAGTGCTGCCAAGGGCATAAAGTAATTCAATTGCTTTCAGTTATAATCCTCTTAGATGCTACATGTAGCAATGCTAAGTTAATAAAAAAAAGTCAGACAGAAGTGTCAGTCAGAGAGTGTCCATTGAAAACCACAGGAAGCCTGTTAAAACTAAGGCTGCAGGTACGATTTAGTCAGGGGTATTTATAGTAAAAGTTATGGACAGGTCAGGGGCTGTGAATTTTTGTTTATTGTCCATGAACCATCCATGACTTTTACTAGAAATACCCGTGACTAAATCTTAGGCTTAGTTATAACCTACAGACCTTCAGTTAAAATAGTAAATTCCACAGTTATGTACTTTTTAAGTTTGGTTTTACTTTCCATTTTATTGGAATCCTAAAACTTGTCTTGAATTAATTCTCTCATCTACTAATATGCTTTTTTTCTTTAAACTATAGTTAGTAATTAAATTTTGAGCAAAATCGTAGCGGCCACAAAATTAATTTATGTATCTGTATTATGTAATGACAATGTGTTTGAAAAATGCATTCCTTGTTTAGAGCCCAGTTACTAATTATGGGCTAGAGGGTGTCTTTAGACATAGCCCTGAGCAAGAGGTTGTGTGTAAGATGCAATCCCCAGGAGGCATTGAGCCTCAGAGGGTATGTCCTACGCTGCGGCTGGGAGTAAGCCTCCCAGTCTGAGTAGACAGACTCATAGTAATGGGGCTCGAGCTAGTGCATTAAAAGTAGCAGTGTGGAAGTTGTGGCTTGGGCAGCAGCTTGGGCTCCTGAGCCCACCCTACTCCCTGCTTCAGGTGGTTAGCCTGAGTGTCTGCTGGAGCCATAACATCCACTCAGCTATTTTTAGGCCACTACCTTGAGATTTGCTAGAGTCTGTCTGCCCGGGCTAGGAGGCTCGCTCCCAGTTGTAGTGCAGCTCCCAGCTGTAGTGTGATACAGGCCAGCAGCAAAACACTACCCTCCCAATGCTGACTAGGCTGTGCTGGCTGGCATGGTTCAGGATGAAGCCAAGGCTCCTCCCATTTCCCTTCCCACACACTCCCTGCCTACCTTCTCTAGGAAGCAGTAGCAGGTGACCCCAATGTCACATTGACCCCTATATGTACACACACAAGGTCCAGGCAGCTCATGCAGGGGTGTAAGGAGGGGTATTCGCTCACTCTGATGGCCTTGTGCAGGCACATACTCCAAGTCACTATGAAGTCATACTTGACTTGCTATAGCACATTCATCATTTGGATGAGGACTTAGGTTCTGATCACTTGTGTTCATCAAATACCACATGGCAAATTTGCAAGAGTTCTGGTGTTAAATCTAGGGATGTTCTTTTACTCTGTTGTACAGCATCTAATGAGATTCAGCTCCAGTTGTGACTGGGGGTCTCTAGGAACTATGACAATAAAAATAATAATATGCAGGCCCTGACAGTGGGTCCAGAGTTAAGGTTTCAGTAGGATTTTCCTGTTAATGTGAACATCGTGATCCTCTAGTTTACTTCTGTCCAGACTTTTTTTAAGAACTTGAAAATATGAATCTCAGCACATTTTGATTTTCTGGGGACCTTTGAGTTGGAAAGTTATATAGTTAGGAAATTACTGTGTTAAAAAAAGCAATACAAAACAAAAAACACCTTTAAAAAAAAAACAGGATGACAGTGGTTGAGTAGGGTGGGTTTGCTACAAGAATTAAGAGCATGTTTTATGAGTGGGTATGCATGTGTGATGTGATGTGCCGTGCATGGCTTGACACTGCGTTTCTTAGATTTTGTGGGTCTGAGTTTGGCGTTATTGCCCCCTAGCAGCTTTACCTGGTTTTAAACAAGTGTATTTTATGGCTGAATATAAGGGGGACCCACAGACCTTTTCTCCCTGCAGCAGTCTTTGGGAATATAGGGAGGGGTCTTAGCCTGACAAAGGAGCTATAAGCCAATAGGATGTGGCAACAATTAGGCAGGATGAATAATAAATGTGTGTTAGCCAGACTCAGAAAACTGGGAGTCTCTGGTTAGGATACTACTACTGAAGCAGTTGCCTGGCTGATGTGGAGCTTTCCTGATCTAGCCCTCTATCTAAACAACTCACTCACAGCTGAAGTGCTAGAAATGGAACAGGTGGGTGTGTTTAATTATCTTTGTGGCCACATAGGCTCTCACATACTGCAAATGCCTCTCTATCTCATCTATTCCTCTTGCTGCTGGAGTCCTGGGCACCCCTCAACACCCATGCAGCTCTGCTGATGCTACTACTTAGTTTGGACTTGCACTACCCATGCTATTCCAGTCCTGAGCCGCTCCTTCTCCCAAGCAATTATGCCAATACCCCTCAATCCTATTTCCCCCTCCCCCTTTGTTCTTCCAATAGAGTACTGGATTTCTTGATTTCCCTCCTCCCCAGCTCTTGTGATCTTCCTCAAGGGTGACATCTGACCCCACCCTCAGGCTATTCTAGTCCTGGGCTTCCCCTCCTCCACCTTAAAATTGATTACTCTTAATCTTGGCCTGTAATCCTTTTACTGCTATTCCAGTCTGGGGCTTCACATATGCCTGGCATCAGTGTTGTCTGTTTCTTTGTGGGTTTAAATGTTCCACCTCTACTCCTAGTCAGCTTGTCTTTTCTCTTCCCCTCCCTGACCCCATTCACCAATAACTCTCTATCCTTTTCCCCAAGGACATGCCTCCAGCCAGTGCTGAGATGTGGGATTCTGACTACAGTTCAGATGAAGAGGTGAGAGTACTGTTTCAGCTGTAGATTGCAGTGTCTCCTGGCCTGGCTCTGGGAGGGGATTGAGGTCTAGTGGTTAGAGCAAGGGTGGGGCCTGTCATGGTTAGCAGGTCATTCATTTGTTGCTTTTATATATATACACACACACACACACACACACACGGCTAATGCTGGGGCTAGGGCTAGAGTGTCTTTTTTTTAAATTATTTTTTATGATCTTGGGCTTAACTTCTCAATATCAATATGGTATATTAATTAACCTAAGTGTGAAAGAAACCCCACAAATTACAAAGCCAGCTTTTTTTTTTAGCCCTTTCTTGAATGAAGGAATTTAATGATGTAACAATCAAAATGTCCTTGACTTGCAACAAAGCTGCAAATTTTGTCCAGTCAGTTTCCCCAAACACAAAGATGGGAGAAAGGAAAAGATAGGGGAAACTTTTGTTAGCGTCAGGCTGGAATCATGGCTCTCACTTCAGGCAAGCAGGGTCCTGGGATCTATCTGATATTAGATTAGAAAGTCTTGGTCAGAGGTGTGGTCCTATCACTGCTGAATGAAATTTCTCTCCCAGTGTCTGTGGGCAGTGTATGAGCATGCAAAAACAAATCTAGGACCATCTAGTGTGTATATCCAGGACATATATGGGTGGGTGCTTATGGATGTAGTTTAAAACTTGGAATAAATAAATGGTTGATAAAACTGGAGGAAACAGAATGGCCTGTGGATTAATGGGCTTTACTCTCAGAAACTGGACCAGAAAAAATAAGAGCAAAGAGAAAAGACTAAAAAAAATTGAAGACAAAGATGAGTCCAAACCATTTTAAGTTATGCTGAAGTTTGTACTACTTAGCTTATAGAAAGCTACCAGTCTGCAGCTGTCCTTCCCCATATCCTTCTATCCCAAACACTCTTATTCAAACAATGCAACCTTGGACAATCTCAGAGTCCAAACTCCCCACCTCGAAGAAAGTTTGTTAGGCTCTCCATACCCTTAGTATGACTCTGATTTAAATGGTAGGCCTTTTCTCAAAGTTTAGGATAATAATGTATTGTCCCTAGGCTTTAAATCTGTCTCTTAAAGGTAAGCAAGGTCAGTTGTTCCAGAGGCAGACAACTTTTTTTTTTATACTGGGTGGCTAGAGTTGTTGAATATGGCATCAATGCATAGTTGGTATCATAACTGAACTTCTCCACTTTTGATAAAGGGAGAAAATTGTTCCCTTTTTAATGCAATCCCTAAATTTGGGGGGCACCTACAGCCCCCACCCAAGTCACCAGTTGCTGTGTCACTGTGTTCCCATTGTCATGATCTTTCCAGGAGTTGAGACTCCCTAACCCTGGTGGGTTAGATGGGGAACCAGGGAATCAGAGCTGCCACTGATTTTTGTGTGACTTAGACCAAGTTCTTCCTGTTTCATCAAATAGAGATAACAGCGCAGGCCTCATAGGGCTTCACATCTGTCCATCATTTATGCTGTTTGCCCTTCACTAGCTCCTTCCAAAGGGGGTAGCTAATGTTCTGTGGTGTCCCCTTGCTGTCACAGGGTTAGTGCAGACACCAGCGCTGGTGCAGGTTTTTAATTGCTCACTCATTTGATTCTGTCTCCAGATATCCACTAAGAAGGAGCAGCACTCACGTCTGGGAGAGGATAACTTGGATGATACACTGGAATATGACTTCTCTGGCCCAGCCTTGAGAAGGGAGAGGCTTGGATCTCAAAAACCACTGATGAGGGACAGTAACCCAGTAGAAAGTGAGGATGCCAGACAGCCAGGGGATAGAAAATGAAAGAATCAAGTGCTTTCAGCTGTGCCTGACCCATTCAATGGATAAGTTATTTAATTTCTTTGTATCAAAGCTATTTTTGTCACTTTCTCAGCCAGCACGGGAATTGGAGACTGTAGTGACATTTCTTACATATAGTTACAAAGATCCATGTTTGTTTGTTTTTTAAAGGAGTATTAATAAAAATATCTGTTTACATGCACATTGTAATAGTGCAAGGCGTATTATTGTGTGTTGGGTGAATTCCAGAAAACTCTAGGGTAGGGGGTGAGCTAGTAAATATCTATAGAGATAAGGCTACAAATTTAAAACTAACAAAAGGGGCTTTTTTCTCTCTCTCTCTTTCTCCCCCCCCCCCTTCACCTGTGATTCTCTCATGAGGGAAATGCAGGAAATCACTGCAGCAATCAGATACCTCTATCCCCACCATGTAGTACATCTGATATATAACTAACTTCTGCATCCTCCCTTTCTTGTTTTCCTCATAAAATAATCAATCAACTCTTTTAACAAATATAAGTAGATAGTGTATTTTGTTAGCAACAGCTAGCTCTTGTCATTAACGATGGATGAATGAACTGGATTACGTGTATACCTGTAGAGTAGCAAGCTAATATTTTAGCTTAGAAATATTAAATTTTGAAAGATTGATCTCATGAAAATGACAAGTAAAAATAGCGATTTCTCTGATAGCATGTTGGGAGAGGGTTTTTTTTTTTTTTTTTTTAAGCTGTCAGGGAACCATCTTTTCTTTCAGGGAAGCTTGGTGCACCTTGGAGCTCAATAGTGCTTATCTGTACTTTATAAACTAAAGAAGTGTGAAAATCATTACTGCCTTACAATTTGCACTAACCTCTGGTAATAGCATATATCACCCACTTCTTGTCTTATGATGACATTAATTCATTGAGAGCTGTCAGGCCTGTTACAACTTACAGGGGTTTTGCTAACCAGTCTCAAGCACAGGTGAGGCTTTCAATTCAGCAAGGTACTTAAACAAGCATCTAACTCTAAGCACATGAGTATCCCCATCAACTTCATTGGAACTACTGATATGCTTAGGTGGGTACTTAAATAGTAACTCAACCCCAATTCTGCAAGCTTTTTCTCGAAAGGGCCCCATCTCGCAAGGCATTGATCAGCCTTCAGTGCTATTGAAGCCAATGAGGGTGAGAGTTAAGGGGGCCTAGCATATCATGGAGTTGTCCCCTAGTGAACAATCATCCATAATTTGAAAAGGCCACTCTAATATCAACCCTAAGTCCAGATTCTCATTTTGTGTAAATGGTCATAGTTCAGTGGCATGATGACAACTTACACCAGCTGAGGATCTGACCCTGGAGATCTTGGTAGGGGAAAAGGAAAGCAAAGTGGTTACTTTTTAAAGTAGACATTTGGTCTAGCAACAATTAGTGCAAAGAAAAAGGGGTGTGATCATCAGATGATTTACATAGAGGGGAAAAAAGTGGGGTCAGTTTTCGAACTTTAAATCAAACTGAAGTTAAACTGTAGAATAATTATATTTGTGGCTTCTGTAAATGGAAGGCTGTACCCACTTAATTAAGCAGAGCAGTGTTTAACTAAACTGGTTTGGATTTGTTGTGCTATTAGTGTTCACCAATATAGCAATAGTTTCATAAAGCAAACAGTTCAGAGGGAATATCTTACTAAAACACCCACGAGGAACTAAATAGTGTCAGATGCTGGTAATGAATCAATACACCTTTTGACATATGTATTGCCAATGAACACTGTGGTGTGGCCATTTTGATTATAGAAAGATTTTGTTTAGGGGCCAATCTCCTAGGCAATACGTAGAGCCTTGGTTTGTCCTAGAGTAAGCAGAACCAAAAACTGTCCGATCAAGAGACCAAATGAATGTAGCAAGAAGCTAACTATGATGACCCTCAAGAAAAGTTGGATATAGTAAGGTTATGCAGTACTTAAACTATTTCATATACTAAAACTTCTCATATCTGCTCATTAAAATGATTTTTATTGAACAAATGAACATTACACAAATTCATCCACATTTCACTGGTTTCTTGATCTCCACATTTTAATGCCTGAAACTAACCAAAGTTGAACCCTAAATTAGAATGTGTGTCCAAAAAAGGATAAGGCTTTTTTTTCTATTCCATTCAACAGAAAAGGCTTTAAATTCATTTTTTTCATTATGCTGTTTAAATGCATTTGCTGTTTTGTACTAGCCTGTGCTTATGTATGTGTGTTGTTTGAAACTAGAATATGAGCGCAGGTGCTTGCTGCAACCCAGCAAAATCCACATTTTTGTCAGATTTATTCTACAGTATACTTTGTTTATCAGTGATACTTAAGTCTATAAGCAGTACAATTTTCTCAGGACCAGACCCATCAAAGCTTTACTCATGTAAGTCCTTCATTGTGTGAGTATTTCATTGAAATCAGTGGATGATTTTTAGCTTGATTAAGGATTATTCATAAAAGTAATACATGCAGGATTGTGCTTCTTGTATATTAAAGCCACCACTTTCTCCCAGTATCTCCCTACGAAGCACCTTTGATGATGGAATAAACCTGATAGGTAAGAAACTGTTGCTTAGGTAATGATACACCAGTAATCAGAAGCTGCTTCATTTAAAAAAAAAAAAAAAAAAAAAAGACTCCAAGGTCCGATCCTGGAATGACCCTTGCTCATGTCAGTAATCTTTAGACTTCAAAGTCATAGACTTCAATGGGGTTACTCATATGAGGAAGGCTCATACTCAAGTGAGTATGGGGAGTAATGTAAAACCACAGCATTGATCTTAAAAGGATGACATTAAGGATCAAATCCCTCTTGTATTGAAATCAATGATATAATGGTAATAGGAAACCGTTATGCTCTTCTTGATACAGGAGAGAAGGAATCATCCCCTACCGTAAAGAAGGAGAAGCCTCGTACCCCTAGGGCTGGGAGGTCTGCTGCCACCACTGTCAATAGAAAACATAGGGTAGTGTGGTCGGAGACTCTCTGCTGACGGGGACGGAGGCGCCCATCTGTCGCCCTGACACTTCATCTCGGGAGGTATGCTGCAGGCCGGGGGCCCATATCCAAGACGTTACGGAGGCATTGTAGAGGATTATCCAGCCCTCTGACTACTACCCCATGCTACTCATCCATGTGGGCACAAATGATACTGCGAGGTGTGATACTGAGCGGATCAAGAGTGACTACAGGGCTCTGGGAGTATGGGTAAAGGAGTTTGGAGCACAGGTGGTGTTCTCTTCAATCCTTCCTGTCAAAGGTAGGTGCCCAGGCAGAGATAGGTGCATTGTGGAGGTGAATGCCTGGCTGTGAAGATGGTGTCGCCAGGAGGGCTTTAGCTTTCTCGACCATGGGATGCTATTCCAGGAAAGACTGCTAGGCAGAGATGGTATTCACCTTTCGAGGAGGGGAAAGACCCTATTTGGACACAGACTGGCTAACCTAGTGAGGAGGGCTTTAAACTAGGTTCGACAGGGACAGGTGAGCAAAGCCCACAGGTACATGGAGAACATGGAGACCTGGGAGATGGGTTGTAAATAGGAGGGAGTGTGGGCTATAATGGCAGAGAGAAAGGAGGGTCAGGGCAAAACTGGGAGGCAAGATCAAATAGTATCTTAGATGCCTATATACAAATAAAAGACGTATGGGTAATAAGCAGGAAGTACTGGAAATGCTAATAAATAAATACAACTGACGTTGGCATCACCAAAACTTGGTGGGATAATACACATGATTGGAATGTTGGTATGGTTGGGTACAGCTTGCTCAGGAAGGATAGACGGGGGGAAAAGGGAGGAGGTGTTGCCTTGTATATTAATAATGTACACGCTTGGACTGAGGTGGAGATGGACATAGGAGACAGAAGTGTTGAGTCTCTGGGTTAGGCTAAAAGAGGTAAAAAAACAAGAGTGATGTCATGCTAGGAGTCTACTACAACTAACAAAATCATCCAAAGCCCAAGATATGGTGGTGATAGGGGACTTCAACTATCCAGCTATATGTTGGGGAAAATAACACAGCGGGGCACAGACTATCCAATAAGTTCTTGGACTGCATTGCAGACAACTTTTTATTTCAGAAGGTTGAAAAAGCTACTGTGGGGGAAGCTGTTCTAGACTTGATTTTAACAAATAGGGAGGAACTCATTGAGAATTTGAAAGTGGAAGGCAGCTTGGATGAAAGTGATCATGAAATCATAGAGATCACAATTCTAAGGAAGCGTCGAAGGAAGTACAGCAAAATAGAGACAATGGATTTCAGGAAGGCAGATTTTGGTAAGCTCAGAAAGCTGATAGGTAAGGTCCCATGGGAATCAAGACTGAGGGGGAAAAACAACTAAGGAGAGTTGGCAGTATTTCAAATGGACAGTATTAAGGGCCCCAAAGCAAGCTATTCTGCTGGTAAGGAAAGATAGAAAATGTGGCAAAAGACCAGCTTGGCTTAACCATGAGATCTTGCATGAGCTTAAAAAAAAAAAGTCATAAAAAATGGAAACTAGGACAAATTACAAAGGATGAATATAGGCAAACAACACAGGAATGCAGGGCACGATTAGAAAGGCAAAGGCACAAAATGAGGTCAAACTAGCTACAGAAATAAAGGGAAACAAGAAGACTTTTTATCAATACATTAGAAGCAAGATGAAGACCAAGGACAGGGTAAGCCCACTACTCAGTGAGGAGGAAGAAACAGTAACAGGAAACTTGGAAATGGCAGAGATGCTCAATGACTTCTTTGTTTCCGTCTTCACTGAGAAGTCTGAAGGAATGCCTAACATAGTGAAAGCTAATGGGAAGGTTTGGAAGATAAAATAAAAAAAAAGTTTAAAAAATCACTTAGAAAAGTTAGATGCCTGCAAGTCACCAAGGCCTGATGAAATGCATCCTAGAATACTCAAGGAGCTACTAGAGGAGGTGTCTGAGCCTCTAGCTATTATCTTTGGGAAATCATGGGAGACAGGAGAGATTCCAGAAGACTGGAAAAGGGCAAATATAGTGCCCAGCTATAAAAAGGGAAATAAAAACAACCCAGGAAACTACAGAGCAGTAGTTAACTTCTGTGCCAGGGAAGATAATGGAGCAAGTAATTAAAGAAATCATCTGCAAACACTTGGAAGGTGATAAGGTGATAGGGAATAGCCAGTGTGGATTTGTAAGGAACAAATCATGTCAAACCAATCTGATAGCTTTCTTTGATAGGATAACGAGTCTTGTGGATAAGGGAGAAGTGGTGGATGTGGTATACCTAGACTTTAGTAAGGCATTTGATATGGTCTCACATGATATCCTTATTGATTAAACTGGGCAAATACAACGTAGATGGGGCTACTATAAGGTGGGTGCATAACTGGCTGGATAACCATACTCAGAGTAGTTATTAATGGTTCCCAATCCTGCTGGAAAGGTATAACAAGTGGGGTTCTGCAGGGGTCTGTTTTGGGACCAGCTCTGTTCAATATCTTCATCAACGACTTAGATATTGGCATAGAAAGTACGCTTATTAAGTTTGCAGATGATACCAAACTGGGGAGTTGCAACTGCTTTGGAGGATAGGGTCATAATTCAAAATGATCTGGACAAACTGGAGAAATGGTCTGAGGTAAACAGGATGAAGTTTAATAAAGACAAATGCAAAGTGCTCCACTTAGGAAGGAACAATTACTTTCACACATACAGAATGGGAAGAGACTATCTAGGAAGGAGTATGGCAGAAAGGGATCTAGGGGTTATAGTGGACCACAAGCTAAATGAGTCAACAGTGTGATGCTGTTGCAAAAAAAAAAAAAAAAAAACCATGATTCTGGGATTCATTAACAGGTGTGTTGTGAGCAAGATACAAGAAGTCATTCTTCCGCTCTACTCTGCGCTGATTAGGCCTCAACTGGAATATTGTGTCCAGTTCTGGGCACCGCATTTCAGGAAAGATGTGGAGAAATTGGAGAGGGTCCAGAGAAGAGCAACAAGACTAAAGGTCTAGAGAACATGACCTACGAAGGAAGGCTGAAATAATTGGGTTTGTTTAGTTTGGAAAAGAGAAGACTGAGAGGGGACAGGATAGAATTTTTCAGGTATCTAAAAGAGTGTCATAAGGAGGAGGGAGACAACTTATTCATCTCAGGGTTTGTTTACAGTACCAGATTAGTTCGATATAAGTTAATTAGAATTTGTAGAATCGACCTTACAAAGTCGAATTTGTGTGTCCACACTAAGGACACTAATTTGACTTTGTGAGTCCACACTAATGGGGAAAGCGTCGAAATTGGAAGCGGTGCACTGTGGGCAGCTATCCCACAGTTCCCGCACTCCCCGCTGCCCATTGGAATTCTGGGATTTCCCCCCAATGCATGCTGGGAGGAAAACTGTGTCGAGGGTGGTCTTGAGTAACTGTCAGCATTCAACCGTCACTCCTGCCGGCGGGAAATCAGTTCGCGCACTTTTCCTGTTAGTGACAGCGCGGACGCCACAGTACTCCACTGTGATCATGGAGCCTGCTGCGATCATCACTGCACTTATGGCCGTTGTCAACTCCTCGCACCTTATTGTACACCTCTTCAACAGTCAGATGCTGAGAAATCGGGCGAGGAGGCTCCGGCAGCACGGTGAGGACATGAAGTCACAGAGTGGCACAGACCTCTCAGAAAGCACGGTACACCGCGCCGTGGAGATCATGGTGGCAATGGGTCATGTTCATGCTATGGAACGGCGATTCTGGGCCCGGGAAACAAGCACGGACTGGTGGGACCGCATAGTGCTGCAGGTTTGGGATGAATCACAGTGGCTGCGAAACTTCTGCATGCGTAAGGGCACTTTCCTTGAACTGTGTGACTTGCTGTCCCCTGCCCTGAAGCGCAAGGACACCCGGATGCGAGCAGCCCTGAGTGTGCAGAAGCAAGTGGCCATAGCCCTCTGGAAACTTGCCACGCCAGACAGCTACCGGTCAGTAGCAAACCACTTTGGCATGGGCAAATCTACCGTGGGGCTTGCTGTGATGCAAGTAGCCCACGCAATCGTTAAGCTCCTGCTCTCAAAGGTAGTGACCCTGGGAAACGTCGAGGTCGTCATAGATGGCTTCGCCGCGATGGGATTCCCAAACTGCGGTGGGGCTATAGATGGGACTCACATCCCTATCCTGGGACCGGCCCACCAGGCCAGCCGGTATATTAACAGAAAGGGCTACTTTTCAATGGTGCTGCAAGCACTGATGGACCATAGGGGACGCTTTGCCAACATCAACGTCGGGTGGCCGAGCAAGGTTCATGACACGCGTGTGTTCAGGAACTCTGATCTGTTTAGATGCCTGCAGGAAGGTAGTTTCTTCCCGGACCACAAAATAACTGTTGGGGATGTGCAGATGCCTACAGTGATCCTCGGGGACCCAGCCTACCCGCTAATGCCCTGGCTCATGAAGCCCTATACAGGCACCTTGGACAGTGACAAAGAACTCTTCAACTACCGGCTGAGCAAGTGCAGAATGGTGGTGGAGTGTGCTTTCGGACGTCTCAAGGGGAGATGGAGGCGCTTACTGACTTGCTCAGATCTCAGCAAAACCAATATCCCCATTGCTATTGCTGCTTGCTGTGTGCTCCACAATCTCTGTGAGAACAAGGGGGAGACCTTTATGGCGGGATGGGAGGTTGAGGCAAATCGCCTGGCTGTTGATTACGCTCAGCCAAACACCCGTGCAATCAGAAGAGCCCAGCGGGAAGCGCTGTGCATCTGAGAGGCTTTGAAAGCTAGGTTCCTCAGCGAGCAGCGTAACCTGTGACTGTTCAGTTTCTTTACAGAGAAGCTGAACCTGCCCCTGTTTCAGTTACTGTTGACTTTCTTTTGCGGTTACATACCCCATTCACCACATTTCCCCCCCCTTCCAACACATGTTTAAAAATAAAGTTAATGGAATATTGTTAATTAACAACGTTTTCTTTACTAATGAATTCGCGTTAAAGGGTTGAAACAGGGACACAGACTGTGGTGGGTAGGGTGTGCAGTGATGTACAGACCGCTTCTACACTCGAGGAATGACAGGCTCCTGCTCCTAGAGCGGTCTGCAGTGCCGGACTGGTTGTTTCAACGGAGCCTGCCATCCCTCCTTTTTGGGACTTTGTGTGCGGGGGCTATGTGGCCTTATGGCGGGGGAGGATGGTTACAGATGGGTGTGCAGGAAGGGGTGAGGGGTGCAGGCTCTGGGCTGGGGGTGGGGGCATAGGAAGGGGTGAGGGGTGTGTGGGAAGGGGGAGGAGGTGTAGGGGGATGAGGGCTCAGTTTGGGGCTGAGGGTTTGGGGCATTGGAGAGGCTCAGGGCTATGGTGGAAGGGCAGGGTAAGGGCAGCCTGCCTTGCCATTTGTGGATGGCAGGCGCTAGGACCCTGGGGCAGCAGACAGAATTTCTGCAGGGAGCCGCTCTACTGTCAGGCAGGGACGCAGCGCGGCGGTGCGGGGGGAGACCCGTGGGGGCCAGAGCCCGATCTAGGCAGGGCCGGGGGAGAGACCCAGCTCCAAATATAGCTGGAGCAGGGCACCTGCCGCCTATGCACAGAACATGAAAAACACCTCCCAGATTGACCAGGGTGCCTAGTGACTGCACTGTGTGTGTGACCTGCTGTAGATCCTGCCCCCGTGTCTGTACCCTGGTAATGGTGACTGTCCTATGCAATTACCAAACCCCTCCCCCCCTTCACACAAAGTCTTCTGTAAAGAAACATGACAGAAACAGTAATGAACAGCAAACTATTTTTAATAATCAACTACACAGTTGGGGGATGAAACTGGGATTTGGCCTTGGGTGACCCAGAAAGGGAAGGACTTCTCAAAATTTAGCGAATTAGAGCTTTTTGGTACTTGAGCACTCTGCTGGGGTGGAATGACAGTGTTCACGGCCCTTGGCGCACCTCCTTCTTGTTATTTTGGGTGAGGAGGGTATTGGACTTTGTGGCGTGGGGAAGGCGGTTGCAGATACAGTGCAGGGGGGCTCTGTCCTCCTGCCTGCGGTCCTGCAGAACATGCACAAGGTGCATGAGCGTGTCCGTTTGCTCCCTCATTAGCCCAAGCAGCGTTTGAGTCGCCTGCTGGTCCTCCAGACGCCATCTGTCCTCCCGTTCGCTGTGTGAGCGCTGCTGCTGAGAGAGGTTCTCCCTCCACTGGCTCTGCTGGGGCGCCTCGGCTCGGGAGCAGCCCATAAGTTCAGCGAACATCTCGTCCTGTGTCTTTTTCTTGTGCCGCCTAATCTGCGCCAGCCTCTGTGAGGGACATGCTGGTGCAGGTCGGGATACAGTTGCAGCTGTGTGATGGGAAAAAGGGAGTCAATTCCTTACAAAGATACATTTTTGCAAAGAAGAAACATAGTCTAGTCAGTGTCTGTGAACAAGACCATGCACAGCACCTATCTCATGCGCACTCACTCAGGGAAAGTTCGAATTTTTGGAATTCGCTTTCATTGCCTGGGGGATTGCACTGCAGATCAGACAAGCGGGGCAGGACAGCAGAATCCGTGGAGCAGCCAGGCATGGTAAGCCAAAGACTTGGTTGCTTAAAAGTGAATGTATACCACTGTCCTCTTGCTGCTGGCAATCCTGAAAGCATAAACTCTGCCCCTGTTCCACCCCCTCGCATCTGTTCCCTGGGAAAGATCCCTATATGCTGCGACTCTGCAGCCTCCACCACGTGGCTGTAAAGTGACGCTTCTTGTTATGCAAAGGAACAGTGAAGCATTCTCAATACTAATAGTAAACAAATTACTCTAATTAAATACAGGAGTCTCTGAGCGAGATCACCCTGAGGAGGGTCACAGAAAGAGAGAGAGAGAGAGTACATGCTGCGTGAAAGCGAGCACAAACCAGGGGCCTATGCTGCCATGCTCGTTGAGGCAATGTTCCCGGAGTACCAGATGAAAGCCTGGTGCGGAAAAGTGTGCTACTTCGGAGCACCCAATAAGGCAGCTCTCCCCAGGAACCTCATGCAGAGGCTTTTCCATTACCTCCAAGAGAGCTTCTCGGAGATCTCCCAAGAGGATTTCTGTTCTATCCCCATATATATTGACCTTCTTTTCAACTAGTAACTATTCCTGCTCCATTAAAAATAAATGTTAACATGTTTAAAGCACTTACAGACTGATCCTTCCCCTGATTCAGGGTCCGGGGTAACGGCTGGGGAGGGTTGGTAGGGGATCTCAGTGAGGGTGATGAAGAGATCCTGGCTGTCTGGAAAATCAGCATTGTAAGCACTGTCGACTGCCCCCCCATCTCCTTCCTCATCTTCCCCATCCACGAACATCGCCGAGGAACTGGCTGTTGACACTATCCCATCCTCAGAGTCCACGGACACTGGTGGGGCAGTGGTGGCAGACCCACCGAGAATGGCATGCAGTGCCTCGTAGAAGCGGCATGTCTGGGGCTGGGCTCCGGAGCATCCGTTTGCCGCTTTGATTTTTTGGTAGCCTTGTCTCAGCTCCTTGACTTTCACGTGGCACTGCGTTGTATCCCGGCTGTATCCTCTGAGTGCCATGGCTTTGGAGACCTTCTCGTAGGTCTTTGCATTCCGTTTGTTGGAGCGCAGCTCCGAAAGCACAGACTCATCGCCCCACACAGCAATGAGATCCAAGACTTCCTGGTCAGTCCATGCTGGGGCCCTCTTTCTACTCTGAGATTCCCTGGACTCCTCTGCTGGAGAGCTCTGCATCGTTGCCAGTGCTGCTGAGCTCGCCACGATGTCCACACAGGAAATGAGATTCAAACTGGCCAGACAGGAAAAGGAATTCAAATTTTCCCGGGGCATTTCCTGTGTCGCTGGTCAGACCATCCAACCTCGGACTGCTGTCCAGAGCGTCAACAGAGTGGTGCACTGTGGGATAGCTCCCGGAGCTACTAAGGTCGATTTGCATCCACACCTAGCCTAATTCAACATAGCCATGTCGAATTTAGCGCTACTCCCCTCGTCGGGGAGGAGTACAGAAGTCGAACTAAAGAGCCCTCTATGTCGAATTAAATAGCTTTGTGATGTGGATGGGTGCACGGTTAATTCAAATTAACGCTGCTAAATTCAAATTAAAGTCCTAGTGTAGACCAGGCCTTAGCCTCTAAGCAGGGGCGGCTCTACGTTTTTGGCCGCCCCAAGCAGTCATGCGCGGGAGGCGCCCTAGAGCCGCGGGAGCAGCGGACCTCCCGCGGGCATGACTGCACAGGGACCGCTGGTCCCGCGTGGCTCGGCTGGACGTCCCGCGGCTGCTGACGGTTCGCGGGTCCGGCGGCTCCGGACGCGGGACGAGCGCCCCCTCCGCAGTCATGCCTGCAGCAGGTCCAGTCCTCCCGGGGCTCCGGTGGACCTCCCACAGGCATGACTGCAGCAGGTCCGCCGATCCAGCCTCCCGCCCCCACCCCAGCCGCAGGGGACGCCCCCTAGATTTTGCTGCCCTAGGCACCAGCTTGTTTTGCTGGTGCCTAGAGCCGCCCCTGCCTCTAAGGATAGAACAAGAAGCAATGGGCTTAAACTGCAGCAAGGGAGGTTTAGGTTGGACATTAGGAAAAAGTTCCTAACAATCATGGTGGTTAAACACTGGAATAAACTGCCTAGGGAGGTTGTGGAATCTCCATCTCTGGAGATATTTAAGAGTAGGTTAGATAAATGTCTATTAGGGATGATCTAGACAGTATTTGGTCTTGCCATGAGGGCAGGGGACTGGACTCGATGACCTCTCGAGATCCCTTCCAGCCCTAGAATCTATGAATCTATAATTTCTCTCTACTTTAATGAGAGTGAATGGAGTCCTAAGAAAGACCATTTAAATTTTGAAATTATTGGCTCTGCTGTGAGCATAACATCTATGGCTCAAAACAAAGTAGAAAGGTAAGTACTTTTATGTTGTACCATGCTTCCACTGAGGTAAGTGAGAGATTTGCCGCTGCCTTGAAAGGGAGAAAGATTAGGTCCAAAGCTTGGGAAGTAGAAATTAAAATAAAGAGCCTAAAAAATAGCCAAAAATTTGAGGTAACATGTTTCCCCACTCTCCTTTTTAAATTCATATGGACCCCCTTTACTGGCAATCCAGCGAGTCCAGGAGTTATTAAACTCCGTGGGGCTCAAAAGGGAGGGGATCAGGGGGTTCCCTAGCACGAGGTTTGCTGCCATGTTGGATTGCGATTCTTACCACGTCAGGTTCGCTTACTCACTAGATCAGCGGTCGGGGTCACCAGTGTTGTCAGAGTGTTACCGGTGTGGTGCTCTGCTCTCTCCAATGTTGATATCACTTGGCTGCGTGCGTGAGTTTCCTTTGTGTGCTGCCCCAGCTCTGCGCAGATAGCTGGCACAGCAGACCCGACGAGAACCCCCAATAACCACAGAGTCCAGTAAGATGCAAAGCCACGTTGGCTAGGTTTATTGCGACCTCGGACACAATGGCAGTTCCCTGTAGGTTTCTTAGCCTAACTCAGGGCATACTACGAGAAAGTGCCTCTTGGCAATGGACCCGGCTCAGTCAGTGGCGGAAATTTCCACTGCCCCCTAGACCGGACAAAGGCACCACCCCAGGAATGCATTTTTATACACAGATACAAACAAGTTACACATCACACCTGACGTATTGAGGGGCCTCCCCTTTATGTAGCAAGTTACACCCTTTCTATGCATTAAGGTACCGCCTTCTACCTTGTACATGTTGGTTCGATTAAAACAACTCTATTCATCATTTTACCCTTTTGCCCCTGTCATTGGGATGGGTCGGCCTGTCCTTTTATTATCTATGGAATGTTTCAGTATAATGTGTTCTAATGCTATGTTTATACTCCAGTATGCTAGGTGAATATATGTTTATGTCAGCCTTTCTCCTGCCAGCTTCTGTGAACTGAGCCGGCCTTCAGCTCACAGCCTTACTTTGCTCTTTAGCTAAGTCTTGTTCATTACTTTAGTTCAGGCCTCATACTGGGCCTTTTCAGGGCCTGTACTTACTACAGTTCTCTCTATAAATAACAGTCTAATTAAAGATTCACTCTTTTTAGCTCAGAAGTTGTATTTCTAGAGGTATGTGATAGATGTCACTGAATTTTTCCTAATTCGCACAAGAAATATTCACAGGCCTACTTAACCTCATGGCACTCTCTCTCAGGTTGCTCAAAGATTCAAATATTCTGGATGGAAATGACAAAAATCTTGCAGGAAACTTGTGAGCCATCATTGTAGCCCCCTGTTTTAATAAAGTGTAAATATTTAACAGACATGAAACTCTACAAATCAGATCCCACAAGTTGTTCTTTGCTGACTCTGTCAGGCAAGTACATTCTGCTAATATGGATAACTGAAATATCCCTGATGCTGATGAACTGGATGCCCCTGAAGAAGGAAAGTCTTTCATTTGAGTGAATGTGAATGAATGCATGATTTTAAGAGAGTCCTTTATTTTTTTTATGAGAAATAAGACACCACTTGTGAAAATGGAAAGAAAAGCAGGAAGAGTTAACTTGCTAATAAAGTGTTTGTATGGATGCTTACATACAGTAAATTTCCCCTTCTTTCCCCTTGTAACCTGAGTGAACAGGTCTATAGAAGGAACTAGGTTGGGCATAGGAAGAGGGATTATATCCCCAAAATATGAACATGTGTTGGAGCTGCTCCTCATGACTGCTATTCCAGTCCCAGAATGAAATCTGGGTCATGAAATCCAATGTACTACCTGTCCTGGAGTTCATGGACACTAAATTCATGTTATTGTGGCCCCTATGACCGCACCCTTACATTATCCTATAGGGCTACATAAAGCTGGTACAGAGACCAGCTATGCTTCATATCAGGCCCACTAACAGGGGTGGGCAAAGGGAGCAATTGCCCAGGGTCTCAGGCAATTTAAAAGGGGCTGCATAGGTGAATTTCACCTACAGAAAAACTAAGAAGCTGTGGACTCTTGTCCACTCTGATGTATCATCATGACTGTACCTGGGTTTTGTATGGCCCATGATATAAAAAAAATCCCTTTGGACTTTAACCTCTATAAGCTTTATGAATCATGACTGGAACGTGTTGAAAATGCCAATTCTTTTTTCTGGGAAAATTCTATTTAAAAAAACTGCATTTCTCATGGATTTTTCATTTGAAATAAATTCTGAAACATTTTCAGTTTTCAAAAACCATTTTCAGAAAAGCACTCCATTTTAAAAAAAACCAAAAGATTTTAACCAATACCTAAACTAGAAAAGAATATTTTCAATAAAAAGAATGGGTTTCTTTGTTTTGGGGTGTGTGGTTTTTGTTGTTGTTGTTGTTGTTGTGTGTTGAAAAACTGAACATTTCAACCAAAATAAGAATTTTCTGTTTTGGTCAAACACCACTTTGTTCACTAAAAAAGCTTACATAAAACAAAATCAGCCAACTCTAATGGCAAGTCATACCAATCCTGTTATGAATACAATATATTTTTAAAATATGAAACTCAGCTTTTCTGAGTAATATTTACACTTTACAACCTCTGGAGTCTAGACCAGTGGTTCTCAACCTTTCCAGATTACTGTAGCCATTTCAGGAGTCTGCTTTGTCTTTGTACCCAAAGTTACACCTCACTTAAACTATTTCCATACAAAATCAGGCATAAAAATACACAAGTGTCACAGCACACTATTACTGAAAAATTGCAGACTTTCTCATTTTTACCATATAATTATAAAATAAATCAATTGGAATATAAATATTCTACTTTCATTTCAATGTATAGTATATAGAGCAGTATAAACAAGTCATTGTCTCTCTGAAATTTTAGTTTGTACTGACTTTGCTAGTGCTTTTTACGTAGCCCATTGTAAAACTAGGCAAATATCTAGATGAATTGATATACACTCTGGAAGACCTCAGCATACGCACAGAGGTACATATACCCCTGGTTGAGAACCACTGATCTAGACCATCTGTTTGGATGTGCAAACCACAAGAAAAGTTTAAACAAGTAACTTACCCTTTTTAGTGCATTAGCATAGAGATATACAAATTAGCAGAAATCAGGCTTTTTAAAATGTATACTAAATTTTGAAAGTGATTCATTGTTAAGTAATGGATCTTTTATCCCTGTTTGATACAGTCACACATGCACTGTACTGAATTGCACCTATTTTTTGTATCTTTTAATCTTTTCAGTTGGAATTTACTTTGTGCCCACGAAAATAAGAATAGTTTCCATTTCAATTATTCACCTTTGAATGCTCAAAACACTAATGCAAAGGGCATGAGACATCACTGGGTAGTCTTTCTTTGATGTGACATAACATCAGCTTAATAGTCAGTCTTTGCCCATTGCACCATATGAAATAATATGCCATTAATGTTATATTACTATTGTTAACTGTGATCGATATAACATGCGTTTTCCAATGTCATTGATATGCGCAGCCTTCAATAGCAACCAATTACACTGTTCTTCAGAAGTGATAAAGAAGTAAAATTGTAGGAGATGAGAAACAAAAGTGGCTGAGAAAAGGATACATATTTGTCAAGTCTTTTCAGCAGGAAAGTATGCAGCTGTCGTCCTGAAATCATTATAGTCCATGTGATGTCTTACACTGGCACTAGAATCAAGTAATCTTTTAGTAAAAAGATAACAAACTTATCAGCAACAACCTGAACAGTAAGATAACGCTAAACAAAAAGAACTCCCTCTCAGGCTCATGGAGGCCATTCTTTACCTTGACCTGCCACATTCGGCTGGTATACTATTTCCAAACTTCCTGTTGAATTTTAATCTCTTTTCCTCAGATTCACCAAATAGCAAAGAGAACATGTTTTTGAGTGACACTAGTGTTATTACGAACAGACTATACATAAATAGAACATTATTATTTATTTGTATAGTGGTGGCTCCAGAGGCCACAATCAGGGACTGGCTCCTCATTGTGCTTGGCTCTGGGCACATAAATATTGAAAGGCTGGTCTCCCCCTCAAAGAGCTTGCCATCTAGGTGGATTTCCATCCTCGAGCAGCATGTTATGCTAAAGCTGTGTATTTCTGCAGCCTGGGGCTACTGCTATGTATTTCAGTTAATTTTAAATTGACCAGAGTGGAAGGTTCTTGTCATTTAACATTTTCTACTTTTTTATAACATTTGTAAAAAGGATGAGTCTGACCCTATATTTGGGCTGTTTCTAGGACATGTGAATACAAATCATGTATAAATAGTGGTGTAGTGAGGCTGAGTGGCCTCCCTCCGAGTGGGAGAGCGAGGGAGCATTACATGCCCCTTGGGGGACAGAGCCTAGATTGCCCCATCCCCCTCGCCAGAAGGACTGGGGCGTGGCCGGAAGTATAAAAGGCGGGCCCTGCAGCTCAACTAGGGGAGAGCCTGCAACGGAGGATGACGCTTGGCCTGTTCTCCAGAGGCCCCGAGAGGAACCTCCGCCTGGCTGTTCTCGACCCCCAGGCGTGGACGACGACTGGCCTGGAGTACCCACTGCAGTTTACCCCGAAGAGCTGGAAGAGGCCTGAAGGCCGCAGGTACCAAACCCTGGGGAGGCAGGAAGTAGCCCAGGGACAGCCATGGAGCACCCGGCTGCAGAGCCCGGTGTGGCTCAGTCGCCATGTTGCAGCTGGATCCCCGCCGACACAGGGGCAGCCAATCCTGCCCCTGCCAGGGCCCTGGGATGCAGTGGAGTAGGGTGGGCCCACGTCCCCCTGGCACCCTACCCTGGGTGGCTGACCCCCTACCCAGTGCAAGGAGGCTCTAACTCAAGACAGGAGCTCCCCTATCACTCACCTTAGAGACAGTTTGCTGGCTGCCTGAGCTCCACCCAAGCCCCAGACAGCCCTGATAGACTGTAGTTAAGGGCTGACAACGTGAGCTACCCCAGGCCAGGCTACAACCTGGTACTAACTATTTATCACACAGCCCTTTTGGGGCTTTTGCCTGTCTTATCGACTCTGGTCCTGACCCACAGGACTAGCCTGAGTGGCCTCCCTCCAACCAGGAGAGCAAGGGAACATTACAAGTGGGTTTGTCCACATAGTATTAGAAGCAAAAAATATATATTTTGGCCCTCATCCTGCAAGTTACTGTGTGATGCACAGCAGTGTAAAGTTATTGTGCTGTAGCACAAACACAGGTGGAGGCTTTGTGAGAGCAGAAGTAAAGTTAGCTAGCTGAGCCAAAGCTGAAATATTGAAATGAAATATAAAATATTGAAACTTTTTATGGGATGGAACATTTAAAAAAAAAATCAAATTGTACTTACAACTCCCATAGGGCAAAGTAGTCGATCAGGAATACACATGGGAGAAAATCAACCCAAACTGAAATGTAATGTTTAGTTTCAGGTTGACAAACTGGCAAAATGTTTTATGTGAAATGAAATCTTTCACTGAGATTTTCCTCGTGGAAGATTCTGCCCAAATGAATCTTTTTCCATGGAAATTTTTTGATTTGGACAAAACCCCATTTTCTGACAGGGAAATGTACATTTTTTTAAAATAGCCCTAGTTTGGATCCCAAAGATCCAAATGTGAAACACAATGTATGACAAAGACCCATTATGAAGGATGACAATAAAAATTATTCATATAAGAAACTGAAATTGCTGTGGGATTTAGTGTGAGTAACTCTTTCTATAACCTTAGTTCTTTTTATTACAGATAGTTTTCAATAATAAAAGTGAGTGAACACTAAGTTTGTGTTGAACTTTAACTTTAAACTGTGGGATATTTGACAGGTACAGTCTGGTTCTGCCAGTTCCCAATCTGTGCTTAAATATATTTTTTTAAACAAATCCTGATTTGGGGTCCAGAATGTATTTGATAGACAAATTTGATAATGGGGCAAGTTATGAGTCTAACTCTTCTTCTTAATGTTCCCTGGAACTGCTGCTAGGTGCTGAAATAGTTCTGAAGGTATAGTTCATGTTTCAGTAGTATTCAGTCGAGATGTTTTGTCACTCATCTCTGTTTTCCCTTCTTGGTTTATTCTTGTCCAGAAGTTATGTGAAAAGTGCCTGCTATTTCACTTGAGGACACCATCACTTCTGGAAACCTGACCCTAATCAGTACCCTTTTCACATATCCCCTCCTGTGATAATTCCTCTTTATCCTCCTCCTCCACCAACTACATTCTGTTGCATAGCTCTGTACATAACAGTTCCCCAAGTGCATTTACTCTAAATAAATAATAATTGGAGATATACCAATCTCCTAGAACTGGAAGGGACCTTGAAAGGTCATTGTGTCCAGCCCCCTGCCTTCACTAGCAGGACCAATTTTTGCCCCAGATCCCTAAGTGGCCTCCTGAAGGATTGAACTCACAACACTGGGGTTAGCAGGCCAATGCTCAAACCACTGAGCTATCCCTCTCCCCAGAGTGCATGAAAGTAAGTAAAATGTTGCATTTAAAATGCAGCTCTATGATAGATGCCAAGCCATGTTCAAATCTGTCAAATGTTTTGGCAAACTAGGTATCTAATTCAGTGCTCAACATCCCCACTGGGGAAACATCATCAGCTAAGAAAAGCTCCGACTCCCTCAATGACTGTTGAGTGATCACTTTATGGAAGTTTTGAGACCATGTGCATAATTATGGTAATTTGGCTCAGCCGAGCTAAACTAGCACTAGGATCACAACAAGTTTGCTCTAAAGCAGCAGCAAGTAATGCCTCTATATCCTCTCTCAAGTTCCAGACTAGGAGAGGAAGCAAACTGTCACTTCCTGCTTAAAAATAAAAATTATTTAAAAAAAGAAAAATAGTCTGTTTCTACTAAATCGAATGGCTGCAAATGGAAGCAAGCCTGTAGGATGCTTCCATGACAGGTATATAAAGGCTATCCTGATCACAGACAAGCTTGGGGTGCAGCAGGGATCATGGTGATGACATACAATGAAAATGGGCAGTTGTCATCAAGGTATTTGAAATGGATGGCAGTATCATTGCTGTAGTAACAACACAGACTGAAAAAGGGAGGGAGGAAGTTACAGGTTACACTGTCTTGGTTGAAGGCAGAAAGAGGGATGGTCTTGTTAAGACACTGAACTGGGACTCAGGACAGGAGATCTATGTTCATTCCCAGACTCTGCTACAGACTTCCTGCGTGTCCTTGAGCAAATCACTTATTCTCACTCTACTTCAGTTCTACATAAGTAAAATGGAGATAATAATACTTTGTCCACTCTTTAAGAGAGTAAATTCTTGGTTTCAGCTGAAACTTTTCTTTCAGCAAAACATGAAGCCGCACTGAAAGCTTTTGAGAATTCATGCTGGTTTTGTCAAATTGTTTCAGCTGAAAAAAAAATCTCAAAAAGTCAAAATGTTTTGTTTTAGAAATTTCTTTCAATTCAATTTTTTAAAATAAAAAAATATAAACACTCAACATCAATATTTTTAGGGCAAACAAAATGATTTTTTGACCCATAATTATTTTTTTTCTTTTGAATTGGTGGAAATTCCCCACCAAGTTGTTTTCAGGCTAACCCCAAACAATCTGCCCCCCCCACACACACAAATTGCCAGCAAACCCAAAAAATAATTATTTGCACAGCTCTAGTCCTGATCTAGATGATACCACAACACACACTATATAATAATAATACTAATTAATACGGCTACATTAATACTATAGACACACCATTAAATTGAACACTCTATGAGTGTCTAGACCGGGCTTACGTAGTGATATCTTTTTGCCTCTTTTGTCATTAGCAGTTTGTGTCTTTACAGCATTGCACGCTGAACTATTGCAGCTGAGAAGCAGGCAGAACATCAGAGCAGAGCTGTCTCCCCTTCTAAATTTCATCTGCAGATTAATCTAAGTCTCCACTTTCCTGTCTGAAAGAGGAAACCATCTGCTTCCTTCTCCCACTTCTGTTGGCTAGTAATTAGTCTTCTGACCTGTCTTTCAGTGGGACATCATGAGCCATAGGGAAATTTTGCCAAATTCCCTAGCTGCCAAATAGGATGGCATGAACAGCCCAAACTATTTTGTATTTGTCCTGGAAGTTGAAAAATGGCAATATTTGTGGTATTCATATGACTATTCAATATTTGCACATCTCTAAGTAAATCATAGTCATTTGCCTGTTTAATTTCTTCCCACACTACTTAATCAGATGGGATGAAAAGGTAAGTATTTATATAGTATTGTATAGTACTTTTTTTGTACAGATAAATGCCTTCAGCCTAAGCCATTCAGGTTCAGAAAAGACTGAAACGGTAAGGTCTTGGCACATGCTAAGTATGACATATATAAATTGACACTGTGTTAAGCGCAATGGAAATGAATTAGATAATATGCTTAGATCACTTAGAGCTTATGCAAAGTGTTACTGTCAGGTTAAAGTGTAGTTCTACTCTGAAAAGTGTCTAGAAATAGCACTGAGGTGTTCCACGTTCACTGTGTTTCAATGATTCCATAATATAATGGCTCAGTTTACAGGAAACAGATTTTTTTTCCCTAACTATCAGCCCTGTAAACTCAGCCTGGGGTCTGAAAATCAATCCAAGTCCTCTCCTTCTTGTGCATTGTCACTAGGAATCAAGATTCTGTCTGGTCACATTATGTCCTAAGTTACACCTGTACAACACGATTGCCTCCAGATAACACCCTCAGGATTATCTCTGGAACCTCATCCACCATCTCTAGGGTTGCACAGGCAGGGGCGGCTCTAGGGATTTTGCCGCCCCAAGCACGGCAGGTGGGCTACCTCCGGCGGCTTGCCTGCGGAGGGTCTGCTGGTCCCCGCCGCTGCTTGCCGCCCCAAGCATGCGCTTGGCGTGCTGGGGCCTGGAGCCACCCCTGTGCACAGGTCTGCAATTATGGTTGCACAGGTGTAAATGGGGGGAAATTTTGGCCTGAAAAAAACCATATTGTGATGATGATGAGGCATGAGCCAGAAGGAACCCAGTTTGACTTTTAGATCCCAGCAGGGGTGGCTCTAGGGATTTTGCCACCCCAAGCATGGCAGGCAGGCTGCCTCTGGCGGTTTGCCTGCAGAGGGTCCGCTGAAGCCGTGGAACCAGTGGACCCTTTGCAGGCAAGCCGCGGAAGGCAGCCTGCCTGCCGCCCTCGCGGCGCTGGCAGAGCGCCCCCTGTGGCTTGCCGTCCCAAGCACGCGCTTGGTGTGCTGGTGCCTGGAGCCGCCCCTAGATCCCAGGATCAATTGGGAGGACTGGCAGTTCTAAAAACAAAAGAAAGCACCTTTTTACTTGTGAACTAAGTATATTTGGTCTGACAATCACCAATACACAATAAGCACAGAAGCCTGAAATCAGTGGATGTTGGCATGATCACAGGGGTCCACCTACATGAAGACAATTGCAACATCAGAGCCTTAAATACTACACTGATTGGGTATGCATGAAAACCTTGAAATAGGCAGTTACTACTGGAAGGAATAAACAGAAGTGAATGGAGATCAGTGAAAATGAATAGATCAGGAAGATTACATTTTTGGTATCACTTCAGTGATTTTAATACTTTTTTAAAAAAAAATGAAATGTGAATATGGAGCCTACTCCAAATGGCATGTTCTATTGGAAAATGCTAATTCAACAGAATGAAAATGTTTCATAGGAACACATCAATCCTTCTGAAACTTTTGAAGGAAATGAGACAGAGAGGCAGGCTAGCTTGCCCATCAGCCAGCCAGCCACCTCCCCAGAAATCCATCAGGTAAGTGCTACAGAGCCAGGGCTTCAAGGCTCCCCATCAGGTGAGCTGCCATGGAATGGGGCTCCCCAGACAGCCCAGGGAGGAAACAGAGTTAGATGTACCAGGTGCCAGCTGATAAATTCAGTTTTGCGTCTCCTGAAATAGAATTTTTCACAATTTTTCCTCCCAGAGACCCCTCCCTCCTCCCAATTTGGGATGAAAGTTGTAGAAATCAAATATTTTGGGGGGTCTCCTTTTTTTTTTAAGGAGAAGCCCCATGCCCCGGTGGAAATTCCTTCTTATATAAACAGCCAGGTGAGGAGCTAGCAGCTTGCTGTTGCTAGTACCAGCAGTTTTCAAAAGTTCAGGGGTAGTGTAAGTAGTAAACTGTGTCCCTCAAAGGGATCTGGTAACAGTGATCCAGAGAGAAATCATCCCACTTCTCCATTAGATGTAAAACTAGCTAGAGCTGGAATAGAGGAGCTGTTCTAGGAGGGTATAAGAACCATCTATGAAATCACAGGGAGTTAAACAGGGGTAGCTCAGGGCAAGCTGCATACATGGATACTGGCTGTTCAGCTCCCCCTGACAGCCTAGTGAAGGCACCTACGTGCCTGCAGAGATGCCAACTTTCACAATATTTGATCTTTCTTTAAAACCCCAGTTCCTGGGGTCCTGTAATTACACAAGAATCTCAGCTTTAAAAAAAAAAGACATTTCTAGCCTTTTTGGTTCTGAAGAAAAGCTTGAAAATGTGACCAGGTGGCACTCTGAAGGTCCAAAAACCAAAAGGCAAAAAAATACCCCAAGTTGTATCTCATTATTGTTAAGCCAATCTCGGCTGATTTGGGGGAATGGTGACTCATGATTTCTGAGTGCTGGGGTTAGCAATTCTGTGCCTGCCTGAGTTTCCTCCCAACAGTCCACTGATAGCCTAGAGCCCTACACTATGGCTGTTCCCCTTAGTCCATATCTAATGTGGGTGATTCCAAGCAGATTAGAGAGAGTGGGTGGGAGAGGGAGCAGATCAAAAGGTCATTGGGAAGAAAATTCAGGCAGGCAAGGAGTTCTCACTAGGCTGTGCTGGGGGAGTACAAAGAGCTTGGAGGCTGGACTCAGCATATGAAGCTGTCTCTAAACTCTACAATAGCTTTCTTCCTATTTTCCCCATATCTCTATACAAATTTATCCTGCTCCATCCTACCCCTCTTAGATTCATACCTATTGGTATAGCAATAAATATAGATATTTATATTCATGATGCTTGTGATGGGGTGTATGCTTCCCACAGGTGATGAAGGGTTAATTGGAGCTGACATGTTTAATTAAGGTGGCTGGTTGTACATGGTGGGCAGACCAAGAACAATTAAAGATGAGGCTCAGCTGGGGAGGAGCTGAGTGATGCTATAAAGTGAGGAAGTTTGACATAGGAGGAAGTTTGGTGGGGGTGGGCTGAGCTGGGCTAGAGAGGCAGGTGACACTGGGTGAAGAGGAGCAGAGAATCTGGAGGCTAAGTGGACAGCTTGATAAGATGGAAAATTGTCTGACCAAAAAAGAAAGCACTTGTGAAAATGAAGAGGCGATTAATCGAGTGGGGGAATGGATATAAAGGATTGGTAGGGGAGACTAGAAGCAGATTCAGATAGTAATGATATAGGTAAAAAAGTAAAGCTAAGAAAAGAAATAAGCCAAAATCTTATATTGTAAGATCACTAGCCAAGGACATAAGAATAGTTGATGTTAACCCTGTGAAACTAGCTGGCTAGATTTTAAAAAAACAAAGGGGATATATTAAGAGTCAGAAGGTTTCAAGATGGGGATCTTTTAGTTGACTTGAAAAACAAAAAGCAGGCTGATAAACTGCTAACAACTGTAACGTTAGGGAAAGTTTGAATAAGTTGCCAGCTATCAAAGTATTTGACTGAAACAAAGGGGATGATATATGGGGTACTATTGTAACTGACCAATGAGGAGACAACTAAATTCACAGTAAAGGACAGTGTGTTAATAAGTAAGCAGCTACTTAGTAAACAAGGAGTAGAAAACAAGCCATTGACAGCTGTATGGATTACATTTAACGGAAAGACTCTACCTGATAAAGTAATACTAGGGAATTAGATATTTAGAAACAAGCCTTATATCTTCTCCCATCACCCAAGGTGTTATAAATGCCAACATTACATATGTAGCATATGTTTCTATAGCAGAGATGGGCAAACTATGGCCAGCAGGCCCCTCTTGCCCGGCTCCTGGCCTGGAAGGCTAGCGCCCCCCCGCCCCCGCTGTTCTCACTCCCCACAGCCTCAGCTCGCCCTGCCAGCAGTGCAATGCTCTGGGCGGCGAGGCTGCAGAGCCGCAGCCTGACCGGGTGCTCTGTGCTGCACAGTGGCCTGGCTGGCTGCAGCTGGGCAATACAGCTGCCTATCCCAGTGCTCTGGGAGGAGTGGCTGTAGCGCCACCAGTGCTCCAGGCAGCACGGTAAGGGGGCAGGGAGAGCGGGGGTTGGATAGAGGGCAGGGGAGTTCAGGGTGGTGGTTGGGGTGTGGATAGGGGTCAGAGCAGTCAGAGAGCAGGGACCCTGGGGGGGCAGTCAGGAAGGAGGGGGGGGTTGGATGGGGCGGCAGGGGGCAGTCAGGGAGAAGGGGTGGTTGGATTGGGCAGAGGTCCCGGGGGGCAGTCAGGAATAAGAGGAGAGGTTGGATGGGGCAGTAGGGGGCAGTCAGAAGCGGGGGAGTCCAGGAGTGGTCAGGGGACAGGGAGGGTTGGATGGGGCGGGAGTCCCGGGGGGGCTGTCCGTGGGCAAGAAGCAGGGGGGGGGGTTGGAAAAGGGGCATTGGCCGGGCCATGCCTGGCTGTTTGGGGAGGCCCTCAGGCCAAAAAGTTTGCCTCCCCCTGTTCTAAAGGGAAAATTAGAGATGGTGAATGTGGAGGAGAGCATTCCTATGAAAACTGTATAGAAAGGGCCAAAGTCAAGTGTAGTAGCTGCAGTGGGGATTGCAGTCTAGCATATAGAAGATGCATTGTGGCAAGACAGGCTAAGGAGATACAAAAGACAAAAATTGTTAACAACGTATCTTATGTCGAAGCTGTTTTGAGAGTCTCAAAACATCAGGAAGAAAAGAGAGAGAAAATCAGCCCAGGAAAAGGGGAACTGTAGATATACCCTCCTTCTGTATAGAATGATAAACACCCCAGAAGGAACAGGTGATGATATATTAATAGTGAAAAAGAGAGGTTCATTGCATTTATGACAGAAGTGATAAATTGAACATTACAGTCAGGGAAAAGCAAAAAAAATGAAAATTATAGCAAGGGGAGCAAAAAAATACTCATATGTTAGCAATCTGTCAATGGATCATATTCATGTAATCGTGAATGAGGTGAAATATGACTACTATGGGAATTACAATCTTTTGTTGGAATGTGCACAGTTTGATGGCACATGGTCAAGAATTGAAAGAAAATATACTGAAAATGAGAATTAAACCAGATATCATATGTAGCTAGAAACATGGCTGGTTGAAAAGCTTGCTAGGTAGAGAAGATGTTTGTACTTTCATAGGGGAAAGATTAAACTACAGAGAAGTAGTAAATCTCAGATATAATACTGTTGAGATCTCAAAACAGAAGATAAATCTTTAAACTTCTTTAAACTTCTGGGATGGGAGGAGCCTATACAGGAGAGATGGGCTCCACCTAAACCAAAGTGGAACCAGACTGCTGGCACTAAACATTAAAAAGTGCTTGTACACAAATGCCAGAAGTCTAAATAATAAGATGGGTGAACTAGAGTGCCTTGTGATAAAGGAGGATATAGATATATACAAAATATATCGGGGAAGGACAGAACAGGCCGTGCAGGAGGAGTGGCACTATATGTAAAGAAAGTGTAGATTCAAATGAAGTAAAATAGAAATTTCATGCTCTAGTAAAATGGATAACAGTAGGGATCTATTTATCGACCACCTGACAGGACAGTAATAGTGATGATGAAATGCTAGGGAAATTAGAGGCATTCAACATCCCTGTGGTGGGAAGAACATCTCAACTGCCCAACACTGCAAAAATGGGGGTTAGTTAGACAAAAAAAGACACCATATAATAACTTCAATGTATACCCCAAATTAAGAAAAACAAAAAAGAACTAAAAAGAGCCACCGTGGCTTAACAACCCCAACAGCAAAGTGCAAGTAGTATAAAAAAAAGCCAAGGAGTGAAGAAAGGGCTAGCAAAAAACTCCAAAGTAATAACAAAATGTTTTTAAGTACAAAGATGATAAAGTCATTGCGGAGAAACTAAATGGATTCTTTGCTTCAGTCTTCACGGCTGAGGATTGACAAATCTGAGGAACTGTCACAGATTGAAGTGTCACTAGGAACTCAAATGTAAGTTGCGGAACTATTAACCAAGGTTTGTAACCTGTCCTTAATATTTAAAAAGGGGGCTCTGGGGTGATGGCAATTACAGAGACGTAAGTCTAACGTCAGTACCGGGCAAATTAGTTGAAACAATAGTAAAGAATAAAATTGTCAGACACATAGAAAAACATAAACTCTTGAGCAATAGTCAACATGGTTTCTGTAATCAACAAACATGTGGACAAGGATCCCCGTAGACATATGTACTTAGATTTCCAGAAAGCCTTTGACAAGGTCCCTCACCAAAGGCTCTTCGTAAAATAAGCTGTCATGGGATAAAAGGAAGGTCCTTTCATGGATTGAGAACTGGTAAAGGACAGGAACAAAGGGTAGGAATAAATGGTAAATTCTCAGAATGGAGAGGTAACTAGTGGTGTTCCCCAAGGGTCAGTCCTAGGACCAATCCTATTCAATTTATTCATAAATGATCTGGAGAAGATCTCACAAAACTAAGTGATTGGGCAACAAAATGGCAAATGAAATTTAATGTGGATAAATGTAAATAAGACTGAGAATATATTATTGCCCTTATATAAAATCCATGTACGCCCACATCTCGAATACTGTGTACAGATGTGGTCTCCTCACCTCAAAAAGATATTCTAGCACTAGAAAGGAAAGATTAAAGAGGCTAGGACTCTTCAGTTTGGAAAAAGAGGAGACTAAGGGGACATGATAGAGGTATATAAAATCATGAGTGATGTTGAGAAAGTGGATAAGGAAAAGTTATTTACTTATTCCCATAATACAAGAACTAGGGGTCACCAAATGAAATTAATAGGCAGCAGGTTTAAAACAAATAAAACTATAACAATGTTTAAAGGGGGGGGATGGATAATTCATGGGCTAAGTCCATAAATGGCTATTAGCCATGATGGAGAATGGTGTCCCCTAGCCTCTGTTCGTCAGAGGATGGAGATGAAGTATTTATAATATCTATAACCCATGTGGAAAATTGAAATACTTGGAATTACAAGAAATAGTGAAGAATGCTAAAAAAAATATTTTATGTGGTGACCTAAACAGTCATCATAAGTTGTGGGGAAGTAGAACAATTGATAATAATGGTACATGTCTAGAGACATTCCTAGACACATACAATCTTGGGATTTTAAATGATGGCACCCCAACTAGATTTAATGCAGCAGATGGTAGGTTTGCTTGCTTAGACCTAGGAATTATAACAGGCAGATACTGCATGCAAATGCAACTGGGAAATATATAAGGAAGAAAGAATAAGGTGAGATAATTTCCCAAAACTTATTACTTTTCAAGGACACGGTAAAGTTGAAGGTAATGGAAAAATTATCCACCTAGAATTTTAAGGAAGTTAACTGGGAACTATTTACAAGTAAATGTACAGAATTTGTGAATGATCATTGTGTGAGTGATGGTATAGAGAATTTCAATGACAGAGTAATAAAGGGGATAATAGCAGCAGCTACTGTAGCAATACATAAGATATACATAAGATACTCCACCACTAAAAGCTCACCTCTTTGGCAGAAATAGGATACAAAATGGCAATTAAAAAAGGAACAAAGCCTATAAGAGAGCAAAAACTACAATGACTAGTAAAGATCTAATGAAGTATTTAAAAAAAAAAGAAGTAAGGCAATAGAAAGAGAATTGTAGGAAGTGTTATGGGAGGTTGGCTAAACCAGAACATCAGAAATACACAAATTAGAAATAGATAGAAGTTCTGACATTGAGAAAGCAAAAGTTTTAGCAGAAACTTTCGAAGGGGTAAGTAATGATGAAAATCAAAGTTCAGTTTTCTGCCAGATCAAGACAATTCTTGAGGAGAGACATAAACTATTACGCATCTGGGGAAAATATGAAGATACTATATTGAATGAAAGGTTTTATATGCAGAACTTGAGAAAGCTATTGATATCAGCAAAAATGTGTCCCTAGATAAAGATAATATATGCAATATAATGTTTATATATCTTCCTGAAAGCAGTTTGAGGATTATTTAGGAATTATACCATGCTATATGGGAACAAGGAGTGGCATACGCGGTAGAAATCACAACAAGAAAACCAGGCACACTTCACAAAACTGGATTCTGATAGACCAATTGCCTTTATGTGCTGTCTGGGCAAAATTATGGAGAAAACGGTGAATGAATGATTTGGTTGTCTATTTGGAAAAACAATGGCATAGATAAGGTGAAGAGTGATTTTAGGAGAAGAAAAGGCACCATCAATCAAACTGTTAAGTTGGAAAGTGAAATACAAAAAAGCATGAGAATCAGAGGTTTCATGACAGCTGTCTTTCTAGATATTAAAAAAAGCATATGGCATGTAATAGAGCAGTGATTGGCAACCTTTGGCCTGCGGCCCATCAAGGAAATCCGCTGGGATGATTTGTTTACCTGCAGGTTCGGCCGATCCAGGCCAAAGGTTGCCGATCCCTGCTATGGAGGGAAGGCTTGTTGTACAAAGTAGGTACAATAGGGATAAGGGGAAGACTTTGGAAAGATCATATAGCCTGTTTTAAAGATAAATGCAAAGGATGGATCAACCTGCTTAAAAGTAATCCTTGGACTAATTGGGGGGTTGATAAGAAATCATTGCTGACACTATACAGAGCCTTAATCAGACCAGTTATTGACTATGGCTGCCAAGTTTCTGGATCAGCATCAAAATCAGAACTTAAAAACTAGATTTAATGAGTGGACAGGCACTATGAGTTGCATGCAGTGCATTTATTGCAACACTCATATGCGCTACAGATATCTTCTAGTGAAATGCCAGTTACACGATGAATAAAACTACTGAACCTAACTTTCTGGGCCAAAGTTAATGGGAACTGCAGTGATGAAAGTAGCAAACAAATATATGAGGATTTTGGGGAATTCAGTAGGTGAATTATAGGACACAGTGTTAGAACTTCACATGCCATTCGAGTTGAAGAGTGGAGGCAGGAATTAGAGAAGGTACCTTATCTCTTTAGTATTCTGGATCCGACACAGCTACAATTACACTGCATGCAATGATGCAGGATATGAAAGACAAGGAAATGATTAAAAAAAAAAGTCAAAACTTTCAATCATGGAAAAATTATTTATGAATGGAAAGGCACACATCTAAATGTGGATTTAGATTTCTTTTATGAATTTAAGGATAAAAAGGAGATGAGGTATAAAAAATGAAGTGTACCAGTATCTAGATGAAAAGTGGAGTTGTTTTTACATACAGATATATACAGACAGGTCCAAATAATATTTAAAAAACACAGGAAATATAGGGACAGCATATTGTACATCACAATTAGGAATTAGTACACCTAAAAGAATATCCAATTTTGTAGCTGTCATGACAGCTGAATTAGTAGCAATAATGCTAGCATAAAACTGTATCTGGGATGTATTACCAGCAGCAGTGGTCTGTCTGTCTCTCTCTCTCTTTTTTTTTTTAACTCAGTATCAGGCCTTATGGCAATAAAAGAGTGTGTATCTGTAAGAAGAAGTGATTTAATCAATGAAATTGTATTTCTAGTAGCAGAGTTAGTACAGATGGGTATACATCTAGCATTAGCCTGGATCCCAGCATATATGGGGATAACAGGAAATGAAATGGTGAACAAAGCAGCTAAAAACGCTGTACAAAAGGGAAAGATTGACATAAAAATATCCTCGGGTAAACAGGAATCAAAAGCATAATACAGAAAAATTTAAAAGAGGGGGTACAAAATTTGGATCAACAAAAAAAGAGGTTTTTTGCACTGTTCCCTAGGAGTTAAGCATAACAACATATTTCAGGGCCCATATAAGAAAAAATGAAGTGATTTTGGTTAGAGTACTGACTGGCTGCCGCCATTATGGTTTAAACAAATATATTTTTTGAGACAGGGACATGGTAGTGTGGTAGAGCAAACTCTGGTGGTGAGCCTGAGAAATGGGCAGGATCTAGACTTCCAAGCAGAAAGCCCCAGGAGGCGTTCAACTGAGAAACAGAGAGGGATGAAAGGTCAGGCCTAAGGAAGGCAGAAATTAGTCTGTTTGTATTTCTGGGTTTGGAATTTTGTTTGGGGCAGAGGGGGATCCAGGGGAGAGCCCTGGGAGCCTTGATCTTGAGAGAAGTGTGAACCAGGGAGATGGTGTGGAGAAAGCCTGAAAATAGGCTATTGTAGGAAGAAATCCAGGGAGGTACAAGGAAGAAGTCTAATAGAGCACACTTTGGTGGCTGGCTATAGGGTCCCTGGACTGGTACCCAATGTGGGAGGGCCTAGGTACTGGACACTAGGGAAGGTATCATGAGGCCTCTGAGAAGGGGGGAAGGATGACAGAAAGCTCTGAGCAAAGTATAGATACCACAGGGTCCAGAGTTGAGGACTAATGACCGGATGTAAGGATTGGACGACTTGTTACCCCAGAAGAGACAGAACTAAAACATGACCTGCCTGGAGGGCCAAGTCACAAGAAAAGAGGCCACAACAGGACCAGAGCAACCTGTAATAGGAGGTGCTAAAAAGAAAAAAGCAACTATACTCTGACCACCCATGAGGGTGGTGTGCCCACGGTAAATCCTTCCTTCTACAATGCTCAATTCAAATATCTGCTCAGTGCTCAGATATGATCATTTTTACATCAGTTCAGTCTCACCATTTTATAGCATTTCACGCTCTTTCTTTTAAGCGTTGATGTTTTACTATTATAGCTACAGCTCCTGGAGTCATGATTATGCGAGGAATCACAGCTATCATTTTTAAAAGAGTAAGCTTCTAGCCTCATGATTGTGGGGGAAAAAGCTAGGAACTGTAACCCTTAAACATCAGAAACCCAAAGGCAAATCAAAAGAACCTCAACATTGTTTTAAAATTTTCATGATTTGTTTTTAAATCAATCTCATGGGTTTTTGGGTGCCTCACTCATGATTTTTAAATTCTTGGAGCTGGCAATGTTGCAGCGTTGTGCTTAGTTTTGTATAATACACATAAAAAGATAGACCTGCTCTAAGCAGTTTACAGCCTAAGCCCTGATCCTATAATCTACTTTGTGCAAGCAGTCAATGAGGCTCTGCATAAATGCAGAGGTCTGCCCATGTAGAGCAGTTTGCTGTGTTGGGACCTAAAAGATAGAGATATGAGTTGGGAGGTACTGGGAAACTCAGATGAAGAGGCTGCTATGGGTAATTGTATTTGTTTATATTACCTTTTCCATTAGCACGACCTTCCAAGCAATCTTTTAATCTAACCAAGCATTCTTTATAACTCTGTAAATCCCATTAATAAAATATGGAGATAAATTTCTTGGTACTAAAGCAAGAGTTTTCTGTCTGGTAATACACAAGGGAATAATTCTGCAGAGATAAGTTAAAAAAGATGCTTCTGCCCAGTCATTTGGAAAATTTTCAAAAGATTCTTAGTATCTTTAAAATCTGACCCTCAGTGCTTCATAAAAGCAGATTTTGTTGGCTCACTGTACAAATCACGTTCAGAATATTATCCTACAGTATATTTCAATTAATTCTATTATCAGGCCTAATCGCTTAGCTGGTAAAAAGTTTGTGTTTGATATATATCAGAGTATTTTATTGACTTGCACTTTAAACCTTGATACATTTATCCATTTAAGTGACACTGTAAGTAATCAGTAATAAGGTCTCAAATGAAAAATCTCTTCATTGGCACTTTTGGAAAAGCAAGAAAAAGCAATGCCTAAAATCTTGGCACTAGCAGCCTAACAGCTGTGAAAATTAAGTTAAATTAATCAGGCAAAGTAACCGTAGAGCAGAATCTCTTCATTGTTTTTACCGTAAGGGAGTTAATTGGTTGCTGAAGTCCCTAGCTCAAATTCTGCCTTTTGTCAAAAGTGATAGTCAGTTTCATCACCTTACAGTAACTGGACACTTTCTCATTCATATTCCCCCAGAAAACTACACAACTGGTCACAATTCAGTGTAACTGGAGGTGTTGCCAGTGGTGCTGGAACAATTTGTATAGTGGGGGTGCTGAGAGCCACTGAATCAAACTCTAAACCATGTATATGATGAAAAACACTTCAAGCTGGAGGATGCTGCAGCTCCCCTGCACTCCTAGTTCCAGGACCTATGGGTGTTGCTTAAAAGAGGATCATCTCTGTATCAGCAGGAATGGCATAGACCAGGAGTGAACATTGCCAGAGTTCATTGTATGGGCAGCTTATGTTAACAGCAATCTGAAAAACTTCAGAGCTTTTGAACAGTGGTTGTTAGCCTTTCATTTATTCCTCCATGTTTCTAACTTGTAAATTGAAATGTATATGGATGGTGTTTTATATATAGTATACAAACAGCTATATTTTTGTCTGGCATCTTTCATGCAAACTATATTGCAAAATGCTTTCTAGAATTATTTTTGTTACAAATTTAAAATAATAAGCACAGAGAGTGAGATTAAGAGCAGAGCTACGCAATAATTTTTTGATGAAAGACATTTTGTTGGAAAACGGCAATTTATCAAAACAGATTTTTTTCCTGTGGAAGATGGTTTCAACAAAAGTTTAATCAGGATGGCTGTGTAAGCCTGGGATGGAACTCCAAGGAGGGAGGAAAGGGAAGGGAAGGGATTATCTGTCTAGAATAGCCAATAGCTTGGTGGTTAGGGCATGCTCCTAGGAGATAGGACACCTGAGTTCAAGTTGCAGCTCAGAATGAGGCAAAACTACAACTTAAACCTAGATTTCCATAGCCCCTGCATCCCATGTGAGTGTCATAACCATCAGACTATTGGTGGTGTGAGTTGGGTGCTCCTGCCCTTACATTTTTCATGAAAATTTTCAAGAAGTCTCAGTTTCATGCTACTGTAAAATGGGAACTTTTTTGAAATTGCAAAAATTGTCATGGAATGGGAAAACCACTTCCACCTTGTTCTAATTAAGAGTTGCAGTGTATGCAAGGGGGGGGATCTATTTTCAGCTGAGATATAAAGGTTGTTCCTTATATATATAGCAGAGACAGGAAGGTTGTTCCAGGTGGCTCCCTCTGTCCTGAGGAGGAATTGTCCTTGTCTTCACTAGAATTTTAGAAGGTCTGACATCATCTACCATCACATCTGTAGATCCTAGTCCAGACAAGGCCTAAAATAATGGAGCTAAAGTTAGTGTAGCTTTTACCTGTGTCAATTACATAGATTTTCACATTGTTTTATGAGTCATGTCTCTTGGCATCAGTTTCTCTTTTCCTCTAATTTCTTCCTGATTTTTTTCCTCCTCTTCTTCTCCCCTCTTTGTCCTTTTTTCATTCACTGCTGTCTTTGAGCTTCATCCTATATGCCATTTGAAGTCTATGGAAAGACAAAGGAACAGCTCAGTGGTGAATGATGGCAGTGGGACATCAGAGGCACTATAACACCTTTGAATTCCTTCCCATCTCCTTTTCTTCCTCTGCTGCTGCTCAATGGACAGTTCATTACTGAGTGGTGGGATTATGACATCAATCTTCACATTCTTACTCTTTTTATCTCCCTCTCCCTCCTTGTCCTCAGTTCATTTGCATATTGCATCCTATGGTTTGACACAATGTGAACTAGCTGGGGATGGAATTTAACATAGATAAATGGGTATAGATAGGTAAATGTTGTTGGCCACGGCTATTAGATACTGGAGAAATATTACTATTGAATATCCCTAGACTACAACTGCTTGAACTGCTCCACATTTCAGTTTCTCTGTGACCACAGCTCTTGAGGACACTGAAGCTCATAGTTAAAAAACAAGAGAGGATATAGCTTATCTACATTGTCCAAACTCTGTGGTACTATGGAAGCATCTTTGGATATCAGGTAGGAATAGTACCATGTAAAAGAGATTCTTGTCCTGTGAGAAGAGCTATGTTGTTATTATTTGTGAAAAATTAAGTTCCTGAATCTGAGTTTGTATTTGTGTATACATGTAAAGTGAACAAATATCTCTTTATTCAAATTTTATGTGGCTAGTACTATAATAAGGAAAAGCTAATACATCATGTGTCAATAGAGGAATACAAGAATGTTTGTTTCCATTCACACAGCAATAAAATGTTTTGTCACTATTATTAAACACTTCCCCTAAATATAACCCTACTATTATTAACTGATGCCCATCTCCTAACAGTGATACAATACAAAAACTGATAAGTAACATTCAGCAGTTATATTTTGTTTTCCATATGAAGAGATCCAATCTTTTTGCTAACATTTAATAAACTTCTCTACACCTTTGTGTGATGAGAATTACTATATGTGTTTTACGGTGAGGGAAACTGAGTCACAAAAACTGAGGTCAAGATGCATGCTTGATGTGAGATATCTAGGGTCTAATTGAAAGAAGTGCTGAATACCTGCATCTCCCAGTGACTAGAAGTGAAATATGATGGCCTTTCTGAAGTCAGTGGGAGACTTGCTATTGACTTCACTTGGACCAGGTTATCATCTTAGGTGTCTTAAGGTGGGCCCTTGTCATGGTTACAAGGCTAGCTTCACCTCAGCTCCCTTTGTAGTTGTCAAGAACCTAGCCTGCAGCACAACCAGTCTCCTGGCAACCTAAGGAGTACAGCTGGCCCAGATAGAGGCTGTTGGCCTATGCCACCTGACAGGCTGCAGGAGTCAGCAGCTTGATACCTAAGCTCGGGTAGCAGCAGTCCAGTGGCTGCTCAGTGCATTCCCAGCCTGTAGCTAAGCTTGGTGTTGTCCTTCCCTCCTCTGTCTGTAGCCTTGCTCCTAGCTTCTTTCCGAACCTACACTACACCTTCTGACAGCAAGTCAGAAACCAAACCCCAGGACAAAGGGTTAACCAAATATCCAGCTATAACCCAGACCCTTGGTTTTGCTCCTGAACCCACCACATTTGGACTCTGCTCTAAGTGGTAGACTGGACTCTTGCTCCCACCACCAGGCCAGACTGCTCATGACTCAGTTGCTGACAGGAGTCACACTGACATTACTCCCCTTTAGGTGTTTGGCCTCTTGCCCTTGTCTGTCACAGGGGAGAATCTCATGATTGTTCCACTCTTAGACTAGGACTGAACCACTGTGTCCCATGTGTACTAACTGGTTATCACCCTGCAAGTTTAACTGGATTTCAGGCACCTGGTTTTTTATACCAAGTCTCCCTGCTTAGCTCAGTTTCACTCCTCATCACCAGGGTTTAACCACTCAGATTTCAAACAGCGGGGCTGATAAAAGCTTCAAGGTCAGAGCCTCATATTCTTTACCACAGCACCAACAAACAAACCAGGGCTTATGACCCAGCTATGCAGCCTGTACACAGAGCCCAAACAAATAGCCCACAGGTGGACCAAATGCACCACTCACCAAGTCTCAGCCCAGAGTCCTCCAAAACTCTGTTAGCTGCCTCTATTTGCAGCCAGCTTCACTTACATATATAGTTATCTGCAGAGAGAGATCTTCAGTGGACAGGCATAGCCACAGTCAGCAGTTAAGCGATCAGCAAATGAGGAAGACATAAATTTATGTGAATGAAATTGGGATTAAGCTTCACAGGTGCCAAGCCATAGAAGCTGTGCCACAAACTGCATGGCCAGCAGCCATGGAAATTGACTTTCTGCTGAATAAGATGGTAAGTGAGCATTGCTGCTGAAGCAGGCTTACTGAGCACTACACTAGATCATATTTTACACTGTCAATGCTGGTTTTTGCATACTTTAGACAAAACCATAAATTTCTCCTGTCAGGTCCCTATATGCTGTCTGATTATGTAGTTAATACAGGTTGGCTGTCTCTAATTTAAAAAAGGATGCAAGGATTATGTCTTCAAATGCAAGTTGACACTCTGTGGCAAAGGTTGAGGCACCTGTGCATCAGAGAATGAAGGGTATCTACATATGAATGGATAATTATCCGAGAGTGTGAAAACACTACTTTTCTTTCATAGCTGAAATGGCTTCAGCATTTTCAGAATAATCTGTTGGGAAAATAATTAGCATAAAAGAGAAGGAGTTTTGATAAGTAACTTTGTTTATAATTATAGTAATTTTTTTGTATAATTTTGTCTTTCACTTCTACCCATATTTTATGTCACAGTTTTCTCTTTCAATCATAAAAGCTGGTATTAAATTTTAGATTAAAGCTATTTAGCTGTAGGCAGTCTCCCTAAACAAAATTCTTCTTTATATGTTAACAGCAGACTTAACACAGCCTGGCTGTTAGGATTATTTCTTTCCAGTTCTCTGAATTTGTCTTTTCTTATAATAAATTGCATAGATTTGTTAGTCTGTACATCAGAAAGTGTCTAGAAGTATCAAAAGTAACAAAATAACACAAAGGGAACTGGTTTTCATTGTCTATTTCTGTATTACTTAGTATTTTTTAACTTTAATCTAAACTTAAAATGCCATAATTTAAAGGGACCGACAACTGAGTATAGAAATCATCAGATTGTTACCCTGAGATGTTATCCTATCAGTTCTCAACAGTAAAGAAGAGCCGTTCTGACTGAGCTCTCAAATATATGGGGACTGATTCTCGGTTAGTGTAAACGGGCATGGCCCTGTGCTTTCAAATACCTGGAGGGCATGTTGTACTGTGTCTGTTCTGCCTTCAAAACTCATAATGTCCTCATTTGCTATACTACTTACCCATTTTCCTTTCTGTAGGCAGACATTCAATTGAGACACTTAATAAGAAACCCATTTTTTTTAAAGTCTTGTGTAAAGGTCACTTGAAAGGGAAAAATTCTGTGTGTATACATAAATAATACTGTCCACAACATTTCAAAGATAGTTTTTTGTTTGACAACTTCCCTTTCCTTACTACCAAGGAATCAGTGACCATGCCAAGCTAAGTGAATCTATATACCACAACGCTGTTAAATTGTTCTTATTGTTCAACAAGAGAGTTTAAGAAAAGGTGTCTGATTTTCATCCTCTGCTTTTCTATCTCACGTTGTGTGTGCATTATCTAGAGTTGTTTAAAATTCAGAATTCTTGTTTTATAGAGTTTTGCATGAAAATTGCTACCATGTCATTGCAGGGCCCCTCATCATGAATTCAAAAGACTCTCTGCTAATAGGATTAGTTCCCCTGTGTGTGGGGAGGTTGGCAGGATTTCAAGATTTCACAGAGGGACAGCATTCCTAGTTTGCATAGAACTCAGTTTGCATGGTCACACATGGAATAGTGTAGGGTTTCTCAAACAGGGGTCGCCACTTGTGTAGCGAAAGCCACTGGTGGGCCAGGCCGGTGTGTTTACCTGCCCTGTCCACAGGTCCGGCCGATCACTGGAAGCGGCAGCCACTACGTCCCTGGGCCCGCGCCACTTCCAGCAGCTCCCATTGGCCCGGAGCAGTGATCCATGGCCAGTGGTAGCCGCGATAGGCCAGACCTGTGGACAGGGCAGGTAAACACACTGGCCTGGCCCTCCAGGGGCTTTTCCTACACAAGCAGTGACCCCTGTTTGAGAAACCCTGGAATAGTGGAACTGGAAGATCCACCTTTATACAAATCCTCTTGAATGAAATCTTGGTCCCATTGAGGTGAATGGCAAACTCCCATACAGTGAAGCCAGGATTTACCCCTGCTGTTTCCATCTTGTGTGTGTCAGGGTGGAGGAGTGTTGGCTAATAGCTAAGTCTTGCAGACCAAGTGCAGACTCCATGAAATGGTTTTATTCCCACTTTGCTGCTGATGGAAGAGATCCCCAGTTGCCAGCCCAATTATTCTGGATGGACATGGTGAGCTGGAAATGGACTTGTGCCTTTGTGTACTTCCCATCACCCAAATTCTGTTTTGTAAAAACTTTCATGAAATTATTGTTTTCATTGAAATCATGCAAATTTTCAAACTTTCAGTAAAAAGCCCTCCATTAATTGAAAAACTCTCATATCTGAGCAAAATGTTTTTTTTTTCAAATGGGCCCATTATTGAGACCATAACAAACTGACAGAACTTTTCTGATTACTTAGCATTTTTGCACATAGAATCACAGAATTTGGAAAGGAAAAGACCAATTCATCCCCCATCAAGTCCAGATCTCTGCTCTTGCATAATTGTTCTTGACAGTATATATGTTCTAGTGTCTTGTCTAGTTTAAATATTCCAAGAAATGGGACTTCCACCATTTGCCTTAGGAGACTGTTCCGCCTCTTGATGCCTCTTGTTCTCAGGAAGTTTTCCTGCTATTCAATCTTATTCCATTGTTCCTAGTTATAAGGGGCGGCTCTAACTTTTTTGACATCCCAAGCACAGCAGGCAGGCTCCCTTCAGTGGCTTGCCTGCAGGACATCTGCTGGTGACGCAGATTCGGCGGCATGCCTGCCGGTCCCGTGGCTTTGGCGTACCCGCCACCGAATCTATGGGACCGGTGGACCTCCCGCAGCCATGCCACCAAGGGCTGCCTGACTGCCGCCCTTGCAGGGACCGGCAGGGTGCCCCCTGCGGCTTGCCGCCCCAGACATGCACTTGGCGCGCTGGTGCCTGGAGCTGCCGCTGCTAGTTATTGTGCTTTAGTCATTGTAAATACTACTCAGCAGCAGCATCTTCCTCAGTGACTTGCTGGTACCTATTAACTCTCCCATTTGAGATTGCCTTTTTATAGGAGGAGAACTTTCTTCCCCACTCCTTACTCCTAAATGTGTCTTGTTGGGCCTGGACATTTAAATTTCATGTATGCAAGTTTTCTGTGCCAAGTGATTTTAAATGTCTATTCAGGTGTCAGTAATCAGAATACTCTTCCAGACATATTAACCTAACTGGCAATTTATAACATGCACAATGCCATTACATATGAGTGCTTTCAGAGCACAGCTGTTTCATGGTAGTTCCAGAGTTTGAACTCTGGGGATAAGCTATAAGGCCTGGACATGCTTATGTGTGAACTAAGCTCACTTCTATGGTGTGTTTTGTAATCAAAAACAGTGAGAGGTGTCCCTATTTTGGGGGATGGGGAGAAAACATTTCCAAGTTCATGGGCTTAATTATTTACCCTGCAACTGGCATAGCTATTCATCCCCATGCAAAACGAATATGAGGTGGGTGTGAAATGCTAAGATTTTGTTTTGTTAGTATTTTACTGTTATCTCTTACATAGATGCTGACTCCATGGGTGCTCTGGGGCTCAAGCACTCACTGAAAAAAATAGCACCCACAGGATTAGATTAATCTTTTGTGGGCCCTGGCATCTGAACCGTGGGCCTGCCCCCACTCCACCTGTGCTCCACCCCAAGAGGGTGCAGGGGGAGGGATATCACAGTGGTTTGAGCATTGGCCTGCTAAACCCAGGGTTGTGAGTTCAATCCTTGAGGGGGGCCATTTGGGGATTGGTCCTGCTTTGAGCAGGGGGTTGGACTAGATGATCTCTTGAGGTCCCTTCCAACCCTAATAATCTATGATTCTATGACCCTACCCCCACTAGACCTCTTCCCCCCGAGGTCCTGCCCGTCACTTGCTCAGGGATGAGACGGTGGAGAGGAGAACCCACTGGCAAAAACAAGAGTCAGCTCCTGTGATCTCTTATTGAAATCATAGGATTTACTGCAACAGTATAAGTAACAACTCCAGCACATACAGGGAACACTTAACTTCCTCCTAGACCTGACCCAAACCAACAATATAACAGGGTATTACAGCACAGAAAAATCTGTGGCTAGCCCATGCCAGCTGACTCAGGCTAACAGGACTTGATCTACAGGGCTGTTTGGTTGCTGTGTAGACTCCCTGGCTTGATTGGGAGCTCAGGTTCTAGGACCCTGAGTCGTGGGAGGGTCCCCGAGGTTGGGCTTCAGCCCCAGCCTGGAAGTCTACACAGGAAAACAGGCCCACAGCCCAAGCCCCATGAGCCTGACACAGCATAGGCCAGTCGTGGGTTTTCCTTTGCTGTGTAGACATATCCTAGATAAAAATACAGCACCACCTTTTGGTAGAGGTGCTGTCTGTAATCATTACATTACCCTCACTTTGCCCAGTTGCATAGGACACCAGCTGCTAAAGGGCAGTGAAGCATCAGACCCCACCTGATCTCAAAGATGGTCATGGGAAAAAACTGGTAATGGTTAATAGCTTGAAAAATAGGTTGAAGTTGTAAAGTACCTAACATTATGTTGAGCCTTTGACTTTTCATAATCTCTTCTGCTTTTAGAACCAAGGATTCAGTTTAAAAGAAAGGCAAATTAAAGTAAGCATTCTAAGCGTCTCATTAGTGAATCTATCAATAAGTATTAAAGAAATAAAGATCAGAAGAAATGTTAGGAGTTTGAACTCAATGTTAGTAATCAGGCAATTAACAAATGATATGGGAGGATATTTCAAGTCTTCATTAAGAGCTGTTTTGATATCGTGATGAAAGCCTTTCGTCTGTTTTGGATCCTATCACTTCAACTTAAATTTACTTATATAGAAAATAGTATTGTTTAATCCACATCCTGCTAACACAGTGGGCTAATAATATTTTAGAAATTCTTATGAAATGATCCTTTTGTAATGTACCTTAGTACTTTAGACCTCAAACGGAAAGATTATATTTAATCCTACACAAACTTCATGAGGGTGAAGTTAATTTTGCAGGTACTCCTGTTTATCTGAAACCCTATAATCTGAACTACCACATTATCCAGCTCGCAGCCCTGTCCCCCTAGCATGAGGTACATATTGCAGAGAGCACGTATCTTGTGCTGGGGGACAAGGAAGGTATTCAGATAATGCAGAGGTTTGGAAAATAGAGCAGAGACCCCTGGCCTGGACTGCAAGGAGTCGTCGTCTCTGGGGGCCACCTTGCTGCCGAATGGGTCCTGCTCTCTCGATTATCCAGACTCTTGATTATCCAAATAAAATCTATGTCCTCCCTGCTATTTGGGCATACACTATATTTAGTTAACATGGTTATTTGGGACCCAGCTGTGCCTGCCTGAGTTTTCTGTGTGTGTGTGTGTGTGTGTGTGTGTGTGTGTACGTGTAGAAAAAGATACAACACTCTGTATTGCAAAGAAAGGTTTGATGTGGAACTTGCCTGCTCAACAAACCAAAATAAGTAACAGATGCTTCACTTCATATGAACATCTACTTTTCCAGGATATTTTGCTGCTCATAAATGACGACAAATATGATTAGATAAAGGATGTGCAATATGTAGTGGCAATGTTTCAGAGCTGACACTGAGACAAGATTTCCTTCCAGAAAAGAGATCAGTTGGTCTGAGTGTGAAGCATCCATGTGGACAGATATAAACTTAGGCAATTAAGAGACCAAATCTGTGCATGACTTGGAGGTATGTATTGAGAAGATAGCCAGCTAAGAATGTTCAAGCAGTTATCCATGCTGATGTTATGATACATTAAACCATGACATAATGCAACAAAAGATTTTGGTTTTACAATAGGCCAGTGTTTCTCAAACTTGGGACGATGCTTGTGTAGGGAAAGCCCCTGGCAGGCTGGGCCGGTTTGTTTACCTGCCCCATCCACAGGTTCGGCTGATCGCGGCTCCCACTGGCCCTGGTTCGCTGCTCCAGGCCAATGGGAGCTGCTGGAAGCGCTGCGGGCTGAGGGACATACTGGCCACCACTTCCCGCAGCCCCCATTGGCCTGGAGTGGCGATCCACGGCCTGTGGGAGACACGATCGGCCGAACCGGCAGATGTGGCAGGTAAGCAAACCGCCCAGCCCGCCAGTGGACTTACCCTGGCGAGCCACGTGCCAAGGTTGCCGATCCCTGGACCAGTGTGATCAGCTAGCATAACTGTGTAACACAGACCACAGAACTTCCCCAAAATTGCTCCTGTTAGAGCTAGAGCATATCTTTTAGAAAAAATCCAATCCTGATTTTAAAATTGTCAGGGATGGAAAGAATCCAACACAGCCCTTAGTAAATTGTCCCAATGATTACATTGTGTACATGTAATCATACTTGTACAATGTGTACATACTTAAAAATGTACACCTTTCAAATTTGCATTTATCTATCTTTAACTTCCAGCCATTTATACCTTTGTCTGTTAGACGGAGGTGCCCATTAACAAATATTTGTTTCTCATGTAGGTACTAATAGACTGATCAAGTCACTTCTTAACCTTCTTTTTGTTAAGCTAAGCTCCTTGGAGAGGCAAAGAGGTATAGCATACGAGTCCCTGGCCTTGGTGCATTATGGGAGATGTAGTCTGGCCAGTGAGCCTAGTCAAAATAAGAGAATGGAGCTACGAGGAAATCATACTACCACTATCAAGAAGCTCTGTGACTGCATTTCCAAATCAAAACATTGAAGGGCTTGGGCCCTCCAGTTTTTTCATGAAAAATCAAAATTTTCTATGGAAAGCAGATGGTGCTTGCAAAAATCCTTTGCTGAAAACCAGTTTTTATACAGCATTTTCAACCTGTCCTGAAATTAACTCCCCTATGGGCACAACTGGATGTAATGCAGTGCCAGTCAGAAGGGGAATGTTTTAATATTTATCTTAGTATCCCTGATCCTGGAATTACAGTATGCAGGTCTGGTTCCCTAATACAAGTTACAGCAGCCTAAGACCTACTTTAGTTTACACTAACTGCAAATGGCACAACGCAGCTGAAACCACAGCCAGGGACTGGTATGATGTAAGGTGATCACAGCCATACCCCTTTTCCTCCAGCCATGTTAATTTCACTGGCAACAGGAAAGGGGAAGAAGTGAGATCTAATTCTTACATCAATGAATGATTTCCTGTCCCTTCCCTTATATCAGTGTTCTTCCTAGAAGAGTTTAAGGGCTGGTCTACACTAAGGGGGAAAATCGATATAAGATACGCAACTTCAGCTACGTGAATAACGTAGCTGAAATCGAAGTATCTTATATCGATCACTTACCCGTCCTCACGGCGCGGGATCGATGTCCGGGGCTCTCCATGTCGACTCTGCCACCGCCGTTCGCGGTGGTGGAGTTCCGGAATTGACAGGAGCGCGTTCGGGGATCGATATATCGCGTCTAGATGAGACGCGATATATCGATTCCCTGAAAAATCGATCGCTACCCGCCGATACGGTGGGTAGTGAAGACGTAGGCTAAGATAGCTCTAATGCCAGAGTCCACACCAGCGTGACACAAAGGCAACTACACTGCTCCCAGGAGTCTGATCCAATGTTTTCAAGACACTAGATATGACTGCGTCTAAACAACAGCCACACACACGAGCAGCTCCTTCCCTCTTGTTAGACTATGCATCTACAGTAAATCTCTTATTTTTCAAAGTGATTCTAAATCCATGTTGACAGAATAAACAACCACTTTTAAATGCATGATGTATTGTTCAACTGTTTTACCTGCTACAGAGAAGAGCCTATTGATTTTTTTTTCCCCACCACCGCCTTGAAGCAATTATTGTGGTATCAGATGTTTTTGATTGCTGTTAACTATTACATTGTATGGGCAGTGACATACTTGGTGCTAGTAGCTAATGTGCAGGCTAATATCAAACAACTATTTTCAACAACAAAATGTAACAGTACCAGATTCTGGTGTTTGTTCAGCATTTTATTGTGACAATCTAAAAAGTGGAGAAAAATCTGAGTTGAAAACTAAAGAACCCTTTAAATTTATGCTGTAATTTTTATCCATCTATATATGGCAAAAAAGCAACGTTTTGATTGGGGGAGGGAATCAATTTTATACAAATACTTATTGAATTCTAATATTACTCAAGAGTTAAAGCAGTTTCTTGGCTTGAGCTGAGCTATACTGCCCATAGGCTTTAGTAATATTGCAGAACAAAAATAACTGTTCTAATTTTAAAGGGCAGTGACTTACTGCTATTTCCCTTTTGCCCAAGCAGTATTGTTACTATTCTTTGGATTTTTATAGGAGTGTACTGTGCACTTTAAGAAACAGTGTCAGACTTAAAAGTTACTCTTCCACCTCAAAACCAGTTACTGCCATTCCACATAACCCCTAAAATTACTACTACTAAAGAGATTAGACAAAAGCATACTTTCCTCAGCTTTTTTGCAGTTTGTTTACTTTGTGCATTTTACAGCATTTTGCTTACTGAGTGTCTGTGACGCCTCTATAGTTCTGTCAAGCCTCTGTGCCACAACTGGCTGTGGGATTGATACTCAGCTAATGTAAATTGTCATAGCTCCTTGACTTCACTTTGCACTAGTTGAGGCTATATCTCATGGCTGGATCCCCACTGGAATCAATGGGGCCCTGCCCTGGCAGTTCTCAGTACAGGACTGAGGACTTATCCAGTTTCCCTTGTATGGGTATTTTAACACCACTAGGAGGAGAAGTCTTTAAAAAAAAAAGTGACTATAACCTACAACACAAAGACTCAGGCACAGGTATAGTATCTGAAACAACATTTAACTGTTCAATATGGGCTTGTTTCCAAGCTCGTGCTGATCATGAGATGTATCTGTACAGCTTGTTGGTAGAAGTGGGCAAAATATTTTTTTTAAACTAGACACTAGCCTGTTTACAAAAGCAATCGTATAACAACGTTAAAAAAATATTTTGTTCAAACTTTCATTGAAAAATTCACTATCCAGAGGCTGGTGGCAGCTGAAATAGCCATTTCTCCTTGAAAAGACTTACAAATCTTGAAAAGGAAAATCTTGAGAAGTGATTTTCCCTAACATCCATGCCATTCAGAAGCACTGAAATTTCTTGGTAGTCTGCAAAACTATAACCCTGATCTTGCAAGGTGATCTGAGTTGTAAAACCGCTTGCACCCATGTGGAGCCACATTGAAGTTGAGAGGACTCTACCTGGACACAGAGGTCCATCCACACAGATACAGCTTCATTTGTTCAGCAGCTAACATAATGGGGTCTGGTCCATGACTGTGGCTCCAAACTACTACTGCAATACAAATCCTAAATAATAATAATATTGTTACAGGCATTATTTTCTTGAAATAATTTGAAAGATCACATTTTAAATAACAGGAGTACTTGTGGCACCTTAGAGACTAACAAATTTATTTGAGCATAAGCTTTCGTGGGCTACAGCCCACTTCTCCGAAGAAGTGGGCTGTAGCCAATGAAAGCTTATGCTCAAATAAATTTGTTAGTCTCTAAGGTGCCACAAGTACTCCTGTTCTTTTTGCGGATACAGACTAACACAGCTGCTACTCTGAAACCTGTCATTTTAAATAATCAAAGTTTAAGTCAGACAAGTAGTCTGATAAATAGATCATTACTCTTTTTTAAAGATACTAGGAAGTTGTAGCAATTTGTCTAAGCAAAAATATTAATTCTGATGCTCTGTTCTTGCAGTGTTGTTCTAGTAGCAGGTTCCGCAGCATTTATACCCTACCACATGCACTTTTCATTAATAGTGCGTTTATTCTGTTTGAGAGTAATACTTCTTATGAGTCCTGACTTGTTCATTCTTGCATGACGGTAATTACCTAATCACTTCAAGTTTACCTTTAAATGCAGTGCAAAAATATCAGACTTTGCTAATCTAGGACTTTGTCATGTTATGGCAGTACAGTGTGTTGATCTCTCTTCCACCAGATGATGATTCTTCCAAAACTTCCACATCCTCTAATCCATTTTGCATGTACGTTGCTAGCCCATGTTTTGGATGGTTGACAGCAGCGATTTTGGTATAGCCATAGATTTTTATATCTGGCAGCTTTATCTTCTTCTTTCACATGTGTTTCTTGGAAAGCCACAATGTCAATGTGATGGTCTTTGTGGGTCCACAAGAGGTAATCTGCTTTTTCCCTGACATTGCCCTAGCTGTTCAACATACAAGCCTCCATACCATCAGCTACACCCAGATCTTAGCACAATGGCTGGTTATTTCCAATGCTGGAAACTTAGGCCTAACACACACACACACACAAAAAAACCCATGGTAACTGCTTTCCATCTGAACAATAAAATGGTGAATACCAAACTTGATGTGCAGTTCTGTGAGCACATCAGCGATGAGGCTAATCCAAAGTATCTTGGCGTTACACTGGACCGGAGTTTGACCTTTCAACAACACCTCGAGAACACCCACAATAAGGTAAGGCCTCGTGTCACACTTATCAGAAAACTGGCCGGAACATCATGGGACTCCAGTCCACAGACCTTACGAACCTCAACAATTGCTTTGGTGTATTCTGCAGCTGAATATTGTGGACCAGTGTGGTTTCACAGCAGTCACACTAAACTCACTCAATAATGCTATGCACATCGTGTCGGGGACTCTCAGATTAACTCCAGTTGACTGGCTCCGGGTCCTATCACACATCCTGCCTCCACAGATTAGAAGAGCTGCTCAGACATCTTGCTTTCCTAACCATGTCAACGCAAACGCGAGGATCCCACTGCACCATGACCTGCAGAACTCTCCAAAGGCGAGATTAAAATCCCGCAACCTTCTATGGAACCATATCAAGACCCTTACACCCAACCTCAATGCTGAGGCTCAATGTAGAGTCACATGGAGCATTTCAACTGCTCAAAACAAACAGCTCATTGTTGATCCTGTTGAGGAACCCCCGAGTTTTGATTTGTCAGAAAGACTGGTGCCGTTTGAATCACATCAGGACATCTCATAGGAGATGTGAATAAATCCTCTTTAAATGGAAAATGAGGCAAACACCTGTATGTGACTATGGTCACCAGGCACAAATGATAGAGCACACCACATCTAATTGTTTAGCTAAATACATCTTTAAAACTTACGAGATTTTTTTATTATTATTTGTATTCCTATTCCTGAGAAGGTACTGAATATCTCATGTTTGCTGTACTTTTCCAGTCTTTCAAGACCAAGTAGTGGCACTGAAATTTGGTATAGTTGGAGGCCTATAGATGAATGAAGACTATTCACTATCTATTTTGTGTTGGACAGGATCTTATCACTAAAGCAGGAGAAGTAGAGCTGACATCTCTTTATTGAAAACTAAATGATTTTTCTATTACTATTAGCCTGTACCACTAAAAGCTGGGAGATTTATTATCAAATTACTAGGAAACACAAAGCATTCAATTAGGGTTTGACTCTGCAGGCAGATGTTTTTTAATTCTTCTGCCTATACATCTTGCATGAATCTCTTTTTTACTTGTAATTTATGGAATATATTATGAGAATATGTTTAATGTTCACTTTCCTCAAAAGGCAATAGATGGAAGTCATTTATTTTAATACTTTTTTTAAATCCCATAAGTCTTGACAAATTTGTTTGTTGTTAAATTACAGTACAGTTATATTCAGCTGATTGAAAAGCACAATGTTATATCTACCACATTACCACTGACTCATCAGTAATACATGAGTAAAGTTACAACAGAATATTTCAGGATGGATTTAGGTGACGTTTTTCTAGTACCACTAGGATCCTGGTTTCTCTAGATTATTCAGATACTAGGGAATATGTGTTCAGATTGCACAACCTGTATTCATGTGTTGCATATCTATGTATTTTAGGTATTTACACAGTCCCCACAGCTGCAGTATCTGAGTCTCTCATAATCTTTAATGTATTTATCCTCACAATGCCCGTGTGAGGTAGGGCAGTTCTATTATCCCCATTTTACACATGGGGACTTGAGGCACAGACAGACTAAATGATTTCCAGGAAGTTTGTGGCAGTGCAGGGGATTGAACGCTGGTCTCCAAAGTTCCATATGCTGCCAGCAGTCCACTGCAGTTGGCCCACAGTGATTAGACTTTCATGTGAATGTTATGGACATACTGGTCCTGGGATCCAGATCTAGATTTGAATACCCCAGTGCTCAGAGGGTGCTCAGAGGCAGGGTTTGGGCATAGCCCACTATAGAGACAGAGGCCATTTTTAAAACTTGGATGAGGGGTGGTTGTTTGAAAAAACTCCTTTCCCAAAGTTGGTAGTTGTTTTGGTATGATCCTAATGCCTAATATAATATGGTTGTTTTGCTCAGTGAACCAAAGCAGTAATCCTCAATCTTGCAAAGTTCAAGAGCCACTTCAGTGGAGATATAGGGAGCAATTAAATCACTGTAGACTTGTGGTCTGATATGGAGGGGGAAAAAATAACCCTTTGTGCCATGATTTCTTGTGGCTCATTATGACACTCACTTCTCTCTTCCTTCATCATTTCTTCCCTGGCTGCCAGAGGGAAATATGGGGTGTTTCTCCTTTTCCCTCCAGAGTCAAAGGACCTCTGATCGACGCAAAAGATTCCATAAGAACCATATGCAGTGTCCAAAAGAGCTGTATGTGGTATTAGAGCCACAGATTGAAGATCATTATGAGAGCATAAAATGTCTAGGCCCATATAACACAAGACCAGAAATGCACTTCACAGTGTGCACTAGTGGAACCTGTTTGCCAATAGTCTATTCTTCCTTTCACAATTTGGAGGCTTTAAGTTTTAACAGAGGCCAATGCTATAAACCTGATATGAAATAAGGAACAGTGGTCCATCCGGAAGGAACATTGACCTGATTGATAATACTTCAGGTCTAACAAGAGACTTCCTTTAAAAAAAAAAATACTTGATTCCCTTAATCATGCAGGAGTTACTTTCAAAGAGGGTTCATTGTAGACTGGAAGTCAACTGGAAACTATTCAAAATTCACCAGGGTCAAATTAAATTACTGTTCTCATTCCCAGTGAGGTATATTTCAAACCATATACTCGCTGCACATTTGTAGTAGCTTTGAGTCTTTGCCAGAGAGGAATTGGTGATAAATTAACAAAACTGTTTTCCTGGAGCTCAGGTGAAGGTACACTGAAAGATACAGAAATGTCACTTTCCTGCCTCTAGCTGTATCACAGCCTGTGGTTTAAAGAAGAGGGACTTCAAGTACCAAATTGATACATGAATCGATTCATTCAATGGTCTTTTCTGTTCTTTTTACAGCCTTTGTCAGGCCTGGTCTACACTACACGTTTAAACCGATTTTAGGACCGTTAAACCAATTTAACACCGCACCTGTCCATACTAAGAGGCCCTTTATATCGATATAAAGGGCTCTTTAAACCGGTTTCTGTACTCCTCCCTAACAAGAGGAGTAGCGCTAATATTGGTATTGCCATATCGGATTAGGGTTAGTGTGGCCGCAAATCGACGGTATTGGCCTCCGGGCGGTATCCCACAGTGCACCACTGTGACCGCTCTGGACAGCAATCTGAACTCGGATGCAGTGGCCAGGTAGACAGGAAAAGCCCCGCAAACTTTTGAATATCATTTCCTGTTTGCCCAGCGTGGAGCTCCGATCAGCCCGGGTGGCAATGCAGTCCGAAATCCAAATCCAAAAAGAGCTCCAGCATGGACCGTATGGATGTGATCGCTGTATGGGCAGACAAATCTGTTCTATCAGAGCTCCGTTACAGAAGACGAAATTCCAAAGCATTTTTAAAAAATCTTCAGACAGAGGCCACAGCAGGGACTCAGCACACTGCTGCGTGACAAGCGTAACGGAAAGCCAAAGAATCAAATGGACGCTCATGGAGGGAGGGAGGGGGGACTGAGGACTCAAGCTATCCCACAGTTCCTGCAGTCTCCGAAAAGCATTTGCATTCTTGGCTGAGCTCCCAATGCCTGTAGGGTCAAAGACGTTGTCCGGGGTGGTTCAGGGCATAGCTTGTCAATTTACCCCCCACCCACCCACCCCCAGAAGTAAAAGGGAAAAAAATCATCTCTTGACTCTTTTAAATGTCACCCTATGTCTACTGAATGCTGCTGGTAGACGCGATGCTGTGGCAGTAAATTGCAGTATCCTCTTTCCCCCTCCCTGGTGGCAGATGGTGCAGTATGACTGATATCCGTCATCATCATCAGCCTTGTAGCAGATGGTGCAGTGCAGAAGGACTGGTATCCGTCCTCATCATCAGCCCGTGAGTGCTCCTGGCTGGCTTCAGGTGAGGTCGGCAGGGGCACCTGGGTAAAAAACTCCTGGTCATTCCCAGTAGATGGTACAGAACGGCTGGTAACTGTCTTCATCATAGCAACAGGGGGCTGAGCTCCATCAGCCCCCGCCCTTCGTGTGTAAAGAAAAGATTCTGTACTGCCTGGACTATCATAGAAGCGGGATGCTGGGCTCCTCTCTCCCACACTGCTGTCCTGTCTGGACTATCATAGCAGCTGGAGGCTGACTTCCCCTCATTTTATCTCACTAACAAGTCACTGTTTCTTATTCCTGCATTCTTTTTTACTTCATCACACAAATTGGGGGACACTGCAATGGTAGCCCAGGAAGGCTGGGGGAAGAGGGAAGCAACCAGGTGGGGTTGTTGCAGGGGCACCCCCTGTGAATGGCATACAGCTCATCATTTCTGCGGGATCTGACACAGAGTGGCTGTGCTCCCTGGTTCTCTGATACACTGGTTCTCTAGTACACTTACCCCATATTCTAGGCAGGACTGATTCTATTTTTAAATACCAAAAAGGAGGGACTGACTCGGGGAGTCATTCCCATTTTTGTCTTTTGGGCCCCCGGCCGACCTCAGCCAGGGGCACCCATGACAGCAGCAGAGAGTACAGTACAGAAGGACTGGTAACCATCATCTCATTGTCAATTTACAATGGAAGCAGATGGTACAGAACGGCTGATAACCATCTCTGCTATCATGCAAAAGCAAATGAATGCTGCTGTGTAGCGCTGCTGAATCGCCTCTGTCAGCGGCTTCTAGTACACATACGGTGATGGTGACAAAAGGCAAAACAGGCTCCATGGTTGCCATGCAATGGCGTCTTCCAGGGCAATCCAAGGGAAAAGGGTGCGAAATGATTGTCTGCCGTTGCTTTCCCAGAGGAAGGAGTGACTGACGACATTTACCCAGAACCACCCGCGACAATGATTTTTGCCCCATCAGGCACTGGGATCTCAACCCAGAATTCCAAGGGGCGGGGGAGACTGCGGGAACTATGGGATAGCTACAGAATAGCTACCCACAGTGCAACGCTCCAGAAATCGATGCTAGCCTCGGACCGTGGACGCACACCACCGAATTAATGTGCTTAGTGTGGCCGTGTGCACTCGATTTTATACAATCTGTTTTACTAAACCGGTTTATATAAAATTGGAATAATCCCGTAGTGTAGACGTACCCTCACACAAATAATTCCAAATAAGCACCACACATTAAAATTCCAGAATTTCCGTTCTCATATAAGCCATTAAGCAACTCCCTTTGTCAGTACAATCATCATGGACACTCTAGATTGGCAGAATGAAAGAAAGTAAGCAGATGCAGTTCTAGCTAGATACACATCCAAAACCAATGAGGCCATCAGACCTAAGTGGTCATCAGCTAAACTGTAGCTTGTCCCTGGTTAATGAACCATCATTGACCTTCTGTACTCAGAACAATATTGCCTGGATAGTAAGTGTTATGTCTGATTTTTGTACTAACCTCTTTTATACATCATGATTAGTGGACTGCTGTAAGATCTTTGAATTCTGACAAGTAAATCAAATGTCTTTGCTACAGAACTCAATCTAGGAATGTAAACTTATTAGCATTTTAGTTTCTCTCTCCAGTAGGAAATTGCTTAATCTATTTATTTTAATTCCCTTGCCTGTAGGACATCTCTCTGTGTCTTGGAAATAGCATTTGACAAGGACTTGAAGATTACAATGCTAAGATTATTATAATAATAATAATTAGATCCATTTGTAGCATTTCCTAGTTAATTTATAATATAGTACCATTGTAATAAAAATGAAATATCAGAAGTTTAATAGGGAACACTTAAAGTCTTTCCTAGAGGTAGGGCCAGATTCTCAGCTGATGTAAATCACCATAGCACCTTTGACATCAGTGGAGCTACACCTATATGCAGAAGCTGATGATTTGGCAGGAAGCGGCGCAGGCCAAGGGATGTGCTGGCCACCATTTCCCGCATCCCCCATTGCCTTGGAGCAGCGAACCACGGCCAGTGGGAGCTGCAATTAGCCGAACCTGCAGACGCTGCAGGTAAATAAACCGTCCCTGCCCGCCAGCGGATTTCCCTGATGGGCCTCGCGCCAAAGGTTGCCGATCCCTGGACTAAAATGTTGAAGGAGACTATCTATGACTCTTTGGCAAAGCTGTTACAGTGATCCAGGAGTTCACATTTGTTATTGGGTGGGTTAAATCTAATTATAGAACAGGACTAGGCAACCTTTGACACACGGCCCGCCAAGGTAAGCCTCCTGGTGGGCCGGGACGGTTTGTTTACCTGCCGCATCCACAGGTTCGGCCGATCGCGGCTCCCACTGGCCGCAGTTCACCACTCCAGGCCAATGCGGGCTGTGGGAAGTGGCGCAGGCCGAGGGATGTGCTGGTGGGCTGCATGCCAAAGGTTGCTGATCCCTGTTATAGAACATACCACCAGTTTTGGGTCTCTGCTCTGCTTTTGACTGTCTGCCTTGAGGTTGGCACTTTCAGGTGTGAGCCACTCCAGACAGAGTGGGGGAAGGTTAAATGAATTTTATTAAGATTACAAAGTCAAGCCCTCCATAATTAGGAAATGCCCAGAATTAAGGTTGCCTGTGGGTACATCTACACAGGAATAAAAGCCCTGTGACAGGACTGCGGCTGGCCCTGGTTGGCTGACTTAGGCTCACGGGACTTGGGCTGCAGGAATAAAAATTGCTGTGTAAACATACGGCTCTAGGATTTTCCCTCCTCATTGGGTCCCAGAGCTCAGGCTCCAGTCTGAGCCCTGCAAGGCAAGTCAGCTGACCTGAGCCAGCTTTGGGTATTTAATTGCTGTGTAAATGTACCCTGCATAATCATAAATTTGCCCGCCCCCCCTTGTGCACATATATATGATATGGTGTTTAAGAGCACCTGCCTCATTCAGCACGTATGATGTGCAGTAAGGAAGGTGATGTCTGTGGGACACTTGCCTGACTCCCTTTAGAAATTGGAAGATGCATAGAGAATGAACTAGAGCACTGCCTGTGGCATCTTAATTCTGGTGTTTCCTAATGTTTGAATGCTCTGAAATCTTAATGTAACTTGCTAGGGTTTGTTTTTTTTTAAAAGACAAAAACATAATATCTGCAACTATCCCTCTGCCCCTCCCCTATCATCATAATTTGAACTCTAAACCTTTAGTATGGAAACTGAACCCTTAAGCTACAGGACTAACTATGTAAGCTGGCAGCAGGAGAGTATGGTTATCCTATGTGAAGTGGCCACTAGAGGTGGATGCATAACATTAAACCAGTGGGTTACAGTTCCATGGGTAGCCCTTTTTTAAAGTTAGCATAGGCAAGGATAATGATGTCAGGCTGTTACTGAGGGGTGGTATGTAAGTGGATGGGATTTGGTGCTGCTAGATGAGATCTGTCGGTTCTGCTCCCAGCTCATGTAACCTCTTTGTAGGTATGAGGCCTTGTGTAATAACAAGGGGCTACAAAAAGGTGTAGAATTAGGGCTGGTCTACAATGGGGGGGAGGGAAATCGATCTAAGATATGCAACTTCAGCTACGTGAATAGTGTAGTTGAAGTCGAAGTATCTTAGATCGATTTACCTCTTGTCCTCATGGCGCAGGATCAACGTCCGCGGCTCCCCCTATCGACTCCGCTACCGTTGTTCGTGCTGGTGGAGTTCCGGAGTCAATGGGAGCGCATTCAGGGATCGATATATCGCGTCTAGATGAGGCACGATATCGATCCCCGAGAAATCGATCGCTACCCGCCGATACGGTGGGTAGTCTAGACGTACCCATAATATCAGTCAGTACAAAGTGAGTCTGGAACTCCTGGTCTCCAGTGCATATTCACCTAAGGCAAATGGTATTTTGATGGAGGAAAGCACTGGCATCAGCAAGAGGACTATTTTTGCCAGTGTTCTGTCCAGAATTTGAGCTCTGTGTGGAATGCTGAAACAAGACAACAGGGTAGGACATGCACACTGTTGAGGGAATTTTTGCTCTGCTGCCAGAAACAAGCACAGATGAGGAATAGGGGTTCTGACAGCCTGTAACTGCCAAATCTGAATGGATTCCCATGAGGCTAGCAAAAGGTATTTTCCTTGAACCAAGGACTATGCCTCTTTCGAATTTTCAAACACTGCTGCCAACTACGCTGAAGCTCTTCAAAAATAGGTCACAAGAATAATTGATAATGCAAAGTGTTCAATAACTTTAACATAGTTTCTGTCCACTCCCTCTTAAGGGGGGAATTACTTTGTCCACCACTAAAAACAGCCAGTTTTGGGGTGGAGAGCCGCAGTAGACATATCCTACTTTTACAGAGTACTGTAGGATCTCTAAAAATCCATGCAGACCAAACAGGAACTAGGTTTGTGAACTATAAGTATATTAACATTTATGCATAAACCACTATGTCACAATTTCCAACTATTAGAGAATTTTGGATGCCCCTATGTGCTATAGTAAGCAGCATCTAAAACAAAAATGTAATTAACTACAACTGTAGCCTCAAAGGATCTGTACATGTGACTAATGGTTTAGCTAGGCTCTATCATTTGCTGATCTCTGAAGAACATTCAGTTTGCCATTGTTAAATAAGGAATGACCTCAGTTAATAACAAATGCTTTTCATTAACTAAATGTGATTACAATTTCCTTAAAATCATCATCATCATCTTCACTCTGTGATCTGTCTCCTGGAAGGCAACCTCTGACACTATGAAGTAAATTAATAGCCCATAAAATGTGCATTTTTCTGAGTTTGAACAATTACAATGCTCCAAGTGTTTTCAGGATTTTAGTTAGTTATTCATAGAAAATCTTTCATAATTTCTTAAATGTTCAAGGTTTCATCAAAAATATTAACTTTCTGCTGATGGATTTTTTTAGACTATTGTGTGTCTTACAGAATCCTACAAACCATCGCTGTTTAAACATATGCTTGCTAAGCTATTCCACTGCCTAATGTCCTCCCAGATTTTGATGGACAAGGAGAGACAAGGTTCTTATTATGAAATGAAAGCCAGACCATTGTAATAATTATTAGAGATGGGTAAACCAGTAGGAACCTAGAACCATCTAGGTTTTGCAAGATTCTAAAAAGCTTTGCAATTCATTTTCAAGTGTTATTTTAGTCAAAAGGATGCTGCCACCTCACCGATCCTGGGTCCTAATTCTCCCCTGCCTGGCACTCTATGTAGTTATTTGCGCTGAAGAAGCGCAACCCAAGTAGAAGGGTAGCATTTTTCATCTGCTGTGCACAGGGGTCAATGACAAAAAGATGCAAACTGTCACCATTCCACTTTGATTGTATATAAAACCACTTAGCGTGAATGTCAATAACTACAGAGTGCAAGGTAAAGGATAATCAGGCCCCATATGTTATTAACAAACATAATAATTTCACATTGTTATTGATAACACCTTAAATTGTTAACAATGAAAGATTTTAAATGTACGGTTTATTTTTTAGTATTTATGCTCTATGGTTACTTTGATTATTATTTCTTTCAACTTGGGCAGTTAAGGCAGTTTTCAGTTTAGTTTACAGTCAGTTTCACTTCCAGGTTCTTAGTTTACCAATGTTCGGATTTCAAACACTGTAGGAAAATGTTTGTTTGAAATCAATTGTCATATCATTGGAATATATCTTTTAATCAGGGGAACAAATTATGCTTAGGTTTAATAAAGGCATAGTTTTACAAAATCTAAATTTTGAGCTAAAATTAAAGTTACATATCCATTTAACGTGTGTGTAATGGAATAGAGATGTATGGTCACTTACAAAGAGAATAAAGCTACAGCACAGTCCCAGAGAGCTCCAAATTGAGAGCCCACTCCTGCAACATGATCCACACAAGTGGACCCTTGTGCCTGCATAGACCATCATTAACTTCAACTGGAGCCAATTGTAGGATCAAGTCTTAGGACAGGAATGGCAGGACACAGTACGAAGTGACATCAGGCAAGGAAGGAAGTTATGTATCTTGTTTTTGCAAGGTGCACATCATGTTAATTCCAGTTTTATTTACTTAGATTTAATTGTTGCTGTGGGAGTCTTTGCTATCTATAGAGTGATTTAACTTTTGTGATACCCCTCCACCTGCATAGATGAACCCATCTATATTCAAGAGACAACTTTTAACATGTGGTGTGTTCTCATTTTCTTTTCCCCACAAGGGAGTTCTGTGGTATTCAAACATTGAAAGAAAAATAAAATACATCACCTTGCATACTGCATAACCTCCTATACAGGAACATAATTAAACCCAGACCTATGATTAGTTGCTTTAAGAATGGAGTAGCTGCTGGCCTGCAGTGGAAACCAATCTACCATGTTGGAAAGTAATGAAAACTGGTAGATTCAGACCTCATTCCTCCAGACACTCAGGGTATCCTGCAGTTAAAAATATTATGAAATTAAAAAAATACAATTTTAAAGCCAAAACAACAATAAAAGGTGAAAGCAGCATCATTAAAAGGGGAGGAGTCATACAGCAGGCTGACAGTGACTAAAAAATAAAAGCAGCTGTGATTTTTTTTTTAAATGTACAACATTTTCAAACTTAATTATCCAAGCCAATAGCGGCTGCAGGTGCTCAGCTCCTCTTAAAATCAGACCACTTACTCAGGTGGCTAAATATAGATTTGGGTGCCTATCTCTGATCATCCAGAATTGGATGTCCTTAGTAGCTCCCCCCCACCTCAAGGTAACGAAAGATGAGGTGAGGTGAATGTCCAAGTGTAACACTTTATGGGGCTACCTGGAGACAGCCTTGTCATCCACTGTCCTACAAGGTAGGTGATGCACAAGTAGAATTACTACAAGGTAGGTGATGCACAAGTGTTGATACCCACTAGATAGAGGGTCTATGGAGAAGTTATCAAATACTGGCAAGTTCCTCCATATGTAATCTCTGAACTTTAAATTTGCCTTGTTAGCAACTCACCATTATGCCCTGACTCCCACCTGGTTCTCTTGTGCTGTCTAGGAGGCATAACAATCGAGGCCAAGCCAGTAATGGCTACTGCTATACCATTCCCCAAAACACTGCTTCTCTCCCTACTGACTCCTAAATTGTTTTATGGAGCTGCTATAATAAGAGACCAATAAACATTGTTCAAAATAGTACAAATGTTTACTAGCATTTTGTTTAAGCAATTACACAGTGCTAAAAAGGAGCCTACTAGCCATCAGAGTAATGGAAAGCAAAAAATAAAACAGTGCTGGTGTCAAAGCAGTGTGGTAGTTTTATCTGGTATTAACTCGAGTGCCTTCCTCCTTGATTGTTTAATGGTGGCAAAGTACATACATTGGAAGATGCCCCTAATGGCTAACTCATTTACAAATGTGGACCTGATTCTCCATTGCCTTACAACCTGTGTAGTCACTTACACACTTTTAAAATGGATATAAAATATGTATGAAATGAAAATACGAATGTGGGGACACGAGAGCAGGGTTGTGTTGGGAGCATGGGAAAAAGTGAGGTTACAAAGCATGGGGGTGAGAAGCAAAGAAGAGAAGACCTCTATTCTGATGAATCACCATCTAATTTAGGATGTGATGTGTATATCTATGTACGTTTCTATACCACACCTATCGTTGCAGCTCCTTGGTATCAGAGTGTCCATGCCATACCATTCTTACAATATTTGCATAAATAACTGCCAAACTTCGTTTTTTCAAGAAATAATATCAAACACTTCTAAAGCACATGAGGGGAGGGGGGAGGATGTTTCCATTCACAAGGCACACAGTAGTGAAACACCTTTCACGTCATTTGTTGTGTCAAAACTGCATGGATAAGCCTTGGGAAAGAATGACATGAAACAAAATACAATACCATAAAAGTGATAGTATAAATAATAATGGGGAATTGAACTTTGCCTCAACCCTCATGACTGAAACTATTATGATGCAGTGGGCCATATGATATTCCACAAGAGTGGAGTACGGATTCAATACTCATGGACTAGCAGAGACTGAATATGCCATTTTATTCCATCTATTTTCCACCAAATCAAATCTAATTAGAATAGGATGATCAATGGAACATTAGTGATATATGCAAAGATATAGCACAGGGTGAGAAGAATAGAAAACTCATCAATAGAGCTGGGTGAAAGTGTTTGGCCTATTATTCAATAGAAAAATGCAGCTTTGGCAGAGACAAAACTATCTGTGCATTTGACCCAATTAGTTTTGGATAAGAAAATTTTTTTCCATGACAGCAAACTGTCTCCTCCAGCTCCATAACCTTTAGCCTGATGGTTAGGAACTATGCCTGATGTTTGGGAGAAACAGGATTGAATCCCCAATCTGGAGCAGGAACTTGAACTCAGATCTGCCCCCTCCTCTCAGGTGGGCATCCTAACCACCAGACAATTGGATTTTCTGGAGGTGGGGTGGTCTCAGTATCTCCTGTTGCATCTGTTCCACTTTGTATAAATACTTAAAGATTCATAGGAACAAAGAGAGAGAATAACTATAGCTTGTTGATTAAGGCACTCAATTGGGAGGTAGGAGATATGGATTCAAATCTTCTCTCTGCCTGGTTGAGCAGGGATTTGTGTATTAAAATACTTGATTAAGACATATTTTAGCTGTTTGTAACCCAAACTTATTCCAAAGTAGTTGATGGCTATTGTTGTGATTTTCCAAGTTATCACCCAGCCAGCTCATGCAAAAAACTCGTCTGTTAGTCTATGGTGCAGGATTCTTTTTTTGTTTTTTACAGATCCAGACTAACACGGCTACCCCTCTGATACTTGACTCCAAGTTAAATGATACTCTTGATATACTGGTCTTGAATCTTAAGTAAAATAGAGTAGATGTTGGACAATGTACTCGTTTACTAATCTGAACTTTTTAATCACTCTCTCTAACTTGGTCACTTTGTAAGCAGGTTTGGAGGTGTGACAGTTCTTGGGTTACCCAGGACTGAGAGTCACCTTGTTACTTCCCTGCCTCCAGCAATAAGAAGTCTTGCTTGTATTTAACTGCGTCAGCTCCCTGACATTACCAGCCTGTTATCCACCCAAGCACTCACCTCTGGACTATTCCAGACCTTAGTTTACCATGCAGAACAACAATAGCAATACCTTGGTCCCCAAGTCCCTTTGAAGTGTCCAGCCCCAGAGGTGTTCCCCTCTGGTGTCCAGCCCCAGCCTTCTCCACTGAACACTCACAGAAATAGTGGGTCTGCTGTCCCCAAGGAAACAGCTCATGGACCAGCTTGTATGATTCAGCTCAGGATCTGCTCCTTGCTTAACACCACAGCAAGGAGATATATTTACAGAGAAAACAAGTTTATGATCAAAGGTTCAAGAAATAGTGAGTAAGATAATGGAAACAAAAGGGTTTTTTATATATATAATATAAAATCATAACATTTTCTAGAGACTTAACACGCTAACCTCCTGTCACAAGAAGTCATCTCACCCATTGCCTTTTACAGCATCTTCCACCACCGTAGTTAGAGATCCTGTTTTCATGAATGTAAGTGTGCTGTTACTTCCAAGGGACAGGATAAAGGGATGTCTTTTTGCCTTCTATTTACAGACCAAAGTTCATTGCCTGTGCTCCAAGTTAGGATAGCAAAATAAGACACGGAGTTATGTGCTACTGTCCCATTGATTTCACATCCTCCTATTGACTTCATATACACGTCTGTAGTCACTGTGTTGGGTTACCATGCTTAATTTAAATGCCAACAGAGACAGGTGAATAAACATCTTTTGTCTGACAGAAAAACAGTTTGTCAACTCTGCCTCAATACCAACTTTAAGACATGTCTTCAGCATACATACATAACTCCTCACCTAGTATTTGTTCATACATTTCACAGCAACATTAATGACCAGTGTGACCCTGGCTTTCATTTAAGATCTTACATGATATTTGCTGGTGAACCAGAATGTATATACCAGGAACAGGATATTCTTGTCACCACCCTTCCAGCTGGCACTGAGGGGGTTTTGGTCACAGAAGGATTCTAGGACACATTTGAAAATAACCCAAGAATTGAGTGTTGGTAACTTTACTTTGGCAAGCAGATGAAAATGATCCTAATCATTCAACTTCTCCACAGAGAGAGAGAGAGAGAGAGAGAGAGAGAGAGACTGACTTTCTGTACATGTAATTTTACAAGATTGAAGAGGAAAGTTTCACCAGCTGCTTCTGTAGCTCACAGTGGAATATTTCACAGCTAAGTATCTACTTTGCACAGCTTAGAGTAAGTGTAATCAGGGCCTAGGTCCACCATAATTTTACTTTCTTTCTTTTCAATGATATATATGTGAACTGAAATGGACTTCCCCTCCTCCACCAGACACTTCCTCCTACCCAAATCGGACACCCCTTCACTTTCTCTTCCCCAACCCAGAACCTGCCTCCTTTCTTCTCTGATGAAGCAAACCATCTTCATCCTGGAGCCAGTCACATCCCTGTTTCTCTTCAACAGTGAAGATTCCCCACCACAATGCAAGTGTCCCTACTTTAAAAGCTCATGGTGAGGCTATAAAAGTGTTTCCCCAATCCCATCTTTAACTAGTCAAGTCCAGCTGACTTAGTTCTAGGACCTACCACATGCCTGTCCACCCACCTTCCTCTCTTCAGACCCTAATTTAAATAGGGTCAACCATCTAATATATTATCAGGTGTCCCAGAATATGTCACACAGTTCTGTAGTGCACAAAAATTGAGAGATGAGACAGAGATGGGAGACAAAAAGTCAGTTCTGTGATGGTCTGGTCCCTTGCACCTCCCACCACATTTACCAGCCTCATAAATTTGTAGGTAGTAGATCCTTCTGTGGGATGAACATGTGCTAAGTTCTAGACTGAGATGCAGAGATCTGGTCTGACTCCATCATTAAGAATTCATCTAAAGTGAAACCCCAATCTTGTATTTGCACAGCCATCTCCCAGGTTCTCAACTCCCTAGCAAATGGTTTTCAGTGCAATTATAAAAGGAAAGCAGTATTCTTTAGTTAGGCATAAGGAGAATAGTAATGTACCAGGAACATGGGCAACATCTCCAGGGATATTTGTCCCACATCTGTCAACTTTCATGATTTTACTGCAAATCTCATGATATTTGGGGTTTTCTACAAAGCCCCAGTTCTTGCAATCCTCTAATTATGTGATCATTTCAACTTTCATTTATAAAAAGGGGGGGGAAGAGGGGGAAAAATAAATTCCTAGCCCATGTGCAGGGCCAGCTCCAGGCACCAGTGCAGGAAGCAGGTGCTTGGGGTGGCCAGTGGAAAGGGGCGGCATGTCCGGGTCTTTGGCAGCAATTCGCTGGTAGGTCCCTCAGTCCCTCTTGGGGAGGGGGGGGGAAGGGGGGCAAGAAAGAGGACTGACCACTGAATTGCCACCAAAGAATGAGGTGGCGCGGTAGAGCTCCGGCAAAGTGCCGCCAATCGCGGCTTTATTTTTTTTTTTCCCTTCGCCGCTTGGGACGGCAAAAAAGCTGGAGCCGGCCCTGCCCATGTGGTTGCAGAGAAAAAAGTTGAAATGTGAACCTGAAAGGCTCAAAAAACCAGAAGGCAATTTAAAAAAACACATTTAAAAAGGCTTAATCATGAGTTTCTCAGGCCCTAATTGAATATTCATGGCTCATGGTTTTCTGAGTCCTTGGTATTGGCTATACTGTCTCTATGGAAACCCTCCATAAATGTTGGATTATTTTTATTTTATTTTCTACTTTGCTCCATTCTTATATTTCAATAGCAGATATTATTCTAAGACACAAGGAGAGTCCTTCTAAAATATTTATTGGGTTATTAAGGTGTACTGCCTTTCATAGCTAGTGGGTTATGTTTTATAGAAATTGCACCAGCTCTCACCACAGGAGTCAGGTGATGTTTGTAAAGTTTTGTTTCTCGTATAGGCATTGAAATAAAAGGACACTCAATTTGCACAATCAAACCTCCTTATTGCAAAGACGACCTAGTGCAGAATAGGTAGGAAGGTTCTTTAAGGGGAAAGGAGCTAAGGACAGGGGGCAAAATTTGCAATGATAATGCTCTGATGTAGCACTTTACATCGATAGATGTCAAAGCATTTGACAAAGAAAGTCATTAAAGGGACCAACCAAAGCTGCCCAGCTGCCCCAGGAGGTGAGGAGACCCCACAGCAGACCAGCCCCTGCAGGCAGGGGGACCTCAGAACTCCCACTCACCACAGGAAGCCCCAGCAGCAGTGGGTGCTGGACCACCTTTGGTGGTACTGGGAGGGAAGTCTCTTTCCCAAGGTCACCCAGCACAGCAGCAGCAGAGTTGGGAATAGAGCCCAACTTTCCTGAGTCCCAGTCCAGTGCTCTATCCATTAGGCCCCACTGCCTCCCCACTCCATTGACTTTTGCCAGCAGTGAATTGGGCACAACATGTATATGAATCAATGAAGTAAATGAAAATATCTATAGTGTACTTGGCCATATTCATGCTGGGAATAATCCACTATCTTCAACAGGTCAAAAGCATTGCAAGGTTACTCCAGTGACTTCACTGGAGTTACCCCAGGGATGAATTTGGCTGATTCTCTTATATTTTTTAGCTAAAGGCAAAGCAAACTTCACTTTTTAATCCTGATTTTTAAGTACAGTGGCAAGTGCCCCAATTATCTGAATAATCAAATGAATGTCTGATAGACTAGTCAAATATTTGTAAGTTCAGAATTTGTAGCCCAATTCCTGTGTCAAATGAATGGACTCTCAAAATGACACTAAGCCCACTCAGCAGCAGAACAGATTGTGATCTGCTATAATTTCTAATATTAGTTTTTAAAAAAAATAGCTCAAATTCAAGTTTCAAAGTCACATTGATTATGCTTTGCTGGATAAAAAACTGGAATATACTGTCAATGAAAGGGACTAAAGCAGTGGTTCTTAGCCTGGGGTGCATGCATCCCTTGGGGGTGCGAGATGTCCTTTCTGGGGGAGCGAGACATGCCAGATTTTTTTTAGAAGGTAAATCATCAAAAACACAAATTAAGCACAGGCATGTAAGTACAACTACTTTGTTTCAAACCTATGTATTTAACAACATTATACATTTAACAATTACTGTAATATACAAACAAAAAATATATCTAGGTTTAAAGAACTTTCCTATTTCTATGACTTTTGACAAGGAGTGTGAGAACATTTTTTGAGAACCAAAGGGGTGCAGGCTGCAGTAAAGGTTAAGAACTACTGAACTAAAGGGATAAGTTAACAGTAATGAGAATACAGTGTTCATCGGAGGAGAAGGTCAGCAAGATCCTAAGCAGCATCCAGAGTTGTACTATAAATACAAGTAAAAAAACCACAAACAACTTATTGCACTGCACAGGGTCACTGAGAAGTCCCATCTGGTATAATGTGTCCAATTTGGGGCATTTTACCACCCTGGGGAAGTATAACTCAGGGATGCCCGGGGGGTGGGAGGAGGCAAGTGGGGCAATTTGCCCCGGGCCCTGCAGGGGCCCCCACGAGAATATAGTATTCTATAGTATTGCAACTTTTTTTTTGCTTTGCCCCAGGCCCCCTGAATCCTCTGGGCGGCCCTGGTATAACTTCTAGAGAAGTTTCAGAAAAGAGCTACTAAATTGATTGCTTTGGAAGATGTCTGTATGATAGATTTGCTTTTGTGACGTGGGGTAGAAGGGTTTTGGAATCAGGAATGGAACACAGCTATCAAGATTTCTGGAGAATGAGCAAACTGGGTGGCATTTCATGTCATTTAACTTTTTAGTGACAAAAATAAAAGAATTAAGAGAAATAAACTGGTTTACTGCCTGTATGAGATGATCAACTGAACAAATTTAGGAGATATGGATGAAGTGGGATAAACTGGTTACAAGCAAATAATTACTCTAGGTTTTCCTATTTATACGTAAATAAAAACAATTTGTTGCCTTTACTTTGTTGTGTAATTGACATGTACAAGCAGTAAAAGAAAATAAGCTAAAATTTTAATTCTACTTCTCTCTAATAAAATGAGAGAATTAATCTCTGAGAACCAGATAGTCCCTGTACCTGGCATGGGTGTGCAAAGTGGATGTTGCAAGATGCTTTTCTTCCCACTTTGCATTCCTTCATGGAGACCAAGAACAACTGCAGTTTCCATGCTGTCTTGAGCACAGGAGCTGCACACCTGAGCTAGCTGAAATTTTTGAACTTCAAATTTGAAAACTTGGAGGACAAAAACTGAAAAAAATATAAATCTTTCCCCCCACCTTGCCCCCTTTCTTTTTTTGGACTAGCTCCTACTGCTCCCTGGTAGTGCCCTGTGGATTGTTATTCACTCCAAAGAGAGTAGGGCAGTGGTTTTAAACTTTTTTTTTCCATTTGCAGACCCCTAACACGTTTCAAATGGAGCTGCAGACCCCTTTGGAAATCTTGGATATAGTCTGTGGACCCACACCCCACCCCAGGGGTCCATGGACCACATGTTGAAAACCACTGGAGTAGGGAACTATTACAGCAACACCTCTGCCCTCTTCCTTCACTCTGCTCCAGCCAGCAAAGCTGGCCAAGAGGAATAATCAGATGTGAAAATGAATGCATGCAGCACTCCAACTGTGTTGGAGCACTCCTGAAAGCACTAGGAATCCTTGAGGTACAATGCCATGCAGAGATTCCCCTGGTGATGCAGCTCCAAATCAGGCCTGTGCCTCAATGGCACAATCACACATATAGCTCAAAATATTATAGGTTATTATAAACTCCTTAGCTACCAGCAAATGAACGCTTGTGTAATAGGGTTGCTGACTCTGAAAAGCCCACAGAGGAATGCAGTGTTCTTCTAAAAAATCACCCTAAGCTACTAAACCTACATAATGATTCTGGGTAATTACTGCTGAGTTAGGCTAGCAAATGGGACCTATTAACTCCTATCATGAGATGGGTGTGTTTCTGTGGGCCAGGCAGAAGCAGGGAGCGGAGACAGAGTCTTAGAGATAACCAAACTCAGGAAGTACCAGCCTGCAGGATGTGGTGAGTTCAGAGATTGAATTCCTAGTTTGTGCATGCTTCTGGGGATGGGGTGAGGACTCAGGCTACCTCCTCAAAGTTATTTAGGTGCCTAACTCCCATTTATTTCAATGGGAGTTTATTCCCACACGCTTTTGTGAGTCTGGGCCTCAGCCCATTCACAAGCAATATACCTAGTGAAAAGGCACATTTGCCCCTATGAATCTTTGCTGAAGTCATAGAGAGCCCTTGATGCTAGTCTGTATCTGAGAGTCTTAGGTGTGGCTCTGGAAAGTCTTGTTGCAGTATTAAAAGGTTACAGCCAATCTGTCTTAATGGCTGTCCTGAAAAAAATCTTATAATGTGCTCAGAAGTCCTCTAACAAAATGCTAGAGTTGGAGGCATGTAATCTAAGTTAAAGAATATCCTTTAACACATCAAAGGGTTTACGGCAGGATTCTACTTAAGCTACTTTTGCTTAAACTGCTTGAAAGTCAGTTTGGTATAAAGGAAAGAAATTATTGAACCTAAGAAAAACATTTGTTTGGTAATAACTGCACAATCATGTTTTTGTGACAGGCTATTAAATGCAGATATTTATCTGTGCATTACCTTTTCAATTTGGTTTCACACTGTTTTTAGTAAATGACAGAACTGAAATGAGGCTAGTGGATATTTCTCTAAATTACTCCACTTTCCCAAATGGATTCATATTGATTTTGTGAATGCATCTTCGAAAGAAATAATCTTTCTGCCAATTAGACCTGCCAATCTCCACTTCCACTTAATTGCTGCACAGACAGTGTTGCAGGAGATTCGAATAAAACTTTGCTAGTTGAGAGTTAAAAGAAATTCTAAAAACACTTCTGTAGATATCTGTCCCCAATAAATGTGGCCATTATTTTCCACTTCTCCCCACCCCAAATTCAAATACCATGATCACGGTTTTATATGGGGGTACCTGATAATCAGCTCTTGCAAAATTACATTATAGATACATATGTAGAGACTATGCTATTATTTACCAGCATATTTACATGTTGGTGCATCGCTCTCATTTCTTGAGCCCAGGGATCCATTCATATAATTTTGCAAACTATTCATTAATTTTAAGCTTAGTTTTGTCTCTATCCTTTGCCTTTCAGTCTTGATGCTGATATGAGAACATTTGAGCTGCCAGCTAGTTGTCCATTCACGGTTTGTTTTGCTAGTGGCCTGGGTGGTAAATATTGACGAACTTGCAGCTGAAAGACTAAATTCTTTGGGGAGAGAAATAGGGGAGGGGGGCACAGATGGCATCCTTTGGAACAGAAAATATATAAATCTCTAATTTGGTTCACTCTAGTACAATCTTTAAAAAAAAAAAAGTCACTGAGAATTTTCTCTGAGACCTAAGAACATAAAAGGTAGCCAGACTGGATCAGACTTGAGGTCTGTCTATTCTAGTATCTTGTCTCCAACAGTGGCTAGTACCATATGTTTCAGAGGAAAGTGTAATAATCCTGCAGTAGGCAGATGCGGGATAATCTGTTCCCCACATTGGTCTCTGCTAGGTATATAAAAATAGTTAGGGATGAAAATCAAGCTGGCGGAGATGATCTTACAGTACCCAAAGAGCAGGGGTCCCCAAACTTGGTTCATGGCAAGCCCCTGACGGGCCACAAGATGCTTTGTTTATCTGAGCGTCCGCATGTACAGCCACTCGCAGCTCCCAGTGGCCGTGGTTTGCCGCTCCTGGCCAATGGGAGCTGCGGGAAGCAGTGGCCCACCCCGCGCCATTTCCTAGAGCTCCCATTGCCTGGGAATAGCAAGCTGCGGCCACTGAGAGCTGTGAGCGGCCATACCTGTGGACACTCATGTAAATAAAGCATTTCGCAGCCCACCAGGGGCTTACCCTGAACCAGTTGCGAACCAGGTTTGGGTAACCCTGCCATAGAGGGACAGATTCCAGAAAAAGCAAGGAAATCTCTCTTGCATAAAAACAAATGTTGCACCTCAGGATCACAGAGGTGTGCTGTGGATCCCAGTTTGAAAATCCCTGTTCTAGACCATATTTAAAATAAATAGGTATACAGAATACCTATACTACATGATTAATATCCACAATGTTGTCAAATTATATGACTATCTGGTGGTTTACTTAGAGGCCCAGCTCTTGGAGTCAGATGATTATGAAAGAATCTCTACTGTGCCCATTTTTAGAGGCAGTTTCTAGCCTTTTTTGTTGCAGAGAAAAAAAACTTGGAAATGTGAGCCCCTAAAGGCTCAGAAAGCAAAATTGATTTAAAAAACCATGATTTTTTAGCTAAACAAATCTAATGATATGTGGGGGACTGTTTCATGATTTGGGATTGGCAATACTGTGTGCATTAGTTTCAAATGGTGACCCCTGTAGTTTAATTTCAGGTAGATTTTGGCATAACTGAAAGGAGCAGACACATTCTAGGGCTGCATTTGAGAGACAATTCACTAATCCTAAAAAAGGCTCATTTTTAGTGTGCATCTAAAACAAACACAGCATTACAGCTCAAGACTGTTATTCAGTTATTGTACAGCAATAGCACATAGACTCCTCAGTCAAGGCTCAGGGCCCTGTTATGCAGAACACTGTATGTACATATATACAATGAAAAGACTCTGTCTCAGAGTCTATAATGTAAATAGCCTAATGCCAACAGTCAAATCTCTTCCACATAACAGAGTATAGGGTGTTGGACAGTATTTGTGAGTTAAATACACTGGAAATAGATGTTTCTGATTATCTGTGTAGTGAGGCAGCTGCCCCACTTCCACAGAAAAGGGGTAAAAAGCAGCCCTGGGGAGGGCTGCAGAAGAAAAAGGGATTAAGAACAGCTGGGGGAAGCTGATGGAGTAGCTGACCACAGCTGTGGCCAGCTTAATCAGGCCACAGCTGGCCCTATAAAAGGGCCAGCGACACACACTCTCTTTAGCTTCTTGAGAAAGAAGAACCTTGTTGTTGAGAAGGGTACCTGAGGTGGAGCAGTGCTGGGGAGGGCAGAGGGAGCTGGGTAGCTCCAGCCAGGAAAACCCCCAGGCTGCAGGTCTTGCTAAAAGGGCCAAATAGATACTGGGGCTGCAGAGGGGCAGCCCAGAGATAGGAAGAGGCAGCAGGTGCTAACCCCCTTGCCGCTGATGAGTGGTTTACAGACTGCAGTCCACCCTAGGGAGCGGGGGCTAGATGATGACTGTCTGTCAGTAGTCACTGAAGCAAGGTGGGTTTAGAGGGTTAAGGGTCTCCCCTAGGAGGGGAGACCCAGCGTGAGGGGATACTGTGGTGGGCAGAACCCCTGGGCAAAGGGCACCGGGGTCTTGGAAGGACACAGGGCCAGCAGCAGGTGAGGCATCAGCCTGCAGAGGGTGCTTTGCAGCTGGAAGAGCTAATTCCAGGGATGACCAGTAGGAGGTGCTGTGCTGGTGAGTCATCACCCCACCAATCTGTTACAGTTGGTTGCATTTTTTATTACAAAAAAGTTGTTTCCATAGAGAAAAGTGTAATTTAAATTTTGTTCAAAAACAAATTCAGACAAAACTATTTTAATCAAAACAATAATTGAAGTGTAATTGATTTCTTTGGTTGGTTGTCTTGTTTTATTTTATATGATAACCAAGTAGTAATAGTGAAAATACATATAAAGAATATGTAACTCATTAGTAGATGTGAAGGGCCAGATTCGCAGTTGCCTTTCACACTGTGTACTCATTTACGTGAGTGACAAGTTGGTTCTGGTCTGGTAGCATTTTAAGTGTATCTTGCAATAATATTTATATCTATAAATAGTGCAGAATGATGGTAATTGAGGTCTGAAACATTTTAAACAAACCAAATAGGGTCAACTTTTCCTTCATTTATACTGATACAAATTGATTTGACTGGTTTGCACAGGGTGTGAATCAAGGTAGAATATGATATACACACTATACAAAAAATTTAGACTAAATCCTCAGCTGGAGTAAATCACCATAAATTTACACCAGCTGACCATCTGGCCCCATCCCTTTTAGTCAATTTCCTAGGGAAGGTATTTGTCTCAGTTTAGAGACAGGCGAATTAAAAATATAGGTTGGGTTTTTTGTTTTTTTTTAAAGTCACAAAACTCATCAAGCAACTGAAATGTGGTTCTGTCAGCTTTAATACCACTAAGTGGAGCTGGTTGTTGGAGCTATGTGGGAGTCAAGGGTCTTTTGTCTGGAATATTCATCTGCTTGTTGTATTTTTGCATATCTCAAAAGCATTCTGGAGTTGGGATTAAAAGAATGTAATGATGGGATTAAAGAAATGGACTCGTGAAAAATGCATTATATTCCAATTTGATGAGTTGTTGGGTTTTTTTTTTTAAAAACAAAAGGTAAAGAACTTATGAATTGGTCCCATTAAAGAGTTTGTGAAATATCCCCATCAAGGTGCACATGAATATAGAAACTAGGATGGATACTACTAGCTCTTTATGCGGGCATTAGTAAACTTTTAAATTGATCAAGTCATGATCACTTGTAATCTATTAGGGGGAGGTACCACAGGGCCTCAGAAACCCACCAATTGCGGCATGATCACTTGTAATGTGCAAAAGGAATAAAGTCCAGACCAATGACATGTGGTGCTTTAAAAAGGGACCATTTTGTAAAGCTGAAAACAATCATGAGACAAATCATGTGGTAAGAAGAATTTAATCAGAAAAAATTGGGAATTGTTTAAAAACACTTTACTGGATGCTAAAAATCTACAATTGAGGAAGAATGTTCTATTGGTGGGGGTGAGGGTTTTTTGTTTTTTTTTAAACCTGATTTAGAGAGGAAGTGACTGCAGCTTTATATAATATAACAAATGGAAAAAATGAAGTTGATAGTAATAAATCTGAAGCTAAGAATTTGTAGAAAATTGATAACAGAAGGAGAAATCTGTGCCCATTGGAATTAAGGACAATACAGGGAGTTTAAAAACTAGGAACAAAAAGAATCCTAGCCATAGTATTAGTCCATTACTAGATAGACATGGTAGCATTCTCAATAATGCAGGAAAGGCAGAAGTGTTTAATATTTCTATATTTGTGGAAACAGATGTAGTATCATAGGATTCTTTCTATTCCACTAGTATCTCAGGACTATGTTAAACAGCAGGTTAGGTATTTTAAAATCAGGAGGATAAGATCATCTGCTGTGATGGGTTGTCACTCCTCAGGTGCAGTCTGGGAGCTGTGGGAACTTCTGTGTCCCTCCAATCAGTCAGCTGGGTTGGTCTTGCTCAGACTGCTTTGTTGGAGATACAGACAGCCTTCCCAGGCCTGCTATCACTCAGTGTGACAGCAGATGATGCAACACACACAAACTGAGCTACCTGAGTGCTTTACCTGAGCCACTCAAAGACAGGCAGGAGGTAACAGCCAATTTCCCAGCTCCCCCTTGCACCCTTGCTGGAATATAAACCCAAAATTATACCATCTTGCACTGCACAGGGATCTGTACAATGTAAGCCCATTAATAAAGTTCACCTTCCCTCTCGATTTGGGATGGATATGCAATAGCTCTTGCTCACAGAGCTAAGATGTTTCCCTAGACATTTCACTCAAAGACACTAGTTAAGATAAAGCATAAAACACGTGTATCAACTACAGATGGTGAGATTTTTAAGTGATAGCAAACAGATCAAAGCAAAGTTACCTAGTAAACAAAACTACAAACTAAGCCTAAAATACTAATTCAAGTCTTATCTAGCAATCTCTCTCTCTGACTGATGATACAAGCAGTCCACCAAGTTTCCACACACAGGCTAGAAATCCCTTTAGCCTGGGACCAGCACTTTTCCCACATGAGAACTGAGAACACCTGAGGAACAAACACTGAACTGGGGAGTCAGGCCCCTTGATGATGTCACATCCCACCTTATATAGCTTCTCCATATGGTAACACTCAGTTCCCAGTCCAGTTTGTGGAAAAATACAAATACCAAAATGGAGTTCAATGTTATGTGGTCTGGTCACATGCCCTGCTGAGTCATAGCAGGCATTACTCATAGGCTGTCTGGAGTGGTCTCAGGAAGGCTCACCAGGTGCGGGAGAAGCATCTCCTAAGGCCTATTGTTTCCCCTAATAGTCCATTATGCTGAATAGGCCCTTCACAACCAGCTGTTTAGACTGGAAGCCTTTTCCCTAGTGGGTGCTATCCAGGTGTAACTTCATCTGAAATACAGATAGTCAATATTCATAACTTCAGATACAAAAAGTGATACATGCACACAAATAGGATAATTGTATTTAGCAAATCATAACTTTTCCAATGACACCTCAAGACATCTTTGCATCATAATTATACAGTTATGAAGAATATGGGGTGCAGTGTCACACCTGCACCTATGAATTTTAAACTAGCTTGCTGAGAAGCTCAATGGATCATTAATGCTGATTTCCAATAAGACTTAAGTTGCTTCCAGTCCCAAGAGACCAGTCATTTACCCCAGATCAATTGGTATCCTAGAACAGTGGCTCTCAACCTTTCTAGACTGCTGTACCCCTTTGAGTCTGGTTTGTCTTGAATACCCCAAGTTTCACCTCACTTAAACTATTTGCTTACAAAAATCAGATAAAGATACAAAAGTGTCAGACTATTACTGAAATTGCTTACTTTCTCATTTTTACCTTATAAAATCAATTGGAATATAAATATTGTGCTTATTTCATAGTATATGGAGTAGTATTAACAGTTAATTGTCAGTATGAAATTTTACTGACTTTGCTACTGCTTTTTGTATAGCCTGTTGTAAACCTAGGCAAATATCTAGATGAATTGATGTACCCCCAGAAGACTTCTGCGGACACCCTAGGGTATGCATATCCCTGGTTGAGAACCATTGTGCTAGATCTCAAAGACAATGCTGATAGCCAATTCTATAGTAAACAAACTAAAGGTTTTAGCTAAGACAAGGAAATTAGTTATTGAGAGGTTAAAGCAGGCAAAAATATATGTACAGGCAAGTCACAGTCTAATTCCAAATGGTAGCAGATTTGGGTGGTAGTAATTTGCCAGTTTCCCAAAAGTCGCTCAAGACTGCCCAGAGTAACTCTGGGGATCTCCATCTTCTCATTCAGTTATTCTGCCCTATTAGAATCTAAACAGTCCAGAGATGAAGGATCTTTCCCTGAATCCATACTACACAGAAAACAAGCTGACAGGATCATTACCCATGCAGGCTCTTCCTTTCATAAGGAAGAATGAGGAATGCATCTAGAGTCTTTGACCTCTGATCTCTCACAATGACCAGTTGCTTTGAAATTAGCACATTTCTGTTAAAGTTACTCATTTGCATTCCAGAGGGCTTCCTTCTCATTTGATGGGTTATTTAGTTACAGGGGTATATACACAATGTAAATGTTTGCTACTACATTCTAATGGGATACAAATAAGTGAAAACAATGCAAGTAACATCCCACTAGTTTTCATGAAGTTTAAATACCAAATTCACTCTTGTACATTTAACAATCACTTTGATCTATACTAATACAAGTAAATCGGCCTGGGCTTTGGCATGAGCTGGCAACTGGTCTGCCAGCGTCATCACAACTTTGATTAAAAAAATTGGAGCAATGTCAAATTAATATGGCACATGTTAAATGTAGTGAAAGCTGGCTAACTGATCAGTGTCAATGTAACTGCAATCTAGGAATTAACAAGTGTGTTTATAGAGGGGTTCAGCAGAAATCTGTTCTTGTGCCCACACTAAACATTTTTATCAATAACGTGGGGAAAAATTCAATCACTGAAAGTTTGCAAATGATGCAAAGATTGGGGAAGTGATATATAATGCAGACGACAGGTCACTGATCTGGATGGTCTGGTAAGGTAGGCACAAACAAATAATATGCATTTTAATATGGCTAAATGTATACATCTAGGAACAAAGAATGTAAGCCATACTTAGAGCTGTGGAGTCTCTGTCCTAGGAAGCAATGACTCCGATAAAGATTTGGGGGTCACAGTGGATAATCAGCTGACTATGTTCTCCCAGCATGATGCGGTGGCCAAAAGAGCTGATGCATAAACAGAGTAATCTTGAGTAGGAGTAGAGAGCTGTATTTGGAACTTGTGACTACTTACTGGAATATTGTGTCCAATTCTGGTGTCCAAAATTCAAGAAGGATGTTAATAAATTGTTCAAAGATGATTCATTAGAATGATTAAAGGATTAGGAAGGTGTAACACAATCCAATGGCTGGAAGTTAAAACTAGGCAAAGACTGTAAGTGAGGTGTACATTTTTAAGAGAGAATAATAAGCCATTGGAACAATTTACCAAGGGTTGTGGTGGATTTTCTGTCCCTGACAATTTTAAAATCAAGTGTTTTTTTTTTTAAATCTCCTCTAGGAATTATTTTGGGGAAGGTCTATGGCCTATGTTATACAGAAGGACAAACTAAATTATCACAATGGTTCCTTTTGCTCTTGGAATGTATGAATAGAGGGAGGTTCAAGGACATCTACATAGGCTGCACCAGCAAAGCACATGACAGTTTATTCTGGAGTGACTATATTTAAATATGGGTAATCTTTGGATTTTAGTCCTGCACAGGGCTTTAATTCTCATACTATTTCCCAGAGCCCCCAGTACATACCATATTCTGAGCTTAGGGCTTCAGCCCCACAGGACATGCTAGAGTTCAGGGCTTCAGACCTGTGGGGCACACCCTGCAGGTTTGAAAATATTTACTGGAGCGCCGCTCCATATAACTCCAGCTGAATTTAAGCCCTGGTCCTACCCATAACATGGGTACCAACAATGTCCGTCCAAACATCCCTGCATAAATAGCTACCCTGGTGAGAGAGCAACTGGTAGTAGAATGTTTAATTACACACTGAGCAGGTGCAGGGTGGTGGTGGAACCCATTGCCTGACTGAAGGCAAGATGATGCTGCCTACAAAGTGTGTATAATTCAATGTATTTTACTGGGGCGTGCAGCACGCTGCACAACATGCGAAGATAAAGGGGAGTACTTCAGTCAGGAATGGGTTAAAGATTGTGCTGTTTAAAGGCCCTGCACAGGCAGCCAGAAAATGTGCTTCTGATAACTGGTAAACACTATACAGAACTATATAAAATTGGTAGGTGACTTCCAGTCCAGATGCAGGAAATAGGTAGATGGAAAGAAATTACAGTCCAGGAAGAATGATGGGGAAGGCACTGGGGGATTAGTTGCACTTGAGTGGCACTAGCCTGCATCCCCACTGCAAAGTGGCTGTGTCGGTCACTTGAATTTTAGCCTATACCCCCTCTTGGGGCAGCCAGCTCAGGTTAAAAGCATCTCCACACTCAAATGAGGGGTTTGTGTGTGTGGATGGCATGGGGCTTAGAGGCAGCCTCAGAGTTAGAACTCGAGTTAACTTTGCAGTGAAGACAAGATCTGGGCAATGGAGAGCTACACCACACTGGTGGGAGCACTGCAGGGATTGTGCCTCCTGGAGATGGAGTGCAACCACTGATGGAATACTTCAGAGGATGTAGCTGCCCCCTTACACACTGTGGGTCCAGTTCATTTTTGCTGACCTACAGGGGAGTGAAGAGCCCTAGTCCTGCCCGCATGCCCCTTTTGGGGTGCCCCTTGTGGATAAGGGAGGAATTAGCCTCTGCATTTTCCCCTGAGTGTAGGGAATTGTGCCCAGCCCCCATTCAGGTTGCAGGGGGGATGCTCACACCTTCCCTCTCAAGCAGTTATTCTGAGGTAAGAGATGCTAATGTGCTCTTGGGGCAGCACATCTACTCACTGTCCCTCACTAAGGGCTTAAGGTAAAGCCACAAATGAGCCCCCTGTTAGCAACTGAAGTCAGCCTTGAATCCAAGGGACGAGATGGAAACAAACTGATAAAGTATGGGCAAAATTGCATCTACTTGTTAAAGATGCAGGAACATCAGGAAAAGACTAGCAGAATGTGTATGTGCTTTAGTTGAAAGGAAAAGCAGTTGAAAACATTTTTTTTAAAAAAAAAATCCTACTAGCACTGTGGTCTAAGAATCATTTAAGGTGATATTTTTTTTGCTCTGGGTGGATGAGTCATTCTCTGCAATTATCTCCTTCAGTATATGAACACAAAGCATGAAAGATGGAATACATAGTCACTGAAGTCTCACATAAACCCCTCCACACCTTTAAACTCCCCATGGGGCTCCCTCTTGGAGCTACTGGCAAAGACACTATGCAAAAGGCCTCCATGCACCCCATGAATTAAGAGGTCTCAAAGCTGGCCTGTTATATGCCAACACAGAGGATGGTATTCTGGGCAGTCTGAACATATTTGTGAGCCATGACTGTAGAAACTTTGGATAGATTCCTGTCCCCACTTAAGTCAGTAGAGTTTTTTCCATTGACTCCAACAGGATAAGGATTTCATTCTCTGAATAAGGCAGATGATAATGATTAACATGAAGTGTATTGAGAAGATTTCCCCTCATCTCTCTGCTCTTCTGCTTCCTTCTCATGAATCATCATTTGACACATACAGACTGCTCTGGACTAATCCCAAATTACTTCTTAAACCCAGATCTCTTTTCTAGCTGGCTGTGCTCTTATGTTGACTCATCTATTGATCCTGTTTTGATATTAATACCAGAATTTCTCTGATTTCCCCCCCCAAGTGTCAAGACCATCTGGAAACTTCAGGTCAGATCCTGGGATATTCACAGGGGTTGCATATTCAGTGATTTCGCTGGGAGTTTTGCTTTGGTATGGACTACAAGACTGAACCCTGAGCTTGTTCTCTATTCTACACCAATAGAGCCCGTAGACCTAAATTGCAACAAGTCCTGCATATGGGACGAGACTGCATGCAAAAGGTGCCCTGGTCTAATGAAATCATGCAAGGAGGTAAGGGCAGTGTGATCTAGTGACTAGAGTACTGAACTGGGATTTAGGAGACCTGGGGGTCTTCCTGGCTTTGCCACTGGCCTAGTGAGCACATCACTTCACCTCTGTGCTTCAGTTTCCCCCATCTGTAAAATGAGGAGAATGAGACCCACTTCCTTTGTAAAGCACTTTAAGATCTATGATAGATTAGATCTACTGTGTAGATTAAAATTGTTAACTGGAATTGCATCCTGGAACTGAGTGGAAGCCAAGGCAATCTAAGGAGTACTGGTGTAATGTGCTCCCTTCCTGAAACGCAACAAATGAGTAGCCACATCTTCTGAGTAGAAGTTTCTGAATAGCCTCCAACTATATGCTTAGAGCACATTACACCAGTATTCTATAGATGGCCATGGCTTCCTGATTGTTCTGGAATAACCCATTATCTTACTCAGGGAAAAGGGACCTGCTTAATCTGGGGCTGATCTACCTTTGATCACTCTCCTGTAGCCATCTGGCCTGACCCTGTCACAAATGAAAAACCATTGCAGTTATCTGGAAATCCAGGAGCACTTGAGGGGTCAATAGAACTTCCAGCTTGTGAAATTTTTTTAACAAAAGGTACATGAACCATAACAAACAAAAAAAAGCCAAGATCTTCCCCATCTCTCAGCTAGACTCTGGGAACTCTACCTGCAGCTTTTGTTTCATTTTTGTACCAATATACATCAGAATCACATCTCTAGCTGATTACAGGGTTTTGGTCCCAGGTTTGTTATTCAGAAACCCTGATTATATCTGTACCACAGACATCACTTTGCTGTCTGGACAACATAGTAGCAATTGCAAGCTTGACTTTTAATATAATTGGTGGCAGAGCCTTGCTCTTTAATGTCAAAATAAATCTTTTGGCTGCTTCTTCCATCCTGCTGCTTTCAGTGTTTAATGCATGTGCTGAGCTTGAAAGCCCCTTACTGCCTTCAGTCAGCAAAATAGAGCTCAGAAATGGGGCTGAGGCCTAATTTACTGTGATGAACATACATGTTTTAATGCCTTTAGTAATTAAAATGTAATTAATTCCTTTCCCTTTTGTATGTACAACAGAAACAACCACTCCTTTGACAAATGTTCCATCTATTGTTCTGTTATTAAATGCAGCTAGAAAGTGATTTATAAAAGCTGAAAGGTTTCTCCCACCCTTCCCACACACACATTCCTCCCCACCTAACACATGAACTAAAAAGCGAATCAGTGGAAATTATGCTTAGATCTGATGGCTCATCTATTTCTCTTCTTTTGGCTTCTTTTCCAAGTGAGTAAAAAGATGCTGACTTAGCAGTCTTCAGACTCGCATCAGAGCCAAGGCTTTCAAGAGTGATTTGGGATGCCTCTCTTTTTAGATGCAAGGCTTGAAAGTCCTTAGAGAGGTTGAATAGTCAACACTTTCTGAAAGTCTGGACCCTTCTGAAAGTCTCAACTTGGGCATCCAAAATCACTAGTCACTTTTGAAATCTTGGCCTTGGATTGAGGTACAACAATATGTAAAATCTGATGTTCGGATTTATATCTGAATCCCATCAGTTGTCTGCAGCTGAACTGAGCTGACAGATTTCTACCTTCCCCATCTCCCCTTTTGTTCTCTTCTTGGGATTTGTAGTTCCAGCGGGTGGTGCCAGCAATGACAACTGAACTATGTTGTTCCCTACTACTCTGCATTGCAGAGCAGTAGCTTGGGAAGCTGACTGATTCCCAATGCCCTCAAAGAGGCCACATGGGAATAGCAACCAGACACCAGACCTTGAAGAGTGTGACACTCTCTATCTCAGGGGAGTGCCCTGTAACCTCCATATTCATCATTTATATATAATTGTGATATTTCATATAAAGGATTCCATGTAAGGTTGTGCTGATGTGCTGAAAGCCATTGTTCTATCTAAATATGAATATCATTAGTGCATATGAAGTTATGAGATTGTGTTGTATGGTTATCACTAAACTATGCTGTGAGTTGGAGAATTGCTCAGATATTAGATCCCCAGAGACAACAACAATGGAGGTAACCAATGCCTCAGTGGGTGTCAAACAACCATTAATAGCCATTGTCCAGCAAGGGAGCTACAATTCAATGACTCACTTGCACAAGTCCACACCAGGGGAATTACTCAACCTTGCCTGGTGACTCAGCAATGTCTACCAGAAAAGCCAGGACTTGTGTTCTCTAAGCACATGGAATGAGGATATAAAATAGAGGACAGAGGCCACATGGTTTATCCTTTTTCCTCCCCAACTTATGCTGAAAGTAGTGAGAACGCTGGAGCTGAGGAGACTGCATATGAAAGACTGTAACCAACCTGCAGTATCCAGTGGGGTGAGAAACTGCTTAGTCCAGCTATTGCCTAATCTATTAAGGTTGACGAGTTAGACTGTGTGCTTATCTTTTATTTTCCTTTAGTAACTACTCTGACTTTTGCCTATCACTTATAATCACTTAAAATCCATCTTTTGTAATCAATAAACTTATTCTAATGTTTATCCTTACCAGTGACTTTGACTGAAGTGCTTGGTACATCTGCTCAGGTTACAAAGGCTGGTATATGTCCATTTTCTGTTGATGAAGTGGTGAGACAATTAATAAATTTGCATTGCTCAAGCAGTGCAAGATGGTATATTCCTGTGGTACAAGGCTGGGAGTTGGGATGATTTGGCTAGTGCCTTTCTCTCTGTGATTCGTGAGTGGATCTGGAAGCATTCATACAATCCAGCTAGGTGTGGGGCTCCATATGCGGTTGCACTGAGTGGTAACAGCACCTGGAGGGTTTGCTGCTTGTCACCATTGAGGCATTGTGAGGGACAACCCCGATTAGTGAGTTAAGGAGGCAGAAGAGTCCCACAATCCCAGGCTACACTCCAGGGATCACGTCACAAAGAGACAGGAAGGGGTAAAGATCTAGAGACCTCCCCCACTCACTTTCTCGGTTGATAACAATAGGGATTTGGGTGCTCCAGGGAGTGAGAGAGTAATAAAGAGGCAAGGTGAAAAAGCCCAGTTTCAGGCTTTGAGACCCAGAAGTGTGAACCAATCCAAAACTGGCATGAGAATCTCAGCATACCAGAATATTTTATCACTATGATTCCAAAGGAGTGTTCTCCAGTCACACAAGTGTCTAGCCTGAATTGTGTCAATTAGAGGGCATGAGGCTGTGTAAATACAATGTTCATCAACTGAGACAAGAAAACATTTATCGTGTCTGCAGATTATCCCCCAAAGATTGCCTGCTGAACTTTGCTACCCTTCTTTAAAAAGATCTGATCCAAAGTATTTTTTTAACAAACAGTCTAATTAATGAAAGCTCCTCAGGAGAAGGATCATGTTCTTAGCAAAAGGCTGTATACGCTACCCACAAAACTAAGTGTTGTTTACATTTAGAGAACTACATGAATGATTTACCTATAAAATTAGATAAAAGCAGGCTCTCTTTGAAAAACAGATGCTGCTTCTGAGTTGAATAAATTGCATTATGCATTTATATTCTAAATTTCAAGGGCAAATAATTATTCTGATTTCCTTTTCTTGCCAGACTTATTTCTTTTTAGCAATAATCACTTTACCTTTCACATTTGAGTTTAGAAAGAATTTAAAACAAATATCCCAGGTGCAAAGGAACAAAGCAATTTATGTACTAATGAACTCCATTTGAATGCCCCTATTTTTCAATCATTCATCCAAAAAGTATCACTCATGAAGCCCTTGAATAAGCACTATGCATCCTGGCTGCTCTTTTACAAATGGTAGACTGACCCTAAAAGGCATGGTCTACTGCAGTGTTTCCCAAAGTTGGGACACCGCTTGTGCAGGGGAAGCCACTGGCGGGCCGGGCTGGTTTGTTTACCTGCTGCTCTGGCTGATCACGGCTCCAGGCCAATGGGAGCCGCTGGAAGCAGCGGCCAGTACGTCCCTTGGCCTTCCCGCAGCCCCCATTGGCCTGAAGCGGCAAACCATGGCCAGTGGGAGCTGCGATTGGCCGAACCTGCAGACACAGCAGGTAAACAACCTGGCCTGGCCTGCCAGGGGCTTTCCCTGCACAAGCGGTGTCCCAAGTTTGGGAAACTTGTCTACTGGAAACTGGGATTTAATGTGAGCAACTGGTAAAGTGTGTGTGTATATATAGTCTAAATGCCAGTGCTGTGGGGGTAATTATATATTTGTAAGTGCCATTCTGGTTTAGACTGCCAGGGTTTCCATTACCTTTATTAAACTATCAGCAGTTTTTGTCCTCTCACAAGTTATCGCTACTTTCTTCTTATGCAATAGACATTTCTCATTACTAGTAATTTTCAGTCTCTTTTTAAGGGGGAGAGAGTAATAATGAAAGTGAAATGCAATAAACCAATGTTTAACTTAGTTCATTTTACTTTAGAAGTAACCCTATTTCTCTTTCATGGTGTACTATAAACCTGTTGTGCCTTTAAAAAAAATGCTGACTGGGGGGGAAATATAATCCTTCCCTAACCTTTCCAAGTTGCAATATCTTGCTCTAAACACGTTACCAGCCTAGCTCCTTCAGCTGTCAAAAATGTTGTTTCCCAGTCCAAAAAAAACGCACTATGAGAATAGAATGCTGTTCTTCCAATAGTGAGCATTGTTTCATACCTATACTTTCCTCTTGATCTCCTTTTCTACAGCTGTCTTGTTCCTGGACCACACTGCATATTACCTCCAAATTAGCCACCTTGATTCTATCTCAAGCTTGTAACTTTCATGTTTTGCAATGGCACAGGAGGAGTTATGGGCTATAAACGGTCTTCAGATTTCTGATAAATCTAGCATTATGTATATCCTGAATGTGCAGTCAGAGACATCCAGAATAGCAGTCCAGTTTGTCAAAGGAGAGACCAAGAGAAGACCTCACGAGTCTCCGTCTTATGCCTTCATCACAGGACTGTCCTTCTTCTCTGCTCATAATCAGGAACTCCTAAGAAGTCTCTCTCAATGTTTAATAAAGTACAGGGTTATACAGTATAGCCAAAATAGATATGGCCTTTCAGCAGCTTGAAAGAAGATGTTCTCTGACATGTATGGAAACTAAATATTTCCCTTGGGACATAAATTTGAAAAATATTTATCCAGCTAATATGAAATAATCTCCTTAAAAATTCAGCTTTGTGACCCCTTTAGTTTCTATGGAGACCTTCATTCTGTTTCTAACTAAGAGTTCCGTAGTTAATCTTATACCATGCAGGTTGAAATGATAACATTGAGAAGAGTGAGGGTAAACATTAGTTTGCTTAATTATATTTAGCTTTGATGGGTAAGAACAAATCTTGAAATATTCTATTACTCTTTGACTGTGAGTACTAAGATTACTCCAACTGGCTATCAGAGCAAGCTGCTGATTTTGGTGAGAAATACAATTGTTAAAGTAAAAATCAGTAGTTGTCCTTCAATTCAATGTTAGTGATATAGATTTGCCAGCCCTGGTTAAACTTATTCCGCCCATCTAAGTAAGCGGGGCAACACCTTATCTAATTTTTGAAAGTTATACTACAGTACAGACTATATGCTATATTGCTGCAGTTTGTGTTACATGGTGCTCTTGTTGTATGAACTCTGCCATCCTGACTGTAGGTCCATAGAGCCAAACCAGCAAACATGTTAAAATCATGACATTTCCCATTTGCAGTAGTTAAATGAATCACGAAATCTGTGGTATTGCTCATTCTAAGTAAAGGCAATACTATGGAGAAATACCATAGTACACTAAATGTCAAGATTTTACCATATGAGTGTATTTCAGTATTTCTAAAGTATCAAAGTGAGCAATCATGCCGTGTGTCTTAGACAAAACAAGGGGGAAAGACCACCATCATGGATATCATAAAAAAAGGGAATAATGTTCCATCTGTTGTGGTACAAAACTATAGTAAGTTCTCTAATGAAAATGAAGGCAACCTAGGTTTGACCATTTAGTATTTATTATGAGCCTAACCTTGCAAATCCTTACTCAAACAAGTTGCTCTTGCTTGTTGAGAATGCGAATGTTTGAGAGTAAAGGTTGGCAGAATTGGGCCCTCTGTTTGAAGCTGCATATTTTTAAAAAAACTTGGTGAACAGTGAAATCTGATTTTTAAAAATGTTACACTGAATTACTAGAAGGAAGGAACGGTGAATTACACCGTTACTAGAGATGGGCCCGAATCAAAACTCAAGATATGGCTTTCCTGAATTTTGGGAAGGTTCAGATCCTGTTGGAGTTCAGGCCCATGTACATGAAATAGCATGAGTCACTAGACTCTCTAATCGCAGAGATATTCCAGGGTGACTATTGGAGAATGGTTCCCTGTTCATCCCAACACTGCAAGATCATGGTTGACAGATGTTGCTTGTTCTCTTCTGCCCCATATAGAAATACTTCTTTGCTTGTTCCTCCTTTTTCCTCCCCCCATTTAGTCTTGGCCCACCCATATGTATTCTTCATGTAGAAAGAAAACGATTCTAAGTTAGCTTTCTAACTCTAAACAGTGTGGTATGTAATGCAGCTTACATAACTGCCAGGCAGTGTGGTCTAATGGATCAAGCCAAAGGACTGGAAATTTGGAGATAGCAGTTATTAATAGTCTCACGGTCTGTAAGAAATGCATGTATTACTATCCCTATTTTAGTATGCTCCATTACAATAATCATTATTTTATTCTATGGTCCTTCATTTTATTTTAAATTTTTGCCTTCCTTTGTCTATCCTCAAGTTCTGCATTTGCCAGATTATAAGCTTTTCAGGCCAGGAAAGTGTGTGTATGTATGTGTGTTTGGTTTTTATAGATAACACACGTGTGCGCGCACACAGAGCAACATGCAAAATGATTGGGCCATACATAAGTGTTTACTAGTAGTACCTCAAAGGGACAATGTAAGGATTAGTTATGTACATAAAGTGTGTTCATAAATGCTAAGCACTCTTGTACTTCTCTTTAGGTACCACAACAATATGGTATTTCTAAATTATTTAAGTAAATAGATAGAACTAGGAGGAAAGAAGGTATTTTAATTTAGTCAAACCTCCCTCATGAGAGGTAGCACAGCTGCTTCTTGATCTGCTAAAATTCAGCCATCACAGGCCCCAGTATAATCCCAACACTTCCTAAAACTTGGTAAAATAAATGTAATTCCTGTATAATTTTGGCACGTGACTGACTCACATTATGCTTTTGTTTTGTTGACATAAGAAGTAAGTGATGTTAAAAAAAAAATCAGCCATGCATATTCTCCTAAGGCTAAATTAAACCTGTTAAAATAATTCACATGAATATGATCCTAAAAGCCTTTAAATTATTAGGTTATCTTTAAATGGATTACAGAGGTAGAATAATGGTTCCACACACTCTCGCAGATCAATTGCACCCAAGGCTGCTGTCAAAGTGAGACTTATGTAATTAGCAGATCTATGAGACACTCTTTCTAACGTTCTAAGATACTGACTGAATCTCTGTACAAGCATCCAGAGCAGAAATAAGCATGCTCAAGCCTTCCAGTTTGTTCCCAGCGCTCAGATACAAAAAAACTAGTATGAAATAGCTGTGAGCATTCTGGCTATTAATATCAATGAGCTCACTAAAGAAGCATTCAGAATTTCTGAACACAGTGCTAGCAAAACAAGTAGATACTGAGCTGCCGCATGTTTACTTACACCAAGTATACAATCTCTCTTTTCCATATTTAACAAGTCCACCCTTGAAGCAGTTACTCATTTAGGCCCTGATTTAGTAATGGATTTAAATGTGCTTAAATCCATCCCTATGCAGCAAAGCATTTAAGTATGTGCTTAAACTAAAGCAACTGTAGTTGCACTGCAGTCAACAGGACTTACATACATGCTTTAATTTGATCATTCATTTAAGTGCTTTGCTAAATCCAAGCTATAGGCTTGTGAAAGAAAAATAGGCAATAAACAGGCAACCATATCATCATCAGTGCTGGTCAAATATTACCAGTAAACATGACGAGCAGAAGTGATCAGAAAATGCGGAGGGGGAGGGGGTTCCCATGGGAAATGTTAACTTTTTGGTGAAAAATCAAAAACTGAAAACCAAAAATTTCTCTTGGGAAATGCTGCTGCAGTTTCTCCTGGGGGTTGTAGTTCAGGTAACTTATGGTCCCGATTCCCCTATATAGGCCAAGCTATCTGGCTGGATTACACCTCCCATGATGAATCACAATCTCCCCTCTTACTGAGTCAACATGGTGTATCATAGGAGTCGCTTGTCGTGGTGGATCATGGAAGATGTAATCTGGCTAGGAAATTTAACCCATAGAGGAGAATGGAAGCATGAAGCTCCTGAAATACAACTCCCAAGAGGCTCCATCAGAGCATTGCTAAATCAAAACTTCTCAATTTTTGGCCATTTAATATTTTTGTTTTGTTTTTATTTTTGGGTGTTCAGATTTTCAGTGAACATTAAAAACTTTCTGCGGAAAGCAGAGACTTTTCTCAAATAAAATTCAGTTTCACTCCAATTTTCCATTTAAAACATTTTTTGCCAGAAGGTTTCCAACCACCCAAATGGTGAGTTCTGTTTTTTGTGGAGACATTATTTATGTTCACAAGTATTCAGATGATCAATATGTTATTGGTGAAAATGTTTGGTAATCCCAAACATTTCATTATTTAGGATGAGCAATCATTCATGGGAAAATTTGTACTGGGACGTGTATTATTCACTTTCAGTTACTTGTTAGTCAACTGACTTTAAGAGTTTGTCCTCTAATCAGGATTAAAAAAATGACACCATGTGACTTTGGTGACCAATCACACACCATGAATAGAGAACAGTCAAAACCATAGTTGTGATGAACAGTTCATAAACAACCTAAAGGACAGAAATGGTTCATGTGACCCAATCTGGTGAATATTAAGAATAACTAATATATTCACAGGAACTGGCTCTTGGACAACTTGTAAACAGGAAAAAAAGGCTAAACCTGTCAGCTAACATATTTGCAAGAACAATTCAATCTAGGGTTTATGACCACATGTACAAATGATGTATGATTATAGAGGAAATTGAAATACAAAAAAATGACTAAGGAATTGATTTGTTAACCCTTCCAGTGATGCCTGACCCATACCAATCAGTATGGTCTACATAAGAAGAAAATCGATTTCAGCTCATTGAAATATATAGCGTGAGTAGAAACGTGATATTATATCTCTTATATCGATCACGGCGACGGATCGATGTCGATGTCTCTCCTCCGCGACGCCGCGCCACGCCTCGGGGCGGCGGTGGGGAATCGATCGATAGAAGCGATTTGGGATATATATATCGATCAGATGATGAGGATATATATCGATCCGAATCGATCGTCGCTACCGCCGATACGGGCGTAGTGTAAAACGTAGCCTCAGTATGTCTGCACCTCAATTTTGAGAAGCTGCCTGTTCAAAAGAATGATATGTGCAGCAGCCCTGGATAGCCATATTTCATTAGGGACATACTGCATATAATATAATCAGCAGAATTAAAACAGTTAAAGAGTGTGTAACTGGCTGCCAAAAAAATTATACTTGATTGTTCACTTATTTGCTAGCTTTTCCAGCAAGTATGTAAGTGGTACTAAGTGGTTGGCTGCTGCTGCTGCATGAACAGCCGGAACAATCTGCTGAGCTCTGTAAATTTGTCCACTTTATACAATCCATGAAATTCACACTGATTGATCTATAAGGAAAAGCATTCCATTACCATGCCTTCCAAGGGCCTTTTAGGAAAAGGCAAAATCAATACAGTTCTGTAAATAAAATGGGAACTATATCAACCTGACTATAAATTTAATGTTTTTAAAAGTTAGCATATTTAAACTAATAACTCTTTAATAATATATATTTTCTGTATATTGGTAATTTTCCTATGGCTAAATTCAACTTGCGAGAAAATGAAATAACTGATATAAAAGGACAGAGCTTATAATATCACAATGGAAAAGGCTTTGTAAAGCCTCCTCTGCCTTTTTATTATTTTTTTTTAAAGTATTTTAATTTTGTCACTCCAGTCTGCATCTTCAGTTAGGTTGAATCCTGCCCACAAAGCTATATTTAGCTGAAAGACTTAAATATTCCAGGGAAATTATTGGGGCTGTTCAGTGCCAGAGCACACCAACACCCTAAGGCATCAGGTCTACCACGACTCAGAGGCCAGCACTGTGAGTGTTTCAGCAACTGGGCTTTGTAGGTGCTAGCCCTGGTGGGTCCCAATAACCACTCTGATACAAGGCTAAGTGGAATGATATTTTACTAGGATTGGCAGGAAAGGGAAAGTTTGCAGATATCCTAGGTTCAGAGGCTTAACAGTTACAGTGCAATAGCATCAGAGGGGTAGCCATGTTAGTCTGGTTCTGTAGAAGCAGCAAAGAATCCTGTGGCACCTTATAGACTAACAGACGTTTTGCAGCATGAGCTTTCGTGGGTGAATACAAGCATCCGAAGAAGTGGGTATTCACCCACGAAAGCTCATGCTGCAAAACGTCTGTTAGTCTATAAGGTGCCACAGGATTCTTTGCTGCTAGTGCAATAGCAGTAAATGCTTGGGCCCCTGGAACAGTCTAATTGAGAATCAGGGTTCTTCAGGCCTAGTGCCTAGGGTTTCCTCTTCAGTCTAGTCTCTATTCAAGCAAACACATGCTAGTAGGTTTCTAGGCCAGGCTCAGTTATGTCTCATTGAAGCCCCTGTACACTGGCTCCCTGCCCAGCCACTGCTGCTGCTCTTGCATAAATCCCACACCCGCCTGTGATGTCCAGCGGTCGGTGTGTTGTATGTGCAGCTCTGTTCAAAGTTCCTGGGATTTTTCTCTGTATCTAGCCTCTCTGTAGCTCCTGGCTTGCCATGCGGCTGCCACTTCCCAACCGAGCTTGGCCTTACCCTTGTTCAGGGTGTTTCCCCTTGCCTGGCCAGAAGAAAGGGATCTGCACTGAGGAAGGGCTGCTTGGTAGGTCCATCACACTAGTGACTGCCAGATATTTAAAGGTACTTAGGCACTTTTGCAAATCCCACTAGATGTGTGAGTTAGGTACCTAACTCCCATTGGACTTCAAGGGGTGCAAGGCACCTAACCTGGGTAGGTGCTTCTGTAAATGATGTTAAGTACCTACCTGTGTCCTTAGGTGCCTAAATACCTTTGTAATCCTTGCCTTAAAAGATTACAGCACTGATCCTGAAATGAGCTCTATGCAAAGAGCCTCCCATTGATTTCAGTGGAGGTCCTTGAGGGTGTAGGGGGTCCATCTATGTCAGGGGTTCCCGAACTTGCTTCGCAGCTTGTTCAGGGTAAGACCCTGGAGGGATGCGAGATGCTTTGTTTACCGAGTGCCTGCAGGTACGGCCACTTGCAGGTACGGCCCGTGCCGCTTTCCGCAGCTCCTATTGGCCAGGAACGGTGAACCGCAGCTGCTGCGAGTGGCCTAACCTGTGGAGACTCAGGTAAATGCAATAAAAAGCTTTTATTATTCTATTAGAAACATTGAAAGGGAAAGGGAAGAATGTTCCAGAATATAAATTGGATGGATAGTAAATAAAAAACAATACAAACAAAAACCTGCTTAAATAACAACTGGGCTCTGCAACCATCTAAAACCCTAAGAAATGCCAAAGGAATTATGACATTCCAGCTTTCTTTGTGGGGTTGGTGGCATGTAAGGACATAGGGCCAGGTTCGTCCCTGTTGTAATCTGACTTGGTTCACTTTAGTGAAGATGCCAGCCGTGAATTTGTCTCACAATGTCTGCTGATCTATGCGCCAATCTAAATGTAACTTGTATACTGAGTTTCCTGGGGAATGCATGGGGGAGATGTGGTTGAAGGCTCTATTTTATTTATTGGTGGCAGATAATCAATGTAGCTCGGGGATCGGCAAGCTTCGGCACACCAGGGTAAGCCCCCTCGCGGGCTGGGACAGTTTGTTTACCTGCCGCATCCGCAGGTTCAGCTGATCTGGCTCACACTAGCCACAGTTCGTGGCTCCAGGCCAATGGGGGCTGCAGGAAGCGGCGCAGGCTGAGGGATGTGCTGGCCGCCACTTCCCGCAGCCCCCCATTGGCCTGGAGCGGTGAACTGCGGGTAGTGGGAGCCGCGACGCAGGTAAACAAACCGTCCCGGCCCACCAGGGGCTTACCCTGGCGGGCCGCATGCTGAAGCTTGCTGACCCCTGCTGTAGATGGAGGTGGGTATTCAGAACCACTCTGGTCCAGGTTTGATTTATTTTTTTTTTCAAATGGATGTTCTGGGTGGGCTAATGAAAGCACCGTCAGCTACATGTTGAGGGGGGCGGGGGGAGAGCCATGGATAATATATATGATGCTGACACACATTTTGCCACAGTGACATCAGCGATAGGGGCTGCACTAAGTCAAATAGCGAACAGGTCAAATAGTAGTGTAGTTCTGGAGCACATATGATGACTATATTTCCCAAAGAAAAAATGGGACACCCTCAGCTGCTCACCTGAGGGCCCCTCCACCCACATGAGGCTGGAACTGTGTACCCCCTCCCCTCCCCACATGAGGCTGTTGCCACCATTGCTGGAACCCAGCAGGGGCCTACTCAGGAGGCTGTCGCTGGTTGCTGGAACCCTGCCTGTGCTGACTTCCCCCAGCTCTGCCTCCTCCCTGCAGGGGGGCGGGGGTGGCATCTCTGCTTGCCCCTTCTGCATTTCACCCAACTTTTTTGACAAAAGTGGGCATTTGCCCCATTTGCTTTTGCCAATTGATCAAGTCAGCAAGACCAAACGGGACAAATGCCTCCTTTTGGAAAAAAAAAGTTGGGATAGCAGGAACAGGTCTTTAAAAAGGGACTGTCCTGGCCAAAATGGGATGTATTGTCATCCTAGGAGCACACAACAAAAGATCAAGCAAACTTCTAAATCATCAGCAGGCAGCCAGCATGGAGACCTCATGTCAGGAACCTGAAAGGAAGCGGGTGGTGAGATAGCATGGTTTATTGGAGAGGAAGTTAGGAGACTACTGGAAGAGAGAAAGGAAGGGATAGATGATTGAGGAGGAAACTTGAACAGTATAGAATGTCCTGCTAAGAAACCAAAATAGATTTCAGTTAGCTCCCAGCTTCAATACTTACCTGAGTATCATTAGGGGTGTTGGGAATTCATAGAGGTTTGGGATAGAGAGCAGAGTTAATCCCAAAGGATGAACCAAAACTCTTTCAAGCCATAGCCCAAATTTCAGAAATCAAAACCCACATATCCCTCACAGATGTGTCATCATTATAATGTTTTATTCTCATGGTTGAGTTACAGGAGTTGTCTTTATGAGGAAGAGGAGGGTGGGAGGGGGGAGAAAATAGGGGGTCTCAAAGCACTTTGAGCTGTGAGAGTCTGGCTCCTTGGGGTGCATGCTTGTTTTCTGAGCTTAACAATAATCCACCCAAAGGAGCCACAGGTGGCGCTCTTTTGGTTTTTTCTTTCCTTACAACAGTGATCTCTGCACCCTTACAAAGTTTCATTTGTTCCAAGAGGAATGCAAGCCTGTGGGAGGTGGCCACAATCAATTTCTAACACTGCCAATTAAGTAAAAATCATTATTTCAAATGACTATTCTTTGTTATACAGATCCATCATCAAACAGCCTATTTCAGAGATGGAATAAAGTGCTATTTCAATAACTGTCTTAGAATGTTTCTATTCCAGTGGTTCTGAAACTTTTGTATTGGTGACCCCTTTCAAACAGCAAGCCTACGAGTGCCACCCCATCTTATAAATTAAAAACACATTTTTTTTTAATATTTAACACTATAATGCTAGAGGAGAAATGGGGTTTGGGGTGTAGTCTGACAGCTTGCAAACCCCCCCCCATGTAATAACCCTGTGACACCCTAAAGGGTCACAACCCCCAATTTGAGAACCCCTGTCTTATTCCCTATGCCCATGCAGAAAACTCTGTTGTGCAACTTGAATCTGGTGAAACATTCATACCTGGTATAAACCTGACATTAAAGCACTTTAAGCACCAAGTCAACTATCTGATGGCTAACCCTGAAAGTAGCACTTTTTCTAAGGCTATGGCTTCACTACAGCATAATTCTACATCAGTTATGTCACTTAGGGGTGTGAATTAGCCACCATAGCCTAGCTTTGGAGGAGGCACTTGTGACATTGTGCAGTCTACCATATTTTTATAAAACCATATAATGAGTGAATATAATGTAACTGGCATATGCTTCATGCCGAAGGTCTCTTGTAAGGTATCATTACAAAGCTTATAATCTACTGAGTGTGATCATCCTATTTGTATAAATGTACCACTCTTGTATCTGGGACTAGAAATATGAAATATAACTCTGAGGGCCTATTGTAATTATGCAAAGTATGGGCCATTAATGGCAGTTTGGAATCTTAATGGCTCTCATCAACCAGGACAGTTGACTGGAGCTCTGTTTGCAAGCAGGCCTTCCTGTGAGTCAGGCTGGGAGGAATGAAGGCTTGGAGTCTTACAGTGACATGTGATCATGTTACATGAACTGGAATCCATCTTTAACCTGGTGCTTTTCCAGTGGCGGGGGGGAACCCAAAGAGAGACAAAGGATTCCCGCCTTATGCAAAAGATATATAAAGGGGTGGAACAGAACAAAGCAGGAGAGGAGCCATCATGAAGAATCCCCTAGCTATCACCTGAGCTGGAACAAGAGCTGTACCAGGGGAAAGAATTGTGCCCAGGCCTGGAAGGTGTCCAGTCTGAGGAAAAACTTACTGAAGCATCTCTGAGGGTGAGATTATCTGTGTGCAGTTTGATTAGACATAGATTTGCGCATTTTATTTTATTTTGCTTGGTGACTTACTTTGTTCTGTCTGTTACTACTTGGAACCACTTAAATCCTACTTTCTGTAATTAATAAAATCACTTTTAACTTCTAAATTAACTCAGAGTATGTATTAATACCTGGGGAAGCAAACAACTGTGCATCTCTCTCTATCGGTGTTATAGAGGGCGAACAATTTATGAGTTTACCCTGCATAAGCTTTATACAGGGTAAAACGGATTTATTTGGGTTTAGACCCCATTGGGAGTTGGGCATCTGAGTGTTAAAGACAAGCACACTTCTGTGAGTTGTTTTCAGGTAAACCTGCAGCTTTGGGGCAAGTAATTCAGACCCTGGGTCTGTGTTGGAGCAGACGGGATTGTCTGGCTCAGCAATACAGGGTGCTGGAGTCCTGAGATGGCTGGGAAAACAGGAGCAGAGGTAGTCTTGGCACATCAGTTGGCAGCTCCCAGGGGGGTTTCTGTGATCCAACCCACCACAGCACTCTTCTAGCTAAAACCAAGGGGCTGCCAGAGCTGAAGGAGTCCACTGGTGAGTGTTTGTAGAAATACCTACAAAACAAGGCCCTTATCCTGAAATCTGATTCCCTGGGCAGACTGCCCATGCAAAGTCCCATAGACTTCAAATGCTTTCCATGCAGACATAAGGTCCCCATAACCAGATGAGATTGCAAGTTTAGGTCTTGAGACAGTATGTCTACAGTAGATCTGGCTGAAAAATTTCCATTTTAAAAAGAAGTGTTTAAAACAGAAAATTGAGGTTTTGGAGTAAACAGGTTTTTTTCTATGTCTGATTTCCACAGAATAGTTTGACTTTTTGTCAAAAAATCTGAACCCCTGAAACCTAAAGATTTTGATATGCCACTATGGGGCCACATGGTAGTTTCAGTTCATGGGTGTCATGCTCCCATTCTCCCCTATGGGCTGGATTCATATGGAGCTATACCTATCTCACTGAACTGGAAGAACCTTGAGTCCAGTCCCCTGCCCTCACTAGCAAGACTAAGTACTGTCCCTGACAGACTTTTGCCCCAGATCCCTAAATGGCCCCCCTCAAGAATTGAACTCATAACTCTGGCTTTAGCAGGCCAATGCTCAAACTACTGAGCTATCCCTGCCCCCTAAGTCCCTCACCAGACTATCTCTCTCAGGATGCATTGCAGCTATGGGCTTTCTTGAGGTGTTGTTCCATCATGATACGAGAACTCTTTTTCTTGTTGTTTTCATCCAGGAGTGCAAGTAGGGTGGTACCCTCCAGTACCCCATACCTGCAAGAGATTTCTAGCCAGTACAGGGTACCAGAAAGATGTGGGACCAGCCCCTCCCTCCTGCTGGAGCACACAACTGGGGAGGTGGGGCTGTGCTCTGCTCCTTAAAGGACCAGAATGCAGTTAGGGAGGGCATTCATTCTTATGGCTTTAACAGCACAATACATATGCTAACAAATTTAAACAAAGGCTTTGTTTAAGTTTGTTAGTGTATGTATCATGCTGTTTTACATTGGTCAGGAGCCCTCAAGAGGGAACGGTGGTGGGGGGATGGGAGGTGTTTAAATAAAACAGTGGTTTTTATTCTGTTTCTCCCCATTGGTCTGAATTATCCATGACATTCCATACTGCATCACATCAAGTCCAAATGATTAGAGGAATGCCTCTGCTTGCACTGACCAGAGGATGTTTGGATTTTGATGTCAGCCCAGTTCTGCAGCCTGACAGGAATCAGTGGTTTTGTCACCAGTATAATTAAGCATAGAATTCTTCTTTGCAGCTAAACTAGTCTAACATGCATTTTGTTAACTGGAACTGGAGCAGCAAAACAAAGAAAACAAATGCCTCATTTTCCAGCTTTGTCGGTGAGAGAACTATAAGTGAAGATTATAATGCCAGATACTGATGGCCTCAAACCAGCTGCCTCAAGAATCTGCCAAGAAGTTTGTTGAAAATATGTTCCTCATCTTAGCAACAGAGCTAAGACTTATCACACATCTGCTCACCTTTATTCGAATGAAGCTCCTTCTGATCTGATGGCTCAGGCATTGTCAGTTTCATCCAGAACAATTTACAAATTTGGAACCTAATCCTTTAAACTCTTAATCATTTGATCAATCCCATTTAAGACAATGGGACTATTTGCATGAAAATGGACCACTTTTGTGGTAAGAGTTTCAGGAGTCTGTTCCTATAAAGGAAGTTGAATCCAACCATTGGAAACACAGTGTTTGGGTACAATACCATAATGCAGTTGAGGATACAGTTCTACTTAAAAATTGTCTTTTAATAAGTCATACATATGCTGAAAGGGCTCCTCACGCAACTCCCATATTCCATATAAACAGACTGAATACTACATATCTGGGGGGGAAAGTGAGTAGTTAAGCATCTCGATGTTTGTATATACAAACACCCATTTCACCGCTGTACTGGAAAATATAGTTGAAATTAATTTTCTATGGAATTTGAAGAAAATTTAACAGCCCCAATTGTTTTCTGTGTTAATCAGTGTGTACCTGAAAATTTACATGCCTTCTAAGAGAAAAGAATCCATCTACACTTACTGGAAAAAAAAAATTCCTTCCATGTGGTGTTCAGAAGAGTGCTACAAGACACATACAGAGCCTCATGAGCAAAGGGCGGAGAGGATACCTTCCCACATTATGACCAGCTAAATAAATAAACAATAAAATCTCAAAGAGGCAGTGGTTCACAGATTTGCAAATCTAAAAATCTGTTATACTTTAAACCACCTCATCACATACCAGGTTTATGAACATTAAAAAGTTAACTGCAAAGGAACACTAGAGCCCATTAACCTGAATGTGTGCCGGTGTGCCCTCACTGACTAGGCTCAGAGGCTCAGTCACCCCTGAAAAGCTAAAAATTGATCTTGCCCTTTTAGGCTAAACAGAGTCAGGTCACTGACTCCACCTCTGTTTTTACATAACATAACAAAACTCCAGTGGGGCATGCTGCTGGAACATAGGGTCTCAGGTATGTGGTGTGATTTTTTTCAGAATCTCTTTTGGGAATAGTCATGTACATGAAATAGCTGGTGCTTATGATTATGCTATTTCTATGCATGTATATTCAGCTTCGTATCTGAAGTTATGAATATTAGCTATGTTTACATCATGTTTGCACCTGTGGTAATGCCCACAAGGTATTTAGCCAGCACATGAAGTAGAATGGCCCATTAAGGAACACTTAGCTCACAATGGACCCTGGAAAACACCTGTCTACACTTCATGGACTTTTCCTGCAAACATTCTAACTACAATATGGGTGGGGGGTGATGGACATGTAACTTGCCCATGTGACTCCAAACACCATCTTTCACAGTAAGAACAGATTTCCCTTCACTTGACAGAAGCTAAAAGGTCCTGGAAACATCTCCATTTTGCTTATCTCCATGTTTAACAGATGCAGTTGTAAAATTTTAGAGAGGTAAGGGGGTGTCAGAGGGGAACAGAAGAGCATGGGGACCACATGTCACACGGAAGGTCACGTGCCCTACTTGTGTCCCTCCCATGAGTGCAGTACCAGCAAGAAATGATTTCTACTTTCACCACTGTCTTCATCTACATTTTCAATATGCAGGGGCAGGAGGAATTTCCAACTAGCTTTAGTCCCTAGCCTTATGGATGAAGGGAGGGGTAATGGGGTAGGTATGATGTATCTTTTGGTCTTGACTTAATTAATTTATTCTTTTACAATGCCCTCACTGGCTGAGTGAAAAGATATCCAATCCTATGCTCAATTTCTTGGTATTACTCTTTCTTTCTATAGATCAAAGAACTGATTGATGGCACCCATTAAAACCTTCCATGAAACAATACCCGCCCCCAATCTCCACCCAGCCTGTTGTCCCAACAAAGTTTAAAATGTTGACACCCCGAATAACTAATTTCCCAGACAGAAAGTACACAATAATGGTGGGGTGAAGGGAGCAGTGAGTGGGGGAGGAGTAGGCAGAGCACTGTGGATTGGGGAAGAGTGAGGGACAATGGTATGAGGAGAAAGGGACTCAGGGAATACCCAGAACCCATGGTGTGTGGTGACACGAGATATAGGCTGCTCAGAGCTCCAGTTGTGAGGAGTGGGGAAAATGATGAACTATGGTATTGGGGGTAGGGGCATGAGGGACACAGTCCCTAACAGAGGGATGAATGGGGGGAGCACACAGAACCCTGGCATGGGGGGCAGAATGAGGGACTATAGGGTAGGGGAAATGGTCATGGGGGACACACACAGCCCCACTTTTTACTCTCTAATAAAAGTAGTGGTGCCATTCGGTGCTGTTCATTTTTCTCCCATCTGTCTACTGCTGCTCTGAATTGGTGCTGCCGGGAGCAGTAATTCCTATAAATTAATAAGACGTGTTGTCTGTGGAAGTGCCGACTCAGCATGACAAGAATAGGGCAGTGGACCAAAAGCAATAGCCGCAGAATGGAATGTGCTGCTCTGTGAAAAGGAAATTAATGAATTTAGCAGACTGAATCTTGCTTTTTTTTATGGTGTAGGGGAGGAAAGGAATGAGAGAGAAAAGAAGAAAGAATCAAGGAAGCTTAAGTCTCCCAAGCTTTGAGAAATTCCATCAGAAACAACCCAGGGATGCAGTTTCTGCCGATTGGCTATCTTCTTATGAATAGCTCACTCAGTCTTAATTATTTGCATGCTGGGGGTTTTCATAAGCCCATGAGAGCTAAATTTTGTAGCAAAGATGGTCTTTGAGTAAGCCTGCATCTAGGACTACACCTGTCTTGTTTTACCTACTTTATAGGAGAAAACCACCAACTTGGCTTTGTACCTTGGCCACAACTAGCATACACACGTGGGCTAATTCTGCCTGTTATTTGCATCTCTACTGCAGATGTTATTCCATATCATTCCTTCCAGATTAGAGTTCTCCTTGTTCTATAATCAAACATTTCTATTTTTTCTACTTCTCAGACCAAATTTTGATCTGATTTTGGTCAAATCAGCTAAGATTGTGACTTGAGTTCTGTTAAAAGCCTAATTCTTGACCCATCTCCAGTTTCACCATAATTAAACCAACATGCCTGAAGTTTCTCAGCATAAGCATGTGCTGAAGGGGAATGAAGTGGCACTTGAGAGATATGTGTGTACAGGTTCGTCCTTTGGCATACGCAGCATATGTGGCTGCGTAGGGCCCCGAAAATTTGGGGCACCATTCCCCTCACTGGCCACAGCTGGAATCTTCTCTTCTCCGGCCCCTCCCCCATGCTGGGCCAGTGGTCTTCTCCCCAATCCCAATCCAAATCCCACCCCACTCACTCACTCACTCAGCTGGCTAGCTGAGGGCTCCAGCCTCCGGCTCTGCCGCCCCAGCCCCGGGGAGCCCAGAGCGGCGCAGTCGGTCACTGGCGGTGGGATGGGGCGGCCCGGCCCACTGCCACCCACAGCGGAGTCCCTCCCTGGACCATGCCTGCCTGTGCCGCTCGGTCTCCGGAGGGGGCTGGGATGGGTCTGGGCCAGGAGGAGCGAAACTTCCACATGAGTCAGTGGGGAGGGGGGAGCCGGGTTGAATGCAGGAGGGAGTGAGGGACTTAAAGTGACAGTGTGCTCACTGTCTCTCACACGTCCCTAACACACACACACAAACACACAGACTGGCTCTTACACCCACACACACTCTGCCTCTCATGAGTCATAGTCCCCAAATACAGATTGTCACATACAGTCTCACACTCCCCAACACACACACTGTCACACAGTCCCCTAAGACAGTCACACATACACACAGACACAGTGGCTGTCTCTCTGTTTCTCACTCACACACACACACACACTTGTATTGTTGTTGTTATTACTGCTTGGTACTTCCTGTCAAAATGCTCGTGGTGAGCCAGGAGTGGCTAGGGGCTGCAGGAGGGCTGTGGGCTCTGGCAAGATGCAGCCCCCATGTGACAAAGTCAAGCCTGCCTTGAGCCACTGCCACAGCATCTTCTGCGTATGAAGCTCAGTGTGTGTCAGCAATGAGGGGGTTTCTGGGAGTCCGTGGGCAGAGGTGGTGGCTGTGCCCCCTTGACACACGGGGGTCAGCGGTGCTGGCTGGGGCCTGCCTTCAGTGGAGCATAGGGGCACCAGTTTAATAATACTGCGTAGGGCCCCTTAAATCCTAGGGACAGCCCTGTGTGGGTATAGCCTAATCTGTTCACTTCCCCAGAGTTATGATATAGTGGTCTGCAAGGGTTCATCCCCCCCAATCAGTTACAACAGAAAAGCCGTCATCAGAATGAGGACTGTGAGTACACAGCTGGGACAACTCTGCTCTTTCTGTAATCAGCCAGGCAAAACTACTCACTCTCAATATAGCAGACATTAGAAAGAATATGCGAAACATCCAGGGCTTGCATTCCTTACAGCATTCTTTGCCGGGATACCTGAGAGTCAGTGTGTTGTCATCATATGGCACCTCCCACTGCACCCAGGCCAGGAAACATCTTTTATATTGTGTTATGCTAACACCCACTTTATCTTATGTATGTACAGAATGGGTTTGACCTCTTTTCCTTAGGTGTAGTTCCATACCCCAGTTCTTTTGGGTTCCCTTTGCTAACTGGTTTATTATCCACTTACTTCATAATCATTACCATATACGTCAATTAGTTGCCATAGCATTTCTGTGGTCAATGCTTGTGAGTTTCAGTTACACATATTCCTTTAACTTATCTTAAAATATCAGTAATCCACATCTGAGATTTCTGACTTGTTACACTTGTTTATCACTATACTCCATCTTGTGACAGGGGTCACTTGCCTGTCAGTTGCTTATGTTAGACCTAGACCTTGATTAGTTACATCAAGCATAACAAATAACAACTTTACAGGCCTCGGGCATGTTGGTCCTCTTTCTGTTACAGCTTCAATCAATGCTTGTAACTTAACATATATATGTGTATGGATGGCTATGTGTGTCTGAAAAATCGGAGCCAGATTTGCTGCCAAGGAAGAGCCTAAACATAGCTTTGCAATCCCCCAATCCTATAGCCTTCCCAACACTGGTTGGCTCTGGCACTGGTTCACTCCCCAGATATGATCTAATTTTCACTGATTGCCAGCAGCCTCAGCGGTTAGAGATCGGCTAGGCATAAAGTAGCCCTGGCCAGGGGCGGCTCTAGGTATTTTGCCGCCCCAAGCACAGCAGGCAGGTTGCCTTTGGCGGCTTGCCTAAGGGAGGTCCCCGGTCCCGCGGATTCGGCGACATGCCTGCGGGAGGTCCGCTGAAGCCGCCGGACCAGCGGACACGCCGCAGGCATGCTGCCAAAGGCAACCTGCCTGCCGCCCTCACGGCGACCAGCAGAGCACCCCCTATGGCTTGCTGCCCCAGAAACACGCTTGGCGTGCTGGTGCCTGGAGCCGCCCCTGGCCCTGGCCATCATCTCCTTTGCTGATGGCCAGAAAGAGAAAGGCCAAGGAACATCTACAGAAGCTCAGTACTACATAAGAATTGCCCTATTGGGGCAGACTTCTCCAATGGCCAGCTATGCCAGCATTAGGGCAATTTAGGGCCCATAAAGTAACCTAAAGCTGCCCCACCATGCTGGAGGATCTGGCCCAATGTGTTTTACATTTTTAAATAGTTTTGAAATGTTTTTTTGCTATCAGTGTCAAAACTGGTTCAATTTGTTTAAAAAAAGAAAACCTCCTCCAAAAACCTGGTGCATTTGACTATTTTGTAAAGTTTGCTGAGTTAATTATTTGAAATTATTCCATAGATTTTTAGAATATCCAGGAACTACAGTCAGGGATACAAGTGGTTGTAAGATGTTTTAAGGTAACTTCTTTCAAGCCCTTTTTTGAAGATGGGTCACGCACAGACTTTAAGAGTTTACCTAATCCAGAGAGAGGAGAGTGGACCTTAAAAACAATATACTGCATTATAACAATCTTGGAAAAATACACAGATATCTGTGACACTTAGCAAAGTACCAGATAATGACCAGTTCCATTCTAAGTCTGTTTGTCATAAATGTATTTCCTTAAAATAGTATTTAATTTACATTGACTCTGCAAGATACCAGAGAACAAGGGCAGAGTTGAGGGTGTTTGTTTGCATTTCCAAACTTTCAAACATATAAGATTATTTCAGCAGTAACAGTTTATTTTTTTTATTAATTTCCAATGCCCCATTTTTCAAAAATTGTAAGACGCAAGTTTACTAAGTTGGGGGTTGTTTGGGGGCTGTTGTTTTTTTTGGCATGACTAGCTGTTAGTAAATCTCTCTTTTTACAGTGATAGTTAATAGTATAGAATAAACATAGAGGTGCCTATAAATGTTAAGTATCCTGCACTGAAGCAAAATGTATAAACAGAAGCCTGAATATCTGAAAAAGGAATAAACTTGTTAAACTTAATAATCTTCCAGTAAACCAGAAGGTAAAATACAACATTATAACTCCACATGATGAAAAAATAAGTTTAAATGAATGCTTTGCCTGTGCACTAAGTCAACACACAGTATTCATTTCTATTCTACTTCTCATGAATTAGACCTTTATAACTCAGTCATGTCTTTAACTCTCCTTAGCAATAAGACTTTCAAAAATGTTCAGCTCATTCATGGAATTAACTCCAGCTACTCATTCATACCTCTAAAGCTGCAACAAAGCCTGTTGTAATCTGAACAAACAAGCAGTAAGAGAATTTCATGAATTGCTCCTTTAACTGTAGTCTGACACAGTATTTTAATTACTTGCAAAAAATATTATATCTTTAAATGTTCTTGCATTTTTTCTGTATACATTGCCCAGATCAACTATTCTTTATCTTCAGAAGACTGCTTTTGTTGTTAAAAAGTCATGCTTTTAATTTTTATTACTAAACAATGTTTATATTAACTTTCATAGCTAATACGGGCATGGCAGAAAATGCAAATAAAGCAATGTGAAAAAATACATATTTTGTAGTTCTTTTTGTTTCTTCAAGTTCTCCTTTCCATATACAATCACAACAGCCAGTGATGTAGAAGACTTACTCTACAATATCAAAGAACATGTCTCCATGAAGGATATATTAAACCCAGAGATGGGCAAGATTTGATCCTGACTCCCTCTTCAGGTTGAGTCACTTAACCACTCTAGCTGATTCCCCATATTCTAAAAATATTGATAATACCTCCCTACATCACAAGGTGTTGGGAGGATTAATTAGGTATGTTTTAAAAAGATCTTTGAAGATGAAAAGTACTATGTAACTCCTAACAATAATTAATCAATAATGAGTTCTTTCTAATGCTCCTTATTGACGAAGAAGGGGCTTAATGTGTTGAGGCCTTCAACCTCCACTTTGTTAAATAAGGCTGGAAACAACCATACAGGCTAGGTTAACAAACGTTATATGTCTGTTGTTGTTAATCGTGTTTGTTACGGTTGTGTCTATGGGCCAAACAGCAAGGGAGCCCCCAACTGCTATGCGCTGTAAAAACACAGTAGATGCCCCCTGCCTCTAAGAGTTTACAATCTAAATAATTGTTCTGACCTGCCTTAAATCATTGGGCAAATTAATCTCATTGAATGTGATTGTCTTCAATGGTGATTCACCAGGGAATTTGGCCCTGTATTTATAGCTTACTACATTGTCATGTCACTGAGTTGAGGCAAGGTAGTAAAGAGCACTAACATTACTATAGTACTAGCTGTATAAAGGAACTCAACTGGGGGAGGGGCTCTGACAGCACCAGGCAACAAAACCTTATTCTTTGTTTGTGTACACACCTGATTATTGTTAAATGCCATAATCCAGGGTTTCTCAAACAGGGATCGCCACTTATGTAGGGAAAGCCCCTGGTGGGCCGGGCCGGTGTGTTTACCTGCCTCGTCCGCAGGTCCGGCCGATCGCGGCTCCCACTGGCCAAGGGACGTACTGGCTGCCGCTTCCAGCAGCTCCCATTGGCCCGGAGCAGTGATACGTGGCCAGTGGGAGCTGCGATCGGCCGGACCTGTGGACAAGGCAGGTAAACACACTGGCCCGGCCCACCAGGGGCTTTCCCTACACAAGCGGCAACCCCTGTTTGAGAAACCCTGCCATAATCCAAGTCTCTTTGGGTACAATTCTATTTTCATAGCTCACTGACTAGCACTGTACTGTACCAATAGTCCCATTGTGCATAGTCCTATTGAAATCAGAGGGCTTGATCTTATGGTCATCAACATCAGTGGCAAATCTCCCATTGACTTTAATGGTGCAGGTGCACAGTAAGATACTACTCAGAGCTAGTAAAGATGGCAGAATTAATCTCTTAAGTGCAGGTATGAAGAAATGTGTACTTAAAATGTAGGCAAATTCCTGATCTGTATTTTATTTTAAAGGGTGTTGAGTTTTAAAAAACAACTTGTGGGAGGGAGAAGATATATTTTCCTTTATAAACCTTCACCTGTTTTAATCTCATGAGGCCAAATTATCTATTTGCTATGCTCTGCAACTTCTACTACATGTGGAATTTACTTATATGTATCCAAGAGAAGCATAATCTTTATCCTCCAAAGTAATCTGAATTCATCAGTTAATCACTGTTCAAAAAGCAAATGATGGTATCCAGTATTAAAGTTCTATCCTACTCTAAAAAGTGACTGTAAAAAGGATCCTGGAGGTTGATATTTATTTTCTTTCAGTGATGTTCATGTCAAATTCACTAAATTTAAAAATTAAATATTGGCTTTTCTAACCTTTAGCTATGCTAATTTACATAAGATGAGGATCTAGCCCTTGGAGTTTATTTGCATTGTGCATTCCTGTTGGTTTAAAAATACTATTAAAATATTTTTTTAAACCTCATGAAAGAAATATTTCACAGCTCTTACTTCCAAGCTGTGGAATATTGCCATCCGATTATAAACTAGACCTTATTGTTAAAGGGTTTTTGGATATAACCCCACAGACTAACTTCACACCAACTCCTGTCTCCTATTTGACCCTTCAGCCTTTCCCTTTGTGTTCACCCACAACAGCCTGATCACAGTTCAGCTCAATGGGAAAGGAAACCCTTGTCTAGTCCCTTACTGAGGGCTAGTCTTCACAGGGAAATTTACCAGCACTACTATAACGGTATAGTTATATGGGCATAACTTCAATGTTGACACTTCTTCCGAATAACAGTGGCCTTTTTTCAGTTCAGCATAATTCAAAGTACATTAAGTCAAAAAAAGGCTATGGCTATTCCAGATAAGCGTGTCCACTTGTGATGAATGTGGGAATTTTGATAATATTTTTATGACCTCTATGTGCACCTCAGTTTCCCTGTTCACTTTTGTGCAGTTGTACGTAGAGTGTATAAGGGAATGGTGGCTGGGAGGATATCAGATAGCCTAATTTGGGAAACAGACTCCTTAACAAGAAATGGCTGGAGTTAACATACATGAATGGAGAATCAGGAAGGTACGGTGGGAACCCTAGAGGCCAGGGCTGTAATGAGGCGTGCTCTGTCCCCACCCTCTGATTCCCAGAAACCTCTCAGGCTGAATGGCATCTCCACATTATTGATTTATATTTTCATCAACAACAATGCCACCAACACAGGCTTGTGCAGCCAAGTATTTACTGTGATTTCTTGTCCTTTCCAACTGGGGCAGAGGGCAACAGAGAGCTCCCTCCCTTGGCATCTCAGAGCATAGGCAGCTCAACTAACCCAGTCCTCTCTCCTTTACTTCCTCCCTGCATCTTCTTTTGTAGTCCTCAGCTGATGGCTAATTGGTTCATCAGCCCCCAGACTGATCAGCTAAGTAGCCCCATATACCCCCAATCAACCTTCTCTACAGGAACTAATTGGTGCCTAAGTGATGAGAGGGCTGGCTAACTTGTCAGCCTCCAGCACTCTGTCACAAGGACATTAACAATTATCTACAGGCGTAGCCAAAAGCTGCCAACTTCCTCTGACATTCTGCAGGCAGGCAGATGGAGGAAGACCACAGCTGGCAACAACAACAAAAAACAGATTGGTTTTAGGGTTACTGCCGTGAACAGAGCAGGGACACAGGATAGAACAGGCAGAGGACTTGGATATCAGCAGAATATGGCATCTTGGTCCATGGCTCCCACCAGTATGGACTCTGCCTTTAGCTTATCTTTCCCATACTATTCTAAGGACTCTCCAGTGCTGTCTTCCAGGGAACTAATAAATACTACCTTGTTTTGAGAAGAGTGCCTTGCCTCACTGCAGATTGTCACTGTTTGCATTACTCCCTGAAGGGGTAGAAAGTCTCTAAGCAGGAGTCTGAGGGGAGGGCTACACTTAAAAAGCTGCAGCGTCGCAGCTGCGCTGCAGTAGCACTTTAGTGAAGACACTACTGTGCTAACTGAAGAGCTTCTCCCGTCAGCACACTTAATCCACCTTCGTGAACAGCTCTCCTGTCAACATAGCGCTATCTACACTGCGGGTTAGGTCAGTATAATTGCATTGCTCGGGGCTGTGGATTTTTCACACCCCTGAGCGATGTAGTTATACCTACCTATGTTCACAGTGTAGATCCCCCAACTCAATCAGACTTGCTGTTAAGAGCTCACAGAGAGAAACAGGGGTTGCTGCAGCCCAGAGGCTCAGGCTATGTCTACAGTGCTGCAGCTGTGTTTCAGTAACATTTTGTGCCACTGTAGCACTCCAGTGTAGACACTCAATACACCGATTGGAAGGGTTCTCCCATTGCTGTATTAATCCACCTCTCTGAGAGGTGGTAGCTAGATTTATGTAAAAATTCTTCCCTCAACCTACCACTGTCTACACCAAGGATTAATTTGGCTTAACTATGTCTTTAAGGACTGTGGATTTTTCACACCGTTGAGAGAGGTATCTACGCTGTTGTAACATTTCAGAGTAGCACAGCCCTCAGTTTCTAAAGTGTTGAAGCCACATGGCCTGCCCTGGTGAAAAGTGGAGACCTCTGGGATCTAACACTAAAGGGGTTACTTCCCGGATACTCTTCAAATGATGGAGCATAGCGTGGACCCTGTAAACCTGTGACACCACACAGAGAGTTATACATAATGGTATATTCTATTCTGGTATAATAGTGTCAGTAAATTTCCCTGTGTAAACCAGCCATGAAGCTTGGAGGGGGGTGTAACTTCCAGTAACTCTTTTCCCTTCAGCATCTATCCTTAAATGTTATGGGGTTCTTTTCTCCTTAGGGTTATCTTAATGAAATTACTTATACAACTAATGTTGACAAACCTAAGATTTATTAAGAACAGAGACAATAAGGTTAAAACAAAAGAAGTAGTTTGCGTAACATGTCATGGTCCTCTTGTGATACACTTCTCATAAACTAAACTAGATAAGGCATTCTTGGGTTAATTGATACCAAATCCTCTCCTGACTCCAAGATCTGTTTGTCAAAAATTCACCTCTAGGTCCAGACATGCCTCTTCTGGTTGTCCATGAGTCTCAGATATGTGAGCTACTAACGTATCAAACTGATGCTTCATTAACAGTTACACAGAGAAATCCGTCAGGAAGAGCACATATCTATGTCTCCAGATTATCTCTTGGGCTATATCTACGCTACAGATGCTTGCAGCGGCACAGCTATGGTCCTGCAGCTGTGCTGCTGTAGCACCATTGTGTACGTACTTCCTACCACAATGGAAAGGGTTTTTCCATTACTGTAGTTAATCCACCCCTCCGAGAGGCAGCAGCTACGTGGATGGAAGATTTCTTCCATTTACTTACCCATGTTTATATCTGGGCATGTGTTGGCTTCACTATATCTTTCAGAAATGTGAATTTTTCACATCCACTGAGCAACACAGTTAGGTTAACCTAAAGTTTAGGTATAGATCAGACCTCAGAGTTCCCTCGCCTTCCAGTTTCCAAAGGCTGGTATATCAAAACCCCAGTGATTTCCTTTCATTACAGTAAATAGGATGTTCAACTTTAGCTCAGTACTGTTGTTCTCTGGGGGAGCCAGTTCACACCGTCGTGGTGAGAACACTCAGTTTCTATTCCTGCTAAACACAGAGAGAGCTTTGGAGGTGACTCTCTTTAAAAATTTTTATTAATTCCTCTTAGTATAAAACATGAATTTACTGGCAGACCTTAGATTGCCTATCACATCTACGTATATAACTTATGTATAGTATGGCAAGTGTTGTGTACTGTTGTGAGATATCAGCACACCTCCAGAGGGTAGTGATGATGTATTATTTGTACATAATATGTAATCAGTATACCTTGTAAAGTAGTGCTATGTTAAGCTTTTCAAATGAAAACCAAAACAACTTGAAACTTATCCTAGATTTGACTAAGCATTCATGACAGCTCAGTCTGGTCCTGGTTTCAAGTGAACATTGGATAATCAATGGCTTTGGCTTGAAATCATGAAAAATTTGGAGTTTTGTATAGTTTCATGTGCAAAAAACAGGGGCAACTTAGTAGTTTTGATGGAGTTTTGGTTGGCGATTTTGGGTTCACTTAAAACTGGTTTGGTAACACTCCTCACCCATTCATGCCAACAACACATGCACACACTGAAATTGCAGAAAATGCTCACATGGAGCCTTATGAAGCAAGCCTGTCAAATTTTGCACAGCTCTAATTTCACATTTAATTATAGGGAGCCATTAGGATAAAATCTAATGTTGTGCCCACTTTTGATTGCTTTCCTAATGGATTCCTGTACGTAAATAGCACATCTCCAGAGTCCTGAAGGTTTCTAAATATCTTCACTGTCACAGGAAACTGGCACTTTTTTCACTTAGCTTCAGTCTTTGTGTACTTCAAAGGTATCTATCTATCTTTAGATGTGGATACTGTACTTCAAAAGCTAAAGCCGGCTAAGTAGAGAGAAACTGGTGGTTATGAAAATAGACTGTAAAATCCGGATTCAGCCACACTCCAAGAAGATGTAAAGGTTGGGGGGGGGGGGTTGTTAGGTGGTTGGTTTTTTTTCAAACTCACTAAATTATTTCTGCCAAGTGAGAAGTAACTGCCTTAATCATTGTGCCAAGAATTCCTATCATTGCACGGTTCAATCTGTGACTTACTTCCCTATTGCCCCAGAGGAAAACCTTAACCTAGCGGCTCCCAGTCTTTCCCACATCTCCTTCCTAGTCCTTTGTTTATTGTCATTCCTGCTGTAGCGTAACGATGGACATGATGCTCTGAATGCCCTCAGTCTCCAATGATGCCAATGGGAGTTGAGGACATGCAGCAACTTGTAGGATTGGATCTTTTATTTTCATATAAATCCTTCTGGATTCTGCTGTGTAAATCATGCCAGCAGTACACAAATCAAGTAGACACACTGTACTTCATCCATTAATGCCATCCTAACTAGCTACTCCTACTGACTGTACTCTGCCATCCCTACTCAAGTTGAGTAGTACTGTGTTCCATGTATTATTTTTCCTGTATCCCACACTTGCTTCTCCTCACTGCCCTACCCAAAGGGTATAGAACAATGTTTGTACAGGAGTTCTGAAAAGCAATTTTATTCTCAGTCTTTTCTCTAGTGTCACTCTATTACAACAAAAAATAGTTTGAGGACCATTTTTCCATATAACGTAGTGGTTTTAGCACCCCTGAGGGTGATGCTGGAGCGTGGTTTAGAACCCATGGTTGAATGTGAGGAAAGACAAAAGTTATTAACTCTTTGGCCTATTAAATCCAGAAGAAAGAAGCTTCAGGATCTGATTAATTGGGGATTTTGTTTTACACTGGGTTTTGGCTCCTGTTTATGCCTTACTTGTAAAAAAATATTTGGCAACCCTGGATCTAGTATATTGCGCAAATGTTCAATTATTTTTGAGCTAGTTCTTCTTCAAAGTGATGATGTCAGGCAATTTTATGAAATATGGGCCCCACTTGCATTAAATTTGTCAACATCTAAAATAGATAAGTGTCAGTGCTGGCAGGAGATATGCCCTTTTCCTGGAAGAGTATTTTATAGTTCTAAAAAAAAAAAAAACAGAAAAATGAGAAATGTGAGAAGAAAATGAATGCAGAGAAGAAAGAGTAAAGATGTTATGGGTACACCTGTAAAACCAAAAAAACCCGCACCCCTCATTGGCCCCTTGGTAGAGGTATAGGTGTGTGGAGAGGTTGGTGGGTTGTTTTAGCAGGAGCAGGAGGAGTTCCTTCCACCAGTGGCTCACTGGCCTGCATTGACATTTCAGCTTGCTCAGCTTTTCAGAAGTAACAGTTCGAAAAATGATGTTTTAGCCCAGCTGAACATTTAGGCCCTGATCCATTAAGATACTCTATTCAGGCAGATTTCTGCACCCACACAGAGCCCCATTGAAGCCCCAGGAGTAATTTACAGGATAGGAGCTTTAAATTTATGAAAGCTCAGGATTGTTTTTTTTTCCTTTAAGGTATACACAGTTCTAGAAAAAAATATAAGCATGTAGAAAATGTTAGACTTATTTTTTATCATTTGTATTTATTATTAAAATATACTTAAATCACAAGCCATGGAATATCTGGATTTAAACTCCAAATATTTGGAAATATACTCATCCACGTCCCCTTCTCCCACCCCCACCCCCTGCAATGTCTTGTATTTAGAAGTACAGGATGCTTCTTTATTATTATTTCATGCTATTTTATAATGCCAAAAAGAGGTTTCATTTAAAAACAAGAGAGCCATTGCCAAAGAAACTAATGTTAATAGGAGCTTGTCAGAGGTGGAGTTCAGTTCTACTTCTTTCTTTATGTTTTCCAGTATGTTTAGAATGTAAATACATTGAAAATGTATGGTAGTAAATAATTCAGATTAACAGTGATTCAATTGTTCCTTCCAGGCTATTCATAATAAATAAACATTTTAAAGATCTCTAAAAATGTATAATTCATTATAACATGATGTTGCTTTGTCCAGAGATATTTTGCATTTTATTTATTGCACTGAGATGCAATAACTAGCACTCCTTTATGCTTCAAAAAAATTTCCAAGAAGAATATTTGTTCCATATTATATTTTTACTAGCTCCTTTGTCCATGGACTGATGGGGAGAAAGAAGCTTGAATGAGAAGAAAGGGATTTGCAGCTCTGTCAAAGGTCCTGATCCATCAAATCACTTAAGCACGTGCTTAACTTTGAGCATATGAATAGTTCCATTGACTTCAGTACGACTCAGTGTGCTTCATGTTATGCATATGTTTAAGGCTCTGATTCAGACCAGCATTTAGCACAGGTATCAGCAAACTTTGGCACGCACATCGCCAGGTTAAGCCCCCTGGCAGGCTGGGCCGGTTTGTTTACCTGCCGCATCCGCACGTTCGGCCGATCACGGCTCCCACTGGCTGCGGTTCGCTGCTCCAGGCCAATGGGAGCTGTGGGAAGCAGCAGCCAGCACATCCCTTGGCCTGCATCGCTTCACACAGCCCCCATTGGCCTGGAGCAGCGAACCACGGCCAGTGGGAGCCATGATCGGCCGAACCTGCGGATGCGGCAGGTAAACAAACTGGCAAGGCCCGCCCGGGGACTTACCCTGGCGAGCCGCGTGCCAAAGGTTGCCAATCCCTGATTTAGCATGTTCTTAAGTGCTTTCCTGAATTGGAATGACTTAAGTATGTGTTTAAGTGTGTTGCAGGACAATTATACTTTTATGAATCAGGGCCTCGAACATGGGATTAACTTTAAGCATGAATTTAAGTCCATCTCTTATTCAGCACAGCATTTAGACACATACTTAAGTCCCTTAAAGTTAAGCATGTGTTAAAATGTTTTGCTGAATCTGAGCCTAAGTGATTTGCTGAGTCAGGGCCCTGATCACCATTGTGTTGTGAAAAGATGAAATTCACTCTGGTGCTGAGAGCCCATGCATGACCCTCAGCATGATTAAAGCCTTTCTCCACAACAGAACTTGGGAGAGAGGGCTATGTATCCCCATCATGCAGGGTCTCTGTGCCAGCCTGCATAGCACATAATGGAGGGGAGGGGCATCAGTACACCTGATTTATGTGGCTCAAGAACCTCATAAATTTTGCAGATGATCTACAGTGTTCCAATCCACAGGCGGAAGTAGTGGCCATGAAGGGTCTGTACTTCAGGCCTGAATCCTAACTCTGGATTGAGGGGTTGATTTCACTTCCCTAGACCCCACCACACTGCAGTAATAAGAGGAGTAACAGCTCTCTATGAGAGTAATGTGCATTTCATTCTAATGGTGTATCTAATTAAATGAGCCTAGTTCCTTGCTCCATGGAGTTAACTGAGTTTTATATTTGCATTTTTTTAAATTTAAATAGATTTTCAGATTCGCTCTTTTCTTCTCTTATTCTTTAATTATTTTGGCTCTCTTCTTCCACTAAGATTAACATTAAAGGCCCGCATTAATTTTTTTAATTATTTGGCTCATTTCCAAATGAAATAGCATTCATTCTATAGAAGGGAAAAAAAAAACATGGACCCTGTTCATTTTTCATAAAAGATGCTACACTGCAGCCCATTAACACTCTTTGGCATGAAGATGTGTGTGGATTTCCTCCGTACACACCCCTTATGGGAAACTCCACAAATGATACAGTCAGCAGAAATAGACTCTCTTTGTACTCTACAGCAACAGCTGTATGTGATGTGTTTCCAGCTCCATTTCTCATATCCCAGAGGCAGTATGCATAAACATCTCAGAGAACCCTGTGCCTAAGGCTATGTAGACGGGTCAGACTCACCCCTGCGGCACCTCCTGCTGGTGACTCCGGGAATTAGCTCGTTTTCCAGCACTGGAGCACCCTCTGCAGGCCAGTGATCCGCCTGTCTTCTGGCCCCCCCATGTCCCTCCCTGGACCCTGGTGCCCTTTTACATGGGGGTGCTGCCCCCTGGCAGTAACCCCTTTTCTCTCAGGGCTTCCCCTTCTCAGGAAACCCCCTCCCTCTATCCCTACCTTGCCTCAGTGTATGGCCACTGCCAGTCATTGTCTAGCCCCACATCCTGGGGCAGACTGCAGTATCAGCCTATTCATCACTGGCAAGGAGGGTTTGGACCTGCTGCTTTGGCCTACCTCTGGGCTGCCCTCTGCAACCCCAGTACCTGTTAGCCCTTTGCTAGGCTGCAGCCTGGGGCTTTCCAGGCTGGGGCTCCTCGGCGCCTCAGCCTTTCCCCAGCCCTGCTCCCCTCAGGTACCCAGTCTAGCTCCCTGCAGTCAGGCCCTTTTCTCTCTGAATGCAGAGAGAGACCATTTTGCTTCTGTCTTCCCTGGCCTTCTTATAAGGCCCTGTGGCTCAGTTTGAGGCGTGGCCCCAGCTGCAGCCACTTCCCCAATCAGCCCAGCCTAAAGGCTGTTTTCTCCCGCCTCGGCCCCTTCCCAGGGCTGTTTTAACCCCTTCAGGGCCGGAGCAGGGATCCACCCTGCTACAGCTACATCTGCCCTATGAGCTAAAGGTCTGAGTCCCAGCTCACATAGACATACTCTCGGTAGTTCAATGAGCGCTAGCGAAATTATAAATAGTAGTGTTGCTGCAGTAACATGGGCAGCAATACGGATTGGTTGTGCCAACTACAAGCCTGCCTGAGCCCCATGGGTATGTAGTCAACGTAGCTAAGCCCTCCTGCTGCTATCCAGGTTACCCCAGCTACACTACTATATATACATGGGCAGCGTGTAATGGAGACTGAGATTCTAAGCCTCCGCAAACCTCCGCTAATGCTCCTCGCCCGGGGCCAGGCCACAGTGGGGTTCGGAGTTCCTCTGGGTGGCTGGGGTTCCTCCAGGCAGGCCAGGGCTCGGAGCGGCTAGGGCAGGTGGGCCGGGGCTTGTGGTGCATGGGGCTGCTTGGCCGGGGCTCCTCCATCCAGGCTAGTGGGCTCAGGGCTCTTTTGGCCCTGGTGGGCGACAGCAGGAAGGGGTGGATGGGGGCATGGCCTCAAGTGGAAAGGGCGAGGCAGGAGGCTAGCCTCCCCAAACAGGGGTTCACATGCTGCCCATGTATATATACTCATACTAGTTCTCATCAAGCTAGTGCCAGTATGTGAGCTGGTAATTCCATCCCTAGCTAGTAGTGTAGACATAGTCCAAGACACAGGTATCAGAATCTCTGCCCGCCGTCAGATGTCTGGACCTTCCCCATGTTCTTGACAATTTGGATCTTTGTGGAAATACATGCTGGTGCAAATTCTAAATTTTCTGCAATAGAAGAAGGAATTCCAGGCAAATTTATAAACAAAAATAAATCTGCAATCCGTGATGTCCATATAGGTAAAGATAAAAAGGTTTTCTTTTTCTTTCTTAGTTCAGTATCCTCCTACTAGATATGAATTTTATTATGGGCTTTATTGTGCCTTTGGGTTTCACTAACCCAGCAGAAGCCATTCCTTCTGGAGTGTGAATAATGCCTCCTAGAGCCCCCTGAATTTGTAGCAAGAGCAAGGCATTACTTTTGTCTGTTTCATGTCCTGCCTTCTCTGTGCCCCTCCCCCACTCCATTAGGAAAGACAAGTTCCTGTAACCTATACGCTGCATCAGGGATAGCCAAACTGCAGCTCGCGAGCTGCATCTGGCTCCTTTACTGTTAAAGTGAAGCTTGCAGAGCCCTCCACACCCCCATCCCGTTCTCTGCCTACCAGACTCGGGGGAAGAGCTCAGGGCTTCTTCCCTGCAGTGGGTGGTGGGACTAGGGCAGTGGTCAGCAACCTTTCAGCAGTGGTGTGCTGAGTCTTCATTTATTCACTCTAATTTAAGGTTTCGCGTGGCAGCAATACATTTTAATGTTTGTAGAAGGTCTCTTTCTATAATTCTATAATATATAACTAAACTATTGTTGTACGTAAGTAAATAAAGTTTTTAAAATGTTTAAGAAGCTTCATTTAAAATTAAATTAAAATGCAGAGCGCCCCAGACTGGTGGCCAGGACCCAGGCAGTGTGAGTGCCGCTGAAAATCAGCTCATGTGCCGCCTTCGGCACTCGTGCCATAGGTTGCCTCCCCTGGACTAGGGGCTTCTTCTGCCCAGTGGGGAGGAGCAGGGGCGGCTCTAGACTTTTCACCGCCCCAAGCATGGCGGCACGCCGCGGGGGGCGCTCTGCAGGTCGCCGGTCCCGCGGGTCCGGTGGACCTCCCGCAGACGTGCCTGCAGATGCTCCACCGAAGCCGCGGGACCAGCGGACCCTTCGCAGGCACTCCTGCGGGAGGTCCACCGGAGCCGCCTGCCGCCCTCCCGGCAGCCAGCATAGCGCCTCCCGCGGCATGCCGCCCCAAGCACGCGCATGGCATGCTGGGGCCTGGAGCCGCCCCTGGGGAGGAGTGTCTCAGAGCTTCAGCCCCAAGACTCGCCTTCCTACAAAGCTGAATCCCTGAGCCCCGGCAGGCGCACCCCGGCTCTCGAACTTCTGAAGATTGTTTTATGTGGCTTGGAGGGTCAGTACGTTTGGCCACCCCTGCTCTACATGAATGAAATGGCTATCTATCTGATCAGAGACACAAAGCAAACCTTGTTTTCTCTATTTGCACCCTATATATGCCCAAAATGGACCTATATGTTTTAGGAGAGAGGGCTATGGAACAGTTTTCCATTGGAAACTGCATTTTAATTGAAATGTTTCAAGGCAACTTGTTGATTTCAATGAAATGTTCAATGGAAAAGAATCTAAATGAATCATTTCAACTTTATCATTTGAATTCATTTCATTCTGACTTTTTATTGTTAAAATATTAATTTTAATATTTATATAAATTCAGTATAATTGGCCAAGCAAAGAGAGGCCTCAGATGGCATTATTTTGTTTGTAATACACTTTGTTTGCTGGATGTAATGCAATAACTTTTTAATGCTTCATCTGATCAATTCCAAAATTTAAAAGACTGTTCTAGGCATCAATGGGCAGAACCCTATTGATTTTGGTGAAAATCAGAGAAATGGGAGGGGGAATTGAGGGAGCCCCTGACCTCTGGTTAGCAGACCCATCAGTTTCAACCAGGTCTGCACTTGTCAACAGACCAAAGAACCAGATGATGGCAGCCACTAACACTTTCCAGTATAACACACACCCATATCAGCCCTTGGCATGTAGTGTAGTGCAAAATGAAGGGGCACACAGAGACCCAAGTATGTCTGAGGAAAATTATATGGGGGGGAGGGAACATGGAGGATACATAAATCCAGGCATAAGGAATGGAGTGGGAGAAGTTGCAGGGAGTTCCTGAAATAGAGGGGGATGATAGGATGGCATTCAGGGAGTTTGGAGAGGAATGGGGGGATGCAAGAAGCCCTTGTTGTGTGCAATGAGCTCGGTCTACAGAAGCAACAAAGTTTGTGAGCCCTGGTATATGTTATATGTAATGATGTATTGATAATACCTAGCTGTTTAGACATTATCAAAATGAAATCCTTCAGTGGTTCCAAATAAAAAATTTTCAGGATTTTTGTTCCGTGGGAAATTTGGAATGAAAACAAATTTTGTAATGTTGCAATTTCCCTGAGAATAGAAATCTCATTTTCCAGCCAGCTCCACGTACAATAACATAGATAGCACTTTGGTTGTGTCCTGGATTCTCCCACTTTTCCTGATGCCATGCCCTCTTTTTTGGTATGTGTGTGTGTGTGGGGGGGGGGGATTTGAAGATCTTCTGCATGGAATCTCTTTTCTGTTGTGAATTGATACATATTACCACAATATTGTGCCATTTAGGAGTTATGGATTTCTGCGCAGGATTCTGAGGCAGGTGTGCAGGGCCATCCCTAGCCATTCTGGGGCCCTACGTAGCCCCACTCCCCGCAGTGGGGGGGGGCAGGCCTCCACGGGGAGGGGGGCTGGCTTGGGGGTAGAGGGGAACGGCCCCCCCAGAACTCACTGGTGGCACGGCTGGGGACGGGTCGCTGCATTTCTTGCCGTCGGTGAGTGCAGGCTTGGCCCTGCTGCAGTCCTCAGGGGAGTGGAGGCAGGGCTGGTGTGGGGGCGGAGCAGGGGCGGGGACTTTGGGGAAGGGGTGGGGGTGGAGTGGGGGCAGGGCTGCGGTGGAGCAGGGGTGGGAAGAGGAGGGGCTGAGGCGGAGCAGGGGCAGAGGCCATGGGGAAGAGGTGGAGCAGGGGCTGGAGCAGCCGGCAGCTGCGCAGGGCACTAGGCACTGTGGTGCCCCAAATTTCCTGGTTCCCTACACAGCTGCGTACTTCGCATATAGGTAGGGACGGCCCTGCAGGTGTGCTATTTAGACCCAGGCTATGCTGGGATGTATTTATTTTCTGTGCTGGTGGAGGAACACCAGTGCAGACTCCCCTTTGTAGATGTGGTAAGTTGCACAACCACCAGTCCTATAATGTTCCAGTGCAGCATTTGGGTCTGTGCTGATGTAACTGCATCAATGTATAGCTATGCTGGAACTAATGTCCCTAATCTAGACAAGCCCTTGGACTACTATGCTTTATGGTGCACAAGACATGAGACCCTGAGTCAGCATTGGAATTTAACTTTAATGTAAACATTACATTCTACTTTACACATTTTAAATGTATGTATTCGTGGATTTTAAAGCCAGAAGGGACCATTGTGATTGATTAGTTTGACCTCCTGCATAACACAAGCCATTGGACTTCAGGATTTAGTATAAAGTAGGGATTTTCTTCTAGAAGGCTGCAGAGAGAGAAGCGTGCAGTGCTTTTATACATAGTGATGTCTCGTTAGTGGATGGAAATAAGATTTATTTTTCCTTGCAATATCCAGAATTATTTCATTTGGATCCTCAAAACTATTTCAAAAACTTTCCACCTTAGGGATGCAAAGTTTTTAATTTGTTGGATATATAATTGGTTGGTATTGCCTTAGAATTTTTTTAAATAATGGCATAGTCTGTGCTCTTGGGAAATCTCTCCTGTAAGTTAATTTGCTAAAGTTTTCCTAGCTTTCTTTAGAAGTCTGTGATAGATGGGTTGAGTAGACTTTGTTCTACTATATCAGTTTCTGCAGTCTGTAATCTTTTAATAACCTCTTCATATGTTATCTGCTCTGTTCCTAATCCCTCTTTTTATGGCCTTGGTAATCTGATTCCTGAAATAAACCAATCTTCACCTTCATTTTTAAGACCACTACAATAATGACTTATTTTTCCTTATCTTTTGTGAATAATTCATCATTCATTCTTAACTGGATTTCTAAAAAATAATTTCTTCTATACGTATTTGGAAAAACCATTATTGCTGAAATACTTTGAGCTATTTAATAGCCATACTTGTGCTGTGATCCCCTGAGATCTCAAATGCTACGCAGGGTCAGTTTGGGCCAGTCCTCAACCTCTAGGGAACAGCTAGGTGCTACAGGAAGAGGTGATTCAGCAGGTGATACTCATTCCTCTGAATCATTTCAGAACCGATGCCTTGGCATGCTGCTAGCAGCCACTGTGCTGCTGAAGATGCTGTTTTTTCAGAAGACAAGTAGACCTAAGGTCCTAATCACTATGTTCATTGAAGGTCCCATGGCACTTTTCATATGAATAAGGGTGTTAATACCTGCATCCTGGCCAAATTCTAACTCCAGTATTACGATTCTTATTACCTAAATTCCCCCTCCAATTTTAACTTTGTACAGTAGTATTCTTCACTTGCTGATTTCAACTATTCTGCAGTGCTGTCTGCTCTGACACAGCTGCTGTGCTCCACCCATTAGTTAACTAGTTAGTTTTTCAGGGGTAGATTATCGTAGATCTCTTGCCTTAACTAATCATTCTCTGTGGCTGTGCAAAGAGGCACAGGGTACAAATAGCTTTGCCTACCAGAAAATTGGCATGCAGGGGTGTGACACATGGCCAGAAGGGGTTAAGCAACTTGCAGGCTAAATGACCCAAAATCAACCTTTAAAGACATATTAGAGAAGTATAGACATGGTAATTAGAGCTATTCCTTTTAAATAGTTAGCATATCCATGTTAAATAGATTAAAGCAGGGGTTGGCAACCTTTCAGAAGTGGTGTGCTGAGTCTTCATTTATTCACTCTAATTTAAGGCTTCGCGTGCCAGTCATACATTTTAATGTTTTTAGGTCTCTTTCTACAAGTCTATAATATATAACTAAATTATTGTTGTATGTAAAGTAAATATGGTTTTTAAAATGTTTAAGAAGCTTCATTTAAAATTAAATTAAAATGCAGAGCCCCCCTGACCGGTGGCCAGGACCCGGGCAGTGTGAGTGCCACTGAAAATCAGCTTGTGTGCCGCCTTCGGCACGCGTGCCATAGGTTGCCTACCCTTGGACTATAACCAATGGACTAATTCAGAAACTCTATGCAGCTTTGAAGCCCATGATCTCTACAATTAAACTGATCTAAGAATTATATTCAAATCTGTATGTGTAATGCTCTCTTAACCAATACTCTGGCTTTCTTTTTTTTAATAAATCTTAGTTTAGTTAATAAGAATGGGCTGTGAGTGTGTATTTTGGTAAAATCTGAAACATTCATTACCTTGGGAGGGGGGGAAATGTGTCCGATCCTTTGGGATTGGTAGAACTTTTTATATGATGAACAAGATTTTCAATAATCCCCATCATATTTGACTTGGCTGTCTGGGTGGGAGCCCAGGGCTGGGTTGCTTTAAGGGAGCTGTGTTTTTGACTTCTGGGTAATCAGTAAGGCATTGTGGAAGCTGTTTTGTTGCTGGCTTAGTGGATCTAAGTATTGGAATAACCACCAATTTTGCATATCTTCTGCCCCATTCTTTGCAGTTTGCCCTGATAGAGCAACCTCAGTGTGCCCTCCCCCCGGACCACAGTCACAAGGGGCCAACCAAATGGAGTCATTCCTAGCAGGCAGGTGAAAACCAGCCCAAATTGGGAAAGGAGGAAACAGGGCCATGACTCTTTCCCTTCCTCAGTTCATACACCCAGCAGTCAGCAAACCTAGCAGACCATCAAAGGGAGTGAATGCCTGGAAATATGCCTCCCAAAGCAGGGCCACCCAGAGAAATCAGGGGGCATGGGGTCTTCAGCGGTGGGGGGGGCCCTGCTTTGGCGGTAATTCGGTGGCGGGAGATCCTTCCGCTCCGGGACCCGCCGCCGAATTACCGCAGAAGACCCAGCACTTCAGCGGCAGGTCCCGCTTCAGTGGGAATTGGGCGGCTGGGGGTCCTTCCGCCCTGGAGCAAAAGGACCCCCCACTGCCGAAGACCTGGAGCGGAAGAAGCTCTGGGGGCCCAGGACCCGTGAGAGTTTTCCAGGGCCCCCGGAGCGAGTGAAGGACCCTGCTCCAGAAGCCCCGAAAAACTCTCATGGGGGCCCCTGTGGGGCCCGGAGCCTGGGGCAAATTGCCTCACTTGCCCCCTTCCCCCCCCCCCGCCCCCTGGGCGGCCCTGTCCCAAAGGGTGGTGTGAAGTGTGGGGCTGTGAAGAAAAGTCATCTCAAATGAAGTTGTACTTGGACACCCACTGGTATTCATTATCTGTATCAGAGGTTTTAGTTCAAAGCAGAGAATAAGATCTTACAAATCAATGTAGGTTGCAAAGGAAAGAGAGGACTATAAATGAAATCCTGGCCACATTGAAGTCAATGGCAAAACTTGCCTAGGGAAAGGATTTCACTTTATACATATTTTATTTTAAAATTTTAAGTGAATATTATGCTTAGGAGAGGTGCCAAATTAACATCCATGGAGAGTGAAGTTAAAGTTGGGCAAAACTTTTTGTCCAAAGCTGCTGGGTTTTTGTTTGTTTGGTTTTTGTTTTGTTTTGTTTTGTTTTTTAGCCAAAAATGCAGATTTTACCAAAATACACACTCACAGCAATACTGAAACATTTGACAAATCTGTGATGATTTCAACAAATTGTTTCAAGTGAAAAATTCCACCCCCCCAAAAAAAAATTTTCAGAAAAAATTGAAGCACTTTGTTTCAACATCAGAGGGGTAGCCGTGTTAGTCTGGATCTGTAAAAGCAGCAAAGAATCCTTTGGCACCTTATAGACTAACAGACGTTTTGCAGCATGAGCTTTCATGGGTGAATACCCACTTCTTCGGATGCACGAAAGCTCATGCTTCAAAATGTCTGTTAGTCTATAAGGTGCCACAGGATTCTTTGCTGCTTTGTTTCAATAGTTTTAAAATGAAACATTTTGATTTTTTTCAGTTTGAAATGACTTTTAGTTTCAGAATTTCCTTTAATTTTATTTTTAAAAAAATCCAAACATTTCAAGGTCATTGAAACACTCTTTTGTTTGACCCCAAATGTTTTTTTTTCCCCAGAACTTCCAGCTAACTGAAAAATCTGTGGTTATTAACACAGCTGAAACTGGAGTGATGTTGCTAGAGAACAGGTACAGCTTGGAGAACAGCCTCAAAAACTGCTTCCTGCTGCTCCACCCATGGGCCTCTGTCCTGACCTAAAGTAGGCACCTCTAGGAATGAGAGGGTTGTCAGCAGCGGAGTCTCTGAGCTGTATTCTGAGTATATATAAATATACTAGCAATTAATATATCGTATGCTAGGAATGAATGATAAAAAAAATTATAGGAATGAGGGGAACTAATAATAATAGTAGTAGTTTGCACTGATAAAACACTCTAAAAAAACCTTACAGAAATTAATAATTTGATCCTTAAAGCACAACTACAGGGTAGGAAAATATTATTTTCTCAATCATATTAATAGAGGAATTGAGCTTACTGAGACTAAGTGACTTGTCTAAAGTAGCTCAGTGAATCATTGGCAGAGCCTGGAATAGAACTCAGCTCTTCTGACACCAGTCCTGTGATTTTTAGTCACAAGACCATCCTTCCCCTCTAGAAGACTTTTTTCAGTGCATGAATAAATAATTGTTAGCATTAGTAAGAGAAACACATCAAAGGAAGCCTAGACCCACAAATATTTGAATGTGGTCTCACATATAGTATACTGATTCATAGTTTGCTAGAGAGCATTATCATAGTACTTTCACTTCAAATTTCTTAATGTCACATTTCAGGCTACTTGATTATATTTAGTCTTATAACAATTCTTAAACTGAATGCAAGACAGTTAAGACAGATAATCTTATTGCAATCTTTGGAATCCTTCTCTGGAAATTGAGCTGTAGAATAGGGGAGAGTCCCTAATCCTTACTTAATTTCTTCTGATATAAACTATAATTAATAGTGCTAATGTGACTTTTAGTAGAACCTAGGCACTCTAGGCCAAATTCTACCCTCAGTCACAGTAATGCAATATGGTTGCATGGTGTAATCAGGGCAGAATCTTGCTCTTTCTGTTAAGCATCACACTTCAGGCTCTCAGTCCCCAGGATGGTACTTGCAGAGTCTAAGGCCTTGGCTACACTTGCAAATTTGCAGCACTGCAGCAGGGTGTGAAAACACACCCTCTCCAGTGCTGCAAATTGCGGCGCTGCAAAGCTCCCAGCGCTGTACATTATTCCCCACAGGGAGGTGGAGTACGGACAGCGCTGGGAGAGCATTTAGTGCTTCAAAGCGCTGCGCACGGCAGCACTTTGAAGGGCAAGTGTAGCCAAAGCCTTAGGAAGGGGCAGCGTGCTCTTAATGGAATGCCCTGACTTTGAAATTTACTCTTACTGGAAATCTATCTAGGTTCAAGCCTGCCAGCTTCTTGGGACTGATACAATGGCCAATTAAGTTAATGGGAGTCCTTCCATTGACTTCAAATGGCATTGGATCAGGCCTTTAGAGCATGATGCAAAAGGCATTTCCTTGGTTAGGCTTTTTGCTAGATGTACGGTAAGTACTGGAAATCCTCTGGCTCTGATCTGTTTCACAGACAGCATGCTGGTCACGGGGAAGGGAACATTGTGTACATGCTCTCTACTTTTCAGATAATGTTGTGATCCCTTGATGTAAATTTTGGGAAGCGTGTGCAGATATTATGCTGACTGGTGCCTTGTCAATATATATATATATAAGAATAATAGCTGTGCAACACAGCAAACAAGTCATCTCCATATTTTGACTGTAGCCAGAAAAACATCTGGAAAGTCTCTGGCCATGATATCGCTGCATGTGCAAGAGGTTGCATTTTCACAGCGTGAGATCAGCAATGATAAAATCAAGCAATTTCCTGGGGTGTTTTTTTTTAGATTACCATAAATCTTCCAGCTTTATTTATAACTAACTCTTGTCATGTTTTACTTTTCATTGCTTCTGACAACATATAGGTTGATTTGTTTAATAAGAGGAAATACATTAAAAGGCAAAATTAATGGTTTCACTTGATTAAAGTCTTTGGATTCAGTGGTCAGTACATACGAGTCTGTTTAGGCCTTTCCTTTATTAATTTTGTCATAAATTTAATGCAGCTTGTTTTCATCAAAGAAATTTATAATGTGCTCCTTGAATGCTTTTCCTTCAGGAGGATATGATTAGGTTGCAAATATTAAATAACAATGTATCTTTATCAGGTACAGACTTACAACTACTTAAAACTGCTACTATTGCACTCCTGTTAAAAATTAGATTCCTTTGTGCTTTCAAACAATTAACCAATATCCATCTAGGTTTTCCAGCTAAAGAACTTGAAAATGTTATAGACTCTTGCATTCAGTCTGATTTATCTTCTAATATTAGGTTTAATTCCCTTCTAGAATAAGAGTGTATCTGGGTGATAAACATCTTCTTGCTGTGCTGGTACTCTGGTATTCATCCTCCTTGTTATAACATGATGAATTTATTTTGAGGGAGATGTGATTTCCTTGGACAATATATAACCCACAGCTAAAATCTCTAACAATACATTGTAGTGGTCCTGATCCAGTCTTTTAAATAACAACCTACATCTATTTTTGAGAGTACCTGCCACATTTTTTTTTCTGGCATATAGCATAGCATTGTTCCTGTTGTTTTCCTCTGCAAATACTGTTCACCTTGATAGCCATGTGTAACGATGCTGGTTCTGGCAAGACCCAAGTGAGAGTTTCAATTCAGGACAAACTGCTTAAAACAGGGGAGTTACAGTCCAAGGCTGGGGTTTTTCCACCTCTAAGGCAAACTAAACCAGCCAGACAAAGAGGACTTTGGTCTCACCCTACTGGCTAGGGTGAGTCACACAAGCAATTCCCTTAGACACTCCAGTTTCCCAGTATCACCACCAGTACCACTCATTATGGGTACAAATGGTTATGAAAATCAATACCCCAGTAAAAGAAAAAAGGGTCTCTCAATCCAAAAGGACCCAGGGTCAATATACAAATCAGATCTTACCCACAAATCATAGAATGTCAGGGATGGAAAGGACCTCAGGAGATCATCTAGTCCAACCCCCTGCTCAAAGCAGGACCAATCCCCAGACCCTTTAATGGTCCCCTTAAGCATTGAACTTACAACCCTGGGTTTAACAGGCCAATGCTCAAACCACTGAGCTATCCCTGCTGTTGCTAGTTCTTTGGAATCTAAAGGTTTATTCATAAAAGGAAAAAGTTCTTAGTTCAGGCTTGTAGCAGTGATAGAATAAACTGCAGGTTGAAATCAAGTCTCTGGAGTACACCCACAGCTGGGATGGGTCATCAGTCCTTTGTGTAGAGCTTCCATTTGTAGCAAAGTCCCTCGAGAAGGAAGAAGCAGGACTGAAGACAAGATGGAGATGAGGGATCCGCCTTTTATAGTCTTTTCCAGGTGTAAGAACACCTCTTTGTTCTTACTGTGGAAAATTACAGCAAAATGGAGTCTGGAGTCACATGGGCAAGTTCCTGCATACTTTGCTGAGTTACAAGGCGTATATGCCTTCTCTCAATGGGTCAGTTGTATAGCTTATAGTCCTTAATGGGCCATCAAGCAGGCTAGGCAGAGCTGACACCAACTTGTCTGGGGTGTCAGCCAGAAGCACAGCATAATTTTGAAATACAGACAGTATAGAGCCAATACTTATTACTTTAAATACAAAAACGATATATGCATACCGATAGCATAATCATAACCAGCAAACCATAACCTTGCCTTCGACACCCTATTTGACCCCCTTTATACAAGATTTGGTGCCACTATAGGACTTTGTTTGCAACCACGTTCTATATGGTCCCAGTTCAAATCAATAAGGTGACACCATGCAATCAGTGAGCTCCTTGAGGAGCAGAACTCATTTCAGCTATGGGCAAGAGGATCTGTCCTTACACTGTGCAAGAGGGGCAACCACAATCAGACCTGTGATATCCAGTATCTCTAGCATCACTAAATGTTCCACACAGGATATGAATGAATGGAAGTCATGGGTCCATCACTTTCTGCACTGGTTGGCATGGTGCAGCTAGCATTGGTGGTGCCTGTCCTGCACCCATTAAAAGAATTCCACATGCCTCAAGAACAAAGCCACTGAGAGTTCCTGCTGGTGTGGAGCTGTTATGTAAATATTTTATTATAGGTGGAACTGGTAACATTATCTATTATTATGGTTGCCCAACACTTCCCATTATAAGACCCTGAAAACTTTGCCAAACTTTAACCATTTGGTCTTACATTTTCCATGTTTGCTTTCTGCCTTAGACTAAATCTTTTGGAAAGCTTAATCCAAAATGATTCAGGCATTTCTGAGACCAAAGCTAAGGGAAAATATGTTGTTTTGACCATATTAAAGAATTCTGGTGACCTTCCATTTGAGATGCTCTAGAGCCCTCATGCTTTGGCGCAGGGACTTTAAATTTGGCAACAAGCTGGCCTTTGTGTCCAAGTGTATGCCTTTTACTGTACCTGTGAAAATCCACACAAACTTGGCCAAGTTATAAGCCTTTAAAAAATCACAGTTTGCACATTTTCAATAGAGACATACTTGAGTTTAGCAGCTAAGTTCTCCAAATATTCCTTCTACGTCGAGGACTTCTCCTGAAATTGTAGTTGCAGGCCAGGCCAGGTCTGGGACAATGAAACTGGGAGCTTCTGTCTTGTATGCTCTCAGTGCATCCCCCGCTGACACCCACGTAGCAGGGAGGAGAAAGCCACCTGAATCAAATGCAGAGGGGACAAGAGTCAGACCTTCATATATATGTGTAGGGGGGACAATAGATTCGGATAAGGAATGTAGAAGAGGGGAGACTGGGACTGAAGGCTAATGGGGGAGAGGGAAACTGTTATACCAATAGAATAAAAACCAGCAGGATCTTATTAAGAGGGATAAGGCAAAGATGCCACATTTATTGTAAATATAATAATAAAGCAAAAGATAAAATAAACAATGTTGTTTAACTACTTATTCCTTATACACACACACACACACATATATATATATTCATTCACACAATCATTCATTCCGGTTCTGTATAGGTGTTATAGTTACCAGCCTAGAAGTTGCTCATGCCAAGTTACTAGCCAGGTATCTTGGTCATGAGGATGGAGCCGAGTCTGTGTCAGATGCACCTGATGCTCCTGGAAGTTGGCAGCAGAACCAGAGACTCAAAGTCCTCAGTCTTTGGAGTTCATTCTTATAGGAATTAATTCCTATGTTAGTCTATGGGAGCTGTTTCATCCTGCTGTTGTTAACTCAATCAGCAGATGGCACATTCCTGGTGGCTCCACATTGTCTAAAGTGGCACATTCCTGGTGGCTTTACACTGTCCAAAGTTTGTGTTTTTCATCCTTTCAGGTGATGGGGTGGATCCCAGTTTACCCTCCGGGGGTTGTCTGGTGGTCCACTTGACACATTCTTCGGCGGATGGATACTTCCTTTTTAGGCTGGCACCTCCCTAACCATTCATGCACATTAAGCATTCATCAACATACATTCCATATCTTAACCATATTTTAATTTACTGCCTCCACCACTTTCGGGGTGTGTGTTAATTCATATGAGACTCCCGGCCCGGTAATCACAGAGGGTGGGGGGTCTGTTTGTTTACATTGTATCAATTACAGCTTAAGGCTAGCACAGTGTTTACATCAAGAACAAAGTCAATTAACTTGTTTGTAAGTTTTACATAGTAATAGAGTATCTTTCACAGGACAGATACAATCAATGTTTTCTGCAGACAGGAGCTTACAAGTTTTAACAGAACTAAAAGATTTTTGTACTTGGTGAAACTGGGGGGTCACTGTCACTTGGGGGAATCACTGTTAGTACCTTCTTTAATATCCCTACAAAACTAGGACTGGGAGCTGGAGACTGGGACTAGCTGAGCAAGGAGACTGGGATCCAGAGAGGGAAATAGTAGAGGAGAAATAGGGACTAGAAGCATGTGGGTGGGGGTTGGAGACTGAGAGTGGATGATGATCCATAGGGGAGACTGAGACTATCTGTGCCAGGAGACTGGGACAAAGAGCAAGGTGGGGGAAACATTGAGGTTAGATGAAGAACCCCAGGGGAGAGATGGGCACTGGGACTGGGAGTAATTATGAAGAAAATGGGCATGGGGGTGACTGGCGGCTGGATGGGGAAAGAGAGATTGGACAAAGGGCCAGGGGGAACTGCAAGTTGCTGGGCAAGGAGAGTGTAACCTGGAAGGAAAGACTAGAACTGGGATGGGGAGTCTGCAGGGAAGACTAGGACTAACTGGGCAGAGAGACTGGGATGGGATCAGAAGCCTGAGAAGTGTGGAGCCTGGGTGAGGAGAATTGGACTGGAATGAGCACCCAGGTGTAGGGCTGGCCATAGGCACCGACTCCATGGGTGCTCCGGGGCTGGAGCGCCCAGGGGAAAAAATAGTGGGTGCTCAGCACCCACTGGCAGGCCACACCGATCAGCTCCTCCCTCTCCCAGCACCTCCCATCCACCACTGATCAGTTGCGGGCAGGAGGCACTGGGGGGCAGGGGGAGAAGTGGGGGCAGGAAGAGGCAGAGTGAGGGTGGGGCTTGATCAGTGGAGGGGGCAGAATGGGTGGAGTGGGAGCGGAGTGGGTGCAGGAAGAGATGGGATGGGGTGGGGCCCTGGGGGAAGGGATGAAGTGGGGACGAGGCCTGGGGTGGAGCAGGGGTTGAGCACCCCTGGAGAAATCAGAAGGTTGGTGCCTGTGGGGCTGGGACAGGGATATGTTGGAGATGAAGGAGAAGAAGGGGTGAAGCTTGGGGGAAAGTGGAGAAAGGGGTCTGTGCCCATTAAAGAATACTGCCTTCCACAACCTGATAGGGAACCCAAGATTCCTGAGTGTCACCATTCCTCTGCTGTCCACAAAGCTCATGCTATGGGAATACAAACAGCAGTGTAGATGCACCCACTCAGGCTGGAGCCCAGGCTCTGAGGTGTAGTAAGGTGGGGGGAGGGTGTCTCAGACCCCAGGCTCCAGCCCAAGAGGGAACATCTACACTTCTATTTTTAGCCCCATAGCAGAAACCTTGTGAGTCAGTTGACCCAGGATCTGAGAATCACTGCTATGTTTTTGTTTTTGTTTTGTTTTTTGGTGTAGACATGTCCTAACTCTATGATAGTGGTTGTACCATTGTATATTTGTCACCTGCAATGAGGCCCTATAAGGTAGCTCTGTTAAATATCCCAGCATTTGTTTTAATTTGTACTTTTGAGGTTTGTGTTAGAATGGTTTCAGTGGCTTGCACAAGGCCAGTGGGATCAACAACATGACTAGGAGGACAAGGGGAATAATTAGAGAAAGCATGGCTGGATTAAGGGCTGCTGGAGCCTGGAATTAAAAATATCATCACCATCTCTATCCCCACTCCTTGGTGATAGCACCTTGTGATGGGCTGTCCACCTCATACAAGGCCCAAGTAGATAGAAAGGGCCAATTAGCCCTATGACAGGGTGCACCTGGAAGACAATCAGGACTGTTAAGGTCTAACTGATGATGAAGCCCAGCTGGGCAGGAGCAGGCTGAGAGTATAAAATCAGGAAGTAGCACACAAGAAGGAGCTCCAAGGAGGAACTCTACAGTCCCTCTCTTGAGTGTGGGGGAGTTGTCAAGAGACAAGGAGGAGACCTGGGGGAAGTAAACCCTGGGAAAACAGACTCTGGCTAGAACCCAGAACAGGGTGATGTAGCCACAGGGGAGTGGAGGAGGCTCCAATGGTAACCCAGGGCTTGGCCAGAAGACAGAGGAAGGAAGGAAAGAGCCCAGAGAAACAGTGAGAGGGTCTGAGATTGGGTAGGCCATGGTTGCTGGGGCATATGGTCCCTGGGCTGGAACCTCTGATAGGGGCAGGCCTGGGTCCCTACAGGACACTTAGGAAGTAGCATAGTTTGAGTAGCAGAGAGGAAGACTGCCTGAGATAGCTTGGCTAGAGGTACTTAGATACCATGAAAGGGGAAAGCTACAGTTGCCGGATGGCCAAGCCATGAAAAGGGAGCACGCTGGGTCACATAGAGGGAGCAGTCAAATCCAAAGAGGCACCATGGAGCTAGCAACTGAATGAGGGGGTGTCAGCCCAGGAAGAGAGAATCCCTAGATGAGCCACAAGCAGGTGCCTCAGTGGTGAGTAGTAAACCTTATGACACACTTCCTATCATCTGCCCTCTGTCTCCCTCATTGATAGATGTTCCTCGTAGAGAGCAATACCAAGCTTAGATAGAAAGGCCTCATTTTTGTAACTCTAATGGAAATCAATGGGAAATCCAGGTGGTCTGCACTTTAGAAGGAAGAGCCTGATTTTTTTTCTGTCTTAACTTGGAATTACCCTTCCTATTTCCATGTCCATACCCTCCCACATCCTGCTCCTCACACCCCTCACTCTGCTGTGCAAATACCTTCCCTTATATCTTACTTTCCCAGAGTGCAGGTTCCTCCTATCTTAATCCCTCTATACCAGATCCTCACCCCCTATTTTAAAGCTCTGTATTGGGCAGTCCTAGCTGTCTGATTTTCTGGGTCTGCTGCATGTGCTGCCATTCAATTGTCTGGTGGTTGCCATGCTTTGAAATGAGAACTGTTGTTACTCTGTGAATTATGGAGCATGACAATTGTGGCGCATAACGCATAGAACTATCGTGCAGTAAATTCAAAGAGGAAGCATTAGAGGCAGAAAGGGCTGAGGCCCTGGAATCAGTTCTCTATCGTGGTACCTCCCTGTCTGCTCCTGCTTCACATGCTGGCTTTTGAAAAGGTGATATGGTCTTTTTGTTAGTGTCTTTCCTTGGTATTGATTTAGGCTTCATCCACCCTTGAGAAAAGCTCAAGCAAAAAAGTAAAATAGAGACTAAAAATAATGAATTTAATGAGTTAATGTAGCCCTAACCATTTCAGCTGTAAAAACATCCAGGTCATTTAAAAAAAAAAAGTTCATCTATAAACAACTGTGATACATGGAATACAGCCATAGTAGCTGGAAAGATTCTGGCTCATTTAAATGATCAAATTACACAACATAAAGTAATGACCAATTTAACACTTGCTAAGATCTTTAGACAAGAAAGTGGCTGTTTTTATGGCTCTTGCAGCTTTATGTGGCTGAACTGTTCCTTTTCCAGCTTGACTTATTACATATGATTTGTGGGCAATTGCAATCAGCTGTACATGCATTAATTCCAAATCATTTTGGCATAGTCATCACAGGTGTCACTTTTCCCTCACTCCTCTGGCCAGCAAGGACCAGAGCGACTTGGGGTGAAGGAACACTTCATCTTGGGCTCCTGAGAGCGCCATGTCTAGCTCTGCCAGAAGCTGTCTCTTTCATATGTGGTGCAGAAGTTGGAGGAAAAAAGGGGGTGATCCTGGAAACCTGCCCCAGTAGTTCTAGAATGTCCAATGAAGATACCTTCTGGAGATATTGTGTGCAATAATGGAAAATGATACTTGGCCCTGGTGGTTGAGAACCCCCCCACCCCAAACAGTTTACTAGTTCAGTATTGTCCACTTTGAATTTTAGAGCAAGCACAAAGAAAAATCTCCGCTCCAAATTAAACTGCATGAACTATTTTAAATACAGGCTTCCAGAAAATCTACAACATGCAAAATTAAATATCTCATCTTATTTTTGAGTCCCCTGAGACATGGAAGTAGACTACTGACCACATCTTTAAGCTATGCTAAGTAAACACAACTACTGCCAAAACCTGAGGCTGTGTTTGCCAGTAAAAATCTCTAGTCTAGCTTCCTGATCATTCCTTTTGTCTTAAAAAACAAAAAAAACCTAATTCTAAGAAGCTGGGAGACCATTTCCACAAGCAAATCCAGGGACACCATTTTACCCTTTCAAACACACAGGTTTGAATGTACACTTCACTAATACTTACAGAGAAACAAAAATCTGTCCACATCAATAATATACTGTATTTCATTCAAGTCTCGAAGTTTAGACAATAAATCTTAAATACTGTACATAAAGTGGGATTTCCTGAATCTCTACATCTAAAATGACCAAAGATTTCATAAGACTCTTGCCAGGTGCTATGTGCAAATGCAGATCCTGATCATTTTGCTTATGGTTCATGGTAGAGAAGTAGGAGACTAAAATCAGAATCTAAACACTAATTATATTATCCTAGTCTCTCTAATAACTTATCAGGTAGTTATTAGAGACATGCACAGTCCAAACAGAGTCTGAAATCTAACACTTTGATATATTCATAGTTGTTTGTATTTTGGAAACAGCATTTTAAAACAAAAGCACCAAATCCATCCAAACAATAAGTGAAAAATATAGGCTGATGGGCCTAAGGGGGAGAGGTACCCATCTCCCTTTGAATTTCAATGGGCACCTTACTCCATTGGAACCTTTTGGATTTCCCAGCCATAGGGCAGTATTAGACTCAACTCTGCGTCTAAGCTCTTCAGGGAAAAGACCTGGTCCTCATATTTGTCTGTAAAGCAGCTGACGCACTTGGCTATACATAAAAATTACAATAATTGCAGACTAACTCTGAAAAGTTAAAAACCTCATTTTCCCTTTTGCAGACAACAAGGCTGAGCCTGGATTGAAGTGCACTGGTGTTCTGTGTTCAGGCAATGACACACTGCCCCAGCCACAGCTGAGTAGCACATTCAACCCCACTCAGAGGTTCACTGGTCTTACTACCCCTCCAATTGCCCCATGATTTGACCTTTATTTGCTCTCACTCCTACTATAGGCTTTCCAACTATCAGCATCTACCCAAGACCATTGCCCCAGGGAGCCAGTCTTAGAGCACCACATGACAGTCACTGCTTTTGATGGATTAGCTGATTACCTTGTTTTCAGATTGGGGTGAGTTTTACAAAGCTGCCTGGGTACACTCAGTGCTAGATCATGGTTGGCCCTGCAAGGGCGTGCAAGGTGGGGAGAAGGCTGAAGGAACTCTATTCCTCCCACACCTTGCACTCCTTTCCAGATGCAGTTGACTGAGAACTAGAAACACTGTACTGGCCACCGCTTCCAGCAGCTCCCATTGGCCCGGAGCAGCAATCCACGGCCAGTGGGAGCCGCGATCTGCCGGACCCGCAGATGCAGCAGGTAAACACACCGGCCTGGCCCGCCAGGGACTTTCCCTACACAAGCGGCAACCCTTGTTTGAGAAACCCTGTGTTATCTGAAGACCTGACATATCTAGAGGAATCAGCTTTGCTAGCTATTCATTTTTGTGGCTAAAATGTGCGTGGTTTACCCCTCCTAAAGCTTCTCTTACACACCCAGAATACATTCCATGCCCCCCAGTTTGAGATGCGATTCCCCTGCTTGTGTACACACACTTGCGCTAGCTCTGAGCGAGCCACAGGTAGTATAAATACCAGTGTATCTGCGGTAGCACAGGTAGCTGCAGCAGAGGCACTGCTGAGCCGTATCATGTACAAACCCACCTGAAACTAGTCAATATGTACTTTGTCACAGCTCAGCTGTGCCTATGTGCTATCACAGCTACACTGCTAATTATGCACTAGCTAGGTGGCCCACCTCTTTCTAATTGCTGGTATCTGGACCCGCAAAGCACCGCCTCCTGCTCCGCTTCTTCCCTCCCCATCCACCAAGGCCCTGTCCCTGCTCCACATCTTCCCTTGAGGCCCCAACCCCTTCTCCGCCTCTTTCTATAGACCCTGCCCCTGTCACTCACTCCTCTCCCTTCCTTCTCCCCCTCACCCACCCTCACTCACTGGATTGTCTCAAGGAGCCTACCTGCAGGTAGGAGGCAACCCCATCTGAACAGGGGCTGTCACAGGTTAATGACCCAGTGCCTCTCCCTGCCCCATGGTAACCGGACTTTTGGTTCAGGTGCCATTTAGGGTTGCCAGGTCCCCTTTTTGATCAGACTTTCCAGTTGCCCTAAATGGCACAGAAGCCAAAATCCGGACTGCCCAGGTAAAACTCGGATGGGTGGCAACCCTAGTGCTAGCTCTCAGTGAGCTAGTGAGAGTAATTATGTGTACAGAAGCAGGGGCATTACACCCCAGCTTGTAGTACGGACATAGTCTAAGAAATATCAAAGCATATGAACAGAAAAGTGTGAAGTTCCTGGCTTATTAATGTTATTTATATCTTATATTAAAGGGTAACTATTACATGATTCTAGGGTAACCAGATTTTCAAGCTGTGAATCATTTACCTTCTTGCACTTTTCATTGACTGTTTCTTTATGAAAATCAATAAAAACTTAATCACAAAGAAAGAAACTAGGAAATCTGTCACAAGAGAAGCATAGGTAGATGGCACAGCAGGAACGGCTTTCTGTGCTGTGAGATGCCTGGAAGGGAATTTCCTATTTTCTTACCCCCCTCCCAACTGCTTTCTTGCCACCTTGTAAGAGTCCCTTTGTGAGAGGGGCAGAGCTGTGTTCAGACTTGTGCAAAACATGGGGTTGAGTGGTGCTCTCTGGAAGCTTGAGGCCATTGGCACGATGTTGGCATGTGAGAGACTTAGTAAAGTTAGGTCTTTGGGGCACACAGGCACTCAGCCAGCCTGTCATCAGTTTTTACCAGCTCAGCTGACGGCTCTCTCAGGAGACTGCTCTGCAGAGGCTTTGCAGACACTGGGGAAAAGAAATGTTTGTAAAACCGACAGGAACTGATAAAACGTTGATTCCAGAGTTCTTCCCAGCCAGCTAGTGTGTCTTTTTTTAAATGCTTCTTCATTCCTTAGGGATGAAAGGCATTATATACAGGTATGATTTATTGTTGTTTTTATTCATTATTAAAGATTATTTAGGCTGCATGAGTTCCATACGCCAAATAGCCTAGAAAATGTCTAGAGAGCATGATAGAAGTGCATTGACTGGCATGGTTGGATGGCCTTATGAAAAGAAGAGTCCCATATAATATAATTATATATAAATAAAGCTTTATGGGGAAAGAATTGTCACTTATGTTTGTTTGTAGACCACCTGTTACCTTTAGGTGTTACCGCAATACAAATGTTAAATAATAACCACACAGTGTGTGGGTGTAATGAAAATAGGGTGACCAGACAGCAAATGTGAAAAATCAGGACAGGGAGTGGGGGGCAATAGGAGCCTATATAAGAAAAAGACCCAAAAATCGGGACTATCCCTATAAAATTGGGATATCTGGTCACTCTAAATGAAAACATGCAGCTATCCAACCAACCACCAGTCCTAAAGTGCCTTATGTTCACTAGGTATCCAGAGAATGAATAAGACTTAAGTGGGAGTAGCAAGATGCCCACAAAGGGAAGATAGAAGTCCCCAAGAGTTTTTTGCTCTAATTTGTACCCAGGGTCTGTTGTTCATTTCCCCAGAAAGCTCTGTTGTATTGGGCTGACCTTTCAGACTCTAACATACGTGAGATCAATCATTTTGATTTTGGAACACATGTTCTTCTCCACCCATCCATCCTCCACAGAGTTCTAGTAATGAACAATGTGGGAGGATTCACAAGCCAAACAGCTGTTAGAGAAAGATTCCCTCGCGCTCTACCCCACATGGCAAAAGTAAAGGAAGTTACAGTGAAATCAACTTTAAACTTGAGTCGTCTTCTGTCTGGAACTTACCATGTTGCTTCTCACAAATGATACTTTACCTACGTTGAGCCTAACTATGAGACTAATTAGACACTTTTGCATTTAGCTTGTACTGTATACAAAGAGATTCCACCGAGATTTTAATGTAGGGGGAGCAGGGCCGGCTCCAGGCACCAGCATTCCAAGCTGGTGCTTGGGGCGGCAACCTGCAAGGGGCAGCAGAATGCTGTTGTTTTGCCCCCGCAAGTAGCGCGTCGAGTTGCCGCCGTGGGCGGCGGGGCCAGTCTGTGTGCCTTTAGGGCGGCAGGTGCGTTTCCACAGCGGCTGCAATTCGGGGGCAGCTTCTATATTTAGCTGTCCTCGGTGGCTTCAGCTAAACATAGAAGCTACTGCCAAATTGCCGGCGCCACGAAAACGCACCTGCCGCCCTAAGGGCACACAGACTGCCCCCCTCCCGCCTGCCCGCGGCGGCAATTCGGCACGCTGCTTGGGGCAGCGAAAACTGTAGAGCCGGCCCTGAGGGGGAGGGAAAAGCCAGCAAATAGTCTCACTGTGTGCCTGAAAGTAGGAGAAATCTGAAAATATGAGATGAGGGGAATTTACATTAAAGGTGCGACGTACTCTAATGGAAATGAATATGTGACTGTAGAAAATGAAATGACAGTAGGGTTGCTCCCCTTGCAGGTATTGAGGTTTTTATTTACATATTTTATGTAGTTCCCATTACTGTGACATTTGGACTCTGTATCAGCAATTCAAACAATTATAAAATAATCTGTTGATGATAACCAGTCAGCCAGTGAGCTGCGGTTCTGCCATGATGGTTCACAGGAGACCCATGTAAGCATATAGACCTTGCAGTGTGCGTCCAAAAGCCCACAGACATGCACTCTGGCACCAAGTCCCTCAACTAAGTATGTCTTGCTGCTTGTCTAACAGATTTTTTTAATGCATCTCCAGTGAATATGGTTGAATTTTCTTATAGGGTAAGAATCGTTTTGGACAATTCATTTAGAACATTATCAAATTGTGGTTCTATTAAAATCAATGGAGAAACTCTCATTGACTTCAATGGAAGCAGGATTTCACCCTATATCCACAGGATCTTACCCATAGATCTACATCTAACTTCCCATCTTCCACTTAATTAGAAAAAAATCCACTTCTACTATTAGCAACACTAGGAAGAGATATGCCAGTAGGTAGCTGTGATTTTTTTTTAACTATCTAAATTGGATTTCAGTGATTCAAATGAGAGTTCTCTATCCAAAAGGTTGCAAGGAAGATGTGATCTAGTATTTATTATTCTGGACCTGGAATCTGTTTGCTTTTTCCCTAGCCAAACTGATTGTTGTATTTTGGTAGTGTTTTCCTCGCCTCACCTTTAATTTTAAGATTAAAAAGAAAAGACACATCTTAACTAACCATTAATTTATTACTCATGAAAGGTCTCAGGCCATTTTGAATTCTGGGACCATGAGTCTACACCCACTTTGAACTAAAGGCTCCCCCCTTCAATCCAGTGAAGGGCCACATAGACCAGAAAACAAGTGATTCTGTTGGACAATAAATGATAAAACAGGAATTGGAGTGGCAATCAAATATTTCAAATGAGGGAACCAGATAGGGGCACCCAGCAGAGAACAACATACAGTGCTTACTGCTACTTGAGTCCAAGAAGTCAATGGATGCTGCTCAAATGAACTCCGCCCAGATACATATAACCAGGAAATGGCCCCATGCTTGCAGAGCACTTCCACTCAGCTTTCTCCTCCTGGATGGAGATATGGCAATCTTGGCCAAATTCAGGAGGAAGCTCAGATTTCACACCAGGGAGGGGCCACAGACAAGGAGTGCATAAAGGAAAAGATGTGAGGAAAAGTGCAGCCAGAACCTCAGCAAGTGCTTTGTAACTAATACCTAGACCAGGTTTAAAATGATGACCTAGAAAGGAAAACCACAATATCCCCTTACCTATACCCTAGTTTAAGAAGGTCAGAAAATTTTTCTCTGCCACCAACATCACTGAGTAATCACACTTTTACACAGGCTCACAAAAAAAGCTGTATTGTGATCAGGAAAAGCAATTTGCAGGTGAAATATTCATTTCCCAAATAAAGCTATTTTTGCTCCCAAAAATGGCACAATTGTTACCTGGGATGAATTGATAGCTTTTCCCAGGATGGAATTTGACTGCAAAAAGTGAAATTCACTTGAAGTAATGCACATTTTCATACACATTAAATAACGATCACCCACCTCTAGTTTATTTTAAAATATAAGCGGTAATATGCACTGCAGGTCATAACTGGCTTTGTTTTTGCAGACTGTACAAAATTACTCAAGATAGTTAAGACCAAAGCTGACTGTGTTGAGTTACAAAGGGATCTCACTAACCTGGGTGACTGGGCAACAAAATGGCAGATGAAATTCAATATTGATAAGTGCAAAGTAATACATCTTGTGGGAAAAAATAATCTCAACTATACATATAGAATGATGAGGTCTAAATTAGCTGCTTCACTCAAGAAAAAGATTTTGAATTCATTGTGGATAGTTATCCAAAAACATTTGTTCAGTGTGCAGTGGCAGTCAAAAAAAGCTAACAATGTGAGAACCATTAGGAAAGAGATAAGACCGAAAGTATCACCAGGCCACTGTACAAATCCATGGGTCTCCCACACCCTGAATACTTCGTTCTGTTCTGGTTGGCCCATCTCAAAAATATATGTATATTAGGATTGGGAAAGGTGCAGAGAAGTGCAATACAAATTATGTGTATCAAACAGCCTCCGTACTGGGACTGTTCAGCTCAGAAAAGAGACTACTAAGTGGGGATATGGTAGGGATCTACAAAATCATGAATGGTGTGGAGACAGTGAATAAGGAAGTGTTATTTACTCCTTCCCATAACACAAGAACCGGAGGTCGCCCAAATAAATGAATAGGCAGCAGGTTTAAAACAAACATAAGTACTACTTCATGCAATGCACAGTCAACCTGTGGAATTTGTTGCCAGGGGATGTTATGAAGGCCAAAAGGATAACAACTGGGTTCAGAAAAGAATTAATAAATTCAGTGGTCTGACCCTGTATGGCCATTCATATTTTTGTTTCTTAACCAAACTTGGGCCCAAGCTGCTAAATTCATATCTAGATTTCAAACACTTCAAAGTATGGAGATGTTTGGAGCCGGTGTTTGGGGTTTGGGCCAATCTTTTAATTATTTATTTTAAATTTAAGCAGTATCCATTAGGTTTATGTATGTGCCAAGTCTGACTCACATTTGTTGGAGTTATCCAAGTGCAAAAATGCATATGCAAAATTTGGAAGCTTTATAAACTATTTCTTCACTATGGATGACTCAGAAACAGATGATCAGGTCTCTTCAAACTTTCCCAAAAATGAATCTCTGGGCTGAAACCTAGCACGACTAATTTCAGCACAAAACATAACTTGGTGGGAATTGTATAAACCAACTCCAGCATTATCACTACTGGTACTTGACAATGACATATTTCACAGACAAACAGCAATGTTAAATGTCTTAGAGTCTCTCTCCTCCACGCCTCCAAAAAAGAGAGACTGAAGGGTAAAATCCCATTTAAACCTCAACAGCCTGATCCACAGTGATACTGAGTTTGCACAACTCCCATTAACCTAATTAAGAAAGTGAGCAAGATCAGGCTCTTTCTTTACCCCTCATGTTGTCCACCAGTGTTTTCCAGGAACTGCAAACAACATGTGATTGTACATACCGCATGCCAAATTTAGACTTCATGTGAGCATTGATTTCAGTGGAGTTGCACCTACTTATACCCAGACCCATATGTACCACAATTACAATATACAAAATGGATCCAGGAATACTTTTTGTTTCAGAATTTGCAGTGCTATCAACACTGATGCTGCTCAAAGATAACCTGTCCCCACAGCTAACCGGTATTTCCATTTTCAAATCATTTGTCACATGACTGTAAATTATTGTCATGTTGTTTATACCGGTGACGTGCTTGGTGCTATCTAACTCATAAATTTCAACAGCCCTTGCCTCAAGAAACTACAAGACAGACCCAGGTGAGACGAGATTCATTGGGAGATCCAGAGGAATACATTAACTTAGACCCTAAGCTATTGAAATAATAACTCAAGTCCCTCTGAAAGACACTCATTCCATGAGGCCCATAAACAAACCCATGTCACCCAAATGCCTTCTCCACTCTAACACTCGATAATAGGAGAAGAGAATAAGGCCAATAACAAATAAATCAATCACCATTGTCATTATGAATAGCTATTGTCTTGGATTTAAAACTTATCCATAAAAAGAAATCCCTCTCATTTTAAATTTAGCAGAATATTTTTCTTTAGTGTTTGTATGATGATTTATGTTTTATAAATTGCCTGGTGTCTTAACTAGCTGGTAGTTCACATTCATTCATTCTGCAGTAGAGCAATATCTTTCCCAAAATTGTCAGTGAGAGATGACACACAAAAATACAGGAATAAAAGCATCAGCATGAATCTACAATGGCACTGCGAGGAGATATGGGGAACTCAAAGTTTGCCCAAATAAGGACCCCACTGACAACTTGCCAAGACTGAGGATTGTACTTAACTTGTATTAAATGAAGCACATTGAAGTTACCCATGTCTTTAAAATAAAGGTGCCATTCACAGAAACTACAACTACTACAACAGAAACTAATATTTTGCCTACGCTTACAATTTTATTGTGAGTCTCACCCTTCTAGCTACCACGGTTATATCACTATTGTCCTTCTAGCTAGAAAACAACTAGCTCAGTATGCCTACATGAGCTATAATCACACCTTCTGATTGCAGTATAGACATACTCTTAGTGGCAGGACCTACTGCCACTATCTGAGGGTAAATGTTCCCAGTGGGAAAATATATATTCCACATTAGTTCTGCAGCTTACCAGAGAGATCTGATGGCACCTCTTCCTCTTCCTTGAAGCCATGAGCATGGGTGTGCTACTAGCACAGTTTACGGATTCCTCCATTTTATGGCAGAAGAAAGATCCTGGTGAATGCTTATCTGCAGTAGACCTAATTACAGCCCCTCTTCCAAAATATATTCCTGAAGTATTGGCTGCACTTTCCCCTGGAATTTTTTGTTTTTGTTTTTGTTTTGTTTTTAGTTTGTGCACATCTCATCTATGCCCCCATAAAGTCCAGAGACCTCCTCACCCTCCACCTCCTGGCACTGACCAAAATGGCCAGTCTAAGAAAAGTTGGTGGGGAAGGCTGGCTGTGATTGTGGGGCTTTTTTGGACTCAGTCAAGCGCGCATCCAGGCAGAATTCCTTTGGCTGATCTCCACTGACTCTCTTGATATCTTGTGGGGAAGTGGGCATTGTCCCTGGTTATCTGCTCCATGTCCCCTTTTGCATCCCTCATTTTAAATCGTTGTTCTCACTCCCATTCCCATCTTGCATTTTTGTTCCCCAAACTTAGTTGACTTGTGTGTGGGTTTTTTTTGTGGCCCATCCCCTCTACTGATAGAGGGGCTGATGCTCTTTTTGTGGATGGAGCTTCTGAAGGCTCCAAGGATCAAGGAAGCTGCTGCTTCCCCTTCTCCCCAAGCAGGTGAGCAGGATGTAGGAAGGGAGAGGAGGCATGTGGGCTGGCATTTGGTTCTGCTCCTTCCCCTGCCCCCCCCCATTCTCTCCGACAATGTCAGGTCATGCAATGGAGATGACATGGAAGGGGGAATAATCTGCCCTTGGTGAGCATCAGTAGCACACTGCCACTCCCGGGGCAATGGGAGAGCAGGGGAGGAAGAATGGTTTCTATATACCACTTCTTACATAGGACATTATGCACTGTAACTGCAAAATCAAGCCCTAAACATTAAAAGGAAAACAGGACTGTGAGCATAGCAGCATGGATTTATAAAGAATCAATCGTATGAGGAAAATTTGATTGGTTTCTTTGATAGAATTACAAAATTAGTAGATGAAGAGAAAGTGATAGATGTTATTTTTAGCTCTTATGAAAGAATCTAAGGCTGTCCCCCATGAAATCTTACTCTCAGAATTAATTCAAATTGGCTTAGATAGGCACATAGTCACATGGGTGAAAAACTGGCTGAAGGATTGCAAATGGAAGACACTGGTAAACAGGAATGTAGTGAACTCAATATAGGGTGGAGGACATTTTGTTTTTTTAATGTGGTACTCCAGGATCAGTGCTAGATCAGTTCTAATTTAAAACCTAGGAAACCTCACATTAATGAACTTCACAGACCATACTAAATTAAGGGTTGTGAACATCAACAAAGAGAGAGAAGTAACACACTGGGATCAAGGAACTGATTAGGGGAAGCATTCATCCTATTCAGGAAAGCACGTAAGCACATGCCTAAATCCCATTGGCTTAACTTTAAGCATATGTGTAAATCCCATTGCCTAATAGGTAGGGTACCATACAGCACGTTTTGGCCAGGACAGTCACTTTTCTAAGCCCTGTCCCGGCCGTCCCAACTTTTTTGGCAAAACTGGGCATTTGTCCCATTTGCTTTTGCCAACTGTATCAGTGCAAGTGGTATGGTTGGCCTAAGCAGGGCGGTGGAACAGCTCGGGCCAGTCCCACATTGGGGGTGGAGGGGCTTGGGCCAACCCCGTCGGGTGGGGAGGCCTCAGGCTAGCCCCAGATGGTGTCCCATTTTCCCTTTTAGGAAATATGGTCACCCATCTCTCATTCCTGTGGATCTCTTGTTTCCTTCTGCTCTGTTTTTTTGGTGGGGAGCAAGCAGGTTCTAAAACCATGTGGTTTTAAAACAAGAAAATGAGGTGTGTAGCACTAAGGATGATTTCCCTTCCTCCCCCGAAATCTGGACACGGTTGCATGACATTAGAGTATCATGGGACTAGAGCAGAACTGCCAGCTGGAGGGTTACAGAACTGGTGAGCAGCTCCTCTGTGTAACATGCTCCCCTGGCTAAATGGCTTTTTTTTCTTGTGGAAAATATATTGGAAGCTTAATGTTGCTTCTTGGAACAAGGAGAATGTGAAGCCACAGGGAGTGAGCCAATGGGAGAATGGATAAAGAGCACTCAAAACTAAAGGAGGCTGATAGGGAACAGTTGTTCTTAAATGCCTTTTTTAATTATGAACTCCCAGTGGTAGGAACAATCTCTTTATTCATGTCTTGTACAGGGTTTAACACAAAGCTAGTGCTTAAAAATAACAACTCTTGGGTGTCAATGATCCAGGGCCCTATAGAAAGGCCCTACTGGAGAACAGCTGACATTTGCGATAGCTTTGAATGCTATGAATATTTTGGGTTTGTTTTTCCCTGAGGCTTTTTTTTTTTGTGGGTGTGGTGCATGGGTTTCAATGATCCTACCGTTTGAACTTAATCCAAGTAACAAGTCTAGTTGGGTCAAGATGGAGAATAGCATGCTGGAACCCACAGATGCTGCTGGCTGAATTGAAAGACAAGAGTAGTCACAGGTCACTTTATAGAGCTCTAGAGGCAGCAGTTGGCCAGCTCTCCACTGGATAAACTTGATCTAGTAAACTGTGCTTATATGCAAATTTTGGGATAAAACCATAGAAGTAAAGTATTTGTCTTTTTGTTTATCATATACATGCCAGGTCTAAAGGCCACTAATAAGAGTCAGAAATTTCATTAGCATTTTCCATGGGCCCATTTTCTACTATGGACCACATGCAGCTGTGAGATTAATGAAGTAATTGGTTGGATGGTGTGACAGCGTTAACTCACCCTGCACTGGATGGGTTGGAAGGAAGGGTTAACTCCTCACTGTGGGCAGAAGAAGCCACGCTCCCATATCCCTATAGGGCATGCTCCAGGTGTAGCACCAGTATAAGAGGGAGCAGCCCAGCTCAGTCTGGGCTGACTGCCGGAGAGGAAGGACACACTTTGCTGGCTCCCACCTGGGAGCAGTTGGAACCCGGACCGTGGAAGCCAGAGGTGCTAAGACCCAAGCAGATGCCCAGCTACCTGGTGGATGCCCCACGGAGGTCTGAGCTACAGGGAGTTGCACCGGCTGAGGAACCCGAATACCCCGAAGACGCATAGACCACCACCACAAGCATCATGGTAGGCAGTAGCCCGGGGAGGGACTAGCCATTGTCCCAGCGCTAGTCAGCATGCTGTGGATGGATCCCTGCGGACTCTGTGGCAGACACCCTCACCTCTGACAGGTCCCTGGGCTGGGAACCAGTGGAGCAGGGAAGGCCCGGTTCCCCCTGCCCTGGCCACCACCCACACCCCGAAACAGGCTGCTAAGCTATACAGCCCTGCCTGGAGGGCAACTCTATTGACTCTGCCCACTAGGCCTCCCTATGAACCTGGGGTATCTCTAGTGAATCTGACCGATAGACCACTCTGCCCCACGCACCAGGGTAGCTCTATGGACTCTGGCCGATAGTCCTCATGGCCCTGTGAACCTGGAGTATCTCTAATGACTCTGGACGCTAGGCCTTGCTGCCCTGCAAACTCAGGGTATCTCCACTGAATCTGGCTGCTAGGCCCCACTGCCCTCTGAACCGGGGTAACTCTATGGACTCTGGCAACTAGGCTTCACTGCCCTGTGGAGAAGGGCTACCCGATTGATGTGGGTCACAAGACTCTACCACCCTGTGGATCACGGTGATTATATAGACTCTGGCCATTGGGATTTACAGCCCTGCGGATCGGGGCAACTGTATTGGCTTTAGCCCTTAGGTCTTACCGCCTAGAGACAGAGGGCAGCTCAAAGGATGGGGTTAACTTGCCCCTCACTGGATGGGGCCTCCCCATCCCGTAATAGATGGGTATATACATCTGGAACGCCAGAGGAGATAATGGATGGTAGTCTGAACCATTAAGTACATCAGCTTCATCTTATCTCCCAGCCACTTAAGTAAGGGATATTAGTGTAATTAAATTTAACATTTCAGCTTAATACTCAAGGTGGTGAGGGATTTTGTTTGTTTGTTTCGGTTCTGGTTGTATTCTTTTGTACTTTTCATCTTTCTGTGACATTCTCAATGCTTCAGGTTGCTGATAATCCCCATACTTCTAAGGAATATTTTGATTTTTTGATTCATTCCAAGAGTTCATTCATAAATTAGAATCTGTTCATGGACTGCAGTATGGTTTCTCTGCAGAAAAAAGATACTGTCTATATGCACATACAATAAACACCCATTAAAATCCTTACAACTGGTGTTTCAATTAATTATTTTGTAACATTCTGAACTGAATCTCACCACTAAAGCCTGTGTGGTTTGGAAGCTGTGGCCTCACCTATTCCTTCCTTTTTCCATGGGGATGATAAACAGCCTTTCATGTCTGGGGAGGGTAAGGGCTGCTCTGTGGGCAGGTATCACAGTGGAACTGTGTACTATCCTCCATTTGTGAATCTGGGCCAAGCTAGCCATAATCTGGCCCTAAAGATTTTAACGACAGTCACTCATTAGTACAGGAGACTCGTGTCAGATAATCTTGTAAATCGTTATTGGTTAAGCAAAGCAGAAAACAGCCCAGAGCCAGACATTTGTTTACATTGGCTATCGGGGAGGGGAGGGGGAATTAATTTCCATAAAAGCCTGAGAATCTAAAACACATTGCATACTTTTCAGCTTCATGTCAACAACTTAGATGCTACAGTCATCTTAGCATATGCGCAACGTGCCCCAGGTGGCACATAACTAGGATTCATCACTGAATTTGGTCTGCTGGTTGGATCATTAGCTTTCTTGGCTTGGGCCAGTTACTGATGGGGAGTGTGACGTGAATGCTGATCCATGCCCTCTAATAGTACAGTGATGGGCATGGTAGGAAACTCTAATTGGCAAATTGTTCAGAGGCTCCACATAAAGTTTTTTTTAATTCATTTTCCTATGTGTTTATCACATTTTACTCATTGTTACAATGCTCTTCAGCTTCCTGTAACAAGGCATCAGAAATATAAACACAAAGCTCATAGTGAGTATGTTTTCACTTGGATTTTTAGTTGTTTTAACATGTTATAATTATCACATTAAAGATTGTAGAGGCTAGTGTGGACAGAACAATGATTCTTGCCACACCATTCATCCCACTGCCAACTTTCTGATGCCCGCCCATCCAAATTTCCACTTCTGCAGTTCTGCACACCTGGCAGTTCTTACACTTGGGGAGAGCTAACTAGCATTAGGGTTGCCTGTTGTGTGTTTTCTGTGCCTTCATACCACCTCTCCCCCTAATTCATCTGCACTTGGCAGCCCTAATGTGCACCTCATTCTGATCTCAGTCACACAGGTATATAGTAAATAAAGTGAGTCCCCTGAAGTCAGTAGAGTTACGCCAATTTTGCACTGCTGTGTGTAACTTAGGTCAGATAACTTCAGGCCCCATATTCCCAAATTAAATGAGACAAATGCTCTGTTGTTTGGAGTTTGGTAGCACTTGGAGGCCCCCATCAGGTTCAGCATCCCTTTTTGCTAGCACTATTCAGACTCAGAATAAAAGATGGTCCCTGCCATAAAGAGCTTACAAGCTAAATGCAAGTGGATGGATTAAATTGTATCCTTCTAATTAGTAAAACAATACAATTAGTCAGGGGAATCAACAAGAAATAATTTAAGGTAAGCTTAATTCTGACCCAATAACATCCTCCCTATCTAGCAATTCTTAATATGGCATTACACTGTAAAGAAAGCGTTCATATGCTGACACCAAGTTATATGAAGAGACATTGCTCTAATTATAAAATGCAAAAAGTTGGGCTCCTTGAAACACTTCTTTATAAAGGAGTAATAATGTGTAGTTTATGAGAAGTAATGTAAAATATACCTGCAGCCCATTATCAGCACTTTGGAGCTTCTTAACAAAAGGGAGCTTAGAGTCTTGGTATCAGCAGATCTGCCATTTTATTGCAGTTATTCATGGCCCAGAGCAATTCAACAGAAAATTAATTAGCATCACTCCACCATAAATCTCAACAGTATTAGCTAAAATGCCAATTTTGTAATCACTTTTCATTAAAGCCAAAAATACTAATTAAAATTGATTTTTGCTTGTGCTTTGGTAAACTGCTGCCAGTTTAGGTTCCCAGCGGTAATACTGGATGAAGCAGACCTTTACGTAAGTGGATTTTATATATTGTCTCATCCCCTTTATAAAGCTAACAATGTGTGAAAGGATAAGGTCTTTGGGAAGCAGCAACTGACAGGTTCCATGCAGAAAAAAAAAATCACTAGGGAATGTAACTTCATTAAAACCGTAATATCCTATGTTCTCAATCTGGCCTGTCTAGCAATACCTTTCTCTGAGGCAGCTGGCTATTAATACACTTCCAACAATAAGTTATGGAGGATTCTGTAAATGAATGGCTTTAGTCATTTAGTGATAACAAATAGAGATATGCCAAACAAGCCTAGTTCAGTGCAATCATCCTACAATGGACTGGGCCAAATGCTTCTCTCTATTACATTTGAGCAGCCTGACTCAGTTCAGTGGGAGACAATTTGTCCCAGTAGGTTTTAGAAGGGATGTGGGAAAGTTAAACTTAATTTTGAACTGGTAATTGCTTCATTATTGTTCTTCACTTGCAGCAACAGAATCACCACTCTAAGCAATATGAGTAAAATGACATAATGGCATCATAGAGTGATGCCTGATCTCATTTGCATAAAGCCTTGTCTTTTGAAGCTGATATTTCTGGGATTTGCTTCTAAACAAGTTGTCCCAGTAGAGCTGGGCATAGCTGTTAGGGGTATTGGTTTAGCAAGACCGCCTCAGATAAGTTTGGGTTTAACAAAATTTTAAAACAAAATCAGGTACGGTTCAGATCCTGGTCCTCTTTTCTCCAACCACCAAAATGTAGTGTCAGGTTTCAGATGAATGATTCTGGTTTTATCCTTACCCTTTTAGCACATTTGTATGTATGTTAGGTACTTGAAACTATTCTGCCACTCGTGGCCAGGTATTCCTGTCCAAGAACATTGATGTAGAATATAGTTGATTGCCCTGAACATTCCAACCCAAATTAAGCTGGTTTAAATAAAGGGGTGCTAGAACCAACCCCCCTTCCAGCAGTTTGTGTTTTGGTGTCAAACAGCAACTACGAGGCTCTGCTTTGGGGTTCTGGTTCACGACAGGCCCAATCTCACTAGCAGAGGGAAAGGAGGTGGAAAGGAGCCACCTTATGGATCTTCCTAACATCTTTTAAACAGTCCAAAGGGAGAAAGAACAAAGGATCTGGTGGATTCCTCACAGGCACTGAGACCTCTTTCCCCCATAGACCCACCACATCATTTCTTTATCTTAAATGTCTCCAGGAAGGGTGGTGCCTTGTGCCATCTCCACCTACCAGACTCTTTGCGGGCCAGCTGCGGTGGACTCTTTCCCTTACAGCAGCTTTATCTGAAGTACACTAGGGCGCTTAAAAAAGTTTTAGGAGGGCGTAAACGATTTTACGCCACAAAACCGCCACACTAGGAGGCACCATATATCGATTTTAAGCTCAGGCATGAGGAGTAGCACGGAGTTAGGTATTAACAGGGGTGATAATGGTGATTAGATTATTGTAGTTGTGGTAGTTATTATGCACAGTCCTCGAGGAGCCTGTCTGGTGCACTGCAGTGACCGGCGTGGGTGCACTGGTGAATCAGATTCCGAAGCCGCCCGGCGCTTTTGATTTTGGATGAGCCTCCCCTTCCAGAGCTCCGAGCGACCATCCAGCGTGAGCTCCGAAAAAAAACAAAAGAAAAGCAGTCCGGGATGAAAGGCAAAGCGGAAACCAATGTAAGGGCAGGCAAATCGATTTCATCAAAAAATCGTTATCAGAAGATGAAATCAGAAGATTTAAAAAAGAATCCAAACAAAAGGCATAGCAGGGACTCCAACTGCAGCAGCAAGAATCAGCGAAAGCGAGAAAGACAAAATCAAATGGAAAGGCAAATGGAGGGGATGGGACTCTAATTGAAGCTACCTATCAGTATCTGCTAGTAGCATTCTTGGCTGAGCTGGGTCAATCTAAGGTCCAAACACAGTGTCAACAGTGGGGGTCAGGCATAGCTTGGCAATCTACTCCCCCCCCACCCCCCCCCCCAAGAAAAAAAACCAATCCTCTCTTGACTCTCATGTCACCCCTATATTCTTTGAATGCTGCAGAGACGCTGCTGATGCTGCAGCCTGCAACATCATCTGTCCTCCACTCCTGGCTGGTGGGTGGCTGTGCAACTGCCCATGTGTGGCGCCTATTGGCAGCCTAGCCTCACATGGCTGTCAGCCAGCACCACCATGACATGGGGCATCCGTCAGGTCGATCAAAGTTTTTTGTCTGTTGGGTGTGGATGGTGGTGTGGTGCTGATGGCTGTCATCAATCACATCTTCATAAGCTGAGGGCCATCCCCCCCCCCCCACCCTAACAGATAAAGAGTGCCCTGCCCTGCCCCTGTGGACTGGCAGAGCTTCTCTCCTCTCTCTGTCTAGCTGTCTGGCTCACTGTCTGGACAGCTAGCTCCTGCCACTCTCACCTCTTTCTCACTATCAGTTTTTTTGTCTCCTGCATTCTTTTCTTTTATTTCTTACACAACACACCTGGGGGTGGGAGTGGCCCAGATGCCAGAAGGGGGGGAAGAGCGGAAGAAACAGGTGGGGTTGTTACTGTGGCACCCATGAATCATATACACATATCAGTTGCAGTTTCATCTGACACAGAGCAGCTGTGCTCTCTGGTTCTATTGTGCCAGTGTACTTCTGTATTCTACTCTAGGACTATATCTATTTTAGATAGATTTTCTATTTTTAGGAGAGAGGAGGGATGATTCATTCAGAGATCATTTTTTTTTCCCCCTTTGGCAAGAGCAGGGCAGCACAGCCATGGCAGCAAATGGCAACAAATGGTGGTAGCCATGATCATCCTTAGTTCCCCAATTTATGGGTTTGGATGGTGGAATTATGATATGGTAACCATCTCTGCTCTCATGCATGCTGTCAAAAAAAAGCTGTGTATGCTGCTGTGCGCTGCGCCTCTGTGGCATCTAGTACACACACACACACACAAACAAAAAAACAAACAACAAGAAAACTCCATGATTGCCATGCTATGGCATCTGAAAGGCAAAAAAAAAAGAAAGCTGCGAGCTGCTTGTCTTCAGAAGGGAGTGGTGAACGACATGACATTTACCCAACCCGACAATGATTTTTTTTTTTTTTGTCCCATCAGGCACTGGGATCTCTCAAAAAAGGGCGGGGAGGGAGAGGGCGGGATGGGGGGATAGCTCTGGCTAGCTACCACCACAGCTGCCAGAGCAGAAGCCGCCTAGCCTCGGACCGCGGACGCACACCACCGAATTAATGAGCTTAGTGTGGCCGCGCGCAATCGATTTTATAAAATCTGTTTTACAAAACCGGTTTATGCAAATTCAGAATAGTCCCGTAGTGTAGACGTACCGTGAGAGGACTGCTGCTTGTATAGGTTGTAGCTCCCCAATCAAGAATTGGTTTAGGGAGTTGGTAAGTGTCTGGAACTGCCCCTCTTTGATACAACAGGGGCAGGAATAGCACCACAAATGTCATTCAGCAACAACCTAGAAACTCTTTGATGGCTGCTAGGGAAATCCCAGGGTTTCCTTAATTACTGCTCAGGACCCAGAACAGAAGCTGAAAGAATCCATAATTTCCCTCACAACCACCTATAATGTTTTTGGAAAAAGTCAATGCTTCAGAGTCCATTGAGACAATTCTGTAGCAGTCATAGACTGCTGATGTGGAGTAAGAAGGTGGGGAGGCAGACTCTTTTCCCTCCAAAGCTTAATTGGATTAAGGGGCAGTGGTTCATACCAGGTCGCCCTACTGGCACTTCTAAGGATTATTTAGTCCCCACTATGCCAACAACTAGTTGCTGTTTAACTAACATAATTGAGTTGGGGCTTAGTCTGAAAAAACATTTCCCAGGTGTCTCAAATTAGGCACCCAAAATCAGTGGATTTTTTTTACCTAATTTCTCTGTTCTTCTGCTCTTCATCTGTAAAATGGAGATAATACCATCATCTCACCTGTTGTGAAAATAAATTAATGTTTGGAGCACTCAGATGCTGTAATTCTGTCTTCAGAGCAGGATGTGAATCATGTGCAGTAAATAAGGCACAGGGCCACATATTCAATGAGAACAAAACAATCTTGAACAGCTGCTCATTAACTAAGCACCATCCATCCTATGCAGTGACTGAAGCAGAGGTTCCGTGGAAAAATATGTGAGTATGTATTTTTAAAGACTCTCATGCATACACAATAGCAAACAAATTAAGGTTGCTCAGGTAATCCATTGCAACTGTCGGGAAATAGTTCCAATGGCTAATTGCACTCACTATTAAAAAAATGCATCTTATTTTCAGTCTGAATCTGTCTAGCTTCAATTTCCAGCCATTAGATCATGTTATACCTTTGTGTGCTAGAAAGAAAAGCCCTTTATTATCAAATTTCTGTTTCCCCTGAAGGTACTTCTAATATAAACTGTGATCAAGTCATCTCTTACCCTACTCTTTGATAAACTAAATAGATTGAGCTCCTTGAGACTGTCACTATAAGGTATGTTTTCCAAGCCTTTAATCATTCTTGTGACTTTTCTCTAAACCCTCTCTACATTTTCAACATCCATGAAGTGTAGACACCAAAAAGGGACACAGTATTCCAGTAGTTGTCATGTCAGTGCCAACACAGAGGTAATATACTCTCCCTACTTCTACTCGATAGTCCTCTTTTTATACACCCAAGGATCACATTTGTCCTCTTGGCCACAGCATCACATTGGGAGCTCATGTTCAGCTGATTATCCACTGTGACCCACAAATATTTTTCAGAGTGACTGCTTCCCGGGTTAGAATCCCCCCATCCTATAAGTATGGCCTATCTTCTCTGCTCCTGGACACCTGGCTTTACAGCTAGCCATAATGAAACATGTATTATTTGCTTGTACCCTGCTCACCAAGCGATCCTGATTGCTCTGTGCTTTTCATTATTTAGCACTTACCCAGTCCTGATCATCTGCAAACTTTATCAATGATGATTTTATTTTCTTCCATGTCATTGATTAAAAATAGTAAACAGCATAGAACCAAGAACTGAGTCCTGTGGGATCCCATGAGAAACACACCCACTTGATGATGATGATTTTTCATTTACAATTATATTTTAAGACTTCTTAGACAGTTTTAAATCCATTTAATGTGTTAAGTTGATTTTGTATCATTCTAGTTTCTCAAATGCCTTACTGAAGTCTTAGCAAATATCAACCAAATTTGTAATCTCATTTTTTTTAAAAATCAAGTTACTTTGACAAGATTAGGCTCCATGAACCCATGTTGATAGACTTTCATTTTATTACCCTCCTTTAATTCTTTATTAATTGAGTCCAATATCAGTCATTTCATTATTTTGCCCAGGATCAACTTCAGGCTGACAGGCCTATCATTTACCTAAATCATCACATTTACACTTTTAAAACTTTGGCACATTAGCTTTCTTCTAGTCCTCTGGAATTTTTTCAGTTTTCCAAGACTTATTAGAAATCAGCATTAATGGTTCAGCAAGCTCCTCAACCAGCTCTTTTAAAACTTTTGGATGAAAGTTAGCTGAACCTGCTGACTTTAAAATGTCTAAGTTTAGTAGTTGCTGTTTAACTTACTACTTAGTTACTGCTTGAATGGAAAGTACTTGATCATTATCATATGATATGACTACATCATCAGTCTTTTTCCCATTACAGAATAGAAATATTTATTGAACACTTCTGCCTTCTCTTCATTCATTATTGACAGTTCTACCATTTTCATCTAGCAATGGAACAATAACATTGTTGGGTTCCCTTTAGTTCCTAATATACTTTTTTTAAAACTCTTTGTTCTCCTTAACTCTACTGGCCATAGACTTCCCCATGCATCCTTTTACTTCTCTTATCAATTTTCTACAATTCCTAGCTTCCAATTTATATTCATTGTTATCAACTTCCCTTTTTTAATATATACAAATTATTATTCCCTTCTAAGTTAGGCTGTTGTTTTATTTTGTGTTTTAACCATTGTAGCCTTCTTTCTCAATTGTGGGTTGTCACTTTTTGTGTATCTAGTAAAATGTTCTTAGACAGTTCCCAATTATCATTCAAATTTTACTAGTTTTTTTGTTTTTTTTTTTAATTGCCAGCTGATTTGGTTCCAACTATTTTCAGCTTTGTAAAACTGGCCCATTTAAAACACTGGGTAGATATATTACTGGCTTCGACTTCATCCTCTTTGTACATAATGAATGTAATCAAGTCGGGACAACTTGCATCTAAGCCACCATTAATTTGTAGATCTGTGATCAGTTCCGCTTTATCTGTTAAGACAAGGAATTTCTCTGTGTTGGATGTAACACTTCTTGAGTTAGAAAATTGTCATTTATAATATTTATAAATTCCAGGGACTGTTTAGTACTAGCAGATGAGACATCCAGTATATGTCACTTAAAATGAAGTCATCCATGATCAGGCTGTTCCCCCCCACCCTCCTTACACATTATATAGGTTGCTGGTCATGCTGTGCTCTAGTATGATTTGATGGTCTGTAGCAGAAACCAACTAGTACCATATCTTGTACTTTATCTATTAGGATATTGACCAATCAGTATTCAAGATCACTTCTTTCCAAGCTGTCAGTAACTCAAACAGTTACTGCCATTTTTGACAGAGTGCCACTCCCCCTCCCCTTTTGCCCATTTGATCATTCCTAAATAGGTTATATCCATTGATTTTAACATTCCAATCATCTGAAGCTTCCTGCATATTTCAGTAATACTAACTAGGTCAAAGTTATTCTCTTAAATGAGCAATTCCAATTCCTCTTGCTCTTAGAATTGATGTGTAGACAATTAAAAAAAATTCTCTTTGCATCCATTGCTGACATCTTGACTTTGTGCTAACTGAATGCTCATTTGTTCTCTTTTCACCCTTCCCTTTTATTGTAAGCTTAATAACTGACAACTCTAGCCAGCATAGCTGCGAGGAGATTGGTCCCCTTTCTATGGGGTGAGGGGGCTGTACAGTTTGGAAAGCCTCCATATCAGTAGAAGTGGAACCAATGTTCACAAACCCCAAAGCTCTACCTTATACCACTTACATAGCCAGCAGTTCACTTCCAGAGTCTTCTGCCTTCTGTCTTCCTTTGCTCACAGGACCAGAAGTATCTCTGAGAAAATCACATGGAGATTCCTCTCCTTCAGCACCTTTCTAAGTTTTCTGAAGTTGTCTATAATCTGTGAGTTATTACATGTCATTAATGCTGGTGGTGATATTCACCATCACCAGTGGAACCTTTCCCCTCTATTTCAGAACTGTTTGCAAGTCCAGGCCCAACCTGTGATGGGGTAGTCTGCCTTTAAGGACAGTAGTACCTAATAGTCAGTCCACCTCATTACCTGGCATGGCCCTTTTGAAAGACCCAATAAAGATGTACAAGGACCTAAGGAGAGATGGGGATAGAGACGAAGTGGTGATAAGGGAGAGGAATAAGTAGTGGTAGGGAGAAAAACTGGCACTCAGGCATAGCTTCTTAAAGGCCTGAAACCAGGAGCCTAGAAGAGTGGTAGGGCAGGCTTCCCTTTTCTCAAATCAGGGGATGAACTGAGAAAAGGCAGCCAGCATAAAGGGTGTCTCCTCTCTCACAGCCAGGGCACACATCAGCAGGAAAGGCTGCCTGCTAAACCCTTCAAACTAGGGATCAATTGGAAAAGGTTCACAGCTGAAGGCAAAAGCCTTGGAGCTGGCTTACAGTACAAGCCCAACTCCACAGAAGAGAGCTGGATGGGGGACTCCTGCCCTCAGAAGTAACAAGACTGTCTGAAATGCATAGTCCAGAGAGAAGGCTGAAGGGGAACTCCTGTTTGAAGGAAGGAAATATTGACTACTCTGAGGCAGGGAGGCTGTCTGAAATAAAAACCCAACCCCAGGATGAGGGGTGGGAGGGACACTGTTAAAGGAAAGGATTGACCACTGTCCTAAGGCAATGAACAGAGAGATTTCTTGAAATAAAACCCTAGCTCCAGGACAAGGGCTGATGGGGAACTCCTGTCTGGAGGAGGGAAGTATTGCATGAGACTGCATGGAACTTAATTCCCAACCCCAGAATGAGAGGGCTGAGAGGGGAATGCCTATTTAAAGGAGGAAAAAGAGAGGTCAGACTCTCCAACTTAGCTCCAGGAAGAGGGCTGAGGAAGAAACTCCCAATTAGAGGAGGGAAAGACTGACTCTTAGGCAAGAGACAGCGGATTTATTCATCACAGCCCAGCAACTCCAGGAGAGGCTAGGAGCAGTTTTGAGAAGGTACCTCTGTAGCTGGCAAAGAAGAAGTGAGGAATCCCTGGTCCTAGGTGGGGATAGTGGAATCCAGAGACCTGGGGAAAGACTTGGACAAGTGGGCCAAAGATAGGAGCAGCCCAGGGAAAATCGTGGAGGGATTAGCTGACTAAATTATCCCTGAGCTGGAACTCAGAGGAAAGTGCGGGTGGGTCTTGGTTCCCCTACCTCACTGCCAGACCAAGAGAGAGAGCACGGATGTTAAGAGTAAAAGAGGCCAAGAATGAAAAGTTCCAGATATATGTTGGGAGACAGGTTTGAAGGCCATTAGATTTTGAATTTACTATTTTGAGACTTTTCTGATCACCCTGAAATGGAAATGGACTGAGTAACCTGGCAGCAGGGCTAGGTTACAGAAAATATATACACAGCATTCTTATGTCATTGACTGGTACGTAGGTGGTCAGGTCTAGTAATAAACTTGCAATACCACACCTGAACACATGGGGGCTCTCTGGAGCTAAAAGGCTTGGCTACATGTTTCCAATGTCACCTCTTCAAATATTGCAATTAGAATTTTCTACAGTGGGCAAAGTACGTTTGCTTCCATTTTTCCATATCTCAGAAACAGCTGAAGCAATATTGCTCAAAAATAAATTGCCTCATGTAAAGACCACATGGAAAAACTCAACCTAAAATGTCAGTGTTTCAGAAAGCTATCTACCTGTGAAAGCCAGGATTGTAATGCAAACTGTTTTGTAGAATTAACAAGAGTGGACATGCTCTTGTCTTTCTGTTGCTGAAGTCTTTCCCAACTCACTTTCTTATGTGTTATATGTTTTAGATCAGATGTTATGTACATATTTTTACCAACTCAGATACACTGAATGTCTAATCACTTTTTTCAAAATTAAATATCTAAAATCAATGACAAAAATGTTGTTATAAAATCTATTTTCTTAAATATAAAAACATATTAAACTTTTGCAAACTAGATGAATAAAAATTAAATCCTTAAAATCATAGTAAGAAATATTTACTGTGCATTAGGCAAGCAGGAAAGACTTCTATTCTGCATTTCCAGTACTCATAATGGAGAGAAAAAGGCATATTTTTGTATAACCCTGCCATAAAGCATGGATATAATCTCATCACCCATCTGTCGTTAATTAGTTTAATGAAAATAGGCTGAAGTTGTGCAGTGATCAGCAGCGGAGATTAAATCATTTTAATTACAAATCCTTGCCCTATTTGTTTGATTGGCTTTAGGGTACCCCTTTTGAGTCTCTGACATAGATTACTTGTTCTTATTATTTTAATTTTGTAATAATCTGTTGCACTGCATTTTAAGCAGGGTGGTGTTGTTGTTGTTGTTTGTTGTTTTTTAAGTAAGTGAACAGGACAAATAAATATTGGCCCCAGTGCTGAAATCCCTCTATGTGAGGAATCCCATATAAAGCTTATTATATGATTCTGATATATGAATGAAATCTCTCAACTAGTTCTGGCTACATATCTTACCATTCAGCAAGAATTCAGCTTTAGTGTGGGTACTAGTACTTGTAACAGAACAGTTGATTATATTGTTAATAAAGTCACTACCTTGCACTAGCCATATTTTAGCTGTTTTTGTGCAATAATATAAAGTTATAAAGTCATGTAGAGCACTCAATTTTTTTCTTCTAAATGTTCTCAGAACCTGAAAATTCTAGTACATTATAGTTTATTAAGGAATTAATATGTAGGAAAAATAACACATCTATAAATCATCTATCAACCTTTAATTATTATTTTAAAAATGACTCTGATTAAGGCTAGTCAGTTAAAAGATGAATTGCTGTCCTGTGGGAAATTGGCATTTCAATTATTGTCTTGATTTCAAAATGTGTTCCTAGAATGGAAATTGTGCATTGATTTCAAAAAGGTTAATGCCAGGTCTAAGTTTGATTCCTATCCAATGTCCTGAATGGACAACATATGGGTAAACTAAGGCCAAATTAAAAAAAACTACCTTAGGTTAACAAGAATTGGAGAGATCTGATTATTATATTGCTGTATAATATTTCCCTAAACAAAAGCTCACTGTTGTAATGATTATTGAATTATCTCTGATACTTCCATGGCTAAGATTTGTCAATTTGCTAAAATTGCCAAATAAATACGGTTTTAAAAAAAAGGAGGAGGTATTAGGATGAGTAGGAAACAACTGGTCCAGCTAAATAAAAAGGAAGAATTTGAGGAAAAACTAGCCAGAACAGTAATAAATCATTCTAAGAAATACTACTGCTGATCAACTGAAAGTAATCCAGGATAAACTAAAGAGGCCTGATGCCAGTCATTATTGATAAGAAGGAAGGATTGCATTGGTTAGTGGTAATCAGTCAAGAAGACAGATTTTCATGCATAAAATGCAAAGGGTCAATAAGAGAAGGAACACCATTTCATTTTGAGGGTATGAAATTTTTTTTTAACCTCACTAAAAAGTATACTTTTTCCTAATTATTCATCCTGCCTTACATTTTGTCTCGGTCATCTGAAATCATAGAGTTCAAGGCCAGAAGTGACCATCTAGTCTGAGCTGCTATATATCACAGGCCACCAGCACCTGAATGCTAAACCCAAGAACCAAAATGAGACCAAAGTATTACAATCCACATGAGACTAGACAATTATATGCTTGAAGTAGAGAACAAGATGGATTCAGGTGCATCAGTGAGCGAGGCCCCTGTACTGGCATGGAAATGATTAAATGAGATATACCAAGATAATCCTGGCATATGATCTGCACCCATGCACTGCAGCAGAAGGCAAAAAAAGCAACCCAAGCCAATATGACCTGGGGAAAATTTCTTCCCAATCCAATATAAGGCAATCGGATCAACATTCCCAATCGGTGGGTTGTGACCCCCACTAGGGTTGCAGCATCAATAGGCCTGATTCAGCCCTTGAGACAACAGCATCTGCCCTGTATGTGTCTGGACCTGCACAACAAACATTGCATCAGGAGGCTGCCATTTTGATCTACAAAATGGTGTCCTCCACACACTGTATAACTTCGTACAGTGCATGAGAGGTCATGCTGTACAGAGGCCACCATTGTGTAAAATGGTGGCCTGCTGGCACAGCATTTATGAGAACAGTTCTAGACATGTTGGCGGTGCAGAGGTGGCTGTGTGGATGTCATTTTGCCATTTTGCACCATTGGGCTGTGCAAGCATCCAGCTGAGAGACTTGAATCCAGGAGATCCTTATCTGTGGGCATCAGCCTTATCAACAACAGCCTTAAATTTTATGCCAGCCTGAGTATCCTGTTGGTACTTGATAAAAAATCATTGTATTTCCACACAGGGCCTTTCAAAGTCTTGGTCTCGCTTGTTTAATAGTGAATTCCCCTTTCTGATTTGTGATAAGAGGCACAATGCACTCATTTTTATGCAGAGTTTCTCCTTCAACCTTCATCAGTGACATTAGTGATGCAGTTATGAATGAAAAATGAGTGCAAGAAACATATTCTCAAATATGATGAGGCTTTGAGTATGGTTTTACCAGTATTTTTGTCAAGAACAGAGAGAGCCCAAAATACCTGCTGGCTCACAAGGTGTTATCTAGCAAAAGCATGAAGCCTAATAAACTTACATGACACTTAAAAACCCTTCACAAGGAACACATAGGAAAACTAAGGTCATTTTTGTAGTGCCAGAAAGAAGAACTTTCAGGTCTACATGGTATCTCTGACCGTGCTCAAAAGGCATCATTTGAGGTAAGTTACCACATCACACTGGCCAAGAAGCCTCACACAATTGGAGAGAGATTCTTATTTTGCCAGCTACAATCAATATGATGAAGATAATTTGTGGGGAAACTGAGGCAAACAAACAAAGCCATACCACTCTCTGGAAACACAGTGAAGTGAAGGATTGAGGTGATAGCAACAGATCAGGAAAACACACAGGTGAAGCATCTAAAAAACATGGATGCTTTTGCTCTTCAAGTTGATGGAAACACTGAGGGTTATGATGCACATTTCCTGGCTTTTGTGACATACACATGGGACAGTGCAATGCTCAAGGACATTTTGTTCTTTCTCTCTCTTCTCAGACACAAGACAGCATGGACTGTCATGCAAAACAAGAATATGCTGTGTGATCACATGGGGGGCTTTTGCACACATGGAGCTCTGTCTAGGGAACTCCACAAAGCAAGTCTGCATACATTGGTAAGAGAAGGGCTCCATCTGCTGTGTGGACTCTCTGCATGATTCACGGGGAACAATTGGCATCTAAAGCTCTGAATCCACAGCTAGGAGAAATTTTGCAATAGGTCAAATCTATTGTGAACTAAATCCAGACTCAGCCTCTTTGCGCAAGTTTGTTTTCAAAACTGTGTGAAAACATAGGCGCTTATCATGATGTGGAGTTGTTGCACACTGAAGATCATTGGCTCTTGAGAGGAAAAGCACTGGGATGATTTTTTTGAACTGAGAGACAAGCTCTGTGCCTATGCAATGGACTGCAAAAAGAGTGAATTCATTGATTTTTGTGTGTGGCCAAAGGAAAATGTGCCTTTTTGCCTATGTCACAGAAATATTTGGAAAACTGAATGAATTGAATACAGATCTGCAAGGAACGAACACCCACATCTTTCAGCTGAGCGATCTAATCACAGGATTTATGAAGAAAATTTTCTTGAAGAATAATCTATGTATCTTTCCCACAGGTTTGCAGGTTCCTGGCTGACAATTAAATTATTCAGCCTCCCACACAGGTGATGGCTGAGCGTCTCAACCAGATGGAGAAACAGTGTGCATCCTTTTTCCCCCAACTTGGGCATGACAAAGTATGATTGGGTGCGAAACCCCTGTCAGTGCAAACTTGATACCATGGATTTGCCAGAAGCTAAAATCAAACAGCTCATTGAAATTTCCTACTATCAATTCTTGCAAGGAACATATGCCCAACTTTCTCTCCCAAGTTCTGGTTGATGTTCAAGAATGAACATCCTGCACTCTCAACATATGCCTTGAAATTGATGGTGCCATTCGCGAGCATTTGAGTGAAGATGGATTCAGTGCAGTTGCATCATCGAATGTCATTGATATACTGGAGATTAGATGTGTAATTTCTACCATGCTTCCAGTCTTTTACAAGCTGTGTCACAACATGCAAGCCCAAGTGTCACATTTTAGAGTATTAAATAACATAATTAATGTGCAATTTCCTTGGATTCCTTGGTCGCTATGTTGCTTTGTTGTTGATTAGAATCACAGAAAACTGGCTCAAAATGGGTCATTAAGGCAAAATTTGGGAACTCCTGAGTGAGACTTGAGCATGTGAGCAAGAACCAGTCAGCCAAGCACCTCAGAGAGAGACTGTTCAGTGCCACCTCAGAGCCCTGGCCCATCCCACACAATGTCCCATCTCCAGCTGTGGCCATCTCAGAATAGGGTGACTAGATGTCCCAATTTTATAGAGACTGTCCCGATATTTATTTGGGGCTTTTTCTTATGTAGGCACTAATTACCCCCCACCCCCTGTCCCTATTTTTCACACTTTCTATCTGGTTACCCTATCTCAAAAGCACCAGGGGAAGGACATAAAAAACCCTGACAGAATACATTTGGGGTGGGGTGAGGAATCCCTTCCTCATGTTTGCATGTGACTGACTGAAACCCTGAAGCATGAGCTTTAGGAACATAAACCAGAAGTGAGCCCCAAGGCTATTTGAGCCCTGCCCATACCATCACAAGCAACCTTGTCATATAGTTGCACGCATAAATTTGTCCAGCTCTAATTGTTTGTTCCCCTCCCCAATATTTCCTGTTAAGAGGCTGTTCCAGAACCTCACTCCTCAGATGGTTAGAAACCTTCTAATGTTCATCCTGAATTTAGTCTTGGCTAGTTTATAACCACTTGTTCTTGTGCAAGCATTGTCCTTGAGCTTAAATAGCTCTTCACGCTCCCTGGTATTTACTGCCCTAATGTATGTCTAGAGAGCAATCATATCCCCTCTCAGCCTTCTTTTGCTAAGCTAAACAAGCTAAGCTTTTCCAGTCTCCTATCATAAGGTGGGTCCTCCATTCCCCATATCATCCTCATAGCTCTTCTCCACACCTCTTTCATTTTGAATTCTTCTTTCTTGAACACGGGTGACCAAAACTGTACACAGTATTCCAAATAAGGTCTTACCAGTGCCTTAATAGCACCAGTACAATAGCATTAATACTTCTCTATCTCTACTGGATATGCCTTGCCTCATACATCCTAGGATTTCATTTGCCTCCTTCACAGCTGCATCACATTGGTGATGCATTATCATCCTGTTATCGACCCATACACCCAGGTCTCTCTCCTCCTCTGTTGCTTTCAACTACTGTATAAGCCCCCAACTTCTAGCAGAAATTCTTATGATTTGTCTTTAAATGCATGACATTGCATTGTGTACTATTGAATTTCATCCCATTTCTGTCACTCCAGTTCTCAAGGTCAGCCAGATCTTCCTGTGTAATATTCTGATCTTCCTCTGTATTTATGATGCTTCCCAACTTTGTATTATCAACAGATTTATTAAAAATCTTTGCTACCGGACTAGCAATCTCATGTGCCAGTTCTTTCAGTATTTTGGGATGGAAATTATCTGGTTACCCTGATTTGAGCACATTAAACTCTAATTTTTTCTTTCACCTCAGTTGTGATCATTTCCATTTCTAGACATTCATTTCTATCAGCCATCCTGCCTTCATGTATATGTTCCATATTAGCATTGTTATTGAAAACTGAGGCATTTTAGGTTTTTAGCAGGGTTATTTTTAATCTCCTTCCCAACACATTGCATGGTAGCCTAACCTCATTCTTCCTTATTTTCTTTTTACTTATATAAATAAAAATCCACTTATTAATTTTATTTTCCTTGGCAAGAGCTAATTCAGCTTGGCTTTTAGCAATTTTCACGTTATTCCTACATTTTCTAACCTCCACAATCTAGCTTTCTTTGCTGATCAATTCCTTTTTCCATTCCCTATAGTCTCTCTGTTTATTCCTAATAACCTTTTTGAAGTTAATCTATTTACTGTAATTAAATAATCATTTATCTAGAGAGACTCACTGACATAGCCAGTCTATTAAAAAATCTGCCTGGATGATTTTATATAATGACACAATATCATTCACGTCATATCATGACATACAATTGTGTTAAAAAACTCAAGAGCTCCATAATTAGATATATTTCACAAACATACACAGTAGGCCAGGATGATTCAGACTAGGAGGGAAGGGGGGAGATATCCAAGTGAGGTCCCTTATCTATACTCAGTGTGGGACAAAAGAAAAGTCTTGATCATAAGCTCTGATGATTCACTTGCTGTATTATTATTTATCATTTGTGTTACAATAGAGCCCAATGTCCTCCCTTACAATCAAGCTTCACCCCCAACTGAAGCAGCAACTCATTCAGATTGGGCAAATGAGCCAGGCCTTTATGTTTTTCTGTTCCTCTAACACCCACTAAAGTGAAATTCTGTGTTAACACAAAAATACAAAACAGGACAGACCAAATCTCCAACAACACTCAGCATTTAGCAGTTCCCATTTCAGTATTTACGTAAGTGACAGGAGTTTCTTTCCCAATGGGATCTGTTGGAAGCTGAGCACTCTTGAAAATCTAGCCCTTGTTTAGGTGCCTAAATGGGAGCTGAGCTCTTTTGAAAAATTAGTAATTGGGCCCACAGGTCTAATCTCAGGGCTAGATTGAGACCCTACATCTAGCCCTGCCTAAGAAGTGGCATGTCGCTATGCTGCCCCAGGAGCAGTCCTGAGAAGCATTTGTGACTCAGAGTTGGCTGCCCCTAACTCTGTGAGTGAAATAAGTTACTATAGTCCTTTCCTGGGTGCAGGCTACCTCACCCTTTATGGCAGCTCAGATCTACTGACTGGCACCTTAGAGGGGCAGAGCAAGTCCTTGAGCACTCCATTGCACAGGGAGTAATGACCTCGGAGCCTGATCTCCTCTCCACACGTGTGTCTGGAGAAGCAATCCATGTATATGGCATTGGTGAGTGGAGAGGGACTCAAGCTTTCTTACTCCCCTACATTAACCCCCAATGATCAGTGACAATCCTACTCTCAACTATGAAAAAAAGTGACTGATTTCAATGAGAGTTTCGTCTGAGGGAGGACTTCAGGAGTAAGCCTCGTCTTTAACTTATCCCATTTTAGCTAAGTGTTGCATTGTACTGCATCTGAGAGAAATGGCAGGAAAAGAAATTTGTTTCAACTTTAACTCTGACTTTCTTTGTATTTGTCATTTAAAATGAAATCTTTAATATTGTTTTAACATAATGTTTGGTACTGATACAATCATGGGCACATTGCTGCTGCTTTAGCAATCATAAGAGTCTAAAAAAATTTCTGAACTTCTCTGAATGCTGTTGGACCAATTACTTAGCCAAAATCTCTAAGGGTAATACAGGGTGAATCAAATATGCCAATTAATATTGACAAGGATCTTTGACCCCTCTATTAAAGAATAAAAATAAATTATTTCCTTTAAAAATTGGTTTACATATTTCACTTAACTATTAGGTGGGGTAGGCTCTGAATATAATTATAATAAAATAATGACGCTTAATGACTTTGATCCGGTTATTAAAAACAGAACACAATTTTATATGGTTCTGATGTATCTACGGTGATGTTATTTAAAGCAAGATAGATTTATGACTTTTGTTTGACCTCCTTTTAATGATTACAGAATAAACATTAATTCAATTACTTTTTTGGGGGGAAATGCTCATTTTAAATTCAATTCTATTTTTGGAGGGTGGAGGAGGTGGGGAAGCTCTCTCAGGTCTGAAGAAATATAATTGTATTTCATGGTTTAACACCCAGTGAAATATAAGGAATATCAAATACAATTTGTGTTCTCTCAAAAAATCCACATATGGTACCCATCATATTTGAGCTACTATAATTTTAGCTCTGTGACAAGTCTGCACTATTGACACCCGTTAGTCCCCTCCCCCACCCCCAAGATTTTGCACATGCTCAAAATTTCATAGGCTGGAACTCTGCTCCCTTGGCTTCAGCCCTCTCTAGTCCATGGCTCCAGCTTTCCAGGTTACAGCCAGCAAAGAACTCCCTCTGTTGCTCCTCCTGCCTTCAGCCCTGGCTCTCTAGACCATAGTTAACAAACTTCTCTTGCTGCTTTCCTGCCTTCAGCCTTCTCCCAGGAACCACTTTTGGCTTCCTTCTGGGACTTCTCCAGTCTCTTCACCTGCTGTTCCTGACTGAACCAGTCTGCTCTGACTTACGGGGACTCTCACCCTATCACCAGGTCTGACCCTGATGCTTTGTAGCCCCTGGTGCTGTCTCCTCCCCTCCCCCTATTAACCTGCCAAATGGGAGCACCTGCTTTGGCAAAGGGGAGCTGGACTAATTTCATTTACTGAAGCCAGCTACCCTGTGAAGGCTATTATCAGGTCCTCCTCTCAGTCATCTTTTCTGAAGACTAAACATGCCCATTTTTTAACCATTCCTCATAAGTCATGTTTTCTAAACCTTTCATCATTTTTGTTGCTTTTCTCTGGACTCTCTCTAGTTTGTCCACATCCTTCCTGAAGTGTGGTGCCTTGGACTGGACACAATACTCCATCTCAGACCTCATCTGTGGGGAGTAAATCACCATAGTTACATCCCATCTCTTACATACAACATACCTGTTAATACACCAAAAAATAGTATTAGCCTTTTTTCAGAACTACATTGTGGTGTTGACTCATATTCAATTTGAGATCCATTATAATCCCCAGATCCTTTACAGTGGTAGTACTGCCTAGCCAGTTATCCCCCATTTTGTAGTTGTGCATTTGCTTATTTTTCTTCCTTAAGTGTATTACTTTGCACTTGTCTCTATTGAATTTAATCTTGTTGAATTCTAATCCTGTCTTCCACTGTGTTTGGTGTCTCCCAGTTCCGCTGTCTCCCAGTTTGGTGTCTTCTGCAAATTTTATAAGCATATTTTCCAGTCCTTTATCCAAGTCATTTACAAAAATATTGATAAGTACTGGACTGAGGACTGACTCCTGTGGGTTCCCACTAGATACATCCACCAGTTTGAGAGCAAACCACTGATAGCGACCCAACAAAGAAAACAGAACCCCACTAGCCATCACCTACAGCCCCCAACTAAAACCTCTCCAGCACATCATCAAAGATCTACAACCTATCCTGAAGGATGATCCCTCACTCTCACAGACCTTGGGAGACAGGCCAGTCCTCACTTACAGACAACCCTTGAACCTGAAGCAAATACTCACCAGCAACTACACACCACACAACAAAAACACTAACCCAGAAACCAAACCCTGCAACAAACCCTGGTGCCAACTCTATCTGCATATCTATTCAAAGGACACCATCATAGGACCTCACCACATCAGCCACACCATCAGGGGCTTGTTCACCTGCACATCTACCAATGTGATATATGCCATCATGTGCCAGCAATGCCCCTCTGCCATGTACATAGGCCAAACCAGACAGTCTCTATGCAAAAGAATAAATGGACACAAATCTGACATCAGGAATTATAACATTCAAAAACCAGTAGGAGAACACTTCAATCTCCCTGGACACTCAATAACAGACTTAAAAGTGGCCATTCTTCAATAAAAAAACTTCAAAAAGAGATTCCAATGAGAAACTTCAGAACTGGAATTAATTTACAAACTGGACACCATCAAATTAGGCCTCAATAAAGACTGGGAGTGGATAGATCACTACAAAAACTAATTTCTCCCTGCTGATACTCACACCTTCTTGTCAACTGTTTGAAATGGGTCACTTTGTTTACATTGGCCTCATTAGCACTACAAAAGTGATTTCTACCCCTTTTTGTCAACTGTTGAGAATAGCCCACTTCCACCTTAATTGAATTGTTTCGTTAGCACTGACCCCTCACTTGGTAAGGCAACTCCCATCTTTTCATATGCTGTGTATTTATACCTGCCTACTGTATGTTCCACTCCATGCATCTGATGAAGTGGGTTTTAGCCCACGAAAGCTTATGCCCAAATAAATCTGTTAGTCTTTAAGGTGCTACAAGGACTCCTTGTTGTTTTTGCTAATACAGACTAACACAGCTACCACTTTGAAACCTGTCTTTGAGTGTAGTCTTTCAACCAGTTATGCACCCACTTTATCATAATTTCATCTAGGTGACATTCCCTTAGTTTAAGGCTGTCAAAAGCCTTATTAAATTCAAGATATGTCACCTCTAAGCTTTACCTCATCCACTAGGCAAGTAACCCTATCAAAGAAGGAAATTAAGTAGATTTGGCATGATTTGTTCTTGACAAATCCATATCAGCTACTGATTTATTATCCTATTATTCTATAGGTGCTTACAAATTGCTTGTTTAGTAATTTGTTCCAGCATCTTTCCAGGTATAGAAGTTAGTCTGACTGATCTAAAAATACCTACATCCCCTATGTTCCCCCTCTTAATCTAGGTACTATGTTTGTCCTTCTCCAGTTCTCTGCAACCTCACTCATCTTCCATGAATTCTCAAAGATAATTGCTAACCATTCTGACTGCTTCTGCTACTTCCTTAAGTGTACCAATGGGTAGATCTCATCAGGCCCTGCCAACTTGAATACATCTAACTTATCTAAACATTATTTAACATGCTCTTTCCCTATTTTGGCTTGTGTTTCTTCCCCCTTGTTGTTAATACTAATTGTGTTGAGTATCTGGTCACCATTAACCTGTTTAATGTAGGCTGAAGCAAAATAGGCATTAAACACCTCAGACTCCTTGATGTCATCCATTCTACACTCTCTGGCTCTGAAAAGTAGTAGATCTACACTTTTCTTCATCTTTCTCTTGTTCCTAATGTATTTATAGAAGCTCTTTTTATCATTTTTATGTCCCTTGCTATGTGTAACTCAATTTGTGTTTTAACCTTTCTGATTCTGTCTCAGCTTGAAAACTATTGACTGCATCTGGTATCCTAACAGAGGAAGACAACTCACTTGTGAGGACTGGGGCTTGAGGGAAAAATGCTATTTCAAGGAAAGAAGTTAGCTGGTAAGAAATACACCTTTCTAAATCAGAAACAGAACCCAGTAACATTTCTAATACAGCTGAAGGTGACTCAAGTTTTTTTTACAAATGTAAGTTCTGTGATGTGAGAGCTCAAAGGATCAATGAGCCCCTAATATCTTAAGGGAATGGCATAGGGCAGCCCATAAGAACATACTGCCATGTAGCATCACAGGTGTATATTCTTCTGTGCTGGCCACCATCAGTGGAAGTTAACTGGCATGCCTTTGGAAAGTGTAAGTTTCCACATGCACCAAAAAAAGGAATGAGAGCACATTGATAGCGATCACCAAGGATTATTATTGATCATTTCTACAAAGTTGTCTCGTACTTTACAACTTCAAAAAGCTAAATAAATGATAATTAAACTGAACCCATGTGTTAAAAATGCTATCTACTGTGTAATGGCAGTGAGTTATGGTAAATGAATTAAAAAACAGTTAGATGTTGCAGAGCAAGATGTAGTAGCACTGTCTGCTTAGAACAGCTTGGGGAATATGTTTTAACTGCAAATGAGCAGAGGTTGAGTTGTTTGCTTTTTTTTTGCTGTCTTTGTCCTTCATACAACCACAACAAAGAGCAGAACGGGTCAAGGAGTGTAAAAAAAAAAGAAAGTAAAAGTAAAAGATTGTAAATATTTTCTCGCCTTCCTCTGTAGCGTGGGGCACGGGTCACTTACTGGAGGATTCTCTGCACTTTGAGGTCTTTAAACCACAATTTGAGGACTTCAGTAACTCAGACATGGGTTAGAGGTTTGTTACAGGAGTGGGTGGGTGAGATTCTGTGGCCTGCATTGTGCAGGAGGTCAGACTAGATGATCATAATGGTCCCTTCTGACCTTAAAGTCTATGAGCTAAAAGCACTGAGTTGAATTCACTATGACTGTCAGAGTAATCTATAGGTGATGGTGTGTGAACAGCCACTGAGTATTAGTGAAAATGTTCCATGAATCCCAAAAGCTAGTACCAGTAGTAGCACCAACTGAGACCCCATTGTGCTGGGCACTGTTCAAACACACCGTGAGAAACAGTCCCTGCTGCAAAGAGCTTGGAAGTTAAGGGAGAGATTTTCAAAGACATGAATGGCAGTGAGGCGCCTAACTGCTGTTTGTGCCTTTATCTATCTAAGATACCCCCCATTACCATAGTGTAGCAGCACCTCACAATTTTTTTTTTAATATAGTCATCCTCACAACACTCCTCTGAGGTCAGGAAACAGAATTGAAGCACAGAAAGAGTAAATGATTTCATAAGGAAGTTTGTGGCAGAGCAAGAAATTGAACCTGTATCTCCAAGATCCCAGGCTAGGTCCCTAACTGCTTGGCCATTCTTCCACTAAATGGTCTTTGAAATCTCCCCCTAACTAGGCAAGACAGGGAGCAAGGAAATATTACTATTCACATTTTATAATTGAGAAACTCAGTCAGAGAGAGATTAAGGGTCAGCTTCAGACTTTTACTTATCTAGGATAACACCTTCCTCCACAAGTAGTCCCACTAACTTCAATGAAACTATTCTTGGAGTTAGGGACTATTCAGCACAAATAAGGGGCTTAGAATCTCATACTGAGTGATTTGCCCAGGTCACCAATGAAGTCTGTGGTGGAACTGTGACTTAATCCAGATAGCCTGAGGGCTTGTCTATACTCAGTGGGTTTTCTACTGGTTTAGTTAAATTGGTGCAAAACTTACCGTAAAGCACTCCTGAATCTCAGTCCAGTGCGTTGTCCACGAGATCCTCCTTCCTCCCCTATTCTTATGAAAAATTGTAGTAAAAATGTTTGAAAATTCTTACCTGAAGGAAAATAGGAAGTAGGAATAATCTGAGTTGTGAAGAAGTAGATATGATACTGGTGATCATTCATAGAACACACATAATAAATAGTAGAACCAAGGCCTTTATGAAAAATCTAATGGCTGAAAATTAATTTTTGAAGCTTGTTTTTAGAATACTTAGAAATAACTGATATTTGCAGAATCAAGATTGGTTTGTGAAAAATATGTCTAAATTCATAAGGAATATTATTTAGAGTTGGTCAGAAAATGAAATTTCCATCCTAAGGGAATTTCTGACACGTCAATCATTTCCTTTCTTCTGGAATCAGGACAAAAAGTAGAAATTTCAGAATTGCAGGTGGAACAGAAATTCCAAATTATTTATTTTCAGAATTATCAAAACAACTTTATCAAAATGAAAAATCTTGATAACATCAAAATATATGAAAGATTAAACATATATTAATGTAATAAAATAATTATTTTCTATTTTAAAAAGTCAAAATAAAACAAAAGAGTTGGAAAAAAATTCTCTGTTTTGGTTTGAGGATCATTTCAAAAATTTTCCATCAAAATGGACACGTTCCTTTGAAAGGTTTCAATTTTGATGAAATAGCATTTTCCAACAGAAAACTCATCTGTTGAAATCTTTTGACCAGCTAATATTATTCAAAATGTATGCACGCCCTCTCTCCCTCTCTCTCACTTACATGCAAAATCTTGAAGCTAAACTTGAATCTGAATCTGAACTGAACTTTTCTGAAGTTGAGAAAATATTGATTGACATATTTTATTAATTTTCATTTTTCTACACCTCCCAGGCCTTCAGTGAGGATAGTTGTAACATCAAAGTGAGGCCTGGTCTACACTAGGCGTTTAAACCGGTTTTAGGAGCGTAAAACCGATTTAACGCCACACCCGTCCACACTGAGAGGCCCTTTATATCGGTATAAAGGGCTCTTTAAACTGAGCCTGCATCCTCCCTAACGAGAGGAGTAGCGCTAGTATCGGAATTACCATATCGGATTAGGGTTAGTGTGGCCGCAGAACAACGGTACTGGCCTCCGGGTGGTATCCCACAGTGCACCACTGACCGCTCTGGACAGCAATCTGAACTCAGATGCAGTGGCCAGGTAGACAGGAAAAGCCCCGCGAACTTTTGAATATTTCCTGTTTGCCTAGCGTGGAGCTCAGATCAGCACGTGTGGCGATGCATTTAAAAATCAAAATAAAGAAAGAGCTCCCACATGGACCGTGCGGATGTGATCGCTGTAAGGGCAGGCAAATCTGTTCTATCAGCGCTCCATTACAGAAGACGAAATTCAAAATCATTTTTAAAAAATCTCCAGACAGACGCCATAGCAGGGGCTCAGCGCACTGCCGCGTGACAAACGTATCGGAAAGCCAAAGAATCAAATGGACGCTCATGGACTGGAGGACTCAAGCTATCCCACAGTTCCTGCAGTCTCCGAAAAGTATTTGCATTCTTGGCTGAGCTCCAAATGCTTCTAGGGTCAAACACAGTGTCCGCGGTGGGTCAGGGCATAGCTCGGCAATTTACGCACCCCCCCACCCACCCCAGAAGTGAAAGGGAAAACAATCCTCTCTTGACTCTTTAACATGTCACCCTATCTTTACTGAATGCTGCAGATAGACCCGATGCTGCAGCACTCAACACCAACATCCTTGCTCCCCCCCCGCCATGGGTGGCTGATGGTGCAATACGACTGGTATCCGTCCTCGTCATCAGCCTATTGGCACATGGAGCAGTGCAAAAGGACTGGTAACCATGCAGACTAGCATCGGTGAGGTCTATCAAGGGTGCCTGGCCCTAATTTTTCCTGGTAGATGGTACAGTATGGCTGATAACCATCGTCGTCATAGCAACAGGGGGCTGAGCTCTGTCAGCCCCCACCCTTCATGTGTAAAAAAGATTCAATTGCCCTGGACTAGCAGAGGGATGCTGGGCTCCTCTCCTCCACACTCCTTACTGTCCTGTCTGGACTATCATAGCAGCTGGAGGCTGCCTTCCACTCATTTCTCACTAACAAGTCAGTGTGTCTTATTCCTGCATTCTTTATTACTTCATCACACAAGTGGGGGGACAATGCTACAGTAGCCCAGGAAGGCTGGGGGAAGAACGGAATCAACAGGTGGGGTTGTTGCAGGAGCACCCCCTGTGAATAGCATACAGCTCATAATTTCTGCAGGATCTGACACAGAGCAGCTGTGCTCTCTGGTTCTATGATACAGTGGTTCTCTAGTATACTTGCCCATATTCTAGGCAGGACTGATTCTATTTTTAGATACCAAAAAGGAGGGATTGACTCAGGGAGTCATTCCCAATTTTGGCTTTTGCGCCCCTGGCTAAGAGCAGCCAGGGGCACTTATGACAGCAGCAAATGGTGCAAAACGACTGGTAGCCATGCTCATCTTTTTACCAATTTATGGATTGGTAGATGGTACAGTATGGCTGGTAACCATCTCTGCTGTCATGCAAAAGCAAAAGCATGCTGCTGTGTAGCGCTGCTGAATCGCCTCTGTCAGCGGCATCTAGTAGACATACGGTGACAGTCACAAAAGGCAAAACAGGCTCCATGATTGCCATGCTATGGCATCTGCCAGGGCAATCCAGGGAAAAAAGGCACGAAATGCTTGTCTGCCGTTGCTTTCCCAGAGGAAGGAGTGACTGACGACATTTACCCAGAACCACCCGCGACAATGATTTTTGCCCCATCAGGCACTGGGATCTCAACCCGGAAATTCCAAGGGGCGGGGGAGGCTGCGGGAACTATGGGATAGCTACGGAATAGCTACCCACAGTGCAACGCTCCAGAAGTCGATGCTAGCCTCGGACCGTGGACGCACACCACCGATTTAATGTGTTTAGTGTGGCCGCGCGCACTCGATTTTATACAATCTGTTTTACAAAACCGGTTTATGCAAATTCGGAATAGTCCCGTAGTGTAGACGTACCCTGAGTATGATTTGCTCTTTGGCCATTACTGTTGATGTGGCTATTTATATAGACAGGCACTGTTGTTTATGGTCTAATGTTATTTCACACAATTTGCTGCTTATGTAAGTAATGACATGGTACAAATTCAACCATGGTGACCTCAGTGGATCTCCTTTTACCAGAAGTGAATTATTTTTTCTTGGTGTGCAGCCAAATGCCTTCAAGGCCCCAGCTAGTGTGGGTACCAACTCTATTTGAGCTTCCTGAAATTTGTTAAAGCTTTTGGGTCACATATTTTCAAAAGAAAGATAGTACCCTGGCAAATAGAGGCAAGTACTAACATAGGTATTTAGATACAAGTAGATGTGAAATATATAGAAAATTATCTGTGATAACTATTCAGTTATGCAGAAAATCAGAAGTTGTGACAATAACACTCCAGGTTGTTAAGAGGGCTCTCTGGATAATGGATTTTCTGGTTATGAGGCATATATATCAGACTCAGTTTAAAAAACAAAGGATGATCGGGTAGCAAGACTATATATTTTTTTAGTATTCTAGGGCAGTATGTTTCCTCAGTGTAAGGCGGTCCCATACTTAATTGAACCAGGTACGCACGGAAAGTGAGATTCAGCCAGTGAAGATGGTCAGCACAAGGTAAATTCACCACATAAATCCTATGTGAGCCTTTAAAATGGGGTTTAGTAGGACTAACATGTTTCACAGACAAGATGGAGAAATGGGGATGGGGGAAGAAAAGGGAATGGAAGGTATTTAAAAGTCTTTGCAACTCTTTTGTCAATAAAACTATTGAGTAATGAGTAAATGGGTTAATTATTTTGTAATAGATAAAGTTAGACCATGCCAGCAAAGGGATGTATTTAGGGATATCGGGCATTTATGACTGTTTCATAGAGATTAAAGTTACACTGGTTTAATGGGAGCTATTTCAAATTGATCTAGTTATACCAGTGCAACCCCTAATGCAGGTGCATTTAAACTGGTTTCATCCTTGCTTGATTGAGCTAGCATGCTAAAAATAGGATGTAGATACAGCAGCACAAGCAATGGGTGGGGCTATCTGCCCAGAATACAATCACGTCTGAAACCATAGATATGTACTTGGGGCCACTAGCCTCTCCTGGCACTCATGCTGCTGCATCTACATTCTGTTTTTACTACACTAGCTTGATCAGGTATGTCTCCTCGAGCTGAGAATCACACCCTCAGCTTGAAGTGTAGACAAAACCTAAAAATATGTCTATACCAGTGTGTATTTTTCCCCTAAAAAAAGTCCCTAACTTGCTTACACCAGAGTAGCTGTACCATATCATCAAACTTTACAGAGAACAAGTCTCTACCTGATGGTTCCCTATCATCTCTGGAACAGGACCCTTCCAGGCTCTCTCATCACACTAGGAGTGATCTACTGAGATGCATTAGAACCTACCCATTGTGTTATCCAGAGAGAAGCTGCAGACCATCCTAGGGACGTACTCCTTCACTGGGCCAAATGCATTAGTATAATGACCTCGATGGCCCTGTTCAGCACATACTTCAAGTTAAGATCAGAGAACACCAAACATCCCTTTCTCACCACATGTGGCTGTCCTTGCACAGAGCATCTAATGGAAACATTGAAAAACAATGAAGATGTTTCTCACTTCATGCCATATTAAAAGGCAATAATACACTTTTAAAAGTTCATTGGTTCCTATATTTTATTTGATATCTTAATTTCAAATATGAGCATCAGTAAGCTATTACTTTAACTTCAAACCCAGGCTCTATAAAATACTGTATAATAATAGAAAGCATAGCCAATATGGAAGGAAGGAAGGAAAGAATAAAAGTAATATTGGTAAGTTCCTTAAATTAAACTACATTCTAAGTTTTCCAGATGGAAACAGGAGAGTAATTCTCACCTGGTCATTATTTTCACCTGTTCCATTGAAAAAAGCATGAAAAACAATTTTGTATTTCTACAGTCTCATGGGCTGAAATGAAATAGGTACATAATTCTTACACGTTGGCAAGCAATCCTTTTCTTTTTCTAATGTTCTGTCTGATTGAAACATCTTTAGGTTAAAAAACAGCAAACCATTGTCCATCAGGGAAATAGAGGGCACTCACAAATAGTCTTTTATAATGTAATTGTAAATAGAAGCCTGTTGTTTTTCACATAGAACCTCCAGAGCAATATGGACTGTATTCACCATCTATAACTTTAAAATATCTGTCTGCCAGCCCCTTTCTTTTCTCACCCAATCAGGTGAAAAGGCAATGGAAAATTGCTGCGGTAGATTTTGCCTCTCTCTGATTGAAACTTAATAGTACATTCTGTAAGAAAAGAAAACCAACAAATATTTCTCACAATTGACAGACAACTCAGATTAATTATATTAGTTCAGAATTTTCCACTGTAGTTTAAAAACAACAATAGCAACAAACAGACACTGTGAGAAGAGGTCACAACTTTATAACACCCAGCATGATGTATCCCAACATTGCTGTCCCTCCCTGAAGGACAGACTGAATTCCAAACAATGAAAAATGTAATGAAAGCATCTGCCAAAAGAAGGGGAAATTGCAACAGTAATGCAAGAAATTAAATTATTTTATTACTCAGGACAATGGGAATTCTGTGTGTTAGGAGCTTGCAGGATGGGTTCCTTTATGGATATTCAGCAACTATTATTTTGTAAACAGATGTAATGTGCCAAATCCTGCCCCCTAGCAAGGACTCTCTGTGCCACTCTGATGATGCAAAGGGGCTTAAAGCTGTGTTAAGTGACCAACTGAAGATTTCCTCAGCATGAGTATAGCTAGCCTTATGCCACACTTGAACAGTCCCCAACTCTGGACTCCGTGAGCATGCTGAGGAAACAAAGAGACATTACAAGCCGCAGCAACTGAGAGCAGCCTTAGGGCTGTTATAGGTTGCACTGGGGACCAAAACAGTTCCCAGCTTCCCTGCTAATCAGGGAATGGGGGTAGAAAGGTGTTGAAAGACTGCTTTTGCTTCCTATAGTGTGCATGGAGCCTTGCACTGGCTCCCTGAGCATTCAGTCCTGGGTGTTGTGGACTGCTTGTGCACAGACTGAAGAAAGCCTGTCCTCTGTGCTCATTTGAACTAGGGTGAAGGAAGCCTCCTTTTAGAATGTGGCTGAAGAAAGCCTGATCCTGAATTTATTCTCGGCCAGTATAGAAAAACATCTCTGTGTAGAAGTGCATACGACTTTTAAAGAGGTAAGCTGCAGTACCTTTTCTATACATATCAGCTAAAGGTCTGGGCCATAGACAAGCTGTGGGTCAGAGAGGCTTCAGAATTCATTTCCCTTTCCCAACCCAGGACAGTCCCAAATTGTACACAATTTACAGCTGCACTAGCAGAGACTGCCAGACCCCCGTGTAGGACCCCAAGATACCTTTCAGCGAAGAGGAACAGCTAGGGTTAATTATCTGGACTTTTTCTGTTAGAATTTTGAGTAGCCGGTTCCTAGTTCTTTCTTGCTTTGTCCATCCTTTACTAGCAAGTGTCCATTAAGGGCTTGCCTTTGTGCCCATTGAAGTCAATGGTAAAAGTCCCATTGACTTGAATGGGGCAAGATCAGGTACTAACTTCTTATTTTTTATAGCTACCACAGTTAAGTTGATAATCTAATACTGTAAAAAGGCAATGGAACACTGAGATAGTAGGGAAATTTTACAAAACAATTGCTGAAATGTTTATCAAAGAAATGGACTTTAAGTAATGAATCAAATCACCATTGTATTTTTTCCATGAAAGCTCTCATTAAAATAAATGAATAGTAATGATATTCAATCAGAAACATAATTAGTATTAATCTTCAAGTCCTGTCTAACAATTACAGCCTGCTGCCTTCTAACTTGAACAATGAAAGTAATGTGGGATAAAACAAATCTTCATTGGTCAGATTCTCACAGATGTAAATTGGGTAGTTTCACTGAAGTCAGTGGATCTATGCCATTTTACACCAGCTAAAGGTCAGGCCCTATATTTCTAAACAGTTTCTCAGTAACCGGAAAATCCTGCTACAAAACAATAGCCTTGCTAGTGTAAAAGCATAACATTTTTAAATATTTGCACAAATAGAGTTCTTGGTGAAAATGTGTTGACACATGAACATGCAAAGATCATGCACAAAACTATTACAAAACATGAATAGTAATGTTAAATATACTGCCACCATATAAATATCTCTCATGTTTTATGATGTCACCATAAACCACTTGTCACCATTTACTACTTGTCCCTCTCAAGTACACACCTGTCTTCCTACATCTGGGAGGAACCCTATAGCCCAACCACTCTTAGACTGGTTCTCTGGGCCGCGGCCCCTAATTTACCAATAGCGTTTATTCAGCAGACCCAGCCACGTTTAACACTGGTAAGCCCTTTTCCTCTGCGGGGCGGGGGGGGGCTGTGACAGAATAAGTTGATGTCTACACACTAGCACTTATGTTGGCAAAACTTTTGTTGTTCAAGGGTGTGAAAAATACCCCCTCTGAGCGAAATGAGTTTCCCTGGCATAAGTGCTCATGTGCATAGCGCTATTTCATGGGGAGACACTCTCCCACCAACATAGCTACTGCTACTCGCTGAGCTGGTTTTATGATGTCCATCGGCATAACGCGGCTACACAAGCACTCTTGTCAGCTTGTAAGTGAAGACATGGCTTAAGTGGGCAGTAACACAGAAACAGCTTCTTCAGAACAAAGTATTATTTATTTGCCAAAGCAAACACAGCATTTAGGAAAAAGGGTTAAAATAACAGAGTCCTATATGCATTTTGCCTTTCCTAAGACACCTCCCTATCTATAGCTCAGGTAAGTCCAGCTTATTCCAGATATCCCCCCCCCCACCTCACCCTGGACCCTATCTTAGTGTGAGGGATACTTTGCATCTCTGCAGACCCTGTCTCTGTGTTTCATTCAGATTGTGTATCAGGCTCAGTCTACTGATAACCCATACTCCCCTTCCCTTTCTGCTGGGCATGGGCGGCGAGTTCCATAGCCACGTGGTGCTCGGGCACCAGCAATATTTAGAGCCCAGGGGCCCAGCTCCACCAATATTTGGGGCTGGGTGTCCTCCCCAGTCCCCTCTCCCCCCGTGCCTCCCCTGTCCCCCTCTTGCCTTCCCCGGCTCTGGAGCATGGCTGCTACTGTGAAAATGACACACTGTCTCTTCCCTGCAGCTCCATGTTGCCTCCCTGCAGCAACTGCTGCCGCAGGGTCCTAGTCCCCCCATCTCACTGCCAGGGCAGACTGACTCTGAGCCTGCCCTTCCCCCTCAGACCCTTCCCTTTTCCGGCAGGACCCTCCAGCAGCACAGCCCCCCTCCCCCCCCCCACCTGCAGTCACTGCTCCTGCCCCATGCTGGGCAAGGAGGCAGCCCCACCCCTCACCCTCCAGTGAAGCTACAGTCAAGGGCAACAGCATGGGAGGAGGCGTACGCAGCACCCCCCGGCACCCACCACAGGGGAGGCGAGGGATATTCCTGGACCTGAGAGGGGCCCTAGGAGCACATGCAGTGACCATGTGCTGCTGAGGAGGAAAGGAAAGGGGGGCTCCTCCCCAGAGCTTGCTGCTGCCGAGGCAGTCTCCTCTTTGGCCCCTGTCCCGGAGCAGCCTGCCTGCACCCCAAACTCATCCCCAGCCCTGCCCCACCCCAGAGCCCACACCCCCAGTCAGAGCTTTCACCCCCCCATCGCACCCTCTGCCCTAGCCCTGAGCCCCTCCAACACCCCAAACACCTCATCCCCAGTCCCAGCCAGAGCCCTCATCCTCCTGCACTTCAACCCTCTGCCCGAGCCCTGAGCCCCCACAGCACTCCAAACACCTTAGCCCCAGTGTCAGCCAGAGCCCTCATCCCCCTGCACCCCAGCCCTCTGCCTGAGCCCCTCCAGCACCCCAAACACCTTATCCCCAGTCCCAGCCAGAGCCCTCACCCCCCACACCCTAACCCTCTGCCCTAGCCCTGAGCCCCTCCCACACCCCAAACACCTTATCCTCAGTCCCAGTCAGAGCCTTCACCCCCCTGCACACCCCAAACAACTGATTCCAGCCCCAGACAGAGCCCTCACCCCCTACACCCCAACCCTCTGCCCAAGACCTGAGCCTCTTCCACACCCCAAACCTCTCATCTGCAGCCACACCCCACACCTCTGCACCCCATCCCATCCCCAAACTTCCTCCCAGAGCCTGCACCCTGCACCCCAATCCTCTACCCCAGCCTAGGGCCTGCACCCCAGACCTCCTCCCCCACCCAAACTCCCTCCCAGAGCCTTGGGCAGGTGCGGGGTGGGTTCTGGGCACCACCAAAATTTCTACAAACCTGCCACCCCTGCTTCTGGGTGAATCTTGTAACTTTTCAGTATCTTTTGCTCTTTCTCTTCTCAGCTCTGGGGAAAATAGCTGTATAACTTTGCTGGCACTGAGAAAATAGTTTCGTTACAACTAATAATGTGGCTATTATGTTGGACTGTTTGCTGGGATGATTCCGATCTAGGTGATTGTTTTGCCTTTTCAACAATCCCTTTTGATCTCACCTGATAGCAAGTCGCCATAATGCAGCATATGTATGCACAATATTCATAAAAAATAATACAACTATTTTCCAGTGCTGCTGTGGAGAAGCAGTCATCTCCTGACTGAATTCCAGTGTGATCAGAGGAAGAGGAGCAGAGAGGCAAACCCAGCACTGAGTTCTGTTAAAAGAGCTAGTGGGGGCTGAGGTAGGTTTGCTGTCCTGTCTTAGGCCAAGATCCTCAAAGGTGTTTAGGTACATAACTCCCTTTGAGGATCTGAGCCTGTGTCCTTCCAGAAGGAGAGGAGAGAACAAGGGAGGAGTGGGGTAGGACAGAGACTGCCCCAACTGATTAATCTGATACAAAACTTCCACTGTCCACACACTCCGGCTCTTGTCACCAACCCCTCCAAAACCTGGCCATGCCACAATGGGAATATTTTTCCTTGTTATTTAGATAGAGATTATTTAAATGAACAAGCAATGGGCTGAGAATAGAAATTACAGAATTTCAGAAATTCACTTGCCAGATCACTCATCCCATATGCAAACACCACTGTTTGTTAGATGTGACTTTTCCCTTTGTCCCAGGTGCACACACCTTTCATAGCCATTTGGACCAAGAATGCAGGTTGCCTGTGAAATATATCTTTTGCTCTGACACCATTTTCTATCTGTTATCTGAGACATTATGGAGACATTCATTTGCCACAGATCTTGTCTGTATGCCCTTACTTTTTTTGTCTTCTATTAAATTTATTCAGAGAGATGCCTTCTGGTTTTATTCCAAACTACAACTAATGCAATATCTTTTCCTACTCAAGGGGGAAACATCTCAAATCAGTAAGCCACACTTTTTCTTTTATTTTCTTAGCCCATTTGACTTAGGAAGTACTCTAAGTCATCACAAATGGAATGTTATTTATCACCTGAACCTGTCAAAAAAAACCTGCCAGAAGAGCAACACAGTATTTTCAACAGCAGTGCTTTCATGGGAGTTGATGTAGGTGAGGTAACAGGGCACAGCTAAGTTATGTTCATGACATATTAACCAGCCGGTGTCATAAAACAAGTTTCCCATGCATTGTTGACTGTGGGAAAACATAAGCCAGTAGTGTGATTCTTTTCACTTCACTCATAACCATCCTGCATCCCCCATTTGCTTAAACACAATCTGATAGTTAGCATGGGATTTATGTTTATGATGTGTTTGCTCACAGAGGACTCTGGACAATGATCAATAGAAACTTGTTCCCATTTGACTATTCAACAAGGTCTGCATGTTTAACAGGTAAAGCCATGTCATCGGGATCTGTGTTTCTGGGGTTCATTGTGTGCCTGACAGATGAATCTTTTGAACTGTAGCCCAGTGGGCTAGCTTGCTTTTATTATATTCACTGCTTTGCATTATATTCAGCAGTAATGAAAGAAACTTACAGGCCTGTATCCTGTAAGACATTAGCTTCAGCAAGTTAGCATAAGGCTTGAGGCCTATGAACTTTCAACAGATAAACTTTGCACAGATAAACAGCCCCATGGAAAATTCCAAGTATTTGGGGAGCTGAAAATAGAGTTTAAGGGAAAGTTCTCACCACAGGTACGTGATTCAACCACAGAAGTATCCTGGCAATGAACTGACGTACATAACAGGTACATGAGATACATCTAAGGCTCGCCTGCTTGCTTGCCTATATATTTTTTCTTATAAGCTTATTTTCTTATGGGTTTGATTATTTGTTTTGTTATAATAGGTTTATAGGTTTATATTAGAGTATATTTTGGCTGTCATGCAAGAGACCTACCGGTCACATCCTGTATGTTGAGCTAAGGCAAAGTTAGCATACATATTTTTGGGACCTTTCACCTAGATAGATGGTGATGAGCCAAAGCATAAGGTCCATGTATGGCTGCAACCCATAACATAGAGGATGCACTGAAGTAGGTTGGCATAGGAGGCTGCCTAAGTTCATATCCTTTTAAACTTAACAGGTCTACCACAACTTGGAACTTGGAAAGAAATGAAATAACCGGTTAGGACAGAAATAAAAAAAATGTGATACCTAATCACAAAAGGGCCAGGGTAACAAATTGATGTATATGATAATAAATTGAAATTATTGATATACTAACCTAGAACAAAGACACTCCAATATTAGTAAGGTGAGGAAATACAAAAAAGGAAAAGGGGGAAAATGCCCTACTGAATATGCACCAAACATAACTGTGTCAGTGTAACATATAAAAGTGGCATCTCAGCATAGGGGCAGTAGGAGAAGGAGATGTATTCCTTGGGAGGTGCCAGAATGATGGCCACTGGTGATGATGGGGAAGGTGATGGTGGTGAGGAAGATGATGGCTCACATTTCAGGTTGTTCTACAGGAGAGGGTGAGAGTATGGATGTGCAGATGTACATTCTGTAGTATCTCTATCTACCGTACTAGTCCAGTATCCTCTCTCTAACGGTATGTCTTTATTGCACAGTTAACCCAGGCTCTAACCCAGAGTTTAGCCCAACCCCATCCCCCCTCCTGCTCCCACCCCCAGCCCCACCATCACACAGGAAAACCACTCACCTGGGTTTGGAGCTGTTGAAGACGGAGCTGGGTTTGGAGGTGCTTGAAGCCTGAGCCAGTTTACCTGGCTGGGTACACAGGTTAGAACCCAGGCTTTGTTTTAACTCAGATGGAGCCCACCTCACTTTTGCAGTGAGGATACAACCAAAATCACTCAAGTGCTGACAGTCCTCCAGTCCTCTTCCCATGACTCCTCTCAAAGGACAGACAAGTTCTCCCGCACGTGACAATTGATTGGGGAAAAATTGTAGAGCAGCTCAGTACAAAGAACCCTGGGATATGCCCCTGGATACACATGGGCAAGTGCAGAAACAGTGAGGACACAGTAAGGTGAGCAGAGCTTTGCAGTGTGGATGCTCATACCTGGGCTAGGCTCACCTGGGTGTGGATCACCTGGCTTAACCCTGCAGTGAAGATATACCCCGACAGTGGCCAGAGGCTTCAGAGGATGGTGTCAGAACTCTGCAGGAGGCAGATGTGGGATACTCTGCTCCCTATCCAGGTCTCAGGCTAGTCTATGCTAGTTTGTGATTGGCTGAAAATCTGAAGCATGAGATTTAATATCCCTTCCAAAATGTTTATCTTCATTGAGGGTTTCCCTTTCAAAGCATTCTTTTAAAACTAAAATAGCAATAACTTGACATTGTTCTTAATTACAAGCTTTGCAGATAGTTAGGGCCAGATTTTCAGTTAAGTGTGTGCAATGCCTAATTTACATATGCAAATACCCAAGGTGTGCATGCAGATTAACTGCACGTACATGTATGTGCGTGCCCACACACACACACACACACACTGCCATTTAGGTGTCTAACTAACCTCTCTCTCTGAGTACTACATTGAGTTTCTGCATACATAAATTATACGTACACACCAAACTTTGAAAATGTACCTGCCCCATAAGTTTGGAATATGAAGGGCAAAATCCTCAGCGGGCATACATTGACATATTTCTATGGACTCAATGAAAGTTGATTTAGACCAGCTAATGATCTGGCCCTAGATCATTAAATACACCTTTGATCCACTACAAATGACTGTGATTTTTAACAAGCTTTTATACCTAACTATGCAATCTTGCTACCCTCTTGTGGACAAATAGGCATTACTGCAGTATCTCACTTATTTCAGCTCTATGAATTATTGCGTGGGCTTGGTAATACTCCACACAGAAGAAACAGAGGGATCTGCTTTCTGTACTGAAGTATCTTTTTTTCACATGGGATGTCACTTTTAAAAACACACAGATTTTCATATGGAAATTTTAGCACATGTCAGCACAGAACAAACCTGTAGCCCCCTGTCTACACTGTAATTTTTCCATGCTTAAAATTTTACTATGCTCTGTTTTTCTATGATAGTGTTTTAGCTTGGTCCATTACTTAAGTTCAGCTGGAAGCCACATTTTAATAGTATTCCTAGATTGTGAGAGAGCCCTGCAAATGTTTAAGGCTAACACACGATTTGGGGACAGGATTAAAACACATCTTAATGATATTAGTAACAAAATTAATGTTAAACATTCTCCTGTAACTGCTATTGTTATCCTAATGGTGTCCTTTTAAATGACATGGTATCTGATTCTGCAGGCCTTGCTCAAGCAGACGTTTCCCAGACTTCAGTAGGCATCTGGCCTGAATAGACTCCAGAGGCTGCCCCACAGGGTGGAAACCACATGCCCAGATATCTAATCCAATTACCACTGTGAAGATCCATGCCTTTAGCACTAAAAGGGGGATAACTTGTTCAGATAAAGTAAGACTCAAACTTCAACATGGTTGGAGGCTCAGAAAAATTCCATTATTTTTCCTTTCAATGCTCATGTGTGTGAGCGGCTGCATTTGCCCCGTACTGGACTGGGAAGGGTTAACCCTACACTGTGGGCTGAGTAAGCCATGCCCCTCATATCTACTGGGCATGCTCCAAATGCATCAGCATAAAAGGGAGCAGCTCAGCTCGGCTGGGGCTGACCGATGGAGAGGAAGGAGGTCTGCTGCTGGCTTTAGCCAAGAATCAGCCGAAGCCAGAGGCTGTGGGAGCCACAGCTGCCATAACCCAGGCAGACACAAGGCTACCCACAGAGGTCCCGCAGAGTCCAGAGTCACTGGGGGACAGTGCAGCCCGGGGAACCCAGAAACAGCTGAAACACCCAGACTGCAGCAGCGAGAAACACGATAGGAAGCAGCCCAGGGGAAACAAATAGTGGCCCAGTTAGTGAACTGGAATATTGAGTCAGTGTGTTTCAGTTAGACCCACACACACACCCACACTGACTCAGTGGCATATGCTCCTGCCACTACCAGGGCCCTGGGCTGAGGCCCGGTGAAGAGGGATGGCCTGGACCCCCCTACCCGGGCTGCTGCTACTCCCCTTTCTGGGTTTGGCCCCCTTCCCTGACTGAGGCCACTTGGCCACAAGGCCTTATTGCTCTGCAAACAGGGGTGAATTCATTGACTGTGGCCACTGGGCCTTATTGCCCTGCGGACGGGGATGAATCCATAGACTTTGATCACTAGCCCATACTGCCCTGCAAACTGGGCAGTTCTAATTGACTTTGGCCCTGAGGCCCTACTGCCCTCCTAAGAGGGACGAATACAGGACTTTAGTCCCCAGGTCTTGAGACCCAGTGAACTGGGGCAAATCCATTGACCCTGGCCACTAGGCCTTACTGCCCTGCCAAGAAGAGGAATATACTGGCTCTGACCATTATGTCCATACTGCCCTGCTAAGCGGGGCTAATACATTGACTTTGGCAATTAGGCCTCATTGCCCCACTAACAGAGACCAGTATATTGACTCTGGTTATGGAGCTATAGATGCAGGTGACACATACTTTGCCCCTACACCCTAAGGGAGCTGAGGTGCATTTGCCCTGCACTGGACGAGGTCCCCTGCAACCCTGTCACAATGTGCCTCTGCATTTTCTGGCTCCATGAGGGACCCGGACTGAAATACTATGAGACACAGTTGTCTTGATAATCTTGAGCTGGGCAATACCAGGCACCACTGGAAACCTCACAAGATAACTTTGTTCTCAGGAGACTTCCGGACCAAAGATGTCTGGATAAGCAATTAAACTGTTCCAAGCTTATCTGACCATTGAATCTCATGGGGTTATATCACCATAACACTGGTGAATCAGACTCAGAAGCTCTAAAACTTTTGTGTGTTTGGCAGTGAATCGACATTAGTTGGCTGGTTCCTGCTGTGATGCCTATCTGAAGTATGCTAATTAACAATAGCTTGAGGGCCATATGGGGTTAGTTGACACTCTCTCCATTTTTTTTTTTATATAAAAGTTACAGATCTACAGATCTGATTCCACCCCTCTGCCCCAACTTTAGTATGCCACTTAATATCTAAGAGCCCAATTTCACAAACTCATGAGTAACTTTATGTACGTGAATTTATGGAAATAAGGCATATTTTTTAATGGTGAGAGTAATTAACCATTGCAACGATTTACCAAGGGTTGTGATAGATTCTCCATCACCAACAAGTTTTAAATCAAGATAAGATTTAAAAAAAAAAAGATCTGCTCTAGGAATTATTTTGGGGGAAGTTCTATGGTACGTGTTATACAGGAGGTCAGACTAGATGATCACAGTGGCTCCTTCTGGCTTTGGAATTGATGAATCTATGAATAGTCTCCTTTGCACTAGAGAGGAAAGATGGTCCGCTGCCCCTCACTGCATGCCCCCTCCACCCCACTATCGGTCAGGCATGGGTTGCCTCTGGTCCGCTGATTAGGGGGATAATCTGGGACCTGAGTTCAATTCTTTGCTCTGCCACAGATTTTCTGTGTGAACTTGGTCAAGTCACTTGGCCACTTAGCCTCTCTGTTCCTCATTTCCCCATCTGTAAAAGGAAATAACAATAATTACCCACCTCACAGGGGTATTATGAGGATAACTATATTGGAAATTGTGAGGCAGTCAGATACAGTGGCAATGGGGGCTATATATGTATTTTAGCTAGATAAACGTACTCGCCTGTGTTTATTTGCAAGATTGGGCCCTTACACTTTAACAGCTAGGGACTGTGTGTTTGTATTTGCCTAGCACATCAGGAACCCAATACTAAGTACTACTATAATAGAAATATTTAATATTCATCTGTCATTGACATCTAATGTCAAAAGGTTTCCTAAACTATTCTATTGATTGAATCAAATGGAATACGCTTGAGTCAAATTTACAGAAAGCAAATTGCTATAGTACTTACAACTATTTGGAGATATATAGATATAGATATAGATATATACATATATATTTTAGTATAACTGGACTTGTTACCCATGCAACCACCAGAGGGCATAGCACAACTTGCAGAGCTAATGGTAGGGCTAATAATGGCAATAACTGTGTGTGAGTACTGCATCATTCAGTTGCAGTCATTGTTCATTATTGAGGGTTTGGGACTCTTTATTCCTTATCTCATTCAGAATGTTGTCCCTTTAATAACTACATGACATTCTTCTTTAGCTGTTTACTGAGCTGCCAGATGTGTGCCTAAAATGAACACAATGGACTGAAATAAAGGATGGAAGCTATGTTATTTTAAATACCAGTGATTTGGTTGCAGAAATATTGATCAGATTAAATGGAGGATCACATTAAACAGTGAATGAATTTTAGTGCAAGTGGTTGTGTTAAACTGCTCAGTTGATCTAGTGTCTTTTTTCTAATGTTCTTTTCTGATCAGCTGCAGTTAATTTGTGGTCATATAGAATTACAGCAACAACAATGTATTTTTAAGAAATCCTTAGGACCAAAAACTTGCTATTGTTGTATGTAAAGTAAATAAGGTTTCAAAATGTATAAGAAGCGTCATTTAAAATTAAATTAAAATGCAGAGCCCCCCGGACCAGTGGCCAAGACCTGGGCAGTGTGAGTGCCACTAAAATCAGCTCATGTGCTGCCTTCGGCACACATGCCATAGGTCGCCTACCCCTGTTTTAGGGGCTTCACTGTTTACATAAAAACAGTCAATGGATTATTCACAGTAGGGATATGTTGTTTGTGGTAAACATTTTAACTGGGTTTGATTTTGCTGGGTTTTTTTTTTATTAGTTATGGCCCATAACTTTCAGCTTGCTTTCCTCTTTCATCCACTGGTGACAAGATGATGTGACAGGTGTTCTGAGCATCTTTCTGAGCTCCAGAGATCGCATGTGTGGGTATTTTTATTCACTCATCCATCCTCTGTCATGAAGGCAGCAAAGAAGAACTGAAAATAACTCCTACAGCATCCATCTGTGCTGCCCCCAAATGTACCTTAAAGGCATTCCCTTCATCCCAGAGCTTTATATGCTACCCCCTTCTAGCATAGGAGCTAAGGCCCACCTCTTGTAGTGCAATGAGTTGTTACAAGCCCACCAAATTGGCCCAACTTCCAGTTTTCACCATACAAATGCTTTGCATTTCTATAGTGCTTTCCATCTGAGCATCTCAAAGTACATTATAAACATAACTTCACAACCACCCCTCTGAGCTACTTAACTATAATCTACATTTTACAGATGAGGTATGTGAGAGAGGTTAAAATGGTATGCCCAAGGTTCAACTTTTTTTGCAGAACAAGATTAGAACCTGAGCCCCCGAATCAGTCCTGTAACTTAACTTCAAGACTTGCCTTTGGCTAGGACAGTAAAAAAAAATATTTTTCAAGTTTTCTTGTTTTTTAAAGTATTTATTCATTTTATTTCCTCCCTCCCTCCCCCGAGGAGAGGCGGTGGGGCACCATAAAGCATAAAATTAGAGAATGGATAAGTATATTTAAAATTGCAGATTGAGCTGGTAGAAAATCTAAAATTCCTTCCTGGGAAATCCCAGTTGTTTGATTTGTTTTCATTTCAAATCAGAGTGAACAGTATTGAAATTTTTTGCAGAATGGAAACATCTGAAAAATTTGGTTTGAAAATGTTGAAATATTCCATTTTGGCTTGGTTCAAAATTAATCTTTGTCCCTGTCACGGGGTCCTCTCACTGCTGGAGTGCCTCCTTCTGGCCATGTCTGGGGATTAGCTCTGCCAGCCTGATACCTTCTTCTTTCTCGGCCTGTTGTCTCACTCTCTCGCCCTGCAGCCCCTCTCTTGTTCCTCAGTAGCTGCCACACCTCATCTTTGTGTATTAGCCCATCAGCTAATAGTCCATCCCTTCTGCAGTACTATCAAATTCTTCCACGCTGTCCCAGGCAGTCCTTAAGTCCACTGCCCTGACTGAGCCACTCAGTCAGTGACTAGAATGAATGGTCAAGTTCACTGCCCAGATTGTGCCACTCATTCAGTGGCTGGTAGGGGAACCCAGGAGCACCCCTACACTGGGTTCCAGTCCAGGGATCCTCAGTCTAGCAGCTGCGGTCTGTACTACCATGTACCTTCCTGCCGCTCCCTGCTCTACTTGTCTATCCCATGTTGTCATTCGCCACCCTTCTGGCTAAAACCCTATTTCCTAGGTCTGCTAGACAAACCCTTCCTCTTGGTTACAAACTCTTTTTCTTTCTTGTCCCAGGGGGAGTGACTGCAGCCCACTTTCTGCTATCCACTGCCTGGTTTTATAGAAGCCCTGCCTGTTCCTGCACAGTCCAGCTTCCCTTAAGTAGGGCTCTCCTCTCGGCCTAAATACCCCCAGTTTGTATCCTAATAGGTTAATTGGTCTATCTGACCTACTTTAACCCTTCCCAGGTGAGTGTGGGCAGCACATCCCATTACAGTCCCCCTGAGCAACCATCAGGACATAGGAATTGTAGTTCAGATGTCTCAGGCCCTCATTCTCTTCTATGGGCTGGGCATCTTGGCTACTTCTCCCATGATGCATCACCACAGGAGAGACTATGTACATCATAGGAGATGTAGTGTAGCTAGGGAGCCTGGCCCACAGAGGATCTCTCGAGGCATCTAGATAGACTTATGTGTAGTGCTGGGGAGGAGCCGGTGGTCGTGGTACATGTAGGTACCAATGACATAGGGAAGGTAGGAGAGATGTCCTGGAAGCCAAATTTAGGCTGCTAGGGAAGAGACTGAAATCCAGGACCTCTATGGTGGCATTTTCAGAAATGCTCCCAGTTCCACGCGCAGGGCCAGGTAGGCAGGCAGAGCTTCAGAGTCTCAATGCGTGGATGAGACGATGGTGTAGAGAGGAGGGGTTCACGTTCATTAGGAACTGGGGAAACTTCTGGGATGGGAGGAGCCTATACAGGAGAGATGGGCTCCACTTAAACCAAAGTGGAACCAGACTGCTGGCACTAAACATTAAAAAGGTTGTAGAGCAGTTTTTAAACTAGGAGATGGGGGAAAGCCGACTGCTGCAGAGGAGCGTGTGGATCGGACACAGACTTCTCTTAGGGGAGAGTCTGATGATAGAGAATCTCCAGGTTATAGCAGAGGAATGAGAAGTATAATGTAAGGGCTGGATCAGATGATAAACCGTCACATAAAAAAAAATCTGGCACATCAGAAAAAGGCAGGCTAATAAACAGGGACAAGTTTTTAAAGTGCTTGTACACAAATGCCAGAAGTTTAAATAATAAGATGGGTGAACTAGAGTGCCTTGTGATAAAGGAGGATATAGATATAATAGGCATCACAGAAACCTGGTGGACTGAGAGCAATCAATGGGACACAATCATTCTGGGGTACAAAATATATCGGAAGGACAGAACAGGCCGTGCAGGGGGAGGAGTGGCACTATATGTTAAAGAAATTGTAGATTCAAATGAAGTAAAAATCTTAAGCGAATCCACAGGTTCCATAGAGTCTCTATGGATAGAAATTTCATGCTCTAGTAAAAATATAACAGTAGGGATCTATTATCGACCACCTGACCAGGACAGTAATAGTGATGATGAAATGCTAAGGGAAATTAGAGAGGCTATTCAAATTAAGAACCCAATAATAGTGGGGGATTTCAATTATCCCCATATTGACTGGGAACATTTCACTTCAGGACGAAATGCAGAGATAAAATTTCTTGATACTTTAAATGACTGCTTCATGGAGCAGCTGGTACGGGAACCCACAAGGGGAGAGGCGACTCTAGATTTAATCCTGAGTGGAGCGCAGGAGCTGGTCCAAGAGGTAACTATAGCAGGACCGCTTGGAAACAGTGACCATAATATAATAGCATTCAACATCCCTGTGGTGGGAAGAACATCTCAACTGCCTAACACTGTGGCCTTTAATTTCAAAAGGGGGAACTATACAAAAATGAGGGGGTTAGTTAGACAAAAGTTACAAGGTACAGTGACTAAAGTGAAATCCCTGCAAGTTGCGTGGGCCCTTTTTAAAGACACCATAATAGAGGCCCAACTTCAATGTATACCCCAAATTAAGAAAAACAGTAAAAGAACTAAAAAAGAGCCACCGTGGCTTAACAACCATGTAAAAGAAGCAGTGAGAGATAAAAAGACTTCCTTTAAAAAGTGGAAGTCAAATCCTAGTGAGACAAATAGAAAGGAGCACAAACACTGCCAACTTAAGTGCAAGAATGTAATAAGAAAAGCCAAAGAGGAGTTTGAAGAAAGGCTAGCCAAAAACTCCAAAGGTAATAACAAAATGTTTTTTAAGTACATCAGAAGCAGGAAGCCTGCTAAACAACCAGTGGGGCCCCTTGATGATGAAAATACAAAAGGAGCGCTTAAAGATGATAAAGTCATTGCGGAGAAACTAAATGGATTCTTTGCTTCAGTCTTCACGGCTGAGGATGTTAGGGAGATTCCCAAACCTGATCTGGCTTTTGTAGGTGACAAATCTGAGGAACTGTCACAGATTGAAGTATCACTAGAGGAGGTTTTGGAATTAATTGATAAACTCAACATTAACAAGTCACCGGGACCAGATGGCATTCACCCAAGAGTTCTGAAAGAACTCAAATGTGAAGTTGCGGAACTATTAACTAAGGTTTGTAACCTGTCCTTTAAATCGGCTTCGGTACCCAATGACTGGAAGTTAGCTAATGTAACGCCAATATTTAAAAAGGGCTCTAGGGGTGATCCCGGCAATTACAGACTGGTAAGTCTAACGTCGGTACCGGGCAAATTAGTTGAAACAATAGTAAAGAATAAAATTGTCAGACACATAGAAAAACATAAACTCTTGAGCAATAGTCAACATGGTTTCTGTAAAGGGAAATCGTGTCTTACTAATCTATTAGAGTTCTTTGAAGGGGTCAACAAACATGTGGACAAGGGGGATCCGGTGGACATAGTGTACTTAGATTTCCAGAAAGCCTTTGACAAGGTCCCTCACCAAAGGCTCTTACATAAATTAAGCTGTCATGGGATAAAAGGAAAGGTCCTTTCATGGACTGAGAACTGGTTAAAGGACAGGAAACAAAGGGTAGGAATAAATGGTAAATTCTCAGAATGGAGAGGGGTAACTAGTGGTGTTCCCCAAGGGTCAGTCCTAGGACCAATCCTATTCAATTTATTCATAAATGATCTGGAGAAAGGGGTAAACAGTGAGGTGGCAAAGTTTGCAGATGATACTAAACTACTCAAGATAGTTAAGACCAAAGCAGATTGTGAAGAACTTCAAAAAGATCTCACAAAACTAAGTGATTGGGCAACAAAATGGCAAATGAAATTTAATGTGGATAAATGTAAAGTAATGCACATTGGAAAAAATAACCCCAACTATACATACAACATGATGGGGGCTAATTTAGCTACAACGAGTCAGGAAAAAGATCTTGGAGTTATCGTGGATAGTTCTCTGAAGATGTCCACGCAGTGTGCAGAGGCGGTCAAAAAAGCAAACAGGATGTTAGGAATCATTAAAAAGGGGACAGAGAATAAGACTGAGAATATATTATTGCCCTTATATAAATCCATGGTACGCCCACATCTCGAATACTGTGTACAGATGTGGTCTCCTCACCTCAAAAAAGATATTCTAGCACTAGAAAAGGTTCAGAAAAGAGCAACTAAAATGATTAGGGGTTTAGAGAGGGTCCCATATGAGGAAAGATTAAAGAGGCTAGGACTCTTCAGTTTGGAAAAGAGAAGATTAAGGGGGGACTTGATAGAGGTATATAAAATCATGAGTGATGTTGAGAAAGTGGATAAGGAAAAGTTATTTACTTATTCCCATAATACAAGAACTAGAAGTCACCAAATGAAATTAATAGGCAGCAGGTTTAAAACAAATAAAAGGAAGTTCTTCTTCACGCAGCGCACAGTCAACTTGTGGAACTCCTTACCTGAGGAGGTTGTGAAGGCTAGGACTATAACAATGTTTAAAAGGGGACTGGATAAATTCATGGTGGCTAAGTCCATAAATGGCTATTAGCCAGGATGGGTAAGAATGGTGTCCCTAGCCTCTGTTCGTCAGAGGATGGAGATGGATGGCAGGAGAGAGATCACTTGATCATTGCCTGTTAGGTTCACTCCCTCAGGGGCACCTGGCATTGGCCACTGTCGGTAGACAGATACTGAGCTAGATGGACCTTTGGTCTGACCTGGTACGGCCTTTCTTATGTTCTTATGTTCTTATGATAATTGGGGCGCAAGGCACCCAGACTATAACTTCCATGAGGCATTGCAGCAGCTCAAGCAAATGCAGCTTAATGTAAAATCAACCTAAATGAAATGTTTCAAATTAGGTGCAACAAATCAGGTGCTCACTCCCAAAAAACTAGTTTGATATAAATAGACCTTCTGTATACAGGAAATATACCAGATTTTATTCTTCATGTCAGTTTTTCTATCCTCTCTTCATCTCCCCCCTCCAATCTCTCCTAAGCAGAATGAGAACCCAGTAACCTTCAAGTATGAGTAAAATGTTTAAGCTCATAGAGCTTGATTCACCACATGCTCTAGGGGCTGCTGTTCCAGCAAGGGCATTCACCCTGGTGAAAGCAGGCTACAGACAATAGTGTGGAGATTTTCCAGAGCATGTAAGGAATTTACAAGCGCAACTACTATTAAAAATCAATGGGAACTGGGTGTCTAACTCCTTTGAGGTCAGTTGAAAATCCCAGCATAAATTCTGAGCTGTTAGCATTTGCCTTACAACTCACTCATTATTTGTTAACACAGCTGAGAGTCATAAAGGTTTCATCTCTCCAGGATTATAGAATCTTCTACTAAAAATCCATATACTTAATCCCATGCCTGTCTAATATTTCTTATTTGTATGTGTTCAGTTCAAACTTCTAGTCATTGCCTAGTATATATAATTTTTGTTTTTATGTAGTATCATTTAATGGAAAAGTAGTTACAACACCATGTGGTAGCTGAGTTATGATGTGGTAGGCTGTTCCTTAGTATGGCAAGGTCAGCTTTCAAGCATTATTCTCTCTCATCCATATCAATGTATAAAGGAAACACACACTGTTATGTGCTTGTATGAACCCCAAAGGCTTTAAAGTACTGAAATTCTCATGAGGAGACTGATACCGCAACATTTCAGCTCATTTGTCAACAGCTCATTTGTCAGGAAGTGTACAGTAAAACAAGTGCTAGAAGTGAAGTATTGTTCTGCATCAACAATATATTTCTAAAGTAAGTGTGGACTGGACTGGAATAGACATAGGAGCTGTAAAAAGGAGGAGCTGTGAGCTTTCACATGTCCATAGTTGCAATTCAGGACTCTGTTAGGTTGCAGTGTTTCAGTACAGTCCTGGACAGAATTTCTTCATCTTTATGGCAAACAGGGAAAGTCTCCAAGGTTTTTATGTGTGTTGCAGGTCCTTTATTTACCATTCTTACAGCCTCTTCCGGCCCAGCACTGAAGTGCAGTACAGGCCTTAAAGTCACTTTCAAAGTGTCATGTCCAAAAGAGTAATAAATTCTGCAGAATTCCAGCCCTTTGATAATTCAGCTGTAAAATCATCCTTACTTTCAATCTGGAATATGGAGAACTCATCCATTCGTTAACAAGCTTCTTTGTTCACAAGTAGAAAGCCAGATTGGCTTTAGCTTTGGCTGACAGTTCAAGCATGGTAAAATGGTTCAGAAACAACCTATTAGTGATAATCCTTTAATAATTTTGCTTAGAACAATCAAGGCAGGGATTATGTGCATTGTTTCAATTAACGTGCCAATTATGCCTTCCTTATATTTTATTTTACCAACACAAATCTTATTTTGATGGCAAAAATAATTTTTGATCCTCTAACATCAAAGATAATTTTTCTAACTACAGCATTTTTCAAAGGCTTCAGCAACATGCAAGAAAAAAGCTGAACTCTCTTTCATAATTCAGTATGCAGAGTCATCATCTAAGTTTCCCTTACTTATTTGTTTACTTACTTGTTTATATTATACTAACAAAGAGGACCCAGTGCATAGTTCAGGAGTATGAACACTGCTCAGGATTCATTTTGTAGCTGCTGATGCAGAAGTTCCACTTTGGCAGTCAAAGATTGTTGTTGGTGTGTGAAGTGTCCTGCAATTTGCTTTATTACCCTGCAGATTTGGTCCCATTGTAGGAATAGATTTCTATTTTTTTCAATGGCTCTGCACCATCACAACATAACCTTTGAGAAGGTTTTTTTGTTTGCCTGTGAACTAGAAGAAAACTAGCAGAGTATTAATTTCTAATGTATACTAACTGGTAGTGAGACACCCTTAATCCCAAACTTGCTGCAGGCAGCACATATCTCTTAGTTTGGACAACAACATTTCAAGGTACATTGACAGTGGAAAATGCAACAAGCTTAGCTTGAGGAGCACAGAGCCTTTTTAATTAGTCCATAAAGAAGTCAAAGATTGTTTGTCCAGTACTTGCTGTACACTCTGGCATATCTGAAAGCTGATGCTTTCATCAAAACAGCCAACCAAAATCCCCACGGGCTTTATATCACAATGCCAGTGTATAGCTTCAGGTACATAGGAACTGCCATCCTAGATCAGATTAGTGTCCGTCTAGTATGATGACCTCTCTCTGACAGTGGTTGGTACCAGAGGCTTCAGAGGAATCCCTGTAATGGACAGTCATGAGTAACTTCTCCATAGGGGAGGTTTCTAACTCCAGGCAGTTAGTGGTCATTTATGCACTGAAGCATGAGCTTTTATATCCCATATAAAGAGGGTGTTTTTTTTCATCCTATCCAATGTAACTGTACATCTCCTAATTATTCATATAAATGTCTGTTCCTTTGTTGAATCCTGGTAAGCCCTTGGTCACAATTGTCTTATGGCAATGAGTTTCACAAGTTAGTTATGCACTCTGTGAGAGACCTATTTCCATCTAGCAGTTTTAAATTTCTTGCCTGTGCATGTAATTGACTGTACCCTCTTTCTTGAATTCTGAGAAGGGGAGATCCCTGTGCCTGATTTACTTTCTCTGAACCCTACATTATTATTTCATATCTCTCTTTTCTGACCTCTCATATTCATTTCCTCTGCATCTTGTTAGTGTCCCTTCATGCTGAGGTCATCATTCCTTTGGTCATTTCTTTTGCCTTTCAGTACCTATCTCTGCTGTGTTGTTGAGTTTTTTTGTTTTTTTATGAGGTGACTTGCATTGACCACAGTATTCTGGGTGATATATGAAAATAGGCCAAAAATGACACAGCAAGGTGCACTCAGAGCTAATTTACAGCCAGGGGTGGCTCTAGAGCCCAGCGGGGCAAGCACCCGCCTGGGGCGGCCCTTTCCCAGGGGGGCGGCAGGCTGGGCCGGTGGACCTGCCGCAGTCATGCCTGCGGGAGGTCCATCGGAGCCTCGGGACGAGCGGACCTGCCGCAGGCACGACTGCGGACGGTTCGCTGGTCCCGCGGCTCGGCTGGACCTCCCGCAGGCATGACTGCGGCAGCTCAACCGGAGCCGCCGGACCAGCGAACCGTCCGCAGCCGCGGGGGGTCCAGCTAAGCCGCGCGACCAGCGGACCCTCCGCAGTCATGCCCGCGGGAGGTCTGCTGCTCCCGCGGCTCGGGGGCGCCTCCCGGGCATGATTGCTTGAGGCGGCCAAATTTGTAGAGCCGCCCCTGTTTACAGCGGTGGGTAAACTTCCAAATGCATCTGAGTCAGTGCAAGCAAGAGCCTAAGCAGCCTGCATTGGTGTAATTACACTTGCTCCTGAACCGATAGTCACTTTTCTTCAACATTCCTCTGTCTCTGCTTCTGAGGTGCTACTGATATCATTGAAGTCAATGGGAGTTTTGCCATTCAGTAGGCCCAGGATTTCACCTCCAGTGAGCAGATGCTGCTGATCTCCATGGTATCGAAAAAGATGCATCCCTTTTCACCATCCTATGTCTGCCTTGCATATCTAGGTTTTAAACCCTTTGAGGAAGGTACAGTCTCCTATGTTTCTACAGCACCTATCACAACAGGACCTTAACCTTACTAGGGGTTTGTAGGCACAAGCGTAATAATACAAAGAAGTTCATTTTAAAATTAAATATCCAAAGAACACAATTAGATGTAAATATAGCATAATTTTAGAACTGTTTCCTCTTGCCCATTTCTATCAGTAGTGCCACAAATTAATACTTATATAGGTACAGAAAATATTAGTCATGCCCAATGCAAATTGGGACTCTATGGGTTGTTTCATATCCCCTAGTTAGCAGTAACAAAGCCATTTGTTTTTAACAAGTGCACAGTCCGTAATGCCTTTTAGAGAGAGTGCACATTAATCCCCAAATTGTAGATATTTTAATTATTATTAGCTCCTACATATTACTGGATGACAGGCCACAGTGGATATATAAGGAACTTGAGTAGCTGATATATGATTTAGTCCTATCAGCAGCAGGTGAACAACATTCCACCCTACAGAGTAGTAATACTATAAATACACTGCTTTATGTAAACGAATTCCATAGAGAGGAAAATCAGGTCCAATCTCTCATTTCCAGCAGTTTTGCAATGGTGTAACTTCTGATTTATACCAGTACAGGTAAGAGTAGAATCAGACCCCTTATTATTAAAAAAAACAGATTAAGTTTGTGTATATATCATTAACCTTTCCCACACTAAAATATCATGGAGAAGTATTTATATTCATACAAAAACCTTTCTTGAATGAAAGATTATCCCTGTTGGAAACTAATGAAGCTGTGTGGCTGAGATAATGACAGAAATATCTATTTCTGCAGAGGGCCTATGAGCCTAGCCTGATGCTATTGAAATCATTGGCTAAATCAGACCCATTACCCTGCCCTTGCAGGAGGTTATAAACTCGGGTCCTGTAGCATAAAGTTATACAGGTTTCCAATGTCATTTATAGTTTTGGAGCAAAATTCTCCCCTCAGATCCAAACTGTGGCTATGGGATCATGCTGCAGATGTAAGGAGAGAGTTTTATCCTTGCTCTGAGTTTTTCTCTCCCTGTTCCCACTTCAGTTTCAAAAGGGAAACAAATATTACAAAAATTATAGTAATTGGAGCACTCACCAGCACTTCAGAAAAAAAGTATTTTCTTCAACATCCTTGCTGCAATGTTTCATTAGTTGCCACTACATTATATTTAAGAATCACAGAACTATTTTCATATTTCAAAATAAAAAGACCCACCTCATACAAGCAATTAGGGCCTGATCCAGAGTCCACTGAAGTTATTGGAAAAGCTCCCATTGATTTCCATGGACTTTTGTCCTTAATGAAAATAGAGATGAATTTTCTATACACAATTTGATCCATGCAGTCTGTATTGTAAACAAAAAGGCTATCTTGTGATGATGAAATTTGAGCTTCTGCCTACATAGAACCTGATGCAAAGCCCACTGTAGTCAATGGGAAAACTCCCTTAACTTGAATGGGTTTTGAATCAGGCTCACAGACTGCATACAGTATGTAACCCCTGCAGGTTCCTATAAAAATAAAAATTAAAGGGAGGCAGAATTAAACATGTTTTGTGTGCATCACACTTTCTCTAACCACAGGTCCATGATGATGCATTTTAAAAAAGTAATTTACAATAAGAGAAATGAATTAACACTAGTGTGGGTGGAAGGTTAGCTTGCGCCTAAAAACAAGAGTGTCTTCTATAATAAAAGAGAGCTAAGAGCTATGGTGATAAAACTTTGTGGCAAAGCATGGAGGATCACCGCAACCTACCTCATCCCTTATTTTTTTGGGGGCTAACAGGCCCCAGTCAGGATCACCTCCGTTGTACTAGCCACTCCTGCCTGTTTGTGGATGTCCAGGCCCTTGGAGAGATCTCTGAACAGGCCACACAGCTGTAAGCCACTGACTTCTTACCCACCCTGTTTCCATAAGTGGAGGAGAGAACAGTTACAGTCCTTAATAAAGATGTCATCCTAATGTTTTAAAGAGTTTGACTGTTATACAAACTCTTCATGTGGCTGAAATCTGGGGGATTGACTTAGGGGAGCTCTCTGGGGGCAGGGAAGCGGTAGAATAAAGAATATTTTTAGGTGGTTTATTTCATGCTCTAACAGGAGTGTATTTATGAGCTGAGAAATGGGAAATAAATGTAGCTGTTAGAATAAAAAAAAATTGACCATGCAACCATTTTAATTTGCTAAATATCCCAGACTGTGCTTTTCAGGGGCTTTTGTGAAATGTGAATAACCTTTTCTGATACTATATTACATTCAAAACAGGAGCTAGCTTCCCACGGACCATGACAATTTGGATTTTGGAAACTAATAAATGGCCAGTTAAAAGCAGCAGTAATGATATTGCCAGTCAAGAAGATATGACAGGTGTGTCTAAGTAATAAGCTCTTTCCTGTTTAAAAAAGAAAATGAAAAATGCCTTTGCTTTCAAGAAAGGGTTATCTGCATAAGACACGCCAAATAGCTTACCCAAGCTCCATGTTGAGCAGATGGAAGGAATAATAACACTGAAGCTATGAGGAGTCCCTACAGGGTGGGTCAGCTGGAAGGTCTAGTTCATTATCTGTTGAAATGTAAATTTTATGTTGCCATGGGGGAAGGGGAAAATGGATTACGCCTTTGTTTAAAAAGACAGGACTCCATGTTTCCTATACTTCAGCAGCAATGACGTTTGCTGAAGCCTTCACTCCCTACTACGGAATCAGGAATCAGCATCTAAGCTTTCATCAAAGAGAAATTAAATTTCTAGCCCTTCTGGCTCTGAAGAAAGATTCCAAAATGTGAACCAAGTATTAACTGATTTAGTCTTGATTCTCCCTACCCTGAAAACAGACAGCTTGAAACAGTAGGCCTGATTTTCAGTTACATTGAAGCCTCTTTATGATGCTGTGGCAGTGTAAAGGAGCCCCAAAGGGGGGGAAAATGGCCCCCATGCAAACCTCCCCACCCTGCATAGAGGACCTTCCTTGCCTATTTTGAACTGTTTTAAAGGTTCTATGATGTCCTAGTCTCAGCCCTCTGTGTAGGGAGCGGATTGGTAGTATCTCCAACATACCCTCAGAGTCCACTCCTTTGTACTTTGTCTATTCTCTGCTTCCAGGACTCCAAAAAGCCCTATTTTACAGGTGAGGAAGGTGAGGTGGAGAGTGGTTCGATATCTTGCCCAAGGTCACACAATGAGTCAGAATAGGACTTTGGGCCTCCTGTGTCTCAATCCCAGTCCACTAGACCACACTCCCCCATTTAGAAGGAGAAATGTGGTGGGAATTGTTCCAGATGCTGCTGTGACTTACCGTATGATGTCTGATGGGTGCTCATGAACTGTAAATTAAAGACTGATTCTGAGTTGTACTGGGCAGCAAATCTGTTTTACTGAATCTATTTGCCTTTTTACTCATGCTATTTAGTATGAATTTATCCCTCGTGGCAAAAATCAGATTAATAAATAAATTTTATTGGTAGGATTAAACTTCAGCTCTGAATTTCCTTGAATTCTGAGGGTTTAAATTAAAGGTTATTTTAACAGAAGTTTTTTGGTCTAATCACTTGTGGCATTTCTGAGGCAATTAACTTTTTATTCTTCCAAGAATGCCACATCCATAAAGAATATTCATTATGTTCCTGTGTCCTGCAGTATTTGGTGGAATATAGGCTATGCCTACACTAGAAATACTACAGCAGTACAGTTGCAACATGTTATAGCACTGTGCTGTAGACACTACAGCAATGGAAGAGGTTCTTCTGTCACAGCAGTAAATCTACTTCTCCCAGAGGTAGAAACTAGGTTGATGGAAGAATTCTTCCATGGACCTAGCATTGAGTATATTGGGGCTTACATTGGTTTAATTACATTGCACAGACCATGAAAAATGTTTACAGCCCCGAGCAAAGCAATTAAAATGACCTAACATTGTAGTGTAGACCAGCCTTATGTGTGAATGACAGTAGAGATGCAGAAAAATAAGATGAGGACAGTTAGCTGCATTCACAGAGACAATTGTGTCTTAAGTCATTTGGGGTACACAAGGCCAGGTGCGGGGGACAAGAAGCCTTTCCTCCTCCCCAACCCTTGTGCAGGGTTTGAGCACCATCCTGATTGTTGTGCTTCCAAGACTTGACCTTACAAGGCACTGAGCGCTCAAATCAAATCATATTGAGGAAGTTGATCAGCACGTGAAAGAATGCTGAGTTCATTGCAGGAGCGATCCCTTGTGCCATTGCCAGTGCAGAGTTCCCAAAAAGGAGAGGGGCCATATCTTGAGGAATGCAGAGGGAGCACACACTCTATCCGATAGCAGTGCCTCCAGTTTTTAGGCTCTTCCACTGTAAAATCAGTAGATACATTTTGTAAAATTCACTTGCACTGCTGGAAAAATGCTTTGTGTGGTGGTCTCAAATATATCAAACCCAGTAGCTAATATGCCTTTCATGAAGTTGATGGAGCTCTTGTTTCACAGGAGATGGAGAAATTGCACTTAGGATAAACCAACAAGCCTGTTTGTAGGGACTTCTAAACCTGAAGAAATAACAAAGGCCAGGCAGGAAAGAAATAAGTCAAGAAATGGTGGAAATAAATAAAAGGCTGCCTGCTGAGCAGGTTACAATAGTGCTGCTTTGTCAGTCTCCTGTGAAGGAATGTGTTTTCATGTCAGGTCAGGGGTGAAGGAGGCTGAAGTGTTGATCTGACTTTCTTCCCAGAAGGATCAATGTGTCACCTTGATTTAAAATTAACACCATTTGGGGAGATTAACTTCTAAGCTACACAGTGCTTTATACTAATCAAAATATGTGAAGAAAATTAACACAAAGTCTTTAGTTCTCCTCAAGGGAGACACTTTTTGGAGTTGTTTCCACTTGATTTAGTTTTTAAATGAGTATGGTTATAATTGGTAATTAAGCTGGCTGCATTTGGGGTATACAGATGAAGATGAAATGAGGAGTTGCTGCTTCTGAGGGGGAAAGGAGAGTAAACATATGGGAAGCAAATGAGGGTAATATGACACAACTCAGTTTCATTAACATTCAGTATTCAAGTCATGCAGTCTCTGCTTCATGTTAACACTACATTTGCTGAACTTTGTGTTTAGATTATATCACAGTCAGTAACAAGGCTGTAGAAAATGCAGAGTTTTCATACATATCTGCCATTAGACCCTAAAAATTAGATGGACCCGTGCCTCAGTTATAACCTAAAGTTTAGACATGAGCCAAGGTCACGAAGGTCAGATCTAGATGAAGATCCAAATTTCCCCAAAGTCTGGAGGACATCTGAAAAGTACAGAATAATCTCAGCTATCACTGTTCCTTTGCCTTATACCAGGCAGAAATTTGCACTGTAGAGAAACATGTCTTAAAACAATAAATAGTTTATATGCATGCCCCGCTTTCCAAGATAGTCAAGCATCGTTCACATGAAGACCCTGGCAGGTTTAAAATATTTCAAGTCCTTTCACAGGGCCTGTTTCTGTTGGTCATTGTTTAATGCCTATACACTCTCAGATGGTGTGTCTCCCAGGTCATTTGATGCAGCTTTGAGTTCTTTGTTTTCTTAGTTCTTTGAACCACCAGACCAAAGCATTCTCTGTGCTTTGTTGGGGGAGAAGGGGAGAGGAGTTTAAAAAGACATGTTACTTGCATTGTTTCAGTATTGCGGATTTGCATTAATTACCCCCTATTGTCTTTAGTTCCTGCAGGAAGTGCTGTTTATCTTACCCATTTAGCCAGGAGTATAATCACTAACAAGCCCTTACAGATACATATAACATTTATAAAGTTAATATAATAGTCTTTGAATATTCCATGATTACATAGCATTTGTCACAGCATCATTCTGTGGTTTGTAAAAGGTGGTTTCACTGGATGTAGTTAAATCTAATGGTATGTAATAAATGAATTGCAATAACATGTATATGGTCAGTTTTAAGTTTCAGATTACAAATTGATTAGGGGAGCACTTCACATTTTAACTCAAAAGGAATTTAGTTGCAACAGGTTCATGTTTTTATTTGTTTCCTGAAAGATAATGTAAAAATTAGATGGTGGCAATCTGTTAATCTATTACAGGGGAAGTAATCTACTAGAGTTCTGGCTTTCTTTCCTGTGTGCCCAGTTTATACCTGAGAAAATAGTTTTGAAAACTGTGACATGACAGTATTTACAGGCTTTGGATTTTTTTTGCTGAATATTATATGTGTGTGTGTGCATGTTTTTGTTTGACCATCAGAAATTGGATGACTTAATTATTTGCTGTTTAATCTTTCAGTTGTTATTATTTATGAATACGCATATGAAGTAAGTAATAGTGTGATGTTGTTATGTGTGAAGTAAGAATCTTCTTCTTTTCTCCTTAGTTGATGTGATTTTTACAGAATTTACACTGTGAATGGCTCTCTATGCAATAGGGATATAGGACTATTGTCCTATATCCCTATCCCTATTAAATGGGAGTTAATTATGGTCACTGACATTGTCTTTATGCCTCGAACTGTGTAACATGTAGGAATAGCAGTGGCTGGGATTATGATGCATAACTGTCTTGAACTGATAATATGGATAATTTGCCATGGACATCATAGGAAGTATAAAATGTATGAAAAAATACAAGTCATGAAAAGTTAACTTGACATATTTGTTACTAATTGTTTTATTGTCAGAATTATAGGGGAAAGTGATTTTGTGCACTGCCCTTATAGAATTGTGCTGTGATTGCGAAGCACCTCATTTGAGTAAGGGACTCAAATTTTCCACTCGTGTCAACATGCAAGGTAACTGTGACATCAGATAACTGCAATTCTGTTACTACAACAATCCAAGGCTGTAGTCAGCATGGCACCAGAACAGGTATTTTGGCTCTGTGGGTGTGTGTGAAGAGTCTGCCCAATACTGGAGGTCTCGAGAAATGTAGCAACAGAGGAGGCAGAGGAGGAGGATATTGAACCAGACATTGCTGAGGACATCCTTATTCCCCTAGACAGAGATAGGTACATAGAGGTCTTGCTAAAGATGAAAATATATTTTATGAAAACTTAGTCTTTTCCCATTTTTAACACACTTGTAATGGGGTATATGGACCTTTAAGGCCAGAAGAAGTCTCAGGAGCCAGGCTGCTCATTCTAGGAATTCTGCAGCAAACAGAAATCTAGGAAATGACTGACAAATGTTTTGAGAAGATAAATGGTACCAGGGTAACAGCTGGGTCTAGAAAAACCCAAGGCAATTGCTCTCTTTAGGGCCTGGAACCAGGAAGGAGTCTTGTAATGTAGGATGAGGCAGAACTCCCCCTCAGCTAATCAGGACAAGTTCTGGAAAGAAGAACAGAAAATGTTCCATCTCTTTCCTATTAGGAGGGAGACACATGTAGGAAGAGGGCTGCCTGCTAACCTCTTCCAGGCCAGAGAGAATAACATGGAGCTGTTTGACTCTGCCTCCAAACTGTAGTGTTGGAGAAACAGCAGACATGCCTGGGGAGAAAGGAATATTTGGTTGTGCAGATTTTGTTTCAGCTAGGAGAAGCTGTCTCAGTGTCATAGCCTGCCCATTTTAAAAAACAGGCCTTTGGGTCAAAGATTTCTTCAGCATGAGCCATAGATGCTGGAACTAGGGGTACTGGGGGTGCTATTGCACCCCCTGGCTTGAAGTGGTTTCCATCATATATAGGGTTTGCAGTTTGGTTCAATGGCTCTCAGCACCCCCACTATACAAATTGTCAGGGGCTTTCCCTACACAAGCGGCATCCCAAGTTTGGGAAACACTGCACTAAAAGATCTGGGCCCTCATGTTTAAAGAACAGTTTTCACCCTTTTAACACTTTTTTTGTTTTAGATGATCCTAGAGGGAGATTATGTTCAAATGGAGACATAATTTCCATAGCACTATGATGTCACACACTAGACTGTGATATCACGGTTGGCTATAGTAGAACAAAAGGCTGGAATATGCTTGAGGGAGACCTTAATGGAGCACAGATAGTTTTGATACTATCAGAGGTAACAGAAAAATACTGACTATACTACATTTTCTATTAATGTTGTTTTTTCCAAGTTTGCTCCTGTGTGATATTATCTCTTTATGACCTTCCCACCCTTCAACTAAAGATTGAGTTCACTGTGGTATCTACTGTGATTTCCTCAGTCCTTATCAACTGGGAGATACAGTGCATTCTAAAGTCTCCTCTATCACATGCTGTGTAGGAAAACTGTGAAAGTTAGCACAGTGAAACTAGTGGGGTTCCCTTCAGATTGCTCTGTCATAAGGGCCTGGGGTTTGGTCCACTAAAACTGGCAGGCATATGTTCTGAGACCCACAAGGAAATTTCACAGATCTCACAATACTTGGGGGAGACGAGTATTTTTAGGGAGGTGCACTACCTCGGAATTAATCTCTGGGCCCCTTTCCCACCATGACAGTGTGGCTCCCTCAGGAGATGGGTTGCACTCCAAATGCTGCAGCCTCTTCTCCCCATCTGGGCACATTCCAATGTGCAAAGGTGTGAGCAGCATGAGAGTCAGCGCTATCTCACCTGGCAAATACTTCTCTGCTATGAAGTGGGGTGATGCTGAGAAGAGCAGTCATCTCTCTCTACACCTTACCCACTCACAGCCCCCACTCCTGTATCTGGACTCCAAGTCACAATGTGTCTGCAGCAGAGCTTCCACGGGATCTGGAGAAGGGGATTCCATTTGCTTCTCCCCTCCCACTACACATCCCATTTGCACTTTCTTTGGAAGCCCTCCACTAATCCAAATGAAGGTGACATTCAGGCCCTAAGTATCTCCAGATGCCAGACTTTCACTTTCCAAAAAGGGTGACTCAAAATATTTTTTTAAAGTGTTATTTTGGATTAAAAAAGAACCAGACATGATGCTCATTACATGGAACCAGCAGGATTTGAAATGAAATAGGATTAGTTCCCTATCCTGCTGAGTTGTTTTCAAGTACCCGGAATGGATTAACAAAACAGGGTGGCTCTTTCTGAATTTAATTCAGGACTGTCAGTCAGTACTTTTTCCTGACTTTGCTAGCCAAAACTTTTAATGAACCCATCAATGGAAACTAGACCTTTGTCAACAATAAGCCTAATACTTTCTGACAGTCTTTAAAGATTAAGGCTCCGCTTGCAGATACATTGATGTGTCCTTTTAGCTTTAATTAAGTAAAAAGCAGAGCTAAACGCAGTCTTTACTATTCATTTAGTTCAGTATAGAAAATACATGTATTTAGCAGTTGAACATGGCACTGTCTGCAGCTTTTACATAATGAAAAATTGGTTCTATATGATGGTTTCTATAATATGGCTAGAAATTTAGCACGTTTTTGTTTAGAAATGTTGGAGTATGTATTTATACAGCTCATCTCTGTGCCCCTTAGGGTTCCCAAGGTCAACAAGCCAACATATTTTATAGGAACTGTCCATCTTCATGAGGCATCTCTCTCTCTCTCTCTCTCTCTCCTTTGCCTACTGCAGCTCAGCATTGAAACTGCGCTTCCTCACAGTGGTATCTGGTAATATTGTACCGTTCGGGGCAACTGCCTCTGTATTTCTCCTCAGTGGTCTGCAAAGGCCCAATCTCAGGCTTCCAGCTCCACAGCTGGTGCCTTTCTTGGGTGCAGACCCTCATCCCTCTCCCTTCTGACCAGGATATTTCCAGGCTACACAGTTCCCTGGCTTCACTGTGATGTTCCCAGGAGAGACAGGCTGCTTAAGTACACCTGCTTGTTTTGCTTCAGAGATTGATAACAGAGTGATTGTCAATAATTATAAGTTACCACACAGCTCTTTCCATGCAAGCCTATTTTATTCTTAAGGTAAAAGCACTACAAAGAAAGCATATTAAAAACAATGAAAGAACCTGGACGCATGCTAATAAGCTTACCAGACACCATTCCAACTCTAACATGGACTCTGGCAAGAGAAGTCTTTCTTTGTGCTCACAAGTCCATCACAGCTCCAACCCAGAACAAGCACATAGTCTTATGGGGCCTCAGTAGGCCAAGATGTTCCAACTCTTCCCTAAGAATTGGGGCCCTCCAGTGATGAGAAGTCCTGTCCATTTGCTGGATCAGAAAGAAGGCCCTGAGCCAGTTTAAAACCGAGCTATTTATTCAAAACTCCATTCTTTGTCTGTTCGTCTCTGGATAATCCAGTTTGAACCAGTATATGTGCACCTCTTCATGGGGATGGCTTCAAAGGGCTGGTAACAGAGGAAGTACATTAGCATCACTCTCCTCCTAGAGAAGGTACATATAATTCCACAATAACACACACAATAACATTTTTAATACAATGGACTGCCAAAGGTATTAACCCTAATTCAATCAGGTTTAATTTAAGAGAATAAAGTTTATTTTAATTCCAGAAGGTTTATCCAGGATATTGTCAGTCTGTCACACTGTGATACGGCACAAGCGCTGACTCCTGGTGCTATGGGATGACTGCATATATAAACAACAAGCCATGATGCTAGCAGTCAGAACTAGCATCACAGTGCTCTGTCAGTGCACTTTGACTCATGCACATGTACCGGGATGCCAGTACTAGCCCCACAATGACCTCCTGCCCCTCAATACGAGACACACAGCAGGATCAGAATAACTTAACTATTGGTGTGATGTCAAGGGTGTAGAGTAGCACTAGTTTAACTAAGGACATATGGAGGATGTGGTTCTCTCTTTCTACAGGGTAAACAAAGCATTTTTAGTAAGTGTTAAGATTTTTTGGATTGTTTATGTCTCTTTTTTTTCTTTAGGAAAAAATGAAATAATTACAATGGAACAGATGAGCCCCTGCCGATATCATGTCAATGTGCACATGAGCACATAAGGAGCCAGGAGCACACTAACATCAGGACTACATTACAGCTTTGAAGCCTGTCACATGAGGCAGTACTATAAAGACAGGCACAGTCTACTTTATATTCTGTTGGTGCAGCTTGTGTTATCAGTTTTCTAGGTAAGTGCAGCGCATTTGCTAAGAGCCTAGACACTCACATACTTCAGCAGTGGCACATCTGTCTGAATGCTCTTTCAGACTTGTATGTGGTTTCAGGGGAATTCTGCACATAAAAGAAAGAAAGTCTTTCAGATGTTTATCATGGAAAGACACTGGCACGTCATTAAAGCTTCCTTGCTCGTTAAAACGGACATCAGTCTAGTTTTGCATTTTCAGGGTGAAGGGAGAGGATTTGCCTTTGGTTCACATAGCTCTTTCAGATCTCTGAAAGGGCACTGCAGTTTCATGATGCTATAAATGAAAGGTTGTGCATCTTTTAATTTAGCTCTACCACGTTGTCATTGCTGTTGTTATAATTTATTTGTATTACAATAGCACTTAGTGGCTCCCAATCAGAGATCAGGGCTCCATTGTGCTAAGTACTGTATACACAAGTGTTGAAAAGACTAGAGTTTACAATGCAGGTTTACAATAAGACACAACAGGTAGATGAAATGGACAAATGGGCATGTTGGGAGGTCAAGGTATGAGTAAAATTAGCATGTTATACTAAGCAGTAGTCTCGGGTCACTATTGCCCAGTCATCATGTGACTGTGCTCTGTAGGCAGCATGGCAGAAATAAGACTATGGGAGGGATTAAAAGAGGACAAAAAATGGCTTTACACTTTTTCCCATATGGAAGGAGCAGATTGGTAGAAAGCACAAAGGTGATTGTGGGAGAAGTAATGTAAAGGAGTAAAGACCAACATTAGCGGCAGAGAGAAAGTGGGAGTTGATTGCTTGCTAAGAGAATAAAACTGATAGACAGGGTAGAGCCAAATAATGACGGGCCTTAAAGAAGAAGACAACAACAAGCTTGTGCACTGGAGAGGAAGAAGTCACTGGGGGGAAGCCACAAAGATGAAGGAGGATAACATGGTCAGAATGACAATCTAGGAAGATGATCCTATCAGCAGCATTTTGAATGATCTTTAGGAGAATTGCAGTAATCATGGTTAAAGGGAAGAGTGTACATTAATTGAGGCATGAAATAAGGGCCTGGACAAAAGCTTTGACAGTCAGAAAAGGCTGGATCTTTGAAATGTTATACGAAGAAGCAGCAGCATCTAGATACAGCCTGAATGTGCTGATCTAGAGAGAGAACCAAGCTGAAGATGATACCTAGATCACAGGCCTGAGTGACTGGGAGGATGATGTGGTATCCACAGTGACAGTGAAAACAGGGTGAGGGAAGGCTACTGGGGGCAAGATCAGCTCAATTCTGGCCATGCTAAATGTAAGTAGGTGACTAGGAGATGTCAGAAAGACAGGCTGAATTGCTGGATTGGATGGAGGGAGATATGGATGGAGGGAGATAGATCAGCAGTAGAGAGGTAGATTTGTGAGTCATTGGCATAAAGATAATAGTCAATGACAAGTTTGTGGATAATGCCTAGAGACAGGACACAGAGTGAGGTGAGGGGCTAAGGAGAGAGTTTTGAGGGGATGTACAATGAAAAAGGGAGTGAGGAGGGAGAGGACCTACTAAACCAGATACTGAAGCAGAGATAGGTGAGAGGTCAGAGGTGAATCAGGAAAGCACAGTCACAAAAACCAATATGAGGACATGGTTTAAAGAAACAGAGAGTGGCTCGTCACGTCAAAAGCCTCTGAAAGATCAAAGAGGAAAAGGATAGAATAGAAGCCCTCGAATTTGGCCGGGAGAAGGTCATTAGACTTTAGTGAGAACAGTTTCGTTAGTTTGGACAGAGTGGAAACTAGATTGTTGGGGGTCAAGTCCACAAATGGCTATTAGCCAGGATGGGTAAGAATGGTGTCCCTAGCCTCTGTTCGTCAGAGGATGGAGATGGATGGCAGGAGAGAGATCACTTGATCATTGCCTGTTAGGTTCACTCCCTCAGGGGCACCTGGCATTGGCCACTGTCGGTAGACAGATACTGGGCTAGATGGACCTTTGGTCTGACCCGGTACGGCCTTTCTTATGTTCTTATGTTCTTATGAGCTGGAAGTGAGAAACTCAAAGCAGCAGTTTTAGACAGCAAATACAATTCATCTGAAGTGGCAGTGGCTTTGTAAAGGGTGTTAAGATCTATAGATGAAAAATGCTGCATAAGCACTGCTTCAGAGCAAAGACTTATTATTAAAAACTAGGATCTTACTCATGGGAGTCAGGAATTTTCAAAGTTTTTCCTGGAAAAACAGAGAATGGGGTAAACTAGTAAATATTGAGACTGCTCAGGTAATTTTCTTAATTAGGTTATTGGAACAACATTTTACGAGAACTTGGAAGGAAGTAGAATCATTCCACTCCTCTGCCTCACATCCGCAGCTGCTGGAGTAGCCATAACTCCACTTTGTTTCATCATGTCTCTAATCCACTGTAATACCTACCACCCCCTCGCTACTGTGACACAATGGAGTAGCTGCTGCTCCAGCCCGGTCCTATATGACTCAGAGCAGTAATTGCAGGTTGGCTTAGCTACCTCACTTCTGTGACCCACTGGATGGATGTACAAGCTTATGGATTCACTTTTTACTTCAGGAGAATATCTGTTTCCCGGCTACCACACACATTTTTTTTTAAATCTGCTGGATGTTGAAATTCAGATGAAATCCTAAAGTAAAAAAACAAACAAAAAAAACCCCACTCTCTCTGCTACTAAAATTTTGTATTTAATAGCAAGATGATGACACTGTCAATAAGCAGGGCCGGCTCCAGGGGTTTTGCTGCCCCAAGCAGCCAAAAAAAAAGAAAAAAAGCCGATCGCGATCTGCGGCAATTCCGCGGGAGGTCCTTCGCTCCGACTGGGAGTGAGGGACCCTCTGCTGAATTGCCGCTGAATAGCTGGACCTGCCGCCCCTCTCCGGAGTGGCCGCCCCAAGCACCTGCTTGCTAAGCTGGTCCCTGGAGCCGGCCCTGTCAATAAGGTCAATGGCACTGAAATTAACGATTAATTTCTTCCTTTTAATGTCCCTCCAGTTCATTACAGAACTTAGTGGTCTATGTCTAACCTCAGTCCTCATGCTCAAAGGAAACCTGCACAGCACTTTCAAAAGATGAACCTTGGAGCTTAAATTCATAACTCTGCTCGACTCTAAAAATCATGAACTGAATAGATACACTGGATTTATGGCTTATTACAACAATTTGTAACCCACTCCCCCCCTCTTTTTGTCCTATAACTGGAGGGGTGTTAATGGGCCACTCTACCTTGAATGGTCCCTTAGAATATGTGCTAACTACTTATGCTAAACAATCTGCTCCCCCTTGCATTTAGCTGTGATGCCCTGAGAACCTGTCCCAGACCCAAAGAAGAGCTCTGTGTGCCTTGAACGCTTGTCTCTCTCACCAACAGAAGTTGGTTCAGTAAAAGATATTACCTCAGCCCCCTTGCCTTTCTAATAGATTTTTATGTCATTTCTTTTTTTTTAATAAAGCAAACTGGAAAAAAAATCCATCGTGCACAACCATATTGACCCCCGCATGGCTCAGCAGAAGGGTTTGGATCTTTAGAGCCACAGCAGAGCCACACCTACTGCTTGAGCTAACTGAACAGCTGATTGCGATAATAGACTGTTGTCCTCTATGGGGACCAGCCACTAGCAGCGGAAGAGAAACATATTTTGCCAATAGGTTTCACAGTTGTTGAGATACTCTGCCCATGGAATGTTGAGACTCTGGACTCCTAGGTCCTATTTCAGGTTCTGAGGGGAGCGTGCTCTAGTAGTCATAGACCCTTCTACCCCTTTTTCCCCAGGCTATTCCCTCATCCTCAGCTCCCCTACACACTACCTCAGACTCATGTCTCCCTCTGCTACTATCCCCTTTCCATTCAAGTCAGGCAATTCCCCCTCCACCACCATGTGGTACAGGTGTCAGCAAGAGGAGCAGTGAAAGCATAGAAGAGACAGTCTCCCTCCTTTGCTCCAGTGCCTGCCACCACAGCAGAGCAATTCTAGGAAAAGTCTTGCATTTACTACAGCCCTAGGCTGGAGCATGTATAACACTGACAGACCCTGGTTGGCGGCAGGCAGGATCAAACCTGGAAGCTTAGTGCATGAGCCTCTACCGCAGAGGTGGGCCCCTGAGCTCCTGGCCAGGGAGGCTCACCCCCAGCCTCTCCCCTGCTGTTCCCCCTCACTGCGCCGCCGGGCAGCTCAGCACCGGCGCACCCCCCTGCAGGGGGGGGGGGGGAGCAGGGGAGAGCAGGGAGGGAGGCTCACCTGCAGTCTCAGGGGAGCAGGTGGCAGAAGTGGGCGGAGGACTGAGGAGGAGCACCGGGCGGCCGCGCAGCCAGATGGAGAGAAGCGGCGCTTTGAAGGGGAAACCACTGCTTCTCTCCGGCTGCGCAGCTGCCCCTGCTCCTCCTGAGTTCTCCGCCCATGTTCGCAGGACCACATTCCGAAAGGGGCTGGGGGGGTTGGATAGGGGGTGGGGTCCTGGGGGATGGTTAGGGGTGGGAGGTCCCAGAAGGGGGCGGTCAGCGGACAAGGAGAGGGGGGGTTGGATGAATCAGGGGCTCTGAGGGGGGCAGTCAGGGGGCGGGAAGTAGGAGGGGACGGATAGGGGGCGGGGGACAGGCTGTTTGGGGAGGGACAGCCTTCCCTAGCTGGCCCTCCATACCATTTTGCAACCCTGATGTGGCCGTCGGGCCAAAAAGTTTGCCCACCCTTGCTCTACCACATGAGCTAAAAGCCAACTGGCTGTTAGCTAAGGCTGTAGCAGACTCATTTTTTATCTCTCTTGCTAAGTGGTCTTGGTGCCACTGGATGGGACAGAACACCACACCCAGGAAGTGTGTGGATTACACATGCATTGTGGCGTTAATGCATGTGAAGTCTGGCCCGAGCATAGGAGATGTGAGGGGAATGGAGGTGCATGCAGGGCTGGCTCCAGGTTTTTTGCTGCCCAAGCAAAAAAAAAAAAGTCAAAGCAAAAATAATAATAAAAAAAGCCGGAGTGCCGCCACCGAAGCAAAAAAAAAAAAAAAAAGGACTGGAGTGCCGCCCCTTAAAAAGTGCTGCATGCCGCCCCAAGCACATGCTGGTGCGTAGAGCTGGCCCTGGGTGCATGCTCAGTACAGAGTGAATCTTTGAAGAATAATACTGCAATTCTCTAACAAACCTCTACTGAGCAGCTATGAACCAATTTTTCAGAGTTCATAACATGGCCACGTTTGAGTGGATGTTCACAGGAACAGCAAAAAGCACATCCCTGACACCAAATTTCAAGTGTCTGCTCCAAAACATGGAGTTGCTAGAGCACCTCACTATAAGAATATAACATAGGCAATTGTTCCTTAATCTTATTCTTGCAAACAGCTAAGATGTTTTATTGAAACTTTAATAAAAATAAATCAGCTTGTGGCAGGCAATATGCAAGGAAAATTTTATCTCAAAACATGTTAAGTTTAGCAAAGTTAGGAGAAACTGAATACAGGGCTTTATAGTGTAAAGTGTTAGGCAACTATCAGTTCTACTATCAATTATACAGATAATAAAGTAAATTACATTTAAAAAAAATCTTTCACTATTATAATCTAATGTGGTAATACAGGTTTAGGTTCCTTGTAATTTTTATTCTTGACAGCATGGAATCAGATTCCCCACAAAAAATGCAGTGAAAAAATATAATAAACATAATTTAAGTACTGTAGAAACAAGTGTTTCTAAGGAGGAAGTATGACGCAGCAAATATCTTCCTATAATATTAAGCCTCTTTCTTGGTGATGAGTGTGGGTAGACACAATCCCGCTCTGACATACAGCCACTGTGACGTACATAGCTTTTTTGAACTGTGGAAACTTCTGAAAGATATAATCTACGCCTAACAGTTTAACTCACTCAGGTTAAGTACAAGTACAGAGCAGACCTGGTTTTCCTTTCACTTTGGATCACACAACCCATATTTGGCAATTTCCACCCTGTCACCCTCCTCCCCCTCCCCACCTTATCTAACCCTCCTACTCCCTCTCAACCCTACTGTCCTCTCTCACTGTTTTGCCTCACTTCTTCACATTCCACATAAAAATAATTTTTAACCCCTCTTTAGTAAAAACACCCTTCCTCCCTTAACTTCACGAGGTGCTGTTGTGAAAATAACAACCTTGTAAAGGATCAAATTTTGCTTCCAAAAAGCTTAACTCTGCAAGTGGCAGGGCATGCTGGCCCTGATCCACCAAAGTACTTGAACACATGCCTATAGTACTGTTGACTTCAGTAGAGTCTATGGGACAACTCGTGCATAAAGTACAGAGGTACCAATTTCACAAATGGTTAAGGCAGCTGAGCTCTGTTTATTTTTCTTCTCAATGTTCAACAAGTTGACTCCTGCCTCCTTCCCTATATACAACTGCTGTATTTACTACACATCCTACTACAGTTGTTCTCAACCAGGGGTACGTGTACCCCTGGGGGTACAAAGAGTTATTCCAGGGGGTACATTAACTCATCTAGATAGTTGCCTAGTTTTACAACAGGCTACATAAAAAGCACTAGCGAAGTCAGTACAAACTAAAATTTCATACAATGACTTGTTTCTGCTGCTCTGTATACTATACGCTGTAAGTACAATATTTATATTTTGATTATTTTATAATTATATTGTAAAAATGAGAAAGTAAGCAATTTTTTCAGTAATAGTGTGCTGTAACACTTTGGTATTTTTATGTCTGTTTTTGTAAGCAAGTAGATTTTAAGTGAGGTGAAACTTGGGGGTACACAAGTCAAATCAGACTCCTGAAAGGGCTACAGTAGTCTGGAAAGGTTGCGAGCCACTGGCCTAATCAATGCGAGTCCCAAATGTGTTCTCAGTTACACTGGTGTATCATTGGAATAAGAGCAGTGATTTCCATAAGCCAAATGCAAATTTAGACTGTGGTAATTACATATGGTATTAGGCCCTACTTGAGACTTGAATTGTATGGAGTCTCTCCCCATTTGAATCACCCTCCAACCTGTTCACTTAGCACACTGTGTCCCCTGGAAATAAGACATAAGATAATTCCAGACTGTAGAGGAATGACCCCAATGCAGGGATGTTTGCAGTGGTGTTGTCTCTTTCACTGATAGAAGATGGCCCAATAAAATATAACATCTCACCCACTTTGCAATGCTCAACCGGCGGGGGCCCAAGTGTGTTTCAACACAATATGTGACAAAACCCCAAAACGCGGGACACAGAAACATCACACAGGAAACTGAGAAGACTGTGGGAGTCACCCCTTCACAGACAATGCATGCCTTTTCCTGGAACTTCAACTTCCCCAAGGGCTAGTTCTGAGGTAGATAACTTCCAGTCACCAAAGTGAAGGGCCGTGCTTGTGGCACCTTAAAGACTAACAACTTATTGTAGCAAGTATGAGCTTTAGGTGACTTAAAGCTTAACAAAGATGCATAGAATGGAACTCACAGAGCACAGAAGATAACACACAGACAGGAGAGCATGATACATACAGACAGCATGAAAAACAGGAAGTCTTGACAGAACAGATGAGTCTAATCAAGGCAGAGAAAAAAAAATTAATTGGAGTGATTAAGATGGCCCATAGAAGGTGGAGAGGAGAACTTAACAAGTGGATAGAGAAATAATGGTGTAAATACCCTTAATCCCAGTCTTTATTATTTTGACAGTACCATTAATGGTCCATTAGTCTACCATATTAATTCAAGTTTAGTCCTCTCTTCTTTCAGTTTTTTTTTTTTTTGTTTTTGAAATTTCAAGTTCTTCAAGTCCACAACTGAGTGGTTCACTGGGTGTGTCTGTTGGTTTTTTTGTTCCTGATGATTGAATGATGTGATTCCTGTGTTTTGATTTTTTGTTCATTTATGTTTTCTTGTTGTTTGGTGGCCAATGTAATGTGCACATGGGGCACACATGCTGTACATGGATGGATATATCACGATGGTAGATGATGGGGTGTCTGAGATGATGTGTGTGATGATGTGTGTGAGGTCCTGTGATGATGTATGTGGATTGGATGATGACAGAGCTGGCATCGAGCTTTGTTGCTTTATTGCAAGGATAGTTTATGTGTTAGTTGTATGTATGTATGGTGTTTTGTGTGTAGGTGGAAGGTTTCAGGTTAGTGTTGGGCCTAAGCTGGGAGGGCTCTCTGTAGAGAGGATCCTGAGTGAGGAGAATCTGTTTAAGATCTTTGAGATATCTTGATGAGGTTTTAGTTGGGGCGCTAGGGGGTTTTTTAGGTGGTGTTCTGTTATGTTCTTTTATTTTTTTTTCTTTTAGTTTCTGGCCTGGTGGCTCTCTCTCTGGTCTCTTCTTCTTCTTCTCTTTTTGTTTTTTCAGTTTTTTAGGTTGTAGGTGTTGTATAAGTTCTTGAGAGGTGTTCTTGTATCTTGTAGGTGTTGTGCTCTGTCCGATTGTGGATTTGGTTGTGCTTGTAGCTTGGCTGTGGTGTGGTGTGATGGTGGATGGTGTGGTGCTGGGAAAATGAAGCTAAGTATGGCGGTCAGTGGGTTTCGGGTATGGGTGGTAGTTGGTATTTATATGTGTATTATTTATTAGCACAGCTAGTGTAGTGGAAATGGTGTGGATTGGGAGGTGTTGAGGCTGAGGTGGGATGGGAATTGAAAAAAATAAAAAATCTCGTGGATTTCCTTCTTTTTTTGAAGAGAGGAGAGACAGAGAGACTTGAAATTGATATATTAATATATACCAACTAAAACCATTCTAAATAAACTAAAAAGATGGTTGGGTCATTATAAATTTGATTTTATTTTTATTTGTAAGTTCTCTCACACCTTTCATGGGCCATCTTTATTTATCACTTCAAAGTTTTTTTTTTTTTGCTCCGCTATAGCTCATCTCAATTGATTAGACTCTGCCTGTTGGTATGCTGCTTTCCACCTTTTCCTTTTCTCTCTGTATGTATATAATATCTGTCTGTGTGTTCCATTCTATGCATCCGAAGAAGTGAGCTTTAGCTCACGAAAGCTCATGCTACAATAAATTTGTTAGTCTTTAAGGTGCCACAAGTACTCCTGTTTTTTTTCAAAGTGAAGGGAGATGTGATGTGTATAAGACTTGGTCAACGTTGGGAACAAAATGCTGCCAGCCCTATAAATGGGAGCCATGCCACCAGTGTGCATGGGGGGGGGGGGGGAGGGCAGAGTTAAGGTTGCCCTGGGCCAGTCCTAGCACCCACACTGACTGTAGTTCAGTCTAGAGTCAGACCGTTTGCGCTCCCCCTCGCCCTGGTTTTTCCCGTGTGGGGGAAGCAACGTCACAATGCGCTGGGTGAGTCCAACTGCTGCACACGGGGAGCGTTATTCCACATTCTACCTGGCCCGCGCGCGAGAGAAGAGAGGAGGGGAGGGGAGGGGCTTTCTGTCCTCTCACTTACCCCGAACCCGCACGGGGCGGGCGTGACGGGAGCCGGGGAGAGGGCAGGGACCACGGTAATCGACCCTTCCCCCCCCCCTTTCTCTGTAGCGCGATGGACTCTCCCGGAAGCGCGCGGGCGAGGCCTCGGGGAGCCCGCCTGGCCGCGCCGCTAACAATAGGGGAGCGGGGCTGGGAGCCGCCGGCCTGAGAGACGCGGGGAGCAGCGCAGCGGTGAGGGGCGGGGCCCGTACGGGGTGGGGGGCGGTTGGTCTCTGTCTGTCCGTGTCCCGGCCGCGCTCGGCGGGCCTGGCCCCGTTCCTCTGCCGCCCCCGCCAGTCCAGCCCGGGCCCCTGGGGCTCGGCTCTGGGAACCTGCTGCGCCCCGGGCCGGCCGCTTCGCCGCCTGGGGGGGGGGGTCCGGCTGCTGGAAATCTCCGTACAGTTTCCAGGCGCTGGTTTCAGAGCCGGGGCTCGTGACAGGCTCTGTCCCGGCAGGCTCCTGGCTGCAGCATCTGCCGGGGCTGCCAGAGGAACCTGCCTGAACTCGTGGTGCCACCAGACCCCGCGGGCGGGCGGGCGGGGGGGACACACCATCGCGTGGGGTAGGAAATGCGTTGTTGTCGTCTAATGTCTGACTGGAGAGTTACGAAGGAGGACGTGGTTTAGGTAAACGTCTCTAGTTCCATTAAAATATTTATGCAGTGGAGTTAACAGAGCGCATATAGAAACCACTTTAGTCCTTGCAGTGTTTTCATGTTGTTTAAATTATGTGAACACATAAGATATGAAAAGGGATAGACATCTGATTGCTTGTATTGCTTTCGGAAGTTACACTCTGATGCATAAAACAATAATACTGCATAAATGAGTTTGTAGCCTTTATTTTCTTCAGTGCATCTGTGTCCAGAACTCAAACCACTTTCAGGAACCACACGGTTTCTGTAGTAAATGTGGATGCATATTGACTGAATAGTGGGTTTTGTTATCTTGTCAAGAAATGCAGAATATATTTCTTGCTTCCTCATTTTGACAAAAGGGTTAGTATAATGTTCTAAAATAACGTTATCACCTTTTCCTTTTTTCTAGGGGCACTATGAATGAAGAGCAGTTTGTTAACATTGACTTGAATGATGATAATGTTTGCAGCGTGTGTAAACTGGGAACAGAAAAAGAAACACTCTCGTTTTGCCACGTCTGTTTTGAGTTAAATATTGAAGGTAAGAAATCAGTACAACTTAGCTCAATAGTGTACTTCATTCTAAATGTCCCAGAAAGAGAAAGAGTTAAAGAGAAAAAGAAGGTTCTAACACAAATTTTAAAAAAGGAAAGTGACTTGGTGGCTTGAAGCCAGAGAGAAACAAACTCTTGTCTGTATCCCTTAGTGCATAAATAGTTATCAGCAAATTTGTAGATGTAATGCATAATTTTAACACTATTTCTAAGTAACTGATAATTTTAAGGATATACTTCCTCAAGGCTTTCAAACCCTGAATATTTAACATACTTTTTTCCATTCTAAATAACTTCTTCCTGAGTAGATAACTTCCATTATTACCCTTTGTCTTTCATGTTTCAGTTAGATTTCTTGATGTACTATAAAAAATCAGCTTGGCTGGGCTTTTGGATAAATAAAAATTTACAAAAAAGTAGACAATCATCTTTTCCGAATAATGCTGTATACTTGCAGTGATAAATAGTATCTAATAACAGGAAATGCTTTTCAAAATACCAAGAGAAATTGTGTAATGGATGTTTTTCTATTTATTATGGGAAAGTGTATTTGTAGAGTGGTAGCGCCTGAAGTTCTCAGTCAGAGATAGGCGGCCGCCTACGCGGTCTTTTCTTCTATGATTTTCTTTGATTCCTGCCCATGAGCTCAGCAGCAGTGATTGGGCTGAATTAAGTCTTTCCACCACTTCCTGTCTTTTTGTGGCTTTGTTCATCTTTAAACCTTTTTGTTCTCTGTCATTCACTGTGTCTATCCAACACATCTTTGGTCTTCATCTATTTCTAGTTCCTTGTTCTCTGGTATGTATCACCATGTATGTTATCCTTTCCGAGCTCATTGCTGACAGGTGTCCAAACCATTGCAATAGTATTTCTTCAATCTTACGTGTTTGGCACTGTACAGAAACGTACTTCAGAAGGCACCCTGTGCCCCTAAGAGTTTACAAATGAACTAACATAATTACATAATTATCAGGTTAAAACATCAGTTTTCATAGGAATAATCTAAACAACCATATTGAGGGCAGGGACAATGCCCGCAGCTTCAAGGGTCCACGTATGCGGATGTTTTTGTGGGACTGAACAGCCTTGTTTTAAAGTGTCAAGTTTTACTTTATTGTACTCTTCTGTGTACGAATTAAATTGCACCACAAAAGGGAGTGCTGCAAATTAGAACTCTTCCATTTTGATACACCATAAATGCTTTGTAGTATCACATTGCTGACAGACTTGGACAACAAAAGTAATCCAGTCTGATTATATAATGGATAGATCTACCCATCCCAGAAGTACTTGTTTAGCAGGGGTGATCCCAGGCCATGCCTGCATTGGAATGCTTTTCTAGTATAAGAATACCATTATACGATGCTGGCAAAGAGCTCCTGGTCTGGATGCATCTGTACTGGCAAAGGTGCGCTTAGTACCGGTATAATAAAACAACCCCCAAAGAGTGAATCACGCTGTGCCTGTAAAAGTGCAGATTTTCCAGTAAAGCTGCTTCTGCAGTGTGGGCTTTTGCTGGCACAGCGATGTTGGTCAGGGATTACAGCATGCCATGCTGATGACCAATATAGCTATGCTGGCAGAAGTCTAGTATAGATCTGGCCTGCATTAGCCATGGGTGACTGAAAGGGAACAAGTTCATTGGTATGCAATGTATGAAGTTAGTGTGCCTTTCTTGCTGTTCTAAGTAGTAGCATCTCGTCCTTCATCTTTTGTCCTGATATAGGAAAGAACTAATTGATTGCATTTAACATGAAGGAGGGGTGGAGGGTCACAAACTTCATCGCTTGTGTAGGCCAAAAATCCCAGTGTGCCATATTCCTGGTCTCTCTTTCAGGGATTCCCTGCATCTCTCCAATCTCCTCCCCCCACCAGAGGTTCTCTGTATTCCCCATTTGCACCACGATGGCTGGTGTTTTGCTTCCCATTTCCTCCTCCCTAGATAGCAAGGGCTGTATATAATAAACGTTCATTTTCCCACTTCCCCCATGCGAGGGGCACTTTCTGCTGCCCCATACCTGGGTCCCTGTTCTCCACTCAAATGAAGGACTGTGTGCGCACGCCTCCATACGCACCCATTCCCCTCCCTCCTCCTCCTCATTTCTGTCTGGGTGATAAGTCATTCATGGTATCAATGTTAAACTATTGGGACGCTGAGCAGAGATGAGAGAGGGTATTGTTATGTTGGAAGACGTTGATGGATGCTATCAACCAGGGTTTTTTAATCTATAGACTAGGGATTGGCAACCTTTGGCACACGGCATGCCAGGGTAAGTCCCCTGGTGGGCCGGGCCGGTTTGCTTACCTGCTGCGTGCGCAGGTAAACAAACCGGCCCAGCCCACCAGGGGGTTTACCCTGGCGAGCCACAGGCCGACGGTTGCCGATCCCTGCTATAGACAATTGTAGAGGTGATTGGAGATTTGCTTACGAGCTGGCAGCAGCTTCATGTGTTTCCCATTGGTCTTGCAGTTTATCCTAAATCAGTCTGGTTCCAGTCTGCATAGAACATTCCCTGAAATATTGGAATTAGTCAGATGCTGCATTCAAAAGTTACCACATTACAAAGAAATGCCATTGAGTTTTTGACCGAGCTTGTAAAGGCCTTAGAGGGTTTTTTGGGAGGGTCAAGGAGCACTGTTGAATTTGAGATCAAGGTCTCCAATACCTTTGCTGTTCCTCAAGCTTTATTGAATGCCAGAAGAGTGAAACTGGTGTGACTCCTTGCTGTCTATAATTATACACTTCTACCTCGATTTAATGCTGTCCTTGGAAGCCAAAAAATCTTACCACGTTATAGGTGAAACCATGTTGTATTGAACTTGCTTTGATCCACTGAAATGCGCAGCCCCGCCCCCCCGGAGCACTGCTTTACTGCGTTATATCCAAATTCGTGTTATATCAAGGTAGCGCTGTATATAAAAATATGCTCTGTTTCCAGTTCTAACTGCAGTTTTAATGCGGACATAATACTAAAGAATGGTAGTTGTACTCCTGTCTTCTAGAAGCCAGAAAATATATTGGTCAGTTTGTGTCGCTTTCATGTGCTTACTCTCAACTCGTTTTGGTAAAAATTAAAATAAAACAGTCTTTAATGTTGTCACTCATTCAATAAAAAAGGTAGTACACATCTTAATCTAGCAAGCACTTGTGTTTAATACTTCGGTAGTACTGCACCATCTGCCTTCCCTTTTTATGTAGAAAGGGCTTCTTACTGTAGCTTCATCTTTTGGTGATGAAACTGGACAGTTGCTTTGAATTAAAGGATATTGTCAGTGTACTTAAAAACTTGGATTTTTTTTTCATAGTTTTTAAAATAACTGATAGACTTACAGATTTCTCTTTCTGGTTATATTTTAATGCCACCACCTACACTTTAGGATTAAAGAAAACCTGGTGCCATAATCCACCAAATACTTTTATTTGCAGTTCAATGCTCTTGTTGCAGTGTAACTGCTGTGCATGACTTGTGAACATAAATGACTTTGATATTCAGACACTTGCTTCTTGCTGGTAGGAGCCTTGATATAAAAATATTTCTGCTTTTATTGTGAGATTACTGTATGTGTTTGTCTCTCCATACTTTGTTTTGAGCAGGTGAGCTTGAATCTGACACAGTAGTGGATAAATATAGCTTTATTAAAAAAACCTCAGATTTAATATGATTGCAACAAAATGCATTTATTTCTGGTAATTTTGAATAGTATTAGAGGTACTAAGACTGCTGCACAAAAGTCTTTGTTATATAGCCTTTATTTTTAAGATTTGTTTTACAACAAGCCTAAAGAAATAGCTATTTAAAACTATTTTTTGTTTAAGGTAAGTGTGATGTGTTTAGTTTCATATACTTATCAATCTAGAAATATTTATTTAAGTGTTGATGCCCTTATCGCCATAGAATCTGAGGACTTCATAATTACTGCCTTTTGCCCTCAGTATACCTCTGTGAATTTGGGAAGTACTATACATATTTACAGAGGGGAAACTCAACTGAGGCACAAAATAAAACAAGTGATTTTTCTGAAGCCTCACTGAAAGTCTGTGGCTGAGCCAGAAAATGAATCCTGGTATCCTGAGTCCCAGCGCAGTGCCATGATCACTAGATCTTTTCTACCTTGAAGTGATATTAAGTTACTTTCATTACCACTTCTTAGACCGTTGACTTTCAGAAGAGTTTGACATTTGGAATGTAGACGAGTAGTAGTGGTCTTCAGTTGTTCAAGACTTGGAAGGGGAACACATTGGGTAATCCACAAACTTTTATAACACAAAATGCATCAGGAATTTTCTTACTAGTTTTACATTTGTATCATTCTGTCATCAGTCACTACTTGCACAAGAAATCAGCAATCATTTGTAATTGCTAATTTTCTTGCACTGAATAGTTATAAATTATGAGATGCAGAATGTCAGAAATGTCAAGACTTTAAAATTTAGTTGCTGCTTTTTATTTGAACTGGATGGCATCAGGCACTCAAACATAAACTTGCAAAGACTTAGTTTATTGGGTGTTTTTTCTATTTGTGAGTGCTAGCTATTCAGCATGAAAAGTAAGCAAGCACTTTTACAGTTCTTCAGAAACGAAAGTGATAGCTAGGAAAGAGATATTTGTTCTAACTATTGTATATAATGTTTGGTTTAACTTAATATCTGAATTTATATTTAGATAAGCAGTTTACGTATAAACAAACTGTTCCCTCTCAATAAAATAAAGAAGCCACTTGTATTTTAAAACAAACTTTCAATACATGTAACTGTGCTTAGTACCTTTCCAAGGTAATAAGCATTTCCAGTGTCCACAGTAGCCCGTGTCAGCTTCCCCTCAACACTTTCTGGAAATGAGTTTTCATTTCCCTCATATTTCACAAAGGACCCAAGCTTTCTCTCTTGACTTGGTCTACTTTAAGGTCAGAGTTCTGTCTTCCCTGGAGAGTATTTGACAGCATTTTTTCCTAAAACTGCCTGTACCAATTTCACACATCTTAAGCAAAACTAAACTTGTTTGGCATGAGATTTAAAACAATAAGAAAACCAGAAAAAGATTGTAGAACATCAAATGTATGTAGATTAAATATTGCAGAAAGTACATATAGCTAGGCTGACTTTTTAATAAACCATAAACCAGTTGGTTAGTATGGATGGAACATTATACCCATGCAGAGCCCCTAAAACTGAAATGAGATTCCAAACAACCGTAGAAGTTCATTTGTATGGATAACAACTGCATCCTTGGGCCTTAGTTAAGTAGAATTAAAAATGTAGTTTGTTTTCATCTAGCTGGTAGGTTGGGAACTTTCCAGTCTGTCATTAGGTTGTTTCCTGGATTGGTGTTAGGGTTTCGGTACGTTTCGACTTCTGCTTTTCTGAGGCTGTTTTTAGGAGTTAAATGTTTATTAGCATGTTTGGACATTAGCTCAGATGGCAGTACATAATCACAAGGATATCTGTACTCAAATTTTAAATGTGTCATTCACAACCTTTTGTGAGTGAGCAGACGAGTTACGAGTTACTCTACCCCCCCTCCCCAGTCACTGTTCTTGTTCATATTAAATGGCATTTTTGCTCATTTAAAAGAATTCCTTTGAACCACTAGGGATTTTAGCCTTTGAGTGAAATATAAATGCATGCTTTGTATAAACTGTTGGTCAATATTTGTATTGAGTTAATACCATAAGCACTAAATCAGGCTCAGACCATTGACCTAGGTCCTGTATAAATGCATATGAAGGCAAGGAGAGTTTTGCTATTGACTTCAGTGGAACCAGGATTTCATTCATGGTCACTCTCATGAAAAGCTTGCAGTCTAAATCAGTAGGGATCCACTTAGGTTTTGGGGTCTACCTGCTTTGAGCTCTTGGCAGGGTTGGGCCAAAATACAGAAGACACAGGAATAGACACATAACATATGCAAAATATTACATTTGCAGCTTTGATTCTCCCTGTTTCTTGATACCTACCTATATAATTTATTTGAAGGGAGGAGGGTTATAAACCATAAATATTTAAAGAAAAACTTGGACTAAGTCACAGTTTAACATTTTTCTATACTTGTGCTAAAGTATTGGTAAACTTCAAACATTATTTCCATTTGAATATAATCTTACATCATTTGTTCACCTGTCTTACACTTTGCTCAGTTTGTGTAGTCAGATTCACTTTCTAGTTCTTATGTGTTAATGTGCACTGTAAGGGAATCTTTGTATCCAAAACTCTTCTTTGGGGGAAAGAGGTGTATTTAGCTATATATAAACCATTTTTATTTTAAAAAAATAATGGTTTTTTGCCAATTCTGAATTTTGTGCCTAAAGTAACTGATAGTGTCCCATAACACTTACTTCAAAATAGACATCTGATAACATTTAAAACCATGTAACTTGTTAGTTATGCTGAACAATGTCTGCAAAAACTATAAAAGGTCAATTCTGTTCATGTAGATCCTCACTGGGTGTTGAATGTCAACTCTTCTATGGCTTTAAAAAGAAGAAAAACCAACAGCTCAACCACACACAATTTAGTTGCTTTTTCACAACTACAGGAAACAGAAGATTTATGGATTGTACTAAGCTCAAAATGGATTTCCTGTTTCTAATTTATAAGGGTTAAATTACTTAAGTAACGTCATGTGATTTCCTGGCTATCTCAGTTCTACGGACTTTCTCTCCCCTCCCCCCACCCTTTGCCCCCACTTTAGAACTCTGTGTTGGTTGTGGGGTAGGGAGGGAAGACTAACTGAACTGTTTTCAGTATTACCCATTAGCTAGCCTGGATCTTTTAACTTTAGCAGAAACCCTGCATGATCTGAGTTGCTTCCCATCCATCCAGACACATCCTCTGTAAACTAGTTTGGAGACTACTTTACTACTGAGCTCTGCTTTGCCTCTCTGATGGATGCTCGTGGGAACCTTCTAATATCAGAAGCGTAAGACATGTGCATGTGCTTATTAAGAGATCAGATTTGGCAGTAAAGGTCTCTTCCAGCATTTTTCCTCCAGAAGTTGGATGTCTTTTTTTTTTTTCTTTTCTTTTTTTTAAGACAAGCAATACAAAAATAGCTCAAAGTATGGTGGTCTGGTGTAATTCAAAAAAGCTTTTACTACTTGCAAGCAAGGTAGTCCATTGTATGCTCCTATCACTTGATATGTTTTGGTGGAAGGGAAAATAACTGTTCAAGATGTACTAACTTAAAATCTCGTTAATACAGAATCATTGAATACGTTTGACAAGTCTATTATTGAACATCAAAAATGTCTTAAATAAAAGCTATACCATATTACATGATAAAATATAAAATCTGACAGCGTCAGATTGAAATTTGTTACTTAACCACAGGACGTGTGCAGTGAAAGTTTCCTTGTCCACTCTTGCCAGTTTTTTCTCCTCCTACAGAAGACTACATGTAGGGGTTTATCTAAAAGAATTTTATGCACTTTACTTATAACTTCACCACCAGCCCAGGAAAACTAGATATTGAGTAATGGCTGGCTTTTGGCCTCAACACATTAGTTCTTGTGTAAGCTACATGGGAATAGTTACTTTGATGTAGTTAAACCAATTTAACATACATTTCCAGTGTTATGTTTACACAGCACGGTGCTATATTCATTTAACTTCAGTATAAGTTGGTATCCCGTGGATGTCATAGCTAAGGCTAGATCTCCCAGGGAAGGCAGAAGCAGACCAGCTGTTAAGTGACTGAAGCATCTCGACAACTGTGGACAAGAAGGAGTGCCTAAAGCCACCTAATAGGCCAGGTAGGAAGGATTGGGTGCTCCAGGGTACTGGATTAATGGGATGGTAACACAGGTGTCGCAGCACTGTCCCAGTGTATCCAGAAGACCATGGAATGCAGTTTGCCTCCTTCCTATACTTTTGTGGATAAGTACCCCCACCCCCAAATCCTGAATTAATGGAAGTTGGGGATAGGACACAGGCACCAGCACTATACCCAGATAGCAGTCTTATACTTCCTCCCCCGGCTCTTTAGAGCTTAGGCCTGGTCTACACACTAAACTGCATCAGTTTAATACTCTTGGGGGCATTCTGCACCAAAAAATTAAAAATTCTGTGCACAATATTTTAAAATTCTGCGAGTTTTATTTGTCAATAAATAAATGCGGAGGCTCCAGCATGGTAGTGGGGAGCACAAGCTGCTGGCTGCATGATGGTGTGAGATCACCCTGCAGCCTGCCCACCACCCACCCCGGGACACAGACTGGGCCTGCCCCAGAAACACCCTGGGGCAGCCTCCCCCCCCCCAGATCTGCCCCTCTGTGCCAGGTGTACCATGTGGGGGGCAGGCAGGCTCAGCCAGGCAGGATCCAAGTATGAAGGGGGATACAGGTGGAAGTGAGAAGGTTCTGTGTGGGACAATCAGTGCAGGCAGCTCAGTGGGGGGGGGGCGGTGTCTAGGTAGGGGGTTCTGAATGCACAGAGGCTTATTTGGGGTGGCAGGGAGGGGACTCTGCAGGGGTTGCAGGTGAAGAAGTTTGGGGCTCAGCAGAGGGGTCTGGGTGTGGGGAGTCTGGATGTTGGGAATGGGGCTTGGTGGGGTCTGGGTGCAGCTAGTTGGGGGTCAGTGGCATGGGGGTCTGGATGTGGGGATGAGGGTGAGGTGCAGGGAGGTGAGGATCATCAGTGTGGGGGTTTAAGTGCAGGGAACTCATGGGGGGTGGTGGTCTAGGTGTAAGGGTTGGGTATCTGGAGGCAGGGGGGCTAGGTGCAGGGGGGCTCCAGATGCAGGGGTTGAGTTCGGTGGGGTGGGGTTTGGGTATGGAGGACTAGGGTGGGTTTTGGGTGTATGGGGTGAGGGTTGGTGGGGGGGTGTCTGGGTATGGGAAGCTCAGGTGCATAGGGGTTGGGCAGATGAGGGAGTAGCTCCACACACAGCGACCCCCTTTCCCCACAGCTGAAGAACGATGGCGCAGGAAGCAGGGGAGGAACCTGAAACGATATACCTGCACTGCTAAGGAGTAGTGCATGACTGCTCTTGCAGCTTCCCTGTCAGAAAGTCATTTTTCTGCGGGGGGACATGAATTCTTCACTCAGGTAGTGGTGCAGAATTCCCCCAGGAGTATTAAAGTTTAATTAACAAGATGCTTTCAAACAGACTCTGTTAACACTTTAAGTGTGTGGACATCTTTAAATTGATTTGTAACTGAATTATCACTTTTAATTTACTCCTGTAAATTTAATTTTTCAGTGGAGGTGAGTGCCAAACTTACTAACCTTATGGTAAACATTTTAATTAAGAAACATTGCAATACAGACCTTCATTAACTGGATTAGTGAGCTTTATAGCATTCATGTATCTGAAAAATGCATTTTATGACTAAAAAGTTCCTTCCTTTCCAGCTACTGATGAAATAAATTGATGTTCACAGTTGTAAAAGCAATTAGAACTGAGAAGTCCTATTAGACGCTTGCTGGGATCTGAAGCTTATTCTGTTACATTAATTTAAATTGATAGGGTGGAAAGACCAAAGTGTCTTAACAGCTACCTAATGAAGTAAAATGCAACAGAAGTTAAGCAAAGCAGGCTGCTGATCACTGAAACTTGGTCATGTAGGCATGTGAAATAGTCTTGGTGTTCAAAAGCACCCTGTTGTGTGTTAAGCATTTGCACCTGTTGAGTGGATTTAATCTTACATCCTTTGAATTTGGGATGACCCCCTCTAGGTGAAGTGATCAAAACACCTGCAAACATGGCTGAGAGCTCTTTTTGTTTAAGCAGCAAAGAGTCCTGTGGCACCTTATAGACTAACAGACGTTTTGGAGCATGAGCTTTCGTGGGTGAATATCCACTTTGTCGGATGCAAGTATTCACCCATGAAAGCTCATGCTCCAAAACGTCTGTTAGTCTATAAGGTGCCACAGGACTCTTTGCTGCTTTTACAGATCCAGACTAACACGGCTACCCCTCTGATAGTTTTTGTTTAGATTATCACCAAGTTTAATCATCACAGGGGCTTGTGATCTGTTACTGCCTAGGTTTTAAGTTGTCAGCCATTTTTGGCTGTTTTTAAATGTACAACTTAATGAATTATACCTGTGATAGCATGGGGTTTGGCTACTAGTATTCTCTGTGTTAATTGCTACAGCATTCCTTCCTTCTCAGAAAACTGGAGAAAGGGCAAATAGGCAAGTGTATACATATACCCGTAAAAGCAACTACTGATGGATACCTGGCCACTAAAGACTAGACTAGCCAAGTCATGCTGGGGGCACAAGTGCAGCAGGCTAGCATGTAAGAATTTTGAGGCACAAGGACCAGTATTTTAAACAGTAAAATAAAGAAACCCTGGGACAAGGTTAGCCAGGGAAGCTCTGGTTAAAAAGTTGGCTAGTGAATATTGCATCATTGCAAGATAAACTTATGCTGTAATTTACCATAACCTTGATGAGCCTTGCTTTGCTTGCTTATTTGTCCCTTTCCGTAGAGTGGAGGAAGAACTAATTTAATTGCTACCTGGACCGAATACCTGTTTTCTTGATTAAAACTGACTAATCTGCTTGGTCCATGACATTCTTCAGTTTGCAAAATGTTTTTGATGAAATACCAGTAAAAGGAAAAAATAAATCTTGAGGAACTGTGGAGTGTGTGTTTCCAAGAGTGGCATTCCAGTTACTGTATAAAGCAGGTGGCCAGTGTTTTGGACTACAATATCTATTGCAAGCAGCAACAAAGAATCCTGTGGCACCTTATAGACTAACAGACGTTTTGCAGCATGAGCTTTCGTGGGTGAATACCCACTTCTTCGGATGCAAGTGCAAGGAGAGTACTTTTTTCTGTAGGCCTGATTCTGGATGAGTGTCTGTTGTTAGCCGGCAATTGTAAGTTCCGAGTTTTCAGTCGAAAATGCCAAAGAACATCAGTTCTAGACCTTAGACAGAGATGCTGTGAAGGAAAGCACAACTTATCACTTAACTGATTTAAAAGATAGTTAGAAACTGTTGCACCAAAATCATATAGTAAGATTGGGAGTGTGGATGTGTGAAATCTTGGAATGCAAAGCATTTATGTAGCTTAAAGGTGACCTCACATGATTTGTGCACCTTTTTTTCCTTTGCTGCTTTGTTGTATAAAGACTACTTCAAATTCCAAATTAAAAAAAAAATGTGTTTAAATGACATAAGAAATTTAAATTTTGGCTGTCTTTGTCTTTTTCATAGACAACGTTGTGCTTGCAAAAAACAAACATTTCTGTAATTTATTACAGAAATAAACGATCATATGGTTTAAAATTATGTGGTTGCACAACTGGCATAGTGCAGGACACATTCTGAATTCTTCTCTTTAATTTCGGCTTATATAACAATTGTCTGAAGCTCACAACTTCTAATATCATACTCTGACACAGAATAGATACGTTTGGTCAGTGTGATAGTTATTTTAAGTCCAGAACAAGAAAATCAATAATGCATAAAATTGTATTTGTTGGAATAATAAAGTTATCAGCCTAGAAGGTTGTTGCAATAGCCTGACTGAATTGACTATATAAAATGATGGGACTAGGGTTGTTCTCATGCTTGTGTGCACTCTCTGGCCTAATATTGAAGCTGTTCCAGAGGGTAAATACTTTGGCTGGGGTGAAGCAAGCATGAGACTCTGTAGTCTAGTGGCTTGAACACTCACTTGGAAAGCGGGAGACCCAGGAACCAGTTCCCCTGCTCCAGTGAATTTTTTAATGGTATGTCTACAGTGGAACCGCTTCAGCAGGGGAGACTGAAGGAGACCCATCTCAGACTATCCCATAGCCCAGTAACAAGGGCACTGACCTGAGAGATGGCAGAGCCCTGTTCAGATCCCTTTTCTCCCTCAGGCAGAGGCGGGTTTTGAACCAGGGGTGTCTCACGTTCCAGGCAAATAACTTTTACCACATTGGGTAGGTTAGTGTGTGAGAGAAGTCCTCCTCCTTTACCCCAGCTTCTTACAAAAACAACTTAATGCTAAAGCAGGGTTTGCAGCTGAGAATTTGAAGTGGATAGAGGCACTTCCCTGCAGCCTGGACATAGGCACCTCTCTCTGAGACAGGCCAAGGGCTTAGTGCACACACTTAGCTTGGGATCTCCTATTGGGCAATTTAAGTGGGGAACCACCTAGTGTGCTGACTTGTATGAATCCCATTCTAATGCACCTATCTGTCCCTCTTCATTGTATACGTAGCATAGTTGACAAACTCAGGCTTTGTGAATCCCAGACCCAGAAAGTTAGGCGTAGTGACCATGCCTAAACTACTTGATGAATAGGGCCCTACCAAATTCACAGTCCATTTTGATCAAAAAGTCATAGGATTTTAAAAATAATAAATTTCATGATTTTGGCTATTTAAATCTGAAACTTCATGGTGGTGTAATTGTAGTGGTCCTGACAGGAAAAAGGAGTTGTTGAAGGGTTTCAAGATTATTGTAGCGGGGTTGCAGTACTGCTGGCGGCGGTGCTGCCTTCAGAGCTGGGTGGCCGCAGAGCAGCGGCTGCTGGCCAGGAGCCCAGCTCTGAAGGCAGAGCCGCTGCCAGCAGCAGTGCAGAAGTAAGTATGGCATTGTGTGGTATTGCCACCCTTACTTCTGCACTGCTGCTGGCAGAGTGCTGCCTTCAGAGCTGGGCACCCGGCCAACAGCTGCCGCTCTCCGGCTGCCTAGCTCTGAAGGCAACACAGAAGTAAGGGTGGCAATACTGCAACCCTCCTAAAATAACCTTGCAATCCCCCAGCAACCCGTCTTTGGGTCAGGACACTCAGTTTGAGAAATGCTGGCTTCCCTCATGAAATCTGTGTAGTACACCTCTACCTCAATATAACGCTGTCCTCAGGAGCCAAAAATCTTACTGCATTATAGGTGAAACCGCGTTATATTGAACTTGATTTGTTCCACCGGAGCGCACCACCCCGCCCACCTGGAGCACTGCTTTACTGCATTATATCCAAGTTCATGTTATTTCGAGTGGCGTTATAACGGGGTAGAGGTGTGTATGGTAAAAGCCCACAAAAGACCAGATCTCATGGTCTGTGACGCATTGTTTTTTTTGTATTTAACACCATTATAAATGCTGGAGGCAAAGTGGGGTTTGGGGAGGAGGTTGACAGCTCGTGACTCCCCATGTAATAACTTTGCGATCCCCTGAGGGGTCCTGACCCCCAGTTTGATAACCCTTGAGGTACAGCATGGTCTCTACACCCCCACTCCCCCCCACACACCCCATATCTCTCTCTCTGTCTTTTGGGAAAGAAAATAGCATATGCCCTGGCTTTTTCTGAATGAAGGATTCTGTCCCTGTTTGCAGCAGATGTTTGACTGTTCTCATGTTAGCCCTCTTGTGAGGATTTCTGGAGGTCATGGACATAAGTTTGTCACTTAAATATTTGAGCAGTTTTAAGGAATAGCTTTTTCTGGACAGTGTCCAAATCCATTTATGCAACCTAGTCTGTGGCCATCTGTGAGCAAATTGATGGACTCTGCTGCCTAATCTGGAATATTTTGTGTGAGATGGAGTCACACTAACTACTTTGCAGGACTGATGTCCTTGCTCAAAAATCCTATGGTTAGTCTGTGTCTGGTAGACTTTTTTCAGCCTTGGTGTGGACCACATGATGTTATTTTGTTTTTAAAGTATTATCTAAATAGATTTGGGACATCAGGGTGTGGGTTTAAAATTCCTTTCCTCCATCCTCCCCATCCCCCGAACAACCATAGTTTAAGAAACTAACTTTGTGGGGAAGAGGACAAGAAATTCATCCTCTATCGAGTAATAACTTTCTTGTTTTGCATGGAGGAAACAAATGAGTATATTGTAAGTATTGGCATAACTCTTTAAACTGATCATTCCATATTACAGTCACCATGTATGGGTACTAGGCAAAAACTTAATCACTTAGAGACATCATATACTGAAACTTGCATTTATTCTGAACTTAATGATAAAACATTTTCTGTCTTCCCTCCCCATTTTCTTGCACAAGACCTTCAGGGCATCCTTAGTTACTGCTGCATTGGACGTTTTTTGTCCAGCCAACAAAAGGAACAGACTTCATTGTGCATTCTGCTTCCTATCCAAATCATTAGTAGCTTCTTTTCTGTGTAGCACTGTTGGCCAAAGAGAGAGTCTTAAAATACAGTAACTTGTATAATACTTTCCTTAAAGAAATGAGAGACTCGATGTTTTTATAAGCATAAAATAACATCAGCATTTCATGCTGAAAAGAGGCGGGGAGGGAGGTTTGATTTTTTTCAATACATCTCAAAAAACCATGGCAGCTTTTAAGCAATGTATTCACTGTAACTTTGACTTACAGATCTTTTTATTCCCCGATGGCTTAAAGATCTAATGGCTTGCAGCAAAGACTTGTTGCCTCTTGAGTTAAGCAGATATGCTATATTTAAGTTATATTAGAAAGCCCTGAAAAGAAAAATGGTTTACCTTTCGTTACTCTATAGTCTTCTGGTGTAAACCAGAGCTCAGAAAAAAAACCCGTTTTCTGCCACATACTAGCCAATGGTAGATATGAAACATGGAGGGTGGAAAGATGTCAGTGAAGAGTTGAGGCAGTATCTTGGTGAGAAGCCCAACCTGTAGCTGCTGGGTAAGGATCTGTCCTTGGACTTTACTTGGATGGTCAGTCTTTCCTGTATCTGGCTAGTAGTGTCTTTTTAACCTATGTAGCTCCTGGAAGGTGAGAAATTTTGTTTCTCCTCCGCCAGACCCTTCTGGCTGCTGAAAAGGGAGAGAAGGTCTCCACTGCTCATCTTGCTCCCTCACTTTCTGTTCTTTTGGTTCCTCTCTCCTCATAAACTGTTTCAGCACTACATGCTTTCTTAAGCCATAGTATGAAACTGACACTCTAAAGTTTCACTGCTGTCCACAGAGTTCAAAATCAGAAATGAAACTAACTTGAGTCTTGTTAATTTAATTCTGCTGCAGCTTGGGAATCTCTAACTGGCAATAAAGAGACTAAGGGTGAAGCCAGTGCATTGTTGTACACTAGCTTCATGTTTGGAAGGTTATCTTTGAAACTGTAAGGGCTAGAAACTTTTTTTTGAGTAAAAGCTTGGATTCTGCAGAAGTTGATGTAGAGCACTCAGCCTTTCCACTCACCAAAGATGAACAGGTAATAAGCTTTCTCAAGCCTTGTGGTAAAAACTATTTAAAGAAGAGTTTTGTGTAGCTCAAAAGCATGTCTCTTTCACCAACAGAAGCTCATCCAATAACTGATATTACATCACCCACCTTCTCTCCAAAACAAAAACAGTAAGTCTAATACTCTGATACTTAAGTGTTGATGCAGCATATATTTATGGCCTTTTTGTGCTCATTGAAGCCTCAGTTGTCTTCAGATCCACTTACATGGAAAACTGCCAACACATTTTGTATGAGAGTCCTGGAAACAATATATAGAACCACAAATTTAACTTCTAAAATGTAAGCATTTGCTTTCTAAGTATTAACGGTATTATGGAATAACACACAATTTATATAGTCAATGTCATTTCTGTCTTTACAGGGGTACCAAAGTCCAATCTTCTACACACAAGATCATTAAGGGGGCACAGAGACTGCTTTGAAAAATTCCATTTAATAGCAAATCAGGACTGCCCTCGGTCAAAACTCTCCAAAAGTACCTATGCAGAAGTAAAAAGTATCTTGAGCAAAAAAATTAACAGGATTATACAGTATGCACAAAACAAAGATTTGGATTCTGATTCAGACAGCACAAAAACTTCTCAACACCAGCTTTTTAACTTCAGACATCAGACAGACAGAAAACTGCTTCCACAATTTGACTCCCAAGTACCCAGGTACTCTGCAAAATGGATAGATGGAAGTTCTGGGAGTATCTCAAAGTGTTCACAAAGTATTTTGGAACAAAAAGAATCTACTGATTTCAGACTTGATATGTTGCAAGAAACAGGAGCTACATTCTGTTGCAAGAGTGTTTTATGGTCTAGTTGCAACCAAGCACCGAAGACAGAAAATGCTAAAAGTGATTCAGATGCCAATGCCCAAAGACAACATCCCCGATACAGCAGGGACGAATGTAAGTAGAGGGGGAATTAGGTGGGTACACTTCTACTTCTCACTATGGTCTGTATATTCTGTAAAACTATCTGTAGACGCTTAACAGTTACATTCTCCCACATACCAGCTATAAGTGTCTAACCTACTGAAACAGTTATTTTATGTCTATAAAAACTAGCTTTCAGGAGTCCACACAACCAAGTGAATCTTTGTGATGTGTTCACTTTATATTTCCATGCTAGTCTTAACCCAACCATCACATATCATGTGTCTCCTAAACTCATGTGAGGAGAGTTTTGCTTATCCTTCATGTTTCAGACATGACAATGACGCACAATCCTGCCAGTGGAGGTTATTAGCAGATTACTGACAGTGACTTTTTCTCATTATTGTTCCTAAAATATGTAATTCAGAGACCAAACTGCCTTGAATGGTAGAATGAATTTGTGGAAACGAGTGAAAACTTTACATAGAAATCAAAATAATGTGCAAAGTAAAATAGTTGAGATTACACTCTAAGTATCCCAAAGTACTTAATTATGTACTGGTAACGATTATAGGTATATACAGAAGCCCTTAGGCACTAAAGCTTTCAAACACCCTTGGACTTTGGAACCGGTCTTATTCAAAGGCATATTGACTAGGAGAGTGAAGTTAACTCCCAGCATAAGATCTATAACTCTCATATGCATGGGAAGTAATCTGCTTGTGTGAATTTACCTTCTATATAGCAGTTTTTCTCAAACTGGGGTCGTCCGCTGCAGGCCAATGGGGGCTGCTGGAAGCTGCGCCAGTAAGTCTCTCAGCCCATGCCGCTTCCAGCAGCCCCCATTGGCCTGGAGCAGTGATCTGCAGCTCCCACTGGCCGCAATCGGCCGGACCTGCCGACAGAGCATGTAAACAAACCGGCCCAGCCCACCAGGGGCTTTCCCTACACATGCGGTGACCCCAGTTTGAGAAACACTGCTATGTAGTATAACACTACACTATGGCCAGTAGTGGAAAAGAGTATTTTATTGGGGAAGGAAGGCACTTTATTTAAAAGGGGTCTCTGACTAAAGCCTTTTAATCAACTGCAGTATAATTCTTGTCATTCTTGTAGTGTAGAGAAATGCTAATTTGTGCTTCTGATTGATCTAGTCAAATCAGAGGTGAACAGCAAGAACTCTATGGCTGTAGTATTCTGGTCGAGCGGTACATACAGTGTGACCACACAATATAATATGAATGCCTCAGGTTTTCTCTCTTGATGGTGCTCATATACTATGCAATATCAGCAGATAATATAATTCAGGTGCCTAAATAAGGTTGTTAATGTTGGCATATTGCTCAGTATCACTTCAAGTTTGTGTAACTATATAGAAATCTTCCATTGCACTGATGTGGAAGAAACCTGAGCATTCTCACTTTCTAGCAGAAAAGGGCTTTTTGAATGGCTGCTTATAGGACAGGGAGAGAAATGATGAGTCCAGAATGGTCAGGTGAAAGCTTTGTGCAGCTTTAAGTTAATGCTTATAGCTCGGGTGCTGTGTTTGTCACGTAGATCATGGAAGTAATGGATTCTGTGACTTCTGCAGTGGCCAGTGTGGGTGACCCCACTCCTTGCCATAGGGGTGTGTGAAGGCCAGTACTATAATGGGGTTCAAAAGGGAGCGAGATAGATTCATGGAGGATAGGTCCATCAATGGCTATTAGCCAGGATGGGCAGGAATGGTGTCCCTAGCCTCTGTTTGTCAGAAGCTCGGATGGGGTGACATGGCATGGAGTACTTCATGATAACCTGTCTGTTCATTCCCTTTGGGGCACCTGCCATTGGCCACTGTCAAAGGACAGGATACTGGGCTTGATGGACCTTTGGTCTGACCCAGTATGGACGTTCTTATGACTAAATAAGTCATGGATGGGTCACCAGCCATGAATTTTTGTTTGTTGCTCGTGACCTGTCCATGACTTTTATTAAAAATATCCACTACTAAATCATAGCCTTACTTATGGTGAATGTAGGTCATTGCTGCCATCTAACACTTGTTACTGCTAATTGTCCTTTCCACATCCATTTAAACAATCTAAAGTGTCTGAAAATATGCTTGGGAATGAACTGAAGAAAATGCCCTTTGAAAAATGGAATTTTGCTTCCGAAAAATGAGTCTTATTTTTCACTGACTCTGTGATCTAATCAGGATTGATATTTTTTTCCCATGTCACTTGAATTCTAAAATTAAGATGTATGGAGAATTGTTCCTGTCTATGCTGCCATAGGTGACTATGCTGACCCTGAAGGCAGTACAAGCATAGGAAAACAAAAAGAAGGAAGGGATAGTTGAGGCCCCTAATGCATGGAAGGCTGGATATAGATCCCTCTGATATCTATTGATGCTGCTGCTTCAGCCTAAGTAGAACATATTTGGGGGCGGATTCACTGGGAAGCAGTACAAGGCATGATTTTCCCAGTCGGAGTACTGCTTCCATTGAGAACAAGGCACAGTATTTGGTCCGTGAGATAATTTGGAGGTTCTGCCTGTACCACTTCTGAATTGCAGATTTTATGAAATTGCAGCATGAGATTAATGTCATGGTAAAAGTGTGTGTGTGTACACCTATCTTCATCATGGGTTAACATGAGAGGAAGCTGTTACAGGGTGAACAAGAGGATGGATCCTGCTTGCCTGATGCAACACAGTTGATTACCCTTCCTGTCCCTTCCCCCAATGGAAGAGTGAGCCAGAGAGGGACATTGCACTTGGGACATTCTGGTGTTTTCTGAGTGATCTGTATTCCTTGCTTTCTCTCTTCAGGAAAGAGCAGTGATGCTAGAATCAGTGCAAGCCTGTCTACTAGTATGTGTTAAGCTTTCATAATCACCACATTGCCCCTGAGAGAGTTGAACTGTAAATCAGAAACTTCACACCTTTTGCGTGGGTTGTGGGATGGGACATATCTAAACAGAATCTGAAGCGTCAGTACTATGCCCAGAGGGACTAGGCAGCTGGATAGCAGGTTCCAACACTCAAAGTAGGTACCAAGTTGGTCTATGTCCTGAGAGGGTGCCTCCAGACCCTGAGATTGGGGCAGTGGCTGGATTCTGTTCCAGCTTTGGGAGCTGGAAACACCGCCAGGTTCCAAAGTGTCAGAAGTTTGGATTGCCCGTTAGCTGGAAGGGGATGCTCGCTAGGATCTGATATACTGACTGCCCTTGTGAGGACTAACGAAATAGTGGGGAAGGTTTTTGACTCTTGGGAAGGTGTGGTGAAAGAAGAGATTAGCTAAGTGTGTGGAAGAGAACTGAAGAAACAAAAGGGAGAGGACAGAGGTAGAATTCAAAATGGAAGGAGGGGACACAGATAAGTGTCTTCATATCAAGGTCTGGCTGTAAGGAGAGATGGTATCTGTTTCTTTGGGCTACTGCTCTCCAAGAAATCCAAACAAAACCTTCCCCTTAAAACTGAAAGTATTCTTCACAGTATTAAATATGAATAAATTAAGCACCATGCTTATGAAGTTCTGAATTTCAGACATGGATTCCAGTATATAATCCTAACTGTTGCAGTGTGTCATATTGCTGATATCTAATGAAGCAACAAATCTCAAAGCAGGCAATAATCGATTTGACCTACCTGTTTTTTGGAATCCTGATTCACTTAATACCAAATTGACAATTTACAGCAAATAAGGTATTATGTAAAGCTTGACCTGGGCTGTGAGTTAGTCTGGCTGAAGTTAGTCATCCTGAGACTTACATGTCTGACCTCTTACTGCTGAAACAAAACCAAAGGTATGAAGCAGTTCTTGTGTTACAAATAGCTTACTTCCTGATGGCTCTGTGTAGCAGGAGGCTTAAAAGGGCTTTAAACTGTAAGAAAATTAATACTAAAAGATCTAATTTTCCATTTGCAACAAAATTTCCATACTCAAAATTTACTGTTGGTTTGTAAGTCACCAGTTGTTTTGAGGTTGCATGTTGATTGTGTCACTTTAGTAGATATTAACGTAATTAAATCTAAACATTTTGTTTAAAAAAAAAAAAAAAGCTGTCTGTCAAAATTGAAGTATGCTGTTCTCAGAGCGTCACCTGCCCTTATAGTAGCAATATAGCTCAGTCTGTCAGCACTCCTACTACAGATTTCTTTTTTTGTGGATTTATAAATGCTGGTTGCTTGGCCAGTATGTTTGTTTTGACTATTATTTCAGATATGGATTACATTAGAATACTGTCACTCAACTAACTTTTCTCCTAGTTTTTTCTGCAGTATGTTTGTTATGGGCATTACTGGGCTGTTACAGACGGGGGCTCGAAAATGTTAACAAAACTTACCAGCCATTGGACTCCAGCTGCTAGCATAGAGGGTAGAGACAAAAATGGGGAGGTGAGAGAGGTTGTTGAAATACCACTAGCAAGGTCCATGTGAGAAGCCTGTTACCAGCTACTGGGAAAGAGTTAGATTTCTATAACATTGCTGTACCTGGAGTCTATTTAGGGACTCTCTTGTCTGCTTCTGGCTAGTAGGTTTCTTAAAATTATTCCTGGGGAAATTCTGTGCCTAAAAATTCTACACACAGTGTTTTAAAACTCTGAATATTTTATTTGTCAAAATAACACAATATAATAACAATCAGTTTCAGTTATTTTGGTAGTTTATTTCAAAATACCTGTCAGCAAGTATGTCAATAACAATAGAGAAGACCAAAAAGATTCAAGAAATGTTTTGACAAATAGATTTCTTACTAGGCATATTACTCAAAGTTGTTAATTCATTTAAACTACAATACAGAAAAATACTTCCCACAGTGCAAAGACTGGGGGGGAGTCAGGGGTAACAGAGGAGCTGAAAGAGAGGGAAGTAATTGCTGGGAAGGAGCCAAAGAGTGAACCTGGAGGAGTGGGGGTTGGGTGTGGATGGGAGAATTATAGAACAGGTTTTTTTGCAGGGGAGGGAGGATTTAGGGAGCCTCCCCCATGCAGACCTATTTGACCCCCTAGCCTCTTCCATTTAGTCAGGCACATCTGACCCTGTCCCTGTTTGTCTCTGCACCCCCCACCCCTGTTCAGCTTCTGGCTCATTACCTCCGTGGCCCCCTCCCGCCATTAGCCCTTCTAAACCCCAGTCTGTGTGCGCCCCACACACACACACACACCAGCAACCCTGTGTGCCCTGCTCTGTCCCTTCTATATCCCGTGCCTCCTCACTTGGCCTTGTGGGCAGGGCACTGTGAAGAAGACAGTAACTAAAAATGGGGCAAGAAAAAATCTTCTTATGATGCATAACAGTCATCTTCTCAGGCAAATTAAATTCAGCCGAGGTTGATTTTAACTTTGACTTTATTTCAAACAAGTGCCAGAATTTTTTTTTTTTTAAATGGGTGCAGTGTGGTGATAAGTCTGCAGTAAGCAACTCTGGTGCTGCTGCTATGCAGCACCCTATGGGCATCTGTGCTAATGACAAGGTTTGTCACTTTCACTCTGCTGCCTCTGAAATCTGAGCAGCAGCAGACCCTACCCAACCTGCCCTGCACTTGTGACAACATAACACTTTCTTGTGAGATTTTTTTTCTTTTTCTTTTCAGACAGATACCAAGCATTGGCCTCACTCTCCTTCCATTGATTTCAGTTGAAGCAGAGTTTGGCACCCCTGAGCACTTTTGAAAACCCTTCCCTTTATTTGTAATGCTCTCTCCCTGAGGACAGTCAAGCTGCATAGGGAAGAAGAGACATGGAAAAAATAATCATGGAACTGGCAGTTGAAAAGCAAGCTGGGTAGATAATAGGAAACTGACAGCCTTCTGGCACTTCAGAGGGCTCTAAGGTGGTAGAGGGTTTGTCTTAGGTGCTTGTGAGAAAGAAATACATGACTTTGTTCTGAGTTCCTGACGGTTTGAAAAATGTTGCCATTGGGCTATTTGTGTACATCATAGGCCAGCATGGCTTTCTACCTTGAAGAAATCATGGCCAGAGGCAGTTTCTGCGGGGCCAGAGGCAGTTTCTGCGGGGTCACAAACTTCATAGCACTTCCTATTCATGCTCACCATCTAATTGTGGAGGCCCCTAAAAATATGAAAATTATGTTTTTTCTAAGTGTGTGTGGGGGGGGGGGAGGAGGGGGTTAATGTGATCATGTAGTTTAAAAACTGCATATCCACTCTTGCAGCTTTAATTCTGGCCCTTCATAACATTGAATGTTTGACTCTTCAACTTTTAACATTGAACTAAGTGGTTTTGTATGAAATAGATGTTTGTCTTAATAGTGCAATTCTCATGCTAGAAAAATCTCAAACATGACAAATTGCTGCTAATCAACATTAATACAGCTATTATCATTAAAGGGTACAAATAAAAAATCTTGAGGATTGGGAAAGTTCATAAATGCTTTTTTGTTATCCCTGGTTTTGGTGGTGTTGATGGATTTTGTTCATGTTGCAGTGAATATGATGACTCCTGAAGAGGTAGAGCAACTGAATGAAAAACTCCTCAAGCAAATCCAAGGTGAGAGATCATTTTTAAATACTTACTGATTTTTTTTATAGTGCACAAAATGTCATTTGAAATGAAACTCTACACTTGCTTAACTGATAAAGTTTTGAAATCTACATAAGCTTGAATTCCAGAGCAGAGAAAGGAAAGACACTTGTACATTTTATAATGTACTTACCCCTTGATAAAAGGTTACAGTTCATAGAAGATGTGCTACTTCAGTTGCTCGTCAGGTATTTGTGCAAAGAGTTTAAACTATATTTTAAACTAACAAGCTCATCTAGCTTAACTTTAAGTAAAATTACAAATACATTAAATGGGGTTATTTAACAAATGCAAGTGTTTAGATGTTAACATCTACTGGGGTGTTGTTTACCAAGGAGTATTGTAGCTAAAAATATTTGAATGTTTTCCCAGTTCACATGCTCTCCATTGTGCACCTGTAAAATATCACACTGCGTATTCCAAAACCAAGTTTAACATTACATTTTCAGGTAATGGCTTTTAAATCTGACTGTCCCTTAAATTAAGCTATTAACCTTCTTACAGATGTTTTTGAAGAGCTGACTCGGGAAGTGCAAGAAAAGGATTCTTTGGCCTCAGAACTGAACGTCCGCCACATTGCTATTGAGCAGCTGCTTAAGAACTGTTCCAAATTACCATGTCTACAGGTGGGAAGAGCAGGAATGAAATCAAATGTCCCCATATAAATGGGATGAAGATCTTACTAGTATTAACTTTCCTTAACAGTTCCATTAAATAAAGCTGCACAGACTTCTAAGAGCTTTTGGGGAAATGGTGAACAAAATTTTTCTTCAAACTTAAATAAAACAATTTGTATGCAACAGCTTTTGGATTCTAACACATGCAAGTGTTTCGATGTTAAAATCTACTGTTTTTGTTCACTCTGGACATAGTTTTTCATGCACAATTGGCAATGTCCCCTGAAGCAGGTGTCATGTCTTACTGATACAGAAATATTTGTTCAATAACAAAGAATGACCAAGAGAGATTTACAAGGAGAGCAGTATTCATGAAATTCCTTATTTATTATGAGCAATATTTTATTATTGAAATTTTATACTGAACAAAAGTTACTATTTTAGGTACTTTTTCAAATCTCTTTATAAAATGTTTGAATAATTCTGTGTAACATTTATGCCTTGTGTATGGTTATCTTTCATGATGCAGATGTTTGAAAAAAACCCTGTTTTCTAAAGACAAATTTATTTCCCATTAAACAAATTGTGATGGTGTATCACTTTTTAGCAACTTTATAATTCAAGAAGGTGATTTCATCAGGCATGGATTGTATCTTCTGGTAGAATAAACTTAAGCACATCACCTCTTTTTTGAAATTCCATATTATGGTTTTAGTGTATGGAGTTGATTTTGTATGTGTGAAATATTTTTCAATGCTTAATAAAAGTATATGGCTTCAAAGAAACTAAATAAACCTGAAATACCTCATTAACTGTCTCAATACTAGTGTTTTAAATAGACTAGGAATTTAAGAGATTTGGTTGTAGTATAGCTGTGTATCTTAAGCCTGGTAAAGAGGAACTAGTGCTGGGAGCACCAATAATACTGTGCTTACCACTATTAAAAAGGCACAGTCTCAGCTCTTTACCTAAATGTTACATATTAGATCCTTTCTTCTGAGACATCTAAACATGGAGTGGTTTGTTTTGTTTTTTGCAGTAGCAACAGAATGAGCAAAAGTTACTAGTAAAGACTGTTCCCAGAGCTGAAATAAATGAAACTGATGCACACATACTGAAGATGGCATGGTGCTGGCTTTCATAGTCAGAAGTAATCTACATGGGGGGAGGAGAGAGGTGGGAGAAAATACTTGTCAGAACAAACTCAAGGGCAGTATTGTTTTCTAGGGTTTGAATACTAATGTGACTGTCGCATGTAGTTCAGATTTTGCAGTTGTTCCTTTCTGACAGGTGAAGACCTCTGAACACCACACATTAGGAACTTATGAATTGTTTAGTGTCACTGGGGTATTTTGTGATTGAAGGGAGGAAGATCTGTAATATCACATGGCTTGCATGCAAAATGAGGCCTAGAAGTACAGTGGTGCATTAGCTAATCCATGAGTATCTAAAACTACCAGAGACTATGGCTTCGCTGTAGACAAGACCACCTTTAAACCTCCTTAATGTAATATCGAGATAACTATAAACATAAATAGGATGTTGAGCAAGAGGATTTTTTAGTAGTGTATTATAAAGGTCTCTGGTTATTTCCCCTTTTAGAGCAGACTAAATTCAACAGTTTAGCCTATGCTTTCATCTAAATCAAAGCAGTAGTTTTGCTGTTAGATTTTTATGTAGACCAGGGATTGGCAACCTTCAGCCCGTGGCTCGTCAGGGTAAGCCCCCTGGTGGCCTGGGCCAGTTTGTTTACCTGCTGTGTTGGCTCCCAGTGGCCGCAGTTCACCACTCCAGGCCAATGGGATGGTGAACCGTGGCCATTGGGAGCCCCAATTGGCTGAACCTGCGGATGCAGCAGGTAAACAAACCAGCCCAGCCCGCCAGGGGGCTTACCCTGCTGAGCTGTGTGCCAAAGGTTGCTGATCCCTGATGTAGACGGACCAGTCTGAAATATTTCACTAGCAAGATGGAGAAGATATAAGAGGAGTTAATAACCACTATGAAAGTAGGCTGTTGCTCCTTCTGAGATGTATGTGCTAGTTGTGTACTTGAGAGATAGAAAAGTTGTCTGCTTGAGAAGCCAAGCAGCTTTTTAATCTGCAGTCTAACATATAGCCCAGTTTGTGGGTTGTTAATAGGTGAAGGATACCCACACCTGCCCAAAACTTAACTCTAGTTGCCCTCTTTGGTCCTCTCTCACACTTAGTACCCTTGTTGATGCTGTAAGCGGTTATCCTTAACAGTGCTAACCAGTTGTGGCCTCCCCATCCTATTCACAGCAGGTGGAGGAGAGCTCTGGCCTCTATTTAGAATATGTCTATACAGGTTGAGTTGACATAGCTGAGGGCAAGCTCTTAGTCTAGCGACCTTAGATCCCAGCTCAGTGAAGCTGTGGCTATGTGAGCTGTACAAGCCAACCTGGAACCCTGTGTAAGGGCTTGCAGGGCAAGCCTACACTAAGGCAACTTCACTGCTGGGACCCAAGCTAGCTCGGCTGTGTCAGTTCAAGCTGCAATCACACCGTGCCATTGCATATCTGTACTCTAAAGGGCTAAGTGTTGCAACACCTAATTTGTATTCACAAACCCAGAGATGGGTGCACAGGTTCCCTATGCAATATGTGGGGAGACATAGGTGCCTGAGAATGAGATCCACAAAAGGCTATTGTAGATGACTTCCTGCTCTGGCAACAGCAGGCAGTGTTAAGAGGGGTATGTCCTAAGCTCTGTCCCTCATTAGGACTTAAGTGCTTGGGATTCACAGCCCTAAACCCTTTCCTGCAAGAAAAGTGGCAAAACAACCTTAACTTTATTCAAAATGCCAGGGAGTGGGAAGAAAGAGGCCTCCCCCATAACCTTTAACCCAGGAGTTAGGGTAGTCTCCAGAAATGTTAGGAGACCCAATTCTCTCATCTGTCTCCCACTTCTCAGATGAGTGGTGTTAGGTTACAGGGATATTGTCACTTTAAATATGCAGAGGGTCAGCGTATGAAAGAAAACTACTTGATAGTCTGATGGTTAGGGCACTCAGCTGCAAAACCAGGTGAATGTACGAGCTGAACCTCTCCCTGCTCGGGCTCATACAGAGGCATGGAACTTAACATCTCACTCCTGATCAATACCACCTTTGTGGATTTCACCAATGAGCTGAAGACCTTTCACAAAACTAATGGTCTTGCAACCTCATCAACCACAGTACTATAGAAAATAGCTAACAAACTCTTCCTAAGAAACAAATTTAGACTAAGGCTATGGCATAGAACCCACTCCTGACAAAATCCTGGTAGAAAGGAGAGATCAAACTGTATTTTACCTTAAACAAGATGATTGGAGTCCAGGGAGTAAGGGTAAGTAACTTCCTCCTATAGAAGCTGAAACTAAAAATTCACTGATAACATACTTACTATATAATAATGCACAAAAATACATACAACAACAGAGGACATTAATAATTCCATATTTTTTATTCAGAATTATACAAAGCAGATGCCCTTCCCCACGCAACACACAGTCCATATGGAAGCCTTTAATGAATTCCTTGATGAGGCTGTGTATCTTGGCCACCCATCAACAGTATAAGTTACTGGCTCATTTCACTGATAAATAGCGATGCAAAGATTCTTGCTGCAGGTTGTTATACCTAAACCAGGACAGCTTTATTAAATCAATCCAACTGCAATATCATACCACTCAGAGGAACATCTGGTAGCGTAATTGCTAGGTCCTAGAGCAGGGGTCGGCAACCTTTCAGAAGTGGTGTGCCAAGTCTTCATTTATTTACTCTACTTTAAGGTTTTGCATGCCAGTAATTTATTTTAACATTTTTAGATGGTCTCTTTCTCTAAGTCTATAATATATAACTCAACTATTGTTGTATGTAAAGTAAATAAGGTTTTTAAAATGTTTAAGAAGTGTCATTTTAAATTAAAATTAAATTAAGTGTGAGCGACACTGAAAATAACCTCGCGTGCTGCCTTTGGCACCTGTGCCATAGGTTACCTAACCCGTCCTAGAGCCTCAAAGGTATTTAGGCACTGAATGCCCATTGAGTTCAATGGGAGTTAGGTGCCTTACTATCTTTGAGCATGTGGGCCTAGCTGCTGAAATAGTCTTCAGCAGAGTTGCTTTGGATGAGCTTGTTAATGTAGTAAAACTAAATGGAATGCAGTATAATATATAGCTAATTAATAAAGGACAAAAACCGCACCCTTTACTGCTATCCAACTACACTGCAAATATTCAAATCCATCATCTGCTCTGCTCAGAATTCAACTTGGAAGTACTTGCACTTTCTGAAGTACCAGGCCTTCTCAAACTTAGTAGAGTATTATACTGTTTATTTCCTCTAGGTGGGCAGCTATGCTGTATGCCGTTCTAATGAACCCTGCCCAAGAGCTAATACAGATGTCATGAACCAAAAAAAAGGACTGGCAATAAGTTTCACACAAACACACCCTATGGTGGAATAGAGCAATATGAGAGGTTAAAGAAATGAACTTCAACCAACAATTATGTCTCACTAATAAAAATTATCTTTAGACTGCAGTGGTCACCCCCCAAACACTTTTTACAAAAATCAAAGCGGCCCCCACTGATCCATGTTGGCTCTCGGCAGAGAGGGAAGCAAAAAAGGACACACACATATATTTTGGTCAGGTATTTGATGCTTCTGGACTGGTACAGGTCATAGTTCAATGCAACTGCACCTGTAGTTGCCTGCAAAGGCACCCATTCTAGGCTCTTATTGCATAAAATTGAGGAGAGACCATATTGTTTCCTCCCCAAAGGGAAAGTCTTAAACATATAAAATTTGTGCTTAGAAAGTGTCACAGACGGTCATCAAAATTAGATCACTGTAAGAACCAAACATGTCAGTTTCATCAAAACTGGAAGTAATTTTTATTTAATTACATTTTTAAAAATTCCAGTTTATGTTCATTGCTTGTGGGCTGTATATGCTTCTATTCACTCCATGTTGCACCAATAATGCATTTGTCTTAGTAAAGTCTTACAAAATCAACATTTAAAAAGCTGAGACTATCATTATTCAAATGTACACATATTTAACAGTTAAAAATCTAAGTGAGAGCTGAAAGAGGGACTAATGGTGTGTGGCCAGAAGATGCCAGGTCTTCCAGGCAGATTAAATTCACTGCAGTTCAAAATGAAGATGCTGCTTTGTTTTGTACTGCAGCAGCCCAGAGATGGATCCCATTGTGGTAGGTGCACCACACACAGTAAGTAGACAACAGTTTCATTGATTTTACCTTCTTGTAATTCATCACCACAGTGCTGAATCCAGCAAGGACTAGAAAGAAGCCATGAGCCTATATATAGCTTGAATGCTTATTTGCAGGTCTGGTCTGTCTTAGGGTAGGTCTATACTTACCTGCCGGGTCGACGCGTAGAGTTCGACTTCTCGGCGTTCGAACTATCGTGTCTAATCTAGATGCGATAGTTCGAACTCCAAACGCGCTCCCATCGACTCCGGAACTCCACCACCGCAAACGGCGGTGGCGGAGTCGACGGGGGAGCCGCGGACTTCGATCCCGTGGCGTCTGGACGGGTGAGTAGTTCGAACTAAGGTAGTTTGAGTTCAGCTACTTAGTTAGTTCAGTTTAGCTGAACTTGCGTAACTTAGTTCGACACACCCCCCCCCAGTGTAGACCAGGCCTTAATCTCATGTTTTGTAATCCTGTTTTCCCCATTACCAAAAACAATTAGATTCATATGAAAGCACTGCTGTATTCACACTCTACATATTGTAATAATGCTTGTGCAAGGTATGCCTTGTGACGTATCCTTCAAAAACTACCACCACACTGATCATTAATATTCTTGTGTAATGTATGTATGAAATGCATATTAAGAGTTATGAACATAATTTCCATTTATAAGTACAATGTGTTTCTCAAAGCACAAACTGACAGCTCTAGCCAGCTGTCATCAAAACTAACAGGCACTCATCTGTCAAGTGGCCAGTCTTTGGCAACAAAGGGGAATAGGAACACATTGCTCAGCATTTTCTTCTTTGGGCATGTCCACACTGCACTGATGCAGCTGTGCCACTGTAATGCTTTTGTGATGGGCTGGGGAGATTTGCTGAAAGACCAGGGTCTGTGGTTGGAGCAGAAGGTCTCTCTGCATATCAACGTGCTGGTGCTTGGAGCCATTCAGGTCCATATCAGGGGCTTAGTTGTTCACATATTTACTGACAATACCAAACTACAACGTATCATGTGAAGAAGCGAGGAGGAGCACACTCCAGGATACTCTGCCAAGAGGGGATCAGGTTTTGACAGCTTTGAATTGAGGAGAGTATCATTCTTATAGCCAACCCCTTGCTTGGGGTTCAGAATCGCTGCATGGCCATGCAGCTGCCTATTAAGCCCTGCACAGGGGCGCAGGGCTGCAGCAGAGAGAGGTGCCCCTCCCCCGGCCCCAATCTGCAGCGAGAGGGCTGTAGAGAATCCTCTTTCCCCACCGCAGCCCCAGTGCATCCTGCACCCCAAAGCCCACCTCCTCCCCCCACCCTAGCCCTCTGACTGAGCTCTGAACCCCATCCCACACCCCAAACCCCTCATCCCCAGCCCCATCCCAGAGCCTGCACCCCCAGCCACAATCCTCATCCCCCCACACCCCAACCCTCTGCCCTGGCCCTGCACCCCCTCCCGCACTCCAAACCCCTCAGCCCCACCCCCACCACATGAATTTTGTTATGTGCACCTGGACATACATTAGAAGGAACACTGTTCAGAATCATCAATGGGGGCTATGGGAAGGGTGGCCAGCACATCCCTCGGCCCGCACCACTTCCCGCAGCCCCCATTGGCCTGGAGCGGGGGACCAAACCTGCAGACGCAGCAGGTAAACAAACTGGCCCAGCCCACCAGGGGCTTTCCCTGAACAGGCAGCGGATCGGCTTTGAGAACCACTGGTCTAGACAACAGTTTTAAACTCAGTCCTCCGCTCATGCTGTAAGTGTCCAATAAGTCAATATGTTTCTGAAATAGCCACTGCTGCAATGCCACTCGCTGTTTCTTTTCCAGCCTTAGGAGACTCCAGGTAGATCCATCTGCAGCCCCAACCAGAAGTGCTGTCTGGTCCTAGCCCAGCTGAAGTGATTACAGCTATGATTGCTGGGCATGGAACCCAAACCAGAGCTCAGCTGCTACCCTTTGCAAATTCAGCAAAAAATGCCTCTTCACTATTACCCACCTCATGTTCATGAAAACACCTCTGTGTACCCTTCAGGCAGAGCGCAGTGGCATATAGGATCAAGTCTTTACCAGTAGAAATCCAGTTTATCACAAAGCAGGAGCAAACCCACTACTACCCAACCATACCAGATTGACATTTTGGTCAAGGTGACCCCTCTCCCCCTGCACAGTTGATGCAGGTCTCATGCCCTTTCATTACACAACAGGGATAATAATGTTCTAGTTCCCCAAACTTAAAAAGTTAACAGAATTTTGACCAAAATGCCCCAAATTGTCACATAACAGAAATGCAAATAAGGCCTGGCCCTTTCAATCATTTGCTCACCAACAGATGTCAGCAGAGATCCCCTTCACCTATGTAGTCTGTACACCTGGAGCTCTTAAGCAGGCTTCTCCCTGTTCACCAACAGTTGTCAATAATAAGCTCCCTGCTGTCTAAGGAGCTTCAGGCCACAAAATTTGCAATGAGACTTTAATAAAAAGGGAAGGCAGTGCTGCTAATTGGTGAGAGCATGTATATTAGTTCATAGTTGAAGGTACTATATATCCTAATGTGAAATTACTTTAAAAATCTATCAGCAGGGATACACTGGACTATTATAATGAAATCTGTGTAAATATACAAGAATAAAAATTGCAAGATGTCACTCATGCATCTCAGGTTGTAGAAAAATGACGACGCTTCATCTGCAATAGCATGTGATCATATCATTAAAGGCAATGTCCTCAGTTCATAGACACAAAGGGGAAGAGTTAGTGTAGTGTATGATCTTAACTTTTACATTTGCTAACGTTTGAGTGTTTAACCATGCAGCCTTAAAGCTCTTGTACCATTTTTTTTTAACAAAAGAAGGTTTAAAAGGAATAATAGTTCATTATTGCTGTTATTTTAAAAGGTGGGGTGGAATGCTGGAAGAAGGCCCCATGGACACAGATTAGTGAGCAGAGGCAGGTGGTGCTATAAGTTTTGGAGCCATCTGCTACATTTGTATTGGTTATGGACTCTGTAATTTAACACATGGCTCTTACCAACACATTTGCGTGAGTGGAGGTGTGTGCACCTATATATTAACAATGTGAGATACATGTGCAAGCATGCTTGAAAATACAGCAAGTTGGTGAAGATCTTTCTAACCTCTCTTTATTAAATGATGTACTCTATTGGAAAATATTTCAATACTTGCCACTCTCCTCCCTTTTTTGGCCAAATGTTTGGAGGAGGGCGGGAGAGACCTTAGACACAAGACTAACACCCAGTTCAATGTTTTTGATGCCTTAAAGGGCCTGGGGAAGGGGGAGGGGGAGGGTGCCCCAATTAGAGCATATAGAGCCAGTATTTCTAATGATTCTTGGTATTGCTGTCTTTTCCGGAGCACAACTAATATGCGATTGTTACCTAAAAGGATATGTAGTCAAAGCAAATTCATGTTACAAAGCACTAAATAGTGTATTATATTGGCAGTGGCTAAACTGGAATTTCAGTGGACCAGGAGTTGATGCAATTTGCCAAACTTCGACTTTTAGTAACTCTTGCTTGGTACAAATTCCTGTGCAGAATAGCACTCCCTGTAATGATTTCACTTTAAAATGTTTCTCCAGCTCTCTGATGCAGCACAAAAATGAGTAAACTGTAAAGGCAAATACCAGCTTATAAAATAAGACTATTTCTTAATCCTCCTTCTAAGGAAAGAAGAAATTATTGGGGAAGAGTGTCAATTTTCCCACCTTTCATGCTAACCTGTTCAGGCTAAAAAAATAAGTCTAGCACGGACCATCAGATTTTCACTAAAAGTCAGTGTTAGCATTTCTTCCCTAGCAGTTTATGGGACTCCAGTAGCTATTTTAATTAGAATTCAAATTCCAATATGTTCACACTTTGAAATGAAAATAGCATGGAGTGCAATTTACTGTGTTTATAGCTGTGCAGTGACTCTGCAATAAAACACACAAAGCTTCCTTGCCAAGATGGTTTCAGAGACTAATACTGAGCACATCTTTCCTTATGCTTTAATCTAGCAAAACAGTCAAGCCTGTGAGCAACTTTAAGCACATGAGCAGCCCCATTGCTTAAAGTTCTGCGTGTGGTTAAGTGCTTCACTGATGGGCCTTAGGAATGATGGTGGTAATTTCCAAGTCTTTTTCAATGGGGGAAAGCAGTGTAAATTTGAATTAGTACTTAACCTTGGAAAATGCAAAATCCCCAGAGTTAGAGGAGTTTGGTAATAGCCCTACCAATGTTGTTGGATCTGCAGGTCTGAATCCTCCCAATGGCATCTGGGAAATGCCCTAATATAAGCAAAGACTGACCATTTCATTGGTTTAATGATAACCACGTCATCTAACAGGAGATGGCTGTGGCTGAGCCTTCCCAGTAGCTGCTGCAGCCATCAACAAAATTCCTGCTTGGCCTGCTGGAGCAGAGATTCTATCCTGATCCTCAACAGCCAAGAATATTCCTGGCTTGTCAGTTTCCACTGTTCTAGGCTGCTGACAGTGTCAGCCCTAAGAGTAATGGACAAGCTCTGTGAAAGTCACATGCCCACAGCTATTTGAAAAGCAAAGGCTTTAAAATAGCTGAGCAGTCATACTGCAGAATCAAAGCTGCACATGAGCATGTGACAACATGTGATCAACCAGCAGTTCAAGCTCAGCCCAAATGGTATAGGGGCCACTTATTTTATAAGTGACATCAAAAGATGCTTTTGCATTTCTATAGAGACTGTGTTACTGGGGAGTCAGAGTGGAGCTGGTCAAAAAAAAATTTTTTAAAGCGCATGTGAATTTGTGTGTGTAAAATGTTCCTGTTTTTTTGACCAACTCTTAGTGCTGGAACTTGAGACTGTCTCCTAGTGCATAATTCTGATTCCTATTGCGTAACCAAAACCAGAGAGAAAGGGCAACTACAATTCTGCAGGTGCTGAGCTGCCACATGCAGTAGTAACAGCTGGAAAAAAGAGGCTTCAGCTACAGTCCAATAGAGCGCTCTCTGCCTTTAACAGTTAGGCTTTGTCTTCAATGCACAGTGTGTTTTTACCCCAAAACAGCTATTTTGATGTGAAATCCTAATGGAGACAAGGCACTTTAGAGGTTTTAACTTGAGGTAGCTTGTCACAGTCAACCTAAAGTGGGGGGATTAGCGTTGTCCTCTCCTAGCTACACATTGAGGAAAGAATTAGTGTCCCTTGTCTCCACTAGGATTTTAAATGGAGATAACAAGGTGTGTTTTTACATTGCTATAGCTGTGCAGTGAAGACATAGCCTTAAATTGAAATAACTCAGCCCAGAAAGAGAACTTGCACAATACCAGACAATTGTTTCAAAATTAAACACAAAGACATACATTTCCTTCAAGGTGACAGCCATATACACAGAGAATTTCATTGCCTTTAAGTGTTGTCTCTAATAACGTTAGCTGCATTTTGAAGGATTTACTCATGGGAAAGGCTGGAGACATGAATCACAATGTATAAGGATGTGTTTTTCTGTGAAATGAGAGCCACACAATAACTCTCAGAATTTGAGATCTCCAATATGCAACAATTGAGCACGTCAAAAGAAACAGCTGAATCACTTAAGATTTTCCATGGAGACTCTGCACAAATCCGTACTATTGTCCCTGTTGTTCATGGCCAATTCTTTTTGCCTTCATTATGACAAATACTCAAAGCAATTTGGGTTTTGTGTGAGACCTGGGAATATATATTTGTACTTCTTAAAATAATGAACAAATCAAAGTTAAAAAGATGTTGCGTTTTGGACTATGGTTTATGCAAAGGCACTCACTCCAAAGGAAAAGAATATCAAATTCAGATCACTGGTAAATCACCATCAATAAAAGAATCTTGTAGCAGAATTTCTACTTTCTTGTTGAACAGAAGGACATTCAGCTACATCCATGTAGGTAACTGGAATTGTGTTAGATCAGAACAGTGTGTGGGATTTTTCAAAAGTGCCAAAGTAACTTAGGAGCCCAGCTCCCATTGAAAGTCACATACATGTTAGTTACTTAGATGTTTGTGAAAATCCCATCCATCATCAATACCAGTACTGTGATGGTATGTCTTTTAACAGTTGCACCATAAGAGTGGTAGCCAGAAATCTTGGGTTCTGCTTCTGCCCTGAAATCAGTTGTGCCTTTGTATAGTACATATATCATATTTAGCTGCCTAACTTTAGTTACTCAGGTTTCAAAATGTTAGCTACAATTTGTGCTTCTTGGTATAAACAATGCATGCCTACTGGTACATCATGTTCTAACCTAATTTCTTTTTGTTTCCTTTGTTCTTATAATCTATTCAGTAATTTTCTTCAAAACAGAACTCACAACTCTTCATGCTTTGTATTATATGATTTTTCTCTTGCTGCCATAAGGCGCAGGAGATACAAAACTTCTGCTTATCTCATTAAGAAAAAAAGTATTTTAAACTCACTAATAGTTAACATTTGGATGCAAATAGAATAAAGTTTTCTGTGTACGGACATCAACCATACATTAATTGCATTCACCAGCCAAAGCTGCTTTTCGAAAATGTTTCAGTAGTGGCACGGGCTGGTAACAACAAGGAATTCACAGTTCATACTCATCTTTAACAAGACCTTATCAGGCCCTGTTAAGGAATATTTGTGGGAGTGTTTCATTGTGCCTTAATACTGAAGGTCAGTTCTTGTTTTTATCTGCTCAAATTTAGTATTCTTTAAATTGTTATTGAGGCGGCAAATCCTATTGACTTTAGAGTTAAATTGTAAAACAGCGATTGTAGTTCTGTTTTATGTGCAAATCCAGCTCTTGTCTGATTCGAAAACAGAGGAGATAGCTTCCATTTGTGGATCTAGCCCAGAGAAGCCAAGTGGAGAGAAAACTGGGACTGGATCCTGAGGGTGGGGGGGATGGGAGAGGAAAACTGGGACTGGCTGGGCAAAGTGACCAGGAGCTGGGAAGGGAAACAGCAGGAACTGAGACTGGATAAGGAGCCAGAGGTAGAGATTTGGACTGGCTGGGTAAGGAGACTGGGACTAAGAACCAGCAGGGTGGGAGAAAGAGGTGTGGGGTGTGCAAGTGGAACAACTAGGAATGGCTGGGCAAAGAGACTGGAACAAGAAGCCATGAAGGGAGGGGGCACAGATTGGACAAGAAGTTCAGGGAGGGCTTCGGAGGCTAGGAGCTAATGTGCATGGAAAATGGGAGTGGAGGCCAGGGTGGGATAGAAAGAGACAAATCAGAAGAGAAGCCAGAAGGGGAAACTGAGAATGGCTAGACAAAGAGACTGGGACTGGAATGAGAAGCCTGCAGACTGCAGACTAGACTGGCTGGGTGAGGAAAATGGGGCTGGTATGAGGAAGTGGAGTGGAGAAGAGACATGACTGGGACAAAGACAGGTTTGAGGGGATGGGAATAAAGGCATCGAGCTTAAGGGGAATAAAAAAATTCTGTGCCAACTGGAGCATACTCCCCTCCAGAATGGAACCAGAGTCTCACCATTCCTCTGGCCAGTGTCCAATCCCCTTCTAGTGTTGGTTCACATAGAGAATGACAACCTACTACTGCTATCAGTTACTCTGTTAGCTCAAGTGGCAGAGATCTACATGCTTAAGGTTCCAGCCCTGCTGCTGACCCATGTGGGTATCAGTATTTTGGTGTATTGAGGAGTGTGTTGGAATTGCAAGCTATCACTTTAAGGGCGAAGGCGGCGGGGGGTGGGATCAGGTGTTGTTCCTAGTCCTGCTTACAAGGTAGGTGGCTCTGTAGTGAAGCATCTGAGATTAACAATCAGGTGGGGTGAGTTGTGCCACTGTTTTAGGTAGCAGCCTGCTTTGTCTCTCTCTGTTTTTGAGTCCTTGAGTATTATTGATCTGAATTCCAAAAAATAAAGTAGAATTATGCTGCAACCTTCCAGCAAGAATACTTGCGTTTTTAATCTAACTTCTTTTTATGTCTGTTGTGAACATAACAAATATGATGCCACATTATGGAATTCCTAGGCTTTTTTTTAAACTTAGTAAATTACACACACACACCATTATTAAGGTTGCAAAGTCAAGCACTCAAAAGATAGGAAATGCCAGAATTAAGGTAACCTATGCAACCTTTATCCAGCCCCCTTGTGCATATGCAATACAATCTTTAATTATATGATCACATACTGTTTTTTCTTCCACTGAACTACCTGCAGTATTCAAAGTACAGGATGGTCCTGTTCTGGAGATGCATCAGGGCTGAATAGTGAAGGAGGCTGTTTGTAGGACTCCGGCCTCATTTGCTGAAAGAGTTGGAAGGCCTACAGTGAATGAGGTAGGGAATTGAGGGAAGAGAAAGGACAGCCTCCTGGTTAAGGCAGTTGAAGGCTACCCTGGAGAGCTGGATTCTATCCATGCCTCTGCCACAGAGCTCTTGTCTGTGGCAGAGGCATGCTATCTGATGCTGGGCAAGTCATTTAAACCAGATTTTTCCCACAGTTGATCACTAATTTTGTGTTCCTCAGTTTCTGGGTGTCTAACTTGAGACCCAGGGTCCGATTTGCAGAAGTGCTGAGCACTCACAGCTGCAACTAGAGTCAGTGGGAACTGTGCTTTGAGCATTTCAAGTGGTATATAGTGAGGAGATTAATATGTATGTCTTCAGAGAAGGATTTTACTAGCATGCAGTAAATAAGGCCTAAGCATCAAAAACTGTGCTTTGACTGTTTAAAAGTAGTATATAATGCTAGGTTCTCTGAAAAAACAGGTCAAAGAAATCTCAAATTAGTGGATACCTTAGACCTTAAACTCTCTGCCTCGGGTCCCCAGGTATAAAATGGAGATAACACCTCATCTCACAGGGGTGTTATGAAAATAAATTCATTAATATTTGTGTAGCACTCAGATACTAAAGTGGAGAGCACCCTAGAGGAGCCCATGAAGAAATTAATAATTCTGTCGTCAGGCAGGGTTTGAATAGAGTGCAGTAAATTAATTCTAGGGATCCACATTGAACAAAGAGGAGAAAAATATTGAATAGCTACTCATTATGTGAGCACCCTTCATTCTTGTGCTCTTCATGAAGCAGGAATCCTATGGAAAAATAACAGGTGATCATGTAATTACAGACCATGTCTTAAGGCATATGCACAAGGGAGCTGAATTATGGTGAAGGCAACCTTAATTTGGGCATTTCCTAACTTTTGAGGACTTGACTTTACAACCTTAATGTAGCTTTTTTGTGTGTAGTACGTTATTATGTCTCATAGATAGGGCATCTTTAATATTTTGCACTTAAACAGAAAAAAGAACGCATCTCCCCTAACTCATCCCACTCTTATCTCTGCTAAGAGAATGCTGATAGAACTGGCCAGAATAATCATCTGCTTCGATTATCTGATGCTCCCATTCTGGTACCTCTACCTAAGCAGTGGGTACAATGGTGGGGGGCATCGTGGAGTTGTCATGGCTCCCTGATTCTCAGGGCCAACCTGGAACAGCCTAGGGGCCACTCTTACCTAGACCATGGGACCACACAACAGCTTGGTCATTTCTGGAATGCACTGAGCTCAGGCTTTAACCCCAAAGCACTTCTCCCTATCCAACAATGCCCTCTAAGCAGAAGGCAGCAGGGGTGGCAGTGGCAGTGACTATACATTCCTTGGGACACCCTCCCACTATGGGAAGACACAGATAGGATCATGTGGGAGATTCCTGCTCCTTTTGTACCATATCCAGGGAGTCCACAGCTGACTAGTTTCACGGGCTTTAGCCAGTACCCCTCTGCACCACTGGAGCAATACGAAGCGGTCAGAGCAGGGCTAAGACCCTGACCTGATGTTTGGGTTCTTCTCCCAGATCTGTTACTGACTTCCAGCATGACCTGATGCAAGCCACTTCCCAATGCTCTCTCTGTGCTTGTTTCCTCATCTGAAAATTGGAAATAATAAGCAGTTTTATTGTCAGGCTTAATCCATCAACGGTTTTGAAGTGCTTTGAGATTCTCCGAGGGTGGGTGCTATGGAAGTATAAAATAGTATCATCACCTTTTATTCCTAAAGAGGATTAACCCAAAAATGTGGTCACTGAAAAGGCCTGCAGGGTGAAATTTCTCATTTCCTGATTATGAAGTTGGAGTACAATGCTAGGTACTTGAACAAAAGAAGCTCCCTGCAGTTTACCTCCATACATTCTGAAATAGCTGGGATCTAATGGCAATATTGTCCGATGTCCACAGTTCAAAACAATCTCTTTAGTCAACAATGGAGAGCAAGCTCTGTGCCTGGTCACACATAGCAGGATGAATGTTCACAGCATTAAGAAAAGACATGGGTCCACTTCTGCTGATCTGTGGTTTGAAGTCTCTTTTCCCTTTCCTCAAGCTCCAGACACTGTAAAGACTTAACTCAGACACATCTTTACCCCAGAATTAGATTCCAACTAAACATTTTGCAAACAACAAACTTTACACCACTCCTATCCTGAGCTGCCTTTCTTCGAATCCAAACTCCCTTTTTATCCTATGGGAGACTGTGGACTAAGGCCTTTGCACTTGCTCAGCCGGTAGTTATTTAGTATGGATACAGTGTAGACAAGCCCTAACACCACTGAAATGGGAAGCCCTGTCTTAAAATGTTAGTAAAAGAGAAATAAAACCAACATTTTCAAGGCAATTACTTTAAACTGGAAATTGCAGGTTTAATCCCCCAAAGCTGTCATTGGGGTGTGCTGGAGGAGGGCAGCATAGCAGCTCTATTGCATCATTTTCTTCCCCGTCCCTTGCTGACATTATAGTGAAACAATGGCTTAGTGCTGTGCCAGGGAGAGTCAAAACAGATGAAGGCAGATCGAAGCGTCAGGAAATGAAAGCGTAGTTGAAAAGACATCCTTAGATTTGGAGCCTTCATGTGCATTTGGGACCTGATCCTCCTCTGATTTACCTGAGTTTTACAAAAGAGAAGCAGCTCCTGGTATTCACAGTATAAGCAGGTGGATAATTAGGCTTCTGAACCTTTTAAATGTGTTACTTTGTTCATTTAGGCCTTAGGAAAACATGCCCAGTGTGAGCAAACCTGCAGCCAGACCAGGGCTGCTCACTCAGCTGCACTGACTTATCCTATAAACAGAACCTGCAGTGACTCAGCCCTCAGGCACAGAAGCACATGTGTAGTTTTAAGCGAGTACTCAAGTCCCATTGAAGCTGGTAGAGCTTAAGCGTATGCTTAAAGTTATAAGTACATCCTGGCATGCTTTCCTGATTAAGGATGAACTGATGCACATGTTTATGTGCTTTCCTGAACTGGGGCCTTAATGACTCCTGAGCAGTGCATGACAGAAGCAAAGAAAGCCTTCTGCACCATCCGTCCGACACATTCCTGCAATTATCAGAATGGTGAGGGAAGACCATGGAAAAGTATAAAGCGCTGGCTGCAAATATCGTAGAGCAGGGGAAGACTTATTTAATGTTCTGTAAAAATAAAGCACTTGATCCTGTGTGAAGTGAATGGGAGACAGGAACCCTCAGCCCCTTGCCAGAGGTGTTTAGCTTCTCACAGAGTTGGGCCTAGTTTTATTTCACACAGCAATTTGACTCCTCTCTGGGACCTCTCTAGTGGCACAATCTTGAGAGACACAACACAACACGTCTCCACCCTCCATTGAAGTAAACAGGAGTTGTGGGTGCTCAGCACCAAATACATATCTGATCACACATAATTGTGAATAAGTCGGTCCCTATTTTCTGTCATAACAGGACCCGAGAATCGCTCTCCCAATGTCGAATGTAATGCTCCTGAATGCCAACAGAGGAAGGAATCACACTCAAGTCAACTTAGGTCCCAAATTTAGGTTTTGTTTAAACACATTTGAAGGGATATGTTTCCAAGATTGAGGTTTTCAGTAACTGAACCAATTTATGGCCTGATCATGCCTCGGGAGCCTCTAGCACAGATACCAGCACTCATGCAGAATCCTGCTGAAGGCACAAGTCTGATTTTTGTAGCTCCCAAGGCAAGATCAAAGCCTTAATTTTCAGGAACAAACATTACCCTCTGGGTGGTTCTTCTGTTAATGATTTGTTTAGTGCCAACAATGTGCTGTGGAGTGTGCAACACACAATATTAAAGACAGTCTGTGCCCTGGGAACTATCTAAAGGACAGACAAACAGGATGGGACACACTGGGAAATCTAGACGAGAGGACAGATGATTTAGGAAAGTGGGTTTAACTAGTGCACCTCCACATTTAGAGCAGGATTTCATTACAGATCTGAATCTATATTTCTTGTATGTTCAAAACTCTGCTGAAGTCACAGAAGTTTTGACTCTGCAAGGAATGCAGGATGAGGCCCAATGGCTCTAGAGGACTGGAAACCTTGCAGTTTGTACAACATAATGTATTTTTTCCATAATAAATAGGTTAAAATAATAACTGCCCAGGCTCGCGTCATCTACTCATCCCTATATTTTTATTAGCAGAGATCTAGCATATGATTTGACTCCACATTTCCAAACACTCCTCTAAGAAAGATTGGGTTTGGGGGAGGGCCTGCGCTGAGAATTCTTCGCAGAAGTCAAAGGAACTGCAGAAATGAATGAAGTTACACTCCTGTGCATGTGCTGTACCAGACCTCCTCATCTACTGGAAACCTGCAGAGCAGATACGTGTCTTAAAGGACATAAGCCATCAGATATAAAAATATCACATTCACAGACTCTGCCCAAGCTCTTTTTAGGCAAAGAAAAACAAAACAAGAAGTCCACGCACTTCTGTGTTCAGAAAATATAAATATGATGTCAATTTAAAAATAAACCTTAAGGTATGGACAGGAGTTCTTCATGTTTAAGCAACCCTTCAGAAACCTGGGTGCTTAAATAGAGCATGATCTGAAGTCTAAAAAGGATGGCCACTTCTGTGCATTTAAGCAATATTTGGTTAGTGTGCCACATGCCATTTGGTGGAGAGTAGAAGAAATATCAATGGGACCCAGTAATCCCCATAGAACTCCTGATCTTTATACAGCCTCAAAATCAATGAGAAGTGCAGTGTTCCATAGCGCCACATTCCGACAGCCCTGCCAATGCTGAGTAGCACCTTAAACGAAGGGTACAGCTATTGACTCCCATGAGACCACCTGTGAAGTCAGGTGCTGTTCAGTGAAAAGGTATCAGAATCTGGCCCTTATTAGCTTCCTGTCATTTATCCAGTAGAATAGTTTATCCCCAATTTATCTCAATTGTGCTCATTTTCTAAACTATCTTGACAATTATCCTTGAACCAACACTATGTGCAATTAAAAGGATTTGATTAAATTTTATATTTTTTCCACTTTTTCTGAACGATTGACGTTTCAATGCATTATTTTCCTCTTGGTATCTGAAGGACAACTCAATGCTCACAAGTAGAATAAATATAATAAAGACTAAATCCAATTATAACTACTGCACAAACTGCCCATTTGACATTTACGCCAGCAGAAGAAGGTAAGCACTGCTCTTTGTACATTTCCCTTTGATATATTTGCCATTTAGCCATTAATATTTAATAGAGCACAAGCCCTCTCTGGTGGTAGACTTCAGTAACTACAGTTTTATTTTATTTTACTAGGTTTTTGTGTTTAAGCAGTACAGAGTTGCAAATTCATAATGTAACCAACTAAAATATTTTATAAAAGATCACCATAGATTATCACTATTGACTGGTTCATAGCAGATATTAAGCACTAAGATATGTCAGAGCATGGCTTTCAGAAACTCTCACATCTTTAAAGAAATAGGATTTCCACAGTAATGCCAAATGCACTGTTCTTTAATACAATAATATATCATTCTTCCATCTTTTCTTCTATAGGATCATGCTTGGAGCAAAAAAGTGCTAAAGACCAAAGAGTACTTGGATTTCCTTCACAAAATAGAGAGTTCGGAGCAGCTACCAAATTAGGCCCTTCCAACCGAGTTTGCTGATCCATCCATAGACCTGGCTGCCATAGCCACATAACTAGCTAATACAGGTAAAGATCTGGAGGCTGATTCTCAGCTGGAGTAAATTGTCATCATTCCATTGATTTCAATGGAGCCATGGCAATTTACCCTGGTAGTGTATAATAGTAACATGGAAGTTAGTAATCATGTGCAAGAAAATAGATCTTCCCTTCATTCCGTGTTTTATAAATATATATTCTCTTACCATCTGCTTTACCTACCTGAACAGGTTTGGGAAGGTCACAAACACATAATGCTACAAAAACACCCTTGGGTTAGATCCACAAAGGGATTTAGGTGCCTACCTGCTAGTTTAGGTACTTAAATCCAAAATTTAGACCCTCAAAACTTCTACTCAGCTGCTGCCTAACCCCATAAGCAGCTAAGTTTCTGCCAGTGGCTATGAGCAAAGAGACCTAAGTCCTGGTGTCACAAAGCATCTTGGTGCCTAGCTCATGCCTAAGCCTCAGTGGGATTTTCAAACTAGGTGTTCCCAAGCCTAGCTTGCAGGTGGCAGTGACCTTATCCCCAGTAATCCAGTGTTAGACTACTCACCCAGGATGTGGGAGACCCAGGCTCAAACCCCCATTCTGCCCAAGGATTTTGAACCCAGGGCTCCCATCTCCCAAGTGAGCATCCTAGGTGATGGGGTATTCTGGGGTGGGTCTCTCCTGTTGAATCATGTTGTGTATAAAATACTCATTGGTCCAAAAAGAAAATGACAATGGCCGAGTGGTTAGCACACTCGTCTGGGAGACCCAGGTTCCAGTCCCTGCTCCAAATCAGGCAGAGTGGGGATTTGAACCTTACTTGGTCTCCCACACTCCAGGTTATCGGTCTAACCACTTGGGGATTGGGGAGGGGGCACACTATCATCACCGCTTCTTCCTCAGTTTTTCCATGAGAAAGGGCTGACCTGGCTTAGACACCTAACTCCAGGAGAGGGTTCCTGGCTGTGAATCCTAAGCAGAGATATGCACCTAATTCTCTGAGATGAGCAGGGCCCAAGCCACACTTCTCTCCTAAGCATTTCCTGTTGGCTAGCTTAGGCAGCTCCCTGCTCAGCATGCAGGCTTCTGTGATCCTTTTCTTAGGCACTTATCTTTCCCCATATATTGTATAGGGAGCCTGGGCACTTAGCTCATGGCTGTGAATTCCACTAAGCAGCATGGTGCCTAAATGTTGTCGTTAGGCATTGCAACACTCGGCCTAAGTCCCTTTGTGGATCAGCTCCTTTTCCCTAAGCCACAACCCAAGCCATGGAACGTCAATACTGTCCCCTCACGTGTATGTAAACGCATTTTTGTTGGCTACTATACAATTACATCTGACCCCTATAAGGAGACATGCTATGTATACAGCTCCTTCTGTGTTCAAAAGATACAAAGTCTGGTGTTCATGCTATGTTTTGTTTTACATTCCTGACAAAAATATTACTGATTCCCCCCTACCCATCCCACAGAAACAAATTGGCAGACATCAACAACACACAGTGATTAGATTATATATAGAGAGTGAAAATAGATATTTATATTATCTGCAGTGAAAACACATCTCAACAGCTGTCATTGCATCAGAGATACAAATTATTGTTAGGGCACTGGTAAAGGTTGCAAAAAAGGAGTGATGTAATACCTACCATGTGGCAAGTTATAATCAATTATTTTTTAAATGACCTCTCCAGCTGATTTTAATGCATTTTGCCAAACTTGACCTCATTCCATCTAAGCAATTTGGAGGTCTAAGTCTCCCTGTCACTTTTCATATTACTGTATTCATTGCTGAAAAGGGTGTCTGACCTAGGACAGCACACACGCAGAAACATTTTTTTTGCCTATTTCAATAATAGCCTTAAACTTGACTATGTACTTTTCTTCCTCTTATATAATATTAACCTCCCGCAGAGCCCAAATAATAGGTCCTAGCTGGGGATTCAGAAAGAGAGACTGGGGTGGGACATAGAATTTTTGTATGACTGAATCAAAGGCTAATTATTTTTATCTACAATCAACTGCATTTTAACTGAACTTGGGACTAAGCTTCAAACAAGTTCATTCTTGTTCCAGTTGCACTCAGCGGCAAGTATCATTGATTTTAAAGGGAACAGGTCTGGGCCCAAAGTTTTTATCTGCATTCAAGCTTGTCCACAATGTGGGGATGTCTGTACCCAACATTTTGAATCAGCCTATTCTAGAGGGAGGCCAGCAGTGAAGTTCAGATCTGGACTTCACTACATTTAAGGCTGTTTGGTTCCAGGGGTTTAATTCTTGTCTGTCTCCAAGTTTCATCATTCCTGCCCAAATTCAGCTCCCAACCCACTGGCTGAAAAATTTAAGACTCCCACTGAAGCCTGCCTTCCTTCCACCCCAAAGCTTTAATTGATTCCTATACCGACAATGACCACAAATCATCACACTTTGAAAATAGAGTGTGAAAGTGGGATCTTTAATTCCTTGTTACACAAGCCACCTGGACCTTAGCTCTGGGTGCTTAGCACTAAGTGGCACTAATACTCATCTGCACACCCCCTAAGGAGGCAGAGAATGTATGGAGTTTTGGCTTCATCTCCACTATTCAATGTATCTGAGCCAGCATGTGGTGGAGGAGTAGTTTCATGCTAGCAGTAGATGACTACCGCCAGGGAACAAGGAGGAAGTAGGGAAGGAATTATGGCTCGGAGGGTCACAGTGCCTACTGAGCTATTCATGAGACAGGACTAGCCCTAACTGATACTGGTTTTTATATGTAGCATAATGACCGCTAGTGCCACCGCAATAAGTATAATTAGGGCCCTATCAATTTCACGGCAATGAAAAACATATCATGGACCGTGAAATAAGCCCTTCCCTGTGAGATCTGAGCGCCCCCAGGGCTGCTTTGTGCGCCCCAGCCAGGGGCTCCTAGCTGCAAGTTCTGGCCAGGCTAGAGAGGGAAGGACTGATCCTTCCCCTGCACAGCTGCTCCGGGGAATCAGACTCACCTCTAGGTATCTTTTGGTTTGGGACCCCACATACAACACTGAAATTTCAGGTGTAAACATCTGAAAATGTGAAACTGACCAATTTAAAAACTCTCTGGCTGTGAAATTGATCAAAATGGACCGTGAATTTGGTAGGGCCCTAGGCATGTTCTAAAATGTGTTAGGTAAAACTAATATACCATTCATATATGGATATATAGTGTTTCTAAACCCCAGCCACACTAACTATATGCTTTCCAAGTAGAAACAGATTTATTTAGCAATCTGCACTGCCAGTATTACGGTAACAAAATTCCTCTTCCAATACAGGTAAAACACAGATAACTCACAGTGAGAGCGTCAATGTAACTGTACAATGGCCAGAGACATACTAGTAACTCTGATTTTCTTTACACCATCTGATACAAGACAATGTAAACTGCAATGGACATTCAATGCAGTAACTTCCAAATTGCAGAAGTGTTTAAAAGCATACAAAACTACCATAAATCCAAACCACAAATTGGACTACTTCCCACTTCAAATCCTAACTCCTCTGAAAAGCTAGCTATTGATTTTCAGTTGCTTAGTTATAAAACATACAATCTGTTGCCTAGCCACAAATACTGTCCCAATTAATCTCAATTAATGCGTGAAGTAACCGTCAAGTGGCAATTCTTGAAGGAACACAAGATTCTAAATACAAATATTCAAATAGCGAATTAGCTTCAGTTTGAGCTATCTGCTATATTATATAAAGTATCTGCTTCTAATCCAAATTTCAGATCAGAAATTCACCATCTGATCTGCACTGGAAATATCTGCTGCTGTGTATTGTTTTCAAGTGGCACAGTACATTATTTTCCACTATATACACTTTTATCTCCAGAAATGAACGGATACAACTGTTTTTCCAACAACCCAGATTAAATCAAACAAAGAGATTCACACATTTTTATAGACTCTCTCCATGGAACTAAATCATAGAATTTTATAAACACCTCTCAGTGCAGAGTTCTGGCAGTCATGCACCCAATGTATGAAAGAAAAGTTCATAGGTTGAAAATGTTGCTACAGTTCCATAATCCTACCCTCCGCTTCCCGGGGCTTCAATTTCCTTCCTCTCCCAACTCAGTTAAATAATTCAGTTCACTGGCACAACTGATGCCTCCATCTATTAGTATACCTTTTCTCTTCTTTGTCTGTATACAGTGCATACCACATCAGGAAGGAAGGATGCCCTTGTGCACTGGACTGAGATTTGGGCAATCTGGGTTCAGCTCCTGGCTCTGCCACAGTCTCTTCTGTGGAACCTTGGGCAAATCACTTCATCTGTCTGTACCTCTGTTCCCCATCCGTAAAATGGGGATAATAGTAGGTGTGCCCTTTCTCTGACCATTTGTCTGTCTTGTCTATTTAGACAATACATTCTATAGAGCAGGGACTTGTGCTACATTCTGTACTTACAGAATAAGAAAAAGAGGACCCAGGTCTCAGCTGGTGCTCTAGAGGCACTACCACAATATAAATAATGGTAATTGCAATGTTAATTAGTAAATGTTAAGGTTAATCACGGGTTTAAGTGCTTAGCTGGACTGGGTCCTCAAAGAGGAAAATTATATGGTTCTATTCCACTAACTTTTTACTCGGTGCCCATCATCAAAAAGAGATAGGAATAACTCATCTTCTCTCCTTGAGATTGAGAGTCTCTTCATAATCTTCCAAAACAGAGAGAACCAAAAAAAAAACAAAAAAAAAAGGAAGTTTAACATGGAGTTGTGCTTGCTTTGCACAGCTAACGCCCTGACTCACAGCCCATTGACTTCAGTCCAATCTCAGTGACTAGAGCAAGATTATGTGGTGAATCAGTCAGTAGTGCATCCAGGAACAGAACTCAGGATTCCTGGCTCCTATTTCCCTGCAATGGATTAGACAATACTTCCTCTCCTCATATAACATATATACGTAAACAGTATTGCAAACGTCAAGTACTAAAAAATCATGAGTCAGGCCCCCCAATACTTTTAATAATACTTTTGGAATTTTTCTTTGCCTTACCACATGAAGGCTAAAAGTTGACTTTTTGTTTGTTTTTAATAAATGAAAGTTGCCTTTTTTCATACACTCTCAATTCCAGCACCGAGGGCCTTAAGAAAAACAATCAAATATGGCAAGACTCATGATACAATTGCGAGATCTGGCAACCCTATGTAAATGTCTCTGTATATTTGGTTTTAGAATCAACAGATACTTTTTAAATTGAAAAATAATTAAATAGGCAGACTTTATGGCATGATTTGGCTTCATATAAGTGAAGATAGAAAAGAACCAAGACAATACCACTTACATTTAAAGAAATGATACGAGTCATAATTACAAATTGAAGACAAGACTGGTGAGAGGAGAAATATTTTCAGGTTTCAGAGGAAGCTTTAAGTCATGGATAGGTAAATATGTATGGGTGCGTAGGTGGGTGTACAGCACTTTTGCACAGTGGGTAGATGATCCATGACTGGGATGCCTAGGTGATGCCATAATAAATAACAATAATAGGCATTTTTAAGAAGTCCATTAACATTTTCTTTCCCCCCACCCCCATCTATAAATCTCTGACTTTCATAAACAGCCTCCTAGAGACCCTCCTGGAGCGTGATGGATTTCCCAGTCTGCAGAAGTGGGTGTTTTTCATAGCGCTCCCGAGGCAGCTTCAGAATCAGAAAAAACATTGATCCCATAAAGGGCCAGCATTCGTCACTCACCACATTCATAATGAAGCCACAGTTTTCATTCTCAACTACATCCTGATGATGCCTGAGCAGATGAATCCTTTGGATTTGGATTGCTTTGTTGTTCAGTTCTACTTGATCAAATGAGACCCTCCACAAAATCAATACTCCATTGAGTACAGCAGCATGTCTTTGCTACCTTTGATTCAGAATCTATTTTTGCTTAAGACCTGTATCTGTGCAGACATTAAAAACAAATTAACTGTGATTCTAAATGAGATTTCCTATTGCAGTAGTATTTGTCCTGCTTTAGGAAGGGTTTCTGTTTCAAATACTTATTATGATAGCGAGGAAATAAATGGGGAAAACAACAAATTGGCATCAGCCAATTCTCCTTTTTGACTGGCTTCTGGCTGTTCCTAGTAGTAGTATTATTCCATCATGTAATTGGCTAAGGAGCACTCCTAATCAGGCAAACATCAGGTAATCCCTGCACAAGTCCTGAATCATTAGCCATATGACTCATTTCACAGAAACAACAACATTTCAAAAGTGAAGCTATTCAAGAGCATAGCCACATTCCTTGGTCGGCATCCTTTGAGATAGGCGGGTGTCCTAGCTACATGCTTATTGAACACCACATTCCTGTTCCACTTCAGCTGGATCTGACTCTTGCTCCTGAAATTAGAGCTTTTGTTTTGGCTAGATTAATTACACAAGAATGTAAGGCATTCCACTACCACATCTCCACAACTTGAAGAGCTATGAAAATCCCAGCAAGCACATAGGTCTATCCAGCACATAAAAGGACCTGCTCTAGAAGCCTTCCCCCACCCCCCTTCCATCAGTCCCTGACTCTTGATATTCCATGACCAAAAGTTGTACAGCCTCCCACTCTGCAGCACTCTGCATGCTTGGGACTCTCACTGAGATATAATTACAAAGTGAGGACAAAATTGAAAGATCTGCTGTGCTAGGAGACTGTGGTATCCTTGTGATGAAGACACTTGGTCACTAGGAAATGAAACGAGAATGCTCAACTCGTTTCACATAAGCCCCAAAGCAGCTGTCTGTCAGTAATAACGTATGGTCATCATTAATTTGGGCTGAATTCAAACTGACAATCGATGGACTAAAGACTGGTAAATTACCAATCCTCTGAGCTGCCTAGTCCCCAGTTTTTTACTTGCTTACAGGCATTCCTTGTAAATTTTATTTTTAGGGACTCATGCACTAGAACACTGCAAATGTGTAGCTTGCAAACAATGCAGGTGAAAGCTGAAATCCCAGAGGAATAACTGTTTCCATAGAATAAAGATTCCTATGAATATATTTATGCTGATAAGTAGTTTTGAGAAAAAATTAAACCTATATGATGGAGCTAAATTCGCTGAACATTTCCATTTACTATTTACATACAGGGCATCCTGTTTGCAAAAACAGTGATGCTCAACCAATTGAATAATCTTTCAGATTAGTCTCAAGTACTTTGTGAGAAGTTCTTTTCTGAGTGTCTGATACTCTAGAAGAGTTTGTTAAAATATGGAATATATTACTTCTGATTCATAAAAGAGAAATATTTAAAACCATATTTATCATGATTTCCTCTCTTCCCTTCACAGTAAATAGATGCAATAGAAAAATCACATGGAAACAAATGCAAATCTTGTTCCATATTATAAATCTTCACTGGACCCAAATAAGATACAACAGTTGCAAATGCCATTGTTTGACTGAATTTGTACTAATTATCAAGTTACATCAGCATCCTTGGAAAAATATTAATAATCAAAATGGGAAAAGACTTCAGTTTTGTTAAGCATTAGACATTCCATTAGATACTTCCAGTTTAAGATGTAATGGTTTGACACCAATATAGTCATGACTCTCCAATCTGTCACTACTAATATACAATCATTACAGGCTTTTACATTGTACAATGCTTCAGGGAGTAGATATTTGAATATTATACATAAAGAAACCAAATATAAAATGTGTCTGCATTTTAATATGTTCTGTATGCTATATGCCTTTATAAGAGTTTTATTTTTATATTTAAGGATATTAGGAGGAGTAATTTTAACACAAATGATCAGATGATCCATCACAATTGCTGCAGTATTCAACCCAGTGAGTGGGCCCTATCTTAACTGGCTTTAATTAATCACATTTCTTTGGTGCTTCAGATTTCTGTGCATTATAGCCTTTTTACTGCAGGCCTTTCTTCAGTGATTTATTCTTTAAATGTAAATCTTCCTGAAAATGCACATTTTCTGTACATGAATCATCTCACACAGGGAAAAGCCTAACTCATTCATAAATGACCCTCTTCTGCATGAAAGAGCAATGCCAAACAAATACATCTGGAACACACAGAAGATGAGCAACCATTGTCAATCTGCACAATCTTGTTGCAAAATATTGTATTACTGTGCCTACATTTCCAAGTGTACTTGTGGGGTGTGGAAATCTGGAATTTGACACAGACGTAGCCCATTCTGTCACACAGCTTTATTTGGACAGGTTGGCTACCCTTCCACTACCTCCCTTGGCATCATTGTTTAGCCTAGGCTTCATGAAGTCTGTGTATCTTTTGGTTTATTGGTAAATGGTTGGGTTTAATAGTGATTTGATTAAGTGAACATTTATTGTCTCATAAGATGAAATACGGAACTGGTGCATGCATCGTCGCATCTTTTACTAAAACAAATTACGTACAACTTACAACTAACGATCCCAGTCTAACAGAGTTCATCACAGTAATGAAGTGAAACTCTATACTGACCAATATAAAGTAGTATATGCTGCTACTGTTTGCAAGACTGAATAAATAACTGAATTAAAGGAAAAAAATAGAAGCTTGAGTGAACTGAAACAAGACGTCATTCTTATTATTTGGCATGGCCTTCACTTTGTGACATAGAAACAATATAAAAATAACTGCTTCAAACATGTAAATAAATATCAGATATAATTTTCAGAAGTGCCTATGACTCAAAGTCTCAAAAGTATTTGGGTGCCCAACTCCCAGATGCCCAAATACCTTTCAGGATCTGGGCCTAGTGAATGAATAGTTCCCCCAAACTGGTGATAAAATCCTTTCTGCAATAATTGAGGAGTCTCTCTTTTTCCACATGCTAAGAGTTCTGAAATGCAAGAGTGAATAATTATCATTTACTGCTTTATATTGTGCCAATTGCATGTTATGTGTTGCATTGCTCTTCACACAAATGCAAGGAGAGATTGCGTTCAGCAAATATGTTGTTTTATTTTACCATTGCATCCCTATACCAATGCAGAACTAGTCTGAAGCTCTCCATTTTGCTCAGCAGTCACTGAGCCCTGCAACTAGGTGAAGGGCATCCATTTGAAATTTCCAGCCACCTGCCACACCGTTACTTAACAATAGCAGATCTTCCACACAAGTGTTTTGTTAAAAAAGAAAAGGTCCTTGCACCAGAAAGTTTACATTGGAAGGCCCTGGTCCTGCAAATACTTTAGAAAAAGCAGATGCCCGGACCACCATGGAGTCAGTCCCATGTAAGTCAATGGAGCTACATATAGGCACAGGAGTCCACCTGCAGAGAGCAACTTGAGACACAAGAAGTCGTCAAGCAATTAGGTGGTCCAGTGTATCCACTACTTGTAACACCATGCCCCTGGGTGGGTCATCAGCACTGGGAACCAAAGTGTGGATCTGAAAGCCTAAGCCTCTACTACCTGAGCAGAAAGCTCCACATCTGTTAGCCGAGGCTGTAGCAAGTCATAACCTTCATATGTGGCCAAGCCATCACCAGAGGGGAACAGAGTACCACAAGTTGTGGGAGAGGGTGGGGCATACCTTAACTCACCATTTTCTGGTTTTCAGAGGTTTACACAGAAGGATTTGCCATTATGGAAGGATAAAAGGCACTGCCAGACAACCTTAACTCTTTGTTAACCAAGTGTTGGGGGAGTGAATTGCTAGTTTCATGATTTTGGTTTGAGGTTTTATCAGATTTACTACTGCTTTGTTACCCTTAAGAGGCACATTAATATGGCTTTTGGAAAGTTGTGTTTTAAATATTAGGGAGCGGATTCCAAATGTTGAGGGCTGCACAGAAGGCAGCACAGAGAGGAAAGCGTTAGAAGGATGTGAAGGGAACAGTGAGGATATGGTGATATTTCTGCATGGAGATCAAGTGCCTTTATGGTTGGCAAACGAAACAGGGACAAGGGGAAATAACATTGGCAAGCAGCAATCTCAAAAGTGGTGACAGGAGAATATCATGTTGCTACAGGAAGCAGAACTATTCCATTCCCTTCCTTTGCCTAGAAATGCTTTCGGCATTTAGCACTGAAATTATTTTAACACATGCAGCATACTTTGAGTGCCTGTAGAGTGAATTATAATGTAGACTGTGCATACACTATGTCCTGTAAGCACTTTATGTCTTCGGTGCTAAGTAACTGAGGCTTTGCACCATTCTGTCAGGTTACTGAACATTAGCACATTGGCACTGTAACAGTGTTTCTCAAACTGGGGCTGCTGCTTGAGTAGGGAAAGCCCCTGGCGGGCCTGACTGGTTCGTTTACCTGCCCTGTCCGCAGGTCCGGCCAATCACGGCTCCCACTGGCCGCGGATCGCCGCTGAAGGCCAATGAGGGCTGCTGGAAGCAGCAGCCAGTAAGTCCCTCGGCCCATGCTACTTCCAGCAGCTCCCATTGGCCTGGAGCAGTGAACCGCGGACACTGGGAGCCACGATCAGCTGGACCTGCAGACAGGGCAGATAAACAAACTGGCCCGGCCCGCCAGGTGCTTTCCCTTCACAAGCGGCGACCCCAGTTTGAGAAATACGGCATTATAAGATATAAGCAACCAATCCAGACCAATTGACAATGTTCTTAACATGTTCGATTTCTCTACTTAACAGCTGTCACATGGAGCAGTGCAGACCACCTGTGTGAAGCACACATCAAAATCTCAGATATTTATATTAAAAGTCAGGCGAGTTAAATTCCTGCTGCCAATGCAGTTTGGCTTCTTTGAATCACATTAAACAGGCACTTCTGCCCCTGTGTATTGAAAGGCTCTGATTTCACTTTTTGCTTTTCAGGGGCTGCTAGAGATCCAGTTTCAAATTAATTCTTCAGCGCTCCCTTGCTTTCCTTTTTAATGAATCATTTTTATTTCATTCATGCACATTTTGTAACTATTAATAATTCAGGCCCTGTTCCTGAAAAGAGAACTGCAAAGGCAGGTCCCACATGGAGCCTCACTGCAGTCAATGGGGATCTACCCACCCCGTTTTTTTTCCCATGATCAAAGCCCTAAGGAAGTGGGGGGAAACAGATGGCTATTCGAAAACATTTTCAAGTTCTTGTGCCTCCTCCTGATATCTGCACTCATGATACTGCTACACAGCAGTCAGAGGTGTGACTGCAGCATGTATAGACATACCCGAACTAGCTTTCATCTAGCTAGCTCCATAATAATAGCAGTGAAGCTGCAGCAAGACTCTGGGTACCTACTGGAGCAACTAGCCCATGCTGCAGCCAGTTTCATTGCTATTGTTATTCGAGCTAGCTAGATCAAAGCTAGCTTGGGTATGCTGCAGTCACACTTCTGACTAAATGTAGCCACACCCTCAGGCACCATGACAGGCTACTTAGGGATTCCTCCACAGTATCCTTGGCCCTGATCCTCCACTTGATCTACACAGCAAGCCACCATTAACTGCACGCTGAGTCCCAGAGTGAGGTCAAATCATGCTCCGTGCAGAAGAGATGGGCAGGACCAGAACCTTAGGCTGCAGGTGATGGCGTCTTTGCTATGATGAGTCCTACACTGAGAAAATTTAATTCAAGAAAAACCTACAAATCCCAATCATGTCCCACTGAATTCACTGGACAAATATCCTATAACTTTAATGGGAGTGGGAGCAGGCACAAAGGCACCAAATCTGCAAAGAATTACACATGGGCTTAACTTTATGCATTGGGACAATTCCCTTTGAAGCCAGTAAGACCATTCCTGGAGCATAGTCAGACAAGTGCATACGTCTTTGCAGGATTGAAACCTAAATACTCTAGAATCATAGAATATCAGGGTTGGAAGGGACCTCATGGGATCATCTAGTCCAACCCCCTGCTCAAAGCAGGACAAATCCCCAGACAGATTTTTGCCCCAAATCCCTAAGTGGCCCCCCTCAAGGACTGAACTCACAACCCTGGATTTAGCAGGCCAGTGCTCAAAACCTCTGCCTCTCTCTCTTCCAAAGATTTTATAGCCTGATAATTGTTGACCCAATAGTCATTTCTTCTCTATATCCCCCCCCTTTTTTACTAATTTATGTGAACTTAAGAGGATTGATTTTATTAAAATGTTTACTGTGAGTTACATTGTTTTTATGATTTTATACAGTGTCCCACTTCCCTCAGTAGGGAGCAGAATGCTTTAAAAATAGCAGGTGATATTGACCCTATTTAAGTCAATGGCAAAACTCCCATTGATTTCAGCAGGTTTGGGATTTCAACCAAAATACACCTTGTAAAAATACTTTCATCTTTAAAATGTTAAAAAATGTGTGTAACTGATGTGCAGCTCAGCCCTGTGGAGATGGAAATGAGATTGGGGGATTTGATATGGTTTTTTTAAAAAGTAACGGATCTGATTCTGCATTTCATTTAGTTCTTTAGACTTATAAAATGTCCATGTCAAACTTCTGAGGCAATGAATAAAATTAAATCTCTTGATTAAATGTCAAAACAACATGTGAATTGTCACAATTTGAACAGCGCCCCCTGGTTATCAGGAGGAGCTCTTTAAAAATCAAAGTACTAAGATTTGATAGAGATACACATAGCTTTACTGATCACATCCAACTGAGTGGTCACACAATATTCACTAATCTTACAAAATCCTTTCCCAGCATGCCCGGTTATTGGAGGAAGAGAATTCTGGACTCATGTAACTTCTTTGAACAAACGTCTCTGAAACCTTTTGCTAACAAGATCACTGCACTACATCATATAATATCTCCTTCTGAAAAAGTCCCTTTAGAGCACAGTGCTAATTAAAAGCATTTTACCTTTTTGTATAGGTATTGAACATCTGTTAACTGTTTTAAAATACCAAATTCAGTTCTTCTTATTCCCTTCCTTAGGTCCCTAAGTAAAAGTTGCAGCTCCTGTCTTACTGGAGACAGTAACGGGGAGCTCTTTGCCTGTTAGGAAACAGCCCATTCCAACAGTGTTTCTTCAGAAAAGGCTCTCATTGAAACTATGGCCCTGATCATGCGAACACTTACGCTTGAATTTATGCAGAAGAGGAGTATCACTGAGTTCAATGGGCTTCTCACATGCATAAAGCTAGACACACATGTGTTTGCAGGTTTGGGACCTATGTGAGGGCCAACACTAGAGACTTTGTAGGTAGACAAAAAAAATGTTGGAGCAAGCAACCCCAATTCAGCTGTGCAGAGCCATGATAATATAACATCGGAGGGCCAACAGAAGTTATTCTACAATGCAAGGGATGGAAAGACCAGTGCAGGGCAGGAGATGGGAAGGTGATCAGTAGATATAAATAGAAACCAGAACCAAACCAGTAAAAGGTGGACTGAATTTCATTAAAGGAGTAACACAAAACCTTCTTGCAGCCCCCTGGAATGGCTTGGATACCCAGGAGATAAGGAGACAAGACAGTGGAAACAGCTCTTTAAAGCCTTCATGTATTAATAGGTGTAGATAAATGTTATAGCGATAAGAGTGTGCTTGGCTGCAGTTTGCTGGGAGGTGAGGAGACTAAAGTACAAGAAGTCTTCCAGAGCTTCCCAGGGAAATTATTGCACTAACTGCTTGCCACAGCCCTGGTTGAGATCCCCTTGCTGGACACTCACCAAGCTACTGGGTTTGGATCCCACCGCACTGGACCCGCCTGCTCCTAAGCTCTTCTTGGTATTGGTAGGCTGCAGCATTGTCTCTTTCTTTGGCCTCTCTGGCACACTAGATGGGCACAGACTCTCTGTCTCATACCTTGTCACAGAGATGGGACCTCATAGTGCGGCTGACCAAGGCCCCCAGGACACCCAGTTGCTTAAAGTATACGCTTTCTCAGAGCTTCAACACTTGTTGGCACTGTTTTACAGTTTACCTCTCCAGGGACACGTGATCATTAAAGCACATAACACAGAGACTTTGCAAAAGGGATTCTAAAACAATTATTTTTTACAGTAGGCAGTACAGAAATATACAGATCCAGGGAAAGCAAAAAACACACCCACACACCATTACCTGCCTCAGTTTCCTCACCTCAGTAGAGTGTGCTTTGGGCTTAGGTGGGAAGATAGGAGTTTGGCTGCCTAAATTGTGTGTGGGGCCCAATCCAGTAAGCATGCTCAGAGGTCTGCCTAACTCCACAAAACATTGGGGGGGGAGGGGCAGTGGAGGCTATCCCTTTAGCTTACTGGCTAGGGTACTCACCTAGCATAGGAGAGACCTCTGGCTCAAATCTCCCCTCTGCCTGACAAGAAGGGATTTGAACAGGGATTTGCGCCTCAGGTCAGTGCCCTAATCCCTTGGCTAGAGAGTCATTCTAATACTTTGTGGCCCAATATTTAATTAAATTGGAACATCCTCAATAAGAGAGATTGAGGGGGAATGACATTGAAATATCCCAAGGCCTACTCGTTAGGGCACTCACCCAAGTGGTGGCACATCCCTGTTCAAATCCGCACGCCCCCCCACCCCCCCAGCCTGATGAGGAGAAGGGACTTGAATGAGGGGTTTCCTACATCCTGGATGAGTATCCTAATCACCAGGCTAAAGGGTGTAAGAGAAGTCCTCCTCCTTTCCACCCACTCCCCACCCCCATGTTTTGTGATTAGGTGGCCTCTGAGCATGCCAGCCAGATCAGACCCTGCATGCAACTTAGGAAGCTGAACACCTACATTTCCCCTGCTTCATGAATAGGACTAGGGTTTAGGCAGGAGATGGGCACCCGGGTGCCTAAAGTGAGGCAGCAGTGCACATGCCCAGTGGTAGAAATATAGGCACCTAAGACGAGGTTTAGGAAAACTGGAAAACTTAGGAGCAGAGTGACTTTAGGTGCCCACAGGGTTAGGTGTCGGCCAAGCAGGGCTTTGATGGATCACAATGGTGCTGAAAAACAGGACCAGAAATTACTTAGTCTGTGGGTACGTCTACACTACCTGCCGGATCGACGGGTAGTGATCGATCAATCCCCAATGGCTCTGCCGTCGACTCTGGAACTCCAGCACGGTGAAAAGCGGAAGCGGAGTCAACGGGGGAGCGGCAGCAGTCAATTCGCTGCCATCCTCACAGCCAGGTAAATTGACCTAAGACACGCTGACTTCAGCTACGCTATTCGCGTAGCTGAAGTTGCGTATCTTAGGTCGACCTCCCCCCCCACTGTAGACCTAGCCTGAGGGTATGGCTACGCTTGCGAGTTGCAGCGCTGGTGGAGGCTTTCCAGCGCTGCAATTAGTAAGTGTCCACACCTGCAGGGCACATCCAGCGCTGCAACTCCCTGGCTGCAGCGCTGGCCGTACACTTGGCTCAGCATGGGGATTAAAGATTGCAGCGCTGGTCATCAAGTGTGGCCACACACCAGCGCTGTTATTGGCTTCCAGGGTATTAGCAGATATCCCAGAATGCTTTTATAAATTACTCTCTGTTTTGTTATGCAGCCTCTCTTTGTTTTGTTGTGAACTCGAGCTCCCGTAGCTCCGTTGATCCCGGAGCTGCTTATCTACAAACACAGCTCCTGTTTGCTGTGATCAATCTGTGAACAATCAAATGAGATAATGAGGCAGGCAGGGAGTGAGTGTTTGCTTGACAGAAACGGGGCAGAGGGGAGAGAGGGAGTCCGTTGGCTGCAGGCTGTTTGCAGTTAAGAGTTAAGGGTAGGGGATCGGGAACATGTTCTGATTTTTCAAGGCAGGAAGCTAAACACACAGTGTTGGCTCCAAAAATCCCCTCCCTCTCTCTCTCTCGCCTGCTCCCTGTCACACTACACCCCACCCCCCTCTTTTGAAAAGCACGTTGCTGCCACTTGAATGCTGGGATAGATGCCCATAATGCATCACTCCCAACAGCGCTGCAAATGCTGCAAATGTTGCCACACACCAGCGCTGGTAGCTGTGAGTGTGGCCACACACCAGCGCTTTCCCTGCACAGCTGGACGACCAGCACTGCAACTACCAGCGCTGCAGATTTGTAAGCGTAGCCATACCCTCAGTCTCAGCTCCTCAGCTGTACAATGGAATAATGACAACTTCTATACCACACAAGGGTGTTATGAGGATGAACATGTTAAGGATTGCGAGGTGCTCAGATACTATAGTAATAGGAGCCATATAAATACCTTAAATAGAATTATGCCTGATTTGCACTAGTATAAAAGCAATCAGTCAGGCCACACATGATTTGAGTGTCTTTATTTAGCACTCATCTCCTGGTGTCACTCATCAGTACATTTTTCCTGGGCATTTTGCTAATCTAAGTTTCTGCTCAACAAATCCTTCTTAAATTTGCAAACCTCATCATCTTGGGAGACTTCAACATCTACACAGATGGTGCTTCTGACATGAGAAGAAAGTTTAGGGATCTCATACTCTCTGGATCAACACAGAGCTGCCTAAATCTTCAGGAAGGATATCAATATAAGAAACACCTAAATCATCTGTTTTGGTCAGACCATTTCCTCTTCCAACTAGAAATAAGAACTCTTTCCATTGTAAGCATCACCACAGTCCCATCTCAAAGACTCTTAGGACCCTACCAAATTCCTAACCTTACTTTAGATAAGTCTTCATTACTCTCTTACACACACACACACACTCTCTCTCTCTCTGCAGATGAGTGTTCAGCTGGTGTTGATTTGAGGTCTCAGTATACTTGCTTTTATGGCTTCTCACGTGGGAAGCAAGTCCTGTTGTGGATTTGTAAATGCAAATGCATTTCTAGCAAGCATAGTCATTGTTGGGGGGAAGGTTTGAGGTCTTGGCCTTACGACATGATATCTTCCCCTGCTGCGATCTCACACACCATGCCTCAAAAGTAGACATGGACTTATGGCATAGACCTCTCTATCTGAGGCTGTCCAGAGCAGTGGTGGCCAGCACATCCCTGCAGCCCACGCTGCTTCCTGCAGCACCTACTGGCTGGAAACAGCGAACTGCAGCCACTGGAAGCTACAGGCAGCCGTACAAATGTAAACAAACTGACTGCTTGCCAGCAGCTTACCCTGACAGGCCGCATGCAGCCCGTGGGCCACAGGTTGCCCACCACTGGTCCAGAGCAATGAGTTCTCAGATTTTAATGTCTATCTTGAATTATTTGATGTTAGCCTTCAAAATGTCTTTATATCTGAGGCTGGGTTGACCCTTACAGTGGGTTCCTGTGCACAGTTGACTGTAGAGTATCGATTTCAGTATATAGAAAACTGCAGTAGGGACCATGCGTTGGACCCAGCAAAACTGAGCCCTGAGTATGCTCTCGATTCCATGGATTTGGCACCTTTCATGGACTTCAGTGTTGGGCATCCTGTCCTACTACTTGATGTTGCAGATGGATCTTGGGCAGTGAAAGTGGAAGCTCTCCAACTGTTTGAAGTGCTGTCAGTATAGAATCCATATCTCGTAGCCGTAGAGGAGTGAGGTGAGAAAAACAGCATGGTAGATTTTTATCTTGGTTTTGAGACAAAATTCCATGCTCCCTCCAGAGCCTGAAGGTGAGCCTGCCAAATGTCATGCTGGCCTTTGTGAGATGCTGAATAATCTCATCTTCCAACATGGTGTTATTGGAAAGTGTGCAATCCGGATAGCAGAATTCCTGATTGACTTGAGGGGTGAGTTGTCAGTTGTGACAATGGATCATGGTGCTTGTGATGCTCATGGTCTGGTCCTGGCTGGTACATGACTTCTGTCTTGTTCAGGCTGACTGTGAACCAAAGCATTTTGAGTCCTAGGCAAAGTGATACATGACAAGTATGTGTATAATGACAGCAGTCATCAACAAACAGGAGCTCTCTTAAAAAGCTATTTGATTACCTTGGAGCAGGCCCTGAGTCACTGTAGATAATAGACCACCATCCAATCTAAACTGGATGTGTACCCCTTTGCCAAAGTCCTGGAATGTGAACAAGAGCATGGCTGGAAAAAAACGGTGGCAAAGAGGGCTGGAGCCACTACAACATGCTTGTTTGGAGCTGCTGGTGATAGGGAAGGTTTCTGATGAGTCACCACACTCCATCACCCTGGCCATCATGCCATTGTGAAGTGAGCAGATGACAACAATCCTCTTCTTCATAAATTTGTGTTCCCAGAGGAGTTTTGACAGGCACTCGCAATTCACTGTGTCAAAAGCCTTGGTCAGAGCAACAAATACCACATATAGGTCCTTATTCTGTTCACAAGCCATCTCTTGTATTTGTTAGGCTGCAAAAATCATGTCCATGGTGCCACAACCAGCACAAAAGCCACTCAGTGACCAGGGGCGGCTCTACAAAGTAGGCTGCCCCAAGCAGCGCGGAGCGCTGCGCCGCCCTTCCCCAGTCCCGCGGCGGGTCCCCTCTTCCCGCGGCTCCGGGTTCCTGGGGAGGGCGGCATTTGCTCGTGGAGCTCCGCCGGCATGCCTGCGGCAGGTCCACCGGAGCCCGGACGAGCGGACCTGCCGCAGTCATGCCTGCGGGAGCTCAACCGGAGCCGCGGGAAGACGGGACCCGCCGCAGGCATGACTGCGGCAGGTCCGCTCGTCCCGGGCTCCGGTGGACCTGCCGCAGGCATGCCGGCGGGAGCTCCACCGGAGCCAAATGACGCCCTCCCCAGGATGCCGCCCCAAGCGGGCGCTTGGCCCGCTGGTGCCTAGAGCCGCCCCTGTCAGTGACTCTGGATACACCAGATCCACTAAATGAGAGATGAGCCTGTTGAGGACAACCAGGCAAGGATTTTCCCAGTTACAGACAGCAGTGAGATTCCACAATGGTTGTCACAGCTTGATATGCTTCTCTTCCTTTTGTACAGATGGACTATGAAAGCATCCTTATACTCCTGGGGCATGGTACCCTGTTCCCATATAGTCTTGAAAAGGCTGGTGAGTTTCCTGCCAGGTGTGCACCTCCACATTTGTACACTTCATATTGAATGCTCTTGTGTCCGGAGGCTTGCCCCGGTACAGCTGCTTGCTGGCCTTAGTAATCTCGCCTAAAGAAGGGTATGAGGACAGCTCCATCCAGGACAGAACACAGTAGGAGTGAGTCAATGGCTTCATCAAACATAGTGGATTGACAGTTCAGGAGACTATCAGTGCTGTGCCCAGTTAGAGAGAGAATCTTGCCTTTCTCTGTGAGCAGCCAGTTACCATCTGCTGTGAGTACAGGGGCTATACCACTGGAGGGAGGGAGGGAGGGAGGGAGGGAGAGAGAGAGTGTGCTTAAAAAAGCTGATTATGGAATATTGCTTAGTTTTTCATACGCATTGACTAAAGCAAATATATGCATCTCTCTCACTCTCTCAAGTGTCAGATTTTATGTTTTGGTCTTTTTTGACATATAATCCTAGCACAAACAAAATCAGGATAGTACAAATCTAACAACTAGCACTCTCTGGTTACCACCATCAGGGAAGGAATAACAGCCTGTATCATCAGATTACATGGGTACCTTCAGAGAGAGAGAGCATGGTAGAAATCACTGCATTAAGCCTTAAATAATACAAACACATTACCTCACACTGATTCACTAACCCAACAATCAAATGAGATCTTCAGCAGTCACTGATGAGCACACAGTGTACTCAGGAGTCTCTCTCTGTGCACACAAAATGGTTTAAAGATAATTGTGCTCCCTCAACAGTAGGCCACTGCATGTCAGCCTAGACCTTCCGGCTGCTTTAATTTATGTTGATTATGTATGGTAACAAGGAGCCACTCCAGTGTTTGGGGATTACTTGCGCACTGGAACCCTCCATCCCACCATGCCTTCTTTCTCCAGGCCACAGTCTTGATGCCAGCCACACAGTGTGTGGATTTGCTATCTGCCATCAGATTTATGGCCACTTTGCACTCACAGAACTGTACAAAGCCATCTTAACAGAAGGGAGAATCTAAGCTAACGTATGTAAATTTCTTTGTTTAAACAATTCCGTCACTATTTGCATATTCTTTGCCCCTCTTTTCTATGATAAAATGATGAAAGGTAGAGTCATAAACTGACATCACTTATTGCCGCATATATTTTACCAGATTTTGATAAGTGTACTTCTACTATACACATTATAATGTAATGTTTTATTAAATGTATGTTACAAGATTTACAGTCTTGGAATACAATATAGCAAAGTGTTTTAAAATAAATGTTTATAGAAATCATTTTTATAACAGTATTAAAAAGACATCATCATCACAGCATTTAAATATACAGTATGAAAGGCACACTTCCTATCAAAAAAATAAGGCAATTAACTAGCTGTAAACAAAGTTCAGTCTAAATCAAAACTCAAAATCACATTAATTTCTGTGTGATTGGACTGAAATAATTTCAGCACCAAATTGCATAACAAGCTACATTTTTTTTGCCACCTGAGTTGATTTCTGTCAACTTCATCTTGAGTTTTTACTTCTACCCAGAGGCATTGCTATCTTCATACTATGAAAAGGGTTTATGTTTTATTTTTTAATTCTTTAAAACCTAGAACTAGTGGAGGAAAAATCCTTTAACTGTCACATTGTAAACTTTGCATCATCAATAGGTAGGTAAGATTAAAAGAAAATGCTACCTGAAAAACTGAGCAGAGTCTAGTATAATCTTGACTCTAAAGTGAAAATAGGTATAGACGAAACAAACAGTACTTCATTTCATAATATACTTCAGTTTCTCCACAGTTGAAATTCATGGGACAAGTGCAGCCTGTTTCTTCATGTTTATACCACTGTGATATCATGAATCTTGTATGCGAGGTCATACTATAAAAAAGAGAATACCATTAATCTATATGAGGTGCTAGGATATTTGATCATCACTTAAGTAAATTTGTAATTAAGATAAACACCATTAGGTTCATCCTAATTATACTAAAATGCAGATTATTAGGACTGAAATCAATGGAGTTACTCCTACATTAAATCAGTGTAATGTAGTGGAGAGTAAGTCCCAATATTAATATGTTAGAATAGAAATGAGCTGTTGCAGGCACTGCCCCTGCAGCTCCCATTGATTGGGGTTCCTGGCCAATGGGAGCTGCAGGAGTGGCGTTTGGGGCGGTGGCAGCGTGCAAAACAGAGGCCCCTGGCTGCCCCTATGCATAGGAGATGGAGGAGAGCCATGCCGCTGCTTCTAGGAGCAGGCCCCCGACCCTGCTCCCCAGCTGGAATGCCACAATGGAGCAAGCCCCAGACCTCGCTCCCCAGCAGGAGCTCAAGGGCTGGATAACAACAGCTGGTGGGCTGGATTCGGCCCACAGGCCGTAGTTTGCCCACCCCTGATCTAGAACCTGCTCCCATTGAAGTCAGAGTTTTGCCATTGCTTCCTATGCCTATAGGATCAGACTCCTTAGTTCATCTATCAGCTAGTGTAAAGTTATCCGCAGTATATTTTCTAGTATTTATCTGGTCTAGTTTAAAATCACAAGCAGAGGGTCTTCCACCATCATTATTATGAAGATATTTTTGTGAAATTCAGCTTAACATATCCTTTCCTTAATTTCATTCCATCACTCCTAGTTACCAATTGTTTCACCCTACAGTTATTTTTCCTCTTTTGTGTTTACAACCTTAAAGTACTTAGTTATCAAGTCCCTTCCACTGCAACTGGCTATTTAGTCATATTTATTTTGCATTCTTAATGTTTCTTTATAAATCAGCCCTTCCAGTCCCTTGATCCTTCCCTCCCACCCGCCTTCTGAGTACCATGTCTTTCTGGTATAGAGGTACCCAAAACTAAATAGAATATTCCAGTACTCATCTCACAAACGATGTATAAAGAGGAACTATAACCTCCCTTCTTTGTGACACGATGCCCCAAATTGCTGTTCAAGGACACAACTCAAAACAACATTGGCTTTTTTTGGCTGCCACAATTTGCTGAAAGATCATATACATCTTATATGCTGTCTACTATCACCCCTTGCTGTATGTCAGCATAACTCATTTCCAGTAATATACAGAAAATCTCTTTTCTTAGTATATCATGGAAGCCTGCAACTGTCCGGGAAGCATTTCATTTTGTTATTGTCTAACCCTATTTCCAAAATTATGTGCCTTTGTATTATTTCTCATTTTCACTACTGTTCATAACATGCCTCAATTCCATAGTATTTATGAATGTAATTAGCACACTATTTCCTCTTTCAGATCATTAATGAAGATGTTGAGTCAGACTGGAACTTCTATAACACTGCATGCTGTCACTTCCTATAGACACTTTCTTATAACTTGACACACTGCTGATTAGCATTAATCTTTGTGTAAAATACTCCAGCTACTCAATCCATGTGAAAGTGATAATTGATAACTGCATTTACCTTAGACCAGTGGGCCCCAACACGGTGCCCATGGGCGCAATGGCGCCCGCCGGGGCATCTAGGTGTGCCCGCGTACTGGCCGGTGGACAAGCATCCACTGAAATGCCACTGAAAAGTGGTGTTACCAAGAGGTGCCACTGCTGAAATGCCGCTGATTTTCGGTGGTGATGCCTCTTGATGACGCTACTTCGGCGGCATTTCGGCGGATGCTTGTCCACTGGCCACGGTCCTTAGTGGTTTGTCGTCCGGCGCCCGCCACCCGGAAAAGGTTGAAGACCACTGCTTTAGACCATCTGCCTACTAGTTTTGTAAATCTAGCTGCAAAATGAATCTAGCTTGATCTGTCTTTGTTCTTCATAAACCCTTTCAGGTTAATGCTTGTGCATCTAGATTTTTGTCTCTATTATTTATCACTTTAATTTAGAACACTTCCCAACAAAAAAATAATCTTCCTTCTCCTGTGCCACAAAGATGACGACTGCCTCAAGGTCAAACTCAGCTTCTGTCAAACAATAGGGTAGGGATGTAGATTCCAGATTTATGGGCCTGTGTCAGGAATGCTCTGTCCCCACTCCTTATACGAGCAAATCTAGGACAAGTTAACAAGATATTCCCCCAGTTTTGGAAAACCTCTGTTATGTTGCACACTGTAACTGTCAGAATATTCATGATGAAAAGGCTGGGCTGGAAAAAGTATTGAGCTAAATTCAGCTCTGATGTCAACGGGTGCAAACTCCATCGACTGAAGAAGAACGACACCTATTTTTACCAGTCTAAATTAGGCCCTTTGTTCCAACCCAGGCTTCCAATGCAGATACTTGCCCCAAAAGGGCAGCTTTCACCAGAAGATGTATTTATCTGACATGCAAAAAATAAAATAAAACAAAACAATCACACATCTTCTCAGACATCTGGAGGAGCAATGATCTGTTATTCAAATCTGGGTTTTCATTTGGTACACTCCAGTTTTTCCAGTTCATATTAACCCGTCCAAAGTACTGTCAATCCTGTACTTTCCTCTGCAGGTAAATCTCTTTAGCAAACAAAGTATAATAAAATAAATGTCTCTTCATTCCCAAGGCAACAAAATCAACAACCAACATGGGACTTCAATTCAGGAAACGCAGGTGGTCTCATGCAGCCAATCGTAAATCAGAGTTTCTAAAAATTATAAATAATTTTCTAACACAAACAGTACAGCAACCAACAGAAGGTAACGCTATTTTGGACCTCATAATGATAAAGATGAATTAATCACTGACCTCTAAGTTACCCGTTGCCTAAGGACAAGCAACGACGACCTGATTACATTCAATATGGACAAACAAGGGACAGTCCCAAATCAGTAATACACACACACACACACACACACACACGGTACTTCAAAAGGGCTAATTTCCTGAATATGAGGAAAATTATGAATGAAATTGATTAGGGGGGAAAAAACAGAAAAGTAAATTAAAACTGGGAATTTTTTAGGAAGAGTTTATTAGATGGCCACAATCAATAAAGAAAACAACTATGGCTAAGGGACCATCCTGGTTCAGTGGCAGAAGAGACAGCAGCAATTAGAATTCAAAAGGGAAAATAGAAATTCATATTAATTAGAAGTTATGAAGTGTAGAAAATTGATAAGGGAAGCTAAAGACATCAGGGGAAAAAATCCATGGCAGTCAGGGCAAGGATAATAAAGAGAGTTTACTTACCTTCCATAACCAGAGTTCTTTGAGGTGTGAGGTCCTTATCTGTATTCTACTGTGAGTATGCATGCTCTCCTCATGTGCTTGAAACTGGAAGAGTAGAATCTGTTGGTCCACTCCTGTGCTCTTTATCTTCTTGTACTCTGATCCAAGGGTATATGGAGTGGTGTGGACCAACTCCCTCTCCAGTTGCTTCTGTTGCCGCGAAACAGTGATGGTGTGAAGCAGAGGGGAAAGAGAGTGTGTAGTAAAGTACAGACTGAGAAAACACATCACAAAGAACTGTGGTTATGGAAGGTAGGTAACCTCTCTTTCATCTTCAAGTGCTGGTCTCTGTGTGTATTCCACTGTGGGTGACTGACAAGCACTGCTCAGGATGGAGGAGGGTGCGAAGATCTCTGTGGTATTGATGATGACTGACCCAAAGGATGCATCAGCTGAGAAGGCTTTCACTGAGACAGAGTGTTGTGTGAAGGTATGAATAGAACTCCAAATGACTACTTTATTCATTTCAAGGCGTAGCACTTCCCAAAGCGAAGCTACTCAAAGAGCTTTTGCTTTGGTGGAGTGGGTCTTCACTCTGTAAGGTGGAGGCGCATCCGATAACTGAGCAGATATAGCCAGAGATCCACTTTGATAGTCTTTGTGAAGATATTGCTTGGCCTTTCATGTGTTCCACAAGGGCTACAAAACAAACAGTCTAGGTGATCTCCTAAAGAATTTTGTTTTCTGTATTCCCAGGTGAACAGCTGACAGGTAATGTGATGACAAAGATACCAGTTCCATAGGTGGACTGCCTCTATGCAAAAGGGTGATCTTGCTCCCACTGCTTGTTGATGTAGAACACAGTTCTCACATTGTATGACATGAGCTGAATAAGTTGCAAGTGAACGAATAATAAGAATTTTTTGCTGGCTTCTTGGACTGCTCTGAGTTCCAGGAGATCCACTTATACCCTGGACTCTTGAGGAATCCGTGTTCCCTGAGCTGTGTTTGGCCAGATGAATGCCCTAGCCTACAAGGGAGACATCCGTAATTAACACCTTCTGAGGAGGTGCAGCAAATGGGACTCTTACACACACACGTTCCCTGTCCTGCCGCCCAAGCTAGAGAGTCTCACACAGTAGGAGGGAACAGAACTATTTTTTCTATATTGTGCCTGATACATATACTGATGAAAGCCAAGCTTGTAGATGGTACAGCTGGAGTCATCCTTCAGGTCAAGATCCATTTATCATTTGTATCTGTTTAGGGATGAGATTATCAATACCAGGGTGACCATCCTGAATCTTTATTTTAGGATAAAGACATTGAAGTGTCATCTCCATCCCCTTTCTTCTTAGGAATTGAAAAATATTGGGAATAAAATCCCTTTCCACCTCAGCATTAGGGTATGGGTTCTGTGGGTCTTGGTAGAAGTAGGGAGTCAATCTCCTATAAGAGTATGAGAGCAGTCCCTGAAAGGAATGAGAAAGGGGGTTTTGGAAGGGAAGAGGGGAACTCTATGGTACAACCAAAGTGGATAGTATCAGGAATCTGTTTGTTTGTAATCATCCACCATATATGGGAAAACTGGGCTAGGCAGCCACCAAATCAGATCTTGGAGGAGGGAGGACCTGGCACCTGGGTAGGTTAGTGGTTCTCACAGATCCCACCAAAAGCACTTCTTGGCAGGTGTTGCTCCTGGAAAGAAGAGGCAGAAGGAGCATTATGTTTATTTCATTGCATCCTCTGACACTTTTGCAGCAGTTCATAAGCTTTCTGGTGAAAGAAAGGTTGCCTTGTGTAATTCCTTTTGGCAGCTGAGGTGTATACCCCCAAGGAACGGAGGGTTGCCCTTTAGTATTTTAAAAAGTGCAAGGCCTTGTTCAGTCAAAAGACTGATAAGTTGTTTCCCTGAAAGGGCAAATCTTCCACAGTGGACTTTATTTCGTTGGGGAAACAGTGCTGGCCGACGTGCTCCTTGACTCCTCAGCCCATTGTACAAGAGTCTGCCTAGCCTGGATCTGACTGGGGACTCGGCCTCCTCCAGGAAGTGTTTCCTAAGCCTGAACTCCCCAACTTGAGAGGTTTGTGACAAAAAGGAGTGGCTGATATTGCACTGAATGGAGATATGAGCTTCTCCGAAGTAGTACAGGGACCTCTAGTGCTCATTGCTGACTGGGAAAGGGGGGAAGGAGCAGAGGGGTGGGTGTGGGGCTGGGTTGGGGGGCATTAATTTACTAAGAAAGTTTTATCAACTTTTGTAGACAGTTCTCCAATATTTACAGATTTTTATATAAATGTTATATAATACTTACAAAAACAGAGTCTAGGATTGGTCGTGAACACTGGGGGGGCTTCATCCCAGACCATGTGACAGTAAGAAGGAACCGGAGAGATCGTCAGTCTGCATGGCCCCTCATACTCTTGGATCAGAACACAAGAAAGAGTGCAGGTATGGACCAATAGACTCTAGCAGCAAGAATCTTCTGGTCTCAGGCACATTTGTATCCTCCGTGGAATACACATAGGGACTAACACTCAAAGGAGTGAGTTAGTTTGTACAGTATATTAGGAACAAAAACAAAACAAAACAAACAATCACAGCTATGGTATAGGCCCATTACTAAATGGAATGGCAAAACTGTTAAATACTGATGCAGAAAAGACTGTTCAATTAATATTTCAGTTTTGTATTTGGAAAGAAGGATGATGTACTGGTATTGCATAGGATGAAGAAATACTTTCCAGTCCATTAGTAACTAGGAACAATGTTATACAATGTGTAGTAGGGATAAACATTTTTGAACAAACAGACCTGGATAACTTGCACAAAGAATCCTAAATGAGTTGGCTGAGGAGATCTCTGGTCCACTGATGTTATTTTTAAATAAATCTTGGAATACTAGGAAAATTCCAGAAGACTAGAAGCATGCTAATATTGTACTGATATATAGGCCAGTTAGCCTGATGTCAATCCTGGGCAAAACAATGGAACAGCTGATACAGGGTTCAATTGATAAAGAACTAAAGAATAGGAGTATAATTAATGCCAATCAACATGGTTTTGTGAAAAGAGTTAGTCAAATGATCATGATTTCATCTTCTTTGGTGAGATTACCAGTTTGGTTGACAAAGATAACTGCGTAGGATATAATACTTTGACTTAATATACTGCATGACATTGATTTAAAAATTGGCACTATACAATATCAATAATGCACATGTTAAATGGACTAAAATGACAGCTCAAAATGTAGTAATCAGTGGAGAATCCTCATCAAGTGGGGATGTTTCTAATAGGGTTTTTGCAGGACTTGACACTGAGCCTGATACTATTCAGCATTTTCATCAGTGTTCTGGAATGTATCTGCAAGATACGTTCAGCCAAACACAATTTATGCTTTTGTCAAACAAGTTATTGGGCTCAAAACGGAGGTAACTGTGTAAAATTTAATGCCCTGTGACATACAGGTCAGACTAAATAGTCCCTTCTGACCTTAACTCTACAAATCTGAACCAGCATTCATACTGATGAATATTTATCTAGTTCTTTGTAACAACAAATTTACAGCTAGCTTAAACCAAAGCATTTTGGAAGCTTTGTGGGACTACAAAATTGAAAAAACCCAGACCTTATGTGGCATTGTTATGTCTCTCAAGAGCATATTGATCAGACATTGAATATGAGGTGGGATTTCAGAACATGGAATCCATTGCTCACAAGCACTCTGCTGTGCTTATGCAGAGCTTCATTGATTTCAGTGGGGCTCCATACAGTTACATCAGTCTCCCATTTGCCTTCCAAATTGCAAGACTGGAATGCAAGGTAGGTATTAAAGTGGCTTAACAAAGATATAGGATGCTGTCTGAACAAAAATTCATGTGCACACTGAAATGACCCCATTTTCATTGTCAGTAAGTTACCCCCTATGCCTGTTCCAAGCGCTGACTAAATTCCTACGCTAACCAGATATAACAAGACACAGGGGAATAATGGAAATTCAGCCAGCCACTAAGTGGGGAAAGGCATGAGTTTTTTCCCCCAATTCTTGATCTTAGTAGCAAAACATTGTAGTGGACTTTATGAAAAATGCCAGCTAAAAAAAGAGTATTTCCATGCCTTTTACTGATGTATATATATATATTTCATAAAAAACAAAGCTTAAATGTGCTAAAAAAAATCCTTTGACGTATGATATTACATATGTATTCAGTTCTGATCAACACAAGGGCTGAGCAAGAAACACAAGGAAAAGAATTTACTCCAACTGATAGCCAACTTTAAGATTTACAAATTAACTAAGTGGAATCTATTGTCAGTTTCTCAGCTAACTAGACAGCTTCACCCTCTCATCTTTAAAAATGTTGTTGTTGAAAATGTGCAGCCTTGATGTCTCTGTAAAGAGAGAGAGATCTGGCACGATCAGACTCTACCGTCCCAATACAAGGAAAATGTACTTTCATTTTCCTAAGTACACCCATCTCATCAGATACATTAAGACCTGTCTTAGGAATTTACATCTCCCCTGGAAGAGCAATGAACCAGGAAACGTTATTTCTAGAGACCTCAGATGGCTTCAGCTGCATTGAGGACAGCTGATATTTCAATGTCTTAGTGAAATACATTTCTTCAATATAAAAGTGTAGAGCCGCTCTCTTGGAGTTAATCAGTTTTCAGTTAAATTCAGGTTTAACTTTAATAAGATCCTTATTATATTTACATCCACACAGTCAACTTCTATGTGCTTTTCAGAACTATTTTTTCCATCGCAACTCCTTAATTTATACTTCCAAATATTTTATGTAATGGTATGGTGCACACCTGCCTAAAGGCTTCCTAAGTTTAAAAAGCCTGCAAAACGTTCTTATAATAGTTAAACCGGATGAAAAGAGAAAGTTTATATACCAAGCTGTACATTTCTTTTAAATTATCTTCATATAATTCAGCTTTCCTTCCAAAGTTCGCACAGAAAGGTCAACTTATTGCTTTTGCAATTGATATGAATTACAATAGAATTTTTACTCTAATTTTTCATTTTTGTTTTTCAGGATTATAATTTGCAATAGCATATATAATTTTCTGGAATCCAAGAAGTTAGGTTAAATTCTTTTTGCTTTACCATACTGCATATAACAATATTTAAAATGATTTACTATGAATTAAAAAATCATAGCAAGTTACAAGCAAATGTGTGGTATGTTTCAGTCACTGGGGTATGGGTGAAGCACTGTTAAAAAAAAAACAAAACATTAAGACAATCAGAAATCGTTGGCCACAAGAGGGCATCCAATATTCTCTTACCAAACCATATTTCTTATTAGCATGTTTCAATTTCAAGCACTGTGATGTTTTAACATATTCGGGGAAGAAGGGGGGTTGGAGGGTGGGAGACGGGAGGGATTATTTGGGATTGTAGTATTTTTCAGAATGTCTCTTCTTTTTACATGGTTTTGACTAATGGTCTCATTTTATTTTATTTTTTTACTTGTATCTAGGGAATTGTGAATTATAAAGGTTATTAAGGTACCAAGTAAGGGGCCTGATCCAAAGTCCACTCAAGGCAGAACGGTCTCTTTCCATAGACTTCAGATCAGGTCCTGAAAGTTCTGCTTAATCAATCATTTTTATCTTATTGTTTTTACACACACACACACACGTTTTGGTGAATGTGCAGAAATAATGAATATTTAGACATTCACATTATAACAATTCATTCATTTTAAAAATAATCAGTATAGTCATTTTAAGAGGGTTTTTAATATGTTATACTATGCTATGAATGACTACACAGAAATAAATTGTTATTGTCAAACAATGTCCAGCTAAATACAATTATTTAAAAAGCATGAAATTTGTTATATCATGCTAAATCAGTCTAGCCAACAGAGTATTATGATCCAATGCCAGTAGAATAAAGAAGACTAATTTATGATCTCTAGAACACTTCCTTCTACCACCTGCCTGTGAATACATCTGTTACAACCTATTTAAAATGTTCCGATACTATAAAATACTCATTTCATACTTAATGACCATTCTAATTTATATTATTTATACTTCATTCAAAGGGACACCGGACTTGAAAAAAAACCACATGGTTTTCGCTGAAAATGTCATATACTATAGGTGAGGGAATATGTATTATTGGACCAACTTCTGTTGCTGAGATACAAGCTTTTGAGCCACACACAGCTCTTCTTCAGGTCTGGGCAGTGTTGTCTTCCCCCCTGTTCTGTAGGGGTCAGACTGTGATACAGAGACCCCCTTGTCAACAACTCTCATCTTTGGCCTGACAAACACATTACACCAGACCCAAAGGGCAGCTGTGTGTGGCTGGAAAGTGTCTCTCTCTCTCACCAACAGAAGTTGGTCCAATAAAAGATACTACCAAACCCAACTGGTCTCTCTAATTTCCAGGGACCGACACAGCTACGACTACACTGCATACATACTATAGTCAAGGTAACACAACTGGCATAGCTGAAATAAGTCCGTGGAGGGAAAAATCTATTTATTCAATTTGCTAAATGGGTCTCACAGCACTCCACGTATAGCCAGTCAGCAAGGCTCCAATCCTACAACTTGTTTTGCAGGCAGATACTAGTGCCTGAGCGGAGTCCCAGGGAAGTCAGTGGTACTCTGAATAGATGCAGGAGACCATGAGCATGAAGTTCAGCACTAGTTAATTCCTTCCCTGAAAAGAGCTTTTTAAAATATCAGAGGAACAAAAGATAAACAAAACCAAAACCAACGCAAATTATAAAAAAATTGGCCATACTTTATATTAAGGTTCTGTGTGTAAATGATTAATAGAAGTTATAAAGCTTTTAGAGACATGAGCAGTATGTGTTACAGATTATAGGTACATCAGCAGAAGATGTTATAAATGGTTATAAGTAATCTGTTAACCCAGTTGGATGCTAACAACTGAATGACCATTTAAAAAAAAACCTTCTAATTATTTATTAACCTTTTTAAAAACAATTGATAAGACTAGCAAAACAACTTTATTTATTCCCTAAAATCAAAACGTTATTTAAAACAGTCTCTGCTAGAAAACTAGAATTTTTTAAAGTCTCATTCTTTAAGAAAAAACAAAAACAAACCTGACAGTGTCCCTTTAAAAGACACTCAAGTACAATTTGTCTGAACATTTAGATTTTGATTTTATAAAATGCACCCACAATTACAAAAAACATATACACAAGTTAATATAATGACTTTAAAATAAAAGTAATGCAATCTAGAACTTCTCACAAATGCAATGTTTGGAACCCAGATATCGCACCATTGTGTTAGTGTATGCAAACCAGAAAGTAAACTCGCTTAAAAATTTAAATTATCTAGTCTAAATTATTTTCACTGACTAAAGCTAAGAAAGGCAACTAGTAAACAAAGCATAAATAGAGAAAACTAGATCAGGTTTTTAAAATTCAGTTTAATAACCTGAAGTGGTCTATTTGTTACAGATGGAAATGTTTAATTATTTAGCCAGTGTCCTTTAACAGGGGGTGGGGGGAGAAGAGATAATTATTGGGGAAACAGTTACTCTAGAACATGAATGACTAATACTGCACTGACAAGCACAGAGGTCAAATGACTGGTTAATATTTTGAGATCATACTAAAGACAGAGCCCTTCCATATTATTTGTAAAGCACCATGACCCTCCCTGGTACTGTATAAATAATATTTGAGAGCCACAAGTAAAGTGGTGAAATAACATCCCTTCATTGGTGATGGTGGGAGATGCAAAATTGTTTGGGAAAAGGTTGCTTTAGGAGAGTTTCTTGTGGCTGTATATGAAGGGAAATGGGGTGCTGACCACTCATAATGGGGCAGTCAGGAGTGCTGGATTGGGAATGCTTATCACCAGGGGATATCTGTTCAGTATCTTTCTCCTGTAGCCTGACCATCCAATAGCCTTCTATATTACCCATCTTCTCAAACAAGTCCAATTTCCATGACCCCACCTCTTTGTAGGTTACCTTTAAACATTATTCACATACCTTAAAGATCACATTCTTGTTGTCTTTAACAGTGTCCTAGCTTTGAGACATCCTGGTGTATTAATACATACTGTTGCCACCCTCGCAACCTTAAACTAAGGATGGACAAAGCAACATTTGTGATAGTCACTAGATCAACAGGGGCATCAGCTCAGAAGTGGCCATATCCTTGTGTGTTTAAATTATACTTCTACAATGCATAACATGGGGAGAAGTGTAATTAGGTCAAAGAAAAGAATCAAAGAGAAGCTTGGGCTCATTAGTACCCACCCTTTTTAAAAAAAAAAAAATTGAAATGGGTGATTTCATCCTTGCTGTTTTATATTCATGGTGGTTCATCTGAGAGTGCCGCCTTTCATTTTTGGATGGATAAAGGGCATAAACATTAATATATTTTAAAACCAAGCTTTTGACATCATCTTACTAAGTTATTTTATATTCCGGAAGAAATATTTTTGCTTTCAGCAGTTATGGGCTTACAAGTGATGGGAAAAGGCATCCTATTTACTCACATAAAATGTACAGTACTGGCAGCCACAACATAAGCTTTTGACAGCACTCCGCAAACCACCAGCTGTGTCCCAAAGATGTCATCTTGTTTAAGTCAAAATTCAGCTTAGTTACTAGCCTCATCTCATACAATTTCTGGGTTAAGTCGCTCAATTCCCAGCTGAGCTAGACTGGTGGTAAATTGAAATCATAGTAATGAGAAAGCAGATTAAAAAATAAAATTCTATCTTGACAAGTGCACGCTTTGAAATGGGGCCTGGTATTTATCTGCCATCAGGGTTGACTAACAAGTATATTTTAATGAAATTAGTGACACTGGCCCAGTTCCATTTTCTCAGGCACTAACAGTTTGTATAGTGGAGATGAAGATCTGGGATAAGCGTCAGGCCAATTCTACTCTACAATGATTTGTCAGCATAGCTATGTTGGTCCTGGGTGTGAAAAAAAAAAAACCACACACGCACTTCTGGCTGACAAACCTATTCCAGAAAAATCCTCACTGTAGACATAGTTATGCTCAAAGAACAGTGCTTCTGTTGCCATAGACAATGTCATTCGAGAAGGTGATGTTACTATGCTGATAGAAACAAAACATATGTAACGCAACTAATACACTATGCAGTTTAAACAAAGTCCCCATCTTAGTGGTCTTGACATCATGCAAATTTAGTAGATACACTAATGTTCTGAAACTGTTCTACCAATTTCTTAAGACAATTTGCAAAAAAGGTTCTTACTTTGTTCAAATGTATACAACTTTGAGATTTAGTTTATTTATCTGTTCCACAGAACACTCAGGCCCAGCTAGTGGTTGCTGTCACTGAACTCCAGTAATTATGTGCTTTAATATTGTTGGCTGGAGATTCAAAAAATATTATACATTTTAGCCCTGATTACCTTTCTCCTAGTCTTCCATCCCAACATAACTGATAAGTAGAGATGGCACTCACTAGATTTGTCCATACAAGGTTGGAAGCCGGGATTTTGTCACTGAACTTATTTCACTCACTGATTCATGGATCCTAATGGAGGTGTCCAGAAATCCTTGTCTATTTAGACAGGCTTTTGCACAAAGAATTAGTTTATGGGAATGAGAGTTTGGTGGTGGTATTCTTTGCTAGGGAGTTTGCAGTTTGTTTTAACAGAGTCTGTGTCAATTTTGATTTAACTTATGGTTCTTAAGTATGTTATATAAATAAAAAATAAATAAAATTTTGGAAAAATCAGAGATTCTGGCACGTAGACATTTCTATTTTTTCCTTTATTGAACTCCTGCTTTTCCTTGAAAGCGACATTTTCCCTTCATGTAATTTAAGTTTCTGCCATAAGGTAGTTGGCAGTCTCTAGACCAGGGGTAGGCAACCTATGGCACGGGTGCCGAAGGCGGCACACAAGCTGATTTTCAGTGGCACTCACACTGCCCGGGTCCTGGCCACCAGTCCGGGGGGCTCTGCATTTTAATTTTAAATTAAGCTTCTTAAACATTTTAAAACCCTTGGTTACTTTACATAGAACAATCGTTTAGTTATACATTAGAGACTTATAGAAAGAGTCCTTTTAAAAACGTTAAAATGAATTACTGGCACGTGAAACCTTAAATTAGAGTGAATAAATGAAGATTCGGCACACCACTTCTGAAAGGTTACTGACCCCTGGGCTAGACCATTGGACTTTCCTCTCTTTGAGTTTGCTAGTGACCAATCAACTTATAACAGCTTATCCTCCTTACTCAGCAACACTATCTACAGGCTGCTTTTGCACACTTTCTTTAGGTGGATTATTCCCTAGCCTTTAAAGATGCTTATGGAAAAAATTAGTGAAGGGCAAACCTTAAGTGACTAAAATGTTTTCTAAAATAGCAAGACTAATAACGAATGAACTATCAGCACTAATGTAATTAAGGTCTGGAATAATCCCAAATAGTCAAATGCTTCTTCATAAAAATCCAATTTACCAGTACAAAATCTCTTTCTGTTCCTACTCATTTGACAATCTGGATCAATCAGATATAGAGAGTGCATAGTGACTCCCTAGTTCTGGTGGTCAAGATGCTCCTTCTAAGGATAGTATCTGCCAAAGCTGACAACAAATTTGTAGTAGCATATAGGTACGTAAAGATCATCTTTTGGCAGCTTTACACAAGTCCCTTGCCGAAGTCCTTTTCCTTTCAGCCCATGGGATAAGTCATGGCTCTAGTACAGTGGGCTATAAATGGCTCAGGGGAAGAAGACTATGCAGCGTTATGTGGAAGCACAAGACTTTTAGCCACCTAGCTGTAGTGGATCTGGACTTCACCCCCTCCCCTTGAAGTCCTGAAGTGGGGACAAGAGTGATGAAAACTGGACCAGTGGGAGCATGGGAAAGTAAAACATAGCATAGCTCAAGACTGCCTGTCCTGAAAGAGGAAGAGGAATGTGAGTTTCAGCTTCTAACATTGGCTGCCCAGTGAGGACTCAGTCGGAGGGGGATGTATTAGTCACCAAAACTGAGAAGCCAGGGTACTCAGACACGGGTACCCAGAAACGGGTACCCAGAAATTTCAAGGCTGCTTCCACTGCCATGGAAGAGGCCTTTCAGAGAGGAGGCAGACTAAGTTTGGGCCTGCTGTACTCTGTCTCAAGGAAGAGCAAAAATGGATGTCACAATTGCCACTGAAGACATTTGGGCACTGCCGTACCTGTGCATCTTCTGCCTGTCCATCTCGTTGCTTGCTAGAAGGTGTTTGCCTGGAGTTCAGGCAGGAGATTAACTGATGAAAACACAGCATCCAGAGTGAAGGAAATGCAGCTGGTCAGGAAAAAAAATGTCATAAGTGATGACTGCTCCCCTCTTCCTTCCAGGTTCAGCCATTGAGGGAAACCATTTGATCCAGATTGTTAAATGAGTGTCAGCAATCTTTCATTTCTATTGCAGGATATGTATTCTAGAATTGTTAATCTCACTGGACCTTTTTTCTGATTGCTCCTCCTTTCAGGCATTACTTTTTCCAGAGATATTCCTCATCCCCAACTGAAGAAACCGAGTCACTTTGGAGATGGCTCATGACACTTGGTAAGGGATATATGTCTAGCCTGTTTATGAACATTTTAAAATCAGATCAGTTTTTCTTCAACTGAAACTTGTTAGATTTAAACGCTGATCTCTTTGTTTCCTTGCATTCTGCCTTAAGTTTACTGCTTATTTTAATTTCCAGGCTATATTAAAACAAAACTCCTCTGTACTGAAAGAACAGCAAAGGACAGCTATATAGGGGAAAAACAGTTATTGTCATTACGGGTTTTTCATTAGTGTGCTCACTTCTTAAGCTCCATTGATCAACCATTAATTATATATATTGAAGCAAAGTTCAAAATGTGCTTGGCACTGTACAGATTTAATTAAACATGCATTAACATATGTATGCATGTATCTTTTTCAGAGTATTTTCAGATTGTAAAAATATCAGTTATTTATGTATGTATGTTACTTCCTTAAGCCCTTAGTGGTATTCATGCCTATTATAAATACATATCCAGTGCTCATATGCATAGAACAATTTTTAATTACACAAATTTAACTTAGCTAAATGTATAGAAATCAATGAAATTTTAAATTCAAAATTTGAGGAACTGAATACCACTAGAAATGCTGTACACATGCACTAAGAATTTGCCATGTTTACAGGCTTCAGACCGAGTTTATCATATAAATATATGAATAACATACTTTAAACAACACTTAAAATAAGCAACTTGAGGGGGTTACTTCGACCTGTAGGAAATCTTATTGTAACAGAATGTGTTTGACTGGTTAACAAAGGGAAAATGACAGGGAATAGCACTCACTTGGACATCTACAGTAATAATGGTTAAGTTCCTGGGGGAACAACTTTATATTCAAATATTTTATTCCTGCAATGGAAAGTGGATAATCAACCCAACTTAACAATCAATCTAAGCTATGATCTATATTGTAATGAGTAATCAAGATACAGAATCTGAAGGTGCATGCCTATATCCACAGAAAAGTTTAAAATATCCAGTTTAAACTGCTATTTGAAAGCGGTAACAAAAGGAGGAATAAGAAAGAACAAGATGAGCACCAGTGTGGTAGGGACAGTCACATTTATTAGTACACTTAAGAGAGTGCAAGAGGAAGAGAAAACTAAAAGACAAACTAGCTTTGCTTTAGAATAAAGACAGACTACTGTTTTCTCTAACAGATTTATTTCAAAAAGTACACAAGTCTATCATGAAACTCCAGCATTTTTTTTTAAACAAATGGACTCCTACAAATTTCAATGCTTCTACTTTAAATTCTTAAAAATTAAATATAAAACCTCATGCTGAAATTCATACCAATATCAAATACTATGCTTTGTGCACGTGAAGTATTGTATACCTTTTTCCAGTTGCAGACCTTTACTCCGTTAGGCAGTATTGCTTTAGTATAATTAAGTTGAAATGTGCCGCATCATTGAGAAGCCCAAAGGCCCTATAAACACTTAATGCAGTGTTTCAGTAGGGTTTAAGTGATACGATGAACCTAATGTGGACTTTACTCCTACGTGGCAAGAGTACAAAGAACAAAAGTCTGCCATGAAAACTATTGTCTATTACTGTTGGCTTCCTTTATTGCAGAAAAGCCCTGATTTACAGACAGATATTTTAAAAACTTCTTTAACACTTAGCTGTATTGTTACTAAACAAGAGGTATGAGGACATTTAATCTGAATGTAACAATATACTACACAACATTAGATTAAATGTGTACTTTTGTACGTTTCTGAATAGGCAAAATACCACAGTTAATGGCATTTACAAAAATATGATGGATATTTATTTCGCTGAACTGGAACAAGGCATTTTTAATGCACTAAACGCTTAAAAAATTTACTCATGAAATTTCAGTGTAAAATAACGCCTCACAAAAACACCTTTAAATATCTGTTTCAGAAAGTTTATTAAAAGGAAGTTAATGATATCCGGTCTAATGTAGTGTTTTTTCAAATTACATAAGGCTGTCACGCTTTATTCATCCCAAACTAAAATCAGAGTATGCCCCATTGACAATGGAAAACTAAATTTTCAGTCATCCAATTAACTACTTATTACTTCTTCAGTTCATTTAGATTTGATATTTACAAAAAAGAGTTTATCTTCAACTATAAGACTGCGTGAATGAGGCATTGAGGATGGTGTGTTCTAATCGGTGAACTAGCTGTGCTTGCTTCCTATAAGAGTTTTCCTTAGAAGTCTTATCTGTAACAATTAACACTCTAATTGGAGGGGCGGGGGAAGTACTGGGACAAGCTATTTTGTCCCATCCATTCCATTTCTAAATAGACAATACATTTTAATCTGGCATCTGTTTTAAGTAAATTAGAGTCTGAATTTAAAGAAAAAAACAATAATTTACTAAACCATTTATTTTGTGATATTAATCAGATTTATAGTAGTAATAAGGTGGCCTCCATAATAATACTTTGTCCATTCAATAGGCCTGGATGTTAGGTACTTTAGACAAAGTCTATCCTAAGTAGGTAGTCCTATGTATTTCAGAGGACACTGTCAGTTCCTGTTACTTTATCTTCCATGCAATTTCATAAAGAGACATTGTCAAGGCTGCAAGGCCTAAAAGCTATGTTTTGAGGCCACATCATGCTGTCCTTTCCCTCTATCACTTATTCCTTTCTTGTGAGCTGACAGGGCATTAAATAGGCACAAATGCAGCTACACCTGCTTTGATGTAATACATTTATGTTCTTCAGTATCTTGCCTGTTTACCTGACAGGAGTATGGAGTATTGGACAACGCGAGGAGAGCCCATCTCACAAACATGTCCACAGACGGATTAATCAAGCACTTTAGACTGTTAGCTAGTTGCCCAGTCCTACTGCTGGTTTTTAATCTGTGCTTTACCTGTTTTGCACAGCAGATCAGTTTTCAAGATTGACATAACAGCATTTTTAAAATAATAAACACCTTACTTTAGGGGTAGGCAAAATTTTGGTGTATCAATATATCAATCAACTGTGACAGTCTCTCTTCAGTTTTATAACTGGATATGGGAAGGGACTGTCTTCGTTCCCTACATCAGGGGTTCTCAAACTTCATTCCACTTCGACACCCTTCTGACAACAAAAATGACTACACAACCCCGGGCGGGGGGAGGGGGAAGAACCCAAAGCCCGGCTCTGCCCAAGCCCCGGAGCCCCACTGCGCTGGCTAGGGAGGGGAGGGAGGGGGCAAGCTTCAGCCCCAGGCAGAGGGCCTGTAACCTTAGCCCCGCCGCCCAGGGTTGAAGCCCTCTGGCTTCGACTTTGGCCTGGGTGGTTGGGCACAGGCTTCGGCCATGGCCCCCAGCAAGTCTAAGACAGCCCTGGGAACCACACTGGGATTGCGACCCACTTTGAGGTTCCCACCCACAGTTTGAGAACCTCTGCCCTACACTTTCAAAAATTCCTTAAAATTAAGATTTTTTTTTTTTTTTTTAAAGAATATTGTATTCATGTGTCTGGAAAATAACTACAAAGTATTACGTATAACATGTGAGGGTTCTAATAATCTAATCTGGTACTACAGTGAAAGTGAATGTTTTCAGGAACATAACATTCACTAGTTTGTAAAGAGAAGTTCAAGCAAAACCAAAGTGTTTTGAAATACAGAACATTATGCAGAGTTACTTAAGCCACATCCAAAATATTGGCAGGAAGAGGTACAAATATAAAAAGTATGTAAGACGAAATCAGGTCACAGTGTTGTAAAGTCTATACCTTCATGTTTAAGAAGCACCTTTCCAAAAAAAAAAAAAAGTAATTTAGGCACCAGAAATTTCTTTAAAAAACTTAAGTTACAATCAGGCATAAAAGTTTATTGGAAAGGCACAGATGAAAGATAAAAGTATCTTAGTTCTAACAGTATCTGATTACAATCTAAAAAAAGATGTCCCAAAATGTGGAAAGTTTTATACATATCTAAAATACTTAATATCTACTTCATTCTCTAAATTCAGAATGAAAAGGGTTTATATACTCTACATAATAATCCAGATCAAAAATTGTGTATCTACCTACAACTAGGACAAACATCTAAGAGCAACCTAAATAATTTCACAGACCTAGTCAGCTATAGAAAAAACAGACACTACAGCCTAAAGCTTCCCTAAACTCTTGAGAAAACCTTTTGTCTCACACCATTGTAATACAGATATACCTAGTATCTTTCACACAGGCAGTTCAGACATTTAGCTTAAATAAGATCAGTGTTGTACTCTATCTTCATTTTCAGTTTGAAGAATATTTGGCAGTTTAATATCCACTACTGACATTTTAAACTTACAAAGACTCGAACTGATGCAAAATTCAAATACACTGTCCACAACAACGCAATAGCTATCATCACAAGATATCAACAGTACTTTAAGTCTGAAACTAGTACAGAAACTACACTGGAAAGCTTTTTTTTTTTTAATTTGTAAATTGTGAAAGTTTTTTTTTTTTAAATTCAACAATAAATTTTAGTTCTATATTTACAATTTTGGATAACCACACTGCATGAAGAAGAGAAACTATCTGAAATTCTATTTTTATTATGAGAAAGTAAATGGAATTAAGTGTTTGGTACCAATATTTAGAGGTTAGTTTGGTTTTAATGGGGACATCGAGGACCAAGTTATTTTACCCCCTTTACAAATTCTTTGTACAAAAACTGTTTACACAATGCCCTAAAATAGCAGACTAATATTGTACTGTGTATATATACACACTATGGTCAAAAATAAGTTTCCAAAATAAGTGAGCAGATTTTACCAACTCACAAGCACTTATTTCCCATTAAATGCAGATGGAGCTTCTGCGTGCTTACTTCTTTGGAATCAAAATATGGATTTAGAAACCTACAGTGAGATTTAGAAAACTAAAGCAAGGTTCTGAAAATCTTAACAGACAGATAAATATCTATCTCGCATAATTTAACTATTTGTCCACAAACACACATCCATTTTTCATGGGAAAACAGTTGATCTGAAGTTTTGGAAGACTAGGTTCCATGAGAAACAAGTTGGTATAAACTTGATGATGTCCCTTTAATGCCAGTGAACAGTTTTGGGTTGCTTGGCATGACTATAATAAAATGCTCTTCTCTTAAAATTGGGGTCTCATAAAGCTTGCATGGTCTCCTGTAGCATTTCGACTTGTTGCATTTAATCGCAAAATCAAGTTTATTAGTTGACTGGGTTCAATTAACTGCAACTGGTAGCCCACGATATTCAAGTTCTCAGCAATTCAGAAGATGCTCCAAAAGCACATTACAAAAGTTAAAGATTTCCACAGACTTTCAGTAAAATATTTAGATCATTCAAGTACTTCAGCCACTGTGGCCATCATCACAGAATGGCCAAAGGAGTCAAAATATTTAAGTCATTCAAAATTTTGAGGGTGAAGTCTCTGGAAATCTAATTTCATGGAGTACAGTTGCAATGTCTTTTCACTGTCAAAAATATACAACATTGTGTTTCATATTCAGAATTCCACATCTAGCTGATATGGTGTTTTTTCATCTAAAATTCAAATACCTCCATTGTTTCATGTCTCATTCAGAACTTCAATGCTTTTGCTGAAGCAATTAATTAATATATTTTAATAACAGTTCAAAATTAATAAGCAGAAGTGATGGCTGTTCAAACAAACTGTTCGTTTTCTTCAAGGACAATTTTGTGCACTTTTTAAATGTAGGTTGGAACAAGTTTTTTTTTTATTTAATATTTGTATAGAATAAAAAAAAAGCATAAATTAACACCATTCTATACTATGGACCCATCCTTGCTTTGTGCTGGAATCATCACAGGGACAGCTCCCATTCTACTTAGATTAGGTGCAGCTACCTTTGATGGTGGAAAGTTTGGGTTTTGACCAGGAGAACGTTCAAAGTCTTCACTTGGTACTTTATTATATGGAGTCTTGGCATATCCTTCCATATTGGAGGGAGACATTGAACCCAGAGAGGAACGATTGCTGCCTATATAGCTGCGGGCTGTTGAAGTACGACTCTTTGGAGGAGGAACATCCTCTCTGAAAATAGTTAAAAATAAAAATGGTTTAAACCAAGAATGTATTGGTGTTTTGAGAGATTTATAAAATTTCTACTGTTTTTTCTATTACAAAAATAAAAGTGTAAAAAACAGTAATACTGTTTATTACTTTAAAAAATGTTTCAAATATTTACCACTTTCAGAATCCTTTTTAACTGAACAAAATATTGAAACATCAGAAAATAGGATACAGGCATATTAATGTATACTACATTAAAAGTATAAGGTTTTAGGCTTAGCTGTCACACTGGCTTAATGTACTGGCTTAGGTCAATGCAGAATTCTAATCAGCCATAATGAATATATTACCCACAAGAAAACATTAAGAGGAAGTTATTTTCTAGTTTCAGATATTACAGTTCAAAGGGTAAAGAAAATGGGCCATTACCTAATATCATGAGGCACTTCTTTTTCATATTTTTTTTCTTTACGTTTCTTACAGCAACAGAAGACAAGAAAGGCCAATAAAGAGAGACCCAGAAGAGTTCCAATAACTGCTCCAGCAATTGTGCCAGCTGTATTTATAGCTAGAATAGATTAACACAAATTACTACAATACTGACATTTAACTGAATTTGCATAACTAGAGAATTCTCCATTTACACCTTAAAATAAAAACAAATGTTCTCTATACTGAGAAATATTACTGAACTGATACATGCATACTTATACACGTTTAAATAAAAAAAAACCACAAACACATGGGAAGAAAGGTCAAAAGGCTGACTTGTTTATTGGAGCTGAAAGAACGCTCAATACTAAAAAATATGACAAAATTAAAAATGGTGTCAGCTACCTGTTCTACAGCATATTTCTTTTATAGATTACAAAAGGATCAAATGAGTTTATTTTTTTTAACTCATTCATCAACATTTCTTATTTTGCAGAAATTATTATATAGCAAGTACTTACGGGGAGTGACATTTAGCACAACGAAACAGTCATCAGTGCCAATTCTGTTTGCAGCCACACAACTGTATGTACCAGAGTACTCCTCAGAGACATTTTTCAGAGACAGTTCACCTGTATCTTTATCTAAAAATATTGAAGAAACTAGTTAAAATTTTCCATTAATGATTATTCAATATTTCAAAAGGTGTTAATCCATTACAACAAATTTTATTTTAAAATGTCAGTGTCTTAGTTATTTTGACATCAGTTTGAAAAAAATTAGCCATTTGTCAAGCTGCAAAGAGCTGTCATATATAATACTATAATTCTTTTATGAATAACTGGAAGCTTATTCCATAGCATTTAATTTCAGTATTCAGTCTTGGTACTCCATACCACTAGTCTGCTGAGAACACTTCCTTGCCAAGAGTGTAAGGGATGTGTCTAACACAGGTAATCTGTGAGGTACCAGATCTTAAGACAGTAAGCCTAGGCATAAAAAAACCTTAGCATTTCAAGGTAAAATAAAAACATGAAGACAAAGCCTATTATCATCTTAAATATATTACAATAGCAAAGAATAAACATTACTTAATAACGATGTCGCCGGAAGTTCCTCTGTGCCAGTTATTTTCCTCCAGTTGTAGGACAAGAGTGGGGAACCTTCCTGTGATACACATTTCAGGGTAAGGTCTCTTCCAGTTTCCTGTGATCCTTCAATGTAGCATTTAGTCATTGCTGGCTTTACTAATAAATAAAGTATTATTTAAATTAATTAAAAGTCAGTTATGGTGTCCATTAATTAAGCTTTAGCAAATCATTTTTCACTGTACAAAACTTGAAATCAGCCTATATTTTTTAACTCTTATGTTTCATACAAAGGGCAAACCAATTTTTGAGCCATTTTCAAGAAATGTTAATTATTTCTACATTTTTGTCCTCCTCCTCCTCCATTCCACTGCAGGAAGAGGGGTATCAATCCTCTAATTTTTGAACACTAAATAATAGGGCTGTCAATTAATCACAGTTAACACCTGCTATTAACTGAAATCAAAACTTAACGGTGTTAATTTTTTTAAACACATTAATCATATACATGTGTGAGGGTGGAAGGCACCAGCAGCAGGTGAGGGCTGGAGCCCCACGCACCAAGAGAGGATGGAGCCCCGAGCAAGGCTGAAGCCCAGAGCCCCCACCCCGACCCTCTATTTGAAAATATAGAAAACCCACAAAAATGTAAATAAATGGTATTCTAGTATTGTTTAACAGTGCGATTAAAACTGCGGTTATTTTTTTTAATCTCGCGATTGTTTTTAAATCACTTGACAGCCCAATTTATCCACTTACAATTTAGTATTAGATTATGAATTTATTTTACACAAGCATCGCTTTTATTTTAAGTGTCAAATGTAATATGGCATGTAACAATTTGCCCTCAAAAACATATACAGCGTATAGCATCTGTACAAATTATCTTACCAAGTACAGTCAACTGTATTTTTTGGCTTTCAACTCCCGGAGCTTTCTTCACTCTGCACTGGTATGTGCCTGTGTCTGCTGACTTTAGATTCAGGATATCTATGGAGCCATCACCAGATCTGGGATCAGGATTAGTGAACTGTACCCGTCCATTCATAGCTTCATAGTAATTATTATAAATCCTGTCTACAGAGTACATAATAATCTAAAAGGAAAAGAAAAAACAAGTATTTTCTTCAAACAAATCTGCATAGCAATTTGAATATTTCAAATGAACCACCATTCTATTTCTTTGGAAGATATTTTTTCATGTGTAAAAATAATTCTAACCAGAACAATTAAAAAAAACCCATCCAACACAATTTATCTGATGGAAAATGAATAAACTCTATTAACAGCTATTTAAAATTGCTGTGTGCTAATACTTATACTGGAAACCTCTGCATGAAGGGGTTCATCTAAATGTACTGGTATTGCTTCTAAAGAATGGAATGGGAAAGGGACTAATATTTTAAGATCTAAGAATTTTTTTAAAATATTTTCTTAGTAAAAGCAGACTTGTTTGGTTCAACACAGCATTGTCTTTATCAGTAACAATAATCTATGATTCTATGAACTGAAAAAAAAAATTAAAATAAAATTATCCTGGAGTTTTCTCCTCTTTACCACTCACTAACTTATAGTGAGCAATCACTTGTCCTTCTAGATCTTAATGATGTTTATATAACTGGCATTCATTGTTTACTATTCCTGTGCATGGTGCTTCACAGACATGCAAGACCACAAGTTCCCTGACTTGAAAGAGACAAAATTCAGAGAGCAAGAGGTTCTTTATGGGCAGAAAGCTTCAACATTCAGAGCTCTTACAACAGCTAGGAATTAAAAGGTCTCTAAAAAGCTGTCTCTACTCACTGTTTGTTCCTTCTTTTGATTATCTGTTGGTATTAAGACCCATTCAACATCTAGTGGGCCTTGATCTTCTTGTGCGACAGTGAATGTACATGGCAATGTAACTTTCTCTCCTTGCGCTTTTTCAACCATAGGCTGGTTAGTTGAAGTTATCTTTAGGCCTTTTGTTAGACCTAGGGGAAAAAAAAAAGTGGTGGTATAACAAATGTTAAACTTCTACTAATTCAACAAACAATAATTCAAATCTATGGATAAACATTCAACTTTTATGATAAACTTTCCATTAGACATAGGCCAAGATTTTCAAAAGTGGATACCAAATAAGTTGCCCAATTATCCAAAGTGCTGAGCACCCAATAGCTCCCTTCACTGAAACAGGAACTGCTTGGAGCTCAGCATCTTTGAAAGTCAGCCTGCTTATACAGATGCCTAACGTCAGGCACTCACTTTGGAAAATCTTGGCCATAATACGTGGTTAAGTGTACAGAACTGAAATTGTCTAGTCGGACATTTTTAGCAGCGCTTACCCAACAAATCCTGTACCATACTCTGTTATTGAACAATGAAGTAAACTGGATATAATGTTAATCAGTTCAACCTGGGAGTCCTATAAATAGTCACTTGAATCAGGAAAAGCTACACCCTTCCTCATTTTCCATCTCCTACACAAACACACCCTAGTTTTATGCAACGTAAGTCCTATAAAAAGCATACATATCATAAAGGGTTTTAGTTAACAGTGACTTTTCACAACAGTAAATGCATACCACAATCCTAATGCTACCTCTCTGGTATAGATAAGGACATATAGCATACTGCTAAGGTCAGTTAAGTCTGACAGGACAGTTGTGAAATCTTGACGTTAAATTACTTGTTCTTGAAACATAAGGATCATTTTGCTTTAAAGAATGGGTGGGTTAATCTTTTCCAAAAATCCTACTGAGTTTTCAGATTTAATTTTTGTGTCAGCCTTTTCTGCCTGATCTCCTCCTGGACAAATCAGCATAATCCTAATTTGCATGGTATGCTCAAAGAAGAATATATGTTTCCAAGCGACAGATTCTGCTCAATCCAATGCTTCAAAAGAAGAAAGAAACTATACAATGACCAAACAGGATTGTCATCAAAGAAGATTTACATAAGCGACCGGAAGCTATCTTTCCATAATATATTACAATCTTAAATCTACAACATGTGTTCATCTGTCATGTTTTTTATAGCAGAATCACACAGTATTTGTTTAGCAATCAGGAAATGTTCCAAAAGGAACATTTCACTGTGTAAACTGTGAGATGAACTAGAAAGGTATTTGATGTTTTGAATCTATTGTTGGGTGTGAACATCTTGCTGAAAGTCAACATTTGTGATAGACTAGTAGGTTAAGTGCTTTAAAATGGTAATTTCTTATCTGAAGTAGTAAAACTAAATACTGTACAATATTAAGAAGCAAAATGCGACCTTGTACTGAAATCACGTGCTATGTAATATGAATAGTGTTGTTCACCGTGAAAGAGTACACACATTGTTCTGTAAAACGTATCTTTTTAAATACTTCTCCCCCTTTTTTCCCCTCCCGCAGCTGCAAGTTTTTCAAGCCTCCCTCCTCCATTCCGAAGGCTATCTCAGATAAGGTGGCGGAAAAAAACGCACGCAAGATGAAATTTTCTCTGAAATCATGCAATCGACCCGCAGTGAAAGAGCTTATTTGATTGAGTGGAAGGACACAGTATCACAGTACAGGAAAGTGTCCAACAAACGTGAGGCCAGGAGGGATGAATGCGAGGCCAGGAGGGACGCTCGAGATGAGAGGTGGCGGCAAGAAGATCAAAGGAGGCAGGATGCAACACTGCAGCTACTGTGGGATCAAACAGACATGCCTTGGCATCTGGTGGAGCTTCAGGAACGGAAGTAGGATCACAGAGTGCCGCTGCAGCCCCTGTATAACCGCCTTCCCCATGGTCCATAGCCTCCTCACCCAGATGCCCAAGAACGGGGTGGGGGAAAAGGGCTCTGTGCACCCTGCCACTCTACTCCAGTGGACAGCCCAAGCAGAAGGCTGTCATGCAACAAGTTTTGAAGTGACCTTTTGCTTCCTTCCCTCTTCCCACACCCACCTGGGCTACCTTGTCAGTTCTCTCCCTATTTTTATAATCAATTAATAAAGAATACATGGATTTTAAACGATAGTGACTTTATTTCCTTTGAAAGCAAGCTGTGATCAAAGGGGGGAGGGTGGGCGGCTTACAGGGATGAGTCAATCAAGAGGGCAGGTATTCATCAAGGAGAAACAAACAGAACTCTCACATCATAGCCTGGTCAGTCATGAAACTGGTTTTCAAAGCTTCTCTGATGAGCAACACTTCCTGGTGTGCTCTTCTAACTGCCCTGGTGTCTGGCTGTGCGTAATCAGTGGCCAGGCAATTTGCCTCAATCTCCCACCGCGTCATAAATATCTCCCCCTTACTCTCACGGAGATTGTGGAGCACACAGCAAGCAGCAATAACAATGGGAATATTGGTTTGGCTGAGGTCTGAGCAAGTCAGTAAAGTGTGCCAGTGAGCTTTTAAACATCCAAATGCACATTCTACCACCATTCTGCACTTGCTCAGCCTATAGTTGAACAGCTCCTGACTACTGTCCCTGCTGCCTGTGTATGGCTTCATGAGCCCTGGCATTAAGGGGTAGGCTGGGTCCCCAAGGATAACTATAGGCATTTCAACATCCCCAACGGTTATTTTCTGGTCCGGGAAGTAAATGCCTTGCTGCAGCTGTTTAAACAGATTAGTGTTCCTGAAGACGCGAGCGTCATGAACCTTTCCCTGACATCCCATGTTGATGTTGGTGAAACGTCCCTTGTGATCCACCAGTGCTGGCAGCAGCATTGAAAAGTACCCCTTGAGGTTTATGTACTGGCTGCCTTGGTGCTCCGGTGCCAAGATACGGATATAGGTTCTATCTATTGCCCCACCACAGTTAGGGAATCCCATTGCAGCAAAGCCATCCGATATGGCCTGCACATGTCCCAGAGTCACAACCTTTGGTAGCAGCAGCTCAATGATTGCTTTGACTATTTGCATCACAGCAGCGCCCACAGTAGATTTGCCCACTCCAAATTTATTCCCAACTGACCGGTAGCTGTCTGGCATTGCAAGCTTCCACAGGGCTATCGCCACTCGCTTCTCAATTGTGAGGGCTGCTCTCATCGTGGTATTCTGGCGTTTCAGGGCAGTGGAAAGCAAGTCACAAAGTTCCATGAAAGTGCCCTTATGCATGTGAAAGTTTCGCAGCCACTGAGAATCGCTCCACACCTGCAACACTATGCGGTCCCACCAGTCTGTGCTTGTTTCCTGGGCCCAAAAATCGGCGTTCAATGGCTAGAACCTGCCCCATTACCAGCATGATCTCCAACGCGCCGGGGCCCGTGGTTTGAGAGACTTCTGTGTCCATGTCCTCATCACTGTCGTCACCGCGCTGCCGCCTCCTCCTCGCCTGGTTTTGCAGGTTCTGGTTCAGCATAAAGTGCACGATAATGCGCAAGGTGTTTACAATGTTTATGGCTGCTGCGTTGAGCTGATCAGGCTCCATGCTTGCCATGGTATGGTGTCCGCACAGGTAACCCAGGAAAAAAGATGCAAAACAGTTGTCTGCCGTTGCTTTCACAGAGAGAGGGAGAGAGGGGAAGGGGGCCTGACGACATGTACCCAGAACCACCCGCGACAATGTTTTTTGCCCCATCAGGCATTGGGATCTCAACCCAGAATTCCAACAGGCGGGGGAGACTGCTGGAACTATGGGATAGCTACCCACAATGCAACGCTCCGGAAGTCGACGCTAGCCTCGGTACTATGGATGCACACCACCGAATTAATGTGGTTACTGTGGCCGCATGTACTCGACTTTATACAATTAGTTTCCAAAAACTGATTTCTGTAAAATCGAAGTAATCCCATAGTGTAGACATACCCTATGTATCAGTCTACTAAAGCTATCCTTCTCCCTTGACCCCTCCCCCTTTCTCCTACCATCACCTCAGTGAGAGAGAATAATAAGACATCCCCAGGTCTGCCTTCCAGCTAAATCCAACTCTACCCAACAGAGCCCAGAATTACCATCCATGGGAAGCATGAAGAAGAGGTATGTAGGAATCAAAGTTCCCATACTATTTTTTTAAAGTGCATTTTAAAACTACTCGGAGTTTATTATATAACAGAGATGCAGACTGAATTTCTATAGCCCCATCCAGTTTCTGGCTGCTTGTTACTACATTTTCTCCAGTCTCAGCCAATAAATACAGCCAAGAGAAAATAAGCACAAACCCATCCATCAGAGATCACATAGCAGTAAAGAACTTGTTAAAACTACAATTATTCTACATAGCAATACAAGATTCAAAAGATCTTTTAAGAATTATTTCAATTACAGCTTGAATAGCACTTGAGAAAAAAGCCATTGTGCACTTTGTTCAACATACAAGAATCCTTCCACAACGATTAACTTTTTAGATATTACTACTGGGGGGAGGGGGGGGTCTGTGAGTCCCTCAATGCCAGCTGGCAAAGGGCCCCCATATCCCATCAGGCCTGACACACACAGTGCCCTAACATACATCATAATGGTGTCATGTAAGGTATCATATGTAAACTGTTGATATGCTGGTCCTGAAAATCAGTGTGTTATGTATGTACAGACTGTATACAAAAAGTTATAGATGTGTGCTTGAAATATGTTCTTAAAATGTGTTTGGGAGGCAGAGCAAGAACCCAGCCTGCCTGAGACAAATGAATGTGTATTTACCTTCTGACCTGATTACAGGCGGAGGACAACAGAAATACATTTGCATATAAAGTAAATAAAGCCATTAAACTAGACAAGCAGGGAAGAAGACCGTTAAACAATCTTGCCAGGGGACAGAGTCTGAACCCCAGGAAGGTTCCTGGCTTTTGAAACAGACAATAAACTTTGGATAATATAAGAGGGGCAAAGAGAATCTAGAGATCAGTAATGTAGGGGTCACAAGAGCACAGCACCTTACTGAACCTCACACTCCCATGAGGCAATCCAAGTAATTGGTGTAGATTTTAGAGCACTTAGAGGAATTGGGTTCTAAACAGAAAGATGTTCTTAACCTTAACTACAGCAGAGTTATTGCTCTAATACAGATTTCATGCTAAAGTGAATTCAACTGATATAGTGAGTTAATGGCCCACTTCCTAGTAACTGAAAGTGAAGATGTTCTCCTGATGCAATATGACTAGCAAGACAACACAGGTAAAGGGAGAAAGCAGAAAATTAACTGAAATGTCTGAAGATTTTTCTTTTACAAACCAAAAAGCTTTTAAACCACCAAGACTAGAATTAAGGGTTCAGCACTTCTAATACAATTAGCTCTCTAATTTTAAGAAATCTCCCATTAGTGCAACCATTGATTCAGTTGGATCAGTGAAAGCCTGAGTAGGAGCTATAAAGTAGGCAAGGCCCTTGCTACTTCCAGCATTTTTGATCACCAAGCACATTTAGTTGACAGTGGTAAAATTTTTAGAATCTGCTACACTCTTCCCTACACTTGTCCCACCCAAGCTACCACCAGTGCAGCTGAAGCAATCATAACACTAGTGGGATTTCCATACAGTCATGTTCTCAGCAAGTGTACTAGACCTACATTTCTCGCACTGCCTAGGCTGTTGACATCAACTGTACCAGAGAAACAGAACCTTGTGCTGACAGGTAAATAAAGCAAAAATAGTTTTCATAGAATCTCAGGGTTGGAAGGGACCTCAGGAGGTCATCTAGTCCAACCCCCTGCGCAAAGCAGGACCAAACTGGTGTTTGATTTTAAAACTGTGTTTTTAAGTTAGTGAATACAGTGTTAGTGAAGTTAGAGTCTTTGGCTTTCATTTTAAAGTAAAAATAACCAATAATATAACACCAAACAATTTTTCAAGAAACACTACAGGCTGATGATGGAAGGGAAGGCAGGGCAGGAAGAGGCAAGGCTACTTCAAAGGGACCGTCGTTAAAATTCATGTCCTGTTCACATTACTAATGTAAATTACTATTTCCTGGTCATCCTTTCAGAAGTTCATTTCTTAGGCTACTTGTGAATAACATAGCTGGAGTCGATGTACCTAGGTCAAGTTACCATGGGGTCTACACCAAGGAGGGTCGACGGGAGAAAATCTCCCGTTGACTTACCTTACTCTTCTCGTCAGGGTAGAGTACAAGGGTCGACTGGAGAGTGATTGCAGTCAATTTGGCAGGTCTTCACTAGACCCGCTAAATCGACCACCAGTGGATTGATCTAAGAGCATCGATCCCTGCCATAGTGTAGACCTGCCCTTAGGCTATGGCTACAATACAGCTTATGTTGACCTAAATTATGTTGCTATGGGGTAATTAAGATGACAGAGGAGTTCTCTGCCCATTGCCTTAAAGCGGCTACACTAGAGAGCTTACTGCGGTGCAGCGCCACTGTAAACTCTCTAGTATAGGGCAGTGCTTCTCAAAGTCAGGCTGCCACTTGTTCAGGGAAAGCCTCTGTCAGTCTGGGCCGGTTTGTTTACCTGCCGTGTCCGCGGGTTCATCCGACAGTGGCTCCCACTGGCTGCGGTTCGCTACTCCAGGCCACTTGGGGTGGCGGAAAGTGGCAGCCAGCACATCCCTCAGCCCACGCCACTTCCCACAGCCCCCATTGGCCTGGAGCAGAGAACTGCAGCTGGTGGGAGTTGCGATCGGCCGAACCTGCGGACGCAGCAGGTAAACAAACTGGCCCAGCCTGCCAAGGGGCTTACCCTGGTGGACTGCGTGCCAAAGGTTGCCGATCCCTGTACTAAAGCCTTGTCTAAGCACAAACTTGTACCAATTTAATTAAACTGATCTTATTTCTGTTTAGATTAAACCTGTTCTGAATCAATTTAAACTCAACAGAAATAAATGCAGTTTAAACCTAAATAAGTATCCACACAGCTTTTTACACCAAATGCTTAACAAAATCTATTTAAATTCACACCTAAATTAAACTGGTGCAACTCTGCAAGCAAGCACATCATACATAGCTGATTGGATATTGAATCTTTTCCCCTCTCAAGAGTTTGACAGGACTTTGCATTAATTATAATAATAAATTTAAGCAGAACAATTACAAAAGTTCCTTCTCTCACCTACACTGGTAATCAGCTACTCTTATGACACTGTAATCCCACTATTTGCATAGTCTTCCACCAAAACCAGGGAAATTAGGACCTGATACTCTTAATAAAAAAATTCAAAGAAATCTGTCCCAGCTCTCTTTATGCATTTTAAAGAAACAGGATAAAGAACACAGGCTATTTTCCCCCTTCTGTAGGTAACCTTTAATTCAAATTATTTGTTTTCTTTTTAAAAGAGAAACTCAATTCCAATGGACCAATTCACTATCATCTCCATTTTATTTTAGAGGCTCTAAATATCAGGTGCTGAAGGACAAGGTTTGAAATGTATATTAGTTAGGTGCATAAGGCCTAGTAAATTTTTAGGACATCTATTATTGAAAATTACCTTACCAGTGAGACAACCTAATTTAGAAGGGTCAGAGAAAGCAAAAAGAATACACACAAGGGAGAAAGGAGCAGTAGTAACAAACAAGCAGCAACTAGGGAATTAGTGAAAACAATTGGCAAAGATGCAGTAGGGAAGAAACAGATAGGAAAAGACTGCTTTGGCTAGTACTAAAGAAATCCAAACTTAATATTAGTGAGAATATGAAAGGGCAAGGAAGATGAATCCACAAAAAGAAAAAGGAGAAAGGTAAACTGAGGGAAAGAATGTGAAAATAAAACAAGTGGAAAAGAAATAAAGCTATGGCTGCATTTAAGCATTCTATTTACATAGCTATATTTAATTTAATTTCCCTGGAAAACGTCTAAGAATTCTTACATTTGGTAGGTTTGGAGTGCTTGGGCAAGAAAAGAAGAGATGAGATAATATTGCTGCTTACACTTCAGGGTATCAGGTTTCAGAGTGGTAGCTGGTTTGTCTGTATCAGCAAAAAGAACGAGGAGAACTTGTGGCACCTTAGGCCTGGTCTACACTAGCGGGGGGGTTCGAACTAAGGTACGCAAGTTCAGCTACGCGAATAGCGTAGCTGAACTCGAAGTACCTTAGTTCGAAGTACTTACCCGTCCTCACGGCGCGGGATCGAAGTCCGCGGCTCCCCCGTCGACTCCGCCACCGCCGTTCGCGGTGGTGGAGTTCTGGAGTCAACGGGAGCGCGTTCGGAGTTCAATATAACGCGTCTAGATGAGACGCGATATATCAAACTCCGAGAAGTCGATCACTACCCGCTGACCCGAGAGGGTAGTATGGACGTACCCTTAGAGACTAACAAATTTATTTGAGCATAAGCTTTTGTGGGCTAAAACCCACTTCATCGGATGCATGCAGTGGAAAATACAGTGGGAATATATATATATATATACACACGCAGAGGACATGAAAAAATGGGTGTTGCCATACTAACTATAATGAGAGGAATCAGTTAAGGTGGGCTTTTTTCATGGTGGGTGGGTGGGTGTGAGAGAGAGAGAGAGAGAGAGATCTTCCTACTGTATTTTCCACTGCATACATCCAATGAAGTGGGTTTCGGCCCACAAAAGCTTATGCTCAAATAAATGAATTAGTCTCTAAGGTGCCACAAGTACTCCTCGTTCTTTTTACTTCAGGGTATGCAACTATTGTGGGTAATAAGGTAGATTTTTTTGAACTGACTACTACGGTAGCAGAAAATATATACTTTTTAAAGAATTGTGTAGGATATAAACCAATCCCTTAATTTAAATCTTGGTAGGCAAAAAGAGTTTTTCCAATACATGTTTTACCGAGTTGTGCTACCAAAGAAGATTATCTCTATCTATTTGAAAGTCTTAAAGGTCAGCATGAATGCTAAAAACTGAGATTTACAAGTTAACTTCCACAAACTCTTTTTGCTGATTGCTGAGGGATTACAATGCCAGTATCACACTATAAAACCTCTCCCAGTCAGTGGCATTCCTAAATTCCTGCTCAGCATGAAACAAAACAGATCCACCAGGAGCCTAGTACACATCAGATATGGCTTATGGCAACTTGTAAAAAGCACTACTGCACAGGAGCTGTATGATGTTGGTGAGAGTATTTTGAGGCTGCGCAGTAATCCAATAATTGAGTATTCTGGTAAGTGTAAACAACACTATGTAAACTCAAAAGCTTGTCTTTTTCACGAACAGAAGTCGGCCCAATAAAAAAACAAATACTACTTCACCCACCTTCCTTGTCTCTCTAATATCCAACACTGCTACAACAACCCTGCAAACTAAAGAAAAGTAGCAGCTCTAAATGGCAAAGTATTACTGTGCAGAGATCATCATAAAATTACTAGCACAAATTATTTCTAAAATGCATCTAATGCTGTACAAACTCAGCTATGAACAAGGCTTTCCAATACACACAATTTGCAAGCTCATTATTTTGTAAAAAGTTGAGGTAAAAAGTTTTTTACTTCGTTTGCCACCAGGTTCCTATGTCAATTTTTGTGGGTTTTGTTACATATTGGATTATTGCAATATCCTCAACCTGGAATTTTAAATTGGTGCAGAATAGAATGGCCTGTTTATAATAAGTGGTGATTCTCAATGGCAGCACATGACACTTTTCTTCTGCGATCTACATTGGCTGCCTATTGGTTTTCTGGACTGAACTGAAGTGGTTTTGACCTATGAAGCTCTAGAGTTTGTGACCTTACTTAGGCCATGTCAATACTTACAACTAGATCAGCACTCCTGCAATCGATGCAGCAATGTTAATTTAGCAGATCTGCTAAGTCGATGGCAGAGCACTCTCTTGTCGACTTCTGTACTCCAGTTCCCTGAGAAGAATAAGGTAAGTCAGTGGTACAACGTCTCCCATGAACACAGCGCGGGACCTAAGTTACGTCAACTTCAGTTATGTAGCTTACATATCTGAAATAGCATAACTTTTAGGTCAAATTACAGCTGTAGTGTAGGCCAGCCCTTAGAGACTACCTCTTTCCTTGTACTGTACTGTCACACTTGTGAACAGTGGAGACGCTGAAGCTGGATTCCTCTGAATTTAACAGAACATTCTAGCTCCCTCTATGTGAGTGGACTACAATTCTGGAACAAGCTTCCCCTCTCCCCAATATAGGTCAGGTCCATTGACTTTGAGGACACACTGGAAGGTAAATCTATTTGCAAGGGCTGCCATAGAGCATGAAGTTCAGTCTGTGTGGATGGAGAGTTCTGCTGGCTGTTAGTTTTACTTTTCTTTTTGCAATTTATGACAGGGGTGCTTAGGGCTCTCTTTTTATTTTTGTATACAAATCCAAAGTAAATGTAATCATGTTTTCCTATTTTAAAGAAATATTTTCCCTTGTTGCTGTATTAAAGGATAACATAAACAGAAGAAACTATGAAAGTGGCAAAATGTGTCTATGCACAAAGTAAAGAAACTGAAAAAAAATATATGTTCTCCTCTAATCTGTTATATCTTGGGTGCTACCTGTAATAAATAGAAGGTGCAATAGTTTCAGTCAATAGCATGATTACCGACAGGAATCTCTTTAAAAAGTTGCATACTCCAGTGGCAAAGACTTGCTAAGCATGTACTATTTTTGTGTCTACATTTAGCAATTGTCAGAAAAGTTATTGCTTCTCAGATTAAAGATTAATAACTTAAAATATTTATAGATAATTTAGGCTCAAAACCTGCAAACAGCTAATTTGTGCTTAGCTTATAGCATCCGAAGAAGTGGGTGTTCACCCACGAAAGCTCATGCTACAAAACATCTGTTAGTCTATAAGGTGCCACAGGATTCTTTGCTGCTTCTACAGAACCAGACTAACACAGCTACCCCTCTGATAGCTTTACTCATGTTAGTAGTCTCCACTGCTCAGGTGAGTAAAGTTAACATGGGTGTTTGCAGAATCTGGGCCTTAGGAAGTAACTCCAAAGTGAACAAGGGCCTTTTCTAAATACTTTGCTTGACTATCATTAAAATAAAATTGAAAGTGAAAGGACAATAAAGGACTTTAATCTTTACCCAATAGTCCATTCTTTTTGTATCTATCTCTGTATTCACAAACTGTTCTGAACATTTTTGAAGCTCTTGTTCCTGAGCTGGTTTCCTAGCAACATCAGTAGTTGATGACCTTGCTCCACAGGGACATAGTTATCAAGTTCAGAAGCACAGAACACTTGTATTCTTTTCATTACTGTAGGAAAGCAAAGATTACAATTCCTTTTGTACAACCACTATCCAACAGAGTTATAAAAAGCTTTATCAACAAAACAAGTTAAAGTATAGAGCTTTATCTATTCCAATATCCAGGATCTTCAGATTCTGGAGAACTACTCAAGATGCATGTTGGATAAGTTTAGTTTGATTTGATTTGGACACATTTAAATGATCCAACGTGGTGTGGGTCAGTCTGCAATTAAGTAAAAGCCTCCTGAAATTCCAGTAGAGCAATCTACACAAATTTAATGGAGGCAGACAGTGTAAAGCAGAGTAACAAAACCGGGATCTTGGCAACAGAAGGGGCACTACCTCCCTATCCCCTAGCAGGAAAGTCAGTGTCAATAAAAAGAACTGAATAGTGGCACCAGCTATACACTATACCAAAATAATGCCCATCATCCCCCAAATGTCTCTACCTCTAGTTCACTTTAGGGGCTTTTCTTTTTGCTCTCATTCAACCAGATGCATCCTGATTTTCCTCTCATCTCCATGTTTCCCATGCCACTAAGGAGATTGAGACACATTAAAAAAGAAATATGGGATTTTGCAAGTCACTGCTGACATTTACAAGGAAAGTAAGCAAGTCACTTTTCATTTTGGGCATGTCAGAAATCTGTCAATCAAAGCATCTAAGATTTTAAATGTAAGGTAGCAGTTTATCCAGAGGACAGTAGGTTTTTGGCTGTCCAGAGCTACTGGACAATAGAATTTTTCTTAGCATGTGGTGAGCTCTATGTCAATAGTGTAAGCAAACTTATTCAGTAATACAACTTATTTTTAGAGGTGACATGAAAAGGGGTTCTTTATGATGTATCAAGGTGAACAGAAAGAAGGAAGGATTAAGCAGCATAAACAGCCATAGAGAGAAATGTCTGTATTTTAAAAGGGTCTGTTTTCCTCACTTATTTCATTAAGTTCAAGAGTAATAGTTTGACTGGTGATCACTCTCACCTTTTAATTAAAATAACAAAATATATGAGGAAGTGATAAAATTTCTTCAGTAGCCTGTCAGAGGAAGTTAAGTTATCTACATAGGTTCACTCTACAGAAATCATACAATTAGAGTTTTGAACCAAGAATATCCTCTACATTCTCCTAACAGAGGACTGACTCTTTAGACGGGAAGAGGTCCTCTTGCAACAAGAGGCTGACAAACTAGCAGTCCTCAGGATCCTTCTCTGTAGCTCACAAGCTCATCCCACCCCCACCCTACACAGTTCAAATGAATAGGAGCAGGAGGAACTGAAGTGGGAGCTCATGCAGCTGACTGGGCACAGGCACCCAAGTCCCTCCCCATCCCATGCAGAAGCTCTTTCAGGAGTCACCACTGCTGCCACAAGATAGTAGCAGGGGCTCAGCTGTGGCTACACCAAGGAAAGCGCCACAAGGAAAGTCTGCAACCCCCCGCTCTCACTCTGCCACTGAGCTCCACTTCACCAGACAGAGAATGGCTCCTGTACCTCACCCACTGAAAATGCTCAAGCAAGTGGAAAGGAGAAGGGATATTCCCTGAGGGAGAGAGAGAGAGAGAGAGAGAGAGAAGGGGAAAATTTCCAAAAACAGGGTAAAGTTACCATCACTGTTTAGCTGAGATAGTGATTAAAACCGGTCCTAATCCATACTAGTATTTCCACTATTGTTACCATCCATGGGGCTTCACTGATGATAGCTAATGGTAGAATAAATACTGGCATTTCAGTATAAATATAGTTCTGAAGTCACAATTATGAGTTTTGAGAGTGCTAGGAGTTGAACACACAGAACAAAAACATGCACCCCCTCCCCGCCCCCCACGAGCTTACAATTTACATACAAGACAAGAGACAACAGATGAATACAGGTCTGTTGCATCTTATGCTGGGGTTATGTTCCGCAGTCAGCACGTAAAGCGAAAATCACATACAGTCAAAATTACATTGAGTGTAATGGCGGGCGGAATCGCCAGCACTACAGGTACAGTATTAAAATTGTTGTTTTTCTCTTTTTTTTGTTTTTGCCAACCGCGTAAAGCTGAAATCGTGCATGTTAAATGTGCGTAAGATGAGACAGACCTGTACAGACAGTTCGGGGAGTAAAAGGAAACGATGAGACAATATTGGTCAGTATGAGAGACAGTGTATCAGCACACAAGCAGCATAACAATTGTCAATTTTTGTAAGCACCACAGGAGAGATTGGAAAGAGGAGAATGAGGCAGTTTTTCGTATGTTTGTGAGGAACTCCTCCCAAGCATGAGGGGAAGGCCTAGGAGAAAACAAACGAGCTCATTTGAAAATTTAAGAAGTGAGCAATGGAGTCTGGCAGATAGAAAACCTGCACCTCAAGAGTGTCCCTGGAAACAGCAGTGCCTCAATTATTCACATTCAAACTCCCTGGGATTCAGCAGCAGGATTCCCTCACCGCAGTCCAATGAGTGGCAAAGAGCAAGCACTTGACTTGATCTTTGACAAGGGATCAAAATCAACAGGCTGAGAGAATGATCTTTGCAGCAGCACTCACAATTTAATTATTGTTTCTCAGATACATAAATGAGAGATTAGCACGGGAGTCAAATGACTGACGTTCAGTCTTAGGTCTAACATTTTATTATAAAGGATGCCTGTTAGAGCCTGCTACACAGTTAAGTAACAAAATGGTTTACATAGTAAACTTCTTTAGTCACCTCGTGTTGAAATTTTTCATGCTTCTCAAAATATTAAAAACTGAGAAAATTGGGGCAAAATCTATCTATTCATTTCAGAGTTCTATAAAGGCCAGTTCCCATTTAGCCCCCTCCCCTTCCCCACTGGCTTCCACACACAAAGACACTCCTTGAGTGTATAAGCTTTACAACCACCATTTGGAAAAGGCTTGCTTCGAGGAAGGCAAACTGTCATGGCTTTGTTTAGAATTGAGTTTTTAGTTTTGCAGACATGAACATTTAAAACCAACTCCCTCGCTTACAGAATATAAATCAATTGTAAAGTTATCTAGGCATTATACATTAAACTACACACAAAAAGAATGATAAAGATATTTTTGTACAGAAACAGCTGTACCGCAGCATAAAGAGACTTCTGTCAGCTACTAGTCAGATTCACTTCATGACTCCACAATCAAATTCACACTTTCACTTTGAAAATGTGTACATGGAGCATTTCTAATTTGTGCAGTGTGTCAATTGCAGTCTGCACTAACAGTCTCAGGTGCAACTGCTTGTCTCTCCAGCTGTGCATAGACTCAATACTCAGTGAAAACCTCCTCTCAGCTTTTACATGTTATGCAAAATGCAGCAGACTTATGACAATTGCTATATTAGCCAATAAACAAGCCATTGCACGTTGGGCATCCACCACTTGCTTTCAGTCTCCTGACAGCACACTCTTCCACTGCCATCCTTAACCTACTCAGTATACCAGTGAAGCTGCATTTCTTCAGGTTTGTGTAGTCAGGGAAAGGTTACAAGCCAGTGCAAAAATGCATATACCTGGTCACCTGGAATCAGTGGGGACACAAAAACCATTATGCCACTTGTTCAGGAAGCGCAGCATTCCCCTATACTAGCCCCTGAGAGATCAACACATTTTGAAAATTCTAGCATTACGTACACTGCCTGGTCACCCAATGTACACATCCATGAACCTGCCATAGTGAGCCATTAAGGCTTGCAAACCGCTGAATAGTTTGAACCTCTTTCCAATATTATGCATTTAGATTTATTTGAGGCTGCCATAAAATGTGCACATAAATTCAATAGCTCATGCAGTTTGGGAGTCCCAGCTATTTAAATCCTTAACCATGCACCTCTTCAACACATTATATGCCCTACAAATGATCAAACTTCACTCATCATAGGCTTCCTACTGTCAAAATGGTGCCATATAAGCAGCAACTGTCCACGGTAGCCAGCTTCCACAGGGCAACTGCCCCTCTTTTCCACACAAAGGGGAGCTCTTATCCATAAGGTCTGGAATTCCACAAAGGAAGATACTGTAAAACCCATTTCATTCTCAAGTTATGCAGACACTGCTGCTCATCACAGGCTTCAAGGACTCAGTCTGTAGTTATGATCCAAACGCAAAAGTGATGCTCTACCTACTGACACCACCATCTGCAAGTACAGTGCAATGTTGTCTACTCCAAGCATGATGAATGCATGACTGGTGAATTACAAGTTCCAAGAATTAATCTTCCTTCTCAAGCTGTCTACAGACAGTGCTAAAACATCCTCCATCCACCACCTCATAGAGGCCTCAATAGTTTCACAGAAGTTCCAGCAGAAAAAACTCTTCTTGTTAAGCAAGGAGAACCAAGTCTTCACCTTTGACTCCATTTTATAGAAAGGACTAGGAAATGGTACCAGAAGTAGGGAACCTATGGGATTTTCCCCAGTAAATTGTGGGGGAGGGGGAGAAGAGGTCAGACTTCAACATTCCCCTTGGCTCCAAGATGGCCTTTTGGAAACTCTCAGAAACCCACAGCCTCAGACAGTTGTGCCAGGATCTGTAGGATAGGTACTCCAAGGGCAGATAAATTGTCATCAGATGGTACAGCACTAGTGAGAGTTTAGGGCAGAACTGCAGCTGACCTGCACCTGAAAAACCGTAACTAGCGTGGACACTGTACTGCTAATATTTACACTGATGCTATCCCACCAGTTCAATTACAAAGGGTTACATGGTCTATTGTAGACAAGGGCATTTAATTTAATTTAACTACACATACTACCAGTGTAATTTCAAATCACATAGTCAAGAGATACTAGAAACATGTATTCCTGGGTTGATTTGTATGTCACATAGACATATCTAAATTCTGTTATACCTGACATGTTGCATTTGTCATATATTATCCCACACAATTCCCTCTCAAAAAAAAAAAAATCAGGACAAAATCTCTCAGATAACCCAATAATTCAGCTGTACAAGACAGTCAACTCTGCCAGCCCACAATCCATTCACCCACCTTTACCTTGCTGAATATATAAAAACACTTAGATTACTAGTGCCGCTCAAGTGGGATTTTACAAGACTACAATAATAGTCAAGAGGATCACCACACAGAGAATCCTCAAACCACTGTTCTTTATCTAGAAATGTATCTCATTGTAGTGATACAACAGCACTTCTGATTTACTCCCATGTATCCCAGTCACCTGGAAATCTGCAAACCAACACAATTTTCAACTCAGTTACATTGAATCTTAAACTTAATCTTCAAGAGCAAGGAGCAAAGCCACTTTAGTCTCCTTTTTACAGTGTAAATGTTGCTAGTTTTTCTACTTATTTATATTACAGAATGTCTAACTAATGAATACAGTGAATTTTTTAGAATTAATAGCATTTCAAATGAGTGTTCATGGACATAATAGATTCTGTGGGTCAGCCATTAGCTAGTAGTACATGTGGTTTATCATCACACTTTACCATCTTGTGCCTGTATCATCTTCTCAAAATAGATTTAGGGTCAGGTCTATATTAGGAGCAGCTTGCCACTATAGCTATATCTGTATACTATACCGACACTACACTCCTAGCATGGACACAGTTTGTATTGTCAAAAGCATGTTTTTGCCAGTATAGCTTATTCCAACTACACTCTCTCAGCCCTCAACTCCAAGCAAAATAAAACTATACCAGCAAAGTGCAGTTTTGCCAATATAACTGCAGGTACACTAAGGGTTTTGACATGGGTGCCTACTGCTCTCTAGGGCAGAGGAAGAAAAAGCAACAGGCAAACAAACAAAAGCAAATCAGACTAAATTGCCTTTAACATTCACAATTTCAGAAGCAACTACCCTCTCTACTTTACGAAATGATTTTATTTAGCAAAAGTGAACCTACTGAAATGTTTTTAAAAACCTACTTTTGATCGTTTTAACCTTAAAATGTGCTGGTGTACAAAAATAATCAAGTATAGACTCTGTAAAATGTGGTATTCTGACCTCAAGCAGACCTGGTTAGAAGGAATGACAGCATAGAGGTGTTAAAATGTTTCGTTATTCCAGAACTGCTAAGAGATAAAGTGAGTCCAAGGGTACTGCCTGTGGTGATGGTAGATGGGGAAGGGGATGAAAAAACAAAAACAAAAAACAGAAAAGTAGTCAGAGAAAGGTCAGTATAGATCACAAACTAAACAGTTTTAAGCTTACTATTTGCAACTAAATATTTCCCCTAAGTCAAGGGAAGATTTATCTGTAAATACTAAGCCAAGATATTAGTGCAGTGTTTCTCAAACTTGGGATGCCACTTGTGTAGGGAAAGCCCCTGGTGGGCCGGGTTGGTTTGTTTATCTGCCCCGTCCGCAGATCCGGCCGATAGCGGCTCCTGCTGGCCGCAGTTCGCTGCTCCTGACCAATGGGGGCTGCTGGAAGCGGCGGCCAGTTCGTCCCTCGGCCAGCGAACCGCAGCCAGTGGGAGTTACTATCGGCCGGACCTGCGGATGGGGCACGTAAACAAACCGGCCCGGCCCACCAGGGGCTTTCCCTAAACAAGCGGCATCCCAAGTTTGGGAAACACTGTATTAGTGTATATATCATAACTGAAGATTTGAAGCAAGAACTCCAAATTTTTGCGGAACTGGGATATATTTTTCCTTCATAAACAAGAAAAGTTAATCTGATGGATTTGTTCCAAATAGCTACTTATAATAAAGATTATTTCTTATCTACCTCAAAAACAAGAATTCAACCTGTTAAGTTATTTAAGCAGATTATTGGCATGCCAGTGAAGCTTGTTTTTAAGGGGGAAAAAAATCACCCAATTGAGAGAAGAGCCAACTCTAGCCCTGGTCTACACTACAAGTTTAGGTCAAATTTAGCAGCGTTAGATTGATTTAACCCTGCACCCGTCCACACGACAAAGCCATTTTTCACGACTTAAAGGGCTTTTAAAATTGATTTTTGTACTCCTCCCCAACGAGAGAATTAGCGCTGAAATCGACATGCCGGGTCAAATTTGGGGTAGTTTGGACGCAATTTGACAGTATTGGCCTCCGGGAGCTATCCCAGAGTGCTCCATTGTGACCGCTCTGGACAGCGCTTTCAACTCAGATGCACTAGCCAGGTACACAGTAAAAGCCCCGGGAACTTTTGAATTTCATTTCCTATTTGGCTAGCATGGCAAGCTCATCAGCACAGGTGACCATGCAGTCCCAGAATCACAAAAGAGCTCCAGCATGGACCGAACAGGAGGTACTGGATCTGATCGCTGTTTGGGTAGATGAATCCGTGCTATCAGAATTCCGTTCCAAAAGACGAAATACCAAAATATTTGAAAAAATCTCCAAGGGCATGATGGACCGAGGCTATAACAGGGACCTGCAGCAGTGCCGTGTGAAAATTAAGGAGCTCAGGCAAGCCTACCAAAAAACCAAAGAGGCAAATGGCCGCTCTGGGTGAGAGACCCAGACATGCCACTTCTACGATGAGCTGCATGCAATTCTAAGGGAGTCCCCGCCCACCCTGCCATAAACGTCTCCCCCTTACTCTCACATTGTGATTGGGGAGCACACAGCAAGCAGCAATAACAATGGGAATATTGGTTTCGCTGAGGTCTAACCAAGTCAGTAAACTTCGCCAGCGAGCTTTTAAACGTCCAAATACACATTCTACCACCATTCTGCACTTGCTCAGCCTATAGTTGAACAGCTCGACTACTGTCCAGAGTGGCTGTGTATGGCTTCATGAGCTAGGGCATTAAGGAGTAGGCTGGGTCCCCAAGAATAACTATAGGCATGTCAGCATCCCCAACAGTTATTTTCTGGTCTGGGAAGGAAGTCCCTTCCTGCAGCTGTTCAAACAGACCAGAGTTCCTAAAGATGTGAGCGTAATGTACCTTTCCTGGACATCCGACATTGATGTCAGTGAAACGTCCCTTGTGATCCACCAGTGCTTGCAGCACCATTGAAAAGTACCCCTTGCGGTTAATGTACTGGGTGCCAGGTGGTCCGTTCCCAAGCTAGGGATATGCGTTCCATCTATCGCCCCACCACAGTTATGGAATCCCATTGCAGCAAAGCCATCCACTATGACCTGCACATTTCCCAGAGTCACTACCCTTCATAGCAGCAGCTCAGTGATGGCGTTGGCTACTTGGATCACAGCAGCCTCTACAGTAGATTTACCTCAGTTGATTCCCAACTGACCAGTAGCTGTCTGGTGCTGCAAGCTTCCAGAGGGCTATCACCACTCACTTCTCAACTGTGAGGGCTGCTCTCATCTTGGTATTCTTGTGCTTCAGGGCAGGGGAAAGCAAGTCACAAAGTTCCATGAAAGTGCCCTTACACATGCGAAAGTTTCCCAGCCCCTGGGAATTATCCCAGACCTGCAACACTATGTGGCCCCACCAGTCTGTGCTTGTTTCCTGGGCCCAGAATCGGCGTTCCACAGCATGAACCTGCCCCATTACCACCATGATGTCCAAATTGCCAGGGCCTGTGCTTTGAGAGAAATCTGTGTCCATGTCCTCATCACTATCATGATCGTGCTGTCTTTGCCTCCCCGCCTGCTTTTGCAGGTTCTGGTTCTGCACATACTGCAGGATAATGCATGAGGTGTTTACAATGCTCACAACAGCAGCAGTGATCTGACAGGCTCCATTCTTGCCGTGGTATTGTGTCTGCAGGAGAGCAGAGTTTTATACTGAATGATGAGAGGACCTGCGAGGTGGATTCATGGCACCAGGAGAGCAGAGTTGCAGCGGAAGCGGTGGATGACAACAGTTAGCACTGTGCACATTTCCCAAAGAACACATGTTCCCGGGAGCCCATGATGACAACACGGAGAAATTAGGTATCGAGACACGAGCAGGAGAGCAGAGTTGCAGCAAAAGTGGTGGGTGACGACAGGATGCCATGAGAATAGATTTTTATACCGAATGACGAGAGGACCTGCAAGGTTGATCCATGGCACAAGGAGAGCAGAGTTGCAGCGGAAGCAGTGGTTGGATGACGACAGTAAGCAGTCCTACTGCACCGTCTGCTGAAAGCAGTATGGCGTCTGCACAGAAAAAAGGTGCGAAACGATTGTCTGCCTTTGCTTTCATAGAGGAAGGGGTGACTGACGACATGTACCCAAAACCACCCATCAGGCATTGAGAGCTCAACTCAGAATTCCAATGGGCAGCAGAGACTGCGGGAACTGTAGGATAGCTACCCACAGTGCAACGCTCTGAAAGTCGACGCTAGTGACGGTGCTGCGGATGCACTCCACCAACTTAATGCGCTTAGTGAGGACTCACACAATCACAGTCATCCGACTGTATAAAATCGTTTAGTAAAAATCAACTTCTATAAATTCAACCTAATTTCATAGTGTAGACATACCCTCAGCAAACAATCCTGAAAAACAGCTAAAAGCAAGGGTTGGAAAAGACAAAACCTTTTACTAGTGAATAAACCAGAGATAATACAGTGACTGAAAAAGTATTCGCCCATTCACCAATAGCAGGTAGGAAGCTTTCCCAGGTATGTTGCATGGAGAAGGAGCTAACCACCAATTTCTGAAGAATGTAGGCTTTCATTTTAACATTTCTAGCTCTTACGATTGCAAAGATATGCTTCCATATGTGAACCAATGCAACACTTGTCTTTGAATCCAGAAAACAGCAGCAAGTGAAATTTAGTAGCTTGGTCAATTTCACTGCTGCTTTACAGAAACCTGAAAGTAACCCAAATCTGATATGAACCACCTACCAGCTGCTTGGGAAAGTGAAGAAACAGAAGTAGTCACTAAGGCCTTGTCTACACTGGCAAGTTTCCGTGCAGTAAAGCAGCTTTCTGCGGTGTAACTCCCGAGGTGTGTACCTGCCAAGCTACGCAGTGCACAGAAACTGTACAGTTGCAGCGCTATAAAAAAACCACCTCGACGAGAGGCATACAGCTTTCTGCACCAGGGGTACAGCGCCTTGATGCCAGAGTAGACACCATGGTCAATTACAGCACTGTGATTGGTCTCCGGGGGGTGTCCCACAATGCCTGTTCTCACCTCTCTGGTCATCAGTTTGAACTTTAGTGCCCTGCCCTCAGGTGACCAAAAGTGAGCCCCACCCCTTAAATTGCTTGGGAATTTTGAAAGTCCCCTTCCTGTTTCCTCAGTGACACATGGAGTGGTCTCAGCGCATCTTTCCAGGTGGCCAGGCCTGCTCCATGCACCAGGCGATCCCCGCTTTGGAGCTATGCTGAGCTGCTGGACCTCATCAGCATTTGGGGAGAGGCTGTCCAGTCCCAGCTGCACTCCAGCTGTAGGAATTATGATACCTATGGACAGATTTCACAATGCATGACAGAAAGAGGCCATGACCAGGCCACACTGCAGTGCAGGGTCAAAGTGAAGGAGCTGCAGAACGCCTACCACAAGTTACGGGTGGCAAACCGCCACTCCGGTGCTGCGCCCACAAGCTGCCGATTCTACATACAGCTAGACACGATACTCAGTGGCAAGCCAACCACCACTGAGAAGGCCACTATGGATACTTTGTTGGCTTGCATGCCAGTCGAGACTGGACCGAGCCACAAGAAGGAAAACTTGGAAAAGGATGTGGGGGACCCAGAGGCAGAGCACTCGGAGGTCAGAGATGCATGTAGCCAGGAGCTCTTCTCTACCCCGGAGGAGGCTAGACAGTCACAGCTATCAGAGCTTGGCAAAGTGCAAACAGGAGAGGAGGCCCCTGGTAATCAGCTTTGATTTCGGGAATCGCTGAAGCGAGTTGTTGGGGGCAGGAGGGTTGCAGAAAGCAGGCTTCTGTCTCTGTATGATGCGCATACCACCACATGCCTAGTCTGAGGGCTTGGCTACACTTGAAAGTTACAGCGCTGGGAGTTACAGCGCTGGTCGTGCAGCTGTGTAGGAACAGCGCTCGTGTGTGGCCACACTCACAGCTACCAGCACTGCAGTGTGGCCACATTTGCAGCGCTGTTGGGAGCAGTGCATTATGGGCAGCTATCCCAGCATTCAAATGGCAGCAACGTGCTTTTCAAAAGAGGGGGGTGGGGTAGGGTGTAGTGTGACAGGGAGCGGGGGAGAGAGAGAGAGTGTGGATTTTTGGAGCCAACACTGTATGTTAGCTTCCTGACTTGCAAAATCAGAAAATGTTCCCGACCCCTTAATCTTAAATCTTAACTGCAAACAGCCTGCATCCAACAGACTCCCATTCTCCCCTCTGCCCCCGCTGTTCCTCGTCAAGCAAACACTCAACCCCTGTGAATGAGACAGGCAGGGGGTTTTCTCATTTGATTGTTCACAGTCAGGTACAGATTGATCACAGCAAACAGGAGCTGTGTTTGTTTTTTAGATAAGCAGCTCTCTGTGCTCTGGAGCGCCACGGAGCTCCGAGTTTACAACAAAACAAAGAGAGGCTGCATAACAAAACAAAGAGAGTAATCTAGTTAAAAGCATTCTGGGATATCCCCTAATACCCTGGAGGCCAATAACAGCGCTGGTGTGTGGCCACACTTGACGAGCAGCGCTGGATCACCAGCGCTGCACTCGTTATACCCCAAGCAGACCAGGTATACAGCCAGCGCTGCAGCCAGTGAGTTGCAGCGCTGGATGTGCCTTGCAGGTGTGGACAGTTACTAATTGCAGCACTGGAAAGCCTCCACCAGCGCTGCAACTTTCAAGTGTAGCCAAGCCCTGAGAGGCAGAACAGGGTGTTGATTGACTCCCTCACTTCACAGGAATCTGCCTCAGAGATCTCTATGAAACTCTCATGGAAATACGGGGCGATCCATAGCTTACACTAGTGGTCCCAAACCTTTTCCATGGGGCGGGTGCCAGATGACTAGCTGCCGAGGACTGTGGCCACCGGACAAGCAGCCGTGAATTGGCCACTGAAATGCCACCGTAAAGGAGCGTCATCAAGAGGAGTCGCCGCTGAAATTCGGCGGGATTTCAGCAGTAGCGATTCTCGACATTGCCACTTTTCGGCAGCATTTCGGTGGTTGCTTGTCCGGCGGACAGTAGGCGGGCGCACATGGATGTCCTGGCGGGCACCATGGCACCCGCGGGCACTATTTGGGGACCCCAGGCTTACACAAACTCAATAAAAGGTTAGTACTTTAGCAGTTAAATTTTCAAAAGACTATCTGTAATTATCATATGTTCACCATCCATCTTCATACAGTTCCTACCAGACTGCACATGTACCATCCCCACAGAATAAATAACCATGATCTATTCCAAGGCTGCAAGAGTAAGCAGAACTCTCCCTGAAATTGTTCCTCTTGGTGGCTGGGAGTCTGCTGTGCCAGGCACCAGAACTATGAACAGGGAGCTCTGAATCCTCCGCTGCTGGTGCTCAGGCAGCATGGAGAAGGAACTAACTTGACTGGAATGCAAAAGGATGATGAGATGGAGGGAAAGTGAAGTGAGACTGAGATAGGAGCTGTGAAAGAAGAAAATGATTAAGGGGTCAGGATGTAAGGGTCTGTGACTATTAAAGCACAATCCAGAACTGAACCCAGGATTATACTGTCTCAACAGTCCTCTGCCAATCAGCAAATACATGGCAAAGTGTGTGGGTCACCTCCTTCCAGTCTGGTCCACATAAAAGATTACAACCTTTAGTCCCTTAGCTTAAGTGGCAGAGGTCTGTGCTTTAGAGCCAGACTCCAAAGATTCCAACCCCCTAATAATGACCAATTTTGGTGTCATCATCCAATCCCTGCAGGCAAAAGGTGCCGGAGGGTGAGGGGGGAAAACAGCTGCATTTGTGCTGACTGTTACAGACTGTTTTCTCTTTTATTTCAATGCGTCAGCTAAAACTGTTCACCAACATTTGTTGATTTAAACCAAATCCAGCCATGCCTAAACACAGGAAAGATGTGGACAAACCGGAGAGAGTCCACAGGAGAGCAACAAAAATGATAAGAGGTTTAGAAAACCTGATCTATGAGGAAAGGTTAAAAAATGAGCATGTTTAGTCTTGAGAAAAGATGTCAAATTAATAAATATATTAAGGGCTGTTATTAAGGGAACTGCAATCAATTGTTCTCCATGTCCACTGAAGTTATGACAAGAAGTAAAAGGCTTAATCTGCAACAAGTGGGATTTAGGTCAGATGAAAGAAAAACTTTAAAAGGTAGTCAAGCTCTGGAATAGGATTCTAGGAGAGGTTGTGGAATCCCCATCGCTGGAGGTTGACTTAGCACTGCCTGTGGCCTGAGGCAGGACCAAAACATCCTCCCCGTTCACCACCTCATAAAAGCCTCAACAGTTTCACAGACATTCTAGCAGAAACAACTTCTTGTTAAACAAGGAGAACCAAGTCTTCACCGTTGGCTCCATTTTATGGAAAGGACTAGGAAATGGTACCACCATCAGGGAACCTATGGGATTTTCCCCAGTAAATTGTGGGGGTAGGGGGGAAGAGGAGAAAAGGTTAGACTTCTCAAGATCCTTTCCAGCCCTACTTTTCTGTGATATTTTCCCCCCGTTTGCTTTAAAAAAAATTAGGAAATTTCCATCCCCCCCTCCAAAAAAAGCTACTTTATGACAATTTAAGGTTCCAAAGTCAAGTATTCAAAAGTTAGGAAATGCCAGAATTAAGGTTGCCCATGCAGCCTTAATTCAGTCCCCTTGTTGGTATGCCTTATGATATATAGCCTTTAATTACATGATCACACACTTTTTTCTCCACATGACCTCTGCTTAATTCAGTGCACCGGATAGGCAGTGTCCTAGAAATGAACCAGGGTTGCATAAAAAATGAGGCTATTGTCTGTAGGACTTCTGCATCATTTGTTTCAGAGAAGCTGGAACGAGTGAATAAAGCAGAGGACTACAGAAAGACAAGATAGTCTCATGAAAAAAATCAGTTAAATGCCACCCTGGAGAACTGACTTCTATCCTCCCACGGGGTTTCTGTATGATGCTGGACAAATCACTTAAGCCCCGGGTAGACAGTAGGCGGACTGAGGGCCAAACGCAGACTGCCAGATACTTTTGACTGGACCATGAAATCTTTTTACATACATTTCATCATTACTGTTATTGCTGTGTTAAAAATGTTTCTCTAGAGTCTGGACCTTGACTATGCCTTGACAAAAAATAATTGACTACCCCGACTTAAATCAATTTATTCACAGGTAGCCACTAATTGTTTGTTCCAAATCCTAATTGTTCAATCTGACACATTTGGGGGCCTGATTTGCAGAAGAGATGACCATTCACAACTACAATGGAAGTCAATACAGCTCTGTTCTGGACATGTAACATGTCAAATTCTCTGATAAAAATCAGTCCCCTGGTGCTTCAAACTGGGATCCCAAAATTAGCAGGCTCTCTCTACCTTAATCTCTTTGTGTACCAGTTCCTCATCTGTAAAGTGACAACAGAATACCACATTACCTCACTCAAGTGTTATGAAAATAAATTAATGTTTATGAAGCTGATTGGCTTTTCTTACAGAGCTCATCATTGTAATATCAATGAGGAAATTAATTCTGTATTCAAAGCAGAGCAAGGGTGTACAATAAGTTAGACATGGGAAGACAAATCAAATGGTGAAGATAAAACCAAACATTGAATAGCTGCTACTCATGGAGTTAATAGAACCCATTACGAGCACAAGATGAGGCAGGGGACCTTTGAAAAGATAGTCTTTAATTACATGACCACATGATATCCTAACACGTACAACAACTGGGCTGAATTAAAGTTGGAATATGCAGCATTAATTCTGTCATCTTCTAACTTTTTGAGTGGTTGACTTTGCAACCTTAACATTTTTTAATATTTTAATGTAATACTTATATTTTAATTTGAGGTGGAGGTAATAGACATATTTGCAAGTCCACTTAAAGATGATCGGAATTTGAAAACTATACTGTACCCATAACTACAGCCTCTCCTCAACTTGATAACGGAATACTTGAAGACTAAATCATTGTCATAAGTGGAAAAAGATTATCTGAAAAAAAACCTATCAAAATACTGAAAATAATTAAATATTCCTTTCCTTTAAAGGAACATAAAATATTTTGCATAAAACAATATTCTTAATTGGAAGAAGGCAAATACAAAACAAAAAGCTAAAATTTACCTTCTTTATTAAATCTAAATATAGACGGTGTACTGAACATTGATTACTACCCTTTCCAAATTCATTTTGAAAGCAACTGTTCTTCAAATCACCTTTAAATAAAGATGGATCTGAACTATAAATTGTATTTCCTGCTACTCAGTTTCAAATTAACACTAGCACATTGTGTCGTTTACTTCCATTTTATGATAAAATATCAACATGATGTGCTAACAATTGTCAAATTATAGTGATTATATACACTGGCACAGTTTAATGTTTTGCAAAGAGAAAGTAATGTTTTAAGTATTTTTTCCTATGTACAGAGTTTTCACCTGAATCAAGTGTTTTGTGTTTATATATAAAATTTGTGCTCAAACTTCACTCTGGACAGAACTGTCCAAGAGACTCAACGAAAACAAAAGTTTCTAAATGCACAAAATTAACATCAACCAATCCAGATTATATACAGTGCCTATTCTAAGTACATGGAAAATATTTTTAAATGAATCTTAATTAACAAATGTAATATATTCAGTAAAACAGACAGCAAAAAGCAAACCAGCCATGTATTTTTACTTGAAGTTGACAAGAATGTTTCCAACTACTCATGCATTGTCACACAAGAGGTTAGATTTGGAGATTCTATTATAACAAATGTTGATCCCATGAGTAATTCCCCAACACAGCTGTGACATCAACAATGGCATTAACATTTCAACAGGAAACAGAGAGAGTCATCCTAACGCCCCTGAAAAGCATTTTTTCTAACTTTTAACCTCCCCAGGTGTTTCATAGTTATTTTGTATTACATCGAAATTGATGCAAAATTGTACAAAATATCGGAAAGCTTTGAAAACAGGAAGTGTTTCAACAGATAACTGTAGCAGTTTCCTAAAATTAGGTGGAATTAACACATCACTTTGATAAACTTTATCACAGGATCGAAAATAAGTGTTTTAGGCAAACTATAGTGAGCACATTTTAATGCCATTACCTAAAATTTCTATAATTTGTAAAATAACTGCAAATACATTGAAAGAATTAAACTATGCTTATCCACCTTTTAGCAGCCAAAAGGAGCTAAAGGAGCTGTTTTAGAAACGCATAGTGCAACATGCCTGCTCCTTTTGCTTAATTAAATCTTGCTTTTGCTCCACACGCTGCGGACAGATCAAAGTATTTCCACCTAATTTATACTCTTTGCTTTGACTTCCACCCCAGGAATTTATTCATAACGTTGTAAAAGTTACTCGTTGAGAAAGTTGGCTCTGCCCTGAGCTTCCCATCTAATCCACATTTCCTACATTGCAGGTTACGGAGCCACATTGTTACGCGGACCCAGCTGAAAGGCACAGACAGACCAAAGCACCGACACGCGCTGGAAGGCGCCAGGCGAAGGCTTTTTAAGGAGGAACAGGCTGGATTAGCGCCGAGCGCACCCTGCCCCGCTGACAAAGCCACTTTCACCGGCTGAAGGATCCCGAGGCTCTTTCACCGGCTGGGGACGCGGCGCACGGAGGGGACCGAGCCGGCGGGCGAGAATCCGGCCCCTCCGGTCCCCGGGCGCCGCACACCCAGGGGGCGAGCGCAAGAGCCCCGCGCCCGCAGCACACACCGGACCCGGCGAGCCCGCCTCGGGGGGCACCGGGCGGGGGCAGCATCGTGCTACAAACGACACCCGGGAGGTGCCGGGGACAGCACCCGCCGAGCCCGCCCCGCAGCCTGGCCCCGCGCGGCGGGGCAGGGGGGGGGGGCGAGGGGCGCGCTCTGCCCGCCCGGGCACACGATGGGCGGGGGGGGGGGACACCCCCACAGCAGCCCCGGCCCGGCTCTCACCTGCGCAGCACAGCAGGAGGCTCCCCAGCAGCGCGGCCAGCGGCGGCAGCTCCATGGCGGGGCAGCGGCGGTAGCGCCTCGGCGTCCTCCTCACAACACGGCGGCTCCCAACGGACGCTCCCAGCAGGTGAACAACGGCCCGTCACTTCCGGCCGGCCACAGCCCCACCGGCACCCCCCGCCCCCGCGCGCACACAGCGCCCAGGCGCTGCCCCCTCCCGCGGGACACACACACCCCGCACTTGCTCCCGACACACAGAGTACAGGCACTGCCCACCCCCAGGCAACGCACACCTCTTCCCTCCCCCTCCGAGGACACACACACCGCACAGGCACTGCCCCCTCACGCGGGACACACACACACCGCACAGTACAGCCGCTGCCCTGACACACACACACCCCGTACAGCCGCTCCCCTGGGACACACACACACACACCGCACAGTACAGGCGCTGTCCTGGGACACACACACCGCACACTACAGGCACTGCCCCCTCCCCCGGGACACACACACAGCACACTTGCTCCCGACACACAGAGTACAGGCACTGCCCACCCCCAGGCAACGCACACCTCTTCCCTCCCCCTCCGAGGACACACACACCACAGGCACTGCCCCCCTTCCCCCGTGATACACGGGCGGCTACCGCCTCCCGGGCACTCCCCACCCCCTGAGCAGAGACTAGAGACAAAGACAAGGAGGAGTCCTTGTGGCACCTTAGAGACTCATGGTCATAAACCATCGTGGGTTAAAACCCACTTCATCAGATGGCCACGAACGCTTATGTCCAAATAAATGTGTTAGTCTGTATCAGCAAAAACAGGGAATCCTTGTGGCACCTTAGAGACTAACACAGCTACCACTCTGAAACTAGAGACAAAGAGTTGCTGGCGCAGATCCACCAATTACTCACAGCTACAGGACAGCCCCAGAGTGAGCGATACACCACCCATCCCTCCCTCTGCACACAGCTACGGGCCCCTACAGCCTAGACATGCTCCCAGAGACACCCAGCTACAGCCCCGATAACTACACCTTCTACTGCCCCCCTCCCCGACAGGGGCACCCACCTCCTCCCAGCACAGCTACAGCCACACACAAATGCTTCCCCTCCAGTGCAGCCTGGCAACTACAGCTAATCCGCCCAGTACTGCTCTAGTTTACCGCCTACAACTCGGTCAAGCTAAATTACTCACCTAGCCCCTTCAGAGTCACCTACCCACTCACCCCTCTGGCCCTGGCTGCAGCACAAGGGTGACTCCAACTGAAATTACTCTTGGGTTGTGTTAACATCAGCGTTCCCCCACCCTCTCCGCCCCCCGTTAAAAATTCCCACCATTATTTTGCAGCATCAGTTCAGATCCATGGTGGGAGCACTAGTGTAGTGCTGTGGTCCCCCTGTGGCATCTAAAAAGTCCTTTGAGCAGGATTAGGTGACAGGGTCACTGGTTAAAACATGGAGCCCTATATACAGTAGTTATCATTGTTACCGTCACTGAAGCAGCAGTGATAAGCGATTTTTGCCAAAATGCCTTGGCTGAGGGGAGATCTGATAGACTGTGTCTACATGGGTAAAAACAGAAGCCATAACCAACACCTCTGGTGGCAACTGGGGAAGCTGTAGTGTAGTGTAATGTAGACCAGTCACAGGTAAACTTATCCATGTCATATAACTTTTTTTACCACTGGTAATGAATGGTTAGTCCCATTTTTGCCAGTATAGATGATGCCATATAGGACAATCATTACCCAGTACTGTGAAATGATACTGAACAACAAACATACCTTTACAGTCAGCATTTCCCCATTGATTTTCAGACATCACCAATCCCGTAAATATATAGTGTATGTATTTTCCATATATAGAACAACCTCATATTTTCACTCTGAATGATTTACTTTTGATTAAAGGAAACTAGAAAATAAGAACAAACAAAAGTAAAATTTCTGTGAAAAAGTACAATGTGTGTTTCTTCTGTAATACACTTCATCTGTGCTGAACACAAAGTGGCAGCTGCAATCAGTGGACAGTGACTCCTAGAAAATAAGATTTGTACTCCAGAGAAAACAAGACCATCACAGTTACATAGCTGTATATAGTACAAGATAGAGTGGGGTGCAGTGTATGGCCCACCCATAGTCCAGTGGTCTAAGTATCTAATATATAACTGTGCTTTAATACATATTAATATTTATTGTTGATTTAACTATATCAGTTTACTTAAAGCAACATAAACACCTAGTGTGGACACAGTTATTCTGGTATAAAGGTGCTTCTACTGGTGTACTTTATTCACATACAGCCAACAGGAAGGAGAATAAACTATACCAGTAGAAGCACCTTTATACTGGTATAACTGCATCCACACTAGGGGCTGTAGCAGTATAACTATTTCTGAGAGAAAAAAAATCCACACCCCTAAATGAAATAGTTATGCTAGCATAAAACTGTATGTAAACTAGGCCTTACAAATCCAGGAACCACAGGTTTGAATTTTGGCAGGAGTTCAGCTAAAGATATTTATTCACCTTCATAAAATATTTCAACATATTATTATACAATTTGTTGTGTGTGAATCTTTCAGATAAGACCTTAAAAACCAAGGTCATTTCTGCCCTGGATATATATTACTAGATCTAATGGGCCACTATTCAAAAGGGTTTTCTCTTACCTGTTAGCTAATGGGGCATGTTATTCAGCCACCGGTGCAGTTGTGCCACTGTAGTTCTACTGAAGACAGGAGAGGTAATATCTTTTATTTGACCCATTGGCATAGTTACTCCACCTACGCGAGAAGCAATCACACTCCCATCCACATAGCACTGTCTATACTGAGGGCTAGGTTGGTATATAACTATGTTCCTCAGGAGTGTGGAAAATCCTGAGCAATGTAGTTATGCCATCATAAATTTGTAGCGTATACCACAGCTTTGATCACTGATGTGATCCATGAAGTCTCCATTTCTGCTGGGATAATGACTGTATGAATATGCACTGGCATTGTCAAGGTTCCTCCCCCTGAACTTTAGGGTACAGATGTGGGGACCTGCATGGACACTTCATCTGTACCCTAAAGCTTAATTACTAGCTTAGATCTGGTAACACTGCCACCATCCAGAAATTTCAGTGTCTGGATCACTTTCTGTCCCCCCAAAACCTTCCCATCCCTGGGTAGCCTTGAGAGGCTTTTTCACCAAGTTCCTGGTGAACACTGATCCAACCTCTTGGATCTTAACACAAGGAGAATTTAACCACCCCCCTTCTCTTCCCCCACCAATTCCTGGTGAGTCCAGATCCAATCCCCTTGGATCTTAACACAAGGAAAAAATCAATCAGGTTCTTAAAAAGAAAGCTTTTAACTAAAGAAAGAAAGGTAAAAATTATCTCTGTAAAATCAGGATGGAAAATACTTTACAGGGTAATCAGATTTATATAACCCAGAGGAACCCCCTCTAGCCTTAGGTTCAAAGTTACAGCAAACAGAGGTAAAATCCTCTCAGCAAAAAGGAACATTTATAAGTTGAGAAAACAAAAATAAGACTAACACACCTTGCCTGGCTATTACTTACAAGTTTGAAACATGAGAGACTGATTCAGAAAGATTTGGAGAGCCTGGATTGAGGTCTGGTCCCTCTTAGTCCCAAGAGCGAACAACCCCCAAACAAAGAGCACAAACAAAAGACTTCCCTCCACCAAGATTTGAAAGCATCTTGTCCCCTTATTGGTCCTCTGGTCAGGTGTCAGCCAGGTTTACTGAGCTTCTTAACCCTTTACAGGTAAAAGAGACATTAACCCTTAACTATCTGTTTATGACAGGCATATTTTGAAATGGTTAGTTACTGTAAATAAAGCTACAGCTTTGACCTGCCGAGGGTGAGTCTCTGTGTTCTTTGTAAGGTTAGAGAGGGTTAAGCGGATGCAAGTCATTTTCTCTAAGAGTACAAGAGTACGGTTAACATTTACACTATAAATACATGACAATTCACATTGTCTAATACTTGTTTAGATTCCCCTTCAAGATGATCTTGCATAATTAGCATAGCCTTTTAAATCAGGATTTTTTTCCTGCAATTTATTTAATTATACAGATCAAAACTATTATCTATTCCATGAAGAAAAACATCTAGCATTAATGCAATATTAAAGCAGAGAAATCAAGAAATTAAGAGCTTAAAAGCGAGAAAATTCAGAATTAAAGTTGAAAGCTTTATTCCTTTTGTTTATACAAGGGATCGGCAACCTTCGGCATGCAGCCCGCCAGGGTAAGCCCCCTGATGGGATGGTTTGTTTATCTGCTGCGTCTGCAGGTTTGGCTGATCACGACTCCCACTAGCTGCGGTTTGCCGTTCCAGACCAATGGGGGCTGCATGCCGAAGGTTGCCGATCCCTGGTTTATACCTTAAATATGGTTTAAGGTATAAACAAATATGGTTTCTCTTTGTAACATACTAAATTATCTGTCAATAAAACAGATCATGTAATACAAATCAGAATTTCTAATATCATTTTTCAGAAATGTAACAGTTTTCAAACTTGGTCTAATTTTTCAGTCTTAGGTATTGTCTATACAAAAAGGTTGCACCTGTTGAATTCAAGATTATTTAAAATGTGTCAAGGTAAATCAGTATAAATATGTAATGTCGATATATTTAGCCAGTTTAACCCTTGCTTAAATTGCTTTATTTTGCATCTGTAATGTAAGCAATGGCTAAAGTGGTTTAAGTGTATGTACAGTAAGGGTTAAATTGATTTTTGTATCAATTTACTTAAACTGGTATAGATAAAACCTTTAGTGAGATCTCCAAGACAAAGCAAATTGGAAAAGAATATGTTAAGTAGTTTCTCAGAGAGTTGCAATAAAATCTTTACTAATCTAAAACACTAGGGACAAACTGAAAATCTTTGCATACAGTGGATTTCATATAAAGCATGTTTACAGTGCCTTGAAATATATTTGTTTTGTTTCCCTCAGATTTGTTGTTCTGTTTTGTATGCACTGCAGACTAGTACTTTAAAGGTTAACTGGACTTTAGTATGATAGACTGGGTGAGTGAAGTCTTTCTTGTATCACCTCTTGTGTCAACATAGACATTATATACCATGAAAAATATGATGAAGTAATTATATGTATTACAGAAAGAGAAAATGATTCATTGGTAGATTGGAGATCCTCACCCTTATGTGGAATAAACACTAGCTAGTAATTAAGTGAAATACTGTATAGCATTTAGGAAACCTGAAGTCCACACTCTGTCTAGTCTCCATAGGGCCAATCCTACTCCCATTTAAGTTTATATCAACGCTGCTAAAAAACTGGGTCTTAAATCAGAAAGTTTTTAAGTGTAAGAGATGATGTGTCAGAAATCTACATTTTTTCAAGAAATAGTCTTGATTAAATAGATCTCAATAAATCACTAAAATCCGTGTTGAAAAGTCATCGCTCATAACTGTGATTAATTACAAAAATCTACCAGATTTATCACAAGGTGCGACACCCTGTAAATTCTGAGATTAACGAAGCTGGGGAAGCAGTAGGTGTAGGTGACTATACTGCTGAAAGTGAGATAAGATCTGGTGAAACAGGAGGCCAGAAGCACTTTACTGACAAAGAAGGAACAAAGGCTCTTAGTCAGAGCCCTCTGAAGTGAACAGAAACGCTCCTTCTGAAGTCAATGTTTTGAGCTTTGGATCAAAGGAGAGCATCCAGGACGGGAAGAAAAGTCACTATTGGGAAGAGGGAGACATTGGAGCAAGGAACTGTAATCTAGGAGTTGCATTTCACCAGCTCAGAGTAGCTTAGCAAAATGAGGTTTTTTGTTTGTTTATTTTTTGTTGTGGCTGCCAGCTTGTACTCCAGCACCTAAACTTCTATTAAAAAATAATTAAGTGTCTAGCCCAGATGATTACAAAGATCATCTTTAAAATGTGAACCAGTGCAGCAATGTCACCCTGAGTTTGCAAACAGCTTGAAACAAAACTCTGTAAGGTATGAAAGGGAAGTTACCCTTCATAACTGGAGTTCAAGAAGTGTGGTCCCTACCTATATTCAACTACAGGTACATATGTGCTCCATGCGCCTGAGACCAGAGAATTCTAGTCTGTTGGTCCATGCCTGCCTGCACCATTGCTCTCCTCATACTCCGTGCTGAAGGTTTAAGGGGCGGTACAGGCTGATGTCTCTCCAGTTTTTCCTGCTAACACAAATCAGAGAGGATCTGAAGCAGAGGGGGAAAGAGGGTGGGTAGTGGAATACAGATAGAGAGTACACATCTCAAAGAACTCCAGTTGCAAAAGGTAAGTAACTTCCTTTTTTACTTTGAGTGCTGATCACTATGGATGTGAGCTGTGAATGACTGATGATTTAACAAGCAAGTACTCAGAGGGATGGAGGGGAGGGATAGCTCAGTGGTTTGAGCATTTGCCTGCTTAAACCCAAGATTGTGAGTTCAGTCCTTGAGGAGGCCACTTAGGAATCAGGGGCAAAATCAGTACTTGGTCCTGCTAGTGAAGACAGGGGACTGGACTCAATGACCTTTCAGGGTCCCTTCCAGCTCTATGAGATAGGTATATTTCCATATATTATGTAGGTATATTGCTGCTCACAGAACCACTTTTCCAAAGGGTGCATTGCTAGAGGCTTGGACCAAGGCATAATGTGTGAATGGAAGTCCATATTGCTGCCTTGAAAATATCAAGATACTTCTTGAAGTGATGCCACTGAGGCTGCCTGGCTCTCATAGAATGAGCCCATATCCCATGTGAGAGAGGAAGGTGTGCCAGCTGATAACAAAGTAGGATACAGACAGAGATAAACTTGGAAGTCCTTTCGGAGGAAACAGCTTGACCTAGGGCTTGTTCTGCTGTGGCATCCATAACTTTCTGATCTCTTTTGTTCTCTGTAGGTAAAATAGCAAAGTTCATTTCATGTCAAGGGAATGAAGTCTCTTTTCTATGCTGGAGGATTGGTGCTTCAGGAAGAACACAGGTAAGTGAATAATCTTGTTTATATGGAATTCTCAGGGCCACCCAGAGGATTCAGGGGACCTCCACCGCCGAATTGCCACCAAAGACCCGGCACTTCAGCAGCAGGTCCTGGGGAGGAAGGACCCCCCGCCACGGGTCTTTGGGGCACTTTGGCAGCAGGTCCCAGAGCGGAAGGACTCCCTGCCCCCACTTGCCCCCCCCCCGCACTCTGGGAGGCCCTGGGAATTCTGAAACTAGGGGTTAATTAGTGAGACCTTATCTTTATGAAATATTGTGTAATGTTTGTCTGCCATTGGGGCTCCCACTTCACCTACGTGTCTGGCCAACGTATGATGGCAAGAAGAAAGACAACCATCATAGACAGGTAAGACATCAAGTGGCCAGGTATTAAAAAGGAGGCTTGGTAAGTGTTGAAAGTACAAAATTAAAGTCCCATTAAGAGGCTGGTCTTCTAACTGGTGGAAAAGTTCTAATTAAGACTTTTAAGAATTCTGGAGGTGATTGAGTGAGTAAAGACCCTCCATTGGAGGGCTGATTGCCTCCAGGTGAACCTGTATCAAACTAAGGGAAAGATCCATTACTTTGAGGGGAAGGTAATCCAAAGTAGCTGGAATATCTATTGTCTCAGGAGACATATGGTGCTGCTGGGCCCAGGTAGAGAAATGCTTCCACATAGGACTGCTGGAGTCCTTCCTGCTATTAGTAAGAACAGCTTGTACAGTTTTGGAACAGGAGTGTTCTAGGTCCAACACCCATCCAAATACCCAGCTGTAAAGTGAAGACCTTTGGGACTGGGATGTCAGACTGTGACGGGATCCCACTGGGGTGCCACTCGGAACTGGGGTATCACTGAGCCCCCTGACCCATCAGCTTGGGCTCCCTGTAGACAATACTGCTGTGACCAGCCTGACAAGCCCTCTCCCAGGCTCCAGCCTACACTTTTACCATCACACATACAGGTAGGGACACACCCAGCTGCAGTTACATACAGATGTGTGATCAGCTCTGCATGGGGATGCTTCAGCTAAGGAACTTCCCAGCTATTCAGGTACCACCCCAACCCCCTGGGGTTTAAACCCAAAATTATACCATCCTGCGCTGCACAGAGAACTGTACAGCATAAGCTGCACAGAGAACTGTACAGAGAAATTTACCCCCTTACTCAGTGTGGAGTGGAAATATACAACAGCTTTTTGCCCTGAGTTATGACTCCCACCCACACTGCTTTTAGACAAAGCAAAAACAAATTTATTAACTACAAAAGATAGACTTTAAGTGATTATAAGGGATAGCAAACAGATTAAAGCAGATTACCTACCAAATAAACAAAACACATAAACTAAGCTTAATATACTAAAGAGATTGGATATGAATAGCAGATCCTCACCCTAAGTGATGATCCAAGCAGGCTGCAGATTCTTAAGGGGCAAGCTGCACTAACTTACAGCTTGGAATCCCCAGGTGTTTCATTCCCAGGCTAAAAATCCCTTTTAGCCTGGGTCCAGCACTTCCCCCCAGTTCTGTCTTTGTTCCTCAGGTGTTTCCAGCAGTCTTCTTGGGAAGGGAGCCAGTAAAGAACCACAATGATGTCACTCCGCTGCCTTATGTAGCTTTTGCATATGGCAGGAACCCTTTGTTTCAAAGCTTTGTTTCCATGCCAGTCAATGGAAAAACACTGGTATCCCAAAATGGAGTTCAGCACCAGGTGACCAGGTCACATGTCCCTGTTGCGTCACGGCGGACATAACTCGGAGGCTGTCTAATGTACTCAGGAAGGTTCCCTGGTGGGAGATAAGCTTCTTCCAAGGCCTTTTGTTTTCTCCTAATGGTTCATTAACTTGAATGGCCCTTCCCAGCCAGCCATCTAGACTGAGTCTTTTGTCTAGTGGGCATTCCCCAGGTTTAAACACATTCGTAACACAGATACATAGTCATCTTCCTAACTTCAGATACAAAAATGATACATGCATACAACTAGGATAATCATATTCAGTAAATCATAACCTTTTCAGTGATATCTGACATGACCTATCTTGCACAAAATACGTCAGAATTATGCCATAATCATATCAATAATATCTCTATGAAGAATATGGTGTGCAGTGTCACACAGACCTTGCCATTCTCTTGAGTCAATAAGTCTGGAAAGGAATGAGTGCTAAAGAGTCCCCAGGCTGACATATGCAGGAGACCTGGGAACAGGAACTTCCTGGGCCATTTGCACACTTTGAGATTGACTTGTGCTCTGTCCTGTTGAATAATCTGCAGTACTTGAGGAAGAAGTGGGATAGGAAGAAAGGCATAGTTCAAATGGTTTGTGCAGAGGAACAGGAAAGCATCACCTTTGAGGATTTGTGTAGTTCTAACTGCAGCACCTCCACACCAGCTTCTAACCCAACCCTCAAGCTGTTCTCACCCTGCCCCCACACCACACAGGGAGAGACACAATGATGTGAAGGAGCTCAAATGGGGCCTGATCTGATAGGTGTGCTCAAAGGCATTGCAATGTCTAAGTCCTTTTGTGAATTCAGACCAAAGCGACTTTCCCTAGATCACACAGGAAAGGCTGCGGCAGAGCCTGGAATAGAATCCAGCTCTGACTCCTAGTCCTATGCTTTCCTACAGAACCATCCTTCTTTATATTCTATAATATGGAATTTTACTTTATTTATTAAGCACATTGTCAGTATTTGATAGATAAGTGATACAAATAATGATAGGATAAAGAAAACTCCCATCTCATTCCATAGTAGTAGCATGATAGGAAAGCTCTGCTCAGAAGAACATTGGGCAAAAAACTTGTCTACACCAGTAGCTCTCAACCCTGTACCCCTGGGGGTATGCAGACGTCTTCCATAGGGTACATCAGTTCATCTAGATATTTGCCTAGTTTTATAATAGGCTACATAAAAAGCACCACTGACGTCAGTACAAACTAAAATTTCGTACGACTTGTTTATACTGCTCTATATACTATACACTGAAATGAAAGTAGAATATTTATATTCCAATTGATTTATTTTATAATTATATGGTATAAATGAGAAAGTAAGCAATTTTTCATTAACACTGTGCTGTGACAGTTTTGTATTTTTATGTCTGATTTTGTAAGCAAGTAGTTTTTAAGTGAAGTGAAACTTGGGGGTACGCAAGACAAATCAGACTCCTGAAAGGAATTCAGTAGTCTGGAAAGGTTGAGAGGCATTGTGCTACACTACAGAATTCTTCCAAATATTCTCACTGTTACTAATTGTGATTCAACTGTACTAGTGTTAGCAACTGGGAGCTCTAGTGTAAATGGCTCTCTGGCTTTGGCAGCCATTTCTAGCATTATGTCAATTAAACCTACAAAGAGCAAATCCAGCCGGCACATTGTTGAAAATGGCTGCTGGAACCAGAGGACTGTCTCCATCAAGAGCTTGCCTACCACCCATGAAACACTACAGTAGCACCGATGTAGCACATCAGCATAAACATTACCATGCTGATGGGAGGGATTCTCCTGAGGTAATCCAACTTCCTGAAAGGTGATAGTCATATCAACAGATGAATTCTTCCATTGATTTAGCGCTGTCTACACAGCGGGTTAGGTCACTTAACTACATCACTCAGGGATTGGATTTTTCACACCCCTGAACAATGTAGCTGGGTTGACCTAACTTTTTAGTGTAGACTGGGCCTGAGCTTCCCAACTTTGCTACCACCCATTTGGTTGAATCAGTGTTAGCAACAGTGGGATTCTTTGGTAAATATTTACTAGTAAAAAAGGAAAAGAAAAGAAAAAATCCTCAAAAACAAAAGTCTACATTGCATTCACAATTCTTCCCCTAGGGAGAGAATGAGATTAAAAACTAACTATATGTGACAATGTTAGACAAGTAGTTTTATGCACTGAGGGTAGTACAAGAACATGTGTAGAATAGAACAGAATAGACAAGGCTAAAGGGTCTGTTGTCTCCCATATCCTCTTACCGACCCCCCTACCCACACCCCAAAAATGCATAGGTCCTAACTTCTTTTTTAAAACAGTGTTTTGTTAGATGGCCATTCTTCTATAATATCATCATTTACATTGTTCTATTTAAATCAATGCCTCATTGAGGGGAATGGAAGTTTAAAAGGAATAATTTAAAGGATAAATTGGCCAAAATCAACTGTTTTTTTTTAAAGTGTAGTAATTCCAGCAGAGTGTTTTTCTTATATTGCCATTGATTGAAGTTAGTATATAAATAATATGAACAGCTTTCAAAATTAACAGCTCACTCTGGTGATAATTGTTAGGGAGTCATAGGTCATACTTTGCTACTACTGTTCGTTGTCTGGAGACAGCTTACAGCAAAATGCTTTAACAGGATAACATTTTACCCTCTGATGCTTTTGCAATAGTAAAATATGGAAACAATTTGCTTAAAATAATTTTGTATGTAATGTTTATTTAAAATCAGTGGCTCACATAAAACAGAACATTAAAACCACGGAAACTGGTAAAAGCAAGTAACATCAAGGCCCATACTCTCTGCTGGTGTTTATTAAAGTGTGACCCAAAATTAAGAAAATTGTATCACACCATATTCCCTAAAGAGGAACAGAAAAAGTTTTATAAAAAATACTGGAAAGCTTGTCTAGAAAAAGAAAAAAAAATGTAGTTCTTCCTTTTAAAAATATTAGCACTATATTTTTCACTTTGTTTATTGGTTTGTATTTTTCAAATGTAATTCATGTTAGACATTCCTTTGCATATTTGCAGGGTAAACGATGACTGGGTTCATTAACATGCAATACGCATTAATAACATTTATAAAATGAATAAAATTAATAATAGTATTGCATTTTAACAAACTCTAAGAATTTTCATCTCATTAAGGCGCTGATGTGGGAAAGCATCCTTATTCATGTTAAGTACTTTTATGTATCTTCACTAACCGACAGTACAGGTGAAATCACCAGTGGTAGCAACCGTGACTGTTGTACTGCAGCCAACAATTAGGCATTTTTACCGCCAATATGCTTCTACCAGTGACAATTTACTGGTGGTGGTGGTAATGTAGGTTAGTCCTAAGAATCTGATCCAGCAAACACTTACAATTGTATGTAATCCCACTGAAGCAAATATGTCAATGCCCAATAATAAGAAATTGATCCTTGCATATGAATGAATTCAGTTACAGTCTCGGGTCCTATGTCTGGCAATAAGTCTTTCCAGGATCAAACTATAAAATACTAAAAAATTCATATACTCAGTATAATCATATAATACCAACTCTTGCAATGTTATCTCGAGTCATGGGATATTTGATGTTTTTCTTAAACACCTAGCTCCTGGAGTCACACACAATCTCAGCGTTCCTTAAAAAAAAAATTCTAGTCCTCATGTCTGGGGGAAAAAACCTGAAAAAGTCTCAAAAAGTAGAAGGCTAATAAAAAGAACCCCAGATTTATTATTTTTTTAAAATCTCATGATTTACAGGGACCTGACTCACGTTTTTATAACACTTTGGGTTGGCAATACTAAATGGTGGTTTCTCTGCTAGAGTAACATCAGGCTGATCTTTTCATGTTAATACTATCCTGCATGGTCCTGCAAGATGTTAGGTGCACTGAAAATGGATTGGTGCCTCATTAATATATTAGCCTTTACAAAAAACAAACAAACCTAACCACAGCTGGCTTGCACTGATGGGCTCGCTAATGTTGAATCATAGAATCATACAAATGTAGGACTGGAAGGGACCTTGATAAGTCATCTAGTCCAGTTCCCTGCACTGAGGCAGGACTAACTATTGTCTAGAGACCACTCCTGACAGGTGTTAGCCTGACTTGTTCTTAAAAACCTCTAATGAGGGAGATTCCACATCTCCCTAGGTAATTTGTTCCAGTGCTTAACTACCCTTACAGTTAGGGAGTTTTTCCTAATATCTAACCCAGGGGTCGGCAACCTCTGGCACACAGCTCACCAGGGTAAGCACCCTGGCGGGCCAGGCCAGTTTGTTTATCTGCCGCGTCAGCAGGTTCGGCTGATTGCGGCTCCCACTGGCCACGGTTTGCTGTCCCAGGCCAATGGGGGCGGTGGGAAGCCACAGCCAGCACATCTCTCGGCTCGCGGCGCTTCCCGCCGTCCCCATTGGCCTGGGACGGCGAACTGCAGCCAGTGGGAGCTGTGGTCCGCCGAACCTGCCGATGTGACAGGTAAACAAAGTGGCCCTGCCCGTCAGGGTGCTTACCCTGGCGAGCCGCGTGCCAGAGGTTGCCGACCCCTCGTCTAACCTAAATTTTCCTTACTCCAATTTAAGCCCATTGCTTCTTGTCCTGTCCTCAGTGGATAAGGAAAACAATTTATCACCCTCCTCTTTATAAACATACATTTATATACTTGAAGACTGTTAAAATGTCACTGCTCAGGCTTCTCTTCTCCAGATTAAACAAACCCAATTTTTTCAATCTTTCCTCTTAAATCATGTTTTTTGTACCTTAAAACATTTTGGTTTGTCTTCTCTGGACTTTCTCCAATTTGTCTACATCTTTCCCAAAGTGTGGTGCCTAGAACTGGACACAGTATTCCAGTTGAGGCCTTATCAGCACTGACTAGAAGTGGAAGTATTACATGTCATGTCTTGCTGAAGAGCTCTGTGGAAGCTTGAAAGTTTGTTTTTCACCAACAAAAGTTGGTCCAATAAAAGATATTACCTCACCCACCTTGTCTCTCTAATTTAGTTTGTGATCCACTATAATTCCCAGATCCTTTTCAGAAGTACTCTTTCTTAGGCAGTCATTTCTCATCTTGTATCTGTGCAATTGATTATTCCTTTCTCTGTGTAGTACTTTGCATTTGTCCTCACTGAATTTCATCCTATTTATTTCATACCATTTCTCCAGTTTGTCAAGATCATTTTGAATTATATCACATCCTCCAAAGCACTTACAACCCCTCCCAGCTTGGTATTGGCCACAGATTTTATAACTGTACTATCTATGCCATTATCCAAATTATTTATGAAGGTATTGAACAGAACTGGACCCAGGACAAATCCCTGTGGGACCCCACTCAATATGCCCTTCCAGCTTAACTGTGAACCACTGAAAACTAGTCTCTGAGTATGGTTTTCCAACCAGTTGTGCACCCACCTTATAGTAGATTTGTCTAGGCTATATTTCCCAAGTTTGCTTATGAGAAGGTCATGTGACACAGTATAAGAAGCCTTACTAAAGTTGAGATATATCACAGTACCCTGCCAAAAAAACAGGTAGATAAGGTTTTGTGGCTTTCTGCATTTTTATCACCTTGTTAATTGTTAAGACACCTTTTGTAGTTGTCTCTAAACTACTGGACACTGGGTAGAGGAGATGTTCTGGAAGAAAAGACTGCATGGCCAGACCATTTGTGTGCTACAGCAATCCCTTGTGGCTAAAACGATCCAGAGAGAAGTAATTGGCAGATAACATCATTTATATACTCTGCTCTAAACTATCCTGGAGATCAGGTAGGGGTCTAATCCAATTCCCATTCAAATCAGTGGAAGATTTTAATGACAGTTGGGTCAGGCCTTAAATACAGAAGCAGCCCAAGGATCAGGGGATGGGAAACAAACAGTTCCTTTGCCCTTCCCCTCTCACTTTCAGTCAGCTGCATAGAAGAGGTTCTGGTCTTTATTCCAAGTCAGTTTCAGATTCAGTTTCCCCACCCCCAGGAGCCACTGCCGGACATGCTGTGTGCCACTGCCAGCCCGGAGTCGCTTGAGGTAAGCAGCACCAGGCTGCAGCCCACACCCTGAACCCCTCCTGCACCCTGCACTCCAATCCCCTGCCTTGAGCCCCCTGCTGCACCCTGCACCCCTCCTGCACCCCAACCTCCTGCCCTTAGCCCCCTCCTGCACCCCAACCCCTTGCCCCAGCCCTACATTCATGGCCCTGCATACAATTTCCCCACCCAGGTGTGGCCCTCAGTCCAAAAAGTTTGCCCACCGCTTGCCTAACAAGTAAGCATATCTGCACTGGCAAGACAATACATGTACCATGACATAACATATTGTCCCCAAACAGGGAATGAGTATAGTCAGGCCTTCTGGTATCAACCAATTTTAAACACAGGTGCTTGCTACTTCCAACTCAATGCCTGGTCTACCTCATGCTCTCAACTGCAGCTTATTATAACACTTTCTTTGCTGTAACAGCTGAGCACTGTGAGATAGCTGTACAAACTATGCATTGTAATATTTAAATTGTATTGTATTCATAATAGCCCATCTCCAGTTCATACCTGAGCTTGTTACAGCAAATACAGGTGTGGTGAAAAAGGAAATACAGTATTTGAAAATTGCAAAGGCTACCTTATCATTAGTATGTGACAGGCAGATTGAATTGCTTGAGCTTGATTTTAGGCGCATTGCTTGCATTTTACACTGGCATAGAGGGACAGCAAAACCATCAGAACCCCAAGGCTGCTGTAACTCATGGTACTGATCAGATAGATCATTGGCCACCTCCAAAATCCAGAAGAACACAAGATTTCTACTGCCACCTTTCTTCTGAGTTCTGCCAAGGTCAGATCAGTCTCAGCTTAGAATTAGTAGCAAAATGTAGCTGGGTAAAAAGTTAATATTAGGGCAATTTCACAGAAAGCTGTTATCAATTTAGAGAATTTTTCTTTCTTGTATTATCCAGGAGTAATCTAGATAAGCAACTGCAGTGACCTCCTTTATGGCCTTGACAAATGCAGTCATGCTCCCTAAAATCCATTATAAATGCTGCTGCAAAGGTCATCTTCCTAGCTTGTTGCTTTGACCATCTTAGCTCCATTAGCTCCTCCTTTCCACTACATGACACAGAAAATACTTATCTTCACTTCTAAGACCCTTCATGATCTAGCCCCACCCTAGATATCATCTCTTGTCCTGCTGTCCATGCATTATTCCTGACTTTGCCAACAATGCCACCCTTTATTGCCCATTAGTCACATTTTCCCAGAAGCATCTCTGTGCTTTATCCTTTGCCACACCTTATGCATGAGAGGAGCTCCCCATACAAATCTGCAATGCCACTACATTATCCTCCTCCAAATCTACCCTTAAAACTCATCTCTGATGCCTTCAATGCGGGATAAGGAGGTGCTAGTCCCGTTATATAAGGCGTTGGTGAGACCTCATTTGGAGTATTGTGTGCAGTTTTGGTCTCCCATGTTTAAGAAGGATGAATTCAAACTGGAACGGGTACAAAGAAGGGCCACTAGAATGATCCGAGGAATGGAAGGCCTGTCGTATGAAAGGAGACTTGAGGAGCTCGGTTTGTTTTCCTTAACCAAAAGAAGGATAAGAGGAGATATGATTGCACTCTTTAAATATATCAGAGGGATAAATACCAGGGAAGGAGAGGAATTATTTCAGCTCAGTGCTAATGTGGACACGAGGACAAACGGATATAAATTGTCAGTCAGGAAATTCAGGCTTGAAATTAGACGAAGGTTTCTAACCATCAGGGGAGTGCAATACTGGAACAGCCTACCGAGGGAAACAGTGGGGGCGAAGGACCTCCACGACTTTAAGATTAAGCTAGATAAGTTTATGGAGGAGATGGTATGATAGGATAACGGGCTAAGTCAATAGATCAATTAAGTGCCACACTGGTAAATAGTACAATGGGTCAATGATATGATATAACCTTTTTCCAGAGGGTATGGCTGGAGAGTCTTGCCCGCATGCTCGGGGTTCAGCTGACCGCCATATTTGGGGTCGGGAAGGAATTTTCCTCCAGGGAAGATTGGCAGTGGCCCTGGAGGTTTTTCGCCTTCCTCCGAAGCATGGGGCAGGGGTCGCTTGCTAAAGGAGTGGGTGGATCGGCTTATGTGGCCTGCATCTAGCAGGAGGTCAGACTAGATGATCATAATGGTCCCTTCTGATCTTGAATTCTATGATTCTATGATTCAAAAAACTCAACAATGGCAAGGCAATCAGTGTGCTGTTACTACTGCTTATTACACTTACTAGAATAATCTCACTGTTACCTTGTATGGTCCCCCATCTGTTGTTGTATCCACTTGTTATCCATTTTATACTGAGACTTTAAACTGTTTGGGCTTTTCTTCAGTAGACTTATTAGACTATAGATCTACACTAGATTTTGTTTATCTCCATTACCAATTAACTCATACTTAAAACATCTGTGGAGGCTGGTGTGGTCACTCCCCATATGCTTGATCAGGGCTACAGGTATGTGTACACTGCACAGTTATCCCAAGCTCTTACCCAGGTTTTAGCCTTAACCCTTCCGCCCGTCATCCACAAAGGAAAACCTCTGACCTAGGGTTTAGAGTGGTGTTAAACTCAGGCTAGCTTACCTGGCTGAGGTAGTGGGTTAGTACCTAGGTTCCACTTTCACTTGGGCTGGAACTAGGCAGTGATGAGCTGCCAAAACATTAACAACAGGTTCCCTCCTCCTCACCCCATGAGGGGGTCGTGCCCCCCCGGGGGTCGTGCCCCATCCAACCCCCATGCTCCTTGACCCCCCCCCCCGGGACCCCTGACCCATCCACCCTCCACCCCTGTCCCCTGACTGCCCCCTGCCGCCCCACCCAACCCCTCCTCTCATTCCTGATGCCCCCAGGACCCCTGCCCCATCCAACCACCCCTTCTCTCTGTCCTTGACTGCCCCCCCACCTCATCCAACCCCTGCTCCTTCCTGACTGCCCTCCCGGGACCCTTGCCCCAATTCAATCCCCCTGTTCCCTGCCCTCTGACTGCCCCAACCCCTATCCACCCCCCCACAACCCACCGAACTGCCCTGCCCTCTTCCAACACCCCCTCCCTGCTGCCTGCTCCCTTACCACACTGCCTGGGGCCGGGTCCGGGTCCGGGTCCGCTCGGCTGGGACCAAGACCGGCGCCGCGGGGCCCGACTCCCCGGGCCGGGCCGGAGCCGCTCGGCCAGGCCTGGGACCGGTGCTGGGCTGGAGCCACTCGGCCGGGACCGGTGCTGCGAGGCCCGAGCCGGGCCAGAGCCACTGGGGCCAGAGCCGGGGGTGCTTGGCTCAGACTGGGCTGGGGCACTCGGCTGGGGCCAGGCCAGGGCCAGGTGGAGCCACTCAGCCGGAGCCGGACAGGGCTGCGCCGTGCCTCCCTGGAGCCCTCCTCATGCCTCCCAGCCCCAGCTTACCTGCCTGCTGCCTGTTTCAGGCTTCCCATGAACATCTGATTCGTGGGAATCAGGGGAGGGGGAGGAGAAGGAGGGCAGAGCATTCAGGGGAGGAGGGGGATGTGAGCTGAAGCCAGGGGCTGGGTGGACAGCTGCCCGAGCTTTTGTTAAATTTAAAAGCTTTTTTAGAACCGGTTGTCCTAGAACAACCAGTTCTAAAAGGGTTTCTAAATTTAACAACTGGTTCCTGCGAACCAGTGCGAACCGGCTCCAGCTCACCACTGGAACTAGGGTGACCAGATGTCCCAATTTTATAGGGATAGCCCTGATATTTGGGGCTTTTTTCTTATATAGGTGCCTATTACACCCCACACTCTGTCTCTATTTTTCATAGTTGCTATCTGGGCACCCTAGCTGGTACCCATCCACTTTGCAGTGAGGACACAGACTAAGGCCTGATTTATACTAGGATTTTACATTGGTATAGCTGTGTCTCTTTGGGGTGTGAAAAATCCCCACCCCACAAGACACATATCTATACCCAACTAATCCCTGGTGTAGACAACGTTAGGTTGACAGAATTCTTCTGTTGACTTAGCTACTGTCTCTTAGGGACATGGATTATAGTGGTACAGCTGAAGTGATATGGTTGCCACTGTAGCAATGCAGCTGCAATGCAGTAGCATTGTAAGTGTAGACATACTCTCAATCACTTGAATGCTGATAGTCCTACATTGTTGTTTCCCCCACTTCCTTCCACAGGACAGACATGTTCTTCTCCAATTGACACAGTTGACTGGGAAAAAATACGAAAGCACCTGAGCATAAAGAACCATGGGACACGCTCCCAAACACATATAGCAAGTGCAAAAACAGTAAGGGATGCAGTAATGTGGTTAAGCTTTGCAGCTGGGATGCTCAGACCCAGGGTAGGCTAACCCTGGTGCTCAGACCTGGGTGCCAATCTCCCAAGTTAACTGTGCATTGTAGGCACAGACAGTTGTTCTTAAAATACTGTAGGAATCATTCTAGTTGAGAGAACAAATATTTACAGCCTGGTACAAATGTGTGGGAAGCATCCACACAAGCCTTTAAAATGTGGTAAGTACCTCAAGGTAATGGCATTCTAACTCTGAGTCTAAGCAATACAGTATGGAAAGTGTAGACATAACCTTTGGGGACGAGACAGTTAGTTATGCATATGTACAGTGCTTAGCATAATACCGGTAGTGCCCTGATCCCTGACTGGGTCCTTTACAATCTACTGTAGCACAAATAATGAATAATAAATATTGCGCAGTGTTGTTGCCCTGTCAGTCCCAGGACAGGAGAGCAGGGCCGATGGAGCGGGCGGAAGCCAGTACAAATTACTGGGGCCAGGCGGTCGGGAAGGGGGCCCGGAGCCCGGCTTCCCTGGCTTCGTTGGCCCTGTTTAGCCAGTCCACCCTTACTAGGGGGCCCGAAAATTTTTTTCACCGGGGCCCAAACCCGCTCTCAGCGGCCCTGCAGGAGAGAGACAAAGTAGGTGAGGTTAAAACTTTTACTGGACCAACTTCTGTTGGTGGAAGGTACAAGCTTTCGAGCTATACAGAGCTTTTCTTAAGATCTGGGAAAATACCTCAAAGAAGAACTCTGTGTGGCTTGAAAGCTTGTCTCCCTTATAATATACATGACTCTTATGGAGGTAACACTTGCAGTGTGAAATATTGACCCCAGTGAATTCAGTGGGATCTTTGCCAGTAACTTCATTGGGGCCAGGCTTTCACCTGCAGTCTTTATTCAGGCTCAACATTCAACTCTTTGGTCTAACACATTTAAGATTTCCATAAATTTGGACCCAGCATACTCACTTTCTCTTTATTATAGAAATAATCTTTCCTTTTCCTGCTAATGATAAAACATGCAGAATCAATTCTGTGCTATCTTAGGCAATTAGGAAACTATTTCACTCAGTTATTCATTAAACATTCTTGATTGATCAATCACTAACCTGGATATTGCCTTTAAAAGCAAAGTCTCCTATGATTTATTTTGTGTATGACTCAGGAAAGCTACTTGGAGTCAGAGTCCAAGACCTGGTGTACTCTAGGAATTTACATCCATATAGCTATGTCCATCAGGAGTGTGAAAAATACATGTTCCTGAGTGACACAGATATTCCCAATTTAGGGTATGTCAACACTTAAAATGCTACATCAGCACAGCTGCGCCAGAGTAGCACTTCAGTGTAGACACTACATACGCTGATGGAAAGGATTCTCATATCGGTGTAGTTAATCCACCTCTCCAAAAGAGGGTAGCTAAGTCAATGGAAGAATTCTTCTGTTAACTTGGCACTGTCTACTGGCTTAACTACGCCACTCAGGAGTGTGGAATTTTCATACCTGAGAGCAATGTAGCTAAACTGACTTAATTTTCTAGTGTAGATCAGACACTAACCCTCAGTGTTAACAGTGCTAAGTCGACCTAGCTACCACCTCTTGAGGAGCCGATGGGAGAAGCCTTCCCATTTGTGTAGGTAGCATCTACACTGAAGCCCTACCATTGTAGCCACAAGCGCCGACTTTCCAATGTGCTTGGGGGTGCTTGCCTTCTCCTTTGCCTTCTCTTTCACCACCTTCAGGAAGGTGTAATGGTGTGAACATTGTGAACTTTAGCACTGTCAAGATGTCTCATTTTTCTCTTCTTCCTTGTCCCAATTGAATTCAGTGGAGTTTTGTCATTGATATCAATATGACCTGGATTTGCCCTAAAAGAATATTTTTCTATAATAATAACTGATTTTTTGTCTTATTGACAGTCCAGCATTCTTTCTGCTTCAACCAACTTGCAGCAACTGGGACTCATGGGACTTGGGTTCTATTCCCACCTCTGCCACTGGCCTGTTGGGTGGCTTTAGGCAAGTCCTACACCTCTCTGTGCCTCCATTTCCTGATCTGTAAAATGAGGATAAATAATACTGACCTCCTTTGTAAAGCACTTTCCCATCTACTGATGAAAAGCGCTATATAAGAGCTAGGTGGAATTAGTATTCAGACTCTGCTATTCTGTAAGACAGCCAGATTTCTGAACTTTCAGTATGTTGCAATGTAAAGCAAGGTTGGGGTGGGGGGGAATTCAATATAGTACCTATAAAAACACCTTGCATTTATTTAGCATCTTTATATGAGGAGATTAAAGCATTTTACCAACTATTACTTGGTTTTTCAAAACACCCCTCTCAGGTAAGTAAATATGATTACACACAGTATTAAGAGGGGCCAACTGAGGAATAGATAAATGAAATGATTTACCCAATGAAGCTCAATGAGTAAATGGCAAAACCAAGAATAGAATCCAGTTGTCCTAATTTCTGGCCTCCTGTTATAACCACTATTCTTCACTCCATACAGTTCTGAACTCTTGAATGTGTTTTGGTCATCATCCTGCAGCATTTCAGTCACTGATGAAAGATTAAAAGATAACTCAAGATGACACTCACCACTTAAACCTGCCTAGCAGGAAGAGTGAATTCAGGCCATGCAGAAAAAGGAAGAAATGCTTTTCATAGTTTCATAGCGTATAAGGCCAGAAGGGACCATTAGATCATCTCTGACCTCCTGTTATGCTTATAGAAGCACATGGGATCTTTGTAGGGGAGAAGACAAAAACACCACATTTATTGAGAATACAGCAGTTAGCATATCCTTTGCAATTACACACACACATACATACCATGCACCCAGTCCTGCCAGCTGATGTTTATAGTTACCAGTCGGAGTCTGGCTCAATCTAGTGGCCAGCCAGATTGGTCAAAGAGGGGAGCCAGGCTCTATCAGTCGCAATACGATGCTCCTGGAGTGTGGGCAAGACAAACTCAAAGTCCCATGGCAAACACCCTGTTCTTATAGTCTTTTTACTCTGTTGAAGTCTATGGATTTTGCTGTGTCAGTTTCTGAACAGTTACTTCTTAATTGGTGCTATCTTTTGATGTAAACATTCCAATACGCCTCCAGAGGGTCATCCTGTCCTGGTTATGATTTAATCAATTGTCCTGTCTTTAGGGGTGCCAGCCTTACCTCAGGGTCATCAATCTGCCCTTCCTTAATTATGGATGTGCATTGATGGTTCTCTGGTGTCGTTAAGTCTCTTCACTCCGTCTTCCTTGACCATCTGGCTATAACAATGGCCTTCACACCTTATCTTTTCCTAATGCATGCATCCCTCATTCACACAAACAGTCTTTTACAGAGACCTTCAAAGGTATACAGCAGTTTTTATGTTGAGCAAGAAAAGACATTGTAAATTAAACCTTGCTAAGTTTCATAACCAACACAATTCACATTGAGGCCCAGGCCTTCAACATTCCTCTAATCTCCTTAACGTAGACACAATACAAGATCCTGTCTCTTACTTACTAAGCCTTAAAACAAAGAAATGCATATTTAACTAGAGTACCTAATTTGTAATACATATAGGAAACCATAGTAGACATTATAACTTATCCTAACACAAAAGGGTGACCATAATCCATCATAAGGATTGTTCTGGTCTTCCCTGACCAGGGTCAGTACAGACACTGACAGTCTGTCAGATGCATTTCTACCAATGTCCCAAAGAGTCATTCCTTTCTGCTATTCAAAAAGGGTGGCTGGCAGGATGAAATCAAATTATACATTAATTCTCATAGTACAATTATATAATCGTGCTCCTACACTCCTATATATCAGAAGCCATTAATTTTCACCCAGATAGCCCTATATTAAACACAATAGCTTTACACAAAAGCATTCCAGTCCTCAAGAAACTAAACTTTGTGCCACAGGGAGAGAACAGGAGAGACTTAGGGCATGGCAGTGAGTTAAACCTGCCTTCGGAGAGTGCAGTATGGAAAGTGCTGCAGTCTGTTCACACTGACAGCTGCTTGCTCGCTGGTGTGGCCACATTTGCAGCACTTGCAGCGGCATTGGGAGCAGTGCATTACGGGCAGCTATCCCACAGAGCACCTCTTCCCATTCTGGTGCTGTATCTTGTAGGAAGTGGGCGGGAGGTGCAGGGCATTCTAGGTCCTGTCCTAATGTCTCGTGATGCATCAATTTGCATCCCAGCAATCCCTGTGCTTCCATCCACATTTGGCGCCATCTTTCAAAATGTTTTGTACTGCGTGCTCTGTCTACCCTTTTGGTCTGTGGGAATGGAGCACGAACTGCTGAGGAGTATGCTGATGAGTCTCGCCAGCACATCACCTCTGGCAGTCGAGTTATTCCTTAGGATCCAAAGTGACAGGGAGGGCTCCAATGAGGATATTGACTCGAGTAACGCATACGACACAAATTTGCTTGTGGCATTCATGGACATGCTCACCACCGTGGAATACCGCTTTTGGGCTCGAGAAACAAGCACTGAGTGGTGGGATCACATCGTCATGCAAGTCTGGGATGACGAGCAGTGGCTGTAGAACTTTTGGATGAGAAAAGCCACTTTCATGGGACTGTGTGAGAGGAGCTCGCCCCACCCGCTGGCGCAAGGACACGATATTGAGACCTGCCCTGATGATGGAAAAGTGCGTGGCTATTGCAATCTGGAACCTGGCAACTCCAGACAGCTACTGATAGGTCGCTAACCAGTTTGGAGTGGGAAAGTCAACTGTTGGAATCGTGTTGATGCAAGTTTGCAGGGCCATTAATCGCATCCTGCTCAGAAGAACCGTGACTCTGGGTAACGTGCAGGACATTGTGGATGGCTTTGCACAAATGAGTTTCCCTAACTACGGTGGGGCGATAGGACACATATTACAATTCTGGCACCAGCTCACCTAGCCTCCAAGTACATTAATTGGAAGGAGTATTTCTCTATGGTTCGCCAAGCGCTTGTGGATCACCAGGGGCATTTCATTGACATTAACACAGGCTGGCCCAGAAAGGTGCATGAAGCACGCATCTTTCAGAACACTGGCCTGTTCAGGAAGCTGCAAGCTGGGAATTTTTTCCCAGACCAGAAGATCACCGTAGGGGAAGTCGAAATGCCCATTGTGATCCTTGGAGACCTCATTTACCCGTTAATGCCGTGGCTCATGAAATCCTACACAGGGAGCCTTGACAGCAGCAAGGAGCAGTTCAACAACATGCTGAGTGGGTGCAGAATGACTGTGGAGTGTGCTTTTGGCCATTTAAAGGGCCGCTGGCGCTGTCTGTATGGGAAGCTGGACCTGGCCGATAACAGCATCCCCGTGGTTATATCTGCGTGCTGTACCCTCCATAACATTTGTGAAGGGAAGGGTGAACGATTCACTCAGGCATGGAACTCGAAGGTTCAACACCTGGAGGCTGAATTTGAACAGCCAGAGAGCAGGGCTATTAAAGGGGCCCAGCACAGGACTGCAAGGATTAGGGATGCCTTGAGGGAGCAATTTGAGGCTGAAAGCCACCAGTAATGTCTGGTGCCCTGCATGGGAGTGAAGTGCAGTGGTTCCAATATTAGTAGGAATCTGTGTTTGCTACGCCGATTTGCAGTGCCTGTTTCTTTCCTGGGCTAAGGTATCTTTTACTTTATGCAATAATAAAGAATGTTTTCAAAGCCAAAAAATTCATTTATTGAAAAGAAACACAACTGCCTGGGAAACAGAAAGGGCAAGGGGGTTGGGTGGGGAATGGTACAATCACAGATTTGCATATATCCTGTCTGGAGTGGTGTGCAATGAGTGCTGCACTTCAGGATGGCTATACTACGTGGTGATGGGGGTTAAATGCAGTGGGTAAGAGTCGTAGTTTTCAGGGCTGGGTGGTGAAGCTACCAGTGTTGGAGGCAGCTGGTGGTGGTAAGAACCCGGATGTTGGGGAAAGTGGGTTGGAGGTGAAATGGGGGCACAAAGGAAATACTTTTGGGACAAGGGCTACAGGGGGGAGTGGGCGCAGTAGTGCTCCACCTGCATGGCTATGAGCACCTGGATAGAGTCTGCTTGGCACTCCATTATGCTTATCAGCTGATCCATGCTTTGCTGCAGGAGCACCGAGCTTTTGTGCTGGTGCTCCTCATTCTGCTGGTGGATCCTCCTTTCACTCTCCCGCCACTCCTGAACTTTTTGATTTTCATTAATGCTGCATTACTTCATGCAACATGTCTTCCTTGCTTCTACGTGGCCTCTTTCTGATTCTTTGGAGTCTTTCGGCTGGTGATAACATGGACGGCTGAGATCTCAAGGTTGCATCTGTAATGGCAAAATGCAACATTTAACAGAGACAGCATTGTTCACACCAGACAGAGCAATGATTCCCCCGCACAGTCTACACAATAGCATAATTTGCCTGTCCCAAAGCGAGCATACATAAACCCACAGAGCCCCAAAATGGTGTGTAAGCACAGGGTCAAGCGTGACTGATTGTTTCATGGCTGTACTGTCCTCTGGGTTTCTATGCCATGGAGAGAGCTAACAGCTGCAGGGAGCCCCTGTACTGAACACTGTCCCCACATTTTCCACAAGAGTTCGTCCTGGAAGATATCTCGCTGCTGAGGGTGACCTGGGAAGCAAGGGAGGGTCTTCTATTACAATGCGACTTCTGCCCTGGCCCACATGCAGCTTGCCTGTGTGCAGCAATGGTCCCCCCACCCTTCATGGCACAGTGGCACAGACAAGTTAGCCTTACTGGGACAAGAACCACAGTGGCTCTCCCGAGAAACCTGTGCAAGTGCATTGCCCTTGTTCTGGATGATACCTTTGAAGAGATCACTGAGGCTGATTACTGTGATGTGAGAGAGCACATCAATGCCCTATCTAGGCATGCATGCAGCCCTAATCCTCCTCGCCCCGAGAACCCACACCAGGGCCGCCCGGGGGGGGGGCAAGTGGGGCAATTTGCCCCAGGCCCAGTAGGGGCCCCCACGAGAGTTTTTCGGGGCCCCTGGAGCAGGGTCCTTCACTTGCTCCGGGGGCCCCGGAAAACTCTCACGGGGCCCCGGCCCCTGGAGCTTCATCTGATCTCGGTCTTCGCTGGCCGGGGGTCCTTCCACTCCGGGGCAGAAGGACCCCCCGCTGCCGAATTACTGCCGAAGCGGGACCCGCCGCCAGCGTGCAGCCGGGTCTTCGGCGGTAATTCGGCGGCGGCGGGGGTGTCCTTCTGTTCTGGGACCCGCCGCCGTAGTGCCCTGAAGACCCGCGGTGGGGGCTGCACTTCGGCGGCAGGTCCCGCTTTGGCGGTAATTTGGTGGCAGGGGGTCCCCGCTGTGGGACTTTGGGGCACTTTGGCGGCGGGTCCCGGAACGGAAGGACCCCCCCGCCGCCGACTTACCACCGAAGCGGGGGCCCCCCGCCGCCGAAGACCCTGGGCCCCCAGAATCCTCTGGGCGGCCCTGACCCACACTGAATAACCTCCTTCCCAAAATAAAAGCCACTTATCGGGTACCTCCTGTGGTGTTTGTCCTTCCCCAAGCACCAGCCACTGCGACTAGCTACCTCCCTTCTGGCTTGAGAACAGCTCCTGGCTGCATGCATCTAGGGATTCTGGGGTGCCTTCCTCCACCTCAGCACACTCGATCCCGCTTTGCTCCTCCTCCTCCTTTTGCCTTGTTGAACTGGGCTCTGAAGTGTCCATTGTGGTACTCGGAGTGGAGGTGAGGTCGCCCCCAAGTATCACATCCTGCTCTTTGTAGAAACAGCACGTTGCGGGGGCAGCACCAGAGTGGTTGTTTGCCTCGCGGGCTTTGCGATAGGCATTCCGCAGCTCCTTCACTTTAATCCTGAACTGCAGTGCATCCTGGTCATGGCCCCTTTCCATCAAGTCCCTTGATATCTGCCTGGAGCGCAGCTGGGACTGGCTGCACCTCACCATTGTTCCATACTGGGGATTGCCTGGCGCGTCGAGGCATGGTCACCTGGAAAGATTCGCTGAGAGCACTCCACGCCTGGCTGAGCAACAGGAAGGGGATTTTCAAAATTCCCAGAGAATTTAAATGGCAGGTCTGACGGTTGGTCACCTGAGGGCAGGGCAGTAGAGTTCAAAGTGATGACCAGAGTGACTAGAACAGGCATTCTAGGACACTTCTAGAGGCCGATCAGAGCGCATTAACAGGACAGGTCGCCCACACTGGCACCACGGCGCTCCAGCGGGGGTGTAGCAAACGTTATTCCACTCGCCAAGGTGGAGTACCAGGAGAGCTCTAGCTGTGGAGTCAGAGCGTTCTACGTGCCTTGCCAGTGTGGACAGGGAGTGAGCTAGTGTGCACGGGGCTCCTTTATTGTGCAGTAACTCACAAGTGTAGCCAAGCCCTAAGGGCAGGTCTACACTAGAAACTTGCTGCGCCACTGTAGCACTTCTGGTGAAGACACTCTAAGCTGATGAGAGAGCTCTCCCATCAGTTTAAAAACTCCACCTTCACAGGAGGTGGTAGCTATGTTGGCTGGAGAAGCTCTGACATGGCACTGTCTACAAGAGGATTATGGTCCACACCCCTGAATGGCATAGTTATGCCGAAGTAAGTGTGTAGTGTACACCTGGCCCAAGATATCACCAATGCCTGAGGCACCTGTAATGGCAGGGTATTGGTTAGGTGAGAGATAACTAGGTGATCCCAGCAGGTGAACCATTTCCGATGCTGCAGAGGAAAGTGGAAAAAACCCTAAATCCTTGCTAATCTGGCCTGGGGGAGAATTCTTTCCAGTGTTCCATAATGAGATTCTAAATATGTAAAATTTGGCTTTCAAAAGTGGTTTCCTTATTAATGACTGCTTGCAAAAGTAGCACTATACATAACACCAGAATATCCCTAAATACAATGAAATCTGAAATAGTAGCAACCTCCAATAAATACCCACATTAAAGTATTGTAAAACTTTCCAGTACAATATTGTTATATTTTTAGTTAGTTAAAGGCTCATTGTTTCAGTGACCATTTAAAACAGGTTTCTCTGTAAATGATTACACAAGCCATTTTTTTTTAAAGTTCTTATCTGTGAGAATAAGGTATAGTTTACACTGTCAGCAGATTTGCCAGAGTTAGCATAAATGTCAAGAAGATATTGAAACTTGTCCAACCTGTTCATGGTTTCGCAAACAGATTACACAATTCTAACTACCTTTAACAAACACCTTATTGAATCTGGATTTTAAAGGTTTTACTATGCTGTGATGTTGTCAAGTTTTATCCAGCATAAGTAGCAGTTTTAAAAATGCATCTGAAAATGACTTGGAATAAAGACCAGAACCTCTTTTATGGAGCTGAATGAAAGTGAGAGGGGAAGGGCAAAGGAACTGTTTGTTTCTCATCCCCCGATCCTTGGGCTGCTTCTGTACTTAAGGCCTGACCCAACTCCGAAACTGAAACTGCATCTGAAACTGGGCAGTGGCTGCCCTCGCCCTCACCCGTGGGTATCACCCCTGAAGCGCCCACTGGCCGCGGTTCCCCATTTCCTGCCAATTGGAACGGGTGGGGGGGGCGGTGCCTGCAGCGAGGGCAGTACATGGAGCCCTTTGGCCTCCCCTCCTCCAGGGGCCGCAGGGATGTGGTGCCGGCCGTTTCTGGAAGTGGCCCAGGGCCAGGGCAGGCAGGCAGGCAGCCTGCCTTAGCCCCACGGTGCCACGGGGCTGGCAATCCCACGGGATAGATTGAAAGCCCTGATGGGCCAGATCTGGCCTGAGGGCCATAATTTGCCCTCCCCTGTGTTAGGCCCTCCACTGTCCTTGACAACTCTTCTTCTCTGGCCCAGTTGGAATTGTTGATTGTCGGGGTGGAGCTCATTCGTGCAGAAGAGAGCTTTCCCAGGAGCTAATCCAACACTGTGGAACTCATTCTTTCAAGAACTCCTTCAAACCCCACCTCCTTATGATCCAAATGCAAAGCAAATTTCTTCAACTCTGCCTTCCCAAACATATAGAACACAACAACTCAGATACACATTTCACTAAAAAGAAACAAAATTTTAAAAAAGTTTAATTCCCATATACAATTTCTCCTACTTCATTGTCCACCTTCAAATCTCTCTTCAAAATTCTCCTTTGCCATGATGCCTACAAAAAACTTGACAACGGTTAGGCTTCTGGTGTCCTGAGCCCACTGCTTATCATGCTGGCAAAATTTTGTCTCACTATTTCCTTATGCTGCCCCATCTATCTGTATTCATTTGTTGTCTCTTGTCTTATACCTAGATTGTAAGCTCCCTGGGAGTCTTTTCATTCTGTGTTTGTACAGTGCCTAGCACAATGGGGCCCTGGTCCATGACTGGGACTCCTAGGTAGTATGATAATATGGATAATGAATAAGAACAGCAGCAGAAAGGAAAATACATGCAACAGATGCTTGTCACTATGTTCACTCTGTTTATTCACTGTGTTATCATCTTTGGAAAGTACTGAGATTCCATAGTGAGGATATGGTACAAGAATCTAATTAGATTAAAATAAAACCATATTATAGACATAATAAGGAACTTTGGGTGGAAGCAAGTGGTTATAACATAATTTGGTCATGTTCACATAAGATAGACACGATCATGGAAACACAAATTGCCAAATCACCACAATTTGTAATATAGATTGGCTCTTATTATTTAAAGACAGTATGGAAGAGTTGAATTTTGAGGGACTCAGTACAATATGCTGGTTGAGATATTCTCCCAGGTGGCTAGTCAGCAGCTGCAGATGCAAAGGACTGACTCCTGACAGAGAAGGAGAGTATGTAGGATCTAAGCAGAGGAAAAACTAGGCAGAGCATAGGAATGAGAGGAGACTTATAGAACTAAATGGCAATGAAAGATTTTAAAGAGAAGGTCTGTGACGTTTGAATGGAAGTGGATGAGGTGTGTGGTGGGGCATTGCAGGCTGCTTGCCAAGTAGGCAGAGCTACACCTTAGTGATGTTTCAATGAAAAAAAGTAAAAATGGAGCTGTGCTTGAGAATAAGATTGAGAGAGTGCAGTACAAGAAGGGTGTGAGAGACACAGAACTGGAACTGGAGTATAAACTCAGAAATGATGACATGCCCCAGTAGGAAGAGAGAGACAAGTGAAGGGGCTAAGAAGGGAGCCTTGTGAGAATATATGAGTGATCTGATGACTAAATCCCAGTTGCCACCCCACACAGCATAGTTAAAAGATAAGTTTAGGTGGGAATGAGATGCATTGTGCTGTTGTTCATGACCAACATTTTCAAACCTGAGTGTGTAGAGTTAGCCTGCACCCATATTTTGGCACCAGTGAAGTAAATTGTAAAATCCTTTCCTGGGGAGCGCATCTTTATGTGATGGGAAGGCCTGCTTGCACCCCTATGACCCTGAGAGCTATGCTGGAGGGATCATAACTCCTGGTAGGGTCACCCATGCCAGACAAGTTGAAGGGTACAAGCCAGGCTAAAGGCAGCCCACTGGCATGGGGCTGGGTGTGGGCTAATGACCTGGTCCTGTGGGGAAAAAGGGTGCTTATGGAAACCTATTCTACTGCTCTCTCGGAAGGCAGTGGTGAAGGCCCTACATTCCTAATGGAAGAGAGAGGCATAAGAGAGGAAGTAAATTGCAGATGCTCAGCCCTTCTAAAAAGCAGGTCACCTTTTTTAAGGGGCCTAACTACGGAATTGAGTGCTTGCTTTTAGCCCCTCAAGTTTGTAAATGTTTGTTAGAAACAATAAAGGTGTATGGTATATTAGTAGTACTGCCAACCCCAAATGTTCAAAGACATCATGAGTCAGGCTCACCAAACATCATGAGATTGGCTTTAAAATGAGGAGATTTATATAAAAGTAACAGATTTGGTCTTTTTATTTGCCTTCTGCTTGTTGAGCCTTTACGGTGTGCTGGGGTCACATTTTGAAACTTCCTCTACAGCCACAATGGCTAGAAACTTACTTTTTCTTTAGAATGAAGGCTGAAATCATCACATATCCACTTGACTCCAGGAGCTGGGGCTTTAAGGAAAACAATCATCATGAAACTCATGATAAAATCATGATGGTTGGCAACACTGTAACAGTATTGAATAAAACAAGAGCATGTTTGACTCTGAACTTTATCCTATTCTGAGCTAATGAGGAACATTTTTATATTCAGACAGTTTGTTAATAATAGGTAAAGAGACCACAGCAGGAAAAAACTCCAGGTAAAAGACTGCAATAAAAGCAAAGTGGATGGAGTTCAACCTTTTCACTAACTAATACACAAGCACTGAGAAAGAAATAATAGTCTGTGAGGCAAGTAAACAAACATAAGAGCTCAGTTTGGAGTTACCCCTACGGAAATAACTAGGAAGCAACCAAATGAATAAAATAAACAACTCTAACTCAAAGAGCCTGCAGGGACTATTTAAATTCAAGCTAGCACAGATGCCAGCTCCAGTCTTTAACGACCAGGAGGGATACTGAGAAACCAAAATCTCTTTTTAAAGATATCAGATTAGTTCATTTAAGGAATCCCTTTCCCTTAAGACCTGCAACTTCCTCACTGTAATGCATGGGTTCTCAAACTGGGGGTCATGACTCCTCAGGGGATCGTGATGTTATTACCTGGGAGGTCATGAGCAGGGCCAGTGCAAGGATGTTTCACGCCCTGGGCGAAATTTCCACCTTGAGCCCCCAGCGCCCCCTCCCTGAGGTGCCCCCCTTGCGGCAGCTCCTGAGGCACCCACCCCCCCAGCTCACCCCTGCTCCGAGCACCCCGTGACTGCTTCACTTCTCCCACCTCCCAGGCTTGCGGCGCCTAAGCTGATTGGCGCCGCAAGCCTGGGAGGCGGGAGAAGTGAAGCAGCCATGGCGTGCTCGGGGAGGAGGTGGGGCAGGGGTGATCTGAGGCGGGGAGTTCCCCTGCGTGCCACCCCCACCCCCGTACTTGCTATAGGCGGCCCTCCCAGCGCTCCCCTGCCCCAGCTCCCTCCGCCTAAATGCCAGAGGCGACTGGGGCAGCTGAAGATCTGGCCGCCATGGTCGCTGCCAAAGAAAATGGCGCCCCCCCAAATCCCAGCGCCCTAGGCGACTGCCTAGGTCGCCTAAAAGGTTGCACCGGCCCTGGTCGTGAGCGGTCAGCCTCCACCCCAAACCCAGCTTTGCCTCCAGCATTTATAATAGAGTTAAATATAAAAAAAGTGTTTTTAGTTTATAAGAGGGGGTCGCACCAAGAGGCTTGCTGTGTGAAAGGGGTCACCACAACAAAAGTTTGAGAACCACTGCTGTAATGTAAGTAAGTAGGTAAGACACAGGAAAAAAAAATTTAGGTGATGCCACGCCAGCCTTTGAAAGTTGGGGAAGAAAAAAACTGCCAAATTATCCCTCCTGCCCATCTTCTTCCTGCAAACCACGACACCACAATTCTTTGAAATTTGAAATGTTAGGCCCCAAGTTTGACTATAATGGTTTTAAAAGTGACTTGCAAAGCAAAGACAACATTCTTGTGCTTTCATTGCTTCTTTTATGATTAAAGTGGCCTGGAACTATTTTTTTAAATCTGATTGTCAATATTTTACTGGTTCGCCAATCCTTAGAGAGTCTTCCGACCTAGACAGAACTTGCATTTCTAATATAACAAATGTTCTATGAGCCAGGGGAGTGAAAGATAGTCTATTAGTAGGGAAAGGGATTTTTAGTCAGACATATTGGGTCTGACCCGTAGCTGGTTTAAATTAGCACAGTCCTGTTGATTTAAATGAACCTATGATGATTTACACTACCTAAAGATCAGGCCCCAGGTAGCCTTAACAGCTATTTAATTTCAATGATAGATGGATATTTTGAATAAATGAAGCCCCTTTGTTAAAGATACAGTGTCCTCAACCCTTCAGTTAAGGTGGTGTAAGTTCACAGTAAACATCCCTTTTACCCCTAGTAGTCTTCCAAATAGGACTAGGGAAGACCAATTTTGACATTCCTGATATTGCTAAGGCCTTATCTACACTAGAAAGTTATATTGCTTTAACCATGCTGCTTCATACTGTTATAACTGCATCCACACCATGACTTCTACTGCCATAACTACCGTGGTAAAAAAACAAAACAAACAAAAAATCCTCATACCCCTACTGAATGTCGTTATACTGGTACACCTTCCCAGTGATAGATCAGGTTTAAGGTAGAAAATGAGCAGAAGGAAACCATAAAGATATTCAGACTTTCTTTATACATCACAAAGGAGCAAAAATACAAAACAAAAACAAAAAAACAACAAGAGTACAAGCTCCCTCCCCCCTTAAAAAAACCTCACAGACACCTTTGCAGTTTGCTCTTAAGACTCTGAAGTTACTGTACCCAAAGCTATAAGTATATACTAGCATTTGCTGATATGAATAAGGGAAAGGGGAAGGTTAAAAGATGTCTTTTGGACTAACTTTTATGTTTAATTAAAAAAAATGAAAAAAAAAAACTCTGGGAGCTGGTTCAGAGGGTTTTCCCAGCCAGGGCCAGCTCCAGGGTTTTTGCCGCCCCAAGCAGCGGGGGAGGGGAGGGGGGACGGCACCATCATGATCAGTGGCAGCTCCACCACACCGCTTTCTTCTTCGGCGGCAGGTCCTTCCCTCCAAGAGGGACCGAGGGACCTGCTGCCAAATTGCCACCGAAGAGCCCGACGGGCCACCCCTTCCCCTTGGCCACCACAAGCACCTGCTTGCTGAGTTGGTGCCTGGAGCCAGCCCTGTTCCCAGCTGCCAAAGGCAGAAGAGAAAAAGTAGAATCAACATTTAATTTATTAAAGGTAAGTGAAAAGAAGGGATCAACAAGGATTGAAAATGAAAGTAAACAGAAAAAAATTCAGTAGAGAAAAAACTGCTGAATTATGTATTTTTTCCCTTTGTTATTCTCTGAGTCAGGTCAGCCTTTCTAAACAACCCATTTATTTCACCTGGCAAAATCAAACACAAGGAAAAATACAATCCAGTCAGGAATGTAGCAATTTGGTAGTGAAAACTGACACTGCCAGGCTATTTGCCCCTCCCTGGAACGTGTATCGTTGGTCAAAGGCTGAATGCTTAGCAAAATGAACTTTGAGATACATCTCATCACACGCTATTCAGATGATAGATCACAGGGACTGAGAAGGGGAAAACAAACAAACAAAAAAAACTAGTGACCAGTGCAGAACACGGGGAAGAAGAGCTAAAGAGAAAAAAAAATATTCAAGAGATCGTGTGTTATTCTTCAATAATTGCTCAGGCTGTTTGCAGCCTTTATGCCCAGTATCAGAAGGATTCCCCCACAGGCAAGCAGCGGGTTGCTCTCTATATAGTAAGGTGAGATAAAACTGACTGGACAAAACTCACAACAGCCTGCCGAAGCACTATCATCTGGTAAAACAACTGTAGGGTGACCAGACAGCAAGTGTGAAAAATCAGGTCAGGGGGTGGGGGGTAATAGGAGCCTATGTAAGAAAAAGCTCCAAAAATCGGGACTATCCCTATAAAATCAGGACATCTGGTCACCCTAAACAACTGACAGCCTGAAACTAGAGAACGACAGTCTGACATCCCCTCCCCCCTGTTGCCACACCGAGAGACAGCCTCAGGCTTGTAATACAGTCATTGAAAAGGTGCAACTCATGTAATAACAATGCTGTTTTCTTTTGTAGTTGATAGCAGGATGAAATGCCCTACTTTTTAGGACCAGCTTTCTGGGGATTTTTTCCCCCTTTGGATGAAACAATGGCATGCACGCACGCGCACACACACACACACACATAGACCATCAAAATTATGTATTTATCTGTGTATTTTCATTGAGGTTCAGATGCTTACCCTTGGCTGTAAGTGCTTTCATAGCAATTAAAAAGGTACAATTACTAAAATGAAAAACACATACATCACAAAGGCATACAGAACTGCCCATACAAAGCCACAATAGTGCTGACCCACAATAACCTCAGCAGTAACCCCAACATCTGATTACTCTGTGCTCTGTCTTTCACTGCCTCAGATATCCAAGCTTTTCAGCCTGTCTTGATGTTTAACAAACACAGCCTCTGTCTGCTGTCAAGGGCAGCACATGGCTAGCTGCTATGCATTACTAAATGTGCATTAACCCTGCTAGCCATATTTAGTACCCATTACTAACGGTGTGTCTATCTAGCAAATTTTCAACCTGTTATTAACAATACCTATACTGGTGTTAGCAATGGTGTAACCCCCTTTTTCAGTGCTTCATTTGTGCCAGGGCTGAGCCCAGGTACCTCTTGGCTTGGTAGTTCATAGCCCTGGCACCTCCAGGCTTGCTGCATTAGTTACAAATGTAAAAAAATTGCTTGAGCCCTCACACCTCTTTCATTACAAATAGGGTGACCAGATGTCCCAATTTTATAGGGACAGTCCCAATTTTGGAGTCTTTTTCTTATATAGGCTCCTATTACCACCCACCCTCTGTCCCTATTTTTCACATTTGCTATCTGGTCACCCTAATTACAAATGAAGCACTGGCATTGCCCTTTTTTTTAGCTAATCAGCAGTAGTGGAGCATCAAAAGAGAAGCTACTACTATCAGCTTATTCCACTCAGCTGTTTACCAATAACACAGCTGTTTGCCATAGCTGGAGCCAGAGGCACTCCCTTTTCATATCTCCACCAGCACCACACAGCAGAAGTGAGGCTGGGGTCAAGAGTTTCTCTTTTAAATCCCTATTGCTATCAAAACCAGGAGAAGAAAAGAGAGTAATGGTAGCCTAGGGAAGATGCAAAAAGGAGCATGGAAGGAGGGGAAGGATATAGAGAGGGAGGAAGTATTTTAGGGAATTAAAAAGTCACATCTCATAGATGTTGTAGTAGTTTTATCTGATACAACTACACAGTATATAGCAGAAATCAGCAACCTTTCAGAAGTGGTGTGCCGAGTCTTCATTTATTCACTCTAATTTAAGGTTCTGTGTGCCAGTCATACATTTTAATGTTTTTAGAAGGTCTCTTTCTATAAGTCTACAATATATAACTAAACTATTGTTGTATGCAAAGTAAATAAGGTTTTTAAAACATTTAAGAAGCTTAATTTAAAATTAAATTAAAATGCAGAGCCCACCCAGACCAGTGGCCAGAACCCGGGCAGCGTGAGTGCCATTGAAAATCAGCTTGTGTGCTGCCTTCGGCACATGTGCCATAGGTTGCCTACTCCTGCTCATTCATTCATCTATAGCTTTAAAATACGGGATGCTACAGACACCTTTGTCCTCCACTGTTTTGTCATCTGTTGCATTAGGAGATCTGAAGCTAAAACAAGTCTGTAGTTGTAGCAAATACAAGCACCAGACTACCACTGTTTTGTTTGGTGGATTTGTACTTCATAGAAATGTAAGTACATCTCTTGATATTGTTTTTGTCAAGATACCATCTTACAAGTGCAGTAACAAATGCAAGGTTGGGTGTGCATAAGTTAATGATACACCTCTTGGGTATGTTAAGTCACACCCAAGATGTGCATATTGACTGACTACATATTCTATTGTATATTACTGCTTATTTACTGTCTCTGCAGAGGGTTGTAAGGGTGGAGTTTTATGAAAACCGGTTATTCTGCTTAATAAAGTTTCCTGCAGTGTTGCCTGTGCAATTTGAATTAATCTCTTAGGGCTTGGCTACATTTACAAGTTGCAGCGCTGGTGGAGGCTTTCCAGCGCTGCAACAACACCCCGTCCACACTTGCAGGGCACAACCAGCGCTGCAACTCCCTGGTTGCAGCGCTGGCTGAAAACCCATCCCGGCAGGGGTATAAGGAGTGCAGCGCTGGTGATCCAGCGCTGCTCAGCAGGTGTGGACACTCACCAGCGCTTTAATTGTCCTCCAGGGAATAAGGAGTTATCCCAGAATTCCTGTTCAGCCACTCTGCACATCAGTTTGCACTCTACTGCTCTTGCCTCAGGTGACCCGCCCTTTAAATGCCCCGGGAAATTTAAAAATCTCCTTCCTGTTTGCTGCAGCCAGGTGTGGAGTGCAATCAGTTAATCAGTTACAGGTGACCATGCCTCCACGCGGCAAACGAGCCCCAGCATGGAGCACTGGTGAATTGCAGGACCTCATCAGTGTTTGGGGTGAGGAATCAGTTCAGGCACAGCTGCGCTCTGGCCGTAGGAATTACGATATCTTTGAGCAGATATCAAGGGCCATGCTGGATAGGGGCCATGATCAGGACGCACTACAATGCAGGGTGAAAGTTAAAGAGCTGCGGAGTGCCTATTACAAAGCCCGCGAGGGCAATCGCCGATCCGGAGCTGCCCCCACGACCTGCCGTTTTTACAGGGAGATGGATGAGATACTTGGGGGTGACCCCACTGCCAATCCCAGGATAACGATGGACACTTCTGAGCAGGCTGGGGGACAGGAGGAGGAGGCGGCGGTGGGGGGAGAGGAAACCTCAAGTGAAGCTCCTGGGATGGGGGAAGACACCGCAGATTCCCTGGAGGCATGCAGCCAGGAGCTCTTCTCAAGCCAGGAGGAAAGTACCCAATCGCAGCAGCCAGCAGTTGCAGAAGGACAAGCAGAGGAGCGGGTTACCGGTAAGCGGCTTTTATTTTCTGGGTGGAAATGTTTCTGGAGAGGAAGGGGGGTTATGGCTGCATGCATGCCAGCCTCTAGATGTGGAATAGCCCGTTGATGTGGTCTATCACGTCGCGGTAATCTGCTTCAGTTATCTCAGCAAAAGCTTCATCCAGAGCGTGGGCAATATGCCTGCGCAGGTTTATAGGCAGAGCCACTGTGTCCCTTGTCCCAGTGACGGTGACGCGTCCACGCCACTCTGCTGCCAGTGGTGGGGGGACCATTTCTGAACACAGGCACGCCGCATAGGGTCCCGGGCGGAATCCACATTGCTCTAAAAGAGCCTCCCGCTGTTCCCTAGTGACTCGCAGTAGGGAAACATCTTCCAGGATTAAGTCCTGTGAAAAATGTTGGGAGACTCTTTAGTGAAGAGATAGGGAGATAAGATCACCCCTGCATCTGCATCTTCACTCAACCCCTCTAGCACTCCAGATTACCCAAAGCAACCAGCTCCCCTCTATCACTCAAGCCCCACTTCTCCCTATATAAGTAAGCACCCCTCACTCACCATTTCGTGGCTTCTGTTGTGTTATGCGTGTGGGGAAAAGAATGCTAAAGTGAGAACTCCCTCAGTGTAACAATTCATGTCTGGAGATAGTGGATACAATGCTGCCCGTGTTAAATGTTGTCATTTCTGTGTTTCTACAGTGACCTTGACTACTGGACTGCCCAGATATTCAACATCACAGAGGCTTCAAAATTTGAGAAAAAATCCCCGAAAGAGCAAAGAGGACATGCTGAAAACTGTTCTTCATCACTCTGCTCGAGAGAGTAAAGACACACCTGTCCCTGGAAATTTCCACTGCTTGCATCCGAAGAAGTGGGTATTCACCCACGAACGCTCATGCTGCAAAACTTCTGTTAGTCTATAAGGTGCCACAGGATTCTTTGCTGCTTCGAGAGAGAAAGAAAGCAAGTTCCGCCAGAGGGAAAGCAGGAACCGGCAGAGAAATGCAGTGGCCAAGAGGAAAAGCACGGAGCGGCTGCTAAGCATCCTGTCGCGCCAAGCGGACTCTATAGAGTCACTCGTTGCCATGCAAGCAGAGCACTACCGTGCTACTCCCCCACCCGCCCCGTCCTTTTTGCCTTGTGCCCCAATGTCAGCTCAAACCACCTTTCCCCAGCATCCAGGTTCTTACCACCACCAGCTGCCTCCAACACCTGTACATTCCCCAACCAGCCCTGATACCTACCACCACCCTTACCCTCTGCATTCAACCCCCATCACCATGCAGTATATGCACCCTGAAGTGCAGGATTCATTAAACAGCAATCCAGACAGGACATATGCAAACTTGTGACTGTACAGTTCACCAACCCACACCCCTGCCCTCTTGTGTTCATGAAATGTTGTGTGTCTGTCTGTCTGTCAAGGAAGTTTTTTTCTTTTCAATAAAACAATTCTTGGCTTTGAAAACAGTCTTTATTATAGCAGATAGTGAAAGATACCTTAGCCCAGTAAAGAAAGAGGCACTGCAAATCATATTATTATTATGGATAATAGAATAACAGTGTAAGCAGTGCAATTCACTCCCATGCAAGGCAGCAAACATTACTGTTGGCTTTCAGCCTCAAATTCTTCCCTCAAGGCATCCCTAATCCTTGTAGCCCTGTGCTGGGCCTCTCTATTAGCCCTGCTCTCTGGCTGTGCATATTCAGCTTCCAGGACTTGAACCTCGGTGGTCCATGCCTCACTGAATGTTTCACCCTTCCCTTCACAAATATTATGTAGGGTACAGCAAGCGCATATAACTGCGGGGATGCTGCTTTCCCCCAAGTCTAGCTTCCCATACAGACATCTCCAGCGGGCTTTTAAACGCCCAAAAGCACACTCCACAGTCATTCTGCACCGGCTCAGCCTGTAGTTGAACCGGTCCTTGCTCCTGTCAAGCTTCCCTGTATAGGGTTTCATGAGCCAAGGCAGTAACGGGTACACGGGGTCTCCAAGGATCACAGTGGGCATTTCGACATCCCCTACTGTGATCTTCCTGTCTGGGAAAAAAGTCCCTGCCTGCATCTTCCTGAACAGGCCACTGTTCCGAAAGATGCGTGCATCATGCACCTTTCCAGGCCAGCCTGTGTAAATGTCAATGAAACGCCCGCGGTGATCCACAAGCGCCTGGAGAACCATAGAGAAATACCCCTTACGATTAACGTACTCTGATGCCAGGTGGGGCAGAATAGGAATATGCATCCCATCTATCGCCCCTCCACAGTTAGAAACCCATTTGTGCAAAGCCATCCACAATGTCCTGCACGCTCCCCAGAGTCACGGTCTTTCTTAGCAGGATGCGATTAATTGCCTTGCAAACTTGCATCAAAACGATTCCCACGGTCGACTTTCCCACACCAAACTGGTTCCCGACCGACCGGTAGCTGTCTGGAGTTGCCAGCTTCCAGATTGCAATAGCCACCCGCTTTTCCACCGTCAGGGCAGCTCTCAATCTTGTGTCCTTGCGCCGCAGAGTGGGGGCGAGCTCAGCACACAGTCCCATGAAAGTGGCTTTTCTCATACGAAAGTTCTGCAGCCACTGCTCGTCATCCCAGACTTCCATGACGATGTGATCCCACCACTCAGTGCTTGTTTCCCGAGCCCAAAAGCGGCGTTCAACGGTGCTGAGCATTTCCGTGAATGCCACAAGCACTTTGGTGTCACACGCGGCAGGAGAATCGATATCGATATCATCGTCAGACTCCTCACTGTCACTTTGGAGCTGAAGGAATAGCTCGACTGCCAAACGTGTTGTGCTGGCGACACTCATCAGCACAGTCCTCAGCAGCTCGGGCTCCATTTGCCACAGAAATCGCGATTCACACAGAGAGTAAAACAGAAAGACACTCACAATGGCGCCAAACGCTGCTGGAAAGACTGAATGCTGGGATGTGAAGCGATGTACCACGGGCCATTGGCACAGGAAGCGGAATGACCCGCACACTTCCTTCCCCTTCCCACAATACTCAGCGCCAAAATTGGACGAGGTGCTCTGTGGGATAGCTGCCCACAATGCATCTCTCAATACAGCGCTGGAAAGTGCTGCAAGTGTGGCCACACTGCAGCGCTGGTAGCTGTCAGTGTGGCCACACTCCAGCGCTGGCCCTACACAGCTGCATGACCAGCGCTGTAACTCCCAGCGCTGCAAATTGTAAGTGTAGCCAAGCCCTTACTCACTACTTGTCTTCCTAACTATATCTCTGGACTCTATATTATTATTCTTAATGCAACAGGAACTTCCTTTGTTTGTGAAATTCATAACTTATATTTGCTGGTGATTTCTAGTGTTTACAAACTCTCTGATAGAACCACTCTGATGTTATGAATACGGGATAAGAAACAATCAGGTAGAATGCTCCCAAATCATTCTTGCAAGGACTAACATTCCAAAATAATAATCATGAAACAAAAAAAAAAATAGCTGATCAAGAAGAAGTTAGCAGATGTGTAAGATTATCCCAAAAATCTCCTATCAACATCAGGTTTCACTATTTAAGGAGAAAGTATAATAAACATGGTTGAACTTATTCTGTTAATCAAGGACTATATAACCCTTTTGTAAGGTATTATTCATAACAAGGGGGAGTACACGTCCTTAAGTAAGGAAAGATTCTATGATTTCTATTGTGTAGTCATTAAGGGCTAAATTATAGCTTAGGGGAGAAAACAAATAGCTGTGCTCAAGCACTGGTGGGAGGCAAATGTAATGTCTGGTTCAGACGTAACATCTCAAGGACCCCTAAGGAGAGCATACTCAGCAGGGACATTCTCAACAAATCCAAAAAAGGTGCAGTGGGTGCTCATCCCCTATGCTGCCTTCCTGGTGCTAGTTGCTGCACATGGGGATAAGGCACTGATCAGATCCACAGGCCTCCCGGACACATTCCCTTTTTGGCTATGATGTATTACTGCCCACCTACTCTCACCCCACTCCCAGCATTCAGGGAGTGCAGAGAGTCACATTGTAGTTAATTATATTGTCGTACTCTCTGTTCCCTCCCTTCACAGCACATCTGAGCATGCATAACAATGATTTTCCATTAAATGTTTAGCAAAAGGTATAGTAGTTAACCAATTCCAGGCTGGGCTGGAAATTCCAACAGTCTGAAATTTGCTTAGTTTAGAAACTTGGCACATGATGATTCTGCATTCTCTCTCTGTGTGTGTAATTTAACACAGAAAGATGCTTTCCTGAAAGGCTTATGGTCTAAAGAGATGCAGTACATTGAAAAAGAGTTAAATGCCCATATTAAGGTAGAAGTCACAGGATGGCTGAGGGCTTGTCTACACTTAAAATGCTGCAGCAGCACAGCTGCACCATTCCAGCAGTGCTGCTGTAGCACTTCAGTGACGACATTTCCTATGTCTCCCATTGGCGGAGGTACTCCACCACCCCGAGACACAGTAGCTAGGTCAATGGGAGAATTGTCTTATCGACTAGTGCTGCCTACAGTGGGGATTAGCTCGGTTTAACTGTGTCCCCTGAGTGACAGCGTTATAATGACAATTTCCTAGTGTAGACCAGGCCATAGTCTTCTTATTACTACAATCTGTCCTAAGACTGCAGAGGTGTTGATGGGCCACATCACCTTGAATGGTCCCTTAGAATATGTGCTAACTACCTCTGTTAAAGTATCTGTTCAATCTCGTATTTAGTTGTGACACTCTGAGTATCTTTCCCAGACCTGAAGAAGAGCTCTGTGTAGCTCAAAAGTGTCTCTCTTTCACCAGCAGAAGATGGTCCAATAAACTATGAGGGCTGTCAATTAATTGCAGTTAACTCAAGTGATTAACTCAAAACAAATTAAAAAAATTAATTGCAGTTTTAATCACACTGGTAAACAATAATAGAACACCAATTTACAATACTTTACTGTAACGGGTTCCCTCCGGGGTGCCACCTGGAACTGGGGTACCACTGAGCCTGCCTGACCCACCAGCTTGGGTTCCCTTTACATTGTACTCCCGTGACAAGCTCTCAAGCCCTCTCCAGCACACGTACAGGTAGGGACACACCCCACTGCAGTTACATGCAGACACTGTGATCAGCTCTGCATGGGAAGGCTCCAGCTAAGGAACTTCCCAGCTACTCAGGCACGCACCCCCCTCTGGAATGTAAACCCAAAATTATACCATCTTGCGCTGCACAGGGAACTGTACGGCGTAAGCTCATGAAATTTGCCCCCTCCCTCAATGTGGAGAAGAATATACAACAACTTTCTGCCTCAAGTTACGACTCCCATACACACTGGTTTTAGATAAAGCAAAACCAAATTTATTAACTACAAAAGATAGATTTTAAATAATTATACTCGATAGCAAACGGATCAAAGCAGATTTACTAGCAAATAAACAAAAACACAATCTAACCGTAATATATTAAAGAGATTGGATATGAATAGCAGATCTTCACCCTACGTGATGATTCAAGCAGGCTGCAGATTCTTAAGGGGCAAGTTGCACTGGCTTACAGTTTAGAAACCCCAGGTGTTCCGTTCACAGGCTAAAAATCCCTTTAGCCTGGGTCCAGCACTTTCCCCCTGTTCTGTCTTTGTTCTTCAGGTGTTACCAGGATCCCCTTTGGGTGGGGAGTCAGTGAAGAACGTTGATGATGTCACTCCCCTGCCTTAAATGGCTTTTGCATAGTGTGGGAACCCTTTGTTTCAAAGCTTGGTTCCCACACCAGCCATTGGAAAAATACTGATATTCCAAGATGGAGTCTAGCACCAGGTTACCAGATCCAGGGGCAGCTCTAGGCATTTTGCCGCCCCAAGCATGGCAGGCATGCTGCCTTCAGCGGCTTGCCTGCGGGAGGTCCTCTGAAGCTGCGGGACCAGTGGACCCTCTGCAGGCAAGCCACCGAAGGCAGCCTGCCTGCCGCGGCTTGCCGCCCCGTGCTGGGGCCTGGAGCTGCCCCTGACCAGATCACATGTCCCTGTAGTGTCACAGCAGCCATGACTTGGAGGCTGTCTGTAGCATCCTCAGGAAAGCTCCCTGGTGGGAGATAAGCTTCTTCTGGGGCCTATTGTTTTCTCCTAATAGCTCATTAACCTGAATGGGCCCGTCCCAGCCAGCCATCTAGACTGAGAGCCTTTTGCCTAGTGGGCATTCCCCATGTGTAAACACATTTGTAACACAAATACATAGTCATATTCCTAACTTCAGATACAAAAATGATACATGCATACAAGTATGATTGTCATATTCAGTAAATGATAACCTTTCCAATGATATCTCACATGACCTATCTTGCATAAAATACATCAGAATTATGCCATAATCATATCATATCTCTATGAAGAATATGGGATGCAGTGTCACAATTACCTCACCCATTTTGTCTCTCTAATAGTCTTATAAGTTTTTTCTTCTTAGCATGGGATTTGTCTTGGAAGAAAATTCTGTGTTTGTTTTCTAACGCTATTTATTTGGGGGAGCTGTGGTGAATAGTAAGGGAGGTTGCTCTGTCTCTTAATCTCTTTTATTAGCATCAGTTTTTAAAGCAACTGCTCCTGAGGAACTGGGTAGTGGTTTGTGGTTTGGAGATTTCTAAAAGAGTGGGTTGCCTGCATATTGTTAATGACCACTTCTGTTCCAAGATAGGCATGTGTGTGTAAATAAAAAGTTGTACAATATACAATCACATTCTATGACATTGATTGCTCCTCTGATGCAAGACCTTGGAAGTCTGCTACCAGTCGACAGAGGGATGCAAATGTGATGTCAGTTCCTGTGGTGAGAATATCTGAACTTCCTATATGACCTTAAGAAGTGTCCAGTGTCACTTAATATTTACAACATTTGTCATCCAGGAGTAATGTGTCATAGAAATTCCCATGGGTGAAGGGGATTTTATGGTGTATAATTTTAAGCTGTTATAAGTAAAGCCTTTTGTATCCACATCTGATCCGCAAACATGGTCCGTGGATATAAAGTGGATATCCTCAGATTTGCAGGGCTCTAATTATAAGTTTTGATTTAGCTTCTTTGCCATATTACTTTGGTAAAGCAGAAGTGTTGAAAATAATTTTCCCAATGAGTTTAAGGTTCACCATGACTCAATTTCCACAAAAGCATGTATTTATTAGTCCAAAGACCACTTGCTGTTGGTTACATCCAAAATATCAATATAAGCATATGCACCCTTATATTCTATACCCGAACAACAATGCTGCTTTAAACATTGGCCAAAATAGTCACAACTGGCACAGGCTTGGGAGTTACCTTCCTAACATGGTGTGACTCCAGAAGGGTAAGGAAAAGCTCTGATGAAGAATCTCTACATTATAACAAACAAATGATGCCACTGCTGGTTATCTGAACTTAGCTGATGCAGCTTAGGGCTGCACTCTACTCTTTTCAAGGTTATGCCCCTTCTCACTTTGTCATATTTCTCTTCTCCCCACCCCAATTACTGGTCTAAGTATTTTTAAGCAATTATTTACTGACCAGATGCCCAAGTAACCATGTTTTCTTTATTTCTATTGCTTTGTGCAAACCTTAAATAAGATAACACTGGTGTTTCCAGGTCACTGGAAATTTAACACAAACAAACTTTTCTTTTCTTTCTCATGAATTCATTCTTTTTGGTCACATGTTTTGGGCCTATCACTTGTGCTAAAATCCAAACTCAGTTTAAAATCACAGTTCACATGTGAGCCTGTATTCCTACAAGAAGGATATCATATCTCTCCTCATTGATTAACCTTAATAGTTACCTGTGATAATTAACTTAAGTGTGATTGGGCAAAATAAAAACTATTATTAGACAAAAGTGATTTAGTAATTTAGGAAAGTGAGTTCTTTCAGGGACAGGAAGTTGTGTGAAGTCCAGAACTTGGCATTTTCTGTACTGAACTAAAAAAAAATAAGCATTGCTAGACAGAGTGACAGATTTAAATTCTGATGTGCTGTGAAACACCAGCATGCCTTAGGTACACAGGCACTAACTCCGTGAGTGCTAAAAAAGTTAGCAGGTGCTTAGCACCCACCGGCAGCCAGCTCTCTTCCTCCCCTAGCCCTTCTCTCCCTGCTGACAGTCCCCTTGATCAACTTCTCCCCCTCCCTCCCAGCACCTCCCACACACCATGGATTAGCTGTTTTGCGCCATGCAGGAAGCGCAGGGAGGGAGCAGGAGGAGAGGGGATGGGGTGTGCTCAGGGGAGGGGGCAGAAAAAGGCAGGGAAGAGGTGGGGTAGAGGTGAAGCCTTGGAGGAAGGGGTGGAGTGAGGGCGGCAAGAGGAGGGTTGGTGTCTTGGGGGAAGGGGTGGAGTGGGGGCAAAGCCTGGGGCGTAGGGAGGGGTTCGAGCACCCCCTCCTGGGTAGAGAGGAAGTTGGTGCCTATGCTTAGGTAGTCCAAAATGATGTCCTCCATGCATGACATTGCACATAGGAGGTCACGCTGTACAGAAGACTCCATGTTCTTCTACAAAATAGCATCCTCCTTGGGACAAGAGGGAATTGTCCTGTGGGCCACATTTTATTTTGCTTGGTAATTCATTTTGTTCTGTCTGTTATTACTTGGAACCACTTAAATCCTACTTTTTAAAATAAAATCAGTTTTTACTTATTAATTAACCCCAAGTATGGGGGGGGATGCAAACAGCTGTACATATCTATCAGTGTTATAGAGGGGGAACAATTTATGAGTTTATCCTGCATAAGCTTTATATGGGGTAAAACTGATTTATTTGGGGTTTGGACCCCATTGGGAGCTGGGCATCTGAGTGTTGGAAACAGAAACACTTCTTATGCTGTTTTCAGTTAAACCTGCAGCTTTTGGGTGACATTGTTCAGACCTGGGTCTGAGTTTGTAGTAGGCCAGCATGTCTGGCTCAAACCAGGCAGAGCACTGAAGTCCCAAGCCGCCAGGGAAAACGGGCCTAGAGCTACCATATTTTCCAGCGTATAAGACGACTTTTTATACTAAAAAACAACCCCCAAAAATCGGGGGTCGTCTTATACGCCGGGTATAAACATATTGTAGCTTCAACTACATACAGAACGTCCCTGTGCTGATTTAAAAGGCTCTGGGCTCCCCGCCGCAGCGGGCGGCCCAGAGCCCTCTGACTCCCTGTAAGTACCGGTAAGTCAAAACCATTTTAATTAAAATTATTTAAATCAAATCTGATGTTATTAAATGGTGTTGCCTCGGAAGGAGGGGGTAGTCTTATACGGCAAGTATAGGCCAAAACCTATGTTTTAACTGGAAAATTAGGGGGTCGTCTTATACGCCCAGTCGCCTTATATGCTGGAAAATACGGTAGTCTCAGCACATCAGTTGCCAGTCCCAAGGGGGTTTCTGTGATCCAACCCATCACAATGGCATAGTCGGCAGGATCTGTGCACAGCTGATTGCTTTGAGATACTGATAGTGATTTAAAGTGAGTTTTGGGTGTGGTGGCTGGAGAACAGACAAAGTGGTTACTGGTTTGTTATTTTCTGTTTGCTTTTTTCAGGTAAGGGAAGTAGGGAGAGAAAGATAAGCAAAATAAGTAAGAGTGACCATCAGAAGAAGCTAGAGTTGTACAGGTTGCAAATTGCCCAGAAAGGCTAAACACTGGGTGCTGGGAAAGTCTCTGTTAACTAAGAAGCCCCTGAGCTGAGTGCACTCCAGTTTCAGTGAACAGCAGCGGGGTGTGGCCCAGCACAAGAGAGCAGGAAAATGACTATCAGTGAGGCAGTTACTAAACTAAAGCTGGCCAGACTGGAAGCAGAAGAGAAAGAAAAGGACTGTGAGTTTCAATTGAAACTCAAAGAAGCAGAGGCAGCCAGGGAGGAAGCTGCCCACAAAAGGGACTTGGAGTTAAGAGACAGAGAAATACAGGCCCAGACTGAGGCACAGAGGCATTGTCAATCCAGAAGAGGATGGAATATTACACACAGGGAGATCTGGATGCCCTTGAAGACTGGAGTGACAAAAATGGAATGAAATTCAATAGTGCAAAGTACAAGGTCATGCACTTAGGGTCTAATTCAGGGGTGGGCAAACTTTTTGGCCCAAGGGCCACATTGGGGTTGCAAAACAGTATGGAGGACCAGGTAGGGAAGACTGTGCCCCTCCCAAACAGCCTGCCCCCCACCCCTTATCCACCCCCTCCCACTTCCTGCCCCCTGACTGCCCCCCTAAGAACCTCCAAACCCATCCAACCCCTCTGCTCCTTGTCCCCAACCTCCATCCACCCCTGACCACCCCCTTCCAGGACCCCCTGCCCCTGACCGCCCCCTTCCAGGACCCTACCCTTATCCATCTTCCCCCGCCCCTTTCGGAATGTGGCCCCGCAAACATGGGCGGAGGACTCAACAGGAGCAGGGGCAGCCGCACAGCCAGAGAGAAGCGGCGGTTTCCCCTACAAAGGGCCGCTTCTCTCTGGCCGGCTGCATGGCCTCCCAGTGCTCCCCCTGAGTCCTCCGCCTGCGTTCCCTGCGCTCCCGCCATCTGCACCGCCCGCCTGCATATGATTTCAGTGCAGCCAGTGTTGAGTTGCCCGAGTGCCTGGCCCTGGGTCCCCCTGTTGTTGGGGGGCCTTTGCCAGGGCACCCTGCGTTCACTTGTAAATCTGCCCCTGCACCACGCCGCCCAGCCCCGTAGCCAGCCAGGATGCCGCGCTGCCAGCACAGCAAGCTGAGGCTGCGGGGGAGAAAGGACAGCCGGGGAGGGGCCGGGGCCAGCTGGGAGCTCAGGGGCTGGGCAGGATGGCCCTGCAGGCCAGATGTGGCTCGCAGTCCGTAATTTGCCCACCTCTGCCCTATCCACACCCCCGCCCTCTGACCACCACCCCGAACTCCTCTGCCCTCTATCCAACCCCCCCTGTCCCCTGCCCCCTTACCACACTGCCTGGAGCACCGCTGGCTGGCGGCGCTACAGCCACGCAGCCACCGCCACCGTGCAGCACAGAGACTGGGTCAGGCCGGGCTCCGCAGCTCACTGCCCCAGGAGCTCGCAGCCCCGCCGCCCAGAGCATTGCGCCAGCGGCGGAGCGAGCGAGCTGAGGCTGCGGGGGATGGGGGATAGCAAGGGAGGGGCCAAGGGTGAGCCTTCTGGGTCAGGAGCTCGGGGGCCGGGCAGGACAGTCCCGCGGGCCGGATGTGGCCCGCGGGCCGTAGTTTGCCCACCCCTGGTCTAATTATACGAATTTCTGCTACAAGCTGGGGGATCATCAGTTGGAAGCGACAGAGGAGGAGAGAAACCTGGGTGAGTAGGTTGATCACAGGATGACTATGAGCCACCAATCTGATGCAGCTGTGAAAAAGGCAAATGCAATTGTAGGATGTGTGAGGCAAGGCATATGCAGCAGAAATAGAGACGTATTAATGCCATTGTACAAGTCATTGGTAAGACCTCAGCTGGAATACTGTGTACAATTCTGGTCTCTCACATTGAAGAAAGATTAATTTAAACTGGAACATGTGCAGAGATGACCTATTAGAATGATCAGTGGAATGGAGGACCTATCTTATGAGAGGAGACTGGAAGAGGTTGGCTTGTTTAGCTTACCAAAAAGAAGGATGAGCGGGCATATGATTATTCTCTATAAATACATGGGGTATGTGTGTGTGGTGTAAATACCAGGGAGGGTGAAGAGCTATTTAAGCCAAAGGATAATGCTAGCACAAGAATGAAACTGGTTGTGAACAAATTCAGGCTGGAAATTAGAAGGTTTCTAACCATCACATGGGTGAGGTCCTGGAACAACCTACCATTAGGAGCTATGGGGGAAAGCAACTTAATTAGTTTTAATAGCTGGACAAATGTACAGGTGCAATTGTATGATGGGATTGCTGGTGATGGTAGGGGGAGGGCTCAGGAGCCCTGGCGCTCACTTTTGGCTTATGTCTTAGGTTCATAAACACTCATGCTTCAGCGTTTCAACCAGTCACCTGCAGGAATCAGGAAGGGATCTCTCCCCGCCCCCCACCCGCCCTGACACACACACATCAGCGATAGCTGTGCTGGAGATGGGACATTGGACTGGGATAGACAGTGCTCTGAGTTGGCACCAGCTATTCTCTCTCTCAAAGGCTTAGCTAACTGGTTCTTACTCAGATTGCTCAGGGTCTAGCTGATTGCCATACATGAGGTTAGGAAGGAATTTTCCCGCAGGCCAGATTGGCAGTGACCATGGGTTTTTGTTTTGCTTTCTTCTGCAGCATGTGGTTGCAGGCCAAATGCCAGGGTTATTTGGGTATCTCTCTCTTAATCACTTCCCTGCCATTGCAGGGGCCTTGGATATTGGTGCATCTTGGTCCCTCCTATTCTCTGCCCGTGGCACATAATAGTCTAGTCTCCTGTGGCTTGTAATACTTTGGTGTAGTGTGTGGGTGCTGGGTGGTGTTGGTGGCCTACACTATAAAGGAGGTCAGATTAGATGATCTGTTGGCCCCTTCTGGCTTTAAACTTCATGACAACACACTATGAGTATTATTATACTCATTTTACATGTGTCTGAAGCAAAGCTGAGAGAAGTTAAGGCCCTTTTCACACAGCAGCTAGATGGCAGAGGTGGAAACATAACCCAAGAATTCTGGCTCTAACCACGAAACATGAAGGCAGGCAGGGAAATACATTGTTTAATGCTGTTTGTTAGTCATCAGCCACTAGACCTCCTTACTGAGGGCACGTCTTTGGGAAATTGGTATGTGTTAGGACTTGCCTCCATGGTGTGGCAATGTACACTACAGGGGTGTGAATTCTAAAGAGCACTGACTGGCCTGTGTGGACCTTAAGAGGTGCACACTAACAGTTCCCTAGCATGCTGTAATGTAGTACTGTTTCAGACTTTAGATTTATGTCTACACAGCAAAAGCTGTGCACAGGCCTAGCTTATCAGAGCTGGCTTGAGTCCAGCTAGCTCAGGTAAGAGTAGCAATTAAGATATCACAGTGTGGGTTTCAGAAATGGATAGTACAAGTCTGACACTGATCCTGGGTATTTACATGGCTCACTAGTCTGCTCCAAAGCCCACCCTGCATTGACTTCACTGTTATTGCTACCTATGCTACCTGGATTCAAAGGAGCTCAGGCAGGCTAGCCACTGCACAACTTTTGCTGTGTAGACATACCCTTGCATTTATTTAGCATTTTTATATTAAGATAATAAAGCATTTTACCAACTATTACTTGGTTTTTCAAAACACCCCTCTCAGGGAAGTAAATATGATTACACACAGTATTAAGATGGGCAAACTGAGGAATAGATAGATGAAATGATTTACCCAATGAAGCTCAATGAGTAAATGGCAAAACCAAGAATAGAATCCAGTTGTCCTAATTTCTGGCCTCCTGTTATAACCACTACACATCACTCCATACAGTTTTGAACTCTTGAATGTGTTTTGGTCATCATCCTGCAGCATTTCAGTCACTGATGAAAGATTAAAAGATAACTCAAGATGACACTCACCACTTAAACCTGCCTAACAGGAAGAGTGATTTCAGGCCATGCAGAAAAAGGAAGAAATGCTTTTCATAGTTTCATAGAATATAAGGCTAGAAGGGACCATTAGATCATTTCTGACCTCCTATATATCAGAAGCCATTAATTTTCACCCGGATAGCCCTATATTAAACACAATAGCTTTACACAAAAGCATTTCAGTCCTCAAGAGACTAAACTATGTGCCACAGGGAGAGAACAGGTGAGACTTAGGGCAGGTCTACACCAGAAACTTGCATTGGCACAGCTGCACTGTAACACTTCTGGTGAAGATGCTGTAAGCCAGAGGCGAGCAAACTTTTTGGCCTGAGGGCCACATCGGGTTTCGGAAATTGTATGGCGGTCCGGTTAGGGGAGGGGGTTGTGGCCCAGCCCCCACCTCCTATCTTCCCCCACCCCAGGACTCCTGCCCCATCCAACCCCACCCTGCTCCCTGTCCCCTGACTGCCCCCAGACCTCTGCTCCTGACTGCCCCCCGCTGCCCCATCCAACTCCTCCTCTCATTCTTGATGCCCCCCCAGGGCTCCTGCCCCATCCAACCATCCGTTCTCCCTGACTGTCCCCTCCAGGACCCCTGCTCTATCCACATACCCCCACTCCCTGTCCCTTGACCTCCCCAGACCCCTGCCCCTTACTGCCCCATGCACCCCATCCAACCCCTCCTCTCATTCCTGATGGTCCCCCCAGGACCTTTGCCCCATCCAACCACCCCTTCTCTCTGTCCCCTGATCGCCCGACTCCCACCCCTGACTGCCCCCTGGTGTCCCATCCAACTCCTTCCTGACTGCCCCCCCCGAGACCCCTGCCCCATTCACCCCCCCTGTTCTCCCCCGGACCCCATCCACCCCACCCCCTCCCCCTGACCACCACTCCGAACTCCCCTGCCCTCTATCCAACCCCCCCGCTCCCTGCCCCCTTACCGTGCCACCTGGAGCACCGGTGGCTGGCAGCACTACAGCCACACCACCCAGCTGGAGCCAGCCATGCCGCCACTGCCACCACCATGCACCTCAGAGCACTGGGTCAGGTCTGGCTCTGCTGCTGTGCTGCCCCACGAACTCACAACCCTGCCGCCCAGAGCATTATGCCAGCGGTGGGGCGAGCTGAGGCTGCAGGAGAGGGGGGGACAGCATGGGAGGGGCTGGGGGCCAGCCTCCCAGGCCAGGAGCTCAGGGGCTGGGCAGGACGGTCTTGTGGGCAGTAGTTTGCCCACCTCTGATCTAAGCTGATGAGAGAGAGCTCTCCCATCAGCTTAAAAACTCCACCTTCACAAGAGGTGGGAGCTATGTTGGCGAGAGAAGCTCTGACATAGCACTGTCTACACAGAGGGTCATGATTATGTGCTCCAAGTAGATGTTGAACAGTCTGGGCGAAAGAAGGCAGCCTTGCCGGACTCCAGCAGTGGTGTGAAACCACTCTCTATTGTGCCGTTGACGAGAACTACACTGCTGGCCTTGGCATACAGTTGTTTAATGGTAAGAATAAGCTTATGACCAATATTTTACTTCTTCATGGTTGCCCAGAGAGCTTTGTGCCATACTCTGTCAACTGCCTTCTTGAAGTCAACAAAGACGTGGTAGATGTCCTGCTGGTGTTATAAGTACTTCTCACATAGAACATGAAGGTTGGAAATCTGTTCTGTGGTACTTCTTCCAGCACGAAAGCCAGCCTGTTCTTCAGCGATGATATTTTCCGCTTGCGGCTTCTCCGTTCAATATGACTTTCAACATCACTTTGCTGGGATGGCTAATTAAGCTTTTTAATTTTGACACAATTGACACAATTGCAGGTTGCCTTTCTTTGGCAGAGTGATGACGTCATCAATTCGGCTGGGATGTTGTCAATACCTGTAGTTTTTCCATTCTTGAGTGATTTCACAGCTATCTCCACTTCTTCATGTAGTATTGGAAAGTCATCCTCCTCTGTTGAATCTGGGCTGTCTAAGACACTAGGATCTCCATTTGTCTGGTGGCTGTATAGATCAGAGCAGTAGTTTGTCCACCATATTGATGGGTGATGTTACTAGGTAATGAAAAAGACTTCAACAGAACATTTGGTAAAGGTATGTTTCATATGATCTCTTCTCACCTCTTCTTGGTTCCAAGAGAAAGGAATAACTCACCTTCCCTGAAAAGCACAAAGTATTTTACTTTAGCTATCCTAATTTCAGGTGTCATTGTAATACAATAGAATACAATGCAATGCCATGGCAAACACCTGCTACCAGGTACATTGCTCACTACAGTGAGCAGGCCCAGGACCAAGCACTGTGCCTCATAGCAAGTTTTTGCAGGTCCTGGCCCTTATTTATTCTGTGACAGCATCATTCACAAAAAGCTTCATAGAACTCTTCACAAATGGCTGGAGTCGGCAAGTAAAACTAAATTCTGCAGACTGCAATACAGATATCTTCAGGTAACTTTTGGAGGGCAGAGATGAAAGCTTCGGAGATTTCAGAAGCCAAAGAAACTAAAGAATCAAATTTCACTAAAAGATTAAAGAAGTCATAAAAGGCTGTTAAAAAAAATCACAAAAAAGTAAAATATGCCCCCCCACCCATTGCCCATTTTATAAAAATGGGCAACAGCATGCAGTTTTGCCCTGTAAAGCTATCATCAGTAGTGGAAGAGGCTAACATTTGAGCCTGGATCAAATTTTTCACTATAAAAATCTCAGTGAATACTTGAAAAGTGAAAATTAGCTCTTTCCCACAACTGTACTTTCTGACACATGGCACTGTCTGCAGCCTATAGCCCTTACAGCCTGCGCCAAACACCTTTTGGTACATTCTGCACAGATTTCTTACAGAAGATAGTTAAATATAATTAGTAGGATCCTTAACAATGCAACTGCTTTTAGCTGCAATAGGTTAGAAGCGCATTCTGCTTATCTAGTAAATGATGCAATTGTAATTTGAATGGTCATGAACAAGCTTCATTTCTCAGCTCTGAACCAAAGGCCATGTGCTCTGAGCATCTTTTTTGTTGTCCATGCTGAGAATTATTGGGTCCCATTGTTAAAAACAAATGACAGGTGGTAAACCCTCCATGCCATCTGACAGTGCAATTATCCCACTCTCTTGCATCCATAATCTTCTACATTCAATGTAATTGATTATAGTTTTAATTTGTTTTTCAACCTGCAGTTGAACACATACTTGTATCTGCATCTTTATTAAAGAGACAAAGTAATCTCCTGTAGCTGATGCTGCATTTCCCATGTTATTCACCTACACAATCCAAAGTCATTAGGATAGTTTACATATTAGGATCAATAAGAAAAGAAAGCTTCTTAAAGCACTGGCAGAATGCCACTTCCTCCAGCCTCCCCAATCCAGATTTAACCAATTTATCACTACATTTATTCTGAGAGGAAAAGCCATGGCTCACAGCCTTATTTAGAACACAGTTAACCACCTTTACAATTAACCAAGTTGGAGAACCCCCCTCACAGCTAATCAACTACCTTGTGTTAAATATATTACATGCCATTAACTTTGTCAACGAGTAGATCTCTTTCAACTCTGAGTACTGCTCTGTCTAGAAAGGTATTGGTCCAAATGCTCTCACAGGCTTAGGTATCTGACAGTTTTCTCATCCTCCTCAAAACATCTAGGTACTTTATAAAAAAAAGTAATTAGACATGTTTTCAGCCCCTAACCCAATCTCCCAGTTCAGGAAAGCATTTAAGCACATGCTCAACTTGCTTGTGCTTAAGTCCCATTACCTTCAATGTGACTTAACCATATGCTTAAGTGCTCTTCTGAATATAGATGCTTTCCTCAAAGGAAATGATTCAAGTTTTTTTACAGTGCAGAAATGGGGGATGACATCCCTCTGCATCATGGTTCTTCTAAAGATCTCTACATTACTGACATAACAGATGACCTATTCTATGATTATGCATCTCTTGAACTAGTGTCGATCCCTTTTAAACAATAGCGTCTCACGTGAATATCTTTGACTTTTATTTAATATTTATGCGGCAGTAGGGCCCCAGTCATGACTGGGGTGCCATTTTGTTAGGTGTCGTGTAAACACTCAGAGTCCCTCCCTGCCCTGAAATGTTTTACAATTTAAGATGAAAGCCAAATGAAGCCTTGTCTACACTAGTAAGTTGTACCACTTTAACTATTCTGATATAATCAAAGCAGTACAACCCCCACCCCACACTGTGAGTGCAGTTATATTAGGGCATGGCTACACTTGCGAGTTAGAGCACATTAAAGCAGCCCCAAGCACCCTAACTCCTGATGCGTCCACACTGGCAAGGCACGTAGAGCGCCTGGACTCCGTGGCTAGAGTGCTCCTGGTACTCCACCTCGGTGAGTGGAATAACGTTTGCTGCGCCCCAGTTGGAGCGCAGTGGTGCCAGTGTGGACACCCTGGTCTGTTAATGTGCTCTGATCAGCCTCCAGAAGTGTCCCACAATGCCTGTGTTAGCCACTCTGGTCATCACTTTGAACTCTACTGCCCTGCCCTCAGGTGACCAACTGTCAGACCTGTCCTTTAAATTCTCTGGGAATTTTGAAAATCCCCTTCCTGTTGCTCAGCCAGGCGTGGAGTGCTCTCAGTGAATCTTTCCAGGTGACCATGCTTCCACGCACCAGGCAATCCCCAGTATGGAACAATGGTGAGGTGCTGGACCTCATCAGTGTTTGTGGGGAGGAAGCTGTCCAGTCCCAGCTGCGCTCCAGCCATAGGAATTACGATACCTTTGGGCAGATATCAAGGGACATGATGGAAAGAGGCCATGACCTGGATGCACTGCAGTTCAGGATTAAAGTGAAGGAGCTGAGGAATGCCTACCGCAAAGCCCGCGAGGCAAACAGCCGTTCCAGCGCTGCCCCCGCGACCTGCCATTTCTACAAAGAGCAGGATGTGATACTTGGGGGCTACCTCACCTCCACTCCGAGTACCACCATGGACTCTTCAGAGCCCAGTTCAACAAGGCAAAAGACGGAGGAGGAGCAAAGCGGGAGTGAGGGTGCTGAGGAGGAGGGAGACACCCTGGCATCCCTAGATGCATGCAGCCAGGAGCTGCTCTCAAGCTAGGAGGAAGGTAGCCAGTCGCAGCAGCCAGTGCTTGTGGAAGGACAAACACCAGAGGAGGTGCCCAGTAAGCAGCTTTTATTTTGGGAAGGAAGTTATTTAGTGTGGGCTCTAGGGGCGAGGAGGGTTAGGGCTGCATGCATGCCTAGATGCGGAATAGGGCATTGATGTGCTCTCTCACATCACAGTAATCAGCCTCAGTGATCTCTTCAAAGGTCTCATGCAGAAGCTGGGCAATGCACTTGCGCAAGTTCCTTGGGAGAGCTACTGTTCTCCTTGTCCCAGTCAGGCTAACTTGTCCACGCCACTGTGCCGTGAGGGGCGGGGGGACTATTGCTGCACACAGACAAGCTGCATGTGGGCCAGGGCGGAAGCTGCATTGTAGTAGAAGACCCTTCCTTGCTTCCCAGGTCACCCTCAGCAGCGAGATATCTTCCAGGATGAACTCTTGTGGAAAATGTGGGGACAGTGTTCAGTATAGGGGCCCCCTGCAGCTGTTAGCTCTCCCCAAGGCACAGAAACCCAGAGGACAGTACGGCCGTGAAACAATCAGTCCCCCTTGCCCCTGTGCCTATTCACCATTTTGCGGCTCCTGTGGGTTATGTCTGCTCGCTTTGGGACAGGCAAATTCTGCTATTGTGTAGACTGTGCTTTTCTTTAAGTATGGGGGAATCATTGCTCTGTCTGGTGTGAACAATGCTGCCTCTGTTAGGTGTTGCATTTTGCCTTTACAGATGCAACCTTGAGATCTCAGCCGTCCTTGTTATCACCGACTGAAAGACTCCAAAGAACTAGGAAGAGGTCACTTAGAAGCAAAGAGGACATGCTGGATGAAGTAATGCAGCAGTTCCTTAATGAAAATCAAAAAGCACAAGAGTGGCAGGAGAGTGAAAAGAGGGTCCGCCAGCAGAATGTGGATCACCGGCACCAAAGCATGGAGTGGCTGCTAAGCATTATGGAGCACCAAGTGGACTCGATACAGGTGCTCATAGCAATGCAGGCAGAGCACTACCATGACCACCTCCTCCCCCGGCAGCCCTTGTCCCCAAACTCTTTCCCTTGTGCCCCCATGTCACCCCCAACCCACTTCCCCCCAACATTTGGGTTCTTATTGCCACCAGCTGCCTCCAACACCTGTAGCTTCACCACCCAGCCCTGTAAACTACAACCCTTACCCACTGCACTCAACCTCATCACAATGCATTTTATCAGCCTGAAGTGCAGCACTGATTGCACAGCACTGCAGACAGGAAGGCTGATTATGGTAACAGGACATACGCAAATCTGTGATTGAACCGTTCCCCACTCCACCCCAGCCCCTTGCCCTTTATGTTTCCCAGGCAGTTGTGTTTCTTTTCAATAAATGAATTTTTTGGCTTTGAAAACATTCTTTATTATTGCATTAAGTAAAAGATGCTTTCCTGAGCTAAGGTAACAGTCACTGTTCAGATTTAACCTCCAGGTGTTGAACCTTCGAGTTCCATGCCTGAGTGAATCTTTCACTCTTCCCTTCACAAATGTTATGGAGGGTTTAGCACGCGGATACAACCGTGGGGATGTTGTCATGTGCCAGGTCCAGCTTCCCATACAGATGGTGCCAGCAGCCTTTTAAATGTCCAAAAGCACACTCTATAGCCATTCTGCACTAACTCAGCCTGTTGTTGAACCACTCCTTGTTGTTGTCAAGGCTCCCTGTGTATGGTTTCATGAGCCACAGCATTAAAGGGTAAGCGGGGTCTCCAAGGATCACAATGGGCATTTCAACTTCCTCTGCGGTGATCTTCTGGTCTGGGAAGAAAGTCCCGGCTTGCAGCTTCCTGAACAGGCCAGTGTTCTGAAAGATGCGTGCTTCATGCACCTTTCCAGGCCAGCCTGTGTTAATGTCAATGAAACACCCACGGAGATCCACAAGCGCCTGGAGAACCATAGAGAAATACCCCTTCCAATTAACATAATCAGAGGCTAAGTGAGCTGGTGCCAGAATTGGAATATGCGTCTCATCTATCGCTCCTCTGCAGTTAGGGATACCCATTTGTGCAAAACCAGCTACAATGTCATGCACATTACCCAGAGTTACGGTTCTCCTGAGCAGGATACGATTAATGGCCCTACAAACTTGCATCAACACGATTCCAATAGTCGACTTTCCCACTTCAAACTGGTTAGCGACCAATCGATAGCTGTCTGGAGTTGCCAGGTTCCAGAATGCAATAGCCACCCGCTTCTCCACCAGCAAGGCAGCTCACAATCTCATGTCCTTGCGCTGCAGGGCTGGGGCGAGCTTATTACACAATCCCATGAAAGTGGCTTTTCTCATCCGAAAGTTCTGCAGCCACTGCTCGTCATCCAAGACTTACATGATGATGTGATCCCACCACTCAGTGCTTGTTTTCCGAGCCCAAAAGCACCATTCCCCGGTGGTGAGCATGTCCGTGAATGCCACAAGCAATATCATGTCATATGCGTTACGCAAGTCAACATCATTGTCAGAGTCCTCCTGTCACTTTGTAGCTTAAGGAGTAACTCGACTGCCAAATGTGACGTGCTGGTGAGACCCATCAGCATACTCCTCAACACTTCAGTCTCCATTTCCGAAGACCGAAAGGGAAAACAGAGGGTGCAATACAAAAAACATTGAAAGATGGCTCCAAATGTGGCTGGAAGCACAGGGATTGCTGGGATGCAAAGGGATGCATCACGTGGTGTCAGGACAGGACCCAGAATGCCCCGCACCTCTCAGCCCCTTCCCACAAGCCACAGAGTCAGAATGGGAAGAGGTGCTCTGTGGGATAGCTGCCCATAATGCACCACTCCCAATGTGGCCACACCAGTGCGCTTGCAGCTAAGAGTGTGAACACACTGCAGTGCTTTCTCTACTGCACTCTCCCAGGGCTGGTTTAACTCACAGCACTCTACATCTGCAAGTGTAGCCATGCCATTAGTATTAAGTTCCTTATACTGGTATAGCTATTCCCATACAGGAAGAGGAATAAGCTGTACCGGTATAAGCCACTTTTGTATCGGTATAGCTGCACTCACACTAGGGGTTATATTACTGATATCACTGTTTAGGTAAAAAAATAACTGAAATGGTTATACCACTACAAACTTCAAGTGTAGAGCAGGCCTTACAAAGAGTAGGGGAGAGGGATTTTTATAGGTGGATACAACTGGTAGTGATGCCTCTACATAAAGGTTGTCTGACATTTCCCACTATAAGACCCTGTTTTTACTTCATTATAACTTTGCCAAATTTTAACCATTCAGGCTGAAGACATATTGGATGAAATGTCCAGGAATGGCTGGGCAAGGTGACTAGGTAAAGGAGGTATGTGGGGAGACTGGGAGCAGGGGAGAAGACTGAGATTGGATGAAGAACTGGATGTGGGGGGGAGCCTGGGACAAGGAACCGAGGGGCAGAATGGGGTGGAAGACTCAGATGAGGAGCCTGGGGAAGCAGAGAGTGGGACTGGCTGGACAAGGAGGCAGGGGAGAACTGGGATAAAGTTTGCATGGAGAGCGAGGATTGGGGAGAGGATTGAGGAGGGACTCAGATGGGGAGTCCAAAGTGGTAGACTGGGACTGAGATAAGGAGCCTGGGGGTTGAGTGTGTCTTGGCAAGGAGACTGGGACTGAAACAAGGACCAGGAACCAGTGGGACAGGGGAAATAGGACTAGGACAGCAACAGGCAAGAAAGGACAGGATCAAAAGGGGTGAGACTTGGGAGAGCAGGGACAGAAGGGTTTGTGACCACTAGAGCTCATTGTTCCTCTGGTGTCAGCAAATAGCTCTGAAACCCATTGGTGAAGCGTGTCTCTCACCCCTTATGGTTGTTTCCACGCAACCTTAATTCTGCCTCCTTGTGCCTCCATCCTGTGCACTGAATAAAGCAGGGATCCTGTGGAAAAAGTAGCAGATGATCATGTAATTAGGACTCCATCCATAAGGCATACGCACAAGGGAGCCGAATGCAGATTGTACAAGCAACCTTCATTCTGGCATTTCCTATCTTTTGAGTGCTTGATTTTTGAAACCGAAATAACAATTAATGTAGGTTTTTTCTATGTAATGCGCTAGGGGTGTGTGTGTGTGCATGCGTGTGTGTATTTTTAAGTTAAAAGGAAAACAACAAATTCTATTTTGTGCAACCTGTACTTTCAGCACTGCAGCATGGACTTATACCACTTGAACTACAGGAATAGCTATATTAGTTGGCAGCAGAAGGCTGTAATCCCAGAGGTGCAGTGGACTGGGCTGCTGGGCTATGGGCACATGTGGGTTTGATTTGAGGATACCTAGACTGGCCTCCTTCTCCTCCTCCAGTTAAAGCTATGCCAGCAGCTCCCAGACATTCCCACTCCAGATTTTGCTACTCCTGCCTTGGTGATGGCATGAACCTGCTCTTGGAATATTCATATTCAGTTATTTTGATAGATTGCCAACACTTTCTTGAGGAACACAAGTAGCAGAAGAGAAACATTGATTTTCAACAATTTATATTGCAGCAAATGGGATGGAATTTCATAGGACTCAGAAAAGGCACTTCTCTAGCCTGAAGACTTTTTCCCTATTCAATTTCAAAGTTATGTTGTTAACAATGGAGGTATTAGAACTTCACAATAATCTTTATAATGGAAAATGTTAAGCAACCTAAACATAGGTGTCACTAGCAGGTTACTCTATCATAAACACATTTGCATTTTAAAAGTTATTCTAAATAGAGAAGAGTAACAGAAATCTGAAGACTTTATTCTGACTCTTAAAAATTTATATTTGGTTTGTGTTAAATGACAGATGTGAAACAAGGACATTCAAATAATAGATAATAAAAAAACACTACAATCCTTCAATTTATGGTGTTATAGAAGAATTCTGAAAATACCATGGTTTGACCATGTAACCAATGAAAAAGTATTGCAGATGACTGGAACTCAATAAACACTAGTTAGAAGTCTTATGAAAAGAGAAAACTAATTAGCAGGGCACATTTTAAGCGTTTCAGTGGGAGATGCACGGTTATGGGCACTGGAAGGGAAAGGGAAAGTTGATGGCAGAAGAACACAAGGCACAAAAAGAAGACCTTGGACAGACAATGTGATATGCTGGGTGGATCAGAAAGACTCTTCATCCACAAGAGATTAGAGATCATTCAGAATCAGGATACCATGGTTGCAAACCTTCAATAATGGAGATGTCACATAAAAAGAAAACAACCACCTAACCCCTGTCTGCCCCTCAAACTAACTATCATTAATTTTCTTGTTTCATATAGGTATCATGGCAAAGGTGGGTCTTAAGGAGGGATTTGAAAAAGAGAGTCATGACCTTACAAATCATTTCAGGGAGGGAGTTTCATGTGTAAGTCTAGGTCTTCACTACAGAGTAAGTTCAGGTGATTGGAACTTGGGTCTGAGCACCTGGCTTTGCTTAGCCTGTGTGTAAGCAGCCACACTGGATAGCTGCTGAGTCCTCACTGGGGCTTCACTCCCCATGTATATTGTGAGGAATTCTGGGTGCATATTCCATGGTTCTTTCTTTTGCAATAATCTGAGTCACTCTATGATTCTTTCCCAGTGAATTGTGGGAGCACTTACCTGTCCTTCTGGGAACAAAGGGTGAATTGTGGGAAGGCACTGGAGGCTTATCAGCGCTTGAGTGGCTTAGCCTGTGTATACACAGCAAACTGTGTGGTGTTACCTGCCCACCTCACTCACATTTTAGCCTTTACTTCAAGATGGGCCAGCTAGCCCAGGTTGGAAGCAGCACCATACTCAACTGAGAGAGTTTGTGTGTGGATGGAAAGGAGGTTAGGGGCAATAACCCAGGCCTATATCTGGGTAGCTCTGCAGTGAAGACATACCCTAAAGGAAAGTAGGAACGAAGCCTAGAGATGTTAGAATAAGAAATTGACAAATGAGCAGGTAAGACTGGCATTAACAATAGAGCTGGGGAGGCTGTGGGGTGAGGGGCAACATAGTAAGAGAAAAGCAAACAAGTGGAGAGAGGCAGAGTTGTATCTGTATTTTGCTGGATAAAGAACATATAAAATAAGAATAAAAACATAAAAAATCAAGTATTTGTTCCTGCCCAGCTGGGACATGCCAGTCTTGTTTGACACGATGCCTTATTCCTACTCCATTACCTAATGCAACAATAGAGAGGGAGAGTGGAAAGATTTTGCCTTTTTACCCTGACACTGCAGGGATGTGTTGTCTGCAGCAGACAAGATTTTAAAGCATATTGCTCACATGGATTATCCTGCTAATCCAACCCTAGCCAGCCCTAGTCCAGATTACATCAAGAAAAGTAATCAGAAAATGAGCAACAGAAGCCCTACCGACCTCCCATATGCTGCAGCTACACTGTATGTCATTTCAGCTCTGTATGCCAGTTCAGTGTTCCATGATATCTATGGCCAGTCCAATAGAGCATTACCTGGTCGACAAATAAAGAATATTAGGTTGCAGTAGGAGGCATGTTTTTTCCCCCAGAGAGAAGGGAATGGATGTAGGTTTCTGATATCCTCTCCTACTCTATTATCTTTTATTTTGTAGGTTGGGTGTATAAGCAGAAGAGTATTGTTATTGTGTGGCAGGTGCTTCAGAGACAGGTCCCTACCTCTGAGCGAGTACAACATAATTGGCAATTTACAGACAGATGGGTTGCAACAAAAAGTAAATTTGTTTTGCAATGGAGTTTAGCAAGCACCTTATAAACATCATGGTTTTTGTTTTTCTACAAAAGACTTTCAGATGTCTGTTTTGTTCACACTTCTTTGAGGGGATAGCTAGGGTTTTCAGCAGAGACGGCTCAAGACAATCTGCCGCTCGAGACTAAACATGAATGGGCTACCCATCAGCAGTTCCGTAGCCAGAGCTTTTACTTAAGAAACATGAATTTGCCATCAAATGCCTACAACGTGCATGATACAATAGTTTTAACTGAGGCAAAGATTTATACAAGTTGCATCATTATCAAAATCTAAAGCATGCAGTGTTAGTCCTGTGACTTTCTAGGTGCCTAAAAGTTAGGCACCACAATGCTCAGTATTGTAATGTTTGTGGCTCTGGGCTTCAGCCTGTTATGTCTGGCTATAGCAGCTCATGTTTTAACTCTGGAGGTCCTGGGTTCAATACCAAGCAAAGACCAAAGTCATTGCACGCGTTTGCACTCATAATACCTGCTAACGAAAGGTGAATGAAATGCTTCTGCCAGATACTAGTGGGTATTCAGGGCCTCTGGCCAGGTCCTCCTCTCAGCTATCAATGCCTCTTGATGGCTGAACAATTACTAGCCAAGCCCAAACTGCCAAATCCATGCTGATTCTTTGGGCAGGGGTGTCTGTGGGTGCACAGGGCAATTTCCCAGGCATCCTCTTTCTCCAGCTGCCCAGGGTGGATTTGGCTGAACAACATTTATCCTGCTTTTTTCCCCCTCTATGGGCTGGGCTTCTACAGGCCTTATGAAAGAAGACTGGGTACGTGTCCTGCGACACTTTCTCTGTTTCACTGGAGCACTGAGCTCCATTTCCCCTGAGAGCACCATCATGTGGCATTTCTCATATATAAGAGTCTATCAGTTCAGATGAAACAAAATAAGCATTTATAGGCAATTAGCAGAAGAGAGAGAAAACATAAAATAAGTGAAGTTTTAAATGCATGTGAATGGCTGCTAGGAAAGGATCTTCTCTCTTTCCCAAGGACGTGAGTCTTATCTTTTAAGTTCCAGAATACTGTAGGCCTACCTTGTTTATATGATTTCAGAAACTGGTCTGTCTGGCTTACTGTACTAGTCTCAGGGTAGAATTTTCTGCTGGTATAAATTGGCATAGCTCCACCAGCTTCCACTTTGAAACTGCTGACCACTAGGGAGTTTTGTAAGTGCAAGAGAGACATGTTTCACAGGAGATAGAGCTAGGCTTTGTCTACACGAGCATTTTTGTCGGTAAAACTTTTGTTCATCTGGGTGTGAAAAAAACACCCCTCTGACCGACTTAAGTTTCACCAACAAAAGTGCTGGTGTGGACAGTGCTATGTCATCAGGAGAGGCTTTGAGGACTGCAGACTCATTGGGGGTGGTTTAATAATGCTAGCAGGAGAGCTCTCTCCTGCCGGCAAAGAGCGGCTGCACGGAAGACCTTACAGTGGCCCAGCTGTAGCAGCCCAGCTGTGCCACTGTAAGGTCTGTAATGTAGATGTGGTCTTAGACTATGGAACTCTCTCCCAGAAGTCAAAAGAATGACCACAGACCTGACCACAATCAGAATGAAATGAAAACTGGCTTTTAGACAATAAAATCTTCACACAGACACAACTCTCTCTGTTTCTAACTTGCACATAAACAAGAGTGGTGAGATAATGTCTAACAGTTAACTGGCCACTACACCTTGAGTGGTCTCTTACAATAGGTGTTAACTATTTTACACTAAACAATCTATTCCACCTTGTCTTGCACTGTGACACTCTAAGGGCTAGTCTACACTGGCAACCTTAAAGCACTGCCATGGCGGCCGAGCGCTGGGAGAGAGCCACTCCCCCGAGGAGAGTAACTCCCAGCGCTCAGACTGTGGCTCCCAGCACTGGTGCACTGTCTACACTGGCACATTACAGTGCTGAAACTTGCTGTACTCAGGGGTGTGTTTTTTCATTCACATGTGAATGGCTGCTAGGAAAGGATCTTCTCTTTCTGGGTGTGAGAAAGTTGCAGTGCTGTAAAGTGCCAATGTAGGCAAGCCCTTAGGCTATGTCTCCACTACCATTTATGTTGGTATAATTTATGTCTCTCAGGCGAGTGAATATTCCACTCCCAGAGCGATGTAAGTTACACCGACATAAGTGACGGTGTGGCCAGTGCTATGTCAGTGGGAGCGTCTGTGGCCAACCTAGTTTATGCCACTTGCAGAGATGTTTTTTTTATGCTGATGGGAGAGCTCCTGATGGCATACAGAATCTTCATTACATGCACTGGAGCGGTGCAGCTGTATCAGTACAGTTGCTCCGCTGCAGCACTGTACGTGTAGATGTGTCCCGAGTACCCTTCCCAGACTTGAAGAGCACTGTGTGGCTCATAAACTTGTCTCTTTCACCAACAGAAGTTGGTCCAAGAAAAGATATTACCTCACCCACCTTGCCTCTCAAATATCCTGGGACCAACACAGCTACACGCTAATTGAAAACAACAATGGACAATCCCCCCCCCCCCATCCCTATCAATGAATCAGGATATTTGCTCTAAAAGTTAGGAAAGAAGAAAGTGAGAGAGAAATTGTTAATCCCATTTTGAAATATTTGGGAAGCATAGCATTGAGTACCGATAAGTAAATCCATAAATCTAGTTGCTATGTTAGGCCAGATTGTAAATGATGCAGATCCATTGACTTCATTGAGTTGACCCATTGGGCAACTGCAGATGGAAGTGGGCGCAGGATTTGTTGCCATAGTTATTTGGGCATCCAATTAACTGAGGAGGAAATATCCAGTTAGCATTGTACGTAAGATCCTTGATAAGTATATTCTTATCAAGATAAGTAAACGATTACTGAAATAAATAAAATAATACTGCAATGTCTTGATTGATATACATGCGTGCAACTGTGTACCAATGACCTCTATTGGATGGACTCAGCTGCTTAGCTATATTTCACAGTCCTCGATATTGGGAGAGCTACCAGTGTTCCCTTTTAGCTCAAGGTGTAGGACTTGCTTTTCTAGGACAGGGGAATCCAAGTTCTCTCTCTGACATTGCCTTGAACTTTCAAATGGCCATGGTGTGTAGCAACGACTTTCTTAGATCATAGATTCGTCACAGTACTGATATCTTACATTAAAAAAGCAGCTTAGCAAAACTGTTATGAAAATTTACTACCCAGGCATAAAATGACCTTGTTCACTTTTTACTATGATACAGGTAACAAAAAACCTTCCACCATCTTTCTCACCCATCAAACAACCCTAGACCAATTGCCCCTGGAGCATGTAGTTAAGTAGAATTTTGTAAGGCTAGTCTAATGCTTTGCATCACAGCATCTCAAAGCACTTTCAAACATTGATTCCCAGATGATTAAATTTAAGCAATGTGAAAAGCAAGGCATGTGAACAAAATCCTTTTCCTCCTAGGCCTTTCTTATGTATGACTCATTATCAGCAACAGCATTCAAAGAAGAAAAAAAGTGACATTCTTTCATCTTTTTTTCACCTTCTAAACAGCAGCAGTGAAGTGATGGCCAGATATAATCATCAATGCCCTCCACACTGATTGGAGCACTGATGCACAATAGAAAACCCTCAAATGCCAAGTGGTTTAGTAGGCTAACATGTAGTGCAGGCTGTCTCAGCTCATAAGTGGTTGATGAGGCAGTAAGTGTTACCTAATAGCACATTCTCAGCAGAACAATCTGTTTCACACTGCCTGAACTCTCATCAAATGATGCGCAGGGGGTTAAGATGGGCCTGAGGGAGTTAGATTGATAAATGGTCGAGATAGTGTTGTCAGTTGCAACTCCCTCTTGCCAGCATACTTCATGGTCCATCTTTTCTTTTCATATACATGGAATGTCTGGGAGTGAATGTAATGAGAAGTCATTTCCAAGGCCTTGCCAGTTCCTGAGAGCACCTGCAAACGCTATTAGTTTCAAATAATAAATAATAATATCTAGCTTTAATATTGCACTTTTCATCTATAGATCTCAAAGCACTTTACAAAGGTGTTCAGTGTCCTTATTTCCATTTTACAGACTGGGAAATTAAGTCATGGGGAAGGAAGCAATTTGCCCAGTGTTATGCAGCAGACCAGTGGCAGAGCCCAGAATTAAATCAAGTCTTGAGTTCCAATCTAGTGCCCCTAGCCCCTAGGCTATACTGAAAGAGAGCCAATGGGAGGCACAGTTGGTCGGTATCTCTCAGAATTTGCCCTGTAGTTGCATGGTACCAGGGTTTGTCAGAGCACAAGCACAGCGCTGAACCCTGCCTTTAGTATCCAAAATGGGAATAAGGCAACAGCTGGAATATCTGAGTTGTCTACATATAGCAGGCTAAACAAGCTTTACTAATAGCAGATGAGGAGTTACACAGACAAATTATAGTTCACACTGATTTCACTCCCTTTTCTTTTCCTGTGAGAGTCCTTCCTTAAATGTAATCTTTACATAAGCCATTGTTCCATCTCCTGGAAGCCTCCCACATGTGGCATATCAATGCTCACTATTAAATGTGTTTGCAAATTATGTTACCCAGGTTTTGCAGCATCCTCTATACTAGGGAATAATGTGAATTCTGCAATAATATTTAATATGCAAAGTTAAAACTGTAAAGCTCTTACTGGAACCCAGTAGAGTTCTCTGGTATTAGATAGTTTATCAGCCAATGAATAGGATGTATAACTGGTTCTAGGGGCTAGATACTCAGCTGGTATAAATAGCCATAGCTCCCTTGAAGGGAAGAGACAAACCCATAAAACCGCATTCCTAGACACCCTGCCCCGTAATCCCTTTTCATTTACGAAGGCCGAGATCACGGACTCAGCTGGCCTGATATACCCCTGCAGCATTCCAGAATTTCTTCTAGCTTCTAATTTCTGAAGCCTGGTTTCAAGCCAGCTCCCTCTGACTGTCTTTCACAGCCTACACATACAACCACCAGACTGACGGAAAACTAAACTGACGAGGTGGAGGTCAGAAAAAGGTCACTATTAGAAAGTCTCTGTAAGGCACAGTTCTGTCTGGAGTCTCATCTCCATTATGTGCAGAACACTAATTCCTGCCTTACAGCCACTCGGACACTGCAATGACAGTCATGTTAGAGCAGACAGTTTTATTTAGTGAACAGAACATGAGAAGGAAAGGAAAGCATTTGGAACAAAACCTATAATACCCCAGTATCTGACTGTTTTTTGGATGCATGCAGCCCAGGACACTCTCCTGGGGTTGAACGTGATCTATCTCAGCTATGTTTATAATATGTAACCAATTTCCTTTACGAGAGGCGTAAGACTGTTCTTTGGACCCTGATTACTCTGTTTCATAATCTTTACAAGTTCTCTGCTACCGATCTTCTCTTATGGTGTGGCTACCCTAGAAAAAAAAGTAGTACCCATATTGCCACAGCAAGCAGCAATGACACAGCTAAGCTAAGCCACCAGAGTCCACAGGGCTCAGTTATAATTTAGAGCAGGTTCCCATGAGACATCTAAGCCCTATTAAATTAATGGCTTGAAACACCCTCCAAGTGTCACCTTGTATGCCTCCCTCACTGAGCTATCCTTTCATTTATCAAGATCAAATTTGTCTCCAGTTGCACTCACCTTGTTTTTGGATCTTAACTTAATCCTAACCATTCCCAGGAATAGTCCATGATCACTGACACTTGACACTTCTATAGATTCTAATATCCAACAGTGACTGTCTATGTCTTGTACTGAGAATAATCCAGATTTTGGTTTGACCAGCAAGAGGATGGACCTGATCTGGAGTAAAATTTTCAAAAAAAACCAAGTGACTTAGGAGCCTTCAGGCCATTTGAAAAAGTGCCTTAGGCACTGAGGAGCATGAACATCATTGGCTTTTACTCAGTCTAGGCACTGAAAGCCTAAAGTCACTTTGAAAATTAGACTTTCCCAAGTCAATTAGGCACTTTGGAAAATGTTACCAGTGGTCTCTCTGAAAGCCAGGCATCCTAACCCAGCATTACTGGGTCTTCTGTGTGCTACTCCATCACCTTCCCAAACAGACACAGCAGCATGGTTAGTGAATCAAGAAATGCCAACTTCTGGGTTAAAAAATTCTGTTGTTGTTGCAAATATTTTTCACTGAACATCTTCTAACCAGCTCCAAGCATGGTCACTGTCTACCTCTCACTCATTGGGCTTCCTTTCCATCTGACTGCCTGGCTGTCCAACTATAATCACTGGCTGCATCACTTTTCCAAACCAACTCTCACTCCTCTAGCATTGTACTCTCTGCCAATGGGCAAGACTTAAACATTTTCTCTCCACTGTATTCCGGTGCTCACCTTTCACCTGCTATCTCCTGCCTTGCTTAGTTTAGACTATGGATCTGGGCTTATATATTCCCAGCTAGGTCCCCACGTTGGATGATAGAGGAGAGAGTCAGCCCTCTCTCTCCTACCAAGATTGCTCTGATTCTGCTCCTTTGTTAGCCTATTATTAGGATTAATTATTTGTATTATCATAGTGCCTAAGAGCCCCCACCATAGACCAGGACCCCATTGTGCTAGGTGCTATACAAACACCTTACAGAAAAACAGACCCTGCCACAAAGAGCTTGAAGACACAAATTTAAAAAGATAACAAAAAACAGTGGGGCTAGTATAGGCGAAGGCTTATCTCAGTTACCTATTCCAAAGGGTTTGGTTGTGATTGCCAAGGGAAACCTCATTCAGGCAAGTGTGTGAGAGGCCTTGTCTATATGAGAAAGTTGCACTTGTTTGACTCACCAATTAAGTTATATCACTGCAAACCCCAAGCCGAAACAAACCATTCTTAAACCAGAGTACAAGTGACACAGTGAGCTGTAGCCCATGAAAGCTTATGCTGAAATAAATTTGTTAGTCTCTAAGGTGCTACAAGTACTCCTGTTCTTTCTGCAGATACAGACTAACACGGCTGCTACTCTGAAACACATAGGTTTGTGCCAGTTTAACTAAATCAGTTAAAAACCCATTTAAGTTACACTTATACTGATACACTTTTCTCATGTAGACACGAGGCCTGAGAGAATGTTCTAAGGACAGAGCAATCAGCTCTACAGACAATATAGTTGCAATTCCCTACCCCTCTCCTCTATATCTTCTTCCTCTTACCTGCTGGGACAGTGGAAAAGAAACAGGAAAAGGAAAAAGAGGAAGAGCACTTTCTTTTCAAGAGCTCTCTACATCTTTTACATCTTCTAGTTGCTAATGAAACTAATGTTTCAGGAAAAGCTAGCCAGAGGACATTTGTTGAAGTCAGATTCTTTTAATCTACTGACTGCCTTATTTGCTGGGTTGAGTGAGGGTGCATTGTTGTAGTCAGTGGATTTTGATTCAGAAGGCTCTGACGTGTCGTTTCACATGAAAGTAAGTGGCAAAAAAAAGAGTTCCAACAGCTAATTTATTTCAAGGAGGTTTAAACTTCCCTTCCTTCACATGAGTAATACATTTTCTTTCCCCCCTAATGTTAGTTGAACATATTCTCTCCAAGAGAAGACACAGTAGCACTATAAAAACAATCTTAGCAGCATTAAATAACACTCAGATCAGGGAAGTGAAATGAACAATTACATAGATATTTGTTCATTTACTCCCATGAGCAACATTGGTCTGTGGTTTCCATTCGGAGAGTAAACAATATGGATCGGCAAGGTTACTTCTCTGGAAATAAGAAGGGACAAAGCACCACCTAGTGGCAATACAAGATACTGTATATTTTTAATTAACAGGTAAAATACACATTTAAGTTTTTATTATTAAAACAAAAAGTATGATGAATAATTTTTGCACATCATGGCTCTGCTGCTAATTGAACAGTACTGGAGAATTTTCAATAATACTTATAAGTTTTAAAACTGACCAGTTGTGTTGCAAGCCGGATGGACTTTCATTATTGTCCCATCTGTTTTAGGATCCAGGTCTATGTTCTACTTGTGGGGATGCTCTGTGTGTTCCTCTAAGGAGTCAGAATTTAAGATGTCTGTAGTCTTAGGTATGGTCTCAAAATATGGGAACACATTATGACATTACACAAACATTAAAGAAATAAAGTTTTAATTGGCAGAACTTTTTAATTGTAAAACTTTACAGTCATCTCAACATGGTGCAAAATAGCAAAGTTGCCTACTGTTTAATAAAGACATATTCCAAAGGAAAAGAAAAAGGAACAAACCCAATTACCTGAATTTGGCTCAAATCCAGCCCTTGCATAAGTTGGTGGAACTGGGTCTAATTAAACTGTGTGTGCAATTTGGCCCTTAGAATGTCCAGTTACCAATACACAATACTCAGTTATTTGACTATTAGAGAAAAATCTGCCAATTGTTTATAAGGCACTTTGAAGAACACAACTACATTCGTACCAAAATACAAAAAAGATCATTGTAAGTCAGTTTTACCTACTAACCAGAATTGCTGTCAACTTGCTTCCTCCTGCACTACTGGTATTGCAATGACTGTACTGTCATGGAACCCAGTAACAAACCAAGGAGATCTTGTGCTTCAAGGGGAAAACTGGTCTCTCATTAGTCTGTTGCAGACACTCGTGTTACAGTTTTTTCTGGGAAAAACCCCCAAACCCAAACAAATAAACATAAGCAGCTGACTTTCCAGAAACAGAATCAATGGTTCTGGAGCAACTAGCTTATCTGGAAAGCCTAAAGGAGAGAGGATTTGGAGACATGACTCCTCTTTCTGGAATATGCAGTACAGATGGAATGGGAGCTACAAGAACCCAAAGTACTGGAATCCTTCCTTTACAGCTCATACTTTCCATGGGGAGAGGTAGATAAAAAAGAGGAAGATCACTGAGGCCATATCTAGGTGACAGAATTATGTTGACCTAATTTATGTTGGCATGCAGCCACCACAGTTATTAAATTACTTGTGTGTGCACACACTTGGCACCTTGTGCTGGCAGTGCACATCCTCACCAGGAGCACTTGTATTGACTGTGTTATCAGTGTGGGGCATTGTAGGACGGCTCGTGAACAGGGCCGGCTCCAGACCCCAGCGTGCGGGGGGCAGCCGGCCGCCCTTCCGCAGGCGCATGCGCGGCCGGGAGTCCCGCGAGCCGCTGGCGGACGGCACAGCGGCCAGGCATGAGGGCGGAGGGTTCGCTGGCCCCGGCGCTCGGCGCTGACCCCCGACCGTCGCAAGCGATGCTCCACCCCCTCCGCAGGACCAGGTGGGACCCTCCGCAGGCGCTCCGGGAGGGAGGGTCCCGAACCGCGGACCGGGCCGCGCCAGCGCGCGCGCGCGCGGCCGCGCTGCCCTTGGGGCGGCGGGATTCCTAGAGCTGCCCCTGCTCGTGAAAGCCAGTAACAGTTGACGTAAGCAACGCAGTGTCCACACTGACACTGCATCAACCTAATTACATCGAATGTGACTCTTTGCTGTGCAGGGAGGTGGTGTTACTAAATCGGTGTAGAGCGGCACTAACATTGGCTGGAGCCAAATTTAAGTGAAGATACTTCCACAGCTAGATTGATGCAAGGCAGCTTATGTAGATCTAACCCTGTAGCGTAGACCAGGCCTAATACAGAATGATCTGGATCTCTTGGTAAGCTGGATGCAAGCAAACAATATGCATTTAATACTATGTCCAATTCTGGTGTCCACAATTCAAGAAGGAAATAGTGTTAAATATTGTTACTTTTCTTTCTGAGAAAGTTTTAATAACTGATTTATATCAGAGAAGATTCAACATCCTCCCTGCGAATGGTCTTATTTGCTTATGTGATCGTCATTTGGGGACAGTCTTTTTTTCTTATACCACTTGAACAATATTTGGCTTGGGCAAAATAGTGGAATTCTAGAAGAATCAGTATTTTAAAAACCCCATAAAAATAGTTAGTTCAAACTCAGGAGAGTGAGTGAACAGTCACAAATAGAGATAATAAAGAACATGGATTCATCTATAGTGTAGTCAATTCTAAATATCAAGAGCTGACTGGAGAACAATTCCATTTAGCAGAAACTTTCAAAATTAGTTTTTGTTCTGATTCGGAATAAAGCCAAAATCTTTTGAAGGTTTTTGTGAAGACAGAATTGTCACCCACACAGCCCTGGTAGTGCTCCCCATGGCTGGGCATCCATCAGACTTCTGTGTTGGATTGCCATTCACTGGGACCCAGCTGCCTTAAGCTTCCCTTGATCTGAGTAGGCTACAACATGATCTATTTCCTTGGCCTCTTTTGCACTGGGCTCTTACTTCTTCACAGAAATGGGACCACAAGGCCCTGCTACCTGGGCCTCCAGGACCAGTGGTGATTCCTCAGAAACTTCACCACACCCTGTCCCAGAACTGCAACCATATGGATGCTCTAGGTTTGCAGTATAACTCTTCAGAGGTACATATTAGGTGAAGCAAACAGACACACACTGCATAAGATTTTAAATACCATTACTCTTTATTTAGCACAAGACATACACAGTTGTAGACAAAATAATAGAGACTCCTATATGCATTTCCTTACCTCAAATTCCTCTGGTGAGTTCTTTGTTCTTAGGGCAGAGTCCTCTGAGAAGTCTGAGTTCCCCCTCTTGTTTATGGCTCCTCTTCAGAATCATGGTGTGTGTGTGTGTGTGTGTGTCTCACTCCTTCCCTCTGCTCCAAATCTAATTGCTTCCTTTTATCTTGGCTGATTCTGCACTTAACAGAAACAAAAGCATTCCCATCTCTCCTGCCCAATATTCCCCAGTATCCATCGTTTCAGTATCCATTGCCCTTTTCAAGAACGCAACTCTGATGTATACCGGGGACCCCCTGCATATATAGACAGATTCTGGAAAACATCACAGGAATTGTGTCAAAATGTCCATTTTCCAAATTAAAAACTCAGGGTTGTGATTTTGAAAGAGATGTCAAAATGCCAGAGAGAAAGAGAGATTACATGTGTCTAGAAGGGGTGTGGCCTGGGGATTAGGGCTAGGTCTACCCTGGGGCAGGGGGGTCGACCTAAGATACGCAACTTCAGCTACGTGAATAGGCGTATCTTAGGTCAATTTACCTGGCCGTGAGGACGACGGCGAGTCTGCCACTCGCTCGTCGACTCTGCTTCTGCCTCTCACTGCGGTAGCGTTCCAGAGTTGACGGCAGAGCAATCGGGGATCGATTTTATCACGTCTACACTAGACATGATAAATCGATTCCCGATAGATGGATCACTTCCAACTGATCCGGCGGGTAGTGTAGATGTACCCACATTGATTTAGGAGGTAGAAGATCCAGATTCAACTCCCTGTTTGGTCTGGTTTAAAGGAGAGATCTTCTAGCCCCATCATTCTGATACAGGCAAAGGAGGGACTTGCACTTTGGTCTCCCACATCCCAGGCCAGTGCCTTTACCATCAGTCTGTATCCTGAGAGTCCCCCGCCTCACTCCCAATAATGATAACTCCAAAATGTTCCCAACCAGTTTTTCACCTGCTAGAACTGTGGCTGAACAAATGATCTGGAGACTTTACATGTAGTAATAGATCCTAATATTAGCCAGTTATATGCTGATAAACTTCAGTTATTTTTTCCCCTTTATGTTAACATTCTTAGTTGTTAAGCACAAAAATAAGGTAAAAATCTAAAGATCAGGACAATGAAAGATTGAAAGCTCTCCTTTTACATTTGCAATCAGGTTTTATTAATTGGTTTTTAAAGGCACTCATTCTGACATGAAAGTATTTCTTCTAAAAATGTAAATAAGTAAGAGATACCAAATTATGTTTTTGGAGCTGTATGGTGCTAACACTCACCAGTCTTCTTGTAAATTAAATGCCTCTTTCTCAGGGCCAGTTCCAGACACCAGCAAAGGAAGCAGGTGCTTGGGGCTGCCAATGGAAAGGGGCAGCACATCCGGGTCTTTGGCGGCAATTCAGCAGCAGGTCCCTCACTCCCTCTCGGAGGGAAGGACCCGCCGCTGAATTGCCGCTGAAGAATGAAGTGGTGCGGTAGAGTTGCTGCCGAAGTGCTGCCAATCACGGCTTTATCTTTTTTTTTTTGGGAGGGGGGGCTTGGGGTGGCAAAAAAGCTGGAGCCAGCCCTGCTCTTTCTGTATCTAACAAAGTGCCACCTGCTATAACCCAGTTAGCTGTTTTATCTCAAAAGAAATCTGCTGTTTGCAGTGTTTTTTGTTTGTACAACAAGGAGAGTTTAGCATTAAGATCAGACACAAAGGGCTTGGGATTACCACCTTCCTCCTGCTTCGTCAGGTTACTTTTATGAGTTACCACCAGCCTAAATTTTCAAAAGTGACCAGTGATTTTGAATGCCTCAATTTTGGGTGGCCAACTTGAGATGACCTAAAAGAGTGCTGCTGAGCATCTGCCCTCTGAAAAAAAATCAGATCACTTTGTTGTATCTAAAATGGGGTAACCCAAAATGGAGATGCCCAGAATCCCTCATGGCTTTTGAAAATATAGGCTTTCATTTTGCATCAAAATTGCATGTAACAAATTGATATAATGTAACATTGCTGTAGTATCTTGAGTTAAATTCTACAATTAGGTAATCTCTTTAAACTAGAACCTCATGGAATATTAATATTTTCCAGCTAAAATCAATAAGATTTTATCCATAACTTTTGAAAATAACATTTGAAAATATATATTTTTTCTGCTTCACTGATTGATTATCATACCTGATCTAGTTTTATTTCTACGATTGTCACAGATCAGGGTAAAAAGCTTCCTCAGTAATAAGTTTTCATCAACAAGTTACTTCTGGAAAATCTGAGATGAAAGACAAAAGGATGGGAAAAGAGCTTCCTCCTCTCCTTTCCAAAATATTGTCACCACCATACCAGGCAAATAAAACACAGAAAAGTTCTAAAACAGTCTGCCATTTAATTGCAGGAAAGAAAATTCTGATCTAAATCAGGGTTGATCTTCTATGCTCTACAGAAGGAAATGTGGTCACAATTAGAGTCCAAATATTGCTTTTAAAAATGCATCCCCTTTGTCCTGTTCTAAAAAAACGCCAAACAATCCCTCCTTCCTCCCCTCCCCCAGTCAAAAAGATTTGTTCAGCACAGTGCTCAGTGAAGAACTTTAACTGGGTTACTCTTTGACATTTATCAATTTTTGGTCTTCTGAATTCAATGTATGAAGAAACGGTAATCAATTTGGAAAGAGACATGGCTGTATACAAATGTCAGTGGACATTAAAATATGACTAGTTTCACACAAATGCAAGCATTTTAAAATTATATTTTAAAAAGAGAAGGTAGTGCTTGTGACTAGAGCTAATAAAATAATAGTTCTCTTTATGGAAAATTTAAACATTTTTAGCTAAAAAAAATTCAGCTGAAAACAAATATTTTGATTCGGAAATGCTATTGCGGTGCTTCATGGAAGTTGTAATTCATGTGCCTCATTTAAACCAGATTCCCAGATCAGTATATCTTCATGATGTACCACAGTCTCCCCTGCTGGAGATGGGAGGTGGTGCACTGCAAGAGTCCCTGTATATAATGCATCATGGGAGATGTAGTCTGGTTGGGGCGCCCAGTCCACAGAAGAGAATGGGGACATGAGGCAACCAAACTACAGATCCCATAAGGCACCTCAGCAGTATTCACACATACAAAATGGGAAATGACCACCTAGAAAAGAGTATTGTGGAAAAAACTGGGTTTGTTTAATCAGAAGACTGAGAGGGGACATGATAGTTTTCAACTACATAAAAGGTTGTTACAAGGAGGAGGGAGAAAAATTGTTGTTCTTAACCTCTGAGGGTAGCAGAAGAAGCAATAGGCTTAAATTGCAGCAAGGGAGATTTAGGTTGGACATTAGGAAAAACTTCCTACCTGTCAGGGTGGCTAAGCACTGGAATAAACTGCCTAGGGAGGTAGTGGAATCTCCATCATTGGGGATTTTTAAGAGCAGGTTAGACAAACACCTGTCAGGGATGGTCTAGATAATACTTAGTCCTGCCTTGAGTGCAGGGCACTGGACTAGATGACCTCTTGAGGTCCCTTCCAGTCCTAAGAGTCCATGATTCCCAAATCAAAATATAGCAGTTTTCAGCCTATATATAATTTTTTTTTAAAAAAAAAGAAAATTTCCCATGGAAAGCAGGCACTTTTTGAAAATAATTTTGTTTAGCCAAAAACTCAATTTTCCATCAACAGTTTTGATGGATGATTTTCACCCAGCCCTACTTGTGACACGCAAGACCAACAGTACTGGACATGGAAATCCTCTTGGTTCCCAAGTATGGGTACAAAACTGGCAGTGACAGTGCAGGTTTCCCCACACTGCCCAACCCTGCGCTAGAGCAAAGGCATCAAGGGGCCAGAGGGTTGTCCGGATGCAGGGCCTGGTTCACCATTGCTCAACATCTTGTAATTTACACCATTATAAAATGTTCTCACTCTGATTGGCAGTGAGGCAGAAATAAAGTATCCCTGATCAACACCATCACAGGCTTCCTACTTACCAAACACAGAACCAGCTCTGTCAGCCATATGCCACTTACTCAAAAGGCATCAGCACTGGGCTTATTGTTGCCAGAGCAGGGGCATGTCAGGGGCTGCCTGGAGGAAGGAGGGTATAGGTTAGGGGCATGAGGCTGAGATTCCAGTCTCCCAGCAAAGAGCAAAGCTGAGAGCCCTGACAGTAGCTGGACTCCCAGCAGGGAGCTTCATGCGGAGCTGAGAGCCCTGGCTTTGGCCTTCCATGCTGATCTTCTTAAGTTGGTGGAAGTGCTTCTGGTGAGGACACGCACCACCGACAGAAGGAGGGTAGTGTAGTGTAGACATGGAAAACTGCAGTAATTACTGTGGTGTCTGTAATTTGACCTAACATAGGTCAACTTAAGTTTGTAGTGTCTATTGGAAGGCAGGCACAGACCCTAAGCATCAGGAAGAGAAAAGGCAGGCCATATAGGGTCATTTACAGCTAGGCACATCTTTCATCTAAAGAAAGGTGACCATGCCCATTATTCCTTCATATTTTTTCCCTCTGTAAAATAGGCACACATCAATAGTAATGACTCAAAGAGATGTTAGTCACCTACCCAAAGCCACACAACAACAGTTTATAGAACACAAAAGTCCTAGCTCCCAGTCTTGTTCTCTTACCTACTCACAACACTTCTCCCCCTAGACCGTGAAATCATTGCTAAAAAGAATAAACAGTGTAAGGAATTGCTAGCAAATCTCTTATATACCGTATTTTCTGGCGTATAAGGCGACTGGGTGTATAAGACGACCCCCTAATTTTCCAGTTAAAACATAGGTTTTGGCCTATACTCGCCGTATAAGACTACCCCCCCTTCCGAGGCAACACCATTTAATAACATCAGATTTGATTTAAATAATTTTAATTAAAATGGTTTTGACTTACCGGTACTTACAGGGAGTCAGAGGGCTCTGGGCTGCCCGCTGTGGCGGGGAGCCCAGAGCCTTTTAAATCCCAGCCGCGGCGGGGAGTCAGAGGGCTCTGGGCTGCCCGCTGCGGGGGGGAGCCCAGAGCCTTTTAAATCCCAGCCGCGGCCGGGAATCAGAGGGCTCTGGGCTGCCCGCTGCGGCGGGGAGCCCAGAGCCTTTTAAATCCCAGCCGCGGCGGGGAGTCAGAGGGCTCTGGGCTGCCTGCTGCGGCGGGGAGCACAGAGCCTTTTAAATCCCAGCCGCGGCCGGGAATCAGAGGGCTCTGGGCTGCCCGCTGCGGCGGGGAGCCCAGAGCCTTTTAAATCCCAGCCGCGGCGGGGAGTCAGAGGGCTCTGGGCTGCCCGCTGCGGCGGGGAGCCCAGAGCCTTTTAAATCCCAGCCGCGGCCGGGAATCAGAGGGCTCTGGGCTGCCCGCTGCGGCGGGGAGCCCAGAGCCTTTTAAATCAGCACAGGGACGTTCTGTATGTAGCCGAAGCTACAGTATGTTTATACCCGGCGTATAAGATGACCCCCGATTTTTGGGGGTTGTTTTTTAGTATAAAAAGTCGTCTTATATGCCAGAAAATACGGTAATTTGTTATATCACTCAGGTTATGTTAGGATGTAGACTTTGATTGTCATTGCATGACACCACATAGATCAATGTGATGTGATACAAAGAAGAGTCTGAAAAGTTTGATATATTATTATGTTTATAAATTCTTTTGGTCCAGATACTAAATAATTGCTGGAACTGGTAATAATCCAAAGTAATATTATATTACCTAGATCTAGATCTGTCTTTGGCTCACTGTTCTGATGACCATATTATACATCACACTATTAACAAAACGAAACCAAAACCAAACAACCACCCCCTTTCCCCCCTCAGAACACAATGTAGCCCAGAGAAAAAATAGTGGGAAGAAAGAATGTACATATTTGTGCACCCAACTGACTACATACTGTACATTGGCTAATGTGTGTTCTTTATCAAAGCCTCCAGCACAAAGGAAGTCTGTTTCAAATACTGGCACTGTTAAAAGAAGAACAAGAATGATCAAGGAAAATAGAATAAGCAACTCCAAATATGTGAGCAGTGGCTTGCCACAGAACAACTTATTATTTGTTAATGATTTTTTATAGTTGGTTTATCCTAAAGTATTATGTAATATTTTGATGCACACTCTCAAGGTAACTAGGGCATTAGCAAGAGTTACCAAATACATCAATGTTGGTATTGGTTTGGAAGGTGTCCAACATACAGAAACTGTTCTACAGAGAAAGCTACAGTGATTATTTTAACAATGGCCATATTAATCTGCTGATCAAATAGTTACACAAGAAGTAATACTATTTCCTTTTTCAGTGGTTTCCTCAGTTTTCTTTGCTCTTCAGGTTAAGACACTGATTACTCAGAATTGGTTAGTCAATATTTTGGTCATTTTGTTACAGTCATAGACTATACAAGTTCTGTATTTCTGTCCATCTCTATGCATCTGGATCTTTCATTTATCCTCCAAAATGGTGTCTAGCATGCACAACTTTGTTTGATGATCCCAACATGAAACTGACTAGGCCCAATGCTTGAATGGTGTATCAGTGGGGCAAGGCAGTAGCAGAAGAAAAGATAGGGAGACCACAAAAAACGGAATGTTTATTCTTTAAAACTGTACCCATTTTTTTATATGGTTGAAGGGGTCAACTCACTGCTGCCACCTCCTTGTGGCTGGGCATGGTGTGGTGGCTCTCTCTCCATTGGGGTCTCCTGCTGGTAGCTGATCTGCCTCTGTGGTGGCCTTCCTCTTGCTGTGACTTGGACCTCCAACCAGGTCACTTCGAAGTATTTCCCATTCCAACGTAGCCTATGAACAAAACACAAGGGGAATTACTAACTCAATATATTTATGCTAAGAGATGGAGGGGAATTACTCCCTCTGAGGGTGTAACAGGATCTGGCTGTTCCTTCCCACAGAGAGGGGCCTTCAGCAGGACCGTCCTTAGGCATAGGCAGAATAGGCAGCCGCCTAGGGCACCACAAGGTCTGGGGGCACCACTCTGCTGGGAGCCCAGACAGATGGGAAGCAGTGGAGCACGTAAGAGCAGGCTGCTGGGTCCTAGAGAGAGCCGAATGCAGCACAGTCTGAGGGAGGGGATTGGTTGCTGGGGTCTCTGGGAAGGGGAGGGGGTAGGGGTTGGGGAAGGAGCTCACCTGTGTGTGAGACTCTTCCCCCCCCCCCCCCCCGGCTGAGGTGAGGTGAGGCAGGCTCAGAGGCTCTGGAACCAGTATCCTTTGTTGTCCCCCATAACATCCATTCTTCTCCCCCCCTGCCCCATGGAGCACCCGCCCTTTCTCTCTCCTCCCCAGGAGCATCCCTCTCTCTCTCCTCCCTCCCCTCTGTCAGGGCTGGGTTGGGTGAGGTGCTGGGGGGTAGGTGGGGGGAGGAGAGGCTGGCTGCCTGCTGAGGAATGAAAGTGAAAGTAACTCACTTCCTCGGCCAGGATTGGAATGTCACACAGGGCTGGGCTGGGGTTAGCCAGATGTGTAAGAAATCAGGACAGGGGGTTGGGGTAGGGTGACCAGATGTCCCTATTTTATAGGGCCAGTCCCAATTTTGGGGTCTTTTTCTTATATAGGCTCCTTTTACACCCCCCCCCCCGTCCTGATTTTTCACACTTGCTGTCTGGTCACTCTAGGTGGGGGTAATTGGTGCCTATATAAGACAAAGCCCCAAATATCGGGACTGGCCCTATAAAATCAGGACATCTGGATCTGGGCACCCTATCTGGGGAGCGCCTCTCCCCCGGGGCTGGCAGCTGCCAGCGATCCACCACATCCAGGGGGAGCTACACAGGCAGGATGAGCTGCTGTGGCTCCATGGGTGACCTGTCCCTGAGATCAGATGCTGTGCTAACTTCACCATGGTCCGTAAGGCTGGTGGTGGTGCCCATTGGCGTGTGATTGGACCTGAGGGTTTGCTGCTGCTGTTGCCACTCTGCACCCCAAGAGGTGGATTTTGGGGTCTACTGCAGCTGTTGGACCAGCAGGCTGGGGGGTGAGCCAAGCATGAAAGCAGTGCTGTGGTGCCATTTAGATTGTCATTTAACAACTTTGTTTGCCAAAAATTCTTGCTAACAATCCTGAATCCAATTTCAATATTTTTTTTAAAATCAATATCTTAGCCAAAAACAGAAAATTAAGTTGTTGACAATTATTAGTGACAGGTTTGGTTTGAGGCAGGGAGTGGGCCAGTTTTCATCAGAGAAACAAAAAATGTTGACTGACATTCCTATAGCCTGTTTCTCCTGATAAGAGCCCTCCAACAACTGTAATATGCTCATCTCCTTACTAGTGTATAAAGCAGGGGTCGGCAACCTATGGCACATGCGCCAAAGGTGGCAGGTGAGCGGCAGGCTGAGCGGCTCAGCCCATCACTGCTCTGGGGTTCCGGCTGCTGCCCTATTGCCAGCTGGGATACCGGCCGTCGGCCCCACTCAGCACCTGCTGCTGGCCTGGGGACCCCCAAGGAACCCCAGGCTGGCAGCGGGCTGAGCAGGCTGGCTGAACCACTCAACCTGCTGTCAGCCTGGGGTTCCATTCACTCAGCCGGCAGCGGGCTGAGTGGGCTGGTGGCGGGCTGAGCAGGGCCGGTGGAGGGTTGAGTGGCTCAGTCTGCTGCCAGTCTGGGGTGCCGGCAGCACTCAGCCTACTGCTACTCCGGGGTTCCGGCTGCCAGCCCCTTGCCAGTCAGAAGCCCAGCTGCCGGCCCCACTCTGCCTCCTGCCAGCCTGGGTGAGCAGAATCCCACGCTGGTAGCAGGCTGAGGGGGGTTGGCAGCCGGGATCCTGGCTGGCAGGAGTTGGTGGTCAGAACCCCAGACCAGCAGCGGGCTGAGCAGGGCCTGGGATCCTTGTCTAGGGTTCCAGCCACCAGCCCCGCTCAGCCCGCTGCCGGTCTGGGGTTTCATTTACTCAGCTGGCAGTGGCCTGAGCAGGACCAGTGGCCAGGACCTCAGATAATAACAATAGTTTATTTATATAATATAGACATAGAGACCTTCTACAAACATTAAAATGTATTACTGGCATGAGAAACCTTAAATTACAGTGAACTTGGCACACCACTTCTGAAAGGTTGCCGACCCCTGGTATAGACTGACCATATGTTGTACTAAGATTCTCCTGCTTTTTTTTCCCTGTGAGTCAGTATAGCTTTTGCCAGCCCAGAAGTTGGGCAGCCAATGTTTTACGTTTTCACAATGTTTTCTTCAACTTTCATAAAGTAAATACATAGTTAATATGAGTTAAAAAGGCCAGGGACACTTCCTTGTGAAGAATCTGTACAGCAGATCATGCTAGAGCTGTGAAAATGTCAGTTTTTGATGGAACTTTAGAGGCAGTGATTTATCATGTATTTTATCATGTGAATGTGCTGCTATTGCTAATGTCTTTCCAGACAAAAATAAGGTACAATAGGACTTCTGTAACATTTCTGTGCTACCTTAATCTAGATGAGATGATTCTGTGCTGACTTCATTTTGGTCACTTTGTGCTTTACCTAGCAGTAAAACTAGGGTTATATTTTCCCACTGTTTGGAAACCCAGCTTATTAAACTGATTTTGCAGCCAAAAAAGCCAGAAAGATTGCTTTTAATTAAAAACAAATCTTTGTTTCAATACCTCTTAATATAAATTTCCAATAAAATGTTGACAAATTAAAAAAATTATATTATTTGCATCATTCTGTCAAATCAGAATTTTTTCTATAGTGCTACTTCTTTAGTGCTAGTGCATCAGCATTACAGTGTGCTTAATTAAGTTAAACTGGTTTTAATAACGTGAATGTGGCAAGTTTTCCAATACTGTATGCTTATATTTGTGTTGCTAAGAGCAGATCAGGCACAGGGGCACCAGTTTAATAATCTCGCCTAGGGCACCAGAAATCCTAAGGACGGCCCTGGCCTTCAGGCAGTGGTTGCCTGGGAAGCTCCTGCCTTCAGTCAGAGTTTGCTCAGGAGCTGAGGGTTGAAGGTCTGTTCTGTTCTCTGGTCAGCCAACAAGAGAACTGTTCTACTCCCCTTTTAAGCTCCTTCTCCAGCCTGTGCATGCCTTGCAGGTGTGGAGGGGGGAGCTGTTTTAGAAACAACCTCTTATTGTCCAGTGTGGGGTTTGTATACCCCATAAAACACAGGGATCAACATTTTTTCCACATTAGAAGAGTCATTGTTAATAAAAGGAAAAAGTTAAATGGAGCAATATAGTTATACAATTACTGAATTGTTCCAAGTAGTTACTACAGAGCATTCATACAAAGAGAAACCGAGCAGGGTGTCTTTTCTGAGGTGAGTCAGTTTTGCTCTGGAAGAAATAGCACATAGTTTTTTTTCAAGCATTTACCTAATGATAGAGTATATTCCACTGCACAATATATGCAGGGAACAGAAGCAGCAAAGAGAGCTAAGAATAAGTTGACTTGGATCTGTAATCAAGTCCTGATGGCAAATCTTGAGGACAGTTTTCTTTCCCCTCCCCTCAAAGACATAAGAAGGACTTTGCCTCTAACAAGGTAAAGGAATGATGTACTTTTAATACAACGTCAGATTGTGGGGCAACTGATTGGGATATACAAATGGAAAAGTTAAGTGATCTTTGTGACTCTACTTCAGTGTTCTTCAGCATTAAATTACATAATTTTGCCACAAGAACTATGTGAGATTAAATGAGAGCATGAGAGAGATTGCAAGATAGAAGCTGTAGAAATGATGGGCCTGACTCTTCTCTCATTTTAGTATAAATCAGGAGAAACCAAGTAAAGTCATTGGAGTTAGCTGGTGTACAACTAGGAAAAGGAAATGGAGACTCACAGTGTTGTGTGGAACGATGATCTGTTGTTTGGGCACTAATCTAGGATTTGGGTTCAAGTCCCTGCTCTACCACAAACTTGTTGTGTTACCTTGAACAATTCACTTGGTTGGACCCACAATTGAGTCAGTGGTAATGGAGGGGCTACAGGGCCAAATCTGAGTGAGCAGTGGAGTGACCAGTATCTGACCAAGACCAGCCAGAGCTCAGGTTAGGCCCAACCCATACAATTTGGGCTCTAGGCACATGCCTAAATTGTCTATGTCTTAATCTGGCCCTGCCAATGATACACAATGCGAGCACTACTGGCGGCATTCCCTACAGAGAATAAATACACCCTGATATACGAGTCCTGGTCCTGCACCACTGTGGTCAGTGGGAGTTTTGTCAGTGACTTCAACCATTCTGTCCCTCTCCCACCCCATCGCTATTCTTTGCACCTCCCTCAGCCTCCTTCCTGCTCCTCCCATTACACCATTCCCCTTAGTCTACTTCTGCCCTCCCCCTCTCCCTGCACTTCCTCAGGGCCTCCCTCTATTCCCCTGCTCCCCCTAAATCTGCTTCCTGCTCCCTACCCCCAAACTCCCTATGCACCTTTCATAGTTTCTTTACTTCTCTCGTCAGTCATTGTATCCTAATAATGTCCTGTCTAGCCCTTTGAACCATACAATGCCAGCTGTTTTGCCTGTGGGCATGACTTCAGTCTTACTGAAAACAGTGGGAGGAGGTAGCCATTTTCATTAGGAGCAGCCTCACTTCCTCATGCACATAGATGAGTAGAGCACTGGTGACCATCTTTGCTGGCTTCAGCCCCATCGACAGTCATGGGAGATAGTGGCCATTTTGAATGAGAAAATTTGTAAGTTCATAGCCTTTCATTGCATTTTCAGGAGACAGGAAAACAAAACCAAAAAACCCCTCCTCAGAATCTTTAGACGCACAATCAAGCCACAAGAGCTGGCAATACTGCATCAATTTGGAATGTCATATTACTCACAGTTGGCAAGGTCACAGGCAATTTCTGCAGGATTTTCCACATCCACCCTGATTATAAAAGTGTTATACCACACTATGCCAACATATCGGTGGCATGATACATATTTTATCATAAAACCAATCTGAGTCTTTAAAACATTTATTCAGACTTTTTTTTAATCCTTATACCTGTAATACTGTGCTCCCTCAGCACAGTGGCATGAGCTCAGCTATACTGGGCTTGAGGACAAAAAATAATTAATATTTTTTTAAACCTTCACAAGCAATGTTTGGCCTGGCTAGAACAAACTCTCCGTCCCATTGGAAAGCTGAGAATCCAGAAACATGCCAAACTCACATATGAACCATTAAGGTAATCTAAGCAACCTCATCTCTTGCCCCACAGCACTGCTCTGAGAACAACCTTCTCCCCTCCAGCCCAACCCAGCTAGGCAGGCATGGAAATAATGCCACTATAATTCCTCTTGGATGCTTGAGGATATGTGGTTCCTCAGTCCCAGCAGTGCTGTCCTTTTCACTCATCATTTTGCCTTTTGTTTTGAAGTGTTCTAAAACCATTTAGAATTCAGAAAACTCCACTTCATATTTCAACATTTTTCTAGGGCGGATTCTGTCATGGACATTTGTCTTCAGCTTGTTTCATTGCTGTAAAGCCTCAAGGTCATTTTGGACTCTCCAGTGCTCCTTATGCCAATCCAAAGAACCACAACTGCTAAAAGCCCGCACTCCCACCTGTAGTTGTCCAGAAATACCCCATTCTATTGGACTCGGATCCATGCCGTGTTGAGCCACACATTTGCCGCCTCTAGACTTGGTTATGTCAGCTCACACCTAGGGCTGAAGCCACACAGACCTGGAAGCAGCTTGAGTGGGTACCAAATGTAACAGCCTATTTGCTTAGAAATACAGGTTACCATGGACACATCATTCCAGTGCTCTGGCTTCTTACTGACTACAAAGTCAACCTGAGAGCTTTTGTCTTGCTAATCAGAGCCCTCTATGGGAATAGCCCTAGTAACCAGAGGGAATGCCTCTCTCTCCCTGACCATGACCTCCCATGATAGTAAACAATTTCATTCCTCTGGAATGTAGCTAACAGGAGAGGTTCATGAGCACATGAGACAGAACTTTCTCAGAAGCTGGACTGAGACTCTGGAACTCACTCCCCTCCTCCCCCCCAGGACCTCGCCACTTTCAGAACTAAATGTAAAGCTAATTTCTTTGATTTCACACTCCCTCAATACGTTTCTAACCCCATAATTACCACCCCTCATGACCTATAATCAAAACATGCAATTTACCTCTACTTAGGAGAAACAGACTGGATTTTCAGAAACATTCAAGCCCCTCAGGTTCCACAGTGGTGGAGAGGTATATAGGGTGACCAGATGTCCTGATTTTATAGAGACAGTCCTGATTTTTGGGTCTTTTTCTTATATACACTCCTATTGCCCCCCACCCCATCCCAATTTTTCACACATGCTGTCTGGTCACCCTAGAGAGGTATGAGAATCTAGCTAAATACCTAATATAGTATAGATAGAGTGCCATCACCATGCATCTATTCACTAAAGTACACTTAAAAATAAAAGAGTCAGAATAGTCCAATAAAAGTGATTCTACTCCTCATCTCCCTTTAGGGTTTGCTGATAATACTTGTATTTTAGGTGGGATTTTTGAGGGTTTTATTAGGCTTACATTCTGTTGTGGGTTGGCTTTTACAAAAAGGCGGGATTTGCCCAGTGCTCTGCAGGCAGTTAGGCTACAACACATTCTGGTTACTTGTGACAGGGTCTACCATAGCTTAGGCTCCAGCACTAAAATGCCACCCTCAGTGTCCCAATAGTCTCTGGCTGGTTCTAGTTCTACTACTCCTAATGGCTTAGGCAAGGTCACAGATAGTGAGGCAATTTCCAAGCTTTCCTGGTCCTGACCCATGAAGACCTTTAAAATTAAGACTGGGACTCTGAGTTGGACCTGATAATAATATGGAATCAGGGAACAGAACACAGCTGTGAATATATATTTTTTTAAATTGTGGCTTTCATGTTATAAAGCCTGTATCAATAAAATATATGACTAGCTGTTGATGAAAAAGTTGCACATGGGAAAAAATTGGTTGAATCAGGTATACTTTAGGGCATTATTTGTAAATAGACATTAATGCCCATAAAAATAGGATGAAAACTTTATACAAATGTGATCCCCATTTATGGACTATATAGTAAGAAGCATACCACTTAAATACTGGTAAAAAATCTTTTCACATGCATATAACAGGCTGGAAAAATGGCAAAACTTGCAGCATAATTGTGCAAAAAATCACTTGCACTATAATGACTGCTAAGATGCGGATAGATAGAGTAGGGGGGCTTCCTTCTTCCTCCCACTCCATGTGATGAGGGGATTCTGCATCATCTCCTTCACACCCCCACCCCCACACACACATGCACACACACACTATGATGGGTTGGAATGGTAGGTGTGTGAAAGAAAGTTCAGCAATTCCATGTGATCAAAGCAATAGGAGAGCACGCACATGCACAGGATGTGGTGTGATTACTTGCCATCATATGTTGCCGCATGTCAGAAGCCTCCTTGATAAACAGTGGCAGAAGCCTAGATATGCAGGTGCAAGGGGGTGTCTTGTGAAACAGCACATGGTATCAGAGCCTACACCTGGCTAGGACAATGGCCAAGGTCAAAAATAGTGCAGTTACACAAGCCAAGTGATATTCATCATCCAGACTAAGGCTTTGAGACTCTAGTTATAATAGGAAACTGATTAACTTTAATGAGGTGGATGTAAATATCAACTCCCTTGCAACCACTGTGGATCTTATCAAGAAAAAATTCCTGCTGGGTTGAATGGAATTATCCCTTTGACAAGCTGCAGGTGTTGGGCACAAGCTGTATTCTCTGACTGCTTGGGGTTGCCTTACCCTTGTCTGTCTACAGTAGATCTTAAATATAAATGATTTAATTTTTCCACTGGAAAAAGAGGACATGGGGCTGAAATGTCTTCTATCATCCAATGAAAGGAAACAAGAAAACCTGAAGTACACAGAGCTGCTTTACGTGATTATAGCAACTTGAATTCTGAAAGAAAGGCGGCTCAGAAGAGATTTCTTTCCCCTCTCAGCTAGAGCTTTTGTGAAACATTGTCCTAAACAAATAAAAGAATTTTGCTCAAATGGTCTACCTTGCTGTTTTCCTTTCCTTTGAAGAATCCTATGTTACAATAGGCAACCCATCAGGAATAATTAGATTATATGGCGGCATCCATGGAAACAATAAAGCTTTTGAAAAGAACTCCTACAGAAGATCTTAGAAATCACATCTATTATGGATATCTTTTACTATTTCAAAGACGGTGCAGCTCCAAATGATGGGAACTAACAGTGGGGCAAATTCTGATTGCTCTACGCTTTGTCCCTTGTCAATAATTATTACTACATGAAACAGTCAACTAGTCATTGTACCAAGGAGATCAATTGGGTTGCAGGCAGAAATTAGCCACATTTTATTTTAAGCTTCAGCAATGAGTAATGCAAACTAAATGTATTTTACATAGCATATTTAGTAAACCTACACTTTCATATTCACTTTAAATAGGCACATGCACAGGATACAAAACCAAGAAAGAACAGATAAGCCTGTATGAATCTGATCTCCATCAGATCCAAAGACCTGAATATTGAGTCTTGAGCTCATCAGTACAACCAAAATGAAGACCAGAACCTATCTAGCTCTATTGTGCTCATTTTTATGCCCCAGTTTAACTCCAGTGTTTCAGTGTTTCCAAATGTGGCACTCTCTCTCAGGCCACTTACCAAGGATAGGGGGAAAAAAAACTTGGATCAATAAAGTAGGAAATGGTGGGGAAATGGCCCTGTTCAGCTATTTTTCCTAAGTGTTTATAATGCATTAGAAAAAGTGAGAAATCTGTCTTTGTCAGTGAAATCAGCCAACTACATGTGACCTGTGATGTACATTGTACAGTGTTGCCAGAAATCTCACTACTCTTGCAGTGTTGAGGGGAGAGATAGAGATTTTCATATTAACTAACTTTTTAAAAATATGTGAATTAAGTCCTTCTGGAAAGTGTCAGTTTGACAGCTCTGGAAATCAAGGGTGAGATTTTCAAAAAGTACCTACGTGATTTAGGAAGACTAGACCTTTCAAAGTCAGGGAAACTAGTGCTTAGTCACTTAGGTGATTTTGAAAATCCCATATCAAAATCTTCTCTTTCTCCACTAAACAGATACAGTGTTGTCAATGCAAGTTTCCTCAAAATGGCTCTGCAAATCTCTTAAAACAAGTTGGTGAGTTGACTCTCTAGGGCTGGGACTACTGTCTCAACTGCCATGACCATTACATATTTTGTTTCTATAGAAAGACTGCCAACAGGGGTGCCAGTTAGTGCTAATTAGGATGGTTCTTTCTGTGATATAGATACTTCTCCATTAGGAAACAAGCTAAAATTAATTGTTCATTTCACACAGGTCATAGAACAGCCATAAAATGGCAATATCTTGGTCACTAATCAGTCTGGACTGGAAACCAAGCATTCAGATACCCCACTAATGGACATGGGATAAGAACCTGAACAGAATGAGATATAGAGATGAAAAACTTCATACCAATTACCAAATTCCTGAGCCAGCTAGTTCCTGTGAGGATGAGCGTCTGTGGAAAAAGCATATTTCCTCTTTCTATCTTTTGTTTCTTTGCCTGGTTTATTGTGACAATTACAAGGAAGAGATAATTTTCTATTTGTAGTGGAGTTCCTCATTTTTCTTTTATAGTAACTTTGCATAGTGACATAGTACATTATCTTACTCATGTCTTTTTTTTTCTGGAGTCCCGTGTCATAGACCAGATAATACTGTAAGCAGTATATTTTTCTAACAGTGGTTCAATTTTTTTATAATCAGGAGTGAGATGGAGTTCCCCTCTGCATACCCTGTGGATATTTGGCCTGGGCCCTTACCCCCCCTGACCACCCAGATCATAAAAATCAGCATGAGTGGAGATTATGAGTAGCATCAGCATGAGTGACTCTTAGGACACAGTTCAATTTCCCATAAATTCAGGACTTCATTCGTTGAAGTGCTGAGCATCCACAAATCCCTTTGGCTTCAACTGGAGTTTTAGGTGCTCAGTAGCTCTGGAAAATAAAATCCTCAACCACTATCCATTCTGGTGGTAGTGATCTCCTTCTGTCAGAATACTGCATAAAGTGTGTATAAAGACTAGAGCTATTCTCCATGATATGGCCCTAAAAAAAAGGGAATGTTCTGATGTCATTAAAACAAACAAACAAACAAACTATAATCAAACCTCTCTTGCCATGCAAATAAAGATGTACGGAAACCACACATTCTTAAAATAAATAAATCACAATAAAATTATTAAAAACTAGATCAGACTAAATGCAGTTGTCTCCACCATTGCCTAGCCACAGTCTTAAATTAAAAAACAAAACAAAAAATCCTGATGTTCGTTGTATTACTAGCTGTTTCCACTAAGGTGTGCTAGATCTCCAAATATCATCACCCACACCCTACTCTTCCATTACTAAATGTACTGTTTGTTATAACCTCAACAATGTCCACCATTGTGTCTCAGACTGCTAACCCTTTAATGCAACCATTTTATACACAGCATGTTTTCACGCAAGAACAACAACATATTGTAGAGGAAATCTGCTAAAACAAAATGATGATTTCTCTATTTTAACTGGACAGGGTGATTAGTTCCTGTCTGAATCTACTGTCCTTTGTGAAGGGGTGACACGGATATTAACTTTGATTTCACAGAAATGATTGTGTATGTTATTCTGGGAGAATCTGGAAAGCCTTAACAGTGTGAGAGGGGCTTTTCATGCTGTTTTGACACTCATCTGCTTCCAGGATCCATTGTGTGATGTTGTACCATCTCTATTGCTGCCATCACAAATGTAAGCACCTTTTGCTTTTACATCAGGATCATTCCACCATTATTCAGAGATATATAAACCAAAAGGTTGCCCAAGCACACCTATTGCTATCTGAAAAATAGAGAACACAGTGGGGCTGGCTACGCAGGTCAAAGGGTTAACAAAGAGGTCTGGGGACAGGTGAGGTTGAGAAGATTTATCTTTCTTCTGCCCCCCTTGCAAATCCTGAAAACATATTACCTTTGATTTTAAGAAGAGTTCATTCTATTTGAAGGGAATAATGACGCAATAATTTCCAGCCAACAGGTTATCTCTTTAAATTGATATCAGGTGAGAGCACACACTCTTCCATCATAAAGCTTGTGGTCCTCTAGTGTTAACATAGGGAGTTTACCTCAGTGCCTAACCAATTTCAACCAGTGTTGCAAAAAAGACTAGTGTGCCTGTAAAAAACAGAATTTTCACATCCAATAAGCAGATAAAAAGGTTTTTAGCAACTTGGCTGGAAGCTACGAAGGGTTCATTTAATAGTATAAATATAAATATCTTTATATCCTTTTCTTGGCGGGGGTTGGGGGGTAATTGTCTCCCATACCATTTACAGACAGAATATATGCATTTCCCTGAAACTCAGGGAAACAAGGTACAAAAGGACCACGGGCCATATCCTTGCCATAATTTAAGATACTCTGCGTCATTCTGGCAGCACAGAGTAAATTTAAAAGGCTGGTTTAATTGTCCAGAAGAATTCCTGAGAAGTGAAGGGATGGCATCACTGGCTCTGTGCTACTGCCTCCATGTCCCATATCTCAGGGTAAGAGGTGTGCTTATGGGGGAGAAAGGGGTGTGGTCAGACTATCCTTTTATTCAGAAATTCATCAGCTTTGTGGAACTGCCCGTTGTGGGCTGCTGCATCCCAAGTCTACTCTAAGGTGCTCCTCAGGATCAGGTGAGGCCTGGTGTCTCAAAGACAAGGAAGCCACAAACAGTAGAGCTTGGGTGGGGAGAACTAACAGGCACCTTTGTGCCCCATTCCCCTCCTGAGCTGAGTGCTAACCAGCTACTACTTAGGATGTGGACCTACGGGTACAAATAATCACCATTTGGTCATCCATCTAGGGCCTCCACCTGGAGACAGGCACCCACCGGATTTTCAAACCTGGTGTTTAGCGGCCCACAAGCTGTACAACTACCTAAGGGCTGGAACACTAAGAGCATGTGTCAAGGGAGTGGGCTGGGAAACATGTGGTCAAAGGTTTTTTGACCACATGTTCCAAGGCTGTTCCAAGTGATCCACAATTGGTAGTGTCAGAAGCATGATGGGAGTCACTGATTAAGATGCTAAAGTAAAAGCTCCTCAGTGGCTGTTGTCCAATCTGTACCCTTAAAACAGACAGCACACCAAGAAAGGACTCCCAGAAATGGATCTGAGAGATGGCCAGTCAGACACATTTTGAAACAGGGGAAGAGCTTTGACATTATGATATGCGCTCTTATAACCATGAGGTTTTGAAAATCGCCTGTCTGGCCATCCAGCTGAAGTCTGACCACACAGACACCATAAACAGCCAAACATTTGACCTGTTTTTTGGGCATCCTTGGATGACCTAGCACTACTTTAAAAATTCCTCTTTCTCAGAGCTGTCAACACTGCCCATGAAAAACCATGTCTGGCCATGCAGAACAGGCCCTTTATAAATTCATCTGCATCCTTGTGGAAACCATTAAAAGTGTAAAAAAAAATTACAATTTTAAAGATGTTTGAGATTTTAAAATTTTGTTTCTTGATTTTGAGAGGGAAGCTGAAAAGCCTTTTTTTAAAATGTTTGAAGGTGCTTGGAGCCAAGGCTGTGGCTCAGCCCTCTTGCAGCAACACCAGGAAACCACAACGTTTAGGTTTGGATCTCAGGTTTCCCAAAGGTCTAGAGTGTGCAGATTGAGGATTTTGGTTTGGGTCAATGCATGATCGGAATGTCAGTGTTTGACTTTGGCTTTTTTTTTTTTAAATTGTCTTTTTGTAAGTGACTGGCAACATATAATAATAATACAATTGCCATACACTGGGTTAATTTAACTGTATCTGTACCACTGACAGACAATTAAAACACCTTCCATTTAATTGTTATATATAGATTGACAAAAGCATGCTCTTCTACATAATTTAGACCACATGTACAGTACACAGAGGAACAAAAACAATAAATCTGCCTTTTTTCCCAAGGTATAGTAGACAAAAGGTTAATCCCCGTGAACAGTCAGTCAATCTCCTTCCTTCTCTTGCACTCCACTCATCCATTCCCTCAATGTTGCTCAAAACAAACTTCCAAAAAAGAGAAGGGCTTCTGATTTTGTCAGGTCATCTGGGAAAGTAAATTCTAGAGCAAAGAATGCCCCCCCAAGAGCATGCATATCATGCTTAATCTGGATTCTGGAAATTGTAAACTCAAACACCCCAAAAAACCTTCAACTGCCATGGCCGATCAAAAGGAGAGATTAATCTCTTTTGATTGCCACAGGCCAAGCTAATAGGGATGTATAGACCAAAGACAACTGCTTCAATTGCACTCAGAAGCACACAAGAAGCCAATGAAGCTCACGTAGAACTGGTGCAATATATTTCCATTAGCTAACACCACTCTACGAACAGTGATTCAGATGTCTAGTGGTCTTCAAATGTGACTTCAAGTAGAATACGCTGCAGTAGTAAAATGTAGACATGACAAATTGGATTACTGTAGTGAGGAAAAGGCCAGAAAGAACAGGTCACAAATGCCTAGTGAGATGGTGGTAGAAAAAGTGCATTTTGCTCCTGGAACCCTAGTTGCCACTGGAAACTATCTAGGATCCTAGAGTATCCTCAGATTTCTAACAACTTGGGCAAAGGTTAGCCAAAACACTCACTACTGAGGACAAGGGTCTCTAATTGAATCTTGGGAATGAGGACAATCAGGCAAGGGGAGAGGCTGGATCACACCTATGAGGCTATACCCAACAGGTGAAATTTACAGCATTCCTCCTTTGCCTCTCTTCCTCTCTGCGCCCCTCGCCGTCTTTTTTCTCTGCACGTACATCATCCATTCCATCTGGTAATCCTCTCTGGTCCTGGTAAGGGTGATCGCTCGGTGGAAGTGGCTTACTTTGCTTTCCACCACCAGCGTCATCTTCTCTTCTTGACCTTTTCTTTTCCAGGCTAAAGTCTCTTCTGTCTATTCTATTGTTGTTGTTTCTTTCTTGATTTTTTTAGGGTGGAGTTGCTAGCCCCACGCCCAACCCTCCTCCTTTACCCTGACTTGGGACAGGCAGATGGCCCCAAAGGACCTCTCTGGTGGAGTTGCTGTTCTGAGCTGTGTCCATAGCTGGGACCAAGACAGAATCAGGGATCAGAAGTCAGCTCCTTGACAGGCCTTCTGTCTGCTGAGCCCACCAAAAGTTGGATGCAGCACAGAATCTGGGCCCGTAATATGCAATACATATATTGCATGATAGAGCAACTCTCTTTGCTAATTGTAGATGTTTTTCTTAATACTTTAGAGCTGGAATTAAAAAAAACAACAATTCAATTAATTTTGAGGTTAAACGAATGCCAGCATGTTTTTGTTTTCTAAACCCACTCCTCTCACTCTTCTTTTCTTTCAGTAATAAAAAAGCAAAAATGCATCAATGCTACAATAAAGGAAGAATAAGAGTGAAATTCACGCCAATTCAGAGAGCCTGCCTATATTCCTACTTTCTTGGTACTGGTGCATTTTTGTCCTGCTATAACTGGGCAAAATAATTGTAAGTAATAATATGGCAAATTTTGCCTTTTTTTCCTGTTCCCAGTTAATTGCACAGAGCCTGATTTTCACAAGTTTACTCATTATTCATATTTGTTTAGTGAAACCTTATGAAAACATATTTCAGTTATTCACAAATTACATACTTTGACTAGGTTTTGCACACTTCAAGATTTATTAGTATTTGTATTGTGGTAGCATCAGCATCTAGGAGCCACTGCTGTAGACCAAGGCCCCTTTGTGATAGGTGCCCTACAAACACAGAACAGGTGGCTAATGGGTGGCAACTGGTGTCCTAAGTCATATGATATTGTTTCTACTTCCCGATAGGATGACAAATTTCTATAAACAGGAGAAAAATAAAGTAAATTTCAAGAAGGCTACACAAATACTTCTGGTACAGATACATTAGAATGAGCCTTTTTGAGACTATTGTTTTCCATGACCAAAATATAATAATTGTGAATTTCACATAAAAGGAATAAAAAGGATCATGAATTTAAAAATTAATTCAAGGATTTTACTCTAAGAAATGTTCATTTTTTTATTTTTTTTTGGTACATCATTCCTCCTGCTTTATTGATATTTATAGACTTTACTATGCTTAGATGGGACCAATTCAGGCATGGCGTATTTCCATTAGTTTCAATGGAGTTGCACCAGGCATGAAAGTGGCCCATTGACTTTACATGTTGAAAACAAACCTGTGTAATTGCAACACACCTCACATAATGTCTCTGCCATAATTCAAAGGCATTCTTCCAATTGCTCCCCCTTTTATGCACTTGTTCCTTCCCTCACTCTTTATGACCACAATGCTCCCTGAACATCATTGCATCTGCATTTTATTATGATTGCTGCTTATGGTTTGGGAAATCCTATATCTCACCCTGGGATGCTGTGTTTTAATATTCTGTGCTCTATTCTGCCGGCACTTTCTTTAATAAATAAGTACAGATTTTGAAATATTCAGAATGCTTAGGGAATAAATTAAAAAATTGGCATCCAGAAAGCCTACCAAGCAGCCTAACTGTATGCCAGGCCCACGGGAAATATCAAAGCTGCCAGTCCTATTGTCTGAGGAGTCAGACTATAGCCTGTTGGTGTCAACTGTCTGCTGGCAATCATTAACATCATTAGTTAGATAGGAGTGCCCATGGTGTGGTCTCCAAACACAGATAAGGCACTTCCCCTGCTCCAGAAAGCACTCAGTCTAAATACATCTTTAAATGAGCCACAGTGATTTCCATCTAGAAAGAAAAGGAGAGCAAATGTGGAGAAAATAGTACTTGCCACAACTCCTCTTTCATTTTATTTTTTTCTCCCAGCAGGCCCTTTAATACCAAATCTTCAGGGTGTTCACCAATTCTGCCCCCATCTTTAGACTCCTTTGCCCAAAAACCAGTACTGAAGCAACCCACGTGTGGTTGAGGACGACTGGATGGGACTCCCAGTGGCCAGTGGGTTCAACTGCTAAGTGACATATAGGTAAAAATCACACTCCTTTCTTCTAGAGCTGCCTACCAAGAACTTCAAGGTCCTCCCAGTCTAAGGAGAGAGAAGTTTCATCTGGAAACTGGACCCCGATTTCTTGAATGGCAGCAAAAGAAGCTGCAATATTAACAGATTACTGGACATCCCATTGATTTAATTACTTGTTTTTCCCTCTAGCTCTTTTAAACAATCAAAACATACAACATTTGAAGTACCTGTATATCCCAAATGCCTGATGAGAGGATTATAAGAAAAAGGAAAATAAATAATAAAAATGTGGAAGCAGAATGGGAAAGGACTTGGATGACTGCCTTATCATTAAAACTGATATCACTGGATGCCAATGTAATAATTCATCTCAGCTGATAGACCGGCTAACTACAAATATATTGTGAATACAATAGACACTCTGGGCCCTGTAAGATGAATGTTTTCTCTGCATGCGAGTTGCAACTAAAAGGGCTATTTTTTCCTTTCATTAATCCAGAATAAATAATGGTTATAATATTACATATCTGCTTGCCTTATCTCTGACAGTTTCTTCATACTGAAACAAGAGATTGTTGCAGTAGGCAGCAAAGCTTCTCAGTGTGTCATGCATGTGAGAGAGAAAGAGAAAGGGTCATTCATGCTACAAAATATCTGGCAACATTTCAAAGTTGGCTTCCCTTCTAATCAGTCTCGAACATGACTACACTGTGTTCCTCTAATTTAAAGTAAGGTTAGATCTACATTTCCTTTTATGGTAGTGTAATTATTCCTTTTTATTTGTACAATTTACCATCCTCAGTTATTCATTGATAGAGATTAATATTAGCATGATGTTCTAAGATGAAATATATTAAAATATCCAGTTTTCATCTTGGAAGTCCTCAGTAGGCATGTTCCTAACTTGAGCAAACTGTTATGCTATGTAACCCATGTGGTATACATAATACATATAACAATGTATTTCCCTCGACCAACTTATTTGCTGACAGACTTGAAATGACACATAAGGTAAGATTAAATATAATAGTCTCGTACATTCTTTAAATTCTATTTGCATTTGACATTATCTCCCCCACTGGCAAATTTTCTCTTCCTCATCTACCTCCTTTCTTTTAGTAAATCCTTGGTGCTTTTAAAACCTTACTATACAGACATGATTCCTTGCATCTATGTTTAATTCACTATGAAATGAGAACTGAAACTTTTGGGTTTCTTTAAGGTTTATGCCCTCAAGGTTTGCTATCAGACCTGAAAATATTTAAGGACCATGTGAAAATTGTCATATGTGGGGTTGAGCTCTCCATGATTTTCAGTTTTGTGAACTGCACCGCAGATTCTGTGTGAGATTTGATCCTGTGTGTGTGTCTTCCACAGAAAGACATCTTACCGTACTCACTGCACAAAGGCAAGACTGGCATACAATAGATTTTTGGAGGGGGTAACAGGGATGGGGGCAAGTACCGTGTGTGAATTCATGCAGAAAAATCCAAAGGAAGCTTTGTGATATACTCCTTTGTGTCCATGCAAAGACTTGCACACTCAATTAAAATCTGGCACTGATGTGAATCAAGCAATATTCAGAGAATACAAGCAGATGCCATTTTGCTGCTCTCTTTTGGAATACTGACAAAACGGTGGGACAGAAGACAACTGATACACTCCATTAACTTTGGGTCTTTCTTTACCCCTTAAAACTTGTGTATTTGTTTCCAAACTTGGAATATATATATTCCTACAGAAGCAATAGGACACAATTATTGCAGTCTCTTCATAAACTCTTCATAAACTTCATAAAAATAGTAGGTTCCTTCCCCTATTCTGTCATATCTGTATGAGAGCAGTCAGAAATCCAACTAATATGACATTCTATGACAATTGAAACAACACAAGTTTAATTGGCAATACAAGAACAACAATGGATGCCCTCTCCCTTTATTTAAAAATATTTCTGCCTTTTAGAGGTAGAAAACACTTTCCCCCTTTCTGTCGACTCTCCTCTTAATGAGAGAAGGATGGATGTTTCATTATTGGCAGAGTTAATATATTTGGTGGATCACAAAAAAATAAGTGTCTATATGGAGACTGTCCAATCTGCACCTTCACCATGTAAATGTTAATAAGTTACCAATAGATTTTTTTCCCTTCTGTGATTGCCGCATATTATAAATGCTCTGATTAATCAAAACCTGACTTTCTTAAATGTGATTATATAGCTCTTTATAACTGGATAATTTTCTTCTGCCACAGTAATTACAGAGTATACCTTCCACATGAAAAGGGGCTATATTCCTGCAATTGTATTTTTATGTAGTCTGCTTATCTTGGTGAAAAGAGACAGATTTCCGATTATGTAAGTAAAGAGAAATATATTATGTATTTAGGGTGAAAGGGTACAATACTTCTCACGCCCTTTGCTTTCTCAATTTGCAACTGTTTTTTTGTTATATGGATCAGAATTACCACCTTAAACCCTTCATGACCATCATCATCTAGTGGGCTGGGGCTCTGATCATGAAAACAAAAGAATATTAAAGGTAAACTAGCCAAATTCTGCACAGTAACTCCATTGACTTCAATGGCATTAGTTTGGATTTTAAACAATGTAACAGAGCCAAATCCCAATCCCACTAAAGTACTGTAAATGGTAAAAGTATTGGGACCAAGATTTAATCTGAGGTCAGAGCTTGACCCAGTACTTGCTGATGGGAGTTATTCACATCTTTGCAGAACGTTAGCAGCGATGCATAAGTCTAGGGCGGCTCTCCACACATTTGTAGATTTCACTGTGATGTAGTGCACAGAGCACTGTAGTGGGACTCAGAAGACTGGTGTTCTATTCCCAGATCTTCACTGTCCTGCTGAATGATTCTGGGCAAGTCACTTCCTTTCTTTGTGCCTCAGTTTCCTTATCTGTAAAATGGGAATAATCATGCTGATCTCTCCTTTGTAAAGCACTTTGAAATCTACAAGTGAGCTGTGCTATGTAAGAACTAAGTATTATTACCATGTTATCCAGAAGCATAGTAAAGGATGCTTGTTGAACAGGTAATGTTTCTATAAGATGCATTCCTCCACCCACTAAAAATACGTAAGTATGGGATATATATCATACCTCCGAAGGATGACATAAGTGCTTCTTCCTTGGATGAAGCCAAGAATACTTTTCACAGACCAAACCAAAATAGAAAGGAATGTTCTGATGCCTTTGAAAATGAAGACCTAACAAAGCAATAAACTTGTTAAAGAAAGAACTTCAAACACAAAAGAATAAACAGACATTTGCTCTGAGAAGAAAAGCATTAGGTTTTCTTTGGCCCAAATCAAAATATGTTTCACAAAATATAAATGGATTAAAAAAATACCTATTAAATGAACAGATATCTTCAAGAACAAGGGAGACAAATGACAGTCTTGTGGACAAGACACTTTAAGGGGGATTAGGGACTTCTTATGTGACCTTCGACAAATCACTTAATTTCTCAATGCCTCAGTTTTCCCATCTGTAAAGTGAAAATAACCTGTAAATGATCTTACACATATGGCACTGTCGAATGTCGTAGCTGTTGACAATTTCAAAGTATTCACATATCTTAATTAAAATTGGAGAGACGACTGAAACCTCCAAAAGTTTAACACTAGAATGTATCTTGTGCTCAATCTAAGCTTTTGCTCCTAAACCAATCATGACTCCATGAACAGGGAATGAGATATGCATAAACCGGATGTAAATTGCAGAAGATTTGAACTCACAACCTGAAGTCTTTTGGTGCAGTCAATTTGGAATTTGGTAACATGACTGCAATTCCCTGTCTAACTTTTCTGGGACACAACATGAGATGATACATTGGCTTAACCCTGCTACAGTGACACAATAATGGTATTGAACAGTCAGAGTCACTTTTAGTTAAACATCAACTTATTATTGAGAGTGACAGAGATATTCAGAAGTAGAAATTTAATACTTTATGGCAGTGTAAGTAGGAAGTCTGTAAGGGACAGTAAACTGCAGTGAAGTCATTCATTATCGTGGTATTCAATTGAGAAATGGCAAGTGGCCAATGAAGTACTTTGATGATGTTTATGTGTGCTGCTGTTTGACCATCCATCTCTACCAATGTATATACTTTTTATTGCATGTGATGGAAAAGAAAGCTGTTTACCAGATTTGCAGTTCTGAGCACTTCTTTTAATTTAATCTTGGACACTAAGACAGCTGTAACTCACCTTTTAGAATGCCTCAGAAATGCACAGTGTTCACCTGTACCTGTTGAAGCCAAGGAAAAATAGGGCTGTGACACTCTCCTTAAGGAATCCAGAACCATAAGCCACCGTATTAACCCTCTACCTCAGCAAGAGTAAGCTTTGCTGGAGACCACACTGTGTGCCAGCTCCCTGCCACACCAGTCTGTCCACTTCACCAGCAAACTCCTGGAGGCTCTACCAGTCTTTATCTTGCCTTGCAAGTTACAAACAGTGAACCCCACTTCCCAAGTTTCTCAGAGACATCTCTTTGTAGGGTCCAGTCTCTCTTGCCATGATACTCACAGAACTTATGTTTGCTGGCTCCAAGTAGACAGTGTACACAGTCAGTTGGTTTAACCACAATCTCACTCTTAATTCAATATAACAGCACTGCTTTGTATTTAAATATTCTTTCATTGTCCTCTGCCTGCAAACAAGCAGGTCAAACAGGTAAATCTATACTCCTTTGCCTATGGCAGATTTATGCCCTGCCACCAAAACACATTTTAAGAACATATTTCCAGCACACACAATTCTTTATGTACAATCCATCCATACATGACACAATGATATTCCTGACCAGCATTCCATACCAGTTTACAGATGATAATTTATAAGATACCTTTTGGACACATATTATGACAGCAGTGTGTAGGGGGTAGTGAGTGTGTAGTGCCTGATATGAGTTACAGTGAACTGGGTCTTTTGTCAGTGGGTATTGAGGGGCTCTTTGGATCACAAGGGCCTTCCTAATTATTTTCATAATCAGTTCAAAGGTATTGGAGACCAATGTACACAGCTTGTAATTTACTGTTTTGGCGTGCACATGTTCTGTCTGAAATAAACACAATTGACTCGTAATAGGTTCTGCTTTCATTAGAGAAATGTAGATGTTTGACTTGTTCACCTGTATGAGACTAAGGGGGGTCAAGAGGCTTAGAAACTGCAACACTGTATTTCAACTTCAAAGAAGGCTGCAAAACAGTTTGTAATTATATTGAATCAGTGCCCAGTGTGTTGGGAAGTTAGCTCACCTTCCAATGCAAAATCCTGATTTTGATATGTTTGACTACAACATTGCAAGTTTGGGACATGAGAAAAAATAAATTTCTTTGTCTGATTTACCTAGATGCAAGAAACAGCAAAATATTTTGTCTGATTAGTTGGTGCAATAAGTGATCAGAAACACTACTGTATTTTTCAGATTACACTGGTGTATTTTCTGAAACACAAATGTTCTTTATAGGTTCCCGAAAGACCTATATATAGTTGAAAATATTTTAAGAAGTGATCGTCTGGATTTTTTTGGCAACTCCTTTGACATACATTTCATGCAGTAGGTGTTCCATCAGATTACACACAATATACATATATATACACACACACATTCCTTTTGGGCTCACTTATAGTATGTGTGTATATAAGTGTAGTTGTAGTAAATATGCTGTAGGAGCCATTGCAGTAAAAATGGTATGTCCAGTTCATGCATGGAGACATGCACAAAGTTTGCAGAAGCTGTGAAAAATTTGTTTTCTGCAATTCTCATGGAATTGAACTAGTTTCCACAGTGTGTCAACAAACACTTATTTAATCATAGAATGAGCAAATCATAGATTCATAGGACTGGAAGGGACCTCGAGAGGTCATCTAGTCCAGCCCCCTGCATTCATGGCAGGACTATTATCTAGACCATCCCTGACAGGTGTTTGTCTGACCTGCTCTTAAAAACCTCCAATGACAAAGTCTCCACAACCTCCCTAGGCAATTTATTCCAGTGCTTAACCACCCTGACAGTTATGAAGTTTTTCATAATGTCCAACTTAAATGTCCCTTGCTGAAATTTAAGACCGTTGCTTCTCGTTCTGTCCTCAGAGGTAAAGAAGAACAATTGTTTTCCCGCCTCCTTGTAACAATATTTTATGTACTTGAAAACAGTTATCATGTCCCCTCTCAGTCTTCTCTTCTCCAGACTAAACAAACCCAATATTTTCAATACTCCCTCATAGGTCATGTTTTCTAGACCTTTACTGATGTCCTTCTCTAGACTTTCTCCAATTTGTCCACATCTTTCCTGAAACGTGGTGCCATTGTATTAATTCAATTCTATAAGGCAAAATGGTAGTGGAAAGAGTAAAAAAAAAAAGTATTGTGTTCAGCTCACAGAGACCACTTGCTGGCCATGCCCTACAATGTAAGGCAAAAAAAGACCTTTAGTAGTTAATCCTGCATTAAAATTTTGGGAATACCTAAAAATAAGAAAATGGATATTTCAGTTCTGTACGGATAAGATCTGAAGTATAAGGAGTTCAGTAATAAAGAGAATTTGAAATACCATATTGAATACATATTCTACATAGTTTGCCCAATTCTGCATTTAAATGTTAATGGGAATGAAGGGAAGAATTATCTTTGTGTGTGTTCAAGTAGTCCCAACTCCAAATGTTCAAAAATTATGTCAGCCTCCCATCCCCAACAATGAAATTGGCCCCTCAAACTATGACATTTTAAAAAAAAATGTCTTTTCTGGTTGCTTTTCTAATTTTAATGCTCCCCTCTTTCAAGGTGTGTGTGACAATTACAGTGTTACCAACTCTCACAAAGTTATAATGAGTAGGATGATTTTGGCCCTTCTCCCTCTTCCAAAACAATCACGTGAAGGCTGTAGATTTCTGCATCATCACAAAACTGCCTGTGGCAGGGGCCAAAGTCCTGGTAAATTTGCAAAAGTTGACAACATTGCATTAAGGAAACATTCTTGGTTGTAATTCTGGAAATGCTGCCAATGAAACTGAAATAATGTCTCCTTTTCTAATAAGCCAATATCAATAAAATCTCAGAGGGGAGAGAAAAAGAAGGATCGTCTTATGGTTAAGGCTTAGGAAGGACTCAGGAGAACTAGGTTAAGTTCAATTCCTATCTCTGCTAAAGACTTTCTGTGTGATCTTGGTCAAGTAACAATCTCTCTGTGCCTCAAATCCTCATCTGTAAAATGGGGATAAAATATTAAGATGGAAAAATCAACTAGAATAGCTGCTTTTCAGAGCATAGCAGGAGCTAGAAAACAAGAGAGGTAGTGCAATACAAAGTCTCTATGACTCAGTTGGCAGTGGAGAGGAAATTCCTCTTTACTCAGTCCTAGTTGTAGTCTGTTCCCGAATCTGAGGGAGGTTTTCATATTTACATTTCACTCTTCTGCAGAGTGGACAAAAGATGTAACCAGCAGATGATGCCGTAAGAGCGACGTTTATTTGCCATAGATGGATCTCAGAGGTGTCATAATAATTCTATAATAAATACACCGTGCCAAAAAAAAAAAAAAAAAAAAAAAAAAAAATATGTCCTTTGTCTGTCTTGTCTATTTAGATTCTAAGCTCCTTGAGGCAGCAACTGTATCTTACTACATGTATGTTCAGCATACAGCACAATGGGGCCTCAATCTATTTGGGGGCTCTAGGCACTATTGCAATACACATTGTAAGAAATCTTCTTTTGTAAGTTCTGTATTTCATTGCACACCTGAAGGCCTATCCTCATCTCTTTTTATGTCTCCATGCACAGTTCAGACCATTCCCTTTAAAGGCACAGACTTCATACCTGAGCTCTAGCCAACAGCACAGGAGAGGTGAATGTCTATTCCTTGGCAAAGATGAGAATTTATGCAGACACTTTATGGCTTTAAGAGGCTATTAAGAGAGCTAGGGATTTCTGGGGTGCATGGATATCCTGACCATGCCCAGTCACATACTCTGTGTCAGTCACAGGGAGGTGGAGTGGTGTAGGAACTATTGCAGAAGCTTTAAGACAGCCAAGAATCCCCTCCACAAAGTTTGCCTAAGGCTAAGTCTACACTGGAAATTGAATGACAAAACTTTTGTCTTTCAGAGGTGTTAATACCACCACCCCCCCCAAGACAAGTGCCAGTGTGAACAGCGCATTGTCGGCAGCAGCGCTCTCCTGCCGACAATGCAAACACCACTCATCGGGGGTAAAAGTTTTTTGTCAGCAGGAGAGCCGATAAACAGCAGCTACACAGCCGCCCCTGGAATTGTGCCGCCCCACCATGTGCTTGGTTTGCTGGTGCCTAGAGCCGATCCTGTCGCTAAAAGCTGTGTACCGTAGACATAGCCCAAGTCTGGTAGCCCAAATTCCCACCCCTCGCCTTGAGGTGGAGAACCCTTCGCCTTTGGGGAGGCAGAAATTCATATTTATCAGCAAACAAACAGCCCCAAGTGCCCCTCCAGCATCGGCCCCTCAGTCATCATTCAGGGGCCTGTTTCCCTTTGGGGTTCCACAGATTCCCATGTGCAGTGCAGGTGCATAGCGGTCACACAGACTGGCTTTCCTCTACAAAATTCAGAATCTCAACCTGCTGTGTCCCACTCTCAGCAGCAGCATGTGGGCCACTCCAGGGCCCTGCACAGTCTCTCCTCCAATGGCAACCCCATCCTTCCATCATAGAGCTGGTGGCTGGAAGTAAGGGTGGGATCTCCTGCCAGCTCTCTAGCTAACCAGGGCTCTGAAGCAGTGGAGAGGCCATCTTATTCTCTCTGTCCACCCCGTAGCTGATTCTGGGGGAAGGGACATTTTTTGTAGCCCTGTTACTAATTTGTGGAGTGGGAATTCCACACCGGCTTAAGGCAGGTTTGGCTGGCAGAGCACTGCAAAATGGCCTCAGACTGGGGGAAGATCTAGCCCTCAGTCATCTACATTCATATCATTGTATTTTATACAGATTGAGACCTACCCTGCTCCCATTAAAGTTAAAAAGAATTTAGCCATTGATTTCAGTGGAGGCAGGACGAGGCCCTTCAGGTCTCAGAGACTATTTTAATGCAGCTGCTTTCGGGGGACAAAGTACTCTTTGTCAAATACTGCCACTGTGCTATGGTTAATTACAGAAGTAAAAGGCTGTTCTCCATTGACAGGGAATTACAATGCCTTCCACCTTTAAAAATATCAGGCAAGATATAATAAAACCGCAACTCATTTTGAGCCATTGTGAAACCAAGAAATATCTCCTGATGCCTCTTTCTTTGTTTACAGATAGCCACACAATTATCTTCATAGAAATGTCCACAGTAAATTGGGCCCATTCATTTGGACTGGAAACCAAATACTGAAGAACAATACCACAGTGTTAAGCTTACAGACTAGAATGAAAAAAGGGGGGGTTGGGGGTTCCAGTATAATATTTCCTAAATGTATCTATGCACGTATTATTAAAGGATTATTTCTTAGGCTTCTGAAAACATTTGTTATTGTTTATCTTGCATTAGATTTGACACAAAACATTCAGTAATCAAAGGTAATTTTACTAACACAAAGGGAAGATAAGACAGGAGGAAAATGCTGCTATCATTTCAGTGCACTTAGGGACAGATCCTGAGCTGTGTTTTGCACCTGCAATTCCCAGGGAAGTCAATTAGAGTTGTAGGAGCTCAGAGACTCTGGATCAAGACCTTAATGATACACATGTAATAAACAGATGTTCTGACCATCAATAGGTGTTTTATACCCTGGTGTGTGATTTACTCCTTCCAGTTTCTCACTTGGGTACATTGGGCCTGATCCTCTGCTTCTGTAAACTGATGCAGCCCATTAAATCAGTGGAGCTATGCTGATTTATACCTGCTGAGGACCTGGCTGGTGTATCTGTGACAGAAACATAAATACCCAATTAAAAACCATCACTAGAGTCTCTTTGATGACAAACTAAACAATGCCAAAAATTATCAATATTGAAAAAAAGTATGTTTGTATATATTACAGCTGGGTCGGAGGGAGAAAATCACTAAGTGCTCTTGATAGTTTCCATTAGCCTACGGCAACCATTTGCTCTCATCAGAAGATTTGGTGGATTCAGCCAAGTTATTTATGGAGATCAAAAAATGACCAGGTAGTTGGGTACCAATGACATTTTTTTCTTTTGGGGTATGTGGAAAGGAGAGCAGGAGGGGATAAGAGGAGGAAGCTGTATATCCCAACAATGTACCTGCTGTCAGCTACATTTCATTCTCATTGCTGCATTTGCCCTGTTTATTATTATTAATTGGTTTGTTTACTTGCATGGTTCTAGTGCTTAGATGTCCGAATCAGGGACCAGGGCCCCACTGTGCTAAGCATGATATATACACAACAAAAAGATGATCCCTGCCCCAAAGAGCAATCTAAGTATAGGATGAGAACAGGCAGAATCCTCTTTCTCACATCCTTCTCTCTCTCTGTCAGGGGGTCAGCGGGGTCTGAGGAGCCGCCCCCTCTCTGGTGGCAGTAGCGCCTAATGGTAAGAGTCCAACACACCCCTCTCTCTCTCTCGCTGGCAGCGGTAATGCCTAGTAATAAGTGTTCAGTGAGGAGCTGCTTACTTCAGTGGCCATGGTGTCTAGTGGCACGAGTTTAAGGAGCTGCCTGTTCTCCAGTGGCAGCAGTGCCTAGATACACAAGTTCAAAGGAGCCGACCTTTCTCCGGTGGCAGTGTGCCCAATAACAAGAGTCTATGGGGTCTCTCGGCAGCAGTGTTGCCTGATGGCAAGAGTTTATGGGGCTATCTTCCCTAGTGGCAGTAGTGCCTAAGGATACGTACCGGGAGGGTAGGGGAACCCAGGCCCACCCTATTCCACCAGGTTCTGACCCAGGGCCCCCTGAAACCAATTATCCAGTTGCAGTGTTCAGGTTTCTGTGTCCCTGAAAGCATTCCCTGGGTTGCTTCCTACCTTTAGTTCTGTCTTGGGTGTTTCCTCTGTCGGTAGTGGCTTAAGGTCCCATTCAGTACCGCAGCTGATTGGGATCCCATTGCACAGCGTGTTCAGCCTTGGTGATCTGGAGTCCCATCGGCTTCTCACTAAGAGACCATAGCACACGTTCACTCTCCTCCTCAGCAAGCCCAGACTGAGCTGAGCTGCTTCCTTTTATATGCTCCCTCCCTGGGGACATGCCCAGCAAGGGTGAGGGGCCATGGCCTCCTGGGCCCAAAAAACAGTTGGCCAGTGTGGGGTTGATACACTCTGTTACACTGCCCCTTACATTTCTGTGCAAGGAATGACATCCAATTTCTTTGACTCACTGTTCTACTCCATCATTATATCAGACCATGGTTTGTTATACATTGTGGTTGATAAGCATATAGTGCAATGCAATAGTATCAAATGAGACATCACAATACCACTTCTCCTTTTAGTAAATCATAATAGTAATGGGCCAATTCCTGACATCCTTAGTCAGGCATAACTTCTGTTAAAGTTAATGGGAATAAGGACACCACAATAGTGCGAACTACTGTTTGACTACAATATAGCACTTCTCAGCTTTCCAACCCATTATAGACATTGAATAAATCAAATGTAATCAAATTAATAACAGCTAGAAGCTTGGTTAAAATATTAATCATAAATAAAAGTAAAGTTTCATATATGTCTGGGCTCATCATAGCCAGAGTGTGGCTTCCTAACACATGCTAAAGGAAAATGTAATATAGTCAGATAGGAAATGCAAGCTTCTTTATGCAAGTCCATTACTACATTTCATTCTCACAATAATCCTTCAGTCTTCTCCCCTCACAGAATCAAGAAGAAGCTGTTGTCATTTGAGAACAAGGGGTTTCTCTTGAAATGAATAGTAAATACTTTAGAACAAATCAAAGTAAAAACTATCCACATCCAGCACCACCGTCTCAGCTCTGCCACGACAGTACCACATGCATACACACTGTGCCAAGAGCAGCAGTGCTGCTGTTACTATCATATCCATCCTGGAACACCCCCCAGCTTCAAAGGCTCAGTGATTCTCTCTTGCTAAGTGGAAGTGTCATCCCACATCTTATATCTGCATCATCCCACTGTCTCACTAACTGTCTTACCCATCATGAGAAGACATCCCAAATCTATTTTGCTTAGGTAGGGTGGGGAAACCCCCTCTCCTAATTCTGTGTGGTACGTAAGGGGAGGTGACATTACTCTCACACCAGAAAACTAAATTATAAAAATGACATTACCAATGGAGCCAACAATTCCTGTGTCCCCCCCAATGGGATTCTTGTCAGCATCCAACATGCCTGATCGAGCAGCTGGCAGTGTAGTCTTGAGTACTGACTACAAATACTGCCCCTACCCAATAGCTTACATGGAGGGGCTGGAGCACTTGGAGATAGGGGGACAATAAGACCAGTGATACTGTGATAGCAGAAAGCATATTTTCCAGTATGGTACTATCTATACTCTTACCCACTGTGCAACATCCTGCTTTCATAGAAGTCAATTGGTTGTTTTGACAGAGATTTCAACGAGAGCAGAATTGGTCTTCTTCTGTGCCCGCCCCCTATTCTCACACTCTTCTCTTGGAAGAATGAAGGACAGGTCAAATATCACATACTCCATTGTTTCATCCAACATCCTGGCCTTGAGTGTCAAGATCATATAACAGATCACATTGGGAAACAGCAGAGGGACAAAGAGAGAAACTGGCCTCCTTTGTTACCTCTGTCAGTCTAACATGGCGTATTTAACAGAAATTCTGTTCCTTTCTTAATTCTTGCCAAGGGTCTAACATGCACCCTGACCTTCCTCAATGAGAAAAGGATTTACGTGAATGGTTTTGGATATTCTTTTCCAGGTAGCTGCCATTGCTATTCCCCAACAACAATGATATGCTTTAAAGGTCATAGCCAAGACACAACTTGTAAACTTCAATGCTAGACTACCCTCCACCTCCTACATTTGAGTGGAGATGGGCATGCTGTCAGTGGGTCCTGAAGTGGCTGCTGCTGCTGATGTATTTGCTGCCATTTAGGCCTCATGTTGTTGCTGTTGCTACATGAGTTGCTGGATCAATATGACCTGCCATTGCTTATGTTGCTCCTGAGCAAGAGCTTGCTGTTGTGTCATCAGGTGCAGAACCTCCTCCATGGTCCCTCTTTACAAGGAGGGAATTCTAGATCCCAAGTCTACTACCACATATCACAGGATGACTTTTCTAGGCCCACATGCTGGCTTCCCAGATTCTTCTCTCAGGAACAAACTTGGTCTGAACGAAAGTGTTTCCTTTATCAGGTAGCTTATGTTCTATGGCATACAAACAGAGAAGTTAGATAAAAACCATAAAATACTCCTGCTGGAAGGTTTCAACAAAACATTACTTTATTTCTTAAAATCCACAACTCTAACACACAGGAACCAAAACTAGAGAGAGACCAAGTAGGCCCGGGGGTCAGCAACCTCTGGCACGCGGCTCGCCAGGGTAAGCACCATGGTGGGCCAGGCCAGTTTGTTTACCAGCCGCATCTGCAGGTTTGGCTGACTGTGGCTCCCACTGGCCATGGTTCGCCGCTCCAGGCCAATGGGGGGCTATGGGAAGCAGTGTGGGCCGAGGGATGTGCTGGCCGTGGCTTCCCGCCATCCCCATTAGCCTGGAGCAGCGAACCGCGGCCAGTGGGAGCCGTGATCAGCTGAACCTGCGGATGCAGCAGGTAAACAAACTGGCCCGGTCCACCAGGGTGCTTACCTGGTGAGCCATGTGCCAAAGGTTGCCGACTCCTGAAGTAGATTGTTGCTCCTTAAAGCAGAGAGGTACAATTCAACCCACCTGACTCTAGGCTGGCTCTTCACAAATTAACTACTGAAGTCCCAGATTCATGCTCATCTACAGAGCCCTTTTGCCTGAAAGCAGGACTAGGACACTCATTATACTAGAAGTGATAGCTTGTAATTTTAACACACATTTTCCATACACCACAGTGACAAATAAAGAACCAACCTTTTCACTTAAGCTTCTGATGCATAGACTCCTTATAATTTGATCAGGGTCACCTTGTCCTCATTCTGTTTTCCAGTTTCCGCTTCCTGCCTGATGCAGAAAATAACCTGGTTGTCTGGTGACCGGGAGCTTCAACTACCTTTACTTCCCAAACATTTATTCTTTATTCTTTCCAGGATTCCTTGAATCCTGCCAATGAGCTTAGAAGAGGAAAAGGGTTTTGATTTAAAGTCTCTCTCAGATGGCTCCAGCCCCAGTTTCCAGAGTGCTCTTACAACCCAGACAGGCAAATTCCAACACAGGCCCACATCTTTGCATCAGATTGTGGTGGTCACTGCTACAGAAAGTCAGAGAATTAAATACTGTACCTGGAATTTAATAAATGTTTGACAATTCTAAGTTCAGTTATACATGCTAAGATCATATTTCATATGCTTCAGGGAATAACAGATACGAACAAATCCCCTACCAGGTACACAACTACACAACTGGCAATGTGCACTAACTGAGGTGTTGGGATTCATCATTCTCCTACACAGGATGCTAGATTTAAGGGAGTGGTGATCTGATCCGTTATGGTAAATCCTATGCCTTATGACATGCTTGATTTACTGTATAGAATAGTATCGGGGGTAGCCATGTTAGTCTGTATCCACAAAAACAACAAGGAGCCTGGTGGCACCTTAAAGACTAACAGATTTATTTGGGCATAAGCTTTCATGAGTAAAAAAGCTCACTTCTTCAGATGCATGGAGTGAAAGTTACAGATGCAGGCATTATATAATGACACATGAAGAGAAGGGAGTTACCTCACAAGTGGACAACCAGTGTTGTCAGGGCCAATTCAATCAGGGTGGATGTAGTCCATTCCCAATAATAGATAAGGAGGTGTCAATTCCAGGAGAGGCAAAGCTGCTTTTGTAATGAGCCAGCCACTCCCAGTCCCTATTCAAGCTCAGATTAATGGTGTTAAATTTGCAAATGAATTTTAGTTCTGCTGTTTCTCTTTGAAGTCTATTTCTGAAGTTTTTTTGTTCAAGAATAGTTACTTTTAAATCTGTTATAGACTGTCCAGGGAGATTGAAGTGTTCACATACTGGCTTTTGTATGTTACCATTCCTGATGTCCGATTTGTGTCCATTTATTCTTTTATATAGGGACTGTCCGGTTTGGCCAATATACATGGCAGAGGGGCATTGCTGGCACATGATGGCATATATAACATTAGTAGACATGCAGGTGAATGAGCCCTTGATGGTGTGGCTGATGTGGTTGGGTCCTCTAATGGTGTCGCTAGAGTAGATATGGGGACAGAGTAGGCAATGAGGTTTGCTACAGGGATTGGTTCCTGGGTTGGTGTTTCTGTGGTGTGGTGTGTAGCTGCTGGTGAGTATTTGCTTCAGGTTGGGGTGTTGTCTGTAAGTGAGGACTGGCCTGCCTCCCAAAGGTCTGTGAGAGTGAGGGATCATTTTCCAGGATAGGTTGTAGATCGTTGATAATGTGCTGGAGAGGTTTTAGCTGGGGGCTGTATGTGATGGCCAGTGGTGTTCTGTTATTTTCCTTGCTGGGCCTGTCCTGTAGTGGGTACCCGTCTCGCTCTGTCAATCTGTTTCCTCACTTCCCCAGGTGGGTATTGTAGTTTTAAGAATGCTTGATAAAGATCTTGTAGGTGTTTGTCTCTGTCTGAGGGATTGGAGCAAATTCGGTTGTATCTTAGGGCTTGGCTGTAGACAATGGATTGTGTGATGTGTCCTGGATGGAAGCTGGAGGCATGTAGGTAAGTACAGCGGTCAGTAGGTTTCCGGTATAGGGTGCTGTTTATGTGACCTTCACTTATTTGCACTGTAGTGTCCAGGCAGTGGATCTCTTGTGTGGACTAGTCCAGGCTAATGTTGATGATAGGTGGAAATTGTTGAAATCCAGGTGGAATTCTTCAAGGGCCTCCTTTCCATGGGTCCATATGATGAAGATGTCATCAATGTAGCACAAGTAGAGGAGGGGCGCTAGGGGACAAGAGCTGAGGAAGTGTTGTTCTAAGTCAGCCATAAAAATGTTGGCATACTGTGGGGCCATGCGGGTACCCATAGCAGTGCCACTGACTTGAAGGTATAAGTTGTCCCCAAATCTTAAATGGTTGTGGGCGAGGACAAAGTCACAAAGCTCAGCCACAGGGCATGCTGTGGCCTCATTAGGGATACAGTTCCTGACAGCTTGTAGTCCATCCTCATGTAGAATATTGCTGTAAAGCACTTCTACATCCATGGCCTGGTCTACACTAGGACTCTAATTCGAATTTAGCAGCGTTAATTCGAATTAACCGCGCACCCGTCCACACCAGGAAGCCATTTAATTTGACATAGAGGGCTCTTTAGTTCGAATTCTGTACTCCTCCCCAACGAGGGGAGTAGCGCTAAATTCGACATGGCCATGTCGAATTAGGCTAGGTGTGGATGCAAATCGAACTTAGTAGCTCCGGGAGCTATCCCACACTGCACCACTCTGTTGACGCTCTGGACAGCAGTCTGAGCTTGGATGCTCTGACCAGCCACACAGGAAATAACCCGGGAAAATTTGAATTCCTTTTCCTGTCTGGGCACTTTGAATCTCATGTCCTGGTTGGACATCGGGGTGAGCTCAGCAGCACCGGCAACGATGCAGAGCTCTCCAGCAGAGGAGTCCAGGCAATCCCAGAATAGAAAGAGGTCCCCAGCATGGACTGACCGGGAAGTCTTGGATCTGATCGGTGTGTGGGGTGATGAGTCTGTGCTTTCGGAGCTGCGCTCCAACAAACGGAATGCGAAGACCTACGAGAAGGTCTCCAAAGCCATGACAGACAGAGGATACAGCCGGGATGCAATGCAGTGCCGCGTGAAAGTCAAGGAGCTGAGACAAGGCTACCATAAAATCAAAGCGGTAAACGGACGCTCCGGAGCCCAGCCCCAGACATGCCGCTTCTACGAGGCACTGCATGCCATTCTCGGTGGGTCTGCCACCACTGCCCCACCAGTGTGCGTGGACTCTGACGAAGGGATAGTGTCGACGGCCAGTTCCTCGTCGACGTTCGCAGATGGGGAAGATGAGGAAGGAGATGAGGAGGGGGAGGCAGTCGACAGCGCTTACAATGCTGATTTCCCCGACAGCCAGGATCTCTTCATCACCCTCACTGAGATCCCCTACCAACCCTCCCCAGCCGTTACCCTGGACCCTGAATCAGGAGAAGGATCAGTCGGTAAGTGCTTTAAACATGTAAACTTTTATTATTAATGGAACAGGAAAATAGACTAGGTGAACAGAAGGTCTACATGCAGGGGAATGGAACAGGAATCTTCCGCGGAGATCTCCACGAAGCTCTCCTGGAGGTAGTCGAAAAGCCTATGGAGGAGGTTCCTGGGGAGAGCTGGCTTATTGGGTGCTCCGAGGTAGCACACTTTTCCGCGCCACGCTCTCAGCTGGTACTCCGGGACCAGTGCCTTGACGAGCATCGCAGCATAGGGCCCTTGCTTGTGCTGGCTTTCATTCAGCATGCGCTCTCCGTGACACCCTCCTCAGGGTGATCTCGCGCACAGACTCCTGCATGGAAGTAGAGTGATTTGTGTACTATTACTATCGGTAGTGCTTCACTGTTCCTTAGAACAAGAAGCATCACTTTAGAGCCACGTGCTGGAGGCTACAGAGTGGCAGCATACAGGGATCTTTTCCAAGGGAAAACCGCGAGGGGGTGGAACAGGGGCAGAGTTTATGCTTTCAGGATTGCCTGCAGCAAGAGGACAGAGCTGGACATTGACTTTTAAGCAGCCAAAAGCCTTTGGCTTACCATGCCTGGCTGCTCCACGGATTCAGCTTTCCTGCCCCGCTTGTCTGGTCTGCAGTGCAATACCCCAGGCAATGAAAGCGAATGCAGATAAATCGAACTTTCCCTGAGTGAGTGCTCAGGAGATAGGTGCCGTCCATGGTCTGGTTCACAAGCAATGAGTAGACTATGTTTCATTTTTAAGAAAAGGCATCTTTGTAAGCAATTCACTCCCTTTTCCCCCTCACGCAGCTGCAACAGTATCCCGACCTGCTCCACCATGCTCACAGAGGCTGGCGCAGATTAGGCGTTGTAAGAAAAGGACCCGGGACGAGATGTTTGCAGAACTTATGGGCTGCTCCAGAGCAGAAGCGGACCAGCAGAGCCAGTGGCGGGAGAACCTCACACAGCAGCAGCGCTCACACAGCGAACGGGAGGACAGATGGCGTCAGGAGGACCAGCAGGTGACTCAAACGCTGCCTGGACTACTGAGGGAGCAAACGGATCACGCTCAGGTGCCTTGTCGATGTTCTGCAGGACCGCAGGCAGGAGGACAGAGCCCCCCTGCACTGTGTCTGCAACCGCCCTCCCCCGCCACACACTCCAATACCCACCTCTCCCAGAATAACAAGAAGGAGGGGTACCAAGGGCCGTGAAAACTGTCACTGCACCACAGCGGACTGCTAAATTACCCAAAAGTTCTCAGTCCCTAGATTTTGAAAAGTTCTCACCTTTACTGTGTTGTCGAGTATTAAAAGTAGTTTGCTGTTAATTACTGTTTCTGTCATGTTTGTTTGCTGAAGACTTTCTGTGAAGTGGGGAGAGGTGTTTGGTAATTGCATAGGACAGTCACCATGAACAGGGTACAGACATGGGGGCAGGATCAACAGCAGGTTACTCACTGAGTGCAGTCACTAGGCACCCTGGTCAGTCTGTGAGGTGTTTTTAATGTTCTGTTCATAGGCGGCAGGTGCCCTGCTCCAGGTATACTTGGAGGTGGGTCTCTCCCCTGGCCCAGCCTGGATCGGGCCCTGGCCCACGCGGGTCTCCCCCTGCCCCATCAATTCCCTGCCTGGAGCAGGTCCCAGCACCCCCCTGCCACCCCGCCCCCGGCGGGACGTCCCTCGCCCCCCCCCCCGCGCTGCATCCCTACCTGACAGTAGAGCGGCTACCGGCACAAATGCTGTCTGCTGCCCCAGGGTACTAGCGCCTGCCATCCACAAATGGCAAGGCAGGTTGCCATCACCCTGCCCTTCTACCGTTGCCCTGAGCCTCCACAATGCCCCAAACCCTCAGCCCCAGCCCCAGCCTACAACCCCCTATGCCTCCTCCCCCTTCCCACACACCCCTCACCCCTTCCTACGCCCCCACCCCCAGCCCTGAGGCTGCACCCAAACTCCGTCCCAAAGCCTACACCCCTCACCCCTTCCTGCACACCCACCTGTAACCGTCCTCCCCCCAGAGACCGCTGTAGGAGCAGTAGGCTATCATTCCTAGAGTCTAGAAGCGGTCTCTACGTCACTGCACACCCTACCCAACACAGTCCGCGTCCCTGTTTCAACCCTTTGATGCGAAATCATTATTAAAGAAAAGGTTTTTAAATAACAATGCTCCATTACCTTTATTTTTACACGTGTGTTGGAAGGGGGCAAACGGGGTGAACGGGGTATGAGACTGCAGAGGAGAGTCAACAGTAAATGGGTAAAGAAACAGGGGCAGGTTCAGCTTCTCTGTAAAGCAACTGGACAGTCATAGGTTACCCTGCTCTCTGAGGAACCTAGCTTTCAAAGCCTCCCAGATGCACAGCGCTTCCCGCTGGGATCTTCTAATGGCACGGGTGTCTGGCTGAGCGTAATCTGCAGCCAGGCGATTTGCCTCCACCTCCCATCCCGCCATAAAGGTCTCCCCCTTGCTCTCACAGAGATTGTGGAGCACACAGCAAGCTGCAATAACAATGGGGATATTGTTTTCGCTGAGATCCGAGCGAGTCAGTAAGCTCCGCCATCTCCCCTTGAGACTTCCGAAAGCACACTCCACCACCATTCTGCACTTGCTCAGCCGGTAGTTGAAGAGTTCCTTCTCACTGTCCAAGGCGCCTGTATAGGGCTTCATGAGCCAGGGCATTAGCGGGTAGGCTGGGTCCCCGAGGATCACTGTAGGCATCTGCACATCCCCAACAGTTATTTTGTGGTCCGGGAAGAAACTACCTGCCTGGAGGCATTTAAACAGACCAGAGTTCCTGAACACACGCGCGTCATGAACCTTGCCTGGCCACCCGACATTGATGTTGGTAAAGCGTCCCCTATGGTCCACCAGTGCTTGCAGCACCATTGAAAAGAAGCCCTTTCGGTTAATGTACTGGCTGGCCTGGTGGCGGATCCCACCGCAGTTTGGGAATCCCATCGCGGCGAAGCCAGCTATGATGACCTGGACGTTTCCCAGGGTCACTACCTTCGAGAGCAGGAGTTCAACGATTGCGTTGGCTACTTGCATCACAGCAACCCCCACGGTAGATTTGCCCACGCCAAAGTGGTTCGCTACTGACCGGTAGCTGTCTGGCGTGGCAAGTTTCCAGAGGGCTATGGCCACTCACTTCTGCACACTCAGGGCTGCTTGCATCCGGGTGTCCTTGCGCTTCAGGGCAGGGGACAGCAAGTCACACAGTTCAAGGAAAGTGCCCTTACGCATGCGGAAGTTTCGCAGCCACTGTGATTCATCCCAGACCTGCAGCGCTATGCGGTCCCACCAGTCCGTGCTTGTTTCCCGGGCCCAGAATCGCCATCCCATAGCATGAACATGACCCAGTGCCACCATGATCTCCACGGCGCGGCGTCCCGTGCTTTCTGACAGGTCTGTGCCAGTCTGAGACTTCATGTCCTCACCGCGCTGCCGGAGCCTCCTCGCCCGATTTCTCAGCATCTGACTGTTGAGGTGTACGATAAGGTGCGAGGAGTTGACAACGGCCATAAGTGCAGCGATGATCGCAGCGGGCTCCATGATCGCAGTGGAGTGCTGTGGCATTCGCGCTGTCACTTATAACAGGAAAAGTGCGCGAACTGATTTCCCGCCGGCGGGAGTGACGGTTGAATGCTGACAGTTACCAAGGACCACCCTCAACACAGTTTCCCCCCCCAGCATGCATTGGGGGGAAATCCCAGAATTCCAATGGGCAGCGGGGAGTGCGGGAACTGTGGGATAGCTTCCCACAGAGCACCGCTTCCAAAGTCGACGTTTGCCCCATTACTGTGGACTCACACAGTCGAGTTAGTGTATTTAGTGTGGATACACAAATTCGACTTCATAAGGTCGATTCCACAAATTCGACTTAAGTTGATTCGAAATAGTCTTGTAGTGTAGACATACCCCATGTTTAGTTTGTTGTAACTTGTGTCCCGTGCTAAATAAAGCAAAAAGGCTAAAAGGGCTAGCTCCCAGAGGTAAATGAGACCCTGGATTTTGCTTGTTGACTTTCTGCTTGTAAGAGACAGGGGAGATCTGAAGTCTTTGCAGATGGAGGTATCCTTGATAACTTCTACACTCCTTATGGGGGTGAGTAGGGGATGGCAAGAGGATTCAGAAGTGAGTTGAGTCCTAGGGGTTAGGGTTAAGAGGATCAACTCTTTTTGGTTTTATGATAGGTGCCCTCTAACCCTGCACTGGACCCAATTAAATGCCTGATATGTGAGAGGGGTTGGGAAGATAACAATGGGGAAGGGAACTAAGTTAATAAAATGGCAGCCTGCTGCCCAAAACCATATTTGTGTCTGTCTTTTATTCTTGCATGTCCTGATCAAACTAAGCATGGGCCACAACTTGGCCCATTACTATCAATATTTTAATTGGAAATTGGTCAGTTTTCAGGCCTCCTATCATCCAATGTAATGGTTACAATGAACATTTAAAAACATAAATACATACATACATGTACAGAGAGAGCGAGAGAGAGCGAGAGAAAGAGAAATTGCAAAGTGCACTTGCCCAAACAGAACTTGAATTCTATCACCTTAAATCAAAATAAAAAGATGTTATATTTCTTTTTGAACTGCATGTTGATTCTGCTTCCAGAAAATCCAGCAACCCTGCCGACAGAAGCAGAACCTGATCTGACTGCCTAAGTCATTTTGCCAGGAATAGAGCCCTAAATTATAAAATAAACAATTTTGTAGATTATTATAAATTTTTGATTCAAGTAAATTGCTACTTCTTCTGGGAATAGGAAAATTTCTCTTGCCTGATTTTCATTGCATTTAATAGTCTTTGTACGTGCACTGAAATGAGAAAAGAGCCTTGTATATTTCTGTACCAAAGGTCAGTTTTTAAATCACTATATCTAATTTGTATTTAAATCTTAATCAGAACTTCACTATCTATAGCATTTTGTGCCATAAACTGTAATCTGATTTCCACACAGGCAACTGTTTGCAGCCTTTGTTGTTCTATTTTATTCTAAGGTTAACACATGAACAAAAGCAACACAATATTAATATTAAATATTATTACAAAATATTAAATATACAGTGCAGTAAGCTTCAATGCTCACTATGTTAAAGTCTAGCTTGGAGAATCATCAATTACTGATGATAATCAGTCTCAGTGGATGAAATGCTTAGAGAATCCTTCTAGATTAGTTTGGATTTAGGAGGGGACTTTTAACAATCACTTTTGTTTCACACTTAGTACTAAATATGCACCTGACAGCTTCCAAGAGGAAAATTAAATTTTGGTTGTGTCCAGATTTGTTTCATCTCTGAAGGTCTGGACCCTCAGGCTGCTCAAAATAAACCACTACTTCTATATTTTAAAAATCTATCATTTTCAGTATTTCTTTTAGAGGCCTTGTCTTCACTAGGAAATCTTGGACCAGATCTTCAGGTGGTATAAACTGACTTCAGTGATGCTAAGACAAATTTACATCAGCTGAGGATCTGGTCCCCTATGTTTACACACAACCAGGGTTGACCCACAATTAGATGGCACAACACCAAACATGACTCACCCACATCTATACTGACAATTCGGTCATGGTTAGCATTATATCTACTAACTTGTCTCCGTAGAACTGTATTTAAACACTTTAAGATTTCCTAGTGAAAACAAGCTTGTACTCAGTGTAGGGTCATTGTCTTTAACACTGACAACTGATTACTTGTCCTTTCTAAATATATGTGTTCACTCATAAAAAATACATTTGCTTTCTTGATCAGAGGCTTAATTCTGCTCCCACGGAATAAAATGGCAAAACTCTGAGTATAATCAGGTCCAATATAAGGGTGTTATGGATGTCTACACTGACAATATTTTATCTGTAAGGGTTATCTCTCACAAATAAAAACCATACACATAGACATTTGTAAGTCTGAATTAAACCAGAACAGTCTAGTCTTAGTATTTAGCACTAAAATATTGACAGGTGCAATATAACATAGAGAGATCAGACTGTTTTTAGTAGATGGCCACTCTTGATATGTTTAATTAGGTTTAACACCTTCAGGAGTTTCTTTCACTGTTGTTAAGATTCCCATTATTACTCTGACATGAACCTTAAAAGCTGCATCTGCTTGCTTCTGAAGGGCTACGCTGGGAGTATTTCATACATTTTTTATAGAGATGAGGCTATGATTCACTTTTAACAATTTGTCCTGGAGGACAAACTTAGTAACTGCTTCTGAATCAATGGCAAAACTCTTTTTAACTTCAAAATAGCCAAACTCAGATCTGGTGTTAATGAGTGCAACTCCATTTGGCCCACTGTGTCAGACTGTTGTGATATAATGTGGCAATGATATAGTGACACATTTTGTTATGATGCAACAGTAACACAATGACATTACAATGCAACATCACATTATGACACACAATAATGATCTTGTGACACCTGAAATAATTGTCAGGATAGTTTAATAATTATGCAGAAAGTGTAACTGCATAGCATAGTTAATGGTAATTTCTTCTCACTCTGACCAACCTTTGGCAAAGAATGAGACGTAGTAAAAATTCATTGAATTCTCCCTTTTATATATTTTAATGGGTTGATGGGTATAATTTTCTTGTAGCTACTGCTAAAGAGAGCAGCAGAGAGGATAAACTTCAAAATATTGAGAGATTTGTTTCAGGTAATCATTTATATTTTGGAATGCCTGTTTGTATCTATCTATTTGATTTGGCAAACTGGAGTTTGAAATTCATGAGAATGCACTGTCTTGCAAGATTACTACTACTTTCAAATTTCTGATCAGGTCAGAAGTACCATGAGATTTGTGGTATTTCAGATCTTCTGTTTCTGCTCCCAGCCAGAACCAAGAACTGCATGAAAAAAAAGATAATGATTCAAAATGCTAAACAAACTTTTTGAAATCTCAGAAAAGGTTTATTTCCAGTTCTGGTACAGACAAAAGTTTGGGTCAGTTCAGACTTACATTAACCAAGTCATCCACCCCAATTTACAATTTCCCATGTTTTTAAGGCGAGTTTTAAAACAATATCAACAATTAAGTGTCCCCCAAACCACTTGACCAGATGTCTTCAATAAACGCCCCAATTTGCATTCTACATGGAACAAGCTTGTGTAATTTCCATTGGGAGCAAACTAAATAGCTTTGCTACAAGTCAGTGATTCCCCAGATTTAATGTGTTGTGGTCTATAACAAGTTCAAGTAAACTTTGATGTGTTGACTCATTTACCCAACTGATTCTGATGCAGGAAACTTACTGGAGCGACTAGTAATTTAACTGGATAAGTGGTTACTCACACTCCTGTCCTGAAAATACTGGTTAAAATTTTCAAAAGCTCTTGAGTGATTTAGAAGTCTCATTTTCATTTGCAAAAGTGCCTTAGGAATTTAGGAGCCAAAGACTCATTGAAAGGAATTCAAGTGCCTAAATCACTTTGGAAAATGGGACTTAGGAGCTTTTGAAAATGTTGGCCGACTACATTTTTTCATACTTCTATTCAGTACTACTGCATTATGTGCATTGTTAAAACCTTGCTCCTTGGGAATGATAATGAAAAAAATATACAAGTTTGGACAGGAGTCTCTGGACCAGGCATAATTTCTGCTCACTTTAGTTTCTTAATGAAACATACATTAAAGAAAATATTTTTCATGAAGCACAGAAAATAATAATGAAATAATAGTCATTTTCTTTTATAGTCCTATGTACCACTTTAAAAAATGTAACATAAGGAGATAAAAGGACTGGTGGTTAGCATGTGGGTTCTGCCTTCCATATATGTTAGATCACAAGTGAAATTGGAACGGTATAGTTTGAACATTCCAAGTACCTAAAATAACATGTTTGTAAAACCTCATTATTTTAAACTAAATAAGTTCAAGAAGAATGTTGTGGCAGATATTTTTTGGCTACCTTACAGACCTCTTCACTCTCTGCCCTACCACAGCGGTTGAGATAAGCTGAGGCAATTTGGCCAACAATACCTGGAACCCATTCTTTCTACTTTTGCAACAGAACCTAAATATGTTGATTCAGGGCATGGCATAAGGCCCATTTGTTTATTGAGTTCTGTGTGGGGAGAGGTTGGGCTGGGGGAGATATTTGTTTAAGATTGTATACAAGAATGAGCAGTGCTGCTATTATAAAATGACCTGTAAATTGTTGGCTATTATTGCCCATGTGGAGATATTATTAGCTTGAGCTTTTAAAGTGAAAATGCACCTGGAGACTGTAAAGACAAGTGTTTTAAAAGAATAAAAAAATAAATATGGAGGCTAAAGTTGCTGGATGGTTAGATATTTGTGCATCCACTCAAATTTCTACAGAATACAATACAATGTATACAGTGTTGTTTATGTAACCTAAAATTGGGTCAGCTAGTAAGCTTAGGGAGGACTAATGACCCACCAGAGTTTGGAAGAAAGCACCACATTTATTATACTGATTGCTAAGCTCAAAAGAAGGGGTGAGGAAGGAGGTTACACTCACACTCGCATACTCACGCTCCCAGGACAGGCATGGCACTGGAGATGTCAGGATCCTTTAAGGTAAGTGTCCCACAGCACAGCAATGGACAGTGTGATGAAGGTAAGTCTTCCCAAGGCATGACAAAATGCAACACAGCGAACCACTGGCCAGGAGGTCCAGGTGAAGGGCCTTCACGGGAGGTACAATCTTGTGAGTGCACTGCCAAGCACATGGCCCCTTCCCTTTTAAGTATCTCATGGCCTGCGACTAGAAATGACTTGGCTGCATCTGGTTGGTCATGCTCCACCTAGGGCAGTGTCCATGCATTGGGCATGTGATTGCTGCCTAATCAGAGTCCCAGACACCTTGCCTACCTGGGAGCTCTCCTAATCTTCCAGCTGCTCAAGCAGCCCATTCATCCCACAAGCATTTCAGGTGGGAGGGGGAGGGGGAAAGCCACTTCACAAGTATTCAAAGAGTGAGAGGAGACAAGGGGGTGCGGGAAGGTGTAACAGACCTTTGAACATATAGGTTATACAGAGCATACAGATCATTGCTGCTCCTACAACAGTTTCATGCTAATAAATTTATATAGCGAAATTGTTAAAGTTTTCTTAAATTTAAAAATCTGTGTCTTTCCAGAAAAAGAATATATTCCCCAGAAGAAAGACATCAGTAAGTAGGAGCAACTGCAACATTTCCAGGAAATGACAGGAAATACGTTCAAAAGAAAGAAAGGTTACTTTCTAGTAACTGTAGTTCTTCAAGAATGCTGCCTCTGTTAGTATAATAAAACCTAAGTTTCTAATTTCACCAATGGGGAAAGAGTCTTATTTGTAACACAGAAGACTGTGCCATGGACATTCACCATTAATTGGTGATTCAGTGCATCTATGGCGCACACTCCTATCCATTGGCCGACAGCGTCAAATACTGACTGTGGAGCAGTCTTAATTAGGAGGCTCATACTATCAACGACTTGCTGAATTATTTATAGGGTGAAATTGTGACCCTGTTGAAATTAGTGGGGATAGAATTTCACCAAAAAAGCAGATAGCAACCCCTGTTAGATGCCGCTGCTGGACTAGTCACTGCTAGAGGCTGGTTAGTTAAAGGTGACAGAATAGATTTTCCCCTGCAGCTGAATTCCATTCAGACCAGACAGGCTGGACCTGCTCTAACTTATCTGACTGGCAAAAGGTCAATCAGGGCCTTTATACCAGTGGTGGGTAGGCATAGAGGAGCTCTGCTACATCCCTCTCTGCTTACACTAGAAGGAGGCAGAGGAGGCTAGCAAAGGAAGCAGCTACACTGCCTTCACCAGGTTTATGTCTGCAAGAGTCCCCTATGCAACAGGAATTCCCCACTTGCCACTTCCGGCAACAATACAGCCACTTTGTGCTGCGTGAGGGGGGCAAAATGGCTTTATGTGATAGACATTCCATCCAACTACAGCTGCAATTGTAGACCACTGGCATTGAAGGTATTCCATGGTATGCCTTAGTGGCTTGTACTGCCAAAGATATTTAATGGCTGGTGTAACTAAAAAGAGAAAACGTGAAGTGGTTACTTGTCAGATAGCTGGTCTTCCATAGAATCACCATCCTGGAATAGTATCAGAGGGGTAGCCATGTTAGTCTGGATAGAACAACTGCTCACCAGCAACCATCTGCTCCCACAAAACAATCATCTTGTTTGTGGCTAATGGTACCAAAAATGATCCACGGATTAGGGTCTGCTGAGTGGCTAGCATTACAGAAAGATTGGTCATTGAGCAGCATGACTAACATCACAAAGGGAGATTTCTGCTGAAAGTGTTTTTCTGATAGTCCCATGGAGAAGACTCCCTGTCAAACCATGAATAAATCGGAGTGGCTAAAGTATAATATCCTCAACTGAGCCAGGCAAATGCATGATTCATTTTCTGAGCCAATTAGAAGAATGTTAGATAAGGATTACATGGCAATTTATAAAAAATAATAATTTGGGACACTAAAAACTGAACATGGATTTGCAAGCACTCCAAAGTCTTTGTTCCCTGCTACAATTTACCAAGACCCTGTAAAACCTTTAACTATTCTTTGCAGTCTAAAATAGTCATACTAAAATAATGTTCAGTCATTTCACCTAATGATGTATCAACTTGTGTGTTGTCATTGTGAGGTTTCAGACTGCCACTTTAAGAGGGCTTTACTCAGTTTCATTTCTGAGATTTAGACTATTCTGAATTATTTATTATTATTATTATTATTCTGGGGGAAGGGGGTGACCACAAAAAAGGAAAGAGCATACCAGGAGCTAAAATATAAAGGAGCTATAATATTTACTATCATGGTTCAGAGCAACTATATCTGTATTTCCCCTCAGTGATCCAACAAGGGCACCTGCTCTCAGCCATTGCCTTTCTGGGTGGAGACCTGCATCTCTCTTCTTTCTGGCCAGAGGTATTTCCAGGTGGTGACTAGGAAGTGATGGTGGTGACTAGGAAGACAAAAACGCAGCAGCTCCAGTTATTGCTAGTAAAAAGGGTGTAAACTCCCAACTTGTGAGTGTCAGTGACATGGGTATAACATATCCTGAGACTGTATAACCAAATCTGGTGTTATCTGGGATATTTATGTCAGTCTTTTGTTTAGGCAACCAAAGCCTACTCTTATTTTTAACATCATCTGCTGCTTTTGCTTGACAAATACCACCACATCATAACAATTCTGCATGATGATGAGAAATGAATCTCTCTTTCAAGGGCCTTTAAGTTTCCTGTTGCTCAGCTTCAGATGCTCTTCATTGCTCCTCTTCTTCACCTGAGCCACATTTTATCTCCAGATGATACATGAATGGGACACCATATTTCAATCTAGAGTGTAAACATATTTGCACATAGTGTATATAATATATGCAAATTGTTTTGAAGCACCTGGAGAGGACGGAAGGGTGAGGCACCTTCTGTGCCAGGACGCTCCTTAAACAGCCTTTGTTACTAAGGAACAAAACAGCTTCTCTCCCTCTCTGAGAGTTGTTTCAGCCCTGAGACTGCCGGGCCCCTTCTCAGGCTGCATAAGTAATTAAAGCAAGGCAAAAGCTATTCACAGAAACCCCACTCCTCTCTTTCCTATAGTGGAAAGCTGCTATATAAATAAGGCAAAAATCAATCAACTCAAATTCTCAATGCAGACATTTCTACAAGATTCCCAGTTTTGACCAGGTGGATAATACAAAAATGACTTCAAATACGATATTTTGGTCAGAACCAGGTATTTCAAAGACCCTCACTCACCAGCCTTCCACAACATCTCTTCCTGCCACCAGCATCCTCCCACATCAAGTATTGACAATCCCAGATGTTCTTGAGGAAGGTTGGAGTGCAGTGGTCTATTATCCTTCTCCCCTCCCCCACTCACTTCTGCCACCAACCAGATAGCCACTCTCTTTCAATGTTTTCAGAAAGCCAGGTAACAGGTCCATTATCAAGAACCACACTCTGGAATGACAATGAGGTCTGCTTCCCCTTCTGGTTATTTTGGAGGCACTCACTGATGGACCCATCTCCCCCCATTTTTCCTCTATAGTATTGTCAACCCCGGCATTCATAAACCATGAGTCTGCCCTTACTCCCCCTCCCCCCCAATATCATGAGATCAGTTTAAAAACCACAATTTTTCAAATGTGGAGAAAATTTGAAAGATTTTTTTGATTGGTGATACTTTATACAGTGCCTGCTTTTGATATGATGGGCCAGATTTTCATACATTTGTGAGCACCTAACTTATAGCATGTAAAGGGCCATGTACACACATACACATTTATTCTGTACATACATATTGGGGTTTTGCACTTAAATTAACCACATGCATATATACGTAACTGTGTGCTTTTAACACAGCAGACCTGTCCCAATGTGGCATTATGTATCTCTAGACCAGGGGTAGGCAACCTATGGCACGGGTGCCGAAGGCGGCACGTGAGCTGATTTTCAGTGGCACTCACACTGCCTGGGTCCTGGCCAGGGCCAGCGCTTCCATTAGGCGACCCTAGGCTGTCGCCTAGGGTGCCAGGATTTGGGGGATGGCATTTTGTGCGCTCCCCAAGAGCACACGGGAGCTTCCGGTTCCGCTCCCGTCGCGCCACCGAAGAAGGACCTTCTGCCGACGTGCCGTGGAAAACAGCGGCAGGCAATTGAGCAGCTCAATGACTGCCGCTGTCACCTGCAGCATTTCGGAGGAGGGTCCTTCTTCGGCAGCGCGATGGGAGTGGAACCGGAAGTTCCTGCGCGCCCCGTGGGAGCGCACAAAATGCTGCCCCCTGAATTCTGCCTAGGGCGCCAGAAACTCTGGCGCCGCTCCTGGTCCTGGCCACTGGTCCACAGGGCTCTGCATTTTAATTTAATTTTAAATGAAGCTTCTTAAACATTTTTAAAACCTTATTTACTTTACATACAACAAAAGTTTAGTTATATATTATAGACTTATAGAAAGAGACCTTTTAAAAACGTTAGCATGTATGACTGGCATGCAAAACCTTAAATCAGAGTGAATAAATGAATACTCGGCACACCACTTCTGAAAGGTTGCCAACCCCTGCTCTAGACACTAATATTCTAATTGTATGCTCAATGTGCATTTTAGTTTGAGTTTAAAGTGCATATTTATTTCTCCAAATGTTGGATACAGAATTAAACTTTCAGTAATGTATATTTAATTCCCACAGCTACATAAATTAGTCCCATGTTTTTATCCATATAGTTCATTGACAGGGAAGGTTATTTACCAATGTTTGGAAGTCAGGTGGGGTGAGAAGGGAGAACCTTTAAATTTTCCAGCTTTATATCTAAGCACCAGATGGAAACAATTCTACAACAAAAGAATAAAATCTGGTAGGATATTCTGGAGATCTCTTAAGTTTAGCAGCTCATCACTGGCACAAAGGCCAATTTTCCAGAATACTGATTTGAATTGCAGAAAAAAAAAAAAAAGAGAGAGGGCCAAGTGGTGTACTTGCTTAACCCAGACCACATTAAAACATGGAGTTAAATGGAAATTTCGTTTTCTGCAAGTCACATTGTACAATTAACTCATTTTACATGTTTGACTCAACTGTTAATGTCTGCTGCTAACATAAATGCCTGTGGTTTTTAACGAGAAAAAGCTTCAGCACTTCAAGGGAGACAAGCAAACGATGAGACATTGTTACTGATTACAGTACTTACAAAAGTTTACAGAAACTGTATTTATAATCCTAATAGTTTATCTTTGACATCAGAGCCTTCAAACCAGACTACTTAAAAGCTTCATACATTTCACTGCAAAAAAAGCTAGTATTGAAACAAATACATGATATCCCATATCTGCCCACATACCTTTCAAAATAGATTGCTATACTAATCAGTGAACAAAAACAAAAAGGCTTTCAAAGCCTGCCAGTAATGATGTGATGAATTCCTTCTGAGATGCAAGATGGTAGAGCCGGTAGAGTGCTAAGTAGTGAATCTCAAAGACTATTCTCCTTTTAGCTTTCTAAATAAATAAATACAAATAGTTTCCTGACACAATTTGAAAATTTACAATTGTTTCATAACAGAGGAAAGATGATCTTGTGGTTAAAGCACTGGATTGGGGCTCAGGAGATTTGGATTCAATAGATTTCCTGTGTGATTTTGGGCAAGTCATTTAATCTCATTGTGCCTCAGTTCCCCATTTATAAAATAGGAAGAAGAATACTTCCTTTGTCTTCTCTATGAAAGTGGGGCAGGAACTCTCTTCTGCTGTGTGTACATATAGCACCTACGACACTGGAGTCCTGATCTCAGTTAGGACCTATAGATGCTATTCATAGATTCTAGGACTGGAAGGGACCTTGAGAGGTCATCGAGTCCAGTCCCTTGCCCTCATGGCAGGACCAAATACTATCTATCATAAATAATAAATAATAGTAATCAACTGGACTCATGCATTGCATGTCGGGCTAGCATAGGATACAAATTAAATCTGACCTAAAAAACTTCACTAAAATAGGTACTGAATGGAGCCATTTGAAGATTTTTGTTGTTGAAAATTTACCTTTTTTGAAAACTTTTTTCCATAAATTGTCTATATTGTTAAAAAATCATAGCAAATTGTATTTTTGTAATTCAAAAAGGTTTATCAAAAAACTTGTCAAAAACATCACCAAAGTGATGATCAAAATTATTTTGTGATTGTAAAATTTTGATAACCATTTTGATACGAGATAAAATGTAAAACAAATATTAAAAAAGACTTTTAAATAGCAATATAGGTGTGTTTTGAACCCTTCAAAATATAAACAACTTCAAATCCCCCCCCCAATGATTTTAATCTTTCAACCAAGCAATAAATTTCGGTTAGAAATTAGAAAAATGTTTCCAACAATCAGAGTGAGGTTCTGGAACAGCTTCCCAATAGGAGTCAGAGAGGCAAACAACATACACCTCTACCCAGATAAAAGGCGACCCGATATAACATGAATTTGGATATAACGCGGTAAAGCAGAGCTCCGGGAGGGCGGGGCTGCGCACTCTGGTGGATCAAAGCAAGTTTGATATAACGTGGTTTCACCTATAACGCGGTAAGATTTTTTGGCTCCCGAGGACAGCGTTATATCGGGGTAGAGGTGTAATTAGTTTTAAGATGGATCTTGATAAACATGAATGGGATTGCATGATGGGGTTGCCTGTGATAGCAGGACACTGGACTTTATGGGTATGTTTACACTGTAATTAAAAACCCAATACTGGCCCATGCCAGCTGACTCAGGCTCTCAGGGTTCGGGCTAAGGGGCTGTTTATTTGCAGTCTAGACGTTCGGGTAAGGTGCCAGGGTCCCAGACCTCGGGCTGCAGTTCAAGCCCAAATGTCTACACTGCAATTAAACAGTTCTTTAGCTCAAGCCCCATGAGCACAAGTCAGCTGGCATAGGTCAGCCACAGGTATCTAACTGCAGTATAGACATACCTATGACCCATGAGGTGTCTTCTAGTCCTATGTGCCTAATACTGAACTACATTTTCACTTCTACAAATGATCACTTCAAGTCAAGGATAAGCTACACTGGTTGTGTAGTTTGTGCTGCCAATCCCCTGACATTTTTGGTTAAAAGATTCAATTGCCACGGTCAATCGATCAGCATCTTTCACCAGAACTAACAGAACAAAAATGAAATTCAGAAAATCTTGCAGACAGCAAGTTGTCATAAGGATAACCCTCCTTAATTCTATTTTCTCATGTAACTCAAATAGTGCCCCCCAACCCCCGAAAAGGCACAAAATGTAAAGTGAAAGCTATGGGACACTGAATCAAAAAGAGGGCAAAGGGCCATGAGGGAATGAACAAAATGGGGGAGGCACAGCAAGTTCAGTGAATGACCATCTCCTCTTAGGAATTTTCACATTTGTGTTGACTTTCAAGGCTGGCTCAAGCAGAAAATAGTTAAATGGAGCATGGACCTGAAATGGTCAGCTGCATGACCTTTCCCGAGTGACAGATGTAAATAATAGTTATAGTTGTCATATTTTGACACATTTTCTCATCATTCTTTTCAAGCAAAAATAATTTTTCTCTTCTGAACTCTCTAATTCCCCTGAACTATGGTTGCAAAGAAAAAAGAGACCGTATTTATATACTGGTCCAAGAAGAGTAAGGCTGTAATTAGAGCTGGGTAAGCACAGCAAGATAATTTTCACAAATACCCGTTGGAATGTTTAAATTAATTTGATGCGACTGCGTTAGTACCTGTTATGTTCATTTTCTGCAAATATTATGGCCAAGAGTTTACTGGCAGGAAGGTTTGTAAAACACCTAGTTTTAAGCAAATACTGCAGAATGGTCAGAAAGTGAATGTTTAATTTGAAATCGTAAGTATTCATACCAAAAGCCTGATTTTATGAGTTATATGTATCCAATATCCTGTGACTCATGTCCACTCAAAGCAGCTTAAGCTTCAAGTACTGTAAGCCACTCATGAGCAAGCTGCAGGTCAAGAATTAGTCACAGAAGTTATCTGGCAAAAACTTTCAAGCAATAAAAACATTTAAGAAAATGGTGACAATTCAGAGACAGGAAAAAAATGCAACATTTTTCAAATAAATTATTGGTTATGAATTATGTGACCAACTCTTGCTGATATGTAGTAAAGTACAAGTTCCCCAGAACAAAACTTATTTTAAAAACTACCAGTTTTGTGTTGGATACGAAAATAATGCAACCCCACATATTTACAATAAGTGCATGTACATGGGAAGATGTGGGAGAAGTAATAAGTTAGTTACAATAAGGGCCAGATTCTGCAGCCTTTATCAAGCTGACTGGTACTTATTCATGCAAGTGGTCCTGCTGAAGTAAATGAGATTACTCATGTGAGTAAATACTATTCAGTGTGAAGGCAGGCTACAGAATTGGCCCTAAAAGAATCAGTTAATTTCTCCAGTTGTGTGTTTGTTTATATTTAAACCATGTATTTCACCAGCAGTTCATGTGGAAGAGAAGTTGGTCACACATATAAACATACACAATACTTTATTACATGATGTCTGCAATATCAGTACCTTGTTTTATTACTAGGTACGGTATGTTTCACAAAATGAAACTGAAACTATGTAGAAAAATACTTAAAAAAAGAAAAAGGAAAGGAAAGGATAAAACATGAACACAGCATTTGCTTTCAAAAAGCCTTTTGACCATCTGGTTAAAACTACTGGCTGAAACATGACATGAGTCATGTTCCAGTATAGCACTGAAGAGACTGCAAGCAAAATTTAAAAAAGGTACAACCCCATGATTTCCTTTATAAAAATGGTGACTGCTTTAAAATAAAGGGCAAACAGGGGAGATGGGCCAACGGCACAAAAATCCAAACCTAAGTTTGGTACAATTCTCCTGCAAAAGTTCAAGGATATGTTTGGATCCAGGCTTTTGGTCCACCCAAGTGGAGAAATAGAGGTTAGCTGTGGCATTTGGATCTGGATTCTGAACACACACAAAATTCAGGAGCATTTGTATCTGTGGTTCTCTTTAGCTATAGTGATGGCCACGACAGAAATACTTGTCTTCCCTACTAAGTCTTCCCTCTCTCTCTGTCACTGTCGACAATGTATAAGAGCTAGGTATTTAATCTTATACTCTCTGCCATGCTTGGATTCCTATCGTTGTGCTGTCTCTCAACAATGAGGGAGATCTTCATCTTTCTCAGGACCTCCAGCTAGCAAGTGACAGATCTGAAGTCCTCCCACTAACCAGCCCTATTTCCTCCTTTCCACCCCAGACTCTTCTCCTGAATTGACATTTCTAGCACTTGCTCCTGAGACTGACCATACCATTGCCAAGGTGTGACAGCATGAAATTGACCCAATTCTTTTTAGTTTCACTGCGAATTACAGCTGGTTGTAATTTATTTTTCCCACAGCAAATTTCAGTGAAATTAAAAAGAAAATTTCTTCAAAATTTTCCACAGAATTTCAACTTTTTGGCAAAGAATCAAAAGCTGAAAATTTTAATTTGAAAACCAAAAAATTCAGACTTGGAAATGCAGTCACAGTACCTCCTGGAAGCTTTAGTTCTGGGGCCTTATACCTCCATTCTCCTTTATGGGCCTGGCTCCCTGATTGAACTCCAACTCCCATGATGTACCATGGTCTCCCTTCTTGTTGAGCCACCACATGGGAGTCCCACAGTTACAGTGCTTCATGGAAAGCTGTTAGAGGCTGGTAAAATTCTTCAACTGAGAAGGTAATTTAGCTACTGGATTTTTCAAGTTCTGTATGTATATGACAGATATATATTTTTGTCCAACATTTTTTTTAAGCTTAAGTTTAGGCACCCAAACAACATATTTTGGCACCAAGCACGGGCTTAATTTTCAAAACTGCTAAGCATGAGTGGCGCCAATTGACTATAGTGGGTAATGCTGGGTGTTCCTCACTTTTGAAAATCAGGCCATTTATTTAAGTACAAAAATATGGACTTACCTACCCATTTAAAATATTTTTAAGGTTATTTTCACAACCACATGGGCTAGAAACATTTTTTTTTCTAAATGAGAGCTTAGATTTTGGACCTCAGTTCTGCAGCTAGTGATCAGTTCCATGGCAAATTCTGAACTGATACATTAGCAAAAGGATTCTCACTTTATCCAAAGATTTTTCAGGCCTTTCTAGACACTTAATACACGCTCCTATTTTCTCTAGAAAGGAACTCCTGAGCTCTGCATGAAGGGAGATTTAGGTTAGATATTTGGAAACACATTCTAACTATATGAGTAGTTAAATTCTGGAATAGCCTTTCAAGGGAGGCTGTGGAACCCCCAACATTGGAGTATTTAAGAACAGGTTGGATGAACACCAGTCAGGGATGATTTAAGTTTATTTGGTCCTGCCTCAGTGCAGGGGTTTGGACTTGCTGACCTCTTGAGGTTACTTTCAAGTCTACTTTTTTATTATTCTATGATACTTCTGTTTGACTAGATACCCAGTTCAAAACTGACCAATGATCAATTGCCCCAATTCTAAAATATGCTTAGAATTAACATTTTGGTTTCACTGGAGATTCCGAGAGGTCATTGATGTTGAAACGACCTTTTTTGTCCACCCTCACTCCCTGGAAACAGATGTTATTTCATCAAGTTGCCACTACTGCCAAATGATTGGCCTTGCCTGGCTGGAAATTACTTTCTTTTTCCAGTATTGATCAGTGCATAACCACCATTTAAATTGCCTATGCATATCTAACCTCCCCCACCACACACATTGCACTATAGGAAGCAAGTGAGAAAACACACATCCAGAGAGATTAAATCCCTAATTGGAATGTTCTGAAGAAAAATTCACAATGGGCAAGATCCTCAACTAGTGTAAATTGTTATAGCTGCATTAAAGTCAATGGGGCTATGCAGATTTACACCAGCTGAAGACCTGGTCCAGTAAATTTCACACAAATGAGAAATTTAGATTATTTCAGATATAGTTACAGCAGGGCCGGCACACAACATTTTGGCACCTCAGGCGGGGAGCTCAAATGATGCCCCCATACCCTCTCGCTTGGGCCAAAACTTTGAAAGATCTCAGTTCTGCCTTCTTCCTGTTCTACTCCTCTCATGGTACTGCTTTGGAGAACTAACAACTTAAAATGCCTTGTTCAAAAATTTTAAGTAACACTTAACTTTCAAATGCCCGAACAGCAAATGTAACTTTTCTTGTCTGCATAGTAAACACTGGCATTTTTATCTGTTTGAGTAATCAAAGTGGTGCTTTCTGTGTCTTCTTGGTTGCAAAGACTTGAACTACTTCCTGCTGAAGGTCCACAGTCTGGGCAAGGTTGCAAGGCCGACCAGCCTCTCCTGTGTCATTGTGGAGTGTTGATGTGTTCTTAACTTCAGCTTGGAGAAGCTGCATTCTCCACTGGCAACTGTTACAGGAAGTGTTAGAAGTACGCACAGAACAACAAAAGCATTTGGAAAGAGGGTGGTCATCTTAATTGTGCACATATATTCCAGAACAGCCTTTGGAATTGATCCTGATTAAATGTCTCTTGAAAGGGCTTTCAGTTCATCACCTAAATCACTTCCATCAATATTGCGCATGTCATCATGTGTCAACACTGTCTCTAGTGCCCTGCATTACTGGTATAGGTCTTCTTCAGGTATAATGAGGAGTTTTGGATTATCATACAACATCCCAAATACACTGCTGTGTTCCTTGAACTGCATGAAACGTTCTTCAACTGACTGTATTGCACAATCTAGCACCTGGTTAAAGAATTTAACTTTGAATTGTTGTTTGGGGTCTCTTGTGGGATTATCCAGTGCCTTGTAATCAAAATGTCGTCTTCTTCGGTGACTTCTGTATTCTTGAATGGGTGGGAAAATAGCTTCAGTGTGACGTTCCTCTGCCAACTTCTGTGCACTCTTCAGAACATTTTGAAATCCCTCATCTGACCGGTCAGACTGTAGCTATGACTTCGCTTTGTCCAGTTGTTCCATTGCTCCAGATATATCAAGGTCAACACCTTGGAGTCTCTTGCTTACAGCATTTATTTCAAACAGTATGTCATGCCACAACACTAAGCCACACAGAAATTTGAAATTATGTATGTTTCTGGTGATCCCATTTCCCTCTGCCACTGTTCTCCCATGAACAGTTCCTGTCATAGCATTATCCTCCATAATGGCAACTATGGCATCATCTATCTTCCCAATTTGGTGTTTGATAGGCTTTATCGCCTCCACTCAACTTTCCCATCGTGTAGCACTCAGGTTTCAGTGTCAGAGAGGATGTTCCCAAATGTTGCTTCAAAATTTGCCATCGATGAGTTGATGCAGAGAAAAATACATAGATGCTTTGAATTACCTTAAAAATTTCAGCAGCCTCACTAGATGCTGCATCACTGACCACCAAGTTCGATGAATGAGAACTGCATGGGACAAAAAAAGCTCGAGGGTTTAACTCTCGGATCTGTGTCTGCACTCCTCTGTTCTTTCCTCTCATGTTGGCACCATTATCATAGCCCTGACCTCTCATGCCAGCTATCGAAATTCCTGTATCTTCCAGCTTTTTAAGAAGCACATTTGTCATACCAGCTCCTGTAGTATCATCAATGTCAATAAATTCTAGAAAATGCTCTGACAGTCACCATTGCAGGGATATTTTTCCCTACGTTCTGTTGTTGTTACAATACATACCATTAAAATCATTTGTTCTGTATGGCTGTCAGGTGTGCAGTCCAGAATAACAGAGTAATATCTGGCTGACTTCAGATCTGCCACAATCTTCTGTTTGACTTTTGTTGCCAGTAACTGTATGATCTCATTTTGAATTGTTTTTCCAAGGTAGTGGTGTGTGTACATATCTTGGGTGGTGACTCTTCTTAGATGCTCCTGGAGTACAGCATCAAACTCAGCCATCAGCTCCACAGTTTTAAGGAAGTTTCCATTGTTTGCCACATACAACTGATCTGAAGTGCCACACAGTGCTAGGTTTTGGGTAGTAAGCATTTTCACAACGGCAATGAGCCTTTTCAGAACATTTTGCCAGTAAAGAGACTCTGATGCAATCTTCTCTTGATGCTGATCATCTACAGTGGCCGTTAACCTTAGTGTCATCTCAAGCTCTTTGCACCTATGGAATAATGCTCTCTGGTGATTTGCTGCCTTCTCATGGCATGCCAGATTTCTAGCCAGATTTTACCAGTCCTTTGTTCCTGTAGAGCCCAATGTGCCTGGAACATTAGACTGGAAGAGTTTGCAACAAAAACAGTATGCAGCATTCTGGGTTTTTGAGTACATAAGCCATGGTCTCTCCACATTGTCACCATTGGGGATTTCACGCCAGTAATGTGTTGGATGGAAACTTCTATTTTCATTGTCTTTGGGGAACATGAAGTTTTTCACTTGCTGTGGCCCAGGCAGTACAAGGAAGTCCCTCAGGCTACTGCTCAAGTGGGTCCACAGTCCTGGATCATCTAGACTTAAGGAACTAAACTCAGCAGCAGCTGTTTCCTGCACCTCCACCACACACTTCTCTGTTCTACACTTTTTTTTCAGGAATGTGCATGGTTACATCCATTTGAGATGGAGATATGGATGCTTCAGTAGCTGCCAGGTCACCTGCACTCTGACTAATTGGAATATTTGTGTCTATGTATCTCAGGAGAGTTCCTTCCTGCTTAGATATAAAAGCTTCCTTTGCTTTCTTTCTTTTTCTGAATGCTGCCCCAGAGGGGCGTTTTCTTCTTTCACTCATGACTGCTGTTCTGTACCAGCTATAGTGGCTCTCAACACTCAGTTGAAGGGGACAAATAAGCAGGCTGAGTGAGGGAAGATATCAGTATCTTAAGGGCCTAATTGACTCCTACTACTTCAGTTAACTGCCTTTCTCCTCCAGCAGGTTCAGGGAAGCAGCAGGAAACAGGAAGCTCCCTGAGAAACTGGTGTTAATCAGTCCAGGCTCCTGGGGGTGCTAGAAAGGTACATTAGAGGATCCTCCTCTCTCTCCCTGCAGCTTCTGCTGCTTTCTGTTATTCCCTCTCACCTTTTCTCCTGCCTGCCATGTCTCTTGTGCCCGCCTTCCTCTAGCACAGCCCTCCACCATCTCTTTGCATCTAAAGCAGAGAGAATACATATGCACCAGCAGGACACAATTTTCTACACTCTGGGTCCTAGTGGTGCCCCCCACAGTCTGGCACCTGAGGCCAGTTCGTCTCATGGTAAGGCCAGCCCTGAGTTACAGTGACACAATGTGATCATCTGTATCCCCAAATGTGATTTATGTGCTTGACTTAATTTCAGCCCTTTCATCTAGGGAAAGAAGGAGGTGCCTTTTCTAATAGTTACCTAGCTGCTTGTGAAACGACAATGCCAGAGTGGGTAGCTGTCATGTTTCTGAGGTTTGCTGCATCTGGCCCCTTTCTGATCTCTGAGTGCTATCTTTCCCCATCCAAAACATGAGTAGTTAAATGGCAAAGTCTGGTGATGCACAAGTACCTGAATTATTTACATTTGATTGATTGGTTTTGACCTCTCTTTGCCTTCCCTATGTTCGGGTGGAATCTCATGATATTTCCACTCTCAGACCGGAACCCAAGAATGCTACCCCACGGGTACCAACTGCTTATTGCCCTGGCTGGGTTTCAAGCATGTGCATTTCTTCATATCTGCCCAGTGATATTGACCAACAGCCTTCTTGAAACCAAATGTATGTATTTAGCAGTTGCAATAAAGCACCAGAGAAAAAGGGCTTTTAAAATCGCAAAGAGCCGAGAAGCAAATTTAGTCTCATGTAAATCTTACACTTTATTACAAGCTAAGCTAGATAGGCTTTTCTCTTCAGTTACGGGGGCAGAACAGAACTAACTTACAGGAGGATTTGAGCTGGCAAAAGGAATGTGACTGTGAGAGTTTCAATGTGCTTCTCTCAGTCAGACCCATCCTAATTCAAATTGGTTTGGGTGCTCGTCTCAAGAGCATGCTGGGGTCACTAAGGCTACTTGCTGGGGCATTGTCTCTTAACAATCTGTCAGTTTCAGCTGGTAGGTGACTGTTCCAAAGGACCTCCTCTCTCTTTCCCTACATGAAAGGTCTGAAACAATCTTCTCCCATCTTCGAAGCTATGCACATAAAATCACATTTTGAGATACAGATGAAAATCTACATGTAGTACAGATATTTCATTACAGTTACTACGGTTACCATTAATAATTCAGCTTTTACCCATAATTATCTAACATAATATCACAATTATTCCAACCACAGGGAAATATTTTGGTATCTCAGGCACCACTGTGTGGTAAAGCAAGTGTGGGAAAATGCTGACTTGTTAAGTGGTGACTATTGTACTGTATATGATATCTAATAAGCTCAACTGTCCACTAAAGAGGCCTCATTATGATATTTTATAAAATAATGCTACTTTTTATTTTGTTGCATACTGTGTTTTTGTAGCTCTCTTCCCTTATTGATATACTTGATTACTGAATGTTATATGCATCACATATTTTGTTATCTTTGAGCAATTAAAAGTGTAGTCAGTTTAAAACCCGAGCTACATTTAGTACAATTCTGATTTCTTACATACCACTGTGTGGAAATTGAGGCAATTTTTAATCTAATCAGGGTACGTGACTGTTCAGGAAGTTTTGATAACCAAGGTTGAAATGCAGTAGGTCAAAACCAATCAATCAAATGTAAATACTTCAGGTACTTGTGCATCACCAGACTTTTTGCCATTTAACTGACCATATGTTTTTGATTACCTTTGCACGAACTGCAGCAACAGTGCAGAACTGAGCACACTTTGAATTTTATGAAGCATTTCATAAGTAAAAATATTTTAAGTAGTGATTGTAATTTATTGTTCTGACAAGGGGTCATGCAACCCCTGGTACCGAAATGGATGAATTACAGCACTATCCTACATCCTGTATTTTGACAGAGGAGTTGTTTTTATGAAAAACACATTTCTGTCATTAGAAGTAGAACAAAAACAGATTTACAGTATCATGGAGTTTTATTGGAAAAATGTGAAAACAACGGTTTTACAATGTGCTTAGTTTGTGGGCTAGTATGTTCCTAAGAGTTATTATAATCCAGCAGAGCATACATTCTCATTCCATAGGCCAATGGTATTAAAAGCAACAACTGGAGGGCACTTTCCGAAAGCAGTCAGTGTCCCAATTACAGTCTTTCATCAATAGAGGTTCTGGTAATAATCTACTTATTGTAACCACTAGTTCATTTTTCTTGCAAGGCTTCACCTCCCAACAGACACAGTGTTTCAATGAATGCCAAAGTAGCTCCATCAGCTTAAGATCAAAGGATCTACAGCTTTTCAACAGTTGCTGTGATAGACAAGCCAACTGCACAGCCATCAAGCTGTGCAGAACCACAGTGAGTGTGGTGTTTGGAATGCAGTATTTGTAATGGCCCATCACTAACTCCCATCACATAGGGGTTCTTTTGTGCTCAGGAAAGTTGCTTGATTGACAATTTCAGAACACAGAGTTCTCTATTTGGGCCTGATCCAAAGCTCAGTGAAGTGTATGAGAGCTGCTTGTTGCATAGCACTTTTAGGTGTCTAAGCATGGTTTTAGGAGCCTAACTTTTAAAAACCCCACCTTGGGTGCCTAAAGTGGCTCAGTGGTCTAACTCTGATCCCATTGAAGTCAGTGGTATAATTTTAATTGACCTCAATGGGACCAAGAGTCAGGCCACCACTGAGCAATTTTGAAAATCTCACGTTTGGAAAACCCTCATGTTTGGAAGTCTTAGCCAAGAGTATCCACTGGTGGAACATGTGCTTAGAAGGTCATTGTCTGAGAGTCATGGGGCACATAAGCAAAAACTGGATTGCATCTTCAGTCAAACGATAATTTGACTACTTGTCCATGTGCATTTTACAATTTACACAAAACTAGAATAGAATGAACATTCTGGAAAAAACTGCTTCCTAACCAGGATCTTCAGAGAGTTATTTGATTTGACCATGGCTTTAGAAAATAGGTACTGTACTTATAGTAGTTTAGCATAACTTCACATTCATAGAGATCACATCCACAAACCAGACCCCACTCTCTCTTACTATGTTATGTCTTATGAGTTTGGGCAATACAATTATGGGTATACCCTGTCAAAAAGCACAGTCATCACAAAATTGACTATTCTATTCAGTTTGACTATTCTATTCAGTTTGATTATAATCACTCTTTGTAAAAATAAAATTGAGTATGTACTGGGACTTGCAAGGAATGTCCAAGGCCTGATTTAGTTGCATCTTCTTAATGCTATATTGTCTACCACACAAGACTTCAGAGTATGTGTTTCAATCTACAGTGCTTGTTTTCTCTTTGAAAACATACAGCATCATAAAAACTACTGATATTAAATAACAATGTACTGTTAGCCTGAGCATAAGGCTTTATATTGCACTCAATATTGACCAAACTTAATGGGTCACTCACTGAGTGACTTGAGCCTTTTCAAATACCTTACAGCAAAATCCTCAGGTCACAGAAACCTGCAGAATTCCTGTCTGTCTTGTTTCTGATAGCTTGAATAAGACCTTAAGCTTTCTGTATTTCTTATCCAGGCATTTTTAAAAAGGAAGTGTACACACAATCCCAGGAGCAGCACAAATCCTAATGAGAGGTAACAGAATCATAGGTAATGGAGAGAACTCTAGTTAGCATTCTGAAATGGTGTGGGCATGTAGAACTATAGGTGCTTTCTTTCTGAGTTAATTTCTGTTGTGGCTTTTCCATATATTCTACTCCTTTTGCCTATGTCTGTTACATAGACTCATAGATTCTAAGGCCAGAAGGGACCATTATGATCATCTACTCTGACCTCCTGTATAACACAGGCCACAGAACTTACCCCAAATAATTCCTAGAGCATAGCTTTGTGAAAAACATCCAATCTTGATTTAAAAAATGGTCAGTGATGGAGAATCCACCACAGCCCTTGGTAAATTGTTCCAATGGCTAATTACTCTCACTGTTTAAAAAAAAAAAATCACACCTTATTTCCAGTCTGAATGTATCTAGTTTCAGCTTCCAGTAAAACCTTTGTGTTATTATGTTATATGTGTCTCTGTTACATGGAAAAGCTCATTATTAAATATTTGTTCCCCACCTAGATACCTGTCGCCTACAATCAAATCACCTCAATTTTCTCTATGTTAAACTGAAAAGACTGCGCTCTTTGAGTCTACCACTATAAGACATGTTTTCTAATCCTTTAATCATTCTTGTGGCACTTCTCTGAACCTTCTTCAGTTTACCAACATCCTTCTTGAATGGTTGGAATCAGAACTGGATACCACGTTCCAGCAGTGGTGCCAAATACAGATCAGTTAGCCAGTTTTTAATTCATTTACTTTGTGCTATATTAATTTTATATTGCTTTTGTTTTTTAATCAAAATATCACATGGCACCAAGTCAAATGCCTTTCAGAAGTCTAAGTATTACAGCAACACTATTCCCTTTACCAACTAAATTTGTAATCTCATAAAAATATCTAGTGTGACAGGATCTATTTTCCATAAACCCATGTTGGTTTGCATTAATTACTTTACTCTCCCTCAGTTCTTTATTACTCTCTATTGTGTTAGGGCTTTAGGGCTGTTCTTTTTGTTCTCATGTTGTACCAACTTTGGACAGCCATAATCCTCAACAATTCTTTAGCAGAAAGAAGCAGGAGAGGAAAGTGAATCTGATCAAAGGCTCTTAATCAGATCAAATTTACTGAATGGGCTGAAAGTTGTTCCAACACTATTTAGCATTAGGCCATACTCTAGAAGCAGTGCAAATCTCCACATATTTTTAGGGGAAGTATGAGAAGGGCTGAGGATGCTGCCTGTTTTTTCCAACCCTTCTCCCTGTGATTGGATCTTCCCAGTCACTCTATTTCCCCTCACTCTTTCAATCTTCCTCAGATTTAAATAACAAAGTGTTTGCTTTATTGCCAACACTTCCAGGCCTTGTAGTTTGATCACTAACAGAGCACCAATGGCAAGATAGTTACATTCATGGATACACATTTCTAGGATGGACTCTGTCTAGAGTCACTTGCTGTTGCTGTTCTACAACCATCTTTCTGTGCTCCTTTACTGCAAAGCCAGAGAGTGGTGGTATTTTAAGCAAATAAAATATTTAATCCGTTCATATTTTAAAGTTACACCGATTTATTAAAGAGGCATAATCTTTTAACATTACAAGTCCCCCAATCATAAAAGATGACTGCCAGACTGGGCAGCTATCTTGGATTAGCCTGAAAGCAAGTCAGATAGAAAGGGAGAGAGAGATAGACTCTCTGAATTTGCACATTAGAAAGTGAAAAGATAGCTAATGCATGTCCCCAATGTTGAGGCAGAGAGATCAATAGAAATCGTTTCTAATGTTGAAATGAAGAATGATCAGCAACCTCAGAGCTCCTGGTTACAGGAGATGATCTTGTTGTCTGAATGTTGTGCTACTGCTATGGAATTCATGCATGGAAGACAATCAATAGAATACTACTTTACATTTACTGTATATTAGAAGATTTTGTCAGCCTTTCCCACAGAGTAGATTACATCTTAATGGAGACACTGCCTCATGGATCAGCTCCTCTCCGATTCATAACATCATCTCCCAAATATGATTGCGTTACAACCTCAAGATAAATACTGCAATAGCTTATGTGAGAGAGTAAGAGTAGGAAAGTATTTAGTGATATTTTTAGTTGTCTTTTAACATGCTTTATCAGTTGGAAGTGAAGAGAGACAGCATCACATGATCAGCCAGCTCTCCACACACCACCAGTGATCTGAGAACCTTTGGAAGAGTCTTTCCTCCAAAGATCTCAAATGGTCTAAATGCTAAGCCCCACAATCCATCCGTATAAGGTAGGTGAGAATTATTACACCCATTTCAATGGTAAGTTACTAAGTCAGGGTAAGTGACAGGCTAAGGTCACAATTGGGTGAGGATATATGTTCTGTTTCTTTAAATCTGTATCAGGAAGCCAGATGGGACTCGGGGAGAGAGACTAGGATGGTTCAAGGCTGAAACTCTACAATGAAGTAGCAGAAGAGAGAGATGCACACACAAGTAGGTTTGGGAGTAATACTGTCTTCCCTATTTCTTTTTCAGTGTTAGAAGAAAGTAGTTCTTTATGTGGTTCTCTACTGTTCTCGTCAGATGCACAACATGTCAGTTGCAAAGCCAGAAACAGAAATCAGGAGTCCTGACACCTAAGTAACCTGCTCTAACTAACCAAGGGTAAAACGAATAGGAAAAATTCTTCCCTGATGTAATTCCATTGCACTAAATGGAGTTAACATCATAAAATTAACTTGTCCCTATTTAGTCAACTTATTTCATTTAAAGTAAAGTAGTAGAAAAGTGACAAGAAAATAAAAGGGGAGAGAGCCTTAGAACAACTGGACAGCTCAGAAGATTGGTAAGATGAATTCAGAACTTTTCAACTTAATGTTACAGTTCATATTGGCCAGGATCAGTATTGACCAAAACACATCACAACATGATAGCTATTCAGTAGTGGTCCAGTTCTAAGTGAAATAGAAAAACATCCATATAGCCCCTACTAAATATGCTCTAGTTCAAACAGGAATTAATTCAAGGAAGTCTGATGGCCTGTATTATGCAACAAGTCTGGCTGGATGATCACATTGGTCCCTTCCAATTCTATAATCCAGAGGTGCCCAATCTACAGCCCATGGGCCATACACAGCCCACTAGAACACTTTATAAGGTCCGCAGTCTGCTTCAAAACAACACACTAACTGCCAATTCATTAGCATTTTGTCATCGTGTTGTCATCAAGGTTTTAGTCTTGTGGCAAATTGCCGGTACTGTTATGCTGGGTCTCGCGCTTTCTCTTCTTTGGGGGAAGGTTCAGGGCGCCGTTGCTTGGAGTGGAGAGGGAGGGACCTGGGCCCGCCCTCTTCTCCAGGTCCCAACCCAGGGGCCCTGAGGTTAGTGGTGAACCACTTGTACTGGTGGTTCCTTCCCCTGGGTTACTTCCCTCTCCTGCCCTTCAGCTTGTGGAGGGGCTTCTTGCCTTCCTTCTACACAAGCCAGGTGCCCCTTACCTAGGGTTTTTGGACTTCTCAGCCCATCGCAGCATTTCTCCAAACTTTCCTTTTGTCTCTCTTCAAAACTGTTCTCTGCTTCAACTCCTTCAAACCGCTCTCTGCTCCAACCAAACCTTCCTGCTCCAACAACCCACACTGTCTGACCTGAAGCAGGGGTTTATATCATGTGACTCACTGCTGGTACTCTAATTGGCTTCAGGTGCTCTAATTGGCTTCAGGTGCTCTAGTTAATCTATAGCAAACCTTCCACCCCTTGCAGGGAATAAGGCTCCCTGCTAACACTCTCCTGCTGCCCTCTGGCCATGCTGTATCACAGTCTATACAAGTGTGTAAATAGACACTACTATACATAGAAACAACCTACATACATATGAAACAAGCTGAACTTAAAATATAAATCAATACAGGTGACTTTAAATATTATTAAACTATGTAGAATCTGTTTGGCCCACAAAAGGTTGTGCTTAGGTTTATGTAGTCCTCCTGTGTAATAAGGTTGGGCACCACTGTTATAATCTATAATCTACATCAAACAGCCATTCCAAAAATCCACACGAATTGGTACTCCTGTCAACACAGCCACAGCAGTGAAGCCAAGAATTAGCCAAACTAAGAATGTGAACAATCCTCTTACCTGTAAAGATGGTCCTTTCAGGTTGGTGCTGAAGCACATTGACAAGGGAAGCTCATCCCGCCATTACCCATGCTATTGCCCATTCTGCGGCTTCTTTGGCCAGAGAATTCTGGTTTCCAGGGTTTTCAGTCCAGAACCTTTCATAATCATTGTACTGTCTATAAAAAAGGAAAAATGGGAACAAATTCAGAAGAAAAATCAACACAATTTTAGGGGAAAAAAAGCTCAATTATATGGGACTCTAGATGGTAGAAGGCACCAGCATAAACAGTGGTTGCACTGGGAAAACCATGAAAATATGGCAAATGTAACTGATGTTCCAAAAGTAACTAGATTTACAAGGCCTAAGTTATATCTACTTTGGCAAACTAGGAGTCACTTGTACTTCTTTGCATGGATCCTCAGAAATACAATCAGTTCTAAGATTCCAGTGAAAACATTTCCCCCTCCTAGAAGTCACCAACAAAGCAACAAGAAGCTACAATGTGGTTTGTTTCATATCTGCTTCATGTGAGATTGCAGAGTCTCTAAAACAATGAACTGCTACTGCCTTGGTTCTGGAGAGAAAGTGGTTATGAGTGTCCCAGCCTTTCTAAAAAATGGGGCATTGACACAGAACAAAATATTTCAATGAGATGCAAACATGAAGAATCTCATGCACTATGGAAGGAATCTAATTGATATAAAGATGCTAGTATACAAGGGAGAGGTGAAAAGTGTTATGTACAAAAATAATATCCTCAACTCCTTAAATATTTGGAGAAGCAAATACTTTGTGTATAGCTGGGTATCATTGTTTTAAAACCAATAAAGGCAAATAGGGCCCAATTCTGCTCACAATTACAGCACGGTAAATCCTGGACAGCAATGAAATTACACTGGTGTAGGATCAGAATCAAGCCCCAAATATAGAAAAAAAAGATAACATTTATAACTTTAAATCTGCTACCAAGGGAGAATGATTAAATTAAAGATTTCTATTACAATGATCAAAATAACATGTTTTCCTAGGTAACATCATAGAATCATAGAAGTCAAGATCAGAAGGGACCATTATGATCATCTAGTCTGACCTCCTGCAAGATGCAGGCCACATAAGCCGCTCCACCCACTCCTTTAGCAAGCGACCCCTGCCCCATGCTTCGGAGGAAGGCGAAAAACCTCCAGGGCCACTGCCAATCTTCCCTGGAGGAAAATTCCTTCCCGACCCCAAATATGGCGGTCAGCTGAACCCCGAGCATGCGGGCAAGACTCTCCAGCTATACCCTCTTGAAAAATGTTATATCATATCATTGACCCATTGTACTATTTACTTCAGTGTGGCCCTTAATTGACCTATTGACTAAGCCCGTTATCCTATCATACCATCTCCTCCATAAACTTATCTAGCTTAATCTTAAAGTCATGGAGGTCCTTCACCCCCACTGTTTCCCTCGGTAGGCTGTTCCAGTATTGCACTCCCCTGATGGTTAGAAACCTTCGTCTAATTTCAAGCCTGAATTTCCTGACTGACAATTTATATCCGTTTGTCCTCGTGTCCACATTAGCACTGAGCTGAAATAATTCCTCTCCTTCCCTGGTATTTATCCCTCTGATATATTTAAAGAGTGCAATCATATCTCCTCTTATCCTTCTTTTGGTTAAGGAAAACAAACTGAGCTCCTCAAGTCTCCTTTCATACGACAGGCCTTCCATTCCTCGGATCATTCTAGTGGCCCTTCTTTGTACCCGTTCCAGTTTGAATTCATCCTTCTTAAACATGGGAGACCAAAACTGCACACAACACTCCAAATGAGGTCTCACCAACGCCTTATATAACATCGGTTGTAGTCAAATTCAATGCAATATTATCTGTAATTACATCTACAAAAGATTCATTCAGGCACTTGTGCAACTGACTGCTGAGCTGTGCGCACATTGAACTGGTATTTTTGTACAGTACCAGGTCATTTGTGGCTTGGGAAGGTTTGGGAAGGTTCATCCAAAGGTCACTGAGTCCAGGTAATATGAGCAAGAGAGGATATAATTTTTTTAGAAGTATGGGAAAGAAGCAGATTAGCCCACATTTAAAACCCTTGCTAAACAAAGAAGTCTTTGAAAATTTAAGTTCGTTTATTAGAAGTACCACAAATTTAAAACTAAATTGCACTCCAGATATGAAAGCATAAATTTGATTGAATTCCTAAAGGCATTTTAGTCTATGCTACCTAATTCCACATCTTTCATATAATTCAACTAATCAGCCACCAGATGTGGCTTCATTTAGAAATGTTTATTGAAAAAATAAGTGGTTGACACAGAACGAATAGAATGGCCTACATTAGGGAAATGAAATTTCTTAGTTAATATTGTTTTAACATAATTTATGGCATATTTGCTAGTGTTAAGACCAAAGGGCCCAAATCTCCCCTTGGATATACAAGTGTTACTCCCATTGACTTCATTGGGAGCTGTGCCTGTGTATGTGAAGGCTGAGCTTTGTTATAAGGAACTGATTCTGTGCCAGTAATTGTAGTCTGAGTCTAATTCTGAAATTAAAAGAAAAGAAGCTCAACCAGATGAGAAAAGTAATTTAAAAAACTTGAAACATCAGGTAAGGATATTTTTCTTTTCATTATGATCTAGAGAGAATGAGTCTGAAGTTAAAACCTTGTTTATTTCTACAGTACTGTAAAATAAACGGACCCTTTCTTTGTCATTTGTAAATGATCAGCAAGCTAGCAAGTTCACCAAGTTTCAGCTCCAAAGATTACTATCCCCAGCCAACACAATTACATTCCAAACACACATTAAAGCATTTTGGGGGATGCATATCCCAGCTGTAGATGGTGGTGCTTTTAGTCAGCTGACTGGGGCCAGAGAATAAAGACTAGTCTTTCAGTTGCTTATCTATCATGATCACATAAAAGGCAAAGATGAAAGAAAAAATGCTGAGGCCTTGTCTACATCTAAAACTTAGGATGACCTAGCTATATCTCTCAGGGATGTGAAAAATTTTGTACCGTGAACACTGTTGTTAGGTTGGTTATGTTTACAGAAGGAATATTCCATCGATTTAGCTACTGTCTTTTGGAGAGTTAGATCACCTACATCAATAAAAAAAATCCTTCCCGTTGATATCGGCAGCATCTATGCTGCAGCCCTACCGTGGCACAACTACAGCTCCATAGCTGTGGTGCTGTAGCAGAGCTATTGTGTATACATACATACAACAATTAGGTAGGAAGGCAAGCATCACTTTTTCCAAGGGTAGAGAAAGGAGGGATAGACCAGGGTTTCTCAAACAGAGGTCACAGCTTGTGTAGGGAAAGCTCCTGGCAGGCTGGGCTGGTGTGTTTACCTGCCCCATCTGCAGGTCCAGCTGATCGCAGCTCCCACTAGCGGTGGATCGCTGCTCTGGGCCAATGGGAGCTTCTGGAAGCGGCGTGGGCCGAGGGACTTTCTGGCTGCCGCTTCCAGCAGCTCCCATTGGCCTGGAGCAGCAATCCGCGGCCAGTGGGAGCCGCAATCGGCCAGACCTGCAGACAGGGCAGGTAAACACCAGCCCGGCCCGCCAGGGGCTTTCCCTACACAAGTGTCGACTCCTGTTTGAGAAACCCTAGGATAGAGGCAAAAGCTAAGGAAGTCCAGAGGGTTATATTCGAGAATCTTTTTTTTAAAATGGTAAATATTGAGAGTTTAAATTATTCCTAATCATCAAGTTGTGCACACTGATTTACCTATGTAATCATATGATCGTATTGCGGTTCCTCTAGTTCTTTCACCTGTTTATTTCACTCACTTATTGAGTCTGGCCTCTAATTGGAGAGTAGAAGCTATATTGATGTGTTTGCACAGTGCTTAACAAAATGGGGCCTTGATCTGCTTTGGGGCCTTTAGGAGTGACTGCAACAAATGGCAACAATATAGTAATTGATATTGCCTCCACCTTTGTGCCCGCTTAGCCAAGTACCTTGTCAGAGAGTATGAGACAAAAGCTGTTTTTTCCACTTATTCTTCTCTTGACACATCTTTAGTGACTTTGTCAGCGATATCGCTCTTGAAACAGACAGCTGTGAAAAACTATGTATGTGTTACTAGTATTTCTTTTCAGTTTGTAATATTTACAACATATTATATTCAGTGAGTTTGCCAATCTTCAGATGAACAACTGTTTTATTGTATAACCTTAAAAACTAAAGTTGATTTATTCTAGACTAAAATAATCACAGAGCCAAAATTCCAAACTGTTTTACTCTAGATACTACACCGCACAGTGCTATTGAAGTTAGTGGGCTGTAGGTCAGTACAGAAAGTGTCTCTGAATTTCCATTTGAATAAAGAAAGTGCTGTGATTAATAGTACTCACCTAGGATTTGCAGGACTTTATTATTGCTTATACAGTGCTGTGTGCATAACACTTTATAGACAATTTGCCACTGCCCTAAGAAATCTGCAATCTAGGGCCCTGATTCTGCAATTGGATCCATGTGGCTGCACCCTTGAAGTCAACAGCGGCTCTCTGTGGATGTAAGGGTCCAGTAGAGCAGGTCTGACTGCAGGTTTAGTACCTACATTAAAGTAAACACTGTAGAAACAAGGAGAAAGTCCCTTCCCAAGGATCTTTCATTCTAGTACCAGACACAGAAGAGACAAATTCATCTTGTGAGTATGCAGGTGCAATTTTACCTCAAGCTCAGGTAAAAGGATTGATTTATGAAGAAAGACTAAAAGAGCTAAATTTGTTCTACTCTATATAGCTATACAAAGCAATGACCAAGCGTTGGGAAATGAAAAGCAGGAAAAGACATGATAAAAGTCTACTAATATTTAAATAATGTAAACACAAAGGAGAGAGTAGTAATATTAAGAGTGATATGAAGGCAGCTTGCATATAAGTAATGGGATGAAATTAAAAATAAGAAAATTTAAGATGAGGCAACTTCTTGAGAGCTAGATATATAAATTGTAGAAGTTTCTCTCAAGGGAACTGTTAGGACTCCCCTTGCTTGAGATATTTAAGGCTACACTATGTACTCAAAAATACATTTTAGATGACAGCTCTTCACTGGCAGAGCACAGACCACGGGTTATCAAACCTTTTCATAGTGTGGTTCACATTTCAACAGACAGATAGGGATAGCTTCATGGACACCCATAAGGTCACCTCACAAATTGCTTATATGGAAAAATTATATTAGAAAAGTAATGCACCTTTATCTGCCATTTAATGATATTTAGCAGCCAAAACATGGAGAAGAGACAGCACTGCATGATCAACCAGGTCTCTGTGGACCATAGTCCACAGTTTGACAACTAGATGACTGTGACAGTCTGTACCCCATATTCACTCTTTGCACACTATTGTAAATATGCCATGTGAGGTATCATTGGAAAAAAACTCTGGTCAATATTGTCCTAATAAAATGCGTGTGGCAACATTGTATGTAAAGCTGTAAGATTCCACTGTGTGGTGTTACTAGTACCTATAGGTGTCTACACTACCACCTATGTTGACAAAATGTATGTCTCCCAGGATGACATAAGTTACACTGACATAAGCGCTAGTGTGTACAGTGCTATGTTAGCAGGAGAGCTTCTCCCATTGACATAGCTTATGCTGATTGCAAGGGTAGGTTTTTTTTATGCCAACAGCAGAGCTCTCTCCCATCAGCACAGAGCATCTTCACACCACGTGCTGCAGTAGTGCAGCTGTATTAGTACAGCTGTGTCACTGCAGTATGTGTAGACATGGTCTAAGACATACTCAAAGCCTGGGGAGTGGTCAGATCAGTTCCTCAGAGTCAAGAGACAAGCTAATGCCCCAGCCAGGTGTAAACAGGCCAAATGGGATATCAATTGTTAAGTGGCTATTCATTGGTAGGAAAAGGGACATGGGCAAAAAATCTACATCTTAAAAAGAAACATCTTGGGGTTCCCGTCCACACAGATATTGTGTCTCCTGAACCTCAGCTGGAGGTGCTTTTTGAAGAAAAGAAAGAGCTATAATAATGGAGAGTAGACACCCCAAATCATTCCTCCTTTTCTGTCTGCCTACAGCATCCAGGACACCTGAAGAACAAAGGAAGCAGCATTGAACACGTGGTGAGAGAGACCTTGCTTTGAATTCACTCTAGTTTAAGTTAAGCATTAATTGTATTTTACTTTATTTTCCTTCTAAGCAATTTTATTACTTTTATGTCTCATTACTTATAGTCACTTAACGTCTATCATTTTGTAGTTAATAAACGTGTTTTATTGTTTTAGCCAAACCACTGTGTATGGATTGAAGTGTTTGGGAAACTCCATTTGGGATAACAGGATTTGCGCCTACCATTTTCTAATCCTTCACTCTGCTGCAGCTACATTTCTATTTTTAGTGCACTACGTCGATCAGAACTGGCTCACATACGTCTACCCAAGGTGGAATTTATACTTCCAACTCAAGCATGGACATACCCTGAGTGATTTAGGGGAAGACTTTCAAAGGCACAAATAGCAGTTGTATGTCTAATTCTCATTGACTCTCATTGAGACTTAGGCTCCTAACTGCTATTTGTGCCTTTGAAAGTCTCCTCATTAGGCTTCTAAGTCCCATTGCCTAAGTCACTGCAGGCACTTAAAATTTTTTTACCCATAGGCTCCTAAGTCATTTAGGTATTTCTGAAAAATATTACCCTGAGATTTCTAAGTCATTTAGGTGGTTTTGAAAAAAAAAGGTACACACATTAACAATTTTTGGTCCATCACAAAATTTGTCTCATGAAAAGATGATTGAGAGACTTGGTCAGAATACAGCAATAAATAAACTAGCACACACACGCCATCTTCCCTTCTGATAGGTTAAATTAGCTAGCCTTCTCCCTTCCACTGCCAAGCTTTGTATGCTGTTAGAAGTTTCTCATCACTTAGTTCCTGCATGGTACATTTGCTGTCACAATACTTGAAATGCAGAACATAATATTAAACACTGTCCTTTCTAGAAAGGACAGAAACATTTTGAACTTGCTAAAGAAAGAAAACATTATTCTACAGAGGAGTTGATCTCCCTTCACTATGCATCATGCCCATCAATTTTAGGAATTATGTTAGTTGATTTTTCCATGAAACCTCAAGATTTGTTTTTGTTTTTAATTAACATAATTTAATGGATCCTCTGATTAATTCAGCTTTCACAGGGTCTCTGCAGAGAAACCAAGTGTCTGCTGTGGGACAGGGGTATGGGAGCCTACAGGAGAAGGAGAACCGTGAAGAGACTCTGCATAGATCTGGTTTCTAAAGGGAGCATAATCTAAAATGCCACTAAAGAGTAACCCAAGAGAAGCCTTTTTGTGAGGTTCAGTCTTCTAGGCTCTCTATAATGAGTAATGATGACAGCCTAAACTGACATTCACTGAGGTAACTGGGAGAAAAGCATTGGCCTTTTCTGGGCAACCCTGTGATAGGCCCAAGGAAGACAGTTTAAGCCTCTCTTAAAAAGGACAGTTGTCCAATACAGGCTGGAGAACCCATCAAGGGGCAACCTCCGTGGATTAGTTATTTGAGGATTTATACTGGAGAATGTTACAAGAAAAGAGAAGAACCAAAATAGTGTATGTGATTAGGGTTCCTCCTATTCCCTCAGGGTGACTGAAGTCATGGGAGGATCCACATATGGGGACTTTGGAAGTATACTATAAATGAGTGAGAAATTGGACACTGTTGTATCAATTAAGGGGTGTCTCGGGCCTTATTTGCTGTTACAACACTATCCCTTATTCTCTTCTGCTGTAAAGAGTCTTTTGTAAGGGAAATCCCAGCTTCACAGTCTTTTAGAATGGTATTCAATATGTTCATACCTGTCCTTTTGAGAGAAAAAGAGAACAAGTTAAATGCAGATGGTCTGGAGTGGCTGTTGTCATTGAAGTCTGATCCTATTTCCTTTGAGGCAAAACGACACAAACAGACAAAGTGGGAGAGAAAGGAATAGAAGAGTGTGTGCTACAATCTGACAAGGCTCCAGCAAGAGAAAAATGTCAACAAATTGGCAGGAATTCAGAAAGGAGCAATAAAAATGATTGGAGAGAGTGACTAATGAAAAAATAAAACTATAACAATAACTTGGCCAAATGATGACTATGTGAGGAGGGAGAGTGCTATGGTAACTGTCTACAACTATTTGGAAACTGGAAGCACCAACAAAAGAGGGGATTCATTTAGAGTGGTCCAATAGGACACACTGGGATTAAACTAACTGAAGGAATATTTAGCAAAATTTCCTAATAGTGAGATCTAGAAGATGTGGTAGAAATATCTCCCAAGGAAAGCAGCGGAAACTCCATTGTTTGCGTAACGTACGATATCATCTGGACAAAGCAGTGGAGAATGTACACTGGAGAACAATTCTCACTGGCAGGGGTGGACAACTGGACTAAATGATTTAACACATCTTTTCCATTTCTAGCTTTTGAAACAAAATTAACAGCTGTTCATTAACCTGTCAGAACTATCTCCTTGCATAATTCAGCTAACGATGTTTTTTCTTTATCCAATCAGTTTAGTCTATCGATTATAATCTCATTTTCTGCCAGGGGCTTTAGTTCATCTTGTTAAAAAGGCAGTCCCAGGATATGCACAATCTCCATAGAAATTGGTTCAGATCCTCTTCAGAGGGTTCTGCCTCAAAACCATATTAAAAAGAAATGGTGAGTTCACTTGGCTCAGAGCTTTTCAGGAGAGATTTTGCGAAGCCTGCCTCCTTCCTGGTCTCTCTCCAGCTGGGAAAAAGGTAGGGTTTAAATAGGCCTTTATTTCCCAGCTTGCCTTGTCCCAGCCCAGGACTCCCACATTGTTTCCAGAGGAAACTATATTTACCAGTGACCCTGTTCCCTTGTGCCCCATGGATAGCCCAGCTAGGAACTACTTGGAACTAGATTTGTCCCTCATCACCTCCTTGCTTGTCAGGCTCCAGTATTTGGCTTTTAGAACAGGGTTAACATTACAGCTCCCAGCCTGCCTTCCAGAGACCACTTCCTCCCCCCTGTTGTTTTCAAAAAGGCAAACCTGGAGATGGAGTAATTCTGATCCAAGACCTGGAGGATTCCCTCCAAAAATCTGTAAGAGCTAGTACACCCCCTTAAAGGTATCTTCAGTGAAAGTTAATATAAATTGAACATAGATGCATTAGATTTATATCCCAATTTGTCACTCGGTAACTTGGCTACATCTACACTACCACACTTACAGTAGTGCTGCTGCACTGTAGCACTTGTGGTGGAGAGGCTCTAAGCTGATGGGAGAGAGCTCTCCCATTGGCTTAACTCCTGCCTCTGTGTGAGGCGGTAGCTACATCAGTGGGAGAAGCTCTCCCACTAACATAGCGCTGTTTACACCAGTGCTTAGGGTGGTATAATTTACATCGCTCAGGGGTGTGGATTATTCACATCTCTGAGCAACATAAATCATACCAGTGTCACTTGTAGTGTAGAGAAGGTCTAAGAAAGGTACTTGTTTTTTCATTATTGTTTTAATCTCCAATTAGTATATGTATTTTCAAGCTTTTTGGATTTTTTGTAAAAAATTGATCAATTGAAACATCATCATGTGACCTAAAATAGCTTTATATTAGTATCTGGGGAAAATTAGATGGAGCAATAGTTTAAAATAGAGGGGACAGGTGCTTAGCAAGCACCCAGACACGTCATGCTTCCAGTATCTGAGACAGCTGGCATGACACACAGAGAAGAAACATTAACATCGTTTTAAAAAATTAGAAAAATATAGTAAAAAAAATATTGCCTGGTCCTTCAAGCAACAGATGTTCAAAATATTACTGTTTGGATAGAGGATAGAAAAGCTACTTAGAATGAGAAATCAGGACCAAGGTTGTTGGCTCTGGTATTATAGTAATAAGTTATTAGCTCAGTAGAGAGGAGGCTGTAACAGAACACTGAATCAGGTTTCTCTCTACCTCCCCCACATTTCACGTTCCCCCATTCCTTGCTAGATCCTAATAACTGGCTGAACCAGAACATCCTGAAAATTTTGCACAGTTTGGATTCATATTTGAATCTGCACCTGAATTCCATGACTCAAATCCTTCTCTTGATCTCAGTAACTTTTCCATCCCTTGAGCAGTGTTTTTCAGCTATTCCCCTCAGAAAAAGAACTTATTACTAAAATATTTGCCAGGTTTTTAATGTGCAAAGTTGTAGAGCGGGCCTGCTGGACTAGACCTAACAATAAAAATAAACAAATAAACATGCAAGTTCCCCCTCCCCTGCAAATGTGGTCAAGTTTTGACCTGTCAAGGTTCCTTCCCCACTCTGAACTTTAGGGTACATATGTGGGGACCTGCATGGACACTTCTAAGCTTAATTACCAGCTTAGATCTGGTATCGCTGCCACCATCCACATTCCTCCGTCTGGAACACTCCCTTTCCTCCCAAAACCTTCCCCTCCCTGGGTAGCCTTGAGAGACTTTTTCACCAATTTCCTGGTGAACACAGATCCAAACCCCTTGGATCTTAAAACAAGGAGAAATTAACCATCCCCCCTCCTTTCTCCCACCAACTCCTGGTGGATCCAGATCCAACCCCCTTGGATCTAAAAACAAGGAAAAATCAATCAGGTATTAAGAAAAAGGCTTTTAATGAAAAAAAAGAAAGGTAAAAGAAAATCTTCTGGGAGAGATTAGCATACCAGCTACTCTCACAGACAACAGATTCACAACACAGAGGATGTTCCCCTGGGCACAAATTTAGTTACACAAAAAATACCCAAATACCCAATTTTGATAATTCCCTTAATGGTACCAAGACAAGTTACAAAGAAAATAAACATTAACCTATTTATCCCTTTCTAAAACTTACTACTCTGATAAGAGGCTGGTTCCTTGATCTTTTTCACTCCGGCTGAAACTGAAACTCTAAACAAAGGAAAACTTCCCTCCTTCCTTTTGAAACATCTTGTTCCCCCATTGGTTCCACTGGTCAGGTGTCAGCTAGGCTAGGTGAACTTCTTAACCCTTTACAGGTAAAAGAGGCATTAACCCTTAACTATCTGTTTATGACATGACCTTTTTAGAAAATCGTGATTAGCCACAGGAAACGACCACTTAAAACTCATAACTAGCTTCACTAAGTTTCCCAAAGTCATGGGAAATTCAAGCACCTAGTAAATTCCCTCTGTTCTCTCTCTCTTCCCCCCTTCTCTTTATCTACATTAGCTCCAGGGGCGGCTCTAGGCATTTTGCCACCCCAAGCACAGCAGGCGGGCTGCCTTCGGCAGCTTGCCTGCGGAGGGTCTGCTGGTCCCGCAGCTTCAGCTTTGGGGCGGCAAGCCACTGGGGGCGCTCTGCCGGTCACTGCGAGGGCGGCAGGCAGGCTGCCTTCGGCGGCGTGCCTGCGGAGGGTCCGCCGAAGCTGCGGGACCAGCGGACCGTCCGCAGGCAAGCCACCTAAGGCAGCCTGCCTGCCACCCTCACGGCGACCGGCAGAGCGCCTCCAGTGGCTTGCCGCCCCAAGCATGCGCTTGGCCTGCTGGGGCCTGGAGCTGCCCCTGATTAGCTCCTCCAAAATAAAAATGCATTGAGGCCAGTTGAGCACATTTTAAAGACTGCGTTATCTTTTCAAACAACGTGTAGCACAACAGGCCTATGGAGATCTGCAACTCAAAGGATATTAGTGCTTACACTACTGAGGCTCATTTAGCAAATTCAGAAACCTTCATTTTAAAAACCCAATTTTGATATTTTTAAAATATGTTTTTGGGCAACTGCTTCAAAACCTGTCATATTTTGAAAATACTCAGCAGAAGTAATGCCAAATCCTCAGATAGCATAAATTAGCACAGCTCTCTTGAAGTCAATGGAGCTATGCTGACTTAAACCCTTTGAGGATGTGGCCCAATATTTTTAGATAAAATAAGCTGTAATGAAATGACATCAGAGCTGATTGAATTACAGTATATATGTGAACATCCACTGCATTTTCATCTACTGATTAATTGAAGGACTGGATATTGCTGATATCTACTTCAAAATGGACTACCATTGCTTCATTTTCCTCCTGTAAGTGTTTAAAATGTTTGCTTTTTCAAAATTCCACATCTGATGACTGTTCGGAATTGCCCTGCTCTCCCCTCACCCTCAAACATACACTTAAAAAAAAAAGAGCACTTTGGAATGTTTGCAAAGATCTCCAAACACTTCTCTTTGAAAAAAAAATGTCTTCAGAGACTAGAGATTTGTCCCTTCCAGTTCTGAATTCCTAGTACTTCACCTGGAAAGCTATGCCACCACTTTTCCTTATCCACATAGCCTGAAAATATGGGACTTCTTGTCCAAACACAAATGATGCCAGGGAAAGATGCACCCACATTAAAGCATAGAACCCAAGAGAGCCAACTTTGGTTCATGCCAAAAGGTATCTAGCAGCATAATCAAGAAAAAAGATGAGAGGAAAAATAACTCAGAGCACGACAAGGTTAATGCCAACTTCATATCACAGAAGTCAGATTTGTTTTTCCCCCTCAAAATTATCATCAAACTCGAGTGACATTTTTTTCCCTAATGGAGATATTTTTCTCCATGACTTTTATCTTTTGGCAATAGTTTCAAGTTCACTAAATGGAAAAACAAATTCTAGCACAAGGATTCTCTAACAAAATTTCCTGGTAAGGTGTGTGTACTGTACTTAGTCATGTTTATCCACCTTCAGAGCTACCATTTTACTCATTAAGAACCTGATATTATAGAGAAGATACTGTTAATGGACATGTCTGGAAAAGCAAAATTACACATGTATGCAATGTTTTGAAACAATTTTATGGTTCCACCTCATCAATGTCTATTGTTGTCAATCGGCAGTAGTCAGCTTAAGTATATTTCATTCACATCTTCAGGAATAGTATTTTAAAAGAAAGATTCCTACTAAGAGTCTGGATGCCCTCTCATCATTGCAACTGTACTGGATATTTTACATCTGAAGGATAAAAAAAACCCACTTTGGACGAACGCATAGGAATTGAGTTATCAAATAATTTGACCTTCTGACCCAAGTACAGGGCATTGAAAAATCAAGCAGCAATGTTTGTAAAAAAAAACCTAAAAACATACCAAATAGAAAGATTCCAATTTGGATCAAAATATGCCACAACTTACTCCATCTCTTGCAAATTCTTTATCCTTTAACACCATAAAGAAGGCAATTAGAAAAACAGACCATAAGATAAAAACAAATGTAATGCTCTTCTAAAAAGCAAATTGGTTAATCATATATTTATTTACACAAAGATTTTATTACATTCAGCCAGGAATGGAAATTCTAACAGCACAGCAGGTTTACTCAATAGCTGCATAAGGTAGGGTAGCTGATGAAGAAAAGGTGGAGAAAGTTCAAGCCACAAGAGGAAAGGGTTTCTCAGCAAGAGGCAGGGTCATGAACCAAACCAATATATATGATTATTTTTAGTGCTGTAAAACCATGTGTCACACTGTGCCACATACTTGTACTTTTACTACATAATGTAGCTTAAATGAGATCACGACACTTTATTACATTTAATTTACAGTATCTTTGTTGTAATCATCCATAAAATATACAAGTGAACATCAGAATAAACCTTAAAGAACAGATATTTCATCTAAATGCCTCTACTGGATTGATCTTTCTTCTAGTACAGCAAATGTAGAGAAGTGAGTTCAAACTATACATGTTTTTAAAAGTCCAACTAAAACCTCATTAATAAGGGTGAAAGTCACTTCCCGATGTATACTCATATAAAGCCACACTCATGTGATTTTGTGCAAGCAACACCACAAGGGGCAAGGGGAAGGAATTCAACCTTCCCTCCACCCTGGGGGCAGGCAGAAAATGAACACCTCTGCAGCTGCTATTTCAGGCTTTCTGAAATCGGGCCTCGGACTCACTGTACTCAAGTAAATGATCCTGTAGTCTTCCCTACCCCAAGCTACGTCCAAACAGCTCTTCAATCCTTTCCCTGGGGTTCTCACCTATGTGGAGCAGACACAAAGCCCACTCACACAGCAGGTCTTCCCCCAAACTCTTATTGCCAGACCCAACACAAGTGCTTAAGGGGTGTGAAGAGTCTAGAACCAGACTTCCGCACCAGGCCGCATTTCACCCCAAATGCAGTAAACTCAGTGACCAAGTTCATTCCTGGAGCACTATTTGCCAACCCCAAACATTCAAAAATCATGAGTCAGGCCCCAAATATCAAGAGGGTGGCTTAAAAACCATGACATTTTAAATATAATACATTTGGGGATCTTTTTATTTCTTGGTCTTCCAGGGTACGCTTGGGTCACATCTTCAAGCTTTTCTCTGCAATCACGAAGGCTAGAAACTTACACTTTAAAAAAAAAACAAAAACTGAGATTTTCATGTAATCACTTGTCTCCAGCAGCTGGAGCTTTAAGTAAAACATCAAATACCATTAGAGTTGGCAGCTGGTGGTATAACTCCAATGGAGTTACACCAGGGATGAAGCTAGTCTATTGTGCGCTACAGAATGGGAAACATGATCTAGAATGATCTCAAGTCTCTTGCTCAAGTGTATCTCATGGACATGCCTGGGTTGTGGGGCAGAGTGGGGGAGGGGAAGGGTTTGAGGTGTGACGGGCATGTGCAGAAAGAAACATATTCAGATCTCAGACGGCACAGATTCCTTTCATCTAAGTAGGAAGGCTGGGGGGGTGGGGTGGGGACTGTTTTCAGAATGAACGTCTGGGAATCCTTGGCTAGATCCAGGCAAAGTTCAGCGGACCCTCCGCAGGCACGTCTGCGGGAGGTCCACTGGCGCCATCTGCCGCCCTCCCCGCGGGACGCTGTCCCAAGCGCGTGCTTGGTGCGCTGGGGTCTGGAGCCGGCCCTGCAATGGTGCATAGGAGTGTTATGTAGGTGAAGGGAGAAGTCAGCCACACCAAAATGCCTTTAATAATGCTTCTAAATGTTTTGCTTATAAGCCACTATACACTAATTATATTTCTTAGAAGCCTATAAAATGTCTGAGACCTATAAGACAAACAATCTAAGGCAATGGTGGTGGTCGTTCCCAGCCACTGAGAGCTGCGGGAAACCACGCCTGCGGACGGTCAATGTAAACAAACTGTCTCGCAGCCCGACAGCGGATTACCCTGAGGGGCCGCGTGCAGCCTGCAGGTTGCTCACCTCTGATCTAAGGCCTCCAGTAGATTTTTAACTCACTAGGAAAACTGTCTCTGAATTTTAGGCAAAGGAAAGAGGGGATTAATAATGGATCCAAATTTTACAAATGGCTTCCCTCTATAACGGACTAAACCAAAATCCCAGCTCTGAATGTCTTAGATCTTTAGCCTATTACAAGTCTCGTTCTGGATCCAATTTTTTCAGCTTGAACGTCTCTGTAGTTAAAAGCAAAACTTACCTAAGCTACTGCTACAGTAAAATTAATGGGTCAGAAGGGACTGAGCTGGTAGCAATTTGCTTGAAAACTTTCTCTCCTTACATTGTGTGACAATAAAAATCTGTTCTTAATAAAAGTCTTCTTTCATCCTTGTACTACAACAACATACTTGTGCCTATATAAAACTTGCAGATTGCCCCCTCACTCCCCATTTTCAACCAGTATAGGTTATTTTTATGTATTTAAATAGCCCCAAATCTGTCCACATAAAAAGGCCATGCAGCCTATGCACTGTTAGAATGTGAGCTCAAAAATATGAACAGTTTGCTCTAAGTGCAGCAACTTTGATACCTAGAAACATTATGAACAGTAAGAAAGGAAAGTCTCAGAGAAATGTTGCATGACAGATAAAGCTACATGATCACTGGGTGAAGCATTAGAGCACAGAAGATAGAAATGCAGACTTGCTTTCTAGTGCAAGAGAGTGGAAAATTCTGAATATAAAGAACATTGACTAAACAGCAAACAAACCCACCGTTTGGTAAATGTCAGTGAAGTTAGTGCTGATTTGCAAATATCTGTTGTCTGAAAAGAAGACTAATTCATTTTTATAGAGATTATAAATGCAGCATAGGATCCAATGAGTGTACATAGAAAGGGGTTTCCCTTTTTTAAAAAAAAATGTGCGGGAAACTGTTAAATGCTGAGGAAGTGTTATGTGGGAGATCAGTCTTTAAACTTAACCAGATAACTCATTTCATCCTGAGTTATATATTTGAGTTAAGAACACACCTTTTTTTCCCCCCTTTTGTCATGAAGACAAGGCCAATAAAGCAGTCAGTTTTGCAGGTTCTCCGTGCTTTCTAGTCAGAACTTGGCTTGACAATCTCCTAGCTCTATTCCCCTTGTATACGAAGAGAGAAAAAAAGCCCTTCCTTCTCTGCTCAAAGAACTCTACAATATTGCCCCTTCACGTTTATATATCTGCCCTAAAAAGTGCAAGTGGGGATCCTTTCTTCCAGCCTGAAGGCTAAGAAATTTCTCTGGGACAGGCTAGGCCTTTTGTACATGGCTTCCTTTGAAGGCAGTTAACCACTTCTTTTCCTGACCTAAGTTACGTCTACATTACATCATTTACAGTGGTGCAGCTGCACCGATAGATCTGAGCTGCTGTAGCGCTTCTGGTGAAGACTCTATAAGCTGGTGGGAAAGAGCTCTCCCCATCGGCTTAGTAAGTCCTGCTTCCATGAGAGGTGGTAGCTATGTTGGTGGGAGAAGCTCGCCTCCCAACACAGTACTGTCTACACTGGTGCTTAAGTAGGTTTAACTTACGTTGCTTAGGGGTGTGGCTAATTCATGCCCCTGAGAGACGTAAGTGATACTGAAGTAATTTGTAGTGTAGACATCATCTAAATGTGTAAGCTACACAACCCAATATGCACCTCTACCCCAATATAACGCTGTCCTCAGGAGCCAAAATATCTTACCGTGTTATAGGTGAAACCGCGTTATAGCGAACTTGCTTTGATCCGCTGGGGTGCTCACCCCCCCTCCCCCCCACCCGGAGCACTGCTTTACTGCGTTATATCCAAATTTGTGTTACATCAGGTCATGTTATATCGGGGTAGAGGTATATTTCTGAACAGTTTTAAAATATATCTTGGTTAGTAAATCTCGCATTGAGATAAAAAACTGAATTATATTTGAAGAAAATCGAATCAACATCTTTAAGTTCTGAACATTTAAAATCAGCAAATGCATCCTGTCACATAAAAAACTAGAAAGAAAACAAAAAAATCCATGGTGAATATACATGGAATTGGTTCATTTTAAATCCTCATAACTAAAACAACTTAGATTGTAGACTCAAGTACAAATCAAGCCAAGTTTTAACTCTCTAGCATTGTTTCAAAATTATATGAGTTCAAAATTTTTAGTCATAACATATATGGGGAAAATACTGTCAGAAATGGCTGGCTCAGTTTGGCTAAAACTTCGCATGGAAAGTTTAAGCCTATGGAAGTAGGTTTGGGAAAACTATGAGCAACTGAAGATGGTATCTTGGAATGGAAGCTGGAATTTATTCATAACTATAGCACGCGCTGCTTGCGCAAGCTCTCTTTTAAAAATGAAATGAAAAATATTTGAATAGTTTGTGGAAGGAATGCACTTTTGGGATGTAATCAAAGATGACAGAGGACAGATGCACTCTCAGATGCACTCTGACGGTTGATGTGAAATCAAAAGGAGAAGTTTAGGCCCTGATCCTACAAACACTTATGCTTTACTTTATTCATGTCTGTAGTCTCATTCCGCTAATTTCTCCTATTCCTCTTCTTACTACTACAATATTTTATGTAAAGTTAAGCATGGGCATAAGAGTTAGCAGGATTGGGGCTTTAGATAGGAGCCAATTTAAATGCACTTGCACTTTCTAACCCTTCTTGTCTTAGTGCCATGGAAAAAGGTCACTTTTAGAGTCCCTCCGCTTCCATTCTTTGCATTCAGCACTTCTAGCCTGCTTGACTTTTGGAAGTTTCTTTCTTTGGAGGTGTTTTAAAATATCATACCAGTAGGAAAAGCAGAAAAGGAGAAAGGAAAAAATTATCAAGAAAAATTATAAGCAAAACCTGTGTTCTGCCAAACGTGTTATAGAATTTTTCCAGCATGGGGATTGGGTTCACTAGAAAGAGAAAAATGACAAAGGCAACCAGTAGTGTCAATCACCCAGCTCTCTGCAATTAGTAGGGCTGCAAATTTGTCTTGGCAATTTTAAGGAAAAGTCTTTTTTTAATCATAGTGAAAAGGGAAGAGAGGCATGGAAATACAGAAAAACCTAAAAGTCACAATGAGAATTTTGTTTAACCAAAATTTTAACCTTGCTAGCTGCAATGAAAATGGAGAATTAAAACAGTGCTGTTCTGAACACAGCAGGGTTTGCTGTACAACAACTGACCTTTGTAAACTCAACCTGGCTTTCCAATTATTTTAATTGTCTTTTTTTTTTTAAACAAAGTGGAGGAGGAAGCTTCCTGATGACTCTTCAGGTAATTGAAGTTCTCACTGAGAGTCAGCTACTCCGTTCCCCCGCCCCCACATTCAGGGCCGGCTCCAGACTCCAGCGCGCCAAGCGCGCGCTTGGGGCGGCATTTTGCCGGGAGGGCGGCAAGCGGCTCTGGCGGACCTTCCGTAGTCATGCCTGCAGGAGGTCCACCGGAGCCCTGGGACCAGCAGACCCTCCGCAGGCATGTCTGCAAGAGGTCCCCCGGAGCCGCGGGACCGGCGACCGGCAGCGCGCCCCCTGCAGCGTGCCGCCATGCTTGGGGCAGCCAAATTCCTAGAGCCGCCCCTGTCCACATTAGCTGTCTGTGTCTCTCATGGCTTCACTTTGCAGCTTTCCATGAAGCTTGATCAACATTTTGGGGCCCAGTCTGACAGCACTTGCTTGTGTAGGATAGTCCTGCTGCAGGATCAGTCTCTTTACCATCATGTTCACTTCCCCCCCAAATTCCCAAATATGAAATTATAGACATGAAATTAAAGACATAAAAATTCAGGACTCCAAGACTCGCCTAAGAGCCATGACAAAAGTGACATTAGCCATCGAAGATAATTTGATTGGGTGAGTGGGTGAAGAAGTGGTTCAGTAGATCAAGTTCCAAGTATCTTGTCTAAAAAACTATAGTGAAATCTATTCAGGAAATGGAAAATAAAATTGGTTCTGACACACAGTCAGTAGTAGAAAAGCTGAAACAGGTTCTATACATTAGAGCACAGGAGCAAATGAATAATGACGTATCCCTGACTCAGCTCTTGGAACTAATGTAAAGAGCCAAATGTAACTGATGTTTAGGATACGTGTAAGAGATAGTTCTTTCCCATGAGAAGTTGCAACACAGTCAGGCAGAGGTTCTGAACTGTGACTCATGGATTGCTGTTTGCCCAGAGGCGCTTGATGGTGTTTTGCAAAGAGCTGGGTGAGCACATGATGTTGGTTCCCTTCATTTCCAGATAATTAGCATTAAATAACAGCAAAAAACACATTATATACATTCCTAATACAATCTTCCCAAATGAACAGTTGCTGTAGCTGCTGCAAGGATGTCACATGATCTCTGATGGGCAGTGAGTTTGGGCACAGTGGCAAATGGGAGGGGAAGTTCCCTGCATGAATGGGAAGTGAAGTGTCCATGTGACAGTCTCTCTGTAAATATGTAGTCCACATTATTAAAATGTTTGAGTCCATGCTCTGAAGAATTCCTGCTTGAACCTCACGCTACCACATTGCCTACAAGTGAGATATCTTTTAAAATCTATTTCAACCATAAGTTACATGTAGGCATCAGAACCTCAAGATGAGCACAGGCTGGAACTGATTTACCATGTGATCTCATTACTACAAGCAACATTTTCCCACAAACCTTCTTCTCCTATAGATTTGGAGGGAAGAGCTTTCTCTAAAATGTTTGTTCTTAAAAAATAGAGAGGGGACTGCTACCAGAGTGCCCTCTGTTAGGGCCTGTGCTTCTGAAATCTGCTTCCCCACTTGATCGGCAACAACATGCATTTGTTAACCTTCAGCACATTATTGCTAGGCCTGTCTTTTCTCCCTGGACAGTAGGGAGCTAGGAAATAGGTGCAGTCAGAAGGGGACACTGGAGGCGATTTTGATGGGGAGGTTTATTACATTGTTATATTCTTGATGATGCCTTGAATTCTAGAAAATACCTTCTGGCCTCCAAGTCAGGAAGGAAACTTTAGGGAAGAGGATCATCAAAGGGATGTGTCCAACCCCCATTAAGTTTCAGTGGAATTTAGATACCTCCCTTCCAATCATGCTTTTATAACCCTCCCGTAAGTGTTCTTAATCAAGAAAAACACATACAAAGTGCTGAAATGTCCTAGTCAGGATGGAAGCAGTAATATACCTACTTTAATCATGTTTTTTAAGCTCTGTGCTTGATCAGCTAACTACAGATAATCCCAAGCAATCCTTGTTAAGAATAAGAGGAAACATTTGCTTTACAATTTAGCCAAATGAACTTGGGCACATCACCAAAAGATTGCCAGACCAAAATCTGAACTTCTGCAACATTAAAGCGGATGGCTATTTTATATTCAGCAAACTGAGGATTATCAAAGCAATACATGTTTATTTTCTGATTATAATTATGCAGAGATGTCTGGATGCACAAGCATTCTCTTGTAAAAAGACAAAATCCAGATGTTAATAATTATTCTGATATAGATGAATTGGCATTAGAAGGGAAAAAAATCTTATTTTACTGAAGTTCTAAAATAGAAAGACAGTCATTTTTCAAGTCATGATGGTACTGATGTCTAATAATAATAATTTTTTGCTCTTATTTTCCCCCTTAAGTCTCCTGTTAATTTAATTGTTTTCCTCTAAATTATGTAGTAGCCCTTCTGACAAAAAAAAGACAATATCTTTACAAAAATATGGTTCTGCCCCTTCAAAAAAACCTGGAACTACTCATAACCACACTTAAAACTAACCATGTGCCCATTGTAAATTGGGGCTTAATTGCAAGGCCTGATTCTGATCTCAAAGTCATTGGAGTTATAAATTGGGGTAGATCTGGTGTGAGATCATAATCAAGCTTAATGCGTTATTTGTTATTAAGAGTTGTGACTGAGTGTTGGGCAATAGCAACTATATCAGCACTCTGATCACCATATCACCAATTAAATTGCCCTGGAATCTGACAGGCAAAGTTGTGCCTAATTGACAGATTAGAATGGCCTGGGGAGAGCTAAAGTGCTAATTAGCCCATTAGCTCAGGGAAAAGAAGATGACAACACAGGAATGAAGTAGAAAAGGGGCAGAGACAAGGCAAGGCAAGGCTGCCTGGCTTTGAGAGCCAGAGCCAAAGCCAAGAGAGCTCTTGGAAGGAGAGATCTCTTCCCTCTCCTATCGTTGGTCTAAGGGGCTGTGGAATTATGTGTTATTGTAGCTAAGGTGCTGCACAATGCTGTAAAGGTGATGAGGAATTCTGTAAATAGATGACACTTGATGTTTACAAGCAGTCTCCAAGTGGACAGTGTGCACAGAAGACGACAGTAACAGAGGGGACGCCCTGTTACAACAGTATTATATTTATTATTTGTATTGCGATAGTGCCTAGGAGCCAAGCAATGGACCAAGACCCTATTGTGTTTGTACAGCACCTAGCACAGACCTCTATTGTCACTAAGGCATATCTGGGAGGGCTATGTTTGGTGGGCTGTTTTTAGCACTGCTAAAGAGAGTTTCAAACCTCCAACTACAGATAGATCAAAAAAGTATTTTTAGCTTCATTTTTGAAATTCAGAAGCATTATCTTCAACACCTTAAGTAGCTGCTCTACAGTGAAGTCATTTCTTTGGAGTCCATACAATTTTGGGATTAGCCAGCAAGCGAGTAACATTGAAGAAAGAAAATTTCATCTTTTCTGCTAGTAATTATCTTTATATATGATATGGAGAGGTAGCAAAATATAGTTACTTAACAGAACAGTACACTAGAGGCACTTTGGTTTTGTCCCAATCCATAAAGCTTCTCTTTGACTTAATCCACTAGCGTTAGCTCAAAGCTTTGGTTGTCTGAAGACACCCCCCACCCCAACACACACAAATCATAAAGAAAAGTCTGGTTTTTGTCTATTAATTCCACTAACAGCTGTAAATTCATTAATTCATAGGTTTGTTATGTCAAGCTAAGTGGAGTCACAAAGTAGCTTTTGTTAAAATTATCCTGCACAACAGCCATGATATGTACCTGCAGTTTGATGATAAAGTTTCAATGGGGACAGGATAGCTCATGTTAATCACATGTAGACTCTTTCATTACTGCTTCACTGAGTGGAGCTTGTCCAGGTTGGTGATGACCAAAACATTCTAGACATCCAGTGATTACCATCACAGATCAACCCCTTGACTGGTAGCCTCATCAGACAGGCCAAAAACCGAATGCAGTGCAGGAGGTTACATACACAAACACACCCCTTTCTTTACCAGCTCTGTTGTTTCATCTGTGTTTTTCTATAGTCTCCTTTTTGCTGTCTCACTTCCATTGAAGAATATAGTGAGGGGCTTAGTTCTGCTCATTTACTGTACATCTACCCTGCAGCTGAGAGCTCTAATTGCCAGTTCTGGTAGTGCACTAAAAACAGCAGTGTAGCGGCGGCACAAGCTGCTGGAGTAGCTAGTTGCCCTGAGTACAATTCTACTTGGGATTCAGGTATTTGCTCAGGCCCCTTTGGCTACACTTCTAGTTTTAGCGCACTCGCTGCATTGAAGCTAATATTTGTGCATCTACAGGAACTGGCAATGATACCTTCCAGCTACAGTGCAGATGTACCCTTAACACTGGTGTAAAGTAGGAGCAACTTCATTTAAGTTAATGGCATTGCAAAGGTGGAAAAGTATGAAAGAAAAATTTGGTATTTGAAGTCTGGCATCCAGTTTCAATAAGCCTGACCTATCAACACCATTACCGCCCACAATTATCTGCCTGCTTTTGTATTAAACTGCCATTTTTCCCCAGAAGGAAACTTCAACGTAAGAGACACCATGCAACACTTCAATCTGTTTTGGACCTGTGGTTCATGGACCCCTGGGGCTCCGCACTCTGTGTCTAAGGGGTCCACAAAAGGTTGTTGTTACCATAGAACTGTGGTTTCAACCCTGGGGGTCTGCAGACCATGTCTAAGATTTCCAAAGGGATCTGCAGTTCCGTTTGAAGTTTTTTAGGGGTCCACAAATGAAAAAAGGTTGAAAACCACTGCTTTAATCCAATCCCTGAACAGAGTAAAAAGCAGAACTGAAGAACCACATGCAGCTCAAGAACCATGGACTGAGTATCGCTATGCTATGCTTTCTATGTTCAATTCATCAAGTCACTCAGCTATTTGTTTCCATGATCAAAACATGATCTTGTGTTTTGTTGTGTAACAGCTTCTAGTATTTTTGATATAGCTGAGAGCATCAGCCAATTCTGTCATAAGTAACATTTCTCTCTATCTTTTATCTATGTAAGCCAGAGTAAAGCAGCCCACAGATCTGCTCACCCTTATATTAACTCTGCTTTTTGCACAAACTATCAATACTGGAAGAAAGGAAATTTGTCCATAAAGCTGAGCAGTTCATGTATACTTTTTTTTAATCATCACAACAAATTGCTTTATCCACTTAAAGTGACTCGATAGCATATGACTCAGATGTGGGTCAGACATAATGGAACGTAATGAGACACACACCCAAGTCTTAAAATGCAGTTTTATAAGCAAATACCATTTTGAAAGCAAATAAAGCCCTGGTAGGAAATACGGGCCTTAGTGCAGAACCCACTAGACTTGCATGCAAAATGAAATTAAAGAGACAAGTGTAGAAAGGCTTTCTCAAAACAATGAGCCAGATAAGAACCCGCTATGCCTGACAAATGGAATAAAGTTAAGATAATTCTGACAAATTCATACTAGCCTTCATTTACATACACTGCAGGACAAGACAGAATAATAATTAATGAAAACAGTGTTTAGACCGACCCATATGTGGTAGCTGCCTAAGGTCTGACAAAATAGTGAATTAATATATAACAACGGTGACTAAATGGATTATTTAAATGTTCATGTATTAGAAAGAAATTATGGATTCAAAGTAACCATGGACAAATTTAATAATTGATTTTATTAATTTTTTTTCCAGTCTACAGTAGCCAAAATTGTGCTCAACTGATAATTACAAGTAAATTTGGACTCTAGAGTATACATTTGGTCTTCTGACTTACTATCAGTAACCCATTTCTTGCAAAAAGATACACATGTTTCCATGCAGAGACCCATGGACTTCAGCAGGAATCAGATATGGATCTCTTGTATGATCAGGCCCTATCTTACCATTTTATGATCTCTCATGGCCCTGATTTTAGTAGTGCTGGGCACCCAGGACTCCAGTTGAAGTCAGTGGGAGATGTAAGTTTTCAGTCTGATTTTCAGACATACTCTGTGAGGGTAATTAACTATTGAAACAATTTGCCAAGGGTTGATTCTCCATCACTGACAATTTTAAAATCAGGATTGGATGTTTTTCTAAGGAATTTTTTTTGGGGGGGAAGTGCTATGGCCTGTGTCATAGATGTCAGTCTAGATGATCACAGAGGACCCTTCTAGCTAGAGCTGTGCCTAGGGTACTGCAAATTGGGGAGACCGTTCCAGGCCCCGCGGTTTGTGAGGCCCCATAGGACGGTGCGATTGGCTGGCACAGTCAGTCCCAGAAGTGACAGATTCATCACTTCCGCCCCGGGACTCGCACCCTTCTAAGGACAGCCCTGCTTTTATGCTTGGACTCTGTGAATCAGGTGGAGGGGGAAAAATCTCAGACAATTAGTTATAGGCAGAGCTGGTAGTGTGCCTATTATTATGATTGCCCGAAACTTCTCATAAGACCCTGTTTTCAGTTGTTAATAACTTTGCCAAACTGTAACCAGTTGGGCTGAAATTTTCCGCGCCAGGTGTCTGCCTCAGGTTGATTATTTTTAATTTCAGAAAAAAACATTTGCCATTTCCCAGAACATAGCTAGGGGAAAATATTGTTTTGCTCATGTAAAAACATTCTTGAGACATTTTCTTTGAGAAGCTCTGGAGTCCTCATGCTTTGGAGCAGGGATAGTTCCAACTGGGAATTGTGGGTGCACAATGCCTCCGAACATAAGGTCACTTTTATTTAAGTTCCTTAATACTGATACAGGTGCCTAGTTCTAGGTACCCAATTAAAAAACATTGGTCTAAATACTTATCCCTTCAGCCCATGCATCAAAGAAACTGGGTATTTCACTTTCACTGCAATTGAAGTAGCCACCTGGATGGCCCAAGTGACATTTTCTCTTCTTCAAAGATACATCTAGGATGTGAATCCTCTGAGTTCTCTGGCAACTGATATGCACTAAGTACAACATTTTCTGGCACGTGCATAAAACTGCACACTCTACACCCTCTAACAGAATAAAACCAAGATAAAGCAGCCTTCTATAACTTAGCCATTAAGCCAAGGAAGAACCAAAATACTGTAGCATTACCAACTCCAGCATTTTATCACAAATCTCACAATATTTGATGCTTTCTTTAAAGCTCCAGCTCTCAGAATCATGATATTAACAGTTTAAAATTTTTTTTCATAGCCCTTGTAATTGTAGAAAAAAGCTTGAAAATGTGCACCCTAAAGATTCAGAAACAAGGAGGTCAATATAAAGAGCTCAACATTTATAATTTTAAAAAAATATTATGATCATCAAGACAATCTCATGACTTTGGAGGACTGTGATGGGGTATACAAACCCCACACTAGGCAACAAGAGGTTAAGGAGCTGCGCTGGGCTCAGCCAGCCCTGTCCCACCACAGCTGCAAGAGATGGAGGAGGAGTTAAAAAGGTGCAGAACAGCTTACTAGTGGTCAGGCCAGGGAAGAGAAAGGACTTTTACCTTGCAGCTTCTGAGGAAAGGGCTGAGGGAAGGCAGGATCTCTCCTTCAACAACTGCCTGAAGGACTGGCTTCTGATAGACCCTGACAGGGAGGCATTTTCTCCTCTCATCTACTAACCCAGTTTATTTGTGTTGCTTCCATGTTTGATTTATGGACTATCCCCGAAAAGGAGAGACTCAAAACTAACCTGGCTGGAGGGCCAAGGCACAAGAAGAGACAGCCGCCATTCCAAGAGGGAGAGAGTTACCTTGCCACGAAGAGGCGCCAAGCAGTGAGCCGACCCCCTTCATGCTTTTCTGTATAGATTATGAACTGTGGACAATGGCACGGTGGTAGGAAGTGGCCCAGGGAGGGCAGCCTTTAGGTGATCCTGGGTGTCAGATCCTTTTGTTACCCCCACAGGGCACTGGGCTAGAGCCCAGTGGAGTGAGAGGGCCAGGCTTCTCTACCAAAGCCCCTCTGCAGGTCAAAGGGCCTAAGCCCCTGACCACTAGGCAATGCTCCCCCGTAGTGAAGACCATCACAGAGGCCTGGCAATTCTGAAATAGATTTTCCTGTCATACAAGTTAAACATGGTTTGTACTAAATTATAATTTCAAGTTAAAAAGAAGCTAGAAAAAAGATGACTTTGGTTTAAGGTCTTGAAATATTAATTTTATGTAATGTCACCACTTCTTCTCTTTTTTCCCAGTGCAGTGTTGCCAGCCTGTAGCTCCATCCTGCACTCACTGAAATCAATGGTCTTCCAGTCTTCAGCTTCTCTGCCATACTGGTGCTGATCCTCTGCTCTGTAATATTTTTCTGTAGAAGAGACTATGGTGTTGTGGTGCGGCTTTGACGGGGTTCGTCTCTCAGCGGGGCTATGGGGTATCCCACCGCCTCACTCTAGTCCACCGTCTGTCGGCTCTGCGGTCGGGGGGGGGGGGGGAAAAACGCACACCCAGTTAGGGGCCCTTGGAGCGGGGGCTGAGTCAATAGTGCCCATAGCAGCCCAGGCCCTAGGTCAGGGCGGGGCAGCAAGCAAACAGTCAGGGACTCAGGCCCTCGAGCGGGGGCTGAGTCAGCAGTTACATAACAGAAGGTCCTAGCCTCTCCAGGCCAGGGAAAAGCGGGAGTCTGCCACCCAAGGAGTGGGTGGCAGGGGGGACGCAGGCCCTCCCACTCCACTGCGTCCCAGCCCAGGGCCCTAGCAGCGGCAAAGACTCGCTGCTGTCAGTGGGGATCCTGGCTGCAGCACACTGACATAGGCTCTGGCCGTGCTGCAGCCAGACTAGGGTTGGCTACCCCCGGGCTACTTCCGCACTCCCCCTCGTAGGGTACCTGAGTCATCGTAGCGTTGCCGGCAGTCTCAAACACCCTCGGTTCCTCTGGGTAAGTAGTGGATGGTAGGCTCAGCTGCTCCTCGGGGTAGCTGGCAAGAGGCAGGGTCGGCTCGGCCAGTCCTCGGGGTAGCTGGCAAGCGGGGTAGGCTCGGCCAGTCCTCCTCTGGGTAACTAGCGAGGGGTAGGCTCGGCCAGCCCGGTGCGACCTCAGGCCGGCCGCGGCCTTCTGCTGCCTCCCCCGAGGGAGCTCGGCCACAGACGTCTGGTCTCTGTGGTGGCTGGGTCCCAACTGAGCTCTGCAGGTGAGCTTTTATACTTCCGGGTCTGCGCCGTGACCTCTGAGGGGCGGGCGCAGAACCCAGTGGCTCCGCCCACATTGGTGTCAGCGGAGATTCGTCTTTCAGCGGGGCTATGGGGTATCCCACCGCCTCGCTACAGGTGTCCTCAGAAAAGATTCTCAAAGTTTGTACAGCTGTTTAATCACTCATGCATGCAAAAAACCAAAATGTCTAAAATTACCTTTAACACACAACCTCCCTAAAGAAATCCATAAATCAGATGACATTTATCTTTACTGATGACGCCTAAAGCTGTCTAAGAAAAACAGTAAGATTTAACCACATTAGTGATATTATGCAAAGTAATATGAACTTGGGAGTCCTTCAAAGAATTGCATGAATGTGGAGAACTAAAAGGACTCTTGGAAATGTACTCAGAGCATCATCTCACACCACAAACAGGAGTCAGAATGACAATACCATACATTAAAATAACCCTAAAGCAAAAACTGGGCGCCAGGAAATAAGAAACAGGTTTAAAACACAGCACAGAAATCAGAAAGCATGACCACTAACGAGATACTGCACAGCACTTACAGCAACAAAGGGAGTGACAAACGATAATAGATACAATATTAATAAGGAAGTACAAATTGTATTGCCCATTTATATTCTTTTTTCACTTTGTATGGTAAAAACAACCTAATTCCCAGAAGGCAAGAGACAAAGGCTTAATCTCATTCTTAATAGGGATGGAAAACTAGGAGTGGCAGCTGCTGGCCCTATTTTTAGGGTAATAGGCCAAATTTAGGCATATGCACCCAGAAATAAACAGGAGCAGCTCCCATTGAAGACTCCAAGATCAATTAATCACCGATACAAATGATGGTACTATGTGTTGGGTATAAACTGATCAGAAAATAGAGGTACATGGCACAGTAGAATAATAGCATTCTGCAGGTGTGTAAAACAAGTAACTTATAAGCCAATCCAGCAGGAGGGAAATGCAGTAGGGAAAGCAACTGATTGGAAAGTGTAAGTAAAAGCAGCTACATATTGAATGATGAAGATGAAAGATAATTTGAACAGCTGCCTAATTCCCTAAGCACGCCTCCTCTGGTGCACTGAATGAGGCCCGGGTCCTGTGGAAAAACTAATATGTGATCATGTAATTAAAGACTGTATGATAATGCATATGCAGAAAGGGGCAGAATTAAGGTTGCACAGGCAACCTTAATTCTGACATTTCCAAACTTTTGAGTGCTTGACTTTTTACAACGTAAACAACATTGTTTTAACCTTGGGCTTTTGTTTTGGAATGTAATTTTATTTAGATTCTTAAAACCCTAACAGTATTCTCTTCTCACACATTTGCCACCAACCACACTCGTTCCTTCTTCTCTTCTTGTAACTCCATGCACCTAAGTTGTGTGTATTGTGATTGACAAAGACAAAAAAACTTTTGTATACAAAGTGTCTCTAAGACAAGTGCATAGTTTATCATATATCAGTTATAATTTACAAAGATGTGTGAAAGACTCTTTATTGTATTAAATGAATACTATACTCTCAAATATATATTATATAAAAAGCTAACTATGGTCTTTTATTAAGGTACAGTACAATAAGAAGGGTATTTATAAAATATGAGAAGCTGGTTTTAAATGCGATTGAAAAGCTAGGCCTCAGCTGCAGGAAATTTGGTTACACAGCTATGAAGTGAGCAGCTTTGATATGGCAATTTATATGCAGGCTGAAAACAAAAGTAAGGACATATTAATAAAGAATTAAGATGTACAGATAATACCGTTTGTAATTGTGAAACCCCCATATATTTTAAGAGATTGTGGTGCTGCTTTGGTTTCTTTGGTTAAAAATTATCTTCATTTTAAACAATTTTAAGTTCAGCCTGCCTGAGGTGCAGATCTAGCTTCCATGCTGGTCACATCACTTGGGATGTATATTGCTATTTATTGTGCTATTTAATAAAAAAGGAAACAGAATAGCAGTAGAGATCCCTGCATCATATGTTAAACTTACAGCTGGCACTACTGAGAAACGGATCACTTTCTTAAATAAATAAATCTGTTTACCAAAAGGGACTGAAGATTTTTGGTATTAATGGAATCCAAGGGAAGAAAGATGTTTAATTTGGCTATGCTGAATAAAGGACTTCCTTAGTGTCTAGAAAAAGGGAAGACGTTTATTAATTCATATAGTAATTATGAACCAGGCCACTGAAAACACTGTCAGTTGGGTATATCAGAAGCCTATCAGTTGTAAGCCAAATTTATTAGGCCAAATTTACCCCTCTGTATCTAACTCACTGCAGTTACAGCAGGGATGAATTAACCACATGGGCCCAGATCTTTAGCTGGTATAAATGAGCATGACTCCTTTGAAATCAACTGAGCTACACTAATTGACACCAGCTAACCTTCTGACCCAATACATTTTATGATAATGATTTGACTGAGGAGCAAAATAGTCATTGTCCCTGTTGGGGCCCTCGCGGTTGCCACCAGTTTCCCACATTTTACCAGCACAGACCCTGCATTTGTATTTCCTTGCTGCTTCCTCAAAATCCTGAGTACCATGAGAACAGACCTTCGAAGGATCTTATCACTACTGTTTCCCAAACAGGTAGAAAGAACATTGTTGAGCTGTGCCCTCTCTCTCTGTGCAAGGGCTGAGTGTTCTGCCTGCAATATTTCCAGCTCTCAACAGCCTGAGTAGCAGGAGACTGGGCTGAAAGTCATTCTCTGTTTTAATTAAAGTGTAGTGATGATGCACTGGTAGCATATACTGAAGTGTGAAATATTATTTAGTGCATCCAAAAACCCAGCAGCATGCTACACGTAGTACGTTAGAAATTCTTGCAATATAGAACAGCAGCTCTCCAAATGTAAGAAAGCATTATCATCTCTGTTTCACAAAAGGGAAATGGAAGCATATCGATTACTATACAACTTGCCCACGGTGACACAAGAGATTAATGGGAGAACCAAGAATGGAATGTAGCTCTCCTGACGCCAAGTTCTAAGTTTCAGAAATAAGGTCACCCTTCCTGCTTGTTGTACGGAACTATACGACACTGGCAGAGGTAGATTTAATGATGTATTTTCCAACTGCAATTTTTTGATAGTATTTTTTGTTTTGAGGGAATATTTTAAATGATGTTTACCAAACTTCTTTACAGTTTTGCTGGAAGTCTAGCAGGTTTTTAACTAGTACTGTTCATAAAAGTCAGTCTGCACAAAGAGAAATCCTTGAGTTTGTTTTGATTGTATGATGAACCCAAACAGTAATACAAGCAACTGTTTTCAAATATAGGTGCCTAACACTATGCATCTAAATCTATACACAGACACACAAATATAAATGACCTGACTCTCAGAAAAGCTGAAAAACCAGACATCACGCTGAAGTTCATGAGAGCCGCATATTCAAAGTGCTCTGAAAATCAGGGCCACTTTTATGTAAGTGCTCAAATATGGCATTAGGCACCGAAGTTTAGGCACAAAAGTTTTTAAAATTTGTGGTCAAATTTTTGGGGAGTGACATCTATAATGGCGGTATTTTAGAAGCTGTTGTCTGAATCAGGCATCCAATAAGAAGAATGTTTTCTTGGCTTCAGATTCACATCAGAAATATTTAGTACATGAAAAGATTCTTTATTTCCATAGTAATTCTTATTTTTTTGATACATTTTAAATTACAGAATTCAGAAGTTCAGTAGTCAGGCAGCAATTGAGAAAAGCACTTACACACATGCTTTACTTTAAGCAGGGTGCTTAAGTCCCATTGACTTCAAAGGAGTTAAGCATATTTATGCACTTTCCTGAATCAAGACCGTACAGTGCAAATTATAAGGCATCTACCTATAGGCTAAGAAGTGAAACTGCAATATAATCAGTTAATATTTTCTACATCTAAATATTGTCCTAATCTCTCCCTCAAACTGTACTCAAGTAGAAAACATCTAGAAGACACTTTGGCATAAAGGAACATCTGTCCCCAAACCCCCAGCTGTAAAGATTTCCCTTTTTAAAGCTTTATTATACCATCCAATATGCAGCAAAGTTAATCAACATATATCTTTTTAAATACCTAGTCTCTGAGCCTATCAGTACAGGGGTATTCAGTGTTAAATTAAACTGGACTGTGATGGATGTTTAGCAGGCTTAGAAACCTTATTAAATGGTGAGAAATATGGTGATCCCAGCTCTAGCTCTTTCAGTTCTGGCACAATGCTGAAAACTATTATCACGTGACTAGCTTATTTGCACTGGATGTGCCAGTCAGATAGGAATATACAGGAATTCACAGAATGAGGAGCAATCCGTCATATTCTGTAATGTATATTATTATAAAACCTATTCAAATTTTGATTTTTAGATCACTGTTTATAGTATGCAAGGCATGGAGGAGGGAGAGAAATTAGGGATTTTGGTTTCAAATAAGCTTTGTAATGTATCAAAATGGAAAGTGTAAAAGATCTCAATCCTTGACTTCATATGTTGAGCCAAATCCTACACTCAGTTATACTAGTGTAAATCTGCAATGTATGCAGTGGTATTACCTTCATATCAGTATAAGAGAAGGATTTTACCTAATGTGAGTAAATACAACAAAATATTGATTAAGCTTTTGCCTAAGAGTTAAACAAGTTTTAAAAGTGAGTTAGACTTTCTTAGAATTGACATATCCAGTGTGACAAAATTCCTCCTCTACCTTGGTGGGTCCTGCGCTTATTGGCGGATTTGCTCACCTCAGTGATCTTCCCCTCTGGTGGAAACCACAGTCTGGGTCAACTCCTCCTGTGTCTGATCAGGAATTGGGAGGTTTTGGGGGGAACCCAGGCCTGCCCTCTACTCCGGGTTCCAGCCCAGGGCCCTGTGGTTTGCAGCTGTGTATAGTGCCTCCTGTAACAGCTGCATGACAGCTACAACTCCCTGGGCTACTTCCCCATGGCCTCCTCCAAACATCTTCTTTATCCTCAACACAGGACCTTCCTCCTGGTGTCTGATAACGCTTGTACTCCTTTGTACTCCAGCAGCCTCAGCCTTCCTTGCACCTCTTGCTCCCAGCTCCTCCACACACACCTCACTGACTAACTGGGAGGCTTTTAACTAGTTCCAGCCAGCCCTTGATTGGCTTCAGGTGTCCCAATCAATGTAGCTATCTCCACTGCCTTCTAGAAAGATCTTAATTGGCCCCAGGTGTCTTGATTAACCTGGAGCAACTGCCATTTGGTTACCATGGTACCAGGGATTTGTTTAGCCTGGGGCTAACATACCTGTTCCTCACTACTTTACTGTAGCCATCTGGCCTTACCCCATCACACCAGATAGACCTAATTTATTCTTTCCACTGCCTACAAACTGTCTGAAAAATAAGACCACCTTGTGTGTGAATCAGAGAGCGAGCGAGCGAGCAAGAGAGAGATGGACTAGAGATATCCAACCCCTACAAACTTTAGAAATATTTGGCTCTAGATCCATCTGAAGTAAAAATAGAGCACAAATAGATGTCAGAAAATGTGTTTATCTATATGGACATTCTCCATATTTTCTGGTGCTAAGAAATATAACTCAAATGTTTTATTTAGAATCTTTGCTCCCTTTGACACCAGTCATGCCTCTGGGATCCATGGGCAGAGGGACACTCTGCATGGATTGCCTCCTTCCCACATGGTAGAAGAGGAATTTGCCTGAGTTAAATGTGAGAGCCTGTTTCTGCCTGGCCCTTTTACACCTAAGAAATTTTACCTTCCCCTTGTGCAGCTCACATGTGGGCCAGGCAGAAGTGCAGACCCTGCTGTCTAGGAAGTGTAAGAGACATTCCACCTCTCTTCCAGTGGGGAGCAGAGTGCTCCAAAGGGGGCATGGAGGGGCAAGTAGGAGATCAGGTCTCTATTCCACCTACATATCAGTCAACAGAACTTTGTAGGGTGGAGATAAATTTCACAAAGGCTTCTTGCAATAGCATGCAACCTCTGCACACCCGATCTCCAGGAGTCACCAAGTCTGTTCAAAGCAGAATGTTTGGTGCTTGCCCTGGGCCAGTTTGCCTCTGAGCTACCATTTACTATGGACTGTGCCTCAATGGCACAATTTAGCCCTGAATAAAGAATCTCAGGATTTAGCCTTAAGGCTTTACATTATACACCTATATTAAAATACCAAGGCCAGCTTCTTTTCTGTGACAACAAGCAGCTACCTGATTCCAAGGGCCTGTTTGTTCTGACCCCATGTGAGCTAGAGGGACTATGGGGCTGCTCTATCTTACACCACTGGTATATAGATCGAGTGGAGGACTGGCATAATGAAGCTGAGAGTTTTCCTCTACTCGGGGAATTCTCAATAGGCCAGTTATATTGAAAAATCTAATCCCATTGTGTTGCCTGACCAGCACAAAAGATATGGATTGCAAATGAGAATCTGGCCCATTATGCCCAGTAAAGGCGCCATTGTGAAATGGGACAGTTCTGTCTCTCACTGTATTCCTCTGGCATTCATCAACAATTCAGCTCTCTGGGTGGAAAAAAAATCAGTTCAACTCACTGGTGCCTAACCTTGAAGGCAATTAATGCAAACCAATTCCTCTGTATTACATGCCCTTACAAAGTCTCAAGACTATAATTTATCTAATAGATTCAATTACAACTGGTGAGATGTTTAAAAAAGATAGGAGCCCGTTAAACAATTTGAGGTTATTAAACTCTCAAGTGTACAACATCAAAGGAAGCAAATATTTACAAAAGCAGCTTTTAAACTATAAACGAAATTAAATATACAAACATCAGCGGGAAAAGAGCAGTAACAGGAAAATATCAGAACAGAAAAAAAAAGGAAGGGATGCCATTCATCTCTCAGTTTTCCAGGATTTCTACATTATTTGGTAGTTACAATGGAGAACTCCCAGTATTATAATGAAGGCAGTGTCAATTGGATTGAATTTGCCAATGTTCTATTATTTTCATTTGTTTATCTACAAGAAGGAGAGACTTTCAAATATATTACAGTGGCAATCAAAACAAACTTAGAGTGCACAGTCTTTGTTCCATTTGAATACAGACAGCATGGCATGGTGCAGAAATTAACAATGCACATCTATATAGCATGCTCATTCCCTCATTTTTCATTCCTGTACAACCAGGGTGCAGGAAGGCATGTTATATTTCTGGATCTGGCTTGGCTGCTCTGCTGCTTTATCATCACTGTTGCCAGCATTATCACTTGCCTATCACTGGCAACATGACCATGCTAGGACAATCTCTCATTTCTGAATTTGATAAAAATGCTGTGAAGAAAGCCCAGCATCCTCTGTAAAGAGATTTGGTAGCATCAACCAATACCAAAGCAACAGGGAGCTAGCTGAAACCCTCCACCTCTTACCTGCCCTCTATGTCAGAATGAGGTCTTTAGGTGGTATATGGCTCCAGCCCTCCCCATCTCGCTCCAGCATCTTGTAGGATGGAGCCTTTCATGGAAATACCTTTTGAGAGAGCCCCAGCAACTGCCAGGAAGGAACAGCAGTCACTGCTAACAGCACCAGGAAACAAGGTGGAGGTTGAGTCCTCTTAGTGCCTATTGAGCCAAAGTTCAGGGGCATGCAGCTTCAACAGCAACAGGGGAACTATCTGACTCTCACCTCCAACCGAGCAAGGACTTGGGGGACACTTGGCCCCTGCAGATAAAAGGGGTAGCACCTTTACAGACTTAGGAGTTCCAGTGAAGTCAGCATTTCCAGAATCTGTGAGCTGGGTTATGGGGTTGGAAGTGTCACTATTGGGTAGAGGAGATAGGAGAAAAGAAATGTTGGAGAAGTAGCATAACTAAGTAGTGGGTTTGGTAATGAGCAGTGCTGGCAGCACCTTTACATCTTGAGAGCACACGGACACCAGAGTGTGCACTCCATAAGTTGTCAATGGACCTTCTTCCCTCTTGCATCTGACACCTGCAGGGTAGAGCTGGTTGGGAATTTTTTTGGCCAAAATATTTTTTGCTAAAAAATGCCAATTCATCAAAACAGAAATTGTTTGCTAGAAAGGGTCTATTTTGATGAATTTCCTAACTCAAAAGAAATTGAAAAAAAGTTTTGAAGCTGTCAAGAATTCCCACTTTCAAAATAAAAAGTTTCATTTAATCATTTTGAAATAACTTAATTTATACTAAATACAATAGAAATTACAATGTTTCAAATATATAAAGTGGGTTGACTGATGTGAACCACAATTTTCTTTGGTTTGTCAGTTCATGAAAATTTTTGAGATTCCAACTTTTCATCCTGAATTGAAATGGGAAAATTTCAACATAACAATTCCCACAGGATGGAAAAGTCATTTCCTGTCCAGCCTTACTAAAAAGGTATTAGAGGAGAGAACAAAGAAGCCATTAGTGACGTCTCAGGATGACATGGGACAGGAACCACGCGGGGAGAGCACATAGAAGGTGGGGTCCTCATCATCTGAGGAAGTTGTGCTGATAGTTTAAATTTTAAAAAGCAAAACAAAACAAACCTACTAGTACTGGATAGAGAGAATCTTGGGACTAGGCTCTTATAAAAGGAAAAACAAACTAAAAATGGAAGAATATAAAACCAGTAGGCTGCAAGCCCAGGGTCACTTTTTTCCTCAGGAGAGAGGGGGTGGGAAATGGCAAGTATTAAGGGAACACAGGAAGCTTGACTGGAGAATTAAAAAAAATATTTAAAAACATTAAATGGTGCAGAATTTGTGCCTATGTAACCATGAGACTTTATTGCTGTTATGTTCACTCACCCCCCTATTGTTTGTTACACTCATTTGGGGTTTGCTTCAAAGTCCACTGAAGTCAAAGAGAGTCTTTCCATTGACTTCAGTAGGCTTTATTCATAAATTCATAGCATTTGAGGTCACCAGGGACCATTAGAGCATCTATTCTGACCTCGTTTATACCAAAGGGCATGGAATTTCACCCAGTTACTCCCGAATTGAGTCCAATAATCTGTGTTTGACTCAAGAATATCTTCCAGAAAGGTCTCCAGTCCTGCTCTGAAGATGAGATGAAGAATCCACCAGTCTCCTTAAGATTTTTGTTCCAAGAGTTAATCACGCTCGCTGTTAAAAATTTGCACCTGATTTCTAATTTAAATGTTAAAGAAATTGAATCTTCCTATGTGCTTTTGTACAGTGCCTAGTGTCTTTCCAAGTGGTAGTACTCAGTCAGTTTGGATAATGCAGATATGCACCATGCCAGCAAATGTTCCCATGCTTTATAGGATCCTGCTCCTACCTAACATGTGCCAATGTGTTAGTTTATGGATAGGACTATCTCTCTGCACACCAGGCGGTCCTGACCTGTTGAACCAAGTAATTGATATCAGCCAAGTTACGCTTATTAAGCTTGATTCATTTAATGTCTTTGACTATTGCTGACCACTTGCCCAACCATCCATGCATAATAAAAATCAGATGCTTTGCTACATAACTCATATAAAAGTCTATTACAAAGAAGCAAAGGAACTGTAGTAAAAGAGGTCACTGTAACATCAGGACTTTAGGGGCTCTGATTCACTAATTTACACCAGAGATGCAGTTGTGGAAGAAAAAAGCAGTTTCAGCCTCCTTTATGCAGAGGAAGCCATAAAAGGTCTGACAGACAAAACAGGCAGTGTTGGTCAGAAAGATGTCTAAGACTGTTAGGAGTGTATTGATCCAGTGCCTACTGGTGTCAGAAGTTAAAGCTGCCCCACTAGTGGAAACCCCAAGAGAGGGCAGACATAATTCTTACTTCCCTGCACCAGTTATTTTTAATTTGGCTCCATAAACAGAATTGCCAAACAGTTAGGCCAGAATTCTCAAAAGCAGATGTTGATTTTGGGTGCTTCACTTTGGCTAGATTGTGCCTTCAATCTCAATAGTGAGTGAGGGGTGGTGCATAAACTGCATCACCCCAGGAGTGACATGTACCATGTGCTGCGTAATAACATGAAAGGGCTTCATGTTTGTAAAACGAAATGGACTCTTTATTGAGAGAACGATTTACAAAGATGCTGCAACTGCAGCTAGCATTCTAGCCATGGGCACACAGACTGACATCCTGGAATTTCCTCCAAACTCTTCTTTCCTTCAACCTGTGCTCTTTACTCCAAGTTCTGCAGGTTATTATACTGAGGAATATCTCTGGGATGCATTCTGCTTCAGAGATACTCACTGAGTCACAATTCCTTTACAGCCACCATCTTGTGCTAAGCAAGGGGATTAATCTGCTCCCCTCCCTTTAAAAATCACTCTGCACATTCATAAAGGAGATTATATGTCTTCATTATATGAATATGAAAGGTCCTCTGCTAAAAACAGCTTGGGCAGGAAAGGGGCCATGTAATCAAACACTCTTCCCTATTTTCAAATCTGAGCATCCTCACCTGTTAGAAAGATTTGTCTAGTTATGAAAGTTCCTTCAGTTATAGCTTTCTTCCATGTTAAGGCAAGCATCTCCTTAGAGCAATTCACTTGAAGGAGTCAGTTTGCATCTGACTAGGTAACACTTAATCAAAGGGGATCCTGGGAAATGTCCTCTTAGGTAGAAAGCTATGCAATTGGAATCAAGTGCTGAGGCCAAAATTTTCAACCCCACATGACATCTAAATCAGTACTGAGGATCCTAAACAATGCTTAAGTTGGTTCAGAAATTTTGAGAACTTTTCATTGAAGTTAGTGGGAACTACAGGTTCTCAGCACCTTTAAAAATCAGACTATGTTTATTTAGGTTTCTAATACTGGGCATCCATGTTTTAAAATGTTGACATAAAATTATGCGAAAAGGATTTTTGTGTGGGGGGAAATACCACCCAATAAAGGGCCAGAGTTTTTCAGGGCACTTTTTATCATGGTCAGATTGCTGAGAGAAGCAATCACTTCCAAACTTGTAAGAGGCTGCTTCGTAAGTGTGCTGTGTTTTCAACTTTCAGTATTTAATAGCTTTGTTTCTTTTTCTAGTACTGGTCCTCTGAATCACCCATCTATTTTCATAGAGAGAAAGGACTTCATAGTAACATTATGGCCTCAAGATGATAAGCACTCAACTCCACTACATCTAGCCACGTAATCATTGCTCAGAAATGCACAACTGTTAGATCTAAACATACCTATCTAAAAAAAGTGACTGATATGAGGTTTTTTGTGGGATGAAATGCTCAATAATGCCCTGTGGCATTCTGCCCAATATGCTTAACTCCACAGCCATATGTTACCTGTGGTCCTGAGGGCAGAGCTCCAGTAGAAGGCATGATTTGGCCACAACTATGGGCGTCTAGCACGGAGAAGCACAATTGCAATTTGTACAGGTTCAGCAGAAGTCCATTTTAGAAAAACACTGTATTCTGCTCCTTGGAGGAAATAACTCACTCCCCACATCCTTTTCTTATAGGAGTAGGCTGGCTAGATGTTTTCCTAGGCATATCATCAAATTTAAATGTCTCAGTCTAAAGACCTGCAACTGACACATTCATGTAGTTCTTGGACAATCACTCAATGAATTACGTTCCATCAAAAGAGGAATTTCTCAAGCTTGCACTATGTATATTCTATCTCCTATATGTGTGTCATTCTAAAAGGGAAAATGTGCCCATATACTTCAGACCAATGGTCGCAGAGATCCCAGAATACAATAAGCAACTCGCAACATAAATGACATCTGACTCCTATCAGAACAATAATTAGACCTCTACTTGGAAACAGACAGTCATTGGGGATGGACTAAAAGGGGAAAGGTTCTTTTCATGCACATCATAAAAACCATCTGTGACAGTACAGAACAAATAGTAAGTGCTTATTCAGAACATTGTCTCAAAGGGGGTTACAACATATTATGGCATGTGGCATGCATACAATTGAAGTGAAAAGTATGTCAACTAGCTTCTTTTCAATTGGGTCACATGGCAGAACTAGGTGGCAAACCTCAGCCAAAAAAGCAGACATCTGAAATGCTTTTTCTTCTGTAAAATGCTTGCCACAAAATGCTGCAGTCCTTACTGTTTTCTTTCTAAACTTTTGAAGACAATAATTACATTTGGATTAATATAATTAATCATTTAATGATTCCTAGCAGGAAGTGTTCTCTCTTCCTCTATTTGGGGCATCTGTCTGGGTCTGTCCTCAGGTGACTAGCTTGTGTGGTCGCCCATGCCCCAACATCCACACTGCTATTTTTAGAGTGTTAGCTCGAGGACAGCTAGCACATATCTGTCTTCCAGGTTGGGGGAGGGGAGCATGCTCCCTGCTGCAGTGTAGACATATCCATAGACTCATTACTCTTTCAAACACCAACAATGGTCAAAGGCCTTTTGTCTTAGGTTGGCCAAGAAACTGCACCTCCGCCTCTTGGATGTGGATCTAATTACAATGATCCATGTATGTGTCACCCTGAGGCTGGATTACTGTAACATGCTATATTTTGGCCTGACTCAGTAGGCCTCTCACAGACTAGAGAGATCCACACACAGCAGCCATGTCTGCTAAACAGAGTGAACTGGCAATAGCACAGAATGGTAATAGCCCAGTGATCTGTAGTGGCTGCCAATTCAATCCAAGGTATAGTTCCCAAAATCCTGATCCTTCTTTTCAAATCCCTAAATAAGCTACAATTAAGTTCTCTCATAAATTACTTTCCTCTCTGTCCTTTACTAGTAAATGTTTTTCAAAGGAATACTAAGCTCAATACAGCCAGGTTCAACTTACTTGGCCAGCACTAAGGTGTCCTCTAGAGAATGACTTTAGCTATGGGATTTGTTACCACCTGCTATTAGGTTATGCCTAGGTCTTGCAATCTTCTTGCAAGATTCATCTCTTTCAACAGGCATTTCTCTAAGAATTGATTTGCAATGTGGCTGCAGCTATACACTCTTGGAACAAACCAACTACATCCACCGATTCATAAATAAGGGACTTGAGAATATGAGGGAGAAGAGAGGGTAATGCCTCAAAAGGACCAAAAGGATCAAAACTTTAAACATTTATTAAATGTACTCTAGATACTACAGTTTCTTAGACATGCAAATGACAATAATTCATATCTGCCATTTTTGGAAACACTCAGGATGGTAAAATAATCTTTCAGATTATTTGACCATTCTAATTTCAGGAAATGAAATGATTAAAGAGGCGTTTTCTGTGTTTGACAACCAGAAATCAGCACCTTGAATGAATAAAACCTGCTTAGGTGATCACACTAGACTAGCTATTGGTTAATACTATTTGAAGTGTGTATCCAGAAATCTCTGACAGCACTGATAGGAAATGGAAATGAGTGTATATGTCAAGGAAAATGCATTAGATGTTGTGCAGCCCTGCTTTGGTGATTTGATGATTGTAGTACCTAAACACAAGTCTCACTGAGAATAGAATTTACCTTTATTGTCTATGGCCCCAATTCAGCAAAGTTTTTGAGCATGTGCATTGTCCCACTGAATTCAATGTGACTACACATATGCTTGTGTGCATTGCTGAACTGGGATCTGAGAATTCTGCATTTACATCTAAGAAATATACTACTACAGAGCACCCAGTAACTACAAAGGGCCTGATCCTACAAGCTCCTGAGTGCCCTCAATTTTCAAGCAATGAGACTTGAGGGCACAAAGCACTTTGTACGACTGGGTTTAGAAAGATTGCACAAAATAATGATTATAATACAATGTTTAACACTGTTACATTCCCTTTCATCCTAAAAGATTCCAAATTTTTTTACAAACTACAATTTATGAAGAAAACATTTTACCCATCACAGGGACAAAACATATTAGCTGTTTAGCAACAGACAGCAAAAACACATAATAGTTTGGGACAGGAAGTAAAGAGAAGTCCAAACCCAAGGAGTCTGGGAGGGATTTATGTAGGCTCAAGTACCCAAATTAGAATTTAACCAGAACAGATGCTAGTTACCCCTATCCTTGCAAAAAATGACACAGGCTCTTGAATGATCACAAGTGGTCAGGGGACCTTAGTTTAACATCTGCTGTGAGAGATGCCACCTTCAACTTCTTTTGTAACTGTTGGGGGACAGAAATGCTGTAAAATCTGCAAGTAACCTAAAGAGGAGTTACAGCTTGATTTGCTTTGAGCTAGAGAGGAAGAAAAAAAGTAAAACTCTCACATGGCATATGTTTCAGACAGATCCACTGAGATGTTCCTGCTGTGAACTGATAACTGAGACTGATAATAAATGTACTCTGATTCTATCAACCCAGAAAAGTTATCATGCTGCTTGCAGGTTTGAAGACAGCTCCTTACAAAATAAACAAAACAAACAAACAAAAATAAATAAATAAATAAATAAAGCTGGGCAAAACACGGGTCAAAGTTGGATCCTAATACTTACTTCTCAGCCTTTGACAGTTCAGTTAAAAGAAACCCTGGATTCAGACTACCCTGACATGGGTTTGCAAAGCGAAAATCCAAGCTAACGTGGTTCTACGAAAAGAAACCCAGGTGTCCTCATCCCATCTCTACTGGAGACACCTCTAGTAATGTAGTCTGCTAACTACAGGATTAAAAAAAAATTACCTGTGCTAATCATATTGGAGTATTTTGTTCAAAGCGCTGAGATTTTATTTATGTGATTTTTATAGCTGTACCTTTGTTCAGTATATTTTATGGGGCTTTTTGGTTCCTACTGCTCTAATCAGACATACAAAGAATGGGCTTAGTCTTGACCTCAATTTACATGGTTGAATGAGGCATGTAACCAGAGAGCCAAATAATCTGGCTGCCTGGTTCTAGGGAAGATTGTGTCAGTGCATAAAAGGGATTAGGCAGGGAAAGAGCAGCAACCATCCTGTGCCTGGCATATGCAGAGCTGCTCAAAGGTAGGAAATGTATGTAAATTAGCTGTTCCATCCCAGCTAGCCTTATATATATGTTGACCCTCTCTCTCCTCCCATACTGGGGTCTTCAGGCTGCAAAAATCCCTTTATAGCTCCAGTAAGGTGAAAGAAAAAAGCAACTGGGTTTTTGAACCTAAAACAAACAAACAAACACAAAACAACCTAATTGTTCCCAAAAGCTGGGAAAGAGGACACTTGAGTGACTATTGTCAGGAAGAGGGAGGAGTTGCGTGACTTTTTAAGTGTTCTTCTGCACACGGTATCTCCTGCAGCTGTGAATCTTAGGTGGCCATGTGTCTCTTAAAGACTCATTGCCATGAAAAATGCTAAGCCCTGAACTGAGAAAAATGGAAAGAGTTAATAAAAGTAATAGAGAATGGATTAAAATTAAGGATAACTGCAGGAAAGGAGTAAAAAAAGGAAACATTATCTTACCATGGAAACTGCTCATGCCGCATATAGATAAGGGTCTGTCAGCATTGCCTTTTTAAATCCCCTATTTACAGGGATTTATAACTCAGCTGTTGAAAGTTACTCCTAGCTGGAACATGATTTATAAGGTCACAGGCAAGAAGCTGCTTTTTGAAAAAAAAATTCTTTAATATTGTAGTTTTAGGATGATACAGTTAAACTGGTTTAAAGAACAGAGTGAATAATTGGTAGTGAATAATTTGACATGTTTTGACTCTTCATCTGTTTGAATAATCCACAATTGGTTCACTGTTTCCTTTAGTTTGTTCTTTGAGACTCTTTGCTGAATCATTTCTGCAAATAATTCCTGGGCTGCAGATAGCTCACAAATTCAAACTTCTGAAGTGTGCTACTTCTGATTGCATAGCTGGAGCCAGAGCTAGACCCTACTGTACAGATGCGTTTTTCTTGACACAAGACTGAGGGGAGAGGGAGAGCTAAATTGCCTCTAAGTATCTCTCTTGTTTCCTCCTTCCAGCCACATCCTGGGGCTGGATGGGGACTGAGCTAGTTCCCAGAGTGTGTTAGAGCAACCTAAGGGCTGCTCTAATTTTCTCTGAGCTACCTAAAGAAGGGGCTTTTCTGGCACCCAGGGATTTCTGGGGCATAGGAAAACCTTGATCACATTCACTAGGCCACAGAATGGAGAAGGAGGGGAGTGATATAGATGCCACTGAAGTTCCTATGTCACCCAAGGATTTTCCTACAAGAAGTGAAACCTCTGGTCACCAGATCTACCAGTTATCCCAAACCTTTGCACCATCAGAGCAATGCAAAACAGCCACAAAGTAGGGGCCTGTATCCAGCCCATCATATTGTTTCTATTCCCTGGTTGGAGGAAAGTAACTTTTCGAATCCAGGTTTTGCTTATGAGTGGTCAAAATTACAAAACTGAAATTTACTCTCTGCAAACATTCCTGCCAGTAAACTCCTTTGCTAGACTATTCACAGACAATGAACACAGAGAGGGCATGATAGCTAGGCAAACAGCAGGGACACATTTATTTACGTCTATATCATACTCACTATTCCATCCGACAGGTTCCTGTTGTCTTTGGCTCACTCATCGGTAAATGTGCAAGTCTCCTTTTGTTCGGTTGGTTTTGGCTTTTGTTTGGTTTTGTTTGCTTACGCTAGCCTTTGGGAAAGAGTTATTATTTGTGGAAATACAGGTATTTGTGCACAAACCTGCATATTCACAATCAAATGTGAATATTCATTGCAAACTCAGCGTGCGACTGTGACAAGAGAAAAATTGATGTAGAGTTTGCTACATTGCAAGCAAGTAAGGCTTATTATAGCTTTCTCTCTCCCCGCATCAGAAGGGAACTCACATATTTTTAAATATGGTTCTGTGTACTCATCCAAAAATCTAATTATCTATTTTTTTAATTTATATTATTATTATTATTTATTATTATTGCTTAAGAAATTTGGAATAAAGAAGGCCTATTACGGTAAAAGTGACATACACTATTGAGAAGAAGCCATTTGATGTGAAGTCAAGAAGAGTTTGGAGGTGAATTTGCGCCCTTAATTCTGTAAGGCAAAATGCTGCAAAGTAAAACAAACGGCTGCTATTCAGATCATAAGAGAAAGGGAGAAAGTGCTTTCTGCCTGGACTGGAAGCACTGAACTTTCCATGAATGGTTCCAATTTCAAATTCAGTTCAAACCTGTCCATTTGGACTATCCAGCTGTAGTGCAAGAGGTGTTCATTTCTTGATGGAGACATGCCAAGGCATATGGAACTGGGAAACATTTCTTTATACAATACATGCTTTGGCACACAGTGATTTTGAACATGTCAGAGCAATTAAAAAAAGAGAGAGAAACTGCATTGAACTGGCAGATGTCACTGGTTCACTGCCTACTCTGGCAGGGATTTGTGTTTGGAATGTGAGCTCAGGGATCAAAGTTTCGCTACTGGCCTAGTGTGTCTCCATACACCACAGTGCAGAGAGAAGCCAACACACAATGGAAAGAACATGGAGAGACAAAATATTAGAACAACTATCAGCTTTTGTTAGTTATACTTCTCCATCCTCTTTTTCCTCCTGATTTTGTGTTCAAAATAATGGAACACATAAGGTCCGCATAAGTCACTCATTTTTAAAAGTCTATTTATGTTCCTAAATAGTTGTCTTAAAGTACCTATATTGCAGATTCCTCCAGAAATAAAAGTAGAATTAAAATACTGAAAAATAGATGATAAATTACAATTGCACACTTATATTATGTTTGGATACAACTTTATTCACATTTTCAAAATTGACACTGACACTGTTAAAACACATCTTAGTCTTGCAATATAAATGGGACCAAACTGTGTTTTTACCTTGGGCCTTACTCATGTTGAAGTCCTGCAAAACAGAAGTCTGTTGCAAGATTCAGGATGGAACATGTTTAAGACAGAATTGGGTCCAGACTATGTTTTAAGTCCAAAATACGTTTTTATCATATTGATGGAGTGCCATTTTGTAAATGACCCCCGCTTGCCATGATAGAAATTACAGTGTGTCTGGGTGAGTCTAAGAAAAGTCCATTCTTTTGCATAAATCCAGCGCGTCATAATACCTAGACACGTTAAACTAAATTTGGATCTAAAGTTCTATGTCTCGGTATCTAAGATGGTTAATTTTTAGTTAAAAATAGATTGTTTTTAGGAGAGAAAAGGAAGAATTAAAAAGCACCCAAATTCTTTACATTTGCAGCTTTATGTTACAAATTATGTGTTACTTTTTAAAAAATGATAAATGTTAACTAACACATGTTCTGGTCCAAAATACAGAATGCTACAAGCTTAAAGCAATCTGATGGGCAGCACATCTGCTTTTTTAAAGTAATTCATACAGGGAAAATAAATAATGCAATATTGTGATTGTGTGTGTTTGTGTTTAGATAGAAATATCACTAAGCTTCAACAGTAACTAGGTTATTATATATAGTAGTAATCTGTTATCCAATTTACAGGAATATAATTGGCTTTTGAGGGAACTGGGCGTAGAGGTACAAGTAAAATAAAACACAGGAAATCAGACAGCTAGTTGAAAAATTCCAATTATTTTTGTGGGAGTTTTTTTTATTTTCTTTTTCAAAATTCCCCATAATTTGTTTTGGTTTTTCAATGAAAAACTGAAACCAAAATGTAAAAATTTCTCAGTTTATTTTGAGTAAAATATTTCAACAAAAAGCTCAGGTTTAGGTGTTTTGGAGGGAAAAAAACAGAATTTTGACCAAAAGGAAAATGTTCATGTTGATAAAAAGGCCATCATTCGTCAGATACATGTTTAAATAAAAATAAAATGCACCAGTTTTACTAAATAGTCTTGTTTTCAAATAAAAAAAATCAATAGAAGACTCCATTATGTTAAATGTTTCTGGCAGTGATTGAGAACTATAAAGGAGACAACAATGGGATTGTTTCATTTCTTTCATTCTCCCATACATTTACCGGATCTTGGAATTTTTGGGGACCTATTTGCTGTTTCCCTCCCACCCCCCGTCTCCCTGAAAATATGTAAGAATTGAATCTTAGACTGATTTGGGTTGGCACTGTAGAGCAGCTGGGTTTACAGCACTGGATGAAAGATGGTCTGGCATTGAGGAACAATGGATCCACTTAACTGTTCATGTCCTAATAGTGTAATTTTTGGGCTTTTAAAAAGTAATCGAATTTCTGCAAAGAAAATATGATATTGTATTTTGGGTGTTTAGTGGATTCTCTTGAAACACATTTTAATTATTATTTGCATTGCCACAGTGCCTAGAGGTCAAGGTCCTGTATGTACATACAACAAAAAGATGGTGACTACCCAAAAGAGTTAACAATCAACTTTAAGCCGGGAGATGATTGATAGGTGGATATGGCAAACAGAGCACCGGGGAATAGTGAGATACTTAGGAACAGTGGAATAAATAGCAGTGACAGAAGTCACAGAATACCAGCTGCCCAATGACTGTTAGATGTATTATAGGCAAAATGACATAGTTAGGTTTTAAGGAGAGATTTAATGTATGATAATGTAGTGGCCTTGTTGATTTTTTACAAGGAGCTCCTTCCATGCATAAGGAGTGGCATGGGAAAATGCATGATGTTGCTTGTCTAAAAATTAGACATATGAATAATCAAAGACATATGAGCTTTACTAGCAGAGCAGAAAGACAAGGTGAGTGAGGTAATATCTTTTATTGGGCCAATTTCTGTGGGTGAAAGAGACAAGCTTTTGAGCTACACAGAGCTCCTCTTCAGGTCAATGTTAATGTTCTGGGAGTGCAAATCAGACTAGCAAGGGGATGTGTCACCACTTGCCCCGCAACTCTGAATGCCTCACAACACTTTGCTGCTGTAGCTCCCAGTTTGGAACACTTACAGCCAGCCTACAAGCATGCAGCTCACACCTTGAGTGTCGGTGTGCTATGGAGCAACAACTCCAGCTGCCTGTCGACAGCCCCACAGACCCACTGTAGCTTCCACCAGCCTTGGTTAAAACCAGCAAACAATGTTCCCTCTAATTTTTTACATCCATGTGCAGAATGAATTTTGTTATGTGCACCAATATGGAGGTGATGTGTGGTGGGGGTGGAGCCGAGGGGTTTGGGGTGTAGGAGGGGGCTCAGGGCTGGGGCAAAAGGTTGGAGTCTGTGTGTGGGGGGATGAGGGCTCTGGCTGGGGGTGTGGGTTCTGGGGTGGGGCTGGAGATGAGGGATTTGGGGTGTGGGAGAGGGCTCAGGGCTAGGGCAGAGGGTTAGAGTGAGGGCTCTGGCTGGGGGTACAGGCTCTGGGGTGGGGCCAGGGATGAGGAATTTGGGGTGCAGGCTCCTCTCTCTTGCCATAGCAGCCCTGGGCTGGGGGCAGTGGCAGATTAACAAATGTGCCACCCCTAGGCCCTCAAAAAATCACCCCCCACCCCGCGCCACTCACCTCCGCTCCCCCGCAGCAAGCCTGGGAGGGAGGGGGGAGAACGGGAATTGCAGCGTGCTCAGGGGATGGCAACGGTGGAGTGATGGTGAGCTGAGGCAGGGAGCAGTTCCCTGCCTCTCCGCCCCCAAAGAGTTACTCTCCGTGCCCGCCACCCCAGGTCACCTCCGCTCTCCCCTGAGCGCGCCGCTACTCGCTTCTCCCTCCCTCCCTCCCTTCCAGCGATTTCGCGCGGCAAGCCTGGGAGGGATGGGGGAGAAGGGGAGTTGTGGCGCTCGGGGGATGGCAGCGGTGGAGCGGAGGTGAGCTGGGGCAGGGAGCAGTTCCCACCCCACCTCCGGGTTACTCCCCGCGCCCGCGGGTCCCAGCTCACCTTGCTCTGCCTCCTCTGAGTGCACTGCTACTTGCTTCTCCCTCCCTCCCAGCGCTTTTGTGTGGCAAGCCTGGGAGGAAGGTGGAAGGAGGGAAGCACGGTGCGCCTGGGGGACGAGGCAGGCCGGGGATTTGGGGAAGGGGCGGAGTTGGGGAAGGGGCGTGAGCAAATTTGCTGCCCCTGCAAATTTGCTGCCCTAGGACTAGGTCTTGTTGGCCTAGGCGATAATACGCCACTGGCTGGGGGAGAGGTGCCTCTCCCCACCGTGGCCCTGTGCGGCCCTTTATCATGTGCTTCGTGGCCTTTGATAATATGCTACATGGCCGTATAGCTTACAGGGAACTTAGCCAGCAAGGTGACCGCAATACACTCCCACTCCCAAATTTTCCCAGAACCATGTCCTCTGCAATGTCCAGCCCTCTTCTGGACAGAGACCTAATAAGGTTCATATGTTCCTTGAAAGAGACAAAAGCATACTACAGCTTATTAATGTAATATGTATGTGCGTGTGTGTGTGTTGCAGCTGTGCCTGCAAATGTAGTACTGAGGTGGTTTATAGTAAAAATAAAACAAACTTATTAACAACAAGACATAGGGTAAGTAATGCCCAGTAAAACGAATAAAGTTAGAAAGGGTTACAAACAAATAAAAGTGAAAACATACATTTAAAATTCTGAAACTTAATCCAGCACAGGCTTTGTTCAAGATGGTTTCCAACACCAGTCATTCTTCTTCCCAGCCACGACTGACTTTCTCTCAGTCAGGACCTTTCACAGAAGTACAAGATGCTGGATTCCCTTGTTTTTCTAGGATACAGATCATTGCCTGAGCAAGTTTCTCACCTATATTCAGTTTCAATTCCCTCCTTGGTTGAGGGACCCATTTTACTCAGCTTGCAAGATCTCTGGCCTTTTATGTCTGGTAGAGAAGAGGCAGGAGTCTATGCCTCCATAGTGTATTATAGATAATAGGCAGAGTGCAGATAGACTATGAAAATATTTAAAAATAAAGACAGTTTATTTTTAATATAGTGGAAAAAGAGGAATCAATGTAGGAAGGCAAAGAGGGAAGTGACATGGTCAGAGCAATGAGCCAGGAAGATGATTTTTGCAGCCATGTTTTGAACATATTTAAATGTGGTAAGATGGGATTTGTCAAGACCAGAAAGGAAGAAGTTGCAGTAGTTGAGACACAAGAGTTTGAGACACAAGGGCTTGGACAAGAGTTTTAGCTGTGTGGACAGAGAGTAAATGGTCGGATCTGGGAGATGTTGCACAGGAAGCTGCAAAATTTAGACACGTAGTCGTTTATTAATTATATCATATTAATTATTATTATTAATAATTATTATTATTATTATTAATTCGTTGTGTGTGAAGTATAGGCAGTGAAGTGTAGCAATGCCTGTCATTAAGGTTGCCTGACACTTCCCTCTATAAGATAATGACAGGGAGGGCTAGAATAAGGGGTTGGGAAGTATAGGGGACAGGAGCCAGGTGGGGAAAAAGAGAAGTAGCAGGAGGAGCCGGGGGGAGGAGAGAAGCAAGAGAGACTCCGGCAGGTATCAGGCAAGAGGAAATGCCTGTGCAACCTTAATTCTGCTCCCTTGTACGTATGCATGATGACAATCTTTAATGACATGATTGCAGACTATTTTTCCCATCTTCCTGACTTCTGGCCCCCAACTGCAGAGATGCCCATTTTGGGAGATAAGAATATGACACGTAGGGGCCACCTAGGAAGTGTGCACTTTTCAAAACAGATTAAGAGCCAACAGTAGGGCAAAGCAGCTTTCTTCCCTATGTCAGGTACATATATAAAAAACATAGTTTAAAAAATTTAATTTTCATACTTGCTGCCAAAAAATGAAAGACAGTCACAATTTTACTTTAAGTATAACAACTACCAGCCTCAACAGCAACTACAAGTTATCATTCGGCACCACATCTTGTGCAATTAAAGGCAAAACAAGTACAAACTGCACAGGCAGCCAACAACAGAAAACAAGAAGCTGTTTCATTTATTATTCCTAAATAACAGAATAATATTCCACATATCCCCTGAGCTCTTCAGATTTTTCTGTAATAACGCAATGTATTCTATTCTTGTCTCACTCACTGAGTAAGCATCAGAGTATGTCAGTGATGCTGATAAACAACTTGTTTCTGGCAGAATTGGTACTTCTTATTTGTTTTCCAAACAGCCACAAGCAGATCATTATCTTCATATAATCATAGAAATGTAGGGCTGAAAGGACCCCAAGAAGTCACTACGTCCAGCCCCTTGTGCTGTGGCAGGACCAAGTAAACCTAGAGCATCCCTGACAGGTGTTTGTCCAACTTATTCTGAAAAGCTTCCAATGATGGGGACTCCATGGCCTCCCTTCCAGAGCTTAACTACCATTATAGTTACAAAGTTTTTCCTAATATCTAACCTAAAGCTCCCTTGCTGCAGATTAAGGCCATTACTTCTTGTCCTACCTTCAGTGGATATGGAGAACAATTGATCACCATCGTCGTTATTACAACCCTTAAGATACTGGAAGACTGTTACCATGTCCTTCCTTCAGTCTTCTTTTCTCAAGACTAAACATGCCTAGTTTTTTACCCTTTCCTCATAGGTCAGGTTTCTAAACCTTTTATCATTTTTGTTGCTCTCCTCTGGACTCTTTCCAATTTGTCCACATCTTTCTTAAATCATGGTACCCAGAATTGGACACAGTGCTCCAGCTGGGGTCTCACTAGTGACAAATACAGCAGGATAATTACCTCCTGTTTCTTACATACAACACTCCTGTTAATACACCCCAGAATCAGATTAGTCTTTTTTGCAGCTGCATCACATTGATGACACATGTTCAGTTTGTGATCCACTAAAACCCCCAGATCCCTTTCAGCAATATTGCCATCTAATCAGTTATTCTCCATTTTGTGTTTGTATATTTGATTTTTTCCTTTCTACATGAAGTACTTTGCACTTGTCTTTATTTATCTTGAATTACATTGTTTAGTTCTGCAATGTAAAAATACCCATAATATACCTTAGTATTATTACATTTTATTGGAAGACCATTTTAAAAAGGAAACAAACACTGAAGGCAGCACTGAGCTTAAGACCAAGATGTCCTGGAAGAGGTCACAGGAATCCCAAAGGAATATAAATAACAAAGATTGAATAAAGTCACAGATTTCTATCTTGTAGAAGAATTATAGCAGCTGCTTATTTCACATGTTAACTGCATATAGAGAGGATTTACATTTTAGAATAGTTAGCAAAGGAACACAGGGACTATCAATCTGGAACAGTCAGTGATCAGTCCACCACAGGATCCTCTGGCAATGGTATAAAGAGGTTGCCTTAGAAGAAGGTATAAAATCCAAATAACACACCCACAAAATTTTTGAGATGGAAGACAACTTCCCTCTGACCTGAGCTATCAACTTTTGCCCTGAAACATAATGGTGGCTATCACTGTTATTTTTATCTTGGAATCCTTATTTATATTTCCATTCCATTTTAAAGTATATTAATCCCTTATTATTGGTATATTAAAGTGCCTTTAAAATCAGGCTAAGTAAATAGAGAAAAATATATATTATGCCAAAAACATCTACCATTCTTAGGGTATGCAACTGACAACGAAAGAATGAGAAAGAGGAAGCTATGGCTGAAATGCCACTTTTAAAAATATATTTGAACTGATGCTTTTCCTTGGTTTACCTTCCCATTGTGGTAATGTAGCTGTAGCTTCAGTTTCCTGTGCAGGTGAGTGGATTTAGCTCTACAACAAAACCAATGAATGCCACCCCTCCAGGGCCTAATAGTATTGCTGCCAGTTGTCCCTTGGAGCCCAAGGGGAGCTCCCACTCTCCCTATTCCAAGAGTTTTTGCCTTGGGCCCTGGACAATAAAGCTGCATCAAATCCAACCCTCAACCTTGCTTCTTCTCCTCTGCCACAGTCCCTTTGCTAATCCCTGAGGCCTTGGCTACACCAGGCTCTCTAGCTAATGCCACCTTTCCACAGGTATTTCCAGAAACCTCATGTTACTAACCCTCAGTTCTGTGTCTACATAGGCTCTGTACCAAACTTCTGACTACCTGAACCTAAATTTCTCCCTCCCCAGGTTTCTCTACTCTTCCTGTTTGCCTCTTACCTTTTGTCTGGAGAGTCCCTTGCAGGCTGTTGGTGTCAGGGCGATGAGCCACAGCAGAATAGCATTAAGTCACCCAGAGTTGCTGGGCAGGTGGCAACAACCCCTTACTGGTCTGGTTTGCACTCTAAATCAGCACACAGGCCCAGTGCACTCAATATTAGAAAAATGATGGAGCAAATACTTATATAACCTGTTTTCCAAAAGCCAAACTCTTTATGCACAGCTCGAAATGCACTCTGTGGGTCTGGGATTAAGCATGGGAGATCAGTTTTGAGGATCTACAAAATCTACTGACCACATCCCCCATACTACATCTTAAGTTGTTCCCAAATCGACAGCTGTTTCAGTAAATAGTAGCAGCTATAGTCTCAGTGGGACATTAATCCAGTTAAATGGTGATAGCGGAGGCTGGTAGCATATGTAACCATCTCTACTGTAAGATATAGTCTTTTCTATCTAGTATTATCTGTTATGCCTTGGGAGACCATAGCACTAGACCTATGTAAAGAAAAGTAACATGTCAATCTGGTAACATCTTTCTTTCTTTCTTTCTTTCTATTTGTAGAAATGTTGATATTTCTTTATACCCAGAAATCAACATAAAAATTAAAAGATACTTTCTTGTTTTATGGTACTGAAGAAGAATTATTCAGTTATTATTGGTCATGTTATTTATTTATTTATTTATGCTATCATAGCCCCTAGAAACTACAATTATGAACCCCATTGTGCTAGGTGCTGTACAAACAAAAGACAAAAGTCACTGCCCCAAAGACCAGTTTGCTACTGAGGGTTTCCAAACTTCTTGGATACAAGATGATTTCAGGCATGTTACCTCTAGTCCATACCTCCCACAAGGGAATGAACTGGAAAGAGCAATACAGATTACTAAAATAAATCTATAAGGAAAACATCAGACATTAGCTCTGCTGAACTGTAGGGTTACACCCATGTCGGTCACCAGAGTAAGCCCAGCTCAGCTACTTGCAGTTGACAGAATAGAGCAATGTACCACCTTTAAAGGCATAATTTTGTCTTAAGTGGCTCTACTTCAGTGATGTCAGACTAAGCAATATTAAGTCTAGGAGATCCAGGGTCTCTCTAACTTTTTGAATGCATCTCAAAGCTTACCCAATCTTAAACAAGGCCACACAGAACTGATAAAACAGGATGAAGAAAAATATTTGACAATCATGATTATCAGTGGTCATAGCTGCACCTTAAAACCCTATACGGTTGACATTGATCAAGATAGTTATTGGACAAGAAATAGGTGGCACGGTTAGTTGGTTCTTAACCCAGCTGAATTGCTGTCGAACCCTAAGAGCAACGGTACAAATAACAAAAGCCTTGATGACGGAAGATCATCCTGTTGAGCATAGTTCTCATTATACTGATCAGGAGTCTACATCTTTGGGATTTGATCATCTAAATGAATCAACCAGCCAAAATCTTCCTCAACTCCAACAGATGACCTGGAAGCCAAGCAATAATGGGGCTAAGGACGATATGAGGCAGAAGCTCTACAGCAAGCCAAAGCGTGACGTAAAGTAGTACTGTGTAGGAAATAATGTTTTCCTGATTCCAATAAAGTTCCCTGTTCAGTGTTAGAAGAAAGCAACTCTTTCTATCATTCTTTAACAATGTCAAAAAAAGACTCATCTGAAGTACCAAAGATGCCGACAGCGAATTGAATCTCATCCAAATGTATTTGAATGAAACAGTAATGGCCCCCCAATGTATTCTTCACCACCAATATGTATCTCAAGGCAAATCTTTTAAATATGGGCTTGATTACAAAGGTAGAAACAGCAAAAAAGAAGTGTGCTCAATGGAACAATTCAGTGACACTTCCAGCTTTTGTGTATTTCTTCTTTGTTTCTCTAGTGCTGTGTCACTACTCTGAGTCCCGGCTAGAGTAAATGAATTGATAGATTTCAGTGCATTTCCAGTATTCCACCATGAGAGGTTATTTTTCCGCAGTGACAGAGAAAACAGGTCAGAGATGCCTTTTGAGCCACACACACGCATAGAATGCTTACTCAGGAACAGGTCTAACTCAACAGAGGTGATAACTGTGTGGGAAATTACAGTTGGTTTAAATCATGGGGAAAGGAACTAACACCAAATAGTTGGAAACACATCCAACCTCAGCCTATTGTTTTAGAAAGTGTTGCATGAAGTGATTAGATTGAAACACAGCAGGTGTAAAAACAAAATCGGACCTTAATGACTTTGTTGGAAACTGAAGCTTTTGTTTTGGGTAGTTTTAGTGGGGCTCCCATGCTGTTTCATGGTCAGGATATTTCCCCCTAAGATAATGTGTCAGGTATTGATAAGTTTGTTTAAAGTTTTACATAATTAAAGCAGTAAATATAATACTGACATGTCTGCAACCTGAAGCATTGTTCAATAGATAGTTATATGCAAGGCTGTGCAAAAAAAATAATAATAATGCATGGAATAAAACAGAGGTCAGCCAAGGTTCTATGCTCTCAGTGAAATTACCAATTGAATCCAAACTCCCATATCAGAGTTAAAATAGAGGGAGGATGCAGCACCACTCAGTACCAGGACAGATAGGAGAAATCACCAGCTAGCTGCGGACATTTCTAATACTTAGTGAATAGAACTGATACTTTCAGAAATTAAAAGCTATATCTACTAATTTTTACTCTTGTGATAAGTATGCTAATTGGATAAAACAGGCATAGGTTCTGTACTTGCAAAAACACAGCTACAAGATTTACTGTTTAATATCCACTCAGGCAATGAAAATGATTCTGTTTATGTTAGAAAAGAAGCCAAGGAGAAAGGTCATTATGTTGTGTCTGCAGCTTTCACGCCTAATATGTGAGTCTCATTTCTCAGTAAAGGAAAAATCAATATTCCCTTTGAGTTGCCTTGGATTCCAAAAAGAGAGGGCTTTTACCCAAGGCATGGAGGTGACTTGGAATGATCATGATATATTATGCAATGTTGTTTTTACAAAACTCTCAGGTACACTTCAATAGTGTTTTAATTGTGTTGTTGAATCTCATCTTGCCTGGCAAAGAAACGAACATTTCAACCACTATAATAGTTAAATGGCAACTTAACTCTTTTCTTTATCAGCTGTCTCTTATTTCCTTCTGTATGGTTCATCCTTAGGTCTGATTAGATAAGAGACTTGCAAAGCTGGAAGATTCAAAACAGACATGGCTCACAGTATTTCTGCCAGTAATAGGAGCAGGAGCTAATCACAGGAGAAAGATATTGTAGTTACTGGTTCTCAAGGTGATAGGTGGAAATATCTAACATAGGTAGACAGATATTTTGTTTGTATTTTTTTTTTTAAAATAAGGTAGATCTTACCAGCTAGGCTACAAGGGCTGATGAACATAGCTTTACTGTTATTGAAAATGTACTCATGTCTTCTGAGGACATAAAAATAGGTTTTGGAACAATAAGTCTCACAATATGAAAAAAAAAGTGTATGTTTAGACCAACCATACACCTGTGCCATGTCTGTTAATGCTAATATACTCTGTGCACAAGAGATCAGCCTGGGCAAAAATGCCAGCTCTTAACGTAAAGAACAATGGCCACATGGCTATGGATACCATCGTGTCTTCAGTAGCAAAAAGCATAAGCTCCTACTACTTCAGGTAAAGGAGTGCTAGGGAGCAGGCTGCTATAGTTTCTGGAGCCCGGCATTAGCACAAGATATAATCACACACTAAACTCAGGGCTAGTCTACACTTACCAGCCGGGTCGACGCGGTGAGTTCGACTTCTCGGAGTTCGAACTATCGCGTCTAATCTGGACGCGATAGTTCGAACTCCGGAAGTGCCGCGGTCGACTCCGGTACTCCACCACTGCAAACGGCGGTGGCGGAGTCGACCTTGGAGCCGCGGACTTCGATTCCGCGGCGTCTGGACAGGTGAGTAGTTCGAACTAAGGTACTTCTAATTCAGCTACGCTATTCACGTAGCTGAACTTGCGTACCCTAGTTCGACCCCCGCCCTTAGTGTAGACCTGCCCTAAGGTATTGCATACTCCACTATTAGACAAGTTTGCATGAGTGTCTGAGGTCCAGAGGAGTACATGTCCCATCAAGAGAGATTTTTGTAACAAACCATAGTTGCATAGATACAAATACAGCCATCAACACCAAGGTGCCAAAGAATTTCAGTACCAAGAACACTATCCCTAAAATTTGTGCTAAGGCCCCAGTCCAAAAGAAGTGATTAAACACATGTTCATATTAAACTTTAAACACACATTTGAGAGCTTTGCTGGACTGGGGCCTAAATAAGTAACTAATTCATCTCTGAATAAGTAGAAGGCTACTATGGTTTGTGGGACCAGCCATATGCTCACATACACAAAACCACACATGAATATCAACTCCCCTCATCTTTGGGGAATGTCAGATCTGGATTCAGACTGTGGTTTTGGACTCTATCACCTATTACTGTTCTATTTTACTCTTTTGGCACTGTAATGTGCCTTGGCAGCATCTGCAAGGGCTTGACAATTGTCTTGTATGGGAGGATTTATCTTTTCCATTTCAGCTAGTCTCTACAGTTCATTTAAGATGAGGTTTAACAACTTCACTCCCTCCTTAATATTTTTTCTTAAACTTTAACATCAAGGGAAACCATCAATTTAAATATTACACTTTGGCCTGAAAACTGTTTATCTATTATTGTTACAAGTAACATTTCTAATTGCTAGACTAGAAAGATTTAAGGGAAAATCTAATTCTCATGTTTCAGTTTGGGTGAAATCCATCCCTGTACAGAGGGTCAGCATAAAGCCTAAATACCACTCAATCCCCACTTAAGTCTTACCTTATGAATTTCACCCTTTATGTATGGTCATCTTTACTGTCTCTTTTGTATAGTCAGTCAGTTTTTCCCTAGTGTTTGTGTGGTTTTTAAAATCAACAACAGGGGAGAAAAGACATTTTAAAATATAGGGAAATGTGGACATAAAACCACAAAGATTGGCAACGGGATTCAATTGCAGATCTGATACCTGAAATTACTGTTAATTACTGTTCCTTTATTATTTTTGGGCCTGATAGTCAGTGAGCAGACTCCACATGTGTTAGTGAGACTTTATGGATGCACAGCTCTGTAGGTGCACCCATCTGAGCGCACTCTTTTTGTGCACTGTCACCTAATATATTGGTGATGGAAATTGTAACCTACACTCAAAGGTGATAGTGCCAATAAAAACCTCATGAAAGTGTGGGCATGCACACAAAGTTTCATATGTACAAAACAAAGCCTATGTTGAGGCACCAGTGAACACCAGTATTCCCTGTGCTTTTACCTTTAGGGTAGATGTGTTTGTTTAAAAGCACAAAAAGTACTTAGAATTCATAGTTTGTAAATATAAGAAAGAGGCTCAGAAGACATTGGAGTTTCATGTGTTTGCTATTATACCTTGAAAAAAAAAAAACCACGTAAGAAGACTTTTCTAAAACTGAAACTGCACTAAGCATTTCCTTTAAAATAAACTTGCAGCTCTACCTGATAAAAGCTTCTGAATGTTTTTGTATGCTTCTCATATCCTCTTCAAGGTTGTTCAGTGCCAAAAGAAATATTAATGCAACTCAGGAAGAGTTCTGACTAGCCAGAGGACCCAATAGCTATATCTAGCATGTGACACAGAATCTCAAAAGAGAGAAAGAGAGATGAAACTTCTATAGACACAGTTCACACTTTAAAATATCCCTCTGACTTCACAGGACATTTTGGTTTTTACTTCTATGTCCTCAGTAATTTTATAATTGCTGAAATTTTCTTGGCCACTGTAAACACTCAAGAATACATTGACAAAATGCTTTACACAGATACCCATTATCATCAATCAAGGTTCAAATGGCTAAGGATTAGATTCTGCCACTTTCACACTGAGTAATAGAACTTTACTTTCTGAGTAGTCCCCATTGAAATCCATACTCAAGGAATAAGGTACTAACGCGTTATGAGTAAGGTAGGCAGAATTTACCCCTTGGAAAGAGTCTGTTCCGGGATAGCTCTCACAACTTGCAGATACTGGAGGAGAAGCATTCTGAGAGAAATTAGTTTGGTGTCTATGCACAGAGTTATTTCCTTTAGCTATGATGAAGATGGACCTGAGTCTCATGGCTGAAGCTTTGAATATATTATATTGGTAAGAACATATGTTATAGAAAACACAGTTTACACCTACATTTTCCACAGTTCATTTTGGAAGCTTACCTGCCGTATCTGTTAGCTGTGTCTAGACAGTCACTGAGTCTGTTACTAAATGGCTGGACAATGTCCAATGTCATGCTTAATGTTATTGGGGTAAAACTCAAACCAGGTCCATACTCAGCTGCTCTATGGGGAGAGCCTGTAGGGAACCTCTTCCTAGTCAGTCTGGAAAAATAAAGGTTACTTGAAACTGAGGTTCTTCCCACTCATGGGATGCACCAACCACTGCAGCTTTGATGGTGGAACCCTAACTAGCAGTGCCCATTAGAGTGCTCACATGTCCCCTTCTGCTCCTCCCTTCATTGTTCCTGAATGTTCTAGTGACAAGGCAATAAACAGGGGGACATAGCATCCCAGCCACCTCCGTTCCATCTATGACCCCCTCAAAGTTCCAAGTGTATAATTAGGACTTTGAAGAATAGTGGAAGGACTGTGAATACGTATAGTCCCTTCCGAAGAACCTTCCTGGTAAATAAGGCTATGTCTACACCGCACACCTCACAACGGTGCAGCTGTGCCACTGCACCCGCACTATTGTAAGGTGCACTGTTTGGCCGCTCTCCTGGTGACAAAATAAAACCACCCCCAATGAGGGGAAGTAGCCTCATTGCTGGGAGTGCAGCTCCTGCCGATGAAGTGCTGTCTGCACCAGCGGTTTTTGTCGTTAAAAATGTTGTCGTTCAGAGGGGTGTTTTTTCACACCCCTGAGTGACAAAAGTTTTAACAAGAAAAGTGCCGGTGTAGACAAAGCCTAAGTAACCTTCATTTTTCCTTCAAGTGAACTCTGCATAGTCCCCCTCATTTGATAGATTAGCAAGCAGTGGTCCATGAAAGGAAGGTGGGATGAGGAACAGCAATTAAAAAGTGATTGTAACACCGCTTTTGTAAACTGGACATCTGAGCTAGAGATTAGAGACTAAAGAACAGTGCTTGGTGAAAATGTTGATGAAGCATCAAGTGGCCACCTTTCAAATTTCTATAATGGGTATGTGTCTGGAGCATGCAGATGAAGCTGATGTTGCTGTAGTGGAAAAAGCTTTAATTCCTGTGGGAATAGGGACTGATTTCAACATATCAGCTTCTTGAATGCAGAATATAATCCACCTGAATAAAGTCTGTGGAGCTATGATCTGCCCCATCCTATTTTTAGCCTTGCCTGAATTTTTTTGTCCTGTATAGATAATAAACTAAAGCTCTTTTCACATCTAGTATGTGTAATCTAGTTTCACCTTGATGTGCATGTGACTTAATAGAAAATGTAAGTTATAGACTGAGTTATATTAAAGTCTGTAACTACTTTAGGAAGAAATAGAGGTCTGGACATAAAACAACTTTGTTTTTTGTGAAAGACTCTAAATGGTAGGTCTGCCATCAGCTCGTTTAACTCACTAACTCTTCTGGCTGATGTAATTGTGACTAAGAAAGTGGTTTTAATGGACAGATGATACAAAGAACACTCTATCATTGTCTGCCTATTCTGAAAGAAGGACAGGAGATATTTGACAGAGGTTTAATCAGGCCACGACTTTATTATTAGATGTCTGGGACTACCTGGCAGATAAAAGTGTACAGTGCAGGTAACCCCACGTTTTTCTGTAGTTACCCGGGGGCTTTTGTCAGCTCCCCCTCTTTTTCCATCCAAGTCCCTCCAAATTTTTTGCTGGGACTTTACCATCCACCCCGCTCGTAGGAGGGTTAAGGTGGGCTATAAGAATGGGGGGTTGGCTCCTTGTCGTACCAATCATAGGAGTCCCCAACTGCCCCCTGTTCATTCCTTTAATGAAGACCTCTTTTTAATTCCTTTTCCAAGCCATTTATCTGGTGCTATAAAGCACTGTTCCCTTCATTCGGCCATTAAGACAAACACCCCCCTGCTTAAAGGTGCAGGGTGGTCATTGGTTCAAATGGCTTTTCATTAACTGTATAAGAACTAGGTTTAGGACCCAGGAAGGATAATGACTCTTTATGGGAGGGTAGGCGTTTACTCACCAGTCGGATATGAAATGTATGAAGAATCTCAGTAACTATACTGGTGAAACAACAATGAAGACTAACACATTCTCTTCATTGTGTAAATCAGGGATCGGCAATGTTTGGCACGTGGCCCGCCAGGTTAAGCCCCTCGGTGGGCTGGGCTGCTTTGTTTACCTGCTGCGTCCATAGGTTCGGCCGACCGCGGCTCCCACTGGCTGCAGTTCTCCACATCAGGCCAATGGCGGTTGCGGGAAGCAGCGGCCAGCACATCCCTTGGCCCATGCCGCTTCCCACAGCCCCCATTGGCCTGGAATGGCAAACCGCGGCCCGTGCGAGCAGCAACTGGCCAAACCTGCGGACGCGGCAAGTAAACAAAGCAGCCCAGCCCACCAGGGGGCTTAACCTGGTGTGCTGAAGGTTGCTGATCCCTGATCTACTTAATACAGGAAATACTCAACTAAAAAAAGATTCTCAGCTGTTGGTAATAATTCTACCTCTTCACAAAAATCACCCTTGAATTCTCTTGAAAAGATGCTTTTAACAGTACTTATCTATTTCTGCAGTAGCATTCTTGCAAACTCCAAGAACCATTTTACAGAGAATGTGTTTTATACTCATAACATCACAAAGGATGGGATTAAAGGCTAATGTAATGATGCCAATGAGAAACGATATAATTGAGGTCAAGCTGGTGTTTCTAGTAGAAACACTAATTCTGAAGCATTAGTATCACAACCACTTCACATTGCTTTGGGCTGAAACAGGGTATACAATTTAATAGCATGGCTTTATTTTATTTATTTCAAAAAGGTTTTGAAAAGCTAAACATTTTAGTTAAATCGCAGAGAAGAAAAAAGGAATATGGGTGTATATATGGATGCACTTTTTCAGAGCTAAAATGAGGGTTTCATTTTAAATAATGCATGTTCAGGCATATGGGACCCAACCACTTCAGTGTAGGTGCACCCATAACTTCCACTAAGTAAAAAATGAAAATATTAAAACATCCAAAATATGGATGTTTGAAATACAGCTCCTAAACAAACTTTAATTATGTGAGCATCTATTTTTTTTTCAGGAGATCCCTGCCTCACAATAAAATTTCATTCTTGTGCAGAGCGCCAGTATATGTCATAAGCAGCTCTTATGTCTCACATAAGTCCTTAAAACAAGGCTGAAGTGGGACCTATGGTGTTGAAGCCTCGTACTGGTGCTCTGCACCTGGATGAATAAGCCCCTCAGTGCACAGGCTGGACAGGCCTCATTAAAATCATCAAGGTATGTTTCCCTGCAAACAGAAGGCGTGATTGCAACACATGCAGACATACCCAAGCTAGCTCAAGTAAAATAGCAGTGAAGCTGCAGCAGTGCAGGTAACTGTACAGGTTAGTCTCAACCACACAGGACCCTGAGTATGCCCATGCTGCCATGGCTTCACTGCCATTGTTACTCGAATTAGTTTTGATTTAACTAGAGCAAAACTAGCTCAGCTATGTCTACATGTGCTGTAATCGCACCTCCCAACTGCAGTGTAGACATATCCTCAGGGTGAATTAAGCTGTTGTGTGGAGAACCTCTGTTGCAGAAGCAGAAAGATGTGTAATAAAGGAGCCAAAGGACTGCAGAAAAAAAAAGGCTGGTGTCATGAATAAGCCAATTAACTATAACCTAAGAGAATGTGGTTCTACTCTTGGATTTGTCAATATGTGATGATAGCAATTCACATACACTCCCCCCCACACACCAAAGGACTATGAATAGTGTGTTTTTCTCATTCTGGGTGCCTAACCTGGAACATCTAGGACCTGATTTTCCGAAATGATGAGCACTCAACAACTACAGCTGGAATCAATGTGAGCTGTGGATTCCCAGCATCTCTACAAGGCTCTAGGCATGGACATCCTTAACTCTGGCATTTCCTAACTTTTGAGTACTTGTTTTTGAAAACTTAATAAGGCTTTTTTAACACAGGTCCCATTTCTGCCACACTTACTCTTTGAAAGCCTGACCCAACCCCCACTGAAATCAGTGGGAGGCCTTCCACTGAATTCAGTGAGCTTTGGATCAGGATTAAGGACCAATATTTTACTTTATGAGAGGTAACATTCATAGAATCATAGAACTGGAAGGTACCTTGAGGAGTCATCTAGTCCAGTCCCCTGCACTCAGGACAAGACTAAGTATTATCTGTACCAGGGGTCTCAAACTCAAATCACCACGAGGGCCGCATGAGGACTAGTACATTGGCCCAAGGGCCACATCACTGATACCTTTTCATATAAAGGTACAAAAGCTCCCCCCACCACACTGCCCCCGGCCCCACCCCCACTCCATCCCTTCCATGAGGCCCCGCCCCTGCCCCATCTCTTCCCGCCCCCATCCCAACCCCTTCCCCAAAGTCCCCACCCCAACTCCACCCCCTTCCTACCCCTATTCCAACCCCTTCTCCAAATCCCCACCCCTGTTCTGTCACTTCTCCACCTCCTTTCCTGAGCATGTGGCTCCCTGCTCCTTCCCCCTCCCTCCTGGAAAGTGCTAAGCTGGAGGTTGGCAGAGGAGCGGTGACATTGCACACTAGGGGAAAGGGGAAGGCAGTGGGTGAGGGGAGCTTGACAGCCGCAGGAAATAACTCCGTGGGGGTGCGGGGAGCTTGGCAGGCCGCAGGAAATAACCCTGCAGGATGCATGTTTGAGACCCCTGATCTATACTATCCCTGACAGGTGTTTGTCGAACTTGCTCTTAAAAATCCTGTGATGGAGATTCCACAACCTCCCTGGGTAATTTATTCCAGTGCTTAACCACTCTGACAGTTAGGAAGTTTTTCCTAATGTCCAACCTAAACTGCCCTTGCTGCAATTTAAGCCCATTGCTTCTCGTCCTATCCTCAGAGGTTAAGAAGAACAAGTTTTCTCCCTCCTCCTTGTAACAACCTTTTATTTACCTTTTAATAAAACATTGGTTTTATTGGGTGAAATTCACTTCTACAGAGAAGGTCAATATAGATGTTATGTGGGACTTAAGTGCTGCTCCGGGGACAATTTCTCTCATTGTGACAGAATTGGGTCTCTGCACTGATGTCTTTTAGATGTAAGAAATACCCTTTTTAATATTCCAAAAGCATTATCTTAAAAAAAAAAAAAAAAGCTTTTCCACAATTTAACACCCTGTCCTTATGCAGCTACGGTTGAATATTATATACAAACAAATTCGCCTTCTGCCAGATAGTAACTTCACAAAGGGTTTTGTTGCTTGATGCTGAAAATATTCTTTTATTGTCTATTCATTAACATTTGTCCATAGAATTAGTCTGACTGATTAATCTAGAATATAACATCAATCCTTTATTGTGGTTCTGGAAAAAGACTTGCTAGAAGATTAAAGCCTTTTAGTGTATTCCCTTATTTCCTCATCAACGAAAACCCAGTCAGCTTATTTGTCTCACTACTGAATGATCTAATTTAAGATATAATTGAACAATCATTTTGGTTATATACCAGTTACCAAATCTTAGCACAAGACAGTTTATTGTATAAACAAAGAACAACTTTGTTAAAATAGTCTTACAGCCTTCAGATCCATAATATTTCTGAAATGCAGTTAAGACATTTTTCTTTAGCTCACAATTACTGGAATTTATGGGTGAATAACAATGAAAATTACTGTCTTTTTTTTACAGACTGCATAAAAAAAGTCCAGCTAATAATATTTTGGGTTTTTTTATTTTAGCTTTTTCAAAGTGAACTAACTATACAGGAGCAATCTTGCAACTTTTATTTAGGTAAGGATTCCTTGAACTTCAAGAGCAGTTACAAACATGCATAAGGATTGATGGCTAGGATTCTAGATGTTCTGATGACAATTTTTCTTGAACTATATGGCTCATTCCTGCACCCACTGAAGCCAATGGAGTTTTGTAATTGACTTCAATAGTAATAGGAGCAAGCCTATAATGAGCCATTAGAATAAAATGTCTTAAACAGAATGTAGAGTAATTTAATTCAATGTTTCAGTACAGAAAAGATGGAGAAAGGTGATTTTTTTCCACTGCAACATGGATCTCCCATGGATAATGAGTAGTCCGGACCAAATATAAGAACTTCAAGAATGAATAGGGTTTTATCAAAACATACTTCTCATGTTTGCTTTCTATCCAGTATGTGACCTTCCTTCTTATTTAGGAGCTCTGTATGGGGCTCTATTCCCTATGCTGGTAATATTGAACCTCTCCCCGCATTCTTGAAGTGCAGATCAATGATTATATAAAGCAACAACTAGGTTTCCTTTCCTTTCCTTTCCTTCTCCCACCACTAAGTAGTGCCTGTTATGGCACTCTGGCAGCAAGAAGAGCTGATATTAACAAAAATTTGTAATACATTTGACTTAATGTTAAAAGTTGTGAAAATTTTTAAAAAGCACTATTAATTGCACTTAGGTGAGAAACTGCACATTAACAAATTGCCTGAGACTATGGGCAGCCTTGTTGCTTCAGTGCCCTATCATGAATCTCAGCTGAACAAATTCAGCTTCCAAAGGGAGAACTGCACCCCCCTGCCCTCCCTCTGTCCTCCCCCCCCCCCCCAAAAAAAAGTTTTGGGTTCAACCTGAAACTATACTTTTCATTTGGGGCCCAATCTAGCTCCCAATAAAGTCAATGAGTATCTTTCCATTGACTTTAATGGGAGCTGGATTAGGTATTTAGGGCCTGATTTAAAGTGTATTGAAATCAATGGACATCATTCCATTGATTTCAAAGAGCTTTAGACCATGTCTTATTCATGGGCCTACTTTCTCCATAGTACTTCTTTTTCTCATAATATATTTATAAGAAACGCTTTTCCCTCTTAATTCCTTTGGCTATTTTGAATTCATTCTCCATTGTTGCTGCTCTTACCATTGCTGACAATCCTCAGTGGAGTGTGTTCTTGATGGGTTGCTTTTCCTCCTTTTCCATGTCTAGTAAAGTTTTTGGGGTTTTTTCTTTAATCCTTGGATCTGTGACCAGTCATTGGGAAAGTCACATTGGCTGCTTCTTGTTCCTTGCCTTCCTTTTTTCAGAAGGACTGAGCTTCAGACTCTCCAGTGTAGATAAGGACCTAAATGTTTCAGTGTTTTCTCAAAACCCCTTTGGTCTACAAAACTGGGCTGGAAGTTTTGTTAGAACAGTCCCTCTCACACATATTCCTGCACTACCAGTCCCAGTGGGAAACCAAAAATGAAAGATGTCTGAAAAGGGAGAGAAGAAACATTTTTGGAAATCATAACATTTATTGTTTTGGATTTGGTCTGAGGGATGGACAGAGGGCCAGATAGGTTCTTGTTCTGTCAAATTTGATTTATATGCGCCTATTAACAGCAGGGGTTAAATGCACATTAAGGATTCAGTCTGGCAATGAAGGACAGAACCATCTATTTAAATTTCATCACAAAAGTTCATGGGTTTTGGACTGTTATAGGATTTGCTGTGAGATTTCTTTTTTGTTTTCTTAGCATTTATTCCAAAATTTGCCTTGGATATGGGAGGAAACTTTGATTTATGGAATATTTTATATCTGCCTGTGGATTACATGTTGTATTTCCTTGGCACCTATGTATGTCCTTTAAACACTCAGGAAAAAAAAGTTGAAAACCAACAAAAGCCATTTTAGAATTATAGGATCTTCTAATTAGAATATATACACATATATATTTATATTTATTTGGATATGGGTATTTGTAAAGAAAAAATCACTCACAAACCATAACATTATGCATCAAGTTTCAACCCAGAGCAACTTTATAGAGCTGAATTAAAGGACCCCATAAAACAGAGTTCATAATGGAAATGCTGGCAAACATTTAAATATAGCAGCATCAGTGGGAGCCACTAAAACATGTGGAAATCCAAAAATTGAAACTTGCTTTTTCAGTTGATATTTTGACATCTTGATGTCCTAGTGCTGCTCAGTCAGGATTTTCCTAATCTTCCCAGAGTGTGAAGGTAACAAATGCCATATGTAATAAGGAGGACTTGAGGTGTACATTGACTGGTAATCACTCAGATAGCATCAGATACAATAGTAACATACAATGCTGATGTCAAGACTATAGATTCTGTTTTGAAAGTTTCTTCTTGTCTGGGTATACTGAGCAAGTATGGGCATAAAATGTCTATACCCTTTCAGTATTTCACATGCATTCCCAGGCTTGTTTTTACAAATGTCCTTCCACTTTTGCATGGATTTGATTTTTTTGTTTGTTTGTTTTACTGCTAAAAACAGAAAAAAGGACTTTGGTTATGAATACTTGCAAATAACACCTTGGATTTCTGGATAGAGTCTTAGCAGAGGAAGGAAGTGAGCTAGATTTAGCAAAGAAATGACTATAAATCTTAACACACATTTACCCAATCCAAGAAGAAATTCTAAGTCTAAACCTTGGAAAAGAAAGTGAAATTAAGATAAGTATCTCCCTCCACCCTAAACCCCCACCACCATTATTCAGAATATTAAATGAGGACTCTGACAGATGGAAATATTTAGAGTGGAGCCTACAAAGAACATGCAATATTATCAAAATGGATTCTGCTCCACTTTTTAAAAGTCTCAGATGCTTCCATTTGAAAGGCTAGGTGCTGTGTTATACTAATGGAAAATATTATATTTTATATTTATAAACGACAATGAAAACCAAGGTTTAAAACCACAAAATACTATATGTGCAAAATTTTAACACTTGGGTTTGAAGTGCCCAGTTTTAAAGAAATATCAGATTGCTTTGACTTGAACTAAATATTATCCAGTAAAGCCTGTGGGTTGAAATAGAAACATCGCACTATTCTGAATTCAGGACAGATTTACTCTCCTCCCAAAAGACCTCTAAAGAAAAAAAAAATCAGTAATCACAGAGAATATGAAACAGAGAGCTTAGGGGGCCAGGTTCTGCTCCTAATAATAAATATACATATACAGTATTTGGAACAATTCATCCGTCAAGTTGGAGGTTATTAGACTTTCTGGCTCAGACTGGGTTCAAAATGTTTTCTTACTATAGCTGATTTTCTTGAATGTGAAAAATAGATGGCCACTTTGGAGATTAAGAGGAGATCAAATTTAGTCAGACCTGTCTGAATGACTGTGTTACTTATAATTTAAAATTTGTCTGATCAGCACACTATACTGGGAGATTAATTAAAGTAATTATTCCTTCCTGTGATTTGTGATCTGGCTTTATTACAAAGTAGAATCAGATTCAAAGCACATCAAACTTTAAATCACTTCTTTGTGTATATTCAAAACTAAGGCAAATATCTGTGTTTCATCACACTTTATGGTGGAGAATTAAATGTAGGGGAAAATTCACAATGCAGAATATTAAGGGATGACAATGGCGAGGTCTAAGGCACATTTCTGAGTTCCTAACAATATAAAAAAACAAACCAAAAAACCTCACCTCACATTTCAAGCATCTTTACCTACAAATATTTCACTCAAAAGATTCCAATATGGTATACTTACAGATACCATTCATGTTCAAATTTAGTATATTAAAATAGCAAATGTGCTGTATGTTACATCTCTCAGAGCAAAACTGGCACATGCCATTCCAGGGCTGTTACAAACATCGCCTCACTAGCAGAATCCATCTGAAACAAGGATTATTTAAGAGGATTATTAATAAAGATTATACTGCCACCATACTCTCTTTGTGTTTGTATTCATTATTCAGAGCAGAAAGATATTCCCTGATCTTTCTTATAGACTTGGTAAAATACAGCATGATGTCAAAGCAGATCACAGCAAATCAATACCTCTTATAGTTCCTTATTAAAATATATATAATAAATTATCATGGTAGAGTGGAATAAAAAGTAATTACTGCAGCTACCAAATCTAAGGTCTGAAGTAAAGACAGATATAGTAAAAAACCAAAACATAGACACAAACATACAGAGCACCAGATGTGCAGATGGAATAAACTGGTAGAGCTTCATCACTGACTTCATTGGAGCTACCCTGGTTTACAGTAGCTGAGGATCTGGCCTAAACTGTGGAAACCATGCACATTACCTAATACTAGTAGCTGAAAACCCATAATGTTGCCTGGGTGTGGCAGTTGGGTCAGGTAATTCACCATCTGTGCAGTCTCCCTCCTACAGCCAATGAAATTGTTTGAATGAAAAATTAGCTGCAGAGTAAAGGTGGTGGTTGGCTGAATTACCTGTGATATCACTATAATCTAGGACTCTTGACATGACATAGATATATATCTAACTACTGCAATACAAATTCCAGCCATCATTGGACTGTTGATATTGTGAACAAAAAAGAGTTCTCAACCATGCTTGTAGCTGTTTGATTCACTTCACACTGACTCAACAGACATTCTCAGCTTCAGAGTGGCACACAGACTTGTGACAGTCCTGGAATTTTATTACACAAAGTATATATGTCAGCTGGCTATTTACACTAATTCACTCATCACCCTTTTCATACTTAAGAACATAAGACTGGTCCTACTGGGTCAGTCGAAAGGTCCATCTAGCCCAGTATCATGTCTTCCAATGGTGGTCAGTGCCAGGTGCCCCAGAGGGAATGAACAGAACAGGTAATAATCAAGTGATCCATCCCCTGTCGCTCATTCCCAGCTTCTGGCAAACAGAGGCTAGGGACACCATTCCTGCCCATCGTGGCTAATAGCCATTGATGGACCTATCTTCCATGAATTTATCTAGCTCTTTTTTGAACCCTGTTATGGTCTTGGCCTTCACAACATCCTCTAGCAAGGAGTTCCACATGTCGACTGTGCGTTGTCTGAAGAAATACTTCCTTTTATTTGTTGTGTAAATAACACTTCCTTATCTACTTTCTCTACACCAGTCACAATTTTATAGACCTCAATCATATCTCCCTTAGCCATCTTTTTTCCAAGCTAAAAGACCCAGTCTTATTAGTTTCTCCTCATACAGAAGCCGTTCCATACCCCTAATTATTTTTGTTTCCCTTTTCCCTTTCGCTATTTCTGGTTCCAGAACAGACCCCTGGGGGACACCACTATTTACCTCTCTCCATTCTGAAAACTGACAATTTATTCCTACCCTTTGTTTCCTATCTTTTAACCAGTTACCAGTCCATGAGAGCACCTTCCCTCTTATCCCGTGGCAGCTTAGCTTGCGTAAGAACCTTTGGTGAGGGACCTTGTCAAAGGCTTTCTGAAAATCTAAGTACCCTATATCCACTGGATCCCCTTGGGGATCTACTTCAGTTAGATCAAGTAATTCTTCAGGTGACCTGAATGCTCATCTCTTACTCTTTGTCTCTGATCTTTTCTCCCAGGCTTACATTAGTGGTCAGTGATGCCAATTCAGATTTTTTTTGCGGGGGGGGAGGGGAGAGGCGTAATTCCAGTCCCCAGCAGAGACCCTGTTTTTGTCCTGGCTCATCTCACTGCCCCTCCGGTCACAGGGACCTCAGGTCTCTCTTGGCCAGGAAGTTTCCCTTTTCTCTCACCTATACAAACACATGAGTCTGTGCAGACTGACAGGAACAGACTCCCCCTGCATCAAGTCACAATACCACTTGGCCCAGATGCCCTTTCATCCAGACATTTCAGTGACGCTGTGACCACACAGCCAGAGCATCACTCTGGACCACTCCAGCAGCAGCTCTAGAATCATAGAATCATAGAATTCAAGATCAGAAGGGACCATTATGATCATCTAGTCTGACCTCCTGCAAGATGCAGGCCACATAAGCCGATCCACCCACTCCTGAACTAATTCTCTCCCTTGACTCTGCTGTTGAATGCTCCAAATCATGATTTAAAGACTTCAAGTAGCAGATAATCCACCAGCAAGCGACCCCTGCCCCATGCTTCGGAGGAAGGCGAAAAACCTCCAGGGCCACTGCCAATCTACCCTGGAGGAAAATTCCTTCCCGACCCCAAATATGGTGATCAGCTGAACCCCGAGCATGTGGGCAAGACTCTCCAGCCAGACCCTCTGGAAAAGGCTAACAATATCCCAACATTGACCCTTTGTACTAATTACCAGTGTGGCACGTTATTGACCTATTGACTAAACCCGTTATCCTATCATACCATCCCCTCCATAAACGTATCCAGCTTAATCTTAAAGTCATGGATGTCCTTTGCCCCCACTGTTTCCCTCGGTAGGCTATTCCAGAATTGCACTCCTCTGATGGTTAGAAACCTTCGTCTAATTTCAAGCCTAAATTTCCTGACTGACAATTTATATCCGTTTGTCCTCGTGTCCACATTAGCACTGAGCTGAAATAATTCCTCTCCTTCCCTGGTATTTATCCCTCTGATATATTTAAAGAGTGCAATCATATCTCCTCTTATCCTTCTTTTGGTTAAGGAAAACAAACCGAGCTCCTCAAGTCTCCTTTCATACGACAGGCTTTCCATTCCTCGGATCATTCTAGTGGCCCTTCTTTGTACCCGTTCCAGTTTGAATTCATCCTTCTTAAACATGGGAGACCAAAACTGCACACAATACTCCAAATGAGTTCTCACCAACGCCTTATATAACGGGACTAGCACCTCCTTATCTCTACTAGAAATACCTCGCCTAATGCATCCCAAGACCGCATTAGCTTTTTTAACGGCCACATCACATTGCCTACTCATAGTCATCCTACGATCAACCAGGACTCCTAGGTCCTTCTCCTCCTACGTTACTTCCAACTGGTGCGTCCCCAGCTTATAACTAAAATTCTTGTTAGTCATCCCTAAATGCATAACCTTACACTTCTCATTATTGAATTTCATCCTGTTACTAATACTCCAGTTTACAAGGTCATCCAAATCTCCCTGGAGGATATCCCAATCCTTTTCCGAATTGGCAATACCTCCCAACTTGGTGTCTTCCGCAAACTTTATCAGCCCACTCCTACTTTTGGTTCCGAGGTCAGCAATAAATAGATTAAATAAAATCGGACCCAAAACCGAACCTTGAGGAACTCCACTGGTAACCCCCCTCCAACCCAACAGATCACCCTTCAATACGATCCTCTGCAGTCTCCCCTTTAACCAGCTCCTTATCTACCTCTGGATTTTCATTTCGATCCCCATCTTTTCCAATTTAACCAGTAATTCCTCTACTGATTTAGACTATATCTAGTCTAAATCTATATTAGATTTATAAATCTAAATCTATATTACATTATATCTAGTCTAATACTCCAGGTGAGGCCACCTCCAGTTTTGGTCCCCCCACTACAGAAGGGATGTGGACAAATTGGAGAGAGTCCAGCGGAGCGCAACAAAAATGATTAGGGGCCTAGGGCACATGACTTACAAGGAGAGGCTGAGGGAACTGGGGTTATTTAGTTTGCAGAAAAGAAGAGTGAGGGTGGGGGGATTGATAGCAGCCTTCAACTACCTGAAGGGGGGTTCCAAAGAGGATGGAGCTAGGCTGATCTCAGTGGTGGCAGATGACAGAACAAGGAATAATGGTCTCAAGGTGCAGTGGAGGAGGTCTAGGTTGGATATCAGGAAAAAACTATTTCACTCGGAGTGTGGTGAAGCACTGGAATGGGTTACCTAGGAAGATGGTGGAATCTCCATCCTTAGAGGTTTTTAAGGCCCGGCTTGACAAAGCCCTGGCTGGGATGATTTAGTTGGTGTTGGTCCTGCTTTGAGCAGGGGGTTGGACTAGATGACCTCCTGAGGTCCTTTCCAACCCTAATATTCTATGATTCTATGATTTAATATGGCAACACTGCTTAAAAGTGGTTAGGCCATATGCCCCCCCAAACACTTCATGGTCTATTGACCAAATGCAAACATCTTGGGGATAGGGCATTCCCAACCCCCCAATTGGTGCCACTGCTTGTGGAGTTCTAGGTCTCCAATCATAATCCCTATCACTACCTGTGAGTAAACTCAACCTGTCTCAGGGCCCCCTGGACACCTAGCTGATTAAAGCCAACCCAGAGATGCTTGCAATCATGTCCTCTGGTTACTTAGGGAACTACAGTGTCATCCATTATGAATTTACAGCATTCATTCCATTCTAGCGGTCCCCTTTGTGATGTTCTGTCCCTTTAAATGTTTGGGAGCTTTCCACTCACCCTCCCCAGAGCAGATCCTCACTTTGGTTTTGGTTTCTGTTTTGCTTTCAGAACAATAAAGCCTCCACAGCAGACAGCTGTGTTTAGATCAGCTCCCCTTGTGCCTATCTCCTTCTCTGCTGGGTCCAAGTACAACATACTTTGAAGCCATTAACTACATGGAGACTCCCTAGGGAAAGGCAAAAGTGGTTGCTACCCTACATCTGCAGGTGGATCATAAATCTGGGAAGAGTCCCAAGAAGCGGGAGCAGCTATGGGGTGTCAAGATCATTAATGGAATAGTTCCAACGGAGAAGTGGGTATATTGATATGTATTGTTCTTGCTCCCTCAAACAGATTCATAGAAAGGTAAACCAACCACATACCCTTCTTAGTTCTCACTTGAGGTCCTCTTATTACCATCATTGGACAGCTGTCTTAATTCCCCATTCAGAGAAAAGGGGCAGACCCTTTCAGAACAAGTGTTTCAGGCTCTCCGAAGACTCAAGCAGACATCCCTGTCTCACATTACACTAAGTTCTCATTTTCAAAGGTTTCTTCACAACCACAAGGGCTCTAGAATTACTTTTTCTTTTAAAAATTAAAATCAAGATTTTGAGGACAACATGGCATCTTCAGAAAAGGTACTGGCTCATCAAACCACCATGAGCCAGGCCACTTCAAATGCCGCATATTACTGTATAACAAATAATGCCGCTAAAATGAATATTGGGTAATTTGGGGAAAATGTTACCAAGTTATATTATTTACAATGTTCTATGAAATTTAAATTGTTTCAAGAAACATTATATTCTAATCAGCAATCAGGAGACTCCACTGATTGGAAGTCCTAGGGATAGAGGTTCCATGACCACCGCTCGCAAGAGAAGGAGGCGGGTGGTGGTGGTTGGGGACTCTCTCCTCAGGGGGACTGAGTCATCTATCTGCTGTCCCAACCAGGAAAACCGAGAAGTGTGCTGCTTGCCAGGAGCTAGGATTCATGATGTGACGGAGAGACTGCCAAGACTCATCAAGCCCTCGGATGGCTACCCCTTGCTGCTTCTCCACGTGGGCACCAATGATACTGCCAAGAATGACCTTGAGTGGATCACTGCAGACTATGTGGCTCTGGGAAGAAGGATAAAGGAGTTTGAGGTGCTAGTGGTGTTCTTGTCCATCTTCCCTGTGGAAGGAAAAGGCCTGGATAGAGACTGTTGAATCATGGAAGTCAATGAATGGCTACGCAGGTGGTGTCGGAGAGAAGGCTTTGGATTCTTTGACCATGGGATGGTGTTCCAAGAAGAAGGAGTGCTAGGCAGAGACCGGCTCCACTTAACAAAGAGAGGGAAGAGCATCTTCGCAAGCAGGCTGGCTAACCTAGTGAGGAGGGCTTTAAACTAGGTTCACCCGGGGAAGGAGACCAAAGCCCTGAGGTAAGTGGGGAAGTGGGATGCCAGGAGGAAGCACGAGCAAGACAGTGCAAGAGGGGAGGACTCCTGCCTCATACTGAGAAAGCAGGATGATCAGCGAGTTATCTTAAGTGCCTATACACAAATGCAAGAAGCCTGGGAAACAAGCAGAGAGAACTGGAAGTCCTGGCACAGTCAAGAAATTGTGATTGGGATAACAGAGACCTGGTGGGATAAATCACATGACTACAGTACTGTCATGGATAGATATAAACTGTTCAGGAAGGACAGGCAGGGCAGAAAAGGTGAAGGAGTTGCATTGTATGTAAGAGAAAAGTATGACTACTCAGAGCTCCAGTATGAACCTGCAGAAAAACCTGAGAGTCTCTGGATTAAGTTTAGAAGTGTGAGCAACAAGGGTGATGTTGTGGTGGGAGTCTGCTATAGACCACCAGACCAGGGGCGGGTGAGGTGGATGAGGCTTTCTTCCAGCAACTAACAGAAGTTACTAGTTTTGGTTCTCATGGGGGACTTTAAGCACCCCAATATCTGCTGGGATAGCAATACAGTGGTGCACAGACAATCCAGGAAGTTTTTGGAAAATATAGGGGACAATTTCCTGGTGCAAGTGCTGGAGGAACCAACTAGGGGCAGAGCTCTTCTTGACCTGCTGCTCACAAACACAGAAGAATTAGTAGGGGAAGCAAAAGTGGATGGGAACCTGAGAGGCAGTGACCATGAGATGGTTGAATTCAGGATCCTGACATAAGGAAGAAAGGAAAGCAGCAAATTATGGACTTTGGACTTCAGAAAAGCAGACTTTGAATCCCTCAGGGAGCTGATAGGCAGGATCCCCTGGGAGAATAACATGAGGGGGAAAGGAGTCCAGGAGAGGTGGCTGTATTTTAAAGAATCCTTATTGAGGTTGCAGGAACAAACCATCCCAATGTGTAGAAAGAATAGTAAATATGGCAGATGACCAGCTTGGCTTAACAGTGAAATCCTTGCTGGTCTTAAACACAAAAAAGAAGCTTACAAGAAGTGGAAGATTCGACTAATGACCAGGGAGGAGTATAAAAATATTGCTCAGGCATGCAGGAGTGAAATCAGGAAGGCCAAATCACATTTGGAGTTGCAGCTAGCAAGAGACGTTAAGAGTAACAAGAAGGGTTTCTTCAGGTATGTTAGCAACAAGAAGAAAGTCAAGGAAAGTATGGGCCCCTTACTGAATGAGGGAGGCAACCTAGCGACAGGATGTGGAAAAAGCTAATGTACTCAGTGTATTTTTGCCTCTGTCTTCACAAACAAGGTAAGCTACCAGATTACTGCACTGGGCAGCACAGCATGAGGAGGAGATGACCAGCTCTCTGTGGAGAAAGAAGTGGCTCAGGACTATTTAGAAAAGATGGATGAGCACAAGTCCATGGGACCAGATGCGCTGCATCCAACGGTGCTAAAGGAGTTGGCGGATGTGATTGCAGAGCCATTGGCCATTATCTTTGAAAATCATGGTGATCAGGGGAGGTCATGGATGACTGGAAAAAGGCTAATGCATAGTGCCCATCTTTAAAAAAGCTGGGAAGAAGGATATGGGGAACTACAGACCAGTCAGCCTCACCTCAGTCCCTGGAAAAATCATGGAGTGGGTCATCAAGGAATAAATTCTGATGCACTTAGAGGATTGGAAAGTGATCAGGAACAGCAAGTCATGCCTGACTAACCTTGTTTCCTTCTATGATGAGATAACTGGCTCTGTGGATGAGGGGAAAGCAGTGGATGTGTTATTCCTTGACTTTAGCAAAACTTTTGATACAGACTCCCACAGTATTCTTGTCAGCAAGTTAAAGAAGTATGGGCTGGATGAATGGATGGTAAGGTGGATAGAAAGCTGGCTAGATCGTCAGGCTCACCGGGTAGTGATCAATGGCTCCATGTTTAGTTGGCAGCCAGTATCAAGCAGAGTGCCCCAAGGGTCGGTCCTGGGGCCGGTTTTGTTCAATATCTTCATTAATGATCTGGAGCAGGGATCAGCAACCTTTGGCGCATGGCCCACCAGGGTAAGCCCCCTGGCGGGCTGGGCTGGTTTGTTTATCTGCCGTGTCTGCAGATTCGGCCTTTCGCGGCTCCCACTGGCCACGGTTCGCTGCTCCAGGCCCATGGGGGCTGCGGTAAGTGGTACGGGCCAAGGGATGTGCTGGCCGTTGCTTCCCGCCACCCCCATTGGCCTGGAGCAGTGAACCACAGCCAGTGGGAGCCACAATCAGCTGAAACTGTGGACATGGCAGGTAAGCAAACCAGCCTGGCCTGCCAGGGGGTTTACCCTGGCGGGCCATGTGCCGAAGGTTGCTGATCCCTGAGCTGGAGGATGATGTGGACTGCACCCTGAGCAAGTTTGCAGATGACACTAAACTGGGAGGAGTGGTAGATATGCTAGAGGGTAGGGATAGGATACAGAGGGACCTAGACAAATTAGAGGATTGGGCCAAAAGAAATCTTATGAGGTTCAACTTAGGACGGAAGAATCCCATGCACTACTATAGACTAGGGACTGAGTGGCTAGGCAGTAGTTCTGCAGAAAAAGACCTAGGGGTTACAGTGGACGAGAAGCTGGATATGAGTTAACAGTGTGCCCTTGTTGCCAAGAAGGCTAATGGTATAAGTAGTGGCATTGCCAGCAGATCAAGGGACGTGATTGTTCCCCTCTATTTGGTATTGGTGAGGCCTCATCTGGAGTACTGTGTCCAGTCTTGGGCCCCACACTACAAGAAGGATGTGGAAAAATTGGAAAGAGTCCAGCGGAGGGCAACAAAAATGATTAGGGAGCTGGAGCTGAGGAGAGGCTGAGGCAACTGGGATTGTTTAGTCTGCAGAAGAGAAGAATGAGGGGGCATTTGATAGCTGCTTTCAACTACCTGAAAAGAGGTTCCAAAGAGGATTGATCTAAACTGTTTTCAGTGGTACCAGATGACAGAACAAGGAGTAATCTCAAATTGCATTGGAGTAGGTTTAGATTGGATATTAGGAAAATCTTTTTCACTAGGAGGGTGGTGAAGCACTGGATGGGTTACCTGGGGCGTGGTGGAATCTCCATCCTCAGAGGTTTTTAAGGTCAGGCTTGATGAAGCCCTGGCTGGGATGATTTAGTTGGGGAGTGGTCCTGCTTTGAGCAGGGGGTTGGACTAGATGACCTCCTGAGGTCCCTTCCAGCCCTGATATTCTATGATTCTACTTTAGAGACGCGAAAGAGCAAGGTCAGAAACAGAAAATACCTCTGGCTTATGGCAAAGGGCAGTAAACTCCAGAATCTGTGAGCATGCAGAAATGTAGGTATGTCCACAGAACAGAAGTATCCCAGGACTCAAAGGTTGTAGTATGGATTGAGGAGTTTCCATGGGGAAGCAGCTCTTACAGTCTAACTTGTTTACAGATGGAGGTCCAAGATGAACTACTAATAACCAAGTGAGAAGTGTCATTTGTAATAAAAACATTAGGGCAGGTCCTTAGCCCTGATTAAGTACCTGGTGCAAAGAGGACTTAAAGCTGCCTCCAAGGCCCCATGTTGGAAAAGCCTTGGCTGACATAAAGCCTTTAGCCTGCCCTAACTTACAGCCCTCAGCAGCCCCAGGATCAGAGAAGTGGAAAGGTGGCACAGAGCAGCTGAAGATCTAGCCCTTTATTTTCAAAAAATTGAATTCTGACAAATCTATTTATGTATCACTGTGAGTTAGGGATTGTGTGCAACTCCAGGGAGGAGGATACCATAATTTCTCCAGGAACCAAAAACAGTGGGAGGTGATTAAGGCAAATCACTTAGGTTGAAACACTTCCTAGGAGGTACCACTACCAAGCGAGACTTGCATGTACTAGTTTAAACTGGCTTGTCCAGAGACCATCAAACAAAGACAGGACTTTGGGGATAAAAAATGGGTTTAAACTGACTTGGGGCCTCTTTCTTCCCAGCAAACAGACAGGCCTTCATGTCCAAGGGGGACAAATGTTTAGAGAAGAGTTTGGAAAGTCTTTCACCTACTATGGACCCATAAGATTGATGGATTTCTTCTGGTAAGCTTTTAACACGCATATAGGAACTTTTATTGTTTTTATATGTTTTCTCTGTAATGTTTTTACCTTAAGAATAAATGCAGTTTGCTTTATGAAGTCTGGGTGGTAACTGGTGTACGCTGTTACAGGCCTTAGATAGCGGTTAATCACAGGTGCTGAACCCCAGTCAGACCCACTGGGAAAAATTACAATGAGGTTCAAAAGAAATGCAGGCCTAAACCCCTGGTTTGGAGGGAGAGAGACATGGGTCTCCACCAGAGAGAGGTGACACCTGGGAGCCAAAAACCTTATGAGGTTGCCTTGAGGAAGGTCAGAGGTGTGTGTGGTCAAAGGTGAAGTGTTGTGTATTTGGTTGTCATGGTTTTTGTTGCTATGGCAACTGAGTTAGATTATTATGGGTTAGCTCAACCGGTTTCAACCGGCGGAGTGAGCTCTCTGTGTCTGTAAATAAAATGCAGGTTTTGGTTAGCTGCCTGCTCTCTGGCCTCAAGTGATTGCTTCCTACACCGGCTGCCCCAAGGATTTAACACTGGCGACGAGGATGGGATCCTGGTGCTGCTCCAGTAACAGAAGGAAGTAGAAGTCAAGGTAAAGAACAAACAAACAAAAAAAGCTGCTTGTTTGCACTGACTGTGAAAGTGAAACTAAAAATCATGGCTACTCTGACCAGGCCCCTGGAGCCTTTTGATGAGAATACAGAGCAGTGGCATGTGTATACTGAGCGTTTTGAGCTTTTTGGTATTGCAAATGACATTACAGAAGCGAAGAAGGTGCCAATATTCTTAACTGTTGTAGGGGCTAAAACCTACTCTCTGCTGCGCAGCTTACTACACCCTGTTAAGCCTGAGACTAAATCTTACAGTGACATTGTGGAAATCCTGGGGTCTCATTCTCCCCAAAACCACTGGTAATTGCTGAAAGATATAGGTTCCACAAAAGAGACCAAAAGGAAGATGAAACAGTTGTACAATTCGTAGCCATTTTAAAAAAGCTAGCAGAACACTGTGAATTTAAAGAGATGTTAAATGATGCCCTGCGTGACAGGTTAGTGTGTGGCCTCTGCAGTGAAGCTGCGCCTACTGACAGAGGCTCAGCTTACATTACAGAAGGCTGTTGATATTGCTGTCTCCATGGAACTGGCTACAAGGGAGGCACAATACATCGGTGCATCCCCTAGGGTGCAAAAAGTGTCACAAGAACTGACCCACAAAACGGTGCAGAGTCAAGAATGTTACCGCTGTGTAAGCTGGGTCACCAGGCATCAGAATGCTGGTGTAAGGACCTGTGTGTCGACACTGTGGCAAAGGGACACATTGAGTATGCCTGTAAACAAAAGAAAAAGAGGCCTGTGGTCTGGCTGACAAAAGAGGAACCTTGCATACCCTAGAGCAGACCCAGGATGATCAAGGTGACACCTCCTCACAAGAGGAAGTGCCACTGCATGTTTTGTCTTTGGCAGCGGGCTCACATGAATACTGGGTAACCCCTTTATTGGAGGGCAAACCTATACGCATGGAACTAGACACCGGTGCAGCTGTCTCGCTGGTTCCTGAGACTGTGTATAAGAAAAGCTACAGCATCTCAAGGCAACAAAAACTGTTCTGAAGACGTATACAGGTGAAGCTGTGCCCATGTTGGGCACTATTGATGTTAAGGTGGAGCTCAATGGACAGGCAGCTAAATTGCCACTGTTTGTGGTGAGAGGTGACTACCCAGCCTTAATGGGTAGGTCTTGGCTTGGGAAGATTCAACTGAACTGGGCAGAAGTGCACCGGATGACTAAAGAAGAAACCAGTCTAACCCCTATTCTAAGGAAACATGCTGCTGTTTTTGGAGATGATTTGGGAAGTATGAAGGGAATCACTGTGACATTGAACATTAAACCTGACAGTCCACCAAAATATCTGAAAGCCCGAACTGTGCCATATGCCATCAGGCCAAAAGTTGAAGCAGACCTGGAGCGCCTGGTCACCAATGGAGTCCTAATACCAGTTACCCATAGCTCATGGGCCACTCCTATCGTTCCAATCGTGAAGAAAGATGGCTCTCTCCGGATTTGCGGTGATTTTAAAGTCACTGTCAACCCAGTGTTGTGTGCAGAGCAATACCCGCTTCCCCGCATCGATGACCTCTTCGCAGGCCTGGCTGGGGGACAAAAGTTCAGTAAGATTGATCTGAGTCAAGCATATTTACAGATGCATGAAAAGTCCCAAGAGCTGTTGACTATTGTGACTCATAAGGGGCTTTATCGATACTGTCGCCTACCCTTCGAATAACATCTGCTCCCCCTGTTCCAGAGGGCTATGGACCAGATCTTGTGTGGCTTGTCAGGAGTTCAGTGCTATCTGGATGATATCCTGGTCACTGGAAGAAATGAAGAGGATCACTTAAAGAATTTAGAGGCTACCCTACAAAGACTGGAAGAGTATGGCCTACGAGTTCGCAAAGACAAGTGTGAATTCTTCAAGCCCTCTGTTGAATATCTGGGACACATCATTGATTCTGCAGGTCTTCATAAGGCCCCTGCAAAAGTTAAAGCTATTGTGGAGGCTCCCCCACCTCGAAATGTAAGCCAGCTGCGCTCGTTTCTAGGACTCCTGAACTATTATGGAAAGTTCATCTCACAGTTAGCCACACTGCTAAAACCACTTCATGAGCTCCTTGGGCAGAACAAGGCCTGGAAGTGGACTGAAGCCTGTGATGTTGCGTTTAACAAAGCTAAGGATGCACTGCTAAATTCTGAAGTTCTAACGCACTTTGATCCATCCTTACCACTGCAATTGGCCTGCGATGCCTCCTTATGGAGTGGGAGCAGTCGTGTCACATATTATGCCTTCAGGAGAAGAGAGACCTATTGCTTTTGCTTCACGCACTCTAAGCAAAGCAGAAACTAACTACGCCCAAATCGAACGTGAGGCATTAGGAATTGTTTTTGGAATTCGGAAGTTTCATCAGTACCTGTTTGGGCGAAAATTTACTCTTCTCACAGACCATCGACCTCTGACATCAATTTTTGGACCCTACACAGGCATTCCCCCATTAGCTGCTAGTCGTATGCAACGTTGGGCATTGTTACTTTCAGCACACACATATGAAATCAAATATCGGAAATCCACTCTGCACGGCAATGCAGATGGCCTTTCAAGGTTGCCTTTGCCGGTCAAACACCAAGATAGTGCCCAAAAGGAAATCTTCTACTTTGAACAGGTAGAGAATACACCCATCACTGCTACTCAGATAAAGAAGGCAACTCGCGTTGACCCAGTATTGTCCCACGTTATGGACCTGGTGATGCATGGAAAATCTCGACAAACCTCTCTGGTCTCATCCGACCTTGTTCCCTACATGTCCAAGCGGACGGAGTTATCAGTCCAATCTGGTTGTTTGTTGTGGGGGAGACGTGTCATTATTCCACCACCACTGAGATCACAGATGTTAGAACAGTTACATTCCGGTCACTGTGGAATAGTGCGCATGAAGGAAATTGCGCTATTTTTGGTGGCCTGGACTGGACAGCGCTATTGAAGAGAAGGCAAAAGCTTGTATGTCATGTCAGGGTGTGAGGAATGCACCCCAGTGGGCACCCCTACACCCATGGGACTGGCCTGAAAACCCGTGGCAACGTATTCACGTTGACTTTGCTGGCCCCCTTGAAGGAAGCATGTTCTTGGTGGCAATAGATGCCCATTCTAAATGGCCAGAAGTCTCTATAATGCAGTCCACTTCTGCAGAGAGTACTATCCAAAAACTACGAGGACTCTTTAGTCGTTTTGGTCTGCCAGAACAACTTGTGAGCGACAACGGACCGCAGTTCGTTTCTCAGGAGTTTCAAAATTTTATGAAGGCAAATGGGATACACCACATCACGTCAGCACCATATCATCCGTCCACCAACGGATTAGCTGAAAGATTTGTGCAGACAATGAAAAACGCTTTGAAATCAGCAAGGGGACAACACTCCATTCAAAAGCGTCTGGATACCTTTTTACTTTCCTACAGAAACACACCTCATGCTACGACCCACGCATCTCCGGCCTTTCTAATGATGGGACGACAGCTGCGCACTTGCTTTGATCTGCTGAAACCTTCTGAACCCCGACAAATTGTGCAACATCAGCAGCAATATCAAGTCATCAGACGGGCACCCAGAGCAAAAGACCGAACCTTTAGCCCGGGACAGCCAGTTTTGGCTCGAATTATACTTCCAGAGCTAAATGGGTTCCAGACACAGTCATCACTCAAACAGGACCTGTTTCCTACACAGTCCGGACTGCAGAGAATCTTACCTGGCGGCGACATGTAGATCAGCTGTTGCCAGGTCATGCCAGTCCTCAGGACCCATCTGCAGTTGAGGGGTCTGACTTCACCTCTTCTGGTGAGGGACCGAATCACGAGTCACCTGTTTCTGACTGTTCTCCCCATTACTGCCGGCGGATGAGATACCCCTTTGCCCAGCACGAGCTGATACCACCTCCTCACCTGTTCGTTCTGCGGACACTGAGCCCCTAGTGCTTTCGGGTGCAATAACACCAGAAGTTCGCCGTAATCCACCTAGAGACAGAAGGCCTCCTCATCGGCTGGATCTTTAGCTAGGGCGAACCCACGGTTATGGGGCAAAATAATCCCCAGGGTTTAGCCGGGAATGGAGGCAGTCTACCCTCCTTCTCTAGTCTAGTGTGTGTTTTATTTAGGGGATGTTCTTATTAGGCGGGGAGGAATATGTTGTGTATTTGGTTGTCATGGTTTTTGTTGCTATGGCAACTGAGTTAGATTATTATGGGTTAGCTCAACCGGTTTCAACCGGCTGAGTGAGCTCTCTGTGTCTGTAAATAAAATGGAGGTTTTGGTTAGCTGCCTGCTCTCTGGCCTCAAGTGATTGCTTCCTACACCGGCTGCCCCAAGGATTTAACATGAAGTTAATGCTAAAACTATGCCACCTCACTTTAGGAATCCATGATTGAAAATTTTAGCCTGTGCCTTCATAATTTAGAGACACTGTTCTCTTTCTTGTAAATGCAGAAGGCTCATTATGGTTAAATTAGTCTTCATATATTTCTGATAGTAAATTTTTTGGCACAAATATAATTTCCAAATATTTCTGCTGAGATGGAAAAATGTTCTTTTTTTTTTTTTAATAGCTGCAATTCCTTGTTCTTTACATGGGAAATGGAAGGAAAACTCAGAGGTACATACAATTAGTTAAGTACAGACACCTGCATTTAATACTCTTATTTACTTTACAATTTACCTTGATTCTTTTTATCCCTCAAGTTCCTACTCTCCAAAAGTCTTTCAAGTTCTTGTCTCCAAAAATCACAAGGTCCTTTTTTCCTCCACTTAGTTTCTCACTCTTATTGCCACTGTACAGTTACATGAGAGAATGAGATGTTTGGCATGAATAAGGGTTAAGATTAACTCTCATAAGTCTAGGAAATAAATTGTACTAAGATTGCAGCTTTGGGGATTTCCTGGAAAGAGATCAACAAGAAAACCAAAAAGTTTATTTTGGTAAAATACTAAAAACTTCACAATGATATGTCTTTCACAGGTGTACTTTAAATGGGAGCTTTACCTGCATACAATTATGGCCCTGAAAGTTATTAATACTTCCCTGTACTTCATGCATGAAGACTGAACTGGTAAAAATCTGTATCAACTGTCTCTTTCCCCCACCTAAATCTATTGTATCATACCTTTCACACGAGATATTTATAGATCCCATGTAATGTACTGTAGAGTCTTGTAGCTGAAGTATTACAAAATTGAGTGGATTTCAGAATGTGCATCTACAGCATGGAATAGGCTTAGTTCGTAAGAAAATGTGGTTCTAATATATATATTTTTAATGAATGAATGCCTATTAAATACATTAAGAAAAATAAGAGTAAATTATATACAGAGTCCTAATTATGTACTATAACATATTTTGGTGGTATTTTCCAAACATTTATTAGAAAAATCACTTCAGCACTCTGTAAAAGCTTCTATATATTTTTCTTATAAATGCCCACCCCTCTTTCTGTTTCCCTCTCCAAAATAGGTAGAACATATAGTAATGAAAACAAGTTCCACATTTTCTCTTCTTGACATAACCAATATGCATATCACTATTTTCCATTTTACTATATATCGCATTTTCATACACCAAAATATAAAAGCAAAATATTGCATAATACACAGTGGTTTCATCATAGGAAATACCACAAAAACTGTCAGAGGTGATCACTCAAAGGACCAACAAAAAAATGGTTGTTTGACAGAGGTGGGCTTTTACTATAGGTGAAGAAGCAAGACTTACTTTGGTTTGGTTTCCTCAAGAAAATAAATGGCTAAATAAGAGTGATACCATGAATAATTCCATCTAGCTTATTTTACAATAATTCAATTTATTCTTTTGTAAGACAATTCCATGCTGGTTCAACACATCCTAAGTACATGTGGGCCAGGGCAGAATGAAACGCAGAATTGGACTTAGAATTAGAGCTGGTGAATATCTTTTCATCAACATTTTTAAATATATAAAATGCTTCTGGAACCAAATGAAAATGTTTGCAGAAAAGTTTTGGTTCAGTAAAAATGTTCTAGTTTTTCAATGTAAGACCAAACAACAAACATTTTAGGTTTGGGGGGAATTTATCCCTTTTCTGTATTTTCTTCCCCTTCTGCCAAAAAAATTGAGAGAAATAGGGGGGCCAAAACTAACCCCCCAAATCTTTTCAGTGTCCCAGCTTCTATATATGGTAATTTTGGGCAGGATGGTAAATAGACCTCCACCTCTGAACTCCAATTAAACCTCTGTGCTCTAGGCCCTGCAACACCTAGGTCACCTCTGAAGTGGCCCCACCAGCAATTAGGGGTCTCTGGTGTAGACAACAAAAAACTTCTGGTATCACCTTCTTTTTCCAAAGCAACAACATTGGGAGAGTGACGCACAGTGGACCTCTCTGGTTTTCAGTGAGGAAAGCCAAGGGAAGCCAGACACAGACAAAATGATCTCAGGAGGAATATGTTTTAGAGGAGAAGAAATAATGGGCAAGGGAGGTAGGAGAGGAAAGGCACACAAAGGGCCAGGGAATGAGGAGGAGAGATGCACTGAAAGCTGAGGAGGCAGGTGGATAGAGATAATCACAGTAATGTTATATTTACAGTATAAAGGCTGTATCAGTCAATACAATTTCACCTTAATACCAACAGGCAAACTCTATTCAGCCCTGGCAGCATATAGGGGAATGAAGCAGAGCTGGAGAATGAAGGCCCAAGCAGGCCTTTAGACCAGTGTTTCCTAAACTCAGGACGCTGCTTGTTTAGGGAAAGCCCCTGGTGGGCCGGGCCAGTTTGTTTACCTGCCGCATCCGCAGGTCCGGCCAATTGCGGCTCCCACTGGCCATGGTTCACCGCTCCAGGCCAATGGGGGCTGCAGGAAGCAGCATGGGCCAAGGGATGTGCTGGCCCCCACTTCCCGCAGCCCCCATTGGCCTGGAGCAGTGAACCGCAGCCAGTCGGAGCCGCAATCAGCCGGACTTGTGGACACGGCAGGTAAACAAACAAGCCTGGCCTGCCAGGGGCTTTCCCTAAACAAGCGGCATCCCAAGTTTGGGAAATGCTGCTTTAAATGAAAGCCCACCAACTCTATGAAAACAACTCAAATAGTCAGCGAGAAGACTGGTCTTTTAGAAGTCAGAACCCCGCAACCAGTTGTGCGAAGGCTGGGCTAGAGACCAAGCTCTGTTTGCAGTTTTAGTTTTATGAAAATCTTTCTTTTTTAAATGATGTAGACTCCAGAAACCCAGAGAATAAAGTTTTTGGGAAAAGGACATGCTTAGTGAAAGACTTTTTGTTGCATAAGCAGGTGACTCTTACACCTACTTATAGAGCTCTCTTTGCACTCTTTCTCTAGAATTATGAGGTGCTTGCAGGAGCTGTTTGGGGCAGCCAAGTATCACAAACCAAGTGACATCATATTAAAAACAAGCAAAGTCTATGAGGGCATCAGCCCACCCATTGTCAGTGTGGTTTGCAATCTAACGATTTTACTCAGATTTTATTCTGCTCTCTGTTCATGGATTCCCAGACTATAAGAGCACAAAGAAACACCTCTTTCCTCCTCACTTTTTCCTACTCAAAAGATGGTGCCCTTTCCTGTCAGATGCAGACTTCACCATGGTCATCCATGTCTTTATTACATCTAGGCCAGGGATCGGGAACCTTCGGCATGTGACTTGCCAGGGTAAGCCCCCTGGTGGGCCGGGCTGATTTGTTTACCTGCTGCATCCGCAGGTTTTGCTGATTGCGGCTCCCACTGGCCGCGGTTCACCACTCCAGGCCAAAGGGGGCTGTTGGCTGCAGGAAGCGGCGCGGGCCGAGGGATGTACTGGACACCATTTCCTGCAGCCCCCATTGGCCTGGAGCAGCCGAACCTGCGGCCAGTGGAAGCCGCAATTGGCCAAACCTGTGGATGCGGCAGGTAAACAAACCAGCCCATGCCAAACATTGCTGATCCCTGATCTAGGCTAATCTACTGCAATATTATTTGCCTGGGACTACTGATGAAAGCCACCTGAAAGCTTCAGCTAATGCACAATCCAGCTGCCTGATTATGAGCAAGACATACCAGCAAGAGTCTATTACAACCCTGTTCTGCATTGGCTCTCAATCACCTTCTGGGTGAACTTCAAGGTGTTTATCTCCAAAGTCCTATGTGGACTTAGTCCTGACTTGAGTGCAGGAGACTGGACTAGAAGACCTCTCATGGTCCTTTCTCGTCCTACACTTCTATGATTCTATGGCCCAGGAACCAGATACTTTTGAGATTGCTTCTTCCCTCTCTGATCCACCATACCAGACACATTCATAAGATTAATCTTATCATACTAAGAATAAATTTCAAGAGATCTGGGGGCAAAGTTTGCTTGGTGGCATGCACTCCAACATGAAATACATCTAAGCATGACACTAGCCACACTCAGCAAATGCTGTAGAACACACATCTTTGCCTGGGCTTTTTGCTAACCGCAGACTCCAGTACCCTAGCATTACCACTGTCAAGCTTACCCTCAAGCATTTCCTGTAGAGCCCTGTCATTGTACATGATAGTAAGAACCTCACCCACTTCCTATGATTCAAATTTTGGGAAAAGCCATACCAAGTGACTTTTATCAGAAGAGACTTACCAAGTTGTCACCTTAATAGCAAATTGACAGATGAAAAATTTGCTATGAGTCTCAGAAGAAACTTCCAAACTATGAGAACTCATTAGGCAATAGAATGGTTTTCCAGTGGGTTCACTGGAAGCCCAATCGTTTGAAAAAATGTGAAAATGAACTTGATTGGGCAGAATGAAAATGTGTTGTGAGGATCAGTCCTGCATTGGCAAGACGAATTGGCTGATCCACCAATTTTGTCTCTCTCTAACTTCTCTGATTCTATGACTCTACAAGATTGCTAAAAGCAACTGAACCCATTTTCATTTCTGGTTATTTTGTGCTGATTTTTTTTAATAATTAAAAAAAAATCTTTAAAAAAATATCCTGTAATAAACACCTGTGCTCTTGGGGTGAGGCTTTGTATGCCAAATTTCAGTCTAAAAAGAATATTTATAGCTAAGTTATAAATCCCTGAAAATAGAGATTTATATTTACAATGGAAAGACTGATAAGCTCTTACTGCAGCTATACTAGCAGGCAGCCATACTCTAATAAAGAGGTGTTATTTTAACAAGAACACTTATAATGGCAGTATAATGTAGTTAGGAAAGAATGAACTTTACAAGGTGAGTGTAGAACTTAACACAAATTCTCAAGCCAAAAAAACAAATAGTGGACCTCAAGGAAAGTCTATTAAATACACATTTGCTCATGGACCATGTGATTTTATGGACTTTTACCAAAGAGAAATGCAACCCACTATTTAATATTTTGGAGCTTTTAAAGTCTTCATCCATTTTGAAGCTGAATAAGTAGTGGCACTCTTACAAATTTCTTCCTAGGAAACATGAATTTGGGTAACGGAATTCAAAAGATTCATAATCACATCTATGGAATATTATACTAATCACTAATATAGGAATCAATTTGGATTTACAATTCAAATGTGTTTCATTTATGGCAAAAATAAAAATGTTGTGGAAGGAGTTAATCCTTATAATAGACCACTACAGTCACTGGAAAAGCTGCCAGATTACAATGGGTCCAGGATTTTGTCTCCTTGTCTACTGATGTTGCTATGGGTGAAATCACACTAGCAAAATACAATGTAAATATCAGGGCAAAAATTCACCCCAAATCTCCCATACATTAGCACAAAGCACAAGTAAACTGACCTTGTACAAGGAACTAAGCAGAGGTTCAGAGGACGACAGACGCCAATGTCGAGGTTAACCAGAAATATGCAACACAGCCCTTCTGCAGCAACTATTCCATCCTATGGATTAGAATATCAACTATTGTCCTTGTACTCCTCAACTCCTTGTATGGATGGCTTCTACATAGCCTAAATGCATACCCAGCATCCTGTTCCCTGTTCCATCCCAATACTCCTCTCCAAATCAATCCATTCCAAGCTGTCATGGAGCTCATCTCCCCAGTTTGATGGTCCCCCTGTGTGGCCACTCCACTTATGCATCCCTAAACAGGGGCCGGAATACCGTGGACCTGTGAAATGATTAGACCCTTCTGGATGGTCTTTCCCAAAGGAAAGTGAAGATCTTTGTGAAATATTCCCTATCGTGGGATAAACCTATCAATAAAACATCAAAGGCCTTGATACTGCAAACACTGCTTAACTTTAAGCACGTGAGCGTGAGCTGTCTCATGAGCTTCAAAAGAACTGCTCACATGCTTACAGTTAAACAACACACATACATGTTTGTAGGATCAGGACCTGAAATACAAAACATGTTGGTCTTCTCTCTCCTACTACCAGGACCAGCCCTAGACTAAATGGTGCCCCAGGCAAGGAGCATCTTCGGTGCACCCCCACCTTCCCAAACAGTATTTCTCTTATATTGTTGCGTAGATAGGGGTTCAATAGATATCTCTGGCATCTCATTAAATATGTCCTTTATTAATTGCTACTTACACTCTCCAAGTCTTAAAACACAAGTATACTTTCACAATTACACAATAAAACAAAGTTCACAATATCACAGCTGGGCTCACGTCACTTCACTTTGCTCTTATATATGACTGACTGACTGGCCACACCCTGCCTCTTATATACCTGTGAGAGCATGGCTGACAACATTCTAGGAGGTTCAAGGAAAATGTAGTTCTCAGAAAGTCTAGAAGGTTCCATGAGATTCTGCTAAGGTCCACAACGTTCTAGAAGATTAGTGAAAAATGAATTCACATATGGAATACCTGAAACACTTTACTTCAAACATTCTATTATCCCCTTTTGTCGTTAACAACAAAAACAGCATCCCAAGTTCGGCACCCCCCCAAGCCCGGTACCCCACGTGGTCTCATGGGTTGCCTGCCCTGCCAACTGCCCCCCTCTGAAAGAATATCAGAAAATCCACCACTTATAAAAATGTCCTGGGGAAATCACTTCAAAAGAAAAAGAAATTACTTTTTTGGGACAATTAGAGAAACAGTAAAGGTCTGAAAAGAATAATTATCTGTCTTTGTTTTATTTTTTTAGACATCCCAGATTTTTTGTTTGCTTGTCTATTTAAATATAGGGATAAACAAACATGTAAGCTTGCTGCCTTCTTGTTTATTTTACATAGCAATGAGTATAAAAAGGCCTGAGATGGCAACCACTCTCTCACTTTTCTATGTTCACTTTGGATTTTTTTAAATTTTGTTTATTTTTATGGAATAAGAAACTTAATATGGTATATCCTTTTTACATGAGGCATTAATAAAATGACACTTGCAAAATTCACAGTGAGATTCAGGGGATGAACTCTCTTAATTTTTGTTACTGCATTACTGCAAACAGTAGGATGCTTACAATCATCTTGCAATCTCATTAACATTTAAATGTAAATCAAGGTGCAGCAGCTCAATAGCCTTCTGACAGTATATAGTCATATATTTATATTGTAAGTTCTGTGGAGCAGACTATCATTTGTTATGTGTGTATGTAGTGCTGAGCAAAATGGGATCCTGATTCCTGATTGTGGTCTCACTGCACTTCGTGGTAAATAAATAAATAATAACAACAGCAGCAATAATAATAATACTTTTTAGCACTGCTCTGGAGATACGCTCAGTACTCTGAAGTTCTTAGTATCTGAGTCAACAGAAGGTTGCACATTTAGCTTTGAGGTGAAGTCTTGCTCAATATTCAACAGTGACACCTACAGTAAAGAAATGTGCGGCCTTGATGGTATCAGAAGGGAGTCCTATCAAGTCCTCCTCACTGCAAGGCAACCCCATCATGGGCTTCAAGACCAAGTAGCGCAACAGCAGGTACATTTTAAAGGAACCTTTAGATTCCATTATGGATGCAGAAGAATCCAGAGGAAAAACGATCACTGTGAACACTAACTGGGTGAAAAGGAACTGCATAAATACAGTGTTATCTGTGTAGCACTGATGAAGAATGAGGTCATATTTTTGTCTTAGTGCTTATTTAAGTAGAGTATAATGATATGCATAACCTAGAACCATGTTTTACATGATATGATGTTGAGTGTTTTGTTAAAATGGGAGGCCTGGATCCAAACTGGACCATTGTGAGAAACTGCACTCTGTTCAGGTTGACAAATTCACGAACAACTTTCAAATATGGTATGAACAAGTATTTGGAGAGTCTATGTTAATATATGCATCCCATTGGTGGATGACATCCTGAAGTATAGTTGTTTTTGACCATTGCATAGGAGATGTAAGAAAAGTGTTTTAAATAACAGCATGGGGTAAAACTAAAGTCTGCTATGTGTCACATCTTTAAAAGAGAAATCCAAGATCAGGGAAGATTATTATTGAGTGAGATGTGGCACCTATTCAATGCTTGAAGCAAGAGAGACCAGATACCCTCCAAGAGGTCCAAAAGCTAATGTGTTTCCTGGGATACTATCACAAGCTCATGAGGGACTATTCACACATAGCTAAAGCCTTATATGACATTTTTCTGTGCCTGTGTATTTGTCCCTTCCTTTTATTCAGAGTGCAACACCAACAGTCGGAGAAATATAGATTCACTAGATAATAATATAATATAGAGATTAGCTAGTCAATGTATTTTGTTGTCTCAGTTCCAGATGTAGAACACTGATATAGTAGAAAGATCAAAACATCACTTCCAAAGTCAAGGACCAAGAGTGAGAGTGTAGCCAATGAGAGACCTGAGATCCTGACTTCAATGAAAGCTAATGACATTGAGCAGCTGCTCAGCAGGGTTAAGAGTTCAGTTGTTCAGCCCCTGTTGTTGAATGCTGGTATTGATTTTATAGCAAAAGTGACTAATCCTCTTCAAAAGGTGGGTAATGCTTCACCCTACAATGCTCACACAATTCCTGTTAAAACCAACAGGAACGGTGCACATGCATTCAAGGAAAGCATTTTGTTTCTCTGTGCATGTTTGCTCCATTAAACAAACCTCTCCACTGTGAAAACTATAGGTCTAATCCAACACCCACTGATACAAATGGAAAATTCCCATTGACTACAATGGGTCTGAGATCAGGCACTATGAGCTTAAATCTTGCTGCTCCAGGCATAGACTTCCCATTGACTGAAGTGGGTGTGAGTTACATTAAGTGGTTGAAGGACCAGGGCTTTTATAATGATTCGTTAAATGGGATACAACAAAATTCATAATCAATCTCTTTAAATAAAAGTTTTTCTTCAAAGAAACAAACTACTGATTTATTCATTATGAATATTTACATATTTTTCTATTCTTTAAAAAAAGTGAATTTAGTGCAGCAAATTATTGCATTTAAATAATAGTTAATTCAAGTATGTTATTTGATCAAATACAAATAATTCTCAGTTTTATTTGGGGAAAAATTTGATGGGAGCATTTAAAAAAAGTTAAAAAGAAAATTTTAAGGAATATGCTTTTAAATATTTATAAATATTTTAAATGTTTTCAAAACACACAGTATGGTAGAAAATTAGAACCTCTTTCTTCTAACACCGAAAAAGGAACATTATTACCATAAGAAAAACAGAATTATCTTCAAACTACTTTGCCTCTTTCCCCCTGATTCACTGCAGTGCTTTATCTAAATCAGACCCTCCTCCAGCTTGGCTTCCCCATTTATAATTGTAAAAGAAACAGTACATATCTCATTACAGACAGCTACAAACCTAGTAGCATTAGGTATATATTAGAATCCTAAAGCATCTATTTATTTTAAAAAACTGATTAATATCTTTTAATTCTGTTTTATACCACCTGAATTCAGAGACTGAAAAGACCTTTAAGTACTCTAGTCCATCCTTAATTTCTATAGCTTTGTCCAATCTACTTTCTAATTTGTTTCTTTTCTTCCTGTGTTTCCATCTCTTTTCTGTGTTTTCTTTTTCTTTATTTTTTATAAAGTGAACTATAGGTTTGAGAGGCTGTGTCTGCTTCCTTGGTCCTCTTTCCAGAGACAGTTCTGAGAAAAGTTATTAAAAGTAAGCCATATTTTAGATGTAAGAAAGTCGCTTAAAATCCCAAGGGTTTGTTTAGCCAAATTGCAAACTATAGGCACTTTATTCCAGCTTCAACAGGGCAAACTGGAAGAGGAGTCAGTAACTTTAGAAAATTGCCATCAGTAAGAGATTCAGTATGTGATAAATGTAATCCATCACTAAAGATTCAGTGGGATTCCAACATGATAAAGTTATTTGTGGGGTCATTAGACATTGTTCTTCATCTCTCAGATGTCTCCAGGTCTACTTTCCAATGCACAAATTTATTCACTAAAGGCTCTATTCATTTTTATCATGGAGACAGGAACACATTAATACTGAAAAAGCCTAACAAATGTGTACTCATCTGTTCACCCAACCCTCAGAAGAGATTCTTTCAGAAATTATTCCTTCCAGAAAGGGGAGTTATCTGCATAGCATGTATGGCAATCAGGTCAGTGAACATCCTTATTAAAAAGCCCAGTTCATGCCCCTGACCCCCCCAAGTCCCAACTTAAATGACCACTTTGTTGTTCTGGACATGGAGGACTTGGTAAATATGAACCCTCCAGTGACTGGATGAACTGTTGTACCCCACTTGGCCACATCTGCTCCTGGGTATTCAGAAGAAGAGGTCTGAATATGGTTCAAAAATACATTAAGCTGTATATCAATGTTGAATCCAAATTTGTAGTACAAGATTTTAGTCCAGTTTTTGGTAAGCTTTGAATAAAACACATCTTAGTACAGATGGCAAAATCCAAATGACTTTCAGTTCTCTATCTGTAAAATGGGGATAATTGCACCTCCCTACTTCACAGGGGTGTTGTGAGGATACACACATTGAAGAGTGTGAGGCACTCAGATAACATGGTGATGGGGACCATATAAGTGCCTAAAATAGATAGGTTGCTCACAAAGGAATTGAAGGGATTAAGGCCCCAATCCAACAAAACACTAAAGCACTTGCTTAAATTTAAAAATATAAGTCTCACTGAAGTCAATGGGTCTACTTATGTGCTTAAGTGCTAAAGTGCTTTTCTGGATTGGGGCCTAAGTCTTCAAGGAACTAAAATGTTTTCCTTGCTGGTGTAAAATTCATACCAGCTGGGCAGGGGATTAGCATCTAGGACATTATTTAAGGCCGTTTAATTGGGAAGTGTGATGGGATGTTCACTGCACACTGCCCCTGAAAGGGATAAAATGGCTCAGAAAGGTGCTACTTGACAGGATGAGGTGTGTGAGGTGTAAGTTGGCTATACATCCCTAGCTGAACCTGAAGCCCAGCTGGTTGGGAAGAGGAGGGGCTTGTAGAAAGCCAGGGAGAGGACACCAGAAAGGAGCTGCAGTAGGGAAGTGTCAGCAGTCACTTTCAGAGTTGAGAGAAAAAAGTAGAAAGAAGCCTAGGAAAAACAACAGCAAAGGTGGGATGGCATGGACCTTAGCTGCTGACTGTAGGGTCCCAAAGTTGGAACCCAGTCTAGAGCACAGGCCTAGTTTCCTCTATCAGCCACTGGGGGAATGGCAAGAACAGGGCAGTGGACTTTGAAGACTGCCTGAGGCAGTTTGTTTAGACAGACATTGATACCCTGAAAGAGGAGAAACTATAGTGACCTGGCCAGAGGTCTAAACTCTGAAGAAAAAACATTGCAGCTTGTGGGGTGTAAAAGAAGCCACAAGAGATGAGAAACCACAAGAGGCGACATCATGCCAGTGGTGAGCTAATCCCCAGACAGGCTACAATGAGGCATCCTCACAGTGAGTAGAGCAAACCCCATGACAGGGAGAACCGTTAGTTCTTCCAAAATGACATGACAATCAACATTTCCAAAATGATTGTCTGTGACAGAAGATTAAATCTTTAAAATTGCTTCATGTGTCTTGGTGAAAATGCTTTGTCCTTCTAAGAACCCTGAGCATTCCCCATTTTCACCCCTCCCCTTTGATGCCCTATTCTGTACTTGCCCTCACATTCACTGAGAAGAACTGGATGGGACTAGGCCAATCAGTGACAACCTTTTTTCCCTTTGCTGCTGACTCCTGAGGTAGCCTCTGTGAAGTGGTAGAACACAGCAGTGTTTTCTGAAGTGCTTGATACCCCATTAGAAGGTCAAGATGACATACCAGGTATGTTATCTGGGATAGTTCTGGAGCTGTATTTTGCCCCATGCGTACGTTCAGCGGTACAGAAGTGATTAATCAGCAGAGGGATATGGAAAACAGAAGAAGGAATGGGATGTGGTTACCACTGTATAATGAACAATATAAGTGCTCTGCCTTCTCCCAGCCTTTCTGGCACTTCAGTGATAATTTTATTAGAAAATGTTGATGACTTTTTTCTTTTCCTTGGCTGGTCTGTTTCTCTTTTGTAAATTCTTCCTACATGTTGACACTGGCAGAGACTTGAGCCAGCTGGTAATGGTTTTGTTCCTGTAAAAGAAGGATTGTGTGTCTTTGACATGTCACTGGATTAAATAAATATTCCCTGAGAATAGTGTGGGCCTAGAGGCTGTAACTTTTGGTTCTCAGACTAGGACAACTGGGTTTAGAATATTCGATAGATAGATGCAGCTTGTTTTATAAGACTGAGCAGGAAAGCATGACAAACATATACATTTATTAACAATATGTTTACAGGATATCCCAGTTTAACTTGACAACTCTACCAGCAAATGTCATGGGGAGCCCAAAGATATTACACGGTATGTATGACATGACAATACAGTTCTAGTAGAAGCTAAACGTCAATAATTTTAGTGTTTTAATACTGTAAGCACTGTGTACACCTATGGTGTTCTATAGATAATAAATAACATCTGTTTTACTGACTGGAGTTATATATATTCTAATAACCAGGGATTTGAATTTCTACTTTTGATCCAGTGTGCCTGGGGCAGCCCTCACTGGAAATGCCAAGGTCAGGGCAGGCTGCAAAAGGGAGAGCAGATACTCCCAAGACTGGCGGGTAACACTGAAGTTAAACTCCCCAACCAGTCTGTGACGTTATTGATATAAATTGGGACCATATAGAACATGGGTTGCAACCAAGGTCCTGCAGTGGCACCAAATCTTAGATAAAGGGGGTCATCTAAGGTGTCTAAGACCAGATTATGGGTTGCTGGTTATAATTATGCTGTCTATATGTCTGTATCATTTGTAGTTAAAGTTATAAGTATTGGCTCTGTAATGTCTATAGTTTGTAATTCTGCTCTGCCTCTGGGAAGTGTCCCAGACAAGCTGATGTTAGCCCGGCATAGCTGGATTGATGGCCCATTAAAGGGCCATCGGCTACCAAATTGACCCATGGAGAGAAGGCAGACACGCCTTGTGACTCAGCAAAGTATGCAGGGACTGGCCCATGTGACTCTAGGCTCCATTTTGCTGTAAATTTCCACAGTGAAGACAAAGGGATTCTTACACCTGGAAAAGTCTATATAAGGCCAATGCCTCATCTCCATCTTGTCTTCAATCCTGCTTCTGACCTCTGGAGGAACTTTGCTACAAACTGAAGCTCTACACCAGGGACTGAGGACCCATCCCAGCGGGGGATGCATTCCAGAGACTTAAATTGAACCTGCAGTTTACTCCATCACTGCTGCAAGCCTGAACTAAGAACTTTGCCATTACTGTATGTAATTGATTCCATTTAACCAATTCTACCTCTCATCTCTACCTTTTTCCCTTTGTAAATAAACCTTTAGATTTTAGATTCTAAAGGATTGGCAACAGCGTGATTTGTGGGTAAGATCTGATGTGTATATTGACCTGGGTCTGGGGCTTGGTCCTTTGGGATCGAGGGAACCTTTTTCTTTTATTGGGGTGTTGGTTTTCATAACCATTCATCCCCAGGACGAGTGCACTGGTGGTGATACTGGGAGACTGGAGTGTCTAAGGAAATTGCTTGTGTGACTTGTGGTTAGCCAGTGGGGTGAGACCAAAGTCCCTTTTGTCTGGCTGGTTTGGTTTGCCTTAGAGGTGGAAAAACCCCAGCCTAGGGCTGTGACTGCCCTGTTTAAGCAATTGGTCCTGATTTGGCACTCTCAGTTGGGTCCGGATCCACAGAACCAGGTCAATTAAGCTTTGGGTCAGAACCCCACGCTATCCAAAATTTAAATGTGGGATTGAGAGTTTGGTTGGTTAAAGATCAGTGACCATGAGACAGAAAGCATCAGGAAAAGCAAGGAAACTGCAAGCCTTGAGAGACAGCCTGCAGTTTGATTATGAGCAAGAACTGGCAGAAATTCGAATGGAGAAAGAGGCTGATGAGAGAAAGAAAGAAGTTGCTAAGAGGCGTCTGGAGTTACTGGCTGCTGAGGAGAAAACTCGACAGATGCAACAGGAGACAGCTAGACTCCAACTCCAAGTCAAAAAAGCAATGGAAGAACAGCAGAGACTGTATCCTCTTAAAAGTCCAGTTTGTAACAATGTTGGTATGTTGTATAACTCTGAGCAGTTGTCTGGGGGTAACCAAATGTACCCCAACAATGCCACCTGTTATGTCAATGCTGTTACTGTGTGTTCAGTAGGGGGTGGCCCCATAAATTGTGCCAGTGCTATGGATGGGAATGGTAATGGAAAATTCATAGAGTGTGTAAAAGTCAATGGTAAAAGCTGTTTAGGGCAAATTATGGCTTCTAACATCACTCTTGTTAAAGCAGATCTGGTCAAAGAGGAAGATTATTTACCAAATCAGAGTGTGAATGTTGTGATCCTCTGTGAGTTTACTGTCCGTGTGCCTTTAGCCAAAATCCACCTTGAGTGGAATGGGGCTCAGCATGAAGTGATAGCCGGCGTCAGGAAGTTATTGCCTAAAGATCTTTTAATTGGGGAAAATGTTAAAGCTTTGTTCAATCCAGGTAGCCAGTCACAGGAGAGGAATGATTTTAAACCTGTGTCTAGTGTGGGCAATGATTTGCCTGAGGTGGGTTGCTCCAAAGGTTTGTCTGTGCAAAAAAGCAGTGTGTCCGGGAATGAAGTTTCTGAATGTCTGTCTAATGTCTCAGAAGTGAATCTGGAGTTAAATCAAGAGCAGAAAGATCTCATTGGGGAGGAAAATGTTTCTCAGGTTAAATCCCTAACTAAGGAAGGAGAGGGTAAATTTGTAATGGGTAATGGATTGGTGGCTAGTGCAGCTTGTAGAAGTAAACCTGAAATGGGTAACTGTAATTTGCTAAAAGTAGCTCAGTGTAGTGAAAAGAGCAGCAGCTTATCTGTTGGAAAAGGCAATGTGCCTGGTAGGGAAAGTTTGAAGGAGCCTAGGCAGCCTTGTGAGCTGATGGCTTTGTCTAATCAGCAGTTTGGGAAGGGAGGGATAGTGGAAGATGAGTGTCCATATCCCTTACCTGTTTCCTGTGTGGAGAAATGTGACAGTGGAGGGAATGTGCCTGTGTCTGTCAGGAGTATTGACTTGCCTATAAAGGAAGCTACCCCAGTCTCCAAGCAGTTGTCTGTGAACAGCCCTGGGTGCTGGGACAAGGGAAGTAAAATCCCAAGCTGTGTGTCTGGTAAAGGAGAATGTGTCTCCGGCTCTTCTGTGTCTGTGGAGCAGACAGAAGGTGCCTGTCAGCCTGTGATGGTGGAGGGTGATTCAGTTGTCTCAAAGTTGGTTGTAAATACAGCTAAAGCCCAGGAAGGGAATAGTCCTGAGTTTGTGTCTGCTGGGGAGAATGGCACTGTGACTAGGTTGCATCCAGTTAGTGTCTTAGCAAAATCCCAGAGACCAGACAGTTCTGGTGCTTGTAGTTTGCCAGTTGCTAATGTGTGGTTGGAAAAGGGTGCAGCAGCTCTGTCTGATCAGGGTGATACCCTAGCCAGGGCACAAGGAGAGCATGAAGGTGATTTAAGTGTGTTACCTACTGACAGTTTGACAACTTGTAGCAAGAAGGAAAAGATTCCTGAACTTGTTCATGGCCAAGGGAAGGAGACTGCTTCGGACCTGTTATCTAGAAAGTCTGTAGGTGTGCCTAACCTGAAGTGAGTCTAAGTGTAAGTGAGACCCAGAAAGCGGCTGTGGTTGCTCAGGAAGTGTTCCTGTAGAGCAAGCCCTAGGTGGAGAGGAAGGGCAGAATTTCTGAGAGGGTGAATTGCTGAAAGGAATCCTCATGGTAGCCTGTGCAAGCAGTTTACTGCAACTGAAGGGTGTAAAGTGATTTAATCAAGAAAGTTTCAGTTCCTAACAGCCAGAAATTTTCTGTTGTGAATGGATCCACTGACTTTCCTTTGAGAGATCCAGTGTGGGCAGCTTTGAAAAGGTCTCAGGTGGAGTAGAAGCTGTTAAGGAAGTTGAGCAGCCCTATAACCACCTGGCTGTGTGTGGCCAGCTTGTTGGTGGGGAGACAATGCTGTTGGGACAGGAATGTCTCCATGCTGAATCTGTAAGTGGGCAGTCTGTGCTTCAGGATCTGAGGACAGATTCAGTTACTGGTGTTTCAGAGCAGAACAGTTGTATGGCTAAATGCTTGAGGAGACAGGAGCTCTCACCCTCAGACTCTTTGGATTTGTGTGGTATCTCTGTGAGACAAAGTCCAGCCTTGGAATCCATAGCAGCTGAAGAGTTAAAAGCTAGTGTCTGTGTTGATACTTGGCTGGCAGGAGAAGACAGAGTTGCTAATCAGCCAGTGAATTCTGGTAAGCAAGAGAAATCAGGGTTTAATCCAGAAGGAAAGAGAAGACTGAATTTACAGGTTAACCCTAAAATGCCCAAATTCCAATGGTATTGAGCCAAGGGTGTGGCATGACAAACATGATTGTAAATGGACACTTGCAATGAATTTGTTGTTATTGCTAATGCTAATTTTGTAACTAATGTGTTGCTATGGCCAAGAACTGTAACAATGTACAATGTGCCTAATCTTTTGGAAAATCCCTTAAACATGTTGAAAGGAATACATGAAAACACACTTTATGTTAAAGGGCCTTGCTATACTGATGTTTCACAGTTAATGCATGTAAACAGTGTTGGAACTTTTCACAGGGAAAATACATTCCAGACCTGATGTGCTGTATGAAAGGGAAACTGAGGCACACTACCATATTGCTTTCATGGCTAAATGCCAAGATTCCTGTAATATGAACAACCTCAATATCTACATTGGTTTGATGTTATTTGGGTTCAAAACATTGGCCAGAACTGGTATGGATAAAGTAGCTATTTTCTTTAGCTCTTGGCAAGATCACATGAAACATACAGGAACCATGCTGCAAAAAGTTATACCTTGAGTTTGTAAAGAGATCCATTCATGTTATTGAACATGACTTTGATAAACCATTTCCTCTAGCCCAACACTAGCTGTAGTGAGACAGACCCAAGGAAAGGGGCTCTTGGGATGCAGTCAGCGATGTTTTGTCATCCCTTCCTGCATCAATTTCGTTATTGATATAAATTGGGACCATATAGAACAAAGGTCCTGCAGTGGCACCAAATCTTAGATAAAGGGGTCATCTAAGGTGTCTAAGACCAGATTATGGGTTGCTGGTTATAATTATGCTGTCTATATGTCTGTATCATTTGTAGTTAAAGTTATAAGTATTGGCTCTGTAATGTCTATAGTTTGTAATTCTGCTCTGCCTCTGGGAAGTGTCCCAGACAAGCTGATGTTAGCCCGGCATAGCTGGATTGATGGCCGACTCAGCAAAGTATGCAGGGACTGGCCCATGTGACTCTAGGCTCCATTTTGCTGTAAATTTCCACAGTGAAGACAAAGGGATTCTTACACCTGGAAAAGTCTATATAAGGCCAATGCCTCATCTCCATCTTGTCTTCAATCCTGCTTCTGACCTCTGGAGGAACTTTGCTACAAACTGAAGCTCACTGAGGACCCATCATGCATTCCAGAGACTTAAATTGAACCTGCAGTTTACTCCATCACTGCTGCAAGCCTGAACTAAGAACTTTGCCATTACTGTATGTAATTGATTCCATTTAACCAATTCTACCTCTCATCTCTACCTTTTTCCCTTTGTAAATAAACCTTTAGATTTTAGATTCTAAAGGATTGGCAACAGCGTGATTTGTGGGTAAGATCTGATGTGTATATTGACCTGGGTCTGGGGCTTGGTCCTTTGGGATCGAGGGAACCTTTTTCTTTTATTGGGGTGTTGGTTGTGGTGATACTGGGAGACTGGAGTGTCTAAGGAAATTGCTTCTGTGACTTGTGGTTAGCCAGTGGGGTGAGACCAAAGTCCTTTTGTCTGGCTGGTTTGGTTTGCCAGCCTAGGGCTGTAACTGCCCTGTTTAAGCAATTGGTCCTGATTTGGCACTCTCAGTTGGGTCCCGCCAGAATCGCTCCGTCACACAGTCACAAACTGCGCTTCTGATCCCCCACACTAGTTATCAAGAAGCAAAAAAGAAATCACACAGGCCCCGTATTGCATTCCAGTTCTCTGGCTCCCAGTCTGCACTTAGGTCCAGTGCAGCGAGAAGTTATTTGAAAAACTCTGCTCACATATACAAAGGTCAGTATATTGCCCCAAATACCAATCTTTTCGTATCAAAAACTAAAGATTTATTATACAGAAAGAAGAACAAAAAGAAAGATGGTAAAGCAGCCACATACATACAAAGATTCAAAGTTCATGAGGTTCCTAGCAGTATTGGTGAGTTTGCTGGCTTGAAAGTCCCTCTGGAATACATCCTCAGCTTGGATGGCTCATTCAGTCCTTAGTTCAGAGCTTTGTTTGTAGAAAAGTGACTCCAGAGGTAAGAAGCAGGACTGAAGATAAAATGGAGAAGATGCAGTTGCATAGTCTTTTGGGCATGCGGCTTGTGCTTCTTTTGTCCCAAACACAAGCTGCCCAGCACATGGCCTGGAAGCCTTAGAGTTCAGTCCATAGGCCTGTCCCTGCATGCCTGTCTGAGTCACAAGATATGTCCGTTGCCTTCTCTCAATGGGTCAATTGTATAGCTGATGTCCCTTTATGGGCCATCAAGCAGGCTAGGCAGTGCTAGTGCCAATCTGTCTGGGGGTGTCACCCAGATGCATAGCACAATTTTGGAACTACAGACATACCATACATGTAGATTACAATACAAAGGTGTTACAAACACATATATGAGATCATCACACCTGGCAAATTATAACATTTTTGAAGATACCTTACATGGCATATCTGGCATAACCCATTGCAATTTTACATTACTGGTATTCAAAATATCCTAAAAAATCCCCAGATTCCATACAGCATCACACTACTATATAGTCCTGTGGATTAAAAAAAGTCTATTTTTATTGGAATATGTTGTCATTTGATATTCTGAGACTGTTCTTTCAAGTGTAAAGCAGTAACAATAATGTTAAGACAACAGTAATGCAATAATGTTTTGGGAAGGAAGGAGATAATATGATTCATCCAGGTCCATTCATCAAACTAAGTAGTCTTTGTCACTTATTTAGTTAGCTAGTTAAAATACATCTATCCAAAGCACAGAGTACATGTATAAAATACATAGTTTTAAAAATCCACACAACATACAAACAGAATCAAGTCCACCACTAAAAAACACTCCACTTGAAACTCAGCTTTTCCCAGCTCACCATCTCTCCTCCACTCAGCAATGTCCACCAGAAAATGCTTGGATAGAGCAGATAAGGTATACCTTTTGTTTGTTTCTCTGGGTCCCTAAAACCTATTTCTTTTCTAATATATTTATATTTGCAGAATCTCCTGCTGTCTGTTTAGTATAAATACAACATAACCTTCCATAGTAACGCAGAAATTGTTGCACTAGATCAGACAATTGGTCCATTTGTACTCTGCTTCCAGCAGTGATCAATATTTGATGCTTCAAAATATGACAACACATACCTAACCACAGCCCTGACGGATATACAGATGGACTTATCTTTATGTAACAAGAATAGTTCCACTGACTTCTTTGGGACTACTCACAATGTGAGTTGTAGGCTTGGGGCTTAGCTGTACTGTTTTATGGGAGGAGAGGGAAGGGGGAAAAAAATCTTCCTGATCTCACAGGTGCTGTTCTATCTACTATCTCATTCAGAAACCCGACTAGACTATTATGACAGAAAAGATCCAAAGTTAAAAACTAAATCATTGACTTTTCCAGAAAACTTTGTATTGCCCAAAGTCACCATAGCAAACTCTTGTCTGCAAGAGCATTTCTACATAGGAAGAAGAATGCCCACCCTCTCCAGAGCCAGACCTTTCCATTCATTTTGGACAGACAGATTCTACTGAAACAAATGGCAGGAATAAAACACCAAAGCTTAGGCCCTAGTTAGCATTTTATTCTTCCTGTAGTATACTGGAAATCTCATATGAACTTGCAGGTTGGCAACTGAGTTTCAAGAGCTAGATTGACTGAGACTTGGAAATCTCTATCCACAGAATAGACGCAGCGTAGGCAGTGACAAGGCAAATTTCCCAATGTCACAACTTCAATGTGCCTTAATTCTGATCTAGAGGGCCCTCTCCTAGGGATGGAAGATATTCTTGTCTTCATGTACATTTAGTCCTTGGCCTCTTTGCCCACGATTGCCAACAAAGGTGCTAGTTAGTGCCAAAGGCACCTGTCCCCTGGGAACTGGATTGAGCCAACCAAAACATTTTGCATAGACCACTGAAAAATAACTATATCACATGGTAACAACTTTTAGCCACAGCACTCTGGGCTACATTGGAACATATACGCCAGAGGTGAGAGACTTAGTATCCAAATATGACATTGTCTCCCAGAAAGCTTTTTTAGTTCTCAGCGTGGTTGTGGAATGGCTGCCAATTAGTACAGTAGCCTCCCTCAGAGAAATGAACAGTGGATTTTGCACATAAACTCAGTGGCGTTCCCAGAAGTCACTGTTAAAGGCCCATATTACACATATATTCAAGGATTTAAAATAGCTACAAAGGATCAATGCAGGACTCCAGAGTTAGAAATGAAGGGCTAAAATAGTATTGCTTGGCTATATTTGGGAGTGGAATCAACTCAGTGAATGCTGAATCTAAGAGGGTTTTTGTTGGTGGTGTTTGGGGGTTTATTTTATTTATTTATTTGGCTGAATAATTACCTTGCTGATGTTGGTCTTTCATTTATGAGCTCATTCATATTATACCCAGCAGGTGAAAAGTGAACGCACTTGCATAGCAGCATGAAGTGGAATCTCATCAGCACACACAGCTACAGACATTTCCATTTGCTGTTGAAAAATGTATTCCTTTGAAAACAAGGGACACACTTCACAAGTACCAGTATTATGGTACAGTGAATATTCTTTTATTTAAGAACTAGAGTAACCACAAGGATACAGTCACACACAAAAATGTACCATTCCCTTAATGGGGAAGATGGCAGGTGCTAATTACACAGTCCAGGTTCAATTCTGCCCTTATGTACACTTGGTTGCTTACAACACCTGATTACAATAGCAGTGGCACCTGTGTTCCAGCCAGCACAATTGGCCCTTAATTTATAAAACCTTTAAATGACAGACACTTTTTGTTCAGAAGATGCAGGCTCTAGTCTCTTTTTTGGTGGAATCTAAAAATAATATTTACCTTTTACATAGCGCTTTCAAGCCACAGACTCAAAGCACATTACTAAGGAAGGTAAATATTGTTATCTGTATTTTTATAGATGGGCAAACAGGGGCACAGAAAGGTGAAGTGACTTGTGCAAGTTAGGGACAGACTCAGCAACAGAACTCAAGTCTCCAGACTCCCAGTCCACTGCCCTATCTACTAGATTATAATGTGTAAGGTGGCTTGGTGCACAGGAAGTGGAAAGCTGCTGACACAGGAAGAAGGAAAGAGATGCACAAAGTGAGAGGAAACCAAGGTTCATTCAGACTGGAGGAAAGGCAGGACACAATAAATAAGCAAAGATGTACTGGAAGAGATGTGCAGAAAGGTGGGCACAATGAGTTTGTGCAGAGCCCTAAAAGTGAAGACAGAAAACAAGTGGTGGAATTCAAGAAGGGGATAACATGATCAAAGCAGCCGGAAGATGATGTTGGCTGCAGCATCGACTAGAAAAGGAAGAATCTGGGAGACATGGCATACCGTAGTGTAGCTGAGAGATAGTAGGGTGTTGACTTGCATTTTGGTAGTGAGGATTGAGAGGAAAGGCCAGACATTTTTGAGATGTTGTAGATGTGGCACCAAAAGAATCAGTGAGAGCCTAAATGCAAGAAGTTAAGGTTATGACAAAATAATAACAATAATATTTTGCACTTGTATCAGAGCACCTTCCATCAGAGGCACCTAAATGTGTCTTATAAATATTAAGGCCATTGGACTTACTCAGATGTTTTCAGTTTTTTAAAATGGGACTTTTTTCTTGGTGTTATATTCTGAAGTAAGAACTGTACCTATACCTACACAAAAGTGTCAAATAAGCATTGGTAAACTATGAATTTTGTGATTTCTGCTTTTATGCCACTCTAAACTGAATATAAATTACTTCCTTAACACTCGTTTCATATGAGATGTAAAACAAAGTTTTAGAATAGTAATTCAGTTAAATCTTCATCCCAATAGTGATTCAGTTAGATCTGTTAGGACTTTTAAATATTTTTCCTTTTAAGTAAAGCAATCTCTATTTAATCCCAATGGCCAACAAAACCCCTCAGTTTACTGGGGATAAAGGGAAATTAACATGATACTAAATTGTATCTTTCCATCAACTTTTTACATATGAAGAAGTCGCCTCTCCAATTACTTGCTTCTTTGTTTAACTGGATAAAGGGCAAGCTTCATGTACTGCCCTTGAGGTTAACTCCCATTACTATGCTAGGATGCTGAGTTTGTGGATCACATGGAGGACACATTATTTTGACCTACATTCTAAAATCGATACCATTCTACACTTCCTTGTTTAGATACCTATTCTCTCTTTCATGCTCATTAGCAGCAATGCTCCAAAGGCTTCTTTATTCAGTCTCTTCTTGGCCCATGTGGCACCTATCCTGTTGTATCTAAGTATGTTGTTATATCATCCAATTTCCCACTGTTCACAAAGGGAAGTGTTCGTCATTCCTAGTGCTTTGTTTTGGCTATGCGGGGATTTTTAAGACCTATATACTCTACTACATCCTCCATCCTCTTCAAAAATGAAATGCTATTTTCTTTTTAAGCTTGTGAGCGACATCAGTTGTATCTTCACAGGGGATCAATGCCAACTACATTATAACCATTTTCTTATTTTTCTTTGAACACAACACGAAGTCGGATTTTAAATCAGAGGTAGCTACTTCATGTGGCCAAAATAAGCCTTCTTTTCAGGTTCAATATTGTAGCCCAGTTGTCTTCAATTGCATGAATTCCCTGTGGGGGGACTTCTTCCTTTCTACTGCTGTTCACAAAAGGAAAATATTCTCTTGTCACAAATGCCTGCAAGTGCTTTTAATACATCACCAGGTCTCCAGCAGACCTAGTTCTGGTTCACTGCTTTACTCCTGCCTGACAAAATCTGCTGAGATGCATCCCTTTTCCATACATACTGACAGTAGGCTAAATCTGTCACCTGTTCTTAGTCCCAGTCTTTCAAATTAGCTGGTGACATCGGATATCATAGGCTGCTTTTAAGCAGTGTTTTATTTTTCTCAACAATCTTATCTCCACAGGTCTGCCCAAGAAAGTTTCCTCTACAGGATTCCATGTTATACATTGTTCATCCCTGCTGCTTTAAGAAACAAAAACAAAAAACTATGCAGTCAAACATTCTACCTACCTACGTTTGTCAGTCTTTTCCTGTCTCCCCTACACAGTTAATTCATTATAAACAGAGCTGGGTGAATACTGGTACAATTTACTCACCACCAAGCTTGCTAATTTCAATTCACCATTCAGGCCCATCCTGTCAACATCCTTGTCCATTCACTTTTGTGCAAACATTCAGGTTATGCCTTTCCCTCCACATAAATGTTTATGGGAGGAGCTCTTTTATTCACATGAATATAGGAATTTGTGTATATATTCCTGACCAGATTGCTACCCTGCTAAACCCCTCATTTAGACTGGTTTTGTGTGCTTAGAAACAAAAGTGTTAGGAGGCAGGAAGAGAACGGAGGAGTGAGAAATCTAGTGATTTTCAAAGTAATAACTGACTGATTATTCCTTGTGAGGAGCAGTGAGTAGTGGGGAAGACAATTTGAAGGAGAGGGGAGGTTTGAGTAACAGAAAAGCCCCTTGCCTGGAGACAGGTTGCATATGTTGCCTCCCCAGAATATGGAGCTTGATGTCTTCAGTGTTTGCAAATATCAAGGCAAAGGGATAAGTGCCTGGGGACAGCCACATCTACCCCTGCTATGGAGCCTCCTATCTGGTCCCACATCTACATGGTTATCCAATACCGAACAAATATCTATGAGCAATCACTGTTCTGGATGATAGCATGTCATAAAATGGAGGCCATTTTTTCAATTCAGGCAATTGGTAAATACATGCAACATGATGTGTGCTGAATATAGGATTGGGAAATTAAAAACCAGCTCCCTGAATCTCTTGGCCAGATTCCTGGCACTCAGGAAGGCAAATGAGCTGGACATAATCTAACCAGAGCATTCACAAATATGAACTTGCTTGTACATGCACCACACAAAATTGCTTGGTGTGAACACAATGAGAAAAGTGAATGTAAAGTGTCCTGTGTAACCAGCAAATCTGGATTATATTTTTTCCTCTTTCCTTAGGCAGGGAGGAACTCAGTTATTTATAATGTTGGGTTCATCTGTGTAGCCAGATATAATTCTCTTCCTTGGACAAAACAGAAGTACTAAAGATTTCAGATATTCTAACTGTTCTTAGGCCTGAACTGTTCTTAGGCTTGTTGCCATGTTTCTCGCTCTCTAAAATGTTCCTCACTGCCTGCCTGAGAGAGCCAATACTCTGATGATTGTCTAAAAGCACTAGTCTTGTTTATAAAAGGTTAGGCCATCCAATCAGGGAACAAAATGCATACCATGTGATTTAGGTGACCAATCATACAGCCTAAATAGCTAATTGCAAATATCCAGAACTTGAAGGAACTATTGCTGCAAACACTTCATTAAAACCCATAGTCCCTAACAGGCTTGTAAAAACTATTTCACAAACAATTACAAATGACAAAAATATGTAAATAATGTGATCAATTTTTAGACAACTCATGAACAGAACAAGAGAGGTAAAATCTGTTTAAGAAATCATTTGCAATGAATAACTCTAACGTTACTGTTTACAAACAAAGTCAGATTCTTAATTCACTTTCAGGTTCATTGGGGTTAGCTTCTTTTTGTTCATTGTCATATTGCTGCACATCTTTTTTTCTGAGCAAAATCCTGCTGCCTCATTCACTTGAATATTGTTATTAAGAATAATACTTAGTACTTACATAACATCATGGATTTCATCCAAAGGTCTCAAAGGAGGATATAATTCTTTGCCTTCAGAATTCATCTCAAGGTCCGCATCTGCCATCACATGTACCAAAAACAAACAAAAACAAAAAAACCCCAATCAACATTTATTGGTTAGGCTCAGGAGCAGTTGGGAAAAGTGATTTATTTAAATATTCAATTGCAAAGTTATATTATATAATACATTCTATATGTCTCCCTCTCCCCATCTTTGTAGGGCCAGATTAATGCAACTCGGGACCTAAGTGCATGCAAAATGGGACTCTCCATGTCTCTGTCCCCATGCTGTGGCCCCATCCTTAGATGATCTGGTGGTCCCTTCTGGCCTGAAACGATGAGTCTGTGTATGTCTACACTACACTTAAACACTCGTGTGTGGCCAGTGTCAGCTGCCTTGGGCTTGAGTCAGCTGCCTAGGGCTGTAAAACTGTTGTGTAGATCTTTGGGTTCAGGCTGGAGCTCAGGCTCAAGGACCCCTCAAGGGGAGAGGGTCCCAGAGTCTGGTCTCCAAGCCAAGTCTGAATGTCTACTCTGCAATTTTGTGGTCCCGCAGCCCAAGTCCTGTGAGCCCAAGTCAACTGACATGGGGCAGCTGCAGGTGTTTAATTGCAGTGCAGAAAAACCCTCTGTGACCCCACTCCTCACTCCTTGCTACCACCACCTCACGAGAGCTATCATGGAGTCCTGGCAGTGGAACACACACAGAATCCTGAGCTGTGGTGTTATTAGGGGCCTCTCAAACAATGTATTTCAGATTTAACAATCCATTAAAAAAAACAGCTCATATGTCACAGAGCTATTGTTTCAGGCTGTCTGCAGACTCAGGCATACACTTCTGCAGTGATTACATTGGCCTCACATAGTCAAGCTTTTTTCTGCATGTGTGAGGTCTTAATTTTTTTCTTCTAATAAAAGAAGAGATTCTTATGCCAACTCTTGACTCCAGGAACTGGGGCCCTAGATTCATTCTTATGCACTAATTCAACTCTGCATCCTTCATGCATCACTTGTCTTTTCAGACTATAGGTTCTTTGGTTCAGGAACCGCACCTACCAGTATATCTGTACAATACCTAAAACTACAGGGCCCTGATCCAGGCCTCTGGGTGCTATCATAATATGTATTCAAACAATAACTATTAACAGCATCCCCATTTCATGGATGATGACACTGAGGCACAGAAAGGTTTGAGCAATTTGCCGAAGGTCATGAACCAAGTTAGTGTCAGGGTTTCAGCTTTAGCTTTCAAATGAGTTTAAGTCATAGCCCACGTTGAACCCATTGCCGCTGTACAGTCTAGAGGTGACAAAATATGCATCATGGCACCACACCCGAGAGAAAGATTACAGGCTCCACCCATAAGGGGTGAAGGCACAGAGCTAATCTTGCATTTGCCAGGAAGCATGAAGGCTTAAAAAGTCTCTAACTTAAAGTGCTGCTGCAAAACAGGAATGGGAACTTTCCCAAAACACTATAGCTACAATAGGCTACCCCCACTGGATTCAGTGGGAGCTGAAGATGCTTAGCACCTCACAAAAGGCACTCAGCACTTTGCTGGATCAAGTCCCACATGCCTTAATAGTCATATAATGAAACAATGTACTGTGATGCATACCTGCAAGGAGAAGGAGTTGGTACAATGTTCCGTGATGCTTTCTGAAGACTGGTTCTGGAGACTCACATGTTTCCAGATGGATCAAGGACACTTATTTTCAGATGCATTGCTCAAAAGTGCCTTAAAATAAAATGGACACTTAAAATAAATATGAACTGCCTGACCAGATTATGTCACCGCCAGATAGTGTGTCTTCTGGCTACATTTCTGTAAAGCAGTAGCTAGTAGCCCCCCTAAGTAGTCTACACAAAAAAGCTGTCCCGTGTGAACTGACTGAGGCTCGTAGGGCCTGGGCTGTTTCATTGCAGTGTAGACTTCTGGGCTTGGGCTGGAGCCCCAGCTGTGGCACCCTTCCACCTCCCAGGGTCCTAGAACCCGGGCTGCAGCCCAAGCCTGGAAGTCTACACTACAATGAAACAATCCTGCAGCCCGAGACCCACAAGCTCAAGTCGGATGGCGTGCGCCAGCTGTGGGTATCTAGTTGCTAGAAATACCCAAAGTTAGTTCAAAGTATACTGCATATACCCATCCCTACACATTTGTACACTTCTCCTGTATGATGGGGAAGGTGAGGGAGTGTGGTATAGAGGTTAAGTATAGGACTAAGAGTCCTTGGCTCTATTCCTATGCTTTATACTATCTGGCCTACCTTAGTCAAATTACATGGGCCCAGACCCTCAAAGAGATTTAGGAGCCTAACTCCCATTGTCCATCTAGTACAGTATCCTGTCTCTGACAATTGCCATCAGCAGATGCTTCAGAGGAAGGTACAAGAAACTCCATAGTCAACAATTTCAGAATAACCTGTCCACAGGGGATGACCTTCTTAACTATCATCAGTTGGCCATCTGTACTACTCAAAGAATAGTGGGTATATCAATACTTACCTATCTCACAGGGACATTGGGAAGCTTAATTAATATTTGTAAAGCACTCAGAGGTCTTAAAATGAAAAGCACTATGTAAATTCAAATAAAAAGAGTAGCAGTTAGAATTAACTTGCAGTCCATATTAATGACCCTCCATGTTCATCCGCAGGATTGATTTTCATGTCACACCTTTGTAAATTAGAAGTAATTCCACTAAAGTCAACGGTGGAGTCAGACTAGTGTAAAACAGATGTGAGATCAGAATTAGGCCCATCAATTCTAATTATGGTCTGGAAGTGAGAGGGTACTGTACACAGGCTAAAAGGCTGTCATTCTATCAGACAGACATTCTTTTTCTGGAATTTAATTCTCACAGAAAATTAATGGCATTTATCTGAGAATTGATATTGCTAATCATCAGCATTAACATGGTTAGTTCTTTCTGTTCCTGATTTCTGCTCTTAACAAAAATCCAGAGAGAAACGTATTTAAGACCTGGTGCAATGGTGGTATTTATCATACTCTACTGTGAATCATTTCAACCCAAGTGTCACAAATAGAGGGGATTATTATTTACTTTTCTGACAGCAAAAACCACTTTTGATGGATTGAGAATCCCCATCAGGGCACAGCATTTGCTCTTGATTGAAGCAGGGAAATTCTGCAGACAGCTTTTTGCCTGTCTTCAAACCTTTCACCAGTTGAATAACCTCCAAGGTTTAATAGCTGGTAAGACATCTGTAGGCAAAAGTAAGAGAAATGAGTTGATCAAGGAATAGCATTGTGTTTCCAACATGTAGCAAAATGAGTGCCTCTTCACCATCTGTTATTTGTTTAAGCATTTTATTATGTAAATGTCCATACACACTGCATTCGAAACAAAGGAAAATGACTTCCACTACAGTATGCCGATACTGCCAGGCTCCTGTGTATGCCCTGAAAAAGAAAAAAAAGTGGCAGACAGAAAGGCTTGGGTTCATCTAGTCCCTCCAAAGAAATAGAAAAGTTTCAGTAGGTGGGATTTTGTTTCCTACTTCTCATTAGCACATATAAAGTGTAATAGCTGGAGAAGTATAAAACATTAAACACTAAACTAAATCCAGTGGACTCAGATTAAAGGTAAGAGGCCCAAACAGATTGTCCTATATTTCTGCTTCATGATGGGCTTGGTGCATGTTTCAGACATTAGGGCATGAAAATGGTGCTGTTCAATCTATTTAAATTTGGGACTCTGTCCTTGAAAATGAAAAGGGGCTGTCAGTGGGCCCAAACCTGCAAGGTGCTGAGGATCACAAAACTCTCAGCACCCACTGACTTAATTGAGAGCCAAAGGCAACACAGTACCTTGTAGGATTGGGTCCTTTAATTGTCTCCAACACAAAGAGCATTGCTGTGGGGTAAGTGTGGGGAGGCGAGATGACATTATACTCCACATTCTGGTTCAAAAAATGTCATTAAATTACCAATTTAAATTGAAATGTAATTATCGTAGCTGGCATATTTTTGGCAGCTGTGATTAAAAAATCCCTTAGCTACACTGTACCAAGGGAAAGCCCAGAGGAGTTCTGACACTGCTTCTTAATCAAAATCTGCAGAGACACAAAGGCTTTCAGCTAATCTATGCCAAGCTATCTTGGACAGCATGGCATTGCCTGGAGCACCCTTCTGGTGGCATTTGAAACACCTGGTGCCCTTAGAAAAAAAAATATGAGTCTATAATTTTTCCTATTCTGTTTGTACCAATCTATCTACTAAGGGTGGCTGCTGCAGTGATAGGAGCAGAATATGAATGTATGCCAAAACCCCCCCAGCCCTAATACTTTCAGTAATTTGTTCAGTCTATAGCACCCAGGTGGTTATCTGCATGAACACACTTCCTCATTGTGTATTTCACGTGGTTTAAATATAATTAAACTATCATTGCATTCATTGATTTAGCTTAAATCTTAATTTGATAATTGGAAAAAGTGTACATTCTAAGTGTGGAAGATTAATTGATATTTCAAGTGCACTTGGACAGAAGTAATTGAAGTCAATGCCAGACTTGACCAATTTGATGATTTAAAGGTGGCTGGTTACTTATTTTGTGGTATTTATACAATTTCTTACAGTTGGATCTATCAGTTTTTCCTGACCTAATTATGATTAAGTGTTGAACTTTACCAATAGCCAACTGCTGCTGCTATATTGATTAACTTGTTTTTATTAATATATGAAATTTTGTAGCTGGAACATATTTTATGTTAGAGCAGTAAATAGCTAGAGAAATCTGGACATTAAAATATCCAATAACCACAATTCAATGGATACGCCTCTTTTTATCATTCCATAACTTGCTCTCTCTTTAAGGATACTTCTGAGAACTGCATGTGCAGCAAAGCATATTCCTTTATTTCTGGAACTAGGTAATGGTGTGGATCATAGGCACTGACTTACTCAGATCCCAGAGGGTGCTCGACGCCCCAGGCCCCACCCCCACTCCACTCCCTCCTCCAAGTCCCCACACTCGTCCCACAGCTTCCCGCCCCTGCTCTGCCCCTGCCCTGGCCCTTTCTGCCCTCAATCTTCCCCTCACCCCCAGCGCCTCCTGCACACCACTGAACAGCTGATCCATGGTGGGCAAGAGGCTCTGGGGCATAGGCACCGACTCCATGGGTGCTCTGGGACTGGAGCACCCCTGGGGAAAAAATGGTGGGTGCTGAGCACCCACTGGCAATCCCCCTCTCAGCACCTCTCCCTCCCCCTAGTGCCTTCTGCTCTCCGGTGTGTCCCGCAGATCAGCACCTCCCACTCCCTCCCTGTGCCTACCACCTGCTGCAGATCAGCTGTTTCATGGCATCAGGAGGAGCTGGGGTAGAAGGGGGAGGAGCAAGAGCACAGCATGCTCAGGGGAAGGGGCTGAACTGGGTGGGGAAGAGGGAGGGTGAGGGCAGGAAGGGGTGGGAAGAAGCAGGGCAAGAGTGGAGTGGGGACAGGGCCGGGGTGGAGCTGGGGGAGAGCACCCCTTGGCAGATTAGAAATGTGGGCCGCCAGTGTGTGGGAGATGCTCTGGGGGACAGGGAGGACTGATCCTCAGGACCGCCAGTGGGTGCTGAGCACCCACTATTTCTTTTCCATGGGTGTGCCAACAAATTTGCCTGTTGTTCCACTTGGGCAGCACGATCGGAAGAGCAGACAGTCATGGTCTTAGCTCCCCACTTCAAGCAACTCGGTTTACCACAAACTGTAAGATCAGTCCTGCAGTTGGTAAACACGAGTTTGTAAGTAACTGATGTTAATTTGTTCCTTCATTCTGCATTGTATCACATATAGTCTGAAACAACAAATAAAATATTATGAAATAAACCAAGATTATAAACTCTCTCTCACCCATTCAACCTATCGGGACTGACAATTCATGCACCCTCTATCTTCTTCCACACCCACCCTTTTCTCAAAAGTCTGGGAGAACAGATAGGCCTTAGAGCATGACCTGAAGGTCAAAAGATTTTGGCTGTATTTAATATATGTAGGAAAGGAAAAAGGAGCAGGAAAGGAAGGGAGTAAAATACACAACACACATTCTTTTGCACAAAAACTTGTTTCCACAATGTCTAACTTTATTTATCTGTACTCATTACAGGACTGAAGCTCTTTGAAATGCCTGATTTAAAAAAAAACCTAAGTATTCTTGAGTGAGCACCGATATTTTCATGAGTATGCATATATGGGACCAAGGGTAAAGCTATTAATTTTTTTCTAATTTGCTCCCATCTAGAATTCTCAAACTGCTCTTAATTATGGATAGGCTTGGCAGAATTTGATTTTTATTTTTTCATAATTTTGACAAATATCAGTTTATTTATATTTTTTAATTTTTTTTTATCAATTTACATTTTCAGTTGTGAAAAACTATGGAGGGGAGAATTGATCTAAGTTATGCAACTTAACATAGCTGAAGTCGACATACTTAGATCTACTCACCGCAGTCTCTTCACTGTGGTGAGTCAACGGCTGATGCTCCCCCATTGACTCCGGAGTTGACGGGAGAGCACTCGCCAGTCGATTTATCACATCTAGACCAGATGCGACAAATCAACCCCCACTGGATCAATTGCTGTCAGTCAATCCTGCTGGTAATGTAGACAAGCCCTGAGTGTCATGATCTTGTTGGGATCTGCTTTCAGTCCCTCTGCTGTGAGCAGACGTCCAATGTATGTCACCACATGCTATTTGATTCACATTGTTTCTGGGTTGAGTTTTATGTTTGTGTCCCTGCATTTCTGTAGAAAAGCAGGTAGTTTTCTGTCATTGTCTCATTCAGCTTCTGTATCATTGTTCCCTTCATCTACAATGAGGATATCATCTGCAATTATTTTCACCCCAGGCAGCCCTTCCGGTGCTTGGGTGAATCTTCTCTGGAACATCTGTGGTGCTGGCCTTATGTCCATCAGCATGTGCAGCCATCTGTACCGACCAATTGATGTTGCAAAGTTTGTCAGCATGCTGGACTCTACATCCAGGCTTATGTGCCAGAACCATTTCCTCACTTCAGCCTGTAAATATTCTGGCTTTGGAAAGTTCTGGCAAGATGCCATCAATTGTGGGCAGTGGATACTGGCATCTTTTCAATGCCTGGTTCAGTGACTGTACATCTATAGAGATGCATCATTTGCTTGATGGCTTTTTTACCACCACCACCATGCTGCTTACCCAGGCTGTGCTGGCCTCTAAAGGTGCTATGATGTCCCTGCTCAGCAGACTTTCAAGGTCCTTGTGTACTACCATACATAATGCCACTGGAATTTGCCTTCATGGTAAGCACAGAGACGCCACTGTGGGGTCTACCTCCAGTTGCAGCTTTCCTTCAAGGCAACCCGTCGCCTTTGAGAACATTCCCATATGCTTTCAAAACTGTCTCCATTATCTATGGTACTCTCCATTTGGTTTCTTGCACTGCAGCTATAAACATTCTGATGCCAGACTCATGGTGTGTATGACTGACAGCCTGAACCTGATATGCTTTCTGTGTTTCATTAGCAAAGAGTGAAGCTTAATGCAGGTTAAGCTGAATAGGTGGAACTTCTTAGAACCTTGTGCACCGCTCTGGTTGATTTGCTTCCAGCCTAGCTCCCCATGATCCTTGTTCCCCTGATGTCTTCTCAATAACGGCCCCTTCAAGGGGTTAGTAGAACTCTAGTTCTACTAATCATGATACAGAAATAACAATTAACTCCCCACCTGACATTTTAGTCAGTCATCTCCTAGAATCAAATCTGAAAAAAACCTCACATGCATCAGTTTACTCATGTGAGTAGGCCCATTAATTTCAGCGGGGGCAGGAGCAGGTTCCCTAAGCAATCAATATATCCACATAAAGTCAGAGCAATTGGACTTTATGTTAGTGAGGCACAAGTGCTCTAGGGGCCATGAATTCCAATCCTCCTAAAAGTGAGGCCAGGAAAAGGGGCTATGGGTCTGTCTATGGCCATTACAATGATCTACAGGCTGAAGTAACTGCTGCAACCATTCAGCATTGTATTGCAGACACCGGATTCCCATAAATGCAGTTTCAACAGATGTCTCAGGAGCTTCACAGATTGGTGACTACCACACCAGTTGTCAAAGACTCCTTCCAGGGCCTATGGTTAACCAATGTGGGGGGGAGGGTTAGAGGTGCTAAAGACATTTGCTGGCTGTAACGGCGCAGGACTCACCACGGCAGGGCCTCCTGCTGGCCATCCTGGGAATTAGCTCTCAGCCCTTCCAGTCTGCCTTCAGCTAGTGGTGTCATGGCTGCTGTCACTGCTGTCTCCACTCTTTGGACCAGTATCATGCCCCAGACCACAACGTCCTCTTCTGGGCATGGTCCTCTGGCTGTGCCCCCATTCTGGTATCTCCCCGCTTCCAGGGGACCGGCAGTCCTTAGCCTGCCACTTGCCTCAGTGGCTAATTGCAGTCCAAGGTCCAGCCCCTCACATCAGGGGCAAACTTCAGTATGGATACCAGCCACTCTCCTCATTTGCAAGTGGGTTGCAGGGGGTGGAGAGGAGGGACCCAGGCCTGCCCACTACTCTGGGTCCTGACCCATGGATCCTATTGCTGGCAGCCACCTACTACCCTCCTCCAACCTGCTGCCTATTTTCCCTGAGCCACTTTCCCCATAGCCCTAACACTCTCTCAGCCCTTGTAGCAAAGCCCCATCCTGGCAGTGGTTAGCCAGCAGCTCATCCTCACACTCTGCTGCCTATGCCCAGCACAGCTCTATCAATGGTGCTTCTTGAGGCAGCCAGTCCTCCTCCCTTGCCTTCCAGGGAAAGACTCCCTCTGCTCTGCTGAGCAGCCCTTTATATATGGCCCTCACCGGCCCTGACTGGCTGCTCCAGCAAGCCTTCCCCCTATTGGTGGGCTCAATAAGCCCTTTCCTGATTAGTGGGTTCTGCACAGCCTCCCTGGTGCTGATTTTAACTCCTTCTTCTCCCTGTGTGGGGCAGCCACCCCACCACACTGCCCCTCTGTACCAAGGGTGAATTTCATCTTATGTGAATAGCATCTCTCATAATAGAATATTCAGTTCTGGTTTTCCAGCCCTGCTCACTCTAGGAAATGTTCAGATATGTCAGTTACATCATTTCCACATACAAAAAGCCTGGACAGCCATAGGAGTCAAGTCAGATCACCCTCTTCAGCTCTGATTTCAGGACGCTATTCACATAAATTGGAATCCACCTTTGGTGCAGAGTGCCAGCAAATGCCTATTATTTATTGTCATTCAGCAGACTTCTACCACAGTGTTAGAATGGTAGCTGCTGTCAGTCAGATTTCAATCACAACTTCATATTTCCTATTTCTGAACTATAGCTTAGACTAGGAGCTGCTGGAATGAAAGAGACAGGATGCACAGATGTCATAGTACTTGTGTTGCTTTATAGTTAGATCTTCCCTTTCCTTAGCATCAGGCTTTGATTGCTGGGGAATCAGGGCTAGATTCTGCCAGTTACTCATGCCCCTTAACAGCCCCCATTGAAATCAATGATTAAAGTATTTAACAAGACAAAGGGTGGTAGAATCTGGCCTCAGATTAGCGATTTGCTTTACCGGTCTCCTTTTATGTTGACTCTAGTTTGGAAGAGAATGATGTTTCAGGGGCTAGATAGAGCCTCAGCTGGTGCAATTTAGCAGAGCTCCAGTGACTTCAATGGAGCTACATCAGTTTACAGCACCTGGGGAATTGGTCTTCAATGTTCACTAGGGTGACCAGACAGCAAATATGAAAAATCAGGATGGGGGTGAGGGGTAATAGGAGCCAATGTAAGAAAAAGACCCAAAAATCGGGATTGTCCCTATAAAATCAGGACATCTGGTCACCCTAATGTTCACGAAAGGTAGCTAAAAAGCTAATGGAAGGCTTTTGCTGCATGAAACAAGTCATTCATTTTCCAGGCAGAAGAATCATTGTCCGTCTTCAATCCTCCTCCAAAGCCTGGTGGAAAGACTACGTTATGTGTGGACACCATTAGAAGTTGAAAGTCCACAGGAGCATTTCACAAATCTCTATTGCCCTGCTATTAAAAACGTAGCTTCTCATCTGTTTACCACACCTCCTCCTGTCCGTGTATTAACTGACACCTCAATGTTTAAGCACACTTTGTGGCATTACAAGGGGTTTGGATGAATTGGCACTTCCTATTTTAGTTTTTGCATGAACGGTTTTTCTCCTGAGCTTTCTTTCGAGTGACAAATGGATGCAGATTTTAATAGTCTCAGCCAAAAGATGTTTAATAATACTGTCATTTGTAAGAAGATCATGCAACAGCAGGTTCAGACAGCATACAGGACTCAGCATATGTGTGAATTTGCCTTCTTCCACTGCTCTTACAACATTCATATCTTTATCAAGGGTAATAAAACCAAAAGGGCAGCAAGCCATGCATTTGTTTGTTGGCTGCCTTGTGATTTTAATAAATCCAGAAAAAGGGTGGCTTTTTAAAAACCATGCCAGTGGCTGACACAGATGCTTTTTGAAAATATCATCCAGCAAGCTGTGAAACTCATACAGTTCACTGTTTGTCCATGTATCCACCTATCAGCTACATGAATATGTTTACACTCACACATCATCAAGAATTATTTCACCTGACTCTATAGAGTGGTATATCTATATAGCAGTGTTTCTCAAACTGGGGTCGCCACTTGTGTAGGGAAAGCCCCTGGAGGGCCGGGCCAATTTGTTTACCCGCCCCATCCACAGGTCCGGCCGATCGCGGCTCCCACTGGCCGCAGTTCGCTGCTCCGGGCCAATGGGAGCTGCTGGAAGTGGCACAGTCCCAGGGACATACTGGCTGCCACTTCCAGAAGCTCCCATTGGCCTGCAGCGGTGAACCACAGACAGTGGGAGCCATGATCGGCCAGACCTGCAGATGGGGCAGGTAAACAAACCGACTTGGCCCACCAGGGGCTTTCCCTACACAAGCGGCAACTCCAGTTTGAGAAACACTGCTATATAGCATTGTTCAGGTTGCAAAGTATATTCAGAGGTGGCTTGATTATCTTCCACTGATGTATATGTAACACTGAAAGATCCCGGTTGTCGATGGGTGGGATCAAACCTGGGGTCTGTGGAGCTTAGTGCATGAGCCTCTACAGCATGAGCTAAAAGCCAGCTGACTCTTAGCTTAGGCTGTAGAGTCAACTCATTTTAAACTTTCTCTAAGTAGTCTTGGTGCCACTAGATGGGACAGAACACCACACCCAGACGGTGTGTGGGTTACATATACACACTGTGCGCTGGTGGCACAGTAGTCGTATTCTGTGACAGGTCTCATGTTTCTTTTCAGTCCTTTCAGTCATGTTTCTTTTCAGTATCCATACCTCCTGGCTAGCAGCTGGAGATGCCATAGGCCCAGCCCAGCTCAACAGTGAGCTACCCCTCTACCAGTTAAAGAGCAGCAATTATTATGACCCAAAGAGTTCTATCCTGTTTTCTTCAGCTGAGAAGATACTTATGAAGATACTGGACTACAAGGGAAGGAGCTAGAGTGGGAAAGTGGAGTGAAGGGGATTCAATAAGTAATTTGAAGTAGGATTTCACTTGCTACACTGCGAGATCTAAGTTATGATTAACAAAATACATTATTTTTATTTCTGATAGTTTTGTATGAAACCTTTGTAGATATCAGATGATTATTTATATTTGATTACTGTAATTTGTGTGATATAAAACACAAAAATAATTGTTAGTAAAATTACTAGATGTCCATTGAATAATGAATCCAGCAAGAGAATACTTAGAAAGTTGATGCAGTAGACAGCAACTGCTCTGCAATAATATTCTGTACCATAATCATAGGAGTGTTGCATAATTTGTACATATTTAAAACCAAAACACTCTCACAGCTTTATCCAGATTAAATTAAAACATTGCATAATTTATATGAAAGGTGGCCAAAATTTCTGGTCAGTCAGCTAGAATGATTCCAAAAACTGATGATTAAAGAAAGTCCTGTAATAAAGATAAAGGTGGAAGCCCCTTTGTTAAATGGAAAAGTCTATCATCTTTTCAGAGAGTGAGTCTCTGACAACCATCTTTAAGGATTTTGGAGGGAATATTTTATAAGTGAGGATTCAAAGGATTCTTCAACATGTCTTGTTTTAGACTGGATCTGCATGTCTTCTGTACTGGAGCTAAAAGATTCGCACAATATAAGGGACATTTTAAGGACAAAGTATCATTAAAATGTATTATCCTACCCTGATACTAGTTTAAATTATTATTAAAGCGAAGAACTTTTTCGGCTTATAGATAGAATAATTGTCACATAATAGCCTCCAAATCTGTGCAGCCACTAGGAAGACATCTAAACAGCAATATGGGTGAGCCCATTTAGCTCAAAGTTTCAAATGTGTCCAATGCTCCAGAATGTGTGGCAACACTCATATTGACTTTAGTGGGGTCAGGATTTCACCCCTGATGTTTAGCTTACCCTTTTTGGTCTGAAAATGAGGCCAAATATCTTGTGTAATCAGGCTCTTGTATACGTTCCAATATGTTCTGATTTTTATTTGTCCAGAAATAGAGCAAGAATAGCCTTTTTCATGATATTTTAGTATTTTTGACTCCAGGCCCAGCCACAATCAGTAAGAGCAGAGGAATAAAAAAAAATTATTTAAAAGTTGTTTGACTTTTATAAACTCAAATCCCACCCCCATCCCCCACCCCCAAAATACCCCATTACATTCTAGTATTAGATCTTAACCAAAGATCATTTTTATTCTACCACACTGTGAATCATATTGGGGGGGTGGGGGTGGGCGGAGAGTCCTCCTGGAGGCAGATCCTGAGATAGTGTACATACCCATAGCCCCTTGACTTCCATCAGCATAGGAGAACACACGATCTGTCCACTGGGTTTCATAACACTCCATGGATGTCTTACCCAACTGTTCATTCCACTGCTCTGCTAGTTCCTACACCTCTTGGTTCTCTGTAATTAGCAGCTGCTCTTTCATTTGTTCAGGCCCAACCACATGGGATTTTCCCCCAAGCAGATTCCTCTCCTAAATCTCACCTCTTAAACTTTCCTCATCTGTTTAGCCAAAGATTACCTCTGCCTGCAAAAGCATTTTGTTATTCTATGCATTATAAAGTGCTATATAAAAATAAAATTTCACTTATTGGAACATAAAAATATTCCTATAGACACAACAGCTCACGTATTTTCTGACATAGATATATTTCCTGTAACATTTAAATGGATTTTAAAAGGCTTCAATTACAGCAAAGAATAAATCACACTCAAAAATTACATTGGAGTTGGCTTTTCAGCTCTGTTCACAAATTTTATTCTTACCATCTAATTGTCCTGGGAGATGAGAAGTGGCTGTAAACAACATTCATGTCTCCTAATTGGTGTCGTTACCTCCTTCATCCCCCCACCTCTTATTCTGGAGTAAAGATAGCACCTCACTGAGAATACAGAATATCAGAACTCAATAAGACACTGATTCATACCAAATGGTAAAAGGTGCCTCATTTATGCTGAATAAACATATAATATTTCTTGGAAGGCCTATTAAGGCAACTAGATCCATTTATCACTTAGCCACTGGAAAAACTACATATTTCTTTTGTCCCCCCGAATGTGGATATATTGAAGGAACAAACTCTTTGTTTTCCTTTTTAAAGCTCATTTACTTGCTAGAGATAGAACATCCTTAAGCTGAAGATGTTTTGGGTTGTTGTTTCCTTTTCTGCAGTGGCTCATGCCCAGCTCTGTCACTCCCGGCTAGTGATGGGAGATGTTTATTGAGGCCATTGCTTGGGACTGGAGGAGAAAAAGATGCACGTGGAAGCAGCTAAAGAAAATAATACACAGGAGTTCCATGTTACTTCCCTCTGCCCTGCCTAACTCTGCATTGTTTATATTACAGTGGCGTGGCAGCTAGACCCTCAAGTTAAGGAGTTCTATTGTGCTAACTACACGAATGCATAGCAAGAGACAGTCTCTCTCACACATACATGGACCAGATGGACAATGGGTGGGAGAAAAGTAGTATTAATCTCCCCCATTTTACTGATCAAGAACGGAGCCATTGAGAAATTAAGGGCAGGTCTACATTGCAATAGAAAACCTGGGGCTTTCCAATGCCAGCTTATTTAGGCTCATGGGGCTTAGACTGTGGAACTGTTTAACTGCAGTGTAGACATTCGGGCTTGGTCTGGAGCCCAGCCTTTAGCACCCTGTGAGATGGGAGGGTCCCAGAGCTCAGGCTGCAGCCCACATGAAACATCTAAACTTCAGTTAGACAGCCCTGCAGCCCGAGCCCACTGGCCAAGGTCAACAAGTCTATGGTGGAGGTGGGATTTGAACTCAGATCTCCACACACCAGTGCCTTAACCACAGATCCATGCACTTCTATCTTCATTGCCTGTTTTTCCTCCCAAACATCCATTCTAAATGTTTCTTCTGTCTCTGTTTTCTTCACAGCTGTGCCCTCGTCTTTGGGCCTCCCTCCTTTCCTTTGTCCACCAAGGAACTGCTCTCTCTTTTCAAGCCCCTCTTTAAAATTATTCTTATACAAAGACTAAGTGAAACTCTTCTAAATATACAGAACTAGTTTGCTGAGCATGCTCTTTACCCACTCCTTTGTGCTGAGCCAAACACTTGACACTCCCCTTTTCAGAGAAGTCAGCACCAGGGGAGGTCCTACATTCTGAACCCTTGGGCATAAAGGTTCAGATTATGCCAAGTCCCCACAGAGGGTCACAAGGGAGACAAAAGCTTCTTTTGCCCCCTTTGCCCCATTTGCAGCCCTTTGTGGTGCTGTGCAGAGTGTGACTTAGTTACCTGCAGAGCTCAGAGATTGAACAAAGCTGGAAATGACAACATGTGTATTGTCCCTGTCGGATTCAATTTATAAACTCCTCGTTTAGAAATCAACAGTCAAAACTGAACAATTTCTTCTGACTCAGACCTTAGAAATCAAAATCAGAGCCACAAATAAATTGACTACGTTCCAGAAAGCAAGAAGTACTGGCATATTTACAACCTGTCCTTAGAGTCTTCATCTTAGTTGGCTACCTTTATTGAACTGTTCCATATGTTTCATCTATCCAAAAGAACAGTATAGCATCACTGAGAATATTACCTATCTTTTTTAAATTAAAGTAATACTAAATTCTGAACAATGAATTTCACATCTAGAGTTACTAGTTTTGTACTGTGATAGACCCAGGCCAATTGGGAACAGCAGAGTAGTCGAAGGGAGATATACTGGCCACTGGATAAGCAGTTTTCTGTTCCCTGAGTGACCAGAGCAGGGGCTGCTCCAGGCTAATGAGAACACTGGACTCCAATTAACCTGCTAAAAGTCAGGTGAGGCTGTTAAGCACCTGACTCTAATTAAGGGCCCTCTGATGCTATAAAAGGGCTCACTCCAGTCAGGCCCAAGGGGAGCCAGGGGAGAGGAAGTGTGTGTGAGGAACTGGGAGCAAGAGGCGTGCAAGAAGCTGAGAGTGAGTAGGCATACTGCTGGAGGACTGAGAAGTACAAGCATTATCAGACATCAGGAGGAAGGTCCTGTGGTGAGGATAAAGAAGATGTTGGGAGGAGGCCATAGGGAAGTAGCCCAGGGAGTTGTAGCTGTTGCATATTGTACCAGGAGGCACTCTAGACAGCTGCAATCCACAGGGCCCTGGGCTGGAACCCGGAGTAGAGGGCAGGCCTGGGTTCCCCCCAAACCTCCCAACTCCTGATCAGACACAGGAGGAATTGACTTGGACTGTGGCTTCTACCAGAGGGGAAGGTCTCTGGGCTGTTTCCTGACTCACAGGGTGAATCTGTGAGGTGAGTAAATCCTCCAATAAGTGCAGGACCCACCAAGGTAGAGGAGGAACTTTGTCACAGTACATAGAGGGTATGATGCTGTCAGGGTTCCTTTCTCACTCTGAACTCTAGAGTACAGATGTGGGGACCTGCATGAGAACCTCTAACCTTAACTACCAGCTTAGATCTGGTTTTGCTGCCACCACCCAAATTATTTATGAGTTATTTGGGAAACTGTTTACCTCCCCTGCCCCCTGAATATTTTCCTCCCAAGTACTATAACCCTTCCCTGAGTAGCCTTGAGAGACTTCTCCACCAAGTTCCTGGTGAACACCGATCCAAACCCTTGGATCTTAAAACAAGGAGAAATTAACCATTCCCCTTCCTTTCTCCCACACCAACTCCTGGTGAGTCCTTGGATCTTAACAAGGAAAAATTAATCAGGTTCTTAAAAAGAAGGCTTTTAATTAAAGAAAGAAAGGTAAAAATCATCTCGATAAAATCAAGATGGAAAATAACTTTACAGGGTAATTAGATTCAAAGAGCCCAGAGGAACCCCCTCTAGCCTTAGGTTCAAAGTTACAGGAAACAGTGCTAAACCCATTAGCAAAAGGAACATTTACAAGTTGAGAAAACAAAGACAAAACTAACACGCCTTGCCTGGCTGTTACTTACAAGTTTGAAATATGAGAGACTGGTTTAGAAAGATTTGGAGAGCATGGATTGATGTCTGGTCCCTCTTAGTCCCAAGAACGAACAACCCCCAAAACAAAGAGCACACAAACAAAAGCCTTCCCCCCACCAAGATTTGAAAGTATCTTGTCCCTTTATTGCTTCTTTGGGTCAGGTGTCAGCCAGGTTACCTAAGCTTCTTAACCCTTTACAGGTAAAAGGATTTTGGTGTCTTTGGCCAGGAGGGATTTTATAGTATTGTACACAGGAGGGCTGTTACCCTTCCCTTTATAGTTATAACAGATGCTATGAAGTGCGAGCCCGTAAAGTGCTGAGATCCCTCAGCTTGCATTACATTCAGCAGGATAATCAGCCTCTCACTGGATCAATTCCTTAAGCTGCTGTTACGTTACTTATGTAACGTGAGTCAACTTGAGTTGCCTCCTGTCCCAAAAGCTACAGAGTAGTCCCCATTTTCACAGTCCTGTCCCATGTCCTACAAAGATAATGGAGTCTTATATTTGTTTGAGGGGAAGCAACATTTCCCCCAGCATTTCCCCTAGAGTTGTTCCTACCATCCAACACAGTTAACACATCCCTGCTTCCACCCCACTTTCCAGCCACCAAGATGAGAAATAAACAGTAATAAATTATACCACAAATTATGTGGCTTTCCAGCTCAGTGCCTACATTTTTAAAAGTTGGGCCCACAATTTATGGAGGATGCTGCATGTAGGTGGCAATCTTAAATCAGTATGCATAAGTTTTAATTAAATGAGTTTCAGTTCACAAGAGCTAAGATAGCCCTAATAGAATGCAGCTCAACTAAGGGTCTGGCTGAGTAAGGTAGTGAGAATGTTTAGAGGACAAACTCTCTGTGGCTATAGTTTATTATTCAGCAATTTAGGCAGAGGGAGAACTGATTGTTTCTAATTAAACTGTAAGCACCTCTGTCCCCATGGTTAAAACAAAAAGAGCATTTGCCAAGGTTTCAAACAGCCTTACTGAGATTGTGGATTCCCAACAATGCCTATGTCTCTTTGATGTCCAGCTTTTCAGATATTTGCAGGTGTTGGGCTGGCTCTTCACCTGAATTGAGCATAGCTGAGTGTATGAGAAAAGGTGGCTCTCAGCCAACTTTACATTTCCCCAACCTTGGAGCTGAGTGCAAGGTTTATTTTAAACTGCATGGGTACCACAGAGACCACTCTGCCATCCAAGGATCAGCCACTGTGCATTCTGACCTTGCTTGGATATACCTGTGATGTGTCACTCCCCACACGGATTTCCCCAGCCCCGCCATGTGATGTGTGGAGGGAGTAGGTGGCCTACAGCTACTTATGGTAGCCTTACACCATCCTGGGACTCATTCACACCAGGGCAATCCTCAGCCCAAATCCTTTAGGGCAGTTTTCTAACTGCCCTGCAATGCCAGAGCAGTACACAATGACCAGAATAGAAGATGAGAATGCAACCTGTTGAAAGGTGGATTCACTGCTGATGTACCCCCTCAGGGCTGGACATGTTGTATCAGCTCTTTTTTTCTCTTGAATCTCCTGCCAGTGCTCGTGGTGATACACCTCTTCTTGTCACTCAGCCCTCTGGCCAGGTCACACTTTAATTCTGCCCTTTCCAGGGTAATAAGTTTGACAAAAGACCATCCAGTGTCCTTTCAGAAGGTTTTCGGTCTCACACACTTCTCTCCATATTTTCAGTCATCCTTATGCCCTTCTCAGAGGTCTCTCACCACCTTCCTTAGTGGCTAGTAGGGGAACATGGCCCACCCACTAAAATGGATTCCAATCCAGCGACACTGTAACCAGCAGCCAAAGTCTCTTCTTTGCTGCTGCATCTCTTTGACTTCTTCCTATTATAGTCTTTTTTTTCAGACCATCTCTCCACAACCTCTCTTCGTTCACCCTTCTTTCAGAAACAGGTGCTCTCAGGGCTCTCCCTGGAATTCCCAAACAAAATTCCAAATCCAAAAATACAGACAAAGCAATTTCTACCCTCCTCAGCCTTGATCTTTCATCCCACTCTGTTCTTCAGTTGAACACTTCCTCAGGCTCACTCCTTCAAAATCCATATTCTGTCTTTTTGTCAGGGCTCCCCAACAGAGCACGCTCCACCCCGCTAGCTGCTCACTTTCTTTTCTGGCCTTTTGCCAGACTTCTCTACTTAGGATCCCGTGGCCAACTGTCTCTCTAGGCTTCCTCCTTGACACTGTCAGTCTCCCCATTCGCTAGTGTGAAGAGAGGGGCTGCAGAATTCTCTCTAGTCACTATGCAACTCCTACCCCTGCTGGGCTTCATCTTTAATTAAACCTGGCCCACCCCACAGGTGCAGCTAGGGAGCATAATTGGCCTCTGAGGCATGCCATAACTCTTTTATTGCCTGTGTGGGATACGCACCTCATCACAAACTCATTAAATCCTTTTATTCTCTTACTGCTGGGAGTGTGCAACCTCTTCTCTTCCTCACCCTCTGGAATAATTTCCCAAATAATCCATAGTTCATATGGCATCAATTGAGGCTCACATTCTGTCTGCATCCCATAGTTATATAAATTAGATACTGTAGGTCAGTGGGTGACAATCTTTTTCATGTAGCTATCCTGTACTTCACATTAATAATCAAACAATACAAATAATATTGTCCTACAAAGATGTGTTTTTCAGTGTATTTTGTTCTAGCACAGGGGTAGGTAACCTATGGCACGGGTGCCGAAGGCGGCACTCAAACTGATTTTCAGTGGCACTCACACTGCCAGGGTCCTGGCCACCGGTCTGGGGGACTCTGCATTTTAATTTAATTTTAAATGAAGCTTCTTAAACATTTTAAAAGCCTTGGTTACTTTACATACGACAATAGTTTAGTTATATATTATAGAGATAGAAAGAGACCGTCTAAAAACGTTAACATGTATTACTGGCACACAAAACCTTAAATTAGAGTGAATAAATGAAGACTCAGCACACCACTGCTGAAAGATTGCCGACCCCTGTTCTAGCAGAAAACATTCTGAGGTGTTGTCCCATAAAGATAGACTTTGTCTGATATTTTTTCCATACATTTATCCTTTATTTTCTTTTAATGTGGATGGTCACCCCATTAGTTCACCTATTCCATTGGTCTGTCCTTGCAAGATTGTGCTGTATTGTCACTCATTTTAGACAATGAGTAATATTTTCAAGAGTGCCTTACTGCAAAAGCATCCAATGGAACTTAGTTTTTTTAAATTTTTAAAAATTTTACTTATACATTTATTTCCATCCTTAACAAAATGGGTCTTGGAGACTGAAAAGCTTAGATACTCTATTTGTTAAAGAACATATGGCCTAATGAGCTGGATAAGCCAATGAAAATGCATTATTTTGAACTCTGTATATTAGCAGGTAAAAACACTGAAAAGGATATAAGATCTGATCTGTATGGGGGTAAAAATACCCACCTGTAAGTGACTATCTAGTCCCATGATCCAGTCCTGTCAGTTTCAAATGCTTACCAATAATCTCTAGACAATTTTAGAAAGTAAAACATTTGTATATCCCCATCCAAATCCAGGAGCCCTCTAAAGGTTAATAAAAACAGAAGCAATAGCATGGCACTTTTGAACAAACCAGGAACTGGCTAGCAGTGCCTTGCTTCATTATCCTGTCTCTAACTGAGGCCCCAGTATTACTTCCTTGTGGGAAGGCAGCATAGCCTAATGAATAGGGCACTAGATTAGGACTCAGGCAGACCTGGCTTCAATTCTCAGCTCTGTCACTACTTTGCTAGGTGACCTTCAGCAATGCACTTCCCTCCTGGGCTTCAGTTTCCCCATCTGTAAAATGGGTGTCACAAAGGGGATAAGGATACAAGACCTCTGTTGTAAAGCACTTTGAGATCTACAAAGGAAAATTATCTAAAAACTTGGTATTATGCCTTTTTTGCCATAATTATTACACTTAACTATTTTAGTAGCTTAAACTTTATTGTGATCTATATGGTGGTGGCACTTCTACTTAGTTGTTTGGTGTCCTCACTTTCTCATCATCCAATAACAGATGTAATTGCTGGATATTCTTCAGGATACTCCCAAGTGTTTTGTATAACAATTGTTTGTTTGTTTTCTTTTCTTTGTCTTGTTGCTTAAGTTTATCTGAGTATCCTCAGGGACTTTGTTAATATGTGATCACTTTGTATCTGTTCTGTGCTTTACAAGAGAGTTTCTGTTTCCCCTCTGAACTAATTTGTACACAAATATATCTCAAACTGTTGAATTTAGTATCTCCAGTTTTCCGAAAGCTGTGTCCCTGCATGCTCTGGCACAATAATTAGAACCAACTGTTGCCCAAGACTTCAATTGTATTTGTAATTTCCCTCAGACAAATAAGCAAAGAGATTCACTTACATTCCAGGTTGTCCACAGGGGCTTTCATGGGACCAATGATACAGTGATGGGGAGAAGGCAGAGAGAAATGAACAGCAGAAAATGAGACCCATTTCAAATAGTAAATTCTTTCTTTTCTCCTTTCCAAATAAGCCAAAATTGCTAATATGAACTTAGTCTGCCAAAGACAAGTTAAATTTAGGCTTTAACCCCAGATTGACTTTTATCCAGACTTCTTTTCTGTTCCCACCCATCCCCCACACTGATAGTGAAGCCATGGTATTTCATCATTATATGCATTTTTATCTTTAGAAAATGGACTGTATACCAATGTTGAAGAGGATTCAAGCTACCGGCAGTTAACAAAGAGGGGAAATGCAATGGTCAGCTGCAGCCAAGAGGGTCCATAGGATCTTAAACTCCTTGAAAAATTGTATTCTAAAAACCACTCTGGCTGAGATTTTCAAAGCTTCCTAGGGGTTCTAGATGCACAACTCTCATTAACTTTAATGGAAAATGTGTATCTAACCCCCCTAGGTAGCTTTGAAAACCTGAGTCTACATTACTTTCCATGGTATATGTGTGAGATGCATTTATCATACAGCTTTGACCTTCACTCTGCCCACCAAACCATGTTCACTAGAACTTCTCCTAAAATTCTAAAACTTGGAATAACTTCAGAAATCTTCTTTTTAAAAAAGAAAAAAAAAGACTACCAGAGACACATTGCTTTTTTTCCCTCCCAGTATTAAGCCTGGAACAGAGACAGGTTTAAGGTCTGATGTCTTGTGACATTTTAGGCCTAGATACGGTTTTTGATACCATTGGAAAGGGGAGCCAGCCTTAGAATTTTTGGGCAGGCCTGAGAAGCAATTTTGGGAAGAAAATCTCAATAAATGTAACCCATTTCCATCCATCTTCACCATACCATTGTGAACAGAGCCAGTCTGAGAAGCATTTGTGAGAATTCTCTAGGATTCACTCTGTGTGTTACACTCATTTGACGCAACATAACACCCTCTACCTCTGCCTCAAAGGCAGGGGGTCTTTGTCTGGACTGGTGGAAGAAGAGGGTAGTGACTTTTAAGATTCCCTCCCCCTTGGGGTTGGAAGAGGGACAGTGACTGGGAGAGTAAGAAAGACATCATCTGAGCGGGTGTGCAGGCTGCTGGAGCTCAGATAAACCATTGACCCTCCACATACCCAAGAGGGGGTATATAAATACTGTCCCTCCAACCGAGCACCTTCTCAAGCCCAGATTGAAAGTAGATTTTGGGGAAGGCATCCCATAAAGAAGCCGGGGAATGGGGTCCTAATATTTGGTAGAAAATGGAGACAACCTCATTTCCCCAATCCCTTAACTCTCACATGAGGGGAGGGCAGTGGGGTCCAAGCAACTGGCTGGGGACCAGCTGTGGAGTGGTGGTGGGGTGATGGCAGCCCTCCACCAGCAGCAAATGATTAAGGAAGGAATCATGACCTGCACTGTATGAGCTATTGCTGGATAGTTCCCAGATGAGTTAATATGGGGTTTAATACAGTTACCTGTAATTATATACATGTAGGAATAAAGAATATAGGCCATGCTTACACGGTGGAGGACCCTGTGGGAGAAAATTAAATGTTTCACCTTCTGTGTGGAGTTTACACAGAATATCACACAACAAATCCTGACTCTCTGTATGCAGCCTCTCTTTTATCTCATTCTTTCTATAGTGTATAGAGAATTAATAATTCCCTTGGCGGGCATTTTAACACATTCACACGAAAATTGATCATCAACTCCCACTTTCCCTCTTACCTTCAGAAAACATAAGTGGATACAAGCAAATATTTAATAACCCATTAAAGGTCATAATACAATTTCAGAATTACACTCAGTACTTTTCTTTTAATTCCCTCTCTCTCCTTCTTTCTGCTTTTCTCAGTCCTTTCTTTACCGTGTTGCCTCAGACTTTAATCATTCCCTTCTTTCTCATATACTCTTGTTTTTGATCAACCTCTTTCTTCCTTCTTCCCTTTTCTCCCAGTCGGTCAGTCACTACTTCTCTTCTGTCTTGATTTTCAGCTCATCTTTTTCATCTTATCTTTTGCACACTATCTTCCTAGTGTCATTTTAATAGACTTCATTTGTCAGGAATGGTCTAGATCAGGGGTCTCAAGCACGTGGCCCGCAGGGCTATTTCCTGCAGCCCGCTAAGCGGCCCGTGCCCGCCCCCCTAGCCTTCCTCCAAGCCAGGGGTGGGCAAACTACATCCATGGGATTGCTCCCGTCAAGTCCCGCGCCGCCCCCTGAAGTGGCTGGCATCATGTCCCTGTGGCTGGCGGGGGGTGGGGAGGGGAAGGGAAAAGAGAAGCAGAGGGCTCCGTGTGTTGCCCTGGCTTCTAGGCACCGCTGCCCCCCCCACAGCTCCCATTGGCCAGGAACGGGGAACCGTGGCCAATGGGAGCTTCAGAGGAGGTACCTGGAGGCGTGGCAAGCAGTGCGCGATGGGGCCACAGGGACATGGTTCCAGCTACTTCCTGGCGCGGAGCAAGGCCGGGGCTGGGGCTGGCAGCCTGCCTTGACCCCGGTGTGCACCACTGCCACCTCGGAGCCTGAAGCCTTCCTGCACCCCGCCCCCCAACTCCCTGCCCTGAGCCCCCTGCCTGCACCCCAACTAAGTGCCTTGAGCCCCCTGCTGCATCCCACACCCCTTCTGCACCCCAATCCCCTGCCCTGAGCCCCCTGCCTGCACCCCAACTCCCTCCCTGAGCCCCTGCCACACCCCTCATGCACCCTCTGGGGGCAGGGAGGGGGCAGAGTTGGGGTGGGACTTCAGGGAAGGGGTTGGAATGGGGGCAGAGAAGAGACGAGGCCTCATGGAAGGGATTGAGTGGGGGCAGGACCGAGGGCAGCAAGGGGTGTGTGTCAGTGATGTGGCCCTCGGGCCAATGAACTAGCCCTCATGTGGCCCTCATGGTCATTTGAGTTTGAGACCCCTGGTCTAGCTAATACTTAGTCCTGCCTCAGTACAGGGGACTAGACTAGATGACCTATCGAGTTCCCTCCCAGTCCATTTCTATGATGCTTTGGTACCACAGTCTGTGGGCCATTACCCCTGTGTTGTATTAAACTGGTACTTCAGGAAACAGCCCTTCCTTCTCAAAGTGGCTACTAATTGCACAGGCCTAAAACAAGTTCTGTTCTATTCTATTCAAGTTCTTATACCACACCCACCACCTGGAACCTGAAACATTGATTCAGTTAATGGAGAGAGAGAATCCAATGGTAGGAATCTGCAACAGAGGGTTGGAGAAAAATAAATTCGATGTTACAGAGTAAAGACTAAATGGTTGCAGCCAATATTGCAGCCCCATTGTAGTAAGCATTGTATATATACACACAGAGTAAAAGAGGGCCCCTTCCCCAAAGAGTTTACAATCTAACTAGACCAGATAGATAAAGAATGGTAGAAGGGAACTATTCTCCCTATTTTACAAATGAGGAACTAACACATGGAGAGACTCAGGGCCAGATTTTCAAAAGCACTTAGCTTTTCAATGGGGGCTGTTGGCTGCTGAGCATTTCTGAAAATCTGGCCGCATAAAAATAAAGGGCAAGATTTTCAAAGGCACAAAAGGAAGTTAGCCACTCAACTCCCACTGAAAAAAATCAATGAGAGCATGGTGTTTAACTTCCATTCATGCCCTTGAAAATCTGAGTGAAATAAATGAATTGCTCAAAGTCAAAAAGGAAATAAGTGGTAACAGACATAGGAATTAAACCTAGAGCTCCTCAATCCTAATCTAATCCCTTAGCCCTAAACCCATCCTTCCTTCTTTCCTTATTTGTCAAGTTATTCCATTGTTCTTCCTTTGTCACTAAATAGTTTTACTTTATTCTATTAGGAGAGTATTATCCTACTTCTCTCCTTCCATATCAACCAGCCTTTCTTCTCTGTCTCTCCCCACAGATTTAACTCTTTCCCCCACCAACTATTTCTAACTCAGAAGTATTTTTAGATATTATCCTGCACACCTCCCTGCTTTTCACAGTGTTTTGCCTCCGTTCAGATTTGAAGAGAGGACAATGTTTGTCCCTTGCCTTTGCCCATCCACTCTTTCCCCAGGGCCATTCAGTCACCACTTCCTTTCTTCACATGGGCCCTGGACCCAAGGGAGTCTTCCATAGAGCAAGAAGAGGAGGAGATGGCACTATATATAAAGATGAGATCACACACCCCCAGCCCCACCCCTCCATCAATAAGGATAAGGTCTTTACAGGAACAGTCCCCTCCAAGAATGCATCTAGTTAGGACAATCCATGTCTCAATTATGAAAATGTAAAAAACACAATTAAAAATCACTAGGAAAATATCTTGATGCTCATTTCATTTTCATGTATGGGATCAATGAGGCTACAAATACTAGGCCAAATCCGTCCTTTGTACAACTACTCCACTGAATTCAAACCTTACTACAAAAACATACAGAGGCCTCTGTTAAGGCAGATACCGAAGAAAGAATAGTTAATAGGGAGAGAATAAAAGAGGAAAAAGACAAAAGAATTTAATTAAGGTAATTGACTTGAAAATATAGGATAACTTTATCATGCAAGTATCAGAGGGGTAGCCGTGTTAGTCTGGATTTGGATCATGCATCTGACGAAGTGGGTATTCACACACGAAAGCTTATGCTCCAATACTTCTGTTAGTCTATCAGGTGCAACAGGACTCTTTGTATCTTTTTATCATACAAGTATTCTTCTTTTATTTTACAACTACAGCAACAACAGGATGAGCACTCCTTGCCAATGATGTTGGCTTGGTTTCTGTCAAAGTATTCCATGAGTATATGTCCTTTCCTCATACCAACAGGGTATTCCTTTCCTCCATCCAAGAGGTCAAGCAATGGCCTCCTCTTTAATTGACACAAATTTGACACAAATACACAAATTTGCCAGCAGTTTCTGTTCAGGCACCAAGTACCCACTGGGTTTTGTATATAGCTGAAGTGCAACACTTCTGTATTGCTCCACCAACCTAGGGTCAAACCACCCAGGGTAATTCCTGAAATCATATCTCCCATATTATATAAGGTATCATTGAAAGCAGCACTGTAAAATGGTATAAGTACATAATATAATCAACATTATTATAATATAATGGGGAAATAATTTTAATTTACAAAACTATGCATGCATATAAAAAATGAAGGACATTAGATGGCTCTTAGGAGTGTGTATAGGATGTTTGAATCTAGCTATGATAGGCAGTGATAACTGTTCTGGGGAAAGATCAATAGTGTTTGTTCAAAACCACATGAAACTTGCACAACCAAAATGTGTTACCTTGGTGACCAATGTTTGGCAGACTATAAGAAATGAAATCATAGTCTTGGGTCAGTTCCCAATGAGAAAAGTCTAAGTCTATTGATTTCAGTGAAGTCACCCCTGGCTTGTGGCAATGAGAAGAGGAGGAGAATCAGATCCTAATAGTGAAAAAATGGTACAGAAGTGTCCTTGTTAGACTGAAAGACTCAAAGAGGCATATTCTGCATTAGGGCTACATACTTTGCTGGAGTGAGAGTTCCACACATGGCTCACTCAGGGCTGAATGTGGCTGTATGGAAAGAACAGTTTGAAGTAAACGAATGGTGTCAGCACGATTCCACAACACGACTGATCTTTCATTCTGAGATTCTGTTACTTGCTGTGACGATACTTTCAGGTGCTAGTAGTTTGTCCAGTTATTACTTATCCCATACTGGGTTTTCTTTAGAGAAGTGTGACCTAGTGTATAGAAAACTAGACTGGGACTCAGGAAATCTGAGTTCTGTTCCTGGCACTGATGCTAGCCTGCTGGGTGACCCTGGAAAAGTGATGTCACCACTCCACGCCTCAGTTTCTCCATCTGTAAAATGGGGATAATGACACTGTAAAGTGCTTTGAGATCCACCGACGATAAGCGCTCACTAAGAGCTATGTATTATTGTCATTAAGTATACTATCATTTATCTTGCATCTTTCAGACCTTTCTAGTTCCCAATCAACATGGGATTATGGAAAATAGACCCTGTCAAACAGGACTGTTTTGATGAGATTACAAATTTAGTTGATAAAGGTAATAGAGTTGATGTAATATAATAAAATTTCTGTTAGGGGTTTGTCTTGGTATCACATGACATTTTGATTGAAAACTAAAATGATGTAAAATTAATGTGGTGCAGTTTAAATGGATTAAAATTTGACTAATTTATAGGTCTCAAAATGTAACTGTGGTACTGAGTGGGTGTGTTTCTAAGTGGGGTTCAGCAGGGATCTGTTCTTGGTCCTATGACATTTAACATTTTTATCAATGACATGGAAGAAAAATAAAATCATCACTGAAAGTTTGCAGATACAAAAATTGGGGGAGTGGAAAAATTATGAAGAGGACAGAGAAATCTGGATCGCTTGGTAAACTGGGTAAAAGCCAGCAATAAGCATTTTATTGCAGTTAAATGTAAGTGTATGCAACTAGGATTAAAGAAGGTAAGCCATTCTCACAGGAAGGCGGACTCTATCCTAGGAAGCTGTGACTATGAAAAGGATTTGGAGGTTATGATGGATAAGGAGATGCACATGAGCACCCAGTATGATGCTGTGGTCAAAAGAACAAATGCGACCCTTGGACTCTCAAGGGGAATCCCAAGAGGAGGAGAGAGATTATTTTACCTCTGAATTTGGCAGTGATGTGACCGCTGCTGGAATAATGCATTCAGTTCTATTGTCAACAATTCAAGAAGGATGTTGATAAATTAGAGAGGGTTCAGAGAAGAGCCATGAGAATGATTAAAGAATTAGAAAACTTGCCTGATAGCAATGACGCAAGGCACTCAATCTAATTATCTTAATGAAGAGAAGATTAAGGGGACACTTGATTACAGTCTACAAGTACCTACATGGAGAATACATAGTTGATAATGGGTTCTTCAATCATGCAAAAAAACATATAGCACAATCTAACTGTTGGAAGTTGAAGTTAGACAAATTCAGACTGGAAATAAGCCAGTGAAAGTAATTTAAAAATTGGAACAATTTACCAAGGGTCATGGTGAGTCTCCATCACTGACAATTTTTAAATCAGGACTGGATGTTTTTCTCGGAATTATTTTGGGGAAGTTTTATGGATTTATACAGGAGATCAGACTAGATGATCACAATGGTCTCTTCTGGCCTTGGAACCTGTGAGCTTTAATATATCTGTAGTGTTCTGCACAGATGCAAACATTCCTATACTTTTTCTCATTGGGGAAAGTCAGTACAGCTCTAGCTAAAATTTCAAAGATAACAAAACATTAGGGAAAATATTGCCAAAACATTGTGGAATGCCTTATTAGGTGTAATTATAAGCATGGCTACTGTGAACCATTTGCAGGGGTGAAAGAAGAAATAGGGACTTATCGGTACGGGGCTGGGTTGGGGCAGGCTCTGGCCCCCAGAAGGGGCAGGGATGCGGGGGTCAGAGCCAGCCCCGGCCCTCCCTGTACCAGTAAGTGCCCTTCCCCTCCCTCTCCCCACTGGGGTAGCAGCGGCAGCCGGTGGCTCTGGCTGCAGTTTAAAGCGCCCAGGGCTTGGCCGCCGCTACTGCCCCGGCCCTTTAAACTGCCGCTGGAGCCTGCAGGAGCCCTGGGGTAGCAGCGGCAGCCAGGGGCTCTGGCAGCAGTTTAAAGGGCCGGGGCCGTAGAGGCAGCGGGAGCCCTGGGCCCTTTAAATAGCCCCTGGAGCCCCGCCGCTACTCCAGGGCTCTGGGGGCTATTTAAAGGGCCCAGGACTCCCCTGCTTCTACCACCCTGGCCCTCTAAATAGCCCCCAGAGCCCTGTGGCAGCTGGGGGCTCCGGCGGCTCTTTAAAGGGCCCAGGGCAGTAGATGCAGCGGGAGCCCCGGCCCTTTAAATAAGCCCCGGTGCCCCCCACTACCCTAGGGCTCCAGCAGTGGGGCTCTGGCAGCCCCAGGCCCTTTAAATTGCCATCTGGGGAAGCCAGGCTGCTCCGGTATGGCACACCGGCTCTTGCCGGTACGCCGTACCGGGGCGTACCAGCTTACTTTCACCTCTGACCATTTGTCAAGTTAGGACACTGGTGAATTTCTACATTTTTGGCCAGAAGAGATTGTAGTCAGCAAGCTGCAAAGAAGCAGATTTCTAGTTTGTTATAGTGAGATGTTACACCTCAATTTTGACTTCCTGGTAAAGCCTCATAATGGGATCTGAGGTACAGATTTCCAGTTCAGATTATTCTTACAATAGGAAAATCGTTACCAGGTGAAGAAGAAATATTACTCACACCTGTCAAAATACATCTAGTTTTACAGATGTTTGAGAACAGGGAGTGAGGCTGGGGTAGCTTGTATGGTGTAGCACAATGGGCACATAATTTTAGGAAAAGCCCTGAGATCATTGGAGCAAAATCTAGCAATAGACACTGACTACTTATGGACTTGTCTCTGGCCTTTCCTTATGTGATTAGTGTTCTAGGACCCTTGCAGTTTGGAAATACCAACCAGGTGTTTTAGCTTAAAACCTACTTTTCCTTTTATCCACAAAGAAGTTCCATTAACCTTGAGCTTGTGGTGTCAAGCAGTAATGGTAGAATTTGCAGTTTACACGGCCCTTTGCACTTCCAAAAACATTTAGCAAAAATATAGCTGAAAGCAATTTGTGGAAAGTGTAAGGGCAGATAATGGAAAATAAATATGACAGATCAACACATGATTTTAAAACAGCCCATTTAGCTGCCAACATTGTTGTCTCAATTCCATTTTATGGAATTTATGAAAACTAAAATCAAATTTCAGACAGGAGGGCTCTATTTTATAAAATGAGTCTATAAATATGATTTAATACAAGATCATCTTACATTTTAATACAAGTGTTTTAGACCATACTTTAATGCTTCCCATGAATTATACATCTGCAGTTCATACAATTTATAAATGACGTTGCCTTTAAGGAACTTGACAATGGATTGATCTAAGACCAAGGGGAAGTTATCCAGAACATCAGCAGGAATAATCATCAGCCTGAAAACATGATTTTTCATACATTTAAAAAAAAATGAAATATCAATTTTATCAGAAAAATATCTATTTCAGTCCAGTGCAACTCTCCATTTCTGATCATTTTCTATTACAGGAATAATGCAGGTAAGGAATCAACATTTTGGATAAATCTGCCTGAGGTATCCCCAGGAAGCTCACTGGCTTCAACAAGGTGATACTGGTGTAGATGAAGGCAGAATTTGATCCACTGTCTTCAGACCTAACCTGAAAAAGAGCTTTGTGTAAGCTCAAAAGCTTGTCAGTTTCATCAACAGAAGCTGGTCCAATAAAAGCTATTGCCTCACCCACCTAGTTTCGCTAATAACTTTTGCATAACATCCACAGAATTTGTAAGTACCGCAGAGTCCCCTTTTCATAGTTCTTTAACATTTTGATGGAGAAATTAGTACCAACAGCACACTAAATAAATCAGAGGCAGGATATCACACAACCTTGACAATATAGTGGTTGATAACCTAGCATTATAGCCCCCCTACTCCCACTGGTGTATGATCAGAGAGCAAAGAAAAAATGTGACATTTTCTCACACTTATTTGGTCTTCTCTATACCCCGTGTCTCTGCTAAGTTCTTCTAATGTCACCTCTGATGTCTTTGGACCGTACTCCTAAGAGTTTGTCATTTTACACTCAAAATTTACCTCTGTCTCATGAAGACATGGGACCAACTTTTCACCTGAGTTCATTGATGTAAACTCAAAGTATGGATCTGTCATATTTACTTTCCATTTGCTGCCCTTATGCTTTATACAAATTACTTTCAGCTACATTGGTGCTAAATATTTCTTTGCAATTGCAAATAGCCATGTAAAACTGAAAATTCCACCATTATGCTTTGACCAAAAAAAAAAATCAAGCTTGCTCTGGATTTACACCCATTTAATCGAGGTCAGAATGTGGACCCTGATGTTCTCATTTTTTATTAGGGTGAATGATGTACACTAGAAATGCCACATTCGGAAAGTGAGATAATATGAAATACAATGTCATCTTCTGTCATGCCTTTGTTATCTCCAGACTAGACTACTGCAATGTGCTCTACATCTTCTATCTATTTGGAAACTGGTGCTGAATTCATAGCTCATTTGCTAAGGGGAACATCTTTCCAGGATCATATGACATCAGGTACTTTTGGATCTGCACTGACAATGCATTCATTCGGTACCAACTAGAATTTAAGGTGTTGGTTTTGACCCATAAAAGAAAACAGCAGGAGCCAGCATGGATGCTAGTTCTGTGTGAACTGGGGAAATTAATGTCACTTTTCTGGGCCTGTTTTCCCTCCCAGCTGTTGTCTGTTTTGTCTATTTAGGTTGTAAACTCAGGGCAGGGACTGTCTCTTACTGTACTTACACAATGCCTAGCACAGTGGGACCCTGATCTCAGCTGGAGATTCCGGGTGCTACTATAATACAAATAACAACCCCAAAATGGCCTGGGGCCTACTTATTTGAAACACCACCTCTATCCCCATGCCATACTGCCACAGCAGCAATGCCCGGGCTGGAGGCTCACTTGTATAAAAGGGTGAGGGAGCTGATAGGGTGTTCTCTAAACAGCTTTGTAACTCATTCCTTCCCTCTCCCCCAGTCTGAAATAGTCCTAGTCTGTCAACATTCAGAACAAGCTACGAGGCACATGTGTTTTCATAAACTGAGAGAAACTGGGAGGACTCCTGTGGGAGGTCAGGGAGGGTGCAAATATGATTTGAGCTACTAGGTTGTGATTTATGTTGTGTTTGGGTGAAGAGGGGTTCTTGCTGTTTAACTGTATTTTTAAATGGGTCAAAGAGTACCTGGGGGAAGGATGGGCACTCCTTTTTATGGAATGTGTATATAAAGTTAAAACAATTAAATACATTCATACCATATAATTGCGAGATTGCAGCATTGCTATCTAACATCCCACACTCTTGGATCAATGCCCTACATGCTGGCCCTTGGAGGCTGAGAGGCAGAGCTCCCCTCCTTTACCTTCTGGCCCTGTCTACACTCTGCTCCCACCATGTCATGAAACTGTGTTTAAACAAGACCAAAAAGTATAAATAAAATCAGCACACACTTCAGGTGTTCCCGGGCTCCCAGACCCACAACCAGACTATGCCCATGGCCCCTCTCAGACATCAGAAGTGAGAGATATGGTGCAAAGCAGGCAAATGTCCTATGACCAAGTGTCTTAAGGCAAAGCATGGGAGTCACAAAGCAGCAGATTACAGTCTCAATAAACATACCGAGAACTAACATTTAGGATCAAGGGATCCCAAAGTGCTTTCCAAACTTTGGAATTGAATCTAATTTTTTATTAGATAAAATGAGAGAATATTGGACCCAAATTTATATATACAGAGAATGCTGCAAATATTACATAATAGTATAGGGTAGAAAATATAGGCCAATAAATAGAGAATACCACAATACTTCATACCTTGCCCTCATATGAGACTAGATTTTGAGTTGGACCATGCACCCATGCAACTGAATAAGAGGTGGTAACAATCCCTCCCCTCTCCCACCACCACCGGAACAGATTACAAAGGGATAAAAATTCTCTATCGTTTTTGAGTCTTTAAATAAATTCATTGTCTTTATAGAACATATGCTTTTGTTCAACCACAAGCTTTTGGGCTAGACGCAGAATGTCACCAAGTGACTACTATGACCTCTGTTATGCAGAAAGCCAGACTAGGAGGTCAAAATAGTCTTTCTGGCCTTAAAGCCTATCAATCCCTGCATGGACTACAGGTCCAGACACACAGATGTAAACAGGTACACCAATTGTATGAAGTCCATTTCTAAGCTTTTTTTTTTTCTACTTGTGTGCACAGAAGGTTGGTCATGAGGGGTGAAACCCTAGATACATCACTCCCCAACATGGGGATTGTTGTAATTAGCAACTTGTATTGGCCATGAGCAAATTACTAAACCCGAAGGATAAGGTAAAAGCAGAGGGGGAAGTAGCCTCAGAAGTGTGTCTCTGAAGCACAGCACAGCATCCCATAGTCTGAGCAGTGTCTAAAGGCACATGCTATCTTACAGTGCCTTCAGTCCAACAATCAATCCCAAAGCAAGGTAAACACACATTAATGAATTAAGCCTCATCACACCCCTTAATGGTTTAAGACTCAGTATATCCCTGTGAGTGAGGTATTGTTCCCATTTTACAGCTGAGAAAACTGAGGCATAGAAAGATTAAATGGCATGCCCAGGTACAGCGAGCATATCTGTGGCACAGCTGGAAATAATATGAACTCAAGATTTCTTGATTCCTAAACTAGTCCTGTGCTTTAACCACTAGCCCATGTTTCCTCAATTCTTCATGTTATAGATGAGCAACAAGCAACTGACAGAAGGTCCCAAGCACTGAAATGTTTACAAAGTCTGCAGTACACTTTTAAAATCAATTTGAAGTCCAGAAAGGGCAATGTGGGGCTTTAGAGATAACTAAAGAATTTTAAACTTTATTTTTAGATTTCACCATTATGCAATAAGATTTAAAGTGGTAGTCCAACCCAGTCCATTTAAGCTGCTGCTGGTGATGGTGGTAGCAGTGGCCTCTGCTTATGCATACAGTGTTCAACATGGATATTATGCAGCTGACATGCAACAGCCTTTTAGTTTGTGTTCAGTTATGGTTTTGATCTGCAGCTTTCAGGGATGAACAGTTCCTTTCAAGATATTTGCAAGCCTTGTCAGAGTCTGATTGCAGCATGACATTGACATCAGACTGATTATTGCTTGTCTCAGGAAATGTTGTATCTGAACACACTGGCTTTCATGCTAATATCTAGCTATTATTAGCATATAGTACAAGTGGCAGCAGCTCCACAACAAAATCATGGTAACACTGGCTGAAAAGAACAAGATTCAGTCTTCCCATAAGCACTGGAAACATGCCAAGGAAATTTCAGAACAACTTTATTTGTCAGGCCAATTTCTTACAGGATTCAAAGATACTACTATATATTCCAACTCTGAGTTCACATCCAAAATATAGTTTCATCCAGCCAAAGGTTACAACAACTCTGGCTTTCACCAGCTAGAGTATGTAACATAATAAATAACAAAACAATAGTAATATGTTTTCAGCACTTATATGGCAATTTTCAGCCATGGAAGTCAAAGCACTTTGGAAAAGTATTATTATTCCCAGTTTTCAGGTGAGGACAACAAGGGACAGAAAGGTTAACCAATTCAACCAGGGTCACATGGTGGGACATGTCAAACATGGGAATAGAACTGATGTTGCTCAACTCCCAATCTGATCACTCTAGTGCTTTTTGGATTTTCAAACAGGAGTCAATTTTCAAATTATTTTGGGGGGGGCTTTATCAATATAGTTTCTATAATGGAGGGAGGCAGATGCTCCTTTCAACATTTATTCTCTGCTATTTCAGCAAATTTATTCTGTGTGCTATTTACAGGTACTGTAGAGTATTATCTTATCTAAATGTATAGAGAACTCAGCAGACAACTCTGCAGGTATTAAGAGGAGATTGGCCCCTTATATGTATTCTGTTGAGATTACATCTTACATGTTCTCAGTTGGAAAATATTATCTCTGATTAATGGATTTCAAAATTAGAATGGGTACAGAATTCCAGTGGTTTTCTTTAACTTTTTCGCTCATTGACTCCAGGATATGAAGCTCAAGGGAGTATGATATAAGTATAGAGTATCCATTCCACATCTATGTTTTATCGTCTGATTTTCAAAGCTGCTGAGTATCTACAAATCCAATTGAAGCCAGTGAGAGATGTGGGTGTTGAGTACCTTTGAAAATACAGGCCAAACTATTGATGCATTCTCATAAAATTTCACTTTTTTTCATTTCACCTCTTTTACTCTTATCCCAATTTCATCAGTCCAAATTTTTTATCTATCCAAACATCCAGTATAGTCAAATTGTATGTTTCTGATGGACACACTGATACAAGTTATACACTTCAGTAACGTACAGATATGATATTGGCGTGAACTACCAGATGATGGGAGAACAGTCAATTTAGTATTAGTGGCACAGCATGAATTACTAGTACTGCTTTATGAATCCATTGATTGGGAATAATCAGATTACTGGACTGACAGAAGCAGTGGATACTGCAGGAAGATTAATTAAACATTATTGACATATATGTATAGAAGAATAAATACAGCTAATAAGGTGTGATAAATGAGAAGGCAGAAGAGGGTAAGAAAAGGAAAATGAGACAGAATGAGAAGGGATGGATAAGAATAAAGAGAGGGAAAAACTTAGCCAATCTATTATATATGGTTATAAGGAAGGTGAAAATAGAAGGTGAAATATGATTAAGGAAAAGGGAAGGGGGAAAGGAAATAAAAGAGATGAAAGATGAGAGAGGAAAGTAACACCTCTTTCTCCCCCCGCTTTTCCTTCATCTCTCCTTCCTCCCGTACTTTCTACCTTTTCTTTCTCTCTGCTCCCATTCCATTTATTCTTTTCCATTCACAAAGGACTAATAGTATCCTTTCAATCTAAAATGACTTACTTGAGATGAAGGTAAACAATAACGAGATAACTTTCTGTAGGCGAGCACAGTGTGTATGTCTCTTCTCTGTAAAAGGCAGTATCAAATCTGAGAACAAAAGAGACAGTCCTGTAAACTCCCTGCACTTCCTTTGAGGCAGAGTGATCAAAGAAACCTACATTTAAAGGGGACAGCTCAGCACCATGTAGGATCTGATGTAAAATCACTTCTGCCTCAGCATACAGGCAACATTATTAGAAATCTAATGCAGAAAAGCTATTGGAGTTTCAGACATAGCTCCAGGCACACTTCCATTCTCTAGTCATACCAATTTTTTTGGTGGTTGCCCCACTTCAGACTACTGCTTGAATGAAAACAGGAGATTGGATGGGACCTGTAACTCTCCAGTACATAATCAGATTTTGGCAGATCTCCAGTCTTTCCACCAAGCAAAGTGGAAATTTTAAATGTCAAATGAGCCAGTCTAGCAAGTCCTATGAAAGCTGATGGAAGAGCACTTTTTACCTGCATTGGAGCAGCTGAGTTAACACAGTAAGCAGCCATTTTCACTAAGTACATTGCTACAAGTCTCTTACTTTGGCATTTTCAGAGTTACTAGTAGAATTTTTGGGGATATGCTCTGCCACTGATGCATGCTTGTCTCTCCCATTAGCATTAATGGTCGTGAGTATGAACATGAGAATGTTTTCATTAAGGAACAGACTGTTGGGCTCCTTCCTCATGCTGATGAGCAGTTACTCATGTGACTTTAATGGAATACTCATGAGAGTGGAAGTTGAACAGGGTGAATAAGGATTTCAAGCCTGGCCCTAAGTGTCCTTCATAATCCTTGACAAATGTAACAATCCCAACATAGAGTAGCTATTTTGGGGGCAGAATTCTAACTGTGGTCTTAGGTTGTTACTGCCATGCAAACATAATAAAATAAATAAATAATAAATAATAATAATAATTAATTAATACAATACCTAGCTCTTGTATGGTGCTTTTCATTAGTAGGTCACAAAGCACTTTACAAGGGTGGTCAATGCCATTATTCCCATTTTACAGATGGGAAAACTGAGACACAGAAACAGATCTGGGACAGAGTCAAGGTCTCCTGAGTCCCAGTCCACTATCCACTAGACCACACTACCTCCTCATAATAATAAATATGAAGTATGAAGCTGTTGTTTTAAGAGATTGAATCCAAATTCAAAACAAGGAATTTAGCATAGGGAAGGATACAAAGGAAAAGGATTACCATTGTATTTGAAACGTCTGTGGCTATAGGACAAATTTCTGCTATATTTATTGAAGCAACATTCTAAATGGGAAGTTCACCTGAAAAAGAGCAAAAGCTCTGATTATCTGCACACTTACAGAAGTGAGTAAGTTTATAGTCCAATGTGACTGACTGGTCACTATTTCAGACTATTTCTGTCTCAGTGTAACTCCACTAAAATCATTAGTTACACCATCATAAAACTGGGGAAATCAGAGTCATTGAAAGCAATGGGATTACTCACATCCATACATGAAAGAACAGGGTCTAATTAAAGCGTAGAGGATTGGAGCCCTTAAAGAAAAGGGCATTGCTATTATCCAATGAGCTTTTGAACTTCTTCCCCAATCTTCCTATTAAAAATATGTACTCATATTTCTGGGCCCCCCAGCTAACTGCCTGGTGTCACCCTTCTGCTGCTTATGCTCGAATTGTACAAAACAAATAGCACAAAGGAAATAAAAGAACAGCTTGATTCTGATTTGGATGACATAATGCAATGAAGACAAACTCAAACTTCTGGCAGACTTTAATGCCAGAGTTAGAAAAAAAAAGACAGGGAGGCCTGGACTGATGGAATAAAGAAACAATGGAATGGAAAAATTAACAGGAATGGTCTTCTCCTGCTTAGCAAGTATGCTGAGCCAAAGCTCTTTATTACCAACACAATCTTCAGGCAAGCTGACAAAATATAAAACTTTGTGGATGCACCCGAAGTCAAAGCACTAGGACTTGAGTGACAATGCCAGACAGGAAAGAGACATCAGGGACCTTGAGATCAGCAGAGAAATGTGAAGAACAAACTGTTGGACTGACCACAGGATGATCAGAGCCATTGGCCTTTTATATTCTTTTGTGTCCCAACGAAGCAATGCTGAACAAATAAAACCAAAACTGAACATAGAAAAGTTGAGATATCTATTTCATCAAGAAAATCTGAGGGAAAACTGACAGAAAAAAAATTGGTAGCATTGCATCATCACCCAAAAACACACCTGAAAAGTGGAATTCATTCAAATTAGCCATTCTTCAAGCCTCAGGAGAAACTCTAGACAAAAATCAAAGATGGCTCTAGGACTGGTTTGATGAAAATGATGATGAAATCAAAAAGATCCTCCAGGAGAAGAGCAATGTATTTATGTCTTGACAGAATGACAAAGAATCAACATCAAAGAAAGACAAATTCATGTGCCTGCAAGCCATGACTCAAAGATGGTTTCATGTTCTACAGGATAACTGGTAGGAAAATAAAGTAGAAGTACAGCATTAAGCTGATACAAACAATATAAAGTTGTTTTATGACTCCCTGAAGGCCATTTGTGGCCCAACAAAACTGGGACCCGCTCCACTAAAGAGTTCAGATGAATCTACCTTAAACAACAACAAAAGAAGCATCTCTGAACGATAGATGTAGCATTTAACTGAGCTACTCAACCATCCCTTTACTGTCAACCCACAAGTGCTAGACAAACAACAGAGCACCCCATACATGAAGAAATTGCCATGTTATGTACTGTTGAGGAAGTGGAAAGAGGTATCAAACAAATGAAATCGAACATGCAACCTACAGCTTATCCTTGGTAGGTACCCATAAGCAACTAAAACACAGTTTGGACTCACCATCAAGCTGGAAAAAACTGAAGTCCTCTGTTAACCACCACCACCATGCCAAACATCACCACTGTTGGTACAAAACTAAAGAATGTCAATCACTTTACATACTTGGCAGCACCATCTCAAGTGATGGTTCCTTAGATCAAAAATGTCACTCAGAATAAGAAAGGCAGGACAGGCTTTTGGAAGACTTTGCCATAGGATACTCAACCAGCATACCATCTAATTGTCAACAAAACTGATGATATAAAATCCAGTGGTGATAGCATCCCTTTTATACAGGTTGAAACGTAAACAGTTAACCACAGGTACATCAAGCAACTGGAAAAATTTCACGTTCTGTCTTTGCTCTATCCTGAAAGTCTACTGTCAATACAGGGTGTCAAACATTAACATCCTTGAAAGAGCAAAAAGAACCAACCTTGAGGCACTGATTATCAAAGCTCATCTTAGAAAGACAGGTCATGTTATCAGAACGGGTGATGACAGAATCCCCAGAAAAGTCCTCTATGGTGAGCTGAAACTCAAAAGGTGCAGTGGACAAAATAAATGCTTCAAAGACAACCATAAGCAGAATCTCTGCTCGTGTGGCATAAATACTGACAACTGCGAAGACACAGCCAAGGACAGACCTAAATGGAGAGCAACTATCAATATAGGCTGTGAACATTTTGAGAAACACAGGCACAAAAAACTGATTGAAAAAAAGGCCAAACATCATTCGAAGTCTTCCATGGAAGCCGATACAGTCCTATGTTACATCTGTTCACGACCTTGCTCTTCGCAGAGTGGATGATACAGCCACAAGAGAACACATGAGATGCCTTGATGTAATTGTGGGATAAAACAGGCTGCCATACACTCTTCTTCTGCAGTGGCCATTAGTTAAGGATACACTTACTAAGTTTGCCCTTTTTTTACCCATATAAATTTCCCAGATCTTGCTTTAAAATCTAGTATTTCAACAAAAGGATCCTGTGTCACTAGCCAACTATCCTTAAATCCTAGTTACCTCTTTTCCCAAGCAAAGTACATCAAATGCATATATGAACACTACTTTTACTTATGGAAAGGGGTGGATTAAAAAAACCTATCTAAACTCCTATATACCACAAGGCACAGGCACCGACTCCATGGATGCTGTAGCACCCATGGAAAAAATTGGTGGGTGCTCAACACCCACCAGCAGCTCCCCATGGCCCAGCCCCGCTCCCGTGCTGCAGCTCACCTCTGCCTCCCCCGCGAGCACGTTGCCGCGTCCTGCTTCTCCCCCCTCCCTCCCAGCGCTTGTGCCGCAAAACAGCTGATTCACAGGACAGGGAGAGAGCGGGGAGGAGAGAGAACGCGGCGCACTGGGGGAAGAGGCAGGGCCAGGGTGGGGATTTGGGGAAGGGATCCAATAGGGACAGGGAGGGCGGGGACTTTGGGGATGGGGTTGGAATGGGGGCGGGAAAAGGGACATGGAGGCAGAGGCACCCACTGGTGCTGGAGCAAGTTGGCGCCTATGCCACAAGGGGCCACAACAGTGGTTCCCTTAACTTACCTAACAATATTGTTAATCTATCCAGCTATACTCTTAGCCCAACAGAAGAGTTTGTCCTACCTCGGGGTCTCTCCCTCTGCCCCACCACCCCCACAAAGATGATACAGTTCTGCAGTGACCTAGAATCCTACTTTTGACGTCTCCAACTCAAGGAATATTTCCAATACACCACTGAATAGCACACTAACACACAGGAAGCTTCCTACCAACACTACAAAAAGGATACTGTGTGGACTCCTCCTGAAGGTCGAAACAACAGACTGGACTTCTACATACAGTGCTTCTGTAGACATGCATGAGCTGAAATTTTGGAAAAGCAGCATCACTTCCCCATTACCTCAGCCATGCAGAACACAATGCCATCTACAGCCTCAGAAACAACTCTGACATCATAATAAGAGAGACTGACAAAGGAGGTGCTGTAGTCATCATGAATAGGTTGGAATACAAACAAGAGGCTGCTAGGCAACTCTCTGACAGCACATTCTACAGGTCATTACTCTCTGACCCCACTGAGGATTACCAAAAGAAACTACATCATCTGTTCAAGAAACTCCCTAAAGAAGCACAGGAACAAATCTACACTGACACACCTTTAGAGCCCCGACCAGGGGTATTCTACCAGCTACCCAAAATCCATACATCTGGGAATCCTGGACACTCCATCTCAGGCATTGGCACCCTGACAGCAGGATTATCTGGCTATGTACACTCTCTCCTCAGGCCCTATGCTACCAGCACTCCCAGCTATCTTTGAGACAGCACTGACTTCCTGAGGAAACTACAATCCTTTGCTCGTCTTCCAGAAAACACCATCCTAGCCACTATGGATGTAGAAACCCTCTACACCAACATTCCACACAAAGATGGACTACAAGCCATCAGGAATAGCATCCCTGATACCATCACGGCAAACCTGGTGGCTGAACTTTGTGACTTTGTCCTCACCCACAACTATTTCAGATTTGGGGACAATTTATACCTTCAAGTCAGCGGGACTGCTATGGGTACCCACATGGCCTCTCAGTATGCCAATATTTTTATGGTGACTTAGAACAACACTTCCTCAGCTCTCGTCCCCTTACGCCTCTACTCTACTCACACTACATTGATGAGATCTTCATCATCTGGACCCGTGGGAAGGAGGCCCTTGAGGAATTAAACCAAGATTTCAACGATTTCCATCCTACCATCAACCTTAGCCTGGACCAATCCACACAAGAGGTCCACTTCCTAGACCAGGGGTTGACAACCTTTCAGAAGTGGTGTGCCGAGTCTTCATTTATTCACTCTAATTTAAGGTTTTGCGTGCCAGTAATACATTTTAACATTTTTAGAAGGTCTCTTTCTATAAGTCTATAATATATAACTAAACTATTGTTGTATGTAAAGTAAATAAGGTATTTAAAATGTTTAAGAAGCTTCATTTAAAATTAAATTAAAATGCAGAGCCAGGACTGGTGGCCAGGACCCGGGCAGTGTGAGTGCCACTGAAAATCAGCTTGCGTGCCACCTTTGGCACGCGTGCCATAGGTTGCTTACCCCTGTCCTAGACACTACAGTGCTAATAAGCGATGGTCACATAAACACCACCCTATACCAGAAACCTACTGACCGCTATACTTACCTACATGCCTCCAGCTTTCATCCAGACCACATCACATAATCCATTGTCTACAGCCAAGCTCTAAGATACAACCGCATTTGCTCTGATCCCTCTGACAGAGACAAACACCTACAGAATCTCTATCAATCATTCTTAAAACTGCAATACCCACCTGGTGAAGTGAGGAAACAGACTGACAGAGCCAGAAGGGTACTGAGAAGTCACCTACTACAAGACAGGCCCAACAAATAAAGTAACAGAACGCCACTAGCCATCACCTACAGCGCACAACTAAAACCTCTCCAGATTTCTCCCTGCTGTTACTCACACCTTCTTGTCAACTGTCTGTAATGGGCCACTCGCTTACCACTTCAAAAGTTATTTTTCCTCCCTTGGTATCCTGCTGTTAATTGATTTATCTCATTAGACTGACCTCACACTTGGTAAAGCAACCCCCATCCTTTCATGTATTTATACCTGCTCCTGTATTTTTCACATCATGCATCTGATGAAGAGGGTTCTAGCCCATGAAAGCTTATGCTTTCTCTAAGACTTTATCTAAGTCTCTAAGGTGCCACAAGGACTCCTCGCTGTTTTTGCTGATACAGACTAACACGGCTACTACTCTGAAACTCACATTGTCAATTTGTTTTGGTGTCTTCTGCTGTATTGTCTTCAGCGGCAATCCAGTGGTATCTGGGGCATGAAATCTAATGTATTCAAACCATATGGCCATATGCTGGCTTTTTCAGGTTGATTGTTATCACATCACCTCTCCACACCTTCTCTAGTCCTCCAACAATGTAAGCCTCATTTGTCAGCCTCTCACATAGTTATTTCTGTGCATTCTTTCATGCTGCCCCTTATGTCAAGTATTATTACAATGCATAGAACATTTTCCCTGAATTGAATCAGAAGGGCACTCCCCTTCAATCCTATTTAGGTTCTTAGACTGTGTCCATCACCCTGGTATTTTCTTGAAATATCTCTTCAAGGCATACCTTAGGTGTCATGACTCAAAGAAGGAACCATCCAATTACTGATGGTAAAGGGAGAGGCAGATGAAATACCTGACACATGATATGTTCATAATAATTTATTTAAAAACCCATCTAAAGCAACACCTGAAGTTATGTCACATAATAGTTCATGGGAATGGTCTCAGATTTATGATCTTGTGTAAATGACCCTAAGGTCATTGAGGCTTCATGAGGCCCACTGGGAATTTTGCTAATTGCTATTGATTTTATTGGAAGATGCTCAGATACTGCAACAATGGGTGGCAGTATAAACCTCCCAAAATAGACAAGATAAGATATTTTAGATCTATATGCTTGCATCAAAAGTCAATTTGGAATAAGGGACCCAATTCAGGCCTGACATAGGAAGGTGCTTCTTTCTATGGTTTCAATGCAAGTAGCACCTGTGTATGCTTGGACTGAAATGTTGCCAAAGATGTATGAAAATTACTTTTTCTTACTACAGAGGCAGAGATGATTATTTGTTGGGTGCTGGCAATGTCTTTGATGCTGAACAATATAGGACAGGCTCCATACAGAGGGATGTAAGGAAGGGATCTGTGGAATATGAGATATATGGTGTCTAGAGATCTGAGAGGCAAAGAAACAGCCCTGCAGGTTCACCTTATTCCTGAGGGAGCTGCGCTATTGCTGATCATTCCCCCCACCCCTCTGTCCTACTTCGCCCACAAGCAAGAGGAACAGAACTTACTGGTAGTTAATGCTGCTGTTGCTGGGTAGTAGTATTTCTGCTGGCCTAGCGGGAATATGCCCTGTAGTGTGGGTGCACTCAGAGCTGGAGAACCTGAACCACATGCGTGTGTTGTAGAGGGGTTCTTGCGGGTTCAGAGAAGAAAGAAGCATGCCATAGAGTCACTGCTTCTAACTAGTGCAGGTTCAGAATTTTCTATCCCTTATTATGCTCCATGTCTCACAGCAGTGACAGCAGAGAGCTGTTGCTCTTAGCTAAAGTCTTTAAAACTAAGGGGGAAAAAATCCATGAGTGAAATCATGGAATCAGTGAAAGTTCTGCCATTGACTTCAATAGGATCAAGATTTTACTCCTTAGTCCAGGTATGTAGGAGTCAGCACAGCTCTTGCCCACTTACTCCTTTCCCAGAGCAGGTGAATGGGAAGCAGGCAGAGAGTAGAAGCAGCCTTATGTCCACCTCCTTACTCACAGATCCTATCTAGGAGGGAGGTGCGGGCGGGGAGAGGAGGTGTCCTAATCCATTGTTGTTATGGTCTTGCAGTAAGTTACTAGCCTTCCCTTTTTCCACAAGGAGGAAGCAGGGTAGGAAATATGACTCAGAAGGGGGTCTTTGAGTCATCATGCCTCCTGGGTTATTCACGGGGTGGAGCAGTTTATACATCACCCGTTGCTCAGGGTTGTTCTTAAAGTCACAATCTACAGAGAGAGAGAGAGGGAGGGAGGTGGAGGGAGGGGTGACTATTTTTGAAAAAAAAATCTTTTTTTTGTTAACTTATATCTGCCCTGTCTGCTATTTTGGTTGGTTAATTTGTATGATATGCATTGTTCTTATTCTACAATATTTTCCCCTTTACAGAAATTCCATAAAATTACATTGTGATTAAAAAAAAACATACATTAAACAACAGTTGGTCTGTAGGCAATGTGATTGTCTTTGGTATTCTTCCCTTTAGCCACTTTTGTTTTTCCCCTTTGGAGAATTAATAAAACCTTCATGTGCACTCGAGTTGAGGAGCAGCACGTCTTCAACCCAACAAGTAAATATCTACATTTTTGGGCTCTCATTCTGGGAGGTGCTGAGCATCTACAGCTCCCAGTGAAGTCTATAGGCTTGATCCTGGCAAGTGCCAAGCACCCTCAACATCTATTTGTTTCTGCTTATGTCCCATTGCCATAAGGTGTATATATTCTACGGCTAGAGAAATATAGCTCCATGGGGCCAGATTCCCCTTAATCCCACTGATGAGCAGTTTCTTGCATGAGTAGTCCTGTTGTCTTCCATGTGACTACTTCTGTGAGTGTATACTCACCAGTGTGAGTAAGGTCTCCACAATTTGCCCCACAGTAAGCTGGCTTCTTTCATGGGCCTGATGCAAACCCTCTTGAAGCCAATGGAAGTCTTTGGATCAGGCTCAGAATCATTGGTAGGAAGAAGGGAATGCTATTAATGAGACTCCTTTTCACAACTAAATAGTTAATTTGAAAACAAAAACATGTGAAGCAAAGAGTTTATCAAAAATACTCTAGTCACTTTGGTATTTGGAGCTAAGGTTGAGGTGGTTTGGTTTGGTTAGTTTGATTCCTCCCCCTTCTTAATAAGGCAAGGATTAAATCTGAAGATGTGTACTGTGGCTGCACAGCAGCTTTCTGAATTCCCATTTACTTCAATAGTTAACTGCAGCAGGCCCCTTAGAAGGACGGTAGTGGACATTCGTAATGTAAGATTTATAATGTGTTGAAAATCCATCCTTACTGGAAAGAAGATGTTTCTCACATAGTTATTACCTGAGAGCGTAGGCCCCCAGATAAACCTTATCTCCAGTAGACTACATAAACTATGTTAATGGGAAAATGAAGGGCTAACAGTCTTCTAAAAACAAAACAACATCCATAGTTAAAGTTGCCACTTAATCTAAACTCCTCTTTTTGTAAACTGGTGCTGCAGCTGCACATGTCCCAAATCCCTTGCAGTTCCTTGATACAGTAGGATGGGTTAAGCATGGGATGCCAGCTTTAGCTCTGAATTTGTTTGCTTTTCTTAGGTTTAATAAACGTTATAATGTGTATCATATTTTGTATATAAACTGATTTGGCTCCTTTTCCCGATCCTATAATGTACTTGATCTTTTGACAGGACTGCCCCCAAAATAACGTATTGGCAAATATAAAATAAAACACCAGTAATGTTTGAATAAAAGCCAGTCAGTATCTGATTTTAAACATAAAATATTGTAATTGACAGTGCAAAAAAACCACAGCTCACAGTTTTATATTATGCTCCGGAGAAGTTCATTATATAGCTAGACTATTACTACACTAAGATCCAGTAGCATTTTCAGAAGTAATGTGCTTCAGAGCATTGTGCATGGAAATCTTGCATATAGTGAGAGGTCTGATTCACAGAAACAAGTGAGAGAGAAAGGGGGTAAGTATATGAAGTATGTTGTGCATACTGTACTGCTGCTAGGCTTCTTAAGATCTTGGCAAGAATCCCATGTAAACCTTCAGAGTAGGACAAATAATTAAGCTGGCAACACTTTACAGTAAGCAGCAAGTCATTATTGCTTCTCTTGGCATTTATTTTAAAAACACGATGCTAAATTCTTTTGGTATTCATGTGGTTGTGATTGGTATGTCTGCAGGAATTTCACATAATAAGATAGGAGGGGGAAAATGAGGTGGAGAAAGAGTCAGATGCCCCTACATGAATCCCCGCCGTACTTACACTCACCACACATAAGTCATATCATGGAAAAAATATTCAGTAAGTGATATTACTAAATTAAAACCAGGTGAGGTTCATAATGAATCTGGATAATTATGTCAGAATTCCTCTGAGTCAACTAGCCTTGGCTGCTGTTGGCTCATGTGACAGAACAGCTGCTTCAAACCCACAGAGCAGCTAGGCTGATGCTTTGTCTTTGCCCTTCTATTCTTTCCCAAATCTTGTTTCTGTTAAAATAACTTCCCTGGGCAGCACGTACGCACGCATGCATTCTCTCTCTCTCTCTCTCTCTCTCACACACACACACACACACCCCTCCCTCTCTACCACTGTGACACGCTCTCCATTGCAATGTCATGAAGCTATTAGTTTTCAATAGCATACTGGTGGAAGAGGTAGTTAATACATTTTTAAAAAAAGGGAGACTTGCAGGTTTGGGTCTCTAGTGGCAATTTTGCCTGAGCAAGAACAAGCAGGACTGGGATCATAGCAAAAAAAAAAAAAAAAAGCTAAGTTGAAATACACTCATTTTATTGTATGTATCAGAGTAACCCACAGATGCCTCAAGACGGACTAGGGTCCATTGTAGGTACAAGTCCCCCGAACATCTTAGAATCTAAATAGAAGCAGCAAAAGATGGGTGTGGAAATAGGGACATAGAAAGGGGATGTGACTTGCTCAGGATCACATAGTAAGGCAGTGGCAGAGCCATGTATAGATCTAGGTCCAGATCCAGTCCCCAGGCACTTGACAATATAAACAATACATAATGGTGGAGCATGGTAGTTTTTTAAGCACACGTTTGGTCTGAGTGCATTATGCTTTCACATATTCGGTTTGTGACACATAGGTTTTTTTGCAGACTATTTTAGACATGTTTTAGAGAGTTTTTACTTGTTTTGTGGGTACTATTCTTCACCTTTCTCTGTAAAAAGAGAGACTACCTTAGTAAATTGAGTCCTGTACAGTCTTCAGAGGGAAAATAAAATGTTAGAAATCTCTAAATACCGGTAGATGGCAACTGGTTCAGAATGGAGACTTTTCCAGCCTGGGCCACAGGCAAATGAAAAGGGGGTGGGATTGGGAGACACTTGGAGACCATACACCCCCCAGCCCGCACACACATCCATCCATCCACACCCCAATTTGTATCAGCTACAAAAATGTTTCAGGAATTGTACTATTACTTGATTTTAGCGCTTTAAAAATAACCTATATATGTAATACTCCCAACAGACGATATTCAAGATATTTATTTATATACAGTAATTAAAAAAAAGACTACTTCTAATTGTGTTTATGCAGATTTGCATTCTACTCATGATAAAAATCCAAGCCTTTGGACACTGTCCTAGTTAAAATTACAATATCAGTTTCAATTATAATCTAGTAAGTAATCCTGCTGAGCATTAATACTGTATTTTTGATTAATCATCTAAATAGAATGAAGGTTTTGGTAGTTTTTATACTTAACGTCCAGATTGATGATAGGCAACAAATCCTACAAAACAATCAGGGCAGGCCTGTTTTCCATTCCGTTTAGGAGTGTATACAGCACATGAAGGGTAGGTCCATACTTACTGCGCGGGTCGACGCGGTGAGTTCGTCTTCTCGGAGTTCGAACTATCGCGTCTAATCAAGACGCGATAGTTCGAACTCCCCACGCGCTCCGGTCAACTCCGGAACTCCACCACCGCGAACGGCAGTGGTGGAGTCGACCTTGGAGCTGCGGAGTTCGACCCCGCCGCGTCTGGACGGGTAAGTCAGTCGAACTAAGGTAGTTCGACTTCAGCTACGCTATTCGCGTAGCTGAAGTCGCGTACCTTAGTTCGACACACCCCCTCCCCGTAGTGTAGACCAGACCGAAGAGTGTAGTATACATATGTAACCCCCAAGGAGATTACATAGATTCCTGGAGCTCTGTCTGCTGGCAGCTCAGGGAGGAGGAGCCAAGGCAATCTCAGAGTCTGCCCGGCAACCAATAGGGAGTGGAGATGCCCCTCCCAGGGAGTTGAGGAGAGGGAGAAGCCATTTTGAGGGGTGGCTGGAGCCAGCCAGGGCAAGGGCCGGACTGGCTGTGTGGGGAGCTGGGGAGTCCCAGGCCTGCAAGCAGGGTTCCCCCTGAGAACTGGCCTCTAGGGACCTGACCGCAGATCCCCCAGCTGGGTTTTCCTTCCCCACGGATGAGTCCCAATTGTTACGCTTGCTGAGAAATTTCCCCAGCCAGGCTGGGTTCACCTCCAGCTCCCCTGGTGAGACCAGTCCCCACATGGTCGGTGCTGCTAGTCCAGGGCTGCTGCCTGCGGAGTGAGTGACTGGAGGCTGGGAGAGGAGGCTACAGTTTGGATGTTAGGGTAGTTGTATAACCTACCCCTTGAGCCCTGGCACCCCTTTGTGGTGAGGAGAAATCCTGGGACCAACGCAGCCTGATTCCTGCCTGAGCAGGATCCCTGTCAGCAGACAGCAGCCAACCTGCAGTGACTGAGGAGTCCAGCGTCATCCTCAACCCTGAAGATCATTCATGGAGTTCATGAGTGCCTTGTCTTTAGTTAGTTAGTCAGGGAGTTTGTTTTGGGGACCCTCTACTCGCTGAACTGTGTCCTCAAGCCAGGGAGTGAGGGTTTGAGGATTTTATAACCTACTGCTTATTATACCTGTGGAGGGTTTCACCATCTCCTCCCACTTGTGGGTCCTTTGGGCTGTACTGAACCCAGTCAGCCACACTGCTACACCTCTGCAGAGAATTTTATGGGTCATCAAGGGCCCCAGCAAAGTACGCGTACCAACAGGACACTAATTTTACATTTGTTACATCAAGTCACGGGTATTTTAAGTGTGGGCACCGGTGACCCTAAAAATAGTGTTTCACCCTGTTATGTTGTATTTGTTGCCTGTTTAATATAATTGTTGTGTTGAATATATTTTTATGTGTTGTGTTATTTCTTGGAAGTCTCCAACTATCTGGCAAGTAAGTGGGGATTCCTCTGTAGATAGAATTTTCTGCCCAAGTTGCCCTGGTGACCCTGCCAGGAAGGAGCGAGGGGGGTGGAGGCACCGCCAACTAATTTCATAACAAAAAAGAAAAAAAGATTCACCCTACTGAGTGTGTGGCGGGATCCAAAAGAACCCAGACCTGTCCATCAGAACCTGTAAGCGGATTGCCATTAAAGGAGGTAATCAGGTGGAGAGGGGTGCTACACATATGCAACACCAATGTATCACATTATGGGCTGGAGAATGGTATCTATGTGTATGGGGAGGTGCAGAGCTGCACTGACCCAGAAGAGCAAGAGAGACACTGCCTTGGGCAGGGCACTAGTTCATAAGGAGAGAGCAGATTACTCTCCAACTGTACTGGCCCCATCCTGCAAACTGCTGACCACGCCACCTTGTGAAGGCAGGAAATGCACTGGAGTTTATAAGAGCTTCACAAAAATATCCTTAGGGATATCTCTGAAATCTGTTTAATTTGTATTTGCAATAGGCTGATAAAGGAAGAGTCAAAGGCCAGGATCCAAAGCCCACTGAAATCACTGGAAAGTTTCCAACTGCCTTCACTGAGCTTTGGCGCACGCCCTAGAAGCGCACGGCTTCACCAATTAACTTCACTCTGAAGAAAGAGTTTATTGTAACTCGTCTGTATGATTATGCTACATTCCTGCAATATTTCTTAGATTTACATTGGCCTTAGAGTTATTCAGTATGCACACCAAACAATATGTTGGAAGCAAAAATCATTTAGCACTTTCCGGGAATATCAATTACTGTGCATGAAATATTCCACAAGAACGTATGGCAGAATTCCCTATGACCTTTGACAAGTAAAGGTAGAATTCTCTTTGCTTATTTACCCAGGTCATGAGCAATGGAAAATAAGTAGTGCATTTGAGTGTCTAGGGTTCATTTTCACATGCTGTTTATTATTAATAAGACCATTATATTTTCAGAGTTCTTTCATCCAGGAGAATGCTAAAGTGTTTTTAAACTATAGGCAAAATTCACCATTGGTGTATTCCTGAGTAAACCTTACTAATGAAAATCCTGCTGGGGGAGCAGCTGTGGTGGTGCAAAGTGCCTGCAAACTCAGTTACAAGTCTTGAGAGCAGGTGGGCTGCTGCAGTTCCAAAAGTGAACAGCATTGACTAGAAGGGGTATAGCCAGTTTAGCTGGTGTGCCTGATTCTCCAAAGAATCTTCTAGTGATGCCTCTTCAGAGTAAAAAGCATGTTCTCTTATCAGGGCCATCTCTAGGGGAATGCAGAGCCCAGGACACATGTGCTGAGTTTCTAATCTGCCAGGGGATGCTCCCTCCCAGTTCTGCCCAGGATCCCCCACCCACTCCACCTCTTCTCCCAAAGCCCCGCCCTGCTTTTCCTCACCCTGCTTCTTCCCACCCCTGCTCCGCCCCGCTCCGCCTCTGCCCCACCTCCTCCCACCCCACCTCTTCTCTGCCCAGTTCTCCCACTCCACCAAGCGCACTGTGCCCTCACTCCTTTCCCCTCCTCCCCAGTGCCTCCTGACGCCGTGAAACATCTGATCCACAGCAGGCGGTAGACGCTGAGAGGGAGGGGGAGGCACTGATTGGTGGGCAGGAGGCGCTGGGGGGGAGCGGGAGGTTCTGGTAGGGGGGCTGCTGGTGAACGCTGCTTGCCTCCTCACCCCCCCTCCCGCCCACCTGCCGTTCTCCTCCTTGGCATCCGCCTGCCTGCCTCCTCACCTCTCTCCTGCCTGCCGCTTGCCTCCCTGTTTGCCCGCTTGCCTCCTGCCTCACGTCCCTGCCCACCTCCTCATGATTTTATCGAAGCACAGGGCCCACCAAAGTGCAGGACCCAGGGCGGTCACCCTGATCTGCTGAACCCAAGGGATGGCTCTGTCTCTTATCTGTTCCATACAGGTGCTGGAGTCTGCCCACACAGAACAGCTTGTTTGTATGATGAAGAGTGTCTCTGTGGTGGGCAGACAGTATTCAGCTACATGAAGTGTATAATAGACAGACCTTTTTCCACAAGGAATGACAGCGATATTGAACTTGAACTCACAATACAGGTTGTTTGATAAAATACAGCTGGGAATTCCCATAAAGTTACAATATGAGATTCTCCACCAAAGAAATAAATGTGCACATAATCTGAACAGGGTGCAGGAAAAAAAACCTCAAAAAAAATCACCAGAGTAGAGTAGAACCATGCATCACATTCCCCATAAGGTAATGCAAAGAATAAATAGACAAAAATATCACAGATTACACCTCCACAATAAACAATCAGACTTTTTTTTTTTTTTTACACTTAGCCCTACTAGTACCCGTCATGCCAACATACCAACATTCCCCATCCCCCCCAAACCTATGTATGATTACTGGTCACAAAAACCTTCATACTACTCAATGTTTTGATCCCACCACTTTCCACTTCTGCCTCTCAGCTACTTAAGGAGTCTGTATGCCCAAACCTTTCTCAACCCTGCCAGCAGCTTGGTTTATATCCGTAGAGTGCCAGGAGTTCACAATAGATTCTCTACCTCCTGACAAGCAATATGGTAATAGCGTAGGACTACCAACTTGAGACAAAGCCCCTGTGCTATTAAACTTCAATAATATGGTCTAATGTGAGAACTCGGATGTTCTTGAAGTTAAAGCATAGGGCTAGAAGCCAGGAGATCTGGATTCTATTCCCAGTTCTGCCACAGATTTTTGTTACCTTGCAGAAGTATTTTAGCCCTAAATTTTCATGGTTTCTAAAACTGTGACACCAACTCTAGAGAACTATGCAAATCTTTTCAAGCCTGGATGCCCCCCAGTTAGGCACCTAAAGATGTATTTAGACAACTAAATAAAAGGCTTGCTTTTCAGAGGTGCCCACAGCTGCCATTTACCGGTACTTCTTCTGGATTTGTGGATGCTCAGCTACTCAAACCTGAGGCCACTTGCGTAGGTATTTAAGGACCTGATGTTGCAGCACACACTGAAGCATGTACATATCTCTACTCACAACAGTATTCTTATTGACATCATAAGAGATCCCATGAGTGGGCACAATCACTGTGGATGGAGGATGAAAGGGACACATTTCTCCATAACTTTCTTTCGCACTGATGTTATTGACTTTAATGAAACTATCCACATAAGTATAGTTAAACACATGCTTAAGTGCCAGATTGTGGCCTTAACATTAATTTATGGGTCTAACTTTAGGGACACAAGAAAAGTTTGGCCATCAGGTCCAATCTGGGGAGATAGCAAGCACTCATGATCCCATTTGAAGACAGTGCTCACTTTGGACAACTTAAGTCTTAACTTTTTTGTGTCTCAGTTTCCCATCTGTAGAACAGGAATAAAATTTACGTTACAAGAAAGATGGTACATTTATTTCATTAATAGAGCTGGTCAAAAAATGGGAGTCATTTTTCATGTATATTTTTCTTGCAGGATATGTCCCTTTTTTCATTAAAATTTTCAAAATTTGGAAGATTTTGACCATCACTAGTCCTTAATGGTTACAAAGTGCTTTGAGATCTTCTTGTGCAAAGAAGTATAAGTATAAATATTACTATATATTTTTTCTCTTCCTCAACCAAGAAATAAAACCTCAGAAAATACAAAGAATGTTTTTTGCAGACCCAAGAAAAACTAAAAAAATCTGGCGGATGATTATACCATTTATGCTTGTCAAATTCCAGCTATAACAATCGCCTCTCCAAAAGTATGGATGCTTATCTGAACTACTTTGGTCTGCAAACTGAAATGGAAATCTTGCAAAAAAAGTTAAGCTTTCTTATGTGATTCCACTATTACTTGGTTTCAGCTGGTTAAGAATATCACACAGATTTTTGTTTTCTATTATTGCCCTTCCACATCTAGCCAAAGCCAGGAAGTGTAGAGATGCAAAAAGAAAAAAATATATTTTAATTTCTATTTGTTTGTTTCAATTTATTAAAGAGGTTCTGTTTTCAGACTTGGGCAAAAGTTCAAGTTGGTTCTTATTTAATCCAAACCTTTTCCTCAAACATAGAACTAAGAATAAAGAACAAGTCACTGAAATATATACAAAATTATTGAAGTATATTCCTATCACAGTGGCTCCTTCCATCTGTGGCTATATGAGTATATAAATGCTTGCTGAAGGTACTTGTGCTTTGATCTCATCTGCTTTCATAATATGATCAGGCCAGGAGGGTGACTTCTAAGGTATCTTAGTGGTACAGGAAGTGCTGCTCTTTGTTCTTACTAGGTACTGCATGTATACAACATCATGGGCTTAAAGACAGTATTTGCAGAGATGCTTTTCTTCAGATGAGATATAAAACAGATCTTAAACCACTTATGGTCACAAGAAATCCCATGTCTGGGCACAGCCACTGGCAGTGTAGAGAATTTTCTCTCTCTATCTCCATTACTTTCTTTCACCATGATTATGATCTTCACTCCTCCCTGCAAAAATGTTCTTTTCCAGAGGAACTGAGTGAAAGGAACCTCACAATCCCCCCAGTCCCTAGCCTCCCATCTGCTTCTGCCCCCATCTTTTAAGGCAGCTGTCCCCAAACAGCCACAGATGAGTACTGCATCCCCACATCTTCTCTAGTCTCTCACTGACTCACACAGCTGAGGGGAGGCCATTAATGCACAAGCAGCAAAGAGGGGCAGCAGAGAACAGATAGTGCTCCCATGTTTGTACCCACCAGCAAGTCCTAACATCATGGACAAGCAGGGAATATGTTTGGCTGATTATTCCTTTAAGCCATTGATCTTCCCACTCACCTCAGTCCTTCTCTTCATGTTTCCTGTTGCCAAGGAAGTACCTCACATACAGGTTACCCCAACAGTCCTCTCCAGTCACTTCCCCTTCCCCAGACCTCTGGAGCAACCAACAAATGGAGCACTTGGAAAATGGGGTGATGGGAGGGAAGTAGAGGGAGAGTCAATGCAGAAGGGAGAATTGCCAAGGTAAAGTAGGTAGCATGGGGGGAAACCGAGTTAAAACTGAGAGGAGTTCAGATGCTGAGTCTGATTTAGGATATCACAATGTGCTGGATTAGGAGAGGGTGATCATATGGAGGTAAAGCCCAGTTTTTGGTGAGTAAACCTTCATGTTGGGGGTGAGGCTGCATGGAGGACTAGGGTATTTGCAGGATAGTAAGCAGAGCCAAGGGAAGCCTGATGTGTGCACGACAGAAGTCAAATGAATACTAACTCCCATGGCATATAGTTTCACTGTTGTCCTGGCCAAACTCCAATTTAGGTACATTCTGTCTACCTGAATTCCTCCTGTAGCTCTGCCTGGGTAAGGTAAAGTATATGTCACTTCCTGTTCTGAACTGCTGTGTCATGTTGCACTGCACTATATAACAGCTCTTGCTTTTCACCACAGCAAAGAATGTATTTTAGTGATGGGCGAGAGTCTGCCTGTGCATAAGGCCTGATCTTGCAAGGTGCTCAGCCATTGTCTGGAAGTGGTCAATATCCTGCAGGAATGGGTTCTACATTTGCAAAATATTTTGAAATCCTAGGTGAAATATAAGCTCAAGTAGTGATTAATAACAATAATTTATCTTGATGCTGTCATGCATCTTTGCCTCCTGCTGGAGAAAAAAACCTCAGACACTGTGGCAGCTGGTTATTTATTGTACAGCCTTAACTACCTAGACTACTGCTTAATTGCTGATTTTCTTTCCTTTGGAACCTTATATGCATATGGGAATGGGAGTAGCTGGATAGTAATCAAAACACTGGTAGCATTTGGAAAATACAAAGGAGCTGTTTTTCCTCTGTGATACAGCATCTATCCCCTCCTGATGACAATGCACTCTTTTCTTTTAGGCTCTCTATCATTTAAGTTCAGAAATCGTTGGTAGAGGCAGACAAGTCACTGGTCTTTGCTAGACAGCTGAAGTGGTGACTCAGCATCTGCACCAAAAAATTGCTGTAAATGGAAGCAATTACCCTGATTAACTATTTCAGGTAGTTCTGGGCATCTAGCATATGTTATATTCTCTCCTCTGATTGTTTCTGTGTTAGTAACTACATCTATTTATATTTCTGTCTACTCATAGCTTTACATATAGATCTTTAGATGGATATTCACAGATTAAAGTAACGATGAACAAAACTCCATCTCCCCCTAGTTTGGTATTCTGTGACATTCTCATCTCAGCAGACTGTGTCTGGCAGTCTCACAATGAAGCACTGCATGTGTCAGGGAGATGGATTATATCTGCAGTGTCTGAATTTCAACTCCGCCTATACAAGCTCCTGTTTAACCTTACCTCAGGGATACTGGATTTTGTGTCATCGAATTAGAACAGAAAAAAAATCCTGCGAATGCCACATTTCATATAGTACAAAATAACGAAACACATACATTATGCGATTCATATGTGGAGTACAGTATGTTTATCCTTGATACCAGATTGTAAAGCCCTTTAAGTCTAAGAAATGAACTGTGCTGCTTGCTCTGCCTCTTGTTTTTAATGCTTTCTTTAATTCATTTTCAATGTCTCTAAATAGGTCAAATGGAAAAGAGAAATAAACGAATTAACGTGCCACTCTTTCACTAACAGAGGCATATGCACAAATTCTGCTAAGGTCCTTGGTGGAATAATTGATTAGTCTCAACTCTTACCAAACAAGTTCATAAATATGAGTGTACAAGTTACTGTTTTAGCTGCAATCCAGAGCTAATCTGTATTAAATGATGGTGACAACATATATAAAACTCTAGTCAAGTCACAGATACTGATGGGATGGTACTGACAAACTCACACCAACCAGACATGCATTACTGTTGCTTACTGCATGAATAACTATGAAACTTAAATCTTCATTGTCAAATTTGGGTTGGCCAATGAGAAAAGCAGATAACTGAGGTGCCTAGGATTCAAGTTCTGCAAATTCTGTAGGCATTTTTTCATAGGAAATCAAATTCATCTTTGGGAAACTTCATTATGCCAGATTAATTTACCCCATTTGTAAATTATGAACCTAAATCTCACCTCATAAAACCCTCAAATCTTTATGATGAAAACTATTATGCCTTGGTTATTATGAATACAGACACCATATAAAACTGCTGCTATGCTGAATTTATTCCAGACTGTAGTAATAATAGAGAAGTCCCAAAATTTAGCACAGAAGAAATTCTGCTGGGATCTTATATATAATGCCCGCACATCTTTGTGCAAAAGAAAAAGTTTATAAAATAATATCAATGATACTCTCCAATGGTTTTTGAAGATAGCTATGCATGTGCCTACATTTATGATTCCATTCATTCATTCCAGACTAATTCCTTGACTGCATATAGCAGATGTAGTTACCTGCTAAATACTATAGCAGTGGTTCTCAAACTTTTGTACTGGGGACCCCTTTCACATACCAAGCCTCTGAGAGCGACCCTCCTTATAAATTAAAAATACATACAGACGCTCCCTGGGTTACGCAAACCCGACTTACACAAACCCGCACTTACGGAAAAAGTTCCATAAGTGGGTTTTATTTTATTTGGTTTTTTTTTGCATAATTGTCGGATATACGGCCCCGACTTACGCAAGGCATTCTGGAACGGAACGCTTGCGTAAGTCAGGAAACGTCTGTATTTAACACCATTATAAATGCTGGATGCAAAGCGGGGTTTGGGGTGCAGGCTGACAGCTTGCAACCCCCCATATAATAACCTCGCAACCCCCTAAGGGGTCCCGACCCCCAGTTTGAGAATCCCTGTACTATAGTAAGAACTAGATCACCAGAACCGCAGTGTGTGGAACTCTTGGCTGCATTTTTCCTCCTACCCCACCTGGCTTGTAAATAACTTGCTATCTATCCTTGAATCTTTAAATTTAAAATATTGGATCCACTCAGTAGAAACAGCCTTAAAGTCCTTGGGAAATGGTATCCTTAGCCATAAATCTCCCTTCATATCCCTCAGGACTCTACACAATGCTAAAGCATTCTAACTTCTGTGCTGTACAGGGTAATCTTTAGACACAAAACACACTTCCACTCACCAGAGCCACTCTGAAGACAAAAGTCAGATTGTCTAGCACAGACAGTGATTAAAGTGGTATCACATTCTTACTTCTCAGAACTGAATGGGTCAAGTCTTTAGCTTAAATATTACATAAAATAAGAGGGTGTCTACCTTCTGTATTTCTATGGCTCCTCTATGAACCTCACAAAATTAAAAAGTATCAGCATCTGGAGGGCAGTATTTCTACTGTGTCCAGCTTTACACTACAGAGGCAGAGATGGCCCATTTAGGCCAATTTTCAAGAGAGCTTGGCTGCCTTTTAGATACTTGGCATGAAGTGGACAGGTTTTCAGATGTTCTCTTTATAGGAGCCATTTATCACCACATCTTTCATAGGTAAATTATTTCTGCAATTTACAAGTAAAAAAAACCTACTATAAAATATTAAAGAAATCTCTGTTGAAGGCTAGTGATTCATATGATGGCAAGTGAGCCTACCTCAGAAACTGGAAGCTGCCATCCTAATGCCTGATAGTAAATTAAGAAAGCAATAAATTCACTTCTCCATTGAATTAATGGGAGAAAAGGAAACCTTGAAGGCTGTTTTGAGGTAAGTTGGAATCTGTGTTAAAGTATGTAGCTTTGGTTTTGTTTTATAATGTATAGATTTGTTGGCAGATAGAACCTGTGCCATGCCACCCTGACCCAGGATTCCTTTAAGGTTGTTCCACCTATGTCACCCTGGTTCTCCCGCATGTCAAACTCTATGCTTTTGTTCACCAGTCCCACCCACCAGACAATCTAGCCAAATCCAACCTCTCCGGATATCGGCAGCCATATTCCACAGCCCTGAGGATTATAGATGTTTAACTGCAAATTTTGTACACCATTTAAATTATAATGAGTGTGACACATTCCAATCTTGACCAGTAAAGACTTTGTGTCTAACAAAGGGCATATGGCAAATCCAGGTGCCCTGCCCCAAAGATAATCTGACCATTACATGGCTGAAGAAGAACAATGGTAGATTAATACTGTCACCAACAACTAATTTAGGTTGCCTTTAACCCCTGCAATTGGAAGAAAATGTTCCTCCATAGCTACTTTGAGGCTCTATCCATGTTCCCTCAGGGACTCTTTGGGCATCCTTATAGTTTATACAGAGTTATTGTTTATGTGAGAGCTACTGATATGCCTTTAATTGGACCTAAGCATGGCTAAGCGAGGTTCCTGGTACTGTGGCATGTTTGTAGGACCCATTCTGCAAGTAACAGTTGTTTGGAAATTACCATCAGCAATTTCCTATTAGAAAGGGACCTGAAGAATTTCTCCCAATTCATATTTACTTGGGGCAGTGTTCTCTCTGGCAATGGGTACAGGCCTAATTACTACAGCAGCACATGTGAGGATAGCCAGACCCATAAAGACAACCTATCTGCTTCATCCCTTTTATTGGAATGGACATGCAGTGGAACTACAGTGAGTCTCTACATGTGCTTTGCCTAGGAGAGGTGAGGGTTGAAAATGGGCCATGTAAGGCTGGTGTGGGTAAGGTTAGTTCCTACTGACGTTGAAAAAGATGTTTCACTAATAAATCAACATTCACTTGGGAAGTGTGTTTGACATTCTAATTTCTCCAAGTCTGAAATATCTCCATCTGTACACAAACACTTTTTGAAATTAAATAATTGAGCTCTATCTGTATTTGTACATTTTCCCTGAGTGCTTCCACTTTGCAGTCACCTAACAATTTAAAATTCATCAGCATTCCATATAATCCCCCTCCCCGCATGCTTTGTGTACAATACTGTTTGTACCAGGGTCAGCCATCTCCTAAATATCCCATCAAGGTCTGGGGTGTCTCTGCAGCACCCTGCCTCAGGTTCCACTTCCCTCAGTCTTCTCAATGACAAAAGCTTGTGTCCAATAAGGCCCCTTCTTGGGGGTCTGGTTTATTAACATAAAATAAACTCAAAATAAAGCCTACTATTCCCTGAGGTCCATCTGTCTTCAAGTTTCCAAGCTGGGCACAGCTCTTCAGCCTTTCCCAAGCTCTGCTCAGTGTGACACGGAGGCCCATTGGTGCCAACTGGCAAAGGATTCACTGTTCTTTACAAGCAGCTCCTGTCTCAGGTAACGCCTTTTAAAGGCACCATAATTAACTCTATGGATCTCCATCGATTTTAAATGTCTCTAATGTATCTTCTGTACTGATTAACGAGGAGTCGGTATAGGTACGGTACATTTATATAATGTTACGGTTAGTGTGGAGCGGGAGCGGACGGGGTCTGAGCTATCGCTATCTGCACCCAGTGCACTGACCGCCTTGACAGGAAGTGCCCGCGGATGCAGTGGCCAGGTAGACAGGAAGGAGCCTTCGCGAACTTTTGAATATTCCTGTTTGCCCAGCGTGGAGCTCAAATCAAAAAGGTGGCGGGCGCAGTTAAAAATCAAAATAAAGAAGAGCTCCCGCATGGGACCATGTTCAATGGGCGCTGCAAGGGCAGGCAAAAAAAATCTCATACAGAAATCGAAGAGCAAAATCAAAAAAAAAATTTTTTTTCAAAAGACTGCAGACAGGCAAGCAGAACTGCTGCGTGAAATGGATGCGATTGGTAAAGAATCAAACTGGAGGATCCATCCAGGCCACAGTTCCTGGCTGAGCCAGCTTCATCCCCAGGCTCAAATCGACACAGTGTCTCAAACAAAGTCCCCTAGGGTCAGGGCATAGCCCACCCCGACACACACCCCCTACAGAAGTGAACAGCTCAACACACCTCACCCCCTCTCTCTAAAGAAAGAAAAAACTCTCTCCCTCTCTCTGACCATGCCCTGCTATCTTTACTGAATGCAGATCCTTGCGCTGATGCAGCACTCCCATGGGTGCATCCTTACCGTACCCGCCACGTGGGTGGCTGATGGTGCAATAAGACTGTGCAACCCTCAATCATCAGCCTATGGCCAAAGCATCTGTGCAAAGGATCAACCATGATGATGGTGCTCATCTCTATTTGTCAGGTAGATGGTGATGGCTGGCTGATGCCCATCATCGTGCAGTGGAAGATGGTCCAATCATCCATCAGCCCATCCCACTAAAGATGTGACCCAAAAGCCCCCCTTCCCCTAAAGAAGCAGAGAGATGCTGGGTGCTCTCTCCTACACTCTCCTCCCTCCTCACTCATACTGTCTGGCTGCTGGAGGCTGCCAGCTTCTACCACTATCTCACTCCTTCACTCATTATTCAATCATGTTGTCTCTTCTTCATCACACAAGTGGGGACAACACTAGTGGAAGGCTGGGGGAGGGAAGTGACAGGAAGAGAAGAGGAAGGAAGAAGGGAATCAACAGGTGATGGGAATGAGCACAGCAAGAATGAATAGATAATACTCTATTCTGCTTCTCTCTCTGCTCTCTGGTTCAGCTCAGCTTCTCTTCTTCTCTTACAGTGGTTCTCTCTAGCACTTGCCCAGGGACTTGCCCATATTCTAGGGGACTTGCCTATATATTCTAGGGGACTGTTCCTATTTGAGATAGGTTTTATTTAGATTAGGAGAAGGAGGATTGACTTGGCAGTCATCAGATTTTTTTTGCGCACTCTAAGAGCAGCCAGGGGCACAACATGACAGCAGCAATGGGAACAGTGCAGGACTGGTATTACCAATCATCTTATTACCAATTATGGGTATGGTAGATGTGGTATGGATGATGCACCCATGCTGCATCAAAAAAGCAAAAAAAGCATGTGCTGCTGTGTGGCGCTGCTGAATCTCCTCTGCGGCATCTAGTCCACATACATGCTGACAGTCACAAGGCTACACAGGCTCCATGATTGCCATGCTATGGCATCTGCCAGGGCAATCCAAGGAAAAAAAGGCATTGTCTGTGCTTGTTTGCTTGCGGAAGGGACATTTGACTGACGACATTTACAACCAACCACGATGACAAAAAAAATTTCTCCCGGAAATTCAGGGGGGGGGGGGGAGAGGAGAGGAGGGGAACTATGGGGGGATACGGGATAGCCCACCCACAGTGCTCAGATGCTCAAGAAATCGCGCCTCGGACCGTGGGGGCACCACCGATTTGTTGTTGTGTGTAGTGGCCACACACACGATTTATAAAATCTGTTTTACAAAACCGGTTTATGCAAATTCGGAATAGTCCCGTAGTGTAGACGTACCCTCAGACTTGACAAACCCACTACACATACTATACTGCTTTCACAGTATCTATCCATAAAGGGTAGCATGTGAGGTCTCTAATGAAAGCTTATAACTTATGGATATTCATACTCATTGTGAGTTGTGTGTACGGGTAATATTTAAGGAATAGTTTAACTATATTGAAAATTATGCCCCTATAGTCTTGGAGTGAAAGTGAGTCACCAGGGAATCCTATGTTTCAGTGAAGGCCCATTCAAGCAGGAGGGAGTTGTCACCCCTCCCGGGCTAGCTGATTATACAGTGTATTGCTCAATTAGCCACCATTGCACCAACCCAGAAAAGTCAATGGAAAACCATTGAAGATAAAACTATAAACACCAAATCCACTTGAAAATGAAAAGGAACCTAAATCAGAGAGCCCCTGGCTGTGAATAAAGACAAAAGACTGGAAGCAGTATTTTGCATTGCAAACAACCTTCACAAAGAGACAATGCTAAATCGTACAGAATACAAAACAACCCTAATAGAGAGAGAGAGAGAGAGACAGACAGACATTTTGGAAAAGCCTAGCTGTAGATTTATGTGAATTAAGAGGACATAATTATTTGGTCATTATGGACTATTTTCCAGGTATATAGAAATAATGTACTTGAAAGACATAACAAATCACAGTGTTATTGAGAAACTTTTGCTTGCTTCAGTATTCCAGAAAAAGTAGTGATGGACAATGGACCACAGTTCACTGCAAGAGAATTTAAATAATTCTGAACAAATTACCCACAAGTGACTGGAGAGGCTGAGAGAGCTATGCAGACATGAAGAAAATCCTACAGCAGGATGATCTATTCCCTGCTCTTCTGAGTTTCAGATCAACACCAATAGCACCTGCTGCATATAGTCCAGCATAGCTCCTCATGGGAAGATAACTCAGAACTACTGTTCCAACGTTGGACAAGAATCTCTCTTTAAAGTGGTCAGACATGATGAGAATTGCTGAGTCAGAAAAAAGGCTAGAAGAGCTTATAAATATTTTTGCAACAGACATCACTTAGAGAACTGCTGGGTCTAGAACTGGGTGTCAGACTGGATAGAGAAAAAGGATGGACAACTCCAGCTGTCATAAAGAAAAAAATTCAGTGCTCAGATCGTATGTGATTGAGACTGACAATGGAGAGTTCAGCAGAAACTGTTGGCATCTACAGTTTGTTCATCAAAGAGAACAATCAACACAGTAAACTCTACCACTGCCAGATGCAGAAAAAGAAGCAGATGATGACTCAAAGACTCTAGAACCAGGGTCGGCAACTTTTGGCATGCGTCCCATCAGGGTAATCCACTGGTAGGCCGAGGGACATTTTGTTTCCATTGACTGTCCGCAGGCATGGCTGCCTGCAGCTTCCAGTGGCCTCGGTTCACTGTTCCCAGCCAACGGGAACTGTGGGAAGCAGCGGCCAGCACATCTGTGTGGCCTACTGCTCCAACCACAGCCAGTCAGTGTAACTCACAGACAGCCAGATGACCAAGTTGTTACTCTCCTGGGTCATGTAATTAGAACACCTTTATGATTCAGAGACAGACTGATATATACTGACATTGAAAGATAGCATGATAATGTAAATATTATAAATTGGGGGAGATATAATGGCATGCTAACCTGTATTATGCAGTTCAGCTAGTAGGTAGTGCTGTGTTTAAAATACCTTCTTTAAACGAACCTCAGCCATACCTGCCAGAGTACTAAAGAATCTCATGATGAACACATCTGGTGTGTACCTTACTAAGATGGAAGGTCTACAGCCAGTCCATAACTGGTACCAAAACACGACAGTGTTAGGGAGCAGTGTACCGGGTAACTGGGCAACAATATGTCAGAGGCAATTCAGTGCTGATAAATGCAAAGTAATGCACATTGGAAAACAATCCCAACTATACATACAAAATGGTGGAGTCTAAATTAGCTGTTACAACTCAAGAAAGATTTTGGAGTCCTTGTGGATAGTTCTCTGAAAACACCCGCTCAATGTGCAGTGGACGTCAAAAAGGCTAACAGAATGTTAGGAACTATTAGGAAAGAGATGGCTAATAAGACAGAAAATATCATAATGCCACTATAGAAATCTATGTTATACCCACACCTTGAATACTGTGTGCAGTTCTGGTCACCTCAGCTCAAAAAAGATATTAGAATTGAAAAGGTTCAGAGAAGGGCAACAAAAATGATTAAGGGTATAGAACAGCTTCTGTGTGAGGGGAGATAAAAAAGACTGGGACTTTTCAGCTCGGAAAAGAGACAACTAAGGGCGGGGGGGGATATGATAGAGGTCTATACCAATTGTGATTGGTGTGGAGAAAGTGAATAAGGAAGTGGTAATTACTTTTTCACATAACACAAAAACCAGTGGTCACCCAATGAAATTAATGGGCAGCAGATTTAAAAACAAACAAAAGGAAGTACTTCTTCACACAAGGCACAGTCAATCTGTAGAACTTGCTGCCAGGAGACACTGTGAAGACCAAAACTACAACAAGGTTAAAAAAAGAACTAGATCAGTTCACAGAGGATAAATGAGATGACTCGTGAGTAAGAACTGGTCCAGTGGGCAAAAGTTTGCAGTATCAAGTCCTTAACTTTGAAGCTACATTTAAATTTTAGCTGTTATTTTGATAGTTAATCCATTCATTATGTTCAAGGCCTGCCTTCCCACTGAGTGTAGTCTTTATATTTGTGTAGGGTATTCATTCGCTTCAGAATAAGTTATAGCACTAGCTTTTTTGTGCATTAATCACTTAAAGCAATTTCAGTTAATCCAAGATACCTACCCCAATTTTTAAAAAAAATGCAAAGACTTCATCTGGGGTCTCAATAGGGGGTTTTGGTGACCAGCATGGATATATCTGTGCTTAAGTGCCCACTTGAGTACCCTTTAACTGGGGTTTGTCAACTGGTGGATTGCAACCTCCAGGGAGGTCAAGAAAGGCAGTCAGAGGGCTGTGAAGTGTTGAAAATGTTATTACAATCTGAAGCAAAGAAAACTCTTGATTTCTCCACTTCCTGCCCTTATCCTTACCTTCAAGGTCAAATATTCTCTGTTAGCCTTTCAAAACACACACACACACACACACATACACTCACTCTCTCTCCAGGCTTATAATTGTTATCAGTGCTACCTTTTTTACTCTTACTTTATAATAATTGTAAAGGCATTGTGAACACTTTTGACTTTGAATGAAGGGTCATGATATTAACAAGCTTGAGAAACACTGCCTTAGACCCTTATTTTTCAACATATTCCATGTGATTAGCCTTGGCTTCCCTGATTCCCCTCAGCAGCTATGTGCCCAATGAAGAAAAGAATTGTCAATCACAAGGGTCAAACACAAGAGAAGGAGGAAACAGCATTCCCAGGCCCTGGCCCACACCCATGGAACTCACTTCTGCAAGAGATTTGAATGCCCATACATCTCATGACTTTCAGAGCAAAATGCAAGACTTTTTCACAGCCACTGGTTCCTGACCCATCCATGGATAAAGGTAACTCCCCTTGCTCTGGAACTCTGAGCAGTTGCATCAAGTTCCCTTCTCACTAACCTACCACATTGGCTCCCGAGTGTTGAGGTAGCAGCATGGCGAGCATGGAGCCATGGCACTGCACAGCTGAGTGCTTCCCCCTCCTCTGTCAGGCTGGCTGCTAATTCTTATGGATTATTACCTGGCTCTTGCAGTCAGCTCTTCAGCACTGGCAGGTGTCAAAGGAGCAACAGCTTAGTAGGGTACCCAGAGAGGCAAGGGTCTCATCCACTCAGGTCCCAAACAGCTACAGTTATTCCCAGATAAGAGCAAATGTAGCATAATTTCAGTGACTCACTGTTGCTAAATGCAGATATGCGCTGCTGCTGCACCGAGTCCCGCTCTCTAACGGGAATAAAGATTTACACTGCTACTGCCTGTATCTTCAGTACCAGCCACTCCATGGCAATCACAGAAGACTCTCATTAGTGAATCCCAATTCCCCTTCATTCCATTGGGTGGGAAGCACTAGAGAAATAGTGGGTAAGTGGTGTGTGTGTCTGTCCCAAGATCGAGTGACTATTTCTGCGTGTGCATATGTTCAGTGGGGTATGCATGAGGTTGGACAAGCAGAGAGTTCACATACTCCTCAGAATGCACACATAACTGTCTGGCAGTGAGGAGAATTGTCTGTGGGAAGCGGAGAGTGTTGGTAACTATATTACTACCAATGTTCCCTCTAATTTTTGCCACACGTGCGGAATGAGTTTTGTTATGTGCACCAATACAGAGGTGATGTGTGACACATCACCTCCATATTGGTGCACGGAACAAAATTCATGTGGTGGGGGTGGGCCGAGAGGTTCGGAGTGTGGGATGGGACTCAGGGCTGGGGCAGAGGATTGGAGAGCAGGGTGTGAGGGCTCTGGCTGGGGGAGTGGGATCCAGGTGGGGCCAGTGATGAAGGGCTCAGGGCTGGGCCAGAGGGTTGGGGTGGAGGGGTGAGGGCTCTGCTTGGGGTGTGGGCTCTGAGGTGGGACTGAGGATGAGAGGTTTGGAGTGCATGCTGCCCTGGAGCTACAGTGGGGAGACAGGACTCTCCTCATCTCTCTCTCCCAGCAGCAGTACCTGGGAGAGGCGCCTCTCCCCACCTCGGCAGCTCCGGGGCTGAGGCTGTGGGATAGGCACCTCTTCCCCATCCATGGCAGGGCCAGGCTGGGTTGGGGACGGGAGAAGGATGCCTCTTCCCTGTCCACGGCAGGTCTGGGCTGGGGCTGGGTTGGGGCCAGGAGAGGGATGTCTCTTCCCTGTCTGTGGCAGGTCCAAGCCAGGGCTGGGTTGGGGCCGGGAGAGGGGCGCCTCTCCCTGCCATGGCAGGTCCGGGGTTGGGGAAGAAGCATCTCTCTCCACCACAGCCTTAAGTGCCTGAAAGGAGAGTATACATTAAAGGCAATCCTATTGTTTAGCTATGCTGGTTTAAAATCTATTACTCCTGAGGGCATTCTGTGCCAAAAAAATTAAAAATTCTGCGCACATAATTTTAAAATTCTGCAAACTGTATTTGTCAAAATAACACTGTATAATCATGCCACTTTCAATTTTGTTGGTAATTTATTTTAAAATACCTGTCAGCAAGTATGTCTGTAACAATACAGACACACACAAAAATTCCCCCAGGAGTAGAGAGTTAAAGAAACCCTTATGACAACCCAGTTCCTGTTTCTCTGCCCCCTTCTCCCTCCTAGAGCCCAGCTACGGGGTTACCCTAACCCAGATACCTCCCCTCCCCCAGAGGCCAGCCACAGGGCCACCCTTGCCCAGATACCTACAGCGTCCCCCCCCCAGTCCAGCCATGGGCCCTCTGCAGCCCAAACACCCATCCCTCTATCCCCCCGAGATCCAGGGGGAGAAACGGCCTGATGCTCAGTCCCAGGCTTGCACAGATTTTCCTGCTCACTGTCCTCTCCTTTCCTCAGGGCATGCTTGGAACAGCAGCTGCCAGGAAGCCTCTAGCTCCCTCTACCTCCTCCTAGCACTGTCTTCTATGTGTGAGCTGGGCTCTGCTGGGACCCTAGTGGTAGCTAGCAGCACTGCAGCCCATTTCTCTGGGGGAAAGGAAATTCTGCTCACACAGCATTAATTTCTGCAAAGCTCTGCATTGCGCAGTGGTGCAGAATTCTCCCAGGAGTAATCTATCTATCTATGCATTTCATGTCAATAGTATTATTGTAGCTGGAAATGATCATAGGCTTGACCACAGACCATGGTATCTCAGAGGACTGTTTCTCCTTTTCCTGAAAAATCCAGCTACCTCAGGCCTTAATATGCTGCCTTTAAAGATTCCCAGTCTTTATTTTGGATTTCTTGTTAAAATTTATACTTACAGGAAGACGGCTGCACTATAAATGAGATGTGAGATGTCTGGAGACCTATCTATAATTCATGTGTCTTGGAGAAAGGGGATTTCAACAAGAGGTCTGACCAAATCTGGATACAAACAGCCAAGGTAGCCTCAGGCTCTGAAAGCTAGTATCTAAGCAAGGTTGTTAAGACTTTGAAAGACAGCTAGTAATAATTGTTAAATATCTTTGTATCACCAATGGTTCATCAAGGGGAGGGATAGTTCAGTGGTTTGAGCATTGGCCTGCTAAATCCAAGGTTGTGAGTTGAATCCTTGAGGTGGCCATTTAGGGATCTGGAGCAAAAAGTATGTCTGGGGATGGGTCCTGCTTTGAGCAGGAGGTTGGACTAGATGACCTCCTGAGGTCCTTTCTAACCCTGATATTCTATGATAAACAAAACAGCAACTCCAAACTCTATTGTGTATTTAGGTAACTAGACATTTGGAAAGCTGGTATAATGGCCCTAGAATGGGGAAAGAGACATGAGACAAGTGTGCTCAACAAGAGAGATCTCTGGACACAGGAGGGAGTTACTAATTGTTGATCTCTGAACAACAGTGTCATGCTGACAACCTGACCACAAGGATAGTGGAGAGGAATCTGCTTTTAAGAGATGTAAGTTATTCATCTTTCCTTTATAACTGAGCTGAAAACACCTTACCTAATTTAGTGCACAAGAAGTGTAAATCTACATATTCTAAGAAAACTGTTTCTTGTGTTTTAATTCCATTTTCTCTGTTTTCATGGAATCATAAAATGTAGGAGTGGAAGGGACCGCAAGAAGTCATCAAGTCCAGCCCCCTGTACTGAGGCAGGACCAAGTAAACTAGACCAGTAGTTCTTAAAGTCGGTCCGCCGCTTGTTCAGAGAAAGCCCCTGGTGGGCTGGGCCAGTTTGTTTACCTGCCACGTCCACAGGTTCGGCCAATTGCGGCTCCCACTGGCCGCGGTTCCCCACTCCAGGCCAATGGAGGCTGTGGGAAGCAGTGGCCAGCACATGTACCAAATAAATATTTCTAATGCAGACTTGCAATGTGTGTTAAGAGGACTCTTTTTGTGCCTTGGGACAAGTGAGGAATGCAAATGCTACGGCTGATTCGAAGATTAAAATCAATAAAAAACCCAGGGACACTGCCTGGTGCTGAAGTTAGGCTTAAGCAGCCTGTAACTGCCAGGATTGCCTCTGAAGCCTTTTCAAAAAAATTTACACCACATTACCTATACTCCAGTCATCTGGGACAGAAGTTGATTTAAGTGAAAAGTTACATATCATAGTTAATATTCTGAAATTTCATATTTGAGTTCCTTCAGTACTCTTGGGTGACTCATTGCTGTTTAATTTATTAATTTGTTCCAAAACCTCCTCTATTGACACCTCAATCAGATTTGTCATCTTAAAAAAAAATGGCTTGGGTATGGGAATCTTCCCCCATTCCCCACTTCACTCTGCAGTGAAGCCCAATGCAAAGAATTAATTTAGCTTCTCCACAATGGCCTTATCTTCCTTGAGGGTTCTGTGAGCACCTTGATCATCCAGTGGCCTCACTGATTGTTTGGCAGGCTTCCTGCTTCTGATTTTTTTAAAAATGTCTGTTAGTTTAAACAGTATCAAGTACAAAATGTATTAAAATAGCACTTGTGTCTGACTTAACCTTAAAAGCAAAAAAAAATCAGAGATAAAGCTGATGTTCCAGCTTTAACTGTTCCCTTGTGTTACATACTGCAACTAATACGATCCTCTATCTTAGGACAGTGGGTAATTTTATATACCATATGAACTGCAATATCTAGAAGCAGCAAAGAATCCTGTGGCACCTTATAGACTTAGTCTATAAGGTGCCACAGGATTCTTTGCTGCTTCTACAGAACCAGACTAACATGGCTACCCCTCTGATACTTGCAATATCTAGACACATTTTAGTCAGCAAAGGCTTAAGTTTCAATTTCCTTGTGTTAATACATTAAACTTAGACAATTAATGTTATTTTAATGCAATTTTAAAATTTAATTTCCTTTATGATGCAGTGTCTTTCTAAGTCATATTATAAAATAGGAAAAAGAATTTAACCTCTGATAGGGAATAACATATCATTAGCCAATGTCCTTACTTGCCTTTTGAAATGTCTGAGGCTGGTCCCTTAATTTACAATATTTTCTTCATAAGACATTATAGTCACCATAAAATATCCTAATGCACAAATTATAATGCATTTTTATACACAGTGGAATCTGTGAGGTAATCAGCTTGCTAGGGAGTTGGCTACTAGGGCCTGATAATTTTTAAAAATACAAGTGTATAAGACATGTATATTAAAGCCCCTTTCAACCCAACAAAAAAAAAAAAGGATGAATAGAAAAAATGGACTTGCATACATTTTTCAATAAGCTTCTGATAAAAACATGGGGTGGAATGTCTTCAGCCATATTTTCACTAGCTCATTAATAATACTTCTATAGAGCTTTTAGGCTGGGATTTTCAAAGGGTCATGAAAGAAGTAGGCTATCAAATCCCTTTGAAAGGTGAATGCTCTTTACAGAGGTAGGTAAGCAGGCAATATGATCCCTATTTTATTGACAGAGAAACCAAGAAGTGTTTAAGTGGTTAAGTGATATAAAAAAGGTCATGAAAAAAGCCAGTGAGAGAGCTGAAAAGAAAACTGTTTTAAAGGGAGAAAGGATGAACCCCACCCCCAAAGTGTGTGTGTGTGTGTGTGTGTGTGTGTGTGTTTGTTTCAATTCTATTTGATTCAAAACAATTTCATTTCAAATAGACTCAAAATGAAGTTTATTTTCAAATTGTTGCATCCAAAAATAATCCACAAATTTTAGAGAAGATTTCAAGTGAAATGAAAATTGTTTCATCCAAAAAATTTCCAAGGAAAAGAATTCCCATTTTTCAACCAGCCATAATGTTAAACAATCCATTCACTTCAGTAAATAACTGCATTGTGATTGACTCAACCTGAGTTCAGCAACAACAATTTTTATTCTATTCTATACAGGTTCTTACACCACATTCATCATCATATTTCCTGAGCACCTTCCGGTACTGCATGAAGCAATGTGAGTAAGGCTACATACTGGACGCTTCTTTCCGTAGTGTGTAGCATATGTACTAGGGTGGCCCTGTAATGTGGGTTTAAGTGGCAGTGCAGATAGTGAGGCACAGCTTAGGTGAGTAAAGTAGAATACATACACACCTGAAGGGGCTGGGTGTGTACCTAAGTACATATCCTACACAGCTCTCTACTTGCCCAAGCTATGCCTTCTGGTCTACGCTATTTTTAGCTGTGTAGTGTTCTGCTGCCTTCCAGCTGCTGGAGACTTTACCCGCTCAGAGAAAGGTTCTGGTAAGGAAGAGATGCTGAAAACTTTTCCTGCTGCCTCCCACCTGCCAGAACCTTTCACCAACAAGTGTAGCTACACACCAAAGTGTGGATGCAGCCTGCTTTTCACTACAGCATGTAGCTACACATACCCAACACACCACTTGGTATGTAAAGTAGATATAGCCTAATATCAGGGGAGAGAAATGTGTGCAGTGGAGTGTTTTGTTTTGGATTTTTAAACCCCCGCCCCACCTCTTTCTCACATACACACATGTTTATATTAAAGAAGACTAAGTCAAAGAAATGCACTTTGCACTTGGAGTGGAAGGCAGTGGCAAGCTTTGTGAAGGTCCTTAGTTTCTGTAGGAGTTCATTTTAGTGTCTTGGGCCAGCCCCCAGGGGTGAAAGTAGAAATAGGGACTTACCGGTATGGGGTTGGGTTGAGGCCGGCTCTGGCCCCCGGAAGGGATGGGGCCTTGGGTGGAAGGGGCGGGGGTGGGGGGGTAAGTGCCCTCCCCCTCTGGGGTAGCAGCAGCAGCTGGGGGCTCCGGCAGCAGTTTAAAGGGCCCAGGGCTCGGCCGCTGCTACGGCCCTGGCCCTTTAAATAGCCACCGGAGCCCTGGGGTAGCAGCGGCAGCCGGGGGCTCCGGCATTGGTTTAAAGGGCTGGGGGCATAGAGGCAGCAGGAGCCCCAGGCCCTTTAAATAGCCCCTGGAGCTCCACTACTACTCCAGGGCTCTGGCAGCAGGACTCTGGTGGCAATTTAAAGGCCCTGGTGCTCACGCTGCTGCTGGGAGCCCCAGGCCCTTTAAATTGCCACCTGAGGAAGCCGGGCCGCTCCAGTACAGCGCACTGGCTCTTGCCAGTACACCATACCGGGGCGTACCAGCTTACTTTCACCTCTGCCAGCCCCTGAGAAAGCTCTATCTTTTGAGGGTTTTTCTCCACCTTAATGAGCCTATCAGATGACATATGCAAATCTGTCTTACAACCTGCATCTCAGTAGTGAGATGCAGTTTTCTGCTTCTGGATCACTAACTTCATCTTCCTTCTTTACAATATTAGTTGGGCGCAAAAAAAAAAACAAAACAAAACCCTGCCACTTCGGACATTCATGGTCATAATAGAGAGATTTCAAGATATATCTGTTGAAAAAAATATGAATCTATTAACAATACACATATTGACTTCACATTTCAGTGAACATCACAATTTATTGACCCTTGAGGTAAGTATTAATCTCAGCTTTGACTCAATATTTATCACTTGGTTCAATAAATCTCGATGTTCAAGACAACAGAATTCAATATCTGCTTGATATGCAAGTTTATTACACTGTTACAAGCATTCCACATATCACTAATAACTCAAACAAATTTTAATGGATTTTAAATTTACTTTTTTAATGGTGTTTAGGTTGAAGATTATTTACCAAGTGTAGACTGATATATTTTATCAAACCAAAAGTACCATGTGGCACTATAGAAAACAAAGTAATTAACCCTAGATAAGAAGTATTTAGCCCTATATAGCAGGCCTGGGAGTAAATAACTTCACATCAATGAGATTTTGGATTAAGTAAGCAGTTCAGAAGCACGACCACCAAGGATAAGTACACAAGATTTCAGTTATGCACAAAAAATAGAAACATTTCATATATTATGTCTTCTGTAGTTTTTTTTTAAACTAAAACTTGTTCTAGGTTTTTCTAAAGGTACAAGAAAACACTTAGGCCTCTAAAGAGTCACGGCTATACAATAATGAGTGTTTACAATTTGCAAGGGAATAGAGATGGTATACAATATTCTAAAGTTAGAAAAAGTATTCTGTGTATCACTTGGAAAAACTAAGGATGTGGCTATGGAGTGACCAAGCTGACAAAGCTTAAAGTGTCACAGTGGGGAATGCAAACAAATAGTCTTTAAATCCTGTCCATTAAACAGCTAGGTCTGAGAAATACAGTTCACCAACTATGTGCTGCAGCTGTTATGGCAAAATCCTACTATCAGATTCGCACAAGCTATTAATCTTTGAAAACTGACTATGTAAGGTCTACTGGTGGCTGAAGTGTCTCACTCCTTATCCTTCATTCTCATGTCTCCTATGGTTCATTTCTTAAAGTCACAAAGCCAAGCTCACTTGAGCTTAGTAGAGTGCACCACTCTCTCACTTTATTGACTACTATTCTTTTGCATTACAGTAGTACCTAATGGTCCCATCTGAAGTAGGGACCCCATTGTGCTAGGTGCTGTACAAAACAAGACTGCATTTTACCCCCACTTTACAGATATGGAATGGAGGCACAGAGAGAATAAGTGACTTGCCCAGTGTCACCAAGGAAGTCTTTAAATTTAATCCTGAATCCCAGTCCAGTGACCATTCTAACTCACTATTCCTCTAACTTTCTGTTCTCTGAACAATACTTAATTCAGCCTTCTCTGTATTGCTGAGAGGTCTTGTTACATATATGCTAGATATGTGCTTTATACAGTAGGCTGATTTCTGTGCTGAACGATAATTGTCAGAAACCTCTCTCAGTTCATCGATGCAGAAAAGTATTTCTGGACACCTGAAATGTCATATTATTGGTACGAAATAAATGGCTAACATTGCCCATTGAATAGCACAAACCATATAGAAGCAAGACAAAATGACAATGTTTATCAAGACAAAACCATCCAGCTGTTGTTCCAGGGATACCAAACAATCTTGAGTTCTGAATTCTGTATTCTTTCCTTTATAATAAAAGAGTTTTCTATTGCAAAATCACGAAGCACCTACTTGGATATCCTTATCACTTTGTATGAAACAAAGAAAAGGTTTCCAAGGAGTGACAGAAATCAAAACAGTATCTAGCTTCAAACACAGCACACGTTCCACTAATCACTTCTTCAAGCGACTAAGGCCAACATTTTCAAACTTGGGTGCCTAAAAACTTTAGGCAGCTAAATAAGGCATTTTAATTAACACAGATCCAGAGATAATTAACCTTTTAATTGCTAGATTAAAAATTCAATGGGAGCAGTTGATTCTTTCCAGTTAAAAAAAATCAAGCCACTTTTACAGATGCCGAAATATAACAAAAATATAGATTTTGTGGTGTAAGTTTGGGCCCTCAAGTTTGAATTTTTTTACGGTTTTACTCTACTGCACTAACATATGGAATACTGTATAATGCAGTGAATGATCCAGCAATGCCAGGCGATGGACTAGGTGGCCTGACTAGTCTTCTACATCACCAATTTCTACCATTGTATAATGATAGAGAGGAGACACAGGTTGTTCATCCAAAATTCAGAAATGAGTTTTTCACCTTGTGACCTGCGGTGTGTCTCTCAGCAAAAGGCAAAATGTTATATACCATAAACTGCACCATGTCACACACAACACAATCCTATTGCTTGCTTTTTAAAGACAATTGTCTTGGCTACTATCAATATAATTTACCAGAGTGCACAGAAGTTACATGATCTCTGGCCTTTTTGTGACATATTAAAACTATTATTGAGGACATACCATTGTGGAAGAAACTCAAATTTAGCAATGTGGGCCAGAACATGCTAACAATGTAGTTTCAGGTAAGGAAAGCATAGAGGAGCCCTTCTGCACATGGAAGTCAGAATAATGCATCATGAAATGAGTGAACACGGTTTTAGTTAGTTTAAATCTAGGGCTACATTGTTGGGTGAATGTTGGCTTTGGGCAGAGTAGATTTTCCAAACTCTTCTACAGCCAGATTGATCCATGCACTGGAAGTATATTTTTGTGATAGGAAAGAAACTCACAAGAGTCTTCACTCCCTGATCAGTCTGATGTACAGTAAATCTGAAGCTGAGCAAAAGGATCTCCCCAGACAGAAGAATTTTGTCCTTTGGTTAAATGTCTGAGTCAAGGGCAAAGACGTCACTAGATACTTAAAAGAGTACATTAAGTAAAATAATCCAAGAGTCCTCTTTAAAGTAGACATCAGCAATTTGGTGATTAAGATAATCCTTAGTAGGGCTTTATTACTGATAAGTAGAGAGAAAAAAAAGAGTAAGAAAAGAAAGTACTTTGTCAGATTGACTGTTATATTTTAAATGTGGGAAATGAAGATTCAAATAAATGTTTTCAGCTATTTAAAGCCATCTAGGAATGTTTATTCCAGGTAGGTTTATATGGGATCTTGAAGAGTAATGTAAAAACACAGTCATACTTTGAAAGTTGTTTGTTGAAAGGATTTTCTATAAACAGAATGGGTCTAGCTGAACTATACAGATTTGAGGTGCGGGGGGGAGGAGGTGGAGAAATACCCAATAAGGCTATTCACACTGAAGCCAAATAGAAGCTGAAAGATGTTTTTGTCACTTGTGTAATGAATGTGATCACCCTTCATTCTCTTTAAATAATTCTGCATAAGAGTAATTCTGTAGCACAGGCTAAATCCTGAGATGTGTCAAGTTCTTTAAACCCCACAAACTTCAGTGGGTTTAAGCTAGTCCCCATTTCTCAGTATTTGGCCCTAAATAACTAAAGAGATGGCTGTAGGTAGGGCCCTACCAAATTCCTGGCCATGAAAAGCACATCACAGATCGTGAAATCTCATCTCCCCCCGGGAAATCTGTATAGTATAGTGTAAAAGCACACAAAAGACCCGATTTCACGGGGGAGGCCAGAGTTTCTCAAATTGGGGGTCCTTACCCAAAAGGGAATTGCAGAGGGGGTCACAAGGTTATTTTAGGGGAGTCACAGTATTGCCACCCTTATTTCTGTACTACTTTCAGAGCTGGGTGACCGGAGAGCGGCGGCTGTTAGCCGGGTGCCCAGCTCTGAAGGCAGTGCCCCACTATCAGCAGCGCAGAAGTAAGGCTGGCAATATCATACAATGCCACCCTTACTTCTGCACTGCTGCCTTCAGTGCTGGGCAGCCAGAGAGTGGCGACTGCTAACTGAGGGCCCAGCTCTGCAGGCAGCAGCACAGAAGTAAGGGTGGCAATACCATACCATGCCATCCTTACTTCTGCACTGCTGCTGCCTTCAGAGCTGGGCTCCTGGCAAGCAGCCACCACTCTACAACTGCCCAGTTCTGAAGGCACTGCCGCCTCCAGCAGCAGCGCAGAAGTAAGGGTAGTAGTACTGCAATCCCCCCCATTAACCTTGTGACCCTCACCACAACTCCTTTTTGGGTCAGGACTCCCACAATTACAACATCATGAAATTTCAGATTTAAATAGCTGAAATAATGAAATGTATTATTTTTAAAATAAAACCCTATGACTGTGAAATTGACCAAAATGGATAAGGATTTTAGTAGGGCCTTAGCTATAGGTTTCAGACACTCAGGAAGAGTTTCCTCCATCCAGAGGACATATGTAACTCCCTGGTCAGCGTGTGTAACATGTTCCTCTTTGTGCTCAATTCACAGGAGATACGATTCTGCTACAACTTTAGGCTAATGGACCTATGCCCTGTTTCAGCAAAGGATTGGAGCATGCATTTGTCTGCTTTGCTGAATTGGGGCTCTTAGAGATCCCTGGGTTCAGGCTCTGTTGATGACCAAGATGATGGTGTGACAGATATTGCAGCCCATTAGAAAGTTTGAATTTTCCCTTTCCTGTAGTGTGAAGCTTTTATTGTAGGTTTCGTTGATTGCAAGATACTAGACTTCAAACCTATTACTGCTCCAATACTGAATACAGCTTATTTTGGGTCTCAGGCTGATGTAAAAAAATGTGGAAGGATGCAAACACTTCCCATCTGTATTTTAAATAACTCTTTGAAGCTGTCCATAGATTTGAGATGTTAGAATAAATCCCAAGGGAGATGGATTAGTAGGAAGGTGAGGTGGTCTAGAGTGCATGATAAATGCAATTTACCACATGGGTACCACCACCACATGGTTGTCGCAATCCGATTCATAGTTATGGCTCTCTATGTCCAATCTTAAAAGGACAGGTAGTCTCCATTTTTTTTTGGATTCTTGTTGTATTGGAGAGACAAAAAAAAAAAAAAACTCTGGTAAACTGCTGGTAATCAACCAAGTCAAGTTGTGCTCTTGTGTTTTTTGTTTTTTTTTTTTTGTTTTTGTTTTGGTTCTGGGGCCATCTAAGGTCAGGCTAGTTCTGTGTATGATGAAGGCCTGAACCTGGGTTTTACCTGTTTTTGTCGCTGGTCTGAGGGTCAGGCTCAGGCTAACAACTCCCCACAGTACTGCATACAGAGCCTTAGTTAGTTCCCAGCGACTCACTTTTTCCTTTTTTTTTGGACCCAGTCAGTCAGGGGTCAGTTTTGTTTACTGTCAAACCAGTGTGCCGTGTGCAAATTCTTCCCGTGGGGGGTGGCAACAGCTGAAAACCTGAAGAGGAGAGGACCAGGGAGCCAATCAGACGCTGACACGAGGGAATGAGACGCATGAAGGACCTGATCACCTGTTGATCACGATCCTCGGGTCTCTCTCCCCAAAAGTGCCGTCGTGTCATATCATTTGGATTCGCGTCGTTGGACCCGATCCCTTCAGCCCGATCCTCATGCTTTGTCTGTCTGCTCTGCTGGTCAGCTGCGCTGGAGGTGTTGTTTTTTTTTTTCTGAAAGAAAGTCTCATTATCTAGCCTCTTATTTTTTTTCTTTTCTAACTTGTCTACTCTATCTCTATCAGGATATCAGGGATTGTATTATTGAGAATTGATTTTTTGCTAGCTTGTAGCTAATTAATTATTTGTATTGTTATTGTTGTTGAAAAACTGTTTTTTGTGTTGTGTTCACTGCTCTGTCTGTGTTTGTCGTGAATGAGGAGGAAGTCTGTCTCCACCTGGATTGATTGCTGACCAAGGGGTTCCCTTCCCGTCCCCTGTGTGAGTGGAATCTCTGCAGCCAGCTGCAGCTGCCACACACTTACCCTTGGTGTGAAAGCAAAAAAGTGTGAGGGCAGGCATGGCCCGTCTCTCTTCTCTGTGTGTAGCACGGGCACGCTCTGACGAACCCGATTCCTATCTATTTGGTGGTGTGGTGAGCAGTATAAAGTATATTATTACTGTGTTTTACTTTTGATACCATCCCAGCCAGTTGTTGCCCCCCCCCAGCAAGTTGTATATTATCCCTAAATAAACGCAGCCACTTGGCTTTTCACTGTTATTCTGGTCCTGCCTGTTTTTCCTCACTCAATACCAAGCTGTAACGAACCGCAATCTAATTCGGACAATGGTGTATTTATATGCATACATATTTACTAGAGCACGAGTCCAGCAAAGCCCTTAAGCATATGCCTGACATTAAGTATGCCAGTAGTCCCATTCAACCCGATGGAACTGCTCATATGCTTCACTTTGGGAGCCTGGAATTGGGAAAGAGTGAACATTTTTTGTTATTCAGCAACTGAATACATATTTCTGTTTATTGTGTTTGTGAACCCACTTTCCATTTTCTTTGCAAAATTTTGTACATAAGGGGATTTTGTTCACATGAATGTTCATCAATAAAATAATCCAAAATTGTTTCTCTGAATAATCAAAACACAGAAGCTGAAATACTAATTGATACGAATCAGAAGCTACACATGGACAAATAATTTACAAAATTGGAAATAATTAATGAAACTACTAAATGACAACTAATTTTAACTGATTCACAAAGCCAAACTACAGGCTGACTCACCCCCCCCCCCAAATAAGCTTTTAGGCAAAAATTGTGACCCCCTCCCCTAAATTTTGTAAATATCCAAGAATTTCAATGAACAGAAAAAGGCTGAATATCACTGCCAACATTTGATTAACATACTCACCCAAGTCTAATATTCATGAATGCAAAAAACATGCAAACAACATACTTACTTTCCAGATTATTGAAAGCCTATTAAATTCCTTTCATATGAATGGTAATAGAATGTTTTATTACCAAGAAACAAAACAACCCCCACCTCCCACGCACAAAAATACATTTTCAGTAATGGTGTTCAGGACAACAATCCATAAAAAGTATCATGCTTACTATGGAGGTCAACCACCTATACATGTACAGTGAAGAAGGCTAGCATGAATCTAGAAGAAGCCTACTTCACTCTGGAAGCCCATTCACAGAACACTTACAAAAGCTAGGGTAGCTTTTCATTCATTCCCAGGATCTCTCCAAAGAGAAACCCAGGCATTCTCAGAGGATGGGTTACTGAAGAGGAGGTCAGCCAGCTGAAGACTTCTTCTCTGTGAGTCCAGCCCATTCAACAGCTGCTTTTTACTTACAAGGTTAAAAAAGCAAAAATGCTGAATCTTGAATACTGAAAATTACTGGAGGGTTCAACGGGCAGACACAGTAGAATAACTGACCTCAGGATAAAAGAGTTCCTTCAATGGCTGAATATTGCTGTCAGCCTTCAGACAAATATTTTACTGCTACTGCCCTTGCACCCAATCAATAGCTCTGATAAATTCTGAAATGATATAAATACACAGTAAGGCAGGCATAATGACTGTGCTGCATTTGATAGTTTTATAAGCCATATTTGTTGTTCTTCATAGGGAAGACACCCAAATCTTCTCCTAGTTCTTTTATTAATTTGTTTTGTTAGCTATTGAGCTTCCCGAGATTTAGTTTTACTTTAAGAGTGTATTGAAAATTCTTTATAAATGAAAGACTATTGAGCAGGCATGAAGGGAAAAACATTTGCAAGGCTTGATTCTAAACTCAATTGCAAATCACCTCTCATGAATAATGGTGTAAACAGAAAAGAGCCAGGAAGAATTTCTGTCTTCATTTTATAGCATTACACAGTTGACCAAGGCCATTATGGTAGCTTTATGTCTCTACAATAGATGAGTCTTTCCCCTCCCACCCCCACTGGAAGAGGCAAGAAAATGAGTTAGCCATCTAATATTTAGCATGTCAATTCCTTTGTAAACTTAGATATGTCAATATACATTTCTGCATGCTTTGTACCTGAGAGTAGAATAGACAACTTTGTCCAGTGTTACAGCCAGGTTGTGAGCAGCCAGAATTAGTGGTCAGAGCCAGAGTCCACAATTGCAAGACAGGAGTCAGCTGGGTGAGGAGACCAGAAGCAGGAGACAAACTGGAGGTCAGGAACCACAAGTCAGATGCCAGGAGTCAAGCCCAGTCAGGATACCAGCAGGAGTGCTGGAACTATTTGTATAGTGGGGGTGCTGAGAACCACTGAATGAAACTGTAAATCCTCTATGTGATGGGTGAGAGAGAGAGAGAGTGTGAGTGAGTGAGTGAGTGTGTGTGTGTGTGTGTGTGTGTGTGTGTGTGTGTTCCACCAGCACCTATGGCTGTGCTAGGGGAGCAGAATGGAAGTCAGGTATTCAGACAGCTGCCTGTTCCTGCTGCTGTTTTAAGTAGGGCCAATGGGCCAATCTGCTGCTCTGGGGCTCTGCCAATTGGACCTCAGGGGTGGAGCCTCATGCTAGGGCAGAGCTCTGTGTTTCCCAGTTAAGTCTCCATCAGCAGGCTGCTAAGTGGAAGGTTGGAGTGTGGCTGCTCCTATGACTTCTATAGACCTGGGTTTGAGACCTGTGGGTCATACCATCCAGACACTAAAAGTAATACATTGTACTACCAAGCAAGCAACTTGGGGACAGATTGTGAGCTGTGGCCAAAGGTTGTTGAATGGAGTTCCAGAAAAGAGAATACAAAGGTGCCTTTTCTATATTCGTTTCTTCTCAATCCTGGGCCAGCATAAGACTAAGCTGGTTCTCCAGAAAAGGTTAAAAAAAAGTAGCTGGAAAGTAGCCAGAGATTGCCCAGTCAGAGGAACAAACCAAGTTGAAACAAGCAAATTCAGACTGGAAATAAAGCACAGTTTTTTTTAACAGTGACAGTAATTAACCATTGGAACAATTCACCAGGGACTGCAGTGAAATCTCCATCACTGGAAATGTTCAAATCAAGATGCATTAAAAAAAAAAAAGACATGTTTTAGTAGTTCAATCGAATCAATTCAGGGAAGTCCTAAGGCCTCTATTACACAGGAGGTCAGACTAGATTATCACAGTCATCCCTTCTGGCCTTATAATTTATGAATGTACTGAACAAAATGCAGGAATAAAAGAATTCTTGGCACCTTTTGGAAAAGAGATGGGATTGCCAGCCAGCCAAAGTCCTGTAGAGAGGGGTGGGTAAACATCCAACCACAACAGAAATAGAAATAAAATTACGCACTGGTCATTCACATTGCTTGCTTACCCTTTTTGCCACAGGAGGTCATCTACATTAAAGTTGTGTGACCAGAGGGGCTGGTAGAATCTACCTTACCACAACTTTACTGTAAGAAATTAAATTGACAACCGTTGGAGCATCCAAGGTGCTCTATGTAGAAATGGGATTATGTGCTTAGCTATAGTCATTATGCTGACATGCAGAAAGTGCTAGTGATTATCAATTTGGGGGCTGGAAATGAATTTTCTTGCATGGCACAGTGAGGGACATTTTAGAATATTTCATTTTCCTCTGGAGCAACAGTTAGGGATCAAAACTTAGGATCAGATGACACAATTTCCTGTGAGTGGGAGCAGAATTGGTGGACAGCATTCCTATCTATTCTTCTATGTCTCTATGTTACTTTATAGGCAGTCGCTTATTTTTCAGACATTGTTCTATTTTTTTAGTTCCCAATATTTACAGCAAACCTCAGAACGGGAGGGTGACACTCCTCAAAGGACTTCTCCATTTTCATCCGAAAGCTTTTTTGAAGGAGAACAATGTCAACAATAACCTCAAACCCTTTGTCTCATTGTTCCATCTGCAGTTTGGCCTTGAACTTTCCCAAGGATTAAAATAACATCCAGGGCTCCTGAATCCTTTGTTTATGCTCTCAAAAATATTTTTCCTGATTAAATAAAATTAAATTTTTCCATAGCTTAGGCTAAACAACTCTACCTAACAATTATTCCTGTACACCTTCCTTTTGTTCCCTCTGTGCGGCAAAACATTGCTCTCCATGCTGTACAAGATGGCTGAAGCAGACATACAAAGGAAAGAAATATTTGCTAGGTAGACTTCAAGTAGGAAACACATTCTCAAGCCCCGCTGCATACCTGACTGTGCTGGTATTCCACCCAACTTGCTGCCTTATTGTTCCATAGTGCGTCTCCTTGCTTTACTTCACACTGACAAAGCTGAGAAAACAATATAGAAACACTATTCAAAAATAAAATTCCCATCCTATGAAAATGTCATTTTACTTAATAGCAATTCTGGACTGAGGGAATATAAATAATGATTACGTGGCTATTCTGCCTCAGATGACTAGATTAGCTGAGCCCTTTTGACTTCTCTTCTGGAAATGTGGCAGACTCTCAGTAAAAACGGACTACTGAGAAAACACGGAAAGACTCGGTACCTTTAAGTTACCTAAGACCAGATCGTACCTCCAACTTCCTTACACGGTGCCCCCACACCTATCCCCCACCACTTGCTCCAGACTGGTATTAGCTTTCCCACTGGTAATGGAAGTTACCAGGGAAAGATAAGACAGCTGCAGGCTGTATTAACTTTCCTGATATGCCACCTTCCTTCATGAGGAACCTTCTAAAAGAGGGGGTCCCAAGGACAGGTTTGGCTATGGGAGTCCCTGGTTATGAGTAGGGAGCAGGATAGGACATCAGGGAGTCAGAGTTATTGGGGAGACACTGACCTCCATGCAGATGGCTGTGAGATCTGGGGTGGATCTGCCGCTTATTCTTTTGGGGCAAAGCCCACCCCCAAATGAATGATCAGAGGTGGATGGCAGGTCCACGAGGAGTACCTCAGGGAAGTGTCCATTTGCTAACACCTCTCTTGCTGTCTTTACTGCAAGAGGAAGCTATCTTGTCCTGAGATAGTACCCATTTTTTCTGATTTTTAAAGAAAAAATGCTCTCTGTTCCACACTATTGTGTAATGTTCTGAAGCTGTGGCCATATCTGAACATCTCAAGCTGCTCAAAGGGCTAAGATACATACCTGAGGGCTCAGGCCTGCAAGGTGATGAATGCCCTTGACAGGGATTGGTTCAATAGGCGTTACGAGCTATCAACACCTTGGAGGACCAATCTTTCAGAAACTAAGGTTCCTCTTTGAGGGCAGACTTTAGTGGTGACAACCGTGGTTTTGTATCTGTCAAGAGGCACTTTCCCTTATAAATTTGTATTTTTGTTGCTGCCTCAGTTACAGTTATTTTGAAGATAACATATTGCTTCTTGCATCAATGGGCCAGATTCACCATTACAGATATGGAGAATGGAAAGGGATGAAAGCAGACTAACCCCCATGCATTTACCATGCAGGTAGGCTGACAGAAGGATTCAACACCATAGGAGGGCAGGACACCCACCTCTTCCGGAAAGTTCACCACAGGACAGCAGCCTTATTTATCCAGCAGAGGATCTCTGGGGGATGTTTTGAGTCAACACCTCTCCCAGCATGGCCGATTCCAGCCACTTGTTGGATGTTAGCAGCCAGCTCTAACAACTTGCACCCACAACCTCAATTACCGAGGGCTGCCAGCTGCTTCTGCTCTTCTCCTTAAGTCTTCCAAGGGGTCTTTTTTTCTTATAAGGTTGACTGAAATATTTCAAGAAAGGACCCAAGGATATAATCAATATTAAATGATTGACTCAAGATTCCTGCGCGCTCTGCTCTATTATTGACAGTATCAACTGATGTTGCTGATTTTGCTATCCTGTGGCAGAAATACATTTTTTTAAATGGCATCACTGGTATATCCCCTATGCTCAGGGCCCAGTTCAGCAAAACACTTAAGCATGTGTTTAAAGTCAAGCATGTGCCTAAGTCCTTTACTTAATTGGGCTGGTTTGCTAAATCAGGGCCCTGGAGCAAACATGAGCAGATTGTTATATAAGGTCCAAGCCTGATCTCCCTGGAATCAATGAGAAATTTCCAAAGACTTCCATAGGAGTAGGAGCAAGGCCTTTGTAGCTGAATCTGGGAAGAAAATCAATTCTGTTCCAAGCTGAATACACAGACCCTTTCTTTTTAATTTTCTTATACAGTCCTATTATTGAAGCTGCAACAAGCTGCTGAGCAAGTCCCTCTGGGCTCTCTAAGAAAAGCTCACATACTCGATGCTGCTCACCCGTTAGGCTCAGGATAAAAAAAGCAAGCCAGAAAGCTGCCAATAGTTATCTATTTATATTTGGAAATTCAATAGTTTTATCTGAACACAAGAGCATTTGGGGGAAAGAGTTTGCAAGCGCCAAATGAAAGGCTTGTTTTTAACTAAACATGTTTAAGTGTTTAATTTCTCTGTCTTCGCCCTCTGTTTATATTTCTCCTTTTGACTTACTTTAATTAATCTCTCTGTAGGCTCACAAGTTTGAAGAGGAGGCTTTGTTGTTGTTGTTGTTTAAGCAAAAGAAATTGCTCTTCAGGAAGGTTTTTACAAATGCTCACAGCTCTGCTTTTCCCTTAAATACAAGGCCTTTGAAACAGCAGTATTGGATGGTTCAGCATAGATTTGAATTTTTTCTAACATCACCCCTGTGGATGCTCGTTTAGAGGGTTTTTCTGCCAAAACCTCAGCTGCTAATTTCATCCTGCTGTAGATGTGAGGAGAAGCAAATATGCTTGGAACTTGATACTTGAGTCACTTTCATCATTCAAGATGCGAAAGGGTCACCTCGTTCTCACTGTGTTGTTAATGGAGGCAGTCATGACACCACTTGAATGTGTGTGTATATACATACATATTTATTTATATATTAAAATACAAGGGTGAGATCTTGTTTCACTCTCAGACTTACTGCCCCACACTTCAGGCTCTAAATTTATTTCTCAAGCCTAAGTTGTTCAGATGGCACTTTTGATTATATGGACTGAAAGCTAAATAGGTACATCTCTGGCAGAGTAATTCATTCCAAAATACAACAGAAACATTTTCCAGTGAGTATTATAAAGCCTCAACAAGTGAGCACTCAGAAGGCATAACAAGGTAATGCCTCCTGTTGTTATATTGCACCATCCCGGCTGCACTGGGAGTTGGAGAACTAGCTTCTGAAAATGAAAGGAGATGTGTTAGAGACCAGGGAATCAGTTTCATTAAAATGAAAAACCCAACAAGCAGAATGGCCATCTAAAGCTGGAAACAACTCCAAACTGAAATACTTGTAATTTAGATCACTTTCCCTCTACCTCACAATAATTGATTATTTTCCCAGAACCAGAAGCATGGGGTAGAGAATATCTGCTTAGAAGCAGACTTCAAAGTGAAATATACTGTACAGATCTTTGTCAGACATGGGGGCCTTATCTTCACTGTAGTCAATAAGAGCTGTGGGGTCTGAGCACCTCTGAAAAACAGGCCATTTAGGCCCCAATCCTGTAGTGTGCGGTCCATCCAGGTAGACAGCCACACCCTCCTGGAGTCCCACTGAATTCAGTGGAGCTCTGTTTAAGAGCAGCAGACCACCCTTATGAATCACAATGCAGAATCAGGGCCTTAATTAGTTGTTTGTTTATGGATTTAGGAGCCAAACTTTATTTTATTTTGGTTTTACTTAAGTTTTTACTCCCAACAACAGCAAGTTTCACTTTACGTCTGAGCTTTACATCACAGCATCGCGGACCAAAGCAGAGACCAGTACCGCGAGTTCATCTGCTTTAGTCTGGTCCCTTGTGCTGTATGCACACCACTAGCTGAGATTGAACGTTGGACTTACTTTGCTCCTAGTAGAGAGGTCTTCTGCTCAGGCACATGGCAAAGGACTGGAGTGAGATGGGCTGGTTTATATCCATTGAATATAGTGAAGTTATTTCAGATTTATACCAGTGAAATGGAGTAATCTTAGTCCTATAAACAGCAAGTCTTTGAATGCAGACTTAAAAAAACCCCTGTAACTGTTTCTCTTTTATTTATGCAAATTAACAAAGAGGCAAGTTCTCAGTGAGACTCATCCCCTTGGAAATGTACAAGTGTAATAGGTAAGCTATGCATGCACAAAAGAGTGCACACACACACACACCAATGGAAAAAGTGTGAAGATTTTAAAAAGACAGACATCAAGGAAGGACACAGAACAGGAAAAAGACATACTTATTGATAAAAAGAAGTGAACCTTACAGTTTGTTGAGAAAAGACATTTGCTCTCTTATTATGTAATTTAATACACATTTATTTGTGCTAAATATGAGTGAGTGCCATTTATATAATGTCTAGACAGTCTCAGCTGAAGTAGATATACCAAATTAGATATACTGACACATCTCTAAAATATTTTAAAACATCTTTTTGAAAGGGATCATCTAGGGCCTTAGAAATCAGTGGGATCTTTGCTTTAGGAAAAAGTTTCCTTGGAGAGTAAACAAAATGTATGTTTTCCCACCAATTGATGGTTCTTATGATTTGTGCAAATGGAAACAAAAATTCTTTGGCAAATTTAGGTCTTATCAGAACTCACATATTATATATCAATAATCGCAAAGAACTACAAAATACTTAGCAGTCAGGCTTGTACATTGTAAAGATAGCATTCACTATACATTTATATTTGAATTTGTTTAAGTAAATGGCTTTCCTATTTATTGTCTATTTTTCATTTTTTACTAATGGCTGTAATGTTACTATTTTCATACGCCTTGATCCCACAAAGAGAACAGCGTGGGCAGACCCCTGCACCTACATGGAGCCCCAGTGAATTCACTAGAGGATCTGTGTAGATACCGAGGTCTGACAACGTTTCTCTCTGCAGGATCAGGGCTGTCTTTATACAAAACAAGCAGCTAGAGGGTGCTGCTGAGAATCTGCCACTATCTCATCTCTAGATTTAACTCAGGAGTGGGGGGATGGGGACAGAAGGGCAGTAATATGCTAATTTCCACATCCCAATTATAGGGACAGTTCTATGCCAGATACAGTTATGGCAGAGTATAGAGTAAATTTGGGGTGTCTAAAGAACAGCAGCTGATACAGTCCCATGGGCAGTTAAAACATTAAAGAATAAGCAGGAGCACAATAATAGTCCAACCAGCCCTCTCTTCCCCTCCATACTTTGAAATGCTCCCTAAGTCTAGAGCCCCAGGGGAAAGGAGAACAGCATACAATTGGTTCCCATAACAACTAAGGGTGTGGTGTGGTGTGGTGGGGTGGAGTACTGGAATCCCTAGCCAGAGAGCTGGGCCAGTTTTCCAGCCCTTTTGCATCACCAGAGGGGCCAGAACTGGAAGAGAGGAACATGAGTCAATGTCTTAGCTATGAAGTGTTAATTTCTTATGAAAGTTCTGTAATTATCACCAGGGCTGTTTGTTACATTTCAGAAGCAGAGAAATAAGATGACCTCCTATTAATTAAAATGAAAAAGCCCAAATAAATATTTACATATTTTCCTTTTAAGGTGTCACTGAATTGGAAAGAGAGTCATCTTAGAAAAAGAGAGAGAGAGAGAGATTTGAAAGCAGTTTCAGGTACTCTAGTTGTCTCTGAGTTACTCTGTCAGTACTTGGGGTTTACAAGCACATTGCCATGAAAAAAGGTTCTCTCCCTGTTGCTGTGTGAAAGACCCCCACTAAGAGCAAGGAAAAGCCACCTATACAGAGTAAACAGTGTAATTTAACTAGATATAAAATGCTGTCAAGTGAACAAAGTGTCCCCCTCCACCGAATCTTAGGTGTTACTTATAACAATAGTAGGTTAAAGCATTTCAGACAGATGTGTGCTATTGAAATGGACAGTGTCCCTTTAATGATCCCATCTCAAATTATGATTCTTCAATTATCATGGTGATGGCCAGCAACCTTTTTAAAAAAAGAAAACTACAAACAAACAAAAAATACTCTCAGACACAACCCCCAATCCAATCTACATTAAAAAATGTGCACCAGTACACACCCCTAATATAGATATGCATGTTTTCACCAGTACAAGTTTCAAAAATATTTCCTCTTGTAAACAGGCCCCTAGGCAAATGTAACAAATCTTTTAAAATCTGAGTGATGACCTGCAAAGAAAGCAAGTAGCTGGAGCAAGTTCTATTATTTTCTTCATATAAAAGCCAAATACTAGAAAGTGGACATGGGTAAAACTTCATACACTGTTGTATATCATGTCTTAATGGGCCATAATTGTTTGTGCATGCCTAAAATTCTTTTTTCTGCATAGAAATCCAAGAGAAAAATCCAACTTTTAACACTCAAAATTCTACTTGGAGACAAGAAGAATTGGATCCTCCTCTTCTGAAAATATTTGAAAGGTCATTAATGTCACTCGCTCTTTTTAAGTGTTTCATTCCTGGCAAAGGAGTGTATCCACAAATCTTTTCAATGTTAAAAAAATAGTGTCAATGTCTTACTTACGTGTCTTTACCCACGTAAATGGATTGCATTTTTTTGCAGTTATTGGTGACATTTTCCTCTCTGATCTGCCAACACCAATCAGAAAGGAAGAATGTTACCCACAGAACTATTTTTAGACTGGTGCATGTGAATTTTGTCGTTAAAAGAAGCTGCACATTAATGGGAACTGCATTTCAAATTTATTCTTTGCACATTTCTCCACATCAGCTACTGGTACAGCTAATCTGCAGCCACAAAAGCTGTTTAGTAAAGGCAAGGGAGTCCCAATTTATGAAGCACAGAGCAGGTGTTTTTTTCTTGAGGCTTGGCTACATGGTGCATTAGTCTGCACTAGAGGGGTGTAAATTGTAGTGCACACTAGCATATTATACACTTACTAGCCTATGTGGACCCTGCTGGCTCACACTAAGAGGTTCCTAGTGTGCATTAACGTAGTACTGTTTGAAATGGGACTACATTAAGGCACACTAGGGAACTTTATGTGCGCATTAGCAGGGTCGAGTGCAAATGGACCAGTTAGTGCACAACATGCTCATGCACACTAGAATTCACAGACCTGAAGTGCAGACTAATGTACCATGTAGATAGGGGGACCAGACATCCTGATATTATTGGGACCATCTTGATATTAGGGGTTTTGTCTTATATAGACCAAAAAAAAAAAGTGTCTCGATTTTTCACACTTGCTATCTGGTCACCCTATATGTAGGCAAGACCTTAGTGTCTAAACTTAAATCTAAAAACACTTAGACCATCCGATTGCTCTTTGCATTAAAAATAAAGGGGCCAGATTCTCCATTGCTGTAAATCAGCATAGCTATATCAAAGTCCATAAAGCTATCCTGATTTACACCAGCTGAGGACTAGCTCAGTGGGTCGAATTCAGCTCTGGTGCAAGTGGATGTAGTTAGTAATCCATTGGCTTCAACCGAGTTGTGCCCACATACATCATGATGGAATCTAATGTAAGGGGAAGCAGCATTTTTGATAAGATTTCCTTAATTCACATATTACTCATTAGGATTTTGCTCAAGTTGACATGTGGGTTTGATTTCCTGCTCCTGATTTCTCGCTCACATTTGATTCAACTTAGTTAAGAAAATAGACAGTTTCAGAGTTATTTTAACTAAGCTAGTTCTTAACAGCGTGGGGCGGTTCTCAGGGTGCTTAGGACTCAGAATCACCTTGTGATCCTCAGCATCCAGTGAGAGGAAGACCTCTTTGTGCTTAACTGGATGTCACCTCCCTGACACCATCAGCCTGTTAGCTGCCCAAACAATCTCCTGTGGGCTATGACAGACATTATTTTGCCTTGCAGGGTAACAATAGATGCACCCCAGTTCCTGAGGCTCTTTGAAATGTTCCCCTGTAGAGTTCATCCCCTTCTCCACTGAATACTCACAGTGATACCAGGTTTGCTGTCCCCAAGGGAAAGGTGTGCACATAAGCTTGGACAATTCAACTCAGGATCAGTTCTTCGTTCAATATCAGAGCATTGAGTTCTATTTACAGCATTGTTTCTCAAACTGGGGCCACCGCTTGTGCAGGAAAAGCCCCTGGAGGGCCGGGACGGTTTGTTTACCTGCCCTGTCTGTAGGTCCAGCCGATCGCGGCTCCCACTGGCCACTGTTCGCCACTCCAGGCCAATGGGGGCTGCTGGAAGTGGCGTGAGCCGAGGGACGTACTGGCTGCCACTTCCAGCAGCTCCCATTGACCCAGAGCAGTGATCCGCGGCCAGTGGGAGCCATGATCGGCCGGACCTGTGGATGGGGCAGGTAAACAAACCGGCCTGGCTCACCAGGGTCTTCCCTACACAAGCGGTGGCCCCAGTTTGAAAAACACTGATTTATAGTGAAAACAGTCATCAGTTTATTATCAAAGGTTAAGAGATACTAAGGATAATGGAAACAGAAAGTTTACATATAAAACAAAATCATAACATGCTTTCTAGAGATTAACAGGCTAACCTCCTGCCTTAGGAAGCCTATCACACCCATAAGTCCTTTACAGAGCTTCTGACCACGGCAGGTTGGGATCCCATTTTCATGACTACAGTTGCACAGCCCAATGACTTCCTCACATGCAGGAGAAAGGGGTGTTTTCTCCTTATATTTCCCAAAGTTCACTGTGTGTACCTCAGAGTCAGGAGGACCCCCTGTATCTCATTCTCCAGTGTGCGCCTGACTCTGTAAATAAATGGGTATTCCATTTGGTTGGCTTGGAATGCTTTATTACATTTTGCCAGGGATATACATCTTACATCCTGTCTGGAAGACGTCTGTTTTTCTCTTTGGTTGGTGACACACTTTAAAACCTATTGTTAGTACAAATACAAAACTCCTTAAATATCACCCGTACAGACATCTCATAATGATTATGAGGATCAGTATGACATGTCTTCATTAGAGTCTTCTCATGACATCACTGATGGATTAAATACTCTGAAAGTGGTGTGTTAGGTGTACTGAGTTTGTCAGGACTGTTAAAAGTTGCTTTTTCCCAGCAGTGTACCCTTTGACAGTTAGCATCGAGGGGTTCTTAGTGTCACACAGGGACAAGCAGATAATAAATGAGAGTTCCCCCAGTCATCTGCTTTCTCCTATTCACCACACACAGACTCGGGACTATGGTAAGGCAATCCAAAGTTCTAAACACACCTCACACGATGATCCCAAATCCCCATCCCTCCTTGGAGTGGCAAAAGTTTTCAGAGTTAAGGTGAATGGAGCAGGTCTCCCCCCTGGGCGCTATTGTTTCAAGCTGCCAGTAGACTCAGACAAGCATGAATTAAAATCAGCTCCTATTTTCAAGCATTTTTTTGCATATGTGAGGGCTAGCAACATTTTTTTTAAATGAGAGCTCATGTGACTCCAGGAGCTGGGCCTCTAGCATGGGCCTGTAGTGCCTATGACTTAATCCAGGCCTGCCCAGACTACCTCGTCTCACTTCCTTTTTCCATTGCATAGAGGAATGGCTTATGGAGAGCACTGCTCATTCTTACAGGTACAATCTAACCAGTTATGGAGGAGGGGCTCATTGTTGTGGCATCTTATTTGTTCCTTTAAAGAAAGCAGCAGATGCCAGTTCCTTTAGCTGGGAACTTCTGAAGATGCTTAGGCTAGCCCTTGTCACTGATGGTTAAAGTGGATTGCAAAAGGAGGGGGAACTATTCCCATACCAATTAAGCAGGAGAGGGAGCTGTGGGAGACCCTTGCTTACCCAAGCTATGGAAAGAAGGGGCTTTTAGCACAGGAGAAGGAGATCCACCTACCCCATACTTTAACACTTGTTTGTTATTGTCAGGGATGCAGCACTGTTCAGGGGAGAGGACCCTGGGCTTGGAATCAGGAGATGTGGAGTCTCGTCCCAGCTCTGCCACTTACTTGCTCTGTGTCCTCAGGCAAGTCATTTAACTTCTCAGTGTTTCCTCATCTGTGTGATGGAGATAATGATACTTACTATTCATTACAAAGTGCTATAGGAGCAAAGGATGATTAGTGTTCTGAAAGTGCTCAGTTATTTATTTATTCTCATGCATAGAAGTGAGGTTGAAGAAAAATGCATTTGTTAAAAAAAGCAGTGTCACATACAAAATAAATAACGTGTATGAACACCTAATGAACTGCAGAGTGCATTTTTCTGCTGCTGGAGTATAAAGAAAATGTACAGTATGCCTTTAACTGCTGCTTCATTTCACCAGTTATCCCCACACAACCCTTGATTGCTCAGTGCATGACCAGTGAAGGATGACTGTATTACTGGGTCAAAAATGTGTGCCATGCAGTGCTACTGTAAGTTGTTCCGTCTCACCATGACTAGCCTGAAATCAAGATTTGTTCAATCCAGTGACAAATGAATACTCCACCTCCTGTTTCTCATGATTGTTTTAGTCACCACTCTGTGCTAAATGTGGATTTGTTTAGGTCTCGATAACAGAAGGTAGAACATGAGCGATTATTGTAGGCTGTTTGTCTCTTCAGGAAAGAGCAGAGTGAGATGTGCGGTGACAGTAATCCCATGGAAGAGATCAGGGGAATAGTTTAAAAAATTAACCTTCTTTCCAGAAATTACATAAAAAAAAGACACTCTTCAGTGGGAAGTCTCTTACTGAAATTTTGAAGTCAGATTATGAAAGCACAGAAAAAAGATATAGATATACCTAGAGCTGGACTGTACTTTAATACAGCTCATCCCAAATATATTTAATTCCATTTTACATGCATCTATTACAACTGCTTTGTTTTTATATTACCAAATCATGCCATCCACCACACATTTGTGCCTCTTGAAAATATAAAAGCAAAGTATCTACTGGAACAGGAAATTGGTGCTTGACAATTGAGCTAGATGCTTTCATAATAAACTTGAGAAATGCCCAGCTCATATGCTACACACTGTTCTTTCACTAAGATTTTGGGCAAGGATATCATTAAGCCATAGCATTTGTAACTTTTTTTCTGCCATAAGTACCACCAAATTCAAACCAGGGGTAAAATTATTTAACACCTTGGTTGCTAGATCATGTAGACAGACTCATTTCCACTGAATGTGTTTCAGAATATGCATCAGAGGTGAAATTCTGCTACTGGCAGAAGGCCCACACAAGACTCTTGGAATTGCAGTGCCCCTGCATGTGGGAGGTTCATGGATGGAGCAGCTGTGCATTAAGGAATTGGGCTCCATGCTGGCTCAAAATAGGCCATAGTAGGAGGAAGATATGGGGATGGGTTCATTAGGTCCATGTTTATATGACTGAATGGCCAGAAGTCCCCACAAAGAGGGCAGAGGAGAAACAAGCTTCTACTCTAATCCATGATGGGGAGGGGAAGGTTGAATGTCACCCTACAGCAGGGGTCGGCAACCTTTCAGAAGTGGTGTGCCGAGTCTTCATTTATTCACTCTAATTTAAGGTTTTGTGTGCCAGTCATACATTTTAATGGTTTTAGAAGGTCTCTTTCTATAAGTCTATAATGTATAACTAAACTATTGTTGTATGTAAAGTAAATAAGGTTTTTAAAATGTTTAAGAAGCTTCATTTAAAATTAAATTAAAATGAAGAGCCCCCCGGATCGGTGGCCAGGACCCGGGTAGTGTGAGTGCCACTGAAAATCAGCTTGAGTGCCGCCTTCGGTACGCGTGCCATAGGTTGCCTACCCCTGCCCTACAGTATATACCTGTACCTAAAATACTAGTTACTTGCCAAAGGAGGATGCAAAGTTCCATACTAGGTGAACTCAAAATAAATGAAAACCCCACTGAATAGGTTTAATCATGGGGGCAGATGAGGAAGCAGAAGATAAGCAGATGCTCACTGCCCATCTTCAGCCACAATGTAAATACAGACCTCTCACAGGAATAAACGCATTAAGGAGATTGTTTTTCATTTACTGGAGCGGTTTGTGGTTTATGTATAACTAGGCAGTTGCAAAGAAAGTTTGCCATTCCATTTTCTGCGTGCTGAACCTCTACAGATAAAAGGATTCTTTATCTGCTGAAGAGGGAGCTGCCATTTTATTTCAAGATGCAAAGTGTTAGAGTGTGTCACTGTGCCCCATCTGACAGAGGCTTAATATTTGCTCTGTCTTTCTTGTTTTTCCTTAAGAAAAATACATGGAACGATGCACTTCAGCACTGCTCTTAACTTTGCCATAATTGGTCTCTGTAGAACTGGCTCCGAAAGTGAATCAAATCTGGGTATTGTCTATTGGATCGAAGAACTAATCACAAGGCCACTTAACCAATACTCAGGACGATCTCCATTTCTCTGCTCATTCATATTCTCCCCTCTTATTCTCTCAACCTTTCATTTCTATCCCACAGATTCACCTCTTCTACTTCATTCCTCCCTCCCTACTCAAACATGTTCACCTCCAATCTTCCTTCCATCCTCTGCGCACGTGCACACACACACACACACACACACACACACTCACGGGTAGACACTCTCATTAGGTCCCAAACTGTATTTGAAATTAAGTTGTTATATTGTAGCTAATTCCCCTTGTTTTTTTATGTTTCTCTTAAGGTGGAGATTCACACTCTCTCATAATCTCTGGTTTCTGTGGGGGTGCCGTGAAGCTACAATAACTTTGAGCTACATGAGTGCCCTCTTGAACTTCCAGGCTAATATACCTGTAGAACCTATTTATTTGCTCAATGTTTTCTTTAAAATCAACCTCCAGATGACTATCCTCCAGTTAAAACATTAAGGCCATTTTAATATGTATAGTGCTGCAGTGGCACAGCTGCACCAATGCACCTGTGCCACTGCAGCGCATCTGATGAGGACGCTGTATGCCAACAGGAGAAAGCTCTCCTGTCAGCATAAAAACCCCATGTCTGCGAGCAGCATAAGCTATGTCAGCGGGAGAGCTTCTCCTGGCGACATAGCACTGTGCACATAAGCTCTTATGTCGGTGTAACCTATGTCACTCAGGGGGAGGTTATTCACATGCCTACACAGCATAAGTTTCACCAATATAGGGTGTAGTGTAGACATAGCTTAATTCTCACTTCACAGAGCATCCTTCCCCTGAGCATCATGTAAGGTCCCTAGTCATGGTGGAGTCACAGAAACTGAGTCCAGGAGTGCTGTGACACAAATGCTTAGTGTTTAGCAGTCTACACAATGAGAGCATGAGTCCTTCCTCTCTTAATAGGGCAGGGGTTCTCAGAGATCTGTGAAGTGTGGCACACAGCTTAAAGGGGAGATTGTCTCATGGACCAACTCTTGTCCCAGTTGGGATCACATGAAAACTCTACAGCAGGGTTAGATTTAATGTCATTTTATTTTTCTTTCATTGGGATTTAGAAGCTGGCAGTATGGAGTAGAACCTGCACAATGTGACCTAACAGCTATCTCTGGACCACTAGCAAGTGCACAGCAGACCACCTGGGGCTCCTGGATCATAGCTGAAGAACAGCTGGAGTATAGCCATTAGCTACAGAGCTGAGACTTCAGTTGCACTGCCAAGTACAAATTGAGGTTTTGCTGACTAAAGTTGCTGCCCCATAGGAAGTTAAGATGACATTTAGACTATATCAGCAATGGCACTCATTACTTTTGACATTTTCACCAGGAAAAAAAAATAGGAAAAAGTTGGCCTTGTAAAGTTATGTAAGGTCTGGGAATGTATCCAGTCCTACACCTGAGAAAATGTTAGGGCAACTTAAAGTATCAGGATATTTTTGGCACAATATCTGCCAGGTAGATCAAGAAACAGATGATTGATATGTACATTAGATATCTGTCAAGACATGTTCTCCATGTGCCAGACAGGTGGGCAGCTTCTTTCACACATCTCGGAAGCATGGATGTCTCAGCCAACAGTCACAGTTTAAAAAGAAAAAAATAAATCAACCACATAAATGGTCTACTCAGAATCAAGCAATCACATAACTTAGTTCCCCTGCTATGATGAGGAAAGATTATAGAGTATTTGCAAAAGCGCAAAAACTTGCTTTGCCAAGAATGATGTGCCAGTCTTATATTATTCCCCTCCCTGAGAAAGCTTCTTGGCCAGAAGAAAGAGATTCAAGCCAAAAAAGTACTCCTGAGCTCCAGCCAACTTCATCAGGATATTTCCTACCATAAACGGCCTTTTGGCAACAAGAAACTAAAGCCAATGACTACGTGTCTATCACTCCAACCAATCTACTTCTAGTACTCCAGACTTATTTGCAGGGCTCACAGTAATTTTCCTATCCATATACAGCATTATTCTAATGAGTATATTAATGAGTAAAATTTAAGCACATGCACTATCTAGACAGCATTACACTGAAGAATTTCTGTCTCACAGCAAGTTAGTAGACACACTGCAAAAAATCATATGCTGCTAGAAAAGCCTCTGATACTAGTGATGTGGTTTAGAAACAAGAAATGATGAATTCTTGCCAGACTTGTTCCTCCTTAAGGAAAATGAAGATCACCTTCATTCACAGAGAGTAAGGCAGATTTTTCAGTGTGCATGCCAACCTATTGATATTTGTGAGGGCAACTGCTTTGCTCAATTACTTCCTCCCAATCTACCGATGACAAAAGAGCCATAGACAGTGTGTGCTCATGCATCAGTGGGCAGATCCAGGAACAGTCAGTGCAGACCCTTTTGGATTAGGAGGCCTGAGCGTGTCACTAAAAGGAGAGGCTAATCTTGGACTGGTCATCAATGGAAAACGAGATGATGACGTAACCTGTATGGAGAAGCAGATTCTTTCAGCATACTCCCCCACCACACTGTTCATAGATTTAGGAATCATAGAATCATAGAATCATAGAATTCAAGATCAGAAGGGACCATTATGATCATCTAGTCTGACCTCCTGCTAGATGCAGGCCCATTGACCCATTGTGAATTTCCGACTGACAATTTATATCCTACTAGAAATACCTCGCCTAATGCATCCTCATAGTCATAATTTCATCCTGTTACTAATACTCAGATAGTTGCTTGCCTTAGACAAAAACAAGGGTGTAGCAAACACAATGGAGTTTGAGTTGGCTTTAATCTTTAAAGCTTTAGATGGTTTGACAACTGCAGTCAGAGCCTGGATCTGTTAACTTTCTGAATATGATGCAAAACCCATCTTTCCACTCAAACATTATGGAAGGAGGGCATGCAAAGGGTTGGGGGATTTTATCTGGGCTGGAAGCTTTTGTTGCTGATCTTTTTAGAGGGAGGATGGGCACTCTATTATGCTATTATGATTTTTTGATGATACGATTTGCCCATCTTTTTAAAATCTCAATTGGGAAAATTAAAACAAAATATTTCATTTGGGGTTGGATTGACCCAACTCAAAACATTATGATGTGTGAAACTGAAACAAAACATTTTCTATCAATACCCCTGAGGGAATTCCACACCAAAAAAAATAAAAATCCTGGGCACAATATGTTAAAATTCTGCAAATTTTACTTGTCAATAAATAACTGTGGAGGCACCAGCATGGCTATGAGGCACACAGGCCACTGGCTGCACAGAGGTGGGAGATCACCCTGCAGCCTTCCCCACTCCCTGGGACACAGATTCGACAGTGAGGCTGCACCCAACCCTGACACAGCAGAAGAACTGGGTCTGCTCCAAAGGTCCATGTCCTGGGGATGGGGAGCTTCAGGGGGATCTTCCGTGTCCATGCAACCAGTGGCCTGTGTCCCTCCGCCCCCATCCAGGCACTGATTGCACATTGATTTATTGACAAATAAAATTGGCAGAATTTTTACTTTTTTGGCACAGAATTTTCAGTGTTGGGGGTCAGAATTCCCTCAGGAGTAGCAGGTGAAGCAACTCGCCAAGATTAGCAGCCCCATGCCAGGTGCCGCAGGTATGGACAGGCAGACTCAGCCCAGCAGGATTCCAGTGTGGAGGAGCTTAGTGTGGAGTGAGAGGGTTCTGGGTGGGGCAATCTGGGTGAGGGCAGTGAGAGGATGCGGGGGGCTCTGGATGTACAGGCGCTCGTTGGGGCTGAGGGGGTTGAGGGTGCAGGGGCAATGGGACTCTGCAGGAGGGTCCAGGGGAAGGTGGTTCTGACTCAGCAGGGCGGGTCTGAGTGGCTCAGTGAGGGGATCCATGTGCTGGGGGAGTGGGTCTTGGTGGGATGGGGGTCCAGGTGCAGCTGGTTGTGGCTCAGTGGGGTGAGGGTCAAGGTGTGGGGGGGCTCATTGGATGGTCCAGATATGTAGGTGGGTGGGGCTCATCAGGTTGAGGGGTCAAGTGCAGGGGACTCAGTGGGGGTAGTCTTGGTGTAGGGGTGGGGGTCTGAATGAAAGGAGATGGGGCTCGAGAGGGGATGGTCTGGGTACAGGGCTGGAGGTCTGGATGTGGAGTGGGTGGGTGGGTGGAATGGAGAGCAGCTCCCTGTACAGAAACCCCTTCCTCCACGACTGAGGTGCAATGGGGGCAGGAAGCAGGGGAAGTGTGCTCCTCCCCTACCCCAAGCCCAGCCCGGACTAGCAGCTAAGCCCAGCACAGGGTAGGAGCCACTAGCTGTGCTGAGGCTGGGGAGGTCCAGATGCAGGAGGGTGGAGCTCAGCCAGGGGATCTGGGTGCGGGAGGGCTCCAGATGCAGGGGGTGAAGCTCAGTAGGGTGGGGGTTCCAGTGCAGGGGAAAGGTGAGGCTTGCCGGGGGGTCTGCATATGGGAGGAATCCAGATGCACAGGGGTTGGTCAGACAGGGATAGATCTGACCCGGCACTAGATGTGGGGTCCCCAGCCCTTCTGCAACTGTTTTGGGCACCTTAAAATGATGCCTGCACTGCTGCGGAGGGCTGCGTGACCACTTTTGAGGCTTCGCTTTGCTTCTTCATCATAAAGTAATTTTTCTGCAGAGAAGCAACGAAATCTGCAGAGGATATGAATTCCACACATGTGTAGTGGTGTAGAATTCCCCCAGGAGTACCTATTAGGTCTGTTCAACACTAACGTATCTGCTTGAGCTGGCACATTGCCTTCTGGGAGTTGTAGTTTGGGTTTCTCATGTCACCATTCTCCTCTATGGGCTATGCATCATGGTCATGTGATGCCTATGATGCACTGTGGCAGTGCAACCAGAGGAGAGACCATAATGTATCATGGGAGATGAAGTCAGGGAGCCCAGCGATCACATTTTTGCAACTTTTAAAAACCAGAAACCAATTGGCCTTTAAATCTGGACTAAAAAAAAAAAAATCAAGTAAAAGAAATGATGCACCTGAAAATTAAATACAACAATGTTCCCATGTTCTGTCACCCAGACAATCAGGGTCAGAATGTCTCAATTTGGGCACAAACCCCCTCTTTCACACACATTAACAGCTACCCGGGATAAACAACATCAAAACCTAAATTTATAACCATCCAACTAAGAATAAACAGCCACTCAAATTGTCAGTTTACATGCTTTATCTTAAACTATGAGACCTATTTTACAGAGACAAAGAAAGCACAGATTATATATCTGAAAGTAAACTAGCCACTTAACTGACTGTTAGACCATGACAGAGGTAATGAAGAAAAGGCCTTAAATTTAGATAAAGCCATGTTGTGAATAGTATATGATTGGCTGGAAGAATGCTGCTGCTAATTATTATGTCATGTGAGCGAAAGGGATTTTGACTGTGAAAGAAATGGTAGAATGGCTCTCATCTGTGGCTGGAGGGTGGATTTAACGATAGTTAGGTGACTAACTCCCCTGGGTGCCTTTGAAAATCTCCCCATTAGAATGTGCCTCTGCTCCTTCTCCCAGAGAAGAGTTACTAGAGAAGAGTTAGGCCCTTTCTTTGCGAGTCCATGAAAATCATTTGAAATCTGGAAAGGACTATAATAGAATCCTTTCACTCTAGGTGAAATCCTGGCCCTATTGAAGTCAATGGGAGTTTTGCCATTGACTTCAATAGGGTCGGGATTTCACTTTACAATTTTTTGGTTGCTTGTTTGTTTCTGGTTCACTTGATAATAAACCAAAGAGTTACATGAGAGATCCAGACCACATGTACCTGCTTAAGGCAGTCTACACTCCAGCTGTTAGATGTCTCTGGTTCAGGAGACTAGGTGTGGTAGTTGGCCCTGATACAAAATTTGTATGTTTGAGGGAAGAACAAGTTTACATATAAGACTAATCTTTCTACAGCTTTAGTCCCATAGTCTTTCTTTTCTGAGGATTGGCTGGACACACACTCAAACTTCTTCAGAAACTAAAAGACATGCAGAAATGCAAAAATAAAAAATAAAAATAAAAAAAGTACTACAGAAGTGAGCAAAAATCAGTGCAACCAGTATAGTCAAAAATATTTTGTGGATACATTCACTGAGACGCCAATTATATAGCATTGATTTACTCCATGGCATCACTGAATCAATTTTCATAATTTTAATGTTGTATTTTTATATTATATAGTAAGGCTCATACAATATCTTTATTCAGTATTTAAGTATACAATGTATACTTAAATCTTAATCAAGACACATACCTACTTCTAAATCAAACAAAAGTTTACATGTCCAATAAAAAGACCTAGAAGTTTGATTTTTTTTCTACCAACTAGTAAACCAACACAGGGTTAACAGAATGTGCAGATAATTATATATGTGTATATATTTTAAGTGTTTGTAATTAAATTAAACAGCATACATGTATAAATGTCTCCCCCCAAGCATAGTCAAACCTGTCTTTGGCTAATTGATTAATATAAATATATTACTTTTAAACACACTTGCCTTTAAGAAAGCCTATAGCAGGGAATATTGGTGTATATAAATGGTGTATGAATGTAATAGATTACCTCACCTCCCTCCATTTTCTCCCAAGTCTTGGTAGAAAAGGAAATTAAGGGAGACAAACTGAACTGTGATGCTTAGGGAGTCCCTTGCTTCTGCCTGTCACAGTTTTAAGCCAGCTTGGGGCCTCCAGGGAGTCTGGCTATTCTTACTCCTTCTCTGCCAACCAGACAGTAACGGCCCACTGCTTTTATTCATTACTCTGAATGCAATGCACTAAATTTAACAAGTAACACACTCAGCGGGAATTTATTGGCCTTTTGCAGCATGATTGCAAGGCTGGATATGGATATGGATTCCAATTACCGCTGACACCCAGATAAGAGGAATAAAGCCTGCATATGTTTGTTATTAATCAAAGATGATATTTTGTATGAAAAAGAAAAGGAAAATAAAACAAGAAACATTTTAAAATACTTAATTAAATATTTTCTTCTTACCAAAGGTCAATTGATCCGTAATAAAAATATTTAGATCCATTGTTGCAATAATAAAAGGAAATATAGATTATATCAAAACTACCCATGACAGTAGGTAAATAACATAGATTATAGAAATATAGGTAGATAAATCATATCCCAGAAGATGTGTCACTTGTATTGTGACTTAAAATGAATGTGTAGAATGAGTGTGTACACACACACACAAACACACATATTAACACTCAGAGTAAAAATTCCATGTAATGTATTCCAGAGGACTGATATTCATGTTAATCAGATAGTAAAAAAGGAAGGGGTAGGAAGAAATTAATTCTTCTTGTTCATATTTGAAGCTTAAAAGAGATGCAATGTGAATTGGTAAAGAACAATCCAAAGAGTACTGTGTCAGGAACGCATCCAGAAACTGACAGATGTGAAATACTGTAGATGTATTTCATTCCCAAACACTCTCCCAGCAGATTAGATAGTATAGATAATAACCATTTAGCTTTATGTGATTTTATTTATCCTATAATATGGCAGCCCACACCTATTAAGCATTACCAGTATTCAGAATAGTAATAGACAAGAATTCAGAAGTATTCCAAAGGTTCAGAATTTCCATTCAGTTTGGACCCAGAAGATCAGAGTCTTTTCCAAGCAATCAAAACCATTAAGATCTGGAGATTTGGGCAGGAAGACTCCTGAAGTTTCTGGTACTAACTATTTTTGGTCAGGCTGGAATTATCACAATAAGAGCACTTTCTTGTAAGTGGTTCAATATTTTGCTTCCAGTCTCCTCCCGAATCAGAAGCAAGAAGTTCAAAGACTAGTCAAAAAAACAAATATCTATCTATCTATCTATCTATCTATCTATCTATCTATCTATCTATCTATGGAAAGACACTTAACGGAAGATGTTTAAGCCTCTGAAAAGATTTCGACTTAGATTTTGGCTGAAAACTTTTCATAAATTAAGTGAATGCTGTGAAAGGTACTGGCTTCAAAGTCCTGACAACCACAGTGCTCTGTTTATTCAAAAACAACTATATGTTGGGAAGTGGCACTGAAAATTTCCCCATATTGTCCCAACAATATGCTTCATTCCTAACCTGGAGGGAAAGCCCATTCTCCATGTCCATTCATTGCTTGGCCTCTGCTAAGACTGCCAGTGCAAATTGTGAGGTGGACATTTGCCCCCTAGGAACTGAATTGAGACCAGCAATTCATTTCGCACAAACTAGTCAGGAGTCTCTCAGTTATTAATGTGGGCAACTCCCAGTCAGGGCTGGATTTAAATCAGTGATGCAGTTTGGGGCAAAATTTCATAGAGGATTTTACCATTTCACCTGTCCCTAATTTAGAATTTTATATTTCCAACCACTTCGTTGTCATCTAAAACAAGAGCAGCCATATAAAACATGGGGAGAAAAACATACTTCTGCATACTGTATTGTATATATAATACAAGATGGCTTATCTCTATGGTGACATTTCCCTTCTCTTGTGAGAAGAGATGGACTGGCTCATTTATATCTCCACCACTCAGAGTGATCCCTCCCTCCCACCTCAAGAAGAGAAATGTCATAACCAAGATTAGCCATCACGAACATATACAAGATAGCTGTAGATAAAGTACATGTTATATTAAGATATGAGTGTCTCATAAAGGGAGGGAGAAACATAGCTTTACTTTTAACCATGGGAGTCACTTACATGACTCAGTAAAGCCATAAATGTTTTGCCCTATCGTTTTTGTTATTTTACTTACTGTAACCCATGAATAAGTGTTTGGATACAGGGTGGAGCCGGGGAAAGGACTAGTGTAACACAGCTGCAAACAACATGTTTTTTCTGATCTGTCAATTTACTTTAACATTAAAACATAATACATATATAATAATGAATAATGGAGCTGTCTATAAAATAGCTCTGCTACATTTGCTTCTGTAGAGGATTACTCACTGTACATATTAAATTAAACCCACCCATGATTTCATATTAAAAAGATTTTGGGTCAGTGAGATAGAGTTGAAAGCCAACAGCCACATTTTCACGTTTAGCCATTTGTATATTCTTGAAATACATTATGTATGTCATTAAGGCAGAAAATGAAACAGATAGAGGCCCGATTCAGCACAGCACTTAAGTGTAGAACTTGAACCATATGATTAGTCCTATTAATGTCAATTGAGGATTGAAATCAATTGAAATACTCACATGCTTAAAGTTAAGCATGTAGATGAATGCTTTGCTGAATTGGGGCCCAGGAACAGCTTAGATGCCCACATTAATTAAAGGAAAAAGAGGGCAAAAAATGTCAAACAGTACAAGTTGTCGGAGTCTAAGAAACAGGCAGAACAAAGAATCTTCCCTGGAGAGATTAGGATAGAAGCACATTTTAACATGGTGGCCATTTTTCCTTCTCTGCTTATTGGCATCAGTCACAAAACAGCTCTGAGGAGAAGGAAGCAGTTTTCCCAGCTTAAAGTGAACAGTGAGGGTACAAGCAGAGAGGATGGAGATAGAGGGCCTGATCCAACGCCCAATAAAATCAGCAGGAGTCTTTCCATTGACTTCAAGGGGCTTTGGATCAGGCCCATACAGAAGGCTGAGGCTGTAGTGGTCTAGATCAGCAATTCTCACACTTTAGCAACCCGAGGACCCCCAGTTTCTTTAAATTTTTTCGCAGACCCCCAACCCCCCCTACTCAGCCCCAGGCCCCATTGCAACTCCACCTCCCTCCCGAAACCCCACCTCTTCCTGCCCCATTTCACCCCTGCCCCTCCTCTTCTCACCTCTTTCCGCCCCCTTCCCCAAGCACACACCCCCCACCGCCTCCCAGCACCTCCTCCTCACTGCTGAATAGCTGTTCCCTGGCGTGCAGGAGGTGCTGGGAGGGAGAGGAGTTGAGGGAGGGAGGAGGAGGAGTTGATCAGTGGGGCTCACAAACCCCCTGGAATACTCTCACGGACCCCCAGGGGCCCATGGACCCCAGTTTGAGAAATGCGGGTCTAGGCAATACACCCTCTGGCCTTTAAAGTCATGGCAGCTTATCTGCCCTATTGCATATATGCAAGTTTGTTGCAAACTTGAAAAACAACTTGTCCAAGATATTGTGGCATCTTCATGTTACAACTGGAGTTTTACTCGGTGAAAAAAAACGGGGGGATGCAGTGGTTTGTCAGCACTACAGTGAATTGAAAGAGCTTAGACTGTTGCTTTAAAATGTTAATGGAAAAACCAGCACCTTTTGAAAATGATTAGAGTTTAATATGGGAATGATATATTTGTCTCAGGAGAATTTGTATTATGTCTGCAAATCAATCAAGGTATGGTAAAACAATTTCAAATGAATCACAGTTGAATGCATAAAATTCGGGGACAAAGAACGATAACTGCATGTAACAGACAGGTGACAATGCTTATCAAAAGACAGGGAAATGCATTTCTTCTTCTTCTTGTAAATATATAGACTCATAGATTTCAGTAGTTTCCTCTATAAATGACACACAATTTTTGTTTACAGCACAATTCCTAGAAAGCTATTGTGCCCTCCATACTTTCACAACCGGGCACTTTTGATGTATATTAGATCAAGGTTTTCTTGATTTAAGTAAAATCACCAAAATGTGGATTGCATTGATAACTTTAATGTAAAATATTACTGTCTCCTTTTTTTGAATTTCTCACAATGCTATTAACACACTAATCCTTGCAAATCATTTAAGAAATAAGGACAGGTGAAAGCATCACATTGGAAGGGAATAATTTCATGCCTCAGCTGTGTTGTGAAGCATGAGGTAGGAGAATGAGTGACTTCAGTCACCTGAGAAGTGCAATAATTCCCAGAAATGCACTGCCTGATGTATCTTATTGCTATTAGTGCATGGAAATTATTTTAGAAAAGGTCTAACCCATGGATTTACTAAGGATTATTAGATATGATTGATTAGTATGGCAACCCAGACACAATTTATAATCCACTATTTAATATACAAAGGGAAGCAGGCTGGGTTAGGCCACTGATCTAACTTTTTAAATAAAACACACATTTTAAAAATTAAAAATGCTTGACTCCAGTAAAATGTTTCTGAAAGTCCTGATCTACTGTACTTTTACAAGCTCTGCTACAGTAAAAAATGGCTTTTGCGCAGTATATTGTACCCTGGAAGGCTCTCAGTAGAACTGGGCGGACAATTCTGTAGCTTCCAAGCAATGACATTTGTGCAGCCCTGCATCTCGGGGGATTCAATGACATTTGCGTGGGCAATGGAGAGGTAGCCTCTGGAGAGATAGCCTCTGAATGGAGAGCTAGCCTCTGTAATACTGTTACATGACCTCATGATCTCCTTATTGGTAGGTTAACACAGACATGTAGAGTCCCTGGAACAATAACAATGGCACGAGCTCAATCTAACAACAGAATATCTATTTATTACAGAAAGAGGGTACAGAGACAGCTTCCCTGCTTGTGGTACAGTTTCCCTCTCTGCCCAAGTAAGAAAGTACACACCTCAACTCCCTCTAAGTGTTACTTCCTCAGACAGAAGTGCCTCCCATCTGGGAGCAGCCACACCTTTTAGAGGCTATCTGTAAGAATGCCAAGAAACAAGCACTCACCTAGCCAGTACAATAATTTTGCTACAAAATCATCTAGTCAAAGAATGACCTCTAATACACTAATTTTTGTTTTTGCCTCTTGTTCACGTAGGGAAGTGGGGATGGAAATGATGTATGGGCATATGTGACTTTAAATTCAGAGGGGGATTTATGGAGGCATTCCCAATTTATGGCTTTGGATTTAATTCATTATTATCATAAACCTACCTTCCATAGGGACTGGGACTCTGAAAGAGAGGAAAGCTGGAAGTGGGATCTGTATCTTAATCTGGTAAAATATAACTTTAGGTTTGACAATAACTAAAATTGGTTAAATGTTTGATATGTGCTTAATTTTGAGGCCTTGTGGCTGGCAGAGGTCATCTGTCCTGAAAAGGGTCCTTTCAGTGACTTCGTAGAAGAACTCCTCCCACACATTCTGTATTTGAAAAGTAAGTGTTTAGTTACGGTTTGGAACCAGATGTATAAAAATCTGTCAGCAACATTAAGATTAGAGATGGGTGAAAATAGTAGTTTTACCAAAATATTAGAATTGGAATAATTTTAGTTTAGTTTTAGTTTTACAGGTTTTTATAAGGAGCAATTATTTTAGTTATTCAAAATTGTAATAGAAAAATTTCAGTTTTGAAAATATTTGGTTCTCAGGTTTTGTTTCCCCCTCTTTGCTTCCCCCCCTCAACTTTGACACTGAAAAAAGGGGGAGTAAAGGGAAAAAAGAAAAGAAAATGAAACTTTTTATTTGGGGGTTTTGTTGAAAAAAAATGGAAACTTTCAATAAATAAATAAATTCTGTTTTGAAAAAAAATGGCCATTTTTCAAAGAAAGAATTTTTGTTTGAAAAATCTCTACCAGCTCTAATTAAGTTTCCTAAATTATGTTTATGGTTCAAATGTTTCTTCTTTTGCCTTAAAGTTTACATTTATAGTATAGTATGTTAGTACTTCTCTCATTTCGCATATTTTGAGATGCCACCCTGCCAGAGGATCTATCATTATTTTCTTCCTGTATTCATGCTCATGTCATATTGTTTGACCTTTAGTGCAGTGGTTCTCAAACTTTCTTTTTCAAGGACCTCTTGAAAATTGCTGAGGGTCTCAGTGGACCACTTAATGATCTTTCCAAATGTTGTTTGTATCATTAGCTAACGATTGTAAAGCGCTTTGGATAAAAGTGCAATATAAAAAAACCCCGTTAATAATAATAACGGGTTTTTTTTGTTCTACAAATAAAAGCACATAACTCATATTTTAATATCAGTAGTCTTACCTTTCTAGTGCGGAAGCCACCGAGCTGGGGTGGGAAGGAGGGGGGTCTCTCCCTTTCTCCACTGCCACAGTAGCCACAGAGCTGGAGGAAGGAAGGCCATCTCTCCCTGGTAGCCACAGCCCTGGAGCTGGGGAAAGTCACCTCTTTCTCTGGCCACTGGAGCCCTGCACGTCCCACATTCCTTCCCCACCCCTCTTCTCACCCCACTGCCCCCTCCCACCTACCCCTTATTCCCCCCAAGGCCACCGCCTCACCTTACATGTGTGTCTTTGCCAGGGTCCAGGAACATAATTAGGGGAGCCATTAGGTGGGTGGCCCTTCATTGCTGCCCAGACACGCACCTGACAGGGAACTATCTGCGGACCACCTGAATGGAGCTTGCGGACCACTGTCTGAGAACCTCTGCTCTAATGGGAAAGGAGTTTAACTGTATGCTGTGGCAATCACTTTTTATGCTGGACCTGGAAACCTACAGGTAAGTGTCAAATCTTCAAATAAGTCTGAAAAATTAACACCAATAACAAAAGCATGCCTATTGGACCGAGCCCAGCATACGCTTTAGGCAGCCAAATGCCTGTCTTCTCCGACTTGTGAATTGCTCTGGGCTTTAGGTGAGAGATAGGCATCTAGACGCCTAGAGGCAGGCAGCAGTCTGTGTGCCCCGAAGAAGGAACATAGATGCCTAGGAAACTTCTACCCTGAAAACTTAGGTGCTGAGTGAGTTTAGTAGCCCAGAGTTTGGCAGGATTTTAATGGCTCACAGTAGAGCCTAAAACTGGGACTTAGGAAACTAAATCCAAGGCTTTAGGTGGTGTGCAGAGTATAGACTGCATTCCCAGCTAGCAAGAGTACAAATAGCAGTGTAGACCAAGGATCGACAACCTTTGGCACACGGCCCACCAGGGAAGCCCCCTGGCAGGCCGGGCCAGTTTGTTTACCTGCCGCGTCTGCCGGTCCGGCCGATCGCGGCTCCCACTGGCTGGGAAGCGGCGGCCAGTACGTCCCTTGGCCCATGCTGCTTCCTGCCGCCCCCATTGGCCTGGAGCAGCGAACCGCAGCCAGTGGGAGCTGCGATCGGACGAACCTGCAGATGTTGCAGGTAAACAGACCGGCTCAGCCCGCCAGGGGACTTCCCTGGCGGGCCACATGCCAAAGGTTGCCGCTCTAGACAATGAAGCACTGCTTAGGCGAGTGGTTTGCCCTACACGCCTGAACCCTAGTACATATACCATACACAGCTCTCTACACTCCCAGGCAGTGCCTCCCATGTTTACACTCTGCTACTTTTAGCAGTGTTGTGTCCCCCTCCCTCCCTGCTGCCAGAACCTTTCCCTACCACAATGAAAGGCTCCGGCATTGGGGAAAAGTTCTGGCAGGGAGAGGCAGCAAGGAGCTGCTGTAGCCTTTCCCCACTGCCACGTGTAGCTACACACCACAATGGGTATGGAGGCAGCCTGCCTTTCACTGTGGTGTGTAGTTACTCATACCCTACACATCACTGCAAGTGTAGGCAAGCATAGACAAAGCTTGAGGCACCTAAATCTGGGGTTTAGGTGCCTAGCACCTTTGTGGATCTGGGGCACAGTGACAGGCTTTCCTTCCAAGCACCACTTATTCTTGGCTGATGACTGGACATTGTTACCCTTAAGGGGGGAAAAAAACGACCCTTAAGGGGTCAGTTTACCTCATTCAAGAGCCCTGAAATAGAAAGTAATTTTCAAGTAGTTATGGGTGAACAAGAAGTGATTTGGAGGTTCGGATGCTTTGGTCTACAAACAGATCTGAAAATCGTGAAAATGACGCAGTGCAAGTTTAATGTTAGCTAATGAATAGGTGATTTCTCGTTTGAGCTGGTTTGCTTAGCCTCATTTTCAACTATTTTATATTATGGGCACAATGTCATGTTGATTTAGGCCAAACATTTAGATTTCATATCTAAATTTTATAAGGCTTAAGCTCCCTGGCAATATTTCCATGCATTTCATTAAGGTTCCATTTAAAAGTTTAGTTTTGTTTTTGCTTGGCTTTGAACAGTGATTGAAGCTCCAACATTACAGGACTGTACCAGGATATGAGAGCTAGATAGTGGACCTAAAACTAGCTATAAAGAAAACTGACCCCGACTAGCCTATATGTTAATGTCCAAGCTGAGAAAGATGCAAAAAGTAAAAGAAAAAAAATGCTACCCCACCCCCCCAAATAAACAACTCACCATTAATGATGAGAAGTAAATGAGATAAATATGATTTTTTTAACCAATGTGCCTTCAAAATGTTTAGTTGTGAATTTTAAACAACATATATACTGGTATTGTACAATGTACTCCTGACTTTGTATTAGCCAATTCGATGTTGGTAAGATCCCAGCAGAGGTAATATGCAATAATATAATCTAGCTGGGTGATTCATCAGCCAATCAGCTTGTGGAATTTCTTCCATCCATTTTGTAATTCAGGAAGGACCTTCCCTATCTCACCCACCCCCATTCCCAGTTTAACCCTCCAACGATCCTTTTATCCCGTATTGAAAAGGGCTATAATCCACACTAAATATGCTAATCAAGAATTACCTTGAGAGTCTTTTTTGATTATTTGACTTATACAAATGTGCTAAACTGGCAGCTTTCTGCACAGTTATCTGAATAGTAAAGTCACTGTCTCTAGTATGTGTTATACCATTTTCTTTGTCCTGTACAATAGGCAGGTTTTAAACATACTACTGTGTATCCCCAAATCCAGGCTGTGAGATTAGTTGAATGGGGTGAATTCCATACAAGCAAGGCTGTTATCCTGGCTAAATGCTGTGACCTTCCAATCAAGAGATATTATTGCAAATAATTTTAAAGGGAACAAAGAGGAGAAGGAAGCAGTCTTTGTCCCCAGGATCCTCATTTAGATCTGTCTCTCTCTCTTTCCCTGGATCCCACAGAGAATATTCTGTGTCTGAAGATTTATGTGTGGATAGCAGATGAAGTTCCATTAATGTTTGCATAAGGATCCTCTTTGCTGTGGGATCCCCTGAAAAAAGAGTGCTAAAGGCAGCTTCAGGAAGGGGAAGTCCCAACAGCTCGGTGGGGTTGTGCTGCCTGATGGCCAGTGGTCCTATGCCTCTGGTGGAATCTCTGTGATCTGTGGGTTGTGGGAGTGAAACCCTTTCCATTTTTCAGGTGGGAAAAGCTTCACCCCCATCTCCCTGGGAACAAGCTAGGGAAAACTCTCTGAGTAAAACACCATAGAAGTTTCCTTCAACCAGTACCTTCTCCTGAGCATTTTTCCATGGGAAGGGCTATGGCCCTGCTAGCTGTTGTTATAATTGTCAGACCGTACTACTCATTGTACTGGCAGAGGGAAAAAAAGTAGGTTTAAACACACTGCTAAAGAAAATGGTGGCACTCTCTCCTTGTAGCTAATAGCTTAATATTTGATCTTTGGAGTAGATCCCATGAGATATTGAGCTCCCTCAAGGCCCATTAAAGGGAAAAAGAGCTGAGGGCCACACAGTATCACTCAGAAGGTGCTCAGCACCTCACAGGATTGGGTCCTACATTCCTGCACAAAGGACAAGAAGAAAAGGGCAGAGTTTAGCATTACAAACATCAGGCTAGATTCTCAGCTGTTTGAAATTGGCAGAGCTCCACAGCCAAGCCAATTTGCACCATCTGAAAATCTGGCCCTATGTATTAAAATAGGTCCCTTGGAAATATTGCATAGTCTTGATTCAAGCAGAAATGCCTAATGTGCCCTTCCCATTTCTATTATTTAAAGGGTCACTAAACAATCAGGATACTCAACTGAACTTATCTTACTGACCATTCTACATACCAGATTATCAATATTCATTTGGCGCTAATAACATCCCTTTCATATATACTGCACTGTGTGAATGCAACCTTAGCCATCTCCCTCCTAAAGCAGGACTGGCATAAACTGAGAAATGATCCCCTATGATTCACATTGCAAACTGCAGGGAAAGTGCTTCTAACCACCAGCAGCTTCTGTTGGTACAGTAGTGGTGAGCCTAGGAAGGGTTAAAGTTTTGTCTGTGACACTGAAATTGAGGCCAGCTGTAGGTCATATTCACGTCCCAGTCACAGGAAAATGAACCTGTGAGACAGAACCTAATTATCTGCTAAACCAAAAGCCAGTCTCAGTTCAATAACTTACGACAGAGCTGGCAGCCAGATATAGTGTTGCCATGGTAACACTGAAAAAAACCCACTGCAGTGGAGAACAAGAAGGAAAAGAAGGAGACTGTAACCCTAAATATGCTGTAGCCATTTGATCTTGGACAAGTATGCATGTCTAAAGAACCAGATTGCTACAGCTGTCTATCCACTTTAATATGCTCTATAATTACTGAAATGAAAAATGCAATTATAGCGTACTCTGGGCTAAAATCTAGGAGTAACTGGCTAACTGGGAATTAATTTTAGAGCGAGCAATATCAGCTTCTTCCCCTCTCAACATGCAGACTTTGAAGTATGTGGGGGTTGGAGAGCAAAGGCGCCTGCTTCATGCTCGTCCAAAATTCTTTCATACCAGTCAACCCTTTGGTTTTCACCATTGCATTCGCTTCCCCCTATCTTCTCCCCAAAATATCCACAAGGGAAAAGTTTAGTAGATTAAAGCACTAACTCTCACTTTGGAGATATCACTATGGTTAAAGAACTATTTAAAGTTATGAGTAAAATGAGTTTAAAGGTCTCAGCTCAATGGCCGGGAAATGGTACCCTACACCAGACAGCTACAGTAGATCATATGCAGAATAATCAATCTATGGTTCTAAAAGGCACAGAACTAAGGACCAATCCTGCAAACGCTTACTACCAAGTATAGTGCTTGCTACCATGAGTAGTTCAAGGGAACTTCTGTTTGGTGGTGAGGGTGGGGCTCAAAGATAACATCAGAACTGGGCTTTTCTCTCTCCTCCTCACCCCCCCCTCCATTAGCCAGATAAAAAGAAATCTCACCCTACAGCTGCCTGCACTGTACACAATTTGCAAATAACTAGAGAAGTCCACTTGCCTGTTTGCCAGTTTCTTAATTAATTTTCTTAATCAAAAGTTCATTCAGCACCTAAAATGAATTCTTCATTTTGAAAACAAAGACTTACTGCTTGCTGCTTCACAGACATCATGTCACTTTCTGAGGATTTTGTTCTATAGTCCTGATGTCAACCAGGTTAGCTGAGATTTCATAAGGGGTGGGGGGTTGTGCGAGAGAGAGAGAGAGATTAAATAAAATAAAATACTGTGGTTGGGAAAATAAATGTAAGCCAACCCCCCTTCCCCAACCCAACCAAGCATTTATTTTGGTCAGCACTTCTGTTATACGTTTATTCAGGTTTCTAGTCAGTGCTATTCAAAGCAGATTGCTAAACAGTGAGATCCAGCCAATCACATATTTATGCTATTGAATCTCAAAACACTGGGTAACTTTTAATTTAAAATTAGATTTCTACTAGGGATTTATAGTTGCAGATCATTTCCCCCCTGAAAGCGTGATGATGAAACATCATCCTCATGTTTTTTATCTTATGTAGTTTTCCTTCATATTGCTGGGTAAACTGCTGTCCTGATCCTGCACCTTACTCAGGAAGAACTTCCATTATTCCAATTGGAAGTCTGCCTGAAAAAGGAATACATATTCTGGTCCTCTGTACTTTGTAAAGCAGGTTGCACATCTACTGCTACTGCATGATGCTATATAAGTAATATAGGAAAATGACTTGTTCAGCAGTACGTTATTGGGTATCATAGTTGTTGCTCACTGTGTGGAGAAAAACAATTATTTTTCTTCCATTGCAGGCAATAGGGAATACAAGTATGTAAGGTTCTCCTTGCATCTCTCAAATGCCAAAATTAAGGACCTGAGCTTGTAAACAATTACTACTGAATGTAGCATTTACTCCCATGTGTAGTCTCACTGAGCTGCTAGGGGCCTAGGATATTTGCAGAGTGTTGGGTTATATGTTCCTTCTATATGTATACATAGTTCCTGTTAACAATAATGAACATTAAAGGGAGGATATGCTGTTAGTTTCAATGGGCCAGACTGACAGTTGACATAAGTGGGTGCATTTCTGCTGAAGTCAATGGAGCTGAACCAGCTTATGCCAGCCATGAATTTTGGCCCCATTTTTATCACTACAAATATAAATGTCCCAACCGTGGACTTTAGCTGTGCTTTACGTTTCTGAAGTGTTGATAACATGCTTTTAAATCAATCTGGGAATGTTCTCCTTCTTCAAGTTCTGCAAAGCCCTTATAGGATCAAGTCCACAGCTGGTGTAAATAGGGTTAAACGTGCTGATTTATAGCAGGTAAGGATATGGTCCACAAACTTGTCCAGAATACATTTTTAAAGGCGCATTTTAGTAATGACGCCCGATTTTCTGTGATAAAGTCTAGTCTCACAGAAAATTCAAGAAGAAACAAATAGAAATGGGAAAACTGTTTAGGTAAGCAAACATGTTGGGAGAATGCAGGACCAGATTAAAGCATATTCAACCTGAACCCAAACTCCTGGAGCCACAGCAGATCAGAATCTCAGCTTTCATTTAAAGAAAAAGAACAAAAGATAACCCTATAGATGCCATCTATATAGTGAAAAGGTGACCAAAATGTAACTGATGTCTGCCTGAGTATGCAGAGAGCCTGAAACAATAAAGCCAAGAGATGTGAATGGCCCTGAAAATTGTGGCTACCTCCAGGAGGGACAGGGCCCCAGCAGGGTGTGGAGCAATGGGGAGCCCATGGGAATTGTGCCTAAAACTCCAGATTGCCTTAATTCAGATATGGGATAATGGGATAATTGTTTACTGAGGTCTCATTTCTTCTTACTGTATTCTTGTAATTCTCACTGGTATGATTGAAGATTGTGCTTGAACAGCTAGAGGAGAACAATCCCAACTATGACTTTACTAGGATACTAGTTCTTATTAAAGAACATCAGGCCTGTACATTTAAAATTGTTATTTACAACTATTAAAATTATAAGATGCTGATCTCCAGTAGCTCCTCCACTGAAATGCAAACATGTGCCTCGGCTAATCCTCTGGGGCTTGTTCAAAATGGTAGGAAAAGATCATCAGTTAATGAAAAGGAGGACATCGCTCTGTCATGGCAGCAGCATTAGAGACATTTATCGATTAAAGTGTCTTTGATTTTTAGCATCAGCATTCACAAAAAAAAAAGAAAAGAGAGAGAGAGAGAGAGAGAAATATTGTTAGGCTATTATGGACATAACAGTAGTGCAGTCCAATGGCCAAATTCTGGCTTTTATGTGTGTGCATGAAATGCCCACTGACTTCCAACACAGCTGCATCCACATAGCTGGGGGCAGAATTTAGCCCCAAGAGATTTCACTCGAATCCCCACTGAAAACATTAGGCCATTTTAACTTCAGAATGTAATTCTCCAAATGGTCACATCCAAATATTTTCAGGGAAGTCATCTCTGTGAACGAGCAACTTCATGCGGAATTTTTAAGGGGGCCCAATGGAGCACAGGACCCTACTGTAATTTAAAGTCAATGGGATTCAAGTGCCTAACTCCTTCAGACTAACACGGCTGCTACTCTGAAACCTAACTCCTTCAGGCTCCTTTGACATCCCATCTATACTGTAACTGAAATGGCCCTCCACAGCCAAAACAAATAAGTCTCAGTGGTTCTAAATTTGGCTATGGACTTACTGGGAGACCAAATCCATTTAGTCCAGCATGCATTAATAGACCCCAGCCACCTTGTAATCAGATTAAAATATGTGCTATAGCTACAGCTGCTATCTAGGCTAAAGGTGGGGTTGTTTTTTTAAATCTGGTTATAACGCAGTGAATCTGCTTTCCCACTCCACCACACCTAGCATAGTCGCCTGTGCAAAGTGGCTGAAAAATAGTACCATTCTGACCTAGTAGTATTTTGTGCACAGGTGTAAATGACTATGCAAGGTGCACACCAGTGTAGAACCAGGTATGGTTTGTAATATACACACCGAGTGGATCAAAGTCACAACTGCATTCGTTACAACTGTGCTGAGTAACCAATTGTTTATACTGCACAGACAGAACTTGAAAGAAATGACTGAAGAAAATACCAACTAAATCCATTTTGATTGTCTTCATATAACATGTTGTAGCATGTCTTGATAAACTGGAATTATAGAGCAGAGTATCTTGATCTAATCCTCTTAAAATCAACATTTATCAGTAGATATTACATTGTGGTTTTGTAACAAGAACTGCCTTATGCCTTATGACAGGGGGCTGCAGATTACATCAAAGCACATTTTAACAAAAGTTATAGACATTTACAAATTATGGGCCCATAATTACAGTGACAGATACAATATATGAATCATCCAGTCAGGTTGCAAGTTACAAAAACTAAATATCTCATTTAAATCCAGTATGGATATTTAAATTCAGTTTCCATTAAAAACAGTTTTTGTATCAAGTAAAACTGGAATATAGTGAGGTTGCGTCAATAGCTACTTTAAAAAAAGTGCAAGTAAACTAAATATGATTTTAGATTTCTTTGCTGAATAACCAAATATATCCTTTAATGGGATAACTTAAAGTCATAGTGCAGAACTGGTATTCAGCAATACTCCAGTCTTCAATCTGGGCTTTTTAGATGAATCTGTAATTTTTTTATGTGAAAAGAATTCCTAGAGCATGAAATACATCCCTGTATGTTACAGTGGCCCCAGTCCTGCATTGCTTGGATTCCCAGAGCTGCAGAAGAAAATCAATAGGCATTTGGGGTGCATAAGAAAGGTAGGATCAGATTCATAATATGGATTATTTCAGCACTAGAAACTTTACGAGTGATATGTTAGGGTGGAGGGGTGCAACTTTTCCAAACCTAACATTTACTGGGTAAAATCCTGTACCCGTTGAAGTCAACGGCAAAACTCACATTGGCTTTAATGGGGCCAGGATCTCACCCATCATCTTTATGTCAAAGAGCTTTATCATGTCCTTCTGTAAGTACATATGTAGGCAGGGCATTAATTTACACTGAAAACTACTCATGAAAACATCACAGTGCTACATGACACATCTTGCAATCAAATCCATATTAAAATCCCTCTATTATACAGAACAATGCACATGGGCTGAAAAAGTTACACAACTATCAGAAAAGGGCCAAAACCATCAGAAATAGCCACCATACCACATGTGCCGAGGAAGGCTGCATGCCCACACATTACAAAAAGTGGTTGAAAAAAGCCCTTAAAACAGGTAAAACAGCTGAGTTTAATTAAGGTTGTTAAGCACAATTGTGACCTGGGGCCTCAATGACGCAAAGCAGATATCTGCCCAGGCATACATAAGTCTTCAGGGGAGTTTTGCCAAACTTCCATATTCACAAATGCAGCTGCTGGGGCTATTTTGAGAACGCATTCCTTGTTAACCCTAATGTAATCCAGACTGTCAGCACTTTTATCCCACAACAGCACTCTCTCGTTTGCTGCCTCTAGTGATGGGCTGAGATACACCCAATGGACATATTTGCAATTGGCAGCATCCAGTACGTGCATTGCCATTGCATTGCGTGTCATTTGATGCACTGGACTATGCTGCATTTGCTCTGGGTTTTTTTTTCATGTTATTCCTACAATTTTTCAAGGGTATCATACACCAAAAACTGAATCTTACCACAAACACCACTCTGTTTTCATTGCATAAAAAAAAATTGCTGTATGCTGTTTTCAGTAGTTGAATTTAGAATGACATCAGCCACTTGTGTGTACCGACCTTCACTATAGGTCTTGGACAACTTTCCTCGTTCCCCTTCAGATAGCTCTATCTATCCAATGGCAGCTCCATATCAAAATGGTAGGTAGGGCTCTGCTAACGTGCCTTAGTACCGGACCCGTTCATTATTTAACAGCACTTTTGAAAGTGCCCTCGTCTTGTCTTCTGACTGACAGTCAGTTCAAGGAAGTTGTGTTCTTGCACTGGAATGCTGTACAGGAACATGTACATGGATTCTCATTATTTAACTACGCTTTTTAAAGTACCCTTCATTGTTCACTTGTGATTGCTGGGCTAATCAATGAAGTCTTGCTCTACTGTGGCTGTGAAGTCCCCTGCTGGACTATACATGTGTACTATATAGTCTGGCGCACCAGAGCAGCTGCTCCCACAGGGAACCTTCACCTGGAAGAGCTATCCTGTTATATTAGCAGCCATGAATGACAGAGACAACTAGAGGGAAGGCACATTATTTTTTTTCTGATTTTTTTCCTCTTTTTGTTTTTGTCAGTGCAACTCTGTTCTGGGTGCCTCAGTTGCAGAGATTGCTGTGGGAATATCTGGCCAGGCCAGTATATTCATGTAAAATTTAGCATATGGGTCAGCTTTAAAAAAAACCCCGTTCAGGGATAATTCCATTCCCTAAGGTTTTGTTTGTTTGTTCTGCATCCAAATTTTAGAAAATGCCTAGGAAAAGTTTCTGTCATAGATTCTGGGCCAGGCTGGATGGGATGTGTGCATGGTGGGGCTCTGATGCAGATTCATCCCACCCTCCCAGAAAGAATGCCTGGGGAGCTCAGACTAGGGTAACAACTTTGCTGTCTTTTCAAGGGTTATGGCATTCACTCCCTGCTAGACCTGGCCAGCTCTGAGTACCACGGCGTCTGAGATTATGCCTCCTACCAATCCCAGGTATTTCTGGTACCTGCCAGTGAGGAAGGGGGAATTCAAAGGATGTTTGCTCCACACCCCAAAAGGGGACTGTGCTACCACCTGCACAAGATTGCAAGGGAGACAAGTTTCCTTTACACATGCAGAGTCATGTCCACAGGATGCTGTTTCTAGAGAGACACTTCTAGAACTGTATATAGTATGTAGGAAGTGAAAGTCGTGTAACACAACTAATCCTTTATCAAGATTATGGGAATCCCAAATAAGACACAAAAAAGAACAAGAAAAGGTTTGGAGTAGTATCCCAACATTTGTGAAATGAAATTGATTTCCATTCAAATCAGGTATTTTACTCTTCTTGAAAATGTCAAGGTGTCAGCCTTGGCCATTACCAGACCGTGATTTATAGTTGAGACAAAGTGATAATACTCAGGTGACTGTCTGGAGTTGTACTGCAGTGTCTGGAAAGGCTACAAATGACAGCCACCTCTTTTCTTAACCAACTTGCATTGCTTATCTAAAATCACAGTCATTTCCCCCCCCATCCATGATAAGAAAACGATAAAATACAGGCCTAAAGATTTACTTAGACTGAGGAAAATAAACAAGCATTGTGAAGGGAATAGATTACAGATCTTCAGAGGAATACATTAAAAACATGCTTTATGACAAACTGTATCTCCCCTGTTTGGAAGACTGTATTTAAAACATGATCCTGAGCAACTAGTTTACATTACAGAGGTCATTTTAACTCATCTGTATAAAGACAGTGTATTTCTATAATTCAAGTGAAGTACAAGCATGGGAAATACTGAATGTCAAGATAAATTTCCAAACATTCAGAGTTATAGTCCCAGTTTTATTCCATTTGGAATTAAGATTAAGATATTGTGCTAACCATACCATTCAGAGAGAATATCAAATACTGAGATTGGCACAACCTAGGTGATAAGGTGATTTGCACTTTATACATATGATTAGAAAGAGTTAGAAATGACCCAGATATTGTATGGTCAAATACTCAGGGCACGTCTTCACCGGCAGCACTTTAACGTGGTTGTGTAGGCGTGGCATAACGCCCCCCACCTCCAGGAGGGGAATAGTTACCAGTACTGTCTACAGTGGCACTTTACAGCACTGAAACTTGCAGTGCTCAGGGGGGTGCTTTTTCACACTCCTGAGCGAGAAAGTTGCAGCACTGTAAAGTGCCAGTGTAGACAAGCCCTCAGATACTCAGTTATTTCTCCCGTTGACTTTAACAGGAATTTTGCTTGACTCGGGATGACAGGATTTACTCCATAGAGCCATGGGACAGATTTATAAAGGTATTTAGATGCCTAAAGGTGCAGATCAGTGCCTAGTGAGATTTACAGATGTGCTCAAACAGATTAGGTGCACAACTCCCATTAACTTCAATGGGTGTTAGGCATCTACTCTGTTTAGGAACTTCTGTAACTCTGGCCCCATACCCTTACCCTTTCAGCTACAAATGCAGAGGGGCCCTACTAACTTATGGTCAGAGTGGATAACCAACTCAACCTGAGCTCCTAGTGCAATGGAGTGGTTAAGAAAGCAGACGTGATCTATGAATGTATAAGCAGGGGAATACAGAGTAGAAATAGGCATTATTGCCACTGCATATGGCATTAGTGAGATCATTACTGATATGTTAGTGTCTAGTTCTGGTGCCTACACGTGCAAAGGATGTTCACAAATTAGAACAAGTTGAAAAAAATGCTTCAAGACTGAGCTGAGGTCTGGAAAAACCAGCTTTTCAGTGAAAGTCTACAGAAGTTCAATTTATTTAATTCATCCAAGAGACGGGTAAGAGATGACTTGATCACAGTCTGCAAGTACCTATATGGGGAAGCTGGACAAATTCAGACTAGAAATAAGGTGCACATTTTTAACAGTAAAGATAATCAGTCATTGGGACAATTTAGGAAGGGTGATGAGGGATTATCCATCACATGAAGTATTTATAATAAAGATTGGTTGTCTACTAAAAAGATATGCTCTAGCCCAGTCAGAAGTTATGGGCTTGATGCAGAAGTTTATATGGTTCATGTTATGCAGGAGGCAAAATGACTTTAAAAAATATCTGAATCTATAAAATGGAAGCATTGTAGTTCTCCTGTGTGGGGGAGGATGCCAGCCTCAGAAGCAGGTCCATTACTTATATGGCACCAAGTCTCTTAGCATAACTTAATGCAGATGGTGTTTGGGAGCTGGCTGGGCATGGGCACAGAGGCATAGATATCATGACTATGCTGTCCTTGTGGGGCAGCTGCATAAGAGCAGTAGAGCCTACTGCAGTCATTAGGGTTTGCTGTCACTTCATGGTATGGGCTGGATGCTGGTGAAAGGATTTTGGCCTTTGTGAGAGTAAGCAGAAACAAAATTTTATATATATCTATCTCATATAGAACTAGGGGAAGTGTAAAGAACAGTGTTTATCTAGACAATTGCTGCACCCAGCAACTCTTTCTTGAAGAGCAATTTATTGACAATACTTTTCCTACTGGATGTCTCAGAGCATTTAAAATGCTCCCAATGGTTTTCTATCTGACAACTCATAAATGTGGGTGCAGAAACTACGTTGGAAGGTCTTGATGTGGAATACAAGATTCAGGGCATTGGGACAATGAACCTATCACTGATTTAAATGTGACCCAAGTCAGCAGTGACAGAAAGTTACTACAATCTGGCAGCTAGTGACAGATGTGAAATAAATTGTAGTGTTCAATGCAGCTGCTTGTGGACAGACAACCACATTACAAAAATACACCACCAGAACTGATTTAGGGTGGAGATTAAAGACTGAATGGTCTGGAAGACTGAACATCCCACGCACATCTATATAAGTGGTGGTCCCTGAAGAATGGGACTAGGCCCTGGTCTACACTACAGACATGTTGATATAACTATGTCACTCAGGGGTGTGGGAAATCCACATTCGATCGATGTAGTAATACTGACCTAACCCCTGGTGTAGACAGGGCTACGTCGATCGGAGGGCTTCTGTTAACATAGCTACTGCCTTTTGGGGAGGGGGAGTAACTGACAAGACAAGCTCTCCTGATGGCATCGGTAGTGTCTTCACTAAGCGCTACAGCGACGCGGCTGCATGGACACAGCTGAGCCACTGCAGCACTGTAAGTGTCCACAGACCCTGATGCACACGGACAGTGGTGTTGGGAAAATTGTACTGCTGCTGCTCCCCTTCTGGGCCCAATCTTGCAATTCCTGAATCATTGGGTACATTACCAATATCTATGAAAATGTCTGTCCAAGCAAACCATGACCTTGATCCGATTATTCATTATTGATATTACCGTAGCACCTAGAGGTTCAAACCAAGATAAGAGCCCCATTGTACTAGCAATTGTGAACACATCTAGAAAGAGACAATCCCTGTCCTGAGGAGCTTACAGTCTAACTAGACAAGACATAGGGCTGGAGAAAAGAAGAATAACTATACCCATTTGAATGAGGAACTGAGACAGAGAGATCATATGCAACTTGCTCCAGGTCACACAAGAAGCCTGTTGCACAGCAAGGAATTGAACCCAGATCTCCGGCGTTATAGGCCACTGTCTTAATTACAAGATCATCTTTCTACTGAGCTAACAACAAGCCATGGCATAGGAGAAAAAGATACTCATGTATAGTAGGAGAGGCTTAATATTTGGTGGAGAGAATTCTTAGGCATGGGTTGATATTCATTTCCCGTGCATTGGGTTGATTTTCTCCAATCTTCAGACACTTATCGGACTTAGATAGCAAATGCACGTGCCTTGTTACAGCATTTTGAATTTTAGCCATTAAACTTGATGATTGTGATTTTCCCTAAGCATTTCTTAAGAAATGATCACCAAAGGCTATAAGGGCAGTCTGCAGCCTACAGCAACCATAAACAAATAAAAGTGCCTCACTCCACTCAACCCCGACACACCACCAGCCCTCAGCTAACTGTAACATTCAGGCAAAATTTCATTCTGGGGAGTCAGTCAGGGCAGGTTACCAAAAGGCCCTCTTTTTTAAGGGAAACCCCTTATAGACACCTGTGACCGGCTAACTTCTAACAAGTCAATATAGCATCTCTTTAGGCTGTATTTCAGAAAAAAATGTACACAGGTGTCACACATACAGAATTATGGGAGATGCTATAATTTAAAAATAGTTTTGCCCTGTATTTTTCCACATGGCTCCCCTAGATTTACTTAAAACATAACTGGTCACCCTAAGCTGCCAAATGGGCAGCTGTGTTATGTATATATACACACAGACTATAGACACATTACATCCCTACGGTTTTGATGAGCCCGCCTGTTGGAAACATAAGTGGGAGTGCAATTGCTTCTAGTCTTGAGGGGAGAGGCAGTGATACAATGTTAGCCACGAAATGGCTGCAAGCAGCCATTTTGCATTGCAGGCATGACAAGTTTTGATGCACTCAACATCCCCATTTCCTTTGCCACACAGACCAAGACAGTCAGTCTCTGTGCATTGTGTGAACAAGTATGAGACAACTCAGGACATGCATTAGGCACTGACTAGCCTGTCTGATCACCTGAAGTGCTGTGCAAATAGTCTGCTTCCAGGGGACATCCAAGAAGCGGGCCTGCATACCCACTACAGGATTAGCTGGTCTGTGGATAAGCAAAGGCCTTCACATTTCCAGGGCTGTCAATCCAACACTTTTAATGAGCAGTAAATTTGGTTTAAAATAAAAGAATACTGCTAAAGCTGAGCATTCATTCAAGTCAAGGTTATCTAGTGTAGTGAGTGCCCTTGAAGGTGGCATAACAGCAGATAATTCCTGCCTCCCAAATCACAGTCTCTGAGGTTTATGTTCTACATATTATCCCTTTTATTTTTAATAGCCAATGACCAGGGCTACCACACCATTGCATGGAAGAAAACTAATGATAAAGGGAGCTTAGCTGCTTTATTTTTAACCCTTAGGAAGCCACACAACCAGGCAGCTAACAAGCTAGTATGAAACCGCTAACTGGCTAGTTACCAAAGGAGTTTGGAGGAAATGGGGAAGCTGTAGTGTGCTTTGGTTTGCCAGAGAAGACCAGGACATTGCTTTGGAATGAGTCCTGTCAGCCCTGTCTTCCTGATGATGGGGACACTCACTGATCTCTGGCACAGCATTCCTGACACAGCCTATTTCTAGTTCCTGGCCCGTTTCCTCAGGCTGCAAAATTAGCGGGGAGCCAGCTTATCTGGGACCTTATAGCCAGAAAGTGAAAGAACAGGCATAGAGCCAAAGCAACAGTAATAGTGGGAGGCAGGGGTTAATTCAAACCTAGAGTAGGGTATAGAGTGCATTTTGTGGTGCTACACATAGATGGTCATAAAAAGGAATTTATTCTGCTGGAGGTGAGGGGAATACCACAATGGAGAAGGAGGTTGCTTCTTTTAGGGAAGGGAGAAAGGCCAGCAGCTGAAGACAAGTGCACAGACGTCAGTTTAGATGCACAGTGTAATGCAATGAGAATGGGGCCTATAAGGGTTAACATTGTGCTTCCATTTCATATGACATCTGTTATCAGAAAACTGACCATCTTGCCCCACTCTTTATTTAGGAATGTCATTTTTTTCAGCATCCATTCTGGGACAGCAGAATGTACACAGAAAATAAAAGTACAGAAAAACTGGAAACCCTGCACGACAACACGCTCAGATTTACCTCAGGACACAAAGAGATTTCTTCCACGTCAGAAGTGTGATACTGTACCCTACCCTGGCAAAGGGATGTACTGTGATCTAAGAGGACTCTTCCCTTGCTAACTGCTGCACTGATATTAAAATCATCATATATTTAGAAAAACAGAATCTCTCTTATTCATAGGAGAGCGTCTGTTCATCTAATGTAGCATGATATTTTGGGTAAAGGGATACATTAATACGAAAGGGACTTTGTTAGGAAGTATTGAAGTTGCAACTTAATTCCTGAACCAATCTGTTAAAGGAAATAACTACCTTAACTAAAGTACATTTTCCTTTTATGCCTGCTTAATTTCTACTTTAAACTTTCCACTCATTGTACTCTAAGCTCTACCAGTGAATTTAAATGGGGATTCACTATATGTTTAGTGCATTCAAGAATTCTTTGTTACAGTTCCCACCCTGCTGCATTATGTGAGCTCTGCCACGGAAGTCCAGCAGTCGGTTTGTTTTCTGCTATTAATAAAAGAACCTACTTTTTTCCACTTCTTTGAAGAAGTTGAAAGGGCTACATGTTAGAGGGGGAGGTGGTGGGGAACAGATTGTGGTGTAATCCCCAAACGCAAATGCTGCCTAGATTAGAAACCTCCCTGAAGAAAATTTACAAATGCTAAGACTGTGCTTTTTGTGTGAGGAACACTAGAGCAATAACTTAGCCACATACTGGGTTTTGCCTACTGCTTAGGGAGCCTACTAGGTGAAAGGAATTAAATGAAGGGGGGAAAAATCTTCCAGTTGGGTCTTTGTGCTGATGCCATCCATTCCTTTCAGTATCCAGTGACTTACCAGTAGAACTATTTTGATATGTAGTTCATCACTGCATTATTCTAATATAATTCTGAGGGAATCTATTAAAGTAAAACCCACCAAATGGGATTAACCCATTGTCAGTATTTTTACAGAGTCCAGGAAAAGCTTATTTAAAAGGGTGGGACATTTTACATTGTTTTCCCTTCACACCTCATCATGCACAAGGAAAAACTATTCAGCAAAACTAGGTTAATTTGTTTTGTTACTTAAAAATAAATAAATAAGAAGCAAATGATTACCGCAAAGAATGACAGGCCTGTTACAATCACTAATGGGTAGAATTAAAACCCAAAATCTGCTTTTTTCCCCACAGGATACTTGTATTCTTCTAACCATCATTATTGTAGCTACTTTATCACACAATTACAAACTAATCCTTAATTCCAAAACAAGCAGGAACAAGAATAAAGATGTAATGCTGAAAGCCTATGAGAGAAACTTCAGTGCATAATCAACTATATGATTTTTAAATCCAACTTATATCAGGTTAAAAATTCTTATACACATAACGTAGTTTTGTCACTGTTGATTTAAGGAATCTTATGTTCACTTAATCTTAATTGCCTCCATATTCCATCTGTTACCAGGACACTGTAAGTAAAAAGTAGCTTTACATACAACTTAATATTACTAGATTAATGTATTTCATCTGATAAGGATGAATCTAGTGTTACGGAGGGCTAGAAAGATGCAGCATTCAATGAAAACTGAAGATGCCTCATTTTAACAAATGATGAAAGATATTACCAAGGGGATGTCTCCCACAAATGCCCTGTTTAGACAAAGGGACTTTAAATGAACCTACACAGCAAAATTAATGTAGTCCCAATATTTATCTGGTGCTTGAGTGATACAATTTAGTTGACAATTGTTTATGGGATCTTATCTTTTGAATGTAAATTTGCTTTTTTCTAACAATGTTTGTAATGTCAAGGAGTTTTATATATAACATTGAATTTGGAAATCTGGTCTCTTTTCTGGGTTGCAGATGGAAATAGCTGCATTTCAGTCCTAAATTAAGTACCCAGTCAGGAACGGAGTATAGTCATCATATGGACAAATCAAAATGATGGCTACAGTTACTGCCTACAGATATTTTTGTTGCACTGCATCTTAACGTGGTGAAAAAAGCTGTGAGTTAGCGAACCATAGATGTGCCAATTTTCATTACCCATGTAAATGGATAACATCTTCTGTCAAACTTCATTGATATATTTCATCAGATGAATAGGAATATGCCCTGAAATGTAATAATTGTAGATTCTTGTGATACAGTTTAAGGTAGACTATCCTTTCCTCCAATTCCAAAAGTAATTAACTTTGACTAATTAACAGTTCCCCAGACTCATGTAGCATTCTTCTAGACAATATTAATGGATGCTAAAGTTTATAAGGTTTGGAAAGGAATCCTGACTGGTAGATTTAACACTTATATACAAAGGTGTTAAGGACTTTCAGGTTAATGAATGGTACTGATCAAATCACACTTGGCATGAGCCATAAACACATTTTATTTTGGTATAACGTGAAAAGCGTTGTCTTTGTTGAATTTAAAAATGCTTAAAAATGACATCCTGGAAAATGTGTGTCCCCTCTATGAAGATTAAAAGTTAAAATATATGATTATCATGATAATAACCCAATTGTATGTGGCAGACAAAAGAAAAGCTAATACTTCCCCTTGCTTTTTGACTGATGTTTTTGTTGGGCTCCAGCTAAACAGCACTTTAAGTTGACAATAAATTAGCAAACAATATGAAGGAAAAGGCGAGGAAGGAGGAAAATCATGCAGGGGTTAAGATGTTTATGTAAAACAGTGATTTTCCTTTTTAAAATTAAAACGTACAAATAAGCTGGTGTCAGGGGCTAGGTGATCCTTCATTTCCACCGCATTGAGCAGGCTCACATCAGCAGCAGACAGCCGTTAATATATGCGTCTGGCTCAGTCTGGTCTACCAACTAGGAATTCATCGAATTGTTAATATCACTCCTTTTTTGTATGCATCACACATCATTTTTTTCTCTCTCTCTCTCCGTTGCTAGAGGGTTTTTTTTTAAAGCTGTAGCATGAGCTGATTACCCAAAATCACATATTATATAGCATTTAGAAAATAATATACTCCAACAGAAAAAGTAACAGACACATAAATGAATACACATTATATGTGTGTGTGTGTGTGTGTGTGTATGTTTTTGATATATAAATCATAAGCACAAAAGATCTGTTTGCTGTCAAGCAGCTAATAAAGAGAAGTAATACATGCTGCCAAAGTATAAATAAGACTGCTTTCTATAGGCTGTCTGTGGGCTTGGTCATGCAGTCTGGACATGGGCAAAAAGTCTCACTGACCTCAATGGATGTTTTGCCTGAGTAAAAGACAGGGCTATATATTTTTATGACGGCTTTATCATGTGCCAGTTCTTAGTTTGGCATTGTTTGAATAGGTAAAAAGGCGTAGTGTGCTCCAACTTTTTCTCCCTTTTCCAAGGGCCAGTGGTGAATAGGGTTGGTATAGAATACCCACTATACTATCAGAGTTCAAGCTTTTGCTGCAGAAACAATATTCTGCCCCCTTCACTGGATTCATGTTTTTGGTGTAACACTAAATAAGCCACACAGGGTTATTTTCTGGATTCATTTGATCACCACTGTCACTGTCGGAAAATATTTGGAATCTTTGTGTTATTAGTTCATGACTGAGACAGGTGAAAAATGCAGCATCTAATGTCTTTTTTTTTTTACACTTAAGGCTAATTGTAAAATTAATCACAGACATGGACAAATTAGATATGAACTAATCACATTCAAGAAAATTGTGCTTATACCTAAATGCGCTACAGATCCCTCATGTACAGATATATGTGCATAATTTATCTGAAAAATGAAGCATAGTCAGGATTTGTACTCTGGAAAATGTTATGCATATTTTAAATACCATAGATATTATATATCAGCATGTCTATACCACCTGCAATATATTTAGATCTCACTATATAGTTTATCAGGGCAGAATACCTGTTCACCTGATCAACACCTTTAATATTGTTTTTAAAACAAGTCAGAGACTCTATTATGTATAATCAAGTCAATTGCTGCCAAAGTGCCTCATCAGTGCATCATCCTGGTTTGATATTTTAGTTTTGTGTACTCAGATTTAGATCTACTCCTCTCAGATTACATAAATAGAAACCATCATAAGTCAATACACCTTTCCTTAAAAGAATTACTAGTACATCTAGGATGGATCAAATGTTTCCAAGTAACTCTTGAGTGTTTTGAGCATGCAAGATTGATGGCTTTATGAAGAAAACAATTTCATCATTATTAGAAACTACATATCTTTGGGATAGGTAAGACTTTTTTTTAAAGTAAAGCTTTAACCGTAGTTTTAGTGACTTGATTGAAAACTATACAGAGTGTGGTTTGTTTTGTACGAAAATAGGACAACAAAACCTTGAATTATTCTGTTTAATAATAATTTATTTTAACAACAGCATTACAATAAAACACAATTCCTCCCACATATGTGGAAAAAATAAACTGGAGCCAAAATATCCGTTTCAAAATGACCAAATTGTTTAGATGCTTGCCCTAAGTAAAGCCTTTGTTTCAATCAGTGAAGTGTGACAGTAGTACACTATTAACAGGGTGCTGCACCATCTTGGGTTAGATACAGGAAACTGAAACAAAAATTAATCAGGACCAAATTACTTATAAAACATTAAGAAAAACAGTCAATTTTTCTGTGTTCTGGTTCAGCACTTTAGGAGTGATAGACATTACAACGTAGCTGTGTCCTGGTAAATCTTATGCTGAAGCCATTGAAGTATTCAGCATATGGGGACAACACAAAAGTTAGTCTGTTTTTATAAGTGAAAAGTAAAAAGTGAGGGAAGAGACTGAAGTCTGAGCCTAATTCCTGGTGTCCGGTCTTCTCTGCTGAGATACAGTAAGTAAATGAAAAGTATGTGGTTCTGTGTGCAAAGTGACTTCAACACAGGATTATGAATTTGACACCAGGTTTCTCTTTTCTTTCAGAGTAAAGGGTTAATATACCAAATGAGTACCTTTATTGTATTATTATATAGACTAAGAGATATGGTAACAACTATAAAGGAATCTCTGCACTTCCTTACAGGAAAAGAGAAGCAACAGTTTTCTTGAACGCTCAGATTATTACCCCAAAGACAACAGTATGAATGCATTTGCTAGGCCTCACAGATCAATGTATAATTTGTAAGTTTCAAAAAGTTCATTAAATGTTATAGCAATACATTTGGAAATGTGTTTCATTTTATTTATCCACCAGAAGGATCCGTAATAGCAAATTATGGTTGAAAACAGTGCATTTATCCTTCAGTACTTGATTTATGTAGCTATCTGTCATTCATTTTAAATTTTAATTCTAAATGTTACGTTATCCACTACAATATAGGTTTCCAAACATACAAATTATGTAGAATCTTTATATTGTACAATACATAGAAGCAATTTTTTTGTAGCATAACACTAGTTCTTAACATCTGAAATAAATATTTTCACCCAGATAAGAAAATCTCCTTTGGTTCTGTTAATATTGCAGTAAACAATCAATAAAGTCCAAAGCTGCTGGTTCCCCTCCGCCTAGGTCCCAAGAGCCTGACTTGTGATTGTTGCTAAAAAACCTCACAAGTTAGGGTCTCAGGGACTAGGAAAAGTCCGATATGATCCAGTAGAATTCGTCTTCAAATAATCTGAATCACTTAGTCGTCAAGATTACATTCAGTAAAACTTTTGTTGCTGTTGTATAAAACCCCCACCTTTTCAAGTAGGGGGTGGAAAAGATCAAATAAATAGGCAATATACACACATACATTCAAAACAATAATATCAGCTGATTGATCAAGACACTTGTTAGAATAGATTCTACAACTTTGGAAAAAAGGAGTACAAATAAAATCTTTACTATTCTGACTCATGAGTAGCCATAGTACAATACATCAGAAGGATAAGTCTGTAAATGGGTTAAAGTCTGCTTGCAGCAGATTTGTACAGTAAATGTTTGATTCTATTTCCTCTAATGCCTTAAAGATGGATTAAATGCTTGTTAATGGGTTTCTAATTGAAATATTTCCCCATTATACCTCTACAGTAAGGTGGGCCCTAGGATATAAAGCACTTTAAACCCATCCTCAGTGCAAGGATAACTTTCGGGCATCTATTTACTTTTTGCCTCTTTCCCATATTCAACATTGAATCCCATTACAGGCTGATATTAACAGCTGCTTCTTTTCCAAACTCAAAACTACCTTTCACTCCATAAACGGTAGAAATTATTGACATGCAAAGATTGTCGTTATTTGAGTCGAGTCACTTGAACCATCTACAACTTTTAAACATTGTCGATAGAGTAAGCAAACTGATCGTATTTCCCAAATCATTTTGTTCTGAAGCTGAAAACTTTTAATGGCTTGACTGCAATCCTGAATGAGATTCACATTCCTTCTCCTCCAATCTTTAGCCTTGCTTGCGGGACGGAAAAGAACATTTCTACTTTAGGGATGGATCCACGATGTTTTTTCAGAACCCAGAGCAAAAGAATAAGTGGCCATAAAGGTCCTAGCCACTGAAGTAGAATCTGGTATAGAAAATTCAGTGCTCTTCAGGAAGCGGTTCAGCTTTAAAGGGAAAAAGAGAAGGGGGGGAAGAATTAGAATATATGCTAGTAGAACAGGTGAATCATCCGTTTACAAGTAAGCTGTACAGAAAGCTTTGTTGAAGACAATATTTGCTAATTGCCTTACTACCTTCTTGCCCTCCCTCACTCTTCTCTCCAAATGTTACCTCAGATTTCAATACATCTTGGATTACTTTAAATATTTTGGTCAGTGATATAATGCAACATTATATAGGAGCTTTTCTTTGTCATTTGGTATGCACTATTCAATCAGTTATGCCTTAGACACTAACTAGTTAAATGAAACAATAAAAAAAATCCAAGCATTCCCTAGATTTCATTCCATGCTTTTAAAAAAACAAAACAAAACAAAACTGAGCATGGTTTTCCAAGCAATTTTTGACCACGGCTTTCGAACCAATAATTAGAATGAAAAATCTCTCCCTTCTATAAATATGACATTAACATAATTACACCACCCCCATCACATAGACCCATCCTCCTTAGGGAATACATCTGATGCTCTGAAGATGGAAATCAGTCAGATTTTAGTTGCTCTCAAACGTACCTTTGCTTCTCACTGACTGACTCGCTTTTACCTTCCACGCACACGCACACAGCCACAGACACACACACACACACACACACACACATGCGCGCACACACGGACACACACAAAAAGGCAAGGCAAAGCAGCGGATGCTGACTCAGAGCTGTTGTGTGTGGAGGGGGTGGTATCGGCTGGTATTTTCACTGCACTCATCATTAACATTAACTCACTGTCTAGCATCCACCCTCTCTCAGACCTGCTGGACTGCAGCATTTGCATGACGCTGTCACTCTAGCCCTTGCAGGTCAGATGTTGGAAGGATAAAAAAAAAGCGCCTCAAGGCTCTCATAAGAAATGCCTTCATTTCTTCCAAAGGGTCCCTCTTCTTATTTTTCCACCTTTTTACTTCCTCTGTTGCGGTGTCTCAGTTGTTTGACATCTTTCCGGAAGAAAATGTCTTGAGCTGCAATAAGCCAGTAGTCAGTCGGTCCTCCCCTCACCTCACACTCCTATTCCCTCCCCCTTTTTCTCCTAATCAATAAGACAGATCTCCAAATGCAGTTGTGAAAACAGGCTCTGACACACAGACTTTCATCCTCGATCCTCTGCCTCAGGAATAGCAGGCAACCCAGGCTCACACGTGATGTAGGGAGAAATAATGCCAGCAATTCTTTAACAGTCTTAGAGTTCATTCTACGCCTTCTTCATTTTTTCCTTTGCTTGAATAAATATTGGTGAAAAGGATATAAGCTGCTGGGATCCAGAATTTTCTCCTATTTTTTGTTGAATAATGAAAATGAAAATTTCTAATTTCAATGTGAATCCAAATGATGGCTTTTTTAAAACTAGTTGTACTCTCACTTGGTAGGAATTATATTATTTTAGCCAAATCATTGCCAAGATCTGAATCACCAATACGGTGTTGAAATAATAAATTGCTGGATTTAAATCAGTGCTTCACAAGACATTAGTCATTCTTTTAGACCTCCTTATACAAAATAGCGTGTGTGTGTGTGTGTGTGTGTGTGTGTGTGTGTGTGTGTGTGTGTGTGTGTGTGTGTGTGAGAGAGAGAGAGAGAGAGAGAGAGATACAGGCAGACAGAAGCAATATATACTACTCAATATACAGAACAGTGGGCATGCGAGTACCTCATAATGCTAATATATTGATCTATATATTCTGTGTCATTTATCTAGAGTATTCTCTGTGTGTGTGTGTGTGTGTTTATATATATAGTACAGTGTATAATGTATGTATTATACATATGCACAATACCTGTAAGTTATACACACAGTATAAAACAAAGCTTTGTTAGCTGAAATGCAGGCACATTTGTATTATAGACTATGAAATCCATAAAGCACAGTTACGGTGTGTGTTTTTACCTTGTTCCTTTGTTCTTAAAACAAGTACTTTCATGACATACAGCGCAATAAACTCACTAGCGTTTCCTTTTTACGTGAGCAATTATTTTACCAGACAATACCACTACACAGTGATTTGTAGTATGAAAATTATTCACAAAAGACAGAGGAGCAGCACACAATTCTCAAGCCAATTCTAAAAGCTGTCTGGTGCTGTAGAAATTCTCAGCTTACCCACACGGACAGATCCCAACATGCAGTGCAACACTGCAGTACCAACTAAGGTAGCAGTTTGGCAACATAACTGTGGCAGCAAACGTGAAGGGCATCCATTCGCAGAAAAGTTCCAGAGAAAACACTACAAACCCCCAGACTACAGAAAACAAAACCATTGTGGTACGAAATCTAAACCCAGCTTGTACACCAACTCATGACCAATCATCATTAATAAACCAAAAGTAGACAATTAGGAAACAGTTAAGTCTGTAATCTCAGAGAGAGGCACACACCCACAGACAGAGAAAGCAAGCGAGAGAAGAACGCCAAGCATGAGACAACAAAAGCAAGGATGAAATCAGATTTGGAAAACTGAAAAAAAATACAGGATTATAGCATTCAGTTTGGCATTTACTGAGGTATTAAAAAAAATTAACACATTCACAGTATGGCTTAAAATACTTATTGCCATCAATAGTCTGTGACGGATGCCAGCTTCTTATTGCTATACGTACATTAGATTGGTCATCCCCTTTTAATCTCCATTTGCTCAGACCCATCCATTTTTTTGCTGCTCCAGCATCTGTGCCCTTTATGCTTTTTTCTGTATAGTTACCCACAATACCCTGGATAAATTAATGTCGTGACCTTGCTATGGCTATCACAGGCGGGAAAACGTCTACTATTTTAATAATTGAACGTTCGTGTACAGCAAACTGCCTCCTGATAGCCCAGCTTTGTGGACAGCCTCCAAAAAGAAGCCTTTGCTAGCTCTGCAAACCAAAAACAACAGATGCAGATACTAGCCACATCTTTTGTTTTTCCTCCTCTGTCTGTGCCATCTCACACTCTCTGCCTCCGTCTCCTCAATGGTTAAAAACATTAACCTGCTCAAATTAGAAACTTTAGAGTAAAACCATGAGGACAAGTCAACATTTTAAATGGCTGCACATTTTGTAAATTTATGTCCAGACGGTGAGTAGGGAAAGTATCCAGGTTCAAGTGCTGAGGCTTCACTTGGGAGCACCTTTGGGACCAAGGGGCACACAGACTAAATTAAATCAATAGTCGTCTGAAATGAGATGTCGTAGTCAATCAGCTCAATTACCACTGTCATAGATCTGGGCTTAAGGTCTTTCCTGATTCCACTCTTCTAATCATTAAACCTTATACAGCCTTAAATAGGAATTTATGTTTCCTGTCACCCTGCCTTCCAGATGGACCAAAGTTTAACTTAGCTTTTTCCCCTAGGCTTTAAATGGTATGGAATAAGGAGGTGGGGCAGCAAAAAATATTTTAAGCGTGAATATGGCAAGGTTAGATGCATTCGTTTAAACATACCATTATGTATTTGCCATATATGATTGCTATTATGCCTCTGGGAGTGGCTGGGTGGATCAAAGAACACTGTTTAATTAACATTCAACTCAGCTGTTTCCTTGGAGATTACAAATACAGCAGGACTAGTTGAATTAGATGGGAGCTGTTCACCCCTTGCTACTAATCCAATATTATAGAACTCTTGCCCCCACAACCTAGTTAGGGACCATACATTTCTGGTGAAGCAACCTCTAGGATAAACTATTTTTAGTCCATGAATAGCTGTTAAAAAGTTTTTTATGTCAAGATACCTTTATATGCATATTGGAATTGCACAAAATCTCCCTTGTCTTTTTACATTTTGCATCCACAGTTTTCTCCCACATGCAACAGCAGAAACGCAGAGCTGTCAGTCTCAGCCACTGAAGCAGAGTCTTTTAGCTCTCATTTCATTTTACGATTAACATTTCCTGCTTACAGACAAAAATTCCATCAATGTAATAAGTTTTTCTTTTTGCAAATTCTGAAAAGATCAGAAAGCTTTATATCAAAAACATCTTAGCAAAAGTCGTATATCTTTCTTGTTCAAGTTTTAACACGTTGGGTGGGGGGAACCAAAACAAATCCAGAACTCCAGATTACTTAAAACTGCTATATTCCCACCAGCACACTCAAAATAATAAAATAATCCCCATTACATTCACAGTAACATCAATCTCTGTATGCATTGCCTTTGTTTCCACCCAGAACCACACCTTTTAATTGCAGGTCTGTTTTCAGTTGGAGAAGCAGGATGTGCAGCATAAGTCCATACAGTTCTACGAGTGTCATCTGACAGAATATGCTCTATACCTCAAGGTGCTGACATAGTTAAATAGAACACATTTTGGTGCTCGCTATATTTTGGGGCTGGATAGGAGGGTAGGGGTGAGGCATGAGAATGGGATAGCAGCACTCAATGGCTGTCTCGATACAAAAGGTTTAGGCAAGGAAGTCGAGGGAATCTGTTACAGGGGAGTACACCTGAAGGAGCATGGGTATGGCACTCTTGAGATACGTCTTGTAAATCAGATCACATTTTTTGGAGCATGCTCAAGGAAACTTTCTGCAATATCATTATACAAGACATATTGTTACTGGGGATCAATTGTCTGATTTAGTGATTCAACTGGTTTCATACGTAGAAACGGAAAAAATTGCCTATTTCTTTTTAGTAAGATTCATCCTAGAAAATGATTCAGTGCTTAGCACAGTTGCCTTTTGACAGGGATCCAAGGGACTTAGTCCTCAGCCAGGAATTACTTTGTTTCTACCTTGATTTAGACATGAAGACAACATGGCCGCTAACGTCTTGGGGGAAAAAAGACCTCAGGTTCATATCCTTACAGGGATGGGCTCTATTGACAGTGGCACAAGACACAGGAAGAAGCTGGCTTCTGTCCTTTAGGGATAAAAAGGAATGTGATGCATTCAGCACCAAAATCAGCCGGAGGAAGGGCACACAGACACACTGCTCAGCTTTACTTTGCAGTACAACATAGACAGCATTTTAGACTGCAAGCATCATCCACAAGGGGACAGCATTCACATCCACAGTGGAAAGATGCAGTCTGTATATAAAGAGCAAAACGAGATCAGCAGCCATTGTTGCAGTCACCAAAAAAAAAAAAAGAGGTGCCTCCGCAACTATTGTTTATGGGGTGGGGGCAGGGAAAGATGAGCAGAGAGGCTGGACATGGATGTTAGATGTCAAAGTACCTTCGTGTATGAGATAACTTTTTGGGAGTGGTGGTGGGGATTAGACAATGAGACTAAATGTGATTTTTAATATTAATGAGATTTTTCTGAGTGTGTAATATGTATATGTACACACAACAATGCAAAGGAAAGAGGTGGGGGACGACCACAAAGAAAGAGATACTATTGCATGGGAATTAGACTATATCTTCCTAAAAAGGAAGGGGAAATGTAAGTGATATCAAATGTGTGACTGTGGTGTCTAGGTTTCAATTGTTATAATCTGTGTGCGCTCCAAGTGGGATATAAAAACACACAGTTGTTTTGTAGAGGTGGAAATAAGTGGAGGCTTACAGTTTAGCCTCTTAGTGTATCTCTTTTACATATTGTTCGAGTGAGTGTTTAAGAGTGAGACTGAGAGTGACCGGTATGCCATACCTTTGTATGGCTGTTCAGGAAAACTCTTCCTGTTGAACAGCAAGGAGATAAAGAGTTCAGAAAAATTCCAGATGAACTGGAAATAGGAAACCTATCCTGTTGCTTCCTTGATTCAAACCCCCCACACCCACCCTTAATGTTGTTTTACTGACAATGTTTCCCCTCACTGTGATCAGAATTTTCACTTAAGCATAATGTATTTCATTTTAATTGCATAAAATGGAGCTGTACAACCAGAAGCTGAATTTGTTAAAAAAAATCACAAAAATAGTAACTTACACAGAAATAGCGACCTTCCAACTCTTTCTGTGCAAGTTTGCAAGAATTCTTCATACTTGGGAACTACAAGTTTACCCTTCTTTTGCAGCCTTTTCAGTTTACCTGTCCTTAATTAAAATTAATATACATGACAGCACAAATTATTGCAGTCTGAATTACTTTGAAAGTATATTCATCTGTATTAAATGGCATTTGATTTTATTGATATTTTCAATTTAAAAAAATCTTTTCATTTCTAATTATTTGTGAAACAAAATAACCAGTGAGACACCTATTCATTTCCAAGATGCCCAAAAGCATGAAACACCGAATGAATTAGTTTGTTTTGTCTATTGAAGAGCACATTATAGTCTGATTTTATTAATTATTTCATATTAATACTGCTTTAGTCTAATCTGAAGAAACAGCCTGGGAGTAAAACAAAACACAGACTGTCAAATAAAACACATGATCACTGGGGAAAAAGTTTGAGTTTAAATGTTTTGATAGGCTTTATTCGGGGATACAGTCTGCTAATCCCATAAGATTCAGAGACCCATATAGTCTTAAAATATTAGCTAAATATATTTTCTGAAATTTATCTTTTCTTTATTTCCTGGATAGCTATATTTTGTATCTATTGACAGACGTTCAGGAAAGGGTTTAAAGACGTTGTTTCTTGCCAGAGGTCCCACTTTCCCATGCCGGAATTTCACCCTGTAGTTGCAACATTCAGCGGGCCTGATCCTGCAAAATACTTGAGCAACTTTACTTAGGCTGCACTCCCAGTGAAATTAACTGGACTATCTGCAGGGCCGTTTGCTCAGGATCAGGGCTAGAATTTATACAAGAAAACCTGATGCACAGCTGTGTGTATCTTTCATGAACGATGCTGTTTAAAGGTTATGCCTGTGTGACATACATTCACAATAAGTGACACTATTTCCAGAACTTTGTTACAGGAGTTTTCAAAACTGGGCTGAAGAAATGTAAATCTTTTAAAAAATAAAATATGAAACTGTAGGTGTTAATGCATGCAAAAATATTTAAAACTTTCTAGACAGTGAAGGTTAAAGAATATCTTGAATTCTCATAGTTCTGTCTCTTCCCTTTCAATCAATTGCATTGATTTTTTTAAGGGTCAGAGGCTATACCTTCATTGATCAAAGAAACAGCCTGATGCAGCGAAAGAGTCTGCCAATTCCAGACAGATCAATCACACCTTTGTCTGCTTCTGATACATTATGGTTATTTATTCTGCAACACCACGACTTTCTGTTGCATGGTTCTTAATGTAAAATGCTGCTGGGGGACAAAAAATGGGAAGGGGGAAATATTCTATTATAAACATTTTAAGTGTGCCTCTGGTATTCTGCGGGTGGTTTATGGTGGAACTTGGCCAGCTTATTTGATTTCATTTTTGACTTGGAACAGAACTCTTGTTCTGGTATTTAGTTCTCCTTGTTGTCAGCATTGCGTAGGATTTCATAAAGAATACTGACAGCTCTTTGAAAAAGATTTGTGCAAAACCTATTTAAGAAAGTAATTAAATCTTGATAGAATAACAATTATGACATAATACAACCATCATATTCCATATTTATCTATGCATTTGTTTAGAAATGTGCCTTAATTGCTACAATGTAACTGATATCAATCCATGGCCACTGACAGCTTTATAATTGTAAAATGAAACTAAATTGTCTGCTTAAATTATTGCTAGAAAATCATGCTGAACAAACAGATACAAAGCACTGAAAATGTCTCTGAGTTTGTAAACTACTATACCACAAGCCGGCTAAAGCTTTAAAATCGTAAAGTTACTTTCCTGTTTTTTCACCTCTGAAAGTTGCATATTATTGATCTTTTCTTACATTTATCTGGTCTTGAGATGCAGGCTTTGAATTTATTATTATTAATGGCCAGATTCTGATACTCTTACGCACACTAAGTAGCACTTTAATTCCACAAGTAGTTCCATTTACTTGAGTGGAATCACTTGTGGGATATGGTACTAGTTAGTCTGAGTAAGGGCATCAGACTCTGACTCCAAGGGTAAAAGCCTGTCATCATTCAAGTCAATGATAAAACTCCCATTGACTTCAATGGAGTGAGGACTGCACTTCAAGAGTGTCAGGTCCAATTATGCGAAGGGCTAAGCACTCTCAACTCACATTATCTTTGATGACAGTTGGGGGCTCCCAGGACGTCATGAGATTGGCCCAAATATAGCACCATAAAATGTGCATAGTTCTTAGCAAAGCATACCCCTTCTTCCTCCCTTCCCAATCCTACAAAGACTTGTGGTTAACTTTAAGCATGAGTACTCTCACTGAAGTCAATGGAAATCCTCACTGTACATAAAATCAAGCACGTATGTCTCTGTAGAATCAGGGCTATAGTGCAATAAAACCTAATCCCTGCATTGAGTAACATATTCATCTAAATTGTTAGAACATTAAAAGAAAATACTTAGTAGTCCAAACTGTTGGCATTTAATTTCTGATTTCATTGTATCTAGTCTTCTAAGTTGTTGTGTGCCAGATTTACAATTGCATCAGCATTATTATGCAAAGTGAAAGGTAAGTGATCTACAAAACTGGAATAATAAACCTTTTAATAATTTATGAAGTTGACAGTGGCCTGCATGTATTTGTATGCATGCTAAGAGACACATTTTAAAGCGTTTAACTATTAAACTAAAGAACACTGTCTTCTAATGATAAATTACGATGCCTAAAAGACAGAAATGTGACTGCCACCATCAGAGGCCACAGACCTTTAAAACAGTTGCTGGTTGACAGCATTATACAAAAACATACAGTTTCTTCTGTGATGATATAAAGCTGAATGTGCAACATTTCTGAGGAGTTTCGAATAAGTCTGTTTGTCCAGCTTACTTTGCAAAGGCTGTGTAGAAAACAGCACCATAAACACTTTCAGTCCCCACACAAGGGCTAAACAAAGAGTCCTCTTTCTAACCATTTAATCTGGTAATTTATTTTTTCAACCATCACATAAATCGAAACACAGCTGTAACCAATGACTTGCAGATCCAGTTCCCTGCCAGCTGGATCCTGTTCTGCTGAAGCAGCAAGATTTTTACATTGTTCACTTCTGTACATCTGGAGAAATCGTTTGGGTTCAAAGGTGACTAGAAAAGCTCTTTAAATAAACTCAACCAACAGTGAAGATTGGCCTAAGTATCTACAGAATCCACACATAGTTCTAGAAACAAAAATATAAAAAGTTCATTTTATCAAATTAATGTGTACATAGGAACAATTTGCATCTTCCTACATTTTGTTACTAAGAAATTCTAATTGAACTATACACTCAGATGCCATTTTTATTACAAATATTTAATATCTTTAAAGAACTTTCCTAGTCAGTTATCAAGACAATCAAGTAAACATTTGCCTGTGTGTCATATCTTAGCACAGAAAAAAAATCATAAAGAAAAAACCTTAATTATAAAATACAATAGTAGAAATAGAGTCTCTGATATCTATTTTACTTATTCCCTAAAGTCTGATTGAGTGTTAATTTTAAAAAAAGACAACAACAAGCATGTACTGTATTAAGATATGCTGGACCAGAATTCTCAGAGAAACAAGTTCTTTAAATAGTTTTACTTCAATATTAGAAAATCTTTTAAAATAAATAAATAAATGAATAGAAAGGCAGCAAAATCCCATATAGAAAAATTGCTGCTAGTTAAGTAACAAAAGTGTCCTTGACATTTTAAATTGCATACAATAAATTGATTACAATGCATCATTTCCCTCAGAAAAGCAATCACAAAGCAAATCAGTTGCATTTTTGAAGTAAATAAAAATGAATATTGAAAGCTCATACAATCTGTAGTTTTGACTGTTTTTCAAAAAACAGAGACTGAAAATATGTATATATAACTGAGGGGTTTCATGCATAGACTAGACCTAAAGAATATAAAAATACTGCACCTGTAATGATATCTACATTAGATACATTACATTAGGGTCAATAGATACATAAGATTTATACACATGTACTGTCAATCACAAAATAAGCCAAATTCTGCCCTTTGATGCATGTCTTCTCCCATTGATAAATGGGATATATGCATTTCAAATGGCATAATTTTACCCTAACTGCATGAAAGTCAATCTACTTCCTTTAGTAGTTATTAAAGGTAAGTAAATAAAAAAATAAAAATAATCAAAACTCAATCAGGCCTCACTGCTTGTAACTGTGGCCTGGTCTACACTACGCGTTTAAACCGGTTTTAGGAGCGTAAAACCGATTTAACGCCACACCCGTCCACACTAAGAGGCCCTTTATATCGGTATAAAGGGCTCTTTAAACCGGTTTCTGTACTCCTCCCTAACGAGAGGAGTAGCGCTAATATTGGTATTAACATATCGGATTGGGGTTAGTGTGGCCGCAGATCGACGGTATTGGCCTCCGGGCGGTATCCCACAGTGCACCACTGACCGCTCTGGACAGCAATCTGAACTCGGATGCAGTGGCCAGGTAGACAGGAAAAGCCCCGCGAACTTTTGAATATTTCCTGTTTGCCCAGCGTGGAGCTCCGATCAGCACGGGTGGTGATGCAGTTAAAAATCAAAATAAAGAAAGAGCTCCAGCATGGACGATGCGGACGTGATCGCTGTAAGGGCAGGCAAATCTGTTCTATCAGCGCTCCGTTACAGAAGACGAAATTCAAAATCATTTTTTAAATATCTCCAGACAGATGCCATAGCAGGGACTCAGCGCACTGCTGTGTGGCAAGCGTAACGGAAAGCCAAAGAATCAAATGGACGCTCATGGACTGGAGGACTCAAGCTATCCCACAGTTCCTGCAGTCTCTGAAAAGCATTTGCATTCTTGGCTGAGCTCCAAATGCTTCTAGGGTCAAAAACAGTGTCCGCGGTGGGTCAGGGCATAGCTAGGCAATTTACGCACCCCCCCCCCACCCCCAGAAGTGAAAGGGAAAACAATCCTGTCTTGACTCTTTTACATGTCACCCTATCTTTACTGAATGCTGCAGATAGACGCGATGGTGCAGCACTCAACACCAACATCCTTGCTCCCCCCCCCCGCCATGGGTGGCTGATGGTACAATAAGACTGATACCCATCGTCATCATCAGCCTATTGGCACATGGGGCAGTGCAAAAGGACTGGTAACCATGCGTACTATCATCCGTCAGGTCGATCAAGGGCACCTGGCCCTAATTTTTCCTGGTAGATGGTACAATATGGCTGATAACCATCATCATCATAGCAACAGGGGGCTGAGCTTCATCAGCCCCCACCCTTCATGTGTAAAGAAAAGATTCAATTGCCTCTGGACTAGCAGCAAGATGCTGGGCTCCTCTCCTCCACACTCCTTAATGTCCTATGTGGACTATCATAGCAACTGGAGGCTGCCTTCCACTCATTTCTCACTAACAAGTATTCCTGCATTCTTTATTACTTCATCACACAAGTGGGGGGACAATGCTATGGTAGCCCAGGAAGGCTGGGGAAGAATGGAATGAACAGGTGGGGTTGTTGCAGGAGCACCCCCTGTGAATAGCATACAGCTCATAATCTATGCAGGATCTGACACAGAGCAGCTGTGCTCTCTGGTTCTCTGATACAGTGGTTCTCTAGTACACTTGCCCATATTCTAGGCAGGACTGATTCTATTTTTAGATACCAAAAAGGAGGGATTGACTCAGGGAGTCATTCCCAATTTTGGCTTTTGCGCCCCTGGCTAAGAGCAGCCAGGGGCACTTATGACAGCAGCAAATGGAACAGTGCAAAAGGACTGGTAGCCATGCCCATCTTATTACCAATTTATGGTATGGTAGATGGTACAATATGGCTGATAACCATCTCTGCTATCATGCAAAAGCAAAAGCATGCAGCTGTGTAGCACTGCTGAATCGCCTCTGTGAGCGGCATCTAGTACACATACGGTGACAGTCACAAAAGGCGAAACAGGCTCCATGATTGCCATGCTATGGCATCTTCCAGGGCAATCCAGGGAAAAAAAGGCATGAAATGCTTGTCTGCCGTTGCTTTCTGAGCGGAAGGAGTGACTGACGACATTTACCCAGAACCACCCGCGACAATGATTTTTGCCGCATCAGGCACTGGGATCTCAACCCGGAAATTCAAAGGGGGGGGGGGAGGCTGTGGGAACTATGGGATAGCTACGGAATAGCTACCCATAGTGAAATGCTCCAGAAATCGACGCTAGCCTCGGACCGTGGACGCACACCACTGATTTAATGTGTTTAGTGTGGCCGCGCACACTCGATTTTATACAATCTGTTTTGTTAAACCGGTTTATGTAAATTCGGAATAATCCCGTAGTGTAGACGTACCCTGTCTCACTTCCTCCTTCCAGTGTTACTGAAACAGTACAAACAAGACCATCTTCTGAGCACATCTCTGTACTGGCTTGTCTCCTCCTCCCCATCAGTTCCATCCCACCTATACCTCATTTCTTCCTACAGACTGTCATGCTCCCTACTTTTGCCTGGGCTTCTCTCCTCAATTATCTTATAGAAGCATGGGAATGCACCCAAACACCCTTAACTCTGCCCTGTAGTGACACTGTGCACACTTCCTGTCAAAACAAAGCTTTACTGTGCCTTTAAAATCCAGTTTTAATCAAATCTGAGACTACAAGATTTATTATGCACTAATCACAATTGTATTCTTATTATATGCCATCACTGCAGGATCAAGTTAAGGGTGTTTGGGTGCTTTAACTATGCATTTCCATATGTTATTATGTCTGAAATTCTTTTAAGTGTAACTTGAGCTCTGAAACTTCTAAATTTGTAATGATTGGATTGGGGATATTTACAACATCCCTGAAGTTATTGGTAATTGCAGCTTAACCTAGTTTTATCTCAGACTCTATAAAAGGATGAAAATATCACAAAAGGGAGTGAAATGTGACTGAAAAAAAGATGGAAGTTCCCAATGAATACACTTATAGTATGCTACCTTTTGGTTAGTTACTCTACCAAAATGACCAGCATAAATCCAAAGTTTCAAAGGCAACAACTGGCAATTCATCTGCCACGTCCTGCATTGTTAGGCCACCACCAATCCTTTATAGTTAATATTCTGTATTGTCAAAATTATTTCCTTCCCTCCTCTTCTGTGTCACCACCATGGAAATATAGAGCCAGTCATCGATTATCCAAACATCAGTTTTCCCAGTTGGCTTGGTATTTAAAATAGGGTTATCAGTGGCGTATTATCGCCTAGGCCAACAAGGCCTAGGCCTAGGGCGGCAAATTTGCTCACGTCCCCTCCCCAACTCTGCCCCTTCCCCAAATCCCCGCCCGCCTCCTTCCCCAGGCACCATGCTTCCCTCCTTCTTCCCAGGCTTGCCGCGCAAAAGCACTGGGAGGGAGGAAGAAGCAAGTAGCGGTGCGCTTGGAGGAGGCAGAGCCGAGGTGAGCTGGGGCCCGCGGGCACGGAGAGTAACCTGGGGGGGGTGGGGAACCACTACCCGCCCCAGCTCACCTCCACTCCACCGCTGTCATTTCCCGAGTGTGCTGCAACTCCCCTTCTACCCCATCCCTCCCAGGCTTGCCGCACGAAAGCGCTGAGAGGGAGTGAGGGAGAAGCGAGTAGCGGCGCACTCGGGGGAGAGCGGAGGTGACCTGGGGCCAGCGGGTGCGGGGAGTAACTCTTCAGAGGTGGGGAGCAGGGAACCGCTCCCTGCCCCAGCTCACCATCACTCCACCTCCGCCATCCCCCAAGCGCAGCACAACTCCCCTTCTCCCCCATCCCAGGCTTCCTGCAAGGGAGCGAAGGTGAACTGGCATGGGGAGGAGGCGGGGTGGCAATTTTTTGTGGGCCTAGGGGTGGCAAATTTGTTAATCCGCCACTGAGGGTTATATCCCCTCAGGATGTAAGGTAAATTAGGTTTTGTGAATGATGACTACTACCACGGATAGAGTGACAGCGCCCTGGCTCATTCAGGAACTTAACTGCCAAGACAGACCTTGAAGCACAAGTCTTGATGTATGCAGATGTTTTTCACCACATAAAGCCCAAAGCCCTGCTGAGTGAATCAGCCAGCTGGAGAACTAGCGCAGCAGGCTTGGAAGTTTGACTCAGGATCTTCTGAGCCTGAATGCCAACTTCAGAATCTGCTGAGCTAGCACATCCAATTATCCAAACCCTTCCTTAGTCACAGATTATGGTTGTCCCCATCTGAGACCATGTTTGTCCTGTATATAACATTTAATTATGCAAATTTATATCATATAGGGTCTTTCATACAGGCAGCATCTCTAACTGCTACATGGAGCTAAATAAACTGTTTTACTGCTAAATTTGAAACAACAGTACAGGGAGAAAGAAAACAAGAGGCATAGGCAATGGAGAAAAGAGTGGAGAATCAAAGAGGACAAGAAATACTAGAAAGATGTTCTGACTGGCGGGAACTGTAGATGGGAAGCCACCATACCAACAATAGCCAAAGAATACACACAAAGGGAAGTCAGACATATAACTGAAAGAAATTGTCGTTATACACTCTAACCGGTATTTGATCCCTTCATATTTAATTTCTTGTTAGGAGGAATTATACATCAACACACAAAGAACATACTTAGAAATATCTGGCACTTGAACTGAAATTACTGTAGAGAAGAGCATGTCTACTACAACAGAACTCTTATTAAAATCAGCTCTCTGATTTTCAGAGGTTATGGTTTTCCTGAACTGCAGCTTTGTGTCTCCATGTATAGTTATCTGAAGTTCATCTTCTACCTCATTCTCACTGTCCATTCTAGAATCATAGAACCGGAAGGGATCTCGAGAGGTCATTCTGTCCAGTTACCTGCACTTGTGGCAGGACTAATTATCTAGACCATCCCTGATAGGTGTTTGTCTAACCTGCTCTTAAAAATCTCCAATGATGGAACTTCCACAACCTCCCTAGGCAATTTATTCCAGTGCTTATCCACTCTGACAGTTAGGAAGTTTTTCCTAATGTCCATCCTAATCTTCCCTTGCTGAAATTTAAGCCCATTGCTTCTTGTCCTATCCTCCCCAAGGCTAAGAAAAGCAAATTTTCTTCCTCCTCCTTGTAACAACCTTTTACATACTTGAAAACTGTTATGTCCCCTCATGGGGTATGTCTACAGTACAAAATTAATTCAAAATTATTCTATTTGAATTTTTGGAATTGATTTTATACATTCGGTATTGTGTGTCCCCACTAAAGCGCATGAATTCAGCAGAATGCATCCACAGTACCGAGGCTAACATCGAATGTCGGAGCGGTGCACTGTGGGTAGCTATCCCACAGTTCCCTCAGTTCCCACTGCCCATTGGAATTCTGGGTTAAGCTCCCAGTGCACGTGGAGCAAAAAAATTATCGCGGGTGTTTCTGGGTGCGTGTCGTCACTCGCTCCTCCCTCCGTGAAAGCTACGGCAGATGCTACAGAAGGCAACCACTTCCCGCCTTTTATTGGCCATCTTGAACTGAACAGCTCTCCTACGTTTCGCGCCCTTTTTCCAGGATTACCCGTGCAGGCGCCATAGTGCGGCAAGCATGGAGCCCACTCAGATCTCCGCTGCAGTTTTGACCGTTGTAAATACCTCGCGCATTATCCAGCAGTATGTGCAATACCTGCAAAACTGGGCAAGAAAGCGACGACAGCGCGATTACTATACTGATGAGGACATGGACACAGACATTCCTAGAAGCACGGGATGTGGCGATTGGGAGATCATGGTGGCGCTGGGCCAGGTTTGTGCCGTGGAACACTGATTCTGGGCCCGGGAAACAAGCACAGACTGGTAGGACTGCATAGTGTTGCAGGTCTGGGATGATTCCCAGTGGCTGTCAAACTTTTGTATGTGTAAAACCACTTTCATGGAACTTTGTGACTTGCTGTCCCCTGCCCTGAAGTGCAAAGATGCCAAAATGAGAGCAGCCCTCACAGTTGAGAAGCAAGTGGCCATAGCACTGTGGAAGCTTGCAATGCCCGACAGCTACCGGTCAATCGGGAATCAGTTTGGAGTGGGCAAATCTACTGCGGGGGCTGTTGTGCTGCAAGTAGCCAATGCAATCATTGACCAGCTGCTATCCAGGGTAGTGACTTTGGGAAATGTGTAGACCATTGTGGATGGCTTTAATGTGCTGGGGTTCCCTAACTGCAGCGGGGCGATAGAACGCATATCCCCATCTTGGCCCTGGTACACCGTGGCGGCCAGTACATAAACCTCAAGGAGTACTTTTCCATGGTGCTGCAAGCACTGGTGGATCACAAGAGATGTTTCACCGACATCAACGTGGGATGGCCGGGAAAGGTGCATGACACTCGCATCTTCAGGAATTCTGGTCTGTTTGAACAGCTGCAAGAAGGGACTTACTTCCCAGACCAGAAAATTACTGTTGGGGATGTTGAAATGCCTATAGTTATCTTCGGGGACCCAGCTTACCCCTTAATGCCCTGGCTTATGAAGCCGTACACAGGCACCCTGGACAGTTCAACTACAGGCTGAGTAAGTGCAGAATGTTGGTAGAATGTGCTTTTGGACGTCTGAAAGCGCACTGGCGTGGTTTATTGACTCAGTTAGATCTCAGCACAACCAATATTCCAATTGTAATTGCTGCTTGTTGTGTGCTCCACAATCTCTGAGAGAGTAAGGGGGAGACATTTATGGAGGGGTGGGAGGTTGAGGCAACTCACCTGGTAGCCAATTTTGCACAGCCAGACAACAGGGAGATTAGAAGAGTGCAGCAGGGCGTGCTGCGCATCAGAGAAGTTTTGAAAGCCACTTTCATGACTGGCCAGGGTATGGTGTGACAGTTGTGTTTGTTTCTCTTGAAGTTACCCACCCCTATATATCTGAAAGGAAATAAAGTCACAATTGTTTAAAAACCATTCTTTATTATTTGTTGCATGACGCATTGAGAGAAATCAGAAGGTAGACTGGGGGAGGGGGGGGGATTGGGTTAGGGGTTGGAGGAGGAGGGAAGGACAAGTCCAGAAACCAAATCATAACTTTGCATATGCCAGCTTTCTGGTACTTGGGTGATCCTCTGGGGTTGAGTGTGTGGGTCCCCATAGCCTCTCCCTTAGTGTTCTTGAGCGTCTGGGTGAGGAGGCTATGGAACTTGGGGAGGAGGGAGGGCCATTATACAGGGGCTGCAGCAGCAGTCTGTGGTCTTGCTGCCTTTCCCACATTAAATCCACCATGCAGCGCAGCATGTCAGTTTGCTCCCCCGTGAGCTTGACCATAGCGTCCTGCCTGCTCTCATCACGCAGCGTCCCTCCTCTCTTCGTGTTCCTGTAATGCTTTACGGGACTCCGCAATTGTTTGCCTCCATGCATTCAGCTGGGCCCTATCAGTGTGGGAGGACTGCATGAGCTCAGCAAACATGTCATCCCGAGTTCGTTTTTTCCACCTTCTAATCTGGACCAGCCTCTGGGACGGAGTAAATAGGGGCCACATTGAAACATTTGCACCTGCGGGAGGAGAAAAAGGGAGGATAGTATTTTAAAAGATACATTTCAGAGAACAAAGGGGACATTCTTTCTCAGTGAAACAGGCAATTCATAGTACACAGCACATGTTCTTTCTGTAGAAGTTAGCATTTTGCCTCTTATACTGAAGTGCCTGCCACTTTGGTGTGAGTAAGCCATCACACACGGCTGGGCAACAGAATTCAGCTTGCAGGCAGCCATGGTAAGCCCTAGGGGCACGTGGGGTTCTGCTTCTTCAGCATTCATTTCAGTGCTTTCAAACTGCCGGGCCCCTTTCCCATAGCAAGCAATGCCTGGTGCGTTTGCCATATAAAAGGAGGGCCTGTGGGCTGTCTGTGATGATCGCTTCACACAATAACCCCTCTCCCCTCCCGCACCCACTGCGTGCCTCCAATGGGGCTCTGAGCAGGGATGAGCCCTTTAAACTAAATGTGAAGAGCCCAATGTGGCTGGGTTTCCCCCCACCCCTCACCGCGTGGCTCCAATCAGGCTCTCACTCACCAGAAGTACATTCTCCAGGGTCATGGTCCGGGAGCCCGCCTTGGGAGTGGGGGGAGGCTATTGACTCCAGCGTTAAGAATAGTTCCTGGCTAGGGGGGAAAATGGATTCCCCATTTGCCGCCTGTGCACTGTCCTCCTCCTCCTCTTCATCCTCCAATGACTCTTCCTCCTCGCTCCGTGCAACTCCCCCCTTGCAGGTGTCCATGGACAGTGGTGGGGTAGTGGTGGCGTCATCCCCCATAATTGTATACAGCTCATGGTAGATGCGGCATGTATGGGGCTGTGACTCAGAGTGCCCGTTCGCCTCCCTGGCTTTTTGGTACGCTTGCCTGAGCTCCTTGATTTTTGTACGACACTGCTCTGTGTCCCTGGAGTAGCCTCTTTCCGTCATGGCCCTGGAGACTTTAGTGTACGTATTTGCGTTCCTTTTTTTTAGAACGTAGTTCTGCCATAACAGATTCGTCTCCCCAACATTCAATGAGATCCAGTACCTCCCGTTCGGACCATGCCAGAGCTCATCTGCGAATCCGGAACTGCATGGTCTCTTGTGAGGGTGGACTCTGCATGGTCGCCTGTGATGGTGGACTGTGCTGATGGGAAATGAAATTCAAAAGTTCCCGGGGCTTTTCCTGCTAGTGCAGTGCACTGGCTAGTGCATCGGAGTTGAGAGTGTTGTCCAGAGTGGTCACAAAGGAGCATTCTGGGAGGCCAATAATGTCGAATTGCATCCACAATACCTTTAACCCAGGATTGCGATCTTGATTTAAGTGCTACTCCACTTGCCGAAATGGAGTACAGAAATCGGAGTAAAGAGCCCTTTAAATTGAAAAAAATGGTTTGGTCATGTGGACGGAATCATTCTATTTTTTAATTAACTTGGCTAATTCTGAAATAACCGACTAGTGTAGACCAGGCCTTAGTCTTCTCTTTTCCAGATAAACAAACCCAATTTTTTCAATCTTCCCTCATAGGTCATGTTTTCTAGACCTTTAATCATTTTTGTTGCTTTTCTCTGGACTCTCTCCAACTTGTCTACATCCTTCCTGAAATGTGGTGCCCAGAACTGGACACAATACTCCAGTTGAGGCCTAATCAGAGAGGAGCAGAGCTTAAGAATTACTTCTTGCGTCTTGCTTACAACACTCCTGCTAATACATCGCAGAATGATGTTTGCTTTTTTTGCAACAGCGTTACACTGTAGACTCATATTTAGCTTGTGGTCCGCTATGACCCACAGATCCCTTTCCACAGTACTCCTTCCTAGGCAGTCATTTCCCATTTTGTATGTGTGCAACTGATTGTTCTGTCCTAAATGGAGTAGTTTGCATTTGTCCTTACTGAATTTCATCCTATTTACACCAGACCATTTCTTCAGTTTGTCCAGATCTTTTTGAATTTTAATCCTACCCTCCAAAGCACTTGCAACCCTCAGCTTGGTATTGTCTGCAATCTTTATAAGTGTATTCTGTATGCCATTATCTAAATCATCGATGAATATATTGAACAGAACCGGACCCAGAAGTGATCCCTGCGGGACCCACTCATTATGCCCATCGAGCATGACTGTGAACCACTGATCACTCTCTGGGAACAGTTTTCCAACCAATTTTGCACCCACCTTATAGTAGCTCCATCTAGGTTTCATTTCCCTAGTTTATTTATGAGAAGGTCATGTGGGACAGTATCAAAAGCTTTACTAAAATCAAGATATACCACATCTACCACTTCCCCCCCTATACACTAGGCTTATTACCCTGTCAAAGAAAGCTATCAGGTTGGTTTGACACAATTTGTTTTTGACAAATCCATGCTGACTGTTACGTATCGCCATATTTTCTTCTAGATGTTTGCAAATTGATTGCTTAATTATTTGCTCCATTATCTTTCCAGGTACAGAAGTTAGGCTGACTGGTCTGTAATTCCCCGAGTTGTCCTTATTTCCCTTTTTATAGATTATCACTATATTTTCCCTTTTCCAGTCCTCTGGAATCTCTCCTGTTTTCCATGACTTTTCAGAGATAATTGCTAATGGCTAAGATATCTCCTCAGTCAGCTCCTCGAGTATTCTAGGGTGCATTTCATCAGGCCCTGGTGACTTGAAGACATCTAATTTGTCCAAGTAATTTTTAACTTGTTCTTTCCCTATTTTAGCCTCTTCTGATCCTACCTCATTTTCACTGGCATTCACTATGTTAAAAGTCCAATCGCCACCAACCTTGTTGGTGAAAACTGAAACAAAGAAGTCATTAAGCACCTCTGTCATTCCATGTTATTATTTTTCCCTCCCCCATTGAATAATGGGCCTACCTTGTCATTGGTCTTCCTTTTGCTTCTAATGTTTTTGTAGACTTTTTTCTTGTTACCCTTTATGTCTCTAGCTAGTTTGATCTCATTTTGTGCCTTGGCCTTTATAATTTTGTCCCTACATACTTGTGTTATTTGTTTCTATTCATCCTGTGTAATTTGACCTAGTTTCCACTTTTTGTAGGATTCTCTTTTGATTTTTAGATCATTGAAGATCTCCTTGTTAAGCCAGGCTGGTCTCTTGCCATACTTCCCATCTTTCCTATGCAGTGGGATTGTTTGCTCTTGTTCCTTTAATAATGTCTCTTTGAAAAATTGCCAACTGTCTTCTATTGTTTTTCCCCTTAGATTTGCTTCCCATGGGATCTCACCTACCAACTCCCTGAGTTTACTGAAGTCTGCCTTCTTTAAATCCACTGTCTTTATTTTGCTCTTCTCCCTCCTACCACTCCTTAGAATCATGAACTCTTATCATTTCATGATCACTTTCACTCAAGCTGCCTTCCACTTTCAAATTCTCAACCAGTTCCTCCCTATTTGTCAAAATTAAATCTAGAACAGTCACTCCCCCTGGTAGCTTTCTCCACCTTCTGAAATAAAACAATGTCTCCAATACATTCCAATAGCTTATTGGATGATCTGTGCCCTGCTGTGTTATTTCCCAACAGATTCCTAGTAATTTATTTGCCACCGTAAAATAAATCAGCCTAGAAACTGTGGTTGGAATGATGAGAGGGTAAAGAATGTTGTGCTGAAAAGAGTTTAATTGCTATAAAATATGTGTGATCAAGTTATAGTTTAAAATGTAAAATTGCTGCAGTTCTCATAAGCTCACTGTGACCATTACAGCCACAAAATATACACAGATCACCTATAAAATATACTACCCAATACAAGAGACAACATTTTGCCTTATTGTTTGGCAACTAGCCTGCTTATCACTGATGTGGAAGGTATTCCAAGCATCAGGTTTTGAGCTTGTGGCATACAATACAAGTTGAAAGGCAGCATCTGGCGTATCTTTCATTACACATGTTGCATGCCATCAAACACTGTGTACCTATCTTGTAAGTAATTTCTGTGCTGCTGTGTTCTCTCACACATACTATTCCAAACAAAAATAAAAATTGATAAATATAATTAATATCATATCTATGACATATGAAAAAATGGTGGATTGTTGTGATCTACTCATACGGCCATGTTGGGCCCTGAGTTTTTATGCAGAACTCCCCATTGAAACAAATGAGTTCTGCTTAAAAGAACTGGCACAAAGGAGATAAAAATATTTGAAAGTGCATCAGAAATCCACAGGATGCACAGGAGTGACTGATTAAGTGAGTAGATTATGCATTTGAAACTATGATATAGTCAAAAGATATGTAGAATTCACATAGCCAGGCAATTTGCACACTGACTGCAAAGAGGAGTAGACTTAACAATGTAAGTTATTCCTTTCCAAGTCACTTGTAGTTTACTTGTGAAATGGTCCTCAGAGCAAATCCGCCTTTTTTTACAAAGCAGATTTGGAATCAATGATTGGTTATAAACACCTCACTTTTATCCAAACCACAAACACATTGTAACGAGGATACCATGCTGCATGTGGATCTGAGAAGCTGCAGTCTTTAGAGAATGGCAGAACCATGGTGTATATGGCTATTTGGTTAAGAAGCTGCAATAAGACCTTTAAATAAAGAATTTATATCAAGTATCAGAGAGCCACAGTGCGTATCTGAAAGAAGATATGGGCCCGCCTAGAAGTCCTTAGAGATTCTGGGAGATAACCTGACACAAGTGAAGTAAATGGAAGGTTTGCCATTTACTTCAGTGGGGCCAGTATTTCAACGTCACAAATGGTGACCAATGGAAACAGAACAAGGTCTCTAATATTTTTGTTTTTTCAATTTTATCTAGGAAGGAAGGGTGCTCAGGCAGCCCACAAGTTATTTATATGTTCCTACTACTGCCTGAAAGAAGCCACAAGATGATGATTGGCAGATGGAAAGCAAACTTTTAGTTCTTAATTTCTATCATAAATTGAGACCTGGCTGTAGAGAGTGAGAGAGGCCTGGCTGGGAAACAGCTAAGACATTGGAATTCTTGCAGAGCAGGGATTACCAGGTTGTCACATGGGGCAAAGTGAACTCAGAAAGAAATGGAGTGGGTTATTCTTTTTGCAAGGGGGCGGGCGGGGGGTGGGGGGTGGCAGGGGATTGTTGGCGGGAAGGTGCATAGAGAAGAAACTGCTACTTTGGTATTTTCTTCAGTAATACTTTATTCCCTCCACTCTTTGTTTGTTTTGGTATATTTCTGGTTGGATTTCCAAGCAAACTCAGCATATTACCTAACTCAGGTAATACTCTTCACTGAGTTCAATGGGAGTAAACTTGGGCCAGTTCTGGGCCCTTATGAAAATCCTACCCTTGGAATAGAAACTCAGCAGGACAGGGACCATCTCTTGCTATGTAGATGTATACCACCTAGCCCAAGTGGATCCTGAAACTGATTAAGGCCTCCAAGCACTTCTGTAGTACAAATAATAAATAACTAATAACAATGCCAGATAATCAGTTATACCATATTTATTATAATTATTTTTGCCCTGTCTCTCCTCCTTGGTATCTGAGTAAGCCTGTGAAGAGGGGGGAAGTTAATGAATACAAACCCTCATCTGAAGCTCAGATATTTTTCACTATATTTTTGATCCTTTAAGATGGCAAAGGTGATCTGGTGGTGCTTCCTCTGGTGTACTCCAGGAAAGTAGCTTCTGGATGGGAACATTTAAGGCTGCCCGGCACCTAACATGGCTTATGAAATAATATTGAAAAGTGCCCATTACCATACGATAGAAAATACTATTTATGCGTTTTAAATAAAATTATTCCATTGATGAAATAGAGAAGGAAAGCTCAGAGAATAATGTTGACCGTGCAGTTGCTGAGACACAAGATACAGCTCTATGTAGAGCCATATACTATTAGCCAGTAAAATAGCTACAGTTTTGCCTCTGTGAGAAAGAAATACACAGTTATTTGCCAAGGAAATTATGACCAATTCTATACAAGGTTTTTAATGGCAAGCACGGTTGGCATTCTTTAGAGTCCCACATAGAATAGCTGTTAGCTAAATCTGTGAACCTCTAAATCTCTTTTGCATGATGGAACAGCATTTAGCTCACCAATATAAGAAGCAATACACATCCAGGGATCTACAGAGAATGCTGCAAGACCCTTGCTCATAGAAAATGAGCCCAGTTCGGTCTTTATGGTTTTAGGATTTTTCAAAAGCATTTTGAAATGTAGCATTGGTTTTAGGTGGTCAGACTGTGCTATCACACTTGACTCATCCGTAAGGCTGGTAAAGTGAGCACTTAAGATTGTTAACAAAAAGTGGGTGTATTATTCCGTGTATTGCAAGGAAAATCTTAGACTCACAAGCTGAGGGCAGATTTAGCAGATCCATCTATATTATATCAGCTCTTATTTAAATTTGTTGAATGTTCTTTGTAAAATGTGACTTTTACCACATTTTCTTATAATGTGATACTTTACACGGAGACCTCGTAGCAGTGGGGTTTAGGCTTTATATACCAGATATTTATCATTTTCTCTATTTCACTAAATCAATCTTTTTTAACATAACAGATTGTATACAGTCTGATAAAGTTTCATCTTCCAGGGGTATCTGCCCCTATTTGCAGGGAGATTTGTCTAACTCTCATTAACGTTAATGGGTGTTAATCCCCTGAATATCAATGGGAAAAACAGATCTCTAAAATGGAGTCTGTTAATTACTAATCTCATTACATTTTTACAGTCTTTTATCTAGCCTAATATTCTTAATTATATCTTCATCAGATGAACAAAACAATATTTTTATATCCCTTTAATTTAGAATTGTTTGGGAAAAATTAGAAAGCACATGAAGCATCAAGTGGCATAACACTTTAGTGAATGTCTGCATCCTTAGTTTGATTATTGTGTTTACAATCATGTCTCCTGGGATCCTCCCAACTCTTTAAGATGATCCTAGGTTGAATTCTACCCTTAGAATACTAGAAAGGAATGGTGTCTTTGTCTGCTAAGGGGGCAGTAATCTGGGTTGATGCACAAAAGAAAATAATTTGAAATATGAATTTACTCCCACAGTTTAGGTGTGGGATTAAAGATCTATGGGAGGTATTTACATTTCATCTTATTTCCCCCCAAAGAGGAAAAATATTCTAAATGGAAAATTACGACTTTTTTCATAATCCACCTATCTCTTCCAAATGTTACAGCTAATGAGATTTTAAGCAAAGGAAATAACTTTATCTGTGAGGACCAAGCCTTCCCATTCACCACAATCACTCACCTCTCTGTTAGGTACTTCATTACATCCGGGGCCATCATCACCCACAGAACTAAACTAAAACTCATGAATGGAGACAGAATATGTTATGTCCTCCTTTTTTACTTGTGACTGAACTCAGATCATATCATGATGTTCTACTGAGGTCATTTTGTCTTGATTATTATGTAAAAATAGTTAATTGGTTTGTTTCCTCAATATTGATATTAATATTAATTAACAGAGGAAGATGCAGGAGTTGTTGTTAAAGAATCAGAATTTGCCCAGAGACATCTGACATACCACAGTATTTCTCTACGCCTAGAGTAGGAGATAACTGGTATGTGTGATAACTGAGTAGTGGCAGTGGATAAATGCTGACGCATCAGTGAGAGCCTCTGTAGAAGAGTAGAGGAAGGTTGATGAGGTATCTATTTTTAAAGTAAACAGCAGGAGTCTGATCTTTAGTCCAGATAAATATTAATTTTTTTTTACCAGGGATGAAATAGTTGGATATTAGGACTGGGAAAGAATAGACTAATAAGAAAATGTCATCACTGTTTTATGAAAATAAATCATGTCAGATAAATTTCACCATATTCTTTAAAGAAATGATAAGGAGACCATACAAGGACCATAGATGATATTCACCTCTGTGCAGAGGACCAGCACAGGCCGATACATAATTTAAATCTGATCTATGCTCAATTTTGAGGACTGAAGTGGTGAGGGCCCGCTACATGGGGTGAATTTCACCCAGTATCAGTGTAAGCTATCTGCATTGTCTGTGTGACAATCAGGGTCCAGACTCAAAAAGGGGAGAACAGGAGGTTTGAACCCCAAAGAATAAGCAGTAGAGTCAACTAGCTGTATACAATGTTATTGTGCAATAAAACTAGCTTGCATTTCTCCAAATTAAATCTCACTTTTACTATTATCTGTCCATATCTCTAATCTCTCTTGATCTCTTTGTATCAACTTTCTGTCTCCATTGGAGTTCACAAATCTTTCAGGTTAACTGTTATCTTTGAGTTTCATTGATATGGTCAGGGCCGGCTCCAGACCCCAGTGCGCCAAGCAGGCGCGTGGGGCGGCATTGTCCTGGCAGGGCGGCATTTGGCTCCGGCGGACCTTCCGCAGTCATGCCTGCGGGAGGTCCACCGGAGCCCCGGGACGGGCGGACCTGCCGCAGGCATGACTGTGGAGGGTCCCCTCTTCCCGCGGCTCCGCTTGAGCTCCCGCAGGCATGACTGCGGCGGGTGCGCTGGTCCCACGGCTCGGACGGAGCTCCCACAGGCATGCCTGCGGATTCTCCACCGGAGCCGCGGGACCACGGGACCATCCGCAGGCACTTCTGCCCCGGCCGCGGGACCGGGGAAGGGCGGCGGAATTTCTAGAGCCGCCCCTGGATATGGTGTTCACTCCCTCTTCTAGCCCATTAATGAAGATAATAAATAAGACTTGACTTAGCACACATCTCTGCGAAATCCCCTTTACTCTTCCCTCCAATTTAACAATTTACTATTTATCATTATATTTTGTTTCTTGTCCTTTATCCAATTTTCAATCCAGTATTTTTTTATCCAAGCCAGTTGAATTAATTTTGAGAATAAGATTTTATGAGATGCTATGAAACAAAATGCAAAGTATATTACAACTACGTATCTATCTGTACATTTCATGCACAGACTATGAACATAATTTTCTATATACTGGTATACGGATACATGCATTCATAAGCATAGTCTGTACACATCTCATAACAGCTATAAAGTTGAGAACATTACAAGCTAAAGGGTCTTTCCTATCTCTAGATTCTATAGTGAATTTTAAGGAGACTAAGCAGAGAAAAGAACTAGTTGAGTAGGTTAGTAGTGAGAATCAATATAAAGGCAGCACAACAACCTATCTACTGTGTCTATAATAGATAAACATTTCCCATCTTGCTCCTTTCCTCTACAAACTAAACAATCTCAATCTTTTCAATCTCTCTTTACATAGAGGATTTTTCATTTCTCTAATAATATTATTCACCCACCTCTGAACCCCTGCTTATTTTTGTTATATCCTTTTTGACAAAAGGCTGACTAAAACCAAATATAGCGTTCAAGGTGAGGGGTGCCATCGACTTATATAATATCATTATGGCCTTATCAGTATCATTTCCCACCTGTTCCTTATGTATCCTAGTAGTTAGGTGGTTGGGTTTTGTTGCTTGTTTTTACCACAGCTGAACACTGAGCATATGTTTTCACTGAGTTGTTCACAACACTGATCTCTTTCCTGAACTGCTACATTTAATTTAGAATCCAGTAAAATGCATAAGTAGTTCAAACTATTCCTTCCAATGTGCACTACCTGGCATTTATTGACACTGAATTTCATCTGTCATTGTATTGCCCATTTTTGTAGCTTTGATGGGTCACTTTGATGTTCCTCAGAGTCTTCTTTGGACTTGACTAACATAAATAATTGTGTCATCTGCAAATTTTGCCATCTTACTTCTCATCCCTTTTTCCAGATCGTTAATAAACAAATTAAACAACATCTGCCCTAGCATTAGAACCTGGTGGAACCCCATCATTAACTTTTTGCTCTGATGAAAACTGGCTATTTATTCTTATTCTGTGTTCTGTTTCTTAGTCAGTTTCTAATCCATGAGAGAACATTACCCCTCACCAAGGGATTCCATGGCTTCTTTAATAGTCTCTCATGAGGGATTTTGTAAACGTCCAAGAAAATTATGTCAGCTGACTCTCCTTTTTCTTGTGTTTAACTAACATGGTTAGTTTCTATTATGATCATCTCAGTATTTTATAATTCTATTTTAAATGATAGTTTCTCCCCCTTTCCCTTGTCTTGAAGTAAGTTTAACTGGTTTAATCCAAAACAGCTTTCAAAAACTAACCACAATATTTGCTACCCTCCAATTCTCCAGGGTAGTGTCTGTACCTTATCCAGATGTGAGCAACAATAGCTGGTCAGAATTTGGCTCAAGTTCTCTATTGCTCTTTCCCAAAAGTAATTTTGCTTTGTGGAAATACTGAACTGGATTATCCCCCTCTTGGAATATAAAGATTCAGACACCATCCTCTTTACATTAACTCTCCAGATATACCAGAAGCAAAGGAACGTGAAGCAATAATTTTCTAAGCAGCATCAGACTTGAATACACAGAGTATTTAAGTTCAGAGACCTAAACTGAAACCCTAGATCCAAATCCCTCCAAACTTTTCTCTTTTTTTGGACTTTGAACTTGCATCCAAATTTCACAGCTGGTCCCATTCACTGTAATGTGCCAAACCAAAAACACCCCAGAACTGTAGGGTGCTTGAAATCCAGATCTGAATTTTGCAATTTGAGCTCATTTAGTTCTCACCGCATACTGTGATGAGTTAAAAGAACACTGTCAACATAAAAGCTATGGGTGAGATTCTGTGCTGTAAAGCACAGAACTCACTGAGCAGGGAAAAAGAGGGCTAACACGGCTTTACGCCAACTTTGTGTCATCTCCATCTCGCACTGCTCTGCAGGTTTAGATGGCTCTGGGGGGCTTGTCTAAGTTATGGCAGCCTGACTTCAGCTATCCATGGCACTCCTGCCTCTGCAACAACCCATACGTCAGGGATTGATAGGAGGTCCTCAGACGACAGTCTGATGTCTGTCTTCCTCAATTCTAGGGTCATGACAATTCTCCCCCAGTCAGATCCAGTGTTTTTAGGCCCCTTTACATCACTCTGGCTGCTTTACCAGCATAAAGAGGCCGGAGCAGGGGCGAGGAGAGATCTCATCCCATATGTTGCAGGCAGATACAGTTCTTTGCCTACATTACCAATAACTAACATCTTAGATTATTAAAAGAATTTTTAAAGATCACTTTATTCATTCTCTTGGTTTACTTCTTACTGGGGTGTGTTGAGGACTGTATTGGAATGGCAAGCTGTCACTTCAAGTGTGGGGCATTTTCTGATCTTGCTTGCAGGCTAGGGGCTCTGTAGTGAAGCTTCTGGGGGCAGCAGTCAGTCTGGAAAGAGCCAGCTTAGACAATCGTATGGTGAGTTGTGACTCGCTGCCTTAGGAAGCGGCCTGATTTTTCTCACTCTGTATTTGGGTTCTTGTGTGTTATCATTTTAAATTCTAAGAAATAAGCTAGTGTTATATTGCTACCTTCCAGCAAGAGTATTTATGTTTTTACCTAACTTCTCTGTGTGTATGCTATGAACACACCACTTACATTCCTCTTACCATTAACAATGAAAATCAGTGATGTCAGTTTTAGTTTTGTATATGCTCGGTTTTCCCTTCAGAATCTATAGCACTGCAATATTCGGGTTCCATACAATGCTGGTGAATGTTGTTCATGTATTTGAAAACAATTGCTGTTATAGAGTATGTGGGATTTTTTTTCCTCCAGGAAGGGAACACATTCATATTGCTATTATGGTTTTATTTTACAAAATTAAATTTTAAGTCAAATTTACGTTGGCTGTCTTTAAGTAAAAATAGGTGCTACCTGTAGGTAAAATAGGTATTGCATATGTGCCAATACTTGCAAACCAAAAACCTGTGTTTTAATTTGCATTCCCCTTTTGACTGGGGAAAAGAGATATATATATTCATCCTACCCCCAGCATGTTCCTCCCTAACATCGGGATCCGATGTTAGGGAGGAACACGCTGGGGGTAGGATGAAGCATCCAAGCTAGTTGCTGAAGCCTCTTTGAGGCAGGTATCCAGTGCAGGTATCCAGTACAGAGGGGATAAGATTCCCTAATAAACAGGAATTGGAAGTGGACTTAAGGGAAGTCTTACCCTAAAGAAGCTAAGGAACAAGGTTGGAGCGCCTAGTATCTGGTACAGCAAGGAGACAAGTCCTTTCCCCGACCTCTTAAGCCTCATACTAGCTGGGACCAGCTGTGGAGTGGTGGTGGGGTGATGGCAGCCCTCCACCAAGTGGAAATGATTAAGGAAGGAATCATGATCTGCACTGTATGAGTTATTTCCTAATAGTTCCCAGATGAGTTAAGTAATATAGTTGAGGCCTAATCAAGCCACATCCCTTGTATCTTATCTTTCTTTCCACCTCTCCAGCACAATAGGTGTTGCATATTTGCCAACACTTTCAAACCAAAAATCTGTAGGTTTTAATTTGCGTTCATTTCCATAGATTTCCATACGTTTACATAAACATGTTGCCCATTTGCTGTACTCAAACCCACTTTATACAATTATTCCACAACTGCTTTCACTCCATTCTAGTCTTTCCACTCCTCACACTTCCCAGACACAACTGACTTTGCACTGACATATCAGAGTCTCAAATGTTTTCTAAGCACCTTTCTTTTTCTTGTCAAGGATAACCTGGCTTACATTCTCATGCCATTCTTGGGCTTCTTTTCTCATATTGTTATATATATTTTAAAGACTTGTATTCATTTCCAAGGAGAGCCCTAGGGTGTTTAATGACTGGTTCCCCCTCTTTTGGTGATAATTTATATCTTAAAAAGGAAGAATAAAGCCCCATGTTGAAGAAGGCACATGTATTAACGTGTTACATAGCTGTTTTCAAATATTACATTGGTATTTATTATCTAGTCTGTGTGGGCCAAACTTTACAGTCATTACTCAGCAAGGACTCCCATTTATTTATTTAGTTAGTTCAGTTTATAATAGATGTTTCTGACTTTAAGGCCAGACTCTTCCAAGCCTTTATATGGATGGGCACTGCAGGGGAAGAGATAAGACGACAACACAGAGCTTTATCTTCTGGACAAGCACCAAGCAGAATTGCAGTCCCTGAACTCAAGGGAATACAGGGACTTCCCCAGAGCCATATGTGGGGGGGAGGAGGGCAGGCCCACATGCCCACTTTGCATTGGGATCAGAGCAACGGTGGGAGGGAGAAAACCGTACCTCATGTGTATGTAATAGCAGCCATGCTGGGGAGCTCCAGGAAGCATTCTGCATCAGGGAGGTAGAATACCTCCCATAGTGCCACACAGCTCTTTACAATGGGCTGGGCCTTAAAGTCAACACTTAGTCTTTAGGACCCAATTCTGATACCCTGACTCAAGCTGAGTAGCTTCTTACTCCTCATGCTGTCCCAGAGAAATCAGAGGGACTACAGTAAATACTACTTAGTGCAAGTGTGTCAGGATCAGGACTTTACAGAATGAATAATAATGATTTTTAATGAAAAATATATTTTTAAAGATAATTTATTTTTAAAAAAAATTGAAATAAAATTTTGTATTTACATGTTGCTAATTCTTTATTTTATTCCCCCTTTAGTGTCTTAAATTGCTAATGTGGATGTTTTGTACTGGTTTCTTTACAGTTTCTGAATTGTTTGTAGAATTTTAGATTTTACACAGATGTTTTCCCCCGTAAGAAGTGGCATAATTAAAATGCTCATCTATGCTGGAAAAGCTAGACCAGGGCCTCATTAATATTCTTACTGTAAAAACACCACAAACTCAAACACAAATGTAAGGGACAAAAGATGGGTCTTTCAATGTGTCCAGAAGGTTAACAGACTTTGGTGGGTCTGGTGAACCCAGAAAAGAAACTAATTCCAGAGAAGAGCGTCCATGGAAGATGCCCTGCCAATAACCATCTCCTGTTTGTTCCAAAGGAGGTCCAGCTGATCTCAACTGAGTCATCATGGCACAGGGAAAGAGGAAATCTCTCAAACCACATCCCAAAACATTTATAAGTTAAAGCCAAGACCATGAATTCCAGTCAGAAACTGACAGTGGTGTAACAGTGAGGTCAATGGAACATTTGCTTGAATAAGGTCTATAGCAGGGATTGGCAACCTTCGCCCTGCGGCCCGCACATCCCTCACCCCGTGCAGCTTCCCGCAGCCCCCACTGGCCTGGGAGCCACGATCAGCCGAATCTCCAGACACACCAGGTAAACAAATCGGCCCAGCCCACTGGCGTATTACCCTGGCAGGCTGCGTGCTGAAGGGTGCCGATTCCTAGTCTAGAGGATTTGGCCCTATGTCAAACACAATATGAGGATAAATTTTAGTTCATCAGCCTAAATTTGCCATTATGTTATGACTGGCCTCAGCTTTAGCATGGCATCAGCACTGCTAATAATACAAATGACATGGAATTGCAATAGGCTTTGGCAATTGTGGAAGCAATATTTAAAGAAAAAATAAAAACAATCATTTATGTGGATATTTCTAAATATCAAAGTCTTTCAGTACTGATGAGACACAGATTCTTCTATTGCATAATGAAAATACATCCTGAAACAAAGGAACAGTTGACCCGGCCCCAGCCTGCTCTGCTCCCCCGGCTCCCAGACTTGGGGGAAAAGGGGGAACCACCCTCCCAGCACTCACGGGCGTTGTGGCTGGGAGCCTGCATAGTGTAGTGGGTTGGGGGTCGCTCCACTTCCCAACGCCCAATGAGTGCAGGGCAGGCCTGACCCCGACCTCTGCTGCAGTCCCCTGGGACATAGGGGACGGGGGGGGGAAGGGGTAGAGTGGGGGCAGGGCTGGGGTGGAGCAGGGGTGGGAAGAGATGAGGCAGGGGCAGAGCAGGGGCTGAGGGGAAGGGGTCGGGCAGGGGAAGAGGCAGCTTTCCTGGGCCCTGCTGTGCACAGTCCACGAGGGGCTGGCTCAGCCGTCCGGGGGCTCGGGTTGGCCGCTGGAGCTGGATGCAGCACGCAGCTGCATAGGGCACCAGGAAATTTGGGGCAATTTGGCACACAGCTGCGTAGTTTGTGTATGGGTAGGGATGGGCCTGGTGACACTGACTTTTAGTATGAGCTTACAAATCACTTAACTTTTCTGAGCCTCTGTTTCACCATATGTATAACAGGGATAGTGTTATTTTCCTGCTGCATAGGGATGTCATTATGTTTGTAATGAACTATCTAAGTGAAAAGTGACAGACATGGATTCCAGAGGTGAGATCACATCACAGGATAACACTAGCTGAAACACAGACCTACAAAATTACACTGTGCCAACCAGCTTAGATGCTCCAGAACTCACAGCCTGAACCTATATCCAATGTCTCAAATCAAGTAGCGGAGGCAGGAATGAAAAATATCAAATTCAAGCTATAAGGTAATTGGAGATATACCAATCTCCTAGAACTGGAAGGGACTTTGAAAGATCATTGAGTCCAGCCCCCTGCCTTCACTAGCAGGACCAATTTTTGCCCCAGATCCCTAAGTGGCTTCCTCAAGGATTGAACTCACAACCCTGGGTTTAACAGGCTAATGCTCAAACCACTGAGCTATCCCTCCCCCCTTTTATTGGAAAAGATATTTTTAAAAAATCCATTGGGTATTTAATAAGGCTAAGTGTCAGAAATTAAAATGTTATTTGACCTTACTAAACAACAATTTCTCTTTGAACATCAGTCTTCAATAATTAGCAAAAGTGTTGAGTAACTGTATTTAAAAAGAGAAATGCTAAAGATTTGTTCTTTAGGTATGATGCATCTGGAGTTTTCACAAGTATGAATGCCCCTTTTGAAGTTTCAGTTGGCTTTGTTGGAAAGAACTAATGCTTTTGAATCTCAGCTTGCTCATGGGTGTTCCTAATTGTTCTTTGCTGCTATAGAGGTGTGTTTGAAATGTCTTACCATTGTTACATCTTATGTCTACAGATACATCACCCAGCACACTCTTGTTTTACTAAGTGTCACACTCTTGCTTTACTAAGTGTTACTGATATCTCTTTGAAATGAAATCTTAATGTATGTGATGGTGAATAGATGTTCCTTTCTATCACTCACAGATTATAGTAATTTTTCAGTGGATGTCACTGTACAGTAGCAAAATGAAAACTGATATATCCCCAGATATTAGGTTTTATCTGAAAAATAATCAAAGTTAGCTGAAACCCAAGAGCCCAAATAGCTAGTCTCCACAGAACACTATTTGATAGAAAATTATGTGAAAGATTTGCATGATGTTTTCTGTGTTACTGAAAGTTTACAGTTATAGTAGTCGCCTTTTCTGCCCATGATTCTTTGTTGATTAGTGTCCTAACAATTAGCTATTGGGGTTGTATAGTTTCAGATAAGTACTAATTATTACTATTTATTGGGTAATGCTATTCCAAAGATGGTAAGACATTCACAGTTTCATAAAAATTAAGGCAAAGTGGCCCACAGGGTTATCTATCTAGTCAACAGTTGCAGGCCAGTTTCCATAGTTTAATACCTCATCCCCAGTGGTATATTGTCTGCTCTTACTCTAATGATGGCAATAACACAACTTTTCTTGGCAGATTGTAACAATAATTAGAAAAGAAACACAATTATAAAATGTTACTCGTTTAAAGTTAAGTATTTCCTCCATAAAACTTTTAATGTTTTTAGCCTCCACTTCTGCATCCTTACACTGCCCACACAATTTCATGATTCCTCAGTCATCATTACTGTAGACTGTACACATTTCCTTCACCTTGTTTTAAAGAGCATGGGTGAAACTCTTGCCTCACTGAAGTTAATGGCAAAACTCCTGTTAACTTAATTGGGGCCGGGATTCACTCCATGTTTTCCAAATCCTTTGCCCTGCTGTTCTTTGGATTTAGGTAAAGACATAGGTACTATCCAAAGGCTTCCACTAATGACCTAATGGGAGTTCCAGAGGTCTATGGAGGCAACATTGGGCATTAAGCTATTTCCGGTCACAGAGTCATAGGAAGCATGTTGAAAAGTAGAGGTAAAACAATGACCAGATTTGCTCTGTGTTACAAAATCTGCAGTAAATTACATGACCCTTGAGACATCTAACCATCAGCTAAAAAAGAAGCAAACAAAAACAAACCCTTTCATGTTAAGGCTGTAGCCACCTCTATTTTTTATACTGTATCAGGCCCTAAGAAATCAAGGTGAGCTAAAGCAGTGAATATAAAGAGACAAAAGCACATACAGGAAAAAATCCCCGCTGAAGTCAATGGCAAAATTCCCATTGAGCCTGGTGAGACCAGGATTTCACCCCAGGCTCTAATTCAGCAAGGTACTCAGGGTATGTCTACACTACGGGATTATTCCGATTTTACAGAAACCGATTTTTGGAAACAGATTGTATAAAGTCGAGTGCACGTGGCCACACTAAGCACATTAATTCAGCGGTGTGCGTCCATGTACCGAGGCTAGCGTCGACTTCCGGAGCGTTGCACTGTGGGTAGCTATCCCATAGTTCCCGCAGTCTCCCCCACCCACTGGAATTCTGGGTTGAGATCCTAATGCCTGATGAGGCCAAAATTTTGTCCTGGGTGGTTATGGATAAATGTCGTCAGTCAATCCTCCCTCCGTGAAAGCAACGGCAGACAATCATTTCGCGCCCTTTTCCCTGGATTGCCCGGGCAGACGCCATAGCACAGCAACCACGGAGCCCGTTCAGCCTTTTTTCACTGTCACCATATGTCTACTGGATGCTGCTGACAGACGCGGTACTGCAGTGTTACACAGCAGCATCCCCTTGCCTTTTGCAAGTTAGCAAAGACGGTTACCAGCCCTACTGTACCGTCTGCTGCTGTCATGAGTGCTCCTGGCTGGCCTCGGTGAGGTCAGTCGGAGGCGCCTGGACAAAAATGGGAATGACTCCAGGTCATTCTCTTCTTTAAGTTTTGTCTAAGGGAGAGTCAGTCCTGCCTAGAATATCAGGCAAGCCTACTGAAGAGCCTACTAAAGAACGGCCGCTTCGGGTCAGAGCCCCAGACATCCCACAGAAATGATGAGCTGCATGCCATTCTAAGGGGTGCCCCTGCAACAACCCCACCTGTTGCTTCCCTCCTCCCCCACCCCTCCTGGGCTATAGTGGCAGTTATCCCCCCATTTGTGTGATGAGGTAATAAAGAATGCATGAATAAGAAACAACACTGACTTTATTGCCTTTGCAAGCAGAGATCAAAGCGGGGAGGGGAGGGCGGTTGGCTTACAGCAAAGTAGAGTGAACCACCATTCTGCACTTGCTCAGCCTATAGCTGAAAATGGGAATCTGTGACAAGCACTAGGATAGAAGCACAGGCAGGACTGAATCTCCATTTGTGTGTGGGCCTTTGGTTGACACTGGTAAAATACAAAATGTCCCAGGATATGTATGTTGGGGGAAAGTTCTAAATGGCAGCTTAATTTTTTTTATTTGCAGCAAAATGTAGAGGTCTAAGTATCTGATTGTGAGCCCTGGTAGCAAGGGGTAGGCGCAACCGCATGGTGCTGCTGACTGGGAGAGCAGCCTGAGGCAGAAGCCTCCAGCTGCTATGATATTCCAAGCAGGACTGAATCTCCATTAGACAAAACTTAAAGAAGAGAATGACCTGGAGTCATTTCCATTTTTGCCTAGGCGCCCCCAGCCGACCTCACCGAGGCCAGCCAGGAGCACCCATGGGATGACGATGACGGATACCATCTGTACCGTCTGCCGTCCGCAAGACAAGGCAAGGGGATGCTGCTGTGTAGCACTGCAGCACTGCGTCTGCCAGCAGCATCCAGTAAACATACAGTGACATTCAAAAAAGGCGAGAAACAATTTTTCGAAGATTGCGGGAACTGTGGGATAGCTACAGTCGTCAGTTGCCCCTCTCTCTGTGAGCGTCCATTTGATTCTTTGGCTTTCTGGTACGTTTGGGTCAGCTCCTTAAGTTTCATGCAGCACTGTGTTGAGCCCTTGTTGTGGCCTCTGTCCATCATGGCCTTGGAGATTTTTTCAAATGTTTTGGCATTTCGTCTTTTGGAACAGAGTTCTGATAGAACAGATTCATCTCCCCATACAGAGATCAGATTCAGTATCTCCCGTACGGTCCATGCTGGAGCTCTTTTTTGATTCTGGGACTGCATGGTCACCTATGCTGATCAGCGCTCCACGCTGGGCAAACAGGAAATAAAATTAAAAAGTTTGCGAGGCTTTTCCTGTCTACCTGACCAGTGCATCCGAGTTCAGATTGCTGTCCAGAGCTGTCACAATGGTGCACTGTGGGATAGCTCCCAGAGGACAATACCGTCGAATTGCGGCCACGCTAACCCTAATCCGAAATGGCAATACCGATTTCAGCGCTACTCCCCTCATCGGGGAGGAGTACAGAAATCGATTTTAAGAGCCCTTTACGTCGACAAAAATGGCTGCATTGTGTGGACGGGTGCAGGGTTAATTCGATTTAATGCTGCTAAATTCAACATAAACTCATAGTGTAGACCAGGCCTAACATAAACTCAAGTTGTCTCATTTACATCAATACAGCTCAAAAGTCTAAAGTTAGGCACATGCTTAAGTATTTTCTTGAATTGGGGCCCACAGAGGAGAAGCAGCTATTAAAAAATAAGCATTTTGCAACTCTTAACTACAAAGTTATCCCTGACATCTCTGACTCCAAGCATAGTGATAAACTGTGGTATCTCAGATACCACCCTGTGGTTACTGCTGGCAAAGGATGACTTCTAATGGTGATTGAGCCTGAATTTTATTTAAATATATTTTAATTTACTCTATTAAAGATATGAACATATTTCTCCTAAAAGCTATAGTAGGGGAATTTTTATCTCTTATTTTTTAATAGCCAGGTATTGTATATGCTTGGCTTCTGCACACATTTGAGATGCAAGCCTGAGACCAGAGAATTTGCTTGTATTGGGCATGGAGTTTTGTGACTAAGAAAAACAAGAAATTATTAAAAAAAAAAAAATATTAAAAAAAAATGAAGTGCCTAATCTATTTCCAGTGTTTTACATGTGTTAATGGATTAATGAGTGCTTATTTTTGTTAATTAATTTTATCATAAAGGTAAAAATTAAATGTTACTTTTAAGCAGAAGTTCCAAAAACTGTGATTGTATAGCTTTGATTTTCATTAAATAGTTGTTCAGAAACAAGTTATAGATCCAAATAAAGTTTCTTGGTCTGCACTGAAATGAGGAAAGGAAAATTTAGTCTCCAAGCCAAACTGAGCCCTGCTGTGAATAATTAAGTCAATGGAGTTATAAGGGGGCTGAATTTGGCCCTGTTAGGAAAAATAATTGTTTCAATTAGAACTAGCTTTAGAAGCAGTGGTCATGAATAGATTCTCTCACTTCTCACTAATATGATACTACAAGTAATGTAAATGTATGGAGTTGTATTGAATTTGGGTAAATTAACCAAGCAGAAAGAAGGAAACCTCAGTGATGTAGGATCAAGTCTTAAACATGTAAACAGTGCATCTGGGGCTTTATGTTTTCAGAGATTCACTTTATAAAATACAAGATTGTGGATTTATAGGTGTAACTGAGCTTTAACACAGTTCTCTCAAATTCAAACCAGAAGAGAAACAGCTGATTATGGTCAGACTACATTGTAGAGTTTTCTAACTCAGATTCACAAATACAGTAAAATAGATCACATGTTGCAGATGTCTGCAGATAATTTAGCATCTGGCTACTAAACTGCTAATTATGTTTTAAAAGAATGAATACACATTTTAATGTTTATTTTCCCCTTCAAAGTTGGCTGCAGATATGAAGAAGCTCATTTCAATCTAATGTTTTCCCTTGTGTGCAATAACAGCCAGCCTTGCTGGTGCTTGAAGATCATTTTAAGACAAATTTATACCACATATAAATGGCTGTTTAAGGGCAAGTCTACACTAGAGCTCTACATCGGCACAGCTGCGCTGCTGTAGCACGTCTGGTGAAGCTGTGCTATGCCGATGGGAGACAGCTCTGCCATTGGCATAATTACTCCACCTCCTCAAGAGGCGGAAGCTGTGTCAGCGGGAGAGCATCTCTCACCAACATAGCGCCAGCGTGGACAACGCTTAGGTCAATGTAACTTACATCGCTCAGGGGCGTCTTTTTCACACCCCTGAATGACATAAGTTACGTTGACTTAAACAGTAGTGTACACCAGCCCTAAATGTTCTTTTCTCATACAATTCTACTTTCTGACAATATTTTAGTAGTATATTTCTTTAAATAATTTTTTAATGATTCCTATATTAAATGTATGAAAAAATTCAATTTTATAAACTGGAACACTGAAAGTGATGTCCATGTATAATATAGTTATGTGTATATGGACTAGCTTCCTTTTCAAAACAACTGTCTGAATGGACTTTTTAAAACTCCACTTTGACGTTTGGGGCACTGAACTCAATGCCTGAAATAGCTGAAATTAAGATCTAGATATCCTCCAGTATATTTATTGCTGTATTAACACAGCTCATACTCTCCATATGGTTTTAATAGGAAATTTTGAACCATTGATAATTTTTTTTTAATCAGCTGGAGACTTGCAATAGCAAAGATTTTTATGTATTGAACAAATTTAGTGACATGTAGATTGAATTAATGAGATAGCTCATTAATGGAATAATTACTACCTTCCTAGTCTAGCAGCCTGTCTCTGGAAGTGATCAGCATTTGGTGGCATAACTCTCCTGTAATGAACGTAATTGTAAAAATTATCAGAAGGAGGAAGTTCTTCCCGAGCCCAGCAACTCTCCAGTTTATTTTGGGAACCAGGAGGATTACTCGTCCTAGTGCAACTACAAATACCATTCTTTTTCATACAATTGTTGATTTTTTTGAATTTTACCCAGGGTTTCTTTCAATGCTATTTTATGGTAGTGAGTTTTACAGATTAGTTATACATCACACAACATTTGGTAGTCTCTTATCCTTTTTAATTCAGGCTTTTAATTTTGGATTCCTGCTACTTCCTGTTAAGTATGGAAATTCAGTTAAGGCACAGTTATGGCTCCCAACAACCTAAACTTTGCCTTGTAGTGAAACTATACAATAACTATAGGACTATGATTTGGCATTTTATTGTTTGTGGTCCTATATCAGATTAATCTGATTTTTAAAGACACATGAGATTCCCTCCACCATCCAAATTGTATCAGTACAGGGCAGAATTAAGTATATTTGAATACCCTTATTGCGTATTTGCATATTTTAACATATTTGGATTTAAGTTTATCCTTAATTCTGAATTTTCTTGGTTCATAATTATTGCTTTTAGGATTGAAACATTGCTGTACTGTATGTTACCCTAAATCACTATGATGTATTTTCAACAGTAACTCAATTTTAATGTCATTTTTATCTGTGCCTTTCCTTAAAAAAGATTATACAATGAGGACTAAAACAAGAAACCCGAAGAGAGTCATTGCCATGTGACATTTTTAATTATCTGAAGATGCCAAGTTTTGACTTTTAATCATTTTTATTTTAACTTCTATGGATATATTCACTGGTAAATTTTGGCTACTTTATGCCACTCTGGAGCTGCACAGAGCAACCAGAGTACACAGGAGAGTTAAGGCACTTTGTTTCATCAGAACAGTGCAAAGCAGCCAGAGTATACATCTCAGTTCCCCTCCCACCGTCTTCCAAACTTCTTTTGCTCCTTGCATCTCCCTGTATTCCTCTGCACACACACTCCAGCTTCCCCCTCCTTCTTGCACCCCCTACATTCCCATGCATAAATACACCAGAGTCCCCTCCATTATGCACACCCTACACACCTTTGTATACACCCACTTAATTTTACCTTCCTCCTTTATCCTTCTCCTAATTCCCTTGATCAGACATACACCTGTTTCCTTCTCCCTTCCGTCTTTCTCTTTTCACCACTCAGGGGTGGTGCTGGGGCTGGGGGAGTTTGCAGGGGCTATAGCCCCCCAAAATTTGCCTTAGCCTCCCTTAGAGCCAAAGGTCAAACGTTACACAGAAGTGAGGGGGTATGGTATCGTCTCCCTTACTTCTCTGCTGCTGCTGGCGGCGGCACTGCCTGCAGAGCTGGGCAGCCAGAGAGCGGTGGCTGATGGCCGGGCACTCAGCTATGAAGGCAGCGCCATCACTGGCAGCAGGGCAGAACTGCAGAAGGGTGGTGTAACCACAAGATGAATAGCAATTTTCTGTCTAGCCCCTTCTGCCCTGCCCCTCCAGAAAAGGCTGGTGCCATTATTTTTCTTAACTGGAAGTTCATCTGTTTACAGAGGCTGGTGCATAAAATATTTTCTATATGCTGCCAGGAGACTGACAGAAACACTGAGGAGCCATTGAAAATCCTAGCTGAAAATCACCAAAAATGTGATCTTTTATCCAGTCTATTGTTAATATAAGTTAAACAAATGTTACTGCAAGGATCAGTAGTTATAAATCAAGTAAAAATTAAATGGTACATTATCAAAGGAGAGAGAACTGACCAAAAATACCAAAGATATTTTCACTAGACTGTAGTAAGTCATTGTTGAAAGAAGAGTTCAGGCACAGATAAATTCAAGGAACAATCCATAAAACTGGAAGTCAGCCTTACCAACATGTTACATAATAAGGAACATCATTAAACTAGTGTCACATACAGAAATGAAGACTCTATACAGTAGTGAAATAGCCAGCTTCTCCTAATATAAAGGGCATCCTCATGACAAAGCTACGCCTGTTCACACTGAAAGATACGGCACTGTTTGCTTGAGATTACCTGGGCCTTCTGTTAGCATGGATCCCCATGCCATTGGCCTACTGACTGGAATGACTCCAGATAGGCCCAGGGACAGTGCTGGGACCTTAAACTTATCTCCTTATATCGCTAAAACATCTTGTATGTCTGCATAACTATATAACTAATAAATAATAACGTAGCTAGACAAATACATTTTACATATAATTCAAATATTTTCAGCCAAATATTAACCTTGATTTCTGAGCTTTCCTCACTATGAGCAAAATCTTGCTCTTGCTTTGAAGGCCTTGCCTAGGGCAGGGGGGTAGAGTGATTCTAATCCTGTCTGGCACAAGAGCCATCCCAGCAGCTGCAGCACAGAGTGTTTCACGAGAGCCCACTGTAACCTGGTGCTGACTGTTCCTCACAGCAGAAGCTTGCATGTGCCACTGACATCAACATGCTTGAACGCAGGACAGGGGACAAGGCAAAAGCCCCTTCAGCAGATCCAAGGAAGGATCCAGAATTCCTCATGTGGGCAGGGGCGGCTCCAGGCACCAGTGCAGCAAGTGCGTGCCTGGGGTGGCAAGCTGCGAGGGTGGGGGTGGGGTGCTGGTCATCGTTTCTGCGGGAAGTCTGCCGGTCCTGCAGCTTTGGCAGCAATTCGGCGGCGGGTACGCCGAAGTCACGGGACTGGCAGATCACCCGCAGAACTGCCGCCGAAGGCTCCCTGACTGCCGTGCTTGGGGCGGCAAAAAGCATAGAGCTGCCCCTGCATATGGGGAAGAAGAGAAAGATCCTTACTCACCAGCCCCCTTTGAGCACCTGCACAGCACATAGCAGAGTTTAGGCCTATATTACATGTACACATTTATTTTTGTTTATATGATCAGTATGTATCTGGAAATAATAAGAGCTTTCATTTGACAAACTCTTCAAATTATGGCATCAGCTGCAGAGCCCAGTGCTCAGCTGCTACTTTCTTTCATGCTCCTTTTGCCAATATTCTTATTTTTCACATTTGCACGATGTCCACAAACTACAGAATCCGTATACAGTAGTAGCACCAATTGTACAATAGTAGGAAAGTCAGGACAACGTTTTAAAAGTTGAGTGCCTAAAGTTAGGCATGTCCTGTAAATCCATAATTAGACACTTAAATAATAAATGCCCGATTTTCAGAAGTATTGAGCAGCTGCAGCACCACAGAGCAGTCCACATGCATCAAACTGAAAATCAGGGCACTTATTTATGAACCTAAGGGGAAAATTTTCAAATGTGACTACATGACTTAGGAGCCTAAGTCCCATTGTCAAAAGTGCTGAGGAGCCTAAGCCTTATTGTAAGTCAACGGGACTTAGGTTCCTAAGATGTTTCTGAAAAGAAGATTTACGCGCTTTTAAATGTTTTACCCTAAACAGGAATTTAGGTACCAACTTTGTTACTTATTTGTTACTCATTTAAAAAAAAACTGGCCCTGGTTTTCATTAGAAATGTCAATAATGGTAACAATAAAACTTGTAAATAATAAGATATTTAGACTAGAAGCCAAATAATTTCAGCAAAACAGCAATCTTCGAGTACATTGTAATGAGGCATATTAATGAAATCCTTTTCCAATATAGGATTCAGTTTATTAATAAATATTTTATCCTGAAGCCTGCCCATAATACCAAATCTAACCCCTAGTGCTTTAGAATACTTGCCTCAGAAAATGTCTATAAACCATCAGGCTCAAGAAATCAGAAATGGAATCAGGATCTTAATGAATATAGGTCATTGCTAATTAAATGTGGCCTGGATTGGTAGAGGCCAAAAACTTTCACAATCTGGTAGACATTCAATGACATATAGAAGGTGCCATTGGTCACAATCTAGTTCCTTGGGACAAGACTCTACATCACAGAAGGACACCCTCAGAACTGGCACAAGTTAACTCAGCCACTGCTGGAAGTCACATCAGGGGATTCAAAGACTTAGGGTGAGATTCACTTCACTTCCATAAAGCCCAAGCATTTGAGCCCTGCAAAGGTAAGAGTGGTCAGAGAGGTGAATCCACCCTCCAGTCAGGATAAACATGAGTGGGTCTTCATATGGGTGAAAATACTGGCCACACTCCTCAAAGCCAGTTGTGTGGAGTAATGGAAACCCTGGATCACCCTCACAGGGGTCTGTTTCCATGGCATACAAGGGGCGAATGGGCATTCCTGTGCATCTGCTCAGCTGATCAGCCTCATGAGGCTTTGCAGAACCTTGAACCAGCCCTGAATACGCATGGAGTTTGAGCTACTCTCACCGCAAAGAGGTAGTCATGTAAAGAGAAGGTGAAAGCATATTTTTAGGAATCAGAAAGATTAGATTTTTTTTAAATAAAGAAAAATATAGATAAGCAAGCTATTCCACCACACCAAAGTGTAATGACTGTAGCAGATAAGGTATTTCTAAGGGTTCTATTGACTCTCCTCTCAGATCTACACAATACATATCACTGCAAAGTGAAATACATACAATACATTTCAAGGACTATCAATCACCTATTTTCAAAGCTGTGGATCTGCCTAGAAACTAGAAAGGCAGGTCTATGCATGGGCAAACCTCAGAAGGCTCAGAATCCAAGAACATAGTTTGAAATCTCTCCACCCATATGAAACCCAAGTTTTCAGGCTCTGTGTAGGAGGAGTTACGTAGTGGTTAAAGATGTCATATCTGCTCACTGAATCCAAGGTTATGGTGCCATACAGCCCGTCACAAGACTGCTGTTCCAGTCTATTGGCTGGAAGAGCAGACACAACCCCTCCATGCCGGTTGTGTTCAGGTTTGGTTTGGTTAAGCACCTGGCTCCCTGTGCACCTGTGGCCAGGACACTTTCCTCCCTCCCCTTCCATCTCCCCTCTCAGTCTCCCATAGCACTCCTGGACTGTGGGCAAACCCCAAACCTCTGCAAAACCCAAATCTGTCTTATCTGTGCTACTCTGCAGTCTCTGGAGGCTTTGTCACTAGCAAAATTGTCATCAGCAAGTGCAGGAGTAGGAATGGAGCAATAGGGAAATAAATTCAAACATGTGAACCAGAGACAAGCAGAAGATCATATAAGATAAATGAATGGTTATATGAGGGTATGTATTTCCTAGATAAGCATAAGGCCAACACTGAAAACAAAAGCTCAAGTGGTTTGGCTGAGAGATTCAAAATGCACAGATCAGGGCAGTAACTGGTAAATGGCAATAGAATATATATATATATATATATACTAAGAAAATAATAAAATACAGAATGACTCTCACCCAGCTGTGGGATAAAAGCAGGTAGCAGACAAGACTGTCTGAACTCTGATGTGAGCAGTCTGGGACACAGTGTGCTGTGGCTGACTTTGCATCATCTTCCTGATGCTCCTGGTGTGCTGGCCAGCTGGCTTGAACATGCCAGAAACATTTGCGCTCAGGTCTGTCCACCACACCCAGCACCAAAAAGAAAAGTCATTAAATCAGGTTCACAAGCGGTGTGATTCAGGTGAGAATTCCATCTCCAAAGGAAGTTGGGGCCAGAGCATTAAAGACAGCGGGCACTCCATCTGTGCTATTGTGGCACTGAACATGGGGTCTTAAATGACCACATGGTATAGACATATGGCCAACATTGCATAGGTCCAAGTTAAATATTAATCACATGAATTTGAAGACTGGACACAACCAATTCTGAACATACATATCTATCCAAAAAAGGAGAACTCTACACAGTGTATGCTGTGCTGCTCTTAGAGAAGGCAAGAATACACCTATTTTTTCCAAGTATTTTCTCCTCCTATCCCAGCGCGCACATATAGAAATATGAATTAATGTTTCTTTGAAAGTTTCATATGCGAGATCTACTGCAGAAACACAAGGCTCTTCCCTACTGTGTGTGTGTTACAGGAACAAACCAGTAATACAGAAGAGGGGGTGGAGGAAAGGAAATACTGCACCAAATGTAACTGAAATTGCCACATAAATTGTAATTAAATCATTAGCAATAAAATATAGCTGAAAGCCCCAGCAACCATGTACAAAGTTAAACACAGCCAAAAAAATCACTTGGATGTAAATATTTTTATAGCTGAGAAAAGACCAAGCTGAAATAAGCTTAATTCTTGTGGGAGATATAATGCACATTAGCTTTTTGCATTTACTCATCTAATAAAAGTAATAGTCATGTTTAAAGAGACCCTTTCAGACCCAAAATTTTAGTTTTATTAAAAATAACTAATAGAGGAAATTGTATTGGAGACCACCCTGATTGGGTAACAGGTTGTCATGTGAAACCATGACAAAATAACACAAAAAATGTCAAGTGTAATTCTGCTCCCCATTTATCTGATAAGCAACCTATTGTAGGTTTCCTGAATGGTGACAAAGAAAAGTTTCACAGGCTGATAAATGCTGTTAGTGGATTTCTCCCTTTTAAAAATGTCAATGAAAACATTGGTTTGGGTTTAAACATTCCCTTACATTCTCAAGCCAAAGACTGCTGCCTTGAGCTAGTTCCTGACAAGAGAAAGTGAAAGAGACTAAAAACTATAGTAAAATTGACCAGTTTATTTTCATTTGTCCAAGTTAAATGAAAATCAGCAGAAACTATGAAAAGATAATTAGTTTTTAAAATTTCTTTCAGTTTTGATAATCTAAGGGATTATATCTAACATGGATTTGAAAATATATCACGTAAAACTATACGAAGCCAGATTCACCAATATGCTCCAGCTCCTTCGTATTGTTTTGGCAATGCAGAGTAGCTATAAACCTGGCTTAAACAGTCAGCTAAACTGGGTTGATGGCTGCTATGTTTCACTGGACTGTCTCAAAGCATCCACACTGTATCCATGACTCTGGCCCATGATTTTTAATCCCAAAGTTTCCTTTCTGTATATGTTTTCCTTGGATTTGTGCCTTGCTATTCTCTTTACCTTACTCAAATGAGTTGATTTACATGCAAGCAGAATTTGGCATGGGTGCAACCTGAAAAATTTGTATCCATACTTTGAACACCCAAAAAGTTTGTGGGTTTGGAACCAGGTTATGGTTTATGCTAATCTCCACAAAGGAATCTGTAGAACTGACAAGCACATTTGGCTGGTCAGCGTCTCTGCAATAACACATACAGAACTGTTGGAATATTTCTTTCTATGGACCAGACTCTGCGAGGTACTGAACACCTGTATCTCCCAGAGAAATCAATGGGAGTTCAAGATGCCCATAACCTTAAACCCAATCCTGCAACTCTTACACATGTGAATATTCCCTATGCACACAGGCAGTATAAGTGAAGATAAAGTACTGAGACTACTTGAAATCAATGGGCCTACTTTAGAAAAGATTATTTATGTGAATAAATATTGCCAGATTTGTCCTATACTTGAAAACATTCACAATAAACTATGTTATAGGGGTGCATTTATTTCCTAAAGCAGAAAACACAACACAGCAACACAACGCTAATTACTGCTTGATCAGTTGGTATTCTGGCATCCTAATAATCATCTTTAAAGGTCAAGAATGCCATGTTTTGCAAAAAAACAGACTATATATCTTATGGCTTCAAAATGAAACTAAAGAATATAACCTGCTCCATCCAGCTGTACTTAATAGATTCCTTTCTTTTCGTTTTCATTCTCTGCTTTAATCTGCTTCAAAATTAATTGACTTTCCCATAAATTTGTGCACATAACTTGATAACTCTTGAAACAACATATTACACATTGCAAAATAAAAACATTTTAATTAAAGTTAATGATGACACAAGGAAAATTTGCATGGCAACCTATAAACTACACAGGATATAATTATAATTATATCATGCATTGAAAAGACCAAAGAAATGTTCCCACAGTTTCTGTACCAGTCATTTCTATTTGGTTTCAGATCAGAATAAACAATCCTCCTTATTTTGTAAAATTAATATAAAATATTGCTTTGTTGGCAGAAAATAGCAGTGACATCTCTTTCTAAAGGAATTAAACTACAAAAAAGAAAATCAAAACAAAAGAAGACAATGTACTGGTGATGACTGGGGCCACTTTTAATCCAAAGAGGACAATAAACCTTTTTGTCTAGATTGGGAGTAGCCCCAGCTCAGCCTCCTGGGTGAGCAACACATTCTCCACACTCGCTTAGCTGCAGCTCACTAAAACTGTCTGATGCCCCCCCACTCCCCCCACTGGCTTGGAGCAACTCCACACCATCCCCTAATCAAGGTTGTCTCTCAAAAGCCATAATCTAGCTCTTACACTTTCCAGGCATCTATCATGCAGGTACAATTTCCTAATCTCCTCGCTACAGCTATTAATTAGCAAAAGTAAATTCAATTAAAAATTTAAAAAATTGAAAAAAATGGGTTTCCTCTCCTCCCAGGGCAAGGGGAGGAAAATCAAAAGGAAAGGATCTGAATTTCCCTCTGCATCATGCTTGGCCACTGTAAGGCCAGCGATCTCTTGTACGAGAACTTGCAGGTTAGGAGTCTGCCAGACTGTTTTACTTGTTTCCCACTGCAACATGGGGAATTTAAGATTGCTGATCGGAGGGGAGCTCTTTCATGCTTCTCCACTGGAGACCTTCAGACTATCCATCCTCCCACCCTGTTCATAATGGCAGGTGGGGTGAGGTAGGGTTCTTGTTCCTACTGATACATTCAGGAAGCACCTCAAAAAAAGAGAGTCTACAGCAGGTTGCTTGTTTGATCTGACCTTTGTCACAATGTTAGGACGGCAGGAATTCTTTGTAGTAATTGTGGTTCTGAGCCATAACAAAAACGAGTAAAAAGGTAGCAAAGAATGGACAACGCTATGCCATGTTAGCATGGTGGGAAAGGCTTTTCAATCATGCACAGATTCAAGACATGCCTCCTATCAGTCCAATTTTCTTCCCCAACAGAGATTCCAGCTTGTGATTCCTGTTTTGTCCCCAAGGGTCTGGGGCCTGTACAGGCAGTACATTGAAATTGGACACATTCTCTTTTCTTTTCTGAATGGATGCTGGGAACTTTATTACATGGTTAAAAATTCTCACTAATGAAAGCTCTGGCCTTCACTTATAGTAGAACTGAATGGGTTTTATTTCCTGCCCTTGATTTAGGGTGATAGCAGCAAAATATTTTCAAGTCTTTTGTAAAACACAATATGTAAATGGTCACATATTTAAATAATCTCAGAGAACGACCTATTTAATGCTAATTTCAGAAGAAAGCTAGTCTACTGGACATAATATAATGACCAACATAGAACAATGCCCATTTTATACAAAGCTTTGTTATTTGCTAGGAAAACGGCATTAGAGGGCTCACTGCTGAAAGAATACAATGTGCTCCACTATTATATTTCTTATTAGTAATGCTATGATTTACAGAATTTCATCCCCTTTAAACTTCTCATCAGCAAGGCCTTGTCTACATGGGAAAGTTGTACCAATTTAATTAAATTGGTTTAGAAACTGATTTAGTTAAATCAGTGCAATCCCTTGTGTGGAATTCTTATTTTGGCTTAAGAGTGTCTGTATCAATTGATTAGTAAATAAAATGCCTTTTTAAACTTTACAAGGCCTAAACAGGTACAAGGCTGTATCTGTTTTGTTTTGTTTTTTTGGGAGGGAAAGCTCAGTGGTTTGAGCATTGGCCTGCTAAACCCAGGGTTGTGAGTTCAATCCTTGAGGGGGCCATTTAGGGAACTGGGGTAAAAATCTGTCTGGGAGTTGGTCCTGCTTTGAGCAGGGGGTTGGACTAGATGACCTCCTAAGGTCCCTTCCAACCCTGATATTCTATGATAGTCCTTGGATTGTTTTATCTATTTGATGACATGTCTGTCAAAAGTACTCATATACATAATGTAAAATGATTATTTTTAGGGCCATGGTAGACAGAAGGGAAAGTATACGATAAGAATATTTAACACAGGACATAAAAATCAAACAGTCCCTGATTTATACACACTCATCCACCTGTTTTGCTTGAAAAGTGATTAACTGCCCTAGGTCAAAGTATTTTTCTCTTCACTAAACTCTATCATCATTTCCTCCCTAACCCCTCCACCCCCCAAAAGGTGACTTGCACTCAAGGAGCACAAGTTCTCTACAGGGCTAGCTCTAGTATCTGCACTAATCTCTGCAAAGGGAGCAGGAGCAGCTGGAACCATGGCCCCTGTCCCTGCTGGGCTGGCTGCAGAAATGAGCACATACTGCACCCTCTTTAAGATGCTTGCTGGAGCTCTGGGAGATATAGGCAGGGTCTCTTTCATCTCCTGATGGGCTATGGTTGTATGACAGAATTAAATCCTAAAAATCTAAAGTTTAGTACGGAGACTAAGTTTTGAGTTTGATTATGAACAAATGGGGTATTGTGGTCCCTATTTTTAACTTCTGCCATCATCATAAGCACAAGTTAGCTCAGATGGCAATCTGTATCTAGGAGAGACCTGGGACTGAAATAACAAGGTTATTACAGGTCACGATTCAGGTACATTGATAGAACTATGGGAGGAACAAAACTAGAATGCTTGTAGTGCTGCAAGTCAATACTAAGATTCTTGGGCAGAGCTGTCTCTGAAATCTAACAATGGAAGAGTAGGGGTGCTCCAGGTTAGAACCGAGGTGACAATGTAGGACAATGTATGCATAAGAAAGGATATCACATTCCCACACAAAGCTCAGGACTAAACAATAATACTATGTATCTACCTAAGCAGTGTGATGCAATATTTATTCCAAAGAGTCATAAGAAGTAAGTATTCTTTAAATAGTTTCTGTACAGTAGCAGAATATCAACAAATTTCAACTATTTAGGATTAGCTAATCCTAGAGAAAATTAGTACCATATTTAATACTTGCTATTTTATCAATCTGTAAATTAAAATAAAGTTTTAAAGCCTTGTTGTTAATGGATTTAAAGCACCATCACTCTTTTTTAAGTGTCTGTAGCGTGTAGTCACAGTCCATTAGGAGAACATGTTAGCATTGTTCATAACAGGATGTGAATGAAATAATCATGTAATCAGGACTATTTCAACATCAATAAAGCTTTAGAGTGATTATTCTGTATAGCCGTAACACAATACCTTTTTGCACAGTTTCCCTGATCAGATTAAAATGATGATGAATTCCTCGATGGCCCAAGTGTGCTCCAAGGAAAGCTAGAAGGTTGTACAGTTAACTCCCAGGGTGTAACTCTAAACCATACAACCTACTACCTCAACCCGGATGCACACAGCTTCCAACGATGACCATAAAGTCTTCTTCACATCTTCAGCATCTCTTTCAAATATGGCAGCCACATATCTATGTGCTCCCTACTGGGTGGATTTTGAAAATGTTAAATATAGTTAACTCTATTTTCAGTCATGTTCCATTTTTAACATTATAATGAAAATACATATTTGTCTATTTTGAGGGCACTGCTAGCAATCTGTTTCATCCAGTTCTTTTCTTTTTAAGAAAAACTTGTAAAGGGATGATGTGAATCCAACTATATTTCTAAAAGAACTCACTGTGGTCACTTAATGTCTTGTAAAATAAAAGTCAAGTAGACATCCAAATTTAGTTATTTCCTTTGACCACATGCTATTTGAATTTAACATTGTGTAATGTTATGTATTTATTTAAAACTAGTCTACCCTTGCTCTGTGAAAAAAATATTTAAGTTCCTTAAATATGAGTATAAATTTTTAATCTGATTTTAAGACAAGTGTGCTTTAAAAAATCAAATGGAACAAAATGATTTAACACACCAATAGGGCACATGAGAACAGAAGCACAACAGAAATAAAAGTTTAACAAAAAAGTCCAAAATCCACTTTTACGTGAGGCAATCACTTAGACATCAGATTTTCAAATATCACCAAGTAGCTTGTCATGTAATCTTTTGCCAGATCACCAGAGTGACACAGACCCATAGAAGCGAGCTTGTGCAGTATACTTTACCACAAGATCGGATCTACGGGTTTATGCCAATTGGCACCATCAGCTAGCATCTCCCATTTTAAATGAAATGTGGAATACTTAGGACAGAATAACTTGTGAAGCATTTATAATTAAACCAACTGTAAAAAAATATCATCCAACGATTGGCCTTCAGAAAATAACTTTGCTACTTTTTAAAAAAAAGAGAAAAATACAAAAAACCTACAATATTAGACAGGTTTACTATCTAATCTTTTTATCCGTAATCAGAATAAACACCATTTTGCATAAACTTTGTAACACTGGTGCATCCAAAATTCGCAGTGACTTCCATAGGAGTTTTGCATACCCAAAGAATGCAGGATTGGGTCCCATAATTAGATATGAAATAATATGAACAATATACGTTTGGCTTCTATGCTTGAATATGAAACGTACTACAAACCAACAATGAAAATCAACCCACTGTATCTGAAAATCCATCATGTATGAGAGCTGGGCTCCAACATATAACACTGCCAAGACTGGTTGGAGATTTCATCATATTACAATGCTTACAGGTACTTCTTACTAAGAACTTGATTATTAAGCAAAGCATATAAAAATAACCCCCCAGAAATTAGTTTATATATTTTGTTCACTAAAATTCCAAACAATATTGCTTCCTGGTAAAACTTCAGGATTAACTCATAAACCAAATTCACCCTTATTTTCTCTGACCCAAAGTATGGTGCCTCATCCAAATAGGCCCTTTGTAGAAATATTCAGTAACTCAACAGGTAAGACAGACAGACATGTTTTTATAATCTAAATATTTTACATGAATGCAAATTCATCTCAATATTTTAAAGATCAATATATGATAAATGAATGTAATTCTAAAACAGCATAACTACAAATGTATTTTTAAAATATTGGCAGCAGAGGTGCACCTGTTAAAATAACTGCTGTAGAGATGATTTAGTTTTAGTAGGTTGTTGAAAATCTGCAGCTGAAAATCTGTATCTGAACTAGATTTCAGTATCCACCTTAAATTGTTTCCCATTAAAGGCCTAACTCTGTAGTCCTTAATCTCGCAAAATTTTCATTTAAGAGAGTGAGAGTACTGCTAGCAATGGGATACTGGATCAGGCCCATACTCTGTTCAGTATCTGGAAAATTGCAGCAAATACTTCTAGTTTGATGACAACAATGATCTAATGCCTGTGAATGACCATTGTGTTTTTGAATAATTTAGTGGATTAAATCTTAGAACATCTACAATATGTTACTTGGGTTTTTTTGTAATCGTTTAAACAAATTATTTTCTAGAAATGTGTGTTTTAAACTTGCTATGATTTTATGTACAACGTGTGCATTCAAGAGCAATAAAACTTTATACATGATTTCTGCTGAAGCAAAAGGGTTAACATATCTTGTCATAAAAGCCAATCCCTATGCCTAGAATACTTATACTATCAAATGCATGGATACTGACTTACATCTCTTACTGATTGATTCTAATGGATGCTATAGGAGAGTACTTCTCAGATATTTCCATTTCTAGGAATGACGGAGAGGTATTTAACATTTCATAAAAAAACCCCACATTGGTCACTGCATTTCATATATATTGTAAAAGATCTAAATTATATATTGATTTTTCAGTTTAGTCTAAAGCTGCATAGAAAAAAAGTATAAACACAACCAGTAGTGCACTATTCCCAACAGAAAACAATCAAAGAAAAAAGTTTAATAGATATCTGTAGGATTATTTTTGTCACGTTCCCTTTTAACAAAAAGACAATGCTTTTACATTAGAATTTTCAGTGTTCTTGCCCGCAGCTTTGTTTATTTTTAAAAAAAAATATATATATATATATAATATTTGTTTATTTTATATATGTAAAAATGTTTAAGAAGATCACTTTATTACCTTCACTGATTTCTGGTATAACCAACTTCTTCATTTTTCATTTCCGTTTTAATTTTTCCTGGCACTAAAACAAGAAAACGATTAAGAGAGAAATAATGAGAAGGTCTATTCTGTGAAAGTATTTTTAGAACATGAAATATGTAAAAGGATAGCAACCATAATTTTAAAGATCTAAAACCAACGCCCCTCTGAAGGCCACTGGCAAAACATGCAGTGAGCCACACAAACTTAGGCAAAGTGACTATGTTATTTATATTTCTTTCTTTTTTTTTTCTAATTTTTAAAATTGTATTAACAATTCCAAAAACAGAAGCGCATACCTGGAAGAAAATAAAAAAAGGTTTGCCTAAAGATGCTTATCTGATTTTAATTTAGCATGGAACTTAATATAAAAATATTGGAGACAGTTAAGTTCAATTACACTTACAATAATTTTTAAAAAGATACTTTTGTAAAAACTCAGAAAAATATATAATTTGATTGCTATGCTTAAATTTACAAAAAGAATTATGTTCTTTAGAATGCAAGAATAGGTTTTCCATTATATGAATAAACATTATTGACATATGTAGTTATTTTTATGCAAGTATTGGAGGGAAATCACAATAAATTTGTTCTTTTTAATATAGGTGACTAGAGCTATATCTTTCCTATACATATATGATCTCCATTTAGTAATTTCCCACAATTCACTGCAAAGCAACAAAAATATAAAGTAGCACAATTCAGCAGGTAGTCTTAGATCAGCTATCCAACTGGCAATCTATAAATTGTGAAATACATGTTTAAACTTCATTAAATATATTTCGTAAAGCCATAAGATGGTTATAAAGTTTGTATAAGAAAAGAAACAAAAAATTACAGTTTTTTTAAAATAAGAAAATCAAAGTTTTCAATGAACACACATTTTATGTCTCAAAGTATTTTCTGTCCAGGGACTTTTTAATAAAAGATTCAGAAGAATAGATGAAGACTGAAGAAAGTCATACTGAAAATATATAAAAAATATTGATTTGGACAACACTTTCATTGTTTGCCAGGTAAAATGAATTTTATTACAAATTGTTCCAATTGCCTAGTAATTTATTTCCAAAGACAGGCAAAATGATTAAGAAACAATTGATCTGCTGACACAGCACTGTGCTTTAAACTTACAGTAACTTTGTATGCACTTCTCACAAAAATATTGAATGGGTATCTTAAGCACTGTTTCAACTATTCACGGACAAGTGCTGATTTACCAAACATCCTAAAATAGGCACTGTTACTAGCAGCAAACCAGGCTTGCTGCATGAAACTTTAAATAATGTGCCTTTTTTCCCTGTGCTTATTACACTGAACTCTTTGTAATGGATTTAAACACAAATTGTAAGATTGTATGTGAGCCAACTCAATAATAACTTTGCTCTGATATACTGCTTACAAGAGTGATCTTCTCCTACAGCTTTAACTTTTTGCACCTCCCCCCCCCCCCACTCCTCTCTTTAGGAATTGAAAGCATGAGTCACACTATATAAAAAAAGAATGGACTTTCCGTAACAACCAGTTCCAAATACCCATTTTCTTACAGATAACCAAAGCTTATACTGAATACATATAAACCATTAAAATCTTTGAGTAACTTTCAGTGCTTAGCTAAGATAAAATGTGCCAACTACTTATTTATATAGTTTCTGTTTTTTCCTGTTTGTTTACTTTTCTATTTTTAGCAGTATAAGATCAAACACAGTGAAACAAAAAGTTAGTTTAAAAAAAAAAAGAGGTGTGATTGGTTGACTACGGTAAATTTGATACACAAGGACTCAGTTTCAAAATAACATGTTTAAAATGGAAAAAAAGAAAATAAAAGAAAAATAAGATATACCTGTTATGAAAGGTACGTTTTCACCCACTGCCAAATATTGCTATTTAAGCAATAATAAAATAAAATACAGATTTTTTTGGTAAGTAAAATAAACAATCACTTAGGCTCATTTAGTTATATTGTTTTAAGAAGCTTTAACACATCCTGATGTCTCTGTAGTTAAACATGCCAGATTTTTTTTTTTTTGAAGCAGGAGATTCACATTTTTTCCATCACACTTGTATCTAGGACAAACTCAGATTTGTTTCTTCTTAGGCTCCTGTTATTTCTCGGAATAGGACCAGGATGCCTGTCTTCTTTTTCGTTCTTCTCGGAATTCCAAGCACAAAGCACTGCGCAAAAGCTGCACCAATCCTTGTTGCAAGTGCCTGCACAGTGATAGAGGTGGAAGAGACCAGAGAATTCATCTAGCCCCTGTGCTGATTTTATAAATGGGGATTGCACAAATCTGCCGAAGCAAAGGGGTGAAAAGGCAGGGTGCCAGTTTGCTACACTATGCTGCAATGATCTCATGTTCAGTGCTGTCGCCCCGTTTGCCCAGTTCAAACGCCTGTTCATTAAACAGTAAGAACTTTTATTCTTCAGACAGTGAAAAAGATTGTTATAAACCACAGTTCAGCAATAAAAAAAAATTAGAACATGTAGTTTTAAAATTCTATTAAGTTTAAATATTCTGTATATACATCTATCTATCTATCTATCTATCTATTTTCCTAGTTAGAGATAAGCAGCAGAGTTTATCAGGCGTGAAAGGGACAGCCTCCTGGTGGTGTGCCAAAAAAGCCAGAATAAAGGCAAAGTTGTGCTTCAAAGCTCAATCGCTTGCTGAGTCTGGCTAAAGTCAAGTATTAAGATCCACCATTTTCTGAGCCATGTAAGAAAAGAGGAAAAAAGTCAGAACGGGTGCTGCTTTCCAAGTCTCCGTTGGCACCATCACAAAATCTCAGCCGTAGGGTCACATGATTCTCTGCCAAATGTGGAGTGCATTCCCATAAACCATTCTGCTGATACTGCGAAGGCAGCTATTGTCTAGTTTATACCCAAAGTTCAGCCCACTCTTCATTGAATTAGCTGAAAAACGCATCACCTTTGGGGGTTGGGAGCCATGGAAACGTATACCTGGCAGGCTGCCCACTTTTTCTGCCCATCAACCAGAGATGGAATTGTGCTGCCTAATGTAATGATGACTAGGAATGTGAAGAGTCGTCCAAAGTGAATCTGATTCTTGCGAAGCCTGCTTCATTTGCACAGCAAACTCTGGCTTCTTGTCGTTTAAAAAAAAAAAAGCCTTTCTACTAAATGTAGCAATTAAAGGTCTAGTAAACATGCCTACTCTGCAACTTTACTTTATAACACACCCAAATGGTTACCAAACTAAAAGAGTTACTATAATGCAAGTATATAGTACAGATAATGCAAGTTTTCTGATTTAAAGCAGCACACACCCCCCCCCAACAAATTAAAGCAACATTCCCTGGATATTTTTTCTCCTTAAGATATAAAACATAGTATATAGTAGATCTCACAGCTCTTCTTCCCCCCCCCCTTTATTACTTCCTGATTTTATCTAACAAAAATTATATATGTGCACAGCAATACCCACGAGTAACAGTGGGGATTCAATATTGCTGCAATCTTCCTCAAAGCAGTCTCCTGAGAAAGCTAGCTGTATTTCCAATAGCATGAATACCTTCATCTTAGCCCTGTTATCTTCACTACTGACTAGGACAGCTGGTGTGCAAGTTTGCAGACCAACACATTTGAGAACTGCACTGTCCCCTTTCCTAAATACAGATTGGATTTATAAAAAATACAAGTTATTAAATAGACAAGCATTTGATATAGTTCCCCAGCTTCAAATCTATATTTTCTATTCCGCCCATCTATTGTTCTAATGTAAGATGTCACAAGACTGCCAAATAAAAATGCCAACTATGATACACTTCTACAGGACATAAAATAGGCTAGTTAAGAGAATTTATCTGGAGTTCAATGGTGTGAACAAACAGAAATCAAATCAATTCTCCTACCTCAGTTTCAGGAATTGCTGCAATATAAATGTTAAAAAATAGTAATGTTCATAGTTTCTACATTAATGAAAAGGAGGTGGGGAGGAACCTCCAAACTTACTATTAATTAATATTTGTACATAGCACAATAGCTGTGCCTGGCACTTTACATAATAAGAAAAGGCAGGATCCCTGCCCCAAAGAGCTTATAATCTAAACTGATTAGGACATGGCAAGGCAATGGGGGAAGTAGCAGACAAGGAAGAGGGAGAGGGAAAACACAGTAAGGTAACAGGATTTAAAGGATGGTAGGGTATTATCATCTTAACATTCTTGTTTTCGTGGGTGCTGGAACTAGGGGGTTGGGCGGGGTGCTACCATGCTCCCTGACTTGAAGTGGTTCTATCATATACAGGGTTTACAGTTTGGTTCAATGGATCTCAGCACTCCCACTACACATATTGCTCCAGCACCCCTGGTTGTTTTTGTTTTATAATTACATTTTTAATTTCATTTTATTTACTTTAAGGATACCAGAGGTTCATTATATGAGGGAGTGTGGGAAGGGGGTTTGATGAGGGATTTGAAGGAGGACAGGGTGGTTATAATGTGGAGAAAAGGACCAGGAAGGACATTCCAGGCTCTGTGGGCAGCATGGGAGATGTCATGGAAGTCCTTGAAGGCAGAAGGAACAGTGAGGTAATAGAGGTGGAACTGGAGGAGAGAAGAGTCTGAACAGAAAAATGGTGGGCAGCCAGTGCTGAGAGGAAGCAGAACAGTACCAGCCAAGAACGTGAGGATGAGGGCTTTGAAACTGATGCTGAAAGGATATGGAAGGATTCATGAAAAGGGCTGATAGGTCTAGCTAGGGCAGTGAGAGAGGAAGAGGAGTTTAATGACAGAACAGAGTAGACTGAGGGGGTTGTCAGGAAGACCAGAAAGAAGGTGAGAGTAGTTCAAGCAGAAAATTATCAAGGCAGAGAGGATGATCGTCATAGTAGGATGAACAGGAAAAGATGGATTTTGGATATGTTACAAAGGAAGAAATGACTGAATGGAAGGGTCAAAGGAGAGAGATTCCACAAATCCCAACCATCTGACCTTAAGGAAGCAGGAATAAAGACCCCAATCAAAGGGTCTCTCTTTGCCACCCCTCCCCACTCCTGATCAGATCTGTCACATTGTGTAAAACACGTATTGAATGTACACATACACATGCATTCCCACCCACTGTACGCTTTCACTCACCGTATATAGGATTTGCAACAGTGAATGTTAGAATTAAAACTGAAACCTCAAGTTATTTCTTTGAATTTCTATAATAATAAAGGGACACCGATCCAAAGTGTTAAGGGCCTCCAACACAAACACAAATAACATTAAATAGCAGTTTACCCTGTGACCGTGTGCAGAACTCAACTCCTCATAAATCTCCCCCATTCCCCTAAACCGCCCCACCACCATACATCAACCACCTTCCCTCCACTGAAAATAAAGGCACCTTACAGTGTGCCCGGCTTAGTGAACAGATCAGGGCTATTTTAGTACGGAGAGATGAGTGGATCTTGTTCCAGAGCTAAGGGCCCCTGAAAAAGAACAGTTCCCTCTCTTTTCCACCCTGGCGTACTAGGATGGCATCTGGACCCTCCTGTGGTAGTGTAGTTATTCCTTCTAAGCTTTCACAAACAAATTCCACATTAGAATGAAATTTCACATGCATGGTCTCAGCCCAAAGATAACCTTTTTGAAAGGTTAAGGAAAAGCCTTACCCATGTCTAGTTATTAATAGGGAAAAATACCATTTATCCTTTTAAAAACTCTCCAGTCTTGGGCCTCTGAACTCACTGTAAAGAGACCCTACTTCACTGTGTGACCTTGGGCAAGTTATGTAGCTTCTTTGTGCCTCAATTGTTAAAATGGGCACAATAGTACCTTGTTTCATAAAATTCTTTGAGCTCTCCCAATGCAAACTAGTCTGTAAGCCTAAGTACTATTATTTCAGATTTTCAGACTCACCAACAACTCAAGAACAGTTGATCCAGTCAACTTAAAGTGTGACTGTAACCTAAGGAGTGATTCTGTGAAAAAGGCAGCTTGGGCTTCCATGTTTATTGTGTCAGTGACTTTCACATCTAATTTACTCTTGTGATAAATCAAAATATCTTTTTTCTTAACTGCCAGTGCTTCAAACTCAGCTAGGAATATGAAAGTGAAGCTGGGGTCTTACACATCATCATTAGCCCTAAAGATTCTGTTGGCCAAATTATATCCTCGGTAATAATGTCTTCAAATTAAGCCTTTTGTTACACCAGTGCCACCCCGCTGACCTGCAGTGCAGTTACACAGGTGTAACTAATAGTTTAATTTGAAGACAGATGCTGTTGCCCAGGTAAAACAGATAAAGGGCAAATTCTGGCATGCAAAATGGTGGTGATGTGCAAGAAAATAAAGGAAAAGAGCTTGACTTTCAGACCACAGTGGGAGTTTTGCAGTGTTTGAAAATAATACACAAAACAAAATATATTTTACTTATAAACGGAGCTAATTTGAGCTGGAGTCTTTGAGAGATAATCAACATATGAATCCACACAACCATTTTTAGAGTCACTTTTCTGGATAGAAGAGCACCTTCACATGTGGCTAGTCCTCAATGAGGACGCTTTTGTCCATGCATGCCAGACAACTGGTAAAGATCTAGATGAGTGCCCTACCCATTAAACAATGTGGTGATGTCACAAAGGGTGAAAAACAGTACGCACCAATGTGTGTGGTCCTGTCCATGCCTGAGCAGGCAGCTGTGGCATGGAGGCAGGGGGAAGGACCATGACTTCGAACAGGAGAACTTTATTCCTGCTACCCCAAACATAAGTAAGAAAATGGTGGTGATGGGGAAGCTTGATTGTGCTGGGGATTCCAGTCATAGTAAAGCTCTAAGTAGCTTTTCATCATCTTGGCACCTGCAGAGCTACTGGAGTCCCAACCAGGATTGTAGGAACCCATAGAGACTCCCCTCCTTATGAGAAGGAGAAAGATGGGAAGGGAACATCTCTCTGAATCATGACAACTTTTATATATGCCATCTTAGCAGAGCATGGTACTTTACGAAAGGAAGTTAAAAACCTTTGCTCTGCAGACCACAGCTTGCAAGGGACTGGTATACTGAGGAGACAGAGGTGACTGTAAAATGTATGCAACATATGAAAGAGTGACTTTGAAGGCTCTGAAATCAGCAAGGTAACCTTTTTTTAACTTCTTGCCTCCTCTATCGTCTCTTCAAATGGATGTATGCCTTCCCATCTTTCTATGTTTTTTAAGGTTAGTACCACATAATTAAATCCTCCAGCTACAGCTAAACAGGCAGGAGACTCCTTGTTAAGAGTCTGTATCATTGTTCATCATACATAATATTCACTGTGAATTAAAGCCTTTTCCTGATCTTGAAATATTCAAGAGCAGACAAGCTTTTAAACAAATTTGTCTTCCAAATTTCAGTCTATGGGCTACTTGCAAACCCTTGCAAGATTTGTTTTGACTATTCACAATTCAGGTGGGATCTGATTGGTCACCTGAGTCTCCTGATACTATGTCTATTTCCTTGTAGAAGGAATCAGACTGTTTAACAGAACAGCAGCAAATAATAATGTATAGAAAATACTTTTAGACACGCAAGAATAATCTTGTTCACAGACAAATATGGGCATTTGTCTGAAGAACTGCCATTCCCCTAAGGCACGTGAGAACAAAATACAGGTATTAATGAAGAAAAAGAGGCAAACATGGTCAGATCAGTCAACCACCTAAAATTGAAATGAACCTTCCCAAATGCCATTTTACTGTGTTTTAAAAGTTCTACTTTACAGCAAATAAAGGCGCCCTTTTTGTTCTTTGCAACGAGCTGCAATTGTTGCAGAGAAGCAGCTCTCCATTGAGTATGGCATAGCTGCAGTGCCATAACACCACCGAGGTGAAACAAATAGCAAGTTTTCCTCCACTTTGCTTCTCTCAAAAACCTGGGCTATTAGGAATAATCCTTTAGATACAAAAGAGTGATGTTATTTCAGCAGAAACAGGAGATCACATCAGAGGAGTGCTCTGAACAGAGGAGTGTTATGTTGTCATAAAATATTGAACCAAATGGATGATGAGAACATAAGAATGGACAAACTTGGTCAGACTAATGATCCATCCAGCCCAGTATCCTGTCTTCTGACAGTGGCTGGTGCCAGGTACTTCAGAAGGAATGAACAGAACAAGACAATTATTGAGTGATCCATCTCATGTCATCCAGTTCCAGCTTCTGGCAGTCAGAGGTTTAGGAACACCCAAAGCATGGGGTTACATCTCTGACCATCTTGGCTAATAGCCATTGATGGGCCTATCCTCCATGAACTTACCTAATTCTTTTCTGAACACAGTTATACTTTTGAATTTCACAGCAGCCCCCGGCAAAGAGTTCCACAGGTTGATTGCACTGTGTGAAGTACTTCCTTTTGTTTGTTTTAAACCTGCAGCCAGTTAATTTCACTGTTATGTGAAAGGATAAATAACACTTCCCTATTCACTTTCTCCACCCATTCATGATTCTACAGACTTCTATCATATCCCCCTTTAGTCATCTCTTTTCTAAACTGAACAATCCCAGTCTTTTTAATCTCTCCTCATATGGAAGCTGTTCCATACCCCTAATCATTTTGGTTGTCCTTCTCTGTACTTTTTCCAATTCTAATACATCTTTTCTCAGAAGAGGTGACCAGAACTGCACCCAGTATTCAAGTCTTGGGTGTACCATAGTGGCATTACTATATTTTCTGTCCTATTTTCTATCCCTTTCCTAATGGCTCTTAACATTGTGTTGGCAAAATGTTGACAGAATGGATAACAGGAAAAGCTTCACAACAGATTTTTTTTTCACCCTTTATTTCTACTTTCAGCATTTGAAACATTCATAAAATAAGTTTTGTCCATGAGATGCAGCATTCATTCCACTTGTATCAATGCACTGTATGACAACCTATTCACATTTGTGTATAAACTCTTGTTACATTTCTGTTAATCTCTCCCATTTCTTTTGGATCTATGTGCAGATTCATACCCTGGATTCCATTTATAACAAACACTTTGAGGCCTGACAATAACACTTGAGGTCTTCAGTTAGACCTACATACGTCATGCACCAATGGGGATAGTAGGTGCCTTTGAATTACCTGTCCAATTCTACCTTCAAATATGTACAAACATCATCCACTGAGTTAAATAGAAATTGCCCTTGGTAAGCTGTGGATCTACTGGGATTCTGCCATTTTTTCTCATGCTTGAGTATCTTCTGCTTTACTGGTAACAGCTGGTCTTACAAGTAATGTGGCTGAAGGCGGAGTGGGCAAGTTTAACTCATGGTTTATAATTATGCTATTGTTTGTAATCAGTCAAGCAGATCTAAATTACTACAGAGCCCTGCTGAACTATCACTCAAAATCATTCTCATCTGACTAAAACATTTAGGGATGTCTGATTTTATGAATTTCCTCCCACATCTCAGGTAAATCAGAAATCCAAATACCAACTCTAGGATTCAAGGATTTCATGTGCATTTCTCAGACTCCATAGAGGATTAGACACAAAATCAATGAGTGAATTTCACTATCTATACAGTGATATAGTGATTTTTTCCCCATTTTTTACAAGTACTATTTACTTCAATTTTATATTTACCAAATTTTTCATTTAATATATAGAACAAGGGTAATGTAATATTAATAACAAGTATTCTTCATTTAATGGAACTTTGTATAAATTGTATTGCTGGGCAATGGGCCTGTGTGATTGTAATCAGCAATAGGTTACAAGCAATAAGTTATATATAAATATATTTTTCAGTCTCATAAATAAAATGAATGATAAAATTTCTTAAATATTACTTTGCACCCATAGATCTCAAAGCACTTTACAAAAGTAAGCAGGTACTGAATCACTATAATTATTTCATAGAAGGGAAAACGAAGCATGAGGAGGTGAAATGACTCAATCAATATCATGCAACATGTCAGTAGCAGAGGCAAGAACTAGCTGTAAGTGCTATCTTCAAGATGAGATCTAAATGATGCTGAGCACTTGTGGACATCAAACACCTCAGAATACTTTTTTGAAAGATTAAAAGCATGAGCCCCAAAGTCCTAGCTAAAAATTTCAGCCCAGATAATTACATCTCACCTACTGAAGATTCATGTTGTGGTTGCAATCAGGCACAGTATTTTTTTCAGTTCTTGTCCTACACAATTTTATAGTATTGCAGTACACAGCTCGGCTGCCACATTTCGGTCCACAGATGGCTCATATTTCAGCAGTATGTGTGCCATAGTCAATATAATTATGAAATTTAAATACTATATGTAAACTGCGTTAAGATCCTCCAGGACAAGAACTGAAGAAAAATACCATAGTCAATGGCATCTCCACAATGAATATTTGCTTGTGCACATGTGCATAAAAAACACACCCTGGTTTAGTACAAAGTAGAAAAAAAAAACAGTATCCAACTGCAAATACAACACAAATTTGTGTAGCTAGTACAATATTTAATTACCTGAGCTGGAATACTGTCTGGCCAGGATATTGGGGTTAACAGCTCTCATCTTACAAAGTATCATGGGATCTCTAATGTCCACAAGTGGTTTGAAATACCGTGTATCTATTGAGATATATATTCCTATTGCTATATGCTGTGTATGCATGACTTGGGCTCCTAGATGCTATAGTCATAAAAATGAATAATAATGATATTAATAATACACATTATTTATATATAATAGGTTGAAAATAAAGATTAAATTTATTAAAACAAATAAATGAAGTCAGTAATCCCACTGATTTAATAAAATCAAAAGCCATGTCAATACAAGTATCCTTAACTAAATTTCAAGATATTACATACATGTGCTATTGGGAAAGAACATTGTGAGTTCGGCATTATCAAATTGTTTTCCTGATGGGATGATAGAACCTTATTATAGCTTACAATGTAGCTGAAAACATACTTGCGCTTAAGAGACAGTTTCATTTCACTCTTGACAACTAACACAAAGCCACAGATTCGGACAAAGTGAGACACGGATTATAAATAACCATATAATGATTAGTTGAAGATCTTGAAATATGTTGAACTGTGAAATGAATGCAGCTATCACAACTTGTTCAGTTATTAATTTAAAAATCTTTTTTGCACTCACTCAACACTTGAATTGAATAAGAGTGATTTCAGAAGACTGAGATGTGTCATATTTATGAGAGAGATTTTTCTCCTTTGTAGGAGTAATCTGCACACCTTTATTTCCCATTATAAGAGTACCTCAGCCCTTCAATGAGATCTCTTTTTCGTGATAGAGGACGAGTGTTGAGTTAGAGTGTTGAGTTTTGGGGCAGTGAACGTCTTTTTCACAGAATCATAGAAATGTAGGTCTGCAAAGGGTCTCGAGAGGCCATGTAGTCCAGCCCTCTGAGCTGAGGTAGGACCAAGTATAACTAGACCAGGGATCAGCAACCTTCGGCATGCAGCCCACCAGTGTAAGCCCTCTGGCGGGCCGGGCCGATTTGTTTACATGCTGCATCCACAGGTTCGGCCGATCGCGGCTCCCACTGGATGCGGTTCACCATTCCAGGCCAATGGGGGTGGCGGGAAGCAGCGTGGGCCAAGGGATGAACTAGACCACCCCTGACAGCTGTTTGTCTAACCTGTTCTTAAAAACCTCCAATGACAGGTATTCCACAACCTTCCTTGCTTTGTGTTTGTACAAGACCTAGCACAGTGAGGTCCTGTTCCATATGGCTGAGACAACTAAATATTACCACAATATAAATACAATTAATAATAAATAATAATAATGTTTAACATGGTCTTCGTTTTAACTAAGAATTGTCCAACGTGGTGGGCCTGAACAATGTGCGCTCTCACCATCACTAGAGAGATCTTGATCCCATGATTAGGTTGGGTCTCTTACTCCAGGGACTTAAGGGGTGGGAGCTCTACAGAAATGTGCATTCGATCAGGGTGAACTCTTTGGGTTTTACTGCACTAGAACTTGAATTAATGGGTGATGAATGGCATTTTATACTAATTTCTTTGGCAGAAGCAAGATCACCATGACATGGTGATTTCAAGGGGTTAGTAGTCTAGTCATAAGGAGTGGGATCTCCTGTAGAGTATACTCTCCCCTTCTCCTCTTCATAACCCTTCCAGTATGACAGGCAAATAAACAGCCTGAATTGTTTAATCAACAAACACATTCTTTTCCTTTTGTTAAGGGATGGAGTCATATTTGCTTAAATACCTGCCTCATGAAAAGTGTTTTCCTAAAACACTATGGTAAACACTACTTGTAGTCTAAGCACCAAATGACAACCAAAACACAGCAAGCAGATTTCTGGAATGCCAGTCTGGATACCTTTTATCATACAGGAGAGAAATAGAATGCAGCATTTAGAGAACAGTTCAGTTTGATGAAAAGTACAGAGATAGAATCTAGAAAACCTATTATCAAATGGCTTATGTCAACCATGTGATTGTGAATTAGAAGGAAACATTCATAAAAGTGTGAATCTTCTAGAAAAAGTACATCAGTACAATATATATAACTCATGGTGCTATGCACAAAGTATGCATAGAGCAGCAGAGCTGAGCAAGTCTAAAGAGGGTATCCTTTTTTGCTGAGTTCCACCCAGTCAAGTCACCTGTCCTTCTCTGCTGTCGAAGATGCTTGGATGTGAGGGATTGTCATGGGGTGCTGTCTTTCAGCATGCCCCTTTTGGCCTTGCACATGTGTTGCACTCAACCACCCCTCTGGTTCTTTCAGTCATTTACTACATCAAATTAATTCAAACATATACCTCCCTTGCAGGTTCTGGTTTATGCACATATTCTAAAGAGGGCAAATCACTTATTAATTGCTTAACTTCATGCCTACTCTGGGTCCATATAAGAATCCTGCATGGCTTCCTCCCCCTATTTAGGAGGCCCCATCCCTCCTCGTTGGCTAAGTGGGGACCCCTGCTACTTAAACCGTGACTGAAGCACTGACCTACCAAAACCAGAATCTGCTCTTGTTGTCACGTTGAAAGAATCACAATGAAAATGTAAATCAAATTCCACATAGCAGCCCCACAGATTTCAGAGAAGGTCATATTGTGGATACATGCCATTGAAACTGCTGTCTCCTTGTCTGAGTGAATTCTAAGAAAATCAGACACAGGTACACCAGTTGGTTGATAACCATGGGCACCAGATTTGTATAATTTTTGGTGGTGCCCAGAATGGGTCCAAGCAGAGATTATCTCTCTAACTATTTTGTGATGTACATTTTCTAATTGTCCTAAAGGTGTATGGCAACTTTCCTGGATTCAATGACAACACTTTATTATCCTTAATTTCCTGATGTCTTTGCAGTGTCAGACAAAATTTCTAGATCATATCTTTTGGCAGATTGAATATCATTTGCATCAATATTGTCCTTTTCTGTGATGTTATTTTGCATTTCCACAAGCACGCCCAGTTAATGTATGAAAGAATTAAAGAGCTCAACAACATTTCTAAAAGCGTCATATTGTAAAAGTAATGCATTAAGCAATATCTGTAAGTTATATTGCCTTCTAGCAGTGCATTAAGCACTCAGATCTTACAGTAATTAGGGAGGTATGAGAACCTATATAGTTTAGAATAGAATAAAAAACAATAGTTCCATTTTAGAGACTAACAAATGTATTTGGGCATAAGCTTTCATGGGCTAAAACCCACTAAAGCCCATGGAAGCTTATGCCCAAATAAATTTGTTAGTCTCTTAAGGTGCCACAAGGACTCCTCATTGTTTTTGCTGATACCGACTAACACAGCTACCACTCTGAAATATTTCCATTGTGCCTCTACAATTTTCCCCCTGTAAATGTAAATGAAAAGTCAGATTTGTGTGTGTCAGGACCACTTGCTTTCCCATGGCTACACCCATGATACACCAGCACACTTGAAAAAGTATTCTGATATCACACACTTTTAAAAAGTATTTAACTGTAATTCAGCAGCCTAATTACATGTATTTCTAGCATTTATTTTTAAATATTTTAGTTCTCTCGCATGGCATTTTTTTAAGTGTACTTCTTGGTATGTTCGAAAATGTTGACTGATGGGGATAATTACCCTGGGATCTATGTCAGCCATATTTTTTTTATTCCCTTATCATCAAGTTAATTTATTTTGGCTATATCCTGTAACTGATTAGTAGGCAAAATTTTCATTTCTTTGACTTATTTCAGTACGATAAAACCTAATTTAAATACAGATAAAAACTTTACTTCTCTTCTTTCCCCCAGCCACCATGCCTCTGCTCTGTCCTCAAAATTTACTTTAACTTGGGAATTTTTCTTAAAGTTACCTATGGGTCAATCATTTGCTTTTCCATATGCCATCCCTTAAAGTCCTGCTCCCAATTCCATTCACATTCCGTTTTTAATGCTGATACTTATCAAGAGTATAGTGTTTATATTTACCAAGGTGTGAAAGTGGAGTGGGATAAAAAAAAAATTGGGATGAGGGGGTTAAAAATGGACGTGCGTGGAATATGTGGGTTGCTGTTTGCTGAGCTTTAAGAGAATAACTATTATTCGGTTTTATTTAAAATTTTTGAAAGGTGGTATATCTAAAGTTCAAAGTTTGTGGCTTGTAATTCTTGTGCTAGAAAGAAAAGGGGGGAAAACAAAACAAAAAGATTCTTAAGGCTATATTTCAAAAATATTTTTTTTCTTCTTTGACAAATTCATTAATCTTGTGGGGGAGTAGGAATGATGGAAAATTTAATGTGCAGTGAAGAGTTAATGTATTCACTTTAGGAAGTAAATTTGATCATTTAAAATGTGAAAAGGAAGGATTTTAGTCCTGCTTGAAGTGCCAATCTCAGTACAGCCTTAATTCTGGAGTCACTAACAACATCTCCATATTACTGCCATTACTCTGACATGCATAATTACTACAAGCATACACCTAAGTCTACTGATTAACTTATTTTGTGACTCAAAGTAATATCTCTGACCTTCACCACTGGAAGATTAATTAATATCCCTCTAATTCAGTCTTTTGTATCAATCTTTTGCTTGTAGACTGTTCATGTCATTTTTTTCATATGATTTATCCATGAGAAAATGGAGCCTTCCCCCATCCTGACTGGGACCTTTACATTCTACTGTAATATAAATAATAATATTCTCAACAATACAAAATGTGAGTAGTATGTACTTACAGGAGTAGTAGGCCTACCCACATAAATACCATTCAGTGGGTGAAATTCACCCTTGTACAGAATAGTGCTCAAATAGTGCTTAGGCTATATATATGTAAAGACAGAGAGAGCGAGAGATACGGCACATGTTTTGGAGAACTTTGGACTCTAAAGTCTAAATAGAGAGGACACAAAGTAAGTATTATTAACCCCCTTGCGGATGGAGATCCGCGGTACAGACACACTTGTCTACATAGCAAAAGAAGATAGGTGGCAGCAAGTGTCAGAGCCAGGGAAAATTTACTCGGGCTTGCAGAGCTCAGGCTTCAGGACTAAAATAACAGTGTGGATGTTCAGGTTTGGCTGGAACTCAGGCTCTGAAACCCAGCATGGTGGGAGGGTCTCGGAGCACAGGTTCCAGCCTGAGCCTGAATGTCTACACTGCTACGTTTAGCACCGCAGCACAAGCTCCATGAACCCAAGGCAGTTGACCCGGCTCTGACACTCACTGCAGCTGGTTTTTTTTGCTCTGTAAATGTACCCTAAGTGGCTTGCCCAAAGTCACAAAAGAAGCTGTATGTCCAGGAATTGATCTCAGATCCCTTGAATGCTTGTCTGGTTATGTAACCAGACAACCCATGCTACTTATGAAGGCCAGCTTTCCGTAGTCACTCACATCCATTGTGGGTAAAGGTTGCAGGCCACAACTGATTATTTACACAAATAAGACCTGCTCAGCATAGATGTAGGTTGCAGAATTAAAACCTTGAAGACATTTATGTGGGACAGATGCTTTTCAAAGTTTTTCTATTAGACTTGTGAAGCTCCTGTTACTGTCAACTAGGAGATGCTTATATGAACCAAGGGCAACATATGACCCTTTTCTTCTTACTCTTCGTAGTGAAGAGGATTATAATGTAGGAGCAATTTGTTCTCAGTTTCAATTAGTCTTTTAGGGGAAATACACTGATACTTCCTGTGTCACAGATAATACCAAACTCATGGAGCCTCTTCATATTAACAAAGACATCAAACAACAACCTACAAAGTGCTGTCTTTAGAAAATTAATCATTTGATGATCTGTTAAATTGAATGTTTCATAAAAAATAGATTTACTTATTTATAGGATGAGGCAAAAGCATTAGGATGAAAATAAATCAACATTTCAGCTATACTACCAAGTCTCAAAATTCATATCTTCTTGCAGAATGGCTGCTGATTGTGTAAGATATTGATTTTACATTCTAAAGGATTCCTGTAAGTGAAAAAGTCTGTATAAGCGTGTGTGTATATTTACAGAGAGAAAATTATTCCATTACTTTTGTTGTTAATATGGACACAAATAGTTTTCATAAATATTAGTTTTACAAATAAGTAAAATTACATTTAAAATCTGTATAAGAAAATTTCTCTTGAATGTTCAAAATATAATATATAATTATAATGCATACTAATTCTCTGTCTGCATGAGACTTTTCTAACTAACATGCTGACTCTCAAAGAGCTAAAGTAAATTTAGTGCTTTGTTTCCTTCCCATCCCCCTCCCCCTAATATTTTTATTTTATTTCCTCAGCTTTATCACAACATTTTAGAAACATTCTGTTCTAAAAAATAGAGAACACTATGGTAGTGATGGACAATCTGGAACAGATAGAGTATCAGGTAAGGAGGTAATACTGATCCACAATATTTCTGATTCCTGGCTGATGTTAGAATGGTGTTTGTGTTTGAGGGAAAAAATACATGCTTGCAAGTGATGTAAAAGAAAGTTAAAAGAAAACTGAATTTTATAATGTAGGAACAAAATTTCCAACCTTGACTGTCCAAAGTTAAACACATAAATCCTTATGTGGGCACCAAAAGAAAGGTGTCCTCAATTTCAGAGGTGCAGAACACTCCAAATTATGAAGGTAATAGGTGTTGTGGGTGCTCATTAACTCTGAAAATTCAAACTAGTCATTTAGCTGAGTAATGGGGTGGCTTGCCATTAAGGGCTGGGGCTAGCTAACCTTCAGTACAGAATGAGCCACACCTAGGAGAGATCAGGATGATTGCAGCCTGCTACTGCTCTTTATACGGCAATGCTCAGGGATCAGAGACTGCTGGAAGTGAGCAGGATCTAGCAGAAAGTCCTGAGAGTTAGGACCAAGCCTCCAACCAGTAGGGCCTGGGAGTGGCCTGCCAAAGCAGGAAAGGCCCCAGGTAGGAAGGCCTGGGTGGAGGACGAAAATCCGTTGTTTGTGTGAACTTTTGGGTGGACTTGAAAACTATTTTGAATGTTTGTTAATTTAATAAAGCACAACCCAAGAAGGGATGGGAATGGATAACAGTATCTTCTGAGTTCCTTGACTAGTCCAAGAGGGAAAACTGAGGCAAGTTCTCTGTGGCTTGACCTAGGCCACAAGGGAGTGCATGGGAGGCAGTTGGCCCAGTTACAATGTGCCTAAAGGGTTTTGTTACTTAAATTTAGGAACCAGATTTTTAAATTTTCCACTTGATTTCCACAACATTAGACACAAGAGAGCAACCTTTACTCATGCGAGTAAATCTTACTTAATAAAATAATCCCATTGAAGTAAATGGAACTACTCGTGTATGCATAGGTGCTGTGGAGCACCCATGAGGAAAAATTAGCAGGTGCTCTGCACCCACCGGCAGCCAAGCTCCCCGCTCCTTGCGTCGTTCTTCCCACCCCCCAAGTACGCTGCGTCCCCGCTCCTCCCCCTCCCTCCCAGCACTTCCCGCCCTCCTGCCACCTAACAAGTGTTTGGTGGCGCTTAGGACTTTCTGGGTGGAAGGGGAGGGAGCGAGGATGCAGTGCACTCAGGGGAGGAGGTGGAGAAGAGGTGAGGCAGGGGCGGGGACTTGGGGGAAGGGGGTGGAATGGGGGCGGGAAGGGGCAGGGAGCTTGGGGAAGGGGTGGAATGGGGGCAGGGCAAGGGAAGTGCAGGGATGAGAGGAAGCAGGGCCAGGAGGGTCGAGCAACCACCGGGCAAAGGGGAAATCAGCACCTATGTGTGTATGTATGAATTACTAGTGTAAGTGTAACACCAACAGACACTGGTTGTCGGCGGGCAGCATCGAATCTGGGACCTCTGAAGCTAAATGCATGTACCCCTACTGCAGGGATCGGCAACCTTTGGCCTGCGGCCTGCCAGGGTAAGCACCCTGGCGGGCCAGGCCAGTTCGTTTACCTGCCATGGGAAGCCGCAGTCAGCACATCTCTCAGCCTGTGCTGCTTCCCACAGCCCTCATTGGCCTGGAGCAGCGAATGCAGCCAGTAGGAGCCATGATCGGCTGAACCTGTGGATGCGACAGGTAAACAGATTGGCCGCGTGCCAAAGGTTGCCGATCCCTGCTCTACTGCATGAGCTAAAAGTCACATGGCCCTTAGCTAAGGCTGTAGCAGACTCATTAATCTCTAAGTAGTCTTGGTGCCACTAGAGGGGACAAAGCACCACACCCAGGAGGTGTGGGGGTTATGTAAGAACTACAGCACAGGACCCTTCATAGTTTTAAAAACACTGTGGAGCCCTATAACTATACAAAAATGTAGCACTAAAATTTTAAAGGTGCATTGCAAGCGCTTAAGGAAGTCTGAAATAACTCTCTGATAAGATTCCAAAAAGGAAAAGAAGTCTATGGCCATTATTTAAAATCTTAATTAGCACTGCGTGTGAACTGAAATGGGAGATAATTACAACCTCCTTAAAAGCCTGAGAAATTTGAGTTACTGTCTCTTTGCCAGAGTGAGCAACATCATAACTACCATAAGCACAGATTTGAAATAGGTATGTGTGCAGGGCTTAATATCTGTATTTGTGCCTCAAATAATTTGTTTGTTTTACATTTAACATTTGTCATGTTTTATTGCCACAGGGAGACAGTGCACACATGTTGCATGCTATAAAGAAAACAGAGCTGGTTAGGAATGTTTCAAAATGGCTTTTCTTCAGAAAAGTTTCCTCAGGTCAAGGGCGGAACTTCTGGTCAAAATGAGAGTGAGTCCCCCAGACTAGCCTGGTGGTTAGGGCAATCAACTGGGAGGTCCAAAGCAAGGATGTGAACCTGTCGTTCCCTATATCCCCATTATATGACATACCCATCAGGTTATTCTGGGGTTGGTGTTTGTCCATGTCTCCTGCTGAAACTGTTCCACTTTGTATAAATAATTAAATATTCATTGGGAAAGAGAGAGACTGACTATAGGTCTGTCGCATCTTAGGCGCATTTAACATGTGCGAGTTCAGCTTTACGCGATCGGCAAAAACAAGAAAAAAAACAAAAAAAAGAGAAAAACAACAATTGTAATACTGTTCCTGTAGTGCGAATCTGCCCGCCATTACACTCAATGTAATTTTGACGATACGCGATTTTCACTTTACGCACTGACTGCGTAATGTAACCCCAGCGTAAGATGTGACAGACCTGTAACTCTGCAGCTGGCTGGTAATGGCAGTCTCCTGGAATGTGGATATCAGGCAGAACAAAAACTTGTACCTGGGTCTCCTACATCCCAGCTGGTGCCATAACAACTGGGCTATTGACTATTCTTGGGAGGATGGCTCTCCTTCCTCCCCACCCTAAAGTAGAATGGGAAAAGTTTTGGAATCTCACAAACTTTCATGGGACAGGATTTCTGACCTAGATCTAAACGAAATGAAACACAAGCACTTTAGCATCTTTCTCACAGAAGGAAATATATTTTAGACATATCTGCCAGTTTGACAATCCTCCGCACATGCATGAGCATGCATGCATGTATACATACGCACTCAGAATAAGTGGTAGTTAGTTATCAAAAAGCATAACCACAGTGTGACTACAGTCAGACTATTATGAAGTGTAACCATAATAATGTGAAAGCAACAGGGATCAGAAATGAATTGAATTTTCAAGCAAAAATTAAATAAAACTGCATCAAAAATACAACTACACTGTATTAAAAAATCTAGTGTTTAGCAATATTTGCAAAATGTTGTTCCTTTAAATTTTAGTCCCGGTAATCCTTAGCTTATTTTGAGTGACAAAAGAAAGCTACCAAGAGTTTTAAATGCTCTGGATCCAATCCAGCACACTATAGCTGTGGACCTCAGCCACATTTCTTGAGAGGCAATGACTGCTGGCTCCAAGGCAAGATGATCCAGACTGAAGAAATGTCAGCCTGCTCTAGAAGATGAAAAACTCCCAAACAAAATGATGTGTTAGGAAGTTGTGACCCTGCAGGTAGGAGGGACAAAATCTCCCCCCTCTTTCTATTCTCTGCCACTTTCTATGTTTACTGTCCCAACCATACACACGCAGACTACTGAGCCCGTGCACTGCCTGCAAAAGTGGGACTGAAGAGCAATAGAGGAAGATAGCTGAAATAAAATCCATCCATTTAACAATGACAAGAATAAGCTCAGCAATAAAGAAATATAAAACAAAATAGGCACAAACTGTGTGCTTTTAGCCCTTTCATTATGTTCTCCCCTGAGCATTTGTCACTTTTTCCATTCTCCATTGTGTCCCCTCCTTCCCGAGCAAACACATTATCAGTTACAGTACATGTGAAATATTCACTGTAAGCTTCTTGGGGCAAAAGTTATTTTCTTATTTTATTGTCCAGATCATGCACATACGAATGGTACAATGCAACCAGTAATAACAATAACCCCCATTGCTCCAGGAATGACTGTGTTAAGGGTGGAGTTGAACATGCTCTGATCCAACTGACGGGTTGGGACATCAATCTTTTAAAAACAAAAAACAGCTTAAAGTACTCAGAGTGGGAGGATAAGGCTCTTGCCTATTCCCATCATTAGTGTGCCGCAAAAGGCATTCTCCCCTCCCCCACTCTCTGTAGCATTGTTAAGGGAGGTGGACTCCCCCTTCTGCACACACACACAGTGATTTTGGGGCTCTCTCCTCAATCATTTTTCCCTTCTCATATTATGAAGTAAGCGTTTCTTCTTTGGATTTCATGCATCTTCCTCCCTCCCTGGAGTTATCATTCAGCAATATCCTGATATTTTTGAGGCTGTAGCCCTTTTAAAATTCATCTACTGATATTCAGTAAGCCAATGAAGAACCTACTACATCCCTGTTTGAGAATATTAGGGGGTGGTCTGAGTATATTTGATGAATAGTGGCAACATCTGGCAACCCCTACTCAAAATCTTATGGTAATCCAGTCTCGATATAATTAAAATATACCATAAATATATGAATCACTTGTTCTCTGTGAAAAAGTCTTTTTCTTGATTCTATAACCATCATGAGTTAATAGAATCTACAAACTTTACAACATATTGCTGTCTGAAGACAGAATTGGCACACAAACCTCTCTAATTTAACTTCTTAAATTTATTATAGCTAGCAGTGGTTCCAGCAAGCTAGTTTTACAAATAGATGGAAAATATTTTAACTCATTACTGTTAGCAAAGTTACCCACACTTTTCTTTCTACAGTTCTATTTTCCTTGTTATTTGGGGAGCTGTTGTATTGCAACTGATCAGAAAACAAACCTGTCAATATTGAGAGTATTTTAAAATCTTCGCAGAGAGGTTTGGGAGATTAACACTGGTGAGAAATGCCTTTTGGCCATAAATTTGAGACAATTCAGGAACTATTGTTTGTTGTTGCTTCATATTATGAAAATTAAATGAGTGACTTTATGAATCTCTAAGAAAGCCAGAGTAAAAGTGTATTTAGGGATACATTAATAAAATAATTTTTGAAGATATTAATTTAATCTACAAAATATGGGATCTGATATATTTAGATTAAATTTTATTTTAGATATTGAAATCTACTCAAAGCTAAGCATATGTTCCTCCTCTGGATATATGACAGATTTTTTGTGCAATACAGATTAAGGGATTCTAAAACAATAAACAAGTTAGTATCTTTTCTACTTATACATGCTGAAACAATGCCAAAGCCACAAAAGTTATAGTTGCATATCACTAATATGAGGCTTGTATTTCACTTTCTTCGGCTCAGTTTTTATTGCATGCTGCTGTATTGTTTAATATAGAAATAAAAATTTTAGATGCACAGTGTCCTATTGTTAGAAAATTCATGCCAAATCTCTGTATAAATAATTGTAAAAGTCTGCACGCCTGTAAATCAGGAAAGTATTTTCCCCTTATCAGTGATTCAGTCTATTTCAGGTGACCAATCATTATAAATTTCATTTGATGTTTGCTCTAGGTAACAACAGAATATGGGATGAGGAGCTATAGATATAGTAAGGAATATATAATTACCTCTGATACCTGTAAACTACTGGGACTCAAATAGTGAAGATATCAGATGGCAATTTTTTTCTCCCCAAACATGTTAATAGATTGACAAAAATAAAATTTCCAGTCTGATTTCAATACGAGAAGAAAACCAGTAACCAAACTTTTAAAGACAACATTTAGTGATCTTTATATATGCAACTATTGTTAAATTTTACATACAGTACAACCAAGCCCAAGCTTTCAAAAACTATTATCCGAAATCCCCAAATCATGAGACTGCCTTAAAAATCATGAGATTTAAAAAATAATAAAATGTTTGGTTCCTTTTATTTGCCTTCTGGTTTTTGAGTCTCAGGATTCACATTTTCAAGGTTTTCTCTGCAAACATGAAGGCTAGACATTTTCATTTTTAACACTGAAAGCTGAGAGGCTCACTGAATCATGTGACTCCAAGAGCTGGGGCTTTAAGAAAAATACCAAATATTGCAAGACTCCTGATAAAACTGTGTGAGTTGGCAACACTGCTTAAGGTGGCCATCCTGCAGCAAAAAAACATCAGGACCAGACTTCAAAGAGAAACTGCTGAGCTTCAGTTCATCTGCAAATTTGACACCATCAGCTCAGGATTAAACAAAGACTGTGAATGGCTTGCCAACTACAAAACCATTTTCTCCTCTATTGGTTTTCACACCTCAGCTGCTAGAAGAGGGCCTCATCCTCCCTGATTGAACTAACCTCGTTATCTCTAGCCTGCTTCTTGCTTGCTTATATATACCTGCCCCTGGAAATTTCCACTACATGCATCCGACGAAGTGGGTATTCACCCACGAAAGCTCATGCTCCAAAACGTCTGTTAGTCTATAAGGTGCCACAAGACTCTGCTGCTTTTACTGCTAAGACCCTGATCCTGCAAAGAGCCTCTTGGGTTTCGTATGAGCTGAAGTCAACTGGGCTCTGCGTAGGCAAAAGGGCCCATCTGTATGGTTTCGGTTATAGCACTGGGACCTAAATATGTTAATAGTTCAAACTGTGAACTTCATACACCCAGAATATAGATAGAATAGAATATTTTAAAATATGCTATTTGATTAGTTAGTTGGAGGCCCTGTGAGATGGCTATATTTGTATAAGTCTATGCGTGCAGTACACAAAGTAGATCAGGGACCAGCAACGTTTGCCGCAATTGGCCGAAGGTGCAGACGTGGCAAGTAAACAAACCAGCCCGGGCAGGCCGCATGCCAAACGTTGCAGATCCTGAAGTAGATGCTGACTACATATCTCACACATTGAGAAGAAAATCATTCTATTGTTTATATTTCATTTTAATATGTCTCAATAATTTAAAATTGGTTAACAGGGGGGGAAACGCCCAGTTAGTGACACCAAAGTGCTACATGGCAGATATGGGTTCAATTTTTAACGTGGGATCTTAAAATGGACTGTTCTCCATATCAGCTAATCAGGGCAGAATTCCCATCTCTGATCTGCACTGTGGACACCTGTTAAACATTCTGCCTTTGGTCCACATATGAAGCTCCCACTGCTACCAATGAGAGTTCTGCATACAGCAAAAAGGGCGGAGTGCTCCATCTTGCACCACTGAAATCAATGGGAGTTTTGCTCTTTAATTGTATGAGAGCAGGATCAGACCCAGAATATGCAAAAAGGATGTGCACTGCAGATAAAAGATCCATAGAGCAGATGACGAGGGGAGAACTGTGACCATAGTCTCCAGAAGGAAAAGGCTGGTATATATTGTATCACTCTGAACAACTTCACAGAAGCCGGTTTGGAATAGCAAGAATCTTGGAGAGTTGTCTCATCCCACTGAGCCACAAGATATGCACAGTGAGGTAGCACCTATTATTACACGGGTAGGAAAAATGAGATAAAAATAGAAGTGAGTCTAAAATCATTAATTGGATAAAAGCACTGTGGGTGAAATCCTGGCCTCTGTTGAAGCCAATACCAAAAATCCCATTGACTTCAATTGGGCCAGGATTCCATCCTGTGATTCCATTTGGATTTATCTAATATCTTGAGTCACTGTGTCAAAAGTAGGAGAGAAACACCCAGAGAGTATAAGTCCTTAGTCATGGCCAGATCCATGAGGTTATCTCCTTAGTCAGATGTCTGAGCACCTTTCACAGTCCTGTCCCCCAAGCCAAAAGAGAAAGAGTCCTTCTAACAGATGGCTTTATACAGTGTTATTGACAACATGTGTGTGTCCCCATGCCTTCATCTCTGGTTAAGAAAGATGGCACAGAAGACTAATTATTTACTGCAAGGAATGAGCAACTATGTTTTTGAACTAAATTATTGCCATAATTAAAAATCTTTTAAAAATGAATAAAACTGATTCATTTCAGTCAGGACACTGGTTACCAATGTGTATTCTGTATAAACACAAAGGTTATGGAATTCTGACTAAAAGCTGGGTGAATAATTCATAATGAATCATTTATTCAACAATCTTCACTTTTTCCCCTTCTTTTTACAGATTGTGATTTTCTCAAATTTAATCATTCTGGATAAAATTCACCCCTGTGCATAGGAGCAGAACAAGATTTTATGCTACTTACGCCTTTAAAATAAGAACGTAGGAATCACCATACTGAATCAGAACCAAGGTCCATCTAGTCCAGTATCTGATCTCTAACAGTAGTTGGAATTAGATGTGTCAGAAGAGAATTACGTTATGCATAGGTCTCATGCTAGCTCTCTGCAAGAAGTGAATTTTGCTGTGGCTTGAACAATTCTTGGTTTGCAGCATATTTGTGAGCAATTCATTGTGTGTATTCCATATTTGAATTGCAAGGATAATCCGTTACATCACATGGCATTGCTTCTGTTTCCTCACTGGATGAACACAACTCTTATAAGTAGGTTTCTTGTGTGAAAACTGAGCATAAAATTTTTATTTTCCAAGAATGTTCTAAAAAATGTGATTAACTTACCCTGTTTCTGTCATTAAACTCAGTAGCTAAAAGAGTCACAGGATGCCATCATGAGGGGGAGGGGTGAAACAAATTCAGACTGTTAAAATGAATTTATTTATAAATACAAGGGATTTTTATACCACTGTTGACACAGCTGTACCTCTGACAGATATTTTTAAGTATGTTTTTCCAAAATAGATAATTGAAGCTTTCACTATTCCACTTAGTCCCCAGATTCACTCCTCATAATGAAGATGAAGTATATCCAGCACTAGTACAGCAATGGATAAAAAGCAGATTAAAAAAATGACTATTTCATATTTTCAAACAGACCTCTGAATCTGAGGCTGCAAATTGTACATGTGCATCCATACACAGATTGCATGTTATAGATCAGTGATACTCAGACCTCAGTGGTTCAGGAGCCAAATTAGCAATCACAATTACCTAAAAGAGCCACAGTAGTGTGAATTTATTGTTTCATTTACTCTCTCTCTCTCTCTCTATATATATAGATATCAAGATACTCTCTCTCTCTCTCTCTCTCTCTCTCTCTAGTAAATAACATAGCAAAAGCATCCTGATTGGTTAATAACTTAGACTGACGAATAATTAAATCACACAGTGTTTTGATATCATGTGCTGAAAAAGCCACAGGAGAGACATTAAAGAGCCACTTGTGGCTCGCAAGCCTCAATAGGAGTATCAATGTTCTAGATAAAGCACATACACCTCTACCTCAATATAACGCTGTCCTCGGGAGCCAAAAAATCTTATCGCATTATAGGTGAAACCGCGTTATATTGAACTTGCTTTGATCCACCGGAGTGCACAGCTCCGCCCTCCTGGAGCGCTGCTTTACCGTGTTATATCCGAATTCGTGTTATATTGGGTCGTGTTATATTGAGGTAGAGGTGTATTTTTACCTGTGTTCACATATAGAACTGGCTATATGGGACACTCATAAAAGTTTTAAAGTCTATAAAAATATGTTCCTCAAAATGTAATATTCAGGGTTTTTTTTAAAAGAGGTAATTCCTGAATAGCCATATTTGTAGAAAACTCTACTTCATTGTTATCCTGTATTGTGGTAGCAAGCAGAGGTCTCAATCAGTATTGGTGCCCTATTGTGCAAGATGTTCTACAAACACATACAAAAGAATGGCGCTTGACCCAAAGAGCTCCATAATCTGTACTGAAATGTGCTATTATTTATTTAAAGTATGCAGCAGATACATAGGAATCCCACGTATTCATTACAATGTGAAAACTATATAATAAACATCTTGATCTCTTCCTGCCTATGCTACAGTAGTATTTATGGTAGCGGCTGGGTTTTGCTGCTTCCTGCTAAAGCCACAGACACTGAAGCTCTAAGAATGTACCTTTTTCTGGGACACTCTGTGCATCTTACAGTCTAAACAGGCAGACAGTGCAAGTGCTTTGGGTTCAGGCACATGTTCTTACAAACTGATTTGTTTGACTGACATGTTTTGCTTAGCAATTGGAGACATCTTTATGTAAGAGTCAGGATGAAACTTGAAATAAGTTTTCTTTTTTCCAGAGCTATGAAAGTGATATCATTAATGATATTTGTTAACAGTTGATATTTTGTTTGATGGGGTACAAGACAGAAATAAAGACGTGGAGCAAGATTTTCAGACATAACTAGTGATTTTGGGTGCCCAACTTGAGGAACCTTGAAAGAGCCTGATTTTCAAAAAGTGCTGAGCCTCTATCTATGGAAAATCAGCCCTTTCCACCAAACCTATGAAAATTAGGTCCTTTCAAAGTGTCTCAAGCTGGGCACTCAAAGTCACTTGTCAATTTCCTAAATATTGGCCTCATTTCCTATCAGTGAGAGATTATAATCTGAAACACAAACAGAAACATTGCAGGAGAGCCGAGAACAGGGGTGGCTCTAGGCCCAAGCACGCCAAGTGCATGCTTGGGGCGGCATGCCGCGGGGGGCGCTCTGCCGGTCGCCTGTGGACCTCCCGCAGACGTCCCTGGGGAGGGTCCACCAGAGCCACGGAACCGGTGACTGGCAGAGAGCCCCCCGCGGCGTGCCGCCGTGCTTGGGGCGGCGAAATGGCTAGAGCCGCCCCTGGCCGAGAAGATGGTAACAACTGAGCTCTTTTTTTTAATTCAAAGAAAGAAACTGGAATGGTAACAGTGGGTGGGTTGGCACTGGAAGATCCTGTGAAAGAAGAGAGTGTTTGAAGAGACTTCAATGAAAGGAGGTTTACCCTTGGAGTACTGGGTTGGGAGGATGTTCTAGGTGTTGATGGCATTATGGAAGAAAGCACGAAGAAGAGAGTGAGAGAACTAAGAGTGGGATGAGGCTAACATTACTGACAGAGCAAAAGGGGTGAGATAGGATACAATATGAAACAAGAGAAGCGATAGAACTAGGAGAATCTACATTAATTTGACTTCTCTTGTTTTGCCTGTCAGCAGTAATTTTAGCTGTCTTTACGACCTGTTCTAATGTCCATTGAAATGGATGGAAAGGCTGCTATTTATTCAGTGGGGTTTGGATCAATCCCTATATGCATTCTGGAAGTAAAAATAGTCTGTGAAAAAAATCTCTGTCTCTGTCCACTCATTTCTCTCCCAACAAGCAAATAACCTGCTTGAGACGTCCAGTGTTTTCTGGTGCTCTCAGAAGTTGAGGCAACATAAAAGTGATGGGACTTGCCAGCTGCAGAAGGCAGGATTAAAACTATACTCCATGCATGCAATATGGTGCAAAGTACATATGAACACACACAACAATGGAAATCAAGTAATGAAAATCCTTTGCTGATGCCAGAATCATTTAATACAACAGTGACTAGGCAAGCAGGAATTCAAGATGTAAAAGCTCTGAGCTCTAATATGAATCAACCTACCACTATAGGCACACTAAAAGAGACTTGAGGAGTCGATGTTCTGCCCAGAGTCATTGCTACCCAGTTGCTTTTCACAACAAACAAAGCAATTATTTTTAAATATTGATTTCAATTTAACAAATCTGTATTTATCATTTTGTAAAGACACTGTTGGTTGACCCTACCTCCCACAGTTGCTATGCCATCCCCATGGTATTGAAATACTGCCTGTAGACTGTCAACAGGTAATACTGCTTGAGATGCTGATACATGAGTAGGAAAAGGCAGATTGACAACAGCCAGCATGAATGGGAGAACTTACCAAGGTTTGAAAACCTATAAATACTAATACAAACTGTGGGGGATATGAGACAACAGGAGAGCATGAGGGAGGAGAAGATGAATGGAGAAAAATAATAAATACATATAAGATTGGGAGCAGAGTTTATTTTCCCACCCGGGAAATATTTCTTGAGATGTTCATTTTTTTTAACTGGAAACTGACAACACTGGCATTTTCAATATTTTTGCAATAGATTTGCTGATGTTTCTCTAAGAATACTATAGAAGTTCCTTAGGAATTAGTCCCTAAAATCTTAAGAATATTTCCCATCAATAAACTAACTTCTTTATATATTTTTTCTTACCGGTACAATTTATCGTAGTGGGCAGACCTCTGAAGAATATATGATAACAAGCTGTAAAAGAAAAAAAAGTGTTAAAATATAATCCATCTCTCACTTCCATAATTCTAATAGTAAATTAATAAACAGAAACAAGAAGTTCCTATCATACAAATTTTGAACAGTAAAAATATACTAACCCCGGTATATCTTAAAATCCATCAAATGCCTACCTCACTAGAAGTTAGGGCCCTGGATGACCAACAGGATTTATATTAACAACAACCACCACCATCCATAACCATCCATGATGTCCTACTGAGAAACTAATTATTGTAGTTACCAGTGGCCATGATTATTCTTTTTGCTCAAATATATATGGCAGCAGCCCCATATATTTAAGTACAAAAAAGGCTCTAGAATAATTTCCCTTCTAACATTCCTAATATTCAGAGATTTTAACATCTGCTAGAAAATGTAAAACTCAAAATAGTTTGATGCTTTTTGAAATATTGGTTTCTTCTCTCTCTCTCTCTCTCTCTCTCACACACACACACACACACATTCTCTCTCTGAAAACACAAGTACAGGTTGCAAAGTCAAGCACTCAAAAGTTAAGCTATGCCTGAAGTAAGGCTGCTCTATGCAACCTTAAATTGGGCCCCTTATGGATATGTATTATAATACACTCTTTAATTACATGATCACATTGCTATTCTCCCCCACAGGATCCCTGCTCATTTAATGTACAGGATGCTCAATTAACAAGCAGCCATTCAATATTTTGTTTTATCCATATTGTTCAATGTGCCACCATAGGCCTTATTTACCGCACACTATTAAACCCTGCTCTGAAGACAGAATTATGAATTTCCTCATGGACTTTTCTATCAGAATGCATCACAAACACTATTTATCTTCACGAATCCCCTGTGAGATAAGGGATTGGTATTATAGCCATTTTCCAAATGGAGCTAAGGCACTGAAAGTTGGAGGTCAAAGGTTTCTACCAATTTGAGACGATGGTTGCCAGTTGTGGTCGGATGTATTCCTGGTGATTTCATCACATGACATAATCTCAAATGAAAGATTAATCTTTAATTTCTGGAGACTCCAGGGCAATCCTGCAGGGTTAGCAACCCTATTTGAGACACCTATGACCTGCTATATAATTTTTTATTTAGCATTATATAGTACTTTATATATTCAAGCACAGTTCAAACCTACTTCAGTTGCGGTTGTGAATGCTCAGCACTTCTGCAAATCAGGCCCCAGGGTATCAAGTTGGGCACCCAGAAAATGAGGAACACACAGTTAGTGACCACCTGTGCAAACTTTCATTTAAGTGATTTGTTTAGCACTACATAGGAACTCTATGGCAGAGGCAGGGATAGAATCCAATTCTCCAGGGCAGCATTCAATTGCCTTAACCACAAGACCTTAATTTTCTCTTCCTGTAATCTCCTGTCTTCTTCACTACACACCTTCCAACAAATGTAACAAATGAAGCAGGTGTCCTACAGTCAACAGTTTCCTTCACTGCACAACACTCAGTCATCTCCAGATGAGATTTTATAATAGGAAGCATTGGGAAACCTTAATAATAAGCAGTACTACTAGCCTCGCCAATAATACAGAAAGGGAACTCCTTTCCTTTCCTTCAAAAGTATAATTGTAACTGGTTTCAGTTATACTTTACAGTATGTGGAAATGTATTCATACACACACCAGGTTACAGTGCCTAGCATTATTTAAAACAACAAGAAACTGACTGCAGCCATGTGCACAATTTTGGAATGGACCAATAATCAGCCATGTGGATGTACAGAAACATATCACAAACACAGTTAGATCAACCCATCTAACTTCAGCACCTAAAACGCAAGCTGTTAATGGGTCATATTCTCCTTTTCGTTACACCAGTGTAGCTCTAACAAAATCACATGGCACTAACGTAACAGAAGAGATTTTGACCCAATATCTTATTTTTAGAACTGAGAATTGAGTCAAGCAGCCCTTGGGCAGGGACATACTCTTGCCATCTCCTCAGCTTCCTGTCTGAGATATTTTGCAGTTTCTTCTTTCCTTTTTCAGCAAGATTAATGATGGAAATTATTTTTTCTGTTCAAACATAGTCCAAATCTGGCAACTGAATGTGCACACGTGGATCCCTGAAGCTTCTCAGATCTTTTTGCAGATGGAATTGTGTGCCTGCACTGACCCAAAAGCAGGAACACTTGTCACAACTAGCATTAATTTGTTCAAAGAAATCAAAGAGCAGAAACAAACTAAAACCTCAGCAAAGCAACAGTCCAATGAAAGGTCATATATGAGATATGAAGCTCTAAAATGAGAGGAGGGGGAAAATCACCTACAACTGCTCAAAAATTCAATGATTACTTAAAAACCGATTCATCAATACCCAAAATACGTCTGTGAAAATATACAATCCAAAAGTGTAAGCAAGAATATTAGTACAAAATGAGTTAGGATTTAACATGTGCATTTTCATGTTCAATATTCTAATTACCTTTAGGACTTTATTTTTTAAATTCAGGACCAAAGGCATCTTAATTACATTTTAGCCTTAACAATGTAGTAGAAGTTTCCATTATAGATGTTTCTTCTTCCCTAATACTTACTGAGACACACAAAAGCATACCAATAAATGGCTAAAAATGCAGAATTAGACCCACAATTATTTATGATGCTCCAGAAATGGGGTGGGCACATAGTGACAATTTAAGCAGCCATAAATATTCTCATCACTGAATTTATTTAACGATTGTTATTAGTCTGAGCCTCCACTCTGTGAATATGTCAGTACCTGCCTTTTTCTTTCTTAATTGTACAAAGTTGTATACAAAACTCGATTCTGCTAGCAGTGGGTATTTTGACATTGGTTTCATTATGAATAGGACGAGGCCCTACATTCCCCCCATTCTTTCCATTACCCCCACTGATATTGCATTGACTCTTTGATTCTATAAAAATGTTTACTGAAGGTGTTTCAGCAATGCCTCATATAAATTCTTCTAAAAAAAATGTTTTCAAAACGTGCTATGGGGCATTTAAATCTAAAATCCACAAGATTCTAACCAGGTGGGTGAAAGCATATACTGTATCATAAAACCACCAGCTTGTAAGATGATGTAATGGATTTTATGGTTATCCTACTCTCTTGGAAGAGGCCTACAGTGTCAACATCAATAATTAAGCATATATTTACACAAAGATTGTTAATACTCTCATCTAGTATTGCTAATAAAAGCCCCATACAGATTCTACCTGGATATCGATATTGAGGGGGCAGGAGAAGGATAACGCAAAAACTGTGGAAAAGAAAGATTAATAAGGATTGGATGAATAATAAATCAAAGGTTGTAATACTGTTCTCCTCTAAGAATTCAGGACTTGCTTTACAGAATCCCTTTATTGGATGTTTCATACAAAACCAGAATTGGAACAGGTCTCACAGCAATTAAGAAAACAAATCCAGAACGAAGAACACCATCCAAACCATTAAGTCTTGCTGTAGTTTGGAAAAAGTCACCCAAATGCTTCTTGAAACCCTAGGAGCTCTTGGGAATGTCTGTCCCACCTCCTGAACATAATTGACTGTGTATATGCACAAGGAACAACAAATTTGAGTCTTTTTCAGTAATGATGGTTGTAATATGTCTGTACATACAGTACAGCTGTTTATTAGGAACAAGATGGAGAACTAATTCTTAAACAAATACCTGCATTTAAAATATCCCTACGGAAATTCTGTTGAAAAAAATAGGAAACTTTTGTTCTTTTGTGCAAATTTGTCTTTCCGCTTCAAGGAATCCATCAGTTTGGAACAGAGGTTTTTTGGTTTTTGTCTGCATAGTTATTGTAATTAAATTCCTTCAATGGGGGATTACCATCTTTTCAATAACGGGCACAATTTTGGAATTCACCTTCAGGTTGGCACAGAATTTAAATTTCTATACTTTAGGAATTCTACAGAGCTCTTCTTCTAAGAAGAATGGATATTCTCAATCAACAATGACCCCCATGAATTTCAGGATTGGGAAGGCTTTCTTCTCTTCATGCTTTCCCATTTTAAGGGAGGCCTTGGTACTCTCACAGTATAATTCCCACAATCTAAAGGGCTCTTTGACCTTGCTTATCAGTTTCTCCATAAATTCAAAAGCTGACCTTCTGGTTTGGAATCTGGCTCATACCATCAAGAGGAATTCAGAGCAGATGATATGAAGAGCAGGGAAGAATTTTTTTTAATTTTAAGTTTGCTTGATGCTCCCACCTTGTCCGTTTTTAATTTTCCCTCATCTTAGAAACAAGCACAGCTCAGGAAGAGCAGGATTCTGAAGGGTGAGTTCTGAAAATCTCAGAAAACTGACAGGGATTCTCAGAGATGGATGTGGAGGACAAGAGATGCAAGAGCATGAGAATCCCTCCAATCCAAATCTTGCTGGACAGGATAGCGGTACAGATTTTTCAAGGGGCTTACAGAAAGGAGGAGAGAGGAAAATGTTTTAGGATCATGCTGTTCTTGGTTCTGGATTCATACACCTCATAAAAAAATAGTAAAAGGACCAAAAAAATGCCACCATGACTAAACAACATAGTAAAAGAGGCAGTCAGCGGCAAAAAGGCATCCTTCAAAAAATCGAAAGTCACATTCTACTGAGCACAATAGAAAGGAGCATAAACTCTGGCAAGTCAAGTATAAAGTCTACTTAGTCAGGCCAAAAAAGAATTTGAAGAGCAACAAGCAAAAAGACTCAAAAACCAACAGCAAAAGAATGTTTAGGTACATCAGAAGGAGGAAGCTTGCCAAACAATCAGTGAGGCCATAGAATGATCAAGGTGCTAAAAGAGCACTCCAGGAAGACAAGGCCATAGAGGAGAAGCTAAATTATTTCTTTGATTTGGCTTAACTACAGAGGATGTAAGGGAGATTCCCACAGCTGAGCCATTCTTTTTCAGTGACAAATCTGAGGAACTGTCCTAGACTGAAGGGTCAATAGAGGAAACTTTGGAACAAATTGATAAATTAAACATTAATAAGTCATCAGGACCAGATAGTATTCGCCCAAGCGTTCTGAAGAAATTCAAATATGAAATCACAGAACTACTAACTGTGGCATGTAACCCATCACGTGAATCAACTTCTGGACCAGATGGCTAGAGTATAGCTAATGTGACATCAATTTTCAGAAGAGGATCCAGAGGTGATTTTCACAATTACAGGCCGGTAAGCCTAACTTCAGTACCCAGACAAACTGATTGAAACTGTAGTAAAGAACACAAGTATAAGACACATAGATGAACATGATTTGCTGGGGAACAGCCAACATGGCTTTTATAAAAGGAAATCACACCTCACCCATCTATTAGAATTCTTTGAGAGGGTCAACAAACATGTGGTCTCACCAAAGGCTCTTAAGCAAAGTAAGCAGTCCTGGGATAAGAGGGAAGGATCTATTATGGATGAGTACTGGTTAAAAGACTGGAAACAAAGGGGTTGGAATAAATGGTCAGTTTTCAGAAGGGAAAGAGATAAATAGTGGTGGCCAGCAGGGATCTGTACTGGGACCAGTGCTTTCTATATATTCATAAATGACCTAGAAAAAGGATGGCAAAATTTGCAGATGGGACAAAATTACTCAATATAGTTAAGACCGATACTGAATGTGAAGAATTACAAAGGGATCTCACAAAACTGGGTGACTGGGCAACAAAATAGCAGATGAAATTAAAAGTTGATAAATGCAAAGTAATGCATGTTGGAAAACATACTTCCAACTACACATACAAAATGATGAGATCTAAATTAGCTGTTATCACTCAAGGAAGAGATCCTTGGAGTCACTGTGGATAGTTCTCTGAAAACATCTGCTCAATGTTCCGCAGAAGTAAAAAAAGCTAACAGAATGTTAGGAATCAATAGGATAGGGAAAGTTAAGGACAGAAAATATCATAATGCCAGTATATAAATCCATGGTATGCTCACACCTTGAATACTGCATTCAGTTCCAGTGCCCCCATCTCAAAAAAGATATATTAGAAATAAAAAGGGTACAGAGAAGGGCAATGAAAATGATTAAGGGTATGGAACAGCTTCCGTGTGAAGAGAGAATAAAAAAGACTGGGAGTGTTCAGTTTAGAAAAGAGATGACTAAGGGAGGATATAAAGGTCTAATACAATCATGAATGATGTGGAGAAAGTAAAAGTGTAATTTATCCCTTCACATAACATAAGAACTGGAGGTCACCCAATGAAATTAATAGGCAGCGGGTTCAAAACAAACAAAAGGAAGTGCTTCTTTAAACAGCACACAGTCAACCTGTGGAACTTGTTACCAGATGTTGTGAAGGCCAAAAATATAATTGGGTTCAAAAAAGAACTAAATAACTTCATGGAGGACAGGTCCATCAATGACTATTAGCCAAGATGATCAGAGACGCAATCCCATGCTCTGGGTATTCCTAATGCTGGGACTGAAGGACAGGGGTTGGATCACTTGAGAATTGCCATGTCCTATTCATTCCCTTTGAAGCATCTAGTATTGGCCACTGTCAGAAGACAGAATACATCAGGGATCAGCAACCTTTGGCAGGCGGTTTGCCAGAGTAAGCACCCTGGCAGGCCAGGCAGGTTTGCTTACTTGCTGCGTCTGCAGGTTCAGCCGATCATGGCTCCCACCGGCCACGGTTCACCGTCCCAGGCCAATGAGGGCTGCGGGAAGTGGTGTGGGCCAAGAGATGTGCTGGCTGCCACTTCCTGCTGCCTCCATTGGCCAGTGGGTGCCACGATCAGCCGAACCTGCAGATGCGGCAGGTAAACAAACCAGCCTGGCCCGCCAGGCTGCTTACCCTGGCGAGCCCCGTGTCAAAGGTTGCTGATCCCTGGAATACATAGACCATTGGTTTGACTCAATATGGTGATTCTTATGTTCTTATCATTGAGAGTCTCTCTTCTAATTAGTGTCCTCTGTGGGGTGGAAATAATGCCAAAAGAAGAAAAGGGTGTCTGGGATATTTTCTGATTGTCAGAGGGGAGTGAGGTGTGCAACAGTACCAGTATCAGGAGGACAATCTAGCTGGCTGTGTATACAGCCCTCATCATCATAGCAAGAGGCCTTTGCCAATATGGAGGGACGTGCCCCAGAAGGTCTGTAAGAAGAAAGTGGGAGAGGACCTCCTTCAGCCAGGATCTGGCCACATGACCCACTATTTGCCATGTTGCTGTTTCCTGTAGTCACAAAGGAGGATTGCTGCGTTCCGAACAGTAGGCATCCCATATGTGTGCTGTTGGTAGTTGCTGTGAAGTATGGTGTGAGGCCACTTTTCCTCTGGAGATAGTGCTGATCAAAGTGTGAACAGTGAAATGTGCTTCCTCCATTCCTCAGATAAGCACAGTTGTATAGCATTGCTCTGAAGTGATGGGGAAGTATTCCATGTTCACTGCTGAGGCCTGATATACTGAGAGGCTCTGCAGGATATGGGAGCTCTTCCCTGTGATTACTGGGAAACAGTGCTATTGGGTTTCTGGGCCCAGCTGCTTAAACAAGCTCCCTGGGACCCCATGATTTCCAGGGAAGGGCATAGAAGTGACGATGTTGTTGCTAAGCCCAAGAAAACTAGATGGATTAGAGAGAGCAGCCATAGAATATTAAATAAGTTCCTCTATCAGATGGAGGCGGAACACTATGGCGGAGCTCTGTGGCTTTTACAGGAAGGCCTGGGGCAACAAGAAGTTCAGCAGAGCTGCTTCTAAACGTGCAAGGTGGGTACCAGAAAACTCTTTTCCAGAACGATGGATTCCTGTGTATGAGAAATGATCATAGTGGGTCTCCCTCCTGATCTTTTGGGAGCCAGATATCATCAGCATTATTTTCTTCTAGGAGCTTGACATTAAGGTTCTTCACTGGCAGAATCCAACAGTGAGTGACCTCCATTTGAAAAAGCGACAAGAGGAATTAGCCACACTGGAATGATTTAAGTAACCTGGTGATCTAATACTGTCTCACACCTTCATGGTGCTAGCCAGCATGCCCTTGGATAGACCATCCAGTATCATCTCACTACGTGACCCTGCCATCCCCATCTTCTGCCTCACAGGATATTAGCTGTATCTATACTGGAGGACCAACACACAGAAAAAGTGCCATTAGGCATATCACTCTAATTTATATCATGTGACTTCTGAAAATGCAGAATATCAATCCTAACAGTCTGTAAAAATCAATTTCCACTATGATAAATACAGTAGTTTGGCTCTCTGGCGCTGTTTCAACATGCAGAACAGAGATGAGTCTAGATTGCTACAAAATTTTTATTCTGTGTTCAAATTAATCTAACTTTGATAAAGAGTATCTTCGCTAACAAATACAGGAAACAAAAATAGTTTCAGACAGAGGTTCTGGAGCATGAAAGCGTAGACCAATAAATATAAAAGTAGGAAGGATTCTTCAAGCTCAGGACAGAGAGGAAACAATCTAAGGTGCTGTGGTCCTTATGGTAACATAATAACCATTTTTCAGTATTATTTTGTCTTTGAAAAAATAAAAGCATCTAATTTAATAGGAAACTTATATAAAATATTCCATCTACAGTTTCTGTACTTGTAAGTGATCTGGTTTTGCTTCAGATAACTAGACAGCAGTACCTCACTATTTGCTGTATTCACTATACACAGTACAGGGAAGTGTTTGCAACACAGCAAATACTGAGTACAGGGTATTACAGGGATTACATAAAATACTAAGATAGTCTTCTCTGGTTCTCAAAAGCAAAGTGTTTTTATTGTACATCAGAGTATGTCTATAAAGCAGATTTAGGTAACTACAGTAAATATTGGAGATGCCATCCATTATCAGATAACCTTTCCCATATACATTTTTCTTGTCGCCAGCTACAAAAATATTGGAGCAATATATGTAAAGGTCTTTCCACAGTTGTGAATACAAAGATCTGTCCTTCTCCAAATGCTGGGAACTAGCAATGAATTCAATCTTTCAGCAAACACCATGAAACAGGTACTGAAATGTCTATTACTGGCACAAAGCATATACTCAGAAAAGGTAAATCTAACACAGCTCCGGTTTATACAGAATGATTGAAACAATGGTAAAACATAGCTTGGACGGAGAAAACTATATTGGCAATAAAATGGGGGAAAATACACTAAAATATTGTGTCATTTGGATGTATTAATAAAGTTGTAACTTAACGTTCATGTATCATGTGCATTTTAAATTGCATTATAAACTACACTGATCTGTTAGTTATGCACTGGCTCTTTCCTGTGTCAACATTTTTTTAAAATAGTAACTAATAAATAAAAAAATACCCCAATAATAAAGCAAACTCAGGAGCTAAAAACAAAGAAATAGACTTTGCATTCCTTTGTCCTGAGGTCAGTCATAATGATTGTTGTATTAATTTGAATACCTTGCTCATTGTATTGTTGTTTGCATAGGCATTTTTTCTTGAAAACAAAATAAATATAGAATTTAAAAAGGAAAGTGTTTAAATGGATAGCACTGTAAAAACAAATAAATATCCTTAAGCGTGTAAGGGTTGCCAGCACAATGCCTCTGCACCACTTAAGCCCTCTTAGGGTAGGTTTACACTTACCTTCCAGGTCGACGCGGTGAGTTCGACTTCTCGGAGTTCGAACTATCGCGTCTGATCTAGACGCGATAGTTCGAACTCCGGAAGCGCTGCGGTCGACTCCGGTACTCCACCACTGCAAACGGCAGTGGCGGAGTCGACGGGGGAGCCGCGGAGTTCGACCCCGCCGCGTCTGAACGGGTGAGTAGGTCGAACTAGGGTACTTCGAATTCAGCTACGCTATTCACGTAGCTGAATTTGCGTACCCTAGTTTGACCCCCCCTTCTTAGTGTAGACCAGGCCTTAGAAGGTACATATGTGTATGCTTTCTGAATGAAGTCAATTTCACTGAAAGAACATCCCATGGGTACATTATTCTCTGTTTACTATAGCAAGTAATATTCATAACAAATGTGCAAATACTTGCTTTACCAGTCTGACAGGGAGTCTGCCTTCTTTGCAATCTGGATAAATTTGTACTTTCAAAATTGTATACCACCATTTATTTGACAATTTCTGTAATTATTATGCAGCTAAAGTTAGTTGACCATTGTATCACATGGTTTGAACATTTTCAATTTCAATGGAACACAGAGTGCTAATTTAAATCAATACCATGTTGTTTTTCAAATACAAAATGATATCAAAATGTACAAATGTTGGGGCGGGGGGGGGATGAAGGGGAGAGACAACTATAAGTATGTTGTCTGTAAAAAAGGAAAAGCCATTTTGTCCATTGAACCTCTTGGTTTTAAAATAAATTATGTTTTGCATGCATCTTTTTCATATTCCATTTCTGTGGTGCACTTAATATAATACATGAAAGAATTAACACTGGAGGTTCTATTTGGCAGAGAAAATTATCCAAATTATGTGACCCTCTCATATCTGCAAAGCTGAGCTGGAAATTTTGGGAGAAAAAGCTTTTCTGATATTTTTGTGCATTTGTGATAAGTGTAGGAACTTACATATCATCAGAACTGCCTCTCTCTCTCTCTCTTTTTAAAATTTTTTATCCACTTCAGCCGAAGAAACAGAAGTGAAAAGAAAATGTTGATACATTTTCTTTTAAAAAATTACTTGAAATTTTTCAAGCATCACAAAGGATTAGATTGATTTTTGAGTGAAAATTGTGATGGCTTTATTCTATGCAAACAAGCTTCCCCGTTTAGCATGAGGACACTCAATGTGGGTGTAATCCATTCTGCTGCTGAGGGCTCACTCAAGGCTTATGCGACACATCAGACCCATTTGAGCCTTCAAACCAGGGGTGAAGCAGAACTCAAGTGCTGCATAAAGCCCTGTGTGGGCTCTCTTCATATGGGTGAATTTGGCCCTGTTAGATGCAGATCAGCAGGCTGGTGAAATACCATAAGCAATGTCATAGGACAATCAAAATGAAGTGTCTAGATTACGTTAATTGTTTCCAGGAACCTCTTGCTCACAAGGACAAGGATTTTTAAGCATTTTTCCCCTAAAGCACTGAAAACAGGCCTAACTGCCATGTAATAATTACTGAAGGCAAGATTGCACCATTTAATCACAACTCATAAAAGCAGAGGAGGAAATAAAGAACTGCATTGCCTCAAGAAGTGCACCAGAAGACATTTCCAAAATGCATCCTAGAACTCACACATACATAAGGGCCTTGAACCTACAACATATTGTAGCTTACTCCCTGAAGAAGTAGGTGCGTGGGGGTGTAGGAGCAGATTTATAGGCTCACTTCTTAACTACCACGGGTGGGTGGAGCATCCCCTTCATTCCCTTCAGCACATAGACTGAAGTGCTGCCTGACTCTTACATGGGCTGTGTAAAGTAGGGAAAGGCTTCTTACATCCTTCCTCCCTCGCCCATCACTGTACACCCTGTACAGTGTTAGTGGCCAGGCATAATCTGGTGCTTTGTCCTCAGTTTGGCTAAGTGATAGTGACAGCTGCTTAATTAAATGGAGGTTTCTATTGTCTAGGCTAGATAACTTTATTCCACAAAATAATCTTTAGCTGACAGCTTTGTTGTTTATAACAATTACCTTACCATGATTGCCATTCCTAATATGACCTATAATATATTCCGGGGCATTAAAACTAGTATGCACTGTGTCAGCTGCATTACATGAAATCTACCTGACATTTTGTAAAAAGTGCTGTTGAGTACTGAGCATCAAGCTAGGAATAATGTGCTTAATTCTGTGCTCAGTTACACCAGTGTAAATGCAAAATGACTACATTAAATGATTTAAATAAACAAAATTCGGCTCACCATGTTGTAAATTTATTTATATATTTTAATTTTAATATATATATTATATATATATATATATATATATACATACACACACACACACACCCCTCTACCCCAATATAATTCTGTCCTCGGCAGACAAAAAATCTTACTGTGTTATAGGTGAAACCACGTTATATCGATCTTGCTTTGGCCTTGGATTGACAGACACCAATCCCCAACGCTCTGGTCCCCAGCTGGTTTTCATAGCTCTTACAACCTCTGCTCTAGGCTGAGGGGCCAGCATGGCTGCAGCTGTGACCACAGCAGGTCTGCGTTACACAACGGCTATCCCCGGGCTGTTTGCTGCAATCTCGCACTAGGCAGGGTACAGGGGAGTCCTGTTTTCCTGCCCGGGTGATCCCCTCATGCAAGGGCTCAGTCTCTGTCCTCTCTCTCCTCCTTGCTGGGTGAGGTGGCTCCTTGGTCCTGCCTCCCTGCTGAGGGCCGTGCCAGCTGGCTGCAGCCTCTGCTATGTGGGCAGCGGGGACCGTGCAGCCTGACTCCTCGATGGGAAGCTGGGCCCTGTGGGGTGGGGTGAGGCTCAGGTGGGGCACTGCCCTGGTGGCTCCCACTGTGCCCTTCTGCTGCGCCTCACTGCCACTGCCCCAGACTGCCAGTAGATGTGGCAGCCGGGTGAGGCTGGCTCTGCAGGTGGCTTCTCCGGAAGCATTTCCAATGTGGTGGCAAAATAACAAGCTCTGTGCAGGTAGAGATGGGTCCACACGCGTGTGCTGGTGCCTTGCCGCAGGTGGCTGACAGGCTGTTACCTAAAGGACTCCACTCCCCACCGTCTCGTGCGTCCAGTACTTGCCCGCCCACGCCTCTGATCACTCACTGGGGGTGGAGGGTTGTTGTCTTGTGCACTGGGAGTTGCTAGCTGAACTGTGCTGCTAAGCAGCACTATTGTGTTTCTCCTAGCCAACAGTGGTACAGCCCTGCCACCAGAGCACTGCTTTACTGCATTATATCCAAATTCATGTTATCATAGAATCATAGATTATCAGGGACCTGAGGAGGTCATCTAGTCCAACCCCCTGCTCAAAACAGGACCACTCCTAGACAGATTTTTGCCCCAGATCCCTAAGTAGCCCCCTCAAGGATTGAACTCACAACCCTGGGTTTAGCAGGCCAATGTTCAAACCACTGAGCTATCCCTCCTGGGTCATGTTATATTGGGGTAGAGGTATATATATATATATGCAGTGTGCGTTGCACTGTTTATCTAGTGAAATAGCTTGTTTAAGTTTTTGGCACTGTTTCACTTAAGCTTTGTAACTTGTCTTTTAATGTATTTTTTAATGACACCACATGAATAGAAAGCTGCTTTTCAAAGAACTGTAAAGCCACAAGTTACATAAGATAACGGATGGCTGCAAAGTGGAAACTGTCTTAAGTCATATTTATAAGTATAATTAGCACAATAGAAATTAATCAAATAACATTTCCAATCATCTTTAAAATGTTCCAGATGTTTTATGCTTTCAAAACTTCATTTCTATTTATTCAACTTCCTGTTAACAAACCTTGGGCTGCTAAGGTACCTAGAGCTGCCAGCCAAATGCTGAACTGTTGTTTCTTTAAAAGTTAGGCTAAACAGGAAACAGAATTTCATCTTCTCAATGCAGCACATAGCAAGCTGAATTTGCAGTTCAAGAAACTCAGCTCACAAATCTATCCTAACCTAACCTACTGCTACACAGGTGAGATGAAATGGCTTGGCATGTCATTCTTTTTCCCTTTATGAATCTACATAACTTTAGTGAACCAAAACCATCTAATCTTAAAACATAGTCAAAAATCCAAATTCTGTACTCTTTTTAAAGTCATTCTTCTATGAATATTTCATCCTTCATTTCCAGTCTCACACTCATTGTGTTTACCCCTGCTCCTCAAGATTGGCCTGTCTTTCCTCTCACAAGTTTTTTGCATCCTCTTTCTGATAAGTCTTCCTCTGAGTTCATCCTCACTGGTGTGAGTTCAGTGTGTCTGTTGACCTCCATTACCTTGATCATCTTTCCTCTAACCGCATATTCATTCTCCAAAGGCTTGCCCAATCTGCTACCTTTCTCACTGCTATCTGACTATCCCTTTCTCTATTATAGAGAGTCATGATCTTACTCACACTACTGTTGCACACAACTGTTCACCACTTCCCCTCTCTGAAAACTGCCCTGTCTCACTGCTCTCAAAAGCAACTTGGCTGTATTAGACGCACCAGCCAGATTTTTACTCCTGGGGCCTCATACAAAGCCCAGTGAAGTCAACAGAAGGGTTTCCACTAACTTCAATGGCCTTCAGATCTGGGATTCTTTGCTGACCCCTAGCCCCTTCCATCCTCAAGCCCGGTACTGATATCTACAATGCTGTCCTGCCCTCTGTCTCTAACATATCAAGCTCTATTCTGTTTCTTGCTTCACCGTTTTCCCTTTTTGCAGATTACCTATGAGTTGATGCTATGAGCAGAGGGATATTGATGTTCATTACAATATCGAGAATTCATATAAGTTACTCTGCAGGAATGCTTTCTGGGCTGCAAAGTCTCATTTCTTCTGAGTTTCTCTTCTATACTATTCTCTTCTCCATCCACCCAGTTTGCCTTCTATTCCTCCCAGCCTTTCTCTAGCCAGGTGCAAGAAATTTGCATCTTCTTAACAATCTAAGACTGTCCGAATTTGCAGCAATATCTATTCCAACTCCAACAACTGTCCCCATTAACCCGCACTAACACATTCTCCCCTTCTTCAGCAACCCATTTGGATATTTTAAATCTAATCCAGCCCATTAAGAAAAATACCTCCCTGTCCTGACACCCACGCCTTCTCACTCCTCCTATTGTTTCTTTCTGTCTTTGACCTTGGCACTTCTGCCACTGTCAACAATTCCCCTGCTTCTGGTAACGTCCCTTTTTACAAAGATCTCCCTTGAGTTTGCTGTTCAGTTGCTCTCTCTTTAATTTCCTCTTTCTCAGCATAGCACTTGAGAAGGTAACCTTCTCTCATCCCCAGTCACCTCTTGCAGACCAGTATTTCAACCAGCTTCCATCTGGGTTTAGCTCTGGCCATTGCATGAACATCACCTTCATCAATATACCAAGAGCTTTCTTCTGCTGAAGCCTCCTTTTCCAAGTTTAGAACACTCTGAACCCCTCTATTCTCCCACATCCACACCTTACTGCACAGGAATCTCTAGTTCGTTTCATTAATGATTTTGCTTAAACACTGCCTATAGTGATAGCTTCTCCTTGGCATGAAAATATTTTTTTGCGGTGTCCCACAAAGCTCAGTTCTCAGGCCTTTGCTCTTTTCTACCAACTTTCACCTTGTCAGTCTCTTATCTTTATTTTTTAATTCTTACCATAAATGTTACCCTGATACTCAACTGATAACACCTTTTTATACCTCTTAATCACCAATTAATATAATCTTTTCACACATCGTTGAATAACTCCTCATTGATCCCCCCACTGCCTACCTTCATTAAATGCTGTATTCATCTTGCCATTCTTTAACTAAAATGTTTCAAATACATAAGTATCTCTCTTCGGCAAGAGGAGCATCAAACCTCACCATTGTCTCTGCTTCCTTTTCTTAATATAGGTGTCCCATTTGTTTCCCATACCATACACTTGATATGAGTATTGACCATAAACTCTCCTTCTCCTTCCATATTTTATTTAAGAAGAAGGACATGCTTGTAGTTAAGGAACTGGACTTGGAAGATGAGTTATATTTCCAATTCTGACACAAGTCTCCTGTGTGACTAGAGAAAACTTTATTTGATTACTTGTTGAACAAATAAAAATTCAGATTTTTTTATTTTCTTACAATATGCTTTGTTAAGATTTATATTTTTTCAAATATTTTCACTTTTTTATATTAATGGATCAATAAAATAACTCAGAAACTGATTTATAATAGTAGCCTTGGAACTGGGCATTCTGAGTGTCAAAAGAGAGTTATTATAATGAAGGCAAATGTAAGATTATGTGAATATCATCAACAGAATAATATTTATTTTAGAACTGGGTCCAAAAGCTGGTTAAATAGATCTTTTGAACCATTCTTAGTATTGTTCCTGTGAAAATAAGATTAGTCTTATTTTACATATATATAAACAAAGCCATTAGGCCAAACATTTTTTAAAAATATCCTCTAATTATGAGTGCCCAGTGTGAGATATGAAGCTGGATATCCGAACCCCTGAAAATGACACCTTTTTCAAATTGGACATTCAAAAATGGAGGCATGCAAAAATATCAAAAACAATTCTGATGTGAGGAATCAGTGTCCATGAAAAAGAGGGACTGTCTTCCCAACCTTCACCCAAAAGGAGAACCACTTTGATGGGACCCTACATATTCTATAGTTTATATCTTAAAGAAGTAAGAGCTGTATCCACAGGGAAGGAATGGAATGCCAAGGCAGATTCACTTGGGCCTTTTGGGCCAGACTGTAATTAACACACAGGCTTAAGTTGAGGGTTGGGTAGAGCTAACCAACCCTAGTGAGATTTTGGTGAAGCACTGAACCTCAGTATAGGCACAGATTGGTGCCATGGATAGGACTCTGAGCTAGGAGACCTTGACTCTTTTTCCTCATCTGTAAAATGGACATCATCATGCTTTGTAAAATGCTTCGAGGTCAAGGGATGAAAAGTGGTGTGCATTATTAAGAAACTCTACGGAGTGCAGGGGCTTCACACACACCTCACCATTCCTACATACGGTGCAGCCTGCACCCTCACTGTATGCCTTGACAGCTCTGGCATATCTCCTTTCTTGTTCCTTTGGAATCATTTGTGCCTTCTGTGGGGAGCTATTGTGGCTGGTCCATAGATGAGGAGTGGAAGGCAACTTTTGCCATACCCTTTGTGCACCCACTATGGCCTGGCAGAATCTGGCATTTATGTTCTATTGTGAAATATTTCTAATTTGTGACAGACCAACTACATGTGAATTACACTAGAGCCTTTACCCAATGAAGTAAGACCTTTTTAAAACACAGATGTATTCTGGGTAGTTTTTATGTACAATTGCAACGCAGCGGGGATGCCTGTGCTATTTTCAATACACTTTCCATTCTAATTTTTAATCTGTTTTGCACTGATTATGTCAGTGTGACTTTAGTTATTTATATAAACGAGTATTATTCACTTTCTACCATCTATCCTTCCATTTACCTATTAAAATATTTGTATTCTAATCCTGTCTCTGAACTCAGATTTTTATGGGGAAATGTGGGAGATGTTGGAATGTGTATTAAGGATCAAAACTGTACCTCAGAATGGTTTAATAACTCTAGGGCTCCAAACGACATTTACTGCAGGCACTGTACTTTGCTTTTTAGTTATGCAAGCAGTTTTTTCTATGCTAGTGCCAACATATGACTCGCAAACACTAGGGTGGATTAAGGTTAAAAGGCTCGGCTGCATGAAAACTTGAGGGTCTCTGGAAAAATTTGCTTCTCCACAGACATTTTCTTGCAGTCTAGCCACTCCTCTGTCTCACCCTGATGGACTTGCTTTTCTTCTAGTCCTGAGCCTTTGATCTTTCTGCAGAATAATGCAAACCCCTCTCTCCCCCCCACCCCAGCTCAACCTTGCCTCCAACAGGTAATGGCAACAATCAGCTCTTCACTGTATCACCATCTGCCGCTTTAAATGGGTCACCCACTATCTAAGGGGCTCAGAGCCCAAGGATCCTGGCCTTCATCTATGGCTGGGAAAATTAGGGACAACACAAACCCACACAAAGCTTTAGTTAAAAGACACAAGCTGGAGCAAATCTGGTACTCAGCAATCTAATTCCTGCAGATGAGACAGTAGTCTTCAAGCCACAGGGCTCCTTCCTGTGCTGCAATATAAACAGGGACCCAGGCCCAGCTATGAATAATCAAAAGTCCTTTTCTACGGGAAGAAATGGGCCACTCTTCTAAGTGCCACTTCCTGTGCCTAAAAAGAAAGTTTCTCCCTGTGATGAGATATCCCTCCAAGTCATACTATGGGACACTCATTCCCAGATCTGTACCCACATTTGGGAAAAGGGGAAGTCCCCAAATAACTCAAGCACTTAGGACTACAGCTCCCCCATGATGTGATTTAACATTTGCTTAACAGTTTAACAAACCAGCTTTGAAGAAACAGACACATCAAGGGCCAATATACACATGCAAGAATCCTTGATCTATTACTTTAAAACACCACCTGTCCTAAAAGGTGAATTCTACTGAATAAAAATTAAACTATGTCTACAGTGGGACTATGATCCATAGGTGGCCAGCATTGCTGCACTGGCACAGACAGGCAAGGTTGCTATAAGTTGTGATTTACACCAGTGCAGGTTGCCCTGTTTTCACAATAAGGGGTAAGAAACACTGGTGCATATCCTGTCTTGGCCTGTCTCCACTAGGGGTTCGCAGCATCCAGCCATGCGAATGGGAGGCCACAGATAGTTGTAACCAGGGCAAATGCCCCGTTTAGACAAAGCCTGGCTACACTCCTGTAAAGATAAAAAGAAGACATTCATTTCCTGTAGGATGAGTAGAACATCAAGACTCCAGTACTTTTTATGGCCTGATTCAACAAAATTATTACATTTCCAATAAATAACATGCTATAACATACAGAACTATTTATTATGGACCTGAAATTCTGAACCTCTAGCTGTCCATTTTACCACAACTTAAAAGGAGGGGAGCCAAGTCACTGCTGAATAAGTAGGTTAGCTGCTCCCACAAATGACTTATAAAATGTACTAGTCCAAAAGGCCTACTCTGGAAAGCTGGCAAGAGATCACCTCACCAACTCTGTAGAATCCTGACACATCCTGCCCCAACACCCATTTTGGAAACTGCCAGTTTCAAGGTTTTTGTAATGTTGACCATCACCTTAGTATCTGAGCACCTACCACAATAATTAAATTTGTAATAGCAAAGTCCCTGAATGGAGTTTTGGGCTTGCCTCCCTTTCTGGGTTATAAAGAACTCTGTTTGGGGTAGTTCTTTGGGGGAAAGAGAACAATAAGGTTAGTGGGCCAGTCACAGAAATGGGAATAAATAGCAGCATGTCTGCCTAACCTCATAACTAACTTAGAAAGACAATGAAACCATGTCTGAATATCTTTTAGAATAGGACTGTTTAGAAGTATATTGTTCTTTAATAAAAGTGAATATTTTCAGGTCAATTTACTTTTGCATCGTTTACAAAAGCAAATATTCTATATGACTAGTAGAGACATGATATAAGAGCACAACAAACGCAAATAAAATGGCTCCAGATTTATTCACACACACATTATATATATTATAAAAGAGCCTAAAGTGGTAATACATGGCACTATTTTCACAAGAATAATCAGAATGCTGTGCTGAAGATGTATATATAATTTTGCATTTGACATCATTGTAATAATCCTTTCTTATGACACCCAGAGGTTTTAATTTCCAAAGATTATATTTTATAAACTGATTGCAGAGTTACCCTACTGATCCAATAAATAACAACAATAATAATTTTAATAATAACTTTGTGGAAAGAACTTGATACTCCATGCAAGGCAGTTTTCGAGATTACTGTTAGACAAGTATTCCTATAAATTTTCAACAAAATATTTGAAAAGATGTAAATCTTAAAGCATAATTAAGAAAATAAACCAACCTTTAAGGGCACATTATCAATTCATATTATGGCTTTACCATGTAATTATGATCCCAGTTCTGCAAGGAGATCAGTGGGAGCAGCACACTTATATGCCCACAATAGCTGGTTGAAAATTTTCCATATATGCTGTTTTCATGAAAAGTGGCTGTTTTCTGTTGAATGCCCAAAAACCTAAACATTATGGCGAAAAGCCAACAAATTTCATTATTCAAAATTCTGCTGAAAATTATTTGTAATGGCAAAGTTAGAAGAAAACTAATTTTTCCATTTTTGTCAACATTTTCTACACACTTCTCCTTTCATTCAACCAGCTTTTGCCCCAGCCCCAGCCCCAGCCCCACCCCCCATCAAGCTCCTTGAGGGATTGGAGCCTAAATCTGGAAATGAGCTTTTTAAAATGCATTGAAAGTAGCTTCTCAGACCTCCCTTTAATACATCTCCAAAACACAGTAAAGATGCTATGCACCCAACAGAGAAATGATAAATAAATAAGTAAAATAAGACACTTTAGATCAAAGAGGAAAGAATTCCTAGTAACTCAAGGGCAAGGAGGGGGGTCGGGATACCAAATCTTTAGATGAAAGTTTAGATCAGCTATTTCTCTTGAAATCACTGAAATCTTTTAGATACATTTCTGTCATGAGTATTAAAGGAACTGTATACACTACTATTAGTATACAAAGAGTGATTTAGACTCTGAAATGTTTAAGTTTCTAATATCCTGTACATATTTGTAAATTATTTTCTTTTGCTTGGCAAATCATAGGTTTTGCCTGGTAGCCTTTGTTAAAGATCACCAAAAGAATCCACACAATCATATTTTAGGGTTTGAATCATGGCAAGAATAACATTTTTTGTGTTTCACTGGCATGGCCAAAACTTCTCAATCAGTAAAGAGGAAACTGGTACTTTTTTCAGCACCCTCAAGAAACAGAAGCAGATGAATGTAGGAAAGATGGATTAAAATAAACCAACCAAACAGTCCATAACTTCCAAGTTCTAAGGTGTGAGATATCTATAAAAGATGGATAATAATGTATGATTTATATTTGAAATTGTGCATTATTAAGCTGTGACTTTTGCTATCAGAAGAATACACAACTAATTTAAAAATAAATGAGAGAGGTATGCAGAAGCTTGTCACTGTTAAGAAATATCCTCCAGGAACTGAGCAGGACAAGAGCCATAATATGCCTGATGCCCTCTTTCTTACACATCTTAGTGGCACAATTTCTAGTTAGGTCTAAAGGTAGAGGATGCACACAGGGATTTACAAAAGATTAGGGGTGTGGTCTGAGCTGCACCAGAGAGAAATAAAAGAGCAAACTATGGTTGCCAACCCTCCAGGATTGTCCTGGAGTCTCCAGGAATTAATGATTAATCTTTAATTAAAGATTATGTCATGTGATGAAACCTCCAGGAATATGTCCAACCAAAATTGGCAACCGTACACCAATCCCCAACATTCAACAGACTTTTGGATGATCCAAAATGTGACAGGGTCCTTAAAAGGTTAGGGTTATTGCAAGCCTCTACAGTATCTATTTTATCCACATGGATGTGTCAAATATATATTGTGATATTTTGTCACAGCAGGAATAAGTTCTTGGCAGGGAGTGTAGAAAATAATAATCAGTGATGTTTAAGTACTAGATTTTCAGACGCTGGCCTCCATTTTGTACCACATAACACTACATTGGAAATATGTCCTTTAGTTTCCTCTGTAGTATCTGCTAGCACCCAAGGAAACTTTGGAAAGGGAAGAATTGTTACCAGCAGTCTGCAAAGGTCTAGTCCCCCAAAACTGGAGGAAATTTTGTTTGAGGGCGGTGTCTGCTTTCAGCAGTGCAATAAGGCCTGGTCTACGCTTAAAAGTTTTGTGGCATAGCTATGTTGGTTAGGGAAATAGTATAAACCATGCTAGAAAGAGAATTCTTTTGCTGGGATAAGCTGCGTGTACAATAGGAGGGTGTGTCACTATAGCTATAGACAAGCATTCTAGTATAAATAAGGAAAAGAAAAGTGTACTTGCAGGGACTGACTCTAGAAGAGTGGAAAGAAAACCATGGGGATGAAACTCTGGGGACCTTTGCCATTGACTTCACTAAGGCCAGCATTTCACCCAGGTTTTCCACATTCAGCTGAACATCATCTCCCCGCCTCTCAAAGTAATTTATTATATATACACATCTACATAGAGGCATCTGTATACAGTTTATTACTCCCGTGCCGAGCAAGTGGGCAGGGACTGGGCACAGCCTTGGCTCCATCCCCTCAATATGCAGCTCAGCATAGCTGAGTCAGTGAGAGTAGGGGCAGGGGTTACCAATCTGCAACTAATAGGAGTTTTTATTAGTAGCACATTCCTCCTCCCCTGGAGAAAGGAGGGGCAGGAAGGAGTCATGCTTCTTTAAGTCACCATTCCTTTCCTGCAGTGCTCCCAGGGCACAATAGCCACGCATCTCCCCTTCCACAGGGCAGACTGTAAAAGCACAATCTAGCTCATTGTGCTCTTGAGAGAACCCCACTCTACTGTTTTGTGCCCTCTCTCTCCTGGACCACCATTGAAGTTCCTCACTCCAGTAATGGGCCTCACGTTCCAGCCAGCTAGAAGTTGTGCAATTAAGGCTGAAGTTTTTGTAACTTGATATTTAGTCACCCTAACAAACACATTAGCCACGTCTCCATCTTGCCATTTTCCATAGAACCCAACCCCATAACATCAGAACTCTTCCCACATTAATTAAATCTGCACTGTGAGGTCTCTAGTGGACTTTGCGGAGTTTTCTGCTTTTCAACTTGTGCTTTGATAATCATGTATGATAACCATGATAGTGATGGTGGATATGCTTTAGGAAGGAGGGCCCCATGAGTGTGCTGGGAGATAGTCTTTGCATATGAGGAACCCATTCACTAAGGGTGCTTGATGAGAAGGCAGGATTATGAAGTTTTATATTTGGAACTCTATCCAGCATTTTTATAGCATTCTTTTTCTTTTCTTAATCCTTGTAAGTTTAAATAAAGCCAATGAACATGGTCTGCCTAACTTCTACATTTTCATTCTCCAACTGTGTGTGTCTTATTAGCTCCCTTCTTTACAAGCATTATTTCTGTTAGCATACATGGATTTGACTGGGTTTCCATGTTAAGGTTCCTGGGTAAGGGACAGGGAACTAAAGCCTGTACCAAGAGTGTGAAGACTGTTTTCTATAGAGACTTCAACCCACCACTGGATTTATCCTGCTGAAGAGCACTCACAAGTTTCCAGTAGACGTATCTCCTGCTTCTGCAGAGAAAAATGCCCTTGCCCAGGAGCAAGTGGGTGGAGCGCCCATGAAGGAAGTATTACACAATATACAGTAGAGTACAGATGCACTGGAGTGAAATGGAACTGCTAAAGACTTTTAAACTGAATATTACACTCTGTCTCAAAAAGCTACCAGAAGCTCATCAGAGAAGGCTATAAACCTAATACTCTGTTTCCAATGAATTGCTCAGTGTTTTGTTCCTTAAGCTGCATTAGATGAAATGAAAGCTTTTGAAAAAATTAGCAAGCATGACTCATTTTATGATCAATGCACCATTCTCAAAATGCTTTCCTACCAGACTGCAATTCAAATGAGACATGCAAATTGTTGCAAAACAAAAATATGCTGATTGAATGGAATGTATTAATCTATATTAGTTTTTCTTTCTAAATACAGCACACTAAGAGCTAATTTAATCTGCTCAATGCTAAATTTATCTTCTAAAAACTACTGTAGATTGAGGGAAATGTTTTGAGTGCTGTAGCAGGGAAGACTTGCTCACTCAGGAGTCCTCTGTGAGCTTCTGGAGTTTTAACCATTGTGTTTGCGTTCAAGCAAGCAAGTAGCTGATAGATGAGGAAAATGTTCATTGATTTGCAGTGACTACACTACCATCAACCAGCACCAGAATAAGGCACATCATGAATCTCTCCAACTCTGCATATTCATATGCAGCTGTCGTACCTCTAAATCTCCAGTGAATACAAAGTACTAGTGTGACCAGTAGTATAAACAACACAATGCCATCCTGCTCCATGCTCTGATTGAACTACAGTACATAAGAATGGAGACTATAAAAGCACATTGAGTTAGGCTACCAAAGTAAAGTCAGTTTATACATGGGAAGAACATAACCCAGTAAATTCTTACCCATAGGAATTTTCAAAGTGCTAAGTTATTTAATGGAAACAAACATATTGAAAGCATCTGTTTTCAGTGAAATAGGCTCAGATACTACAACATAATAATATGGATAAGCTGAGTTGCCAGCAGTGTCTAAGTGCATCATAGCACTGAGCTAAGTGCATGAGAAGGAACCTCCCCTGGGTTACCTACAGCATCAGTGCAGGAATAAAGAACACAGAAGATAATCAGTGAGGAAAAAAATACTGAGGGAATTCAACAGCATTAGAAGGAAGAATAGGAGCGGGGGCGGGGGAAGAGAATGGCAGAAGTGAAAACAGACAAAAATATCTACGAACAGAGAAAGCAAAGCAGAGGCAACACAACCTGGCAGAAGAGTGCCACAGTCAAAGTGCAGAGCTAAAAGATCCAACCCAAGCGGTGTGCAAGTCTTATTTTTACACCACGGGTGGTGAAGTAATTTACAGAGATAGCAAGATATTTGTGTGTATTTTAAGCAATTTCTTATGGTTGATGGGTCTGAGTCACTGCAAGGATTCTGAAGAAAGCAGGCTATGGAACTCTGGCCACGGAAATTCTGAAAGGAGGTGAGGCACAGCAGCATACACAGCCTGTGCTCCGTTCAGGGTCTGAAGCCATACAGTGCAGCCCACCAAGTGGGACGGGCTGCCTGGGGAGGAGGCAGGGCCAGGCACCTGGGAGTTGGAATAATTCAGCACAACTCCCAAACAGTCTCCATAAGTGGAGCTCCTGTGAAACCGCAGCAAGGGCATAAAGCTGCCCAATCTGAACACAGAGCAACTGTTTCCCATTTGCCCTCTCAACTAGAATGAAGGAGACTTCAAATGGTTATCCTAACACCAGTGGGGCTAAATCAAAACCTTCTCTTAGATTTAAAACTTTCTATAGAGTTCTTGGCTGCTCACCGGAAATGTTTAAGGTTCTCCAGTTCCTAGCAACCAGGCAGTGCCAATAAATAAATAAATAAATAAGAAAGGAGATAAGAATAGACACAAACCGAAAACATATTTGAAGGACAGTTACTATACACTAGAGTATGTTCAAGTCTAGTATTTGCAAAAGAAAAAAAACAGTAAGTTTTTTATTTATTGTGACAATCACATATAAGCCTAACTCCTACTGTGAAATTATTCTCATATTTTCAGTTCCAAGGAACAATGGCAAGCAAGATCTACTGAACAGCAGAAAGCAAACTCCTACACTGAATACAACTGTTAATCTGAGGAAGATTGTTACAAAATTATATTTAGCTGTATGATCAAGCTCCAACCAACATTGCATCAAGATGATGGAAATCAGATCTGGATAACAAATAAAGCTAATGGATACATTTTAGCTTTATGTTTATTATTAAGAATAGGCTCTATGCTTTGCTGTACATAGTTAAAGTGCTACCCAGACAAATTACAGCTGCTCTTTTGACCTGAACATAAACTGGCATTGTTCCAACCAATCTGAACTAAGGTTTCTAAGCAGGGTGTCAAATCTAGGCCCCTTGGGTCTTGGAATGATGGATTGAACCTTGAAAGTTGCAGCACAGCAGCATAGGTGATTTCTACTTCTAAGAAACTGTACATATATTAAACATGTTGACCAATGTTTTTCAAACTTTCAAATTATTTTTAACTGTTCATGTAAAAAATAAGCATTGTTTACAAACCATAACCACACAAGTACTAAAACTGCAACATTAGCAGGTAAAGTCAAACTTTTTGTTTGTTTGTGTCTTTAAAAGCGACATTATGCAATGTTTACAATCAAGTTTACCTACTAGGCATGTTGTCACCATGTTAGGAGGACGAATCTCCTCATACCTCCCAAAACCAATTATGTCCTTACTCATTAACAAACCACAACAGGTATATTATAGTTATTAATATTTTTAAAATGATTGCATTTGATATTTTTTGCAGGCAATTACACTATCTGAATATTGGATAAATGGTAATGAAATAGCTAAGTATCTACATGCCGAGCAAGTTGTACATAACAATAACCTTCAATTTTTTGAACTATTCCTCTAATTTTAAACATTCAGATTATGCTAAAACAAATGCTTCCTCCTTCTAGGCACTTTTATGAATTTACCGTAACACAACAAAACATTTTAGGAGAATGGATGTGTGTGATACTTACACTGAATAATATGGCGAAGAAAAAAATAATTTCTTATGTACACTAGAAAAATGATATTGTACTATCTGCCTGACCTCACTAGAGAGTTCTCTAGTCTTAGAACACCAGCATATCTCCTTCACTCTTCCTATTCTTTATACCCCAATTCTGGAGTCCATACTTATATGGCAAACCCATCATGAGAAAACTTAGGTTAGGTTATGGGTACACTGCAATCAAAGCGTGTGATTGCAGCTTGCGTAGACATATGCAAGCCAGCTTTAATCAAGCTAGCTCAGGTACCACAGCAGTAAAGTTGCAGCAGCGTGGGCTTCAGCACAGGCTAGCCACCTTCGTAATTACCCAGGGCTCTGACATACCCTCAAGCAGTTGCAGCAGAGACCTTTAGACAATGATGGTGTCATCGCTTCCCTCCCTCTCTGTTAAGACTCTGAGCATGCTCTCCTCTGTGCTGATTGGTTATTGATCACTCCAAGCTCCTCCTGCCCCCTCCCTCACGCTCACTTCACTTCCACCTGATTTCACCTGGCCTTTCTTGCTCCCGCCTTCCTTTTCTTCTACTTCTCCCTTTCTTTCCTCCTTTATACCCCTTACCTTGACTCATGAGACTAAGCACTTAATCTATTTCTACCTAGGCCAAGTTGCTATTCTCCCCTTCAAATCTGGTTAGAGCACAGACTGTGCTATCTAAACTTGCATCCGGTTCCAGGACTGCACACTAACTCCAAATAGAGACTGAAATCTTAAGCCTTCCCTGGGGAACATACTTTGCTCTTCAAGCCTTTTGTTGTGGTGGTAATGGACAGGGACTCCTCTGTACCAGTTTGTTTTCATTGTTGCTATAAAAAATAGCAAAAAAGACTTTCTTGTATTTATTTTCTTTCCAAAAACCTGCTCCCCTTTTTAATAAAACTGTTGGATATACTCAACCTTTAAGAGTTTATTCTAATAGTTTTATAGCCATCTATCCCACTGAGCCCTCTATTGATTCTGTGCCCAATGTCCTCTTATTTCTTTTGTCTTTTCTTTTCCTTTAGAGAATTCCCTTCTTGTACAAAACCCCACCTCAAATGTGTCACTAACATGCTATTTGCAGACCATCACACTGTACCGTCTGCTTGTATTATTTAAATTGTAATCTCTTGGGGGCAGGAACTATCTCATACTATGTAATTGTGCTGCACCTAGCTCAACAAGGCTCTGGTCTTGGTTGGGGCCTCTAAACATTACTGAAGAAACAACAAATAATAAAATCCTAGATTCAGGGAAAATATAGGGCTGGAAAGGACCATGAGAGGTCATCAAGTCCAGCTCCCTGCACTGAGGGAGGACCAAGTAAACCTAGATCACCCCTGACAGGTGTAAAAACCTCCAATGACAGGGATTTCACAACCTCCCTTGGAAGCCAATTCCAGAACATTACAAACCTAACAGTTAAAAAGTTTTTCCCAATATCTAACCTAAATCTGACTTGCTGCACATTAAGCCCATTACTTCTTCCACTATCTTCATTTGACATGAAGAACAATTGATCACTGTCCTCTCTGTAACAGCCCTTAACATATTTGAAGACTGTTATCAGGTCCCCAACACCGGTCTTCTTTTTTTGAGACTAAACATGCCCAGTGCTTTTAACCTTTCCTCATAGGTCAGGTTTTCTAAATCTATCATCATTTTTGTCGCTCTTCTCTGGACTCTGTCCAATTTATCCACCTCTTTCCTAAAGTCTGGCATCCAGACTTGGACGCAGTACTCTAGCTCAGGCACAGGTGCCAAGTAGACAATGGGACAGCTACCTCCTGTGTCTTAATGCCTTGTTGAGTTGGGGCCCATGACAAGTTTTGTAAAGGACTATGGTATTTTCAGTTGGAATGCAGACCTAAAATATAAATGATAACAAAATAATGTGGAAAGCTAGCACTCAGCTAACTAACTTACAAGTGATCTGAGCAACTCAACACAGTAAAAGTTTCTAATTTACATAATCTTCAGTTAGGGAGTTACTGCCTCAAGGATATGATTTTAAACACAGTATTAACAGAATATATTTTCTGACTACAGCTATGCATTTTCAATTGCTATGGTTAAGGTTCTCAGCATTTACTTATTTTTAAGGAGGCTGTAAAAAAAATTATAAGATGAAACTTAGTAAACACTGCATCAAGTTCTAGACTAGGAATGATTTTTAAAATTCTATTTGAAATAAATATTACCTGAATATTTTACATCACAAAAGTGCAAAATAGGGTCTTTTTGAACCTTTAATAATTTTTTTTTAAATCTTTCTGAAATGAAAAGTCAAATGTTTTATTTGGGAAATGCCCAAATGAGCTGTTTGAATTATTTTGGTCAATCCAAATATGCATTTTTTTGCAAAAAATGATCCATGTGAAATGTTTTACTCAGCTCTAAACTAGAATCGTTGATCCTACTGCTGGCTCTCTTTTCATCATCTTTTCCTCTTATTTTGCAGAGGCCTCCAGCAGAGGAAGTTTTCTGTTCCTTTTATCCCCTTCCAAGAGGAGCATAGGAGGGAATGGCCACACAAAAATAATGACTTGCCCATAAAACAAGTAGAATATTGTAAACCTGATATAGTCATAATGAATACCATGATATTAACTGGGCATATGATATACTCCTGGGGGAATTCTGTGCCACTGTGTAATAGAGAATTTGCACAGAATTAATGTTCTGCACAGAATTTTATTTTTTCCTGCACAATAGACAGTGAAAAGTGCTGGTTGCTGCTAGGGAGAGCTGGCCCTGGCAGAACTCAGCTCCCCAGCTCACAGTGTGCCTGCACGGGAGGAGTTGGCAGGCGGTGGTTCCTGGCATGCCCTGAATGCAAAAGGAGGGGCATGGTCCCACAGTGAGCAGAACACCCAGCCCAGTGGGGATGGAGGCCCTGCAGCTCTGTGCACTCTGACTGCTGGGTCTGATCCTCATCCACCCAGGGATGGAAGCAGGTGTGCTAGTTCTGGCTGTGCTGGTTCTCGCAAAGGGTGAGGATGGGCGGGGCCACACCATGTCCCTGGACGGGAAGTAAAAAGATGCGTGGAGAAAAGCCTGCAGATGAGCTCTGGGGGGAGGGAGTGTGGGTGTTTGGACTGGAGCGGCCCCATGCAGCCCCCTTCCACATACCCCAAATACCTCCTCCAACACCCCCAAATACCCTCTCCGAGTTCACACAGACTCCTCCAGCATCCCCCAAAGAATAACAGAGAAACAGGAACTGGGCTGTCATAAGTGTTTCTTTAACTCTCTACTCCTGGGAAAATCTTTTTTTTTTTTTTTGCTATCAGTATTGTTACAGACATACTTGCTGACAGATATTTTGAAATAAATTACCAAAATAATTGAAATTGGCTTGTTTATATGGTGTTATTTTGACAAATAACATATGCAGAATTTTAAAATATTGTGAGCAGAATTTGATTTTGGGGCACAGAATTTTTTATTTTTGGTGCAGAATTTCCCCAGGAGTTAATGATAACAGTACCTTTTAAAACAGGCAACATATCATTTTGACGTAGTATGTAATTTAGGGAATTTTATCCGTGTGAGATCCTTCACATGTAAATACATAGGGAGCCAAATTCTGATTAGATTTAAAACCATGATCTGTCTCTGTCTTTTTAGGGACAATGAGACTGCATAAAATGTTAGGGTAAATTTTTCAAAAGTACCTAAGTGACACAGGACCCTAAATCCCATTTTCAAAAGGAAATTAGGCACTTAGCTACCGGATCCTAAAAAGTATTTAGGTGGAAATCCCATTAAAACTCCTTAAATTACTTCTGAAAATGAGATTTAGGCTTGTAAGCTACTTCAATGCTTTTACCCTAAGCGAATGTAGAGTTTCGCCTTAAAGGGAAAAAAAAACAACAAAAAACATACAAACATCCCCCAATTTTCCCCATTGAAGAAAATTATTAGAGAAAATAATAGAAATGAAAACAACAGACTCATGTGGAAATTTAATATAGAAGTTACTTACAAAATCTAAATATTGTAATTATGAACAATAACCTCTCATAGGATTTTTGAACCATGCTACATAATTATATAACAGGATTTAATTTTGTAGTAAATCCCATAAGATGGCAAAAAATAAAGAAAAGTTATAATTTTCTATTAAATTCTACATAATTTTAGGACTTTTCCCATAAGAGGTAACAACAATAAAAAGAAATATCCATTAAACTGACAGTATAACTATATTAAAGTGACAAAAGTCACAAAAAACATGGTTGTTGAATTCTAGAATAAACTCAATGCATTTTTTCAGTAAAGGTATGAGGACTTAAGGATATAATTGCCAGACTTAACTTTTTAATCTGAAGAGCTTTCCAACTTGAATTTTTAAAAATTTGATTTATTTTGAATAAAAAAATAATAGTTACCATACACAATGAGTTACCAAGCAGTGAACCTTTTTATTAATGTAATAAATATATGCATAGTGCAGCGATGTTCAGATCATAAATAAATCAACCAATTGAGTCAAGGAAAACTATTAATTTAGCCAGAACATTTGACATGAAGAGCATCACAGTTAATTGATTATGGACTCAATCAAAATAATTTTAAATGAAATTTGTATGCTGTAGTTTTTAGCACGTCTTGGACACTGAACCACTTTAATCCAATGAATAACTATACACAAACGGCGTAGTGTAAAACTCCTCAATATACCTACAAATACTTTAATCTTTATATTTATGAGATTTACATAAATTATCTGGGCCAAAGTTTCAACTCAAGTAGCCTAAAGTTTGATACCTATATTCTTATTTTGGTGCCTAACTTTAAGATTGAAAATTGTGTGCTTAGTGATTTTATTGTTTGTGAAAGGTTGAGGATTCAGAGCTCTTAAAGTCTGAGGTCCTATTTACCAATAGACCAAGTAAGTAGAGCAGACATGGCAGCAGAAGCAGCTTTTCCAAACCACCCTGCTAATGTGTCTAAACAAACCTGACCTTGAACAAGTACTTCTAATTCTAATTAGGTCTCCCTGTCAGTTCAACCTGTAGCTTATCTGCTGAGAATGCTAACAGAAGTGCCAGCTCTTTTGTGATGTGAACATCGAGACTAAGAACTGGACTTAGAAACCCAAATCATTTCACATGAGCAACTGGATAGCCACCAGATGGTGAATTCAAACTCAATTAAAGTCAATGGGAATCCTTCCATTGATTTCAATAGGGTTTGGATCAGCCACTTGGTTATTACAAACTAGGGATGAAAATCTCACCCCATTGAAATCAATCTATCAAGCTCCTGAGCCCCACCAGTGCCCTGCTACTTATGACTGTGCATTTAAATTTTTCATATAATTATTTAATTCATGATTAATTATAACCACAAAAGGGAAAAAGAAAAAAAGAAAAACACACAAATGCTAATAATTAGCATGTGTGTGTATATATACACACACACATGGTGTGGTTTTATATATATAAAACCACAACAAATGAATTTTCCACTGTAAAGGCATCAATTTACTACCCCAAAAAAAAAATTCCTCTCCTTTGGATGGAAACTAATTTAGTCATTCTCTTTTGTCTTCTTTTTTGAATTTATTCTTTGTTACTATGCAATATCATTACATTTCCTGTAATTAGATGATTGAATTACAAACATGAGTGCTTGTTAACCCAATATTGCGCATCATACCAAAACCCCCAGAAACATGCTTACAAGTGAAAGAGTGGATCAGTTTTCATTACTGCTACAAGGACTGATTAAAACTTAGTACAGTGCAGCTCTGGTTCATTGGACTCCAGTTATGTTCCCTAGCCATATACAGATACTGTACCTTTGGATCTGAATAATGGCCAATTTTAAAGGCACCTCACAAGGCCTTCAAAGAAATGGGATTGTAATATAAAATACACTTTAAACATGCATGCAGATGCTCTAACAGATATATTCCTTACCATAAGCCTCAGATATCCATTGTCCCAAACTAACACAGAAGCAATGATTTTTATTTGAGAGGAAACCAGGGAAATGCCTCCCTAAATAATTGGTTCCTTGATTTTAATTGCTCAAAAACCTTCCAGTCAAGGAATGCATTTTTCCTCTCATTTTTATATGTTTATGTGGTTTGCGTTATCATTTTCTAAGCACGGTATTTTATGACATTTTATTTGCCTCAGTCTGCATCTTCCAAACCTTTGTTTGGCTTCCCTCTTCTACTTACTAACTTGAAGTAATTAATCACTTGAAGAAATATTTCATATTACAATACTGGAACATCATTGGATTATCCTTTTCAGGTAATATGGCACCTTATTTTAAAGCACCAGAGAAGCTTTATGACCAATGATAGATGCGGTCTAAGATACTGTATATCACTGTGCATACGATATCTTGCCATGAAGTAGCATTCTCCAACTCCAAAAAGGCATTTCTGACCCTGTCTACTTTTTAGCTCCAAACTGTGGGTTTAGTCCAGCCTTCCAATATGTTATATAGCACCACATATCACCTGCTTTGCAATTAAACAAATGTGTCACAGTTGGATTTCCAAGACGTGGTGTGTTGCTGCATAACCGGACATGGAAGAATAGGACTGAACTCACTGTGTGAAGAGCAAAATGATGAAAATCATTTATTTGTGCCTTGATTTCAATAGTCTTGTTTTATACTGCAAGATCACTTCTCGGGAAAAACATCCAGAAAAAAGTGGCAGCTTCCTTGCAGCATTCTCTGGATGAGCAGTAAACTGTGTAGACGAGCAAGGAAACAGTTATGTTTTTCTACAATATTTTACTAATACATTTATTTTTTCCTTGACATTTTCCCTTTTCAGTGGATTTGGTTTTTAGTGTCTAAGGATTAAGATGACTGAAATATTTATGCATCTGGAAAAGGTGAATTCTTAACAAAGTTCCAGCAAATTTCCTAAAATACCCAGGCTCTAGGGAGGTAGGTCCTGCTTCTTGGCAATTTACAAATATATGAGAACAGTGGTACATGTCATATAACCTACTTCATATTCAGAAAGAGTGATTAAACAAAAAAACCCTAATGTTAGGCAACCTACATTACAGCCTTTGGAGAATGGAGTGGAAGAGAAGCTCTGGAGATGTAAGCTCAAAACAAAGGAAGCTGTGAGGTGCTCTACCAGTCTCCATGTGTATCAGCAACACCTCCACTCTCCAACATGCTGACAGATCCCAAGACAGAGATCAAGATAAAAATCCCTAACCATGAGTGCTTGTAAGTTTTACTGTCTTTCTTTGTAACTAAAGGTTTCCAGTTAACATAAATCAATTAGCTATAATTTTTAGTAATGCTGTTTTCTGTATGTTCTATTTTTATTTCATGTTTGTTAAGCTGTAGGCAAGGTAATTGGACTCCATATACCTACCTGGCAACCCTAGGAAAGTCCATGGAGGCTCAGGGTACATCATATAAGCAAGCACTCAGTGTTGAGTTATGAGAAAGAGGACACTGTGCCATATACCAAATGACATATTCATCCCTTTGCATAGCAAAGGTAAAACACTAATCCATTAACTGAGCTAAAGATTTAATACTCTACAAAACAAAGGTACAGATCTGGATTAATTATTTGCATAAATATTAGCTTGGAATGACTTATAGGTCTGTATGAACATTTATTTTTTGGACAGCCATCCTTCATAAGCACTATCAGCAAGTGCTTTCCAGAGGGTGTCAATCAAATGTGGAGAGCAAAATAAAACCTTTCTATGAATGTGAGATACAAAGAAGGGAAAAGTTACTCTGTCTCAGAGGGTTAAGAGAGATGGGGCAGTATAAGTAAATGAGCAGTCCCCTGAATTTGAAGAGATGGAGGGAGGGAACAGAGCTGAGGACAATGACTAGAAGGAGTAGAGTAATCAGGAGCTGAAGCAGAGAAGTTAGAGCACTGTGCTGTAGTGAGTCTCTACAGGGTTTTGAAAACCATGTTAGCAATTTGCAGGTTGGATTTGGAAATGGAGAGGAAGTTGATGAAGATGACTGAGATGATAATTGCCGAGCTTTCTGAAACACGAGGCACTTCTGTCTCCTGAGTTCTAGAGGCCCCTGAAGTTTTCAAGGTAGGGGTTTAAGGAAGACCATAAAAGAAAGAATTGCATTAGTTAAGCTAGTAATAGGTGCAGGAGTGTAAGAGAAATTTTCCTTAAAAGAAAAATGGAAATCGTCCATTTCAAAATGAATTCTTAACCTTTTGGCCAGCATTCACCTGATTTTCAGCTGGGATTTTTGCTTTCAAGCAATGAGCTGATGGTCTCTGCTAGGATTCTCATGAAAACGCTTTCTTGTATGTCCCTTGCGTTTATGAGCCAATGTACCATCAGATAAAACTGAAGTGTTTTGAACATATTATCAGTGAGAAGTTAGTAGCAACAAATCTGTAGAATACATCTAGTTTCTTCTATCTCCTGCGTGCTGGAAATAACCATCTTAAATGGTGCCCAGGTCCACGTTGCACCCAGGTGTGAAATGCAGTCTGCTACGAACTATTTCTGTAACCTTTGTGATGTCACTGTAAAATGGTGGGACTGGATCAGTTGGTTCAGCAACAAAAGAACAAAACTTCCAGTCAGCCTGTTTTGCTTGTCAAGGTTTTATGCTTGAGGTTTATAGTGTTCACTGCTTACAAGAACAGAAATGAGTTTACTTGAACACAAACAGAAAATTGCTCAACCTGTGCTACAAACCAAGCCAGCAACAACTCGGTATGGAGGCTTTCTTTCTTAAAGGCCTTATATAGCTAATAGAAGTTCTTGTAGAGTTTCCTACCCCATTGAAAGTCTGATAGGGCTTACTGTCCCCAGTCCCTGTCTCTAGCCCCACCTAATCTCTCATGCTTACCATTTAAATCTGAGCAAATGCTCTTTTCAAGTCTCATATGGCCCAGGGTTTCATCAGGCCAGTTATGCTCCAGAAGGATCATGGCTCAGCATATCAAATGTGCTATATAAACCCCATAAAATCATAGAATCATAGAATCATAGAATCAGAATCATCAGGACCCACCATTATGATCTAGTCTGACCTCCTGCCTGATGCAGGGGCCACACCCACCCATCCACCTCTTTTCCACCCCCCCCCCCTGCCCCCAGGGAGGGAAAAGGAAAAAAAAAGGCCCCCCAGCCCCTCTCCCTGGAATTCTCCTTCCCCCCCCCCAAATATGGTCAGCAGCTGACCCGAGCATGCGGGCACTCTCTCGCCCAACACTACCTCTGGAAAAATATATATATCATATCATATCATTATTATTATATATGTGTGTGTGGTAATTGTGTTATTGATGACTGAGCCCGTATCATATCATCATATCTATCATACCATCATAAATAAAATCTTAATCTTAAAGGGATGGAGGTCCTTACTTCCACACTTCCTCCCTGCTGCTGCTGTTCCATGCACCTCCCTGATGGTGAACCCCGTCTAATTTCAAGCCCTAATTCCTGACTGCTGATTTTGATTTATATGTCCTTGTGTCCACATGTCCACTGAGCTTGAGAGAATTCTCTCCCTCTCCTTCCCTTATATATCTGATATATATATATATAAAGAGTGCAATCATATCTCCTCTTATCCTTCTTTTGTTAAGGAAAAAAAAAAGCTCCTCCTCAAGTCTCCTTTCATCGACAGGCCTTCCATTCCTCGGATCATTCTAGTGGCCCTTTCTTCTTACCGTTCAGTTTTTGATCATTCCTCTTAAAAACAGGAGAAAAAACTGCACACAATACTCCAAATGAGGTCTCACCAAATGAATGTATACTTCCTGGATTCAGCAGTTAAAACTGGGGAGAGAGCTGGAAAACAGTGGCTGACTGGAGGTCAAGCAGTCTATTTTTCAGATAGATGCAGGAAATGGGGTCCTCTGAGAGGGAATTAGGTACTGATCTAAAACTAAAAAAGACTGAGGCTGGACACTGTTAGAAGAAAAGTGCGATGTATAGGGCTGCCTGCCTATTCCTAGTACATGTAAAGATTCAGCTTCAGTTTCTGACCAGAGAAGATGTAAATGGATGGAAAAATTGCCATCCCCCAGTAAAGAGAGGAATTAGAATCTTAAAATCCCAACTCAAGTGGGCACCACTGCCTAAAAGGAAAGTTTTAGTGACTGAAACAGTTTATATTCCAAGACTTTCCTGGACCTAGTGTGGCGTCATCGTAAATTTTCAACCTGATAACTTTTACAAGGCTGTTTTTTTGTTGTTGTTTTTTTTTAGCTCTGGCATCTGGCCCACAGCTATATGCTGCATACCTTTTAAGGATACTCTTGCTGCATCCTCATATCATGTTAATCATCAAAAACTCACAATAGTTTTGCAAACTATATGCAGTAAGCACTATCTTTGTACCTTGTTGTTTATATCATAGTTCCCTAATATTTCTGAGTACTCTGAAAAACTGTTACTATCTAAATGGATCCTCATTAAACTTACATTGCTTGCTTTGAACTACACTGTTGCTAAAGGAACACAGTATTTTATAAACAAATACAGATGGCTGTTTCTTTTTCTTTCTATTTTTTTTACACTATGAATTGGGATGAATGTATCCGTCTAAAAGTATGGTCATGCAGTAGGCCACCAAAAGGTAAACCAAGGTAGCTGATGGCAATCTTTGTTGGCTGAAATCACTGGAATGACAATTATGTAGGTCACAAGAGCTGGGAAACTCAAAAAGGCTGTCTTCTGTCTCTAGGCCTTTGAGGCAGTTTCAAAAGGGACTGACGAGTGCTGTATGTTCAGTACTCCTCAGGAGTACAGCCATTGATTTCTTCTGTGGTGGTGGTGCTTATATTCTGAAAAAATGGTTACCTACCTTTCATAACTGTTGTTCTTTGAGATGTTTTGCTCATGTTGATTCCATTTCAGGAGCGTACATGCTCACATGCACAGTCGTCGGAGATTTTTGCCTTAGAGGTATCTGGAGGGTCGGCAGTTGCACCCTCTGAAGTGCCGCACTCATGAGTCAGTATATTAGACTCCGCCAGCCCTACGCTCTCTCAGTTCCTTCTTGTTGGCAACGCTGATAGAAGGGCAGGAGGGTGCATAACGTAATGGATATGAGCAACACATCTTGAAGAACAACAGTTACGAAAGGTAGGTAACCGTTTTTTCTAGTGCTTGCTTATATCGATTACATTTAGGTGACTCACAAGCAGTATCCCTGGACATGGGCTCAGAGTTCACCATCATGTGGCTTGCAACACTGCTCTACTGAAGCCAGCATCATCTTGGGCCTGCTGGGTTAGTGCGTAATGAGACGTAAACGTGTGGATGGATGACCAGGTATCGGCCCTGCAGATATCCTGAATAGGCACTTGAGCCAGGAAGTCTGCCAACGAGGCTTGCCCCCTAGTCGAGTGGGAAGTTACAATCACTGGTGGAGGCACTTTTGCCAGACTGTAGCAGCAACGGATGCAGGCAGCGATCCAGAGTGAAATTCTCTGTGCGGACACTGGACAACCTTTCATCCTGTCCGCCACCATGATGAACAACTGCGCTGACTTATGAAACAGCTTGGTCCTCTTGAAATAGAAGACAAGTGCTTTCCTGACATCCAGAGAGTGCAATTTGCACTCCTCCTCCAACTTATGAGGCTTTGGAAAGAAGACAGGTAAATATATGTCCTGGCTGGTATGAAACTGTGACATAACCTTGGGCAGGAATGCTTGGTGTGGCCGCAGCTGGACCTAGTTCTTACAGAACACTGTATATGGTCGCGTCGAAGTAAGCGCCCTGATCTCAGAGACCGTGTGGACGTTATTGAGCAGGAAGCCAGAGGCTCAAAGGGGGGGACCCACCAGCATGAGATTCAGGTTGCAAGGAGAGATGGGGTCCGGGATGTAAGGGTAGAGACGCTCCAGACTTTTCAAAAACCGGACTGTCATGTTGTGAACAAAGACTGCCCTGCCCTGGAATGGAGGGTGGAAGGCTGAAATAGCAGTCAAATGGACCTTAATCGAGGACAGGGATAAACTATGGAGCTTGAGGTGCAGAAGATTGCCTTGTTGGGTCTTGATATCTTGGTTCAAGGCCCAGCTCGTGAAACTTTTCCATTTGGCTAGGTAGGTCACCCCGGTGGAGGGCTTTCTGCTGCCCAACAAGATCTGATGGACACAGGCCGAGCACTCCTGTTCTTCCGCATTCAGCAGCCAGGATGTCAGGGGCAGCGCCGCCAGGTTTAGGTGCAGAAGACTGCCGTGGTTCTGAGACAGCAGATCCAGCCAGAGAGGCAGCTGCAGTGGGGCAGCCACCCAAAGGTCCAGCACCGTGTTTAACTAGTGCTGGCGAGGCCAAGCCAGGGCTACCAGGATCACCTTCGCCTTGTCCTGTTTGATCTTCTTGAGGACGCTGTGGATTAAGGGCCCCGGCAGGAAGGCGTACATCAGAGCCCCTGACCATGGGAGCAAAAAGGTGTGAGACACGGAGCCCCTGTCCATCCCCTGAATCAAGCAGAACACGTGGCACTTCCTGTTCTGGCATGATGCGAACAAGTTCACTTGGGGAGTTCCCCACCTTTGGGGGATCACACTGACCATCTCCGGATGGAGCGACCACTCATGGTGAGAAGAGAAAGTCCTGCTGAGGCAATCTGCTACCACGTTCCTGGCCTTGGGAAGGTACACAGCCACCAGATGAATGGCATGCTACACACAGAAGTCCCAAAGATGGAGAGCTTCTTAGCAAAGGGCCAACAACCTGACTCCACCCTACTTGTTGATGTAAAACATTGCAGCGATATTGTCCATCAGGATCTGTACCACCTTGCCCCGCAGGTGGGGCAGGAAAGCTTGGCAGGCCAAGCAAACCAGCTGGAGCTCTCAAACATTTATGTGGAGGGACAGATCGTCCTGCGACCAGCGACCTTATGTGCTGAGCTCGCCCAGGTGGGCTCCCCAGACTAGGTCCAAGGCATTGGAGACCAGGGTCAGCGGTGAGGATGGGGCCATGAAGGGAACTCCCTCCAATACCGATCCAGGGTCCAACCAACATGCCAAGGAAGACTGTATATGATGCAGCACCCTGACTACCCAGTCTAGATCATGCCTGTTGCTGATGTAGACTGACGCCAACCACGCTTGCAGTGGCCAGAGATGGAGCCAGGCACGACGGACCATGTACGTACAGGCTGTCATGTGGTCTAACAATCTCAGGCAGGTGTGAGCAGTGGTGAGCAGGTGGTCCCTTACATGAGAGATCAACTCCAACATGGCTTGGAAACAAGCTTCTGGAAAGAAGGCTCTGACTTGCATGGAGTCGAGCACCATTTTATGATTTCTATCCATTGCACCGGTCTGAGGGTCAACTTCTTATCATTTATCAACATGTCCAGGTTGTGGCAGGTTGAACATACCAGACTGAGGCTCCTTTGTACCTGATCCCGAGATCTGCCCTTGATGAGGTGTCAAGATACAGGTAGACCTGGACATTTTGACACCTCAGTTAAGCAGCCACTGGAGCCATACATTTAGTGATCACCAGTGAGGCCAATGAGAGTCCAAATGGCAGGGCCGTGAATTGGAAATGGCACCAGCCCACCATAAAACGGAGAAACCATCTATGCCCTTGGAAGATAGAGATATGAAAATAAGCATCCTTCAAATCGAGGGCAACATACCAGTTTCCCAGATCCAGGGAGGGAATGATGGAGGCCAGGGAGACCATATGAAACATACTTCTTGAGAGATTGTTTGAGGTGTCACAGGTCTTATGAGTCTTAGGCACCCTTTTGCTTTTGGGATTAGGAAATAATGGGAGTAGAACCCTTTCCCTCTCATTTTGCAAGGGACCTCCTCTACTGCCTCCAGCTGCAGGAGGTTCTCGACCTCCTGAATGAGGAGTTGCCCGTGAGAAGAGTCCCTGAAGAGGGACAGGGAAGGGGAGTGGGAAGGAGGGCGGCCAAGAATTGTAGGGTGTAGCCCAGAGATATAATTTCGAGCACCCAGCGGTCCAAGGTCACTCATGACCAGGCTGAACAGTAGGGGTGGTTGAGGAAAAAGGATGGACCCAGGAAGTTGACTGGAATGTCACTTTTGAGTGAACCCTCAAAACAAGCACTTCTGGCCCCCATGGTCAGGTTGAGCAGGTGTGCGGGAGGTGGAAGAGTAGTAACGACTAAAACTCATGTCTCTGTCCTTCCTTCTAGCAGAGCCCTGCCGAGGTGGCTAAGGCCTTGGTGCGGGGGAGGAGGGAGGCCTTGAAATGCTTCCTCGCCAATTGCGGCGTATGCAGGACCAGTGAGCAGAGTGTGGCCCAAGTGTCCTTAAGTCCATGCAACCTTACATTCATCTGCATTCCCATCAAATGGGAAGTCCTGGATGGAGGACTGCATCTCCTGCTACAGGCCTGTGGTTTGAAGCCAAAATCTACATCTCATAACCACAGTCGATGCAACCACCCTGGCATCCGAATCGGCCATGTCCCAGACCATTTTGAAGGCTTATCTAGCCACTGCCATTCCCTCCTCAACTAGGGCCCTGAACTCTTTGTACAAGTCCTTGGGCAGGGAATCCTTGAACTCATGGAGGGAGTGCCACAGATTGAAGTTATATCTCCCCAATAAAGCCTGCTGATTTGCTACCCTAAATTGAAGGCTGGATGTTTAATAAATCTTTCTTCCAAAAAGGTCCAGCCTCTTTGCTACTTTATTTTGGGGGGGCAGAACTGGTTTGCCTGGATGTCTTTCCCGTTGGTAGCAGACACAACCAGTGACCCCGGAGGTGGGTGGGTGTACAAGTATTCGAACCCTTTAGCCAGGATGAAATAGTTCTTTTCAGCCGTTTTGGAGGTAGGTGGAATGGAGGACAGGGTCTGCCAGAGGGCTCTAGCTATTTTCAAGATCCCATCATGCACCGGCCGTGCAACTCACAAGGGAGTTGTTGCCGAGAGCACATTAAACAAGGTGTCCAACTGCTTTGTCATCTCCTCCACCTCCAGGCCCAAATTCATGGCCACCCTTTGGAGCAGGGCCTGATGCTCCTCAAAATCGTCCAGTGAGCTGGCATGAGAAGGTCCTGCAACAGCCTCGCCTGGCAACGAGGAGGATGACTGAACCACTGGGGGCAGGTCTGGGACATCATCTGCCATGGGGGAAGAGGAGTTGGGGTGGGCATTCACTCCTGTGCCCCGGTGTCTGATTCTGCTCCGCACACCAAGCCCAGTGCTGCCGGTACTGTTGGTTGTTTCTCTGAAGTGGCAACCGATGAGTGATGTGAAAAGGGCATCAGCAGAACCAGCACGTCCCATGCATTCCAGTAGGGCTACCTACTTGCACCAGGCACCCACTATCTTCTCTCAATTCTCACTTAATCCACAAAGCCAACACACACTAACCTACATCTTTTTAAAAGGTTGTTAATACAGAGCCTTCTTCCAGATGCCCCAGGGCATCCTGTCTGATGTGTGTTGTCCATTTACACTGTAGTCTTTCTTGGGGCAGGGGCCATGTCTTTATCCTATATAGTGCTCAACAAGCAGCACCAGAACTTAACCAATAATAAACTTGTTTGCTCAAAAGGAAGTTGGTACTTGTTTTTCATCATAGAATCGTAGAAGAATCATAGAAGATTAGCGTTGGAAGATACCTCAGGAGGTCATCTAGTCCAACCCATTGCTCAAAGCAGGACTAACACCCATTAAATCATCCCAGCCAGGGCTTTGTCAAGCCGGGCCTTAAAAACCTCTAAGGATGGAGATTCCACCACCTCCTTAGGTAACCCATTCCAGTGCTTCACCACCCTCCTAGTGAAATAGTGTTTCCTAATATCCAACCTACACTTCCCCCAATGCAACTTGAGACCATTGCTACTTGTTCTGTCATCTGCCATCACTGAGAACAGCCAAGCTCCATCCTCTTTGGAACCCCCCTTCAGGTAGTTGAAGGCTGCTATCAAATCCCCCCTTACTCTTCTCTTCTGCAGACTAAACAAGCCCATTTCCCTCAGCCTCTCCTCGTAAGTCATGTGCCCCAGCCCCCTAATAATTTTCGTTGTCCTCCGCTAGACTCTCTCCAATTTGTCCACATCCTTTTTGTAGTGGGGGCCCCAAAACTGGATGCAATACTCCAGGTGTGGCTTCACCAGTGCCAAATAGAGGGGAATAATCACTTCCCTCGATCTGCTGGCAATACTTCTACTAATGCAGCCCAATATGCCATTAGCCTTCTTGGCAACAAGGGCACATTGCTGACATATCCAGCTTCTCATTCACTGTAATCCCCAGGTCCTTTTCTGCAGAACTGCTGCCTAGCCACTCGGTCCCTAGTCTATGCATGGGACTCTTCCATCCTAAGTGCAGGACTCTGCACTTGTCCTTGTTGAACCTCATCAGATTTCTTTTGGCCCAATCCTCCAATTTGTCTAGTTCACTCTGGACTCTATCCCTACCCTCCAGCATATCTACCTCTCCCCACAGCTTAGTGTCATCTGCGAACTTGCTGGGGGTGCAATCCATCCCATCATCCAGATCATTAATAAAGATGTTGAACAAAACTGGCCCCAGGACCTACCCTTGGAACATTCTACTTGATACCGGCTGCCAACCAGACATCAAACCATTGATCACTACCCGTTGAGCCCAACAATCTAGCCAGCTTTCTATCCACCTTATAGTCAATTCATCCAATCCATACTTTTTGGAAAGAATACTGTGGGAGTACATGTCACAAGGTGTTTCGTACCCTGAAGGTCAGTGATCCACAAGAGCATATTATCAGCTAAAGAATATGCAAAAACCGTAGGGTGGCTGTGACATGGAATAAACCGCTTGTGTAACTTTTATAGTACCTGATATATTTGTCTCAATGGTTTATTAAGGTGGCAGTCAGTATTCCATTTATGTCTTCTTTTAAAGACAGAAGCCAGAGTCCTTTCCCCCCCCGTCTGCCCCTGTCTCACTACACATGTCACTGAAAACAAAACACTTGTACCTCATGGGTGGATTCATCATTTGCATGTCCATGAAGTTCTTCAAAAGTGTGATTTGGATCCACTAGCAAAACACAACGGCCACTAAGTGATATTTTATATATGCAAACAGATTTGTTAAGCCCAGAAAGCTTCTTAGAACCTGTCAGGCTTCTGTTTCTCTTACTAGGGTCAAATCTAGATAATTTATGCAATGCTGTAAATCCAGTTAATCTTAAAATATTCTGTAATTGAGAGGTGAGGAAGCAGTTTATAGATGCCTTCCATAGTACTGGCTGTGTAGGAAACGGCCCACCTTCTGATTTATGTTTTTTCCTCATACATTCTGTAAGATGCAAATAAACATTTTCTCCTGTTTAACGTACATCAAAATGAAGTCCCTGACAGTGGAGTTGGGGCATTTTTTTGGCAGGCACAAGCATAGTGATTGGACTTCTGATAAAGTAAGGCAGATAGCATGGAGAAAGTAGCTGAATCTGCTAAGTCAAGAGTACAGAGAATGTTCTTCCTCACCATTCTTGGAGAGGGCCACCAGGAGACTAAAATACCCTAAGGTATACAAGGCAGCCATTAGAGGAGCAGAAGAGATTTTGTTTCCAATACTACAACAAGACTACTACCTCCTGTAGAATCCCTTATTTTATCCATCATGGTCTGCTCCAGACACTACGGTTCTGAGTGAAGTATAAATCTGTATCTATAGTAGGAGCCTTTGATGATCTATCATCTAAATCACTCTGTGTCACTTGTACCTCGCTATGTTGAAAGGTTGGGTTTTTTTGGAGGGGGAGAGAGTGGTGGGGGAAGGAATCAAAGAACATGATGATTACACTGAGTAGGGATTGACAATAGCAATTGCACTAGCAATACAGATGTATATTCAGACTGTGTCATTGGATAGCTAGATCAGGGATAGAGCTGATGACTTCTAAACAGACTACATCTCATTGCTCAGGGATGTAGACTCTTCCATTGAGCCTACAAATTTGCAGCAAAGTGCCAGTCAGATTGGACTGTTCAAAAATGAAGAGCTCCTGTAGCGGCTTTGGAGACGATTATTAATAGTAAATATTTATATTATGGTAGCTCCCAAAGGCCCCCATTAATACCATTGTGCTTGGTGAGGAACAAACACAGAGAGAGATGAGACAATCTTTGCACAGAGCATTTGGTTTGGGGGAAGGGTCAGCAGTGGCAAAGAATACAGGAATGACAATAGCAGAAAGGTTAGAAGCAGGTGCATTAGCATTCAGTGTTAGAGGCATTGGTGACAGATTTGGACAGAAGTGGAAGATCTGATGACAATATCTGGCTGGTAGAGCCTTGTGGGGTTCTCTTTAAAGCATATTTAAAGGACTCAGACACACCCAAGAAATCTGATGTATATTCTTGATTCTGCTATGGACATACTGACTTTGCATAAGTCACTTAAGGACCAATTTTCATTGGCTTCAATATAGCTATTGACAAGAGTAAATGCTACTCAACATGAGTAAGGGTTGCTGAATTGGGCCTTCATGGTTTTGTACCTTAGTTTCCTTGTCTGCAAAATGTAGATTTATAAAACTTGCCTACCTCAAACGCATACCATGAGCCTAAATTCATTCATATTTTTACCACACAATGAGAATCAACAGATGGAAAGCACTAAAACATGCAAAATATGTAACATGCTTGTCATGTGAAACATATTTCTACTAAAGATGATTGAAAATGTTCTGACAAAAATATTTTCATCAGCAAATGCTGATTTTTCAAAACAGAAATTATTCAGAGGAAAGGGTCAGTCAACAACATTTCCTACTTTCTAAAAAAATTTTAAAAGTTCCTTTTTGAGGTTGAAATGACTTTTCATAAGCAAGAACCAATTTCTGGTGAATAGGATTTGCTCTTTGACTAACTGGAAGAAATCCTGATACTTATGGAAAGTTTTGAAGAATATTTTGATTAGAAACAATTTGTTTATATTTTATACTTCTCCCCCAACATTTTTTTTAAACTAGGAATCTTTACATGAAAAGAGAATCTTTATTTCTTAAGAGTACTTCAATTTCCATGGTTTGTTCCTCACCAAAAAATCTTAATCCTCTGTTTGCAAGATCATAGACATCTCCACAGCAACTAATGGTGAAGTCAAAAACAGAGGATTATGACTTCAGGTGAAGAACAAACATCTGGAAGTGATGAAATCCTAGAAGACAATGATCCTGTTTTTCAAGAAAACATTAGAAGCAACAAATCAGGGAGAAAGACCAAAAATATGTACAAAATATAGATAGAATGCAATCTAAAGGAAACATCCAATATTTAGTGGATTAACTGTGAACCACATGGAAAATACGGAAAAGAACCTAATACAAACATGAAATGCTACTGTACATTTCTTAAGCATACCTTATTTATAAAGGCAATGTCAATATTTCTAATCTTTTTTATTATTATGTAAAAACCCACTGACGATTTATTTCATATTTGCAAAATTTACTTTTGAAAGAAGCGGATGTGTGCCAGCACATCTGGAAACCACTTTTAATTGCATTTTCCTCAAGTAGGAAAGCAGTAGCTTGTACCCATAGTGAAGCTTGTATATCTGGCCACACAAATGCTAGCAACCACCTGTGCTTTACTCTTATTTGCATTATAGAGTATATCACATTACTACCCTATTATTCCAGAACTACATATAAAGTTGTTATGTGATTGAGCTGCAGCAAGTGTGGTCTTAAAAAAGGCCTTTCCTCAACAAAAAAATGTAATAAACTTGATTGCAGTTAAGGTACTTACCACTGAGGATATCACAATAAGCGTGAGTCTAAAATTGTCTTGTCTGGTCCTGAAAGTCATAAAGATATACATTAAAAATATGTTTATTAGTCTGCAGAGTGGAATTTAGTAAATTAATTTATCTCTTCAAATGAGATGCATTGTGTGGGGTTTCATTTTGGTTTGGTTTCTGTTTGGTTATTTTTACATTTTATTTCAGACTTTTAGTGTCATAATCATACTTCATCCTGCATTTTTAGTCAAACTCTATGATTATAAAAGACAATTACAACTCTGATCTGCCAGCACAATATTTCAATTCAGTCAAAAATATTTTCATAAACTGCAAACATCTTGATCTTATGGTAATCTGGGTCTTTTTGGCTTACAAGGGAAAAGTAAATATTTTGCTTGTTTACATCCCCATCATTCATTTTTGACAAAGGATGAAGTTCCAGATTAGTACATTATTTTTATATTCCTTTTTTGCAATATCATTCTTTCAGAATTCTCAGTGTGTTTAAGGTGGACATGCAAACATCTGTATGTACCATCTGGGGGGGGGAGACAGTGATTACTTGTAATGTATTAACTCTGATATAGGAATCCCTGAATCTCCCAGGACACACCAGTCAGAAATAGACACTAGTCTGTACAAATTTCCAAATAGTTTTTTTTTCTCCCTTAAAGTATAAAAAAGAGTAATCCTTGAACATACTGATACAGCCAAACGAACTACCATATTTTAGTATAAATTGCTATGGTTATTTTCATAACATTCATTTAACTAAGAACAGAGCTATAAATGTCACATCAGCATACTTCTATCTGCTTATCAGTTAATATGTTTGGGGAAAAAAGATTTCACAATATCATTAATGTAAAAACACATTCACCTGACTAATATTTTCACCCCCACTTCAGAAATTAAATTTTATGGGATTATATGAAGACACAGAGAATTCCTCTTGGGACCAAATCCTAAATAACTTCACTATGTGCTGTCAAGAGCCCTGAGGTTTGGAATGAATGATTCTTCTCCCTCTTCCAGACAGAGGAATTGTGGAGCTGATTCCTGGATACTAGCTCTGCCATTATACTCTCTTTCTTTGTGGAGAAATCACTAACGGATCCACAAATCTATTTGGCCTCTCTCCCGCCCTCCCACCACCAAAATCCCTCCATGACCATGCACAGCAGCACCTAGATGGCATGCATTCCCTGCACAGGCTGTCCAAATTCTGCTGCCTCCCACCACATAGCAGCATTGGTTCTGCTGCATCCAAGGTTCTCCATATATGCTGGGAAAGGAGGGCAAGATTTGTCCCTTAATCTATCTTCTTCATACTTCCAAGCTTTGTGTGCCACACCTATGCATATTGGGCATCCCTTTAAAAATGCACCCAACAACTATATATTCAATAATATTACAAATGCTGGATGGGTTGCTGTATAGAACATTCACTGGGCCACACAGCTAGCCCTTTAATATCCTAGGGGAATTAAGAAAGTTAACAGGCCACAATCATATTGTGGTAAAATTATAACCTGGTTTCACAGTATGAACATATTAGTTGTCCATGTGAAGAAGAGAGAATGCTCTTTCTGCTATTCCCTAATCGATGGTAACTGTTTTACTTTGTTAAAAATATTTTCATTGTTGAAATCAACTTTACTGGGGGGGAAAGGTGTTTTTAATTATCAAAACAGTGGAACTGGGAATTTAAATCTGATTCCTCTTGGAAATATTTTATATTATGTAGTTTTTTCAAGTGAGAATGTGTTAGCACACCCACGTAAATAAATTGGAAATAGTGACACTGCTTTATCTAATCAAAGCAAGGTTATGGGAATAAGTTTAGAAACAAAAGAATGCAAACTATCTGGGAAAAAAAAGCTCTTAGATGCTACTTCTTTTTACAAAATTCGGAGCTCATTCCACCACCCTTCCTAACTGTATTACCATCCTCCACAAGTCAGGCCACTGAAGACAATGGGACTGCTTGTAGAAGATGATACTACAATCAGGAACCAAGTGAAATACCCAGAATCATATCTTCAGCTTTTAAGAGAGATAGATGCTGATTCTGTTTAGAGTTAAGAGACACTTAAGCAGGGGAGCAGGAAAATTACGCTCTACCACAAATGGTTAAGCAGTCATGGAAAGAAAAAAAAAATTGCATCCTACAAAGGCTTGCTCACCATGGGTACGATTCGAAGCCCAGTGAAGTCAATGGGATTCTTTCCAGTGATTACAATGAGCTTTAGATCAGGCCCCAAGTGTTCACATTTCCTCAACTGCCACACTCACTAGCATTGCTAATAGGAGAACAGCATAATAAGAGATGTGTCTGGGAATGAGATGAACAGTGCCTTAGAAGAAATGGGATTTTTACGAGATGCTGAGCCATTAACATTTTAAAATATAGATATGAATTCATTCTACCGTAATTCACAGTATTGCAGATGATAGCCTGGTGGTGGGGTAAAGAGCAAGCAAACACTCCGATGGACACACTGCCCAAATCCCTCTCATTTCAGACTGTAGATCTGATGGGATTTATTAGGACAATTCCCCTTAAACCAATGAGTCCGGTAGTGTGCATGTGCATACGTACACATGGAGTTTGTCCACTCGGTTACTTGTAAACTGGAAACAGGATAGTGGCTGGTGACTGGTGCAGAACATGCTACATGAAGGGAAAAGAGAGCATCGCCACCTGGACAGAAAGCCCTGCCACAGCCAGAAACTACTGAATATCTGGGTGATTGTTGTGTGCAGAAAGCAGAGTTGACATTGGAATTACTACCAGGAACAGGGGTTTTCTGGGTCACGTTAGTATGTCATGGCCATTTTAAGAAGGGCAGGGTTAAATCCTTGTCCATTTTTTCCCTTAGAGAATGGGTTGCAGATATTTAAAAAGGCTATGTAATTCTATTGGTCCTTCTTGGGAAATTTGACAAATCTAAGATCATATATCATTGTTCTCAATTAAAAACAATATTTGGATACAGTAATTATTTAATAACCAATCAGAATATGGTGTGGTTATACCAACAATTTTTTAATTAAAACAAACTTTGTAAACTTTTGAGAGTCTGCTGCAGAAATAATAGAGAAGGGAATATTATCAAGAACTATTTTGTCTGCATGTAGTCTCTGAGGAAACTCACACATTTTTATTCAGACCCTTAAAATCACTGCACAGAAAAAATATATATAATAAGAAAACGCACATAACATGCTAATAAAATGAGATCCCATTAGTAAATTACACCACTGTACACTATAAGTAGTCTGGATGCTTGTATTCCCGTTGCATAAGAATACACAGCAATCATACTACTCTTATATAATGCTAAAAGTCTGAAGATGAAAAATAAAATAATTTCATCTTAAATTGGCATTTCTAGTCATTTACTGTACTTTTTATCACTGAGCCGACAACACATTACCATTAGTAGCTTGTAACAAAACTAACATTTTAATTTAGCACATCATCTTCTTTTTTTTCTAACTCATGAAGTTTGGAGTCTGGTATGTACTCCTCTTATCTAACTCTGTTACTTTAGAATCTAAGAGTGCACTGTGTACGTTAATCTTTCATGGCAGAGTTCACTGAAGTTCTGCCAAAATTCAATAATTATGTTCTATCCAGTGTAGCAATTTATTTATCTCATTGCTGGAATTTAGACCATATAGAACAAAGTGCTCAGTTTACATGAATGAAATGCATTTAAAAAAATCCTCTGTTTCATTTCTCAAGTTTTAAAAATGACGGTGCAAATTACTGAATCTGAAGGCTGTCTTTTCAAGTCTGTTTGTTATCCTCGTGAATCGAACATGCTTTGTTATGTGTTTATTTGATTTTTTAAGTAGGGGGAAAAAGTACTTTAGATATTGTTACACATTGGAAAAAAATGACATATAATGTCCTTTTGTCACTGCACTATTCGCAAAATCCTCAAGCATCGATGTGTCATGGTTAACAGTGCAAACTACAAAGCAAAACTGTAATATTTTGAATGAGGACCAATTATTTTATTAAGTTAAAATCAGCAATTGGAAGTTCAGCTGTTCTATAGAGTAGAATCAGAGTAAATACAATTCTTCACACTAGTGATACCTTCATAAACAAACAAAAAACAAAAGTTAAAGAATGCCAATTAGGAAGTTAAAATAACACCATTTCAGAGAATTGTAAAAATCACTTCATGGGGAATATTTAGTATGCTTTACTTTTGAAAGTCTCCAGGAAACTTAACAAACCAGGTCATGTATCAACCTGGCTGTAGTGAAGAAATATTCATTTGTTGTTTCAGGATTTAGAAAGAGGAAATAACGTTAAATATTATTTACTGACTTAGCCAATATTTTTTGATGAAGCAAAATACTAACTAGCATATCAGGTACTTTTGTGAACTTTACAGTAGTCTAAAATAAAATGTACACTGTCTTCAGTTTCTTTGCAAACTCTCCTTTACTTTAGACACTGTAACAATCTCTTACCACAATAGAGAACTTGACTTTGGATTTAGAAAATGGCTCACAAAGTTTCTAGAGCAGTACATGCTATGATTTATAACTCAGTCTTCCCCCTTACCTCCATAAAATATGAAACTCTACAAGCAATGCACAAAGTATTGCTAGCCAGTGCTCACTTTTTGTATTGAAAACCTTGCTTTAAAATGTAGTTAGCAAGGAATGGGATAGAAATTGGGGGGTGGAGGGATAAGGGAGGTTAAATCAACTATATCTAATTTAGAGAGACAAGCAAAAATTATTTTTATATATTGGATACAAGATTTATTTCCCCCTCTCCCAAATGCTACTGTGACATTTCCTTTTATACACTATATTGTCATTTTCCGGCAATACTTCAGAGTAAAACAGGATTCAGCTGCAATATATTTTCACCCCTTTGGCAAACCTAAAAATAAAATCTCCACTAAAATCTATTAGATCTTACACATGGTGTGCTGTTTCAGAAACACGGCCAATCATTATTTCAATGTATTTTTAATCTTGTCAGTTTTCTCCTCTGCAAACGCCATGTGTTACAATTCAAATGTTAGGAAAGAACGTACAGTATCATAATTCAGTCCACAGCAACACAATAATGCACAAACACTTTTCTAAAGAAATTAATATGCATTTTCAGACCCTGAAGGTTTCTTAAAGCTTCTCAAGTTGTTCCAGGTGCTTTTCCCTAAATCTAGTTACATCTTGCATTGTGTAATAATAAAGGAAAGAACAATACACTTTATAGAAAATGTATGTATGCTTAAAAGAGAAATACACAATGCCTACAAAGCTCATTCTAACTGCAGGTGCTATTGCAAAAGGGAGCAGAGTAGTGTGGTGATGAAAGCCTCGTTTCTTACTGATGCTGCTTATTAAACTTGACTTTGCTTATAAGTCAAGGTGAAAATAGATTAAAATATAAGAGGAAAAAAGCAATTAAAAGGCTAAAACCACAAGTACTGATAAGTAAAATAAAATCTTTACAAAAATCTTGCTTCATATATTCCCTTTACATCGAGTAGACACTGAAATCTGCCTTCAGTACTGGTGCAAGCTATACAGTATGGAAACTAAGGACCTCCTGTTACAATTACTGTACTTCATTGTTGGAAATAGATTTAACTAAAAAAACATTCAAGAGTACAATAGTGAACTATTCATTTACTGGGCCAAATTTATTTAGATAATATAAAAAATAAATAAGTGCATATAAAATACAGTGACAATCTCTACAAAATTTTGATCTCTGAAAACACTGAAATGTCAACTTTCTCAGTTCTTTATTAATGTTTAAAGTAACTCTCCTGTTCCGTTTTTAATAATAAAGGACTTGCAGCAGTTGCACACTATTCCAGAAAGCTTCATAGCCAGATTTTTTAAAATTTAGGATAAATTCAAAGGTTTTTTAAAAAATTACAACATTCTGCCTATATCTGAATAGTTATATTAAAAAGGTTAACTTTTACTGTGCACACAAAGAAACTTCTAGAAAATTTCATTACTTACTGTTCACTGAGTATTACTCACTGAGATTAACTGTTTAAAGAATTCATCTGCTACTTATCCAGGAGTGTTTTAAACAATCCTTAGCACTGTATACTGCTTAAATGAGATAAAATTAGCCTGTTTCGGTATACTGAAAAAAAGATATGCATATAAAAGAAAAGCCTTCCTCCTTATGACTTAGCTCATTGTAACCTATTTTTGGTGGCAAGTGAGCTACGGAAATTTAGAATGATAATAGCAACAATTTGGTACATTAGGAAAAAACAGAAAGAAAATGAATGTGTCAGATATACTGTACAAAGTCATTTTGACATGCCTACACAACTGGTTGTAGCAGCTTTCACAAATGATTCCTAATCACAAAAAAAATGCTCCAGGTTCTTTTAGAGAAAGCTTGCTGTTGGGAAGTTGATTTTGGCAAGGTGCCAAAATCATGTGCACAAGGGGCCCTCATTACCAATTCATGGCAGCCTTCAGCGCTGACAAAAAAATGTGACCCAACAGGCTAAAGCAACGACTAAAATTAAAAATTATGAGACAAAGACAACTTACTTAATATTCCTTACATAGCCACATTGAACTTTTTCGTAATTAAACCCTCGTTAGTTTAAACAGTTTTCAACTACTTTTAAATAATTGAACAGGCATTCTTTAAAAGCTGAAAGCTTTCCCTGTAAATTCACTCAATCTACTGCACTTTTAAAAGTGTTTTCATGTGCTAACAGAACTTTCATTGTAAGTGTCTACTAAAAATCTCTCCCCAAAACAGGAGTAGTGTGCCCATACAGATTTAATTTCTATAAATAGTAAACAGACAATTACAACATTTCACCAGCTTTAAAACGGGGGGCGGGGGGAGGACTTAATATATAAGAGTAGCTATTTCCCAAATGTTCTAAAAAGATAATCAAAATGTTCATGCAAGTTGCAAACATTAAGCATTTACAATTAACAGAGCTGCACAACTTTCCCATAAAAGCAGATTTGATACACAGCCTTACCTAGATGTCGTCTGGCTTTTCTGTGGATCAAAAAGTTTCCTGCCTAAGCACACAGATATTCTTTCACAAACCATAAAGGCCCCTTTGATTAATCCAGCACTGTAACAGACTGCTTTCTACACCACAGTGAGAGCAGGATACATCAGCTTTCAAGAGAAAAAAATATTCTTAATACACAATTAGCAGCAGATTTATCTTAAAGAGGGAAAAGGCATTTTTTAAAAAGCAAAGAGGGTGCGGTCAGATGTTAGGCTATCCCTGAGAAAAGGGGCCTAGGCTGCATTAGTACCTAAATACTAGCAGAAGCAAACTGGGAAAGGAGCCAATGGAATGACTTTGTTTGACCCAGCTGCCAATCTCTCCTGAAGCAGTGCGCCAGACTAAACACTGACACTATTTTAACTCAAATCAGGCTACAGCAGCTGTTTGCTTTCCGGCTCTGAGCTATGCACCATGGCCATGATGACTCTGCACAGCACATATGACAGAGCTAGGGTTGTACTGCTAAAATATGTTCCATGTTTGGATTTGTCATATAGGAGCAATTTTAACACCCCTTGTTCCCCTGGAGTGAAATAAAAATGAGATTATAGTCCTGCAGAAACTCAGCATTTCAATTCAAGTAAAAGAGGAGAAGTGACCATTTAGGACAAAAGAGGACTGGAACATACTATGAAGATGTGAGCACATGATTCCAAAATCCAACTGGCACCCAAGATAGAATCAGTGCTAAGTCAAAAAAATGAGACTCATCAAGAAACAGAAATAACACATCTATTTCCCCTTTCTCATTAGTTCTTCTGCCTAAACTGTATTTTTGTAACAGTTTTTAAATATTGTATAGGCATCCCTCCCCCATAAACACTATACATATATGTGTTGTGTACGTAGGCATATATCTACCCATACACACACAGGTCCAGATTCCGTTCTCCGTTACACTGGTGCAACCTTCAGAATGACTCAATTGCGACCAGTGGAGTTATTCCAATTTGCACCATCATAAACTAGATTAGAACTTGACGTATCCATTTACATATAAAGTTCATATGTGAAAAGTAAGATCATGAAAAGAAAATATAAACCTCTATTCACTACAGGTATGGTGCATGGAAGCTGACACACCATATTCTGTAACCAATGTAAAAAGAAACATTCAGATCTTGTGAGTATCTGAAGTGGAACACAAACATACATAAAATTCAGCAGGGGCACTGAGAAACATCCCTTCTGAACTATATAGTATCAGATTATATAGCAAAAGTTGAACAAAGTTTCTTCTATTAGAATTTTGGTGCACTTCCACCCAAACTCACCAATGGTGCCACAGCCACAGAGTTCCTCTACCCCACCCTGCCCTAGAAAGCTCATTGGCTTCTCACACACACACTGCATCCCTGTCCCCCAGCCTTGCCTCCCCAGATGACGTGAAACAAATGTTGAAGTATACGCTAATTCAAAGCAAAAAAGTAGACTATAGGAGAAAATAATTGGTGTGCTGACATCTTCCAGGGGCACGGTTCTGTCGAATTATCAAATGAGAACTAGAGGAACACTCCTTTTTTCTTCAAATATATTTTATTTAGGTTTTCACAGAGAAAATCATATCACAAAGCTGAACATACAGTATGCATTGCAGAGTGCAGCAAAATCAGTGTTGCAATCATTGTGACTTTACTACAAGCCTCACAATATTTGGTGTTTCCTTTAAGCCCTGGCTCTTGAAATCAAGTGATCAGGTGAGAATCTCAGGTTTCATTTTTTTTTTTTTTTTTTAAGGAAAGCTTATAGTCCTCATGGTTGCAAGAAAAAAAACCTTGAAAATATGAACTGAGTGCATCCTAAAGAGTTTAAAAAAACCAAACGAAGCAACCAACCAACCCAAATGCAGAAGACACATAAAATGTTTAAGGTTCTCCCATTCCTAACAACCAAGCAGTGCAAAAAAAAAAAAAAAAAGGTGAAAAGTGAAGCAAAGAAGTCATTAAGCACCTCTGCCATTTCCACATTTTCTGTTATTGTCCCCCTCCTTTCTGCCCCCATTGAGTAACAGGCCTACCCTGTCCTTGGTCTTCCTCTTGCTTCTAATGTATTTGTAGAATTTTTTCTTGTTACCCTTTTTGTCTTTAGCTAGTTTGATCCCATTTTGAGCCTAGGCCTTTCTAATTTTGTCTCTACATCATCCACCATTTCATGATCACTTTCATCGAAGCTGCCTTCCACTTTCAGATTCTCAACCAGTTCCATTCTCAACATGATTTGCTGGGGAAGAGTCAACGTGTTTTTTGCAAAGGGAAATCATGCCTCACCAATCTATTAAAATTCTTTGCAGGGATCAACAAACATGGACGAGTGTGATCCAATAGTGTACTTGGAATTTCAGAAAGTCCTAGATAAAGTCCCTCACCAAAGCTCTTAAGCAAAAAAAAAAAAAAAAAAGCAGTCATGGTATAAAAGGGATGGTCCTTTCATGGATCAGTAACTGGTTAAAAGGCAGGAAACACAGGGCTGGAATAAAAAGTCAGTTTTCAGACAGGAAAAAGGTAAATAGTGGTATCATCCCCCAGGGATCTGTACAGGGACCCGGTGCTGTTCAACATATTCATAAACAATCTGCAGGGTGGTCCCTAGCTATTTTGGTGCCCTATGAAGCCCCCTCCCCGGGGGGGGGGGGGGAAATGGGGACCTGCCCCAGGCCTCTGCGGGGGGAAGCTGTGTCCACTTCCGGCGGGAAGTGGAGTGACCTGGCCCCAGCCTGCTCTGTTCCCCTGGTTCCCAGGTTTGGGAAGGAGAGGGTGAACCACCCCCCAGCACTTGCCAGCGATGTGGCTTGGAGCCAGAGGAGTGGAGCCGGCTAGGGTCGGGTCACTCTACTTACCAGTGAGGGCAGGCCCAACCGCTTCTGGAGTCCTCAGGGGAAGGGCTGGAGTGGGGACGGAGCTGGGATGGGAAGAGGCAGGGCAGGGGTGGAACAGGGACGGGGCTTGGGGGAAGGGGTGGAGTGGAGGCGGGGCTGGGGCGGAGCAGGGGTGGAGGTCACAGGGCAGGGAAGAGGCAGGGCAGGGACTGGAGCAGCACGCAGCTGCGTAGGGCACCAGGAAATTTCCTGGTGCCGTACGCAGCTGCATACTTTGCATATGGGTAAGGACGGCCCTGATGATCTGGAAAAAAAAGAGGTAAACAGTGAGGTGGCAAAATTTGCAGATTATACAAAATTACTTAAGATAGTTAATTCCAAACCTGTGAAGAGTTACAAAGGGATCTCACAAAACTGGGTAAGTGAGCAACCAAATGGCAAAAGAAATTCAATGTTGATAAATGCAAAGTAATGTACATTGGAAAAGATAATCCCAAACATACATACAAAATGATGGGGTCTAAATTAGCTGTTTTACTCAAGAAAGAGATCTTGGAGTCATTGTGGATCGTTCTCTGAAAACATCCACTCAATGTGCAGCAGCAGTCAAAAAGGCAAACAGAATGTTGGGAATCATTAAGAGAGGCATAGATAATAAAACAGAAAATATCATAATAAATCCATGGTAGGCCCACATCTTGAATTCTTTTTGCAGTTCTGGTTGCCCAATCTCAAAAAAGATATATTAGAATTGGAAAAGGTACAGAGAATGGCAACAAAAATGATGAGGGGTATGGAACAGTTCCCATATGAGGAGAGATTAAAAAGACTGGGACTTTTCAGCCTGGAAAAGAGATGACTATGAGGAGATATGATAGAGCTCTATACACTCATGAATGGTGTAGAGCAGTGGTTTTCAAACTGGAGTATGCAAGCTCTCATCCGGGGGTATGCGAGAAAATGGTGTAATGGTGGACAACACATTTTATTTAGTACAGAAGTTTTCAAACTGTGGGGCGCCCCCTGTAGAGAGGGCCTGGAGGAACATTGGTGAGGGGCAAGCAGCAACACCTGACAGCTTGGGCAAATGCCGCATGGCGGGGCTTGGTGAGGGAGCGCCACCTCCACCCCTTGACTCACCTGAGCAGGCCATCCAGCCTGCCCAGGTTGGGGACGCACAACCAAAAATTGTAACTCAAGGGGGGGGGAGGGCTGAGGTCATTTTGAGCTCAGGTGAGTCAAAGGTAGAGGTGACACTCCCTCCCTGAGCTGCCTGGCATCACCACTCGCCACCCCCCATGAACATTACTTCACAAATAATGAGGGGTTCTATATCACCAGTAACATCTGTTCTTTTCCTTGTTGGGTAGTCTTATCAGACATACACTTAGAATATTTTTAAATGTTCAAGTAGACTGAATTTTTTCTGCTTTTATTTATTTACTTTGGATATAATCATATTAAACTATTACTTTATGACCGATAATGTGTTTGCTAATATCATGCTACCAGATAAAAAGTAATCACAAGCCTGGAGTGAAATCCACACTCCACAGAAGTCAATTGCAAGATTTCATCCCCTCTGCTTCAAGGGTGTAAAGAGATTGCCACAAGGGTCTACAGATAATAGTCCATCAATACATGTACACTATTATGAAAACTAGCTAGGTGACTTATTGCATAGTTTTAGCTTCCTCTGAAGCATTACTGGAAGCTGGAAAGTATATGGGATGGGCCAAAGCTATGATCTAGTCTTACAAACCATATAATCTGTTCTGGACTTTGAGACTCCCACAATTTCTTCTACTCTCTCTTCTTGTGCCTTTGTCCAACTGCAGGGCCCACTGCAATCTGAATTTTCAGATACTATGTCTGCTACCCTGTAAAACTTTTCACATATAATATAGAAAGAAAAAACAGATTAACTCTGGGTTTGAGACTTTGAGGCATTTCAAATTAACAAGTTAACTGTCCTAGCCTACAGCTTTTTTCATTCCCAAGGAACATGCTTCCCTAACATGTTATGTTGAGTTGCAGGATGGCGGTGAAGTTTCATAAATGTATAGCAAGATACATTACACTTTCGAGTGTGGAAAGGGCTAAAGGGTTTCATGGGATATGAGTGTTCATGTTTCAGGATGGAACACAACTACTAACTGCCTGGAGTTAGGAAGAAACTTGCCTCAGATACAGTAATGCTTAAACGTCCTTTATAGTGGACTTAACGTGCTCCCCTGAAGCATCTGGTACCCTCCGCTATGTGTAACAGTGTGTCTGACTTTACCATTCCACTGATTCAACATGGGAAATCTGGACCAGGACCCCATTGTGCTAGGTACTCTACAAAGTCAGAACCCACATGATCGTTTTTGCCCAAAAGAGTTTATTTTACCTCCTCTTGTCTATCATCTGCAGTCATGGTATTTTGACCATTTTCTTGAGTTCATATGTAAATAATTGGGCCATTTTATAGTATTCATTTTTGTAATGCTCACTAGGAAGGAGGTTTGGCATACTGCACCGAAGTGTCTCTCTCTGATTTTATTTCAAACTATTCTTTTAAACAAGTAGGATGAAGATTGAAATAAAATTCAATATTAAGCCAAACAAAAAAGCAGTCTTTAAACAAACATTAAAATCTGTAAAAAAAAAAAAAAAGTATCACTACACAAAAAAAATCTTATTCCTTCATTTGAAGCAGATGTGAAATTTCTAATACACCAGCTGGCATCTCAGAAGTACAATATAAAGTAAGCGCGCATGTTGTCTAGTGGCTTGGGCTGACTAGAAATCAGGATTCTTGGTTTCCATTTCTGATTCTGCCTGTAGCTCATTCAGTGACATTGGGTATGCTATTTAAACTCTCTGGGCCATATTCTCTGCTGGTGTAAATTGGCATACCTCCACCAAAGTAAAAAGATTTCCCTACTGAGGATCTGCCACTCTGAGTCTCAGATTCTCCATCTGTAAAATGGGGTAACAATACTTCCCTACCAATTTCAAAACTTATTGAGAGCTCTGAGATACTCAGATGAAATGTGCTGTAGCAGTGTTTTTATTATACAGTGGTCACCATTAAAGGGTAAGCATTTCACAGCTGTGACCACACAGCGATAGCTATGATATCAAACTATTTCCTTGAACTGACCATAAAACATAACTGTGCCACTTTGTGGCAAGTGTTGGTTGACCATGAGTGACTTCTGTATATTAAGGATAACTATGCAATTTAGACAACAGTGGGCCAAATTCTCTTCCATTTCTCCAGATGTTCACTTTTTACAGGAATGAAGTGAGGGGGAATAAAGATGTCTTTAAGACACCTTTGGTCTTTGCCATATTTTTGGCACACCTTCTGGCACAACTTAGAGCAGCCTTAGGAATGCTGTAACCTATTTCAGCTCCAATAGACCTCCTTAATTTTGGCAGTTGAGGACAGCTGGAGCATGTATGCTCTGATCATCTACCCTCCTTCCCCAAACAGCCCATTGTATTACATCTACACCAGGGGATTTAAAGAAAGGGTTGATGTGGAGCTGTTTTGACAGGTCTATGTCACCAAGGGTATTCTCTAGGGGCTGTTTCTGCCAATTATGTGTCCCCTTTACACCACTGGCATGACAAAGAGCAAGAGAAAATGCAGAATCTGGTCCACAGTCTATAGTCTTAGAGGGGCTCTAAGGTACTCACTCTCCTACACATAATTTTATTTTAATTTTCTTTTTTTTGTTGGTGTTGTCGCACACAATATTCATCTGCCATTATTTTAAGGGAAGATTTAATGAATCCACAAGACAGGAATAAAACTTGTAGAAAATGCAAGTGAAAGGTGCATTCCTCAGAAAGATTAGATTAGAGCATCACGTCAAGCTCTTCAATGTATGCTTCACAATGATTTGCAGCATTATGTCTAGAGTTCAAAACTATCTGTCCAACTGTACAGCTTAAGTAACCTATCAGTCCACCAATGTATATGCCTTTAAGTTAGCACTATGTTGACTCTTAAAATATTTTCACTCTTTAATGTAAACTTTTCAGACAAAAGTCTCTTAGAGAACAGGGACACTACATAACCAAAATGGAAAGAGGTTACCTTTGTTTTTTCAGTCTCACCTGTTTAAGTACAGCCGATGCTGCACAGATGCCAGCATCACTTTCGCCTGAGCAGTAGCCTGCCTACTAAACTTTTAGCAACTTGTAGTTAAACGCACATTGTGATGTCATTTACCTAATGTGAGATAGCAGTGCAAGGTTGCATTGCTCGGGCTCTGCTATTGATGCACTTGTGAGTTTGAGCAGCCACTAAGGGCCAGCTGGGAGGTAAGTGCATATGCACCTTTGAAAATCCTGCTAGACACCTATCTGCACCTTTAGGAGCCCAAATAAAATCAGGCCCTAAGGCCAAAGTTTCATAATGGAGGCCCAGATCCTGGATCAAAGAATCCTGGAGTTAGATATCCAAATACCTTTGAGGATCTGGGCCTAAATGCCTAAGATTAGACCCCTGATTCCATAATTAGGCATTCAAACAAGAGTAGTTTGATTTTCAAACTGTAGGCATCCAGGTTTGAAAATTATGTCCTTAATGTCTCTATTTCTCAATTCACTCATCCATAAAATGGATAAACCTACTAATCTGTATTATTATTATTGTTGCATTCTACTTAGCAATATTTTTTTTAGGTCTGGCTGCTAAAGATAACAGTATCTAAGTCCTCACCATTCAACACAGCATGAAACAAAACAGATTGGTCTGTTAAGATCATATTTTCCTTTATAACTGAACCACTAGATATTTCAGATACCTAAATGAATCAGCAATAAATCAGAGATTTAAAATTATTTATTATTATTATTATAAGAAGAAGAGCCTTCTATGGAGATCAAAGAGAACAGTCAAAAACCCGAGCTGATATATTTAGTACAGTTGAGTATGTTAGGCCAAAAATATAACATGAAACGGGTTTGTTTCTTAGTGGACAGTTAGGGCCTTGGTACTACATTGATGGGGACCTTACTACTATAATAGGTATAGAGGTAGATTAGATCAGATCAGATTTTTGTTCAAAGAAAACATCTACATTGCATCACAATTGTTACCAAGGTATTTTGATGGTCTAGGCTTTCAGAAATCCCAGTAAGATTCATGTATAGGTCCCTTTGAAATACAATATATCTGACAGATTAAATTAGGTAGATCCTGTTCAATTCCTTTTCTGTAATTCACAAAGATATGTAAATCTGTCACATTGCATACAGAGTAACTGATGCCTTTTCAACAAAATGGCTCTCATTGCAACCTTTATTCCAGCTACAGAAGCATATTATTAGTTATTTTAAACAGTATTGAAGAAGTTTCCAGCTTAATCTAATGCACCCTCTGGGTCATAGCTGAATAAGTAGCATTTATGAAAACTAATTTTCAGTTACTGTCATATCATTACAAGCTGGTTCATATTTACAGTATATATAAAATGGGATTACCATTTCAATGTGAAGTCCAGAAAAAATTGAATTTGTTATTAGAAAAGGCCTTACACTTTCTAATCACACTAGCAGAATGAGAAACTTTTTTGAAGTTTTAGATGCAAACTATCATCTGGATGAGTATGATTAAGTCCCAGTAAGATTAACAGGACTTGTGCGTATTTGCCAATGGAACATATGCACTCACTGGTACATATACTCTGACAAATAAATGTTTAAGTATCATACACAATAAGAGATACAGATTTGGTCTATTAGCTCTCTTACATTTTTAATTTGGAAGCATGGAATGTAATGGGCTATGTGCCGTTACAAGATTTAAAGTTAATGCAAATATTTTAAGAAACAGGTTCTGCATATTTCATTTTGTACCAAAGTCTCATTTAACATTGTGATTTTTAAAAAGGATAGTAAGAAGGGATGACAGCTGCCATTGCTTAATATTTTGATACATCATCATTCTACTCATCTCTGAAAGTGATGTACATATCTTCTGTAGCTGTGATGGGAGGTTCCTAGTAAAGCAAGTGTTTCACGTATATTTAAAAAAAATATGAATACAAGATTGTCATGAGTCCACAGCCTGGAGTTTTGGGCAGCAAGCCACCCCATTTTCATCAGCTATCAGTTGTTTTCAGGTGGAAGAGGAAGTGTTCATTCCTTGCCTGACTGAGAACAGCTGAGTCAGACATAAAGGACAAGGAAATGTAAGGTCAACAAAACAGCTTTGTGAGCTTCATGCAGGAAGGAAGAAACAATCTTCAGGACTCCATTGCCCTGTTAACAAGGTTGGAGAAAGGGCAAAGGAAGATGGGCATATTTGGGTCTAATTAGTCTGAACAGGGAGGGGAAGAAAGGAAAAGGAGCAAGAATCTCTTTTTCCTTCACAGCATTTGGCCAGGGAGGAGCAGTTCTCTGGCCAACAATCACCCTGGAAGTTCTAAACAGATATGGGGAAGATGAGACAAAAGTAGGGAAATGAGGGAGTAAAAGGGTGATTAAGAAGAGAGTTTCACAAGTCTTGATTAAAAATATAATGAAATAATAAGAATCAGAATACATTAACAATTTGGAGAAAATGAGAAAAGGAAACAACAGATGGTGGGGGGAGGAGGAATAAGAAGCTGAAGAAAAAGTGAAAGAAAAGATTAAGGAGGGTTAGTCTAATCCACTCTTTGGCTGTGTGAGGGGAAGAAGGATCATTGAGAGTGTTTCACACTTTGCTACTCCCAGTTCTCAAGACCAGCCATCTGAAAGAGACATTATTTCACATCCCATAAATTATTCAGCCCTCGAACCTGACTAACCTAGACAAATTTCTCAAAAGGTTTTGTGCTCAAAGACTGAAAAGAGTATTCCACTTCCTCCTGTCGACCAATGGCAGTTGTGTTATTGGAAATTTACAGGCTTCATAATTATAGCCCTTCCTTTCTTCTGCTGACAACTATGGGACAGTGAATGTGTGTTTAGGTATGCTTATGACTACAGGGGGAGGGATAGCTCAGTGGTTTGAGCATCGGCCTGCTAAACCCAGGGTTGTGAGTTCAATCCTTGAGGAGGCCATTTAGGGAACTGGGGTAAAATTCTGTTTGGGGATTGGTCCTGCTTTGAGCAGGGCTTTGGACTAGATGACCTCATGAGGTCCCTTCCAACCCTATGATTCTATGACCCAGTGACTTCTCCAGCAGCCCTAAGTGTGCCTCAGAGTGGAGAATTTGGCCCTATTTAATTTGTTGCTTATGTTGGAACATCTAACACAAATTCCATACAATCTTTCACTTACAACAAGCTCCTCTAAAGTGGCTTAGAAAAACTAAAAATACACTACTGGATGTTGAAAACCTTTTAATAAATGGCTGGCTGGACACAAAATTATAGATAGTCTAAGACTTAGCAAAGGAGAGAATTTAAAAAAAAAATGCAAAGGGGAAAAACCTTTAATCGGATCTTTATAGAGTTAGGGTATGTAATGCTGAGTTCTACCTGTAAAGTGCTGAGCACCCATCGAGTTAATGGGGTATCAGGGAGTTAAGCAAACAGTACTCAACATCTTACAGGAATGGGCCCTAAATACCATGGGCCAGATCCCCAGCTGGCATAAATTGTCATAGTTCCCCTGATGTCAATGGGGCTATGACAATTTACAGGAGCTGAGGATAAATCTTTCTTAAACATGCTCAGTCCTATAAAATAATGCATTTCATTACTGTTATATTTGGAGTTCTGCCGTCGCAGTTAAAGAGAAAATAATTCATATTTTTTTCTTTCAAAAACAGTTCTTTGAATTAAGATCTGATTGGGGAAGCTGGAGAAATGTAACTTATCAAAATCATTACCTCAAAGTAACAGAAAATATAACTATAACTACTCAATTATGGCATACATTTGGTGGGGAAAATACAAAAGGTTTGCTTACATTTTAAATAGGGCTCTGTGATTCTGAACTGTATAGTGAAGGAAGAAAACAACTGAAATGATAAAAGTTATATTTAGTGAAAATTTCACATTAGCGCAGAAAAAAACAAAACATGAAAGATATTTCTTAGCCATGCATAAATTAGTAATAATCATGTTTTTTTTAAATTTAATAAGAAAACTGTTTTCAAGAGAAAGAATTAAGTGATGTGACTATTTACTCAATTGTCTCAGTACTCAATGCAGGACTAAAGTATCTGCAATTTTCAAGGTGTTTTGAAATTAATAGAAATTTGTTGAAGGTTTTGTAGCTCAATAAAAAGACACTTTGATCAGTTATTAGTGAATCACAGCTGCATGCACCTTTAATTCAAACACAATAAATAAATGCAAATTGAAATAAACACACTTTCACAACTATCCTTTACCATTGCCAGAAGGTGAAAGAAGCAATTGATGTTTTGGGAAATGGATATGTTTATCGTTACTTTCCTAAATTGGTTAACACACCTGTGCTCTAGTAGGCAAATGCTGAGAACTACTGATTAACACCAGTTTTGGGGGTGGGAAGGAATTGCAAACCACAATTTGACAATGGGGTGTGGGCTTTCCCTTTACCTGAAGAACATATGGTTCTTGGTAGCAGTTTTCGTAAACTTTATGAAGCCAAAAATTGTTGGGCTATTGCCAAGATGTGACTGTATTTCTTTGTTACTCACTTGATTAGGGAGACATTTTCTGTTTTGTTGAGACATAAGACTGGTGTGCATTTCAGCCTTGCTGAAGGCACTCTTTGCTAAGCCCCAAACTTCTCCAAGACCACTGTTTTATTGGGGTGTTTGAGGCTTAGGAATTGAATCTCATTTATCCTTTGGTTTGTATTGGTGCTGGTGGAGTCTCGCTTAAATGAGACATAAAGGGATAAATTTACAAAGGTATTTAGGTGCCTAAAGATACATAAGTGCCTGGTAGGATTTACAAAAAAGAGTCTAGCCAAATTACGCATCTAATTCCAATTGAAGCCAATGGCTATTAGGCAACTAACCTGCATAGGTGCTTTATTAAATCTCACTAAGTGTCTATCTACATCTTTAGGTGTCTATTTACCTTTGTAAAGCTGCCTCAAAGTGCAACAAACTGAACTAGTTTTCTACCCGCTAACAGACAAAAGGTTTTCCCTCCTGAGAACTGGTTAATAAAAGGCAAGACCTATGTTTAAACCAAAACTGAACTATCATGCAGATTTTATTCACTAGCCTCTCAATGGCAGGTTCAGTTATAAGAATATTGTAGCCTGCATTTTAAAATAAACAAACATACACAAGTAAAATGACACACTGATCACTACACACTAGTATATTTAAAACAACTTTCTGAATAATATTTTGAATGTCAGCAGGGATGAAAGTAGAAATAGGGACTTACCGGTAGGGGGCTGGGTTGGGGCCAGCTCTTGTCCCGCAGAAGGGGCGGGGCCTCAGACGGAAGGGGCGGGGATGGGGGGGTCAGAGCAGGGGCGGCTCCAGGCCCCAGCACGCCAAGCGGGAGGTCCACCGGAGCCGCGGAACCGGTGACCGGCAGAGCGCCCCAGGCCCTTTAAATTAAAGCCACTGCTGGGAGCCCCAGGCCCTTTAAATTGCCGCCTGGGGAAGCCGGGCCGCTCTGGTATGGTACACCGTACTGGGGCGTACCAGCTTACTTTCACCTCGGAATGTCAGTCACTAAATCAACAGGTAATAACCCACACAATAATCATGCATTTCAAACTTCAAAAAATGTTGCCACAATAGTTCAAAATCAATAGATGAAACATTTTGATATCTAGTGTGAGTTTGCTATTAATTCATTTCACACAACTCCTTTGACAAATTATTGTTGTAACTTTGGGAAGTAAGAAAAGGAATTTAAAAGAATTATAATTGAGGTGCCTTAAAAAGTAGCTGATGAAAACATTGATATGATAAAATATGTTGCTCTTATTTTTTATAGTACAAAGGGTAAGGACATTAGGATTCAAAACAAAGAATAATTAACACTTCCAAGTGTGTTGTAATAAAAGTCATCTACCCAAAAACTATTTTAATGCTGTTTTAACCAACAGTTCTATGAACCGAACTTCCTACTGATTTTTCAACTTAATATGCATAGAGTAACTGTACACAGGAAAACCCACACGCATTGAAATAAGAACATTCCCTTACAGTTCTGATATAGGTTCTATTTAAGGGGCTGATCCAAAATCTACTTAAGTGAACTGAAAGCCTGACATTGACTTCAACGGGCACTAGATAAATCCCTAAATCCTTAAAAGGATACATACTAGATTCAGATTTGGCCAGATTGCCAAACAAGTTAGCTGTGAAACAGTATTTGCAAAATATACACACAATTGTACAGAAGGTGCACTTAGAAAGTTCGTATTCCACTTCTAGACATATTACTGGTTCCAAAAGGAGTTTTCATTTCAAGTCCAGGGCATATTGCTGGAGTCAGCAATGTCTCTAAAACCGGAATGAACTTTTTACCTATGTCCACTCTATGTCTGATTTGGGTATACTATGACAGTGGTTGCATATAAAACTATTAGGTACCGCCACATATAAACAACCAATTCTATCCATATATGCATTTGTTTCCACATGCAATCACTGTAAATTAGATACAAATTTCATGTATGCAATTAAATGCAGAAAATCTGTCCTTCTCCCAGAATGATTTTTTAAATTATCATTGTTTATGGAACGGACCATAGTTCATGTTGGTTTCTTCTAAAGTGTTTGTGCATCTTTGACTTTTACATTTAAATAGTTTACAAACAGACTGCAATGTTGGTGCAGAGGTGCTTTTCCAAACTAGCTGATCTAATTCTGAACATTGTCAGCAAGACTGAAATAATTTCTAATATAAAAAGGATCTGCAGTTTTCTGACATGTACTGTCTGTGATAGAAACCAAATGTTTTTTACTACAACGGTGGAGCTTCTGATTATGAATGAGATCCTGGCAAACAAGTACAATTGATGTAATGTATGTAATCCCATTAGGTACATCCTTGGTATCACCAGCTTAGGCAGCGTCTTGAGAGCAACCTCTTGTCAGCTGGCAGAAGAATGCCCACAAATTATTCAAATGTATCAGGATGATCTGGGAACAGAATAGCAATTCAGTGCTGCCAGGGTGCTAGAAGCTTGGAATAATAGATGCTGCAGTAGTTTTTAATCCCTTGCCAGTGGTAGCAAGGAATAGCTCATTTTCTGGCCATCAGACATAGTCAAATAAAGTTGGGAAAGATGGAAGAAAGCTTACAGAAGGGCACAGGTATGCTGAATAGGCCTCATAGAACCTGGCCTGATGGTCAGATGGACATCAGACTATCCTTTTTTGGGCTAAGGGGCACCAATGTGGGCCAGAACTTGATGGCCTGTTGGGACCCCTTTTGTGTCCCAAGGAGCCCCCTTTCCCCCTCACCTCCAATGGATGATCAAGAACTTTCTGGCCAGCGAGAGGGAAGGGATGATCAGAATGTTATCATCTATATGGGGATTTTCCAGGTGTTTAAGTGAGTGTCCAATATGGCCAAGATTACCTCAGGGGTACTTCTATAGTGCTGATCTGAGAAATGAAGAAAAAGATGATGAAATGTATGAGACAGGCTGCCCAAGGAGGACATCCCTTTTGTTCTGATCTCCACATAGATAGTTTAGTAGGCCAAAGTGGATCATGCAAGTTCAGTGTGCCAAAAGATGTGTGTACCAGTCACAGGCCCCATTTAATGAGGGTAACACACATATACCAAAGGGACAAGTTTGGCACGAAGTATGGGCACTGTTTAAATAAAGAAATGTGGGTCTTACATACAATACAAAAGAGTAATGCATATTTATTTCTCCTTTTTAAAATCTTTTGCAAAATGGTTATTTAATCAAAAATATTTACCTTGCACCCATCCTGTATTTCTTACTCAGTCAATGGCAGTTTTGAGTAAATACGATGGAATTTGACTTTTTCCAAACTCAGGACCTTTATGAGACTCATAAGGTACTGAAAGAGAGTCCATGTAGAATACACAATGAGAAATGAACTATGGCTAAGTATGAGTGTAGCAGAAAAGTAGCAGTTCCATATTACCACATATGGATAACTCTTAATAAAAAGGCTTTGCATCTGTGCATTTTATACTCACTGCTGTGGCAACATGCTGGAGAAAACACATATGCGATGGCTGGCATAGGTGTATTGTATATCTGATGGAAAACAGAGTTGCGTGAGCATATACGAGAAGATTAAATCTGGCACTTTGTGCCACTTTTGCACTCTCATACTGAGTGATGATATATTAAAAGTAACTAGGACAGAGTTATTGATCTCCATCATTAGGATGTTAATGTTACTAGATGTATTACTCAAGAACTTACTGCAAATGGGCAGCAGCCAACAAATTGGGGTTCCAAATTCTATCCTTCATTGTGCACATAATGCCCATTGTCACTAATGGAAATCAAGCGCATATATCAACTGAGAAAAGATACCTCTGTTATTCTGATCATTTAATATTACCATGGCCAGGGCTCTCCTAAAGACCAAAGTCTGTTTTTCCCTTGCTCCATACATGGAACTTCCATTAATGTCAATGGGTTTTCAATATTTTGAGTGAGGAGAGAAGAAACCCTTAAAGTCTTAAAAAAAGAATATTCATAAACACATTTTTGAGCCATAGAAGCACAAAAACACTAATAAACATGTACAGCCCATTTATTTATTTATTTATTATTATTTGGAGAAAAAATGAAGGCTAAACCATTCCAACAATGAGAACTTAAAGGCTGACTTTCCACAGCAAGTTATTTACAGTCAAGTTCTTAAACTTCTACAAAGAGTGGTTTACAATGGCAACTGAGACAATCTCACCTTTAAATACAGCATCGCAAACTGAAGCACTACAGTATTATAATAATGAAACTCAGGAACAAAAAAAACCACCCCAAATTTAAAATAACCAAGATTCAGATCTTCAACAGAAAATAAAAAGAGAGACAAAAAGAAGAGACGAAAAGAAAAGCCCTAACTTGCCAAGATAGTATAATTAAGGCCCTACTTGAATTGCGAAATGATTGTCAAAATTGCAGCTGTGTTGTGAACAAACCATGGAAAATTGCAGAAAAGTAATAATGGACCTCATTATTTGGTAATGTGGTAATGAAGTCCATTATTACTTTTCCATGATTTTCCACTGTTGACCGCCCGGGGCTCCGACTGTCAGCCTCGCACATGACGGGGCTCCCGCTGTCAAAATTGCGGTGAATACCTAATATTGTGGAATACGCAATTCTGCAATATCACAAGTTAAGCAGGGCCTTAAATATAATGCAAATATTAGCTGAATAAAATCTACTAAATATTTATCATGTTTCTATGTGAATATATTTGTTACAAACAGAAGTATCTGCATCAAACAAAAATAAATAAAATCAAAGGTTCATTTTTAAAAATGTCTTCTCATCAACTCAAGTGCAATGTTTGAGCATCTATTTATGATTAGATATGAACTAATTTAATTAAGTCAGAATCCAAGATACTTCCCACAATATGTATTTGACATGGCTTTATAATGAATACCCCCCCCCTGTTTTTTTTTTTGCATTTGTATTATTTCCATTCATGTTCTTTATATAAAGAAATTGGGGGAAGATCAATTTCCAGATCTTTTAGTGTTGTATTTTTCATGATATCTGTCATTCATACGATTTACATGAAGCAGTAAGGATGGCCAGTCTCCAAAGTTTTGGGTTCAACTTCAGTTCTGAAAATGGGCAAAGGTTCTGGGAACTTCAAGGAACCACTAGAAAAATATGCAGACCATTTCTCCTCCCGTTTCCTCTCCTGAAACATTCTTTTCCCTAGTAATCAGTCTTCTGCTAGTTTTACTCAAGTGGGGTTCATTAATATAAAGATAACCACAGCAAATATTTCTATGACTATTTCCCACAAGTATTCTGAAAGTAACTTACAGTATTGTGTGAGCGTATGAACTTAGGTGTGAATTCCAAAGTTTTTATTGGTGTTGAAGTTCACCCAGTGTTTATGGCTTTAATGTAAATTTAACTATTTCATTTAATACCCAAACAATAAACAACTTACTATAACTGGCTTGGGGAAAAAACACCTGGAGAAACAAACATTAATTTACTTTTCATATGCAGCATTTTTGCATACTCCCTTTGCTCTTAAAGCTGCATTTTATTCAGGCTTTATTTTAATATTTTTAAAAAGCCAAGAAAAACTAACAAAAAACTCCTGCCCACTGTGCTCTGGAAAAAATAATAGCTCAAGGAATCCAGAACTTTAAAAATAAAATGTATTTTATACAATTAGAACACTGACAGTTGAGCCAAAATTACTTCAGCTGTCGGACAGTGAAAATACATTGTGTGTGAGAGTGTATGTATTTTGCCCAGGCTTTAGTGTTTTAGCCATTTTCACATAAAACATATATTATTCTTATAGTGGTAGATTACTTGAATCAATTCCGCCTCAATCCTAGAATGCACTGAGCAGTTTTTAGGAGTTTACATTTAAGTCTGCATTTTCAAAAGGACTAACTTTTTTTTATTAGCACCTGACTTGATATTGACAATTCTTCCCAAATGATTCACCCTGTGCACTAGAATTGTTTTGCTATTTAAAGTACACTGGATTATTTACCACAAATCATGGATTTTCAACCTGGAGTTGTGAACTAGGATTGCCAACCCTAAAGGACTGTCCTGGAGTCTCCAGGAATTAAAGATTATGTCATGTGATGAAACCGCCAGGAATACGTCCAACCAAAATTGGCAACCCTATTGTGAACAGATGTCAGGAGGTCATGACCACCCTGCCTTTTCCATATTACTAAATGTAAGATGGTGTCTCAGTTAGGTCCAGGCTAGATGGGAGTATAGCAGGGATCTCGGCATGGAAAAGATTGAGGCCCACTGGTCTAGACCATACAGTCAGAAATAGAAAAATATCTACCAATTTATTCAGATCACAGAACAAAATCAAGATCAACAAAACGGAACACTTCCAAGTTCTTAGTAACAACTGTGAAAAATCAAATAGGACTTTTTAAGCTTCTATTTTGCCATAACATTTGATTTTGAGGTTCTTTCTTAATAAGTTCATAGTGACTTCATTCCTTTGCTCCTCATTTTGTTTCCTTCCCCCCCACCCCCGCAAGTGTTGGTAGTGAAATTCTCAAACAGCAGTTCAAAAATGGCTAGGAATGGCATATAGAGGCATAAATATATTTATATCTTTATATATACACATTTTAAAGAAAATAAGACCTTCCTCTGAAAGTCCATCAGAAAAATCCAAGTGTAGTTTAGGATTATGTTAAATTTAAACTGGAAGGTCTAACTGTAGAATTCATTTATAAACTATGTACATGTAAAATATGTAAATGAGGCAGTTTAGGAAAGGAATTCAGTTCAGAGGACTGGGAATCAGAACATATAAGGCTGAGGTATACAACCAATGGGAAGACTGAGTAGGTCCTTCAGTCCGACTGTATGGCTTTGGGATATTCAGTTAGGATCTGATCTTCAGAAGTTCTAATCACCCAAATGCGGGTCTTAGTAAGTCACATATAAATGCTGAGCTGCTCCCCAGACAAGGAGTGAATGGAGTCAGCCCAGATTTATCCCAGTTTAAATTAGATAAGGATAGAGTTTTCCCTTCTGCAAAATGGAGATAACAACAATTACTTATGACACAGGGGTGTTATAAGACTTAATTAAATGCTCTGAGAGCCTTGGATGAAATAAGAGAGGTGAGGGATAAATGCCAAGTGTTTAAAAAAAATCGATCTATGCTTATTACAGTTAAATTTTAAAGAGATAATTACAAATGACAACAGGCCTTACTTGAACAACTTAAGCCTTGTCTACAGTTGTCAAATACTTTCTTTTAAGAAAAGTGTCAATTAGACCTGCTCTTAGCTGGATTTGGTTATTTGGGTGCATAAAATAATGGTGGCCTTTCCACATGATGACTCCCAACACTGCTAACACTGATGGAGCTGAACCACTACTAGCAACAGTAGGAAATTTTCCTCTTGTAGACAATCCTATAGCGCCTGTCCCTATGTTGTTGCTAGTTACTGCTGCAGATAAGGAGAGCTATTAAAAATCGAGTATCCCAAATCATTCATCTCTGCTTTGTTGCCCACTAGCCCTGCAGGAGTGCTGTGAACAAAATCAATGCCATTTGAACAAAGCCACTTTTTCAGAGTGTAGCCCAGTGGGCCAGCTTACCTTTATTATATTCATTGCTTTGCATTATATTCTGCTTTATTATATTCAGCAGTAATGCAAGGAACCTACAGGTTTATATCCTGTAAAACATTGGCTTCAGCAGCTCACATGAGGCTTGAGGCCTATGAACTTTGGCATAGATAAACTTAGGTAACTCATAAACTTTGGGGAACTGGAAGTAGAGTGTGTGTGGGTGGGAGGGGGATTTTGTCCATAATGACATCAGCCAACCACAGAACATGAACTGACACCAGCTTCTGGAAGGTTTTGGATGGAACATCCGACTGCAAGAGTGCCATGGCAATGAATTGACATATATGAAAATGGGGTGAAATCATAAATAAACTAACCTATAGAAGAAGGACACCTTAACAATGGTAAGGGGAGGAAATACAAAAGGAAGAGGGGAGAAAACCCTATTGAATACGCATTAGACATGGTAAGGTCAGCGTAACATATTATAAAAGTGGCATCATCCCAGGACAGTAGGAGGGAGAGTTGTAGCCCTGGGGAGGGGCCAGAATGATGGCCACTGGCGAAGATGAGAAAGGTGATGGTGATGAGGAAGATGATAGCTAACATTTCAGGTTGTTTTGCAAAGGATGGTGAGAGTATGGATGTTCAGATGTACTTACTGTATTATCTCTACCTTACTGAGTTACAGTATGTGTGACTTTGCTAAATGTATTAAAAAATTATTTATTTGTAAATATAGAAGAGTTCCTGTAGTGTGAGTGTTGCACCTGTGCACATTGGGGTTCCCAACTATAGAATAATTTTAATAATAGTGCATCTGATCTCGGGACAAGAACCGGTAAAGCCTCAAAGTGATAACTGGGAATTTTTATTCATAATCTATAGATCAGGCTAGAAGAGAAACTATGATTCAGTAAGCAATTTTTGTCATCTTTCTAAAGCAGAGGTTGGCAACCTTTGGCATGCGGCCCATCAGGTAATCTGTTAGTGGACTGTGAGACATTTTGTTTAGACTGACTGTCCACAGGCACGGCCCCCCACAGCTCCCAGTGGCTGCGGTTCGCCATTCCCAGCCAATGGGAGCGGTGGGAAGTGGTGGCCAGCACATCCCTGCAGCCCACCACTTCCTGCAGCTCCCATTGGCTGGGAACAGCGAACCACGCCTTTGGGAGCTGCGGGGGGCCATGCCTATGGATGGTCAATGTAAACAAAATGTCTCATGGCCCGCCAGAAGATTACCCTGATGGGTGCGTGCTGAAGGTTGCCGACCCCTGTTCTAAAGTATGGCTGCAAAAGCAACGACTGTGGGAGTAAAAAGATATGGGCTAATAAGTATGTCTTGAACAATTAAACAAAATAACTATTTTTTGAAATTCCATTAATTTCTCAGACACAATGCTTTGGCCACTCTAAAAAAATGGTCAGTCCTGTGCACCAAGTTTTTTTTCCCTTTTTGTTCTTTTTATGGTGGGTGCTAATTATATCTGTCTCCAAGAGCTACAGGAAAATATTCATAGATAACTTACATTTATAAACTGTGTCTATCCCAATCTGTAGATGTGCATACAACTTCCACACTGGCATAAAGTCAGCCATAACATTAAAGAGTATCACCTAGAAAGCCTGACCCCTCCTACCTTATCTCTTCAGGGGAAATCAAGTCAGGTCTTTAATTGCTTTGCTGAATCAGGACTCTAATCTATATGCTTCAATTCCCCACTACAAAATGTCTTTTCTCCTATCCTTTGTCTGTCTTGTCTAGTTTTACTTCAAACTGTTTAGGTAGGGACTGTTTCTTACTATGCATTTGTACTGTGTTTAGCATAGAGGAGCCCAATCCTGGTTAGGGCCTCTAATCACTAAAGTAATAGGAATAATTCATAATAAGGTGAGCTATTACCAGGTCTAATAGCATTCTGCACTATACGTATAGGGAATATCTGCTCAAACCAGCAATATCTTATCTACAGGTAAGAAGTTAAAAAAAAATCGAACTGCAACCACAGCCGGTAAATATAAAATAATCCATGCTGGGCATTCTCATTCCCACCATCTTTCAGGAATAGGATGTTTTCTGTAGGGAACAGGGCACAATGAAGCATGTAGGGAATCTACCTCACTGCCCAATCATAGCCAAATTAATGGAAGCCACATGATTGGAGGGCCCATGGTGTCCCTCTGATTCCCACAGACCACAGGGCATGGGCCTTAAAAGAAGATTTCCAGAATATTAAAAGAGTCACTTGCTCTTGTACTTCTCTCACATTACCTCCAATCCACCATGCAGCTAAGAGATTTCCTGTCCTTATTTTCTCCTTTGCCTGGCTGGGAGCCAGGTGTCTCATGAGTGTGGACTAGTTTATTTTCTTTTCTGTATCCAGTAATGATTTCACTCCTGGTGGGACACAAAAAATAGTCTATCAGATACAACAGCTCACTAGTGTCTTTTTTTAACAGCGTTCGGAGCTGTCACATACTGTAGCATATGGCAATCGATGTAGGGGGGTTACAGTGTAAAGACAAAATAACTCTTTTGATAGGGATTGTGGAATACATTGATTGGAAAGAATTGGAGGAGGAGAGTGAAGATTTTTGGTGCTCAGAAAGAGAGATGTCATTCCAGCAGAAAGGAGCAGCATAGAAAAAGTCATGAAAGAGAAAGTAGGATGACAAGACAAAGGGAGCAACAAGGTGGAAAACAAAAGGGTAGGATAGAACCCCATGAGATGAGATGAGACAAGACTGGAACCTTGTAGAACCTTACAAGTGAGGAGAACGAGTTAAGATGTCATTTTAACAAAATTACTTTTCTGACAATTACTTCAGAGGAGGCACGGGACAATTCTTGTTCCATCCAATCCAGTTCATGCTCTCCAACCAAAATGGAAACCCTTTTTTTTTAATTGACATTAAAAATGATCTGAGAAACTATTTGCCAGTAGAGTGAAGATAAACTGCCTGCAAACGTTAGTCCAGCTCTTCTGCTTCTCTCTGAAGGTTCTACGGCACAATGGCATCATGAAGCATCCTATAATTCACAAAAAGGTACCCATGGCCTCCTATGCAAATTCATAGTTCATATCTTGCCACTTGTCACTTTGGGTTCTCATGGATGATCAGTTAAAAGTTAACTGGTCCTATATTTCCTGGACAGAATGACGGATTAGAAAAATCATTTCTTAGGTCTCTTACACAAACACGCCTGACCTCTTAATACTGTTTCAATTTATTTTGTTTCTTTTCTTTTCTTTTATCTGGCCCTTTAAAATCCTTCTCTGATTATCTAATGTGAAGCCCCAAGCAATCAAGGGGGAGATTTTTATAGGAGCAAAAAGGATTTTTCAATGGGACTTGTGCTCCTAAATCCCTTAGGCACTTCTGAAAATCTCCTCCTATAATTCTTGCAAATTTTATGGGGTTATTCAGCCTCTTTTAACTATTTATAAACATACAGTAAATCAGTGTTAGGAACACATCCCTAAGTCTTAAAAGAACAGAGAATGGGTGAAAAGGTAAAATGTGACGCAGCAAAATTCATGATTCTGTGAACTAGAGAATGAACTACATCAGTCATAGACACAGAGAATAGTATTTAAGGTTAGAAAGACTGATACAATTTAAAAAAAAAAAGAAAACTTGATCTAATTCCCAGATTCAACTACCAACTATATTATTATTCACCTCTTCCTAGCTCTAGGGCTGGAAAAACACAAGTATCAAATTACATTAAAATCCATTCTACTGTATTTAACAGTCAGCTCAAATATCCGGTTTTTCTACTTTCTTGAGTTGGGCTCCCCGGACTTATTTTTGTATTTGGACTCTGTGGTTCTTATTCCAGCCTATCCTTTTTGTGGAGCGCATTCTCCTCTGTGGTTACAGTCAATGCTATTTTCATATTTTTATTTGTTTTGTTTCATATTTTGGTATGGTAGGGGAGCAAAATGCATTTGGTGTTCATGAAAGAAGGCAACTGAAAACCTGGGATGAAATCCTGGCACCAGTGAAGTCAATGGGAGTTTTTAAAAGCTACCATATTAACTTAAACACAAGGCACCAACTAGTTCTTTGGTATCACTGCTTACATTAGTTCTTTAGTATTACCGCTTACATTATCCAACAAAAGATTTTGTGGGTCCCATCCTTTTTCCACTGGACCAGAGCTCGGGACTCTTTAGCTTGCTTCCCAACTCAGGTCTCCTAATTTAGGCCTTGATTCAGCACATGCCTAACTTTGAGGATTATTCATATGCTTAGGCATGTGCTTAAATACCTTCTTGATGAATCTGGGCATTAGTGCTGTGCTACATAATTTCACAGCCTAAACTTTTTCATTGTTTTTAAAGTTAAACACGTTTGAATACAGTTTTCACTTTGAAAAACCAATAAGGCTTTCAATTTTTTAAAACATAACACTTTTAAAAAAATATATCTAATTAAGGCCTAAGTGTAATTTAAAATAAAAGTGTAACAGGAAATGAAACGGTTAACCTCCATTATATGTAATAAAAAGAAGCCAAAATGTGCCCTTCCATAATATGCTATTTGTTGGATTTTCTTGCCCTTCTAATTCTATATCATACTCCCAATCAATTCTCCATGGTGTTTAAGTTACTATAAATTCAAGCACAACTTCCACACAAGTGTGTTGCAGCATATGAATTGCATTTAAAAAGGAATTAAAAAACCCTCCACATCAGGAATAATGACCTGAAGTTAGTGTCCTAAAATTTGGGGGACGTTTGTATGGGTTTTTTTATTTAGTTACTGTTTCATGCTGTCTTATTCTGTAATACAAAGCACACAAGATCCCATTTTATGCAATATTCTTGTGCGTCTTAAGCCTGTTATAGGAACTATTTTGTTCCACTGTATACATACATATTTGCACTTTGTATCTATAAATAAGCAAGCACTTTAATACAAGAGTTGTTAAAATAATTTTAAACACTTTTTCCCCCAAAATGATACTGCAAGGCCAATAAAGCATTAAGGAACACTGGGGCTGTTGGTTACTAGCTGGCTATCACAGTAAAAAGAGTGTCAAGTCAGGAATGACCTCAAACTTCTGCTTCTAAAACTAATGAGGCTAATTACAATGTGGTGATAGCACAATCACTTGGGGGTGGGCAGGAGAGCTTAGCCATGATACTCATCAAGTACCACATTTTAGCAGTGACAGATTAAGTTCACAATTGCCTGGGTGTTTTCAAATAAGGGAAGTATAGAGAACATATTATGTTATCTGAAATGGAAGCAAAACTCCCATCTTATGTCACCCAATTAGACAAGGGATCAGGAGGACAGGAAAAAAGACTTTGTACTAAAATTGGAGGCAACCACCATGGTATAAAAAGTCACTACCTAAGACAGTACTGAACTCTTCAGGCTGGGAAGCATGGCGCAAACAAGCAGGTATAGGTTGGTAAAAGTGAAGATTCCTTCCTCCTATAGTGAAACCTTTTTTTAGATTCTGAAAGTATTTGAGCAACTTGCTTGTTTTTCATTTATGTAATTTTCTGTCTTTGCACTTAACTATTCCAGCTCAGGCCAAAACCAGGAAGTCCCAGGAATCCTGTTATTGCAAGATTGCCATCCCAATTCTGCAGAACCAAGAGGTGCAAATGATTCAGATAGTCATTCAAGACCATGAGCATACACTGAAGCTAAACCTCTGAAAATTTTTGAGATTTACCCATGACTGGAAAAAAGTGGAGAAATGTTATAAATGTAGTCTCTCATTTAACTGTCTCTGCTTTAATATGAATGTTCCATATATATATTTTTCTGTATATATATATATGGAACACTCATATTAATTAAACCTATCACAAAGTTTTGAAAGCCTTCCTTGACAAGGATATAAACACACACCATTACATTTTGTCAGTCCTGGGCTGTCTCCAACATTGTAATTAGCCCTGCTCCTTATTTTGTACTTTTAGAATTCAGTGCCAGCAATGTATAGTTTAAGTATCTTATGCTTCATGTGACTTACTCTAAATAAATATTCTCAAATCTTTATAATTAGAATCTTTTATTACACTCTAACTCATTTGCTTGTGTTAACTGGCTGCTTAAAATAAACAATCCTTCACTAAATAGTATATTTTCTTTCACTGGCCCTTGCTCTACATTCTTGTCTATCACACATAGATCAGTTAGAAAAACTAAGTGGGGGCATGTCTGAAGATTTCAATGTTGATTATTATCCACAATGAACTAGGAAATATTGGAACATTTCAGTTAGAGATGGGCCTGATCCAAAACCTCGATTCCAACACATCCAAAACTTCGTGGGATTTCAAGTATGAACACGGATTCCACATTTGTTCTTTGTCCCTATAATAGCTCCACGCAACACTTTAGATCCAAACACCTGCACAAGAACTTTGTGATGGCCCCTGTCTGCATAATAAATGACACCAAGGCCCTGAACATCAACTTTTCAGTTTAACGCAAATAAATTCTACGAAAAATCAGCTCATTTAAAAATGCATCCAAGAGTCCTGTGGCACCTTATAGACTAACAGATGAATTGGAGCATAAGCTTTCGTGAGTAAATATTCACTTCGTCAGATGTATTCATCCACGAAAGCTTATGCTCCAATACATCTGTTAGTCTATAAGGTACCACAGGACTCTGTCACTTTTTACAGATCCAGACTAACACGGCTACCCCTCTGATACTTGACATCATTTAAAAATGTTATCCTAAATACAATGCCTAGCTATATACTGTAAGTGAGAAAAGTGCCAGTGGCCGTTGAGGTCTGACATGGACGGAGAGCTCTACATTCAATGAGGTAGGGATGAGGTTCAGGTGGTAAATTTCCAAAGAACGATGGACAGCCAGACAAGTACATGGAACACGCACAGTGAACCACATCTATTGAGTCTGAAGGACCAGAACCAAATCACAACAAACCATGTCCTGTCGAGTCAACTTTGGTGTCAAGGGCTGTGAAGGAAAGGTGTACAAGATTCTGTTCCATGAATACAAAATAATTCAGGACATGATGTTTTGCCACACACATTTGCATGAGGCAGGTGGAGAACATTTTGAATTCTGTTCTCTTCTTAGGAGTCCATTGTTACAGGAGATGGATCCCTGTTCTTTGACTCAGTTCAAACAAAAAAGTAAACCCTACAATAACTTAACACTACCATACGAACATTATACTGTCAGGATTAACATGGAATAGAATGGTTACTAGCACATTCTGTAATCCACTCAGGGAGAAGGATGGTTGCATGACTACAGTGGCTAGGAGGAGGGAGAGGAACAGAGGAACATTGTGGGGCAAAATCACTTGCACCCTTGGCTGGAAAATGCTGAATCCAAGGAACATACTTGAATGCCCCTTAAGAGTTTTACGATTTTGAAGTAGCTCCCAAGAATATATGGCAAGGCACATGGCTTTTACATTGCAGATCTCCAGAGGCAACATCATGAAGTAAAACACAAACTGTATTTATTTGCAGACTGAAGCAGGGTTACATATGGAGTATTTCACCTTTGACAAGTACTAACTTCATTTACATTAACACCTGTCTAGACTGTTTTCCTAAGCATAAACATAAAAATCTCCTTAGTGTATTTGGGCTCTTACTTAATTAACCATATGTGACGTAAAGTGATACAGCCCAGTTCAAGGTATGTCATTGTTGATAGGATCAATTACAGTCAGACATCAGTGTTCACTGCTTGTACCATCTGGGCAGCACTATTAAGTGCATAACCATGTCAAAGAAAGTATACACAGATTAACTGTATTCTCTTTCATTAAAGAATACCAAACTGGTTTGTCAGCTCTAGGCTTCTATATTCAACAGAAGGCATCTTCTGTTAACAAGCAGCAATAACCCAATGTATATTTGCCTCCTTCTTCCAGTATACTATGGCTAATGCTAAAACACTGGAAGGATTTAGGATAATATTTGAGATGTTACATGCTTTAATTCTTGCACATTACAGAGGCTGAATAGAGGTACTATACAGCAGCCTTGAAAAATCCTATTCATCTACTGGCATGGGGAGTTATCATAGTATGGGCAGAGGAACAAGTTCTGTGCACGTGTTGGTAAATTTTTATGAGCATTTCATAAGGCTACTGTGTCTATAGTGCTGGGCTTTCTCTCCCTGAATTCAGTCTCATGGTACTTGTTATGTGACAACATTTTTAAAAATAGCAGTAATCCACATCCTGAGACTGAAAGGTCTCTAATACTCTTCTTGGTTTCTCTGCAGCTTCATGAGATTCTTTCAAAAGTTTGTGGGTTTACTTGTTTTTTTCCTTCTTCCTCTTGCATCTTCTTTTCCTTCTCTTCTCTCCCTACACAATGGCAACCCCAGAATGGGGCATAACACATGCAGAAAAATCTAACATTTGCATAGGGGAAAGTTTCACAACCAATTTAGTTGAGCTGAATGTAAACTGTAATGGCACAATTAAAGAATGTTGATATTTTCTTTCTAAAGCAGATTAATAATTTGGTGCATGAGTTTTAGGTGCAAGGATACTGTAACAGATCTGTAAGGCTTCCGAGGGGCATTTTACTGGATAGCTACCACCACATTCCAGTTATTTTTTCTTTTTTTAATGCATACCTGTAGGACAGGCAGCAAAGTCACTAGAGTACAAAAGGAAGTGGTTTCAGGAAAACAGTTTTTAGTGTGGGAAAATCCAATACTACTGAAGTCTGTTTAAGGGCCTGAGAACAGAGTTCAAGAAGCAGGGTGAGCTAGAGCTTACAGCTTTCCTCAGAAGTCATGGATCAAGCTGGTGATGGGTACTTCTAGCCAGCCTCTCTCACCAGACCAAGGGATGGGCAGGAGGAGAGTTGTAGTCCTAATGGCAACCAGGACTGCAATCTAGGATTCTATCAAGGTCTGCTGGAAAAGGTGTCTGGGTATTTACGGGGAGAATTCCCTCTTCACTGAGGGGTGTGAAATTGAGGAAGCCAGCTAGCCTAAGGAGCTCTCCAAGAAGAAAGGACCTGAAAACTAACTTTCATTTGTTATTGTTTTCTCTTTGTTTTTATAGATCTTCTTTTAATTTGGAAAAGATTGAGGCACACCCATCGGGGAAGAGTTGTGCCAATTTATGACTGCGAAAGAAAGCGCTGGTAGCAGAAGATTTTTTTGTTTGTTTTTAAATAATTCTACAGACATGTTCGTTAGTTTTGTTTTGCCTGCCACAGATACTACATGTCACCAATGAAGCCCAATTGGTGACCTAATATAATGTAAGTTAAGCTAGAGCAAACAGAGTTTACCATTTTTAATTTTAAAATGGGAACAGAAGTTTAAAACGATGAAATTAAGATTTATGATTAGCATTTTATTTCCTGTCAGAAGAGCTGAAAGCCTAGCACACTTGTGGGTGCTATAACATATTAAAGCTTAATGAGGAAAGACTTATTTGAAATTTGGAGCAGGGTTTTTCAAAAAATTTATATTTTGGAATATATTACAAACACTAAAAAAAACTTGTTTATATAAACTCTTAAAGCTAAGAAAACATTTGTATGTAGAAAATAAAGCTCTCTTTATCCTCCTTTTCACCACAGGTACAGGGCCATATAAAATAAACACTCCAAAACACAGCTAATATAAATGGGATTATTTCTTTTTTTAAGAGAATTATGAGAAAATGGAAAGCTTAGAGAAGCAAGTAGAAAAATATCTGAATTTGATTACATAGAATTATTACATTTTTGGCAGTTTAAGTATTATATATTTTTAAATATTATTTTGATATGTTATTTTGTTTTATTGAGCACATGAAAACTGCCAAATATCTAGGGAAAAGATTTTATAAATCTTTCCCTTCTAGTTATAAACTTATATGTCTGATTAGCTTTTAAACTTGTAGCAAAAGCTTTCTTTGATCAAATCCCTAGGGCCCAAGGAAATATAACTTCCATAAAGTTCTTACATTAGTTTCCAACCGATTCACGCCTGAAAGAGGGAACACTTTACATACCTCCATGTACAGTAGCCAGGTCAAATTATGCAAAGTAGATAGGTTTTGCTGAATTACAGAACTGAACAAGTGGTTAAAACAATGCTCTGAAGCTGGCAGAGTTGTTAGGTTAGAATTCCTGCATAGCGCCAAAGAGCCTTAGCATTCATAGGTAGGCACCTCCTTTCATTGTACACAGTATCACTTCCTTCTCACTGTTCAGATCTTGAAGGCTAAAGGAGCTACAGCTGATACTTTCTGGTTCACTGGCGGTTCTAAAAACCCCAAACCAATTCTGAAAATTTTCAGCAAACTGAAAATGTCAACACAAATTTTGTTTTAGGTCAAATGAAATGTTTCATTTTTGGGCATATTTAACTTTTAAAAAATAAAAACAAAGGAAATAAAGGGCTGGATTCACAAAACCAGATGAGAAGGAGAAGCCCTCTTTATACCTGAGAGCCTAGTTATTAGGAGACACACCTGGAATGTAGGAGATCCAGTGAGGTTCAAACCCCTACTCTGGAGCAAGGACTTAAAGGTCTCCCACGCAGATGCCCTGACTCCCAGGCCATAGAATCACTCTCACGCTCTTGCTGGCCCAGTCACTATTCAAGTATTTTATACAAAGTGGAACAGTTTTAACAGGAAAGACAGAAAGCCCATCCCAGAAAAGCCAATAGTCTGATGTTCAGGGTGCCCACCTGGAACTGGGGAAGACCTGGGTAAATCTAACCCAAGCTACTATTTTTTTTGTCTGAAACTATTTGGTAAATTCGTAAATTGTTTCAGTCATACTGAAACTGCAGTTTTCAGCAAATAAACTATTCAGCTAAATTTTTTTTCCACAACTCTAATAGGAGCTGATAGTGCTTTGGTATCCCTACAACTGCAGAAATCCACTTGAGTTGCTCCACCAAAGGAATATCCTTATATACAATGTTTAGGACACAAGACAAATGAGAATTCTTGGACTTCTTGGAAGAGGGTCACTTCTTTTTAAGTAACTGCAACTTATTATTTATTATAAAGACCCCAGAGAGCTTGCTCCTTACAACTTATACACAATGCTGAAAACATGTTGATACATATTACATGCAATGAGTTAAAATTTCAAATGTATTGTGATGGGGCAAGGCCAGATGGCTACAGTAAAGTAGTGAGGAACAGGTATGTTATCCCCAGGCTACACAAATCCCTGGTACCATGGTAACCAAATGGCAGTTGCTCCAGGTTAATCAAGACACCTGGGGCCAATTAAGATCTTTCTAGAAGGCAGTGGAGATAGCTACATTGACTGGGACACCTGAAGCCAATCAAGGGCTGGCTGGAACTAGTTAAAAGCCTCCCAGTTAGTCAGTGAGATTTGTGTGTGAGGAGCTGGGAGCAAGAGGCGCAAAGAGCTGAGAGTGAACTGCTGGAGGATTGAGGAGTACAAGCATTATCAGACACCAGGAGGAAGGTCCTGTGGTAAGGATAAAGAAGGTATTTGGAGGAGGCCATGGGGAAGTAGCCCAGGGAGTTGTGGCTGGCATGCAGCTGTTACAGGAGGCACCATAGACAGGTGCGATCCACAGGGCCCTGGGCTGGAACCCAGATTAGAGGGCGGGCCCAGGTTCCCCCCAAACCTCCCAACTCCTGATCAGACACAGGTGAAGTTGACCCAGACTGTGGGTTCCACCAGAGGGGAAGATCACTGAGGTGAGCAAAGCTGCCAATAAGTGCAGGACCCACCAAGGTAGAGGAGGAACTTTGTCACAGTATCTAATTTCATAACTATCAGTATTATCCATAACTAAATTGCTTCAGGGAAAATTGCACTAGGCAACTTGAAATACTCAAGTCAATAATAATTATAAATTGACTCAGCTGTCAAACTAGTTTTACAGCGGATTCATGTGTTCACCTAATATTTCTAGTATTATATTTTGTAAATATAATAAGTGTGAAACAAGTAATCCAAAGTAGCTTTCAATTACTGAAAAAAGCTTTCCATCTTACACAGCTTCTACAAGAGTGAAAGTTGCTAGTTTCCATTTTGTTGATTCATCATGGGTCACAAAACTCATCACAGAAAACAAACATTTATTTGAGATAGGCTATCTCAAAGCAGCACCCTAGGACACCCATATTCACCCATGTCATATAATTATGTCATATTTTAAACAAAGCATTCCATGTAAGATGATATATGAAAAGTCATGATCTGCTGAAACCCAGATATGACATAACTGAGATGTACTCTATGCAAGATATCTCATTTAAGATATCATTGGAAAGGTTATGATTTACTGAATGTAATTATCCAATCTGTATACCTGTATCATTTCTGTATCTGAAGTTAGGAATATTGACTATGTATGTGTATTTCAAATGAGTTACTTTGGGCGCCATTCTCAACTAGCACTTCAGATACAACAATGAGAAAGCTAGACAGTGTTACTGGCCCATTAGCAAAGACAATGGACTGTAAAGGATCTTGGTCTTCCTGTGGACGCTCGAGACAGCCCACGAGTAATGGCTGCCACAGCGCTGCATAGACATGTGTCTGAGTTACCTGGTACGGGACACCTTTCCTCCCCTTTTGGACTGCCAGTGTTTTTCCACTGGAAGACAAAGGGTTCCTGCCTTACAAAAGAGCTATATAAGGCAGGGGAGTGACATCACTGTGGTTCTCCTCTGCCTCCCCACCCAATGAGACACTGAAAAACACCTGGAAGCAAGAGCTGAACTGGGGGGAGAAGGGTTGAGCCCAAGCTGTAAGGGCGTATAGCTTGTGAGTAATAATACCTGAGGTCTCAAGCTGCAGACCAGTGCAGCCGCCTTTCAAGACTTTCTGCAGTCTTCCTGTAATAATATCTAGGGTGAAAAATTACTATTTGTAACCAATTTCTTTAGTGAAACAGGCTTAGTTTGTGTGTGTTTTATCTGCATAGTAATATGCTTTGCTCTGTTTGTGATCTCTCTACCACTTAAAATCTACCTTTTATAGTTAATAAATTTTGTTTTGTTTATTATTAAACCCAGTTTCTGTCATTTCTAACTGTGGGGGGAGGGCAAGAAGTTGTGCCTATCTTCCTCCACATTGAGGGAGGGGGTGAATTTATGAGCTTGCGTTGTATAGAATTCTCTACAGCACGAGACAATATACCATTGGGTCTGCACTCTAAGGGAGGTGGACACCTGAGTGCTGGGGCAAGTCCCTTAAGCAGAGTCTTCTCAGAGCTGATCTCAGTGTCTGTCTCATTCTGCAGTTGGGAGTGGCCCTGCCTGTGTGTGTGCTGGAGGAGTCTTAAGAGCCTGGCTCAGCAAGACAGGTAAAAAGATGGTCCAGGCCAGCAGAACAGGAGGGCCCAGTGGTATCCCAACACATCAGGTGGCATCTTAAAGGGGGCCAACCTATCACATTCACTGTTCTGTCCAATATGTATATCATTAGTGTGTATAAAGTTATGAGATTTTGATGTATCTTTGTTACTGAAATATGTTGTAAATTTGGGAGCCTCCCACTGCTCCCTCTCCAGTAACAACAAAGGAGGTGATCCACACCCAGATAGGTTTTAAATGACCATTAATCAGCAAGGGAGTTGTACACAAGGGATCTACAATTCTGTACGAGAGTTGCACAAGCATCACACAGTGGGGGACTGCTCAACTCTGTGATTCAGCGAAGACGACCAGAACATTTCTAGGCTAGTGTTTTCCAGGCATATGGACTGAGGATATAAAATAGGAGATAGTGGCATCATGCTTTTGACTTTCTTTCCCCTCCCCCCACCACCTACATTGGCATAGACGGTGACTCTGTGGGTGCTGTAAGGCTGGAGCACCCACAGGGAAAAATTAGCGGGTAAAATGGAGATAACAGACTTGTCCTACCTCACAGGGGTGTTGTGAGGATAAATGCTGTAAAGATTGGGAGGTACTCAGACACTATGGTAATTGGGGGCATTTAAGTACTTAAGCTTCTTCTCTGTAACTTTGACAATTTGGCCACATATTGAGTTGAGTCTATGAATGATGATGTTATTTTGAACTTCAAAGAACCACTTCAGGAGTGAGTGATCATCCCACATGCTAATTCTTGATGCAATTCTATTTCTGAGATTTGCATATCACAAACAAGTCGCTATGCTTCGACTTCAAGTACTTGGTGCGCAAGTACCTGACTGCCGTGTTTGCTGAAATACTTCATTCTTTACAGAGCAGTATCCTGCACCACTGTCATCACTGCAGTTTCAAGTTTTCTCAGCTTTCATCTAGAATAAAATGACCCATTTTAAATTCCAGTGGTGTCTCATCTGCGCGCTGAGCTATTCTGGACTGAACTGTGTTGTATCCTCTCCTCAAAGCTTTAATACAATCAGCTTTAGATGACCATCATATCCCCAATAGTTGTTTCAAAGGCAGTCTATGTTTCCTATGTGTTTTAACAAGCTCCTTTAAACAACATTTGCCATAACTGTGTGGACTAAAAGTCAGAGAAAGATGAAGGACAGTGAGAACTAAAACAGAACTGATGTCTGATTCAGCTGCAGAAGATCCCAATAGACAAAGAATAGGCTGAACATGCAGCATATTCAACTAGTGAATGGCTTTAATCCATATCTTGAGACCAGTGTGACTTCTTTTCATGTTATTCAGTGTCATAACTCCGACTCCTGAAATCACCAGGGCCATCTCTTTAAGGAAACGTGAAAAAATCCCAGCTAAATGGTGTATCATGTCACAGTACATGGACACAAGCTCTAATAAAAAATTAGTGTTTCACCCAACTGATTCACTGATTCACACATCTTTCAATTCACACTTTCTTCAATGTGGTCTCTGCATATTTCCAGTTTTGGGGTGTAAATCCCCTGTGCTACTGAGCTTTGGGAACCTTCTGGAAAATAGAGCCCATTGGGGCTTTACTAAAGCCTGGTCTACACTGGGTGGGGTATCGACCTAAGAGACGTAACTTCAGCTACGAGAATAGTGTAGCTGAAGTCGACGTATTTTAGTTCAACTTACATCACGTCCTCCCGGTGCGGGGTCAATTGCCACGGCTCCCCCGTCGACTTTGCCTCCGCATCTCACCAAGCTGGAGTTCAGCAGTCGACGGGAGAGCGATTGGGGATCCATTTATCATGTCTACACTACACCCGATAAATCGATCCCCAATCCGGCAGGTATTGTAGACGTACCCTAATACCCTCAACACTGAACCAACAATTACAGCCAAGGTAATAAAACCACCATAGGGCTCCAATTACTTCCTTTGAGAACTAATTGTGGTTGCAGGGATCTTCTCTACATACCTGAAGTACTTTGGGTTATTTCTTAAACCCTTTGTTGAAGAATCTCTTCATACATAAGGGGGATGAATTCATAAAAAGTGTCATGTCATTTGCATTTGCTGCTGCTGGGAATTCCATACTTGGGGATATATTTGTCTGAGACTGGGTCAAAAAGGAGTATTTGTTACATGGAACCAGAACTTTTCCCATTCTTGGGAGACCCAAGCATCTTCTTGTCAGAAAAGAATAAAAAAGGCAAACCTCATTACACTGAATGTTTAACATGTATGACCACTCTTCAAAATACCATCAGTAGATACATCTCAGATTTGTACTGTTCAACCATCAATCTGTGTAGCTGAGAGAACAAATGGAGAGAATTCAAACTGCTTTCCTATAAGAGATGTTCTTTGGGCCTATCAGGTGTGTTCTTCCAATAACTGAAGACAGCTATATCTACATTGTTTAACTTCTTGAAAAAAATATTATTTCACACTTAATTTGAAAGGGTCAAATAAACTAGACCACTAGGTAACTACACAGATAACATATACAGAGCGGACTGGCTGACCTAGCAACTCAACAAAATAATTTGTGAATAGGACTGCTAGATTGTCCACCTGATTCTGTTCCCACTTGAAATCAGATTGCCACAGCCTAGTGGCCCTCATCTTATTGTCTTATTTCCATGTCTTGTTAGTCAATATTTTATCAATCTCTTTTTCAGAAGCAGCAAGTCACTCCACCACAACATCCACTCTTATGGAAGGACTTTTACCTACTGCAGTTCAGACTTCAAAATAATTCTAGATCATACTGTTATAAAGAAGGCGTTGTTATTTCACCAGCATACGGACATCATGACTTACACAAATCTTGATGAATCTGATATGTTACTAGAAATTTTTTAAACTCCACTATGCCCCCAAGTGCATCAATAAAAGTTAACAATGTTAAAGACACAGTAGCACTCAAAACGCACACACAAAAATCTATGCAAAACACACAAACAAGTGGCCATCTTGTAACTTACATATTCATACTACCCCACAGTAATTTTTTTAAAAAATTTAAGTTAGCATTCAGAATTTGGTATTCAGAAAGTGAACAAATAACAGCACTGACTTCCTCCTCCTCGTGGCTTGCCTTCCTTTTCCCCTTCTCTCTTCATCTTCTCTCTGTCACAGAAGCAGATGTTCCTTGATTACTCTCCTCCTCTAACCCCTCTATTTTCCTCAGTGACCCCATCCCATCTCTTGTTCACCCTTATGTCCACTCTCATTATCTCCCTAATTCTTCTCCTTATCCTCTTACTTTCCTGTCCCCCCCACAGTACAAACATGTTGTAGTTTTTCCCATCTTAAAAAAAAATCCATCCTTGACCCTACTTACCCTTCCAATTACCTTCCCATCTCCCTTCTTCCTTTCATCTCTAAGCTCATTGTGTGCACTGTTTGCAATCTGGAGTTCTTCTCCTCCAATTTCATTCTAGGCTGTCTCCAATCTGGCTTCTGCCCCTTGGCTTCCACTGAAACCACTGTTGTCAAAGTCTCTACAGACCTCTTCCCTATTAAATCTCAGAACTAGTATTCAAGCCTCATCCTCCTTGACCTGTCAGCCACCTTCAACACCATCAACCATGTTCTTCTTGAAATCCTGCCCTTCAGTTAACTTCTGTGACTTTGTCCTCTCCTGGTTCTCCTCCTGTTTCTCTAAACACTCCTTCAGCGTGCCCTTTGGACGATCCTCATCCCCTCTCTAACTTTCTGTGGTGGTTCTACAAGGCTGTGTCCTTGGTCTCCTTCTACATCTTATCTCTGAGTAATCTCATCCATAAACACAAATCACAGATCTACCTCCCTATTCTAGACCCGCCTTCTTCTGTCCAAAATAAAATCTTTCTGACATTCCCTCGTTGATGTCTTGCCACCAGCCCAAGCTCATCATGGCTACAACAGAGCTTGTAGGCATCTCCCCACAAACCCTCCTTTCTTGATCCACCATCACCTCCCAGCCTGTCACTTAGGCCTGTAAGCTGTGTGTCATCTTCAACTCGGACCTCTCTCTAAGTCCTAATATCCAGACTGTCTAAATCTTGCAGATTCCTTCTGTGTAAGATCTCTAAGATATGGTTTTATCTTTCCATTCACACAGCTAAAGCTGTTGGCTAGGCTCTCATCATCCCATATCTCAATTTCTGCAACATCCTTTTCTCTGGTCTTGAAAAATGCAGTCTTGCTCTATTCAAATCCATTCAGATACTGTTGCAAAGATCATTTTGTTTTAACCATGCCATCCCTTTATTTCCATCTCTCCACTGGCTCTATGGTTATCAATAAGCTACTTGTTTTCTCCTTCAAGGCCCTTCATGGCCTATGCTCACCATACCTATCATTCTTTATTCACTATCAAGATGTTGACTCCCAACTTTGATGGCCCATGATTTCAGTCTATATCTCCCACTTGTTAAATTTTCAAAACAGCACATTCATGACTTCTCCCATGCTGTCACTCATGCTTGGGATGTGTTCCCTGTAAATGTCTACAATTTAAAGCTACCTTATTATCTTCCTTTGAAACCTTTCTTAACTCACCTTTTTTGTTATGCCTACAAAAAACTTGACAACAGGCTGCTGGCATGCTGAGACCATGGCCTATCATGCTGACCAATGTTTTCTCATTGTTTCTTTGTTCTCCCCGTCTGTATCTAAATGTTGCCTCTTGTCTCATATGTAAATTGTAATTCTTTGAGATAGGGGCTATCTTTTTTGTTCTGTTTACACACAGGACCCAGCACAATGGGTCCTAGTTCATGGCTAGTGCTCCTAGTTACTATAGTAATACAAATAATGAAGTAAAAGTAGCAGTAATAATAAGAAGTAAAAAAAAGGCAAGCATTTTGCAGGCTTAAATTATGCCCATGCATCTAGTTCTGACTTGTAACACTCAGGGTATGTCTACACTACGGGATTATTCAGATTTTACAGAAATCGATTTTTGGAAACAAAGTCGAGTGCATGCGGCCACACTAAGCACATTAATTCGGCGATGTGCGTCCATGTACCGAGGCTAGCGTCAACTTCCAGAGCGTTGCACTGTGGGTAGCTATCCCATAGTTCCCGCAGTCTTCCCCCCCCCATTGGAATTCTGGGTTGAGATCCCAATACCTGATGGGGCCAAAAATTTGTTCCGAGTGGTTATGGGTAAATGTCGTCAGTCAATTCTCCCTCCGTGAAAGCAACGGCAGACAATCATTTTGCACCCTTTTCCCTGGATTGCCCGAGCAGGCACCATAGCACGGCAACCATGGAGCCCCTTCAGCCTTTTTTCACTGTCACCGTATGTCTACTGGATGCTGCTGACAAATGCGGTACTGCAGTGCTACACAGCAGCATCCCCTTGCCTTTGCAAGTTAGCAAAGATGGTTACCAGCCCTACTGTACCGTCTGCTGCTTTGCAAGTTCACAAAGACGATTACCAGTCATACTGTACCGTCCGCTGCTGTCATGGGTGCTCCTGGCTGGCCTCGGTGAGGTCGGTCGGGGGCGCCTGGACAAAAATGGGAATGACTCCCCAGGTCATTCTCTTCTTTAAGTTTTGTCTAATGGAGAATCAGTCCTGCCTAGAATATCAGGCAAGCCTACTAAAGAACCAGATAGGCAAACAGCCGCTCCAGGTCAGAGCCCCAGACATCCTGCAGAAATGATGAGCTGCATGCCATTCTAGAGGGTGCTCCTGCAACAACCCCACCCGTTGCTTCCCTCCTCCCCCATCCCTCCTGGGCTATCGTGGCAGTTATCCCCCCATTTGTGTGATGAAGTAATAAAGAATGCATGAATAAGAAACAACACTGACTTTATTGCCTCTGCAAGCAGAGATAAAAGGGTGGAGGGGAGGGCGATTGGCTTACAGTGAAGTAGAGTGTGTGAGCCTTTGGTTGACACTGGTAAAATACTACATGTCCTAGGATATGTATGTTGGGGGACAGTTCTAAATGGCAGCTTAATTCTTTTATTTGCAGCAAAATGTAGAGGTCTAAGTATCTGATTGTGAGCCCTGGTAGCAAGGAGTAGGCTGGGGTAGGTGCAACTGCGTGGTGCTGCTGACTGGGAGAGCAGCCTGAGGAAGAAGCCTCCAGCTGCCATGATATTCCAGGCAGGACTGAATCTCCAATAGACAAAACTTGAAGAGAATGACCTGGAGTCATTCCCATTTTTGCCCAGGTGCCCCTGGCCGACCTCACCGAGGCCAGACAGGACCACCCACAGGATGACAATGATGGATACCAGTCATACTGTACCGTCTGCCGTCCGCAAGACAAGGCAAGGGGATGCTGCTGTGTAGCACTGCGTCTACCAGCAGCATCCAGCAGACATACGGTGAAATTGAAAAAAGGCGAGAAACGATTTTTTTCCCCTTTGAATTCACAGAGGGGGGAGACGGATGACGACATATACCCTGAACCACCCGCAACAATGTTTTTGACCCTTCCGGCTTTGGGAGCTCAGCACTGAATTCAAATGGTTTTCGAAGAGTGCAGGAACTGTGGGATAGCTACAGTCGTCAGTAGCCCCTCCCTCCATGAGCGTCCATTTGATTCTTTGGCTTTCTGGTACGCTTGTCTCAGCTCCTTAAGTTTCACGCAGCACTGTGTTGAGTCCCTGTTGTGGCCTCTGTCCATCATGGCCTTGGAGATTTTTTTCAAATGTTTTGGCATTTCATCTTTTGGAACGGAGTTCTGATAGAACAGATTCATCTCCCCATACAGAGATCAGATTCAGTATCTCCCGTACGGTCCATGCTGGAGCTCTTTTTTGATTCTGGGACTGCATGGTCACCTGTGCTGATCAGCGCTCCACGTTGGGCAAACAGGAAATAAAATTCAACAGTTCATGGGGCTTTTCCTGTCTACCTGGTCAGTGCATCCGAGTTCAGATTGCTGTCCAGAGCGGTCACAATGGTGCACTGTGGGATAGCTCCCGGACGCCAAAACCGTCGAATTGCGGCCACACTAGCCCTAATTTGAAATGGCAATGCCGATTTCAGTGCTACTCCCCTCATCGAGGAGGAGTACAGATATCGATATTAAGAGCCCTTTATAGCGAAGTAAAGGGCTTCGTTGTGTGGACGGGTGCAGGGTTAATTCGATATAACGCTGCTAAATTCGAGATAAACTCGTAGTGTAGACCAGGCCTCATTCTCCTGATTCATTCAGAAATTATCAAGGGGCTTAACTGTGAATTGCTGAGTAGTCTTAGAAGATCAATGGGAGTAGAAGGTACTCAGCTGAGCACATAACATGATCCAGATCCAACTGTAAAGTTTAAAGTCTTGTGATGTGGAAAAAGATACTTATTTTAGGGGCAAATGCCTGTGGTGTCAATCAAGCATTGAGCTTACACTCTCAGAGGTGAAAGGCCAATAAACACTAACCCATAAAGCTGAATAACATATCTTAACTCTGAAAGACAAGGTGGGTGAGATAATTATTTTTTATTGGACCAACTTCTGTGGTAAAATAATAAGTTTTTGTGCCACGTAGAGCTCTTTAAGTCTGCAAAAGATACTCCGAGTGTAAGAGCTAAAAGCAAGATGGAATGGATTGTTTAGCATAAGTAGTTAGCACATATTCTAAGGGAATAAATCCAGTGTTGTAGCCATATGAGTCCCAGGATATTAGAGATATAAGATGGGTGAGGTATTGTCTTTTTTGGACCAATTTCTGTTGGAGAGAGAGAATCAAGCTTTCGAGCTACACAGAGCTCTACCTCAGACCTAAGGAATAAAAGATATTACCACACCCACCTTGTCTGTATACTCACAGGACATGCATCTATTTTTGTTGTAAGATAAGCAAACAAGAGTTTGAACATTTAAAAAGTGAAACATCTTACATTGAATTGGCTCATTTCATCCCAAAGGAGCCCAAATTACTTCATAGACTTTACTTATAGAGGAATCATTTCCCCCACCACTAATATGCAACCACATGTAGGACAGAAAGTGGCAACTGTCTAAAAATGCACAGCAACATTATGTTACAGTTTCGTACAAGGAATGAATATAATATTCAGTTGAAACTGCATGTGGAATTCTAAGAACCAGAATGTATTTACTCTGAGTCAAATTCTTTAGCCATTATTTAAGCAAAACTCTAACTGAATAAATGTGGATTTTGCTTGATATAAGGACAGCAAAATTTAGTACTCCAATTAGAAACTCCTTCTTTGCCTCCCTTACAATTATCCTGAATTTTGTCATTCTTCCATATGTACATCCCTTCAGATTTGCAAATTTTCATGATAGCAGGCCTCCATACAAGGTTAGGTTTTCATCAAAAATAGGCAGAATGATAACAATGCTATAATTTTTCATACACTTTGCTTTAGATCCAAGTTAGGATGCATAGATATAACTTTTGGACTTCCTCAATTGTTTAGCCAACAGACAGCTGTCTGTTTATATTTGTTTTAAAGTATCTCAGCCTTTAAACCTAAGATATAACTCTGTTTATGGGATTTTGTCTTTTAGTGATATATAGTTAGGGGGGTGGGGGAATCAATCTAGGTCTAGATGATGAAAGCCACAATGCAGGGTCAATACTAATTACACAGATGATTCTTGAGTGGTACAATACCACCTCTAGTATATACCAATGGGTCAGGTGTGCTACATAATTAAATGAGAAAATATATTCATTTGGGAGAGAATTAATAGTACTACTGGAGTTAAAGATTTGCATAATCATGTTGACTTTGAAGATTACACTTCAAAACCAAATTAATAATGCCTTTCACTATAGCTTGCCACAGAAGTCCATGCTCATACAGCTATGTTGTGTTGACCTAAACCACAACATCTTTATGATGATTCAGAGCCCTAAATGCAATGAGCCATTATTTAAAATTGCTATATTTCCTGGAAGACATGGGTGTATATCACCGCCACCCATTGGAATTGTGGGTTAAACTCCCAGTTCATGATGGGGCAAAAACATTCTCGTGGGTGTTGCTGGGTGTGTGCCGTCACTCGCTCCTCCCTCCGTGAAAGCTACAGCAGATGCCATACTGCCAGCAGACGGTGCAGTACAGTGCACCGCCTGTCTCTTGATACTATGAATCCACCTCGCATGTCCTCTCGTCTTTCTATCTACTCTTTTATCTAACCATTTCCCGCCTTTTTTCGGCTACCGTGAACCAAGCAGCACAGCTTCTGCCGCAAATTCTGCTCTCCTGCTCTTGCATCGCTACTTAATTTTTCCATGTTGTCTCTCCTGGGCTTGTGTGCAAGCTACAGAAGGCAACAATTCCCCATCGTTTTTCGGCCATCGTGAACCGAGCCGCACAGGTTCCGCCACTTTTTCCATGTTGTCGGTCCTGGGCTCCCGTGGAAGTTATAGACAGCAACAATTCCCTGCCGTTTTTTGGCCATCGTGACCTGAGACGTACAGCTTCCACTGCAAACTCTGCTCACACTTCTTCTGCAAATTCTGCTCTCCCACTCTTGCAGCTCTATCGAGCTTCCCGAGCTACAGAAGACAACCATTTGCCGCCTTTTATCAGCCATCTTAAACCAAGCAGGCCTCCTAGTTTCGCAACCTTTTTCCGGGATTACCCATGCAGGCACCATAGCGTGGCAATCATGGAGCCCACTCAGACCTCCGCTGCAGTTTTGACCATTGTAAATACCTCACGCATTATCCAGCAGTATGTGCAGTACCTGCAAAACCAGGCGAGGAAGCGACGACAATGCAATTACTATACTGATGAGGACATGGACATAGACGTTCCTAGAAGCACGGCATGTGGCGATTGGGAGATCATGGTGGCATTGGGCCAGGTTCATGCTGTGGAACGCCAATTCTGGGCCCGGGAAACAAGCACAGACTGTTGGGACTGCAGAGTGTTGCAGGTCTGAGATGATTCCCAGTGGCTGTCAAACTTTCATATGCATAGAGCCATTTTCATGGAACTTGCTGTCCACTGCCCTGAAGAGCTAAGACACCAGAATGAGAGCAGCCCTGACCATTGAGAAGCGAGTGGCAATAGCACTCTGATAGCTTGCAATGCCCGACAGCTACCGGTCAGTCGGGGATCAGTTTGGAGTGGGCAAATCTACTGCAGAGGCTGCTGTGCTGCAAATAGCCAACACAATCATTGACCAGCTGCTATCAAGGGTAGTGATTTTGGGAAATATGCAGACCTTTGTAGATGGCTTTAATGTGCTGGGGTTCCCTAACTCCAGCGGGGCGATAGACAGAACACCTATCACTGTCTTGGCCCCAGAACACCGGGGCGGCCAGTACATAAACCGCAATGGGTACTTTTCCATGGTGCTGCCAGCACTGGTGGATCACAAGGGACGTTTCACTGACATCAATGTGGGATGGCTGGGAAAGGTGCATGATGCTCGTATCTTCAGGAACTCTGGTCTGTTTGAACAGCTGCAGGAAGGCACTTACTTCCCAGACCAGAAAATTACTGTTGGGGATGTTGAAATGCCTATAGTTATCCTCAGGGACCCAGCCTACCCCTTAATGCCATGGCTCATGAAGCTGTACACAGGCACCCTGGACAGTAGTAAGGAGCAGTTCAACTATAGGCTGAGCAAGTACAGAATGGTGGTAGAATGTGCTTTTGGACGTTTAAAAGCTCACTGGCACAGTTTACTGACTCAGTTAGATCTCAGCACAACCAATATTTCAATTGTAATTGCTGCTTGCTGTGTGCTCCACAATATCTGTGAGAGTAAGGGGGAGACATTTATTGGCCTGGTGGCCAATTTCGCACAGCCAGACAACAGGGCGATTAGAAGAGCGCAGCAGGGCGTGCTGTGCATCAGAGAAGCTTTGAAAGCCAGTTTCATGACGGGCCAGGGTACGGTGTGACAGTTGCGTTTGTTTCTCTTGAAGTTACCCACACCCTATATATATGAAAAGAAATAAAGTCAAAATTGTTTAAAAACTGTTCTTTATTATTTGATGCACAACGCATTGAGAGCAATTATAAGGTAGACTGGGGGAGGAGGGGGGTTAAGAGGGTGGAGGAGGAGGGAAGGACAAGTCCAGAAACCAAATCAAAAGTTTGCATATGCCAGCTTTCTGGTATATGGGCGATCCTCTGGGGTTGACTGTGTGGGTCCCCATAGCCTCCCCCCTTGTGTTCTTGGGCGCCTGGGTGAGGAGGCTATGGAACTTGGTGAGGAGGGAGGGAGGTTATACAGGGGCTGCAGTGGAAGTCTGTGGTCTTGTTGCCTTTCCCACATTAGATCCACCATACAGCGGAGCATGTCAGTTTGCTCCCCCGTGAGCTTGACCATAGCGTCCTGCCTGCTCTCATCACGTGCGTCCCTCCTCTCTTCGTGTTCCTGAAATGCTTTACGGGACTCCACAATTGTTTGCCTCCACTCATTCAGCTGGGCCCTATCAGTTTGTTTTTTCCGCCTTCTAAAGTGGACCAGCCTCTGCGACGGAGTAGATATGTACCATGTTGAAACATTTGCACCTGCGGGAGGAGAAAAAGGGAGGGTAGTATTTTAAAAGATACATTTCAGAGAACAAAGGGGACACTTTGGTGTGAGTAAGCCATCATACATGGCCGGGCAACAGAATTCAGCTTGCAGGCAGCCTAGGGGCATGCAGGGTTCTGCTTCTTCTACATTCATTTCAATGCTTTCAAACTGCTGGGCCCCGCTTCCCATAGCAAGCAATGCCTGGTCGGTTTGCCATATAAAAGGAGGGCCTGTGGGCTGTCTGGGATGATCGCTTCACACCACACCCCTCCCGCCCCCCGCACCCACTGCGTGGCTCCGATGAGGCTCTGAGCAGGGATGATCCTTTTAAACTAAACATGAACAGCCCAGCACAGCTGGGTCCCCCCGCACTGTGTGGCTCCGATCAGGCTCTCACTCACCAGAAATACCTTCTCCAGGGTCATGGTCCGGGAGCTCGCCTTAGGAGTGGGGGGAGGCTATTGGCTCCAGCATTAAGAATAGTTCCTGGCTGGGGGGAAAATGGATTCCCCACTTGCTGCCTGTGCACTGTCCTCCTCCTCCTCTTCGTCCTCCAGTGACTCTTCCTCCTTGCTCCGTGCAACTCCCCCTCTGCAGGTGTCCACGGACAGTGGTGGGGTAGTGGTGGCATCACCCCCCACAATTGCATGCAGCTCATGATAGAAACGGAATGTATGGGGCTGTGACCCAGATCACCCATTCACCTCCTTGGTTTTTTGGTACGCTTGCCTGAGCTCCTTGATTTTTGTACGACACTGCTCTGTGTCCCTGGAATAGCCTCTTTCTGTCATGGCCCTGGAAACTTTAGCGTACGTATTTGCGTTCCTTTTTTTGAAATGTAGTTCTGCCATAACAGACTTTTTTCCCCAACATGCGATGAGATCCAGTACCTCCCGTTTGGAACATGCTGGAGCTGGTGTGCGAATCCGGGAAGGCGTGATCTCTTGTGATAGTGGACTCTGCATGGTCGCCTGTGATGGTGAACTTGCTGATGGTCACCTGTGCTGATGGTGACCAAACAGGAAATGAAATTCAAAAGTTCCTGGGGCTTTTCCTGCCCACCTGGCTAGTTCATCGGAGTTCAGAGTGTTGTGCAGAGCGGTCACAAGGGAGCATTCTGGGATAGCTCCTGGAGACCAATAATGTCGAACTGCATCCACAATACCTTTAACCTAGGACTGCAATCTCGATTTAAGCGCTACTCCACTTACAGAGATGGAGTACAGAAATCGGATTAAAGAGCCCTTTAAATCGAAAAAATGGTTTGGTCATGTGGACGGAACCATTTTTTTTTCCAAATTAACTCGGCTAATTCCGAAATAACAGACTAGCGTAGACCAGGCCTGAGTTGCGGAGAGTTCGGCAAACTCTAAAGGTTCTTTTGGTCAGTGAATGGGAGCGTGAGCCACAATTGGTGGACACATACCATCCAGTATTATAACCCCTGCTGTTAAAACCTTCCACTAAGTTCCTGATTGTTTCTTTGAGAGGCCTTTACTTGTCTTGCAATCAGTCAATCACTACCCAAAGTTATTTCAAAATTAATGATGCCAACAAAACAAAATATAAAGACACACACCACCTCAAAAAGTTTTCCTCTAAAATCTGGGGGATCGGGGATGACTGAACATCATGTGTGGTATGCTGTTCTAAAAAGCATTACAAGGTAAATAATTTCCCCTGTAAAAGTACCAGTTGGGCACGTTTTTCACTCCTGGGAAGCTAAAAAGGCAAAGGGAAAAGCACAACCATAAAAATTGCAACAGGCAGCAATAACCCACCTACCAACAATAAGAAAAAACTTTTAATCCACCTACCAACAATATGAAAAATAACTTTATAAAGTTTTTTCATATTGTTGGTAGGTGGGTTATTGCTGCCTGTTGCAATTTTTATGGTTGTGCTTTTCCCTTTGCCTTTTTAGCTCTCCAGGAGTGAAAAACCTGCCCAATGCGCGTATGTGTGTGTGTGTGTATGTGTATGTATATATATATACACAACCAACCAACAATATGGAAAAGAATAATATATATATATTATTTTTGAGGTGGTGTGTGTCTTTATATTTTGTTTTGTTGGCATCATTAATTTTGAAATAACTTTGGGTAGTGATTGACTGATTGCAAGAGTCAGAAAAGAATAATATATATATATATATATATATATATATATATATATATATATATATATATATATTATTCTTTTCCATATTGTTGGTTGGTTGTTTTTTTGCTGCTTGTTACACACATTCATTTATAAAATTGCATGTGTATCCATATTATTTATAGACAGAGATACACAAACACATGCACAATAAAAGGGACAAGTAATATACCTCCTCCTAAACCACCAAATTTAACCCATCGAATACCTTTAAGAGGAGTCAAAAAGAGAAAAACAAACAAACAAAACATATATTTGGCCAACTAGAATGAGGGACATCCCAAAAGACACAAAACTATCAGGAGTGGGAGTTTGGGGTTGCCTATTTCAGAAACTGGTTCTTCAGTTCAGAGATCACAGCAGGATTCCTAGACAGAGGCTAAATCAAAGCAAGCACTTTGTAAATGAAGTGTATGGAACTATCACCATGTAGCTGCTGTGTATAAGACTGCAGTGGAAATTTGTTTGAGGCAGGAAGCAGAGCCCAGCCTCTCTCAGACATAATGAGTCCTTCTAATTTAGACCAGACAGGCCACAAAAATGCAAAATGCAATCAGGCAACTATTTCAACACAGTCCTCTTAGTGACACCACTGCCCAGGGAATTGATGTCCGAGGAAACAAAAAGTTTGGTCGACTCTCTAAGGGCTTTAGTCCAGTAGAAGTAGAACCTCATGTACATTCTAATATTTCATTCACTGAAAAGGATGGAATGAGCATGAACTTGTGGAAAGAATGTTGTCAGGGTAATGGGCTCATTACAGCAGAAGTTAGTCACCGTGTAGCTCCCCCTTACGCATGTCAAATTTGGTACAAGGTGAATCATTCACAAGAACCTGAAACTTGCTTTGTCTATCAGCAGATATCACTAAGTTAGTGCCACCAGGAAAATTAATATCCACTTATGAAACTTGAACTCACAGGTTCCAAGTGTCTCAGAAAAGGCCTTCATCAGCCTTACCATAACCACATTAATATCCCATGATAAATGTGGGGCTTTTAAACACTAGATTTCAAAAGTCACAAGTCCCAAATTAAACTGATGAGGAGGAACTGCAAGGATACCTGTCTATTTTTCAGTAATTCATAAAAGGCTGAGATAACTGCTAAGTGTAGCAGGATGCAATGTAGTCATAGCTGAGTCAATCTCAGGATGTTAGAGAGACAAGGTGGGTGAGGTAATATCTTTTATTGGATCAACTTCTGGTAGCGAGAGAGACAAACTGTCAAGCCATACAAAGCTGTTGTTCAGGTCTGGGAAAGAAACTCCTAGCATCACGTCCTTTCCCAGAAAAAGAGCTGTGTGTGGCTTGAAAGCTGATCTCTCTCTCACCAACAGAAGTTGGTCCAATAAAAGGTATTACCTCACCCACCTTTTCTCTCTAAGTGTAGCTGGATGAAGTTTAATTTCTACATTAGACTCAGACAGGTGAAGAAGGTAGTTAAGCAGGTCTTCTGCAGGTCAGGTAGAAGGATCAAGTAGGCCCTGCTTGCTCCATATCACAAATCATTTCCACTTACAATTGTTCTGAGAAACGAAAAGGATTTGACCTAGCTGCTCACTGACTAAATACCCACAAAGCTCTACCCTCTCACAAGTCAGCTTGTCAGCATGGCGCTAACAGGGCAGTTTGGTTGTCAGTGGTCAAAAGTCATATGCTCAGTCTAATGACTATGGCCAACTGCAAAAGAGTAATCAAACCTTTGTTTCTCCCTGAACTTTCCCATAACTCTTGGTACTAGAAATACAGTTGAAAAGGTATATAGGAGTCTTTTTTTCCCAGTGGATGTATAAGGCAGCCTTTGTCAGGACAGTCTCCCTGACGCCATGATCAGAAAAGTTCAAAATCTTCCTCAGGTTAATAGCAAAGATCCACTTTCACTGTCCTCCACTAGAAGAAAATCATCTTCAGGCAGAGATCTACTTGGATACATATACAAAGGGGGCCCGATTTTGATTTGGGTCTTTCAGCACTGTAGTAATATAAATAATAACTACCAATAATTCTGGACACCCTATTATTATACAGTAAACTGAGCAAAACTCAGTACTAAAACTATAGGTACGTGAAAATAAGTACATGGTATCCCAGTACTTTAATCCTCCACCTCTATCTCCATTTTGTTTGTCATTTATTGCAATGTTGCCTCTAATTTAGATTATTAGCTCCCTGGGACAAGGACCCTGTTAATTTTATTTGTTTTATAAGCACCACAAACAGCTTTGGAAAGTTAGAAAAAAATAACAAGACTAATCCATTCCTATGGGACTCTTCCTTAAAAAAACATACAACAACCAATACATGTATATTTCTAGGGTCAGATTTACACCTTACGTGCCCCTAGGCACAGCATCTTCAGCGCACACACACGCACACACACACCGTCCGCCTACAGCTGACCTCCGTGTTTTCCTTGGAAAATGAAACTTGTAACCCACTTTTAACTTTTAGGCATCCTAGAACGCCAGCACCCCTATGCATGTGCCTGCTGTGCCTAATTGGAAATACAACCCTGTATATTTCAAGATTCATGAAGGAGCAGACTCACTCTTCTGCCCAAGATCTCTGAATAACGATGCAGCAGCACTGAGCACAGGGCCAGACCAGATGATTTGGCAGCCTACGTTTGTGCAGGGATATAACAACTTGCACATTACCACCTCTATCATAAAATACAATATGCTATACTATATGCAAACAGAAAAATTTCACACCCAACTAAGGTACGAAAGGCTCTCCAAGAAAAAACAACTATATTATGCATTATTAAATATTCTAACTTTGTGCTTAAAGTGTGGCTAGTATGGTACTTGGATAACAGTGATTTTTCCTATGCATTTTTAGCTTATTTTCTTTCACACAATTATACATTTGCCCAATTGCCTCTTGCAGGCCAGGCTACTTTGCTATACATTTTCAAATTCTTTTTAAATCAATCCCATAATAATTCCTATATAGGGTATTTGCTTCTAAAAGGTTTCTTTTTTTTTCTTGCACAAACTAAACCTTACTATTTTGTGATTTAGTACTGTTTTCCCCACCAGATGGCAGTAACTTCAACTTAATATAAACCAGACTAGTTGTCACATGTGCAGCAAACAATAGTATTCTTTATGTTTGGGATTTTCATAAAAGGGATTGCTGGCTGTTAACATGGAGTTGTTTTAGATCCCTGTGATTTAATTACAAATCGAAGGGTAATGTTTTCTACTAATGGCTAAGGTGTTAACCATGATCAGTGTGCTTTGCAAAGTAAACTGCAGTCTGTTTGTAACAAATAGCTCTTACTCTGACCCATTTTTTATTATACCTGAAAGTCACTGGTTGCATTTTGAAAATGGTGGGGATTCTACCTCAATTATATTTCCTTCTTTTTTTCCTTCCCAATATTTGTCCACAAGTAACTGCCAATATTACACCAAGTTTTAACTAATTTAAAGCTCACTTCATGTGCATTAGTGCATATGTTAATAATTATAGAGTATTCATAATTTAAAATGCTGATTATTCAATATTTTACCAAACATATGTCTTCCACTCTCTTCTAGACTTTCATGAGCTGAATAAAGCCTCACCAAATCTTTGTCCCCAGTGAAATAAACTTGGAAGAAATAATGGAAGCTCCTTTTGTTGTAGGACATGTCAAACATACAGCAACCGATCAGACTTTTGTTATTTTGGTGTTAGCTCTTGTTAGTTTGGTATGGTAGAAATGTATGCTTTTGTGTACCAGGCACCAAAACTTATAACAGAGGTTCCTGTTCCTAGTTTTTTTTATGAAGCATTATGCCACTAGTCTGATTGTTAGCCCACCCTAACTCAGCTTCCTCCATGGCAAATATGTAATGGCTTCATTTTTTAGAAAGCAAAACAAATAAGCTTTTCATGAATCACTACAAACCTTTTGCTAGAAAGGCAGAGACTTATGGAGAACATAAAATAGATCCAGCTATTATTATACCTCGATTAAAGCTACATCTCTGCTTCAGGATTAATAGTGTTAAAAGTAAACAATATATTACTAATATGATATATCCAGACATAAATATTCCAATTAAATTTTACCTTTTCTTAAATTCATGATTCAAATTTTAAAGCCTGTTAGATCTGGTCTTCCTTTGATGTGCAAGTGTAAATCCCAATATTAACATTAATATGATCTGGAGGTGAACATATTCTTACATTGACACTCAGAAATACTGTTTTAGATAGGCATGACAAATATATGATGCAGAAGATTTCTGTTTGATTTAGACAAAATTCAAATCTAATACCTTTGAATGTGTCATGGAAAACTTGAAAACAACAAAACATGCCTTTTTTAACAAATACATTATTTCTCTTCTGTTCTTTACTCCTAATAAAAGTCAAAATAAATACATCTTTTTGCCTATGTAAAAATTTGTTATGGGCCCAGAAATTACAGAAATTACATAAGAATGGCCATACTGGATCAGACCAAATGTCAATCCAGCCCAGTACCCTGTCTACTGACAGTGGCCAATGCCAGGTGCCCCAGAGGGAGTGAACCTAACAGGTAATGATCAAGTGATCTCTCTCCTGCCATCCATCTCCATCCTCTGACAAACAAAGGCTAGAGATACCATTCCTTACCCATCCTGGGTAATAGCTATTAATGGACTTAACCTCCATGAATTTATCTAGTTCTCTTTTAAACCAGCACATCCCTCGGCCTGGGCCACTTCCCGCAGCCCCCATTGGCCTGGAGCGGCGAACCGTAGCCAGTGGGAGCCAGGATCAGCTGAACTTGTAATCAGATTGAGATAAAATGCATTCCTTGCAAACCAGAGGGGAAATTCTGACCCCACTGCAGTCAAGGGCAAAATTCCCATTGAATTAGAAACATAGAATAGAATATCAGGGTTAGAAGGGACCTCAGGAGGTCATCTAGTTCAACCCCCTACTCAAAGGAGGACCAAAACCCAGACAGATTTTTGCCTCAGATCCCTGAGCGGTCCCCTCAAGGATTGAACTCTCAACCTGGGGTTTAGCAAGCCAATGCTCAAACCACTGAGCTATCCCTCCCAACTTCGGTCAGGATTTAATTCTAGGTTCCTGCCTTAGGTTCTCCTAGTTCTGAACACTATCAACTAGCAGAATGATTGCAACAAATTCAAATTCACATCCAGAAAAAAAACATTCTAAAGCATGGTACTTAAGTGGGAAAATTTTCCATCATTTTAGTTTGCAAAAACATCAGCTGCAATAGTGTGCAACTATCCATGTTAATGTTGGATTATGGACACCTGTAACTGAAATTTCAAATAAAGAATTCAAGACTTACCCCTAATTTGTGAAACAAAAAGGATCTTTTTGCAAAAGTCATAACAGCAGCCATCCACCTGAAAGAAATACAGTGAATCAAGATGAGGGTAAAGGATTAAAAGGACCATATACCAAAGCCAGACACTTCAAAATAACCCAGTGACATTATATTTAACTCCTTTTCAAAATCAATTAAAATTATATCCCAGAGTTACAAAAACACAGGAGTAAAAGAGGGAAAAAGTCTTGTCTTTTAGTTTACAAGATTTGATAAATTTCCCCAAGATGCTTTCTGCCAGAGAATTACAGTACATCAGTAAATCAAGAATTTCAAATAGTATAACCAAATACAGATATTATTAGCCAGATTGATGATGGTACTCATCCACTTTGCTTTCATTTAATACAGAAATAAAATTTTACACTCTGAAAGAGTAACCCAATCTTTATGTAAAAAGTAGTACATAATTACATAATAATAACCTCCAACACTGTAGTTATGTTATAGAAAGGTATAGTGTTGTGAGATATTATTGTAAAATATTAATTTAACTAAAGAAAAATTGATTTTATCTTCTATTTGCGAAACTGTACATTTTTGTATTGTATTATAAAATGAGTTTAGAAAATCTAGAAATTTTCACTCCAGTTACATGCATATTTTAAGATATTTGATTTTTTGCCAAAAAAATGTAGCTGAAGCAGTTCATATATACATGTATAGATACAGTTTCAGAGAGGAAATTAAATTCTGATATTTCTTGAAATAACAGCCTGTTGGCCTTGAGTATGTAAAGCTTTGATAAATTAATATATTGTATTTTAATATTAATTATATTCTAATATAATAGCTGAATTATGCCGTATTTATGTTGACATTACAACGTAATTACAATGTGACTGGACTTTAATACTTGTAATGACTGCTTATTCATAATATCTACACATAGTAATTTCTCTGAAGTTATACCTGTCACACAAAATCGCTAAAAGTTTAAAAGTAAAAAATAAAAAACAACAAATTATTTTAGAATAGCTACTGTTTATTTAGTATAGCTGGATTGTAAATGTACATGCATTCATAATGAAACAGAAGACAAGCACAAGTAATTCAGCTACATGGTCCACCTCTGGTTATAGGATTTTGTATAGGCACATACAGAAAACAAAAACAAAAACATAATCAGAGTAATTTACAGTATAACATTTTAAGTATGAAACTTCAGGGATGATAAGTTATTGAATCATGTAGCTAATCTTCAGGTTATTATGGTGCAGGAGTAGCTACTCTATAGTTAAGTTTGCAACCAGTTTCTATTTTTAAAATCTTATTTTAGCCCCCCGAACCTATTTTTATTTTTAATTAATTAAAAAGTAGTCTGAATTTTTGATTGTGTTAAGTGGCCTTTTTGTCATCCTTCATACTTTACATCTACATAAACTATTCACTGTCAGTATAAAGTTGAGTTTTATATCCTGAGATTAGTGTTGAAAGAGTAGTATTCATTTTGAGTTAAGGTTGTTGTGTTGCAATGAAATAAGTATTACTCTGTACTTGATAATGAGAAATGTATGGCAGTTTAAGATGATGGCCCCAATCCTAGAGGAAATCCACATGTCCTCAATTTACACACTGTGGGTAGAGTCCCACTGAAGTGTTTGTCATCAATGGGATTATTCACAATGTATTAAGTAAAGTATAGACACAAGTCTTTCCAGGGTCAGGCATTATATTGGCTTTAACTTTTTCAATTCCTTGCTCTTAAACTTAGTAAATTATGTGATAGATCAATAAATTGTTACATTCAACAACCTTAATTGGCTTTTTAAATGTGTGTTTGTTTTTCTTTGTTTCTGGAGGTTCAATTAGTGTTAAATACAAGTTTGAAAAAGCACAACCACTATGTAATTATACTGTAATTACAGCTACTATATTATAAAGTGTAACTGTGGTATGGATACTGTCTGATACTGCCACCTAATTTGTCATTAACAAAAAATGACTAGAGCTTGACATTACTTCCCCCCAGAAAACAAGAAAAGTGATGTATGATCATATAATTAAAACATCAGTAATGATCAGAGAGGGGGTTTGTTTTCAACAATTGGTATTTTAAACTAAAAGTGACAACAGGAGGAAAATGTGAGGAAGAACTACTGAAACTGGGTAGTTAGGAAAGAAAAGAAGAAACAAGTTAGATTAATATAGTCACTAATCCATCTTTCCCAGGAGCATAAGTATGTGCGGGAGAAGGGAGGGAAGAAAGAAAAAGTAATGGTGATGGCAGAGTGCTAATTCAGTGTTCAAAGTGGATCCCTCTCTAATAAAATATGGTTATAAAATGTATTACGAGCAACTCATTCAAAAAACCCAAACAAACGAACAAGCAAACCACTGGTGCAGCCACAGCTTTTAGTAGCATTTTCCTTTGCTGCTGTATAACTTCTTAATTTCACCTTGCAATGAACAAAATCGGGAGACTGATGTTCCCCCTTTTTATTTTTTAAACAAACCATAAAATTGAAAATCTGGTTCAAAATGTGATAAAGCATTATGTAAAAATGTAACTATACTGATGCATCCTTCATATGCTGCATCCAAATTTATCTAAAGAAAAATTACCTGATGAGTTATTACAAATCCCTCAAAAAGGGGTATAATTTGGAAACAGTAAAAAATACTTGCCCATAAAGTAATTGCTATACAGTAGAACCTCAGAGTTACCAACTGACCAGTCAACCACACACATCACTTGGAACCGGAAGTACACCATCAGGTAGCAGAGACCAAAAAAAGGAAATACAGTACAGTAGTATGTTAAATGCAAAGTATTAAAAAATAACGGGAAAGTTTAAAAAAAGATTTGACAAGGTAATGAAGCTGTTTTCTGTGCTTGTTTCATTTAAATTAAGATGGTTAAAAGCAGCATTTTTCTTCAGCAGTAAAGTTTCAAAGCTGTATTAAGTCAGTGTTCAGTTGTAAACTTTTGAAAGAACCACCATAATATTTTGTTCAGAGTTACGAACTATCTCTGTTCCCAAGGTGTTCCTAATTGTGAGGCTCTACTGTATTAAAGTTGCTTTCTGATTAGATGGAAGGGTCAATATAGATACAGATTTGCCCCACAGTTTCTTGCAACATCCAGTGGGCCAGGACTATATAGCTCAAAAGATTTGATCTTGCTCAACATCCACACATGCCGACTTTTGGTCCAAGGAATCGGTTGATTGGTCTAGCATCATGAAAGTTTATTGGCTCACTGCACAACTCAGTTACCCATGCATAAAGGGAAACATATGATCCGAAAAAGACCCTTTTCCATATTTCTTGCATATCACTCTGCTTTGGTGCAGACATTTAATGAACTACTCCTCTTGTTAGTAGACTTTTTTGGGCAGTTCTTCACCCAATTCACAAGCTGAATTGAGGAACTACTTTACAGAGGTGGCTAATAATACTGCTTCAAAGCACTGCAAGTTATAGCTCAAAGGCTGTGGTCATTAAGATACCAGCTTTACAAGCAGAGACAATGCATATCCATTGATAGTGGGGGGGGCACAGTTTAAAGGTTTGGCTCCCCTCAGGCAGGCCCCACCCCTTACCCTCAGTCTCCCCTCCCGGAAAGCAGCAGCCCCTCCCTGCAGTGCCCAGCCTTTGCTCCTGCCTCTCCCCACTGGGCACAGCTTGCAGCTCACCCAGCCTCCGAGGTCACTTGACTGACTCTGCCAGCTACTTCACAGGAAGGGGGTCTGGTGGCACCATGTGACCAAGGAAGCCAGCCCTGAGTCAACAGGAAACCCACACATAGGAGTGGGGCACTCCAGCCCCAAACCCCTGGAGGCTGGGTGGTTTCCAGAGGTGGCTTCCAATGCCCCCTCCCCCACCATCTGGGGGCTCCTGCGCATTACCCACAGTGTGGCCCTGGTTAAATCCCCCCCAGGTCTCTGTGCAAGACCCAAAAAAACACCGGGGCAGGGGCTTGGCCCCACAGGTTACCACTGACCCGGCAGCGCCCCCCCGCAAGTCTCAGGCAGTTGCCGTATTTGCTCCCCAGGTGCAGCCCCACTGGCCTTGCTGGAGGGTAGTTATGGGTCAGTACTACCATGAGCCAGGCCTGCAAAGCGGGAGGACAAAGGGGGCAGCTCGCTATTGGTGGCATCTGTTCTGAGATAAATTACTGTGCACTCACATATTTTGAACCCACTCCCTGCAAAAAACAAATAAATAAAAATATAAACCCTGGCAGAAATCGGGGTGGGGGAATGTGACCCCATATGCCCCCCCCTTCTTCATGTCACCTCTCTTTACCAGGCTTTCAGTCCTTGGTATCTACCTCAGGATCTAATTTCACACTTATTTTTGAAATGTTAACTATCAGAGCCTTAGGTCTGGTCTACACTACGGGGGCGGGGTGCGGGGGGTCAAACTAAGGTACGCGACTTCAGCTACGCGAATAGCGTAGCAGAAGTCGAACTACCTTAGTTCGACTGACTTACCCATCCAGACGCGGCAGGGTCAAACTCCGCGGCTCCAAGGTCGACTCCGCCACCACTGTTCGCGGTGGTGGAGTTCCGGAGTCGAACTCACCGCGTCGACCCCCGCGGTAAGTATGGACCTACCCTTAGTCATCACACCACCCATTAATCCCAAGGATATGATCTAAGATTTTTCATATTCCCAATTCTCTTTTGGAAAATCCCATTTTCCAATAAATGCACCCTTGCAACTGGCATTTATAAGCTACATTTGTTGACTCTTTCCAAAGTTACTCACACTTGTTTGAACCACTTCTGTTTTATTTGCACGTTCTGCTACTTGTTGCATACACAAATTATATTTGCATTTAGGGTCTGAATGGAATAATTTGTAGTTGGTATAGGATTCTGTGCTTCCAAGTTTCAGTGACCTGATACTTAACCCTTGGTAGGCTGGAGATTTTTATCTGTATTTATTTTGCATGACAGTATGAAAACTCTTTTAACATCCCCAGATTCCTTTCCTGTGAGTAATATACATGGGCAGCGGGTAGCATAGGCAGGGGAAGGCTGTCTCTCCCGAAACAGCCCCGCCCACGCTCTGCCTCACGGCCCCCTCCTGCTTACCGCTCCTTGGCCCAAGCCCAAGCAGGCAGCTCCTCTTCTGGGAAGTCTGCTGGGACTAGGGCATCTGGGACTTAGGGTGGCTGGGGCCACCCAGCGCCGGGAGGGCCCTGGGTCTTGGGGCTGTTCCACCCAGCGCTCCAGGGCTGGGAGAGAGGGCCAGGCTGTGCGCTGCCCACCCGGTGCTCTAGGGCTCGGGTGGGGGCCACACACTGCCCAGTGCTTGGGGTGGGAGGCATGCGCGGCCTGCCTGGCTCTCTGGGGCTAGAAGTGCTCAGACGTCAGGGAGGCTGGCGGCCATGGGTAGGGGGAGGACTTTGGAATTCTGCAGGGTGGAACCTCAGATGGAATGGGTTGGGTGGGCCGGGCCAGGGGTAGCCTTCCTAAGCCTGTCGTTCACCCACCACCCATGGTAATACACCTTTTGCAAAGTTCTTTTAAAACTACAAATATATGTTTGAAATAAGGTGTGGAGGAATCATCAGTTTTGCAGGATAGACTTCAGCCACATAACTCTTTCATTAAGAGGAATTCTAAAAACTCACTCTCCTAAAACCAGCTACTTCATAGGAAGAAACCAAATGAGAAACTGTAGCCACTTAACAAGCAACACATAGAGTCAACACCAAGATCAGTCACATTAACTCCTCATGAGTCCTATTTCCTTTCCCATGATGTCATAAATGTGATGAGGGATTGATCCCCAAAATGGTGTACAGCAAGCACCTGATGGAAGACAGAGCTAGCACCCACTTTCCAGGAACCTGGGATTGTGCTAGTGGTGTACCTGAGCCTCAGGAATGCAAAATCAGTCTGAGGGTTTGGGAGATAGGAGCTTTTCTACAGATGTGATACAATGGCGGTGGTGGATCTTTGTGACACTTTCAGCTTACCGGGGCCTAAAAAAATCAAGGTGGCTCAGATCTTGGAAAATAGGGTCTTAGCATTCACAGTCTTTGCTGTGTAGTTACATGGAGAAGACCATGACAGCCAGAGTCTAGGGTATCACAAAGCTCTTCCAGCAGTTTTTCAGCAGCATTCTGCATATTAAATGTTTGTTCTGACAACATATAGGAACTGAAGATCCCTCAGCTGCACTAACATATTTGGTAATAAAAACAAATCAGTAAAGGTTAAGGCTTGTTTTAATATTGATAGTGTATACACACTGAAAGGATGGTACTTACCACTGTTGGAGACCCAGAAAATGATAGGGAGACATCTGAACACTACATGCTCCTAATGTCAGACTAGCTTCCACCATAGCAAGGGCAAAACATTGCCAGGATATGAAGGTAAGCAAGAAACGTTCTTGGAGTCTTTTATTTAATAGGATTAGTTTCTGCAAGAATTGAATTACGATTACCAGGTTATAAATCCCCCACAATGACCCTTACAACAGACACAGTAAATCCTCATCTATAATGTTACAATTTTAAAGCTTCTTCCCACATTCTTGTGAGGAAAAGATACATTGATCCTGATAGTCAACCAACAACTGCACTCCTGGGAACATCCAGAGGGGTGGCATGAACTCTGGGAAAGATCATGGGTCCCAAATGGGACCCTGCTCTGACAATTGCCGATTGTGCAAGTCACACCACTTGATGACTTGCTAAACCCACAAAAGGAACTTCCAGTGCTTCCTGTCCTGTGATTAACTCTCCTTCTTTTGGAGCAGCCACTTTGGGAATCATGTCACAATGGTGCTGAGGAGGCAGCATTATCCCTTATGGCATAGTGTCCTTGCAGCCTCTTGTATCCTTGCAGAGGATGATGAACTTTTATAGAGGATTTGCTCTTCCAGTTGAATACATGCAGCAGAGGGGAAACTAGGAGCGCAGAACCCATGGAGTAACTCCCCATTATTCTTAACATATTGAGATACACAACGGAGTTAGAGACTAAACTTTAACCAGAATGGGCTAGTGTAGGTGTAGAAGTTCACTAGTCACTCAAGGCAGGAGCCACCAGTTGTTCAGAACCTTGGTGTCTCAATGGTGGTGGAGTCCCACATTGACCACCATTGTGTCTAGCAACAGAGCAATACACTGCACTGCCCTGCAGGAGACAATAGGGTTAACTTGCTAATGATTTGCTGTTCACTTGTTCATATTTTCATTGCTAATAAAGTTGCAGTCTTTATCTTCAACAGAAACACATATCTGGCTCTCATTGTGACAATGCCACCAGCAACAGTCTGTCCACAGCTCTGTACAAGAAAAGACTAATTATTTACAAGTTGATCATGAATACAGTTAAGATCAGATCCTCCCCTTGCTACACTGTATAGACTGCCATGAATCCAGAGGTAGGTTTCATGCAGACTTGCACATTCTGTTAAAATGAGCAAGCAAAATCCCAGACACAAGGTGAACAGGGTCTTCCTTCAAAAAGCAAATCTTCCCTCCTCAGCATCACAATCCAAATTAATGCTTATCATGTCTTTAGATGGAACACAAGATGTTATTTCTAATGTAACAGTAAATTCTATCTGTGTTTTGACTGATACAATAATACTAATCTGTGCTCTGGTATATACTATACGGTATGATTATTGGGTATTAAGCTTTCTATTTTTAAAACGTAATAGTGAGAAAAATGAAGAGTATTTCATGTTAACCAAAATAAAGCATGAAAAATTGATAAGAATTTTTTTTTAATGCTTGGTGTTCTAACAGTGCACACATTATAAATCAGTGTTAGTTTGTCATTACTAACATGTAGCATGTTCCACTGTAATATTTAATCCTCCTATTGTATTAAAAATGTAAAGAAAAAAGATGAACAAATAGATTTTTCTCTTAGCTAAAATGACCAGACAATGACCTGGAGAAAAAAGGTACAATTTGCAATCATGTCAAAGACATTTTAATAGCTGAATTAATATGAAGGACATAAATTATCTGATGAAGCAAGATCATGACTGTTTTAAGACAATGTGGTTGCTACTTATATCATTAATATCTAAATTGTTTGTGTTGCATATGAATATTGTCCTTTTTTTATTTTTTGGCTGCTTTCCTAAGTAACTTTGGCCCCAAAGTGAGCAATGTAGATCAAAGACTTTACTGAAAAATCTAGTATTATTTAAGAGTAACTTACTGTATGCTCACATGCACTTTTCATTTCAAGTAAGTACTCATTAGACCAGAGTTAAATCAAACCCTTACATAAATGTATACATTTCATAATGCACCCTGAGAAATTACACTACTTGATGCACTCATAAATATTAATTACTTTTATTGGATAGCAATGTAAATTCAACAAATATAAGTACTATAAAACTGTAATTATTAAACAGCAGCATAATATTTATGTAAATTAAGAGAATAATTATGTTACTGTAAACTTCAAACACTATTCAACAGTTCTCCAGATTTTAAATCTCTACCATATTTAATTTAATTTCAAATATTTCTGTTAATCTAGTATTACTGATGATAAACAAACAAATGGTAAAAGTGACATAATAAATTATATGATATGCTGCAGAAATGGTTAGGACTTAAATCTATTTTTTTCTTTAATATCTTTCTGGTTAACAAAAATCTACAGTTGTCACAAAAAATTAACATTTCATTAAATAGAATATGTACTATTAATAAATATATATGCATTTGATAAAATAGGGGTACATACGTTGGAATAAATATACTAACCATGTTAATTTTTCAAGCGGAAAAACAATATGCTGCAGATTAAGAACGTAACAAGGCAGAAAGGAACAAAGTAGAAACATAACCATTCTCAAAGGCTAATGGTTACACCACTGGCTTAAATCCACTGATCACATTTCCACTAGGCAAAAATTGTAGGTCTTTTTTCAGAGAAAGGTAAGACTAATATCAAATCATTCACTTTCCCCTTTTTTTCTTGCATAAGAACACGTCTCTGAAATTAATATAATGAAACCAAAAAGTGTAACCAAAACATACTAGATCAAAATTAGTGCAGAAAGATAGAAATTCATTACTTTCATGCTCTGTCAAACTTATAATAAAGGTGCACTTTGAAAGAAAAGCAAAATCTTATTTTAAATGGCATTCTCTAATGCTATTTCAACAAAAGGGTTTGTGGCCCTGTCAAAAAAAAAAAAACCTTGACCCTTGACCTTTTCTCATTTACGAGAATGAGAATAGCCGAAATCTTGTGTACCATATGAACATTTGTTTTGTATAAACATTTTCCTTCTTCATCTAGTTCTGAGTAAAAACCAACTCTATTCTCTACCAGCATAAGTCTGCTTCTTAACAGTCATGTGACTTTTTTTTTTGCTAACAGCCATGTGCTCGCGTATCATTTTACTCTGAAATAACTATGTGGATTTCAGCTCAACCTTCCTTTACTTATAATGCATGACATAGCCTGTGAGGGAGCATGAGAACCGTCTCTCTTAAAAAGCAAGGTTCTCATAGTTGGCCTGTAACCATGGAAGCAGATGCCTTTTTCGCTTACCCCTGCTTACCTCTTTGCAGCCACGAGCTGCTCCCTATTGTTAAAAGGGGTACGCCTTGATTTTTCTTCATCGTGACCGAACTTGCCTCTTCTTCAAAGGGCATGATGCTGCAGGTCATTGGTCTAGACTGTTTGCACGGTCCAGAGAACAGCCTTGATGTAACCCTTGCTCTGTCTGTGCTACACCACCAGCCGGACGACTGCAGACTGTAGGGGGACATTGGAGATCTGTATTTGAAAAGAAGTCCGTCCGATTTTGCCATTGTGCCTTTTCACTCATCGATCGAATGAATATCGAACCTTCTGTCGTTGCATGTGTGAAATAGATAGCTTAGCAAGCACTTTTGTGCCCAAACCTGTTCAGTGGGCCAAACTGTTTTCCTTTTTTCCCCCAAGTATTTTCTTTTGTAATATATTAATTTCTTATTTACTTTAATTAACTGGGTCCTAATGTTAGACCAACAGCTCAGTCACCAACTTCAATTACTTTGCTTTAGCCTGCCTGAATTAGCACTCTTTTTTTTGTTTTAAAAAAGTGCTTTCTTTTCAATCATTTTCTTTTAAAGTTCACTCCCTAGGGAAAAAAACAGTTCTCTCTTAAAAAGTGGAAGGGAGGCAGTTTTTAAATGAAAAAGAAAAGCCCCAAATTGTATTGTTTTTGTTTTAAAACTAAATTATAATGTGATGTTTTGCTATAATATATATAAAAATAACATAACAAATGAATTTGGAAAGCTCCCGAGGTAATTTCAGTGACTAGTATAATAGTAAATAGAACAGAACCAGTAAAAATAGAAATAAAATAGAAAATGGTAAAATTTTACAGAAATGGCAGAAAATAAATTAGGTCTACTAGGGATTACTAAAAAAAATAATAGATTCTTATCCCCCATTACACTAATGCAGTCATTAATTAAAACATTAATCTGACAATAGGGGAAAATTAAAATATTAGTTATCTATCCTGCACCAAGCATTCCACTGGCATTCAGTAAATATTTTCACTTGGTATCACTGGTCAGCTTCATATTTGTTAAAAAATGTGTAGTTTAAAATATATATTTAACCATACAAAATATTAAAATTATGATAAATCACTGAGGAAACATATCTTAGACATTATTTCTTAACTGAACTCTAGGAATATGTGCAAATAAAATAGTCTACTATATTATAACAGAAAGATATAAAACATCTAAGGTGTAAAATGACATGTTCTTGAAATCAATTGGAAACAAGTTTTACTCTTCTTCTAATAGAATGACAAACTCTCCGACCACTGCCTGTCAAAAAACAATAACCTATAGACAGACATCAGAACCTACTCTTTGTAAAATATGTCTGCTTCTACTCTGTTCTAATAAAATTCGGATTGCATCAAAAAGGGCTTATATAATCTTCAGGGTGTTGCTTAGTAAGCGTTGTCGATATATGACATCAGTGTATATATATATATATATATATATATACACACACACACACACACACACTGAGATACCACTATCTCATACTTCAAGGCATACCTATTTTCTCTAATTGCCACAGGCAAAGGGGAGGTGCACCAAAGAATAAAGAAGGTTATTGTGACAGATGAAACATAATTCACAATGAGTTCTCCTTTCATCCATCCTTAAGTAGTAGAGGATTACTCCAAGCTGAATTTTAGGGGAGTATGTATGATTTTATTTGATTAATATAAGGACAGGCCAGAGGCTGAAAGGCAACGTAAAGCAATTATGCTTTTGCTGAAGGGTGCTATGGTATTTTTGTGTTTGTTTGTTTTTTGGGGGGAGAAGGGGGAGGGTTGGAAATAGAAGAAATGTTAACCTGAAGAGAGTCTGAAGAGACACAGGAAAAAAATAGGAACTGCCAAGCAATAAAAGTTGGGATTTTCTGGAATGGATCATGATAAATGATTTTACTATAATTCTCCTTCATTTGACACTTAAATGAAAAAAGATCATGCTATTTCTTCAGTATATATGCGCTGTGAAAGTAGGTAAACTAATTTTCATACACTTACTGAACTTACATGGCTTCACAGAAATTCATACCTGAGTCTTCTAACCATGCTGTTTATTATCACTATCAAATTAGATAACTGTTTTTCACTAAAATGACTTTTTTTGTTAAACATCTGTAAATTGTTTGAAATGTAATTTTTAAACAGTAAATATGTACGTTTGCATGTATATTTTACAGCCATGTCTGTTTCCCCATGATATGCTTTTGAAAACATTCTTTTAAGTTATTGAATTAAATTGTGAATGAATGCTAATTTATTATTTTATAATTTCTCCCTTTTTATGTATAACTATTTTTTTAAATAAAAATTACATTTATAATGTTTTTGGACAACATTTTTAAATAGAAAAAGCTTGCACTAACAGATAAGTTGCTTGGCAAAAGGACTATATTTCAGTTTCTCTGCAATAAATATATTTGTTGAGATTAATGAAACTTTTTTAGCAGTAGGCAACACCTATTTTTGTGTTTAATACAAATTGTAGTAATTAAACTCTTCAGTCTCCCAAAAGTACAATATTAATATAGTGTGTATATACATATAAACTGTATTGTATAGTATACAATACATAGTTTTGTATAGAAAATATAAAGTCGGAGAGAAAATGTACCTCCTCAATGTTCTTTTCAGTTACATAAGCTATACTTTTGCTTATATATTATAGATATAGGAAAATTCAAACTACATACTTTGTACTTTTTGCTAAACTTTACAAAAAATTTGTTTGAAGCATATGTAACTATTGAAACTGCATTATTATTATTATTAATTAGAAATAAATTGTTAGAGATCTGTGTACACCTTTGATATTTTTCTTTGAAATAAAAGATTTATTAGACTATGCTCTTTCTTTTCTTGATTGCTGCGATATATGATACTAGCTAAGATGATTTAGCTTCTGAACAGCATAGTATATGCTTAAGTAAATGGCTTGGAATGTAGAAGAATATTCATATGAAATGAACATGTGAATTCAAATTTTCTGAATCGCCAGAGGTTGACCCACATAATGGTTATTTTATTATTGTATTGCTCTTTTATGCTATTCTTCAAAATATTCATAAAAACAACACAAGCACTGTCTAAAAACATTATTAAATAGCTAGATAACCTTATATTTTGCTTTGCTTTAGAAAGTGGCATGGTCTATCCTTATATTTGTACTGTAATCTTGAAATGAATAGTCAGAAAATCTGTAAAGATACAAGATTAGAATAAAAGCATACTTAGTGTATTTGAGAAGAAAGTAGCAGCCAAAAAAGATCATTCAAACCAACAAGAGCCCTCAGATCAAAATATTTATTACGGTGGTATGTTAATGTACTCCCTGACATATGTGTAAATGATAAATTAATGTATTATATTCATATCAATAAGGAATAAGAAACCAAGTCAGTATAAGATTTTTAAAGTATTTAAGATTGATATCTGTTGACTAGGGTTTTTATTCCTTATTGATATGAAAATAATATATATATATATAAAGTAAGTGCCAAATGAAATTATTTTATTCTGATGAGAATACTTTCTTTTAACTGTTATTGCTATAGAATCAGTTGTATCTTTGCTATTTATTGTGAAGATTCTAAACAGTAAAGAATGTATACTCAATATTTATTCAAAGGATCAAATTGTATTTTAGCTGGTCATATAAAGTATTAATTTAAATGATGTTGCTCTTACTTATACATTTTCTAACAATGTTTGTATTCAATGTATTACAATTCCATTTGTTGCATTGTCTTTAAAATGAATGTTAAATAATATTTATTGCTGATATTGTATATAAAACCTACAGTAAAACAGCAGACAGAAGCTTTTTAAAACTAAAAGCATTTTAGATCTACATATAGACAGAAGTATGGCATGCAGGGATTTAGGTTTAAGCACACAAAGCATATTAATATGTTGAAATTGCACCATATGTACTTATTACTATAAATAATAAATACAAAAATATTTGTATAACAGCTCATCTTAATTTCTGTTGCTGGAAAATCCAGACTGAGTATAAAGCATGTTTAGTCAGTTATTCCTAACTTTCCTTCTCAGCTTTTATTTAAAAAAAAACCCTCCTGAAATTAGCATTTATTTTTAATTGAAGTTCAATTTGTAGGTATAGTGGTCTTGTTGCTACATACTCTATGTGGACTTAAAAATATTTATAATAATTTAAGATTTGCAATATTAGGAGAGATACAAAGAATACTGCAGTTTGGGAAGCAGCAGCGCTGGGAATGGAAAAAATCGCACACTTTGATTTTAAAAGACAAGCTGGATAGGAGTCAAAGCTGCCACATGCCGTGTGAAAAAATGCCACCCTGGTGTGAACAAAGGGTTTAAAATGGAGTCAAGAAGCGTGCAAGCTCAATGTCTAAGCTTTTCCTGTGAATTGTTCTGCCACAACCTGCAGGATATCAAGTGGGCTGGGAAGAATAGAGAGCTCTTGGAAGCTTCAACAGAGTAAAATTGGCAGTCAGAAGTGTTAGGGTTTCTTTTGTTTTGTTTTCTTGTTTGCACATCATTACAATAAGCTGTTTTACTAAAAACAGAAAATAAATTAAAGACAAAAATAAATCTCAAAACATGGGAAGAAACCATGAAGTGTCCTGCTATCTTCCTTGGTGAAGCCCTTAGTTTGCAACAAAGAGAAGGAATTTACAAATTGAATCATTCATTTTATGAGACTGAACCACATCTACCAAAAAAAAAATAGAAATAATACATATTGCCAGTAAAAGTTTCTGGGACCTCTTATTGAGCTAACACCTGCATAAATATATATTTTAAATTCTTATTGCTGTGTGTGTGTATATATATTATATATATGATCAGAAATAAAAAGACAATTCAAACACATGAAAAGAACAGTGCACCTGACACACATAACTGCAGCTTTTCATCCCTGACTTTATAGCATAAAGCTATAAATCTGCGTATTCAATTCATAACACATTGTCACCTAAAATAAGTTATAGAAAAAAGTGCCAAGAGCATCTTCATATGGTTTGTGTCAAAGTCACCAGGAAGCTGCGTTGACAATATTTAACATTGCAAATTTAGGAATCAAACATATTTTACAAAATAGAATGACTTTACATATGTACTGATGCAATATGGTAAAAGATTGATGCTAAAAAGGCAATCCTGCTTTAAAGCTATTTCAGAAAGTTTTTATGTTATAGCCAACAGTACAAATTCCTTTAAAAGAAAATGCCATACATATATTATTATTACTAAGCAAAATTAATGTTAAGATTCAAATAGGAAGACACATTCTAATCCAACTACTAATACATTTTCTAGAAAATAAAGACACTGTCAGGCCTGTTATATTCCATTTGCATTTTAAATTAAGGTTGGGGTCTACAGCTACAGATTCTATAGTCTGTGAATGCAGGTCAAGACAGAAACATTTTTGTATTTACTGTTTGTAACTCTGGATAGAAATCAGTCTGTTACTTCCATTACAACCACAGAATCAATTCTATTTAAAGTACAATGCAACAGTCAAGTCTAAGGACAATATGGATCTCTGAAAAACCCTCGTACTATTTACAGAATTTCTTTAGTATTACTTCTATTATGATTTCTCTTCTAATTATTATACAAGCTTTTACCAACAATTTTTTTACAAACTACTGTTAACTGTAATTCAGTGCATAAACCACAAATTAAGAAATGAATTTACCAATCCCTGAACTGATTCCTAAAAGTTGTTCTTCAATAATAATACAAATAATTTAATAAAGAACAATCCTGTGGGAAAAAAATACCTGTTTTAAACAATATCATGTTAGGTCATGATTACTCCCATTGCCACAAGATTTGAAGTTATAATATATTAGATATACCAGATGGCAGATATATATTCACACATACAGAGAGCAAAATCAAGCAGTCCATCTTAGAACAATATAAAGATTTATCAACCTGAAAAGCATTCCCAAATATTCTTTCCTCAATTACACTCCTCTTCCTATTCCCAACAGGAAAACAAAAACAAAACGAACCCCCCCCCATCCTTTTTTTTCCCCTTTTTTTTTGCTATCTCGGAGTTTCATGAGGCATTTGAACATAGTAAAATGTTAACAGTTTCTCTCCCTGTAAACTCAAAGACCTATGTACGGTCATTTGGATAAATGCAGTTTAGTCATTATGTTCATAATTGCTTTAATATACTTTGGTACCACATACCAAAACAAAGCAGACGTCAGATTTTAAAACTGACTATTAAAACCCCAAAACCAAACTGTTTTTCACTACTGCTTACTTCATGCTTTATTTTGACTTCGTAACATATTTCCTCCTCTATCTGTTTTTTTCTGTTCCTAGCTGGAAAATAAGCTGCCAAATGAACATTGCTGTAAAAGAATATAATACAATAAAAAGTGTTCCACATACAGATTTTTGGACAATAAAATTGCCTATGGTTTGCAAGTAAAACACTGTCTTGACTAGTCTTGACATTTTTCTCTATGTTCATTATTTTATTTATCATTATGTTCAAGTGGGTGCCTTTTCTCAATAATGCATCAGAGAAGCAGTATAAAAGTCACCGTGGAATACGGAGTATGGTAGTGTTCTAGAATGTGCAGTTATAGAATATTACACTTCTTCTAGATGACCTACATTCACATTTCTATGCTGCAGCTTTCTACAGTTTTAAGGACAAATGGCAGAACAGTTTATGAAACAGGTATGAAAACCCTGTACAGTTCTGATGATGTCATCAACTTTTTCTTTTTTTAAAGCCATCCTTAAACTGTTGTTTCTGTTCTGGTGGCCAGACAGAGCAGAAAACCAAGTAGCAAAGTCTCCCATCGGCTGGTTAAACTCACACTGTGTGTGCACATGTGCTCGTGCACATCTCCTGCTCATCACTAACGCTGAGACTCTTGTGACCCAGAGGCACCTCCAATTCATAGCTAAAGGTGAGCTAAAATGTGTCATCTTCTAGCCTAACCAGTAAATCTAGTTCATTTGAAAGTCACATTCTGCATACCTGCCATAAAGAAAATAAATAATTGTATCCCAATCATGCCAAGGTTCCGACTGACATAACAGCAAGTACATTCACTGAAAGCTTCATAATAATGTGGCATTGCGAGGGGAGAAACTACCCTGGCAGACTTGAGTTTACCCCCAGCGCAAACCTTAAATAAGCAAATGTAAATATCTTTTCCCTCCTGTTCAGCTGTGTTTATTTGCCACTGTTTCCCTTGCCTGCGGCAGCATTCTTTTTTCCAGAGCTTTTGAGCCTGTTTATTTTCCATTCACTGCCCATCTGCCAGCAGTGGCACTAATGCACCCAAGAAGGCTTCATTCTTCTCAGTCGTAGCAACTGCAGTGTTCTAAACTTTCTCACATTTTAAGATGAACAAAACATGGGGAATAAACAGATTCAATAAACTGGGCACAGGTGGATAATCCAGACTCTCAGGATGTAAGGCAAGCCTATCTGGAAGGATGAAGGGCTGAGATAAATATGAGGGGTCCTGTTTGCAAGCAAGAAGTCAGGGATAATTGCAAACGAGGAAAATTCACTCCACCTGCATAACGCTCAACTGATCAGACATTAAACAAACAGGGTGTGGGGTGGCAAAAGTCAGTGAACCCCTCAAACCCAGGAATAGATTCAGAGCTTCATGTGGCTGCCACTCCATCCTTCGTCCACAGCTTCTCTGCACTAATTGTATAGCGTTTTGGGATTATTGCCTCATTGTAAATAAAAATCTGTGGTCCTTCCCCTTACACACACCCCCCAGAGCCTCCCTGATGCCAAGATAAGTGATACAGAGGGCCTTGCACTGGCTCATCACATTAGGATGAACTTCAGCAACAGCAAGGGAACAATTAAAATGAGGTGAAGAAACAGGTGATACCAATTTACAGAAGGAAGGGGGAAGAGAGGCTGACTCTCAAACTTTATAAGTGAGTGATTTTCTTCTTTTGAGTATATACAGTAACTACATTACTGGAGCATGATTTGGTTGCTCCTGGCTCTTCATCATAAGCAACCAAATGTTTTTTCCACTTTACAATGTATGTTAAAATGCGCACCAAACTGTGGGCTCAATCATACAATCAAATCCCCTCACACGTGGTTTCTCTTCACTCAGATGGGAGAAGGAACAGACATCTCTCCACAGTAGCAACCCCCTATCTCCCAGACTCTGACAATTTCTCAATGGGTTCAGGGATTCAAGCAGGAAAAGGGAGTGAGCAGGTCAGAAAAAGTGGATAGACCAAGGGCAGGTCAGAGTGATATGTATCACTCCTCCATTGACATTATAGAGGTTGCCCTGGAAAAAATAATATAGTCCAGAATATGTTATCTTTCTGCAGACACCCTCCATTGTAGGGATCTCCCTTTAAGTGGTCACTTGAGGGAAGTTTTCTGACGTGGAAGCCCTCTCAAACGATAGTACTAATCAGAGGTGAGAGTAAGCCAGTATGGTCTGGTACGGCATACCGGCAAGAGCCAATACGCCAGGCCAGACCGGACATGCTTCCCCAGGCTGGCGATTTAAAGGGCCCGGGGCTCCCTGCAGCAGCCAGAGCCCTGGGCCCTTTAAATCGCCGCCCAAACCCCACTGCCGGAGCCCCGGGGTAGCGGTGGCAGGGCTCTGGCGGTGATTTAAAAGGCCCAGGGCTAGTGCAGTAGCGGCAGCTGGAGCCCCGGGCCCTTTAAATCACCCTGAGTCCTGGGGTTCCCAGACGCCTCTGCAGCTGGTAGCTCCGGGGCTGATTTAAAGGGCCCAGGCATTTAAAGGCCCCGCCTCTTCTGGTTGAGGCCACGCTCCCTGCTCAGGACTCCAGCATACCGGTAAATCCTTTAAATTACTTTCACCCTTGGTACTAATCTGCAGGGCTTGAGGGTCAGGCCCACCACCTGTTCCCTGGGAGTGACACCTTGATGAACCAACTGGGAAAGAAACAGTGCAAGGAAAATATTGCCAAGATTAGCTCCCCCAGAGTTCTTGTCTGGGGGGTTTCCTACAGGATGGGACAACTGGGGCCTATTTATTAGGGGATGGGGAAGAAAATTATCCTTAGACTAATATACGAGCTTATTTTTGAAGGCAATATTCTGATTTATCAATGAAAAGGTGATATAAATGTTTAGAAACACATACAATGCCATGAGAAAACGGGCCTAGCTCTCACTTCTACCCTCACAAACGGAACAGCAGCATTGATTAAGACAGAAGCACCACCCTTAAAGCATCTTTTAATGCTCAGACATTGAAGCACACATGTAAGATAAGAACATTCATTGCCTGGAGAGACCTTGGAAATTCTTTCCTTAACTTGTAAATCCTCTTATATGGGTTTATTTTAGTACCCTGACTCTATTTGAAGATAACTTATTACTGTGTGTGTGTGTTTTTAAACAGAGATTGGAAAAGGAAAATAAATCTTATGATGTCCGTGTATAACAGTTGATACAATAGATTGAAATGGCTCCTTCAAATCACTGGAGGATTTTTAAGTGCTTTTTATTGACATGATAGGCCATTATGGATCCTTCAGACTTGTTATAGTTTATCATATCGAGGCTTATGGTTTTAAGTAATATCCTGAATATGCATTCACAGCATGCACTCCAACAGTTTCTTTAATCTCAAATTCCATTAAAGGTATGTATTATACCTGTCTATAAGAAAATACAGAGGCATTTGTATAGTATGTATTGGAAATAAAACAATGTCAGTCTGGCTCAACTGTACCATTCTGGCCCAGAAAATTGTGGTTTGAAGTTCAACCCCAGAACATAAGCTCAAACCCAAAGGTTGTTACATGATGCTGCAGTATTAGGAGTGTAGACTCACAAAGCATTCTTACAGATCCAGCCTTCAATGAGATATTAAAGTGAGGTCCATCCCTGGCAACTGTCTTGGATGAAGGTAAAATCTCATGACACTGAAGAGTGTGTAAATTACTGTTGCATGGACATAAAAACATGGTCACATTGGGTCAGACCAATGGTCCATCTAGCTCAGGATCCTGTCTTCCTACAGTAGCCAGTGCAAGATGCTTCAGAGGGAATGAACAGAACAGGGGATTTGATTGAGTGATCCATCCTTTCATATAGTCCCAGCTTCTGACAATCAGAGGTCTGGGGACACCCAGAGCATGAGGTTGTGTCCCTGAGCATCTTAGCTAATAGTCATTGATGGGCCTATCTTCTATGAAGATACCTAATTCTTTTTTGAACCCAATTATACTTTCGGCCTTCATAACATCCCCTGGAAATGAGTTGACCATGTGTTGTGTGAAGAAGTATTTCCCTATGTTTGTTTTCAATCCACTGCCTATTAATTTCATTGTGTGACCCCTGCTTCTTGTGTTATGTGAAGGGGTAAATAACATTTCCTTATTCGCTTTCTCCACGCCATTCATGATATTATAGACCTCTACCATATCCCACCTTAGTCATCTCTTTTCTAAACTGAACAGTCCCACTTTTAAATCTCTCCTCATATGGAAGCTGTTCCATACCCCTAATCAGTTCATTGTCCTTCTCTGTACTTCTTTTTCCCCCAAGTCTAATATATCTTTTTTGAGATGAGGTGACCAGAATTGCACACAATATTCAAGGTGTGGGCATACTATGGATTTATATGGCGTTACGATATTTTCCAACTTATTAGCTATCCCTTTTCTAATGGTTCCTAACATTTTGTTAGTTTTTTTTTTACTACTGCTGCACTTAAACACATTTTTTTCAGAGAACTATGCATAATGATTCTTTCATGAGTGATAACAGCTAATTTAGATGCCATCATTTGTATGTACAGTGGGATTATGTTTTCCAGTGTGCATTACTTTGCATTTATCAACATTGCATTTCATCTACCATTTTGTTGCCCAGTCACACAATTTTGTGAGACCCCCTTAGTTAATTCCAAAGCTGACTGTGAAAAGTTACAATCTTGAGTAATTTTGTATCATCTGCAAACTTTGCCACCTCACGGTTTTCCCCTTTTCCCAGATCATCTGTGAATATTTTGAACAACACTGATCCCAGTACCGATAATTGGGGGACCCACTGCTTACCTCTCTCCATTGTGAAAACTAACCATTTATTCCTACTCTTTGTTTCCTGTATTTTAACCAGTTACTGATCCATGAGAAGACCTTCCCTCTTTTCCCATGCCTGCCTATTTTGCTTAATAGGTTTTGGTGAGGGACCTTGTCAAAGGCTTTCTGAAAGTCTAAGCATACTATAACCAATGGATCACCCTTGTCCACATGTTTGTTGACCCTCTCAAAGAATTCTAATAGATTGGTGAGGCATGATTTCCCTTTACAAAAGCTGTGTTGACTCTTCCCCAACATATTGTGTTCATCTATGTGTTTGATAATTCTGATCTTAACTATAGTCCCAACCAATTTGCCCAGTTCTGAAGTTAGGTTTACTGGCTTGTAATTGCCAGGATCACTTCCAGGGCCCTTTTTTTTTTTTAATCAGGGTTACATTAGCTATCCTCCACTCATCTTGTACAGAGGCTGATTTAAGTGCTAGATTAAGGACATACTTAGTGGCCATGTATAATGCAACTGTGCAGCCATTCAAATATGTGCATAAGGCACCTTTTCCCTAATATGATGCATAAATCCACAAGTTCTGTTCTTGAGCTTCTCCCCCATCCATCACTATGCTTTCTTGCCTACTTCCCTCCTTGTATCTTTGCTCTGTTTCTCTATGAGGATAGGAGCAGTGCATTTCCTGGGCTGCTATCCTTATAAGAAGAAGGTGGGAGGCAATGAAATGGATATCCTTCCAGATTGCAGAAGAGCTGCAAGGATAAAAGGGATTCTCAGATAATTCAGACCTTCCCTCAGTGGAAGACTGGAAAAGGGATGAGCTGGAGCAAGGGGAAGCTAGCAGAAGATGCTAAAATACTTGGCACAGTGTTGCCACCTCTTCCGAATTTATCATAAGTGACCCAATTTTAGTCCCCTCCGCAAGCCATCTCTTGATGACATGAATAGCTCCAGCCTTCGACCTATTCTGGGAAGCAAAAACAGAGAGACTGGCTCACCCACAGCCCAGTGTAAATTTCACTAAACTGCAAGCCCCGAGAGTATGAATTCTAGTCCCAGCACTCTTCCACTGACTCCTGTTAATATTTATGTGAACCTCACAGTTCTAGCAAAGCTAAGGTTTCACACAATTACCTTGTGGGAAAGGGATAACTGTCATTCACCCATTTCACAAATAAGATCACAGAGTTCACACAAGCTCATTTCAGCAGAAGGAACATGGCAAATCAGATACTTCTGTAACAGATACTGCCAGTGTGGCTTGATGTCATCCTTTAGCAGTTAGATCACAAATAGAGGTTTGTGACTCGACTACTGCCTCTATACTCAGGGTGCTCTTTCTTTAGATCAGGTTGAAGAGGTTCAAACATTCATATCACGAAGTCAAAAAGGTTCAGTCCCCACAAACAACCCAAACAAGAGCATTGCTACATTTGCTATGTTGCCTGTAAATTTTGACCACAGTCTGCTCCCAAAGTCAGGAAGAGAAACCAAGAGTCCTGACACAGAGTTACAGTGCTCGTACAGTTACTACTTGTGTATCCCAGTGGCAATGTGTGTGTATTGTGTCACCCTGGATGGGCTTGTCACATAGGGTACATCTACACTGGGACAAAAGGGCAGCTGACTCAATATCACAGGGCTATAAAATTGCAGTTTAGACATTCAGGCTCGGGCTGGATCTCGGGTTCTGAGACCTGACAAGTGGGGAGGGTCTCGGAGGCTGGGCCCTAGCTTGAAAGCCTAAACTGAAATTCCATAGCCCTGCAGCCGGAGCCCTGCAAGCCCAAGTCAGCTAACCCAGTCTCTGAGACTGGGTGCCATGGATGTAGACGTATACACAGATAACAACAGCCACATAACTGAAGTCTAATTTGCCATACTGTACAAAGAGGCCTTGTTTATTCTTATTCCACCATCAGTATCTAAATCATAATTCTAATGCACTCTGAAGTACTTTAAACATAATGTGAAAGCAAGTCGGGTTTTATTCTGGGTACATTAGTTATCCTTCCAAACTAGAAACCACTTTCAAATCATCACGTCTTTCTCTATATAAACAGCAAAAGCAATCCATTCACAGCAGAAAACACCACAAGTATTAGGAAGGTTTATCAAGCAAACAGCATAAACTATGCTTCAACAACAAGCAAGAATGACACATAGCAATCTTAAAACAAACTAAGAAAACACAACTATTTTATTAGAAAACTGATATCCATTTTGCTCTGCTCAGTGTTTTGAAAATTCACTGGAGATCAGTCTTGAAGTCCTTACTTAGGCAAAATTGCCATTTTATTTCAATGTAAACTTTGCCTATCAGAAGCCTTCAAGATTGTAAGCACAGTGAGAAGAAGTATGGCACATAAAATGGGAAACACATCTGAAAACAAAATACTTAGCTACCATGCACACTTGTTGCTCCATTGAGGGTAGTGGGCTTTTTCTCAAAAATAGTGTAATCTGAGATACCAACAGACCAAAAGGCTATAGAATCACTCTCTGCTAAACACGGAACCCATCAGGTTTGCTAAAATGTCCCAAAGTGAAACCAATGGTTTAAATGCACATCCACAATTAGAGGTTCACAACAGATATTTAATATTATATATGCAGGAGGAAACTTAGGGGCAGATTCTGTTCTCAGAAGTGCATTGCATCGATCCAACATTTAAAATAAGTGTATCTGGATAGGTATTTAGCAGTTGATCCATGGGTGTTCAACCAAAATTAATAGTTCTTAAGGTCCACATGACTTTTGCATCGCTGACAAAGGGTCTCCACATCATGCCAAAAGGCAATCACTTACCTCAGGAGGAAAAAATGTATCAAAGCCTACAAATGCATCCCACACTGCCTTCAGAAACAGACAACGCTGGAGTCAGAATTACTGGGGATAGCTTACTGACTGCTTATCTGGAAAAAAATACACTCTTGAGTCTCCTAAAAGGAGCAGCTGTAGGGCAATATCTGATGATTTCATACAGTTCACTCTGAATAGAAACTCTCCAAATAAAGATTCCCCAGGACAACAATGCTCCCTAGAACTTTGGGTCTATAAACTAATATATTGGTTACATGTATCCTCATATGCAGTTTTCTTAATCTGCTGCAAAAATATTATTATTCAATTAATATTTAATACTTGCTATTTAATATTTAATCCAAGTTTAATTTATGTTACTCATATAAAACAATACTAATTTTACTTAAATATTTCAAATATCTATGTGAGTGTGAATAAAAGAGAAATTGCTTATCTACCTATGACTATATATATTGATCAGATTTGCTATATTGTTGGGCAGTGTGTACATATTAAATGACATTAGACTATGAGAATTCAGGGCATTCTATGCAATATATTATATTTCTAGTTCATTATGGATGGGTATTTTGGGCTATACCATTTCCTGGAGCATATGATCAGTGTTAAATCAAAGATTTATCCTCTACATAATGTTAATCAGATGGACTCTCTTGGTCTGTACAATAATCAAAAGATAAAGCAGCCTTTCTGGAACAGCCAACCAGAAAAAGGTATATGCTGAATTCTTAAGGATCTCTCCAACTCCAATTTGCATCTGTAGTGGCAGACCCACTGCTAGCTGCTTGAGCCATGCAGCCATTGAGACTGCTATCAACTGTATTCCAAAACTAACCCCTTGGAAGTGGCCATGAATGCTCATTTTGGAATTAATACAGCCTTCAAAGCCTGCCCCCTTCCTAGGTCTGGAATAAAAGGTGCTTATGCCTGATTGCCATGAACCAATTGCCCTATAACAGTGATTGGAGTGACAGAACTCTTAACATTTTAGAAGAACCGACTAGCTCAGGACTTGTCTTTCTTGCTACACACAAAGTTTACCTTCAGACCTAGGATTGTAATAACTTTTGAAATGTGCAAAGATCCAGCCAAAGAGGAGAGAAGGACTAAGGACACAACATCATGATTCATATGAAGTTGGAAGTTCATTTACATGAGTTTTACTCTATATGAGTTAGATCCATAAAATCTTTACTGTGTATATTTCTCACCCTCTCTTGCACTTTTTTTAGACTTGAGCTGTGTAGAAATATTCCCCTACCGTGGATCAAGCTTCAAACAGCATGTATGGCCTGGATAGATATATATGATTTAAACTACATAGGGAAATAATTTACTGGTAAAGCAAAAAGCCAAGGACATTGTTTCTCAGCATTGAATCACATGGGTAGGTTTACTTGTGTGAGTTTTCCCTTGAACATTAGACTTTAAATACTGAATAATCACAGGTCAGCAATATGTTTTATATACATTTTAGATTATCATTTTATAATAGGAAATGATTATTTTAATTTTGTGCTTTTGAGGTCTTTGTGTACATCCGTAAGCTTCCCCCAATGTCCCACAAAAATAAGAACAGAACTATTTTTAGTAAACCCCCAATATATATATGAATTAGTTTCATAATCAAAGCTAAAACATTGACCATAAGCTCCAGGAATATGGCTTTGGAAATTCCATGCATAGTAAATCGACCAACACCATCCAAGATTTTCATAAGAAAGAACCCAGTATGGGCAGCTTAAATAGTATGGCAAAGAAACTGATGTCTTAACACTATTTTCAGTTTTAGCATGTTTTTTTCTTTCAAAAGTCAAGGATCTGGCCCATAGCAGTTCAGTATCTTGACTTTGTATCCTGCAAAAAAATCCAACATACTATATCCAGCAGTGGAAAAATTCATCCACCATTAGCAAGAGGGATGCTTTTTCTAGCAAATGCTGGTGTGTACACCATCTATTTCTACAAAATTTAAGATTTCACTTTAAAAAATGTGAACTTAAATTTCTCTCTCTTATAGTTGTGAAAATAACCTTCCAAAAATGAATCAGATGTTAACTTATGCAATATAGTCTTTCTATATTTTCAGAGAGGTAGCTCTGGTGCCTCAGATGCTGCTCGTAGCATCGTCAAGCCATAAAATAGGAAAAACGACATGACACTGAACAGTTTCTGAACTACTATTCATAAGCCTGTAGATAACGGTGAAACTGTTCATCATATTGGTTTCATTCTGTATCTGCTTCGGAAGTAGCACAAGAGACTGGTGCTGGGGCTATTCACAACGGTGAGATCCAAAAAATGGACGCTGGGCAGTGGTAATCAATAATACTTAGCTCTTATATGGTGCTTTTCATCAGTAGATCTCAAAGCTGTTTACAAAAGCGGTGAGTATCATTATCCCCATTTTACAGAAGGGGAAACAGGCACAGAGAGGTGATGTGACTTGCCCAAGGTCAGCTATGCAGGTAATGACAGAACCCAGATCAGAGTAGCAGAAAACCCTCCTCTCCTGTATTGTTGCAGCAGCCAGGAGGCTCTGGAAGACAGGCAGAGCCATGGAGACCTGCCCTATTCACCCATCACACCAGTCAGGAAACAACTGAAATTAATTATATATGATTGTAAGAAACTACTACCGCTCCTTGTCCAGTTGAAAAAAGAGAGGCACTGTAAATAACTTTTCACTCATTTCTCATATATTAGAGGGTTTAGGGGAGGTCCGACTTTCTCTTCTTTCTACCGTATACCTCTTACTCTACAAAAGGGTAAGAAAGAGGGTGGGCATGTTCTTACACTGCTTTTTCAGCACTTACATGTCTTCATGAGACAATCAAAGTTATTCAAGATATGAAAGCACTACTGGGAAATGAAGTAGAATTCTTTTTTTCTGGTATCTGTAGAAAATTATTATTTTCTTATCAAAATGCAAATATTTGTCTGATGTACCAAAAAGATTTGTATCTGGATGAATCACAGAATCATTCAAAAGACTCAGGGTGGGGAGGGAAGAGATAACAGAATTTTTGGTAATTTTGTCCACCTCTCCAGATCAGTGCAACATTGTCCTTCTAGCATAGTTACCACCACTTTTCTGAGGGGGGAAATATTCTACAGTTCAAGAGAACGACATCACAAATAAGACATTAACATGGAATAATTTTATAATATTACTAGTTTCATACAAGTGTCTCATGGACTTCTGTAACGATTGCTGTGAATTCAACAAAAGAGGTCTCTTTCCTGGAAAACAACAGCTCAAAGAGTAGATGATATGCAATATCCTGTTTCCCCCCATAGGACCAATGTGTCTTTCAGTCCTGTCTCATACAGGTGGCCAATGTGATATTTGCAGTTTTGGAAAGTGTTTGGTTTTTCCCCCATACACACATTTTTCTTCTGTATTTGGGATGCCGTGAAGGTAGTTTGAAAACATGCAAGTCTCTGCCAGTACAGCCATGTAGTTAAAAGAATGCTTAAAAGGCTCTCCATTTTTACAAGAACTTTTGAGTTTAGAAGGAGAGTTCTCTCTCTCTCTCTCTCTGGAGAGGAGAGGAAATAAATAAGAGGCTGATAATGAGCTGTTGTAGGTTATGCAAAGCATACTGATGTATATGTTGTTAAGGGACCTTGAAATCCCGAACCCACTAAAGTCAACCACAAAACTCCCATTGACTTCAATAGGGCCACGATTTCACTCCTAATCTTGTTTGCAAATTGACTGTTTGCTTATGCAATTAAATGGGGGAGTAGAAGCTAGGAAGCTGCAATTTACCTTCTATGTAATCCTGGAGTTCTCTGTAACAGAGAGGGCTGTTACAGACACTAGAAGCTGAAGCATTGTACTCCTATAAGGTGGAGCAACGTTGATCTTAAACCAATGACTTTTTGGGAAATATACTTTAAAACAGATGTGGGCAAACTATGGCCCGCGGGCCACATCTGGCCCATGGGACCATCCTGCCTGGCCCCTGAGCTCCCGTCTGGGGAGGCTAGTTCCCAGGCCCTCCCCTGTTGTGTCCCCTCCCCTGCAGCCACACCGCCCGCTTGGGCTGTGCTCTGGCCCGCCGCTCCTGCTGGGCAGTGTGGGGAGCACAGCTGGCTCTGGCCGGGTGTCGTGGCTGCGAGCTCCTGCTGCTGATATGGGGGTGGGGAGCAGGGGGGTCAGGTAAGGGGGTGGGGGCTTCTGCGGGACAGTCAGGGAGGAAGGGGTGGTTGGATGGGGTGGAAGTTCTGAGGGTGGTGGCCAGGGGATAAGGAACAGGGAGGGTTGGGAGTGGGAGTCCCGGGGAGCCTGTCAGAGGGCGGGGATGTGGATAGCAGTCGCGGCAGTCAGGGGACAGGGGGCTTGGATAGGGGCCAGGGGTCCTGGGAGGGGACGGTCAGAGGACAAAGAGCAGGGAGGGGTGGATGGGTTGGGGATTCTGAGGGGGGCAGTCAGGGGCGAGAAATGGGAGGGGGTGGCCAGGCTGTCTGGGGAGGCACAGCCTTCCCTACCCAGCCCTCCATACAGTTGCACAACCCTGATGTGGCCCTTGGGCCAAAAAGTTTGCCTGCCCCTGCTTTAAAACCTTTAATACAACTACTACTAAGTCTGATCACTAGTATGGCTACTTCTTTGGTCCATTCTACTGATGCTTTTCGAGATGATGTACTAAGCTTTATTTTGTTTGACTTTTATCTGAACATACTCACCAAGGCCTAGTTCACCAACCTTTAACATTCATGGTTATTATTCTCCATTACATCTAACATTGACATTTTCTTGAAGACTATATAGATGGGTTAAATATTGAATCTGGGGTGAAACTAAAAAACAAACATAAATGAACGCTCCTGATTTGGAGCCTTGTCTATGAGAGACTGGGCTGTTTCCTATTGATGGAGGAAATCACTGATAATAAAACTGAACGATCAGGAGACAAATATAAGGCTGTGCCACTAGCTTGCTGGCTAAAGTGCCATGAAGATGGGGCAATGTTTGTGCTTTCACTCTAACAAGGAGACTCGCAATGAATGTTCACCCTGTGTAGGTATTAACATACAAAAGTATTAAAAAAAAACACAAACAGACCATGACCACTTTCCTCCTTAATTGTAAGATGCATAGCCCTAACTGGGGATGAATAAGGAAAATGTAGTTATCCAATAACCTACCCACACTCAACTGTTTTTGTTTGTTTGTTGTTGTGGTTTGTTTTTCTTCCTTATTATGCAGAAAAGGCCCAAGAAGTTTGATTTTCAAAAGTAAAGTGGTTATATTTTTGTTGTTTTGGTTTGGTTTGTTTTTTTTATATTAGTAATGCCTGGTCCTGTATAACCTGGATTTGGCCAGAGGACTCAGTACAGGCCTGGAAAATGCTGTGAGTGTATAGACTGTTTAAAACTCTGATCTATCATTTTCCCTAATAACTATTTAACCTAAACTCATGATAAATAGTTCAGAGAAAAACCTCTTTGGGTTTTTGGAAAGATCCATCTTTGGAAAGATTCAACACCCAGTCCTTTGGGCTTCCCACAAAAACAGGTATAACAAGATTTGATACTCTTGAGGTAAGGTAAAAAACAGCTCAAAAAAGTTCTAATACTGTATATGAAAGGAGACAAAGCCAGTCCCCTCCTTCCCCCTTTCGCAGGTCAACTTTAAATGCTTATTGCTCTGCTCTCTATTTTTTTCTCCTCCTCTCAGGCCTCCTCACCCCACCCCACCCCCAATTTCTGATACACAGACTGTCTGACTCGTTTTCAGGCTACTGAAGTATTTCTGTTCTAAAAAAGCACAATAGGCCACAACCACCCGTGTTACTTAGAAAAAAAAACGGCTCCAGAGCCCTCACCCCCTCCTGCACCCCAACCCACAGCCCCCTCTCACATTCTGAATCCTTTGGCCCCACCCCCCAAGCTGGAGTCCCCTCCTGCATCCCAAACTCCTCATCCCTGGCCCTGCCCCAGAGCTAACATTCCCAGCCCAGAGCCCTCACCCCCTCCTAAACCCCAATTCCCTGCCCCAGCACAGAGCCCCCTCCCACACCCTGAAGTTCATGGCCACCTGGGGGGGAGTGGGGCAATTTGCCCCGGGCCCCGCAGGGGTCCCCACAAGAATATAGTATTCTATAGTACTGCAACTTTTTTTATGGAAGGGGCCCCCGAAATTGCTTTGCCCTTGGCCCCCTGAATCCTCTGGGTGGCCCTGCCCTGAACCCCACATTTCTGGCCCCACCCTAGAGCCTGCACCCCCATTTAGAGCCCTCACCCTCTCCTGCACCCCAACCCACTGCCCCAGCCCAGTGAAAGTGAGTGAGGGTGGGGGAGAGCGAGCCACCAAGGGAGAGGAAAAGTAGCAGGGGGCAGGGCCTCAGGGAAGGGGAGGGGCTAGGGTGTTCGGTTTTGTGCCAATACAAAGTTGGCAACCCGATCATCAAGTGGGTGATGGGGCTTGACCTTCAGTGTTTTGCTTCACAATGCACAAGCTAATGCTCAGCTGTTGTGGCCTACTTCTGTACCAGAACCCACCATTAGAAACCTGAGTGTCACCCATTGTAATCCCATGGCCCAACCTATATTTCCATTACGCCTGTATGTTTTCTACATTGTCACAGTAAGGCCCTTGAAGTCACTACAACTGCGTAAATATTTTCTGCTTTTAAAAAATACAAATGTTATCATTTTGGTGTTTAAGGCCTCCAAGGTATTTCAGTGGAAGAAATAATATAAAAAACACTGCATTCTATATGTAATATTAAGCAGAGAAGGGGAAACTTGGGACAGGGAGTGAGGGAGATTTCTATTGTGTTGTGTAACAAAAACAGGAAACTATGACCATGCAGAACAAAAGTAGGAAAGCATTTTTCTACCCCGTTCACGTGAGTAGGTATATTATATTATTTTTTCATAGAACACCCCCTTTGAGACTCAGCTTGTTTTGTGAGAATGTTGACAAAGTTAGCACCATAGCTGGGGAAAAACCCAGTAGGTAAATGACAATCAAATGACAAAGGACTTAAATCCTCCTCCATATAGGTAGGAGGCTATGCTTTCCTTTGTCTTCACAATCTAGGCTTTTGTACAAAAGTTTGCTCTGTCACCTAAACTTTCATTTAAAAATCCCAATAGTGTTTCACGTGCCACAAGCTCAAAGCTGGGTAGGAACATGAAGTAATCCATGTTTCTAAACCTAAATACTTTATTAAGAGAACTATTTACAGTGATGCCACAACTGTAACTAGCTTTCTAGCCCCATTGCAAATAAGACTGGCTTCATGTTGCCTCCTCCAAACTCTTCCCTCCTGCAACTTGTGCTCCTTCCTCCAAGTTCCATGCAGGTTTTTACAAATAGGGTGAGATTCTGGGCTACACTTCTAAGAACCAGAGCCCAGGTGGGCCGGGGGTCTCAGGTGGCTTTATGCCATCGTTGCACCCTCTGGATTCTGAGCAATTCCAGGAGACAGAGCAGTCCCTGGTGTAATTTCGACAGCCATGAAAACTACCTAACCAGCAGCACTGCCCAGACTCTCCTCAGTGCTGCATTATCCAGCTAGGCTCCTGGCCCCCACTCCTCCCACACCATGGTTTGGGACAGGGTCTAGTTCCTAGACTGGGGAAAGCCACAGGTGAGGAGGGTGAGAATGTTTTTCTAAGCATGTAGCCCAACAGTTGCCTGAAACCACCACCCTATTAAAGGTGTGAATTGTTCCTATTCCTCTCAAATGAGTCTTAATGCTAAACCTTGGTGATGACAGTTTAAATGTTTTACCATTGATCATTTTCAGCTAATGATCTTATACAAATACAATGAAAATTAAACAGACTGGAAATAGGAGATACCAAAATTAGTACTCCTCCCTAAGAAAAATGTGGGGTAGGGGATCAGATTCTGGGACTCAAATCCAGATCAGTCTTTGTGGCTGTGAAACTGACATTGGGATGGGGGTATTACTCTGGTTCCAGGCTCTACCGAAAAGAAGTGTATACTCAGTACTGCCAACCCAAACACTCAAAAATCATGAGTCAGGCGCTAGAAATTACTCAGATTGGCTTAAAAGTACTGAGATTTTTAAAACATTTTTTCCTTCTGGTTTTTGAGCCTTTACAGTGCACTCAGGTCTCCGTTTCAAGCTTTTCTCCACCAGCACAAGGGGTTGTGTAAATGAAAGCAGAAATTCCCATGTTATCACTGTCTCTGGGAGCTAGGCATTCAGTAAAACTTCAGATATGAGACTTGCAATTAAATCATGAGAGCGGGCAACACCGTGTACTATGCACTTCCTCTCTGCTCATCCCTGACCAGGACCTTCTTTAACTCTAGCCAGGCTTCATATCCTTTTCTTCCCCCATCCTCCCCCCAACAAGCCCAGATGACTCCATTTCACCTCAGGAACTCTCTCTCCTCCCAAAGGCAACTACTGCCCACAGTCATCTCTGATGTCTTCCAGAAGTTGTATTTACATTGTAAGCCCGGTAAGGCAGGGCACCATTGTTTTGTTTGTACAGTGCCTAGCACAACGGGGTCCTGGTCCATGATGAGGGCTTCTAGGCAGCATATTAATACAAATAATGAAATACAGTGGACTTAATCTCTTCCCTCTAAACTCTTTGGGAGGATATCTCCTCCAATGTACTTTCAGATGAGGGGACTGCAACAAAGTAAGGGCCACCCTGTCCTCATCCACAGAAACATCTAGTGTGCTGGTGGAGAGGACCATTAAAGTGCTTCTGAGCCACTGTACTTCAGTAATGGCTGCTGCAAGGAGACTATACCTATCCCTTCTGCCTGATTGAAGGCATGGGAAGACCACTGCCCTTTCAGAAGGCTCTGAGAGTGGACAGGGTAATGATCCATAGTGGGAAACCATTTCCCTGAAGGTCTAGTGGGAACACGGGTAGTGGATTTTCCCTCTCCCCCCCAAGAGATTGGAAGGAAGGTGGTTAAGGGGATGAAAACTGCTAAGATCCATCCTTGAAGGCATCAAAGACTAGTGGTACAGGGCATGCTGAATATCAGTGGAGAGGTTGGGTTTTGCAAGCTGGGTGGGTGAGGATACACAGTACTTCCACTATTTTCATTGTCATGTGATTTACTTGTCAAACTTAATGCAAAAATTTGAGCCTAGTATTGGTAAATGTGACATTGATATTAGTGGTCTGACTCAAAGTAGGCACTTAGTGAAAAAATTATTACAGTGCCTGCAATTAACTAGTAACAGTACTCCCTTATACAAAATAAACCAAGGCTATGACTCTTTCTTTTAAATACAGCATTTGTGTGTCTCCAAAATTCTGTCAGTCTATCACTCACTCTCCCAAAAGGAAACCCTTGTACAAAACATGTCAGTAGGTTGAAATATTAGTGTTTTTGTATGTTACCATTAAGAATCATTAGATTTAAAAAGAAACTACAAACCCCCAAAATTTAGAAATTCAGGAAATAGAGTCAAGTTGGCACCTCTCAAACAAGGCACTCAAGCTACCTTGATAACTTTGCCCCACTTAGCAAATTCCCTGTACAAATAAACAAACCCAAAAAAACATTGAACCTTATACATCAATAGCTAAGGTTTTATTTTTACTAGTGACCAAAAACCTAGAATGCCTCCATTTTAATTTAAAGCAAGGCAGCTTTATGGCTGCTGTGTGGTCATGCTCAATGCAAATAAATAATTGTACTAATTTATCATTAAACAAGTAGCATAGCAAAGCCAATTTTCTGATCATTATCAAAGACTCAATTCTGCAAGATGCCAAGGACTGAGACCTGTGATTCCATGTGGCAGCTAATTATCCTCGTATCATTAGACCCAAAGCAAGCATGCCTCCATGAATAAACTTCACATATATATATATGAACCAATTTTGATACTCAACATGCAAAGAAGTGAAGATGACAACCTGACATCTCTATGGTGGAAGAGTTAAGGTATTTTGGGTGCCCTGTTTGAGAAGGGAATATTTGCTTTGGATTTTTTGGTTTTCTAATATTTGTTTTTGTTGTTTTTCCTTAAACTTTGAGCATGAAACCTTAAATTCACCTTAGTGAAGCTTTTTGTGTAAAAACTTACAGTAAGGTGTATTGAAGAACCATGACTAATAATGTTGTTAAAAGGGTTTAATATGTTGTAATTTATTTCTAACTCCCTAGAAATACCAGGACACTTTCACTGTTATTCTGTTATACATCATATGCAGTATGTTGTTTAAGTATATTGCACTATATATTTCATATAAACAAAGGGAAAACCCTGATGCAATCTTAACTCCTATAACATAATGCCTTTATTGAACTCTGGAAAACACAAGGAGCTATAGGCTGCAGGGCTTTGTAGGTCTGCTGGTTTGTAAACAATTACAGTAGAGAGTGCACCTTCCATAATCTGAAATTATTGAGCTCTATAATGGAAATGCAACTACCCTTGACCACAGCCCCTGACACAAAGCCATGCTTGACTCAGGAAAATCTGAGTCAACCCCTTAATATTAATTTGTCAGTTACTGTATTAGAATCTCACAATTACTTTGCACTTGGTCAATCACAATGAGTTTAAACATTGAAGACAATGGGAATTTCACCTCAATAAAGACTGAAGAATCAGGCCCAATGGCAGAAGATACTTCTGGAAATTGTCAATTGACGGGTTACACTGTATTTCCTTCCTTTACTATTTTAGCCTGTATAAAATAGGTGTAAATTCAGAGTGATTTATCAGTACAGAAACATTGGTAAGAATATACAGTAGAACCTCAAGAGTTACGAACACCTCAGGAGTATTCTTAACTCTGAACAAATGCTACGGCTGTTGTTTTTTTTTAAAGTTTACAACTGAACATTGACCTAATACAACTTTGAAACTTTACTATGCAGAAGAAAAATGCTGCTTTTAAACATCTTAATTTAAATGAAACAAGCACACAGTTTCCTTAACTTGTCAAATCTTTTTTTAATCCCTTTTTTAGTAGTTTACGTTTAACATGTTACTGAACTGTGTTTGCTTTTTAAAAATCTCTGCCGCTACGTAATTGAGTACTTCCAGTTCCAAATGAGGAGTGTGGTTGACCCATCGATTCATATCTCTGGTTTCTGTAACTCTGAGGTTCCACTGTATAAAATTCTATAATGATACATTAGAACACTAAACAGCAATCTAAATACTGGGCCAGATCCTCAGCTGGTGTAAATCCATGTAGCTAGGCCAGTTCACATTAGCTGAGGATCTGGTCCACTGTTTATAATTCCATTTTTAAAATTGCTCAAACAGTTTTTCTGCTGCATTTAAACTAAACTATAGATAGAAACTATTCAGTTACTCTATATGTTTCAGATCAGTACATTTTCCTCAGATGTCTTATCAAAAAGTTATAGCTTACACAAAGACATGATATTATTTGGAGTGTTGGGCAGGTAGCTTCTTTCATGAGTGGGGCAGTTTATTTCTTTCTATTTCCTAAATTCAGATTACAGGAAGAAGTTTTTATCATAGGACAATCTGACTCCAGTAACCAACTGACAATACTTTACTGATGATGTATATTGGTAAGAAAATGAAGGGTGCACATTTTGCAGATATTGCTTTTCAGGATATCTTTAGAATTAAAATAAACAACAACTTTGATCTGTAATTCAAACCACATAGCATCTTGGATTTGTTCCTCTATTCTGCCCTCAAAAAAAAAAAAGGCTTTATCTGGAGTGGTTGGTGAGCAAAGTAGGAATCTATGAAGAGACTATCCATCACATTTCTGTCTTAATTGAATGACACCAGAATGAGATCAATAAAATGTAACAAGAGACAGCTTCGCATTTCCACATTCAGATATTCTCCCTCACTATTACTCCCAGCCATCACCGTGACCAGAAAGTGTAAGTATGGCACTTGAATACTGCTGTCAAGCAAGTTGTTAGTATATGAGTAAACTTTTAGCGAAAACACTAAAACAAAACTGGGGTAGGTCAAGGCATCAAAAGGCCAGTGCAAACAGCATTAAATATGCTATTTTTAAGAGCAATGTTGCAGAAACATAAGAATTTCTAAATAACGTGTTGAATGGCAATGTTTCAAATATAACTCCGCCCATCCCCGAGAGAGACAGAGGGAGTGTGTCTCTGACAAGCAATTGGGGTGACCTCTTAGTTCAAATCTGCAAATTCTACTAAAAACCCTGACCAGCTGTGATTTCCCTGCGTTCAAGGATCCTGAGATCTCCAATGCATTATTGATAACCTCATCACTGTGCTAAAAGCAAAGGCTGACATAATCCCAGACTTTTCTTGAAAAGCTATAGCTTCACCTAGCAATCGATTGCAAGTAGGAGTAAAACAAAGAGCAAAGCTGCACATGTAAAAGCAAGAACATTATATGCTCATGTATTGTATACATTTTGGTTGGTGTGTTAAGTAAAAGCATGTGTTTTTTTTAAAAAAAACCTACCAATTCCAAAGATCTCATACTATTTACCATACAATTGTAGTGTCTCATTATTAGAGAGCATATATTTTTACAGCATTTACTGTAAACAAGCCTTGGAATCTTATTTACTATGTGTATTGCAGGATTGGGACCTCATTGTGCTAGGCAGTTTATAAGCACATAGTAAATGGAAGTCCCTGTCCTGAAGAGCTAACAGTCCAAACTAAGATAAGATGCAATAAATGACAAACAAAATGAAGCAACAAAAAGGGAGCCAGAACAAAAGTAACAAAAACAAAATTACTTGGATACATAGGTTAGCTATTCCACAAATAGAAGGGTATGAAACTAAAAATATTATCACTCTTTCAGTCTTAGATTCAAATGTAAAGAAATGTTTAAACACACTGCATCATGGGAAATGTTCTCTTCATGTTTTCAGTCATATTTTCAAATTACAGCTTGAAACTCAATTAGATATTGAAACAGTTGCTGTATAAGTACAAACACCTCTGCCAAGAATTATTAAAATCCAACTGATGAAACACGTGGCCTCTTAACTTCAATAAATAATTCTTCATGCCTGGCTGACTGCATTGCTTTGTTTCCTCATTATTATGGTCATGCTCAGTATTAAAGCAGCCTTTTTTTCTTTTTCTTTTTTTTTTTTCTGTTGGCCAAACAACAATCAAAATAGCCTGGACAAAAAGACTAGGCTGTGATAAAACATGCGACTTTTCAAACCAGAAAAGACTTCTTTTTTTAATCACTGTTTAACCAAACTAATAAAAGGATCCTGCCCACCCTGTTTGGTAGGTTTTTCTTCTTCATGGCATAGCTTAACAGGCTAAAAAAATTTAGTTGACTTAACTTTCATTATTCTATCAAAGCAAATAGCACGTTTCACTGAAAGTACATTCTATCCTTCAGTTTCTCTCTTATAATGATATCTCAATGAAAACTTAATAATACCTTTTACCACATCCTATATGATTATGTTTATTTCCCTTTCTGGTAACACTCCTAGAGGGGGAAATATTTTAAAAGATGAGAGACTCCTATGCTTCTGAATTTTGAGCATCAATACTGATCAATTTTATCTACTCTGAAATACATTTATGATAAGGGTTAAAATATATTTCCCTTAACTTTCAAAATGCTGCCTATCTTAAATTATATCTACTCCTGGGTCATTTATTTAAAAAATAGTTAAGGTAATAGCCACCAGTTTTCTGGACTGATCATATACCGGTACTTATATGGTATTAAACTGGTCAAACACCCCAACTCAAAAACTGTTAAGCAAATTGAACTTTCCTCATGGAACTGCTGCTCTCTGAGGCAGTGAATAATGTTTGTATCCTTAAAATCTTCAGATCATAAACATTATAGATGAAAAATAAGCAAACCTATCCCTCCTGTACACATAGAAGATAGTGTCCAATCAGAATATAGCCAACGTTAAAACATTACATTTCATTAAACAGATATTTGTGTTTGGGTGGTAAGACTGACAGCTGCACAACTCATTAAGAGCCCAAATACAACTCTCACTAAAGTCACTGGCAGTCTTTCCTTTGACTTCAATAGGAGCTAGATAGGGTTTGTATTGTACTGTCCTGCTGGCTGGTCCATGAAGTCGTAAAGAACTTCTACATTCTCTAGAATTCTCCTGGAAATTTCCACCACTTGCATCCGAAGAAGTGGGTATTCACCCACGAAAGCTCATGCTGCAAAACGTCTGTTAGTCTATAAGGTGCCACAGGATTCTTTGTTGCTTTTACATTCTCTATGCGAGAGATATGCATTATAGCCATATTGACTACTACCATAGGGATAGGATCCCCAACAAATTAGTAGATGAAAGACATTTGTAGATGCTGAAGGAAAAAAGCAACTAAAACCCATAAGCCACCAAGTAAAACTCTTTTTTGTTCTGTTTTTGTACAGTGTTTATCACAATGAGGTCCTGGTCCACAACTATAGTTCCTAGGTAACACATTAATACAAATAAACAACAGCAGTATGCTGACTAGGTAGGAATAAGATGCAAGATAATAATAAGCCTGTAGAAAGCTTCCAACTCAAGATTTAATGAAAAATAAAGGACAGTTCTGGTCCTCAGAGCTGTGCAGAACTTGACAACATGGATTTGAAGGAGTTCACACAAGTACTATCTTCAGTTTCGATCTACACAATGGTTCTGAGGGTTCTAACAAACTCCATCTCAAAGAGAATCCACAAACCTCACAGGATTTTAGTGAACAGGTAAGATTCCTGCTCTTACACCTAGTAGGTTTACTTATAAGGTTTATGAACTTTGGCAAACCTTTTGATGAACCTAGTCTGCACTTTTAAGTTTAAAATGGAATATGAAATGAGATAAGTTTTTCATGATTTGAGGCTTCATTGCAAACATTTCACACAGCTCTAGTTTTTGTTTCTTAATGAGCTATAGTAGTGGTTCTCCGACTCCAACTATGTCATCCTGAGGACTGTTTTATAAAGTTGTTAGTTCTCCTCAACCTGCTTAATTCTATGAATCATTGGGAATGTGTCATTGGAACACAGTCTGTGCACAACTGTGCTACAGTACTGTGATAGAATGCACCACTGTATTCATACCCTACAAACTATTGTGATAATCTTTAGACAAAATATGCCTTGTAAGATATCATTTGAAATCTAAACTTGCTGGTCAATAACCCCACCAGGCTCAGGTTCAGACCCTGCCCAGCCCAGGGAGGGAAGCAGCTCCAAGCCAGTCCCAGCCACTGCACCTGGGCGGGTCCACCACCTGGCAGCCTCTCCTCAGAAGATCAGACTTCCTGACTGTCACAACCTGATACGCAGTTATGGCTCTGTATGGCCAATTGTCGGTCCACGGCCATCTTGTCCTGTTAAAGGGACAAGGCAGCCTCCATCTTGGACCAGGTTCTTGTTGCATAGGAAAGGGCAGAGACCTAATCCTGCCCAGCAACACTAAAGTGCTGTGTGTACTTTCCTGCTTTTTTTTTTTCTGTTGGGCCATCTAAAGGTCAGGCTAGTGCAGTGTGCAAAGACCTGATTCTGCCCAGCAACTCCGTAGTATGCATTTTCCCGCTCTTTTTGGGCCCGGTCGTCTGGAGGTCAGGCTAGTTCTGCCCAGCAACTCCAGAGTACTGTATGCAGAGACCTAATTCTGCCCAGATACCCCAGTGTGCCGTGTGCAAATCCTGCCGGCGTGGGGGGCAACAGCTCGAAGCCTGGAGGGAGGGGGAACCAGGGACCAATCAGATGTTGACACGAGTGAGTGAGACCCTTTCTATAAAACTAGGTTTCCCCCCAAAATCTGTGGTGGAGTATCCGCATGTCAGCTGAAGGGCCTGATCAACCTTTCGGCCAGAGTCTCCTCCCGGTCTAGCTCGTAGTGTGGAGTGTCCGCGTGTCAGCTGAAGGGCCTGATCAACCTTTTGGCCAGGGTCTCCTCCCGGTCTAGCTCGTAGTGTGGAGTATCCGCGTGTCAGCTGAAGGACCTGATCACCCTTTCGGCCAGGGTCTCCTCCCGGTATAGCTAGCTCATAGTGTGGAGTATCCGCGTGTCAGCTGAAGGACCTGATCAACCTTTCGGCCAGGGTCTCCTCCCGGTATAGCTAGCTCGTGTCGTGTCGTCTTCATTGTCGCCTTGGACCTGTTCCTGGCACCTCATCATGCTTCTGGTGTCTGCTCTGCTGGTCAGCTGCGCCTGGCGTGCGGTATTTGTTTTCTAATTTCTGGCAGTTTGCTTATCTAGCCTCCTATTTTTCCCCTCCCTAACCCAGTACCAAGTGTGTGCACAGTGTTAAGGATTAAAGTATTGAGTTCATAATTGCACAATTGCCTAGGTGTATAGTTGTTCTAAGGTTTTAATAAATTGTTTATTGTAAACTGTTTTAAGTGTGTGAGTCACTGCTCTGTCTTTGTCCGGAGTGTTTGTGTCTGGGAGCTGTCTCCACCTGGGGATTAGCAGACCAAGGGGTTCCTGTCCCCGCGGTCTGTGTGAGTGGAATCTGCCCAACTGCAGCCGCAACACACTCTGGGTTTACCCTCAGTGTGAAAGCAAGGGCGGTTGAGGCAGTGGCCTGTGGGTCTCTTTCCTGTGTTGCACCGGGCACCGCCCTGACGAACCCGATTCCCATCTTGTGTGATTGGTGTGTCTGCCTATCCAGTGTGGTGCAGTGAGCAGTATAGAATTGTACTGTTAATGATTTTTGGGTTGTTTATATTGCCTAACAACATCCCAGCTAAAAATTGCCTCTCTCCCTTGGCCCAAGTTGTAACTTTCCCCCAAATAAACGCAGCCACTTGGCTTTGCACCTTATTCTGGTCCTGCCTGATTTTCCTCTCCCAATATAAAGCTGATCGAACCGCAATCTATTTCGGACACTTACTCCACCCCCTCTGCTCTGTTCCATCCTCCTTCCTCCATCCACACCCCTGCGGAGTGAGCCCATCAGGAAGGCAGGGCAAGGTGCCCCGGTGGGGTGGGTTGCAGTGCGGTGCAGGAGGAGAGTACAGCTCAGGGACCATGGCGGGACTGGGAGGGGGTTGGGAGATCCTAAATGGATGGGAGGGAATGGCGCAGGGGAACGGTAGGGGCAGTGGCGCAAGTGCTGTTGTGAGGTTGGAGGGGCAGTGTGGGAATCTATGTTCCAGTTATTTTTAAGAGCCAGGCAGACCTTCCCATCTCCATAGGCGTACGAGAGAGCAGGACTGGAAAGACCTGGGCTTTAGCTCCTGGCCCCAGTCTCCTGCTGTGGGGTAGTGAGGGTCACTAAACACAGAAACTCTTCTCTCAGGGCACTAGTCCTCATTCTGTCACCTGCTGCCACAGCTGCCTCTTTGAAAAATCCAACACAAGTAAAACTTACCAAACAACCCACCACATAGAGGGCCAGCCCTAGGAAGGAGTGATCACGGCAGCTACCTTGGGCACCAACATTTCAGGGCGCCAAATCCCTGAGGAACTTTCTTTGTTTTCATGTTCAGTCGTTTGGTGTGCGCAAAAAACATTTTCCACTCAGGACATCACAACACCTAGGGTCAGCCCTGACTCCAAGCCTACTTGCAGTCACATATATAGGGTCAAGCACATACATGGGGGAAGAAGATGTGGCCAGAATACATCTTCTCTCTGACAACTGCAAGCTGCTGCAACAGCATGCTGGGAGCCATTGCAGCTGGTGCAACTTAGAGCAACTCTCAGTGTGCTAAGTTGTTCAGATAATGAATTTCAACCGTACCCCTCTCCAGAACTGAGTCACTGCAGAAGTGCCTTAACACAGCTTCTCCACATACCCAAATTGCAGAGCTCAGCCATAGCTGAGGACTTGACCAATATGTAAGGGTTACCATTAATAAGTCAACAACTGCCACACAGTAATACCCAAAATTCTACAGTTGTACCCATATTGACTGTAATGCTTGAATGCATCTCCCATTTAATGGTAACTTCTGGTAAATGATGTTTTATTGGCAACCTGTGTCTGTACATGCCCCTCTCAAACCACACACACAAAATACAGTCACAGTTAAAAACAAAACAAAACCCTTGAAGGGATCAGAAAGTGAGAGAAGGATAAAGAATAAATCTTAACCATATCAGGTAAGTAATGCAGATGAAAATGTATGTAAGCATTAATCTTTAACCTTTTTGCTTGAGTAGATTACATTACATACAAGTATTTTACTAAAACTATTCAAGTTGCTTCCTAAACTTCAGTTCTCATTAAAAGCCCTGAAGAGCTGCAGTTGCTCTTAACTAACTACAGAATATAATTATTTAAATTTGTTTAAGAGGCTCACACTTTGTCTGGAAGTTAACGGGGGCTCTGAGACTGCCTAGTTTTCAAGATTACTGGGGCATTTCCACTCTGTAGAAAAGTTAAAGTTTTTCTAACCGAAGCACTGCTTTTAAAAAAAAAAAAACCACAAAGCTTCAAATTTAAAACCATCCTACCTGCCAAGAATCTTATTTCACCATTTTTCTCCAATCCTGCAAATGACGCATATGTAACAATAAACTCTTTCATTTTCAACTGCCAAGTTTATCTCTTTTAACAACTTTACTTTTTTGAAGGGCAAATTTTTAAAGAGCTGGTACAAATCTGCTTAAGAAACATTTTAAGTTTTAACTTTAAAATCATATATTTCCATGTAATATTTAAGATACTTATAACTACTTAAAAAGTTACTTTTTTTTCAAATCAATTTTGACATGATATATTAGAGAACAAGAGAAAACACAACACGTCAAGGAATCAAAAACCTCTAGCTCCCATTGACTGTAACGAATCAGAATCAGGCCTAAAGGAAACGAGTATCATTCCTGAAACTGTTTATAAAAGCTTAGAAAAAAATGTCCTGTGCTATTTTAGGTTTTCAAATATTCTTCATCTTCACAGTATTTTGCTATTTACTGTTTAATAATATACCCCTTTGAGCCACCAACATAACTGAGGTTTTCATTTAAACTCAAGTACGGTAATTTAAACTCATACTTCACTCCTTCATGCTCTTCCTATTTACTTTGATACACCCTCGATACATCAACTTTCATGACAGATTTCCATCACTTCAGGTTTTCTTTAATTATAAAGGAAACTATTTTCCCCATCTTACTTATACGAGAAAGTGGAACAGATTTTTATATGCTACATCTATTCCAGACTTGAAAAACATTTACACAGAAAAAATCACTTGGAAAACAAGAATAAATACTAGATCAAAACTGATTTATTTGCCAGATGCAAAATGCAGAGAAGATCCTGCAGTGTAACTCAAATCCAGCAAAGATCACTCTACAAATCATGAACCCCAATCTGAGAGGAAAATATTTTTTAAGTGGCAGAAAAACTAAGGGCTTTATAAAAATTTGTACTGACATTGCTTTCTTCCAATGACAATAGGTGATGCTGCATTGCATCAAGCAGCTAAGAGGTATTTGAATATGAAAGATTAAACTTGTATCACATAAATCAATTTATGCTTCATCATACTAATGTATTCCTTCATACAAACATTAGTTGAAGCTCTTGCATGGATAACTTTTTCCTGAAGTAATGTAAAAGCAATGCCAGCATACTGCCATTGCAGTTATCACATTTATATAAAGCAATAACCATATACATGCAAAAAGTTTAATTTGTCACTTTACCACTTACAATATTTATAGAGAAGGAGCAAATGCTGGGATTTGAACTTAATAATGTAAGGCCATAAATTAGCATCAAATGAAAGAAAAGCAATAAAGCAATGTTTTCACTAATTACTAACAATTAGTTTAAGTACAACAATTAATTTTGGGGACTGTAACCTCAATAAAATTAGCAGAACAAAAACTATTTCAATCAATATCCTTTTCTAGCTTCACATTACTAATTTAACTACTTTTTGGCATATCAAAAGTTTTTGAAGGCATTAAACACTAAGGAAAATGGAAAAAACATATGGGTATGACTTGCTACCATAAATATGTTTTACATATACTTTTCATTCATGGGAAAAAAAAGATACTAAATGGGGGGATCAAACTGAATTTTGCTGAAATGGTCAAAAAGTTTATTTTCTTATGTTTTCCATAACCATATACAATTTTTCATGAAAGGAAGTCTGATTAAAAACATTCAGAATTATCAAATAGCTTGCTAGAGGAAATCTCCAGCATTTTAATGATATTTCTAGTATTATCACAATACAGTGAATATGAAATATGAATAATAATAATATCCTATCATGTTCCCATATTTCATTAACTTTTTTTTTTTTAATAGCGGTTATCACTTAATTCTAGCTCTCATCTCAGCCAGAGTTTTATTAACACTGATGCAATGCAGCATCACCTATTGTCATTGGAAGAAAGCAATGTCAGTACAAATGTCTCCACATCAGCCTTGCTTCAGGCATTCGCTCTATGCTTCAGCTTTGTGTGCTGCTGGCTTCGTAACACAAAGTAAATCAAGCGCACAAAATGTTTTAATTGGTACAGCTACTCAGGAACAACCTTCATGAGGGCTGGAAAGTGCAGACATCCCATATCAGTTACCATCTACTCAACATCATAAACATAAGGAAAAAAAGCAATATGATATTAAACTGAAATTTTGCAGAATTTTGAACAATGCTGGTAACATACCTGTTACTACTATATTTAATCTCTAGAATGCCATTTTTCTTCACACTTGCCTGCATTAGCTTATTATGAAAATTCAATAACATTTTGCTTAAAAAATCCCTAGAAAGTATTTGTTTATAAAAGGGGCTGTTGTTTTTAATACCAATTAAACAATATTAATAAACATTTTATTAAGAAAATATTTTCATAGCGCATGCATGCACGCACACACAAAAAGCTTTCTGAGGAAACTTATAGAGTTTAATCAGCATCATATCAATTTATAAGCATTGGGTGCTTGAAGCACAAATAAACATTCTAAAGGGTTTAAGCGCAAGGAGATAAAATCTCTCTCTGGGGAGACTGCTAGAAACTGCTCCATTGCCTTTGTGCAGACTACTGGAATGTGCTTGCTTTTCATTTCTTTCTTTGTGTCTGGCACTCTGGCCTCACAGGCAGTGTCTTAAGCCATGCAGGGTCAGGGCAAACAGAGAACTGCATTCATGGACAGATCAAGTTTATGTGAGAATCTGCTCCTCCTGTGCCCTCAATTTCCATTTGAATTGTTAATAAAATCTCAGCCTGAAAGCACATGATCCCATCAGTGGGGAAGTCATGCAGAGAATCCTCCAACTCAGAAAAACAAAATTTCTTTATCTTTTTCATCCTCCTCCTGCATTCGTGGGAATTACACCATGTAACCCCTCCTAAACCAACCCCCATCACAACACCTGATTGCCAGCGAGCAGCTTGCATGAAAAGAAAAGAAAAGAAAAGAAACGAAATGAAACATTTGGATAGCAACAGCAAAACCTCAACCACAGTAACTCCACCTCCCTAGCAGCTTTCTGCTTCAGACACCTTCAGGCGAAAGGAAACACAGACATTTAATTTTTTAAGTTAATTTCAAACAGCTGATAACACTATGTGGAAGACTTTCCCACAGCTTTATGACACTGCATGAACTACAGGGCCACAGAGATAATAAAAGGTCATACATAAAGCAAAGAACAGAGCCATACCCCAATTAACTTGGTCTCCCCATGCTAGAACTGTACAGGAACAAGAGCCGATATTTGCTGCAGGCATCAGGCATGCATCTCTTAACCTTGCAACGGTCTAACTGGGCCTCTTGTTTCTTCTGCCTTTGCTTCTCGCAAACTGTTTTAATATTGAACGCTTTTCAGAGGGATGGGCTGATGAAAGAAAACATGAATTTCCTACTTGCCCTTTAAGGTGGGTTAAAGGAGGTGTTAGTAATCAATTATAGAACAAAGGAGGAAATAGAGACTAAAGATTCTAAAGAGTAAATGTCTTAGATTACAAAACAAGTTGTAAAATGTAAGTGTTCCCTTATTCCCTCCATCATGCATTACTATTTGTTTAGGAACAAAATGTAAGATGTTACTCAAATAACTCAGGCATGAAATATAACAATCTACTAGGCTTCCCTCAATTTATAGTTGGTCTTTAGACTAGCATACCAGGTTTGAGTGTGACAATAATTTTGTTAATGCATGATGGGTTTACATTCTGCGGTTTGGAGGATTTTTCCATTTCTGAAAGTAGCTTTTTCTATTGTCTGTGGTTGCATTAGCATCAAACAATATGTTATGGAAGATGTGACTTTGGGTCCAATCTTGCCAACCCTTACATTCACTGGCTAGTCCTTGCTCACACCAGTTGTCCCATGGACTTCTATTGAGCTACTCATACTAAGACAGGGCCCTTAGATTATAAACTCCCCTCAGGGCAGGGACTATAGCTTTCCCTATGCCTGCTTAGTGCTAAGCAGAATGACTGCACTTAGTAAAAATAACAACAACCTATTTTAATATTTATCACTTTGAAAATAAAAAAAATATTTTGCATTTTTTAGAGGTGGTGCAAAATGCAGATACAGTAGAACCTCAGAGTTATGAATGACCAGTCAACCACACACCTTATTTGGAACCAGAAGTTATGCAAAAAGGCAGCGGCAGAGACCAAAAAAAAGGAAATACAGCACAGTACTGTGTCAAACATAAACCACTAAAAAAATAAAGGGAAAGTTTAAAAAAAAAAGGTTTGACAAGGTAAGGAAACTTTTTCTGTGCTTGTTTCATTTAAATTAACAGATGGTAAAAAGCAGCATTTTTCTTCTGCAGAGTAAAGTTTCAAAGCTGTGTTAAGCCAATGTTCAGTTGTAAACTTTGGAAAGTACAACCATAATGTTTTGTTCAGAGTTACAAACATTTCAGAATTACAAACAACCTCCATTCCTGAGGTGTTCATAACGCTAAGGTTCTACTGTATGTTATATTAATAGCAAATCAGTAGGATATATTGTAGCAGTTGCTTATCATGACCACTCAGTAAATTGTAAAATTGATTCCATTATAATCCTGCTTTTACACATCTTTAACTAGAGCTAGTTATATTGTTCTTAATATAGCTAATGAATTTAACCTCTATGTCTGTTCACCAGGCACCTGCAAACAGGTCATGGATTTTATTAGTTTGTTAGTTAGTTACAATTCCTCAATGAAAAATGTGCGCAAACACATTTGACTCTGTGACATGTTTTTCAACTGGTTGACAGAAACAAGTACTATTTGTTATTTGTACCATGTGACTGGTTACTTAAATCAGAATAAATTGCATCCCTTTTTCTGCTTGCAAATTCTCTACAAACATTTGTAGTTGTCTGAGGAACCTACTGTAAATTCAATACAAAAAGCTGTTAAAATGGCACTTCTCTTAACAATTACTCTCATGAATATTTCTTAGCATTAGTATTTGCATAGCATTTGCCACCAGTGAGCATTCATGGCTTTGATTTCACCAAGCTATGACAGGTTTCAGAGTAGCAGCCATGTTAGTCTGTATCTGCAAAAAGAACAGGAGTACTTGTGGTACCTTACTCTCTAAGTACTCCTGTTCTTTTTACCAAGCTATGAGTATTTGAAAAACTACACACTGAGCATGAACAGCAGAAAACTTCGTTCAGTCAACAGGTTCACACATAAAGTGCACATTGACAGTTTTAAGGAACTTACAAGCTCTGAAGTCATATAAGCACGAGGCAAGATGCTTACAAGCTTTCTGGCCATGGACCACTTCTGTCTTTGTGCCGTTATCCACAATGCCCTTATGCTTAGAGCAGTGTCCTACTTCTTGTGCATGAACACCTCCTCATTCAAATCCCTCCTTAAAACTGAATTCTTCTGGATAGCCGATTGATGCTAAAACTCACCTCTGAAAGCCTGCTGCAACAGACCACTAAATGGAACAATTGAAAACAACTGTATATGGCACGGAGATGGTCTTCTAATAAAGTTGGAGCAGAACTGTAATTCAATACATGTGTGGATACTTTGGAGATTGCATACTAATGGTGTCTCCTGCACAGCTCTCACTATGTTTCAGTCAGTTATATATGGCACTAGATAAACCATTTAAAGATCTATCAGATAAATGCCACTGGAGTTTTTCTTTCACACTTTGATAGATTTTAAACAATAAACAAAACAAACAAAAAAACTTGTGGTCCTTACTCAATTTTTATCAGGCAGTCTCCAAGTGACTTTAATTGAATTTTGCCTGAGCAGAAATTTAGAGATTTTGTTGCAATGTAAAGGACTCAATTCAAATTGGGGGGAGAGGGGAATCAGGCAAAGCTAAAGTCATTTCCAAGAAAAAAATATTAAGGGTGGGATTTTTGAAAGCACCTAAAGCCTTTTTTTCACCGGAGGGGAAGGGGAAAGATGTGTTCTTAATTATGTTAGCTAACTTGAGTTAGCTATCATGAGGTAACACCTGAATGAAGACAAGGCAGATTGTAATTTTCACACAGATGAGCAGGTCAAGTAAACCCTATGTTCCTTCTTAGCCTTTAGCTTGAACAGCTAACTCTCATAAAAACTGCAAACTGCCTTGTCTTCGCTAGAATTTTACCTTGAATTAACTAAGAACACACCTTTTATTTTCTACTGAATACAAGGCCTTAGAGAGTTGGGTACTTAATTTCATTCAGTGGGCATTGATAACCCAATTCCTGTAGTGTCTTTTGAAAACTCCACTAGAAATAGGCTATTTTGTACAATTGTAGTATTTTCTAGTCTTATTTTTTCCTTAACATGTTGCTTAATAGATTGCGCTTCATGCTGTAAAGTGTATGACATAAAAGACATTGGTTGGGCAACACCAGTTGCCTTTAAAACCTCCCCAAGGGCAGATCAAATAGTACCAGTCTAAATCCGCAGCCACAGAGTGAAAGACACCACAAATTTTAATGTGATGTTACCACTCTACTGTCAATGTGATAATGAGCATGAGCTTTTTCATACTGGCTATGAGCTGTATGGGCATAAGAACTAAAGCGTCCTGGAAAATCAGGATCTCTCTCTCTTTATCACAGTCATGGATAAGGGTACATGACAGGTTCCAGTTCAATAAGACATCCAATCTTATTGTTCTTTATTTATATTATGATAGTGTCAGAAAACCCAACCAAATCAGGGCCCCATTGTGGTAGGCACTGTACAATCAATACAACATTCCCTGCTCTAAAGAGCTTACAGTCCAAGTAGAAAAGAGAGGAGATGTGAGAGAAAGGATGTTCCCATCATTTTTACAGGAGGTGAAATTCTGGTCCCCATCTAAGTTAACAACAAAACTCTCACTGACTTCAGTGGGCCAGACAGATTAAGTGACTTTCCTAAGGTTATTATATAGGAAGTCTGTGACAGGGCCAGGAACTGAAACCAGATATCCCGAATCCCAGTCCAATGCCTTCACCACAACAGCATCCTTCCTTAGTATCCACCTGTCTCCTAACTTTCCACTAATACACACTCTCTCTCTCACACACACACACACACACACACACACACCCCTCTACCTTTTATTCTCTCCTTGACTCAGCTTCCAACTCTGGAACTCAGTTCCCAGCAGGAGTTTGCTTAAAGCAGGCATCTACAGGAAAGTTGACATACTGAACCCTGAGCCTGGAAGATGTGGGCCTCATCAAATTACTTTGCAGAGGGCTTCAAGCTTTATTTGAACCAGTCTTGAACCTAATTTCTGCATTACATAACTTATTATTATTTTAATGATTCAACCTTAATAATTTAAACTCCATTTAGTAGAATTCCTTCTTGCAGCTATAATGAACTGTTGTCTTTCTGTAATGTAGACACACAACAAATGCATTTCTTGATAATTTCAAGTAAGCTTTCCCTTATTAAATATTCTGATCTGCTATGGGTGTAATCAAATTAAAACATCCACAAACTATATCATATCCCCCCAATTTATATAAGCCACTTCTATCACTACCACAACATTTACTAAAGGTGTTAATTTCTATGTTATCAGCTGATAAACTAGCTAGATTGTACCAGTACATCCGTCCTTTAAGATACTATACATAATAGAAGCAAATAGCTACAGACTTCCCCATAAAATGTAAAGCATTAAAGATTTATGCACAGTAATAAGCAATAGTAAATTTACTTCTCTCTTAACATGCTCCTTTATTATTTGGTCCTCAAATGGGAAATTAAAAAAAAAAAAAGATAAATCAAGCAATACAATTTCTAGAAAAATCTAACTATTATTGCATCTCACATTTAGTTTATATATCAAAGGCATGGAAAAGACAACTTTATGCAAACTAGTTGTTCCAGTCTTTTAAAAGACATGGAAATTCACAACTCAGCACACTACAAAAGTTACACACAATCACAGACTCTACTTTGCCTGTACTTTTCATCCTCACCTTCACTAGTCTATTCCAGTGCCGAGTAGATCTGAGGTGAGACTACCCATTGTGCTAACTTATGTGATCTTGTAATGTGAACACTTTGCTCTATGAACTTTATTTAAAATACATTTATCACCTCACCTGTATTCAAACCCTGGTCTTCATAAGTGAAAGATTACAGAATTAATTGACCCATATTATCACCTTGCCCTTGCAAACATACACTTTAGAACCTTACCACTGCCAATGAAAATATTAGCACACCTGATAACTAATTTCTAATGTAACTGACTCACAAAATATCTCTAACTAGCAAAAATAGGACAATGCACTTTGGATGGATAGGAACCAACCTCACTCTGGCCTGTAAAAGGATTGTGTATTCTGTCTTCTGCAATAAAACAAACGCCTACTTATACAGTGATATATTTTTAAACATATTTCCTAATTTATATTATCAACATTTAGATGATTGAAATTAGATATTTAAAGTTCATTTGCATCACTTATACTTTTGTCTCCTCCTACATTTCTCTCATAATTTGTAAATAGTCATTTTTTCTACTAGCAGATTCCCAAGCACTACTTCTCCACTTTCCGTCTTTACTGGGGCGAACACTTCCTCTATCTGAGCTGGTCATGGCTTGTGCCAGAAAGAACTGCTCTAATAAAACACAAAGCACTCCCCTTCCAAGGGATTAATTGTGTTATCTTCAAAGTCCTCCCAGAGCCTAGCGCCCCAAGATGATGATGATGATGATATGAACAGAGATCACCATGCTCCAGATAAGTTGCCAACACATTTTCTTGCAATTTACCTTCCTATTTAAAAAAGGAACTTAACTGACAACAGTAATTAAGTGTTTTAATTTTACAAATGCCATGTAAGATGCATGTTTTTTTCTTCAGCACTCATAGGCTCTCTGTGATTACTCAGGGTCAGCTGGAGCACCACAGAATACATCAGGAGCCATGGTTGTATGGAACATGCCTGCAGTGGGAGGGATTAATGTACTCTGTTGTAGCATTCCTATTGCATTTTTGTAGCTGCCAAGTTTTGTTCTGCACCATGTATGACAGTTGATGCAAAATATTTGCAAATTACCTCATTAAGTTTAAAATTACTTAAAGTCAATGCATCCTTCCCCAAAGAGTAGTGGTGGGAGGACAGAAGAAAACTTTGCACCTTGGGGTGGTAGGTAGCTGGGTTGGAGGATGCTCAGGAATGTCTGGATATAATTGGGGGGAGTAAAGGGGTAGTGAGGGGGAAGCTCTGGGGTAGCTGGGAGGGTGGTTGCTGAGGGTGTTGATACTACTAGGAGTGAGGGGGTTACTGAGAAGGTAGGTAGGTACTGTTGGGGGTTAGGACACTGATGGGAGATATGTGGGTGCTGGGACAGCTAGGGGTCAGTGGTCTCGAGTGGGGGGAAGGTTGTTGGGTGCTCAGGCTCCTTGGAATGAAGGGTCTGCTTGTGGGAGAAAGTAACTTTTGTTGGGGATGGAGGGTGCTGGTCTCTTGAGGGATAGTTGGGTACTGGAGCAACTGAGGAGAAGGACATTTTAGGTATCTGGGGCTGAGTTTGCTGGGCAGATTCTGTTGTTGCCAGCTGCAGGAGTGGGGTGAGAGTCTCAGGCCAATATCATCCCATTGACTTGTGCATCTTCCCCCACTTCCACCTTGTTCTCCATCTACCACCACCAAAACTGCAGGCAAATGCCTACTCGCCTTCCCACAGCTAAGCTGAAAGTGTGAGAATACAGCTGGGTTGAGAGAATGAGTGACAGGGCAGCTAAACAGGCGACTGTCATGAAAGTTAGGAGACACTTGGCTAGCTCTACATACTCGAGTGTTTTATGGTCACTGGAGGTAGAATAGCTTTCCAGTGTATCATTAGCAACAACATTTTCATAAGCATATTTTAATGAAGCTTCTCAAGAAGTTTCACAAGGCAGAAGTGAGTCAAGCTAGTTTAACAAATCAAATTTGGATGTAATAGGTACCATATGAAGCAAGGTTAGAGGATAAGCTACGGTTTTGTGGTTTGTTTTTTGTTGTTTTGGGCGTGATTTGCTGGTGGTTGTTATTTTTTTGATAGAGAAGAAAAGGAAAGAATTCTAGAATAATAGAGAGGAATTGAATTCAGATGGTATCTTAAACATCCAAATAAATAGAAATAGGGATCCACAGAAATGGTTGTATCTGAAGTGCAAATAAATCAAACAAGGATATAAAGACAGAGAAGGTAAAACAAATAAATGGGAATAAAAGTACATAAGGTTTTAAATTAAAATCAGAAACCCACGTGTTTAATTCTAAAGGGAACCGTGAGTGCCAGAATATTGAGTTATATGTTACTTTACTGAAGACTAGGTCAAGATCTTATCAGCTCTATTATGAAGAATGTCAATAAAAGGCTGCACAATGATAAAATGTTTAATTAAAAAAAAAGAACATTGTGCAACTTATCAAGTCCTTTGTATTAATCAGAAAGAGGAGCCAAATGTATTATGTTCTGAGTTACAATTCATACTAAATGGTTCGCCGCCCCCCACCCCCAATCAAATATTCTTATGATTGTGAAAACTTGGGTGGAGATAGATTTGTTTATATAAAATATTTTGCAAATTAGTTTATGCTTATCTACCTCAGGAACACTTTATTTACTTTGAAAATCTGAGCCTACTGTGATGGAATGAACACTTGGGTCTTGTTTGCAGCATCTCTCAGTTGAATAAGTGACACATTGGCAATTTTAAGCAACAAAACAAAGGCTTAATATTGATTCAACATGTTGATTAAAAAGTAACAGGAACAACCAGATTTAATTAAGCATTTTTTTAATAATTTATATCGCCCTGAATGAATACCAGATCTGTCCTAAAGATATTAAACATCTAAGTAGACAAAGTAACTGACTAAGGAGCAGACAGAAAGGATACAGAAGCAAATGACGAAACATGTATGGTTGGTACACATCTTGTTTTCTCTAAGGTGAAAGGCTTTTTCAAATTATTTTTTTCATGAACTAACTTAAAAGACAAGGTGAGGCATGACTGCAAGGACTCAAGAAGGATTTAAAAGTAGGAGAGCATGGTTGCTCGGTGTACAGAAATAAAACAAGAGGGATGAAGGACCAGAAGCAGCAGAACTAAAAAAGGAACATCCTGATGCCACCCTGGCCTTCAGTGCAAGAAGAGCAGGAAAAAGTCCAAAGAGCAGCTACAGATGCATCATCAAGGAGACTTCAGCTGGAGCACTTCTCAGAGAGGCTATTCAGGACTTCCCATACACCAGGGGAAAACTATTCAGGCCTACGCTTTAGAGGCACAAACTACTCCAATGGGAACTGAAGATTATCTAGAGATTTTTCTTAATTATTCCAGAACTGAAAGCACCACAAATTACACTCAAGAATAGGAAATGTCTCTCATTGGAATGGATATACCAACCAGGTGAGTGAGCCTCAGAGACACTGAAAGAAAAAAATAAATAAAACAGAATGGTAGTTTGGAGCATATGCAGAGTTACCCCCAGAGATTTGGTCTGATAAAAAACCTAAATATCAACACTTGTGACTAACAAAACACTGTGTGGACAGGAATGATACATGAGTGTATCATTTAGGGCAACACTAATGTTTCTGACCATGAAGTTCTGTAGGTTCAAGACAGAAACTCGGCTGATGGAGAGGAGAAATGATGCAGTAGGTACGAATATTAATACCTTTTTATAGGATGTTTTATAGGACCTGAATGTCATAAATGCAACAAATGCAACAGTGATAGGGTCTAATATCCATTATTTTTTTTAAAGGTAGGGTAATTACCGAGAATAAACAAACACCTACCAATCCTGAAAATAAAGGTTTTAGTAAACCAAAGACATCTGGAGAAAAATTCCACACAGCAATGAAGAAGAAGGTTCAGGATCTTAGAAACAGACGATGAAGACCTATTAGGTCATCTAGTGTTTCCTCTGGAAGTTCTAAATTGTTCCCTACGGTACATTTTTTAGTCCTCAGAGACCAGTCTAGTTTTAAAATATCTCTAGCAATAGGAGAGCCACCATTTCTGTTGGAAAACGATTCCACTGTCCTCTCTCCCCATCAGGATGCATTTCCTGATATTCGGCCTACAATTTCCTCTGACAGGAAAGATCTTTAAGGATTTCTACATGTATGTTTTTGTATCTGAGCATAGACCTCTGAAACAATTACATGCAAACTTCAGTCACAGAGAATTATCTAGGAAGCAAAATTGGTGATGACATTAGGCTCTAAGGCTGAGGAAGAGGTCTGCTTAATTGAGCTAAAGGAAAGGTTCCATTGGTAGAAACCAACAGATTCCTAGGGCAAAATCTTTGTCCCATCAAACTCAAAGGCAAAACTCCCATTGACTTCAATGTGGACAGGATTTCACCCCTATATTTTATTCACAGTGCAGTACCACACAGAGAAAGTAAAAATGAAGCATCTTGAATCAGGGTACCCACAATTCCTCATGTTTTCCCTTACCATAAGAGCCAAGATTTCCCCCTGAACTCCAACAGAGGCAGTCAAATTAGTTCCACATGTCAGACTCTAAATGTAACATTTTCCCTTGCAATTGTGCACAATGAGGACGAGCTCTCATGTGGCTTCGTTAACACAACTCAATAATTAATAAATTCCTTTGCATGAAGTAATGGGTGGCAGAACTATTCTCTGGGGGACAAAACTCAGAAGTAATGACATTGTGGTTTTACGTACATGTAATAAAGTGGGTGTGACTTGAAAATGGAAACAGCAACCAATAGCAAATTATGATCAAATAGGTCCCCTATTTACTTATAGCTTCCTGTTGGTTGCCTGACTTAATACAACACCAACTTTCTGTCCTTGGCCTGCAGTTTCTCATTTACACCCACTTTCCAACATGTCACTTACAGCACCATTTATGTCACCTTTGAATTTGGCTCTAGGTTCCTCGGCTTGTGTGCTGCCAAATTCCTAATGAAGCAGTTCCTGTTCAAATAAGCCTAGTCCCTTGCAATAGATATTAAAACCTAATTTATCAATAGACAAGAAAATGGCAAACTGTAGCTATTGTCTATATGCAGCATCTCTATTCAATACATTATTTTGACACTTATGTCTTGTGGCACATACAAGCAAATAAAATTTAATATGATTGGTGACCCAAAACCACATCCTAGGAAAAAATTCTATGATGAAACAATACTAGCTGTGAAATTTACAGATCAAAGAACATATGTACTACTTCTGAACATACAAAAATGGATTATAGAGCCAGTTCCCAGTCAGAGTTAAATATATATAATCCAGCTCTCATGAATGCATGTATGGACAGGGACGACCAGATGCTAGAATAATTAAAACACCTGGAAAACTCCAGCACAATATAAAATCTATAGCCAATGGAATCATAAAGCTGCGTGCCAGAGGAAGCCATTGTACGCAGTGAAGTATCAAGATGAAATAGGGATTTGATCTATCAGAATGTGGGGACCCCATCAAAAATGCATATACACATCCCAGCATCGAACCCCTATACTGTGATACTCTCTTATGTAGAACAGAGTTCTCCTCCTACACTTGGCTCTCTCACCATGAGATTTTTTCCCCATCCCTGCTCTCTACCCCCAGTTTCACAAGCTCTCATTTTTCAACCTCCTTCATTCTCCCCAGCTCCTGCCTGCTCGTTATATCATGTTTTGGTAGAAACCAATAGGATTGAGAATCCATTATGGTAGGTGCTATACAAACACACAGGAAGGCACATTTCCTGCCCAAAAGAGCTTACAGATTCACAACAAAGCCAAGACACAACAAATGAAACAAGAGGATAGAAATGGGAAGGGGAGACAAAGATAACATCAATAATGTGTGTTTCCATAAGCTAACTGTATGCACAACTTGACGGCTTTGAATCATTAAAAGTATAAAGTGTGTTTTACACTGTAACCACTAGTGGGTGTACCATGCTGATAACTCAATTTGATATTGCTGCTGCTACAATCTATAATACTACCAGAAGCTAAACATGTTTTAAGATGTACGAATCATGGGGATTACAACTACCTATTTTTCTCTCCAAAGGAAATAATCCTCTCATTAGACCCAATTCTCCCCTCTGTTACACTGTTGAGTTACAACCATGTAAAACTGATGTAGCGGAGTGGAGGATCAGGTGCCTGAAGTCCTGACAGCTTGGAAGTCAGGGCAGTATTTTAGACATACCTTTTCCATTTTTAATTTCTGTTTTGGTCCATGAATTGTCCCCTCAGCTGTAACTCAGTGGTGACACTCCAGCATACACTCTGCTGTGAGCGTCAGATTTACACTGAGTAGCAATGGAGAATGGAGCTTGCCTATATCTGTAAGATACCTACTGTTGTGACCAAAGTAAAATTCATATTTTACTCATTTTTTATTGAGTAGAAAAACGAATACGAAGAACCTTAGCAAACCATGAACTGCTGGAAAATAATGGAACATACCTTGCCCCGACAAACAGGTTTCATTCTCCAATTATAGTCCGTGCTGCATGTGACATCGCCAGCAAAGCAGGGTGTCATGCTGAACAGGTGCAGTTCCAGGGAACAAGTACTTCACAGTCTGCAACAGAAGAATGAAGCATAATTCCACTCAGAATGGTGATTCTGTAAAAACTGTATTGCACAGTTCCAAGATTATTGTCTTTCAATGATCCCATATCAGATCTGCTCAGTTTACAAGTAGAACAATATTTTCTCTAACTCTCAGCCCTGCAAACTCAACTGGTGATCTGAGAATCATGCTGTGTTTTTATGACTTGTGCATCACCAGCAATAATCCTAACCCAATTCAGGAATATTATAAAATGACTGCCATTAAAAATTTGACAATTACCATTGACAGGTAAAATTCACTTTATCTTGGCATTTGCCCCTTTCTTGTATTTATAATGTACTTAGTATGTAGTAGAATATTGAATGCCATGGTAACAGTTTCAAAATGTTGCAGTAATTGAATGGTGACCACTACAGACGTAGTTATTGCACAACTGAGCTGAAGGCTACACATATCAAGATGAAGATTACGTTATTGGAATTTAGTTAACTCTCTTGATGATGCATGAGCCAAAATGGAATCCTGCCCTCCTCCGCTAAATCTGCATTGATTTCTATAGAACAAGCAGAAGTAAGAAAGTAGAGCATAAATGTGTTTTTGTTACTAATCGGTAAACAGAGAGGCAATCTGCAGCTCTCAGACCGTTACTTTTCTGATTATCAGTGAATTTCTGGCCAAATTCAGCCCTGGATGTGAGTGGACACAACTCCAGTTGAATCAATGGCGCTGCACCCATTTATGCAATGGCTAATACAGAAGGGGAAAAATATGCTGAGAATTCTCTGCAGGTTTTTTTTCTACTTTGCTTTGCTAAAAGAACTTCAAACATCTCATTTTTATTGTTAGGCTTGTGAGCCATGTATATACCTACACAAGGTAAGTGAACAATCTCCTTTATAAATTACACCTTGGATAATAAAATGATCATTGCACCAATATTACTTTATTTTTCAACTGAAAGTAACGTACACTTACTGTCAGAACATACAAAGCAGTTGATTCACCATGGAATACATCTCTTTCATTAACATCCCTTGTCTGGGCATCCATACATATGTTATAAGAGGGCAAAATCTATAGGAAGTATAGTCAGCTATGTATATACTGTAGCTGAGCTAGTCCATAAAAGCAAATAAGTTATTTGGTATCCTCTATATAAATTCTCCATCTCCCACCACAAAAATCCCTATACACAAAGCCATATACAGTTACAATTACTGGGGTTCATCTAGCTACTTGCTGTTTACCCATGATATGCAGATTTAAATGCAATCAGGGACTGAATTAGTTTCAACTTTATGGGATAAATTCAAATTTCAGAGCCTCAACTGGTGGGCTATCAATCAGAAGCTAAATACTTATACAGTGGTAACAACTTCACCTTCACACACTCTGCAAAAAGTTCTCCACAATGTTAACATGATGAGTGAGGAGGTACATTTCTAGCTAGAGGCATAAAGTTGATGGTAGAAATAAAGAAAAATATACATATTGAATATCACTACAGTCAGGACACCTTGCACGACTCAAGTTCCTATTAATTTTCAGTATCACAGTTAATATGCCTAACGTGCACAGGAGAATAATTTGAAACATATGCCCCTTGTATTGCTGGCCTCAAAAATGCTGAGCTCTGTACTTTGAAGGAACAATAACTGATGTAGAATATCTAAGGAAATACAGCAGTGTCACTGAACTTGGGTCTAGTTTAAGTACGCTGAAGTAGGGAGTCATTGACATGCTCTGCCTCACAACCGAACCTGCCCATCTCTTAATACACATCTAACACAGAACCCGAAACAAATCATAATACAGCTGACGTGGTAACTTTCTCGCCATTGTCTGCAACAAGAACTTTAGTTATTTTACAACTAAAATTAAGAAACGCAAGTTGAGGTGATGTTTATTATATTGCACAGATCTATGGAAATCATACTGTATAGACTTAGAACTAGATATATGTGGGAACAGCATTTTCCATTCCATGAAAAAAAGTTGAGATTTTGAAAAAAAAATCTGAATTTAAATGAAAAAAAACTCAACATTTTTCACAGGAAGGAAAAGTGAGAAAATTCCATTGGGGGAGAACGAAAATGGATTTTTTTTGGCTTATCAGCTATTTGCCTGGAGGGTGAGCAGGCAGGCTGCCCAGCTCTCCAGACTCCCCAGCAGCCTCCTGGCAGACTGTCTGCCCAGATTGCCAGGCAGCCAAAGAAGTCAGGGAAAGCAGGCAATCAGGTGGCCTGCCTGGTTTCTCTTGAAAATTCTGATTCAGTCAAATAACCATTTTCCAACAACAACAAAAAAATGTTCTGTCAGAAAATTTTCAGCCAGGTCTAGTTAGAACAGAAACTACATAATTACATATATTATATTACGTATGTTCTAATCATTTATTTTAGGGAGGAAATAGGTTGCTATATTTAATTTTCTAGGATTTGCTGAAGTATGATCGGGTGCTAGAGGTCATCATTAGCCAAGGATTGAAAGAGCAAACACAAATGCACTCTGACACTTAGAGTGCAGAAGGTGGGGCCCCACAAGGATTCTAAAAATTAATACTGGCCACTCCAGGCTTGGATTAAAACTCCCAGGGTTACAGCTTCTCTCTGACCTTGGATTGGTAGATGCTACTACCACTCAAGTGCAGAACCCCTTTGAGAGCCCAGGAAGGCGCACTTGGGAATTCCTTCCTGTGGGGTACCACAAACCTTCCCACCCTTACCACCCGGGGAAGAGCTGAGAAACAAAAACAAAAAAAATCAGCTCTTGCCACCAGCTAATTAAACAACATGTGCACAAATCTCTTAAGACACAAAAATACAATTCTGTTCTTAAAAATGGTAAATTTTATTAATAATAAAAAAGGGAAGAAAATACATCTGGGAACTCAGGCTATTGCTAGATTTTTAAAAGTGCAACTACAAGGATTAAGCACCAAGAATAACTTTCTTGAGGTACAGTTTAAAGGTTACAAGCAAAACAAAAGCACCTGGGGTTAGCACAGAGGCATCCACAAGCCATAATGAAATAAAAGAGATAAACCTAATTGCGTCTTCCTACACATTTCCTGATCTATTTACAAATCTGGGGTTTAAAATGAGTAGTTTCTAGGTATGATACTAATGATTTTTTCATACCTGTCCCAAACTTCTTACAGAATAGCTCTGCCCTGTTTGCCTCTCCCCCAGAGAACAACAGACAGACAAAAAGGAGTCTTTTTTCAATTTTAAAAAGTTCTAGCCTTCCCATTGGCTCTTTTGGCCAGGTGCCTGCTATGCATAGCGTGAGACGTTTTCGCCCTTTACAGGTAGAGCAATTAGAGAACAGCTACTAAAAGGGATTTTATAGCTACTGGCTGGCTGAGTAGCCATAAAAGGGAGCTACTCCCACCCTCCTTCATTTATCACAACGTTATGATCATCTCTTTTATGGAGGAATTAGGTTTGCTATATTATTTAATTTTCTAGGATTTGATGAAGTATGATCGGGTGCTTGCATCATTAGCCAAGGATTGAAAGAGCAAACAGAACTGCATTTTTATTTAAGGGAAGTGCAGTAGGAATTTGAATTTGTCAAGAAATTTGAATGCCCCAATACTTTACATCCTTATGTAAAAATGCTAGAAAATGTAATTAGGGATGAAACCATTAGAACTGTTTGAGGACAGAGCCATTCAGCAACAGAGTGGCTTCCCACCGGGCCAGGGGCTCGTCCTCATCTTCCTTGCTGCCTTGGCCAGAGATCATTTCTCTGCCCTGCAAAGACCAGACCCTTACCCATACCTTGTGCCTGCAGCAATAGAGTGTCACCAGCACAGCAGATATGCAGGGAACCCTCTGCACCTCTGCTGTCACAACCCTGCTCATTCACTCACCCACCAGCCATGAGTGTACGAGTCATGCCCAGGCAGGAACTGTTCAGCAACACCCCTCAGCTGGTGACTCTGCCTCCTTCTTGCAGTCCTGGACAGGTCACTGCTGCACCAGGTGAGGATCGCAGCCTTCCCCACACCTTGTGCCCCGGTGCCTTGGGCCCCACTGTCAGTGCGGTGAGATTCCTGAAGCCCGCCTCAGAAGAAAAGTTCATGTTTCAGCAAATTTTGAAGCATTTTTGCACTGCAGTAGACTTTTCAATTTGAATTAGTGCTACAGTACAATATTCTAAAAGGCATTTAAAAATATTCTGAATGAAGCAGAAACTCTTGCCGGACTGGGTGACTGAGTGCCTTAACAGCCATTGAAAACTCCAGCATGCAAAAGAGTTCATATTATAGTGATGGAATTCAAAAACAGGAAGTGGAATGAGGTCAGAGAGGCAAAGACATGGAATTATGAATTTTATCCTACCCTGCCCAGGAGACCTTAAATAAACCGATGACATTTGGATTTACCATCGTCCACACTGAGAAGATGTTACTGCGTACACCCTGGATATTTCTCAATGTGAAAAAAACTGATTGTTTTTAGATCTTAAACCGATTTGATGGCTAAATCAGAATCCCACAGCCTTTCATTCAGAATTCAATGCCCTGAAGGCTATTACCACATTATATGCTATTGAAAGTGATAGCACGTGCTCTGGCAGAGATCCTGCAGCATGACAGCATCAAATCAGTGAGTTCTCTTCTCCCTGTTTGATATTTTCCCTTCTCATCTCATACCTATATTGGGGCTAAATCCTGTCTCTTTCCCTGCCATCCAAGTCTCAGCAGCTGGGTGTGACATAGGGAGGTTGTATGGAGTTTAGTAAGGAAAGAGATCCAGATCATGCAGTGGAGGAGCTCTGCTGCCAGCTCCCCATCCTGCTCAGCGAGGACAGTAGAGAAGCAGAGTTGCAGATCCACTTGACCCATGCCTGCTACTCCTCTGCCATGCCTCTTTAAAACCCTGCTGCATAGGGGCACTCTGGGGAGCACCCAGACAGCTGGCCTCTGCAATGTGCAGCATGGACAAGCCTTATATGGCGGCTTTTCAAATCCTCCCCACAACTCCTCATGCAGACACACACAGAACCACCATCTTGGTTCTGTTGCAGCTGAAGCCCACCATAGCCCTCATGTGCACTTTACTTCTGTCTGTGTTTGTTTCAGTAGTGGTCTTTTTCCACTGAGGCAGAAGCAGCCATGCATCTAGTCCCAGGAACAATCTCTCCATAACCCTTGCCCATCACCCATCTTCTCCCCACAAACTGCCACTTCCTTTTCAGACTCCCAAGCATCTCACTCTCAACACTTTTTTTTACCAGCTTAATTGACACCACACAAGTAATTTTAATCTGTTTAAAGACAACTCATTACATAGTGACCTCTCCAACTAGCCTTTTACCAGGGTGCTTCCTTACTCAAATCTTATTTCAGCACTATAGCTCCACTGCAACGCCGACGGGCTTCTTGCAAAAACCTCTGGGACGGATAAGTTGGTCCCCTAGAGCCCACTTGATCTCATTAGAATTGGCCGCCTGATGTTTTAGTGAGATTTTGTTAAACACACAGAAACCTTTAGATATAGGTGCCCCATTAAATAATATTGCTTATTATCTGGCATAACTGGCTAATGGGAGGAGAGAGGGAGCCAAGTAAAAGTGCAGGTTTACAGATTACAGGAAAGAAGAGGATGAATTGTCTGCTTGGGATGACCTGAGCTGTTAACTGGTGATAGGACACTGTTGCCCTGAATTTATAACTAACCTGCAAAGCAGCAGAGGCCTAAATAATCCATATTTTTAAGACAAATGCCCCCAGATGTTGGCAAGACAAGACCTGTAAGGTAATATATCGCCTATTTGTTATATACAATATAAGAGCCTTTATAGTTCTATATTAAAAGCAGATTTGTGAAAGGTCAGATACTAGGATAATGAGGGCCACATAAATAGATTACATCACAATAGCGACTTTTTTTTTTTTAATGTATAATCCCATTCTGGCACAGCAAAACAGAGAATTTTTTAATCACAATCTTTCGAGCACTAAAAAGATTATGATCTAAATGCTACTTTTTACTATTATTGTTAATAGTTTCTAAAAGGGCTGTCAAACAATTACAAAAATAACCACAATTAATCATGAGATTAAAAAATAGTTGTGATTAGTCATAGTTTTAATTGCACTGTTTAACAATAATAGAATACCAATTTAAATGTATTATATACATATTTGGATGTTTTCCTACATTTCAAATATTTTGATTTCAATTACAACACAGAATAAAAAGTGTACAGTATTCACTTTATATTATTTTTATTGCAAATATTTGCACTGTAAAAGATAAACAAAAGAAATAGTATTTTTCAATTCACCTCATACAGGTACTGTATGCAATCGTTTTATTGTGAAAGTGCAACTTACAAATGTAATTTTTTTTTCATAATTGTACTCAAAAACAAAACAATGTAAAACTTAAGAGCCTACAAGTCAAAGCATGAAGGGGCATACCACTGTTTAGCATACCTGGCACATAAATAGCTTGCAATGCAGGCTACAACCGTGCCATGCGAATGCCTGTTCTGACTTCCAGGTGACATTGTAAATAAGAAGTGGGCAAGATTATTTCCTGTAAATGTAAGCAAACTTGTTTGTCTTCGCAACTCGCTGAACAAGAAGTAGGACTGAGTAGACTTGTATTGTGAATTGAAAAACACTGTTTCTTTTGTTTATCTTTTACAGTGCAAATATTTATAATAAAAATAATAATATAAAGTGAGCACTGTACACTTTGAATTCTGTTATAATTGAAATCGATATATTTAAAAATGTAGAAAAGCATACATAAATATTCATAATAAATTTAAATTGGTATTCTATTATTGTTTAACAGTGCGATTAAAACTGCGATTAATCATGACTTTTTTAATCTAGTTAATTTGTTTTGCATTAATTGCATGCATTAACTGAAATTAATCGCCAGCCCTAGTTTCTAATCAATATTGGAAAATAGTCACAAAACCTTTCCATGCTAGGCACAAAGGATAAAATTTTCAAAAGCGCCTAAGTCTCATTGAAAGTCTTAGAACTTAAGCGCATAAATCACTTAAATGCTTTTGGAAATTTTACCAAAAGCCTAACTCACCTAGCACTTACCCTAATAAAGATGGTCACTTGCCTTTGAAAAAATACATATATATTCACACTGAGCAAGTGGAAAAAGACTGGTTATAAAATCTCTCAAAATTTTATTTTTAGGCTGAAATTTCTCATATACTGCCCAGGGTCAGCAGCAGGTTTTGTTTGTTTGTGTGAATCTGGGAAGGTGCCATAAAAATCGGCTTTGGCCAATTATAAGTGATCTGAATAGGTATGAAAAATATTTTCATTTAAGACATTTTTCAGAATCTTTTTTGCATTCAGAACTCAAAAAACAGCTTTTTAAACACTTCAGATTTATGTAGCAGCTCAGGGATGTGGAATGCTTATTTAATAGCATATGGTCCAAGAATTTTGATAGGCTTATGATAGGATAACGGGCTTAGTCAATAGGTCAATTAAGTGCCACACTGGTAAATAGTACAATGGGTCAATGGTATGATATAACCTTTTCCAGAGGGTTTGGCTGGAGAGTCTTGCCCGCATGCTCGGGGTTCAGCTGACCGCCATATTTGGGGTCGGGAAGGAATTTTCCTCCAGGGAAGATTGGCAATGGCCCTGGAGGTTTTTCGCCTTCCTCCGAAGCATGGGGCAGGGGTCGCTTGCTAAGGAGTGGGTGGATCGGCTTATGTGGCCTGCATCTTGCAGGAGGTCAGACTAGATGATCATAATGGTCCCTTCTGATCTTGAATTCTATGATTCTATGATTCTATGAATTTTTCTTGTTTAAAGAAAATGGTTTTTGAGATAATGGTTTGGATGTTTAAGAGCATTATACTGAACCTTCTTCAGAAGCACTTTTGTGTTCCCTCAGTCCCCAGGGCTACTCAAACTCCTGCCTCCTGGCTGGCCCCTGGGATGCCTCCTATGCCAGAAAGTGGGAGGATGGGATCAGCTGTGTTATCTTCTTGCCACCAGGGAGATTGCCCCACACTGGAGAATCTTCAGCTAATCTGTTAGTGTGCTTTACTCCTCCTTTCTGCCACCAAAGCAAGGCCAAAGACATGGCCCCAAATACATATAGGGGTAACTACTTGAGTGCACCGAAGTGAACTTCAGCGTACAATCGTCCTAACCACCACAAGTTTTCTATTTAAATTTGCAGACAGAAGAGGGCATTTTTGTAAGTGTCAGAAAGCAAGCTTACATATCTTCTGAGTGTCTTTTACTCATGGTAGACATGGCTTAGTCTGACCCCTTTACTACAATATTAATCCTCCTTGCATTTTAAACTCATCTCTTGCACCTGGTGTCTGACAGCATCTCTTGAAATATATTAAACAAAACTGAAATGTAGCAACATTTAACATTGAGCAATAAAGTTGATTTTTCTCTATCTGAAGTATAGCTAAAAGTCTGTAATGTGATCAGTGGCTTAGGGTGAGAACGTTACAACTTTATTCTGGTATGTTTAGCCTATGAATCCTAGCAATCTGCTAAATTCAAATCACTGATAAAGGCAGTAATTAAAACTCCAAAGATGAAATGCGGAGGGATGTAATAAATGTATGCTGGGCGTGATATTAAGAGACAAGCCTTGTGCATCTTCAGGCACTTGTTATCTCTAACCTATGAACAATGTTATTATTTTTACAGAATGCACTGACAAGAAAGCAATAAAACAGTATGCATGTTACATTTAAGTGTTTTTCCTCCCAAACTGCCTTTTATCAAGGGAATTAGAGAAAAATTATTGTGTATCTAACTGTTCCATATCTTTATTTTTTCCACTGTATGGTTGGTCCTGAAATCATGCTTTTCACATCTGGGCATGAACAGACTCTTACTCTTTACCTATTTAATTGTTCTTATCTGGTTAAGGATTTATAACACAGTCATCACTGATAGCATCTGAGCTCCTTGGGTATGAATACCCTCTTTTAGATATTCGCTTTCTTTTACCCACCCCAAAGCTCCAATCTATTTAATTTTTGCCTGGCATTAGATACACAATTTCCTCTGCCCCCATCTAAATTTCATTTCTTCAAAGCCCAAGGTCTCCATGGTTGAAACACTACTTCTGATCTTCTAAGCCTCCATAAGAAGGATGGAAGTGTTATTTTAAGAAAATACCATTCCACCCCCCAAATCTTTGTCTATTTTTAGAATGGAACTCACAAAAATATTTCTGAGGGTTTCAGATATTTGTAAGAATTTTCTAGAAGTGTCGAAATACCATGAGAAAGGTAATTCTCTCAAGTCATTTTCAAACAGAAGCAACAGTGTCAGAATTTGTTCCCAAACACCTGTTCACATGAAATTTCCACCCAATATTATATATTTGAAAAATTATTATAAACAACATCACTTCTGGAAGAAATTTGCCTGGGCCCAAAAGGTAGATCAGCACCAAACTACCACTGACTTTCAATGGGATGCCTAACTACTCTTTGTGCCACTGAAAATCTCCCCACAGCTTGTCATCTGTTGACTCCTCTTGATTTACTGTTAGTGGACTACTGAAGTCAATGCAGTTTACGTCAGATGAGGACGTGGCTTCATGTGTTTATCATTTTAACCAATGCAGTAGAATTAATCCTTATGCTATACAAGGCTCTAATCCCACACCAGGGCAGATCAGAGAGAATTATCAGGGTTATCATCCTTTTGTTGATTTTTGAGGCATTTGAATGGACTGATTCGGTTATACTACTCCTTAGATATATTAGATTATTTAAACAAGAAATTTCCAAGCAGCTGACTGTGACCAGATCAATATCTCAGAAGAATTTCTTGATAGCATCTAGACTTCTTTTGCCAGTATTGTGTCTTTCTTCTAACCTAAATTTGTTTCCTATAATGCACAGTAATGGAACACATGCAGAGAAAATTAAAACTTCCTAATTTTGTCTTTAGTAATTGGACAACGTTAATGTGGTAATAATAATATTCCCTATACCATATACAGTGACTAGTTAGGAATTACTGTACTCATGTTACCTAGTTCGCAAAAGAAAAGCATGGTTTTAAGATCAACCATACTGAAAGTTAGCTCATCATTCAATTGAGAAAATGGTGGTTAGGTTTGCCAGGTGTCCGGTTTTCAACCTGAACACCCGGTCAAAAAGTGACCCTGGCAACTCCAGTCAGCACTGCTGATCGGGCTGGTAAAAGTCCGGTCAGTGGCACAGCAGGGCTAAGGCAGGCACCCTGCCCAGCTCAGTGTGGCTCTCAGAAGCGGCGGGCATGTCCCTGCGGCCCCTAGGTAGGGAGGGGCAATCAGGGAAACTCCACCTGCACTGCCCATGCCCACAGGCACCACCCCCACAGCTCCCATTGGCCCAGAACCATGGCCAATGGGAGCTGCGGGGGCAGTGCCCATGGGCGTGGACAGCATGCAGAGCCCCTTGGCTCCTCCACCAGAGCCATGCAGAGCTAGTGGAGCCTGCCTTAGCCCCGCTGCGCCACTGACCAGGAGCCGCCTGAGGTAAGCGCCGCCTGGCTGGAGCCTGCACCCTCTCTTGCACCCCAACCCTCTGCCCCAGGTTGGAACTCCCACCCAGAGTCTGCACCCCAACCCATTGCCCCAGCCCTGAGCCCCCTCCCAGAGACTGCACCCCGCACTCCCTCCCGCACTCCAACCCTCTGCCCCAGCCCAGTGAAAGTGAGTGGCAAAGGGAGGAGGATGGAGTGAGGGTGGGGCCTTGGGGAAGGAGTGTTCAGTTTGGTGCGATTTGAAAGTTGGCAATCCTATGACAAGCTCACAACTACTGCATTTTCAGACGGGATAACAAAATGGATAGTCCTCTACAAAATCTCTTCTCAGGATACATGACACAAAGCACAATAATGCCCTATCATTTAGCATACTCCTAAGAGGCCGCTAACCAATTATAATATTGGAAGATGGGAACATAGGAATTGCCACACTGGATCAGTTCTTTGGTCAATCCAGTCCAGTATCCTGTATCTTATGAGGGTCAGTGCCAGATGCTTTAGAGGAAGTATCCCACCGGTCATCAGATGTGATATAAACTGCCCTCTATGGACCTCTCATCTGAATCCCTAATAGGAACAGGAATATTAAAATTAAAATATTAAAATTAAGTACATGCTTATGTACATTTCCAGACTGGGGCCTTTTTGCTTTACATTTAGCTTCATACAAAACAAATGAAAGCCCAATCTTGCCTCTACACTCTAATGAAATGCTCTGTGTAGTTTGGTCAACTGCTTTAGACTATGCATCCCATTAACTGTCCAATATACTGTACTTTATAATCTGGGACTTCAAATAATTCCAACTAGCAAAAGACCCATTGAATAAAACACTGTTCATATATGTTCAAAGTGAAGAGTATGTAAAATAATGATTTTTCTTTCTTTTTCTTATACTACTTTCATTAGGTCCTAAAGAAGAAGAAAGGTGCATCAATCTCTGGGGAATTAAAGGAAAAACAAAATCCACCAATCCAGCTTCACTCAATCCATTTCAACTGTGTTTGTGTTTTGTTATGTAACTTCACATAACTCTAACTGCTTTATTATTTAAAATTATATCAGGTATGTATCAATTAAATTTACAAAATTCCTTATCCCACACAGACATATCTGCCTGAAATAGTTGAGAGACTCCTCATTTTGAATATTAATCAACACACCAAGATTTACCTAATCTAGTGATGACATAAGCATGTATATGAATAATAGGTTAATTGTGATTTATAACCCAAAATTAACATTTCAGCAAAATCATATAATCAGGCAGAGTTATTATTGTAACATTAATATACATTTTTCCCCAGTTGCCAACAGATTCTGAAAGTCCTTATAAAAAATTTTAATTTTAAACTAACAGGAAAAAAAGTGGAGTTACTCTTAGAAACTTTTTACTTGCATACAGATCTAAATAACGTTAGCGCAGTGTATGTAGTATTCACTAGACATTCTCTATATTAAGTCTTGACATCGAGTATGTATATCTAGGTAACATGATTTATTTATCATTTAAGGTAAAATTGGATAGTTGTTAAGGATGGCCACTGTAGCTCACAAATGAGGTTCACTGAGGTCTTGAAAATACTTGTTCATTTAACACATATATTAGCAAGGCATGCTACTGCTGTAGGTTTTGGCAGAACAGAGGAGATACCCTACATCTGGTGGGTAGTGAGGATACAAAATCTGGGGCCACTATCCAAGAAAGAGGAACTACTGTACTGATATTATTTTTTAAGTTCATATTGAATTCTATAACATCTACAAGACTCCCTCCACCAGCAGGCTTTAAAAATCAGGGGATGTTTTTGCAGCAGAATTTAGATCCAGCTAGCTGTGGAGTGCCCAGGGCCTTATTTTTAAGCTACAGACTAAACCACAATAATGGGAAACTACTTTGTAATTGAACTAGAAATATTTCATCCACAGACACACTAACAGCTTGATGTACAATGAATAGACACAAATTTACAAGGTTAATGGGTGACTTGATTATAGGTCTACAAGTACCTATATGAGGAACTAATATTTAATAATGGGCTCTTCAATCTAGCAGAGAAAGATAAAACATGACCCAAAGACTGGAAGTAGAAGCTACACAAAATCAGACTGGAAGTAAGGTATACATTTATACAGAGTAATTAACCTTTGAACCAACTTATCAATAATGGATTCTCCATCACTGACAATTTTAAAATCAAGATTAGATGTTTTTTTCCAAAAGATCTGCTCTGGGAATTATTTTGGGGAAGTTCTGTGGCCTGTGTAATACAGGAGGTCAGACTAGATGATGACTGAGGTCCCTCCTAGTCTTGGAATCTATGAATCATGTTTTTTTTAAGATTGTTTGCCGGTCACAACATTTCAGAGAGAGTCAGCATCTTCTGGGATAAGATATATAAAGACCGCAAAAATATTTCATTACACAAAATCAGTGGCAGAAGAAAATATTTAAGATGTCTGTTACTAAAAGCTACAATAATTCAGGCACTTTGTATTGACTTTGATGAAGTCTAACTTTTTCTGAAAAACCTAAAAAGTGTATTTACATGCTATACTTAACACCTGGAGGAGCCATGTTGTCTGTGATCCTTGGTGAGAGACCATCTCTCACTGGAACTTCTCTAGTCCCCCAAAGAAAATCTCTAAAGTTTTCCTGAGCAGCAAAACTCTTGATATTTATTTGTTGATGCTTGACTAATAATAATACTTGAGTGAAAGAAGCCTCCACCAACCAACTCCTGTCATTCTTTCCTAAAATCACCAACCAAAACAATAAGATTCACCTGCTAATCTATTATTCTTTTGCCACATTATGGATACATGATAAAAACCATTTATTTTGTGACAGGGCCTTATCTAACACAAAAAGATGGGACTACTTATGCAAGTTAACTTAAGACAATGGACAAAAGTAATGTGTTTGAAGGATTGCATCCATAATTATCAACCACCTGATTTGGAATTATTTATTATGTTAAATAAATTAAAAAACCCTCAGTTATGTTGCTCAGGAAAGTTTTGGTAATGAAAGATTATAAATCTCTGAAAGACTACAGTCTTAAAATACTGTACTGGGACAACATTAGGACCTACAAGTACCATAGCAAGCAGTTAGTATATACTTTATACACAGATTCTACCTAATAAAAAGCATATAGGTAATAATCACTCATAATGGAAATGTATCAAGGCAGAACTTCTTTTGTAAATCATAATGTTAAGACTAATAATACTTAGTTGCATATAAATTCTTCTATTGTTTGTAGTCACAAAACCACTGATTAACCCATGAAAGGTAAGACAGCAAAACAGAACACTTATCTCAGGTAAAGTCTCTTAATTGTAGTGTAAACACTACATTGCAAGGAAAAAAAATATTTCAGATATCCAAAGTTAGCTGCCAATTGCTCTATGCTGCGGTGTCTGTGAAGTCCAAAGCTGCACTGGCATTTCATTGCTGCCATACTGCATTGCAAACTCATCCCTAACTTGTTATGCACTGACATTCCAGGTGTCTGATTGTCATTAATCAAGCTAACATAAATGAGCAACTCCACAAGATTGTTCCGAACATATAATATACACTTGCCTTTCAAGTGCACAGCACTTACTTCATTTTGTTTCCAAAGAGGTCTTATTCCAGGTACTACAAAAGAGAAAAATTAAGGTTTTCTTCCAAAATAAGTTTTCAGCATTTTGGAACTATAGTATTGCTGGTGATGGGTAACGTAGTTAAAAGAGGTTTTAAATGGAATTTATATGCAGGTTTGACTGTTGTACAAGGAGCTACACACAAATGATCCATAGATTTACCCTCTCCTATGTTTCATGTCTATCATTACTATTTAGACCTGGTTTTGCTATTGTTCCATGTGAAGCACTTCTCTTGAAGTCAATAGATTTTTTGTGTGTGGACTGAAGTCAAGATTGCGTCAGGAGATTGAGAGGGCGATTACAGCTAAGAATTTTTCATCAAGTGACATTTGAAGACACTACTTTACAATGATAGAAAGCAGCAAACAAGCGTACTTCAAAATAGCTTATTCATTAACAATATTTTTCCAGGCAAACATTCATTCATCCAGATTGCTTAAAATGAGGTATCACTTGCAGAACTATGAAAACTAAACTGGAAACAGAGACTGGCAAGAATGTTCCTTTGACTATTTTTAAAGCTCTCTAGAGAGAAGTTAATTAAATATAATGGAAATTTTTCCAAAGTGGAAAAAATAGGCACTTAAAAGGTGCAATATTCTTTTCTCCTTGCAACTATCATTACTCTGACAAAATGACTGAATCTTGAGTTATAAATACACAAATACTGGCAAGCTTTCAGTCCTGCTTTTCGTCTCCAAGCCAAAGGATGAACAACAGTGAGAATACAAGATTCTTCAAGAGAACCAAAAAACAAATGCTTGCCAGGCCTTGATTCTCTGGCAAACCCCTCACCACAGCTCTAATTAACTGCTAATGAACAGAGACTATGGGTATGCCTACACTTAAAATGCTTCAGTGTCGCAGCTGAGCACTTCAGCATAGACACTACTTGCGCTCATGGGAGGGGTTCTCCCATGGGCATAGGTAACTCACCTCCATGAGAGGTAGTGGGAGGGTTTATGGAAGAATTCTCCTGTCAATCTACCCATGTCTACACTGGGGGTTAGGTCAACATAACTACATCTCTCAGGCCTGGTCCACACTGGCGGGGTGGGGGGGTGGAAGGAATCAAACTGATTTATGCAACTTAAGCCACATGCATAACGTAGCTGAAGTCAACGTACTTATATCTACTTACCGTGGTGTCTTCACTGCGGTAAATCGATGGCTGACGCTCTCCCGTTGATTCTGCCTGCACCTCTCGCCCCGGTGGAGTACTGGAGTCGACGGGAGAGCACTTGGCGGTCGATTTATCGCGTCTAGTCTAGACATGATAAATCAAAGCCCACTGGATTGATCGCTGCCCGTGGATCCAGCAGGTAATGTAGACAAGCCCTCAGAGTGTGGATTTTTCCTGAGAGAGGTAGCTATGCCATTGAAAGTTTTCAGTATACACTAGCCTTTACCTGATAGTAATTTTAAACTACTCTCTTAGACTTGTAGAAAAATCTTAATTATTAGCTCTTATTAATCAGTTATTCAGGCTCCTATTTGCAAACACTGCTGTAAGACAACAATATAAGACAGGTTCTCTTTGTTGATCACCTGCATTGTTAATGGAAAACCCACAAGCATCTTTACATAAATAAGTGGCCTGCAAGATGTAAACCCTTCCCAGGACAGAGCAGTGTTCTTATCTCCGGGTATGTCTACATGGTAGCTGGAGATGCAGTCTCCAGCTTCAGCAAACGTACCTACATGAGCTTTGTTTGCGTTAGAGCTCTAACAATAGCAGTGTAACTGCTGTGGCGTGGGTGCCTGCCCAAGCTAGCCACCTGAGTACGTACTTAGAGTCTCAGATGGGATTGCACTCAGGCAGCTAGCCCATGCTGCTATTCATGCTGCCACAAGCATCGCCACAGCCACACCACTATTTTTAGCATGCTGGCTCGATCAGAACTCCCACAGGTATGTCTATCCAAACTGGAAATTACACCTGCAGCTGCAGTATAGCCATACCCTAAGTTATGCAGCACTCACAAGACAGGATAACATGGACCGTCAAGGAATATTGCCCTAACTACCAGAACTTGAAGTTCCATATTATCCTGTCATGTGATGCTGAGTATCTTCAAATTTTTCATAAACCTCTTGACTGAGGTGCATAATGAGGATTAACTGCATAATTGGCTATTTGTGGCTGGAGGGGTGGAGTGTCTCTCTCTCTCGTGCATTTTTTCAGGAAAAATTCTAATTTTCCAATGCAAAACAAAAACAAATATGAAAAAGTTGATATTTTTCACAAAATGGAATTCTTGTTTTTCCAGGCAGCCCTGGAAAATAGGACCAAATCTGGGCACACATGAAGGAAATAATGTAAAACACTGTAGCCATGAGATCTTATTTTCTCCTACAATCCAAATCTTAATTCTTGAATACACACACTGAATCAAATTCAGCCCTGGCATAAGTGTCTGCAACTCCCACTGACTTCAAGGAGCCCACTGCAACTTCTATAAGACTAGATAAGTATATGAGGATAAAATCATAATATGAAATTAGTGAACCATACACTATGCATTTACATTCGGCAACAGATCCACAGCTGTGAACTGCTGTAGTTCCATTGCAGTCAGGGGAGCTCTGACAATTTACAGTAGCTGAGAATCTGTGTTTTTCCAGAATGAATTTTGCCAGCTTTCAAAATTAGCATTTAGCCTTTTGGAAAATGAAACCTCATGATTAATTGACAAAATCTGAAGGCCACATTTTCCTTCCAGACAGTCTGTGTGCGTGTATATATGGATGTATGTACATTGCTGCCAGGTTCTATGTGGTTCCTCAAATGACACTTTTGCAGATGTGAGTATCTAAGGTCAGCAGGTATGTTTCTGATTCAAATCATTTCCCCGTCTAATAACAAATCAGTGCTAATATATCTCTGAGCAAGGATCCAAAGCTGCATTCACCTACATGTCTGATGGATCAATATTATTCCTATTTCATGCATGGGGAAACTAAGGCACAATGCAGTGATATGACTTTCCCAAGGCCATACATCAAGTCAGTAAGAGTGATGAGAGATTTCAACCCAGGACCTCTGACACCCAATACTGTACACTAGCTACAAGACCATTCTTCCCCTTCCTTTAGGTGACTTATTTCCTCTGAGCCCCAGTGTCTTCTCCATTTTTTCCCTCCCCCAGTGTTTCCTTCTTGAACTATCACTTGGCCCTTCTAACTCCTTTCTCCATTTTTCCCGCCCTCTACTCTGCCTTAAATTTCTTACTCCTTTGGCACCGTCTCCCTCACACTATGGCTACTCAGCTGAGAATGGAACATGCTGCTAATCAGGGCTAGTAGCAGCAGTGCTGACCTTCGCTTCCCCTTCCCTGTGTGCCGCACTGTGGGGAAAAAGGGAGGAAGCCCTGGTTGCCTACTCATATGCATTAGAGAGGAAATCTTACTTGTTGCCTGCTGCCTTGCTTATAAATGGCATTTTAACTGGCATGAATGAGAGCACCACTAGGTGCAAATGTGTGAATGTCATTGCAGATGAGTGACATTTGGCAGGTTTTCTTAGACCCCTTTGGACTTAGTTTGAGCATGTAAAGAAAAAGTGTATATTCATATTCTGTCTGGTCTAAAAAGGTATGTGTTCCAAAAATACCTCTAGTATATCATAGTGGAATTTAAATTATGGTGGAACATGATACCAGCTAGGGTACACACCTGATGATCCACAGAAAACTCTATGATAATTTAATGGAGGCAGAAAAGCTAAGAATGAAATCTATGTGAGATAGATCCAAGAACAATTGCTTCAAAGTTCTAAAGCAACTCAAATGTTTATTTTACAATATTTGTAACCAATGTACAGCATCTTGTCTCGTTTTACAGAAATCTATGCCAAGTAAACATTATGAGACAAATATTTCTAAAAAGAAACATGCTGCTAATGTGGGGACAATGCCAAAATTGTTCTACACTGTTATTCAGCAGAATTCCTCCTTTCAATAGCTGAAATTCAATTGAACCTGAATAGCGAAACCAATTTCAAAAAAACCAATGAAAAACTAATTTCATACACGACATCCAGCTCTCTCATGTAAATATATTTCTGAACAATACTGATGCTAATGCAGTGCCTAACATGTATTGGCATGCCTTCATCCTATTTTTGCTCTTGTGTACAGAAACATGCACACTTTTCTTACATTATCCAGTCTATTGAGAAAACCAACACATCTCTTGTCTCCAAACACCAGTTAAATTCTTTTACCACTATGGCCTTTCCTTTGGTGCATTCTCTAATTCTGAGAAATCAGACACTGTCTGTTGCCTTCTTAAAACAAAAACAAAAAAACCTTCCTTTGCTTCTACACTAGCTGCCATCCTCACTACTATGAAGCCCCTAATAGAATGATAGATTTTAAGGCCACAGGGATCACTATGATCATCTCATCTGATCTTCCACATAAGCCAGGCCATAGAACTTCACCCAGTGATTCCCACATCAAGCCCATAACATCTAATTAAGTACATCTTTTAGAAAGACATCCAATCTAGATTTAAAGAAACTGCTTGCGGAAACAGTTCTCTCTCATCTCTTAAGTAGGGCTGCCACCTTTCTAATTGTTGGTAACCCTGGCCCTGCCCTGCCTCTTCTCCCCAAGACTCCATCACTGCTCTGCCTCTTTCCCCCAAAGCCCTGCCCCCATTGCTCAATCCTCTCCCTCCCTACATCACTTGCTGGATCGTCTCAAGGAGCCTGCCTGCAGGTGACCCCAGTGAGCACGAGCTGGCATGGGTTAATGACCCGGCACCTCTCCCGCCCCCCAGGAACCAGATTTTCGGTTCAGGTGCCATTTAGGATTGCCAGGTCCCCTTTTTGACCAGACTTTAAGGTTGAAAACTGGGCACCTGGCAATCCTAAGTGGCACTTGGACACAGAAGCCAAAAAACGGACTGGAAACCCAGATGGATGGCAACCCCACGTCTAAAATCACCTTTCATGTAAAAATATCCTGCACTAACTCTTATTAGAATTTCAGGTTTTCCATACTACAGTAAAAGCTAGTTACCACTTAGATACCACCCTCTTCCTCTTAGGGTACGTCTACACTACAAAACTATTTCGAATTAACTTAATTCGAATTTGTGGAATCGACCTTATGAAGTCGAATTTGTGTATCCACACTAAGGACACTAATTCGACTTTGTGAGTCCACACTAACGGGGCCAGCGTCGACTTTGGAAGCGTTGCACTGTGGGAAGCTATCCCACAGTTCCCGCAGTCCCCGCTGCCCATTGGAATGCTGGGTAGAGCCCCCAATGCCTGCTGGGGAAAAAAAATGTGTCGAGGGTGGTTTTGGGTAACTGTCATCATTGAACCGTCAATCACGCCCTCCCTCCCTGAAAGTGCTGGCGGGAAATCTGTTCGCGCCCTTCTCTGGTCGGTTACAGTGCAGACGCCACAGCACTGCGAGCATGGAGCCCGCTGCGATCATCGCTGCACTTATGGCCGTTGTCAACTCCTCGCACCTTATCGTCCACCTCTTCCACAGTCAGCTGCTGAGAAATCGGGCGAGGAGACTCCGGCAGCGCGGTGAGGAGAGTGGCGCAGACCTCTCACAAAGCAGGGTACGCCGCGCAGTGGAGATCATGGTGGCAATGGGTCAAGTTCATGGTGTGGAACGGCGATTCTGGGCCCGGGAAACAAGCACGGACTGGTGGGACCGCATAGTGCTGCAGGTCTGGGATGAATCACAGTGGCTGCGAAACTTCAGGATGCGTAAGGGCACTTTCCTTGAACTCTGTGACTTGCTGGCCCCTGCCCTGAAGCGCCAGGACACCCGGATGCGAGCAGCCCTGACTGTGCAGAAGCTAGTGGCCATACCGCTCTGGAAACTTGCAACGCCAGACAGCTACCGGTCAGTAGCGAACCACTTTGGCGTTGGCAAATCTACTGTAGGGCTTGCTGTGATTCAAGTAGCCCACGCAATCGTTGAGCAACTGCTCTCAAAGGTAGTGACTCTAGGAAACGTCGAGGTCGTCAGAGATGGCTTCGCCGCGATGGGATTCCCAAACTGCGGTGGGGCTATAGATGGGACTCACATCCCTATCCTGGGACCAGCCCACCAGGCCAGCCACTACATTAACCGAAAGGGCTACTTTTCTATGGTGCTGCAAGCACTGGTGGACCATAGGGGACGTTTTACCAACATCTACGTCGGGTGGCTGGGCAAGGTTCATGACGCGTGTGTGTTCAGGAACTCTGGTCTGTTTAGACGCCTCCAGGCAGGTAGTTTCTTCCCGGACCACAAAATAACGGTTGGGGATGTGCAGATGCCTACAGTGATCCTCGGGGACCCAGCCTACCCGCTAATGCCCTGGCTCATGAAGCCCTATACAGGCGCCTTGGACAGTGAGAAGGAACTCTTCAACTACCGGCTGAGCAAGTGCAGAATGGTGGTGGAGTGTGCTTTCGGACATCTCAAGGGGAGATGGCGGAGCTTACTCACTCGCTCGGACCTCAGCGAAAAAAATATCCCCGTTGTTATTGCAGCTTGCTGTGTGCTCCACAATCTCTGTGAGAGCAAGGGGGAGACCTTTATGGCAGGATGGGAGGTTGAAGCAAATCGCCTGGCTGCTAATTACGCTCAGCCAGACAGCCGTGCCGATAGAAGATCCCAGCGGGAAGCGCTGTGCATCCGGGAGGCTTTGAAAGCTAGGTTCCTCGGAGAGCAGGGTAACCTATGACTGTCCACTTGACTTACAGAGAAGCTGAACCTGAGCCTGTTTTAGTGACTGTTGACTTCAATCTGCGGTTACATACCCCTTCTCCAGGTTTCCCCCCTTCTAACACACGTTTTAAAATAAAGTTAATTGAACACTGATTATTAACAAAGTTTTCTTTAATTATGAATTCCTGTTCTAGGGTTGAAACATGGACGCAGACTGTGGTGGGTACGGTGTGCACTGATGTACAGACCACTTCTACACTAGAGGAATGACAGGCTCCTGCTCCTACAGCGGTCTCTGGGGGGAGGACGGTTGCGGGTGGGTGTGCAGGAAGGGGTGGGTTTGCAGGAAGGGGTGAGGGGTGCCGTCTTTGGGACGGAGTTTGGATGCAGGCTCTGGGCTGGGGGTTGGGGCGTAGGAAGGGGTGAGGGGTGTGTGGGAAGGGTGAGTATGTGTCTGTGGATGAGGGCTCTTGCTGGGGCTCAGGGCATCGGAGAGGCTCGTGGCTAGGGTGGAAGGGCATGGTAAGGGCAGCCTGCCTTGCCATTTGTGGATGGCAGGCGCTAGGACCCTGGGGCAGCATACACCTCACAGACTGACCCTGGTGCCTAGTGACTGCAGTCTGTGTGTGTCCTGCTGTTGATCCTGCCCCCAAGTCTGTACCCTGGTAATGGAGTCTGTCCTATGCGATTAAAAAAACCCTCCCCCCCCCCTTCACACAAAGTCTTCTGACAAGAAAAACGGGACGGAAACAGTGAATAACAACAAACTACTTTTAATACTCAACTACACAGTGGGGGGATGAAACTTGGATTTGGGACTGGGTGATGCAGGAAGGGAAGCACTTCTCAAAGTTTATGGCATCAGAGCGGTGTGGTACATGAGCGCTCTGCTGGGGTGCTGTGCCAGTTTTCACGGCCCCTAGCGCCCCTCCTTCTTGTTATTTTGGGTGAGGGGGGGACAGGAGTTTGTGGCGGGGGATTGCGGTTGCAGATACAGTGCAGGGGGGCTCTCTCCTCCTGCCTGCGGTCCTGCAGAACATCTACAAGGCTCCGGAGCGTGTCCGTTTGCTCCCTCATTAGCCCAAGCAGCGTTTGAGTCGCATGCTGGTCTTCCTTCCGCCACCTGTCCTCCCGTTCGATGTGTGAGCGCTGGTGCTGACATAGGGTCTCCCTCCACTGTCTCTGCTCGGCCGCCTCGGCTCTGGAGCAGGCCATCAGTTCCGAGAACATGTCGTCCCTAGTCTTTTTCTTTCGCCGCCTAATCTGCGCCAGCCTCTGTGAGGGGGATGGCGGGGCAGTTCGTGAAAGAGCCGCAGCTGTGTGATGGGAAAAAGGAAGTGATTTCCTTGAAAAGATACATGTTTGCGAACAGTGAACACAGTCTACTCAGTTTCTGTGAACAAGACCATACAGGGAACCTAGTCTCACGAGCTCTCAGGACAAGTTCGAGATTTCGGAATACGCTTTCAGTGGCTGCGGTCTTGCACCGGAGATCGGACAAGCGGTACAGCTGAATCCGTTTATCAGCCAGGCCTGGTAAGCCCTACACTATAGGCTGCTTAACAGTTAATGGGTAGCTGTGCCCTCCCGCAGAAGGCAATCTGGAAAGCATAAAGTCCGACCCTGTTCCAGCCCCTCGCGGCTGTGCCCGGGAAAGATCACTGTATGCTTTTCCTCTGCGGCCTCCAACACGTGCCTGTTGAACGAAGGTCTTTGCTATGCAAAGTAAAAGTCAAGCAGTCACAATAGTAACAGTACACTAATTGCCCTACTTAGATGCAGCAGTCGCCGAACGACATTACCCTGAGGCGGGTCACTCGGAGAGAGAGAGAGAGGATGCTGCGGGAATCCCTGCACAGACCAGGACCGTATGCAGCCATGCTGGTGGAGGCAATGATTCCGCTTTACGTGAGGATGGCCTGGCGCGGAAGAGTGTGCTTCCACGGAGCACCAAATAAGGCACCTCTCCCCAGGAACCTCCTGCGGAGGCTTTTCGAGCACCTCTACGAGACCTTCGTGGAAGTGTCCGAAGAGGATTTCTATTCCATCCCTATATGTGTGGACCTTCTTTTTATATAGTTTTATATGGACAACTTTTTAGCTAGTTTTTATATAGTATATATTCCTGTTTTTTAAGAAATAAATGTTTCCATGTTTATAACACTTACCGACTGATCCTTCCCCTGATTCTGAGTCCGTGTTAACGGCCGGAGAGGGTTGGTAGGGGATCTCTGTGAGGGTGATGAAGAGATCCTGGCTGTTGGGGAAAGCGGTATTGTAAGCGCTGTCGCCTGCGTCGTCCTCCACAAACCCTTCCTCATCTTCCCCATCTGCGAACATCGCCGAGGAACTGCCCCTCGACACTATCCCATCCTCAGAGTCCACGGTCACTGGTGGGGCAGTGGTGGCAGACCCACCTAGAATAGCATGCAGTGCCTCGTAGAAGCGGCATGTCTGGGGCTGGGCTCCGGAGCGTCCGTTTGCCACTCTGACTTTTTGGTAGCCTTGTCTCAGGTCCTTGATTTTCACGCGGCACTGCGTTGTATCCCGGCTGTATCCTCTGAGTGCCATGGCTTTGGAGACCTTCTCGTAGGTCTTTGCATTCCGTTTGTTGGAGCGCAGCTCCGAAAGCACAGACTCATCGCCCCACACAGCGATCAGATCCAGGACTTCCCGGTCTGTCCATGCTGGGGACCTCTTTCTATTCTGGGATTGCATGGAATCCTCTGCTGGAGAGCTCTGCATCGTTGCAGGTGCTGCTGAGCTCACCCCGATGTCCAACCAGGAATTGAGATTCAAACTGGCCAGACAGGAAAAGGAATTCAAATTTTCCCGGGTCGTTTCCTGTGTGGCTGGTCAGAGAATCCAAGCTCGGACTGCTGTCCAGAGTGTCAACAGAGTGGTGCACTGTGGGATAGCTCCCGGAGCTACTAAGTTCGATTTGCATCCACACCAAGCCTAATTCGAGATAGCCATGTCGAATTTAGCGCTACTCCCCTCGTCGGGGTGGAGTACCGAATTCGAACTAAAGGGCCCTCTAGGTCGAATTAAACGGCTTCCTGGTGTGGACGGTTGAGCGGTTAATTCGAATTAACGCTGCTAAATTTGATTTAAAGTCCTAGTGTAGACCAGGCCTTAGTTAAGTAAGGTTCCTTGTACTTCTTCAGTCTTTGATTATAATGGAAGCTACAACACTGGGGACATCCTCCTGGACTATCTCCACTGCAGTGCGGACAGTTTTGATTCCCTCTTGTCAAAATTCCTCTCCTATTCATCAGACTTGTCTGTCTCTCTTTCTATGTCATCTACACTTCTGCAGCAAGATCCCTGTTTTATAGCAACCTTTGCATTTTCTGCCTTGACTCTGTTTTCAAATCTCAGCTGGAAACATTTTCTCCCAGGGGCATTAGTTATTATGTAACACTAACTATATTTTCCTATAGCAATCAGGGATGCAGTTTGTATAAAAAGATGTTAAACCCTGCAGAAAGAAGCCCAGTTAAATTGTACACTAGACCCCCCCGAAACAGTTCAAGGTTTGCATTAGGGATGTAAATATCATTTAAAAAGTTATAATTTTAATCATTTAAATGGTTATCAGTTAGCCAATTAAAGGGAGAGGGGCTGGGGTTGTTCCAGCCAGCCTGGGCCTGGGATTCCTCTGGCCAGCCTGGGAACACTCCAGTCAGCATGGGGCTGGGACTTGTTTTACAGTAGTGCCTACAGACACCAGTCAGAATCAGTGCCCCATTGTACTTGGTGCTGTACAAACCCATATTATAGGAAGACAGTTCCTGTCCCAGCAAGCCCTGCAGCCAGTTATTCATGACCTTGATTTCAGTGACCAAACTGACTTTGCATAAAAGGTAATGGTTTCTATCACCCCTTTTGTCTGCTAATGAGCAAGACCATTACTGGTTTTTTTAAACTGGCTCTAAATAAATCCATTCAGCATTACCTGATTTTTAAATGGTTTTGAATCAAGTAATTTTTAAACCATATAATACACCTTATTTCAAAACAAGACTTACTTTTCAGTATTTTAATTGATGTATTCTGCATGCATATAGTTACGTTAGTTGTACATGCTAATAAAACAATGACCGTCATAACTATTTTTTTTTTAAATAAAATCTGACCTTTTCCATTTGGTTTTACTCTGACAAATAGCCAGCATTAACAATGGCATACTCAGTACAAGTATTTCACGACCCATTTTATACTGTACATTGGAATGGGAATGTATTATACTGTACATTGGAACCTATTTTTCAAGTAGTACAGGAAAGGCCAGATACCTTTGGAGCCCATCACAAACACAGCTGATCTGGTTAACTGCTGCCACTCTCTAGATACATAAATTAAAACAAACGTGACTGGATAAGAGAAGTAAACGTAGTAAAATATTGGTAAAATGTCCATCTGCTTAAGTATTTATAATGCCCTCATCACCATAGCACTCAGTTACAAAGTACTATAGTCAGAGAGAGTAGGAAAAACAAGAACTACTGTGCTTTGCACTGTTCTATACTAGCTGCATTTAGCCTTCAAAAAACGTTAACTACTAAAAGCTTTAGTTTGGTTTCTAGTATGAACCAGCTGTCTCTATTAATATGGTATTTTCAGAGAGACAACCATGAAAAGTGTAACCCAAAATACAACATGGAAGTTGCATGTTGACAATACAAGGATTATTTATTTTTTATCAATAAATTAGCTAAAACATTGCAGTGTATTTTACCGGGGGTGGTACTTTAAAAAAAAATACAACCAGACACATAATGTTGCTGTTAGTAGACATTCTTTTTATATTTTACAAATGTTATCAGTATATGGCATACTCTCTTCAGTAAATATGATAATACAATGGGAATCTAACAATATACTTTTTTAATGGATTTAAGCTCACAAATACATAATTCTATATGTCACCTGCTAGTATCAGATTAGTCATATGAGTAGAGTTATGTATGCATTAAGCTGTTTGCAGGATTAGGGACAACATTTGCAATACCTTTGTTTGTACAGCACCTGGCACATTTCTGCGACCATGATACAAATAATGAATAATACAGAACACCTTTTTTTCATTTGTAAACTCTTAACAATCCATGCACAATTCATTATAATCCCCCAGATGCTGTTCCAAACTTGTCAATATAAACCCAGACAACTAATGACTTCACACACTGTTATCCTTCATGTAGTTATGATCTGGCCCGGAACATTAACACTAGGCAATATGAAGTTTCCTGTTACACATTTTATTGCTTTGGAATCCATCTTGAAACCTCACCTTAACCTTCTAAGTACTCCATTAATCACATCCTCATTTTTAGCGTTGACACAAGGATTGAATAAATAAAAAAAACCCTCTATGATTCAACATTTTATAACATCTGAAACAATCTAATCTTTTGTCCCATCTACTCCTTATTTAATAATTATACTTGCATTAGTTTCTATCAAAATAAATCATTACTTAATTACAGTTCTTTCAAATCAACTAGAAACAGCAGCATTTGAACACACTTGAAAATATCTTTGTCTACAGTTTTTCTTTCAGGATGGGAAAAATAATTGTATAGTTCTTTAATTTCTGTTGAAGCCTTCAGAAAGTGGTTACAAGGTAGGTTTTGTTATCTTGTCTAAACTTAAAGTATCTTCACTTAAATTACTATACGATAACCCAACAGCAAAATATAGTTATCCCCACTATATAGTAATTAAGATAAGACAATAATTTTCCCCTCTGCAAATCCCTATAGAATTTAACTGAAAAATATAAATATTCTGTATGATTTTTGAACCATACTATGTAGATGAATAGAACATTTTATCCTTTCTATAAAATGTTTCAAAAATCCTATAGAAAAGAGAACATTCTCTTTTAAACGTCAAAAGTTTTTAGAGTACACCTCTACCCCCTACCCCTCCCCGATAAAACACAACCCAATATAACACGAATTCAGATATAATGCAGTAAAGCAGCACTCCGGAGGGGGGGGCGCTGCACACTCCGGTGGATCAAAACAAGTTCGATATAACACGGTTTCACCTATAACGCGGTAAGATTTTTTGGCTCCCAAGGACAGCGTTATATCAGGGTAGAGCTGTAATTTCTATAAAATCCTATTACCTTTCTAGTGAACCATTTGATTTCAACTATATTAAATTCTCATAGGAAAGTCCTCTAAGTACTGAAGGACAGAAATCACAGACGGCATGAGCAAAGTTAATACCTGTATCTAAAAAGACCTATTTCATTTGACAGGAAGGCCAAACAAAACATTTCAAAACTGATTCAACCATAGGGTGGTTTATTTAAGTCTACTGCAAATTTCCCATTGATTACAAAAGAACAGTAAATGGGCCCATAATTACAAGACATGAAATAACTACTAAATTTTGCACTACATAAAATATTTTCAAATATTTAGATTTACTGGCTTTTTTAACATGCAAAATGAAAGGGCAAATGGAAACTTTTTTTAAAAATAGGGACAGCTTATAACAAAGAAAATGTTGCTCTAAACCATAGTATTACTTCGAAACATCAAGAATTATAACATTTAAAAACCAGTCGGAGATCACTTCAACCTCCCTGGTCACTCAGTTACAGACCTAAAAGTTGCAATATTACAACAAAAAAACTTCATAAACAGACTCCAATGAGAGACTGCAATTGGAATTAATTTGCAAAATGGACACCATTAAATTAGGCTTGAATAAAGACTGGGAGTGGATGGGTCATTATACAAAGTAAAACTATTTCCCCATGTTCTTCCCTCCCCCCTGCCCCCGTTCCTCACACCTTCTTGTCAACTGCTGCAAATGGACCATTTTGATTACCGCTACAAAAAGTTTTTTTCTCTCCTGCTGGTAACAGCTCACCTTAACTGATCACTCTTGTTAGAGTGTGTATGGCAACACCCATTGTTTCATGTTCTCTGTGTATATATATCTTCCTACTGTATTTTCCACTGCATGCATCCAATTAAGTGGGCTGTAGCCCACGAAAGCTTATGCTCAAATAAATTTGTTAGTCTCTAAGGTGCCACAAGTACTCCTGTTCTTTTTCCGGATACAGACTAACACGGCTGCTACTCTGAAACCAGTATTACTTCAGTTAGTGCTTGTTGGCTCTATACATTTATATAAAACATATTTCACAAAATGTCCTACAAAAATTAAAAGCAGAAGTTGGTTTAAGGTATTTTCAGAGACAGTACTCTTTAAAAAAAATTAAAACAAAGGTTGATTGAAATGTTTCTGTAATACAAGCAAGTCTCTTGGCGGTTTTAGAATTCTGTCTGGCTCATTACCAGTCCTGCTCTCAGTACATAAAGGAAATAAAGAAGGCAGGAGGAGTGAGCTGGGATGTGTTTATAGGGAAAGAGGGACATAAGAGTCTTCTACTTTTTGAAAAGACAAGCAGGAAAAGGATCATACTCAGATCTGAGGCAATATTGTGAAAATGTGAAGGAAATGTTGAATTAGCCCAATCAATGTTTTCAATCAGATATTTAAGGAATAGTCAGTCCTTAATAGCACTATCGAGAAAACAGTTAGTAACTTTACTCATGTCATCTCTCAATCTCAATCGTGCTACTTCATGAGAAAAGTTACTGGGTGTGTTAGTGTCTTTAGAATCAGGTCCGTAGTTTGTACTTTTCAGTTGAAAAGCACTAGCAGAAAAGCTGGAGCACTTTAAACAATTTCAAGCATATAAAATATTGTTAGGTTGCTACAATCCAGCCCATACATAAGAGGTACAGTACAAATATGAAACAAAAATACTGGCATTTTAATTATTGTTCTCTATTCTATTAAATTGATTCTAAATAATTTGCTCATGTAAAAAAATGTTGACAGGCCGATGGAAAACAGATAGCATATCAAATGGCCAGCACTGCCATTGCAAGCAGTAATACATTAACACTGAACTCAAATTACTTTCTAGCTCTGGAGTGAGCGCATTTCAACAGAAGCATATTTTTCATTAGTTTTGAGTACTTGAACATATTATCTAATATATTACGGACATCTTTATAGGTACAAGAAATAATGTGTATGTTATCTGATAGAAGGAAACAGGAAAGCACAGTGCCTATGTTTAGGGATAAGTTATCTTAAGAATGAGCTTTTCTTATCAGCTTGGGCCCTGTATTCAGCAGTAATTTTTTTTTTTATTTTGCTTCTTGTAGTATTATCAATTTATTATAGGTTCTGTTAGGTGCAAGTTACAAAAACATATAACCTCCAAGTTACACAAATGTTTTTTTGGGAAAACAACACAGTAGTATATGCTTTTTAACAAGTCTGATTAGTTACATTTATATTAAAAACAAAAATGTGTCTCAGGAGGCAACAGCAATCCAAATGTATATTCCAGCATTTTATTAAAATGTATTCTCTCTGAACAATAAACCTCTCTCTCACTGGAGTGACTGTTGTATTGCTGTTTCCTGTCACAGGACCTCAGCAAAAGATTATGGTTTAAACCAAGATAGCCTAGATAAGCATTTTATTCAATTAGAACAGAAGATGACATAGGTTAACCAGCACAGTATTATGTATATATCCCTATTTACTTATTTCCAGAAATATAGTCTAAAATAATGTTACAGAAAATACACAAAGGGTTGACATACTGCAGTCTATCATAACCATTTTATCCAAGTGAGAATAAAGAGAAAGTGACAGAGGAAAGAGAGATATAAATAAGAGGAAATAGTTTTTTTTATGTATAACAAGAGGCTTCCAAAACTCTTTGTTGGGGGGTGGGGGGGAGTGTCTGTGTGTGAGAAAGAGAGAGAAAAGGAAAGAAGGAAAGATATTATGTATTTCTAGCAAAACATCTGTACTGTGTATTCAGCAGGAACATAATGGAAACTCTATATCCATTATCACAACAGATCTCGCCAAAGAAGAAATCACATAATAGCTTCAGTTTTAGAAGTATCACGTTGATTTAATTTTGGCTAAAATAATTCTATTGCATGGGCATTTTCCATCAAAATAGATTGTTTTTTAAAGCTATAGTTCCTTAATTACTGTACAAAGATAAATAATTTAGAAATTCACACAAATAGTTTTCATATACCGATATATAGTTTTACCAAAAATAGTTTTGTGGAACTCAGTGTGAAGCTGAAAACTTCAAAGAAAAATGATAATATTGTGATAAAAAAGAAGCTCTTATCCATATGGTATTTCAAAGTTCTGTTTGCCATCACTAAGTTAAAATACAACAACAATGGATATGGAATAAACAAGTTTTGATCCCACAAATCCTTGGTCATGTAAAGGAGTCCCATTTACTTTAGTGGGACTACTCACGTGAGCATGACTACTTGTGGGAGTCAATATTTGCAGAATCAGGCCCTCAGTAATTGCAAAATACATTAAAACGGCAAAAAGCTGAAACATTTCTGTTGGGTTAGAGTGCGTTTATTCTGCTGCATTGTAATACAAATTTTATGTAAGTTGTAAAACTCTACTGTAACTTTCCATGGAAAAATATTTTACAGTGTTTCGCAACCATGTAAACAAATATGAATCCGAACATAGGAGCTTCATCACTGCTCTACAGTAAGATCAAACCCAGAAAACTGTACAGTAACATTGGCTATATTATACATATTGCTATGCTAAACAGTTGGTATTTCAATAAACGTAATCACAATTTTCTTCTCCATTAATGACGTGATACTTTGTAAAGTTACTTTTCTTCATTATAGGAGCTTGTATCTCGCTTTTGCACAAGATTTTAAGAGTAGCCAATGACCTACTTATTTGGAACAGAATTTCACAGAAGTAAGGATTTGTCATATCCAAGTGTAAATTAAATATCAATTTATATTAATATTAAGGAAGTGTGTGTTAAAATAACAGAGTAATCTTTGTTAAAGTGCACTTAAAAGATCAAGATTCTCAAAAAACAAACCAAAAAAAAGGCAAAGGATTAACCAAACATTAAAAAAAACTATTGAGATTATATAAATCCCTATTCCATCTCTTCTATTTACAGCATATAAAAATAGCTTTATCACATTTGCAATATCAATCACAGCATTTAGAAAAATAAGTAGTCACCAGTTAGGCGATCAGTAAAATCTAATAACTTATTCACTTGAGGGCACATACCATTCCATGACAAAGGAATATTTTTATTTAACAATGTGGTATTCCTTTAACAGAGTCAGTAGTAACATAACAACAAGATAGTCACGATGATCATTTCTTTCATAACACAAAGAAAAAAAAACGGTTATGTGAAATGAAAAAGATCTTCAAATACAAAGTCAACACACACAGGTGTTTGCATTTTGTATATTTCATTGTGCGCTTCATAGAAAGAAAAAATAGTTTCATTTGTAGATCTTACAGGGAAACAAAGAATTTCAACAAGAAGTCCTGATAAACATCTTACTTTGTTAAACATCTTCACCAGGAGAGAGAGAAAAATTAAACCAGTTGTAAGCAACCATGGACATCTTTTGTTCCTTGATAAATATTTGTCTTTGTCTTTTGTGATAAGGTCTGCTGCCTGCATTTCACATAAAAAGGCCTAGTTGTTTCTGTATAGAAAACATTTAATTAAGATCATTTCCGATTTTGTAGCCCCCCGTGTGTTGATGAAAAAGGCAAGCAATAAGGTAGAAAAAACAGCACCCGCTGGCTGTAAACAGGGTAGAACAAATGTCCTGCAGCTCCGAAACAAGGAAACATGGGCCCCCCTGCTGGTTAGTAATGGGGAAGAAGTTATCTCCCACAGACTAGAAATTGCTACAAGGATACCAGGAAGAGGAGAGGGAAATGGATTGCAGAATCATGGCCATGGGGAAAAAATGGAATTAAACCACACTCTACAATTGTGTATTGCTTTGGAAGTGGGGGTAGAGGGAGAAGAGTTTTCACAGAGCACAAGACCAAATGTGCGATATATTACAAAAGTTACAAAACTGAAAAAAATAGTTTTACTTTTAAAGGGCAAAATAATCTTAATTCTCGGAAACACTAACATTTCAGCATCTACAAGATTACTTGATGTTAAAAATTAGCTTAAATGTTAGCTCAGGAAGAGAAAAAAGTGGGAGAAGATATTTTGTTGTGAAGCACAGATTGATGGGAATCACTCTTCTATGAAAAAAATTATTTACCTTTTTTGGTTAATCCTTTAAAAAATTACAATTTATGTCTATGTTATCATTGAGATTCACCAGTATAAAGTTCTCCACACAAAGTGAACATGAAAAGCTTATTTATTTTTAAACCACTGTTTCATGTTTTATAAACGCAGGGCCTTATCTTGCAGACCCTTAGCCCAGTGAGCAATCTCATTAGCTTGAGCTGAAATTGCTTACATGAGTAAGTGTTATTTGCAAGAGTTAGAGTTCATTAGAACAATTCCTTGCACCACAGATTTTAGAAATAAGAGGAAAAGAAATCTGGGTAACAAAATCAAAGTAGGTAGGTTTTGGTACAGATAACAGAGAATATACAGAAGGTGCAAAACTTCTAAAACTCTTAATCCTTGTACACATGACATGTTCACGGAATTGCTAATAATTATAATAGTGCGCTCTCAATCAAGGACACAATCTTGCAAGCTTTCTGCAGGCAGAGCTGCCAGAAACAGCAATATGAGTTTTTAAATGCGGGCCCAGTTCAGGTCTGGGTCAATCAATTACACATCCTCTCACTGATATCTATTTTAAACTAGTTTATAAATAAGACTTTAACAGAGTAAGAGTACATCAAAATCATTCCTTAACTGCACTCTTATATGTGTGACTAAGACTTCTTGCAACATTTTATATGATATTTAGTTTAGGAACACGGACAAACAGTAACTCTCAATGTCAAGAATTTTTACAGTAAAATTAAAGCATAATATTAAAAACTCAAGTAAGTAGAAATGCAGTGTAGATAATCCACTAGCACATTTATATACATCGGGGGTCATATCATTCCCACCGTTCAATTATGCAACAAAGGAGTTGTGCTTACATTATGGCCATGATACAGTCCTCAATATGGATTCCAGCAGCTGAGTTTTCCTGTTTCATAAATATTCAGAATGCACAAAATCAGTTTTGGCTTTAAACCTCAACAAAAGAAACTACAAGGCTTACAATGATCCTTTTTCAAAGTTGAATCAACTTTTAAATGTGCAATTTACTTTTTCTCCAGAAACTCCAGGATCTTTATTCCATGAATAAAAATTTCAACTGTTTCCTTAAAAAACAAAATAAAGAACTTTAACTTCCACACTGTAAAACATTTAAGACAAACACTGTAAGCACAAAAGGACAGTTAGTGCTAAATTAATCTAAGTCCCCCCATGAATAAGGTAAAGACCAGCTATATAAAAAACCTAGCATATATCTTGAAAAAAATAACCATTAAAACAAAAATATTTTAGCCACATATTATCTTACCCACTTTTTAGACAAAAGTATGGAAAAGCCATCATGCAGAAAAGAGTAATATCATGGTTTGTTCACTTTACAAATATTGTCAGACTCTGGATTATACACCCGAATTGACCCAGTCTAAGTGGATCAGGTCCACTTTCACTTTAGAAGAAATACATAACTCATCTTCCTACCAACACATCAAAAATACAACAACTGAACTTGACATTACAGTACCTGGAGTTTGAAGCTGTTCTCAGATTTATTTAACAAAGCATTCTTTCTACAAGAAGTATTAGTTATTATCCCATAAATTGTGTTAATATTTTTTAACTCAAAGTATATATCCCCTATTTTAACGTTTTATACATATCCTCATTTTATGTTCATCTGTTATGGCTGAACTTAATGTTTAGAGATTTTTAAATTCATTGATGGTTAGAAGTCTCAAGTGAAAATCTGTAAATCCCGATCTTGGAAACATTTAAGGCTGAGCCTAATTTTAGAACTGAGGGTAGCCCCACTGAAATAAAGTGATGCTACTGAAGGTTAGCTTGTGCATATGTATTTGCAGGATTGGTGCCTAAAATGGCATATTTTTAAAGTACCAAAAGGAATAAGAATCAAGACTTCACTTTTTGACTCTCTCTCTCTCTATGCGTTTGTGAGCACATGTGTAGCATAATAGATTTAAACTTTTTGGGAGGGAAATTCCATAATAAAAGATAATGGCAATATCCAGCCAGGATAATGTTTTTTGAACAGTTTGTACACATTTGACAACAAAGGAGGCAGTAAACAAGCCCAACAAAAGAGTATAATGGGATTAATCCAAGATTAGCTCAATTGATCCTCTCCATAAATACAGTGAAACCATACTCATTTAAGAGCATTGGAGGGGATAATGAATAAGTAAAAGTTACCTGACTTCAGCATCAGCATAGGGCTGACAATGGCTATGTTGATCAGACAAATTAATTTGGGATAAAGATCTAAAATTTCAGACACTTAAGAAAAACTACCTTGAAACCTACCTGTGTTTTAATTGCACTGTTTTGTTTATGTAGCAATAAAGATATTGTAGGGTTGGGGTTTAGATATCCTGGAGATAGGTATATGCTAAAAAACCTACACCATGGAAGGGTGAAAATAAATCTTTTAAATGAGCTCTGGGTTACATTTCAGCCTAAGGTCTGAGACTGACACCAAGACAAAGAAGGAAAATGATAAAACCAATATTACCTGATAAGTCTGTTGCTTATCATGAACATGGTAGTTGGTCTTCAAAGTAGAGCAGAGTTAAATATTCATATTTTTTTTCCTGAAAAAATCCTTGATTTTCAAAAAATATGTTCTAAAATGGAATTTTTTTTTAATTTAGAGATTTTTTTGGACATCTTTGAGGTGAAAAACACCACTTTTTTTTTTTTTTTTGCATTTTAAACTGCATAGTTTGGTGACTGTTCACATGGTAGTGGTTCTGGATTCCTGATTGTCCAAGGTCACTCCTTATGATTAACCGTGATAGTAGAAGCTGGGAGCAGCTCTATGTAAAGCTCCCTTCTGCAGTGCAAAGAACTGGGAGTGGGGTGGTGGGGAGGGGGTCTGATGATTTGCCACCATTGTCACCACAGCCCAAAACCATGCACAATACAGGAGACCCCAAAAGGGAAGAAGTGGAGATGGAATACTAGACAGAGGAGACGCAGATAGTAATTACAATACCAGCAAGCTGTAATTCAACAGTGAAGAGAGTGGGTTGATTGAAGGATGAAAAATAATGTAGAAACAAAAGTAGGCCTCTGATCCAGATCACCAAGATTCTAGTAAAGTTAGAAAACAACTCCTGCCCCCTCCCCGCCTCTCAAGATACTCTCAAGCACAGGACACCATTCACATAAGGGATTTAAACTACTCTATACAGATACCTGCTAGGTAACACCTGTAAACTAGTCTGCATCAAAAGAGGCCATAACCTGTCCTCCTCCAGATCGCTCCTTGAAAATCTGTGCAACAATGCCTATAAGAAATCGGTCAGATAATGAGGGCTGGATTGGCAGATGAAGACAGCTGACACTTTATTAGTATTTCTTGTCTTAAATATCCAACAAATTGCATATACTGACTTGTATCTCTCTTCCCACAACCTTGCTGTGTCACTTGCTCCCTCAGATTGCAAGTTTATCAGGACAGGGACTGAGTCTCTGTATGTGTTTGTACAGAACCTACAAAGTAGGCCCCAGTCTTGACTCTGGGTGCATCTGCAATATTCATATTTAATAAATAATAAATAATAATGAGAAGGAGAAGTAGTTCTGGGCATAGGGTCTGCACCAGGAACAGTGACAGCATTAGGCTTTCTATAATCAGCATCAAACCTTATAGTCCCATCCTTTTGGGAGATCATAACAAGTGGAGAAGCCCAGAGACTATTAGACACTGTAATTACTGCCATTTCCAGCATGCTTACTATCTCCTTACAAACTTGCTCCTGCATTTTGCCAGTAGTCCGGTATGCTCTGCTGCGTGCAGGCTATGATTTTACGGGCCATTCCATGAGTCAGTTCCACCTGCAACACAGCCATCATCTCTGTCTTTTTAGTCCAGATTAACTCTTTATATAGGTCAATGCTCTCTAGTGGGGTTTCACTATGGCATTCCGTCATCAAATCAATAAGGAGGACTGTCTTAGAGTCCTCCTCTACACAGCATATTATGTTTACAATGGCTTCACGCCTGTGCTACACTTTAAACCTGTTTATATGCACAGTTTGAGGTGCAACCCTGCCGCACAACCTTTGTACACTGTAGGTAACGTTGTTAACCCTTTCTACCACCTCAAAAGACCCCTCCCATGAGTTCTACAGGGAGTAACACCAGTACCAAATCCCCCACATGAAATGACCAACAACAGGTACTGCGAGCTGTATTTCTGAGCTGCTTGGCTTTTTGTGAGGTTTTCCTGCACCAGTCCCACCATAGACTTTAAATCCTCCCTAATTTTTTGCACATATTCAGCCACCAGTTCCCTTTCTGGTGGCAAAATCCAATAACGAAGCTTTTTCCTCTCTGGGGTGGCTTGAGTAAGCACCCTATGATATCCATGGCAACCCTAAAAAATGCTTCTTTGATCACCGATAAAGGATGCAAAGGAGACTTGCAGAGATCCACAGGATTTTTTCCACTTGTGACATAATTCACAAGACTTGCAGTATTCCTTTACCTCATTTTGAATATTGGGCCAATAGAAAATTTTCTTTTGTCTTTCGTATGTCCTGTCCGTTCCCAAGTGACCAGCAAAAGGATAATTGTGGGCTAATAACATTAACTCCACACAATGCTTTGTGGGCACAATTAACAGTTTATAGGGCTCCCCGAGACTTCTATATTTCCCATCTGGGGCTTCCCTGTAAATTCTTCCCTCTTCTACAAAGACCCTCCTCCTGTTCTCTTTCTCTGGGGCATTCCTGAGGATGACCTCCCACCTGTTCTCTAGGGAGATGTCTGCACTCTGCTCTGGAACAAACTCCATTTGGCTTTTGCTTGCACTGAGACCTGTCTCAAGTAAGGGAAGCAACTCATCACTCCCCTCCCCTAGAGACACAGCAGGTGGCTCACCAGAGACTACTGGAGCTGGAACACCGAAAGTGTGAAGACAGAGAAGAAAAGGCAGCATGAGCTTAAATTGGAAATGCAAAGACAGAACTCTCATGAGCCTCGTTACCCCCAGGAAGCATCACAGGGGCATAGTCAGCAGGAGCTATATCCCATTGTCTGGTTAGCCCAGGGTCAGACTCCCAGCACTTATCTACCAGCTAACATAGATTCTGAGCAATTCAAATGTGAGAAAGTCAGAAACTGGTAAAGAAAAAGGTTACAGTTTGTTATTTCTCATTTGTTTATTTTGAGTAAGGGAAATAGAACAAAGGAAACAAAGGTTCCTTAGCACACCAGATCACAGTGAGAAAAAAATCTGTACAGACTGTGGCTCGAATGCTACAGGGAAAACAATGGAAAGAAAGAAATCTCTACTCATGGAATACGATAAGCATCAGATTAATCCATTGCAAGTGCCTGTGGCCGAGAGTGGTACAGGTTTAGGAGCCCAGCCTGGCACAATTCCCAGCAAGACTGGCTGTGGTTCACTGTCCCAGGCCAATGGGGGCTGTGGGAAGCGGTGCGGGCCAAGGGATGTGCTGGCTGCTGCTGCTTCCCGCAGCCCCCATTGGCCTGGAGCAGCAAACCCCAGCCAGTGAGAGCCGCAATCGGCCAAACCTGCGGACACGGCAGGTAAACAAACTGGTCCGGCCCGCCAGGGGGCTTACCCTGGCAGGCCGTGTGCCAAAGGTTGCTGATCTCTGCCCTAGGGCGATCAGATAGCAAGTGTGAAGAATCAGGACAGGGGGTGGGATGTAATAGGCACCTATATAAGATAAAGTCCTGGATAATAGGACTGTCCCTATAAAATCAGGTCATCTGGTCACCCAAAGTGCCCCTCCACTTCCCCCCCACATTCAGGTGATCAGTCACCTTGCTCCAGGTGGAATCATGTGACTCTCCCACTCTCAGACCAGGACTTGGGCTGCAGTCCCCAGATGCTAACCATGATTACTTCAGCTGGTCTGACTTAGGCTCAGAAGACCTTGCAGTTCTCCCCCCTCTGGGAGCAATAACAGTGGTAATACTGACCGCAGAGTGTTATTAGAACAAAAAACATTTAAGAGAGAACAGATTTTAAAACAATAAACCAGTCTACATGCTCTTTCCTAAAGGCTTGCCAGTCCCTGGAAGCTGTCCAAGTCCCAATTTCTTTAGACTGTCCCTGCACAGCCTCACCCTTTATCAGCTTGTCTCCCTGGAGAGCTGCTAACAATTGACATCCCCCCCCACACACACACACACACACTACTTCTCCCGAGAAGTATGTTTTAACTGTTTATTGCCCTTTTGATGTGTAGGTCCAAGCCTGGCAAAACACCTGTGTCACTGTGGACTGGATCCTGGATGTTATTATCAAAGCCATTGTGTTGCCTTCCAGCTTTGTCCCCCTGAATTCAAGCATTATAGATGTGCAGTAACCATTCCAATACCGCCAACATAAGCTATTTCTAATATCCCACTATGGGTTATGCAGTAATTTTACCTCACTAAGTCACATTCAGTGTTCATAAATTACATTGCACTTCCACAACATTAATGGATTATCCTGACACAAAATTCCAGATAAATAGGTGGGCTTCACATATTTTTTGTTTTAAAATGCTTTAAAATGTTCTAAAATATATAAAATTGTACCTTTCATTACTACTTTTTGCATCCCACCAGACTTCCCTACTTTTGTTTGGCTAATGAGGGACCTAAAAAGACTTGAGTATAGGAAAAGTTTATTTTAAATGGCTTTCGCTCTATTGATACACTATTTTTATTCTAATATTTGAAACAAGTATATATAGACCACACTCTTGCTGGGACAACTAGAACACTTCCTGCTTCTTGGCATTGTGCTAGCTGCTGAACAAACATATCAGAAGAGAAGCTCTGCCCTGAGGAGTTTACACGGTTTTTGACTGACTATGTGATTTGTAAGCCAGTGGCCCAACGCACTAGTCAGCACACCAGACAACTCTCAGGAGACCGAGGATTTCATTCCGTTTTCTTCAGGACTCCAGTTTTATGTCTCCCAAATAAACAGTTTTACATAAGTTCCACACGTGAACCATGCCTTTTTCCTCTGCCCTGAAGTCTCCTGTAGGAGCCTATTTACTCCCTGTAAGCCTCACTCACTGAGCTCTCTACTTCCACCTTCTGAGGCTTTCCTCCCCCAGACTAGCTTCCATCCGTCCTAACCTGCCTCTTGCAAAGTTGCACTCCCAGGCTATCTGCCTGGAAAATAAGGAGACACTTTCTATTCCTTCGTCGTCTCTAGCCTCCTCCCTGAAATTGGGCTGCTCTTTACATGCCAGTAGCCCTGGGTCACACTCTATCATGTGACCCTGGGACATATTCTATTCACCTGGAAAGATGAGCTGAGCCTGGCACAGTGTGCAGCTGAGTCCCATCCCCTGGAAAGGGCCAGTTCACCTTGTGACAGGCTCCAAATGCAACACTGGGAAATCAGAGACTTCATATGTAAGTACAAAGCTCCCTAGAGTGCTCTAAATAAAGGTAACAATTTTACTCTCAGGAAATATTTCAAACATGTATTATTTGCAGCCATTTTATAATATTTCAAGGTTGTTGGTTTGGGGTTTTTTATTGTTTGAGTTTTTTAATTACCAATATGCTAAAGTGACCCCTTTCCATTTAGTACTGCAAGTATACATGGTACCAGATATGAATGAATCATTCTTAGTGAATAATTTATTAAACAAATTTTGCTTCTTTTCTTCACCAAGGCCTTGATTCTACAACAGGGGCAGACCTTTGGACTTGAGCACAGCTCCACAAAAGGGCCCACAAGCGTGGATCAGTTTGCAAGATCAAGGCCTTAGCGATCCCCGCTCTGCACCATCTCATTCAGTGCCCCCACCCTCACCATAGGGGCATGCTGGGGGCATGGATGAATAGTTACAAGAACTACACCATTTGAGTTTTGAAGGAAAAGGCTACATAGAACAACCGTGACTTTCTGAAGGCCTTAGGGACATCACAACCTTCTGAAAGAACCGCATTTTGTGAAATCAGATGAGTCAACCCAGCAGCAGTCCAGACTGAGGGAACCCAGAACACACCCTCTCCAGAGCCTTTAGTAATTGGGCCAGTGCCTCTCCACTGCTCTCTATACTAAGGAAACCTGGAGAACAGGGGAGAGCAGGGTTTGCTCCTAGAGACATTAATGAGTTTTGGTTAACCAAAGTTCAGTCATCTGGAGTTGTACCATATTTATTCCAACAGATAAAATTTGGTATCACTCAGCACTTAAAAATGCTGCAACCAGTAGTTACGGCTTCTCAGAAAAAATCTGATTCTTTGTCCATAAGAGCATAATCTGAAAATTATCACTTACAACTTTAATGGGAAGTAAGCTTTCAAGACTGAAAGATGGTTGTGTTGTGGGGAATTTTGTTGTTGGGGGTTTTTACTTGTTTGGTTGGGATTTTTTGGTTTTGCAGTTTGAATGTTTGTGAGATTATAGGTTTCCTTGGTGTTGCTTGTCATGGGGATCGTGGTATAACTGGATCTCTTTCTATGCAGTTTTAACCCATACTATAAAATGGGCTAAGCCATAGTATTATAAATTCGGAAAAATCTCTTTGTGAAAAATATAGTTTCTTTGGTCAAGTAAATATATTTAGGGGCCACTATCAGAAAACAGGAGCTTTTGCTGTGACTCAAACAATGCCACAGGCAAATATAATATCTCTGTAGTCTAGCTACCTATATTTTCCTGGCTCTTTTCTGATACGGTGGTATAGCTGGCAAACCACTCCATGATTTGGGCCAAGATTTGGACAAATCCTGTGTGGTAACTCTGGGGAAGGCAAGCTGTTTTCCTCTTTCAGCCAAGCCAGAGAACTGCAGGATGAGTGTGTGTCTAGCATCACAAATAAAGAATCCCCCTTTGCTTGCTGCACCTGAATTCTGCCTCTTGTGCTTTGAGGGCGATATTTCAGATGCCATCATTGCAATTGAAAAAATATGTGGTTAATTAAAGATTAATTGCACAGGCAACCTTAATGCTAGCATTTCCTTACTTTTGACTTTGCAACAGTAATAATATTGCTTTAACATAGTTTTGTGTGTGTAACATCCTAGGTTGTTTTGTTTTTGTTTTTTTAAAAAGCAAACAAAAAAAAGGAAATGCCTTTATGTGGGAGATATTGACATCCACGTGGGTCATCAGCAGGGTTGGGACTTTTAGAGCCAACTTCACTTGAGCTAATATAGTAATGGATAGCAATAGTAGGTTGTCGTCCTCTATGTGGACCAGCACTAAAGGGGGAAAAGATGCACACTTTTCCAGTGGATTTCACAGATATTTGCAGACAGCAGATGAATGGTGAGACTCAGGAATCTTGAGTTGCACTCCAGACTCTGAATGGGAGTGTTCTCTAGAGGGCAGAGACTCTTCTGCCCATTCCTGATCCTTGACCCCTTTTGACCCATCCCTTGAACCTGTCCAAACCCTTTTCTTCCCCACCCCAGCTCTTAGTCCCAGTACCTTTCTCCTCACCTTGCCAATCCCAGTCTCACTATTCAATATTTTCATTAATATCTTGGATAACGGAGTGAAGAGTATGCTTACAAAATTTGCAGATGACACCAAGTCAGGAGGGCTGGCAAGCATTTTGGAAGACAAGATTAGCATTCAAAACAACTTTGACAAATTGGAGAATTGATCTCAGATCACCAAAATGATATTAAATAAAGAGAAGTGAAAGACTAAATTTAGGAAAGAAAAACCAAATGCACAAATTGAATACGAGTCAACAATTTGATGCAGTTGCTAAACAGGCTAAGATCTTTCTGGGGTATGTTGTGTGTTAGACATGGGATGTAATTGTCCTGCTCTATAGGATAGCAACCAAAAAAAAAAAAAGATAAAATGTTTAGAGAACCTGACCTATGAGGAAAGGTTAAAAAAACCTGGCCATGTTTAATCTTGAGACAGAGGGAAGTGGGGGACCTGATAACAATCGTCAAATGTGTTAAGGACTGATATAAAGAGAACGATGATCAACTGTTCTCCAGGTCCACTGAAGGTAGGGAAAGAAGTAAGGGGCTTAATCTGCAGCAAGAAAGATTAGGTTAGATACTAGGAAAAACTGTCTAACTATAAGGGTAGTTAAGCTTTGGAATAGGCTTCCAAGGGAGGTTGTGGATCTCCATCACTGGAGGATTTCAAGAGCAGAGTGGACAAACACCAGCCAGGGATAGTCTAGATTTACTTGATCCTGCCTCAATGCAGGGGGCTGGACTTGATGACCTCTTGAGGAAAACCTTCAATATGAGAAGAGACTACAAAACCCAGTGTAATTGTACTCTAACAAACTGTGCCAATGCAATGTGTCTACTTCTTGTTAATATCTCTTAAGTGAGTTCTAGTGAAGTGTCTCAAAGTCTGGGAAAGTTGCCATTTCTGTTCCAAGCTACACAAAAACATTAGTGGAAGCACAAAATTGCTGTTTTGTTTTTCACATATCAATCTAGGATATTTTTATTAAGAGGTATTGTCTACATACTCTATAGTATATTTCAATATTGTGTGTTACAAATGGATGAACATCATAACCAATAAAAAAGTAACAGATTTGATATTACCCAGTGATAAATAAAGATTGTATATCAAGCTTAACATGTTTAGTCAGCCAAACTATACACAATTAAGTACTAATTTTTAAAAAGTTAATGGGACTTTATACCATTTCATTGACACAATTCTCATTGTTAAATGCATTTCTTTCTGATATTTGCTAATACACCTACTCTAGATGCAACTAAAAAAACTCAGCAAAAGGTCCTTTCATTCATGTGCACAAGGAGAAAGGAGGAGGGGTCTTTTTCCTGCAGAGAAAATAGATGTAACCAGCCTGTGTTGTTTTGTATAGACCTCAGACATTTACTGGTGATCTAAGTGGTTTCTGGACTTAAAAACATAATGTCTTGCTTCAAATATTATTTCTAGGAATCCCTTAGAAAAACTGTTTTAAATAAATGTAAGCAATATCCATTCAAAGCAGGACCAATTAGAAATAATCCTTTTGCAAAATGGAAGATTGTCCTCCTATCACAGATTTCAGAGCCAAATACTGTTTATTTGATATGAAGTTGGCAAAAATTTGTTACTGCTATTTCTTACATTGCTGTTATTCACTTTCAGTGTCTCAGACAGGCTTGCCTTATTTCTGACATTTCTTGTATAGCCTAAAAATCAGTGGATAAAAGAATACATGGTAGCCCATGCATTACATCTGGAGCATCAGGTCATCAATATAATTTTCTTTATTTAAGATGTTCCTTGATCAATATTTTTGTGTCTGGAATGGTAACTTTTAAAGGAAAGAGACAACTTCTCTCTCACTATGGGCTATACCAGGGGTAGGCAACCTATGGCACGTGTGCCGAAGGTGGCATGCAAGCTAATTTTCAGTGGCACTCACACTGCCCAGGTCCTGGCCACCGGTCTGGGGAGATCTGCATTTTAATTTAATTTTAAATTAAGCTTCTTAAATATTTTAAAAATCTTATTTACTTTACATACAACAATAGTTTAGTTATATATTATAGACTTATAGAAAGAGATCTTCTAAAAACGTTACAATGTACTACTGGCACGCAAAACCCTAAATGAGAGTGAATAAATGAAAACTCGGCACACCACTTCTGAAAGGTTGCCAACCCCTAGGCTATACATTCTGCTATCCCAGCTCGCAATGAATACTACCTTACAACACAGTCTCACTGTAGTTAATGGGTCTCTCCTTGTGGACTAAGGTACTATTCAGCGTGAATAAGGGAATCTGACCCTATATTATTGTGACTGCCAGAATTTAAAACAAACTAGATGACATCTTCTTATATAGTATGTAGAAACTAAAGCAGCAGCAAGGACCACAAGCAGCTTTGCCAGAGAATAAGATATGAACAGTAGGAGAAAAAACAGTAAACGTAACAGAAGTAAGGTAGTTACACACATAAATACTATACAAAATTGAAGGTTTTTGAAGTTTGCCCTTCAGCATAAACCATATATTTGGCAATATCAATGCCATGTATAATATGTGCTAAAATAGTACCGAGACATGCTGAAAGCAGCTAGAAAATAATTGTATTTGAATTTTAAATCATTTAAATTTGAATTCTGAATATATAAGGGACCAGTCTTGAGAGCTGAAGCTGCTCAACACCTTTGAGGATTAGGCCCCAAATGGTAAGCAGTAGGTCAGTTTGTTTAATATGTTTACACGCAAAATTACTAAGTGCAGATATACAGTACTGGGCTAACCCTGCATAAGGACTTTAATAAAAATATTTTCAAAAGGCCAAGTAAAAGACTAGAATTCCCTTACCTCCATCCAAGTGATCAACTTCATACTAATTAAGCAATACCAATACAGTAACTCCTCACTTTACGTCCTCCCGCTTAATGTTGTTTCAAAGTTACGTCGCTGCTCCATTAGGGAACATACTCATTTAAACTTGTGCAATGCTCCCTTATAACGTCGTTTGGCTGACTTTACAAGAGAGCATTGCACAAGTTCCTATTCTCTGCCTCCTCCTCGCCCTCCCTCACTCCCAGCGCTTCCCCCGCTGCCAAACAGGGCCACCCGGAATGCAGGGGCTTTAGGGCCCTGGGCTAAGGGGGCCCCAGGGCCCTGGCCTGCAGCTCTAAAGCCCCTTTCAGAAGGCAGCCCTGCGAGCACAGGCTGGAGGACTCAGAAGGAGCAGGGGCAACCGCGCAGTGAGCGGTCGGAGAGAAGCGGTGCTTTCCCCTTCAAAGCCAGCCTAGAAAAGCAGCACTTTGAAGGGGAAAGCGCCGCTTCTTTCCAGTCACTGGCTGGGTGGCTGCCCCTGCTCCTCCTGAGTCCTCTGGCCCGTGCTTGCAGGGCCACATTCCAAAAGGGGCTTTAGAGCTGCAGGCCAGGGCCCCAGGGCCCTGCAGCCCCTAAAGCCCCTGCATTCTGAGTGGCCCTGCCTGCTGGCGGGTGGGGGAGGGCAGCTCCCAGAATCACGGCCATGGGGGCGGTGCCGCACTGCGCAGAGCCACCTGCACACCCACTGCACTAAACAGGAGCTGCCCCAGGTAAGTGCTCTGCACGTCCTGCCTGCCCCAGCCCTGAGCCTCCTCCTGCAACCCCACCCTGAGTGCCCTCCTGCACCCTAACTCCTTCCCAGGCCTTGCGCCCCCAGCCCTGAGCCCCAGGGGTAAGCCAGGGGCACCTCCCCACCACAGTACAGTACAGTACTGTACAGTATATAATGCCTTTTGTCTGCCCTAAAAAAATTTCCTTGGAACCTAACCCTCCCAATTTTCCCATAAGATTTAATGTAAATGCGATTTGTTTAACATCATTTCACTTAAAGCTGCATTTTTCAGGAACATAACTACAACGTTCAGTGAGGAGTTACTGTATAATACTACTACTTACCATTAGGGTAGTAAGCTTAGTATTTAAATGGGGACTTGTTTTGCCAGCTACAGAATGTAAAATCCCTGAAGACCTAGAAAACAAAAGCAATAAAAAGGAGTTAGAACAGCACATGTTTTTCTAAGTGTCTGTCAATTTTATATGATTTGTGTTTTGAAATCTATTTTAAGACTTCAGTTAAAGAGTACTTTAAAAGATGTAGTGGTTAAGACCTTCAGATTTCTCAAGAATATTGTGCCTGTAAAGGTTAAGGTACTCACAGGCACAAAACATTAAGTCCTTTATTTATTCATGTTCCAAGTTTGGCATTCATCACTACCCTCAAGATCTAATGCTCTCAACCCTGTTCATGTTGTTTGAAAATAAGAAATAGTTCATTGTTTACGCTAGATCACTCTTTTAGAACAAAGGCTAAAAACAGAAAACAATTCTTACTTGTATTAATTTTTGATGCATATTCAACTGATAATTCTAGGGACATTGGGCTAGGGCTTTCTTAGAACAATAAAACATATACTATACCAGTTTGTTACTTTATTAACACTAATTTCCAGATCACTTTTCATAAGAGTCTATCAAGTTTGGATAAAATATAAAATAAAATGTCCATACCCAAACTATCATCTGTACTAAATAGAACAGTAATTTTATTCAACACTAAATCTCATAGGATGCAGAGAAATCAGAAACCAAAATAAGAGAGGTGACAGATGACCATTTTTTTCCTTAAGGTAGTTTTGAAAACAAAATGCTTTAATTTGTTTTGGTCCACAGTCAGCAGAAAAGCTGGCAGTGAGAACTTGCAAAAAGTTAAAGAGAAAGAAAAAATCAAAAGTGAGAACAAATATTTATTTTTTTGATGGAAAATTTTATTCAGAACTTGAATCTCTGCTTGACTTGTGAAGTGGAAACATTTGTCTAAGCAATCCACAAAAGATTTTAACAAGCACTTTGGATGGAGAGGTGGGTTTATGTTGCTCGAAACAGAAAAGGTCATTAAAACTAATTGAAATGTATAACACATTGAATAATTTTGTCTCTTCTTTTGAGTCTGCATTTCACTTATATGCTGTTAATCATTTGCTTTTTTCTCCTTGTTAGTCAGATATGTGTAACAGATGAATACAATCTAAGAAACTGAGAGAACATAATATTATACTAAAGAGAACAAGCTGTACCATCTCTAATACATGTTGTACCATCTCTTGCCCACTGTTATCTAATTGCAAGCATAAGAAAGGCACGTATACACGGCCTAAGACAAGTCCACAACATGATCTCCACTTCCTGTATATTCCCTGGTGGAGTGCTACCGCATATAAAACAAAAACTATGAACTGGAGATATCAATAGAGATCATTTGTTGTAAATCTTTTGCAAGTACTAGAACTAACACAGATAATTAAAGTGGGTCATATAAGGAAAAGACAGTTCATAAACATAGTAGACAAGTAATTAAAGTAGTTAATTTGCATAACAAAAAAGCAAGTCCATAAAGTTGTTTCCAATTCAAAACCATTCTTGAGAAATCCTGTCTTCTCCTTTAAAGGAAACAAGGAGGCAGCAGGGGTCATCAGCACAGATAGTACAGGACATGAATCAACTAACTGCTCTTAAAGAGAAGCAACCTAAAACTCCTGGGAAGGATAGGAGAGGTACTTTTGCCTCTGGTAGGGTGTAGATCAATTCCTGCTTTCCAGCAAGTCTAAATGCAAACACCACCATGAAGAAGGGATTAATGTTCCAACAGAAGCAAGCCATATCAAAGTTCCAAAAATAAATCAGTCCATTTCTCACCTCTCTCTCATATTTTTACAGTTTAAAATGTACATGTTTATTGAGAAAAGATTAAAAATCCACTCACTAACTTATACTTAAACGTAACAGTGGTCAATCAATTCATATATGATCAATCAGTATAAAACTTTTCACCAGCATGATAGGTAAGTATGCCCATCAGAAATGTATGTTGTTGCTTTTGTTTGTTTGACTTCCACTACTTAACCACATAATTTCACATTGGTTTCAATATCACAAATGGTTAGCTGTCCTGGCCATGTTGCCGTTACTGGCTTTTTACTGTCTTTGGACATAGCCTCCTGGCATCATTAATTAAATGAATATGATTTTTCTTCCAAACATATGTGGGGGAGAGACAGCTCAGTGGTTTGAGCATTGGCCTACTAAAGCTAGGCTTCAATCCTTGAGGGGGCCATTTGGGGACTGGTCCTGCTTTGAGCAGGGGGTTGGACTAGATGACCTCATAAGGTCCCTTCCAACCTTAATAATCTATGACTCTATGGTACAGGAACAGTTTCAGGAGATTGGTGGTGGTAGTAGTGTAGGGTGCCAGGTATAAGAAACAGATGGAGATGTTTTGCTTGTTCAGCTATTTGATCAGAGAATATTTTACAAGAGGCATAAAGATCCACACAGGACAGAAAAAATACAAGTTTTTGGGCTGAACTGGATCTTGCCAGGAATGTAGCATGCATTTTACATTTCAAATCTGGCCAGCATGGGGGGGAATAGAAAAACAGGCTTGTTTCACACACACAGCTTTCATCATCTTTCTGTTTTCAAAACATTCACACAAAAAGGTACAAATTCTTCACATTCACCCTTAGTTCACAGGAAAATGGCTCCCAAAAGAACAGCTGCATTAGGTTTCCACAGCTGCTCCACTGCCAACAGCTAAGCCAGCAATGGATTCTGTACAATACATTTAAGAGGCCAAGGGGAAAAAATGGAGAAACAAAAAATGACACACTTGTGCTCTGAGTGGAAAGTTTCATTTCAGTCTTGGGCATCTGTGTTTTGCAAGTGCCAACTTGTTTTGCAAAAGTGGTCACTGCCTGCAGTCAGCCTACCCTTCTCTATCTGCTCAGCATACAAAGTGAAACTACAATGACTTCTTCTGTGAAATCTGAAGTGGCAAATAAATTCATACAAAGAGTTAAGGGTTTTTTTTTAAATGTACAGGATGTAGTGTAAAGAGAAACCTAAGGAAGTGTACATGTCCGTACACATTTGCTGGATGGAACAAGAATAATAAAAATGTTTGTACATGGCAAAAGTATTTATACAGATAATATGTAAGCACAGAATGTCACGATATATTGTTATATAATAAACATATACACTATTTTAAAAATCCCCACTCAGATTCCTAAGATGCATATTTACTACATTTACCTGCTCCAGAATAGAAATTAAGTAATTAAAAACAGCTCAACTGGATCTTTTTAAAAAGTACCTGTTGAGCTGTTTTTAATTACTTTTCCCATGTCATATTCAGGTAATACTGGCCAAGATAAAAGCAATTTCAGGAGTAAAGTTCTATGTGTATCCAAAAACAAGGTAGGGAATAAACAGATACTTTCTAAGCTCCCCCAGGCCTGGATACAAAATAGTACTAAAAATGTGGGCAAGCACAAATCTTAAACCTTAATTTCTACTGATAGCAGAAAGGGAGGGAGGGCAACACTCCAAGCCGATCCTAAGAGGTAAAAAATCAATGTTGTATTTCCATATAGACAACCTCAAGGCCAAGAGCCAGAACATCTCCTGTTCAGGGTCACTTCTACTTCCAATGTGACCAAGTAAGGATGAATAGAAACCTGTTTCCCAAATAATGAAAAATAAGTTCCTAATCAGACAAGGCAGCTGCCAAATTGATCTAACCGATCTACCCCAATGAAAAAGTTTAGTTTCTATAACCTTGTACCCCTGCACAAGATCCCTGCAGGTCATGGTGCAAGTCATTTGCAGACACTATGGGGAAATTTAGAAAGTATCTGTTTATTCCCTACCTTGTCTTTGGGTACACACAGAACTTTACTCCTGGAATTGCCTTTATCTTGGCCAGTACTACCTGAATATGACATGGGAAAAGGGAAAAAAAAACCCACTATTTGCAGTATGTTAATTTAAGGTTGTAAAAGAAAAAAGGAATATTGAGTGAAATTGAAAAGTGACAATTTTAGAACTGGTGAATAGAAATAATTTTTTCATACAACATATAATTAGTCTGTGGAACTCATTGCCACAAGGTATCACCAAGGCCAAGAACTTTGCAGGATTCAGAAAGGATATTTTATATGACTATCAATAATATTTAGAATTAAAAGGATTAAGGATTTAAAAGGTTTGGAAGTGATATAAATTTTCATGCTCCGGAGCTAAGCCAGCCTCTAGCTACTGGAGCGCCTTGTGGATAGTTTATTCCATAACTCCCTACTACAGGATTTCTTGAACCTTCCTCTGAAGCAGCTGGAATAGCCCAGTGTGAAAGAGAATATTAGACTAGACTGATCACTGCTTTTCTTCAGCAAGATAAATCCTATATTTCTAATCCATTCATTTCATAAGAGTATGCATCAAAATCATATATGAACGTATATGAAGCTCATGCTGTTTCACATATCTTTTTTATAACAACAAGAGTCAATGGTAGCTTGACTTGGGACAATTGTATTGTGTTCTACTGCATTATCCTAGGTAATTAAAGAAATTTGAGTATAGAAGGAATACTTCCTTCCAAAAAATAAATAAATAAAAATGGGCAGGGATGGGGAAAGCAAGTATAGGGTTGCTTGAAATCAGACAATCCATTCAATTCATCTTGGAAGTACAGTATTGAAAATTAGACATCAGATTAATGTGTTACATTCTAACTAAGATGAACGGAATCTAACAATATCTCTAAATATTGTTAAGAGTTTAAGATTTCAATGAGTTTTCAGCATAATGCAGCTGTTCAGAGGTTCAAACAAACAGACCTTTATTGCACCTTACTCAAAGCTCACTCTGCCTGCATCACACCCTGGATCCCACCAGCTGCATTTCTTGGGGTGAGCTGCTACCAGGTCTCTGAAAGGCAGAGTCCACTACATAGGCCCCATGGACAAAGACACAACAGTCAAATGTGGAATCTTTAGCACAACTAATAGGGGCTTGTGGCTTTTGCTAGTGAAATTCCTAAATTCAAAACTCAACAACAATGTCTGTGTTTGCAGTGGTAGCTTGTTACAAATATGTTCTGGAAATAAATCTATTTCTGCTATGCACTCTCACAGCTGGAACCTCACAGGGGTCATCTACAGACAGGCACAAGATCTCACAGACAGACACAGACTATTACAGAACATACAAATGGCCCCATACCCCCTCAAAGGACTTCTGACTGACCGCAGACTGCTGAGCTGCACAGCGAGTGGGGACTCATTCTGTGCCTGCCTTCTCCATACATTTTTCCCCTAAATCCTCATGCTGTGTCCAATTATTCTTTGGCAAGCTTCAGGACCACAGAACTTGGGCCTCAGTTCCTTTGGGAGACGCAGGCATGCCACAGCCATTACAGTCAGTTATGTTTCTCCTTTGTTCAGACATGAATCCTCTCTGCAAACTGTTTTGGGCCATGTTGCTCCAATCTGTGCCCCGAAGAAGTAATTTAGCCTACATCAGATCCTTCAGTTCTGGTTCCTGAACAACAACTTCTGCAGGTTCCATGGAGAGATTTAAGCCCCCTCACTCCAAGCCTCTACATTCTTGGGAATGTTTTTCCACAGTGCCAGCAAAGGGGAGGGGCAGGGTACATGAATGGCGTGTGCAGTAGAACTTCCTCTGCTAGACTGCTGCTCACAGAGGTTGAGGACTCAAGAGGAGGTTGTGCTTGACACAAACACTAAAGCACCAAGGGGCAGGTCTGAGAGAGAACCACAAGCTCCCACTCTGGCTCCCAAAATGGAATGGATGGCAGGAACAGAGAAACTCAAGGACACCATGGAGGAAATTGCAATGGGGATGTATTCAGGAGAGAAAACATCCAGCAAAACCATAGGGCCTCTGGCTCCAAACTCAGGTTACCATAGCAGTGAGTCCTCACAGTCTCAGCGCCAGAATCAGCAGCTTTTCCTCTGCATTTCTGATGACTGGCATTACTTATACCTTTTCTTTCTTCCATATAGGGTGACCAGACAGCAAATATGAAAAAATCAGGACAGGGGGAGTAAGGTAATAGGAGCCTATATAAGAAAAAGAACCAAAAATCAGGACAGTCCCTAGAAAATAGGGACATCTGGTCACCCTACTTCCATATGGCCAGTGGGGCAATTCTCCTCTGAAGATTTCAAAGTTTTAGGGTTCACCTTTGAAGCAAAATCTATTCTGAAATGAGTATCCCCTTGGGGTGCTCCATTTCCTCAGCCTTGTCGACACCATTCCAGGACTCAGAGGGTGCATAGGGCCACAGCAGCGGCCTCAAAAGAAGTTTTTGTTTGTTTTGAACCAATAGGACATTGTATCACTCTTAAAATAATAATTTGGTGCCATTCTTGGAGATAGCTCAAGATTTTTTTGAGCAAAGTAGATTATACCATAGTAATAAATCACAGTGGCAGAATGTTAAAGTTGCACAATTAAATATTCAGAAGTCAAGAAATAAAGCTTGAATAGCCATCCTTAACTCTGCTCCCTTATAGTGTGATCCTGTAAGTTGTTCCGTGCTACACAGATCCAAGTACCTGTTCCGAATTCCACTGAAGTCTATGCAGCTTGCAGGGTAGGGGCCAGAGCTGACATGCAGTATGATGCAGTCTTTCATTACATGAAAACATGCTGCTTCTCTAGCAGTAAAATAAAAAATTATTTTTCTTTTAGAGCCCTTGCCTCAGTCCTTTAAGAATTCTGAAAGAGCCTTTTCCTCAGCCCCAGGTGTCCCTACTAATAGACATCAATATCTCTGACCAGATTTCCACTATGCAGTTAACTTAGCTTCACAATCATGCTCAGCAAATTCTGTTTTAGCTGCGCAGTTAACATGTGCGTCATTCAAATCTACTGCGCACACTCAGTAGCTTAAAACTCAGTAAAATGAAAACCAGTCTCCTCTTTGTATTATTACAAAATGAGGGCTAGTTCCCTGCCAAATTTTACTTGTCAGTCCCCTAGCTGTTTCAGCTGTAAAGCTGTTTAAAAATAGGTCACAAGATGGCTTATAATTATATTATATCAATGGGAAAAGTATTATATTTATTCCCACTCTCTTCATACTGTAAACAGCCGAAACCTTTCCCCACTCCCAAACTTGAAAAAAAGAAAAAGAAACCAAACCATACCAAGCCACCACCTTCAAGCAGAGAACAAATGTGGAATCTTTCAGCCTGAAAACTGAGTTTCAGAAGGTTAAGAACACTGCCTCCCTCCACTACCATCTCTGTGCATCTTAGTGTAGAGCACAAAACATGGTCGGTGGAAGGCGGGGAGTGGGAGATTGCCAGCAGCCCAGAATGCCTTGCAAGCCCTCTTGGCCATGACAGGGTGCATTCACAGTTCACTCTCACCCACAGCAGAGGTGAACACCACAGCAGGATCAAGTGATAGTCAGAGGACAGATGCCTCCATTCTCCCTCTCCCCAGCCCTTAGAATAGGGAACAGAGAGAAAGAGAGATGAGGAAAAACAGGAAAAAAGAAGTGTGGTATAAATGAGAAAAGCTGATAAATGGTTTGGAGATAGAAAGATATAGTGAGTTGAAGAGGACAGCAGAGAAAAGGGGGATAAAGAGACAGGAAAAGATTGTTCACAATCTCTCGCAGAGCTAGTACAGCCTGTTCACCACAGCATGCCTACCCTGTTCTGAAGGCTGGTGCAAAGGGGATGGGCTATTACCCTGTCTCCTGAGGATGCAGTGAGGGACCAATTGCCACACTCTCCTGAGTACATGGACTACAATTTTAACATTTTTTACAGGTCACACAAAGGGCAGGCTCCTTGTGCATGACCCAACTCAGCAGGGCCACATATGCATGTTGGGACGCCTGGGGCAAAGTCTGAAACTGAGCTGCCATCCTCTCCAAAAAATTACCATTGAGGGGGAGGACAGTGTAGGAGGACAAGCCCACCCTACACTCACCCTACAGCAGCAGATCCTGTCCCACAAGTCTGGGCCAGGCTTCCAGTTCTGGGAGCTGCAACCTGGCATACAGTAGGCGCCACTCAGGTTTGGCACAGCTGCCCCTCCATCCTAATAGAGGGGTGGCTGGGGTGAACTTGAATGAGGCTGAGACCCTATGAGCTAGGTCACAACATCACTCAGTTTGGGGGCCCTCTCAAACAGAAGCCCCATAGAAAACTGACCCTTTTGTCTCTTGCCCTCTACCCCACACCACAGTAGCCACTGGCAGGGCTTCCTTTGCTAACCCTATTTTTAAAGGAATATTTACACAGTAAATGCATGCAAACAGTAGTTGCACATGTATACAGTGTGGTGGTAAATTAAAATTCATTTGTTCTCCATTCATCTATAAAAAAGTGCTAGTATTTTTTAAAAGGTCTCTTCTCCTTTTATGTTCTACATATGAAAATGTGATGCAATGGAACTACAAGCATATTGTCACATGGTTATCGGCAAACTAGGATATATGCTGTCAATTCTGTCTCCATAAATACTCATTTTATTTTAGTTAAATAAAAAGTATGATTAAGATTTGATGGAAATTATTAAAATTGTTCTTAATGCATCATTTTTGTTTAAAAAGACTTTTTTGAAAATGTAACTGAAAAATCAACCCAATATAAACCATGTACCATTTATTAAATTTGTTCATACTGGGTTGGATTTAAGCAAGCTGAGTATGTGCCAAAAGGGTTAAATTGCCTAAAAAGTAGCCCTTTATTTGTTTTATCACTTAAGCTGGTCTACTTAAAAGTAGCTCCCTGTAATTTAAAAGTAATCAATCACTTAAAGACAAGCTGATCTTTCTATTTACCCAAGCCAGACAAAGATTGCTTTTTCAATTTTATATGGACTCAATACCTAGTGGATGAAAAAACAACTAAAGTGCAAGAGTAATTGAAGTTGTCTGTTACTTAGCCTGATGTGTAAAGAAGACAGCAAATTTACAACTTTGAAAACTTAGTGCACCTAACCTGTATAAAACACATGCCTAACAACCAATCAGAAAAGCCTGTCTTTTGTATTTACTAAATTTCTGTTACATGCTTACACATTGTTCCAATTATTATCCATTTTAGCCATTCCCAATGCACCTATTACTGTAGCATCTTGCAGCCATTCATTTTTTAAACCCAAACGACTAAAACAAAAATATTTTATACAGAACAAACCCAGGAAAAGTAACCAATCACTATAGTGAACCTGCAATTTGTACAATACATGTTTTCAAGTGCTCCTGTGCTAGACATCACAAAAAGTACATGTTGGGTGAGCAGTGCGCCAAACTATCCAGGGAAAATGACAGCTTTGTAAGGCCAGAAAGAAAATAAACCATTTCACAACAGGAAGATGCTCAAGAGCTGAGGAAACTGCCTATCTTCCATGCAGTGTAACTTTTTACAAAGGATCTGGTCCTCTCCCCATTTTTGCAGAGGGCCTGATACTCTAAGTTCTGAAGTTAGTTTCACTCTTGGCACTAGTAACTAGAGCTTAAGTGAACAATAGATTTTTCAGTTGAAAAGTTGGAAATCATTGTTTTGGGTTGAACTAAACATTATGTTTTGTTTATGTTATGTTATGTTTTGTTTTGATTTAGAGCATGTTTAAGCTTTTTCAAATTTTAAAAAATAAAATTAAAGGAAATATTGAAATGAAAAGCCACTTAACACCACAAAATCAAAACATTTTATTTAAAAAAATATTGAAACAAAACATCTCAATTTTAGGGGATTTTTTAAAAATGAACATTTGAGAGAAATGAGCAAAACATTTCTGTCACTGAATCCATATTCTACACTGAAAAAAAATGGAGTGAAAAACTTTAACCCAACTCCACCAGTAACTCTGCCATGCAGTTCAATTGGAGGGAGCTGCAAGCAGCACGGGCCGAGGGACTTACTGGCCGCCACTTCCAGCAGCCCTCATTGGCCTGGAGCCGCGATCGGCCAGACCTGTGGACAGGGCAGGTAAACATACCGGCCCGGCCTGCCAGGGGCTTTCCCTAAAGAAGCAGCGACCCCAGTTTGAGAAACACTTTTAGAAAAACATCCAACCTTGACTGAAAAATGGTCAGAGATAGAGAATCTACCACAACCCTTCATAAATTGTTCCAGTGATTAATTACTCGTGCTGTTAAAAAATTACGTCTTACTTCCAGTCTGACTTGTCTAGCTTCATCTTCCAGGAATTGGATATTATACCTTTCTCTACTAGATTGAAGAGCTCATTATTAAATATTTGTTCCCCATGTAGATGCTAATAGACTGTAATCAAGTCACTCCTTAACTTTTTTTGTTAAACAAAATAGATTGAACTCTGAGTTTATCATGATAATGCATGCTTTCTAATCCTTTAATCATTCTCGTGGCTCTTCTCTGAACCCTCTCCAATTTATCAACATCCTTCTTGAATGGTGGGCACCAAAACTGGACACAGTATTCCAGCAGTAGTCACACCAGTGCCGAAGACAGAGATAAAATCACCTCTCAATCCCTACTCAAGATTTCCCTGTTTGTGAAACCCAGCATTGCATTAGCTCTTTTGGCCATAGCATCATACTAAGAGCTCATGTTCAGTTGATTATCCAACACAATTCCAAAATCATTTTCAGAGAATTGCTTCCCAGGATAGAGTCCCCCTTCCCATAAGTATGGCCTACATTCTTTGTTCGTAGATGGATAAATTTACAAAAGTCTGTACACTATTACTTTTATTAACTAAACTTGTATTCTCGTCAAAAATATCAAGTTTGTTTGACAGGATCTGTTCTTCATAAATCCATGTTGATTTGCATTAATTACATTACCCTCCTTTAGTTCTTTATTAATTGAGTCCCATATTAACCACTCAATTATCTTGCCTGGGACTGATGTCAGGCTGACAACCTATAATTACCTGACTTATTCTATTTATCCTTTTTATAGAGGGGCACATCATTAGCTTTCTTACAATCTTTTGGAAATTCCCCAGTTCTCCAAAACTTATTAAAAATTGCCATTAATGGTCCAGATTCAGGGAATGACTGCAGCACACATTCAATAAAGGTGGTTAAATTGTGGGAAACAAGTGTGACAAAGAGCTATGAACTTAGACTGGTGCGTGCACATGTAAGTAAAGATACTTGAATATCTATACAGCAAGTTTAAATCTGATTAACTAAAAATTTGGAGGAAACCACGGTGCAGCAAACAGCTCTAAAAAAAGGAAAAAAGGTTACATTTTTACTTTTGGTACCCTCCACTTCCTATAGAGGATGAGAGTCCAGAAAATTAGATATACTGAACAAAAGCTGCTTTCCCAGAACAAATGTGTGTAAAGCATGGCACAGGAAACTGTATATACCAAACAGAAAATATGTTTTCTTGAACCTCAATGGCCTGCCAACTCCCAGCTGCTGCCTCCCTCCCCAGCCAAATCCTATCATCAGCTTTCTGATGCTTCTCTGATCCCAGCTGCCATCTACCTTCACTGCCAAATTCAAATCTTGGATACCTCCCAACTCCCAGTTGCCATTTTTCTCTCTGGATAGAATACAGTCTGAGTCTCCATGCTCCAGCTGCCATTTTCCCATCACCAAATGGACAATACAGACTAAATAGCCTCCAACCAATTTGTCCATTCTAAGCGGCTTCTCTTATACCTAATTTAGGGAGTCAGCCTAAAGAACATGTTGCTCTACAGCATTAGACACTCCAATTACATTATTTTCCTCAGATTCATTAAAAAAAAAAAAAGGACATTAGGCCAGATTCATCAGTACATTCGCTGACTGCTTTGCACCACTCAGGTAACACAAAGCAGCCATAAACCCTGTTAAGGTGGGTTTATGGCTGCTTTGTATTGCCGGAGGCATTACAAAGCAGCAGGAGCGTACCAGTGAATCCCAGTGATCACAGACACCATGTACATCAGCAGATATTTTAGTGGTGGTTCATCTGTTTACTGATTGGCGTGTTTCTGACAGTTTTCTGCTGTCTTTCTTTAGTTTCATTAATCATGTCAGGGAATCAATCTAGGGAGTGGTAAAAATCAGCTGGCAGTAGTAGAGGGAAGATTCTCTAATTATAGGTCCAGCAGAATGATACACACTGCAACATTGCCAGCACTAAACATTGACTAATTATGAGTCAAGCTCTAAAAATAAAAATCATGATTGTTTTTAAAACATAATACATTGTGGATTCTTTTAATTTATAGTCTGCTTTTTGAGCCTTTAGGTTACACTCAGGTCACATTTACAAGCTTTTCTCTGCAACCATGAGGGCTAGAAACTTACATATTTTTTTAAACTGAAAGCTAAGATTCTCACTAAATCACATGTCCGCCAGATGTTCGGGTTTTACGTAACATAGCAAATATCACAAGATTCATGATAAAAAAAGTCAGTTGGCCACACTGCCTCTAGAAACCTTGCAGTTATATTAAAGATATTGTCATTAAAGAGCCAAGGAATTATTAGTGCTGTTTCCATGCTGAGTTCACTCTCCAAGACTGCATGCTTGAGAACAGTGTTGATAAGGGAAGATGTATAAAGATCCCCCTAATGAAATGAAACACTTCCCAAAAGAGGTAAACTGCTGTAAACTGAGTTAAACTATTAAAGATTTGGGGAAAGATCTAGTACTAGGGATAAATGACAAAGGAAATACAAAACCAAAAGGCACATCAGGGCTCCCAAGTTGTATTTTTCTTCCAAATTGTGTTTATATTCTACACTTTTCTAATGTGTCCATCACAAGAATATGTAAGCACCAGTAGATGTTTGGTCTCCCAATATAACCAGGCCAATACATACAACAATAATTACACCATGGATTCCAGCAGCAGGTTTTGATAATGGATACACCTATCTCAAACAACTACTGTATATCCGGTGTGAAAGTCAATTTCTTACGAACCAATATACAATGAGAAATGCACATTTTAACCACATTATCTATGGATATCTTAACATGCAAAAGGTCGAAGCTTGAATATTGTTTTTCGTGGTGGTGACACCCTTTGTCATTTAATACTCAACAAGACATTAGCAGTTGCATGAATAAGATAAACAGATGAAAGGTCTAATGACTAATGGAAATCTTCAGCAGCCACTACTAACAGAAGTAAACCCGATAGAAGGATCCCATAGGTTTCTCTGAGCACTTACTGAATCAGGTAGAAGAAGAAGGAGATTAGAATATTCCCAATTTAGCTATTTTTCTATCACAAACTAACTTAAAGATGTTTCCTGGGCAGACTATGGTTCCTCCATTATTATGAACATTTTCATAGATGATTATCCAGGCACCTATATTAAAAAAAGTAATCTAACCAAGAGTCTGGCTCACTTCCTTTGTGAAAGAAGCAGACAGAAGTGGTGTAACAAATATAAATGAGACAAATCACAATTCCGTGGAATGAAAACAGCATTTTCCCTCCATTTCAGATCATGATTAAATAAATCCATTGTAATAATAAGTAGCTTTTTTCTTAAAAAGAACAAAAAAGGAAGTTATTTTGTTTACAGTGAAAACACCAAACCACATATTTTATGTATTTTTATGATAGGAACTATTATATTTATGATAGCAACTATTAAACACAAAATGGCTGAAAAATACTTAACCTGTTTTTGTGACCATTTTAGAGATTATCAGTGTATGAGTTCCATTACATGTCAATACTAATAGATATTACCACATTCTCAGCTGTTAATTGCTTCAGTGCTGGTCCTTCACTCCAGCATCTGTGCCACTGCAAAATTGCACTGATGTTCCAAAGTTCCACTAAAATTATAATGGAACTTCAATGACACATCTGATACCCCCTCATGCTGTCCATCCAATTTATTACCTCAACGGCCAAGAAAAAGTTAACATTTACCAACTTGCCAATATTTCAATATGAGGCTTCATAATCTAAATAAAATGGAGATTTAGTCTTAACTAATTTCTAAAATATGAGCATACAGCTGTCAATGCATGCAATTACTGCTGATTGAGATCAAATGAATACCAAAATATGGATCTAAACCTGAATATATACACCACTATTAGAGCACTCAGTAGGGCTGCCTAAATTTTCAAACATGTGGGTGCAGTTTCCATAGAAGGACTATGACGTCAGTCCCACTCCTTAAATAAGAACATAAGAACATAACTCCTTACCTGAGGAGGTTGTGAAGGCTAGGGCTATAACAGCATTTAAAAGAGAACTGGATAAATTCATGGTGGTTAAGTCCATAAATGGCTATTAGCCAGGATGGGTAAGAAATGGTATCCCTAGCCTCTCTTTGTAAGAGGACGGAGATGGATGGCAGGAGAGAGATCACTTGATCACTGCCTGTTAGGTTCACTCCCTCTGGGGCACCTGGCATTGGCCACTGTCAGTTGACAGATACTGGGCCAGATGGACCTTTGGTCTGACCCGGTATAGCCGCTCTTATGTTCTTATGTTATTTGGTGCATAAGTGGGTGGAGGGAAGGTGAGGAGCTCATTCAATAATTCCTGCTGTTGCAATGAATATTTTCCACTGACATCTTCTAAATTAGGCATATTTAATCCAGACCCAAATATTCTAAGGTGGGGATGGAATAAGTATGACCACTAATATATTTAGTCACTGGACTTTTGATATTTTTCCTCCTCGTGGCACTCTTATGGTCATTCATCTTCATGTTATGAGAGGATAAGATGCCATTGTCTACATGTATTTTCACTGTGATCATAATATAATGTGTGAAACTGATTTCACATATAATACCATACGCCTTTATTGCAGATTTGTTTTTCTGTCAGTGTTTCCCTTCAATCAATTTAATATAGTAGCTACAGGCAACAGTCACCCATTTGGTTTACCAACAACTTGAGTGTCCTGTGTATCCCAATTGAAGTTAGGATTTTACCAAACCAAAACCTTTCAGTCAGGATTTCTTTCTGCAAAACTAGCAAAAAACACTACCATATTTTACTCAACTATAGCAATAAAATAATATTAATAAAATCCAGCTACATCTTTACATTTTTAGCCAAATTTAAAGATGTAAAATTGATTCCAGTCTTGCCCCCCGTATCCCTTGGAGATGTATGGTTAAATATCTAAGTCAAGGATCAATAACAAAATTGAACATACATAATGCTCAACAGTTCCACTCTCTTTTAGAGACCATCTGTGATGGGGTGTCCACCCCACATAGGACGGGAAGGGGTTAAGGTGGCCAGGTAGGCCTATTAACTCTGTAGGATGCATCTGGAGGAAAAGCCAGAGAGCAGGGAATTGATTGCAAGCAGGTTCCGCTGTGCAGGAATAGGTGAGGCCTATAAAGCCAGGAACCTGGCAACAGAGCTGGGATGCTGCTGGGAAAGGGCAGTCACTCCCTGGGAAGAGGAAGGAGGGTTTGGAGCTGGTACTCCCAGGGAAAGCAGGGACCAAGAATGGTAGGAAGCAGTCCAGGGAAGGAGCAGTGAGGGCTGGAAGAGTAAAGCCCAGAACTGCTGGGTTGAAGATCCCTGGACTGGAACCTGAGTTCCCCTACTAGCCACTGAGGGAGTGGTACATGTGGCAGTGAATGGGAAGACTACTTAGGGCTGCTGAAGGAAAGACTTTGATATACCCCAGAAAGGGGGAATGCTGAGTGGCCTTGTTGGAGAGCTGAGTCACAAAAAGGACACAGCGATTTCTGGAATATGAGAGGGACTGCAGACCAGAGAGAGAGGCGGAGAATGGCATGCAAGCTTGGGAATGGGCATCGACCTGATGACCTAATCCCCAGAGCGGCTAGGAGGAGGTGCCCCACTAACGGTAATTATCCCTTTTTCCACTGAGGAAAAATATGCAAGAACAGTAACCATCAAGGAAATTTGCTAACATTCATATTTATAAAGCATTCCTTTTTAGTGTTTTAAAAATACGGGTCTAAATTTTTAAACTAAAGTAGGTAGTTTTGCTAGCCTCAAGAGATCTAAATTATTTTGATCCCGTCTGCAGGAGCTCTGACTCCCACACCTACCCAACCCCTGACCAGCAATTAATTTTACCCCAAAGCAATTCTGTAACCTTAGTCCCCGCATCAGTTCTGACCCCTCCAGTTCCATCCCTCAACCTCACCTCTGCTCCTCCTGCAGTTCTTCACCCACTTCTCCCAGGGCTGGGAGGGTGGCAGACCCCAATCCCTCCTCCAGGCTAGGGGAGGAGTGACTCCGGGAGCTCTTCACCCTCTTCCCTTTCCCAGGGCCAGTGCTGCAGGGAAGGAGTGGGTGTTGGGGAGTAGAGGCATGATTTTTTATTCACAGAAGAGCAGAGCTACCCTGAGCTGCTGGGCTCTTTAGCTCCTTTTTCCCTGCTGCAAGAATGGCTTTGGTTTGCTGCCCATGGGGAAAGGAGGGGAGGCAGCTCTTCCTGCAGCAGCAGCTCTGGTTGCTCTGCCCCAAGAGGCAGGCAGTGGGGTAAGCCAGGCAGGCAATTACAACAGGGCTTTTTCCTCGAGGTAGGGCTCAAATTCACCAGAGGGCTGGAACTTCTTGCATCATTGTGAGACTGGCTCCAGTCCCAGCCAAACTCTCATCACTGGCAAAGGAAATCAGGAGACTTAGAAACAAGGACAAGTAAAGTTAGACTCCTAAATCCATATCTAGGTACCTAAAGAAGACCCTGATCCTGTAACCAAGTAAGCAAAAGTCTAACCTGATGTAGGTGAGTTGTTTTCATTGACTTCAATGGACTACTCAGTGTGTGAAGGTAAATACATGGTTAACTATTTGCAAGGCCAGGGGCTAAAAGCAGCCTGATTTTCAGAGGTGCTGAGCATCTACCAATGCCATTGAAACCAAGGAATGCTTTACTTACCATGCACACACATCCCATCATCTCTTACATTAGGTGAGAAGCTGATCTGATGCTCTTGCTTGAGGCTGAGTCAGTGCCTCCCTTCCCGGCAACAAATTCCAGGTACTCAGAGAGGGGTGCGACTTTGGAGGGAAAGGAGAAAAGCTGAGGAGCTGGCTGCAGTGGCACTGACCCTGTATTAATGCCAGCAGCACCTAGGGAAAGGAGGCCACAGGTGCAGTAGCAGGGAACGGAGTCTTTTGTCAAAAGTCTTCTGAGATGCCCAAGCACAAGGAATTGTTTCCTATAGTAACAGGACCTCTGGATTACGAGGCTGTTTGTATGCTTCCCAGTTGGTTAGCAACACTATACAGCATACAGCTGAGATGTGCACAAGGAGTATGTCTATACTGCAATAAAACACTGTGGCTGGCTCATGTCAGCTGACTTGGGGCTCAGGCTGTGGGACTATAAAATTGAAGTGTAGATGTTCAGGCTCAGGCTAGAGCCTGAATGGCTACACAGCAATTTTATAGCCCCAGAGCCCGAGTCCATGTCAGCTGACATGAGCCAGCTTCACGTGTTTTATTGCAATGTAGACATGCAGTAGACCCTCAGTTACGAACATCTTGGGAATGGAGGTTGTTCATAACTCTGAAATGTTCGTAATTCTGAACAAAATGTTATGGTTGTATTTTCAAAAGTTTACAACTGAACATTGACTTAATACAGCTTTGAAACTTTCTGTGCAGAAGAAAAATGGTGCTTTCCCTTTTTTTAATAGTTGACGTTTAACACAGTACTGTACTGTATTTGCTTTTTTTCCTTCCATCTCTGCTGCTCCCTAATTGTGTATTTCTGGTTCCAAATGAAGTGTGTGGTTGACTGCTCAGTTCATAACTCTGGTGCTCGTAACTCTGAGTTTCCACAGTAACTCCTCACTTAAAGTTGTCCCAGTTAACATTGTTTCATTGCTGATCAATTAGAGAACATGCTCATTTAAAGTTGTGCAATGCTTCCTTATAACATTGCTTGGCAGCTGCCTGCTTTGTCCACGGCTTGCAGAAAGAGCAGCCCGTTGGAGCAAGCTGGTGGGGGCTTGGAACCAGTGGGATCAGAAGCCCCCACCCCCATCAGCTCCCTGCTCCCCTAAGTTCCCTGTGCGGCAGCGGCCCAGCAGGCTATCAATTGCCAGGCAGTTCAGCTGTCCGTCCCTGCACTGCCATGTGCTGCTCCTGCGAGCCTCCTGCTTACTGTATTGGGGGAGGGGGAAGAGAGGGGCTAATGTCAAGGTGTCCCCCTCCCTCCTGCTTACTCCATCTCCATAGAGCAGTAAGGCATTCCCTGGAAAATATCCCACCCTCTTCTACCCTCTGACTTCACCATCTCAACCAAGTTTCACAATTATCATTGCTGCGTATATAACTTATACTCTGTGTGTGTGTGTGTATAGATAGATAGATAAATAGAGATAGTCCTTTTGTCTGGTGAAAAAAAATTCCCTGGAACCTAACCCCCCCCTTTACATTAATTCTTATGGGGAAATTGGATTCACTTAACATCGTTTTGCTTGAAGTCGCATTTTTCAGGAAAATAACTACGACATAATGCAAGAAGTTACTGTACAATCCATCCACTGACACCAAAGACATCCATTGGCTTTGATGGGTGTAGGATCAGGCTTTAGTAGCCTATTAATGCATACCTAATTTTATCTTATTGTATTTTAAATGCATATTATGTAAATTCATTTTGAAGTATTTAAAATGTAATTAAGTTTAAAAACATTATGTGATGTATAAAGAACAGGAAAGTCTAATGGTATCAAAACATGCTGCTTATGCAGGAAAATAATGCAACCTTGTTTGGTCCCTTGCTTCTGAGCAGACCGGAAGTGGGAGAGCTGAAAGGGAGCATGCTCAGCCCTGTGGAATGAAAAACTTTGTGTTGCTCTCTAGCAATCCATCTGGTTAGTTTGCCGGTGACACTGACAGTCTGCCTTTGCCCAGAAGTATTTCAGACATAAAGAAGGGTCTTGATAATAGGATGAAGGAGAGCAGAGTATGTACATCAGAATCTTTTAGTTCAGAGCCCTTCCCGTTTCCCCACAAAAAAAGTATTTAGAAATATATAAAAAATAGTTACAGACAGGCTCTAGAATTGCGTCACATTCACAGAATCCTGTTTCTCTTTCTGCATTGGCATCTGTTATGTGAGCGATGGAGGAGTGCACCTAGAGAAACACTATAATTCTAGATGCCATGAACAAGGAGAAAGACTGGCACTCTGAGCTCTGAACCTATATGCATGCTAGCAGTTGTAGAAATGGAGCTTTGTCTGGCCACCAAAGAACTATCTGGCCAGACAGGTGGGTCCAGACTTTCTGAAGAGCTCAGGACCAGATTTCCAGGGGCTCTGCAACCATAACCAGGGACAGATTTTCACAGGAGCTCATCTCCCATTTAGAAACTTAAATAAGAACCAATTTTTTCCAAAGTGCTGAGCACCTACCAGCTCCCATCATAACTCTTATGCCCAGCTTTTAAAAGAGTTTAATACCAAAGGTGTGGAGCACTTTTGAAATCTGGCCATTTATTTTGGTGTCTAAATGGGAGCTGATCTCATGAAAATTTGGCCCCAATTGTGAGTGCTGCTCTCTTGTGAAAACTGACTAAATGAATAGCTAAGAAGGATATCATGAGAGTTTAATCCACTTTTCCATCTTTCATATAGAAAATATTTTTGGTCTGGCTGTTGTTCTGTCACATTTTGTACTACTAACACACTAGCTTAAAATCTATTTAGCTGTCTCTGCTGAGTTTTTTCTTTTCTTCTGTGCTGGTGCTCAGAGCAACATATACCTTGATGGGCTGTGAAGCTTCTGCAAAAGTTTCTACAGGGCAAACTCGACAGTACTATGCACTGTTTCAGAGTCAAACTAGTTGCTTGTAACTTTTCTGCTACATTTGTAGCTGTCTTCCTAGAGTTACTAGTAAATTAATTTGTTTCCAAAACTAGTCTCTGAAGACTTCCCTGTTGTAGGCATTAACATATCTACTTTGAAAAATACAAAGTAGGATTTTCACCAGTAGTACATTTGTAAATAGCCTGTCAGAGTCAACTGACATTAAAATGTCACAGGCTTCCAATTTCTTTCTTTAGTAAATAAACCACCCTTTACACAAGGTCACACTATGGCAAGTTAACAATTTATAGAATGGGCTCAAATTCACTTCCACTGAAATCCAGTGGTATTTGTCAGTGACTTCAAGTAGTGCAGGATAAGACCAATGATTTTACTTGATAACTAACCCAGGGCCAGTGCAACCCATTAGGCGACCTAGGTGGTCGCCTAGGGTGCTAGCATTTGGGGGGTGGCATTTTGGGTCCTTTGGCAGAGACCGTGGTGGCCGGATCTTCAGCCGCCCTGGTAGTCGTCGGCATTTAGGCGGAGGGACCTGGGGCAGGGGAGCATGGGGAGGGCCGCCTGCAGCAAGTAAGGGGGCAATGGCACACAGGGGAATCGCTCCCTGCCCCAGCTCACCTCTGCTCTGCCTCCTCCCCTGAGCATGCTGCCCCACTCTGCTTCTCTCCCTCCCAGGCTTGCGGCGCCAAACAGCTGATTGGTGCCACAAGCCTGGGCGGCGGGAGAAGTGGAGAGGTGTCGGTGTGTTCAGGGAGGAGGCAGAACAGAGGTGAGCTGGGGTGGGGCGCTGCCGCATGGCTTCCCAGGCCAGGGGGAGCTGCTTCTGCGAGGGGGGGCACCTCAGGGTCGAGGGGGGAGCTGCCTTGGGGGGGGGTGCCTTAGGGTGGAGGGGGGGCGGAGAGCTGCCACAGGACTTGGGGGGGAGCAAGGTGGAAGTTTCACCTAGGGCACAAAACATCCGTGCACCTGCCCTGAGCTAACTCCTTATATTTTAGAAAGTTATGCCAATGTAATTGTGAAATAGAATGACTACTTCACACCTATATAGGCATCTTTCATCTGAGGATCACACAGCACTTAATATAATATATGGAGATATACCTATCTCATAGAACTGGAAGGGGCGGTTATCGAGTCCAGCCCACTGCCTTCACTAGCAGGACCAAGTACTGGTTTTTGCCCCAGATCCTTAAGTAGCCCCTCAAGGACTGAACTCACAACCCTGGGTTTAGCAGGCCAATGCTCAAACCACTGAGCTATCCCAATAAACTTAAGTCTCAAAACAGCCTTTTGAAATAGGTAAGCATAAGAATTATTACATTCATTTTACCGAGAAAGCTGAAACCCAGAGAGGTTAATATGACTCGGCCAATATCATATTGAGTACATCTCCAGACTAGGCTAAAAGGCATATATTAAAGTAAGCTAGCAACATTTTAAAGACCACCTTTTATCCTAGTCAACATATGTTTATGGTGAGTATGGCAGAGCGAGGAATAGAACTCAGTTCTGACTAGGTCTCCTGTTCTAAAAAGAAGTTTCTACATGAAAGCTTTATTTTCTTTTACCTTAATATCTGACTTCCTATCTCATTATGTCTACAAATCTCAAAAACTATAGTTACCCATCTTACATAAGCTCAATAGCAACTGTAAATATTTAACACAGTGCATAGAGATTTAAGGGTATTTGAACTTTTACATAATGGGCAAAATGCTAGCCAAATCAAAACAAAATTAGAGATGTGACTCTGGCCTGGTCTACACTACGCATTTAAATGGGTTTTAGGAGCATTAAATCGATTTAACACCACACCCGTCCACACTAAGAGGCCCTTTATAGCGATATAAAGGGCTCTTTAAACCGGTTTCTGTACTCCTCCCCAACGAGAGTAGTAGCGCTAATATCGGTATTACCATATCGGATTAGGGTTAGTGTGGCCGCAAATCGACGGTATTGGCCTCCGGGCGGTATCCCACAGTGCACCACTGACCGCTCTGGACAGCAATCTGAACTCGGATGCAGTGGCCAGGTAGACAGGAAAAGCTCCATGAACTTTTGAATATCATTTCCTGCTTGCCCAGCGTGGAGCTCTGATCTGCACAGGTGGCGATGCAGTCCCAAATCCAAAAAGAGCTCCAGCATGGACCGTACGGATGTGATCACTGTATGGGCAGACAAATCTGTTCTATCAGAGCTCTGTTACAGATGACGAAATTCCAAAGCATTTTAAAAACATCTCCAGACAGAGGGCACAGCAGGGACTCAGCACACTGCTGCATGATAAGCGTAACGGAAAGCCAAAGAATCAAATGGACGCTCATGGAGGGAGGGAGGGGGGACTGAGGACTCAAGCTATGCCACAGTTCCTGCAGTTTCCGAAAAGCATTTGCATTCTTGGCTGAGCTCCCAATGCCTGTAGGGTCAAACACATTGTCCGCGGTGGTTCAGGGCATAGCTCGTCAATTTACCCCCACCCCCACCCCCAGAAGGAAAAGGGAAAAAATAGTCTCTTGACTCTTTTAAATGTCACCCTATGTCTACTGAATGCTGCTGGTAGACGCGATGCTGCGGCACTGAACTGTAGCATCCTCGCCCCTCCTCCTTGGTGGCTGATGGTACAATATGACTGCTATCCATCGTCATCATCAGCCTTGTGGCAGATGGTATAGTACAGAAGGACTGGTATCCGTCCTCATCATCAGCCCATGAGTGCTACTACTTCCCAGTAGATGGTACAGAATGGCTGGTAACCGTCTTCATCATAGCAACAGGTGGCTGAGCTCCATCAGCCCCCGCCCTTCATGTGTAAAGAAAAGATTCTGTTCTGCCTGGACTATCATAGCAGCGGGATGCTGGGCTCCTCTCCCCCACACTGCTTAATGTCCTGTCTGGACTATCATAGGAGCTGGAGGCTGCCTTCCCCTCATTTTATCTCACTAACAAGTCACTGTTTTTTATTCCTGCATTCTTTATTACTTCAGCACACAAATGGGGGAACACTGCAACGGTAGCCCAGGAAGGCTGGGGGAGGAGGGAATCAACAGGTGGGGTTGTTGCAGGGGCACCCCCTGTGAATGGCATACAGCTCATCATTTCTGCGGGATCTGACACGGAGCGGCTGTGCTCTCTGGTTCTCTGATACACTGGTTCTCTAGTACACTTGCCCCATATTCTAGGCAGGACTGATTCTACTTTTAGATACCATAAAGGAGGGATTGACTCAGGGAGTCATTCCCATTTTTGTCTTTTGTGCCCCCGGCCCATCTCAGCCAGGGGCACCTATGACAGCAGCAGATGGTACAGCACAGAAGGGCTGGTAACCGTCATCTCATTGCCAATTTACAATGGCATGGTAGATGGTACAGAATGGCTGATAACCATCTCTGCTATCATGCAAAAGCAAATGAATGCTGCTGTGTAGTGCTGCTGAATCGCCTCTGTCAGCGGCATCTAGTACACATACGGTGACAGTGACAAAAGGCAACACAGGCTCTGTGGTTGCCATGCTAATGGCGTCTGCCAGGGCAATCCAGGGAAAAAGGGCGCGAAATGATTCTCTGCCGTTGCTTTCCCAGAGGAAGGAGTGACTGACGACATTTACCCACAACCACCCGCAACAATGATTTTTGCCCCATCAGGCACTGGGATCTCAACCCAGAATTCCAAGGGGTGGGGGAGACTGCGGGAACTATGGGATAGCTACGGAATAGCTACCCACAGTGCAACGCTCCAGAAATCGATGCTAGCCTCGGACCATGGACGCACACCACCGAATTAATGTGCTTAGTGTGGCCGCGTGCACTCGATTTTATACAATCTGTTTTACTAAACTGGTTTATGTAAAATCGGAATAATCCCGTAGTGTAGACGTACCCTCTCACACCAATGCTAAACATGATATTCTTGTTTGTTTGTATACACCAAGTAACTCATCTACTTTTTATTTCTTCCTCAAGCATTTAGTCCTTTGTTTCAGAGAAGGGGGGAGAGGCAGGCAAGTATGCTAAAAAGAGACAAAGAAAAAAGCTTTATTAAATATGACAACTAAAATATCTATGTGAAACTCTAAACAAAAAGGTAATTTAATTCAGTCAAAAATAGAAGCCTAAAGTTAAGTTCCTAAGTCCATATTCAGGCACCTGAATGAGTGGCATAATTTTCAGAAGTGTCAAGAATCCAGCAGCTGCAACCAATTTAAGCGTGAGCTGCTGCATGCTCAGCACTTTTGAAAAATCATGTCACTTATTTAGGAACGGACATATGGAGTTAGGAGCATGATTTTAGACCAAATCGTGGTCTATACTCAGTCTTTTGACAACATATAGAAATCTCACTGGTGGCTAATCCCTAATTCAGACTGATGGAAATGGAACCAATAGAAGCATTCCCCACATTCAACCCTCCGTTCCTTCTGCCACCCAGTGCAGGGCTGGTGCAAGGATGTTTCGCGCCCTAGGCGAAACTTCCACCTTGTGCCCCCAGGCCCCCCCCCTGAGGCGCCCCCCCCCCGCGGCAGCGACCCCACTCCGCCCTGAGGCGCCCCCCCTTGCGGCAGCTCTCCAGGGTAGGAAGAGGACAGGCCAAGGGGATGGCCCCTTTCCATGGCATCATTTGCCCAGTTGACCCCATAGGAAAAACGAAAACAATACAAGATACTGCAATGTTAAGCCAGTTACTATTACCCTAGTCACTCTCCTGCTCCACTCTAATGCCCTCAAATAATGTAACCACTTGGACTCAGGAGACTTGGGTTCTATTCCTAGCTTGGCCACTAATCTAGTGGATAACCTTGGGCAAGTCATTTCACCGCCCTGTGCCTCAGTTTCCTCATCTGTAAAATAGGGATTATGATACTGACCTTTGTAAAGCACTTTCAGATATGCTGATGGAAGAGCTATATAAGAGCTGGACGTTATTATTATTGTATACATTTTACAGATGAGTAAATAGACACTCCGGTAACCTGAGTTGCCCAAGATGATATAGAGGACCTGTTAGAGTCAGAAACAAAACCTAAGAGTCCTAATTTGTAGTCCTGTATCATAAACACATTCCCATCTACTGCATATTTAAGTACAGACTCATCATATTATCAGTAATAACGATGCTTAGTATTTATGGAGGACTTTCCTGATCAGATGTAAATGGGTGTAAAATACTATTAAACCCAAATGGTCATGATTTACACCCACTTTGCCCTGGTGTAAATCACTGCACAGATGCAAAAAGATGGAAAATAGGTCACCTAATGGTTATAGTAGTATACAAACCTTATCTGATTAATCCATATGTAGTTAACAATCAGCCCCTGGGATTTTACACTGAATGGCAGAAATATTAAAAATTTGAGTGCCACTGCGTGTGAGGGATTAATAATTTATTTATAATATACACAAGACAAAACTAGATTTAATGTTTTCAGAGGGTGCTGAATCAAACTGCAAACATAGCACTTACCCTTGAAGGTAACTTTGGCAGCAAAGTCAAGCTTGGCTTTAAAAAATGTTGATGTTTTGAAGTGCTTTTGCTATCGGACGGCGCTGGTCTTTGGAGCTAATCAACAGCTTGCGTTACCATGTCTCTTCTCCCCAGCACTTACTGCCAACAGAAGTGGGACAGAGCAAAGCAAACACAAGTGGAAATGAACTGGAAGAGAATGATTTCCTCACTACCACTTCTCTGAAGTGTTGTGGCAGTAATTGTGGAAGGATGCAAGTTTTATGTCTATCTTACCGCATGGATATGTTCTTTATGGTGTGTAACTTTAAAAGATATGAACTGGAACATTTTCATACAAATCAGAAGAAACATGGCACTTTTTCCTTGGTTCTTTACACTAGTCAGTTCTTCTCAATATTTGTTTGTTTATTTTACCACAGATCAGGCGACTGGGCCCTTCCACATGCCTGCGCTGACTTTTCTTGAGGTTGTGCCTTCTATCAGTGACTGACAGGAATTGTCTCCCTCAACATATATGGACTGTTCTCCAGCAGATGTTTCCTGCTCATTCTCTGAACTACTTGCCTGACTTCAGAGTTCCCAACTCTCACAATTTTGTTGAGAGTCTCATGATTTTGGTGGTTTTCTTAAAGCCCTGACCCCTGGGATCATGTGATTCTGTGAGAATCTGGTAAGTAAAAAGTAAGTTTCTAGTCCTCATGGTTGCAGAAAAAACTTGAAAACATGATGCCAAACACCTATAACACCAGAAGATATAAAAAGAAACCCTATTTATTTAATTTATTTTAAAATCATGATTTTTTTAAGCCCATCTAATAATTTCTGGTGATTTTTGAAAACTTGGGTTTGGCAATAATGTGATAACCTATATCCCAGATGCTATAGTTCTCCTACTATACCTGCCCTAGCCTGCTCCACCTCTCAGTAGCAGCAGCTCTCCTGCTCCTGACCCCACCTCTTTGGTGCACGACCCCTTTTTAGCCCCAGAATGTGTCCGTCTTTACCTGACTCACCTTAAAACTACCTCAGATGCCACAAAGACCCCTCTACAAATCTCTCTGATATTTAAGTGTGCAAGTGTTATTGAAAGAAAAAATATATACACCCTTTCACAAAGCTTTTATTGGGTTCTCTTCCTCACTAGTTTCCTCAGACATAATAATAATTAAAAAAAAAGGAATCCCCATCTGCACTTTTCTATCTCATGTTACAAATAACAACAGTCTCTTCCTACCTTATCATCAGGGATATATTAAATATAAACCTTCCAAGGGAATAAAGCACTATGACGTTTTTTGTGGTTTTATTTTTTTTAATTTCTAAAACTGGTGTCAGACTGAAGCCAGCCAAGGGAAGCATTGTCCTGCCATGCCATAAGAATGATAGGAGGTGATGGCTGTGGTTTAATTAGGCCACAACATTATTCCTTAAAATATCAGGGATTACCCAGCGATAAATTGGACAGTGCGAGTCATCATCACTTCCTTAACCACTTCCACATAATCCCCAACCTGGTCCCAGCTATCTCGCTGCTGGAATCCTGCTACTTTCCCCTCCTATGAAGATTAAGGGGGCTATAAAAGGAGGGAGGGTGGCTCCCTGCTGTTCCAGATGTGGAAGCCCCAAACCTCCTTTCCTCAGCTCTATTAAAGGATGCCTTCCGCTAAATCCCCTTTGAATACATTGTACCTGATAATTATAACACTTCCTATCAAGTGCCTGCACTGAACATCTGCCAGAGGTTTTACATGCTGAGTTGCAATATTATAACCTAACCCCTCTGCTCCACCCCATTGGGTCTCAAACCTGCTGTGTCTTCTGTGACAGATATGACAATATCCTGGACGAAACTTATGGAAGTAAGATAAACATTACTGACTTGAGTTCAATGCCTTTTGGATCCATTTATTAAAAATGCAATTGTTTATGTATTACTGTGAGACTGTATGTAATTTAGGGCATGCCAATGTAATTTCTCTGGTTATCAGCTTTTTCAACCCCTGGAGTGGTGTGCATATACTAGTTCAAACTGGATTCTCCAGGGACCAACAGACAACCCACACACACACACACAAAAAAGGGGTCTTGGATAAATAGCCTGGTTTAAAACAGGCACAGCTTTTTTCCTGATTCAGCAAATGGACAGGACTTCTGATCCCTGGATGACCACAATCCTTAGAAAAGGGTTGAAAGGACCGGGCCTACTGAGGCCCCATGAGAGTGAGTGTTTGTTGTCAAAGAAACTGTGCCCCACTTGAAACCACAAAGAAACCCGTTGGCTGAAGTTTTGAAAGACTGCTCCCAACCAGGGCCCACTTTAGGGTTGGGATGGTCTCTGGTAAGTTTATTTGCATGCATATAGGTTCTTTTCTTGGTTTTAATGTGTTTTCTTTTTAATGCTTTTTACCTTAAGAGTAACAGTAGGCTTCCATAGGAAGTGCTGTGGGATAACTTAAAACTGTTGGCAATTACACTGTGTATCATCTCTGAGGGGAGAGGCAAGCAGGCCTGGTTAGGCAGACTGTCTTGTGCTAGAAAAATCACAGTATGGTCAGGGACTGATGCAGAGATAGCCTGGTCAGGAGGTAGTGAGATGCAGGTCTCCACCGAATAGAGGTGACAGCCAGGAGAGCCAGAAGTCTGTAAATGGGTGCCCTCTTGCTGAACCAATAAGGTAAGATACTGGTGCAGTTGCCCCGAACTGTGACAGCTTCCTCATAGTGGGGCAAAAAAAAAACCCACCCTGCCTCAGTCAATCTAGCAGTGACAGGAAAATTCCTTCCCAGTTCCCAGATAAAAACAGGTGACTGGCATAATGCCCACAGCAGGCCAGGAAGGAACACAGCTCTCTTTCAGCTTTCATGGGTAAGTGGGTATTGCCGCCTGATCTAGGTGAGAAAGAAGGCTTCTCTGTGATCTCATGGGGTATAAATACCACCCCCCTTCTGGTCAGCTGGAAGGGCAGTGACCCCCTCTCTGATGTGGTCCTGCTACTTCCTGCTCCTACCCACTCCATCTGGGTAAAACTTTCTCCTCTCTCTCTCTCTGCTACCAGTTTCACAGGGAACCCATGAAAGCGCAACAACCCTATTTCTTCCAGCCAGCCGGATAAGGACCCACCACATACAGTTGAGATGAGCACATTTTATCATGTGTCCACAAAGTCATGCTCGCCTAACTATAGACACAAATATTAAATATATACAATAGTGTTGTGTACAGTAGCTACCATGATATAGCGTGTCTAACAATAGCTTGTTTTGGTCAGTGGGAACTCAACCACACTGCCTCCTTATCACCTGAGTCACTACCACAAACATTTCCAAGAACAGCAAAAATAATGAGCCGTTTGCGCTTCTATGGTGCCTTTCATCAGAAGACATTGAAATATTTTATAAACACTAATTATGGCATGTGAGAAAGTATCCCTTTTGCACAGATGGGAAATGGCGGCACAGAAAAGTTAGGTGACTTGCCTCAGATCACACAGGAAGTTTTTGGCAGAGATAGAAATGGAACCCACAATTCCCCACTCTCAGTCCTATTTTCTAACCACCAAAAAGCATGGTATTCTCTAGAGGACCTGAAAAGCTTTCAGGGGGATCAATCTATGCTCCCATGAGGCTTTTAATGTGGAGGATACATTTCAAAACTTATTTCTCCCCCATCTTCCCCCAGCCAAGAAAAAAATAATCTACTTCGGCTGACTGAGAGGGTAAGCATTTGGAAGGGTTTTTAAGAATCTCAAGTCCACATTCCTTTCCCCCCATTCATTTAAAAACAAAAAAAATCGTGTGCTGAAACTTAAAAAAAAATACACTCAAGTTTACTGTTTAAGGACTCAACCTATGCTTGCTCTTTCAGGCCATCTGAGACTTCGGCCCAAGTCCCAAGCTAAAATGGATAGGAATCCAATCAACAAGAACACAAGGCATGGCATCTGTTCAGAATGTTACCTTACATTTCAGAAGCTCTTTCCCATACATGGCTGGAGCCATTTACATTTCTTAGAAGAAATTCACCAGTTTTTGTTTTGTTTTACACTATCAAGTCTGATGGGCAGATGGAAGACCTTTAGGTTGGCATACAAGAATGAGCATTACAGGTGAACAACAGTGAACTTGTCTGCTTGGAAAGGCTTGCATCTCTGCCAAACGCTTTTGACTCAGACCTGAAACAACATCTTTAAGAATAGGCATCCTCCTAAATATTATTTTCTTTCCCAAATGAGTTTAACATTAAAAAAGAAAATGCTACAAATAAGAAACATTGTTGTTCTTTATGTAAATTATTCAACTAACTTCTTTATATTATTCAATAAGATTATCCTGCTAAAGGATTATTTTCCCCTTTAACCCAACATAAATGATTTATAGTTCCAAGACTTCTCCAGTACTTTACAAATTTAGCAATTTACTCTCCGAAAACAAAGCCCATAAATTTAAAAAAAGGGTTATGCTGAATCCCATTTTGTACTTAATTGTACTTTCACTACCATGGGAAAAGGAGTTAGGTTTGTTTGTTTTTTAAATAGCAGGCATTTTAAATGAACATCACACACAGAGTAACTTTGAAATGCATGGATGATTTACTAGGCTATATTTTATCAACTCAGCGATTTTTGCAAACATATTTCTAATGTTACTCTCAACTTGCAATGTTACATACCGTTGCCTTGTTAATAAAACTGCTTTTATTCAAACTCAATTACTGAAATAACCTTGTGATTTAGATTATGTTTATTACCATTACACTGGATAATTTTGTTAGCACATATTTGAAACAACATTTCCTAAAGGATCCTATAGCACTCAAGATAAAAACAAATACAAGAAATCCCACAAAACCATGTCTTGAATACAATTTTGGAACTTATATAAAAATCAAAATATCTCAGATCTCACTAAGCTTTTCAGAAATATATGCACAAATAAAAATCCTTCATATCGAGAGAGAAGTCAGAACCACTGAATGTTGCCACAAGATAAAATTACGTGCATCACAACAAAGGAATGCAAAAAGCTGTAATAAAGCTCAAGTCAATGAAATAAATATGCACAAAAGAAAAGTGGATCCCCCCAAAATATGACTGTCAAAAGAACAAAGCACACACAACAAAGAGCGTGCAAACCCTGGATTCAAAATACGTATATTTGAAAAGGATGAGGACATATAGTTTTCTATTTTAGCTTGAAAAATAAGGGGGCACAGCAATGAGTCTCGCAGGCAGGCAGATAACTCACAGGCCCTGACCCTTCGACTCACCAGGAATTCAAACACAAAGCTCTTTTCATAGTGACCGTGCCATACATTCTCAAGATAAGGCGGCAAAATAAGGAGTAGTGGAGGAATGCCACAAAGCTCACACTGCATGAACTATTGCTATAGATTGCTGTTCCTATATTCACCTATATGTTTGCTGCAAACCAGATGCTGCTTACACACAGCTATTTTGCACCAAATATGAAGCTACAGCAATGTGATTTAGAAAAGGGACACACCTCCTGAAAAAGACAAACACATGTACAAGCAGCTAGGAAAGTACTACCTCCGACCCAATTTTGTACAGTTCAGAATTACCATACAATGCAAGGACAAATAATCTGCAAAACAGTGAGTTTCCAAAAAGGGTTGCTTTGTTAAAACAGAAGGGTTTGTAAAAACAACAATAGGTACATTTAAAACAATGTTTCAAATCTGGACTCACCACGAGAAAGCAACAGTTGCCTGAAGTTAGTGTGTTATTTTCTGCCCTGTTCCACTTCACATTTTGCCTACAGTTGTCCAACACTTAGTAGCTCAGAGCTGCTACACAGAGCCCCCTTCAGTGAGCTGGCTTATTAGCCTGCCAATTTGAGTCCCAGCTTCTGTATTATGCAGCTCTGCACTTTGCTGAAGTTCTAATATAATTTCCATACGCTTCCTCCCTGCCTGAAGTAGGCAGTTTGTTCTCTCTGTTTAATAAATACTCAGATCACTTTTCTGGTACTCACAGGGATAAAGCTTTAAGTTGTTAGTCTTCTAGTTAAAGAGTTCTCAGTAAGTAGTGGGTGGAGAAAACTAAGCTCAGTACAAGGAAACTCTGCGCATAATCACAACTGGAAGAAACTTCCTCCCTTTCTACCCCCCCGCGCCGCAAGGCTAAGCTGCCAGTGCCTCCTTCACAGAATTTAGGAATGTAAAGGGAGGACTCAAAGAGGCCCAGTTAGACAAGCCTTTCTCAATCAATTAGCTTGCAGCCATTACTTGTGACCTTAGGTCACAGAACATAAGTGTGTGGGGTGTGCCGTTAGGGGTACCAGAGCTGCTTATTACAACTTTCATAACCAAAAATGTTTTTTAAAAAAAAATCAAATAAACCCTTTGAAAGTGTAAAATATTTTCCAGTACTACATAGGTGCAGGAAGAACACCATTCAACCAAAGAAATGTTAAATTGCTCTCCCAGTAATACATCTGCAAATAAAGTTTTCTCTATGAAAAATCAGAAAATAATATTTTGTGAGATGGATCAAGCAAGCATTAGAGAGGAGAAAGTAATGTTTGCTTTAAAGTACATACAAAGGCATACAAAAATGCCAGAGTGACTGGGTTGTTTAAGGAGGCACATGGTTTTATTGTCTAAAATGTGACTATATTGTACCTAACTGTGAAGGGACAGCATGTTTGTAGAACTCAGTATTTTATTAAATGCATGAAATTCATTATAAATATTCCAACAGATGAGTGCAGCAGAAAGGCAGGATTCTCCCATTCCCATTTTATGTTCAGAATCCACGTATTCATTTTAATACTCTACCATGACTAATAAAACAATAGTTCTCAAACATTTAAGTGCTTCGATATGGTCTCATCGTTCTTAACACATGGTGGAGAGAGGATGCACCTTAATTCCTACACATGAAAAATGCACTCCTTGGTGTGAAAGAAAACTTCAAAAAGATCTTCAGATTCATATTCTGCCAGCCCAATGACATGGAGATGATTCCCTGGAAAAGCCATGAAGGAGTCCTGATTTCAAAAGCAGATCTATGACTCCCCCTTTTCTGGGAAGACAAGATTAATGCACTGCAGGGGTGATGCACTTTAATCTCAGGGTGCATCACAAAGCACCTCTTACTAGTTCCACAAATCAAGGCTTGTGCCTGGTTTGAAGAAAGCTAATTCAGCCCAACTCCACTCTACTTGTAAAGTAAAAGACTGACAGCTGTGTGAAACCAGGAAAAAGAGCCAGGAAAACACACATAAAATGGGAAGGTAAAGATGACGCATAAAAATTCATTCCCAGTTGAGGGCCTGCACAAGGATTATTCTCCACTAAAATCCCAGTTAAAAACTCTCAAAATAGTCAGTGGTGCTCTGTAAATTCAGAGAATCACCTCCATGGATCAGCTTAGAGGTTCAGGGCCTTGTGTCGCATACACAGAACACCACACTGTCAGTGCTTAGGCCTGGTCTACACTAGGCATTTAAACTGGTTTTAGGAGCGTAAAACCGATTTAACGCCACACCCGTCCACACTGAGAGGCCCTTTATATCGGTATAAAGGGCTCTTTAAACCGGTTTCTGTACTCCTTCCTAACGAGAGGAGTAGCGCTAGTATCAGAATTACCATATCGGATTAGGGTTAGTGTGGCCGCAGATCGACGGTATTGGCCTCCGGGTGGTATCCCACAGTGCACCACTGACCGCTCTGGACAGCAATCTGAACTCAGATGCAGTGGTCAGGTAGACAGGAAAAGCCCCGCGAACTTTTGAATATTTCCTGTTTGCCTAGCGTGGAGCTCAGATCAGCATGTGCGGCGATGCAGTTAAAAATCAAAATAAAGAAAGAGCTCCCGCATGGACCATGCGGATGTGATCGCTGTAAGGGCAGGCAAATCTGTTCTATCAGCGCTCCGTTACAGAAGACGAAATTCAAAATCATTTTTAAAAAATCTCCAGACAGACGCCATAGCAGGGGCTCAGCGCACTGCTGCGTGACAAACGTATCGGAAAGCCAAAGAATCAAATGGACGCTCATGGACTGGAGGACTCAAGCTATCCCACAGTTCCTGCAGTCTCCAAAAAGTATTTGCATTCTTGGCTGAGCTCCAAATGCTTCTAGGGTCAAGCACAGTGTCCGCGGTGGGTCAGGGCATAGCTCGGCAATTTACGCACCCCCCCACCCACCCCCAGAAGTGAAGGGAAAACAATCCTCTCTTGACTCTTTAACATGTCACCCTCTCTTTACTGAATGCTATAGATAGACGGGATGCTGCAGCACTCAACACCAACATCCTTGCTCCCCCCCCGCCATGGGTGGCTGATGGTGCAAAACGACTGGTAGCCGTCCTCATCATCAGCCTATTGGCACATGGGGCAGTGCAAAAGGACTGGTAACCATGCAGACTAGCATCAGTGAGGTCTATCAAGGGTGCCTGGCCCTAATTTTTCCTGGTAGATGGTGCAGTATGGCTGATAACCATCGTCGTCATAGCAACAGGGGTCTGAGCTCTGTCAGCCCCCACCCCTCATGTGTAAAAAAAAGATTCAATTTCCCCTGGACTAGCAGAGGGATGCTGGGCTCCTCTCCTCCACACTCCTTACTGTCCTGTCTGGACTATCATAGCAGCTGGAGGCTGCCTTCCACTCATTTCTCACTAACAAGTCAGTGTGTCTTATTCCTGCATTCTTTATTACTTCATCACACAAGTGGGGGGACAATGCTACAGTAGCCCAGGAAGGCTGGGGGAAGAACGGAATCAATAGGTGGGGTTGTTGCAGGAGCACCCCCTGTGAATAGCATACAGCTCATAATTTCTGCAGGATCTGACACAGAGCAGCTGTGCTCTCTGATACAGTGGTTCTCTAGTACACTTGCCCATATTCTAGGCAGGACTGATTCTATTTTTAGATACCAAAAAGGAGGGATTGACTCTGGGAGTCATTCCCAATTTTGGCTTTTGCGCCCCTGGCTAAGAGCAGCCAGAGGCACTTATGACAGCAGCAAATGGTGCAAAACGACTGGTAGCCATGATCATCTTTTTACCAATTTATGGATTGGTAGATGGTACAGTATGGCTGGTAACCATCTCTGCTGTCATGCAAAAGCAAAAGCATGCTGCTGTGTAGTGCTGCTGAATCGCCTCTGTCAGCGGCATCTAGTACACATACGGTGACAGTCACAAAAGGCAAAACCGGCTCCATGATTGCCATGCTATGGCGTCTGCCAGGGCAATCCAGGGAAAAAAGGCGTGAAATGCTTGTCTGCCGTTGCTTTCCCAGAGGAAGGAGTGACTGACGACATTTACCCAGAACCACCCACGACAATGATTTTTGCCCCATCAGGCACTGGGATCTCAACCAGGAAATTCCAAGGGGCGGGGGAGACTGCGGGAACTATGGGATAGCTACGGAATAGCTACCCACAGTGCAACGCTCCAGAAGTCGATGCTAGCCTCGGACCGTGGGCGCACACCACCGATTTAATGTGTTTAGTGTGGCCGCGCGCACTCGATTTTATACAATCTGTTTTACAAAACCGGTTTATGCAAATTCGGAATAGTCCCGTAGTGTAGACGTACCCTTAGCCAATTAAATCAGGTTTAAATCCCAGGGAAGTGAAAATTGTGGGACCTTTTGTTTGGAAGAAAAGATCGGCTTGTGGTTAAGACTCTGGACTGGCCCTGGGTTCAATTCCAGACTCTGCCACAGACTGACAGTGATTTTGGGCAATTCATTTAAGGTGTGTCTTCACTGCACACCGGTACATAGCCCCCTCCCCCAACTCCACCAGCACCGGTATAAATAGCAGTGTAGTCAGTGGGGCGTGACTTCGGCAAGTAGATCACAGACAGGGAGTGGGTGTATATGTTAGTACACATCCTACACACTCTCTACTTGTCCAAGCAATTACTCCTCATTTACACTCCTATTTTTAGGAGTGTAGCATCCTGCTGCCTTGCTACACGAAAAGACTCTGCCCACTCTCTGCTGCTGGTGGTGCCAGATTAACCTTTTGTGGGCCCCATGTAGGAAATGGAGTATGTGTGGGGAGGTCAGTCCTCGGAGTGAGGGGCCAGCCAGAGGCAAAGGAGCATGGCATGGCAGGGCAGCCCTGCTCCGCCCAATGCGAGGGCACTATTTATAAACTGGCAGTTGCCAGATGCACAGTGGCCTGCCCGTCCCCGTGCTTCCAGCCAGCATGCCCCCTTCCCCTCAGGGGTGGACCTATGCCACGTCACACCGACCCCCTGCCCAACCCCCCCCCTGACTTCCTATGGCCCAGAGGCCCCCCAGACCCACCCACAAATGCACAGCACCCTGCACAACACCACCGCTGCCCACAGCCCCACCACAACTGCCCAGCACCCCCCCCACCGAACCCCCACTCCCGAGTGCCCCAACACACAGATCTTCCCTGCCCCTTCACAGCCCAGCACTCCCCCGCCCCCAGAGACCACTCCCCCAAGCCCTGCCTCCCAGCCGCACTCACCGGCCTTGCTGGGAGGTGACTGTATCTGCCAGGCTGACCTGGCAGTGCAGCCAGGGCTGGTCCCAGGGCCAGGAATCGCTTCGGCCCCTGGGAAGTGGTATGATCAGCCAGGCCAGGGCCTGCCCCGGCCAAGGTCCCTCAAGATGCACTTGCCTGGAGGGGCCCAGTCAAGCCCCCCACATTGTCTCCCCCTGACACACACCTGGCTGAGACTAGCCAGGCTTCTGCACCAGTCCCAGGAGGCTCAGCTCTGGGGAGACGGGCAGGGCCCCACAGGGGGTGGGAAGCAGAGACTGCCCAGAGCCGGAGGTGCACTGGGATCTGGCCAGGGGGCTGAGAGAGGAGCAGGAGGTGGGGTCAGGGGATGGAGAGGAGCCCTCGGCCAGCTGGTGGGCAGGCCAAGAGGAGCAAGTGGTGGGTGGGGGGAGCCAGCAGGGTCTTGGGGTGCAGTGAAGCGGAGCAGGCCGGGGCCCCTTCTGAGCATGGGCCCGGCTCCATGGAGCCGCTGAAGCCATTGTTAACCTGGCATTTCCCATCTGTGGGGAAAAGGCTCTGGCAGAAAGGAAGCTGCAGGGAAAGGAAATCTTTTTCCGCTGCCTCCCCTCAGCCAGAGCCTTTCACTGACACATGTAGCTACCATACCGCAGTGTGGGCATAACCTCCTTTTCACTACCGCATGTAGCTACATGTACTCTACATGACACCACCAGTGGTGTGTAGTGTAGACGTAACCCTAATCTCTCTTTATATTCTGCCTGTAACATGCAGGAAATCAGAGTAGATCATCATAATAATTCCTTCTAGCTTTAATATGTATGAATGAATAAGTAATATTTAATATACAGAACCCTTCAACAATCTTTCACAGTAGATGTACTATACAGCTGAATTAATGTTATAATATGATTGTGTCCATAGGTATACACACAGCATGCCCACACATGTAAGGATTTCCTGGTAATTTAAAGCAAGACAGCTAGTTAAGTCAACCCTCATCAATTACAATTCAACCATGTTCTGCTATTGGGTTTCAGCATATATGTATACTCTCTGGGAGACAAATGCAATTTGAGGACATAACTCTGGAAACACTCAAGCATGAGAGTAACTTTGTTCCTTCTGTTGAGTTTAATAAGAATACCCTCAAAAGTAAAGTTCAACACATGCTGGATTACTTCAAGGATCAAGCCATTATACAGAAAGGGGCTGAAGGGCCTTGATTTTATAAACTAAACTTAGCAAACAAAAGGCAGGAAACCTGGAAGAGGGACAAAGGCAATTGTTTCTGGCCAGTTTTAAGGAGTGGAGAATCCATTCTATGTTCTGCCATCTGTGATCTTTCAGGCATCCTAAATTTGAGGAACTGCCTTTTATCTCAGGTTTCCCCCTAACACACAAACCTTAAACCAAGCCACTCCCCAAAGACTCCATTTGGAAACACATCGTAGTATCACACTCATTTCTTTTGGATGGATTAATGTGGAAAATATACCATACAACTAATGAGACATTTAAAGGGTGTTTTTAATGTAACTTAAAACAATGCCTACACATTGGAAATAATAATAGAATAATGGCTTCTCTTGGCACTGCTGATTCCCTGGCTGATGGCTCTTCCTTTTCCTGATTTCTGGCTCTAACATTACCTCTCCACTGCTGCCACATTTCAGCTAAGCAAAGGCAACATGAGCCTTTTCAAAATAAGCTTTCATAAAGAAAGCTATAAACCTGTAATAGGGACACATTCTTCAGAGGAGCAAATCCAAGATGATAGCCAGGATTGCAGAGCTCCTTGGGGGGATCCTGCAAGACTCCATACTCTCTCCTGTGACCAAATGGCACTTTTTAATTACCAGAATCAAATACTGACTTAAGTAAGGGGTTCCCTCTTACCATTCCATAGGGGAATGGATATTTTTCACTTCCTGTCCTAAACTCTTTATATATATGCAGCTGTCGTGGTCCATTCCAGAGGTGGCTGTATCTCTGTGAAGGGTGATGTGATTCCTTTCCATAGACAGTATAGGCCTATATCTTCCCCTTCTATCTCAAAACACCTGGAGGTTGGAGACCAATTAACCACCATTTATTTCTGTGGGTAGTTCGGCTCAATGCAATCAGCCATGCAAGTTCTTTCACTTAGAGAGGTGAATATTCACACAGGGAGCATATGTTCCACAGTTTCTCCCTCCACAGGGACATCCCCAATCTTTTCTTAAACTCAGACACAGCAAACAGATGAAGGAAACCAGCCCATAGTCACTCTCTCCATCCAGCACTTATGGCCCAATTTGCTTGAGTTCAAGGCACCTTTGCTTCTTGCTATGCAATGGACAGAGCACATGGACCATGGTTTGTGAAGTGTCCTGGGATCCTTGGTGATCAAAGGTAGTTTATACATCTGATTACTTAAACACTCCTACCCTTGATTCCGTGCAAGGGAATGTCATTTAATCCCAACTCCAAAAGATCAGCTTCATTGGGATGGGGGACACTAAGATATGTGCATCTCAAGAGAAAGAAAAATCTTCAATAAGCAATACATAATAGGGCACAATGATTCCAATTCTATAGTAGTTGATACTTCTCTTGGCTTTGCCCTCAGTAGGATATTAATGTCCTAATTCTTAACTGAATTACTTTACATTAATGATGCAGACTTCTTCAAAAAGGAAATGGATATTTAATTCTAGGAAAAAGGGAGAGCTTACAGCTGAGCTACAGTACTTTGAAACGGACCTTCCGCACGATACGCCTTCTTAACCCTCCTTCTCCCACCCCCTTTTCCTTTCAGGAAACAAAACTCAAGAGAGACAGAGTGTCAAAAGGTTACAGCAGGCTTGTAAGCACAAAGAATGTGAGAGGCCCATTCTCCCTTAACACCTGACATCCCAGGGTATATTTTGTTCAGTATCACGCTTGGTGGATTAGATATGCAGCTCCTATTGATAACAATAGAAGCTGTGCATCTAATTGACAATGCATTAGTGCTTAAAACCCTACTTCTCCCTATCCTTCACAATTATCAACTGAATTTTATGAAATTCACACCTTCTCAATTAGATCAACACACATAAATTAGAACCAGTAAAAAACAAGTTTACTAGTCCTGGATAATAATCCAGGAGCTAATTCTTTGCATTTCAGATAACAAATATTACCCTGTGGCCAGTAAAATTATGTGTACTAATTCCTTAATTAAAATACAGAAAAAAACCTTATATGAACTTAATAAATGTTGAAATGCTGTAAAATCCTAAATGAGAGCCTGCAGAACATGACTGTGAATTTCAGGCTACCATTTGTCTGCGTCTCAAAAGCACATTGAGATCTCCATGATTTTCAAACCTTAGCACAGTGCTCCCTCAGTAGGCCAAACATGTCCAAGGCAGAGTATTCATGCTTAGCCATGTTTGCAGAAGAATGAAAGAGTAAAAGTGAAATATTAAATCAACAAAGTCCACTTCAGCCACAGTCTATTTCAGAAGGAGCCCTCCTCCCCCAATTTTGTATGTATAACTTAGATCAGGCTGGACAATGGTGTAGGGCCTATATAGACTGGCAATCAGTTGACCCTGGCTGGGTACACAGTTCAGGAAAAAATGAAGGAAGACAAAGTGACATAACAGGACCAAAAACATAGGTCAAAGGACAGTACAGAAATAAGCTGGTTAAGGTTACCGAGGTTGGCTTTTGAGATGAAAAAGGAGATGTATGCAGTACAGTCTTGCCTAGAAAATAATTCAGGTAAGATGCAGAGGCAGACCTAATATCTAAAAACAGTTTGCCAACATTCAACTGGGTGAGATAGTTGCCAGGAGAAAACTCTGGCTACATAAGGATTTCAGGTGTCTGAAATAAATCAGAAACTTCCTGCTTCTCTAACAGACCGTCAGTTCTTAGCTTAAGGTAATTGAGGGAAAAGTGGGACTCTAGAAAAGGTAAGAATGGTGACCCTGATTGGTTGCGGAGCCCATAAAACTAGAATCCATAGCAATTCTCATGGGTGGAAAATCTTCCTGTGGTTTCTTGAATTTCATCCTCCCAGATGGTGTGAACTAATTTAAAGAAACCTCATTTCAGGGAAAGAAGCAAATTCCCACAAGGAGATGTCATGCATAAGAGCTCTTTTGAGCAATTATCTCAAAATTAGGGAGTTGAAAGACTTCAAAGTGTGGCAACCGAAGATGGCACCCATCTTGACCAACCCAGGAGATTGAATGGGGACCTCCATAGCTGAAAGCTTGAGCTAAAGAGCCAGGTTTAGTAGTTGTGGGCTGAAACACTCAAACCCTGTATATGAGGGGGACACACAGCACACACTGACTAGTGGTTTACCAAAGCACCCTCTGGGAGCCTCCGTACTACTTCAGGAACAAATGGGCTTTCATCAGAAGGTTGTCGAAACAATGGAATAGGTGAATTCTCACCAAAGAGATCAGAATTATCAGGATCTTAGGAAAGACCAAAAGGAAGGGGAAGATATTGGTAATATTACTTAGCTGGTTTATTTGGCTTTTAGAAGTGCTGATCAATCTGTGGGGGACAAAAAGGTGTTGTGTGGGGGTCACATGACCCATCGATTGAGGAAAAAAACCTGGCAGAATCGTGCATTTATTAAGACACTCTAAGATCCTGTCACTATTAAAACTTTCCCAAGTGGAACAAGGAGCAATTCATACTGCTGACCACAGTAGTCCCTACCCAGCAATACAGACAAGCCCCAGCATTTCACATCATATTATCCTCCATTCCCACCCTACCATAGCCTAAAAACTGCCTATTGTTTTCTCCTGGACCTTGATTTCCATTTGATTCCAATCTGCCAATCCTTTGCAAAACACTGTAGAATATGGTAGGCTATAGGGATGGTTTTTCTTCCATTGACTGGAGCACAGATCAAGAGATTTGAGAACTACTTTATTGTGGACTCTTTCTTGCATTTCTCAGAACTGCAGAAAGGTTTAGTCATAGCCTTACAATTGTTAAAAGGAGAGGAAACAGAATAATCATCACACAATGTTACAGAAGTAACTGGGGAAGGAACATCTGGGTCCGCAAAATGATCAAAGGGTCAATCTAAATCCTGATAATCAGTAGCCAAGCCCCTAAAACATACTAATGAGATAATCTAGTTCTTCAGGCTTCTCGGGTAAGATATCTGGACAAGAGTCCAAAGAAAGGAGGTTTAGAGTCTGCAGACACCTAGAGATACTTGGAGGGAGATTTCACAAACATGAGTCTTACCTGGAGGAAGCTTCTTCTTAACACTTTCTTCAGTTGTAATGTGGTGAAGGACTAGAGGTTTTGCACTGACCACCATGCTTTACCACAACATGGCTGGCAGCAGGTGAAAACAGATGACTTCAGGTTGTCATATGGCACCTCACTGAAGGACCAATCAAATGCATCATTTCTGGAGATACTTTGGTCTTGAGAGCATGACTAAATAAAAAGATGAAGATAAAAGTGTGTGAAATTTTGGTGTACAGGGAGACAAAAGGGAGCTGTAGCCATGACACTGAGACAATCCAGGAGTTTACCTGAGAGCTCTGTGATGTCTGCACACCTCACAAACAAGCTGGAATGTACTATCTCAAAACTCTGTAGAGCCACCTCTCTTTCTAGAATTTGTGGATTCATCCCAGTTATTCAGATGCTTGGGACCTTTTCATTCTTATGATGTAAGAAAAGACGAGATATGCACGCACATACAGAGAGATATGTGTGTGCGCGCACGTTATACATTCACGTATATACACAGACACCCACATATACAGAGACACACACGTGTCTGTCTTATTTTAGGAGCACTCAACAAATAAATACTCCTAACATAAGATTTTTACTGGCAGTCAAATTTTAAAGCCCTAAAGTGATGGAAGCAAGTGGTCTGTCACCTGAAAATAATTTTTTCATAATTCAAGGCATATAAAAATCACCTGTATCTTAGACACTAGACTGTGTCCTAGACACTAGAATCTTACAAGAGTCTGAGTGGCCAGCACTGGTTCTAGGGGGCTGGACTATGGGGCTGCATAGTTGCAATTCTCAGAACAGGGTACTAAATGAGGATCTGCTCCCAAAGTGTGCTCCTAGATAGCAGCAGTGTCTAGATTTTGTTCAGACTTTGGGGACCTAAAACACATGAGATCCAGCAGCTGAAAAACTTCACAGCAGCCTGATGAATGTCCAGCCAGGGGAGGTCAATTGGAGCTGTGACACTGCCATTCCTGACAAGTCCTACCTCTGTTCTCAACAAAAGTTGGCAATTAATGCTAAAAGTTGCAGTGCTTTTTAAAATATATTTAAGAAACAGACAGGATAGAGCTGGGTAGTCAAACTTATCTATGCCAACTGTGAACCTACCAGCCAAAAAAACAAAAAACAATAACAAAGCTTCCTGATCAGAACTTGGACATTTTCATTCTTATTTATTTACCCTAAAAGTCCATGTGAATTTCTTTGTCAGTTAACCCTTCTTTCTTTGTGCCAGGAAAAACATGACCTTGCTGATGTTACTCAGTTGAAAATGAATTCTCGGTACAAAGATATCCATAAAGTAGTCTCTCTCTTATCATGGAATGCTCCAATAATCAACTTCAATTTCTTTTGAAGACAAAAAGACATCTCTCTAAGGACAAAAATCAATCCCCAACTGTCAGCGGCAACGTACAAAGTTTAGCAATGTGCTTAATTCAGCACAAACAAGTGCTTGGAAATCATCAAGCCAGTATTTGAGTGGTCACTCTTCCATTAAATAAAATTAGGAGTTAAACAAAAAACAGAATACAGATATCAGCAATTACATTTCATCCATCTGATCTCTATCCCATACATCAGTGCAAAAAATAATAATAAGGATCTCCTCTTACTAAAGTTGTTCTTTGAATTTCATGGGTAATGGGAACCGGGGCTTTTTAGCCCATGAATTTCAAAGTACTTGCTATGTTAATTGATGAAGGGATCTGAAGCAAGAAGGATGAAGAGGAAAGGCATTGTGGTTCAGGCACTTGCCTGGGATTGAGGATATTTGCATTCAATGCCCAGCTCAGGCACAGATTCCTGTCTGACCTTAATCTCTCAGTACCTCAGCTCCGCATCTGTAAAATGGGGATAATGCTTTTTTCTCACCCCTTGTCTCTCTTGTCTATTTAGATTGAAAAAACTGTTTGGGTCAAAGACTCTCTCAGTATAGGTTTTGACAGTGACTAGCACAATGGGGTTTTGATCTCATTTGGGACCTCTAGCTCCTACTCTTATGCAAATAAACAAACAGTAACAAAGCCCTGACAAATGCAAGCAGTTGCTGTTTATCAGAGTGGAGAAACAGGGTTTTTGAAAGACAGACCTTATTTCATTAGGAAAAATGAAGAGGATCTTGAACATATAATAAAAAAATTAGAGAGGGTCTATATAATCATCTTATGCAGGGGCGGCTCTAGGGATTTTGCCGCCCCAAGCACGGCAGGCAGGCTGCCTCCGGCGGTTTGCCTGTGGGAGGTCCTCCGAAGCTGAGGGACCAGCGGACCCTCAGCAGGCAAACTGCTGGAGGCAGCCTGCCTGCCGCCCTCGCTGCACCGGCAGAGCGCCCCCCGCGGCTTGCCGCCCCAAGCACGTGCTTGGCGTGCTGTGGCCTGGAGCTGCCCCGATCTTATTTCAAAATATTTACAATATTATTTAAAATCTATGAGATAATAGTTAAAATACAACAAATTAAAAAAATCCTTTACAATTATGAACTGAATGGATTGAAAAGGACAATAGAGGTTCTGTAACAAGAAGGAAAAACAAGAACAAGGATGAGAGGTAAAGATGATATATTTAGGGCCACCAGTGATCATAATAAGAAAAAAGGAAAACAAAGTATTTAGGGATTTTTTTGAAAGCAGAGATAAATAGGACTGAGATGGCATCTAAGGGCAAGCAATTTCCATACCCAAAGTACACCTCAGGAAAAACACAATTGTGTGCTAACATATCATTCAGTTATAGTGGTGACGTATGTCATTTTCCACATCGCTGGGTGGGCACACAAATAGAGTGAAATGGTTGGTTGGTTGTGTGGGGGTGTAAGTGAAGGGAGAAAATGTGAGAGATGAAAAAAGATGCTAAGGCAAAAGTTGCCACTTGTTTCTGCCATTAGTTTCAATGATAACAATAGAGTCAGGTTTCCGCGTACTGACGCAACATGGCATGCAATTTTGCCGACAGTGTCTCAAGTGCCAGAAAGAGAATGCATATTGCTATCCTTTAAATAGCTTTATTATAAAGCTTCTTATGGAAATTACAAGGAATAGTAAAGGGAGGGAAGAAGCTTTGCTTGCCCCATCATGAAACGTAGCAGGCACAAGGTAGATGTAGCTACTACCTCAGAACATCCAGGCACTTTGCAGTCGCACTTCATGGTGTCACATGACTACCAAATTAATGTTATGGTACACAAGATCGAAGAGTAAGATTAGGCCCTGCTCAGCAATCCAGAAGCAGTTCATTTTTGCAGTGTGGATTTTTGAGTGTGGTCCTTTGCTCCCCCAGCAGTGATGTGGGTTCTAGGGATGCTTTTTGACCAAACAAAAACAAAAGGCTCAAAGCAGTACTGCTCAATTGAGGAACATAGGGAAATGAACCGCAGAAGCTAATGGTTACCTTCTACTCAAAGATCAAAGCTTTTGTTAAGAAACAGTAACAGAGCCAAGAACTGTAGATAGTAGTGATGTACAAGACCCCTCACTTTACCTCATTCCCCTTTCCTGCCAGGATATTTTCTACTATTTTACTTAGTCTAATCCTAAGCATCTCAAGTGATACGGTTTCCATCACATCCCTTTGGGACACTTCTCCAGGGTGTAATGGTAATGTCAGAAAGCTTTCCTCGGTATGCAGCACACATTTTTCTTGTCTTAATTTTATCTCATTATTGCTAGTTATTCTTCCTTGAACCCCTCTAAGTAAATCCTCTCCCTCTTTGGCATTCATGACCTTCAAAGGCTTTTAACCATTATGTCCCATGTGCAACCACTCACACACACACATTGGCCATGTTTAGGCCTACAGTGTGTAGTCAGCTCTTTTACAATAAAGATATTCTCAATAGGGCTTAATTTTTGTTGTTCTACTGTGAATTCCATCATTCCCCATGGAACTGTATCTTCCTAGGTGCCCAAAAATGGGCAGTTTAATTCCAGTGTCAAAGGCCAAACAAAGGGAAATCACCCAGAGTGGAAATAAAATACTCCAGGGCCCCAGGAAAAACACACATGGGGCCTGTCAGCATACCATGGTCCCACTCTTTCAGAGGTGAGAACAGATTTCAGAAATAAGATTAAGGGAGTAGTTCACACCTCCTGGAGCCAGGGGCACTGGAACACTTTTTATTCCAGGGGTGCTGAAGGCTAGCTAACAAAACCGTAAACCAGGCCTGTTCAAAAGCAATGTGAAAAAGCGCAATTCCTGTTCATACCAAATGGGTTCAGCACAGCTCTGGGATTATCAAGAATTAAGAAATCATGCTAGCTTCGTTCTTTCAGCATCTGCAACCTTTTCACTGTGAAACCTGGGGGTTCTGCGGCACCTGCCACACCCCTAGTTCTCACATCTATGCTTGGAGCTACTATTTCAGGCTCTCTGCACACACAAATGGCCACCAGTTACACTCGTGCTTTTCTTTGCATCCATGGAGGCTAGAAACTTTTTTTTTTTATGAGAACTGAGATTCTGATCTCATGGAACTCCAGGAGCTGGGGCCCTAGGACCTATGCCTTAATCCAGCCCTGGGACTACCACATTTCTGCTTCTTCATGTATCACCTTGAACCAGGCAGCTCAAAGGAAACTGACTTTAGGTTTCATTAATCATTTTATTTTTAATCCATTTAAACTAGGTTGTGCCATATATGATTAGCCAGACAATGGGAAGTGCAAAGCCCACACCATGCCATGGGCCTCACCAGCACACTGCTACATTCATTTATGAGGTACAGGCTATTCCTCGAGTGTGCTCAGGAGCGCTGCCAGCTTTTGTGGCGCCCTAGGTGGCAGAAGGTCCTGCCCCCGAAATGGCGCCGACGACCAGAGCGGCCGCCACCCCCGAAATGTTAGTGCCCTAGGCGACCGCTAGGTCCCCTAATGGGTTGCACCAGCCCTGAGTGTGCTGGTCCTGCTGTAGTGTGGAAGGGAATTGGGGACCATGGCTCAATCTTCTCCTCTTCATCCTGGAGAAGTATGGAGGGAACAGACCTAAAGCTCCCCAGAGTACAAGGGAAGCATACCTGGACTTCACAGGAGGTAGACAGAAAACCCTTGTGCCTGCCAGGACAGCTATATCAGGAGCAGAAACATTTTGGACCCTTATGGTGAAAATCTCACCATCTCTCTTTGCTGTTTGATTAGCTTTAAGAGTCAGACACAGTGACCATTGGGGTACATCTTGTTATAAGGAATGCCGGGAGAGACATCAAATGTCCAGAGTGGTAAATGTTAGATTGATATACAGCGTTTGCACCTAGTTAAATTTTCCACAGTCAGGGAATTAAAGAGTTTTTGGGACCATAAAAAACATTTTGGAAAAGACAGGAGCATTGTTTTGGTGGAAATGGTAAGTTTACTTCTCAGGCCCACTGACAGTGTTATGAATACTATCAGGCTTCAAACCCTCTCATTTTCCACAGAAGATAATTCTACACTTAGGGGATAAGAATCATTATCTTCCCTTCTGTGTTCCAGTTTTAGTCGGTCAGATAACGAAGCATTGAATCATCCTCTGACAGAGCATTGGGGGAGGAGAAGAAGATTGTTTTATGGCTGGGAATGGGCATTATTTTCTTAACTTTATCATTTCAGTTATGAGTAGTTGTGACTCTGGTTTCCTTTGTTACCTTATACAGATAATAAACTGCAGCTTAGAGGAACATCATCAACACTTCAGTAATATAAGCCTATGATGAACCCAACCACATAGGTTTGGCTTTGTGGAAATATACATACTATATGCATTCCTAGGCTCCATTCTTATCAGCAAGCAGAGAACTAAGCTTATGCCTTGAAGGACTTAGTGTTAGAGCTGGTCAAACTATTTGTGAGCCAGCGCTGATTTTCACTGAATGTATTCCATATTTCTAAGGTATCTGCTGAACAGTATGGCCCAACAAACTTTAAGACTATGGTTTACTCACTATTACTGTTCACTATTCATGAGATATAGTTAGTTACTTGAGATACATGATTCTGTTTCCACTCCCTGATTGGATGATTCATACCCTGTAAACAGGAAAGCAACAAACAAGAGACTTTGAGTACAGTGTTTCGATGAATAATCATTTGTGCAAAAGTTTGTGAAATGTTTCTGATTTGGGAACATTTCCAGTGGTTGTCGCTATATCTGCTCATAATGAACAGTAAATCCCCACAAATCTATTCACAAACCAATTTTATTTTATTGTTCAACCAGCAGTAAATAAATACTCTTCCTGCTGACAAGAGGACAACAAATTTGCAGAGCATACAAACACATATACCAGATACTTAAGTCCCTGTAGGAATCTGAAATTTTCCCCATATTTTTTATAAATAAATAAAGAACAACAACTTGTATTACCTTACATTTAGGAGCCTTGGCCATGGACCAGGACTCCATTGTGCTAGATACTTTATAAATAAAAATGAAAAAGACAGTCTCTGCCCCAAGAAGCTAATAATCTAAGTATAAGTCAAGAGACAACAGATAGATACTGACAGATGGGGGGGGCGGGGGGAGTACAAGCAAAGAAAGACACAATATTGGTCAGCAGGATAGGCAGTGGTCTCAACACATCAACCAGCCTAATTGTTGTCAAGCTTTTTCAAGACATCACAACAAAGGCGAGTTAAATACAACTTTTTTCTTCCCCCTCCCATCACACAATTCACTAAACCCTAATCAGGGATGGGCTTAATTTTACTTTCCTGTGCCTTGATGTCAACTCACAGTTTAGCAAATTAATTCTGTCCATTTATGTCCAGTGAAATTTCATGTTTTTAGAAATGATTTTAGAGTTTATGAATGGTGCCATAGAAAATAGAGTTGTCTCACCATAACATAAGTATAATATGGCCAGTTGTAAGGCAGATTTCCACATACTAGCCTACTAATATTCCTTCAACTCTGACCCAGAGTGAACATCTCTAAGGTTGAGTGGGTAGATCAGTCCCCATTCAGACCTCTGGCTCCCTGCTCAGATGGTTAGATAGGGTGCCAATTAGTGCCAGTTGGTTGCTTTGGGGATGTGCAAACCTCTCTGGGAACTGAATTGAGGCCACCAACTCATTTCACACAGGTAATTAAACAGTGACAATTTTTGTGAATGACTGACTCAGGCCAGATTTGAATGGGCAACCTAGGGGGAAAAGCTCTATATCCCACTGCCCTCCAACCTCTGTGTGGTATCCAATTTTAGTACAGCAACTCATACACTACAATTCAACTATATGGCTTCTGAATAAGGGATGTTTGACAATTCCTGAACTGAATGCCTTTATAAAGGCTCCTATAAACAGTTGTCCGGAAATTAAACTCAGACTTGGCCCCTTTGCCTTTTATTATGTAGACTGCATTTAGAGGACTCCACAGGGGCAAGAGGCCATGGCTTACATTTCTGTTGCTAAGTGAAATGAATCAAAGTAGAAACTGGTTTACCTGGGGACTTCAGTACAACACTGGGTGTGGCTCTGGGGAGTCAGCAAAGATCTAGCCATTTAAAAAAATAAACAAATCATTACAAAAACTTAAGACATGAACACGAAACTTGTGTTCTGCTCTAGAAGAAGAAAAGATACATCGCTCAAAAGCTAGCTACATGTCTTGCATCAGTTAAATCAGGCAGGCTTCTAAATGGTGTGGGCTAAGAAAGAGGAGATGGGAAAGACTCATTTTAAAAGTTCAGAGTAATTTAGGCCAAGTGATTCTTCCACTAATTAAACATTTACTTCTAATTAGTACTGCTATCCGTATTCCTTAGACAATTCAGAAACAAATCAAGAGCTACACACCAGGCTTACCAACATGCAACTAGCTAACCTGTGCCAACAAGTAATCAATAAAGATCCTGTTGGGTCCAGTTCTGTTGCTTAATAATAGTGTTTTTAACCACCACATGGGAGACCACGACTGACTTCTTCTCCTGGTCACTCATTCTCAAAACTTTTAGGGGATGGAAATGCTACAAAAACAAAGCACTCAGTCTGGGGTGGGTTATGGAGAGAAGAGCCTCAGATCAATTAACATAACAGTAGCCTCTCTGGTCCCACCCAATACTCTGAAGCCTGATCTACAGAGTCTTTATAGCACTTTAATTATTTTGGCTTGGGGGGGATGATTTTTTTTTTAAACCAAAATGGTTACATCTGTACAACCACTAGTGAGCTCACAAATTTATCAGCATAAGGCACCTTTATACCAGTATAACTAGAGGCCACATTAGGGGTTGTACTGCTTTAACCATAGTGGTAAAGTTAAAGCGGCATCACTTTCTAGTGCAGATAAGGCCTCAGTTACTGGAGGTACAATAGTTGTGATGCAGGGACTCAAAGGCTGGTGAGAAGGATGGCCAGGGAAATAGGACACTGAAAAATTCTCAGCATTCCATTAGAGGCTCAGAAGAACTAAGGAGAAAAAACAAACACCAAGAAATAGAGCAAATAAAAAAGCTAACAACAAGGAAAATCAATCCCCTGGGGTCATTCATCCATTCCCCTGAATCTGCTTTACATGGCTCCAGCAGCATAAAGAGTCCATAAAAGCCGTGTGGATCGCCTCACTGGAAGAAAAACCCAATGTAAAGCTTTCGTTTGCTGATGTAGAGCTACACGTGTTCCAAATGCCACTACTTTCCATTTCCCCAGTGTAGGCAGTGTGCCAAAGGGTGCAGCCAGGGGATAATACATAGCCAGACCACTGTGCTCCAGAGGTTCTTGGCTCCCAGATAGGATGACCAGATGTCCCGATTTTATAGGGACAGTCCCAATTTGGGGGGCTTTTTCTTATATAGGCTCCTATTACCCCCTACTCCCTGTCCCGATTTTTTACACTTGCTGCCTGGTCACCCTGCTCCCATAACAGGATTGAAAGGTCTGTGTCAGCTTTGAGAGAATGAGAGCTTCTCTAAGGCATGCTGGGAGTTAAGTCTCTGGACAGCTTGAATAGGAGGAGATAGAAAAGTGGCATAAAAGCATCCTCTTCATTTGTGCACAAACATATCTTAGCCAGAATGGACAACTAGAGCTCTGGACTCTACAAACTGCACCTGGGTTTTAAAAGTGTTAATATGAATCAGTGCTTCTACTTACACCTGTGCTGAGTTGGTGCAAAATGCATGTAAAACTCTACTCTTCTAGTGTTTCATCCCTATTCATGTCTTTTCATCCCTATTACTCTAAATGAGTGATGGCATGGACAAGACAGTCCAGAATCAGACCAAAAGCACTTTCTTGAAGGCTTAACTAAGGATAACAATCGTTGTGTCTCTTATCCAGAAGGATCCCACAGAAATTCAAATACTGAATTGGTCAGTACTGACTTGATCTTGCCTCCCCCAACAGGAAGATGCACACCTGATGAGTTGGATACATATTCTCTGAGAGTCTGCCAATGGCAGCCATATTTGATGGTGAAGAGCACACCATGTCCAGTATTGGAAACAGCCCTTGCACCCAGAGTTCTTTCCACCTGGGCAGGCAGCACACACTGTTCTCAAAAGAGGGAATGTGATCACAGTCTACAAATACCTACCTGGGGAAGAGATTAGACAGCTCAGAAGTCTTGCTGAAAAAGGTCTAAAAAGATTCAATGGCTGGAAGCTGAAACTAGACAAATTCAGACTAGAAGATGCACACTTTTAACAGTGGGGGCAATTAACCATTGGGATTATTTTCCTGGCAATGTGGTGGATTCTCCATCACTTGAAGTCTTTGAATCAGGATTGGATATCTTTCTTAAATATGTGCTGTAGCTCAGATAATAGTTATTTGCTTGATGCAGAAATTACTGTGTGAGGTTCTGTGACCTGTCATGAGGTCAGACTAAGTGATCTTAAAAATCTATGAATCCTTCAAATGTTACAGAGAGCATGACATCAGCAATCAAAACAAGTGACAAATATCTGAAATATCAAACATCTGTACTTTGTTGTGGGTCAGGTGCAAATAATATTGTTTTGAACTATAAAACCTGTTTTAAAATACGCTTTCTCAGTGTGTGAATTAGAAAAACCATTTCACAAAACTGGATAAAACAAATTCTGTCAATCAATAGAAGGACAATGGTCATCAGAGTGTGAACCCTAGCCCTTCAGTTCCCCAGCATAGATCTCTAATCACATCAGCTACTGGAACAATTACTATATCCTACTGGACCAGCCAGTAGAGGAGAACTTGACAGACACTTTGCCAGTGGGTTGCACAACTATTTGCTAAATAGTAGTAAAATGTGGGAGACCAGGAATTCTGGCTTTGATCCCTTGTCCTGGGAGTGCGGTGATTACAAACAGGATAGCTAGAACACACACAGTCACATTCATTCTGCAATGCAGCATGGCTGAGTGAATACAACTTAGATTTGCCCTCTCAGAAACCTTGATTCTATTCCCAGCTCTGCCTGAAGTGATTATGACTAACCCCTTTGCTAACTTACATTTTGAAATGGTGGTACTGGTACCCGATTGCCTTCTCGAGTTCATGTATGAGGCTTCAGTCAGTAATAAGAACTGTGAAGTGCAGGAGGCTATACACAGCAGGCTAGCAGTGGTCAGATTTGAACTCTGGTCTCATGGTGCAGTGCACTTTCCCTTAGGCTGCAAGGTATTTGGTCGGGGAGTTCCTCCCTCAGCAAAACAGGAAACCTGATTTAACCAAAACAGGGAACATCCCCCTTGAGAGTTCTGGCACCATCCAACAATGAGTGGAGACTGAAAAACCTGGTACACCGGAGACTGAGCCCTTAACACCGTTATGGAAATTAGGTGATCAGCCCACAATGACCAGCAGTTCTGGTACTCTGGCTGGAAGCATTGGTACAACTAGTTCCACATTGCTCAATTTCCAAATTCCCCGGGTTACAAGAAGTGCAGTATTGTGAGCTGAGTGACCTCCCCTCAGATCCACTGATTCTCATAATATACCCTTTCTGCCCATATGCAGGATCAAGCCGCATATTTATATTCATCCACAAAAAATCCTCACTAGGCAGAGTTAAGGTTGCTCAAATGTACTTCCTCACGACAACCCAAACACTAAAAACCAAAGACATCATTAGTTAAGGCACTATTCACACGCAAGACAATACCAACCTAAAATGAAACCAGCACACTAGTACACACTCCTCCAACACACTTAGTTCAGCAATACCACTGCCTTCAATGCACACTGAAAAACAGAAAATCTACACTGCAACTAGCTTAACCAAAATGTTAACACTAAAAAGTGATACAACAGCAATAACGGTGGCATTGACTTCAAAGGAGGGAATCTCACTGTAGGTCACAGGATGGAGTAGCTTTTGAAGACAGCAATATTGAATCTTGGGGATTGATGGATATTTTCTAACTGAGTTAGAATCAGGCTCGACAGAATTCAATTTTCCATTTTTTTTTAAATTTCAACACATAGTTTATTCGTAAGCATTTTCAATTTTTATTTAAATTTTTATAGAATTGTGGGTTTTAAGCATTTTTTCCCAATTTTTATTTATTTAAATCTTCACAGTTGTGGGAAATCATGATGGTTAGGCAAGGTGGGGTGGAAATCAGCCAATAATTATTTAATGGCAAGAGATGTTGAGATTCAAAAAGTTGAAGATTGATAACTGTTAAAACACTAATTGTCAATGTTACATCAAAATATACAAAGCAAATAGCCTTAAATCCAACTCGGATAAATTTTCCAGCAGTAATTTTCTTACTTTGCCTGTCTATAAATTTTGACTATTATCAGTTGAAATATTTTTTCATTGATTCGTGTATGTACGATGAAATCAATATTTATCAACATTTACTCATTAAAAACCTAATTTTTCCAAGCCTATTTATGATACACTTCCTGTCAATCCCATTCTTATCTTCATTACATTAATTCTGGAAGCTTTCAGGAATGTTTCCAGATACAAGCTAAAGTTCGAGATATCTATCTATCAGTTCTTGAAACATAAGGAAATTACTCTATGTAATGACCTCTGGCCAGGGCCGGCTCCAGACCCCAGCGCGCCAAGCGCGCGCTTGGGGCAGCATTTTGCCAGCAGGGTGGCAGGCGGCTCCAGCGGACCTTCCGCAGTCATGCCTGCAGAGGGTGCGCTGGTCCCGCGGCTCGGGTGGACCTCCCGCAGACATGCCTGCGGATGCTCCACCGGAGCTGTGGGACCAGCGCGCCCTCCGCAGGCACGTCTGCAAAAGGTCCCCCGGAGCTGCGGGACCGGCGACCGCCAGAGCGCCCCCCGCGGCGTGCCGCCCTGCTTGGGGCGGCCAAATTCCTAGAGCCGCCCCTGCCTCCGGGGGTATCTTAACCTTCAGGTCAAAGTTTCAATATTGCTTAAGTGACTTAGAAGCCTAAGTTCCATTTTCAAAATGGACACGTGCTGAATTATATGTGCAGTATTGAGAACTCTGAATGAGGCTCTTGAGGGTGAGACTTGGGTGTGTAAATCCCTTAGGCACTTTTGAAAATTTTACCCCTCATCTCTCTCTACTTAAATTTAATGCACATCCCAGCTTGTACAGAGAGAGAAAAAAAGTGAGTTTTAAAGCCAACACTGGAATGAATTTTTAAAGTAGCATCACTTTATAACACCTCTGAATTGAGGAGAAAACACTATGCAGCTTTATTTTAAAAACAGTTGAATAATATAAAATACAGGTTTTGGTTTTTGCATCATTCAAATATATTTCAGACCAAGTTACACAGAGGTCAAAATGAATGTTATATATTTTTGCATTCTAGCACATATGACTGAAATGGATTGACCTGCACTAAGAATGACACCTTCGATGAATGTGTGATTACTTTGCTTCATTCTGGGATCTGGACATGACAAAGATGGGAGAATGGGTGCTCCACATTTATATTGTCAGTGGGAAGAAGGTAGCTGAATTCTCTGAATCTATAAAGGGAAACTGATTTGTGTATCACAGCGGAGTGGTACAGTCTCCATATCAGCTCTTTTGGGTGCCTTCTTTTTTGCCCTTCACTAAATGGTCAAATATGGAGAACTCCACCTAGCAGAAGAGGGCCCACTAAGTCCTCCCTGCAACTTACGTCCCATGGTAAGGCTGAAGGAACAAGTGGAGTTGCTGTGTAGATGGGCATTCAAACCTACGCCCAATGCAGTTCTGTACTAGGGGATGAAGGAAGGGATACTGTATCAACATTTATGAGGATACCATGGTCCACAACACCTCAAAAAAGGCACAGAGGTCAGGATAGACACAGTGACTTTGGAAAGGATACGATGCAGGTCTGAACTCTTGGGTTGGAAACTATGGACTCTTTCCCACCCCAGTCCTCACAGACAACCACGTTGCTTACTCTTTGTGCCAGGAGACAGATTTCAATTTTAATTCCTTGCGTGATTCATCAAGCAATATAGGTGAGAATCAAAATTAAGCCAAACTTACCAATTAATACTGGGGGGCGGGGTTCTACTGAATTTTAGCAGCCCTCAAAAGTGCCATCCCCAGAAATGTTTTTAGTTTTAGTATTACATATAAATTGCTGCATTGAAAGAATATGAGGGCTGCAGATTTGTGTCAGCATTTTTTAATAAAAAAAAATCAGGGAACAGTCATGGTAAATTTAGTAAATTGAGATTTTTTTTTGACTGCTCCCTGATTTTTGATAAATAGTGCCCTGACAAATGAGGAGGCACCAACCACCCACAGCAGCGCACTCTGCCTTACCACCAAAACCCTAATCCCAGCCTGGGTGGGAGTCAAAAAAAAAAAAAAAAAGATGTGGGGCCACTCCCCAGCCCCACACTCTCCTCAGGCACAGCAGTGGCAGCTCCTGCATCCCACACAGGTGGGCACAGCTTCCAGCTCCAGACATTTTAACCTGGCGCACCAGGTTACAGAGCTGCTCAAATTCATCCTGGTCCTTCCTCATGATGGAATGCATCTGGGCCAAACCTGAGGGGCATTGTGACCCTGCACTCTTGGTCCAAGGCCTGGAGTCGAGAGCCAGGCCCAGCCCTGCAAGACAGGAGCTGCAGGAGCTGCCATTGTGGTGAGAGTCATTGATATACTAAAAAGACGGGGACAAATGACAAAATCACACTATTTGTGATTTTTTTCCTGCCAATACAAACCCACAGCCGTAAAGATTATTAAAACTGCAAAGTTAGAAAATGACAGAATTAAGGATGCCTGTTCAAACTTAGTTTGGCCGCTTTGCACATATTTCACTGCACAGGATGGATGGTGCTCACTTACTGAACACCTGGTCAACTTTTTGTTTTATTCTCATTATTCAATGTGTGGCCCCAGGCCTTATTAACTGCATTCTATTCAAACCCTCCCCTGAAGACAGATATATTTATTTCCTCATGAACTTTTCTATAGCACTCATCACCAGAGCATCTTAGTGCTTCATACACATTTATTTATTTCAACACCATTGTGAGAAGAAGGGTTATTATTCCCATTTAACAGGTGGGAAACTGAGGCACAAAGATTAAAGTAAAAAGCAGTCACTAACTTTGGATGCCCAATTTGAGACATCATGGACCTGATTTTTCAGAGTATTTAGCATTACATACCAACTGAAATATTCAAAGCACAGCTCTCACTGGCTTCAGTTGCATCTGTGAGTGCTCAGCACTTCTGCAAATCAAATCCCAGGGTATCAAATCAGGCAACTAGAAAATGAGGAACCAGCAATCAGTGACCACCTGTGAAGAGTTTGGTTTAAGCAACCTGCCTAATTTCACACAGAAACTCTGTGGCAGAGACAGGGATAGAATCCAAGCCTCTAGGGCAACAATCAACTTCCTTTACCCTGAGACTCTCCTTTCTCTTCCTGCAGTCCCCTGACTCACTCACTATACAGCTTTCAATGTGTCCTGAGCTCACTGGCCCCTCCTCTTCTGTTGAGGGGGATGGCTTTTAGCTATGGGTGGGCTTAAGCTCACCATCTCTCAGAACCACAACAGGAACACATCTTCCAAATTACAATTCCAAATTCTGCAGCAAATACAGCAGGCATCATGTAGATAACAAGTATCAGAGGGGTAGCCGTGTTAGTCTGGATCTGTAAAAGCAGCAAAGAATCCTGTGGCACCTTATAGACTAACAGACGTTTTGGAGCATGAGCTTTCATGGGTGAATACCCACTTCGTCGGATGCATCCGACGAAGTGGGTATTCACCCACGAAAGCTCATGGTCCAAAACATCTGTTAGTCTATAAGGTGCCACAGGATTCTTTGCTGCTCGTGTACATAACAGTCTCCTTCACTGCCCAATCCTGATTCATCCCGAGAGCAGGTCCATCCTGTGCACTGAATTAGGTAGGTGTCACATATATACAGACTATATTGTAATGAATACACAAAAGGGGACTGAATTAAGTTTGCACAGGGAACCTTAATTCTGGCATTTCCTAATTTTTGAGGGCTTGACTTTACAACCTTAATGTTCTCTTTTAATGTAGTTTTTTGGGTATAATTTTTATATAAATCTGGTATTCCCTGTGCACCCAGGACTTGCATAGACTGCAATGGAAATTTTGAGTTTGTAATACAGGATCAAAAAAATAAAAAATATAAAACTTTCAAACATAATATATATATTCATATTTATTCATTGCTTAACTTTAGTTTTTACGTGAAACTATGGAACTATTTCCATATGCATGTTTGCTAGTGTACATGCATTTAATTTCATTCCACTTATTTGGAAAAAAAAATCTGGTTTGATTCCAGAACTCGGTGTATGTTTGGGTCAGTGCTGAAACCCATGCGTAGCATCAAAGTAGCCCAGGTGTGACAGTATCCTAGCAGGACACACCATGTAATGACATACTGCTTTTAAAAAATTGTAACCAACACGATTTAACCAGGTGGAAATTAATCCCATTCCACACAATAGCTGATAAGTATCTCACAGCTTCAGTCTCCAGAATGAATGAAATTCTCTCTCTATTTGTGTAGTAAAAAATGTCTTGGTGTGACCAAGCAAAATATAAATTTCACATATCCAAGCCTGGATGGGCATTGTCTGATCTACGATCTTATCTTTGGGTAACTACAGTTGAATGCATGTGCCACAGAGCAACATTTCTGTCTAATGGGCATTGTGCCTTTAAAAATCAGACAGCCAGCACCCTCTAGTGGTGAGCTCTCTAAGGGAGTCAGTCAGTCCTAAGCAAGAATGTTCTGGAAGATGGAGAGACCTCATCCCTCTGAAGAACTCTGTGATGTGGGCCAGTGGACACTAATAAGATGACAGCTTTTTTCCAAATTTGATGTTTACACCATCATGGAGCCGAAAAGGAATGTTCCGTTCTCAGGAATGCAAAGGAGCACGGAGATTCTGTCCTTCCCTCCTTTGTTAAACTGCCACAGCACAGGAACTGATCAGTGATGCCTGGGCAGTAAAAGAAAAACTCCAAAGTCCTACAAGAAGAAATTGTTCCAATATTTGCCCTAGCACATGGTCAGGGCCCCACAGAATTAAATTGTGGTTCCAAGTATGCATATGTCAAGTTTGCATTCATTATTTGGATGAGTTTCATTTACTCAAACAAGAGTAGAATTAGATATTGATCAGGATATGCCCAAGCCAGGGGCAAATGGCGAGAGAAAGAAGGAGCATTATATCTTCTTGTCATTTTCCCTTGCAATCTAACTAAATGAGATACACATAAATAATCTCATTTAGTTAGATTGCAATAATCCCATTGCAGGGGGAAAACATACACACACCACCCCTGGCCAACAAAGGTTCCACAATCTAACTGCTTGGGAACCTCACAGATTTTGGCAGAGACCTGGGTTGGATTGCAAAGAGCTTGGATGTCTACGTAATCATTATGGTTTGATATTAAAGCCTTTATGCAGACAAAAATACAGGTGAGCACACATTGACTGACTGAAAATTTAAATTAGTTTGTTTGCATTTACAATGCAAAATAAGGCATATGACTGAGAAGTTGAGGGGGCAAGTGCCTTGATGACCAGCTAAGAAAACCTTTGGGATACCCTGAGGGATCTTTTAATATTAGTAGTATGATTTGTGTCCAGTGATGAGACTCTGTAATGACAGTGTTTCTCATTAGATTAGTGAATTCATTATGACATGTATATCTCATTTAGTCCCCTGCAAGGCTGCTTCTAGCTGGGCAACAGTCTCCAAATACGTCCATTGATGTATTCTTTAGGGCAGCTCTTATGATTCTAACACATTCTGGTCATTCCTAGGCTTAAAAAAAGGACGTGTTTTAAAGCATATTAGGTAACACATTTTAACTAACATGATTTCAAACAACCCTTTGCATAAGTGTAGACAAGTCATATTTAAAAACATCTTAGCTAGTTATGGTCAATCCTAGGGGTAAGATTTGAGATTAATCACAACTAGCTAACATTTTTAAACACAATTTGCCCTGTCTACCCTAGGTGCAAACTCCTACTTACAATCATTTTAGTCAAAATGTTAACATGTTAGCTAACATGGTTTAAAACATGCCCTATTTTCCTAGTCTAGACTTGGCCTCAGGCAAATACATCATTTTTTCTTCCCTTGCACTTCTGAGTAGCTGAAACTATAATCACAGGAGTATCACGACAGCAGCAATGACTAACCCACCTTGTCCCCATTTGCCTTTGAATGCTGAGAGCCGCCTTTGATAGTAGCACTGCTGTGGGTATCATGGCTGGCCCAGACACGCATCTCACTCCAAAAGGCTCCAGTCTCTGGGACTTGGGGAAGATGCCCCTGCTCTCTTCTGTGCAATCAGTAAAAACAAAATAAAATAGAAAATAAATGTGTCCATTACCCACATCAGGTATAGTGGGCATTTTAACCCATTCCACAATGCAGCTTAGGAGACTTCTCCCTTCACACAATCTTACATGGAAGGACAACAAGTCGCAGACAATCGTACAAGCAAAGGGGCAGTGCTAGAGTTGCAGATGGCTGTGCACAGATGCATGGGAGATACGGTTGTCTGGGCTGCTGTCATGGAACTCTTGTAAGTATAGTCAATTTCCTTCTAAATTTCTCCCTCAGGCTATACCTGGTGACTGGTGCATTCCTCCAAACCATCCTTTTCATCACATGGTAAGCGTATTGTGGTAATGTTAACTAATACTCTGAATGCTATAAAATTCAAAACCTCTTTCTGGTAAAGGTGTGTGAAAAGGTGGTGGCAGATCAAGTCCAGCAACACCTGACATGCTTGAGTAACTCCTGCACTGAGCCCAGTAACTTGTGTTTGAGCAAATTATAACTTTCTGATACAAAAGTGCATGGGGAGTGGCAATGACCTATGTGCATTTCTTCTCTGCCTTGCCTGCCTAAACGAATGTCTTTGGCCTTCCAGCTATTCTGTCCATGATAAACACAACTTCCATCTACCACTGACTCGTTCCTGCTGCCACTGCAGACTGATCAGGGGCACTGTCCTAAATTCTGAATATCACCACAAAATTCAAAGATTTGTCTTTAACAGCCCCGCATGTTCTGAAATTGCAGGCATTTGTTGTTCCAAATCATGCACAACTCTACTACTCTGCTGCAGTCAGATTTTACATCTTTCCAGTTATTTCTAGCTTTCACAGTCCACACTTCTGAGAGTCTATCTTTAGACTCAGAATTTCTGAAAGTTGTACAAAATCAGCTGCGCCTCTGTAGTCTTAACATCATCAGACATGCCTAAGGAGTGGCACAACCATAGGAAATCACAGTAATAGCTCACTAAATTTAACATAGTCATATGCCATTCATATTCATATTGGGACAAATACTCAGCTAGTGCAAATTGGCATAGCTTGACTGAGGTCAGCTGTGAATGTGGCTTTTTATTATTCCAATAAGGAGGAGAGAAAAAAATAAAGCTTTCCAAAGTCAGGAAAATATTATGAATCAAAATCAGAAGCCACATTTGTGGGCAGAAGGTATATTTAAATGCAGCAGCTTCATTCTCTACCTCTTCAGTTCGTCTTATTTTCATTTTCATTTTTTTTTTTTAAATTAGTTAGCTCTACAGTTGGACAAAAGTGAAGGGGGGAGGAAGGAAGTCATTGATCTTTTTCCTGAATTTTTTTCAAAATTTTGAAAAGAAATGAAATTTGAAACATTTTGACCACCTGTCGTGCACATGATTTAAACTAAGGATAAACAAGTGTAGGGAGAAGGAACATCAGATCTGGCAACTGGCCACAAAGTTAGGCTAACCTGTATAAGCCAAGCCCCAACAGTTGCTGCCATCACCCGTGCTGTTTAGGATAGGCTCTCAGCGATCCAGGCTCTTCTGGGCCTGCAGCAGGGATAGGGCTGGTGAGTCCTCTTTACATTTCAGGGATGGGGTTCTATAGCACAGGGACTTTCTGAGCCAGCAGCACAAAGTGTCATTTCCTAGGTAACCAACTTTGATCTGTACACTTATTAGTTATAATCACTTAACATCTATCTTTCTGTAGTTAATAATTCTTTTATACTTCTAAACAGTGGGTTTTGGTTGAAGTGCATGGAAAATCTGCTCAGGAACAAGAGCTGGCGCATATCCTCTAACATTGAGGGAGGGGAAGACTAGGAAACAAACGTACACTGGTCAGGCTTCTGACCAGGGCAAGATGGTACAGCTCTGGGGCCCTAGGCTGAGGAGCTGTTAGGAATTGGCTGCAGCCTCTCTATTGTTAGTTCATGAGTGGCTAGGAGAAGCACTCATGTAACTCGACTGGGTGCGTCCTGCCTGTGGATGTCTGTGTAAGTGCAGGACCTGGAGAGGCTTATAGCTTGTCACAGCATGAGTGTGAGAGGGAGCCCCGGTTGGTAAGACAGAGTGCACAACAGTACCCCAGTTCCAGGTTGCACCCTGGGGGGAACCCGTCACAACGTCTATAGCTTTAAACAGAGTAGTTCATTGACTTTGACTGACACACATGCTTAAGTGCCTTCCTGAATTGTGTCTAATTCAGTGCAAAACCGACTTCAATGAGAATCAGCACTGATGATATGGGTTTGCACCAGCCCAAGTATCTACAAGACTGAGATCTATGTTTGGAACTTTTCTTTGAAGAGCTCAGTTAAGTAGCAAAAACAGTGGGCTAGATCTTGTGCATTTATAGCATAGCAGCTTTATAAGAGCCCCACAGACACTTGGCACTACATTAATGAATTCTAAAAAGACTACCTCATCTTTCGGTGTTCTGCTATGAACCAATCTTCATAAAAATAACATTAGCTTTAGCCAGCTTTTAAACGTACAACAAATGATCAGCCAACTGCAATTTTGGTCAAAAGGGAAACCTTGATAAAGTTATCCTGTGTAAAGAAAAAGGGTGAAATCATTGTATTAATAACATGCCAAAATATTTGTGAGGTGAAAACATCCTGCAGAAAGTCTACAAGAACTTTGCATAGTTACAGGATATAATTTGTTAAAGTAACCATTTACCAACTTGGGAAATCTACACTGATTTACTATCATATAATTCTCCATGTAGAACTATAGTTTTACTAATTGGTTATATATTAGACTGTATATATCCTGTATGTTTATGTAAATGTAATAAAATCCACACCAGGATTAAATTTGAGGAAGAAAGATTGAGGCGGGAAGGGTCAAGAAGCACTAGAATTATAGAATCAGGCTGTGTTCCATCATACTATGCTAGCCAATCATTCGGGGCAAAAATTTCACATCCCTGATGATAGGAAAGTAATTTGCCTCCAATAATGTTCAAAAGAGATCTAGATACTGTACGTTGGCAAAATTTGCATTGTAAGAACCACAGGGTAAAGTTACCATAACCTCTACTGGCCTGAAAAGAATGGGTCTACCCTAGCTGGCTGGCATTATTGTGATGATAGGAAAATACTGGAGTTAAAATACGTAAAAATAAAAACTATAAAATGATAACAACATAAGGCTGATGCTCTAATTAAAACTTACACTTCATTTTATTCTGCTTCTTTCAGAGATGCTACCCATTGGAAATACAAATATTTCCATTGTAATCCAATAATGGGGAACTATATCATAAATTATGTACTTATCATAAAGTTGTGACTATTAACTTACTATACACATACAATAAGTTACATAGAGAGCATTATTATACATAAACAGAAATAGTATGCTTATATAGAAATAATTGCACAATATACTGAGGTCTAATAAGGATGGAAAGGTAATTCTTTGTATTTCTTATATCTATATTCAGCACAATAATGCAGCGCAGGCGCGGTGTGTGTGTGTGTGTCCGTCTCGACTGCATCTGTGAGAAACCTAACATGAAGAACTGGGAAAATGCTCTTTGGCCTATCATATCACAGGTGTCATCCCTGCTGGTACTTAAATCTCCCAAGCCAATGAGAGGTGAAATTTTCAAAAGCAACTGACTCAGGACTCAGAGCTTAAGACCTATTTTCAGTGCTGCCTAAATACTTTTTGAGTCTAAAGATAAAATGTTCCAAAAAATATAAATCTCATTTTCAAAAATGAATGAGCAGAGTCTGTGTATCATTGGAAATCCATGAGACATCAGCTCCTAAATAGCATTTGAAAATGGACTTAGACCTCTAAATGCTTTTGAAACTTTTAGCTGCTTCTTTGTTAGTGCCTCTAGAAAGTGCTTGGCATCTGGGTGTTTAGAGATTAGCAGAATGCCCAAGGTAATCTCTTCTCTAGACTTTCACATTAAGAGGACATACTTAAAAGATTTGGGTTTGCGTGATCTCTCTCTGCACATAAGTCCAGAAAGGGACAGAATGATTACTCTACTTCCACATTTGTTCTCCCTGTGCCTGGATGTGTTGGGAATAGAGTATTTGGTGGTGGTAGTGATGAGTGGTGGAGGGTGCCAGGGAGGTAGAACAAAGTCCTGCAGTTTCGGTTACTCGGTTTCTGTGACACAACTCGGGTTCAACATCTTGCTGATAAACTTGTCAGTGGTGAAGGGCTTATTAACCACACATCTTATGTTGACCAGTTTTAAGACAAAGAACTACTGTTTGTCGGTTTGGGGCTGTGCCATGTGAGGTAGCTGTTTGTGGATTGCATTGCATTGGATGTAGCTGACTGGTGATCTTCTTTCCAGACATTGATTAGTGTTTTCTTAGTTTTCCTCTTACTGTTATGACTTATGTTGGTGAAGGATGTAAGTTGTTTGGGGTAGGGGGGAGTTAGCTTGCAGTGGACTTAAGGGAACTTTAAATGAATTAATTCTTAGTTTAATGCTATTAAATAAGTGAATTAAATCACCCTTAATTCAGAGATTTAATTAAGGTGAGTTGTTGGAGAATCAGCCGGCTATCAAGTTTTGCTAAAACCCTCTCCTTTACTTCCGTAGGAATTCTACAGGAAGATTGATAGCAGGTTGTGGCATGACTTCATTTTCCCCACAAGATGGCGGTTGTCTGAAGAAGAATCATCCTTTATAAATGATCACTTCTGGCAATTAAATTATCCACTGTATATCAGCAAAAGTTCTGAGTTAAGCATTTGTCATGTTGATTGCTTAAAAGACCAGGACCATTTAATGGAGTCCAAAGTGTGACATACTAGTGAAAGATTATACTTTGTAATCTAACTTCCATTACTATAACAACATATTAACATAATACACTGTAGAAATAATAGCACAGGTAATGGGGAAAATGATAAAATTCACAATTTATAATGTTTTTGTTTCTTTCAATGGTTCTGGCTGGTTAATGTGTCATTATGAAATAAAAAATGATTGTGCCTTATTTTCAAAATCAGGCAAATGATTAAAATCAAGCAAGCAACTTGTGATACAGGCACACAGATTTAAAAAAAGCAATATGGCTGATTTGGCACACGAGTGATGTTTACAAAAAACATTAAAATAAACAAGAAATTGCAATGGAAACGGAGTGTGCCCTTGTTTTCAAGCAACTGCTATGTAAAGTATTTTCCTTGCAAAAGGAAACCTAACTCAATTGTGAAATCATCTCAGTAGCATATTCATCCTTAGGCAATATTTTATAGCTATTGCTCGAGTTGTGTTTCTGGCAGGCAAATGTCACTTTTAAATAACAAGAAGTGGAATGCAAAGTAAGAGTCAGAGTTCAACCAGGCAGACGAGTGTGGAGCTCAGGGTTCAGTATGCAGGTCAGTTGGAACCAGTGGTCATACGTTTTCTCAGTAATCTCTATTGATTAAAAAGATCACTTTTGGTTCACAACAAAGACAGAGGCTCTGTCTGTCTTTATGACAGGTACACAGCAGTTCTAAAAACCAGGCACTACTGAAAAACACACTCACTTAGCTCAGTGCAGTATACTAGACATTCACATGGTGAGACTAATTTCTAAACTGTGATCCTCCTGCTGACAGCTGCCATCTTGTGGAAAAGTGACAGCAGGTCATATCTTGCCATTAAGCTGCAAGTTAAAATGAATGGCAGGATAATGGCTCATCATTTGTAAAAATAATAAGAGCCCAGTTTTCCAGGTTGTAATGCAACTATTATCCTGCTTGTAAAATATTTTGACAATTAGAAATAGAACTGTTAAATCAGCATTTAAACGTAATATGTAATGCTCTATTCTGAAAGAGGATTCCTCTAAAAGGGCAAAATGGCATTTTGCCTTGCAATGACTCTATATCACATTTGCCCAGTTTACAAGTACAAATTTGAGGTTCAGTCTCTAGCTGCACCAACTTTATACTTCGGGCAGCTGAGATGAAGGGAGTGGTAAGAAGCAGCACTAAGAATTGGGTATGTTGGCTTTGTGCTAGCTGAGAACTCCCGTGCTAAAAAAGAATACTCAGCTGCCCCATTAACGGAGCAAATGCAGCTGGAACAGGTGCAGAGGATGCAGACCATAGTTTTTCCAAATGCCATCATTGCATACCCAGTATGGGATCTGAAAGTCAAGCTCTGTTCCTTACAATTCATGCATCATTAATAGTAATAAAGAATCCATCAGCCAAATTCTGGCTTCAGTTGCCCTTCCATCAATCCCTCGGACTTAAAAAAACAAACAAAAAAACTCCTGTCCTATTCTCCCTCCTTCCTCACCAACTTCATCCTCTAAAAACGTCCACAATACTTGAAATGTTTTGTTTTTTTAAATGGAAATAAAATAATGAAAAATCCATTTGTATCAACAAAATAATTCAAGGTGCTACCAGAAGGGTTACCTTGTAGCACATATCCCTTTGTTATGCAGAAAGAGGTAAACACTTTGAATGATAGGGAAATGTTTACATTTTCTAATCCTAAAGTGAATCTTGGATTTTATTTTAATATATTTTATTTTTTGCATGTTCCTGTTTGCAGCAGGTAACTGAAGATCTAGTCACGGAGAAATTCCACATGCATTCCTTTAGCTGTAGAATTATGGAGCACAATGAGTTCTAACTCTTATTAAATCCAAGCATAACATTGTATGCAGCCTCTGATATTGGGCTCTTAAAAATGTCACTTTCAACAAGATGGCAGCTGCCAGTTTCAGCTGCAAACTTTGGTACAAATCTTGCTGGTCTTCCTCATGTACATAGAGTCATTGATTTAAACAGGAGCAGGATAGGCCTCTTTTTTATTTCATAAATAAAATACCCAGGCTTATATATGTCAAGAAATGCAAAACTTGCAGTTGTTCTTTGTCTTCTGTAGAAAAAACTTCTTTGGGTATCCAATGCCAAACTTTCACACAAGGTATTGACCTGGCACACACTTATTCATATAGGACTATCTGTATAAGATCAGGCACATAACAATATTAGCATCTGAAAGATAAAGATACTTCCCCCTAAACCTTTGCTCCTAATTATGAGGAAGAAGTGATCATAAGGACCCTTCTCCTTAAGACCTACCTCTGCCATGATGCCCACAAGAGGTAAGCCATTTGATGGTTGGGCTGAAAAACAAGTGGGGACAGCTAACTCTTACTTTATTTATAACAAACCAAAAATGCAAATATATGTGTACAAAAATGTAAATATTTGATTGTATCCCTCCAGCTTCCCACACACATACACTTTGTATGTCAGTTGGCTTCTTCAACTGTCACCCTAAATTTTCCAAAACTGAGCAGTGATTTTGGATGTCCAACTTGAAACAACTTAAAGGGGCTTGGGAAAAACGTCAACTGACAACAATAGTGTCAAGATTTCACCCTGATTTTCAAAGGAGGGGTGGATCTGCACTCTTTTCAAGATGGCTCAAAATGGAAGCACCCAAATGTGCTAGTCAATTTTGTAAGTTGAGGCCATGAGCAATTTGGTGCATGGAACACGGGTGAAACACTGGCCCTATTAAAGTCTTCACAGTTTTGTACAATGCGCTCTCAATGATGACTGAGTCTTATGGGTGCTCCAATCAATCAAAAAATAGAAATACCTCTTATTAAGGAAAATAGCGTTCCACAGTTAATGAAAGAAAATAGCATGCCCTTTTCCTTTCCATCCCGAGCTTCCATTTGAACTAAAATTTCAAGATTTTTTTTTAACCAAACAATAAAAAATTTCATTAAAAATAAAAAACAGCTTGGTTTTTGCCTAAGTTGTCATTTTATTGAGGTTTCCCTCCTTTGTTATTTTAACATTCCTGTCCCTATTTCAATGTGAATAAATGGGTATTAGAAATGAGTGACACTATCCATGACCCATACTAGTCATAGCAGGTAGTGACTGACAGCTGAGACCTGTGTTCGAAATTTATCCCCTACCTCTCTATTTGCCATTTCCCAACCTTTTTGGCTAAGCTGTTATTTAAATATGACCACCTTAAGTAATTGCCAATATTTGTAAAGTCACTATATGTAACTGCATTAAAGAAAACAGATTTTTGGGTACTATTTTGCAAGGCTTGTGGGGTGTTGTTGTGTGTGTTTTGGTAAGTGGTCTGTAGATGCTGGGAAGGGACTTGGTAAAACTTGCCTCTGTTGGTGTACAATTGTTTTATACACTTTCCCCTTACTTCATTCTTTAGTGAACATCTCTGGAATAAGTAATTACTGTGGGAACACTTCTTTCCAGCTATTCTCAAACAGCAAAATTGGCAGAAGTTGGTTTTATAAAGTTCACAAACTGAATGGTGCCTTATTGCCATAAACAAAGGGATTTTAACTACTAGCATTAAAATACACTAAGAACAACAGATAAGAGAATCTGTGAATAAAGATAAGTCCTTAATTGACAAGAAAATGAAGGATTAAGCTAATGCAGCATTATAGCAATATGCCATGGATTCAAACTCTGGCCTACATCACCATTTTGGACTAAGTGATTATAAAAGCTTTTAAAAGACAGAAAGCTGGACTCCCCTGAGACATTTTCTGCCTAAAATTTGTCAAAATGTGTGCAACTGGTACTAAGCCTCAGTGTAGGCCTTTTAAATGAATACATAATTTATTTGGTTACTTAAGATAACTGAAGTCTTGCCAACTTAATTAAAAATAAACTAAACTATTGGAGGAAAAAATGAAAAATTTAAATCCTGCCCACCATATTTCATAATGTAATAGTGATTTGCACCGTAGGATGATTAGTATGGGTTTGTGTTTTTAACCCCTCTGTCTACTGATTTTATTGAATTTTAGGGAAATTCAAAGTCCTTTTCTTTGAAAAGACATATCATAAACAAAAAGTCCAGGGACCAAAACCTGCCTCAGGTAAAGCACTGGAAGTCTTGGCTAAATAAGACTTTTGATCACATATAAACATCCAAAGAGTCCTTATGTTGTTCTCAGTTATGGATAAGGAGTGTCACCAGGGGCGGCTCCAGGCCTCAGCACGCCAAGAGGATGGATATACAGAGATTTCTTTACTTAGGCTGCTCGTTACAGACAAGCCCCTGTTGTTTTCTCAGGCCCTCTAGTTCCTGTATTTATTTAAACACAGTACGGGGTTGCCCCAAGCTCCAGCCTGCCCAGTCATGGTAGGCACCACTGACTATGGTTTTGGTCCTGCAAGGGACTGAGCCCTCTGGTCTCAGTCCAGCAAAGCACTTAAGCATGTGCTTAACTTTAAGCAAATACTTAAGTGCTTTGGTGGATTGCAGCCAGAGGGCTTCTCTCTTTCAGAATTGAGCCCTATGCCGCAAATGTTGTTCTCACAAAATTACAAATTTGTAAGACATTTTGCTACATATCCTGGGTCTAATTCTGCCACATTACATTGTGCAGCGCCTTACTCAACATGTAGTCACATTGAAATCAGTGGGGTTTATAGAGGAATAAAGCATCACTCAACTTGAGAAGGTTGGCAGAAGGTGAATACCACACCTCTATTCTGAATGCCAGATTACAGGCAAGAGGTTGGACCAATTGAAAGTTATGTTAGGTTCAAAGTTGAGAAAAATGAAAGTGATGGTGTAGAAACAATGGGGGGAGGAGGGAGGGGAATCAAGCTGCATCTGAGAGCAAATCTGGGCTCCAGCTGTTATGAGGAAGTGAAGAAACACTGAGGAACAAAAGTTGGAAGAGCCAGAGTGATTAAGAAATGGGCCCATCCTCCAAAAGTGTACCATCTGATTTGAAAAGAGAAATAGCAAGTGCCATGAACTACAGAGAGAATGGGGAAGGGAAGATGAGGGAAATCACAATTTGCTGGCTTCAAAATATGAGAAGATTTTTCAAAACTATTAATAGGCTTAGCAGAATTTGTTTTTTAATTTTTTATAATGTTGACAGATAATATCAAAGTTTATTTTTAACCATTTTTAGATGTTTGTTGATTTAAATCTTCACAGTTGAGTGAATGATGGTGGGTGTCAAAATAATTATTTAATGACAGTAGACGTTGAGATTCAAGTAGCTCAATCTTTATAATTGTTAAAAGAAATTGTCAATGTCACATTAAATCAAACTCTGCTAAGTTCTTAAGCAGCATTTTTCTTACTTAGACTGTGTAAATTTCAATTATCGATGGAAATATCTTTGTCAATTTGTGTGTATACAGTGAAATCGATGTTTGCTGACTTTTACCGACAAAATCTAATCCTTCCAAGCCTAACTATTAATAAAAAAGAATAATGCATTTGAGTTTCCCCTTCAACCTGGTCATCATTAGTTGGCTGATTGATTTCCTGTAGGTGTCACAGCAAAGGAGGTCTAAAGATGGGGTCTGAAGAAAGTCGTGGCCTTACTGATTAGCTCTGGGAAGGCTTTTCATCTATAAGAGGCAGTGGAGAAGAAAGAACAGAAGTAGACAAATGGTGTTCAAGGCTGGCATCATCGGCAGAGCACAGTGGACAAGAGGAGAGATGCAGTAACAGCGGATATATTGAGAGGATCTAATTTAGTGCCGTGCCTACAGCACTTGCTTTGAAGCTCTGGGATGTGGCAAGTTTGACTAACATGTCTATCCAATTTAAACACCACTGCTTATATGGGAATAGCCCCATTTGAAACAAACAAGTTTGTGAAGTGGGGGCGGGGACAGGGAGCCATTTGTATTCTACCCATTTAGGCTAGATTTCAACTAATCCACAGCCCTGCTGAACATTCTAATAGCAGAGGGGATGAGGACTAGTGCTCTCAACCAGAGAGTGTTAAAATGGATGGTACAGAAAAATCTGAATTGCCCCAGAGGGATGGGGGAGAAACAGGGGGCACCAGCTCCGCAGGTTTTTGGTTACTACAGTACTTGACTCTTCTACATAATGTAACATCCCCGGGGGAAGGTAACAGAGACCAAGAGGTGTAAAAATAAACCTCACATCCTGTTATAAAATTAACCTCTGAATACAATAAGAAATCTAGAAGATTAATGTGTGCGCTTCAAATGCTTTAATGGAGAGTCCTTGTAGAAATTAGCGTAGTTACCAAGTTCAGCACGCAGCAGTTTCCTGGTGTATCAGAAGGCAATGAATTTGGAATTAATTACAGGAGTGAAGTGTGATGCAATATGGCCTCTATCATGGGAGCAGTTTAAGCTAATGAACACCACTATGGTCTAATCCTCAGATGATGTAAATTGGGGTCGTTCCATTTAAATCAAATTTGCCAATTTACACCAGCTGAAAATCTGGCACACTGAACTTTTTCAGCTTTGGTGGCTGGAGTAAACATTAAACTTGTTTGGCAAAATTCTGTTTTCACTTATATTGGTGTAATCTGCCCTGATTTCTTGAGTTAGTTATTCTGGATTTACCAAGATGCTACTGTGAGTAGAATTTGGCCATCATGGTTAAATCAGCATTAAGCCACACTGGCATCTGTTTTAAAAAAAACAAAGGCAGCTTTTCTTCAAACACTATAAATATTCCTTGTATATTAGGGTTCCAAAACAAAGGATTTTTCTTCCTTATTTTGGTGCCAGACATAAGACCAATGTTTAGGGCCCATTGTTTATGGGACTTTACACATTGTCTTTATTACAGTGTTCCCTCAGTGTATTTGCTTAAATGTGTTTAAAAGCTTATGACATTTTTCAGTAAAGTTTTCACCTGACTGTTATTGTAGAGCTGTAGTACCCACTCCACAATTAAGGTTTGGGCATAATTTCTTGTCACATTATGGAAACTTGATTAAAGCTTTAGGTGAAAATATTCAAACTTGGCTGCCTACAGTTAGACAATTACATCCATAATTAGACACCTAATTCAAAATGGCCCGGTTTTGCTGTTGCAACTCTGATCAAACTCACTGGGACCTGCAGATGCTGTTAACTGTAAAAGCCTTTTTATTTTGGTGTTTAACTTTAGGCATCTATCCTTGAAAATGTTGGTACTTAAAAAAAAAAAAATCAGAATGACATTTCTTACACTTTCTCCCAGAGACAAGATAATCATAACACAAGGGTAATACCAATTATTTTCACTACTGTGTAATATATTTCATTCTTAAGAGTCCTGCACTTGGAGAACTGAATGACTCAGGCCTTTTGTCTCCAAGTCACTTATCTGAATCTATCCTAGGCTGGTAATGGCTAAAAGTCATTACAAAAAAAATCAATGGCTTTTCCATGGCTTATGTAAGATGATTTAACAGTCCCAGTCTAGCTTCCACACCATGAAAAGCCATCATGCTTTGCGCAAGTTGCTATGCTTTCTAGGACTCCCAACAGAGGGGCTAGGAACCAAAAGGGCATCACAAATTTAACCACCATCTCACACTTTGAATGGGTCTCACCACAACCACAAGGGTTAAGGCACATTGGTAGAAGGGAGGGTAAGCTTGACTTTGCCCATGTTGTGGAGAGAGAAATACAGTCTTTGGTGCTCACACATTTCCAGAGAAGTATGTGTCTGACTCATTGTATGAGACTAATTGACTTTGATGGGTTTTGGACTGAACCCCAAATACAATCAAATCAATCAATCAAAGACTGATACGTAAGAGCCATGCACTGGTATTGTCACAGCTGGCAAAAGAATCCATTTCTACTGAATTCTGAGTTATTGTGTCTCCATGTGGATACTTAGAACGAAGAGCATAATGGGAATATGCAAGGAAAGTCAAAAGAGATCTTGTTCAAATACAAATAGCTTGCTACTCACAAGCTATGTTGTACTGCTTTTGAGTTTACACTAGTAAGGTCAGACATCTCCAAAACTGTTTCGATTATTTTTGTAGTGTTTGCAACCTGAAATCACTTCAGCAATGGGTGAAATAATGCTCATATAGATAAGTTGCCATTGGACAAGTAATAATACACAAAATAATGTGAGAAATAGTGAAAAGAAAGGGGGCATGTTGACTATGGCAAAGTTATTCTGTCTCCTTAGAATCAGAGGGGTAGCTGTGTTTGTCTGGATCTGTAAAAGCAGCAGAGTGTCCTGTGACACCTTATAGACTAACAGATTGGAGCATGAGCTTTCGTGGGTGAATACCCACTTCATTGGATGCATGTGTCTCCTTAATAACTTTTCAGAATATGTGGATTTCATGTCTACATATACCCCAATACCAATGCAACTGGAAAGTGGAAAATCTGTAACACAACAGGTTTTAATCCATGAAAATGTAGACTGCATTTATTTGGAATGGGGCCTCACACAACCACCCGTACTGGATGAGCTATAAGACGTTACTGGGAAAACTGAGAAGGGGTAGTAGGTTCAGATACCAAATTTTATATTATATTGTTTTCTGAGCTTATCAAACAAAGATAATTTTGTAAAAAAAAGATCTGGATTTGTAGAAACTATTCCACATAAGACATTGCAGAAAAGCAAAGCAAAAGAGAAAAAGGAAAGAGAAAAAAGGTAAAATAAAGACATGACTGGTTTTGGAGCCACGAGACTCAACAAGTTTGAATCTGTCAATTGGAATTACTTTTCCAGCTTGGGAAAAGAAGCATTTTATCAAAAGACCAAAGTATATGGGCAATCAATATTTTATGCTCTTAAAAGCACTGTAGGGCCTAACATGCACCTGGAAGGTAATGAATTTGATGTCACAACACAAAGATTTAACATTCTAATGTGCACATCAAGATAGTCTTCATTTTTCACCGGACACTATTCAGTAAGAATGGTGTTCTTGTAGTGAACACAATGCACTGAAACATATGGAGGTTTACAAGAAGCCCTAAACACAGACTAACAGAAAGAGAAATTAGAGCAAATAAGGGAGTTTTGTGATTTCACAGAATTTTACAAGGGGTTTTTATATTAGCCAGATGTCACCGATTTGATGTTGGCATGACTATATTTAATATGGTTTTAGAAAGTGACTGAGTTATCGTAGGACCAGGACAGTTAATAAGCAACCTCAGGGAACAAAGCTTGATCATTGGATTATGGACCCATCCATTGAGTTCTAGTCTGGTCTGGATAAAAAGGACTATTGGTTTGAGGTAGGACTTGTGTAGTGTACAGATAGGGTCTATGGGAACAGAGATATCATCTTGTTTCCTAATAGTGATAGAAGAAACATCTGGCTTGCATGGTGAGTAATACTTGTGTCTTCAGAGTGAACAGAAGAAGATTATTTAAGGAAATGGCAGTGAACACAGGTTCATATACTGGCAGCTATGGTAATATAAAAGAAAAGTTTTCTTCCTTTTTGAGACGGTCTGGATGCTTGAAAAGGCTTGGTTATAGGCTATAGAAGCATTCATCCTACTACGACAGCTACTTCTGATGCTAATCATAATTGTCTCACTATTACTTTGAGATCCTTCTGTCTGTTTGTTGTACTGAACTGTGAGATTATAAACTCTCTTGCAAGGGTCCCTTTGTGTTATATGCTTGTACAGCTTCTGACTGGGGCCGCTAGATGCTACTGTGATACAAATAAATATTAATATTTGTCTAAAGCACTGTAGTAACATTGAGAACTGAAGCTTTTGGAACCATAACTAAAATGCTGTGGGGATTTTTATTTTATTTTTTAAATATGTGCACTTTTAGGCTGCTCTTTGCAATACACACTGAGTTGGTAAAGCAAAGGTAACTCAAGTGGTGAAGATCTCGGTTTTGGTGCTGAAGGTAAAAAATTTAAATTCTGCTGATGACCATGTGAGTGTGTGGATTATTACATATCCACACACCCTTACACATGATTCTCTTACAACAGGGTTGAGGCTAAAGGCAGAGTAGTGTGGGTTACACTGTACTACTGATAGTCTGCTCAGTATAGAGATGACTTCATTTCCCAGTGCTGTTAATCTAGCACCCTTCACTAGATCCACGTTGATTAAAACAAGAATTTATCCCATTTAGCATATTTTGACTCAGAATGGACTCAAACACTCACCATTTTGTAAAAGATATAAACTACATGTGGTCATTGTTTTTTTTTCTTTCCTTAAATCAATTTCTTTTTTAAACATTCCTTTGGGAACGTTAACAGTTATAAAGCAGCTGGTGCATGCTGCTCTTGATTTTCCAGGAATACATTTGAGAAGACTGTTTATTTAGAGAAATGGATAGGTGTTAGCTGTCAACCCTCCTGGTGCAAAACAGCTTTAAAGCCATTCATGTTATTCCATTCTTTACGAGAGCCACTATCAGTATTATCAGAAGCTTAAAGTCTGAGTTCTTCCACCACATATTACATGCATGTATAATTTAATCTTCCAAACAATCATGTTGAAAATTAACTTCTTATTTTATTGATCTTTGCAAGTGCAATGGTGTCCTCAGGTTCCTGTAATATGAAGTGTGCCATTTCACTTGTTGCTACTTAATGATTATTTTTAAGAAGTCAGATGTACAATATGAGGAAAATCCTGACTCTGGGCACCTGGAGCTTCATGGCTTAGCTTGGCTTTGCAGCCAAGGAGCAAAATGGGAATCTGTGGCATGAGCAGTGTTTCCCAAACTTGGGATGCCGCTTGTGCAAGGAAAGCCCCTGGCGGGCCGGGCCTGTTTGTTTACTTGCCACGTCCGCAGTTTCAGACGATCACGGCTCCCACTGGCCACAGTTCACTTCTCCAGGCCAATGGGGGCTGTGGGAAGCGGCATGGGCTGAGGGATATACTGGTCACTGCTTCCAGCAGCTCCCATTGGCCTGGAGCAGCGAACCGCGGCCAGTGGGAGCCACGATTGGCTGGACCTGCAGACATGGCAGGTAAACAAACCGGCCCAGCCCGCCAGGGGCTTTCCCTACACAAGCGGCATCCCAAGTTTGGAAAACACTGCTCTAGCACACTGAGTTTACAAACCTTTTCAATATAGTTTTCAGTCGCTGTATTACCTGCTTTGCATATAAAGATAAATCCCATCTTTTTGCAATGGAAACTTTTTTCATTTCTTTTTTTAAATAGAAAAAGCAAAAACCCTAAACAAATCTGAGCTAAATCACAAACATCAAGGATTTTTATATGCCCATCAAATCTTAATAGTACATGTTTAATATTTTACTGCTTCCCACCACAATCTCAGTTCAAAATTTCCTGTTACAAATACTTAAAAAGTGAATGCAATGTTTTTAGAGAGCTGGTGCTAAGAGTCGTCAAACCAACCATGAAAAAAGGGGATTCAATCAAAGTTTTTAAAAGAAAGCAAAGACAAATGAAAATACTCAGCTATATGTGACAGAGGCTAAGCCACAGTCTTGCAGAGCTAGCAAGTGCCACACAAGCCCACTTCAAAATTGTCCTCAGCTTGACTTGAATTCAAAAGGAACATTACCTGCTTAGCTCCGATTACCAGTCCATCAAGTTTCTAAATAGACACTGTTAGCAATGAAAGCTTTCAAGCACTCAGTTATAACCTAAATGGATTCCAGAGGAATGAAGCAGCTCTAATAAATGAAAAGACATGTCTGCCCATAGGCATGGAAAAAATCTGGATAAAGGAATTAGGTGTTCCACTGTGCAAAAAGTAACAGATGACTACAACTGCCGTGCATTATATATAAGCCACTTTCTCCATAATGTATACAAACATGCTACAAACATAAAGAGGGGAGTAGTTTATCTGATTTCAGAGGAAACAGATGGTACTTGGAGACTTAAAAAAACTGCAAATATGTATTTTAGCTGTACTTTATATTGAAAGTAAAAACCCATTAACAGTAACTTGCAGGTGTGTATGGCACTCAATTATTCTAAACTGAATATACTCAGCTTTTATTTTACAAACTACAAACAGATCCTCTATGGAAAATCTACTAGCTCATCCACCTCTCAAACTTTTGAAAACACCCTTATCAAATCACTAAATGCCCAACTCTGCCACCCTTACTCACCTTGAGTACCTCCTTACTATACAAGTAATATTCATTCAATTCAATGGACTAATTGTATAGTAAGGTACTGCTCAAGGTGAGAAAGAGCAGTAGAATCAGGCCCTAATACAAAAAATAGATCAACACATATAAAGAATTGCTCAGATACAGATAATACAGTATTAGGTGCATTAGGGATAACTAGATACATAGAAAATTGAAAAAGGGAGATAGAGAACTAAACACTTTTAGTGATGGTAAGTGAATTGTTAAACTTATTTAAGGCAAGAATTTGATTACTAAATTGTGCTATCATCTATCCATGCACCCTTTTGTTGGCAAATATTGAAAGTTTGTGACATTAGTAAATAGGGAAATGTGTAGATTAATTTTAAAAATCTCTAGCTCCACATTGGGAAACTTGGGTATATTTAAAGACTGTGGAGGCTGGGATATAGGCAGATGCGTTTTGTGCTTTGAATATTAGCAAACAAAATGTCACGTATTAAATCATTCAAATTCAGAAGACTAACTGCAGACACCTCATGTCATCTTTGATATAAGCCTTTGCTGCATCTCCTTTGTAATAGGCTCCTTCCGGACTTGCAACTCCGAAAACAAAACAAAAAAGTCAGTTTATTCAGAGGTAATAATTAGTACCAACCAGAGTCCCGGAGAATTAAATTTTCTATCTATGGAAGAATTATCGTACAGGCAGCAACAGTGCACAGATTCCTATATGAATCTGCTAATGTGATGTTGACTAGTCACAAAGAGACTACCTCTATGGGAGAGTGAGTAATTCAGTCTTCCATATCCATTCAGTCCATGGATTCTCTGCTGAAACTGCCAAAATGTGTCAATAATCATGATACATTTGGGTTTTTTTTTTTATGATGCAAACTAGGAACTAGGGTGTTCCGAAGCCTTCCCCAGCAACAGCAAATGGGCTTGCAAGTCCTTATGCAAATATAAAGTTTTGTTTTGGCTAAAACTAACAGTGATTATGTCACACTAAAAGAAATGATCTGAACAAGGTACACACAAACACAAAAATAAAAGCCACATGACAGAAGAATCATTCTCCTCAGCAATGCCCATAAAACATTAAATTCATGAATTTATGGAACCCATCATCATCAACCACAACTACAGCCTTCTGCATCAGCACTGGTCTGTTTTGACTAATGGCACTTGCTTTATTCTTTGGCTTGTCTCTTTTGCTTTAAGTAGAGCAGGGGCTGAATTAGAGGCAATAGGACAGCATAGGTGCTGACCCCGTAGGTGCTCCAGCCCTCGGGCACCCAAGGAAAAAAAAGTAGTGGGTGCTTAGCACCCACCAGCCACAGCTGATTGGCAGCTCAGGGAGATGCTTGGGGGAGGGGCAGAGAGCAGAGGGCCTCAGGGAAGGGACGAAGTGACAAGAAGAGGCAGAACAAAGGCAGGGCCTTGAGGGAGGGGGCGGAACAGGGTCAGGAAGAGGCAGAGTGAGGGCAGGGCCTTGGGGCAGAGCGGCCATGGAGCACCCCAGGGGAACAAAGTCAGTACCGATGTAGGACAGGATGAATTAGGAGGACCCAGAAATCATTGGGAAGATCATCACTATGGCCACACTTATTACTGATTTCACTAATTCTGTTCCTGCTGCTATTTCTTTGCTTCACGCTATTTTATAGTGGAAATTTATGGAACTAAAATATAGTGGTGGGAAGTCACTGTTCTTCCCTCACTCCAACTCTCTCCTCCAGTTCATTATTGTTCATTTTCCTGTCCAAGAAAGATGCTCCATCATTTCACCTTATGCTTCCCTTCTCCCTTTTTACCCTAAAAAACAAAATAGATCTCTTCCCAATATTTTTTCAAATACAAAAGGAACAAACAGAATGTCATAAGTTACATAAAAGTAAATTTTGGTGAATGTTTCAGGGATATTTTTGTTGGATGTCATCCCTTGCTATAACACCCAATGCAAATGAAAGTACTGCAGGTCTCCTGAGCAGCAATCGGATCAAAAACAATTTGCCACAGGAACCTGAATTTAACTTTTGACCTTCAGCTTCTGTCTCCACCATGAGGAAAACAATTTGTTTCCACTAGTCTGAAAGCTGCCTTAGGGTTAATGCTGAGTTTTGCAAAAGCACTTCAATGCAAAAGTGATCATCTGATGGTTGGACTGTCTCATTGTTTGAGCAAGGAAGTCATTCTCAAGCTGCAAGTCAAACACCTTGCTATACACAAAGACAGTACTTCTGCATAGCAATCCTGTGTGCCAGTCCAAAGGCAGATCCAGAAATAGGTGAGGCCTTAAGGGCAACTTTATATTTTTAAAAAAAATTGTAACTGAAACTGTTTCATGGACACAGTGCTACGCCTCCTTATCCATCCTCCTGTTACAGCTTAAAAATCTTTCATCTTTACAAAAACCATCAGAATTACACATGTACACTGTACATAAGCCAACTCAGCTTTATTCAGCCTCTATGAAAAGTGCAATTTCTCCACCATAATTCCATGTTGTTGAGCTACAGACCAATCCTTCCTGTCCAATGGGATTCAGCCCTTCCAGCTGTATTGGGGATTGAGATATCAGCCTTAAACTCCTGACACCTACAGCACTGAGTGATGTAGCTAGGTCAACTTACATTTTAAGTATAGACCAGTCCTAAGTATGAAAGCTGCAAGAGAGACAGGGCAGCTCATGGAGTCCCTGCTAAATCCCCCCTCCCTCTGAAAGGAGGTTTTTGCACTCTAAGGAGCTGCACAGCACAGGCAACCCGAGCACTGTATCTATGGTGACCAGAGTCAGAGTGAAAGAGATACAACCCAGCACTGGCTACCAAGAGCCAGCTGAGGCCACAGGAGAATTCCAGATCAGGGCCTGGTTGGAGACATGAGAGAACCCTGCTCCACATACAGGTGAAGAAAAAGTAAGGGGATTTTTATTTAAGCTGGCCACTGTCACAGCATTGCAAAACTCCATCTCAGGACATTTGACCTTGGTCATACCATCCACCTTGGGAAATTGCCAGGGAGGGAGCTGGAGGAGTTTGAGGGTGTTAGGAGATGGGGGAATTGGCTTAATTATAAATGTTGATTAATTTGCAGTTAACCTTAATCCCTTCTTTCCCCAGATCCTATTTTCCTATTCCTATAAAGTTCCTCTATTTGATATACTGTTATTTTTGGTGTATCATTCCTTTGCTTAATTTACTTTATTGTCCCCTGTGTATAGGTACTTACACTCCTTGCCAGCTTGTAGGATTAGCATTGAGTTCTAAAGACACAGCACTCTTGCATATACACTACAATGGGGAGTCACTCTAAGTAGAGGCATCAGGCACCAAGAAAAAAACCTGGGACTCAACCTGCACAAGGAGAGTGGCAAAGCTGCTCCAAATATCATTGATACCACACACCTGGGAGAGAAGAGGGAGGAGTCTTAAACCGCAGCCGCACACGTAAAAGACTCATGCATAGTACCCATCCCAAAACTCAGTCTGATTAAACCTTTTTACCATTGCACCAATATGTATGTGGATATATTTCACAGACATACAAGAACATTAGAAAGGAGTAATAATATAGATAAAGCACAAAACTTGTCTTGAAATACTAACAGAGGATATGCATTTCCTCTTCCTTCTAGTAACATTTAAACCACAGTACATCTCTGGGTAATAAAAGAATTTCAGCACTTCACCAAAGCCTTCTTCTCCTGGTTTATATTCAAGAGATTGTTCCTTCTCAGTATGTCGCCCACAGTAGAGGTATCCCTTGGTACTCCCTGCATGAAGCTCCCAGAGAGATTCAGGGGTATCAAAATCCCAGCATATCTATAATCGCTTTTTCTCAAGTGGCAGAAATCCATTTAATTTCATTTGCATTTTATTTCCCTCTCCAACCAATTTTAAGACCTCTCATCTGCCCTACAACCCCCACAGAGTAAATAGGATGGACTTGGATCTTAGATTATAAAACCAGAAGAGATCACTATAATCCCCTTGTCTGGCCACCTGTATGAGGCCAGCCATCAAACGTTCCTGAATTAACCCTGTTTGAACTAAAGCATATATTTTGGGAAAACATCCTATTGTTCTCTTGGCAACGTGCTACTGTCAATACTTAACTTCCATCAACAAGATCATTTCCTGCAGACCTATAGGTTTTACTCCCAGTGCTGTCCACACTAGACCTTGTTTAGCTTGTGATTAAAAATATAGAGATATATATTAAATATTTATTAGGAAATGCTAATATTTGACAACTTTTTAATTTTAGAAAGATCAAAACAAGTTTTGGAGTTTACAACACATACTACGGAAATATACATTATTTAAACTGTGTTACATCAACAAATTATATATATTACATAATTTTATTTATGGATTATATCCATAAAAGAGTTCACAAAGTCAATAAAAGCCCTAAAATGAACAACAAAGAGAAAGCAAATAGGTAATCATTCACAAATAAGAATAGTAACCCCCCTGTGCTAGAAGACAACAATGCCTGAAAGTGTCCCACAATCCCATCTGTGTCATGTTGGCCACGACACAGCTACCAAATTATGTTTTCTCTTGCAATAGCTCTCAAGGGTTCTACTTGTCTGTAAAAATCAACTAATGCATTGTTGGTGCTATACAAGAAACAAGGCCATGCCATGTGTGTTAGGGAAATGAGCAATTTTTGACAGCACTCCCCCGGGCAATTCCTCAGGTGAGTTATCTTTCTATCAATGAACCTGAATGGAAAGGCTGTTATTCATTGTATAATTATACACCATTCATTGAAAGCTAACAAGTTGGGTAAATTCCATGTAGAACCCATACACTACAGAAAGTGTTGTACAGAGTTTTATACTTTCATATACTATTTTTCTATGTTTCTACCCATAGCATTATATTGGAATTTCTGTTAGCAGGAAAAATGCCCCAGGGCAAGCATTTTCTCAAACCACATACATTTAAAGAATAAGTCTTTAGGATTGGTCTGTGCATCAGAAGATGTTTCAGCTAATACAAACGGGCATATTGTTGTGTAGTGTTGTAAAGAAAACAAGAGAAGAGTGCAAATCTGCAGATTTTCAGTCCTGATGAGATAGGCATGTTTGATGCAGGTAACTGAGGACATTTCCCAAGTCTGGGATTTGTCTAAGTGTAGGAAGAGGACAGTTACCTGGTACTTCATACAAGTAGGATGGGAAAAAATAGACAAGCTGAAAGAGCCTAAAGGAATAAACTCCTCTCTCTCTCTGTCTAGTAACTTCCTCAGAAGCCACTTTATAAAGGAATCTTTTTGATATCTATAGGGAGCTTCAAAAACTCTCTCTCTGTAGAAGATAAACTTGTTTGTTAGCATGATCTAGGTTACCTCATAGGAGGTACTTTCTGTGAACATTCTACATGAACCTGTGGCCTGGAAAGCTGGAATTTAGGAGATAAGTGTTGTGACAAAGTTCCTCCTCTACCTTGGTGGGGCCTGCGCTTATTGGCGGATTTGCTCACCTCAGTGATCTTCCCCTCTGGTGGAACCCACAGTCTGGGTCAATTCCTCCTGTGTCTGATCAGGAGTTGGGAGGTTTGGGGGGAACCCAGGCCCACCTTCTACTCCGGGTCCCAGCCCAGGGCCCTGTGGATTGCAGCTGTCTATAGTGCCTCCTGTAACAGCTGCATGACAGCTACAACTCCCTGGGCTACTTCCCCATGGCCTCCTCCAAACACCTTCTTTATCCTTACCACAGGACCTTCCTCCTGGTGTCTGATAATGCTTGTAGTCCTCAATCCTCCAGCAGCACACCCTCTCACTCTCAGCTCCTTGCGCCTCTTGCTCCCAGCTCGCTCGCTCGCTCGCTCGCTCCTTCCTTCCTCCCTCCCTCCCACACACACACACACACACACACACCTCACTGACTAACTGGGAGGCTTTTAACTAGTTCCAGCCAGCCCTTGATTGGCTTCAGGTGTCCCAATCAATGTAGCTATCTCCACTGCCTTCTAGAAAGATCTTAATTGGCCCCAGGTGTCTTGATTAACCTGGAGCAACTGCCATTTGGTTACCAGGGTACCAGGGATTTGTTTAGCCTGGGGCTAACATTCTTGTTCCTCACTACTTTACTGTAGCCATCTGGCCTTGCTCCATCACAGTGTGTTCTGCCATTGCTAAATTTTGTTTTCTAAAGCTTATCTGAGGAAAATAGCTCAGAATCACTATTCCGCACTAACTCCCCATTGGACACTTTTATTCCACACGAAGAGTGCTTTTGTGAGGTTTAGTTTAATCCATTTCGGAAGTGGATTAAGCTAAACTGCAGAAGTGAAGAAGAAGATTGTCCATATGGGGAGTTAGGAAAACCTATGACACTTAAAATTCACACTATCGTTTATTTCACAATAACTTGCCCATTTCGAGAAGCCCTAAGTGGAAAATAAATCTATAGTCGTGCTGCTATACTTCTGGGTTGGTATTCTATTTTAACAATGAGTCATGACCTCAATGGAATCTATTTGAAGAAGAGTGACTTGCAGCTTCCTTAGGAACCCATGCAACTGCCCTAGAGTTGGATGGAAAGGGCAGGATCAAGCTGAAATCACACACTGAGAAACTGTCCAAGTTATTCACCAAATTTAATAGGAAGGATATTAGCACTAGACTGAAGTGTTTAAAGTATAGTCTTAGGTAAATGTACAACTCTTAGTTTAAATAGGCTGAAGACAGAACTGTGGGAGAGCCTCTGTAAAATAGCTTTGTTTGCTAGCCAGTTCACAAAGAATCTGAAAAGAACTGGCAAATTGATTAATTTACAGGTTTGTCCTCTTTAACTCATCCCTCTTTCACTTTACCACCCCACCAAACCAGACAGAGGATAAATTTGTAAGTTTGGCACTGACTGAATTTCAAAATATAGATCTTCCTCAAAAGGAAGGACTCTTGAGCCCAATCAATATCCCTAAGCAGCACTTTTTAGATAATAGCCTCTTAATATAATTCAGAAGACTCAATATTAGAAGATAAATCAACCCTCCATTTTTGCTCATGGGTGGCTCTTTTTGTCTGCTTTACCGTTTTCAAGTGGGACTTAGTATTCTCCTTTTATATTCCCACACTCGGGTGACTTGTGATTATCGCTGTGGGTAGAAAAGCTCTTTAAATATCAAAGATCAGAATATTGCAGCTACTGGTAGGTGTCAGTATTGCCTGTATATACATGCCACAAACAGAACCCGCCACTGTCTTTCTTAGCACTACTGGTCTCTTATCAAACGTAAGAAACTAAGTGTTCTATTGTGACATTAATAGTAGATGAAAAGCCAGTGCAAACGTTTTAAAATATGCAATATTTGTAAGTAAGGAAGTAATCAAATGGTCATTTCTTGATACTGCTGCGGGACAGACTTAAAAGGAACTCCTAGATCAGGGGTAGTCAATAGGTGGACAAATCCAAACTGCCAGATGCTTTTGAACGGACCGTTAAATCTTTTTATTTACTTATTATCATCATTATTGTTATTTTTGTATTATTTTCTCTGGAGTCTGGACCTTGACCAAGAAATTTGAACCATGCTTTTTTTTGCCATCAGGACAAGGAGAGTGTCTTCTTAGGTTCTGTACAGTGCCTAGCACATTTGAGCCTAGATTCTGAGTGAGCTGTGGATGTTACCATAATATGAATATTAAAAACAATAACAATAATAATGAGGAGAAGGTTGTCGGGCAGGGAAGTCTGCTACAGAAGCTTGAATTTATCGAAAAGGTTTAACATATTTAAATACAACACAACATATATCAATAAGAGGCACTTCAGAAGTGACATATGCAAAATAACTGTGTAAGGAGATCATAGAAAATTTATAATACAGCTATTATCAGGCCATGCAAATAAACCTATTAAGTAAATAGTCTACAGAAAGCTAGTCATTAGACCTGGGGAAAAAATGTCAGCCAAGCTTTTGTTGGCTGAAAAATGCAGATTTGATAACAATGAAACATTTTGGAAATTTGTATCATTTTCACTTAATTGTTTTGGTTGGAAAAAATAAGAACAATTATCGAAAGGAAACATTTTGATTTCTTTATTCAAAACAACTTTTGAAATTGCCTTTAATTTTATTGTAAATAATTAAAAATTAAAAAAACACACAATCAAAATTAAATATTTTTGTGTGGTCAAATGAAATGTTTTGTTCAGCTGAAAATGATTTTTTTTCAAAAATTTTGTTTGCCAAAAAAAATCACAAAATTTCATTTTTGGTTTGAATTAAAACAGGGATGTTTTGATTTTTTGGAGTTGACAGAAAAATGAAAAATCCATTATTTGTCCAGCTCTCCTTATCACCTCTGGATTCTAATGAGCTCTACATGAGGTCCATTCAGAGGCTGAAATGAGTGCAGAATGCTATGACCTGCTTCTTAAGTACAGTTGGATGTAAAGCAGTGCTCCGGGATCTGCACTGGCTCCCAGTTTGTATCTGTGTAGAATACAGTGTTGGTTTTAACCTATGAAGGTTAAATGATTTGGGACCTGGTTACATGAGATTGCCTCTCCCCCCATGACTTAATGCCATAATTGGCCATCAATATGAATGAGAAGGGGATGCCCGCAGGGTGCACTCTGTGAGGGGTTCTCAACTCTGGAACTTGCTTCCCCTTTTGGTCTGCTAGATTTGTTAACCTTCCTGACACAGTGCAAAGCCTGTTTCTCGCTCTCTTTTATCAGGTTGTTGGGGTGAGGGTTAGCTGATGGTTGGGCAGTTATATTCAAGAATAGTCCTCTTGTATTTTTTTTTGAGGGCAGGGGTTAACCCATGGGCTCGATCTTGGCACAATAAAGGGGATGCTATAAGCCATATTTGATAAATATATATGTAATGATTTCTCTGTTTTTCAAACTGTTGTTAAAAGGTTAGTGGCGTACATAAAGTCAATTACTCTGCACTTGTCAAAGGAAGGCTATGCAGGTATGTCAAGAAAGCAAACAGAGAAACAGAAAAACCATTCTCCACCACCACATGCATCTGATTCAAAAACCATCTCTGTTCTCTCCCAAACCTTACTGAAATGCCACAGAATGGAAACATTGTGTGCTTCAGCACCTTGCATTCACTAGATTCCATTTGTGAATAATATTTCCTCTTTTTGGTTAATCTGTCAGACCGGCATACTCACCCCACCTCTGAGAAGAAGATTGCTCACTCCCCTAGGAATATAAATTGTACTGTTATCTGATTTGTCACACAAGATAGGACATAAAAAAAGACCGCTGACGAAAATGTCTTTACAGCTCTTTGATCTTCCTGTAGATGGTGTATGTACATATATAAATGCATAGATTCCTTTATAGGACAATTTAGAGTTTACTTGGGAACTGCTTAAAAATCTATTTATTATGTGTAGCACAGTGCCTAATCAGACACAAATGTGTGCAAAGATACACATCTTAAAAAGTAGAGCTGGGCAAAAATGTCTTCTCTGTACTATAAAATATTGTATATTAGAAACCCCAAAGCATTAAGTAAATGTTCTGGTCTGGGAATTGCTCAGATTTGCATCAGTCAATCATAATCACCAACTAAGTCTTTTAAAACAGCAATCTTTACTATAGAATTTTAATATTCTACCACACTTTGCTTTCTTAAAGGGACACTGTAGTTTAGCCTCTGTAAGAAACTAGATTACAACTCCTCTGGACTGTCTGGAAGCTCTCCTTTCCTCCCTTCACATACCCCACAAACAGCTAGGCAAAGAATCAGCAGCAGAGAATAAGGGGGTGGGGAGGGGAACAATCTAAACATATAGATATTCCCACAGGATAAGTGGTATGGCAATATGCTTCCACGGGCATTAAAGGAACCCTAAATCCAATCATGGCACAGCTTTTGGGAAGATAAGAGGAGGATACTCCAATCCGTCCTGCTCTGCTAGCTCTAGATTAGCTAACAGCAGTATGGCTGCCATGCCTCTAATTAATTATGTATCAGGACCCAGCGTGCCAATCCATTCCCAAATATCCCTGAAAGTGAACTCCTTCTACACCCTAAGAACTCCTACTAGGCAGCAATGGAGAAAGGCAATGTGCCCATTTTCAGCTAACTATCTTAAAAGTAAGGCAACACCACTGTAATTTATAGCTAGGAGGCTGTCAGTTCTGCCGACTCTCCTGAAATAGTCTTCATAACTCACTCAGACACCATGGACCATACACCCATTATATCATCACCCAGCAATGCTGCTAAAGTTAAAAGGTCAGTTACTCTTTCTATTAACTCCCATTTTGGAGAAGTTTATAACTTAGAACTGAACTGAACAGCTATCAAACTTAGAATACAACATCTTGGCCTGAAATAATTTAGTTTATTCTTACAAATTTTCATTTTACATGGTTTGATTATTCCCCCTCCCCCATTAGAAAGTGGAATCCACCCCCACCCTACCCCCCACTCTTCATGACTAAATAATGAAGTATGATTCAAGAAAATATTAGGACTTTTCCTTTTCCGTGACGAACAATGGCATCTGTGATTACACTAGCTAGGACAAAATTTACAAGAATTATCAGTGTTCATGCTTCAAGGTATAAGCTCATCTCCATACATACCTTCAGGACTAACGACAGATGAATATGTAATGCTGGCAGACCCCAGTCGTCAGAAGGTGGGATTGAACCCGGGACCTCTGAAGCTTAGTGTATGAGTCTCTACTGCATGAGCGAAAAGCCACGTGGTTGTTAGCTAAGCCTAACAGATTTATCAGTCTCTACCTGGGCTAGGTGCCACTAGAGGGGGACAGAGTGCCACACACCAAGCAGATCTGGGTTACAACTACACAATTGGTCTGATGTATTATAGGAGAGAAAAGGTGTTCTCTTTTCTCTGAAGCATCAAAAATAGGCCCCCCGTCAGTGACAAGACACCTGGTTAGCTGGACCAATAGGCTATTCCACTATTTCACTCCCTGTTCCCAGGCATTTGTAAAGTTCTGATTTTAGCCGAGAGGTAGAGAATAGGCATAAGGATCCTATTCCTTCCTTTGCCCATCTCAGTCAGACTGCAGTTTTTAGAAGGGTTCAGCACATATATTCATGGCCCTGTTTCCAAAAGAATTCAGCTCTCACTTCAGCACCAAAATTAATTGCCAGGTTTTCAAAAACTCCCCCAAGTATGCCTAGCTCTTTTGAAAATCTGGTGCTGAAGTGTGAGCTGGCCCTCAGAGTCTGTGACTGGAGCACAGCTATGGCACAATGTCACACAATCATTTATTATTTGTATTGTTACAGCACAGGGATCGGCAACCTTTGGCATGCGGCTCGCCAGGGTAAGCCCCCTGGCAGGCCAGGCCAGTTTGTTTACCTGCCGGGTCTGCAGGTTTGGCTGATCTTGGCTCCCACTGGCCGCGGTTCACCACTCCAGGCCAATGGGGGCTGTGGGAAGCGGCGCGGGCTGAGGGATGTGCTGGCCGCTGCTTCCTGCCGCCCCCATTGGCCTGGAGCAGCAAACCGCGGCCAGTGGGAGCTGTGATCGGCTGAACCTGCGGATGTGACAGGTAAACAAACCGGCCCAGCCCGCCAGGGGGCTTACCCTGGTGGGCCGCGGGCCAAAGGTTGCCGATCCCTGCTATAGCACCTGAGGAATCAGGGCTTCATTGTTCTAGGCACTGTACATATGCATATAACAAAAGACGGTGTCTATATCAAAGACCTTACAATGTTAGTATAAGGTGAGACAACAGGTAGATGGATATAAGAGAGAGATGGCTAACACTAGAACTTCAAGTTGCTTTGAGCAATATTAGGCACAATTCAAAATGAAGTAGCAGCATTTACTCAGGAATGGTCTTTGCTTCAATTGAGCCAGACCCATGAGATTATACAAATATGTGCCCCGTAACATCACAAAATGTATAAATACCAAAGGTATGTTGACATCTTCTCCAAAATTGGTTCATAAATCTGAGTTTAACATAACAACCAAACAAAAATACACCAAGTTTCACAATAACTACTACCACTCCACCAGCAATTATTTACAGTAACAGTATCTTGACCAAAAGGTACATTTTACATCAAAACTCCTAAATACTAATGCACAGAAACCTATCCAGCCATTTTTCATCCATGTTTATAATCACTGACTGTTTCTCAAAACTAGAGAAAGCATAGCACTGATTCCTAACACTAAAACACAATAGGCTGGAGGCACAAAAGGAATTAGGTGCCTAAATCTATTATGTTTTAATCTCCACTATGATGTATAAAACTCCTGCCAATCCTGTGATTAGCTCACTCACCTGAGATGTGGTTCAATTCCTCTCTCTCTCTCTCTCTCTGCCAGAGGATTTGGACAGGGATCTCCCACCTCTCAGGAAAGTGCTCTGAGCTATGGGATATTCTGATGTGGGTCACTCTCAGTCTCTCCTGTTGAAGCTGTTCCACTGTGTATAACTAATGAAAGAGAGATGGGAGCTGGGATCCTGGACCCTCCCACATGGGTGTCCTAACTGGTGGACTACAGCATCATCCTCACTCTCTGGCCCAATAACTATTTAAGTATTTATCTATAGCTCAGTGGTTAGAGCACTCTCCTGAGAGGTGAGAACCCCCATTCAAATATTTTCTCCCCCTCTGGCAGAGACAGAACCTGGGTTTCCCACATCCCAGGTGAGTGCTCTAACCACTGGACTAAAAGCTGGATGGCACTATCACTTCCTCCAATGGTATAGGCAGCTAATGGCAACATCAGGTTCACAGCTGGGAATCACAAGCAGAGATAGTTATCTCCCTGCAGTCTGAATTTAGGTTCCTATCTCTGTGAGAGGGATGAGGCTTAGGACACACCCTTCTTGTCAGCATCTCCTATTGGCTAGCTTAGGCAGCTTCCCACCTAGCATGCCCGCTTTTGTGAATTGCATTCTATGGCACCTGTCTTCCCCCATTCATTGTATGGGAGTCACTGTGTGGGGAGCCGAGGTGCCTAACTCAAGCTTTGTGGATTGCAATGATTTTCTAGGCAGCTAAAAGATAGGTGCTGTGATGCTCAGCATCACCATGCCTATCTTCTTTTGTACATCCAGCCCCACCTTGCTGTCCAACAACTCTCCATATGGAAATAGATTCTACAAAAAAACAGATTGCCAAATCCTCAAAGTCTTGTTTCCAGCATTAACTGGTGCTTAGGAGCTGTTTACACTGTAAATATTTTTCAACTAGGTATACAGCACTCTCATAACCAAAGGACCAAGTCCATATTTTGCAGACAAGATGACCTAGGGAATAATTTCAATTTTGCAGAAGTGTTTTAATTATAAGTTTTTTTAAAAAGTATTTACAAAAACTTAGCCTGTTTTGCATGGGTACTAGATCTATTTTGCTTCCAATAATGTCAGTATGTGCTGCCATATGAAATATTTTAAATTAAGCCTTGTAATGACTAAAATAGTTCTCACTTAAACCATCAGTTAGTTGAGTTCTTCTACCAAGAATAACCATAGAACATTGAAGTTCCATGGGAGAAATGGGTGAAAAAGATGGCAGAAGCTAATCAAGAAGGCATGGCAGGGAGGAGGACTGAACAGTCTCCACAGCCACTTGTCAGTAGCAGAATCGTGGGTCCCTCTGTTACGTTTCAGTCCATGGCAGCCTCCTCCTGTCCATAAAGAAGGGAAGTGCAGCCATATTCATCCTATTGGACCTCTCTTCAGCATTTGATAAAGCTGATCACTAGAGTTTCAGCCAAATCAAACCACCCCCTGTTCCAAAGGAAGACGTAAGAAATCCTGGAGAAAGCAGTTATGGAATAACCTGCCTCTGATGAAAATTTCTTCCTAACTCCCATTAGTTAGAGATTGTCTTATGCCTGGAAGACTGAGGGTTGCAGTTCCATTTTCTGAAGAATATCTGTTTCGTTCCAGTAGTCCATTAGACCTTGCCATTTAGTCAGAGTGGTTTACTTGCTACCAAATCTTCCAGATCTTGGCCAGCATGGACTCTCAAGCTCTCTCAACAATCTTAACCATAACCAAGAAACCTTGGTCAGTGGCCCATTCTTGAAAATCCTTTGGCTAAGTGTCAAAGGTTTCTCCTTTCTCCAATTCTTAGTCTCCAAACATAATGTAGAGGTAATTCTGCCTTCATGAGACACGTATCAACTCCCTTTCTGCCAACCACCTTAACATTAAAAGGTTGTGACTTTGTAAGTTACTCTCTAAATAAAAAATATGGTTGTGCTACCTATGCTGGAATAGGTCTTGCTGACATGGACCCATTCCTATCTAATTCAGACTTCTGTGATATTGTAAGAGGGTCATTTCAGAGTATCAAATGTGTAAAAGCCCGCTAACCAACCCTGGCTATCCCCAAATGTTCTTCCTAAACTCTCACCACCTGCCATCTATGTTGGATATTTTAATAGGCACCACACCACCAGGAGATAGAGGGAATCAATCAAAATGGAGTTGAAGTTTTGGATTGGAACTTGCTCCATGACCTTAATCTTATCCATGACCCAAAACAATGGAGTACTTTTCATTCTGCCAGAAGGAAGCAAAACTATTTCCTTGACCTCACCTGGACCATTAGCACAATCATCCACTCCAAGCAGTAAGCAGTGTATTAAAAAACTCCCCACATAGTCATCATCATCCAATCTTAGCAAAGTTGGAGAAACCACACCTACTGTGAGTTCCAATAAAAATCTTCCTAGAACTATCAGAAGACAAACTTGGTCAGTGAATTGGGTAAAACTGGGCATTATATCCCACACATCTCTACTGAAGAAAGTTACATATGGTTCACAGAAGCCATTTACAAAGCTGCCACCAAGTCAATTCCAAGAGGTTGTTATAAGATCTAGATTCCCTGCCTATATAAAGAGTGTGCAGAACTCCTCAAAGGATATGAAGACAGTGGTGATTCAGACGTTGCCACACATCTGTTAGACAGCTGGAACATTTCTAGAAGAACAAGATGAAATAGAAGAACCACAGATGAAATAGAAAGGGTGATCAAAACACCGAAAACAGGTAAAGCACATGGGTTTGACAACATCTCCCCTGAATTCCCTAAGAATCTGGGAAAAACTAGCAGAGAATGGCTTGTCATCTTTCTATCTACAGTCATCCAGAAAAATAAAATACTTAATATCTGGCACAGAGCAAAAGTAATAGCCTTGCCAAAATCTGAGAAAGGCCACAGGCTGGCAACAAGTTACTGTCCAATTTCTCTGATAATCTGAGTGTAGGTCAAGCAGGTTTCAGACCAAACCACCGTATCTGTGATCAAGCGCTGGCACTCACCACCTACATTGAGAACCGCTTCCAGACCAGGCAGAAGACAGGTGCAAGTAGTACTGTGCATATGATACAATCTGGCACACGGGCCTACTGTACAAACTGTCATTGGTCCTACTGAAGTAGGTTGTCATGACTGTGGAAGTATTGCTAACAGGCTGACAGTTCCAAGTTTCAGTTGGACAAAAACCAGTTCCTGGATGTCCCCAAACACTCAGTTTTAGCAGCAACATTTTTCAACCCCTTCACAAATGATTTTCCAAATACCACTGCCAGGCATTCTATTTACACATAGACAACATCTGACTGGCAGTACAGGACCAGGATTTCAGTCACCTAGAAGAAATTCTCCATGCTGACATGAAATTATAACCTGTTATTGTAAAAGATGGAGACTTAAACCTAATACTAAAAAGACAGCTTCCTTATGCTTCCATCTGTGTCATATAAAGGCCAACAAACATTTCTGAATGAACACAGGCTGGATCATGACCCATGAACTAGGTTTTACACTGGACTCTATCTTGACTTTCAGGGAACACTTTACCAAGGCATTGCTGAAAATAAAGACAAGAAACAACCTGATCAGCAAACAAGCTCGTTTTACTTAGGGGCCCAATGTGCAGACACTCAAATTCTGGGCTTGTCGTGTGCTATTCTCAAGGCCCTTGGATTTCAGTTTTTATTTTGTTTAAAGTTTCCTGGGAATTTATCAAGTTTTTTTTTTATTTATTTTTTATTTTACACACAAAAATTTAAAAAATTGGTAAGCATAGGTGCAAAAAAATAACTCCACAGTTTTCTGAGTAAACATCAGAGTAGGGGAGGACAGGAAAAAGACAACAAATAGAGAAAAGTAAGGCTATTCTCTTTTGTATTTTTAAACATTCAAAAACATCCTCATGGTCTAAAACTTAGTCTGACATGGGGGGGTTGTTTCAATCCATTTTACTATTTTACTAACTTCTATTTGCTTTGAATGCTGCTAACATCCACACTGTCTGGAAAGCTGGTAATCTGTATGTGGTGGGTTTGACATTAACACTACATATACCAGCATTCAAGTCAATTGAGAAAAGTTCAATTGTTTCTGATGTGGAGTGATTAGATGTACTGCTAATGACAATAGGCAGGGCCTGACTCTCCCATTTGCCAGTGTGACCAATTAGTAGATGTAGGCCACATCTTTGCAGGCTGCACCCATCAGCAACTGCTGCCTGGTTTCCTCCTGCACTTCCATGAGGCTCTTCTCTCAGTTTTTCAATGGTTAAGATACTTGGGGCTTGTCTTCATGTCAGCGGTGGCGCCAGGCACCAACGTTCCAAGTGTGTGCCTGGGGCGACAAGCCGTGGGGGGCACCCTGACAGTCCCTGCAAGGGCGGCAGTCAGGCAGTCTTCGGCAGTTTGCCTGCGGGAAGTCCACCGATCCCGCGGATTTGGCAGCAGGTACACCGAAGCCACAGGACCGACAGACCTTCTGCAGGCAAGCCACTGAATCTGCGGGACCGGGGACCTCCCGCAGGCAAGCCACTGAATCTGCAGGACCGGGGACCTCCCGCAGGCAAGCTGCCGAAGGCTACCTGATTGCCGTGCTTGGGGCAGCAAAAAAAGCTAGAGCCGCCCCTGCTTCACATACAGAGCTACAGCGACGCAGCTACACTGCTGTGGCACTTCAGTGAAGATGTCCCTATGCCGACGGGAGAGCATCTCCCATTGGCATAGTTAATCCACCTCCCTGAGACACAGTAGCTAAATCGATGGGAGAAGCTCTCCCATTGACATAGCACTGTCTACACGGGGTGGGGGTTAGGTCAGTATAACTACATCACTCAGGGAGGTGGATTTTTCACACCCTTGAGCGACATAGTTATACTGATATAGGTCTGTAGTGTAGACCTGTCCGTAGGTTAACATGCTTGATTCGACCTTCTATGTAAATGTAATTGCAATATATATTTCCTGCCATTTTGTTTGCCTCTTTTTTGTTTAGAGGCAAATATGCTTCTGCGATTGTTTTATTTTTATGGAGCTACTGTGCAAATTTAAACCTTGTTTTAAAATAACTTTCAAGCCTTTTGGACTAACTCACTCATTTAAAAAAAATCCCCATTTTTAGAGCCAAAATAATTTACAATTTGCGACAGATGTTACCTTAAATTACTGTAGTCCTTTTACCGTCTTCAGAGATAGCTTTCCCTCCTTCTTTCTCTTGAATATAAGCCTTTTTTTTAATCTGACAGTTTCCCCCCAGTATATGACAAATGAAATCCTCCTAAAAGACATTTTCCAACAAAGTAGATGACTGTGTGTGATTACAGAGTATTACAGAGTATTAAAGACTAATTTCATAGGTGGCTGAGGGGTAAAGTAATAGCTTCAAAAACCTTTTTGGGGGGCAGGGGGGGAGAACTTAACTATTGGACTGAGGATTTTCTAAAGAAAAATATTTCTCTCATTTTAAATGATGAAAAGTTAGAATATTTTAGTGAAAATCTTTCAGACAATATGAATCTTATAAAAATGAGCATGGCTGTGTCAAGAAAGCTTCAGAAAACACACTGTTCACAGACAGGAAGGCATTGCAAACTGTTGCAAAAAGAAAGCTCAAACATGGAAAAGGGGTGTCTGGGATTTAAAAAAAAATCACCTGTGATACCAAATAAAAAGTATCTATCCAAGTCTGGTCTCAAACCAATGACCTAGAGGTGACAAGTTCTTCAATTATAATGCTTTCTAAGTTTCTACTGGTATTGCCAGCATTCCCTGTTCTAGGAAATGGGGAATCTTTCTCAAACTGTGAAAAATCTAACATGGTAGAAATGATTAAATGCAGCCATTGTATCCACTTTAGCAATTCTCTGAGTCATCCAGCTCCACTGTTTTGATCATAAAAGCTCAGAGCTCAAGTTCAAAAAAATAAAAAATCTGTGTGCTATATTATTCAGCAGCAAAGGTAAGACAGACATCAACGTCCATTTCTTCCTGATGTAGAGATTTTGGAGATTAAAATTAAATCATCCATTTAAAGGAATCATGTAGAACATACATGTTGTCATCATTTCTATCAACATGCAGAAACACCAAAGAACAATAATAGACATAATATATATTTGAAAAGGAGCAGAAAAGAAATATGTGCGATCTGCAACCAATACTGCACCCACAACAGAATGAAGAGTCTCTTCTCTTGAATAGTGAGAGCTATGATGAGCATAAAACCAGTGCTCCACACTTTGTTCTGGCTACCTATTCATTCCCAATGGCAGTTTTTACTCCCTATGTCCAATCAAGATCATTATGTTCTGCTGGGTTGCTCTTTCTGTTGGTTCCCAGGGTTGAAAACTCCAGGATTGTTTGCAGGATATTCTCAATGCCTTTGGAGCTTGCTTTCTGGCAGTTTGCAAGAGTGATGGTGCAGCAGCACAAGACACGTTTGGTCAAACACTTAATTGATCTCTGCACCACATTAGGGACAGGATAAGGCCTTTTTTTAAAAAATTGTCTTTTTATTACAGCATTTTAAATTTGACAAAATCCTGGAAGGCACGCAGGTGCTGAGACAACGGGCACAATTCACAGTTAGTTCCAAAGCCACTTACATGTTCAGATCACCACTCCAGCCATACTCCTTCAATCATTTTCCCCAGTCCCACAAGAAAGCGTGTTCTTAAATATTAAATCAGCAACATTTAGTTTGATTTTTAACCATATCACCTTTAATATTTATTTCTTGTAGAAGGAAGGAAGAGGAGGAATGACAGCAAGAACTTCCATCTCCCCCAGTAGAGGAGAGATACAGGGCACTGATGGATGAGAAGCTGGCAAGATATCATTCCTTGGAGTGAAACCAGAGGTGAGCCAGGGCAATTAAGGTAAAAAAAATTAATTCATCCTTAAAATTAAAATAGCTACAAACTAGACTAATGTAACAAGACACAGTTTTGGTGGATTGGCTACTGCAGTATTATTCCACAGACAAACAGATGTAACCTACAGGGCAAGTTCAACTAGCTAAAATCAGTCTTATTTCCTTCTCTCCTCCCACAGGCTTAAAATAAAGACCCCGTTGTCTCCATCAAGAAAAGCAGAAACTGTCAAAACAATTTTTTAAAAAATATGCAAAACAAATAACTGTTGAAGAATGTTTTAAAGGCACATTCTCTCTCTCTCTCTTTCTCCTTAATGCGGTTGAAGGAGGTTGTGCCTAGGAATGAAGGTAAGTGAAAAGGTAAGCAGATATGTTCCCAGATGGTGTGAAATGCTGTGAGGCATAACCTGAGATGGTAAAGTCTAGTGCGACTGGTGTTTTATCTGTGCTATGTAAGTAACCCTCCTACAAACTGAAGTGGATGAGGGGCAGTTCTATAAGCACTTTGTTAAGCTTCGAATTTTTCAGATATGTTGGAATTCTGGATTTATGCTGCTCATTCCCTCATGTTGAAGCCTCAGTATTTTCCATAGCCTTTGCCTCTTTTCTGTACCACCTTTTTTCCCCTCACTACAAACTGGCCAATGCATCAAATTACCCTAGATGTCCACCTTGGGAAATGCACATACAGTCTCAACTGACTAGATATCATAGACATATTATCTGGAAAACCAGTCTGTCAGCAGATTATACTTCACATTTGCAAAATGTAATAATTGGGAACTAAGCTCGTAACATGAGACTGGAAAAGTTAAGTGAGAGCTAAAGGACAACCTCTAGGTTTTTGTGGGGTTTTTTTTACCTCTTTCTCCCCATTAACCACATTGATAGTCTCTGTTCCTGGATTTCATCAAGTGGCACACCCAATATACTCTTGATGAATTCCTTTAAATCACAGTTTTTCATTCTTTTGTATTTTCAAGTAGTCCTGCTTCCAAGGAAGCCTAATTTATAATGTGGGGGAGGTTGCATATTTTTGGCACATGCAGTTGTGCAGATGTTATTCCTTAAGGAAGACCATCTTGATTGCCTGCATGAATAATGGCTATGAGATGGCAAAGAGCCAAGAGTTCTCTTATAGCAGAATGTATAAAACCACTCTCCTACTGAAAGAAGGCCCCCAGTAGGATAATATATTATTACGCATGATTCAAATTACAGGATCTGCAGCAGGGGAGCTAGTGGCTGTATCAGGACAGCCGCACACAGAATACTGATGATGGGATGATGGAATGCATCAGGCTTTGAAAGAGCCAAGATTTAGTGTTTAAATCCCTGTATTCTTTTGAAAGTGACTACATGGATCACCATACCACTGAAGCCTTAAACAAATTGTGCATTCTCATGATTTAAAAAAAAAAACAGGTTCTAGCAAAAGTATTTGAGTACGTTGCTTATTTTAAATAAATAAATAATAAAAAAATAAACTTTGCTTCTCTGGAGATTGATGACTTCTTGAAGCCCACTGGGGTTAATTTTATAAGACAATATTCAATTGTCTTATGTTTGATCCTATTACAGCTACTAGGACACAGTAGAACAAAAATTTTCTTCACTAGATTATGACGTCTGAAAACTAAATTCCCCAGTATTCTGGGCTGCTTTTAAATCACTTGCATAACAAATTACTTTGCCCACAAAGAACTAAATCCAAATGTTCAACACAATCTTGGATCCCCAAATGTTTTTCATTTATAAATGAATGCAGCTCAGGAAAATGTGCATGTTAAAAAAAAAAAAGATACAAACTATTTAATGATATAGAATGCTAGCTAGAAAGTATTGTTGTGGGCGAAGATCAAATATTTTCTCTATTCCTATGCAACTGTTAAATACAAAAAGGTTATAGCTAAACAAAAACTCTATATTTCGCTCTGCTGCAATATACCCTGAAGCAGTATGCAAGCTCTCCCTTAACTTCCTTTCATACTGGCTCTGGTATTCATTTATTCTGGTATATGGATGCAAATCAGGTGCATTGTGCTGAGGTGGGAGGAAGGGGGTGAAATTTTCTCAGAAATGACCTCAGTTCTATTCATTAGTAAAATGACATCTTGGCTGAAAGTGGCGGAAAATGAAATATAACAGTGCTGAACTTCACTCAGTTGTGACAGATGCATGTAAAAGCCTTCAGAGAAAGCCTGGTTTCTAAAATGGCCACTCCAATGTGAATACTGAAGCATTAAAATAAGTACTTAGATACTGATTGCGGCTAAAGATGCAAACTCCATGCTACAGCACCCTCTTTACCTTTCAAGATTAGGCAAGGTGATGTCAGACATTAATGGAGGAAGCAATGCCATACTAGGTAAGGAATACAAGGAGACAAACATGTTAAAAAAAGAAAAATTATATGCTCAATATTAACAATGAAAGGCTATTTTAAAGGCTTAGCCACGCCAGAAAAAGAAATGGAACAGTGCCCATGATTACCTGCAGAGACAGCACACAGTTTAAAAAAAAAATCAGGGAAAATGTAGCCCTGTTTTGCATAGCGATTCAAATTATGCTGGCAGAATAATTAATGGAGGGACCTAATCTCAGAGAAAAAAAGGATACGTTAAACAAAGTTCATTACTGCATGATGTAAATGAGTTTCTCACCAATGATGTCACTGATTGGCTGAGATGTGGAGCTGGTTTCGAACAGTGCAGCATGGCCGGATTGGCTGCTAGCTCTTCTGGTTACTGCCTGCTTGGGCAGCGGTCGAACCAGACACTTTCTGTCTCTCTTGTTGTCGTTTGAAGCAAATCTTGTTCAGCCCAGCTGTGTCTCCATAGTAGTGGCACCCTAAGAGAGTCTCCCTCCTGCTTCTCACAGCTCATCTGTAAGGCGGTCGCTGCTGTGAAATACCAGCCCTTGGCACAGAGCCCAGACTGCGTTGTTAGATCCGTCTATAGTACAGAAAAGAAATTTAAAAAAAAAAGCAGTTATTTCACCGAATTACATCCTAAGAAGGATTAGTAAACACTGAATTGCAGCTGATTTGTGTACTTCTAAATTATGTAGCTAGCACACTTCCTGAAATAAAACATTATCTAACCTGCAGTAACAGAACAGCGTTCATTTTAAAAAAGAGAAAAATAAAGCAACTCTTTGTTTACCTTGATTACAAAAAAAAATCTTCATTTTTCCCTAGAACCGTGACTGATTTCTCAAACATTTTTTAAACTTATCATCAGGTTTCTTTTTTACATCCGAGTCATTATTTTCTGTTTAAGACAAGGGATCTTAATTAGCATTCTTTTTAACTATGCAAACAGAGCAGGGCATGAAACAAAAATGCTGAATGAAGAATGAGAGAGAGAGAGAGTGTGAGAGAGAAAAAAAAATCTGTGCAGCTTTTACAGTTCAGCTGTCTGACCTCCTGCAAAAAGAATGCAGTCATATCAACTTTGCCAGACAATGGAGTACCTACAGGCTTTCCCCAGACAAGTCCTTTATAACCAGTCAGTATTATGTGCTGCAGACAGTGGCCAATCAGTAAGCTGCTTTTTACAGCAATGACACAATAGGTGCACTGGCCACACTGTCCTTCTAGCCCCTGACAGCAGTTCAGGTTCATTTATTGTGTACGGAATACACATACGTCTGTAATGTTTCCACTGTAAAAATTATCAACTGAGGCTCCCTTTGTTTTATTATAATTACATCATCCTACTTACTGCATTCAAGCCGCAGTGCCACTATTCACAGAGCGGCGCATAGGCATGTACGTCATATAAATATGCATGAGCACGCTTGCTTATTTAAATAATAAAATGCATCAATTGTTTTCCCCCCCCACACTCGTTACCGACATACTACATGAGTTACGAACACACAGTGAATACGATCACCGCCTCCTCTTATTTATCTAGCGAACATTTTTAAAACATAATTTTTAGCTAGTAACTAAGAAATAATAAATATATCTTCAAACCCAAACAAATCTCAGTCTAGAAATGAAATTGTATTACAGACCTAGGGCATTTTTCCTCTTGTCACTAAACATCAGAGTAAGAGCCTGTAAGTGATTCTGCACGCACTCCATCATAGCCACACATCAGATGCCCAGTTCTTATTAAAAGCTTGGTGATCACCCAGCATGTGCATGCATCTAGCTTGTGTATTTGGACATTCTGTAATTACAGCATCTTGTGTAATAATACCTGAAACCACTCATAGATTCAAAAGATTAAATCATCACTTTTCATGTATTAGACAGACATAATTGGGCAAGTTCTATTGTGGGAACTGCCATGCTAATTTTTGTGATTTTATGCATGGAATTTACATATTCATGAAGAGAATAGCTGTTATGACCGCCGACAGAGCAACATGAAAAGAAAAGAAACCATTCTCCAGCATACAGAGTATACAAAAATCTAGGGGGAAAAACATGCAGCATATGGCGACAAGAAGGAGAAGTTGTTTGGTTTTTCAGGGTTATGTTGATTTCCTATTTACAAAATTTCCGAATAGACGGCTTACAAAAATATGTAAGTATACTGAATTTGAAAGTAAAGTAAACCTGCATTTTTAATGATCATTCACTGGTTGTGGGAAGAAAATTGTTTTACAATTGGTGCCCAAATTCTCCAAGTTTTGCCTTTGCAGTTATAGATCATTCTAAGTTTGTGGATGCTTAGAGTGTGGACACCCAGTGATGCTGAAAACACTAATTAACAAAAACCTGCACTTCAGTTTTATATTTTAAATGTTATTTCATATTTTAATATCTGATCTATATTGGGGAACCATACCTTGCCTAAGCAAGGTGGGGCTCTATGTTAGCATAGTTCTTTTCCATCTTCTTATGATCTCATGCTTTCCAAGTCTGAAAATGCAGGCTTAATTCAGCTTTGAGTTTCAATTGTTTTTTTGTTTGTTTTTTTTAAAAGAAAAATGTCACCAATGGAAAGAATTCCTACTGTATGATAAATACAGTGTGCATTGATTTTTGTAGTGCCTTCATCACAAAAGGCACTTCTACAATAACTCCACAGTTACTATATACCTTATTGTACATTAAGTATAAATAATGAAAGGTACTCTATAAAACTTGTCTATTTATTTGTGTGGTAGCTGCCCTTCTAAACATCCCTATTTTCCCTTAAATAGCTAGATAACATTACATAGGCATTCTCATTGCTCCCTACATTTGTTACGATAATGCTCCAAATAATGAGATAATATTGTTTATTTCTTCAGGGAAATTGAAAACTTTTTAGTATGTGTTTGATAGGCCTTGACTTAAAATAACTATTTCTCACTACATACAATAATATTACAGAAGAATAAAAAGTATCTAGGTATCATGTGCCCATTTTAAAATGTTGAGAACAAAAGTTTCTTGCAGATATAATGCTGGTTTCCTAGTGTTGTACTTAACTCCTGTGTCGTGTTAGCATATTAAGTGTTAATGCTGCATAAAATAAGTTATTAGAATTTATTTTAAAAACTGTTTGTTTTTAAACATAACAGTACTGAAAGAACTTTAGCTACATAAAATGATAAAATCCCATGAGAAATTGCTACTAGTTCTATGAAGTAATAGTTTCAAAAGCTAAAAATCAAACAGATTTTTAAAAATATTAATAGCTACAACTACATTAACTAAAGTATATTTCTCTAGTCAAACCAATAATCAGGCAACAATCAGTTGGGTGTCTTCTTTATACTTTTATTTATCCAGGATTCAAACTCCAGTGTCTCTAGATCTCCAAGCAAATTATTAATTTGTCCACTAAGTTTAGGGTGATGACATCAAACGGCACAAAAATAAGGGTAATTCCTGCAAGGTACTCCTGTGGATAGCAGAACAATCATGTGCATTTATTTTTAAGATATGAACTCTTCAGAACCTCAAAGTAGCCTTGATTTAAGGGTGGGGGGAAAGATGTAAAGTATATTTCCACTAATTTAAAGCTTATTTTTAGAGGAGTATAACTGAAATCAGGTATTTATACATCAGCAAAATAAAAAACACCAGGGGGGAAAAATAACACTAAAAGTGAGTTCAGAATCACGTATGTTTTTCTTTTGTAGCACTGAACATGCCAAATTCTTCTTTCAGTTACATGCATAAATAAGTTCTCAAATCAGAACTATAAAAGGAAATTTTAGATTAAGAAAGAAACTTTACCAAAATAATCAATGTATACATCAGAGATTGAAGGACTAGACGTATAATAAAAAAGCAACTGACAAATGGAAAAGAATTGGACAATATAAAAAATTACATCTCGAGCCAAATTACTTCCCCCTAGAAGATATGCATAAAATATGTCATTTCCATGTTTACTACTTAAATGTTACTACTTGTGGCTATTGCTTGCTGCACTGATCATAATATTCTCAACTGCACCTTTTGCTTGCCTCCCGCATCCCTTTGTTGCGGTCATTTTTCCTCTCTTGTGATATACTTACATTGTAAGCTATTTGGGTGTAAGAATGTCTTTTTGGTATGCGTTTGTACAGCACCTCGCACAACAGGCCCCAGTCCCTGATCAAGGCCTCTCAACACTCAACAGTCCAAACTACAACGATTAATATTTCCTTGCACACACATACTAAAGCTCTTTCCATTTTATCATCTGGAATATATATTTGATATATGGGAACCATGACCAAAATGTTCAGACTACAGGCAGCTACATCCATCTCTAGGCCCTGTTCCTGCAATGAGCTCCATGCCGAGGACTCCTGGACCTTTGTGGAGCTAATTGCAACATTGGAACATTAAGTACCTAAATAAGCAAATGTCCTGATTATCAGGGGTGCTTGGAAGCCCCTGCAGCTGTTGTAGTCAATAAGAATTATGGGGTACTCGTGTCTAAATATGATGTAGGTGCTTACATTCTGGCTTTTACAAGGAGTTTGACACAATGGTTGAATAGGTCTTTTCCATTTTTAATAACTACTATAAACCTGTATTCCATTGTAAAATATCCCCTGTATCCCTGAAAAGGAAAAGTGCCGGAGGATCTATGAACTTCACTGAGGGTTTCACTATTCCTATTGATTTTATGGAGAAGGCATTCAGATACTATGGTGATGGTAGCAGTATAACACCGATTGAGAGAGAGAGAGAGAGAGAGAGAGTAAGCCAGGGAGTAAAATATATCAAAGGATTTCCACCATTATGCCTTTTACTAAATCAGTCAGCCATGTATGGCCAGAAAGAGGAATATCAACTTTTTTATATACACAATAATGACTTTGAAACAGATTTTCTTGGACAAAATGAATAAATGTAGTTAAAGGGCTATTAATTCTAGTAAAATATTAAAAAGGAGGAAACTATGCATTTCTATTTTAAAATTTGCTTTTTCTAAAAAATTACACCTGTTTACGTGCATTACTACAAGACTAAATTCCTCAGATTTTTTTAATATCAGAAAAACTGCCCAATCCTCCTAAATGTCATTCAGTCATACATAATTTTACACAGTATTTATGAATACTGCACACAAACATTTAAAATGAGCTTACTTTCATTTAATTTCTTTTAAAAGAGAATTCATATAAATACTGGTTTACTGTCCTTTATTTTTAAATAATGTATTTTCTGTATATATTTATGTTAACAAATAATTGAAAAATAGTTTTCAAACTTGCCATTGTCCGGCCCTTCTGGAAGAAAGCCAGGAGGCAATGGCTGGCATTTAATTAGGCCACAACATTATTCACTTATAATATCTGGAAGAACTCTGGTGACCAGACATCCCACTATTAGGGTCTTTGTCTTATATAGGCAGGGGTGAAAGCATTCCCCAGCCAGCCCATCCACACTGCCTGGCCCATGCTGCCCAGGACTCCAGCGGCGATTTAAAGGGCCAACAGCAGCAGCCATATCCCCAGGATCTTTTAAATTGCTGCCCTAGGGCAGCTGCTCCTTTTGCCTCTCCCTCCCCCATCAGCGGCCTGGGGGGGGGGGAAAGAAAGGGGCAAAGTCAGCTGTACAGGCCGGTAACGGCAGCCACTTTTTACCAGTACACCATACCAGCCCATAGTGCCTTACTTTCACTCCTGTATCTAGGTAACCTATTACCCCGCCCACACTCACATCCATCCGAAATTTTCACACTTGCTATCTGGTCACCCTAGGAAGAACCCAGGAATAAAACGTACTGTGCAGGTTGTCATTATTCTTTAATCGCTTCCACTGATTTGGGAGGGGGGCCCTTCCTGTTCTGCCTTGCCCCATCCAAGTAATCCATCCCTTTCCTCCCCCTCCAACCGCTGAGGAAACCTTTTCTTTTGGCAAGCCGGACAAAGGACCCCCCACATACAGTTGCAGTGAGCACATTATTTGTTCGTCTCACTCTGAGATCTGTTTTATCTGATTTTAATTAATACTGTTTCCTACTCAATCCCATCTTCCTGTCTCTTGCCCAGAATTCTTCCATTCCTTTGTCCTCTTAAAGAGACAGACGGTATCATATGAACACTATGTACTTTTTACAAATCAAATAAAGAGTGATTTACAGTGACTAGTATTAAAAAAGTCAAGCATTTCCTACAGCTATTCATACATGCAGTTATTATGGATAAATTGATTTTAATTGGTGATGACTGTATTTTTAATGATTTGACATAAACTAGCACCAAAATGGCTGTAAACTAGCCTATGAAACAAGTCTATCTACTTTTGTTGCTCTCTCTGACAAGCAGGAACTCTACAGTGCGGGTTAATGTCATAAGTTCCCAGGACCTCAGCACAAAGACTAATGTTCCATACGGTCACCATCTCAATTTACCTTAAGGTGACATATTGTCCCCCTTTGTGGAAAGGGGGATGGACCTATCTGCAGTCCTAAGGCACGGAATGTATCTGTTATGTTTTTTGTGCACAGAGAATTTAACAATGTGTCTTTAGTTTTAGAGGGCTTATTTTGATTAAGGAAAATGACAAAAAAACTAATGTAGAAACTCCATGAAAAAGTCTCCATTGAACTCAAATTGCTTCACTATACTGTCTACCCAGAAGTCAAGCAAAAAAAAGCCTACTTACCTTCTGACACACAGGAAGCACGTTCAGGTGTAACTTTTCTGGGCCGTAAATTGTTTTTTAAACCCTGACTGCCTCCCTCTCAGGTCCAGAACCTGTTGCCAGAAGGAATAATCATATTTCACAGAAGATCCACTCACATCTTGGATGGTCTCTTTATCTACCAAGCAGAGGATCAGAACTGCAATGCCCTCCATCCAGGAATTCAGCCTTTACATACAAGAAATTGTCAGGGATAGGGTGACCAGACATCCCATTTTTAATGGGACACTCCTGTATTTAAGCCCTCCTGCAGGTGTCCTGACTTTCTTAAAAACTGGCAAATTGTCACATTATCTCCCAGCCCCCCATCAGTACCGACAGGTTCTGCTGCTGGCTGGATCCCTCCTCACCAGCCCCCCACCCACCAATTGTGAGTGGGGACGGGGGTTCACGGCCAATGATGGGGGTGCATGTGCAAGACTGGTGGTGAGATGAAGCTGCAGGGGCCAGGTCACTCCCCCTGCTGGTCCATTAGCACAGCCTCCACAGCATGCTGGCTCTCAGGCCCTGGCCCCGCCCTGGCCCATTTCTAGCTGGCGCTGGCTCCGTACTGTGGCAGCCAGAGCGTGTGGGCAGGCGCAGGTGGCTATTTGTTACCTCTGCTGCCCACTCATCAGCCCTTCATGCACTCCCCATCTTGCTGTCCTCTCCCTGCTTTGCCCCCTTTGCCCCCCCCATCCCTGCTGCTCCTCCATATCCCCCCTCGGTGGAGTGCCTCCCTGTCCCAGTGCTGTGCGGAGAACCAGTCCCTGGTTGGAGGGCTCAGCTCACCAACAGCCTGGTGGGCAGGCTCCTTCCTTCCCCAACTGCCTCTGGAAAGCCCAAGACCCTCGAGCCTGGGATGCTGGCCAGGAGGATCCAAGCCTGGCATGTGCCAAAGGCCTGCACAGCACTGGTATGGCGAAGCCTTTCCGCCCCTGAGCTATGCTCTGGAGTAGGCAGGGAGGCAATTTCCAGCCTGTTCCCACCCTTAACCTGCAGGCTCCACAGCAGCCCCCTGGGCAGGGAGTTAGCACCCTCTTCTCCTGCCTCCCCCCACCTGTCCCCAGAGAGCGTGGTGCTCCTCCATCCTGTAGGCACCTTCCCTTGCTGAGCCACCTCTCTGACTGGGCTCCACAGCCGCTGAAGCCCCTTTCTGCTCATGCTGTAGCCAGAGGACAGAAGGCGGCTGGGTTATGTTGGTGGCCAGCAGCAGCCTGGAGGTGTTAGCTGCCTTTTGACACTGTGCGGGCAGGAACAGACAAGCTGCTGCCCACCATGGGGGGTGGGGGTGAGGGCGGGAGAGGAGGGATGAGCTCTGCTAAGAGATGGGCCCAGTCATCCCTTCCACTCCTCCTCCTCCACTGTGGATAGCAACAGTTCCTGTCCCTTCCCTCCCGCACACTGCCGAGAGGTTGCTGCTGGCCGCATTCTGGTTTGAACCCTGGCAGAAATCTGGGGGTGGCATGTGACCCTGCATACTTCCCCCCCGCCATACACACACACGTATTGCCTCAGTAAGACCCGGCACCAGGAACTGGGAGAAGCGAGTCCATCCCAGGGGCCCAGTCAGGCATGGATGGTGGAGAGCACCAGACAGAGAGGGACAGGTCTGTCGGTCACTCCCCATGTGAGAGTGGGTTATGGGTGTGTGTCATCTCTCCCCAGGGGTGCGGGAGAGGTGGGGGGTGTGTGTGTGAGACCCCTCCCCATATGAACCCTAAAGCCTTAAAGTTAAAGTTAAGAAGGTAAATAGAAAGAATCCAACTACACAGTATTTCTTTTTAATGAGGGCTCAAGTCATCTTGATGTTAATTTGAAAGTTTATACAGCATAGTTCTGAGTGATTGCTGTTGAACTTGCTTGAATAGAAGTAATTTTACCAGGTGTCCCATATTCAGCACAGGGAAATATTGTCACCCTAGTCAGTGAAGCAATGACAGCAATCAGTGCCACCGCCCACAGCACTGTTTCTTGTACTTCCAGCGTGATCAAAGAGAATACATAAAACTTGGGAGTCCTTTTGACAGCCTTAGCCCTCATCCAATGAGGTGTAGGCAATCTACCACACATCCTAAAACACAATACTCAAATCAAAACTAAAGACAACATTGCTCAATGTTAGAGAGGTCATGAGCTGCTGCTCAGTGCCTAAATTTAGTTTTCTAAGCAAGCAAATAAATTAGCTTGCAAAAAGAAGGTCTCAAAACCACCTGTCAGCTTCCAGTATCCTATTTCTCTGTCAATCAACCTTCAAGACCTCATATGGGACCAACAGAACTTGTTGCTTTGGTGGACGACCTTTCCCTGTTCATACATACAGGTAGCACAATCATTCATCCTGCTGTCCCACCTCCATAAAACTGCAAGGATAAAAACAATCATCCTGAAATGTCTTGGGTCCTCCTTCTCAGCTCAAACATGAACAGCATCATTACCCATGTAATTCAGTGTCTAGTCAAAAATCACCATCTGGATTAAGAACAGCTGACTAAAGCTGAACCCAGGCAAGACAGAGGTGATACAAGATAAAAGGGCATTTTGGAGAACTTATCTTCTCTATCACCATTGATGTATCATCTTCCCACGGATTGTTAAGCTGGTCCACAGTCTTGCGATCCTTTCTAGATTCCTCAAACCAACTGAATGCTCAAAAGAGACATGGTGGTAAAAAAATGCCCACTTCCATCTGTGCCTGGACAGAATATTGTGCTCCTTCCTATCAAACACAGACCTGGCCACTGTGATCCATGTGTTTGCAATATTCACACTTGATTATTTCAACTCATATTTAAAAATAAAGCCCCACATCCTGAAATAGAAAGATATATCTTAATTTACCCCAAAACTTATTTTTCTATCAAGAAAGTCCACAGATCCATTACAATTGGTCATTCCTCTGCTCACAATTCTCCGGAGGCAGAACCAGACCTATCTGTCAAGAAATGCTGGAAGTGCTCCTGAAGATCCAGCCAGCTCATTCTGCCTCAAGTAGCTGCAGGCAGGATCTACCAGGCCCCCTGCTTAGATCAACAGCAGCCTCCATGGCACCATGCTGGGACAGGCCTCACTGGCAGCTACATTATACGGGCAATCAGATATAGCAAAGCTGGCAGGAAAAGGTCCAGAAATGCCCAGAGTACCCGGCCCCAGGTCCTGGGGTGGGCTGCCATGCCATGCCCCATTTGGTCTACCCAGCCCCGGTTTCTACAGATCCATTCTAGTGTCTTTACCTGTGGAAAACAAAATTTGCTTGTGTGTTCTTGAAGTCGATTGTCACCTTAGTCTGCTTTGTGTATGGGGCAGCACCTTGGAGTAGACTCGTAATTCATTCCTTGCTTCCCCCTTGCTGAGTTCAGGATGAGGAGGTGAATAAATGGCTACTGGTTCTCCCCTCGTGCTGGCTCAGTTCTGCGGGCCAGACTATTGGGTGGGTCTAGACTCCAACCATTCCCTGCCACACCTGTGCAGGAGAACTAGTACAAGCCCTACTAAAGCTACTCCCTCATCCCCTCTGTAACTACAATGTGGATAGCCCAGGCACAACAGAAATGGGACACCTTATACCTTCCTACTCCCTGCATGGCATCATACTCCATCCCTCTCTTTTGTTAAAAACTTGGGCTGAGCTCAGATACTGCAGTGATGGAAGCTAAATAAATAGGCTCCTAACGTTTAAAACTACAGTACAAAGAAAACAGGGTCATGGCAGCCCTTACATAGCTACCCCATAGTTGCTCAAGATTGCAATGTATGCTTCCTCTTCATATATTTCTCTTTCATTTAAAAAGCTGTGTTAATTTTCATAGAACAAAGATTAAAAGAATAAATAGTGAACCAAGATTTTGTTTATCTCAATAAATCTTGTTTTTTTCTGAGAACTCGCCTGTTATGTGCAATACTTAAATCTGCTCTGTCATGACATCATGAGTTGAGCAAATATCAAGTGGGTTTTTAAAAATCAATGTAATGTAATCTGAAACTACAAATACACTAACAATTATTTTAATTGTATGCTTATTGCATGGTGTCACTACTTATCCGAGTCCAAGGTTTTGGGTACTTTCACTGTTTTTCCATACTTCAGAGGTAAGGCTAAATTTAAAAAAATATATTGAATTTGCTGGATTTTCAGTGCTTGTTTTGGGGATAATTGCAACACCTCTGTAATGCTTTCCCCCCTTACTATTATGTACCAATCTTAACTCCATTTTAATGTAGATTTTACATGGGAATGTACACAAGATACTTACAATCTGTTAAGTGAGGCATTTAGCTATATAATTCCACCTATTGCAAAATTATTCCATCTGGCTGGGCATAGCATACCTCAAATGTAAAAATCCAGAAGATTTTGTAGATCCAATTACCTCTATGAAGTTATATAGCATCTTTCAAATGGTGAAGTTTTATTTTAATGGCTACAATTAACAGACCATAGCTTTCCTGGTATAAATACATGCATATTCAGTTCAAGTTTCAAAAAATGAGAAAATGCTGTTTCAAAAAATATTAATGATTGTGACCAATTGGGAGTATGTTTCAGTCAAATTGTAAACTCTATTTTGTTTTGTGAGTACCATTTTGTGGTTGTAATCTTCACTGAGTCCTTCACTATGTTGGGTTAAGACATCCAGGTGGTATTGAAAATCAGTCTAATTTTGAGAAGGCCAGTCTAATTTAGGTGCTTCATGCTGATCATCACAGCCACAGGGGGCAGAGTGGGGGAGAGAGGCAGGAGGGATTCAGCCCCTCTAATCTGATCTCACCCTGTCTGTGAGACCTGGCTCTGATCAGCTTCCTTAGATAAGGCAATGTTCAAAACTTTGTTTTCCATAAATCTGTAACTTTTGTGCTTTTTTAAGAGTAAAGTGTGTGTGTATTAGAAATGTCATTGCTGAGTCAGTGTTCCTTACTTTACAACCACATTGCTCCTAAAAGGTTTTCCTAGAACCCAGAGCTCCCACAGCCAAGTGGGCTCTGGGGCAGGAACATGTTTAAGCAACTGGGTGCTCAGGAGGACTGAAGCCCTAATTCCAGGATTTAAGCAGTTTAGACAAGGAAATGCCAAGGGTCTGTTTGTCATTCATTGTGTACTCCCCAAGAGCTCACATATTGGGTCATAAGTAGTGGTAAGTGAATAATTGATTTTTCGGTTTGGTGGCTGCATCTCACCCAGCTCTACTCATTACATGAGGATAAGGAAACATTCAATGCAATTAAAAGATGGAAAACCAAAACTGACAGAGGAAATAATTTTTTATACAACGTGTAATTAGATTGTGGATTTCTCTGTCACAGAAGATCTTGAGCAAGAGTCAAAAGGGACTGGACATTTCTACGGAGAGCAAGGATATCCATAGTTATAATTAATGACAACAAATTCTGTCTGTGGGATATGAAACCTTATGGTTTGGGGTTTAAGCCAATGTATAGCTAGTAGAGACCAAAGTAAGAGCTAATGTGGAGAACGAATTATTCCACATGTGCGTATGGTGGAGTTCTTACACCGTCCTTGGAAGCATCTGACTCTGGCCATTGTTGGAGACAGGATACTAGAATAGATGGAACTTGGGTCTGAGCCTGGCAGTTCCTTTGTCCCTATGGCTTTGGCCATCAGTTTCTGTTTTCTTGAGAGAAGTTATAGGGGATAAGACACTGGAAGTATCACCTGTTCTTTCCAAACATGTCATGGGATCTTTACATTTCTCCTGAATGCCCACCAGACACACACAGAAATGAGACCTTGACTAAATATATTATGGTAAGGACATGATGTTTAACAGTGCAGCATGCAACTACTGCAATGTGAACATTTACCCATGAGCTCTACATTCTAACATATAACTTGGTCCCAAAATCTGCCAGCCCAAAGGTGAGATCGCGATATTCAAGTTAGACCAGCACAGTATTAACAGTTGACATAATTAAAGGTTCCAAGAAAATAAATCCAGAGATTGATATCAGATACTTCCATAATATTCTTACCTTGTTTTGTTTTACTTACATATCGCAACACAATGCATTCTACCCCACTAAGCAAGTGATCTTATATATCACAAGTGCTTCATTAATTGGGTGCTACAAGGTCAGGTAAAGAGACAGTGCTTGCATTAACTACATTTCCTTTCTTTAATTGTTCTATGTTTCAGAATTGATTTCTTGGCCCAGGGAGGGAGAGGAGGCGATCCTAATGAAGACATGTTCAAGACAACAATCAGAAATTTAGCTATGTGACTCTGATTAGCACCAGTGCAAATTGTTTAGGGATTTAGCTGCACAATGCTTTGAAAATGTACACCCGTAGTATTGATGGAAGGACATGGCTGCCCAGGTTTTGTCTCCCCGCCCCGCTCCCACCCCCAGTGCTTCCAATCATGGAGCAAGGGAGGTTAATAAGAGGTTGGTAGCGACATAATAGTAGGAGAGAGGCTCTGGGATGAGGGCATCAGCTGCCTATCCTGCTGGGCTCTATGTCTACTCAGCAGGTTGAAGTCTCACTTAATGCCATCACTGTATGACTAGGCTAAATGTAGGTACAGAATTATTCAAGCTATGCAATTTAAATGTCAGACTGGTGCAATGTACAAGAAAGCAAAATACTGGAGACTCAAAGTGGAGAGTTTTGTTCCACTTTCCCCCAATATAATACATTTAAATTAAAAACAAATATTTTTGCTGAAAAAATATAGAAAAACTGAAGATTTAAGTTCAGAAAATGCAGGAATTATCTAAAATACCTCCAATGTCCTTTTAAATATCCAACAATAATGTATTTAGCTGTAAAATGAGGCCCTAAGTTATGGACAGCAAAAAATATTTTAATCAGAGAAGCTGTGGTGATAAAAAGCACTTTTCAGTCAAAGAGCTCGGGCACTGCTATTTAAAGCAGTGATATGTAGTTTACCATAAAAATATGATCAATCCTGATATGCACTAAGACTGTGACATCCAAGAAACAATTAGCACTGGCTGCTGAACTCCAAAAGTAACTTGTAATGGAGAGGAACTGGGAAGGCCTATAATGGTTAAATGGGAGATCAAGGACATTTATTGAGCAGTTAGGAAGGAAGATGCCCTGAGAAGCTGAAAAGAGTTGGGGAAGGGCTCAGAGCAGCAACTGGAGACGTGACAGGCGTTGTCTGAAGAGAAGCTGAATTAGAGAAGTTGCACAGACTGCGGTATGAAAATCTACCCAGAAAAGATCTAGAGGCTTATTTAATGGCCTAGTGGGTGAGGGTAGTTATGGTTACAAATTTAGGTTTTGTTTCCCTACCCCAAAAATCGAGATGGATTGTCTGCTCTCTCTTTCATCTCCCATCTGAGAAGAAAATAGAATGGTCTATCTGAAAAAAACATTTTCTAGGGGAAATTCCATGCCTTTGAGATCTTCCTTGCATTTTCACTGAGAAAAGAATAGCTCTTTCTGTGCTCAGAGCAAGACTGTGCCCAGCCCTGAGTAGATACAAAATCTGATTACAGCACTCCCCTCAGCACAAGCTAGTGAGGCTAGTGCTGATGTAGGAGGAAGCAGCTTCAAAAGTGGGTAGAGCTATGGCCTGGAACCCCCCCCCCCCCACCACCACCACCACCACCACCACCACCACGAGTATATCAACTGGCCAGAAATGCTGGGGGAAGTTCAGCATATATACACACACACACTGCTTGATGTATGGTATTGAGATTCCAAGGCCGCTGCCTGTAGAATTCTTATTGACTTCACTGGGAGTACTGTGTGCAAAGGGCCTGCAGGATTTCACCCAATAAAGTCCAAAAAAAAATTTTCTTGATTTTGTGAACTAGCCCAATTTATCTCTTTGTTGTTTGTTGCCAGTCACCTATGGTGACTGATTGGTTAATTACTTCACAAGGAATCTCTTCTGTTCTCAGAAATTCTTAAACAGAAAAAGAACAAACACTGAATAATGCCATTGTTTATTAGCAAATGTCCTTATTTGGATATAAATTCATGTATTTGCTGATGATCCCCTGCAGCAATCAAAAAGCAAGAGGGGGCATCAATTTGCTCTAATCACTCAGCAGTATGGAATTCAGATGAATGTTTGTGCATGTTATTTTGCAGGATTCAGCCTGCTCTAATCATTTCCATGAGCATATCTGAAACTGCCAGTCTTTGGCATGATCCTAAATATTCAACCCCTTCATCATTAATCGACTATGTATTTCCAGCTTAAGACTATCAAGTGTATGTACTTCTGAATTCATGAAGCAGTCAGAGATGCACTCATTTATGTCCAAAAGATTAGAATAATGGCCCAGAATGAAGAAATACCTATTTAGCCCCAACTGGGTGTTCTTCTCCACTAGAGGGAACTACTCTGTAAATAAAAGGCCACTGCAATTAGTTTCCAAGTGCATGTGTCAGGAAGCGGGGCTTGAGATAAAAAAAAGGAGCATAAGGTTTGCTAGAGAAAGAGAGACGTATGTACAAGCAACAATCTATATACAAGATCTCTCTTTCTTCCCTATATCTATATGATCTAGGGCAAATCCGGACATGGAGAAGATTTTCTTCTCTCTTCTGTTCAGACCAAGTACCTCCCAAAAACAAAAGGAGTAATTTCTTAAAGTTTTTGTTTGTTCACTACAATTTTTTTTATCTCCTGCAAACTCCAGTGTTCCTAATGAACCAAGAGTTTGCCATGCTGCTCAAAAATAGCGATAACAGGCAGTAGAAGTAAGAGAGTGATTGTGTGCCTGTTAATATTAGCACTAGACGCCTGATTTTCATTTATTTCAAAGAGAAGTGCGGGTGCTCAGGTACTAGAACTCAATTTAAAGAGAGAGAAAAAGAGAGAGAACAGATGTAGGTTATGCAACTGCTGATTATCTAGGCTTAGCAACCTGAGACGGAGAAATGTAACTCACACCTTTAACTAGCTCTCAGTTACATATACATCTTGTCTGTTTCTGTTGTTATTCCCCCAAAAGGCTCTCCAGCCATTTGGGTAGGAATTGACATGATCAGCATGGTTTCAAATCCCTTTGCATCTCACATGACCATCAGTCATATCCTCTCAAATGTCACACTCCCATTGCCCTGCACTGTTTTGAATTCTACTTCCTGTTGTGCATGAATACCAACAGATTATTTCATCTTTATTGTCTCATGCTAAAAAGTCAAGATTGACTTCAAAAATCTAAATAGTCAGTTTCCTTGTCACTGGAAATTTGATCAGATATTACTCCTTTGCAGTGATTAAGATCTTTTTTCTAAAAAAAACTACAAAGTCCTTCTATTATTAAATCTCTTACATAATTGACTAAAATAACTTAAACCAGCAGAAGCCAAGTACAAGATACATGGATAGTGTCACTGAATTTGTTGTTCAAACTTTTGTGTTTTTGATAATGGAAGACATGCAGTGGAACCAGGGGCGGCTCCAGGCCCCAGCACACCAAGCGCGTGCTTGGGGCGGCATGCTGCGGGGGGCGCTCTGCCGGTCACCGGGAGGGCGGCATACAGGCTGCCTTCGGCGGCATGCCTGCAGAGTGTCCACTGGTCCCGCAGCTTCAGTGGAGCCGTGGGACCAGCGGACCGTCCGCAGGCATGCCTGCGGGAGGTCCACCAGAGCCGCGGGACCGGCAATCGGCAGAGCGCCTCCCGCGGCATGCCGCCCTGCTTGGGGCAGCGAAATGTCTAGAGCCGCCCCTGAGTGGAACAATTCTTTATTATGTTGTTGGACTCTGAATAGCTTGAGTTTCAAGTGCTACATTAAGTTCTGAGAGTTTGGTGTATCAGTGAGGCAAACTAAGGAACATGAGAAGATGCTAAAACACTAGACTCTTCTTAACATGGCCCCTCTAGCAAAAAGCAAGAAATTTGTTCACTTGAAATTAAAATAGGAAATAAAACTAGAGATTTGTTGTGCATCAGTAATAATTGAGTTTATCCATCAGATTAGTAATATCAGCCACAATAAATATTACAGTAACAAATTAACCACAGTGTCTGTACATGGCTATAAAACACCACTTATGGTATTGTAAGTGAATAAAGATGCTTATCCAGTCATTTAGCTGAATTACTAGAAGTAACTTCCTGTCCTCGTCTATCCAAATAATCTACCCATGAAGAGTATTCAACTCAAATGTACAAATTGCTATTCCTCTGCAGCCAAAAGCAGAGCTAGATGGGTGAAAATAAATACACACATCTGTTATATTCATTTCTGTCCAGCAGATTTGGTTAAGATTCAGGGGTCAGGGGCGGCTCTAGGAATTTGGCCGCCCCAAGCAGTCATGCCTGCGGGAGGTGCACCGGAGCCGCGGGAGCAGCGGACCTCCCGCAGGCATGACTGCGGAGGGTCCGCTGGTCCCCCAGCTCCAGTGGACCTCCCGCAGCTGCGGAGGATTCGCTGCTCCCGCGGCTCCGCAGTCATGCCTGCGGGAGGTCAACTGGACCCACGGCTCCGGTGGACCTCCCGCAGGTGAACCGTCCGCAGTGATGCCTGCGGGAGGTCGACTGGACCGGACCTCCCGCAGGCATGACTGCGGAAGGTCCGCCGGATCCGCCTGCCACCCTGCCGGCAAAATGCCGCCCCAAGCGCGCGCTTGGCACGCTGGGGTCTGGAGCCGGCCCTGTCAGGGGTCGTCTGGTAGAAAGAGAAGCACCCCACAGGGATAGCAAGAGAGGGAGAGAAAGTAATGTGGTAGTCTGATATTCGGTGACAGTGGGGTCATATAGATTAGATAAGATCCAGCAAGATAGAGGACCCAGCGAGGTGATAAGGCAGCATTGAGGAAAGGTGAGTGGAATTCATCCTTTCAAAGAATGAAGGGCAAGCAGAGATAAATGCAATTGTCGGTAAAAGGAAAGCCAAGGCTCATTGTTTTCTTATGCTCCTCACTCACCAGGCTGTTTGTAATATACACTTATTATCCATAGTCTTCTATTGAGACTAAAATCTTTCGGACAGGAAATGGCCCTTTTTTATATGTCTGTACACCACTGATCACTATGGGGCCTTTCCCTCTAGGCACTACTGCAATACAAATAATAAATAAAGCCCTTTTCTGTAACAAAGCAATGAAAGTAGAAAAATCTTCCCAAAAAAAAGAAAAAGGAAAAAGCAGGAAATAACAGGAGACATCAGATTTCCAAATGAAGATTAAGTTAAGAACATATAGATTAGCCTTTCTCCGTCCCCTGTTTTCCATTTATGGAATGTTATTTTTGTAGGGAAAAAAAATAATTACAATCCTATCAATTTTATGGCAGGAAATTCAGATCAGGTTGAAAAGAAAAAAGAATGATCAAGAGTAGCTATGCATTCCATTTGGCAAGTAGCACTATGGCCTTGTATATGCTTAAATTGCACTTTAAATCAGTTTAAAAACTGGCTTAGTTAAAGTGGTACAAAAGCCTATGTGGCCTCACTTAATTCAGTTTAAACCTGGTTTATGGTGAATTCACTTAAATCGATGAGGAATAAAGTTAAACTAAAACCAATATAAGCCAAGTATAAATCAAATAAAATGAGTCTGCACAGGCTTTTGTACCACTAAATTGGTTTAAAATCACATCTTTTACTTAAACCAGGGCAAATCTGAATCTAGATAAGGTCTGTATGTAGAATGGATATAGAATAAATGGGCAAACCAACAAAACCAAGGCCAAAAGCAAATGTTTACACAACAGGAAAATGTCAACATTAGGATAAAGGATGAAGAAATAAAAGATGTTTAGGACAAAATATGTCTAACGAGCCTAAAGGGGAGATTTTTTTACATCTCAATAAAAACATTTTTTCAAGGTTTTGTTTTTTAAGCAACAGATAAAGGCAAATTGCTAAAACAAGGTCAAAATGTACTAAACTCAGGATACATCTATGCTTCTCCCCACTACTTGTCATACACCACTATAAGCACCCATTTTCATTCACAGTAAAAGACCAAATCTTAACTCCTGAGTACCTGCAAAGTTTAAAAAAGTCAGTGGGAGCTTTGGCCACTCAGCACTTCTGAGGACTCAACCCAAATCCCACATTTTTCTCCACAGTTATCTCCATGTTTGGAAAAGGCTTAGAAGAGGTGCTTTTTCAAGAGCAAAAAAATTACATTTTCATAACCAATTGTGGTAATCCGCTCAATCTATTTTGGAATGGGTCCCAATGGAAAAGTTTTGTTTCAGCAAATCCTATCAAATCTGTGTGACAATCATATATAGGTCATCTTGATCACGCTCACCCAGCCTGGATAGGGGTCACCTGGCCTTCATTGAGTCTTACATTGTTCTTCCCCCTCATCATAATCATAATTTCTTTTGGCAACTGACTTTTTTCTTTTTTTTTTTTTTTTTTACACTTCAGATTCTCCTCCTTTGGGTTCTTGAAGGTATTACGTTCTTTACTTACTGTCACACTTTTAGAATCATCCAACAGTGGAGTTTTTGTATGAGGAGTTAACATTTCATTTTTAAATGGCCTTTATTCTCAGTATCTACTATTATTGAACTTCATGCAGTCCTAAGGTTCTTATTAGATTGACTCTAGTTTCTTACAAATTGTTACCATCCACTTAGAGCAGTTTGAGGAGCAAATGGCCCTGACTGAAACATCTCTCCTAGAATACCAGCCTCCCACAATGTATCTCTGAAATACTACCCCTTTGTTATGAATACCTTCTCTCCCCACAAGGCCACCACTGAGAACTTACCCATATTACAAACGAAATTTGAGACACACAATTCTGAGCTGCTCAGGAGGTACCGCTACTGAGAGTGTCAAAAGCTTTGCTGAAATCAAGTACTATGAGAAAATCCTGCTAAAACGCTCTCACATATCAGACCTGACCGCTCAATTAATTTCATTTTGAGGACAATCAGAAGTTATAGCTAGTGGATGTTTTAATAGTCAGATTTTCCTCTCCCCATCTCTCCAATGGGGGAGCACAAGTAATAACATTTAAAAAAATTAAATTGGCTGCTGTTTGCCAGATACGAGAACTATTTGTATATTATCAGCAGTTGATTAAAAGTCTGACACAAATTGGTGCTCCATTCTCACTGCCAGATACTATGTTACTATTCCAGTGTTAGAGGTGGAAAACGTCTCTTGAAAGAGCCAGGATAGATACCCAGCTACAAAAATGTCTACTGTTTCCTTTCCAGTTCTGATTGTTGACTACTTACGTGAAGCTTTCACTTAAGATGGTAATTCTAATAGATGGTTATTTTTCAACTTCCTTTCGCCTTGATCTCTTTTTGGTGCAACTCTGATAAGAAAAAATTAACTGTAGATGTACTTGATTTATTATTATTTTTTGCATATCCACTGTGTATTAGACTCAATGAGAAGTTGTCACTGTATCATTGGTCCTTTCTGTTCCATTGTTTAGTAGGTGTAACTATACCAATTTATACTTGATGAAAGACTGACGTTTCTTTGCAAAATACTAAAACACTAATTGGAAAAACATTTTGTGACCATATTCACAACAGAGAATCACAAGCCAAATCAAAACCTTGCTGATGATCAATATATTGCAAATAAGTTAAATGAGTCACTTCCTTTGCCTTTTCCATCACAATTTCAAAAGAAAATGTTGATTCTCTACTTCTAATACCTGGCTGTTTTCTCTTTGACATGCTTTTCAATCACTGCAGCAACACATCATGTTAACCTGTATAAAATAAATATATCTGTGCTGAACCTTAATTTTAAAGGGATATAGGCTGATTATCTAGAGACTTAGTTTTTTCAGGTAGCCAAGCAACTTGTTGTGTATTCTGCAGACAGCTGCAGAGGTTAGCATTATTTTCTAGTAAACCACCTTGGGATATAGTTTAGCTTTCTCACTTTCAGCCATTTGACTGCATTTTCAATCATGGCTAACAGAGGGATGTTTCTTTACTGGACATGGGTCTCTGTGGATAGCAGAACTTAGCAGTTGCTAATCACTGAAAACTTTCCTAAGTTGGAAAAGCAAAGATGTACAATTGCCACATTTAGACACCTTAACTTTTAAGATGGATTACTCTAAAGAAAGCACAATATTGGCTTTTGAATAGATTGCTAACCTATTAAATTAAAGCTGCATTTTTCCAGAACCTCAGAACTTTGCATCCATATGCACGATTAATCCAGGCGTGTTCAAAGACAAACCTCTTTCAGATACAGACTTTTTAAAAAAATACAGGGGGGGAGGGTGCCTTCAGGTACAAACAATAAGATCTGACTGAGCAATTTAGAGTGGTCTGAAAAATTTCTGGGTGTAATCTGGGTGTCTTTTTATCCCATCAGGATTTTTGCTCCTTGATTTTAAATCTTGATCATACTGTTATAAAGAAAAAATAAATACCTAATATAATATATCTATTATTCAGGTGCCTAAATAGTTCCCACAGAGCTTAGAGATATTAGGGGTTTCCAACTTGGAGATGAATTATCTGGCTACAACTCTAAGCTTTCTCAAACTTTAGATCAAGAACTGGGGAGATCGCCAGTATGTAGGTGGTAGGTGAGTTACTCAAAAGAACATGACCAAGAAGGCTCCCCGCCCCCCCCCCCCGGTTCATATTAGCAGAGGAAATGATGCTATTAATATACTATAGAGATTTAAAATGGGTTCAGGAAATGGTATAACCTTTTTCTCCTGGCTGCTCCTGCACTATATGCCAGTGGCCTAATATGCAATTTGGGCGTCGGGGGCAATCACTATCTTCCCCCTCTCTCTTTTTCTCACTCTAAGAATTCCCAAACAGTTAAGGGATTCACATAGTAAGATGATTTTGCTCTCTTTCAGATTTGAAAAGGAAAGCCTAGGAACTCTTTCATATTTTTATATATCTATCAGGTAGATTATTCAGAAGAATTTGTTTGAACAGGCTGTTCCAAACATTCAACCTTATGAACATACATCCCACAGATCTCAATTTTATATGAAATGAGAACAAAGTGAAAGAGACTGCTAGAACCCTTCAGCACAGAAATAGGGGAGGGATTTGGTCATTAAGACTCCAACTCTGCAGCCGATCCCTATTCAGTAAAACACTTAAATGCACTAAACTTTAGAAATGTGTTTAAATCCCATTACTTCAATAGAACATAAGCATTCGCTTAAATGCTTTGCTGAATTGAGGCATAAATTAACACTGCCAAGGTTAGGTAAGCACAAAATTGGAACTCTAGATCTGATTGGAAGGTCCATGTAATTCATTACTGTAGAGGTTTTTCTATTAGCAGTTACTCTTCGCTTTTCATTAAAAAGCCAAAACTAATGCTCAACATTCAGGTACAATCTTGCAATAATAAGGTAGCATGCACCTGTGAAGAAATTGGAAGGAAACAGATTTCTATTTAACATTTCTAGTGTATTGTTATGAATAGTGAGGATGTTTATTTTATTATGAAAAATGCTTTGGATTCAAGTTACATTAAAAGTTAGAGCCAACAAAGTTCCTCTCTCCGCTATTTATTTAGACATATATGAACCTACAAACCTTTTAGAGTATGTCTACACTGCAATGTAAGCCCAGGCTCAGACTCAAGCTTGAGCCTAAACCCCACTTTTGTCTACACACAAATCCCTCAGACTTGGGCTTGGACCAAGGGTTCTAGAACCCCACGGGGTTGGAAGGCTCCGGTCCATGTCAAGCCAGGCCCCAGGGTTAAGAGCCCTTTTGCTTTCAAGTGTAGACACAGCCACCTGCTTACTCAGGTTCTGGCCGTCCAACAAAAATTATCCCACAATACCATATGCCAACTTCCTTTGTCCTCCCTAACCCAAGATCTGCAGTTGATGCTAGGTAAATGGAAGCAACCTCCTTGGCGTATGGCAGCAGCTCGGTGAGTCAGTGTTTAACCCTTCCATTGTCTTATGACCACTGAGCTGCGCGCACATGATCAGAGAACCTTCTATGTTTGCAATGGAGACTGATCAGAAGTAGTCTTTTGAAAAGCATGCTGCTTCATGGTCACAGGAGCACAGACAGATTTTGATAAGCATCTGGCATGGCCAGCAAAAGACTGGACTTTAGTAAAAGTATCAGAAATGACCAAACATATCTGCAAATAGCAAAGCAGCTGGCAACACTGCAAATTTACCAGACTGGTGACCAGTGCAGGGACCAGATTAAGTGGCTCAAGCCTGAGTACAGGAAAACCAGGGCTCAGAACCACACCTCGGGTAACTCGCCAACTACATGCCTATTTTATGAGGCGTTTGACCAGGTGATGGGCACTGTGGTAAACATGGAGCCAACGGTGGTGCATGATGAACTGGTCAGCTGGGGTGGTGCCCAGCTGGCCCCAGAACCCAGCATGATGGGAACCAGCTTCAGGCATCGAGTGAAGACAGTGAAGCGACTGTTGCTGGAACCTGTTCCAGGGGTGACTTTGGAGCAAGAACAGCAGCAGTGCATACTGGGCCATACTAGGAGGAGCTGTTTGATGCCCCCCCACCCCTGACAAGAAACAGCCCACTGTGGAGCCTGCAGAAGTTACAGAAGGGACAGAACGCTCTGAGCCCTGTTAGTTTCTGGGTTAATTTTAATGTTTTCTAATACAGTAATGTGAGGGATTTCCACTCTATGAACCAATGCAGAAGTTGCAAGAAGCCCCAACTAGCAGTGTGAATCAGCTAATGACAGATTGTATCCTGGTGGCTTGGTTCCCACCCCATCCCCACCATGTGGAGTTTAAAATGATTACCAGACATGCAAACAGTAAAAACACTTTTGAAAGTGAATTTTTTACTTAGAAAGCACAGATATTTGCTAGGGCCTTTCTTGTTTCTTAAAAATAACAATGTTACATTGCCATGCCTGTAAGTATACTGCTCTAAAACCATTCAGTGGTGTAACGAGCCACCTGGAAACAGTGAACTGGGGGTTAGTGGAGTGGACATGTATCCCATTTATGTATCTAGTCCATTTCTGTTAGAGGTAGCCCAGGCAGTCCATAAGTGACAAAATCATTTATGTCAAATTTGACTGAGGGTTGAAATTTTGTCCAGCAATATGTTGGAGGTCAGGAGGAGGAAGGTTGTGTGTTTACATGCAGCCATAACAAGGTAAGCCATGTGGAAGCCAACACAGCATCCTGTTGATTCCCGCATGAAATCTGAGCCAATCCTGGGTATTGGTAGCTGCAAACTTCTCCTGCAGCAAGAACTCCAGATAAGTAGTCACATTTCAGGGAAGGATGTATTTCCAGGACCACCTCAGTAGCTGACTACCCACTCCACTCACAGATGTGCCTATACATTTGAATATTTGGTTGCCAACCAGCAACTTGGAGCAACATCTCCCTTTGCCAATGGGGCACCACAAAAACGGTTATATCCTCCAAAGTATGAAAGGCCTAAAATGATAGGAAAAGCTTTTGTAGCACAACCACTGATGGCACTTGTCTCCTGCCCCCAACCCAATTAGCTCTGCAATTTTTAGAAAACAAAAAACAGCTTTGAATTTTTAACTTACCATTTTCTCTGCACTTCTTTCAGTGCAACTATCTAGACTGTGTCCTGGGAGCTTCTGTTGCCTGAAGCATCCCTCTCACAATATACTGAAGTTCAGTTTGGAAAAGTAACATTTGATGTCATTGAAATTCCACAAAGATTTTTTTCTGTGCTCCTACACAGAACTATTTGAGACAATAACCTGTGTCTTGTCCCATTCCAGGTTCCTCCTCCTCTACCTGCTACAGTATCTTCACAGCTCACCCACGTTGCAGCAGAAGCCTGGGCCAGAGTACCTTCATAAACCGTTCCAAGAGGAAACATTTCTGTGATGAATTTATGGTTGAAGTTCTGGACAGGGCCAATAAGCAGGCCTAGTACCAGAAACAGAGGCACTCTGGTTAGAAGACCAGATTTCAGCATGGGAGCAGGCACTTGCTTCACAGTTCCTGGAACAGGAACAGTGGCAAAGGGAGGAGGACAGAGCTTAGCAGAAAGAGCTGTTTGAGTAGCTGATATCACGAATGGCAGCAAGAGTACCAGCTTCTGCTGCATCACCCACGCCACAGCCTGAGTTCTCTAAGCAGTACCTTGTGATGCAGTTCAGAAACAGCTTGGAAAATTCCATGGCTGAGTCACCCATGCAATCATGTCCCATGAGCAGGACAACTTTGCCATATGCATATGCCTCCATATTGAGCCCCTCCCCTGTGGATGTCTCGCCTCTACTCGCACCAAGTGCATGTGTGACACTGACAGACCAGTTAACCTGGATATGACCCATAACAGCAAGAGGCACTGAAATGTAATCAAGACAATCTCCTTATATGTGAATTTCAAAGAGATGTACTAGACCAGCAATCATTCACCCATTTATTTGTAGCAATAGAAATCAAGGGTAGGTGGCTAAATGTATTTGTCTCTGTTTACCTTTTTCTTGTTAGAAGTTTGACAATGTAACTAGATTAGCCTGTAAATGCCAATTCCCTTTCATGTCAAAACTGCCTTATATTATACATGCAGATGGTTCAGTTAATCTTAAAATCAAAGCTGTAAGATACTGCAGGAAACTAATAATATTATCTACCTTGTATTCAGCTTAACTAACTATTCTATAATGGCTAATTCCCTTATATGAATGAATGCAACTCTCCTCTCTCATTCTTTTTTATTATTAATCCTATAGTCTTAGTTATTAAAGGATTGGCATCAGCGTGATTATTGGGTAAGATCTGAGACTTTCACTGACCTGGGGAATCGGGTTTTCAGTAACCCCTCACTGTATTAGACTTGGCTGTCTAGGTGGGAATCAAGGGCTGGAATGCTTAACAGGGACTGTATTTGGTTTCTTGTTAGCTGGTGTGGTATTATAAAAGCTGCTTTGTTACTGGGTTGGTGAATCTAATTATAGAATAAACCACCTGTTTGGGGGATTGTCTGCCCCATTTTGGGGGGTCTGCCCTGAGTGTAGCATTCTCATTGTGGCCCATCCAGGTACCCGGTCATAGCATGGAAAACAGGAAAAGTAGGGAAGGGAGGATGGGGGGGGCGGGACAGGGGACATGCAGCAGAAGGGAGTTTCTGTCTTGTACATGGTTTGACTGTTTGCACTTTTCCACACACTTTGTTTTCTGGTTTTTGTTGGGATTTTTTTGTTTCTGTATGGTTCTGTTCTTCCTGTGGTTTTGGTGCAGTAATGGCAGCTGGCCTGCTTGGCAATGGGAGAATGTTGTACTTTTCTAATACATGTTCATAAATAAAGCTTTTTATTTTATCAAGAAAGTTTATTGCTCTCACTGCATCACTTCATAGAATGTGTATTTCAAATAATAAAGGAAAGCACATGATCAGAGACAATTAGGAATTAGTATGCAAACACTATTCCTCAATACAGTTGTCTTCATCAATCCATACTTAAATTGCTTCCTTACATCAATCCATACTGTGAATCAACCCCTCCGTCCCCATTTGATAAGTGGTCATGTCATTCATAAGTACATTACATGGCAATCAACCCTCCACCCCTTCCTCAAACATGGAAACCTCCAACAATCAATGAGCCTCATCCCAATCCCCTCACAAGCACTTTCACTGAGGTACTATTCTCCCTCTTCCATTGGACCATGCCACTTAATAATGTGGAAGCACAGAGCATCCCTGACTTCTGTTGCCTGGATGCAGCCAACCCCAGCTGTGGTAGGTGAACTTTCTGGCTGAGGGTACTGATTCAGTGGCCCCTCGCTGGCATAGGTCCATTCGGGGGAAATAGCTCAGCTCTGGCTTCACAAAGGTTGTGAAGAGCACAGCAAGTCACAGTGACGTGGACAACATTGATGCCACTGGAATCCAAACAAGTTTGTAATGGGATTTCCATCTGCCAATGGCACATGCAAGAACCATTCTGCACCTGCACCTAACTAAACCTTCTTTTGCCAGGGCCTCTAAAATCAGAGACTTTCCCAGTGGCAACCATGTTTACCTTACGTAAATTGACCTCTGTGGTCCAAGAGGCCTGCGTAACAATGGAGTAGTACTCTTTGCAGTTTATGTACTCGTGTGCTCCTCGAAGAGGGCCAACTATGGGGCACATGAGTCCCATCAATGGCTGGTTCCATTGGAAACCACATTGCCTAAAAGGAAGCAGTTACTTCACAAATATCTTTTATGACCCTACCTTGGAGTAAACCACATGCCTGATTGCCTCAGAAACCTCTGCTGCCACTTTACACACAGTTAACTTTCCAACACCAAACTGGTTGACAACAAACCCGTAGCAACCTGTAGCAGCCAGTTTCCAGATAGGTATAGCAACCCGCTTCTGGATTGGGATGGCCGCTTTCATGCGTGTGCCTTTACACTGGAGGGTTGGAGCAAGCTGCTCACAAAGCTTCAGAAATGTAGCTTTCTTCAAGTGAAAGTTCTGGACCCACTGCTGGTCATCCCAGGTCTGCATGACAAAGTGATCCATCAGTCTGTTCTTGTGACCCTGCTCCAGAAGTACCAGTCTACACAGGAAGCATCAGCAGTTACATTGAATGTCATGAGCAACATCAGCCAGCTTGAGTCTGCCATATCTGTGTCCACCTCCTGCATCAAGTTCTGACAGTTGCCTTTGGTGGGTCAAAACATGCTGCTAAAATGTCTACCAGCATCTCATGGAAGCTCTGCCTTTTTCCTGACACAGGAGTGAAAGCATAAACAAGAAGTTCTTCAAAAAGATGCCTCCTCAACATTGCTGGCTCCAGGAGCTGGGACTGCACAGACCAAAATGGCTGCCTGGCAGGAAGTGTTGGTGGGCTGTTCAAACTTCCAGTAACGTGTAGGATGGACAGTCAAGTTTTCCTGCAATGTACCACGATCAACGGATTAGAGCAGCAACATTTTGCGAAGGTGCTAAGCCATCTGGTTTGACTTGGTCTGTGTGCTGCAGTGTGGATGCTAGAGGCCCAGGCTCGAGCTTGGGGTAGAAAGTTCTTAACAAAAAGTTAACAATCAGTGTCGATGCTCAGGCTCTGGGTTTTCTAACCCAGCATAAATTGACTCGACAGGGCTTACATTGCAGTGTAGACATACCCTTAGGGTACGTCTTCACTACCCGCCATATCGGCTGGTAGCAATCGATTTCTCGGAGTTCGATATATCGCGTCTCATCTAGACGCGATATATCGAACTCCAAACACGCTCCCGTCGACTCTGGAACTCCACCACCGCGAACGGCAGTGGCGGAGTCGACGGGGGAGCCGCGGACGTCGATCCCGCGCCGTGAGGATGGGTAAGTAATTCGAACTAAAGTACTTCGACTTCAGCTACGCTATTCGCGTAGCTGAAGTTGCGTACCTTAGATCGAACCCACCCCCCCACAGTGTAGACCAGGCCTTAGATTTCGGTTTTGATCACTGCTCTGTAAATTCTCAATCAACAGTTCATTGAGCTAAACTTAAATTGGGCTACTTGATATAAATCTTGGGTACTTAGCTGCTGACACTCTAAAAAGAAACTGAATGCTGGACTCATGGAAGGCAGAGAAGTGTTAAGGTGCTTGGGGTGTACTGAGCAAAGAACACAGAAGTCTCTGTCTATCTCTGAACGAAGGCCAGAGGGCAACCCTGGGAACATAAGCTCCAATTCAGGTAAGGTAATGTGAGTAACAGACTTGAATAGTCCTATTTATTTCAGTGACACTATTTATATATACACCTCAGTTCCTTGATTAATCTAGGCCACAAAGAAGGCCAGACAATTACATAGAGTCATAGATTTTAAGGCCCAAAAGGAAGATTATGATAATTTCATCTGACCGCCTGTGTAACACATGCCATACAATTTCAATCAGCAATTCCTGCATCAGGCCCAAAATGTCTAGTTGAGCTAGTGCCTATTCTTCTAGAAAAGGCATGGAGTTTTGCCATTAAATTCATTGGGGTCAGGATTTCACCCCAATCTTGATTTGAAGACCTCACGTGATGAAGAATCAGGCTGACGTTACAGAGTTTTGGTCATTTAAAAACAGAAGACAATATAGCAATAAGAAAATTAAAGACCTGGTACATAACTATATAATAATTATCCCTTCTACTTAGTTTCTCATGATCCAATGGTAAAGTTGCACAATCAGTCCCCAAACATCTTTTCAGTCTAGAGGTAAGCAAACAGTATTTATAGTCTCTCCTGGCTTTCTTCCCCCCTCCCCTCTAACCGGTTCAAACTGAAGACATTGAAGAATGCTTCTGACCATTCCTCCTGCCAAAATTAGTTTTCAGCTAGCATTTCTAATAGGCCAAGTCATTAAATCAGTTAGTAGGCTGAGCTGTAAAATCTATCAAGTTGCTAAACCAGTCTCAGAAATATGACAGCTGAAGAAGCACCAGACATTTCTTATGCTCAGACAAGTTTGACTATTTATTTTGCAAGCTTACAAAACTGATAGCCTTTCATAAATCATTAGTTAATATATGAGGACATATAAACTGTCATAGGGTCAGGCTACTCAGCTTACATTGCTTGAGCTCATCCCCACTATTTTGCCAACCACAGCACAGCTGCAAGCAGTTTCAGTGTCATTAGAACATAATTTCACATTTTGATTGACAGTCAAAACCACACAAGACACATTGTGCATTAGCCCAACAGCAGAGAGATATCCTCAATGGCATAGTAAAGATTTGTGCCTATATATTCACCTAACTAGAAGTGAAATACACAAAAGTTCATTTAATTCTTCACCATTATTTCTAAGGCACCAACCACTGTGATATCTAGGCACAAGTATAATCATATAGAGACAGTCAATTGTCTATTCAATACAAGAATTGTTACCTGATTTCATGGATTCCCTAGTAACTATTCACACCTTATGCCATCTTAGAGTTTGATTTCTTGCCACTGAGTTACTGCTAAGCAGACCCACTTGCACATGCAGTCATAGAAAATTGCATTTGTTGCAATCCCAGATTCCTCTACATTTGGTGGCAATAGGGTGTGGTGGCTAGGACAAAGGACTGATTGTCAGGACCACCAATTATGTACTGTGTGAGACTAGGCAAGTCTCCTACAGCCAAAATTTGTCACATGTGGCTGCTGATTTTGTGGGGCTCATTTTTTGGTTGCTCCACTTGAGACACTGGGTATGTCTACGATGCAATTAGACACCATACCAACTGACTCGAGCTTGTGGGGCTCAGGCAAAGGAGTGTAGATGTCCAGGCTTGGGCTGGAGCCTGGGCTCTAGGACCCTGTAAGGTGGGAAGGTCCCAGAGCTCAGACTGTAGCCGGAGCCCTAACATCTACACTACAGTTAAACAGCCCCTTAGCCATATCTCAAGAGCCTGAGTTAGCAGGCATGGGTCAGCCACGGGTGTGTAATTGCAGTGTAGACATATCCACCACATGCCTAATTTTCAGATGTGCTGAAAGACCTACAGCTCCCAGTGACTTTAGTGGTAAAGAAGGTGAGTAGGGAAAGGTGCAACAAAGATTAAAGCAAAGAAACAATGTGAGGCAAGCAATTCATTTTAATGCTGAGATTTTAAAGTTAAGAATAACAGCAGTCAGGAAGGGAGGCATAGATGGCGATATGGTGGAGGAATTCCCAAAAGGAGAGATCCAGCAGCTTTCCAGTCCCTTTGCATCAGTGGGGTAGTGCAAAGGGGCAGAGAATTTATCCTCATGACTGACCACTTAAAATATTTCAGGGCATGGAGCATAATTGCAAGAAAATGACATCATAGCCAAATGGTGGAAATACAGAAAATGTTTGCAAAGCCAGTTTTCCCTGCAAAATTATTTTGAGATGAGTTTTAGCAAGGAAGAGGCTGGAATGTAGTAAAATTGTTTTCAAAAGTCCACCTGAAAAATAAACACTTTTTTCCTGACATAGAATTGGTGACTTTTTTGACAACAAAATAGTGTGTGTTGTAGGGGACGGGGAAACGAGACAACTTCAAATAAAAACAGAGAAAAATATTGCAACAGAAAATCTTGACCTTCACAGATCTCTTCATTACTTTATTTTTATAACAAAAACAGCTAACAAAACAATTATACAATGGGTTTGGAAGAAAAAAAAATCTGTCATTCTGCCAAATGACTCACAAAATCCCTTTGGTAAGACAAAGATGCAAATAGTTCAAGAATAATTCCAGGTTTGTTTTTAAAGGCATAAAAGAGTAAATTTTATATTAAAAAAATCACTATTTAAAGATAAATTGGAGATTGTTCTTGAGCTACTGTATATATACACATACCTATACAAAGCACACACACACACTCCCCTACTCCCAACATTAACATAAAGCAAACAAGACTATTTATCCTATTATAGCCATGCATGGTAGTAGCTCCATAATCAGATTTATGTTCTAAAATGGATATAAATTCCTCCCCCTACCCCACAAATGTAGGTGGCCAATCATGAGAAATTTTACACAGGGATTCTGAGGGGAAATGGGTAAAAGTTACACCCCAAACCTAGTCCCATATTAACTCCTTCCTGGGGCTAAGTATGTAGAGGGACATACACTACTTCATACAACTGTGGGGTGGGACCTACTTCCTGCAGGTTAGGTAATATGCAAATAATAAAGCCACAACATCTCATTGACAACCTCCCTTTAGCTAATTTTATATTGAGTACCTGACCAGCACCAACAGAACTAAAACTGATCTTGCAGCATCAACCTACTAAATCTCAGTGACACATGCAGAGTTGGCTGCCTCTTCCTTAAATAAATCACCAATAATAGACATTTAACTGACCAACAACCTTACATTAAACACCATCAACTGAAGAGAAGGAATCCTTGCTTGTGAGCACACTGTATCAGTAAGAAACCATTAAAGGGACGCCTCATGGAATCAAAACTAGACATTGATATTGCTCAGTGATATTGCAGCAGTGTCTATGGACTCCAAACAGGGCTGAAGGCCCCTTTGTACTAGGCACTATATTTTTAAAAAGAGCATAGAGAGAGGCCCTGCTTTAGAAAGTTCATACATCTAGGGTTTGGATAATATGTAACAGGTAAATAAGCAGACAAACAGAGGGATAGGGAATGGTGGGACAAGCTAACAGTTGAGAAAGGTGCATACTACATTGCTAGCTGGGCCTATGTTTCACAATATACAATTTTGCTGCCTCATCACCTTCTGTCCAATAGCACAGGGATTGAGGGACCCCCATCTTCACAACCAATTCTTTCCCCCACTCCCACCCCCAGGCCTCCATTATCCTCAGCACACTGCAGCATTTTTCTACCCTTTTGGCCATTCGGTCCAGGCCACCACAGATATGCAGCAAAGCATCTAAATGCGAAAGTCCAGGGCAGAATAGAGAGCTCTTTGTACAAGCCCATTTCCTTCCCCAAAATAAGGCACAGAAAACAGTCATCACACAGATCTCTATAACCAGAAAACTATGCTTTTACATTGACCATTTATCACAAGTGACAAGGGCAGCCATAACCTTGATCACAGCTGTACCATGAAGATAGCTGCTTTCTAGCCAAAACCCCATCATATTCACTTAGTGGAATCTTTTCCCTTCTTCTGTGGTATCCATCAGCTAATTATATCATATCCATAAAAATGGGTTGACGTAGACCCAAATGTCATGGTAAGATTTTATTTGGATTCTGCAACTTTGAATTCAAATTTGATTTACTAGCAACAGCATCTTGAATAAATAAAAATGAGTAATGGACAGCATATGCTGGTTTAAACAGAGAGCATTCTAACTCGTGATGTGCAAATGTTCAAGTACATAATTGCTAACATAGAGTCCACTGCTATTGGTGGAAGATACAGATCAATGCATACAGAGACAGGGACCCGATCCTGCAATGAGCTCCATGAAAGCAGAATAATGTGTCCCTGAGGAACTCGGTGCAAGATCAGGGCCCTAATGTTAGTAGAAAACATACAGCAGCGCTGCTCAGCCTTGTAGAACTTAGGACAACACAATGTTGATGCTGAACACTAAGCACTACAAATTGGCCCATTGACAATGTAAATGCAGCAACTTGTTGCCATCACCTCTCCTCCAGTTGCTCTAGCTCAATAAACACACCTCAGATGGACTTGGGGGAGCAGCAGCCACACCAGGCACCAACCTGAAGGTGACATGGCAGAGGAGAGCAGACCACTTTAATTGAAAGGAGCTAGGATTCAAGTCACCAATCTACCCCTAAAGTCAAGTCAAAAGAATGAAGGATTTCCCTGGACATTTTGGGAAAGAGGGGAACCTAGGAAAGTGACTTCTAGGGAAGGTACAGGAATTCCCCAGGGTACATGAGAAAAGTCAAAATATAAAGCATATAGCTTATCACCCCTTTTCCAGTTCTGTTTCTGAACATTCAGGATTGCTGAATAAAAGGCTATAGGCTTTATTCTGCATGGTGCTACAAGATTATCCTTTCCTGAGAGTAACAAGTAATTCTCCTGGTTCAGTCGAAGCCTGGTGTAACAGAATGGTGAATCAAGCCTAGTATTTGCAACATCTGGGATTTTTCTTTTTTTTAATTCAGATTGCATATCCCTATTATGTTCACCACTGGTAATCCAGAGACAATTTAGAAGTTAATTTCCATTCCTCCCAAATACTCCAATTAAAACAGATCTATCATTTTTCTTTATTCGGAGATATCCAACCACCATTAGATTATGTCATAAAAATGTATTTATCACTTTAAAATGAATTGAAAGTCTTTTTCCTGTCAAAACAAGGGTCTGTATCTTTTATATTACTGGTGATATGGCCAACGTAAACAATTACACCAAAACTAACATTTCTCCAAGATGTGTCAGCCTTTTGTGTGTTAAACAGAACTTGAAGACTATCTGTAAATGCACCATCTATCTGGTGACTCCTAGTAACGTTACATGCAGCAGAAAAGAACTCTTTGTTTAGTATTTGATAGGCAAATAAATAATCTTTTAACATGAATGCTTTCAAGTTGTTAAATGCCTAAAATTTAGGTTTGGATTAAAAGAAGTTTCTAACATTTTAATATTTGGCCTCAACCTGCTTCCATTAAATCAAGAGCAAAACTCCCATAGATTTCAGGCACATTAACAGAAATGTGTTCACAATTTTTGGAAAACATTTCCAATAATGAGTTGTTTGGCATTGAATTTTCCCCTATAGCATTTGCAATCCAAGCCCTGAAGCTCCAGAGAACCAGAAAGTGAAAATGACTACCTTAATTTCATTGTTCAAGCCCAGTGCAATGCAAGCAGTCTAGCAAAAATGGCTTAAAATAGTGTAAATTCAATTGTTTAAAAAACCTCTAATTTTGAGTAATCTAAAGACATTACTAGTAAAATAAATACATTCATTTAAAAAAAAACACCATGATGTGTGTAATCTGATAGTGTCTCTTTAAACTATTCTCATAAGACTTCTGGTTAAAAGACAGTCAGCCATGGATGAAACAGGTCTAATTACATGTCTCTTTGTAAGTTTCTCAAATGCATAAATATAACACAAAGAAAATGGCTCTGTGTCTAAATTAGAGTAAATTACTATAATAAAAAGTTTACTTTTGTTTTAGATAATCAGCAAATTAATTGTGTTTGTCGCACATGTACAATGTATAATTACTACTACATCTGTGTCATTTAAATCAGCTAAGCAATTCTCATTGTATCATTACTGGAAAAATTTGAAGTGTACTTAATGTATTAATGATGCACAATGGGGAAAATTCTCATTAGTGGAAACTTTTGCATAGTCAATAAGAGTAATTTTAAATGAATAAATCAGCCCTACACCAACCTGTCAATTCTATATAGACTGAAAGCCTTGCAAATAAATACTTGATAAGACAGTAAGCCTGTTAAAGCAGTAATTAGGTGCATATCAAAGCTAGATGTTTGTCTGAACCATACTAGTTTAAACCTTTTAAACACAAAGGAAAATTCCAGGGATTATATAGACTACTTTAGATATCTAAACAACAGTTTACTAAAAATGGCTGGGCAAAGTAATCAAGGTTTTAATTGTGTAAAATCAAAAATGAGTTCAAATTTGGGTTGCATTTTATCCAATCCACCAAAGTTCCAAGGAGTCCTGATAAGAGATTCAGGTTATGGCTCAACCTTAACATTTAATTAAAAACAATATGTAATTATAGATAGATATGGGACCCAGTGCTAGGGTTAGCCCAAGGTGCGCTCATGCTGTACACAAAAGTGTGGGGTGAAGGGGCTGTGCATAGTCTTTGCACTCCATCAGCACACAGGCTTAGCTCCTACCTCTGCCCCTTAAAAAAGAAAATCACAGGAACTTCAGGGCTGTTCTAATCTATTGCAACTAGTTTTCAATCGTGTCCCCTGCAGCAGGTGGAGCTAGCTTCTCAGGGACCTGTTCAGGTAGCTTCCAGCTCACTTATACCATTAGCATGGTGGAAAGAGGGTGGAGCATGGACCAGAATCTTTAGGTTACATCCACGCTGCAGCTGGGAATGTGCTTCCCAGCACAGATTGACAGAAATGCAGTAGCTCAGCTTGAGCTAGCATGCTACAAATAATAGCGTAGTTGGGGTTAGCCCAGGCAGCAACTCGTGTTGCATAAGTAGAGCTGATAATATCCATGATAATTAATTGACTTTTCCAAACATCTTCGACAGTTTCCCCTGCATTCTGTCCACTAATCTGTCTCTGCACTGGTTACTTTTAATAATCCAAGTAGTCACTATTTGTCCCCTTTCTCCTAAGCCTCCTCCCCCAAAAATGGAAACCTACCCGAGAAATATTTCTCTTCCTTTTTCCCTGATGAAGAAGAAATGTCATGCCCAAGTTACAGGGTATGTAATATTCAGACTCAGACCAGCTGAAAGTTGAAGGTCTACTGTGTAGAGCTTGAGCTGGTCAAAAAAATTTCAATCACCAGCACCTCAAAGTTTTGGGGTTTTTTTAAATTCACTTTCAGTAGCCAAAAAAGAAGATTTTAGCCAGTTGGGCAAAAAAAATTGTAAGAAACATTTTTTGTCCATCCAGCCAATTTTTTTCAGTTTCAAGATGCCGAAAAAAACTGAAAAACTTAGTCGAATTTCATTTGGATAAAAATGAAAAAAAAATGATGAAAATTTTTAGGAGGGGTGGGAGTTCCTAGCCAGCTGTGGACAGAACCCAACAGAGATAGAAACTGGTTTACACTAGTAGGAATGGAAGATGCACAGCTTTTGCCTCTAACCCTTGAAGGCCCTAGTTTGTCTGATGTTAAACAAGTGACATCATTATTATGAGTTAACAAACAACAACAAAAACATTTTAGGTAACTCTTAGAGGTTTTCCATCATTTGCTTTTCCCTCATAGATCACTATATCTGGTACCCAACAGGGATGTGAGTGATATAGCCATTCCAAACTCATTCTGATAAAACCTTCATACACCAACCTGTGATTTATACACAAATTACACACACACACTTCACATTATGGCCCGGATCCTACAATGAGTTCCTTGCAGAGTGCCAGGGAAGGCAGTGGGGCTTCATGGGGAGATCATTGCAGAGTCAGGGCCTCTATGAATAAAATTCTCCAAAAAAATGTTAAATCCCAAACTATTCTTTTAGTATCTTCATTCAATAAGTAGAGCTAGTATCTTACCAAAGCCCAAGAGTCTATCTAGTTGACGGAAAGATTCTCCTCTACCCACCACCCCCGACATAGCGAGCTCTAGATCAAACCCTTATTTTCCTGCAAGAGGTTCAGTTTGATGATGTAAGGTAGGGAAGAAAGAACCAGCTTCCCCCATTTAAAAAGAACTAGAAATCAGATACACCTCTATCCCAATATAACTCAACCCAATATAACACAAATTCGGATATAACGCGGTAAAGCAGTGCTCGGGGGGGTGGGGGGAGGAGGCCCTGCGCATTCTGGTGGATCAAAGCAAGTTCGATATAACACGGTTTCACCTATAACGTGGTAAGATTTTTTGGCTCCCATGGACAGCGTTATATCGAGGTAGAGGTGTACAGTTTTTTTAAATACAGTCAGAATATGTACTGTATACTATATATATTTAATGGTGATTTAAAATAATGTTAATTTTACTAATTTTTTTACATTATAGGATTTAACTAGCATCAAGTTTGAAGCCCCGCTGAATTCCGGTGTTTAAAAAAAAAGTGCATCTCTTTTTTTAAACAATGCCATTGAAAGATGTAATTTTAATTGAGGAAAAAAACTAACAGAATATAAAACCATTGTTTCCAAAAATCTCATCCAGTGCTTTACTGACTCTGAAGTAGACCCCATTTTCAGTCCTATAAAAAATAAAGTGCAATACTCTTCAAGTGGCCTTTGGAGTGGATTATTTATTGCAGTTTCCTGTTCTAGTTTTTATAGGGAGGTCAAGTGCCCAAGCGTTGTGCTATTCTGCCCAGGGACAATGATAAAAGCTGGGCTACAATCTGACAACAAGACTGGATCTAATAATTACAGAAAAGAAGTGCTTGGAATTCAGAGGGTTTTTTCTGAACACAGCTATAAGATTTTATGAATGCAATTGACACTGTAAAAATGTGAATATCAGTCTCTTCACTGAACGGTATACAATAGGTGCTTGCTTGGGACTGTTATATATAAAGGATTATTTTAAAAGTGTGTGTACATCAACACATATATAAATAAAAGAGCATACTTTTGTTTGTGCTAATATAAGCAAATGCCAGTAATGGGAACTGCAGTTCTCATGTAAAGCCAGAGGCTAGCTGCTGCCATGAAACTAAACTTGAACTCCCCCAGTCTGGGCTGACAGTGACCTCAGTGATGACCCAGAGTAATGTTGTTTTTTTTTTTTTTTGTATGCAACAAGTAATTCAGCTTTCATATTCTGGCCTTCAGTTCTGGGCTTCTACTACTGAACAGAGCCTGATCATTGTACCAGTGGGCATTGAGTACATGTTCCTATGCAGTCAGCTTTTGGAGGGAACATTTGAACATATACACTACATATGTACCATACGTGATTTATTTAAGGTGTTAAATGCAGTAATAGTAGATTTATGTTCCTTGAGCCCTGCAATAAAGTGAACAGCTAGTTTCCTATAAGCAGCCCCACGGTGTGTGGAGACTTCATAGAGGCTTGCTAAGTTAAATGGCTACCCTTTGGTGAAAGAAATCTTTGAGAGTTTCAGTGAAGAAGAAAGTCAGCCCATAGTTGTTTAGTGAGCATCCTTGTAGGTTTCTCACCTTCACTTATTACAAGGGATGAGTGAACGGGGCTGGATAAAATTAGAGCCTCCCCCCAATCTTAAAAGTTTGGTTGACATTTCTGGCCATTGGTGGTTTTCTGTGCTCCTAAGTTTCTCCTGGAAGTTCAGAGCAAGGACTTGTAAGAAAGCATGTAATGTACAGCATTTAATGGCCTGAGTGCAATGAGAGCAAGTAAAGCGTCTGCAGATGTATTCCTTAATGAAGTTTTAATGGGGAGACAGGTGTGCATAAATAAGGAGCACATGGAAAGCGGTTAGTATAGTGAACAGAGCAGCACAGGCACAGCGTTTGGTAACTTATATTAAGATCCATTAAAAATCCATTACTCAAATGATTTCCATAACAAAGAGTTTCACATAAATATCCAAGTGTTTGGATGCATGCTTCCTATTATCTGCCCAACTCATTAGAAGGTCATATGGAGCACCTGAACCATCTCTGTCCAATGGCTGCAGACTTATCTTTTGCTGAATTTTAAAATTAAATCAGGTGGATTGTTTCCCAGCTTGGAGATGTTGGTGTAACAATTTCATGGAAGAAAATACTTCTCCAGAGCCTCAAATTTAGAGTACTTTGTAAATCATAATACCATAACATAAGAATATAAGAACGGCCATACTGGGTCAGATCAAAGGTCCATCCAGCCCAGTATCCTGTCTACCCATGGCTAATGCCAGGTGCCCCAGATGGAGTGAACCTAACAGGTAATGGTCAAGTGACCTCACTCCTGCCATCCATCTCCACCCTCTGACAAACAGAGACTAGGGACACCATTCCTTACCAATCCTGGCTAATAGCCATTAATGGACTTAACCTCCATGAATTTATCTAGTTCTCTTTTAAATCCTGAAAATCATATATTTTCATATACACTTGGGTAATCCAATATGCATCTAACTGAAGCAACATGGTTTTGAGACCATGGAGTGAAATTGCTTGGAACCTGTAGTGATCACAGTAGTACACCTCTATCCTGATATAACGCAACCCGATATAACACGAATTCGAATATAATGCAGTAAAGCAGTGCTCTGGTTGGATGGGGCTGTGCACTCTGGCGGATCAAAGCAAGTTCAATATAACACGGTTCCACCTATAACATGGTAAGATTTTTTGGCTCCCGAGGACAGCGTTATATTGGGGTAGAGGTGTAGTAGTATTTATTATTTGTATTACCGGAGCACCAAGCAACCGTAGTCATGTACCAGGACCTCATTGTGTTAAGTGCTGTACAAACAGAACAAAAAGACAGTCTCTGCCCCAGAAAGCTTACAGTCTAAGTATCAATATGTGGGACAGCTGTCATTTCCCTCCACATCTGAGGTTATTATGGATTGTACTTAATAAACTCTGAAGCCAGGCTAAACAGCTATCACCTGAGGGAGCTTGTGCCTTATTTGCCAAGGACATTTTTCAGGGATAAATGAAAATGCCACGTTAAAAGACTGTGATGAAGATTCTCTGGATCCCAGAGGTCAGAGTGAGTGTACTGCAAGGACTCAGGGGATACAAAGTTATATACTTTGCTAGAGCTAAAGGAGATTTTTGCAAAATTTTCAACATTTAATATGTTTTGTCAATTCAAAAATTTTGAACAAGAAAAATAATCAAAAATTTGAAATTTATTGTTCAAAGGAAGCAAATACAGAGAATGAAAATAAATCAAAGTTCTACCTCCACCCTGGATTTTCTTACTGGAAGCAAACCCAGTGACTGCAGTTCTTTTCTTCACCACATCCCATTCCTAGACCACACATCCTTTGGAAACACTGTTTTATATCCTGGAGAAGGTTCCCAGCTTAACCTACTCTCAAGGAATAACAGCTGATCACAATGAATGTTCCATCATATTTCTTTTATATCATCTGTTAGGTGTTACATTTTATTTACTTTTTTTTTTTTAAAACACAATTGCGAAAGACATCTGGTTTATGCAGCTATTCTCTGCACATACAGTATAACGAGGAATACTGTCAGAACTAATATCTTACCTACTAGTATGAAGGTACAAGAATATTTGTTAACTGTACCCACGGTACTTGGATAATTAAAATGAAGACAGTACCACTCAAGACCAGCAGAAGAATGAGCTGACCCTGTTAGAGAAGAGAAACTGGCAGGTAACACGTCTAGCTGACAGAGTCAAAAGTGGAATTCTACCTCCCTGGTCTGTTAAGCCTCTTTCAGGATGTATAAAATGTCATATAAAGTGGAAAATGTACTAGTATTATAACTGATCTACATTTTGTCAGCCAATTCAAGGTGCAGCTCTCGTGTTATAGCTGTACAAATGGCTATTCGCTATCACATAGTGGCAAAAGACACATGTACTCATCATGAGCAGGTGTGGAAAAAATATATGTAAAGAAGAGGAGTTAAAAGTACAAGTCTTGGCTAGTGCCAACCAGGGCTGCCTAACAACTATGCAAGTACCAGAACTGTACCTGTAAAAGATAGCATTGTTTGTAGCACAAATAAACCAATTGTATTCCATTCTGATGGGTGGTTTCTTTGTTCTGCCAAATTTAAACACACTATTTTTATTTTGTACATCAGTGTTTCCCAAACTTGGGACACCACTTGTTTAGGGAAAGCCCCTGGTGGGTCAGGCCCGTTTGTTTACCTGCCACGTCCGCAGGTCCAGCCGATCTTGGGAGCTGCTGGAAGCGGCAGCCAGTACATCTACTAACATGGCAAGACAACAGAAAATAAAAACAAAAACTCAGTTTTAAAAATATGATTTACAGCCAGAGTCTGATATCCTTTTGTTGGGAATCACCTTTCTCCAAAAGTAGCCCTGCTGACTTCAATGGGACTGTTCAACATGATTAAGGGTATCTTACTCTTAGCTAAGAGCCACATACCCTTGCAGGATAATGGTGTTTTCAGGGCTGGCCAGTCAGCTAATATGCACCTATACATCAGCAACTATACAATGTGGCCTCAGAAGAATGAACCTGCAGTCTTTGCTGACACCACTACCAATGCTGCTCTATGAGTGTGAGAAAGTTTCCCTTCCCCTCACAACTGACGACTTGATACAAAGCATCAATGGACTTTGGTGGGAGATTTCTTAAACAATAAAAATAAGAGTTTGCCTACTCAGGAAGAGAACTCACCTTCTCAGATGAAAGGTGGATTTGTCACCTCTTATCTGCCAAGCATGGGGCATACAGTTTAAGACAATGCCATTTTATTTCCCATCTTCAAACCTTAAACCAGAGCTGCTTAGTTTCACACTGCCAGTGAGCTTTGTTCTCTCTTCTTATAAAAAAGGGATTGGATATCAATGTTAGTGCACAAATGTTCCTAACAGGAAGGCCTGCTTAGACCATATTAACAGCTGAGGGTCACTGACTTTGCAGTACAGATCTAAGCATCACTGTACACGCCTGGATAGGTAGAAGCAAAAGCTGTTTTTATGAAATAATTTCTACAGCAGGAGAGGAGGCTGGTTAAATATCATGTTTTATAACTGAAATTAAATAGAAAAAGACTCACTCAGTTACCTAATTCACCTCCCTGTGAATTTAGGATCATTCCCAATGAGGACAAAAGGAGTTTTTCCACTCTAGTTATAAATGTCTCAACCAAAAGAGACTTTAACTGCTTGCCTTTGGGGAGTAACGCTACAATCTGATAAAATCTTACTGTCAGGAAAATTTACATTGCAAAGCAAGAAAAGCTTATTTTGCTTCATTTTCATCTCATTACTCTCCACCCTAAGTAATTCATCTCTCTCTTTAATGTTTTACACTGTAGATGGATAACTCAACCCAGTTGTCTTCTTAGTAAAAGTCTAAGCAGCTGCGCTTTGGAGACATAGTTGTTCCATCTGTTTTGTGGTACACACCAGTGGGAAGTGGTGGAAATTATGCAGGAGCTACCCAAAGTGGCAGTAATCTGCTCTAAACAATGGGGACCGCTGTGGCTCCCTCTATGCATGGGTACCAGCAATCCATCGTGTGTAGCAGCTGTATATAAAAGGGGAGTGACACAGGGAGAAGCTATGGGGTTCACTGAAAGGTTGGCGTGACTACAGGACTTGAGCCAGTACGTCATGCACACTTGCACTTCAGGCAGGAAGAAGAATGCACAGTGTTGTGAGAGCGCTTTACATCTGTATTTATGAAAATAGCTAAAAAGGCCAGAAGGGGGTGCTCAAGAACAAGTAGCACAGTTCCTGGATTTTTGTAGGGCAACTTGTTGCACACTACAAATCGCTCCCTCTAACAACTCTTTACATCAGCTCTTCACGCAGCTTGGGGCAATTTCAACGTGTGCTCCACAGTGTCAGCAGCCAGTGGACTATGCACAGCAGGAGAGACATGCCTTGTGGCCTGCCCTCTGTATGTTTCTTAAGCGCATGAGAGATCAGCAGGCTGCTTGTGTTCTGGAGTGTGTGGTGAGGGGAGGGGAGATTGGTGCAGCAAGTGGTTTTCATTAGGCTTTTGGTGGCACTAAGGTACAGGACCATACGTACTCAGTGATTCTGCACAGGGCCGGCTCCAGGCACCAGCACTCCAAGCTAGTGCTTGGGGCGGCAATCTGCAAGGGGCGGCAGTCCCTGTTGTTTTGCCCCCAAGCAGTGCCGAATTCCCTCCGCAGACAGCGGGGGCAGTCTATGTGCCCTTTGGGAGGCAGGCGTGTTTCCGCGGTGGCAGCAGTTCAGCAGCAGCTTCTATGTTTAGCTGTCCGCGGCGGCTTCAGCTAAACATAGAAGCTGCCGCCGAATTGCCGCCGCCACGGAAACGCGCCTGCCGCCCTAAGGGCACAGGGACTGCCCCCCCCCCACCCGCAGCGGCAATTCGGTGCGCTGTTTGGGGCGGCGAAAACTGTAGAGCCGGCCCTGATTCTGCATCATGGAATTTACTGTGGAATTCACCACCTGGCCAGAGAATTGTGCTCCAGAATCTGAACACTTATTTATTCTTTAAATATTATATTTCAAACCTTTATGGTTGCAGACCATGATTAAAACATGAACATGCATAGAACATTAAATGGTCACACTGCAGTCTTCTCAACTCCACCTTTTCTGGGCACTCTTCAGAGGCACCATGCCAGGCACTTTGCACACCTTCTAATATGGGCATCTTTCCCCTTCACATATTCATCACTATCAGCAGCCAATTCCTCCACCGAGTGAAAAAACAAAACAGGATAAACTATGGAAAACCTAAATGGGTTTCCCAACCCCCAAAGTGTTGAAGTGGTGTAGACTCAAGTATGAAGCTCTGACATATAAAACTGTAGCACACCTACTCTTCAATGGCAGTGCTAATTCTTCAGGGTCACTCTTCCCCTTTCCCATAGCCATCCTACAATATTTTTAAGTAAAAAACTTGACGGCTCTGTCACTGGACTTTACAAAGCTGCTTCTAATACCTGACAGGAACAAAAATACGCACACAGTGCTTTGGCTGTATGCTCAAATGTTTTGCATGCAACCATAAGGATAAATGATAAGTTTTCCATGAATTTTCCATAGTTTTGTAAGTGATCTGACAATGTTATCCTGCCCTCTACTGACAGCAATAAGAATTCTCACACTGAAATAGCAGTATAAAATCTTTAAAGACACATCACCATATAAGTTATAATTTATAATAAATAGTTACCAAGACACAGCATTGCCTTTTTTCCTTTCACTAGTAAGAAAAACAGGGGACTGGTTAAACAAGGGTGGAGAGTAACTATTATTAGAAACTAAAAGAGGATGTAAATAGTTATTTTTCTATACTGGATCTAATTCTATCAGTTACATTTAAAGTTAATTGAATGTGAGGGTGGTTTTTTTTTAATCTGCTGATAAAGTCCCAAATTTTATTTTGGGGCATTTAAAATTTGCCTCTGTAGAGGAGAAGGAATGGAAGCCAAAGAGAAGAGAATCAACAGTTACAAAAAGAAACAAACAACATTCATAGAGCACCACCTGAACCTAAAATAAATTCACAAAGCTACTCTAAGGGTATGTCTACACTATGGGATTATTCTGATTTTACATAAACCTGTTTTGTAAAACAGATTGTATAAAGTCGAGTGCACGCGGCCACACTAAGCACATTAATTCGGCGGTGTGCGTCCATGCACCGAGGCTAGCGTCGATTTCCAGAGCGTTGCACTGTGGGTAGCTATCCCGTAGCTATCCCATAGTTCCCGCAGTCTCCCCCGCCCATTGGAATTCTGGGTTGAGATCCCAATGCAAAAACAGTGTCGCGGGTGATCCTAGGTAAATGTCGTCACTCAATCCTTCCTCCGGGAAAGCAACGGCAGACAATCATTTCGCATCCTTTTCCTCTGGATTGCCCAGGCAGACGCCATAGCATGGCAATCATGGAGCCCGTTTTGCCTTTTGTCACTGTCACCGTATGTGTACTGGATGCTGCTGACAGACGTGGTACTGCACTGCTACACAGCAGCATTCATTTGCCTTTGCAAGATAGCAGAGACGGTTACCAGTCATATTGCACCGTCTGCCATTGTAAACTGGCGATGAGATGACAGTTATCAGTCATTCTGTACCATCTGCTGCTATCATGGGTGCTCTTGGCTGGCCTCGCTGAGGTCAGCCAGGGGCGCATAGGCAAAAATGGGAATGACTCCCCGGGTCATTCCCTTCCTATGTTTTGTCTAAAAATAGAGTCAGTCCAGCCTAGAATATGGGGCAAGTCTACTAGAGAACCAGAGAGCATAGCCACTCCGGGTCAGAGCCCCAGAGATCCCACAGAAATGATGAGCTGCATGCCATTCTAGGGGGTGCCCCTGCAACAACCCCACCCATTGCTTCCCTCCTCCCTCAACCCTCCTGGGCTACCGTGGCAGTGTCCCCCCATTTGTGTGATGAAGTAATAAAGAATGCAGGAATAAGAAACACAGACTTTTCAGTGAGATAAAATGAGGGGGAGGAAGCCTCCAGCTGCTATGATAGTCCAGGCAGGACATTAAAAGTGGGGGGCGGGAAGAGGAGCCCAGCTCCCACTGCTATGATAGTCCAGGCAGTACAGAATCTTTTCTTTACACATGAAAGGGGGGGGACTGATGGAGCTTAGCCCCCCAGTTGCTATGATGAGGATGGTTACCAGCCGTTCTGTACCATCTGCTGGGAATGACCAGGAGTCATTCCTATTTTTACCCAGGCGCCCCCGGCCGACCTCACTGAGGCCAGCCAGGAGCACTCACAGGATGACGACGAGGACGGCTATCAGTCCTTTTGCACTGTACCGTCTGCCACTGGGGAGGGTATGCAGCACCCCGTCTACCAGCAGCACCCAGTAGACATAGGGTGACATTGAAAAAAGGCGAGAAACGATTTTTTCCCCTTTTCTTTCGGGGGCGGGGGGGGCAAGTGTGTAAATTGACGACATACACCCTGAAACACCCGGGAAAATGTTTTTGACCCTTCAGGCATTTGGAGCCCAGTCAAGAATGCAAATGCTTTCTGGAGACTGCGGGGACTGTGGGATAGCTGGAGTCCTCAGTATCCCCTCCCTCCCTCCATGAGTGTCCATTCGATTCTTTGGCTTTCCGTTACGCTTCTCATGCAGCACTGTGCTGTGGCCTCTGTCTATCATAGCCAGGAGATTTTTTCAAATGCTTTGTCATTTCGTCTTCTGGAACGGAGCTCTGATAGAACAGATTTGTCTCCCCGTACAGCGATCAGATCCAGTATCTCCTGTACGGTCCATGCTGGAGCTCTTTTTGGATTTGGGACTGCATCGCCACCCGTGCTGATCAGAGCTCCACGCTCGGCAAACAGGAAATGAAATTCAAAAGTTCGCGGAGCTTTTCCTGTCTACCTGGTCAGTGCATCCGAGCTCAGATTGCTTTCCAGAGCAGTCACAGTGGTGCACTGTGGGATATGCCTGGAGGCCAATACCGTCGAATTGTGGCCACACTAACCCTAATCCGACATGGCAATACTGATTTCAGCGCTACTCCTCTCATCGGGGAGGAGTACAGAAACCGGTTTAAAGAGCCCTTTATATCGATATAAAGGGCCTCATTGTGTGGACGGTGCAGGGTTAAATCAGTTTAACGCTGCTAAATTTGGTTTAAACACGTAGTGTAGACCAGGCCTAAAAGTTTTAAAGCAAGACTTTAAAAAAAACCAAAAGATTACTCAACATTATCAAGAGAACAATTAACTCTTCTGGGTTCACACAAGAAACCAAGAATGCTGCACAATTCAACTATGCTAACTACTGAGAAATGCCAGGAAATTAACAAATTTGGCAATTGTTACTGGAAATTGGCAGTCATGTTGAATTTCAATACCAAGAGCTAATATAATTTACTAATACATGAAAGGTGATGGACAGTTACAAAAATTCTGGGGTCACAGGCTAACTCAATATTTAGCATCACCCTTAAACCCTCTCTCTCTGCCTTCCAGAAGAAAAACACAATGGGAGAGTCAATAGCATATAAACCAAATCTGCATTGTCTTTATCAGCATTTGTTATTGTTCGAGATAAGTCAAAATCAGAATTGTCAAACTCTGGCAAATAAGATAAAATACAACCCTAGACTAGTCCACTCATGTTTGGAGTTTGATTTTGCAAAACCAAAATCTGACCAATTAAAAAAAAATCCACAATGAAACAGCCCTTCTCAAGACCATCTCTAGAAATTATGGATTCCAGGTCAGATCCTGAACTTGTGTAAATCAGTGTCACACCATTGAAGAATACTGGAAGACAAAACCTCCCCCTGTGTAAAAGTGGTACCTACTGTGAAAATATCTCAAAGCCTTTAGACCTTGCAAGATTTTCCTTGCCGCTTCAATAACTTGACTACTGACACTAAGTCCTATGCCTTAATGGATGTAGATAGATCAGAGCTACGGTCATATTCCTGTCTCTCAGCTAAATCCACATATCACCTTTGGAGCTATGATAAGGGACTTTGTCCACCAGGGCAATATCTGAGACATTAGAGCCACCAGAATACTTACAGTGGACTCAGACCCAATTCCCTTCTCTAAAATAATCCCCTGGGATAGGGGCAAGAGTTATGAAAGACCAGCCTAAGCAACAAGCATGTGAGAAATGCAACAGGACAAGAACCAATAGAATAGCCATCTGCCCACCTAAGCCATATGACCAAATACTATGGGAAACCTGCCTTTGCATTTAAATGCATCAACCTGCAGATCAGAAGGGCAGAGGTTACTGTGTACTGCAGGATAAAGGTACCATCAGGGAGACAGAATTTGAGTTGTTGCAGCAAAACTGAAGTTCTTGCAGACAGCAGAAGTTTTTATGAGCAAAAAAAAAAAAGAATTTTGGAAAGAATAATATAAACAAATCCTACATTATTTCAGTAGTATCTGATAATTTGGGTGTAAGTTAGTATTAAAAAATCCACTCAGAAGAATAATATCACCTGAGAAAATATCATTATTAGTACCTTTTCCCCAAATTCAAACCCAACACTGTAAAAGCTTTAGAGGGGAAAAATGGCAATTAGTTTCTGTGGATATAAATTATGGAGCATCTCAGCAACCCACTCCCTTTCTATGTAACAAAGTGGTAAAATTACTGGACATAAATCAAACCAGCTGTGGAAGAGTACAAGCTTCCTAAATACATATTTAATCAATGGCAGGACAGTCAGCTAAAGTTATATTTCAACCTTAACGAAGAGCAGCCTTATTTACTGGATTGAGTATGGGATTCAGAGCAGGGCAGCTTGTGAATTCTAATTCCCTGTATTACTGTGAATAACTGTGTGGCTTTGGGGAAAGTCTCTCACTCAATTTCTCCACTGTATAACATGGATTATAATATTGGGGGCTTGTCTATATGAACACTTAGTTCTCAGCAACCTGGGGTATAAATCTACCCCTTACTGGTACATCTATACACCAAACTCAGAGTGTAATTCCCAGCTTGGGTAGACCTACACGTGTTATCACTGATCAGGCTAGTGGGCTAAAAATCAAGGGAAGCTGTGGCAGCACATCTCAAATATGTACCTTCCCAAGATGCGAGGCATGTACGCAGGATGGCTAGCCCCTCATACCAATTATTAATAAAATAATAATAATAATGTTGATAATGATAATATATACTCACTATGGGTATTTCTTGTTTCTTTTTGCAGCACTTAGCAACTCCCGATCTTGTTGTACAGAGATGAAAAAATAAGTGACATCCCATGTAATAAGGGACTGTTGGCAAGATCAAAGTGCACTATGAGATGTTTAGCACAGGGATGCAGGGTCCAGTGGGAGAAAGATTATCACCTCAGCTTGCCACAAACTGAGTGTTCATGTAGACAAGGCCTTAGTCATCTCACAGTGGTTTTGAGGGGATTTATACAGTGCCAACATTGTGCTAGGTGCTTCACATACATAAAGTTTATCAGGTCTCTTCCCCAAATAGTTTACAATATAAGTAGACAAAATATACACAATTGCGGGGGGAAGGGATGATGAAATCTAAGGGCATGTCTACACTACGAAATTAGGTAGATTTTATAGACGATCTTTAGAAAGCGATTTTATACAATCGATTGTGTATGTCCCCATTAAGTCGGCGGAGTGCATCCTCAATACCATGGCTAGATCAACTCATGGAGCGGTTCACTGTGGGTAGCTATCCCACAGTCCCCATTGCCCATTGGAATTCGGGGTTATGCTCCCAATGCCTGATGGGGCAAAAACATTGTTGCGGGTGGTTTTGGATACATGTCAGGCCTGGTCTACACTACGAGTTTATACCGAATTTAGCAGCGTTAAAGTGATTTAACCCTGCACCTGTCCACACAACGAAGACCTTTATATCGATATAAAGGGCTCTTAAAACCGATTTTTGTACTCCTCTCCAACAAGGGGAGTAGCGCTGAAATCAGTATTGCCATGTCGGATTAGGGTTAGTGTGGCCACTATTCGACGGTATTGGCCTCCAGGTGGTATCCCACAGTGCACCATTGTGACCGCTCTGGAAAGCAATCTGAACTCGGATGCACTGGCCAGGTAGACAGGAAAAGCCCCGCAAACTTTTGAATTTCATTTCCTGTTTGCCCAGCATGGAGCTCTGATCAGCACGGGTGACCATGCAGTCCCAAATCCAAAAAGAGCTCCAGCATGGACCGTATGGGAGATACTGGATCTGATTGCTGTATAGGGAGACAAATCTGTTCTATCAGAGCTCCGTTCCAGAAGACGAAATGCCAAAGCATTTGAAAAAATCTCCAGGCTATGATAGACAGAGGCCACAGCAGGGACTCACCACAGTGCTGTGTGACAAGCGTAATGGAAAGCCAAAGAATCAAATGGACGCTCATGGAGGGAGGAAGGGGGGGACTGAGGACTCGAGCTATCCCACGGTTCCTGCAGTCTCCGAAAAGCATTTGCATTCTTGGCTGAGCTCCCAGTGCCTGAAGGGTCAAAAACATTGTCGCCAGCGGTTCAGGGAATATGTCATCAATTTACCCCCCCTCCCTCCCCCTCAAAGAAAAGGGGAAAAAATTGTTTCTAGCCTCTTTTCAATGTCACCGTATGTCTACTGGATGCTGCTGGTAGACGGGGTGCTGTAGCGCTAAACTGCAGCAGCCTCTCCCCTCCCCTCCCCGGTGGCAGACAGTATGGTACAAAATGATTGATAGCCATCCTCATCATCCTGTGAGTGCTCCTGGTTGGCCGAGGGCGCCTGGGCAAAAATGGGAATGACTCCCAGTCATTCCCTTCTTTAAGCTTTGTGTCCTGGAGATTCAGTCCTGGCAGATGGTGCAATAGGGCTGGTAACCGTCCTCATCATAGCAGCTGGAGGCTGAGCTCCTCTCCCTCCCTCCCCCGCCCCTTCATGTCTAATGGAGATTCTGGACTATCATAGCAGCGGGAGGCTGTGCTCCTCTCCCCTCCCCCCACCCTTTGAGTAATGGAGATTCTGTCCTGCCTGGAATATCATAGCAGCTGGAGGCTGCCTCCCCCTCATTTTATCTCACTAAAAAGTCAGTGTTTCTTATTCCTGCATTCCTTATTACTTCATCACACAAATCGGGGGATAACTGACACGGTAGCCCAGGAGGGGTGTGGGAGGAGGGAAGCAACGGGTGGGGTTGTTGCAGGGGCACCCCCTGGAATGGCATGCAACTCATCATTTCTGCGCGATATCAGGGGCTCTGACCTGAAGCGGCTGTGCTTTCTGGTTCTCTAGTAGACTTGCCCCATATTCTAGGCAGGACTGACTATTTTAAGACAAAACAAAGAAGGGAATGACCTGGGAAGTCATTCCCATTTTTGTCCATGCGCCCCCAGCCGACCTCAGCGAGGCCAGCCAGGAGCACCCATGACAGCAGCAGACGGTACAATATGACTGGTAACTGTCATCACCAATTTCCAAAGCAGTAGACCGTGCAGTAGGGCTGGTAACCGTCTCTGCTACCTTGCAAAGGCAAATGAATGCTGCTGTGTAGCACTGCAGTACCGTGTCTGTCAGCAGCATCCAGTACACATACGGTGACAGTGACAAAAGGCTAAACGGGCTGCATGGTTGCCATGCTATGGCATCTGCCAGGGCAATCCAGAGCAAAAGGGCGCAAAATGATTGTCTGCCATTACTTTCACGGAGGAAGGATTGAGTGACGACATTTACCCAGAATCACCCGCAACACTGTTTTTGCTCCATCATGCATTGTGATCTCAACCCAGAATTCCAATGGGCGGGGGAGACTGCGGGAACTATGGGATAGCTACTCACAGTGCAACGCTCTGGAAATCAACGCTAGCCTTGGTACATGGATGCACACCACCGAATTAATGTGCTTAGTGTGGCTGCGTGCACTCGACTTTATACAATCTGTTTTAAAAAACGGTTTCTGTAAAATCGGAATAATCCCGTAGTGTACACATACCCTCAGTCTCCTCTCCCTCCCTCCGTGAAAGCAAAGGCCGACAATCGTTTCATGCCTTTTTTCCTGGGTTTCCCATGCAGACACCATAGCACAGCAAGCATGGAGCCCACTCAGCTCACTGCTGCTGTTGTGAGCATTGTAAACACCTCGCACATTATCCTGCAGTATGTGCAGAACCTGGCTAGGAGATGCCAGCACGAGGACGATTGTGAGGAGGACATGGACACAGAGGTTCCTGAAAGCACGGGCTGTGGCAATTAGGACATCATGGCGGCAGTGGGGCAGCTTGATACAGTGGAATGCTGAATCTGGGCCTGGCAAACAAGTCAGGAATCAATTTGGAGTGGGCAAATCTACTGTGGGAGCTGCTGTGATCCAAGTAGCCAATGCAATCACTGACTTTCTGCTAAGAAGGGTAGTGACTCTGGGAAATGTGCAGGTCACAGTGGATGGCTTTGCTGCAATGGGATTCCCTAACTGTGGTGGGGCAATAGATAGAACCCATATCCCTATTGTGGCACCGGAGCACCAGGGCGGCCAGTACATAAACTGCAAGGGGTACTTCTCAGTGGTGTTGCAAGCACTGGTGGATCATAAGGGACGTTTCACCAACATCAACGTGGGATGGCCAGGAAAGGTGCATGACACTCGCATCTTTAGGAACTCTGGGTTGTTCGAGCAGCTGCAAGAAAGGACTTACTTTCCTGACCAGAAAATTACCGTCAGGGATGTGGAAATGCCAGTAATTATCCTTGGGGACACAGCCTACCCCTTTGCTCCCATGGCTCATGAAGCCATACACAAGCAGCCTGGACAGTAGTCAGGAGCAGTTCAACTATAGGCTGAGCAAGTGCAGAATGGTGGTAGAATGTGCATTTGGACATTTAAAAGTTCAGTGGTGCTGTTTGCTGACTAGGTTAGACCTCAGCGCAACCAATATTCCCACTATTATTGCTGCTTGCTGTGTGCTCCGTAATATCTGTGAGAGTAAGGGGGACACGTATGTGGCGGGGGTGGGAGTTTGAGGCAAATCGCCTGGTGGACAATTTTGAGCAGCCAGACCCCAGGGCGATTAGAAGAGCACAGCTAGGCACACTGAGCATCAGAGAGGCTTTGAAAACCAGTTTCATGACTGGCCAGGCTACAGTGTGACAGTTGTGTGTTTTTCTCCTTGATGCAAACCCCCCCCTTTCGTTGATTTTAATTCCCTGTAAGCCAATCACCCTCCCTCCTTCAATCACAGTTGGCAAAGGAAATAAAGTCACTATTGTTTTGAAACCATGCATTCTTTATTTAAAAAAAAAAGAGACAACTGACAAGGCAGACCGAGTGGGGTGCGGGAGGAGGGAAGGACAAGGCCACATTGCTTATTGTAGCCACACTACAAATCAAAACTGTTTGAATGACAGCCTTCTGTTGCTTGGGCCATACTCTGGAGTGGAGTGGCTGGGTGCCTGGAGCCTCCCCCCACGTTCTGAGGAAGATATGAACATGGGGAGGAGGGTAGGTGGTTATACAATGGATGCAGCAGTGGTCTGTGCTCTTGTTGCCTTTCCTGCAGCTCCACCAGACACCTGATCATGTCCGTTTGCTCCCCCATTAACCTCAGCATTGCATCCTGCCTCTTCTCATTGCACTCACTTAATGCTTTCCTGGCCTCTGCCACTGAATGCCTCCATGCATTCAGCTGTGCCCTATCAGTGTGGGAGGACTGCATGAGTTCAGAAAACATGTCATCGCAAGTGTGTTTTTTTCACCTTCTAATCTGTGATAACGTCAGAGAAGGAGATGATAGGGGGAGCATAGAAACATTTGCACCTGCGGTGTGATAAAAAGAGAGTAGAATTTAAGAAGATACATTTCTGAGAACAAAAGTGAAACTCTTTCACATGAATCAAACAATTCACAGCAGACAGCACATGTACTTTAGGTACAAGGTCACATTTTGCCTTTTATATTGAGCACCTGCTGGCATGGTGACATCACACATGGCTGGGCAACAGAATTTGGTTTCCAGGCAGTCATGGCAAGCCAGAGGATAGGTGGGATTGGCTTCTTCCACCTTCATAACATGTGGAAATGGTTTCAAACTGCAGCACCCTCCTTTCCCATAGCAAGCAATGCCGGTTGGGTTTGCCATTTAAAAGGAGGGGCTGTGGTTTTCGGATGGATGTGCAGCACACCCCTCCCCCAACCCCATGACTATTCTCTGGGATAATCCCTTCACCCCTCCCACCACTGCGTGGCTATTCTCAGGGATGATCCCTTTTAGCCAAGCGCAAACAGTCCAGCATGAACGTGGTCCTTTTAGTGTTCCCTAACAAAAATTCCCCTATTTCAACTGGGTGACCATGAATGATATCACTCTCCTGAGGCTAACACAGAAAGATAAAGACTGAATGTTGCTTGAAAGCAACCAAACCCCAGGACCATTTGCTGGTATGCTTTGTGCTGCAATGATTCCAGACTACTTGCTACTGGCTTGGTGTGGTAAAGTGTCCTACCATGGTGGACGAAATAAGGCAGCCCTCCCCAGAAACCTTCTGCAAAGGCTTTTGGAGTACCTCCAGGAGAGTTTCATGGAGATGTCCCTGGAGGATTCCCACTCCATCCCCAGACACGTTAACAGACTTTTCCAGTAGCTGTACTGGCCACGAATGCATCCTGCTTCTTCAGGGCAAATCAAACATTAAACACAATTGCTTTTAACCCCTGTAGTATAGTTACAAATGTGCACTCACTGGAGGTGCCTACTCTGCCTTCAGGGTCCAGGAACCCGCCTGGGGAGGGTATTGGCTCCAGGGTGATGAAAAGGCCCTGGCTGCTGGGGAGAACAGATTCTCCACTTGTCTGCTGCGCATTCTCCCCCTCCTCTTCCTCAGCCACAAAATCCTCCTCTGTGTTGTGTGAGACACCCCACTTGCAGGTGTCCATGGACAGCGGTGGGGTACTGTAGGGTCACCCCCTAGAATGCCATGCAGCTGATCATAGAAGCGGCATGTATGGGGCTCTGACCCAGAGTGACCGTTTGCCTCCTTGGTCTTTTGGTAGATTTGCCTGAGCTCCTTATCTTTCACGCAGCACTGCTGTGTGTCCCTGTTGTAGCCTCTCTCCACCATGCCCTGTGCGATTTTGGTATATATATTAGCATTTCTTCTTTTTAGTTGGAGGTCTGCCTGCACAGATTCTTCTCCCCATACAGCAATCAGATCCAGTGTCTCCCATTCGGTCCATGCTGTGTAGTGTAACCTAGTGTAGACCAGGGCTTCGTATCTTTCTGCTCCGATTATTTACTTCAAAAAATGCCAGTGAAGGATTCCATGTTTATTGTCCCTTAAAGATTTCCATATCAAATGTGCTTGGTGAACAAGACATTAAAAAACAAACAAACAAAAACGAAAGAAAACAAAACTAGCCAGCCTTGCATATTCAGAGTGGACCAAGAGTCAGCTTCACCTGTAAAAGATTTTACATGTCAAATCATGGCTTCAGTGACCCTTGTGTAACCACTACACTGAAGTCCAGACACCAGTACATGGAGGTCCACCCACAGCATAATTTGGTCTGCAGATTTTTTCAAAATTTTGTTTTATTTTTTTAGCACCAGCTCCCTCAGGTACCAGCCCAGAAGTGGCAGCCAGGGAAAAATGACAAATGCAAATATTTGTGTGGTGAAATTTAGCAGGGACTCTATCAGGAGGGTTCAGAAAAGAGAAGGTCCCCACAGAGTCTCAAAGGTCTGTCCAACCTGTGTTCCTAAAATACAGAGCTTAAGGGGGCCAAGCCAGAGAGGAGAAGTTACCTAAGATGTGGACTGCACTGACATGCCAGAGGAACCAAATGCAGGTCTCAGACAGCTGGCATCTTGCTTGGAACCCCAGATGTGCACTGATGCTGTACAGGCATAGCATGCAGGGGAGGGGAAATGGCTATGGGAAATCTGCTTCCAGCAGTCAAAGAGATGCAGCACCTCACTTATGCTCTGATGGAAGGAGAGAGAAGGACCAAAGACCTGAGGGCCCAGCAGTCCTAAGGCAAGTCACTTTGGAGGGAGGAATAAGTGTACTGCATTGTTCTTGGGGACTAAGTGTGGTCCAGGAGATGGCCTACATGTACTAATTACATCCCAGGCTCTGGGAGCTCTTCACAGATTCTTGAAGATTTAATACATAACAGGCAGTACAACTGACCCACAAAGAGCATTATCCTGGCAGATATTAATACAACAGACTAATGATAAGCCTCCCTCTCCCTCCTTGTAGCGCTCACTCAACCAGCATTTTCATCTTTAAAATTTACAAATCCAAAAGGTACCGTTTCAAAGACAGTAAATGATGAGAAAGAAGAAGGATGATCCAGTGGCTAGAGTGCTAGCCTGGGACTCTGGAGCCACAGGTTCAATCCACTGCTTCAGAGACTCTCTGTCTTACCTTGAGCCAACTAAGCCACTGAAATTCTTTCAATGGGAGTTTGGTGCCTAAGTACCTCTGAGGATCTGGGCCAAAAGTCTCTGTGCCTCAATTCCCCATTTGTAACATGTAGGCACTGTGATGATAAACACATTAAGGGTTGTGAGGCACTCAAATATTACAGTGATGGGAGCAAGATAAGTACCATAAAATGATTAGAAAAATAGAAGAGGTTCCTGGGAGACCTGCATCATTAGACTATAGAGAACAGAATAGATGCCCAGTTGCTAATTATATTTTTGACAGGAAAGCTACTTGCAGTTTAGTGTCCAACCATATATATAGCAGCAAAGGAAGGAAAATACAATGAGTTTTAAGGCTTGAGAAAGATTTCAAGTCAAGTCATATTCAAGTCAAATCAAGTCATGTTTCCAAAACTATCCTTTTTGCTTTGAAACAATGCAAGTCAGACAAGGAGCAGACAAGTATTCTTAACCACCTCTGCCTAATGAAACAAGATTACTTGTACTTTAAGGATAAATGACAAATGTCTATTATAGTATTTCCAATTTGGAGAGCTTTCACCACTTTGACATTTAAAAAGCCTAACAAGCTATTTATATAAGGAAAAATAATACTTTATATTGCCTGTCTGGAAAGTCCCTCAGGTCATCAATTTCTTTTATGAATAGCTAATTCACAGTGCAATCTGGAGCCTGGAAACTTTATTCTCCTCAAAACTAAGTCTACAAATATTTTTTAAAGCTACATTAAAAGCTTTGCTTTTCACATTTTGGATCCAATTCTGCAATCCTTACTTGCATACGTAAATGTTGTTAGATCAGGTCCTCTAATACCTATGCTTACTCGCCTCAAAAAAACATGTGCAATTTACATCTAAATGAAGAAATGTCAAACACAGGGAGAGAAATGACCAGACAAAAATATTAGGAAACCAAAACTACATTTGTTATTAAATATACTACTCTTTAAACAATGTTAAGGGGCAGATCTCAGCTGCCTCTTAATTCTTAGGATTCTTTGGCCTAAAAAATAAAACCAAAAACCATGCTGAGTTGTGAGGATATGGACTATCGGTTGAGAACAACATCTGGGAGAAAAAATGTCAAAGTGCCTGTTGAAGCTGAAGAAATTGATAGTATACATGACTCTGAAAAAAGATATACCTCCAGAACAAGTGAACCATGCCCAGCTCTTTCAGGTATTGTGGAGTACCCTCTACAATGGTCTTCTCTACTTTTTAACTTACGTTTGATGAAGTGGTTGGAAAACCCACCCACCTTCCTGGCACTATTAACGGAAGTCAGAAACCAAGAAGATAGTGAGGAAGGCTTTTGTTGGCTCCTATATCACAGCCCCAGGCAAATGCATCCAAAAGTCATGAAGAGACAGCATGCAGTGTTGTTGTAGCCATGTTGGTCCCAGAATATTAGTGAGACAAGGTGGTGAGGTAATATCTTTTATTGGACCAACTTCTGTTGTTGTTCCACTAAAAGATATTACCTAACCTACCTTGTCTCTCTAATGAAGAGACTGACCACCAAAGATGTGGATGTGCAAAAGCAATTGAAGAACCTGAAGGATCAGGTGGCTGTGCTGCAAATAGCACAAAGTCATTTTTGCTTCTCCCAACCTATCAGGAAGAAGGAAAATATCCAACCTAGGCAGCTCATTCCAATTCAGCTACAGTCAGACACACAGAGGAGACCACCTCCTTCTGAGGACCAGCACCCGCTGACATGTTTCAATTGTGGAAAAGTATGGCATAAACCCCAGAGGTGTCCCAACCCCAGGCATATGTAAGGCATAATGTGTACGTTCCTACAAAGTTACAAAACGGAAATTTCAAAAACAAGTAGCAACTAACCCTACCTATAAGTTTGCTACAGCCTTGGCTAAGAGAGCTGGGTGTTCTACCTTAGGCAGTAGAGGCTCAAACATTAAGAGCTAGAAGTCTCAGGTTTGATCCCCTCTACTGATGACTAGGCCAGTGGCCTTACATAAATTTAAGGTTTTAAACACTTACCTCATGTGTTACAAATTTTGTAGGAGATGCATTCATAGATACAAACAACTCAAATATTTTGATCATAGAATCATAGAAGATTAAGGTTGGAAGAGCCCTCAGGAGGTCATCTAGTCCAACCCCCTGCTTAAAGCAAGACCAACACCAACTAAATCATCCCAGCCAAGGCTTTGTCAAGCCGGGCCTTAAAAACCTCTAAGGATGGAGATTCCACCACCTCCCTAGGTAACCCATTCCAGTGCTTCACCACCCTCCTAGTGAAATAGTGTTTCCTAATATTCAACCCAGACCTCCCCCTCATGCAAACTTACAAATTGATTTGGCCATAAAACAGAACAATGATAAAGTTGTTAGAAAGCATGTAGTCATTTTTAGGGAAGAATTTATGGTATCACTAAATTCAGATTTTAGGGGGAAAAGTGAATTTCCTAACTCTGTACAAAAGTATGGCTACACCTACATCCATTCAGAATGGCTCTAAAATGGACACATGTAAATGGCAAAACCTGAACTATTACACACCCATATTCTGACTGAAAAGGCTCCATCTCAAATATCTTCCATGCAGATTGCTCTTGACATATGATGGAATAATCTTTGAGGTTGTGTAATGTTGCTAGGCCAAATAATGTGCACAGATGAACATGCAGATCATGCACCTTAACACACAGGCATTACCCTGGACCACTCTTCTCCTGTTAATGTCTCAGAGGACCTTTAAAGCCTTTCCTTGACTCTACAAGCTGATTTAGAGAATGTTTGCATCTGTAATTTAAATAGTCATAAAAACTACTGGCATGATCCTGCAGACTGAAGTCAACGGGAGTTTTGTTTGAGCATAAACTACAGGGATGGAGCCTATAATCAGCCATGACTCAATAGGAACATTTATGCTATTAAAAAAAGTCTCTGTGCAGTTTAATACTCCTACTCTTTACCAGTGCACACAGTTCTCAAATGCACAGACACATCTATTATGAAAAGGAATAATAAAAAATAATGAAAAACAGTGCGTGATTTTACAGCATGTTACTGATCATTGCTATTTTGTTCAGAATGTACCTTTTCTCTTCAGAGAAATCTCATCTTTCAGACAGGATTGAGGGGTTGGAGAGAAGAAGAGCAGTTCTAATTATACACATGCTCTAGATGAAAATTAACCCCTTTTCACAGTTATCCAATTTGAAAATTAGCCACAAAGTGTCAATCCCCAGCTATAGATATACCCCTAAATCACTGCTCAAGGAAAAATGATCAACAAATACCAGCCTTCCAAATGCATTTTTGTCTCCTAAAGGGCACACTTTGGCACTACCCATAAGGAAAGGTCTGCCAAAAATTAGTTCTTAACTTGTAGACATAATTCCAAACACAGGGGTTATAATCTAATATGAAATTACAGGCAGGTATTAGGAGAAAGCTGTATGGCTCAAGTATTTGTGAACATTCGGATGCATGAATTTGCAGACCATGCTGATTATTTTCCAGTGGTTCAGAGCACTCTAGCTTATGAGTGTTATCAAGTTGGACCTTGAGGCATTTATAACGAGGTTGAAAGTACATCGGAAGCAAAGAGATCAGAGAGAGCACTGTACAGGAGAATGTTAAGAGGCTAAATTGCATTCATGTCATGAGGTGTTTTTACGTTTTCAAAGGAACTAAGCTATCGGCATTCTCCTGTCACTACACTGCAAGGATTTCTTCTAATGTTTAAATTTAAAGAACATTATAGCAAGCAAGTGAAAACACAGCATCACCAACTGCTACAACCAATGGTCGGTTTCTACCTTCTTTGGGGATTGAGTGAGGGTGTCTATTGCAAATTACCTGAAATGTATAAAAAATATATTGCCAGATAGGGAATATACTCAATTAAATTTGCTTACACATGCCAAGAACATTCTTATTTAAAAATGTATGGAGCTGCAGAAACAAGACTGGGTTAGATAAATAAAATAAAGTTGGAACTTACCACTGTGCTGTTTGTGTTAGTCACACCTTCCTCTTTGCCTCTTCTCTCCCTGGATAACAGAATGAGCTCATTTTATTTACAGTATAAATTCTCTTCCTACTGAGAACAACATTGTACCTCCCAGCAGAATGAGTTCAGGGCATTATTTATAGCCCAATTTTAATTATTTAATTTTTCATAACCCACTGAGAAAAAAATTAGCTAAAAAGACAAGTGACTTAATTGTCCTAATTTTTCCTTCTGCAGACTCAAGAGGAGAATTCCACAGGGTTTACATTATCAGGAACAAAAAGGAAGTGAATGCTAAACCCCTAAAAAGAATAAAATGTGTGTGGAGATTAGTCTTCCTCCAGAACATTTTATTATAGTCATACTATGCCATGACCATTTTAAAAAAGTGCACGTTTTAAGGTGCACCCCGAGTTTCTAAGGAAAAATAATTTCATGTCAAGCTGGTAGCTTCAAAACACTCATGCACAGTTTTGAGATAGAGGATAATTTGTTATTACAGAGGCAGTGAGTTGTGAAATCAGCCCTCAAGTAGAGAGCCTTTTACACAACAAAATAAAATCCTTACTGGATCATGTAAATGCCTGCAAACAAAAACCCAGCCCTCTCTCAGAAAAAAAATAGCAATTTTTTCGTGACAGACCATCATATCACTTTCCCTGAAAAACAGAAGAAATTGTCATCTCTCTGCATCATTCATGATTACAAAAAAGCAACCAACTAATTTATTAAACCCAGGCAATGAAGGATGTGTCTTAATCTATTGTGTAATAATGTGTCTAATAAAATGAAAAAAATCTGCTGTATGCACTGATCACGACCATAAAGAAATATCCAAATCAAGAAGAGCTTCCAATCAGAGTCAGGGAGGACTTCTCAAGAATTGCATAACCACCAACCAGTCAGCCTATAATTAGCCAGAATAATCTTCTCTCATAATCTCTGAAGTTATACTTCCTATTTTGGGACTTCCACTGTGTTGTTTTAATATATGTGGAGGTTCAGACTCTTTATGAAAAGCTGTTTAAACTACATCAGATTTAAGAAGCCAACAGATCTAGTGATCAGTGGTTCACATCATTCATTTTATGCCTTCATAACACACACCGAGATTTGCATTTTCTCATTTAAGTAGTAATTTAGAATATAAAGACATACTGTGCTACCATATCTGTTCCTGTGTGAATGACGACGACAGAATCCCAGGCTCACATTTTTAACCCTTTGAACATCAGCAGCTACTGTATGATTGGCCAGTAATGGAGGATATATACAGTACACCTCTACCTCCATATAACGCTGTCCTCGGGAGCCAAAAAAATCTTACCGCGTTATAGGTGAAACCGCATTATATTGAACTTGTTTTGATCCGCTGGAGTGCGCAGCCCCACCCCCCTGGAGCGCTGCTTTATCTCGTTATATCCGAATTCGTGTTATATCAGGTCGCATTATATCAGGGTAGAGGTGTATATGACCCCCAATCTGCCACATGAATGGACCCCTACACATGAGTGGGACTCTGTGCATAATTGATGCCTATATTTCATATCATCTATTAGATTAAGGTCAAATAAATGCTACAGCATTTTCTAATTACTAGGTCTGTCCAAATTAAATATTTATAATTTCTATAGTAACTCAGATGAGTTCATACATTGCCAATTGTTACAGTGAAATATTGCAGTATTTCCTTATTCTTTGGATAGGAGATAAGTGTGAAAACTTGTATACACGTATGGTACCCTCTATACACTTGCTATCTTTTTTAATGGTGATCACTACAAGAGTTAATGTAATCTTTCCTTTGACTGAATGTTACAGTCAAATTCAACCTATTTAGGCCACCGTCCTGCAAAATGATGCATAGAGATGGTCCCCAAGAACCACACAGAGCCCTACTGACTTTAGTTGGGCTCTGCGCTGGGATCTGGATGCTTGTAATGGTGTGCACAATCAGGGCCTTTCACTGTATCTAAACATAGTTACCATATTATTTTGGCATTTAGAAAAAGGATAGGTGACAGAGTATAATCTTTCTGCTAAATTCTGGGAAATTTTAGATGTCAATAGGTTACACAGGCCCTACTTAAAACAACAGCTGGAACAGAAAGATTCAGAACATTCTTAATTCAGAAATGTTGTGATATTTTGAACAAAATGAAATATTTTGACATTCTCAGATCAAAATATTTTTCTTTATGATTAAAGCATAGGATTAGTTCTCAGGAGGTCTGTCAAAGATTTAGTTGGAACATCAGCAAGTCTCTCAACCTTCTCACCTGAATTTCTTCAGCTGTAAACCAGGGAAAATACTTAAGTAGCTCACATAAAACTACTATCACTCACTTGGATTTCAGTTGCACCTAGGATGTAGTGCAGGCAGGGAGTTTGGACAATCTCCCATGATCTTTACTCTGGTTGAACTACCATGGTGTATCATGGGAATTCCAGAATTCTTTAGCCAGGCTACAAGGGAGCATGAGGCACCTGCACAATCAGTCCCATAAGGGACCATGGCACATTAGGCAGACACAGTTCAATGTCAAAGAAAGCCCAAACTAAACATTTTGATTTGGTTCAACAAAATGAAAAATGATTTGAGAATGTCAAAATATTTTGTTTTGATCAAAATGTTTCAACATTTCTGAAACAAATATTTTCTGAACTTTAGGTTCCGAAAAAAAATTAACATTTTTTATTTTTCATCTCATTTCAGACAAAAACAAATATAGAAGTGTCCTGTGTCATGGAATTCTGATTTTTGACCAAATCTACTAATAACAAAGGAACTAGACAATTCAATCCCATACACTTGGTTTGGGGTTTTCAACTCTCTAAACTCTTCCCTGTTCTAAATTCTTCCACTATGCTTTTTTTTGGGGGGGGGGAGGGGAATGAACTGTTGAAAAAAAGAGATCTTAGCTGCAACAGAGAAATTCTTTCATACTTCAAATGGAGTTTTAAAGTGATTCCACATTACAGCAAATGGATCTAAAAGAACAAATATTCTTTGGCCAAAAAGGGCCATTAGAGCCTGAAGCACCACTGGATTCTTCCATGCAGCCAGATGAAGAAGGAATTTCTGAGACAGGCATAACCTTTGCTCCTCTAATAAACTGCTGAATGAAAAATACTTTACATCTTTTGATTTTGTATTTAAACTTCTGAACATTTCCCATGAGAGGACAGGCGATCAGATGGAAAAGTGAGACATGAGGGAGAGAATAGAGGAAGGAATAAGAAATGAAGAATAGCTTGGGGGGTGGGGGATGAAAAGCAGCAGCAGTAAACCAGGGAGACTAAAGCCATTGTCTTCAAGAAAGACAAAAGTTACTGAAAATATTATATTGTACATTATTAACCAAAACAAAATTAAATAAATAAAACCCTGAGCAGAAAGAACACAAGGGAGGAGATGGTGCAGGAGAGAAAAGGCTAAATTTGGTCTGATTTTAAATTACACACTGAGCTTTGACTGGATTAAAACATGCAATCATCATCAGAAACTCCTGCATTCTAATGGGCCTATATACACATTACTTTTTACAGTGGATAATTATTTACAATACAATTTTGTTAGCAAAAGCAGTTCTGACTTATTCTGATGTTCCAAGATCTAGTTACCAATCAGAATATAAGATTTCTTTATAGCATTTTAGAATGCACAGTTATGTCTATTTGTATCACATCTGGTTTCTGTCTGGCACTGGTTAACAGCTGCCATGGCATTGAAAGGATTAATACAACAAATAGTTTAATAACCTATAGAAAAACCAATATTTTACACCTAGCTTACAAGAAAAACTATTATAAAATGGATATTGACAGAGACGGATTGTAGATGCTGTAACTTAATCTCAGGGCTCTGATGATCTCCAACCTCTTGAGCATCACTATACAGTTTATGATACAGTATCACAGTACTCAACAGAATTACAGCTTTGTAACTAATCTCTCCCTATCAGTTACACTATATGGAAACTGGGAAGTCCAAATACAAAGCATCTATACTATGAAGGATTGCACTTCAAGGCTTTTCCCCAACAATATTTGTAAGCTTGGGAGTGATAAATGGCACACCGGTTATAAATGAGCAACAAGGTCAATGGCACTGAAAGGCAGGAGTTCAAAGAAAAGTCACAAGTCTGAAGAGTTCAGGAAAAGTCCATAGACTGATGTTGCACAGCGCTGTATGATAAATGACCAGAAGTGTTATTCTGCAATTAGAGAAGGCAGCTGATAGGTGAAGAAATGTGGCAGTATCAACACCACAGGCGAGATCTATTTTTATTTGAACTACTTCACCAGCTTCCAAATGTAACCGCTATTGACGAGGAAAAACAAGATTTTCTAGCGACATACATGATTTTTAATATTTTAAATTACTTTGATCTTAAGAAGAGGGGTACGGGGCAAGGAGGCCAATGGTATGATTTCCAAAAATCATCCACACCTATAGAAGTGAATATGATGACACAAAGTCCAGGATAAGAGAGAAGCAGGCCCAGTATGTCCAAAAAAGAGAGCTCCGTTGGGAGAGATTTCATGTGTAAAGTAATGATAATGGGAAAAGACCTGAATCTAGCAGATATTTAAAGATTCTAATAGCTTATACATAAAGACTACCAATTTCTTTCCAGGAGAACCCCAACACAGTCCAAAATACTTTGAGGCTGCCCAGGTTTAACAAATAAACAGATATAAATGTAAATATATCTGCTTTGGAGACTTGCTTATAACAACTATTCTAAGGGCCTGTGTACTATCCCCTCATCACATAGGGTATGATTTTTCCCCTGACTTCAGTGAGAGCAGAATCAGGCCCCTAAGAGCTTAAAATGGAATACAATAGAACCCCATTTATCCTACCCTCCATTATCCAGCTCTCTGCGTTAACGTAACAACCAGCACACAAAGGTCCGTCAGTGGTTGGTCACATGTGACCACCAGATGGCGCTACAGCCATGCACTTTTCCATTATCTGAATTTTTGATCATCTGATCTGGCCCTGGTCCCAGTTAGACTGGATAAATGGGGTTCTGCTGTATCTGCACACAGCACTTCCAATTAAACTTCCGAATGGAAGGCGGCTGGTTAAAAGCATTGATCAGGAGAGCAGGGACCACAGTCTCCCAGTCCTGACGTGGAAATTAATCTTTCCATAGAGGAGGAGGATCCAAGCCCGTCAATAGGGCATATTTGGGGGCTTGCTTGCTGACTGAGAAGTTCAATGTCTCCATGTGAGATTTAGGACTTTCTCAAGCACAGGTGTAAACTGGTAGGAAAGCCAGTGAAGGAAAGGATTTAATGTATCCCCCTTGTGTTAGGATGGAGGTGGAAAAGACAGGGGAAGATTTCTCCATTTTATGACAACTCAATCCCACAGTCTTCTGGGCAGCTCCCACTTAAGTCAATAGGAATTGAGGGCATTCAGTACCTTACAGCAATGTGATTAACAGCCTGCAGCACTCAGACAGAAGAGCCTGTTTTACCAAAGTGCTGAGCACTCAGAACTCCACTGGAAGTCAATGGCAGCTGCAAGTGCTCAATACCTTTCAAAATCAGCAGCTAAATTTGTAAGGGCCTCCCATTCTGAAGAGGGAAGGAGATTTCTGACCTTGTATTGATGAAGATACAGACTTTCCCTCAGGATTTTTTTTATTATTATTATTATTTTATAATCACAAATGCATCTCTCAACTGCTCCTGGAGTGCTGGGTAAAATACAGAAGATCAAGAATATTTATAACCAATCAGAATATACCAAACTATGATAAATCCCAGCATTAAAATATCTTCTTCAGCTAAAGCTACAGGACAATTGTAAAAATGGATTCCATCGTTACAGGCTTGTGGAAAATTGCAAAGCAGCTTTAATAGGATACACATACATGTTAAAAAAGTTTAAAACTCATATTAAAAATAATGTTGCCTTACCAGCTTGATGATCACTTTAGATATTTAACGCAAATTTTAAAGCAAAAATACATTTCACCATTCACTGTGTATTCATTTAATATACTTCAGTTTGAAAATGAAAACAGATTGACTATAAACAAAAAGAAACTGACCATTTTTAGGCATTAGCACAAGTCTGCAATGTTTGGGTTGCAAAACTTCTTTTCCTTAAATAAATTAAAAATTCAGAACATTTCTTCATTAAATTTTGTGTAATCTTCCTGTAAACCTATGCCTCTAAGTCAAGTTGCAGGATCCAGCCTAAGATTTTTAGCCCAAGGTATCTGACTCCATAACACAAACAACAGAGAAGCAAAGATTTGCATGAGAGGTTTAAGAAAAAAAAAAAAGAAGAAAGATTCTGAATCCTATGCTCCAAAACAAATTTAAACTTTGGCTCCTACTTGTGAACAATTCCCTGCAATAGCATCAAAATGGGATTAGTCCAATACCTTGTAATGAACTCAGAGATAGAACTGAACAGACATGAACTTACCATGAGACCCATTGATTTTTTTTTAAAAGTAGATCATATGGATAATTTAAAAGGAATAGCTATCTAGTCTATGTAAAAACTAACCTCCAGAAAGCTCGAGTCATTGCTAAAAGGAAATTAGCAATTCAGAAATCCTCTGCCACCCTGGATATCATACTATCTTGGTGTAATGGATTACATGTACTCCTAATGCTAAACCAGGTCACCTATCAGATGCATGATAAATCCAGCACATTTACTCTAACCGTAGAGGGGTGACTAACAATAAGAGTAAGAAATACAAGTCATATGACCTACCCGTACTCAGATCAGAATTTGGATTGTATGCAGTAACTAAGATCTGGTGTCACACAGTGAATGATGTGCACCTTGTTTCTAGTCTGAAAGAAAATGTGAATAGTTACCCATTCAGTGAGCACCGTCCATCCCGTGCACTGAATGAGGCAGGGGTGCTATGGAAAAAAATACAATGTAATCATCAATTAAAGCCTGTGTGCAAAGACTCGATAGGTGTATACATGGAGGCAAGGCAACCTTAGCTCTGGCATTTCCTACCCTTTGCGTGCTTCCGTTTGCAACTTTAACAATTAATTAATTAAGGGGAGGGGTTAATATAATTGGGAGAAGGACAGAGCTTTTACATATATATGACCAATGTGATGTTCAAAATACGCTTTGACAATGATTTATTATTTTCTTCATGGAATACTCAGTTGCACTCATCACCGTTGTATTTGGCTGCCTCACACAATCTTCACAACAGTGTAACTATTATACTGGGATACAAATAGATTAAGTCCAACATTTGCAACATTCTCAATAAATGTTGAGTTTCTCACTGAGTGGGCACCCAATTTAACAAATCTCAGGACTGATTTTTCAGATTACTTAGCATTTTCTTACAACATTTTGTACATTCAAAGTACTGTATATAGATTGATTAATCCTCACTGCATTCCTGTGATATGTATGTAAAATATGATATGTATTACCTGACTTTTACAGTTGCAATATTGCCTAGTCTTAGGAACCAATGTTTCCAAAAACAAAATAATCAGTTCTCAGTTTTCTATTTTCTACCTTCAATTTAATTCCCCTCTTCCCTTATTCAAAACGACCATCGTCTCCCATTACTGTCAATGGGACTGAAGCCAGAGGCAGCCCTCAGCAAGATAGCCATCAAGTCCCTTCAACCATTGTAGGTAAAAATCAGGCTGCGCCTAGTAAAGATGGTCTCCACTTCCCATTGTTTCCAATGAGGTTGGAGCCAGGATGCTCCTCAGGACTATGCTGGCACCTTATTCACCATATGAAGGCCTGACACAGGCCAGGAGAATGTGGAGATGCTAGGAGTGAAGGCAGCAGGGACAGGGCATGTGTCAGGAAACAGAACAGCACTGAGGAGTCATAGGAATGCAGGAAGCAGGAAACGGACTGAGGGAAGAATTCTTTTCTACACTTATATATGTTATACCACGCTCATCACTGTAGTATATCTGAATGCCTTTGAAAATATGATATGTAGAAGACTGAGGAGAAAGGATGGAAATATAGAGGGAGCATTGAGGCAGAATGCGAGTGTGGCAGTTATCTATCCGTTTATATGGGAAAATGAATAGAGAAGAATAGAAGAGCAATTCCCCTCCGCTGGGGGGATAGGACAGGGCAAAGCAGAGTCCATTCTAGGCTATGAATAGCGACGCCTGCATGTTTGTGTTTGTGTTTGTATTTAAGGTTAAATTTTGAACCTAAATGATCACATACTAATTAGGGGCAGGCAGCTTCACTCTAAATTTGAAAATAATCAGAAGGTAACAGAAAATAATGCTTTTCTTTTTTAACTTGAGATTATTTTGGGGCCTGACTTGTGACTTTTTAATGCTTGGTATTGGCAATACTGAAGATGGGAGAACTGAAAGAAAAAGGCAAAACAATGCAAAATGAAAACAAATTTTAAAACCTTGGAATGATGTGGAAAACCAACAAATTTTCAAAAACGGTTTCAGGAAATGGAATTGTCATATTCTGGCCAGCAGGGATCATTATGACCATTTAGTCTGACCTTGTGCATAACAGGCCACAGAACCTCATGAGCACCCTCAAGCCCACAACCTCTCTTTGAGCTATAAAACATCTTGAAAGATATAGAATCATAGGACTGGAGGGGACCCCGAGAGGTCATCTAGTCCAGTCTCCAGTCCCCCTATGTTGAAGTCTTGATTTAAAGACAGTAAATGACATAAAATTCACCATGTTCTTAGATAAGTTGTTCCAACAGAAAATTAACTTTACTGTTAAAAATGTGCACCTTATTTCTAGTTTGAATTTGTCCAATTTCAGTTTCCAACCACTGGATCCTTTTGCGCCTTTTTTGGCTAGATTAAAAAACAATCTACTCTAAGAAACCTCTTCTTGAAAAATATCATCAAGTCACCTCTTAACCTTCTTTTGGATAAACTAAATAGATCAAATGTCTATTCTCTCACTACATGGCATGTTTCCAGACTTTGAATCATGCTTGTAGCTCTTTTCTGACCCTCTCCAATTTTTCAACATCCTTTTAGAAGTAAGAACATCAGAAGTGGACACAACTTTCTAGTAATGGTCTCACTAATGCTGTAAATAGAGTTAATACCACTTCTCTACTCCTACTGGACATTCCCCTGCTTATACATCTTCGGATTACATTTGCCCTGTTAGCTACAGCATCACAATGGGAGCTCATGTTCAATCCAACTCACTGTAATGTGAGCCCTAAGTCCTTTTCAGTTTCACTGATTTCCAGGATACAGTCCCCTATCCTGTAAGTATGACCAATATTCTTTGTTCCTCAATGTATGAATTTATATGTGGCTGCATTAAAACCCATATTGTTCAGATTAGCCCACTTTACCAAACGATCTAGATTGGGCTATATAACTGATGTGCTCCCCATCACTATTTACCACTCCATCCACAGATTTAACCGGCAATGGTGTTACATTTTATTTTTTCTTCCAGAACATTGAAAAAAGATATTGAACAACACTGGGCCAAGAACAGATCCATACAGGACCCTGGTAGAAACACTCTCATAATATGATGATTCCTCATTTACAATTACTTTCTGAAATCAATGTTTTTGTACAGTGCTATTTTATTTAATTTCTGATCAGAACGTCATGGTATCTCTTGGGTGCAATTCAAGTGCCTTACTAAAGTCCATTCTTCTCCTCCTGCAATCCCCTGCCTCAGTACCAATCTACATGCCTTCAAAATTCCACAGCAAAGACACAGGGGACCTACAGACAGCAACTGATTTGATTAACTACACAACCATGATTTGTTCCCTGAGCATTATCAGACCTATGCATGGAATGAGGCCGGGGTCCAAGAGAAAAAAAAATAGCATGAGATCAAGTAATTAAAAAACTACCTTCATTAGAACTGGGTGGGCAGCAGTTTTCCTATCTGGCAAAAACTTTTGAGAAAACTAGAATCCAATAACTTTTGAGATTTCAAACATTTTTCCAGTTCTGCATCAGGACAAAACTTAGACCTTCTCTTTTTTTGTGAAAAATATTGGGAGAGATACCTACCCCTGTCATTAAGACATTCACCTCAGAGGTAAGAGAGCTAAGTTCAAATCCCAGGGGGGCCGTGAAAGAAGTGGGGGTTCATGTTCATGCACACACTTCCATCCTGACCTGAGAATGTTTCCATGAGAGTTTCATCAAAAATCATTTGAACTGGCATTTTTCAACAAAAAACAAACATTTCATCAAAAAATTCCCAATTGGCTCTAATCATACACTCAAGGAAACTAAATAACACAGGCCTGTTTTCCTAATTTATGAGTGCTTGACTTTGCAACCTTAACTTCTTTTAAAAATGTTCTAGAGTGTAAACACACACAACATTCAAAACATTTTAAATCAACTGTTGAAAATCTGCTCGTTCCTGCCAAAACCAGAGTTCTGGCTTACTTTGTTGATTTATTTGTTACAAGATTTCTGTTTATTAGGTCTTCAGAGATTAATAGTTGCAGACATTTTGGTCAAATGAAGGAGGACATGGGGTCTCCAAAAGCTTGTATGTTACAACATATTTGTTATTCAGATTTTAAAAAGTATCTATGTCTTATCAAGACAACCTAGATGCTCACAACAAATTTCACACACACACACACACACACACACACACACACACACACACACAGTCTAAGCATAGATCCATTTCCCACCATTGTAAATACATAAAACCCCAGGGTATTCCTTGTTTCATTCAACAAAAGACGACAGTTCATTATTCACATTGGTTTCTGGTAGGTCTACAAAAAAGCTCCATCTGAATTAAAACTTTACTGCAAGGTTACTGGGCAGAAGATGATCAGGTCAGCACATTACACCAATTTTATCTTTTGCATTGGCTCAGAGGCAAATCTTTAGCATTTTCCTTGTTATTTACAAGGACATTAAGAAGGTCTTGCTCTTATTACCTCAGTGATTTCTTCCCATATGCAGATCTGGTCATTCTTTAGATGCTGGCAAATTAAATGCTCTAGCAATCAGGTTAAAATCTTGACAAAATAACTTTGGTTAATTAACCAGAGCAAAGTCCTCTTCTTTGTGAATTTGATTTTACTAAGAGATCTGCAAGACTACTACAATTACTCTTAAAATAGATTCTTTTAATCCAGCTTCAGTGCCCCAGGACATGTCCAGATAAACAGGCAACCCCTTTTATATGAATATTTGACAACTTGGAGTGTGGGAAGCTTATTAAAATCAGTTTCCAGAGAATCAAAAGCTAAGTTACTACAGGAAAGTGACCTGATAAGAGAAGGGCTGGTTTTAAATAAAGAATGTTCTCTGCCAGCCACATCAAGTATTTTTTGTAGAACTGCAAAACCTTGTTATATACAGATCTGTTAAAGGCACAGAGCTGTGGAAAACAGGACCTTGATTCAACAAAGATATTCATTTAAGAAATGTCTACTTTAGTTTACATTCAAAACAGGACAGAATTTGTTGCTACCTTTTGACCTACTCTTAGGCCCAGCTGTGCCCACACAGAGCTCATTACAGGCCCAGGGGTTTGGACTGCTGATGTAGTGTTTTGGTGAAGGGTTTATTCAGACATTTAATATGTTGAAGAATGGAATGCACATTCCAATACATCACCTCAAACTGACAGTCACCAGGCTTAATGGTTCCATGGTTTGGACCTGCGTGTATTTCACTGGTGTTGTATTTCATTATTTTAGGACTCACTGCCCACCTGTGCTGGCTCTCCTTACTATTACAGTCCAGTGGACGTAGTTCTATGAAGTTCTTGCTGCTCTTATAAGTTTCCCTTCCTGGTCAGGACATACCCTGCTCTGCGCTGAACTTTGCTCACATAAGTAGCCCCAATGAAAATTAACCATGACAGGAAAGTTAAGCACTGGAGCCCAGTCTCCACAACCTGTAACGGAACACATTATTGTCACAAGAGAATGCTTCAGAAACTGAGCTGTCACCTGTACTACTTTCCTGCCTTTCCAGGCAGTTGAGTGTCATGCCAAATCCAGACACCCAATGGCATTGACATATGATAGATTTAGAGCAATTTGGTCTGGTTCAGACAATCCCTTTTTAAAAGGAGAATTTTAGATTATATAAGAGGGTTTTTAAAAAAAAATTATCCATCACTATATATCCAAAACATTTGTGTTTGATACATAAAAAACTACAAGGATCACTTTCTAATTTTACCTTTTCAAGGAGACAATGTCCCCGCATTGTTTAATCTTGCCACAATATTTACTGTTCTATTTACTTACAAAGGCATTTGGAAAAAGAATGCCCATTGAGCAGGAGATCAAAGTAATTTGTGTGTGCTGAAGAGCAAACAGATCCTGTAGGGTAATGAAACCAAAAGCATTTATTTTCAGAATGTCAATGTGAGTGAAAGCTATGCTGTGCTACTTGTGTGCATTCAATTCTTTCTATATTAACCCTTGCTTTTTAAACAAAGACTTTCATATTTTCAATAGGCATGCCCATTGGAAAAGTCCTAAACCTTACATAAATTAATGGTTCCAGTGTGCATGTTGAAATAAAATATTACATGTCTTTTGTATCAAAGATAACATTTGCTTCTCTAATTGCTACTTAGCAGCTAATATTTGACACTTTCTCTAGTTCTCCTAGCCATGCCATCATACCCATCATCATGATTAATACATACAATCATCCTGTAAGGTGATGAGGACAGTAATTTCTACTGCTGTCACTATTAGCTAAGGATGCTCAGCACCTCCCAGGATTGGGCCCATAGCATATGCCCAGTCTTTATGCAGATTGCTTCCTAATCAGTATTTATTTACATGGGGGAGGAGGGAGAGAGTTCTTCCCTTTAGCAACTCCAAATGACACAGCTTGACACAAAATATTTATTTCTTTTTCTAGGAAAAGCTGAAGTATAGTTATACCATATATAAACCTATGTACAAGTATAGTTATGCCATATATGTTGTAAACCCAACTGGAAATTCCCTTAGGAAAACTCTTACCTTATGTGAAAGAGCAGAATTAACCCCCAGTTTGCAAAGTGAGAATGTTTTTCTTTTAAGGATGAATGTAGATCCCTTTTTAGTTTGGTACCTTTATGCTCTCTTCCAACGTAATTTTGTCTGTGATAAATGCCACAGTTCCAGTAGAGTCACTTGAGCTGCTGTAATGAAGGAATTGAAGTAAAAAAAAAAACAAAAAACCCAAGTGCACTCAACATTCCTCCCTTGACAGATTGCTTGTCAGGATACTAAAAGCCTTGAAAGCCTATAGGTGAGGTAAAGCCTTAGAACAGCCATTCTTTAGATTAAATTGGATCCTAGTTTTCTACTAATTATTCTGTACTACCGTAATTAAGTTAAAGCTCTTTCAGACTAAATAGTTCTGTAAATTACCCAGGTCTGACATATACTGTATCTTACAGATACATTCCCAGAGGTATTGTATGGCTAAAGGACATACACAAGGCCAACATTCAATTTAATTCCAAATTAAAAATACATGCATCCTATGGGAAGGTGCTGCAAAGTGAGCAGGTTTTTGCTAATATCCATACTTTCTGTAACCTAATATTCTATCCTATGGGGTGTATCTCCTCATTGAAGGCTCAGTGTATGCAAAAAGGAGGAGTACTGAGGGAACTGGGATTGTTTAGTCTACAGAAGAAAAGAATGAGGGGGGGATTTGATAGCTGCTTTCAACTACCTGAAAGGGGGTTCCAAAGAGGATGGAGCTAGACTGTTCTCAGTGGTACCAGGTGACAGAACAAGGAGTAATGATCTCAAGTTGCAGTGGTGGAGGTGGAAGTCTAGGCTGGATATTAGGAAAAACTTTTTCACTAGGAGGGTAGTGAAGCACTGGAATGGGTTACCTAGGGAGGTGGTGGAATCTCCTTCCTTAGAGATTTTTAAGGTCTGTCTTGACAAAGCCCTGGCCGGGATGATTTAGTTGGGGATTGGTCCTGCTTTGAGGAGGGGGTTGGACTAGATGACCTCCTGAGGTCCCTTCCAACCCTGATATTCTATGATACTGCAGCAACAGTGAGGTGGGCAGGCAGGCTGCATTCACCAGAAGATACCAAAGAACGGATGTGGGTGGAAGCAGGCTTCTCCTCACACCTCTTCCAAAAGGTCAGCATGGAGTTGTTGACCCCTTGGCTGTCCCTTTAAGACTGAGGAAGGGATGGAAAAAAGCAGCAGGCCAAACACACACTAAACCATGAACATAGTACCTGGGACAGGAAGCAGGAAAGGACAGATATGTGCGGAGGAGGGAGCTTAGCCATGCTTGGCCAAACTTATTTGAAAAAAAGTGTCAAATTTGATATACACCTCTACCCCTATATAACGCGACCCAATATAACACGAATTTGGATATAACACGGTAAAGCAGCGCTCGGGGGGTGGGGGAGGCTGCGCACTCTGGCAGATCAAAGCAAGTTCGATATAGCGCGGTAAGGTTTTTTGTCTCCCAAGGACAGCATTATATGGGGGTAGAGGTGTATGTATATATCTTATGGGAGTTTTGGGTTCATAACTAAACCATGTCAAACTCAGTCCTTATCCAAAAGACTCTTCTCTCTACCTTGATGTCAAAGGGGAGCCATAATGGGGAAGGGATGATAGTTGAGGAGAAAACAGAGGATAGAAAATCAGATACTCAAAGTTTTATGTTTAAATAATCTGACATCAGAAAACCCTTTGGGGCCCATAAACAAACCAAAAGGGACCGGCAGGCAGAAGGGGAGCAAGGAGGGACATGCCTGTGTACGGTTTCAATCTTAAAAGAATTTCAAAGGCCTTCAATAAACTTTTCCAAGTTTAAAATAGAAATTGCCTACAGATCCTGACCTGTAGCAGTGCTATTTTAACGATGAACAGCCTTAGCATTGCACAAACCACTCCAAGTACCAGAGGACAAAGAATGTGTGAGGAGGAGAGGGGAACAACTAGCATTCTGGGGTCTCAATTTTCAAAACTAGCAAGCATTTCCATAGCTGGAAGCTAAAAATAGCACCTACTGAAGTATTTGTGCACCTGATTTTCTCTCCCAACTGTGGACACAGGGGCCCTACTTGAAGCAAACAAGTTTGAAAATTGGGCTGCCTGGGTTGTCGGGAAACAATCATTTCTACACCGCTAATCAACAGATGCTTTCAGGAAGACAGCAGGGCTAGATTCCACTCCTTTATCTGCTACAAACATCCTATTTCCCCAACAATCCCTCAGCTTACAACATTCTAAATAAAGGTTACATTTCTTGAAAGCAACAGTCACAGCAGCTCTGTGAACCCATACCAAAATACCTCACAGCATACAGTGCAGTTTCTGAAGCCTACTTAATAAAATTCCACAGGCTCTTAAAAGCACCCTCATGGCGCCTTTGAAATGCCAATATTTAATAATACGTATTAAGCCTGTCAGTTACTCAAGTGCTCATTTCTCTTAAAAAAAATCAATATGTAAATGTATTGCACAGACAATAAGTTATGGCTCTCCTGCCTTTCCTTAATGCTATGAAGAGATCTAAACAAACTGTTCCCATTAAACTGTGCACATCCATTAATAAGACACCATACAAAAGTTGGCAAACCCACTTAATCATAGAATTCAAGATCAGAAGGGACCATTATGATCATCTAGTCTGACCTCCTGCAAGATGCAGGCCACATAAGCCAATCCACCCACTCCTTAGCAAGCGACCCCTGCCCCATGCTTCGGAGGAAGGCGAAAAACCTCCAGGGCCATTGCCAATCTTCCCTGGAGGAAAATTCCTTCCCGACCCCAAATATGGCGGTCAGCTGAACCCCGAGCATGCGGGCAAGACTCTCCAGCCATACCCTCTGGAAAAGGTTATATCATATCATTGACCCATTGTACTGTTTACCAGTGTGGCACTTAATTGACCTATTGACTAAGCCCGTTATCCTATCATACCATCTCCTCCATAAACTTATCTAGCTTAATCTTAAAGTCATGGAGGTCCTTCGCCCCCACTGTTTCCCTCGGTAGGCTGTTCCAGTATTGCACTCCCCTGATGGTTAGAAACCTTCGTCTAATTTCAAGTCTGAATTTCCTGACTGACAATTTATATCCGTTTGTCCTCGTGCCCACATTAGCACTGAGCTGAAATAATTCCTCTCCTTCCCTGGTATTTATCCCTCTGATATATTTAAATGAGTGCAATCAGATCTCCTCTTATCCTTCTTTTGGTTAAGGAAAACAAACCGAGCTCCTCAAGTCTCCTTTCATACGACAGGCCTTCCATTCCTCGGATCATTCTAGTGGCCCTTCTTTGTACCCGTTCCAGTTTGAATTCATCCTTCTTAAACATGGGAGACCAAAACTGCACACAATACTCCAAATGAGGTCTCACCAATGCCTTATATAACGGGACTAGCACCTCCTTATCCCTACTAGAAATACCTCGCCTAATGCATCCCAAGACCGCATTAGCTTTTTTAACGGCCACATCACATTGCCTACTCATAGTCATCCTACGATCAACCAGGACTCCTAGGTCCTTCTCTTCCTCCATTACTTCCAACTGGTGCGTCCCCAGCTTATAACTAAAGTTCTTGTTAGTCATCCCTAAATGCATAACCTTACACTTCTCACTATTGAATTTCATCCTGTTACTAATACTCCAGTTTACAAGGTCATCCAAATCTCCCTGGAGAATATCCCGATCCTCTTCCGAATTGGCAATACCTCCCAACTTGGTGTCATCCGCAAACTTTATCAGCCCACTCCTACTCTTGGTTACTTAATAGAGATATGTTTGGACTTAGCATAAGTTTACATAGTTCATGTACTTGTTTGGGATAGGAGGAGAATTTAGCTTTTAGGTTGGTTCCCCCCAGCCCCACAATCATTTCTTTGTCCATTAAGATATTTTGGGCAGAATTTTCAAAGGTGCCTAAAGGAGTTCGGTGCCCAGCTGCTACTGAATTTGAGTGAGATGTGTGTGTCTCACTCCCTGAGGCTTCTTTGAAAAAAGCAAGCCTAAATTAAGGAAACAAAAATATTTTGTAGGCTGATACTACAGTCAACTTTCTCTCTTATCCTTACTTCCCCCATTCTCTTTACAGCAGTTCTCAAAAGATAACATTTTCAAAAGTGCCAAAGTGACTTGAGTTCTATTTACAAAATCACCTACCAGGGCCGGCTCCAGACCCCAGCGCGCCCAAGCACGCGCTTGGGGCAGCATTTTGCCGGCAGGGCGGCAGCCGGCTCCGGCGGACCTTCCGCAGTTCGGTGGACCTCCCGCAGGCATGACTGCGGAGGGTTCGCTGGTCCCACGGCTTCGCTGGACCTCCCGCAGGCATGCCAGCGGATGCTCCACCGGCGCCGCGGGACCAGCGGAACCTCCGCAGGCACGTCTGCCAGAGGTCCCCCAGAGCCGCGAGACCGGCACCGCCAGAGCGCGCCCCGCCGTGCGCCGCCCTGCTTGGGGCGGCGGGATTCTTAGAGCCGCCCCTGGCACCTACATAACTTAGGAGGCCAATATGACTTAGCCACCTTTGAAAAGGGAACCAAGGGTATTTTGAAAATGTTACTCTATGGTGCATTTTCAAAGGTGACTTAGGGACTTACAAGCCTAACTCTTTGAAATTCGATAGCACTCAAGTCCCTAAGTATCTAAGTCACTTCTGAAAATGGGACTTTGAGATGGGGTTCTCAAACTTCATTGCACTGCAACCACCTTCTGACAACAACAAAAAAAATCACTTCACCACCTCAGGAGGGGGAGACCGAAGCCTGAGCCTGCCCGAGTCCCAGTGCCCTGGGGCTCTGGGCGTGGGGTGGGGCAAAGCTGAAGCTCAAGGTCTTCAGCCCCAGGAAGGGACCCTGTGACCTGGGCAGAAAACCCTCAGGATTTGGCTTCAGCTCCAGGCCCCAGCAAGTCTAATGCCAGCCCTGATGACCCCATTAAAATGGGGTTGTGACTCGCTTTGGGGTCCCAGCCTACAGTTTGAGAACTGCGGACTTAGAGGCTTTTGAAAAGTTCTCTCCAAATCCTTAATTTCTCATTTTAAATTTTCCTAAAAGAAATGATACTGTTATACATTAAACAAAAGATGTCCACAAAGCAATTATGAGAAACACTTCAGATACATTTTCTAAACCTCATATGGATCCTTCTGATGCTGCTGTTAAACTTCTTTAAAAAAATCCTTACAAATATTTGTTTTTTAAGAACTTCCCAGCCCTGAGTCACATGTGCACTGCAGAGGGGGGCTGGATCTTGGAGGAGGCTCTCAGGGTAAGGGGAGTTTTGTGGGAGAAGAGACACTAAATAGTAAGTTACACAAACACACACCAGGTTGGCTTCTACTCCCCTCCCCCCAATCATTTGGAATAGGAGGGCAATCTGAAGCTCCTGAACCACTGCCCTCCCAATGTCAGCAGTAGCATTAAACTCAGAGGGGGAGCAAAAAGGCATGAAAGGGGAGGGTGGGCAGTGCGTGTCCAGGAGAAGGTGAAGAGGAAGAGTCAAGCAAACATCTATCCTATCCCTAATGTTTCTCAGTGGGGGCAATTCATTTAGCATCATAAGTTAATGATGCTGGAAGCAGAAGAAATTCCCCTTCATAGAATCTCAATATTACAGCAGCAATCTAGTCATGGGAGGAAGCTGGGTGTCCCATGTAGCAATGCCACAGACCCATTGATGCAAATTCCTGCAGTATGCAGATCCTTGGCCTTCAGATCCTGACACTTCCCCGGCCTAGATCTGCTCCAGCACCAGTCTTGCTCTCAACATAGCAAGACAGCAGTGACTCCAGCTTCAAATCTGCCTTCTCATTCCACCCCTTTTAAGGCTCAAAGGGGAGGATTGGGCTCAATATGGTTACACTGTCCTGTTGTGACTAGGTGGTAGGGCAGTGGTCATGACACAGGCAAACTTTCCGTTGATTGCAACAGAAGTTTTGTCTGAGTGAAACTAAATAAGGACCCCAAGAGTTGGCTCTATAAATAGCAATCACCATTAAATGGCCATTATTTATCCAAAGTTGTCATGCACTGGTATCTGAGATGCTACAGTTATTCATACAAAGAATGATGTATATTGCAGTCATGGAAAGAAAAAGGTTTTAATCCAACTGTACTCCATTTTAGATGTGCAGATTTTAATAAAGAAAACAGACTAGACACACAAACAGGCTTCCACACAGTTTGACTCCCAGTTTTGTCTGTTGTTTTTTTTTTGTATAAAACCAGGGACCACACCCTGTTTGGAATTCTGTAGAGCACAGACACATTCAGTGGCTGAAAAATACACTGTAGGTAAACATATAATTACACTTACAATGCAATCACAACATAAGTATCAGTTTTCAACAATAATTTACATATACTAGAGTACTGTTCAGAGCAACCATTTCCTTAAAATGCCCACTTTTTTAAACGAAGTTGCTAATTAATCAAAGCAGGAACACTGAGATTTAGTTATTTACATTCTAGATGCTCTCAGACCAAATAGAATAGCATCACTAATGTTCTGTTTGTTTAAAGTACATATAACACTTGATACTTTGTTGCAGCTGAACCTTATCTAAAGAAACTTTCATTTTTGTAATTAAATTTTAAAACAAGGAACTTTAAAAAAACATCAACATTATTTAGGAATTAAAAAAACAAATCAAACCAACCTGGTATTTCGGAAATCTCCCTTTTACTCATTCTTGAAGTGACAATGTTTGTAAAGGTCCACACGCTCTGGGACAGACAGCCCAGTAACTAGCATACAGAGCAACAAAATACTTATCATCCATACTCATACAGCAACCCACAGCCATGAGGTAATGCTTAAAGTGTATCGACAAGTCTCTAAAGCTTTTTGTCTTCCACTGGATATATAGTGCAATTGATTTTCTCCTTTGCAGATCAGGCATCAGTTTATAAATAATAGGCATGAACTACTGGGAGAGTGAAAGAACATATTTTTGCTGAGTCCTAGGCTTTGAGCAACTGCTCCCTAGTGTCAGTAACCCATAGGAAAAACAAGCCCAAAGACTGGAAGTGAATCAGATATGTTGCTGTTTCTCCAACACCTTATAATTGTTGGAGCTGATCTTTCCATGACTGGTAGGGGGACACACTATTTTTGTGGAATTTGGGGGCTCAGAAGAATTGAGTTCAATTCTCCATTCTATTACTCATTACCCGTGAGAGTATGTGGGCAAGTAGCCAAGGCACAAAGATTAACTGTACTTCCTTTGCCCCATCCTTCACCTGTCTTGTCTAGTTACATCGTAGGACGTTGAGGGCAGGGATTGTCTCTTATCAGGTATGTGTTTGTATACAGTGCCTCACACTATGGAGCCTCTAGGCTCTACTGTACTATAGAGCAATAATTCTGATATTGTTGATGCTGATAACACTGCAATACAAACAACAAGTGCAAGTGCAACACCCTGGTACAAAGTGAACGCCGTGCTCAATTACTCCCAGGCTGAATTCCATCCATGATGTGCACGTCAAGCCTGGAGAGCGATAAGCCCATCTCTGAAAGGAAACAGTGAGGTTTAAGCCCATTTCTATAAGGACAGTGAGGTTAAGTTTTCATAACTCTTGTTACAAGATACCCTGCTAAGATTTTTTTTTACAATGTATAATACAACTTGAAACAATATGGAGCAGAGAGATATTTAGCAGTTAATGTAAATATGTGTTTATCATAGTTTGAGATGGCTCTATCCATGCTCATTCTAGATGGTTACAGGCAGACGCCCCAAAGGGAAGATAGCCTTGGTGCAGAGGAGTCAGATAATTGCATTTCCCCCATCCTCTACATTCAGAGCCGGTGTTAAATAGTTTGAGGATAACGAAGAGCAGGAAGCATAGGTATCAGTGAAACACCCCTCAGGTCAGGATGTGGCACTGCAGGGACTCTTCCTCTCTAGTACCCCCTTGTGTCCTGGTTCCATAATGGTTTGCAGCTTTGATGGCCTAGCCTTCCAGCCAGGTCAGCTCTCAGTTAAGACCCAGAAAACAAATTAAATCTCAACTCAAAATAGCCACTAGGGCATGGAAGTCCGCAATCAAAGCACCTCTCCTTCATAGAGGCCCAAGACTAGTGTTGTCCAGATTAAGCAGGGTCCACTTTGGGTGGTTTGCCAGCCCCCATGTGCCACATTCAGACAAATCCAAAATCTCAAAATGGCACTTGGCCAAAATAACTACATTTTGCTTCATTTCAGGTTGAAACCAATGAGTTCCATCAAAAACTAACTCTGGATAAGTATTTCTTGTGCATGAGTCATCAGCGTGTCTACGCATCAATCAGTCTGCTCAGAACTCTGGGAACCAGGGCTAGGTTTGGTGTTTATTACCTAGTTATAGGGTTCACCAAAAATGTTTTCACAGGTCTAATTAGATGCACTGCCTGCAAATAAATAAATAAGGGCTAAGGCATCACTGGGGATGAAAGAGGTCAAAGGACTGGGTGTTAGGAGATCTGACTTCCATTCCCATTTTGCATGCCATGTTTGACTTTGGGCATGCCATTTCTCACTAGATGCTTTGGCATGCTCATATGTAAAAATGGGGACAATGATGTTACACTTTGGGAAAGCACCTTGAGGTGTAGGTGTGACAAGTGTGTCAGTATGCACACTGACACACTGTCAGTAGGAGCAATATGTCAGTAGCAATAGAGTGACACTACTCCTTCTAACCACAGGTTCATGACTGGGGCTGGAATATGTCTTGAACTGATGGCTGTTGTAAAGATTCCAATTTTCCATACATCAAAGGGGTAGAGTATGATGATATGGCCCCAGAAGGCATGTAGTTAGTCTCTGTTAGTAAGTGCAAGAATTCAAAATATTACACAGTGTGCAGGACATCCTGGATCAAGAAGGTAGTGGGGAATTTAGTAAGCACAAAATATGCAGTTACTTTAATAAAGCCTTTCAAATACCTGCTTTCAGTGTCTGCCATAACAAGTGTCTAAGTGCATCTGTGAGTTCAAAATGCTCAGCATTCCAGTCACTAAGTAATTGGCTTGACTTACCAGTGGTTTAGCTATGGAACACCATGTACTATGGCAAGAAGTAAACACTCACCAAGGTGCAACATTCCACATCCACAGATAAATTTCAATAGCAAAAGAATTCAGTGTCAGCAACTCTGGGCTTGGGTTTTGTTTTGTAACTTTCTCAGTGGTGCATGAAAAACTGAACATTAGAGAAGGGAAGACAATTAGGGTTAAACCTGCCTTTGCTTTTATAGGTGCCGCTCCAATTGAATGAAAGGGTAGAAGAGGGCTGTTTGGGAGGGGCATAGTGTTAAAATACACACACACACACACATTTTGTTTTGGGGCATTTTAAAAAAAAAAAGCAAAGGAAAGAAAGGGATAGATTCACCAAATAGTTTGAGGAGATGGTGGCAAATAGTCATGGGGAGAGGGGACGACAGAGAGAGAGAGAGAGAGAGACAGACAGACACTGATGGACTATTTATGACTCAATAGCCTGGTGTTTAAGGGCCCTCACCTGGGAGGTGGGAGACACAAGTCCTTGCTCAAATGACTATTTAATTATTTATGGAAAGTAGAACATCTTCAACAGAAGAGACAGAGACCCCCACACCAGACTAGCCCACAGCCCCGTGGGTACGGCTCCCACTCTCCCGCAACCTTAACACTTGTGAGGTGATCAGACACTCTGGTGATAGGTGTCACAGAAAAGCCAAGTAACAAATGAAATAATAAGAGCAAAGGGGAGCACATCAAGCATAGTGGTTGCAGGGAGAAGGTGGTAACATCGCTTTCTTCCTCCACCCCATGTCCTGTGCAGGAGCGTTACACTAGGCAGTGTTTCATTAGCAATAAGCAATCCAATTAGTGGGCACTGTTGTAAGAGACCTTTCCTGCCCAGTGTTCCATGCTCAGGCTCTAGAGTTCGAGCACCAACAGCCTCACGCCAGCTTGCTTTCCTGAGCCTCTGATGTCATAGCAAACTAGGGCTCTCCTAAAAAAATGTCACCCTCTTTCTCCATTTCCACTCATCAGGGAGTGAATCACCCCTGACTTCTGCTTCCCACCCCTGTGTCTGGAACTAACATTCAGCTGAAATTAGCTCAGCAGCTGCTGAAGTACCATTCTAAAGAGCTTATTTAAAATAACAACTTTCAACACCTAATTAAAGAGTCTAGTTAACTAGCTAATCTTTGGTCTGTGCACTAAATTTTAAACTGGATGAATCCAGTAAACTAAGTTATAAATTTTCCTCCACTTAAAAAAATGAAAACCAAAAAACTTGAAACAGATCAGCTGTGCTGATCACCTCTTTATCAGCTCCTGTATATCATGAATCCCTAGGCAGAACAATTTGATAGATAAATTCTATTTCAGCCACAGACCTCACGTAGTAGATGTCAGGGTGACATGTGTGCAGATTTTAGAATGAAAGGGGCAGAAGAAGTGGGGAATCCATATTTTATGGACTGCAGGAGGAGTTAGGGTTGTCAAACCATTAAAAAAGTTAGTGATTAATCATGTGATTAAACAATAGAATACCATTTATTTAAATATTTTGGATGTTTTCTACAATTTTCAAATATATTGATTTCAATTACAACACAGCATACAAAGTGTACAGTGCTCACTTCATGTTTATTTTTATTACAAATGTCTGTACTGTAAAAAACAAAAGAAATAGTATTTTTCAGTTCACCTAATACAAGTACTGTAGTGCAATCTCTATCATGAAAGTTAAACTTGTAAATGTAGAATTATGTACAAAAATTACTGCACTCAAAAATAAAACAATGTAAAACTTTAGAGCCTACAAGTCCACTCAGTCCACTTTAGAGCAATTGTTCAACCAAATCGCTCAAACAAGTTTGTTTACATTTGAAGGAGATAATGCTGCCTGATTCTTGTTCACATCACCTGAAAGTGAGAACAGGCATTCGCATGGCACTGTTGCAGCCAGCGTCACAAGATATTTACATACCAGATGTGCTAAAGATTCATATGTCCCTTCATGTTTCAACCACCATTCTAGGGGACATGCGTCGAGGCTGATGACAGGTTCTGCTTGATAACAATTCAAAGCACAGTGCGGACTGACACACATGTTAATTTTCATCATCTGAGTCAGATGCCACCAGCAGAAGGTTGATTTTCTTTTTTGGTGGTTCAGATTCTGTAGTTTCTGCATTGGAGTGTTGCTGTTTTAAGACTTCTGAAAGCATGCGCCACACCTCATCCCTCTCAGATTTTGGATGGCACTTCAGATTCTTAAACCTTGGGTTGAGTGCTGTAGCTATCTTTAGAAATTTCACATTGGTACTTTCTTTGTGTTATGTCAAATCTGCAGTGAAAGTGTTCTTAAAACAACATGCTGAGTCATCATCCGAGACTGCTATAACATGAAATATATGGCAGAATGCGGGTAAAACAGAGCAGGAGACATACATTTCTCTCCCAAGGAGTTCAGTCACAAATTTAATTAACTTTTTTTAAATGAGCGTCATCAGCATAGAAGCATGTCCTTTGGAATGGTGGCTGAAGCATGAAGGGGCATATGAATTTTAGCACATTTGGCATGTAAATATCTTTCACTGCTGGCTACAAAAGTGCCATGTGAATGCTTGTTCTCACTTTCTGGTGGCTTTGTAAATAAGAAGTGGGCAGCATTGTCTCCTGAAAATGTAAACAAGCTTGTTTGTCTTAGCTGAACAAGGAGGAGGACTAAGTGGACTTGTAGGCTCTGAAGGTTTACATTGTTTTGTTTTTGAGTGCAGTTACCAAAAAAAAAAAAATCTACATTTGTAAGTTGCATTTTCATGATAAAGAGATTGAACTACAGCACTTGTATGAGGTGAATTGAAAAATACTAATCCTATCATTTTTACAGTGCAAATATTTGTAATATAAAGTGAGCAGTGTACACTTTGTATTCTGTGTTGTGATTAAAATCAATATACTTGAAAATTCAGAAAAACATGCAAAAATATTTAATACATTTCAATTGGTGTTCTATTGTTTAACAGTGCAATTAAAACTATGATTAATCACAATTATTTTTTAAATCACGCTTAATTTTTTTGAGTTAATTGCGTGAGTTAACTGTGATTAATTGACAGCCCTAGTAGGAATTCATTTGCAACCTTAACTTTGGAGCTGCCACCACTGGTCAAATACAGCCCTAGTAAGACCTCATTTCCTCCAAATGGTGAACAGTAAAATATTGTGTGAATAAGCAGCAGTGGCAATTTCACTCCTTCACTCCTGTATCTTCATGGAGAGCTTTTCCTTATTTTAAAATAGCTCAAATAATATTTTAAAACTGTACATGTGTAGTAGTGTAAACATCTTCTACCTATATTTTCCTGTAGAGTAGCACAGGCCTGATATTGGAAGGAGCTGACTGCCTGCCACTCCCTCTATAGTCTGAGAGTGAGTAAGGCCTTGTCTACACTGTCACTTTACAGCACTGCAACTTCATCGCTCAGGGGTGTGAAAAAACAAGTTTCAGCGCTGTAAAGTGGCAGTGTAGACAGTGCACCAGCGCTGGGAAAGTTCTCTCCCAGCGCTGGTGCCACAAGTACACAGCCATGTTAAAGCGCTGCCGTGGCAGCGCTTTAAGGTTGCTAGTGAAGACATACCCCAAGTCTCAGAATCTACCAATATCAGGCCCAAAATGTCTTGTGGATGATTGTCTTATTTACAGTGCATTTCATTCTGATTTATCGTCTCATCTAGCAACAGCTTGCACAATCCATCAAATTCCCTCCCTAAGCCTGAAATAGTCTCCTACTAAGCAGCTACTCCTAAACCCCATTTAGTCCCAAACCTCAGGGTGTAATATAATTCACAATATGAAATACGTCAGATATATTTTAAGAATCAATCCTTTTTCAATGACCGAGAACAAACTCTCCCAATGGGCACTCTGTAGCTCCAGGAGGTCCAATCAACTTCCTGGGAGCTAAGTGCATGTATTAGCTTCTCCTTACAGATACCATATCCACTGGCAAGTCAAGGCAAGAAGTGAGTTCCGAAGCCAACAACCCCTCACTAAGAACGCCATGCTGCCAACCTCCCTCCCCGTTTAAATCAGGGAACTATCACCTTTGGTGATTCCAATAATCACAGCTGCCACAGTATCACTCTGGGGCATAAATGATCTCTCATAACCCCAGCTCACAAACCATTTAGGGCTTTATAGGTTAAAACCAAACACCTTAATCTCTATAGCTGGTTTCCAATCTATGCTATTTTTTCATGAAAAAAGGGAGATGCTGTCCCAATTTGCATGAAGAAATTGTCTTCAGTAAGTGGAGTAAAACCCTAATTAACTTGAGTATGGCTAGATGCAGAACTGACCTATCAGAACACAAAGGATACATTGTTGTCCATGGGATTCTGAAAGTGTCGTTTGTCAGACCATATGTACTTGCTAGTATGGGGTTAAATGCTGAACAAGTAAAAATTCATTTAGAAGCCCACTATAATTTTATTTAATCAAATGTTATGTTATTCATTCAAGAGTACAACAACATTAAAGCATTCATGTGTCACTCCCATTAATTTCTACAGAAGAGGCAAAGCAGCATCAGGCCATCTGTTATTAAGCAGACAGGGACACAGCAGAACACAGCTCTGCACTACACATCTGCTTTAGAAAAAAAAGAAAAAAAAAGTAGTTTTTGTTACCCAGCATAATTCTTTGATCTTCAAACACCCAAAACAGGGTAATTACTTTTTTGGGTATTTCCTGGTGGAAAACTAATCTGCTAGCCACTGGATGTCACTCTTGCTCCACAGAAATGCAACTGGAAGAGTCCTTTTCATCATATGAGTCAGGCAGATCCTAAAGGATAATTTCCTGCTTGGATAGGAGGTAGCATATAATGCCCATGATCAATGTGAGCAAATCCACTGGTGTTGGGCAATAGGACCTGTACTAGCCCTTGTTATGTGTGACTTGTGTACAGACAGACAAGCATCTTCAAATGATTCTATGGGGCAGATTCCTCAAAACAGCACAGCTCCATCACAATAAGTGGTTATATCTTCAGAAGTGCTAGGCAGTGTGATTTGAGCTCTTTTGAAAATCTGATCAGTGTCAAAATGGGAGCTGCTGGATGCTGAGTGTTTTTGAACATCAAGCCCATACTTGGGTGCCTAAATAAGAGCTGAAGTCTTTGGAAAATCTGGTTCCAGTTGTGGGTTCTGAGCACTTGAAAAATCCCATCCATGGTCTTTTGAAATTCTTCCTGTTTAAACAGATCACCTTGGAAATCCTCCTGCGAAATAACTCTCTGATTCCAGACTCACGGCATGATTCTTCATGTACACACGGAAAGAGGAGAGGCTGAGATATGAAATGGTGTGTAGGGTTTCTCTAAACTAGAGGTTAAAAACCTGTGACGCTTCCCAGAGCAATGCTGCAGTTTCAGCAGCAGAGGTCCTAGATAAGGTTAGAAACAAGAAACTTTATTTAAGGGAGTGATCAAACTGCTTCAGGCTTTTCTGGGGCTGTGGATCCAGCTAATAATATGGCATTAGCCATTCTCAAGTGTTAGGGGATTTTTAGAACCCCCAGAAAGGATAACAAAAACAGTAGCCACTTTCCTCTGAATGGTGTAAAGAATAAACAGATCCGGCCGGGCATTGTGAGATTTGGAGGTTAGGGAGCATGGTGAATGATGCATCAGAAAAGTTTTATATATTTACACAAGAAAAGAAAAGCAGTCCAATTAATGCACTCATTTAAAAATAAGTTTATTTGTGGGTCCTTTGAGATGATCCGATGAAGAGTACAATGTAAGAGCTAAGTATTATTGACTCTCGCTGTGATATCCAACATTAAAACTATCGGAGTACATTTGGACTCATGCAAAAAAACCAAACCAAACAAAAAAATAAACAAAAAAAACCCCACACCACAGAAATTCCACAGATTTGTGATAACCGCCTTACATGGATTTTCTTCAGATTCAAGTGAGTGAGGTTGATGCAGGTATTGGCAAAAATTCCCAGCAGTTTCCTATATTCCTGTTTGACAACAGTGTTGGCTCTGATAGCAAAGAGAAGCAACATTTCACAAATTGGCTACAAAAATTCAAAGTGTGGTCATTTCCAAAGAGACAGGACTTACTGTGTGTGCGTCCTGGCCCTGATTACTTGAGTGACCTGGCAAAGTCTTCATGGAATATATTTGCAACCCTGCCAAAAATCCTGTTTGTGCATCAGTGAAGTGGCTTTGATAATGTGAAAGAGGCATGGGGAGCATTACATGACTGTGTGTATATCCTGAATGTTCTGAAGAGCAGAAAATTGAGAGGATAATTGTGTCAGAGGTTTACCTGGTTTTTGTAGAATTTATAATCAATAATAGTGTGGGCGTGTATTTTTGCAGTGTTTCTAAATTACTGACTGTGCACTGGATCACCAGGACATAAACATAAGTTAAATCATTTTGTGGTAAATTTTAGGGGTAAAATTTTCTCTGTTGAAGATGATGGCAAAACCAGAATTTCAGCCCAGATATTTTATCAGAAGACAAAACAAGAGTACAAGATTCAGTTAGGGATGAGAGGCTAGCCACACTCTGAAATTTTACCAACACTACAGATATCCTCCCACTAACCACCACAGAATGAAAGAGGTTTCAGCAACTGAATACCATTTACAGCCCCCCCAAAATGCCATATAGATCTTGTACTTTCCATTGGTAAAGTTTCTTTCATTGGCTGATCCTCCTCTCTCTTCTGCTGATTTAACCACCAGCCATTTCTGAAGTCATTACTGGCAAATAAAATACAGCACCAGAAAAAACTCAACCTCAACAACTCTCTCTAAGAGGTGTACGGGCATCTGTAGTAGCAGGAGCAGTGGAATTTTACCCAGGGATCCACTTGGGGTAGGGAGGATACAGGCCCGAAGTGGTCTATGAATACTGAAGGTTGGTGCTCCCCATCACAGTCATACCCTAAAATACACTGCAAACTTTTCTCCCAGATATTATGCAGCAATAGAGTGAAAAGCATTCAAATTCCTGGACATGGTTTCACACCATAAAGATCACCATCACAGCTGGCACTGATGTACAGTCCTGTTGGTAGTCTCAGTGGAGGCACCAAGGAGTGAATAAGTCTGTTAGCCCTGGAGGAGCCTTTTCAAAAAAAGCTGGTGCACATTGGCTGGGCACAGAGAGTGGCAGCTTACACTGCCTTTGTCTATGCTGTACGCAGCCTCTGAAAGAAAACCAGGACATCAGTCTACAGTGCTGTCACTTAAAATGAGTTATTTTTACATTTATTGTGTCTGTTAGAAATGCTTGGAGTGCAGAGGCTGCAAAAGACTTTTATTGCTTAAAATGTTTATGCATTAAGGCCCTGATCCTGCAACTGACACAGTCTGGGAGGAGTCCTGCACCAAAATGGAGCCCCATTTATTTTATTTCAATGGGGTTGCGTGCAGCCACAGGGATTCACCCATGCATAACTGGTTAAAGGACTGGGGCCTTTCTTGATCAGTGGATTAGCACAGAGGCATAGAAGCTGGTATTAACATAATAGTTCACGACAACTCCTTTGAAGACACAAAACTCTAAGTCAAAAATCCAATTTAAAAACAAAAGATCATACAGATTTAGAGGACAGATAATTAAATTGATCCTGCTCTCAGACAAAGGGAGCTTCCCTTATTGCCCTTGATGGGACGAACCCAGTGTATTTCAGCCTGGCTCTGCAAACCATTTCACAAATAAGTAATCCAAATATGGATCTGCTGCAATACATTAACATACATTATGTATGTTTCATAGTAGGCACAACAATTTAGGAAAGATGTGGAGAAACTGGAGTCCAGAGGAGAGCAACACAAATGATGAAAGGTTTAGAAAACCTGACCTATGAGGAAAGGTTAAATAAGCTGGGCAAATTTAGTCTGAGGGGGGAAAAAAATGACAGAGTATGTTTACCCAGGATGGGGTAGGTCTCAGAGCCCAGGCTCCAGCCCCAGCCCAAACATCTACACTGCTTTTTTCAGTTCTGTAGCCTGAGCCATGTGACCCTCAGTCTCTGAGAATCGGTGCTGTGGGTTTTTTATTGTAGTGCAGACGTATCCTGAGGGAGGACATGATAGCAGTCTTAAGGGCTGTTATAAAGAGAACGGCGATAAATTCTTCTTGTCCTACATTAAGTGGACATGGAGTAATGGGCTTAATCTGCAGCAAGGGAAATTAAGGTTTGATATCAGGAAAACTTTCTAACTATAAGGATAGTTAACTACTGGAATAGGTTACCATCATCAGAGATTTTAAAGAATAGGTTAGACAAACATTTGTCAGCGATGGTCTAGGGTTACTTGGTCCCGCCTCAACGCGGGTGGCCAGGGAGAAGTAGCAGAGAAAGTGTGGACTTGCTGACTTCTTGAAGTCCCCTCCAGCTTTACATTTCTATGACTATGAATTCTAGAAGACCTATCACTGTCTGTTGGGTAAATAAGTCATTTTCAAACTACAGACAAGCTCCTTAACTGATGTAAGCTGGGGTAATGCCAATGAATACAATGGCATTATGACTGTTTACACCAGTTGAGGATCTGTCCCCAACATATTCAAATGAACATTAATGTATGATTAAAAATGCTCTGGGTTTCTGCATAGAGCGATCTATTTTCCCAAAGAAACATGCAAATAAAAGCTCTGAATTTAATGGAGTTACTCTGTATGGGCACTTCTTGGGTTTGATTTAGCCCTGGCATATACTTGTTTGCCACAACTAAAAGGCCAACTGGAGTGGGGTTCTGGTAGTGCAAACTGCGTGCAGTTTACAAATTACATGGGTGCGAGTTGTAAGTAGCCAGTGGGGATCCAGAAGTCAGCAGTTTGGCTAAAGACACCGGAGAATTTGCAGATTCAGCAACACTGTTTATAACCTCTTAGGTTATTAGTTTGTCAGTGTATGCTGTCTCATCTCCAGTGAACTGGAAGAATGTGGTAAGCTTCTGTAACATGGACCGGAGAATGAAACCCCCCCCCCATCTAAATCCTACCTGCTAGAAAGAATTGTATGAAAATCTCAGCTTTCATTTAAAAAAAAAGTTTTTAGGCTTCATGGTTGCTGAGAAATCCTGGAAAATATGAAGCAAATGTATTCAAAAGGCTTAGAAACCAGAAGGCAAAGAATTAAATAATAATAATAAAAAAACCCTGAAGATATGGGACGTTTGGGGGTGGCAACATTGTCATGAAAAGCTTCATGCTCCAAACCGTCTGTCAAAGTACCTCTTGTGCCAAAACCCCTCAATTGTGTTAACTCTTCATTTCAGCGCTACTCCTCTCGTTGGGGAGGAGTACAGAAACCGGTTTAAAGAGCCCTTTATATCGATATAAAGGGCCTCATTGTGTGGACGGGTGCAGGGTTAAATCAGTTTAACGCTGCTAAATTCGATTTAAACGCATACTGTAGACCAGGCCTACATCACACAAATTGGGGGACACTGCCACGGTAGCCCAGGAGGGTTGGGGGAGGAGGGAAGCAACGGGTGGGGTTGTTGCAGGGGCACCCCCTAGAATGGCATGCAGCTCATCATTTCTGCGGGATCTCTGGGGCTCTGACCCGGAGCGGCTGTGCTCTCTGGTTCTCTAGTACACTTGCCCCATATTTTAGGCTGGACTGACTATTTTTAGACAAAACATAGGAAGGGAATGACCCAGGGAGTCATTCCCATTTTTGCTTATGCGCCCCTGGCCGACCTCAGCGAGGCCAGCCAGGAGCACCCATGATAGCAGCAGACAGTACAGAACAACTGATAACCATCATCTCATTGCCAATTTACAATGGCAGACGGTGCAATATGACTGGTAACCATCTCTGCTATCTTGCAAAGGCAAATGAATGCTGCTGTGTAGCAGTGCAGTACCGCGTCTGTCAGCAGCATCCAGTACACATACGGTGACAGTGACAAAAGGCAAAATGGGCTCCATGATTGCCATGCTATGGCATCTGCCAGGGCAATCCAGGGAAAAAGGGCACGAAATGATTGTCTGCCATTGCTTTCCTGGAGGAAGGATTGAGTGACGACATTTACCCAGAATCACCCGCGACACTGTTTTTGCATTGGGATCTCAACCCAGAATTCCAATGGGCAGGGGAGACTGAGGGAACTATGGGATAGCTACGGGATAGCTACCCACAGAGCAACGCTCTGGAAATCGATGCTAGCCTCGGTACATGGACGCACACCGCCGAATTAATGTGCTTAGTGTGGCCGCATGCACTCGACTTTATACAATCTGTTTTACAAAACCGGTTTATGTAAAATCGGAATAATCCCGTAGTGTAGACATTCAAACATTGGGTGTAATTCTAGCTTGAGGTGACATACCAGCGCTAGCTCTGATCAAGCTAGCAAACTGAAAATAGGTGCATCGTTATGGCAGCAGGCATGGCAGGAGGGGTGCCTGAGATCACAGGTACATACGCAGGGAGGCTAGCCCCTCCTGACACTGGAGCTACTCTTTTTAGGATGCTAGTTCAATGAGAGCTAACACAGGTGTGGCTTCTTGAGCTGAAATTTACCCCTTCCAGCTCTAGGGTAGACATACCCATTGTGTCACTTCAATGTGTCTGCTGGAGCTTCTCTGGAATAGTAAATCCCACACCTGAAAAACTGGGTTAACGTCTCCTCTTTATTAATTATTTTTCTTTTGAAATTTTTATTTAAAAAAGCATGATCACCTAATTGTTATGGTACTAAGCAGCACATCTACGAGTACAGTAAAACACGAAGCACAATCAGACCCCAGAAGGCTATAAGCTGTGTTGCAAATTGCTCCAATCAAAGGAGAGATACCCCCTTTAAAATTTAAAAAAATGATAACTTGAGGCATTATATGAACCTAATCACCATTAAACCAATGAAAAATTCAAATGTCATTTTAAAAAATTTCAACATGTAGTTTATTGCCCCTTTTAAAGCATTTCTGAAAAATAAGGTTTAATCACTTCTGTAGAAAAGAAAACTCAGATGCAACCTTAATTATATTTCTATTGCTCTGGAACAACTATTACGTCAAACTCAGGTTTAGGAGAGTCAGCATTAACCTTGAAATCCTGGGAGTTTGTCAATATATTTCACAAATGATATATACACCACAGGCTTTTTACATCCAATCTATTTCCTATGGAAGCTCTTGTGTGTTGGCTATTTGTACATCTAGAACAACTTGTGCTCTCTTTGTGGAAACACGATTACTACACCATCACTGTATGCTATTCTTGTATCTAAGGCTCCCCTACAAAGCCTGATTGAATGAAGCCACATGCAGGGCATCTGTTACTTCAGGAGAGAGGCTGAAGACCACTGCAGCAGCCTCCTCACTAGTCCAGGAAATTTGAATGGTGGATGAGCAGACCCTCAGGGGGCTATTCAATATCTATCAACGAGCTGGAAGAAAATATAAAATCATTGCTGATAAAGTTTGCAGATGACACGAGAACAGTAAATAGCAAAGACAGTTCTTCTGTACTGAGCAATCTAGATGGCTTGGTAAACTAGACTCATTTGAGCAACATGCATTTTAAAACAACCAAGTGGAAGGCCAATGACGAAAAGTGAAAGTAGGGCATATTTACAAGATGGCATCTATCCTGTTATTTTTAAAGAGACTTAAGAGGATGGTGAATATCCATTCCAGTGGGATGCTCTGGATAACAAGGACAATGTGATCCTTCAATGTATAAAGCAAGAGAACATCAAGTAGGAATAAGGAGGAGATATTGCATATGTGTACAGCACTAGTGCGACTATTACCAAAACACTGTGTCCAGGGCTGATGAGGGGGGGAGAGGAAGCCGGTACAAATTACCGGGGCCCGGCGGTCCGGAAGGGGGTCCGGCTTCCCTGGCCCTGTTTAGCTGGTCCACCCTTGATGGGGGGCCCAAAAAAAATTTTCACCGGGGCCTGAACCTGCTCTCGACTGTGTCCAGTTCTGGTGTCCACACTTCATAAAGGATGGTGGAAATGCTGACAGGGTACAGAAAAGAGCTACAAGAATGATTTAAAGTCTGGAAAATCTGCCTTTACAGCATAAGAAACTTTTTAGCATAAGACTAAGCTTCTGGTGAAAGCAAAGATTAGATTGTGACTTGATCACAGTCTATACCTGCACGGAGAGAAATTTTCTGATCTCTGGGTTTGTTTGAAACTGGCAAAGGCTTAACAAGATCCTATGGTTCAAGACTGAAACTAGACAAATTCTGACTGGAAATAAAGCACAATTTTTTTAAGTGATGGTAATTGCACATTGGAACAACTTACTTAGGGATTTGTTGCATTATCCGTCTCTTAAAGTCTTTAAACCAACATTGGATGTCTTTCTAAAAGATATTCTCTAACCCAACCAGAAATTATGAACTTGATATAGAAATTACTGGGTGAAATTCTATGGCCTGTGTTTTGCATAAAATCAGGAGTAGATGGTCATAATGGTATTTTTGGCCTTAAGACCTTATAATTATTTGCATAGTAAAACTACACCTGCTCTATTACTTTTGAGACTTAAAGCCTCATGGAAACGGAGTAGAATTTGGGCCTCACTGCTGCTACATTTTAAAATTCAATGGATTAAACATATATTTAAGTTGGTCACACTAATGATTTTAAGACATTCTTGTTGGTTTTGCGTCTAGCCACCGATGTCCTGCTGAGTAACTTTGCTTCTGCATGTTTGCCTAAGTAGGATGTAACCATTTTAAAGTTTGTTAAGCACTGATTAATTCTGACATTTTTTTGCCCACCAAATCTGACATGGCAGTCTTTATATGGAATTACAGTGACACAGGTGACAGTGTAGCGTACAAACAATTTCTTTTTTAATCTCCCTGACAATGATCCTAAAGTTTTGCCTATTTAAATAGCATTTTGTTTTGTGCTAGCCTCATTTATCCATTTGGTTGATTTCTAGTGCGTAAGAATTACAATGCTCAGGTCAAAGAGAGGATAAACCCATGAAAAGTTAACAAGATACAAAAGAAATAAAAAGTGGCAGTAATTTCTTTCACAAAATGATTTAAGAAAAAAGCCCTCTGGGTCCCATTTTTTATTCCTAAAGGGATAATAGTAGACTGATGGCCAATGAAAAGAATAATAGTTCCTCCAGTGGGTTACAATGTCTGACTGAAGTCCAGTACAGTATGGTAAGCAGGAGCAGATTTTATCAAGAAGGAGTAGTACCGGGAAAGTTTAGTAAAGCAGAGGCCCTATAGTTTTGTATTATATTTCAAGACATCTACTGATTCACGAACAGTAGAGTGCAGTCCTAAATATGACAGAGTAAGGGAAACTTTGGCATAAAAAATTTCAAGTGCATCAGAAAAACAAATGCCAAACAATTTTTGTCAACCAAGATTCATTCAACAATTTACATCCTCAAGTCCATGTAATTTGTAAATTACTGTGCTTCAAACTGTACTGCACTTTTATATCACCACTGGGCTTGGCTTCACCATAAATCATTGCTGGTATTTCTGTAACCACACTAACTGGGGCAATGCTCTTGAATTAAGCTGATTTTGTCTTAGAAAGAAACCACCAAGGAAAAAAAAATCAGATGCTGCAGGTAGCAGTGCTGGTAATCCAATGGGTGGCACTCCTCCACCTCAGTCACTTGGCAATTACTGAAGTTTTTGCCTACCTAAAATTCCTTTTCAGTTTCAGCAGGATACTTCCTGTACTCAACTGTCATGAAATATTGTTATATGATGATAAACATTGCTGCATTTTTTCCAAGAGATAGAATCACAGGACTGGAAGTGACTTCGAGAGGTCTTCTAGTCTAGCCTCCTGAACTGAAGGTAGGACTAAGTATTATCTAGGCTATCCCTGACAGGTATTTGTCTAACCTGCTCTTAAAAATCACCAATGATGGAGATTCATAACCTCCCTAGGCAATTTATTCCAGTGCGTAACCACCCTGACAGGAAGTTTTTCTTAGCATCCCACCTAAACCTCCCATGCTGCAATTTAAGTGCATTGATTCTTGTTCTAGCCTAAGAGGTTAACAAGAACAATTTTTCTCCTTCCTCCTTGTAGGAACCTTTTATGTGCTTGGAAACTTATCAGCCTTCTCTTCTCCAGACTAAATAAACCCAATTTTTTCAATCTTCCCTTAAAGGTCTTCTTTTTTTTTTTTAAGACTTTTAATCACTTTTGTTGCTCTTCTCTGGACTTTCTCCAAATTTTCCACATATTTCCTGAAATTTAGTGCCCAGAACTGGACACAATACTCCAGTTGAGGCCAATCAGCACAAGGTAGAGTGGAAGAAGGATTACTTCTTGTGTCTTGCTTACAACTCTCCTGCTAATACATTCCAGAATGATGGGCTGTTTTTTTTTAAAGTGTTACACTGTTGACTCATATTTAGCTCTTGCCACAGTACTCCTTCATTGGCAGTAACTTTTCATTGGTGTATGTTCCTTCCTAAGTGGAGTACTTTGCATTTGTCCTTATTGAATTCCATCCTATTTACTTCAGACCATGTGTCCAGTTTGTCCAGATAATTTTGAATTTTAATCCTATCCTACAAAGCACCTGCAACCCCTCCCACCTTGGTATTGTCTATAATTGTACTCTCTCGGTTATTATCTAAATCATTGATAAAGATATTGAACAGAACCAGAACTCATCCCTGTGGGACTCCACTCGATATTCCCTTCCAACTTGACTGTGAACCACTGATAACTATTCTCTGGGAATGGTTTTCCAACCAGTTATGCACCCACCTTATTGTGGCTCCACTTGACACTATTTGTTCTTGACAAATCCATGCTGTTACTTATCACTTTAGCATGTTCTAGGTGTTTGCAAATTGATAGCTTAATTATTTGCTCCATTATCTTTCCAGGTACTAAAGTTAAGATGACTGGTCTGTAATTCTCCAGGTTGTCCTCATTCCCCTTTTTATAACTGACACTGTATTTGATCTTTTTGAGTCCTCTAGAAACTCTCCCATCTTCTATGGCTTTTTGAAGATGATCACTAATGTCTCAGATATCTCCCTTGTCAGCTCCTTGAGTATTCTAGGATATATTTCATCAGGCCTGCCAACTTGAAGACATCTAATTTAAGTAATTTTAACTTGTTCTTCCCCAAATTTAGCCTCTGATCCTCTCATTTCTCCCCTCGTTGAGTAATGGGCCTACCCTGTCCTTGGTCTTCCTCTTGCTTCTAATGTATTTGAAGAATGTTTTGTGCCTTGGCCTTTTTAAATGTTGTCTTTACATACTTGTGTTATTTGTTTATATTCATCCTTTGTAACTTGACCTAATTTCCATTTTTGGTAGGACTCTTTCTTGACTTTCATATAATTGAAGATCTCCTGGTTAAGTCTGGGGTGATCTCTTGCCATACTTCATATCTTTCCTGCGCAGTGGGATAATTTGCTCTTGTGCCCTTAAAAAAGTCTCTCTGAAAAACTGTCAACTCTCTTGAAGTGTTTTTCCCCTTAGACTTGCTTCCCATGGGATTTTACCTTCCAGCTCCGAGTTTGCTAAAATATACTTTCTTGAAATCCATCATCTTTATTGTGCTGATTTCCCTCGTACCTTTCCTTAGAATCATTAATTCTATCATGTCTTGATCACTTTCACCCAAGCTACATTCTATTTTCAAATAGCTTCATTTTACTGGTGGCTGAAGTAATTCAATGTAGGCTGCGATTCAGCAAGGTTCTCACCTTGAGTAGTCACACTGAAGCCAAAGGGACTACTCACATGCTAGACATTAGGCCTGGCTTTTAAGTACCTTACTGAATTAGAGCCATATCTCAAAAGCAGTGTTTCCCAAATTAAGCGGTGCAACAAGGGCTCATACACGTCTCAATTGTTCTCCAGGATCTCAGCTTTTGGTCTTCTTGTTTTTTTTTTGTTTTTTAAGTCTCTAGTTCTTATGACAATGAAGAAAACCTCAACAATCTGAATGTAACTGCTGCAGCATCATCTGTTTGAGACTGCAGAGAGCGAGAAACAATAGCTCTGTTCTACTGAAATGTCCCATTCATCCCAGTGGGTGCTAACCCAGATGTCAATGACATGGTCCTCAAAGGAAACTTGCACAACACCTTCAAAAGAGGAGTATGGAAAATTAAATTCACAACTCTGCTAAAACTAAAAACCACGGACTCAGAGACACCGGTTTTATGGCTCCTTACAACAATCTGCACACATGCCTCAATGAATACTAACCCTTAATTGCCCACTTCCTTGTAAGTGGTCTATAACATGTGTGAACCCTTTATGCTTAACAATTTGTCTCAACTTCTATTTAGTTTAAACAGTATCTCCCCCAGACCTGAAGAAGAGCTCCGACACGCTCGAAAGCATGTACCTTTCACCAACAAAAGTTGGTCCAATAAAAGATATTACTTCACCTACTCTGCCTTTCCCAGTGATGATAGTGCCACTGTTTCAGGGCTAGCCATACCCCTGAGCCCTCTGCGGTATTGGGCCTTGTGCCTTCACCTCTCCTGAGGTGGAATCCCACAATTCTCCCACTGTGGTAGCCCATGGCCTGGACTATAGCAACCTGTGATCAACTGTGCTTACCTCAGCAGGGCTGACTGGTTTCAGCACCTACAGTTGCTCCCTTAGGGATCTTCTGAGCAGTGACCAGACAGCCTTCTTAAACCAAAGATTTATGTAATCTGAAACAGTGGGAACAAAGCATAACGTACAAGAAAAAAGCTTTTCATAACACAGGTCCATCTCACCTAGAGGCTTGGCATACCTTGGCAGGGACCTTCGGAAGGATTCCCTTTATCCTCTTCCCCAAACTGCTTCCTCCCCAGAAATTGTCATTTATATCCAGCCAGAAGTCCTTTATCTCAGGGCTTGTCTACACTTAAAATGCTGCAACTGTGTTGCGGTAGCATTTCAGTGGAGATACTACTTACGCCAACAGGGCTTCCTCCATTGCTGTCAGTACTCCACCTCCCCGAGGGGCAATAGCTAGTGCTCTCTAATTGTGTCACTCGGGGTGTGGATTTTTCACACCCCTGAGCAGTGTAGTTTTACCAACCTAATTTCCTGGTGACCAGGGCTCAGTTTCCCAGTCCTTTTGGCTCTGCCACTGAAAGCCAGTCCAGTGATTTTCAGCAGAGTACTGGAGGCATAACTTCAAAATGAATGTCTCTTGCATTGTCCCTTAATGTGTTGGTAGGTGAATGGCCTTTTGAAATCATAGTATTCTTTCCTGCTTATGTGCAGTCACTCTCTTCCTTAAGTAGTCACACCCCTTACAACAAACACAGAGCTACTTACATTACTGCAGAGAAACTCCCTATCAGTCACAGATACTTTATATGTCAACACTTAACTATTTCCCTACTGCAAGCACTCAAAAAAGGAGAAGAAACATCATATGAGAAAGATTGACACAATCTGTCTTGAATGTTCACTCATTTTGGTTTGGTCTGTAACACTTGGCAGATTTGAACAGAAACTGTTTTCATGGGAAAATGAAACTTCGGGAAACAATGCTGTAAGAGAAAAATTACTCACTGTTAATTCTGTCTGGTCAGTAATGATAAACTTCATCGCTCTCTCCCCCCCACCCCCCCCAGTCAGTCAAGGCTAGTACACCGCTACCTTGATATAACACGAATTCAGCTATAACGCAGTAAAGCAGTGCTCTTGGGGGGCAGGACTGCACACTCTAGTGGATCAAAGCAAGTTCAATATAACACGGTTTCACCTATAACGCGGTAAGATTTTTTGACTGCCAAGGACAGCATTATATTGAGGTAGAGGTGTATATACTAAAGGCTAGCAATCCATCCCTTTCCTTTCCAGATAGAATTTCACAGCCAAGTAATCGTTAATCAAATCAGAGAGAAAAAGCAAAAACAAACGAGTGACCCTTCCTAAGGGGAAGTGGGAGGGATGAAAGACGAGAGAACTTCGAGAAAGAGAATCAAGTTGTTGTGGATTAAACAACAGGACTGGACTGTTGATAAGCATTCTGGATCCTTTAAAGGCAGAAGCACATAGATAAACTTCTGTTTAAATTGGGTTGGAGAGACAGAACCATGGGACGATTAGACTTTTTTTAATGCTAAATAGGGAAAAACATGTATGTGATCAAACCCACAGTACTAGGAAACAGTGACTAGTTGAGCTCCCAAACCCCAGCTCTTGAAAACGTTGTTAATAATAATAATAAATAATAACTGGAGATATACCTATCTCCTAGAACTGGAAGGGACCTTGAAAGGTCATTGAGTCCAGCCCCCTGCCCTCACTAGCAGGACCAAGTACTGATTTTTGCCCCAGATCCTTACGTGGCCCCCTCAAGGATTGAACTCACAACCCTGGGTTTAGCAGGCCAATGCTCAAACCACTGAGCTATCCCTCCCCACTATATAGGACACAATATATAAATGGTTTTCTGAATTGACACAGCAGATGGAGCCAGGATACGTAAACACCTTAAAAAGATATATACTTCCATTTCCCCTCTGCAATCCCAAACTGAAGATGGGGGAAGGGTCACCTCAGAATCAGATAGGAGGTTGGAAGTTGCTATATTTCCTTCCTCTGATGCTGCAGTTTTGGCCCTGGGCTGGAGTTCCTAAAGCCAGGTTGTTAAGTTGTGCTCCAAGCCACTTGCATGAAGCTGGTGGCTATATGAGTTACGCTTTGATTGAAATCCCAGGGACAAATTCAGTGGTAACAGTAAGACTAGAGGGAGTCTAAACAGGCATAATTTACTTTTTCTCCCAGCATCCCCAAACTACAACCCCATTCAACTTTACACCCCCATTCAACTTTAGACACACATTTACAAAAGTGTAACAAGTTTCTGCCATTTCGTATCACCTCTGAATTTGGTCCACATGGTTGAAGGGAGTCTACGCTGATGTAACACATATGCTGAAGAGCCAGAAGAGAGGAGAGTAGCAAGTAACACAATGGTATAAGCGGATGTAATTTATGCCTTCCTCTGGATCCCAATGTGCATATTAAACCAACGTACAGAGTTACTGATATGTTAGGGAGTCTAACTTTTATGCCCCTTCTGAATTTGAACCAAAGGGTCAAGGGGAGTTTTATCTGCACAAGAAACAGAAGAACCACGCTCTTAGTTGGAACTGGAACATTACCATAAATGTTTTATTTTACACAGAAAATTTTAAATCTTCTGGTGGATAAGGAAATCTGAGGTATTTCTTGCTCTTATTCCTCAAATCCTTTGAGCAGCCAAGTGGTTAAAAAAGGATAGCCTTCTTAGAATTTGATCATTTTGTATGGTGATTATAATTAGATTTTATAGTTAGATTAATTATATTTTTAGGAAGCCCCCATCTGACTTTAAGATACATGTCTTGAATTCAATGAGCTTCCCTCCCAAAAGTTGAAGGTAGATTTTGCTCAAAGAAGTAGAACATATTCATTAAAATTCACCCAGCAAAACCACAAAAATAAACCTTGAAAACAGTGTTGTAACGGTTCAATTTCAAACTACACTTGGACTTAAAAAAAAAAAAAAGCAGCATTTTTATGTACATCTCATACTACGCTACAAACAATAAATGGAAAAAGAATATTTAGGCATAATACAGGCATCAGCAATTTTTTCATTATCACAAGTGGCAGAACGGAAGAAGAGGGAGCCGACAGGTGAAGTGCCCTAGAACAAAGCTGTTTACATTGTCAATGAAGCACTGCAGTTAAAGTACGTGAATGCAAAGGTGATGCAGTGGTGAGGTTAATCACCTTCCTTACTGACATCTGATATGATTTTAAGATCAACATTTCTGCCAGGGGCATGGATTCAGTCCAGGTCCGTCCTTTCCACTTCTTCAGATTCATTTGCTTCTTCTGTCCAAGGCATTGGTATTAGCAGTGGTACTGGCTGGTACTCTGGCAACAGCATTGACTAATGATAGACAATGGCATTTTGCCACTGATTTCAATGTAATGGTGGCAACATGATGGCTCAGACAGACAAAGATCAGTACCAGAAACAGTAAATTGACAAGCACTTCATTTACTCAGATTTGGATAAAATTTACAGAGCCCTTAGTTTTATAGGACAGCAAAAAATGGCTTGCATTTAATTATAGCTACTGGTACTCTGGTAAAGAGCTTGGGTTCACTTCCTTTACCCCATTCTATGCATGTGTAGTTATACATTGAGAAGATTTGGTCACAGTCCAATGATTAATGTGGTGCAGTGAGAATGTCTCACTATTTCTATATGAAATAGTATTACACTGCTGAATGTTTTTATATATTTTAGGGTTCACCAAAAAAGTTCGTCTAAGTTCTGTGCAGCCAAAGAACATGCAACTCCCATCAGGTTCCTTGACCTTATGACTTTGGCAGTGAAGAAGTTCCACATTTTCTATACAAACACCTGTAAGTACTACAGTTTTAAATTCACATAAAGATATGAGAAAATGCTTTTGATTGTATGGATCTTCTGGATCAAGATCCCAAAATAAACAAGTATCCGAAATAGGATTTTTTCTTCAACAACATAAATTAATTGTATTTCAAAACTTTTCCTAGTGAAATAAACACACAGTATGGACTATGCTACACTGAAAGGCATACGATATTTCAGTGAAGAGCTGAAAAAGTTAGTTGGGAAACACTGGAGATAACTCACCAAAGGAAAAACACTTGTGTTTTACCTTTGTTTGCTTCTTTCTTGTGTATAAAAGGATCTTGAAAGTCTCCTTTTCTTCCAACAGAGGGATTTCCCCCTGCTTTTCATTTTAAAAATATGGAATGTCTTGTCTTCTCTGTTTTTGATGGAGGACTGGATAGGGAGATTCCTCAGCCCTCAATTGAAGCTGTGGATATTTGGAGATTTAGAAAAAAAGATTTTCTCCCAAGTGGAGGAAAAATGAGGAGAGAATTAAACAGTCTGAATCACATTCAGGCCTTTTTTATATACTATAAAGGAAGCTCATGATCTTGATAATGGATTATTTTATTCAATCTAATCCCCAGTTCACTTTTATCTATGTTACTGAAGATGTAAATTTACCAGTTTTGGTTAAATCTCTGTCAAAAGCTCTAGGTTTAAAAATAGTTACTGTACGTAAATATACAATTGAGTCACACCTTCAGATGGAATGTGCTACAGATAGATAACCATCACCACACCCTTTGAAATCATATTTTCACCTGCTTACTGCACATGCCTGTAGCTCTTCAACACTGTCCTTAATTGCTGTGCAAGACAATATGCAGAGTTTCAGACTTTTATATTTGTTCTTTCCTGGAAGAAGAATTACTACTTGGCTTCTGGGCACTATTGTAGTGTTACTATTTTGCATATTTTTGAAAATGGTTAATATTTTTGATACGACAGCAGAGAAAAATCCTTTAACAGACTTTGAACCTATGTGTCAGTTTACATACTTCAATCCAATACAAAATAATGGGGCCATCCCAAAAATGTAATAAATAAGAAGCCTAAAGGTTGTTGATGAGATTTAAGGATAAACTAAACCACTTATTTTTGTGAGGTCCAAAATGAGACCCATTGTGCTGCCAGATGGGCAATTTTTGAACTTTATCGACTCTTCCCTCTCCTTTCACTATTTTATTAGTAGTAAAAGAAAAAGACAAGGTAGAACCAACAACAGTACTATTGGGTGTCGCTCCAATAAACACGTACACACAAATATTTACATCTTTTACTGTTCTAGCACAAAATGTTCTCTATAAAGATGAGGAATCAAAATATTTTCAGGTAACAGGATTACCTAAGGATCCATTAACTCCTTTTCACAAAATAATCGAGTTTCTTCATTAAAATCTGACAGTATTTCAGTTCTACAAAACAAACTCTACAAAGTTCTTCATTTACTTCTGAGAGAAAGTAAATTATCGCAGATATATTATTTTTGAAATCCTTTACTATAACAGTATTAGCAACCAACTTCACAGCAAGAGTTAGTGGAAGGTTACATTTCTGAGCTAGAGTAGTGTGCAGTTTACATAATTAAAACAAACTTTATAAAACAAAAAATATGAGTATTTAATCTGTGATGGATTCTAGATTCTTACATATTTCACAATTACAAAGCTCCCATTTAATTTACTCTACTCAATCAAGTCTTTCAAAAGAAATCTGAGCTCCTGCTGTATCTAATATAGCTTCTAGTCCTATGGAAAATAGTTTTTGTTTTTTTTAAAAAAGGTCTCCTATGAATAGAAGAAAGGTGCAATTAATTTTTGTTTCAGAAACAAGCCTCTAACTTCACTTTAAACCCAATGTGGCTTCAAAATAAATGTGTTCAGATGCAGTATTATACAGATCAGTACGGAATATACAAAAAGTAAGGTGTGTAATAATACTGTGACAGATTTCCAATGTGCTGACATACAGTATTCCGTGACCATCTCTAAAGAAATTGGCTGTAAATCCTGAAGAACCATGCCTATGAACTTAATGACCCATCAACATATTGCATCCGTTTCTGGTCTAAAAAAAATAGCTATATAATACACTAATATACAATGTATCTGCTTGCAAACACAGGAGTAGCCATAAATAAAACTTTATTCTTCCATTTCATTTACAAGCTATCAAGTACCATGTATTTACACAGCACTGGACACTTAAAATAGTTGCAGTCACAGAATGATCCAGACTGAATAGAAAGCTGTTGATAAAGTAAAGGATCTTAAGATAAAAGCAAAGTAATACTGTAACAGACAGGTGGCAAAAAAGCAGTTTTGTAATGTTGCAACAATTCTGGTTGAAACAAAAACCGAGCCCCATGCGATTCTCAGCTTTAATTGTTTGTAGTTTGGCTAATGTCTGTACAGCCATTTTGTCTTTTGCAATTATTAAAATAAAAAAAGTTAAAAACTATAGCAGCAACAAGCAAACCCTGTGACAGGTAGGCAAGGGTTAAGAACTAAAAAAGTTTATATGATGTGCTTATGAAGGTTTGCAGAGTTTATCTTCCATCAGCTGGAGTTCGACTGAGTGACAACATGATTCGGGCAAATCGCTCACACAGTTCATGTGTGGAATAGGAAGGTAACTTTGGTGGATCATTGAAACCTTTAATCTCCGTAGAGCAATCTAGAAGTTTTGGCAGGAAGTCAGTCAGCTTTTCTTGCAAGTTAGCTGCAAATATATATATAAAAAAGTCAATATAAGCACTTACTGCCCACAGGAGCAATAAAGTGAAAAATTACTCCATTGCATCAACTTCCTCTTCTAGTTAGTTTCACTTTGTTACAAACATCTTTCCTTAGTACTCTAGGCTTCAACTAGGAATAAATGAGTCATTCAGTATGACAATGCTCAGTACTAGACTAAAGTATTCTCAAGATCATCAGGAATATACTGAAACAAAGATTAAATATGCAATGGTATGAAGGTGAAACCTTTTCCATCTTTAAACAAACTTCATACAATACTTAACTCTTTTAGGACTCAGTACAAGGACACGTCATCTGTGGATTTCAAAGCATATTTCAAAAGAACAAAAGATTGATAAGATAGAACTTGAAGATAAAATAAAAGCTATATCCGACTTCAAGATCAGAATAATTTTGTCTTCAGCACCATGTGTGTGGAGGAGCCTTCGAAATTAAGAAATACATATAGGATGACTAGATAGCAAGTGTGAAAAATAGGGACCGGGAGTGGGGGATAATAGGTGCCTATATTAGACAAAGCCCCAAATATCGGGACTGTCTCTATAAAAATCGGGACATCTGGTCACCCTAAGTACATATGACTTACGTTCCATTTCTTGTCCAAGGTATGAACACCAGCGGTTTCTCATATCTTCTACAGCAGCAATATCCTTTTCTTCCGTTTCATCCACCAGTAGTAATGGCAAACAGGGGACAATAAGCTCATTCATAATGATCAGTCCATTATTTACTTCCTGATCATCTCCAGACTCAAAGAGTGCCGCAGCATGTTCATTTAGTTTCTTCATGCAACACCACAGAAAAGGAAAACGTATAAGTACTTAGTATTTCATGTTTTGCCAAGTATCAGCTTTTTAAAAAAATATTTATTCCTCAAACGAAAAACAATTTGAAAAATCAGCAGTGACCATATCACAAGTTTTAAGTCAGGGCAATCTTGCAAATTCTTCACTAAACATGTCAGGTCTTATGCTAGTCTTCCCTCTAACAGACGTCTGAACGGGTTCCTGATTACTCGTAATTGTTGTAGCCATCCCTGCCGAAGGCTAGATCCCCACTCCCTCTGTTGCTACTTCTTTCTATGGCTGATTAAAAATCAAGTTAAGGAGGCAGGGGGGAGGGGGAGAGAGAAAAGAATCAATTTTCTATTGCTGCCTTTTCTAGCATTAGTTTCCTGTCAGCTAGTCCCACTGCGGCAATGTGACCGTTTGCTGTCCAAAGCTAGGATGTGCCACTATCCTCTGTCACACTATGTGTAGCAGTGGACAGATTCATTATAATGCCACAGTAAAACAGGCAGCTACACACTCTGTAGGAACAAAAATTATAATTTTTCCTTTTAATCCTCATATTTTACATTGCTTCCTTCTCCATTGTTGGCCCTATTCTTACAAGAGGAAGGATGCTCTTAACTTGTTACATGAATGTACAAAGGGTTTTTTAATTGCGACTTTGCATCACTATTACCTAAGGTTGTCTACTACACCTCTAACCCAATATAACACAAATTCGGATATAACACGGTAAAGCAGTGCTCGGGGGGAGTGGGAGGGTGGCTGTGCACTCCGGCGAATCAAAGCAAGTTTGATATAATGCAGTAAGATTTTGTGGCTCCCCAGGACAGCATTATATCGGGGTAGAGGTGTATTTCACACATGCAACAACAACTAAAAAATTAGGGTCATATTCCACTTACTAGCAAACATTCTCTTCTGTAATGGGATATCAGCTCTTCATCATGCCCTCTATACAGGCCTTTGGACAAGAGTTCTTTGTTACTCTGATAAGCATAGATAAGGTAAAGCAAGGCTTCCATATAACTAAAACACACACAAAAAACATATACATACACACATCAGATTTATAATGCCCTTGTACAGGTAGGTATCACTTGTTTCTGTATCTTGTCAAAGGTTAATACAATAAAAAAAGCATTCAAACACTTACACTTGATATGGTTTCCCATGGTATTGGCTAGGACATTTTCTCCTCAATGCACATCAGTACAACTTTCTGTTGCAACCATTAGCCGGATCCAAAGTTTAAATCAATGGGAGGTTTTCCACGGACTTCAAATGGCTATGAATTAGGCCTTATATACACAGGAAAACAGTTTTCTTCTACACATCCATGACACATTTGGTCTGATTCTCCACTATCCTGAAATTTGTGTAGCCATTTACACCTTTGCAAATTGGGTGGGGGATAGTGGCATTTCATTTCTCAAGAGTGAACTTCTAAGAGAAAACTTATTTTCAGGTCTGTTAATTATAGTGTCCCCAAATTACCACTAACATTTAGACTGATGGAAATGTTCACAGATGTGTGACTGGCATGGCCTGCCCAAAAGCAAGTATTTGTAGTATCAGTCTACTGGCAATTTTCACCTTAAACTAAAATAAAGTAATGACAGAGACATGTACACTACGGTCAGGGGGATGAATAATAAAAAAAACCTGACAACAAAATCTGACAGACAAAACAGACCTCACTGCTTTGACACTGGTTGTCAAAAAGGATTAGCCAGTGTTGCATCTTTCGCTTTTAGTGAATACATTAGGAAACCTTGGCATAGTCTGAGTTAGAGAAACAGAAAGAGAAAAATAAAGGCAAGTATCTTCTAAAGATGCCTTGAAATGACTGCTCATTTAAAGAAAAAAATTATTTTTGTACAAGCAAACAGCTTTAGGTGAACACCTCAATAAAAAAAGTTACAGCGCAACAGAGCACTGAGGTGTGTTTGCTGCAGCTACACTAGTGAGAATAGGAGGCTAGATCTTCTTTGGACATTTTCTGTACCTTTTAACATTACATACACATGAAAATCATATAGAATACATGCAAGGATATACCAGGGCCTTCATAGTGGAGCAACTTACAAATTTGGATGTTAGTCCCTAAATGCATGACCTTGCACTATTACATTTCATCACATTTCTATTACTCCAGTTTACAACGTCATCCAGACTTGTATGATACTCCGGTTCTTCTCCATATTGGCAATACCTCCAAGCTTTGTGTCATCTGCAAAGATAGTGGAATTCCTCAGAGATTGGTCTTGGGACCAATCTTATTTAACATTTTTACTACTGACCTTGGCACAAAAAGTGGGAACGTGCTATTAAAATTTGCAGATGTCACGAAGTTGGGAGGTATTACCAATACAGAGGAGGACTGGAATATTATACAAGAATATCTGGATGACCTTGTAAAATGGAGAAATAAAAATGGGATGACATTTAATAGTGCAAAGTGCAAGGTCATGCATTTAGGAACTAATAAGAATTTTTGCTATGAGCTGGGGACTTAGCAGTTGGAAGCAACAAAAGAGAAAGACCTGGATGTATTGGTTGATAACAGGATGACTATGAGCCACCTCATCATGATGCGGCCATGAAAGAGGTTAATACAGTCCTAGGATGCATCAAGTGAGGTATTTCCAGTAGAGGCAGGGAAGTGCTAGTACTATTATACAAGGCCCTGGTGAGACCTCATCTGGAATACTGTGTGCAATTCCGGTCTTCCAAGTTTAAGAAAGATGAATTCAAACTGGAATAGGAGCTGAGAAGGGCTATTAGGATGATGAGGAATGAAAAGCCTACTTTATGAAAGGAGACACAAAGAGCTTGGCTTGTTTAGCCTAAGCAAAAGAAGGCTGAGGGGAGATATGATTGCTCTCTATACATACATCAGAAGGATAAATACCAGGGAGGGAGAGGAGTTATTTAAGCTACGTACTAATGTGGACACAAAAAACATATGGCTATAAACTGGCTGTCAATAAGTTTAGGCTCGAAATTAGGAAGACTTCTAACCATCAAAGGAGTGAAGTTCTGGAACAGCTTTCCAAGGGGAGCAGTGGGGACAAAAAAATCTAACTGGCTTTAAGACTGAGCTTGATAAGTTTATAGAGGGGATGCTATGATGGGACTGCCTATGATGGCATGAGGCCCACTGGCGACTGCTAGCTTCAAAAATCCCCAATGTCTGGAGACAGGGCACTAGATGGGGAGGGCGCTGAGTTACTACAGAGAATTCTTTCCCAGGCATCTGCCTGGTTGGTCTTGCCAACATGCTCAGGGTCTAACTGATCGGCATCGGGAATGAATTTTCCCCCAGGTCGTATTGGCAGAGACCTTGGGGGATTTTCGCCTTCCTCTGCTACATGAGGCATAGACCACTTGCAGGCTTAAACTAGGTAAATGGTGGATTCTCTGTAACTTGAAGTCTTAACATTATGATTTGAGAATTTCAGTAACTCAGCCACAGGGTAAGGGGTCTCTTACAGGAGTAGGTGGGTGAGGTTCTGTGCCTGCAATGTGTCAGACTAGATGATCACGATGGTCCCTTCTGACTGAAAAGTCTATTTGGAATGGCAGTTTATGGAATAGAAAATAAACTTAAAGAGAAAGATTATTTGATTATTAAAAAGGAGTTGGCTGAGGGGGTTGTGTTTTTCACATTCACAAGAATAAGATGTGTCCCAGTGCTGCAGTTTCAGAAGATTAAGGAAAGCAATGGTGATTGTGGATGGCATCAATGCCCTCTTACAGCACTAAACACGGTGCCTGAAATTGGGTAGTACAGGCACTGACCCATCCATTCTCTCTCAAACTTCAGAGCTCAAAGACATACACGTACAATTCAGAGGAGAAAGGGAGGCAAACAGAGAGCATATATACACAGAAGCAAGTCCCTCAAGGAATGACAATTCCTAGTTAGTATCCACTCCTCCTTTGGGATAGCTGTAGGTGATTAATCAAGCAATACAAGCCATATCAATCAATCAAGCCCAAGTGGAAGGAGGGCAGAGAAGTTCTCTATGGAGTGACTTATGTTACTCTTCCAAGCTGGACATCCATCTAAGACAGTGGTATCCAGATAGTAATGCAATGTAAAAGTATTGAGAAAACACCATGCAACAGCTCAATAGATATAAATGATGGGAACATTGTACAGGCAAGACATTTGCAGTGTTAGTCCTACTGAAACATGCTTTAAGATTCTCAGGGAGTGGAACTCTGGCTAAGACATAAAATATCTCAACACAATTTTAATCCTGGCTCAACCAGGTTAAGCATGGATGGCTGTGTGGCTGCCACCAGTCCATGGCTGGGCAATGTCCCCTCAAGTCTGATCTTCAGGGCTCCATGTGCCAGGACTTTATCTCCAAGATGGGCTACATGACCAAAAAGTGCTTGTGGTAATGATCGATGATGACTTCAGTCCTGTCAATGCCAGTTCTCAATAATACGTCCCTATTACTGATAAAAATCGAACTTATGGCTGGTAGTTGCCACTGACACACATACAAAATGCCCCCTGCTGTCTTGTTTAAGCATCATCCATGTTTTAGATCCATAAGAGGATCGGCAGTACACAGGTTTGATTAATCTGTACTTTTGTATATACTTTCATCATCTTTTGGCTCCAGACCCTACGCAGGTCTTTCATGGCTGAGGCTGCTAAACTGACTCTCCTTAGGATGTCTGTCGGTTTGCGCCCATCGGATGACAAATTATTGCCTACAGAGCTGAAATCATCCATTTCTACCGGCAGCACAGATGTCTTGTATCACAACTTTTACCCTGACATTCTGGATTTTTGATTTTGCCCAAGAAATCTTTAGCCCAAGGGCAGCTGCCCTGTAGCAGAAGCTGTCCTGTCTTTAGGTCATATGCAAGCTGTCTGAAGAGGACATCATCATCCGCGTAATCCAGGTTGGTAAAAGAAGTTGAATGGACAATTATACTGGTATTTGTGGAGACTGGATTAAGGAGCCAATCTATTGTATGGCAGAATGGCGCTGAAGGCAAGACACGTCCCTGCTTCACCTGGAATCTAGGGTAAACTCTGTTAGACCTAGAGGTCCTGCACTGCACCTGTGCCCGAGAGTTATTATGTAGCTCTTTAATTTACCTCAAGAGGATATCGGGAACATCAGTGCCTTGTAGGGCCTTCCTCAGGGCAGCTCTATTAACAGAATTGAAGACTAAGTCTTCATATGCTCCTGTCAAAGATGAATGAATTCTTGATGGAGACCAAGTACAACATACATTGTAGATCATCCAGCAGTGACGCCTGACTGCCCTGGGTGATGGTGTTTCACAAGGTTAGGGTGGAGCTGGGTGAGTAGGAACTGTATAAAAGCTTTTCCGGTAACAGAAAGCAAGGTTATTGGCCTATCTCTCCTAACTCAGCACATGGGCATTACCCCTTACAAAGTGGGATGATGATCCCTTCCTTCTACTCTGCTGGTAACTTCCCTGTACAAACCTGGGGGAAAAAAGTGTAGCATTACACCAAAGTTATGGACTGTATGGAGCAACTGAGAAGTTTGGGGTTATGCCATCAGATCCAGCACCACACCCGCTTTGCAATTTCTTTATGGCAGAGCAGACTTCATATAAAATAGGTACTCTACACAGGTTTTGGGTGCAGGGACTGCATCTACTACTACTGTGACCAGATCTGAGCTTTGAGTCACTTCACCACTTCAGGATGGTTAAGTGCACATTAATATTCTTTTCATCTTTGCAGGACTTCTTTTTGGGTTGAGCATGTTTTACCATCAGCCTTATTTATCCAAATAAACCCTGTGCAAAGTCCAGTTTTGGATCAATGTGATAGAATAACTTTGAATGCAGGTTGTAATTTGTTGGACCTTATTCCGTCTTTCTCTAAGTTCTCAAAATAAGCTTAGGTGCTCAAGCTCCCTCTGTATAATAAGAGGGCATTGCTGGCAGGACATTCTTAGCAAGAGGTCCTTGACTTTGGAAATTGCTCTCCACTTTGGTCTTCAGAGGTTACATTTACTAACCTACTGGGCATTTTGGAAAGCCAGTTGCCTCCCCACCTGCCCCCACAAAAATGAGGATAGTGGAGATGATAATATTTATGCGTGGTTCTTCTATAGTGTGTCATTTTAATTTATGCAACAAATTGTCAAATATATACAGCTGCCCATTCTAATATATTCAAAGCAATATTGATCTTTTCTGAAAAAGAATGGTGTAATTGAAATACACTTACAAATTATTTTTTCTTTTACATTTATTATTTTTCCATTAATTTGGTTTATCGTTTACATTGCTTTTTCCCCCGCTCAGAAACTGTTTAACGTAACCAATTTAAATAACCCCAGTGTCTGAATTCTATAATGTCACCTCTTACCTCTTTTTTTGAAAAAGTTCCAATCCTACCATGAGATACATGGTTGTTTCTCTGTAATTTCTATATTCTTGATGCCATCTCTGCACATAAGAAAGTGTATCAAGAATGTTCATTCATAAAAAGGAGAACTACATTTTGCACTCTTCACACAGCATTGCATACACATAATAAGCACTCATGAATTGTTTGGGGGATAAATCAAAGAATATGGAAAATATTTTTCACATAAGAAAAAAATCAAACTGTCTAAATATCTGTCACACAGAGAAAAAGAAAATTCTTAAACTTTGTAAAGTGATAAAACAAAAATTCCACAGGATTACGTTTACATAATTCATTGCCATTTGAAAGGAACAAATACAGCAGTCTAAGAGGAATTCCAGGCAGGATTGTAAAATGTCCTTTTTATCTCCTGGGAGTGGGAAGGAGAACAATCAAAATAGGATTATCTACTTTTTGGCCTTCTGTCATGCTAAAATATTTACATGACTATTTTATCTATCTATCTATCTATCTATCTATGTGTGTGTATATGAGTGAGAGACAGAGAGAGATATGATATAAACATCAGACTCTAATTTTAATCTATGAACTGGGAAAAGTGGATGGGGCAAAAAGTAAAATGGGAAGTGATGAGAATCTTGTCTTGTCATACTAGAGGGTGAAGAAAATCATAAAACTGATCCTGAAGCAAAATGTTACAATACTGCAAACCAAAAGCAATGTGGTTTGTACTGGAGTCACTTTACCAGTATTTTATAGGCAAACAAATGTTTTACTTCAAATTTGCAGCATGTTTCTATTCCAGCTGGTCAGAATGGCTGCTCTTAATTGCCTGTAAGGTACAGAACTCCAATCCCAACATGGCTTGCCAGATATCCATTTATGGTGAAATTCACCCCAACGTAAAGAGCCTGCATGAGGTTCCATGAAACATTTACTGTCTATTTATGATAAATCCTAATTTTACCTTTGCAGATATGTCTTCCCCTCCCATTTAGCAGAAAAAAATGGTTTTATACATGTGCAAGGGGGAAAGGTGGCACCCAGGTGTGACAGAGCCAAGATCTGTAGTGCACACCTATGTAAAGTTATGCAGGAGTGGGAAGGAACTTGAACCCAGAACAGAAAGAGTGAGGCAGAGAACCTGCCACTCTGCGAATCCTCCAGTCCTTCCCCTCCACTGGGGAGGGAAAGCACACAGAAAGGCCACGGAGCCTATTTCAGGCCTTTACGCTGGGGAAGGGGTGCAGAGGATCTCTGTCTTCCATTGGTTAGGTGAGGGGAAAAAATTACTCTCTCTTTTGCCCTATTGGCAAAAAGGTGAGGTTCAAGTGATGCATGGGGACCTGTGTGGGAAAAGAACTGCATCTGAAGGATTTAGGCCCCAATTCATTTAAAGCACATGCATAACTTTAACTATGTGATTAAATGCTTTGCTAAATAGACATTACTTGATATTTAGCTGGAATGTGACCAGTTTCTCAGAAATGACTTGTCAAAGTTTCATTCTTCAGTAGTATTTGTCAGCATTTTAAAATCAGGATGTATTGATCAGTACTTCAATATTTCAGGGGTTTTGGGGGAGGGGGATTGGGAGAGATTAATCAGTAAGTAGTCTCGGTGTGAGACAGGATGTACATGAATAGGATTCTTGCCAATACATTGGGAATGACAGCATACCAGCTGGAGATAAACTGTAGCCAGGTCCTACTGACCTGAAACCACCCATACTATTTTAATAGATGGCCACTTCTTGTAGAAAAAGCCAATCAATTCACACGGTGATAAACTATGGGGCGCTGTTAATGATATCAAGTCATTAGGGAGTCGGCCAAGACCAATAAACTATCTTTTAATTATGGCCCTGCTCAAATTTGATCTTCTCAAAAATAAACTGTCTTTCAACAGCATTGAACATTGGAAATTTGGTTAACAAGAAACTGTGCACTGTAAATGAACAAAAGATCTTTTCTGAATTTTAGTATATAATTATTCTCTGTTACAATTTATTAGGAAAGAAAAAAAAATACTGGCCTCATACTCCTCCATGTTTACTTCATCAGGTTTTATCATTTCAAGTTTGGCTTGAGCCACTTTCATTATGTTGCGGCACCTTAAAAACAAAGGAAGAAGAGTTGCAAAAAAATTAATTGGTGGTCACTGGAAACTCACAGACACATGTTAACACTGCAGAGATATTAGCCTAAAAATACTGTAAGTATACATCATTAGAGCACTATAACTTTGACTAAAGTACAGACAGGAAGTGTGATTTCCTGTATACTTCTTGAGTTCCTTGCCACATATTCACAGGCAGAGGGTATAGGACTTTCTCATAATTACGTAACAAATATGTAAAACAGTCACTATATTTTAACTTTCTTCCTCTACCAAAATGCCATATCAGTTTTTTTTTTAAAAAAGTTAAAAATCAGGTGGCTTAAATCTTTCTGAACTTTTAACTAGTTTTTTTAAATGTAATCTTAGAGAATTAGGATCTGAAGCTTCAAGTGCTGGTATTGTGAGGGGGGCAGGATACAGTCTTTCAGTTTGTGTTTTTTAAATAGATGAACAAGTGGTAGGGTGGCGCACAGAAATTGCCACAGTGAATTAGACAAGTTATTAGACATTTAGCTGGGCATGCTGTTTTTTACATTGATCACTACAAGTTGTTTCAGAGAAAGGAACGAGAATATATAATGGTAAATTATGGAATAATATTTATACCCATAGTGAACATTTCTTTCTAATCACCATTGTTTGATTTATGTCATCAAACATAAGGATTTTTCTTTAATGTTATTCTATCTAAATTAACCATGGATGTTCCCATTATCCATATAAATATTTAATTCTATCCTGAATGCTACTACGTTCTTGAGTGCACTGCTATATTGCAGGAAGCAGTTTCACAATTTAATTATGTATTTCTTAAAAGTAGTATTTCATGCTGAAAATTGCAACATTGTGTAAAGGGAAACCTTTACTGAAATAGTGGCTAGGCAAATATATTGTTCATAGTGGGTACCTAATAGCCACATTATACCTACAATATATAAAGGAGAGTTAACTATTGTATCCTCTGAATAAAAAATTGACTAGTATAAGATTAGCATGTCTCATTTTCCCATTACCGTTCATCAAAGCTCAGATTGTGATCTCCAAACTGTTCCAGTAATGTTCTCTCAATTATTTTCTTTGGTGCCTCGTTTTGCATAAAGTAAACAACTGCATGATGCAAACGGTAATCACATTCGGGTGGTGGATCATCCTGAGCCAATTTTAGTAGCCGTGCATACTCCAATTTAATTGCCTACATAATTTAACAAAAAAAATCAGTTATTTTTTCTAGTTAACCCTTGACAAGTGAATTATTATTTTTATTTCTGTGAAGTTAACATCCTCATATTACTGGCCATGCTACAAGATGCTTAGTAAGCCCCCAGCCCTGTCCTACTTAAACATATTCCCAAAGTACCCTTGTAATGGGAGTCATTTAACATTTTAAAAACAAAACTGAGGTGGTTGTTCTCTCTCTGATCAGCTATCACTGGCAATAAGGTAGTACTTATGTGCCCATATGGGCAGAACTTCAACATCATTTTCTCACCTGTGTTAAAACTTCCTTTAGCTTTTTACTATCCAACCACTTCTCTAGCCATCCCATCTTTTCACCCAAGGTAAAGATACCTACTATATGTCTCTACAGCCAGAAGCTGTACAAGACAATTGCAGCCATTTTAGCCAGTGAATTATTCTGAAAGCTTTCATGTTGAAAAATAGTTTTTGGCCAGGGTTAAAATGCAAAATTTTCAGAGAAAGTTTAATGAACATGTAAAAATATATTTAAGCATGATGGAAATGGTTTATACTAAGAACCTAATTATCTGATTTCTACTCAAAACAAATACTTAAAACAAGTTTCTATCCTGCCTTAAAAGGCCTTAACAGCATAAACATTTAGTATTTTACACTGTTTTTCCTTTATGCTAGTGTCACAAGAAATACTTTTCCATCTTTGCAGGCATTTTTTTTTTTTAAACAGAAATTCTAGTTTTCATGAAAACTTTTCAATTGTGCTCATAAACTACTTAATTACTGACTCTGACCACTGTGTGGAACAAAAGACAAATCACTGAGAGAAATGGCGACAGATATTATATTTCAAGATTTTTTTTTTCTAAAGGTACAAAAATGGTCAAGCACTATGGTAAACAAATGTCAACTTGAACTAGAGTGGATGTATACAATGCCTGTAAGCAGGATAATGTATATTAGTGCTGTAACACTAACAAATCTTGAACACAACAGGCAGTTTCAAAGCACTCAGTAATAAACATCCAGTTTAATATATCAAAATCCTTTCTTCCCAAACACGTGGCAAGGCTACTCATCTCAGCAAGACTTATCACCATTTCTTTCACATATTTAAAATCTCTTCTTCTATACATGTTTCTACCAGTTTCCAAAATTGTAACTAACACTTAAACATAAAAGTCTTTTTTCACAGAATAAACTGGATATTGCAGGTGGTTCCTCTTTCTACTTAGGAATTCAAGGGTTTCCTTCTCGTTCCTTCCAAGACACTCAATGCACAGGTGAAATGTTATACCTTCAGAGGCATGTGAAGACAGGAGGAATCCCTCATCTCGTTTTTGAGGGTGAGACTTTAACTAGCCTAGTGGAAGGTAGAGATGTGTGTCTGTGTGTTCATTTTTATTCTTTTCTTTGGACATACCAAAATACTATTGACAAGCTTTGCATGATCTCAATTGAAAGGATTGATTATCAGGACTAAAATAAAGGTCTAATTAAGTCAGGTAACTATACCAGCAAAAAAGGAGCATTTGCTGGTGCAGCTATATCAGTATAGCTACACCAGTAAACCCTTTCTAGCATGGACAAGGCCTGAGAAAAGCACTTGACACATACCACTTTACGGACAGTCTACCAACAGAAGAAATTTTTTCCATACACATTTTTGACCTAATACAGTAACAGGCATCTTATCCGTATTCTAAGATTCTTATATGCTGAGCAAAATCATAGTTTTTTTCTTTATACAGAAAATGGGATTACAGTACAACCAATATATCAGAGAAAGATTCTTTCTAGTTCTCAAAGGAAGTTATATACAAAAATCCTGAAGAATATGTTTTGCTTGATTTTGAAAACAGACAACTACCCTATAAAAACTTCAGGTTTCAGTGAAGAAAGATTGACTCATTTCAAATATGTTTCAACAAGAACAACAGTAAAGCAAACATATCCTAAAACAAACTAAAGAAAAAAACATGAAAAACAGAAAATTATCTTTGTAAGTACTATTATACCTAAAATACCATGCAAAACAAAAAATGGCATATAATTTTATTAAGGCACAGAGCAGCTATGTGACTATGGAAAACCACACTGAAGTAACATGAAGTTACACTTAATATTCTTCAAGTTAGGAAACTGAATACAGAGTCAGTCACTTCATATTGCGCATTTAAGCCAAAGTATTAACTGAAAATATTGTATGTATGGTTTTTATATACACCACCACCAACCCCAGATAGGTAAGTACAGTAGAGCTGAGTGTGAAATGGTTCTCTCATCCCATGGGAATTTTTGAGATTTAAAATATTTTCCCCATCTCAAATCAGAAAATAGTAATCTCTAAAGTTTGTGTGAACTGAACAAAATTCAAATCCGAACAAAATTTTTGGTTTCCATTATGACCTTTTTTATGTATATATTTTTTTACTATACATTAAACTGAACTTCAAAACTAAAAGTCACTTCTGACCAAAAAGTGGCACTTTGCATTTGAATTTTTCAAAAAACAGGAAATGCATTGCAATGGACCTTTTCCCATAAAAAAGTTGTTTTGATAAATCTGCATTTTCCAATGAAAAATGTTTAGTTGAAAAATTCCTGACCAGCTCTATCAGTAAGGAAAAAGCAAACTCCCACCACATTTTCTAACCAAATTAACTCACTATATATGGTAAGAGTATAGAAGACCATAACTGTCTCACCAGAAATTATGCATATTTAAAACAAAATGTTAACGAATATACACTCCCCAGGGTAAAAAAAATTCAACTTCCATTTTTTTCCTTTTAAAATACCATAAACACACATTCCCACTGGGGGAAAAAAAAATGTCTGCACTATGTTATGGTGGCTCTTCCACTGGCACACAGATGATTCAAAAGCTTATGTACCAACAATTCAGAACATTTACATATTAAGGAAAACTGATAACATCTGGATATGTTTACTAAATTAAAGAATGGGCACCTAAAACAGTATCTCCCCATAATAAAGTACACTATACAAAAGGGATAATATTGACACTGTAACAATTAACCAAACCAAACCATTCAACTTGTTATTTTAATGGAGGACAAGAGTCAGAACAACATTTCTTTGAAAAGCTTTGGTGAACACAGCGATGTTCTTGTGTGAAAATGCTGGAATCCTCAGACACATGCTAATGGAAGTTTGCATTTACGCTTGGTCTACACTAGGAATTTATGTTGGTATAACTACATTGCTCTGGGGTGTGGTTTAGTCACCCCCTTAAGTGATGTAGTTATACTGACCTAATCCACAGAGTAGACAGTGCTATGTTGACAGGAGGGCTTCTCCCATAGACATAGGCCTGGTCCACACTAAAAAGGGGGTTCGAATTAGGGTATGCAAATTCAGCTATGGGAATAGCGTAGCTGAATTCGAAGTACCCTAATTCGAACTACTCACCCGTCCAGACGCGGCAGGGTCGAACTCCGCGGCTCCCCGGTCGACTCCACCACTGCCGTATGCAGTGGTAGAGTACCGGAGTCGACCGCGGCGCTTCCGGAGTTCGAACTATCGCGTCTAGATCAGATGCGATGGTTCGAACTGCGTGAAGTTGAACTCACCACATCGACTCGCGCGGTGAGTATGGACCTGCCCATAGGTAATGCCTCTCGGAGAGGTGGAGTACCTATACCAACATTGCCTCTGCACCGTAGGCAATGTCTCCACTGAAACACTACAGTGGCACTGCTGCAGTGTTGTAAATGGAGACAAGCGCTTAGTTATGAAAAAGATAAACAAATGCAGTCATTGTTCAAGCTCACACATCTAGCCTTAATATTATCTTTCTTAGAAAATGTGGGAAGCTGTGACTAGTGGTATCAGAAAACTTTATTGCTAACACACCCCTATAAACACACACACACACACACACACACACACACACACACACACACACACACACACCACAATAAGATTTCTATATGCGTCTTTCAGGACAAGTATTACTGAGGACTGAAGCCAAGAAAAAGAAAACAGACAAATGCAAGAACAATCATAATATGCATTAATAGGAAAAAATATTCCAATAATAAAAAAAATCAGAGGAGAAGTAAAGATTGAAATGTTAGTTGTACCTTAAAGAACCCTGCTTCTGGCCCACACCTGTCATAAACATTCCTGGCTTTACCTATAGCCATGATAATACCTTGCATGTTCGGGGTCAGCATGACCTGCCACAGGGGATTTAAGGTAAAAGTTTCGAATGATTAATATTTTAATGATTTAAGTCAATATGCCTTTAGACTCATGCAACATAAAGAACAACCTATTGCATGCATACATTGGAATGACAAATGCTTCAGTGTTAGAGTTTGTGTTCTGCAAATGAATCATAACATTTTTCTCTACTTCACCAAAGCAACAGCCATATATGATCTAACAGATGTTTACATTAGAATAAAGTAAGTACTAATAATTATTCCAAATGCAATGAAAGCAATTTAAGAATTATATGGGCAAAATGTCCAAGGAAAGAAGAGACTGTTCAATACTGTTATTTCACAAATACTGCAAAACGAATTAGTACTAACCTAAGAGTCTGTCTTACTAGCAAGGGATAAAACCAAAGTTTCTATTATTTCAAATTAGAAAAATCCATTCAAAATTGAGAATTTTTTATGTTCAATACTACAAATATTTATATCATTTTGCCTTTTTCCAGATACTTCATAATTTAATAATTGCATTATTACATAAAATATATATTCAAAATCAGGGTCAGGGTCCCATTGTGCTAGGTGCTGTACAAACACACAAGACGACATGGCCCCTGCCCTGAAGAGTTTACAACAATCTGAATTAAGAAGCAATAAATTTAAAACAGGAGGGAAGTGGGAAGGGAAGACAAAGGTAAAACCAGCAAGATTATGCAGATACACAGGTTAGTTATATGCTCAGATTGACACTTCCAAGTTACTTGAAAGGTCTTTTTCCTACTTATATACAAATAAACAAACAGCCAGCTCTGTCTCCAAATACCACTCAGTCTAGGCATCATTGGCTGGCTAATTTCTTGCCGGCATCACAACAGAAGTGAGTCTTTATGGAGAGAGGGCAGAAAGCTTTGGGAATAGTTCAGGGAGGACCTCCCCTATGTAAGGGTAGCATGTAAAAAAGCACAAATACATTTATGGAAGAAGCAGACAAATGGACACAAGAGCAGCACCACTGAGAAGAAGGGGTAAGGCAAAGGCAGATAAGTAGGGAGGGGCTGAGTTGTCAATGTCCTTAAAGGTGAACATTAACAACAATTCCCTTGGAGCTAGTCAGGATAGCGTAAGAACTTTCTTTAGAGCTGCAGTATGTAGGATATAAGGTCAAAGGACACAGATATGTAACTGCTGCATTCAGATCACAGTGGGTCTGACTTCTTAAAATACAACAGTACCAATTTAAGTTCTCCATCCCATTCTGCCAATTAACGTTTCTCACAATTGAGTAGAAGAATATGATTTGACCTACTCACTGCTGCATATAGAAGTAACCCAGCAATACATGGCTCCATGAGTTACTCAGAACATAGGCCCGGATTCCTTGAGTAAGCAGGCACTGTGCACCAGCTATGTCCCCTCTCTGAGCAAACAGACAGGAAGTAGTGGGGTATGGAGTGGACCCTTGGCTCTGCATTCCCACACATGAGCCAGAAAAACTAAGCTACATTGGGAGTATTGTAATTTGCTGCTGATCTAGGCCTGCAAAAAACTATCATCCTTCTGGAGCAAAGGGAAAAGCAGGAAGGAAACTTTCTCAGAGGGGTGGCTCTGAGGTTCTATGCCTTTCTGGTCTACTCCTCCAGAGCTGAAACTTAAGTTGCACCACAAGGAACAACTTAACCTTAACCTTTAATTTGCTTTTCTAATAGTCATGTCATAGGAATGCAATTATGAAACAATTGAGAATTTTTAAACATTTCTAATATTTCCCTTTTTCATTACACTTTTCTTCTTTAACTGTTACCATTGTAAGTTGGAGCCCTAGCATAAAAGGAAATACAACTGAAAAGTCAAGAGCCAGGAAACACAATTGGTTGCTAATCTGTCCTTAACTCCTGGCTGTGTCTGAATATTTTAGCTTGTATCTGTAGGACAATTTGCACCTCTGAATCTAAAATGTCTAAGCTTGGCAGATAAGAGATGTAGTTTGAACCTTAACTTCATTCAACTGACAAAAACAAGGAAATTCAGAATGTCATTCTTCATTCTTACAGTTTTTAAAAAAATGTAATATAGTTGTTCAAATATCTTTTCATAGACTACACTTGGCCTAAGATAATACTCAATTTCCAACAGCTCAAAGGTACAGATATGTGCCTTCCTATAATCATTTCATATCACACAAAAAATGTACCCAATTTGGGTAACTGCTGCTATCTTTTCTGAAAATTTTTGTTGTGAATTTCAAGGGATCATTATCACAAATTGCTAAGCTTTTAGTTATGCAGAGATCTGTTAAGCGCCACAATGTGCAACATGCCAAAAAATTCATACCAGGCAGCAAAAGAAAACACTAGTGTAGCAACTGTGCGCAAGACTGCAATCAAAGGTACCTCATCATCATAACCCCCCTCCTCTGACTCAATCACAAAAGTCCCTACATCAGGAATCGCCACCTCTACAACACGCGGGTTAGGAGCTGGTTGAGCTGGGGCGTTATCAGAGCTCTGCGGGAGAAAATCATCATCAGTATGAAAAAGTCAGAAAAAAGAAGAGAAAAGAAAAAAGTAACAAAATGACAGACTGATAAGTAAAACAATCTGTGTTGCTGGGATTTGCTAGACTTTATAGTACTAGACAACCTGCATTCTCTCTCACTATTTGGATTTTTGAAAGAAATTCAAAGGTATGAAAAATCTTAACTAGTGAATTCTACCACTCAATGTTTCCACAAGTCTTGGCCTTCAATTTGTCTTAACACCTTTCTAGAAAAATGATTTTCCTTTTTCCTCTAACATTATTTGCCTTTGTAATACTCATACCTTCTCTGTTACTGTAACACTAAAGTGATGTAATGTGTTCTTGGTGTAATTTTTTTTTGTTTTTGACACTAAGGGGCAGATCCTCAGTTGGTATAAACTGTCCTAGCCCCACTGAAATCCAACTGCCATGGCTCCATTGACTTCAACAGAGCTACCACAATTTATGCCAATTGATAATCTACTTGGATTAGAGTCATGTGGCAATCATGTGCCATAGAAACAAAATCCTCTAACATCTATATTCTGTTGAAAGCACTAATAATAATAATTTATATTCTATTAGCATGCAGAAGTCCCAATAAGGAGCAGGCTCCATTGCCCCAGACACTGTATGAACACACAAGATGGAGTTCTTGTCCTGAAGAGCTTACCACTGGAAACGCAGGAACAGATAAAGGGCAGGGGACATAAATAGAATAAGTAAATGTTGTGGTGGTGACTGGCACATGGCTTGTCACAAGTTTTGCTGGGTTTGGGTTTTGTTTTTTTTAAGCTGGGGGTAGAGCTTGGGTGAGAAGGTTAATATGAGTAAGGGAGCAAAATAACAGAGGAAGGGGAAGATGGCTGTGACGAGAAGGGAAAAAGAAAAAAGGAAAGGAAGACAGTATGAGCCTATCTGACCTGTACATGCTTATGTAATAAAGATTATTGAAACCAGATTAAAAAAGTGTGTTTGGACCAATTAAAACCTGTTTTTAGGACTTAATTGTTTAGAAGCTACAATGAACAGTGCTACTAAACAAGGTATTTATACTGAAAAGTTGCTTAATTTGTGGCAGAAAATTTCAGAAAAATGTTATCAAATCCTTAATATTCTCCAAATACTTTTATAAAGGGGGCACAACTTTGCCTCTTTATGAACACAGAGGTTTCTCACCTTGTGCAGTAACCAGAGTTCTTAGCGATGTGTGTCCCTGCATGTGCGCCACTTCAGGTGCATGTGCACCCCCGCACCTTTAATCAGAGATTTTTGGTAGCAGTTCTTGTTCGGCTCATGCATGTACCCTATATATCCTTGTATACAGAGCTGAACAGGCAAACCATCCTCAGTTTCTTTTCTGCTGCAAAGTCCTGCAGAAAAAAAACTCAGAAGGAGAAGAGGAGGGCAGGTAGTGGAGTACCCGTAGGGGGACACATCTTGAAGAAGTCCAGTTACTGCACAAGGTGAGTAACCTCTCCCCCTTCATACAGTAGTGTTCCTATGGGTGCTCCACTTCAGGTGACTCCCTAGCAGTATTCTGACAAGGAGAGGAAAGCTTTGTAACAGAGTATAATACTGAAGACAAAATTGCATTGACAACTACACTATCTGATCTAGAGGCATGAACCAAAGTACAGTGGTTGTAGAAAGTACGTACTGAAGTCCAGGTTGCATCTCTGCATACTTCAGCAACTGGAACATTCTTCAGTAATACCATGAAAGTAAATTGTAACCTTGTAGATTGAGCTAATGTTCTGGAAGGAGGTTGATGCTGGCAAAGTTGTAACATAAAATAATACCCAGATCTCCATCTTGAAAATTTCTGGAGAGAGATTGTAGATCCTTTGGATCGGTCTGCAATTGAAACAAGCAGTCTGGTAGATAAATGGTCTGGTTAATCTGAAAATTGGAAGATCCCTTAGATGAATATTTTGGATGTGGTTGTAACAAGACCTTTTCCTTGAAGAACATAGGAAATGGAGGAGGGTCTGCCATGAAAGCCCATAGTTCTCTGACCCTCCAGGCAGAGGTGATAGGCACCAAAAAACCCTCTTTTCAGCTATAGGTGAACCAATGAACACATAGCTAATGGCTCACAAGGGTAATTCATAAGGTAATTATCAGTCAGATTTAAGTCCCATATTGTTAAGTAAATTCTCTAATTTGAGGAAAAAGATTAACCACATCTCTGAGTAATCTTGACATCGTGGGATGAGCAAAACCCAAAAAACCTTCTACTAGGGAATGAAAGGCTGTTACAGCTACTCAGTGAAACTTGATGAAACTCATAGGAAGATCTGATCTTTTTAATTCCAAGAGGTAGCCCAGGACAATGAAACAAGAAGAGAGTGGGCAGGAGAAATCTGTCAGTGGGTCTGCCAGAGCTATCTCCTTCATTTTTGAAGTTAAGCATGTTACATGGATTCCTTTCTACTGTTTAACAACACCTGTTGCACTTTTGTTGAACAGGTAGTCTCGAATCCAGAGAACCATTGAGAAATCATGCCCGGAGCCAGAGAAATTCAAGACTGGGGTGAAGTATCTGACCAGTATCCTAAGACAAACAAACAAGAGCTGATCAGAAGTTGCAGTGGAGGACGAGAAGCAAGTCTAATGACTTAAGGATATCAAACTTTTCATGGCCAAGTCAGTGCAAACAACATGACTTTGGCTTGCTTGACCTTGAATTTTCAAGAGCAATGGTATTGGCCAATATCCATAAAGGAGGCCCTTCATCCATGAGATGAGGAAGGAATCTCCTAGTGATTGAGGTTCAGGTCCCCCTCTCAAACAAAACTTCTTGTGCCTTGCATTGGCTGCAGTGCAATAAAGTCCACTTCTGGAAACCCCCAGGTTAAATATATCCTGCTGAGGACTCGTGAATCCAACTCCCACTTGTAACTCCGAGAGAAGTGTCTGCTGAGGTAGTCATCTCATCATCTTCCCTTCCAGGTATTAAGAACACCATGGCTGACTATCTGCTTAGCCATGCACCAATTCCAGAGTTGTTCCCCTTCACTCTATGCCAAAGTGATACATGTCCGCCCGACAACTGGTGTAGAATATGCAGGTCGCATTGTCTTATGATCATGACGGCTTTGGTTCTGATCAGTGCAAGGAAGAGGGAGCATACCCTTCTGCCTGGTCTCAGTTCCAGAATGCTGACATGCAGAAAACCCACTTGGGGAGACCACTTGTCCTGGATGTGTGATTTGAGATCAGCTCTCTACTCCTAGAGAGATGCATCTGAAGTGACGACAATGGTCAGAGGAGCTTAAAAACAAAAAACTCCCATCCTCTTGGAAGGATTCTTCCACATATTGAGTGATTCCAGAACCCAATGAGAACAGAGACCTGTCTGTCTAGACTAAGCTCGTTTGGTGCCTCAATGGTCCTCAGCCATCCCTGTAAACACTGGAGATGTCATCTGGCATGTTGGGTTAATGAAGACACAAGTTGCCATATGACCCTACAGCTGAAGACAATTTCTTGCCAAGGTCTGAGGACTTATCTGCATCCTTCAGATAAGATTTTCAGTTTTGTGAATGTGTCCACAAGTAAACAAGCTTTGGCTGTGATGGCATCTAGAGAAAGTCCTATAAAATCTATCCTATTGAACAGTCAACTAGGGATAATCTGTTTGATGTAGCTGTTTAGAAGACTGAGATCTGATATTGGTCTCCATCCTCTGTTCTTTTTTGGGGACCAGAAAGTACTTGGAATAGGAGCCCTTTCCCCTGTGCTGGACTGGACCTCATTCTATGACCCCTAAGAGTAAAAGGGAGATGACATCCTGTCTCAGCAACTGATTGTGAGTTGGGTCCCTGAACAGAGAAGGGAAAAGTGGGTGGAAGGGAGGCTTGGAGGTAAAATGGATGGAATAACCATCTGTTATGACTTCCAAAACCCATTTGTCAAATGTTATTGTCGCTCATGCAGGGTGGAATCGGGAAAGGCAGTACCCGAGTGGGGGGGGGACAGGACAGTGCAGCAGCAAGTCCCTGTGGAGGAGGTGGTTCAGACTCCTGATCAAGCCATCAAAACTGGAGCTTAGCCACAGCAGATGGCTGAGATGAAGCAGCTCGTCAGTAGCTGTTTTCTTTTTGGAATATCTTGGTCTCTGGGCCCAAGGTTAAGGTGGTCTACAGAAAGTAGAAAAGTAAACTGTGCGAGATCTTTGGGCCATCTAACACCTGCTAAATTTCTTTTCATTTATAGGTGTATAGATCCCAAGGGACCTAAGAGTGGCCCTCAAACCTTCAAAGTATGAAGGGACTGTCTGTAGAGTCTGAACATAACTTATAACCCTCTATAGTAGACTGTACCTCCCTATGGAAGCTGCACAGCTAGAGCCAAGGTGCTTGTTACATCATGGTGGAGATGGGACAAGCTACGCTATCGGCTGCATCCAAGACATCTTTGCCAAGAGCTGAACTTCATTTATGATAGTCTTAAATTGTTCATGGTGGTCCTGTGGCAAACATTTAATAAAGATACTAAATTTGCTGTAATTCAGATAGTGATATTTTGACATGAACTCCTGATGATTTGCTCTCCTGGACTGTAGTGTCTCAGAGGAGTAATTTTTGCAACCAAAAAGATCAAGACACTTTTGGTCCTTGTTAATACAAAACCAGTGTTATCCCATTTGACTCCCACCCTCTAACTGCATCCGCAACCAAGGAATTTGGTGTCACATTGAAAATAAAAATTCTGAATCCATGACCAGAACATATGGTATTTTTTGTTAGTACGTTTGCATGTAGGGGGTGCTGTGGCAGGGGTTTGCTGGACTGTCTTGGCTGGCTCTAGAAGAGCCTCATTAATTGGAAGTGCCACACATGTTGAAGCTGAGGAATGTAAAATATCCAGGGGTTTATCGTGGAAGTCCAAATCCCTCGTGAGGAAGTGTAAAAGAGCAATTTGTTTCATCAGCTCCTGGAACTCTGGAAAGTCATCTGCCATGGAAAGTGTTGGAGGCATTATAGCCTCATCAGGAAATATTTGTGCAAGGTGCTACATCCTTGTCAGCTCTTGCCTCCTACCCGTCCAGCTGTAGGAAAGTGGGGATCATCTATCTTCCCTTCTCACCATGTGGGGAGGAGAGTAAACTATCCTTGAATAAACGTGAAACACTTAAACAGAAAGCTGTGAATTAAGTCAGATTTCTCTTCCACACATTCTAGTGGAGATAATTGTTCCCCCTGGATAGCGTAAGTCAGAGAAGTAGAGTGTCTCAATGAGAAATGACTAGAGAGTAACCCAGAAGACCTCAGTACTGAGAGATGTGTGGTACCAGCAAGCAGTGAACTCTCTGGTTCATTGGAGAGGAAGGGGTCTCTTGAGTATCTGAACTCCTGGGATAGTGGAGGAACTCTGGAGGTTGATATCAGTACCGAGATAGATACCTGACTCATCTGCATTGAGGAATGAGCACGCCCAAGCATAGACTCAGATGTAACAGTCTGGAGCACTGAATTAAATACTGAGGATACCGAAGAATCTGATGGCACTCATCTGCTTGCATGGACATGATCACCAGAAACAGAGGAGGTCTTCAGTATTGAGTCCTTCTTGGCAGAGGGATGACTTTTAGGAGCAGTCTTAGACAACTTCATGATACCAGAAGCACATGGAACCTCAACAGCACTCTTCTTGGTGCCTGAGGTATCTGGTGAAAGAGACGTCTTTGAGGAAGATTTAATACGCCTGCTCCTTGTCAATACCATCATCTTAGAGTGCAAAGCTTTCAGTACTGCAGACACGGAGGCAGGGTCCTCAGCCCTGGATCTTTTGGTGACTGGGATCTCAAGGTGGCCAAGTTAACATAAGTCTTCTCCCTTGCCTGGGGATCCTGCATACCTCAGAAAATACAAGTCCGAAATGACCCTGCAAGTTGGGAAAACACAAGCAAAAGGGAAAGACAAAAACCCTAAAACAAAACTATGTACAACAACTAAGTACATAACAATACTAAGGCAGTTAATAGAAGCAGGCATATGCAGCACTCCATCTTAAACCAAAAGTGGTTGAGCAGGAACTGAGGGCAGTTCGCCTGTGCAGCCCTATATATCTTTGGTACGGGACACGAGTATGCATAGAGAGCATAAAGGCCAAATGGGCACTGCTACCAAAAGTCTCTGATCAAAGGTGCAGGAGTGCTTGAAATGGAGCACCCATAGAGACACTACTTGAAGAAAAAAACTTTCCATTACAGACTTAACAACATGAAGACGTCTAGTTTCTCAAACATACACATACAATTTCTGCCTCTCCTACAATTAATTCCTCCCCCCAACCACAATCTTGTAAATGACTGGGACTGTTTATTCTGCATGATAGGCCTGAACTGTCGTATTTTGTTCCCTGTAACCAAGCTAGTATGCATCTATCCTGGTGTATCTGGAGGAAAGCCAGCAGACCCAAGGTAGAGAAGAGTGGTAGGCAGGTATCATTGAGGACTTTCATATCCTCATTTTGGGGTAACACAAATAGGTACAAGGCACAATATATAATTTTCCCGGTCTGTTTTGCTATGTTGGCATTGATTTTTCTGATTTAGGCTCTACTATTTTGTTAAATATGACAGATTATTTTCTCTGAGAACACAGAAGACCATCTAAACATTAACCTAGGAATATTGGTGACAGTATGTCGTGGTGTCAAGAGTCAGATTAGCTTCCTTGTTGATTTTAACCACAACTCAGCAGTGTCTGTTCTCTCTTGACATCACAATGGTTGAGACACAAGAGAAAACACACTTCTGTTTTGATTAAATACCAATCCAGGATTCCATTTCCATGTCGAATCAATCCACAGAAGTAGCCTAATTCTTGATGTGAAATATGAGCATGTACTGGTATATATGCTTGCCTATGAGTTCTTGGGTCTAAGTGGGCTTGTTTAGCTCTGGACAATTAGGACTCAGGCCACATTTTTGTTTTATTTATTTATTTTTTAAGGAAGAATGCATGAACTTTGCACATGCCCAGCTTGTTCATACACTGCTCCACGATGACTTAGCAAGCCAAACTGAGGAAAATAATAAATAATAAACTGATACGTTACATTATTTTGATCTAAAAACAAGTATTCCATTAAAGTTGCCTGTGGTTTCAAAACGTATTTATTCATGAAACATATTTGATCAAATACTTATACCTACAGTTGGTCAAACAATATTTGCTGAACGTAAAATTCAATGAATTTTACCTTCATAAAGAATTCACAAAGCAGCCTCTTATTTGCAATTCTATTCAGTACTCAAAATTACTTGAAGACTATCTGAAGTGAAGTACTGGAAGTCTTTGGAGGATTCCAATATTCTGGCTGGTGTAACATATGTATTCTAAGTTAAATATACACATTTGATGAATCATGAAGACCTGTTTCGAAGTCTGTGAATTTAAATACTAAAACCTAGGATAGGATATGCATGTTTCCCCCCCAGTATTCAACTAACTACGTATATCCTCCATAAATGCAATGCTTAACCTTAAAAACTACATCAACTGATGCAGCCTTTCAAGGATACTGATGACTCCAAATGGTGTCTCAAAATCCCTAAATAAATTTAAAACAAACCCTAATTTTTTCAGTGTTCTGGGAGGAATACTCCTTTATATACTCCCATAACTAGAAAATTATTAATTGTAGGTGGACACAAAGACATGTGTGACCATTATTTAAGAAACATACTGTGCTCCACAAAGAAGTGTGATAATTACATACAATGTATGTACGTCACTAGTTTTACTGTAATATCAGCCTTTAGGTATATTCTATTTCTTCCGGACAGAGTATAAAGGCTGAATAGTTCCTAAGGAAAGGTTAATGCTTTCTTCAAGGGAATAATTTTTTCTTTTATCAGATATTATAATACCTGCCACTTGCAAGATAAGAAAAGAAGGGGTATTAAAAACTTGAAAATATCCTCACCATTTGCATGACAGTTTCAGGACTTCTATCTTCCTGTTCAGCTAATGCTTTAGTGATTGCTCGTACAGAATCTTCTTTCAAATGCTTTGAGAGATCAGTTCTTGATGGCTGCTCTAAATACTCTGGTTCTCCTGCTTGAACTTAGTGACAAAAAATATAATATAAGCAATTCCATATTCTTAACATAGCTAAGTCTATCTGCGTTATTTGGGTTAACAAGTAAGTGCTAAAGAAACTTGCACAAAAATGCAAGTTATGTCAAATAATTCACACAAATCTGCTTTAGATCCGTGTTCAAAATTAGTCCCATCTTTTCTAGTTTAAGAAAGCACTGAAAGAGCTTAGTGAATAGTTTTAGGATTAGAAACGTTTAAAACCATATTTAACATATTTGAATTGCCTGCAACACCTGCTCAAGCAGAACACAGTACTCATGTTGAGCCTGGGGCTGTGCATGAGTGTAAGGTTCTTCCTGAATCTCCTTGTGGGTTTGTGGCCTAAAATATCTAACAGTTTAAATCTAAAAGATTTATATTGCAAAATAAACACATTACAATCAATACATTTTACTTTTCAAACAACTAAGACAACACAAATTCCTTTCCATTTAAATGTAGAATCTTCACTAAGAAAAATAAAACAGACTTGCTTATTGCTTTCAGTTAGTAAAACAAAAAAAAGATAAACATCTGCTTGTAAATTTCAAGAGAAATTAATTAAATATTTTGTATCGCTAATACAAAGAACAAAAACTAGGCTGTTCCAAGTAACTGAAAAACAAGACATTTAGAAGATGAAATCACTGTTTGGAGTAAAAAAAAAAATGCAGTTTAACATTATCAGTACACCAATTTTCTAGATATATTTGGCCAAACTATGATCTGTGTGTCCGTCACTACAAAATGAACAACATACAATCTTTAATGATCCAAGGGTGACAAGAATGTATGAATGACAGTCTCCCACTATCCAAGCTTGTCTAGTCATCTTAAGTATTACATTGTAGAACCACCAAAGCTAGAAATGGACATAGAGAAAGAGACTAGGTAGAATTAATAGGCTATGTCAGTGCGGGACTGTCAGTACAATTAGTTCACCAACTGTCTGTTCAGGTCAGCTAAGTCCCAAGCAGTGGAGTTTCCACCACTATTCTTTGGAGTCCACCACACCATTCCTAACATTCTCAATATTTTCCTGGTAATCAGGCTATTTTCCTATTTCTTAATTTAATTCCATTACTACAATAATAAATCACACAATTTCTCCCTCTCCTTATGGCTAAATTCTGCTCTCACATTACTGTAAATCTAGAGTATCTGAGTACCAGGAAAATTTAGAGAGAGGAGAAAGGGAAAATACCCTGGAAATATCAATTTCTTAAAATAAAAGGCCAATGGGAGCTACTAGCTACTCTGTACTTTTGAAAAATCAGGCCACATTTCCAATTTTTAAGAATGTTTTCAGCTGAGGTGGTACTGGAACTTCACAAGGACAGAAAATTACTCAACATTAATAAGACCATCCAGTAAGCATTTTTAAATTTTTAATTTTAATGAGAAAAGAAACTCCCCAACAGAAACCAATGCCTATTTAAAAACCAAATAAACTTCTAATTTGGTTATTTTATAGAACTCACTGTTGAAAACAATTCAAATGTGAAGAAAACTAGTTCAGTATCTTCAAAGAGATGATAGTTTACAGCTGGCAGTAATGTATACACATGCAAAGTTTTATTTTTGTTTCCCCCTCCCCCAACATAAAAAATGTATGCAGACCAACCTGGAGCAGAGGAGGGTGCTGGCATCCTGGGTGTCTGAGATGCTAACAACTTTTCCTGTTGTACTTTCTGAGCAAGTTCTGCATCCCATTCTTCTAGTTCTTTTTCAAAACGCTTATTGTCTTCCTTGACATAGTCCTTTAAATCAGGAGGCAACGTATCCATTCCAAGCAGCATCTGACCAGTTTCCTTATTAAATTCTTCTGTAAAACCACATAGTTTATATGTTTCACAGAATAATGAAAGGCAACAGGAACACATGTGGATGAAAGGCTTTCAGAATGAGCATTCTTGAAAGCATACAATATACCAGTGAAATTTCAAAAGTTGTCTCACATTTATGAATACATCTCAGTTTATCATTTGTCATACGCAGGAAGTTTACTCACCTGGAGGTGGAGTTCATGAAGCATTTTGCTTCTGCAATTTAAGTCTTGCACTTGGGCACCATAAGCTCATTACCACATAGAATGCCAAACCTTTGGGGCTCTGTGCACCTTATGAATCAAAATGTTCACAGCAAAAGTACATAAGGGACTGTGGTCCAATTGCTTTCCATTCCACTTGGTCTTAATTACACTTAGAACTTTTAGACTGGCAGAGCCACACATTGAGGCCAATGAAGCCTGTGGTGGCAGGCCCCTTATAAATCTGGGGATCTGGAAATGTCAAGGCTAATCTTAGTAATCATTTCAAACTAAGTGAGTTTTCTAACTTTTTACTGTATGAAGATAGCCTTAACAATGTAAAGCAATATAAACCTATTACTATGCTTGGAAACTTGTCACTAAGTTGTAACCAAAAGATCCAAATTCTTCATGATATTTTCATTCTACACAATGCGGTTTTGCAGATCCATGTAACCCTTAACAAGTAGTCCTTTGATTTCTGGGACCAATTCACTAATGTCTGGGTGTGGAGAGAATAGTGAAGGCCCCAACTGCCATAGCACTATAGGCATAAGAAACTCTCCCCTTTGTCTGTCAGATGAGCAGTCAACCTCCGCTGAATAGTCAGTCTATATAATCTATTGCCACAAGAGGGAACAGTGAAGGAGAATATATATTTTCTTTTAAAACATTTTTGAACTACGATTTAAACTACAAACTAGTTATAAAAAAAGAGGATTGATGAACACATGGTCCATCACCACAACTTATTCATAATATGGTAAAAGATACACTTATCTATCGTGGTCAGACAAGGACTGCTTTCTGTCATGTATCTTTGCAGTGAACATTTGTATTCTTGTGGGAGCATATGCATATCCTCCCTAGTTATTGCTTTCTGGTTGGACATGATTTAATGCAACAAGGGATATGTTCCAAAGGAGTGTTATCTGAAGAGACAAATTTCAAACTACGCAAGTTTTAGCCGGTCTAATTGGGACTGGCCAATCGGGGCCAGATCAGATAATCAAAACTACAGATAAACTGGAAAATGCAATGCTGCAGTGCCATCTAACGGTTGTGTGTTCAGTAAATGTAGAGAGCCAGCTAAGGCAGGGTTGAATAAACAGGTTTCTACTGTATTCCTTTGTTTTGTTTTTCACAAGGAAGAACTCAAAATGTAAGTTAACTATGAAGTGCTCATTTCAATAATTTGCAACAGGCGTCTTTTTTTTTTTTTTTTTACACTCCATGAAAAAAGTACATTAAGTATATTAAGTGGATAAAGGCAAGAAAAATATTCCTGAGAACATGTAAAAGTGACCTATTCTATAGCTTTTAACATTTAACTTTTTTGGTTTTACTCTCTGGTGTTGTGATAAACCTATGCCCTCACCATGACTTCATTTGGCAAACGTTTTATTTTGCTATTTTAATAATGCTGAAGCACTACGTACTGTTATGTTATGATGCTTACTACTCAAAAGATGGGTAGTATTTTTGCCATCTAGAAAACTATAAACATACCTATGAGCATAATTAAACATTTCACTTTCTACTCATTTGTTTAAACACTAAAGACTGACATTACTCCACACAATAACCTCATCTTTGGGCTATAACTTGGGCAGCGCTTTATCTAAACACCTACAATATTCTTTAGCTGATCTACAATTAAGCAATGTTCACTTGTAAAATTGTATAAAAGCAGGATATTGCTGCATTTGTACTGAACTCTACAGGAATGCGGGGATTTGGGGGGGGTTGCTTAGTTTTCTTTGTATTCAACTATAAATGCATATGTAACATTTTAGTCAACAATAGGAATTAAAATAATCATATAACTATTACTTTGCATGTAAATAAAGTATTATATACAAGTTTAAATTTCAAGCTCTTAAATTCTGCTATATTAGCCATAGTTCAGATATTAAACAAAGCAACAGAACCACTCAGGAAGTCAACACCTTGAGCACAACTTCCACATACTTGTATTTCATGCTGAAAATATACCCCAGACATTACCTTGTATCAAGAATTGTTCCTTATCATTGATATACATTAAACAGTATGCACTGGCATTCCTGTAACCACCGAAAGAATCACGTTCCAACTCCTCCCAAGTTGACTTTGTCACAGAAATATCATTATATTTCATCCATCTCCTCTGGTGGTGGTCATAAATGTATGCCCAATAGTGCCCTGCGTTAGCTTGGCCTTCATGAACTAGTACAGCATGTAACCGATAAGGAACCTAACAGAAAGAAAGCATAATTTAAATGTTGTTGCCATTACAGTAGGAGGAGATTATTTACTTTAACTGGAGGTTCTTCGAGATGTGTGGTCCCTATTTGGATTCCAGATGTGGGTGTGCATATGTGCCAAGCGCTGGTGCCAGAACTGTTCATAGTAGTGTCTGTTGACCTGCATGTACATCATGCATTGGCTGGCTGGTGTGTCCAAGTCTTTAAGAGGCTGTGCGGGTAAACGCCAGTCCCTCTTACCAGTAAGCGATTAGCTTACTCCAATCCACAATGCAGGGGATGGAGGGCAGGTATGGGAATCCAAATAGGGACCACACATCTAGAACCACCTCCAGTTACCATAAGTAATCTCCTCCTCTTCTTCAAGTGGGAGAGTAGCAAGCAGTGCTTGGAATATTGATCTGGACACTTGAAAAAAAATCAGACAAAAGTAACATGGGTTATAAGGCGGCTACAATTTTATTTGCCTAGCTAACAATTTACCTGGGTGATCCACCACTCAGATAGTCACTACAAACTACTCAAAAGCAATCTACTAAAGAAAATAGATCTCTTCCTTAGAGTGTGTTCTTTTTCATTCTTCAGTGTGCAGTACAGACACAGACCGTTTAGGTCAACTCCATCCCAGAGTGAATGCTACTCATCATGCCAACATCACAATGATTCTTCTACCACGGTCATGTTCAAGTACCATGTCTGGAACTTCAAGCAATCAGCCACAAACTACGAATTCAACCTTCCTTTTCTCAATTCTGGAAGTAGCAAACTTCAAACTCTAGATTACATACTGTTAAAAAGCTTAACCCCTCCCCCCACCCCAAAAAAATAGCCAAGTCATGTTTCCTGGTTTAAACAAGTCTTTCCAAAGCATAAATACAAGAGTGCATCAGCAGAGAAAAATAATAAGTCAAACAATATACTGAGTTTAGGTTCTGATTGTCTGATCATGTTGACTGCATCGCTAACGAATTACATAAATGAATGGTTTCCTCATATAATAATTGGTGCATTCAATGCACCAGTTATTGTCATCTCTGAGTAAATATTTAAGAGAACAGAGGCCATCTGCCTGTCAAAGATGGCCAGTTTATGTCAACCATTTGAGTACTTAAAGATACTTATTTAATACATTAATAAGCCATTTGTTGATAGGCATCTAAGCATCTTATAATAGAACAAAACACTAAAATTAGAAGAAAAAAACCAGCTAGGTAAACAGTCAACCTGTACCAAAACATCTGGCAAAATATATAAAATCACTTAAAGTTTTCACTGGATTCTACCATCTCCCAATTAACACAAAACAGTAAAGAAAAAAGGAAAGTTCTCATCTTGGCAGTTTGCACATCTGTTTTTATTCCCCCACACCACACGCTCTCACTTCCTGGATTCATCCCAACCCTTTGAGCGTACTCTTCTGCTCCAGCCTTCGATGCACAGAACTGACTTCCAGTTATATGCCAGGTGCCCTCTCCCTCTCTCCCCCCGATTTAGCATCCAACTCTTCAAGCAATCCCTCCTCTCTTATCAGTACTATATTCTAAATGTCATTAACTATTATCCCATGTCTTTCCCTTGAGTGTGTCTGTCTTGCTTTACTTGACTTGTTAACTCTTTGGGACAGGGAATGCATTATACCTAAGTTTGTAAAGGGACATGTAAATTAATAGTAATGTATTGATGGTTTAATAAAAATCAGTAATATTTCAGTCAGTTCATTTCTGTGTACATCAGAAAGTTGAACACTTCCATCTTAAAGTACATCTTGAGAGTACCAATAGACCTATCATAATTAGGAGCATATGAGAAAACAGCTGCGTTATTGTGTTCAGTCAGTGAAGAAACTGCTAGCTAGAGACGCAAAGGCCAGGTGGAGGGGACCTCCCCTCATTTTGAGATAACAGAAGAGGGACTTCATACCAATGTCTAGGCCAGACCATGCCAACATGTATACATTCTTGTACTTTCCTCAGAGCATGAACTTTAGCTCCTAATCAATGAAAATATTGATACAAAGATTTGCAGCAGATGTGGAGACAAGTTAAGTTTTTACCAGTTACCAACACACATCGACCTCTGCTCACAATGATGCCTTATTGGATTACATGGTCTACCTTGCCTTCAGTGGCTGTAAATAACCAAAAAACCTGTGAGTAAGGCCAAGAAGGGGTTCTCCAAGAAATCTGCCTTGGTTTTCAAGACCAGTAGAATACAAGAATCAAACAAGTTAGCAGTGAGAGTCTAAACACCTTAGGGACATAGGATGCTAGCTAGTGACCATCTTCTGGCAACATCAATGGCAAAATTTGAAGACTTTTTGCAGTAGAGATAAGTGTTAAAGACCATAAGAATAGAGAAGGAAGAATGATCCACTTTACCTTAAAAGACCTTTAAAAAAAATGGTAAAGGTGTTGTTCTTAAAAAAAAGTTCAAGGGAAAAACATATCAATTCTATAAAAACAGCATTAAATATTACTATTATCCTTAATACAAGAACAGATTTCTTAGAAGGACTGAGGATATTAATGAGTGGCTTTTTAATCTAAGGCAAGCAGTATAATAAAAACAAAATAAAGAGGAAGAGATCCAAATGCTATTTATACAGCAATCTTGAGTGTTAATAAGCTGGTCTGATATTAAAAATGTAAGCTATCTTTCAGGTTTATTACTATTAAGATCTAAAGCCTAGAGTGAAGATCTGTGGAGAACATCTGCCGGATTCTTGTTGCACACATCTTGAAAGCTATACTATTGCAGCAGGGGACTTCAAGTTTAATATTTGTTATTGTCATGATAAAAAAATAAGATCACTTATGACAATGACTAGGGATATTGGAATGACCCATATATTCCAGGTTGCCATTCTCAAAACAATACAACTTCAGCATTACGAACACCAGAGTTACGAACTGACTGGTCAACCACATACCTCATTTGGAACTGGAAGTACACAGATAGCAGAAGAGACCCAAGAAAAAGCAAATACAGTAAATTAATCTACAAAGAAAAAATTAAAAAAAGGGGAAGATTTGACAAGATTAAAAAAGATTTCAGAAGGTAAGGAAACCTTCTGTGCTTGTTTCATTTAAATTAAGATGGTTAAAAGTAGCATTTTTCTTCAGAGTAAAGTTTCAAAGCTGTATTAAATCAACGTTCAGTTGTAAACTTTTGAAAGAACTGTTATGTTTTGTTCAGTTATGAACATTTTAAAGTTACAAATAACCTCCATCCCCAAGATTCTGAGGTTCTACTGTATATCAGTTTCTTTGAGCTATGAGGCTAAGCAATCTCCCTGAAACTACAAGTCTGCTTCACAATTAGCCAGTAGGAAAAGCAGAAGGAGAGCAAAGGTTGCACCTGTCCCTGAGACAGGAACACTGCCCTCTGTAAAGCTCCTTAGTGCTGACAACCCCACCTGAAAGAATCTTAGCAGTCCTCTGAAATGAGTGTCCTGGGTGGGTAACACTGTTCAAATACAGCTGAGTTACCAAACCACGTTGGATGCATTTTTTAAAGGAATATGGGTATGCAGATTAATTAGAAAGACTAATGGGGGGTGGTGGAGGGGCTGTATGCCTTTCTGATGACATTCCCTCACCACAGCACAGCACAGCACAACACAACCCAACACAACCCATTGGGACTGAGATTTTAATTGAGTTTTAAATAAAATTGTGCTAATTGGGTTAACTTCAATCCCTCTTTCTCTATCTCTGGCAAACTAGCTGCCAGAACTGTTTAGTCTGATCAAGGAATGTTAATTGCAGCCTTCCATGAAGAGAGAGATGTATAGTGCTAACAAGTGAATTCTGTACTAGTAGCTGTATCTCACAATAAACCATTGTATCAAGAAGCAATTAATGGTAACACAGCAACACACAAAGTATGTAATTAGCATTAAACTTTCATGCGGTGACTACCAACATGTGTAACAAGAGCAAGGCATCCACAGGAAGGGAAACTTTAAAAATTGTGTAAACTCGCCCCCCATCACCCTCTGGTTTCCTCCCTGCATCAAACTGAGCTAACAAAGCAGGAGGAGCAGGGGCAGCCGTGCAGCCAGCGGCTGGAGAGACGAGGCGCTTTCCTCTTCAAAGTGCCGCTTCTCTCGGGCTGGCTTTGAAGGGGAAAGTGCTGCTTCTCCTCCTGAGTCCTCCAGCCCATGCTGGCAGAGCCGCATTCCTAAAGGGACTTTAGAGCTGTAGGCCAGGGCCCCGGGGCCCCTTTGTTGACCACTACCCATATATATGTAAACACACAAAAACACAAACATTATTTCCCCATATGTCTTTAAGGGTTGAATCAGAGTCGTTTATCCTGCAGAATGCTTAACCCTTTCTGGTCATGTGTCTCAACTGTACTTTGAGGAGTATCAGAAATCACTCATGTATCATAGCAAAGGCTACCAGGAGTACTTGATACAAGGATTCTCAAAGGACTGCATTAGATACAATGAACTGAGATATCCCTAGCACTACACACCCTGTAATGTAAGTATAGCCGATGTTTATGAAGCCTGGAATTTTGGGCATAATCCAGGATTCTGTAACATGGTATGGGGGAGTATGAGATGGATTCCCTGAAGGTGGGGAAGCTAACTAGAAAACTCTGCTAAAAGCTGTAAAACAATTAGAAACTTACTAACAAAAAGAAATATACACAAACGGCAATAAGGGAAACTGAACAATTTACAGATTGAAGAAACTGAAGGAAAGCTCTGGACACTGGAGGTTCTGACCCAGGCTAAGTGACTGTAAAAAAGAACTGGAGAGGCAGTCGGTGCACTCTGCCCTTCATAACTTCGGCTGAAAGTTGAGGAAGGCAAGGGCACATGTGTGGACTTATGGACAATACGTACAAAAATTCTGGGTGCACACAGCTCATGAACACGCACACAGGGACCAGCAGTCGAAGAACAAGAGTTCTGGAAAAGATATAAAGCCCTCCTGCTTCTGGGCATTAGCCAACCTCTTACTGGGGGTTAGGGTTAGAAGGAAATTTGCCCTTGAGGCAGGCTATTGCTGTAGGGTTTCTTACACCTTTCTCTGAAGCAGCTGGCATTGGTCATACTACAAGACAGCATATTGGACTTGTACAACTGGGTTTGATCCTGTATGGCAATTCCTAGACACACAACTCTATGCTTACATCTCATCTTGGAACCAGTCTTCAGAACGGTTCCACAGCATCCCTTCTGCACCTTGGCTGCTGCCCTCAACCAAACACCACAAGAGGGCTTCCGTAAGACTAGCAGAAGGATGCTCATGCAGCATCCCCCATCACCTATAGCCCCTTCTCGTAAACTGGATCAAACACATTTTCATCTCTTCTTGTTGCGACAAAAGAAATGGACAGATAATTCTTCAGTTGTAGACCCTGTCCCTCCTTTTCCTTTCCTTTACCTTTAATTTTGCCTGTAAGCTCTTTGGGGCCTGGAGGCACTCTTATGTCTGTAACTTGCCATGCCCACTAACATGTACCAACATTACTAGTCAAAATCACGCACTCCCCTCCTCCCTTCCTCCCCTGCCAAAATACAAAAAACACACACCACATGGAAAGAGGATTATGTGAATACAAGACTAATGAAGGAACCACTACTATATATCATGATGGCTTAATATTGCTGATCACAGTACAAAACACATCACTTAACAAGCTGTCCTCCCCAAAAAATGGTTTAGCATGATAGCAAAAAGATTGACTGATGCTTAATCAGGACAGAATTAATATGGATTCATTTAGGTAAGTCCAAATAGTTAAGGGGTGTTTAACCAAGTGTTAAATAGAAGTGAAATTCTGAGTCATATTGTAGAAGTTTCAAAGTGAAATGAAGATGAAATATAAACATAGGAAATATATTTCCTGTATTTTTATTCAAATATTTTTTCCTCTTTTTAAAATGGGCTCGTATCTTAATTGGAAGTATCTCACTCAACAGCCTAAATAGTTTCTCCTTTGCAATGCTAAAATTAAAACACAGCTGCACAGAATCAGGTATTCTGAGTTTTGCCACAGACTTGTAGCACAACTTTGGTTAAGTAACTTCATTTCTAATGCCTGACTTCCCTTAAAATAGGTTATTACAGTATAATTCTTTGACTTGGTGGTGCATAATTAAGGTCTACAGAACTCTCTGATCTTCTGATTAAGGATCTCAACACATTATACACTGCTTAATTTTTAAGCAATAAGAATTAAAGAAACATTTTTCATTACAAAGATTAAAATGATCTATTTTTTGATTATCTCATGTGGACACCGTACTTACCTGGACCATTGATTTGTCAGAGTACATCAATTCAATTGTCCGATGTATTCTAGATATGCTTTCCTGCAAGTCTAAGGGAATGAGAAAAAAAAAAAAGTCATATCCTTCTGCACCACCACTATGAGTTATCTACATGCTTCTACAATATGCTACATCTTCACTTTTTCCAACTTGAAGGCTCAAACAAGGATAAACAGTCCTAATCTTATTTAAAAATTGATGTTAACCGCGCACATGCCGGACACTGAAGTTTCTCAGGCCTGAATGCAAATGCCACAATCCCAGGGACAATGCAGCCTGCTCCCCGCAAGATACCAGGCACGCTCTATGGGCAAGAAAATGGCTCTACTTTGTTCTTGTCCTTGTCTGAACAGTTAGTGCCCTTCCTTCTGCCCCACACCAAGGGAGCAGTCCATGCACTCTCCTGAACAAAGGCCGCTGCAACTATCAGTAGCTTTTGCAAAGAAGCTCACTGCACTCTCCCAAAAGAGCCCAGGTTGTATACCCACAAAAGAGCCAGTCACAGTCTGGCATAACTCCTTAAACTGCCTGTCACACTGACAGCTACAGGACAAGGATGGAAAAATCTACCAATGCAAGTACCACTTCTCTTCCTCTCCCCCACCTCCATATCACAGCAATGTCTGAATAGGGTACAAGCCCAACTCCAATGTGAAAAGGGAAGGTTTGGAGCTAGAGGTGAATGCTTTACCATCTGAGACAGACTGACATTTTTGTTAGTATTAGATTTTTTTTCCTTCATCTGTCTGTTGAAGACAAATGTAAATCCACTAAGAACTGTGAAAAATTACTGAAGTCAAACACACTGATTTTTTTTCCTCCAGAATCAAAACATTTTCAGTAATCCTTTTCAAAAGCAGCAGTAGTCCCTACTTTTTCACAGTACCTCTAGTGTCATTTTCTACTTCAGTCCTCCAACGATGTAAACAGCCCTCTAACACTGAAAGCTCTTCTTCCGTTATGTGTCTTGGTGCTGGATGCATTGGCAGGTCTGGAGGAATTCGGGACTGTGTAAATGGTTTGTGTATTACTGATCTTTGTACAGGTGATGTGCTTGGTATCTCTGATGAAGGCCCCTGTTGGTCTGTTGTGCTGTATTTATTTAAAATATGAAATGAGATTTCAAACTTCCTATACACAAACTATAAACTACAGAAATTGACTTCACAAACACTTGGAGCTGAAATATAAACCAACCAATCCCTGATCATTTTTATTTTTTAATCTGAGCAGTTTTAAACACTTTAAAGCTCACAGTTATCAAGTTAAAGCAACACAGAGTTTACTCTGGCTTGAAAGGTTTAATTGTGATTGTCTCTTTTGTCATGGTGGTTGCCACATGGCATACTATGAAAATGTAAGAAGTCACATGGTGACTCCATTTTGTATTTAATATACTCTCTCTGGACTGTGTTGCTTTAACTTGATAACTGTGAGCTTTAAAGTGTTTAAAACTGCTCAGATTAAAAAATAAAAATGATCAGAGTTTACTTTATTTTATATATATATATATATATATATATATATATATATATATATATATATATATGGTTTCATGGAGGCAATTTTTTCCTAATGCAAGTTAATACCACAAATTTTAAGTTTAAATACTGGTTTCCTTACACCTTGTCCACAGTAGACTTTTTCCTTCAGATTTCCACCATTGCTAAGCTAGTATTAATCCAACAGAGCTAGCAACAATGGGAGCTCCAGTGAGCGCAAGCTACTGGCATTTTAGAGCTCCTCTGAGAAGGGTAAACATCTGCGTTAACGCAGCCACTATTTACTCCTAGGAGAATTTTGCACCACTACACACACGAAGAATTCATATTCCTTGCATTCTCCCTCCTCCCCCTCTAATACACTCTGCCAGGGAGATGCTGCAATTACACCTTTCACCCAGCAAGGGCTGCTGTGGTACCAGAAGAGAAGACAGCCAGCTCAGGGCCTGAGGAGGCACCTGCAGAGGGGGAGGGCTGCTTTCTTCACAGCACCCTGCCCATGGGTCCAGGCAAGGAGATATAAGATATGGAAGGATGGACAGAACAGGGCAAACAGGGTTGCTGGGGATCATAGACTGGGGTTCAGAAGGGCTAGTGGGGGAGGGACAGACTGGGGAAAGGGCACAGGAGCTAGTGGGGTGATAGCACTGAGCCAGGGGCTGAATGGCCATGGGAGTGATGGCCACATAAGGATAGGATGAGAGAGGGGTGGCTGAATGGGAGTGCAGGGACACATGGGGATGGGGAACATGTGCCTGACTGAATGGGAGAAGCTAGGGGTCAGCCAGGGTCTGCCTGGAGGAAGCTTCCCAACTCCCTAACAATCCCTCCCACGCAAAAAACCCTAAAACCTGTTACACACTTCTCCCACCCATATCCAACAACCCTCCAGGTTCACTCCTAGGCCCTTGTCTAGCCACTATTTCCCTCTCCCCCAGCTTCTCTGTTACCCGTCTCCCCCAAGGCTTTGCACTGCTTCTGAGAGGGGTGGGAAATACAGTTCGGTATTGTAGTTTAAATGGATTATTACTCCAACTTATGTATTAATATACCTAGTAAGTAATCCATGTCAAAGAACATTTCCTGAATCTTTTTTGTTGGGTGTATGGTTACAGATATATGTGCTGACAGGTATTTTGAAATAAATTACTAAAATAATTGAAACTGGTGTGATTATATTGCGTTATTTTGAAAAGTAAGATATGCAAAATAATGTAGAATTTTAAAATGTGCACAGAATTTTGAATTTTTTGGCACAGAATTCCACCAGGAGTAACTATTACTATCCCTAATGGTGGGAAATAAAAAAAAACAACCAAGTTTATACACAGCCCCAGAAACCACTTTTGCCCTTGTGCCTTCCCATTTTGGTGTCAGCTAAAAAACTTATGCCTAGTTTCCAGATTTGTACATATGACAGAGCCCAAATTTGTTAACCTCTGAGGCATAATCCCAAGTAAACACATAAGTGTTTTGCTATGAAGGTTATCTGAGATTGACTGGCGTATGTTGTCATGTGGAGAACTCACAGAATACTTATAGTTGACGTTATGCTAATCTGCTTTGTGTTTTTAATGTTTTAACATATGGGCCTAAAAGTCACAAAACTCACATCTCACAAAATGAACTCAGTACATAACACAATTTTAAACAGCAAGGCATTTTTTGTAGTGTAATTCAGGCAAACAGCGTTCCCTTGCTGGAGTCTGTCATCTGTTTTATTAATAGGAAGTTTCATATTCATGATGATCACAGCAGTACCAGCAAAGCACTTCAGCACTTTTAAAAAGAAAGCTTTTGATCCATTTACTTCAGCAGGGATACTCACAAGTTATGCAAGTCTTTAGTTGCTTTGCTGGATTGGGACCTACGATCCCAATGAATCAGTTGGTATGAAAGCACTGATTCATTGTCACAGTGCTGTGTTCGATCCTAATGTACAAATCTCTCAACTCCATTTACTTCAATGGGGTGGAAATAAGGGCAGAATTTGACCTCTGTCAGCATGGTTTTTCAACACTTACATAAAACATAAAAGAGCAAAATCTTTGCGAATGAGTTTAACATGTAGTGAAGCACAAGAAGAGCAGATAGCATATGATTGAGATTTAGAAATGCAGATCATTGCTGGATTAAAGCAACACTTGGAGCCATTCAACACATGCATGTGTAAAATTCTGGAATTCTGTTAACATTTTTCCAATGATGTATAATGTATACACCTATAAAATCTTGTATTCATTTTAGAATTGCAATTGTCACTCCAACTATTTATAATGATTCCGTTTAGGAAAGTTTCAGCTTTATAACTAGAATCAGACATATTAACAGAGAACAGATGAGCTCATAGTGATACAATTTTGTGGCAGCAGTAAGATAATTTTTTCTTAGAGATAATTCACAATACACAGCAATATGGCTTCTGGTTTTGGTTTAAAATTGACAAATCTCCACCAAAACAAAATTAGAGAATAGGTTTTCATAAATACATAACAAAAATACTCCAGATAAAGTATTATAGAGTAATATAGATAGCATTTTTGTATTACTGAAAAATATTCATGATGAGGAGGAGCAAACTTCCCATGTTAGTTAGGAGCTCACTTTTACTATTATTGGACAAAAAAGTATTTAAAAAAAAAACAAAACAAAAAAACTCATCTCTGCCTCCTCCTAGTCCTTCCTCTTAGAACATCAGGGTTGGAAGGGACCTCAGGAGGTCATCTAGTCCAACCCCCTGCTCAAAGCAGGACCAATCCCGAGACAGATTTTTGCCCCAGATCCCTAAGTGGCCCCTTCAAGGATTGAACTCACAACCCTGAGTTTAGCAGGCCAATGCTCAAACCACTGAGCTATCCCTCCCCCGAGACAAACTTCATTCCTTTAAAGTGATCCATAATTTGCCTAAAAACAAACACCTAAAACCAGAAATGCTAAACACAGAACACACACACAAAAGAGATCTCGTTTTTACCTTGGAATGGTCTGTGCTGTTACAGTACCACTAGGGGGAGCACTAGCATCAATATCATCAATCGGAGAAGTGCAGACAGGTTTACTTGATGCAAACTCCAATGCATACTGTAGGACATCTACCAGGGGGAATCGTTTAGGACCAGAACCATAGCTTAAATATCTGTTAACCATAGAAATGTATAAATATCCTGATACTCATACAAAATGGAATTTTTGGCAGACTACAATTAAGTAAAATAAACCTATCATAAATTCCGTGCATTTTTTTGCTTAAATAAACATTCCTCAGAAGTTGCAAGTGGAATGGAAAAAAGGTCTAAGAGAAACTTCAGAACACTTAATTAAATATAAAAAGACAATTAACTATTCTGCTCTGTATAGCCTACAATTCAATGTCACTTGCCCTTATGTTTGGAAAAATCATCTATAGTACCGTTCTAATCTCTGCTGTAACACTGTGAGATACTCTTTAAGTCTCTTGATCTCATCCCGTTTAATTCTTGTAATTTCTCTGTTTTTGTGCATGTATCTGTGAAAACAAAATGGTAGACAAGGAGTCACCTGCCTGCATTTCAATACTGACACTGAACTCTATTAAACTGTCATACACATTCACCATCAACAACTAAGTTTGAGTCACTAAAATCATTTTTCTTCCACTTATGATGCATTAAAAAACAGAAGAGACTAATTATAAGGCCATGTCTACACCATGGGCACGACAACAGCATAGCTTCAGCATTGCAACTACACTGCTGCAGCACCATAGTGTAGACACTTCCTACACGAGCAGAAGGGTTTTTTTCCGTCAATGTAGTTAATTTACCTCTTTGAGCAATGGTAGCTAGGTCAACAGAACAATTCTTGCATCAGCCTAACCATGTGCTCACCGGAGGGGGTCCAGTTGGATTAACCACAGCATTCAAGAGTATGAATTTTTCCACAGCCTTAAGAGCCTATATCCACCTAACTTAAGCGTAGACCAGGCCTAAGACATTTACATTTGTTTGTCCACTATTAATCAGAAGTAGATTTTTAATTAATTTCATTTTGAGTTGAATTATTTCTACAAAATACAAGCTTATGCTAATCTGTGGCATCATATATGGCATTATAAAAAACTTTCAGAAAAGTCTAGATTCCCAAGCTCTAAAACTCTGTCCACAGAACAAATACAAATATATCATAACTACTTCTCAACATGCTTTTTGACAGTTACAAGAAGCATGGTTTTAAGTTGTGTCCACACAGCAACTCTTCTGACTCGTAAAAACGGTCTGTTCTCACAAACACATGGTTGGTTTATACCACATCAGCAGCAGCAAACAGTGTTTCATCTTGCACTCTATAAACTAGTACAGCACCCTTTTTTTGGCAGTGTGGACATAACTCTCAGGTGCCACTACATGGCTTAGTAGTCTGTGCAGTAACGTATTCCATGTGCATATCTTAAACACTAGGGAAAGAATATTTGCAACACTATGGGATAACACTGTTCAGATTAACCATTTAACTAACTAGTTATAAAATGAGTCAAAAGCTGTAGTATAGAGTGTTTCAGTAATATAAATAGCAGCATACTTACAATTTTTGGTCATTGACATGAACCTACTAAAACAATCATTACAAACCATTAACAATTAAGCTATTCTCTCTACAATGTAACATTACAATGGGCTTAAATTGCAGCAAGGGAGGTTTAGGTTGGACATTAGGAAAAACTTCTGAACCATCAGGGTGGTTAAGCACCGGAATAAATTGCCTAGGGAGGTTGTGGAATCTCCATCATTGGAGATATTTAAGAGCGAGTTAAACAAACACCTGTCAGGAATGATCTAGATCAGTGGTGGGCAACCTGCGGCCCATCCGGGTAATCCGCTGGCAGGCCGCAAGACAGTGTTTACATTGACTGTCCGCAGGCACAGCCACCCGCAGCTCCCAGTGGCCATGGTTTGCCATTCCCGGCCAATGGGAGCTGCGGGAAGCGGCAGCCAGTGGACAGTCAATGTAAACACTGTCTTGCGACCTGCCAGTGGATTACCCTGACGGGCCGCTGGTTGCCTACCACTGGTCTAGATAATTAGTCCTGCCATGACTGCAGGGGACTGGACTAGATGACCTCTTGAGGTCCCTTCCAGTTCTATGATTACCATGAGTTAACCCATCATAAGAAGAACTGGCAGTTTAACCAATCTCATGTAATTTAATCTTTAAACACACTAAGACTCTGCTGAATACATTGTAACGTACCTGTCCAGATATAAAATGGGAGGAAATTCTAATTTGTTGTGGATCTTCTCTGGTCTTCCCAAAGCCTGATTAAACTCAAATCTTGAGAGCTCAAAAGTTAAGACAGGAGGAAGTTCAGTGAACCAATGCTGAACAAACAAACAAAAGAAGCACACAGTAAATTCTTTTCAACCATACAGCAATTGTTTGGTTATATTGTTACAATAATGCTTCCAACACTGTGGGTAAAAAAAAATTTTTTTTGGCAATGGATCAGTGTCAACTTCATATGGTTCCCCCACCTTTCATCTTTAGTTTAAGTAAGACTGACTGTTTCTATTCAAACTTCAGATCATTAGAGCCCAATTGTTACCAGTAGGTTTACCCTGTGTGTTCAACCCAGGTAATCAAGAGTTCTCAATATCTTTCACACCCCAGCAGTTTAGTACAGAATTAAAACCTGGCAGAAAGTCGGTCACTTTGAGAGTAGATATGGATCGCCAGTGTTTGTGACCACAGATGTTTAGTTACCTTCCAGGCTCTTATGGCTGCCAAGTTTTGTTTCCTTACATCACCAATTGGGACAAATGGCAACCTGAGGTTTCTTTCTGAAGTGGTATATCCTTTGTTAAAGCATAGAGAAATTCAGCCTTCTGCAATATTTCCAACACCTTAAAGATTTGCTGGCTATTTCCAAAACAAATTACTGGTATATTCATTTTTAATATTTAATATCTTCCATAGGAAATATGACTAATGTACTGTACATCTGATGTCATCTTAGATTGGTAATTGTGCAGCAATATTTTTCTTTGCTGGGACTTATATATTTTCTGTTTTTACCACTGTCAACAATTCTTTATAATATGCTGCATGACTGTTTTTGCTTCTGCCTTCATGTAGAAATAGAAGCCAGGTTTAAATACAGTGTCTTAACTTTACAACATGTAAAGATGGACAATCTAGAACAGCGCATGGTCATTCTGTTTTCCACAATTTGCCAACATTCATATAGTAAATTCCAAAAACCACTGAACCCTGCAATTTATAACTAACAGATTATAATTAACTGCTCCATTTCAATTGTGTGTGCAGGCGCATGTATGTGTATACACAATTTTGATGGTGTAGCGTCCACCGTGTTCACAACACACAAAAAACCACTTACTTTCATTTAAAAATTGTGCTTCATACTGCACTGAGATACTTGAGTGAAGTCTTTGTGTGTGTGTTTGCTTCAGGAAAGGTGTTACCCTACAGCCTTATCATAAAAAACTGAATTTATGCTGAGGTTGTATTTGTGCAGGTGACCATAATTAAAAAATAAAACAAATGGAAAATGTCATATGAAAAGAAAGCAGCACGAATGTGGGATCTGTAGGCAAAGGTAAAACAAACAGCAGCTGACAGTAAAAGGAATTAGTGCAGAAGAGAAATTTTAAAACTTTTGTCAGCATTAGCAAATTGGAAATTACAGCTACAAATTGGAGGATGCTTTTATTATGCTTTGTAATTAAAAGCTAATGTATATTTTGACATCACTTTAAAGGAAGTAACATTTTGTTATTGTAACATATTTACATGAAAGGTAGGAATACATCTGAACTAGGGAGACAACACAATCCTATTAGGAAGGATTTCACATTCTTGAGATAGGTGTGACAGGATAGTGAAAATACATAAACTGAGAGAATGTGGCTTAACCATTATGGGCGGATGTGAAAAAAGAATCTCATCCCCTTCTACTTTTGCATACATATTGTATATTTACATCCTAATTTATTCAACTAAAAAAAATTCTAAATAATCCAACCCACCCCAAATAATGGAGTGTTGACTTTTTTTATTATTATTATTATTATTAAAAATCTTAGGTCAGAGTTAAGTTCTATTAACATATTGCAAACAGGCTAGTCCCAGACTAGATAGATATGCAGTCATTACGTAGCGTGTGAGACTTTTCTGAAGGGGATAAGTTGTCAGAAGAAAAAAATGCCAATTATACCTGGCAAAATCCACATTTCTATAATTGTACTATGAACAACATTGTACATTTGTGTCATCTGTACGTTAAATTCAGACCAATATTGTTACCTGCAAAATGCCAGCTCATTAGGTTATACAGGAGCTTAAAATTTGCAGAAGCAAATAGTAAGGCACCCAAATTCACTGCCTAAATAGTTAGAAGGAACCCAGCACAGCTTAGCCTGTGTGTGCTCTCTATGACACAGTAGTTCAATATACAAATGAGGATTGAGTCAACTATGACAGGGAGGTTATGCAAATGAGCACTGTTACAGCTTGTGTCACCTACACCACTGTAATTGTTTAACCTGGCAACTGTGTTCAGGGAAAAGCAGGGCAGCCCATGCAAAAAATGGTCATGTGACCCTCAATACCCTCTCAGAAAGAATAAGGTGGACCCATAACTCAGCAGTGGAACATCTCCAGTCACACTGGAGACACGATGCTCACTCAGGGCTGCACTATGTAAGCAGACTCAGCAGTTTTTTGCATCAGCATACACTTCTCCAGAGCCCAATGCTGAATTGACTCCTTTTATTTGATATGTCGGGTGAGCAGTAGCCATCTGCACCCCTTACACACACAATGCATACTACACAGGCATGATTTAGGATAGGCTTACACCACTACGGCAGCAGCCTGCGTGATCACCAGCACAGTGCTGTGTGGGGATCTGCACTCTTGGTTAATAATCTTGCTCTTTATTTAAATCATCATAAAGAGGCACTATTAGCCCCCACAGGAACCAAACATTTAACTCACCTCCTGGCCAGACTTTCCAGAATTTTCTGAATGTAAAGATTCGATCTCCCCTTCAATCATGGCAGCTTCTAGGCACTCATGCAGATCTTTAAAGCCATTAACCTGGAGTGGATACTGGCCAAACATTTCTGTGTTTTCAAATTTCTTACCTTGGCAGGAGAGAGGTATTAACAATTAAGGTTTTATGCTTGGTGTCATTTGCAAACAGTGCATCCCTGTATTCACACCCCAACACACCATTGTGATAGTCTTTGTATAACATATGCCTTGTAAACTATCATTTGAAAACTAATAGCTTGCTGGTCAATAATATTGTGCTGAAACACGTGTAGCAACATTATATGTAATAATAATAATTGGAGATATACCAATCTCCTAGAACTGGAAGGGACCTTGAAAGGTCATTGAGTCCAGCCCCCTGCCTTCACTAGCAGGACCAATTTTTGCCCCAGATCCCTAAGTGGCCCCCTCAAGGATTGAACTCACAACCCTGGGTTTAGCAGGCCAATGCTCAAACCACTGAGCTATCCCCCCACCCAAAGTTAGGAACATAAGTTGAAGTTATGACTGAAATGTGTTTACCAGACACGTCTGCAGACTAGGTAAACAAGTTTCTTGAAGACAAAAGACATGCTGACGCATCTAGCCAAGGGTCATCAAAGTTGATTGGCAATAACTGGTCAAGTGGCCATTCTTTGGCAGAGAAGGGGGGCAGAAATAGATTGATTTTCATTTTAACAAACACCATAGAACCTCTTTCACCATAAGACCCCAAGTCTCCATCCTCATAGCTTGAAGGAACTTCATCTAGGGGTAACCCTCATGAAAACGCATTTCAAAGGGTGACAAGACTATAAAAGGGAGAGGCAAAAACACCCTAAGTATCCTATATCTCACTATTTCATGTGAGAAGACAGAAAAAACAGCCTTTGGATTTTGGGAGGGGTTCTTACCTGTTGCAGGAAACATTTGGTAAGAATGTCACCTTGAACACTCTAGTTTGTTGAATTTTAGTTACTCTGAGGTGTTTTATCTTTATTTCTCTTGCAACCATTTCTGACTTTAATACTTTATACTTGTACCCACTTAAAAATCTGTCTCTTTGTAGTTAAATAAACTTGTTTTATTCTTTAAAATCAAAGCTAATCCAGTTTTGTGTTTAAACTGAATTGTCTGATAATTCCAACCAAAGTAGTAAACTGTTGTACACAGACCTCTTACAGGGGCAATGGACCTCTAAAAACTGGAGAGGGCTGGATACTGGAGAACACATATTTGGGGTAGGGGAGAGAAGTATTTGGAATTGGGAGTGTGTTGGGAATCACCCTGCAAATGGTAATCAAGGCTGGTGGAAGACTTTGACAGAAGTCACTGGCAGGCTGCAGCTATACACACACACACACACACACACTCACTCAGTGTGACCTGCATGCTCTCTGGCTGTTTGTAAGGGGCCCACTTTGGGAGTTACAGCAGCAAAGCACTGTAAGGCACCCAAGGTTGAAGGACAGGTGGTGACACAACCCCTCTCTGTCTGGACTGCACCCTAGAATGGGATATGCCTATAAAATTTGCAGTACTCCCCACTCCATTACCCAAGTCATTAATGAAAATGTTGACCAGTATCAGACCCAGGACTGACCCCTAGTGGGACTCCATTAGATACGACCTCCCAGTTTGATAGCAAGCAGTTGATAACTACTCTTTGAATATGGTCTTTCAACCAGTTGTGCACCCAACTTGTAATTTCATCTAAAATACGTTTCCTAGTTTGCTAATGAGAATGTCATGTAAGACTGGGTTAAAAACCTTACTAAAATTCCTCCTATCCACTAGAGGCCAGTAAACCCGCCAGAGAAAGAAATTAGGTTGGTTCGGCAGGATTTGTTCTTGACAAATACACGCTGCCTATTCCTTATAACCCTATCATTCTCTACGTGCTTAGAAATGGATTGTTCAATAATTTCTTCCAGTATCTTTCCAGGTATCAAAGTTAGGCTGACTGGTACATAATTCATCAAGTCTTCCTTAAAAGGGGGAACAAAAAGATAGGTACTATGTTCGCTTGTTCCAGATTATATAATAGTATTGAACAAATCAATCAGATGCATGAAAATAAATTACTTTGGAGGGGAAATGATTTGGATGAAATATTAAAATGACTGATTATTTTGCTCCTCAACCACTAAAATCTACTAAATATTTTAGTTCCTACACTTGTTACTTTAACAACTAGTTTTATTTATTATTGATATAGCACTCCCGATGTGCATAGCATTTACAGGTGAAAAGTAAGGGCCTGATCCAGAAAACTAATTCAATAGTTCTTACTTACCTGCATAGTCCCAGAGTCAATGGGACTACTAGGACTTCTGCCCTGAGAATACTACAGTAATTTATACAAATCTGTAAAGACTTCCAACTAAGGAGACAGGGAGAGTAAGAACGGGTAACACCACAAAGGGAGAAAATTTTATTTTACACGTATTTATTTAGGCATACTTTATGTCAGTCATTACAAGACGAATGTTTTATGACCCATTTCTTTTCTTCTACTCCTTTGCTTTTGTAACCTTGCCATGTTCCGATGTGGAAAACATGAATGTGTGAATGCAGATAGGAGTTGGAATGTTAGCTCAAAGTAATGAGTCTGTAGGATAGATTTGAAGAAAGAATGAAGCAGAGAGAGGCACAGGAGGCAGGATGTTCCAGGTAAAGACACACCTGGAAGTCACTTTAAATTTGGTTGAAATATTTTTCAGTGATTTCTGCAGAAGTGGAACATCATAATCTTCAAAGTATTACAAATTTTAAACTGTTACACATTCCAGAGAGAGAGAACAAGCTCACTTGCAATCATATACTGGAACAGGATTTTCTGTAGTCTAGTATGAAATATTTGCCAGTTTTCAGGAGTGTTTACACTCAAGTCTACCTAAATTGTGCTGCACCTGAACACACATTCAACTCTACTGGAAATTATCGAATCTTCCTAACATTAGTTTAAAAAACAAAACAACCTCCCCCCTATCCATGTCCTCGCTTTTTCTAGGAAAAAAACTGGTCACCGTTGTGATCAATGTTCCCTTTCATTTTTCCCATGCATGTGCAGAACAAATTTTGTTATGTCACCAACATGGAGATGATATGTGGTGGGGGTGGGTCCGAGGGGTTCGGTGTGTGGGAGGGGGCTCAGCGCTGGGGCAGAGGTGCAGGCTCTGGCTGGGGGTGAGGACTCTGGGGTGGGGCCAAGGATGAGGGGTGCAGGAGGGGGCTCAGGGCTGGGGCAAAGGGTTGGGGTGCAGGGGGGAAAGGGCTCCAGCTGTGGGTGCAGGCTCTGGGGTGGAGCCGGGGATGAGGGGTTTGGACTGCAGGCTGCCCCGGGGCCATGGCAGGGAGAGAGAATTCCCCCCAGCCCTCTCTCCCCGGCAGCTCCGAGGTGCCCCTCTCTGGCCGCAGCAGCTCCGGGGCTGGTGGAGAGCATCTCCCCATCTCTGCCCAGCTGCGACACCTCCAGGGGTGAGGCGGAGGAGAGGCACCTCTGGGTCTAGGGGAGAGACGCCCCTCCCTGCCGCAGCCCTTGATAGGCTGCTCCAGGGCCATGCAGCTGCGTGGCTTATAGGGAACTTAGGTTATGGTACATATTTTAAAGATGTATTCTCTGGGGTAAGGTATCATTTAGAAATGTGTGCAATTATACAGTTCATTTGTTTAACTAGACATATGTTTAAAAATTTATCAACTGACATCTTTTCTAATTCAAGCACAATAAAATGCATACCTTCAAGCACACCCACTGCTAGAAATCGTCCATAAAACAACTCTACCATTGGGTTCTTTGGCTTTTCTCCATCCCTAAAAACATGAAATATGAAACTGTAAGACCAAAAACAACAACAGCCACATAAACCAACAGTTACAAAAGTAAGAAGCATTTGCATTTATTACATAAATCTATATAGTGGCATAATTCATTTTTAATTATTGTAAATGTCAAGTTTTGTACTTTCATCTGTTCATGGTAATCTAAGGATTTATGTATTCACAATGGTGAAGTGTATTTACAAAGTAAGTAAATGTATTTTATTCTGGGAAGTTCCATGCATATCCAAACTCAGAATTGAAGTCAATTCCCAAGACTGCTTGTAAACATACATAACCATGTAAGAGTGAGTTCCCGCCATCCTCCTACAAAATTTAATTGTTCAAAAAAAAATGTACAGATGTTCGGTGACACAGTGAATAGTTAGCTTTTGTGAGAAGAAATTGGAAAAAGTTTTGGAAGTATTTGAACTACTGTATTTAAAAACGTTATTTAAGGCAAAAGCCAATTGATTGGCCATAATGCATTTTAGTTCTTTAATATTTTGCTATTTTCATACCAAGTTCCCTACGTTTCCCAAGATGAAAAAGACAAGATAGCAAAAAAAAATAAAACAAAAAACCTCACTGACAGTACCTAGAAAGAAACATCTGCACTTGGAAAAATCAGCTTTTTATTGAAGTGCAATAAGATGTTATCTGTCCCAGCAACAAAATAAATAGGTTTTTAGGAAGGGGGAGAAGAATAATACTAACAAGAAAACAAAAATATCGTAAAGTTAAGGTTAGATCCAACTGTCACTGAGTTCAGCAGAAGTCCTTTCATCAGAAATTGGACTGGGCCATTACAGTAGTTAAAACAAGAAAATTTTCATTGACATTCAGTGTCCACTAATTCTTTTTAATCAATCCTAAAAATTTACAATCAATGAAATAGACAATTTGCATATATGCCTGAAAGATGAAAAAAATGTCCAGTTCAAAGATGAACAATGCCTCTGAACAGGATTAGATTAAAAGTGATAACTACCTTACAACTTACACCACTGTTACCGCTAGTAGAGCTGTACTTATATATTATAAGCCCTATTTTTTCCAGTGTAGACAGGACCCAAGATATCTCCTTTTTTAAAATTTCATTTTCATAATATGGGCCATTGGTTGATGGAAAGGACAGAGGAGTCAGTTGTCTTAAAAATCAGTTTAAATGTTCTTACGATGGGAAATTAGATGAATATATATGACTATACATTTTTACATATTAAAAACCCCTTACCTCTCCTCTTCAGCTTTAATTTGGAAGGCATCTTCTAACCAATCTAATAGTTTATGAGTGAATTCACTCACATCTTGCTGTTAAAAAAAACAAACAATGATTAATACATATTTGTGTGTATTCTTGAACACTATTAAGTGCAGCACAGTGGCTTCCACACCCACAAGAACTCCAAAATCCAAGTGTTTCAAGGCCATGCTACAATGGTTTTCCAATCTTGGCTCTTCGAACGTGTTGTGTTCCTCAGTCAGTACTATCTAGACATCCCTAACACTTTGGCAGATCTCATGCACCCCAGTGCTCCAATATATGTTGTCATAAACAGATAGTAAAGGGTTAATGTCTCTTTTACCTGTAAAGGGTTAAGAAGCTCAGTAAACCTGGCTGACACCTGAGCAGAGGACCAATAGGGGGACAAGATACTTTCTAATCTTGGTGGAGGGAGTTCTTTGTTTTGTACTCTTTGTTCTCGGGGTTGTTCGTTCTCGGGACTGAGAGGGACCAGACATCAATCCAGGCTCTCCAAATCTTTCCGAATCAGTCTTATGTTTCAAACTTGTAAGTAGCACAGGCAAGGCATGTTAGTCTTATGTTTGTTTTCCCAAACTGTAAATGTTCCTTTTTGCTGAGAGGATTGTACCTCTGTTTGCTGTAACTTTGAACCTGAGGCTAGAGGGTTTTCTCTGGGCTATATAAATTTAAGTACCCTGTAAAGTATTTTCCATCCTGATTTTACAGAGATGATTTTTACCTTTCTTTTTCTTTCATTAAAAACTTTAAGAACCTGATTGATTTTTCTTTGTTGTAAGATCCAGGGAATTGGGTCTGGACTTGGTGTTGGAGGGGGAAAGGAGGGGAAAATAGATCTTAACACAAGGAGAAATTAACCAAGGGGTTTGGATCTGTGTTCCCCAAGGAAGGTTTTGGGGGGACAGAAAGTGTGCCAGACACTGACTTCTGGCTGGTGGCAGAGTTACCGGATCTAAGCTAGGAATTAAGCTTAGAAGGGTCCATGCAGGTCCCCACATCTGTACCCTAAAGTTCAGAGTTGGGGAGGAAACCTTGACACATATCACATACCAAAGGACTTAGACATGTGGTGATTGATGCTATCCACATGGAATGCTGAACTCAGTGTATTGTAAGCAAATGATTTAGCCACCTAAGTCCATATGGATAAAATGACAGATTTAAGTAGAAACAAATGACTTGGAAACAGTAAAATGTAACGGCTATGATTTAGAACAAAATAAAGTATCAAAACTCTCCAAACGAATAAATATCTAGCCTCTTCCCCCCATCTGGGGATCCAACATGCCAAGATTAATAATTGAGATGTGCTGTAGAGCCCTGCATGGCACTAGTGTAGACCCCTGCGGCAGGACCAGGATCCTACCAGTCCCGCAGGACCCACTACCATAATAGCAGGAGTGGGTATTGTGGGATGGGACGGGAGTGGGACTAAAAATAGTCCCGTTCAGGGCTCTAATGCGCTCCCCATGAGTAAGGCTCTGACAAAGACTACTAACTCCATTTAACTTCTGATCTTACATGTGAGGCTGGAACTCAGGAGCATGGAACTGCTAAAAATCTTTGTAAAGTAATAGTTACCATTGCTTTGAAAGTGTTGTTTTTTGTGTGGGTGTTGGAAGGGAGGATTAAATTTAAAAGCATGGATTATGTTAGGCACACTCAGCCACAAGCCTCCTTTCATTTGGAAAATGGATTTAGACCTTGTGTCTGAAAGCAGCACTTCAATGAGATCATACAACATTGCATGTGGCCAACAATCACATGAATAAAGGAGAATTAGAAATCTTATTGTCACCAATTATGAATATAGTATATTTTGCTTTTTATTTAGGTTAAATATTTGCTACTGTTCAGAGACCATAAGGAGATCCAATTCTAAATATAAATATTATAAATTTTACCTGCTGAGAATCATTTGATTTGAATGCATCTTTAAGAATGTCAACTGCTCTAGATGGATCAACGTATTTTCTCTTTGAACCAACGAGAAGCGCAAACAGATACCTCAATTCACGCATGAAAGGCAAATTCCTGTGTTCCTATATTTAAAAAAATATAAACAAACATTCAACAATTTCCCATGAAGTACTTTATCAGTTTTATAACTATAAAGATAGTGTATAAACTGTGAACATATTACACACACATATTACTAATATTCAATCTGCTCCCATATAAGATGCAAACTTAACATGAGCAATGCATGAGTGTGCCACATTACATTTGACTTGTGCCATGTTACGTGGAATGTGGATCCCCCCCCCCCCACACACACACACAAAATAAAAAAATAAAAATGCACCCCAGCAAAAAATGCAGTCAAACTTGAGTAGTGAAATTTAGCTTCTAAGCCCTGGTCTACACTATGAATTTATGTCGGTATGACTATGTCACTCAGAGGTGTGTCACCTGAGTGATGCAGTTACAACTGACCGAACTCCTGGTATAGACAGTGCTATGTTGACAGGAGGGCTTCTCTTGTTGACATAGCTACTGCTTCTCAGAGAGTTGGAGAGGCTCTCACATCGGCATAGGTAGCGTCTTCACTAAGCGCTACAGTGGTACAAGCCCTTAGCAACTAGACTTTAATGGTTATTTAGCCTTCAGACATCAGGCATAGCTGAACAGTGTAAGTGGTGGAAGCATGGGGTTGTGTTTAATACTATAAATGGGCTTGCAGAATTTGATTTTGATTTTTTTTTGTAACTGATATAAAATTGATATTTAAGAATTTTCAATTTTTATCAATTTACATTTAACAGTTGCAGGAAATTATAGTATAATTAGCCAATTATTTAATGACAGTACATGTTGAGATTCAATTGTTAAACCTTTATACACTGTTACAACACAAGCTGTCAACACTGTCAAAATTACAAAATAAATATCCTTAAATCAACAAATCACACCTATTTTTACTATTCATTTGCTAGTCCATCTGTAACAAATCTAATTCAAAAGTCTAAATCTCTGGATGTTTATTCTAATTAAAGTTTTCAAGTGTATGATGAAATCACGTTTACTGACAATTACCAATAAAAATGTAATCCTTCCATGACTAACTGTAAACTGAGAGTATCATCTTGAACCTTACAATTAACACCAGGAAAAAAAAGTATACTATCTAATGATCTTTCAGTTCACTAGCATTTCATTTTATAAAGTGAACTTCTACATGAGATCAACTGTAATCCATGATAGTATAGGAATAGTTAATATTCAGGCAAACTACCATTTGCTAACTATACTATTTACTTTACACTGCGATTAAAAAGTATGTTGGCTAACTGAGAATGGGGTGTGATGACAATATAATTGCCTAGAAATATTTAGTGTGTAGGCACACTAAGGAAGGGGAGGAATTGTTTTAGAGTGGGTCCAAAAAGAGACAAACAAGAGTAATGAGAAAAAGAATTTAAACTGATAAATCTCACTGTTGGAAGATTTTAAGTTATCAGTCTGAAAAAACCTCCCAAAGAAAGTAGCAGAAACCCCATCACTAGATATATTTAGAACTAAACTGCAAAAACCCTAGGAAACAAAGCTGGAACAATCTTATATCGTTTCTACTCAGATTTTTAGCCCATCTACTTCTGATGAACTCACTGTTTCAGAAAACTCCCTGGAATATGCATGCTTTAGGTGGGCCATAAATTTGCAAAGATGGCGTGCATCATTACTGCTTCCCTTGATGGAATTAAGAGCAAGATCCCCTACATAACGACCTGCTCGATCTCCTCCAATCCTATTAAAAATACCTATACAGTAATACGTAGTTCTCTCTAATTTCAGGAGAGAAACAAAAATAATAAGGGTAGGAGCCTGCAAAATCAAAATCAAATGAATTGAAATGTAAAGGTTTAATTTATCCCAGGTTAAAGGTACTGTACAACACTAGCCACACCTCTCTGGCTTCTGAAAGGATAGCTGATACTGCTCATGAATGATGCTCATTAATTAGGAAGGAAAGACAGAGACTACTTATTCCAAATATAAATTAAATGTACCAACACCCTAACATGGTATAGATGTCAAGCAGGCTAGTCAAACTGGTATTGATTGCTCTGTAACTAACAATTGAATAGCCTAATTAAACAAAGAATGGACTTGTTTAGGCAGTTCTGTGGAATGCTACCTTGTACATTTAAGAACAATGTGTATAAAATGGCATCAAACAATTTTTAAAGTAGGAATAATAATTGTGAATATATTCTGCATGCATGTTAAATACCTTTCATATTCATATAGGCCTCCAGGTAGATTTACCTGCTCTTCCAGCCTACTGCACAATAAGTCAAAAAGAGCAATGTTCACAGAATCTTCATTTAATCTAATACACTCTTCTTTCCAATGTTAATAAAAATATATTTTTCTAAAGTTTTAAACTGGCTTTTTAAATTTAAATCAGATTTTTATTTAGGTGTTCCTAGCTCTTTAGTTTTCTCCCATTTTAGAGTCTTAAATTATTCAGGTGAATAGAATTTCAGATTTTACATAGTGGTATTCTTCTACCAGGAAATTTCAATTTTAAATGTTAATCTTTTCATAGTTTGTATTTTAGACTAGATTGCATGTAGTATCTTCCAGGAAAGCATTAGGTAGGAGGAGGGTGGCGCTGTTTTAAAATTCTGACAACGTTCTGAAGAGTTTTAGGCCTAACTGAAGTGCTCATCTCATTTCTACTTTTGACTTGTTAGGGGTACTCATGCAGACAGCATGAGTGTCATACAATCACACAGGCTCCAGCTCTGCAGAGCCTTAGGCACGTTTAGCTTTAGCCAAAAGGGAACAGCCCTATCGGCTTTATGAGGAATTCTCAGTGCATAAGCCTGTGCAGAATGGGGGACAAACTGTAAACTCTTTGAGGCAGAAACCATCTTTTCATAATGTTTGCGAACATAGTGATGAGAATTTCTAGGAGCTACCATGATACAAATAATTAGCAATACTTGACCAATCACAGGGTAGAATCTTCTAGCAAATACTGTACAGTTCAAAATACTTTAAATACAGGCCCCACAAACATTTATTGCATTAGGACAAGGTAGAACAGGGAATGTCTATAAGACAAAGCTCATTTAGCACAGTGTAAACTAAATCTTAATGAGTTTGTGTCTACAACCAAAAGAGTTTTTTCCTAAACACAATTCTATTTGGAAAGAATTAATAGAAAAAATAATTTATATATTTTTCTTGGTCTATAGCAATTTGTAAAATTCAAACAATTTAACCTGCCAGTAGTTATGTTGAAATAAATTAGTTTTAAAAAAACAACCGTATTTATAATGTAGTGCATTATAAATTAGATTAAAACTAAACTACCACAAATTTTCAAGTTATGCTAAGGCTTTTATAATAGATTAAAATCTACTATTTAAATTACTCCAGTGTGCTTCTTTCTACCATTGTGCACTTGAAAATGAGTATTTTATGTAAATATGACCATCAATGCCACTACCTTCTTTTAGTTTCAAATTCAAATATGTGCTCACAAAAGTATGGATTTAACATTACTACGTCATCTACCTCACAATCTGTAATACTATGCCCTACTCTACAGGCCAAAATATGGTAGCATGTGGTCACAGTAGCCTATGTTGTCTCCCAAAGTTACACCAGCAGCAAAAAGCTGTAACGCATATCTCCTTGACTATGAGTAAGTGGCCTGGAGCCAACCCGTTTCTTAGTGTGGTTCTATCAGATTTGTTTGCTGAACTGAGTGATATCAGTTAAATACATGGATGACGACAGTGTTGAAGAAATACTTCATTGCTGCAAGAAATTGTTCTGCCTATGGTGCAAATTAGCACAAACTTTCCTTTATGTATTACAGCTCTTTCACCAGTGAGAAGAGTTGAAAACAAAGTTTAAGTAACTTACCCAGGCACACCCACCAACAGAGAGAAAAGCAAAGCCAAAGTTAAAATGAGAAGTTCCCGGCATCCAACCCTACTCTCAATCCATCAGAGCATGAAGACACATAAAACAAAGATCTTGAAAATTTGTGGTCAGTAATGCCTTGCCTGCACTAGGGAAAAAATGGTTCATTCTTAACACATGCTAGCTAACACGTGTTAGCTAACACAAGTTACAATACTAATGAAGATAAACCGTTCACTTCAACTGCTAGCCAATGTTAAAACTATACCGTGCCTTATTTCACTAAGATTTTGTCTTGCCTAAGCCATGTGTACACTTACTAGCTTACACAGCGCAGCTGTACTGATAAACAGCTGTGCTGCTGTAAAAGCTCTCGTGTAGCCGCGTTATGCCGATGGGAGAGAGCTCTCCTGTCGACATAATAAAACCAGCTCAACAATCAGTGGTAGCTACGTTGACAGGAGAGCGTCTCCTGCTGACATAGCACTGTACACAAGTGCTTATGCTGACAAAATTATGTCGCTCAGGGGGGTATTTTTTTCACACCCTTGAATGCCAAAATTTTGCTGACATAAGTGCTAGTGTAGACACAGCAAACATGATTTAAGAAAACATCTTTTGCCTAGTGAAGATGCATCCTAAAAGCAAGGGTCTCTGCTCGGATATTTGTCCAAGTGCTAACCAGTAATTTTTCTGAATTCTCCCTGCAGTCTCAGCTGGATATGGTCCTTTCACTTCACATCAAATTGTTGCATTGCTATGAGAACAAGAAGCATTTCAACACAGAGGTGGCCACTTTCCAGTGGTAAAGAAATGCATGTACATCAATTTATATTATTCGTTCCCCTCAGGATGGAAGGTGGTCTATAAAACATAAGTTATCATTAAATATAGAAGGAAAATATAGACCCTTACTAAGGATTCTTGCTCTCACCAATCTGAATCTCCAATATACCAGCTGCCAAGATGTTACACTCAAGCCCATACGTTTGGCTGACATGTTATTCCATGCATCATTAGTCGTACAAAGCCTGAGATGGTCAGAGTGTGTCTACAAGACAGTATGTTTGGAAATGGAATCTGTATAATATCGCAAGTGCCAACCCCCCTGTAGGAGATTCTTCTTCAATAGCAACAATTGAAGCTCATTTACTTGATGCCACGTAATGAGCCAATCGTATTTTAAGTGCTAGAAAACCAAGACAAGGAACTCAAGAGTATGTGTCGTTGCCACTCAGACAGGTAACGTAACTGAAGTTGAGATGCTAGACAGAGACCAGTGGGTAATGTGCAAAGAAAAATATTTTAGGACAGCTATTTTGCTATGGAAAGCTATGATGCGATCAGATCTCTTTCAATTAATAGAATACACTGTCCCCTTACCCTGCCTTAATAATTTCCTACTACAGCCTACATGATATCAGTTGCGCACGATTTTGTGGTCTTACTCAAAATGACTTAGATGCCGTGACCTATAGTTCCCCAACCTCTGAAAATCAGGCCATTAACATCTCCATGCTTCGCTTGTTCCCGTCTGACATCACTGTAGAATCTGAGCATCCCAAGTACCTATGAAATTATCCTCTCAAACACACCCAAGAGCAAGGAAGTTATTATCCCTATTTTGTCACACTGGGGACTAAGTCACAGAGAGATTAAGTAATTCACCCAAGGTCACACAGGAAGTCTGAGGAAAGCTAGGAATTCAACCCTGAGTCTCATTCTAGAGCCATTGGCACAAACCCAACCTTCCTCCCAATTATGTTGTGAGAGGATGAGTAAGTTAATAGTACAGTACTTAATTTCAAAAGGAGGATCTGTTAATTAACATCTGTGAAAATCAGGCTCAATATTAAACAGTGAGTGTGGCCAGGTCTAGGTTACAAACTGTTGCTGGCATAGCTATATTAGTTAGGGGGTGTGATGAGATGTGATTTGTGACCTACACAGCTGTGCTGGCAAAAGCCTCTAGTGTAGATGCAGTTATACGGGCAAAACTTGTAACAACAAAAGTGAAATTTTGCTACTATAAGCTGCATACATACTGGAAGTGTTTAGCTAGTATAGTATGCCTGTATAACTATGCCATCAAAGCCTTCCAAGTGTAGCAAAATTCAGATCTCCTAACTCCCAGCCCTATATTCTACCATGAACTTGCAATGCCTCCAATTTCTCCTTCCTACAAAGCACAAAGTAAATATGTATAGTGCCTCTGAAATTAACAATTAGAAGTCACACACAGCATAGAACTGAGTTACTACAGAAGTGTCATGTTAGTCACTGGAAACGTATGTTTCTAATTTTACCTTTTGGTTTCGGGGCAAATCTTGAGCACTTGCAGGTGGATTGTAGTTCAAAACTAGTCTTCGAAACTCCAGCAGGTTAAATAATGACTGAAAAATTAAAAAAGAGAAACTATTTAAATGCTTTTGCAGAAGAAAACAAAATCTTTCAAATGTGCCTTAAAATAAATTTATTGTTAGGGACTTGCCATTCTGAAGTTCTTTTTACACAAGTATTGTTATTTAGATTGAAAACTTTGCCATATTTACAGTAGAGAGAAAATGTATATTGACAAAATGGCATAGTTTAAAAAAGTCATTTGTATGTGATTTCTTAAGATTTATATAAATCTTAGAAATCACATAATAAAAAATTATATAAAGTTTTTATTATAACTTAAGATGGCAGTAAAATAAAATTATTTATAATTCATATTTAAAGGTGGCATTATTTTCAAAACAAGAAAAGGAAAACTGAAGTTCTAAAGAAACTCCTACTTTCTTTACCAAAAACACTACTCTTACAAACTTACAGAAATTATTCCATGAAGATATGGGTTAACCTCTTAATATTTAATATAAATCTAAGATATTCACATGTCCCCCATCACCATAGTATCTGTACACCTCAATCTTTCATGTATCTTTCATCTTCACAATACCCCTGTGAGGCAGGAAAGTACTAGTATCCACAATTTACTAATGGGGATCTCAGGCACAAGGTGATGAAGAGTATGTATACTTGGGAGGGTGCGGGGGGGGGGGGAGAAGAGTCCTTTGGCAGCAAGTTTCAAAAGTGGGAACGTATACAGTGCTATTTTTAACCCCACAGCATGAGCCCTACAAGCCCGGATCAGTTGACCCAAGCTCTAAGAGACGTTTTTTTCCCCCCTTCAGTATACACATACTCTCAGTGACTTGTCCAACATCACACACAAAAAAAGTCTGTGGTAGAGCTGGGAACTAAACTGAGGGCTCCCAAATCAAGTGAGCTGCTATAACTTGAGCTAAAGAGCTAAGGCTCCCTAAAGAGCTACAGTTCCCTTGGGCAAGATTCTGCCACTCTTACCTCACAGTCCTCTTCATTTCAGTAGGACTGCTTGTGAAATAAGGTACTACTAAATGTAAGTAAGAGTGACAGACTCTGGACGCTGGTAAGTTAACATTGATCTGCAAGAATGGGGCAATGGTGGGGAGTTCTTGTGCCCTTTGTTTCTTCGTGATCTATCAAGAATCCCCTAAATGTTGGATTTTTTCTGCTGGTGTTTTACTTAATTACTTTAGAAAGTCATACTGTCTACCCAACAAGCACTGGTTCCACATGAGGTAGGCGACCTAAAACTGTATGGGCCACTGAGAATTAGTAGGATATCATATCACAGAGCAAGAAAGTGAAACCTGATTGCGACAGCACTTTATTCTTACTTGGATCATTTAAAACTCTTGAGGTTTTTTACCTTAAAAACGGTTGGGAGAAAAGATCATTTTGGTCAAGTTCTAACATTGTCTCTTCAATAAAGATCTAAAAGAGCTATTTCTAAGATTAAAATCCTTTCTACAGCTGTAAGTCCCCCAACAGAGGACATTCCTAGTATTTCTAAGGTTAAACAAACCAACAAACAAAAAGCCGTTCAGAATATCTTTATACAAGAACCAAAAAAGCAACCCATTTCTTCCCTTGCAGTAACCTTTCAGTATCTCCTTTTCTTCCCAAACAAGGATGATTAAATCGATCAAGTATTTTGTTTATACCCTTCAAAGCTAAGAAAGTTGAAATATTAATATTTAATTTAAGCTTCTTTCTAGCAACTCAAGAGAAATGATGATGGGCTTTTCATCAAATAAGTTACAGCACTATTATATGTATAAAATAAATCAGTTGACAGATAACGTTCAAAGACTGGCCTCTCTCCATGACTAATTCAAGTGCTATCATACAGCCAAGCTGGCCAAATTCACGTGTACACGTACACACACACGGAAAGTTATACACAAGCAGATGTTTTGACATAAAATTGAATCCACCACTTTGTTGGGATTAACAAGCTTCTGGTAGGGTTTTTAAAGTATCAACAGAGTACTTGACACTTTACTAACCTCAGCTTCTCCTTCTACCCCTAGACTAATAAAGAAACATCTGCATCTAAGAACTTATTTTATGCACTTTGTCCATTTTATGTTTTTTAGAACAGATCTATTCAGCGTTGTCATAAATTTCTCATACAAGGTATTTAGGTATCCAAGTCCAAAACATTTCGACAGCTTATTTAACTGCAGCCATGTGAGTGAGGGTAGTAGAAATTAGGCCAAAAATTGTTACATACCAAAAGGCAAGTAACAGAGCTCCAAATTTTATGTCATATTGAACGTTGCCTAGAATATTAGAGTTAGTAAGGTAAGGAATGTCTGTGTTACAGTTACTGAGTCAAATTCTCTGCTGGTTTAAACTGACTTGCAGACCTGTACCAAGTTTACATGCAACTGTCCAGGAGAGTACTTAAAAGCCCAATCATTTTTCTCCAAAAGAAAAACAGTTTTCCCATACTTTCATCACAAATCTAAATAGCAAGCCATCAAGTTTAAGTAGGGGGCATTGCCATGTATAAGTAGGGGCATTGCCAGCAGATCGAGGGACATGATCATTCCCCTCTATTTGACATTGTTGAGGCCTCATCTGGAGTACTGTATCCAGTCTTGGGCCCCACACTACAAGAAGGATGTGGAAAAATTGGAAAGAGTCCAGCAGAGGGCAACAAAAATGACTTATGAGGAGAGGTTGAGGGAACTGGAATTGTTTAGTCTGCAGAAGAGAAGAATGAGGGGGCATTTGATAGCTGCTTTCAACTACCTGAAAGGGGGTTCCAAAGAGGATGGATCTAGACTGTTCTCAGTGGTACCAGATGACAGAACAAGGAGTAATGATCTCAAGTTGCAGTGGGGGAGGTTTAGGTTGGATATTAGGAAAAAAAAATTTACCAGGAGGGTGGTGAAGCTGGAACCAAGATGACTACTGTGAGGCCATAAATATAATTTACCACATTATGATTTCACTGCCCAGATAGAACAATTGTAGAACATATTTTCTATGCGGCAGAAAATCCCGGTTGTTTAAGCAACCATTTTGTTTCTTAAAGTTAGCAACAATGGAATTGGAAGTTATTAAATAAGGTAAAAAACAACTCAAATCGGTACTTTAGTATACATTTCACCACCACTATCAAGCTCTAACAAAAAAAGTAGTTACTATGAAGATGATTCACATATTTTATTGTAATAATTTTTATTTGCCTATATTAGCTAATGATCCCTACACTAAACCCAGACAGTGCACAAGTGGAGTGCTTATTTAAATCTTTTCTTCTCTGCCACACATTTTTATCACATAAATTAGGGTAGAGCCTCCTTTGTCACCATATGTTTTGCATTCAAGTACTTATCATGCAAACAACATGGAGAATTACTCCAAAGTGAAACTGTGTAGGAGGGGGGAGGAATAACCCCCAAAAATCTATACAAGCAATTAACTATGATGAAAAGGAATCTTTAAAATAAATTGACTCAGTTCACCATGAATGATCTTTAAGAACATTTCAACAAAAGCCAGCTACATTCATTGCTATATATAGCCCTAAACCCATAACAATGAAGTATATGCTCTAAAAAAAGCTGAATCCTTGATGAGAAGGCATTAGTCCAGGGAGTGATATTTCACATTTTGTAAGCTTAATTTTCAGTGGCTAACAACTAAAAATAATCCTCCCTTTTTGGGAAATAAATCAAATATTCTTACTATTGAGTTTGTGTTCTTTGCAAATTACTGTAAAAAGTTTCTGAATATACAGTAATGCTTAGCACAAAAACATTACAATAAATATTGAAAATCCCATTAATTCTAAGAGGACTTAAATATATTACATTTTTAATATATCTGTGTATTTTATTTTGTGCAGCAAGATACAAAGTGCAGTATTATAACTTGGAAATTAGCTGATTTCCTATTACCTGAGAAATTACAGCAGAGACACCAGACCGCAATAAGCCTATCAGACAGTTTCTATCTCCTGGGAAAATAGGGTGGGACTCCTTGGTGGATCAAGTCCTGACCTATCCTGCCACAGGCACCTCTGATCCCTGTAGCCTATCAATATAGTCTCTCTCTACTCCTAGGAAACAGCAAGTACAGAAAGCAACCAGCATTAGCAGTGACAGAGATGGGACTATTAGAATGCTAAGGAGGGCAGGTAAGCTAAGGCTCCCAGCTGGTGGAAAATGGGAAGAAACAGAGGGATCATCCAGCACTTCACAAGGGAGCAAGATGGAACTTGCTTTAGTGATAGAAGAGAAATAGAAAAAAAATACTAAAAAGTTATTGTAAGACCCTATTTTGGGTAGGGACCATCTTTTTGTTGTATTTTTCTAGAATAGGCAATATAATGCAGATCCTGATTTTATGTATGGTCTCTAGGTGTTAAAGGAATACAAATAATGCCAACTGGACACAACACAGCCTTCAGTGTATAACACTGAACATCCATATCCTCCATATTCTAAGGATTAATAAGTATCTACCTCAATATTACATTAAATTATTGATGTGTAGAGACAGTGAACACATTAAATCCAGCGAACAGGTGTATAACTGAACCATGAACAGATTCTTCACTATTGTTTAGGTACCAATTGCCATTATAATACTAAAAGAGTAAACAAAAACCCAATAATTCTTTCTGGGTATAAGCATCATATTTTTGCTTATCATCAACAGGCTGTTTTATGTAATTTCAGACAAACACTTTCTCAAGGGAACCTTTCAAATTCTGTCTGCAGATTGCCAGCATACTGTACTAAGAAACAGTTGCTTCGATGCCAAATGTATGACTACTGTTTGAAAATATTTGGCTGTCAACTCTTTTTAGTTTCTTTTAAGGGAAAAAGAAAAAAAAATCTAGGAAAAGACTGATAAAATTGTATTTAACTTTCATTTCCCACATTGCAAGTTACATATAACTTATTAAATTATGTATTTTTAAAACTCAATTAGAAAAAGGTAACTTAAGTGTCAAAGGAATCTCTTACATAGGTCATTTTGTCTCAAATTCAGAGGTCAACGTGATTCTGAATACTGGTGCTCAACCAATTAGTGAGATGCTACAAAATAATAGCGTGATTTGGTGAGAGGATCTCTGTATAGATGATTTTTTGCCATACTGAGTTTCGATTCCTAGACCAATGATGAGTGGGTAAACAGTGGTCACAATGACACCACTGATGGAGCTGTTGTGCATAAGACTGTGTCGGCAGCACAAAGAGGCAATGATTTTTTTCAGCAAATTAACAAGACGACTTAAAAGTCAGAGAAAAAAATACAAAATTAACTCAGATGCAGACTGAGGGAAAATTTAGAAGAGATTAACTTAGCTGAAACCCAAAATCACAGACACTTTTCAAGTTGGGTTAATAAGACACCTTCACAAAGAGAGTGAGATAGCCATCATGGATTTCTGCAAAGTTCTTCACTTAGATTACAGAAATTATATATTAACTAATATGCAATATATTCTACAAATAGGAAGTGCTTTTACATATTTAATAAAAGTATTTCATCACTGTAATATGCTTCCTCAGCTCATCCAGGGTACTTAATGTCTGTATAGTTTTCATTGTTTAGATTTTAGTACCTTAGAGCAGAGATCGCGTCAGAGATTGTGTTTTGTGCAGTACCAAATGACCTCTTTTAAAGAGGTCATCAGGCATGCTACTCAAATCAGATATTTCTACTCTAAGAGAATAAATTATTACAACTTGGTTAGAGCTTGACTGATGCTGGATATTAATGAACGTATTTTGTTTGGGACAACTTGGTACTGCTAATACTCCAGTAGATTTAGTTAAAAGGGAGCAAAACTACTCAATTTATCCAAATTTTTGACATCTTGGAAAAAATTTCAGCAAGCTTGGTTATACTCGAGTAAAAGATGCACACCATTAGGGTCAAGATTACCATTACTAAAGAAGCTACTCTAATAGCAAGAAATAATATTGTATGGAAACCCTGTCCAGAATGGAGTACACGCCTCCCAACAACTAGGGCCAGGAGTTGTGTGTTTTTGTTTTGTGTTTTTAAACTATTTACCCACTTTGAGCCTGACCCAAACCCACTGGAAGTTAATGGAACAATTCCCATGGACATCAATGGGGTTTGAATTTAGCTCTTTACTTGGCAAAATAAGGGTGAGAAAAGATTTCAACACAAGGGCTTGAAAAGCATGCTACTATTTAAGATTAGACAAAGTAACAGGAAGTTACTGCAGCTATTCTAGTTTACCAAGGCCAAAAGTAAAGGTTAATTAAGTTGCAGTAAAAACCTAATGTACTAAACCCTCTGTTGAAAAGGTTCGTCAAACTGCCTTGTGGTTGATTAGTCCAGGATTAGACATACCCTACAAAAAGCATCAAAGAACAGAACATAAGCAGTACTGAGATTCTATACATTTCCAACCAAAAAAATCTATGTTAAAATTAAACTTAGTTGGTTGCAAGTCCAACAGTTAAAGTTCAGAAATGCCAGATTTACGATTGTCTGGGCAATCATAATTCTGCCCCTTGTGCATCGATCCTGTGCACTGACTGAGGCAGAGGTCCCGAGGAAAAAAATACTATAACTACATCATAATGCATCTAGACATAGGGGACGAATTAAGGTTGCGTAGATAATATCTTAATTTTTGAGTGTTTGGCTCAGCACAGTGTGAACATTATTTTGATATCGCTATTTAAAAAAAATTCTTAGGGTTCATTCAAAGGAAAAAAAGGTAAAAACAAATACTAATATGTCCAACTGTACCAAGTACGCAATCATGCATCAGAGAATGAATCCTGAAGTTTCAGCATGCAACACATGTCTGCCACTTGAAATATACAACTGACAATAGGAGAAGGCTGTGCTACTGACAACATGCTGAGGCATTGGGGGAGAGCAGTGGCACTCTCTCCCACAGACACTGGGAGAGCTCCTGAGCCATGCATCATGGTGTTTTTCTATTGCGGGAGAGTGGGGATGCTAAGGCCAACTGTCAGATTTAGCTCTCAACTCTGCTCACCGCTACAGCTCCTCTGGCAGCCCTCACGTGTTACCAGTGCAGTGTCGTCTTCTGCTACTTTTTGAAGTGGCCCAGCTCTTTGGAATATTCATGTTCATATATTTTGGCATGCGGCAGAAGTTCCCATGAGCCATGCAAACAAAAGGCGGCAAACAGTGATTTTTACTAGCTTACATCTCAGCTAAACTTGAACTGAATTTCAGGGGACCAGAAAATAACACTTCCCTAGACAGAATTGTCTAGCAGAAATTTCAAAGATGAGTTGCAAATAATGAAGGTGTTAGAGCTTCTAAAAAAATAAACCACCACAAGAATCTTTCATAGTGACAAATGTTAGGTGATCTAAATACATATGTCGCTACTAGGTTCCCCTCTATTTGTCAATCAAGATAAAAACAGATTCTCTCAGTTCTCTCTCATCATGTTGAGCCTAAATGTAGTCCATTCTTCAGTAACGGCTTTTGATGTTAGAGCAGTGAAACACTGCGAGGAACCCAGGGTTGCAGGGGAAGTGGTGACACACCCTTACTGGTCTGGGTTGTACTACAAACCTCATGACAAACATGTTAGGTCTTCAAGCTACCTGCTGTACAAAGTACTAATTAATTTGAAAATATGTATTACGTACCTGGGTTGGAAATGGTGGCTCTCTGCCAAATATGCCTACACTGACAGGGAGCACCATGGCAACAAGTTGCATAGGAAACCTGAGGAAGAGCGAAGATGCTGCCTAGCAATTGGTAGCTTCTAGCAGCAAAGTTAGAGCCCTGAGAGTTGGGTCACGGCAGTTGGATTGTTTGATAGGAAAAAGAAATAAATTTAAGTAGAAGGGAAATATGGTGAACATCCCAGTTCACCTGCATTTCCCTTCAGTGGTCCAGCAAGGGTATCCACTCTAGGCTTCAGGCTCCTCAACAGTCACCTCTCTTGTCCCTCTTGACATGGGTATTTCCCCGATAACTCCCAGCAGGGAAGACTGCCTAAACTTCACTTGGTTTTCTCTTCAGAGACTAACAACAATGGTAACTTGTGACTGTGGCAATTACAAACAGCTCCTTCTAAGCAAGTGCAAGTAAAAGCATTACAGAGAAAACATTAAAAACAATAAAAGGACCTACATGCATGCTAACAGGCTTACCAGAGATCATCCCCACACTCCAACAATGGTTTTGGTTAGTGATTAGCCCTTCAAACACCACACAAGGTTTTTAATTGTGGTCACCAATTCATAACCACTTTTGCTTAGAATTCGTTCCTCCACAAGTTAGAGAGTCCCTCCTTTATCTAGTTTTGGCCTTTGAAGAGACCATTAATAGGTAATCAGCCAGACAATGGGTTTCTCTTGAAGCTTCAAAAGGATGGCTCCAGAGGTGAGTAACTTCCATTCTCCTCTTCCCAAATATTTCCTATTAAAAATCACTCCGCGAAAAATTAAATCTTGTTTAGTTCAGTGTTTCAAAACAAGAGTCCTTTGAAGCACATAAAAAACTTACCAGTGTTTACATTCCTGTCTCCCCATATAAGAAGTCACATACCATCCCATAATAATAAATAAACCCATTCACATTTTTAATACAATGACCTTCTTAGATATTTCAACATAGTTAAAAACTATTTGTCCAGAAAATTGTAGGATATTGTCATACCTATCACAGTGAAAAATACACACCTATAAGTCTCTGAGCAGTAAAGCAGCTACTGAGCATTCAAAGCATGAAAGATATAGGGGACATATGGAAAGTAGCTGAAAAGAAGCAAATAGAGTTGGTAACAAAGTTTGAATCTCTTCTGCTTCTTTAGGAGGACACATTAAATAAGACAAACTGAACTAGAGAAACAAAACAAAAATCTAGCATGAAGAAGGGTGAAGTGCAACTACACCAAGGAAAAGGAAGACTTAACAGAAAACCAGAGAGCACTGTTACAAGTGAGCATGATGAGCAAACAGTTGGCAAGAGCTACTAACAGGACACTCCACACTGACACATAATTAAAAGGCGGCACCCTGGCATCACTCACACATGCTCCAGTATGGACACATAATTGTGCTATTAGACAAATGGTAGCACAGGCAGTATTCATTATTGTTTATGAAAAGAAGAGATGTTGGGTTAGTGGGGAGCCCTCTCACATGATAAATAATTGCTCAGATGACCAAAAATCTTTAGCACTATTTTTTTTTTAAACTTCTAGAACATGTGACAAGACAGGAAAAAAAGCAAGGAAATATCTCCTGCTAAAAATGAAACAGAATTGCCTTAGGCATGAAGGAAGGAATAGCCTCCATACAAGAACACTATGCTCACATGCTCAACTTTACACAGAAGAATAGCCCCACTGAGCTCAGTGGGACTACTCATTCATAAGCATTTGCAAGATCAGGGCCGTAGGTTGTAGACTTGGCCAGGGACCTAGTTTCCCTATGCGTTTGCACAGCATCTAGGATAAAGGGGCCCCTATCCTGACTGTCACCCCTAGGTTCTACCAGAGTACAAATAGCCACCACCAAGATATTATTTAGCATTTATATAAGTAACTTAGGATATTAAGTCATTAACAGAATACATCTGTACACCTACAATTATGAATGTTTTAAAAACATACTCTAAGCTCTCAAGTTTCTGCACTTTTCCTACCAAGTTAATACTTCTAAACTTGTACAAAGGCATCCACATACATTTCTTAATACTTCTGATATTAGTGATTCTCTCAAGTGTACTTGAGGAGGAAGAATCCTTGAGGGTTTGAACTAATGTCTTAGCAAGTAAGTGAAGGGAAAACTCATTTTACAACCACTTTGTTTTAATATGGATTCATTTGTAGTCTTTAGAGATAATCTAAACATGTATTTTATTTTGATATAGGATCCTTAAATAGCTTTCTGAATTTATTTTAAAGTTATGGTACATTATTAAAAATTACTTAATTTAATTTTGTTTACAGGAGTTTATTTTTAACTGAAGTTTGGTCTTCAAATAAAAATTGAGAACTCTCCTACCTTACTCTCAGTTAAAAAAAGACATGCTTCAACAACACAAATGCCATTTCTAGAAATGTTTGCTTCTTGTAACAGGTTTTTTGCTGCCACTCTCTCTAAATGACTGCTCTAAGACACTCCCTAAATGTAATCATGGACTAGTTCCAGTTTCATGTTCAAATCAAAATTGGCAGAGAAATTGACAAGTAGAAGCCAAGCAATATTGCATGAGACTGCACACTGAAATGTTAAATGTATATTTTATAAGCTTTGCTATAGGGCAGAACAGAACAGAAAAATGCACCACTGATTTTTGTATTTATTTTCATTTTGGTTTGGACTACGTTGCACAGTATATTATTGTGACTCATGTAGGTAACACTAGATATTGCTGACCTCTAATCAGGTTTCAAAATGATCCTAAAAAAGGCCTGAAATATTTTTATAGTTGATGCAACCCAAGGAGTCTATCCATCCTGTGGTTAAATAAATACTGAATAAGATAATGTCCAAAATTAACCTACACATAGTATACTAGTATGGTTGTCTGAAACATAATTCTCTCTAGTTGACATGCAAAACATAAATAACCTACCTTTTCAATCAAAAAGACTATGGAAACATAAATGAGAAGGGTAATTTTATTTCGATTAAATTTTCTAATTATGAACAACAGTAAATATACCATTTATCAAGGTGTAATGTTTTAATTGTGAAAACTACAGAATTTCACACAATACAAGTAGTGACCATAAAAAACTGGCCAGTCCTTTTATAATCCAGCTTCAAGGTGTAAAGTAGCACATTGAGTGCAATTAACATGAGATCATAGGTCTAGCATCAACTTCTAAACTCTCGTGTCACAGTTCAGTGTTTCCACTGGCTGATGGACAAAAACCTAGACTATTCATTTGACATTTTGTATAAAATTAGAAAAAAAACATTTATAAGAATGCTAAAGTCAATCTTCCTGAAAATCTGACAAAAATATGTGAATGAGAGAATGACAAAGCAACAAATTAAAGAACTACCAAATCAAGTTTCTCACAATTTGAAAAAATATTTGATCAAAGATAAATGTTTTCAAGAGTGGTGGGCTTTTCCTTTTCTTTTTCAAAAGCCTATAGTGTTGCTGTGATGATTTGGGGATTTTGCTTGTACTATTTGTGAATTCTGGTTGATATTATGAAGTTGTTATAGAATTTTTGCTATGAAAATTGCTCTCGCTGAATGCCCCTATATAAATGTGGATGTCATTATTGCTAGCAGGACCAGCAACAGGCACGTACCAGACTGAGGACAATGGGGAGTATTTAACCTTAATGACTATACTCTGACCACAACTAGTTCTGCTAAGGAGAGTGCCTAACATGGAAAACCAGTTTTACCAAGTTGGTCTGCATGGGGCTTGGGAGTTTGGAGCAGTGGTAGGCTATCAAGCAAGACTAACAAACTGGTGACTAATCAGGAAGTTATAAAAGATCTTGCAGTCAAGAGAGGGGAAGGACTTGAACTGAGCAAGATCAGAGAAGCTGAGCTGGGGAAGAAGGCTCCAAGTTTCATAAGAACGGCCATACTGGATCAGACCAAAGGTTCATCTAGCCCAGTACCCGGTCTTCAGACAGTAACTAATGCCAGGTGCCCCAGAGGGAAGGAACAGACCACGTAATCATTAAGTGATCCATCCCATCGCCCATTCCCAGCTTCTGGCAAACAGAGGCTAGGAACACCATCCCTGCCATCCTGGCTAATAGCCATTGATGGACCTCCCCTCCCCTCCATGAATTTATCTAGTTCTTTTTTATACCCTGTTATAGTCTTGACCGTCACAACCCCCCCAAGTAATATACTGCAACAGAAGGACACTGGACAGCCCCAGACAACCCTGACACCTGCCAAAAGAATGCCCTGGATGGGTGAGGGAACTGAGGAAGGAATGTGCGTATGTTAATTATTTTTGTTAGGTCTGTATTTCTCATAGGGTCAAGTAAAGAGCAATAACGTTAAAATTCTGGACAAAGTGTCTCTGTTACATGCTACACTCATCATGTGGGCCCTTGAAGAAGTAAAACAGAAGGCTCACGCCATCAGGTGGAGTTCTGGGACCGAGTGTGCTTAAGCGATAGGGTGAGTCTGAAAGACCAACAGCGATTCAAGGGTCAAGGCAGTTTGTAGGATAGGATGCTAGACAGAGGGTCTGCACCCAAAGAATATGCTTGGGGACCCCAAGGGCAATGCCTGGACTCTGTTCAGAATCCAGAAGCTTTAAAAACTCAGGGATCAGCAGCAGGATTCCTCCAAAAACAATCTGGTGAGTGACCAAGAGGGGGCACTGGACTGGATCTGTGAAAACTGGGTGTTAATAAAAAACAAACAAACAAACAAACAAAAAAAAACTTAGCTAGATACATAAAACTCAAGCCTTTCAACATTTTGCTATTGCATGAGACCCTGGGAAGAACACGACTGTAAACAAGTTTGAAACTAACTGGCCCATTTTCACCATTCAAGCAGAGAAGCACACACACAAAACAGATAATGAATAATAGAACAGTTTGGTGGAATTTTTTTTTAATGCTTTTAGTTTTACAGATTGAGGTGTTATCTGCAGCTCTGCTAATATAAATAGTTTATTTAAAACACAATACTTTTTAGCCTGACAGCATCCGTACAATAGAAATTCATCAAAAACTGAGATAAAAAGAAATATTCAAGTTGCAGTGGGGGAACTCTAGATTGGATATTAGGAAAAACTATGTCACTAGGAGGGTGGTGAAGTACTGGAATAGGTTACCTACAGAGGTGGTGGATTCTTAGAGGTTTTTAAGGCTTGGCTGGACAAAGCCCTGGCTGGGATGATTAGTTGGGGATTGGTCCTGCTTTGAGCAGGGGGTTGGACTAGACGACCTTCTGAGATCCCTTCCAACCCTGATGTTCTATGATCTAGTTTAACGTCTTAAGATGCAGGAGTGGTCTTACAACTTAATTATACTTTGCATACTGTATATTGTTTAAGAAACATCTCTCTCCAATTAGATCTCAGTTATTTTCACAATATTCAACAGCTAATATATACATATTTTCAAGATATCCACAGAATCATTTAAAGGTGAACTGATTTCCCTTTAGAGTAGAGTAATTTAGTTAAAAAAAATTCTAAGACTTCATAAGCATTATGCATAAAGAATATTCGATATTAGTCTAACACAATATTTTACTAGTTCAGAGACACGCTGTGGTAGACTTATCCACCTTGAGTACTACTTTACTTCTCAAAAATAGTTCTGAACTGAGCAGGACTGCTTGAGCAATAAGGTATTACAGTGAGTATGGAAGGCAGAATTTGGCCCTACCTGTATAGATTCATGATTATTTCGGCTAGCAAAACGTCTTTTAGGTCATGAAGTCTATCTCCTTGAATCACAGGCCAATACTGACAGATTTCTACAGGAATACAATTCAATCCTAGTCTAATCTTGCCTTGATCATGTTCAGTGATAAGATTTTGCTTCCCTTGAGAAATTATCTACAGTCTCATTTACTTCACACATTTAACCTATTTCTTAATAGCTTACTCTAAATGATTCCACTCAAATGTAAACCTGGTATACCAATTCTGGCTACTGAAAACTGCTTTTACTGCTTTTTGGATTTAAAAACCAAATGAGCAAAAAAACCTCAAATCCTGATCAAGGAACTTGAATTCTTTTCACCTTGTTACAAAGGAAAATGAAAAAGGTTTTGTACACATAATTGTGTCAAAACTAACAATAAAGTCTTCATACCAGCTGTACATACAAACAGTTTACCCAGTACAACAATATGTGTATCTTAGCTGGGCTAGCCAGACTAACCCAAGACAGAATGACTCAGGCTGCACGGGCCTTTTTCCTCTCTTCCAAAGATCTTCTCTCTGCTTCTTACCCCAACTTTGTGGCTATCCTATGAACAGTCCATTGCTGGGTGGTGGGATTGAAACATCCTAATCAGTAGAACTGCAACAAAGGTTAGTCAGCCACTCCTCCTCCTCCCACCTCTAAGTCATTTGCACATAAATATTTTAAATAAAATGTTATTCCTTGATTTTCAAATATTCTGAGCACCAACAGCTGCCAAAGTAGTAAGTGTGAGCTACAGGCCCTCATTACCTTTGAAAAATCATGCCCTTCATCGTTAATTAACAAGTTTTATGACTTACTTCGACACCTCACCAAATCAGATCGGTAATCCACTATACATACCGTACTAAAACCAATATGAACTTTTATAGGCACATGGTAAAGAGATAATGCTAAAATATATCTTATTCCTTAGCTTTAAGAATAGAGAGGGAAAGTAAGTTTAGATACTGTATCACCAATTAATTTTGTATAAATTATATAACAGAAAGTACAGCTAATTAGCAAACGCACTTACCTGAATAACAGCACTAAACCAGCATGTGTTGCCAACATTCTTTAATCCAACCGGACAACTGTCTTGCCTTTTTCGATCATAAGGGTTTGGAGAGTCACTCCACACTTCTGGATGTGTCCTTTTCAAACTTGCTTTATTTTCTGCTATACTGGCTTCTAGAACTCTTAGAAAGCAGAAAGAGAAATGAAAAAATTAAAAGTAAAACAATAATACAGTAAGATAATGGTATGATATGTAGTTACACCTACAAATATTAATACAGAAATAATAACTAATCATTTGGTAATTTATCAGATTTATTCTTGACTCAAACACTTTTTTTTAATGTGCCAGAATGCACATTGGAAAATAAGATGGTACTTTATTTGCAGATGCAGTACTGTAGCTGATTTTCCACAATAAATGGCATTACATAGTCATGTTTACGAATGGAGAAAGCTTTCATGACTGAAGGATACCTATTTTTAATTCCACTAAATAAAGGAAATTAATTTTAAAAAGTCAACAAAGACCAATCATTTAAAACTGGGTCCTAGCTGTTTAGGTAGACAACAACAAAGTGGGAAACAAAAATAGTTTGAGAATCTACCAGTAGTCACTTTTCATCCACACGTATCACAGTGCTTTAGAAAGAATATCACCACCATTTGACTGATGAGAACCTGTAATGAAGGAAATTTACCTAGCTCGCTCAAGATCATGCAGCATACCAGTGACAAGCAGATTATGGAATCCATGTTTCTGGATCCCCATTTCCACATCCTGTGCAGTGGATTCATTGCCTTCTGTAGTTCAAGTGTACCTTGTGGATTAGGAAAAACCCACTCCTCTACCCAGAAAATCTTAAACTGCTCCCATACAGAGTAGTTGTCATATTCAAGACTTCATATTCCTTGTAAGAAATGTGTTATTCAGATACAAGGAATTCATCCCTTATACAGAAGCATAACCAAAACTGGAGCAAAAGCTCAAGAGCCCCATTGAATTTAAATCATTGAGATTTCACTATATAGGGCACTGTAAGGCAGGCATTTTACCTTTTAATTTGGCTATTAACTAAAACAAATTACTTCCCATATTAGCAAAAATCAGTATTGCCTCAAGAGAACCTGAAAGATAAAGGAACTGGTTTTTAATTTTTTTTAATTTTTTTTTTTTAAAGTTGCTTCCCCCATCGTCAGCATTTCTTTGGCAAAGTTAGGTGACAGCTACACTTTGGGAGAAGATCAGCTATTTGATGATGGCATTAAAGAGGACTTCAGAGCAAATATCACATCAATTTAAAACAATTTCTTGAACAGCAAGTACAATCTAAACTCTGGTTTGCAACTGATTTTGGTCAACAGTTGTCAGAATAATAAATAAATAAATAAATAAATAAATAATAACTGGAGATATACCAATCTCCTAGAACTGGAAGGGACCTTGAAAGGTCATAGAGTCCAGCCCCCTGCCTTCACTAGCAGGACCAAGTACTGATTTTTGCCCCAGATCCCTAAGTGGCCCCCTCAAGGACTGAACTCACAACTCTGGGTTTAGCAGGCCAATGCTCAAACCACTGAGCTATCCCTTCCCCCGTAACGTGCAATATAGTTCATGTGAGATCTGCTCAGCCCAGCCAAAAAAAGGGCAGTCAGAATACCCTACAGTGAATTTCCTACGTAGCCTTTGCAAGCAGGGTTCATAGAGAGCTCCAGATGGATTGTAAGACTGGTCTCCCCAGGCGGAACTGCCAGGGCAGGGTAGAGGAATTCTGTCACCTGTACAACTATGGGGGTCCATTCCCTGGCACAAGTGAGTGAAACTGGCATCCCCTGATGTTTTACCTACTTACCTTCTGACACCAGAGGTTTTGCCACAGACCAATAGCATTTATGTATTCAGTTCATTTTTAATTATTTTTCTTTTTAAAAAATTCTCTCTCTTCCTTTAATAGTAGAGAGTTCATCAGTTTGATCACCTATAGGTCTGTCTTAGCTCAGTTTAGATAAAGCTTTATTACTAAAGCTGACTTTCACTAGCCTTGTGGCAATTTCTCCTAGTTAGAAAGAAATCATCTGCTGGGAGAAAATTAGGTCTAACACTATCTGCCCTCAGATAACATAGCGCTTTTATAGTCAATAACCATAGACTCAAACATCAGCCTCAAATAAATTCATGTCACAGTATGATACTTAGCTTTTCAATTCCTTAGTCAGTTTTTGACAAGGAAGTAGCTCTGGACACAACAACTACAGTGTGCAAGAACCAGTTATGGCTCAGTAAAACAGCTATTCAATATAAATTACTTGATGGGATATATTGAACCCTCTCAGCCTCCCAACTCATATTGAAATTGCTGCCAAAGGTTAAGCAAAGGAAGTTTGATACTAGGCCATTCTTATGTATGTAATATGATGTGGGACTTATGAGAAAGAATCCCTCACGCATTGTCCTTGACACATGGAAGCGATCTGTCAAGATAATTGGGACGAGTATGTCTTACTTCTGGCTCTGGGTATCATCAACCCTTTTCAAAATCACAGCATATCGAACAGAAAATGGCTCCCAACAACAACAAAAAAAGTTATTTAATTGGAAGAGCAAGACCAAGACATGCATCAATTCATGAATCTCTTGATGCATTTTTAGACAGGACTCACCGTGTAGAAAAAATGACCTTAGTTTTAACAAGTAAAGGGACCTTTGGGTACAATCTTGCACTCTTTAGCCAACCAGAAGTCCCACTATCATCAGTGGGCACTCTGTCTGGGTACTTTCTAGAGTTAAAGAGCTTGACATCTAGGATGACTCTACCCCTTTCTACCACTGCCATTAAATATGGTAGCTATTTACATGCTCATACTATTACAATCCTAATTATTTTACTCATATTTATACTTTGTTTGAAACCATCAAGTTTTAAATGATATAGCAGATGAGGAAGTAAGTTATAGAAATTCTAGTAAGGACAGCTGCCTGTTTGATAACAGAACACATTAGTCATCTGAGAAATCTTAAGGTCATTAATATTCAAAGAGCAGTATATTTGAATCTTTTGAGTATCAGGACAGGTGACTAAGAGTTCTGGATACTCTAAGCTTGCTTCTTCTTTAGAGGCAGCTATGGCCAAATGTAATTTGTGGACCACAATGCAGCTGCTATCACATGTCCTATAAAATAAAAACCTGTATCGCAGGAATGTTTGTAAGAAAACAACTGGGCGAGCTTTATCGTGTTAATGCACTGGACTTCAATGCTTTATGGAGAGATTCAGCAGGGAAGAAAAAGACATTTTTACTTTAAAATAACAGAATCAATATTCCTCAATGACAATAGTTTGCGTGCACGCATGGCCATTTGGACTGCACTTCTCTCAATAACCTGGTATTGACCAGTTCTAAAAAAATGTCAATTTAATGCAAAAAAAACAAAACTACTGTAATGTTTCATGAATACAGTGATCACACAAATCAATAAATTCATAATGTTCCCATAGAAACCTTAATTCCACCTCTAGCAAACTCATTAGGCACCTCTCATTTGTGCCTTTGAAAATCTTACCCATAATGAGGATACCAAATTAAAAGATACGTGTCCTTCAATTATTAAAACTGATTTTTTCCAGTTGTGCTTTCTTGCCGCTGGAGTTTTTATTTGACTTTTGCCTTTCCCTTAGCCTAAGAAATAAAAACTGACTGCTGCATTTGCCCTTGTTTCCTTTTTAAAAAAAAAAAAATTAGTTTCGCTTTCTGGTTTTCAGAACAGAGAAAAGCTGCCAACACACAGCAAAGAAATGAATGTTAGTATCCAAGAAGAAAAAAATTCTGTGTGTGTTAGGCTTTCTATACATATAAAAAACAAAACCTAAAATCCTGTCATAAATTGACCATAGTATCTCTGTAAACCTTAAGTGTCAAATTTCTGTATTTGACTTGTATTCAAACTTATTACATGAACAATACACATCTATAATTAAAAGATAAGTATGTTGCTAGTATAAACAAACATTCTTTATTTTATTTTGGTGAGAATGTATAGGATTGACCAGAGAGATCCTATATGCTTCTTGTATACGTGATACAAATAAAATGGCATATTGGTTTGCTAGTTTCTGCCACCAGAAAAAAATACTAAAAAACATTTGCAGTATTTACTTGTCGATCAGAAGATTGCCAAAAGTGGTTTTTTTAATCTTTGCAGTGTGGAAAAGGGACTATGGGTAAGAAGAAAAAGGTCTATGTCTAGAAGACCCTTCAAAAGCAAAAGAAAAGATCCTGAATAGAGGCCAAAGCAAAGAACAAAAAAGGAAGTCGTCCTGCAAGATGCACCTAACCCTCCGACACTATTATGAAAACAGTCTAACTAAAAGTTCACAAGAGCTGAACTTCTCATATGAAATTAGAGAAAAACAGCTTTGGCTGTCTTGTACTAAAATAGTAATTTATGAGAAATTATGCCTGAACATACATATACTGAAACCTGAAGAACAATATCACCAGCCACATTAACTAACTGCCAGGAGAAAATCTCCCTCTTGTCTCATCCCCTCCTGTCATCCTAAGGAATGTCAGACATTTTAAACTAGTCCAATAATGAGGACCCTGATCACTAAATAGCCTTCCAGATGTATGGGAAGAACTAGCTTTAATGGGCATGTTTACGTTTGCAATTAGCACAGTTTCTATTTTTCAAAGAAAAATATTGTAGGGAAAGGTGGGAATTTACACTTCAGAGAAGAAGCCTTTTCATTATATCTGTGACTTTGCTAAACACAATGTGCTAAGCAATGCAATTGTTGTGGTGGGCCTCCTAGCTCCAACTTGTCTCAGACTTAAGGTAAAGGGCCATTTTGGAGGATAAAGCAACAACAGCTAAAGCAGCTTAACTTTCTGTGGGAACCACAGGCATGCACAAAAACCTCAGTTAGGTGCACACTTAACAAGATTACCAAATAACCATTGCAACTGGGCAGTACCTCACTTTCAAACACTCGTACCTTGGGTCAAATGAAAGCTACTTTCCTCCACAGAAAGGCCATGCATAGCTCTTCAGCGAGAACTATATCCACAGTTAATTGCAACTTTCAAGACTCTCATTTCAGCTCTACTGCTGTTCACAAAAGAGGTCACAATATATTTTCCATTTTTTCTTTTTTTAAACTTTTTAGCAAAAATAAACACACCCTCATCCCACCCCTCCACCTTAGGCAAAACCAAGTCTAGAATATTTCAGTCCAAAATGTGAATGTTTTTCAGAATTCTGACCCTCTGAAACAAACAAGTTTTGTAACAAAACCATGTTGCCACCTGTAATGTGGTAGCTCTTGTTTCTGCTAAAATTTAAGAACACTAACAAAATTATACTTTCCTGCCACAGAAGTGAAAAAGTGTTATCGTAATAATGAACATTGCAAGCATACAAAGAAGTGGTTAGCTTCGTAATCATATTTTGCTTTCGAACTCTTTCCCAAATACACCATAGAAATGTCTTTCAATTTTAGGTTTGATTTTAGAAAAAAATTGATCAAAGGTCTCTGCTTCCAAACTGGTCCTAGGTATTTAAGCAAATGTGCAGCCATGAAATATAGCATTAATTTCTAACTTAAAAATAGAGGGCTGGTTTTTCAACAGAAAGCATACAGTGCAGTAAAGCAACACTCCTGAAGCCAGATGTATCAGCAGCACAACAGATGAAAATTAACAAGTTCTTCTTTATTAGATGGGGGTGGGGGGGAAACACAGGCCAATCTCTGAGTCTTTTAAAATTTTATTTCTGCTTTATGTAAGTTGTTTCTTTACCTGCTAATGGCTTGTTCCTCATCTGTTATTCCAGTCTCCCTGAATGCCCTGTTTGATTCCTCCAAACTCAAGGCAATTGCCCTCTGAAGATCATCTTTATCATCTCCAGTGAGATCAATCACATCTGAAAAGCAAAACTATCTTTCTCAAAATTAAAAGTGAAACAGAATGAAAAATAAATCTTACGGTAGAGGACACAAAACCAGCATGGACTGCTAAACCAGATTCAAATTCCTCCTCAAAATTCACTTCTTTTGGCTTGCTTTCCACCACTAATCTTAATGTCTTCACTACCTACTCCCTCTCCTACCTGATAATTAAAATAAGGAAGAAAAAGAAAAACACAACACTTGCTCCTTTGTAACTAATGCTCTACAAAGAGCATTTTTCCCTTTTCCAAAGGCTTCCTGTTTCCCAAGTGGTCTCCATCAAGTTACCCATCAATATAGGACTGGTTCTGCAAACTTATAGCTTCCTGCAAAGTCCCTTCTCTACTACTGCTTTTAAGTTCAGTGGTGTAACTGTCTTTATCAAGGCCAAGATACTGCTTTTTCCCAAATTACGTTTGATGAAAATAGATTTTCCTTAAAGGATATCTTCAAAGAGAATAGTCACTATTATCTCACATAGAGCAATGCGTGCTGAATGTCCCCAAAACACAGACAAAAGCACAATCTTGCTAACACTTGCATGTGTATTGTATACACACACACAGTCAGTGAGATTAGTGATGTAGGTAAGGTAATTACATACATAGGCATTTGCAGGATTAAGACCTAAGCAAGGAGTCAGCACATTAGGCTAAATCTTCCCTTTTTCCTCCCATTCTCCCTCTCACACTTTTTTAGTTTGAAACTAAACATGTTGAATTTCCTTCAATCTGAATAGTGGAAGCAACCAGCACAACATTCAATTACCAAAAACATCAAAGAAAAATGATCAGAGATTGAGGTTCAAAATAAGTGTCCCCACTCTGGCAATCCATCTAGCCTTTTTTTTTTTTTTTTTTTAAACCAAATGATTAAAAATGTAAGGGGCCTATTTCTTACTTTCCCTACAATAGCAGTAACCACACACACACAAAAAATAATTTTATCAGCTGCCAGCAAACATAACTTATGTAAACTTCCCAACCTACTCTATGTAGCAGTAGAAACTCCTCTTTACTCAGCAGAGGAAGTATATTCTCTTTAACAGCCTCCCACTGCTAAATTATGCATTCCAGTCAAGCAGAGAAACTCTTCCCAGGGCAGTCAGGCTAATGGGAATGATGGCCAGCTGTGCAAGACTGCTAGAAGGACAGGGGACTGAATGTATCAGACTTTCCATGGCTGAAAAATCCCACTTTGCAAGTCAGTGGGAGGGAAGGAATTATGTTGTACAAAGATGACCCTCACGTGTACCTGTACGATGTCAAACCCAGAATCAGTGCAGTGCCATTTTCACTTTCTTTCCTGTTCTTAAGGGCCAGAGCAAAGTCAAACAAAGCAGCTATGTCAAGGGTAACTCCAGCCTAAAAGCAATGTTAAAAGCAGATGGGAGGTGGGTGACAGAATGGAGAGCTACAAACTTGGGAGTTATAGAGGAAAGGAGGTGAGGCAATTTGTTTACATTTCCCCTTTCACTGCCTAGCCTTTGTAACTCATTCCCAAGAACTTCTCGTTTTAGCTTTCCCCTGATAGATTAGCCTGTGGTGGAGTCAGTATCCACTATTTTCCCAGTCTTATATAGCTGTGGATACTTTCTGTTGAATCAAAATAATACACTGAAAGTGAGATATTACAATCATTTCCATAGCTACACACCAATCGCAAATAGAAGCTGCAGCTAAGAAACGACAGTTCTTTTCTCACATCTTCAGAAATTAGGCATAGCACTGGCCCTTCTCCCACTGCATTCCTCCTCACCAACTTCCACCAGGGTCTCTGTTATTTGGTTGAAATTCAATTTAATTTAGATTTTGAGCCCTTAGGGGCAGCAACCATGTGTTCTTACCTGTAAAGCAATATACACATCTATATCACCTTAGTAATAAACAGAAAGAATAACAGCAAAGTAACTCATTTTACTTTAAGAATCTATGTGATGCTTGGAAACAGTTCCTGAATTGATTTTTTATTTTTTTAAAAGAACATTTAGAGTCTCAGGCTTGCAAATCTCACTCCAGAGGGGGCTAAATCCATTATGAAATGATAGCTTCCTTATTAGCCAAGTGTAACACCTGATGCATTATGGATTTTAGTATTCTGTACATGCCAATTCAGACAAAAAACTGGAAATTTACAAATATGGCACCACACCTGCAAACTGAGAGACTTGGCCATTCAGAGGCAGTAAAGCAGTTGGGAGTGTTATCCAGTGGGCAGCATATTGATTTAGGGCTCTGAGCCACTTGTTATTCAAAAAAATTTGAAAAGTAACAATTTCAGTTTCTGTCATTGCCAAAACCATTTAATGAGTTACAGCTCCACAATTTATAATTATCTGTCATTATGCATTTCCCACCCATTTGCTGGTAGTCACTTAGCAACCCTGCAGTCTCACTGAAAGTTTCCTATATTTCCAGTTGCAGAGTGCTGGTAGTGATCACAACTAATAAAGGATGAACCTAAGAACGGCCATATTGGGTCAGACCAAAGTCCATCAAGTTCAGTATCCTGTCCTCTGACAGTGGCCAATGGCAGGTGCCCCAAAGGGAATGAACAGACAGGTTATCATCAAGTGATCCACGATGGTGAAAGGTTAGTTTGGGGTATATTGGGGGAAAAGCAGGTTGGAATAAATGGGCATCCTCATTAATTAGGTGAATCTAGGATTACATCAGTCACTTCTTTGGAGAGGTGGAGGCTTCTGCAACCATTCCTTTTTCATTGTGGTTGATAAGAAATCTTTGAGTTATCCACATCTTATACAAAAATTAAAAGGAAGAGTCAATATTTAAGTGAAAAATAAAAACTTAGAAATCTCATTTTCTTCACACACACCATCCAAGACACAAAACACAGTAGTTTTATCACTGCAAACTACCCTGCATCGAGCCTAGACATAAGTTCCCACTGCTAAAAAAGCAAAGGCTGCCAAAATATTTCAAGGTCAAAGTCCACTGACACTTTGCCAAAATTGTATTTTTTTCCTTTTTCTAGTTAATGGACAACACATTTTTAATATTTTAAATGTTTACTAACGTACTATTAGCCTAAATGCTAAGAACACCACAAAAATGTACTGTTAATTGGTGAACTAAGAACAGAAGTTGATCATATAGTATTAAAACAAAAAGGAGATTCCCCATCTACACTTTGTTTCTAAAAATTTTGCTAGTGAAAAGTATTTTTAAAGATAACATATAATTACACATCACCAAACAGCTTTTAGTTTATATGGTGCCTGATTCCAAGCCCACTGACGTCAACAGAAATGCTCCAATTGGTTTCAAAAGGCTTTAGCTCAGGTGCTATATGATTTTCTTTTATAAATTGTACTTCACTTCTCATGTGTTCATATGCATTTTTCCCCAAACAAACAGTTACTACCTATTACTTATCCCTTTCATCATATACACATTCACTGTAATTAATTTGTGGCACTGAATAGGGGATAACCCATAGTTGAAAACTGATGTTACCTCAACTTCCTTTTCTAATGTACTTCGATTGTTCTCTATATACTAATTCCTGATTCTCCAAGCATACATGGAGTCCCCCCAAGAAAAATTCAAACAGTGTTTGTTTTTTAAATTCTGATTAATATTTTGTAGCTAGTTAACTCTTAAGTGTACTGAAGTCTTTTGGTGCAATACCTTGAAAATGAAAGAGCCTAACTTTGAATTTTGCATATTCATTGGTTACATTGGCTGATTGTTCATCTGATTTATGATGTTCCTTTGATTTATGAGTTTACATACTGCTGCAACACTGAACCAGTGGCTTGTGGTTATTGAATAGCGACTTCTACTGGAGCATGATGAACCTACTCATTTTTAAAGCTTATTCTTTGACTGATTAAGTAGGAATTTAGATATTTTGGAGCTAAAGGTTCTGAATTGAAATACCTTTAGTGAGGCTTGTGTCTGGATAACTACTGATTCATAGATTTTAAAGCAGAAGAGACCATTAGATCATCTGGTCTGACCCATATAACACAGGCCATATGTAGAATTTCACCCAGTTACTCCAGATTTGGCCCTACTAACTTGTGTTTGACTAAAGCACATCTTCCAGAATGGCATCCAGTCTTGATCTGAACATTTCAAGAGATAAAGAATCCAACACTTCCCTTGGTAGTTTGTTAAGGTAATAAGGTAATAGGTAGAGATATACCAATCTCCTAGAACTGGAAGGGACCTTGAAAGGTCATCGAGTCCAGCCACCTGCCTTCACTAGCAGGACCAATTTTTGCCCCAGATCCCTAAGTGGCCTCCTCAAGGATTGAACTCACAACCCTGGGTTTAGCAGGCCAATGCTCAAACCACTGAGCTATCCCTCCCCCGTTCCAATAGTTATTCACCCTCACTGTGAAAAATGTTTTATTTCTGATTTCAATTTGTCTGGCTTTAAATTCCATCCATTGGTTCTTGTAATATCTTTCTCTGCTAGATTAAAGGACACAGTGTTTTCTCCCCATGAAGGTATTTATACACCATAATTAAGTCACCTTTGGAACAAGCCCTTACAAATGACCCTGTAAGAGGCACAGAATTTATTCTCAAACTTTGCAGCCAAATATGATTATTGTGGGACAAAACGACCTCTTAATTTTGTTAATAAGCAAAGCAGCTCCTCAGAGTTATGCCAATAGTATTGAAACATCAGTTTCAGTCAAAGACTCAAAAATGCTATATCTGCTGTTCAGAAAGATTAATTTTGAATAGGAAAGAAGGTGACATGATCTTCAAAAGGTCTAGCTGGGTACACTAGCAACCTTTACTCACAAACAATTAGTGTACACAGATGAATAGTGGAACTACTATTGGAACTGGCTCTTGCTTTTGATAGTTCTTGGTTTTTTGTTTTGTTTTTTAATCTATGCAGCAGTATGTATTTGTGGTGCATAAGGTCCAGTGTTTGAAATCCTCCCTACGCATTGTGTATTGCCACAAATGGGGTTAATAAGTGAAAACATTTCATGTATGCCAATATACAGACACTACTGGCCATTTTTCTCCAACTCATATACTCAGTTTGCTTACTCAGGAAGTTCCCATCAGATTATTTAAAATAAACTATTCATATTCTAGTTTAACGGAGTTGTGTTTTTAAGAGACAATTATTGCACTATTTGAGTTCTTAATGTCAAAGATTTTACTAGAGTGAAATCAATGGCACTAAAAGGAAAAAGCAAATGGGAGGAACCTGGAAGAGTGAGAAGGCTATGACACTCACCAGGAGAGACAGACAGTGAGTGGCAACTGAACCTGGCAACTGGAGCATGCAGTAAACAACCATGGACATACAACTGCAGGCACAGGAGAAGGAAAATGAAAATTTTGGTCTGTTGAATGAAAAGCTGATGAGTATGGGAAGGCCAAGATTTTCAAACTGTTGCCATATTGAGATTAAAGAGTTAAGATTACATAAAATTTATTTATTACTGCCTAAGCAAAGTGAGATCCTAGAACGGGGTGGGCAAACTATTTGGCCCAAGGGCCACATCTGGATATGGAAATTGTATGGCGGGCCATGAATGCTCATGAAATTGGGGGTTGAAGGGTGGGAGGGGGTGTGAGCTGGGGATGAGGAGTTGGGGATGCAGGGGGGTGCTCTAGGCTGGAAGAGAGGGGATCAAGGGCAGGAGGGGTATCAGGGCTGGGGCAGGGGAGGGGGTGCAGGCTCCAGGTGGCATCTACCTCAAGCAGCTCCCAGAAACAAACAAACAAACCCCTCCCCCATCTGGCTCCTATGCAGAGGTGCAGCCAGGCAGCTCTGTGTGCTGCCCCATCTGCAGGCACCACCCTTGCAGCTCCCATTGGCCATGGCTCCCAGCCAATGGGCGCTCCAGGGGCAGTGCTTGGGCAACATGCAGAGCCTCCTGGCTGCCCCTACATGTAGGAACCGGGGGGAGGGGGAACACCACTGCTTCCAGGAGCCGCAGAGAATAGGGCAAGCCCCCAACCCTGATCCCCAGCAGGAGCTCGAGGGCTGGATTAAAACGTCTGGAGGACCGGATGCTGCCCCCGGGCCATAGCTTGCTCACCACAGTCCTAGACTCAAACTTCATGGAATTTCTTTGTTCTTAAAGTGTTACCTTTTGAATGTGGTATCCAATCAATTCCGGGCAATGTTGTGAGCACCAACGGGCAGAACCCTATTGATTTTGATGAAAATCAAAAAACCAGAAGAGGGAAATGGGTGAATGCGGAGCCTCTGGGATCCAGTTTGCAGACTCAGCACCAACAGCTTTCCTATTGTCTACAGATCGAAGAACCAAATCGATAGCAACCACAAACAAACACCAATCCTCATCTCAGACCAGCCCATCAATCCCAATATAGTTTAAATTTTGGCATCCAGAGTGACTCATCTTCCAAACAGAAAGAAAATAAGTAAAAATGGTGGAGGGACAGGGGTAAATGTGGGTGAACACTGAGCCCACCACAAGGAGAGAATGGGGGCAATGGTATCGGGTGGGGCACACAGAGCCCGTGGCATATGCCATAGGGAGGAATCAAGGGACATACAGCCTTTGGCATGACAACAAAAGCAGTAGTGTTGCAGGGGGTCCCTGAAATAGAGAGGGAGAAGAATTTGGCACACAAGGAGTTTATGGGGAAAAAGAGGAATGCAAGGAGCCCCTAAGCATGTGCAACAAGCTCAGCCTACAGAAGCAACAAAGCCTGTGACTCTCTAGTTAATATAGCTCCATAGATGTGCAAGGGACTTTTACACTCATAAGACTGTCTCTGCCAGAGGAGCTTAAGAGTTACACAGAAGAATAATTTCTATACATTAAATATTTCAGGACTTAGAATTTGATAAAATTTTAGTGGTATGAGGGAGAGAAATTCCTGTACTTTAGAACAGAGAGGCATGTGGTTATTTCTGCAAGGCTTGGCTGAAGTTTGACCCAAAGACAATATTTTTCTAAAATGAATTTCTCCCTCTTTCGCTGCTGCTTCCTCCCCTAATCCTGGATTCTTTAAGTTTCTCAAATAAAAAGGAGAAAATAAATACTATGTTTAACAATGTAACAGTTCTGACTAACATCCCCAGACAAAAATAAATTGAGGTGAGTTGTTTTAAATCATGCTACTAAAAGCACTGAACTTCAGGTAGGAAGTGCTTCAAGTGCCCTATACTGGCACAGCATTATTAAACACTACTGTACTTCTCTAGTTTTTTGCGTTGCTATAGGCGCAGTGGTCTTTTTGCAAAAAAAAACTGCAAGGTCTCTTTTGTGCCTGGGATCCACATGATACAACAAAAACTCTAGATCAGAATTTTTGTATGGGTATATTGTAACAACCCCAACATTTAACAAGTTTTCATGTTATGGTTTCTATTTGCATACACACAAACTGACAACTACCACTTGCACACAGAGTTAATCAAATCAACTGTATATGCAGCTGTTGGTGCTAGAAAACTGTACATGCAGGTGTTGGGACATGCAAAGTTTGGCATGCACAAGCGTATTAAGGCTTTTGTGATAATGTGGCCTTTGTGTTTAATACTGAATTAATTTCTGATAAGTAGTAAACCAAATTTACAAAATATAAAGCAGTGTAAAAGGTAGGAGTGGAAAGGTTCTTTATTTTCATTAATTAGTCATGTTTTTAAAATCTTAACAATTCAACATTCAATTAATAGCTTTTCCCAACTGCTGACAAGCCAGTAATTTGCTATAAACAGGGTCTGGGCAGAAAGCCTACTACTTTTGAGGAACTTCAGTTTCCTAACACTTCCTTCCATGTTGGATAATGTACTTGGTGGCTCAACCAGATATTTTATTCTTTACTAAGTAAGCATCTTTCAATAGTATAGAGCCAGTTAAGCCAATAACCTCAAGAATAAGCCAACTATGCCTTTTTGCTTGGCATACACTCAAAAGCCACAACAAACAGATGTTTTTCCCCCCTGGTAAGGGACTGAGTTTCCAGTATTTATCTGTTGACCTCTTATTCCCAGTCTGGATGGCTAAGAAACTATAGCACTCTGCATGTAGATGACTCATGACATCTTAAATTTCAAATGAATGTGGATGATTAAGTAGTAGGGCATGATGTGATGAGTTTATCTTGAGATACCCCACCAAGGCATAATTTAATGGGGTTCAACAAATTTAAATGTCAAAACACGGTCATCAGTGGCATCAACATCCCTCTTCATTGAAGGGAATGATGAAGGTTAAAATAATCACGTTACTGTGGTTTCGTATTTCGTCTTAACCCACGTTTACTTCCATTCTCCTCTCAAATCAACCACCGTCCTATTCTCTCTCCCTCTTCATACTCTGATTGCAACAGAGTGTCCTGGTGATTTGTTTTGAGCTTTTTCTATTTATAAAGAAATTGTGAACAAATGTAGAGGATGCGATAAAGGTACTTATCAGCAGAGAATGGATTGAGCAGAGAATAGTGTAGCTTAAAGTTTCTCAAAGTTCTGCAAAGTCTCCTCTCTCCTGATATGCAAAAGTTCTGCTATCCTGGTCAGGGATTTCTCTTCATCAGAGACAGACGAAGTTTAGCGGTCTTCTCATGCAGAAATAAACTAGGATGAGACTCCAAAATACATGAATTCTGTGACCTAAAGCTAGCCTGCAAGGAATTAAGGGCTCTCTAGCTTTGATGCCAATGAACTTGAACAGTCAGCAGCAGATAACATAAGGGATGTCAGTCTCCAAAATGTCAGTGTTTTTACTCCACAATGGTTGCTACCTTCTTGATTATCTTTCAATATTTAATCAGTTTCACAGCCATAAAGATTTATTTTTTCTAATGACCAGTGCTGCAAATTAAGCATGGATTTCAAAGTCACGATGTGCTCTATTTCATGCATTCTGTGGGCCAGATTATACCCTCTGTTACATCCTATACAACCCTCTTGTCTCCAATAAGATTACATGGGGTATAAATGAGGGCAGAATGTGACTCTGCAACTGGACTTTTTTCATCAATAGAGTAGTTAACGAAACACGAGCGACAACAGAATCCAACTAGTTATCCCTTATCTGTACTTGCTCTGAAATAATAGTTGTAAATATTGCAGTAGCAAACTCCTGCATCTCAGAAAAGTATGCAGATGTGATTCTGGATCCACAGAGGAAACTGATATGTTAAGTATGCACCATTTTGGTACAGAAGCTTTTCTGACTTTACCCAGACCTAAATTACTTTAGTTACTGTGACGAAGTGGGAATGTTCTTGATGTGTTCTTTGAATGCTGAGTGGGGAGTGTTGGCCTGGGAAGGTTGCAGGGGAGTTTTGCTGGGACTGTCTGCATTGGGGATGGGAGACTTGCCTTGAGGGAGGATACCTGAGCATGTAGGATACCAGGAAGGGGGTTGGAGCCAGGTGATACCTCTGCCCAGGGGAAATGAACAAACGGTGGGGGAGGAGCCGGGGGGAGGCTGGGTGAGATGGCTAAAGGGAGTTTCAGTTTGGAGCTGCTGGGAAAATGGAGGGGAGCCCAGATGGGCTCTGGCCTCCCAAAGGGCTCTGGCCTCCCTGCCCCCCCGATGGACCTAACTGAGGGGGTCCTGTTGTCTGTACCTGCAAGACCTGTCTTGGACTGTGTTCCTGTTGTCTAAATAAACCTTCTGTTTTACTGGCTGGCTGAGAGTCATGTTGAATTGCAGGAAGCTAGAGGTGCAGGGCCTTGTCTCCCCCCACACTCCATGACAGTTACACAATGTTTTAATTTTAAATTTATTCTTGGGAAATTCTAATTTTCCATAATGTACCTGATAAATTTTATGAAGGTAGACCAGAAACACAGAGGGTTAACACTTTTCTGCGCTGTACTGCTGAAAACTTGAACTAGCTCAACTATTCCAAAAATAAATAAGCTTTAAAATGATACAAGTCTACTCTTTCAACTACTGGAGTTGGAGGCAAAACTAGATTTTATAATAGATAATGTCTGCTTAAAATAATATGAAACCCTAACCCTGAACAAAACGTCTTTACTTAGTTTTTATTTCAGGAGGTGGTAGTAACATAAGAGCAAGAGCCCATGCTCTTTCAAAGCAGAATTGACTTCAGTTAAGGTATCCAGATTTGCACTGCTTGCGGGGATGGTGCAAAGAATTTTAAAAAATTCAACGTTAGGTTTGTGTTTAAGAGATTAGAAACACAAACAAAAATTAACAGAAAATTCAGAAGTTACTATAGAACTCAAATCCATCGTACACACCCTTCAATACACTCTGCTTCTTCCACATTATTTCTCTTATCTCTTTGGAGAATAATTTCTACTTTAGGTAACAAATGCTGAAACATGTGACTATAAAGCATTGATATGGGGGCAAGACGAGTGTCCTCTCCAGGACTGGAAAATATACTCTTAACATAAGAAAAAGGTCAACACAAAGGAATAATCAGAAAATAATGCCTCCCATATGAAACAATATTAACCATTTTTAATGGTTTATCTTTTTCATGGGACAACTGCCAACTTCTTAACAAACTTGGGAGTTAATCCTGAGAGGCAGAAAGCATGCTTAACACCTGCTGTTATCAGTTTAACTTGTGGACACCACTGACTATCAATATACGGTCCTTAAAATGCGTATGTGGCAATGTTACTTCTATAACATTGTATTTATGGCTTTAGTATTTATTTTTATTCAGGTTTGAAGTACTCCTATGTTTGTGGACTTTTGCCTCTCTTTAAAGCTACTTACCCTTCTTGAACTGGCATGCCTCAGCCAGGAACCCCACAATGGGCAAAAATATGTTGTAGGTACAGTTCAATTTCTAACTAATAGCAAAAATGAACACGTTAAAAAAAAATCGAGAGGTAGCTGAAGAAAGTAAAATTTATGCTGAAAGAAACGAGCAACTGAAAACCTAGGAAATGTGAAGTTAGGGAATTTACAAGCAGAATTGATGGTAAATCTCTTACAGCCAAGTTCTTAGTTTCTTTGCTTTAAAAATAGTTTATATAGAGAAAGAAATACCTACTTGTGTCTGCCTGGCTGCCCACACTGATGTATCGGTCATTGCCAGGAAGTGCTGTTTGATAGTAAGTTGCTTCCTCCTGCTGAGGAACCTTGGCGTTCTTTGCAGTAAGAAAAGTCACCGCTAATTCCAAGTTCCCATTGCTGTCCTTTAAATGTCAACAGAAAAAGAGACTTCACTTTTTTTAAAATTTAAATGGTAGGCCAGAATGAGTTTGTTATGATCAACTGCCACTGTCATACAACCAACTGCACTTCATTTTTTCCACGTTAAATTCTGTTTAGAAAGCAACAACCTAAAACCATTTTAACTCTTCAAACTTTTATTTTATATACTTGGCTACTTTCTAATCAAATAATGTTGTGGGCATAATGTCTACTTCCAATTATAAGACAGAGCAGTCAACAGGTTTCTTCTGTAATTACTCTTCGTTAGAGTTGTACCCATCCAAAAAGAAATTAATTAAAAAAGCACTGTAAATTATAAATTTCAGATGGCACTCTCATCTACTGTAATTTGGCACAGCTTGATTGACTTCAACAGAACTAAGCCAAATTATACTACCTGAGGATCTGGCCTTTTATTTTTAAGGCTTCAGGTATTCAGTTGACGACATTTCCTCTAGTCTAAATTTAACCAGGAGTAACAGACATACACATGTTAAAAATACAGTCCCTCCCCCTTGCACTTTTCTTCTTTTGTTTTTTTTTTTCTTGGGGAAGGAGGGAAAAGATTGTGTGTGTATTTTTGTATAATGGATTGAAAAGTAAGCTTGAGGGGAGGGGAATTTTATTTAGTTTTATGGGAAAGAAAAGTGTGGAGGTTTATACTCCTGCTGTGCCTCTCCCTCCTCACTCCTGTCCCCTCACCCCCCCCCCCAAACAAAAAAAAGTAGGTCTTGTTTGCTCAGCAAGAATTTATGACAACTGAAGAACTAGTGAAATTATGTTATCACAAGAGTCAAGAGAGAGCAAATGAGGACAAATTAAGACAGGAAGAGATCCTTATTCAATCTGCTGAAGGGTCTTGTCTACATTAGAAAAGTTATACTGCTTTAACTAAACCAATGTATTTAACCCACCCTGAGGATGCAGTTATATTAGCATAAAGGTATCTTATATCAGTACAGCTGTTCCAGTATGAAAAGTGGAATAAGATATATAAATTATAAGGGATATAACTGTTTTGACTCTACAGTGGGACAGTAGAGTCACTAATTGCATAGCTTAAACAAAGAAAAAAAGCCACCATCTAGCACAGCCTTAACCAACAGTTAGACTGTGCACAAACTGTACGGATGAGGCCTGAGATGCTTTAGTTTTTGTTGTCTTCAACTTCAGTGCCTAATTAACATTTTGGTTGAATGAATATTTTGTTTAAGATTCATTCCCTGAAAACCTGGCCAGATAACCAAAAGGTTGTCCAACACAACCAGGGAAGACAACACTTCATATGCCTGATATTTCTAAGGTAAAAAACTACCACTGGAAGGAAGGAAAGAAAGAAAAATAAAATAATCCTCTCAGGATTTTTTTTTATTTTTTGGGGGGGTGCATCATAAAATAGCAGGGAAGTTAACAGTGATGACAGAAATGGTTAGAGAATATTTTCCTTCTTTTTAAACATAACCCACCCACCACATCAATTGATATTAATATCGAACCAGATATCAATTTTGTGCTTTCAAATTACACAAGAAACCATTAATAGGTGTTGTGCCATTGTTCCACTAAAAGGGAAATGCCATAGGAAAGAATCAGTATGCTACCTTTAATGCTATTTTCTGATAGATAGATAGATAAATGCAACAACCAAGCACTAGCCCCTCCGCCTGACCACCCTCTTTTTTTTTTTTTTTTTTTTTTTTTTTAAAGTTTCCAACTTATTTTTCGCATAAGGAATATCAGGTCTTGTTGTTAAGATCTTTAGTAGAGCTAGACAGTGACATCACAGGAGGTTAACTCACAGCATGTGCACATGCTGCTTCCCATCAGTTAGATATTCATTAAAAATCCACCATACCTTCAAGGCCTGTTGCAGTACTTGGATGTCATTGATACCAGTGATCTCCCTCAGCTGATTCAAAAATGTTTGCTGGTGCTGTAAACAAATAAATAAATGGTCAGAATAATATCTACATAATGACAAAATAATTGTGTTACTTTAATTTGGTCTAAAAATAGTGTACCCTTATAAATTACAGAAAGATATATATTGTGTACATATCCAAAACATAGGAGAGTTAGCATGGGGCATCATGTATTTTAGTTTCTCCCATGACTTATGCACCTTAATTCTTACCCTTAATACATCAGTAAAAAGTTGTGTGTATTTATCTGTATTTCTTTGAGAGATACAAAAGAATATTTTTATGCACAAAGACAGATTGCACATTCCTTTATGCATTTTCCTGCTCTCAGGCTGTGCACTCCCGAAAGCTGGGGAGCATGTGTGAAATTTCAGATTGCATCCACTGGCGCCTGACAGAAAACCACAACTCCCATTGGTGGCCCTTCCTAGACTGTTTTTAAGGGTGCTGAGGAGTAAGTAGGTTACATAACAGAGGGAATGACTGGTTGGCTAGCTGCAAATGGTCTCAGCAATGATAACCTAAACATTAGCTTAGGAGACACAACTATCTACTGTGTGTGTTCACTGTAAACCTCCTCCCTGCCAATCCTGCAACTGGATCCATGTGAGCAGACCTTTGCACCTGTATGAAGCCTCAGTGGCATCAAAGGGGCTCCATAAGGCTGCCATGGTGCTTCTGTATAGAGCCAATTGCATGACCGGGGCTTTAAAGTACGTAAGGAAAACAGTCAATTGAACATGCTCAGAAAGTAATTTTAACTAAATAACTTCTTTATTTCGTAAATAATTTCTTCAGACATCACAAATGCGCTCATCCCTCAATAATTTACTTTGCATATGTAACAAGTTTTAAATCCTAACCGTTTGAATTGTCAGAGCTCAGAAATTCACCTCATTTTCCTCCAAATGTGGAATTTTTTTATTTTATTTTGCACTGATAAATGCAGCTGTATGGGGTTTTTTCCCCCCTAGTTAAAAAAAAGCATTCCTGTGGAATAAGACAAAGCATCTGAAATCAGCACTCTCTCCAATTTTCCCTTCTAAATTTTACTCTGGCTCTTTAACTATCAATCCCCTTCTAGCAATGAACATCATAACATGCAAACATCTGGTGCACTTTATATCTGCCAATATGATCTGATAATCTAAAGAGCTAATGAAAACAAGTATTAATAACTAAGTTAAAGAAAACATGGCTTAACCTTCCCTCAAGTGCGGCTACACTCATGAAGTAACCTTTAAAAATGTAGTATTTTTAGTTTCATGATAATAGCACAAATATGTACATTTTAAAATGTTTTTTCATAGCTTTTAAAAAATAAACTGTTCTCTTTTTCTCCACTCATCTCAAAAAATTATACCTTCATTCTGACAGTGTGAAAAACAGGGATCATAATAGCTCTTGAAGTTTCACTAAATCACAACAAAACTTGAAAATTATTGGCCACTGCTCTAAACTAACAAATTACATTTCTGATCTGGGAGATGGAAAAGGAAGGAAATATTCACTGTCATTTGCAAGACATTTTTTGTTCCTAATGTTGTTGACCACATCCTGAAATCAAAACAGTGATTATATGTGTAAGAGAAGGTCTAGTAAAGTATAGGGTTTGAAAAAAAAAATGCACTTCCTATTAATGAAAATTAAATGCAGTCATTTTCAAAATGGAACAATACACTAATAGTGAGTGTCTTGCCAAGTAATTCCAAAATACTTTTCTGTAACAATAAATATTGGGGATATGGTTACATAGTCCCTTTTCAAGTTAACTTTTTAGTAGCGTTTGTTTTTAAAATTTCACAAGATGTAGACACATTATAAAACCCATCCAAGATTTCATTCATGCAGTACAAATCTGTACATACAGTACACACATTGATACAAGGGTGTACATCTCATTATCTCATCTTTGTAACTAGCTGTATCCAAGAAATCAAACACCACTTGGATAGATAATTCTAAACTACTGAATACCCAAAGTAACACTACACTGAAAGGCACTATTTCATGCCCAAATAAGTGGAGACAGAAGGCCAGTTGTTCAGTATAAGAACATAAGAATAACTATACTGGGTCTGACCAATGGTCCATCTAGCCCAAGATGCTGTCTTCCAACAGTGGCTGGGGGCACATGCTTCAGATGGAATTGACCGAACACTGCAATTATTGAGTGATTTATCCCCTATTGTCCAGTCCCACTTTTGGCAGTCAGAGGCCTAGGGACACCCAGAGCATGGGGTTGCATCCCTGACCATCTTGGTCAATAGCAGCTGATGGACCTATCTTCCATCAACTTGTCTAATCCATTTTTGAACCCTGTTATTATTTTGGCCTTCACAACATCCCCTGGCAAAGAGTTCCACAGGTTGACTGGACTGTGAGAAGAAATACTTCCTTGTGTTTGTTTAAAACTTGCTGCCTATTCATTTCATTTGGGTGACCCGTGGTTTGTATGTTATGTGAAGGGGTAAATAAAGCTTCCTTATTCATTTTCTCCACACCATTCAGGATTTTACAGCCCTCTATCATATCTCCCTTAGTCATCTCTTTTCTAAGTTGTACAGTCCCAGCCTTTTTATTCTCTCCTCACATAGAAGCTGTTCCATTCCCTTAATCATTTTTGTTGCCCTTCTCTGTACTTTTTCCAATTCTCATGTGTCTTTTTTTGAGACAGGGCAACCAGAATTGTATAGTGGCATTATGATTATGTCTTATTAGCTATCCCTTTCTAATGGTTCCTAAAAATTAACAAACAGAAACACGCTAACAAACACTGCCACTGCACACTGAGAACAATCCATGACAACTCCAAAATCTGAGTGATAATAGCTGGTTTAGACTCCGTCATTTTGCCCAGATACTTGGGATTATGTTTTCTACTGTGCATTGCTTTGCATTTATCAACACTGAAATTTTATCTGCCTCTTTGTTGCCTAGTCACCCAGTTTTGAGAGATCCCTTTGTAACTCTTCACAGTCAGCTTTGGAATTAACTATCTTGAGTAGTTTTATATCATCTGCAAACTTTGCCACCCCACTGATAAACTTTTTTTCCCCAGATCATTTAGGAATATGTTGAACAGCACTAGTCCCAGTACAGATCTTTGGGGGGCCTGCTATTTATCTTGCTCCAATGTGATAACTGACCATTTATTCCTGCCCTTTGTTTATCTTTTAATCAGCTGCTGATTCACAAGAGGACCTCCTCTCTTATCCCATGAAATGCTTACTTTGCTTAAGAGCCTTTGGTGAGGGACCTTGTCAAAGGCTTTCTGAAAGTTCAAGTACACTATATCCACTGAATCACCATGGTCCACACATTTGTTGACCTCCTCAAAGAATACCAAGATTGCTGAGGCACGATTTCCCTTTTCAAAAGCCACGTTTACATTTCCTCAACTTAGTGTGTTCATTTAGGGGTCAGGTAATTCTGTTCTTTACTATAGTTTAAAAAAAGTTGTCTGGTACTGAAGTCAGGCTTACCAGCCTGCCAGGATACCTCTGAATCCTTTTTTTAAAAAAACAGCTATCCTCTGGTCATCTGGTACAGAGGCTGATTTAAGCAATAGGTTACATACCACAGTTAGTTCTGCAATTTCACATCTGAATTCCTTCAGAACTCTTGGGTGAATACTATCTGGTCCCGCGACTTTGATAAATTAAACAGTACTATCTATCTGTTTCAAAGCCACCTCTACTGACACCTCAATCTGGAACAGTTCTTCAGATGTGTCACCTAAAAAAGGGGGGGGGGGCTCAGCTGTGGGAATCTCGCTCACATTCTCTGCAGTGAAGACCAATGCAAATAATTCAGTTTAGCTTCTCTACAATGGTCTTGTCTTCTTTGAGTGTTCCTTTAGCACCTCAATCATTCAGTGGCCCCACTAATTATTTGTCAAGCTTCCTGATTCTGATGTATTTAACAAACCACAAAAAAAAAAAAATTGTTAGCTTCTGTCTTTTGCTAGCAGCCCTTCAAATTCTGTTTTGGCCTGCCTAATTCTACTTTTATGCTGATATTTCCAGAGTTTATGTATTATATACAGTGAAAGTTTGTGTTATGATACCAAGCCAGGAGCACTTGCAAGTGCTTTGGAGAATACGATTAAATTTTAAAACAGTCTGAACAAACTGGAATGTATTAGCAGGCGTGTTAACAGCAAGACACAAGAAGCAATTCTTCTGCTCTACTCCGTGTTGATTAGGCCTCAGTTGGAGTATTGTGTCCAGTTCTGGGTTGTACATTTCAGGAAAGATGTGGATAAATTGGAGAAAGTCCAGAGAAGAGCAACAAAAATTATTAGAGATCTAGAAAACATGACCGATGAGGAAAGATTAAACAAACCCAGTTTTTCAGTCTGGAAAAGAGAAGACTGAAAGGGAGACAAGATAAAAGTCTTCAAGTACATAAAAAGTTGTTACAAGAAGAGGGTAAAGATAAAAATCATCTTGTTAGCCTCTGAGGATAGGAGAAGCAGCAATGGGCTTATTTTACATCAAGGGAGGTTTAGGTTGGACATTAACCACTCCGACAGGAAGTTTTTCTTAATCTCCTGTCGGAGATTTTTAAGAGCAGGTTAGACAAACACCTGTCAGGGATGGTCTAGATAATGCAGGGGACTGGACTAGATGACCTCTTGAAGTCCCTTCCAGTCCTACGATTCTATGGCAGCCCCATGTATTTTGCAAATGTGAGGCAACACAAAAACAGCTATCTATCTCATAGAGCAGGGCCCAACTCCCTGCTCCATGTGTTGGTTCCTAGCATAAGGTGTGTCCGCACCACTCACTCAAATTTGGCTTGGCCACACCTCTGTCATCAGGGAGGGGCTGTAAGGTTACACCTTAACAGCACTGTAAACCCCTGCACCAGGTCACAACACCCAGAGCAGGGAGCTGGGGTCAACCCCCCAGGACAGGAACTATTGCTGCAGGGCAAAAGCAGTGAGGGCTCACACTGTAACCTCCCTGAAGGACTTCCCAACACCCCAAGCAAGGGACAACGTATAAGAGTGGTCCCCAACCTTTTCGTCTGGCGAGCACCAGACGAAGGACCGTGGCGGTGGTGGAGCATCCGCCAAAATGCCTCCGAATGTCTGTGGCGTTTCGGTGGCGACGCCTCTTGACGACATCACTTGTCGGCGGCAAGTGACATTGAGAGGCGTCGCCACCGAAACGCCGCAGAAATTCGGCGGCATTTTGGTGGATGCTCCACCCCCGGCCAGGAAGCGGGCACATTTAGATGCCCCTGTGGGCAACGCGTTGGGGACCCCTGATGTATAAGAAGGGTTAGGGGAGGGATGCCTGGCACTAAAATAAGGGAAATATTTAAGTGGGGGAGAAACGGTCCCAGGGGATATTGGGAGGTTAGAATGGGGGGAACTGAAGGAAGTAATAGAGGCTGGGACCATTCAGGGTGTCTCATGTCACTAAATTGGGATGGAGAGGTGAGGTTTATTTGGGGGCCGCAGTATGGAGTAAGTTTCAAGTAGGGAACCCTAAGGAGCCAGCCAGGGTATTTTTGGACAGCTAACTGGGGTGGTGGGTGGTGAGTGTCTCAAGGCAGGTTTGCACCTGTGCAAATGTATTGATAGCAAGAGTTGTTCAACACCTCGTGGAAATTCACAGGTTTTGCTCTCAGAGATGTTGTGGTTTAAAATCCTAAACCACCTGTCATAATTAACCAACATAGCAAAAAATTTAAGCATGAAGGGATATATGTTGCTGATAGTGACATGATGTGCAGATTTTCCAACTATCAGCTGGAATGGGAGTAAAAAGACAGGCTCGTTACAGATTCAATCATGTGAGGAAAAAAACTGTGCAGTCACTGATATAAGCAAAAGAACCTGCCAAGGTACAAATGGTAAAACATTGCAAAGTGCCAAGAAAGCCAAAGAAGAAAAAACTGCATTAGTAGAGGATGCAGTTCAAATGTGTGCTAGCAATAACACCCACTAGAGAAGCTTGACCATCCTTCAGTCTACGAGTACACCTCTACCCCGATATAACACTGTCCTCGGGAGCCAAAAAATCTTACTGCGTTATAGGTGAAACTGCGTTATATCGAACTTGCTTTGATCCACTGGAGTGTGCAGCTCCGCCCCCCCAGAGTACTGCGTTACCACGTTATATCCAAATTCATGTTATATTGGCTTGCGTTATATCAGGGTAGAGGTGTACTTAACTCACCTGATGCATAATGATTCAACTTTACAGAATTTTCCAACATATTGTTTCAAACTAGTGTCCTTTTATCCTATTTTAGGAGCCAGTGACCTTCCAAGTGCTGACTGCTTGAGGCTGGAATATCTTCCTATGATGCTGTCATAGGCAAGTATCTGGCTGAGATTTGTGACGGAACGTCAGACAGTGCAGGAAGATGTGTCTCTGTAGTTTTGTTGAAGACATTTGGTGCTACAGAGACAGAAAACCTTCACCTGGCTGCAGTCTTATTTCTTGAAACTGCCAATGCAGCCACATGTTCCCAGGCATTTATGGATATGTTGAACAGCTACCACATGTAGCATTCTGACGTGCTTGCCACTGAGTGACTCAGCAGTGTATATAATGAAGTGTTTCAGTGGTCTTCAAGTTTTGCATATGACACGTTGGGCACACAAACTCCATTTAGTTGGAAATGGATTTGTTGATCAGTTAACTGACAAATTCAACAGTGGCAAGATTTAAGAGAGAGTTTTCATTCTCAAGACACTGAAGTCTGCCTATCTTCAATTCCTAAAAGTAAACCAACCTGAGCTGTCTGCTCTCTTATATATCCAGCAAGCAATAACCAGGTGGAACTCCTGGTTCAGTTCTGTGCTTTGTTAGCTTTCTTTGATCTGAAGAAGCCAGCCATTATGAAAGCGTTCCTAACGATCATGGAAAATGTAAGTTTCTATTCAATTGTAAAGTTGCAGTGTAGCTTCGTAAAGGTACATTGTGCACACATACAAGATTTAATTACACAATTAGATTAAACCAAAAGGCCTTGGGCACTGTTGCTAACCGAAAAGTACTGATGTTCATGTGAAGCGTTGTGCTATTAAGAATCAATGTAGAGACCCCAGATGAAAAGAGTGTTGCTGCTATGGAGCCAGACATAGAAGACCAAGCATCAGACAGGCAAAAGTGGCCATTCAAAACTCACTTTTTGAAGATGGTCAAACAAATATCAGAAAATGCAGCAATTAAATTACTGGCTTCATTTAGCTTATTGTGTAATCCACTGGAGACAGCCACATGACCATCCTAAATAAAAGTATCATCAAGGACTATTAAAAATGTGTCACTGCTAACAGATATCAAAAAGGAATGTGTGTTATTATGGTACCTGAAACTGAGCAAAAAGTGCATCAGATATACTTAAGAATAATTTTGATGGATCTAGATGCTACAGACATACAGTTTGTGCTCATGTGCCAAAACGCCAGTTTATCCAGTACCATTTAGTGTTTCATGCCCCCTACAGTTAGTGTAGACTGTGAATTTCCCCCCGCCCTCCTGCCAAAGTATACACTGATTGTAAGCAACAGAGCACAAACCATGAAAAAAGAAAATGCAGAGTATTGTTCTGTGCTTGTTTTTAATTCTTAAAACCTTTCACTACCCTGGAATATTGATTAATACTACAATGGTAGTATAGCTAAACTAGGATTTATACACTGTTTTTATTTATACACAGTCATCTGAGGTATTAATGTAAATGTAATAAAGAGAATAAACATCTTAATAGATAAAAAATTCCTGAAAAATTATGAAAAAAAAGAATTTCATGGGGCTCTAGGCATTAAGATTACGGGACAACGATCAAATTTGTTTGAATTTTTTTTTTAAACCTTCTCTTATCACAAGGCCTATGATTAACTGAAATATTGGAGGAGAAATTTTCTCTCTTTTTTTTTTTTTTAAACTTTGGGCATTTGACAGCACTGTCTATACAGTAGATTTAGTTGTTCTCCCCTGAATAGTCAGTTTCCCCTATTTGTGTGCCACTCACACAGCAGCAAAGGACAGAATAAAATAAAAATAATTTGAAAATGTGATTATAAAAATCACTCAAATTGGCTAGGGGTTTCCAGGACAGTTTTGTTACTTAACAAGGTGTGGGATCAAAAACATGGGAAATAATTACAACATAAACCATTCCTCAACGATAGTGTTACATTAAATTGAGGAAGTTTGCAAAGGACAGTGAGGGTAGCAGAACTGGGTCCATAGTCACTGAGATTTTTGGATGGATATGATATTACTTGTTCTAGCTGCACTGCCTACTATAAGTAAAAAAGCCTTTAAAAAAACAAACACGAATTCCTACAGCTTCTCCTAAATGCGTATTTATTCACCTAAATAAATAAAAAAAAAACACTGATTGTTTTCAAAGTTATTGAATGCTCACAAATCCTGTGGAAAGCAATCAAAGCTAGAGGTGTTTAGCACTGTTTTGGGGTGGGGGGGTCACTTAGGTTCCTATATCTGGATTTAAGAACCTAAGTTTAGTTACTTAGGTTTAAATGTGTTGGCCTTATAATTAGGGCTCCATGTGTGTCATGGAGGTTGCAGAAGTCATGGATTCCGCAACTTTCAGCGACCTCTGCAGGGGCCGGGGGCTGACCCCAAGGCCACCCAAGCAGCTGGCTTCAGGGTCCGCTGGCCCTGGGCAGCGGGCCCCCGGGTGGCTGGCCGCAGCAGCCCATGATTTGCTGGCCCCAGGCAACTGGAGCCGCTGACCCCGGGCACCCCCCCACCTCACGTACCCCAAGATATAAATCACAGGCCTTTTTAGTATATGTCACAGACAGGCCACAGGCAGTGACTTTGTTTACTGCCCATGACTTTTACTTAAAATACCCATGACTAAATCGTAGCCTTATAATGGACAACGCAGCTAAAACCAGTAACATCCACTTACTGATAAAAAGATAAAATCCTTAACAATATCCTCTGTACCTATGACTAGGGCCCTATCAAATTCACGGACCATGAAATCTGCACCACAGACTGTGAAATCTGATCTCCCCGTGCAATCCGGCTATTGTCGGGGAGGGGCAGGGCTGGGAATGCTTCAGCTGGTGGGTCCTATGTGCACCGGGCTCCAGCTGCTAGTCCCGGCCCAGGCTGAGGAGGGACAGGACTTCCCCTTCCCCTGCATAGGAGGCTCCCAGAGCCAGGCCAGACCCACCTCTGGGAACCTCCATTGGGTGCATGAAGCTCTGTGGCTGCTGGCTGGGAGCCCACTTCTGAAGGCAACGCAGAGAAGGTCAGCCCCCGACCCGGGCAGGAGACTTCTGGGAAAACTGGGACATATGGTAACACCCCCCGCCCTATGACCCTCACTTCTACGCTACTACTGGAGGTGGCGCTGGCTTTACACTTGGGCACCCAGCAGTCGCTGTTCTCCAGCTGCCCAGCTCTGAAAGCAGCACCCCTGCCAGCAGCAGCACAAAAGTAAGGGTGGCAATTTAATCCCCCTACAACAGCCTTGTGACACCCTCTCCACAACCCACTTTTGGGTCAGGACCCCCACGGTTACAATACCATGAAATTACAGATATAAACATCTGGAACCATGAAACTGACTATTTTAAAAATCTTATGACCGTGAAATTGACCAAAATGGACCGTGATTTTGGTAGGGCCCTATCTATTTACCTCCCCCCACTTTACATATCCATGATGTATACACATTGCTAACGTTTAGAACAAAGGGTTCTCATATAAATGGTGAGAATTTGGCAACTATTTGTATTTGAAATACATTGTTTCTCAAAGTTCATAGTGTTCTGACTATTTAAGCACAAATTTAGGGAGCACTTCCTGGGATGAGAAACGTCTGTTTCAGTGGCAGCTGAGAGGACAGAATGCTCATTCACCTTCAAAACTGATAGGGCTTGTCAGACAGTCTCAAAACTGGACAAGACAATAGCATGGAGGGTGGCAAATGGGAAAATTCTCGTCTCAAAACAATTTGGCATTATTATACTTCCTATGTCCTCATGTTCCATTCCATCTGGGGAGTTAGGGAGTAAACTAGGCAAAATTAAAACTTTAAAAATAATTTTCCTTTTTAACCTCAAAAAAATGACTTTTTGACAAACACCTCAAAAAGGTTTTATAAAACACAACATATTCAGCAATTACTACCTTAAAACAGCCTTTTGTTTCATCCACTATAATTTACTACAGGAAATTCATCTCATTCACACTCATATGGGGGGGAGGGGAGGAGTTTCCTCTGAACTGCATGTACAGACTCACTTATTATTTTTCCATAGTTGCTTTACTATAGATTTGCTCTCCCCTGTGTAAAGTAGTAAAATCACCTGTGTTCATGTCCTTTTCACTACAAATATGAAGCCTGTCTTCTCTTTCTATATCATATCCAAATAATAGTTGTGCTTCTCCATCAAATACCTCAGAGAGATCTCTTACTTTGGTAGTTTTGCTCCATTTCCTTTAATACAAATTAGAAATTCGAACAAACACTTTTCTGGATTTTTTTCGTCTTTTATTTGCTAAACTGCATGAGACAATAAGATACACATCCTTACCTACATCCACACTCCCCTTGGTCTCAATGTAGCTTTCCATTCTAGTATCAATCCTTTGTCACCATTAAAATGAGGAAAATCCATTTGTTCTTGAATTTCAGTGCTTCTGAGTACTCCACCAACATATATAAAATACGGTTACAAAAAGCAATACTACACTAGAGAAACAATGGAAAAACAACAGACAAATCCTTTGTGTGTGCTTTTGTTAATCACCTGAGACATGCTGCCCCAGTATTATTTTTCTCCATCAACCTCAGAAAATGAATTTCCAGATTGATTTGATTATTAACAGTTCCATCAGAATGCCTAGTTTGCACAATATGTTAACATTTTCAGTACAACTTATTAAATACCTTGAAATATATCCACTGAAGCTATGCATGAATGTTAAGTACTACCCCAACTGTGCCCTTCCATTTTTCCTCATATTGATGCTTCCTTTGGGCATGTCTAAACTAGAGTTTTTAATCATGCACACATCATTGTATATTTTAGTGCAGACACTCAAACACATATTAATGCTACTACAAACCTCACCAATGTTTGCGCCTGGTCACAGTTCACTGACAGAAAAAGTTGGCACTCAGAGCAGAGTAAGTCACTATCTGGAACCAACACTAGCAAGTGTCTGTATTAGGGCTGGTCTACACTGGGAACTTACATTGGCACAGCTATGTCTCCCAGAGATGTGAAAAATTCCACACCCTTGAATGACGTAGTTTAGTTGACCTAACCCCCGCTATAGACAGCACTAGGTCAATGAAAGACTTCATAGTGCCTCATGAGGAGATGGACTACATCCACTGATGGAAGAACTCCTCCCACTGATGTAGGTAATGTCTATGCAGCAGCTGTGCTGCTGTAGCGTTTCAAGTATAGATAAACCCTTAGCATTCACACATTTCAGGAGTATCTACACTAAAATAACTGATTCAGTTAAGCTGAGTTACAAGTATAACTAAATATGCTATCACAGATAAGCTATGTATCTCCTCCTCCCACAAAGCAATCTGTCTCTCCTCCCTGATGCCTGCACACTACAAGACTCATTCTAATCCTTCAAAACTCTGCTCAAAATTCACTTTGTTTTTATCAGCCTTTCATGACTGACCTCCATCCTGGACACCACCCTCATACAGATGTTATTAATTTGGAACCAATGGTAAGTATAGGCCTACTCAATTTCTTATGCAAGTCATCTGCCAATATTCACACCCTGCTCCACGTATGTCACCCCATGCTGTGTTATATCAAATTTAGATTGTCACTTATTCAGAGCCTGTAATTGTATCTATTGATAGAGCACCACGTATACCTATAGTGCTGCATATACAACTGTTGAGTGTGACTACCTAGTTTAAAGTTACTGCTGTTAACTCAGAAGTTTTCTATTTTTCTGGCTTAATGCCAGTCCTTTCCTTTATAATTCTGTGTCCCCATATTCCTCATCTTTGCCCTTTCCAGCCAGTCACCCCTCCATCTAAGGAAATGTCTAATTAACATTATCTGGGATATACAGTCCTACTGGCTGAGCCTGGACAAGTAAAGCAGGACAGGATCTGCACTACACTTAGTATCTTCCTCAGATGTGTGAAACTAAAAACTACTGTGCAGAAGTTAATCCCAAACAGTGCTATAAACTCAAATAACTTAACCACTATCAGGTGCCAAAGTTCAACTGTAATTTACACCACCATATTTCATGACAAGTCCTGTCATGCTTCCATTCTGAGCTACTGTACTGGTTCGCAGGAAAAAAATAAATATTAGCCATTTTTTTTTGCGCAGTTGCATCTCCAAATCTCTCTCATATTCCCAAAGAGTTATATCCCAGCTCTACTCATGACACTTCTAATTTTAAAGTTTTCATATTGCAAGTGCACACTGATCATTTAAGACACTTCATGTGCCTTTATTTCAAAGGCCCACAAAGACAGCTATATTCCTGGTGATGAACCAGATGGCCTCAAACATTAGAAATGAGAAGTAGGGCCTAACATAAAATCACATTCAGCACTTTTGGATTCAACATTTCATTCAAAGAGAAGTGTTCAAAACTGATTAGGATGTTTTCTTCCCTCTTATGGGACAAATACTTGAGCATTTATCGGTGCTAGGGATATTTTTCTAAGTCACGTAAACTAACAAAAAACATGCTCAAGAATGGTATTTTATCTCCAATCCCTTCAAACAATACAGAAACCAAACCCTGTTTACCTGACTCACCAGTACAGCATTACTGACTTAAATAGGAAAAATTATCAGAAGAAGGCAGGACCTGGCCCCCTATATTTATTCTAAATTAGAATTTCTTTTACTCCAATAGGAATTGATTTTAAATGCAGCTGTTACTGGAACTGCCCCCAGCCAATTAGCTCATAAACTGGTCTCATCATGTGATGCTGTTGCTGTAATGGGAAAAATACTGAGGGATTAGAGGATTACATTCCTCTAATCTATAAAGGGGCTTTTAGTTTCTACGATAAACAAATAATTAAACAAAGATATAGGGAAATTATGCAGAATGGACACACAAAGGACTGTCAATTACCACAGAGAATGTCATCTCTGCAATGTTCATTATTTCTCCTGGGAACAGTTCAGAACAAGCCTACATCTCTGTACTTTGTGCTTTCCAACAAATAGTAAGCTTTTGTTTACTGGTCAGGTTCAAAACAGGTAGCTTGCTTACATGACTGATAAATGATGCCTATCCATGAAGATACTAGTTAAAACAACATGTTAATAAGCAATAAATATTTGGGCAGATCAAAATGCTTTGTTGCTGCCGCCACTTGCTTTATTACTACTCATGTTTTAAGACTACTTCTTATGTCAAAAACACAGTACTTGTGATGGCAGGAAGCCAAGTTTAAAAAAAAAATATATGTCTTCCATACTCTAGAAAGGTACTGGACTGAGAGCCCTCACAACACAAGGCATCCACCCCCTGCTTTAAGAGAAGCCCCTTATTTAATGCCATGAAGTGTACCTAGTAAGGAGCTACTAAAGCAGCACTGATCAGATAAAAATAAGTTTTTACCGAATAATAATAATACCATACACTTTCCCAGTATGCCTCAAACCCTCTCTGAAAGGATCACCTATGTGGCAAAAGGGGAGTTCAATCCTTGGCTTCTCTACTAAGATTGCCCAAAAAATGCCAGTTACAGTTGTGGTTTGTGCAAGATAGACATTTATCCACTTGGAACTGGCCTGAGACGAAACTTATTTCAAAGAGGAAGCTGGAGAGTCACTGGAACTATGAGTCCACAAGAGCATGGGTTGCATTCAGTTTGGAGACTGAGGGAAAAGTGTTAAAATCCATTATCAATGTTTGGAGTCAACCAGTCCTTCGTAAGTTTTAAAGGGAAACTATCATTTAAAATTATTTTTTTAACATGTATTAATAAAACAGCAGATGATTAAGAACATAAGAATAGCCATACTGGGTCAGACCAAAGGTCCATCTAGCCCAGTATCCTGTCTGACAGTGGCCAATGCCAGGTGCTCCAGAAGGAATTAACAGAACTGGTAATCATCAAGTGATCCATCCCATTGCCCATTCCCAGTTTCTGGCAAACAGAGGCTAGGGACACCGTCCCTGCCCATCCTGGCTAACAGCATCCGAAGAAGTGGGCTGTAGCCCACGAAAGCTTATGCTCAAATAAATTTGTTAGTCTCTAAGGTGCCACAAGTACTCTTGTTCTTTTTATTGATGGACCTATCCTCCATGAACTTATCTAAGTCTTTTTTTAACCCTGTTATAGTCTTGGCCTTAACACTGAATTAGTTTACTTTTCCACATTTTTGCTGACCACCACACAGAGCCATTTTCCCCTTTGAAGAAATGACTGTCCTCACTGAATTTTTGTTTTTTTTTTAATTTCATAAATGTTTTTATTTAGCATCCTAAATATTTTAAGCTTTGACTGCTTGGCATGACTTGTCATTTACAAAGCAAAATGTGATTGCTTTTGTAATTTTTAATTCAAGTTACCAGTGCATTAAAGAGCTGTAAACAAAGATTTTTAAAAAGGACTGAATTAGTGAGCATTCCAACTACAAATGTGTATCTAGAAATTACATAAAACATGATGCGCAAAGCAAATAGTTACATAGGGGGGAAAAAAATCGACTGTTACCTAAATATTGTAAGCCAAATCATTCTCTATGTGAGAAAGACCTGTTCAGGGAACAGAAAACCCTGCAAGTTCACTAATGTGGACTTTCCTCCAAACCATCCTGGCAAAGGGCAGGAGGGGATGTTTTGTACTCAACCCTGCCTCACAAAACCCCCACACAAGGGGAAGGAAGTTTGAGCCCCTAAATCTGCACGATGGCCCAGGTTCTACACAGAGCTAGGGATACATGTCAGACTATCTAAGCCCCACCTTCATTACAAGATGGCTCTGTCATGCTTCCATAGCCTAGTAACTTAGGGTACATACATACTGCCAAAAGCAGCCACGGCAGCAAATCTCAGAGCCCAGGTTCACAGACTCAGGGTTGCACCACAGCACTAGAACTACCAAGGTAGGTGTTCCCCACATGAGCTCCAGAACCTGGCAAGGAGGGTGGGTCTCAGAGCTCTAGCTCCAGCCTGAGAGTGAACATTTACACTGCTATTTTTAGCATCCTAGCATAAGCCCAAATCTGTAGACCAGCGGTTCTCAACCCACGGCCCAAATAGCACATAGCTGCTGCTCTGGTCTGGCCTCACGCCCAGGGCTCCCTGTGCTCTTGTGGAGGGGTCTCTGGGTGGGACGCTGGGCATAGGGAACTGTGGGGGGGAGGGCTTTAAGGAGAAGGGGCACTATGGTTCTCAATCTGTGGCCCACAATGATAAATAGGTTGAGAACCACTGCTATAGACCCACACTCTGAGACACTCTGCCATGTTTGGGGTTTGTTTTGTTTTGTGTACTGTAGACAAACCCTTAGAGCAGGAGTCTCAAACTCAATTTACCTTAGGGCCAGTGCCAGTCCTCAAATCCTCCCAGCGGGCCAATGTCGCTCATGCCGCCCAGAACCCACTCCCCAAAAACTCCACCCCCCACCTGCCTAAGGCTCTGGGACGGAGTTTGGGTGGGGGAGGAGGTGAAAGGTTGGGCTCTAGGAGGGAGTTTGGGTGAGGGAGGGGATTTGGGGGAGGGGATTGGGGTGCAGGCTCTGGGAGGGAGTCTGGGGGCGGGATGGGGACCTGGGACCAGGCACAGGCTTTGGGAGGGAGTTTGGGGGTGGGAGGGGATATGTGGGAAGAGGGTGGGGGTGCAGCCTCTGGGAAGGGCTTGGGAGTCCAGCGCTTACCTGGGGGGCCTTCGCACTCTTCTTCCTCCAGGCACCACCCCCGCAGCATCCCATTGGCTGCAGGGGCAGAGCATGGAGGTACAGCCCCGACCCACCCCTGGGCCACAGGGAGGGGCCGGCAACCACTGGAGCGAGCAGGCAGATGCTGCTCAGCTCCACTGCACTGCCGGGGCCCCTGAGGGGGGAGCGCCCGGGGGCGGCAGATGGGGCCAAGGGAGAGACCTGGCCCCAAAACTGCTGGAGCCCTGCTGGCTACATTGGGAAGGCTCGTGGACCACAGATGGCCTGCGGGCCTGGAGTTTGACACCCCTGCCTTAGAGCTATCCTTCAACTTCCCAGGGGTGGGGAGGGAGAAAGGCTCTTACAGAGGAAAAGGGAAGAAACAGCACCCTTTTATATGTGTAACCTACAAGTATTTAGGAGATGATGAATTGGGGAAGATGCTACACACAGCTGCCCTTGCCATAACTCCATAGTTCAAGATTCACAGAAGCATCATCATATTGTTCTCTCAGAGAAACTTCAGGAGTTTCTGGGGCAACAGAAGCACTTCTTTCTTTGAAGGATTTTCTGTTCTATTTTGTTCACATCTCCACAGTAGAGGCCATGAATCTAAAGTTTTTAAAAGATGAGGGACTGTACATACATAACGTACGCATGAAGATTAAACTCAGCCATTTGATAGTTCTGTTACTTGTTAATATTTTTTAATGTAACCCATCATATTATTACAAGTTATTTAATTCTTACAGGCCACTCTAGCTCTTGTTGAAATCAACTTCAGTGTCGCCACTGACTTTCATGGTAGCAACATTGGGCCCAGTGTCAAGAAGGTATAATAAATACTGGTTTTACCACATGATATCGTTTAACACACAAAATATGCTGGTAAAGTAAAATGACTTACCTTCAGTCTCATTTGTTCTAAAATGAATTTCCGTTACCATTCAACTGAATCAAGTGAACCTTTGTTTCTGGGAAAGTGCCTCTGTCCTATTTGTGTTTTATATTCTTAGATAACTTATGATTAACCATTAGTAAAAATATCTTTGTTCCATTTAAGTACAGATGTTCTTATGAAGTCCACATGATTTTAGGTGGTTTTTTATTCAAAGGATAATACAGGTTTATAGAAACACTTTCTAAATTGAGCATTAAATCTAAGCGTGTAAATAATCTATACCAGAATCTAGCTGGAACACCAGTTGCCCCATTCTGCGTTCTGATTGGCTGAATGGATCTTTTTTATGCTGTCACAGTCACACACCAACACAGCTACAGTTTTATCACTCACACAGTTATGAGACAATTCCCAGCATCTATTATACTTACTGAGTGAAGGGCAAGTTTAAAGAGGGTAAGGTCAAAGATAGGTCATGTTATGGGGATTGGAGGCAGACAGAGGCACTTGGGGAGTAGTGAGATGCTGAAGGAGAAAAGGGGATATATTTTAAACTGCCCCTTCTCCTGAAGTGTCAAGCTACCTTTTCAGCAGCAGCTTGTTATCCTTCCAACCACTTTTAACTCATTTTCCAGTGTAAAGGGGTTATATTTTGTTCCTGTTCTCCCTTTCTTTAAAAAAAAAAAAAAGCACGCTGAAAGTGGCTGTTAAGAAAATCTGCTTCTGAAAGGTCAGCTAGGTTTCTCAAGGAGTCCAGGAAACCTTACCAAAAAACACAGAGTGTTAAAATAAGCATATTAAAAAAAAAAACTGAGTAAAGATGTTTTAGCACCTTTTCAATATTTCTGTTATTTTCCCATAAACCCTGCAATCTCTTTTAATTAAATGTAAAAGTAATAGGCCTAACAGCAATAAGCTGAGTGTGCATTAGTAGGGTACCGGTGCACTTTTCAATGTGCTGAAGACAAGACTGAACATCACACAAGAGAATGCCCGAAGTGCCTCCTAACGTAAACCCTGAAGTGGCTTATTGACATATTATTCTACAACTTTTTAAATGCTAAGATCTCTTATGATATAAATACCAACAGCGAGAATCTTTAAAGATACCACTGTATTGACCTCACCTCAGCTTGCTGTGTCAACCTCATGTTCCTCAGGCAAGTGAAGCTATTCTGTGAGCATACAGGAAAATGAAATATTCCAACATAAACAATGTTTCACAAAAGAGAATACTCTAAACTCAGATTTCTGTATGTAGCAAAGGAAAAACTGCAGATGATGTCTTTATTACAAAGATATCACATTTTTTGTCCCCCACTATCAGTGACGCATTTGTGTAAATGTGATTTGACGACTGTTTCACTTGAAGCTCTCTGGTCCTTCTGTAAAAGCTTTAAAGAAGGCCTTTGGGGGGGGGGGGACAAAGTTAACCACTTTGTGTAATTAAACAATTATTAATCCTACTATAGCCCCATGGTGTTATTTTTAACCTTTCCAGGTGTTTTTAAAAAAGGTCTGTTAATAAGCAGGCACTGACTCAAGAGAACAATTCTATACCAGAAGGGAAGAACAGACTACACTAAGTTATTTAGCAAGTTGGATTGTGGGTTTTTTTTTGTGTGTGTTTGTTTTAAACCAGTTCTCATTTCTATGATTTGGAGAAGATTCTACTGCCAAACACTAGGACATCACTGACACATGTAACATCTCTGCAGGAAGATTATTGAAACATTACAGACTATCTGCAGGAGGCTTTGTCTGTGAAGGTCATTGAGTAGTTTTGATTTCATTAAGTAATAATCTTAACATATGCAATGATAGAACATTATGGAGGCACTGGTAGTATGTCTATTATTGAGAATGCACTGAGATTTGCACCTAAGGCTAGAGTAAAAGTTCCCCATCTAAGTTTGTGGTTTTTTTAAATCTGTTTAGAAAATTGATAGAATGCTGCTGAAAGGGCAATTGCACTTTCTAGGTCATTTTATTAATGATTTTTTTTTCCCTTGAATGATTTTAATGGAATCATACAGATAATTCTAACTTTCCATAGATAATGCTCATTGAAACCTTGAGCACATAGAACATTTGAAAACATTAGGTTGCCACTAAGCTAAACTGATAAAAAAAATGTTGTTCATGATTGTTAACCTTATCATTGGGCCATGTCAATAGCTCAAGTCACTCTTCAGTAGCGCTGTGATATCTGAGATAGTAACTTAGTGTCATCCTTCCTCTCTCCAGTCAGTTTGCATGCTGCAATTCTATGGACTGAGATGAACCAGTGAAGTGTGGAAAACTCTACAGGTGAGAAGAGTTCTCATTTCACAGGTTACTTGACATGTACACAAACAGAAGATAACTGTCTTACTCCTCTCCTCCCCACCCCACTCTAACAACCTTTTTCCAACAGGGTCCCCAAAGAGGCAAGAACAGAGATGCTACTGTACTTCAGCAATAGCTTTTTCATCGCTTTCACCTTCATAGGACATATGGTGATACAATCTTCAGCATTCTGTATGGAGAAGCCTATAGGCAGCAGAATCTTTCCACTTTCCCATGCGGGAAGATAATGAAGCAGACTTAGCGCCCCCTCCCACATTCTACACATACTCCACCTACACTAAGAAGTAGGTGGCAGAATTATCACACTCCCAGAGGGTACAGGTTGTATCTTCCCTCATGATAACAACTTCTTTCATCCTAGAGAAGGGAAGAGAAAAATAATGTGGCTAAAGATGGATAAATCATGGAATATGTAACTTCTAATAGCACCATTATGCATACAAATGATTCAGAGGAGGTAGTAGCCACCAGCAGCAGCACCACATCAGAGGAGCCAACCACAGGCAACTGGACAGACTTCCCCGGGGTTCAGGAATCCTGTAACACTACTGATATTCTAAACGTCTCACAGTTTCCTTTTACCCTTAACTTGGGCTATCCCCATGGAATCCTCCAGGCCTTCTAGATCTCTGTCTTCCAGACAACTTCACCGAAGTTATTTGCTCTCTACTTCACTGTCTCCATACCTTGATTCCTGCTCCCGCTCTCAGATTTTCCTCCTAGCAGGGTTTCTAAAGACCTCAGTATAATATACCATTGAGTCTACAGTTCCTGTTAATCTGCTAAATCTTCAGACCCTGTGGCACTCTGAAAACCTAAAGGAATGCAAAGATGGAAAGAAGAGCAGGAGGATAGTGAGAAGCTGACTTATGAAAACGTTAGCTAGGAAGCCAGGGCCAGGCAGAGCTCCTAAGCTCCACAAGAGTGCCTAGTGGCCTAGCTCACCTGGTCCCACTACTGTGCAGAATGTTGTGGCCTCCATAAGGTGTCCTGTCCCATTCCTCAGTTACTCCCTAGGCAGGTTTGAAATATTAAAAAAAAAAAATCTAAGGAAATTCCCCAACCAAAAATCTTTGTTAAAAAGGTTGAGAAAACATATCAGTAACGTAATGATAAAAATCCTACATAAAATCTTATAAACAAGAAAAAGCAATGGAAAACTAGGAAACACATAGTTAAAGCGCTCAAAAATGAATAAACGTTGAGACAACCATATCCTTCTATAGCAATCAGTAACCACAAACATTAGAATGTTTTACCCTTCATTGTACAGGTTTGCCTGGGACTGGAATTATAGACCAGTCCTGCAAGTTGGTGCACTGTAGTCAATGGGAATTGATGACATTCTTTGGCTTGCAGAACTGGGTCCTATAATAAAGAAAAATCTCTCAGGTTGAGAGGCCCCTTTAAAACTCACCAATGGAAATTTGATTGCTGAAGGTTCCAGGACAGTCAAGGGAAGGAAAGACAAAAGACCTAAAGGGTGAGGAGGATCATTTAATTCTAGTATCTCTCTCCTTTTTTTTTTTTTACGCGAAGAAAAAAAAAAAAAGATTTAAGATGCCAGAATCAAAGAACTTCTGCAGAGGGAGGCCACAGAAGTGAGGGAAAAGCTGTGGGGGAAGAAAACAGTAGAAAGAAAGCAATACAGGCAAACAGAATGATGCATGTGTAGGCAAAAAGTGATATAGTCTTTCAAGAACAGATGAAGTAGCCTCAGAAGTTACAGGGAAGATAAACAAATGAGGAGACGCTTTGGAGAAATGAAAAAAACTGGAAAAAGGAGTGGGACTCTGCAGAGAAAGAAAGGGTGATGCTTTAAATTTTGTAAATAATCCCAAAGCTATTTAAAAATGTTTTTTATACATTAAAAATAGTTAGACTTTTTCTTGAAGCAAACACTTATTTTTATTTAGTAATTCAAAATTGTGGACACTCTTACTGAGTAGGGAAAAAGAGCACAGACCTCACTTTAAAGGTTAGAATTAAGGTTACTGTGATGTGTTGAAACAGGACATTCTCTCCTTAATATTTACACCTGGTGCTTCCCATAGTGCACATTTCATAAAGAAGCACCAGCACATCACTTAGAATAAATGCACCAATGCCTCTATGAAGTCAAAAAGGGAGAAAACAAAACAAACAAACAAAAACCAAGCACAAGCTCCCAGATGAGTTGAGAGGAGCTAAAGAGTAGACTCAGGTCCACCTTCAGTGGCTGAAAGGAGTAAGGGAATTCACAGGACACTCAGCTGAGGATAGCAAAGAGATGTTATGGGCAACTGCACATTTGAAATGTGTGTACTTCTCAAACACTGAATACATGTACTATGCATCACTTACTGATTTAAATAGATATTGTGCTGATCTTCCATATAATTTTCAAATGAGCCAGAGAAGTACAAAAAACTTTTTTTTCTTTCAAATCTACTATAGCAAAAAGCATACTAATTTTAACATTCAACTTGGTAACTTTAAACTAGCACATAGCTAAAAAAGGATATTGCTGAAATTTAAAGAAAAAAATTAAAACTTTTAGATAGAAAACAAGGATGGAAAGTTTTGTCCAAAAAGCTGAACTTCTCATAACTTCATATGCCTGTGCAAAAAAAGATTAATAGAAACCAAAAGCAAATTTAACTATAGCATATGCTATTCACCAAAAGAAAAAATGCATATACATTAGATCAGGAATTGGCAACCTTTGGCTCGTGGCCCGCGAGGGTAAGCCCCCAGGCAGGCTGGGCCAGTTTGTTTACTTGCCGCGTCAGCAGGTTCGGCTGATGGCGGCTCCCACTCCAGGCCAATGGGGGCTGCGGGAAGTGGCGGCCAACACATCCCTTGGCCCGCGCCGCAGCCCCCATCACCCTGGAACAGCAAACCGCAGCCAGTGGGAGCTGCGATCGGCCGAACCTGCGGACACGGCAGGTAAACAAACCAGCACGGCCTGCCAGGGGGCTTACCCTGGTGTGCCGCGTGCCGAAGGTGCCAATCCCTGAATTAGATTTTTCATAATATAATTCAGACTGATACTTTACAGTCTCAGAGTGAACCAGAAAGACACATTAATCCAGCTGGACTCCCTGTATTTCATAACAGTACTTATTATACTATTCTACAGCAACAAACTATAACTAACTGTTGAATATGTATGAAGGACCCACAGAAACCTATCCATGGTATCACATCACAAGGATTAACTTGCATGAACTTTGCACCAAATCTAGATGACTAAAGTCAGATTCACAGGTCCTCTGACTTTAATGGGCTTTGGATCAAGCCCTTAAAGCTGTGTGGTCTCTAAAGACCATCTGCCAAATGAATTATTCTGCTCTCAAACATAAGAGCCTAATATACTTCTTGAAAATGCATAGAGGATTATTAGTTTGACACTTCAGAAAAAGTAAGTGTTAAAGTTAAGGAGAACATTCGAAGTATGTCAGTATCTTTACTTGAAACCTGTCATACTGAGACATTTGTACATTTAAATGAGTAAGATGAAGTGCTGCTGATTTTCTATCATATTAATATAGGAAACTCTTTTAAAAGAAATAAGTTATGCTAAATAAAATGTCTCAGTTGCAGTTAATTTAGCAACCTAGCGTAAAAACAGCATTGTTTTGATCAAGGCATACCAAGTCAGAAGGTTTGCATCAGAAAAAAAGCACTGATATTAGAATTTGCATTTCAATATTTTTGTTGCTTTAAGAAAAGTGGTTTAGACATACAAGTTAAATGTCTGATGCTAATTTCCAATATTAATCTGATCACTCTGTTACTCCAATTCCAATGACTTTGTACTGTAAGATACTAGGATTCCTTATAGAATCTCGATCCTCACCCAGAGTAGCTATCATGACAAATGAGTAAATAATTAAGTGTTGCAAACTCTCACAATACTGGTATTTTTTTCCTCAAAGCTTCAACTCTTGGATTCATGTGAGAACAGCTTTCTTTAAACAAAATTTAACCCTTACCTTTTCAAAAGAAAAGATTGAATATGTGACCTCTAATGTTTCAATAACCAGAAGGCAAATAAAAATAAACCAATATTTTTAATCTTATAAATTTTAAGACAACTATATCTGGGGGCCTAAATTGTGATTTCTGAATGCATCAATACCTATGAAGAGCAGATCTGTAGTGCACAGGACAGAATGCACAATGCCTCGCACAGACATTTGTGAAATAATCACATTCTCCTAGTCACCACAGACCCCTATTTATCTTTTCAACAATCTTAAGACCTTCCCCTATCACAGTGAGCTAGAATTTTGCTATTGAATTTAACAGGAGATTTAACTTCAGGAATAGGACTTAATTGATTTGTTGCAAGCTTTGCTATATTAACAAGTTCTCCAAATTCTGGAACATGAACAAGTGCCGGGATTTGGAGTGCTCAAATAATGCAACAATTTAGCTGAATTTTGCTTGGCCATGGCATGGCACGGCACGGCACAGCTGTTTTGGAGCCCCATTTATTTTTTAGCTAAAGAAGATATGATTTAAAACAAGTTTTAGTACAAAATGGTTCCAGCTTCCCAATGTTAAAAATACATTATTTTGAAACATAACCAATTACCAACATTTATATTTTCAGAAACTAAGAATTTGAACTAGCATTAAGAAACTGGGGTTTGCTGCTCAGAATGTAACTCTTCATATGGGAATATTGAAAGTGTTCACAGTTTCTATTCTATGAACAAACATGGGGAGGAGAGAGAGAGAGAGAGAACCACCATGCTTTTTGCCAAAAAAAAAAAAAATTGTACTCCCAATTACTGATTACTATTCAGTAGCTAAACATGCAACTGTATTCTTTTTTCAACTTCACAGCTATAAATCACTTTGAGATCACAGTCTTTTTTAAAAAGTCTGCAAAGGTAGTGATGAAGAAAGCTACACACTTCTTAAGCAACCAGACACTTTCACTTCTACTATATGCAAAAAAAATCAAACACTGCAGTTAATGCTGCTATTGTATCAACAGCCTTTCGTGATTAACCCTACTTCATTATTTTTTACCTAGAGCTTTGAAGGCTATAATAAATATACACTAATTGAATCAGATCACAATCTACCACACATTATTCATATAAACCTCTGAAAGACGACGTATGGTAATCAGTTGTCACTCAATGAGCATTTTAACAAAAAAATTCACTCAGAGTTCAATATTTCATACCATTAAGAGAGTGGCTGATTTATTTTTAAGTACACCAAATACCACTTTAATAGTTTTTTTTTCCTGTATTTGTTATAAAAATATCACTATCTGGCCTGAACATTTCCAATTCATTTTGGAATTTATTACTGTTACAATAACTTTTCTGCACTATAGACATTGGTACTAGTGTACCATCTTCCTAATAACGTGGCTATTATTCACATTGTGATGCTGGAATAGTACCCTTTATATTAAAGTTAGGGATAGGTTCTGCAGGATGTTGAGTGCCCTCAACTCACAGAACAAGGAACAGAGGCCCTTCTCAAAGTGTCTGGTGCAGTAGCTTAGTTTTGAAAAACCTCTACTTTTTAAAAAACAAAAATTTATAAGTTTCATTTTCAAGAAAAGACATGGCTTGCTTTCATTTAAACCTCTTCCTGCACTGATATCCATACACTGCATAACTGTACTTGTTAGAGCAGAAGAACAGAAAGTGAAACTAACTAGCATAGCCCAATCCTAGAAACATTAAACTTCTCACTATTGAGTAGTAATAAAACTATGATAAGCAACTATGATAAGTCAGAAGAACTCCTCACCATAATAAGTGTATGACCTGTAATAAGTTAAGTATTACTACAAAAAGTAAACTACATAAACAAAAGTAGATTAGTCTCCATTTCTTCCATGATAGACAACTGAAAATCCAATGTTTTTTTTCAAGGCAGGAAATTTTCAACAAACACAAACCCCTGCCCTTTCAGATTCATTATATATTACACAAAAGCTCAGATGTCTCACACACACACACGCCCCCGTTGCAGATCACCTTTAATGGTCCAAGATATACTGATATTTAGGAGCACTTAAAATAATGTGTTTTTGAAAGTATGTTTTAAACTTTTAATGCAAAGTTGTACAATTCTTTTATAAACCTAGATAAATGTTAAAAAAACAAAAATATATATGGCTATACTAAATAACATAAATCAAGCCATTTTGGAGTTAAACTTGTTTTTAATTCTTTGTATATTAGTTAAAAGCCACCTTGTGTTTGTGTATTTTGAACTTGGACTTGATCCAAAAGCCCTTCAAGTAAAGTATTTGAGGCAGGAACTCTCTTTGTTATGGGCTTGAACAATGCCTAGTACAATCGGGTCCTGCATCAAGACTCTGGCTCCTAGATGCTACCACAACACAAATAATACATCATAGGGTCACTGAGGGCATTCCCATTGAGTTCAATGATGTTTAGATTAGGTCCTTAAATTCATTTAATAGTAAAGTCATAACATGGTCCACTGACTTAATAAATATAAATCCCAATTTCACAAAGGTTGTAAAAGGCAGATAAAAAAAATACCATAAAATCCAGGAAATATTCAATAATTTATTCGGCTGGGGGAAGGAGGAGAAGGGCAAAAGATGTTTGGTATTGATTAGACTTTCATAAAATTGAGTTTTACCTGCTCTTGTAGTATTAAATAATGAGAAGGGTCTGTGTTCAAGCAGAAGTTACAGATAATAAGGCTTTACACACACACGTATTTTAAAAATAGTCAACACCAACACAATACACAGCATTCCCTCCAAACATGCTTTTACGATGAACTCACTACAAATATTTTGAATATCTGAAGCTGATGCTGGCACACAGTGAACTAACTGGTCGCAATAGCAAGAGTTCAAGATCACGTTCACAATACCATTATTTCAGTGGTTGTTGGTCTTAAAACCATGAATTGTGGAAAAAGTGGTACAACATTTCCTAAATATTTTTTAATAGAGTAGACCACATCATAGGAAAATGGTCCTTCAGATAATCTCCCCTCCCTTTCATGACTGCATGGACCACTTCTTTCCCCCATCCCCATTTGTAACAGCATATTATCATCATGACAACTGCAGCAACTGTTCATGGAAAGGTAACATTAGGGAGTAATATAACATTTCAGCTGTTATTCAATGCAATTTAGCAGCAGAAAACAGGAAGAGTCAGAATCACATGACCAGCCAACTTTCCGCAGGCTACCAGCAAACCACAAGCCAAAAGTTTGGAAAGGAGCATTTAAAGGAAACACATTTTAACCTATGGAAGATGCTAAAAGAAAAAAAAAGAAAATTGTCTTTTTCCTAGCAAAGTGCTATATATCATTTACAAAGTCAGTGCTACATATCCTTAATACAGCATATTTCTAAAAGATGAGATGAACTGCCACCTCTAATTTTATTCTATTATGATCACAACTACACCGGCAAAATTCAGATAGTTCAGTGAGAATGATAACAGTCATGGGAACTGCAGCATAAATAAAACAAGCTTTTTTAAAAAAACTTCACACAACCACCACCATCCAATCCTTCTCTGATTGGCACACAAACCAGGATAACCATTGCAAATTGGTACCATGTGTTGGCTGTTCAGAGGCCAGTGTAAAATGAATGAGTGTTCTAAAGCCATTTCTTATTAGACAGGCGGTCAACTATAGCTTACACTTCAGTGGAGTTAAGTGACACAGTGGTGACGATGCATATGATCTGTGTACACTATTGCTTCTCAAACTGTGCATTTGAGTTTTGGTGGTGTACACTGTGTCTAAAGGACTGGAGGCTCTCCACAGCAAGAGTGACAGACTACAACTGTGTTCCTTTGAAAAGACAACTTAAAGACACCTATACCAAACTGAACAGCCAACTGTGTGGAATCAAACAATTTTATTTTATTTTTTTACCTTCTCAACAAGAAGCCTGATCAAAATCAACATTTTACTGGAAGGAAAAGAGGATAAGAGTCAGATAGGAGCCAAAAGTTAACCAAATATTGGGAATACCTCTGGACCAAAAAAAAAAAAAAAAGCTACCACCCTATTAACCTTTATTAAAATACCTGTATATAAACATGGACATTACAGATGACCCCATAAATACTAAATGTTACAGATTCCCAAATTGGATATAGCTACAAGACTGATAATGTGATCCTGGTTATTCTTTGATTCAAGAGATAGAGAGCAAATCTTGAGTAACAAAAGTCAAGATGCCCAGTAAACACAAAGGAAATAAAGATCCAATTTTAAACAGACCCAGATTCTCTGACTGAGTAAGGAAAACAATATTAGACCTTGTCTACACTAGAAAGGATTTGCCAGTGTAACTGTCTACCCTAGTGCTTCTGCCAACATAGCTATGTCGGTAAGGAGTAAGATTTTTTTCCCATGCCTAAATGACATAGTTATTATGCCAGCAAAACTTAAGTGCAGATCAGGCTCCTAGCCTGAGAAAACCAAGCTTTGTATACAGCACTGAGTATACAGCACTGTACCAAAATAAACCTGTATTTTGAAGTACTGTATTACAAAAACTGCTAAATACTTCCTGAGTAACAGAAAGGGATCCTGATTAATTAGTTACTGAAAACCACTTACGATGCGTAAGGGTATTCTGCTGACTCAAAGTCATCTCTTGGAAAGCTAATAATACATTTGTAGTTTCTCTGCACCGACAGAGGATCATCATAAGAGACTTTCAGTCCTTGCCCACAAACACAAAAAACAAACAAATAAAAGCACTCTCCACTCTGCTCCCCCAATAAAACAAACTCCCACCACGTTTAGCACCAATTCAGCTAAACCAGTAGGAATTTTTGTAAATTTTCCCAGTTTAGATAAGGTATTAGTCCACTTTAATCTTTTACATAATTTGCTAGTATATTTTCTATAACGTATTATTTGGCTTATTATTTGTTTAAATCTGTCAGCATGTAAACTCTTGATTGTATCCATTAGGATTTGGAGCTGTCACTTGGAAGACAAAATTTGCAACCTGAACTAAAAGGTTTTTTCACATACATTTCAGGGGAAATAAGTTATAGAAAATGTAGTACAAGGGAGATTTTTCATGTTACATATAGCTGATAAATATTGCTGGATATTAAAACTAAAGTAATTTTAGACTAATATGCTTTTCCATCAGTTTTTTGGGTTGAAAAATTAATGAACTCTGAATCCTCTTTAAACTGCAGAGGTTTAATATTTACTCAGATGATACAATGCAAACAGTTTTACTGTACACTCTTTGGAGCGGTGTAAATAATAAACTACCAGCAACAGCAAGATTTAGTATTAGAGTTCTTGGTAATTCAACTTTTTTTTTTTCCAGGCTGAATCACTAGTTCAAATTTAATCACAACCAACCACTTCCAAGTTTAACTTCCAAAAGGGAAAGAGAAAGGAATCCTCAGCTACAGACTATTGCCCACTGGTCTGACAGCCATAGCTAGGTCTACAGTAGAAACCCTCCAGTGACACAGCTGCAGTGCTTCAGCACAGACATTAAGGTCTGGTCTATGGGGGTGGGGGGGAGAGAGGGAGGAAATCCATCTAAGATATTTGCGTAGCTGAAGAAGTTGAAGTATCTTAGTTCAACTTACCTGGCCGTCCTCACGGCGGCAAGTCGACCACTACGCTTACTCCTCCTGCCGAGGTGGAGTACAGGCATCGATTCGGGGATCGATTACTACCTGCCGATCCGGGTACCGTAGACATGGCCTTACTACACAAACAGAAGGGGTTCTTCAATCAGTGTAGTAAATCCACCTCTCTGAGATGTGGTAGGTAGGGTCAATAGAATTCCTCCATCAACCAAAGGATGACTACACTGGGACTGTGATTGACTTTACTAAACCTCTCAGAGGTGTGAATTTTTCACAACCCCGAGCGACGTAGCCAGGTTGACTTAACTGTCTAGCATAGACCAGCTCCATGATTGTTTTGATTATTTGTCAGACATAATTGACAGAAAGAAATGTAAGAATGCAGACCTACGAGATATTACACGTCTATAATCCAAGCTCCAGTACAATAATTAAGGGATATTCAAGTACATCGCACCAATAATAGCATTTTAAGTCAATTTATTGGTCACAAAAGGTGTCATAATTGCAGTAGTAGAAAACGAAGTTCTCTACTGTTCACAAAACACAGGCACTGGCAGCAAGACTTTGCAACAGTAGTTTGCTAGCTTGATATTGAACACTTCAGGAATGAGAAGATAAATTTAGTCCATGTCCATTCAGCCTTTCCCCTCCCTGCTGAAACTGCCAAAAAAAAGTGCAAATTATTGCTAATTGTGACAGCAATCTTTAGAAGTTGGCACATCTCTTGAAGAGGTTATGTAAACTAGAAAGCAGTACTACTTTAACGATACCAATATAGAAAAAGCAGCATAACTCCACAGTAAGGACAGTTACACTGGTGTAGTTATTCCCATATGGGAAGGTGAGAATAACTATACCAGTACACACTTTTATACTTGTATAGCCACATCCATACCAGAGTTTTACTGGTACGACAATTTTGGTTAAATACATCACCTACCCATCCCCACACAGAAACACTGATAAGAGAAAGCGTAGACAGCCTTAAGGCTATGTCTACATGAGCATTTTTGTCGGTAAAACTTTTGCTGGTCAGGGGTATGATAAAAACCACACCCCCGACCAACGTAAGTTTTACCGACAGAAGCGCCAATGTGGATAGCACTATATTGGCGGGAGATGCTCTCCCACCAACATAACTACTGCCGCTCGTTGGGCGTAGTTTTATTAGGCGATGGGAGAGCTCTCTTCTGTCACTACACTGGGGACCTTACAACAGCACAGATGCAGTGGTACAGCTGTGCTGCTGTAAGGTCTGTAGTGGAGAGTGTCATCAACTCATTTCATGTTAGCCAACAAACAGCAACAGATAGTACCAATTTGCAGCAGTGACAGAGTTGAAAGGTTCCACATCACCACTAGCTGCTCAAATGCAACTGGAAAAAAGCAATTGACAAAGTCATTAAATATACAATCTTCAATTTTAATAAGACCTCCAAATATATTTTACAATCGTTATATTACTCCATTGTTATATGCTCAGAATAGCTTCCACTTTAAATATCTACTGATATCAGTATTTGTATTTTACATTTAACTAACATCCTTCACCCCATATTTTATATGTACAACATAGCACCTTTCTCCTCAGAGAATTACAAGGAACATTATAAAATATGGGTACAATCCTCCAATCCTTAGTCATGTGAATATTTTTTTCTTAAATAAGTATCCCATGAGTTCAACAGGACTGCTCGTGAGGGAGTTTAAAGACCGGGCCCTGCATACCTGTACCACCACAAGTACAGCCACCTTTGAAGTGAATAGAAGCAACATGACCTTGCACTCCAGAGCACACTGCACAATGATGGGGGGACGTGATTTTACTAGAGGCTCAGCACACAATACTATTCTTTTACATGTGTACCACAGGTTATTTAGGAACCTCTACTCATCACATCTGAGCACAGCCTGAGGGACTCTGCACATTTTAACTACATCTACATAAAGAAATTCAGAAGTTATAATTGCGACAGTCCCCTCTCCACTTCTCCTCAGGCATGACAAACGGCACCTTGGTTACTATAAAAGCATGCTCCAACTGGACTGATCCACTCACTGAAATGTATTGATTTCACAACCTTACATAATTAGACAAACAAATTTTGTTCACAACTTTCATGTTCAATCAAGATACAGAAGGAAAACACTCCAGAACTATAAAGGCCTGAGGAGAGCGGCTCTAAAGATCTTCTCAGGGAAGGACTGGACGGAAGAGAGGGAAACGCTGATTTATTTGGGGGGGGGGTGAGGGGGATGGTGTGTAGGGGAGGGCACAGAGAAAGGGGCTGTGGAGGCGGGAGGGGCGAGTTGTTTACAATGGGTGAATGGCTACACCCCACATATGTCCTGGTGAGAGAGAGAAATTCATGGGGCGGGGCTGATAGGACCTAATGGAGAAGAGACATCATGCGATACTGTATCTACAACGCTCACAGCAGCCACTGCCACAGCCCCCAGCCCAGCCTGCACCCCGGGTCCCCCACCAGCCCCAGCCCAGCCCGCACCGCCGCCACCGCCCAGCTGCTCCCTGCTAAGGTCACGGCGCGGAGCGGCCGGGAGAACCCCCCGCCCCGCCCGGGGTTCAGGCTCCAAAGCCGGGCCCTCGCGTAGCCCCGCGGCCGCAGGAGGGCTCCCCCCGGCGGCGCGGGCTGGGCCGCGGGCGCCCGGTCCCTACCTTCTGGGACTTGCTCTGCTGCAGCACGTTCTGCTCCACGGTCATGGCCGCGTCCCCCCGGCGCAGAGCAGCAGCAGCAGCAGCGGCGGGAGGCGGCGGTGGCGGCGCGGGCAGCGGAGAGGCAGGTGCCGGGCCCGGAGTCGGGGAGGACGCAGGCGGGGGGAGCCCGACTCGGCGCGACGCGGACGTGCCGCCCAGCGGAGCTGGAGCCCTGGGAGAGACAGAGCGGGTCGGCTCAGGCCCGGCTGCCGCCTGCCACCCAGCCCAGCCCGGCCCGGGCCCTGGAATGTGCCGCCAGCTCCGCCCCCGGCTCGCAGCCCGGCCCGGCCCGCACCACAGCCAACCAGCGGCGGCTCTGTCCCGCCCCCGCCCTCCGCTCCGCCTCTGCCTCCCCCCGCTGCCGCCACCGCCCTCATCCCCCCACGCTCCTCCCTCTCCCCAGCCAGTCACCAGCGGCCTTGTCTTCCCTCCGCCCCACGCCTCCTCTGCCTGCCCGCTCCTCGCTAGTACTACGGCTCTCCTCTGCCTGCTCCCCACCTCGTGCTACTGCCCTCCCTTCCTCCCACTCCTTTACAACTCCTTTACTCCTCCTTTGCTGGCCCTGGCCTCCCTTCCCACTCTGATCCCTCCTTCTCTTGCTCCCACCTATTCACTAGTGATCATATGTCTTAGTGTATTGTCATAGTGCCTGGGATCCACAGTTTGTGGATCAGGACTACATTGTCCTAGACACTGTACAAGCACAATATAGAGTACACCCTCCCCAGGCTAATACCTCTCCTCTCCCCCTCTAATCACTAGTGTTCTTACATTCTGCCTTTTCCCTGTCTCAGTCACTAGTGTTACACCCTTCTTGCTCCTTCCCTTCCAATTCCTCTTTGTACTTGGCCCAAGAGGAGCAACAGGACTTCCGCTCTCTCCCCTCACTATCCAGTCACCAGTGTCAATGTCCTCCTCACCCATTTCTTCCAGGTCAGCAATTGAGCTTTTACCTAATCATTAGTGTTACTACCCATCCTCTCCAGCTGTTGCTGCAGAAGGGGAGGAATTCCTACCCAGTCATTCCAGTAACCTTCCTTCCCCTCTTCCACTAGCACTACTGGCCTCCCTTTTACTCTTCAGCAGCAACAGTTTAGTTTCAACCAACTCCCTAATCATAGGCCTAGTTCACACTACACAGTCAGGTCCACAGATTATGTTGACCTAATTATTTCAATGTACACATTATACCCATGTCCGCCCATGTAAGTGAGGCAGTGTCTATGTCCATACTACATTAGCTGTTGGCTATCTTGTCAATTTCAGGGCTCCACCATGGAGCTGTGAAATTGACAAGAAAAAGGGGCAGCTAGAGTTTCTGGCAGGAGGCTCCCTGCTCCCAGCTCAGACAGCCCAGAAGCCAGGTGGCTCCTGGCTGGAAGCTGCACAGAGCTGAGAACCCTGGCTCTCAGCCTCCCAAACTGCCCCTCTTCAGTCAGTGGAGGCACTCCTGGTGGGGACAGTCACTGCTAACAGAAGAAGAGCAGTGTAGACATGTGATTCCTCCTCCTATCTAGCAGTAATAGAAGCTCATCTCTCCCTTCCACATCCAGGCATTAATGTTGTTATTTCATCCCTCCATTCTCTCAGGTCATGCTTGGCAACTTCTGAAGCCGTCATCTTGTTTTCCAGAATCTCTACTTTAATTAGAAAAAAAGTCTTCCCACGTATGGTTGCAGACAAAATCATAAAAAACACGAAACAAATGTAGTCAACTTAGTATCTGCCTGCATCTGCAGAAAGCCTGAAACAATAGCCCAGAGATGTGAAGCACCCCATTTTTCTCCTTGCATTGTTAAATCCTGGGGCTTTTGAGTTAAATCTCAACATTGTTAACAATTTCACTGCTAAAAAATCATATAAGAGAGGAGAGGGAGGATCACAGATATGAAACATGTACTGTGACTGTCTTTTCATTTTGGTGTCATAATTGGAGGGATACCACCTTTGGAGCAAAGAAACCAGTGGGAGAGAACAGAGTTCTTATTAAGTGTCAGTCTATCTGCAGAGTGCAGTGGAGCATCCAAGCGCTACCTAGCCAATGTGCCTTCCCAACCCTGGAGAGTAGTAGGGACAGGGTCTGCTCTGACAGGGGATGTGGAAACAGGTATGATCTAGTGGCAGCTGTTCCTGCCGCTTCCAGATTCTCTCTGCAGACTCAAGCAGATGGCACTGCATTAGTCATATTTGGGTCAAGTTTTCTTCACAATCATAAGGGCTAAAAACAATTTGTTTAAAATGAAAGCTGAGATTCTCACTTCATCATATGACGCTGGTTCTGTTGCCCAAGACACATGCTTATTTGTGTCTATGGTGTATCTGAAACCTATCAAGAGAGAGTCAGGTCCAGCTGAGCCCATTTGATCATATCTTGAATGTCTGCAAAATATGCTGTGAGCAGTGCCTCATTTTGGCATCTCAAACAATAATGCCGTCGAGGGTAAATGCAAGTAAGCTGAGTTTACCTACTTCTCATTTGGGAATATGGAGTTTATGTTAGTTTACCCACATTTTTTTTTAAATCGCTATACCACTGATCTCACGTGAGCAGAGTTTGCAGGAGAAGCACAGGATTGCCAATCACAAGAATTCAAAAATTGTAAGTTAGCTCCCCAAAATCATGAGATTTTAACAAATGAATTAGAGCTTCTTTTTATTTGTCTTCTGATTGTTCAGCCTTTAGGGTTCACAATTTCAAGTGTTCTCTGCAACCAGAAGAACTAGAAACTTACTTTGTTAAAAATAAAAGCTGAGTTGCTGATATAAAAACATGACCCCAAAAGCTGAGGCTTTAAGAAAAATATCAAATAATGTGAAACTCATGATAAATTCACAAGAGAAGGCAGCACTAACATCACTAGAGTTCTTCCCCCAATTCAATCCTTGTTACACCCTCACAGGCTCACCTCCCACCCTACACAGTCATTCAAATTACTATCCCCCTCCTCCTCTTCCTGTTCATCTTTTACCCCAACCTCACACCCAAACTCATAGTTCTAATACCTTATGTGAGTATATGTGTATGACTTATTTAAATATATATCCTGAAGCTGGACAGAAGATAGCTGGGGAAAGTTCTAAGCAAAAGCTTGGCTGTGAAGAGGAGGAAGAGTAGTTTTAGGGAAAATACAATTTTCCATAATCTAACAAAATTCTTAAATCAGTGTTAGAAGAAAGTTATTTTTTTGGTGATTCTCTACATTGTCACAAGGCTTTGGGGTTTCATTTAGACTGTAAACTCATTGGAGTAGGGATAATGTTACTGTATATCTGTTCCATGGCCAGAACAGCAGTAGCAGTGACAAAGCAAGCTTCCCGCACCTCACTGAGCAAGCGTAGGCCCAGTTATTTTCTTTAGCATCTGATTATTTCAGTCTAATATTTTTGCTTGTTTATTTTCTTTCCTTATTTTATTTTAGCTTTCGTGGGAGTAGTTTTGCAAATTGTTAACATTTGGTCTTCTAAGATTTGCTGATCGGAGACATATTAGTAGCAGTTTAAAACGTTTTGGCCATCACTGCAGGTGGCCTAGGCAATTTATATGTTTTTAAAATAGTATTTAACAAAGAATTTACTGTAGAATAGGCAGCAAGTATTATGCAAGCTAAATAATGAGATTTGACCGTGATCCAAAGGTGCCTTTTCAGGATTAAGAGCCATGATTCAGACTCCATGCTCAATCAAGGATTGGCACCACATGAGCAGTAGTACTTTGTTTCTTTATAAAAAATTTCTGTTGTATTGTTGTGCCCAAAAGGCAAGACCAGGCTCTTTGTCCTTCAATTCAGTACATAATTTCCCAATAAATCCATGTGCTTAAGTATATTGGGCTGTCATGTATTATTTTTAATATATTTTAACAGCTTTCTTCTAAGCCACACTTGTATATTGTGTTGGTGTATGGTGTTATGAACATAATTTTCAATCATGTATGTGTACAATGTAAACATTTAAAAAAAAATAAAATGATAATTTAATAGTTTTCAAACATCTAAAAGTATGAGTCTGCCATCTCACCCTGCCCTAGGGCCCCTGCTCCTGTATATTGTGTAATCTGTCTACCAGGCTGCCTCAACCCCCTGATATGCAGCTGCCACTACCCAAACAGCACAATAACCCTCTACCCACAAACACACACGGGAGCACAGCTGCCCCTATGCAAACCACATACCAAATGATGGTCCTCACGCACCATCAAAGCAGGAATGGGCCCTCAAAGAAAATGTTTTAAATAAACTTCAATTTGTGCCCCATTTTAATGCATAAGCAGGATAACCTAAATTCACATTTTGTAAAATAATTTAAAAATTACAAATCATTTCTACACAGAGTGGTAATGATAATTTTTATATACACCTGACTAATACACTCCTGAAATAGGGATTTATAATTGAAATGCTGACAGTCTGCATCATAGCAATGCAAATTATGATTCTGTAATACATATGGCACTACTGAAAAACAGATGGAACTGAATTTTGTGTGCCATTTACAACAAATGTTCTATATTAAGTACATTTAATGCAAGATTGGAATTTACACTTAATTAGAGAACAACAGGAATTACATCCGGTAATCTTTTACTAAGAATTTTGTTTATAATATTGCTTTTTAAGCAGGACTCCCTAAAAAAACCAAAACCAGTGTATGAACTCTCCCTGCTAGTCTGCAGTGATCATTTAGCTCGCACAATCCCAGTGTTGTGACTTGTAGCTGACCTTATTGATATTAGTGCACAGAAAGAGAAGTAAACAAAGATAATTGTTAGTTTCTGATTCACAGGAAACAAATAGTACTGCAGCAGCAGCATCACATTTGCTTACTGGTCTGAGCAACCACAAACATATTTCTCCTAATGCTTACATTGCCTGCATACATAGGAGATCAACTGAACGTCAGTGGGAGTTAGGTATCTAACTGTCATTTGTACTCTTGAAAATTTCCACATAAATTATCATTGTTAAGAGTTTAAAATCCTAAACAATACAGTCCATGGCTATCTATAACACCTCTGCCTGGAGCCTCATCTGTATCCTTACCTCAGACAACTCAAAAACACCAACACCCTAGCATAGGTTTCCTTATATACAATGGCCATCTCCAGCAAAAACTTCCTGTGCTAAACAATTCACTTCAATACTCCCTGAAATTTCCAACAGGATTGTTTCAATCTTTAGTTAAACACAGTCTCTACTTAGTAGCCTAGTTTAGCTGTTTCTTTATTTAGGTGGTCTAATGGTTAAAGCAGGGGAATGCAAGTTACAGCATTCGGGGTCTCTGTTTCTGAGATTTTAATTCATTGTATGACCTTGAGCAATCAATTCTTTAACTAAATAATCAAAACATAGGATAACAAGAACAATCCCGGCAATTGAGATGATCTAGCCTATGTAAATGACTGCATCCCACTTTATCATATAAATCCACCAATTCACTGTAGCAATGCTTGATTTTCAGAGGAGCTGAGCACACATATCTCTAGTTCACTTTAATGAAAATTGCAAGTGTTCAGTAATTGTGAAAATCTGGACTGCAGTCATCTAAGTTTATATAGCCTTATATTTTGTTTGCTTTCATAGAAATGTAGGGCTGGAGGGGGCCTAAGGAGGTCCTTGAATCCACCTCCCACATGCATTGAGGCAGGATTAAGTATACCTAGTCTATCCCTAACAGATGATTAATCTGTTCTTAAAAACTTTAAATGACAGGGATTCCACAAGGTCCTCTGGTAACCTGTTCCAGTGTCTCAGTAGCCCTATAGTTAGAAAGTTTTTTTCTATTTTCTAACATAAATCTTCCTTCCAGGGGAGGGATAGCTCAGTGGTTTGAGTATTGGTCTACTAAACCAAGGGTTATGAGCTCAATCCTTGAGGGGGCTATTTAGGGATCAGGGCAAAAATCTGTCTGGCAATTAGTCCTTCTTTGAACAGGGGGTTGGGCTAGATGACCTCCTGATATTCTATGATTCTATTCCTTGAAGCAAACTAAGATCATTACTTCTTGTCCCACTCTCAGTGGACACAGAGACCAGTTGATCACCAGCCTCTTTATAATATAATATAAAACCTTTTACATATAAAGGATAGTGCCCCAAACTTGGCCACACTTTCACATTGATGAGATATTTTCATTGAGCTGTCCACATTGACACCCAGGCCTTTTTTTTGAGTGGTTAGGTTACAGTTCATTTAGAGCTCAGCAAAGTGTACAAGTCATTCACAATAGTCCTTCCAATGTGCATTACCTGGCATTTGCCAACAGTAGAGCTGGTTGCAAAATTTCCAACTGAATGTTTTTCCATCAGAAAATTCCAGTTCATGAAAAGCAAAACTTGTTATGGAAATCTGTTGCTTTTTACAACATTTCATTTCGGGGGGAGGGGGGGGGGAAGGAAAAAGATTTTGATGAAGTTGAAATATTCTGTTTTGATATTTTTAGAATGAAATGTTTCAAAACAACTTTTGTATCTGAAATTGTATTTCATAAAATACATTACAAAATTTAAAATATCAAAATCAAAACAAAACAAAATATTTTGATTGACTGAAAATGAATTTTTTTTGGTGAGAATTTTGTTTTGTGGGAAATGTTCAGTTTTTGCTCTGTTTGTAAGAGAATTTTTCAAAAATCATAACATTTTCTGTTACATGGAAAATTCAGTTCCTACCCAGCTCTAGTCAACAGTGAATTTCACCTGTCACTCATCTTCCCAATCTTCTCTTAATTTCTGTTGAATCAAATAGAACAGCCTACAGTATTCCCTAACCAAGTCTCTGTCATTCATGCAGGATCAGGGCCTCTTCCTTAATTAAATTATGAATGGCAACTGCTTCATTAGCCAATAACTTTACATTTGACAGCATGGATGGATAAATAAGGTCACTATCCACCACCATATCATAATCCTGAGATAAGATTCCAAATAAGACCTGTAGGACTAGTTTTAAATGTCACTATTATTTGTATTACCATAATGCCTAGGAGCCCTGGTTATGGTCCAAGATCCCACTGTGCTAGGCATTGTGCAAACAGCCACGTTCTCTGCTTGTGACACATCCTTAATTAAAGTCTCCCACAGTCCACCATGACAAGGATTGAGGAATTAAGTCCTTGCTCCCATATAACGTCATTATTAACAGGTTGCACTGTATTCAGTTCATAATAACATTGCAAGGCAGAGTTACCAGCCTGTCTCAAGTATCTCTACAGCAGAAAGGTGTTAAATTTTGTCTTTTTTAATTTTAGCTGTTGTATGTTACAGAACTTGATAAGTGTTATTCCCCAAGAAAAAGAGAAAAAAGTTAAAATCTTAAAACCCCAAGACAAAAGGTAAAAGTCAAATAAACCGACTGTGTCTGATTTAGCGTAACATCCAATTAGTGAGCACCCAAGCTGATTGCACCACATGCAAGGGGCATATGCATTTCAATTTTCCTGATAAACTATCCTCAGCCCTCCCACAGCCAGGCATGGAAACACCTGTCATTTTTCTGTACAAACTGTAGAGTGATGGTTATGGTTTTCTACTGAGCTTACAATTTAAAAAAAAAATGATAATAGGACTTGAACATATTAATGTATGTATAGGTTCAGGCCCATGCTATAATGTATCCTTGGCATGTATACTGAAAAGTATTCTAACATAAAATCGTTGTTTCTGGAATAACACAAAATGTTTTCCCCATTTTTCAGCTTATGATCTGAGATATCTCCACAGGATTAATTGACAGATGCAACAAGAACGTTGTGAGTCAGTAGGTAATTTAGGAAAAGAAAACCCTTTCATTTCCATTTTTCTGTTATGATTTTAACTGATAAGGCTGCCTCACTCAGATTTTACAGAAAAAATATGAATTAGTTACAGATCACTTTCATATCTCTGATTTGACATCTCTTATCGAAGTAGTTTGTGCCTATCTCCTACTTTGGGTGAACAAATCTGCATTTTAGTTTAAAATGGAATAAAAGGGGAAAATATAAAATGACTGAAATTGGGTTGGTCAACTTACTCAAAGAAAAAACAATTGACAGTTCTACTGTAAAAGCCATATATTGCTCTTGATCCATGCACAGAACTCCTGTAGACAGCAATGTTATTGATATCAATGAGCGTTCTGTGCATTGACATAGGGCAGTATCTGACTGAATGTACAGCTGCATTCTCCATGAACACACCACAGACAGTATTTCACCCTAAGTGTACAGTGGGAGTCACAAGATCTATTATTTAAATTGTAATGACATTTCCATCCACAATGGAATTGAATACTCCAAATGAAAACAAAATAGTTTAATATGCAAGACACTTAAAGCTGATCTTGTTGACAAACTTCACAATGACTCTTCCTCATCAAGTAAGATATAAAAAAAGAAAGCCACCTAACAGTAATCTCAGATTACTGCACTACTACAGTATCAGATGTAGTGGAAGCCAGGCATTTAAATGTTAAAACTTGAACAGCTGAGGTGAAATATAAGACAAAGTGTGACACATTAAATAAACTGGAGCCCAATGAGATGAGATCAAAGTGTGATGTTAGTCATATTGCTTGACAAATAATCTTCAGTGGCATTTGCTACTCAGTAGGGACCTTTCATTGATGTTCTTTGGGACTTTAGTAATCTGTTTGGAAGAACATTCCACAGGACGCCTTCAAAGGTTTTATTTATCCAAAGGGCACTATTACACATTTGATAGTTGCCATGGAAAGCCATTCTAGAGGCAAACTTTGGTGGTACCAAATTCACCATTTAATTTAAAAGTCAACATTTATGAAGAGATGTCACAAATTGTTACAGTATCTGAGTTACAGTAGATAGGGCACTACTATGACACCATAATTGTGAAGGTCACTATGCAGTGAAGCCATTGGGGAGGTCAAGGCTTCATTGACTTAAAATGGGATCAGTACTGAACCGGCAGTGCTAGGCAAAAATTTCAGGGGGACTAGGTTCATTGGTTTGTGAGGTATTAGTTCTGTAGCATTCTCTCTTCACTGGCAATGGGATCTAGTGTCATCAGCTACCGTGTAATTCTCATTAAGGCATGTACAACTAATGTGACCCTGCCTCTTAGAACAAGTTCAATATACCACATAGCTCAGGCACTATTGCAAGGAGTCAATGAGGCAGCCAGGCAGAATATACACAGTAAAAACACCAAGCACAAGTCAATAAGGGAGAAGTTTGTTGGGGAAAAGGACAGAGGTGGGAAACAACAAAACTTCACAAAACAAACAATTCATCAATTGGTTTTCCAAATAAACACTAAAACAGAGGAGTGAGCAACTTACAAATTACTGGCTGGTCATTTTTACAGATCCCTGAGGCCTCTTAAAGTGAGTTTAGTAATCTGGTTTGAAAATTAATGCACAGCTCTCAATTCTGAGTGCTTTACTTTTCTTGTTAGCCAAACACTGGCAGGTAGGTGGCTGATGAGTATTTTCAGTAGATGCTGAAGTGTCTTGCATATTAACAGTAAACTTATAGCTTCTCTTTAACGCATCTTATTTGGGGATCCTCCACCCTCAAGCATATGGATAAAAGGAACTCAGAGTGGGTTTTTGTCCTGGGTGGCTTGGTGCCATAATAGAGGAGAAAGAAGAAAAACAGTCATAGTTCCAGGGAGTGTATAGATGGATCAGAGGTCTGGGTTCAAGTTCCCCTGGTTCAAAAGGTGTCTCTAGCCCTTCCTGTTATGCCAATCTCTGGAACTTTACTGGAGGGATTGAGTGGAGGTCCAGTTTTGGATCTGGAGGATGTACCAGAGTCTCCTGATTTGGAGTCTTTGTTGCATAAGCCACAGGGGTCATCTTCAGTACAGTCTGGGATTGGTTTGAAGGATCATCTAGACAACATTTTTGGGGAAAAGAGAGCTTCAACTCCCTCTGGCTCCACTAAGAATATCTTCTTCAAGCGTCTCAGGGTATCTCTACACTAGGGTGACCTATATTTGAGGCTTTTTTTGTTTTTGTTTTTAATATTGATGCCTATTACCTTCCATCCCCTGTCCCAATTTTTCACATTTGCTGTCTGGTCACCCTACTCTACACTGCAGCTGGGAACAAGCCTCCCAGCCCAGGCAGACAGACTTGCTCTAGCTAGTACACTAAAAATAACAGCATGGACATTGCAGCTTAGGCAGCAGTTCAGGCTCTCAAGCTCACCTGATTCCCTGAGTTTGAGCTTGGGATGGGTGGCTAGCCTGAGTCTTCAGGAGAGCCACAACATCCACACTGCTGTTTTCGGTGTGCTACCTCAAGATGAGTTAGCATAAATCTGTGTATTGAGTAACTATAAGAAGCCACCTGAAAAGCCTGCTCCATTAGCTCATTCTTCTGCCTCTCCCAAAAGAACTAGAGTGCAATCATTGTTTTCTATGGCTACTGTCAGTTACAGGTCCTGCGCTCTCCTCTCTTTCTTACCCCGCTATCCCCCAAGTCAGTATCCACAATGATGACATATCTGAATCACATGGAAAGAGCAAGTGGGTGACATCACCTACTCTACTGCTACTGTTCAGAAGGTGGCAACAGCTTCTGCTTTTGATGATACCATCAAGTCTGTATTAGTGTCATCATGACCCATCTAGAAATTTTTTGTAAGCACTGAAACTGTAGGAAGCGATATAGAAATGTAGATGATTTGGAGGAAATACATACAAATTGGAATCACTAATACTAAACTTCATAACTAATGCTCTGAGTCTGAGCTGAAAATAAGGCATTAACATACAATTACACAAATACTCCACCAACCAAAAGCAGCTTGCATAATATCTGACCTTCCTAACCTTGGATTTCATACTTTCCCATGAGGAAGGCTGCAGCAAATCAGTGAATGTTGCAATTAATGGAGTTTATAGCAGCTACAGTTATGGGTTTTTTTCTTTTCATCTTACATTTTATCTTTTAATGTTTAAATGTATAAGAGCAAGAATATAGTTGTTAGTGGATACCAATAAAAATATTTATTTAATATATTTAAAGTTGACTGGCTGGTGAGTGAATTCAATTCTGTTGTTATTCTAATGGTTAGATGGAAAGGCATTTGAATTGTTTAGCTTATGAGAAGAAGTTACTGAAAATTGCTATTTTCCTTTTAACCTTTATATGTATGCATACATTCTATTGTAGTTGGGTTGTGTAGCTGTTTGAATAAAATGTATTTTACATAATTACATATAGTTTTGCAAAACAAAAATTTTGCAACGTTTAGTGGCTCCAAGTAAAGGTACAATATATTGTACTCTACTTTGACAAGGAGAATGTTTGTAATAGCCCTCTGCTCTAGCTGTTTTTAACTGGAATTGAATTACAGGAAGACTGTTTGATTTCTACACATACATGATTTCTCCCCTCCAATGCTTTGGAGACTCAGAGTGAAGCAGTGGAGTAACTGCTTCATAAAGGTAGTGATCTTAAAAAAATATTATGTATAACATTGTACATGGGTGGTGATGTCATTTTTAAATAACTTCTGGTTGTCTTCAGAACCATACATGATAAATAAATTTTAGTTGATTCCTTACCTCTAACCTCTGTTTGACTCTGTTCCAAGACTGTAAGCATTTTGGGTCAAGTACTGCTTTAACATTTTCTTACATATATACGTATTATATCCAATTTTAAATTAGCCTTTAAGAATTACCTAACCTAAAAGTAAAGTGAATTTAGTTACTCAGTTTTTGTTCTGGATTTCTAATAATGTGGGATCCCATTATGTTAATCACAAACAACTCTAAAACTGAGGATTACAAGTTGTGATTAGCTGAGTGGAGTTTTATATGTATACAGAGAAATCCAATTTATACAAATGAAAATTTGGCTTATTGTCCTTTCTAGGAAAGTGTTTTAAATAATGCCAAATTTAATTTGATTTTAAAATATTTCACATATAAAAAGCTAAGGTGGGGCAAGTAGTATGTGGTAGCTGTAAAAGGGGTGAAGTTTATCAAAAAAGCCATATTAAAAAATGGGTTGATCATTTAAATAGACGAGAGAGAGAAAGGGACTATTATGGTTAATTTGCTTTCTTAATTGTAAGCTTGTATGGATATGAACTCTACAGAGTGGCTACGTTAGTTATGATAGACTGCCTTTTTTCTAATATTGATGTATTGATAGATATTACAGGCTAAGTTTTACCAGTTTATACCTTGTGCAACTTCATTGTTTACAATTAGTCTGCATATGGTGGAAGGTAGGTGGAATCTGAACAAATTTACATGACTGAGCTGGCCTGTCATTATCTTGGCTTTTCAAAAAAAGTTAAATATAGATTACACACATACACACACACAGGGCAAGATTCTCTGCTACACCCACACATATAAATAAATAAATAAAAATAAACCAAATGAATAACCAGCTTGGGAAAGGGGAAGTATTTCAGACATAGCTTGAAGGGGAATTCTGCACCAGTGTAAACCTGCCCTTATGGTAACAAACAGTTTTTTGATAGATACACATTCTCATGCCAGAGAGAAATCCACCCCTTCACTATTTGCCAATTAAAACTGAGGGGCCACATTTCCCATGCAAGCTACAGAGAAATATCTGGGCAGGTGTGGGTGTGGAAAAATACCTGGTTTCCACAGAACCAGATCAAAGCCAAGAAAGAAAGAAATATAGCTAATAAATGGTGGCTGCACTCCTACAGCAGTACAGTCCTCTGTGCAACTACCTTGTGTAATTTCATGTGCTAAACTTTACCTCATATTAAAAAAAGAGCTTTAATAGCTGTTTTAGATAGACTGGAGGATCCAGAGCCCTATCTTCAGGCATGTAGGAATCCCATCCATAAACCTTCACCTCTATAAAACCACTCCTAATAACTGGGGGCACCCCTTACACAGATTTCCAAAAGTTTCTCCTACTGTATCACCATTTCAGCTCCCAGTCTCAGCCAGCCTAACACAAAGTCAATGGCTTTGCCACTATCTCCCCACAACACATACCCTGCCTCTCAACACAGCTTCAGAGATATAACCCAATTCAAAATATGAAGGTCAACTCAGACCCATAGGCTTTGTATATCAGTAGTCAGTGATCAAACAGCAGGCTCCACCTTGCTTAGTTGGTAGTCTTCTGCTTTACAGGACTGTGATATATAAGAGAAAGGGGTGTGGCTGGAGCATGCCCAGAATGGAAGAGTTGTTTGTATTGGGTAATGTGATAGCAGCAGGGCCTGCAACCAGGGCTAGCTCCAGCTTTTTTGCCGCCCCAAGTGGCGAAGAAAAAAAAAGGAAAAACTGATTGAGTGGCTGCCAAAGTGCTGCTGAAGAGGAAGAGGGAGTGAAGGACCCGCCGCCGAAGATGAAGCGAGGCACTGGAAGACCCGCTGCTGAAGTGCCGCCCGTTTCTATTGGCCGCCCCAGGCACCTGCTTCCTTCGCTGGTGCCTGGAGCCGGCGCTACCTGCAACTCTCTTCCAGAGAAAAGCACTTTCAACAAGAAAAAGGTTGATCCATTTTCTTCAAGAGCATCTGTGCATTTCCATTTGCTGGGATGGTGCCCTTCGGTAATGAGTTGATTGAACCCTCTTCAAACTCTTGTCCATTTTGAGGAGTGCCTGTGCATCTCCTTGATGAGTTTAATATTTCAAGCCTGAGGTTACAGATGGGAGTGAACCTGCCAAAGGACCCTCTGCTGTGTCCCTGAAGAAGCAACAGTTCTGACTGGTGCTTCGGATAGAAATGTATGGCAGTCCACACAATCTCTGTTTTACAAAACAACCATTTATTTGTTTCTGATGCCTCAGCTCCTCTTCCCACACTTCCTGATAGAATCATAGAAATGTAGGACTGGAAGGGACCTTTATAGGTCATCTAGTCCAGTGCCCAGCACTGAAGCAGTATGTCTCTCTTTCACTCAAAATGGTTCCAAAGCCGTCCCATGCAGGAGAATTTTTAGTTTTCTTTTTGTTTTCTATAACCAACGTTAGGTAACATATTTCAAATGCTAAAGAGCATTTGGAATGGCGACATTACAGTCTATTGAATGCTGCTTCTCTTTAGCAACATCATTCCAGGCCTCAAGATGCAACATTTTTGCACTAGTTAATCAGTTTAATACAGACGTGGAAAGTCATCTAAAAGAAACATGGGCAAGTCTTCATAGTTCAGTTCTTTGACTTCAGTAGCCAAAGCTGAGTACTGGAATGAATCAATACTATTAACATGGGAGAAAGCATTATTAAATGCCACTATGGTATGCAAAAAAGTTTTATATCCAAAAGAATGATCAGTTGACCAAAATTGTGGTAAAAAGTAACAGTTTAAATTTTCTTCTTAATGCTTTGTAACTAGCTGAAAAATCTGAAAAAGAGCCTGTATGGTCTTATTGATGCATTTTTCTATCTTTAAAAATATTTCTGAAAGGTTCATGTTCTACTAAGAAAGCAACATTTGCAGCAAAAGCTTCAAGAGATGAAGTGTTTGGAAAGTGGCCCAAGGTTTATTTCATTGCTTCCAATTTCTGAATTGTCTATTTAGGACATTAAAAGCAAAATTCTTCAAGAATTAAAGAAACCAAAACAGCAGGTCCTGGGGAAAATAGAAATTGTTAAAGCAAATGAACCTTTTAGGAACCTAGAGTCAGCAATGCTTTTGCTGTGTTGGTGTGAGTTACAAACCAGAGTAAGATTTAGAGCTGGTTGGACAAATTTCAGCAAAACATTTTTTCATCAGAATTTGCCAATTTATCAAAATTGGAATGTTCTGAAGGACAGTGTCAGTTCTGACAAAGTTCCACTGGAAATTGTAATGATCTTAGGGTTTGTGATGGGGGTTTCCAGAGTGCAACCTGGACTGTGGTACTGCTTAGCCCTGTGTCCCCAGCCAGGGCTATCCCACTTGCTCTGTGATGCTGTTTCCAAGCCACAAACAGGTGTTGCACTTACACAGACATCCACAGGCAGGGGGACACCCAACTGAGTTACATGAGTGCTTTCAGCAGCCATTCATGAACCAACAATAGAGAGGCTTTAGCCAATTCCTCCCAGCTCCCCAGCCTGGCACCCCAGAACTGTACCATCTTGCATTGGTCAGAAGCCTGACTAGTGTAAGTTCATTACCCAGTTTACTCCTCTCTCAATGTCAAGAGGACACACACTAGCCATGTAAACTGAGCTAAGATTTCCCAAGCACTTCAACCAAAATTCACTGTTATAGTAAAATATAAAACAGATTAATTAATTATGCAAAGATAGATTTTTAAGTGATTATAAGTAGCAAGCATAGATATCAAGGTTGGTTACGTAAGAAATAAAAGTAAATTCACAGTTTTGTTCTACAGACTAAGCAGGATTTGAATCAAGCAATGTCTCACCCTGACAGATGGTACAAGTGAGTTACAGTTCACAGTCTGGGACTCTTTTCCACCCTGGGACCAGCCACCCCAGTTCAAAGGCTTTGTCCTCCAGATGTGTTTCCAGGCATTGAGTTGTGGGGGAAGTGAAGCCAAATCATAATGTCACTTCCCCACTTTTATAGTTTCTACCAGCTTGCTGGAAAAATCTTTTGCTATGTCATAGATCAAGTAGCCTCCATTTTATATGTGCTCTTTCTGAGACATCTCCATTGTATACAGTTCCTGGGATAGTGGATTTTTTCCTTGATGGGTGTTGGTGAGCCATTAATGCTGTTTTGCTACTCCATTGTTGTACTTAAAAGACTGGTTGTGGGTGTTCCAACCTCACAACATATTTCAGTAACACACACATTGCAAAACTTCAAAAGTTCACCTACCATGATAACGTATACAATCCAACAGGATATTAATATTCAACAGATCAAGACTTTATAATGATACCTCACAAGGCATACTTTGTACAAAACATATAATAACTATATGACAGTGGTCTTCTTCTTTTGTATGGCTTTGGTAGGTAGAAATGACTACAAATTTATATCTAAGTTTGATAGCCAGCACATTGCTGCAGCAGTGAATGTCCTTCAAGCCCCCAGCAAAAGAATGAAGGGGACACTCGGATGTGATGTGCTCCATCATTTGTGCCTGGAGACCACAGTCACATACAGGTGTTTGCCTCATTTTCCATTTAAAGAGGGTTTGTCCACATCTCCCATGAGATGTTCTGATGCGATTCAAACTGCACCAGTCTTTCCAACATAAATCAAAACCAAGTGGTTCCTCGGCAGTGTTAGTGATGAACAGTTTGTGTTTTAAGCAGTCGAAACACTCCATGTGACTCTCCCTTGAGCCTCAGCATCAAAGTTGGCTGCTAGGGTCTTGATATGGTTCCATAGAGGGTTGCAGAATTTTAATCTTGTCTTTGGCAAGTTCTGCAGGTCGTGGTGCAGCGGGATCCTTGTGTTTGCATTGACATGGTTGAGAAAGAGCTCTTCTAATCTGTGGAGGCTGCTTGTGCAATAGGACCAGGACCCAGTCGACTAGAGTCGATTTGAGCATCCCTGACACTTTGCGCATAACGTTATTGAGTTGCGTGTCAAGGAGTTTAGTGTGACTGCTGTGAGACCACAGTGGCACACAATATTCAGCTACAGAATATACCAACGTAATTGTTGTGGTTCGTAAGGTCCGTGGACTGGAGTCCCATGATATTCTGGCCAATTTTTAGATAAGCGTGACATGAAACCTGACCATATCGAAAGTGTTCTTGAGGTGTTGTTGAAAGGTCAAACTCTGGTCCAGTGTAATGCTAAAATACTTTGGATTAGCCTCCTGGCTGACTCTTTCATGCAGAACTGCACATCAAGTTTGGCATTAGCCATTTTATTGTTCAGATGGAAAGTGGTTACCATGTTGGGTTTTTTTGGAGTGGAGGGGTTAGGCCTAAATTTCCAGTGTTGGAAATAATCACCCATTGTGTTAAGATCTTGGGTTGGGGTGCAGCTGATGGTGTGAAGGTTTGTATGCTGAACAGCTAGGGCAATGTCATCTGCATAGATGAATATCCTTGACTCCGTTGCTGTTATATCTGCTGTGTATAGATTAAAAAGTATCAGGGCCAGGACTGAGCTCTGAGAGATGTCCGAGTTAAGAGTTCTTGGTTTACTGATCTGGCCATTGAGGTGTACCTTAAAGCAGTGGTCCCCAGTCATTGCTGCCAAGAGGCAGATCATTTGCCGGCAGTAAATGATGCGGGAGATCTTGAGGAGGAGGCCCTGACTCCAGACAGTGTCATATGCTGAGGACAGATCAACAAGGGCAATTCCTGTCGTCAACTTATGTTGGAATCCTGACTCAATGTGGCCAGTAAGTGAAGCTACTTGGTCACAGCAGTTTATTGACACTGCTGCGGGTCCCTGTTATAGCCTCTGTCCTTCATGCCCTTGGAGATTTTTTCAAATATTTAGACATTTCGTCTTTTGTAATGGAGTTGTGATAGCACGGATTTCTCTCCCCATACAGCGATCAGATCCAGTGCCTCCCGTTCAGTCTATATTGGAGCTCTTTTGCGACTCTGAGACTCCATGGTCACCTGTGCTGATGAAATCTGCATGGTCACTTCTGAGCTCGCCACGCTGGCCAAACAGGAAATGAAATTCAAAAGTTTGTGGGACTCTTCCTCTCTACTTGGCCAGTGCATCTGTATTGAGAGTGCTGTCCAGAGAGACCACAATGGAGCACTCTGGGATAGCTCCTGGAGGCCAATACCATCGAACTGCATCCACACTACCCCAAATTTGACCCAGCAAGGTTGATTTCAGCACTAACCCCCTAGTCAGGGAGGAGTACCAAAATTGATTTTAAGAGCCCTTTAAGTCGACAAAAATGGCTTCATCGTGTGGACAGGTGCAGGGTTAAATCGATCTAACGCTGCTAATTTCGACCTAAACTAGTAATGTAGACGGGGGCTTAGAGAGTGTTTGTAGCTAACTGCTGTACTCGGCTACATTGTATTCTCCACCTCCTGCTTCCAGGGAATGTCTCAAAATTCCTATCTTCATAATACTGTCCCTCATGACTGAGCCTCTCTAAATTATAATCTTTCACAAACATATTTCCATATCTTCTTTCCTAAAAAATCCAACAATTAGCTCTTATATCTATAAACTGACAACTATCTACTAACACATACATTAAATTCTCAACCCAGCTAGTACATTTCCATAAACTACAGTCTATATAACCAATATATCCACTACCTAGAGAGGCAAGGTTACCACACATCACTGTGGAGTGAGTCTTTACCACTCGCTTTCTTCAAATACCCCTTTCTTCAAGCAAGATAGCAAATCTCTATGAATCTTTCAGGATGTTAGCTTTCCCTCTCTCATATGATCAGTGTCAGCCTTTCATAAAAGTCTGAGTTGTTCTCTTGTTGCTTGCAAGTTTCTCCTTTCTCTGTTGATGATAAACAATTGGTTGGTTGGTAAATGCCAGAGTTCATGTCTATAATCAATGTTTCAAAATGTCTGGGATTAACTTTAGATCCCTTCAATTATGCCAAAATGTGTCCCCCTGGTCTGTCTGGGCTATATAAGACCTTAGGTCTGGTCTACACTATGATTTTAGGTCGAAGTTAGCAGCGTTACCTCGATTTAAGCCTGGACCCGTCCACACGATGAAGCCCTTTTTTTCAAATTAAAGGGCTCTTTAAATTGATTTCTTTACTCCACCTCTGATGAGGGGATTAGCGCTGAAATCGGCCTTGCCAGATTGAATTTGGGGTAGTGTGGATGCAATTTGACAGTATTGGCCTCCGCGAGCTATCCCAGAATGCTCTATTGTGACCGCTCTGGACAGTGCTCTCAACTCAGATGCACTGGCCAGGTAGACAGGAAAAGGCCCGCGAACTTTTGAATCTCATTTCCTGTTTGGCCAAACTGGCAAGGTGCAGGTGAATGCAGATCTCATCAGCAGAGGTGACCATGATGGAATCCCAGGATCGCAAAAGAGCTCCAGCATGGACCGAACGGGAGGTACGGGATCTGTTTGCCATATGGAGAGATGAATCCATGCTAGCTGAACTCCGTTCCAGTAAATAAAATGCCAAAACATTAGAAAAAGACTCAAAGGGCATGAAGGACAGAGGCCATAACAGGGACACACAGCAGTGCTGCGTGAAAATTAAAGAGCTAAGGCAAGCCTACGTAAAAACCAGAGAGGCAAACGGCAGCTCCGGATCAGAGCCCCGAACATGCCGCTTCTATTATGAGCTGCATGCCATGCTAGGGGGTGCAGCCACCGCTACCCCAACCTTGTGCTTTGACTCCGTCAATGGAGAATCACGCAACAGGGAAGCGGGTTTTGGGGATGAGGAAGATGATGATGAAGAAATTGAAGATAGCTCACAGCAAGGAAGCAGAGAAACCGGTTTCCCCAACAGCCAAGATATGTTTTTCAACTTCGACTTGGAGCCAGTAACCCCCGAACTCACCCAAGGCGTGCTCCCGCACCCTGAAGATGGAGAAGGGACCTCTGGTGAGTGTACCTTTGTAAATATTACACATGGTTTAAAAGCAAGCATGTTTAATGATTAATTTGCCCTGGCATTCAGGGCCAGTACGGCTACTGGAAAAGTCTGTTAATGTGTATGGGGATGGAGTGGAAATCCTCCAGGGACATCTCCATAAAGCTCTCCTGGATGTACTCCCAAAGCCTTTGCAAAAGGTTTCTGGGGAGGGCGGCCTTATTCCGTCCGCCATGGTAGGACACTTTACCACGCCAGGCCAGTAGCACGTAGTCTGGAATCATTGCATAACAAAGCATGGCAGCGTATGGTCCCAGTGTTTGCTGGCATTCAAACAACATCTGTTCTTTATCTCGCTGTGTTATCCTCAGGAGAGCAATATCATTCATGGTCACCTGGTTGAAATAGGGTGCTTTTATTAAGGGGACATTCAGAAGTGCCCGTTCCTGCTCAGCTGTTTGGCTGTGGATGAACAGAAATGCTCCCTGCTATTAGCCATGCGGTGTGGGGAGGGGTGAAGCATGAGTGATCTCTCACACCAAACCGGCCTCAATACAAGAGGCAAAATGCGACCTTGTAACAAAAGCACATGTGCTGTGTAATGTGAACAGCAAGGTTTAACGTGAAAGAGTGTACCCATTTTTCTCTAAAATGTGTTTTTTTAACTACCACTCTCCCTTTTCCTCCACCAGCTACAAATGTTTCTCCTTCACAGAGGCTAGTGAAGATTAGGAGGCGAAAAAAATGTATTCGGGATGAAATGTTCTCTGAGCTCCTGGTGTCCTCCCACACTGACAGAGCACAGCAGAATCTGTGCAGGCAGACAATGTCAGAGTGCAGGAAAGCACAATATGAATGCGAGGAGAGGTGGCGGGCTGAAGAGAGTAAGTGGACGGCTGAAGAGAGTAAGTGGCGGGCTGAAGATGATAGGTGGCGTCAGCTTGCTGACAGAAGGCAAGAGTCGATGCTCAGGCTGCTGGAAGATCAAACTCATATGCTCCAGCGTATGGTTGAGGTTCAGGAAAGGCAGCAGGAGCACAGACCGCAGCTACAGCCCCTGTGTAACCAACAGCCCTCCTCCCCAAGTTCCATAGCCTTCTCACCCAGACACCCAAGAACACGGTGGGGGGGCCTCCGGCCACCCAGCCACTCCACTCCAGAGGATTGCCCAAGCAACAGAAGGCTGGCCTTCAATAAGTTTTAAAGTGCAATGTGGCCTTGTCCTTCCCTCCTTCCCAACCCCACCCGGTGCTTCCCTCCTCCCCCACCCCTCCCAGAATACCTTGGCAGTTATCCCCCTATTTGTGTGATGAATTAATAAAGAATGCATGAATGTGAAGCAACAATGACTTTATTGCCTCTGCAAGCAGTGATCGAAGTGGGGAGGGGAGGGTGGCTAGCTTACAGGGAAGTAGAGTGAACCAAGGCCGGGGGGGGGCTTCATCAAGGGGAAACAAACAGAACTTTCACACCGTAGCCTGGCCAGTCATGAAACTGGTTTTCAAACCTTCTCTGATGCATACTGCACCCTCCTGTACTCTTCTAACCGCCCTGGTGTCTGGCTGCATGTAATTAGTGGCTAGGCGATTTGCCTCAACCTCCCACCCCACCATAAATATCTCCCCCTTACTCTCACAGATATTGTGGAGCGCACAGCAAACAGTAATAACAATGGGAATATTGGTTTCGTTGAGGTCTATCCGAGTCAATAAACTGCACCAGAGAGCTTTTAGATGGCCAGCTGTACATTCTACCACCATTCTGCACTTGCTCAGCCTATAGTTGAACAGCTCCTGACTACTGTCCAGGCTGCCTGTGTATGGCTTCATGAGCCAGGGCATTAAGGGGTAGGCTGGGTCCCCAAGGATAACTATAGGCATTTCAACATCCCCAACAGTTATTTTCTGGTCTGTAAAGAAAGTCCCTTCCTGCAGCTTTTGAAACAGACCAGAGTTCCTGAAGACGCGCGCATCACATACCTTTCCCGGCCATCCCACATTGATGTTGGTGAAACGTCTCTTATGATCCACTAGTGCTTGCAGCAGCATTGAAAAGTACCCCTTTTGGTTTACGTACTGGGTGCCTTGGTGCTCCGGTGCCAAAATAGGGATATGGGTTCCGTCTATCGCCCCACCACAGTTAGGGAATCCCATTGCAGCAAAGCCATCCACTATCACCTGCACATTTTCGAGAGTCACTACCCTTGATATCAGCAGCTCTTTGATTGCCTTGGCTACTTGGATCACAGCAGCCCCCACAGTAAATTTGCCCACTCCAAATTGATGCCTGACTGACCAGTAGCTGTCTGGCATTGCAAGCTTCCACAGGGCTATTGCCACTCGCTTCTCAACTGTGAGGGCTGCTCTCATCTTGGTATTCTGGCACTTCAGGGCAGGGGAAAGCAAGTCACAAAGTTCCATGAAAGTGCCCTTATGCATGTGAAAGTTTCGCAGCCACTGGGAATCGTCCCAGACCTGCAACACTATGCAGTCCCACTAGTTGGTGCTTGTTTCCCGGGCCCAGAATCAGCGTTCCACAGCATGAACCTGCCCCATTAATACCATGATGTGCACATTGCCAGGGCCCGTACTTTGCAAGAAGTCTATGTCCATGTCTATGTCCTCATCACTCTCATCACCGTGCTGCCATCACCTCCTCGCCTGGTTTTACTTTGGCAGGTTTTGGTTCTGCATATACTGCAGGATAATGCGCATGGTGTTTACAGTGCTCATAATTGCCGAGGTGATCTGAGCGGGCTCCATGTTCCCAGTGCTAGGGCGTCTGGGCTGAAAAAAGGCGCGAAACGATTGTCTGCTCTGATGGAGGGAGGGGTGACTGACAACATGGCTTACAGGGAATTACAGTCCACAAAGGGGGTGGCTTTGCATCAAGGAGAAACACAAACAACTGTCACACACAGAATGGCCCCCTCAAGGATCGAACTCAAAACCATGGGTTTAGCAGGGAGGGAGGAAGCAAATGAATACAAAACAAATCGGGTCTATTTCTTGTTTTGATCCACTCCATCTATCTTTTACATCTTTAGGGAGGCAGCAGATGGTGCAGTTCGACTGCTAGCCATCGTCATCTGCTGGGCGCTCGGCAGAAGATGCTACATTATGACTGCTAGCCATCATCATCTCCTGGATGCTCAGAAGAAGATGGGAATGACCTGGCTGAGTGACTCCCATGTCTGCCCAGGTGCCCCGACTGACCTCACCGAGGTTGGTTAAAAGAGTACCCAGGAGCACGATGACGATGGCTACCAGTCATAATGCACAATCTGCTGCCAAAAGCTGCTGCTGTGTAGCAATGCAGTCCCATGTCTGCCAGCACCCAGGAGACTCACGGTGATGGTCAGCTGTGTGGGCTCCATGCTTGCCATGGAATGGCATCTGCACAGGTAACCCAGGAAAAAAGGTGCAAAATGATTGTCTGCCATTGCTTTCACGGAGGGGCGGGGGGTAAGGGAGCTGACGACATGTACCCAGAATCACCCGTGACAATGTTTTTGCCCCATCAGGCATTGGGATCTCAACGCAGAATTCCAATGGGCGGCAGAGACTGCGGGAACTGTGGGATAGCTACCCACAGCTATCCACAGTTCAGCACTCCGGAAGTTGACGCTAGCCTCGGTACTGTGGACGCAGTCCGCTGACTTAATGCACTTAGAGCATTTTTTGTGGGGACACACAGTCGACTGTATAAAAACGATTTCTGAATAAACAACTTCTATAAATTTGACCTAATTTCATAGTGTAGACATACCCTTAAATGCAGCTGTTCTTTAATGGTACCTCTTTGGCCCCAGGTTTTAAAGATGTGATTTTTCAGGCACACTATCACCTGGGTTAAGAGGTGGGATGTCACAGGCCCTTTTTTCAAAATAATATTTTCTGCTTCCACTTCTGATTTTCTTTCATCTTCTGTATGTTTTCATTGTCATGAGATTTCAGGAAGTTATCAGTGATTGGTGAATTATATTTGATCCTTCCTCCCAGTAGTAGCTGAGCTGGAAAAGAGCCATTCTCCACAGGTGTACTATAAATCAGTAAAGCTTTACATAAGTCACAATCACTGTCAAAAGTCTTTTTTAATAAGGTTCTTTACCATCCATACAGACCTGATCACAAATAATTTGACTGGGGGTTAATCTATAGCAAATTGCTTAAAATCTGTGCTGGAAAATTTGTGGTGCATTATCACTCATGACTTCATCTGGAATTCCATGTCTGGAAAGTATTCCTTTCATGCCGGCTATCACTGATTTACTGCTGGTACTATGCAATGTTCAAATTTCTGGATACAAAGAATAATAATCTGTGACTATTAAATAATCCTTGGATTGCCAGGTAAATAAATCAGTGCCTACCTTCTCATTAGGCCTTTGTGGAACTGGATGAGGTCTCAGTTGCTCTGCCTGTTGGTGAGGCTTGTATTTCAAGCATGAAAAAAGCTGTTTCCTTCCACATTAATAATGTCATGATTGATCCGTGGCCAGTACATCACCTTTCATACTCATTGTTTTGATTTCTCAATTCCAAAATTATCTTCTGTTGCATTTCTTTCTGGAGGTTTGAGGCAGCCTTGCTGCCCTTGAAAATAAGTAAGTTCAGGTCTGCAGTTCCAATAATCTGACACTTGGACAGCAACTGTCTATTTCTTCAGGCCACCCTTTAATTATTACTTCTTTAAGGATCCTGAATGACTTGTCTTTCTGCATGTCCCCTCTTATTTGTTGCAGTTTTTTGTTAGCTATAGGAATAGACTGTACACCAGAGCCGCAGCCGGGATTCAAAGGGCTCTGGGCTGCCCACAGCCGCGGGGAGCTCTGAGAACCTTTAAATCCCAGCTCCAGCCCAGCCGCTGGAGCCGCGGCCGGGATTTAAAGGGCTCTGGGCTGCCCGCAGTGGCGGGGAGCTCTGAGCCCTTTAAATCCCAGCCGCGGCCGCGGGCAGCCCAGAGCCCTTTCAATCCTCGCCGTGGAAGTTGATGTGGTCCAGCATGGCGTACTGGCTCTTGCCGGTACACCATACTGGACCGCACCGGCTTACTTTCACCTCTGCCCGCTCCCACAACAGACACGAGAAATTGTTGAAAAGGAGGTCCAAGTGATGATAGAGCAGGGAGTCATGAAAAAGTCGCAGAACGAGTGGCGTAGTCCCATTGTGTTGGTTCCAAAGCCCAATGGGACCCTCCGATTCTACATAGATTTATGAAAGGTGAACGCAATATCAAAGTTTGATACATACCCACGACCACTGGGAGCTGTGGGGGGCTGTGGGGGGCTGTGACTGTGGAGATGAAACTTGAAATTTGTTTCTGGATTCTGCAAGTATGGTGTTAAAATGAAATGGTACTAATTTTGATTTAAAATAGGTTTTCATCTAAGGAAACATGCCTATATTTGAAAACATTCATAAGCAATGTTTTTAGAATTCTTTTACACTAGCGTCTCCATTGATTTCTGCTTTGGGAACTTACATTTTTAATCTCAAAGGATGGATAACAGATATTCTCATTATACAATGGTTATACCTGAAAGGTTTAGCTTACTCTTTAGAGCAGTGAGAAGGTAAATAATTTATGGCCATGAAAATATTTTGTTAATTTTTTTCAACAATTTTTCCTACAGCCATGCAGTGTATGAGGTAGAACCAAAACAGACCACACTGTCTTCACTCCCAGTCATCTTCCTTAACCACAAGACCATTCTTCTTCCCCTTGAGAATATAGAGATGAAAATTCATGTGTACAAGATTTTGAAATCATTCCTCTATTTGAGCAAGGCCTAGATATGCATCAGAATATTGCATTGCAAGAGTAGTTCCATCTTAGAGTGTCTTTTATCCTGAGATTGGGCCATATGCTACATTCCAATACACAGTGATCATTGTGTAACCCTTCTGCCCATCAGAGTTGGCAGTAACAAGGGCCTGGTTCAGTATCTAGGGGTTCCGTTTCAATAACACAATGCAAAACCGTCTCAAACCCCCACCCAATGACCTGGGACAATTACATACCACCCCCCGGGGTGCCTCTAAGAGGCAATGCTTCCGCTCTTGCAAGCACAGAGTCTGTCTGAGTGTGGCAAAAGCCTTTTAATAAAGGAGGGAAACAATGCAGCATTATGTTGGGGAAACACCACAAACAGGACTTATAACACAAACCATGAACAAAAGAATCACCCCCAAGTAAATTTGGCAGTGTCCTTTTCCCCTCAAGGTCTTAAGTCCAGCAACCCAACAGTCACCCCTCCTACAGTTTTTGTCTTTGGTCAGTGCAGCCTCCAGAGTTCAGAAGTTCATCTGCAGAGTTTACCTCCCAGCCTGGGTGGAAGTAGGGGGAGGGATGGGGGCACCATACATGCTCCGATTGATGGCCAATTGCCACGCCTCTCTGTGGGGTTCTGCTGCAGTCTTCACTGCCAGCCACACCTCTCCGCCAGCCATCCTGCTGGCCACTCCTCTCCACCAGCCACCTTGCTAGCCACTCACCAATAGGCCTTCAAGCCCCCCCCCCCACTACTTACCACAGCATTCAATGATCACAGCACTTAGTAACTTCAGCTCCTTAGTGATTTCAGTTGTTAGTAGGGGAGCCTCAGTGCTGGTACACTCAGAACCATTAGTCTAAAGTAGGTCTAATGCTTAGACCTAGATATCAGCAATTTTAGCTCTGCAGCATGTAATAATACTCCTAATAGACTCAAAATTACCAGTTATTATACATTAGGGAGATCAAAGATGTATTTAGAGCCCTCAGCAGGGGACCCACACTGCCAGATACAAATATCTATCTCAAACCTCTCTCAGCTCACTGGGCTTTGGAACCCATGCCCCTTGCCTAGCGAGTGTTCCTAAGTTGAGGGCGAGTCCCTCCATCATAAAATGCCAAGTACAGTTCTGCTGTCCTTGATTCACATAATCAGGATAACAACACTGTATTACTCCTGCCCCAATAACAAAGAGACTGGGGATCCCACAGCAGCCAAAGTGACCATTTGGGCAAGCAGTCCCATCATGCTAGGCGGAGTGGGTGTGCCCAGGCAAATACGATCAGCCCCTGAAGTCCTTTTCCACAGCTCACCACCAGATGTCAGGGTAGAGCTCATTCTGACTCCACTTACATCCATTGTATACACACACATATATTTTAATATCAGTCCTTAAGGAGCTTGAACCAAGCACAGTCCTCACACAGTATGAGGACTACAGGAAATTATTTATAATTAAGTGTTGCCAACTCATGTGATTTTAGCATGAGTTTGATGGAATTTGATGTTTTCCTTAAACCCACAGCTCCTGGAGTGCTGTGACTATATGAGAATCTAGGTTTTGATTTAAAAAACAAATAGTAAATTTCTAGCCCTCATGGTTGCCAGACATAAAGCTTAAAACTGTGATCCAAATACACTGTGGATGCCCCCAAACCCCAAAAAACATTATACATAGAAGAATACAAAATGTATTTTTTTAAAATCATCATTATTTTTTAGGCTTGAGGAAATTCTGCCACAACGGACAAACTAACAGAAACAATACGCCAACACCAGGGGATATGTACCATGTTCACCAGTGTGTTTCTCAGAAATCTTAATTGCAAACATTTAGCCTAGGTTTGCAGGTTATAGGACCAATATTATAGCATGACACTTCTTTTGCTTCTGAATTTCATCAATAAACTCAATTTTTTGTTTGTTTCACATTCAGTTTTGGAGATATAGCATAGAAGGTCTTCTGAATATGGATGATTTGCTTGGCCAGTCTAACAGTTAATCAAGTGATGAGACAATGCTTCCCACCCTGTTTAAATAGACACTTGATGTCTTGGAAGAGGAGTGCTTTTGACAGTTCCACAGCAGAATTTAGCTGGTGGTATGAGCCCTGGAGGTTCCTCTGACCCCCATTGGGAACTGGAGATATCACAGCTTGTGTCTGAGGCTATGACCTCCCATAATAACTATATTCCACTGTAACAATGAAACAGAAGAAGTCTCATAAGGACAGGAGCTCCTTTCAGAGGAGCTGGACTCAGACTGTGGGAGTCATGCCCCACCCCTAGAAAGAACAATTGCAGATGACCACACATTCATAACCAAATTAACTCATTTCTTTCAACCCCATTTCTTTGACTTAGCTTTCCTTAATACATTCTGTACACATGCACAGAGAATACAGTATCATGCTCACAACCAAACAACAAACCTGTAAGCTCATCAATTTATTTCTTCTGCAGGGTGAGAAGGAAGAAAGAAGGAAAGAGATTGTCTTTGCTATTTTAAAATATTTTATGGGTGCTCACATCTCGTGGTGATGAGAGCTATGTAAGTACCTAGAGAGATAGGCAGTGTATAGTTTGAAGTGGTCCAAACTCCTCTTAACTGATTCTGTATTTAATTCTTCTAAAACATTTACATTATTTGAAATGTGAGCTTTTCCTAGACCCATTGTTTAACCACATGTTGATCTGCAAAATTTTTACTCTTAGCTGGCAATCTGTACTTCAGCTCATATAGAAAGCATCTATGAGTTGTCCAATGCTTGCATTATTTTTGTTTGACTGAAGCTATCACTTTTCCCCTTGGCCACAGTGATTTTCAGTGACCCAATCAGTGCTGCCACAGATAACTTCAGCACGGTAACTTCAGCAATCAATGGCACAGCAGACAAAAATCTGAATTTTTATCACACTAACATTTGTCTCTGGCATCAATTTATAAGCATAAGGGATCTGAACTGCTACAAATTGCAATGTAGTAACTCTATGTAGTGATAACTGAAGAATGAATGTTACTTTATCATAATGTGAAGGGTCATTAGGTAAGTTATGTAAGAAAAGTCTTACTTTTCTGGGTTTAAAACAGAATATCTAGTTTAAAATCATCCTCAATTCACTCTCTTATGTCTAAATATTGCACTGCACATGGCAGAGCATGGACATTTCATCCACTGTTTTGGAGATACCTTCAATACTGAGCTACAAAAGGAACTCCCAGATCCAGGCATTCCGTTTTCGGGTGGCCCTGTGAAACTATTTTAGACTGTGTGATTGCTTTAAGAATGTAACCCATCTTCACAATGAAAAGGACTACAAATGTACTCTTCATTTTAAAATGAAAACTGGGATTAGCCCAGATATTACTAGGTACATGAAAAGGATTGTTCATCCACAGCTCCTATTAAAGTCCATGGAAATTGAAGCTCAGCACTCCTGAAAATCTGGCCACTTAAGGCCCAAATTGTGATGTCAGATGCAATTCACACTGAAGTCACTAGTAGTTGCCCAGAGTATCAGAGAGCAGAATTTGTTCCAAAACTTTCAGTATTAAAATAAAATGATAATAAGGAGGAGAAACAGTAAGAGCAGAGGCATTTTGATTACTCAGCATATGGGGAAATGCTCATGAATCAAGCACACACAGAGAAGTCTTTAGGGTCCAACTAAATAGCCCAGGTTCACTGATGCACAGTCTTGCCAGTTCCAGGGCTCTTCCAAAAAGGCAGCAGCAGCATGCTTTCTAGCTTCCACTATAAGTTGCTTGTAGTCAAATTACTTATCCCTTGCTGAGTCAAATGATATGCCTCCCCCCATTCTAAATTTAAACTCTTGCAGCTGGATAATTAGGCCATCAGTTCATGCATTTTTTGTGTGATCTGGGACAAGGGAGAATTCCACAATTACTACGCCTTGAGCAGTGTGAAAGTTAGGAGCCATTCAATATGTCGTAATTACAACATATCTGAATATGGTGTGACTAATCACTTACTAATATTACTGCAGTACACAGTGTGTTTATAGGGTGTAAGTAACAGGCATTTGTATGTATCTCATACTCTGCCTGACAACTGATTGCTAAGCTTGGGCAGGACAAAGCAGTTGGCATGAGGTTAGCCTTACTACACGAAAAAAGTTTTCAAGATGAAGAGCACTATATTAGTGTTCATTTTTACTGCTACCTATTGGGTTTCTTTGTTCCAGTTTTGCTCTGTTCATTGACCCTCTCTCTTGTCTGTGATCTCAGGCACACTCTACACACTGTTGCAATGATAGTTGTATATAATATGCCTTGTGAGGTATCATTTGAAAACTAACAGCACACTGGTCAGTAATACCATTGTGAAATATGTGTGACAATGCTGTATTTGGAATTATGGATATATACTGATATTATGGTTTAAAGTCTGTTACTAAAAGATGTTTAAAACAGGTTTGTCAGGGGGAGCTGATAAACAAGTTTTCTCTCCACAAAGTAAAGAGGCCAACACAAAGGTATGTGTTGTAATGTAAAGGCCAAATGTAATTTTACATCATAAAATTGCCGCAGGAAACATCACATTTGAACGCTGTAGGGCACAATTTAATCTTTATGGAGTTAGCCGCCCTGGTGGAGATAGGAGACTGAAACTCAGGGGACCAATTTGACCCTTGAAACAAAGGCAGACTGTGAGATATAAGGACACACAGAAAGATTGTGGATGATCCTTTACCTGAGGAGACAAGGAAAAACAGCGCCTTAGACTGTGGAGATTCTGGTTAAGAGTTAGCCAGCTATTGCTGGGAAAGGAAGATTAATGAAGAAACTACCTTGAACAAAGACTGTAGCTTGTTAAGTTAGGCCTTAGTCATTAGATAGCATATTTTTACATTGCTATTTTTGTTCCTTCTATTTGCTATCCCTTAACCTATGCCCTTTTGTTAATTAACATGTTTTATTTCCACTATAAACCAATCAGTGGTGTGGTTGAAGGGAATGGTCTGTTTACCCCAGGTAAGTTAATAAGCTGTAATGCATTGACTCTTTAAAAGAGCAGTGAACTTAATATCAGCTGTGAATGTTCAGTGATGAGGCAGTGCATTGCTGAAAAACATCTCTGAGTTGCTCAGGGGCTGGAGTTCACTCATTGTTACCTCTCAAGCAAGGTTTGGGCTGGGAGAGCCTTGAGGAGTTTGCTGGTGAGGGAGACAGACTGGTGTGGCAGGGAGCTGACACTTAGTCTAATCTCCAGCAAAGCTCACACTTGCTGAGGCAGAGAGGTAAAACAGTGAATCACAGATCTGGGTATCGTCAGCAGACTGTTACATTGGCATGGATTATACACAAAATTCCTCTGCACTGATCTCTCTCTTCCTCTTATCAGGTTTTGAGGAGTAAATAAATCCATTTAGTCATATTTCTTGCTTCATATCTTTTCCATTAAACTGAGGAAGAATTTTGAAATACTATATTTTGGTTCACAGAATGAAAAGACAAACTAATTATGAAATGGAAACATTAAAAAAATTTCCAAATATTGTGACTCGTTCCCTTTCTGTTTGTGTCTTGTTTGCAACAGCATGTCCTTGCCTTTCAAACATTACAATATTAACATAATCTTTTAACAACCAACGGGACTTAACACTGAAAACAATTTTTTATTAAGATGCAAAATCAAATAATCTCAGATCTCTTTGCAAACCCTCAAAGAACATTATTAATTAGGCTCCATCTGACAATATTTCCCCCATCAGAGGGTAACTTATTTTAATTGTATCTTCTGAATATTTGCAGTCAGCAGTAAGAAGCATCAACTGTAGATAAGCCATAAGTACAAATCAAAATCATATACTAACTCTTAATTAGTGCCTCAAATTAGCAAGTGCTCTTTAAAAATAGTTAATATGAATACATTGAAAAAGTTACTATTACTATTAGTATTTCATAAACTAATTATTATTAGGCATTTTATTTTATTAGGCATTAAAAAAATCACTTAGCTAATGCAAAATAAATGGGAGAACGTTCTGTTGGCTCATCCAAGTTTTTCTTCTAACCCCTTTCTTGGCATTCTTATCCCACTCTTCTCTTCATGCTTTCTTCTAAACCACCCCTCCTTTTCCTGGAAGTGTGCCCCTCTTCTCCTGCATCATATGACCACCTTTACCTCTTAATCCATTCTGCCTTAAAATGCACTTCCACAATCCATATTATCACTGATGGACATTGCAAGATTACACCCACCACCATCTTGTGCAAGTCACTGCAGGCATAATTAATCTTTCAAGTGTTTTGTGCCTGACTGAGATACTTTAATAAAATCCTTGGGACAAGGACTGTCTTGATTTTGTGTTTTTGAGGTGTTCAGCATTCTGCTAGTGCTTAATAAATAGTTGATGAATAATCAGATCTGGCCATGTCACTCATGATAGAATGCCTGTTAAATAGGGCTACATGATCATCACTATCTAGCTGCACAGAACTTCCTTCTCTAAAGCACTCAGGCCTGCAGAGTTTGAACTAAAGAAGAATTTCCTCTAACTATAGCAGCATTAGGCCCTGTGCCACACACTTGAGCACTTCTGGCATTACTTAAGCACTCAGATACCATAGTCACAAGTGGAGGCAGATTAAGGTTTTGTGGGGCCCTGGGCCAGAGCAAGTGTGTGTGTGGAGGGCTCTCCCCACCCCTTCAGCCTGTGGTCCAACCCCCATTCTGCCCCTTCTGCCTACGGCCCTGCCACTGTTCTGCCCCTTCCCTTAGTGGCCCCACCCCTGTTCCATCCATGGTCCTGTGCCATTCCTCCCCCCCCACTGCATCCCCGCAACCCATTTGCTCCTTTCTTCCCCCCTCCACTGCAGCCCTAAGACTGGAGAAGCTCTGTCCCCCTGCCCCCCAGCAGGGAGTGAGAGCTCCTCCAGCCCTGAGGCTGCAGCAGGGAGCCAGAGCTCCTCTAGTCCTGTGGCTGCAGCTGGGATCCAGGTGCTAGGGCTTCCCCGGCCCAGCACTTCTACCAGGGCACAGGGTTGGGGGGTGGGAGCTTCTTTTGCTGGAGAGTGGAGTCAGGGTGCGGGGGCTTCCCCGACCCCGCCCACCCAGCACTTCTGTTAGGACTCCAGGCTTCTGCCAGCCCGCAGCGGAGGTCTGCTGGGAGCAGGGCAGCCATTTTTCCTGGGTCCCCCATGGGCTGGGGCCCTTCGGCACAAGCCCCGTCGGCCCACTGGCTAATCTGCCACTGGTCGCGAGTATATTAGAAGAACCTGAACAGTATGAAATAGAAACAATGATCTGCCCACTCATATTAGACAGAACATAATCCTGCAAGGCGACAGGACGCATAATAATTCCAATTCAGCAAAACACTTATGGCCATGCTTAACTTTACATAGATGAGTAATTGACTTCAGTGTGACTACTCGTGTGCTTAATTTTAAGCATGTGCTTAAATATTTTGCTGAATCAGGGTCTAATCTAGCTAAAGAGTCTTTCTGCTCAACCCATGAATATGAAGGGTTTACAGAGTCCGAATCTTTTTTAAATATTTATATCTCTCAGAGGCAACATTGCCATAGTATCTTAAATAATGGCAGTCATAGAGTACTGCCTCATGGAGTACCATTCCCTGATGTGTCTCATCTTTTTGAGCTAAATAATATCAATTACAGGTCAGTAATATTTTGAATAAAATTGAAATTGGAACAACACTATAATGATCAATCTCAGTTTTACTAATATTATACTTCCAAGGTCTAGAGATGGAAATGGTCTCAAAATGCTAAAAAAATGGACTATAGTCTGTCCAGAATGATTCACTCAGTATGGCCTGTCTAGTTCCCTTCCTGGCTCAGCACTAGGAAGGACTTAGTTTCTCTAGAAACTAGACAGTCTATTTTTTATTCGGTTGGGTTTTGGTGTGAAATATTCATTCAGACTCCCTCACCACCATATCAAAGCTCTCTCTCTCTCTCTCATTCCAGAGAAGAAAAATGTTGTGGCCTCACACTTTCCATAGTTAAACTAAATGAGCTAACCTTAGCCATTCCACTTCCGTCAGGCAGCTCTGTAGCTTTGCATTACCTGATGAACTGCTGCCACCAACTGGATTAGTCTGTCTAACTGGAAGCTTCTAGAGCACCTCTTCTTGGTAGCAAAGTGGGCAGCTCTCTGTTGCTAGGTGTTTCTGTGTGTCTCCAGCCCTCTCCCCCTCCTCTCTTTGCTTCAGACACCCCCATCTGTTTTAGGCTTTTCTTTCTCTCCACTGTAAATTTTTCATCTTTATGAGTCCTCCCTACTATCTTCTGACTTTGGACTAAATCCATGCCAGGTATAACTCCATTTATGTCAATGGTGTTTGTGACGTTACACCCCATATTCTTCATAGATATATTGTTATGATATGAATATGGCATAACTAAGATTGGTTTTATGCAAGATGGGTCATGTGAGGTTTCGTTGAAAAGGTTAGGATCTACTAAATATGTTTATCCAATTTGCATGCATATATCATTTCTGTATCTGAAGTTAGGAATATTGACTATGTAACAATTACAATGGTGTGTGTACTTGGGGGAACACCCACCTGACAGTAGGCAATCAAGCTGAATGAGCCATTTAAGAGGGACAATAGAACTTTGAAGATACTAATCTCCCACCTTCCTGAGGAGCTGCCTGGGATGTTTCAGGGTCGTGTGATGATGTCACCTGAACACTGCAGGTGTTTTTCCACTGGAAACAAAGGATTCCTGCCTTATGTAAATCCTATTTAAGGCTGGGCAGTGAGCCAATCAGGGCTCTTCTCCATTGCCCCCCTGCCCAAGAAGGAAGACTGCAGAAAGCACCTGAAGAGACAAAGGAACTAAGCTGGGGAAAGGCAAGGGCTGAGTCCAGGCTGAGAGAGGGGTCTAGTTTGTAAAGAGAAATAACTGGAACTCTTAAGCTGCAGAAACTCTGAAGCCTGCCAAAAACAACATTTAGGGTGAGAAATTACATTTTGTAACCTGTTTCTTTAGTGAATTAAGCGTAGGTTGTGTGTTTTGTTTTATTTGCTCAGTAATCTACTTTGTTCTGTTTGCTATCCCTTATAATCACTTACAATTTACCTTTTGTAGTTAATAAGCTTATTTCTTGTTTATTCCAAAACCCAGTTTGTGCAATTCATATCTGGGGGGCAAAAAGCTGTGCATATCTCCCTCCACATTGAGGGAGGGGGCAATTTTTATGAGCGTGCGTTGCACGGATCTCTCTATACAGTGCAAGACAATATTATTTTGGGGTTTACACTGCAGATGGTGTGTGCACCAGAGTGCTGGCCATTCCCCTAGGTAATTTCAGTCTGTTTCTGTGGCTGGGTGTGGCCTTGCCTGGGTGTGTGCTGGAAAGAGACTTGAGAGCAACCCAGTGCAAGGGAAACCCAGGCTGGTAGGACTGGCAGGCTCAGTGGGACCCCAGCACATCCGGTGGCACCCTGAAAGGGGGGTCCAACTCGTCACAGTGTTACACTGTGATTATTTTGTCCCTTTAGTTTTATTTTTCTTTACTGTGCTCTGTGGTACAACCGGTGCTACATCTGACTGCTACTTCATTATGCTTTCATCTGCAACCTCCATTCAACTTAAAGAGCATGCAGGTATTAATCTTTCTATTGAATAAATACTGATTGTGACAGAGACAGCAATTTCCCACAATATATGTGGGAGATGGAACTATATTAAGTTTATGTATCATTGTGGGTCAAGGATTGTATGTAATTCCATAGGGGAGGGTGATCACAGCTCCTCCAGGAATTAAGAACAGTGGGATGTGATTGGACAAATTCGCTCAGGTTGTAACACCTCCAGAGAGGTACCCCCACCTGGAGAAGTTCACATAGACTAGTTCAAACTGGATTCTCCTGGGACCAACAAAGAAAGGATTTTTGGATAAATATTCTGAGTTTAAACTGATTCGGGGCCTTCTTTCTGACCTAGCAAATGGACAGGGCAGTCTGTCCAAGGGTGTACCCAATCCTCCCATGGAAAGCTTGGAAGGACTTTGTCCTAATAAGACCCCATGTGACTGACTGGGACCTCTGGTAAGCTTTTAGCATGCACATAGGATCTTTTATTGTTTTTAATGTGTTTTCTCTGTAGTGTTTTCACCTTAAGAATGAATGTGCTTGCTTATACAGAGCTATGTGGTAACTTGTAATTGCTGGCAATTACAGCTGTTCATAGTCTTTGCAGAGAAAGAAAAGGACAGATGCTGGCCTGTCTAGCTTGCTGTGGATATCACGGTGTAGGTGAGAAACTGTATGGACTCAGGAAGGAGAGAGGTGCAGGTCTCTACTCAAGAGAGGTGACAGCTGAGGCGCGGGGAGCCTAGAGTGGGTGCCTGTGAAGGACCACAGAGGGGGAATAGAGGTAGTGTTACCCTGAACTGTGACACTGATCACATGATCTTTATTTCTATTCTCTCATCTGCACAGTTTTATGCAACCATCCTGGATGAATAGTTAACTGCCTATAATTTAACAAAAGAGACTAAGAAAGGAAATGAGAACAAAACAACTGAAGCCAACTAAAGAAAAAATGGTCAGTTATATATGTCCACCCTAAACTAGTTATTTGTTGAAATTTAGATAAATCACCTATTAATTAGGCATACACTCAAAATCTGAGCTAGTCAAAAAAAAGTCAACAATTTCTGGGGGGAGAAGTAAAAAATGAGGTTCTATTATCTTTTTAATTTCAAACAAAGAATTGACAAAAAAATACAATTTTTCATTTTGAAATCATGGGAAAATGCCTACCTACTTTTTTTTTTTTTTTTTACTCTCTTCTTTTTTCTCCAGTGGAAAAAGTGGGGGAGAAACCTCTCACACTTTATTTTTTTCCATTAAAAATGTGGGAGCAATTTTTTAAAAGGTGTGGTAACCGTTTCATCTTTTTTAAAATGTTGTCCCTGTTTTTCAAGTGGAAAGAAGAAAAAATGTGAAAGAAAGACCTGGTTTTTTTTCTCTTCCATTCTCTCTCCCTTTTTTACACTGCTAAAGGAGGAAAAAAGATAAAAACTGAGAGGTGGTGGGAGAAATCTTGTTTTGTTTTTGCCCACTATCTCTATTTTCAACTTTTTCCTCCTTTAGTAGTGGAAAAAAGGGAGAAGTTTAAAAAAAAACACCACAAAAGTACCCCCCACCAATTCCCCTCTTTTTGGTAAGAAGTGGAGCATTTCAATTTCAAATAAAATGAAACAAACATTTTAATTTGACTTTGAATGGTTTTGCCAAAATAGCTTTAATGAAAGTGTTTTGTTCAAAATTTTGTGTAGAAATAAAACAGATTTTTTTGACCTGCTCTAATAATTACCTGTCAAAATATTTCATTTCCAAGCAAGTAGTCCCACCAGGTTTCAGTAATGTCAGTTATATCAAATTCTTCTAATCTATGAAAATTTTCAATTATTTTTGCTTATTACTCAGATTCTGCGTATTGGTATAGAAAATTGAACATTTTCTTCTCTTCACATACCACCTAAGGATAATGTGTTCATGACATCCAGAGTATGAGTAATAGGTTTAAGCATCTGTACACATATTTGTCCCTTTAGCATCCTCCTCTTGTTAGTTTAATGCCTTCCTGCTTGCTCCAGCTAGTCTCCAATGCAGAAGATTAGCTCCCCTGTTTTTGAGGTGCAGTCAATTCAGACAGCCTTCTCACCCACTGGAAAGTGGCCCAATGTTACACAAAACCTAAACCTTCAAGCTTCACGCTAGTTGCATAACCAGCTATTCATCTCCAGTATTTTCAGCCTTCTACCTCCTCTCAGTGGGACTGGAAAGATCGTATGTCTTCACTACTGGCTGGATCGGTGGGAAGTGATCGATCCAGCAGGGATCTAGCAGAAAAGCCAAAGGTAGGATATACATAGAGACTGAGCAATACTCTCTAGAAGGTGTCTCTCCAAAACAGGGTTGAGGCACAATGATAATCAGAGTATGGATAAACTCGCAAAACCATCAGCCATTGATGTTCTCCTATTCTGGGGACAAAGAGAAGACTTCAGTTTCCAGTACTGTCACTCTGGCAAAGGAATTGGGGAAAAAGGTCATTTGAAAAGCTAAAAAGAATGTGATTGCTATTTTTCATGAGGTATGTACAGAATATGATTTTTGTATACTAACCTAGCATTCTTTTATTGCTATTACTATATTTTATATGCAATATTATCTCTGAAGAATCAATGAATGAATCTCACAATTCATGTAGCTATGATAATTAACCAGTTTTATATACTATAGCTTTAATAAAAGTTCATTCTGATCACTTAAGAGCATCCCGAAATTTAAAATTTAACACACAGAAACGATCATCCTTCCTTTATTGAGCTGCATGGCACTTGACCTACTTTTCCCTAACTGCCCTATAACTATTGAAAGACACACACATTTAGTAAAAATCCACTCTTCATTACATCTCTTTTCTAGTTTACAACTGGATGTGAAGTTCTGTTCTGGTGCATTTTGCACAGAGCTATAGTTGTATGTTGAGGAAGACAATAACCTATGTCTCTGCAGTGCCATCTGCTGTGGACTCATAAAAGACTTCCCATATATTCCAAGTGAATTATGCTGCAATAACACTAACTTGATTTTTTTTTGGCCAATTTTTCAAAACTGAGTGCTTAAAATTAGGATTCTAAGTCCATTTTCAGGCACTTAAATTTTCACAACTTGTTCATGCAGCAGCTCCCATTGATTCCGGTGGGAGTCAAACTTGGCTTCCAAACTACGATGCTTGGCTGTATTCTTTGAATATTCTGTTATTCTTTCAGAATCAGAATCGGCAAATGATTATCTTTGACCAGCTATGTTGTTGTAGTCAAAGTAGTAGTTTGCTTTTTTACCAGCTACTCTTTTCCAAACCTTTGAGCTACATCAAGCCTAAACTCACCAGAGACAGGGAGATCAATTCAACCTTCCTTTCAATTTGATGGCAGAAATTTAACAAGAGGCACTATGTATCACTGCACATGATAAAATACAGAGAAAAAAAGTGAAAAAGAATGCAAATATTGCCGTGCTTACAAACAGCAAATATTTAGATCATATACTGTAAGAAGAACCAAATGCACAGACAAAAGGAGAAGAAAAAATGAAATATCTATGTTAGGGTTCATTAAATCTTTAGGAACTGAAACTGGATTTTTTTTCAGATGAACAACTATTCTATGCTATTTCATGTTTCCCTTCCCTTAAGCTTTTTGATTGGTAACATACTGTTAAAAAAGCAGCAACAATTTCAATTATTTATGAATGCTGCAGAAAAATATAGATCAAATAAGATGTGGAAGACAGGCAGCAGGATGATGAGGTTAGAGCTCAAAGTATTAGGTGTGGGAGTGGCTCTTCAGATTTTTCCTGGGAGGTATGTAGTTCTAAAAGGAGTGGTTTTTTTAGGAGATTTAAACAGACCAATAGGCAAATTAGAATCTTTAAAGGACTTGCAAATGAATAGCTGGTGTTCCAAAGTAACTGTTAAAATTCTCACTTATTGGTACACTTGCAGATGTAGAGTGCTTTGAGTTAAACCAGCCTTTGTAGAGCGCAATAGGGAAAGCGCTGCAATCTGTCCACACTGACAGATGCAAGCGCATTGGCGTGGCCACATTAGCAGCTCTTGCAGTGGCCATAGAGAGCAGTGCATTGTGGTAGCTATCTTAGCATGTGAGTGGCTGCAACATGATTTTCATATTGGGTGGGGTGGGGTGGGGTGGAGTGTGACAGGGAGTGTGTTGTGTATATGTGGGGGGGAGAGAGAGTGGGTTTTTAGGGGGCTGAGAGCATGTCAGCATGCTGTCTTGTAAGTTCAGACAGTAGCAGACCCCCCCTGACCTCCACCTCTCTCTCACACACACAGCATTCCACAGTAATGGTTGTTTTGTCTCGGAGCAGATAAGCATGCCGGCTGTCAGAAATGGAGCTTTCAAAGGGCATATCCGCATTCCTGCAGCAATTCCAAAACAATGACAAGAGTGACCACTTGACTTAAGGGGATAATGGGATGTTTCTGGAGGCTGATCAGAGCACAGTAATGCAGCACCTCATTCACACTGATGCCAGGGCGTTTCAGTCAAGGCGCACCAAGCATTAATCTTCTCGCCAAGGTGGAGTACCAGCAGTACTCTAGCCCTGGAGTCAGAGCGCTCTATGTGCTTTGCCAGTATGGATGGGTAGTGAGCTAGGGCGTTCGGGGTTGCTTTAATGCACTCTAACTCGCAAGCGTAGCCAAGCCTGTAGTAGCAATTGTATTCAGCCTTTGAAGAGAGTGAGGGCACATTAATAGCACAGTTTAAGTTTTCAAACATGGTTGCCTAAAGTTAGATAAGAGGTCTGATATGCTCATGTGTGCTGAGCACTTAGCAGTTCCTCCAGAAGAGCTACTCAGTGCTCACTACTTTTGGAAATCAGGTCACTTATTTAGGTGCCTAAATATGGACTTGAGGTCCTAAATTTAGGCTTCCGTTTAAAAAAAATATTGGCCATCAGCTATATGTTTATCATAATTTATGCAGATATCAAAACAGCTATTTCACAAGTGAGCTAAAGCATCAAAGCAAAAGCTTTCACTTACTTTAGCTGGCTTCCATCACATATACACAATTGACACATTTCTTTCCAAGTATCTCTAAATGATTGTTTTAATTTTTCGTGTTTTATTCTGAGTCAGCTGCCGTATCTATGGAGGGATAACATACGACTGAGAAGAGAGCCACCCCCAAGTTATGGACAACCACATGTGGCTTAAGAGATATCACAGATTCAGGATAATTCATTCACATATCTTACAAGTGTGTGGTAAGAAAAAGTTCACAGCATGAACTTGAGATTTAAAAAAAATAATTCAGCTGTTTTTCTAGAATGTTTCAGTAATTTTAAGAATTTAAGAACTGCCTCATCAGGACAGACCAATGGTCATTCCATTCTACTGTTTCTGGCAGTACCAGTGGCCAGTACCAAATGCTTCAGCAGAAGGTGTACAAAACTCAAAATGAGCCTAGGAGTACCACAAGCAGATCATCTCTGGAGCCAGATGTCCACATGGATCAGAAAAAAACCTAAAGAATCAGCTGAGTTGTAGTCATTAGTGGTTCAAAGATTGGCACTGAGTTGAAAAGTTAAAATAAGAAGAATTACACATGTGTCAAAGAGCTGCAGTTCCATTAACTCCTTGAAGAAGTGGAGGAGGGGTCAATGTCAACTCTGTTATGAAGATCCATAAAAGTAGAGCAAAGAGCTATGCAGATAAAAAAAAAGAAGAATCTTAGATTTCCAACTGATGGGGTTTTATTTGGATTTTTAGGAGTTACATGGAAATATGTCTTACATGATGTCTGATCCAAGATGCATCTGGGACTCTTTATTCTTTTCTATGAACGCCACCTACTTACATTCACTGCAGCCCTTACTACTACCGATTCTCTCTGCATCAGTGGGTGCCCATACAGAATTAATAACTTGACAACTGATAACTACCTCCATCATTTCCTCAGGTGCCAAAAGCCCCAGCCACCAGATTCTCCAGCTTTTTCCCTGACAAGGTATACAATGCAGCTAGGCATGTCAGGACAAACATCTGTGGCATATCAAATGTTGAAAATGTGAAGACAGCAATGATAAATTTAATTTAATATCAAAATCAACACCTGGGCCGCTGGCTGATTGTACAAATTTTTGATATTTGTTTTTAAAATGTAAATGCCTCAGTTCAGCTTGCTATGAAGTCTAGACAATAGTGTACACACTGAGGTATCTAATGGAAATGACAAGTTTTTAACGATGACCAGCATACATACACGCAGGGGCGGCTCTAGTAATTTCGCCGCCCCAAGCACAGCGGCACGCCGCGGGGGGCGCTCTGGCGGTCGCCAGTCCCGCGGCTCCATTGGACCTCCCGCAGACGTGCCTGCGGAGGGTCCGCTGGTCCCGCGGCTCCGGTGGAGCATCCGCAGGCACGCCTGCTGGAGGTCCACTAGAGCCGCGGGACCAGCGGACCCTCCACAGGCACGCCTGCGGGAGATCCACCGGAGCTGCCTGCCGCCCTCCCGGCGACAGGCAGAGCGCCCCCTGCGGCATGCCGCCCCAAGCACGCACTTGGCGCACTGGAGTCTGGAGCCAGCCCTGCATACACGTGTGTGTATTTAACAGATGGGTCTATCATGCATACTGAACTTCTCAGGCTTAGCTATTACCCACATTTCAGCTGGGTATTTTATTCAAATCAAGAATTTGAACCCAAGTCCCTGTGTAGAATTTAGTTTGATCAAGGATTGGTCAAAGACTATAGATACTGTATTTGACATGCTCTCTCAAAATGCAGTCTGATTCTGCCTGGATGCTGATGGATAATTGATGAATATTTTGGATTTACTTTCCATTTTGCAGTCAAAACTCTTCAAGCATTGTAGAAAAATAAGCTAAAAATTGATATATATGGCAGTCAAATGGTATAGATTAATAAATGGTACCATATGCACAAAAAGCCTAAACTAGGTTTTCAGCAAGAAGATATTTTATTAACAGAATTAAGTTCTGCTCTGAATTCCTTTTAATATGACAAATGAACTTCTCTTTTATAGCAAAGACACTAAATCATTCTGTTTTACCTTAATCCTTCCATGAACAGCTGTGCCCTTGCAGAGGTTTCTTCCGTGCCCAGCAGCAGGAGCACTCAGCTAGCTGAAAAGGAAGACATAATTTATACAAAAGTACCGAGTCACCTTTGAACTGAGTAAAAATGTCCTATATAAAGAGTGAGGGATCATCATCTGAAATCATTTGTTATATAAACCCTTCACTTCCCATAGTTTTTATCTGATAACCTTTCAGGCCCCAAGACATTTTGCAACAACACTTTTCAAGTAGTGATTCATTAACTATGCATTTCTTTTGGTTCTTTTAAGACAAAGCATTTATATTTTGCCTAAAGCATAGGAACATCAAACTATTTGTATCTCACTATCCTTCACGTAACTTATAACCTAACCTGAACACCCAGACAGAAATGAAAACTGCAAAGTGTTTCTTTCCTCCCCTGCCCCCAAACATGTGAACTTCATTAGAGCTATGTGAAATATATATGTGATTGTTTTCTGCAATTTTTCATGGCCAAATGATGCACAGTTTCACCAATTAGATGAAAATATTTTCAAAGTGAATTTTTTTCCATTTGATACAAACAAAAAGGCTTTTCATTTGCATCATTTTTTATATTTTCTGCATCTTTCATGAAATCTAATTATTTCCCCTGATAAAAGCTGCTTCTTGTTTAGGGCAAAATAAGAAAAAATCACATAATGTCAATCAGTGGGTCTTTACACCCCACCCCCACAACACACATTTTAGGTGGGTGGTGGGCACTGAAAGCAGATAATCTGCCAGCTTCACTTTTTACATGAAATGTGCCATCATTTTACACATTTCATCCCAGTGGAATGTTGTTATTTATTAACTGTACTGCAATCACATATAGGAGATTCAGGCATAGACCAGGACTCCATTGTGCTAGGCACTGTACAAATAAAACAAAAAAAGTCTGTTCTAAAGAGCTTACAATCTAGGTATAAGACAAGTGAAACAGGTGAGTACATTACAGAGAGACAATGACATAATATTGGTCAAGGAGAGGAATTGTCCAAGAGGGAAACTGAGCAAAAAGGAGACATACTACTTAGGAATTCTGTGTTACAAATAAATTAACCTTTGTTACTGCCTCTTTTATGGAAATGCTATGATATAAAACATTGCATGGTATTAAGAGTTACTTTAGATGATGTGAAGTTGAATATACTTTGAGTAATTTTCCTAATCTTTTGGGGTCCATAGAGTTAAAAATCTGATTTCATGTCCTGATACCAAAACAGATTGAAGCCTGTAAATCAGCAGAAGGGGAAGAAAAAAAAAAGATTCTTGAGAAAAATAGTATCAGAGGGGTAGCCGTGTTAGTCTGGATCTGTAAAAGCAACAAAGAGTCCTGTGGCACCTTATAGACTAACAGACGAAGTGGGTATTCACCTCGAATACCCACGAAACCTCGGACCATGGACGCACACCGCCGAATTAATGTGCTTAGTGTGACCACGTGCACTCGACTTTATACAATTGCAGGAAGTCTCTGAAAGGAAAACTTTCTAAGCAAAACAGTGATTGGAGGTGGAGGCAGAGTAAGAAAGGGAAAAGCACGGAAAGCTAACCTAAAATAAATCCACGTCTGCTCAGAATGACAGCAAATCCACACTGAGGGTACGTCTACACTACGGGATTATTCCAATTTTACAGAAACCGGTTTAGTAAAACAGATTGTATAAAATCGAGTGCACGCGGCCACACTAAGCACATTAATTCGGTGGTGTGCGTCCACGGTCCGACGGTAGCATCGATTTCTGGAGCGTTGCACTGTGGGTAGCTATTCCGTAGCTATCCCATAGTTCCCGCAGTCTCCCCCACCCCTTGGAATTCTGGGTTGAGATCCCAGTGCCTGATGGGGCAAAAATCATTGTCGCGGGTGGTTCTGGGTAAATGTCATCAGTCACTCCTTCCTCTGGGAAAGCAACGGCAGAGAATCATTTCGCGCCCTTTTTCCCTGGATTGCCCTGGCAGACGCCATTAGCATGGCAACCATGGAGCCTGTTTTGCCTTTTGTCACTGTCACCGTATATGTACTAGATGCCGCTGACAGAGGCGATTCAGCAGCGCTACACAGCAGCATTCATTTGCTTTTGCATGATAGCAGAGATGGTTATCAGCCGTTCTGTACCATCTACTATGCCATTGTAAATTGACAATGAGATGACGGTTACCAGTCCTTCTGTGCTGTACCATCTGCTGCTGTCATAGGTGCCCCTGGCTGAGATCGGCCGGGGGCGCAAAAGACAAAAATGGGAATGACTCCCTGAGTCAATCCCTCCTTTATGGTATCTAAAAATAGAATCAGTCCTGCCTAGAATATGGGGCAAGTGTACTAGAGAACCAGTGTATCAGAGAACCAGAGAGCACAGCCGCTCCATGTCAGATCCCGCAGAAATGATGAGCTGTATGCCATTCACAGGGGGTGCCCCTGCAACAACCCCACCTGTTGATTCCCTCCTCCCCCAGCCTTCTTGGGCTACCGTTGCAGTGTCCCCCCCATTTGTGTGATGAAGTAATAAAGAATGCAGGAATAAGAAACAGTGACTTGTTAGTCAGATAAAATGAGGGGAAAGGCAGCCTCCAGCTGCTATGACAGTCCAGGCAGAACAGAATCTTTTCTTTACACATGAAGGGCGGGGGCTGATGGAGCTCAGCCCCCTGTTGCTATGATGAAGATGGTTACCAGCCATTCTGTACCATTCACTGGGAAGTAGTAGCACTCATGGGCTGATGGAGGACGGATACCAGTCCTTCTGTACTATACCATCTGCCACAAGGCTGATGATGACGATGGATAGCAGTCATATTGTACCATCAGCCACCATGGAGTGGCGGGGAGGATGCTACAGTTCAGTGCCGCAGCATCGCGTCTACCAGCAGCATTCAGTAGACATAGGGTGACATTTAAAAGAGTCAAGAGACTATTTTTTCCCCCTTTTCCTTCTGGGGGTGGGTGGGTGGGGTAAATTGACGAGCTATGCCCTGAACCACTGCGGACAATGTGTTTGACCCTACAGGCATTGGGAGCTCAGCCAAGAACGCAAATGCTTTTCGGAGACTGCAGGAACTGTGGGATAGAGTCCGCAGTCCCCCCTCCCTCCCTCCATGAGCGTCCATTTGATTCTTTGGCTTTCCGTTACGCTTATCACGCAGCAGTGTGCTGAGTCCCTGCTGTGCCCTCTGTCTGGAGATTTTTTAAAAATGCTTTGGAATTTCGTCTTCTGTAACGGAGCTCTGATAGAACAGATTTGTCTGCCCATATAGCGATCACATCCGTACGATCCATGCTGGAGCTCTTTTTGGATTTGGGACTGCATCGCCACCCGTGCAGATCAGAGCTCCACGCTGGGCAAGCAGGAAATGATATTCAAAAGTTCGCGGTGCTTTCCCTGTCTACCTGGCCACTGCATCCGAGTTCTGATTGCTGTCCAGAGCGGTCACTGGTGCACTGTGGGATACCGCCCGGAGGCCAATACCGTCGATTTGCGGCCACACTAACCCTAATCTGATATGGTAATACCGATATTAGCGCTACTCCTCTCGTTGGGGAGGAGTACAGGAACCGGTTTAAAGAGCCCTTTATATCGATATAAAGGGCCTCTTAGTGTGGATGGGTGTGACGTTAAATTGGTTTAATGCTCCTAAAACCGGTTTAAATGCGTAGTGTAGACCAGGCCTCTGAGTGACATAGTTACACCAACAGAAGCGCCAGTGTGGACAGTGTTATGTCAGCGGGAGATGCTCCTCTGCTGACATAGCTACTGCCACTTGTTGGGGGTGGTTTAATTATGTTGACGGGAGAGCTGTCTCCCACCAGCATAGTGCGGTATACAGGAGATCTTACAACGGCGCAGCTGCATCAGTACAGCTGTGCTACTGTAAAGTCTCTAGTGTAGACATGGCCTTATTTAGAGATCAAAATTATCTTCAGCTGACCCATTCTCCCCTGGTAACAGCATTTTCAAGTCAGGTGTTATGTTTCACAACCTTCTAGAAAATCTGTTTTAGAGAAAGCTAACTTTAATAGAAGCAATGGCATCTGGGCAATTAGGAAACAAAGTAACTAATTAATATCAATATTTGCAGACAACTTTCCTCACAAAAGTTGTCCATATACGACATGCTAGGAAAAGGACCCGGACAAACAAATTACTCCAGTGTTGTGGGGTTTGATCTGGAAGAGAGAACCATCAGTCTTACTTTGTAGTACTGTCAAGGGGTCAGCGGGGGTCCAAGGAGGGTCCTTTTACGTCAGCAGCAGCATCGCGCAACAGTGAGAGTCCAAAAAGGGGCCGCTTACTTCAGCAGCTATATTGCCCCATGGGCAAGAGTATATGGCGTTGCCCCTCATGGCTGCAGCATTGCCCAACACTGAGAGACTTGGAGTGGGGCACCTCTCCTGGTGGCCGGGTTGCCCAGTGGCGAGAGTCTCGGGGGCCACCTCCCTTGCCAGCAGTATTACCTAGCGGCAAGTGTCTATGGGGCTGCCTCTTCTGTGGCAGTATTGCCTGGTGGCAAGTGCAGAGAGGTTAGTGGAACCTGGACCAACCCTACTCCACCAGATTCCGACCTGGGACCCTTTGAAACCAGTTATCCTGTTACAGGGCTCAAGTATCCATATTCCTCCAGCGCGTCTCCTGGGTTGCTTCTTGGCCTTTGTTCCAGCTCTGGTATCTCCTTGGCTGGTACTGGCTCGTCATCCCCTTTGGTCCTCATGATAACTGGATTCCCAAGGCATAGTCAGGGTGCTTGGTCTTGGCAGTCTGGAGCCCTGGTGGCTTCTAAGCAGGAGCCTGCAGTATACAAGCACTCTCCTCCTCAGCCAGCCCAGACTGAACTGAGCTGCTTCCTTTTATATGCTCCCTCCTATGGGATCATGCCCAGCAGTGGTATGGGGGTGTGGCCTTTGGACCCAAAGCAGTTGGTTAACCCCTGCATTGCCAGTATGGGGTTGGTACACCCCATCACAAGCACAATAAAACAAAATTTCTTTAAGGTACAGTTTCAATGGTACCTCACACCAGACAAGTTAAAAATAATAGTGAAGAAAGAGGAGATTCATGCATATATGGTGGACATGTCCGGCCATAAAAGAGTACTGGAATGCAATTTGTAATCCCACATTACAAATTATTGAATATTTATTACCACATGATCCTTGGGTAATCCTCCTGGGCCTTTCTAGTGGAAATGGTTATGCAAAAGGAAATGAAGAATTAATCTCTCATCTGTTAGTAGCTGCTAGGCTGGTAGCCTCCCACTGAAAAAAGGAAAACAGTCCTACTGTAAAGGAATGGTTCAAAAATATGGGAGGTGGTTGTGTGACACTCTGTACCTCAAAGAAGCATCTTGGAACCTGCATATTTACTACTCTCATATAATTATGATATGTTTTGTACAAAGTATACCTTATGAGATATCATTTTAAAAGTCTGGATTTGTTGAACATTAATATCCTGTTGGATTGTATGTGCTATCACTGTATGTGAAGTTATGAAGTATTGCTATATGTGTTACTGAAATATGTTGTGAGGCTGAGAATGCTCATTGACAGCCTTTCAGTTGCAACAAAGGAGGGCACAGCATCACCAGATTATCATTATCCCTCACCCTGGAAAAACCCTTTCTAAGGCCTTGGCTACACTGGCGCTTTACAGCGCTGCAAGCTTCTCGCTCAGGGGTGAGAAAAAAGCACCCCCCTGAGCACTGCAAGATACAGCGCTGTAAAGCACCAGTGTAAACAGTGCTGCAGCGCTGGGAGCGCGGCTCCCAGCGCTGCAAGCTAATCCCCACGGGGAGGTGGAGTATGTGCAGCGCTGGGAGAGCTCTCTCCCAGTGCTGGCGCTGCGACCACACTCACACGTCAAAGCGGCAGCACTTTGAAGTTTCGAGTGTAGCCAAGCCCTAAGAAAGAAACTGAAAGAGAGCTCAGAAGCCAGCTTTGCACTATGAGGACAGCTCTGTCCTCCATTTGTAACGCTGCCTGAGACAAAGCCTGGATCACAGCTTGCTTCCTCCTCTCCAGCACTCTGGTATTTTGTATTGTGGTCCCAGAACCCCAGACACAGGCTGTGCTTTGTACGGTAATCTACTTTAGTTTCCATTCAATGGTCAACTGTTCAGACAATCTCTGGAAAAAGCTCCAAAGTCTCTTAAAGACTCAGCAAAATTATTCTTTAAAGCACTTCAAGAGGCTTGAGAAACATTTATGGAATAATTTTATTCAATACATTTCTTATCTTTTCCTACCTACTTATATATTTGAGGTAATTATACATTCCACCTTTACCAAAGTATCTGAACCCTGCATAATCTTTAATGTATTTATCTTCACAACATCCCTATGCAGTGGCTGGGTTAAAGAATTTTGAGGTCCTGTGCACTATGGAAATTGCCTCCATCCACACACCTAGATTCAAATTTGGCCCAGTGCCCTCCCCTACATGATGACAGAGGGGCAGCCAGGCCAAACTTGAGTGGTGTTGCAACCCAGTGTGCCAGGTTGCCATTCCAACCACCAAAATCTGGTAGTTGGGGCCCCCAATCAGATAGGGACCCTGTGCAAGTACACCCAAGGCACATTGGTTAATCTGGGACTTTCTCTGTGAGGTAGGAAAAAGACAGTTATCTTTTCCGTAACTGAGGTTCTTTGAGATGTGTTGCTCATGTCCATTCCACAATAGGTGTGCGTGCTCACCATGTGCACTGGTGCTGGAAGTTTTTCCCCTAGCAGTACCCATAGGGGAGGGCCCGTAGCAATCCCTGGAGTGGTGCCACTATGGCGCCAAATAAGGAGCGCTGTGCGCTCCCCCCACCCTCAGTTTCTTCTTGCCAGACAACTCTGACAGAGGAGAAGGAGGGCAGGATGTGGAATGCACATGAGCAACACATCTCGAAGAACACCAGTTACAGAAAAGGTAACTGTCTTTTCTTCTTCGAGTGATTGCTCATGTGTATTCCACAATAGGTGATTCCAAGCTATATCTGTTGGAGGTGGGTAGGAGTTCACAGACACTCGGGACCCAGTTCAGTCCTGCCAAACCTGGTGTCCTTCCTAGTTTGGGAGACGATCGCATTGCGAGGTGAACGTGTGAACCGAAGACCATGTGGCAGCACTACAAATGTCCTGGATGGGGACATGGGCCAGAAATGCAGCCGATGAGGCTTGTGCCCTAGTCGAGTTTGTCCTCACAATCGGCGGTGGGGGGACTCCCGCCAGGTCATAACAGATACAAATACACGAGGTGATCCAGTTGGAAAGCCTCTGAGTGGAGATCGGCCAGCCTCTCATGTGTTCAGCTGCGAGGACTTCCTGAACGGTTTTGTACGTTCCAGGTAAAAAGCCCGAGCCCATCTCACATCCAGCATGTGAGACAGCGCTCTGCACTGGATGCTTGGGGTTTAGGACTGAGCACCGGCAGGAAAATGTCCTGACCCATATGGTAGGCGGAGACCACCTTGGGGAGGAACAAAGGATATGGTTGGAGCTGGATCTTATCCTTATGGAACATCATGTACAGGAGTTCAGAGGTCAGGGCCCGGAGCTCTGAGACCCGTCTAGCAGATATGACACCACCAGGAAGGCTACCTTCCATGAGAGGTGCGACCAGGAGCATGTAGCTAGCGGTTCAAATGGGGGATCCATCAACCTGGTCAGCACCAAGTTCAGGTCTCACTGCGGGACTGGGGGCCTAACATATGGGAAGAGACGATCCAAACCCTTAAGGAATCGGCCAGTCATGGCATGGAAGACCACTGTGTGGCTCTGCACCAGTGGGTGGAAGGCTGATATGGCCGCCAAGTGCACCTTGACTAACGAGGGTGTTAGGCCTTGGGCTCTCAAGTGAAGGAGGTAGTCTAAAATAAGCTGAATCGGAGCAGCAACAGGCAAAACGCCCTGACCAGCTGCCCACCAGGAAAACTGAGACCACTTTGCCAGTTAGGCCCAATGTGTGGAGGGCTCTCTGCTTTCCAGAAGGATGCGCTGAACCCCTTCCAAGCAAGTCCTCTCCTCCTGGCCTGATCATTGAGCAGCCACGCCGTGAAGTGGAGTGCTGCTAGGTTGGGGTGGAGGAGGCAGCCCTGGTCCTGGGATAGCAGGTCCGGCCTGAACGGCAATGGCCACGGCTGGGTGACTGCCAGGCTTGTGAGAGTCCCGTACCAATGTTGCCTGGGCCATCCTGGGGCAATCAGGAGGACCCGGGCCTGTCCGTTTTTATCTTTTCTAAGACCTTGCCAATCAGCGGGATTGGGGGAAAGGCATAGAAAAGCTGGCCCAACCAGGAGAGAAGGAAGGCATTGGAGATGGTGCCCATGCCCAACCCCTGGACTAGAAGCAGGGACATTTGCCATGTCGTGAACAGGTCCACCTGGGGAGTGCCCCGTGTTTGGAAAATCCTGTGCACCACCTCTGGGTGTAGTGACCACTTGTGCTGAGAGGAGAAGTCTTGGCTTAGGTGATCCACCCGAGAATTCCGGGCGCCCGGTAAGTGGTGGGCTTCCAGGCAAATATTGTGGGCTATGCAGAAGTCCCACAGCCTGAGGGCTTCCTGGCAGAGGGCTGAGGAACGGGCCCCACCTTGCCCGTTGATGTAGAACATTGAGGCCATGTTGTCCATGAGAAACCTGACCACTCTGCCCTCCAGGTATGAACAGAAGGCCACACATACCAGACGGACTGCCCTGAGCTCCTTGACGTTTGTATGCAAGGCAAGGTCCTACACAGACCACAGACCTTGGGTCTGAACGTTCCCCACATGGGCTCCCCACCCCAGGTCCAATGCATCGGACACCAGTTCCACAGACAGGGGTCGACCCCTGAACAGAACCCCTTGGAGTGTGTTCCTTGGGGAGGATCACCATTGCAGAGAGGTGATCACCAGTTCGGGCATATGAAGACTTTATCCATCCTGTCTCTGGATTGGGAGAATACCGAGGCCAACCAGAGCTGGAGGGGCAGCATCCTGAGACTGGCGTGGCAAACCATATACGTGCACGCCAACATATGACCCAGGAGCTGGAGGCACTCTCTGGTTGTGGTCACGGAGAACCTTGGGACTGTGCTGATGAGCTCCCTTAGGGTTTCGAACCTGTCTGGTGGGAGGGAGGCCCTGGCCAACATAATGTCCAGAATTGCCCCAGTGAAGTCTATGCACTGCATTGGGACTAACGTGGACTTGGTGTCATTTACCAACAGGCCCGGAGTGGCGCATGTGGACAGGAGGAGTGGCATGTGATCCCGCACCTGCAACCTGGAGCTGCCCTTGACCAGCCTGTCGTCAAGATAGGGAAAGACCTGCCCCCCACCCCCCCGGACATCTGAGGTAGGCCGCTACCACAGACATATACTTTGTGAATACCCTGGGAGCAGTGGACAGGACAAATGGGAGGACAGTAAATTGGTAGTGCTCCTGCCCAACCGTGAAATGGAGGAAACGCCTGTGTCCCTCGAATATATGAATGTGGAGGTACGCATCCTGCAGATCAAGGGCAGTGTACCAGTTCCCGGGATCCAGGGAGGGGATGATGGAGGCCAGAGTGACCATGTGAAACTTGAGCTTTACCATGTACTGTTTCAGGCCTCACAGGTCCAGGATGGGCCTGAGCCCCTCTTTGGCCTTCAGGATAAGGAAGTAGTGGGAGTAAAACCCCTTGCGTCTGAACTCCACTGGCACCACCTCCACTGCTCCAAGGCCAAAGAGCCGCCTCACCTCCTGCTTGAGCAGGACTCGTGAGAGGGTTCTCTGAGGAGGGACGGGGATGAAGGGCTGGTCTACACTAAGGGGGAAAATCGATATAAGATATGCAACTTCAGCTACGTGAATAACGTATCTGAAGTCGAAGTATCTTATATCGATCACTTACCCGTCCTCGCGGCGCGGGATCGATGTCCGGGGCTCTCCATGTCGACTCCGCCACCGCCGTTCGCGGTGGTGGAGTTCCAGAATCGATAGGAGCGCGTTCGGGGATCGATATATCGCGTCTAGATGAGACGCGATATATCGATCCCTGAAAAATCGATCGCTACCCGCCGATACGGTGGGTAGTGAAGACGTAGCCGAAGGGTGGGTGGATGGGGTAGAAGTAAACTGGAGAGTGTAGCCCTGGGAGACGGTGTTGAGGACCCATCGGTCTGAGGTCAGCCACGACCACTCCGGGAGAAAAGCACACAACCGGTTGGAGAAGGGAAGCTGTATTGCAAGTGGATCCCTGGTATGAACTGGTAAGTCGCCCCCAGGCATCCCGTCAAAACTGATGTTTTCCCGCCTGTTTACCCTTGGAGGGCCCAGGTTGGGGCGCAGACCAGGATTGCTGTTGCAGGTGTTTTTTATAGTCCCTTGACTTTTTATAAGGGGGCTCATATTTAGAGTGGGTGGCCTGGGTGGGTGCCTGCTGTGGTTTAAACTTGGTCCGGGCTGGGGCCGGGACATAGAGGCCAAGGGTCTTTAGTGTTGTGCGGGAATCTTACAGGCTGTGTAACTTCATATCCATCTGTTCCGCAAACAGGGCCTTGCCATCAAACGGAAGGTCCTGTAAGGAGTTCTGCACCTCGCTGGATACCCCAGACAGCAGGAGCCACGACGCCCTCCTCATGGACACCGAAGAGGCTATAGACCTTGCAGCCATATCTGCTGCATCCAAGGGTGCCTGAAGGGCTGCCCTGGCAGCAGCTGTACCCTCCTCCACCAGAGCCTTGAACTCTTTTTTGTCACGCTTTTGGAGGGAGTCCTCAAATTTGGGCAGAGACCCCTACAAATTGAACTCATATCTTCTCAGCAGGGTGTGGTGGTTCGCCACGCTTGGTTGGAAACTTGAGGACAAATAAACCTTTCTACTAAATAGATCTAGTCTCCTTGAGTCCTTAGTCTTAGGAGTAGGAGCTGGTTGACCTTGCCTCTTCCTATGGTTGACCGACTCAACCACAGGGGAGTTGGGGGCAGGGTGGATATACAGGTGTTCCATTCTGCCCTCTTAGAGATGGGGGGCAAGGAAGCCGGGGTTTGCCACAAGGCGTTCAAAATCTTTTCCACCCCTTCATGGAGTAGGAGAGCCACCCGGCCCGGTGCCGAAGCCAACAGGACATTGAAGAGGGAGTCCAAGGGTTCTTCCACCTCCTCAGCTTGAAGGTTGAGGCTTGATGCCACCCTTTTCAACAGTTCCTGGTGGGCTTTAGAGTCCTCCTGTGGGACAGGTGGAGGAGTGGCCGTGATCGCCTCATCCGGGGAGGATGAGGGTGAGGGTACGGTACTCTGCATCCCCACCAGTGCCGCAGGTCCTACCACTTGGTCCCCCTCCAGGTGCGGAACTGGGGATGAATGCTTCACTGACTCCTTCCTGAAAGGTTGAGAAAGGGACACTGATGGTGTCTCTGAGGCTCCGGCCACTGAGCGAGCCACCGCCGGGGCTGCATCGGGGGCCACAGGGCCTATTGGTACACATGGTGCCGGCCAAGGAGCCCGGTGCCACTGCACCTGCTGTGGCACCGGCGGAGCAGGCTGTTCAGCCTGACTAGCCTGGCCCATCAACTGACGACAGCGAAGGGAGGCCAGGATGGCATATGATCTGCTGCTATCCTGGGGCCGGGACGCGTGGTGGCATCGGGAACAGTGCCGACCATGAGACTGTGATCCTGGTGTGTAGGAGCAGGAGTACCTGAGAAGTCAGGAGCAAAAAGCTGGGACGTCTCCAGGAACTACTTGACTGATGTTTGTGTGCAGCTAATAAGGTAACCAAACAAAAGTCATCACATCACATCCTGTTATTATATAAATGCCCTTTTGAAGTACACTGTGTACTTTCAAGTTGTGTCACATCATGAGCTGGTCAAATGCTTCATTCTAACTAACATTCACTGTTAATTGAAATTTTTTTTTATTGGTGAATTATTTGTGAACTGATCCTCATTTTTGTGAATGTATTTGTTATTTGTAACTAGTTGGTGGTTAGTTTTGAATTAACCATTTCAGAAGCTGTTTAATTTGGCCATTGATGTTGTTTGGTTGGTTGCATAAGCCACACGTATTACTTCTCTTCCCTGATTATGTGGCAATTTTCTTTTCAGCAGGAGAATAAGGATTACCAAATGGCAGTACTCTTGGTCACTTCAGAATATACATACCTCTATTTTCTGGAGAAGTGTAAGAAAAAACAGAAATCTCCCACACCTTTGGAAGAACAAAATCTGTTCACACAAATGTTGGAGACTTATACTTAACAATGGGTATGAATATGGGTAAGCCAAACAATGGTTTACAGTTTGAATGCATGTTCCTGAATGCAACAAACAGCTAGAGTCAAATCTTCTCGTCTCATGCCTTGAGTAAAGCTTGTAGTTCACCACTAGAGGACCCCCTCTTCTTTTAAATGAGAAAAACAACTAAATGAGAAACCAAAGTGTATTCCTTTGCACATAAAAATGTGTGAATGTGGTCAGTGTTTAGAGACTTGTTGGCAGTCGCAAATGTTCAGAGCTTGCTTTAAGATGAAAAGAGATTTCTGAAGCAGTTTCTGGTTCAATTAACCAACCCATATAATTAAATGTTTTAATGTACTGAAAATCTCACTCTCTAAGACATGTCATGTTTTATAGGATTGAACTGGACATAAAAGTGTTACAAACCAAGAGAAGAATTTCAGCCTATTTCTGCTGCAACCTCAGAAAATGCTCACCTCCTCTCCTCCCCAAAAATCAAACTTTACTCTCCCACATCACTGAAACTCCTTGACATCTTAGGACCAAATTCTGATCTCATTCAACTTCAGTAGGTTTGTGGAGGTGTAACAAAACAGGTAGCATCAGGGGTGGGAGGGAAGGAGGGTTTCTATGCAGTTCACTGAAGCTATCATGCAGAAAAAAAAAAGCAGGGGGGAGCTCGGGGGAAAGAAATTGTAGGCCCTGTACTTGAAGGGTGATCAGTGAGGGCAGATTCATATGCCTGTGCCTGTGAAGAGTCCCATTAAGCTCAGTGCTCCATAGGGTATGATGTCTACTCACACTAAAGCAATTGCAGGATTGTGACTTTGCAGAATTAAATTCACCATTAAGAAATGTGTGAGGTAAAACTTGGCCCCTAAAATAAAGAAACCATTGAGCATTTTAGTGAGGTGCTATTTCTTTCTCTCACTCTCAAAGACTATTTGCCTGAAGGATTTGGTCATTGCAATAATAATATGTTATGGGTCCGCTGTCAATAAAAGTTACCTGTTAGGACATGATAAATAACAGAAGTTAGACACTGAACTCAATAGGAAGTTTGGCAAGAAGAGAGACTGTACTACCTGACCCTTCTTTGAGACAGTATCTACCATACTTATTCAAAAGATCTTGAAATGTCTAATTTTCATATGGTAGGGATAAGAGCCTTTTAGACCAAAGAACTCAGTTGAGAAAGCAAGTCTCGTATTTGATATTTTCCTGGGATTAACAGATTTACCACTACACAAACTCATTTGTGAATGGGATAGAGATGATGATTGGTAAAACAAATGATATTACAGTCTCTCTAATGTCCATGTACCCCCCTGCGCTCCCTCCCGTGTCCAGTCCCTCCCTGTCCGTCGGTCCCGCCCCGCCGGCCGCGGAGGCTGACCCCCCGCCCTCTCTCCCTCCCGCCTCCCTCCCTCCCCCCCCGCCCTCCCGCAGGGGTGGGTCCCCCCCTCTCCCCCCCCACCCCTCCCCACCTTGCCTCCCAGTACAGCCTAGACAGGCATGGTCTGTAGCCCCACAGACTGCAGGCACTGGCCACTCATCAGCTCACTCACAGGCAGGCAGGGGGGGGGGGGCCTGCTGGCCCTACCCCCTGCCTGCCCCCCTCTGCCCCCCCCCCCCTGCCCTGGCCACAGCTGGCTCGCTGCTGGGGCCTGCCTGGGCTTTCCTCCTCCAGCCCCAGCCCCCCCCCAGCCTCCCCCCCTCAGGTATCTAGCCTATCTCAGTCTCCAGTCATCTCTCTCTCTCTCTGAGAGAGAGAGAAGAGACTGGGTCTGCTCTCTCTGCCTTATATAAGCCCTGTTCTCAGTTTGGGGGGTGGTGGCCCCAGCTGCAGCCTTTCCCCCCATCAGTGCAGCCTCCAGCCACAGCTCTCAAGCCCTGCCAGGCTGCTTTCTAACCCCTCAGAGCCGGAGCAGGGTCCCCCTGCTACAGTCCATTATTCAAATAGTCTCAAAGTGCGCTTCAAAAAATATTTTGCCTGTTTCTCTTGTATTCTCATAATAGTGGGTGGTGCAGCAAACACTACACTTCCATTTTATTTCTCTTAGGAACATCAGTTTATATAAGTGTCCTTTAAAGGGATTTATCCCTTTATTAGTCTAATATTTAAAACATTTAACCTCAAGCATAATTTTTTGGCTCTAAAATTTAGCATGCGTTTGTTAGACACACTTGTAAAAAGAAGATGGTTCATGAAGTCACAATTTCACCTGACAGCCCCACAGTTCATAAAGAGATTATAAATTAACATTCATCACCTATTACACTATTCAAATATCTTACCTTTCTTCTTTATGCTTCTACAATCAGCAGATTTTCAATTAAAAAAAACCAAACCATGTTAGACCTTGCAAGTGTTGGTCACTTAGATACTGAATTACTGCTTTGATTTAAACATACAATAGATGCAATTCCTTAGTGATGTATTCTCAGTTGAATAGCCCATTGCATACAAAAAATGCTTATATGGATGAACATTCTATGAAAATCATCTTTCTTCTAAAGTGTAAGAGGGAGGACACTACAGTAGAACAATATGACCCAATCATAACTCCCTTTAAGCAGTAGCATTGGAACAATTTGTATGGTGGGGGTGCTGAAAGCCACTGAACCAAACTGTAAACCCTGTATATGATGGAAACCACTTCAAACTAGGGGGTGCTGCTGCACCCACAGCACCCCTACTTCCAGCACCCCTGCCTATAAGAGCAAAGAACAGAACTACAGGTAAGAACACACAATTCTACTCCTCCTGTTGAGACAGCATATTGTTGGGCCATTTATGTTTAAAGTTATCAGTTTTCTGTAATGACGTATATCAAAGGGCTTAGACTATGACTAGGATCACAACTCTGTAATGATCTTGGGATTCATTAAATAACAAACCAGTGAATGAGAAAGAAATAAAACTTTAATAAAACATGGTTATAGCTGCCTGTTGTGTCCTGCATTGTGTCTGTGAGGCCAAGGCCAAGGGGACGCTGGTGGTGTGGAGAGGCTGTTTGCTGAGTTTGACCAGCCAGACACAGGGACTATTAGAAGAGGTCAATGTGGAGTTCTGTGGTTGTGGAGGCCTTGAAAACAGCACTTTAATAGTGAGCCATAGTAATGAAGTGTGGTCTGCTGTGATCTAGCTGGCCCTGCACTTTGGGGGCCAGTTAGGAATTGTGTGGTGTTTGCTGTACATTTATGATTATTACAATGTGGTTGTCACTGAACCTGAGATCTGCCATCCTGTACGATAAAAATTAGTGAGTGCTTTGTGTAGCAGTAGGATCTCTGCAGCATATGTTGTGAAGTAATAAAGATGACTTAATTTCCCCAAAATAGAATTTTATTGTGTTCCAAAACCAGTGCAAAAAAACCCAACAATGTGCAATTAAAAAACAAATACAATAAAAACTTCTGAAATAAATTAATGGAACAGAACTTTACAAGGGAAAAGAACACTCCTGTCCATTTCAGTTCATTCACATCAATCATGGCTCTCCAAGGTCAGTGTATGTGAAGCTACTGTGTACAGATGTGGGTCTCCTCTCAAAAAAAAAAATCTAAAACTAAAAAAAAAAGTTCTAAAAAGAAAAAAAAATGATTAGGGGTTTAGAGATGAGAGGAGATGAGGAAAGAAGAAGAGAGAGGGAAAGTTAAGAAGGAAAAGAGAGAAGAGGGGGGATGATGGATGATGGTATATAAAATCATGAGTGAGAAAGAAAGAAAAAAAAAAGAAGTTTTTTTTTATAATACAATAATACAACTACTAGTCACTAAATGAAATTAAAGCAGCAGCAGTTAAAAAAAAAAAAAAAAAGTTCTTTTCTTCTTCGCGCGCATCAACTCAAACAACTCCCTTACCTGAGGAGGAGGGTTGTGAGGAGGCTATACATGTTAAAAAAGGGGGGGGATAATAAATTCATGGTGGGCTCCATAATGGGCAATAGCCAGCCAGGGTGGGTATGGTGTCCCCCCCCCTCCCCTGTCAGAGGATGGATGATGATGGAGGGAGAGAGATGATCATGATCATTCCCTGTAGGTGTCTCTCTCTCAGGGGCACCTGGCATTGGCCACTGTCGGTAGACAGATACTGGGCTAGATGGACCTTTGGTCTGACCCGGTACGGCCTCTCTTATGTTCTTAGGGTTGTCCTTACTGTCCCCTGGCTTGGAATGGTAGGGGTAGGGATGTGCCTTTGATGCCACGTGGAATGTGGTGAGGTGAGGTGTGGTGCTAAAATGGAGTTCTCCATTGACTGCAAAGGGAGGTGAGCCTGTGCTTGTTGAACCTGTAGCTCCACAAGAGCCTTCAGCATTTGTGTTTGTGCCAGAAAAGCCCCATTATGTTCTGGTGCATGCCCCTTTCCTCTTCCTGAGGGGACTCCTGGGCCTTTCTCCTGTCCACTCTTTCCTTCTCCATACTATCTTCAGTATTCACTCTCCAGGACCTCTGTTCATGGTCTGTTGCAGCATCTCACTGAACATATACTCCTGAATCCTTTCTCCTCCTCCTCAGGGTTAGTCACTTAGTGTGTGTGGAGGGGCACCCCTCCAGGCCGCAGAGATAGCAGCTACAGATAAAACACAGAAATGGATCATTGTATTTATAGTCACAATGTAACATGAAAGAAATTTCAGAACTCTCTTCTCTTAGTCCCTAAAAGTTTTAAACAAGACAGCTTTGGAGCACCTCTGCACAGCACTGGTCTCCAGTCCCAACCCTGGTGACCATGGCCTATAGGGGGTGAGGTGAGGGGAATGAGGAGGGACTTGTTTGGTTGCATAAAACAATACAATTTCAGCCCCTATTTCCATGGGTATGAATACAGGGCAATGGCACTGAACACGGGCACTATTTTCCATAGGAATTGGTGATTTTTAGCTGATAGCTCACTCCTGAGGATAACAAAGGCACAGAGAGCATAGCTGCTGCTGGTGTCCTGAAGGCAACCTGGCCTATATGTAGCTAGCCTGTGTACTGCAATGGGTGGCTGCTGAAGTCATGGACTGGTGTGGGAAAGTGTCCTAGCGCAGAGAAAGAAATAAGGCAGCCATCCCTAGAAACCATCAGGATTGCAGAGAACCTCCATGAAAGTTTGATTGAGATCTCTCAGGAGGATTCAAAGGACATCCCTGTGGACATAAACAAACTGCTCCCCATGTACTTCCTCCACCCCTCCCCACCTAATTCTACAGGGGAATGGAAAGCAGATAACGACACTTTCTGTTTTTTATATCACTACTACTTTTAGTACAACAATGACAAGTTGATAATGGTGTCCTGCTAACCTGGGGTTGGTTGCCATTTAAATTCTGTAATGGAAAATGCATTCATACACTTATTTGAGTTTCCTTCCCCGAAACTGGGCTCAGCTGGCAGGTCTGGCTAAACTGCAATGGAGTCCCAAAAACAAGTGCTGGCTCGAGGCATAGCTGGACCTCACTGTAGCACGCCTCTCCCCCTCTCCTCCTTCTTCTGTTAATGGCAGGGGTCTCAGGCTTCTTGGAGGTATCTATTGTCTTCCATAGGATGCTGGTGGGGTCATTGTAAAAGCAGCAGATCTGTGGTTTGGCACTAGATCTACTCTTGGCTTCCCAGGCCTTGTGATATGCCTGCTGCAGATGCTTCACTTTCACATGGCACTGCTGCTGAACCCTGCCGTACCCTTTCACTTGAATCTCCCGTGCAATCTTTTTGTAGATGTTCATGTTTCTACAACTGCTCTGTAGCTGTGCTTGCACAGCCTCTTTGCCCCACAAGACCAGGAGAGCCAATATCTCCTGTCTACTTCAGACAGAAGCGTGTAACTGGCATGGTTGGCTGGGCAATTCCAGACAACAAGGAAGAGCTGCTAGGTGTGCTCACCAAGCTGGGCAATCAGGAAAAGACATTTAAAAAATACGCAAACTTTTAAAAAGTGTGTGTGTGGGTAGCTTCAGGTGTCTCTGACCCCTAAGCAGTGCAGTTCATAATTCGTGAGCAGAGCAGAGCACTCAGTATCAGGCATTATGGGACAGCTGCTGAAGGATTGTTAGGGTCAATATAGGTCACGCAAAGTCTACACTCACAATGCACTGACCTCAGAATGTCGACCATCGCTTAATGCTGCTTGCAGAGGTCTGTGTCACCATAACAGAGCACTTACATTGGCTGGAGACAAATTTGAGCATAGATATGTGCACAACTGGTTGACACAAAAGTGATTTATGTCAACCTATTTTCTATTGTAGACCAGGCCTTAGTTACAAATCTCAGAGGGGGTACTAGTATATTGGAGTTTATCACTTCTGTTGTAAACTGCCAGTGTGAATCCAATCAAGGTTCACAGTGACTGAACTGTGTTATCTGAGAGCTGTTCAGTGGTCCATGTGAAATGAATTCACTGGTCTCAGTTCAGAGCTAATGACTGTCCACATTACAGAAACTGCCACGCAAACTGTCACCCTTATAGGGAATGGCCAAGGATTGAATGGGCACTGGGGAAGCGTATTCTTGCCATGCAAGCTGTACCTGTTCTCAGATCAAACGGAAGACCTCATTCCCCAGGGATGATGACTTGGAACCATTCATGAGTATTAAAAAAAAATCCAGGCACAGTTTTTCTTTAAAACAAAAAAAATCTATCCCATCCTGTATAGTTAAGGAATTTAGGAAAAATTATCAGACTCATTCTAGGCCTATTTACAGGTCTAGGATGAGTCATTCATATGATCATGTCTTTCAAAGGGCATGTCTAGATTGCAAAGTATGATGTGATTGTAATATGATGCAGAAATTACTGGGTGAGATTCTGTGGCCTGTGTTATGCAGGAGGTAGGAATAAATGGTCATAATAGTCCCTTCTGGCTTTTTAAATATATGAATCTATGAGCAGCCTATGGAAATCAGACTGTCTTCACCATCAGCCAACATATCTCTCTGTTTTGCCCTTGCAGCAGCAAATGCATTTGACTTTTTGTGTTGTAAAATGTACAGAGGTTAATGTGACGCACTGAAAGAGGACATGCAATATCCGTGTTTCTTTAAGAAAGCATTTTGAATCACACATCTGGCATCATGTCCTTGTTTGTATTTCATCTCACATTATTCCAGAATTTAACCCCCCCAATAGGTCCTGATTCAGCAAAGCACTTAACCTCATGAATAATCCCATTGTTAGTTAAAGCAAAGAAGTTAAGTGCCAGGCTATAAACAGGAGTGTAAGAAAATGCAACACTATGGCCTAAGCCTGTGCTCCCATTGAAATCAATAGAAGTTTTGTCATTGACTTTGATGGGAGTAGGATCCAGTCCTTGATGTCACACAACACAGTTCTTCAACTTTAGCACCACTTGGTTCAATGGACACTGGAATCAATTAGCTGTCACCTCCCCACATAAACAATAGATTGGAGAAGTATATAAAATTGCCTAAGCTCTCCATTTGCTCTGGTTGTGATGCTGGTCACAATGGAGCAGTCTCTGAAGGTAACTGTCAGATTCATTTTGTTTAGGTGTTGTGTCTGATAATCAGTTTGATCAAATGAGAAAAATCCATATAAAAACCCATGGCATTGTCATTTGTATAGAGGATGGCGTTGCAAATACGAAGATAGAACAGGAATTGGGTATCAAAATGAAGCATGTTATTAGGTCTGAATATCTTGCTTTCAAAATTGTTCAAATAATTGCCAGTCTTATTCATCTGAATTTGAAATTGGCTAGATGACAGAGTTCTTTTGACTGATACCATTTATCAAAAAGCCAGCTTCTTTGCAAATAGCAGAATTCAGTATTTGTGAACTGCCAGTTTTCTATTCAAAAAGAAATGATTAAAGAGTTTCAAAATCTATCCTATCAATCCACAACAGAGGACAAGCACTACGAAACCAAAGATCCTGCAATACTTTTACCCTCACCATCATCTGTGACCACAGTTCAACTATTCGTACACTTTCTCGTCAAAGCTAGTGAGTGGTGACCATGATCAGTTAAATTCAGTCTCCATAATTTGGCACGTCAGATGTTCGCCCATCTCCACACCCCAGTCTATGTGCTTCTTCTTTTCACAATAGCTACCCACTATCTAGTGGTTTGCTACAAATGGATGTGGAAATTGTCTCTGGAATTTCTCACCACATACCTCATCATTCTAATAAAAATTGTATTGATTCAACTTCAAAACAGCAGTAACGGTGCACACGTTGGGCTTGATCCTCTGTCACTCCCCCCCCCCCCCTTTTTGGAGTCAATGGTAAAGCTCCAATTGAAGTCAATGGCACAGCATCCAGCCCATTATTTCTTCAACCCTGGCACTGTGTCTTATGCCAGTTTTGGAAAGCAATAAGAGAGTGAGAAGTTCGGCTTCCAATAGGACAACCCCTGTGAGAAAGAGTTTTCAGGACTGGTCCATGGCTGCTTTTTACTCCTTTCTAACAAGCTGCCACATAATAAGCTATACAACATACTTTTTAAAAAAGGTCTTTAAAACCTATTTCCGTCCTTCTCCCTTGTTATCACCTCATTGTTTTAACACTTATAATGATAAAAGTGGTATGAGTAATGACATCTATTCATGGAATGTGTGAAAGTGGGTCTGAAATTCCAGCATTTTGCATCAGGAAAATGTATCTTGAGCAAGGTCAGCTGCATTGACTACTTCAATTCATCCCTTATTAAAACACAAGCTGAATTTCTTATACATCTGGGTACAATGCTCTCTGGCTTTCTCGACTTTTAAGCAGGCAGTTTTTAGATGGTGCTGGAGAGCCAAATTAAGGAAACTTTCAGACTCTTAGGCCTGGTCTACACTAAGAAGGGGGGTCGAACTAGGGTACGCAAATTCAGCTACGTGAATAGCATAGCTGAATTCGAAGTACCCTAGTTCGACCTACTCACCCGTCCAGACGCGGCGGGGTCGAACTCCGCGGCTCCCCCGTCGACTCCGCCACCGCCGTTTGCAGTGGTGGAGTACCGGAGTCAACCGCAGAGCTTCCGGAGTTCGAACTATCGCGTCTAGATCAGACGCGATAGTTCGAACTCCGAGAAGTCGAACTCACCGCGTCGACCCGGAAGGTAAATGTAAACCTACCCTTATTGTTTTCCATTAATATGCTAATTCTGCTTGTGTTTCCTATTGTTCAATTCAAACACAGAGTATCCATTCTCTGAGGGCTAGTCTATACTTAAAGCGCTACAGCAGCACAGCTATGTTGCTGTAGCATTTTAGTGTAGACACTACCTCCGATGATGGGAGGGATTCTTCTGTCAGCAGAGGCAGTAGCTAGGTCGATGAAGAATTCTTCCATTGACTTAGTGCTGTCTACATGGGGAATAAGATCAGCTTAACCGTGTCAGTCAGGGGTATGGATTTTCACATCCCAGGCCGATGTGATTAAACTGACCTAGTTTTCTGGTGTAGACCAGGCCTGAAAATGAACTTGCTTTGTGTGTCTCTCCATTCTCACATACGCAGTGTGCAGCCACAGTCAAAAAAGCAAATAGGATGTTAGGAATCATTAAAAAGGGGATAGAGAATAAGACAGAGAATGTCTTATTGCCCTTATATAAATCCATGGTACACCTACATCTTGAATACTGTGTACAGATGTGATCTCCTCATCTCAAAAAAGATATACTGGCATTAGATAAGGTTCAGAGAAGGGCAACTAAAATGATTAGGGGTTTGGAATGGGTCCCATATGAAGAGAGATTAAAGAGACTAGGACTCTTCAGCTTGGAAAAGAGGAGACTAAGGGGGTATATGATAGAGGTGTATAAAATTATGAGTGGTGTGGAGAAAGTGAATAATGAAAAGTTATTTACTAGCTCCCATAATATAAAAGAACTAGGGGCCACCAAATGAAATTAATGGGCAGCAGGTTTAAAACAAATAAAAGGAAGTTCTTCACACAGCACACAGTCAACCTGTGGAACTCCCTGCCTGAGGAGGGTGTGAAGGCTAGGACTATAACAGGGTTTAAAAGAGAACTAGATAAATTCATGGAAGTTAAGTCCATTAATGGCTATTAGCCAGGATGGGTAAGGAATGGTGTTCCTAGCCTCTGTTTGTCAGAGGCTGGAGATGGATGGCAGAAGAGAGATCACTTGATCATTACCTGCTAGATTCACTCCATCTGGGGCACCTGGCATTGGCCACACCTGTAGACAGGGTACTTGGCTGGATGGACCTTTGGTCTGACTCAGTACGGCCGTTCTTATGTTCCACTGTTAACAACGGGAAAGAACAAGTGATATGACCTAGCGTACCACAGCAAAGTCTTTAACAAGGAGTAGAAATGAGGTGGCATGGAGCTTGTATTCACTGTGCTTTTTGATGCTCAATGGACTATGTCCTCTCCTTGGAAAGATAGCATTAAGTTCTTTGTCTGTGTATTCATATTACAGATATTAATTTTTTGGGCGGGGAAGAGGAGAAAAACCATCAGGAAGGATTTTCCCTAGTGGCTGCCCTTTGCCTTACAATATGGGACTAGTGAGAATGATGAGTAAAATGTAATAGATTATGGCTCAGGGCTTCTGCATCTTTGTTTCTCCAATTCTTCCCATCAGTTTTTCTCTTTATTTTAAGAGCAGGGGAGATAGAGCTGTCTAGTGGGTAGTGTGCTAGACTGCGAACCAGGGGATCTGGGTTCTATTCTTTATGGCAGGTCTTACACTTAAAAAGCTGCAGTGTGCACTGTGCAAAGAGAAAAAGTGTCTGCCCAGAGAGTTTATAATCCAAAAGTCATTAAAGAGTCTGTGGAACCTGGAGAAAGTCTACTTACAAAAAAAATTATGTATTGCTTTTTACCTGCAGACCTCACAAAAGACACGGAGGAGGAAATCTTGGTTTGAACTTTGCAATGCCTTGGTAATATCTGAATTGTTATTTAAATGTGATTTGTGTGTGTGTAGTTTACAACTTTTTTTTATGCAAGTGCATTTATCATGGAAACAAATACAGGGCCTGGAAATCTTGTCCATTATGAAAAGTTGTTTTCACAAAGAATGTGGATTTGACTTCTCTGTTTCCCTTGTATAACTATCCAAAATAATTCCTTGGATCACTGCTGCAAGGTCACTTGTTCTTAGTCTGTGTCTCTTTCAGCTGTAATGATAGATGTGTCAATGCTTTGACTATCTTTTCCCAGTGCTTCCATTTTTCACTCAATGTCCTCCAAGATTAATAGTCATCAAGGTATCATACTGTAACGGGGAACCCACAGTGCTCCTCCGGAGTTGACCCCTCTTCTCTGTGAATCAGGGACACTTCCGTCTGGTGCAACACCTGTGTTCTTTATTCATGATCAGTTTCCCACCACCAGTTTCCAACTATATACAGGCTTTTCAACTGCTTGGCCTACCACAGGCCAGGTCAACAACAGACTAGGAGGCTCCTACTCCCTCTGAGCCTGACCTCCTCCTCCTAGTCTTCACCCCCCTTTCTCTCACTTCCTTCCAGCCTTATAGCTCCTGCTAATGAGTCTGGTAGGTGTAGTCAGTTACCAGGCAAACATAGGGTGGTTCACCCAGCCCCAATCCATTCTTCCTGATTGGGGCTGGAGTGGCTGGAGCTGATTAAGGGCATCTCCAGGCAAGTTATCTTCTTTGAGAGTTAGGTCACTCAGACATTGCCCTTTTCCTCCAAGACCAGGTGAACATTGTTTCAAACCTGTATTGAAGTTCTCATAGAAATTGAGCCTATCACCTATTACACTAGTCCAAAAACTTAATTTACCATCATATAGATTTGCACCTGTTGTGTACAGACAAAGACCCATGCAACCTTCAAGGTCAAAGGAGGTGATACATGAATAAAAAATTACAACAAAAATTCTGAAAAATTGAAACCTGAATCTGTAATTGTCAAATAATTTTTTTGCAGAGATTACCCATTCCAACTTGATTCTGAATCTTTTAATGATGGAGAGTGGCCTTACATTGCCTGTTAAATTATACCAGTATTTATTTTGCATCGGTGTGCAACTTTTGGATTGTCTTTAAACACTTGAGAGTTCCTCATACTCCTGTGATTACACTTGCTGAGGTAACTATTACATTTTTGATCTATAACAAAACTAGTAGCACACTGCAGCCATCATGTAAGAAAGCTTTGTGGCAGAGATAGTCAGCTTTACAATTTATATTAGTAACATTATGTGTCCTGTCATTATAATCTGCTTTACATTCATTGCAATGGTTCTGATTAATGCTGCATTAATTTTAGCACTCATGAGAACTTCAGGTATTTCTGCATGCAATCCATCTAAAGTTGTTACTGCAAATAGTAGTTTGTAAAAGCCTTTAATTACTGTCTTTGGGCGTGTCATTCCTGCTGTTATTGTGAAGAGGTGTGGAGATTTAGAGCTTGATTGTAAGCATAGCCTTGAGCAAGACTTGATGCATGAACTGCCCCAACCCAGCAGTAGTTCTGGGAAGAATTGTGACTCACTGCTAAAAAAAAAGGTGTTTTTTTTTTTACCATGTGGTAACTAATATGCATGAGTTATCCCAAGGTGAAAAACATAGCAAGGACATTTCCATTTTACTGTAAACTCAACTCAATGAGATCAGTCCTTAGAGAGGTAGAAGGCTGTAGATAAGCCCTGAGGGAATGTCTACACTGCAATTAAAAACCCACAGCTGGCCCAGGGCAGCTGACTCAGGCTCATAGGGCTAAGGCTGTGGGGCTGTTTAATTGGAGTGTAGACATTCGGGCTTGAGCTGGAGCCTGGGCTCTAGGATCCTGCAAGGTGCATGGTCTCAGAGCTCAGGCTGCAGCCCGAGCCTGAACATCTATGCCACAATTAAACAGCCCCACAGCCCAAGCCATGCAGGCATGGGCCAGTCATGGGTGTCTAATTGCAGTGTAGACATTCCCTAACTGAATACCCAATGCCTAGCCCCAAGACCTGGGCAGCCTATCCAGAGGTGTAAGAGCATTCTTACTCCATGGCATGGGGATTGTAGAAGATTATAGTTTAGAGGCACTCCCTCATAAGGGACAGTATTATGAACATAGGAATTTGGAGATGTGCCCTGGAGGCAGGGGTTGTGAACACCACATGGCTTTGTGCAGTTCACCAGAGATGTTCTCCAGTTTGTTTTATTAAAGTTTTATTCCTTTCTCATTCACTGGTTTCTTATTTAATGAAGCCCAAGACTGTTATAGAATCTTTCTTTAGTGTTGTTGAGGTGGCCAGCGTATAGCTTCATGAGCCGGGGCGTAGGGTTTAGGTTGGGTCCTTCAGGGTCACTATTGGCATTTCACCATCACCAATGGTAATCCACCGGTCAGGACAGAATATCCCTGCTTGTAGCTTTCTGAACAGTCCTGTGTTCTTAAAGATGCCTGCAGCATGCATGTTCCTTATGTAAGGTGTCCCCTTACTAAAACTCAGCCAACCAAAACACCCCACACTATCTCCCAGTACCAAAAGAAAGGGGAAGGGTTGATGGGAAATCGGGACCATGAGACTGACAGTCCCCAGGACCAATGGGGAGAAGCCAATGTTCCAGGTCAGCCTATTGACAGAACACGCAGGCAAATCAAGGAGTCAGGAGGCCAGGGTGGGTCCCTCTGGTTGAGCTGGAATTGCCTGGGTCAGACAGAGTGGGGCTGAGCTAAGGAGAGAGCAGGGGCCTGAGCTAAGCTGCTGGGAGCAGGGCTGCAGCCCCAAAGACAGAGCATAGCCCAGCAAGAGCAGACCTGCCCTGGGAGCAGAGCTGTAGCAACGAAAGCCAGAGGAGCCAGAGAAGCAGCCCAGGGAGTTGGAGGCAGAGCAGCAGCAACAGCCATGTTGAGGCAGAGTGGAGCAGTGCAGAGCCAGGTATGGTGAGCAGCTGGGGAGAGGGAGGACGACCCTGGGCAGTGGACCCAGCACAGGGAGACACCTCAGCCAAGAGGCTGTGCAGGCCAGACGGGGGGGGGGGGGGGGAAGGAAGATTGTAACCCCAACAGGGCAGGGTGATACTGGGAAGAAAGGTCCTGCCACCTAGAGCCTGAGAGCATGTGGCCACCGCCAGAGCAAGTCTCCAACCTGCAGCATCCTGGCAGCACAGCCAGGGCCTGAGAAGTGACCTGCAACTTGTGAGAAACAGACTGAACCTCCCTTACATCCAAGAGATGTTGTTTGTGACATCCCCATACCACAGAGCAGGGTTGTGTTTTCCTTTAACTTTTCCTATTTTTTTTTCCTTTTTTATTCATTGCTGTTTAATAAATTGTATTTCCTTTGAATTGCATGTAATGATCAGTGGGTCAGGGAAGTATCCAGTGCAGAGAGCACTCCCACTAAGTGCTTATTTCTCAGGCCCAGAATCAGCACTTCACCATCTGCAGCTGCTCCTTGGACACCACCACCAACCTTGAAGTGGTTTTTCAATATGTCCCACAGCAAACTGTCCTCCACAAAATCATCACGTCCCCATTGCTACGTTTCTTCCTGCAGCTCTTCAAATATTGGGGGGATCATTGGTCCTGTGTTTGCAATGCTCATGATAATAGTGCAGAGCTAGGTGGACTCCATGCTTCTGTCAGAGATGGCAGAGAGGGAAAAATGCCATCTCATTTGTGGGATTCTAGAGAGAGGCACAAAAGTTATAGATATGGTATAATTATGGGATGAAGAAAGTGCATGATGGGAATTTGAGCCCATGCTCCCAGTCACTTCTGGATGACTCATGTCTGCCCACCATACTTTACCAAAATTTCCTAAAATAAAGTGCACCAGATGATAGTGAGCTGCATACTGGGATACCTAGCCATGGTGCACCACACTGTGCATCAAACATAAGCACTCCTGGTGAGTACATGCACCACTGACAAGTATACATGCACTCAATACATTAACTGCAGTAGTGATATGCCAACATAACTTGTATCAACCAAACTTTGTATGGTAGACAGAAAATATTAGGCTAAACTCCTTTTTTCCTTATAAAGGAAACAATTTTTATTTCAGGTATTTTGTTCAAATCTAATTATAGTAACAAAGACGTAACATAGTAATAAAGATATTATGCTACATTTTACTCTGTCTTACAATAATGACAAGGAAGACTATTCCTGCCCCAAGGAGCCTACATTCTAAATAGACAAGAAGAACAAAGGGTGGAAGACAAACAGGGGCACAGAGAGGGGAAAAGGACTTGTCCAAGTAACACAACAGGTCAGTGGCAGAGCCAGGAACATAACCAGAGTCTTCTGATAACCAGGCCAGTCATCTATCCACTAGCCCACACCATACTCTGTAAAGGTTATTAATTGAATTGAGCCCTGGCATGAGATCATCTTCATGATTCAAGTTGGTTAGAAATTTTCTGGTAGAATAGAATTTCCTGGTTCTCTGCCAGTTTGCTGGGAAGTCCAGGTTTCTTGGGTCTGGCTGTGGCAGCCAAGCCATGCCAGGGGTTCCAAACTCCTAGCGGTGGAGCTAGAAGCTTGGAAGCCCTGGGAACCCTGACTTTAGCTAGGACATGTCTCCAGCTCCAAAGCAAGGCTCCTGGAAAACTGGGGGGAGGGAGGTGTCTCAGGGTTTCTAGGCTGCTGGATATGGAACTGGGAGCCTGGAACCCCTGAGAACCTTGACAATGTCAATTCCAGTCAGCAGCTGATGGCCCAAGAAGTGCATTTTGTTTTAGAAATACCATGTGTCAGTGTTTCTGAAATAATTCTCCCTTTTCCCACTAGGATTTCTGGTTCCTCAGAAATGTCAACACAATTGGTTTTGGTACGAATTGGAGTGAAACCAAATTTTTAAATCTCTTGTGAACTGAAATCCTGTGTTTCAGCCAGCTTTACTCATGATACACCAGAAAACAAGATATTATGACATAAAATAATTCCACTCCAGAATACATGGCATGATACAGATATTGCAATATATTATATGATACAATAACTCAAGTTAACTCATGTCACTACTCTTTTCTACTTTCCTTATGTCTCCTGTAAATCCATCTTTAGTTTTCCAAATGTTAATCTATTGAACTGCAGTGTACAATATAAATGGGCTCTTTTAAAAATAGCCTAGTAATATAATGAATTAAAATGACAGTAAAGGGGGAAAAACATCTTACAGTTGTGCCAGAAATCAGTTCAATATGCTGGCTTAGTATTTTTTTAAAATGAAATTGGATTTGATAAAGTTTAATGCAGTTTTTGCACTGAACACTATGTTTGATAAATATTTACATGTTCTGCACTTTATAGATTATATGTGGTCAGACTCTGAATTATTTCACTGTATGCAGGTAAAAAGGCAATTATAATTTTACAGTGATGTGAGAAAGCAGAAAAGGTAAGTAGCTTATACAGCTATATTTGTTAAAATAAAATATTTTACATGTGTTCATGGATTATATTGTATGAAAAGCAAAGATTAGAAACAAGCCCCAGGATATGAGGCAGAGAACAAATGCCACAGAAAATGGCCACCATATAGCAGTGACATCAGTCTATACCGGCACTGTCTCACTACATCCATCAATAGAGCTCCCTATACACATCACTATTCCTTGGTTATCTGTCAACCGAACAACTTTATAAGCAAAAAGCCAAATGTCAAATACTGACGCTTACAAACTTGGGGCCAATTCCTGCAAACCCTGACAGGGATTAGTCATGTGAGTAAGGGCATCAAGCTCTTGAATATGTGTGTTGCCTTTTATGTTTGGTTACATTGGCCCCAGCATCCTTCAAAATACATATTTCATTTGTTCTCAGCTGTCAATCCCAAGTGCCAATTTGTATCTGCATCCCATCGGCAAACGTGGTCCGCAGATATACATTTTAGTCAATCTGATTATGTGTTGCCCGTTAGGACTGCTGCCCCTGGGGAAACTAGAACACAAAGTGATATAAAAATCCACACTTCAGGTCAGAGGAAAGGAGAGTGAGAAAGACCTGACACACTGCTGTAGTAAAGTGAGGATTATGGACATTATGACTTCTTGCCACCAATATTTATTGTAGCATGGGGAATATTTATGAAGAAGTTATTCTGCACTCTGATCTGGTATGAAAATATTGCTCTTGATTTTGGTAGTTATTTGCTAAATATCACAAAGCAGTTGCTGGTCCAAAACAATAAAAAAACCCACCACCTTTGGAGACAGCTTTTGTTACTGAAATCTCTATTAAACCAAGAAAATGGGCAACAACCAGCAAAATGTATGAAAACACTTGAGTTACTGGTGCTTCCTTTATGAAAAATTCACCAATATTTCAATTGATTTATCATAACTTTGACAATATTTTAGAAGTACCTTTAAAACACTTCATTCACTTTGAGACATTTTTCTTGTCCTTATTTTTTGTAACAAAAATGGTTGAAGGAAGAGGACAGCATCAGCATTGACAAGTGGCAGCAGAAAGGAAGAGGAATGGTGGTTAACAAATTTATTTTAATACATCCTGTAACCTCATGATTGATTATAGGAAAAAACAGATTGTTTCACCTTTTTCCACAATTGGATTTTCTAGTTAAATCCAGAATTGCCAATGTGCAATAAAACACCTTTGTGAAAGCAAGAATCTCTCTAACTCATCATTCCACCCTCCCCTCCAGCACAAAACAATGCATAAAAGCCACAAAACTGATTACCATCAGCAGAGTTTTCTTTTTAATGTATTAGACCTTTAATCTTTTCTTAAGTGATAGCCATTAGAATTATTAAACTACTTCCCTTCCTCCTGCCAATGTCTATTTTTTGAATGAATTGACTCAGGTATTTAAAATATATTACTGCATCATTTCCACAGACCCCCATCTGTCTTTTAGAGTAAATCTTGCATTGTTTAGTTTAATGAAGTCCTCCCAGCACCTTCTGCAAAGCCTGTAGCTCCCTGTTAGAGAATAGCAGCAGTTGCTGCAGCTATTCTGTCCTCAATGCGATCCCAGGGATTCCTAAATTCACAGGGATTCCTCCAGATAGAATTCAAAGCAGAAAGAGGTCTCCCCACTACCATTGTCTGCTGGGAGAGGATCTCTGGTCTCAGGGATTCTGATTTCACTTTCCACTTCTCTTTCAAGCCATGAATTGAGCAAGTATTGGCTTAAAGAATGTCCTGACCCATTTATAACAATTTACACACTTCTAAAAGGATTACAGCACTGCAAGCTCAATAGCTAGCAGTGGCAGGCCAGAGAGGTTCTTTTCATACAGGGAACAACTAAAACAATTGGCTCAGATGTTCAGAAGTGACTGGTGATTTGGGGTGCCAAGTCTGAGACATCTTAAAGGGTGGGGGTCTGTTTTTCAGAAATTGATGAACATCTACTCTTTGAATATCAGGCCTTTTAAAGCACCTCATGCTGGGCACACAAAACTTGAGGTACTCCAAATGACTAGTCATTTTTGAAAATATTGGCCAATGATTAACATTTTATTATTATTTACTACAATTTAAATGTTAACACCTAGAGCCCAAGAAGTTTGGGATCCCATTGTGCTAGATGTTGGACAAATTATGAAGCAGTCCCTGCCTCACTTCTAAATTTAGGGCTTGTCTACATGGCAAATTACTGCACGGTAAGCCAGGGTATGATTACAGCCCACCATCTTGCTGCACAGTAACATCCTTTGAAGACAAGTCCTTAGTGTAAGTGCAATGCCTATAAACAGGATGAATTAATAGTGCGGGTTTAGAACATGTCATGGAGAAAGACTTGGCTAAATTCTTCTACCAAATGCAACCTCACTGACTTTTGATCCATGCTGGCTACTGTCCTTTGAGAAGAGTAACATTTAGGCACTGTGGGGAAAGCATTTTGGTAGCACAGATATTGTGCATTTTGGCACATTATGATCCAATCCTACAAACCCTTAAGCACATGAGTAACTTGACACATGTGAGTAGTCCCACTGGACAGAATTCAATTCATGCTTAAGTGTTTGCAAGATTAGGGGCTTTGAAGACCTCAACTGGTTCCACAAGCAAAATTTAGCAGCTCACACTTCATTTGTTACAGTCAATTTATCTTCAGTAAATAAATTAGCATCTTAAAAGAGAACAAGTAATTTTCTGACATGAACAATAAAAGGTGGTGCTATGTATATACAATAAGGAAACATTGCAGAGTCAAGATTGCTTACTGTAACCCATAATTTATGCTTAGATAATATCAAAAGTTACATCAATGATTTATTTTTAGCAAGTTCACCCACTTGCCCCATTTTCCCTCATAGCTCATTTGTTTGATATAGGCAATAAGACATTCCATTTATCTTAATTATTTTATTCTTGTTAACCACATTCCTAGAGTGCAACTATAAACATTAGGTAAGATTGCAGCAAGTAAATGTGTCTATCATCAGTAATAAAAAAGGTAGGTACTATATTTGGTTTATGAAATAGCGTAAGGGGGCAATGACTCACATGGCAGCACCTCCTGCTGGTCATCCAGGGAATTGGCATTCCAGCCTCCAGAGTGCCCTTTGCAGGCCGGTGTCTCGCTTGCCACTGCTCCCCCCCCCCCCGGTGCCCCTTCTCTTGAGGTTCTGCCCCCTGCAGTACCCTGCAGTCTCACTGGGTCTCCCCTCCCTGGGGAACCCCCAGCTTCCTATCCCCACCTCAGTCTTTGGCTACTGCAGTCACCATCTAGCCCTGCTCACTGCGGCAGACTGCAGTGTAAAAGCCACTCATCATTGGCAAGGAGGGTTTGGACCTGCTGCCTCTACCTACTCTTGGGCTGCCCCTCTGCAACCCCAGTACGTTCTTGGCCTTTAACAAGGCCTGCAGCTTGGGGATTTTCCAGGCTGGAGTTCCCCAGCCCCTCTGGCCTTTCCCCAGCCCTGCTCCACTTTAGGTACCCTACTCAGCAGCCAGACCTGTCCATCACTCTCAATAGCTAGAGAGAAAGTGTCTCTCTTTAGCATCTGGCCCCAGCCCACTTATATAAGGTGACAGCTGTGGTCAGCGACTCACTCAGCTTCTCACAGCTGTTCTCACTTCCTTTCCCTGCTACAGCCCTCTCCAGGGCTGCTTTTAACCCCTTGAGGGCCGGAGCGGGGTGATGACCCCGCTACAAATAATGTCTCTCTTCTGGGGACGTGAATTCAGCTGTTGTCTTCGATCACAAATGAAAATAAGTTTGCCTGGATCAGCTTAGTCCTTGATAAATAGCTCTCTTTGTAACAAAACAATCAAAACTTTGGCACAAATTGGCAGCATAATTAGTTGTCACTGGCTATTTGGAAGAGATGCAGCTGTGGGGTGTTTAGGTCATGATTAGGATACATAGCTATCGTTTTGTGAGGAACCTTGCATACAAGGTGAAAAATCCTTTTCTCAGTTGCATCAAAGTATCCCCAATGAAGACACCTAAGAATATTGCACAATCTTCAGCTGAACACCTCAGTTTTAGACCTTGCCAAAACAGACTGAGATTAACCGGTTAGCAGATTGAAAATTAACTAAATTGTGGCAAATTTATTAACAGAGTCACAGATTTTAAGGCCAGAAGAGACCATTAGATCATCTAGTCTGACCTAGATATACATATGACTCAGAAAGTCCCCCCACCAACCCATATTAAAAGACAATTAAGGCTGCAGAGGCAAGCATTCAAAAGTCAGGAAATGCCACAATTAAGGTTGTCTGTATACCCTTAATTCAGGTGTGTGTATGTGTATGTGTATCTATCCATCTATCTCATGATAGAGTACTTATTTACATGACCACATACTATTTTTGCCATAGAACTCTTGCTTCATTCAGTGAACTTGATCTGAGAATGAATCAGGGTTGGGTAGTAAAAGAAACTTGTCTATAGAACTGCTGAGTCTCAACGAAAATGTTGTCAGAATTTTTTTAGTTTGGGCAAGATAATACATTTTTCCCTGGCCTTGTTCTTCAAAAAGGCTGGGTTTTGGCAAAAAATTTCCAAACTAATTCAGCCTGAGGCAGACAGCCAGCATGGAAAATTTCAGCCCAAATGGTTAAAATGTAGCAATGTTAAAAGCAACATTTTTTATAATGGAAAGTGTTACAGGCAGTGCTACCTGTCCCACTTTATATATAAATAAAGTGGAACGGGAAGCACTGCCTATTAAGGTTGCCCAACACTTTCCATGTGTTAATGATATTGTACTAAGGACAAAAAAAAAAATCTAGTAGGGATCAGGCTGAGCCCATCTCAATAATTTTTCCTTGTGCCTTGAGCTAACATTTGAAGTCAGATCTCCAGAAGTGAGGGCTAGTATATTAACCAAATACACCATCTACCCTTATAGTAACAATATAGCACCTTTCATCTGAACACCTGAAAGTGCTTTGCAAACATTACTTAAGCCTCACAATAGCCCCAGGAGGAAAGTAAGTGTCCCATTTTACAAATGGGGTAATGGAGGTGCAGTGGGGTTAAATGTGTTGCCTCAGCTCCACAGAGGAGTTCTATGGCACATATGAGAATAGATCCCAGCTCTCCTATCGCTAAATCCAGTGCCCTAGCCACAAGACCACCTTTCCACAGAAAGATTCATGTTAGAACTGACTGCAACAAATTAACTAGGTGAAGGCAAGCCAAGTTAAGTTTTAAGTTTTAATAAACACATAACCTAAGCTACTCCAGAACTCTCTTTTACCATTAGTATTTTATACAAGTGACTTTTTTCCCCCAAAGACTTGAGCCAAATGATACTATGCATTTTGCTAGAAAGGAGGTGGAAAGAAGAGTCAGGAAATGCTGTAAACCAGTGTTATCCAAACTTGGGAAGTCACTTGTTCAGGGAAAGCCCCTGGAGGGCCGGGCCGGTTTGTTTACCTGCTGTGCCCGCAGGTCTGGCCAATTGTGGCTTCCACTGGCTGCGATTTGCACTCCAGGCCAATGGGGGTTGGAGGAAGCGGCGTGGACCAAGGGATGTGCTGGCCCCTGCTTCCCGCAGCCCCCATTGGCCTGGAGCAGCAAACTGCGGCCAGTGGAGCTGCCATTGGCTGGACCTGTGGACGCGGCAGGTAAACAAACCTGCCTGGCCCGCTAGGGGCTTTCCCTGAACAAGCAGCGACCCAAGTTTGGGAAACACTGCTTTAAACCATATGGGTGGGGAAGATCAGAGGAAGACTTCTTAATTCCATGGATCCTAAGGATCCATGAGAAAAGCTAACTTCCCTGACATTTCCATCCAAGTTACTGCCCCTTCCCTCTCCTCAGAGCAGGAGACATCACACAGTAGAAATTAAAGGATTCTTTTAGTAGTGTGCATTTTCACTGGTCTTTTAGATGGTATTTAAACTGTTGCCGGGGTTCATGCCACCAGTGACTCTTTTCCTGCTCATCTCAGTGCATACACAGACTTGTATATCCCCACTCCAGCCCACAGAGCCGAAATTGCACAATGTTAGTACAAAGGAGCTTTCCTGGAAAAGGGAATTAGGGGCAGGTCACAAACCTACACTCATTCTTATGTAGCCACTGGGACATTACCTTTCCTTTTGACTCCTTTCCTCCCCACCCTATTACACACCATAAGGAATAAGGCATAAGGCCTCTTAATAAAGTATCTAGCAGTTTAACTTATGTATATTGCTAGAAACAGAGCCTGATTCATCACTGCATTGACTCCTCTTATGCCATTCTAAGGCCTGGTCTACACTACAGGGTTGAGTCAACAAAAGCTGCCTTGTGTCGACTTAACTGTGGAAGTGTCTTAACTTAAATTTGGCTCCTGCTGCTGTAAATGCCTCTATGCCAATTAACACCTCCTCCCTGAGTGGTGTAGAGTCACGGTTGATTTAATTCGGTTGATACGGTGTCAGTATAAACACTGCATTGCTTACATCAACTGTTACAGGCTTTCAGGAGCCATCCCACAATGCCCCACACTGACAATACAATCAAAACAAGTGTTCCTGGTTAGGACACGCACCACCAACACAAGGAGCAAAGTATGCACACACACACAAGCGATTTAATAACTGTGGTGGTTGCATGCCAACATAACTTAGGTCAACATGATTATGTAATGTAGACATGGCCTAATACTATTGAAATCAAATGGGATAAAGTTGGAGTGGGGCTGTGGTGAATCAGCCCAGAGAGTACAAAGTGCTAATACTGATACAGATGGTGTTATTTTTGCAGACCTCATGAATCAAATGTAGGCTTCTCACTGCAGTGAAGCTGTAGGACACTTGGAAGTACAAATGAAATACAGCTCTTTGGACAGCATGACAAGGGTGCTGACAAATACAGTAGTCTAGTTCTGTGTAAATTTGTTAGTGTCTCCCCCCAGAGCTCACTGCTTACCAACTTCCTTTATTCCACAAGCATAATGCCAAACGCTTGTGTGTTTGTATTCTGCAGACTATGACCACACGTTAACCCCAATAGTATGGTTTTAACTTTTGCCTTTAAACCTGGTGCAATGTTAGGACACTTAAAGCAGAACAAAATGAAGGGAAACATGACATAAAAAGCAATGTGTTTAAACAATTGGAATCACATTTGCTCTGTGAGATGGTTTAAGGGTTTCCACATATTCAAGTTTGGGTATATGTACAGCCCAAAGCAAACAGTTGGTGGGAAGGAAGATTAAAAAATGAACTTAAGAGATATTTATGAAGTTCTCTTTACCAAGCCTGCAAATGCAGTTATTTCAGATACATACTTGATATGAAATGTAGCTATTGCTTGGGAAAAAAACCCACTTGTATATCAATTGATGAAATATAGTATAATGATTATCTAATGGGTATAATAAAATAACCTCAAATGATTAAATCTGCTATGTCCTAATTTATGTCATTACTTTACTTACAAGGAAACCTTTCTTAATAAACACTTGGTAGAATAGATGTCTTAAATATGTATCATTTTAGACCTTTTACATATACTGCAACAGAGATCAAGTTTTGGCATATCCAGCCTCAGAGAAGTACTTTGAGAAAACTAAAGGTCATAAATTACTAATTACATAAAACTTACAATTGCCAAATTATGATTGTTTCCAGAAATGAGATTACTATAGCAAAAAGCAAATAGTGTGGCTTCCTAGGATTGCAAGATTCTTGGCCAACAAACAGAAAGAGTTGCAGAGATGTGTCCAACACTGATCTAAGGTAAGCCCTAATTTTACCATTTAAGGGTTGCATATATTTACTGAAAGATAAATGAAGTCAGCTGTAACTGCATAGCTAAACCATCACATCCCATGGCTAGTAACCTCCATGTGTCCCAGGGAATTGACTAAAAGTTGCCTACAATTCTCTCATTGTCACATACTCTGCATCTCCTTTGATTTTTACTTTGCCACTGTAATCAGCCCAGAGAAGGAGTGGGTGTGGGATGTATGCAGTGTTGCTGTAGCTATGTCAGTCCCAGGATATTAGAGAAACAAGGTGAGTGAAGGAATATCATTAATTGGATCAACTTCTGTTGGAGCGAGAGACAAGCTTTAGAGCTACGCAGAGCTCTTCTTTGGGTTTGGGAAAGGTACTCCGAGTGTTTGCATTTATCCTAAGGGACCATTCAAGGTGAAGTGGCCCAATAACACTGTAGTCATAGGACAAAAGTGGGGGGCACTAGTGGATTACAGATAATAGTAATAAACCAGAAATCCAGCATCTGTGGGTGAATACTTTTCACAAAGCAATCACTCTATGTCTGACCTATCAGTCCTCAAAGGAAAGCTGCACAACACTTTCGAGACTAGCCTGGGAGCTTAAACTCATAACTTTTCTAAACACTAAAAACCGTGGTCATATGACTAGAGGGGTGTTAATGGGCAACTTCACCTTGAAAGGTCCCTCAGAATAGGTGCGAATTACTTATGTTAAACTATCTGTTCGACCTTGTATTTAGCTGTGACACTCAGTATCTGTCCCAGACCTGAGGAAAAGCTCTGTGTAGCTCAAAAGCTTGTCTCTCTCACCAGCAGAAGTTGGCCCAATAAAAGATTATCTAACCCACCTTGTCTCTGAGTGTGGACTGGTAAACCAAAATATAGAAACTTTATCTCATTAATTCATTAGGGTCTGAACTGTTAACTGTTTTATTACTCTCAATATTAGATTTTCCCATTTCCCAAAGGTGAATATAAAAATACAGGGTGGATCTGAATGGCTCTCTTCATAAGCAGGCAAGTTAAAAGAAAAAGACAGTGGTCTGAACAATAAAAATGCAATGACAGTTTTTTATAGCATCTTTCATATACAGTACTAAAAAGCCCCTGTATGGACACAGCTAGACTCAGTGTCCTGTAGCTTGTGGAGCCATTTACACCAGGGCAAAGGGACTGGGAAACACTGCCCTTCTGATTTCTAAGCATTTTGCACCCTCTTTACACTGGTGCAAATGACTCCAAAGGTGCAGGACAACAATGAATTGGGCCCAGTGTTCTCCTTAAGATCTAAAGTGACTCAGAAGTTTTGTGGGGGAGGGGCAAGATTCCAGAGAGATGCCGTGGAACAAGCAAGGCTGCCAACTTGGGAGAGTCATAGGGAAGAGAGCAGGCCAAAAACACAGGCGTGAGAAGGAAAACAGGTTATTGTTAGAATGGAGAAAGTCAATGGAGTCTGTAAAGGCAGGAAAGCTATCTTGAGTGGCATTCAGATAAAACAGTTAAGCTAGTGAAGGCGACCTAGAACATGAGACATGTGATCCTGACTCAAACTCCCTCCCAGAAGGAAAAGGAGGGAGGATTTTGGGAGACCATTAAAAAGAAGAGCATAGTTGAGAAGAGAAGCGTTACCAACCTCTGCCTTTTGGGATAGTGAATGTGAGGGCAGTAATCTCCTACAGTGATAGGGTTGTCAATTGTCTAATTGTACAAACCCCAACACCCTTGCCCGCCCCCACTCACTCCATCCCCCCTCTTTCTGTCACTTGCTCTCCCCCACCCTCACTTTCACTGGGCTGGGGCATCGGGTTGGAGTGTGGAAGGGAATGTGGGCTCTGGGTGGGGGGTTCGGATTGTGGGAGAGGGCTCCTGGCTGAGCCTGGGGCAGGGGGTTGGGGTGTGGGAGGGACGCAGGCTCTGGGAAGGAGTTTGAGTGTAGGGGGGCTCAGGGCTGGGATGGGGGTTGCGGTGTGGGAGGGGGTTCAGGGTGGGGGCTCCAGCCGGGCAGTGCTTACCTTGGGCAGTTCCTGGGAAGCAGCCACCATATCTGGCTCCTAGATTTAGGGGTGGCCAGGTGGCTCTGCCTGCTGCCTCTGCCTGCAGGCACCAGAGCTGTAGAGTTAGCGCTCGGGGCGGGGGCAGTGTGCAGAGACCCCCTGGCCTTCCCTGCACCTAGGAGCTAGAGGGACTTGCTGGCCACTTCTGGGAGCCGTGTGGATCCAGGGTAGCTAGGGAGCCTGCCTTAGCGCCCTCTGCTGCACCCCCCCCCTTGCTGCCTACTGGACTTTTAGGGGCCTAAATCTCCTGGATTGGCTTCAGTAGCCACCAGGAGATTGAGGCCCATTCTGGGAGACTCATGGCCAATCCAGGAGGATTGGCAACCCTGTGATGATTTGACCAGTTACTCCACCACATTCACCTCTTAGTTTATCTTTGAATAGGGTATTATTTAGCATTCAGTAATGCCCCTATAGCCTCTTTCCCTCTCTCTGTAACCCACAAAGTAGTAGGTAACAGAATTGTCAGAGGAGAGTGAATGTGTGTGAGAGAGAGAGAAACATACAGACTGCACTGAATAGAAAGGTGGCAATGCATGATGCTCCCCTCCCTCCCCACCATTATATAGTCAACCTCATGGCTTACTGCAAAAGATTCACAGACAGAATGATCATGAACCAATATGGGTTGTTGAAGGGAGGAGCTGCACCAAATGATACACTTCTTACAAGAACCATGTACCTTAAAGCCTAAAAGGCTCTGCAAGTTAATGCTGGTTCAAGCAGCACTAATGCAAGCCCTCTGAACCTCCTCTGCAGGGTCACAGAATGCTAGTTAGCTGACAAGGTGATGGCAAGATGGCTAATGGCCTGGGCATACAGTTTAGGCCAAGCTGAAAGCAGTACAGATGGAGAATTCTATACATTTGGTCAGGAGCTGGTGTATTAGGGCATGGATGTGTGTATCCTTGGCCCTCTGCTAGGTGTCACAGGCCCAGCCTCTGTCTGCTTCTCCTGAAGGCTGGATAGAAGAATGCATGATCTATGTGGGCATTACAACATTGTGGATTTTTTTATATAGGTGAACCCCACTCACTTTTCTTTTAAAGGAGGGGAACACTGAGGCCTAATTGATTGGTTGGTGAAAAATTCCATATGAACAAAAACATTTGTCTAGCTTCTTGCACATTACTACAAACCATAGAACTTACATGGCAGAAATAATTTGCATTTGCTGTCAGCCAACATAAATGTATTGTTTGGTATTTTTCTGAATCTTTCTACTGTCTGTAATTGTGGATTGCATTATGGGATTTTCAATACACTTTTGATGCACCCATAGGGGCACAGAGTATCCAAAGACCAACTTTTAAAAACCATCAGCCAGTGTCTTAAATGCCTACACTGAATTCTGAAATTAAGCACATTTCTGAAGTTATTTTTGGTAAAAAAATTAAACCAAAATTTCTGATGTCCTTTGGCAATCTTTATCTCACACATGCTGAATATAGAAGAAATATTATGAAGGCAGTTAATCCATAAGGTGGATACCTTCCTTTCAGGTATCTTGAGAAATTTTGTACATCTGTAATATTTAATTATGGTAAATACAGTACATTACACAGCTACAGCTTGTTGTATGTCATCCTGGAGGCACCCATTGCCCCATTCTTTCCTCCAGATCTTTTCTACTTCTCCAGATCCATAGAAAGAACATGTACGTATTTTTCAGGATTCATATGTTAAAATAAGTTATGAGAACTTAGATTTAGGAAGCAGCATTTTCTGCAAAACAGCCATTCAGTCACTCATTAGAATAATTATGAACCCTCTGTCTTTCCTTCCTGCAGGTTTAATATATTATTTTTTCATATATAAACATAAGCTGGAAGAATCTCTTGTGCTCTACATTAGTGTGACTTATTGCTAATTAATCCATTTGTGCTACCACTGAGGAAGAGGTAAAGGAGATTTGTCTTCCCAAACTTTTAACTGTCTTAAATGCAGATGCAAAATTAATGCATTCTCACTTCTGCTCACTGCCCCTGGCCCCCAATAAACACTTGTTGTTTTTTAACACAGTTGCTACATTGAATTCATGAGATCATGACATGGCTATTCAGATCCATACCAATTACCCAGCAGAAAAAAAAAGCTGCTCATATATAGCATCTGTCAGTCCCCCAAAAGTGGATTTGTCACATCCTTGCCCTGTTAGCCCATGCACTCTTGGTCAGGAATGGCTTTAATATTTGGGGGAGGGGCAGCAAGGTTAGTCGTAGGAGACCTCAAGCTGTGGTACGATACCTTGTGCCGTCACAGAATGTTTATGGCTTCACATCACAGCATTGCTTGATGGTGATGCTGCTGGCTCTTTTCCTATTGGCATAAAAATCAGTACAAGGTGATGTTGCATTGCAATGCAATGGCCCATTCTCCTATTTACCAATGCAGATAAACTAAAAATAAATACAATTTAATGAGCTTAACGTTGCATTTGTCTCTTCTGTATTTTTCCTTATCTTTAGTCCCTTCTTTTTCTCTACCTCCCACTTTCATACCTCCATTCCATCTTTTCTTTCCTTCTGATATGGTTTTATCACCATGCCATTTCTACCTTGTATATTATTTTCTGCTCTTTCCTTCCTAGATCTCCCCCATCCTCACTTCACTTTACCTCTTGCTCAGTCATTCTCCCCCTTCCCCCATCTATTTATAGACTTTTCTATAGTGCTCATATTAACAATACCTGAGTGCCATGCAAGACTAATGAATTTATACTCCTAAACACCCCTGAAGTAGGGAAGTGCTATTATTTTCATTTTACAAATTTTACTTTCTTTCCTTTGCCCTCTTCTCTATCTCTGTTACTTAAAGGCTCTTTCCTTTTCCATGCAAATCAAATTTTCTTCATAGGATTTTCCTCCACAGTGATCTCCTGGCAAGTCAAGAAGGGATGAGGTTGATATTCAAGGCCACTGACCTTTTGCTGTCAGTGGAGCTGTCTGTGCATGGCTCCTTGGGCAAGCTGCCTGTGGTGGTTTCTCCACTGAGCTGCTTTGCTCCTGCTCTCTGCTCATTAGAGTCTGTAATGGCAGCTCAAGGGAGGATCAAGATGGCCCAACAATGTTAGCAACCAGTGGGTTAGTGGAATGAAGCTTGCTGTGGCTCTCACACAGTCAATAGCTTCACAGGTAGCTGCTGCAGCAGCAAATGGGTCACGAGTCCTCAAACAATCATTGAGAGGAAGGTCCCATGGATTTGCAGGCCTCAAAGGCTGGTTCTTGCTACATGTTTCTTTAACATTTTGAGTTGGCTCCTAGTGATTTAATATTCTTTAAACCACATGTGAAGAGATACTAAAGAACCTTTGCCATCTACTATTATTCTCAGTTCTTGTTTGGAAATACTGCGTTCCAAGCATTTCCCTACCATTAGATATCTGCCTTTCAGGTGATCTTTCCCCATATGTACAGTAGCAGCCTGTACTCTGGTTCAATTTAAATATTTACTCCCCAAGGCCCTGGTCTTGCAAAAAGAACCGCAAAGTCGAGCCCTGTGCCTGCACAGTGCTCCAACTAAAGTTAACTGATCAAGGATCCACCCATGTGGTTATTAGTGCAAATCCAATTCCCTATGCTCAATAGTTCTCCTAAATCCATCAAAGGATTGTGCTATTTACCTCTTACTCCATGTCATTAACAAAGAATGCATCTACACTACAGCTGGAAGCACACTTTGCAGCTTTGGTGAGCAGAGCTAATGTGTGTCTGTGTGATGGGGTGTGCAAACCCCACACTGGGCACAAGGGGTTAAGGAACTGCTCTGGGCCCATCTAGCCCTGCCCTGCCACACCTGTAGGAAATGCTCCAGCTGCAGGAGGGGTTAAAAGGCAGGGGAACAGCTGACTTGGGGGAAGACAGCAGATCTGCTACTTGCAGCTCCAGCAGAGGAGAGTGGAGGGAAAGGCAGAATCTCTCCCTAAAACAACTGCCCAAAGGTCCCTCCTGGAGGGAAGGGAGGACCTGCCACAGAGACTACTGGAGAGGGAAGCATTCCCTTCTCCCCCTCATATGAACTCTGGACTTTCATAACCCCCTTTATTTTTTGTTTGGACTACCCCAGCAGGGGAAAACCCTTGGACTGAGCTGGCTCAGGAAGATGGGCCATACCACAGGAACAGGCAGTTGCTGCCTGCTGCAAGTCAGGTATATCGTATCAGGGCAACTGTCCTTGGATTCAGGGAAATATGGCCTAATGACTAAATGAGACCACTCTCCTCTGAGCAAGGTGGCATGGCCTAGTGGCCAGAGCCAATGGGGTAACCATCCTATGCAGGGCAGTGTTGCCTAGCAGACAGTCTGTAGGACTGCCCTTTGGGGTGGGGCAGTATGACCTAGTGGCCAGGCAGGGGGTGGGCCACTACCCAGAGCAGGTTGGTGGCCAGGGTAAGGGGTCCCCAACAAGGGTCCTATCAGCAGCAAGTGTATCTGCCACTGAGTCAGCGGGGATCTGTCCAAAACAGACTGACTGGTCTGATTTGTGGAACTGGAACAATGCCTAGCAACCCTGGGCTACTCCCTACCCTGTCTTCCTGGGCTGTAGTCCACAGGTCCTCTGGGATAGTTGGCTGGTGAAGTTCCCGATGACTCCTTCCCCTCATGGGCTTCTGCAGACAGCTGGGTATTCAGCTGGGTCTCAGCACACCTGGCCTATTTGGTCTGGTGCTCTGGCAGTTCCCAGGCAGGCGCCTGCAGCACACATCCTCTCTCCTCAGCAGTCAGGGCAGACTGAACTGGGCTACTCCCTTTTATACTGTGGTTCCAGTTGGAACATGCCAAGCAGGTGTGAGAGGCCTGGCTTCCTCAGCCCACAGTATGGGGTTAACCCCTTCCTGTCCAGTGCGGGGCAGGTATACCCCATCACACCGCCAAAGAGAGGAAGAGAACTACCATGCTGCACACCAGGGATCGGCAACCTTCGGCCCAGGGCCCGCCCAGGTGAGCCCCTTGGCAGGCCTGGCCTGTTTGTTTACCTGCTGCGTCCACAGGTTCAGCCGATCATGGCTTCCAGAGGCTGCGGTTCGCCACTCCAGGCCAATGGGGGCTGCGAGAAACCATGGCCAGCACATCCCTCGGCCCGCACTGCTTCCCGCAGCCTCCATTGGCCTGGAGTGGTGAACCACGAGCAGTGGCAGCTGCAATCGGCCAAACCTGCAGATGTGGCAGGTAAACAAACTGGCCTGGTCTGACAGGGGGCTTATCCTGGCAGGCCGCATACCAAAGGTTGCTGATCCTTGCTGCACACCATCACCAGCAGGTACCTTGTATTGAATGAGCACCCTTCACACTACCTTAACCGGTATGGTGACTTTTGGACAATTGAAGTGGGAGAGATAGGAAGTGGCCCAGGTAGGGCAGTCTGAAGCAGCCTCAGCTGTCAGATCGCAGATAGCCATCAAAGGGCCCTGGGTCAGAGCCTGGTGGAGTAGGGGTGCACTGGCTCCCTTATCAACAACCTCCTGTAGGTCATGGGTCTAAGCCTAGACTATGAGGTGACACTACCATACCAACCAGCCCCCAAGTGAGGACCACCACAGTCTGTCTAAGCTAGAGTGCTAAAAACAGTAACATTGCAAAGAGTGGCATAGGCAGTGTCTTGGGCTAGCCACCTAAGTATTAACTTGCCCACTCCACCTGGGTACATACTCTGGTGACTAGCTAGAGCAGCCACCCATGCTATCCCTCGCTACACTGGTATTTTTAGTCCGCTAGCCCAAGCAGAGCTAGCACATCTGTCTACCTGAGCTGGGAATCTTGCTCCCAGTGGCAGTGTAGATGTACCCAAAGAGGCCAGGTTCATCTGTGTGAATGAATGTGACATCTCTTTCACACAATGGGTTTCTGATTATTGTTATCTACCCTTTGTTTGCATTCTCTCAGTCAGCTTTCACTCCACATCACCAAATTCCCATCCAAGCCAATGTAAATTAATTTGTTTACATTTCATAAGCATTATAGGAAACACATTTTTGGATGTCCAGATTTATTATGTCTGAATCCCTTCTGTACACTGGTTCTATAATTTTGGTTAAAAAAAAAAGTGGTTGAGTTTAACCGAAAGCATTTGTTTGGTGCTGTCTCAGGGCCTTGTGAAAACTCAAGTATGGAAGTCTTGAAGCTTAGTCAAGTTTAATAGTGATTATAGAACACTAAGGACTTTCCCAACTGGAACAAAATGCCAGCTTCTCTCCATGCCCCTCTCTGTCATCTCTCATAATGAAACAACTCTTCTTTCCCTCAGGTTGACCAAAAATCTTAGCAGCATGTTTGATCTCCACTTGTCATTTGATCCTAATTTGATCCAGGTGGTGACAATAGATATTTTCTATATCTGAAATATAGCCATACTCAAGCCACTCTCTCTCAGATATTAATGCCCTCATACACGATAATATCTCTATTGGCTGGAAATAAATTAATTCTTTATACTTTGATATTTCTTAATATTCTGCAATGCACACCCTAGTTCTTATGCACACCCTAGTAATGCAATGCATACCCTAGTAATTATGTTACAGCCTTTTCACACCACTCTGGTGTCATAAAGCAGTCCTACAGTACGTAGAAATAACCCCCTGAGAATAACTCCTGCACAAAAAGCCTTCCTGGTGGTGTAGAACTGGCACAAGGGTTGTACTCCCAGGTCTGGCTGCAAAGGGCCAAACAACAGGTGTGGCAAGAGTTTGCTGCACTGGGACTGTTCTTTGCTTCCTAGTGCCCATAAGGGGCCATGAAAGTCAGAGACCTGAGATGGCTCCAATTTACCCCAGGAGCTGGGCAGGCCCCAACATAGTCCTAGAATAAAGGGAGTGCAAAGGTGGCTTAAATCCTTCACTCTGAGAAACAGGCACGTGTTGTTCTTTAGTCACAAGTTGGCAGCAGCAACACCTGCACAATTTTTTAAAGTAGTCTTGCGTGACCTTTCATGACCCTAAAAAATGTCACCACAAAGCTGTCCCGGTTTTTGAAAATATCTTCACTCCTGCATTTACTTCTCACATTGGCTTGCTGTGCATAATACTTCTAAACTATCTACATAGGACATCCTTTTTTAACCAGTATGAGTTCATAGTCCCAAGAGAGTTTTAAAAGTAAATGGAAGGCTATTATACCAAGGCTTACAGCTGTGAAGCTGAAGCTCCTTGGGGATTTTCTCAGGGTCTTCAGTTATTTTTTATTCAGCATCTTGATCCTTTTCTTTGGAAGCACTTTTGCCATGCCTATAAAATACTTGATACCTGTCTAGTATTTCGCCAACAAGTCTGGTTTAAGAGACCACCACCCTAACAAAAATGTCTGAGCATAACAAATGTAGATCACACCAATTTGTTTTAGCTACAATAGCAAATTCCTCTTTATACATATTTGGGTTCTTCACTAGCAGCGGGTAATGCTGTCATGGATATAAACATCAGGCTGATAAGTGTACACAAAATCTTTTAAAACAAAATAATGATACATAGTGCATCATTGAAATGCAGCCAACTGTAATCAAATGGGCACAGAACAACATTAGGAGTAAGAGGTATATTTTGGCCAGTGATGGTGGGGAAAAACCTCTATTTTACTAAAAGTGACATGACATCTAAAATCTAGAGAGAATGGGCGCAGGATATCACTTTTAAAAAGGTTTTGCCTGAAAAATATGTGCACACTATCCACACACAACTCAATTTACCCAACTTGGAAGGAGGAGACAGCTTTGCAGGGATTTGAACCTGTGGGTCCACAGCACCTAAGTATTTTAAAGCTGATGGTTACTGTGCTAGTCTATCCCCAAGCAAAGTATTTAATATTACAGACAAAAATCTGCACTAAAAGAATTTTATTTAGGCTGCAAAAGCAAACACTCAAAACATAGGAAGTGATAGATTTATGGTTGCCCAAGGAACTTTCATTCTGCCCCCATTTGTATTCGTCCTGTGCACTAAAGAAGGCAGGGGTCCTCTGGAAAAAAAGAAGTATGTGACCATGTAATTCAAGACTGCATCATAATGCAGACACACAAAGAGGGTTCATTAAGGTTGTACATGAAGCCTTAATTCGGTCATTTTCTAACTTTTGAATGTTTGACTTTACAACGTTAATGTTCTTTAAACACACTTTTTGTATTTAATTTCCTTCGGTTGTCTTTAAAGAAAAGGTAAAAAAACAAATTTTATTATGTGTAACTGAAGAATGTTAAAAAAAGAACAGAAATGGTGATCTTTAACAGTTTGTATCTTAGGCTTGGTCTACACTAGGAACTTATGTTTGTATAACTATGTTGCTTCAGGGAAGCTCTCCTGTTGTGTAGGTAACAGCTTCACTGAAGCACTACAAAAACAATGAGGAGTCCTTGTGGCACCTTAGAGACTAACAAATGTATGCCCAAATAAATTTGTTAGTTTCTAAGGTGCCACAAGGACTCCTCGTTGTTTTTGCTGATACAGACTAAGACAGCTACCACTTTGAAACCTAAAGCACTACAGCAGCTGTTACCAGAAGTGGAATGGAACAAAGAAAAGGCACTTTGGAAGCCCAAGGGTGTTCTCCCTGCTGAGTATCAAAAGCCTGCTGCAGTTGGAGACACATGGTGAGTGAGGAGCACAACCCACAGCCCTGCTAAGATTCTGGACAGGGCTGCAAACTATGTGGCTTCTGTAATTCAGATAAGCCCATAGGACTGATGAAGTTATTCTGGAGGCCTCTCCAGCCTCCAGAACAGCTCAGGATCAGGCAGGCTAAGCCATTATTGCCCTCCTTGCCCCTGGGCTGCAAGTTCTCTGCTGCTCCTTTTAAATTGTGCATCACAGAATCTCCCCAGCAATGTTTACAACACAATTCTTTGCTCCATTTGCTATAGGTTTTCATGTCTGATACAAAAAGCCACAGAAGACTACACAAAATAAAATATCATTAAAATATAAAATAGTTAAAACACTACTGGCACCTTGAAAAAGCAGAAATCTCAAATGGAGCAGATCTTCTGTTTGGTAGATGATGTTTCCCAGCTGTGCTGCTTACCTTATTTTGCAACATTTGCTTCTGCCTTCCTCTCCTTCCAAACAGTCATTCATTAATATTAGCATCATGAAGACACACAGATCTTGATAAGAAGATGGAGACACAAAAGGCATAAATCAAGGAGCTCAAAAGGCAAAAACACAAAGTGTGTGTTTCAGTCAAAAATGCAGTTATCTGTGTCAAAACCTACCTTTTATATAACCGGTCCTAAGTGACTACCCCATGTGCTATATAGTTTTACAGTAAGAGAATTGCTGAAGTGCAACTATAGAGTCATAGAATAACTCATAGAGTTTAAGGCTAGAAGGAATTATTTGATCATGTAGTCTGCCCTCCTGTATATCACAGGCAATTAGGTTTCAACCAGTTACCTCATATTGAGCCCAGACATAGTCCAGAGTTGGTTCCAGACACAGAAACACCCTCTCCTAGGACACTTGCTCAAGCACTATGGCTGCCCAGGTATACACATACAGTGTGTACACAAGAGGCTGCAAGTGCCTAGCTCCATTCTTGATAAGGGTCTGAATGCCACTTCCTCTAAAACCTTCCAGTGTTGTTCCTGAATTAGCCAGAGGGGTTTTGAACTGAAAAAAGGAAGCCTCAGTTCAGGCTCCTGGCATTTTACTGGTGCAATGCCCTCTGACTCTGTTAGTACAACTATTCTGCCCAGAAATAGGCCCAGACCAAAGACCCAGATTTCAATTCTCCCCACCCCCACATTTTGGGAAGGGTTTAAAATCTGAACCAAAACCATGCAACTGAACCTCCCCTCAAATCTGGGTCTGAATTTCACAACTTGGGCCCATCCATGGATCCAACATCAGTAATGAACAATGACACAAAATGTAGAAGTCTGGGGTGTATACTAAAATTACATTATACAACTGAAGTACTATCAACTTTAACTATGTAAGCATACAGAGTATCTGGTCAATGAACTGCATAGCAGGGGTCATGTCTTGAAACTAAGCAAGATTGCAGAAGCAAGATTCTGTGGTTTTGGTTTGGTTTTTTTGCCCAAGACTTACTGGGAAAGGGGAACTGCAGTTTTGGTGGTGGTTGTGCTTTTTCATATTGTGGCGTTATCTGGGGAGTCAGGATCTATTGATTAGGAACTAAGCTTTGATCACTGGGAAGATGAATCAAGTTTTAATACTGAGGTATTTTATGTACATTTTTCATTTTAACTGTCTAATATTACAAATTCCCTATTTTCATTTTTAAGTGCTGGTGCCATTTGACACCATTTAGTCACTAGCGCCCTCTCTTGCTCATTATACTACCAGTCTTCTCTGCAGGGCCTTTGGAATTTGGTGATTTTTCATCGCACTCTGGTTTTCATGTGACGATTCATATTTTACTCAAGTCCTATATTGAGATGGTCAGGAAACATAAATATGCTAGAAAAACTTGGTGAGCTAAAGGTCCTTTCCTAAGTAATTTGTATTCTGTTTCCAGCTAGCTGTAATAACATCAACTCAAAGTGATAAGGATACTGCTAAATTTGCTTTAATTAATGTCAACTCTCTCAGTAATAAATCACTATTAATTCTCAAGTTAGTTTTTGAAAATGGCCTAGATTTTTTGGCTGCCACTAAGATTTGGCTGGAAGTTCTCCCACTTGTGGAGGTCTGTCTGTCTTATTACTCCTTCTTTTCTGTTCTTTGCCTTTCAAGGTGAGCTTCCATCTGGCTTGAAGATACACATAATTACTCTTATTCTTTTAACAAGGGACCTAACTAAATTGTATGTCTCTATCTTAGAAGAAAGCCTTGTTTTAATTCTTAAAGGTAGATGAGAGGTTGGAAGCCCTTGTAGTGTAACGTTCTGAATTTCTTTACACCTTACATTTCATCATACTGGGCAATTAATTCTAATTGGTTATGGTCATCCCAGGGCTGGCTCTAGCCACCAGTGTCCCAAGCATGTGCTTGGGGTGGCACTTTTCAAGGGGCGGCACTCCACACACACCCTTTTTTTTTTTTTTTTTTTTGCTTTGGCGATGGCACTCTGGCTTTTTTTGTTTGTTTGTTTGTTTTTGTGTGGTTTTTGTTGTTGTTGTTGCTTGGGGCGGCAAAAAACCTGGAGCCAGCCCTGGGTCACCCTGTGATATTAGCACATTGTTCCAACTCAGCAATGACACCTATGTTTATTAACAAAGGACTAGATTCTGATGCCTTTTCACAACTCGTATAGGGTGACCAGATGTCCTGATTTATAGGGACAGTCCCGATTTTGGGGTCTTTTTCTTATTTAGGCTCCTATTACCCCCCCCACCCCCTGTCCCGATTTTTCACACTTGCTGTCTGGTCACCCTAAACTCGTATAATACCTTACTCCTTGATAATCCCATTGATTTCTGTGGGACTAACCTGCATATTATTGTAATACTTAAGATAAAAAAAGGATTCAGAATCAGGCGCTCACAGCACATGTCTTTGGGAGAGTTGTTGAATCTACAGTTTAGTGAATGTTTAGCAGGCCTTTCCTAAATTTCATTTGGAAGTTTGCACAGGTTTGTCTAGTACTGTTTTATACGTATTGATAAGTTCCACTTATGCACTGGGGGGTTCGTTCATTAGAATGGCTCCTGTACTCTGCAATTCCTTCAAGGTTTCAGTTTTGATTTCTATTTATACACTTCCACTACTTAACATTATTCAGTCTCATGGTTTGCAATGTCATTTGTATGCAGACAAAACTTGGATATCCTCTCAGTCCCTGCAGATCCTACAAAGAAGTTTGATGTTTTGTATAATTGCCTCTGTGATATTCAATCACAGATAGCTTCAAATTTTGTTAAACTTAACACAGACAAAAAACTGAGTTGCTATTGATTAGTTCACTGATGCAGAGGTCTCAGGTGTCATCTATGGCAGTTTCCATTTGTGGTAGTTCTTTTTATCCTTCAGATAATGCTTGTGACCTGGGGGTCATTGTGGATTCTGTCTTTCTTTTGAAGTTCCCATCAATCATGTAATTAAAATGTCTTACTACTGTCTTTGGAAGCTAGCCAGACTGAGATCTATGCTGTTCTTAGTCCACTTGCTAAAACTTTATTCCATATTTTGTGTCAGACAAGACTACTGCAATTCTTTGTATGCCAGTCCTCTCTGTTATCACCTTCCACTATTTGCATTTGGGACATAATCTAGCTATTAAGTAGTCTAAGTAGTACATACAGCACACAACTCCCCTTTACTGGTTCCCATTCAAAGCAGTGGGCTGATTTTAAGATGTTAGTACTCTTACTTTGTGTAGCTTGGCTTCCTCTTATCTGTGAGGTTTTTTGGTTCTTTATTTAACAGGATGCTCCCTTTCGTCATGGCTGCCAGAATTTTACCATGAGTCCAATGGATTTGCATCTTTGTTGTGTCCTATCCCTGAATTCTGAATTGACTTTTGTTCTAGAGCATCAGAATTTGTCACTTTACATGATTAAACTTCATATATTAGTAGTTGCCAGCAGCACCAGTTAAAGTTGCAGAATAATGTCTGTCCATTAAACTCCTGCTTTCACACACACAGCACTTTCTAAAACATATGTCTTTGGAGCTAAAATTGTTTATGCTTATTTCTGCCTAAAGATTTTTTTTCCAGTTTGAGAAAAATCTACTTAAACAAACAACCCTTTTCTAACATGGCTATGTTTCTAGGTTCAGTGTCACAGGCCAAATTCTGCCCTCAGTTATGTCCACAGACTTCAGTGGGATTTTACAGCAGTAGCTGAAGCTTTGTCTACACAGAAAAATTGTTCTGGTTTAACTTATGGTGTGATTTTAGAAAGATTTCGTTAAACCAATGCAAACCCCTGTTTGAACCCTCTTATTTCACATTAAGAATGTCTTAATTTCGTTTAGTTTAAGCCATGTCCTAATCAATTTAAGCTAAATTGAAACAAGCCTGGTTTTAACAGAAATTAGTGTCCACGCAGGCTGGTTTAAACACCGGTTTAACTAAGTCTTTATAAAAAATCACGCCATATGATTAAAACAATGTAACCTTCCTTCCGATCTGTATCTGGTTCTCTCATTACCTAACATGAGATTCGTTTGGGATGAAATATTTCTTCTCTACACTTTACAGCCAGAGCTAATGCACCAAAAGCACATCTGCTATAAATGACTGTTCACTAGAATAGTGTACCAGTGAGAAATTGAGCAACACTGCTGATATCAGCCTCTAAAATGTTGCCACCTAAAACATCATGTCATTTTTCTAGTTAAAGAAGGAGGGCAACACAGGGCTTCAAATGCTTTCTAAAATGTGCAGACATTAGCTTGTCAAGGTGATGTACTATTGCTTCCTTAGCTCCCTCACCTCCTGTTGCAGTAGTCCAACCACCACTTACACCAGACTGCAGGACAGAAGAATTATGCTCAATGTGGCCCTGTCATCCTTTGCTACCCAGATACAACAAAAATACCAGTGTGTAGAATCTGTGCTCTGGCAGACTTCCGCTAATAAACCTAAGCTGTTCACTGGTATTGTAGAGATTGTTCTTACAGCCTCAAACTCTATATGGCAACTTGGAGCAGGCCACAGGCTTCTTCCCAGGTTGCTGAATGTCTGAGTTTCACTGACACGAACTACTTATTATAACAAAGACCCATGGTCATGGAATTAAAGCACAGTATTCTATTTTCCTAGGGTGATATTCCTCTGCATGCTTACACATGCATATCTATGTGTGGTGTATAGATATGAATATATACCTCCATGCACACATACACACAGTATATAAATCAGATGGATGAGATAAGCTTCATATTTTATTTATTACTAGAACATTAAAATACTGCACAATATGTACTGTGTATAGTGCTAGTCTAATGGCATTTTAGAGTAATTTGTTCCTTGCTGAAACATGAACTTTCATCTATGACAAAGAGATACTGGAACACTCCAGCCTGCTTCAAAGTTGGATGATCTTCCTGAATCATTACAAAATTGTCTGGCAGTAACCACAAGTGTTAATTGCTGCAATGAAAAGATAACTTAGCCTAGCTTCTAATTAGGGAAAGCAAACTGGCCCAAGAAAGAACTGGCCTGAAGCTTTGCCTGTTCCCCTAAACTGAACCCATTCCATTTGGATAAATCTCCCCCAACCCCAGTACCTTAATTCCACTCCCTGCTATTACTACTTCCAGCTCCAAGATCGGATTCTGTCTCTGCCTTGTCTTCCTACTACCTCTCTACCCTCTTTTTAATATCTGACCTACTTTTACCTCATCCTGATCCAAGCCCTCCACCCTTCCGTTGCTATTCCCCAAACACAACATAATCTGAACCCTCCTCCTGTCCATTCCCATGGGATCCAATCTCTGACCACTGATGACCCATCCATGACAGTTTTCAGGTTCACAGTGCACAATGGGATCCAGTCTCTGCTCTTAGGCAAACCTCACTTTTGAAGATCAGACAACTATTAGCAGATCTTGCAATTTTCTGCTGAGCCATGTGCTGCTACTTAATTCACACTTCCCAATGTTCTTGGGCTCATTTAAAGGGGGAACCTAGAGCCTATGTTATGCCTTTGACCACTAGAGCTGCTATATTGCTCTCTCCCTCCGGCATTACTCTGTCATTCACTCTTGGTTACAACACGGGGAGGAAACACTAAAATGCTGGGAAAGTTGACTGATCCAGCAATCTGAGACCATTCAGGCAGGTTTCCATACCTGTAGTCAGAGCTTAAAGTGATCTGAAAAAGATGCTAGGATCTGTCAATCTGGGTGCAGAACCTTTGGTAAAAGAGTGATTAAAGTGCATCCCTCAGAGACCTGGTTCAACTTTTTTTTTTTTTTAACCAGGTCTGCAACTCCTTGCAAACTCCTGCCTCTACTTTAAGCACTGTCAGCAGGACACCTTAGCTTTTCTGCAAGTAAGTGATTTGGGGAATTAGGGGTGTTTCTGGGAGTTTGAAGGGAAGGAGGAAACTGGCACATGCTGGGTTTTTATGGGCAGGCTGCCTAGAAGTTTCTAGAGGAGTGCAGTTTTCTTTCAAAGAGTCAGAGGTTCATTTAAGGTTTGCCTAAGCAATCAAACCTTTTGAGTTCACCCATTCATATAGCCAATGCATTTTATTCTGCCACGTATTATTTGCTACCATGTCAAAGTACTGCTCCAACACACAATGCTAAACATATGAGTGAATTCAGCAGAGATTTTCTTAGTCAGTCCCTTCCCTTAGCTTTGACACAAATAGGTAGCAGAAATTACCTAGAAAATAGGGGAAGTTGCAGACTCCCTTTACTCCCAAGCACAACCCAATGAACAGGTTAAAAGATAAAAATAAATAAATGGGATATCGCTTGCAGCAATATTTGTTCTGCATTATGATACACTGCTTTTTGGCAGCAGTAAAGGTGCACAGAGAATTACTTTATCTCAAATACAGACATGAGTAATAGATGGCAGAATGTACCAAAACTTATACAAGCAGATTTTTGGGACATGCCAAAAATATAGTGGCCCACTGGGTTTATTACTGGCACAGAATCTAAGGAAACTGGCTGAAAACACTACAGAATTCCATGCTTTCCTGATATGAATAGCGCCATGTACTGGCTAAATTCACCACTGCCTTCTACCAGGTGAAATCAGACATGCTCAGCAGCTTGTCAAAGCAGTCTGAGCTCTTACAGTTAATGGAGATTATTCTTTAGTTCAAGAGGCAGCAGTCTATGCTTTTTGAAACAGGTGAATCTGAATTCTATACCCACTGCCAAGTATTAAAGTGCCCATGGTTTGCAGTATAGCCAACCATAAAGCTCTAGTTATCCATATATCTGTAACAATAGATTTTTAAATAGAGATCACAAACTATTGTGTAATTTAGAAAATTTACTTTGATTCTAGGGTGTTGGTTGGGGTTACCAGGCATCCAATTTTCGACCAGAAGGCCCAGTCAAAAAGGGACCCTAGTGGCTCCAGTCAGCACTACTGACTGGGCCATTAAAATTCCAGTTGGTGTGGGGCTGTCAGGCTCCCTGCCCGGCTCTGTGCAGCTCCCGGAAGCAGCGATATGTGTCTCTGGCTCCTAGATGTGGGGCAGCCACAGAGCTCTGCACTCTGCCCCCGCTCCCAGTGCCAGCTCTGCAGCTCCCATTGGCCGGGAACCAGAGCCAATGGAAGCTGCGGGGATGGCGCCTGCAGCGTGCAGAGCCCTCTGGCCCTTCCACCTAGGAGCTGGGGGGGGGGGCTGGGGAACATGCCATTGCTTCCCAGGGGCTGCCTGAGGTAAGCACTGCCCGGACCCTATACCGCAAATGCCCTTCTGTACCCCAACCCCCAGCCCAAAGCCCCCTCCTGCACCCCAAACCCTGCATCCCTGGCCCCACCCGAGAGCCTGCACCCCCAGCCCAGAGCCCATACCTCCTCCCACACCTCAACCCCCTGCCCCAGCCTGGTGAAAATAAGTGAGTGAGCGAGGGTGGAGGAGAGTGAGCGACAGAGGGGATGGAGTGAGCAGAGGGCCGGGGCTTCGGAGAAGGGGCAGGGCAGGGGGGTTTGGTTTTCTGCAAATAGAAAGTTGGCAACCTGAGTGTTGGTGCTGGGCTGTTTGTATCCTCTAACCTGAAAAATATTTTTGGGGGTGCCAACTTGAGAGTCCAGGACTGATTTATCCTCAAAAGCAGCTTGGTTCTTTCTCTTCTGTTCTAACTGGAGTCTGATTTTTGGATATGTTGAAACTCATTACTCCCAATGATGTCAATCGGAGCTGCAGGTGCTCAGCACTCCTAGAAAAGAAAATCCAGCGCTAAGTACTCCCAAATTTGGACACCCAACCATCAGTAGTGGCCTTTGAAATTTTTGAGCTAGATGATGTCCCCAAGAACACAAGAGTCAAGACAGATCTGGGATTTGAATCCACAGCTCCAAACTCTGATACCTGATAAGACTCTTGCAGCTGTATTGGAGGAGCAGCCCAGTGCTTTCTGGGGCCTCGGGTTTCTTGAGGAACTGCAGCTAAGAAGTCTAACTGACATGTGGGGGGTTTTGTATGTACATGAATATTTACCATTCTTGGCAAGGCGTGATACACATTTCTTTCAGGCAAGATGTTCTTTTAGGAGGGTATAAGAAAATGGCTTTCAGTTGCTGGGGGTGAAAAGATGAGCCAATGCAGCTGTTCCAAACTGAGAGCAGAGTTCTGTAAACTGAAGTCTCCTCGAAAACACTTCCTAAACCCCTGAGTCATTAAAGGCTGAATCACATTATTCCTGTCAGTAAGATCTCTTTCCTCTAAGATCTTGCTCTATTTACTGTACATTACCTCATGGACTGCTTCCTGGTCAAACAGCACAGCTTTTAGATAACAAATCCTACTCATTAGGATGAGCTCAGCATGATGTGGACTTTATTTAATGATGCCAGTTAGAAAACAACAGTCTCATTTCAAGGATTCATTTAGGCCATCTGTGCACAGGAAAGGAACTCCTAATAGACAGGTCATACAAGAAGCCTTGTTTGCTGTTTTCCACATTTCACTTATTTGCAGAAGCTCATGACCGTCTGTTACTTGGGTTTCTCCAAAGGTCAAGAGGTTACAGAAAAAAATCACCCTTAAAAATTCATCATTTATCTGTCCAACAGTAACCTCATGATGAGTCTCTGGTCAGCTATAAAGCCATTGATTGCATGTCCCTTCATTCAGCTTCTATAAATCCTCTAAATAAGACCCCTTAAATAATAGATGTAAATTTAACATGTGACTCTTGTCACATTAAAATGATAGAGTATTAGATTAGATATTAGACTAATCACTAGATATTTAGCTATTTTGGCAACATTCTATTATGTAAAATTAGGAGATAAAACAATGTATTCTGATAATTTATTAAATTAAAATTCACAGACACAAAAGTGAAGCAAAAAACAATTGTGCCCCTACTAATCTGACAAGTTCTGAAGAAGATAATCCTCTGAAGTTGAGACGCATAGATCAAACTGCAGAGGCTGAATTTTAGTGCTCTTAGACAGATGTTAAGATCTGGAAAGGTGCAGGATTAGGAAGGTTAAACATCTGGAAAATGGGAATAAAAATTAAGTAGAAAATTATCTTGGTTAATTTGCTTCTTCAGTGATCAGGGAGATATTTTTAAATGACTGAGTCAGCTGTTTAAATGCAACTGGTGAATTAACTCTCCAAAGAGTAAAACTAAGAAGCAACTTAGTAAGAATTAGAGCACAGCTCTTTTCTGAAAAGTGACTTAAAGTTACACTGGGTTTCTGTTTATTGTTCTTAAGGTGACAAATTTGTATCAAATTCTCAGTTTACAGATTCCCCGCCCCCTTCAACTGCTTGCCCTTTAAACTCACTTTGGGTTCTGAAAGTCAAGCTGAGTTCTTCTCTCCTCATACATTATTGCCAGTAACAAAGATGCTATAGGTCAAATTATCACCACATCACAAAAGCGCAACCTTATTATCATATTATAGCTTCCCCTGTATACCTATTATTTATGATGATGAATAAGGAGGGAAGAATTCAGACCGACTTTCAAATTCCAGGTGGAGTTTGCAGATTTGTCACTAGAAATACAGTAGTTTCCTTATAAACTAAATAAATTTCAGGAAATCATTGAGACAAAGGCATAGATGCTCACAATGCCAATTTTACAGTCACCGTTTCAGAACAGAACCTTGCTTTAACCACCACCATTATTATGGGAATTGCATTTGTCTTTGATCATGTTTAACGGACCCCTGAGGCACTTAAAGGATAATAATCACAAAAGTAGTCCATGCCGGGATATGCAGCTTCCAAATTAGAATATAGGAGCTGCCCTATCAATTCAGAGAGCGTTGCCTGGCAGCCTGCCTCTGGTAGGTGCCACCGTGCCAATATTTTCTTCTTCAGATAAAGTTACCACTCCCTCTCCCCTCCTCGTTATGGGCCTGATCCAAAGTCCATTGAAATCAATGAGAATTTCTCATGGACTTCAATGGACTTTGGGTCATGCCCTATGCATCCTGCCAATTGTGCAATATTAGTTCTCATGTGTACAGAGGTAGAAATTCCTTCATGGCACTTCCAGATACCTTGAAGCAGGAACCATTTGTGTGTGAAAACAAGGCAAAGAATTGAGAGTAATAATGGGCAAACCTCCACAGGTTTGGCCAAGAGGTCCATCAGATCTTCACATTCCCCACATAGCTGCCCTTTTCCCACTGACTAGCTTTTTGAGGAGGGAAAGCTCCGTTGCCTGTCACTCCATCTAGTACAGGGGTAGGCAACCTATGGCATGCATGCTGAAGGCGGCACGTGAACTGATTTTCAGTGGTACTCACACTGCCTCCGGGGGGCTCTGCATTTTAATTTTAAATGAAGCTTCTTAAACATTTAAAAAACCTTATTTACTTTACATACAACAATAGTTTAGTTATATATTATAGACTTATAGAAAGAGACCTTCTAAAAATGTTAAACTGTATTACTGGCATGCAAAACCTTAAATTAGAGTGAATAAATGAAGACTCGGCACCCCACTTCTGAAAGGTTTCTGACCCCTGCTCTAGCAGAAAGAAAGCAATCTGCTCTGACACTGGGGATGAAATCCTGTTCCCACCGAAGTAAAAGGCAAAACTCCAATTAACTACACCAGGGCTAGGATTTCATCCCAGGTCTCTCAGGCACTGCTGGGTCACTTGCTTCTCCTTCTCACCAGTGCTTTCATACCTGAACTTCTGGGATAACTTGGCGGCCTTTCCTGCTGTTACAACAAGACTCAGTAATTCAGCATTAGGGTCTCACTGCTATGCCACTTAACTTTCCCCAAGTTTATGCCACATTAAAAAAAAAATCTGTATCTCCATTCTGTTGAGAACCATTGCTTTGTCAGGAAAGCAGGGTTTCATAATGCAGGTGTATACTCTATGGTGAGTGTATACTTCAGAGTCTCTCTTAAGCCCCTGATCCCGTGAACACTTACCCACAAAAGTAATTCCAATGGGATTATTCACATACATGACATTCATGAAGGTAAGCATAGGTGTGTGGAGGATTGGGACCTAGGTTTGCAAGTGATAGAGTTGATGGACCTAGCATAGGGTTTACTAAAACTCCTGCAAAAATCTTAAACCTTCAATTTTGTTCATGTGTTCATAAGTCTCTCAATCTGAATGCAAATTCTGTCTCCCTCTCTATTCCACAAAAGCCTAAGAACCACACAGCAAAAGCTAATATGAAATTAAATTTCAAATTACTGAACTTTTGCCATTTGAATTTTAAACTATTTCTGATTTAAGCTGATAAATACTATGAAATAGTAAACAACTTATGGCCAAGAAAGAAAGTCTGTCTTTAAGTTTTTATAATACACCCACACAATTACTAATACTTTGTTCTTGAGGTAGCACCCTCCCTCTCCCATTATATACCTGACTAATTGTGCAATACTGGTTATAATGTGTATATAGAAATTCCTTTCTGGCTCCTTCAGGTGCATCATTTTGTACCCTGAAGCAAACAGCAAGTGAGACTATAAGTCTCCATGAAGGCATTTGAGACAATAGACCTGGATACATAAGAATACTAGCCAGCGTGTGAGCATTACAAATCTATCCAGGCCAGTTCTCAGAAATTATCTTGGAGGCTGTCAATAAACAGTAAGTGCAGGGTTTGTAAAAGAAATCATTAGTCAGAGCCTGACTTTTAGCATGCTACTGAAACATACACACTATTTAGCAGTGTTTAAAAAACAGGAACACAGAGCAACATCAACCTCTATGTCCATGAACAGGTCAGTATCAAAGATCACTGACAGATCAAAACATGAAAAATTCAAAATGTTCGGATTAAAATGCAAATAAAACATCTGTGTGGAGAGTGGATTTATATTGTTATATCATGAATAATTCATTAGCATAAGCAATACAATTAGTCTTCTAAAAATGATATAACTACTGCATTTGTGTAAAGCCAGTCTAACATATAGTCACATCAGGAGGTAGAAATGCATAATGCAGAAGAAATTAAAACAAATTTCTATAGGAGTACAACTGCCTTTGTTACTAATGGGAAACGGGCACTGGATTAGAAAGACAAGATCCTGCCCAGAGAGGTTAAAATGTCAATACCACTGTGTTTGCAGGTATGCTCTCAATTGACCTCATTAATATGTGGTAACCCTTGGTGGAAAACTTATTTCTGAATCACTAAGTGCTGGTTGTTTGAAGAGGTCCCAATTACAATTAAATGTTTCAGAAACAGGTTGGGGTTTTGGGGGAAAGGGAAATGTCATAGCCTGACAGATGCCTTTCTCCACTTCCAGTAGATAGAAATCAGAGGCTTGAAGCTGACAGAAGATAATCGATGCTGTAGCTGGCATACTGAATCAATACATTACTGGCAACTGTAGCCTGGGTTAGCTGGAGCTCTGCTTTCCATAGCAATAACTCCAAACCCAACTTCCCTCATTTTCATGTTGAAATTGCATCAAGCTCTTAAATCTCTATTGTACTGTTTTGAGGTTAGCCATCCTATTGATACACAGAGTGAGTTCCTCAGAGGCTAGCTGTTCTGCTGACTGCTATTCGCTCAAGAACTGGAGTAGGCATGATCATATAGCCAAGAACTTGCCATAGAGAAACCTTCCAGAAGCTATTCTGGTTTTGCCTTTATTATATATTTCTGCAGCTCTTTTATTTGGGGGAAGCATAAATGACTCACTTACCTCACAGGGTGTTGGAATTAGTTCATATTTGTAAGGAACTTTGAAGACTGAAGAGTACTATAGCGAAATTGTATGAAAATGGAGCAACAAGCTGATGAAACATTTCAACAGCATGCAAAATGCAAATCAACCATTTCAGCTCTAATGGCTGGAGAAGGACTAGGTGTCGCCATCAGTATTTTGATTGGCACTTGCAAGAGCAATAAACCTTATTTTTATTTGATCTTGTGTTGCACTCTTTCTTTTAGCATACCTTTCACTGATGATTGAAGCCCTGGTCCAAAACTTACCAAATAAATGGGAGTCTTTCCATTAGCTTCAACAGAGTTCAAATTGGATCCTGAGACAGTTTGTCTTCAGTCCCCTACTTATATTGCTCCAAACATTACTATACATACTTTGGATTGAAGAAAACATACATTAAAAAAGTGGGGGAAAGCATATACCTCTTTCCCTCCCCCTTCCAAAGAATGAAGGCAGACAGCTATATCAACATTCAAATACACACAATCCCCCACAAACCTTGATCTTGTCTACTCTAGCAGGTTTTACTGACAACAGTTCTGCCAGCAGAGGGCACACTTGGCAGTTTATATTGGGGCACTGTGTTCCCTCAGCATCAGGTTGCATCAGCAAATGTGTGTTGCACTGTGGGAAGGCGTCTTAATGTTCTCTGTGCCACCTTTTGGTGTGCTACTTAATGGGAGATTTTTGCTGTGCATTGTGGAGCAGCAGCTGTTTATTGCAGAATACCAGCCTTTTCCACACACACAAACTATCCCCTCCCAATTCTATTAGTTGTGAGTGTTTAGTGTAACAGTCTGGTGTGTTGGAAGGGATAGTTTGGTAAATGCAATGATGGGAGGCTGGCACTCCTTAGGGGCAGAGTTAAGATTATGCTGATGGTATATGGTAGTGGTAAGGTGCAGGACATGTACTGCTCAGAGGCTAACTTTTCATTTTCTTGTTTTATTGTTTTGTGTGAGATATATTATGTGTGTGCCAACATTCCACTGTTTCATAGAAAATTTGTGTACATTTTTTAAAAATGTGTAAGTTGGGGTGGAGGGGTATGGATCTGTGCAGGGGTGGTTCTCAGAGCTGTACGCCATAGAAATGTAGCTATTGACTGAGAAAATGTTATCCACTTTTCTGCCAGAATTTATCCTAAAACAGAAGGTTTTACCTGATACATAAATGCAGCTGAAGACAGAGATTGAAGTTAACCTCTCCTGAAAAACATGCCAGCAACATCAAATCTGGAGGGGTGGGAATAAAAGTGTGGAGGGGAGGGAAGCAGGGCGGTGCTGGGACACAGCTCTGGAGTCTGAAATACAGAGAACCAAGGAGTAGCTAATAATTTATCCAAGAGATGGTTAAGAGGTTACTCGATCATGGTTTGCAATACCTACAACATTGGGAAGAGATTTTTGATTGAGAGAGGGCTCTTGAATACAGCCGAAAAGAAAAGAAAAGAACAAAGGCAAAAAAAAAAAAAAGCACAATGAGCAGTACCAGGTTGACAATGGTGCCAATAGTGCCAGGTCCACACTGAGAAGGACCCACTCCTCTCCACCCCTCCCCCATTGCTCGCTCCTCTCTGCCCCCGTCCCCTGTGCAAGCAGCAGGCAGTGCCTGGGGGAAGGGTGGGGGGGGGGAGGGAAGAGTCCAAGCATGGGTGGGGCCACGGTCCAGGCGCTGGGGCCCACAAAGATTAATCTAGCCCTGAAATGAGATTCAATGGAATCTGAAAGCTGAAGGTAGGCAAATTCAGATTAGAAATAAGGCATACATTTTAACAGACAGGTTAATTAACCATTGGAGTAACTTACAAGGTATGGGGTGGATATTCCACCATTTGAACTTATGAAGCCACCGCTGGATATCTTTCTAAGGGATATATACCTCAAACAGAAGTTCTAGATTTGAAGCATAGATTACTGGGTAAAATTCTGTGGTCTTGTTAAGACAGAGGTCAGACTAGATGCCCACAATGGTCCCTTTTGGCCTTAAAATGTATGACTCTAACTCTGAGAAGGTTTGGACAGGACTTTTGGCCTTACTTCTTTGCTAAAAAGTTAATACGTCAGTAAGGGGGTGAGGCCTGTTTTAGAGCATGTAGGATACCAGCTTCTTATAGAGTATAACTGCAGACAGCAAATTTCTAATCTGTGTATGGTGATTCAGTCCATCTGTCAATGGAAATAAAGAAGTGCTATAGAAGAGTTAAGTTATCATACAAGTCAGCTTCCAGAATGATCTTCTTCCTTCATTGTTAAACCAAACCACTCAGACTGCAATCCACAGTTCCCATAACACAAATACAGCATGTGATGTGGATCTTTCCTCACTTGGCCACTGCTTTTTGTTGGATGCTTGAAGAACTGACTGAAGCTTGTAGGAGTCAAATCCTATACCTTTTGTTCTGATAAAACAATAAGCCAATCAGAAGCATTGTCAATTCAGTGAGTGTTCTCTTTTACATTGTTGTTCTTCCCTTTCTTTCACTGCCTTGAGAGAATCTGTACCATCTGCCACTCTCATATCTCAATAGTTTGCATTCGATCCAATTCACCAGTAGTAGTTTTCCATCTCCAATGTGTCTTGCAGAGTAAATAAGAGTCGATGTACACCAAATCAACACATGAATCTCCTGCATCATTATACATTTTAGTGAAATACTGGCACACCTGTGATAAAGCTAATCAGATGATCGGGGCCAGCAATGGGATTTGTATCTGTCCTAGAACAGATTGTTAAAATGGATATACAACCTATTGCTTACTAGGACCCACCCCAACACCCACATTTCTGCACCTGCATGGCTGTCTTGAGCCCACATTATTACTAATGTATATTGCAGTGGGGCCTAGAAGCCCCAATCAAGGCTCCATAGCACTAGACACTGTACATACATGTAATAAAAAGACTTGTGGTCTAAGCCAATGATAAGACAGCAGAAGGAGAGAACAGGTGATGAGGGAAGACAAGGTAACAGTGAGCATGCACAATGTTTGGTATGGAAGTGGCAGACTCAGGATACCAACTGGTCAACCACTGGATCCATGTGACTCAAAATCTTCCCCCAGGATAGTCTGGAATTCAGTACAGCACTCTACAAATCCTCACTGTTTACTTTTTAGTTTGTAGGCGGCACTTGGTTTGTGATCTACCTCCCACCCCAAAGTCACTCCCTGACTATGTCCCTCTCAACCAATGTTCTTCACATGTTTTTGATTATCTTATTAGTATTTGCTGCAACCTGGTTTTCACCAGAGCTCTTTTCAAGCAGACTAACAGCCCTATGATGAAATCAGCAAGGGAGGCTCTTCATGATTGTAATTCTGGCAGTAAAGTCTCTGTACTTTTATTGCTGTACTAGTATCAATTATTTGGAGCCATATTAAATAAATGAATATGACATGCTCAATTCATGTTGGGGCTCATGAACTCTTCTTAAAAAGTCTCTTTCATCCTGCTGCTTTTCTTATTAATTTTTTGTGCAATTGGACCTTCGACATTTCACATGCATCACAAATGTGATTAGTTCAGGACTGAATATACAACCATTTTATAAGGGTTCAGGGGTACAAAAATCATGAGAAAAAGAGCAGGCATAAAAATGACTTTTTAAAGAAAGTTCAGTGACCTCCATATAGACTGGGTATGACACGTTAAAGTCACTGACTTCATTTATACTCTCCAGTTCCCTATATATAGTGTTATATTAGTTTACTTGTAAGTTCAAAGGCACTGCAGTGCTTGAGCTACAATATTTATTGTACAGTCGTGAGTAACCTGCTCGACAGAACCTATCCCTGCGTGCACACTAGAGTCGCCATAACAGCAGTAATGACAATGGGAGGGCATTAGCTTTTGCCCTTTGGGTGGCTGAATACGGCAGAGCAAAGTAATAGTGTAAGCATTCTTCCTTTTCTAAAATGTTGCTGAATAAGAATTAGGTTTAGTAGATCTTATATCTGCAGAACTGAATCAAGATCTTGCAGAATTCACAGTCTATATTTCATTAAAAAACCTTTTGATTTGAGAGGTTTAAAAAGATATGATCATAAGATTGCGTATAGTTTTTTAATTGGCTCATTTAATGTGATTTACAAGAGCGGGATAAACTAGGAAAATAAACATGTAACTATGAATTTTAAGGGGCCACTTTTGCTAGGAGTATATAAAATTTTGTAGATATTCAGAATAATTTAGTGAGGGTAGAATCAGAACTTGGTGTCATGGGCAAAAAATGATTTGTGACCATCTTTGCAAACACAAACTCTTTTTGATTTGGCCATGTTCAAATTTATTTTATTCACTTGTCTATCAACTCTCTAACTGGAACTCTTTTCATTTCAAAGAATGTTGGAGAAAGGCTATTCCAAATGCCAATACTCACTTAAACATGGTTATAGCTTATTTGCTACTTGTGCTCAGTGTGTTTGCCCTGTTTACAATTCAGTCATCCCAATTTGGCAGCAGAAAGAATTTCACCTCTCTTAGATGACCAGTTACATACCACAAACAAGGAACAATTAATAGAATCGTAGGACCATAGGGTTAAAAAGGACAGCAAGGGTCATCTAGTCTAGCCCCCTGGCAAGATGTAGGACTTGCTGTGTCTAGACCAGGGATCAGCAACCTTTGGCACGTGGCCCATCAGGGAAATCTGCTGGCGGGCCGGGATGATTTGTTTACCTGCAGCATCTGCAGGTTCGGCCAATCTCAGCTCCCACTGGCTGTAGTTTGCCATTGCAGGCCAACGGGGGCTGCGGAAAATGGAATCAGCACATTCCTCGGCCCACGCCGCTTCCTGCAGCCCCCATTGGCCTGGAGCGGCGAACCGCAGCCAGTGGGAGTTGCAATGGCCGAACCTGTGGACACTGCAGATAAACAAACCGTTCCAGCCCGCCAGTGGATTTCCCTGATGGGCCACATGCCAAAGGTTGCCAATCCCTGGTCTAGACCATCCAAGACAGATGGCTATCTAGTATCTTTTTGAAAAGCTCAGTGAAGGAGCTTCCATGACTTCCATAGGCAGTTTGTTACATTGTCCTGTTCTTACAATTAGGAAGTTTTTCCTGAGATTTAATCTAAATCTTCTATGCTGTAGTTTGAACAACAAAGCAGATTTAGATTAGTCAAAGACATAGTGAACATGAATAGCTTTGTAACCATTCCATAAATCAGAATATGGTCACATGAAGTGTTCAAACAATTATGAATTTAGAGCCCAATTCTACAAAGTTTTATACAGGCGCTTAACTTGAGGTACTGTGAGTAGTTCTATCGAAGTCAATGGGACAACTCACAGGGTGAAATGCTGTCTTCATTGAAATCAATAGCAAAACTCCCATTAACATCAGTGGGGCCAGGAATTCAACCAGAGTATGTTAAGTGAAGTGTAAGGTTAGGTGCTTACATCTTTGCAGGTTCAATACCAAACTCATAAAAAACCCCAAAAGTCTGCTCCTGGAAAATTCCCAGTCAGAAATATAGGGCAAAGCTCTCAGATAAACTGCTCACTACAAATAAGTGGCCAAGGTTTAATGAAGAGGAAGTTAGTGAGTGATGGGTTAGGAAAAACACTTGAGTTTCAATAAACCCTGGTTTCTTACCCATTAATTAATGAGTTAATTGGGACAGCAGAGACTACTCAAGTGTTACCTCTGAAACAGCTCTCACTGCTAGGTCAGCAATATGTATAATTCTGTGGCAATTATCACATCAAAAATCTCAGTGCGTACCATTACCAATTAAGCCACACAACAAAACTGTGTGGGTAGGTATTATTATATTCATTTGTCACATGGCAAAAGTGAAGCACATAGAAGTTAATTGAACCTACCAACTTCACTGGATGACTAACCGGCAGAGCTAGAAATATAACCCAGGACTTCCAGTTTAGTGCTTTCTAATCACTAGATCACACTCCCTCTCCTTTATATAATGTACCAATGTTTTCATGAGTGACTCTATAAAAGGATGGTGTATTCAGTCTACAAGATTGCCCATAGGTACTGCTCAACTGTCTGATCTGCTGTGGATACCAATGGTAGCTTTTTTCTCTGCTGCTCTTCCTGAAAGTACTGTCCTTAAAACAACTAGTTTTAAGCTTCAGCCAATATACAGTCCTGACACCATTGTGCTATTTCTTGAAGTGCTATTGTCAGGTCCACACTTGAGGTAATATCAGAAACAATGGTATTGTGCTGACATTCAGGTAAGAAGGCAAAAGTCAGATAACCAAAGATGCAACTCCTCATGCGGAAGTGACAGGTGCCTCCATGTAACTCCTCATTTAAAGTCGTCCTGGTTAATGTTGTTTCGTTGTTACATTGCTGATCAATTAGAGCACATGCTCATTTAAAGTTGCACAATGCTCCCTTATAATGTCGTTTGGCAGCTGCCTGCTTTGTCCACTGCTTGCAGGAAGAGCAGCCTGTTGGAGCTAGCTGGTCGGGGCTTGGAACCAGGGTGGGCCAGCAGCCCCCCATCAGCTCCCCCTATCAGCTCCCCACTCCCCTAAGTTCCCTGCGCGGCAGCTGTCCAGCAGCCTATCAATTGCCAGGCAGTTCAGCTGTCCTTCCTACCCCGCCCCCCCGCCATGTGCTGCTCCTGCCCTCTGCCTTGGGGCTAATGTCAGGGTGTCCCCCTCAGCCCTGCTTCTGCACCCCACTTACCCCATCTCCATAGAGCAGAGGTGGGGGACATGACAGAGCTCAGGACAGAGGGAGCTTGCTGGCAGCAGGGGCTGCCTCAACTTGCTGATCTGCTTAAAAAGACAGTGTACTTGGAGTGGGATCAGTGTACTTAAAGGGGCAATGCACATCTCTCTCTCGCACACAGGGTATGTGTCTCTGTCTCTGTCTGCCATGCTGTCTCCCCTCCCTCCATTTGTGCTGCCTTGTAGAGTGTGAGGCTACGTTAACAACAATGTGTTAACCCTGGAGGGCTCAGCTGAGTGCCAGTTCATCCTTTAGCAGTAAGTCATTCCCTGGGAAATATCCCACCCTCTTCCACCCTCTGACTCCACCACCTCAACCAAACTTCACAATCATCATCACTGTGTACAGTATTAAATTGTTTGCTTAAAACATTTACTGTGTATGTGTATATATATATAAACATTTACTGTGTATGTGTGTGTGTATATATATATATATATATATATATATATATATATATATATATATATATATATATAGTCTTTTGTCTGGTGAAAAAATTTCCCTGGAACCTAACCCCCCTATTTACATTAATTCTTATGGGGAAATTGGATTCACAACCAACATTTTTCAGGAACATAGCTACACCGTTAAGCGAGGAGTTACTGTATTTCCAAATTTTCCCCAAGAGAGCTGGATTGTCATTGTTGGGACAGACTTAAAGTCACTACTTTACAAAACCATGACATTAAAACAACAACAACAACAACAACAAAAATGCACCACTACATTCTGCATGTGAAGTGACAGTTCTGGGTGGCAGCTGGTTAATGGGACAAGAATTGCAGAAGGCCATGGTGACGGTTATCGCATTGCATGATGCAAGGACTAAGATTGAAGCTTGAATCTGGTGCTAGAAGTCCATTGCAACATCAATTATTTGAAATAAAAATGTCATGGTTATGATACTTTGAAAACTGCTGCACTTAACTTCCAAACTGTTGTTTTAAAACGGCTGATGTACCCAACCCTGAATTAATGTCAATGTCCTATAAAACTGACTGTTTAAAAAAAGTCAGCAAATAATTTTTTTAGTCTATGTCAGCTCAAAAGGGTGCCTCAGTTGTTTCATCTCAAAACAGCTGCATGCTTTCATTGACATTTGTTGACCTTTCTTTGTGCACTCATCCTAACCTCTTAGGTTATTTCCTGGCCTCCCTTCAGTGACCTATGACTAGTGATGACCTTTAGCTAGAGAATGCAACATTTTGTTCTCCTCTGGCTGACATGTGATGCTCTCATTATTCAAAGGTATGTGAAAATAATGACCTCTAGTGACCTTTCAGTTTCCTTTCATTTATTGGTCTGTGCTAGATGCTTGTTCAGCATATTGCTATGCTTAGGTAGTTGGGGTATACAATTTCTTCTTTAAGCATGAAGCTGCTCAGTTGAATCAATTTTTAAGTTCTTGTTCATATGGCTCCCTTGAAAGATCCTTTGAGGAGGTAGAAAGTGCAAAATTCAGAAAGTTTGACAAAGTAACTCTCAGCCTTCCCATCACCAATATTTCTGAATTCCCTCTGATGATATTTTTGACTAATAGAGATGCAGTTGGTATGGATAGAAGATAAATACAAAAATGTAGTTAAAAACATGTTAACAACAACAATGATCAGTCAGGTATGTTGTTGTCATTTGGGTTTCACAATAGGAAAACTCCCAGTATTCTTTCCAAAAGAAAGACTTGAGATGTGAAATGTTTCTGCAAGAAGTAGGTTTCAGTTTCAGAGCAGGCGAGAAACACTCGCATTGCCTATAGCAAACATTTTAAAATGCAGAGGGTGTGAGGAGGAAAGGGATAAATGACTTTTGTTTGGGAGATTGTCATAGCAATTAACAGTTTAGCCAGGATTTAACCAGCATGAATATTTAATCATCCCTTACTTGGAGAAAGGATGGTGACTCCAGGTCAGGGTTGAGGGCATTTATGGAGCAGTGCTAGGCTCAGACAGTTGGTCTAGACACTTTTTGACTATGAATACAATATTTCCTATTATAAGTCTAAAACTCAATTAAGGACTAAATTATGCTTCCCAATGCATGGAAACCCTAGAGGAAGGGAGAGTGCAGTAGGAGCCCTAGTTCATCTGCACAGAGGTCAGGCAAAAACTGACCCCAGAGCTAGCACAGCGGCAGCACCAGAGGAGGTGTTTCTGGCTGGGGCCAGAGTAAGGCATTGTCCCAGCCCTTCCTCATTCAAAGCTGGGAAGTTCCACTGTTCCTGAAGAGACAATTTGTCAGCCACAGCTTTAGGTATCTTGGCTTCAGGCCTTTGAGGATCTTGAAGATAATGACTACACCCTTGAACTTGACTCAATGTTCTATGTGAAGCCAGTGGAATGAGTAGAGGATAGGTTGATGTGCTCACAATATCCTGTGTTGGTAAGGAGACACGTTGCAGTAGTCTGTACTAGTTGGATTTTCATTCCTAAAGGCTGAAATCTTCATGCCCAGGTTTATCAGATTGCTGTATTCCAACCAGGATGTAATGAAGGTATGAATAACTGAGGCCAAATTATCATGTGTTAGGATGGGACTGAGTCTCATACATAATTGGACAAGTAGAAAGTGTTAAATCATGTGTAGTTACCCTTTACTAGAGGGGCCTCTGAACTTTACTGGAAGTGTACCAGGAAACCCACTCACCTGTAATGCCCACAGACCCCAGTCGTCAGTGGGCAGGATTGAACCTGGGACCTCTTTGGGGCTTAGTTCATGAGCCTCTACTGCATGAGCTAAAAGCCATATAGCTGTTAGCTAGGGCTGTAGAGCAGACTCATTAATCTCTCTCTGTAAGTGGTCTTGGTATCACTAGATGGGGGTGTGTGGGTTACACGTGTATCCTGCTATGTGAAAGCTGCAGCATCAGCAAGGAATTCAGAAACACTCTGCAACTACAAACCAACTGTGTGTGTTCCTTCAACCAAAGGAGACTGCACTACAATTGCAATCTTTCCAAGCATGTTCCTCTGCCCATCAGCACCATCTCTGTCTTGCTCAAGTCACCTTCTTCATCCATGAGCTGGTCTCTTCCAAGCACTGTGCCATCTTGGTGGTAGTGGTGTGATCATATGTGATGAATGATAAGTAGAGCTATGTATAATCTACACATTGCTGGCACTTGAATCTCTGCCTTCTGACTATTTCATCTAGTGGTTGCATGTAGACGTTGAATAGGACTGGAGAGAGAATTGACTCACGTGGGTCTAGACAAGTGAGGGGTCTAGTGGTGGAGGTACAGTTTCCCATCACTATTCATTGGGTGTGTGTCTCCACAAAGGACTGAAATCCTTTTAGCACAATCCCCGGGACCCTGGGAAACTTGGCTGGGAGCAGGGTCAGCACAAAGCCTTTATGCCAAGGTAGCATACAGGGATCATAGCATAACTTGAGAATCAGCTCAAGATGTAAACAAGAACTTCTAATGCTCTCCTTTCGGGGGCCTGAAGCTCCCCTCCCCAAACCACCCAATTGCCAGGGAGGCTCTGGATCTTGACCGTCTCTTATCTTCTTTGGGGAAAGACACCTAAGTGGTTACTCTCTTGAGAGATGTTTTGGGTACAAGAGGTAGCCAGAAACTCTACACTCATGGCATAGATGGTAGGCCTGTTTTTACAGCCTTTTTGTGGGGCAGCTCTCTCTTCACTCTTCCCTCGCTTCTCTATTGCCTTGTGGTGCCCTTTCTTCTTTCCCTTTGTGTTTTCCTTGTCTTTGCCCTTAGCAATACCCACATCTTTTTCCCCCATCCCCTTTTCGGGGACTGTGGAAAATCAGTCACTGCTAAGTGACAGAGCATGCACTGGTGGCTGTCTTGTCTCCCCCTCCTGGCCCCTTGCACTTCCTCCTCAGCTCTGCTTCAGTGAGAGGCAAGCAGAGTGGGAGTGGCACACTCCACAGAGGAAGTAGAGATACACTGAAACTAGCAGTACAGCTAACCTGTGGGAGCTGGCAGGAGCAGAAGTCACTAGCAGCTGGCCTAGGTGCAAGGCAGAAACCCAGGACTGGCACAGAGAAATCTGGACTACTGGTAACTATAATATATTGATTCATATACTGCTGGTTATTTTTAAAGGATTGTATCCTAGGGCATTAGATTTCCAAGGCCAGCCCTTTTTAAAATAAAAAGAAATGGATGAATGATTTGGGTACTCTGAAAGTGGAGAACTATCATTAGAGCTGTGTGAATAACTGATATTTTGATTTGGTGGCTGAACCAAAAAACACAACCAAAAAATTGTTTTAGGCCAAACAAAACATGTAGTTCAACCCTGTTTTCTGTTGTTTTAATTCAAATAAAATTGAAGTGCAACTCTAAATGACAAGTAGTTTCAAACTAAAATAAAAAAATCAAAATGTTTCATTTAGAAAATGTTGACATGAAATGTTCTGATTTTGGTGGGGGGAGCGGTTTGACAGAAACAATGCAGCAAATTTACCCAGATTCACAAAATATTTCAGTCCACCTGAATCTGTGTTTTTGAGCCAAAAAAGTGTCAGATGAAATGTTTTGTCCAGCTCCAACTAGTAACAGTGTACAAACAAGATATAGTTCAAGCAGTTGCCATGCTAACTTCCCCTCATTTATCTGCCTGTGCTCTTTAAGCCTGACATATTACATCCCTCCAATGCTAGGTCAAGGCCAGAGCTCTTCTTTCCCAAACAGAATGGTATTCATGACTAAAGTGTGGAATGTATTTCAGAAGGTGCACAGATGGGAACTAGACTGAGACACGGTTACCCACTTCTTTGTGTTCTAAACCCAGATCTGATGTCAGCGTGCCTTCGGCCAATTACAGTGAACTAACTCATGTGCCAAAGCCCAGTAAGGACTTTCATAACCATGAACACCATTAGTACACATAACTTGTGGCACTCAAAATCACTAGACACTTTTTTGAACATTTAGATCAATGACCTTAAGTTGTTTATGGAGAGAGACAATTAGTCTATAAGCAGAAATGGGTGGAACCTATCGAGAACTTTTTAAACTGGCGGCACGTTTATCCAAAATGACTCTTTCCTTTTCTTCTCAGAAATTTTCTGTTATCATTTCCCCCCCAAATCTCATTTGACTCTCATTGCTCAGTTGGCTTGTTTTTTTTTCTTCTGTAAATCATATTTTCAGTCCAAGACTGGTTTATGTGAGTGAAATAATCTAATTGGAATATTATAGGCCAGGGGTTGGCAACCTCTGGCATGTGGCTCGCCAGGGTAAGCACCCTGGCGGGCCAGGCCGGTTTGTTTACCTGTCGCGTCGGCAGGTTTGGCCAATCATGGTTCCCACTGGCCACGGTTCGCCATCCCAGGCCAATGGGGGTGGCAGGAAGCCACAGCCGGCACATCCCTCGCCCACACTGCTTCCTGCTGCCCCCATTGACCTGGGACGGCGAACCGCGGCCAGTGGGAGCTGCGGTCAGCCGAACCTGCCAACGCAGCAGGTAAACAAAGTGGCCCGGCCTGCCAAGGTGCTTAGCCTGGTGAGTTGTGTGCCAGAGGTTGCCAACCCCTGCTATAGGCTCTTTACTGCTCTTCACATCTTTCTTTGCATCTCAATGTGATCTAAATTTAAGATATCCCTTTCTGTGAGATATTTATTTTTCCCCATCATGCAAGAGTTGCACTGAACTTAAATTGTGCTGTTTTTTCTGCCCTTTCGAGCTCCTGCTGTAAATAAATTGTATTTCTGTATTATAGCTCTGGGACTCGATGTGGAGTGGGGGTGGAGCGGGGGAAAGAGGAGAACTACCTGGTCCCCAGCCAGAAGACAAGGGGTTAACTCCAGCTTTACTTTCCCATCCCCTGGCCCAGGTGCTTGGGGAAAAGCTGTCAGATGGGATGCTGGAGAGACAGAAGGGGGAAAAGCCTTTGGGAAAACAGGACTCCATACAGAGATGCTATATGATCCCTCAGCTGGGGAATCTTTTAGTTATGCTTGTAATCTTTGTATGCTTTGTAATCTTATGGTTACTTGTTTTGATTGATACTGATAAAGTGTTAGTCCAGCTAAAAAATCTTGCGTCTTACTGCTGAATCCCCCTGCCACTTTACAAGCTTATATAGTTCATTTGCTTTTTTAAAGTGAACTTTTCATATGAAGTTAGTATTTGAGAAGTGCCAGCCTGACAGCTCTGGCAAATGAGGCCTTGTCCACCCTTAACATTTAGGTCAACATAGCTACAATGCACAGAAGTGTGAAAAATCCCACACCCCTGAGCACTATAGTCACATCGACCTAGCCCCCAGTGTAAATGCTGCTAAGTCGACAGAAGAACATGTCCATGAACCTAGCTACCATCATTTGGGGAGGAGGAGTTCTATAGCAAAGAATAAAATTCTTCAGTTGCTGCAGGCTACGTCTATGCAACAGAGTTATGCTGGCATGTGGCCTGAAATGCTCCCATTATCCACACAAAAGGTACAGCGCAAGCAACATAAGCTTCACTTCACAGCTTTCCCCAGTACACTCCATCCTAAAGGGAGCACACCTCTGGAGGAAGCTACGTTCTCATGGCTTATTCAGTCCTTGCTTTCTTTGCTAAGAGCATGTCTACACTGGCAAGCTTCTGCACCACAAGTTATACTACTTTTATTAGAACGCTAGAATTAAACCACTTTTGCGGGTCCACACTGTGCTCCTTATCATGCTAGACAGCAGTGCATTGTGGTAGCTATCCTACTGTGCAACTGGCCTCAGGGTGCTTTGGGAAGGGTTTGCAATGCCTCATGGGGCAGGCACAGCATCACATGATGCAGGTTTCCCAATCCCATTGTTCCATTGGCATCCTACTACATTGCCAGCTGCTTTTCAACTGAAGTTGGGGGGAAGTGTGTGACAGGGAGTGTGTGTGGAGGGGGGAGGGAGAGAGACAGAGATAGACAGTGTGTTTTGGGGGACAGAGAGAGTGTCAGCATGCTGTCTTGTAAGTTCAGACAGTGGCAGGAAGCAAGTCCTGAGGAAGAGTAAGGAGGAAACCCTGACAATCAGCCCCCGCCTCCCTTCCTGGGCTCTCTGCATGGCACTCTCTCTCTCTCTCTCTCTCTCTCTCACACACACACACACATACACACAAACACACACACCTGCCTCTGTGTTCAACAGCACGAGCATTCCACATTAATGGTTTGCTTCGTGTCCGAGAGCAGATCAGCACAGCACACAAGGGCTGTCAGAAACCATGCTTTGAAAGGGGAGGGGTGCAAGTCTCCAGGGCAGCTGAGTTCAAAACAGTGAGCAGAGCGGTCACTTTAGGCATTATGGGACAGCTCCGGAGGCCAATTACAGCGCAGAAAGCAATCAAATGTTCACACTGGAAATATAGCGCTGGATCCTCTGTGCAGGTAGCCTTATGATTCTCGTCCCAGTGGTTTTTTTGCGGCACTGAAACTGAGGAGTTTCTGTGCACAAAGTGGCTTGGCAGTGTGTACACATCTGCAGTCTGAGTGCAAAAAGCTGCTTTTACTGCACAGAAACTTGCCAGTGTAGACAAGCCCTAAGACTCTTTTGCTAAGCTGTTTTGTCACCTTAGGCCCTGCCTAGTGTACCATAAACCAACCTGAGACTAAACTCATTTCATATACTTAGATGTCAGATAGAAATGACTGTCAGTCATTACCACATAGGTCAGAGGTGAAAGTGGGCCAGTATGGCGTACTAGTAAGAAGTGGCTACCAGTACCAGCCCATACACAACCAACGTTAAAGTGCTGCTGGGACCCTACTAACAGGGCCGCTGAGAGCAGTGGGCAAAAGGGGAAGCTGCCTGGGGGCCCAGCAATTTAAAAGGACCTGGGGCTCCCAGCCGCCACCGGTGCTACTGCAGCAGCAGCCAAAGCCCTGGGCCCTTTAAATCGCGGCTGGAGCCTCAGGCAGAGCAGGCCAGGCAGCGTGGAAGGGCTGGCTGGGGGATGCTGACCCCCCCGAGCCTCACCCCTTCCACTCGAGGCCCCACCCCTTCAGGGAGCCTGGAGTCAGGCCCCCGTACCTGTAAGTCTTTTATCTTACTTTCACCCCTGACATAGGTGTGAACAGAGCCAAAAGCCTAGAGATGAGAGAGTCTGTGGTCCTCTTATCAGTCCTCCATGAAATCCAGTCTTACTTAAATAACTACGCACTGGACTCATTCCTGCTTGACTTATTCACACAGTAAACCTATTCACTTCAACAGGACTACTCTCACAAATGCCCAAGGAGAATTTGACCCATCCGTTTATCCTATACAGCACAGCAAACAACTGTGGAAGAAAATTATAACAAGATTTCGTCTTTTGAGTTTGACCTGGGGATAAAGTTGAACTGGACTTCTCATGTTAAGTAAAATTAATAATTAAAATTAAACCATTGAAATGAATCAATTTCAATTCAATGCTGGTTGTGAATCTGTGACAAAGCAATAAAAAAGAAAGTGACGGATTCTTCATTCACTTGCACTTGTTTTGTACTGGTGTAACTCCACTGATTTCAGATTACACCAGCATGAGCGAAAGAATTAGGTTTACTATGTTTAGTGAATGGCAAAGTAGTGATTCTGCTCAAGTGAAATTGCACACCATTTTGGTTCCTCCCTGTCTTAGACTCAGGATAGTTTGAGAACTTACAATTGCTGGCTTCTTTTCTTTTCCTGCTTCAACCAATAATAAAAATAAGCTCTTACCACTTAGCTAAAACAGTAGCAGAAATATTGTGGAATTATAGGGAAAGGAACTAAAGGGCTAATTTTGTGAGGTGCTGAGCAACTTCTGCAGGAGAGACTGATCCTTAGTTCTGATTGACTTCCCCGAGACTCGAGAGAGCTTAGCAACTCACAATCCAAGCTCTGAAGCCTAATATTGCTTTAATCCAGGTCAACAGCAAGACTCCCATCCAGTTCTGAAAGAGCAGGGCAGAGCCTGGAATTGCCATATTTTAAACTGCAGCAATATTTTTATTTCATTCTGTCAAATGACATAAACAACACTTCCTATAAACCATAAACAAATTAAAAAATACAGCTTTAAAATTGTGAACAGTGCAGAAAAATTCATGTTATCTAAAGTGTTGCTCATGAAACAGTGCGGGATCTGGCTAAAACTAGCAAGAACAACAATACATCCCACTTTGAAGGTAAAAAAAGAGACAAGGTTGTAATTATGTAAATGACTATAGGGGCAAACTGTTGTACTGTATACAGTATATATTCAGAGTAATGTGGAACACTAATTAGAGGAAGCATATATAAAGCTGATAATTTGCTTTTTTCTCTCTTTATCTATTATAGCCCCTTAGCCCTACCTATCTCCTACCTTATTAGTGTTATTTCTCAGATTTATAAATACGCGGTGCTGAACACTTCATTAATGAAACATTGAGACTGTGTGCAGCATTCTGTTTTACTGTGCTGCTAATTTATGCCATATATATGCGTATCCAAGATGATTAAGTTATAGTTACACTGGGAACTAACGTTGAAGGTTTTTTTCTTTTAAACTTTTGTGCATTTCAAAATTCCACCCTAATATTGCATGAACATGATTAAGAAAGATGTAAATTTGGTACAGCTGTGACTGAGGCCATATTTACACCAACATGTGTGTGCCTATATCTAAAGCTTCACGCCTCCCTACACTGTTAAAAATATACAGCAGAAACATTTGTCAACCATTATGACAAATAATGTAGAGTATTCGTATTATAGGAAAAATGGTAATAATCCTAGATATTCCCATGATGACTGTTGGCAAGAGGTGATGTTTAACAGCAACAGGACCTGATCCTGAAAGCCTTACATAAGTCATCATTAATCACCCCAGCAGCCCCACTGAAATAAATGTGTCTACTCATAAGTAAAGGTTTCAGAATCTAGCTCATAGTGGAAAACAATCCATCCCTTGGGACCAGTTCCTATGTTTATGGGTGTTTCCTTCACTCACAGCATGATAGAGCTTGTTCTGTAAACATACAGGACTATAATTTTCAAACACTCATAACTTCACTGCTACTACTAATCCAAATGGCTTAAGTATTTATTTATTTTTAATTTAAACTTCAAAAGACACCTCTCCCAGGCTCCAGGCATTCTTAATAGTAATTAAAAATACAATTCGCAGACCAGAGACAGTGAAACCATTAGAGAGAGAGAGAACACGTGAGCACACAGCAGCACACATCTTCCTGCTCCAATACAACTATTAGTCAGGAGAAGAGAAAAGAATATATATAAAATATATAAAAAAACAAGATGTTCTCACCCACCATATTCTCAAAGGAAACCCCACTGCAGTTGCCTCAGGCCTCTCCACATTCTCATGCAAAAATTTGTCAAAAGCACTTATCAGTGATGACTTGTTACCTCTTAACTAAAGGTTTTGGCACTAATTTCCTTTGTTTTTTTGCAGGAATTTTTATAAGAAAAAAACTTCATGGAAGCATACAAGACTTGACACAGGAGATTACAATAGCTTTAAAGGACCCATTAAGTTTTATGATGTAAATATATATTTCTGACCTTTTTAATAATGTGGATTACATAAATTTGAATGAAGTGACTTAAGAACATTGATTATTGAGCTGATAAACTGCAGTGGCTAGCCCTTAGGGCTTATTGTGTAAATCAATTTCAAAAATTGTTATGCAATAAAAATTCTTATAAAAGTACTTATGGTACTTTGAATGCTGAGTAACCACTTTTCAACATTAAATATTTCAGCCAAAAATACATTTTTAAATTAAGTGGCTTTTAATTTATGCAAGTTTTTAAAAATGGTTATAAGCACTCAGAATGTACTCTTTTTATGGGCATAACTTTAAAATGGCCAAACAAATATTTAAGAGTCCCTGAAAATGAAGGCAAGTAAAATTGGTGATATACTGATATTAGAGGGCTCATCTACAAGACATTTCTCCCAAAGGAAAACACCACCTTTTGTTATAGTACATGCCAGCGGATGCACCTCTGGTGTAAAAAGTGGTGTTTTAGATTTAGACCATTGACATTTTTTCTTGAGAATCTGTTTGCATCAATTGATTTTAATCTATGAAAAAGAGGTATCAGTCGTCTAGGATCCAATCAGTAGACTTTAGATAAGTAATAATGGGAGTGAGCAGATCACTTGGGTTAGGAGAGAACTATGTACTTACAACATAAATAGCACAGAAGATCTAAACATTCAGAAACAAAAGGCAATGAAAGGATACTAAAACAGAATGTACTAGAATGTTGTTACACAAAGGCAAGGAGCATGAGACACAAGCAGCAAGATATAACAGCGATATACTAAATTACAGACATCAGTATTCAAGTGAGCATAACTGCAATTTGGTCTGATGATTCTCATAACTGAAGTGCCAACAGGGAGCAGTACAACTCAGAGGAGAAAGAGGAGGTGGAAAGGGTGCTGCAGTACCATTAAATAAATTTGCTATGTCATGATACCCATTGCAATAGCAATACAGTGCAAGAGTGAGATTAGTTCCATGTGTCACAGTTAATCTACAATGCTAATGGAAACTGTGGCAGTGAAATTCCTTTGCTAAAATACATAGATTGAATGAAGAAGAAATGCAGATGTAACATACAGCTCACTGCGACCCTGCCACTCTAATGGATCAAAGAGCAACATTAGCTATTGTCTCAATGTTCCTCACTCTCAGCCCCTGCAGTCACTGGTAATGAAAGTCCAGACAGTGACCTAGAGCTACCATCTTATTTCCGCTTGGAATATTGCCCTGTTGCAATAGGACTTCCCAGTATTTATATCTTTGTGCAAAGAGATAGTAATGTCTTCAACTATTGATGCAATGTCATGGCACAAAGTTATGTCACTATAGTGTGACACTATGGCACAGTGTTGCAAGACTGAGGCCTGGTCTATACTACAGAGTTGGTCGACGTAAGGCAGTTTACATTGACCTTACTCTTTAAGTGTCTACGCTAAAATGTCACCCCCCGCTGATGTAACTCACCTGCTGTGCTCCACAAGAGGTTGACTTACTTAGAGTGATGCAGTGTCAGTGTAGACACTGAGCTATTTACATTGACTTTAGTGGCCTCCAGGAGGTATCCCACAATGTGCTACCATGACCTCTCTGGTCACCGTTTGCAACTCCACTGCCCAGCAGCCAGTTATGCATTTACACACCCCATCTCTTTTAAAGCTCTGCAAATTTTTGAAATTGCATTTCCTGTTTGCTCAGGGTGGAGAGCTCATATAGCAACTCCCCAGCTGATCATGCTGGCTCCACGCTGCAGACGTGCTGCTGCCTGGAGTATACAGGAGGTGGTGGCTTTCCTGGGTCTGTGGGGAGAAGAGGCTGTGCGTGCACAGCTCCGATCAAGCTGTAGAAACGTTGATGCCTACAGGCATATCGCACTGAGCATGGAGGAGAAGGGCTACAAGAGGGTCCCTCAGCAGTGTCGCGTGAAAGTCAAGGAGCTGTGGCAGGCATACTAGAAGGCAAGGGAGGCTAACAGTCGCAGAGCTGCTCCTTTTACAAAGGATTGCACACCATCCTTGGCTGTCACCCCACTACCAAAACCACCACCACAGGCCCTTTGATACTTCAGAGGAGTCATAGTTACAGGCCATTGGAGTGAACCCTGAGGACGAGGTGTTGGACAAGGAAGAGAAGGAAAATGGGGACAGACAACTGGGGGAACAAGTGGTGCAGTGAGCTAGGACCTGTTTTTGACTCCAGAGTAGTAGAGCCAGTCCCTACAGTCCAGCATGGGTGAGCCTAATGCAGGGGAAGGAACATCTGGTAAGTATACAGTTTGCTTTGAAATTGTAGGGACACATCTGTTCATTTACTCTTTACTAATAATGCTAAATGAGATAGTGAAATAACTAATAGAGGTAGAGTCACTATCTGCTTCTCATTCTCCTGTGCAGTTAGTCAGAGGGAGCCCTGCAGAACAGTTTATGTGCACTTGGATGTCCCATGAATCCTCCACAGAGATCACAAGGAAACTTTTCTGAAGGTAGTCTGCAATGCTCTGCTGAGCTTTCTGAGGAGGGCTGTCTTATTTCTTCCACTGTGGTAGGACACTTTCCCATGCCACTGAGCAATTACTTCAGCAGGCACCATTGCAGCACATAAGCTAGAAGCATACAGACCGGGTCTGCAGCCAAATGCATGCAGGAGCTGATCCCTTTCAGGCTCCATTACCCTCAGAAATAAGATATCAGCTAAAATCACCACCACCTGTGGAAAACAGTGCCAGTATTCAGTTCAATGGTGTTATCGGGGTGCTCCTGCCCATAACCAATCCCCCTCCCCCAATTGTCCTAACTCGCCTCCTCCCCCCTGGGCCATACTCAACATGGCTGGGACTGCTGCCGTACTCTATGAATCCCAAAGAGAGGTGAGAATGTAGTGTTTGCAACTTGTGTGGATCAAGGAGAGTGAGTTCAGTGTACCAAATTTCCATTTATTTTGTGCATACACTCACAACAGTACCTCTGTGCAGCTGGACAGGTGTATCTTTATCTGGAAATGTGGTCTTGAGGGTCTCTCCATCTACACCAGCAGAGTGGCTCAGCCAGATAAGGAGGAGAAGGAAAAGGATGTGGGATCACATGTTCAAAGAGGTCATGCAAGCCTCTGGTGTTCTGAGCACAGAGCTTGGAGGATCACTTTTGTGAACAGAATGAACAGGGCTAGTGTGGAGTGGAGAAAAGCACAGGAAAAGGAGAGACATGCAGCAGGAAATGCTAGCACTTCGCAAGAGGCAAACAGACATGCTGGAGACTCTTGTTCAGGTTCAACAGACCCACATCCCACGTCCAGGGCTGCTGCACTACCCTGGAGAACAGTACAGATAATCACAGCTGTACAAACACTGACCTGTAAGATACAGGTGTTCTGTGTTTGTGAAATGAAAATGACTGTTCTTTTCCCTTCAAAGGTTCTTCTCCCTGTATCTATAAAGTTTAAATCAGTTATAAATTTGTTTGTATAGGTTTGGAGTAAAATTCTAGTTATGGACACTTAATTCATCTTTATTAGTTCGCAACATATGCTGGCTGGTGCTGACACTATTCACAGATAATAGCAATAGGTGCTATTGCAATGTTATATTACTATACATACACTCATTGCAAGGTTCATAATGGGGTACCAAAAAGAAATACCAGGCAGAGCATGCTACAGCAGCACACATTACCATGGCTCATTATTGAAGTGGTCTTTCAAAGCCTCCCCGTGCTGAAAAGCTCTGCACTGAGCTTTTCTTATAGCCCAAGTACCCGGCTGCTCCAAGTCAGCAGACAGCCACTCCACCTCTTCCCTCCACCCCAGTGGAAACTTTTCCTCTTTGCTTCACAGATATGAAGTGCACAGCAGGCAGCTATAATCAGGATATTTTTTCCCCTGAGGCCTAATCTTGTGAGTAGACAGTTCCAATGGCCTTTCAAATGGCCAAAGGCACATTCAGCTGTCATTCTGCACCTGCTGAGCCTATTGTTAAAGCACTCCTCACTGCTGTCGAGGTGGCCTGTGTACGGCTTCAGGAGCCATGAGTGTAAGGGGTAAGCTGGGTCTCCCAGGATCATTATTGGCATTTCAACATCCCCGTTGGTGATCTTCTGGTCTAGAAAGAAAGTCCCTGCTTGCAGCTTTCTGAATGGGCCTGTGTTCTTGAAGATGCACCTTCCCTGACCTACTTGTGTTGATGTTGGTAAAATATCCCCAGTGATCCACCAGCGCTTGCATTACCATAGAAGAGTAGCCCTTTCTATTGATGTACTCTGTGGCAAGGTGGTCTGGTGCCAAAATAGGGATGTGTGGGCCATCTATCAGTCCACCGCAATTCAGAAATCCCATTGCTGCAAAACCATCCACTATGTCCTGCATATTGCCCAGACTCACAGTCCTTCATAACAGGACATGATTAATGGCCCTGCACACTTGTATCAGAGCAACCCCCACGGTGATTTTCCCAACTCCAAATTGATTCCCGACTTATCAGTAGCAATCTGGCATTGCAAGCCTCCACACAGTGACCATCACTCGCTTCTCCACTGTCAGTGCAGCTCTCATGGTGGTGTTGCTCCCTGGAGGACTGGGGCAAGCTCTGTGCACACTTTCAGGAATGTGGCCTTGCACATCCAACAGTTCTGCAGTCACTGCTCATCATCCCATACCTGCATAATGATGCAGTTCCACCAATCAGTGCTTGTTTCTTGGGCCCAGAACCTGCACCATCTGTAGCCACTCCTGTTTCTTTCTATGTCCCACAGCAAGGCAGCCTCCAAGGAATCATCTTGTTCCACCGCCTGGCTCCTCTGGCGGCTCTGCAAATGATGCAGGATCAGGCACATTGTGCTCGCAACACTCATCACAATAGCGCAGAGCTGTGCTGGATCCAGACTTCCCACAGAGGTGGCAGATGTACAGGTGTGCAGGGATTTTGAAAGGAGACACCAAACATTATGGGATGCATATAAAATTAGGGGATGGAGAAAGCTGCATTGTGGGACTTAGAAACCATGTTCCCAGTCACCCCTGTGTGCTTTGTTTGCCCCCATGAAGCATTGCAAACCCTTCCCAAAAACACCTTGAGCTAGAGGGTGGCAAGTTGCACAGTGGGATAGCTACCCTGGGCTTTTGAAACTCAAAGCAAGTGTGTTTAAGTGTGTAGGTATATACATACTTTCCCACCAGTCACATTTCTCACTGTTTTAGTAATAGCTAAGCCTGGGTGAATACCTCAAAAAACTACTTCCTGACTATTTGAAAAAATGAAATATTGAGTTTGTTTTGGCTGCACCTGTCCTCTTTCTATTTACTTCCTACCAATACTCTGTGAAACAAGTTTACTGGAAGCAAAATTAGCAAAAACTGAATGTTATGCCTGCTTTAAAGAATATACTGAAACAGCAAATTTTGACCTCAGAAAGCTAAGTATTCGCACCAGAAACCTGGTTCAAAGAGTTATGCTCTTGAATCACGAAATGAAAAAATATCATGCAACTTTTCCATCCAATCAATTCAAATGTTGAATACTTATGACAGCCTGATTGCAAACAAACAATCTATTGACCAACATTTGTAGAAATTGGGTGAATACTTTCAAATAAATACATCTGAGAAAACTAATCAGCTCACAAAGAAAAAAAAGAGGCCAAGTTTGTCAAATAAATTATTCCCTATGAACTATTCACTGATCTCTCATAGCAATGTAACTAGTTTTTTTCATGCCTTTTAGTTATCATTCAGGAGCATTATTCAATTTTGTTTACGAATGTCTGGTGGATAAAGGACTAGTACAGTAAAGAGCATGTTTGATGTCAGTTGGGGGTTATGAACAACCTAGGGAAAGGTCAGTGCTTGGTGTCAAAGGCTACAAGAACTGTCACATATTTTCTTTTCATTAGTCCAGGCTAGGAGAGAATCTTTAGGAAGGACTGAAGATCAGATGGAGGAAGCATTTATTATTGTACCGATTACCATTGCTTATCTGAGCACCCCTCTTTGTCATTCTACCACTGTAACCAAATATGTAATTTCTAGACTTGGATAAGGATTGGATTAATAAATAGGATACATAGGTTTGGCAGGATTAGATTTTTATTGGGAGATGTCATCTATTATGGACACAGACAAAAAATATTTTCATCAATAATAACTGAAATTTACAGATTGGCAAAATAAAAAAAAAGCTGCTTGAGAACTTAGAGTCCTAACTTAATGTGTATAAAACATGTTGTAATACTGGCATTAGTGGCTCTAGAGCAGGGGAACCATTTAGGTAGCTTTAATATTTTGAATCTCAGCATCGACTGTAATTAAATAAATTATTGTCTGACACCCCGCACCTCATAGTTCCCTACAACTGTGAAAACGTAATTTGATAAAAAATGTCAATTCAATATTATTTGTCAAAACTATAAAAAAAATACAAATTGAATTTGCCAAGACAATTTATAAAGTGAGTCAGCTTGGGTAAGAATTCATCCCGTATTTAAATATAGATAGACCCAATCTTGCCAAATGCTGAGGATCCTTAACTTCCACTGAAATCAGCAAGAGCTCAGCCTTTTCCAAGCAACATTTGACACCTCCCAGAACTGGGTCCTTTATATGCAACATTCATAGATTTAAATTCTATGCTATTCTGATGTTGCTTTGCATAGTAAGCCCTTTCCCACCACCACCACCCTCCTTCTGTTTCCGTGAATGTGCACCAGATATTGTATATCAAACTTGTATTTCCTCTAAACACATCTGGGTTTTTCACTGTTAGATACTTAGGCAAATTACATTTATTTCTATTTCCTTTTGCGCAATTGCAATATTATTCAGTGCACTTTAGCTTTTCCTTATATGCAGAGTATTTATGGTCCATTTCAGAATTGCCATCCAAGGACTTAGGATCCTTTTATTATTAAACAGTGCAATATTAAAGGAATAGGGTACAGCAGGTGGTGTGTTTCTGGCTATTATACCATGCCTTAGGCTCCACTGCCATACATCAGCAAAAAGGCATGCAAAGCTGAATATCAGTAGAAGGAAAAACATTTGTCAGAAAGATCATAAAAATATGCTTCCCTATAAATTTCCAAACTATGGGTATTCTTAATATGCAATCTGGATTTAAAGGGCTTTTCTGATGGCTGAAATTAGATTGTTTAAAAAGACTTGCACGTGTGACCACGAAGAGACGTGTGAGCCCAGGGCTCCAATCCTGCAATCAGATCTGTGTGGATGTGCCCCTCTACCACACAGTGGTCCATTGACTTTGGTGTGGTTCTGCATGAGCCCCGTGGTCCAGGCATGAAGATCAGCTAGCAGTAACAGGGCACAAACCTACACACTGTAATAATAATTTTCCAGCTTTTATGAGTACATTCTAATATGCAAGCTGTATTTATCTGGTTTTAATTTAGTCAGTAAATACGTTGTTGTAGAATCCCTGGCCTCAGATACCTAGGTATTATTGTAATTAGGGCTGTCAAGCGATTAAAAAAATTAATCACGATTTATCGCAGGAGTAAAAAAATTAACTGCATGATTAATTGCTCTGTTAAATTATAGAATACCATTTATTTAAATATTTTTGGATGTTTCCTACATTTCAGATATATTGATTTCAATTACAGAATACAAAGTGTACAGTGCTCACTTTATATTTATTTTTTATTACAAGTATTTGTACTGTAAAAAACCAAAAGAAATAGTATTTTTCAATTCACCTAATACAATTATTGTAGTGCAATCTCTATCATGAAAGTTGAGCTTACAAATGCAGAATTACGTACAAAAAAACTGCATTAAAAATAAATCAATGTAAAATTTTAGAGCCTGCAAGTCTACTCAGTCCTACTTCTTGTTCAGCCAAACAAGTTTGTTTACATTTGCAGGAGATAATGCTGCCTGCTTCTTATTTACAATGTCACCTGAAAGTGAGAACAGGTGTTCTCACGGCACTGTTGTAGCCGGCATTGCAAGATATTTACGTGCCAGATGCGCTAAAGATTAATATGTCCCTTCATGCTTCAACCACCATTCCAGAGGACATGAGTCCATGCTGATGACAGGTTTTGCTTGATAACAATCCAAAGCAGAGTGGACTGATGCGTGTTCATTTTCATCATCTGAGTCAGGTGCCACCAGCAGAAGGTTGACTTTCTTTTTTTTTTTTTTGGTAGTTCGTGTTCTGTAGTTTCTGCATTGGAGTGTTGTTCTTTTAAGACTTCTGAAAACATGCTCCACACCTCATCCCTCTCAGATTTTGGATGGCACTTCAGATTCTTAAACCTTGGGTCGAGTGCTGTAGCTATCTTTAGAAATCTCACATTGATACCTTCTTTGCATTTTATCAAATCTGCAGTGAAAGTGGTCTTAAAATGAAAAACATGTGCTGGGTCATCATCCGAGACTACTATAATATGAAAAATATGGCAGAATGCAGATAAAACAGAGCAGGGGACATTCAATACTCCCCCAAGGAATTCAGTCACAAATTTAATTAACACATTTTTTTTAACAAGTGTCATCAGCATGGAAGCATGTCCTCTGGAATGGTGGCCAAAGCATGAAGGGGCATACACATTTTAGCATATCTGAAATGTAAATACCTTGCAATGTCAGCTACAAAAGTGCCATGCAAATGCCTGTTCTCACTTTCAGGTGACATTGTAAATAAGAAGCAGGCAGCATTATCTCCTGTAAATGTAAACAAACTTGTTTGTCTTAGCGATTGGCTGAACAAGAAGTAGGACTGAGTGGACTTTTAGGTTCTGAAGCTTTACACTGTTTTGTTTTTGAGTGCAGTTATGTAACAAAACAAAACAAAATCTACATTTAGGACTTTTCAGCTTGGAAAAGAGACGGCTAAGTGGAGGTCTATAAAATCATGACTGGTGTAGAGAAAGTTGATAAGGAAGTGTTGTTTACTACTTCTCATAACACAAGAACTAGGGGTCACCAAATGAAATTAATAGGCAGCAGGTTTAAAACAAATAAAAGGAAGTATTTCTTCACACAATGCACAGTCAACCTGTGGAACTCCTTGCCAGAGGATGTTGTGAAGGCCAAGACCATAACAGGGTTCAAAAAAGAACTAGATAAGTTCCTGGAGGATAGGCTCATCAGGCTGGGCAAGAATGGTGTCCCTAGCCTCTGCAGTAACATATCTGACATAATTCAGAGTCCTTTAGAGAAGAACGCTGTAGGGAGTTCTATAGGCAGATTATACCACTAGGTATTGTCTGCAGCAAGTTTTCCAGCACTGCACTAATAGAATGTACTGGCTCAAAGGCACTTAGTTGCCAAAGACTCTTGTGGGATTCATCTTATCTGGGAAAAGGCTCAAAATGCTTGCACGCCTTTCAAGTGATTTGCCACCAAACTGATCAATCATGATTTGAATAAACTAACAGTACATTTGTTTGTTTTACCATCTTGTTGTATTAGTTGACCCTTATGCTCAGATTTCTCTGGTAAATGTCATCTTTATGTATGACCAGCAGGGGCAGATTAGGGGTTTGTGCGACTCTGGGACAGAGCAAGTGGGGGCCACTCCCTACCCCTTCTGCCTGCAGTTCTCCCTGCCTGAGAAATGGGGTCAGGGTGCAGGGGCTTCCTTGCCTGCTCGGTGCTCCTGCTGGGGAGTGGAGCTGGGGATTCCCCCACTCCCCAGCAGGAGTGCCAGGCAGGCAGGCGAAGTGGGCTGGGGTGCCCCAAGGGCCCCCCAATTGGCCGGGGCCTCTAGGCATGGATCCCATTGGCCCAGTGGCTAATCTGACACTGATGACCACTGTCCAGTTGCAGCCAGCAACCATTATTCCAAAAATGCTTGATGAATTGAAGCTTTCAGGGTATTTCCAACGCTAGATACCAGCAGCTATCCAAATCCTCCTTCCTGAGGAATGAGTGCCTGGTCAGGTTGCAACTAGCCACATAGATTAAAGAGAGAGAGAAGAGTAAGCTAAATTGCATAAGAGAGGGAAAGAAAATAAGCATGATATCTCTGAGAGAGAAAATTAAAAGAATGCAAAAGAAGGGAAATAATATAGAAAAGGTAGCAGATCATATTTTAACTAATATTATCAAGAGTGAATTTGCCTTTTCCAACTACAGTAATTACAAAGTTTTATAAAGTTTACTAGCCACTTAATTACTCCTGGATTAACACAGTGCAGAACAGTATCCCATGGAGAGGAGATTCTATGCTTGGGAACTGGGGAAACAAGAAGAAATAAAATTTGTGGACTGTGGTCCTTCCCACACACGTATCCAGTTTATTGCTATAGTAACAGGTCAGTTTAAAGTGTTTTCTATAATAACCAGTTAAACTGGAAATTTTCCTCATTTTATTGGCATCAAGGGGTCACATTTGCAAAGGGATATCACCCTGGCTGCTAGATATGTTCACTAAAAAAAAAACTCCAGCAAAAAAACTTTAGGACCAGACTCCAGAGAGAAACTGCTGAGCTCCAGTTCATCTGCAAATTTAACACCATCAGTTTAGGACTAAACAAAGACTGTGAATGGCTTGCCAATTACAGAACCAGTTTCTCCTCCCTTGGTTTTCACACCTCAGCTGCTGGAACAGGGCCCCATCCTCCCTGATTGATCTAACCTCGTTATCTCTAGCTTGCTTCTTGCTTGCTTATATATACACACCTGCCCCTGGAAATTTCCACCACTTGCATCCGACGAAGTGGGTATTCACCCACGAAAGTTCATGCTACAAAACATCTGTTAGTCTATAAGGTGCCACAGGATTCTTTGCTGCTTCTAAAAAAAAAAAATGTGCACATGCCTGCAGCTGCAATACTTCTTGGACTCATGAGAACATGATTCTCTATCACCAGCTGACAGCCACTTTGCCAAGCAGACATTGAAGGAGAAACCCTTATAGTATGGCCCTGGAATGAAGTGCTCTGACTACTGTTCACGAACAGTTGTGGCAAGACTAGAGCTAGGTATATAGCTGGAAAAATTATTCATGGATATTTTTACAGATTCACAGTTGCTTTTGTTTTAGGCAGATTCAGAATATTTGTGTGAACGTCTCCAACATCCAGGTGAAAACCCCCCAACCCTGTCTGATCTTTGTGTTAATACCTGTGTAAATATTCCAACAAGGGTTTTCATTGCACAAATGAGAGCAATCACTCCACACCTTATTGTACTGAAGTTTCAGCTAAGATCTCTTGATTTCCAAGAACAATAGGTCTGCTGGTAAAAGTTGGTTACGTTTGTCTATTCATCTTACCTTTAGGAAATGAAAATCCATTATTGCCCATACCTTTTTATGGGGTTTTCTTGCTGCAGTTATTCTAGCTTCATTATTTAGTTATAAATGCCTCAAAAATGTATTCCATTTGGTTTCCTATTTGGAGGCAATGGCATCTGGAGAGAGATGTGCCTCAGGTGGCTTGTTTTAAAGCATGTATCTTACTCTAGATTTTGTGTTTTAAAATTAATCATGAATCCCCATCATCATATATTAAATAGGTGAGATAAAGTCTAAAAACAAGGGCTGTGCCTGATACTTGAAAGTTGCTATTCCTGACAGCACTTCATCTTTTTCATGCCCATATTGGCTTTTATCCTAGCCCATCTATTCCTTAATGTAAGTGTTATAAATTGCTATAAAGTGCCATAAAATATAATAAACATAAATCAATATTTCTTGGTTAAAAAACCTGGAAGTGCTGATGAAGCTCAGGTTTATTATATGTCCTGAACCCACAATGTGTCTTCATTTTTTTACCTTAATCATTTTCTCTTAATCATTCTCCTTGGTTTGTGTGGGCATACACATTTGTTCTTTACAAATCAAAAAGTTAGTGAAAATGACTAATGTAGACCTACTGAAACAGCTAACATTTTAACAGCAACTTTAGTAAGGACATAGTCTAGACTGGAGTGTCATTCTGTATGATCCTGGTAAATCAGGCATTTTGGGTATGTTTAACTACTTAGGAGCCAATTCAGCAAAACATTGAAGCATGCACTTAACATTAAACATGAAGCCAAGCATGTGCTTATGTACTTTGCTGAATCAAGGCCTTAAAGAGGAAGTGTGGTGTTGCAGTCCCATTTGCCATGAAAATTCATCATTGTTGTGGAATTCAGCTCATGAAAGAAGAATCTATGATTTGTGTAGGGAATATGAAGAAATATGGCACCTGTGTGGTGCATTAAATACTAGGCAACCACATGCATTTACATTCTTGCTATCACATTATTGTGAATTATGTTTTTGGATGTGACAGAACATCCTTCATATTAAAAAGGCTGTGTGATTCCACATCCAGCTGATGATATCTACATATTTAAATATGATTACTATTTAAATTCTCAGTTTAAAAGCCAGGGATGGATTCCTATGTCCTCGATTGGCTTTGGGGTTTTGGTCACAAGAATTTTTGGAGAATATGACATATGGAAGTAATGGTCTTTCTACAGGGGATTCCAACATTCAGCTTGCAGAGAAGCAAATTTTGTCTTTAAGAAAGGATAGTTATTATGCTTGAGTGTTCGGTAGAACCCTAGATAGTCATTGACCCTGGTTCTACAATCAGATCCATACAGGTAGACTCGTTTGTCCACATGAAGCCCCACTGACTTTAATGATCCCAGGAGCCAGGGCTATTCCTGAAGCTAGTTGTGTAATATGAACTTTAGCAAAACCTTAAACATCCGTTTTTTGGGAAAAAATAGCCTGAATTTTTAAGTAACAAATTTGTTTTTGTTTTCTCCCCCATTAGACTTGGTAATCCCATCCCCTCCACACCACCCCCAATTGGAAATCAGCACCATTCTTCTAACCACTGAGTGCTGGATGGGACTTTCTTTGGAGCTTATCAATGTGTTTTCTTAATTGTTTGAAGAATTTGTGATGGTGGAGAGCCCAGTAAAAGGAATCAGAGCCAGGACTCTACACCTGAACACACACAAAAAAGAGCACGGTTAAGAAAACCAGTTAAATTACAATCCACCATAAGCAAAATCACGAACAAAAAGACAGAATTTTACTTTGTAAAAAATTACAACTTTCACATATTTCATCCTGGTAGGAAAAACAAACCTAAATTGGCAAAGACATTTAATCATTTTTTTAAACAAAACAAAAATATAAAATAGGTGACTGTTCCTCAAGAAGCTTTTTTAAAAATATATTCCTTAAAAACAAACAAAAAACCCCCAAACCAACAACAATCTGTTTTCAAAGTGTATATCGAATTTGTAAAGTTGTGACAAGTGGTAATTTCTTACAAAGTAGAATTCTGCCAACTTTTAACATCTGATGAATTTTAATTAAAGAATGAAGAGGTGTAGTTAGAGATGGTCAGAAAAATTCCAACAAAACATTTTGTTGGAATTTGCAGATTCCAGGAAATGAAAATGTTTTGTGGAGATGGTTCAGTTTTGACAAAGGTCCAACCGACCCCAGGCAGGTTTTGAATTCTGCCTGTTTCCTGCCAGAATACCCACCTGAATCCTTGGCAGCCCATGCGCTGGATTGCCTGGGAGTCAGGAACCCCAGGGATTTCAGGGTCCATAGCTCTGGGACAGCCCACCTGATAGACTGCCTCAGAATCTAGGACTCCAGGATTTCATTCCCCTTTCATGGAGGATTTCAAAGTCTTCCAAGAAAGGACCTTTCTCCAGCCAGCTCCAGTTACAGTCTCTTACAGTGAAGAATTCTACTGTTACTATGAAAAAAAAACCCTCCCACAAAAAAAACTCCCCCCCCCCAAAAAAACCTGTTGTTAGTATAGTGAGTAACAAGAAAACTTCTCCTATTTGGAACATGCAAGCTGCAGAATACTTGCCTCAGTGCTCAAGTTGCTTATAAATCCACCTTTTACATCTTTGTGAAGTAGTTAATGAAGACTGCTTCCCTTCAAGAGCAGCCACAAAGAAAATAGTGATTCAAAGTGCAGTATTTAGTAGTCACTTGAGAAAAACTGTTTGCTAATCGCTAGAAGCAATCAGGAGGACTTTGGTTTACCCATTGCAAACACAGTGCCAAATTCTGATCTCAGACACATGCCCACATAAATCTCATTATGTATTTCAGGGCAGAATTTAAACTGTTAATATGTCAGAGCTTTTCTTGTCTCTTACAAAACGATACCCCAGTCCTGTAGCCTTATATTTAAAGGTTACATTATCATCATCATTATCGGAAAGGGAGCAAATATGAATTCAGTAAAGTATAATCTAAACATTTTTCCTCCCCTGTGCATAGATGAGTGAGTGCTTCTTAGAGTTTGTTTGCAGCTTTTGCAATTTATTCGGCCAGATCTTCAGCTGGTAAAAAATAGCAGTAGGGAAGTCAAATTTATGTCTGGTTACACCAGCTGAAGATCTTGTCCATTGTTGTCAGACAGTTTGCTTGGTTTTCATACAATAACATTAGCTGTCAACCAAATATGTTACAACAGTAGCATGAAGCATCACACTAGAGCCACTAATTTTATTGACAGCACACAACTTTTTATTTTATTTTATTTTATTTTATTTTTTTAAAGAGAAAGGTTTCTTAGCATGATGAGGGCCTCTGCAGTTGAGAAACTGCATTCAGAGCTCAGCAACAAAACTCAGCCCAGGAACTGTAGCTACAATGATTAACAAAGAGTTTCCAGAAGTTAATATACCAGGAAAAGAGGTTGCTCCTTAGAAGGTTGAGCAGTGGAGAGTGGAAGTTAAAATGAGCTGTACACCATTGAGCTGGAACAAGCTGCTGTTGGGTCATTGATCTGCACTATTCTGTCAGGGCACCACTTTGATATTGTTAATTTTCAATGACAAAAGACTTGTTCTAATATGGGCTGCAGAATGGAGAGGCCAGAAAACTAAAGGGAAAACAAGAAAAGACCAGCTTCACCCAACCCAAAACATGGAGAATTCCAAAGACTGTGGCACAAATAATACCCACAAACAGTAAAGAATCTCTTTTACTATATGAATCAAACATACCAGGCCAGCTTCTTAATTGGTGTAAGTTGCATTGGTTCTTTGAAGTGAATGAAGCTATGCCATTTTATACTGGCCGATGGTCTGGTCCATTTACAATGACGGTGGTGCTGTGCCTAAGAATTAAAGGGTTTTTTTCCTTCTGTAGGATGTGTGTATATATAGAACTGTACAATGTTTTTTTAATAAACATCAAAATCTATAGCTCTCCACACATCAATCCCTTTTTATGACCCCTCATATAATGATAGGTGTGAAAAGGTGCATAAACCTCATAGAAGTTCATCTATCAGGAAGAAGAATGCTCATTCTAAAAACAGGGTAATGAATTATTGTTTGGATCCTCTGTAATAAACTTGAAATAAAGCCCTTAAATTTCAGAGTTTTACTGTCAGTGAGACAGTCATTAGTTCTTATGACTGAATTTCCACTCCATAACATTCATCAGTGTCCCAAAACAGTCCTTCTGTACTTTCCCTAGGGCTCTATTCAACTAAAGTGCAGCTCTGTGGATTCTCTGTCTTGAGGTCTCAATGACATACATGCCAAACTTTACCACAACTCAAGGTTTCCAAGTCCTGTAAACAGTCCAGACACTGCAGATGGTTGAATATTCCACTTTTTCTTCCACATGTATTCCCTCTCATCTGGCCAAGCAGGGAATATGGCCACCACATAATACAGTGTGAGCTCAATGAGCACGCGGATTCTCAGGTTGGGAAATGGTTCTACCAGACATCAGTTCATGGTCTCTGGGGGTTTGTATACAGAGGGAGAAGTGGAGAGTTTGAAGATCAGTGCAAGCTAGTGACCGAGCTTCTATGCTTCCACCACTCAAACATAATAAAAAGGAGATTTAAATGAAAATTAGTTAACCTGAGAAATGAGTTCCTTACCAGGAAAAGCAATAAAGATTTTTGAGTTCAAGACCTGCAAGCTAGCAAACAGAGAAAATAAGCTATCATTTTATGGGGGTTTGTGAGTGAACTTGGGCTGGGGACCACTCAGTGAGTCAGCTGCTGGGCTCAATATAAAGTAGTAATGATAAAACATTTATCTAAAATATCCACTTTAAATTAATTAACCAGAGAGGATGAAGCAAATGCAGTCACATGGCAGCATGAGACTAGCAGACAGGTCAGCTAAGCTGGAGAAAAGCAGGAAACAGCTTGAACAAGCTAAACAGTTGCTGTGGGCTATTTGATTATGTCTGTAGTGTGGAGAAAAGTTAAAACAATACATTGAATAACTATGGTCTGAATGGACACACTGTTTTGTTTCAAAGTATGAGCACGAGCCTTTGCTCCCAAATGACTATTAACCCCAACTTCAAACTTTGGGGGAAATCAAATAAGGTTGATTTTTCAACTGCCTTATTCTCAGGATTTCCTGATTTTGGCTTGGGTTTAAAGCAAAGATACTGAAGTGCTAGAGTGCTAGAGCTTCTCTCAAGTTCTTGGATCAAATGGTTTGCTCCATTGCTACAATTTAACAATTCAGATTGTCACTTGACCCTTAGATCAGATCAACATATTTTGAGTCTTCAGAATCTAGATATAGTATTTTTCAGGTTTTAAATTTTAATTATTTTTATTTTTTTAACTTGAGAGGTACCTTTCATTGGTTTAGCAACAAATGTGTGTGCAGCAGGGCACAATGCACTAAACAGATAGTCTGTCTGAAATAATTTACAGCCTAAGATATTTTAGATTGAGGAGTTACAGGTTTGCTTTTTCAGTCTAGACTTAAAGCACATCAATTCTCTGAGATCCATCCAGTTTTGCAGGGGTATTGGTTTTATTTTTACTGATAAATTACAAAGAGTGTTGGAATGCACTGCATGGAAGTCACAGTGCATGACCAATTTGTTTTGTATTCCACTGTGATGTCATTATACCAGGGCTGTGTAACAGTGAGTTGTGCTCTGAATTTAAAAACGTCTAGTTTTGTAAATACATGCAAAAAAGTTACAAGTGATTAAATTTAGTGAGCACTATCTATTCAAGGTTTTCTGGCCATGGGATTACTGCAATGCTATGGATTCATTAAATAGCCCTTGAAACCTTTTGGATCCACTGTACAGCCTAGATTGACATTTTATAATTCAAATCTCTCTGATGCAGAATTACTATAGCTGCTTTTCCAACTCCAGTCATGCTCTATAAAATCAACATTTCTAGTGTTTAATTGAAACCAAACTACTGAATTAAATAAACCCTTCAGGTTACAAGGAGCATGGGGAAAAAAAGGCAAGATACCCTCCAATTCAGTAAAAAGCAGATGACACCTTTCTTAGTAGCCTCCACTGAATGATCTGTGCATAGGGCCATCCAATTTATACATAGTGCTCAGCATGCAGTACCTCTCAGTGTCCCCAGTTTTCACTTCTGGTAATCTAGTCATTTATGTAAGTGCCTAAATTGGAGCTTTGGGTGCTGACCTCTTGTGAAAAAAAAAATCTAGCTTTTCAATAATGAACTGTTTCTGAGCAATTTCTCCAGCATCAGGCAAAGTTATTGCCACCATTTTTTTCTTAAAGAAACATTTCTACCATGGTTACACCAGAAAAAAAAATCACACCCTACGTTTATGTTTAGCTACATTATGACACCCTCAAAATTTCTTGGCATTGATGCAGTTAAGAATCTTCTTCCAAATCCACATCTGCTGTTCTGGATTTTCCTTTTTTCTAGATACCACTGAGAAAGAATGGATGGCGGCATTTGAAAATCCACAAGACAAGCAGTTTTGTCTCTTGTAGATTGAAGGAATCATTCTCGAACATAGTATGTGAAGATCCAGAGGGCATCCCTGAGCCAGTCTAACAGCATGTGGTAGGACCAACAGCAAATGAAGTAGTCTTGAATTTTGAAGCAGCAGAGAGTTCACATGGATTTATGGACCATAATGTGACCCAAGGACCTCTTGATGCCAATTGGCAGGGGGCACAGAAGCACATAAGGGTATAGGGATTCCCCCCTGAGTTCTCCAAATGGGGTCATGTAAGGTCTTTAGGAAAACATATGTCACTCATAACCATTGTGAAATGTATAAAAAATGTGAGTTATGTATTTATGCTGAAAATTGTGTTCTCTAGGCCTTATACTTCAAAGCAGCTCACTCAAAGGTAGTGTGTCTTGGGACAATCTTCTCCAGATAGGAGATGGGAGACACTTATCTCCCTGGTGGACCGTTTGTATCTCACAATAAAAGTCTATTAGCATTCTAAGTCAAATGCTAATGAAGAGCTGGTGGAGACTTCAGAAGCAAATTAAACAGGAAGAGGTAAATGGGTGGGCTATTTTTTACATGAACATCCGGAGTCTGTAATGGTATATTTGAAGGTGCTGAGACACACACCAGGAAGTTGCCAACAGGCTTGACCTCATGAAAAGGGCATCTTATCCAACCTGGTTGAAAACTCCGGGAAAGGACTTAGTGGAATGTCTTGAGAGTTAAGTTTAGGCTCTAGAAAGCATTTACGATTTTGTTTTACATGTAACCATTTGTTTCCCATATTTTTACTTTATCACTTGGCTCTCTGCTCTGTAATCATAAAAACGTATTCTTGTTCTCACTATATAGTCTAAATGCTGTGTGTTAAATAGAGTGGGAATCCTCCATTGACTCTTGTAAGCTGGGGTGTACTACTCCTTTGGGAGTAATAAATCAGTGTTCTGCAAGAGTCCCGAGGCACAGGGGCTGAGCACCCCAGTGGAACACTGGAGGAACTGGGGGGTTGATGTGTGCCTGTATGAGCCTGAGAGAGACAATGAGGCTACTTACATTGCCAGACACCAGTGAAGCCAGGGAGCTGATCTGCAGCAGGCACACACAAGACTTCCTCATGCAAAGGGCAGATGATAGCAAAGTGCCTCAAAATCCTGTGTATTTCTGGGAAGTGTCACATATAACTGCCTATTTGGTAGGCCAATACTCTTTTGCAGCTGTGAAAACATAAATAATAAGTTCAGATCTGATATTTTCCACATATTGAGACCAATGCTAGATTAATATTACAAACTGTGGCCTCCAATAACAAAGTGTTAATCAACAAACCTCCAGTTCGCTCTATATAGTAAGTTATATTAGAGAGAAAGGATGGTCTTGTGGTAAAAACCCTGGATTGACCATCTGGGTTCTGTTCTTAGCTACACTACAAGCCTCATATGATTGCTTAATCACAGTGTTCTCAGCCTCCATTTGTAAATGGAGATAATAATTCTGTGTGTCTGTTTTGCCTATTTAGATATAGATCTCTGGGGGTGGCGGATCTATTATGTGTTTGCACTGTGCCAGTCAAGATCAGGCCCTGACCTCAAATGAGGTCTTAGTCACTCCTATAATACAAATAATTTGTCTTCAGTGGAGATATACCACAAGTCAATTTGGCTCAATGTAACATCAAGTAAGTTTGCTTCTAAAATCCTAATTGGTGGTGCATCATCATTAATATTCACAACAGTATCAAAGCTCTATTATTATTATAAACAGTTACATCTTGTTCACTTGAGAATTAATTTTGCCACCTTTACTCATGCTGAGTAGCACTGACTCATACAAGCTTCCCATTTAGGTTAATGGAACTTGGTTAAGTGCTATTCAATATGAGTAAGGATAGCAGGATAGGGCACTTTATGCTGTTGCTCCTTTTCGGCTAGATACCTAAAAAGTGAAGACACTGCAGAGACTCACAACTGTGCTCTCACGTGGTTAAAAAAGAACTGCTTGTGACCACATTAAGAATCTACATTCAGGCCTACCAATCCTATCACAAATATTGCAGTGATGCAATGTGAAAGGTTCTTCATTAATACCATGCCCAAATTGATGCATCCCGCTATACCGAATACTTACTGATCTTCAAGGCTGTGAACTAAAGATGAGTGAGTAACAGAATACCCAGCCTAAATGACTGTGCTTGTATCTTACAACTGGTTATATTTCTGGATGTGTTGGATGCCAAATACGCTTGTTTTGAATGAGGTTGCTGCAGGAACTACTACCCCTTAAATCAGAGGTGGGCAAACGTTTTGGCCCGACAGACACATCGGGGTATGGAAATTGTATGGCGGGCCATGAATGCTCACAAAATTGGGAATTGGAGTGCGGGAAAGGGTGAGGGCTCCGTCTGGGGGTGTGGGCTCTGGAGTGGGGCCAGAAATGAGTTCAGGGTGAGGGAGGGTGCTCTGGGCTAGGAGCGAGGAGTTCAGAGGGTGGGAGGGGGATCAGGGCTGGGACAAGCCCCAGACCCTGCTCCCTGGCTGTAGCTCGAGGGTCAGATTAAAATGTCTGGAGGGCCGGATGCAGCCCCCGGGCTGTAGTTTGCCCACCCCTGCCTTAAATGGTTGATCAACCAGAACGGAGTCACTCTTCCCAAAAGCCCACAAATGCTAATTCATGTCAATGGGTTTAGGGGAGAAAATAAAAGGTCTCTTTCAGCTTCATTCTCTGGCTATCCCAGGGCAACTTAAACTGACAGCCCTGTTTGAATGTAAACTCCTTGGGGCAAGGCCTGTGTCTTCCTATGTCTTTACGTACTGTGCTAAAGATACTGTTGTACTTTAATAATAACAACAAATCCCCAAAATACTGCATTCAACGGACATATAATTCATAGTGGCTGACATACATAATGGCCTGCAGTAGTTTAAATAGCCAAGCTCCTGATCTAAAAATTGGAATTTTTAACCTGTGTGGTTGATGTCAGGGAACCATTTCCAAACTAGGTTCCATAGATCCATTTATGTTTAGAGGTTCCTTGTCATGTAATTAATAAATTGGATCAAAACCCCTGCTGGGGTCACACTGATTTACACCAGCTGGAAATCTGACCCTTTATGTTCAGCTAGTGTAGTAAGAGTGTCTGCTGTTACTCTAGATAATTAAGTTTAAACAAACACCCAGGTCTGTGATTAAAATCCAAAAAGCTGTCCTCAGAGTACATTATAAAGAGGTTGAGAGGCAATGACGGAACCTAATGTTAACATCTACATACTTTGAAAGCGAAACAACTGTCAGCTTCCATCTATTTTCCCTCTTTTTGCCCCAAGTTACAAAAAATTGGGAAATTTTTCTCTGCGTAATTTCAGCTGGGAAGAAATATAGCCAAATAACTGCTAGAAATTTGCATATATATTTTGCTATTAAGGGTTAAGGTTTATTCACCCATATTAGTTTTTCTTTTTAATTTTCAAACACACAAAAGAGTGGGAGGGACTGATAAGGCCCTATTGTAGTTATTATATAATATAACGAAAGCTGAGGTCATGTTGACCTGCTCCGCTAGAGTACATCATCTACTTGCAAAAAAGAAAACAAATTGTGTCACATTTTTTTCCATCCATGGTTGTAAATGAAAGGGATATTTTGTGAAACTGAATAATACATTAAAACAACTAGAAAGAAAGACTGATAATTAAATGTGTTCTGTAATTCAATCCCAGCCTGAACAATGAATCTACTCTTTCAGTAATACTTCTTTTTAATTGCAGAAATGACAGCTCTGAGTGGCTCAAACCTTTCGCTGTCATCTTCAACACAGTCAAAACCAATTAAGAAAAGACCTAAAATACAGTTAATTCTTTTTGCCTCCGCTTTTCCATTCAAGTCTCTCCACAGAATGCAGAAGGGCAGCAAGACCTGAAACTGGGATAGTTAGCAGTTATTTTCCAGATTTAACAGTTCAGCAATTAGATTATTCTATGGCAGGGCTTCCCAACAACAGACCAGGATCCTCAGAGGACTCTCTGAAGTCAATTAGACTGTTTGCAGAGTAAGGAACTGCTTAGTATGAATAATGGTGACAGAATCCGGATTTAGGTCAGTTACTGCAGAATATCACAGCAATTAAATTAACTTTGGATAGCCAAATGATTGAGCTTAAAGGGCTGTGAGATCTGGTAACTGTAATGGAACGAGGGGGTCTTTACTAAAAAGTAGAGCTGTTCAGAAAAATTTCCAGAAAATCATTTTGGTGGGCAGCAGTGAAATTAACAAAAATCATGTCAATTTCAGTCAGCAGCTGGGGCCTCCCACAGTCAGTGGCTCTGCGGCAGCCTACCCCAGCCAAAAAGCATATTTCATTTTGGAAACACCATTTTTCTGAAATGAAATATTGTGGGATTTCAGTTCCATGAAAAAGTTCAAGTTTTGGGAGTTGTTTTTTTTCAAAATCTTATAATTTTTTCACAGGACGGAAAATCCATTTCCTATCCAGTTCTACTAAAGACTCCTAGCCAGGCCAAGACTGATTTCTAGCCCCTGTGTCAGTGTGTAGATACATTTAGGATAAGCCCCTTTTTCTTTATGTAAATCATCATGGGCCCACTGGAATCAATGGAGCTATGTTGTTTTACAGCTAAGATTCTGGCCTAAAGAACTTGAACAAGAGAGAAGCATAGGTCTTCCAAGAATACTCTTGCTGCTCTCTGTCAGGTAACTCTAACAATTTCCATATGCACGTGGGTACATTATTGGTTGAAAATAAACATCCTTTCCCTTCCATGGATGTATTAATACTGTTGCCTTCTTCAACCCATCCCTTGGCAGACTGCTTCAGATTCCCATAACACTTTCAGAGGAACAATACTTCCTGGTAGTTAGCATAGACTTCATCCCTGAGTTTAATTTGGGGCTATACATAAAATCCCTGGAGTCCATCGCTATCACACAGAGTTAAAATTCATGGGGGCAGGGAGGGCTGGTGGTCCTCTTCTCAAGAGCTCTATACATTCCAATTGTCCCCGGTGATCCCAAATTAGTTAAGTCTTTATATTAACATGACCAGCAGTGAAATAGTTAACATTGTTGACATTTAAGTAATCATCAGTAGGAGTAACAGTTAACATTCAACACAGAAGAGTGAAATCCCTCAACGCTGTTGCTGCAGGCTATTTGCAGACTCATTTCCGGGGTCTTGTTGAAGTGATTTTCATTGGCATCTGAAATAGCTGGAAACTGAAAAGCATCAGTATTATCACCTTAAATAACATAGCATTTAGGAGCCCTAGTAATGGACCAGGGCCCCATATGTAACCCCAATACATGTCAGCTCTTTGAGATACCTACTTACAGCCAGATTGTTCCAGGGTGCTATGCAGGTGCGCAGTATTGTGCAAAATGCAGGCTATATTTTCCCCTCTGAGTTTCCTAGGTATGCAATGATTGGGTTGTGAAAACCTGTGGTCTAGAACCTGCAGCTGCTGGCTTTTAGGAGACTGCTGTTTCCACACCACCATTTTGCAACTTACCTAGAGTAGGGGACATCAGCCTAGGAACCCTGTAGGCTCAGGGTTCACTGGATTCCCACCCTGCCCATGGAGACCCTGATTCCTTAAATTGCATGAGTGAGGCAAATACTGTAAAACTAGGTGGACCCCTGCTTGCTGCTGCAAACAGACCCTGCTGCAGCTCTTGACATTGCTCCTGGTCCTGGGTTCCCTGCCTCAGTCCTGACCCCTCATCCTGTTCCTATTCCCCTACCCCAGCCTTGGTGGACCCATTGGGCTTTGGACTCTGCACAGACAATGACTGTGACCCGACCCTTTGGGGTTTCTAGTCTCAACCTGTGTTGCATTGTCAGGGAGCAGTGGCAGTTTAGAAGAGCATATCCTGTGCCATACATTGTAGCTTGGCTGAGCCATAGCCTACTAGAGACACTCTATGACCTACTAATTGATCCCAAACCATAGTTTTGGAACCACAGTGTAGTAATAACTTTCTTGCTGTCCACACAGCCTTGATGAGGCTGATACACCCAGAAATCAATCAGACTTTTAAGAAAGGTCAATAATAATCCATTCCAGCTGTGGTTTGAGGAAGCTGACTTGAGTCCAAGAAAGAAAAACCTCCCCCCCCCCCCCGTCAACACCATGAATTTCTGGCTGACATTCTCAGACGCTTCACACTGCTTTTGTCATTACCAGGATTTAAGTTGCTAGCGTCACCACAAAACATCTCATTTACTGGTTTCAAGCAAATTAAACCACCAATAGGATCTTCTGTGAAGAGAGACATTCTTGTAATGGCATGGAGTACAGTAGGGTGACTGAAGAAAGAATAAATAAATAAATTTAAAACACTGTTTAGGGGGTTGCTGGAAATCCAACTGGAAGCTTTACCTAGGCAACTTTTTTACATTCTGGTCTAAATATAACTTCTGGCATTTCATGTAGTTCATTAAGGCCTGGTTCAACTTTCTTATTATCTGTTGGGAGACTTATTATCTGTTGGGTGATTCTTATAGAGGTCAGTGATGGATCTTAACATGGGAGGCAATACTTTTATCAATTGGGAGGCAATACATTTATCAATTGGGAAGCAATACTTGCACTGGACTAACTTTATGGCATATTTTGAATGTAGCTCATGTTTTGTAATTATTTTAGAGATGGATGGCAAAGAGCTATATGTAAAATCTGTGAACAACATGCCATTTTATACGCATACCATGTGTGTGATCAGGTGCCCCATTCAAGCAATCTAGTCACTTTAACCTAAGAAAATGTGATTCTTCAGAGAAACGACGTTTTCCCTTTTATATATTTTTTCCCCTTTTGCAGTTAAGTTCTAATGCCAAATATTCAAAGTCCTTGTGCTTGTGGCGATTTTACTAGGTTTTACTAGTTTGTTTGTTTTTTTAGTTTCTCAGCAATGAGTTTTGAAATGTGGTGGGAAAGTTGAAAAAGGCTTAGGCGCATACAAAAAGAGAGCCAAGCACAACTAAACTGGAGTTTCACAGACCAAAAAAAATAAACATCTCGTATTTGGGGTCAAATTTTGCAGCACTATAGAAAGCAGTAGGACAACAAAACTAAGTAGAGCTCTGCAAGTTGTTGTTTTTTTTTCATTAGATCACATGACAGGAATAAAAATGTGAGTCTAGCCATTGATCACCTTCACCATCATTCAGATCTATTTAGTGCTAAAAGTGAGAATTTCTAAGCACATATTCCATAACAAATTATACATCAAACTAGCTGACAACCAGAGTTCAAAAAAATAAACTATGCCCGCCCCTCTTCCTCCAAATCTTGAGGCTCAAGTGGTAAACATATGGGGAATATTAGAATAAAATAAGCTTGAATCCTGAATTGGGAGATTCTAAAATGATTCATGAAAGAAATTAAACAGACAAGTAAATGTACTCAAAGGGAACAACTAGAGAACTAAATTAATGCAGTATCATGGAGCTACAAATGGATGCAGAAAGATCTAGTTTGTGTAGAAAGGGCCCACCAAATACCCACAAGGAGGACTTCTTTGATCATTTCTTTTTCAAAATAATTACAAATAATAACAAAGTCTGTATCCTAAACCAAGCAAGGGAATTCCAAACCATCAAGTTGGAGGACAAGGAGTTTGTGGTGGAATTTTCAGAAACATCCAGAATTGGCCTCTCTCTTTTCCCACTGAAGTCAATGGTAAAACTCTCATACACCGAAGTCACACAGATCCATGAATGACAGATAATTATCCCTAGATACCCCTAGGTAAAACTATTGTTGAACACTGCTTTTCACATCTGAGGGCTAAACTTGGAACTTTTGAATGGGACCATAGTATAAGAACCAATACAATAATTTTCTAGCAACATTGCCTAGTGCACTGGTTCCCAAACTTGTTCTGCCGCTTGTGCAGGGAAAGCCCCTGGCAGGCCCGGCCAGTTTGTTTACCTGCCTCGTCCACAGGTTCAACCGATCGCGGCTCCCACTGGCCGCTGTTCGTTGCTCCAGGCCAATGGGAGCTGCTGGAATCGGCGCGGGCTGAGGGATGTACTGGCCGCCACTTCCAGCAGCCCCCATTGGCCTGGAGTAGAGAACTGCAGCCACTGGGTGCCACAATCGGCCAAACCTGCGGATGCGGCAGGTAAACAAACCGACCGGGGCCACTAGGGGCTTTCCCTGCACACGTGGCTGAACAAGTTTGGGAACCACTGCCCTAGTGTTAAGTGACCAATTAAAGAAACACCCTGGGTTGATTACCCACTCTCTTACACCTCGTGTAATCATTTACACCAAGGCAAAGTGGAGGTGGGGTGGTGAAATGCTACCATTGTGATCTGACATTTTATTTAGCCTTTTATTTAAAGTTAATTTAGTAATGTATTATACCACCGTAGGTTCGTCTCTGGTGGCTACAGTTTGAAGCTCAGAGTATAAGTCATTTCTGCTACTTGCTTCAGATTTAGAATCTCTATGAAAACATAAAGACCAAGGATAGACACATACATTCTCAAGTAAAAGGTCTAGTCTGTTTTACAAGTTTTATTAAAATTATAATTAAAGTTATTACCCAAGTATATCGAAATTCTATAAAGACCTTTGCACAAGTGACAAATATAGTCATACTCACATCCTTAACAATATTTTTAGGGTCTAATGGCTGCCTTGCCAATTGAACTTCAGTAGAGGGATGGTTCCTGCTGGCATTTTCCCCTAGGGAACTCATTTTACCCAATCTTGGAGCCCTCTTATCTTGTGATTCAGACTACTCCTAACCCTCTGTGGATGTGCATGTAGAAAAATGTGATTACTGGGTATCTTGTACTCAAAATTACTTATGGTTAATTTTTCGCAATACCGCCTATTGGTATATCTTTTCCGGTAATCTTGTGGAATAGGGTTATTCTTTGGGTCACTTACTTATGTCAAGCATTTCTTAAGCCTATGGCCTAGTATGGCAAAGAAAACCTTACAGGCCTCAGCCTGTAGGCCTTGCATTTCAGGCCTACTTACTAAGATACCCAATATATACTTATTACTTACTACTAAGTAGTCTTATACTTCTAGAATCCTGCAGCTTAAATCTATTTATCATGCAATGATTATATAACATGTTACGTTAGTTAATCATACCATCACACACTACACAACAAATTAATTATAGAATGAAGTAATTGGCACAGCACAGATGGACATGACCACACATTATGTAATGCAGGGGAGATTCAGAGAATTCTGACCTGTCACAATTAACATTCACATGGACAGGATAATTATTAGTATTCTACAAAATCTCTGAGTAACCTTGAATTACTTGTAATTCTCCTATCTGCATGTAGATATAATATGATACATTTATATCCATACAGAAATCTTTATTATTACTTTTAGAAGGGCAATAATGCCTCTAGGTCCCAACCAGGTCCAGGACCCTTTGTGCTCAGAGCTGTACAAACATACAGCAAAAGAAAATCCTTGACCCAAGCAGCGTACACTGTGAACTTAAAGAGAGTGCATGCCTCAAACAACTTACAAAAGCCCTGTCCAGACCTGGGGATAAAAACAGAGATAGAAATAACATATAAGGTGTGCTCCTCCATTTCAGTACTGCTTCCTACTGTCCAGTGAGGAGAGCAGCTTATTATTTCAGTGAAAATGATTAACTGTGCCTTGTGTATATTAATCCCAACAATCTTTTCCTTTCTTTTAATCACTGAAAATAGAAATTTAAACGAAGAAGCAGCCCTACCCAAGCAGCCAAGCTTAAAATATCTTTGCATTTAGACAGAATGGCATCTGACATTTCTACATCCTTGTGACATCCAAACTCTTTTTACCCTCTGGAAAGTGCCAACATATGGAAGAATAGCAGAAAGTGAGAATTTGCCTGCTGGTCTGGGGACATCTGGAACTTTTATTTACTATGAAAGTTCAGTATGTCCCAATTAAATCAGGACACTTGAGAGATAAGGAGATTGAAACAGCCCCCAAAGCTTTGATCTAATGTGATTAAGTTGGCTGTGTAGCGCTAATGATAGACACATTCCAAACAGCAAAAATATAAGTAGGTATTAAGGGTTTTTACTGTTGTGATCTTAGGAGAATATCTGCAACCCAAAGGCTGCTATTCTCTGTTTGCAAATTCTATTGTATGTCATTCACTTATAACTCTTGGCTTTTAGAATACAATCCTTCTTTAATAATGCACACTTCTTTGGAACACATGAAGCCATCACCTCATAAGAGCATCTTTATTTGATCCCTTTAACCTTCTGGTCTCCTTTGTCTCCTTGCCCCTCTGTCTTTAGATTGTGAGCTATTTGGAGCAGGGACTGACTTCTATTCTGTGTGGGAAATACTCATTGCATTGTGGACACTACCAGAATAATATCTGAAGCGAATGTACCATGCTTTGTAGTGTAACACCACGTTTGCAGGCTACAGTTTTGAATAAGGAAGGAGATATTTTGTTAGACACCTGACCAGAGATGTGGTGGGACGTCTGAGGGCAGCCTTATAAGGTAGCTGTTGAGAGCAGTTTGCAGGCTGTGAGCAAAGATGACGTTATCACTTAATTTTCACAAAGAAATGTTTCTCAAAAAGTCTGAGGACAAATAAAGGGAAATGTCAATGAATGTGTTCAGGGGAACTGAAACAATCTAAAAAGAAAAGAATGGAAAGAAAATCTGTTTACAAGCTCATAATTTTAAAATGTCTGCAAAATGGTATCAATTTTCATTACCCAATGTTATATATACACACATTCTAAGTGACTAAAAAAAATAAGTTGTGATTCACGCCAAATATGTTTCTCTTCCCCCCTCCGCCCCCCGCCTCTCCCCCCACCATGATAGATTGTATTTGATTGAACAGTTGCTGGTTTGGAATGGTCATTAAAATGCATATATTCAAATAGTTGTAGTATAGTGTATTGTCCAGGTGGTTCACTTCCCCTTTTTATCTAGCTGTATACATCCTATCTGGTACTTAAGTTATACAGAAATAATGTGATTCTTACTAAGGGTAAGGACTGTTATTACAAAATAACAGTTAAGTTGCTTGATGGCAGCAATTTTTTTTTAAATGCTGTCCTCAAAAATGACTTGATGTCTTTCAGTCCTTCTACCACTGGGCTTCCAGAGCGTTGGGGAGTTGATGTACTGGGACTTAGAGGAGACATCTGGATCCTGAATATTTGCTTCAAGTTCATACAGTGGAACAGTTGTGGTGCTACAGGAGACAGAATATGCACTTCCACTCAGAGAAAAAGCAATCTTAATCCAGGTGAACAGAAAAGGTAGATTAAGGGTTTGTCCACACGAAGTTAATGTGTGGCAAGCTAGGGTGTACATGTACACCACCCCAGACTACTGCTTACTATATCACTCTGTGGACTCTGCAATCATACACGAAAAGTTCCAGGAGCCTTGACCCATGTACTTTGACACCCTCACACCTTTGACACTCTGCAGAGTATAGCTTGACTTGACCCATGGACCTGTGCCAGTATCACTACAAAAGGCAGAGTTAAGGTTACATGGGTAACATAATTTTGTCATTTCCTGATTATTTTCATTTCCTCGCTTTGCAACCCTAACATTGTTTTAGTGTATTTTTGTAAGGAATATCACATGGAATATATGGCCTTGTCTACACTGCCACTTTACAGCTCTGAAACTTTCTTGCTCAGGGGGGTGAGTTTCAGCACTGTAAAGTGGCAGTGTAGCCACGCCCCCAGCTGCTGGTAGCCAAGCCCACATGGGGGGTGGGTTTTTTACAACACTGGGAGAGCTCTCTCCCAGCACTGGTGCCATGACTATACAGCCACGTTAAAGTTGGTAGTGAAGACATACCCTAAGTTTCCCATCCTGATGTCAAGAGTTTTGCCAGTAGCTTCAGCAGAAGGATTATGATGTGTATGCATCTCCATAAAACATGTTATATACACCCACAACCACAATTTCCAAGAATGCAAGTTTCTTAGCCTTCGTATATTCCAGTATATGTGTTCCTGTGTTTATATCTTATAGACATGTACACATATGATGATCCTCCTCCTACTGAAGCTACTGCCAAAACTCCTGACTGCAGCAGGAGCAGAATTCAGGCCTTCAGTCATTTGAAACATGCTGACTATATACATTGGAAGATCATCAATTCTTCTGTGACACTGCCGATGAAAATTAGAAAACAGAGCAAAGACAACACAGAAAAAGCTGAGCAGCAACAACATGAATGTACTATGGTAACAATCAATTCTTTTCAGATGCACATGTCACACTAAGCAGTTATAATAATGACACATTAGCACTGGTTCTGTAAGTATAATTATTGGTCAAGGACAGATTATTGTAAAACAGCTAATAAACAGGAAACATTAGCTTCTCTAGCACAGGGCCATTACAAAACCAATATTAGTCCTATGTGCTATATACACATTTTCTATGAAGCCAATTAACCTCTTTATTTGGAAGCACAAGCTTCGTTATTGTTCAGTGTGGCAGCTAATCCTTCACAGCAGATAATTTTCAATGAGCATAAGTGGAATGAGTTGTGTTTGCCTCAACCAAGTTCTTGTACAATTAAAAGAAAGATTAATTGTTTGATTTACTAAACATTGGTACATAGGAATGTTAAGCAGCTTATAGTTCTGGATTGTAGAAGTCTAAGCATCTGTTGCTGGAGGGTAGTGCAGACACTTGCACTATACCCATCCTTCCATTGCCTCACCTTCCCAATTGGCTTAGCCCTACAGGCACTAACATGCCCTTGTGAGTCAGCTAAAGTCAGCAGCATAGTTTTTGGTCACATCACCTCAGTTCTAGCTGGTTTTAAATTTAATCCCATGGACAATATGGCCTTTCATGTATGTGCCTTCTAAACAATGTTATCTCTTTAGTTTAAAACTACCTAACAGCCATCTACAGAATGATTTCTGTTGGGTAATAATTTCAAGCTGGTTAAAACTAGTATTGAGACAATAAAAATATGAAACTTGGCGATGTCTAATATAGCATTATGAATGCACTGCCACAATAAATAATACATTGCCACCCTACCTTTACTGTTAGGTCACTTAATGCCACAGATTGATGGTTGGAGCAGATTCCAATTCATTCCATTCCCTTACTGGGAAAGAAAAAATAAGTATTTCATGCAAAGATTAGTTTGCATAAAAACAGAAAAAAATAAGTTAACATAGGTGGAACAAACAAAAAGACACTCCCGTTTGGTATGTGGGGTTAAGTTATGTTCTACGACACCTGGGTGTGGAGGGCTAGAATCCCAAATGCATTCTACCCACCCTTCCTCCCAGACAGCCACTCATAGCTTTTGCCTATTTGTGCAAGAGAACTAAGAAGCCGAGTTGGAATTACTTAACTTTTACAGCAGTCCCATTTTCATTATCTGTTGTCACAGATGAGCTTTCCCCTCACATGCAGTAAGAGTAACTCAATAAACAACAGGGATACAGAACTAAGTTCTTGTTTCTTTTCAAGAGTTCCCCAGCTCCCTAATAATAATAATAATAATAATAATAATAAAAAGGCAGAAAAAACAACGTTTTCACCTACCCAGGATGCAAACTAGACCCCTCTACTCTCCCCTGGCTATCATTTCCAAACACAGTAGCCCACCTTTCCACTGCTTCTTTTTTATATCAGAAAGCTTTTTAATTGAGCCACAGCTGCAATCAGTTCTCCAGAACTTTAACTCCTTCTTATCTGGTTTCCTGTGTTACAGCTCTGACAGGAAAACTGGGTTTTTCGTAGGAGAAAAGCAGCGGGCTTTGGCCCTAGCTAGGTGACCATGTATCATGTATCTGGAGGTTTATGAAAACTGGATACCCTGGATACACAAGTATAGATGCTCAATATAGTACTAGCTGATTTAGCTTGATTTACACATCATTCTAGGCTGTGCCGAATAAGATTTTACCTTTGAGCTCAAAGTAGTATGGCAATATTAGGACATAAATGTCACTTTCACACGCAGAAGAAAGAAAAGTTCCAATTAAAAATGTGTTGAAAGTGTTTTGTTTCAAATAATTAAAAAAAAATCTTGAATGCTCATGGGCATATTATGAAAGACATAAAATGGCATAAGATGAGTGCAACTTCATTGGAAGGGCATCTGCTAAGGCCAGTGATGCATTTGATCCGCTGAGTCTATTTGATGAGATAGCATCTTTATGGGAAATTGGGGGGTTTGATTTTATCCAACCCTTTCAGAACAACAGAATAATAATATGTTCACCTTTAAAAGATACAGCTAAATTGTCTGTCTAATCTGTCTACCTAGGTACTGATATGTCCCTCATCTCTTGTGGTATGGCATGGAAACGGTACTACATTTCATAAGAACGGCCATACTGGGTCAGACCAAAGGTCCATCAAGCCCAGTATCCTGTCCTCTGACAGTGGCCAATGGCAGGTGCCCCAAAGGGAATGAACAGAACAGTTAGTAAGTAATCCATGCCCTGGCACCTAATCCCATCTTCTGGCAAACAGAGGCTAGGGACATCATTCCTGCCCATCCTGGCTAATAGCCACTGATGGACCTATCTTCCATGAATCTATCTAGCTCCCTTTTGAACCCCATTATAGTATTTGGCCTTCACAACACCCTCTGGTAAGGAGTTCCAGAGGTTGACAGTGCATTGCATGAAAAAAATATTTTCTTGTGTTTGTTTTAACCCTGCTACCTATTAATTTCATTTGGTGGCCCCTTCAGTTACTTGTATTCTGAATACCTACAGCATTTTTCTTCAAAATGTATCACAACAACATACTAAATTGGGTAATGAATTATATCTTCCTTTGGACAACTGAAATAGTAATATACTAAATTCTGATTAGATTTCTATTAACTAGTGTAAGTGCGACCCATGCAGAACATGGTTTTTGATGGCCATAAAGCCCTCACACTGTTATCTTACTGTCACATTAAAAGTCACTATCTAATGTAACCTTTGTGATTTTTGTGCCTGCATTTTGCAAGGGAAAAGCAGTTGATCATCTGGATTCATAATCACCTTACAAAATATATACATCAAGAATTTGTTTTACTTGTTTTATTGCACATTTATAAGAAGCCCATGGCTTCTTATAATAGTATCTGAACATCATTTACATAACAAAATGAATCTAGCAACTTCTCCAAAACAGAGAAAAATAATCAGTATCCCCTCATACCATTTCATATAATTATCCTGAGGAGAAGTGCCATCATGAGGATATCAGCTGAAAGGATGTTCAGTGTGAAAATTAACTTATAAAATAAACCTGAAGCAAAATGACATTTACAGCTGTTCTGCTAAAAGTACCCAACAAAGAATGTGAACATGTGAGCCCATCTGCAGCTCCCTTCACAATCACAATGCAAGATTGTTATGAGGTCATCATGAGGCAACTAGCATTGATTAATGTTCTTATATAGCAATGCCACTGTATGTTTACGGATATACTGATGAACTTTTGCCAAATCTCACTGAAAACAGCTGCAAGGCAAGACTTACTTTTAACCTCCCTGTTTAATACAGGAACTCTTGGCACAAATGCTGTACTAGTAGCAAACAACCTGTGACCTTACCATTACAAAAACAGATTTGGCCAGCAGGACATGTTTACTTCCTGACCAAACCCCTGACATTTTATATGAAACTACAGTTTTGCAGATACACTTTGGGGAAAGAGAACAACCATAAAAACAAAAGTGAATTCTTGGAGTAGCCTAAACAAATACATATCTTTGCTTGATTTCTCACCTGACAAAGTCCACTTTGTATAACTGATTCTAGATCCTCTGATTCTAAAATACAACTAGATTCACTGATGAAGCGCATGTTATTGAATTATTAAGCCTACAGACCAACTTGTCTGTAGGCTATCTTCACACCCCATTTCTTATCTCAGAGCTATATTGACAGATTTTCTTGATAAAAGACTGTCACCAAATTAAAAGGAGGGTTTGGGGTGATTACCCTGCCGCTGATGGAATCACCCCTTTGTGGATACTGCTAAATCATTTCTGACAGAAATGATTTTTCTCTAAGACTCATAAAAACACCTTGGAAGAGCAAATATTGTTGCCTCTGGAAAGGGCCAAGTGTGTGATTATTTTCAAAAAAATATTCATTATAGAGGATACTCTTAGCCCCTACAAGATCTTCACCCAAGTCAGATTACACAAGCTGAACTCAGTGATATATTATCAGTGTCATTTTCAGAAACAAATGATACTGTAAATATTTCCAGCAAATGCACTTAATATGGATTTGTTTGTTAAATGGTGTTGCCTCCCTCCAGGGTTAAAGTTAGAAGAAAATGTTGATTTCAGTGGGAAAACGAATGAATAGATTTCCCAGTTCCTCACTCTTTCCTGTCTGCGAGCTCACATGTCCCTAGGGTGCATAGATTATCACATGTGAAGAGAGGAATTTTTTCAAGGAGTTCTTTGCTAAAATAAGGACAGCATCACTGGTCCATTGTGTCATTCTGAGAGGCACCATCTCCCTTCTTTTTACAAATAAATCCCCTCTTGAAAAACCTGTTCTGAAATCACCCTTCTAAATACATATTACAGCCAGCCCATGTGATAAACAGAGCTAAGAAAGCTAAAATGAAAGCTGGCATAAAGGGAGTTTACAACAGAGCATATATCCACTATAGGATATAAAAATCCATTCATACAGCTAAAGGCTGTATGGGTGACAGGGAATGGATCACTTGATGACTACCTGGTCTATTCATTCTCTCTGGGGCATCTAGCATTGACCACTGTTGGATATTGGGCTAGATGGACCTTTGGTCTGACGCAGTATGGTCTTTCTTATGTTCTTATGTTGCTCCTATCAGAGAAGCCAATATTGCCAGAGAGGAGTGCCTACTTGACAAACTTAAATGTCTGCAATCTGTTATGGATGGATCACCAGGGGCAACATGGCAGAATGTTAATATCCTCCTAAGCAGCTTGCACTTGCGTTCCTAGGAATCCAGGATTAGGGTGACCAGACAGCAAATGTGAAAAATCGGGACAGGGGGTCGGGGGTAATAAGAGTCTATATAAGAAAAAGACCCAAAAATCAGGACTGTCCCTATAAAATCGGGACATCTGGTCACCCTATGCAGGATATAAAAGCATGGGGCCAGGGAATGCTACAGGAAACGAGATGTGTGATCTTCGTATTTAGTTGAAGCAAGCTTCCCCATTTTACATAGGCACAGTGGAGCAGCTGTAGCTTGTCATTCCAGTGGTCTATAAAATCCATTGCACGGTATTGGATCACAGTGTGTACTTAATGCTTTAAAAAGAAACCCTCAAAGTGTTGGTCCCTGAATGAGGCAAGATTTAGTATTATTTTGTGTTTGATTTACAAAGTGTCTAAAGCCCCAGCCCCACAGACACTTATGCACTTGCTTCACTTTAAGCATGCAGGAGTCCCATTGAAGCCAATGGGACTGCTCAGAAGCATGTGCAAAACTGTAAGCCTGTGTACCTGCAGGATTGGGGACATTATTGCTGTGACGGGTTGGATCACAGAAATCCCCTTGGGAGCTGCCACCCTATGTGCCAAGACTACTTCTATCCCTGTTTTCCCTGCCAGCTCAGGACTCCAGCACTCTGTTTTGCCAAGCCAGACACTCCTGTCTGCTCCAACAAAGACCCAGGGTCTGAATTACCTGCCCCAAAGCTGCAGGTTTACCTGAAAGCAGCTAACAGAAGTGTGCTGGTCTTTAGCACTCAGATGCCCAACTCCCAATGGGGTCTAAACCCAAATAAATCCATTTTACCCTGCATAAAGCTTATGCAGGATAAACTCATAAATTGTTTGCCTTCTATAACACTGATAGAGAGATATGCACAGCTGTTTGCTTCCCCAGGTATTAATACATACTCTGAGTTAATTAAAAAGTAAAAAGTGACTTTATTAAATACAGAAAGTAGGATTTAAGTGGTTCCAAGTAGTAACAGACAGAACAAAGTAAGTCACCGAGCAAAAGAAAATAAAATGCGCAAATCTATGTCTAATCAAACTAAATACAGATAAGTTCCTCACCAGTTCCAGAATTCTCCCTTTTACAGGCTAATCTCCTTTTAGCCTGGGTCCAGCAATCACTCACACCCCTTGCACACTGTTCTTTGTTCCAGTTTCCTTTCAGTATCCTGGGGGGCGGGGTGGAGAGGCTTCTTCTTTAGCCAGCTGAAGACAAAATGGAAGGGTCTCTCACGGGTTTAAAGAGACTCTCTCTTGTGGGTGGAGACCCCCTTCCTCACTCCCATGCAAAGTCTAGCTCCAAGATGGAGTTCTGGAGTCACCTGAGCAAGTCACATGTCCATGCATGATTCATCTTTACAGGCAGAAGCCAATTTACACATGGTATCTTGTATGTGTAGGAAGACTTCACATGTGTAGGAAGTCCAGGAAGACTTCTTATGTGGATTGGAGCCTTCCAAGCTCTTTTGTTTGTTAAGTACTTCTGGATATAGCACTTAATTTGCACATTCCTTTCCCAAGAAGTGACCAAATGCTTTAACTAAGGCTACTTAGAAATCAAGCAATTATACAGCCAATGTTCATAACTTTGAACACACAAATGGTGCCTGCATACAACTAGGATGAACATAACCTTTACATAGATATGTTACATGGCATATGTAGCAAAACCCTATTCCAGTTACATCATACATACATTTATGAGCACCCCTACCCCATAAAGCCTTATGGGGTACACTGTCACAGTCGCTTCAAAGACAGGAAACAAAAGGGCAAAGACAGCTTTGTTTCCTCATCAACTGACAGTGAAGAGTCTACCTCTAGTCCTCCATGTGTGTGGATTCTTTAGTTCTGCTGCTGCTGCTACACTGGCCAACTTATCACAGTGCCATGATAAAGAACCCAAGGTTTCTTTATGGGCGCAGTATCATGTTACAGTGTACGCTGACAATGCTAATTAATAATAGTGTCTTATAAATCAATTCATAGTCAAAATCTTCCAGTCTCAGCCATGGAAGCTAGAATAAGGAACTGACAAGCAGAACTGGTCATAAGAGACTGATCTTTATTTGTGGTCCCATTTCAAAATTACAGCAGTGCCAACATTTCTGTGAATCCAAAACACTGATTGTGCTAATAAACTTCTGTTAAGTGTATTTGCTGGAAATATTTACAGTCTTCTTTGTTCCTGAAAACTGCACTGATAGCATGTCACGGTATTCAACTTATGTCAAATGTATTCTGGACAGAGGGGCTGTGGGGGTTCAACATTTTAGCAACTTTCTCTTAAAAATAAGTTTGGTTGCTTTTAAATTGTCTGACACATCTGTTTATGTATCGGATCTATCAATTGACATTTTTATAACAGCACTCGTCATCAAAGCATCAGAGTACTTTCCAAAGAGTTCAAAATTAAGGTCCCAATCCAGCAATGCATTTAAGCACATGCATAACTCCAAAGACATGAGCAATCCTATTGCCTTCTACCGAACTACTCACAAGTTTAAACACATGCTTCTGGGCTTTGCTGGACTGAGGCTCAAATCCACAAATGGCCTGTAGATTAATTTCCTTTCCTGATTCCCAGTTGGGCATTTGTTTGTTTTTTTTATTTCCTTTTCCTCTTTCTCTATCCCCTCTCCTTGTACTACTTTTCTCTTTTTCTCACTATTAGCCTTTATCTGTTTTTGTTCTCCTTCATCCTTCTTTGCTGTTTTAAGTTACCTGATCAGGGACAGATTCTACATGTCATAGAAGGTTTTTTTTTTGTTTGTTTGGTTTTTTGGATGGCTTCAAACTTCTGAAAATAGGGTCTCAATGCACAGTGGTCCCCAGTCCATGACTAGGACTCCTCAGTGTTACCACAATACAAATAAATATAACAACCACCACTACCACCATGTCAGACTCTTAAGTAGAGCAGATACTCTTTGGAAATATTATAGCACAGTATTTCCAGGTCAAACGGATTGTTCTCCTTATATAACCTAGAGCTTCATTTTATATTTAGTTGAAACACCAGACAGAGTAGAAACAAAGCTAAAAAATGCAGTAATCTGTGTTTTTCCTATGAGCAAAAATTTAAAAAGGAAGTTGGGGGTGGGGTGGGGTGGGGTGGAAGATTATGACAACTTTTGCAATTTCTTGACCTACAGGATATCTCAAGCATATGCAGATGCACCAAAAAAACCCATTACACTGTACAGTGGATTCCTCGATAACATATTTTTTTCAAGAAATGAGTTTGTAAGTTAGGTTTGCTATAACCAGAATTGTAACTGGCATATAATAAAGGCATTGTTATGATCTGGGACTCTCATTCTGCTCCACTATCAGTGGTTTTCACTTGTAAGAGTCTTCTGTAAGTGGATTGCACTGCACTTCAATGTTACTAGACAATCTTTTAGAGAGTCATACACACAAACAACACTACAAATGCAAAGAGCACCTGTTAGCTGTCAAAGAATCTCAGGTTTTTTCCCCCCAAGGTTTATTTTCACATTTTGTATTCCTTTTTCCTAATGTATAAAAAAGGAAGAGAAATAACAATGTCAGCTTCCAAGATGACAAGAACTGTGAATACTGCATATTTTATATGTGCACTGAAAGTGAGCAGAGCAGAATAAAGTTCCTTCATATCATTAATAATTATGAAAAGACCTAGTAAAATTCAGAAACCATTTAATATCTTGATGTGTCGTCATGTTTATTTATTGAAATGCTCATTAGTATTTTCAGTGACCTAGAGAAAGCAGCTGGTGGCCTTTCCATTCTTTTTCCTATTCCTTCACTGAAGTCCTAATCCAGGAAAGCACTTAAGCATGTGCTTGATTTTAAATGTGTGACTATGTCCCACTGGCTTCAGTGGAACTACTCACATGCTTAAAATTAGGATTGTGCTTAAGTACCTAACTAAATCAAAGGCTAAGTGCTTTGTTGGATCAGAGCCTAAATTCATTAAGGACATGATCTAACTTCCACTGAAGTCAATTAGTATTTTGATTGACATCAGGAAACATCAGATCAGGCCCTAAATGGAATATGTGAGCCAAGATCTGATCTAATTTTTCACCTTGGGCCTAATTCTGCCCCACTAAAGTCAATGGGACTTTTACTATTGACTTCAATGGGGGTGGAGGGGGAGGGGACACACGGGCCAGGATAAAGCCCTATATCAGGAAGTGGAATAATTCGACTGAAGTTAATAGATTGCCACACATGAAATGGACAACAGTAATTGGCTCTGTATCTTCATTTCCTTTCCTCTTGAGTTTCAAAAGACACCCTTTTCCTATTTGATGTTGGTGCCAATTACAGAGATGGTGGGGGCAGAATTTATAGTTAGCCAGATTCTGCCTTAAACAGAACTCCTACTGAAGAAGGGAAATGTGTGCCTGATGGCAGAATTTGGCCTAGGCATAGGGAGAGGAAAGCCAAACCAATGATTATTGTAATATTGGAGATTGGTTCAACAAAGTCTGAAGGAAGCAGTGACAGAGAGATGTTTATTTGGTGAGACTTCAAAATAACACACTTAAATGAACCCATTATAAGAAAACTCTGCATAAAATGCAACAATACAAATCCATAATATTCTTCTGTCATTTGAGGTCATGTTAACCTTCTTGAAGATGAAGCCAAGAACTCCCTAAGTTAATCATCATCTACTTTGGAGCTGGTGATTATTTGATTCTGAGGTTTGTCCAAGCATGTGAAAAATTGGTGAAATGCAAGATTCATTTATGCAAGGTCAGAGTAACCTAGATTCCAAAAGAGGTCTAAAATATTATAGGCCTTCACATAAGAAAAGTTTAGTGCATGGCTCATTTAATATTTAAGAGGCCTGTATGTAAGTATGTAAAAGAGTTCTTTTCTTTTGCTATGCTTAGGAAGGTCAAATAATTGTTAATACTAGATAAAGTTTATTTGAATACTAGTTCTCTGAAATTACACTTGGTTTATATTTAGTATTTTCAGTGTACCACAGTGCATGCAAGAAAGAATAAATATTTGCAGGCCAGATCCTCTATTGATATAAATACATGAGGTTCCCCTGTCTTCAGTTTACACTAGGTAAAGATCTGGTCCCATTTTTTTAAACTTTCTCTTTAAGTGCACTTTTCTTTACCGAAATCTTTCAGCATAATGGATCTACACAATTTACACCAGCTGCGGGTCCTCCCCTGGTTTCTAGGATGCCAAACTTGTCCATTACACAGCTCAAAAATCTCTTCATGTGGGTCACTTTCTGAAAAGGGGTTAAAATTGAGCAGAATATCTATAAGGCTATATGGGGAGAAACGTGCATTATAATGGTAATATTTCACTGACTCAGATCTAAACAATCAGCATCTATGATGGAGAAGTGTAAGCTACTGGCTTGAAAATTAACAATTAATTTTATATTAAGTTTGGCAGAATGAGAACAGCACAGTCAATAGCTCTAGCAAACAGTATGATTTATATATCACTTTTAATTAAACATGAATTCTTTAATGTTATTATTAAAAAAATGAGCACATTAGACTTAGTTCTTTTATTATAAATATTTTAGCAGTGGCATAATGGACTGACTTTTTATACATAGTTTTGATTTTTTTTCTCCTTCTTCATGTTTTCCATCTGCCCTACCTGTCAACATGCCAATAGATAGATCAGGGACACAGCCACTGAAGACAAATGGCCAAGTAGGAGACATGCAGAGTAACTGATAACTACACTGAATAGAATGAGATTTGAGGTGATCTTTTGTAACGAGTATTACATTACATTGAAGTAGTTACTCATTTTTAGCTTTTAAATGTTTGTCAGCTACCGTAATTGAAAATGGAACACAAAATTTGTAACAAGCTCTGATATTTTTCCTTTAAAGTATTTTCAGAAGTCAGAGAGATGAGAAATCTTCAGTGTGTAGATTTCCTAATATATGTCTTATATCTGCTGACTTTCCTGTTGCTGAAGGTCAGATGAAATGTTCATAATTCCATTCAGAGCAAGGATTGCATTTTGCCTGCAATACACGGTCCCACACTGAGGCAGGCACTGTCAGGGAGCCCAGAATCTCTGAAATATTTTCAGAGGGTGCAGTGTGAACTCCCATGAGCCCACTCAGTTCAATGGCTAGTGCAAGAAAGGCTAAGCTATGTCACACTTCCTGTCACATCCCCATCTCTTTGGTGTAGGTAGTGGTACTAGCCAGAAGCAGCCCTTGTACTCACAGGAGCACAAGGTTTGTTGCTTTGGCCCAGTCATTTTGTTCTCCTTTACATGTGCACCCACACAGAGGCCAGGCACAGTGTCCTGGAGCTTGTTGTTTGAAATCTGGTAATTTTATTGTGGTTTTAAACCATTACACTATTTATAAAAGGTATATCATACCTTTTTTTTTTTTTTAAAGTGACCTAACTGTTCTGGGTACCTCTTTAAACTGAATACTTATGTGCGGAGTGGAAATGTACAGCTTCAAGGTAAAAGGAGAGGACCTGAATCATCGTCACAAAAGAATATATGAACACTAGGCCATGAGCCACACGCTCAGCTTCCCTTGAGGGGAATGAGAATTGCATGTGCTGATCAAGAACAGTACTCAAATTCTGACGGACAAGGCTGTCACTACTAAGTGTTCATTCTGAGCTCTGAGCACTGCTGACACTCTGCAGTGAAGCAGAACTGCTGATATTCCTGCTGCGTTCCATGGGGAAACCTGAACACGCCCACGTGTGCTCACAAATCTGGAGACAGAGTTTCAAAGCAACATTCATTTCCATATTAACTGAAAGAGGTTTTCACTCTGGCCCCAATTCAGCAAAATGCTTAATTCTTAAATTTCAACACAAGACCAGTCCTATTGCATACTCACGTGCTTGGAATTAGACATGTGATTAGTATCTTGGTGAACAGGGGCTTATATTGGATGAAAAACTCTGAACCAGATCTCTTTATTTCTACCAATAGATGGTGGACAGAATGCTGCATTCTTAAATACACTACTCTTTAATACTCAAATGTTACCCTCATTGTTCCTAATCATACTTAGAAGCACCATCCCTCATCTGAGATTTAAAAGTGCATACCTCAAGAAAGGTACTTTGAAATTTCCAGTACAATAAGAATGACCATATTACCACAATTCTCACTTCATTACAGGGGATTTTTTTTTTAATTTAAAAAAACATGGTAGATGAAATTCTGGCTCCATTGAAGTCAATGACAAAACCGCATTGACTTCACTGGGGCAGGATTTCACGCCATGTTTCTCCTCAGTATTTTTGATCTGTTTACTCTATTTTCTCTTAGGAAATGGTTTAGTCTTTATTCCTAAAGACTTAGTTTCCATATATATATATATTTCTTGTATTATAAAAATTTAACTGTGATTATAAAAAATACTGCATATTTACAAGCTAATCACCCCCTTTTGCCCACACACTCGTAGATCAATGTTGGACATAAAGGGTCAACAAAAGAGTCTACAATAATAATTTTGAAATAAATTAGAGCACCATAGAGATCTAAATATATGATTCTAGTAACTATTATAAAAATGTTGCTGATTTTACTACATTGGAGGGCAGGATCACACTGCAGAGTTGTGTGCGTGATGTCTTCTGTAATGTCGTCTTCTATCATTACCATTCATGATACACTGCACTGTAAATTTAAGCCTATGCTTTAAAAGAAAATGGACGGGATATTTCCTCACCACCTCCTCTGTGTGTCGTAAAGATTTTCCATGCCTGGATCTCCCTACTCCTGCACTGAATGGGGCACCGTCTCCCTGCTTTTGTCAGTCCCACAGAGCATGTTCCACAGGTTTGAGTTCTGTGCTGGGGAAGGGCATGGAGCCTGGGTCAACTTGGCTGGAAGGGGGTGTATGGGAAAAACATTGCCCCCATGTTGATTAGGTAGAAAAGATAATATTTTCCATGGGGCTTCTCTCCCACAGGTCCCAGAGCAGCCATGACCAAGGAAACAAGAGGATGCAAGGGGAGGGGCATGGTCAGAGCCATTGGATAGGCATGGGGGCTCCACATGGATGACACTGTCCTGTGGAAACCCTGACATTTGGCAGATGGGAAGGCAAGCCCCACAGCCTATTACTGAGTGGGCAAACCCAGCACCCTCAAAAGAATTATAGGGGGGACTCTCCCAGAGCTCGCTGCTATGCCTTTGACTATGGAAGGAGTTGGCACCAGCCCTGTATTTGGTATCTATGTAGCTGATATATTTTGTGTGTGAGGACATGGTATTTTATTGTTTTCAGAGTTATTTGCATTGAAACATGAAGATTACAGGTGTCCATTCAGTTCCTTGCATGGAGGGCCTTATTATTCTTCACAGCTTTTCACCTTGTGTCTTTCACACCTGTGTGAAGTGGGTGTAAACAGCTACTAGATCAGATTTATCAACTCATTGGCACTGGCCATAGCATTTATATCCGTTTTTCACAGATATAAATGCCTAAAAAAGTTGAAAGCCAGTGAAGAATTTGGCAGTGTCTTCATCTGTTTAATGATAGGTGACACCGTGCCAGCATATTGATTAGTCATCTAAATATAGATGAGTAGATGCTTGGCCCTGCTAAGCCTTCTTTCTGCTCTTCTGGTGGCACAAACCAAACTTCAATCTGTCTCAGGCACCCATTGTTTAGGAGGCTTGGCTGGGGAAGGGGCCATAGCTCAAGACCTGCCTGTTTGGTAATCCCCAGTTTGCTCGCTCAGCTATGTGAGGGTCAGCACAGCCAGATGGAAATAGAGCAGCTCTATGGCTGCTTTATGTTGACTTGGTGGGGCATACTTTGAGGAGCATGCCTGGATGTAAAGATGGCATATAGCCACCTTTCTTCCCCATCCCCTCAGGTTCTATGCTGAGCCAGACTCTGCCAGAAACAAGGATCTAGCCAGGGATCCTGTGTTAATATATTTTTTTTTGATCAGATTCTTTTCTTTTAAAATGTAACATGCTAAACTACAGAATGTAGCACATCTGGAACCAGTTTCAAATGAACTGGTGACCAATGTGTGGCATGTTAGACATTCAGGAACGGATTCTCATTTCATTTTTACCATCTTATCCTTTGTGAGGCCTGATGTTCCTTTCACTTGCAAAGATGTAACTCAGGAATAACTTCACTGAAGTTAAACCACAATAAACTAATGTCAGCAAAAGAAGAATATGGCCCATTGATCTTAGTGGAGTTACTTCATGTTTAGGCTTTGCCTAGAGTAGGATTTAAAGATGTGTTCACTAACTTGTTCTAACTAATTTTCAAAACCATGTATAGTTTAGCATAAAATATGCTAAACTAGTCCAGTTAAGGGCTATTGGATAGCCTAAATTTAACCAGTTGTGAAAGTCTATGCTGACTTGTCTTACACCAAACTTTTAGAACATTCTGCTAACACTTTCTAACAACTTACCTTCCAATCCAAGTCTAGACAAGACCTTTTGCAGGTGAGAGATAAGAATCAAATTGTTAATGTCTCTTATGTTATATATCCTATAAAGCATGATGAGCAAAAAATTCTGAGTTAAACATTTGGAGCAGTTGGTAACATTCCTAACCCATTACATTTTCAGCAAAGTGGATTATCTTGTCTCAGTGCCTTCTGGTGAACAAATCAACCGTAATCTTGACACATGAATTTATTATGGATTAAATAAACTCAGTCTTAATAAGCTTCAGTTAAAACTACACTCAGTTTGTAGGAGGAAAATTCAGCAGTTAGGGTCCCTGTCACAACCACAAAAATAGGATTAGACTTTTCCAACATTATCTAGTTTAGACTGGTTGTCTGTACACCAAATATGTGATTTTTTATAGGTTTTTGTTAGATATTTGATTGCTTTCTTGCAGCAGTTCCACAGTATCTGAATGAGCTGACTTCCAGATGTATCTCCTCTGGGGCATTAAGTTTTATTTCACATTATCAATCAAATGTTCCAAGATTAGATAGTCAGAGATGGGTGGGGTTTTTAACCTTCTTTTCTGCAACTATGAGAATTATACTCTGCCATCTCCTCTTTGATTGTGCAGTTAGATCTACAGAACAGTGGGGAAATAATTTAAAACATGTTTGATTTAATAATTGAAGCAATGTTTTTATGTATTGTGGTTTCATTTTTTTGGATAGATTAGATACATTGATTGGATAGATAATGGAGTTCACGTACCTGCCTATTTTACATTACTTCTTACTTATTTCATTCTGCATTGCAAACCCTGTGAGGAATTGTATATATCACATCCTAAATGTATGGGGACAGATCCTCAGCTGGTATAACTCAATGTAACTCCACTGACATCAAATACAACAGAAAACACAATAATTGGTTTACGTAACCACTTCATGTCAGTATAAGGGCCAGATCTTTGGATAGTGCAAAGTGGTAATTATAACCTATTTAGGGTGGATGGAGTGGGCAAAAGGGGAGGGGGAATGTCACTCTGTCAAACATGCCATTACCTGTTTCTGAATCACTGAAAACTCAGAAGAAAATGATCTTGAATGTACAGATCAATATCTTAATAAATAGAGCACAACATAGGGTATTAGTTAATGTCTGCAACAGACCACCAAATTATACTACGGAACAGGATGCCTGGCTCATTACACCCTATGTATAATGTGTAGGGAGAAAAGCTGCATGACCATGGGGGACTTCAATTTGAGTGACAGATGCTGGAGGTCTCATGCTGCCAGTTCTAAAACATCTTTGGAATTTCTAAATAGTATGGATGACAATTTCCGAATTCAAAAAGTATGGCATCCAACATGGAGGAATTCTATATTAGACCTCACCTTGAAAGATAAAGAGGAACTGATCACAGAACCAAAAATTAATGATAGCTTAGTTACAAGTAATCATGACTTGAGCACATGCAAATAAAATAAAATCCAGACCAGCAATATACATGCTTAGTGCTTTAAAAGAACCAGGTTTAGAGGGGATGTGAAGGCAGCTATAAAATATATATAAAATATATATAACAAAGTGAATATAAATTGGAGAAAATTTATATGGAACGCAAAAGGAGACAATGAGAAATGTATGGCCAGCAGAGTTAAGGACAATAAAAAGGAGTTTTTAAAATTATATTAGGAGCAAAAAGAATCCTAACAACGGTATTAGTCCATTACTAGATGGAAATGGTAGAATGACCAAAAATAATGCAGTAAAGGTGGAAGTGTTCAATAAATATTTCTGTCCAGTATTTGGGGAAAAAAATCAAATGATATATCATATGATAACACTCTTTCCATTTCACTAGTATCTCAGGAGGATGTTAAACAGCAGCTACTATATCAGCAGGTCTGGATAACTTAAAATCAAAGAGTTTTAAAAGAGCTGGTGGAGGAGCTTGCTGGAGGGGGGATTTGATAGCTGCTTTCAACTACCTGAAAGGGGGTTCCAAAGAGGATGGATCTAGACTGTTCTTAGTGGTAGAAGATGACAGAACAAGGAGTAATGGTCTCAAGTTGCAGAGGGGGAGGTTTAGGTTGGATATTAGGAAAAACTTTTTCACTAGTAGGGTGGTGAAGAACTGGAATGGGTTACCTAGCGAGGTGGTGGAATCTCCTTCCTTAGAGGTTTTTAAGGTCAGGCTTGACAAAGCCCTGGCTGGGATGATTTAGTTGGGTTTGGTCCTGCTTTGAGCAGGGGGTTGGACTAGATGACCTCCTGAGGTCCCTTCCAACCCTGAGATTCTATGATTCTATTACCCTTAATATGGATTTTCAGTAAGTCTTGGAATACTAGGGAAGTTCCAGAACACTGAAAGAAAGCTAATGTTGTGCCTATATTTAAAAAAGGTAAATGGGATGACCCACATAATTATAGGCATGTCAGTCTGACATCTATCCCAAGCAAGATAATGGGACTCGATTAATAAAGAAATAAAGGAGGGTAATATCATTAATGCCAATCAACATGAGATTATGGAAAATAGATCCTGTCAAACTAACCTGACAGCTTTTTCTGATGAGATTGCAAGTTCAGTTGATAAAGATCATATTGTTGATTTAATAAACTTAGAATTCTGTAAGGTATTTGAGTTGGTATCAGATGACATTTTGATTAAAAAACTAGAACAATACAAAATTAACATGGCACACATTAAATGGATTAAAAAGCTGGCTAATTGAAAGATCTCAAAATGTAACTGTTAACAGGAAATCATCATTGAACATGGTTTTTTTCTAGTGGGGTCCCACAGGTCTGAGTTCTTGGCCTTATGCTATTTACCATTTTTATCAATTTGCTGGGGAAAAAAATCACCGATAAAGTTTGCAGAGGACACAAGAATTGGAGGAATGGTAAATAAAATGGAGGACAGGTCACTTATACAGAGACGTCTGGATCTCTTGGTAAACTGGTTGCAAGCAAACAATATGCATTTTAACATGAGTACATTTAAATATGTACATCTAGGAACAAAGAATATAGGCCTTACTTACAGGATGGGGGACCCTATCCTGGGAAGTAGAGACTCTGATATAAAGATTTGTGGGGGAGGGTGGATAATCAGATGAACATAAGTTCCCAGTGTGATGCTGTGTCCAAAAGGGCTAATGCAATCTTCGGATGAATAAACAGGGGAATCTCAAATAGGAATAGAGAGGCTATTTTACCTCTGGATTTGGCACTGTTGTGACTGGTGCTGGAATAGTGAATTCAGGGTCCAAATTCAAGAAAGATGTTGATAAATTGGAGGGGGTTCAGCAAAGAGCCATGAGAATGATTAAAGGAACAGAAAACATGCCTTATAGTGATTGATCTCCTTGAGACTATCAATTTAGCTTAACAAAGAGAAAGTTAAGGGATGACTTTTATTACAGTCTATAAGTACCTACATGGGCTCTTCAGTCTACCAGAGCAAGATATAACATAATCCAATGGCTGGAAGTTGAAGATAGACAAATTCAGACTGGAAATAAGGTGTGAATTTTTAACAGTGAGAGTTATTAGCCACTGGAACAATTTACCAAGGGTCGTGGTGGGTTCTTCATCACTGACAATTTTTAAAATCAAGATTTTTTTTTAAAGAGATGCTCTAGGATTTAATTTGGGAAAATTCTATGGACTGTGTTATATAGGAGGTCAGACTAGATGATCACAGTGGTCCCTTCTGGCCTTGGAACCAACCATTCTATGAATATAGCTTTCTTGATGGAGCTCCACTGTTCTATACCAGCTGAGGATCTGACCCTTATCACTGATGTGAAGTGGTTATGCATACAAATTATTGTACCTGCTATGCAATTCAAACTAGTACTAAATGTTTTTCTGTCACTGGAAAGCTACAGAAGTACAAGTTCCTGCAATTCAGAAAGTGAAGGGATCTTGCAACTGACCAAGTTAAATGGTCAATAAACAGGGGCTGTGTATTTTGCCAATCCATATCAGCACTAAAATGCAGCCTGACACACTAGTTGACTCTCTCGCTGCCGTACGCACCATCGTAACAGTATGTACAACCACTTCATGGTTAAAAGTCATGAAAAGAGTTGATTTTTAGGGTATTAGTGAGAATTATAATTACAACTAGAATAAAGTAGAAAGTATTATACTACATATTGCCAATATTAAAGCATTTATAAGTAGCAACAGCTGAAAATGCATGGGAAGTATTTTAAACTTGATGGTTCAGATATCTTGAAGTTTCAAATGTATGTATTAGAGATCAAAGATCACAATATGTGCATATTTTGTCTCACCAGAGGACATCTCAAATCGCTTCAGGTGCAGATATGTATTTTCAGGGATTCAAATCACTAGAACAAATGCCCCAAACAGCACGATTACATTAAGGTGACTCAGAAACAATTGCACAATAGCTATAGACTCCATTTTAACACTAAATTGGATCTTTCCCTTAGTTTTCATTGTCTCTGTAACCTCAGCACCACCTGGTGACCCCTGCCATAAAAATATAAAAGAGGAACAGAACTAAATATGTTGTTACATTCCCTTGACTTCATAGTTTAAATCAGAACCTCATTTTTATTTTAAGAAGTATTTTTGTGTTATCTTCTATTTTCCTTCCAAGTGACAGGTTAGTTTGTGTTATGTTAATCCATGTTGACAATACAGAGCGGGATTCTTCGTCAGAACCAGGCCTTAACACAACTTTCCATTGACCTTTATCATATAATTAGATTCCCTTCATAATTTCACCTTGATTATCCTCAGTTGAGCTATGAGGAGTCACAGGATATTAAAACAGAAACAAAACAAAACTTTTAAAATTAAAACAAGTTGGCCAATACCAAGAAGTTTTCAGATGCTTTTTTGTGGGGGTGGGAGGGCGGGGATGGTGAGGGGACAATTTTCAGGCAAAACTTGATGAGGTGTTTTCAATTTAAAAGGGAATACTACTCATAAAGATAATTTAGTATTTTAATGTACTATACCAAATATACTAACGCTTTTATGAATTAATCTAATTTTGTTTGTATTTGTCCATTCCCATTTTTTCTTCAGTTTAATGATGGCCACAGTCTTAGCTACAACAACATTAAAAAGACGACCCTGCCAATGACAAGCTGTGCCAAAGTTTTTGTGCTTGTCCATTTAGCCCATGAGGATTTTCTACATGTCAAGCACCACCTACTGCGCTCACTGCAGCCTCAGTTTCCCCTTGTGGGCTCCCCAATAACTCTCAAAGGCTTTCACATGTCCAATACTACCCCTTTCTGGGGTCCTATTTATTAACATAGATTTTTAAAGAAAAAAAGAAAAACTTCCACCTGAAGATTTTCCTTCACCTACTTGTTCTCTACGCTTCAGCCTTTCTAGTTAGTATCAGCTTTCTGCATTCCTCAGGCTGTGGTTGGGAGCTAAGAAGAGTCTTTTGCCTAGTCTACGCTTGCAGTAACCTGCAGGGCACATGTAGCTACACATCTCAGTGAATGACTGACATAGGGAGGCAGTGGGGAAAGACTTCGTTCAACAGTTTCCCACTGCTGGAGCCTTCCACCACTGCTTCACCTCTGCCAGAGCCTTTTCCTGCTGCCAGAGATTTTCACTCCGGGGGGAGGCAATGGGACATTGCACTACTAACAATAGCAGCATAGATGTGGGAGGCGCTGCCTGAGCATGTAGAGCTGTGTGGAGTATATGCCCTAGAATTCTGTCTTGCATCTGAAGAAGTGGGTATTCACCCACGAAAGCTCATGCTGCAGAACGTCTGTTAGTCTATAAGGTGCCACAGGATTCTTTATTGCTTTTAGAATTCTGCGTATCTGTACTCTGCTTGCCTAAGTAGTGCCTCACCATCTATACTGCTATGTATACTTGTGCTAGCTGGAAGAGCAGTGTCTTTAAACCTGCCCTTTGAGTAGAGTTGCTCACATGGCCCTCCTGCTGCATACCATCTAGCACCTCCCAGGACTTCCTACCTTTAGTATCCCTTTAACGCTCTATAGGCTTCTCTTATTTACACCTCAAAGGTCTGATTTAGCCACAGGATCTGGCTAGAATGTGACTTTGCCCATTCTCTCCACCTGGGAGGCGAGCTAATTGTGTTACACATGGGGCTGCATACATCTCCTCTTCAAAGGGACTAGCCACCCAGGATACCACACCATAATTCAGAGAATAAATACACTGAGTTTAATTCTTCATTGCCCTACAACTTGTTTACACCAGTGCAAAGTAAATGCAAAGTGTCTGTTAAACATTCTGATTTGGTAGCATAATACACTCACTTTGCACGAAAGTAATTAATTACACAGGGTTAACAGCAATGAAAATTTAGGTTCATTATAGCTAATAAGCAACTATCTTTTAGTTAATATGGTACATCACACAGTAACAGCTTATGGTTTGTTACAGTGGTTATTATTCTTAGCCCATCTGACAACCCAGAAATCATATCCCACTATCTCAAATGCAATAGAATCCAAATCTATTTCTTTTCCTCACTTCTCCCTTTATGCTAGTCTAGACAGGTGCATTAATCTAGTCTGCCAAGAGCAATCTCTTTATCTATGCAGATAGAAACTTTTTTTTCACTTTTATCATTATGAGTATCTGCATATATACATAGGATAAAATAAAGGTTCCTCACCACATTTTTAGTCAATTTCTACTTAAATTTTGGTCTGATCATCTTTCATTGCATGTTCAGAAATGATTATCTGACATTTGCGTTTGAATAAGAATGAAGGGAACGGGTTGCTGTTATGCTGCATTTTGTTGATAATATTGTTATGAGCTGGATAAAACCCTGTTATGCATTGAGTTAAAACCCCATTGAGACTGGTAGATGTGAACTCACCCTTCAGTTAACATAACTAAAAACAATAGCCTCCACCTAAGACAAAAGGTGTCTGAACCTATGCAGGAGCTTTTTCTGAGTAGGATTTTGAGTAGGTGGGTGTGTCATCTCTCTTCCCTGAAACCAAGGTCAGGCAAGACTCCCACTCCCTCCCAATGCGGTGAAGGCATACCCCAGCCGCTGAATGTGTATACTTTCTCTGCTTTCCTGGCCAGATACTCCTGTGCCATATGCTTATAAAAATGAGAAGTATCCCCATGGAAGATAATGGCGCTACACTGTTGTAAAACTAATGTAAATGAGAGAAGACTCAGGACCACTGTGTATGCAAGGCAGGCCGTTTTGTGGGGACTCCAGAAAAGTGAGAAATAAAACTCTAAGGGGCAAGTTAGCACATCAGAATTCAAAACTCTGCTGCAGCTTAAAGTGGAGCATACACAACTGAATACTAATAACTAATGAATAGAACTGACAAAACAGTGGCATAGAGAAATAATACAAAGATATTATTGATGCTAAACTTTTATTTTACTTAATATTGTAATATATACAATAATGTTCCATCTACATACGTGATCAAAGCACTCCTTGTAAATCAATACGTAAATTAATTCAAGGCTCATTATTATTAATTGAACCTGAATAGAAATGAGTTTTAGCAAAAATAGAATAAAGAAACAAACAGGAATCAAGAGAGAGATTATGTAGGGAAACATTCATTAATATGATTATTTCCTCTGTCTTATACTTAGATACCTACTCCTCTCTCTTGCTCGCTCTCTCTCAAGTATGATTCCAAATACAAATCTCCATTATCCTGCACATCCTGTTCTTGCTTTCTGTGTCTATGTTTTTGTCATTCTCACTGCACATTCTCTCAAATAAGGCCTGCATAGTCTAATAGATTGTCATTATGTTCAGTTTTATTCATCCCTTTTCCAAACAAAATCTAATCTAAGCTGTTAATAATGTTCGCAAGGACATTTCTCCAAACTAAGTTTGTTATATCAGTAATTGGGTTGTACTTTTGAATTAATGAATGGATCACTTGTTTTTAAAAAACATAACACAGATATGCTTATGGCCTTTCTAATAACTTTTTAACATTGATCTTTCTCTTGTTGTAATGGTTTCTTGTTTCTGCAACTGCTGAACAATCAATAAGGTTCCTTTTAGCATGGACCAGGATGAAGTGCCAAGATTAAGCTATTCTCCAACACAGAATTTTCTATTCTAGAGGGTTTTTTTAAAGTGATTTAATTTTATAATATACATATTTAACTTGGTATTAAATTTACTTCAATCCCGGGAGATTATAATCATCACTGTCCCCTCTTTTTCTAGGTAATTCTAAAGGGCTTGATCTCCAATCATGAAGAGATGTTTTGCATGGCTGACTCCCATTAATACCAATAAGAATTACATGCATAAATCTTTCTAGAGTTGGATCCTTCACTGTAATGGATATGAGCAACTTTTATATCTTTGTGAAAGAATTATTATGTTTTGATGTTAATTCTGTCCCTCCTCTTTTGCTTACTCTGTTTCAGATGACATATCTTCATCTTTTCCTATAACAAAAATGCCTGATTTGTTTACAATACTTTATTTGGTAAATCTACTACACTGGATGGTAAGTTTAAATACTTTGTGATCTCATTCTTATGTAAATGTGCAGGTTTTTATCTCAGTCCATTTTATTTTGTAAGAAAGACATTAAGTATCTGCCTACTGATATTATAATAGCAAATATTCTTCTTACTATTGCAGAATACTTACAAAACTATATATATATACACACAAAAACACAGATATTTCTTATGGAACAAAAATATCTCCACTAATAATTATCAGATCATATGTAATTTATTTAGCAAAGTTGGTTTATATTTTCCCTTCAAATAGAAGTCATTACAATCTTCTACATCTGATTGAAGTCAACAAAGTACTGTATACAACTTTGTGCAGAGGGGAAATTTCATTGTCCTATAATATAAATAATGCCACACAAATTTTGTATTCCTGCAGTACAGAGTGTTTACCATTTACTATATAGCTAATTTTAAAATATATGACTCAGGAAATACAAAATAGTTCTGGTTTGTTTTAAAATATTTTGGGGTTATTTTGACAGCCACTTTGACTTAGCCATTGAACTGAGTGGTGTAAGGAGAGAGGGTGTGGTTTGTGTTTCCATTCTACTTAAATGTATTCTCTGCTTTACTTAATTAGATCACTTTTTTTCTAATGCAATCACAAGACCTCCTTCCTTGGTGTAACTATACACTCCTGTTCACTTGGGGAAAGAGTCCTGAGACAAACACTACTGGCTGCCCCTTTTGTAGAAGTGTTTCTCCAAGCCCTGACTCATGCACATATTGTAAAGTACCATTTTTTCCTACAATACTATTTCAAGCTAAGTGGTTGGTTGCAAGGGCTTCTTCATGTTGTGATAGACATGTCAAAACTGCATATTTGCTTGCTAAACATCTCAGAGGTTTGCATTCACCAAAAGGGACTTGGGAGGCATTCTGTTAGATAGTTCATGAGTCCATACTTGCTGACTGATTTGACATCTGTGAACTTGGGCCTTTGGGGGTTGGTCCAAAGCCCACAGAAATCAATGGAAGTCTTTCAGTGGGCTTTGCATCAGGCACTTGTTTCATAGCATTGTGGGCTGGGCAAAATGTCATTGCAGAAGTTGGGTGTAGCTTCATTCCAGATACATATAGGAAACAGTTAAACTCTTTTTTAGAAGTCCCCAGCTAAAACAGAGGCATATATGAGTCAGCCTGGGAATTAGAAGTATGTGGGTAGAAAGTTTTGTTGAGTATTGTTTTGGGTAAGATGGGGCAAGGGAAAGTAAGATAGCAGAGAAAGACTTAGAGAAGAAACAGAAAGCCAGACTTAACCTAACTGGAACAATCTGCAAGACCCCAAATTTGTGGGTAACGGTTCAGATCAAAAGTGGTATGTAACAGTCCTCGATGGATGATGTGGCCTAATGGTTAGTACACTTAGTGCCCCCTCCTCATGTGTCAGTCTTACAGTCCTGGTCCTCCTCCACTCAGAGGTGTACTGAGGAATACAGGTGCTTCAAGACCCTCCTGCAGTGGTAGGGGAGCCCAGGCCCACCCACTCCACTAGGCTCCAATCCAGGGCCCTAGAAAGGTCAACAGTGCCTGCTCCCAGAAAGGTGCCCCTGCTCATTTCCTACCACTGCTTTCCTCTCTTAGCTTTCAGTCCCACATAAGGTGAAAAGAAAAGATAACCAAACCATCAGCCTCAGCTGGGCTCAGCATACAGTCTTACTCTCTAAGGGAGACCTCTCTGCACCCTTGTCACAAGCCTTCAAGGTAGGTCTGTCCTCCTCCCCAGCATCCCCATTCTGTGTTCCCCTTTCAACTCCTTCTCTAGTTGGAGCATGCTCTGCAGGGCTTGAGGGCCAGGCTACCTGGGCCTACTAGTGTCCTTTAACCCTTTCCAGCCCAGTGTGGGGTTTGTATACCCAATCACATGGAAACAATAGCTTTTAGCTTCTTGAGATCAAAATTGTCTTTGAGACGTCAACGGGTGTTCTAAAATTGGTATTGTGGTAAGTCACAGTACAGTTCTGCATTCACATTTCTGGCTCACATGAGCCGAGCAGTACGGTTGCTGTCATAGTCTGTTACCACTTTGGTGTCTTTGTCTCCACAGCCAGGTACTAATATATCCTTTGTACAAAATATCCTTAAGCCCTTGGATCCCTGCTAGTATTTTGCTGGCAGCACTGATATTCTTCAGCTGTAGTTTTTATCCTTAATAGCCATTTGCCAGTTATTCTGCCTGTTGATGTACAAAACAAGGGGAGATAACTTCAATGTTCCTCCAAGATCCCTTGCTGATATCCATGGTTGGCAGCCAGTGCTGAGAATCAATTTGCTTTGGCCGGGTCAGGTAGAATTTCTCCAGTTGTGGATTCCTCCTTTTTCAGTTTCTGCATGTGGTTTCAAATGATGAACATTTGCTGTTATAATGCCTCACTCCATAACACCCACAGCTTTTTATTGGGTGCTTTGTATTTATGATTGCTTTAGCATAAGTAATATGGGGTACTGCTGTTGCTTTGCCTGCCCTGCCCGATGTGGTGAATTGTCTCTGATCTTATCCTCATCTGATTATGTGGTTGTTCACTGCGCTTCCATATTTGTCTCTTGGTAGATGCAATGGCGAGGTCAAAGACCACATTGGATGTTGACTGGAATGGGTTAATGGCCTGTACTGGCTTCTATCACAGTCCTTTTCTCATCCCCAGTGGCCTCTCCCAGCTGCCGACTGACGTTGGCAGGTCACAAAGTCCAAATGAACCCTACTGGGGTATTTAAGAGCCCAGCAAATAAACAGTCTATTTGCCCTCTCTACAGTCTCCAGCCCAGCTCTGCCCTCTGTAAATTCAGACCTTTGTTCAAACTTCTAACTAAACAGTGTCCCTTTTGGGGATTTACACCACTTTACCTGGGGCCAGTGGGGAACCCAGGCCTGCCCACTACTCCAGGTTTCAACCCTGGACCCTATTGCTCAACTTCAATCCTCTGCTGCATTGTCCTTGGAGCTCTTCCTAATAGTCCCTTTTTATCTCTGGCCCTATGTCAGGGCCAACATCCTCAGGTTCTTCTTTCCCTTCAATCCAAGCTACAAAAGTTCAGCCAGCTCTGACTGCCAGGCTCCTTTGACCAGAAAGGAGCCCCCATCTTCCCTCCTCTGCTCCCAGCAGGAGCCAACTAGCTCAGGCCAGGCAACTCCTTTTATCTCAGCCAGCAGGGCTCTGATTGGCTAGTGCTAGCCCCTTTAGCCCTTGGAGGAACAGGTCTCCAGATAGGCCTCTCTAGGCAGGTCTGGAGGACACAGCTTCACTGCTCTTTCCTCCCACATCATTGCTTACTGAGTCTGGGTGGATAGGACTGCAGGGCCTCTGTAAGCAGCTACAAAGACCAGGTACACATTGTCGCACCCTTATATTGCATCACACCTTACTCCGCAGGTGATCTCATTGAAGCCAGTAGGAGTAAAGAGCTGGACAGTATGAATCTGGGCTCAAATAAAGACCAATTTTAAAATAAATTCCAAGCAGTCTTCTAAAACACTTGTCACTGCTTCAGTATTTCCTTTACTGTACATGTTGCACGTGTCCCTCATTGACAGCTGCTATTTTACTGATGCTGTGCAGCACAGGATGTCCAGTCTTATTATGTTTCGAGACATAGGAAATAGAGCTCAGTATTTGAATGCAAAAGAAGGAAGGAGACTTTCAAAGTTCAAGGTAAGTGTCATTTTTTTTTTTAGAATGCTGGGGGAGCAGGGAGAGTCTAATGGTGCTTTACTTAATTTAAAAAACAAAACCTTGTTTGTCACGTCTAATGTTTCCAATAAAATGCAAGAATAATATGGAAAATATTATAATGGCATTATATAAATCAATCATTTTGTAAATCAATAATATGCCTTCACATGTGTCCAGTTCTGGTCACCCCCTCTCAAAAAGTGTGTAGCAGAATAAAAGGGACTCAGAGATGCATGGTGAAAATGATTAGAACATGATTAGCATGAAAAAACTCTAATGAAAAGATATTGAAAGGCATGGGATTGATTATCTTAGAGAGGAGATGAATAAGAGAGGACAAATTAAGGTATGCAAAAGAATGAATGATATAAGGAAGGTAAATCGGGAATTTCTACTTTAAGGTATAAGACTGCCACTAATTATTGAGGAAAATTTTTTCCTTAGGACAGGTCATCTACTCCAGGGGTTCTTCCATCTTCTCTAAGCATCTGTGGCTGGCCACTGTTTGTGACATAATACTGGATCAAATAGGCCACTGGGCTGATCTAGTAGAGTTTCTTAATCAAAACTGGCCCATACACATGGCAAACAATGTCTGTGATAAAGCAATGAAGAGGGGAGGGCACAAAAACTCTAACCAAAAGTCTATCCTTTGTTGCTATTGGATTTTCTTGTCTCTGGGTTTGTTCCTCCAGCATTGTTGCCAGTTTATTGTATAAGGGCCCCATATGAATCCCTTCAGCTTCATTAATTGTATGTTTTGCCTTGGACTGCAAACTTGACAGATGATGGATTTTATAATGTATAAAGCAACATATTGTGGGGCAGATGATCTTGGTTGAACCAAAGTTCCTGTGAATTTTTACCACTGTAAACCAAGATCAGAATCTAGCCATAAGGTACGGATGGTACTCAAGAACTGACTCTTGCAAACCATATGAAATATTGTCTTGCTATGAATTGCAGCTCCAGGCAATACTTTTTCAAAACTGAAACACATGACAGAAGTGGAATAAGTTGTTTACATAGCACAAGTACAGAATACTTATCTTTACCAGTATCAAAGGAGAATAAAGTTGAACTTGAACTATAAGTAACATTTTGCTGATTATTGTTTCTCCTTCTGGAAAAAAGGGATGAAAGTCACTATTGTCATGATTTTTTTTTCACATTCTGCTTGTCTTTATTATTACTCTGATAATTCAGGGGACCAGAAACAAGAGCTGGGTGTTGGTTTTTTTGGGTTTGTTCCCCCTCCTGTTTCTTGCCTGGAAATCTATTTAGATTACTCACCAGTATATGGTCATTGAAGGTCATTTGGTTTACAGCTGAAATTACAGCCTCATCTTGTAATTAGAACTTAAAGCTGAAGTAAGATTTTATAGCTCTTCTGAAAGGATAGGTTGTTGTATGATTAGCTTCAGAATGTTAAATTAGGTGTAATGATAGGTGTTTTCATCATGCAGTTTAGGCCCCCCAAAATTAACTATCTTGAATAGCAACCTTTGGGCTATAAGGAACACTATCCTAGGCCTCTCCTAAATGTTAATTGTATTACACATTAACATTTCCTTTACCGTAAAATGGCAGAAGCCAAGCCAACAAGATTTTAAAATCTTGAGAAGTAACACTTTCATGTCTTTTTTTCAGATTCCCAAAAGCAAGCTGCTTGCTGAAAATGTCCCTTGAATAAACATCCACTTACATACAGTGGACACTTAAAAATCAGCATTTGGCAATAGTTGCTCCACAGCAGTGGTTTCCGGGAAATGTTAACTTTTTACTGGTTACCATGGCACATGAAGCAATCTTTTCAAATCTGCGCACAATGCATCCATCTCTGCCTTAGATGTAAAGCACCAATCACGTAGCATCTGGGTGTCCCTGGGGGTAATTGAACATCATGGAATTTGATGTTTTGTGAACCACACAAACCATCATGGTTTGTGTGGTTCACAAAATGGTGTTTTCTGAGGTTGCCAGATCATCTGGAGTTTGCAAATCTTTTTTTTTTCCTAATGTCTACCTCACCCAAGCAAGATTCAATTTGAGAATGTAAAGTGAAGCCTATGCTCCCTATGAAGGGGTGAGAAACCCATTCCATAGCTAGACTAGCACAAATGGATGCCTTACACATGGTGACTTGATCTCTGCATAGCACTTAAGTGAAACGCTATTCCACCTTCTTTCCCGCCCCTGATCACTGGGACCAGCAGCACAGGACAGAGCAATCTCACAGCTGATCTAAGTTGTATCAACAGTTAAAGTCTCCTTGGAGTTGTTATGCTGGCAGGGATTACTGAAGCACAGTGTGTTACAGCCATGACCTGGTGTAATTCCCAGATGCCTGATTAGGGCTGTTGAATAGTGTAGTTGCACCGCCAGATGTGTATTGTACTAGGGCCATTGGATTGGCCCGGTATTTATAATTTGCATTTGAAAATGTGGGCATTATCCTCTACCTGTGGAGTTTGATGAAGGGGGAGTCCCAGAGAGAGTAGCCTCTAAGCCAGTGGTTCTCAAACTTGGGCTGCTGCTTGTTCAGGGAAAGCCCCTAGTGGGCCGGGACGGTTTGTTTACCTGCCATGTCTGCAGGCTCAGACGATCACAGTCCCACTGGCCGCGGTTTGCTGTCCCAGGCCAATGGGGGCTGCGGGAAGCAGCGTGGGCCGAGGGAAGTGCTGGCTCTCCTTCCTGCAGCCCCCATTGGCCTGGAGTGGCAAACTGCGGCCAGTGAGAGCCATGATCAGCCGAACCTGTGGACACAGCTGGTAAACAAACTGTCCCGGCCCACCAGGAGCTTTCCCAGAACAAGCAGCGGCCCAAGTTTGAGAACCACTGCTCTAAGCCACGTTCGCCACTGCCTTTCACTTTATTCAGTCTTTTATACCCGTGCAAAGTGAGTGCATCTTGATTTGCTGGTTTTACACACTCACTTGGCACAGCTGTAAATGACCACACAAGCTGCAAGGACTAGAGAATCAGAATTCCCTTTCTAATGGATTTCAGCTCAGTAAATCAGATTGCTTCACAGAAACTAGCATTATGTGTACTACAAGCAGGTGGCAACCTCTAGTGATAAATCAACAGTTAGACACAAAGGGCAGCACTGCATATTATCACAAGGGTGTATGCCCACTGTGACACCCTGCACCCCATATTCACTATAATGATATGATTATGATATGGTTATTATACAATTATGATGCATCTTGTACAAAATGTCATGTGAGCTGTCAATGGAAACGTTATGGTTTGCTGAATATCATCCTATTTGTATGCATGTATAATTTTTGTATCTGGAGTTACAAATATTGACCATGCATCTATATTTCAAGTGTGTTTGCTCCTGGGTAACACCCACAAAGTAGTTTACAGCCAGTCTAACCATCACATTGTGAAAGAACTACCCAAGGCAATGGCCAGTCAGTGAAAACAACGGGCCATGGAAAAAGCTTAGCCTCACCTGATAAGCTTTCCTGTAGATGCTTCAGCCAAAATACAACTAATAGCTGCCATGACTCATCAAAGCATGCAAGGGCATGTGGCTAAATTATGTGATATTGGACTCCTTTTTGGTGCTTGTGTTTTTCCACAAACTGTGCTGGGGGCTTTGTTTGGGACAATGAAGTTCCCTCCATATGGAAGAAGCTATAAAATGGGGAAGTGACATCATCACCAGGCCTCACTCTCCCTACAACACACCACCTGAAAACAACTAAGGAACAAAGACTGAACTGGGGAAGGGTGTCCCAGGCAGGATAGAAGTTCAGCCTGTGTATGCAAAAGCTATAACCTGCTTGTACTAGCTTTGCATACACTGTTTGATTCAAATCCTATCTAGTTTATAAAGCTTAGATTGCATTTTTGTTTTATATCTCAGGTAATCTGCTTGGATCTGTACGTACACTATTTATAATCATCTAAAATCTATCTTTCTGTAGTTAATCAATTTGTTTGTTTTTTAAAAAATCTAAAATTGTGTTTTGCTATAAGTGCTTGGGGAATCTGCTCAGGAACAAAAACTGGTGCATTGTCCTCACCACTTTGAGAGAGGGGTGGACTGGCTAATAAACTTACTCTGGTCAGGCTTTTGACCAGGGCAAGACAGTATAGCTCTGGGGTCCTAGGCTGTGGAGGAGTTGGCTTGATCCTCTCTATTGTCAGGTTTCAGAGTAGCAGCCGTGTTAGTCTGTATCCGCAAAAAAACAGGAGTACTTGTGGCACCTTAAAGACTAACAAATTTATTTAAGCATGAGCTTTCGTGAGCTATAGCTCACTTCTTCGGATGTGTGTCTATTGTCAGTTCATGAGTGGTAGAGGAGAAGCCTTCATGTAACTGCAGTTGGGTGTGTCCCTGCTTGTGTAAAGGTTTGCATGAGTGCAGGAGCAGGAGCAGTCTGCAGCTTGCCACAGCAGCAGAGTGTGAGAGAGAGCCCAGGCAGATGAGACAGAGGGTTCAGTAGTACCCCAGTTCCAGGTTGCACCCCGGGGGGCCCTTCCTACTTACTTTGCTCCTACTACAGTAAATACCCCTAGAATTGTGACTATTGCCTTTGATTGAAGATCCTAGATGAACTACTGCCCCTTTGTGCCTATCTAATGGAAAGCTGCCTTTATAGGGTAGCTGAAGACTTCCCACAAGGGAATCCCTAGTTGGTACAAATGCAACGTAGCCAGCTCTTCACAGCCCTCTCCTGATCCCCCTGACAGAGGACAGATGGGGAGCATACCAGCAGGTCTGGACAGGGCACACAGCCTCCCAATATAAATCAGAGCAAGCCTGTTAGCGACCAAACCATTCTTTGGCAGCCTCTGGGATCAGAAGGGTACAAATTATTTGACTTCACCCTCAAATCCTGTGTGGAGCTTGGACAGAATCACGATCTATCTTTCTGAAGCAGCTTATGTGAGGAAGGCTAGACTCACTTCCCCCAACTAACAGACTTTCTACCATTCCTCACAGCTGGGCACTGGCGGGGAGAAAACTCTTTTAGCTCCCATTAAAAGGGCGCATTCAGCTGCATGTGCTGTTCAATAGAAATCTTGCTGCTTCTCTCAGGCTGGCAAGCAACCACCAAGATATCAGTGAATGCACTGCTCCTTGAAGGAGCCAGGAATTTAATGTGCTGAGTTGGATTAAAGTCTTATCACAATCTTTTACTGCAGATACTGTATACAGCCTTAGGAAGAGACTGTGTAGCAAGGCTGCAGTTCAACATACTTTGCCTTTCAGTTGCCTGTGCGACCAGATAGAAATGGTTGATCATGAAGCCCATTCTGCTAACATTTCCTCAGCACTAGTGTAGGTAGTGCCCCCTTCTAGGATATGCTTTGGTTGATGTTCCTGAGCCTAATGAATTTTGGCAGCACGAATGATGATGACAGACAATTGTTTGTCTCAAGTCACTGAACTTTGTTACAAAGTCACAATAAGCCTGTCTGGTTGACTAGTCTCACGTGTAACAAAATCAAAATAAACCTTCACAAGGAATCATTTTCAAGTGCCATTTTACTTTTGTCTTAGGCTCACAAATGTCTCATGTTCTTTCTGATGTGTCGGATATAATGCAAAAGAAATAACCAACTAAACAAGCACATTCTCTATGTGGCTGGTCGTGGATAAAAAGTGCTTAAGAACCATCCATTCCTCCCCTCACCTTCTTCCCACTCTTCTTTTCCTTCAATGTCAACTGATTAGGATGGAGGGTGTGTGTCTTTGGTGGTGGTGGGGAACATACTGGTGTTATTTTAAAGGCTTACCATTAGTAATTGTAGTTGTAATGGATTGGTCATGCTTTGAGCAGGGGGTTGGACTAGATGACTTCCTGAGGTCCCTTCCAACCCTGATATTCTATTATAATTACCTTACCATTACTAGAGCTGGTAGGGTGAAACCACCTACAAGCCCATCATGGAGCAGTGCCCTATTGTGCAAGGTGCTGTAGAAATGGAGAACAAAGTCAGTCTCTACCCAAGAACTTTACATTCTGTGCTCCACTCCACACCCCCATGGTACAATGAACTCCTGCTGGCTATGTTATTTTTCAGAATCTGTTGGTTACCACATTTGTTGTTGGGTTTTTTGTTTTTTTTTTTTAAGAAAAAGATACAATTAAATCCACAATTTGTTAGAAGATTCAAGGCTCATTCTTAGCACAAGTGGAGTGTGTAAATTCAACTTCATGGTGAAGAGCAATGTATACAAAGGGATAAAAGCACCCCAGATCAAATGTTCATAAGTGACTTAGGAGCGTAAGCTTCAATTTCAAAAGTGATTTGGGGCTCTTCAGAGTGTTTAGTCTCATTGACAGTCAATGGGCTTGTGCTCCTGAGGCCCAGATTTGTAAAGCTACTTAGGCATTGCTGCGAAGGAGCCGTCATTTCATATCCAAAAGAGCACTTAGGAGGCTGGGATTTTGACTTTCCCTTTTGAAAATGAAACGTAGGTGTTGCAACACTGAGCACAAGCCGTGCCTAAATACCTTAAAAGAAACTGGGCCTAAGTGCCTTTTGAAAATAGGACTTAGGCTACTAGGGTCATTTAGGCATATCTGAAAATGTTACCCCTTGGTTTTAAGGGACATTGTCACATAAATCGTCGGTCTTGCCATTGATAGTCAATGATAGATTGGCAATATTGGGACCCCAGGGTGCTCACATGTTACCAATTTCAGGATTGGGACCTAAAAGAAGTACAGTGCAGCCTTAGCTTACAAAGGAAAAAAAAAACAAGTGATTTGTATTTTAATTTAACTGTAGCCAAAGTCAAACTTATAAATAACCCCTCCCCCCTCTCTCTGAACTCTAGTCCAAGTACTGCAGCTTGACTTTGCATTGAAGCAATCAAACAAAACTTCAGAATAACATAAGGACCAGTGACCTATCATTTAGCATCAGTTTGCATTTTTCCATAAAAGCAAACCTGTTCATGCTAGAAATGGCCAAAGGGTTTGTCTCATTAAATTTTGTTTGAATGACTATTTTTTCTTCTGATCAAAAATAAAATGTTATTTCTAAGTTACCAAAAAATATGATGAAAGTTCCTTCCTAAAACAAGGCACGACTGCTTTCTTTTAAAAGCAGGGATCATAATTAAAGGCTGTTATTTCCATTTCCTGTAAAGATATTTTGGCAATTAGGTCTATTCTGAAAAGAATTTTTTCTTTTATAAAATGAATAATTGTGTTTCCAAAGAGTAGTAAAGTGGACTAATTCACTCTGGAAAGGATAAAGACAAATGCTCCCTTGCCTATAATTTCTTGCTCTTGACCCAGAGGGTTAGGATAATAAGTCATGATGATATTTATATCTACCTCTTTAAAGCAAAATGTGTTGATAGTGGCAAAAGGCTGGTTTAAAAACAGATCTAATAAGTGATGAAGGACATCATAACTTCACTAAAAAGAGACTCAGTAAACCTCTAACTTTCCAACTTCTGTGGTTTCAAAGTCTGTTCCTGAGCTTGTCCTCCACACTGCACTAACTTTATGATTGCATTCCAGTACTGAACATTCTGCAAGCAGCAATATTCAGGCATACTCCCTGCATCTGTACAGTTCCCATTGTTGTCAATGGAGCTCAGTGGAGGTCTAGGGGTCTGCTTGGATGGAGGAACTTTAAGCATCAGGGTCTATATTAGAGCCCAGATCCTCACTGGGTGTAAATCAGTATCACTCCATTGATGTCTTCCAGCTGAGGATATGGCCCCACATTTTCAAAGAAGCCTCGTTTAACTAGTCTTCATGTGGATGAATGCAACTTCCCACACATTCTCCCATTCGCACACAAACGGCTTGCTCCAGAGCCCAATGAAGTCAACAGATGTTCTCCCACTGACTTCAATATCCCTTACACATTATAAAATGTAGACACAATATTCATTTGTGCTCAATTTGCAGATAAAATGGAGCGTCTGGGCCATATCCTGAGCTGCTGTTACCTGGCATGGCTTAGCTCTAATGAAGTCAAGGGAGTTAATTTAGACCAGCCAAGTATCTGGCCTTATATGTATATTTTATCATTTGATCACAGAGGTTAGTGCACAATAAATTGTGCATACAAATGACTGCATGTGGAAAAAAGTAGCCACGTAAGCAGAGATTATGTTTTGAAAATGTAGATGTTTTAGGAAGGTAGAAGATGGGCTTTCCTTTAGAACGGCCTATGACAAGCCTTAGCCCCACTACACGCCTTATGAAATTGTTTGCCCCTTTCCCTTAAAAATAATGTTAGTAGGTTGCGTAAACATATGTGTTTTTTCTTTTTCTAGGGCTAAGGATTATAAGGACATTGGCATGGACATGACTTCTTGTTTAGCTCATTTGCTCCTATTGGCTAACCCTCAACAAGAGTGACGATTCTCTGTTTGTGACCTCATAAACGTCCAAATATGATATTGTAAATGGAGGGAACATCACTTCAAGTGATGGTCAGGTGCAAAACAGCCTGGGCTTCTGAATAGCTATGATCTTATTATCATGAAGAAATCCCTCACAGTAAAAATAATTTTAAAGGAAGAGAAATAATTTTACAAAAACATAGACACGCCTTAAACAGTGGGTCTCCGAGTCTTCCCTAAAGCATATGTGGATCTGTGCAAAACTTCATATTTTATAAGCATTCATTAAGTGAAATATGGAATGGGTGAACTCTCTTGGCATGATTTTGAACCCGCTCAAGCACCATGGGTTTGACAGTTTGACTTTAACTCAGTTTGGTGTCCTCTTGAGAGACAGATGGAAAGAACAGATGGGGATGTGAGGATGAGTAGGGAGGACAAGAGTCTACAGCAGCTTGTGCTGCTTTTCCTTCAAAGCTACCCTGCTACACACACACAATTCTTGGCAAGCAGTGATCAGGGCCTCCCTTTCTTCTCCTCTCGCAGTGTAAGTACAAGAGCAAAAGCTTGCCATTTTAAATTACAGTTTTCGTTTCCCTGCATGGGGCCTTTAAATTACAATTTTTTTATGGGCAGAGACATTGAGTCAGAACCTCAACTAGATAAAGGCGGTTTTGCACCGCAAACCTACTGCTGCCTTACCCTGGTAATAGAAGAATTTCTTCTGCCTATGGGGATTCTCCAGTGGTGTGGAGTGGCTGTAATAGCTCCAATGTCAACCTGCCTTTCTGCAGGTGGTGCAGAGGGTGTGATTGGGATCTAGAAGGTATGGCCCAAGCCTCACTACAACCACAAAGGCATCCCCCCAAAACTTAAAGTAACCCTTAGGCTGCTCTGAATGGTGCTAGAGGGCCTGCCTAATGCAAATTGGAGGGGATAAAAGGGGTGCTCAAGGCCACCTTTGCAGTCCTCCTACACACTGAGCTTTCCCTAGTGCTCCTTAATGACAGCTCAGTATTGTCCCATTGACTCATCCAATACCTGTAAAAGTGGCATGCACAATTTTTATGTTCCTGTATAGATAACAAATGATACCCAACTATATCACCCCACTATTTACTCCAGCAGTGTGAACACTTCTTTGCATGTTAATATCTCAACTTTTAAAATACTGTGCATTTCTAAGCATTTTGTCTACTTGCCACGTTTTGACTTCTTATTACACAGCCTGTCTAGGCACATATTTACTGAAAATTCATGAAGAATACTTGGTGCTTTCCATCTTCCAAGTGCTTTACAAACATTAACTAATTAATAATGTATTCCCTGTTTTCAGGCATGTTAGTGTTCTTGGATGTTAAGAGGGATTCTGCTAAATCACTATCTCACTGCATCTCTTCTACTTTCTGTCTAATCCATTACATTGGTCAGAATTCTGATTATTGAGCTTTGCTATAGACAGTGAGTCTGCTTCATAATTTCTCCTAAGCACATGCATCCACAAATGCCTTTATAATTCAGACCATGATTCTATACAACACTCATTGTGACAGATAATAGTGTCTGAGTGCATGAGCCAATATGATCTTAAAATAAGCAGAATGCCTTTTACCTGGCTAAACGCTACAACTCCTGTAATATGCCTAACCTCAACTGGCTAGGGACTTGCCCATGGATTCAAACAGGTTTTGCCATTCTCTCCGTCATGCTGTCTGGAGTGGCTCACAACTGAGAGTGCCAACCTCAAGGCAGACTGTCAAAAAGCAGAGCAGACATCCTGAACTGGCTGTATGTTCTATAATTAGATTTCACCAACCCCAGTAACAAATATGAACTCCTGGATCACTGTAACAGTCTTACCATGAACTCACAGACAGCCCCCTTAGACTCTCCAGTCTATCTTGCCACCCAGGCAACCTTGACTTAGAGTGATAAATGGTCACTTACACCAAAGATCAAATATTCAGGTTGCTCCCAGTCTCAAGAGACCAGTCACTTACTCCAGGTCAGTTTGTCTCTTAGATCTCACACCAAAGACAATGTTGGTATCCAATCCTATATTAAACTAACTAAGGATTTATTAACTAGCAAAAAGAAATGAAAGAGTTATTTACAGGTCAAAGCAGGCAACATACTCAAAAAAATGAGTTACAGTCTATGATTCCAAAAGGTGACAGAGATGTAGTAATCTGTCCACTGAATGTCTTTTAGGACTAATCCAGGTTGACCCTGGAGACCTCTGCTTTTGTTTCTTAGCTTCAGCCCTTATAAGAGGCCAAACAGCCAAGAGATAACTATTTCTTCTTGTGAGCATCTTTATATGCCCTTCCCCCTGAGTTCAAACTGATGGAACGGTGCCCTTGCATGTAACTTCTTCATGGGTAGATGGGGCAACCAACAAAGATTTTGTCCTACAATGGTCCATTTAGTTTTGATGGTCTTTCTTGATGGGTGGGGGAAGCACTTTTCCTGTCTGAGTTCACAAGTTCAGAGCAGGCATTTTTACAATTATAAAACAAACTTTCACATTACCTTATAGCATGGGATACAGACATCATAAGTAAGGTTAATGCGTGCCGCAACTTACAAGCATTTTAGAGAGTCTAATCACTAAACAAATCCTTACAAATCTAACACCTGACTCAAAGAATACTAACGTACAGGTGGGCTGGGCTGCTTTCCAGCTATGAATGTGCCAGTGGTCAGCTGACACCTACAGACTTGGTAAGAGCTGGCACCTGGTCTGCCAGCATCATACTGTCATATACTAACTAAGGTCCAGAACACGTAAGCTGTTCTGCACAGACAAATGGCTGTTTAGAGTCTCACTGCACTCAGTGAGCCACAGGAGTGTGCCTGTGAAGAGAAGTATAAAGGGTCAGTGTGTTTGATTTAACCCTTTTCAGCCAAGAGGCCATCACTTAGAGAAGCACTGAGGAGACTCCTCTGAAGGTAGAGAGTCAGGATAAGAAACTTGGTAGTACTGTCCACCATGCCCAGGCCATGTAAACATAATGACTCAGATTTGGTTCAAGGGTGTTCTTTTTCACTGTAAAATTTTACAGAGGCTGCAACTTTATCTTAGGACACCCTAGCAATATCTGACTTCAAGGCTCGTTTGTTGTGATTTCCTATTAGCAGGGATTTACCATCAATTGCAGTTTCTTCAGGGGACTTGCTCACTGGATTGACAGCTCGAGCTGTATTACTCCTGTCTTGTACTGTTTGATTTTTGCCACTGTTTGTAACACATTCAGCTATTGTTCATCTCCATATTATTTTCTCGCTTCAGAATTTTTGTCTTGAACTCTTGAAATGAAAGGCACCTAAAAAGGAAGTTAGGAAAATGTCCCCTTTTGATACTTCCCCTCTAGAAAACCACACATCACCAAGAGTCTCTTTTCACCCAACAGCTTACTTTTCAATACTAAATCTAGAGGAAATTGTCCTTAGAATTTGTTCCACAGAGTGAGTGGCTTCATCTTTGGATATATCATCCACTTAAAGCACAGTACAAGAAGTACAGAACTTAAGGTACTAATAGATAAAATTACTGAGGAGGAGAGCAGCAGGTACTCTCTCCCTCTATCTGTGGGAAGTTTGTCTGAATTCAACACATCTGCACTTTTCAAATAGTTATAATTCTCTCAAAAGATCTGTGGTACTTATAGTTTCGATAAGCTTCCCATGTACATTTGTATGTTTTCATGTTCAAATATAAGAACAGATGCACGAAAACCAGTGTGAAGCTAGCTTTGTTGTATCAGCATAAAGAATTTCTTCTTCAGGTAGCACTCCTGGCAATGCAATTAAATCCACCACACTGCTCTTTTTCAAACATACAACCCCTTCAAGGGTCAACTGATTAGTAACTTTTATTAAATATTAAATTACTGTATTAATTTTTGAAGTTTCCAAGAACTGGAGTTGCATTGAAATTCATTGTTCTTTTCTTTCTTTGAAGCATATGGAGTCATTAGTTAAGCCTGCAACGACAATAGTGCCAATAAAATAAAGTGTGAAACAAGTGAATAGTGTTGCTCTATAGATGCTGCAACAGAACCAGTACCTCTTCAGTGTACCCTTGCCATGCAGAAATTAACCACCTCTCTAAGAACTTATGGCTACTATAACTCTCAGACTAGTTATTATAAATAGCCAACTTAATACTTGGACGCCATTCAGGGACTACTGACCTTGAATTCCCTTCCTATGAGCATGTCTAAAACTGCACAAGCAATCTATGTTAAGCAAGTCCTATATTTATAAAATTTCTAGAAATGGATAATGTGGTAGCCTTGCTTACTGGGCTTGGAACCAACAACTATTTTCACTAACTCTATTTTAGCACAAGGATAAAGGAACATGCAATATGTATCATCAGCTATGTCTTGACCTAGGGGTTGTCACTCCTGCAATTGACTTAATGCCTTCAGCTTGTATTCCATTCAGTCCCCTCTACTAATATGGCTCTCACTCCAGAAGTAGGTGTAAAATAGATGGAAATATCCAGCTGAAAAGCAACTTTTCATTATTATTCCCACCCCCAAAAACTCATCTCAAATCCCTAGAGTGATCTAATTACCCTAAACACTTGAGCATTCTTTCACCTATGACAATTTGGGGGTACAGTAGAGCCACCAAGGCAGTTCCTACACAACACTCCTTACCAAATATTAGCAAAGGGGCCTTGTCCAAGGGAAATAGGATGTGACCAGGGCACCTGTGCAGACTTCTTTTTCCTGTTTTAAGGGACAGAAAGTTAGAACACACTTTAGGTTGCTTTACTGGCACCAGGGGTCAGGTCAGCAGCTCTAGGGAGAGAACAATGATGGTTTAAAGCCACCTTTACTCCCCATCTGAACTTGAGCCAAGTGTTCTTCACACAGCCTGAAGAAATTGATCCTTAACTTCAAAAAAAAACAGTTAAGCTTCACGAAGGTTGCTAATTGGCAAAAGTATACTTATTGCATATTTTATACAACTCAGAACTTCAACACAAGACAATAACCAATTAAGAACACAATTTTTATGCTACCCACATCATAATAAACAAACATTATACTTATCAACAAAAAAAATCTTATTCTAACTCTGATTATATTCATTAAGTATTATTTTTATCTGAAGTTTGGTATCTATGTAACCCCCTCTCCTGTTCACTGGCTCAGTATGAGGTTGTTAAAGATAGGGGAAGCCTGCCTAGTGAGTTTTTACACAACTCTGGGAAACTGGGCCTGAGGCTCCTTTGTGTGCTCTGAGTTATGTGTCAGTGTGTGTACAACTCAGACCAGACTCACTCAGACAAACCACCAGGAACAAGGCTTTATTCTGTAAAGAACATAGAACAGGATTACAAGCAGCCTCTTCACTGCTTGCCTGCTACATGCTCCCAGCTCAGTCAGTGCTGAGACCTCCTTCTGGGGGGCAGCAGAGGGTACATCCTGGCAGGAACCAGGAATTCTCCCAACATGCCACAGTTTGTAGTCCACAACTTGTAGTTCCCAGGGCTGCTGTTAAAGTACATTGGACTTTGGGCTACACCCTTCCCCCACTTATTGAAAGGGCAACCTCGTCCCTTTCCTTAGTCAAAACCTCTTAGGTCAAATATCGCATGCAACCCCTTTTTTCAATTTTTCAAAGAGCTTTCTGCTGCACGTCGCCCCACAGCAGCACTGGCCAAACTCCCCATCTCTGCTCCTCCTTCATCAGGCAGCCCAAATCAAGCTGGATAGGTGCCCTTCACTGTCTTGCTGAGCACCGAGAAGCTGGTGAACTATCTCTGGACACCTGTCCAATCTGGTCCCACTCTGTCTGCCCTTCTCCAATCCAATTAGGTTCATTCAGATTCTCCTCCATTTGGTCGGCCTCCTCCATGGTCCCCATGGTCTGGTCAGACTCCTCCAGGTCAGAGTACTATGGGTCTGAGTCAAAATGGTCTGGGTTTGGGTCTGGGTCTTGTGACTCAGTACAGTGCAGCCCTGGCTCCCCTTCATTACACTGCCCATCTCCCATGTCCTAGGTGTCCCCTGTGTACGCCTTCCCCCTACTGATTTTATTTCCCCTGTAGCAGCCTGTTCTATCTACAGAGCCCCCAGTAAGTTCCTTCTCTGCCCCTGCCTCCAATGGGAAGTTTCCCTCAAGTCCCAGCATGGCTCCCTCCATTTGTACCTCCCTGCCTGCTGGCTGATTGACTCCATCCATAGGTAGAAACATGCATGGTATCATCCATTCCCCTCCTCTTGATTCCAGCTGCACAGCATAGACAGGTAAGCCCTCTTGTCTTCTGATCACGATATAGGGAATTGGTTCCCATCTGTCTCCAATTTCTGTCTCCCTTTCTTCTCCCTGGCTACTAGCATCCTGTCTCCAGGAGCCAGTGGGGCTTCTCGCATCTGGTGGTCATAGTACTGTTTCTGGTGAAGTTTGGCAGCTCCAGATGCCTGTGAAGCCTGATGATATGCTCTCTCTTGGCATTCCCTTAGCCAGGGGATGTACTCCTCCACTCCCTCATCTCCCCGGTGGGGGAAACCCAGGGCCAGATCTACCTTCAGCCTTGGCTGCTGGCCAAATGTTAAGAAGAATGGGAATAACCCAGTGGACTCATGCCAGGTGCAGTTATAGGCATGAGTCATGGGCTCAACATAGTCCTTCCAGTTCGCCTTTTGGTCCGGACGCAGGATTCCCAGCATATTCATGGGTGTTCAGTTGAACCACTCAGCAGTTCCATTCCCTTGAGGATGATAGGACATGGTTCTGCTTTTTGAAGTGCCCAACAGTTTCCAAAGCTGGACCAGGAGATTACTTTCAAAATCTCTCCCCAGTCTGTATGCATCCTTTCAGGGATGCCATAGTGGCAGATGAATTGCTTTCACATCTCCTTGGCCACAGTTGATACCCACTGGTCCTGTATAGGGTATGCCTGAGCATAGTGAGTGAAGTGGTCAGTGACTACTAGGACATTCTCGATGGCCCCTGAGATGGTTCCAGGGTGAGAAAGTCAAGGCACACTAGCTCCAGAGGCCTATTGGTATGGATTGAGCTAAGTGGAACTCGGCCTTCAGAGATGTCTCTTTCTTAGGCAGCACCTTTTGCAAGAGAGGCACCACCCCTGATTGGTGGACTGCATGCCTGGCCAATAACAATGAGTGCAGATGAGATCGATAGTACGGTCAATGCCCACGTGTCCCATGTCCATGTGCAGAGCTTCTAATACTTCTCTCTGGAGTTTCTCTGGCAGCACCACCTGTTGGATTTGTCCCTCTCCTGGGATTGTTGTCCTCCTGTAAAGGATCCCCTCTACCAGCTACAATCACTTGCATTGATTCAGTAAAGTCCGCACTGCTGTTTCTTCCTTCTGCCTCTCCTGGGCACTGGGTGCCCATTGTCTGGGCAGGTAGGTCCTTACTCAGGAGATTACTGCATCCTTGTCCTGCTTCTTTGGGCAGGCCAGGGATTAATTCTATGCCTGGCCTGGGGAGCAGCTCAGCTCTCTCTGTTGCATTCCTTTGACATTCACCCTGGGTTGTTATGGAGGACACATTGCATCCAGCATTCAGAACTGTAGCCACTTCCTCCCAAGGTAACCAAGACAGACCATCAGCATTGACATTACTTCTCCCTGGCCAGTACTTTATGTCAAAGTTGAACTCTGCCAGCTTTGCCATCCACCTTTCACGGATTGCGTCCAATTTAGCAGTAGTAATAACGTAGGTCAGTGGATTGTTGTCAGTCAGCACTGTAAATTGGTGTGTAGATAGTCTCTAAATTTATCTGCAGCTGCCCATTTTAATGCCAAGAACTCCAATTTATGGGCAGGATTTTTTTTTCTGAGGGATTTAAGCCCCAGCCTCATAAACTATGACTCTCTCCTTCCCTGACTGAACCTGAGCCAGTATAGCTCCTAGCCCCTCTGTGGATGCATCTGTCTGGAGTATGAATGGTAAGCTGTAATCAGCATATCCCAGTATTAGTGCAACAGTCAGCTTTGTCTTCAGCTCTGTGAAAGCCTGATCACATTCCTCTGTTCAAACAAAACTGGGTTTCAGAGGGTACGTCTACACTACGGGACTATTCCGAATTTGCATAAACTGGTTTTGTAAAACAGATTTTATAAAATCGAGTGTGCGTGGCCACACTAAACACATTAAATCGGTGGTGACGGTCCGAGGCTAGCGATTTCTGGAGACAGACTGTGGGTAGCTGCTATCCCATAGTTCTTGGCATTTCCGGGTTGAGATCCCAGTGCCTGATGGGGCAAAAATCATTGGTGGTTCTGGGTACAGCCTCACCCTCCCTCCTCCCTGACAGCGGCAGACAACTTGGTGAACCGTGAACGCCATAGCACAGCAAGCATGGACCCTGCTCAGCTCCATACCGCAATCGTGGATGTTTGCAGTATATGCTGAACCAGGACCATGACAGTGATGAGGACGTGGACACAGAATTATCTCAAACGAGATCCTGATGGTAATGGGGCAGATTCTATCCATTGAACGACGCGATTTTTGGCGGGAAAAAGCACTGACACTGGTGGGACCGCATGTGTTGTGTGTGTGGATTCCCAGTGGCTGGCTGAAACTTTCGCATGCGTAAGGGCACTTTCATGGAACTTTGTGACTTGCTTGCCCCTGCCCTGAAACGCCATAATACCAAGATGAGCAGCCCTCACAGGACAGCTACCGGTCAGTCGGGAATCAATTTGGAGTTGGAAAATCTGTGGGGGGGCTGCTGTGATGCAAGTAGCCAAAGCAATCACTAAGCTGCTGCTACGAAGGTTGTGACTCAGGCCATAGTGGATGGCTTTGCTGCAATGGGATTCCCTAACTGTGGGGCGATAGATGGAACCCATATCCCTATCTTGGCACCGCAGCACCAGGGCACTTTTCAATGGTGCTGCAAGCACTGGTGGATCCAAGGACGTTTTCACAAACATCCACGCGGGATGGCCAGGAGATTCAGAGCACACCTGTTTTTAACGCTGCAGCAAAGGACTTACTTCCCAGACCAGAAAATAACAGTTGGGGATGTTGAAATGCCTGTCGTTATCCTGGGGACCCAGCCTACCTTGATGCCATGGCTCATGAAGCCATACACAGGCAGCCTGGACAGTGGTCAGGATCTGTTCAATTACAGGCTGAGCAAGTGCAGAATGGTGGTGGAATGTGCATTTGCAGACCTCAGCCAAACCAATGTCCCCTATGTTATTGCTGCTTGCTGTATTCTCCACAATCTCTGTGAGAGTAGGGGGAGACCTTATGGCGGGGTGGGAGGCTGAGGCAAATCACCTGGCCGCTAGCCAGACACCAGGGAGATTAGAAGAGCACACCAGGCTTCATCAATGGCCAGGGTACAGTGTGACTGCTGTGTTTGTTGATGAACACCCCCCTGGATTGACTCAGTCCTTCGAGTACAGCTTACTTATGCAAATAAAGTCACTCTCATTTAAAAGCATGAATTCTTTATTTTTCATTATAAAAGGGAGAGAAGTAAGGGTGTGCTTTGGGAGGAGGAAAGGAGGGATGGAGAAGGCCATTAAAAAAGGCATCCTTCTGGTTGGGCTGTCCACGGGGTGGGAGTGGGTGGCGGGTGCCTCCCCCCCGCGTTCTTACACGTCTGGGTGAGGAGGCTAAGGAACATGGTGAGGGGGAGGGTGGTTATACAGGGCTGCAGCGGCACTCTGTGATCCTGCTGGCATGTCAGTTTGATCACGCAGCAGCCCCAGAGTTGCATCCCGCCACCGCTGATCTTCCTGCCGCCACCGCTGATTTTCCTGCCGGTCTTCCTGCCGCCACCTCTCATCTCGGTTGTCCCTCCTGTCCTCACGTTCATCCCTCCTGTCCTCACGTTCACTGGCCTCTTTCCTGTAATTTGAAACCACGTCCTTCCACTCATTCAGATGAGCTCTTTCACCATAATATCTGAGAACATCTCATCCTTCTTTTCCTCCGCCTTATCTGTGCTAGCCTTTGGGATGGAGGAGGAGATAAATATTTAGAAAGATACATTTTACAGAACAATGGTTATACTCTTTCACAGTGAAAAGCACTATTCACCTTACATAGCACATGTGATTTCCTACAAGGTCGCATTTTCATCTTAATAGTGACTGCTTGCATCTCTGGGGTTACAGATCTCACAGACACAGGTCCAGGCATCAGGATTCAGCTTGCATGCGGCCATGGTAAGCCACTGTCTCAGTGATTTACCCCTCCCCCCCCAACGCATGGCTAATACCACGCTAGCTCCCTGCTAATCAACAACCTTCCTCCCCACCCACTGCTTGTCCGTAGCTTGGGGAAGATTGACCAAACAGAAAAGATCAAAGTGTTTTTAAGCTGCTGCATTCCACGAACCCAGTAGAAAATACTTATATTAAATTCCTGATTTTTAACCAGGTTATCCTGAACGATATCACTTTGCTGAGGATAACAGAACAAGATAAAGAGCGGATGCTTCTTGAATGCCAGCAGTCCCTGGGACCAAATGATACCTGATTACTTGCTACATGCATGGCATGGTAAAGTGTCCTACCACGGTGGGCAGAACAAGGATGCCTTGCCCAGAAACCTTCTGCAAAGGCTTCTGGAGTACCTACAGGAGCGCTTCATCGAGATGTCCCTGGAGGATTTCTCTCAATCCCCGGACATGTTAACAAACTTTCATCCCAAGTCCTCAGGGCAAATCAATCATTAAAAGGCTTGCTTAAAAACACTGTTTGCTATTTGGGTACACTCACACCAGAGCTCCTTCCAGGGCGTCATTCTCTGCAATAGTTGCTTGTGAGGGCTGGGAGCAGGGTAATTCGTCAGGGGTGATAAAAGCTCCTGGCTGCTGGGGTCTTCCTCTTCTTCTTCCTCTTCATCTTCCCGTCTGCATAATCCTCAGACATGGCAGAGATTACAACCCCACCTCGGAATCCACAGTCAGGAGCCCCTAAAATTGCATGCAGCTCATCATAGAAGCGGCATGTTTGACCTTCCATTTGCTTCTTTGGTTTTCTGGTAGGCTTGTCTGAGCTCCTTAACTTTCACTCTGCACTGCACGGAGTCCCTGCTGTGGCCTTTAGCAGTCATAGCCTTAGAAATTCTTTCAAATACTTTTTCATTTCTCTTTTTGGAACGCAGTTCTGTTAGCACTGAATCCTCTCCCCATATAGCGATCAGATCCAGTACCTCCCGAGCGGTCCATGCTGGGGCTCTTTTCGATTCTCAGGAGACTGCATTGTTAACTGTGCTGATGAGCTGTGCGTGGTCACCTGTGATGATGAGCTCTCCACGCTGTCGAAGCAGGAAATGAATTTCAAAAGTCTTTTCCTGTCTACCTGGCCAGTGCATCCGAGTTGAGAATGCTGTCCAGAGCGGTCAGTGGTGCACTGTGAGGGATAGGAGGCCACCCACCGCGATTGCGCCACCACACTAACCTATTTCCGATATGTTATACCGATATTAGCGCTACTCCTCTCGCCGGGGCAGGAGTACAGAACCGATTTAAAGAGCCATTAAAATCGATATAAGGTGCCTCGATTTAAACGCCTAGTGTAGACCAGGCCTTAGTGGGACTCTCTGATTTCTCCTTCTGGTCTGGGCTTCACCTGAAGTTAATCTGAATAATGGGGCGGCCAGTTTAGAGTAGCCTTGATATATCTCCTGTAATAGCCAGTGTATCCAAGGGCATGTCTACACTATGAAATTAGGTTGATTTTATAGAAGTCAATCTGCAGCAACCGGTTTTATACAGTCGATCGTGCATGTCCCCACTGAGCGCATTAGGTCAGCAGAGCGCATCCTCAATACTGTGGGTAGCATCGACTCACAGAGTGGTGCACTGTGGGTAGCTATCCCACAGTCCCGCTGCCCAATGGAATTCTGGGTTAAACTCCCAGTGCCTGATTGGGCAAAAACATTGTTGTGGGTGTTTTGGGGTACATGTTTTCAGTCTCCCATCTCTCCCTCCCTCCCTCCTTGAAAGCAACAGCAAACAGTCATTTTGCACCTTTTTTCCTAGGTTATCCATGCAGATGCCATAGCACAGCAAGCATGGAGCCCGCTCAGCTGCATATTGCTTTTGTGAGCATTGCAAACACCTCGTGCATTATCCTGCAGTATGTGCAGAGCCTAGCTAGGAGCCGCCAGCATGAGGAAGATTGTGAGGAGGACATGGACACAGACATTCCTGAAAGCACGGGATGTGGCAATTGGGACATCATGGTGGCATTGGGGCATGTTGATACAGTGGAATACTGAATCTGGGCCTGGGAAACAAGCACAGACTGGTGGGACATAGTGTTGTGGGTATGGGATGATTCCCAGTGACTGTGAAACTTTCGCATGTGTAAGGCCACTTTCATGGAACTTTGTGAGTTGCTTTACCCAACCCTGAAGCGCAGGAATACCAAGATGAGAGCTGCACTGACGGTTGAGAAGCGAGTGACGATAGCCCTGTGGAAGTTTGCAACGTCTGACTGTCAGTCGGGAATCAATTCAGAGTGGGCAAATCTACCATGGGGTATGCTGTGATCCAAGTAGCCAGGGCAATCAATACCCTTATGCTAAGAAGGGTAGTGGCTCTGGGAAATGTACAGGGCATAGTGGATGGCTTTGCTGCAATGGGCTTCCCTAACTGTGGTGGGGCAATAGACAGAATGCATATCCCTATCTTGGCACCGGACCACCTTGCCAAAGAGTACATAAACCACAGGGGTACTTCTCAATGGTGCTGCAAGCACTGATGGATCACAAGGGCCATTTCACTGACATCAACGTGGGATGGTCGGGAAACGTGCATGATGCTCACTTCTTTCGGAACTTTGGGCTGTTCAGAAAGCTGCAAGAAGGGACTTTCTTCCCAGACTGGAAAATTACCGTCAGGGATGTTGAAATGCTAATAGTTATCCTTGGGGACCCAGCCTACCCCTTGCTCCCATGACTCATGAAGCCGTACAGAGGCAGCCTGGACAGCAGTAAGGAGCAGTTCAACTATAGGCTGAGCAAGTGCAGAATGGTGGTAGAATGTGCCTTTGGACATTTAAAGGGGCGCTGGCGCAGTTTGCTGAGTAGATTAGACCTCAGGGAAAGCAATATTCCCATTGTTATTACTCCTTGTTGTGTGCTCCATAATATCTGTGAGAGTAAGGGGGAGATAGACTCATAGACCTTAAGGTCAGAAGGGACCATTATGATCATCTAGTCTGACCTCCTGCACAATGCAGGCCACAGAATCTCACCCATCCACTCCTGTAACAAACCCCTAACCTATGTCTGAGTTATTGAAGTCCTCAAATTGTGGTTTGAAGACCTCAAGCTGCAGAGAATCCTCCAGCAAGTGACCTGTGCCCCATGCTGCAAAGGAAGGCAAAAAACCTCCAGGGCCTCTGCCAATCTGCCCTGGAGGAAAATTCCTTCCTGACCCCAAATATGGCGATCAATTAAACCCTGAGCATGTGGGCAAGACTCACCAGCCAGCACCCAAGAAAGAATTCTCTGTAGTAACTCAGATCCCACCCCATCTAGCATCCCATCACAGACCACTGGGCATACTTACCTGCTGATAATTAAAGATCAGTTGCCAAATTAATTGCCAAAATTAGGCTATCCCATCATACCATCCCCTCCATAAACTTATCAAGCTTAGTCTTAAAGCCAGATATGTCTTTTGCCCCCACTACTCCCCTTGGAAGGCTGTTCCAGAACTTCACTCCTCTAATGGTTAGAAACCTTCATCTAATTTCCTAGTGTCCAGTTTATATCCATTTGTTCTTGTGTCCACATTGGTACTAAGCTTACATAATTCCTCTCCCTCTCTAATATTTATCCCTCTGATATATTTATAAAGAGCAATCATATCTCCCATCAGCCTTCTTTTGGTTAGGCTAAACAAGCCAAGCTCTTTGAGTCTCCTTCCACAGATCATCCTAGTAGCCTTCCTCTGTACCCGTTCCAGTTTGAATTCATCCTTCTTAAACATGGGAGACCAGAACTGCACACAGTATTCCAGATGAGGTCTCACCAGTGCCTCATATAACGGTACTAACACCTCCTTATCTTTGCTGGAAATACCTCGCCTGATGCATCCTAAAATTGCATTAACTTTTTTAACGGCCATATCACATTGGTGGCTCATAGTCATCCTGTGATCAACCAATACTCCGAGGTCCTTCTCCTTCTCTGTTACTTCCAACTGATGTGTCCCTGTAATAGTCCGAGGTTGGATCGCTGCAGTCAGTGGGGATCCCAGTCCCCAATTTATAACTAAAATTCTTGTTATTACTCCCTAACCTTGCACTTTTCACTATTAAATTTCATCCTATTACTATTACTCCAGTTTACAAGGTCATCCAGATCTTCCTGTATGATATCCCGGTCTTTCTCTGTGTTAGCAATACCTCCCAGCTTTGTGTCATCCGCAAACTTTAGTTAGCACATTCCCACTTTTTGTGTCAAGGTCAGTAATAAAAAGGTTAAATAAGATTGGTCCCAAAACTGATCCCTGAGGAACTCCACTAGTAACCTCCTTCCAGCCTGACAATTCACCTTTCAGTACGACACGTTGTAGTCTCCCCTTTAACCAGTTCTTTATCCACCTTTCAGTTTTCATATTGATCCCCATCTTTTCCAATTTAACTAATAATTCCCCATGTGGAACCGATTCAAATGCCTTACTGAAATTGAGGTAAATTAGATCCACTGCATTTCCTTTGTCTAAAAAATCTGTTACTTTCTCAAAGAAGGAGACCAGGTTGGTTTGGCACGATCTACTTTTTGTAAAACCATGTTGTATTTTGTCCCAATTACCATTGACCTCAATGTCCTTAACTACTTTCTCCTTCAAAAATTTTTCCAAGACCTTACATACTACAGATATCAAACTAACAGGCCTATAGTTACTTGGATCACCTTTTTTCCCTTTCTTAAAAATAGGAACTATGTTAGCAATTCTCCAGTCGTACGGTACAACCCCTGAGTTTACTGATTCATTAAAAATTCTTGCTAATGGGCTTGCAATTTCATGTGCCAGTTCCTTTAATATTCTTGGATGAAGATTATCTGAGCCCTCCGATTTCGTCCCATTAAGCTGTTTGAGTTTGGCTTCTACCTCGGATGTGGTAATATCTATCTCCATATCCTCATTCCCATTTGTCATCCTACCATTATTCCCAAGATCCTCATTAGCCTCATTAAAGACTGATGCAAAGTATTTGTTTAGATATTGGTCCATGCCTAGTTTATCCTTAACCTCCATTCCATCCTCAGTGTTTAGCGGTCCCACTTCTTCTTTCTTTGTTTTCTTCTTATTTATTTGGCTATAGAACCTTTTACTATTGGTTTTAATTCCCTTTGCAAGGTCCAACTCTAAATGGCTTTTGGCCTTTCTCACTTTATCCCTACATGTTCTGACCTCAATAAGGTAGCTTTCCTTGCTAATCCCTCCCATCTTCCACTCCTTGTAGGCTTTCTGCTTTTTCTTAATCACCTCTCTAAGATGCTTGCTCATCCAGCTTGGTCTACAACTCCTGCCTATGATTTTTTTCCCCTTTCTTGGGACGCAGGCTTCTGATAGTTTCTGCAACTTTGACTTGAAGTAATTCCAGGCCTCCTCCACCTTTAGATCCACAAGTTCTTCAGTCCAATCCACTTCCCTAACTAATTTCCTTAATTCTTTAAAGTTATCCCTTTTGAAATAAAAAACCCTAGTCCCAGATCTATTTTTGTTTATCCTTCCATCTAGTTTGAACTGAATTAGCTCATGATTACTCGAACCAAGGTTGTCCCCTACAACCATTTTTTCTATGAGGTCCTCACTACTCACCAAAACCAAATCTAAAATGGCATCCCCTCTTGTTGGTTCTTCAACTACTTGGTGAAGAAATCCATCAGCTATCGCATCTAGAAAAATCTGAGCTTTATTATTATTACTAGCACTTGTCCTCCAGTCTATATCTGGGAAGTTAAAGTCTCTCATGATCACACAATCCCCATTAGTGTTTACTTCATTAAAAACATTAAAGATTATCCATATCCAAATCAGATCCTGGCGGTCTGTAGCACACCCCAAGCACTATCTCAGGGGAGGCTCTAGTAGCTTTCTTTCCCAGTGTGATTTTTGCCCAGACAGACTCTGTCTTATCCATTCCATCACTTCTTATTTCTTTACAGTTAACCTCATCATTGACATACAATGCTACTCCACCACATTTGCCTTTATTTCTGTCTTTCCTAAACAGCACATAGCCTTCAATACCTGTACTCCAGTCATGACTACTATTCCAACTATTCCACCATGTTTCTGTTATCCCTATAATATCCGGTTTCACTTCCTGCACCAGTAGCTCTAGTTCCTTCATTTTGTTACCTATGCTCCTCGCATTAGTGTACAGACATCTTAATTTTTACCCAGTTAGGCACAGACATTCTACCACCAGTATCACCAATTAGACTGGTATCTATACTACCCTTCCTCCTTATGTCCATTCTCCTGCCCACGGCTGCATCCTCTCTTAGTCTGTTTTCTTCCCTCTCAATGTTGAATTCCAGATTACCTGAACATCTCCCAACCATCTCCCCCAAATTCCTAGTTTAAAGCTCTCTTAATCAGTTGTGCCAGCCTCCATCCTAGAAGTCTATTTCCCTCCTTACTCAGGTGAAGTCCATCCCGAGAGAACAGTCCTCTGTCCATGAATGCTTCCCAGTGGCCGTACATCCCAAAGCCCTCCTTATAGCACCACTGCCTGAGCCATCTGTTGATCGCCATAATCTTCTCACACCTTTGTTGCCCTTCTCTAGGAACAGGCAGAATCCCACTGAAGATCACCTGAGCCTCGATTTCCTTAAGCATCTTCCCCAATCTGGCATAGTCTCCCTTGATACGTTCCAGTGAGAATCTAGCCGTATCATTCGTTCCCACATGAAGGACAATCAGGGGATTCTTTCCCGCTCCAGTTAGGATCCTTTTCAGCCTCAGGTCCACATCCCATATCTTAGCACCCGGCAGACAGCACACCCTTCTGTTCTCCAGATCAGCTCTAGTTACAGGCCTGTCTATTCTTCTCAGTGAGGAGTCCCCAGTCATGTAGACCTGCCTTTTCCTGGTGACAGTGTGATTCTCCAGTCTATCCCCTATTCCCTCTGGCTGCAAGTCCTCTCGATTCCTATTCACCCTTGCAATCCTCCGCAACCCATCCCGTATCCTCCTGGGGCTCATATTTGGTGTTGTCTCCATTGACTCTTCCCCGCTTCCAGTAGGACTAGCTACTCTTCTCTTTTTCCTTGCCCTCTCACCTTCAGCGACCACCTGCTGTGCCCCTTCTTCATTTTCCAACTCCGCAAACCTGTTCCTGAGCTCTATTTCTCCTTCACTGGCCTGTCTTTTCCTCTGCCTGGTTCTCTTAGTCACATGCTTCCACCATCCACTTTCCTCACCCAGCAGTCTCCCCTCAGAAATCTTTGGTCCAGTTTCCATCTGCAAGTCTGAGCTTTTCCCTTCAGCCTCCTCATGTCTTTGCTCCATCATCTGCTCTAACCCCCTTCTACACTTTACCAGAGTTTCCACCTGCATCTCCAGTCCTCGGATCTTTTCTTCCATCAGCTTTATCAGGCGGCACTTCATGCAGACGAAACTCTTTTCAGGTACCCCCTCCAGGATCATGTACATGCCGCAGCTTCCACATCCAGTCATCCTCATTGTGTCTTTCACTGCTGCCTCTGTATCAGTCATAGCCTTCCCACCTAAAACCTGTTAGTGCAGGAAACACAAACCAAAACAAACCCCCAACAGGCACCAGAACACCGGCAGACCACCACCCATTCCCTTCACTAGGCTGTCAGTTCCTCTGCCTAGGTCTCTAAGTCTCCACTGCAAACTCCCCTTGCAAACTCCCACTGAAACTCCCCTGTTTACAGCTCTGTTTGCTGGCTGCTGTGCCACTGTAAAAGGAAGCCTGGGTGTACAAGGATTTGATAATGGGGGAGGAGGAAAGGACAAGGCTTAATTGCTTATTGTAGCCACACTTGCTTGTTCTGGAGAATATTTTAAGTTGCTGCTCATGCTAGCCATGCTGTAGCTAGAGGGTGGTTCCTCTTTATTAAAGCTCTTATTTGTCCTACACTCTGCAGATAAATATAAGCCCTCCCATGTTCAACCTCTGTTATACCTTTCTCCACCCTCAGATCTTCTGGCAGGTGAGTCTTAGCATCGGGTTCTACCAGAATAGTGTATGGTCCCCATCCTGTACCCCAGGGGGCCTTCACAGGTACACTTCTTCCTTCTCCAGCTCTTAATAAGATGGGCTGCTTGCCGGCGTATCTCAAGAATAGCCTCTCTTGGCCAGCGATCACTTGCTAATAGGTTGCCTTCCAGGCTGGTGACTTCCCTTTCAGGCAAGCCAGGAATTGGTTCCCCCACTGGTTAGCTAAATCCTGCCAACTGGAACGGATGACATTTGTCCCTAACAACATGGGGACTCCCTAGCGGTACTTCGTCCCAGACACCACAAGGGCAGGGACTCCCTTGTAGGTTTGGCCAAGAAAAGATAAATCTAACTTGATTTCTCCTTGATGGGAGACTCCTTGGCCACCGGCTGCCTCTATTAGGATATCTACAGGCATGGGATGCAACTTGCCCAGGGTAGGGTGGTTTCTCCAGAAATCCTCTGTGATGGTTGTGACCTGAGACCCTGAATCAATTACAGCTTTGCACAGGATACCATTCACTTCCACAATTTCCTCTTCAAGGGCCCCACCAGGCCGGGATGCGAGGTTGCAACTGGTAAGTTGTGCACACTGATGCTACTGGGCGATGCTACTGGGGGACTTCTCACCAGCTCTACATCTTTCACCTTCCCCTCACTTTCAGGCTTTAGCAGTTTAAAGAAGAGGGAGCCTCGACTTGCCCTGGCCCCCTGGAGTGTGGCTGAGGGGGCTGACGGCAGCCCCGGGCTATGTGACCTTGTCCACAACAGTGGCATATGAAACAGCCTCCGGCACCATGAACACTAACATCAGAGATACCTTGACCATTTCTCCATCTAGAATTTTGGAGCATCGTCCTCACTACGGCACCCTGCTACAGTACTTGTTCCTCCAGTTGTCCCATTCTCTCATGGCTCTGCCTCTGGAGGACAGTCAGTTCTTGGACTAGCCCAGTTAGGCCCTTCACTGCCTCCAGCATCACATGATCTGGGGTACTGCTGGGTGGAGACACCTCAGGAGCAGCCTGCACAGCACCATCTGACAGGGCAGCTCATTGCATGCTGTTTATCCTCTGGGCTGGCATATCCATTTCTACCCTCTATGTTCCTCTCCTGGGCCAGCTGACGCCGTTCTGCTTGCAGCTGTTGGAATGTCATGTAGCGAGGCTGCATAGGCGCCAACCTGTCTCACATTTCTCGCTCCCAGATGCCCCACATGAACTGCTGTGTCAATTTATAATCCCGATCAGGGAAAGGATGGCCCTCTTGGAGCTTCTCTACTCATAGGCACCGACTCCATGGGTGCTCCAAGGCTGGAGCACCCATGGGGAAAAATTAGCGGGTGCTCTGCATCCACCGGCATCCAAGCTCCCTCCTCCTTGCCTCCTTCTCCCCTGAATATGCTGCATCCCCACTCCTCCCCCCCCCCCGCTGCCTAACAGCTGTTTGGCAGTGCTTAGGATTTTCCCGGGAGGGAGGGCAAGGAGCAAGGACACGGCGCGCTCAGGGGAGGAGGCAGAGAAGAGGCAGGGCAAGGGCGGGGACTTGGGGGAAGGGAGTGGAATGTGGGCTGGAAAGGGGTGAGGCTGGGGTGGGAAACACAGGGTGGGGCGGGACCAGGGTAGTTGAGTACTCACCGGGAAGAGGAGAAGTTGGCACCTATTCCTCTTCTACCTGCAGTAGGGCTGCTAACTCGATGGCATAGGCTTTCTCTCTAGGGTGTTAGTGTCTCTCTCATAAAAGTCTGCCATGGGGTCCAGCGATAAATGGCAGTTACTGTACTCTGTTCTAAGCTCTTCAATAGGTCGGGCTGGAAACTGCTCCTGAGGTGGCAAGTTAAGGACCAATTTACAGGCCCCCCCAGTCAGGTATCTGACAAGGGTGGGGAACTTCAAAGGCTCAGGAATGCCAGTGGCTACTAGCAGATACTGTATATCTTTTATCCAGTCTTCAATGTCTACCCTGCAATCTGCACCACCACTGAACACAGGAACCCCATGGATTTGGTGCTGTGCAGGGAGGTATGGCATTATTGTGTTCCTCCCCAAGATTCCCGCCCCCATACCTTCACCTCAAGTAACAGGAGTCTCCAGGTTACAACACCCATTTGGGGTCTCTACTTTCACTGACACCAAACCAGAGTCAGGCCAACCCCCCTGAGCTCCAAACTGTGAATCCATGCTGTCCTGGTTCTCTTGTGTGGCAGCTTCCCTACTGTGTGCAAAAAATTAAACTTCCCTATCTGAGTCATGGCACAAATAACTAAAAAAATGTAACCCCTTCTCCTGTTCACTGGCCCAGTATGAGGTTGTTAAAGATAGAGGAAGCCTGCCTTGTGACTTTTTACACAACTTTGGGAAACTTGGCCTGAGGCTCCTTTGTGTGCTCTGAGTTATGTGTCAGTGTGTGTGCAACTCAGACCAGGCCCATCCAGACAAACCATCAGGAACAAGGCTTTATTCTGTAAAGAACACAGAACAGGATTACAGTCTATCAGCCTCCTCTCTGTTTGCCCGCTACCTGCTCCTAGATCAGTCAGTACTGAGTTCTCCTGCTGGGGGATGGGGTGGAGGGGTAGAGAGTACATCCTAGCAGGAACCAGGAAGTTCTCCCAATATACCGCAGTTTGTAGTCCACAACTTGTAGTTCCCAGGGCTGCTTTTAAAGCACACTGGACCTTGAACCAGAACTTCAGCTGGGATAAAATACCCTTCACACACAATTACATAATTCACTTATGCTTGAGTTTGAGACTCTCCCCATGCACCTTTACATGGCTAGTAACCTGTAGAGTTACACACAGAGAGTGTGGTGTTTGAGACAGAGGGCCTGACTAAACTCAACTAATTTTATTCAACTTATGTAACTCCACTGATGTTAATGGGCTTCTCTATTGTGGATGCTTGAGTTACACTCTCTGCATTGAGGAGGGAAGGGCAAGGTGGCTTCATGTCATCTTTCCAGCCCCTGCTGTTGGGCCCAGCTGGGGGCCAAAGGGGCTTTTCTGATACCCACCTCCCTGCTGTTGGTGTAGGGGTAATAGCTGTGGGGAAGAAAGGGGACATTTGCAGGCCATCCCGTTGTACCACTGATTCTTGTCTACCATACTGGCCATTTGGGACCACTGGCAGTGTGTGCAACTAAATTATGCCCCGTGCAAAGCTGGCCCAGGTCAGAGGATTACACAGACTGCCTTTGCATCTCCCCGTCTGAACTGTGCTGCGCACTCCAGAGCCATAACTGCCAAACCGGACCTTGATACCTGTGTGTTGAGTCCCCATAAAACCAGCCAACAAAAGCTTAATTATGGAGACATTTGTCTACAGAAAGCAGATTACAAACTGTCCACATTCAGCACTTAGATACAAGATTATTTGTGACATTGCAGATTACAGCTATCGTAATCCACAGCCGGTGAGCTCTTGTTTGTAGTCCACAGGCAAATATAAATGTGTCAGAGTACATCTCTTTTATTTTGGGCTAACATGCTACAAAATTGTCAACAGTTAGCATCTGAATCCCTCTTTGCTGCTGTTTCTGTTTCCTCCGGGCCCGGTCCTGCTCATGTTGACAGGAGTCTGGTTTTTATTTTTAATCAGAGAAAGATTGAGCCCTCAAATAATACTTTTATAAATTGTGTTGGCAAGTACAAGGGCTAACTGGAATCTTAGGCAGGCTCTATATTTCGGAAAGTAATTTTTTTTTAAAGTTCTGTTTTAGGCACCTATTCTGGTGTGAAAATTTGGTGCCCATGAAACTGAAGGGTTAAAACAATGGCTAAAAGATGGACATATTGTGAGTTGGTGGTGTCAGGCTTCCCTATACAGTTCTCACAACACACTCACTCCCAGCCTGGTACATTTCCAGCCTGGTACTGACTGACTCGTGGGCAGAATCTTAGGGCTCTGTTGAATTGTGTGATGACTCTTTTATGTGATCGGATGTTCTCTAGGGACTAGGACAATATCACCAAATTCATTTCAACTCATGAGCTACTGGAAGCTTGAATTTGAAACCAAAAATCTTCACAGCTCTCATTGCACTAATGCTCTGTGAAATTTTGTTTCTGGACAAAATTTGTAACCATTTGGGCTTTTTTAGATTACCAACATACAAAGGGATTAACAAGTCTCCTAGGAAGAAGTGTAGGCTGGGATGGGGCAGAGATCAAAGCTGTGCTAGGCAATATAATGATATCAGGGATAGATTGGTCCATCAGCCAATAAAAATAGATTTTACTGGTTTATGAATGACAAGGTAACTGAGGTAATAAACAGGATCAACAAATAGGAGACAAGCTTTTAAGCTTGGTTTATGAGTGTAATATATTGGGGCATCCAGTCAAATCCTGCTTTTGGGGGCAGGAGTTGGTGCCCATAGACTGATTTCTGATAGCTGCTCCAGCATAACAATATTCATTATGGCAATTATGAAGTCATTTACCTGTTCACTTTACTACCATCAGATCTAGCCTCCTTCATTTAAGAACATAGGCTTTAACTTGACTACAGCTGTTTGCATGCACTGTGGGTTGTAGGAATACAGGTTTCAATTTTGAAAACAATGCAACTAAAATTAAGGTTCTTTTTTCAGTAAATACAGAGTTTCAGTAATATGAGCAGGATTGTGCTCTTTGGTTAACCAACAAGAGTTTTACACAAGACTTCAATCTGGCCAAGATTGGAACCAAAGCTGTAGAAATTTTGACAATGGTATTGTGTGCTTAAATTTTCACTACTTAATTGTAGGGGAGATTTTAGGATCACTGGAGAACTAATCATGTTACAGGTCATAATATTTAGTCCCCAGGACATATTTCCTTGAAGTGCACCAGTGGCACCCATTGTCAGAAATAACAGTACATGTGAAAACGCCCTCAGTACAAATCTCTGAAGGCCTACATGCATTCTTTCCGAGGCAGAGGTTCTTTCCCTTCAAGAAACATGTGAGTAGAGTGGTGTGTAGGATAAACAGAGAGAGAGAACTTCAAACCAAGAGTAAAAGTCATATGCTGCTGTTATAGATGTTACCTATCTACAGCAATATGCCTCAATTATACTCTTAAATAGAAATGTTCTGTTTACTTGCTTAATACAAATTTTAATGGACTTATAAACTTTAGGATCCTGAATTCATTAGCTCAAGATTTTATCAAAATAAGTAGGAAACATACAATATGTGCCATCACTCAATCAACATCAACATAGGCTCAAGGAGAGTGCAAAATTGATATTTCTATGTATTTGAGTGTCAGTCTGTGAGTGTGTATACACACAGTGCTGTGAATAGTGCCCCTGATCGTCAGCTTTGGCTAAGGAATGTTCAGTGCATCTCAGGAGGTGGTGGAACGGTGGATTTAAGCCATCTATATGCTCATGCAAACCCCAGGCCATTCCGGTGTTTGATTTGTCTCTGGTGCAAGTTAGCTGGTGTAATCTGCAACAACTGCCAAGCCCCTCAGCAGTGCTGGGGGGTGGGGGGAGGCAGCATTGGAGCCACTATAGTAGCTTTATGCTACCTAAGGGTTCCCCTATGCAGGGAGGTCTGATCAGTCGTGAGCAGCATAAAACCGCCCCAACCTGCTATGGGATTAGGCCCATAATATGTTAATATGAAGACTTTTTCCAAGTAATCTTTGCCATCTGTTGTCTCACACAAATGTTAATATTATAATATATAGGTCTTCTCTTAATATCACAGAGGAAGCAGAATGCTAAACCCTAACATAGAGACAAGAAGAGTTAAAAAATAAAAAAGAAGAAGCTTATACAACCATATGGGATAGCCTAGGAAAGGGTAATAATAAGTGGGGGGGTGTGTGTGTTTTTTTTAAAGCCTTCACTGAAAAAGCAATGCAAATGGCTAACATTGCTATTGTTCCTCCATTGTCTTTTTAGCCTGCAAAAACAAGGTATTTTTATCTATTTGGTTCACCAATGCAGTTCATGTAAAGATCATGTATAAAGCACATGCTAACAGTATAGGTATTACAGGTAGTAGTTATTGCTGGGCAAAAAACGAAAATCAGTCATTATCATGTATAAATTACAGCAGAGCTGAAGTAGTATAATAATGTTACCAGTTCAAGCCAGCAGGATCTTCTCTCTATATTTAACCTTGATTTCCTCAGAGACCAAATATGCAAATCACCAAATGAGATCTGCAATAAACGTTGCAATCATAAGGAAGCGGCAAGTTATAGTTCTAAACAGTCAAATCAGCCTTTCCTGCCCATGCAGAACTTCAGTTTAATCCTTTACTAATAGGATTAATAACAGATTCACCATTCACACCATCCTTTGCGTTTTTTGCATGAACCAATTTAGATATTTCATAGAGGGACAAAGTAGATTTTTAGACCTAGTCAAAAATGATGGCAATAAGGCACAAAATCAGCTAAGGAAGGGGGTTCCATGCTGAAAATGAACAACTGGAAGATTGCTGTCCAAACAATATATGCTGTAGCTTCAAGAAGTTAGACATACGAAGTGTGTGGTATACCCCGTGTTTCTAAACTGAAGGGGAAAAAAACAACCTTGAGGATAAACAAGTAACAGTAAAAGGAATAAGTCCCTCTTAATAGAGACTTACCAGAGGATAAACAAGTAAAGGAATAAAGAACCTGTGAAGCTCAGAAATGTGTATGCACTTCATGAAATATAACTCCACTAAGAAATGCAAAGCTCTGACAGACTGCCTTTGATTTCTTTTAATAACACTTGAAGGTCAGATACCATAGCTGTTCCTGGAAATCCTAAAAAGATTTCCAGGGGATGGCTCTACAAGTTTGAAAGAAACTGCCATATACTATATTGTACAACATATATCTATTGACTAAAATATATTAGATTACTTCCTACCGCTGACTCAGACGTAGTTGTTATAAAAGGGTTTCACGTTCCAGCAAACAGCACGGTGTAGTCTAAACAGGCTTGTAGATGCTGGACACAGAACAGCCTCAGGAAGGTCACAGAGGTCAAGCTGATTACCGCCTCTAGCTTTGGCAAGCTCAGAGCTCAGCTGGGTTACCCAAGTTCACAACAAGCTATTGACATTCAGCTGCATTGCTTACTCATTACCAGATCAGCAGGGGACTGTCTGGGTCTAAAGTTAACCCTTTTTATGCCACACTTTAAGGTGCTTACAGCACTACTGTGTATGTTTATTCAGAGGCCAGTGCTGAACAGAAAGCAGCAAACTGTCTACATTGTAAGTAGCAACGTATCTTTTCCCTTCAATTTTGGCTCATAAGTCACACGGTCACTTCCAGGGGAAAGTTTGAAACAAGAATACAGGTGACATAACAAATATAACAGCATTTTAAAAACAAAATAGAATATTAAAATTAAAGCCATTTTACACTTTCATGTTGAGAAAAGTATGAATATGAGATGCACATTTTAAGTTGAAAGAAAATATTCCATCATGAAGAACAATTTCATATGATACTTGGGCAAGGGAGCCATTGAGTGATTCAAAAGACTTGGGTCTCCTTGCTGCCCATGTTTTTGCGAAATCACAAGTCTCTGAATGTTTAGTGTTTTTCTTAAAGCCCCAACTTCTGATTATGTGAGAATCTCAGTTTTGTTTTGTATTTTTTAAAAGGAAGTTTCTAGCCCTCATGGATTCAGAGAGAAAAGCTTGAAAATGTGAACCATAAAAGGTTTGAAAACCAGAAGCAAATAAAAAAAATCTCAAACTTACTATTTTTAAATTCATTATTTTTTAAGTCATTCATAATTATTGAGAGAGAGGGGAGGATTGACTCCTGATTTTTGGATGCTTGAGTTTGGCAACACTGCATCTACCCTATCTCACTGGTATCATATAAATCCACCTAAAAGAATCTTTGTTTTATTCCATACTTCCTAAGAAATAAAAGCAGAATCAAAAGTAATTCTGTAGGACTGCAATAAAAAATGCTATTTTACCTCCTTATCAAGTCAAAGACCTCCTCTACAAAGAGAGGCAGGCTGTACCATTTTATCAGAGCTATAAACAGATAGTCAATAGCAGATATGTGGAATGGTCTTATTTATTTCAGCTTTCCCTGTAACTATATTGTATGCCAGATTTCATTTGGAACACTGAAGTCAGTGGAAGTGAATTTCACAAATCTTTAAATATTAGTTCAATTTCATGACATTTTTATGGTTATTTATATATATCCCAAAGTATGCTTGGTGCTTTACAGACACACAGAACAGACAAGGGCCTTATCCCAGGAGCTTATAATAAAAAATTAAATAGATAAGTAAGCGATGGAAGAAATAATGCAACAAAAAGACAAGTGAATAAGTTTAGCTTGCATGTGGTTAGTGCCACAAGTTATCTTTATTATCAATATTAATTTCTAAAGTCAAAAGAGTGGGAGTTAGATTACATAGGTCACTTCAAAGTATTGTTTCAAGAAAGCTTTCTGGACTTGGCCAGGGAAAAAGTCCTAGGTTTATAGCATCTCATGGAATATAAGGAGATAAAAGTGGGAGAAGGACACAAAGGGACACAAAACCTCTCCAGCACATCATCAAAGATCTACAACCTATCCTGAAGGACGATCCCTCACTCTCACAGACCTTGGGAGACAGGCCAGTCCTCTCTCACAGACAGCCCCCCAACCTGAAGCCAATTCTCACCAGGAACTACACACCACATAACAGAAACACTAACCCAGGGACCAATCACTGCAACAAACCCCGTTGCCAACTCTGTCTGCATATCTATTCAAGGGACATCATCATAAGACCTAACCACATCAGCCACATCATTAGGGCCTCATTCACCTGCACATCTACTAATGTGACATATGCCATCATGTGCCAGCAATGCCCCTCTGCCATGTATATTGACCAGACTGGACAGTCTCTACGCAAAAGAATAAATAGACACAAATCGGACATCAAGAATTGTAACATTCAATAACCAGTAGGAGAACACTTCAATCTCCCTGGACACACAATAACAGACTTAAAAGTGGCCATTCTTCAACAAAAAAACCCTTCAAAAACAGACTTCAATGAGAAACTGCAGAACTGGAATTAATTTGCAAACTTGACACCATCAAATTAGGCCTGAATAAAGACTGGGAGTGGCTGGGTCACTACAAAAAATATTTTCCCCTCTCTTGATACTTGCACCTTCTTATCAACTGTTGGGAATCGGCCACATCCACCCTGATTGAATTGGCCTCATTAGCACTACAAAAAGTAATTTTCCCTCTGTTTCTATTCACCCTTTCACCTAATTTAATTGGCCTCATTAACACTGATCCCCCACTTGGTAAGGCAATTCCCATCTTTTCATGTGCTGTATATTTAGACCTGCTTACTGTATTTTTCATTCCATATATCTGATGAAGTGGGTTATAGCTTATACCCAAATACATTTTTTAGTCTCTAAGGTGCCACAAGGACTCCTTGTTGTTTTTACTGATACAGACTAACACGGCTACCCTTCTGAACCCTGTCACAAAGAGGATGGTTAGTCAAGTGGTTTGGGCAGAGCAATGGGGAAATGAAATAAAATAGGTGGAGGTATAGGCAAGAACTAAGTAGTCCAGGTCTTAAAGGCAATGATGAAGAACTTAAATTTGATACAAAGGTCAGAGAAGGGATTGAAGAGGGACTGGGTATGACCCAAGCAGCAAGTGAAATAGGTGATACTTTGGGAGGACTGAGGTAAAAGTGATTAGGATCTCAACAGTTGTTTGACAGAGACAATGGAGAAGGGAAGACAGATTCTGTAGAGGAAGAACTGTCAAGACTTAGGGCTTGGCTACACTTGAAAGTTGCAGCGCTGGGAGTTACAGCACTGGTCGTGCAGCTGTGTAGGGACAGCGCTGGTGTGTGGCCACATTTGAAGCATTTGCAGTGTTGTTGGGAGTGATGCATTATGGGCAGCTATCCCAGCGTTCAAGTGGCAGCAACGTGCTTTTCAAAAGAGGGTGGTGGGGGGTGGTGTAGTGTGACAGGGAGCGGGGGAGAGAGAGAGAGTGGATTTTTGGAGCCAACACTGTGTGTTAGCTTCCTTCCTTGAAAAATCAGAAAATGTTCCCAACCCCTTAGTCTTAACTCTTAATTGCAAACAGCCTGCATCCAACGGACTCCCCGCTGTTTCCCTGCCTGCCTCATTATCTCATTTGATTGTTCACAGCCAGGTACAGATTGATCACAGCAAACAGGAGCTGTGTTTGTTTTTTAGATAAGCAGCTCCAGGAGCACGGAGCTCCGAGTTCACAACAAAACAAAGAGAGGCAGCGTAACAAAACAAAGAGTAATTTAGTTAAAAGCATTCTGGGATATCTGCTAATACCCTGGAGGCCAATAACAGCGTTGGTGTGTGTACACACTTGACAAGCAGTGCTGGATCACCAGCGCTGCAATCGCTACACCCCAACCAGACCAGGTGTACAGCCAGCGCTGCAGCCAGGGAGTTGCAGCACTGGATGTGCCTTGCAGGTGTGGACAGTTACTAATTGCAGTGCTGAAAAGCCTCCACCAGCACTGCAACTTTCAAGTGTAGCCAAGCCCCTAGTGGTAGTATCAATGTAGAAGGGAAAAGGAGAAGGGAATGGGGTTGAAGAGCAGATTTTCACTATTTGTTAGGTTAAGTTAGTACTGGCAGAAGGCCATTCAGGAAGTTATGTCAGAGAGGCAGTTGGAGATTCAAGTTGTTAGTCTGAACAGGAAGGGAGAAGTGAAGATGGAGAAGTAGACTTATAAGTCAGCACTTTAGAAGTTGCAGTTAAAGCTCTGAAACAAGATGAGGTTGCCAATGTATAGACAGCGAAAAAGAGAAGGCCCAAAAGAGGACGCTCTGAGAGATACTTATGGAGAGCGGGGAGCAGGAAGAGTCCCCAAAGGAATGGATATGAATAAATACAAGAAAAATGCAGACTTTCTGAAGACTAGAGAAGAAAAGGCTTGCAGGAGGAGAAAGTGTGCTGTTAGACTGAGAAAGATGGAAAGGAAGCTTTCAGAATTGGCCAAGGTGACATCATTGTTGACTTTGGAATGAGCCATCAGTGCAATGGAGGGGGCAGAAAGTAGAATGTAGGGGAATCAAGGAGAGAGCTGGAAAAGTGGGAGCAGATTGTATATTCAATACATTTTGTGGCAAGGAGAAGGAAACATATGAGTTGGCAATCAAGACGGAGTTGGGGTCAAATGAGAATTTTGGATGATAGGGGAAATGATAGTGTGTTTCTAAAGCAGTGGAGAGACCAAGAGTAGTTGAAGATGATGGAGGGGCAGATTGTAAGGTATATTTCAATCAGAGTTAGGAACTTAAATATCTCTTGAGTATCTGGGCCTCAGGGATTGTTTACACAGAGAAATTGACCAGATTAGCACTCCACCTGGACACTTTATTCTCTAATAAAAGTCACTTTATTCCAGGATAAATACTTTGCCTTGGAAGTGCACTAATTATTCTGAAGTAAAAGTGACTTGTTGTAGAATAGAGTGTCCACATGGGGAGCTCTTCCAAAACAGCTGTTGTAGACTAGCCTACTTTGAATAGCTATTGAGATCAATTTCCCCCATGTAAACAAGTCCTAAGAGAAATCAGGAGTTGGGAGAGGAGAGGACAGAGGAGTTAGTGGATAACATTAGGAGAAATATGCGCCAGTCTCTGGCTCTGAAGAAAGAGAAGAGGGCTCTTGGGGGAAATAAAAGGGAAGAGAAAATAAATGCTCAGGGCTTGTATCAATTTTCCTTTTAAAGATATAGGGAAATGACAGAGGTAGTGTTCAGTGATCCTCAAAGACAGCTAAGCCCCACTGAAATCAATGGGAATTAGGCATCTAAACAGTACTGAGGATCAGGGTCTTAGTGCTTAAATTGCTTGCAAGAGCTTTGGTTCCACTGGCTGTTTATAACAAGACCTTCACCATGCTTTGCCCATTAAAGGCACTGTCCCCAGTACCACAACAGGAGATGGGGAGAGGGTTTAAGTAGCAGCAAATTTGTCATAGCTAGAGATAGGTAACTAATGCAAAACAATTGCACACATTTGAATTTTAAAATGAATCCTGCTTTGGCCATTCTCACAACCTTTTAAGGGTCTCCTCTGTGAATATTTGAGTGACCAAGTTTTCCTGGTATAAATGTTCAGAGAAAACAAATTTCAAAGTCACATGCACAAGCGTTCTTGGAAACTGAATTTTAAATTCTCCCACACACGTATTTATGTGGGATGTGCTTGTTCACTCACCCAAACAAGGAATAGAAACACAGCTTTGTGCTTGTCTGACCAATCATGGTTAAGCCCAAAGCTTGAATTTAAAATATCTGTGAATGAGCCAAAGACCTAAACAAAATGTTTTTTTCTAATAAATTCAAGTAATAAATAAGTTTAAGGAAATTTACAGACAAAAATTATTCATTTAACCTTAATTATAAGACAGGACTGAATTAGGTTTGTAATTAAGTTTCTTTGGGGCAGGGACTGTTGCTCTGTTCTGTGTTTGTACAATGTCTAGCATAATGGGGTTCCGGTCCTTGACTGGGACTCCTAGATGGTATTACAATACTCCTAATAATGATGGTTAGGGATGAGAAATAAAGCTGCTAGTTTCACAATCTCAGAATATCACAACATTAGTTAGACATCTCATGTCATTATTTCTCCTATGCAAACATAGTACAGGTAGCCAAAGGGAATCACATCTATCATTAAATAGTACTACCGGGCAGGGGCGAGCACAAATAGAAAGGGAAATCAAATGGAAAGAATAATTGAACTACTAAACTAATCCTCAGTAGACACTGAATTAAAAGCCTACAGTGATGAAGTTCTGCTGTAGGCATGTATTAAATGCCCCAGCATTATTAGTAACTCTAGTCATAGTTGTAAGTTACATAGGGGAAGGATAGACAGAGGAAATGGGGGGCAGGGGGCTATAATTGGGGTCATAATTGGACTACTTGGCTCTTTGAAGCAAGTGTTTAACTAAAGAGACTCTATTGTATTGGCAAACAGATTAAAAAACAGTTGCTTTGGTTATGAAGAAACACTGTTCCTTCTGAGGCAGTGAACAGATGCCTATTTCAGAGGGATATAAACCGCAGAAAGGTGCACTCTGGCTGAGATTCCAAAGTTGGCCTGTTTACCATTCTGTGAAGCTCTCTTTTGTACTATTCTTTATTTCCTTAATCCTCAAAAATTCTGTCCACCATCTACAAGGAACACACAACCCATTAGCTACATTTTCAGTTTTTGCAAAACACAAAAATCATAGTCCAGCTGCTTCATTAAACACCCTAGAGGTGAGTCAATTACTCTTAGGTCATCAGAAATCAGCCTGTGCTGGTTACATTCCCAGGTCTTAAATGAAGTATCTGTAATTATGATTTTTAATGTTATGTTTATGATATTAGAATTGGTCTTGCTCTAGCCAAGCACTTCTACACTTAGTTCATGAAAGAACCCGTCATACTGTACAATTAGAATGGAGTCAGGGCCTGAGCTACACTATAATTATAACTGAGTCAGTTACAGAGTTGTCTCTTGACCTGGTTACAAAACGTTTATGTTTTAGTGTAGCTGGGATCTTAGGTATGTTCCTGAGCAATTCTAAAAACCTTGGAAATGTTTTGGTGTTAAGCTACAGTAATTCCCAGTTAAGCTCTTTCCTTATTAGGATATGCAGGAAATGGTCCAAATTTACTGTTCACTAACATACGTGAGACCTTCCCCAGACAAGGTCTTTGAATGCCAGATATTTCCAAACACTGTTTCACACCTGCTTGCTTTCCTTCCTTCCTTCCTTCCTTCACACCCCCACACCCCCACCCTGTTTGTATGTTTGCTGCTTCCTGACATCCTTATCATGTTGCAATAAATCACCCCTCCCAAACTGGATGTTATCAACTCAGTTAAGATGTCATGCTTAGATACTGAGTTGGATAAGATTGGCCAGTCCTGGATAATCAAGCCTCTTAGTAGGGAAATACATTTAAATAGGTCAGTTAATCTCACAAATCAGGAGCTATCTATGCTACAATTGCAACAGAGCTACAGTCTGGGAGTGTATTGTTTTCCAAGTAAAACTTCATTAAAATCACTGTAGTATTGCATTATACTTCATTACATTATATTGAAACTATCATGCTTTAGGTTTCTAGGTTGTTTGTTTGGATTTCTTTAATTGTAATAAAATATATTTTTCTTTTGACATTGTGCTGGCATAAAGTGATACTACATTTGCAGCACAATGTACACAAAATTAGGTGTACTATCCTGCTAGAGTTAAACAGGTCGGTACATCTGATCCACTGCCCACCAAGCTGAAAATGTAGCCCTTATTCCTTATTTTGGCTTGGTGCCTTTCTTGATTTTTAAAATATTACAAAATGATGCGTTACTGAGTTAATCCTATTCGAAAATGAGAAACTGCATGTGCATGGTAACAGTTTTTTCCTTCTTTTAGATTTCTCATTAGTTATTTATATTACATGTATGCCTGGAGGCCCTCAGGGACACCCCATTGTGCTAACTGCCATAAAAACATATAGCAGCAGGCAATTCCTGATCCAAAGAGGTTTCAGTCTATATAAATAAGACTGACTGGGTGAAAATGGAAGCAAAGGCACAGAGAAATGAAGTGATTTACCCACAGTTATACAGCAGGAATGGAGCTCTTGACTTCCAGCTCAATATCCTAAACACTAAACCTTGCAGCTTCTCCGTTACTACTGTGCCCTACAATGGTGCAAAATTTGACACTCATGACAGATGATATACATAACATTATAATCTGGTTTTAAATTCCTACAATACTTAGCTGTACTTATGAACAATGTGCCTCAAAGGAGAGCCAGTGTGGCTTAGTGGCTGGCACCCTGGACTGGGACTTAGAAGACCCACTTCTATTCCTGCCTTTGCCACTAGCCTGCTAGGTGACCTCGAGCAAGTCACTTCACCTTAGTTTCTGTATCTATAAAATGGGGCTAATGATACTGACCTCCTTTGTAAAGTGCTTTGAGATCTAATGATGAAAAGCAATACCTGAGAGCTATGTATTATTATTAATGTGCTTTTGTCAGATAGCCATTCATTGACAATGCGTGCACACTAGATACACATTATCTTACGTACATTTATTTGGCTGGGAGTCTGGTAACTACCAGCATTTAATGGGTGAAGGCAGGGTAGTTTTTAAAGTCACTTGTTTGTATTTAGTTCAATCCAGTTATATCTGTCACACTTCAGGGGAACTGCACCTGTATTCCCCATCCATGGTCCCTCAAGGGCACCTGCTCTAGGTTCTCAGCTCCTCAGCCGTTGCCTCTCTTGAATGGAGACCCACCTCTCCGTCCCTCCTGACCAGGGCTTTTCCAGACTGCACAGTTCCCTGCCTATGCTGGGATGTTCCCACCAAGCCAGACTGCCTAGACAGGCCAGCATCAGCACTTTGTTTTCCTTTCAAAAGCTTATGAACAGCATAATTACAGCAGTTGTAAGTTACCCCACAACTCTGTATAAGCAAGCATGTTTATTCTTAAGGCGAAAGCACTACAGAGAAAACATACAAAAAAACAATAAACATTCCTACATGCATGCTAAAGGCATACCAGAGCTCGATCATCAGTCTTATGGGGCTTCAGTAGGCCAAAGTACTTCCAACCCCTCCCAAGAAGGATTGGGGAGGGGCTTGAAGAGAAGGCTCTAATTTTACAATCAGCTCTTCCCTTTTGAGACACTTATTCACACCAAGGCAACACTGAAATTTCTTACAGAATTGTCACAAAAAGCAAAAATCATCAGATATCTAAGGGGTTCTCATTGCTACAAGGCTATGCAGGTGGACTGTATCTGTGGTGATGGTCTCCATGCTTTTTCCTAGTCTTCCTTTTATGTCTAAGACAAATTTCTATTTTCCATGAGCCCAACCTACATGCCTGTCACCATTCAAATCCCTCATTAAAACACACTACTTTTATAAAATGTTTCTTTCCAAAGAAACTATTGTCATACATATATATTTCACCTGTTTTAAGCACTTAAACACAGATCTCAAAACTTAAATCTATGGCATATGGGATGGTGTGGTGTAAGGATTTTCTTGGGACACATTTCATTGCATTACTAATGAGTTATGAAGCCATGAATCAGTAGAATTGGTGTTGAAAGAGAGCATACAAATTGTGAAAAAGTCATTATTTTTCTTTTGTCAAATTTTTCAAAATTCTGACATTCAGAAAATGTTGTGGCATTCTATTAATGAGTTATGCTTGTCAAGAAGAGCTCTGTGTAAACTTGAAAGCTTGTCTCTTTCACTAACAGAAGTTGATCCAATAAAAGATATTACCTTACCCATCTTGTCTATCTAAAATGATTGCCAGTATTAACTTTTATACTGTACCACAGCACTGTGTACTATATATGCCAAAATATCAAAATATTTCAGAAGAGTTTTAGAATCTTAATATGTTTATTGGTGCTATTTTGTTCATATATCTTTGTGGTTAAACCAGCCTGCCTAATATCATGAATCCAACTGTATTAGCCTGGTAGGCAAATAAGTGTAAAAAAAATAAACATATGAAGATATACCTATCTTATAGAACTGGAAAGGACCCTGAAGGGTCATTGAGTCCAGCCCACTGCCTTCACTAGGAAGACCAAGTACTGATTTTTTTGCCCCAGATCCCTAAGTGGCCCCCTTAAAGATTGAGCTCACAACCCTGGGTTTAGCAGGCCAATGCTCAAACCACTGAGCTATCCCTCCTCCCTATTAACTACTAATATTTTGTAAATCTGTAAGAATAATCTAAAATAACTATATACATCTATATTTTTTTCAATTTTAAGGTCCAGTAGTTCAAGACCTTCCATGGTCGTAAGCATTTGTTTTGCCAGAAAGCTGGGAAACTCCTCTTTCTGTTGATATGAAGCATCTTCTCTAGCTTCTTCAGATCTTAAATTGTTTATTGTACATCCTGTACTATAGCCCTATGATACTGCTGGAGTTAATAAAAATGGATTCATTCGATATACTGGGTTATGGGGCCTAATTCTAATCTCCATCACACCAGTCAAGTTGGAGTAATTCCACCAAAGTGAGTAGTCTTTAATTATAAACACGTCATGACATTCATATGGAAGTATACCAGTATGATAACAACATAAGGAAGATCACAATCGGACACTTAATCTTTATCAAAAAAGGGCCAATACTGAAAAATAAAGCTTTCCTTTTTCCGCCCCCAATCCAATACATCTACTCATCCTTCTCTCTTTTGAAAATATAGGCGAATAGATGGGCCTTCCTAAAAGTCAAATGATTTGGGCTTCAGTGGATTGACAAGGGAAGCGAATTTAAGCAGTCAAATACAGAAATCACCTTGCAATGCACAACGCTAACATCAACTTTCCAATGTGATATTCATTAATAACTTAATGACAACTACAAGCTTAACATTATAGTTTTAGCAGCTTTACATACCATGTCAGTCAGGAAAAAAAAGAAAAAATATTCAAGAGTTCTTACCTTATCAAAAGCACAAACTTCTACAATATATTTAATTATGACTTTAAAATAAACATTCCACAGTGCACTATATGCTACTAACTAAAGCTCTGTACAATATTATTTAAAGCTACCCATGAGGCCTAACCTCATAGCATCAGAATTGTTCTGAATACCGTCTACAGAAGTGAAGTTGACCAGAATAAAAGAATTAATATATAAAACATGGACTGAAGTCAGTGGGACTACTTTTGTGTAAGTAAATTCACAAGTGCATATAGGGGGTTCATAATCTGGTCCTAATATTAGTTGAACATATTTTCATGTGTATATGCATGACATGTTTTATAATATATTAACAGGTCAGAGTTAAGGTTACCTGTTACAGTGTGAATTTTTTTCAGTCCTTTGATGTGTGTGTTTAGGATGATAATACTACTGACCTGAGAGTGATTGTGTTAGAGTATTTTGAGGAAGAATTAGAGAGGATAATGAGGTAGCTTTTCTGATGTTTATGGAGAGCTCATCCCAAGCATGAGGGACAGCATGGGAAAAAGCATGCAGGTGCTTGTTTGAAAATTTAACAAGTGGGTGATGGAGACTGGCAACGTGATGATTGAAGGCAGAAGTTTTTGCAGGAGAAGAGCCTAATGCTCTTTTGCCATGATGCCTACAAAAAACTTGATACCAGTTAAGCCACTGTTGTGCTGAGACCACTGTCTGTCATGCTGACCACTATTGTGTCATTGTATTCCACTGTCTATCTGGTTGTCTGTCTCTTGTCTTGCACTTAGATTTTAAGCTCTTTAGAGCAGAGACCATAGTGTTTGTCTCTTTTGTGTTTGTAACAGCGCTTAGCACAATGAGGTCCTGGTTCATGACCAGGCCTCCTAAGAGTTACAGTAATATAAATAATAATGCATATGCTTAATCTTATGCACAGTGACTAGGCTAATTGAAGTCAATGAGAGAAGTTAACACATCAAATCTTTACAAAGTTGTGGCCTTAGACTGTTGGTGTTGAATAACATGATGTCATGGGTTAGCACTTGGAGGTAGCTGTTCACCTGGGTGTGATTTCTTTCTTTTTTAGTTTTTGCATTGTGAGTACAGAATGAAATACACTTGTTCAACTTTATAATAACAAAGACACTGACTGGATAGAAACACTTTTTTGCTTTATGTCTTAGCTCATATGAAACATCAATAGTAATATGCCTTTTGGAAATACATATATTAAACAATAATAATTAATAATGTAATAATTTTCTCAGCAAATTTTCTGGGTACTGCAGTAAGGTTTATCAGTCTATAATTCTTAGGATCACCCCAATACTTATTTAAATTACAGATACAATATCCTGTTGGCTCCCCTCCAAATCTCTCATGTAGTAGCTGTTTTGAATGAAAAATTACATATGTGTAATAGCTCAGTTATTTTGTTTAGTTTCTTCAGAACTTTCAGATGAATAGCATCCAATCACAGTGATTTACTGCAATTTAATTTGTCAAGATGTTTCAGCACTTTTTTATACCCTCTGACAACAGTTTGCCTTCACAACTGTAGTATGGGTATTTCTGCAATATCTTCTTTAAAATTATTTAGCATGTTTGCAATTTCTTTTTCCTCTTTGATTGGACTCTTCTTACCCTGGTAAACTAATAAAACCAAAGACTCTCCTGTGTGTACCTTACTTTTTGCTCCTTGCTATTAAGCTAGAGCTATTTTCCCCTCATCTCCTTGCCTCTTTCTTTCGGACTTGGATATACTGTGACTGTAAGGAGGTATTCTTAAGCATATTCCATGATAATTCTAGTGAGTTTTACTTCCTAATTTTTCCCAGTGGAAAAATCCCAAATTAAAACAAAACATTTTTCTGACATTTATTCTCACAGTACAGAATGATCTCCACTGGAAAGAGATCAGACTTACAGACCATTGTCATCTGAAAGTCTAGCAGTTCTATAGGGTGAATTCTGCTGAACTCCTAACAAATCCCAATTCCTGCCAGGGCAGTCAGACTTTCAGTGACAGAATGGAAGATTGTTGCAGTGTTGCTGTAACTATGTTGATCCTAGGATATTAGAGAGACAAGGTAGGTAAGGTAATAACTTTTATCGGACCAACTTCTGTTAGTGAAGCTTTGGACCCCAGGGCTGGCTCTAGGAACTCTGGCCCTTTGAGGGCGGCACTTTCCAAGGGGCAGCACTCCATGGGTTGGTTGGTTGGTTTGTTTTGCTTGGGATGGCAAAAATCCTGGAGCTGGCCCTCTTTGGACCTGAAGAAGAGCTGTGTGTTTCAGGAACCCACAGTAGAACCCAGATGCACCTAGTTGCCCTCAGCTGATTCATCTAATGAACCTGATCCCCTGACTGCTGAAGACGTCAGCAGGCACATCCTTAACTCTGTAGCAGGCTAGGTCTCAGGCGGCTCAGTAGTGTTCCATGCCTACAGCTGTGTCTCTGCTCCTTCTCCCTGCTTCTGGGCTCTGGCTCACTCTGTGGATGTGGAGCTTCTGACCATGTTTTTGACCCTCGTTTCCTGATTCCTGGTTCTCAGCTCCAGCTCATTCCCTATAATTGGTAACTTGGCTCCTGATTTGAGCTGTGGCCACTAGGTCTGTCACTTCTGCTCCACCTATTAGGCCAGTTTCCTGCCGTGATTATTAGATAAGATCACCCAAGGCCCAATCCTTAACACTGTGTAAGCTTGTCTCTTTCATTAACAGAAGAATGGAAGATGTGATTTGGGGGATGTCAGGTGGGGACTGTCCAGTGATGGAGTCTGTCAGGTGGAGCAACAACAAGGGGTGGAGAATTGGGTGGTGAAATAACAGAAGTAATGACTGAGCTGGGGGTGTCTTGCTTATGATTGCATGAATAATGAAGAGTAAAGAATGTGCTCCATATCATTTTCTTAAAATCAGGCACAACCTATAACAATGCCATCACTAGAATTAGCCTTAAGTGTATTGTACCCCTGAAGGCTGCTGCAACTGACTCAGTTGCTCATTTGCATATAATGAGAGCTGGTTGAAATTCTGCACAAAGGCTATTTGCTGAAAAATGGCCTTTTTTAAAATATGGAGCTTTTTGCAGAAAAAACTGTCTACATTATAATCATTTTCCCTTTTTTGAGAAATTTTCTGTAAAGTTTGTAATCATGATTTTTACCAAAATCATTTTCAAAATCACCATTGATAATTTTGTTCACTGAAAACCATTTTTTTCTGAAAACTGGGTTTTTGAGAAATGAAAAACTTTAAAGATTTTGGTGAAAACTTGGGTTAAAAATATGCAGAAAAGATTATAAAATGGGTCCATTTTGAGCCTTGTGTAATGCAAACAACTTTGAAATTTTAAAATTTTTTACAAAATCATTTCATTGTTTTTTGATCACCTCTACCTGTAACAGAAGCCAGTGGAGTCAATGTGGATACTTACCTCTGCCACCTGATGACGTGTAACTATCCTTAGTGCTATCCAAAATCATGTGACAGAGGCCAGGAAATAAATAGCCTTTTAAAACCAGCACTCCTGTATGTCATGTCTGTATCAGACAATAGTGGAAGTAACCAAAATGAACTCCATTCTTCAGTCTGGAAGAGGACAGTGGAGAGAACTGGAGGTGTCTATTGCACTTTCAAATTTGTCTGGAAGCAAGTGGCAGTGCAGAGGAATCAGACACTGTAAAATTCTTCACACTGCTCCATGTGGTGCACACCCAGAAACCCAGACAACTGTTCCTCTCCTTTTCCCCTCATCCTCTCCCCTGCTCCATGATGCTCCCTGCACCAGGCCTATCTGATCCTACCTTGTTGATCCTTTGGTGTCTCCAATTTATCACAGGCTTCTTTTCAAACTATAGGGGAAGGTGATAGTTCCAGGAGCTCCCTTATTCCTTACCCACATTGTGGTTACACTCAGTTACTTTATGAAGGAAGGGGAGCAATCCTGGGCTACATGCTTCTCACCTGGGCTCAGTCATAGGCCACAGAGGGCCTCTCCTGCTGCCCTATAGTCTGCCAGACATTGCGGCTAGGTAGGAAACCAGAAAGAAAGCAGCAAAACCAACTTCCTTCAATTGCCTTCATGTGGCAGGTGGCTAGCAGGCATTGAGAGCAACTGACAAGGCAACTGTTTGGAGCACTCCTGGCTCACTCAGGAACTAGAAGCTGAGCGAAGCCTTGACTGTAGGCAAGGGAGTGAGATAGCATTGGAGAAGTGAGGCCTGCTATGGCCTCGTCATTGCAATGTGCCTGCTCAGAGGGGAGGAATAGTAGTTAAAGGGAAACAGCTGTGTGTGTGTGTGTGTGTGTACGCGCATGTGAAAGGGGATAGAAGGAAGAATCAGTGAAATGGGTTAGTGAAAGGTGGTGGAAATCATTCTTACATTTTGCAGTATTACCAACATTAAGTGTTCAAAAAAATCATTAAACAGGCCCTCTAAATCCATGAAATTGGATTAAATATATCAAATTTAAACATAAATATTTGGTTTCTTTTGAAACTAAACTTTCTAATTTTTTGAGGGTTTGCATTTTCAAGCTTATCTCTGCATCTATGAGAAACTTGAAACTTAATGGGTTGGGTTTTTTTTAATGAAAAGTGAAGCTCTGATGTAATAGCATGATTTAAGATAGGCTTCGAAGGATTAGGTTTTTATTGGTAAGTGTTGGTAAAATGTTAATTTTGCCATATACACAGAAACAAAAAAACTTTCTATTGATAGAAATGTGCAGATAGGTAAAGCAAGAAAAGTGCTGCTTGAGAACTTGAGAGTTTGACTTAATGATATTTATTTTCTATATTTTGACATGGGAAGTTGACAATTTATGTTTTAGTGGCTATAAAGCTTTAACTTTTTTGATCTGTCTACTGTCATTAAATAATTGTCTGACCCTGCCATTGTCTGGTTCCCCCAATAATTTCCTGCGAAAATTTAAATTAAAATAGAAAAATTCTTAAAATCCTTAATTTTTCACAACTGTGAAAATGTTAATAGGTAAAAATGTTAAAAATTGAATTCTGCCAAGCCTACTGAAGAGCAGTTCCAAATATTGTAAAACTTGTGACAAACTCACAAAAGTCGACAACAATGCTTTGGCCCAGTAAATGCTGATAACAGCCCCAGAAAAGGATTCTAAAGCTTTTAAAGTTCCTTTGTCACTAGAAATTATATGGAGTGTAGCCTAGTGGATAACATGTGTGAGTGGGCCTCAGGAGACCTGGGTTCTAAGGCTGACTTAGCCATTGGCCTGCTGGAAGACCCTTGGTAAGTCACTTCATCTCTCAGTGCCTCCTTTTTCCCCATCTCAACTGAGCATAATGATACTTCATAAGGCATGTTGAGATCTACTGATGAAAAGTACTACATAAGAGCTAGGTATTTTTATTTATTATTATGCTGGGGCCACTTACCTGCACATTCTGCAATTTGGCTGTGTAAGTGCACAGACATCAGCACCGACTACACTATTTTGCTAATGCTGAGAGCTGGCTTACAATGCTTTTGTACAGGTGAGGGCTGATCTGTTGCCTGCTCCTTTGTGTATCTTTGCAACAGAGGGAGCTGGTTTCTTGCCTCCTATGCAATATACAATTTGAGGTTGGCATATTCTTATTGTATTCACCTCCTACTCCTAGAATAGGAGCAAGATTTGCATTTATTTATTTATTTATTTATTTTTGCAGTGGGAAAAGGGAGCTAGTGTAGCTTGAGTCTGTCACAACAGGAACTTGGAAAGTGTAAAGTTTTCTGTTACTACAAGGTATCAGTCCAACAGAAAAGGAAGGGAGGTTTTATCTCTGGAAAGATGAGATACAATTATGACAATAAGAACAGGAGTACTTGTGGCACTTTAGAGACTAACAAATTTATTTCAGCATAAGCTTTCGTGGGCTACAGCTCACTTCTTCGGATGCATAGAATGGAACACACAGACAGAAGATATTTATACATACAGAGAACATGAAAAGGTGGAAGAACCCATACCAACGGTAAGAGGCCAATACTTATGATACTTCCACCTTTTCATGTTCTCTGTATGTATAAATATCTTCTGTCTGTGTGTTCCATTCTATGCATCCGAAGAAGTGAGCTGTAGCCCACAAAAGCTTATGCTGAAATACATTTGTTTGTCTCTAAGGTGCCACAAGTACTCCTGTTCTTTTTGCGGATACAGACTAACACGGCTGCTACTCTGAAACCTGAAATTGTGACAATGGCTCATTTGTTGTAACATTGTCACCCAAGCCCATCTCTAAAATAACCCTTCTGTAAACTATGACAAGCAAGTATTTATATTTCATCAATGAAAAATAAATTTCTTGTCATAAGGTAGGAAATAGTTTAACACTTTAACAGTGCTGTCATAATGAATTAATTTGGTATTCATGGGAATACTGCATGTGCTTTTGTAGGGGTTCTACTACCATTTTCACTTTCATTAATGGCCACTTATATCATACTGATTTTTCTCCAACGCCACATAATGATCTATAATATTCCTGAATAATTGCACTTTAAGTGGAAATTAACAGGGTCAGCTACTCCCAGAAATATGTCAAAAATACTTTTACTATTTTAAGTAGGAACTTAAATACTATTAGCAAGCCTTTAAGACACTCCAATACCTATGTTGAAAATTCTACAAAACAAAGTTCTAAAATATGCATTGCCCTCCCCCAAAAGGCAACATGTTTTATGGTGGGTATTTCTTTGTAACCATGATTTTATTGTCCGCAGAGGAATGAAGGTACCAACCAACATTAAGGAGAGAAGATTCTCTCCACAAGACAGAAACTTCCCTTTCTTTTTCAAAATTTTCATTTTGGCTTTGTCTATGTGGTGGAAAGATATAAAGATTAAACAGTGGCAAATAGTCTCACATTATCAGTTCAGTGGATAGCTTGAAAAATATTCTTCATAGTAGATTTTAAACTAGATTTATAAATTGTGGCATGAACAAAATAAGTTTAAAAATATCAAAATGGTTCCTTTGCTGGAGGTTAAACTCTGCTGAATTTTTCAGTACTAGGCATGCTAGATAGTCTAATTTTTGCAGGATAATCCCACTTCAAGGATAGAATTAATGCATCTCAGAAGGAGGTGTCATTATTCCAAGATGACTCTGGCTTTCTCTGAAGTGTGTGAGGAGCCAGCTTTGTAACACAGCATAATGGTCTAATGGGAGGCAGGCTTACCGCAAGAGCCATGACTGGACCTCCTGATATGGAGCTCAGCATACAGCTGGGAGAGCTGCTTCTCTTTCACCTCCCTCTCCAGATTCAGCAGTAAGGTCTCGCTTCTGATCTCAGATCCACACATCTGGAGCACTGTACTGTGAAACACTGGATATATGAGGGTATGTCTACACTGCAATTGGGAACATGCCTCCCAGCCCAGATAGACAGGCACATGCTAGCACCACTCAACCGAGTGTGCTAAAAATAGCAGTGCAGATGTTGCAACATAGGTGGTGGCACAGGCTAGCCACCTGAGCTTGGACCCAGGGGATCAGACAGACTTGTATTGGTGTAGCTAGCCTGAGCTGCTGCCTATGCTGCAATGTCCATACTAGCATTTTTAGCATGTTAACTCCAGAAGAGCTAGCCTGTGACTGTTTACTTAGGCTGGGAGACTTGTTCCCAGCTGCCATGTGTATACCCTGAGTGTCTAATAGCACCAGTCCCTTTTCAGAGCTGTAGCTATGCCAAGATACTGACATCTCTGAAGCACACACAGTTTATTAGGTATATGGGTAAGTTATATATTGTCAAAAGAGTCCTATATAGTACATGCAAAATTGGATTAGATGCTACACAGGTTGGAGCAGCTCCTTGGCCCCATTCGACTTGTTTTGTACTACCTGTAAAACAAACAGCTGAAGATTCCAACTGATCTCATCTGTGAATTTTCCAGGGGTGGAGTAGACTTGCATAACCATCTATGTCAGCCCTGTACCTGAATGCTGACATAAGGGTGTTACCAGAGAAAAGATGGCATGGCCAGTGCATGTCTGATCTTTAGTGAGCTGCAGCTGTGGTCAGCCCCTGGCATATGGGGGGACATTTCCCATGGCTACTATTGGAGAAAAGTGTGGATCAAGCAATGGAAATGGAATTGAAGTGAAGCAGAGAGGAGCTCTGCCCTGACAAGTCTCATATAGTTCCAAAAAGAGCCAATTTAGCATTATTTAAGAACCCATAAACTACTCAAAAGATTTAACAGTACTGTCTTAGAAAATTCATTGTGTATTCAAGAGAGTAAGCACTATGAAGTTGGAGAGCAATCACTAGATGATGCACAAAAAAGCAGTTTCTCAAAACAAATTGAACCAGGGAGACACTGTGGCACCTCCATAATACTACATGGGTTAGTATTTTACAAATATCTGATTAAAGATTATTCAAAATTATTAAACAAGACATATCCACACTATAATGAAACAAAGAAAATGAGAATTCTCATTGATCAAACGGAAACTCTGCAGGCACTGACAGTTGTTTTTGTGGTTCTTGTATCTTTACTTTTCCAATGTTTTAACAATAGCGCTGGGCAGGAAATGGTTTTCTTATTCTCTGAGAATTTCAATTTCCCCCCTCCCGGTCCTGAATTGGGGTGAAAAGTCAATCTCAAATTTTAACCAATCTACAATCATGAGGAAAGGAGGGGAGGAGTGAATCAGGTCAATCAAAGTGTTTGGTTTTGATTTTGACCTCTTTGATTTTTTTTAAACCTTTTAAAATATAAATTAACTAACATTTTAAAATGTAAAGTTGGTTTGAACCAAGAAGTGTCAAAATGGGGTACTGACAATTTAAAAACTTTTTTCCAAAAAAATTTCTAATCAGGAGATTTGTCTAAAACAACCCTTTCCCGTGAACAGTTTCAGTTCTGATATTTTCTGTCAGAAAATTCCTGACCAGTTCTGAGTTATTAGCCACCAATAGTGACAAATCTTCACAGCTGTATGCAGAGTATGGGAGGAAGATAAATAAGTATGTAATGGTCCTGCAAAATATATACTAACATCTGAAATGTAGAAAACAAATTTTGTCATTAAATTTTAAAAAAGAATTGTTAAATATTAGAAAGAGGAGAGAGAGCTCAGTGGTTTGAGCATTGGCCTGCTAAACCCAGGCTGGTGAGCTCAATCCCTGAGGGGGCCACTTAGGGATCTGGGGCAAAATCAGTACTTGGTCCACTAGTGAAGGCAGGGGGCTGGACTCAATGACCCTTTGGGGTCCCTTCCAGTTCTAGGAGATTGGTATATCATTATTAATGTGGTAATGGTCATTTTATTACATGGTATATTTAAAGAATACCCAGAAACAATTGCTAAAAAAGTCATGCAACTGGTACTCAGCTCAAAATTTTGAACATGAGTGGAGTTTAACATTTTTGAACAAATTCAATACTTCTTGATCTCAGGAGTTACTCTTCTTGTTCTGCTTTTAACTCCTTATTAGCATTCTCCTGTAACACAGTTCTATAATAAAGCAGCAACCATTACAGTCTCTGACAAATGATGCCACAAGTGAAAACAAGAAAGCAGTGATAAAAAACAAGTTTAACACAAAACATCAGAAATAAATCCATAATGAAATATGACACTCGTGGAGATTTGTCTTATATTTCATACATCTTATAACATCTCTGAGGCATCTTAATCACATTCCCATGGAATTTAAAGTTGACATCTGTTTGTTCTATTTTAAATGAAATAACCCCACAGTTATGTGCTGAATGCTTCAAATAGCTGCAGGTAACATGGGCATTCAGCACAAAGCCTTCTTGAATGTAGGTAACTGTGAAGAATAATAGTCAGGTGTTAATATAGCACTTTCTATGCATAGATCTCAAAACATCTCACAAGGGAAGAGTGGTATAATTATCTCTCTTCAGTGTGAAACCTAACTGGAAGGGAATCCATGAAGCTGGCAGCAGTTATTTTTAGCTAGCTTCTCTATTAGCTCACTTTACAAAGGGAGATTGGAAAATGAGCAGTAGTTGGTGAGGCTGCTGCTATCAGGTGATGGTTTCTTTAGGACTGGATGGACTCTCTGTGTTCTCGAGTGGGTGGTAGGTTATGTGGGGAAGGCTACCATAAAACAACATAACAGATGTTGATTGATAAACAGCTGCTGGAGATGGCTCTCCCTACTAGCTCTAATCTAACAAGTGCAGTGCAGCCCCAGCATCATGGGTTTGAGTGTGGACTTGCTCAATGCCTCCTGGGATTCTGGATATTTAAGTGGGTGACTCACCTGTGCTAAAGTCTATTGCTGCTGTAGCTTCACAGCTATTGGTGCTCATGCTATGTAGACTAGCTCAGGCTTGTCTACACAAGCTGCAGTCCTACCTCTGACTGCAGGGTAGACATACATTTAATATGCCTCTTATTGTGCCTTTTATCTGTCTCTGGTAGATCGTGCCTTCAGCTCAAATTTCTGTCTTGTAAAATTTAACATTTACCCCATGGGGTTTCATGAAAGTAAACTCCAGGTATTGCTTCCTACTCTATGCCAAACTTCTGCATTTGTTCTGTACATAGGATTCCCATGGACTTCAGGGGGAGTTTTGCACATAGATAGGCAGGCCATTCATCTGGTTTTAAACCGGACTGGCCTGCTTTACAAATGTTTGTCCCCCATCCAGTACTGAGACAAAACCATGTCTGGTTTTGTCTGGTAGGAGACTGGGGACACCTTAATGAAAAGTGTGCTGCTCTGCCCCTGCTGGCGTGACCTCATGCTCACAGTGCATGCGGGGTCACACTGAGGGGGGCAGGGTCATGCCATTCCCAGAAGCACTTGAATGTCTGGTATTTAAGGAATGTCTGAGTGACCCTCCTACACAGATGATCTTTGGAATTGTACACTTAGACCATATCTACATGGGTACCCTCAGGAAAATAAAGGCAAATCAACTAAAGATGTCAAGTCATAAATTGAAGCATGTTAAACCCTCATATTGATGCTTTCATTCAGGAGTAAAGTGGATTCATTTTGCTGTAATTTAATCCTCAGGATTTGGCCTGCATTAATCCTGAGGATTCAGTTACACAAACTAAGGCTTGGTCTACATTACAGAGTTCGGTCAACGTAAGGCAGCTTACATCAACCTAACCTTGTAAGTGTCTATGCTACACCGTTGCTCCCACCAATGTAAGTCTCCCACAACACTGACCTAATAACTCCACCTCCAAGAGAGGCATAGCAATTAGGTCAATGTAGTTACCATGACACAATGTCTGTGCAGTACTGTGCACACTGGCACTTATATCAGTGTAATTTACATTGCTCAGGGGGGTGGCTTATTCACACTCTGATTGACATAAGTTATACCGAAGTGGTAGTGTAGACATGGCCTTAATTTTGTAGTGTAGACAAGACCTAATGCCATTTTATTGCAGAGTGAAAGCACCCACATGGAGGTTTAATGTGCTTTAATTTATGTGCATTTACTTGATACCATTGGTTGATTTGCCTCCACTTTTCTGAATGTCCCCTTGTGGATGAGCCCATAGAAAGAAGAACTATCTACTGATGTAAGAACCAGTTCCTTATTATTCTCCATTCCTACATAAAGAGAGATGGTAAAACCTGTATCAGGATTCCAATTTCACAGCTGGCTGCCTTCCCCCTAAATTTTTCATAAAGTTTAAATAAGTTTCAGATGTTGGAGCCTGGGCTCGTGTTATCTTATCAACTTCTTATTTTTTTTATCATGGTCAGTTCTCCTTCACCATTTCCAACCAACTGCCACAAACTTTCCCTCAAACTGTCTGTTCAACATTATTTCCCTTATTTTCTGACAGGAGAATTACACGGGGGGGAAGAAGAGTCCTGCTCATAAACCAGATAAGTATTAATTTAATTCACAGCAAAAGCAGGAACTGGTTCTTGTCATTTCAGGGGACATAATACTTTGTATTAAAGTGTTTTATTAATGTTTGTCGACATGTGCAAGGCCACATTCTACCTACATTTATACTGCTGGCATCTTTGGAGCAATACCACTGAAGCCTGTGGTGTTCCTCTGGGTTGGAATTGTAAATGGGATCCAAATCTGGCCAGTATTATTTATTTGTTTCCATTCACCTTTTAGAGCTGTGTGCATTACAGTGAACCACAGCAGTGCGAGGACTTTTGGAAAACCAGTTAACAGTGAGCCAAACCCTTATTCATGTGAAGAACCTTTAGTCATATGAACAGCGCCACTTCCTTCAATGGGATTATTCCAATGAGGAAGGGCTACTTACATAAGTAAGATTCATAGCATCAGACCCCAAATCCCAGTGGTTTGAGCATTGGCCTGCTAAACCCAGGGTTGTGAATTCAATCCTTGAGGAGGCCACTTAGGGATCTGGGGCAAAAATTGGTCCTGCTAGTGAAGGCAGGGGGCTGGGCTTGATGACCTTTCAAGGTCTCTTCCAGTTCTGGGAGATTGGTATATCTCCAATTATTACCTTTTATTACCTCTGGGTCTTGGTGTTTTTTGCAATGTCAGTTCTGAATAGCTACCACTCATCCCTGCATCAAACATCCTGTACCTATTGTTCCATGGGACCCAAATGCCCGTTTCAAGATAGAGTTCAAGCTGAGAAGTGACAACATTATCATAAACTAATAATGTTATACATTTTTCCTTTTAAATTGCATTTACAGTATTAGTGTCAAAAACAATAAATACTTCCTCAAAATTATTCTACGCTCAATTGACAAAATGTACTAACATTTCCCATTTAACAGTATCCATTAAAAGGAAGGACTGAGCCCACAACTGTTGTAAATCAGCAGAGTTCTGTTGCGTGGGGCTATGCCTATTAAAGTATAATTTAAAATTATTGGAGGAAAATTATGAGTATTAGGCCATATCACAGGGTGTTTGTACCCCCTCAGCAAGAGAAGGAAAGGGTTAATAAGATTTCCTGAAAGGGAGGGCAAGTGGATGCTACTCCCCGAAGGAACTAAACTAGCTTTCAGTCCTGGAGGGTCAGGGTTGCCTTACTAAAGAACAAGGCTTTTAAACGGAAGAGTTTGGGCTGAGCGAAAGGTATCGCTTCTGAGGAGGAATAGACACTGCTTGGATCCCATAGGTCTCAGTACTGAACAGCATAGAGGAAGAAAGGCTCTGCACACAGAGAGCACGATTGTCTGTTGCCCAGAATTTTGAAATGTACATCTGTGCAAAGTGCATATAAAATGGCAGTGTTCTGATGCAGTAGCTTTTTAGACGAATTTTGCACAGGTGTATATGATGACACAAGGGGCAGGCCTACAGGGAATCAGGCACAGGCTCCAGCTTTCTCCTTGCCCCAGGGGTGCTCAACCCCTGCTCTGCCCCAGGCCCTGCCCCAACTTCATCCAAGCCCCCACCTCTGTTCTGCCTCTTCCCACCCCGACTCTACCTCTTCCCGCCCAGTTCCGCCCTCCTCCCCCGAGTGCATCCCATCCCCACTCCTCCCCCCGGTGCCTCCTGCATGCTGTGGAACAGCGGATCATGGCAGGTGGGAGGTGCTGGAAGGGAGTGGGAGGAGTTGATTAGTGGGGCCACTGGCAGGCAGGAGGCTCTGGGTGGGTAGGGAAAGGAGCTGGCTGCCAGTGGGGCTGGAGCACCCACGGAGTCGGTTTCTATGAAATCAGGCCCTGGTTATTTTGGAAGACACACCTTTTAGCATTTCCTGGGGAAGACGGGATATGGTGAGGTGTGCTTATCAGTCTTTCCAAGAGATTGAAAGAAAATTTGCCTTCAAGACCAGGGGCATGTATACACTTAAAATGCTGCAGCAGCACAGTTGTATATTTTTGCTGACAAAATCTTTAATAAAGACTGAGGGTCTTGTTGTCATTGATACACAGGGCATGTCTATACTGCAATCTCAGGGTGTGACTGCAGCTTGCTTTAAAACTAGCTTTAAAACTATACTGGAGCAGTGAAGTCAGGGCAGCTCCTGCTTCAGCATGAGCTAACCCAGTGAGAAATTACCCTAGTTCTAAACCGCCCACACTACGGAATGTGCTGCTGCTCCAGGACCTGAGCTAGCTAGATTATATCTGGACTAGCTTTGTCTACTCAAGCTGCAATTGCATTATAGACATGCCCTGAGTTTGCTCAAGCATCCTTCAGCAAATATTATGTAAATTACATTAAGGACCTTGTATACTGCCAAAGTGGTATAAAGGGTCCTTTGTACAGATGACAATCTGGTGCTTAACAGAACAAGCTAGCAGGAAGAGAAGCGATTGATATCAAGGGGAATGGAGCTCCACACTTTATGGCCCACTACAGCTGAAGGCAGGCTCACCCACTGACCTGAAGCAAACTGCTGAAGTCCCTGAAAGCCTGATGATGTCTCAGTGCAGATTGCCATCAGAACACGTTAAAGAAGAGGTCTCCAGTATAGCCAAGGTTTGGATATACTATTAAAATAAAATGAGACAACAATTAGTTTCTCTTCAATTATTCCACTACATAACTTTGACAGTCAATTAGTATGAATAAATAAATATAGTTCTTGAATTATTAATCTGAAAATAGGAGAGAAATTTGCATTTAATATTTTACTGTTCTTCCTCTTTCCCTTTGCTTGAAGGGTTGACTCAGCTGGTTCCTTGGAAGTATTTTTATATAATCTTAACTGTTTCCAAGCTTCTAATTCTTCTTTATGATAATGTGCTCACAAAAATAATACACCTTTAATTTTCAGAAGCCCTTTTATACTGAGACATAAAGGGCTAGATTATCCTCTGGTGTCACTCCACTGAAGTGCATGGAAGCTCAGCACTTTTGGATATCAGGCCACTTATTTAGCTGCTTAAATACAGATGTAGGCGCCCACTTAATTCTTGGCCTTAATCTTTTCCTCCATGAGCTATAGGAGAGTAAAACGTGTCTGATTAGTCTACCAAGTAATCCCTCTCTTTTTGTAGGGCACTCAGAAACCAGCATTAGCTAGGGCTAGAACATCTCATGCTTATATCTAAGAGTTTAACTACAGGGGGCAGAGATTGATAGTCAACTATTCTAGTCAAGAAAGAAGTATGCTAGACCCATAGCAGCTCTTTGACTTTAGACCCTGAAACTGAACCACCCCTTGCAAGTTCTGAAAGAAACATGCTATTAGCAGAGATATTTCCTATTGAGATTCCTTTAAAATTCTCACTGTTACACATGACTAAAAGGATACCTTATCTGTCTTTTAGCCCATTTCCTGTGGATGCCCAGCTAGGAGAGAGATCACAGTATCCTACAATTTTTCTTTTCTACAGTCACTGTTTCCTTTATCATTACCATCATTAGCTTCCCTATGTACCAAACCTTTCATATATGAAACAGGAGCCACAGTGTCTGTTCCAAAGGCCAGCTGTTATATTCTATTCTATAGAAGTTTTATACCGCACTCATTCCCATAGTATCGGAAAGCTTTCCAGTAGTTCATTAAGCAACATGGCTACACACCTGTCACTTATTGTTAGTCCTCTCATCCTCTCCCTGGAAGGAAAAGCATGTGCAGTGGAGTGTCTTGTTTTGACAGGATGCATGTGAGTATGTTTTAATATAAATATATTTGTTGCTATGTAAGAGAAGGCAAGTTCAAAGACTTTGCACCTTGTACTTGGAGCAGAAAGTGGTGGGGTTGGTGATGGTCCTTAGTTCCTGGGGAAGTTCAGTTGATAGGCTCAGACCAGCCCGGAGAAAGTTCTGACTCCCTCAGAGACAAGCTGTACTCTTACTGTTAAGAGTGCCACTGTGTCACAGGAGAGAAGTTTTCAACCATTGGCTTCGTCCTGGAGTTTTAGATTGTCTTTAGATACACTGGGCCAAAGTTTAAATAATAACAACTTGCATTTAACACCCTACTGATGATCCAATAACTGCATACAAATGAAGCAACAGGCACAAATTTATAAGCCAGTTAGAAGCACAGCACCAGGAAACATCAGCACAATTCTGTCTCTCCTCAGACTTCAAGCTCTTCCCTGCAGGTGGAAATTTGGGGCCTGATCTCACCTCAGTGTAAATCAAGAGTTACTTCATTGTGTAAAACTACTGTTAGTGAGATCAGAATCAGGCCTTTCATATCTGCAATGTCTCAAGCAATGCTCCACAGTGATCTCTCTCAAGCTTCCTTCACTTGAATTTGATTCCTCAAGACACTTCCTTGGTTAACTACACTCCTGGGTCAGGTTTCTGAAATGAGTTTTTGATTTTTAAATTTTAGTTTCTTTTTATATTTTCTAAACTTCTCTTAACCACTTTCTTGCATTCTTTTATATTTCCTTTTCATTTAACTGAAACTAAAGATTTTTTAAATCTAGGACTATAGATGAAGTATGGAAATATTTTTTGCATTGTAATATTTTCATGTAGACAATAGGTCTTGCAAGTAGCAGCCAAAGGTGGATGTGACGTACAGGAATGTAGTCACGGGTCTTACATGCTCTCAGGTGTAACCTGCTGCAGTATGTATCCTTTCCCCTCTGTCTATGATGATAGGTACCTTGGAAATACCATAAATGGACACAAAGGTGTGCTTCCAATCAGGTCCAAATTCAGCAGAAGCCAATGGAAAGGTTTTAATTTATTTCAATGGGTTTTAACTTAACCCCTTAATGAGGCTGCTCCTTTGGCTCAACACATACACATCTATATGCTGCCTAACTTCAGGCTGTGTATGATCGATGGTACGTTGTGCCTGCATCCATAAATTGCCAGAGCATTTACTTACTTTTCTGTCAAATGTAGTGCTCAAGCTACATACACTAGTTTTGCCCAGGAATAAAGTATTATTTCACCAGAGAGCAGTGGTCTGTACTTCAGCTACTCTGCCTATTTCCCCGAGGTAAGATACAGCTTGTCTCTAAGCATGATGTAAAATTATCAGGGGTTGACAGGAATTAAATTTAATAGCTGGGTGCTAGCATGTAATATGTGGATGACAGAGGTCATTTAATGGCTTATTGACCATGTGGCACTAGAATTCAGATTCAGACACTTCAGCACAAATCCTCCACCCACACACATCAGCATTAATGGCCCAGAACCTGTAAGCTGCTCCATATGGGTTGACCTCTAAGCCTGGGCATAGCCCCACTAGAGTCATTGGGGCTCCATGCCAGTGGTCTGTTCAATGGAAGCAACTTGCAAGATATGGCCATGCCTATTCTGCATCATTCCCTTCTGGCCAAATAAGGCTCTGCTGCAGCCTGCCTCAGTTTCCCCTTTAGTGAGATAACAATGAGGTTATTTTAACAGCCCAGTCAAGGACAAGCCAAACTCTCCAATTTCACTCTGTGGCCACTTAATAAAGACTCTGAAAGGAGCCCTTGAACAATGGCTCTTACCTGAAAGCTCAAGCAAAATTTGAAAGTTCAAAACAAGCTCTCTCAGGAGTTTGGTCCTGAAGGAGCTAGAGCCAGGATCACTTAGTTACCAGCAATGCAACTTCTTTAGCAGTTAATTTCCACAGCTTCTTCCTAGCCCACCCTGGGTGTCCTATTAGCTCTCAGTTTCCTCTGCCAGCAGCTTCTTCTGCTGTAAGGCCCCAGGTTTCTTCACTGTCTAAAAACCTTAACAATCTTTTCTCTACCTGCTCAGGGTCTATCCTGGGTCTTTTTACCTGGAGACCTTTGTATTTCCTCCCTTCCCATCTAGCTTCCTGCTGCTGTTTTTATGAGTCAGCCCCTCCTCAGCCAGCTAATTGTCCCACACACCTCTGAGGTGTGGCAGGCAAGACTAATTAAACAGGGTCAGCCAGCTTTAAGCCTCTGGCCCTTAGAGAGGTAGGCCACACCTTTACAGGGCTATAGGAATATTGTTATGTATATAAAAAGATGAAAGCTGAATGTAATGTTTACAGGATGATAAATTTCAGCATCCTTAGGGAAGAAAGTATTTTTTTCAGCTGTCCTCTGTGTGTGTGTGTGTGTGTGTGTGTGTGTGTGCTCACATTTGAGGTCAAATGCTAAGTCTGTTTGGAAGAACTAAAGAACAACACTTAATATTTGCTGTAATGATGCTGGAACTTTGTATTCAGTATTTCTTCTAACAATTTGTGAAATAGGTTTCCTTTTCTTTGAATATGTCAAGCTCTAAAAGGAAGAAAATCATACAAATTTAAGTTGTGACATTTTTGTATGATTTTCAATTTCATTGGAGCTGAAGAGAAAGAAACAGAGTTGATTGCCTCTATCAAGGTATTATTAGGGGAAGAGTTCAGAAGACCTTTGAATCCTTGTTTTTTTCTTAAAAAGCCTGCGTGAAAAATAACAAAAGTAATCTCTTCATTGGCAAGCTGGAGTTAAAGTGCTCAGTACAGTTGGAGAAATGAAGCACACTCAGATTTACACAATGGCTGCTGCTGTTCTTATTTATCATTTGAAAATCACCCCCTTTTCCTTGAGAAAATAATATAGATCTAGAGCACTGCAGAGAGATGCTCAATAGCAAGGAGGAATCAGAAGTCTGAAATTGACAGTATTCTGCAAGGTAACCTTTTGAAAAATGGAAGGAATAAAAAACCCCTATTTGACAAACACTAGATGTTTAGGGCTAAGAAGGTTTTCCTGCCACATTTATGCTGCATGTCCTTTTGTTCCCAGGGGGAGGGTGAGAACTAATGTGTCAGGTCACAGGTGGCTTTGAGCACTGTAACAGTCCTGGCTCCAGGAGGATACTGATTTGGAGACTGTCCTGGTGGCTTAAAAAAAATACAAATGTGCTGTGCATGAACTTCAAATGATGGAGCATCTCTGAAAAGTAACAGATAGCAGGGAAGAAAGCAAAGAGAGGAGCAGACAAAAAGTGAAAGGTGGAGGGAGCTACCCAGAGAAGAGAAAACCAGTGAGGGCAAGAGGAGGCTAAGTGGCAAAGAACAAGGTGAGAGAAAACAAGAGAGTTGGATAAAGGGAAGAGGAAAGCTAGGAGGGAAGGATTTGAGAAGGCAAGTGTCTAACCTGTGGAGACCTGGAGAAAGGTAAGTCAGCAAGGTGAAGAGGCAAACAGAGAAGCAGTAAATAAAATCACAAAAAATAATAAGGGTGGGAGGGGAATGAGAAGGTGGAAGGTAAGAACAAAAAAGAATGCAAGGGAGGGATTCCTAGCATTTCCGACTAGCCACCAAATGGGGCAAACTTATTGCAGGTTAGTTTGCAATGCTCCTCTATGTCTGTAATGGGACCATTTATGTGTGTAATAAAGAAACAAAAGTGAATATTTTGTTTGTGATTTGGTGGGAGCTAACAGTTGTGTGTTTACTGAAAGATCCCAAACTGTATTTTTGCTATTAAATCAGATCTTTACAAATGCCAATAGCTTCAACAAAGATATCTAGATAGGTGGCTAATGATGGTGTAGGAGAAAATATAGGGGAAAACTACCATATAAAGTGGAACAAAATATAAAGTGATGTGATTCTTTTTAGGTCAGCTTTGATTTTTTTTTATTTACCTTGCACACCATTTTTTTTTACATATCTTATGCTTATACCTAATGTACTTCCCTAAAAATTAAATCTGAATCCTTCTTTAAAGGTTGCTTGTATAGAGAGAGCATTCCAGTACCATGACCTTTTCCCTTTGTTATTGAGTCAGAATATAAATCCTACAGGAAACTGAAAATAATTGTCAGATTTCTTTCTTTGTCATTGTACATGATCTAAATAACAAGAGATACTTACAAACCATATGAAGTATGTGAACTTTCAAAATGAATGCTGTTACTAGAAGATATTTTATTTAAAGAAGGAGAAACAGGTTACCTATCTGTAAAAATGGGCCAAATTCATCCCTAGAGTACCCTGTTGACTTTAGTGGAGTTATACACCAGGTATAGATATGGCCCATTATTATCAGGCTAAGTACAAACAAGAATTCTTGTCTGCTTTAGCTTAAATGCAGATCTTGAATTGAGTGGGTGTAGCTAGTTATTTCATACACCCACTTCTCATTGTTGCCAGTTGAAAAGTAGGTAAGTTTAAAAAAAAATGAGGCATATTATTTTTTTTTTCTAGTTCAAGCATGCTTTCTCTGAAATCAGTATTCTGCCACAAATATTTTGAGGCGCTTTAATAAAATGCAAAAATGAGTAGGCTTCTATATGTGTAAGTCCAAAAAGAACTGTTGAAAATAAAGATGATCTTTCCCAAAGGAGAAAATTATACTAATTTACACATAAGCAAAATTTAGAAAACTGAAAAAAATAAAAATGTGAATAAAACCCAAATTAAAATTTTCTGATCTGGATCTTGTGGGTCTAATAACCTAAAATTTCCCTGGCCCTAACTGCCTTGTTTACTTATGATTGATCTGTACTCTAACAACTTCTTCAGTGTATTACACAGAAACTTTTTATTTTCACATTCTCTTTCTCTCTCTCTCTCTCCTTACTATGTGTTTGTTTTAAATAGACAAGCATCAGTAACCAAGGACAGGGGAATACATGAAGAAGGATAGCAGTCTGGCAACATTTAATGATCTCTGGTAGTAGTAAGTTCTTATTTCGTGAATTAAAACTGATTCCTTTTTATACTGGCATACAAATGGCTGACCTATTTGCCTTGGCCTGATGAAATAGGGAGCTGTGGCACCAACAGGGGAGGACATGAAGGCAGCAGATTTAAAGGGTTGAGAAACAGCAGCAGTGGCAATACAGGATGGACTGTGAATAGCCAATTCTCCAGCTGTGTTCTATGATCAACCATTCCCTGAGCTGCTCATGTGAATGGAAGATACTTATTTTTTGCTGAATTCCTTATAAAAATTCCTGGGTCTCCATCATGCTAGTCAGCTGCATACTACTATGACTAGTATATGCATGATGTTTTCCTTCCTCTACACCTTATCCCTTGAAAATCTCTTCTTCTCACATGCATATACCAAGGAGTCTCAACTTTTCCTCTTCATACCTGGTCTATTTCCTTCTGTTCAGTTTTGCATTTCTCCCCGCCCCTCTGATGTCATCTCCAGGATGGCTTCTTCTGGATGTCTCATCTCAAACTCAACACAACTAAAACTGAGCTACTAAGCTTTCCTCCTAAACCCTCTTTTCTATCTTCATTGCACATCATGAAAGGAAACACCTCCGTCACTGGAATCCTGCTCATTCTTTTTTCATAACATCTCTAGTGTTCTAAAAGTCTTTTCCTCTCTGTGCCTGCAACTACTTTTAGTCCACACCCTAATCATCTCTTTTTTGACTCCTCTCTATGGAGTCTCCTCCCTCCCATCTAAAACAGCCGTCAATGCCCAGGTGTGAGGCTTATGGTTTTTTTTTGCATGACCTCCTTACATAATGAGGGTGGAACATCAACTCTCTGTTCTCAAAATATGATTCTATCCTGCACACACCTCATCTTTAATTTGAAAATATGGTTGTTCTCCTAGTGGTACATTTGTCTTCTGGCCACCCTACTAGTATTGCTTTCTTGACTGCCTATATTTGGACATCTTTTCCTGCAGTCTCTTTGATTTCCATCCACTTTGCTGTTGAAACTGGGAGACAGCAAAGCAAATTAATGGATTTAATGTCCTGATTCCCTTCCCCCCCATCTTGCTTATGCTGGATATATGTACCCTGCTCAGGCTGTCAGCTAACACCAGTAATTGTCCTGGACATTAGCTGAACTCTACTTGGCGGTGCTGGAAACGCATGAACATGTGATGCAATGTCTTTGGAGCACTAAGAAGGGGCTTTGTCATGATTGTTTTTATGGGGTTGTGTTCTGATTGCACTGTTAGTAGGTGGCCAGAGATGTACTGGTGGAATTGCTCCAGTCCAAATACCACATTCAAAAACTTTTCCCCCCCTATTTGGGCATACCCCTGTTTAGCCATTGACAGGACTCTGCTGGCATAAGTGACCAGCTGCTCCTGCACAACAGCTACACACAATCCTTTCTCTGGTACATCACAATGGAGTGTGAGTGGATCTCCTTGCCTGGTAGTGCTTCAGGACAGGGGGATCCATTGTCAAATGATAGCAGCTGGTGATCTGCCCAGTCTGACTCAATATTCTGCCTTGTAAGATGGTGTATGGGTTCCACTACAGCAGCCAGGTGTGGACAGAAATTGGATTGAAAATGTGTCATTTCTATGAAGTACTGTACCCCTTTCACATCTACTGGAGCTGGCATGTTTCTGACTGCCTTGATTTTGTTGGGATCTGCTTTCAGTCACCTCAGGCTCTCTGAGTTGCATTTTTTCTGGATTGAGTTTTATGTTCTTGCCCCTGCATCACTGTAGGAAAGACTGTCATTTTCTTTCATTGTCTCATTCAGCTTCTGTATCATTGATCTCTTCCCCTACAAGGAGGATATCATCTGCAATTATTCTATTCCCTAGAACACCTCTGGTGCTGGGCTTATGCCCATTGGCATGCACAGCCACGTGTATTGACCAATTGATGCTGCAAACATTGTCAGCATGCTGAACTCTTCATACAGGCTTATGTGCCAAAACCTGTTCCTCACATCAGACTGTGGAAATTCTGGCTTTGGAAAGTTCTGGCTACATGTCCTCAACTGGGGCAGTGGATAGTGGTATCCTTTCAGTGCCCAGTTCAGTAGCTTTGGGTCTATACTAATGTGTAATTTACCTGATGGCTTCTTTACCTCCACCATGCTGCTTATCCAGGTGCTCTGCAGGTGTTATGACACCTGTGTTCTGCAGACTTTTCAGCTTTTTGCATCCTGGATTACACAGTGCCACTGGAATTTTCCTTTGTGGCAAGCACACAGGTTCTAGTGTGGGGTCTACTTCCAGTCACAGGTTTTTCTCTGAGTCATCCATTGCCTTTGTAAACATCCCTCGTATGCTTTTAAAATTGTCTCCATATTCCCTGGGGCCCCACCTTTTTCTTCTTGCCCTGAAGCTATAAAATTCTGATGCTGTACCCTAATAAAATCCAGGGTTTGTGTGGCTGTTTTCCTCGAGAGGTCAGTAGTGCTTACCATCCACCACCACTAACTTCAGTTGGTACTGTCTGCTATTATTTTGGGTTAGTTACCAGGAGGTCACATTTTCCTATGGATGGCTTTATGCTCTCATTGTACATAATTAGATGGTGCCTGCTCTTTGTTTTCAAGTCCAATTCACCCTGAGGAGTCACATTGCAGGAGGCCATGCTATCCAGCTGATATCACACAGGACATTTCCCTGTTAACATAGTTGCATGCATAGAGGTTGGTATTGTACCTTGTTGCTTTCTTGTCCTGACAGCCTGAACCTGATATGCTCTCCTACTCAAGGGGAGAATTGTGATGTTATCACTGCTGTCTGTTGTGCTAGTCCAGGGGTCGGCAACCTCTGGCACGCAGCTCCCCAGGATAAGCCCCCTGGCGGGTTATGCCAGTTTGTGTACCTGCCGCATCCACAGGTTCGGCCAATCGCGGCTCCCACTGGCTGCGGTTTGCTGCTCCAGGTCAGTGGGGGCTGCGGGAAGAGGCACAGGCTGAGGGATGTGCTGGCCATGGCTTCCCGCCGCCCCCATTGGCCTGGAGCGGTGAACCACGGTCAGTGGGAGCCGCGATCGGCTGAACCTTACGGATGCCGCAGGTAAACAAACTGGCCTGGCCCACCAGGGTGCTTACCCTGGTGAGCTACATGCCAGAGGTTGCCGACCCCTGTGCTAGCCCCTTCTTGTACAAGCCTAAGTGAATCTTTCTGGGAACTTTTTATGCTCTTGCTCAGACTGCTAAAATGTATCAGAGGGGTAGCCGTGTTAGTCTGGATCTGTAAAAGCAGCAAAGAGTCCTGTGGCACCTTATAGACTAACAGACGTATTGGAGCATGAGCTTTTGTGGGTGAATATCTGCATCCAACGAAGTTGGTATTCACCCACGAAAGCTCATGCTCCAATACGTCTGTTAGTCTTTAAGGTGCCACAGGACTCTTTGCTGCTTTTACTGCTAAAATGGTTCAACTTGCCACATTCTTTGCAATCCTGCCGTAGGGTGGGTCACTTCTTTATCCGCTCATGCAATCTCCCACAGTAAATGCGTCTCGCTATATATATGGAACCCTGACCACCACTGTTGTTGTGTCACTGAATGTGGTTCTGGGGGTGTTGTGCCTCCTAGGGCTTCCATCTTTTATCTTGAGGCTTCCACCACACACTTCATATCTAAGTATCTGTCTAATATGTGATTACCTTCCTGGAGCAGCCACTCCCACAAGTGGTGACCCTAAGTGCTGCAGACTATCCTGTCCTGAATCAGGGAGTCTGTCAAGTCCCCAAAATTGCATGTAGAAGCCAGTATATCCCCTCCCTTCAGATTGGTCTCTAGTGAAAAACCTGAGTTGCTCTACAGTTTCATTCTGCTTTGGGGAGCAATAGATCCCCAGGGCTCCTAGGACTGCTGTGAGGTTTGAGGCAGTGGTGAGCTTCAGAATGGTGCAGACCTCTCTGCCTTGTTCCCCAATAAGGTAAAGTAGTAATTGAACTTTTCTGCTGTCATCAGCCTCCTTCATGGCCAGATCTGTGTACTGCTCAAATACCTCTCTCCACTGGGTCCATCATTGGGCTATGCTTGTGTCTGCAATGTCCAGGGCTCTGGGGGCTCCAGACTGCATTTCATGGCTCACACTGCCAGCTGCTGCACTTCAGAGAGCTCCCAGGTGCCACCATGGTTCAGTAGCACATGGTGAAGCTGAAAGCAGGTTAAGTTCAACAAGTGGAACTTTGTTAAACCCTGTGCACTGCTCCGTCCATGTGGCTGAGCTACTTCCAGCCTAACACCATCCCTGTTGTTTTTCTGTGTCCCTTCAATAACAGTTCTTCCAGGGAACGTGGGCCTTCTGACTCCACTTCCACTGATCTTAGTACACCTCTGATCCTCCTCCAATGATACCAGCCTCTATATCTCCTTTTAGCTCCTTCTCATACAATCATCTCTTCATTTTCTTTTCCATGCTCCCCTACATGCCTGGAACATATTTGCCAAGCTTCCACCCACACTTCACTGCAGTTCACTTTACCATGAAGCCTATAAGGGTAGGTTTACACTTACCTTCCGGGTCGACGCGGTGAGTTCGACTTCTCGGAGTTCGAACTATCGCGTCTGATCTAGACGCGATAGTTCGAACTCCGGAAGCGCTGCGGTCGACTCCGGTACTCCACCACTGCAAACTGCAGTGGCGGAGTCGACAGGGGAGCCGCGGAGTTCGACCCCGCTGCGTCTGGACGGGTGAGTAGGTCGAACTAGGGTACTTCGAATTCAACTACGCTATTCACGTAGCTGAATTTGCGTACCCTAGTTCGACCCCCCTTCTTAGTGTAGACCAGGCCTAAGAAGTGAACTAATTAATATATTCTTCTTTTTTTTTTAAATGCTTTAACTGCTCTCTGGGGTCCCAACGCAGCAGAGTACTTAAACATATACATAGCTGTAAGTACATGAATCATCCCACTGAAATTAACGGTCTTGGGTTTTGACCATTGAAGTCAATGGGACTAATAATATTCTGAAAGCTATGCCCAAATGGATTGGGATTTATGATATACACTAACTTCAGTCTCCTCAGGGTCTTATTTATGTAGCTCTCTGCATCCCTACCTTGTTCTTCCCTTTTGTCCATTTTGTGCCTTCTCTTATCCAAATTCTGTATAAATATATTTTAAGCCTCATGGGGCAGGAACTTGACTGCATATCTACTCTATGAAGTACCTAGCATACCTTTGGGTGTTGTGCAAATAATAATAAAAATGTCAAGAGCCATTTATCCTGATGTTGCACTGAAAAGGTTTTGAAATCTCAAAATTTTTATGGGACAGGAAAATTGTTTCTAGTGTGAGTATAATGCAGTGTACTTGCTAGTGAGTGAATGTGTTTCTTGTGTTTAACACTGAACATTACAAGTATGGAGACTAAATCACTTTGTGTCAGGATGATATGAGTAAACTGAAGGTCACTTTGAGAATACTTTAGCATGCCTTGGAGGCAATACTGATAAGGAAAAAGACAAAAGGACAAAGACAAAATTAACTTTTAATTTCCCACCAAAGCTACAACTGACAGAAATAGGGATACGAGTGGAATCTCATGCCACATACAGTACAGGATTGTATATTAAAAATCTTATCTGATTTAGCTCATCACAGATACCAAGCATGTAACTATATATCTATATATATACTCCAGTACATAGCACTGATAAATTTTAGTGATACATTTTCATATTTAGTTTCAGTCCAATATCTTTCTATCCTAAATTAGATGAATACATAAACAAATCAGATATATTAATCTTCTGTTGAGAATGCTTCAGTAATTACTTACAAAGTTATTTACATGCTGATATAAAGCATTACTTAACATAGAGTGGCAACTTTCTCCACCTCAAAGGTATTAGGCACCTAACATGCTGTACCTTACACAGAAATGTAGTTTTGCTGTTCTGTATGATCACCAGATACATTACTGAAGAAGAACTTCATTTTCTTATCTGATTTATTTTATGGAACTAGATAAAACGCAGCTAGTGTGTGGTAGACAGACAGCCTGATACGTGTTCAGTATATGCTATTTTACAAGCAATAAAACAAAACAGTGTGATGGCATACACAGAGTACCTCCATCCCTTAGGTGCATTGTAAGACAGAAGTCAAATGACAAATGCTTTTGACCACCCACATAATTTCAGTCTCTATAATCTAGTATAGGGTGACCAGACAGCAAGTGTGAAAAATTGGGACAGAGGGTGGGGGGTAATAGGCGCCTATATAAAAAAGCCCCAAATATCGGGATTGTCTCTATAAAATAGAGACATCTGGTCACCCTAATCTAGCATTATAGGATCCTGGTCCATGGCTAAGGTTCCAAGTTCTATGATATTGTTACTACTACCATACCTGTGCCTTTTAAAATGCAGTGTTGGTTAATGACATGTTATTAGTTATATTTTTTTAAGAATTACTAATGCACCCCCACACTGGGGATTATATGAGTGTCAGAAACTTTATCAACAAGTCAAATTCTTCCTTCCAAATGCATACTACATGTGTCTAAGAACAGAGACAAAGAAACGCCTTAATTGCATAGTCACTGCAAATGACATTGACATTACTCATAGAAACAGAAAGAAAGAAAACAAGTTCCTAAAAAACTTTCCAAGCTCAGAATCAACATGAATATTTGTCTCTGGTCCTCAGGGGACACTCAAGTGTAAGAATCTGGAAAGCTATAGGAAGCTACTTCATTTGTCAAAAAGCTTTTTAAAGAAAATGTTAGTGTCTGAATGGGTAGCTCTGGAGAATGAAGCATTTTATCTATCCACTAAATGGATAACATGCAGGAAGAGGCAATGCAAGTCTTTCCTTGCCTTCAACCTTGACCTGGAGGTCTGGTAACACTTTTAAGTGTCAGAGGGTCATTCTGCATGCCTATTCAGTTCTTGGCTTCTCTGTTGAGACTACTAGCAGGATACCGGTTGTAAGGATGGTTTTTGTGATGTGGACTAGGAAATGGCCTGAGACTACCAATGCATTACACACTTCAAGCCCCTGAACAGCAATGAGATGGTGACAAACTCTGGACACCATATACACGAGGGACATCAAAGTATTGACTGGCTGTGAGCCAGCTGGTTTCCCTGAGTTTTATGTTCTTAATTGATGAATTACCCAAGAATATAAAACTTTCCATGCAGAAAGTAGCATTTATCTGTTTAAACTTTAATGCAAATGGTATGTAGGCAGCTAAAAGTACCTTTAACACATAAACCACTGTTTAAATATTCTTATGCCAAAGGTGGTTTTAAAAATGCATTTTATTGAATTATCAAGATGAGTACTTGATATAAAACTCTCCATGAAAGGGTTAAACTCAAGATTTTTGCAAAAGACTCTTACAGGATCTGATATAAGGCGAGAGCTATGTGGGAATAATGACTTTATGAAGCCTCTGGAACACAAAGGGCTGGACTTTGCTTTGACGCCATGATCTTTGTAGAGGGCAAGGCAGAGCCACTCGCAGCCCCAGTGGATTCTCTGGGAGGAATTCTTGTGTCTTAGGCCTTGTCTACACTACAAGACTATTTCGAATCTACTTAAGTCGAATTTGTGGATTCGACCTTATGAAGTCGAATTTGTGTATCCACACTAAGGACACTAATTCGAATTTCTGAATCCACATTAACAGGGCCGGCATCGACTTTGGAAGCAGTGCACTGTGGGAAGCTATCCCACAGTTTCCGCAGTCCCCGCTGCCCATTGGAATGCTGGGTAGAGCCCCCAATGCCTGCTGGGGGAAAAAATGTGTCGAGGGTGGTTTTGGGTAACTGTCGTCATCGAACCGTCAATCATGCCATCCCTCCCTGAAAGCGCCGGCGGGAAATCTATTCGCGCACTTTTCTGGTCAGTGACAGCGTGGACGCCACAGCACTGCGATCATGGAGCCCGCTGCAATCATCGCTGCACTTATGGCCGTTGTCAATTCCTCGCACCTTATCGTCCACCTCTTCCACGGTCAGCTGCTGAGAAATCGGGCGAGGAGGCTCCGGCAGCGCGGTGAGGAGAGTGGTGCAGACGTCTCAGAAAGCAGGGTACGCCGGGCAGTGGAGATCATGGTGGCAATGGGTCAAGTTCATGGTGTGGAACGGCAATTCTGGGCCCGGGAAACAAGCACGGACTGGTGGGACCGCATAGTGCTGCAGGTCTGGGATGAATCACAGTGGCTGCGAAACTTCAGGATGCGTAAGGGCACTTTTCTTGAACTCTGTGACTTGCTGGCCCCTGCCCTGAAGCGCTAGGACACCCGGATGCGAGCAGCCCTGAGTGTGCAGAAGCGAGTGGCCATAGCCCTCTGGAAACTTGCCACGCCAGACAGCTACCGGTCAGTAGCGAACCACTTTGGCGTGTGCAAATCTACCGTGGGGGTTGCTGTGATTCAAGTAGCCCACGCAATCGTTGAGCAACTGCTCTCAAAGGTAGTGACTCTCGGAAACGTCCAGGTCGTCAGAGATGGCTTCGCCGCGATGGGATTCCCAAACTGCGGTGGGGCTATAGATGGGACTCACATCCCTATCCTGGGACCAGCCCACCAGGCCAGCCACTACATTAACCGAAAGGGCTACTTCTCAATGGTGCTGCAAGCACTGGTGGACCATAGGGGACGTTTTACCAACATCAACGTCGGGTGGGCGGGCAAGGTTCATGACGCGCGTGTGTTCAGGAACTCTGGTCTGTTTAGACGCCTCCAGGCAGGAACTTTCTTCCCGGACCACAAAATAATGGTTGGGGATGTGCAGATGCCTACAGTGATCCTCGGGGACCCAGCCTACCCGCTAATGCCCTGGCTCATGAAGCCCTATACAGGCGCCTTGGACAGTGAGAAGGAGCTCTTCAACTACCGGCTGAGCAAGTGCAGAATGGTGGTGGAGTGTGCTTTCGGACGTCTCAAGGGGAGGTGGCGGAGCTTACTGACTCGCTCGGACATCAGCGAAAAGAATATCCCCGTAGTTATTGCTGCTTGCTGTGTGCTCCACAATCTCTGTGAGAGCAAGGGCGAGACCTTTTTGGCCGGATGGGAGGTTGAGGCAAATCGCCTGGCTGCTGTTTACGCTCAGCCAGACACCCGTGCCGAAAGAATATCCCAGCGGGAAGCGCTGTGTATCCGGGAGGCTTTGAAAGCAAGTTTCCTCGGAGAGCAGGCTAACCTATGACTCTCCACTTGATTTTAAGAGACGCTGATCCTGGGCCTGTGTCTCTATGTGTTGAGTGAGATCTGCAGTTACATACCCCATTCTCCAAGTTTCCCCCACTTCCCAAACACGTTTTAAAACAAATTAAACGGAACAGTTATTGTTAATAAATCTTTCTTTCACTTTGCATTTCTGTTCTGGGTTTGAAACATGGACGCATACTGTGCTGGGTACGGTGTGCACTGATGTACAGACCGCTTGTACAATACAGGATGGACAGCCTCCTGCTCCTACATAGGTCTCTGGGGTGGGGGACGGTTTCAAGTGGTTGTGCATGTAGGGGTGGGTTTGCTGGAAGGGGCGAGTGGGGCCGTCTTTGGATAGGGATTTGGATGCAGGCTCTGGGCTGTGGGTTTGGGCGTAGGAAGGGGTGATGGGGGAAGGGTGAGTATCTGTCCGTGGATGAGGGCTCTTGTTGGGGCTCAGGGCAGCGGAGAGGATCGCGCCTACGGTGGAAGTGCATGGTAAGGGCAGCATGCCTTAACATTAGGGGGTGGCAGGCGCTAGGACTGTGGACAAGCGTACACATCACAGAATGACCTGGGGCAGCATACACCACACAGAGTGACCCTGGTGACTACTGACTGCAGTCTGTGTGTGCCCTGCAGTTGATCCTGCCCCCGATACTCTGCACCCTGCTAATGTAGGCTATCCCGTGCAATTATAAATCCCCTGCCCCCCCCCCCCCACATACACACAGTCTTCTGACACGAAAGACGTGATGGAAAGAGTGAACAACAGCAAACAGCTTTTATTAATCTACTACATAGTGGGGTGATGAAACTTGGATTTGGGATTGGGTGATCCTGTAAGGGAAGCGCTTCTACACAGTTATAGCGTCAGAGGTGTGTGGTACATTAGCACTCAGCTGTGGTGCAGTGACAGTTCTCACGGCCCCTACCGCCCCTCCGTCTTGTAATTTTTGGTGAGGGGGGGACAGGACTTCTTGGCGTTGGAGGGTGGTTGCAGATACAGTGCAGGGGGGCTCTCTCCTCCTGCCTGTGGTCCTGCAGAACATCTACAAGGCGCCGGAGCGTGTCCGTTTGCTCCCTCAGTAGCCCAAGCAGCGTTTGAGTCGCCTGCTGGTCTTCCTGCCGCCACCTGTCCTCCCGTTCGCTGTGTGAGCGCTGCTGCTGAGAGAGGGTCTCCCTCCAGTGGCTCTGCTGGGCCGCCTCGGCTCTGGAGCAGGCCATCAGTTCCGCGAACATCTCGTCCGAGTCTTTTTCTTTCGCCGCCTAATCTGAGCCAGCCTCTGCGAGGGGGATGCCGGGGCAGTCCGGGAAAGAGCAGAAGCTGTGTGATGGGAAACAGTAAGTGATTTCCTTGAACAGATACATGTTTGCGATCAGTGAACACAGTGTAGTCAGTTTCTCTGAACAAGACCATACAGGGCACCAAGTTCCACGAGATCTCAGGACAAGTTCGAGATTTCGGAATACGCTCTCATTGGCGGCGCCATTGCACAGGAGAGCGGACAAGCGGGGAGAGACAGCTGAATCTGTCTTGCAGACAGTCCTGGTAAGCCTTAAAGTAGATAATGCTTATCATTTAGTGGATAGCTGTGCTCTCCTGCTAAAGGCAATCTGTAAAGCAGAAAGGCTGAGCCTTTTCCAGCCCCTCCCGCCAGTGCACGGGAAAGATCAATGTATGCTTGTTCTCTGTGGCCTCCAGCACGTGGCTGTTAAGCGAGGGTCATTGTTATGCAACCTAATTTAAAACCATTAACAGTAGTAACAATACACTAATTGCCCTACTTAGATGCAGCCTGTCCAGAACGACATCACCCTGAGGCGGGTCACTCGGAGTCAGAGAGAGCGGATGCTAAGGGAAGCCCTGCACAGACCAGGACCATATGAAGCAATGCTGGTGGAGGCGATGGTTCCTATGTACATTAGGATGTCCTGGCGCGGAAGAGTGTGCTTCCACAGAGCACCCAACAAGGCACCTCTCCCCAGGAACCTCCTGCGGAGGCTTTTCGAGCTGCTCTCTGAGAGCTTTTTTGAACTGTCCCAAGAGGATTATTGCTCTATTCCTATATGTGTGGACCTACTTTTTGTATAGTTTGAGATTTTAAATTTTTTATATAGTATTTCTATTTTTTATATACCTGTTTTTTAAAAAATAAATGTTTCCCTGTTTGTAGCACTTACCGCCTGATCCTTCCCCTGATTCTGAGTCTGGGTTAATGGGCGGGGAGGGTTGGTAGGGGATCTCTGTGAGGGTGATGAAGAGATTCTGGCTGTCAGGGCAAGCGGTATTGTGTTCGCCGTCGCCTGCGCCGTCCTCCACAAACCCTTCCTCATCTTCCCCATTGGCGAACATCGCCAAGGAACTGTCCAGGTACACTATGCCATCGTCAGAGTCCACGGTCACTGGTGGGGCAGTGGTGGCAGACCCACCGAGAATGGCATGCAGTGCCTCGTAGAAGCGGCATGTCTGGGGCTGTGCTCCGGAGCGTCCGTTTGCCGCTCTGACTTTTTGGTAACCTTGTCTCAGGTCCTTGACTTTCACGCGGCACTGCATCGCATCCCGGCTGTATCCTTTGTCTATCATGGCTTTGGAGACCTTCTCGAAGGTCTTTGCATTCCGCTTGTTGGAGCGCAGCTCCGAGAGCACAGACTCCTCGCCCCACACAGCGATCAGATCCATGACTTCCCGGTCAGTCCATGCTGGGGACCTCTTTCTATTCTTGGATTGCCCGGACTCCTCTGCTGGAGAGCTCTGCATCGTTGCAGGTGCTGCGGAGCTCGCCCCGATGTCCAACCAGGACGTCAGATTCAAAGTGCCCAGACAGGAAAAGGAATTCAAATTTTCCCGGGTCGTTTCCTGTGTGGCTGGTCAGAGCATCGAAGCTCGGACTGCTGTCCAGAGCGTCAACAGACTGGTGCAGTGTGGGATAGCTCCCGGAGCTACTAAGTTCGATTAGCATCCACACCTAGCCTAATTCGAGCTAGCCATGTCGAATTTAGCGTTACTCCACCTGCCGGGGTGGAGTACCAAATTCGAACTAAAGAGCCCTCTAGTTCGAATTAAATGGCTTCCTGGTGTGGACGGTTGACCGGTTAGTTCGAATTAACGCTGCTAAATTCGAATTAAAGTCCTAGTGTAGACCAGGCCTTAGGGAGGGTGCCTAATAGCATTAGGAATAGGGGGGAGTACCAGGCAGACCCATCTTTTAGAATAGTGCAGCATGCTCCTGCTAGAGATTCTGGCCTATTCCATGGGCTGTGGTGGAAGGTGTATTTCCTTACAACTCCCTTCTCCCTTGTGGCAACATGCATGTTTGAAGGTGTTTTGAGGAAGCAATCCCTGCTCTTTCTGAGAGCAAGGACCACAACGCTGAGCAGCCTCTACACCATACACACAACATGAGGAAGACTCTTCACACCACTCTCCCTGCTGCATGCTTTATAAGACGGCATTACGTATAAGTGGGAGGGCTGGACATGATGTGCCTGCAGGCATAGCTTCCACTGTCAAACAGCGCGCAGAACTGTGTGTTCTAGCTGGAGTTCTGAACGTGGCACTGTCTGTCTGAAGCTTTGTTAACATTTGAAACCATTGTTCCAGGTAAACAAGAATTGTATGCCCACAGTATTAGGGAATTATGCTGCAGGATGCTGAACCCCCTCAGCTCCCATTATGTTTCACTAGGGGCCAGAGGATGCTCATAGGACACGTTGGATAAAGATGAGCAAGAATATCCTGAGTATTTGCATCACTCAGTCCTATCCCTAACTCAACCAGACCACTCTGGAGGGAGGACAATAACTTCCTTGCACAATAGCTGTAATTCCAGAACATATACAAACACATTCTCAATGAGTAAATGTTGGCTGACACAGCAATGAAAACTCTAAAGCCCTAGTTACCATAGAAGAGTTCTTGAGACCACTAGTAATTGAAGAAAGTAAAGCTTGCGAGAGCATTCTGCTCAAAAAGGTTTTGTCTAGTAACGAATAGTGGGCATGCTTATGCTCTCTCCCTCACCACCACCCCCAAAGCAGTGTAACTCCAGTAACTCCTGCTGTACCAGGGCATAAATGAGAACAAATTTCCAGGTTGGAAATTTAAATTAATTTGAAAAACTCACTTCTTAAATAAAAAGGAATACACATCCCCTAAAGTGAAAAAATACACAGCCTTCTAGTTCTGAAAACTTTGAAAAGTTGTCTTCTGCCACTTTGCATGGAAGCAAAATGTAACTTCATCTATTCAGGCCCTAGACGAGTAGAACTAGATCCTCTTCTTTTATCTTTCAGCCAGTGGAAAGACTAGACCAGTCAACTAACAGTGATGTCCATCTGCTGACTAGACATCCTAGGGCAGATCTTCAGCTAGTATAAATCTGCTTTGCTCCATTGGCTTCAATAAAATTATGCCCATTTGCACTATATAAAAATCTTGTCTATTTAATGTGTGCCTCTTGCTTAAAGCAATAACTGAAACTAAAAACAGGACCCTCGAGGTCTGAAGGCAGCAATTCTGTCAGACATGAAAGCTAGAAGAGGGGAGAATTTCTCTTGAATAATTTAGAGAGAACAGTGCTAACCATATCATAGTTGGAAGTTGCTTGTTGCAATATTGCTTGCCAATATGTGACTCTATTTCATAGTGTATTCTACAAATCAGGTGTTGCTCATGAGCAAAACTTATCAAACCAGGGGAGAAAAAATCCACCCCTCATTGCCATTTGAAATTTCAATTAAAAGATTTCCCAGCCACCTTTTACACATGAACTGCAACACATGAAAATTGGCAAGAACTGAATATACAAAGTACATGGCAATATGTGCTTCCCATGTTAAAGATCAGATCAAGCTCTTAGTGTTAAACCACTTCTTATACAAAAAAATTATGAGTGGTTATGTCACTCCACCATGATTTTTATACAACCTCCAGAATGCTGTGAGTTAGCTGTTAAATATAACACTGCTCTAAAATTACTGTTGGAAATAAGTGATTTTTTAGCATGGTATTTGAGATATAATATAATTGCTTAGCAGATGTTTGGAACTGCTTTTCAGCATCATGTGTCCATTTCTGCCAATCGGCCAGGTTAACAATGGGAATTACTTAAGTGGAAGAGTAACTACCATCATATATTTAATATATGTCTTAATGCCATTATTTTCTCTCTTTCTCCAAGTAAAGTGCCTTGCAGGATGCACCTGTATAATTAATTTCCATGGAAATGAAACTCTTAACAAAAAAAACAAAAAAAATTCTTGCTGTGTAAACATTAGAGTTGCCTCAAGAGATGAGGCTGAATTCTGATGTAAATGGTTTACCTTTCCTGACCTCTGGGTGGAGGAAGTTAGGGTCAAATTGGGATTTAGTTCTTCTCCCCTCACACTGTTTCCTTACTTTCTTCAATAATCCTGAAGGTGCATGTCTTAGTCATTATGAGCTCAATCAGTTCTTAAAGACACAGTGTTCCACTGGCTAGTGTGGACAGGGAATAGGGTCATGGGTCTGTTACCTGCTTTTGGGGTATTTTGTGCCACTCAGTCCTAGGTGTGTGTGAGAGAGAGCGAGAAATTCAACCTTGTGTAGAATCCATGTACCATAGAAGTCCCATTTCAGCCCTATACTGAGGTCTAAGCAGTGCCTAAGCCCTGCATTGGTATCTGCAAAGGGTTAAATATCACCTTAGAGTCTTGATTCATCAGCAAAGGTTTGGCTTCTAAACCATGGCTAAGATTTTGGCCCACACATGCCAAAAATTTTGAGAAATCTTGCGCGGGGTGGGGGGGGGGAGTCAGGTACATAAGTTTAATGCAATTCACAAGCAGCTTTGACCTCTCTGACTAGCACTAACTCAGCAGATGACTACAGGTCTGGTTGACCTTGGCAGCAGTACAGGGTCGTATTTTGACATGGCTGAACTGTTCTTGAACAATTTCTCTGGTGCACTGGGTACAAACAGTCTTTTCTTCAGCATCAGGCATGCATGTCTTATCTTTCTACCTATTCTTTTTTTAAAGAACCATAGCTATTGTAAGACAGGCAAGGAAAAACTCACTCCCTGTTTATATTGTTTGTTCTCCTGTGCCTCCACTGTTCTATATAAAACAGTAATGCTCCATAAATGCTTGTTTTTACTCATTGTTTGGTTGGCTAGTTTTAAAGGCATCCCCTTCACATCTCTTGTACTACAGAATAGAGCATTAGGGCCCGATCCTGTGCTATTGACATCGATGGATGATTTGCAGTGGGTTACATTCAGTGGGAGAAGGATTTTTGTAGTCAGCTGAGAATATTGATGTGCACTGCACTTTTAAAACAGCAGTACATCTTTTTAGGGGGAGAGGGGAGAGATGATGGGGTGAGTGAGATAGGAGCCGTTTAATCTTTACAACCGTAGAACTAGGTTGTTTCCTTGTTTTTTCTCTCGAAGTGCAAAACAGTAGTGAAGGCAGTAGTTTTTCAGGCATCCATATGAAGAGCTGAATCCATTTTCTTTGCATGAATCCAGGCAATATCAGTGCCCTACACTCCAGCAGAGGCAAAATACCAAGTCAATCGGATGTCAAACATAAATACTTTACCTATTTTGTCAATGGAATATCATAGCTCACATGTAAAACCTGGATTCAAGCCCCATTGTGGAAAATGATTAATGCCAGGGTGCATATTTTTTCAAAAGATTATTATTTTTTAAGGGCAATTTAGTGCACCACATGCATAGGAAGACTATATCTGGGGAAGGAAGGTAGGATTATTCATTATAAATAAGCAAATCAGAACATGACTCATTGCCTTGCTATTCTTCCTTTCCTTTTATTTTTCACCCACCTTCCCATTTCACAGATGGTTTTGGGTGAAGCAGATAAATTTCAGATATTAAGCAGCCAAAAAGCATTATATCACAAGGCTTTTTACAACTTTATTGCTCTCTCTTTTGAAGTATTCCTTGATTTTTGTTCTTGTCATTATTTTTAAGCTTTATAGCTAATTCCTGTGTCGGAGAGATAAAAAATGCATGTGTTACATGTATTTTAACTGTGCCAATTTATGCCATGATTTAACAGTGTATAATGTTACTTTTAATAATGATATCTATGTAAGACATCTATTTCTAGTCTAGAACATTAATCTTACATAAGAAATTTGCCAGTCCAATTCTATTAGGATCTCCCTATTAAATTAAATGAAACCACTATGTAATGAATAATGTAATGTACTATGAAGCATAGTGGAAAGCATCCATGTTCACAGGTCCAGCAGAACAGGCATTCTGCACACAATCCCCACTGAAATCATTGGGAGTCAGGAGTAAGGACTGGCAAATCAGAAAAAATTCAATAGTTTAATCCAAATTTATCTAAATTACCCCAAATGTTCTATAATCTCACCAAGTTGCCTCCATCGCCTCTCCTCAGGCTTGAGCTTCTCCCTGACACCTGAGTCTGTCCTCTGCAGCAGTGAAGGGGTGTGTGGCTTTCTAGTCCCCCATGATACATTCAGGATCTGTCTGGAAGTCTCCTTGTGTTCTTTTGTGGTAGTGGAAAACCCAGTAGGCCAGCTAGCTTCTAAATCCCAGATCTCCTGGGGGGAATGTGACTGTCTACACAGGGTTACATTACTCCCAGTAAAAAATGTGTACATATCTCAGAGGGCAGAATTTGGCCCATAGAGTTAACATGAAACTACATCTCTTTATTATTTTCTAATAAAACAGTCTCTTTGGCTCAGATCCTGCAAAGAGTTACTCATGAGCTTACTTTTACACTGTGGGAGTAATCTTGTTTATTTCCATGGGCAAACAATGCTTAAATTTAAGTCTTTGCAGGATTAGGGCATTTGTTAGTGTAAACATTTCAAAGCAATAAGTCAGAGTGTAGATATAAAATAGATTCAAGTAAATAGCCAGTTACACAATACTTCTGTATGGAAAAAAGAAGGACCAGCTTTACTCATGCTTAAAATGGGGCTTGAAAATATTCTGCAATCTGGAGAGTTTGGAAAATTGGTATTAGGATTTGGTTTAAAATAAATGTCAAGAAAAAGTTAAAGTTGATTAAAAGAGTTTCTAGGTTTTAACTCACCAGCGCCCAGAACAAACAGAAAACACAGAAGAATGGAATATTTCTGTTCAATGTAAGTAATTAAGAGCTGGAATTTTGCAGGAGCAGAGACACAACAGGTGTGTTGTTGAACACACGTTGGGTAGCAGAGGAAGAAGGCAAGGATGATAGTAATAGGAACACACATTTGACTATGTTAACTAAGCGTCTCTTTTGGAGGTGAAATAGGATTTTATTAGTTTATTTATTTTTAAAGATTAGTTTGGGTTAGTTTCGTTGGTTGTTACATGGCAGAGGTGACCCGACACCTCATTGTTCATTTCTAACTTTATTAGCTGGACTCTATAGAAACACACTTTCAACCTTCCCTCTTTCCTAGTGGCCCTTTTTTGTTTTTGTGGTTTTTTTCCAGTTTTTAAATGAGTATAAATTTTATGTTTGTGTGTAAAGCCTGTGGGAAGGGAGCTGTGCTCGGTCAGATTGTGTGAGGCCCATTACTCATGGCTTCTCCCCTGCCAACCTTAGAAAGAGCTTAGGAGAAGTTATAACTGGGTAGGGAAATTGAGGTAGTGGATGAGGGAAGAGATTTTTCCAAATGGAAAATTTTAAGTTCATAAAGTTTTACAGCTTGAGTATCTGAAGCTTTAAAAAACAGATCCGTGTTTCCCCGCCCCCCCCCAACAGAAATACAAGACTGAGCCTGCTCCATTCCATTACTATAGTTTTCACCCTGCGTAGCTCCACTGAATTCACTTTGAGTTATACTGACATAAAACTATTGTAGAGAAGTGGAGAACTGGGCCTTCTGCCTTTCCCTGTTTCCCATTGATGCCTTCCCTGCTCCACTGAACTCCATCACCTCTTATATGAGGAAAATCTAAAGCCCTCATCAGTGTATTGCTTCCTCCTGTATCCCCTCTATCCCATGGAACATGTTTCCATGCATCCCTTCCACATATCCCAAGTTCCTTAACAGGTAGGCCCGTTATTCATGGAAGTGTGTGGGGGTGGGGGGAAACAATAGCAGAAAATGTGGAAATGGCAGAAGTGCTAAATGACTTTTTTGTTCCGGTTTTCACCAAAAAGGTTAGTAGCGATTGGACGTCTAACTTCATGAATGCCAGTGAAAGTGAGATAGGATCAGAGGCTAAAATAGTGAAAGAACAAGTTAAAAATTACTTAGACAAGTTAGATATCTTCAAGTTACCAGGGCCTGATGATATACCTCCTAGAATACTGAAGAAGCTGACTGAGGAGATATCTGAGCCATTAGCGATTATCTTTGAAAAGTCTTGGAAGACGGGAGAGATTCCAGAGGACTGGAAAAGGGCAAATACAGTGCCAGTCTTTATAAAGGGGAATAAGGACAACCTGGGAATTACAGACTAGTCATCTTAACTTCAGTACCCGAAAGATAATGGAGCAAATAATTAAGTAATTAATTTGCAGACACCTAGAAGATAATAAGGTGATAAGTAACAGTCAGAGTGGATTTGTCAGGAACAAATCACGTCAAACCAACCTAATAGCTTTCTTTGACAGGGTAACAAGCCTTGTGGATGGAAGGAAGTGGTAGATGTGGTATATCTTGACTTTAGTAAAGCTTTTGATACTGTCCCGGATGACCGCCTCATAAACAAACTAAGGAAATACAACCGAGATGGAGTTACTGCAAGGTGGGTGCATAACTGGTTGGAAAACTGTTCCCAGAGAGTAGTTATCAGTGGTTCACAAGTAAGCTGGAAGGGTATATTGAGTGCAGTTCCACAGGGATCAATTCTGCGTCCGGTTTTGTTCAATATCTTCATCAATGATTTAGCTAATGGCATAGAGAGTACACTTACAAAGTTTGCAGATGATACGACGCTGGAAGGGATTGCAAGTGCTTTGGAGGATAGGATTAAAATTCAAAATGATCTAGACAAACTGGAGAAATGGTCTGATATAAATAGAATGAAATTTAATGAGAACAAATGTAAAGTACTACACTTTGGAATGTCCAGTTGTGGGAACCACATTTCATGAAAGATGTGGACAAATTGGAGAAAGATCAGAGAAGAGCAATGAAAATGAGGGAAGACTGAAAAAATTGGGTTTGTTTAGTTTGGAGAAGAGAAGACTGAGAAGGGACATGATAACAGTTTTCAAGTATATAAAAGGTTGTTACTGAAAGGAACTGTAAGGAGGAAAATTGTTCTCCTTAACCTCTGAGGATAGGACAAGAAGCAATCAGCTTAAATTGTAACAAAGGTGGTTTAGGTTGGACATTAGGAAAAACTTCCTGTCAGGATGGTTAAGCACTGGAATAAATTGCCTAGGGAGGTAGTGGAATCTCCATAATGGAGATTTTTAGGAGCAGAATAGACAAACACCTGTCACGGATGGTCTAGATAATATTTAGTCCTGTCATGAGTGCAGGGGCTGGAATAGATGACCTTTTGAGGTCCCTTCTAGTCCTATGATTATATGATACCCTGCCTGTGTTGCTCCTAGTCTGTTTTTCTGTTCTCCTTACACCCTCATCATATCATTACCTTGACCCTTGCCTTCTTTTTCTTCTTCTTCTTCTTCGGTTCATGTCCATCAGCTCAATAGTGACAATAGGGCTATATGAAATCTTTCTATCGCCCTTTGTCTTGTATCAGCTTCATGGCTTCATTTTATCCTTAATCCTTTTTGGTCCGACAGTTTTGACCATGTCTATCCAACACATCCTTGGTCTTCCTCTATTTCTAGTTCCTTGTGTTCTGGATGTGTTGCCATTTATGGTAACCTTTCTGAGTCCATTCTTGACACCTGTCTAAACCGTCACAGTTATCTTTCTTGAATCGTCTGTAACAGAGTTATTTCTTGATCTAGCTATTTTCTTTTCACTTCATTTTTTTATTTTCTGCAATCTTGAAACATTCAGAATTCCCCTCAGACAGTTCATTTCTGCAGTCAATATTTTTTCATTCCTGGACTCCTGCCTCTCTGTATTTCCTACCATGTCCTCTTAGCCCTGTCTCCTCTGACTCCAGTCAGCAACTACTGTAGCAAAGCCTGGAGTCAGCAACAGGTACATTTTTATATTTTTAAATGAAAAATCCATATCACTAAGCAACATAGTTTTACCAATCTAAACCTCAGTGTACAGCGCTATGTCAACGGGAGAGCTTCTCTTGACGTAGCTGCCATTTCTTGGGGAGGTGGATTAACTATACCAACGGGAGAAGCTCTCCCATTGACATAGTAGCATCTTCACTAAAGCGCTACAGCGGCGCAGCTGCACCAGTGCAGCTCCTTCACACCTTCTCCTGGCAAGCACTCCCTTCCAAACAAACAAAATATCTAATGTGCTGAAAGACACATCTCATAAAGACCAAGAAAACAAGCCACATTTAGATTACACAGACCATGCTATACTGGAAATACAATGCGCCAAAAGCAAGGGCATTTTTTTAATAAAAAATGGAACAACTGAGACATTTTTTAAACATTTTAAATTCCTTTCCTGAATTTTATCAAACTTCCTAGAAGAGTCTACTCACAGGAGTGTAACACAACAAGACCCAGACTGGTTATGGCCTGTTGGAACCACAACAATACAATGTTAAATAGTAATAAACAATGAGATGTGGTACACACAATTCAAGGAGGAATTTTTGAGGAGGGATTAGTTGGAGGGAGGGAGTGTAATATGGGTCTTGTAATGGGATGCTAACTCAGTTTTAACTGTGGAATGGATTCTGCTGTTCCATTATAGACCTCTTAAAAACCTCTGTCACCTAATCGAGCAAAATTCCCATTGAGTTTTGCTTGATTAACAGCTGTAGACTTTGGCTCAATATCATTGTGATGAGAGATGCTACAGCATTTAGGGTCAATCTAGGCAATACTGAACTCCACAGCGGTTGGCCCACAGCTGCTCCCCAGCCACAGTGGTTGCTCTCTATTTGGGGAGGCAAGTATCTCCTGGAGCAGATGCAGAATGTTGCATTAGGCATTCTGAAGGGCAAAAGTGTAGACTGGAAGGCTTATATGGCAATTGAGCTATTGGGAATGATAGTTAGGAGATTCAATGAGCGTAACATTTCCCTCCCTTTCAACAGAGCTGCAGTTTCACTGTCAAGGAGGTTTTGTTATTGGCTGCTTTGTTTTTTTATTTGAGTGGGTTATTGGTTATTTGTGGGATTTGTGCATAAAAGTTGTGCTATTTTGCACTGGATAAGGCCCTCTGTGCATCTGTCTAGATGACAAAAGCAACTGCTTTTTTTAAAAATTGAGTTAGCTCACAGGATTTCAAACACCCCTGAGTAGCTAGTGCAGACACAGTTTAAACCCATTAAAACGTGATCTGCTAACATGATTGTAAAGGTGTTATATTGAGTCTATACTAGGTGCTATGGAGTGTTTGAAATAATGTTCCTTTAGACACATCCTGTGTGTTTCACAATAATGAATACATAGATAACTTTCTAATCACACCATACAATTTAAAATTCTGCCTCAGAAATATGCTTCATGGAAAAGCTATAGTATTAATTCATGATTAAGGCTAAGTTTTAGTCACGAGTATTTTTAGTAAAAGTCACAGACGGGTCATGGGCAGTATAAAAAAATTAAGCTGTCCATGACTTTTACTATATACTCCTGACTAAAACTTGGGGTGGGGCTGCCCAGGGGTGCCATAGGTGCTGAGGGAAGGCAACCCGGGTGCTGGGTGGTGCATGGCCTGGAACCCCCGCTAGTGCTGGGGGGGTGTTGGTGGGACTGGCAGGCTCTCTGCCTGTCTCCACGTCTTCCCCACCAGCAGCAGCAGAGTTTGGGTGTGGGAGGGGTCAGGGGGTTGAGGCACGGGACAGGGTGAAGCGGTTTCTGGATGGCGCTTACCTGGGAGGCTCCCTGGAAGCAGCAACATCCCCCTCACTCAGCTCCCAGGCAGAGGCGTGGCCAGGCAGCTCTGCATGCTGCCTCTGCCCAGAGTGCTGGTTTCACAGCTCCCATTGTGGGGGTGGTGCCTGCAGGCGGAGGCAGTGTACAGAGCTGCCAGGCCACGCCTCTGCCTAGGAGCTGAGTGGGGGGGATGTTGCTGCTTCCAGGGAGCCTCCCAGGTAAGTGCCATCCAGATCCCACTTCACCCCGTCCCGTGCCTCAACCCCCGATCCCTCCCACACCCAAATTCTGCTGCTGGAGCGGGGGGCGCAGTGGCCTGAGACTGCCCCAGCAGCAGCCAGTGTGCCTGAGCTGCCCCTGAGCCAGGTGCACTGGTCACTGCAAAAGTCACTGAGGTCATGGAATGTCACAGAATCTGTGACTTCTGGGACCTCCATGACAAACTCACAGCATTATTCATGATGTTATTATCATGCACAGCAGTCACTTCGTATTATGCAGAACATATTCTGTGATCAGAGCTGGCCTTCTAAAAGTGTAAATACTGTCATGCACTTCCATAATGAGCCCCTGCCATCTTTGCTTGCACAGGAACTCATGAAACATTTCTTTGTCTTGAAAAATCAAAGCAGAGTTTTTGTTCATGCAAAAAAGCAAGCATTACATAGAACTGTTATAAAAACAACCCCACAACTCCTACTTAGGCTCTGAATTTTAACAAAAAGTAAGTTTTAAATTCATCTTATTAGTGACGTACATGTAAGCTTTATGTTTTTTTAAAGATGTACAATTTATGAATTAGCTGTAAACTAGCATTGTGGCTTTACTGAAGGCAGGTTGGGAAGACAGGCTGGGACATCCTATGTAATGCTTTTTCAATATCTTAAATGCTGTTCTGTATCAGTGTGAAATAGTTTATGCAAAGAAATGCAAACGTATGCATATTATACAAACAACATATTTTCACATTTTTTCTGCTGTTATACATGCACTATAGATCCTGAAGTGCTTGTTCAATGTTACCATAGTCCAAACTCCCATTGACTTCATCAGCATTAGCATAACATGAACGAAGATTTCAGAAGTTAGCCCAAGAGAGAAGAATGGTGATAGGCTATGCAGGGCTGGTTCAGACAATGTTGCCAAATTTGTATCTTCAAAGGAAGCCTGGGGGCTCTATCTACCCCACCAGAGTCAGGATGAAATGCTACAGTGATGTTTACTGTTTATGTTCTAGTATCATATTTAGTGATGCATGAGCTACTTCATGCTGACTGAAATCTCTGAAGGAATAATAATTTTATCCCCTCGGGTGGAATTTGGATCCCTTTATTATCGTCCTGTCTAGAGGACATTGCAGATTCCCTCACCTCCTGTTTAAAATCCATTATTGCCCTCTCTTCCTCCTCAAATACAGGCACAAATACATTTCCTGTCCCCTCACCTTCTCTCCAAACATCAGAGCAATTTGTGGGGTTTAGGGATGGAGTGGCAAAGGTGGGACACTGAATTTTAGGACTTAAAGCAGTGGGTGAGCTGCAAACAAATAGATTTCCTGGGGTTGGGAAGGCACACACATTGGCTGGATGCAATGCTGAGTTGACGGTAAAGAATAAAGTGGTAGGAAATATCAGAGGGTTTTTTGTTTTGTTTATTCAATTACAAGTGTCTTAGAATATAATGGGTCAAATTAATTCCTAAGTCATTGGAATTGCACCAGTGCTGAACTTTGCATCAACTATTTCCAGTCTGGATGGTGACTTTTAAAAGACATGTGAATTTCTTTCCTTCTCCTTGGAATCTGTCCTAAAAATGTACAAGTGCCCTCCCTCTGTCCCTCTCTATCTATCTATAAGTATAGACCTGTATCCCAGATATAGTAGGCCAAATCAGAGATTAGTGTCTGTTGGTAGAGGGAGTCTGTTGGTGTAAGTACATCTTCTTTTGGCTCTCTCGGGATGTATGTTACAAAAATGTAGGCTAGATCAACACTAGAAAAGGTTTGCTGGCATAGTCATACCAGTAAACCTTCCTAGCAGAGAGCAGTTTATACTGACAAAAAATGCTTTTACTGGTATAGCATATACCAGTTTGGTGAGCAAAATAAGGCATATGGCAAAAGTATTTGTATGCTGGTATACCTCCATCTATGCTAGGATTAGAAATGACACCAAATTTAAACACCCACAAATGACATTACTTTACTGGCATGCAATGTAGTTGTAGCCATGTCAGTCCCAGGATACTAGAGAGACAAGTGGGTAAGGTAATGTCTTTTTTTTGGACCAACTTCTGTTAGTGAGAGAGACATTACTGGCAAACGTTTCTAGAGCAGGGGTCTCCAAAGTGGGTGGCACACACCCCTAGAGAGGTGTAGAGGAATGTTGGGGGCGGGGCCTAGGCTAGGCCTCACGGGGGGTCGGAGGGAGGGACACCACCCAGTCCCTGCCCCGCACTGTCCCCAGCTCCACTCTGTCCATAGCCCCCCAGGCCCCGGCTCCACCCCCACCCTGGCCACAACTCCATTCCTGGCTTCAGGAGGGCATGGACACATTCCATTATTGATAAGGGGGAGCGTGAGAAGAAACGTTTGGGCACCACTGTTCTAGTGTATACCTGGCCAATGACTCACACCAGCTAGGTAATGTGTAACTTCCCCATTTCTCATCCCTTTGATTTTGGCCCATTGAGGCTAAGGGGGTCTAAGTTGGTGTAAAAATTCTTAGGTTGAAGAGCCGAAGGAGAACAGCACAGGAAGAAAGAGAACTGGAGGGTATAAGAATGCATGTAGGTTACCCCAGGGCCGGTGCAACCATTTAGGCGATCTAGGCAGTCGCCTAGGGCACTAGGATTTGGGGGCGGCATTTTCTTCGGCAGTGACCACAGCAGCCAGATCGTCAGCCGCCCCGGTTGCCGCTGAAATTTAGGCGGAGGGAGCTGGGGCAGGGGAGAGTGGGTCGGCCGCCTGCAGCAAGTAAGGGGGGGGCAGCATGCAGGGGAACTCCCCGCCCCAGCTCACCCCTGTCCCGCCTCCTCCCTGAGCACGCTGTGGCTGCTTCACTTCTCCCGCCTCCCAGGCTTGTGGCACCTAAGCTGATTGGCGCCGCAAGCCTGGGAGGTGGGAGAAGTGAAGCAGTGACAGTGTGCTCAGGGAGCAGGGGTGAGCTGGGGCAGGGGGATGCCTCAGGGTGGGGGGTGGGGAGCTGCCGCAACGGGGGCGCCTCAGGGCAGAGGGGGGGAGCTGCCGCGGGGGGGCGCCTCAGGGCAGAGGGGAGGGAGCTGCCACGGAGGGGGCCACCTCAGGGCAGGGGCTCGGGGACGGGGGAGGGCGCAAGGTGGAAGTTTCACCTAGGGTGCAAAACATCCTTTCACCGGCCCTGGGTTACCCCCTACTTAGACTTGCATATTCTTACACCTTTTTTTGGCTGCTCAGCATGTAAGTTACACCAGTTTAGACTATATTTCCTCCCATAATGGTAAGCAGATAAAAATGGGCCTATGGAAGTATGCGAATAAGGTACTCTAACTTGTATTCCCTTACCACTCCTCTCTGAATTTGTTCAACTATGTAATATGTTGAGTTGTTTAGAAGTCATCCTAATTCTTTTTGTAAATTAAACAGAAACTGCTACTCAGCTTTTAATATTGTGTGACTAGGTTCTACCCGATGATATACAATAATGTCACGTTTCCTTTAGTGTATTTAAAAGAAAGGGAGGGATGTGGAAATTACCATAGTACCTTTTGTGGTACCCTTACAGTACTCCTCTATCTGCCCCCAGAGAAATTCTATACACTCTGCTGTGTTTGATTTTACTGCTGTGCTTCATTGTAGAATTCTAAGAACTTTACTTCACTGCTTATGTTGTTCATGAATTACAAGGTTACTGTTAAGTGTTGGTACAGAGTTGGGGGTGGGGAGGGGAGTAGCCAGGATTTTTTTTTTTTATTATAAATCCACTGACATTTCTGACAGAGGAGCTACAACTGTGCCAATTGAACTGACTGATTATAACCATAATAGGACTCAGAATCATATCTGTCTTTCAAAAAAACAAGTACTTTGAAATTTCCCAATGAGTGTTTCAAGCACCGGTAAAAGTTTAAACCTTTAAAGGACTAGAATTTAGGGATGAAAAATGCTGATTTATATACTGAGCCCAATCTTGCATACCCATAACTGCAGAGAAATTAATTGCAGTTCTAAATAAGGCTGGCCAGAAAACAAGAATTCCATTTCATGAAAAATTTTGAGGTTTAGAAATCTGTTTATGTTCTACATCAGAACAGAAATGAAACCTTGAAAAATGTTTTGTTAAAAAAAGAAAAATAGGGAGCGAGAAAAAGAGACATCCATTCCAGAATAGCCAATAGTATGATGGTTAGGATGCAACTAGGATGTAGGGGTCCACGTTCAAACCTCTGCTCCCAGGCAGAGCAAGGACATGAAATTGGGCCTCCTGCATCCCAGGGACATACCTTAATCATCAGGACTCTCAGAGGTAAATTTCAAACAGTCTCATTGGTGTGTCATGCATGCTTATCTGCTGATGGGGTGCTGTACAATGGTCAGTACTTACCTCCAACAATCACTGCCTTTTTTATTGCTGATGAAGAAGGACCTCTCTGGCAAATGTTGCTGCAGTTTCTCCTTCCATCCCCCCTACTGGTCTCTGACATTATTCTGCTGTTCTGTCAGCTAAACTTTCCTCTTGCCTGAATTATTCCAATTTTTTAAAAAAATGCTGTGAGATTCTTTGAGGCTTTGAAGACAAGGGCTTCTGTTTTAAATAATTTGTCTTTTGTATCTGAGTTTCCTTTGTTAGCTGTTTCTCTTTATTTTCCATTTCACTGTTCAAAATGTCAGGTGAGCAGCCCAGAATCATTAGGTCATACCTCAGATTTAATCTGAAGCTCTATCTCATGGATGCCTGTGATCAGTGCTTCTGTTGGCCTGCGGCAAATCTTGTCACTTCTGGGTTTCAGGTCTGCTCAAGAATGTTTCCTTGAGCTTTTGGGTCCCATTGGATTTACATTAGACATTGGCTGACCTACAAAACTACCTGTTGGTCTGACTCTAAGTCTGTGTAGAAGAGGTAGAGGCAGAAATCTTCTAAAGTCATTTGAGTGCTCCAGTTAAAAGTACATGACTGGAGTACGTGGCAACAGAGATGCTTGTTCCAGAACATATCCAGCTGGTTAGTCCCTCAGTTATACTTCAACGTTTTCACATATATTCATGGATTAGAAGGCCAGAAGGGAACACTGTGATCATCTAGTCTGACCTTGTGCATAATGGAGGCTATAGAATTTCCCTGAATGAATTGCATTTGAACTACAACATACCTTTTAGAAAAACATCCAATCTTGATTTTAAAATTGTCAGTGATGGAGAACCTGCCACAACCCTGGGTAAGTCGTTCCAATGGTTAATTACTGTCAATGTTAAAAATTTGTACCTGAATTTGCCTAGCTTCAACATCCAGCCTTTGAATCATGTTATACCTTTCTCTGCTACATTAAAGAGACTGTTATCAAATATTGGTTCCCCATGTAGGTACTTTAAGGGGTGATTTGATCACAGTTTATATCTTAACATAAGAACATAAGAAAGGCCGTACCGGGTCAGACCAAAGGTCCATCTAGCCCAGTATCTGTCTACCGACAGTGGCCAATGCCAGGTGCCCCTGAGGGAGTGAACCTAACAGGCAATGATCAAGTGATCTCTCTCCTGCCATCCATCTCCATCCTCTGACGAACAGAGGCTAGGGACACCATTCTTACCCATCCTGGCTAATAGCCATTTATGGACTTAGCCACCATGAATTTATCCAGTCCCCTTTTAAACATTGTTATAGTCCTAGCCTTCACAACCTCCTCAGGTAAGGAGTTCCACAAGTTGACTGTGCACTGCATGAAGAAGAACTTCCTTTTATTTGCTTTAAACCTGCTGCCTATTCATTTCATTTGGTGACCCCTAGTTCTTGTATTATGGGAATAAGTAAATAACTTTTCCTTATCCACTTTCTCAACATCACTCATGATTTTATATACCTCTATCATGTCCCCCCTTAGTCTTCTCTTTTCCAAACTGAAGAGTCCTAGCCTCTTTAATCTTTCCTCATATGGGACCCTCTCTAAACCCCTAATCATTTTAGTTGCTCTTTTCTGAACCTTTTCTAGTACTAGAATATCTTTTTTGAGGTGAGGAGACCACATCTGTACACAGTATTCGAGATGTGGGCGTACCATAGATTTATATAAGGGCAATAATATATTCTCAGTCTTATTCTCTATCCCCTTTTTAATGATTCCTAACATCCTGTTTGCTTTTTTGACCGCCTCTGCACACTGCGTGGACATCTTCAGAGAACTATCCACGATAACTCCAAGATCTTTTTCCTGACTCGTTGTAGCTAAATTAGCCCCCATCATGTTGTATGTATAGTTGGGGTTATTTTTTCCAATGTGCATTACTTTACATTTATCCACATTAAATTTCATTTGCCATTTTGTTGCCCAATCACTTAGTTTTGTGAGATCTTTTTGAAGTTCTTCACAATCTGCTTTGGTCTTAACTATCTTGAGTAGTTTAGTATCATCTGCAAACTTTGCCACCTCACTGTTTACCCCTTTCTCCAGATCATTTATGAATAAATTGAATAGGATTGGTCCTAGGACTGACCCTTGGGGAACACCACTAGTTACCCCTCTCCATTCTGAGAATTTACCATTAATTCCTACCCTTTGTTCCCTGTCCTTCCCTGTCTTCTTTTTGTTAAACTAAACAGATTGAGTCTATCATTATAAAGCATGTTTTCCAGTCCTTTAATCATTCTTATGCCTCTTCTCTGAACTATCTGTAGTTTACCAACATGCTTCTTGAATTGGTTCTAGACACAGTATTAGAGTAGCAGTTATACCAGTGCTAAATCCAGAGGTAATATAACCTCCCTGCTGCTACTAGAGATTCCCCTGTTATACATCAAGGGATCTCATTAGCCCTATTGGCCACAGCATCACACTGGAGCTCATGTGCAACTGATTATCCACCATGACCCCTAAAATTCTTCTTTAGAGTTCCCCGTTCTGTAAGTAGGTCCTACATTCTTTGTGTCTGTATGTATAACTTTGTATTTAGCCACTTTAGTAAAATGTTTCATCATCGTATGATATGACTATATCATCTGGTTTTCCCCAAATATAGAATGCTCTCCTGGCCAATGGAAGGTTTTGTGTACTTTTGGGTCCATTTTTGTACTTCACAAACATTAGCTAATTGTCTTGATGGATCAAGTATTATCCCTACACTTTCCAGATTGGGAAAGTAAGTGTCAGGAATGAAGGCCTGCAGCTGAGCCTGGGATTAGCTATGCTCAGTCTCCAGGCATATTAATGAACACAGGTGAGCTACAGCAAAATCACCTGATTGGCCAATGCACCTGGTTGCCTGAGGGGAACTAGCAGGCATGCTTAAGCCCAGAAGTAGCAGGTGGCTGGCTGCTCAGTGCTTATGCCCACAGCTGTGAGTGCTCCTGTGCCTGCCTTGTTCCTGCTCTGCTCAGTTCTTGACTCTGGCATGTCATCCTAGTGTACAATCCAGGCTAATGAATAGCTATGTCTCCCCTGCGCTCTAACCTGGGGTGCCCTTTATACTGCTTTGCTTCTGTAGCCTCCAGCTTGGACTGCTCACAAACAGCCTCCAGCATACAAATCACCCCAGCTATGTCTCTGTGGGTGCTGCAGCCAGCCAGCTAGCCAGCCAGCCATACCTTGGCTTTTATCAGCCTGGGTTATGCTGAAGGGTGACCCCAACACACTCCCAGTCTTAGATTTCCCCCCAGAAATGTATGTCCTGTACTGCCCAGACCTCTGCTGGACAATACAAGTTTATATAAAAGTCAATTATCTCTTTAATAGAAATAATATGCACAGAACTTGCCACCCCAAATGAAGTTTCCCAAACACTTCAGTGTAAACACTCTGGATTAGATAAAAATAATGAATCAAGTTTGTTAGCTACAAAGAGAGAGATTTCAAGAGAATACAAGTAATGAGGCATAAAAGTCAGAAATGATTACAAGAAAATAAAGTTAAAATGCTACGGGTGTCTAACTTAAGCTTCTACACTACAGACTTATGTCAGTATAACTACATCACTCAGGGGTGTGGAAATACAGAACATACATTTCTGGGGGGAAATCTAAGACCTAACTCCTGGTGTAGACCCGTGCTGTGTTGATGGGAGGGCTTCTCCTGCCAATTTAGCTACGGCCTCTTGGGTAGGGTGACCAGATAGCAAGGGTAAAAAATCGGAACAAGGGGTGGGGAGTAATAGGTGCCTATATAAGAAAAAGCCCCCAAAATCGGGACTGTCCCTATAAAATCGGGACAACTGATCAACCTACTCTTGGGGAAGTGAAGCACCTACGCCAATGGGAGAAGTTTTGCTGTTGGTGTAGATAGCATCTTCACTAAGCGCTGCAGCTGCACCACTGCATGTGTAGACAAGCTGTTAGCAGGGCCGGCTCCAGGCACCAGTGTAGCAAGCAGGTGCCTGGGGTGGCCAATGAAGAGGGGGGCAGCACATCCAACCGTTTGGCGGCAATTCGGCGGCGGGGCCGTCACTCTCTCTCAGAGCGAAGGACCTGCCACCATAGAATGAAGCAGCGGTAGAGGTGTCGCTGAACACAATCGCAGCTTCTTTTTTTTCTGCTTGGGGCGGCAAAAATGCTAGAGCCGGCCCCATATATCTATATATCAGATTCTATATCTATATCTATATATCTATATATCAGATTCAAGCAAAGTTTCTCACCATATGCTTTTAGCAATCTTACTGACCAAACTTCTTAGGTCAGGACCCCTTCTCCTGAAGTTCAGTAGATGCTTCCTTTGTCACGTCTAGTGCTGTGAATGCAATGGGAAGGGAAGGGTGCCTTGGGGTGTTTGATCCTCCTTTTTTATAGTGTCAGTCCCCATCTTGAAAAACATTTCCTGATCAGAATCAGGACACAAAGTCTATATGAAAAGATGTTCCCTGCTGCTTTCGGCTCACCTGGTTGAGTTTCATTTGTTTCCCTTCCTGCGTGATGACTTTGTCTACTGCTTAAATGCAAATTAAGCAAAGAACATATTCCTTTGTTTGAGACAGACCTGTTTGCCAACCTCAGTTTGGAACACATGCTAATAACACTACACCGTGGAATCTGATAACTTCACAGTGTTGCCATACACATTTTTTCAGGATACTAAAGATGAGCAAATTATGAGTTTTCAAATGATACCTCACAAGGCATATTTTGCACAAAGATTATTAAAATAGTGTCTGGGGTATGGACAAGGGTACATTCTGTCAGACTTTGGCTCTGACCTGTGTCTCTCACTCCTGGTTTCTGGCTCTGACCCTCAGTGCTCTTCCCAGTCTGACTGCTTTTGCTCTGACCACTAGGCATGACCACCCATGCCCCATGCACTGACACTAAGACAGAAAAATTAAATAACTTGACCAAGGCTATAGAGAGTGTCAGTGTGACAGTGTGTCAGTGTGACAGCAAGGCTTAGAAAGGAGGAGACCCTTGTAATTTGTCCCATGATGACCCTACATTGCTTTTCACGTTTTTCTGCTGTCTTGTTTCCAGAGGGAGGGATCCCTGCAGCCATCAGCATTGCCATGAGCTTATCTGAGATTCTCCCCAAAATTGAGGGCCTTGTGGCTATGGATCCAAAAGGTCAGCCCTGGGATCATTGGGTAGGAACACTGAATCGTTTAGAAGAATCAATTACAAATGTTTAGCTCCAGCAATTGGTTACACTTTCAATGCTCACACTCTCTCTCTCTCTCTCTCTCCCTGCCCCCTCTCTCTGTCCAAGTAAATGGCTAATAATTTAAAAAAGAACCAAACAAACAAAAAAATCCTGACAGGTTTCCCAAATCAGGGAGGCCCACGTGTGCAAGCATTGCTACCCCAAAGCTCAGTTCTGAAAGCTGTAGCACTGCTTGGTTAACGGGTATCCCAAAGGGGAGGGACTGATATATTCACATATATTAAGTACAACAAGAGCTACCTGCCTAGTAGATAAATGTGATTACTTAGCATTTCTTTTTCTATGTTAGGGAAATTATGGCCTGCTGCTTTTTCATAGTAATTTGTCTGTGTCTTGCCAGTCATGTTGTAGTCAAGGCAATGAAAATGGGGGAGGGGGATATTGCAGAGATCCTCATTATGATGCTGACATGCAGTGAAATGCATGTATCCAAGTACAACTCTCCTGTTAGACTGATCTTTGTCACTAATGGAAACCAGATGTGTGTTGGAGGCATGTTCTCCTCTCCGATTGTACTAAAAACACCAAAAGAATACAGGAATATATACTTGAGACTCAAAGTTCAAGGGACAGATGTTCACTGAAGTCAAAGGTGTTAAAGTAGGGATGAATTTGTCCCTAATTTTTAATGTATAAAGTGGCAGTGGGCATGAAAAATGTATTAGTTTTCTAAATCACCATGTATTATTGCTTTGCAAAGCACTACATTTCTAAAAGCTTAGCATGGAAGGCATATAAAGCATGAACCTGACATGTCTGAACAAGTTAACACTGATCCAAAATTAACATACTAGCAGCCAATGAACAAAAGCTTTGGCCTTCAGCATCGATGCTTCCCTTCATGCCCTATCACCTACATGCTTAGGGCTAAATTCTACCCTTTGATGTGAAAACAGGCACTCATCAGTGTGTGTCTTGTAAAATCTCTGTTCTCCTATGCCATTGGATGGGACTTGAGAGATCTGGGTTCTAATTCTGACAATGCTATGGGCTGCCTGTGTGATAGTGGGCAAGTCACTTACTCTCTCTGAGCCTTTGTAAAATAGAGATAACACTTTGGAACCTCTCAGGTGTTCTATGATCTTAAATTCATTAATGTTTGTAGGGTGGACAGATATTATGCTGATGACCTCAACTGAAATAAAAGGATACAGCTACACTGCAAGTGAAGATGTGATTGTAACATGGGTAGGCATTCACACCTACTTTTAATCTAGCCAATGCAGGCAACAATAGAAATGAAGTCATGGTGGCATACAGTTCATAGCAGGCTACCCATCCCAGAAGGTCCCCAGGTTCCCCAACAGGCTTGTACTGGGGCAGCTAGCCCATTCTGAAAAATGTGCCATCATGTCTTCAGTACTATTGTTGCCTGCATTATAATCAGACCTTGCTTTGGTGCAAAGGTATACATACCAAATCCAGCTCCCTCTTTTATGGCTGTGGATGACCTCAGAGGCAGCAACATCAATGCAATACTGCACCACGACTGAGTGAGGCTGGTCAGGATTAGCAAAGCCTGTACAGGGCTACATCTCTTGCATGCCCAGGAAAGCATGTTCCTCTGCTGTGGAATTTAGGGGAAGGGAATTCCATGTCTAGAGAGGATTCCCTTCATGCTGGCTATCACCGACTTACTATTAGTACTGTGACAATGTGCAAATTTCTGGATACAGAGAATAATAATCTGTGACTATTAAATAATCCTTTGATTGCCAGGTAAATAATTCAGTGCCTACCTTCTCATAAGGCCTTTGTGGAACTAGATGAGGTCTCAGTGGCTCTGCCTGTTGACATCGCTTGTATTTCAAGCATGAAAAGCAGTTTCCTACCACATTAGTAATGTTGTGATTGATCCGCGGCCGATACAGCACCTCTCATGTTCGTTGTTTGCATGTCTCGGTTCCTAAATGACCCTCGTGGATCTTCTAGACCAGTGGTCCCCAACCTTTTTGTGGCCAGTAGCACATTCATGTTTTCAGAAGAGTGTGGCGGGCGCCAACAATTTTTCAAGGCTTATTTTTTATTTGTACATTAAATAATATGAAAAACATCATATTTAATATTACATAATATATGAATCCATAAGATAAAAAGGGTAATTTTACATGTAAAAAGTATTAATTAAATTATTCGGCGATTACTCTTTCACTTTAACATGTGAATTTGCTCTTTTTTATCTACCTGTAAGAAAAATTAAGGCGTTTTTTGAAATAAATAAGATGAAAACTGTTTATGATTTTTTTTTTTGTAAAAAGTAAAACATTGTTGAACTGCTGGTCCAAATATATTTATTATTCTTATTTTAACATAGAATGAAGCCTGCAGCCCCGGAGTTCTCTGTCCCCGGCAGGTGCAGGGCCACGGCCCCTCTCCGGCTTAAGCTGCCACCCCGCGCCTGCCAGGGACCGAGAACACCGGCGCCTGCAGCCTGCAGCCCCAGAGTTCTCAGTCCCCAGCAGGTGTGGGGCCACGGCTTCTCTCTGGCTTCGAAGCCAGAGATAAGCCACGGCCCCGTGCCTGCCGGGGACAGAGAACACTGGCGCCCACAGCTTACAGCCCCGGAGAAGACGAAGAGAAGCTGCAGCCCTGTGCCTGCCAGGGACAGAGAACATCGGCATCTGCAGCCTGCAGCCCCGGAGTTCTCTGTCCCCGTCAGGTGCGGGGCCGTGGCTTCTCTCCCCTGCTGGGCACTAGGTGGGCGCACATAAATGCCCTGGTGGGCGCCATGGTGCCCCCGGGCACCGCATTGGGGACCACTGTTCTATAGCATTTCTTTTTGGAGGCTCATTGGAATTACCACCTTACTGCCCCTGAAAATCACCCCATCTATCACAGTAAGTTTTTGTCTGCAGTTCCAATAGTCTTTTATAGTTGGACAGCAACTGCTTATGTCTTCAGGCCACCCTTTATCACTTCTTTAAGGATTCCCAACGATTCATCTTTCAATGTTTCCTCTGCAGCTCCTAGCACTGGGACCTAGCATCACATTGCCACCAGCTTTAACCTCCGCTTTCGCCACATACATGGGCTCACCCAGAGAGCTCCCTCTGCCAGCGGGAGGGGGAAATTGGGCCCGAATGCTAGGAGCTCTGTGAGGCTACAGTGACAGCAAAGCAGCTGATTACCCTTGGCCACCCTGTCCCCCTGCCCCTCTGGCCCCAGCTCATCCTGATGGATTCAGTGCTGGGGAGCTCCATCCCCAAGGATCCCCCAGCTTTTCTCCTCATAATTCAAGCACCGGTGACAAGTAAGGTTTGAGAGTAGATGTGGGCTAGTAATTCCGATCACTTCAATCTGGCCTAGATGGGATTTAAGGTTCTGGTCAATCCATTTTTTGCCTACATTCTAGAAACAAAATTACAATTTATGGCTGAGCTTATTTTTGGTATAACCAACAAATGGTAGGCAAAGCAGAGTTCAGACTAGCACTCCAACACTTTTCACAGTGGAAAATTAGTTAAAAAGCAAACTCTATGCATCAGACTCTCATCTGCTTTACATCTTCTGTAGCCATTTACATCTGTGCAAAGTGGGTATGAAATGTTATCGTTCTACCTGGTAGATTTTTACACACACTCGGCACAGATGCAAAAAATTATACAAGATGCAAGGCAGTGGAGAATCAGGTCCAATAGCTTGAGTTCCTGCCTTTGGCAGCTTCTGTTAATTCACAGTGCTCATGTTAATACTGTTACAGCTTTGCCTTTTGATATTTTTCTTCTTTTTAATAATTATTATTAATGTAATTACCTTCCTTTCTATTCTACCTCATGTCCCAGCCTGACCTCATCACTGAAGAAAAAATTATAGGGTGCTACTGTACCTGTTAAAGAAAAAACCCATCTAAAGGAAAGCTTCAGAAAAATCTAATGATTACAGTCCTGGATAGCAAAGGGAAAAAAAATCAACCCTTCAGAGAAGCTAGTAACAATAACACAGCAAGGCTAAAGAGTGATTTATTAATTAATAACATTCTAAAAGCATAAAAGCATTTTTATAATGATCCCCAAATGAAACAAAGTTCAATAATAAAATGCTTTGGAAATCCTAATAATTAAGATATCCATTCACTGCATGTAATTATCGTCCAGCTTTCAGAGCTGACCTTTCAGCCATTTTCTTCATTTAGGCTGGGATGATTGGCAGAGGGGAGAGTTTGAGATAATGAACCACCCATTTTACTGGACTGAAACATCCTATAAGGCATAAAACCCACAAGTACTATAATTAAGAGAGCAAAATCATACATCATAGTTTAGTGCACTGTATATTAAATCAACATACAACATGCTCTTTTTTTTTTTTAATGGATCCTGCAAGCTTTACTTACCCAACAATTGGACACTGTGGGCCAAATTGTCAGCTCCACTTTGTTTACTCTGCATCATGCAGGCAGCACATAGTATACCCGCTACACTCAACTAGTAGAGCAATGCCCTTACATGGGGGAACTCTGCTGGCATAAGGTTTATGGAGAAGTCAGAGCAATCCCGCCTCCTCTTCTATATATGGAGATGGAGACGGCATAGCAGTGAGGTGGAATTGCTCAGCCTGCTATGTCTACCTTTCAATGGTGACCTTACACCAATGGCTTAAATTAGAGCAAGTCCCCAGCTGCTCTAAATTTCCCTGAGCCCAGCTGGCACTGGGTCCGGGAGTCTTAACCAGCTTCCTGTGTCCCCCACTCCCATTCACTGAGACATAGTTCAGAAAAGGTAAAGAATCCAGCCCCACGTCAGTTTAGTGTTAATCACAACTTTAGAATGAATGTTTTCTTAAGACTGTATTGGAGAATCATTTCAGGATGTTCAGCAAGATTTGTTCGGGATTTTTTTTTCTTTTCAGGAGTTGTGGTTAAAAATTACTAATATGAATTTTGGAAGGCTGCATTATCAAATCTTTATACCACACACTATCACATGTTCTCTCACTTGCTCTGTGAATGTTTGTTGCGACCTTCCAGGGCTAGAAGTGAGAGCTGGTTCCCTTCAGAAAGGCAGGATCTCCTCTTTCCCATGGTATAAAGCTCCTATTTCTGGCTTTGCGTGAGCACAAGAAAAGTAATGACATATTAATGTACAGTAAAGCTATCATTGGGATGGAGCTGAATCTTACTCTATCCTGGACCTCAGGCGGATAGAAGTTTTGAAATTGATCTTTTATTTTTAAATGGTGACTGTTTTGAAGCTGCTTAAGAATTGGAATGTAAGGAAAATCCCATGAAAAATGGATTAGTTGCTAAAAGCAGGTGAGCTAGTCAAAGAGGCATGATAAATTCACAGTTGCATGGTCCCATATCCAAGAACTACATGACAGCACCCTAACTCTGACCTGTCACATTGTTATATAACATATTATAAATGAATGTACAGAACATATTTGTGTAAGGTTTTGTTCAGCAGTGCATATTGTATAGCTGATAGTGCTTATCTTAAAGTTGTAATGCAATATACAGTCAAAGTTTGTTCTGTGGCTTTGAATCGGTAAGAAATTCTGAGTACACAATCAGCTTTGCATTCTTTTGTCTGGAGTATGGTATGACTGGCAATTTTATGATCATCTTTTTTATTAAATTAGAAAAGTTGGAGGTAACATTCTGTATTGTAGTGTGATGTTCATTTCTGTGATGTGCACACAAGCATGATAGCACTGTTGAAACTGACATGAAATGTGTTTATAGAGGGGTGGTCCATTGTCTGGATGACAGTAGGCTAGTGCCTAGAGATGGTTATTGTTTTGCTTTTTAGCATTTTCACTCTGAGGAAGTACTTGAACAACATTAATTATATTACCAAAAGTTTGTGTGTGTGCACGCAAGTGCACATACACGTACAACAAATTACATTAGAGGACATTAAGGTTGCAAAAGCAAGCAATCAAAAGTTAGGAAAACCCAGAATTAAGGTTGCCCTTGTTGTGGCGACTGCCTGAGGGCGTTTGTGCCACAAGAGGGTAGAGAGGAGAATGTGGAAGGGACAAAAAAACCTGAGGCAGACACCTCCATTCTGTAGGTTTCCTAATACCCTGCCTTCTGCTTCTGGCTCAGTCAGTGGAGCATTTAGCTGCCAAACGCTAACAAATTTCTAATAAGCATGTTAAAACATCAAATTTTAGGGCTAATAACTTGGTCAAATATGGGTTGATCTTCATGGGCACCAAAAATGCAGTTTCTTGACAACCTTCCTATCGAATTTCAATTTTATGCCCCAAAGCATAGGAGTGCTAGAGGTTCTCAATATAGTTAAGATTGTTTTTCTCATGTTAAAAAAATGTATTTTCTCTTAATCTCAATGTCTGAACTATTTTTGCTGAAATTCTTCAAACATTTCACCATGGGGCAGACAACCTGGCATAAAAAATTTCAGACTGACAAAATTATAGGCAACTAAAAACAGTGTCTTATCGTAGAAAATGATAGGCAACCTACTATGGGCATCTGTGCCAACGCCACCTGTAATACATGCGCACACACACACACACGTGTATATATAATATGGAATGAATGAATGTATGGTCACCGTAGTAAGGAACATTCTGTTCTTCCATTTATTTATTTTCTTCTAGACATTCAGGCAAAACCAAACAGACTGTCAAACATACAAATTGATATAACTGTAATTTTTAAATGGCTGAATTTCTCTCAGAAATTTTAAGTCCAGTGCTGGTGTACAGCTCGTCCATTTTGAAAGTCACAAAACCTATAAAGAGTGTGAGACAATCCGATCTCTACTTTTATTTCAGTGCTTTGCATTTTATGGTGATTAATCGTATGTTAGCATTTATACGAAATAGATAAAAAGTCCCATAGAAAATGATGTTTAACTTGAATTGATCAAATCCAAATGTAGAAAATAACTTCATTTGGTATTTGGTATATTAATAACAAATCATTTTCGGTTCACTCTTTCATCCATGAATAGCGCCACCGTTGCCACCGTTTTGTGTTTGCGCTAGTAGATGATGTTAACTGGTAGCAGCTCTAGGTCAAATTTGAGTTTAGACACTTTAGCGCCTTCACATGCTCCTTAATTAAGGAAATTAATCTTCCAGGTCTCTGCTGTGGCTGTTGAGCTATTCAGTGACCATGAAGCCACATTCCTCCTTGAAGTCCTGTTATTCTGGGGCCCTTTACAGAAACATGCAGTAGTGTGGGACAAAATTTTTCATGCAGACCCTCTTTCTGCTGAAAAATGCAGATTCTTACCAAAGCAATTACTCCCAGAGCCAAACCACCTACCCACTCACCCCCTTTTTTCAGAGCATTTTAAGCTTGGCAGCTCATGTCATCTCCAAAAGCGGTTAGTGGATGCCACTCGCTGCTTCCCCTCTGTAAAGTATGTCTATTCAGCCCGCGGAAGTAAACCTCCCACTCTAGGTCCACAGATTCAGGCTAGCGGGGCTTGCGCTAGTGCTCTAAAATTGCTATGTAGACAGTTCTTTGAAGCCATGGCTGGAGCTCTGAAGCCTAAGATGCGGGTCAGGCTTCAGAGCCTGAGCGCCAGTCTGAACCACAACTTCAAAGCGCTCTCTACACAGCTACATTTATAGCGTGAGTGTGAGCCCCATTAGCCCAGTCTGTGGACCCAGGCTGGGAGGCTTGCTTCTGTTCTGGGGGCTTTATAGACATACTTTACATCAAGGCTGCTACAGTGTCCTAGCTAGAGTAACATCTGTAAAGCAGCCTGTGAAGAAGAAGATGGAAGGCCTCAGAGATGGGAAGCCCAGTCAGATATGATACTCAAAGAAGCAGAGCCTGTGTGAGGATAAGGGATGAGGAATATCTCACCATTTTGAGGGCTGTTGTGCACCCTCATAGGCCCCATTTGTGGCTGCCAGCTCCAGATTGGAGCTTTCTACTGTGTTTGAGAAGGCCACAAGGTTCATAATATTTATCCCCATCTGTTGATCAACTAAGGGGAGACTCCAGCCTGTACCCAGGGATATCAGAGGCCAGAGAGGCACAGCTAGACCAAGCACCCCAGAGCACCACAATCAGGATTTTGGTCTTAATGTGGATAGAGAAAATGAAAAATCTTTGTTTGTATTCTATTGTATTTTTGCAACAGAAAGCACATCCACAGCTGTGGGGCTGCAGATGCTATGCTGACCTATTGCATAGAAGAGTTTGCTCCCTTTCTGAATGTTGTACTTCCTCCCTCGGTAGGGACCCATGTAAATAGCCACCCAACATTGTCCCCTTACAGAGGCATCAGAGAGAGCTGTTGCTGTTTCCTGCTGGATTGGGCCACAAGAAAAGAAGGTTGAATAGAATGGCTGACACCTTTGAAAAACAGGAGTGTGTTTTCACATCTCTATCTCTTTTGCATAACTCGTGATATCTGAATTAAGTTTCATGACATATTAACACTCTGGAGCTGACTTAATATACTGTGTTGTATAATACATTATGTATGACTTTTGTGCTATTTATCAGTTGTGCTGTAGTTTCATCAGCCACTGTCCTGAAAATGTCTTTTCCCATGACACAAATCTTAAATAATATTGAAACCAAATTCTGTTGGCTGTATTTAATTTTGCATTCTTCATCCTATTACAGAATCTCTAATTTGCTGAAACTATTCATGTTTCAGCCATACAGCTTTCTTCTGTCTCTCCTTCACGTACTTGTCACAAAGTCCCCATTCCACATCTTTCATATTGCACGTATTCCCCTAGAGTTGTGTTGTAATTTTTGTTTGTAACATAATAAGTATTAAGATTTGGTATAGCTTTGCCTGGGCATAATGTGAAAAAGAACAGTGCTTAAACATTAACATTTCTAACAACAGAGAAATGTTTTGTTTTGTTTTTTTTAAAACACCCGAACATGGTTTTCATTTTTGCACATTCACAGTTAAAGCTTCTAAATATAGTTAAGATGTAACTGCTTAAGGGTTTTTAACCAGTATTTTATCTAAAAGGTCATGAAATCTGTAAACGGGTTTGACATTGCATACAGTATGTGCATTGGCAAATATGCAGTTAGAGATTTACTGGTATTAATATAACTGGTCTTAAGATAACAAACTCATTCTTTTTTGAAAATTAGGATCTTGGAACATATTAATTATGGACATTTCCCCAGTAATGTTTCTATGAATGTGGGATTTCCACTTCTAATTCTCAGTAGTGCTAACAGGAGTTATGCATGTAAATCCTTAGTGTAGCAGTGAGAGAACAGAGTTCTCTGCAATTACTTAAGCTGTATTTTTATATAAATAATATGTACTGGGCTATTAGAGAGTAAGGGTATGTCTATACTTCAAACTGAGGATGTAATTCCCAGCTCAAGGAGACATACCTATGCTATCTCTAGTGCTCTAAAAATAGAATGTAGCCACCACAGCACGAGGAGCACAAGAGGCTACTTGCCGCCGAGTATGTACCTGTCCGGGAAGCTAAATTTACTCAGGCATCTAGCCTTTACTACTACCATGACTATGCTCTATTTTTAGCATGATAGCCCAATCAGAGCTAGTATGTCTCCTCGAGCAGGGAATTACACCTTTAGCTTGAAAGTGTAGATATACCCTAAGAAGAACCTGAGGGAGTTTAGGAAGTTATTTGGCAGAGTGCTTGGTGGTTCTGGAATAGAATCTCACTGTATCTGTGCTGCATGTCTGTATTTGCTAACAACATACAGAAATATTATAATAAATATATTCCTTAGACCTTCCTTAAGGTTTTTGTTTAAAAAAAAAAGAAAAGAAAAAAAGTAGCATTCTTCTTTAAACTTAATGAAATGTTAGGATATTTTTTGTTCGTTTTTTTTAAAGAACCCTTGTATTGAGGAATTCTTGTACTAAATAAATATAACTGTACAATTAGGAATAGCACATCCTTTTTGCTTCTGGTATTTATCATAATGATAAATTAATTTTAGCACCAAATATTGTCCTGGAAAATTCATCCTATTAAATTAGTAGCATAAAAACTTTTCAGAGACAAGACTGTTTGTCCTAGGGGGAGGAATAACTTAGTGGTTTGAGTACTGGCCTGCTAAACCCAGTGTTGTGAGTTCAACCCTTGAGGGAGCCACTTAGGGATCTGGGGCAAAATCAGTACTTGGTCCTGCTAGTGAAGGCAGGGGGCTGGACTCGATGACCTTTCAAGGACCCTTCCAGCTCTATGAGATAGATATATCTCCATATATATATATATATGTTTGTACAGCTCCTATCCTGATGGGGACCTTTGAGCAGTAGTGTTATGTAAATATTCAACAATAACATCCATCCTATATTGATGTAAGAGCACAAGGAGAGAGGCTGTATCTAAGTTCCTTCTCCCACCAGTTTTATACCAATGTTACTGAAATCAGCAGAATTACTGCTGACTTATAGAGTTAAATGAAACGAGTTATTAGGCCCACAGTCTCCAAGTTTCATACATGTTAATGTAGTAGATTTTAGGGTTGGAATGGATCATCATGATCATCTAGTCTGACCACCTGAATAATACAGGCTGTAGAATTTACTGTGTGATTCCCACCCAGTCTGGTTGAACCACAGCATATTTTTTGGAAAGACATTCAGTTCTTGATTTTAAATCCTCCAAGTATTAGAAAATTTACAGCATCCCTTGATAATCTGTTCCAGTGTCTCATTATCTTTACTCTTAAAACTTGCATCTTTTTTTTTCAGTTTAAATTTTGCTGACTTCAGTGTCTAGCTATTGGATCTTGTTAGCTACAATGGAACAGTTCCAACAGGAGAGGCTGAGGGAGCCTTACATCAGAATATCCCATAGCCAACTGGTTGGAGTACTCACCTCAGAGGTGGCAAGGCCTTGTTCAAATTCCTTCTTCCCATCAGATGGAAGGGGGACTTGAGCTGAGGGTCTCCCACATCCCAGGTGAGCACCCTAACCCACTGGGAGGTCTGCTGCTGACAATTCCTCCTCCTGCTGCTGTTTTATGTGAATGTGCTTGATGGGCCTTATCTGGTAGGCTTGCTCAGAGGCTGCCTACTGAATTGGGCCCTGCATGCGACTTAGGTGGCCGAATGCCTGTCTTCCTCAATTTGTGAATTGCTCTGGGGTTTAGGCTTCCACGCCCCTAGAGTGGGGCAGCAGCACACATGTCCAGAGGTACTTGGGAAATTTTCCTGCCACCACTTAGGTGCTGAGTGAGTTTAGACATCACAGAGTTCAGCAGGAGTTTTATGAATATCAGTGGAGCCTAAAACTGGGATTTAGGTGTCTAACTCAGAGGTTTAGGCATCTATGTACTTTTGTGAATCTAGGCCTTTGATCCTAGAAGCATTACCTTGCATTTGGCTCGGTTAAAATCCATGATTGTGCCCAGTTTACCAAGGGATCCAGATCACTCTGTATTACTGACCTGTCCACATGCAAAGCAATCTGGACTGCTTGGTGAGTTGGGTGTAACCAAGCAAACATTCATATGTTGTAAAGGATCCAAAGGATAAAAGACATTATTAGTTAAAGCCAACCAAGAACTCAACCAAGAAATGAACTGAAAGCAGTGCAGACTCTGGATCACTGCTGTGATATGTTTCAGATGATCCACTCTATTACGTAAAGGGACAGCTAAATTCTACATAGATGTGTATTTCTTGCAGGTACCTTCTGTCTTAAGACTGTCAGCTCTTTGGGTCAGAAAATCTATGCCTGTTCTGTTTGGAAAGAGTATAATATCCAGTAGATGGTACTAGAAATAAGAATTAATAATAGCTTGATCTTGCAGTGATCTTTAGGGTGGCCCCATGTAAAAGGGAAGCAATCATTCGTGTGGCAAAGGCCTGGATAAATTTAATAAGGGCCATTATGAACAGGAAAAGTCAGTTTCCTAGTCGAGCAAAAAAAAACAACAAATAAAACTCTTTCAGGTATCCCAGCCTGCTTTGCTATTCTCTACAGTCATATTAACAGAATACAAATAACTCCACGGTGAACATAAATCAAATTATAGAATTAGGTAGGAATTATGAGTCTTTCATATTATAAATCAATGACTTAAGCCTAGCAAGCAAACAAATCAATTCAAATAAAGGAGCCACGGGCTTTTCCTCGGAGAACCTAACGAGCTGACCCACCTCATCTGATTAATTGTTTCCCAGTCCTAGCCTGCAGCCCAGTTTCAGACAATGGGATATCTCTCTTTATTCATAATTTCTCTCCTATGCTCCTTCTGTAGCACTATGCTGCTTTCTTTTGGGTCTTTCCTTCATCTTCCCTCTGTGGATCATTTTGGTCTATGATAGGGAAAGAAAAGAAAACAGAAAAAGATGCCAGCCACCTTAGAACAGACAGGAAAGAAAAAGGTGAAAAATTCATACTAGTGTCTGTGGAGGAACAATTGTGAAGGGACAGTGCTGAGGGGATATTACAAAGGAGGTAATAATTTATGGAACTCTTCCTTCCAGGATGCTATAACAAGCTTTGTAATATCTGAAGCCAAAGCCCAGATCAGGTGTTTACTTTAGCTATATTTAAACAGCCTTCCTGGACACCCTCAAATCTCCAGTCCTCTTTCTAACTCTATTACTCTGTGTATACACACAATGCAAACATTCATTGAGAATATCTAGAATGCACATAAGTTGTGTTAGAAACTGTTTTGGGTTCCAAGTAACATATACACCTAAATACACAGGTCAGCTGAAACCAGACTACCCCAGTACAAGTCACCCAAATGTTTTATATGGGTCAAATCCTGAATTCTTTACTCAGCTCTTATCAGACAGACTTGATGAAACTCTCATTGTAATAAGGGCTACAGGATATGGCCTCTTATGAAGACCACCCATAGTGACAGTATAAATGTATACTTTATGCTGTCCAGGTTAGAATTCATTACTGTTAAATGCATGGAAGCAAGCACTGACACTTCTGTCGCTTGTAGCAATAGCAAAGAGCTGTAACTTGAGGTCCTTAAAGATCACATACTACTCTTAACCACGAGTAAAGTAATTATGATGTCCTGTCCAAAGTGATGGGAGTTTTGTTATTAGTAAGGGAGTGACTATGCTAATGAGCTGATATAAAGTTAGCATGAGAATGCAAATGCCTGTGTCAAACTTCTGAGCATGTGAACTAGATGTTTCCAGAAGCATGAGCAGACGCTGAATGATCTATGTGGTGCATCTAGTTAAAGTCCCTTCTCTAATGAAAAACTGACGCTTCCCGAGGAATAATTTAAATTGGGTAATTACATTCTGCCAGCCTTAAATGCCTCCTGTAGTGCCCATTAGATAGGTTCACTTTTCCTCCTAAAAATACGACAAACAAACCCCATTGTGGCAGGCCAAGAATCCCTTCTATGTTCCATCCAGACATGATTTCTGTATAGATGGTCTACAAAACTCTTTCAAGACCAAACATGTTATATTAAAATACAGTTGTTGTTATCATTAGTACTGGCTACAAAAACTGAACTCTTCAAGAAATGTTAAACAGCAAGTATCCACAATGCTCATGAAGATATATAAACATTAACAGCTTTGTTGTTTTTTCTTGCTTTTTTTTAAATAAGTAATATCTATTCATCAAGTAAAAAACCGTGCTTTAAAGCTTTATAAACAAAGAACTCTACTCAAGGAGGAGATGTTAATAAGTAATCAAACAAAGAGCTCTGTTATAGAGATTAAATGCTCCTGCATCTAAGTACAAAGTTCATGTTGCAAAGTGCAGCTGTTACTCTGCTTATAACCCTCTAACACCTTTAGAACCCTGGTTCAAAGTCTGTCTGTCTGCTCTCCTGTTACCAAGCTGACTAGGGCAAAGTCCAGCCCAGGTTCAAAGTTCAGTGTCTGAAGGCTTGCTGATTGTGTCTTTTATGCAGAACTGACAAGTTTTAGATAAGCCATGAGCTGCTTATATAAGATTATTACTACAAACAACTGAAAAGCTCCTGTCTTAGATTCTTACACTTAAGGTTTGGTTACAGGCGTTAAATTTAAATGAGGCCACTTACTAATTTAAAAAAAAACACATTATAATTGATACTACTTTAAATAATATAGACTACTTTAAATAATGCCTTTTGAAGGAATAGACCAGTAAAATAACACCTGCAGGAAATAAAGCCCATTTTAAATAAATCTCAGTAGAGGGAAAATGAGCTAAATTAAAAGAATTAATTCTCTGTATGCAAAGAGGTAGATTAGCACTGAAAACTGACCTGTGAAAAATAGAGATGATCATTTATATGTTTTGTTTGTACCATAATAAAATGTGCTTTCATTTGTTAGACAAGAGGAGGGTGGGAGGGTACATCAAGATACTCTAATTTCCTACTTTCTTTTCCCCTTACAAGGTTTTGAATGGAGCTGACCCTGTGTGTCTGCTTGAAGAGGGCTGAATATAACTCCCTCCCAAGTCTGTCTGTGCTGCTGCTTTAATTGGCCAGTGGCAACAGCAAAGACCATTCCACCAGGTACTGGCTGTAAGCATGCTGCTTTCCCAGAGAGAGGACATAGGTTGGTCCTCAGTCCAAATCTTGTGTGGCAGTCCCTTGTCACTACCACTGTCAGGGCGGTCCAGTAAAATGCACGCCATAAAACAATAAAGCCCTGGGAAATGAAACCTTAGTAAACAAAATGATTATATTGAGTATATCTATTTAGCAAAATGTTAGTGTGTGTGTGTGTGTGTGTGTGTGTGTGTGTATTCAATGCAAGCAGTCTTGTTAAATGGAAATGCCAGTGTTTATCAAAGGCTGCATAGCTCATATTTACTTTAAAAAATGTAACAAATACCTGTGAAGATTCAGTGTTTTCATGGCAGTGGCTGGCTCAGAGTTTCCTTCATGGCGGCTGCCATCTTTCATGTCAAGGTACTGTTAAGAACTGAGAGAGAGAGAGAGAGACTCTCGCATTGATTTCATTTGAAAAAATGCTCCAACTTAAACCCATTTTAAAAAATACATTTAAATTTATGTTTAATTCTTCCATGTGGGTGTAAATAGATTTTATTGTTTAAAACTAGCTTGTTCTCTTTTTCTTCATAAGCAGGTGGAATCTATGAACCAGTTTGCCCTGTTTATGGATAGAACTCACAACCAGATGCCCAAGAAAACAGAGTTCCCCAGGAGCACAGACTGACAACACCCCTACCAGGGACCCAGAGTTGGGAGGCAAAGATCTTAAATGTGGGTGAGGACAGCCAAGGTGGCAGTCCTGTTCAGGATTTAGAGCTATGCTTCCACTGCTAAAACTCCTGAAACAAGGCAGGAGCAGCACTACTCCCTGCCCTCCTCTGGGGCTAATTCCCTCTCTAGGGAGCAGTTTGGGTGCATGGTGTGCACACAGAGATCTGAGAAAGCTGTACATGAAAGATACAATTTTCCTTGAAGACTTTTGTTCTTATGAAGTATTTTCCTTTCTTGCACTTCCTTTTTCTCTTATAGGGGGGAAGGATAGTTCAGTGATTTGAGCATTGGCCTGCTAAACCCAGGGTTGTGAGTTCAATCGTTGAGGGGGCTATTTAGGGATCTGGGGCAAAAATCTGTCTGGGGATTGGTCCTGCTTTGGACTAGATGACCTTCTGAGGTCCCTTCTCACTGTGATATTCTATGATTCTCTCACACCCCTTCAAGGGCAAAGCCAGGAGAGAAGCTTCCTAGCCACCAGCCAGCATTTCTCCCAATAGTTTAACACAAATGTCTCATTGACAATAACAAGGCAAGTTCCTCTGGCAGGAGTACGGAAAACTAACAAACAAGATTAGAACAAAATAGGATTGGCACATTGAAGTGAATATTACTCTTCTTTGCTTGAGAAATCTCCTTTGTTGTTTTCAGTAAGATTTTCAAATTTGACCTCACTCACACCCCATACTGGAATTGGAGGGATAGACAGAGAGTATGGGCTTGTCTACAGAGGCTTGTTTTGCCTTTTTAACTATGCTGGTATAGTTAAAGCACCACTGTTCCCCTTCCCCTTCTGGAATGAATGTAGTTTTATCAGTAGAGAGGTGCTTATACTGGTATAGCTTATTACAGGTTGGGAAATTAAATACCTTCCCCTGGTATAAGGCCCCTTTATATCAGTATAGTTGTGTATACGCTAGGGCTTTTACTTGATATAACTATGTTGGCAAAAATCACCCTCCTAACCAAAATAGTTATACTGATAAAACTTTAAGTGTAGACCAGGCCTTAGTGTGATAAAGTGGGAGTAATAAAGTGGGAATAAAAGAGGCATATTATCTATATTTACTTACAATAGTGGATAACATCTTGTCCTTCAGTAAAGAGAAAAAGTTAATTTAAACAAAACAATATTTACACACAAACACTTTCATCCATGCACATACATACTTTTAAAATATATACTGAAATTTATCTAAAAGGAACATTCATATTTCAATGCTTTCCCCAAATTAATGGAAGAGAGATTGTCTCAACTACAGTTAGTCAGTTCACAGGGAAGATGGTAGCTCTTTTTCCAAGATAATAAATTAAGATGCAACTGCCTGTTCACAAGCAGGATTGTGACCTGAATATCTGATTTTTAATCTGCATAATCAGAGGTCAGGTTTTCCCATTTTGCACTAGGTATTACAGTGTAATTTGTCATGGCAGATTTTTATGACTAATGCCCTGATCCTGCAAAGAAATGCACTAGCATGGAACCTTTGCTCATGCAGTGATCTTTTGACTACAACCAGACTCCATGCAGATGAAGATTATGCACCAGCTGATCCATACGCAGGAGCAAGGCCCTAGTTTGCAATACATATGGATGCAGCACCTCCTGTTAAAGATGTAGCTTCCATAATACTCTTATTATGGAGACACTGGTTGCAGCACCATAGTTAAGGTTGAGTCAGAAGGTTTCAGTGTTCTCAGAGCTTTAAAACTATGGTTTCTAAAAACCTTAATGTAATGGCAAAAGCCAAAATGTAGAATCTAAAACTTGAGCACTATTTAAATATTTCATGGTGGTTTGATGAAAAACTGAATTGATACAGAGAGAATGATTAGAGTTCTAAAATCACCCCATTTGGCAATTTTTCACAGGCTTGTTATCTTTATGTGTCTGCCCTTTAATATTCTGGGATCCATCCTTTGTCTACAGTGATGTTTCTCATGTGCTGATTGCGTTCATATCAGTTACGAATAGGGAGTATTTATCAACAGCGCATTTGATAACTATGTAGCCATAACTTTATATATGTGTGCCAAGCTCACCCTGATGAATTAAATGACTAATCTACTGAAGTGAAGATACCATTAAAGAGACAAAAAGAGACTTCCCTAAATAGTTCTTGCATTGTTGTTGTAACCGTGTCAGTCCTAGGATATTAGAAAGACAAGGTGGGTGAGGTAATATCTTTTATTGGACCGACTTCTGTTGGTGAGAGAGACTCTAAAAAGTAGTTCTTGTTTGCTAATATTTCTTTGCTTATGTGGATTGAGTTTAGACCCTTAATGCTATCTTAATGTAAGACTTTATTGTGTGTTTGAAATTCCTATTAATATGTAATTTTTTATGTTGAGTGTATTCTTAGATCAAAAATAGTGTAGGAAAAACCCTGGTACACCTAATTTCTCCATTGTAGATGTTTACTGTCTGTGCAAAAATTGAACCATAGTTCTTCTTTATCTATATGAAAGATGAGTAGTTCCCTTTATGGATAGAATGAGAACAAAAAGGGAAAAATTAGGTGTACTGTGATTTTGTCAGGTTGAGAAGCTGTACTCTATTACTGTGACTAAAATTACATTTGCTTGAGTAGAGCGTGTATTGTACATAAAAGTTTTTTTAAGAATAAATTTGAATTTAAAAAGGACTTAATATGACTTTAGTCAAGTCAATCTCATATAGCACATAAGGTTAAATAATGTTGTAATGTTAATGATGATAAGCTATTTCATGTATTAGGTACACCTTGCTGAATGAGTGGGGACACAATATAACATATTGTTATCATAAGTAAGCAACATAATAAAAAAGTCTTTTAAAAAGCAACGTGTTTTAAGTTTAACCAAGCTGATCTGAACAGAACTGATCTGAGACCCAAGTGTTAGGTCAATGAGGTTTTGGTTTGTTTTTCAAAGTATCTATCCAATATTTGGAGTGTGTGCTGTGGGTCTGGAATTTTGACCTAAAAATCTGTGTTTTGTATGTGAGTAGATTTCTGTAATCTGGAATATTTCTACTGATACAGGGCCAAACTGCTATACCTTCACAGTACCTTATACCTCAAATAGTCCCATTGAGATCAACGGTAGGGACTGCGGCATGGATGAATATGAGCTGGTTGACGCTCAGTCTGGACAAGATAGATGTGATGCTGAGAGAAACAACTAGAAGAGATAGAAATAATCTTTGCTATCTGTAAGATTGAGGGTGTTCACCTGCCACTGGTAACCTGAGTTTATTACAGGTAGTCAACTGCTATGTTTCGAAGATCAAGTGGTAGTGATCAAAAAGGTATTTTACCATTTACACCTGGCCAGATGATATGGCCTTTTGTTTTCATTGTAGATCTTGCTACCATCGTTATTGCCTTTGTCAATTCAAGACGAGACTATTGCCGTGAGTTCAGATGGGGCTACATCTTAAAACTATTTGGAACCTGGAACTGGACAGATTTCAGCTATCTCCTTGGAAAGTGGGATGTCTTATGGAGATGGTACAAGGGATGAGCTGATTATAATGCATTTTATTTTTGTAAATTTAAATAATTGGCAGAGTGTTCAGAGCCTGTGTATGGATGCTTTTAAAAAATATCAGTTTGGCCCACAGTACAGATGGAATTTAGAATAGAAGAGAATGTTTCTTCTTTTTTTACATGAAATATCCCTTATTCAGATAACTACAAATTTTAAAATGTACTGACCAAGATTAGATAGACTATTGCTTTCATTTTATTACTCCGTATGGACCTAATCCTCCAAACACTGATGAGCATAAGTAACTCTGTCTCTGAGTTTTACCTGATTGAACTGAATGGTAACTCATGTGAGTAAAGGTATGTGTGTGCAGGACTGAGACCTAAGTAGAAATAGCAGGGATATGTCTGATATTCTTTGTTTACCCTCTTTCAATAAAGCAATGGGGTGTTTTGATTTTTTGTTTGGTTTTTAAGTTTTATTGTTGTTTTCTGAATCTATTTGGATTTCCAGGCCTGCTAAGCGGTACATTGAAGAACTAAAATATGATCTCTGACTTGGCAACAGCAAAAAAGGGACATTTACTCAAATGCAATAAAGATAAGCAATAAGTTTCTGTGACGCATATAGTGTATACTCTGCTCTCTTGACTGTTTTTTCTTCTCTGAGCAAAAACCCAACAGAGGAAAGAGAAAAAGCACACGCAGCAATTTACCAAATTATTCAACCAGCTCACTTCCGTCAAAATGTTCTAATATAGGCAGAGATATAACCCTCAAAACTTGGTGCATCCTTTCAGACCTACTTTTTAATTGTAGTCTTGGTGGCAGAGGGAAGATGCTGACAAAGGGGCCTGATCTTGCATTCCTTGCACATCTCCATCTCCCACTGAACTCACTTGGAGTTCTTTGTATGTGCAAACAGTACAGGATTGGGCCCACAGTGTTTAAACTGGGTATTACATTTTCCCACATAAGTTTAGCAGATTCTACTGAGTCAGCATCAACCAGACAAGAAAGTGATGTGTGTTTAAATTCACATTCTTTAAATAATAACGGTAACTTTCACATAAAGGGCAACAGATAGTGTTCAAGTTTAAACTTCTTGTCCTCACCTTCAAGACCCTTCACAGCTCTATGTCTTCCTATTTATATTCTCTCGTCACATGGGCTCCCCTTTTCCCCATTTTTTTACTATCAACTTTAATGGCATTAAAGTTAAATTAACAGTAACTGCTGCTGAAAATCCTACCCTACATTTATTAAGCATCAGTGTAATGCACCCACTTCTGCAGTGGAAAGTTGGCACCACCCAGCACAATGAAAAGCAGTGCATGGGGCGGGGGTGAAACTTTAGCCAAATAAACCAAGACAAACCTCTTTTCTTGCAAAAAGCGCCAAGGGATTGTTAATGATCAGACGGAGCAGAGAGGACCTTGGTTTTTAAAGCGCTCATCTGAAAAACCCTTGTGCAGTAAATTGAAGCAGACTGTAGTGAGGGTAGTAATATTTTTATGCTAATAAATGTGTCATAAGTAATTTGTCAACAAGAAGGTGGAATATAGTCTGAAGGAAGTCAGATAATATTTTCTTTTCACAAATAAATAGGCTGGAGTCCTAGCAAAAATCTTGTTAAAGATTTATCAGGGTTTGTTTTTGTTTTTGTTTTTTGAGGGTGTGGGGAAGAGATATCTGTATATTTAAATTTTATAATGCACCCATCACTGTGCCATTTAGAGTACAGCCCAAGGTAAGGGGAGGTGCAGGGGCACGCTGCCCTATGGGAAGCATCAGGAGGCACTCTGCCTCAGAGAGGCACAGTACTTTATTAGAGCACCACACCCTATACACTACTATTATACCCTATTGTCCTAAGAAGATCAGCCAGTCTTGGTGGCTAATGTGAAGGTGGATGACACCGTGGCCATGCTTCCTCCCTTCCCCCCCATGCATCTCTGGAGAAGCAGGCAGCCCCTGTCCTTCCCAGCATGAAGGAACTAGAATTCTGTCTGGCCCTTGCACAGAGCACATAAGAAGGGAGACCACTTCTCCTGCTCATTGTGCACCCACATAATGGCCAGGCAGCCTCTGGCCTTCGCACCCACTTTTGGTTGAAATCCTGTCCCTGTTCACCTCAGTGGCAAAACTTCCATTGACATCAATGGGGCCAGAATTTCACCCTTTAATTTTTTGTTTCCACCCTCAGGAGCTACTGCAAATAACCTTCATCCTCTTCCGCTGTGTACATCCAACAGTGTGGGTTAAAGTCCAGACTGACAATTTGGCACTGCTGTGCATAATGATACCATGAAACAGTCATCCAAAGGTCAGTGACTTGCCATAACCCTAGACGTCTGAGCTGAGTGGAAAATAGATTTATTTGTTTTAATTCATTCTTGCTTTTAACAGACTTTGAAGGGGTGAGTTAGTAACCCAACAATTTTTATTTAAAAGTTGTATGTGAATGTAGTGCTCATTGAAGATGCCAGATCAGCAATAGATGATATGGAAGCCTTCTGTATAGCCATACGACAGGTACAGTACAGACAGACATGTAACCTTATACTTACAATATGACTTGGTGGTGAGGGATGAGGAAAATGGCTCATTTTCTATATCCAGCCTGGAAAACTCTACTGCAACTGCCAATATGTTGAGCAAGTCTGGCATCTTGTATTTGCATGTTATTTGTTATACTGATTGATTACATCTTTTTACATATGTGCAACTCTTTCCTATCCCAGGAGCTTTGTACAGCCTTTCCCACTCAGTCTGAGGTCCTCAGTGGAATATTCTTGTCAGTTTACATTCTCCTCAAAACCATATGTCTCACAGAACGATGGAATAGGGCTCCCTTCAAAAGCCAATTAGCCGATACTGCTATAAGACAGGCCACGGGGGTTGATACAGAAATGTGACACAATCCTTTAACCCAGAAACTGAGTGTGTGACCTCCAAAAATATTCTCTATCTCAGCTAATCTGGGAAGTGAAAAACTCAACCAAGTTCTCTCCTGTAGGAGTTCAAATTCCAGCTACAGGGCCATTGGGTCAGTTTTAATATCTTATTCTTTCATTTGTTCAATAATAAAATAACAAATGAGGTACAGACAGGCATACACCATCTGGCATATAAATGCTAATTTCTTAGTGCCAATACTTTTTGTGACGATTGTCAGAGATTTCTTTGTTATTCTGAACTTATTAACATGTTTCTTGATCACTACATATAACTTCTCCTTTATATTAGTTATGTTGTGCGTAAGGGCATGTCTTCCTTTGGGGGAGATTATAGGCATATTTCAGCTGAGCAATGGATGAACAGATCTGTCAGTGTGTGTACAAATATAAAAGTGCTGGCTACTCACCCAATATGCTGTGCAGGGAAATATGATAATACGGGATGATTATGAACTTCCTTTCCTTTATGGGTAAGCCATAAACATTACAGATGTACTGTACACTTAGTCTCTTTTTTCCTTTTTAGGTTTATAATGGCATTTCCCTACATGTGAAATAAAAACATGCACTAACAACCAGAAAATAAAGTCAGTTGTCCTGTGGCTGAAACATACTAAAACAAAATAATAAGATTTAAAGTTAGAAGATATGAGCATAAAGGAAGTCATTGCAAGAAGAAAAAGTCTGAACTAAGGTGTGAAATGTATGTGAGTGGTTAGGTGGGGAAAGGGTCAGATTGCCGGGGCAGAAGATAATTAATGGACCAAAGGGTGTGAGGCCACATTCTAAAATAAACAGCTGATAATTATTCAAACAGCTAGAGGATGATACAGAACGGATAATAATACGGTTTGGGAAGAAATAAGATTGTTAAACAAAATGAAAAAGAAAATAGAAAAATAACAGGATCTACTTATTCTACTTTAATTTCCTTATTAAATTATTGCTCATGAAGAATTTCATGATAAAGAAATTCAGGTCAGTACTAAAGGAGATTTACAGAGTTATTTGTTGAAAGACACAGTAATGTGCATAATACACTCATGATAGATCTTAGGTGTCAAGACATCACTTTTCCCAATAGGTAGTTTCCCAATCTGTCATACTTCTGTTTCAAAACATGTAAGTGATGACTGCCAATTCAGGAGGAAATGAAGAGTATTCCTAAACATGCATTAGAAGTTTCATAGAATCAGAGAAACATACGACTGAAAGGGACTTTGATAGTTCATCTAGTCCAGTCCTCTGCACAGAGGCAGGACTAAGTATTATCTAGACCAGTGTTTCTTAACCTTTTGGATACCAGGGACTGGCTTGCTGCCTTCCTTGTGTAAACTGTTCTTAAAAACCTCTACTGACAGAAATTCCACAATCTCCCTAGGTAACTTGTTCCAATGCTTACCTCCCTGACAGGAAGTTTTCTTCCTAACATCTAACCTAAATCTCCTTTGTTGAAATTTAAGCCCATTGCTTCTTGTACTGTCCTCAGTGGTTAAGGAGAACAATGTGTCACCCTCCTCCTTATAACGATCTTTTATGTACTTGAAAACTGTTATCATGTCCCCTCTCAGTCTTCTCTTCTCCAGACTAAACAAACCCAGTTTTTTCAATCTTTCCTTAGAGGTCATGTTTTCTAGATCTTTAATCATTGTTGTTGATCTCCTCTGGACTTTCTCTAATTTGTCCACATCTTTCCCAAAGATGTGCCCCAAACCAGATACAGTACTCTAACTGAGGCCTTATCATTGTGAGTAGAGTGGAAGAATTATTTCTCCTGTCTCGCTTACAGTATTCCTGCTAATACATCACAGAGTGATATTCACTTTTTTTTTTTGCAACCCTATTTCATTGTTGACTCATATTTAGTTTGTGATCCACTATAACCCCAAGATCCTTTTCTGCAGTACTCCTTCCTAGGCAGTCATTTCCTGTGTGTGTTTGTGTGTGTGTGTGTGTGTGTGTGTGTGTGTGTGTGTGTAATTGATTATTCCTTCCAAAGTGAAGTACTTTGCATTTATCCTTATTGAATTTCATCCTATGTATATCAGACCAGTTCTCCAGATTTTCTCAAGATCATTTTGAATTCTAATCCTGTCCTCCAAACCCCTCCCAGCTTGATATCATCCACAAACTTTATAAGTGTACTCTATATGTCCTTATACAAATCATTGATGAAGCTATTGAATAGAACCAGATGCAGGACAGGTCCCTGTGGGACCACACTCAATATATCCTTCCAGCTTGATTGTGAACCATTGATAACTACTTGAGTACAGTACATTTGTTATAGCCTGAAAGGGAACTACAATGTCACTTCACATGACCATTTTCTGTAGAACTAGATCTGTGGAGCTTCCCATTTTAGGGCTCAATTCAAGAGCCGTTGATGTCAAAGGGCTTTAGCTCCTGCCTTTATAGAATTGTGCAAACATGCTTGCAAAATATGGCTCTCCTTTTACTGGCAGTGTCTCTTACTGGAGAACCCTAGTGGGCTCATTTAAGATACTCTCCTGTCCTTTGAAGGAGACTAGCCTTGAATGGGGATGTTTCTAGGACTCATCTAACAATGATCAGATGTGAATCCTGTGACATTCTGTACCTTGGGGGGAGTATATTGTAACCCCCATATTCTTCATTTTCATATAATCGTGATCTCACATATAAAGTATGCCTGGTAAGGTCTCAGGGGGAAGGTTACGATCTGCTGAAAGTCATTTCTCTATCCATATAAGTGTATCATAAATGCATATGAAGTTATGAGAATTGTGTTGTATGGTGGTCACTAAAGCATGCTGTAAGTTGGGGAATCAGCCAGATATTAGCTCCCCAGAGGCAACAGCAAGGAAAGTAACCGGGGTGTCAAACAGCCCATCAGCAGCCATTGTCCAGCAAGGGAGCTACAATTCAATTGCATGAGGCCCCACCAGGGGAATTGCTCAGCCTTACTTGGAGAGACTCAGCAATGCCCCCCAGACATGCCTGGACTTGTGCTCCAAAAGCACATGGACTGAGGGTATAAAACAAACAGAGTGGACACAGGTGGGGGCAAGAGAAGGGCCCCGTATATGTTGCAAGCAACCAAGACACTGAGGAGAAGACAAGACTCCAACACAGGAGATTGGCCCAGGTTTAAGGAACAAACCTGTACATTAAGGACTGCAATATCCAGTGGGGTGAGAGAAACTGCTTAATCTAGTTGCTGCCCGGTCTAATAGGGTTGAGAGTTTAGACTGCATGCTTTTATTTTATTTTATTTTATTTTATTTTGGTAACCACTCTGACTTGTTATGCTTTGACTTATAATCACTTAAAATCCATCTTCATGGCTAATAAATCTGTTTGTTTGTTCTACCTGAAGCAGTGCATTTTGTTTGAAGTGTGTCAGAGGCTTCCTTTGGGATAACAAGCCTGGTACATATCAATTTCTTTGTTAAATGGATGAACTTATATAAGCTTGCAGCGTCCAGTGGGGCATAACTGGACACTGCAAGATGGAGGTTCCTAGGGTTGTGTCTGGGACCGGAGATATTGGCTAGTGTCATTCACTTGCAAGTAGCTGGGAGCAGCTTACATGCCAGAGGCTGTGCGTGAACAGCCCAGGAGTGGGGTTTCTCACAGCAGAGCAGGGTAAGGCTGGCTCCCAGAGTCAAGGAGTGGACTCAAACCAACGTATCTCGGTGTCATTCTTGACTGCACACTGACCTTTCATGATCAGCTCAAGAAAATAGTCTCTAAATCAAACTCTCAAATCAACATTATTCAAAAGTTAGCAGGAACAGGCTGGGGATCAGCTGCCTCAGTGTTACTACCATTGGCCTTGGCCCTGGTGCACTCAGTTGCAGAGTATTGTGTACCAGTGTGGACAAGAAGCTACCATACTTAACCTGTGGATAGACAACTGAATTAGACCATGCAAATCAATACCTCTACCGGGACAGCACCAGCCTCTTCCTGGCAGGGCCTGAGGTGGTCTAGACAGAAAATTGGGAGGCTGTGCCTCCCTGCCCAGGAGGCACTGCCCCTCTCCATGGCCCTGCCCCCTGGCTGGGGCTGGGGCTGCTCCACAGCTCCCCACTGACCTTTGTCTGCTTGCAGCTGGTAACACCCACCAGGGTGGGGGAACCTGGCTCCAGGCCCAGCAGAGCCCTTGGAGAGAAGTGACCATCAGGGGCAGGGCCCAGAAGTCCAGGCCAGAACAGGCCCTGCACTCTCCATCTGTCCTGAGCAGTGTAACCTGGAGGCAGGGACATGGGAGAGGGGCTGCTCTCGGGCCCTCTGACCCTTCACCTGGGCTTATTCCTGCGCTGCTGCTGGTGGCAGTGCTGTAACCTTCAGAGCTGGATGTCTGGCCGGCAGCCACCGCTTTCTCCACTCTGCCTTCAGAACTGGGCAGCCGGACAGTAGCAGCAGCTATGGGGGGGCAGGGAGGGGAGGTGAAGGCAAATTTTGGAGTCATTATAGCCCCCACAAGCTCCCCCCTAGCACCACATGACCACCTCATGTCTCTGGATCTGGCCAGGGAATGGCAAAGTGTCTGGACCTCACCTACCATTCCAAACAAGAACATTATCACTGACTCAACAAGCCACCTTCCTGGTTTCAACTTGCCATGCAGACTTTGGACCACATTGAACCACATCCAAACAAACTATGGAAGATGCAGCTACTTGCTGCTGAAGTGGAAAATCAAAGACTCTCCTTCATGCAACTATGATGAAAACATTCAAACCATCAAATACAACATAATGTAGTGCCCCAAATATGGATTCAGGGGTGAATTGGATGATATCCACAATATCACAGAGGAGGACTTGAAATAGCTTATGGACCTACCACGACATCCCCCACATGTGAGGGAGAGTAAGGGTATCAGAATCTGGTCCCTAGAAATTAAAGGAGGAAATGCAAGTCAGAAAACCAGTCCCTTGCCAGAAGGATTGTTTCCTTCATTAGAAGCCAAATTCTGATAGGTACTACCTAACATGAGTAAACATAACTAAACAAATAGTCCTACTGACTATTCAGAGTAAGGTAGAGTGAGAGTAAAGGAATCAGAATCTAGCCCTTTATTTGCTAGTGTTTGATGCATTCTAATTTAAGAGTTCTCCAATAATGGAGCTTCTATTACTTTCCTTCAGAGATTATTTTTTATACAGTAATAGTTCTCTCCCTCTCTCTTTGAGGTAGTTTCTCTTGATATTCAGTCAATATTTCTCTCTCTTAAATCTTCTCCTTTACTTCTAGGTATATCACCTTCTCCCATTCTGTAAGTAATCCTTCTCATTCCTTGCTGTTTACACCCTTATGGCAATTCTCATGCCACCTCCTGTACTTAGCTGGTACACAGCCAAACTATACATATTTAGCTGTTTTAATTTTACCTCGTAAATCAATCACTGGTTCAAAATCAGTTTGATTTTTTTCTTAAAGCATCACTCAACATTAAAACCACATAATTAATGCAGTCTTTATGTATAAACAATGTGACATAATTAATTTCACTTAGTTGCACAATTTTCAATGATTTTTTTATAGTAGTAGATACAAGATGACAACATTAAGCAAAGCACTGTTACTCTGAATTGCCACCAGTAAAGCAATGGCCTCTTAAAAGTGTGATTATTATAGAAAGAAACTGTATTCCTTGAGCAGATTTATTCTTTTGTCAAATATTTTTTCAAAAGTTTTCCCTTTGTTTTGCATTGCTGTACATTAATGGTAAAGAGCAAACTAAATTCATTCATTAAAGTAATTAATGTAAAGGGACACCATGAAGCATTTTTAAAAAATAATTATTTTTAAAAAAATTGTTTTTCACTGTTTGTAATAATCTTTAGAAAGTTTCAAAATTAGTCTCTACTGATTTAGCCCTTTTTCTGTTGGCAAGACACCCTTCTTTTCTTCCCGGGATTGGTGCAGAGATGGAATTAGTAGCAGAACTTAGAAGAAAATGGAACACACATCAGAACCATATAGACAAAAGGGTCGGGAAAAGGAGTATTATCTCCATCTCACAGATAGGAAACTGAGGCACAGAGGGATGAAGCATTTTGTCCAAGGTCACACAAGAAGTCTGTAGCGGAGTTAGGAATATAACCCAGTTCTCCTGAGTTCTCATCCAACGCCTTACCTGCAAAACAATACTTTTTACCTAATCTGTTTTTATCTTCTTACCCATTTAATCTATCCACCCATATCTGTTTTTGAGAAAATCCAGCATTGCAAATTTTCTGTTGCAAACATATACTAGGTTTTCCTAGTAACACTATGTGTAAGTCAGTGAGTGGGATTTACTAAAAAAGTTAAAATAGTGAAAATTACTATTAGGAATGCAACTATCATTTTATACAGTGGTGTTTGTAGCTGTGTCAGTCTCAGGATATTAGAGTGAGGAAATATCTTTTACTGGACCAACTTCTGTTGGTGAAAGAGTCAAGATGGAATAGATTGTTTAGCACAAGTAGTTAACACATATTTCAAGGGACTATTCAAGGTGAAATGGTTCATTGACACTTAGATATTGCAGAATATACTCATAGGAGAAAGTTCCGGATATACATCTTAATGTACTCGAAACCACCTTCACCACTCTACCAGAGAAGTTGATCGTATCATGGAACAGGCCACCTAATTACCCTAAGAGAATCTGCTTCAATACAGAAATAAAACCTCCTCTGACTGCACAACTCTAGGGGCTGGTCTACACTGGGGGGGTATCGATCTAAGAAACACAACTTCAGCTACGTGAATAGTGTAGCTGAAGTCAAACTATCTTAGATCGATTTACCTCGGGTCCTCACGGCGCAGGATTGACGTCCGTGGCTCCCTGTGTTGACGCCTCTACCACCGCTTGCTCCGGTGGAGTTCCGGAGTCGACGGGAGCGCATTTGGGGATTGATATATCGCATCTAGATGAGACGCGATATATCGATTCCCGAAAAATCGATCGCTACCCGCCGATAAGGCAGGTAGTCTGGACGTACCCTAGTTGTCACCTACTGTCACACACTGGAATGCTTATGGGGATTATCAAACAACTACTCCTATACTCAATGGGGACCTCAACCTGAAAAAAATCTTTCCTGAACCCCTCTTCTGGCCTTCAAACAACCCCTCCCTCCCAAACTCTCCAAGCTCATCATCAGAAGCAAGCTTCCCACAGACCAGGACACACCATAGGCACCGACTCTGTCCCAGGCCCTGCTCCCACTGCACCCCTTCCCCAAGGCCCCACTACTGCCTCTTCCCACCCCATTCCACCCCCTTTTCCTACGGTGTCTTCTGCATGCTGCAGAGCAGCTGATCCACAGCAGGTGAGAGGTACTCAGGCGGGAGAGGGATGCACTGATAGGGGGGCTACCCGTGGGTGCTAAGCATGTTTTTCCCATGGGTGCTCCAGGGCTGGAGCATGCAGTATTCAAGATGTGGGCCCGTGGATTTATATAGAGGCAGTATGATATTTTCTGTCTTATTATCTATCCCTTTCTTAATGATTCCCAACACTGTTTGCTTTTTTGACTGCCGCTGCACATTGATGTTTTCAGAGAACTATCCACAATCACTCCAAGATCTCTTTCTTGAGTGGTAACAGCTAATTTAGACCCCATCATTTTATATGGATTATGTTTTCCAATATGCATTACTTTTCATTTATCAACATTTAATTTCATCTGCCATTTTGTTGCCCAGTCACCCAGTGTTGAGAGATCTTTTTGTAGCTCTTCGCAGTCTGCCTGCGACGTAACTGTCTTGAGTTGTTTTGTATCATCTGCAAATTTTGCCACCTCACTGTTTACCACTTTTTCCAGATCATTTATGAATATGTTGAATAGGACTGATCCCAGTACAGACTCGTGGAAGACACCACTAAGGCTACGTCTATACTACCCGCCCGGGTCGGTGGGTAGCGTTCGATTTCTCAGAGTTCGATATATCGCGTCTCATCTAGACGCGATATATCGAACTCCGAACGCGCTCCCGTCGACTCCGGAACTCCACCACCACGAACGGCGGTGGCGGAGTCGACGGGGGAGCCGCGGACTTCGATCCCGCGGCGTCTGGACGGGTGAGTAGTTCGAACTAAGGTAGTTCGAGTTCAGCTACGCTATTCGCGTAGCTGAACTTGTGTACCTTAGTTCGACCCCCCCCGCTAGTGTAGACCAGGCCTAAGACTCTATTTTCAAACATTCACTCAATTAGTGTTTATTTTCTCAGATCCCAGCTATACACTTCCATACACGGAATTCTTATTTGAAGCAGATCATGACATTACCCAGTTATATCAGTTTCTGAAAGAAATAGCACTGGGTCAAGCTTAGCCCTAGTAAGACAGACACAATGCTGGTGGGTAGGGGGAAGTATTTTTAATATCTTATAGAATCCAAGGCAGCTGATAGCTTGGTAGGTGTGTGGTCTCAGGCCTGGTTAACCATTTTTGCTACATCAATTTTATGACAAAGTAGCATCATGGCAAGTCAGGCTTATGCAGTCAGCTTGATTCTCAGATGCATGGCTCAGGTTATAGCAGTGGCTAGGAACAACAGTTCCATCTCCAGCTGGTTAAAAGACTAAACCTGTTTCTCATGCACCGAGACCAGATCAGAGAGATCTAGCTCTTTGTCTCTTCAAGTGTGGACTACTGCAATGCTTTCTCCCTGAGGCTGATGGAAGAAGCCACAGAGAAGGTCCAGATGGTCTACCATACAGTTACACATATCTCCTAAGCAGAACAGGTGGATGAGAACACCCCACATCTGTACTCTGCTTACAATTGTGACTCCATTTTGTATTGGTCCAGCTCAAGGTCCTGGTCTTCATCTTCAGAAGCTTTAATGGGATAGGCCCCACCTACTTAAAAGACCATCTTTCTCTCTGTAAAACTCCAGCACTATTGCAATCAACAGATATGATACAACTAACAGTACACAGAATGGTTCTGATGGATAGGCACCCTGCTGGGGAACACTTAGCAATAGGTTATCAAGATGAATTCCTGTCTCGTCTCATTCAGAACACTCTGCAAGACTCCTCTCTTTTTAGAATCTGTTTGCTGTAGGCCTTTTTTTCAGAGATGGCACTTCTCTGGCTAGAAAATCCTCCTGCTCCTTTAAATACCTGCAGAAAAAGACAAACTATGAAATGACAACCCACTGGAGTTGAAGTTTAGAATATGGTCCTACAGGGGGTTATGATAGGGTGTTTGCTCCACAACAGCCTCAAAAAGGTTAATGAGGCTGAGAAGAGGGCCAATTAACTTGATAGGCCACATCAGAGGGAAATTAGACTGGACAAGCAACTCCTGATTGGGAATAGAGCCCAGCTGAGAAGGAACAGGTAGGGCTATGATAAAATCAAAGCTGGCAACAGAAAGGGGCTGCAGTCACTTTCTAGCTTTAGATGGGAAAGAAAGAAACTATTGGGAGATTAGAAGTGCTGTTGTTCTGGCCCTGAGGGAAGGGTATATCCAGAGGAGGGTGGAGAAAGATCCTGATAGAGGCAAAGTAGGAGCAGCCCAGGGAAACAGTAGCAAGGTTTAGATCTTGGCTGCTGGTTGTAGGGTCTATGGGCTTGAGCCCAGAAGAGTGGGTGGCCCTGGAGTTCCCCTACCAGCCACTGGGGAAGTTGTACAGACTAGACTGTGGAGCAGCAGACTGCCTAAGATGATATTCTAGTAGGACTTGCCTACCCTGGAAGGAAAGGACTTTAGTGACCTGGTCAAAGGGCCAAATTATAAAGAGGGATAGCTCAGTGGTTTGAGCATTGGCCTGCTAAAGCCAGGGTTGTGAGTTCAATTGTCGAGGAGGCCACTTAGGGATCTGGGGTGAAAAATTGGTCTTGCTGGTGAAAGCAGGGGGCTGGACTCAATAGCCTTTTGAGGTCCTTTCCAGTTCTAGGAGATTGGTATATCTCCAATTGTTACCTTTTTTTATTACCTTTTAGAGAGCACCCGGAGTTGCAGAGACAGACAGGCACCAAGCTGCATGAATGAGTGACAGAAAGGGGCACTGGATGTCAGTGGAGCTAATCCCCTGAGCAGCCAGGAGGAGGTGCCCCTAGTGGTCTGTGGACCCCATGACAGGGTTATGCTGAAGATTAACACATTTTGATTCCAGTGATTTCCACACTATAAGTACACATAGAGAGACTGATAGGGATCAAAAGTATCTAATTTACATTGTGCCCTAAAAAATTTCACTTAAAAAAATGAAAGCTACTTTTAAGTAATGAGACTGCACAAAATTTATTTTAGAAGTATAAAACTATTTTGTTGCATTTTGATACTGTAACTTAAATGGCATATTTCTTTTGTTTTTTAATTTCTGGATTGAAAAGAATAACTTTTTTACAGCAAAGTTCAAAATCACTGAAATCTAGAATTTTTCTTAGTGACACAATATTAACTACAGTATGGAGGGAGAGAAGGAGTCTTACTGTACTAAGCAAAAAGTTTAAGCAGTGACTATCATTTTAATTGTGTTAAGTGATTAAATTAAAATACTTATGAATGTTAAGATTCATTCTGGTCCATGTTGAATATGAACATGGATATTCAATAGATTTCTGTGTAGTAACCCCATTCTTAAGAAGTTGCCCCAATCTTTGAGCATCTTTGGTGATCAAAGACTTTGGCTGAGATCTGAGAGCAGAAGGAAATGTGGACCCCTTTACAACATTTTTACCTTTGAAGTCTCAGGTTAAAAGTACTGTTACTATTTGCTTCCACAAGGAAAAGAATGAAGGATAAGATTGTGAATTAAAATAACAGAGACGTGACAAATGTCTTGTATGAAATACATTTCCCCAGAAAGGACAGGGTGCCAATCTCTTTGAAAATCAATTACAGTAGTGATCAATTATAAGAGTGAAAATAAACATCTGTATTCTTTATTCCCACTTAAGTGGTTAAAAACAATGTGTTTTTTCTCTGGAATTTCAGAGAAACTTTGTTTCATCCTAGAGGTAGAAAATTTACATATTATCTAGTTGCAACAAATTCCCCAGACTCAGCCCTGGTATATCACATCTGACCTGTCCTCCATGCAAGCCTTTCATGGAAGCGTCTCTGTCATTCAAGATCATACTATTCCCTTCCTATATTTTTTTAGTTGAATTCAGTACCATTCCTCCAGTTTGGTAAGACGTCAAGAACTTTTATCTTCAGTCAGTTGCCAGTTCTGTTTAGTGAACCAGGCATCAGGGACTTCTGGTGCCATCAATGCAGTTCAGTCAGACCCCTTTCTTCAGAAACATACCATATTATTATCCCAACAGCTGGATAGCCAAAGAAGCATTTTTAGACTAATTCTCAGGGAGAAGTTACTGACAATTTTCTCCCTTGAGACAGTCCACTGGCAACAAATTTTGCTGCTGTCATGACACGAGAATAACTAAGGTACTGCATAAGGGTCTGATCCGGTCTCTAAAGTCCATGGCGATCCTGCCATTCTTATTAAAGTTAAATTGACTGGAATATTCAGGCAAACAAGGGCTTCATAATCAGGCCATCTATATATATGCACACTCATAAATGTACAGAAATGTGTGGAGGGCAGGAATTTTACGTGAAGGATTTTGAAATCTCAAAAGCCATCTTTCACTGGAATTGGAATTAAACTTGAAAATTTCAAAAATCTCTGGGATGGAAAATTCTGAACACATTTTCATTTTAGATCAATCTACATGATTTTTTCAGTTATAACTTCATACATGTTATAATGTATAAAATAGAAAATGAAATGAAATAGAAAAACAATGAAATAAAAACTAATTTCAAAATGAAAAACTGAAACATTTTATTCGGAAAATATAAAAACAGTCTGTTTAAAGAGTGTCAAAAAAAATCCCCCAGTTTTTCTCCAAAATAAAATTTCTCTTTCAACAGCGCTATATTTTCCAATGGAAAATGGTTCTGTCAGAACTTTTCCAACCAGTTCTATAAATTTGATACTTGCCAGTGAAAATATTGATTTTATACAGTTCTATAAAAATGATTACTATTATCCCTGTGTCAGCCTGATCCAAAGTCAAAGGGAATCTTTCCACTTACTTCAATTGCTTTGGATCAGGCCCATGGAGTCTTTAATGCATGAAGATTATTGTGATCAGTGGCACAAATGGCAAGTGCAATATTACCCCACAGCAGTACCAAAGTGGGTTGTTTTTGTAATGTTGGTTCATTTTTTTTCTAGGATATTATCATACTTGGCAATACTGGGTTTAATTACACTTAAAATGATGAAATTGAATAGTCATCATTTGTAATGAGTAGAATCTATACAGTTCGTCTGAGGTGCTGTTAAATCTAATCAGAAATTAGGCTGTAAAATTAATAGGCCTACATTCTGTAAAAAGTTATTTTATAAATTTGGAACTGCAGCTGATTTTGAATTTCATGTACTGTAAAATTCATCTGTGTTGTAAGCCTCAGTTAAAACAAATACACAGTGAAATAACAAGTATGCTATATTAGAACATTTAGTGGTTGTGTTTTACATTAAACACAACCCTTTACCCTTTACCAAACCAATGAATTATGTGAGTATTTTAATTTTACTGTATATACACACTGTGATCAAAAGCAACTGGATAAAATCCATGGGTTTAATCTTTTGTATAGTAAAACTTCTGGCTGGGGTAAGATGTAGAGTTATGAGCATGCCTCCCTGGCCTACATGTGATTCTTCACCTCCTTAGGTGGAAGAAAGAAGGTGATGGAAATTAATCACTCCATAGTGGTATCATCTCTTCCACTCAGACCCCTCAGAGGGGTAAGTGGAAGGGACAGGAATTGAGCAGGCGAGGAAAGGTGCTGGAGAGGCACACCTTACCTCCTACCAATCCTTAGTAGTTCGTCTAAAGGGGAAAAAAACACTGGCCCAAATACTTTTCTGTAGTGGGGAACACCCCACTTAGTGGGCTTAAGAGAAAGAGCTGGTAATATAGTTCAGTAGGAGCTACACTGACAAGAAGCTGCAGAGAAGTGTTAGTGGTCCAGCGACTATATTGGCCTGGGGTCACCAGATCCTCCTCCCTATCAGTCTCCCTACACACAGACAAGACACACAGAGTACAGGCCCTATTTCACATGCAGGGGATTAGCTTCCCCATCCTGACAGGGCTGGAGCACCCACAGAGTCCGCATCTATGGGACACACCAACTCAAAGCAGCAACACACCCTGCCAGAATAGCAGATGAAAAACCTGCTGGCATATTTCCACTGCTACAGTGATCAACGCCCCTATTATACATCTTTCAAGATCCCTGGGTGCTACACAGATGGAATTGGAAAAGTTTCAGAAAAAGGCAACAAAAATTATTAGGGGTATGGAACAGCTTCCGTATGAGGTGAGCTTAATAAGACTGGGACTTTCCATCTTTGAAAAAAGACCACTAAGGGGTGGATATGATTGAGGTCTATAAAATCATGACTCATGTGGAGAAAGTAAATAAGGAAGTGTTATTTACTCCTTCTCATAACACAAGAACTAGGGACTTTGTTTCCAAACGAAATCAATAGGCGGCAGGTTTAAAACAAACAAACAAAAGGAAACATTTTTTCACCTAAAGCACAGTCAGTCTGTGGAACTCTTTGCCAAAGGATGTTGTGAAGGCCAAGACCATAACAGGGTTAAAAAAAGAACTAGATAAGTTCATGAAGAATAGGTCCTTCAATGGCTATTAGCCAGGATGGGCAGGGATTTGCCAGAAGCTGGGAATGGGCAACAGGAGATGGATTACTTGATGATTACCTGTTCTATTCATTCCCTCTGAGGCAGCCGGCATTGGCCACTGTCAGAAGACAGGATATTGAGCTAGATGGTCCTTTGGTCTGACCCAGTATGGCCGCTGTTATGTTCTTATTTATGTGGAGTACTTTTCTCCACAGGTTTTGACACAGACCAGTTAATTTTCCCATTTTCCCCAGAGCCTCCTGATTTTGGATGCCCTCTGGTATGTATAATCCTGGGCAACTGCCTGGATGTCCAAAGGAAATGGGAAATTCAAAAGGTATTGGAGTGAGACACTCTAATCCCACCATCTCCCCCAAAACAGCTAACAAACATTTCTGTTTCCTAAGATCTCAGGTAGGTTGTCATCATCTGTTTCTTTTCACATTTATTTAGGTACTTAAATACAAATTTGGGAGCCTAACTTTAAACACTTAAATTTTGGTCTCCTTAATTTTAATAGAAAAGAAATATTAAAGATATTATTTAAACCAACGAAATCAAGGAAAGTCAGTGCTGAGGCTGGAACACTCCTCAGCTCCATGCCATTGTAACTTAACATACCTTTTTGTACCTATGTATTACAAACTTCATCAATTAATCAACAAGTCACATGCCCTGTCTGGTAGACACAACAAGGTGGACTGACAACTCTGTCACATATGGTAGCTTCTTTCATTCCACATGGTGTTAAATCACTTTGGCCCAGATTCTGATACCCTTTCTCACCTTGGCAAGATTTTCCACTGATTTGAGTAGGACTATCCAAAAGGTAAGGTGATAGGTAAGAGGAATTAGGGTATTGGAGAAACTTCCTATTTAACTTATCATTTATTTATTTATTTAGATTTATAATAGAAAGGCATGTTTACCCGAGGCTCTAGGTGCCCCTGCCATAAATTAAAAGAATCAAAATAAAATTAAACAGCAGTTTACTCCTTGACAGCCAACAGAACCCAAACCCTGACAAAACACACAACTCCACGCAAACACCCGGATCTAACCCCACTTTCTTCAACAGCTAGCACAAATTAGATATATTTTGCAGTGCATCCTTAAGGTCAATGTGTGAAAAATGTACACAAAATATAGACTGCAGCTGAGGAAAAAAATGTGTAAAATAAATAACTAATTTACCAAATACAGAGCAAGAACTTATTCTGCAGTCATAGGGCATAAGAGCAGAAAGGTGCCTCCCACTGTTCATATCACAGCTTTAAGAACTTGGAACAATGATCATATAGGGCCTTAGCCTGTTTTCATTGAAGTCAGTGGCAAAGTTCTCATTGACTTCACTTGTGGCAGAATCTGGCCCTTAATGAGTACATGATACATCTTAATATAAAATCCGAGATACACCCGGTGCCCTGCTCATGAAAGACTTTGTAGGTCAACAGCAATTATAGCTAATGTAGATCCCATGTGTAACAGATAACCAGTGTGTCGATGCCAAGATGTATAATGTATTTGTTTCTCTGCACAATATAGTGCCCTGGAAGCAAAATTGGATATACAAGATGAAATATGATAAATAGTCTCATTGGCAGATCAGCAAGGCTGGCATTACAGTAATCTAGTCTAGGGAAGATAAAAGCATGAACGAGCAATATACAAAGCAAAATACATTTATTTCAACTAATAGGAGGCCTTAATCTTCTGAATGCAACACTAAAAGGAAAGCTTGCAATCAAAAACCAAAACAAGGTTTTTAACCGATGAACCTAAGTTGAATTTCACAGATGGGTTAAAAGTTCAAGTGCCAGTCATAAACAACTCTGCTTTGTTTGATTTTAACTAAAGAAAATTGATGCTCATATAGTCTTTTATAGTCACCAACTTGTCAATATGGTAATAGCATAGTTTGAAATTGCAGGTTTAATTGACACATAGATCTGTGCCTTGTCGGCATAGAAATGAAAACCAATATCATACCAATGAATAATCCTGCATAAAGGCAGTTTACTAATGCTGAATAAGAGCAGGGCCAAAGTGGAACCCTGTGGAGCACAAGAAATAAGTGCATTAGCAAAAGGACACAAATTACCTTTGGAAATATACTGCAGGTAACTGTTGGATAAATATGATTCAAGCCAATTTAGGACTGTGCCAAACAGAAAGTTCCTTAGGCATTCAAGAAGAACATTTAGATCTAGCAAAATAAGAATGGATGGAGAATGAAAATCTGCCTTTAGGAATAGATTATTTCATTTATATTTTATTACAAATTTTAAACATACAAAGACAGAGCATATGGGATTTGATTCTGTGTCCACTAAAATCAATGGCTGCTGTGATACGAAATTAGGCCCATGCAGACTAAATTATTGTTCATTTAGGGGCATCTCTTTTTCCCAGTATAATTATAAATAAAATTATGTGCATGTTTCATCTCTTACTCATTAAGGCGCCAGCTCAGAGATAACACTTCTATTTACCACTACTCCTCTACCCGCTGATATTCTGGTCTTTATCATGGGGAAAATTTGAAGTGTATAGTAGTGAGGGCAGAGGAGGAAAGTAAAGCGAAAAATGAGTCTAAAACCAAATGAAATATGTCAAGTTTTTGATCTAATAGATTGTAATTGAATCCATGGACAAGATTATTTTCAGATCACTGAAAACATATCTCTTTGGCAGGCTCCTTCTCTTCTACCTAGTGTAAAGCTATAAGATGGTGTGTCTGCCCCAAAACAAAAGCAGGTGTGTTTAGAGTATCACAGTCATTAACAGAACTCTCCCAGGCCCACCACTATCAATGGCATAGATTGGTTGAATTTTTTTTCAATTAGAGTTTTCACTAGAATTTTGACCAAAAAAATCTCAAAATAGTTTCATGAAAATTTCCCCTTTACCAACCCATTTTTCAACCAGGAATGGATCTAGTCAAAGTTCAAAAGTTTTGATGATTTTTTTGTTCATATTTCAGTTAATGAAAAAAGGAAAGGGAATTTGCTATCTAGGAAGAACTCTGTTGTATGATCCAATGCGTAATTCTTCCCCTCCTTGCATCTGGGCGGTACAAAATCTGGCCCTTGGGGAAGACAGGAGAATTTTCAGTGAGAGTGAGGCTGAGAATAGAAACAAAAAAATGTAAATTGTAGATAACAGAAGTCTTTGTGTTTCAGATAGTAATTTGTACAGTCTTTTAGTCATGTGAGTGTAAGAACAATTCACTCGTTGAATCATGCTAGAGCCTCTGCTTCTGGAAAAAGAGTACAGTATGGTGTAATGAAGACCAATTTGCATGAAATTATAATTAATATTTACCTTGTCTCTTTCTTGCAAGAAATGCAGGAAACATCCTAACAACTGGGGAGAAAGTTCAGAAAAACCATAAACATTTGTTGCGATAAAAACTGAATTTGCTTCCATGGTATTTATGGACTTTTCCCCCAGCTTTCCTCAAACATTCATAAGAATATAAGAATGACCGTACTGGGTCAGACCAATGGTCCATCTAGCCCAGTATCCTGTCTACTGACAGTGGCCAATGCCAGGTGCCCCAGAGGGAGTGAACCTAACAGGTGGTGATCAAGTGATCTCTCTCCTGCCGTCCATCACCACCCTCTGACAAACAGAGGCTAGGGACACCATTCCTTACCCATCCTGGCTAATAGCCATTAATGGACTTAACCTTCATGAATTTATCCAGTTCTCTTTTAAACACTGCTATAGTCCTAGCCTTCACAACCTCCTCAGGTGAGGCAAGGAGTTCCACAGGTTGACTGTGCACTCTGTGAAGAACTTCCTTTTATTTGTTTTAAACCTGCTGCCCATTAATTTCATTTGGTGGCTTTTAGTTCTTGTATTATGTGAATAAGTAAATAACGTTTCCTTATCTACTTTCTCCACATCACTCATGATTTTATACACCTCTATCATATGATATCCCCCCTTAGTCTCCTCTTTTCCAAGCTGAAAAGTCCTAGCTTATTTAATCTCTCCTTATATGAGACCTGTTCCAAACCCCTAATCATTTTAGTTGCCCTTCTCTGAACCTTTTCTAGTGCTAGTATATCTTTTTTGAGATGAGGAGACCACATCTGTACATAGTATTCAAGATGTGGGGGTACCATGGCTTTATATAAAGGCAATAATATATTTGCTGTCTTATTCTCTATTCCCTTTTTAATGATTCCTAGCATCCTATTTGTTTTTTTGACCGCCTCTGCACACTGTGTGGACGTCTTCAGAGAACTATCGATGATGACGCCAAGATCTTTTTCCTGATTAGTTGTAGCTAAATTAGCCCCCATCATATTGTATGTATAGTTGGGGTTATTTTTTCCAATGTGCATTACTTTACATTTATCCACATTAAATTTCATTTGCCATTTTGTTGCCCAATCACTTATATGAGCAACTTTCTGTTTGTGGAAATAGGGAGTGGTGGGAATATTCCTGCAGATACTTTTTTACACCAAAGGTGTTCACTGGTGATTTTGAAGTTTTTTGCAGGCCTGGGAATCATCCAGTCAGGAAGAAGAAATAATATAATGTGATTAAAGTGATCAGTCAAACAGCATGAATAATTAATTACAAATGGCAAATAAGTGAAAACATAGTTTGGATGAATAGGCCATGAGCCGTCCCTGGGCTGAAACACGTTCAGTTAGGGACTGAAGCAAAGTCTGGTGAAGTCAATCAGCTCACAAATCATTTGTCAAATAATTTTGAACAATGAACATATTAAGAAGAGTTGGTCTGTTCATAGATAAATCACAAATAAAAAATCAATAATTATTTGTTGCAAACATATCATCCAGTTCTAACCTCTTCTATATCTCTTTGGCAACTAGACAGAGCCACCTGCCAAAGAAATAGAAGAAAGGTACTACTGCTCTAAGATGCAATATCTTTTTAAGTAGCGAGGCATGGTTTGGGAGAATGATCCAAATCTTGCTGTCCTACCAAAGGAAGTTAACTATAGCCAATACTGGAATAAAACTAAATTTCGAAATCTCAAAATCCTCTGTGAAATGGAATTACCATTTTCTACCCAAGTCCACAGTTAAACAATGCTCACCCTGCCACTGAGGTTTCTGCGTAATGGATGCCACTTGGGCAGCAATGTGTTTATTTAGGAGTACGTTGTTTGATGAACATTGACAGGAGGACTGTGTGCTGTGAATCCAAAACCCTCACTGACTGTCTACTGAAAATGTTCTCAAGTGTGTTTTGTTTTATTTCATTATACATCAGACAGAAAAAAGCTGCAATCTTTACAAAATTAAATTTAGAAATTCTAGACACAACCTGCAACAGCTGAAGTTTATACTTGGAAATAAGTCATGCACTTACTAAAGGGATTTTAAAGCAAAAGTAATCTTGTGAAAGCAGTTCTTTGATAAGACAAACAGTACAAAAAATAGCAAGAGAAATATCCCCACTCCTGGCAGAGGGACACACCCTGTATGAACATAACTGTTGCCATCTGGTGTATGGTGAGTCAGACTACTATCCTGGTCCTGCCAGATTTATGTGACATGCAGTCTTATGATCAACAACATTAAAGTCTGATTTGTCATGTAGCTAACATTTTCTAAGGCCATCTTCTCCTAATATGACTTGAATATTGCATGTTAATAAACCCACCGAGGGGTATTCAGTTGGATCTGCCAACTATACCATGAATGTGATTATAATAAATAAATAAATAAATAAATAAAAATAAATAAAAAACCAGACAAACAAAAAAACCACATATGGCTTATGTTGTCACAAGTGCCTGGTGATAGTGGGTGCTTCAGTTTTTGGGTGCCTAATTTAAGGCAATTTAAAGTGATCTGTGTTTCTGATTTTCAAAACATTGAGTGCCCAACAATTGAAGGTAGACAAAATTACTAGTTTTATGTATGTGGGGCCAGATTTTCTTAAGTTTCCGCACCCACAACTGGGACGAGATTTCAGAAGAGCCCAGCTCTCATTTAGATACCCAAATGATGTGTCCAGATTTTCAAAAGTGCTCTGTGCAGTCAGTGCATGCAGGCTTTATGGGAGGTGTCAGCAATATTCAGGTAACACTGCATCTTATCTTCACTTCTAGTCTGTTTTCCTGCATTTGTCAAAGTTGTTAATTGTGGGCTTTTTAAAACAAAATTATCTGTCTTCAGCCCCATTCATCATTGGACAGGAAAACCCTACAGGTCTTAGCTTCAGCACTCAGCAGGCTCTGAGGTTTTGACTCCCACAAAATCCTTGGGAAAGAGGATCTCTTACTTTTCCACTTACTAGCTCTTTTCTTAAGGTCACAAGGCCTGGTCCTAATGACAGAGATATTTTACCACTAATTATTATGGCCCAATCTTCTGAGATTGCTAAGTGCCCTCATTTTCAGTTATTCAGTGAAACTGGGAGTGTTCTGCACACACATGAACAGGCCCTAGTTACTTTTTCTCAGGTATTCTTGGAGCCTCACACGTAATAATTCTCAATTCTTTTTTTGAGTAAAAACAAACTGGGATATTAAAACACCAAAACTTTAGTTATTTTAATTTTCAATTTACAAATATAAGTGTTCAAAAGTCAGTAGAGGAAAAATGATTGTCCACAGTAATAACTTGGCTGCATTGCACATATGTTATATTTTCTATTTCTGTTATTGCTTTAAAGGTGAACCGTCATATACTAATATATGTGTAGTTAAAGATATAACATAAAATATAGAGGATATACAGCACAGCTGAGTAAACAGTATCATAACATCCTCATTTCCTGAGTCAGAGCACTTAAATTAGGAACATTTATATTCATGTACTTTCTTGATTTTAATATGTAATTAACATAGATATCTGTTATGAAACATTTACTTACTGCACAGTTTATTTTCAAAGTTGAACACAGAGAACAACACTTAGTTTGTCCTTTCAGTTATTTCCTAATGTTAATGTCTCAAACTTTATTGTTTTTATTGTTGGGCACTGGCTGCCAGCTTTCAGTATGTATAATTTGTACATAGTGTTCATTTTATTTTAGAACATACAGTTTCAACAACATGGTTTGTCTCATCTTAAGAACCAATACAAAGGGTTATCCAGATCAGATGATAGCCAGCCAGCAACCTGATACTGTGAAACAGTTGTGTTGTACTCTGATAACCACTAGCTGTTTAGTCTGACAGAGGGCCAAATCCTTAGATTTACTCAGTTTGTTCTCACTGATGTGAGTGACATCTTTGCCTGAGTAAACACTGAGGAAGACCAGGTAAGGACAAAGTCCAACAAAGAATATGCATAGACTAAAGATGTTGTGGATGCAGCCATAAAAACTGGGACATCTCCATATATAGCAACACCATTAACCCACGGATACCACATTTTTTTTCACACAAACTTTTATACCTGCTATACTGGTGCTCTCTGATGTCATCCCTGGAAGTAATAACTCCAGACTATTTTGCTTCTGGGCATCACTTCACACTATCAATAATGGTGATAGGTAAGTGTATTATAACATCATTCTTGGAAATACAACATTTTTCATGATTTTTTCAGAGAGTGACATCAAACTGCAGTAGTTTACAAGTACTGGATGTATTCCCATGAGTAAAGACAGAAAGCAAGTATTTACTACCCGGATATATTGACATGATAATTATGTAAGCTTAATAAAGTAATGTTTGTACAGTTCTTTGTGATTCTTACATGAAAGGTGTTACAGGGGCACAAAGTGTTATTACTTATTAATAAGGCTACGATTTAGTCACGTAGAAATCCGTGGAGGTCATGGAAGTAACGGATTACATGACTTCCTTGACCTCCGTGACAAACATGGAGTCCTATTAATTATTTCCTGACAAAAAATATAAGGACAAAATGGTAGTTCCTACTTAGGATGTAGGCAAGCACACACATGCTCACACACACACACACACACACACACACAAACATGCAAATAAACACGAACAAGCCCTAGTGTGTGTATAAAAACAGATACAGTACACTGGAGGCGTGGACAAAACCAACCACATACTCCATGAGAGTTTATAGGGTACAGCTGGCTTGACATGTTTTTGTAATTGAAAAGGTTATAACATCTGGTCCTTGGGTTATTACTCTTAGATCAAAGAGTCATGATATGAAGTCTACTTTTTAATCATCCAGAGATTTCTGATAATGAAATAGTGAGAAATATTTTTTTGGAATAGCCAATCCAGCTGAAAGAGAAATTCCAGAAACACGGAAGAATATGAAAACAAAAGAAGGAAGAAGAAGAAGAAGAAGAGAGTAAATATTGGCAGGAACTTGAGGTGCTGCAGGTACCTTTTACGAAATGACTTTTCTTGATAATGTTTGTAAAAAGGATTTGGTCTAAAAGGAATGCCAATATGAATTCTAAAAGAATTCACAGAACCTCCATAAATACACAAAGAGTTTTATAATATTTTGGAAATGTAACTCGGTTCATTTTTCGGAGACAAGTGGTCTATAATGGCACACAATTTTGATATTTTTTATTTATATACAGGTTTGGTGACTCCCTTTTGCAAACACCCTTATAAAAAGATCCAATTACTTTTCATTTACAATGATTATAGACTTACTACTCACATGCACAAGGCAGTGTATGAATAATGGCATGTGTACACAGAAATTATCACTCTGAACCAAATTCAGCCCCCAGTTACACCAGTGCAACTCTCAAGATTTAAGTTAATTCTAGATACTACTACTGATTTGATTAGAAGATAGATGCTAATCTCCTTATTTGAGATATATGGACAAAGAGCACTAGATAAGAGTCAAGTGTTATTATTATTATGTATTATTATTTATTCAAAAGTCTCATTAAGTCAGTGATGCAGTAAATAAGATGTGTCAATGTGCTTTTCACCTGTGTATGGGCTGCAGTATTGGGTGGTCTGATTTTCTAAGAAGGGACCTTCCTAAAAGTGGATAATCTGACATATTGTATGAATTGAATTGGGCTGAATCAAGGATGGAATTTAATCATTTATCCATGAACCTTAGAATAAGAATTTTTGTGTAAATATATTTATGTGAAGCCATCTAACTTCTCAAGCATGCCACAAGCATGGTTTAAAGCTAGGCTAGTCTAATCCTCCTCCAGTTGACGCTCATGGGAGTTTGGAAGTTTTGTAAGATTGCTTTTACAAATATATGGTCCATATGGGAAAAGATGTTATCCATTTATGTATTTTATTTCAACATGAGACAGACAATCTTTTTCTAGCTGGAATTGTATTGTAGCTAGAAAAAGATTGTCTGTCTGATTTGTTAACCATTTATGAAAATAATTTTCCCAAGCATAAAGGCGATCAAATAGAAAGTTATGTATAAGTCAACAATTTTTAAACTGTTTTCACATAGCTAAATAGAAAGATCAAATTTGTACTTCAAGAATGTAAAAAATGCAATTACATTTTGATTTTGAAGGGGGTTAGTAATACAAAAGCATGTTTGCGTTTGATCTATTTTGAAATTTCTGGTGAGAAATGTAATATGTAAGTAGAAATGGCTCACTGGCTTTGGCAAATATGAGTTTACACTTCACAAATGTTAAGCACAGTACCAACAACTTTCCAGTAAGTGCTTGTAATTCTGGGAAGCAATTCAACAGTAACTTCTGTAAATTTATATTTCTTTCAAGAGCAATTCAAAACTAGTCTGCTTTCTAGCTGCCATAAAAAATCTTGTAGATGATTTGACAATGAAGAAGCCCCCTAAAGCAAAAGCTGAAAAAGTAGCCCTCTATCCTTCACATTGTCTGTAATGAAAAAATGTACTTAGATTATCTACTGTGTGTGTACATCACACATGCACATATGTACACAGTCTATGTTGGGGAAATGAGCATGCGTTTGGCTTTGGTTGAAGACTAGCGACACAAAGAACCAATAAATATATACAAATAGCTTGATAAAGTCTGGCAGACTGATTCATTTTTTCATTATGGGCTAGATTCTTCCACCTTTATGCATATGGAGTATTACCTTATTTGGCAGTATCATTTGAACTGCCCAATGAGAACTCAGTGTGAGTAAGGGTGTCAGAATCTAGCCCTGTATAAATATGATTTAAAATACTGAAAATAAACTGGTTTGTAAATGACAACACTGATTAATACAATCTCAGCTGATTGTGCCACATAAAAAGATGCTTTCCAAGCCCTGTTCATTTTATATTTTACTAACAGTCCTATTACAGAATATTTCAGATAAGCATTCTTACTATTGCTTGTTCACAATTCCTCATTTTGTAGGTTCCTTCTCAATACAAGACATTCCCTAAGGTTAAGAATGAAAAGGCATCTACTACAGAAACACTTGATTGAAATAGCTGGTAAATTGCTGCAGTAATGAGAAAATTCCCTTTCCTCTGGATAGTCCAACTGCTTAGCACTGAAGCATTTTTCAGATAAAGAATTTTAAAGAAATTAAAAATTAAAGAGAATTTCTTTAAAATCACAAACAAAGGGCCTGCTCCCATGGAAATTAGTGGCAAAACTCTCTTGCAATGTTAGGCAAGATCAAGCCATAACATTAGTTTATGCTTTATAATACAGAGACTGATTTTACAGGGATTCTGATGTGCAAATACAATGATGCTTTAGAAAATACTGGTGCTTCTTAAAAAATGTAGTTAAAAACACAAGATGATGAAGTTCACCAAATCTCTCATTGGCTTAAAAAAATAGGTCAAGTAATACATTATTAGTTCTGCTAGTACACAGTTTCTACATTCCAAAGTACAAGAGATTTTGCTTAATATTTCAACATCCTGTTTCATTCATTAGTCTATAGACTGAAATATTTGGTTTTAGCCATGCACACCTCTCTTTTATTTTTGAAACTGGAATCCAGATGCTATTTGTGTAGTTATATTATTAGATATGTCTATTTATTTTAAAAAGATGTTTGAATATATTCATTTGTTAGTTTCTTTGTGGTTTTTAAAAAGGTGTATGTTTGGGTCTGTTCTATCTCTAGAATGTTTGCCTGTGTTTTTATGATTATTTGCTTGTATGTAGTTGTGAATGTATTGTTTTCTTTCCTCCTTTAATACTTTGTTTTTAAAAAGGCAAATATTCTGTGTTGTTTTAGAAAAGGCGAGCATTACCATGTTTTTTGCTGTGTACATAAAAATCTTTAAGTGTGCTGCAAAGTACTTATGAACCCATTTGTTATGTTTGCAGACTCTGAGCACAAGCATTCTGTTTGTATAGATAGGATGTGACCAAGGTCAGACATTTTGTGGTTTTGCATATATAAAACAAATAAAGCAGCAGCATATCCTATATCTAGCTTCAACTTTTTCCACGGAATGGCACTAGAATACCTGTAGCAAGAGACATTAGACATTAGATTGTAATTCCTTGGGGGCAGGGACAGTGACTTCTTCACATAGGTTTGGACAGCACCTCGCAAAATATTTGGTAGCCCTGAATACGTTAAACACAAAGCTCTACTCAACCTTAGCTCTGGGCGTTACCACCACAGTACCACTTCACTGAAATATTAGAACTAAAGGCAAAGATTCAAGGCCAATAGCAAGAGTTTTGTCTAGCAGTGAAAATGCTGGTTCAGTGGGCAGGACTTGGGAAAGGAAGGATGCAGTTCTGTCTCCTGTGCTCCCTCCATCACCATTGTCAACTCTGGAGAACTTATAGAGCAGCTCTCTCACCATATCTGTTTTCTTTCCTTAAATCCCAGCTTCTGGAGCCATGTGATTGGGGAACCCCAACGTCTCAAAAACAAGAAGGCAACGAGAAAGAACCCCAAGTTTATTATTTTCTAAACACTCATTTGTTTTAACCAATAACAGGGGTTTGGGGGGCCCTGGCTCCATGGATTTGGACTGCTGGGGGTTGGCAGTAGTGGCTCTTTCCAGGCTCACTCCCGGGGATGCCTTTCCTCTCTGTGGGTGCTCGATTTCAAGCAAGATTTGTTCCCTGGGAGCCATTTACCACCCTGTCCTAAAATCTCCCTTACAAACAGAGCCAGCCCTGCTGAGCAGGAGGCAGGGGGAAGTTCCCCTTCTCTGCCCCTCCCTCGCTGTGGCGGACGGGGCCAGGAAAGGGTTAAGCAGAAACTTGGCAGAGGAGCTGAGCGGCATGGAGAGGGGAGGGACTGGGCTGCGCTCAGCTGGGTGGGGAGTGAGGGGAGGATGAAAGTCAGCCTCCCAGCCATTGCAGCAGAGCGAGCCAGGGCGGAGGGCAGGCGGCGAGCTGTGTGTGTGTGTACGCGCCCTGCCTGCCTGCCTGCCTGGCAGGGGAGGCTGCCCCGCTTGCCGTGCAGCCAGGGAGGAGACTCTCCCCCGGCCCCCACGCAGCAGCCCCCTGCCCTGGAAACGCTCCCCGGGGCCCGGCCCTAGAGAACTCGGCTCCGCGGGCGGGAGAGGCACACGCAGGGCGCCTGCGGGCCGGAGGAGCGCCGGGCTGGCGGCGGGGGTGAGTGTCTGCGCCGGCCCGCGGGCGGGGGGCTGGCCCCGCCGAGCGGGGAGGGAGGGGGGCGGGCGGGCGGCTGGGAACAATGCCGGGGTGGCCGCGGAGCGGGCGCCGCTGCTGGCTAGGCGGGGAGGGGAGGGATTGTTTCCGGTGGACCCCCCCCCCCCCAGCTGCCTGCCAGCGCCTCGGGAGGGCGAGGAAATTGAAAAGTTTGGCCCAAAATTGCGGCTTTGGGGGGAGCCGGGAGCGTGGCAAAGTTTGTGTCCCCCGCCGCCCCGCTTTTCCCTGCAAGCGCCGCTCCAGAGAGACTCCCCCGGGTCGGGCGCGGGGCTCAGGCAGCGCGAACTCTGTGCGCCGTCGCTGCCGTCCAGCAGCTCCCTGGGGCTGCGTGTCTGGGGGGCGGGGAAACAAACCCTGGGGTCCAGAAGCATTAAACCAGGATCCCCCCAACCCCGCTGTCTCCCCTCCCCCTCCGGATCCACCGCCGCCTCTTGCTGCTTGCACGGCAGCAGGCAAGGCCATGCTTCCCTCTGCTAGCCCCTCTTGTTGTTCATTTCCTCTCCCCGCCCCTTCCAAAGGCGCCCACAGTTTATTGTGGGCTAGAAATCCCCCCACGCCATCTGCTGAGCGTGACACACAACTCTTCTCCCCCCCCCCCCTCCCGCGCAAAAAGGTGCTTTCTCACCATTTACCTTCCATAACGTGCAGCCCCTGGGGGCATCTCTTCTGTGTTTTATAAGATGAAGGTTTGTATATCAGGACTTACCACATTTGGTGTCCCCAAAGCCCTTCAGGGTTGCCTTTTGTCCCCTAGAAAATTATATTGATGGGGGGTTTTCCTTACTTCTCTCAATTACTAACAAAACTGAAACGTACAGAAATGTACTTTTGGGTCATAGGATAATAAATTAGGATTACACAATCAAACCTTCCTGATGTGCACTGTATTATGTTGTGTGGCTGTGTGGGGTACTCTTTGTCTCCCTTGAGTGTGATGGTGTGCATTTTTTAGTGGAAAGCACCAGGGTGGTACTGGAAATCCTCAACACATGGAGATGATATTCTAAGAACTATGGAGTTTCTGACTTTGGGAATGATTCAGCGTTAGGGACGCTGATATGCAGTTGACTCATTCTGCTTATTACTCCTTTCACTCTTCTTGTGGCAAGATACCTTTTTCAAAAGAAAGTTCTGTTTGAGTTGTTTGATTCTGGGAGTATTTTATGGGTATTTTGTTGTATTCAGCTGCTAACACACCGGCCAGGTGGAATTTAACTGAGTCATGGCAGTATAAATTATCAGATATATAAATTTATGGAGTTTGTTTACAAAGAATCGTAAGACAACACACAGACCTTGGTAAGGAAAAATGAAGTCACTTCCGAAAAGGGGGTGATCTGTCCTTCAGTTTATGATACAACGCCTGCTTTTTTAAATGTGCTGGAGTCAATTGCTGTCTTAAATGGTTGTTGGACTAGAGACTGGAATGTGACACATCAGTAAGCCATCTCACAAACAAAACTTGTCAGAGGTGAGAATGTTTTGTGGTTAATCATCTGATTTAATGTCATTCAAGGGGAAACTTGCTATAAAGTGAATTTTACAAACATATTAAAACTGCAAAATTGCCAGAACTAGAGTTGACATCTCATGCAGTGAGCTCTCATGCAGGACAGCTAAATTCAGAACAAATAAAGAGTTTGCTGCCTGGGCCATTGCTGTGCTCTCAAACTTCTTGTTAACTTCTCAGCATTCCCTTCTCCTACAGCCTAAGAGACAGAATTGAAATTGACATTTAACTGACAGGAGCACTTGACTGTAAGTTCAGTGCACATACTTATGTGCAAGTTTTGGTTGTGCAAGAGATAACAAATAGTGAACAGGCATTCAGTAGTGAATGGGAACTCCTGCCTTTCTCTTGGACTGGCCTGCAATCCTTTATTATCACCATCTATGGTGAGATCCTCTGGTACATGCTTTTTAGAGCATGAGTGCACTAAATACAACCCAGGTGGATTACTTTTCTAGTAGTCTTAAGAGTTACTTGTAACTATGACACATACAACATCTTCAGAGGGAAATTTTTGTGCTTACGTTTTTTTAAGTTGACGGTGGTTCTTTAAAAAAAAAATCAAAACTTTTGGAGCGAAATAGATTTATGATTATTATAGTACTAAAAACTGTACTAGGTAAAGAAGTATAGGTGGTGGTTGTCTTCATTTAGTAAGCTTGAATGGCTTATTTAAATGTTGACTTTGTTGACTTTTATGTTGTATCTATCATTCTGTAAATGACACCAAGGAAAAATTGATTTAAAACAACAGAAGTTCATTAAAGGTCATCACAGAGTTCAAACCTGGGTGAACTGAAATACTGATCTTATTTTCCTTTTAGTTTTTGCTTAATATGGGGTCTGTTAACACGAATACACATGCCTGCTTAGATAATAGCTTATCACATGGTCCTTGCAGAGAAAATTTGTTCTCTTTTTGCATAACTAATGTAGTCTGACAAAAGAAGGTTTCTAGAAATCTTAATACCAGGCCAACATTGATACTATACACATGCCTGCTTAGATAATAGCTTATCACATGGTCCTTGCAGAGAAAATTTGTTCTCTTTTTGCATAACTAATGTAGTCTGACAAAAGAAGGTTTCTAGAAATCTTAATACCAGGCCAACATTGATACTATCTTGTGTGACCTTCTCATAAACAACCTAAATGGAGCAACTATAAGGTGGGTGCATAACTGGTTGGCAAACCATTCCCAGAGAGTAGTTATCAGTGGTTCACAGTCATGGTGGAAGGGCATATTGAGGGGGGTCCCGCAGGGATCAGTTCTGGGTCTGGTTCTGTTTAATACCTTTATCAATGATTTAGATAATGGCATAGAGCAGGGATGGGCAACCTTTGCACGTGGCTCGCCGGGGTAAGCCCCCTGGCGAGCCAGGCTGGTTTGTTTACCTGCCGTGTCTGCAGGTTTGGCCAATCGTGGCTCCCACTGGCCGCGGTTCACGGCTCCAGGCCAATGGGGGCTGCGGGAAGCGGTGGCCTGCACATCCCTCGGCCCACAATGATTCCCGCAGCCCCCATTGGCCTGGAGCGGTGAACCGTGGCCAGTGGGAGCCACGATTGGCCAAACCTGCAGATGCGGCAGGTAAACAAACCAGCCTGGTCCGCCAGGGGGCTTACCCTGGTGAGCCGTGTGCCAAAGGTTGCCGATCCCTGGCATAGAGAGTACGCTTATAAAGTTTGCGGAGCATGCGAACCCTGGGAGAGGTTGAAAGTGCTTTGGAGGATAGGATTAAAATTCAAAATGATCTGGACAAACTGGAGAAATGGTCTGGTGTAAATAGGATTAAATTCAACAAGAACAAATGCAAAGTACTCCACTTAAGAAGGAACGATCAGTTGCACACATACAAAATGGGAAATGACTGCCTAGGAAGAAGTACGGCAGAAAGGGATCTGTGCGTTATAGCTAGCTAACTGTGAGTCAATAGCGTAACACTGTTGCAAAAAAAGCAAACATCATTCTGGGATGTATTAGCAGGAATCTTGTAAGCAAGATACAGGAAGTAATTCTTCCACTTTACTCCACACTGATTAGGCCTCCGCTGAAGTATTGTGTCCAGTTTTGGGTGCCATGTTTTAGGAGAGATGTGGACAAATTGAAAAAAGTCCAGAGAATAGTAACAAAAATGATTAAAGGTCTAGAAAACATGTCCTATGAGGGAAGATTGGAAAAAAATTAAGTTTAGTCTGGACAAGAGAAGACTGAGAGGGGACATAATAACCTTTTATGTACTTGAAAAGTGTTACAAGGAGGAGGGAGGAAAAAATGTTCTCCATAACCTCCGAGGGTAGCAGAAGAAGCAATGGTCTTCAATTGCAGCAAGGATGGTTTAGGTTGGACATAAGAAAAAGCTTCCTAACTCTCAGGTTGGTTATGCACTGGAATAAATTTCATAGGGAGGTTGTGGAATCTTCATAGTTTGTGCTCCATTTGTATTATGTGTTGAACGTATGTCTAAATTTGCCTCAAGCAAGCCTTTCACATAATAGCCCTGCCCAGGAAAGGTGCAGTTGTGGTCGCTCCAGTCTCAAATAAAATATATTAGAAGGTGGGGGTGGGGGCAAAGTACAGAGAAAGGCAACAAAAATGATTAGGGGGTATGGAACTGCTTCCATTTGAGGAGAGATTAAAAAGACTGGGGCTTTTCAGCTTGGAAAAGAGACAGGTAAGGGGAGATATGATAAAGGTCTATAAAATCATGACTGGTGTGAAGACAGTAAATAAGGAGGTGTTCTTTACCTCTTCACATAATACAAGAACCCTGGATCACCCAAGGAAATTAATAGGTGTCAGGCTTAAAACAAAGAAAAGAGGAAGTATTTTGTCATACAATATACAGTCAGCCTGTGAAACTCATTGCCCGGAGATGTTGTGAAGGCCAGTATTATAACTGGGTTCAAAAAAGAATTTTAGATAAGTTCATGGAGGACAGGTCCACCAGTGGCTATTTGCCAAGATGATCAGGGATGCAACCCCATGCTCTGGGTGTCCCTAGCCTCTGACTGCCAGAAGCTGGGAGTGGATAACGGGACCATTTGATGGTTGCCTGTTAATTCCCTGTGAAGGACTTGGCTTTGGCTACTATCAGAAGACAGGATAATGGGCTAGGTGAACCACTGGTCTGACTCAGTATGGCTGTACTTATGTAGGTGCTTGACTTCTCACTGAAGGACTGTTACTAGGAAGTCATCAGGACTACACTCTCTGAGGCTATCGACTTTGAACTATTGACCTACCCCCATGGAACAGTTATTTTTCTACAGCTGGATGGGGAGGCTGAAGTATTCCAGTTGCACACATAAGGAGACAAGAGACTTAAAAGCAGAGTGCTGCTCTGTCCAGGTGGGCTGACCATTGCCATGTGTAATGAGGACATGTTAGATCAGACCTGCACAACTTGTAAAGCGGCGAGGGCCACATTATTCCAAAGAAAACAGCTGAGGGCCGAAACCTCCCGGCCCCGCGGAAACACCCCGCCCCAGCACCGCCCAGCCCTGCAGAAACAAACCCTCCTTCCCCAGCGCTGCGCCGCCCCACCAAAACAGCTGTGGGCCAAAAAGGAAGGTTGGGGGTGGGGAGGTGATACTTGATTTTAAATCAACCAGGGGCTCCCAGCTGAAGAGGAGGCTGGGAGCCCTCAGGGGCAAATTAAAGGGCCCGGGGCTCTGGTGGCTGGGGGAACCTGGAGCTTTGTGGGGATGTGGCAGGAATTTAAAGGGCCCAGAGCTCCTGCCACTGAGGGAAGCCCGAGCCCTTTAAATTCCAGCCCCAGCCCATCCACTGCGGGCAGCCCAGAGCCCTTTGAATCCCGGCCACGGCTGGGATTTAAAGAGCTCTGGACTCCCCGTGGCTGCGGGCAGCCTAGAGTGCCGTGTGCGTGGGATTTAGAATTCCCCCCCACGGGCCGCACAGTGAGCCGCACATGTTGTGCAGGCCTGTGTTAGATAGAGGGTGAGAGATGCTGAAATGTTGACAAACCTCTTCCTCACAGAACGGGTGAGACCAGACATGGGGAAAGTGTGTCTCAGGACCTTTGATTGTTTTCAAAGATCTGTAAATCTCAAGTGTTTTAACAGTGAAGTCATGGTGGTTAAGATAGTCCTTTTTGTTAAGCCTGTGTTCCGTGCTTTCCTCCCACATTGTTCCCAAATGGGTTAGAGTAGAAGCCCTGAAAGCCCCAGCCTGAGTGGAGCTCTGGGGGAGTGCGTGTGTGTGTAAGCAACCGGGGGGCTTGGGAGCTGTGAGACATTGGTTTTGGAGTCCAGGGTGTCTGGACTGTGAAATTTCTTGTTTCAAGGAAGGGCATCAGACCAGCTGTGAGCCTGGGGCTGTGCCTTACAGACCAAAAGCTAGGAATGTTGATTAGACTTTGGCCAGCTCCAGTTGACCTAGAAGCATGCAGGAAGCCACTTGTAACTGACTGGTGATAGTACTGGGCCAGGTTGTAACCCTATCAACTGCTAATATTTTACAATACTGAGAGCAAGTGTCTAAATATAAATTAATTAATCACTAATAACTGTGAATTTAATAGGGAGTGGTAGATGAGTGGAAAAATTACCTCTACCACTTTCTAAGGGAACAGGTATAGTATAAAGTTTTAAACAGGAGGAATAGAAAGGGATAGAATATAAACCAGCCAGAATGACTAAACAGACAGGGAGACTTTAATCAAGAAGAAAAAAACAAACAAAAAAAGTTTGAGGCCAGTGTATGAAATATTTAGGGTTATATGAAGTTTTTTTTTTTTTTAACAACAACAGTTTAAGGCCAAAATAAGACTTAGTTTTACAATAAAAAAGTTTCTATGTAATGCAAATTAAATGATTACTTGATATTCCCTTAGGATTTGTTGCTGTTGAAGGACATTTTGTTCTGTTTGAAAATATTGAATTTGAGAAGAACATCTTGAGATGGGGAGTCTGTGTTACATGTGAGAAGGAAATAGTCCTTCCTTGTATTCTCATATGTAGGAAGGTCCTTACCACAAGAAGAAACTGAATATAGCAACTGACATCTCAAAGGAATGCTGTTGGTGGAAATGTATTTGCTTATGGAAAGCCTCACGGAAATGTGGACAGAACTATGGTACTTGGATTCCAGGAAATTTGAGAGAATGATACTATTTGGTATTTTGTTGCCCCTCATTTGGGTACCAGACATCTAGGCTTCCTGGTTAAGGAAGTAGGATGCAAGCTAAGAATTTGTAAACATGGCAAACTAGGAAGTAGAAACAGGTCCTGTCTTGCAGTCTTGCCTCTGGCCAAAGAAACTAACTTGTCTTCTGTCAGGTCCGGTCAACAATTTACATTCCAACCTATTTCTTTTATAAGGAGGGTGTTATTTAATTAGTGCGACTTTTGAGAAAGACAACGTTCTCAATTTTTATATGTATATTTTATTTCTAAATGTGTGTCTGTCTACAACAGAGGAAAAAGGAAAGCTTTTGTTCTAGACATAATCAGAATAAAGCCAGAAGCTGCCGCCTATTTGGAAGAATGCCTGTCTTCTGTCTGAGATCAGTTCTTTGAAGTTGATCTTCCTGAATACACACACCACACATAATCTTTCCTTATGTGAAGTACTGTAGTCTAATTTTCCTTAAAAATTTCACTCCCGCTCAAAACTAGATATGAAGTGAGAGAAATGCATTTTATAAGCAAGTGTTTTGCTTTGTATGGGTGGCTGTTTTTATATTTATTTTTTTCTTCTTCAGTGATTACATGAAACAAATAAGAGAAGATTTGGAAGGTTCCACAAAATATCTTGTTGGATTTCTGTGTAAAAATGTCTTGCCCATAAGAAGCACACAGTACTTCAGTTTCCTTTGACAACTGATTGGTACTAATGTTCTGCGTTGTCCGTTTTTTCAGTGTCAATGTTAAGGTTTGTGGCTACTACCCTTTTTAATTTCAGAGCTGAAGAAGAAATTGGAATGAACTTCTTTTAGGGATGAAGTGGGCTCTGGTTCTCACAGAGATAGAAATGCATTTCTGTCTCTATCGGTGTTATCCCAAGTGGTTGCCATATTCAGATCTTTCATTTTTAGGTGTGTTTCAAACCCCCCCCCCCCCACTACCTGTAATTTTAAAACAGTCAAACTTAGTATTCGCAGAAACTATACACAACCTATCTTCCAATGCAAGGAGGAGTTGTTGCCAAAATTCTGTTTAAAAACTTTAGGGAGTGTAGGAATTTCTTCCCTCTTTCCAGAAATATCAAAGTGGAATTGCTTGTGCTCTTTTCTCTAAACTTTTTTGTAAACCTGAAGCCTCTTGTATGTCCTGGGGGGGGGGGGAAATACAGAGCAATCATTTACTGCTGGCTTCAAGAAAAGCATCAAAACTGTTTGCAGTTACATAGAAAGCTTAGCTTCTTTTGCTAGTTGTTTTATTTTGGTATACAAGAAACTTTTGATGTAAAGGTGATGGCAATACAGAAGAAGACTGCTCAGATTTACAATAAAGGGGAAAAAAAACTATTTAAGAAAAGACCTTGCTGAGCACAAAGATGATCTCAAAAGATGAACATCCTCTAAAGAAGCATTGCTTCCCCTCCTGTCTTACCCCCTTTCTGCAATTTGTGAATCATAAGTATGTTGTGAGAAAGGTGGATGATGTTACTGTGACTACATTATTAAAACTTACTGTTTGATCAAATTTATGCTCACTTGTCTGTCCTACTTGCACTTTTAAGTTAAAATGAAGAGAAAAAGACTCATCCTGTTTTTTACTGCTTTTTGGTAGTGCAGGGTAAACCCACCATTTACTTATTACATGATTTATTGTGACTCCAATGATAGCCTAATCTCTCTTCCTAATTAAAACAAAAAATGGAGACTTGCTTCTGTTTAGCAAGGCCAAATAACGTTTTGTTTATTTGGAGAAGCATGTAAGAGATTGTATTATTTGAGAGTAGTTCACCTGCTTTTTCCAAAAAGATTTTCAGCATGGTGGTCCTAATGGATCCATCATTCCTTATGGATTCTTGCATGGCAGCAGTGGTCCAGAGGGCATCCAGTTTCTGTAGCTGGCCTGGAGGCTTTGACTGCTCCTCTCTTGGACGGTGCCCTTGTGACATCTATCTGTGACTTAATTGCTCCTGGCTAGATAGCACTGTTATAGCCATCTTGAGAATTCCTTGGAAGTTCATCTAGAAGCTTGCTTCAGCTGCTGGACACTGCAGCTGGGTGTTACTGCAATAGAAGGAACTGTTGTGTACACACAGCACAGATGCTCTGGTCTCTACACTGGCTACTTGTTTGCTTCAGGGTGCAGTTGAAGGTGTGAGGTGATAACCAGTTCCCATGGCTTTTAAAGGTAATCTCAGAGTGGTAGTTAAAGTTGATTAAAACAGAAGACTAAATTTGACACTCTCGCACACCCACCCACCAGCCATTTTTATATAAACAGCTAGTTTCATCCACCTCTAAACCTGAGGGTTTTATCACGTGTCCATTTAAGGAATGGTACTGAGGGAAGTAGTTACAAAAGTGCTTCAGGTGGATAGTGCTATCACAATGAACAACTTTTCATACCTATTGATTGTTTTAAAACAACAAATTGCTCCAAACTAAAAGTCTTTTGTGTTTGTTTTTCATCGTTTTGCCTGATCTTTAGAATTTTTTGGGACATATAATATGAATATATATATATATATGAAAAGATTCTACTATGGCCTGATATTTTCCTTGTTGCCATATTCATTTCAATAAGGGCCCTTTTAGAAAACATGACCTCTGGGTATTTGTGGATGTGAAATAAGTGTTAAGTCATAATCATATAGCAAGTCCAAGTTTAAAAAAAAATCAGAGCTATTGTCTTTTGAATCCAAAGTTCATTATTTTATATGGATACTATAGTTTTGATTTTGAAGAAACACCGTCCGGGTAGTTGGTTAATAGATTTTTCTGTATTTATTTCAACAATGGTCCTATTCTGAGAGGTCTTACTTTCTGGAGTTCAAAGTTATGTTTATTTTGCTGACCCAAACTGTGGGGGAGGGGTAGCTCAGTGGTTTGAGCATTGGCCTGCTAAACCCAGGATTGTGAGCTCAATCCTTGAGGGGGCTATTTAGTGATTGGGGCAAAAATGTGTCTGGGGATTGGCCCTGCTTTGAGCAGGGGGTTGGACTAGGTGACCTCCTGAGGTCCCTTCCAACCCTGATATTCTGTGATTCTATGATTACTTGTAAATCTTAACACACTCATTCAGTGAAGTGTAACTTCCCTAACAGTAAACCAGTACCTGGGTGCTGTGATAGAAGACTGTTATGCAGATACTCATGATTCCACCCCCCGATCAAGCATGGAATTGTTCAGGAGAACTAATGTATCCTTGGGCTCCTGAAGGATGGGCTTTCCAGGTTGGACCACTCTCAAGGCAAGACCTTCTTTTTTTTTTTTTTTTTTTTAAATAATGATTCTGTCAAGATAGTTAACCCAAAGAAAAAAGTGTCTATTGAATGACTTTCTACCATATACTTTTAATCTTAGAATTATACAATACATTTTAAGATTATCTATTTTTGAAGTTAAAATTTGCCAAAGCAAGAAATGGAGAAGTTTTTATACAATCTACACCCAAGAGGCAGAAATCATAAACTCTGGATAGTGTTGCATTTTTTTTGGTGTGGAACCAGCTAGTGGGGCCCTAAGATCTTCCAGACTTGTTAGGGAGGTCGTTCTTGGATAGGGAGGGATCCTGTTTTGATACATTATAAGCATGAGCGAGGAAATAAAATACAAATTTAAAAGATGATTTTTTAACCTCCTATAAAATGAGCTCCACCCATAATAATATGTAATACGAGACAGTTGAGCTTATATGGGAAATGATTGGTACTTTTAAATGGTTAATGAATATTATCCTGCTTATCACAAATGGTTTGCAGACCTTTAGTACTACTATCAGTTTGTTGATATATGCTAACTTTGTCTCCATTTCTAAAATCCTATTTCCCTTCGGTATAATGGAATCATCCTTTAGTCTTGTCCAAAGATTGCAGCATTGGGCCATAAAGAAGGCAAACACTTGAACATGTGAGTAACTTTACCCACTTGAGTATTGAATTCAGTAGCACTATTTGCATGAGTATTTGCAGAATAAGGCCATTAAAGAACATGAAGAAAAATGAAATGATTGGGAAGGGAGTGATTGCAGGGTAGTCTGTTTTATATTTAGTACTCTTAGGACTGGCTTACTTGGAAAGGACAATAGCAATGTCAAACGAACAAACAAAAAAGCAGTAACAGAGCTATAATCAAATTTTAAGATCAAGCATACCACACTGAAAACTCAAAAGTACCTGGCTTATCAACTTCATAATTGTAATCAGTGTGGTTATAATAGATTCTTATTCTGATAAACCAGTCCATGTACCATCTGACTGTAGCCCACATACTGCCAATAGTGGATGTACTACAGTTTGAGAACATCTGAACTAATACAGTACATTCAAGGATAATCGTCAGAAAATCTGAATGTTGTTGGTAAACTTTAGATACTTGAGTTTCAGAATCCATCCAGTATCTTTGATTTTTGCAGTAGCCAGCACAAGTGAAATCAAAATGTGGCTATCAGTCAAGTTATGTCTTCGCTTAGAATACTGCTGCTGTAGCGCTTCAGTGTAGATACTTGCTACAGTGACAGGAGGGGTTCTTCCATCACTAGTTAATCCACCTGCCTGAGTGGTGATAGCTTGGTTGACAGAAATTCATCCATAGACCTAGCGCTGTCTCTACCAGGGGTTAGTCTGGATTAACTGTTGCTCAGGAGTGTGGATTTTTCACACCTCTGAGACACATAGCTGGGTTGACCTGACTTCTTTGGAGTAGACCTGGTCTCAGTCCATGATTCTTTAGTTTGTTACATTTAACCACTAAGAAAAGCATAGAGCAGGCCTGCACAACTTGTAAAGCGGCGAGGGCCACATTACTCTAAAGAAAACAGCCGAGGGCCGAAACCTCCCGGCCCCGCAGAAACACCCCGCCCCAGGGCCGTCCAGCCCTGCAGAAACAAACCCTCCTTCCCCAGTGCCGCCCCACCAAAACAGCTGTGGGCCAAAAAGGAAGGTTGGGGGTGGGGAGGTGATACTTTTATTTTAAACCAACCGGGGGCTCCCAGCTGAAGAGGTGGCTGGGAGCCCTCAGGGTCAAATTTTAAAGGGGTCGGGGCTCCAGTGGCTGGGGGAACCCGACAGGGCTGGCTCTAGGTTTTCTGCTGCCCCAAGCAAAAAAAAATGTGGCTGTCCCCCATCCAAGCCGTGGGCTCCCTCCTGTACCCCCCTGCTGCCCCAATCCTGGGCTCTCCCCCCACTGACCCACACCCCCTGCTGCCCCAGTGCTGGGCTTCCCCCTTTCCTCCCCACCAGTGCCCTCCCCCCACCCTGCTGCCCCAGCCCTGGGCTCCCCCCCACTAGTGCCTCCCCCCGCATCCCCAAACACACCTGGGTCACTGGTAACGCTCCCAGGACAGGTCATTCAGCCGGAATTTTGGATGTGCACAAAACAGACAGGATTGGTTCCCATATGGTTACAGAGCTGCAGTAAAGTGGAATAATTTTCAGCTTGTGTGATTGGAGGATATCTGGATGCATATTATAAGACTGTCCTCCATAAATGAGGAAAAGTTGAGGTGCCTTTATTATTCTTTTGTTCCACTCTTTCTTTCTATGGGGAATTTGCCAATGCAATATCACTGTCTTCCTTTCAAACAAACAAAAAGGCAATGGCTGTTGAAAATAGCAATTCCATTTCTTGCTCAATTTTATCCTGCTTTTTCTACAGCAAGTTACAGTGGATCAGTATATTTGATTTGGGAGACATGAAGTAACAGCTGCCCAAACTGAGCTTGAGCACTCCTGAATTTTGAGGTGTTCAAATCTGGAAGGCAGGTGCTTGGGGTGGGGGGGGGCGGCGGCTGTGGGCTCCACGGGGGAGCATGGCAGCAATGTGTCTGGAGCTCCATGGAGCCAGACACGCTGGTCTGAGTGGCACGGTAAGGGGGCTGGGAGTTGGAGAAGGGGTAGGGGGTTCCAGGGTGCAGTCAAGGGACAGGGAGCAGGGGTGGTTGGATGGGGCAGAGGTTCGGGGGGGGGGGCAGTCAGGGGACAGGCAGCAGTAGGATAGGCATGGGAGTCCCTGGGGTTTATCAGGGGACAGGTAGGGGGTGGGGTCCTGGGGGAAAGTTGGGGGTGTCTCAGGAGGGGGCAGTTGGGGACAAGGAGAAGGGAGGCTTAGATAGGGGTTGGGGTCCCAAGGGGCAGTTGGGGCAGGGGGCTTGGGAGGGGGCAATCAGGGGACAAGGACCAGCGGTGTTAGATAGGGGGTGGAGGTCCTGGGGGGCAGTTGGGGCAGGGGTCTGGAGAGGGGGCAAACAGCGACTGCCTGCCGGAATTCAAACGGCTCTGGGCTGCCCTCTGCCCTTTGCGGATGGGAATCTCTGCGGGCAGCCCAGAGCCCTTTGACTCCCCGCTGCTGGGATTTAAAGGGCTCTGGGATCCCCTCCGCTGCGGGCAGCCCAGAGCCCTCTGACTCCTGGCCCCGGCTGGGATTTAAATGGCTCAGGGCTTCCTGCGGCTGCGGGCAACCCAGAGCCTTTTGATTCGCGGCTGCGGCTGGGATTTAAAGGGCTCTGCGCTCCCCGCGGTTGCCGGCAGCCCAGAGCTCTTTGCTTCCCGGCCAGGGCCGGGATTCAAAGGGCTCTGGGGTGCCTGCAGAGCGCCGTTTGCGGGGGATTTAGAATCCCCTCGCGGGCCGCACAGTGAGGCTCCGCGGACCGCATGTTGTGCAGGCCTGGCATAGAGGTTGATCTCTTGACTTGCTCTAGTATTTCTTAGTAATCTTGGCAATCAAGGTTGTTGAAAAGTCAGTTGTGTGACTTTTGCTGATCTCAAAACAACCAAGTTATAAAATTTCCTGTTAAAATCCATGGGTTTAAGTGGCTCTTTAAACTTATGAAATTACCACGGTCAGCAGCAGATGGCAGTTCTCTTCCTTGCGCTGTATTGTGCTTAATGGAACAGTGGCTTTTGTGGAAATGAGTATTTGAATAGATCACATCATAAATATTAGTTACAAGTGGTTGAAGGTTTTGTTCAAAGATCTGTACTTATCTTTTATTTTATTTTAAGAAGGTGGTGGTTTGTGCAGCAAAACAATTATATTTTCTTCATGGTATCTAACAGTCTGAATTGTAAATAAATGTTGTGCATTAAGTATATCAACTTGTCAAAAAAGGTAGCTATTCTGTAAACTTGAGGGGATATTTATTACCTGTTTATGCACAGCAGATATCCTGATATATTTAACATTGCTTTTTTCTCTGCCCATCCAGACCGATACACATTTTGAGTGGCTACCACGTTCTGTATTGCTGGTACAAACAGTCTTGTTATGGAAGTTTTTCTATTCAGCCTATTTCAGTACATAAGCTTGCATTACAAGTTGTCAAAAACTGTTGTGCTGTATTCTGTCCTGAAACTACCTCTTGCATTAGAACCAGACATTTCTTCTTATCATTGGAATTGTTTTTTGGATATCAGAGTTCTAGATCATTAGGGTAATTCCCAAAAGATCTTTTGAGTTCTTAAGCAAAAGTAATTTGCATGTGATAGGGAAGTACCAATCATCCTGCATACCAGAACAGACTTATTCCTTAAAGCAAGAGCTCTCAGCCTGTGGGCCACAAGTCATGATACATCTCTACCCCAATATAACTCTGTCCTCGGGAGCCAAAAAATCTTACCGTGTTATAGGTGAAACTACGTTATATCGAATTTGCTTTGATTTGCTGGAGTGTGCAGCTTTTCCCCCCCCCCTCCCCGGAGCACAGCTTTGCCGCGTTCTGTCCGAATTCGTGTTATATCAGGGTAGAGGTGTACTAAATGAGAAAGGAGTCTATTCCTATATTGCTGAAAGAAGGGTGAGCCCCAGATACATCTCATCCCTGGATGGTCTGTTATGGGCAAGAGGATTGTGGAAAAACGTGGACGTGGAAAAAGTTGAGAATCCCTACCTTAAAGATATTGCAAGTTAATCATTTAAGGCTAGAATCTACCAGTTGGGGAAGCAGTATTTTACTCTGCAAGTAGTCCAACTGATACCTTACTCCTTCAATAGCCTCAATGATATTACGCAATGTGGGCAATGTTCTGTCCGTCCTTGCTCTCAGTGAGGAGAAATTGACATCTTAAAAATAAAATAGTGATTTGTTTTACAGGCTTCACTGCTCAGCGATCATCCATAGCATAATCCACTCTGATGGTAAATTATTGTATTTAAAATTTTTTTGCTAAAAATGGGCTTTTTGAGGAAGGTTGGAGGGCAAGAGCAACCATTGTATTTTTTTTAAAAAAGGTAGAGATCCAGTGACACTTTATTGTTCTAGGGAGTATACTGTACTTCATTACAGAAGAGAAAGTAACAGTATTTTTCTGTGACTGCTGGTTTGTGTTTTTAGTTAGTGTATATGCAGTACCTTTTAGGATTTAACCCTTACATCACTGCCATTTTCCATTTTGCCTGCCAAATGAATTTGATAATATGATGTCTATAACCTTTGGGTTAAGAAAAATGACCCGTATGCTTTCAGTAGCTTGGCATTTAATATTTTACAGCAAAGTTTTTAGTTTAACATATGTGAACTTGTACTAGATAGGGTTAATAGGCTAGAACAAAAGGTCAAAGCATAAGGCATTAGGCTTAATTAAGGGGTGGCAGGAGTATGTGACAGTTAAATGGGTTTCCCACAGACTAATGTCGGTTACAGTGCAACCATGCCTCAATTTAAGTGGGTTATTTTGTGCAAAGGGCAACAGTGATTAGCAGTTTGACATGCCAGACATTTCTAGCCAATCCCATCTGTTTTAGAGGTTAAAAAAGCACACCTTTATGAGCTGATGGATTGAATTGTGTGCCTCTCTGGTAAAGATTAGAAGTCCAAGGCCAGTGCAGTAAATGTCAGTTACTGAATATTGTACTTTCTTCGTGGTTCTTTGTTTTAACTGTAAACTATTTTGTAATAGGGATAACTGCTGTTATAGTGTTATAAACATTGACTATAGAATAAGGAAAAAACACTGCAGAGATTCTGAAGCAGGTGTCTTTAATTGAAACAGGTTGGGGTTTGGGCACATTTGTTTTTAAGTTTTATTTTAAACTTTGAGCAGTAACTCTTGTTCATTGTGTAAATGCTTTACTCGTCAGGGAAATATCTTTTATGAGACAGTTACTTTGTTCTGACATGTGGCACATGATTTTTCTTCACAACCGTCACATTAACCAAAAAAAAAAAAGTATTTCTCCAGTGGTTAATTGTCTCTGTAATAATCTTCAGACATAAATTAAGCTGGATGTAAGGAGGTTCTCTACATTTAAGTGTCTTCGACTTATCTGCATAATACTCCCCTTACTCTCTCCATTCTGTTATTTGACCAGAATATAGATAGATAGCATGTGTGTGTTGTTTTGGTGTGTTACATTGCCTGCTCCTGTGGATCGCTTTCCCAACGGTGTGGTAAGACTGCTTATGAGCCTAAAATCAAATGAGTGGTACAGTAAGTCTGACTGCTTCTTGTCATCTTTATGACTTTGTGAAGTCAGGAAAGTAACATCACTATTAAATTATTGAGGCAATAAAAGTGTTTTTGATGTTCAGAGTTCATACTTAGTGAAAAGTGGTTATCCTTCTTTAAAGTCAAGCAGAGATGAGGTTATGCTGTAAGATATGACATCAGCCCAAATGACATGAGGTAGCTTCAAAACCCATGTAAAGCAAGCGTTACACAAATAAGCACCCCACATTAAATCATTGGCTATGAATGAGCTTCACAGTAACTTGCTGATAGCTTTTATCATTTCTTTAAAGGGAAATGATACAATGAAATGTCTTCCTCCGTTTGATTAAGACTACCCTGGCTTAAAATAAGGGAATACTTGTGGAACTGTTTTCAGAGTATCTTTGGGGCATTTATAACTGATGTGTAAAATGAGTGTTGCTTTCTCACATACAAGGTGTCCTCATCTTAACAGAATTTTTGGTACCCCCTCTTAATCTTATATAAAAAAATATAAAATGACTTTTGGTTGAAAAACAAGGAGATATTTTCACTTTCTTTTTTAGGAGGGGTAAGATGGCGTCATTATCTTGCAGTTAATTCAGTAACGTGGAGCTGAAATGGATATATGCAGCATCTTGTTCTCCATGGAATATCTATTGAAATTTGGCTCTAATACATATTTACATGGAAAAAGCATCTTGCCCTTCTCTGGGGAGAGAAGGTGAACAAGCATAAATTTTATAATACTCATTGCTTCACTTGCACTAAATCATTCTTAAATTGCAAAAGGTTGGCTTGAGAGTTGTGTAAAAGTGCTTGGCTAGTAAACTAAGGCTGCATGGAGACATCTAATTTACTACTAAAAAAACCATTGTCAGCTTCAGGGAATTTGATGTGCGGTTGCTTAATCTCAAATGTAATACTTGAGATTTTTATATTCTCATCTGTAATATTTAAAATGCTTATATAAAAGACAGTTCAGATAATTTCATTGCTATTGATCACACCTAACGTTATTCAGTGGAAATATGATTGGGAATGGGATAGACTTGGTATCAGTCTTCTGCTGGTCCACAGAATAACATACTCTGTGTTCATACTACTTAGTGATCACTGTTACAATCTTTAGGATGCTGCTTGTGTGTAATTAACATAATTTTGGTATTTCCTGTAGTAAGTATAGCACAAATACTGTAGTAAATTGAATTAGGCAAAAAAGTAAAGATTTTAATGGTAATTGCTGTGGTGGATATTTTCTCACCTTTTACCTCAAGAGTGAAATATTAGCCCCATTGAAGTCAATGGTAAAACTCCCTTTGATAGGATTTCACTCCTAAACCTAACATCTCCTATGATCCATGAGCTACAATGGCATGAAGTTAATACAGTGGCTTTTCCTACCGCCTACATTACTAAATAAATCAGTGCAAAACATTCCCATTTCACATAAGTGACAATAGCAGTGTGTTGTTGGTAACAATCATAGCATATTTGGGAACCAACATCCTCTTGCTCTTAACATTCTCTGTGCTCTCAATTAGAACATGATAAAATATTCATCTTGCTTGCATTGGTCATTAAGCATTAAAAGCAATTTTAATTGTCCAGTGTCTCCAATTTTTGGATCGGCTTCAAAAAGGAAAATACGCTCTTATACAGTTCAGCTTTTTAAAACATTGTTTGTTTCTTACATGTAATTGATGAAAAGGCAGGCACTTGTTGCTATCATGGGCCCTTAATAATTGGTGAGATGAGACTGCCACAGCCTGTTTGAGTAAACTGCCCCATGTGTGTATCTCTTCATTTTACTTTTTCCATACTCTGTGACCTTGCAGTCATTGACTTCAGTCTGGAACAATTTCAAAGTCATGTAAATGAATGTAATTAAGGTATTGCTTATCATCTTGCAGAGTTCAGAGGGAAGCTTATTGGCTGGAAAGGTTTGTTTACTTAAAATGGAAGGTCAAGCTAAAGTTAAACACTTTTTTTGCATAAAATGGTTTTGTAATGATTTTATTTAGCTGCTAAAGAACGTAATGTTTGGAAAAGCAAATAATAATTTTATTTGACCTCAGGGTATTTACTGAAGCTTGCTTTATTGAAGAAATTTGTTTCCATTCCACCGTGTTTGTGGTATGTTGTCTTCATCTCCCATCCTCCAAAGAACTCTCCATTAAAGCTAGTGTCTTATGTCTCCACCTTATGTCTCCACCTATCAGTAATGAAGTACAAAAACGGCCAGTCATAATTAGTATAAATAGTCTAGTTAGCCCACTCTCTTCCTCTTCCTTTCATTCTTTCTCTCCTCCTGGTGCTTGGAATTCAGGTTTTGGTAATCAATTAATCTCTTTGTCTTTTCCTCTCAGTTGAAGCAGAAAAGACAAGAAAGAAAAATATAGAAACAGTAAGTTACATAGTTTAGTGACTATTAATTCGCTCTTTCTCTTTCAGTCAACCTTGTGTTTCTTGGTCAGAGTAAGGAAAATGGCAGCTGCTTAGGCTTATCTCCTTTTTTTTTTTCCCCCCCTATCCCGTTCGGTTTAAATACACTCAGTTGTTTCACTTAGTCTTTTGGAATTGGTGGGTTGCCTTTCTGCTGTAGGCAAGCATACATGCCACTCCGGCTGGTTTGCTTCCAGAGTCATTTCAGAATCTGTAGTGCAGAGCATTTGTCCAGGGCCGTTCAATTACCTACCAGCTAACTACAGGATTTTTGGGAGACGAGGAGTGTCCATAAACCAAACCATTTTGAGTAGGACCCTTACTTCCAACCACCGTTCATAATCATTTCTCTGGAACATATCTTTTGTGGAGTCATCCAGAACACTGGCTTTATCTCCACTCAGTGAGTACCTCTACAACACAATTCCTTTTTGACATGGCAGATTGAGCATCTACCTTTCCTATACGGTAATCGGTCACACAGTCTCCTGTAGGAAGAATCCCTTCTTTACTTACAGAATGTTGTTGGGTTTATTATGTGTGTGCATGAGGCTGACTCACAACGATCAGGGCATGCTAATGCTACTAGCTTAGGGCAATGTCCTTTAGCTAAAGTATTGGCAAGCTGTTTGTTTTCTAGTCCCATCTTCCCAGGTGTGTGACTCATTTAATTTTCTGTCTTCAGTACAGATGTCTATTTTTATGTTGCTCCTTTCATCCAAGAATAAGTGATATCTCTATTAGAAGGAATAGGGGAGTTAAGGTGCAAAGAGAGACCACAATGATTAGAGAGAGAGAATAGAAAACAAAATCTGGGAGTGAAATCCTGTCCAACTAGCAAAACCTCATTTTGACTTCATGGATTTCAAAGGAGCCAAGATTTCACCCCAGGTCTCCTAAATCCTAGATCTCTCGTCTAAATGGAAGGCATTTCTAGATTATGGGGGAGGGACGCCTCAGGAACAGCCGGCTGGAAAATATCCTGTCCTTATTTCTTCAGACTTGATTCATGAGAAATGTAGCAAAAGTCCTCCCACCACCTCCAGCGTTTCTTTTCCCACTAACATACTACCAAGGGAATAGAGCAGGGGTTCTCAAACTGGGGGTTGGGACCCCTCAGGGGTTGTGAGGTTATTACATGGGGAGGATCACGAGCTGTCAGCCTCCAGCCCAAACCCCGCTTTGCCTCCAGAATTTATAATGGTGTTAAATGTATAAAAAAGTGTTTTTAATTTATTAGGGGGTCGCGCTCAGAGGCTTGCTATGTGAAAGGGGTCACCAGTACAGAAGTTTGAGAACCACTGGAATAGAGGTGGTGTCCTCATCCAAACTGCTCATTAGTGCCACCCTAAGGATGAGTAGAGACTGCTTGAAGTCCTCTTGGCACTGGGGAAACTGTGATTACTTTCCAGGCACCACTGCAGAAATGGATGCTGGCTCCCCCCTTAGCCCTTCATTCAGTCTGGAATCTGGGCCTAACTGTCCACTGCCTTGCACCCAGGTAGTCATTTACTCTCACACAGAGTGAGTTCAAAAACATTTCCAGATCAGGATGGTAGCATTTTACAGTCCCTTTGCACACAGAAGGCACAGGTTAAATTGATAACGCAAGGTACAAGGCATTGGAAAATCAGGCCCGTTGTCTCTAGAACTCAACTTATCCTGGGAGTGTAATATCAAAAATGAAAGCTTGACATGACCTTTTTGGTGGAGCTCTTGAACACAGCCACCCTTTATTTTCTTGCTCACAAACTTTCTATGAAGTAATTTCACAGGGTGTTAGGCTTATTTCAGAGAGCCCTGTTTCCCTGCCACCTTTCTAGGGATAGTTAGTGCGAAGAGATGTGATATGACCATTTCTCTCTTTTTCAAAGCAGCTTTATGAAGGCTTTGTCCTTGCATCTCCTTCTGTTGTATTCTCTAAATGTGGGACGTGGCTTAACCATGTCACAGAGGGGCATACTCCTGCGTACTCAGACTTCACTGGATTAGTTTGCTTTGGCAGTAAGCTCCTGCTCTATGGCTCAAGTTAACCATATATGATGACCCAAAAAAGTTTATCAAGCTATAATAATGATAGGGGGCTGAACTAGTTGTTTTACTCTGGTACTTGGCCCAAAAAGCAGGCATGTCTGACTGATCCTGACTTCTGAATCATAAAACAATTGAACAACTTTATTTAAAAAAAAAAAAAGTAGGCTAGACTCCCTATCTGTTGCATTTATGCTTATGCTTTGTAAGTCTCAAAGTGCTTATCTGTATTTTTCCCCATATGCCTGGGGCAAGGTCAATATTTATGATTAAGGTTAAGATTCTAGGTCGTGGGCGATAACAAAAATTCACAGGAGCCCGCAACCTGTCCCTGACCTCTACTAAAAATACCCTGGGGAGTGGTGGGAGGGAAACGATGACAAACAAAGTGCAACCAGGGCTTGCAGCTGTTCTAGTCCTGCTGCTGCTCCTGTGGCAGGGGCTGACTGCTGCTGCTCCAGCCCCAGGGAGGCGGACTCAACCCCAGCTGCTGCTCCTGTGAGCCGCAGGGCTGGCTGCCAGTCCACCGCTCTAGGGCTAGCCACTGCTCTGGCAGCCTTGGGACTGGCCCAGAATACGCCATGGAGATCCTAGAATGTGACAGAATCACGTCCTTACCTGTAATTCACAGTTCTGATAGTTTTCAGATCTGCAGGGTCTTCCCAAATCTCTAGCTTCAGGGCTCTATCTTTCACCACAGCCCTTCTCTATTGAATAGTCTTCATGTGATGAGGGACTGCTTAGTGAGATGGAGTCACTCTTAATAGGCACGTGAGTGTTTCAGATAGTGGACAATTTTCTGACTGAGCTTAGGGCCATATTTTCAATGTGGTACGAAAGAGAATTCCTAATCCTCTTCATGCTCCCTGTTGTATGTTTAGGATTTATAATTGAGACAATGTTTTGGGTTAGGAGACTGAAGCGTCACATGGAAAGAGCGTCTTACTGCATCCAACATATCCAGGGCCTTGATTATGCAAACTCTGACAGTATTTTGCCTTTATAGGAGCAAACTTCAGCATTAAAATAGCTGCGTGATTCCAAGCTTCTTCAGTCGCCACTTACATGCTGTTGGGAAAACTGTTGCTTTGGCTGTTAACTTTTCTGGAGAAATCGGCATGCACACATCCCAATTAGATACCAAGAACACCGAAACTCTTGGCATTTCAGCTACCTGACTCTTCTGGGTGTCAAAGGAAATTGTTGCTGTGCTTGTAAAATGTGATTCAGAGCCTTAAGTCTCTCTTACTTGTTGGATTAAGGATTGTGTGAATTTAGCATAAAAGCACCTTTGCCTGCCTGCTTCTTAGAGGTCATTTGTTGGCAAGGTGAAGTTAATAATATAATAATATAGCTGAGTCATAATAGGCTATTGACACTTGTAGGGCTGCTATTGGAGCTAATCCTTGTTAGTTTATCAATTATATTAATTGGATCTGCTGTTGTCTTGAGGGGTGTGGTGTGTTGTGGTTTTTTTTTTTTGTGTGTTTGCAGAAAAATGCTTCAAGAGCTACATGAAAGTAAGCCCATTTCTGTTACAGGGCCTGATCCAATTCCTATCAAAGTTTGGCCTGGTCTACACTACAAGTTTATCTCGAATTTAGCAGCGTTAAACCGAATTAACCCTGCACCTGTCCACACAAAGAAGCCCTCTGTTTCGACATATTTTAATATCATAATATCTTAATATCGATATCTGTACTCCACCCCGACGAATGGAGTAGCGCTGAAATCGCCATTTCGAAATTGCCATTTCGAATTAGGGTTAGTGTGGCTGCAATTCGATGGTATTGGCCTCCGGGAGCTATCCCACAGTGCACCATTGTGACCGCTCTGGACAGCAATCTGAACTCAGATGCACTGGCCAGGTAGACAGGAAAAGCCCCGTGAACTTTTGAATTTCATTTCCTGTTTGCCCAGCGTGGAGCACTGATCAGCACAGGTGACCATGCAGTCCCAGAATCAAAAAAGAGCTCCAGCATGGACCGTACGGGAGATACTGAATCTGATCTCTGTATGGGGAGATGAATCTGTTCTATCAGAACTCTGTTCCAATACACGAAATGCCAAAACATTTGAAAAAATCTCCAAGGCCACAATGGACAGAGGCTACAACAGGGACTCAACACAGTGCTGAAACTTAAGGAGCTGAGACAAGTGTACCAGAAAGCCAAAGAATGAAATGGATGCTCACAGATGGAGGTGCGACTGATGACTGTAGCTATCCCACAGTTCCCCCACGCTCGCTCACTCGCTCTCCAAAAACCATTTGAATTCTTGGCTGAGCTTCCAAAGCCTGAAGGGTCAAAAACATTGTCGCGGGTGGTTCAGGGTATATGTCGTCAGCCCTCGCTCCCCACCCCATGGAAGCAAAGGGGGGAAAAAAATCGTTTCTTGCCTTTTTTTCAATGTCACCGTATGTCTACTGGATGCTGCTGGCAGACGCAGTGCTGCAGCGCTACACAGCAGCATCCCCTTCCCTTCCCTTGCGGATGGCAGACAGTACAGTAGGACTGGTATCCGTCGTCGTCATCCCGTGAGTGCTCCTGGCTGGCCTCGGTGAGATCGGCCAGGGGCACCTGGGCCAAAATGGGAATGACTCCCGGTCATTCTCTTCTTTAAGCTTTGTCTAATGGAGATTCACTCCTGCCTGGAATATCATAGAAGCTGGAGGCTGCCCTCCCCTCCTCCCTTTGATCTCTGCTTGCAGCGGCAGTAAAGTCAGTGTTGTTTCTTATTCATGCATTCTTTATTACTTCATCACACAAATGGGGGGGATAACTGCCACAGTAGCCCAGGAGGGGTGGGGGAGGAGGGAAGCAACGGGTGGGGTTGTTGCAGGGGCACCCTCTAGAATGGCATGCAGCTCATCATTTCTGCAGGATGTCTGGGGCTCTGACCCGGAGTGGCCGTTTGCATCTCTGGTTCTTTAGTAGGTTTGCCTGATATTCTAGGCAGGACTGACTCTCCCTTAGACAAAACTTAGAGGAGAATGACCTTGGGAGTCATTCCCATTTTTGTTTATGCGCTGCCGACCGACCTCACCAAATTTGGCCAGGAGCACCCATGACCGCAGCAGACAGTACAATATGACTGGTAACCGTAATTGTTAACTTGCAAAGCAGCAGACGGTACAGTAGAGCTGGTAACCGTCTTTGCTAACTTGCAAAAGGCAAGGGGATGCTGCTGTGTAGCGCTGCAGTACCATATCTGTCAGCAGCATCCAGTAGACATACGGTGACAGTGGGGAAAAAAGGCTGAACTTACCCTGGCGAGCCGCGTGCCAAAAGTTGCCGATCCATGGGGTAGGGAGAGGCGAGCAAAAAAACAGGATTTAAAAAAACCCTGAAAAAATTAGACAATGCAAAAATTGTTGCAGAATAGCACTGAAGACAAGTTCTTTCCTCTGAAAGCTCGACTCCCTTATAAATGAATGTAGGGGCTCCCTCAAAAAAATCAACCACCACCAAAAAACCTGTGGGATTTGCATTACAGTTTGAGGTAGACTTTTTTCAAAATCTGACAATCAGTTTTGTAGTTAGTACAACTGTTGGTTTATATAATTGGGGAAGAAGATGAAACCGTAACTACTTTTTTTAAATGTAGAGTTCTCTTTGCGGAACGTCAAATTAGACTTGTACTTGATCTGAGGATACCAGAGCTGGACTTGTTTCATCTCAAAGATGATACATGCTGCGGATGAGTTAGTGAACTCTATTAAGTTGTGTTTGGGGGCGGCTCTAGATGTTTCGCCGCCCCAAGCAGGGCGGCATGCCGCAGGAGGCGCTCTGCCGGTCGCCTGTCCCGCGGCTCCGGTGGACCTCCCACAGGCACGCCTGCGGGAGGTCCACCAGAGCCTCCTGCTGCCCGACCGGCAGAGCGCCCCGCGCGGCATGCCGCCCCCAGCACGCGCTTGGCGTGCTGGGGTCTGGAGCCGCCCCTGGTTGTGTTGAACTGTAGTAAGAGGTGTCTTCGTTAGTGTTTCAGAAAAGAAACATAAAATGCAGAAGTGCCACTGTCTGGTAGTTGCTGTGTTCCAGTATGAATTTATAGAGTGGGAAGAAGCTACGAGAAAGGAATGTGATATTATATTTTACTGGTGATGGGACTGGTAACTTGAAATATGCTGATTACCCCTACCTCAGTTTTAATGGATGAGGATTAATTTTTCAGTTCTTGGACAGCTATCATGCTATACCAGGGATGAAGATTCAAGCACATGGCAATTTTTTCTCTAATCCTAATTTAGATTCTATATTTAAAACCCCTATCAAATGACCACATGCATGCTCATTAGGGAGAATTAGGGCATACTGCCACCTCATCCCATATTTGAAACAGTAGAGATGATAAAGCTGACTTTGTGGAAACTTCAGGAAAACTTAACATGATGTTTGTCATTGCTCTTCATAGAGTGTAAGGTATGATTATTTTTATGGTTTTCATGTAGTTTCCTAACAAGCAAGAGTGTATACCTGTTCTGGGTTACAGAGGTCATTTAGCATAGATCAAATATGTAGTGCTTGCCACTTTTGAAACAATTCTGCAAAAAGGAGGTTGTGTTTGAGGGCATTTCATGATTTGATAGGTAAAGTTAATTTAATGTTCTTCGGAGATTCTTGAGAAACAATTTGCCTTACTTTCCAGGACAGTATTTTTTCAGAATGTGCAGCTTGGTGTATCAGTTAAAGTAAAGCTAGTTCCTTCCTCCCCACCTTCTATCTAAAGATCTTGTCAGTTACTATATAGTTTCTATGAAACTATAATTTATGTAGCTAAGAGCCAGATTTTTGGTGGGTGTAAATTAGCATAGCTTCATTGACTTCTGTTGACCTGTAAAGTCACTGTCTATCCCCTTATTAATGCAAGAGTATTCCGATAGCCTATTCCGGAGTTTTTTTTTTTTTTTTTAATTTCCAAAGGAGGCACCTAAATGGGGAAGAACTTTGTATTGTCATGTCTATTATTTTCAGGTGTTTTTTTTTTCCTGCTCATCTAATTTTTAAGAGGGTTATGGGATTTTTGGGGTGTGTTTTTTTTATTATTATTTTTTGTATGTATATGTATGTCAACAGATTTTTGAAAATCACTTGTATTTGCCAGATGTGCGGTTTACTCTTCAGAATTTGCTCATGTTTGGTGTGCATTAAGGAAACGGTGGAGGGAAAAAGACTCAATCAGCATTTTCTCTTTAGAAATTAAGTGAAAAATCAAGAACAATTTTAAATGCAGTTGTGTAATGGCTTTGTGGTGCTAGCATAGCAACCAGCATGCCAGAAGTCAGCATGTTTTCATGCTATTAGAACAGGGTTTCTCAAACTTCATTGCACTGTGACCCCTTTCAGACAACAACAATTACTGCATGACCCCAGGAGGGAGGACTGAAGCCTGAGCCTGCCTGAGCCCTGCTGCCCGGGGGGTGGGGGTGGGGGGCTGATTCCAAAGCCTGGTGGGGCCAAAACTGAAGCCCAAGGCGCAGAACCTGTAACTGAGCCCCACTACCCAGGGCTGAAGCCCTCGGGCTTGGGTTTTGGTCCTGGGTGGTGGGGCTCAGGCTTTGGCCCTGGGCCACAGCAAGTCTAATGCCAGCCCTGGTGACCCCACTTTGGGGTCCCAACCCACAGTTTGAGAACTGCTGTATTAGACTGAGACTAAGGACTTTGAGCATTCATGTGAGCTCTGAGGGCCATTCCTCATTATAAGTCATTATCCTACTCTATTTTCTAGAGCAGATCTTCAAGTGATGTAAATCTGTATAACACCATTGAAGTCAGTGGAGTTTCATGATTTACACCAGCTGAGCATCTACCCCTTGTATTTAATTTGAAGTATTCTGTGTATTTTTTAATTTATTGAAACACATTGGTCTTGGTAGTGCTGACTTATAAAAAGGAATAACATAAACAACTGGTCTACTGAAGCGTACTTATTACTGCTGTCACAGGAGCGTAGATATGGGAGAAAAGTAGTATTTTGATTTTTAGTATGTTCCTGTGAGAGCAAGTGTTTTATTAAGGCAAGAGATTATTTGTTTCAGTGAACTGTTTCAGTGTATTATAAAATATAAATAACTTGGACAGGTGTTCCTGCCTAGTAGTGGAGTAATGAGGTTAGAAGTAATGCCTTGGGGTAAAATATGGCTCTCTCAAGTTGGGTGAACTCGAAGACAGGAGAGTGGTTCACTGTGTCCCTTCTGTCCCCTCTCCCACAAGCAGGAATGAATCATAACACTGCTTTCTGTCCTGAGAGTGCCAGGGGAGCTGCTGCACTGGAACGTACACTACACAACCAGGATGTGAAAAGCTGGCATCTTCTGTTGCCTGGGAATCTCGGCCTGAAGTCAAAGGGACTAGACCTGCTTATGTTCTTGCACGCTTTGTTGAATTTGTGACAATCCTGCTTCCTTGTATGTTGCAGATACTCCAGTCTACTTTCCAGTCTCAGTGTGCCACTGGCTCTGAGACATAACTTGCTCCTCTGCCATTTTTTTGTGATTTTTAAGGTGTAGGTAAGTATATATACAGTATGTTGTTCTGGTTTAGTAGTACCTTACGAGGCAAGGAGTCCCACTGAATTCAGTGGGACAACTTACAGATTATTCACTGTGAATAAGAGCGTCTGAATCTGTCCCTTTTGTATACCTCTTAAGACACATTAGCAAAATTGAACATTCTAGCTAGTTGTGTGCCACTGTCACTATGGAGTGGATCAAATTGAGTTTGTTTGTGCCATCACTGAGTAGTCTGTTTTAATAAGATGTACAATATTAACACCAATCTGCTTCTATAAATACAGTGTAAAATGGATGTATGCAGCAACGATTTCTTTTCTGATTCATATATCCTCACTGCAGGCTTTTAAGTACAGCACCTTTTTGTGATAAATTGAGGTCTTTAGTTAAAGATTATAGACAGGCTTTGATGTTTAAAACTGCCACCTTCTTGAGCTAGTCAATTTTAAACATTCTTCAACCCTGGTCAAAGCATCATAGGTTGAAGTATATTTACTAGGGAGAAAACTGGCATCAACTCTAGGTCTTTATCCTAAAGCCTATACTATATTTGTTCTGTTGCAAGGCTATTGTCAAGGCTGGTTAACCTAGCCTGCCTATACCCATAAGCCAATAGGTCTAAGGCATGTTCAGAGTTTCTCCTGTTTTTAAAATTTGCTTTACCTTCTGTGACAAGAATCATGAGTAGTGGCATGAATACGGTAGGAAGTTAGGGGTCTCAGCCAGCATGTACTGTTTGGGTCTTCTGTACATGGTTGATTCCTTCCTTGCTGGATTTGGCATCTATTTTAATGTAAAATAGTTGGATAGGAACAGTTTTTGAAAAATTTGAGACTGACTGACTCCATTTCTTCCCTACTTTCATGAATGGTGCCAACAGACATAATAGGGAAATCTGCAGCATGAGATTGCAGAGAAAAATGGTTCTTGGAGCTAGTTCTAGAAGACAATCTAGGGGCAAGGCATCAAAACATATTGGAGCACGTCTCTGTGTGTGAGTGCATGTGTGTGGGGAAATGAACCCTGGAAAGACTCATTTCATTTTGATCTCTGAAACAGAAAGACAGGTATCCCTCTCAATCTGGTATGGAATATTGAATAAGTGAGGGCAGGGGACACACTGTAATAATGAGGGATACACAAATTTCCATATCTGAGAAAAATGGAGCACTCTTTAAATGTAACAATACACCTCATATTTTAAATTATTATTTTGTATTATAGTAGTTTCAGGCCTGCCGACAGCAATTCCGGGTCCCAGGGCCATCCCTAGTGGGGCTCGGGGTGGAAGTGACACATCCGTCACTTCTGGGACCGACCGTGCTATCCGATGGCGCCAGCCTGCAGGGCCCCAAGCGGTCACTACCTCGTGTGTCTAGGAGCCCTGCAGCCCACCTGGGTGGTTTAAAAGGGCCCGGGGCTCCTGCTCGCCACCGCGATGGCTAGGGGCCCTCGGGCCCTTTTAAGTCGCCCAGGCCTCTGGGCAGTTTCCGCTACCCCACCCTGATGGCAGCTCTGAGTAGTGTCTAGAGGTTCCAGCTGAGATTAGGACTCTAGTGTGCTACGTGCTGTACAAACTCATAGTACAAAAGAGTCCCTGATCTAAAGAGTGTACAGTCCAAACAAACAAAGGCAAAAGAGGAGGGGGTGTGTAGTAGCAGTATTCTTATTATACAGATGTGTAACTGAGGCACAGAGAGCTATTAAGTGATTTGCCCATGGTCATACAGGAAGTCAGTGGCAGCACTGTGAATTGAATCCAGATCTCCGGAGTCCCAGTCAAGTATCTTGACCACAAGAACAGATTTCCTCTTTATGCAGAGTCCATGATTTGACAGCTTCACGTTAACAACATGCTGGGTCAGAAGTTACTTAGACTACAGGGGATTATAACCAGAGGCACTGGGTTGAAAATTAGCTAAATGGAATATTTAAGCAAAAACATCAGTGTTTTCCTAACAGTGCACTCCATGATACTCTAGATTAGATGCCTAGGAAAAGTGGCTGAAGCCTTTCCCAAAGGACAGTTAAGACTAGATAAGACAATGTATTAGACCAGGGGTAGGCAACCTATGGCACACGTGCCGAAGGTGGCATGCGAGCTGATTTTAAGTGGCACTCACACTGCCCGGGTCCTGGCCACTGGTCCGGGGAGATCTGCATTTTAATTTAATTTTAAATGAAGCTTCTTAAACATTTTAAAAACCTTATTTACTTTACATACAACAATAGTTTAGTGTTATATTATAGACTTCTAGAAAGACCTTCTAAAAACATTAAAATATATTACCAGCACGCAGAACCTTAAATCAGAGTGAATAAATGAAGGCTCGGCACACCACTTTTGAAAGGTTGCTGACCCCTGTATTAGACAGTACACTCCAGGAATTTTCTTCATTAGCTGCAAAATAGAATAAATGAAGGGTATTTTTCTTTTCTGATTTCCAAGAATATGAAGTGAAGGATAGAGGGAAGCTAGGGTTTAGGTTAAGGAAGCAAGGACATTTTCTCTAGCTGCTTTGTAAATATAGGGTTGTGTGCTACTTTATTTTACACCTGTCTACACCTTACACTCCTTTACATGTAGGTAGAGCTGGTGTAAATAGGAGTCTAAAGTGGCATAAGTGGGAAGAGGTCTAATTTGTGCTTGTATACTTGTCATTTCTGACTTTGAGTCAAAATGTCACGCAAATTGAATAATGCTAAATTAAAACTTTTTTTGCCTGTTTTGGCAGACTCTCTGCATTTGCAGAGGAAAGGTTTTTTTGAGAGAGATGACTGAGTCATTTTCAGAATTAGGAATGACCTCCCAGTAGGCACGGTGGGAGTGAATCCTTGGCTATAATCAGCTGGCCTATTTATTTATTTATTTATTTTTTTATTTTTTTTATTTTTTTTGACCCTTGAAGGGTGAGCCTACAGACCAGATCACCGAGAGCAACAGGAGGAGAAGGATGAAGAAAAGGCAGGTTCTTATAACTGTTAACTGACTCTTCTAAAGGAAAGAATATTGTTTTCTTACAAGAGAGCTGGCTGCCTCGGTGTTCTAAACATCTGTTCTTTCTTTCCCTTGTCCCTCTCTTGCTGCTGGGTTTTATTTCAGCTGCTTGCAGGGGACAAATCCATTCCAAGGGGGGCGGGGGTGGAGGGGGAGAGGGGAAATCCTCAAGAATTTAGGTGAAATGGGACCAGAGCCACCCAGAGAATATTTGCGGTTCAGGCTCTTGTAAAAACTCTAATCTAGCCTATGGTTGTTCTTATTGAAAGTTTAGTTCAGGAGCCAGGCATGTAGGACTTGGAAAGCGAGGCAAGATTTTATTTCTAGAAATTAAGTCTGTATAGAAGTAGTCATTACAGTTAACACCTAGACCTAACTTTTATTTTTATTACTGTTGTATTAAAATGGAAATCTAAAATGTAAGACTTTTTTTTAAGCTCTCCTTGTTAGTATTTCTTTCTAGTATATTAAATTGTTTTATAAACAAACCTTGGCAAAAGCAAGCTTGTCTGCTATTTTTTTTTTGAATAATATATTAAAATGCTCTGGACATAACTTAAAACTCTTCAGTCAATATTGTTTAATTTGCCTTGAAATACCAACTTCAAGCTCTTTGATAAGTGGTTTGAAAGGTTGTCTAACTGCACTATAAGTACTGGAAATATGTTCATATTTTCTGCTGAAATGCCACTTTGTAAATTGTTGCAGCAATACTCTGTGAATCAGAACAAAAAATCCTTATTCCTCTTACAATGTAAGAAACGCTATTTTCTCTTTTTCTCCCCCCCACCCTTCCTTTTGTGGTACAAGAATACCCTGACACACAAACCGGTTCTAAACAATGGGACTGGCCATTACTACTCAAAGGTCTATAATTTAGCAAGTTTGACCATTGTATGTACACATGGACAAAAAGATATGAGCTAGAAAACGTGCATGAAGGTACAAGGGGTGGGATGGAGTTTAGGGTTCAAGGAGCCATGTCACTTCTCCCGCTTTGCCTCTTGTAAGAGAGTCAGGCACAATCGTGGTCCATTTGCTTAGGGACCAGGTGATTCTAGCAGACATAGCAGTGCTAGGTTGTGCAAGGGTAAGGAAGATATGACTCTATTCTTCCATATGAACTGTTGAAACCTGGCCAGCATGGGGCAGCACACTCTGCATCATGTAAAGGAGTATAACAACGGCCATTCAAGTCTGTGCTTCTGGATGCATTGTCACTTTTGGATATCGCCCCTCCTCAGCACTCTTCTTCCCCCATGGGCCGTGGTTTAAAGCCCTCTGCACTGAGAATTTTATAGTGTTTCAGCCCAGTGTATGATGCATCAGAACCTTGCACTAAAGACCGAGGTTCATTGCAGGTTACTGAATTGTGTAAGTATATGAACAAATACACACACCAAAACAAACAAAAACAAACACGCGCCCCCCCCCCACAAATAAACCCACCACAGAATGTATATTGTAAACTTTATTTTGCAGATAGTTTTTAGTTAAAACTTTACAATTTACTATAAAGTAAACTTTATTTTTAAAAAGGGGAAATTTATAGTTAAGAGGATCCATTACAGCATCTGCTATTGAAACTGCTCAGAGGTGGTATTCACCCCATACTAGCTGTGAAAAGATGTAATATGGGCTTGAAGGGCCAGTTAGCTTGCCACCTTGCACCTGAAGTGTGGGCCAAGAATAATTAAAGCCCAGCTGGGGGAGAACAGGGTTTGTTTCCATAAAGAGTGGGGTGAGCCTTTGTTGTGGGGTAGAAAACCTGAGGAGGGAAAGTTGGGAGTTCCCGCTCTCTGAAAAGCAGTCTAAAGGAAAGTTGAGAAGGAGAAAGGGGCAAACATGGGACAGGCTTCTGCAGGGGTGAGACCTACCAGGAAACTGCCCGAACTCCTCAGTGGGGAAGGAATGGGCTGGCTCCTGCATTGTAGGGTGAATTGAGGCCTTGGACAGTCTGAAGGTATGCCCTTGCTGCTTTAATGAGGTAGCTGCCAGCTGAGCCCAGCTGGACTAGAGGTGTGTGTGTGTGTGTGTATTTCTGTTGGACTTTTGATAAAAGACTGGCCTTGGAAGGGGAGTACTCTGTGAAGTTGCCTGGCTGGAGGGCCAGGATACCACGTATGGCTGGAGTAGGCCAGAGGATGGTGGTGGGGAACTGAGGCACAGCTGCTTCAATGCCATATCTGGCCACGAGGGCTCATATCAGGACAGCAGCCTAGCACAGGTGGAAAAAAGCCACCAGGGTGTTTTTATTTTTTTTTTATTTTTAATGCTAATTAGAAACTGGATTAGTGAAGTTGTGCTATAGTTCACACAGCTTTCTTGAGAAAGAGACAGACACTCACCTCCTTACTTACCATAATATCCTGAGAGCATATGAGTGGAAAGCATGCATGTTGTTTAAATTGAGGAATATGATGGAGTGTATTGCAGGTATAGTATTTTGTGACCAGTTGTGGGTGACATACTATTTCTGTTTAAATACTTTATCTTGCATTACTTGGATGCCAAGACAGTCTAAATGACAGTAGGTTTTTTTTTTTTTTTTAAATGGAAAATGATGTGTTAACTGCCTTCTGGTGGCTGTTAGCTTATTAAGAAAGCAACATTTGACACCAGCAAGTTTGGATTAAGTGTCAGATTGTAAATTAGTCTCTCTTCTATTTTTAATTCAGCTTTTTTTGATTATTTATATCAGATGCTAGACAGAAGGATCTGTCCCGCATAAACAAATAATATTAAAACATGACAGATGTCTTTGGAACGAACATTGTACAGTGCTGCTAGTTTCACAGATGACCAAAATGGACATCATCAACAGACGCCTTCATATCTGTTGAATTACTGCTCTTAAATACAGTCACTTTTCACTGAATATTTTTGCTGCTTAGTTTTTCCAATTTAAACATGTTTACAAAGATACTTTTATTGAAATATAATAAAATATTGTCCATTTCATGATTATAAGTTGGTTTTAAAATGGTTATGTTCAAAATTAATATATGAAGTGATTTTCAATAATGTTGTTTTTGAGACATGTATAGCAATCAGTTTGTGTACTAGATATTAGTTCAGTGTCAGTTGCTCAGGCTAATATATAGAACCACTGCAAGAAAAAAACTGTTTTATAGTAATACAACTGGACCCTCAACATTAGTGGTGTTGCAAGGAACTTCTGAAATTATGTTTACACCATAATATAGCAGTATGTAATATTGAAACTGATTTTCTGGCATTTGGACATGGAAAAAGCATTAGGCTGCAACAATACTTAAATGTAAGGAAAATATTGATTATGTTTTGGAAACCTGCCTTTTGTTGTTGAGTAATATTTTACTCTTTAATTATTAATCCAATCTCTCTCTCTCTCATTTAAAATGTTCTTTCATGCTGCGTAGTCTCAAGAGTTTGAAGCTTCCCAATATTTTTTCTGATAGCATTGGGTAATTGATTGATAAACAAGTATTCTTGGAATTCTGGCTGTATTTTCTTCACAAGAACATATTCTGTGGCTTGCCATTCTGCTGTGACTATTGGCAGGAGTTGCAGGGGAAGATGTGATTGTATAAATAAACTGAATAAACTAGCTCTCAGGATTTTTCAAGGGGCTCTCTTGAGAGTGAGTTTTGAGGCTCTTTCTTACAATTCTCTGTCCTTAATTTGAACCAGATTCTGCCTGCCTTATTCTGTGAGTGACCCTTTTTGGAATCACTGGGAATCCTGGCAGAATAATCCAGTACAAACAGTGGTATCAGAATCTGGTCGTCTGTCACTCATCAGCCCAAGTCTAGAAATGGGGTTCATTAACTTGAATTCTCTTTCATTTTTTGCATTAAAAAAACACACAGTATTGTTTGTCTTCCATAACCAATTTTCAAATTATTTTATCTACTCTCTTCTTTCTGCACAAAATTGATAAAGTTGTTCTGAGGCACCTCTGGTATCATCTGGATATTTTAGGTTTCCTTCAACCCCTTTCATGCTGGTATTTGCTCCAACAATGACGACAGCCTTGAAATACCCATTTGTTGGTTTCTCCCTCGAGATCTTCGTGTGCTGCCCATCTCTGAAATAATCCATCAAGCCACTTCCTTCTCCTCTCAGATCCTACTGAAGGACTTTTTGGTGCGGTGACATTAACAAACCGGCCTTGCAACAATGGTTAGCCTGTACAACAGTCAGGGAGTGCTGATTTTATTTATTGAAAAATGAAATTAACTTAGAGCCTCTCAGGGTTTCAAATGATCTCATTCTTCTCTGAAGAGAACAGTTTGGGGCAATTCCTTCTCTGTCTCCATTGAGTGGGGTTCTGGAACATTCTTTTAGTGATCTCTCTGGTGGAAGATTGAGGCAATTTGGCTTGTTGTTCTGTCAATATGAAGGTGATCTGCAGCTCTAGGTCTCATTCGCTTTAGAGCCAGATACTGGGAAGGGTATGTGGGTGAGAGCAAACTGGTGAAACTGAAGATGCAGGTAATATTAGGAGGTTGGAGGAAAGGCTGTTTCGAGTATAATAGGGTGGTTTCTGCACCTGTAACTGAAGGTGTTTCATTTCACCATTTTGCCTCAAGACTTCTGCACTCTGGGGTTTCTCTTGGACACCTTTCTGCTTCTGTAATTCTAGGAGTGTCCATGTCTAAGAATGCCTCATTCCATTTTCATTAAGCCAAATATTTTCTTTAGGATCCGGACTTTACTACAGCCCTTTGGGACTTCCACACTGGGCTACAGAAATGTGGTATTCTGAGAAGTCTTCAAGCTTGGCCTCAACAACTGTGACTAAGGGCTTGTCTATGCTTACCCGTGCTGCAGTGCTTAGTGAAGAGCTTCTCCCATCGGTGTAGATATGTTGAGAGGAGAAGCCCTTCTGTAGATGTGGCACTGTCTACACAGAGGGTTAGATCGTTATAACTTGTCTCAGGGCATGGATTTTCCACACCTCAGAGTGACAGTTATATTGACATAAGTTCGTAGCATAGATCAGGGTTCATGAAGAATGCAGCTGCCTGCCTCATAAGTGAAGTTGTGTGATGTAAACATATGACTGCAGTTCTTCAGCTGCTGCACTGGCTTCCTGTCTGGTTGTGGGCGCTATTGGCCTTGGTCACCGCAGCCCTACATGGCTTTGACTCAGGCTGAAAGACTGGTCTGCCTTTTTGATCCAACATGAAAATTAATGTCAATTGAGATGTTCAACCTGAATTGCTCTAGATTTTAATGTCAACTAGCCTTCAGCAGGAAGTTCTCAGAAGGACTTTTGAATCTGGAAAGAGCTCCACAACTTGGCCTGTCAGAGTCAGTTTGCTGACAGGGCGCAGTGCCAGGCCCATCTCATTTCTTTGCCTAAAGAGATGAGGAATTGTTCTAGGGCTTGTTTTTCTCTTTTTGCTTCTGCAAAGAGGCAGGTTTGTATGGGTTTTGTACCTGAGCGTTTGGGACAACACATGATGTACATTAAAGAAAAAATACCACATTTGTTGTTAAAACGAAAGCAACTCTTCTTTGGATAGAGGGGGTGCATTTTATTACTATATATATTGAACTCTCTAAGTCCAAGGTCAGAGGGGACCATCATGATCCTCTAGTCTGACCTCCTGCACATTGCAGGCCACAGAACCTCACCCACCCACTCCTGTAGTGACCCCTTACCCTCTGGTTGAGTTACTGAAGTCCTCACATCATGTTACAGAAAATCCACCGTTTACCCTAGTTAAACCTGCAAGTGACCTGTGCTGCAGAGGAAGGCAAAAAAAAACCCAGGGTGTTTGTCAGTCTGACCCAGAGAAAATTCCTTCCCAACCTCAAATATGGTGATCAGTTAGACCCTGAGCATATGGGCAAGACCCATCAGACAGACACTTGGAAAATAATTCTTTGTAGTAACTCAGAGCCCACCTCATCTAGTGTCTCATCACTGGCTCTTGGAGATACTTGCTGCTTGCAGTCACAGATGGGCTACATGCCATTATAGGCACTTTCATTAGACGAGCAGTTCTCAAACTGTGGGTTGCGACCCTGTTTTAATGCGATCTCCAGGGCTGGCTTAGACTTGCTTGGGTCTGGGGCCAAAGCCTGAGGTTCCAGGCCCCCTGTCTGGAGTTGAAGCCCTTGGGCTTCAGCTTTGAGCCCCCTACCCAGGGAGTTGATATCAGGTGTTGGCTTTGTCCCCCCCAGGGTGCGTGGGCTCAGGCTTCAGTCCCCCCTCCTGAGGTCATGTTGTAATTTTTGTTGTCGGAAGGGAATCACGGTGCAGTGAAGTGTGAGAACCACTGCATTAGACCATCCTCTCAGTCCTGAAGCCAGTCAGTTGTTGTGTGTGGTTTGGTTTTTTTTTGTTTTTTGCCTCCACTGCTCCCCTTGGAAAGCAGTTCCAGAACTTGACTCCTCTGATAGTTAGAAACCTTCATTTAATTTCAAGCCTAAACTTGTTGATGGCCAGTTTATATCCATTTGTTCTTATGTCCACATTGGCATGTAGCTTATATAACTTTTTTTTCCCCTTTCCTGGCATTTATCCCTCTGATGTATTTATGGAGAGCAAACATATCTCCCCTCAGCCTTCTTTAGGTTAGGCTAAACAAGCCAAACTGTTTGTCTCCTCTCATAAGGTAGGTTTTCCATTCCTCTGATCATCCTCATAGCCCATCTCCGCACCTGTTCTGGTTTGAATTAATTATTCCAGATGAGGTCTCACCGTGCCCTGTATAATGGTACTAACACTTCCCTGCCTCTACTGGAAGTACATTGCCTGATGCACCCCTAGGACTTCATTAACCTTTTCCATTGCCTCATCACATTAGTGGTTCATAGTCATCCTGTGATCAATCCATACATCCAAGTCTTTCTCCTTCTCTGTCACTTCTAATGGATATGTCCCCAGTTTATAGAAAAAATTCTTGTTGTTAGTGCAAAGTCATGCATTTAGGGACTATCGAATTTTATCCCATTTCTATTACTCCAGTTTACAAGTTTGTCCAGTTTATCTTATACGATATTCTGGTCCTTCTCCATCTTGGCAAAACCTCCCAACTTTGTGTCATCTGAAAATTTTATTAGCATGCTCCTACTTCTTGTGCCAAAGTCCGTAATAAAATATTAATTTGGTCCCAAGACTGATACCTGAGGAACTCCTCTAGTAACCTCTCTCCAGCCTGACAGTTCACCTTTCAGTTTGACCCATTGTAGTTGCCCCTTTAACCAGTTCTTTATCCACCTTTCAGTTCTCCTGTTAGTCCCCGTGTTCTCCAATTCATTGTTTCCTATATGGAACTGTATCTAATGCCTTACTGAAATCAAGGTAGATTAGATCTACCACATTTCCTTTGTCTAAAAACAACAGTTTTCTTCTCAAAGAAAGAGATCAGATTGGTCTGACATGATCTGCCCTTTGTAAAATCATGTTGTATTTTATCCCAATTACAATTTGTTTCAAAATTTGTTCCAAGACCTTGCATACAATTAAGGTCAAACTAACAGGCCTGTAGCTTCCTGGGCCCTCCTCCTCCACCCCCCCCCTTTTTTTTTAATAGGAGCTATATTAACAATTCTTATAACAGCCAGCTTCCAGATTCATTAGAAATCATTGCTACTGGGCTGCAAGTTCATGTGCCAGTTCCTTTAATATTCTTGAATGGAGATTATCCGAGCTCCCCAATTTAATCCCATTAAAGTGGTTGAGTTTGACTTCCACCTCATGTGTGGTAATTTCTACCTCAATATCCTTGTTCCCATTAGCCACCCTGCTGCTAATTTTAAGCTCTTCATTGCCTTTTTTTTTTTTTAAATAAAGCTAAAATATTTGTTTAAGTATTGGGCTATGCATAGATTAGCTTTAATCTCCACCCCATCCTCAGTGCTTAGCAAGGAAAGAAGGGAGACAGCTTTCTTTTTATTTATATGGCTATAGAAACTTTTTTACTATTGGTTTTAATTCCCTTTGCAGGGTCCAACTCTGCTTGGCTATTGACAATTCTCACTTTATGCCTGCATTTTCTGACTTCCAAGAAGTAACTTTCCTTTCTGATCCATCCCATCTTCCATTCCTTGTAGGCTTTCTTTTAATCACCTGTTTGAGATGTTTCCTCATCTAGGTTGGTCTGCAACCCTTCCTTACACAGGATGCAGGCAAGTAATTTCAAAAAAGTAATTTCAAGCCGCCTCCTCATTCAGATCCTTGAGTTCTTCAATCCAGTCCCTAACTAATTCCCTTAATTTTTTCAAGTTAGCCCTTTTGAAATCAAGGCCCCTAGTTGTAGATATATTTTTCTTTTATCCTTCCATTTAGTTTGAACTGAATTAGCTCATGATCACTCGAACCAAGGTTGTCCCCTACAACCAGCTCTTCTGAGGTCTTCACTACTCATCAATACCAAATCTAAAATACGATCACCTCTTGTCGGTTCAGCGACTGTTTTTTGTTTGGTGAAGAAATCTGTCAGCTATCATATGGAGGAAAATCTGAGCCCTACTATTATTAGTAGCACTTGTTCTCTAATCTATATCTGGGAAAGTTAAGTTTCCCATAATCACACAATTCCCAGTAGTATTTATTTCACTGAAAACATTAGAGGTGGCTATCCATATCTAAATCAGAACCTGGGGGCCTGTAGCACCCCCAAGCACTATCCGGGGGAACCTCTATTAGCTTTCTTCCCAAAGTGATTTTTGACCCAAACAGACTGTTATCCATTCCATCACTTCTAATTTGTTTAGTCTACCGCATCATTAATATACAATTCTACTCTATCACCTTACCTCCCAGACAGCAATTTTAAGGTACGATAAGTTTAAATTTACATCCCCACAGTATTTTGTTTTTCAGCATTGTGAGAGAGACTGAGGTTGCATGTGAGTTCCTGAGAAAGACCTTCTCACATGGGAAAGGAGGATTTCAAACCATTAAAATATCTCCAGCTCCCTGAAAATTTAATTTAAGTAGCCTCCCACCGACTCTTGGCTGAAAAGAACTTAATAGGCCTAAGTTGGCACTGAGGCCTGGTCTACACCTAAAATTTACATCAACCTAGCTATGTCACTCAGAGATGTGAAAAATTAACACCCCATAGTTAAGCTACTGTAAACCCTGGTATAGACTCTGCTGGATCGATGGAAGAATTAGTCAGAGCTACCACCTTTCAAGGTGGGGATTTACTACAGAGACGGAAAACCCCTTTTCGTTGCTGTAGCAAGTGTCTACACTGCAGGAGTGTAGCTGTGGCAGTGTAGCTCTGCTTGCTGTAGCGTTTTGTAGTGTAGACACAGCCCCCAACCCCCCCGCCCCTCCCAAGTTCTTGCCTTTTCCTGGTAAAGTTGTGTCTGATGCAATTATCCATCTCAGTTAAGAAAAATACTAAAGAGCAAAAACAATTTTGAGAAGGACTGGTTTTATTTCAGCTGTGTTTGAGAACTGAAAGGGTACATTCTCAGGGAACTACTGTGGAAACATTCTGCTGCCCAGCAGCTATAGCCAGGCACTGGAACACTTATTGGTAAATGCCCAGCAGCCAATCAAGATGAAGTTGGGAGTTTAGGACCACAGCTGAGTGAAGTCACTGAGAATTACTTCAATGGATCAGGGCCACATGCTAGCAGACAAGCTGCATCCCTGACTGAGCAGCGCTGCAGCATGAGACTACGTTCTAGAAGCTGACAAACTTAATATTGCTGATTTGGATAGCATTGGAAGCATGTAGTCTTACCACTTTGAGGCTACTTTCTGCTGGAATATTTCTCTGATCAGAACCTGGATTGTCCAGTGCTTCCTGAGAATTTACTGAAGGGCACGTGCCTGTGTCCCCCCACCACCACCACCGCTGCCCCCTCCACCACCCTTGCAGGCCCCTTACCATCTGCGTCAGTTCCTGCCTCTGGGACTCAGCTGCTTGCCTGGCCTGCCATGCCCTATTGCCACTGTTTGGGCCTCTAGCAGCAGCCAGCCAACTATTGACTTTGCACAAGTGCTTGTGGGTGCACGCACCCCACCCCCCCCTGGACTGACCCCTTCCCCTCTGCAACAGGCCCCTTGGCTTTGCCCCTTGTTGCCTGCCTCGTTCGCGCCTCGTAGCCCCCTCCCCCCTGCCCAGCTTCAGTTTGCTTGCCTGCCCCGCCCATCTCCCTTTGCAGCTTTGTTTGTCCCGCCCCAGCCCTGAAGCCAGCCCCTTGGTCCCTCTGCCCCACTCCCAGCCTGGTTGCTCCCCTCCCTCCGCGGCCCCTCACCTCGTGCACCCATAGCCCCATCAGTGCGCTTGTGCCTCTCCCCTGTTTAAGTTGTCCCTCTTGCACTGCATCCCCCGTTGCTCTTGTCTCCCCTCCCCTCCCCAAGTGCAGCTAGAGGAGCTGGATTTCGATCCTGTGTCGGTACCTGACCCCCCCCCCCCACCCCCAAGTCCTTGATAGTCCCCCTATCTGCCCCCCCTCCCCCGTTTTGGCACCCTCCTTCCCTGCCCACAGCCTAGCAGGGAGGAGTGGGTGACCTGTTCTCCCTCCCTCTCTCTGGTGCTTTCCCTCCCTCCCTACTCATCATGGCGGGAGACACGGCGGGTGGGACCCCTGGGACAACGCCTGTCCCCCCTCCCCCACCTGCTCTCCCCAAACCCCCCCCAGTCTCGACCTCAACCACCGCTGCCGGACCACCTGCCACCGCTCCCGCTGAGGCAGCGGCGGGCGACAGGGTGCCCTCTGCTGCTGCCACGTCCTTCGCCCCCTCCACCTCTGGGGGAGCCCTCCCAGCCGGCGGAAAGGGCCAGGGCAAAAAGAAGGGAAAGGGCCCTGCTAGGAAGACTAAGCCCTCCATGGCGGAGCCTGCCACCGCTGCCGTGGCCCCGCCACCGGCCACAGCGCCCCTCCCCGCTGTCCCCTCCACCAGCTCTGCGGGTGCCCCTCCCTCGGCCCCCAGAGCGTACGCCCAGGTGGCGGCGGCCCCCCCGTCTGCCACTACGTCATCTCCCCCGACCACCGCCTCCGCTACCATCTACAGCGGCCGGGGCCCCTTCCCCACCAAAAAAAAAAAAAAAAAACAGAAACAGAGAGATGAAAACAGACAAGGAAGGTGGAAAAAGAGGACTTTAGATTAAGAACTGGTGATCTAAGAAAAATGGGTACGCTACAAGAAAAATGAACAGAGACTAACATACCTCACAGGGCCTGATCCAAAGCTCAATGAAGTAAATGAAAAGACTCCATTGACTTCAGGGGCTTTGGATCATGCCAGTAGACAGGGGTGGCTCCAGGCCCCAGCACGCCAAGCGCGTGCTTGGGGCGGCATGCCGCGGGGGGTGCTCTGTCGGTTGCCGGGAGGGCGGCAGGCGGCTCCGGTGAACCTCCCGCAGGTGTCCCTGCGGAGGGTTTGCTGGTCCCGCAGCTCTGGTGGAACCGCGGGACCAGCAGACCCTCCGCAGGCATGTCTGCAGGGGGTCCACTGGAGCTGGGGGACCGGCGATCGGCAGAGCGCCTCCCACGGCATGCCGCCGTGCTTGGGGCGGCGAAATGGCTAGAGCCGCCCCTGCCAGTAGAACAAGAAATAACAGTGAAAATGTGGAACAAAAGTAAATTGGAGCAAGATAGAGAAATAATGTATACATAGCACCTAGATGCTAAGACCTTGGCTACACTTGAGAGTTACAGCGCTTTCCCTACTCAGCTGTACGAAGACAGGTTTAACTCCCAGCGCTGTACAGCTGCAAGTGTAGCCATACCCTAAGATGACTAGATACAGAAGAACAGGAAGAAGTTTTGGAAGCCATGAATGGAAGACATAATTTTTGTTAAATTCTTACATAGTCATTATCCACTGTGTAAGCATATCTTAACGTATCTGATGAAAAATAGTGAAAGCTATTGACAATATTAAAATAGCTGCTTGTGTTTTATAGTAATACATGAATTGGTATGGTTTTTTTTTGTGTGTGTGAAAGTTTGGAATTACCCACAAGCAAGCATTCAGGTCATTGAATAGGAGCAGCACAAATACACACTGTAGTTTACTTGCAGTACTTACATCTTCAGTGCTCTGGACAAACATTGAATAATCTTCTTTGTGGGAAAGATGGAGCTAGCACATCTGGTGTTTAACAACAAAACCTAACAGAATGCCTATATTTTCATTCTCTTAGTTGTGAAGTATCAGTCCAGGCCTACGCTAGAAAATTGTGCCAGCATAAGTGTCAGCTAGGACTGGGGAAAAGTCACAACCCCTAGGTGACAGAGCTATATCTGCATCAGCAGAAGAACTGCCAACATATTAGTGTCCTCCAGGGAATCTTGCCGTCATAGTTATACTTAGATAGGCACTATAGTGTATGTATGGCCTCTAATGAATTGAGTGCTATGTAAAACACAAGAATAGACACATTTTCTTTTTAAAAATGAAAGATTGCATTCTGTGAATGTAGGCTGGGTGTTGGGCACCATTGTTATACATGTAGGTTTTAGTGTGTAACCCTTCTGCCCCTCTGAGTTGGCAGCAGCAACAAGGGCCCGGGTTCAGTATCCAGGGGTTCCGTTTCAATAACACAATGCAAAACTGGCTCGAGCCCCCACACAGTGACCTGGGACAATTACATACCACCCCCTCTTGCAAGCACAGAGTCTGAGTGTAGCAAAATCCTTTTAATAAAGGAGGGAAACAACATGGCCATATTGGGGAAACACCACAAACAGGATTCATAACATAAATGATGAGCTAAAGACCCACCAAGTAAGTTTTGGCAATGTTCTTTTCCCTTTAGGGTCTTAAGTCCAATCACCCCAAAGTCCAACAACCCAAAAGTCTCTGTCGCCCCAGAGTTCAAAAGTTTATCTGCAGAGTTTACCCCCCCCCCCAGCCTGGGTGGAAATGGGGGGGCAGACAGGGTGTTAAGGGGCACCTTAAGTGGGCTGGGGCCGACTGCCCCGCCTCTCTGTGGAGTTCTGCTGCAGTCTTCACTACAACCGGCTCCACTCCACCAGCTGTGCCGCTCCTCCAGCCGACCTGTGAACTACTCCAGCCATCCCCGCAAATGGCTCGGCTCGGCTCCCCATTCCGTGGACTGCTCCAACCGCTCCACTCTGCCAGCCACTTAGTGATAGATCTTCAGGTTCCCCCACTAGTTAACACATCACTCAGTGATCTCAGCTCAGTAAGTTTAGCTCTTTTAGTGATTTCAGCTCATAGCAGGGGAGCCCCAGTGCTGGTGCACTATTGGCCCAAAGTGAATTCAGCTCAGCAGCCTCTAGATGGACTCCTAATGGAATCAAAATTAGCTCTGCTCTTCAACAGTGGAGAGAGAAGGGGGTGCAATTGGTGTTCCAGGCCCATACTATCAGATACTAACACACACCAGTCCCCAACCTCTCACAATTCACTGGGTTTTGGCACCCATGTCCCTTATCTAGTGAGTGCTACTTAGTTGATGGTGAGATCCTCTGTCATGAAACTGGTTCATAATCCCTCATTCACATAATCAGGGTAACAACACTTTATTCCTCCTGCCCCAATAACAGAGAAATTGGGGATCCCACAGCTGTCAAAGTGACCATTTTAGGCTGCTGTGGGCTATGTTAGGTGGGGTGGGTGTGCCTATGCAAACAAGATCAGCTCCTGAAATTCTTTTCGACACTCGCCATAGTTCACCACCAGATGTCAGGGTAGAGCTCATCCTGACTCTGCTTACAAATACATGGTCTTCCATCTTTTTTTGTTGTTGCCTGTAACATATCCAAGAAACCTTTGATGGAGCCTAAGTGATTTATTTAAGTCTACCCTGCCCCAGATTAGAATGTTTTACCATTCCCATTACATCTTGTCACCCAGTCTAATGTACTTACAAAGATTCTTCCCACCCCCCTTAGAATTTCATATCCGATTTAAGAATGAAAATCCATGTGTTCTGTTTGTGGTTAGTCAATAGTTTAGTTATTTTTGTTTGGACTGAAAAGAGGGTTCAGATGAGATCTGATAGCCAGTTTCATCTTATCAATAAAAGTCTGTTTTTTAAAGAAAATAATCTCTAGTCACAATCAATGTCTTTTTTTAAAAAAAAAAATCTTTTCAACTCTACTTGAAGATTTCATTAACCCGTCTCCTGCCACCCTTGTATGTTTTCATTGTTTAACTGGAATGCTTGGCTATTAAGTGCCTGATAGATAATAATGTAAATTCTCTATCTGGATGGTCAGTATAGTGGACAGGCATCAAAACATTTAGGTTGATAGACAATTTCTCTAGAGTCGCATGCAAGTAAAATGAATGATTCTGAAGAGGAATTAAATTAATAAAGTAGAATGCAATGCTGCTTTGTTCAAGTCCCAGGGGCTTGGATCATCTTTAGAAAAATCAGTAAAGTCTGGGGAATGTTAATAATCATAAAAATGTTACGTTTGAGTCATAGCTGACACAATCTACTGATGGTTTGTTGTGTCCTTATGGGAACCTCCTCAACGTTAATGAAAACATAAACAATTTTTTTCTTACGTTTTGCTCATTTCCTTTGTACGAGCTCATTTAATGCTATATAGAACCTGTTGGAATGGTAGTGAAAGTATATAATTATACCCTTTCATAATTAAACTAAACCACAACAAAGTTCAAGTAACATTAGCAGCTGGATTTTTATCTGGTAAAACAAGGCAATTCAGAGTTGATGTTAACTCTGCTTTTGGCATTTTAAGACCTAATGGTATACTAAATCATTAGTTCTCTAGCAAGGAGCTTCTTACCAAATTATTTGCCAAAATTCAGGACTCACCCGTATTTAATAAAACTGTTGTTCTACTTGGCTTCTTCTGATCTTCAGCCTTACTGGTGTTGCAATGGGAACTTGGGTTGTGGCTGCTGTAGTGCTGTAGTTGCAAGTGCCAAGTGACCGGGGGCAAATAAATTTAGACCAGCTTACAAAATGTTGAGCACTGGGTTTATGCTTGGTGCCACCGAGGAGAGTGGATGACTTGAGGGGAAAAGGTGGCTAGGTTGCTCCAGCAATGATCAGGCGAACTGCTGTGTGCTCTGTTCTCTGGCCTGCCCTGACATTCATTTGATAAGATCCATTCCCTGACAGGGAGTGGAGCAGCTGGTACAAAGCTGGCATACCAAAAGCAGGTGGAGCTAGGGTTGCGGACTGTGTGTGTGTGTGTGTGTGTGTGTATGTGTGTGTGTGTGGGGGGGAAATGGCATCTTAGGTGTATTCTGTTACAGCATGGCTGCATTCTCTATTATATAACGGTATTTCAATTTGCTGTCTCTTAATTGCTCTTGCCTTTTTTACCTTATCTCTTCCTGCACTTTGCTTTCTTCCTTCATTTATTTTCTGTCTTTGTTTTTCACTTAATCTCTTTGTTCTATCTTCCCTCATGTTCTTTCAGTCCCTCACTATTTCCTTTGTCTTTTCCTTCCTTCTCCTGTTGTTAATTTACCCAACAATCCCCATCCTCAGTCTCTCCATCCTTTCCAGTACTTCTATTTTCTGATCAATCTATCATACCTCTGTTCCCCTGCATCTCCCCCAAAACCTATTCAGATCCAGCCTCCACTCAGGACCAGCCCAATTGGAAATTACTGGGAATATGAAGGCACCCTTTGAGAGTGCAGGCCACCCTCCTGAGACTGTCTGAGATTAGCACAAAAATGGAGTGTATAAACATGGCTGCTTGATGTTGTGTTGTCAGAAAGACAGATGGAATGGCCTCCCAGCCTTGGCTCCCTTATGCATCTCATTGCAAGGACAAAGGGGAGGAAGCTAGCTGGGGAACTTGCCTCTTTCTCTCAGCACACAACAGGCAGAGGTGAGGATTGAACTGAGCTCAGCTCAGAAGCACAGAGGAAGTTATAGAACTGAGGCAGAAGACTCCAGTTTAGGAACCCTTGGTTTAAATCATTCAGTTTGGAGATAACTAAACACTTGTTTGATAGGTTTGCTGTAAGGATAGAGGCCAGATATGATTCTGCATGTTCTTGCTTTTGGGAATTAAAATCAGATACATGTGTGTTTTTGCGAGATTAATCTTTTTAACAATTGTAGCATAATACACTGTGTACATAACCTGCTCCCCTCAGTTTAAAAAAAAAACACCACCAAAACTTTTGCAGTTAATATTAAAGATCTGACTTGCAGTGACAAAAAGCAAAGCAATTATTAAAGCTGCTGGTCCATCATTAACTCAAAAAGTAATATAAATGTCTCCTGAACTCATGTAAACTCTGTTTCAGTCACCTTCCATGGTAGCTGATGCCACATTTATTACCCTTAGTATGAAAGAGTTTTGCCTAATTTACGTATTTACAAGGAGCTTGAAATCCCTTGTATAATTTTGAAAAGCTACTAGATCACTAAAGTCTTCTCTTACCTGGAAAGAACTCAATTTTTCCTCCTCCCTCCCTCTCCCCACCATTACTTTCCTGAGATCTGGTATCTTCCTTGTTCTATGTCAAAGGGCTTGTCTACCCCCGGGCCATGTAGGAAACTTAATCCAAAATAACTAAAGATGTGAATTTAAAGTAGATTGAACTGCATTAAACCTCTGAATATAAGTGGACTTAATAATGTTTCAGTTCATTCACATAAGTGAATTAAACTAAACCGAATTCATCTTTTGGATGGTTTACCCCCCCAACTGCAGCTTTCTACTAAAAATTTTAATTACAGTGTCTCTCCTCCCTCCGCCAAAAAAAAAAAAAAAAAAAGTGAAACCAGAACTGGCTAAATTGTGGTTTTTGGTTAGGTGTCATTCTATGTCAGGGGTTCTCAACCTTCTTCTTTGAGGCCCCCACAACATGCTATAAAAACTCCATGGCCCACCTGTGCCACAAGAACTGGTTTTCGGCATATAAAAGCCCAGGCCAGCATTAAGGGGTAGCAAGCAGGGCAATTGCCCAGGGCCCCATGCCACAGGAGGCATTCGTGAAGCTAAGTTGCTCAGGCTTCTGCTTCAGCTCCAGGTAATGGGGCTCAGGGCCCCACGCTTCAGCCCCATTCAGTGAGACTTCAGCTTTCTGCCCTGGGCCCCAGCAAGTCTATCACTGGTCCTGCTTGGTGGACCTCCGTAGGGTGACCAGATAGCCTGACTTTATAGGGACAGTCCTGATATTTGGGGCTTTGTCTTTTATATAGACGCCTCTTACCCCTCACCCCCGTCACAATTTTTCACATTTGCTGTCTGGTCATCCTAACCCCCTGAAACCTGGTTGTGGCCCCCGGACCCATGGTTGAGAACCATTGTCCTTTGTATTTTCATGCTTACTTTTACATAGACTAGGAGCCTCATCCTGAACATAACTCCCTATCGAACTCCCCTTGAACTCTCTGTGGGAGGATAAATACTCCTTAAACCAATCACTTTTCAACTGATTGAGTCTTGTAAATTGCAACACTAACACAGTCCTCCTTGGAATTGCTGAACTTTCTTATAAGAAGGCTAATTGTCTCCAAATATGCAAACAGGAATTATGTTGCTTTATAACATGTTATTCAAGAGGCAAACATGTTTATGGGGATACTATCAAGGTTGCTAGGTCCCAGATTTGACCAACTGTAACTTTTCTTATCGCACTCTTGCAAAGTGCAGGTAAATGGTCAAGTTTGTCCTAGATAGTGTTTGTTTTTCAACATTTTGGGGGGGGGGGGGGAGCGGGGGAAGGGGAAGGTAAGTTCTGAGCAGCCATGAACAACCCTTTACGTCAACAAATGGTAAAGCAAAACAGGCTGCAAAGGGTGCGTCTGGCATGCTGTCTATGGCATCTTTCTTCTTGAAACATTACACTGGGTGCTCTGTGGGGTCCGGGACTGAAGCCTGAGTAGGGGGTAACAGATGGTGAGATGGGAACAGTGAGGACACACATTGCTCCCAGCCCCACAGGCAATCTGCAGGAAAGTTTAATACATTTCTTAACAACTCCACTGTCCCCTATTTCATGAGTCTCATGGACAAGTGTAGAATGGAAAGACCAGGCAAGCCTAGCATGAGTCTAATACCACAGCAGGCCCTGAAGCCAGACTGAAGACGCATTGCCTGGGTTGTCATGTGCCTCCAGTGGACCACTGAGACCTGTGATGCTTGGGAGCTGAACCCCCTGCTTCTTTGGTAGAAGGAGCAAACCACCTACTGAAAGTAGGAAACTTGGTCAGGAGATGGTGAATGTGACAATATAGCCACACCTGTTGCTTTTCTCATGGGACTAAGTGATGAGTTATATGCATGTGTGCATGCACACGCGCACACACACTTATAAATATAGCTTGATAGTATTCCTTTAATATGCACTAACATGATGTTATGTATTGCTTCATGTATTAAGAAAACAAGAAACATTTAGTAATAGAAGAGAGACTAGCAGGATTTGAAAAATTAGGGTGAATAATTTTTTGATGTGTAAGTAAAAAAGAGTATTTTCATTGTAGCTTGTAGCTATAGTAAAATCCTGGTCAACACAATTTGTATCTGGGGTGGTAAACTTTTATGCCAACTTTGCAAAGTTGATATAAGCATATTTTGTGAATGTTCCATGTTGTCATAATCTTCCAGTTTTTAGCATGAGTTTAGTTCTCCTTGCACATTTGATAGCTCATCTTCAAAGAAATCTCCTGGACTAGCGTTACTTTATATTGCAATTTCTAAAAAAAAACACTGTCCAGTTGCTTATCCATTAGAGCCTTCCTGTTCTTTGAAATGGTTCTTGTTCTTATGTTCTTCTTTGTATTCCTTGACTTCATGTTCTCCACTTAAGAAATGGGAAAATACCAATATTTCATATGCTGAATAGTATTGTTTTTGTTGGCATTAAGTAGTTATTTGCTTTTAACTCTTTTTTGGGCTCAATCCTGTAAGCCCTTTCTCGTGTAAAATTGAAACCAGTCATTTGAGTAGGGTTGTTCATGATCAAGCCCTATCCCTGTTCTGTATTATGATTGAAATGATTAGGTTTTAGCTTATCATTGGTAGGCATGTTTGGAAATATAGAGAAGATAGGAATTTTGACTTTGGGACAATCATTTTTTTATTAACGTGAAGACTTCCTGACCTCAATTGAATTAATGTGACTACATAGATTTGTTGTTAAGAAAATCTACCCACTACATTTGTGAAGAGTTTACTGCAAAAACAAAAAATAATTTTACTCCTCCTTTTATTATTACTTGTCTGATCAAAAAGATAAAATGTGCCAAAAGAGCTTAAGATGACTCATTTTAAGTTGTCTGAACTATATTGTTACTAGTCTTAGGGTATCAAATCTTTCTGCCTTTTTTTTGTTTGTTTTGTTCTAACTTTGAAAGAATCAAAGGTAAATGTCTTGCACGTTAAGATGAGCTATAATAAAACATACATAGATAATGTGGCAGCAATCCAAAGATATTAGTATGCATGCCTCTGTCTAGCTGGAATGGCAGCTAGCAGTCATTCTCAACTTTCTGCTGAGTTCTACGCAGTCAGCTTGTTGTGCATACTATCTCAGTGAACTGTACCTAATTTGAAGGATAAAAATTTGAATTGAAGGCCTTCAGTATACCAACTTGCAATATAAAGTTTTGGTAGAAATAGTTTCTGGACACTACTTCCTCAAAGTTAGGGACGTTTTTAATTTTATATTTGTCATGTTGAGGCATGGGGTCCACATTTTTGCAATAGATTTATTACAGAAATTTAAGAATGGAAAAGACCTGCTAGATTTTTATCTAGTCACCGTTCCTGCCAATGCTGGATTATTCCCCACAGCATTTTTTGGTAGTGTATTTCTTTGAAAATGCTCTGAGGCTGTTTTGATAGGGCTGTTTTGTCCTCCCACCCCTGTCTCCCCTTGAAATCAGTTGTAGCCTTTCAACTGACTGCAGTGAGAGTTGGGTTGAGTCCTAACTACCAGCTCCTGCTCCCACTAAGATTCCCAATGATGTGAATGGGAGGAGGATTGGATTGGATAAGGTAGGGAGTGGAGGCTACATTTCCAGAACTAAGGTGGATATTAGATTGGTAACCACTTTGTGTTTTTCTTTTTTAAGGTTGAATGAAGATGCCTAATACGTTAAAATTCTTAGCTGTAGTTAGCTATGTGTAAGGCTGTGATTCTGTCATGGATTCCGTGACTTTCCACGACCTCCGTGACTTTCGCAGCTGCAATGGCCGGTGCAGCTGATCCCAGGGCCGCCACAGCAACTGGCCCCGGGGCTAGCTGCTCGGATACCCCGCAACCAGCCACACCAGGCACTGCTCAGGCCGTCCCGGGGCGGCTGGCCCCAGGGAGCGCCTGAACAGCAGTCCTGGGGCAACTGGCCTCGGGGTGCACCCAAGCAGTGGTCCCCGGGGCCTCGGAGCAGGGGTTGCTGGGGACAGTCAGCCCCCGCAGCCACTGCAGGGGCTAGCTGTCATCCCAAGGGATGTTAGGAGCTGCTAAGTTTTAGTCAGGGGTATTTCTATAGTAAAAGTCATGGACAGGTCACTGGCTGTGAATTTTTGTTTACTACCTGTGACCTGTCCATGACTTTCACTAAAAATACCTGTGACTAAATTTTAGCATGTGCAGTTAAATAATTTCGTAGTGAGATCCTTTGACTAAGTATCGAGCGAACTAAGGACAAAGTTGCATGGCGGAATCAAGCCAAAAGCCCTTGAAACCTGCTTCAAATGGTTCAAAGTGCAAAATCAATAAAATAATAAGGGCAAGATCTTTTGCCTTTTAGATGCACTTTGGCACCCTCTGCAAGAAAAATTCAGAATTTTGTTGAGTAAAAGCCATCAGCTGTCTGGAGATGAGCACTGGCACTACAGGCTTAAATTATTAAATAATAGAGGAATAGGAATTGTTAAAGATGAACTGAAGCGCATTTGAGGGGGAAAATGACACCTGAATTTCCTAATTAATGTTGTCACCAGGAATCAGAGTAAACTCTTCGTTGCTGCCTGGCACCTCTTCTGTTACTCCCATGTTTACCATACGCTGGACTTGTGGCATCTGTATTGCTGCTGATCATTGCTGGAGCTGTGCACTCGTAATGTATTCATTCACTATGCCTATCCAGTTCTCAAGACTCTTACTTCTTATCCTAAAGGACATAGAATACCAAATTAAAAAAAAATACATAAAATGGTCACCCACCAAACCTTTCCAGTCTTTGCATTTCATGACTAAATAATTTTATCTCCATTCTGTATTCACTGTGCTTCTCTGTATTTTGTGCAGGTAATATCTAGGGGGAAAACATTACAGAAAGAAATGAAGTTACTTGGCTTTCAAAGGCAATTGCAAAGTATTGTAAAGACAACCACAGTAGATATAGTGAATGTACAGGATTTAAAGTTCAAATTTGTTAGATTCCCCTTTTTTAGTGACACTAGTATCCTACTGTATGGTGGGCATATGAGTAATAACAGCATGTCAAGTGTCCTCAGGATAGCAATTTATTTCGGTCTTTTTAAAATGTAACCTCAGGTAATACAATTTAAGAAATTACTTTTCTTTGGGTTTCTGACAATTTGGGAAGTCGGGTACTGCTAAACTATTTTTAATAGTTGCTATTTAACAATCAGATGTTGGGTTTTTCTTCCCAAAGCCAGATCTTTCTCTGTTACAGGGATTGTATGTGAGAGAGAATGAATATGAGTGGGGGAGTCAACATTTTTATTTTTATTTATTTTTTTGAGGGAGAGAGATCTGTCAGAGAGACTTCTGAGCAAGGCCTCATACAAGGGGCTGCAGAAGAGAGCAGAGCAAACACAATTTTAAAAGATGTTTTTCAATATATTTTAAAAAGTTTAGACATCACTTAAAAAAAATTCTAATAAAGTGCATCTCTGCTGTGTGCACAACCAGGAAGCTATGCTTGTGAATATTTACGATGACCATGAGGAGAAACACTTGAAAGATGGCGGTGCTTTTGTATTTTACTAACATAGCTTCACTGGTTTATGTGAAGAATTTGCATTAAGGGTTAAGGGCCTGATTTAGCAAAACACTCAAGTGCTTTCTTAACTGTAAGCCAGTAAGTCCTCATTGACACTTATGGGAGTGCCCACATACATACAGGTAAGCAAATGCTTAAGTCCTTTTATGAATTGGAAACACATTAATTAATGTGTGCAAAGACTATGATTGTGAGGGCCATATAAGTAATTTTGAGGTCCATGTGTCGGTCTAATCAGCCAATAGAGCCCTAAAAACTGGTAATGCTAACTGTGGAGAAGATATAGCAGCATGTCTAAGAAATGATTCCGTTGAATATCTCGCCAGCAGGACACCATGAAAGCCCCAAGTGCAAATTAAATCTGTCCTCTTCTGGCAAAACACCTTTAGGAGGTTGTTGGTGCAGTGGTTCTCAACCTATTTACCATTGTGGGCCACATCCAATACCACCTGTATGGCCTTAAGGATGTCACGTGGGCCACAGCACTGTGCTGATTGGGCTGAAAACAACTCGTGGACCGCAGGTTGAGAATCACAGGTGCAGACCCCTGGGGCACAGTAGGGGCCATGATTCAAACCCTCTGTAAATTTCTACTGACACCCCCAACCCTCCCCAAAAAGGGGCGACAAAAGCACATGGATGTTATCAAAAGACTTCATAGCCTATATAAGTTGCTGGCTTTAAATTGTTATGCTAAAGTCCAAATTCTGCTGTTTTCTATTAAAAATGCGTTTTCTTTTTCAAATGGTTCACAGCTATCTTTACAATGCTCTTAAAAAAATTTCAGACTTAAAGAAGCAACAATAACTGACATTACCTTTATTGCTAAGGATTATGTGCATCCTCATAGTAGCTATTAAGTGTTTGTTAGAAGTTTGCGTTCTTTTGGGCCACTGTAAAAGTTTTCTGTGCTCATGCAGCTAAATAAGCGTAGTCTCTTATCCTTCAGTCATTTCTGGAGGTGTTTTGTTTCTATTGTCTGTAGTCACATAACTAGAAAAGCTGATATTTTTTTTGTAAAGCAAACCCCACCTCACTGAATTTATCAGACCATTGTCTGCATTGTGACTTTTAAAACCTGTGAAAGGATGTTTGATAGTGAGCAGCATGATTTGTGGCTGTTGTCTTTGTGGAAGACTCTAATATGCAGTGCTGAACTATAGTAGTAAGAACTGTGTTTGAGACTGTAGAGTGCAACAGGATCCATGCCATGGTCATAGTACAGTTTTTAATTTGTTCATTTTTTTGATAAGGCTGATCTCTCAAAGGAGAGTATGTGCAGTGGCTTTCAAAGGGGAACTTTCGCTTTTGTAGGTTTAATTCTATAGTTGGTAGAGTTCCAGTTGAGAGGAGGATAAATTGTGGTGAGTCCTCCACAATCTCTATCTCCTTTTTGGTTAATAAGGGGGAGGGGCAGTAGGGAGTGGGAGGGAGAGATGAGGGGGGAAGGTGTGTGTGTGTGTGTGTGTGTGTGTATTATATACAACACACACAATCATCACTGTTTAAAGAATGTTAAATGGTTGCAAAATCAAGAACTCAGCAATTAGAAAATTCCAGAATTAAGGATGGTGCATGGGCACACAATGATAGTCTTGCCTAATATCACAAAGCAGATCGAGGTGGGGAGAACCACCATGGGTCAACAGAATCATACTTCCCGGAACAAGGTGTTCCTCTGCAGAGACAAAGCATGACAAATGTTAGCTCCAGTGACAGATTGCCTGACTTGGTACATTTGTGATGTATGTATGGATGGCTGAATTCCATGCATATGGGTGTAGAGAGTGCCACACTCTCGGTATGTGCATGTAGGTGCTGTATGTCAGGCATTCCACCTCTTGTTCACAGTTCTAAAGACATTCCGATTTGGGAAGTTCTCGCTGGAGCGCTGCAACTCCAGAATGAAGCTATTAACTTGCATTTTGTTTTCTGGCGCCTGCTTTTGGCATGACTACACTCTCTCTCAAACTTGGCAGCATCTATTGCCTGACTTAAAAGCTTTCATTGCGTCTTTAACTCACCGTGTTCAGCCAGGTCATTGCAACACATTTTTGTTTTGTTTTGAGGAGCTTCACAACACTTGGCGACACTCAGGGAACTAGTGACATTTCTGCCTCCACTGTGTGGTTCAATTACAGGAAGGAAAAATTTGGGAAGCCGCTTATGCTGCAACATATTTCACTGCATACTTATGGTATAAAAGGCATCATAGTACTTTCTTCTAGAGGGACATATAATACATAGACTTAAGGGATTCTCTCCTAGTCCCAACATAATGAATGTTAAAATAGAAAGATTACTAAAAAATGTATTGTAGAAAACAATCCTGCAATGGCAGAGAGAGAGACTTGACGACCTAGTCGTTCTTTTTCACCTCTATTTGCTGCCTGTACATTACTCTAATGCACAAAGGACACAGAAGGAGTTAGTTAATGCAGAAATTCAATGGGCCTAGTCCTTGGCTCTGGCCAAGCTGTGCTTTCTGCAGGGCTCCAAATGAGGAAGGGTTGCAAAGACAATCTTATGCCACATTTATTCCCCAATCTGGCCACAGTCCAGTTCAGACTGTCACATGTCCTGGAAGTGTTCATGTTTTTGCCCAGCTGCCAGTGATCCCAAGGGGCTCCTCTTACAGCCATGAATATAGTGGCACTTCACCCAACCAAAATAAATACATTTGAAACCTTGGTAGATCTGTAAGGTGTTTCACACTGTGTAGCTTCCCTCTGTGGTGATAAATTAGTGATAGTTCCTTCATATTTATCTGAAAACAGATGGTTGAAGTAGGATGTTTTGTGAGAAGAGTTGTCATTCACAGGAGTGACCAATTGAGCCCATTTTAGTGGTAGATGAGTAGTGGTCTAACAGTTCTGATATAATTGCCAAAGTAATATCATCCTTTCAGTAAACTTAAATATCTTCCTTTCTTGTCTATAGCAGAGCCAAGTACTTTAAAAGAAAAGGTACAATAGCAGATTAAATTTAAGTGTAACTGCATAGCCAGAGAAGAAATGGAACATCCTCTGCTGGCATTAATGGGCTCCTTTTCCAGTTGTCCTTCCCCAAGGACTTGTCTGGCCTATACATTGTAAATGTTAAAAGGCATTTCTAAAGTGTCATGGTGATTTCTCACAACTATGATGAGTCTGTTTTTAACCCAGCTTTACTTGTAATTTCCTACAACAGTTTTATTGTTACTGTTGACTAGATCAGCCATTGTAATGTGAGATAGGGTATGTGGTTAAGCCATCTTTTTCCATTTACATACACCAAAACCCAGGTAGTTTTCTGTCTATTAATACAGAAAGCTGCTTTTTTTTTTTTTTTTTTTTTGAGATACCCGGAACATTTTTATTTCTTCAAATAAAAAATGAAGTATCATATAATCATAGAATTCAAGATCAGAAGGGACCATTATGATCATCTAGTCTGACCTCCTGCAAGATGCAGGCCACATAAGCCGATCCACCCACTCCTTTAGCAAGCGACCCCTGCCCCATGCTTCGGAGGAAGGCGAAAAACCTCCAGGGCCACTGCCAATCTTCCCTGGAGGAAAATTCCTTCCCGACCCCAAATATGGCGGTCAGCTGAACCCCGAGCATGCGGGCAAGACTCTCCAGCCATACCCTCTGGAAAAAGGTTAAGAATATCATATCATTGACCCATTGTACTATTTACCAGTGTGGCACTTAATTGACCTATTGACTAAGCCCGTTATCCTATCATACCATCTCCTCCATAAATTTATCTAGCTTAATCTTAAAGTCATGGAGGTCCTTCGCCCCCACTGTTTCCCTCGGTAGGCTGTTCCAGTATTGCACTCCCCTGATGGTTAGAAACCTTCGTCTAATTTCAAGCCTAAATTTCCTGACTGACAATTTATATCCGTTTGTCCTTGTGTCCACATTAGCACTGAGCTGAAATAATTCCTCTCCTTCCCTGGTATTTATCCCTCTGATATATTTAAAGAGTGCAATCGTATCTCCTCTTATCCTTCTTTTGGTTAAGGAAAACAAACCGAGCTCCTCAAGTCTCCTTTCATACGACAGGCCTTCCATTCCTCAGATCATTCTAGTGGCCCTTCTTTGTACCCGTTCCAGTTTGAATTCATCCTTCTTAAACATGGGAGACCAAAACTGCACACAATACCCCAAATGAGGTCTCACCAACGCCTTATATAACGGGACTAGCACCTCCTTATCCCTACTAGAAATACCTCGCCTAATGCATCCCAAGACCGCATTAGCTTTTTTAACGGCCACATCACATTGCCTACTCATAGTCATCCTACGATCAACCAGGACTCCTAGGTCCTTCTCCTCCTCCGTTATTTCCAACTGGTGCGTCCCCAGCTTATAACTAAAGTAGAGGGTTCTGTGTAGAAACACATCTCTGAATAATATGCTTCTTTTTAGTAAGAGTGGTGATAGTTTTTAAATGACATTGACATAAGTACAATAGGAATGGCCATACTGGGTCAGACCAAAGGTCCATCCAGCCCAGTATCCTGTCTGCCAACAGTGGTCAATGCCAGGTGCCCCAGAGGGAGTGAACCTAACAGGTGCTGGTCAAGTGATCTCTCTCCTGCCATCCATCACCACTCTCTGACAAACAGAGGCTTGGGACACCATTCCTTACCCATCCTGGCTAATAGCCATTAATGGATTTAACCTCCATGAATTTATCCAGTTTTCTTTTAAACCCTGTTATAGTCCTAGCCTTCACACCCTCCTCAGGGAAGGAGTTCCACAGGTTGACTGTGCGCTCTGTGAAGAAGAACTTCCTTTTATTTGTTTTAAACCTGCTGCCCATTAATTTCATTTGGTGGCCCCTAGTTCTTGTATTATGGGAACAAGTAAATAACTTTTCCTTATTCACTTTCTCCACATCACTCATGATTTTATACACCTCTATCATATCCCCCCTTAGTGTCCTCTTTTCCAAGCTGAAAAGTCCTAGCCTCTTTAATCTCTTCTCAGATGGGACCCGTTCCAAACCCCTAATTATTTTAGTTGCCCTTCTATGAACCTTTTCTAATGCCAGTATATCTTTTCTGAGATGAGACCACTACATCTGTACGTAGTATTCAAGATGTGGGCATACCATGGATTTGTATACGGTCAATAAGATATTCTCCGTCTTATTCTCTACCCCCTTTTTAATGATTCCTAAAATCCTGTTTGATTTTTTTGACTGCTGCTGCACACTGCATGGACGTCTTCAGAGAACTATCCACGATGACTCCCAAGATCCTTTTCCTGATTAATCGTAGCTAAATTAGCCCCCATCATATTGTATGTATAGTTGAGGTTATTTTTCCCAATGTGCATTACTTTACATTTATCCACATTAAATTTCATTTGCCATTTTGTTGCCCAATCACTTAGTTTTGTGAGATCTTTTTGGAGTTCTTCACAGACTGCTTTGGTCTTAACTATCTTGAGCAGTTTAGTATCATCTGCAAACTTTGTCACCTCACTTTTTACCACTTTCTCCAGATCATTTATGAATAAGCTGAATAGGATTGGTCCTAGAACTGACCCTCAGGGAACACCACTAGTTACCCCTCTCCATTCTGAAAATTTACCATTTATTCCTACCCTTTGTTCCCAGTCTTTTAACCAGTTCTCAAACCATGAAAGGATCTTCCCTCTTATCCCATGACAACTTAGTTTACATAATAGCCTTTGGTGAGGGACCTTGTCAAAGGCTTTCTGGATTCCCCCCTGTCCACTTGGTGAATGCAATGCCTATTTGTCAACCAATTGAAGGAGCCTTCAGCCAGAGGCAGGCTTACAGTTCTTGTCTACTCCAAGTACACTTCCCATCTGTACCAGGCTTGTCACATGTAGACATCCCCTCTTTCAGTGATTCCTTACTACCTTGTAAGTCCTTAAGTCGTAATCAGCCTTTCCCTGTATGTACTTAAATCCACAAGGTGGCTGAGAAGAAAAACATTTTTGTTGTGTGCAGTTCACCCTACCTTCCACCCACCTCCATCGTCCTTGTGGCAGGTGTTATCTTTTCTCACTATAAGAATCTGGCAACCCTATATAGTCATGAAGGGCCAGATTCTCTAAGGTGCTGAGCACCCTCTGCTCCCATTGAATTCTCAGGATTGGGCCCAAAGAGAATAAGATTGTCATTGCAGTGTCCTGTAATAAATATAAGAGCAGCAGGAAAATAACATAGTTCAGGTTTAAGGATGAGGGAAGGGAATGCTGTGTAGTGGGGTTGCTGAATATTCGCTGTTAATAACAGTACCATCCTTCGTGCATGCTTGCTTATATAATTTTGAAGGAATGCAGCTGGTTAAACTGTGTGCATCTCCGTTGCTTATTAAACTGTCTCCAGAATGCCTACACTATGTTGCCTTCTGCATGAGAAGGGTTAAGAGGAGACAATATTCTGTCAAAGACCTTGTTTTTAATTTTGCCTCTCACACTGGCACAGATCCGGCTAAGAGCAGCCCAGATTAGTACGGAAAACCTTTGAAGAGATTTAAGATGTCCTTCAGCCAGTTTGAAGGTTTTGTCTTGCAAATCCAGTACAAGGGCGCCTGCAGGCATCTCGACCCTTGCTGTGCTGCTGATGCAGCTCAAGGTCACACTAACCCGCCCTGTGACATTCAACAACAACAAAAAAAAAATTATGCGGTGAAACTGCTTCAGCATTCAGCCAACCAACAACTTCCTCAGTTCCTCACTAAAGGAAGAAGTGTTTCTTTCTCTTTTTTTGGCTCTGTGGATTTTTGCTGTAGGAAATAATCCAGGATTTCTGGTGTGTGTGATGACAAGGTCATTTCTTAATTAGAACACATGTAAAGAACAAAGCTAAATGGCTTCAAAACAGCTTTGTAGTTGATGGAGAGGATTTAAATTATTTAAAGAGATAGTCACCCAAGTATGATGGAAACTGAATTCTAAAGACATTAACTCTTTCACTGCGCTGCGATTTCCATATGTTACTCAAAAGGAAATGTCAAACTTCATGAGAAATACTCTAATTGCTATTAAAAGAACATTTTCCATCTGTTTAAAAATAGGACAACAATGTGCATATAATGATGATCTGTATCTGAATTATAAAAGTCAGAGAAAACTTTTTTTTTTACCCTGAAATGCTACTCAGTGGCTATAGAACAAGAGTATAAAACTTTGTTTCTGAAAGATCAGTGAATCATTCCTGCTGCTGTACTAATCTTTAAGTGATGCTCACTGTATATATAAAAATGTTTGATTTTTTGTGTTCAAAACGGTTACCTTAAGAAATGTGGACTAGTTCCCACACCACTGAAAAATATTATGAAGGAGAAGCCCGGTGGAAGATGTATTTGAGAGGAGGGAGAGTGCTCATTTGTAATATAAAAAAGGGCTAACTGCAGTTAAACTTAAAACACTTTTTTTTTTTTGCACAGTGCATGACATAAGATGTCTTGGAATAAGGATTTTTTTTTTGATTTTGTGTTTGGTCCAAAATATGAATGCAAAATACTGATTCAGTATGGTTGTTAACAGTGTGCTGGGGTGCTTTATATTGGTCATCAGTGGTTTTTTTTCTGTCCTTTTTTTTTCCCGTGTCTTCCGCCCTTTCTTAACCCCCTACTACTTTTCTTTTTAACCGTAGGGTAGGAAGAGAGCCCAAAATTTACTATAATGCTGTTATGATAGACTTGAGAGAGGAGGAGAAGGAAAGGATGAGTATTAATGTCCTATAGAGCCTGGCTTTCATGCATTGCTGCAAATTGCTGTCCTCTTAAACTGCAAACTTAAGTTAGTTAAGCTGTTTACCAGCTTTTAAAAAAAATTATTATTCATGAGGCAAGAAAATTTTTGCCAACAACATGGAGTAATGTGACTGATTTGCATTCTTTGTGCTTATACAAGGAGAACTGAAATAAGGAGAAATATTTCCCCCTTAATCTGAAGTGTAACACAGTTGTTGACACTTCAAATAGAGATTTAAGGGCTTTCAAATGTAAATGAAATAACACACATGATGGATTTATAATTTGAATTGGTATTCTGGTATTTCTGGACAAACCACCTCAATGTAGAATGTCAGATGCTGTGAACATTAAATGTCAGGCTGAAATTAACTATCTTAGTATAGATAAATTGTGCTTGCTCTTGGTGGGGACCTCCCTATGAGACAGGAAACTGAGCCTTTGCCCGGATAAAAGGGCAAGAGTAGGAAATGCAACTTCTTTTCTTCTTGGGCTCCTTCCCCTCCCCCACCGCGTTCTGCACTTGCTCTCTGGCAGCAGGCATGTAAGAATAAAATGATGGAGGAAAACAGACTCCATGCAAGAAAAATGGATAGAAGAAAACTGATACGCTGTGTAAAATCTGTACAATCTTGCCCTTGCCTGGGGTGTAGTATGCCCTGAACATTATGTGAGACCTAAGCTCACCTGCTAGTAACTTCTAATTTACTGTCCTAATTCATCGATTTGTTATCACTAATTGTACTTCATTTACTTCTGTGTAGTTTCCAGTACCTAAAGGGTTGAAAGGTTGCTGTAATTGGCACCCGCAGCTGCTCTTTCTTTTGACAGGGGATAATTTTGCAGCCTATGCTTTGTGTGACAGCTGCCTAATTGGGCATTCTCCCCTTGTAGCAAGCCTGCCTCCTCCAGCCTCCCTGCTGACAAATGGTGGTGGATTATAGATGAGGACATGCTGACCCATTCGACCTTGCTGAGACTGCGGGGAGGGGCCTCCTGCTACTTGAGGGAAGCTTTGGGTCATTTAAAGGACAAGGTCATGAGCCAGGTGGGGAAATGACATGATATCACATGACAATAGCCTGATGACACGGTCAGTATGTCAAGGACAAACTCATCAGTATTGATTATGCTTCTCTCTTATATCTCATTGAAGCCACTGATGTTTCAAAAGTATTTTGCTAATTTAAAGGTGGTAAAGTACCAAATGGTAACGTCAGGGTTGTGTTTGAGTATTTTTACATTTATTTCTTCTAAATACAGATCCCACGGGAGAAGCAATATTAGTTAAGCCCTGTCAATAATGATTTATAGCGGTGGCCTTGATGTATTTTATAAATGTGCGTACATTCTCGGTCTCACTTACTGCTCAAGAAATACCAAAAAGCAAATGCAACTAGGCAAAATTAAAGGAGAAATACACTGCTGTTAAATTTTAACATTTCTCTTCCCAGTCTTTGTATAGCGATAATTCAGTAATTTACAATGCGTGCATGTGCACCCCCACACATTTATAATAAAAATATTTGTTTATAGATGTGTTCATATCGTGTAGTGGTAAAATATTATAGTAGTTTAAATGAAAGGAAGGAAAGTTTAAAGGAAAACTTTTTAAAGTAGCTTTAGGGCTATTTGACTAAGGTAATGCCATGCCCATTTTAAAGGAGTAATGCAATATCCAACTATGCCAGCCAACAAAAACCTATTAAATGATTTTGAAAATATATGTTGTGAGTACTGCTGACAATATTTGAGAGTATCTGGATGTTACTTTGCTATGCTAATAAACTTCAAGGTAAATGAACAGCTTGTTTGACTTTTGCAATGTTAGACAAAAGTGAAATGCTTATTCTTTCATAGATTGATTATGCTAAAAATTAAAGAGAAATACTTTAAAAAGAAAATTCCTCCAAAGTACGTTAAATGTGTGTTAAACTTCATGGCATAATTTCCATTTTAGCTTCTTCAGAACAGTTTCCCATATACATTTTGTTTCTGAAACAGTCAGCCTTTCACTACAGAGAGCAGGGTTCACTAGTTCTCATTTCAAGGAAAACAAAATTGTTGGATGCTCCTATGTCTAAATCTCATCAGTTCACCAGGATGTAATTTTACTCCCCTGAGGTAAAAAGCCGTCAGTGGTAAAGTGTGATGAATTAGTTCACTCAAGTAGACGCGTCCGTGTGCGTGTTTAATTCTGACCTTGCTGTGCATGTGTTTAGCTCCTCTCAGTGCCTGAGTCAAGCCTGGTGGAGGTTTAATCCTGTGCCCTTGTACACGTATACTTGATTAGTAGTTGTGGTTATCTCAGCAGAAGACATTCCGCCCTCCTCCTTGTATTGGTCGGGACCCAGGCATTGGGGAGTCAAGTCGAAGGAGAAAGAAAGAGATTTTACATTAGCATTCTATGAAAGCCTTACTGTCTGCAGAACAAATTGATTGCTACAGTGTACCTGTGCTTGGCACTACTGCTGTGAAAGAAAGGTATGGTTGTAATCTGTTTTATCGTATTACATGTTGTGACACTCCAGGAATATTTAACATTCAGCTCTTTCTTTGGCACATGCTGTAAGTTTATGTAAAGAACAAGAAATGAATGAAAGTTTGTGCAAGCATTGAGTCTGCAGCTTTGTTTACTACAATCAACTAAGCCCATTCTAATAAGACAAATTTGCTGTATACTTCACTGATAACATAACCAGATTGATAACAAAAACCCACATATAGTGCTCAGTGACACAGATTCGTGTCACTGGTTGCAACATGCCTGCACAGATGCAATTCCAGGTTGAGGTTTTTTAATATCCAGATGAATGGGGAAAAATCTCACATGTGACTGTTGATTTGTTGTTCTAGTTAACTGATGAGTATGGGTTTTTTCCCCACTTTATTGAACTGGCCCACTGTATTGGTGCTGCAGAGAGAGGAAAAGCAATAGGAATATATTATAGGGTATATAATACTGTTTAATATTATACTAGAACAAGGCTTAGGAAAAAGTCTTATGTAGTGTTTGTGCTCTGTGGTTTATTTTCATTTGCATAGAAATTTGTACTCTTTCTTTAAAAATGTAGGTTAGATCTGTTCTTTTGCTATGTCAGTTACAGACTTTACCTAGTTGATTCTCTGGGTTTTGTTTTTTTTTAAGATGCTGTGCTGATGTCAATTGTATGTTTGATGTGATGTGTAGAACAATCTGTTAATAAGATTCCGGCTGCTTCATATTGAGCTGTACTCAGTGCTCCATTCTTAACATTGCTGAAGTTATATTAGTGATTGTTTGGATGTTTGCTTGTGGCCACATATAAAGAATTTCTGCCCTTGTAATGCAAACAGTCTCAACCAATTAAGTTTAGGACAGGTGGAAGGCTTGTCTAGGACATTTAAATCTTGATGTAAACCCAATCTAATAACTTGATGGGGAAATGAAAATCTATCTTTGATGATTTGTTATCACTATATACAAGTTATCAGAGAGAGGCTTATAAAACTATCCCTCTACACGTTGTTCGAGTAGATGACAAGTAAACAACCTGCTTTAAGGAAACCAGGGACCTAAAAGATGCCAAATGCTGAAGTATAGACATGCATTAAAATAGTTACTTTGATCATATGGCCTGGTAGATTTAAGGTTAACACTTACATAACTGCAGTATGTTTATACAAGAGTATCCTTGATCTTATATTTTACAGCTTGCAAAAAGTGTGAACGTAGCCTTATGGATACAAGTTATTTATCATATAGACCCTTTTGAAAACTATAAATTTCTTCAAGAGGCATGGACCCAGGGGCAACACGATGTGATAGTTTGTACTTAAGTAATGTATAATGAAATTAAAACTATTTAGTCTAACTCATTTATGCAAGGAAAGTACTCTGTGAATGGGATGTTCTTTCCCAGCACCTTTTGTAGTCAATTTAAAGCAATAAAAAACATGTTTTGTAATACAATAAAAACAATTGCACAGGTTCTTTACATTCAAACCATAAGTTAAAAGAAACTGAACAAATTTAGCAAGACTTTTGAAATCAATATTTAATTACTACAACACCATAGAATTGGTTAATTCTTACTTAAAATTTATTCCATTCTGCAATGACTTTTAGCAATTTTTAACCAGTTATTGAAAAGCTGTTTTGCTTTGAGTTCGGAGGGATACATTTGTTAGACAAATACAGGGCAATAATACAGTATTTCAGTGCAAATAACTTTCCTTCATAAATAATTCAACCTATGACTTTAAATAAATGATTAGAGGAAAAGAAAATGTCAGATTCAAACCATGTCAGACCTTGAAAACACTCTACCAGCAAAGATTTTTTGTGACTATTCCAAATATATACATACATACATGCATACTTTTTTTGGATACGCACTACTTTTGGTACAGTGTGCAAGAGGAAGGAAGACTTCTTTTATTTTGTTTTTTAAAGGCAAAAGTTTCCTTAATGTTTATCACTTTTTATGTTAAATGAACTGTCATGGGATCCAGAACAATCTGTATGCTGAGGATGGTGTGTGGATTTGTTTTTTAATTGGACTGTAGGACTACATCTGTAGAATTAAACTTTTGATGCGTGACACAATATGTTAATACATTTGAAAACTATTTCCTTTTGCTGTCAATGTGGTGGGAAAACTTGGCCTGAAATGGATTTTGTGACTCTAATGCATCCGGGTTTTTTACATCAAATTGCTGAACTTTCTGACTGTACAGCTTGCCAAGATTAGAACAGTCTAGTGTGGACCTACCTAGTATAGCTTGCCCTTTGGATACATACAAATATTTTTTAAAAAGATGCAGTTGCCTGTCAAGATGGTATTAAATCATGGAAATGGAATGGAGAGGTTTACAGTTCATGCATCTTCCAGGGTGTTATGCATGCCCAGGTCAAGATTGTGAAACTTGCGTTCCCCATTTCCATCCCCTTCCCTTCTGTTACCATGTTTCAGCATAAGGAACAGAGGAACTTGACCTGTTGCATAACTTTCCTAAGCAAACAGAAGTGTGTGCAAACTATTAATATAATCTTGTGATTGGGTCTGTAGCAACTCAATTCACATTAATGCTAGAGGCAGTTGTGTAATTAACGTCCCCATGTATTGAACTGAGACTATTGCTAAACCTCTTTGGTGGAATTGTTGCATCTATTATGCTGGGTAATTCTCCCTGAAAAATAAAAGTATTGCTAATGTTCTCTATTTTGAAACCTAGGGCCAGATTTTTAAAATATGTAGGTGCCTAACTCCCACTGAAATTAATTCTGTGATTGTTTGCCTTATTTAAAATTGTTGTTGAATGCTGTGTCCATTTTGAATTAACAAACTTTAGTTTTAAGCATACAATTTATCAAATTGAATCATGCAATATGATTTGGAGGGTGGGGAGCAAGCCTGGGGTCCTCTCTCATTTTATGGACTTCATCTACACTAAGAAATTTTGTTTATCTGCAGGCTTTAGGGTTGCCAATTTTGGTAGAGCATATTCCTGGAGGTTTCATTACATGACATAATCTTTAATTAAAGATTAATCTTTAAATTATGGAGAGTCCAGGACAATCCTGGAGAGTTGGCAACCATAGCAGGCTTTCATGACAGTGGTAAAAACAACTGAGCTTTGTCTACACTTGTAGTTCCAGTGTTGCTCCACTGCAAAGAATGAGAAATGTTCTAGTCTAAACAAGGCCACATTGTGTAAATGGCCACAGACACCTATGCTTGTATTTTTCTTTATGTATTCTTATGAAACCATTTGCAAATCTAGAAATTGCTTATTCTCTAAGTAGTAATTTTGGTGCTTAAAGGATGCAAAAGTTCCAAAACTATTATTTTTTTTCTTCACTCTTGATGTGCTTTTCTTCCATTTGAGCCGTAATAAGTAATGATGGATAGCAGAATCAAAGTCTGGGGCTTTATTCCCCTTCTCCCCTCCCCTTCCGAAGTTTCTTCTGGTATTTGCTTTTTTTAAACCAGTGGTATGCACTTTCTAAATGTTTTCTTTCATTAAAGTGATAAAAGCCATGTAAGGAGCCTACAAATTCTACTTATAAAAGGGATCCGGCAACAGAGACATTAAAACACTCTTCAGAAAATGCCACACTTTTTCAAGACCAAACAAGAATGTTTGTGTCTTTGAAGCCTGTCTTACCAATTTCTTTAGCCATAGGTGAAGTTTTGCTAGAGTTTAATAATAAACTCTCATTAGAAAAAGTTAATATTGTTTGATTGAAAAATACAAATTCTTCCTATGCTTTGGCTGCCGCTATACCTATGGAATGATTAATTTCTGAAGGTTAGATTCTGCTGCCCGGTCACAGAGTGGTATCTCCCCACTCTGAGATCAGCCCCAGTGAAATCAATGGGCTCCTTACAGAGTAAGATACAACTTGGTGTGAGGAAGTTGTTCCAAAACCTGGATCTGAATTAGAAAAGCTGTTAAATGTGAAGGAAAAAAATGAAGCCTTATCTGGCTTCTTCAGCTCAGGTCCCTTTCCACTATGGCCCATCAAGGCCTCCATCTTCCTCCAGCATCCTCCCCAATCTGTTTCTCCTCTGCCTAATCAAGCCACTCACAGAAGCACTCCAGGTGACCCAGACCAAGTGGCAAGTAGACGCCTTATGACCAATTTCCAAAAAATGGATTTTTGTGGGAGGGAGCAACAAGTAACGTGTGTGGGGGGTGTGTGTGTGTGTGTGAGAGAGAGAAAGCATTATTCCAAAACTACAGGGATTCTTATTTAGAATCTTATTTAGGGATATGCTTATTTAGAAATTAGTCTGTATTGATAAGTGGTTCAGTAGGACTATGTGGAGGAAGACAGTAGAACAATGACTAGCTGCAAAACTCTGTCTTCTGAAGCTGTATTGCAGTCCCGTCAGCTCTCACAAGCTAAGAAGGCTTGGGCCAGGTCATTACATGGCACTGCTGAGCCAGGGTGGAGAATCTCTGAGGAAAACCAGGGTGCTGCAGGAAATAGTGTCAGCGACCCGGGATATGGCCAATTCAATATTGGACCAGTTGCCCTGGTTAGAGTTGTGCAGTATTCTATTGTTGCATGTGCTATCTGATGTAAAAACCTAGATCTTGACTATATTTGATCATTAAAGACCTCTCATTGTTTTTCTGTCAGATAGGGGTATTTACTATGATGTTCTGGGTATATTCCAAGTCATGTAACTGCAGTCTCCCCCTGCAATCCTGGTTAGATGAGATGATAAACCGCTAGACACTATTTTCTGATACTAGACAGATGTTACGTGTTCACCCTGTATGCACCTATCAGTGGGGAGGAAGGATTGTCTTGTAATTAGTGCTTGACTGAAACTCAGTAGATCTGTGTCCAGTTCCCAAGTCTGCTACAGACTTCATGGGTGACCTTGGGCCAGTCATTTAATCTTCCTCTATCTCAGTTCCCCATCAGTAAAGTGGCGATAATATCACTTCCCTACCTCAAAGGGTAGTTGTGGTGATATGTTCAGTGATGTTTGTGAAGCACTCTGATGCTGCCATGGTGAGGGCCATGTGTGTAGCTATTACCAGTTGTTGTTTTTTTTTGGTTTATTGGTAGTATCTGGAGGCACCAATCAGGGATCAAGCCCAGACTGTCAGGCTCTGCACAAATAAATAACAAAAAGACTTTCCCTTCCTCACAGAGCTTACAATTCAAATATATGACAAAAGATAACCAGCTAATACAACACAGAGATGGTGGTGCACAAGATAAGAGTAAAACAATTGTGATCAGTGTCATAAGCAACGATCACAGCAGGGTTGTTTTGGGTTTTGGTTTTGGTTTTGATTTGCTTTTGCAGAGAAAGAGACATACTGTATTATCGTCAAAATCTTTTTCTCATAGTTAGGTGAAGTGATGCCCTAAAGCCTTATGTGGAGGAAAGTAACTTCTCTTTTCATGCCTCTTGTGCCTTCAGTTGAAGAAAAGTAGACTGCTAAGAATGTTCGAGTTAATCTAGAGAATTTTTGTCAGTGTGTGTGTGTTTACTCCTGTGGCTGTCATTTGGCAAAGAAAATAATTTCATCGAAGAGTAGCTGGGAACTGCACTGGATGAACATTTTTTGTAAGTAGCAATTAGAGGTTATCATGGAGAGCTGAATTTCCTTCTGTGTCCCACCACTGTATAACTTGAGAATAATGGAATCTCTTATTTATAGTTCTGTACTTACACGTGCAGTTTCTCTGGTTGTGATCTGAGATGTATCATTGAGATTAAAGGTGGCTGAACCAACTTCACATGAAAAAACTAACTAGATAAAATTTGATCAAAATGGGTAGCAACTAATCACACAGTAGAGGAGAGAAGGAAAGGATTTACTGAAGAAGGGATTTATTGGCATCACTAGATTTGTACAATGCTTATTTGCACATCCTAGTGCATCAGTTTTATCATTCTTAGGGTTTGTGCTGGGAAGACTAACTTGAGTACTGCTTCCTTTCTTTTGATCGTTCTGTGCTGTTAATGGCCACTACATATTATTGGACCCGGCAGGTGGCTCATTGTCCAGATGCGTTGGAACATTTTATCTATCCTCACCATCAATGAAATCCTCTTTACAATAGTGGAGAAGGGAATCCTCCTATATTATGAAGAGAGGGCCCCCAAACCATGCTGGTATTTCCTTATAACATCAACAAACCCTCTTTGAATATCTCCAGGGGCTTTCTATCATCGTGCATCACTTTCAGGTTTCTTGTCCTGGTTTACGGTATAAGCTCTACATAATTTTGCTTTCACTTATGTCTTTGCCCTCACATTCCACATGCTTCTTGCTGCTCCTATCTTCCTCTCCTTCCCCCACTCATGATGTCATGCTCTTTATCACACTTTCCCATATATGTGGAATAGTATCTCTTCTCTCATCTTCTAGCACCTTCTTTCTTCCTTCCTTCAAATGCCTCTTTGAAACCTATCATGTAAGGAAAACCCTCCTCCCGTCTTCCCTACTGCCAGACTGTTTATTTCCTGAACTGTTGTCCCCGTGTCTTGCCTTAGTTTGTAAGCTCTTTGGAGCTGGAGACATAGCTGTGTTCTGTAATGTGCTGTGTAAATTATTATAGTAATAATTAATGCCATCTTCTACGGCTGGAGATCATTTGCAACACAGTTGTTCAAGGCAAATGTCAAAGGCAGAGTGACTTCTTCACATAAATCTGCCAGAGTAAGGAAAGCCCAGGAGTACTTGCAGCACCTCTTGGTACACCAAATTGTTCAGCTTCAGAGAGGCTATGACTGAAACACTGCCTATGTGAGTTAGGAGAGGAATACCAAGTCAACTCTGGAAAGAAGGCAGGTTCCCTCCCCCCACCCAAGGTAGAGAAGAACAAAGTTTTATTTTAAAGCTTTTTTTAAAAAAAAATCCCCCTAGCACATCCTACTTCCTGCATTAGAGTGGGCCAGGTTCTGATCTCAGTTTTATATTGGAGTCAGTTCAGAGAAATAGAATTTATTTTAGTGGTGTTACGCTGGAGTAAATCTGTAGTAAATGAGATCCGAATTGGAGCTAATGGCTGCTGCCTTCTCTCACTTAAAAAGTGTGGTGAGGTGGGGGCTCCGTTGAGTTAGAAGCCCTTTGTTTTGAGCCAGAAAGGTTATAGGATGATTAAGAAGCATATTGCAAAGCCTTCTCTATTACATTGAACCAGGGCCTAGTTTATATTTAACTAGATCCCTAGGGTGATTTCCTTTCTGTCTCTTTAAATCTCTCCTCAAAATTCACTTTTTTCATCTATTATCTCCACTTTGGCACCATTTGCTCTCATGATTGTTTTAAAAAAATGTATCAAACAACCCACTCTCAAAATAAAGTTCTGCTATAAGCAGTGTTTTCTTTCTTCCTCTAGTCTCTCCTCTGTTTGTAATCTCAGGGATGAAAGTAAGTTTGAATTGGAGGGGGAAATCTCAGAGGGAGAAATTTCACTATATTCTTAATAGCACTAATCAAAGAGGAGGGGAGAGTTCTACTCCCCTTTATGTTAACCCCAGTGAATTCTCCTCTCCTCATCAACACCCACCATGTTCTACTGCCTGTTTCACTGCTTTATCAGTCTTACTTAGTTTGTTGGGTTTTGGGAGGAAGGAACCATATGATGTTTTTTATTTGTCTATGAAGCACTGTCTATCACTATGCTGTTTTTAAAACATTTTCTCCCCAGATCCTTTCTTTACAATAGGAAGGGACAAAAATCGGTTTATTCTGGGGCCTAGTCTTGTTCATGGACCTCATTTAATTATCAGGGGTCAATCTAACTGATGATATAGGTGTGTGAGGTGCCTCAGAGAATCATAGAATATTAGGGTTGGAAGGGACCTAAGGAGGTCATCTAGTGAGTCCAACCCCCTGCTAAAAGCAGGACCAATCCTCAACTAAATCATCCCAGCCAGGGCTTTGTCAGGCCTGACCTTAAAAATCTCTAAGGCAGGAGATTCTACCACCTCCCTAGGTAACCCATTCCAGTGCTTCACCACCCTCCTAGTGAAATTTTTTCCCCCTATATCCAATCTTAACCTCCCTGTCACGGAGTCCATAGGTGATGCTTTGTAACTGCTCCCCACAAAGTCAGTCAGGACTTTGGGGAGCCTCCCCTCCCTTGGAGAAGACTGCCTTCAGGGCAAGAAGCTCACATGGCTTCACTTTCCTGGGTCTGACCTTGGAGCATTCAGCATATGCCCCTCCGTGTGCTTCCCCCAGTGAGTCCGCCCAGGCGGGGTCCTGGGGAAACCAGAGGGTCCTGCACGCACCTCCACTTCGCAGTCAGACATGACTTTCAGCCAGCCAGTAAAACAGAGGTTTATTAGATGACAGGAACACGATCTAAAACAGAGCTTGTAGGTACAGAGAACGGGACCCCTCAGCCAGGTCCATTTTGTGGCCCAGCGAGCCAGACAACTCCATCTGCACTCACTTCCCGTCCCCAGCCAGCTCCAAACTGAACCCCCCTCCAGCCCCTCCTCCTCTGCTGAGTTCTTTTCCTGGGCCAGGCGGTCACCTGACCTCTTTGCTCTCCCACACCTTTAGCATCCCCTTGCAGGGGGGAAGGGCCTAGGCCATTAGTTGCCAGGAGACAGAGTGTCAGCCAGAAACTGAGGCACCCACACAGTATTCAGAGGAAACATTAAGAACAGTCCCGCTTCGTTACACTCCCCCCCCCCTGCCTCGCAGAGACATAGATTTGTTCTGAAAAGTTAACATTCTAAATGTGTATACATGACATGATGAGGAAGGGCAGCAAACAGTAAGGAAGGACAAGCAATGCGTTAACCCATAGACTCCTTTTCATCATGTTGGTTCTGTTGTGTGTTTCATTTGACTCATTTCTCTTGGGTATTGTGGGAAGGATATGAATGGGGAGAACACAGTGGCTTGGCAGGCTAGTCTTGGGAGGCCATCCTTGTGTAAGGAGCGAGCATTTCATGGAAATGCTTGTAGGAGAGGTTTCTGTTACAATGAAGTTGGCATTGGTGAAGCAGAGTGGGTGTAGGGAGAGGGCCTCAATAAGAGATGAAGTCGTATGTAGGTGGGTCAGAGTTACACAGGCCCAGAAAGCTATTAAAGCAAGATATTTAAACTTGGTATGGTGGACCAGGGAATAAGTGTGTGTGGTGGGGTGAGATGTGATCAGAGCAAATGGTAAGAGGGAGAAATTTAGCAGCTGCGTTTGGGATGTACTAGAGGAGGGCCCTGATGATACCGGTGAGGCCAGAGAAGAGCAGGTTGCAGTAACTTAGGCTATGTCTACACTAGTGAGCTTGCAGCGACACAGCTGTACAGATGCAACTGTGCTGCTGTAAGATCATGCATGTAGCCACTCTATGCCAATAGGAGAGAGTTCTCCCATCGACCTAATAGCTGCCACTGCTCGTGGAGGTGGTTTTATGTTGGCAGGAGAAGCTCTCTCGCTGACAAAGCACTGTGCACACAATCACTTATGCCGGTGAAACTTGTCACTCGGGGGGGGGTTGTTTTTTCACACCCTGAGCGACATAGGTTTTGCTGATATAAGTGGTAGTGTAGACATGGCCTCAGTTGGTAGGTGATAAAGGCATGCATGAACTTAACTATGGGGAAAAAAACAGGATTCCATCTTGGAGATGGAGAAAGAAATGTTAACTTAAGGAACAACCTGGACATGTGGCAGAGGATGGAGGCGTTGAAGATGGCCCTCTAGTGAGAAGTAGGTGACACTGGGTAGTGATAGTGCCAATAAACAGTGACAGAGAAAGAAGTAGGGACAAACAGGTAGGGTTTGTCTTCACTGCCTCTCGTACTGAGCGTTCTGACTTTGATCTCATGAATGGACCACTGGTACATCCAAATTTATGGGGAGGCAGTGGGGGAGTGTGTAGGGGGGCAAATACTCTTCTAGTTAAAGTTATTGACACCTCAAGTAAGGGCTAGGAAAGGTTCCCTTTCATTGAGCTAATACAGAATTAACAAAATTTCTTTCTTGCTACTATAGAAATAATGGATGTTTCCTGTCCTATCTTGAGTTTCTACTTCTCTGATTAAGCTTGTTTTGTTCTAAAATGGATTTGACAAAGGTCCAGGGCTGTCTCCATTTAATGTAGGAGTTTCTGCCATCAGGGTTCTGAAGAAAAAGTACGTTTCCTACTCCTTGTTTTCTCAGGCAATGAGTGGTAACTTGATCCACTTCACAGGTTTGGTCTTTGTCGCTTTTGTACAAGGAAGGATCAAATGATAGTTCACTTCTTATCCCCATTCAGTCTTTGACCTTCCTTTCTGTAGACAGAAAACCAGAGTGCTAATGAGTACTAATAACTGTATTGTTGTGTTTTGGGGATATGGACTGCTGCTCGTTAGGAACTGAACTGAGGATTTTTTGTAATTTTTTTTTTTAAATACACGATTTTTTTTCTACTGACTGTGTAGCTTCTTCAAGAAGAGGGAAGGTGTAACTAGCCGCCTTAGGCACCCATTTGATTGGACTGCACTTTGCCTGTCCAATATGAATTGTATTTGTAATGACTATGTTCTGTGAGCTTGGCTCTGGTTCTATAAGGAATGTTCTGTAACTGCATTAGCCTGAAAAAAGTTCTACCTCAATTTGCATAGTAGTGAAACCATTCCCTTTTGAAAGGCATTGAAGGCAATCAATAATAGTGAAACCTTATGTGAAACCCCATAATATCATCCACTAGTCACCTGTAGTCAGTGGAAATGGGACAGAAATCCATTTATTAGCTTCATATTAGTATTCTTGTAAAGAAAGTGAGACAAAAAGAAACAACAATTAGCATAATTCAGTAAGAGAACAACTGTATGTATGAAATTTATCCATGTGTCAGTACTATTGCATTACAATATATTGACTCAAAAACCTGAAGTCGCTCCACAATGGGAAACACCCATCATGTGCACATTAAAAGAAAGGTGACTGTATCAAAAAGGACCTGGAGCACGACCTTTCACCCACGCTGGATCTCTGCACTGACAGATTAAGCTGGAAGTAAGATGCAGTCATTTAGGCTGAGTGAGAGAGATGTGATTGTTATACTGTAGGTAATAATTTTATGCTTCATAATGTGAATAAGTTGTGGGGTTTTTTAAATAAAAAAATAAATGCAATTTATTCAATCTTGGACCCTCTTATTTGTACTCTGCCTACTAATGTCTGCTGGGACGACTCCTAACATTCCAAATCACTGCACAGATTTCAGTCAGCCTTTTACAAAGAAAATAACTTTGGGTATGTACACACACACACACACACACTCTCTCTCTGTCTCTCTCTCTGTCTCTGTCTCTGTCTCTCTCATGGCAGCTGAGTAGGGCTTGCTTTGCAGGATTAAAAATAGCAGTGTTGATCAGGCTCAGGTCTGATACCTGGGGAGGGGGCAGACTCTCACTGCCTGGATTCTAGCCCGAGACTGAACATCTACACTGTTGTTTGTCGCCCCTTTGTGTGAGCCCTACGCAGTTGACCTGGACTCTGATACTCATTGCCATGGTGGGTGGGGGTTTTGTTTTTGTTTTTTTGTTTTTTTGGGGGGCGGGTGAGGGTGTGTGTGTGTTTTGCATTTAAATGCAAATGTCCCTTTCCCCCACCCCCATTCACTCAAATATGGGGGTAAGGAAGTGCAAATTTTTGTCCTGAGGTCCAGAACTGACAAATTTTGGTCTTAAACTCAATGACCATTTATGATTTTAGGAATAACAGTAAGGGCTAGACCCACCTACACCATTACATTCAGGAGCTCACATTCCAGGATTTGAAGTGATACATACATTTGTCTCTGGGTCCCAATGGTTCATGAGATACCATAGCTTAAAAATATAACATGATTCATGTGAAAGATTTATTTAAATATTATGAGGGCTTAAAAAACAAATAACCCTCACTGCAAGGCTTGTACATAATAAACTAAGGCAATGTGGTCAGACAGGTGGAGTGCTACGAAGGTGGTACCCATAAAACATTTTAAAACTTTATTAAAAAGAGGGAGGAGACTAACCCAGTTTAAAATGTGGCATAAACAAAATAATTGAGGGCACATTATGGAAAAAAGGTTTTACTGGCAGTGTTTGAGATGCCTGCATTACAAGTGAGTTATGCAGGTCACCCCAAATGAGTGCCAATAAAAACTTTATACTAACACACATCATCCTATTTATAGAGCTAGATGTCTGTTTATATATAAACTGTTCCCAGTCATGTCTAGGCTGACATCAAGTGAGCTGTATGTGTGTTGGGTCGAAAGAAGAGCACAAGCTATACTCTTCCTCAAGCAGTTAGGCATTATGAAAGCGTCTGCACCCATCTCTCAATTTAAAAAAGTAAATGTCACATGACTTTCTGTTGCACAAGGCAAGGTGTCTTTTATATTTCTCTTTAAGTGTCAAAAGATGTGTCTGATGAATATGACGTATAAGCTAAATATTCTTTTTTTTTTTTTTTAGCATTCAGAATGTAGAGGTTGGTGGATGGACGACTCAGTAGATGACTTTCATTGCTAACTATTTTCAGCAGTTATTTTCATAAGTTGCTACTGTGTTTAATCTGCTTATTGGCTCAACACTCAGCATTAAGGAAGCGTCACAGGACAACAGTATTGTCATTGTTATGAAGAAGCTTATTGTGATTGTGTTCTACATAGACCTTATGTTTAGTTGCTCCCTTTTTTCATGTTGAGATATGTGGGAAATGCAGTTGATTAAGATGGATATGCAAGTAGTGGGACTTCAGTGTGTGTAGCAAAGCAGACTCCAATTGTAATTAGACCTAGAGCGACTGAAAGGTCCCCCACCGCCGAAATGCCGCAAAAGACCCGGACAGCTTCTGGGCCAGGGCTCGCAGGGCATTTCGGTGGCAGGGGGCCCTTCTGCCGAAGACATGGAGTGACTGCACTGAAGGGCCCCCTGCTGCCGAAATGCTGCCGAAGACCCGGACTGCCGCCGGGCCAGGGCTCCCGGGGACTGGGGCAAATTCCCCCACTTGCCCGCCCCTCCCCCCAGGCGGCCCTGGACTTCTATGGATCTTAGATCTTTTTGGATCTTGACTTTTTTGGATTTTTTCCCCCAATGTTGGGCTTTAATGTATGTTGATTGACAGTTGTAATTAGTGAAAATGGTGGCAGAAGGCACTCGCTCCACCCCCTTTTTTTGGTCAACATAAATTGTTCTTCCTCAGTTTTATTGTTAATTTTCCTCATAACAGTCCATATTAGATAAAACGGCCATATGGTATTGGTCTACGAAGATGGGGAACGCTTTGAAAATGCAGTGTACGGAATGAATAAAATGTGGTGTGTTTCTTGTAAGTTGACTTAAAAAAACCCAGGAGCTTTGAACAAATGCCAGCTGTTACATCAGTCCTGTTTGTAATCTTTCTTGCTGATCTGTGACCTTGACCTTGTACTTGTACTTGTTTGTATGTCAAATCTATTTTAGGGATGGACAAACCATAGTTCAGTTTTAATAGGCTTTATGCTCCAACCTCACAGGATGTCCCACTGCAATATAAAAATTAAAGCAATTAATTGAGGAAGTTATCCCATTTCAGTGTTTTGTTTTTTTTCCTGACTGCTTATAGTCTTAAAATCATGCCTTTGAAAATTGGTATGATTCTTAAGAATACTAAAACCCTTTTTTAAATTGTTATATATTAGAGCTTCTGTTTGATGATTGGATCCCCCTCTTTCCAGTAGGAGATGATCTTTGTTATGTACAAAACCTCTGCGGCTCCTGAACATATTGATTTGCTTTTGTTGTTAAGTTTTGTACACAATAGTCATAAAACTTAGCTTTCAGATAGATGATACTTATTCAATGTCTATTTAGACCCCCAGTTCAGGAGTCCATCTCTATTCAGCAAAGTACTTGAGCACATGCTTAACTTTAGTATGTGCTTAAATGGGACTTAAGCACATGCTTAAATGCTTTGCAGAATTGAGGCCATGGAACAAATGACTTTTGTTATATGTACAGTGAAATTGTTGGAATGGTGGTGGTGATCACTCTCTAAGCCTATTAATAAGCAGTTGTGGCCAAAAATTAGTTGTTTATGGGATTCTAATAAGCAAAATGTTGTCTGATTTTGGGGGGAATGTTTTATGTATGCACAACCATAAACTTTTTTTTCAGAGATCAGGAAGTGCCTATGTACTTTTTTGTTGTTGTTTTTTATATAGCTTTTAAATGAGTCTGAGTACCTGTCTTAACTTTCTTGACATTTAATGGAACAAGCAGTGAAGATAAATAGCCTTTTCTTGCTATTTTGCAATTATTTTCTTGCTTTAGCATTCATGAAAGACAGATATAAAACATACTGGTAAGAGCTGTTTCCACAACTTTGTGACAGCATATCATCTTTTTGCTTAAAATGCTTGTCATTTTTATCAACATAAAATTTGAGGAATTACTTCAGAGTATGTCCTTGTGTTGAGCATTTAGGATAGTTAAGCCCCGGCATCTTTCCCTACCCCTTCAGTCATAGCTTTGTGGCAGTGAATATAGGATAACATTCTTTATTCATGTTAAAGTAGTGATACAACTACTCAAAAAACATTCTGATCTTATAGCTGGCTTGTGTTCGTAAGTGAGGAGGTTGCAGCCTAGTTTTTGATGATTTGAATATTATTATTATTTGACATTCATGTACAATATATTGTTACTTTTTAACTGTGCAAATATTTAGGATTCATGTTGTGAGCAATTCTCACGGTCATTCTTGCACAGTGGCTAAGTTATGGTGGAGTTGCCATAACATTCCTTACTGTATGTTGTTAGTCTCTGAAATATTTCCTCCTTAGTTTTATATACCGTTGGCTTTCAGGTTGCATCTTTATTTCCAGTAAATAGTATGGCTTCTCTGGAAAAAAATCAATTCTACTTTGTAGTAATTTTCTGCTAATGCAAATAGTTCCTGTCCCACTTGACAGAAATTGTACAAGGTCTTCTGCATGCTAAGCCGTTTGTGATTTGAGAGACTAACAGTACCAGTTAACATGGGGGCCATTGTTTAAAGATGGTGGTATGATACTGCACATGGATTTTTCATTTTATCGTGGTGATAAGACAGGATCACTGAATTCTGCCCTATCATGTTCCCATTAGTATGAAACTATGGTTTGTTTGTTTGTTTGTTTGTTATTGTTATAATCTGTTTTGAGGAAAACATTCAAGAAAATGACCTACATCAAAAATTTATACATCAGAACATTCATCTCAAAGTGGTTGAATTGGTGTCACAGTATCTTGGTTACTAAGCATTGCTTGCCTCTCACCAGGCACTGAGCTGAAAATGTGCCTTGGTGCACATTCATTTGATGATGATAAAAATAATAATAATAATAAAAGAAGCTACAATGGGAGGTTACTTTTAGTGTGAATGTCACCAACCATTTAAAGCTATTCCAGCAATTCCAATTGTACTACTGAAAATTGTAAAACTTCATGCAATAGAGAAATTGGCCACTACGTTTATCGTTCTACAACAGGTATGAGGTCAGAGTTCTGTGGAAACACATCATCTGTGAGTATTGATCAAGCCTCAGTGGCATGACTGTCCTGAGGAGAATATTGATTTCTTCACTGTATATTAATAAAGTTTCATTCTTTGGGAATTGGCAAGTAAAATGCTTAATCGGTGATTCATTGTCACAAGTTTAAGGATAATAGAAATCTAGTTGGTGAGATTTTTTTTTTTTAATTTTAAATTTAGAATTAAATAAGTATCGAATAGGATTGGAAAGAAACTTCGTCTCTTCATCCCTTTTTATCCACCAGTCTTGTATTTGACTGTGAATTAGATAGTTCCACTTTCGGCTGTCAATCATGAAAGCAGATGTTGCTATTTATTTTTGTCTTATTGTTTTTTAAAAATAGCCTGACTGAAATTTAAGAATAACATTTCCTTTCCTTGCTTCACTCTTTGGGCATAGATCATCACTGTATCAATATGATCAGTTGCATATTTCACTGTCAAAGTTTGGTTTTCTCTTCTCTTCCTCCCCCTCCCCGACCCCCTGACCTCTTCTGTGTTTTTCAGTATTCTTCAGTCTGTTCTTCCTTACATCTCCTTTTTTCTCCAGTTGAAGCAGGTTACTGACAGGGATAGTTCTAGGTGTCAAACACTCAATCTGACTTTGGGACTGACAGTGACTGTCAGAATAATGGACAAAAGACTTTGCAAACCTATCAGTTTGTAGGTTAGAACATTACAGGTTAGAAGATCCTAGATTTCGCCTATGGGCTTACTTTTCTTTAAGTAGCCAGTGGCATAGGGTGACAGTTGTTTATAAAATATAATAAAATGTATATTATCTAAACTAAATTTTTTTTATTTACACCTATGGCTAAGGGGTTTTAAGAGGTCCTGTGATATTTGTGCATTGTTAAAGATGCTAAATATAAACATATAGAAGAGTACCTGATTCCCCCAGTAGTATTTGCAAGGGGAAAAAAATTGACTTTCTGAATGTGGAAGGCTTGTGACAGAAACTTTCTCTGATTTAATTTGTCTATAATTAAATGTGAGTATTACACCCTCAGCAACTCTATAGGTGTATTCAGAAGTTATAATAAATTCCTACTGCTTATCCTGCCAACTGAATTTCAGTCAGACCCTCCCCCATCCTATAGAAAACCTTGGAAAACAAATGAATGTAGGGCAACTTCCTAATATCAGTCCAGGCTCTGAATGATCCATTGTGGGAAGTGAGTGCCAAAGCTGAGAATCCATCCCTTCCTAACAAACTGCTCCCGTTTAAGCCAGGCCATTCTCAGATAGGACACCTGAGCTTATCACAGCTGTCATGATATCAGAAGGAGAATGCCAGGACCCGAACCATCTGGGACTCAGTAGGGCAAAACCAATGCCCCAGACTTTGCTCAGAGAGCAGTTGTTGCCAGCATGGATCACAGGCGTTTCCGAATGATTCTAAGGTGTAGCCCCACATAGGGGCGCCTTTCAGTAATATGTTGTAAAGAGGCTAAAAATGTGGATAATTCCTGGTGAGGTGAGCAGCGGCCTAATTCACAGGTTCTAGTATGTGCCATTCTTCAGCACTTCCAGAACCGTAACTGGCTCAAGTTCACACAGAGAAGACACTCTCTTTTTATTGTCCCAGAGTGACAACTGCAGCAGAGAGAGACATGTTGGTCTAGTTATTATCTGCAAAATAATTTGAAATTATCTCCGTGAGAAAACACTCCATTCTGTCGCAAGATGCAAATAGAATAGAAGTTCGGACATCCACGAATTTCCAGATGGTAAACAGGTAGGACTAGGAAAGGTTCAGAAATACTCTGTTTTAGTTTAGTGTTAGTATGACTTTGTTCTAAAAGTGCATGTGTACGTGTGTGTGTGTGAGAGAGAGAGAGAGTGTGTGTGTACGTGCACTAAAGAATTGGCTTAAATATATAAACATACAGTTCATACATGTGTCACTTGGTGAATAAGGTGGATTTACCTCACCCAAGAATGACACTTTTATGCATTCTCTTGGTTTGTGAGTAGATGAACTATCTGTTTAAACAAGTTTGAGATGGGTCAGTATTTTAATGGTGCAGGAGATGCTATAAGTGTGTTTCTTTCAGTAGATAGCACTTTTCTGAGCTAAATTGTATGTCCCAGCAGGATATCTTGGGATTCAGGCAGGACTTGGAATCGGCTGGTTTGTGGTAGTACCGGGTACTAGCACCTCTCTCAGAGTGCTACCAAGGTTTCCAGAAACTCCATTTTCATCTTTTTTTTTTTTTTAAATCATCTAGCTCTCATGATTGTGAAGAAAACTTCAAAAATGTTGACCATGTAATTGATACAAATATGTCTACCTGAGTCTGCAGAGAGCCTGAAACAATAGAGGTGTGAACTGCGCCAGTCATTTCAATGAGATGTCCAGTGATGGTGATTTAAATGCTCACTGTTTCATTCCTCATGTCAGAAGGAAGAGAGACCATCACAGATCTGCACAATTAGTCTACTGTGAAGTCGCACTTTAGTACTAGAAATAAATGACATTTGAGAGATACCACCACTTACCTTTTCACTGGTCATAAAGAAGCCAAGCCTAAAGAGCCCAGTGTTGCTCAGAGAGCTGTATGTTCGTATTTTGAACCTCTCCACAAACTGCTGTTAGTAAGGTCTTACATTTTGATGGTTCACACGGGTGTAGATGAATTTGTGGGCAGCACTTGGGAGAGTACCTCCACCTTTTTCCCCCACAAAATTTGACCCCTGGGTGCAGGAGATATATTCATTCGGATGAAATGTAAAATCAGGGTCTTGACAGCTGTGGCTATTAAAGAGCACAATGCTAGCTAAAAGGTATGTAATATACATGTGTATCATGTTGTGCTCTATAATCTGAGAAATACCATAAGGTATTGTAATATATACACACGTTAATTTCCTCATTTAATGTATACAGACCTGACGTTGCATTAACCTGTGGTCTGACCACAGTTCTCCCTTTGTCTTTTTGCTGACTCTGGTTTCTGATTCTTTTTCCTTCCTATCCTGATCCTTCTCCCTGCCCCAACAGCACCTTCCCTACACATGCCTGCCCAGGCTTCTCACTGATTATGCAGAAGCACTAATATAGCTCTCCTCCCCGCCATCTCCACCCCAGAGACAGGCAGGCTGTGGAAATGTAAGGCTGTCCCTTTCTGTATTACATGTCCTCCCAGAGCTCCTTATTGCCAGTGAGCGTGACCCACTTGTAACTCATGTAGAATTTCCCTGTGAAACTTGGGGGAAGGACATTGTATCCTGGGAATCTGAACAACCTTGCAGCACGGGAAGAGGGGAAATTTTGTGCACAGCTTCCACCTCCTTGTTTGAATGTAGGGGGCATAGCTGTAACCAAAGTTTGTTGCATTTAATTTAATATTTGTCTTATAAAATAAAAATCAAGTGAGGAGGCCTATGTTCTGCTTCATCTGCTAGAGCAGTCATCCTTATGCTGTTTCTCAGGTGTTGGGTTACTGCTACTGAATTTGATTGAACAGTCTGTCACTTTGTTCTCACTGGCAAGAACATTTGTTGTGTTAGCCAGGAGTTTTGTGTTCATGTCAGTTGTGAAGATTGCAATCAAACAAAATGTTGAACTGTTCACATGCTGTGATGAAATTGGTACGTTTTGACTCCTTGAGCAAGGATGTCCTCCAGTGTGGAATTAGTTTCCTTGAGGATTATTTTAAATTGCTTAATTGATGATAAAGAACTAATGTGAATATCTGGCCTGATGTGTTCTAGTGTTATGCATGGGGGGGGAGCGGGGGGCGGAGAAACCTAGTCTACCCCCTTTATGTTCAATAGCTTTTGTTTGTTCTCAATATCAAGAATAGTTATGGCTTGATTTTTTTAAATTAAAATGTGTTTTATGGTCCAAATTAATTTAAAGAACTGTGTACCAGCCAGTTGTCAAGCCTCCTCTTATACAGCATGATCTTAGCATTATGAATTAATTCAACAAAACAAAGTAAAACAATGAGAGGAGAGGGTTTATTCCTCTTCCACTGTTTTGTCACCAGAGGGATCTCCCAGATGATACATACATAATACATAATGGCTTATCTTTTTTCTAGACTATGGATAATGATGATGTCTTATCGTTCTAGAATTCAAACGGGCAAGTCTGAGCATGTATATAAATTCTTCTTACAAGCTGTCTAATATTTGCATGTAGCTATAATAAGGAAGGTGTTAAAGCAACCCACTTTCATTAAGCTGTTTCTGTGTTCTTGATGATCAGTTCCTAATCCCCTTCTTTATTTCATCATCCTTATTTAAATTCACCTCTATTGCTTCACATCTTTATTTCATTGTTACTTCATATTGAAAAGAAAAAAAAAATCGAAGGTGGTGAGCCTGGTTCTTCACTGCCTTGCATCCTTATGCAGTCATTTATACCTGTGCAAAGTGAGTTCAAAATACTACCATTTTCGTTTGGAAACATTTTGCACAAGTGTAAATTACTGCACAACGCATAAAGTCACAGAGAATCAGGCCATGTACTGTCAGTGATGGTGGGGCACCCATCCAGTCCTGTGCAAAACGTACTGTTCAGGAAAGACTATGTGGACTAGTGGGTACAGCAGTGGACTAGGACTCAGGACTCTTAAATTCTTTTCCCAGTCCTGCTTCTTGCCTATTGTGTGATCTTGGGTAAGTCTATTCACCTTTCTACAACTCTCCTTTCATAGAGAGGTAGGAATGTTGGTCTGGTGGCTAAAATACTGGACTGGGATTTAAGAGACGTAGGTTTATATCTGGCTCAGCCAAGCTTCCTGTATGGCCTTGAGCAAGTCAAGTCAATTCACCCTGTGTCTCAGCTAATTCATCCATACTTCACAGAGTTGTTGTGAAGATAAAATCCATTAATGATTGTGAGGTGCTCAAATGCTAAGGTGATATGGCCATATAAGCAGGGCTGGTGCAAGGATATTTTGCGCCCTAGGCGAAACTTCCACCTTGCGCCCCCCGCCCCCACACCTCCCCGCAGAGCATCGCTTATTATAAACTTTCAGAAATGAATACTGCATAATGTGGCATTGTTCATTAGAATTAACACACATTTGGCTTGAAAATTTATTATTTTCATTATTTAGTCTACATATTTAACGAAAATAAATGAATAACCTGACAGGGTCTGGGGCTGGCTGGCTTTGGGCACGGGAGTGCAGCAGGAGTTGGCTAGAGATGGGAGTGTGGGGCTGGATGGCTTCGGGCAGGGCAGGGGATACGGAGCTGGTTGGAGATGGGGTGTGGGGTTGGCTGGAGACAGGTGGTGTGGGGCTGGCTTTGGGCAGGGGGGTGCGGCAGGGGCTGGCTGGAGACAGGTGGTGTGGGGCTGGCTTTGGGCAGGGGGGTGCGGCAGGGGCTGGCTGGAGACGGGGTGTGGGGCTGGCTTTGGGCAGGGGGGTGCGGCAGGGGCTGGCTGGAGACGGGGTGTGGGGCTGGATGGCTTTGGGCAGGGCAGGGGGTGAAGCAGGGGCTGGCTGTGGGCAGGGTGGCAGGTACCAGGGCCATCTCTAGATATTCTGGGGCCTTACGCAGCTCCCCCATGGTGGTGTGTGTGTGGTGCCCCAGGCCTCTGGGGGGGCAGGGCTGGCTTTGAGGGCAGAGGGGAACCACTCCCCGGCAGCGTGGCTGGGGCCAAGTCTCTGCAATCCCCCCCCACCCCACCCCCGGTGAGTGCAGGCCCGGCCCTGCTGCAGAGCTGAGGGGAGTGGGGGCGGGGCTGAGCAGGGGCGGGGGCCCTGGGGAAGAGCCAGAGCAGCAGGAAGCAGCGCAGCGCCGCTGAAGGAGGAATATCATCACTTCCTGGCCGGCCAGCCAGCCGGAGCTGATCAAAGCCGCAGCGCCCCCTCACACAGCGGCGGGAAGAGGGTTACATGTGTAGCTGACGCCGGGTGAGCATCCCAGACATTTTAGGCACCGCATTTTGGCGCCCTAGGCGGCCGCCGAGTTTGCCTATTGGTTGCACCGGCCCTGCATATAGATAGATGAGACATTGTGTTGTTTTTTGCAAATACAAGTCTAGCGCAGCAGGAGACTGGAGAACTAGAAGTTTGCAGTTTTGAGGTGGGGCAGGGCACTAAGAAAGGTATGTCACAGAGCCAACTGAATGCTGCCCAAACTGACCCTTATAACCAACAAGATTTTGAGGTTTAGTTGCACCTTCTGTAGTTTTCCTCCCTGTTACTTTTTGCTAAATTAGTCCATTTGTGTGTTCCAAGGAATTGCATTTGAGTCCCAGAATTGGAAAATGCAGTAACCTGTGACCGCATTAACTTGCTCTTTTCCCCTCCATAGTTTGGATACCCACCTTCTTTATGAGAATTCCTGTAGGGATCCTTCCAGCTATTGCAGATTCTGTATATTTATGGCTTCAGTTCATAGAGCTACTACTCTCCATGAGACATAGTAGAGATGGAGAGGAGAGATCTCCATGTTACCAGCTAAAGAATTCGAAGGAAGCATCATGAGAACAAATGTGACTATCCCTGAGCGGGAGTAGCCCTTCAACTGGAATGATCTTCTAGTCCCAGTATAATTTATTTTCATTATCGACGCCTTAGAAATTATTCTTTGTTTTAAATGCAGTTCTGAGATAGTGATGATACTGCAGTAGTTGCTAAAATATCTGAGAGTAGAAAAATGGCGGAGGAATTAATTCTGGATTTGATTCATTGAACTGGAGATGCAATGTGCAAATGTACATAGTGAACTAAATAGGAGAATGACAATTCTTTATGGTCTCAGATTAGATTTTAAACTGCTGTTTAGAAATAGATTCATTCTTATAACTTTTCTTCGTTTTAATGGGGTCTTGAAAGTTCCTTTTGTCTCCTAAGTAGTAGTTTAACTTTTGAAAAGACGTTTTCAGAAAAGTAATTACCTTTGGCTGCAGTGGTATCTTCTTATTCTCAAAAGAGCCTAAAATGTACATTTTAGTCACTTAATTTTATTTTCCCATCTTTTGAAGTCACCAAAAATATAGTCTCTGGTAGCAAATCTGTTGACACCTAAAAGTTACTGCCATGGTTCAAGGTAAGGTGTACCTTTGTCCTCATCAACCAGTCTCTCCCTGGGCATATCTTTCAAGTGACAGTCCCAGCACCTGTTCTCCTCAGAGTGGAATCCTACAATTCACCCCACTTGTATACTGCTGCGTCAAGTTACAGTATCTCTGTTTACCAACAGTTTTTCCTTAGCAGATCCAAGTAGGTTTGCCCCCTGCTTTTCAACTTCAATCCTACCTAAAGCTTGCCCTTCCCTTCAAGATTTAGCTAGACTCAGCTACTCCCATGGACCTTCCTTCCTGCTTCTGGGGACTGGGATTCCCTCTGCTTTTCTGCAGATCCTCCCCTTTCTCTCCGCTTCAGGGCTAAGACTTTTAAGCCTCTCTTCCCTCCCCACCCCTTCCTATTTCATTTTCCCCACTTGGATTTCTCTCTCCTCCCCACCCTTCTCCTTGGGTTACCAGTCAACCTGGTGACCAGAGTATAGTGGGGTTAAGAGGTCGAAGGAATTGACACCTGTACTGACATTAGGAATGGCAATATACAAAAACCTGTAGGAGAACACTTCAACCTCCCTGGCCACACAATAGCAGATTTTAAGGTGGCCATCCTACAACAAAAAAACTTTAGGACCAGACTTCAAAGAGAAACTGCTGAGCTCCAGTTCATCTGCAAATTTAACACCATCAGCTTAGGACTAAACAAAGACTGTGAATGGCTTGCCAATTACAGAACCAGTTTCTCCTCCCTTGGTTTTCACACCTCAGCTGCTGGAACAGGGCCCCATCCTCCCTGATTGATCTAACCTCGTTATCTCTAGCTTGCTTCTTGCTTGCTTATATATACACACCTGTCCCTGGAAATTTCCACTGCTTGCATCCGAAGAAGTGGGTATTCACCCACGAAAGCTCATGCTGCAAAACTTCTGTTAGTCTATAAGGTGCCACAGGATTCTTTGCTGCTTCTACAGAACCAGACTAACACGGCTACCCCTCTGATACTATACTGTTTGTTAAGCACAGGTAATTGGGCTATCTACAGCTCTGGATTTGTTTTCTGCAGATATGCAAAAATCACTCATAACTGAGTTAATCCTTTTCAACCCTATAGCAGATAGCATAATAATAATCAAATAGAGGTACACATCGTATTCATAAAAAATAATGTGGATAATCTTACTATACCCAAGAGATGGTGAACTAATCTTTTGGATCTTGTTGCAATGGAAAGTATTATATTTTTAGTTCAGTGACAGTACATATGCTGTACTTGGTCTGCTTATCTGAATATTTGCTTAATTTATCCATTAGTTTGTCATATTTAACTGCAGTATCTAATGCTAGAGGTACATATACGTTAAAGATCCATTACAGTAAGATTACTGGCTTGTTCAAGGATAAACACGTTGCTGAAGGTTTCTTTATTGTTTTCTACCTTTACCTCTTTCTTCCAGTTTGTCTCATACAATCTTGCCTCTTTCTCTTTGCTTCTGTACGTAGCTTCTGTAATACTTTTTATTAATAACTTATATATAATTATGAACGTTAAAAGAACTTTGTAAATCTCTCAACCCCGTATCTCCAGTGTTTGTATCATCAATGCTGCTGATCTACCTTTGTGGTGTTTTAAATCTAAACCCGATCTCAGTTTTCACATAGCCATTGTATTGAGCAAGGAGTGGATCAAAAGTATGAGAGATATAAGAGGCCTTTGAAATCTGCAGTTTTGAGACAAATGCCTTTTAGATCCAGACCCCAAAAACTGCAACTAGCTACTCTGCTTCCCATCAGAAATATGAAAAGTGTATTTCATCCTCTGCACCTGACTTCTTGTGACCCAGCTTAACTCTTGACAGATTTGCTCAGCACATTTTAGCTGTTATAAAAACATACACAATGATGTACAATATTACATAATAACTGATCCTTCACTTGCCCCAAGTAATTGCCTTATTAAAAGGGCTGGTGAAGTCCTCATTCCTTGTATTTTTTTCAGATTTAATGTTTAGCAAATGCCTGCTTTGATCAATCTATCAGTTTCTTTAAATTATCAATTTCTTCTACTGTGAGTAATTAATTAAAAAAAAAGGAAATCTCTCCTTTTTCAGTTTCTATGAGTAAACTAAACTGTCTATGGATACCTTCTACTATTACAGAGCTCTAATGCACCTAAGGGATTTGCATAAATACAATGTCTTTGTTTAATTACTCAGAGCTGGAGAGATTTAATTTAAATCAAGTATTGGCATAACCCGTAGAACATTAGCTAAAGTCTTTAATTTAAAAGTTACCTGCAAAGGATTTCTTTAATGTTGCGCTTTCTTTATTATTTTGTATGCTATCTGAAGAAGGTTTGAAAATATTGGGTTTTTTTTTCCCCGTTTGTGTGTGGGTTGTGGTTTTTTGTTTGTTTGTTTGTTTTTTTATCTAAAAATATCAAGAATATGTAGTCTTGTTTTCTCTGGTTTTGCTGAAGGTCCTCTTAGAAAGATTATAATATGCTTACTGTAAACTCTGATACCTTTAATTGGAGGGAGAAGGGGTGCAGAAATTGTAACAAAGTCTTTTCTCCAAAATGTTAATTGTTAACAAAAACAACCTTAACTTTCAATCGCTTGACTTTGGGGATGACATTTCATTCATTCATCAGTCCTCATAGAATCTTTCCAGGGTAAACAAAATCTGAGTTTTAACACTGTTCATGTCATTTGTCCTACCAAAGCAGAGCTAACTTGGATTATCCTAAATCTAGGAATAGTAGGACTTGTGTGTTTAAACCATTCAAGGATGAATACAATTTTTCTAGTTGTAAAAGAAGTCAAATTATTTCTAAAAAGAATCCTCTTGGGCTGAATGCTGCCTTCAGAGTCTTCTGTGGACTCTGGATTCTCCTCTGAAATGTGCAAACACAGCAGGAGTAACACCCCCCCCCCCCCCGAATACTCAGCATGTCCAAATCTTTGAAGAAATTAGGTTGTCACAGGGTGATCCACTGAGAGTCCTTTCTTGCCTTAAGTGCAAACCACACCCACTTTAGGTCATCTTCACCACCACCACCACCATGCTTTATTATACTGTTCCAGCAGGCCACCGCCTGTAGTGCTATTTGCATATTTCCAAGTCCTAGCCAGTTCCTCCACCGCTCTGCCTTCCTTCAGGCTCTCAGCTCCCCCACTTTCAGGGCTTCTTTCCTCTTTGTTTATCATGCTGGGGTTGCTTCCCCCTCTAATTAGCCCTTCAGCTGTATCTCCGCTTTTAACTGATCCTCTAATTTAAGTCCTAGTTAATTTTATATTGGTGGGAATTTGAGTGACAGGGTACTGAGTCAGCTCCTGACTCAGCACCTCTATTACACAGCCATGGCAAATGCGGTGCTAATAAACTAACTACTTGATGTTCCCATTAGGAACCCAGACTTTCAGGGATTACTGATTTTAATTCACATTGAAGTGTGATATTTGGTAAGAGTCTGCCCCGAGGCTCATTGTTTGGGAGAAGCTGTAACTTATTAAACAGCATTTAGTTAGATGAATCCAAACGTAGCATACCTCTTCAGGTCTTGTTAGTATCCTTGGATAAATTTAGAAACAACCATAGTTAACTCTGTTATAAAGTATTGGTAGTGTGTGTGTCTGTATCTCTGAGAGCAAAGCTGAGATTTTTAGTAATCTTTAGATGACTTTAGACTTGATATTACTATAAAAATGCTGGTACGTAACATATTTTATGACTGATTTATAGGGATTCATTATACTGCTTGAAATAGCAAAACTCAGGGATTTGCACAGCTTGAGCATATAGGTTACAAAAAGTATGTGTTTTTAACTATTCTACTGACATTTTCAGAACTGAAGTGTCCCTTTAACCTATGTCTGTATGTCTTGGGTGAAATTCTGGTCACAGTATAATCAACACCAAACCTCCTTCTTTAAACTTGAATTCACGCTGCATTTATAGGAAATCATAGAGCCTGATTGATTGATCTTCCACTTACAACCGTTTACTTCCATTTACTTGAGCATTTTTACACTAGTTGTACACTGGTATAATTTGAGAGAATAATCAGGCCTGTGCAGTGATCCCAATTGTTGCATTGTCCGTACAGTAGCCATTCCCTTGGTGACCAGAGTAATACAATTAGGAACTGTTAGACCTGAGAAGTTTATTGAAAATGTCTCTCCTGATTCCAGTGCAAGTGCCATTGTTGGGATTTCCAGAGAAGAATTTTATGATGTTCTTCTACTTTCACTGATGAAAGAATCAAATAGGTTTTTCTACATATTCAAATCAAGCTGAGAAATCAAGGGAAACTTCCCTGGAAATTAATATAAAAGTAAAATGCCTCCAAATATCCATGCATTCAGAACTTGACCCCAGCAGCTTTTCTGTTCCACCTCCAGTGTGGCTGCTGCTAGTTGGGACTAGTGAGGGAGGAACAGAGGAGGGTGTATTTGTCAGTATGCAGTGCAGGGATCATTTGTGCCCATTGATAATGGAAGGGGTGATAAGAATCTTGTGATCAGGCTTCTCAAACTGTGGTACATGTACCACTGGTGGTATGTGAGCTTGATGTTCCGTCTATTTATTTACCAATTTTTTTTTTAAGAAGATGGTACTTGGAACCAGTAAAGTTAGAGAGCCACAGCCCAGATTTCTGCTGGTTGGAGGGAGGCAGAGAAGTGGCCACGTGGATATTTAAGTGTATGATGGGTGTTAATGAAAAACTGAGGCAGACTATTTAGCATCAGGGAAAGGAGGGAAATTATTTTTAATTGGCACCTGGTCTGGGATGGCAGCGATTATTTGTTTTTACTTTTAAATCTCCATTGTGTCCTCTGTCTGCCAGGCAGACATAAAAAAATGAAGCTACCTATAAAAAAAAATCCAATATAGATTCAAAATGAAGGCTGCTTTTAAGGTTAAGGCTTCCCTCTTCTGCCACTGATCCTCATTAATAGTTAGTTTGTGTCCTAATTTATTGACAGGGTGCAGGGTATTCTGTGTAAGCTTTATTTGCTAAAGATAATATAACTTTGAAATGTATGCCGACTTAATTTTTTAAACTGTGAAGTTTTGAAATACATTGGGATTTTCCTTTATGTACTACTTTTCTCTGTTTTGTGCCATAGAGTACATACTTAGAGGTGTATTCATGACCCCCTCTAATACCTAGGCACATGAGGGTTTGTGTTTCCTCTACATTTTCATTCTCTAGGATAATTTGAGTGATTTTATTAATTTTAGGTGTAGGCCTTATATACTTTTTAGTTTTTCTTTAATTTGGCTATTTATTACATATGTATTGCTAGTTATCTGCAATGATCTAGGAAATGTGACCTAAAAGAAAGTATGTCCTGTGCCATTTGAGTGTGTCTTATGTTCTAGATCTCTCCCTTGTATCTTTTCTGAGACCATTTTTATTTGTCTTTTCTCTTTAGGAATTTGACATGCATGATGGAGGTGAAAAAGGATGAAAACCAAGCTGCTGTCCTGGACAAAGGTGAAGAAGATGAATGTTTAGTAGAACTTCAGTTCGTTGGAACCATGTTCTAAGTAATTCTTCTAGACATCTTTCATAAATATTTTATATATCTACAGAGACTGATATGACTGAAAATTTGGCTCATCAGCAATATATGCTGGAAGAAGCCTGCATGGAACGTAACATTTGTTTTAGTTCAGATTATGTGAAAAAATTATAGACTTCTACCTATTATTTATTAACCTTGCATCTCAATTCAGCCATACCAAAGTAGTCTTTTAAAGTGAATAGAAGCAGAACCTTTGTGGATATTTTTATTGAACATGACTCATGGAGAAGAGCTTGGCTCTGAGATGCACCAGGATTCTGTTGTTCTAACTTACCTAGAGGGATTACTAATGCATCAAGCAGCAGGAGGCTCAGGTACTGTAGTTGACAAAAAGCCTACTGGGCATAGTGGAGAGGATCAAAACTTTAAGATTTCTGGAAATATATTTCCCAACTGTCAAAGTAATGGTCCAGTTGTTAACACACACACATATCAGGGATCTGGCATGTTGCATCTCAAAAAAGCAAGACTATTGCAGTCTTCTGAAGACTGGAATGCAGCAAAGAGAAGGCGGTTGTCTGATTCCATTGTGGATTTGAATGGAAAAAAAGAAGCTTTGTTAGCTGGCATGGTTGAAAATGTGCCTAAAGGCAAACAGGATAGCACATTACTTGCCTCTTTGCTTCAGTCATTCAGCTCTAGGCTGCAGAGTGTTGCTCTGTCACAACAGATTAGGCAGAGCCTCAAGGAGCAAGGGTATTCCCTCAGCCAGGATTCTTTACAAGTGGAGAAAGATGTAAGGTGCTATGGTGTTGCAACTAGTCGCTTGAAGACTCTGCTGAAGAAAAGAAAAGCAAAAGATCAAAAGCTTGACACCACTCTGCCTGATGTAACAACGAACCTGCCTAAAGAGAGGTTTATAGAATCTCCACATACAGGGCAGAATGGATCCAAGGTGATGAATGAGCCTCTCTCATGTGCTGCAAGATTACAAGCAGTTGCAAGCATGGTAGAGAAAAGATCTAGTCCTACTGCTTCACCTAAACCCAGCGTAGCGTGTAGTCAGCTAGCTTTACTACTTTCAAGCGAAGCTCATTTGCAGCAGTATTCCAGGGAACATGCTTTAAAAGCACAAAATGCAAATCAGATAGCAAGCGAGAGACTTGCTGCCATGGCCAGATTACAAGAAAGTGCCCAGAAAGACCTTGGCCATTTCAGTCTGTCAAAAGGAATGCCAAGCCATCTTAATGGTCAAATGAGATCATCAACCAAAACAATAACTAACAAGAGCAATATGGCACCATTTCAGAGCCCCATTGGAATCGTTCATTCTCCTCCCAAAAATTTAGGATACAAAAATACATTGGAAAGAAACCATTTAAAACCATCTCCCAGCAACAGTTTGCTTTTACATCTTCTTAAAAGTCAGAATGCACCTAAACAAACAAAAGGGCATGAGCAGAATGAGAGAGCGGGTATTTTTGAGGACAGTAGCACACCAACTACTGTGGATGAGTATTCAGACAACAATCCTAGTTTTACGGAAGATGACAGCAGCGATGATGAAAGCTCCCATTCTAACTGCCTTCCTATAGATTTATCTTTCAAACAGAGGACAGACAAACAAGATTCTGGACAGCCTGCTTCTCTAGATAATCTGACTCAGCCATTGTTTCATAATTGGGATCCAAAAATTCCATGTCTAGAGAACAGTATGGAGAATAAAGAAGATAAAGACACTCCTAAAGGTTCTAAACTGAATCCACATCAGAAGGTAACACTGCTTCAGTTATTACTTGGGCATAAGAGTGAAGATAACAAAGAAAAAGATACAGACCCTCAGGGACCACACAGTACAGCTGATGTGGCAAAATTTACTGTACAAACTGGTAAGAGGACTCCTGTGACAGAAAGCCCCAGTGCAAATCGAATAACTCCATTAAGCACTCCACCTTTGCTTCTTTCTACAAAAGCAGACTCTCCTATAAATCTCTCCCACCAATCTTCTCTAGCAGTCAAACGTAATTCACCACCATATGCTTGCAGCATCCAGCCAGAGAGGTTAATGAATCCAGCATCTAAACATTTGATAGATCTTACAAAAAATAAAGAACTTCAAGGAACTAAACTGAACAGAAATGAAAGTGCACAAAATTCTGCAGCTTTCAGTGCCAGCAAGCTGTTGCAGAACTTAGCTCAGTGTGGAATGCAGACTTCCATGTCAGGTGAAGAGCAGAGAACCAGCAAACAGCTGCTAACAGTAAATACAGATACACCTGTAGGGTTGATTGATAGATTGAATAGTCCTTTACTCACAAATGTATCAGGTAAATTTGAAGAGAATAACAAAATATTCAGTTGTCATCCTACACCCATTGAACAAGGACTTCCCAGTTCAGAAATAGAAAATCTCCTTGAAAGACGCACTGTCCTTCAGTTGCTTCTGGGAACCCCCAATAAAGGTAAAAGTGAAAAGAAGGAGAGGCTGCTTTTAAAAGATGAAAGCTCACAAGAGCAGATGGATAAGGCTTTGAGTGAGCAAATATTGACAGTGAAAGTAAAAACTGAACCTTGTGAAGAATCAAATGCTCCTCATATTCCAAATGCACAGCCAGTAAGAGAGCGTAAGGGTAACAAATTTCATGAAACAACTCATTCAGTGCAGAGAAACACAGGTGCCTCTCCAGCATCTGAGGACTTGAAACCTGAGCCTCTTTCACCTGAAGATTTTTCTTTTTCAAAAAATGGCTTGTTAAGTCGGTTGCTGAGACAGAATCAAGATAGTTACCCCGTGGATGATCTGGACAGAAGTCACAGAAATAGTGAACTGACACTTCTAGACTCAAAGAGCCTTTGCATCATTCCTAAGAAGAGGAAATTTCATACTGAGCCTTCAGAAAGTCCATTAAAAAAGGTAAAAAGTAATGTGTCTGGTGCTTCAAACAATCGCATATCTCCTGCAGAGACATTGTATCGGCCTTTGCTTAACCAGCAAGAACTGAAATTCAACAGAAGTGATCTTGAATTTAAATATGCTGCTGGTCATGGTTCAAATAATGACAGTGAAAATAGGAGTTGGTCTAGAGATAGTAAAGGCTTTAATGTGTTGAAACAACTGCTTCTCTCAGAAAACTGTGAGAGAGATTTTTCACAGCATAGGAATAATGCAGTAACTGAGGGCAAGAAGAAAGGAAACAAAAATAATGTAGCAAATAATAAACCCGAATTTAGCGTTTCTTCAATAAATGCATTAATGGGAAATCCTGTGCAACCAAACAGTTGTGTGGATCACAGGACATTTCAGTATCCAGTAGCAGTGAAGAGTCCTGCTAGTTCCCCCTTCTCTGAACATTTGGGATGTACAGTATCTAGACCTGAATCTGACCAATTTAGTGTTTGCCCCATACCCAGTGAAAAAGGCCCCATCAGATGGGTTATCACAGGAATGGACAAGGGTGAATATGAAAAAGACTCCCCACGACTGACCAAAACCAATCCAATATTGTATTACATGTTACAGAAAGGAGGCAATTCCATTAGTAGCCAAGAAGCACATAAGGACATTTGGAGTGAACCTTCATTTACGGAAAATTCAACTCCTGTTACCATAAAGGAGGAGTTATTACCTGAGACAGAACCTAAAATTCCTTTTCATAATTTAAGAAGCCCTTACAATAGCCATATGGAGAATAAGAGCTCCCATCAACACAATGCGAATGGAGAAGGGTATGGACTCTTGGGAAAAGTGCTAACAATCAAAAGAGAACCAGAGTGAAATATATAGCCAACACAATGAGTTTACAGTCAGTGGGTTTGAATCTCTGTGTTTAAAAAAGAAAAAAAAGTATGAACTGGAATACTGTATAAATTGAGCATGATTTGAGAAAAGCATGGTCTTATTGAATCATATTTTCATTTGAGAAACTTTGTTTTTCTGGTGATATTTAAAAACATGTAGATATGTTTGCTTTACAGTAGATAGTCACAAGGAAACTGAGAGTTGTAAGCTGTACAAGACACAATTCTGTATGCATCAAAGTAAGTTATGAATAATCTGTGACCGAAGTCTTATTTGGAACCACAGGTATTTAGGTATAAAATAAAGTAAGCATACAGCCTAGGTGGTGGTAATGCATTCTACTGCATTTCATTCTTTCCACGTACATAGTATATTCCCTTTTTTGGCAGTTTGAGCATAGAGACAATGTAATCTTTGATATTTGTTGAATACATTTTGTGAAATGTAAAGGTGGGGGTTTTTTTGTTTTGTTTTTTAAAGAGATGGAACAGTCCGTCCAGGGTAGTAGAGCATCACATTTGGTAGTCTGTCAGTGTTAATTAATCAAATGCACTGAAATGTAATTTTTAGTGCTTCCAAATTTTGTTTTTTATTATTTAATTATTTTTGTGGTTATCCCCTAATTATGGTGTAGTGTCTTTTTTTTTTTCCCCCTCCAAGTTCTTCTTGACTAGAGCATTCTGCAGAACCCTGAGTAGTAGTCATATAAAATAGGGGTTATGATTAAATATTGTTTTCTAGTTTTCCTAGTATTTTATATAAAAAGTAGATTTTAATCTACACTGTAAACAAAACAAAAAAGTGATGTCTTTTTTGCCCACTTTTACATGTTGCTTCCCCTGTCTTAAGCCAGGTCTACAGTCAATATTAAGTTGACCCACCTATGTCTCTCAAGGGTGTGAAAAATCCACACCCTTTGAGCAACATAGTTAAGATGACCTAACCTCCAGTGTAGACAGGGCTAAGTCAGCGGAAGAATTCTTCCATCAATTTAGCAACCACCTCTCTCAGAGTTGGATTAACTACCATCAGTGTAGGAAGTGTCTACAATGCAGTTGTGCCACTAGCAGTTTAAATGCAGACATATAAAGGGAAAGTAAAAAAGACATCTTAGAATTTTGGGATAAACAGACCTGTCCTCTGTGGCCAGAAAACTGCCATTGATTCCAGTTTGTGAAACACATAAGCAAAATGTTTTTTTCAGAACCATGTTGCTTCCTGTTAAAAGAACAGTTACTGTGTTTACATAATACATATTCCATATTGCAGTGGAAATTGTGAGATCTTGAAAAACCTGGTGGGTCTTCCTGTAAGTAGAGCCTAATGCATATTCTGCAAGTATTTATTACTCTGTGAGCAGCTGATCTGTGGTTAATATACTGGCCTTTCATCCCTGAAAACCTAGATTCAGAACAATTTGTTAGGTGTCACTGTATGTGAAAATAAAATTGGTGGTTTTGGTCTGCTCCATAGTGGATAGTGGACATCATCTCAGAAATGGCCTATCTCCTCTGTTGCCCTGCCTCCACCCAACATTTTATAATATTGGCAGCATTTTTTCAAAATCAGCCTTGGAGTTGTAGGTCAAAGCTGAGACACATTGAAAGTGTTGTGCGGGGGGGGAAAGCTGAGCAGCACACACTTTCGTAGTGGCCATCCTGAACCCCAAGAAGCATCAAACTTTCATGGAAAAATGCAAAGAATTATTTCCCCCCCACTCCTGCAAAACAAAAGTAACTGTATTAATAACCATAAGTACTGCTGAACCTTATTTATCCAATACTGGATTGTGTTCTCAATAGCTACTTATTTCATTGAAAATTCCCTATGTTATGAACAAATCCTGATAATATCAAGATAATGAAAGTTGTAGTGTGTTAGGGAGCACACATATTTGACAGTGTCCTATATAAAACATCCCACAAGGTATAGAGCGTTACAGAGGGAATAAAAGATGCATTTTTGTGTTGTCTGGGCAAAGCTTAATATATTATTGAGCTATAGGAAGGAGATATGCATTTTAAAACTTTCACGAGTCTAATATTGTTTTAAATTTCATTATCCCTAGCCTGACTTCAGCTATGCAGTAAATTACAAAAAAAAGTTTGTTTTGTGTTTGTCTTTAATAGTTAGCATTGATAATAAGTGGCCTGCTGACAAATAAAATATGTCATAGAAATTAAATGTTAACAAGGTAAACTATATTTTAGATTATTGCCATTGGAGTTGAATCTTTTTATATGAATCAGCCTGGCATAAATATTAGAAAAAGATGGCATTTGTTCCATCCATGAAACGTGTCTCTTAAAGTCTTAAGTGATTATTTTTTTTGAAATTACATGTATATAGCTATGAAATATAGAATGATAGATGGGCCCTAGAATAAATACAAGGCTGTAGTTTACTTGAGGGGGCACTGCTTACTTCATATACAGTAGGGGGCAGCTTGAATGTGCATGAAGTGGATGTGATTGGAAAACTTCTGTCATAACAAAATTCTGATGGAAAAATGGGGGAACATCAGACTTTGCTGTTTTCTAACCAACTCTAGCAAGAAGTGACACAGAATCCCTTAGTGGGTGCTTACCCTTGTATTTATTCTATGGTCGTCTATCGTTATTTATAATATATACTTTTTAAAATTGTTTTTTAAAGCTTATGTGACACTTAAGTTAAAATGTTAACTGTTTTTAACCGTTAACAATTTAGCTTTCCTTTTAGATGAGGTTAATGAAAGAGAATTAAAACTCTCAGACGTCAGTAAGTTAAAATACAGCATAATATAATTTTAGAACATGTTGATAGAAAAATCTCACCCATGGCAGAATTTGCAACAATGATCAGTAAGACCCTAGAAAAGAGGTGAGGGCGTTCTTCTGGCATGCAGTTCCTGTTAAACTGGTTACTTACTACTGTTTGGTTAGCCACTGGTGGATGGGGCAAAGCTATTGTCTACATTAGCTTCCCCAGTACCAATGCGATTCTTGCCTAGCAAAGAGAATTAAAGCCTGGTTTTGCCCCTATCCATATTGGCAAGCTGAAACCAATTAGAAAGGTTTAGCTGAATCTAAAAGGCCCGATGGCCCTCTCTGTTAGCTCTCACCCAAGAGTTATGGGGGAGGAGATCACCAAAACTCTCCTTATGGGTTTCTCTTCCCAATTGTTCCATCAAACAGCATACAGGGGCAGGGTTTGCTTCACCAGCAAAATAGTGGGACTGGCTCCCTAGTTGCAGCAAGTCCCCAGGTCCTGGAATCCACATGGATTCTGAAGGATCAGTGATAGAGTAAGATCATCCATACAGAGGCCCTGTGTTTCTGCACTTTCTCACAGCTCTAGCCTCAGCCCCATGGTTCAGGAGACCCTTTCTTCCAGGGCGTACACAGTTGGTGGCTTTCTCCACTACCACTCCTCAAATGGGGGTTCCCAGTTGTGGGAGTGGGGGACAAAAGACAATTCACCCTGTGAGAGGAAGTGGTTGGGGTTGCAACTAGACCTTTATTTTTTTTTTAGACCTGCATGGAAGGACCTTAAATTATCATACTGTGGATGAGAATAATAAGCTAGGAGAGGGATCCAGGTTTGGTGAATACTGTTGTGAGGCCTGACTCACAAACTCCAGGTTTGCAGCATCATTAGGGTGACCGGATAGCAAGTGTAAAAAATCAGGACGGGGTGGGGGGTAATAGGTGGCTATATAAGAAAAAGTCCCCAAAATCGGGACTGTCCCTATAAAGTCGGGACATCTGGTCACCCTAAGCGTCATGAAGGAAGAGAGGCTTGCACTTCAGCTACAAAGGAGTGCAGAATATTCCTGATAGCTGGGGTGGAGAGAGCCAAGAATTGCACTAAGTTTCAATGGGAAATGAGGTATGGGGGACTGAGGGCAAAATTGCTGTTTCTGGTTTCTCTTCTACCTTCATTTTATAAGTATAAACCGCTGAGGTGCATGTGACCACAGAAAGAATAAAGGTTAGGGAGGCTTCCACTGATATGACTAAACCATCATTTCAGGTGGAGCAGTTTATGAACATCAGAAGATTGAAATGGAATTCAGCCATATTTGTCTCTTGTTTTAGCTATCTATTGTTTATAACATTTTAAAATGTTCAATTTACATTTTAAAAAAAAATAAAGATATGAATGATTTAAAATTTCCCTGCTAAATGTTGTCAGTAAAAGATTATTACAGCTCTCATTGACGTCTGTGAAATATTACCAGTTTGTTCTCTGCAGCATCTTACAGAGGAGTAAACTGGTAAGTATATATTATATATATTTATATATGTAAATAAATTGACTTGTTAAACATATAATATGTTGAAATTGGTTTTTAAAAGGTGATGTAAATAGTGGTTTCCTTAATGAAAAATACATATTTTGTATTGTTCTAATGGAAAGGAAAAAAACCTTTTAATCTTGTTTTTGGTTATGTATATTCCATGTATAAGTGTAAATATGATCACATAGGTTTAAAAATTTTGCATGTAAGTATACAGTTGCAAGTCTGGAAGAATGTATAGAAAATACCTTTTATTTAAAGTTGTGATTACCTGCTGCATGAAAAGTGCATGGGGGACCCTGTGCATTGGCAAAAATGTCTTAAAGTCAGGTCAGTTCATCAAAACACACAACAGTATTCCATTTTTGGACATGACTTCTGCTGTGGTATTTTAGCTTTGTGAAAGAATGTGCTTCAAATCAAAAGGGTCTTGAAAAAAACCTCAAAACTACTTTTAAAGATAAAGAACTCACAAAATTGTAATCGGTCATACACGTTTTAAACTCCATTTTAAATAATTGAAATATTGTACCAGGAGTATTTCACCATTGTAAAACAATGGAATGACAGTTCTCATTGCCATACATAAGAATTCTGGGGTTTACCGCAACCAAGTTTGTTGTGATGTGTTTTCAGTAATATAACTGGTATCATTTTTTATTAGAAATTAATTTCTTCATGTGATGTCACAAACCTGTACATACTGCAGAGTGAAGTTTTTTAAATCTTTCAGTGTTTACTTCCTGCAGAAAATTTGAATAAATGAGAAAAATGCATTGTGTTGATGGTTTTTAAATCTACTTTATTATGTGTCTTTTCTCTGTTTTGAGTCTTTGTGATCCAGTAGCACCACACTAGTGAAAGTAAACTTTCATCAGCCAAAAGTAACTGCAGGATATCAAGGACCCCACATTTTCTTCAACAAAATCTGCAATAAGAAACCCGTGAAAATTGGTGGAAATGAGTTAGTAAAACAGATAAGATTCTCAGCCTAAGATTCAACATAATTTTTAATTCCGGTGTCTGTATAAATGTCCTCCGTAATTGTTACCATGAAGTTATTTCAGCTGAGAGGTGCAGAATATTGTGTTCCACCACAGAATTTTAAGCAAGTGCCAGAAGAACTTGTTCTAGACATACTGTATCTGGAGTTGTACAACTGCAGGAAAGTAATTCAGATTCACTTTAATTGATTATACATTTTCCTTGACTTCACTGCCAGACAGGATGATAAATATCCGTTCATAAAACTCTGTCAGGAAACTTCGTCTGGAAAGTATGACTTGATTGGGGGTGGGGGGAAACAGATCCTTCTTCCATTGAAGTTGATACAAAACTCTATAGATTACAGTGCAGTCAGACCCTTATTGCATGTAACACCTTGTTCTGAAGCATCCCAAAACACTTCAGTACCCTCACAGGAGCTTCACTGGAGTCAATAGTTTTACCATGACATTAATTGAGCAGGTAGATAATTTTGCTGGCAAATTATGTGACCATAATTGCTATTTTTTTTTCAATTTTTGCAGTCTCTACAAGAAAATCTTAATTTCTTTGTACAATAACTTCTCTGGGGTAAACACACCAAGATCCAGAGACCTTTTGTTTCAAGTGGGAAGAAACTAGAGATCAATAGGATTCTGAATGGCATACGTAGTCTATGCAGAGCTCCATTGCTGGTTTGAACAAACATTTGGAATTAGTTTAGTTTATCCTGAAATACAAGACAAAATGCTTCTAGCACTCACAATGATCAAGAGAATATCTTTGATAATATCTACATCCATACACTTTTTCTCTTCACTCCAAACACTTTTATCACACTGAACACTCCATAGGGCTGTTTGTTTCTGGTAAAATATGCTCACCTGAAACCAGGCAGCAAGAGCAAGGTCTTTCCATGTGAAACTGTGATTCCTTCAAGCTAAATGGAGGGGAAAGCAAGTAGGGGCAGGATGTGGCCCTTCGTGTTGTTCTGATGCTGACAGAGGCATCAGGGGGTGTATGTATTATCCATTGCTAACCTGTTTGTTTTTGACCACTGTACAAGTATATCTCTTTAAAACAGTATTTAGAAGGTACAGTGTCTGGGCACCGAAGGCTTCCATGCTTGTTAATTCTCATACCACCAGTGAGAAAACACAGTATGGGCACAGCCTGCTACATCCAGCACCTGACTGGCCATTGAGACTTTGCGTATCTTCAGTTCATAGCTATTTTTTCCAAATTTCTGAGTTGTTCCATGAGAAAAAGAACTTTTCTAAATGCAGAACTAAAACTTCCCTGCAATTGTGCCCATCAGATAAGCTTTACACTACAGTTTGTGATCAAAGTTAGTATTCTTGGAGTATATGCTTCCAATGTGAGTCACAAAATGCAGGGTGGTGATGGGAGGCCTTGGGATTTGGGGGTATTCTCAGTCACAGTTCACTCTGGGGTGTTAGTTAATTCTTGGTCCGCTCTGATTTAATTATTTTGAACAGTTCCACAGCAAACCACGCAGGTGGTGATTATACCTAGTACTACTACTGAGGGAATTCTGTGCCCCCCCCCAAAAAGTGTGCAAAATATTTTAAAATTCTGCAAATTCTATTTGTCAATAGATCAATGTGGAGGCTTCAGCATAGCTGTTAGGAGTGCAGACCACTGGCTGCACAGAGGTGGGAGATCACCCTGCAGCCACCCCTGCTCCTCCTGGGACAGGGGCTCAGTGGTGGGTCTTCACCCAATCCTGACACAACACAAGAGCCAGGCCTGCCCCAGAAATGCCCTGGGGCCCTGCCCTTCCATGCCAAGTTCACCAGGTGTGGATAGGCAGGCTCAGCCTGGCAGATCCAAGTGTGTGGGGGGGATCCAGGTGTGGGATGAGAGGGTTCTGTGTGTATGTGGCTCAGTGTGGGGTCTGGGTGCGGGATGGGGGTATCTGGATGCATTGGGATGTTTAATGTGCAAGGGCGGGGGGACTTGGGGTGTGTGAAGGTGTTTGGGGCTCAGCAGGACGGTCTGGGTGTGGGAGATTGCGGGGGGGGTAGGGGTGCTGGGAGAGTGGGGCATGGTGAATGGGGGTCCAGATGCTGCTGGTTGGGGGTCTGGGTGCAGAGGGCTCGTCAGGGTGGGGGTTGGAGTGCGGGTCTGGGTGAAGGGGGACGGGGTTTAGTGGGGGGGTCCGACAGCAGGAGGTGAGGCTCAGTGGGGTGGGGGTTCAGGTGTGGGGAGCTCAGTGGGGGGATCTGGGTGTGGAGGGGGCATCTGGATGCATGGGGGAGCAGCTCCCCCATACCGTGACCCTTCCCCCTCATGGCTGAAGAATGATGGAGGTGGGAGGTGTGTGTGCAGAGCTCTTCGGTGAAACCAGGGAGGTTGCTGGGGATGCGTCTGACCTGGCTCCGTCTGCCCCAGCTGGGACTAGCAGCTGAGCCTGGCACAGGGTAGGAGCCACCAGACAGGGCATCCTCAGCCCTGCCACCCCCCCTCCCCACCAGTGATTTACCTCTCCGCTACCTGCTCCAGGTGCCCAAAACAACGTGCCTGCATTGCTGGGGAGGGGTGCATGACCGCTCTTGCCGCTTACCTTTCCCTTCAGAAAGTCATTTTTCTGCAGGGAAGCAAAGAAATCTGTGCAAGTGTAGTCATGCAAAATTCCCCAGGAGTATAGTACTCATATATGGCCTCTGGGACTTTCAGGTATCTGTTCTGTTTATGTGGTTTCCTGATATTTGCCTGCCTGGGTCTCTGTGCCCACAGGAAGGTGACAGTCTCCAAGTTGTACCAACTTTTACAGATCAAACCATACTAGGACCCAGACAGAGAGAGTGAGCTGTGAACTTAGCATGGTGGCTGGAACTGGTTGTCCCAACATGAGCAGTCTCTGAAGTGTCATGACATACAAAGGTATTGCTTAGGATCTTGTGTATTTAGGAAACTTCCTGTTTTCATATTCCTTTTGCAACATGTCAGGACAGAAAGCTGCTGTAAGTGTGTTATGTTATATATTTTATTGGAACCATTTACCTCCTCTCCCTCCTTTCCTACTTGTGGGCCTTTTCTCTCTCTTCACAGACAGGTGTGCTTTTTGTAATGCCTTACTATATCACAGTTGATTCAGGAGAGAAGTGGTTAGTGTCCTTTCGCTGGGGGTAGGGAGTGGCAGTTCTGAAGTTGGCAGCGTGGTAGTGCACAGAAACTACTCCACTAGACAATGCTTTTTGAAAATCCCAGTGACTGAGAACTCAGGATTCCTACCCAGTTTGGAGGGAGAAGAGTGACAGTATTTTAAAAGTACAAGTACCACCCATATTCTGCTCTTAAAAGTCCCTTTTTTTTTTCTGAGAATCCTGTAATGGCCTTTCCCATCTTCTACAAATAGCCCAGCATGTGATTTCCCCAGATCACACAGGAAATCTGTTGCAAAGCCAAGAAGAGAACACAGATTTCCTGAGTACTTGTGCAATGCCTTTAACTACATGACCATCCTTCATCTTTATGCATGGTTGAAAACTGAGTAGTTGGTGGTGCAGCCACTCAGATCTAGGCCCACTTTTAATTTTGCAGGTACCATTTGTGCCCCAGATTACACAAATTAGCAGTAACTGAAATGAGATTTCATACCATCTTCCCCTAATTTGGTGCTTACCTAGCATACCCCCGCCAGATTCACAGCCATGAATCTTTGACTTTCTCATACAGAGAGGTTCTGAAGCCACAGGAGAACATGCTGCAGTGTCATTGCTTTGCCATGTCAGCTATATTTCAAGGGGCGTTTTTGTCCCCCTTCACTCCTCTATTCAGTGTAGCAGCTGGAAGTATCTGGCCCTTAGTATTTGAATTAATACTTCATAATATTAAAGAACTAGCAATAGCCAGGAAGCCTGGGTAAAACTAAACCTCTGCAGGCCAGCTCTTCTGCTGGTGCAAAGTCAATGGAGTTTACCCTGGTTTACACCAGCTGAAGAACCATCCATAGGTAAAAATCCCTCCATACGAAAAACTGGTTTATTTGTAAATAAGTTTGGAAACCTGAAAGGATTTGGGTCAAGTAAACCTTTTAGGTGGTGGTGTCTGTTTTATCCCACTCAAAGCCAACTCAGATGTTACTTTTTCCTCCACTCCTCTCGCTCTGAGTCCTCTCATCTAATTTTGTAACTGTGGGAACCTGACCATACCACCTGAAGGGTAAAGAAAAAACATATTGTAATATAGTTTTTGTTGGACAAAAAAATGCTAGGGGAATGTTTCTTCCAAAAGGTAGTGCATTATGCATGACTGCATGCCATACCTAGCATTCTCCAGCTGTAAGTATTAACCTAAGGCACTGTGTTATGGCTGCACACTGAGAAGAGAGAAGGTGACCTATAACTGGGTCTGACCCCAGTATCTGTTTATATTTCAGGAAGCTGCATAGCAGGGCAGAAAGAAAGGAATGTGGAGTGCAAATCCACATTTTTCTTAAACCAATGTTATCTTTTTTACAAAGACCACTGGGTAGAAAGTATCAATTCCAGGAGAGAACATCAGAAAGGACACGAGACAACTAGAGAGAGAGAAAGATGTGGTATTTTCTTTTTGAAGTCTACATCATTGATCAGAGATGAACTTAGACATTAGGGGAAACATGGAAGAAGATATAGGGAAAAAGCTCTCAGTCAGTGGAGAGGACAAAGGAAAGTGCTTAGTTTGGTGCCCTGTGCTAAAAAAGGAAGCAATCTGAAGCAATATTGGCAAACATAAATTAGAATAGGTTTAGACTTTTCCTGTGCTGCTCATAGCCTCCCATCTGGAAATCTAGCAATTGCAGAGCTTGCTGAAACTCCAGTGTTTTCTTAATATTGTTTATTAGTTGTATTACCATAGTGCCTAGGATTCCCAGTCATGGAACAGGACCCCAGGGTGTTAGGCACTAATATTATCCAGTTGTGTGTTAGTACGCATTGAACACACAAGAAGATTTAGGGTAAAATCCTGATCCCTGAAAAAATAATTATCTGTGAAGAGACAGCAGTACCTGCACTGAATACACTCTTTAAAGGGTTGCCTAAAGTATAGGTAATTCACAACAAAGCTTTAATCACTGTTGTCTTTCTCTTTATCTGCTTGGCATTTGGAAACTTTGTTCACTGTGGTAGAATGGCGCTACTTTATCCTTTATTTTTTCATCTCCCTCTGTCAATGTACTGCAGAGGCATTGTGTCTCTCCCTCTTCCTTCTGGTATACCAGACCTCCTGCTGTTTGTTTTATTTTTACAGTTTATGAAGTGTGCTTAGCCAAAAATTTATAGACTAAGCACACTTACACAAAATAGAACAGACAACTAATTAGTACTTTAGCTAAAGTGACTCCTTGCTCAGAACTGCTCCATACCTCTCATTGCATTTCCTGCCCTTGCATCATCCGACAAATGCATGTGTAAGTAGATGCACCTGTCCACTGGGCTCTAAAAGTCAACAAACACTCTGGGTGAGTCTACACAAATAAAATTTGATTTGTGAGCCATCATTTGGTTCCCTAGCACACCTGTAACACACCATCTAATTGCACACACAGTGGCTGCTGAGGTAGACACATTTGCACCACTATTTAGAATTGCGTTATTCTGAGCAAGGCTAACCATCCTGGGGTCCTCCACGGTGCCAGTCTTCACTGATGCATTGCCATGGTTGATGGTAAGAGTTGGTATAATCCTAATGGCATTTGAGTCTGATCACTGTCTACTTAGGTGCTAGGGTATTTCAGAACATTTCCTATGAGCGTGCCGTCTGCTGGCCAAAAGCAGATGTCTGTGCACTGGTGCCTAGGAGGTACGCTTGCAGCCAAACTCTGATTTGGAACACCCTGGTGTATGTCCTGATGTCCAACAAACCTTGACAGAAAGAGAAAAAGGTGGGGCCCAAAGGTGCACTAGAATAAGGCCCAGGAGCAGCAATGGGACAGGGATGAATGAAGACTTCTTGGAGCTCACTGTTCAGCACAGTCGCTGTGCTGTTTGATAATCCATAGGCACAGTGTATTGCCCACTGTTAAGGATGATGAAGGGAGAAGGCCAAACAATGACTCCAGAGCTCAATCCATTACATGGAATGAGGAACCAGATCAGGAGATGACAAAGGCCATGCTGGGAGTGTGGGACCTCCTGAGCAGTCCCAACGTCAAGAGACAGTGATTATGCTGGTTTGAGATGAGGAAGAAGAATCAGGTGCTGAGGATGTCTGCGTGCTCTCTAGGCTGGGTATGTAGCTTTTTGTTGCTATATAAACACACTGGAGCTGATTAAGCAGGCTCTAGTGCTGCAGAAAGAGTTTTCAGGGATCTAATGAATGTGGGTATTATTGTCTTGAAACTGGCAGATACAGCCTCACATGAGGGCAGTGGTCCCTGTTCACGCCTGCCTCCACCTCTATTGCACAAGTAGCAGCTGTTGATCCTCTCCCTACCCACATTCATCATTTCTCTCTGCAACTCCCTCCTCGGTAAGCAGCATGGGGTTCTGTTGCCAGGGAAGGTGGAAGTGTCTGGTACACAGTACAATGCTTAGCCCTTCTTGGAAGGCAAGGGAAATAATATAAAGTCAAACAGAAACCACAGTATAAATATGTACAAGGAGGAGTTTTTTTAGTGCCCAAAACTCTTTGAGTGCTGTGGTCTAGGCAGGGGCGGCTCTACGTTTTTGGCCGCCCCAAGCAGTCATGCGCGGGAGGCGCCCCGGAGCCGCGGGAGCAGCAGACCTCCCGCGGGCATGACTGCAGAGGGACCGCTGGTCCCGCATGGCTCGGCTGGACCTCCCGCGGCTGCGGACGGTTCGCGGGTCCGGCGGCTCCGCTTGAGGTGCCGCAGTCATGCCTGCGGGAGATCCAGCCGAGCCGCGGGACAAGCGCCCCCTCCGCAGTCATGCCTGCGGCAGGTCCAGTCGTCCCGGGGCTCCGTTGGACCTCCCGCAGGCATGACTGCGGCAGGCCCGCCGGCCCAGCCTTCCGCCCCCCCCGGCCGCAGGGGACGCCCCCTAGATTTTGCCGCCCTAGGCACCAGCTTGTTTTGCTGGTGCCTAGAGCCGCCCCTGGGTCTAGGTATTTACATTACTATGAGACACATTCTGACTCCTGCTAAAGCTGTTCTTATCATTCTGGCACAAAGCCACCTTACAAGCAATTAACCCATAGAAGGAAGGATGGTCCAGTTGTGAGGGTACGCGTTTGGGACCTGGGAGACCCTGGTTCAGTTGCTCTGCTACAGATTTCCTGTGTTATGTGCAAGTCATAGCCTCCCTCTGCCTTGCTTCCCCACCTGTAAAAGGAGGATAATAGCACTTCCCTGCTTCACAAGGGTTTCAGGGAGGTTAAATACATGACAGATTATGAGGTGCTCGGATTCTATATTAATGGGGGAAATAAGTAACTTAGCTAGATAACAAGACAACTTGCTTTTCTACATCTGAATTAGGCCTGCTGTACCAAAACCAGCAATTTTGACCTTTTTTAATATTTAGATGAGAGAAACCAACAAGCTGTGGGGTGGGGGAATCCCAGGGTCACATTGCTGCTATCCTCTGGCAATCCCCAAATGATGACACTGACTTCAGCAAGTAAGGAACCACAGAGCAGAAGGGAAACTCCAGAATTCTGGCCTCTGCTGCTTGCTGTCTCTGCATCTGTTACCTGATCACCTCTCTGCAATGCTGGCTATGCTTTGGTCATCTTACCTGGGGTCATACAGTAGGACTGGATTTAAAAAATACTGGTGAGAGAGGGAAAAAAACCCAAACAAAATGAATTAAACAAGCTGGTTAAAACAAACTGGGGATGGCCATAAGGAAGGAGGTGAAAAGGTGTGAGAGGAAAGGGTTCTGCTAATTGGGGAATAATTAAAATGGGGTCAAATGCTATTTTAAATTTTGACCTGGACCCTGTAAAACCTGACTGCAGCCCTGATAATCACATAGCAGGTCTAATCCCTAGTTGGTTTGGGAATCCTCATACAGCCCCAGTATGGTGGAAATGCTCTATTTCTACTGTGCTAGTGGGAACCTGTTGAGGATTTCTTTCCTCAGCTGGGCTGAGCCTCAGCATGTTTTCCTCAGCCCTTTTACTTAGGCTTTGTTCCAGTTTTCAGGATTACAGTATATTTTTAGTCCCTTGTTTATCATCTGTAATATCCTTATCATAGATAAAACAGGGCAAGCTAAACATGGGGCTTCCCATCTAATACAGCCTCTTTTGACTTTTGTTGGATTAAGACAGGACACTAAAACAATGTTTTCATTTTCTGAGATTATTTTTAGGATTTAAAAAAGAAAGCTTGCTATGAAAAAAGTGAAAGTGCAGAACCTTTAAAAGGCTGATTGTGTCCCCAGCTAACAGAATGGTCCAAAGTGTGTGAATTTATGTGGAAAGAATTTTTGTACACTGCAATGTAATTTATCTTTCATTAAAGTCCATCACAAAAAGTTCAACACATTACAAAGAGAAAAATGTGTGTACATGCACAGAGGCGATCAGAACAATGACTCTCATGATCAAAAAGGAAAAATTCAGTAAGAAAATGGACAGCAGAAAAGCAGACATTTAAACCAGCAGTGGTGTAGAGTAAGAACTCTTGCAGGCTAGCAGTTATTTATTAAGTACCATCAGTGTGATTGGTGCCATACAAAAATATAAGGAGACCTGCTTCAAGGAATTTGCAGCCTATTACAAACACACAACAGTTCCGGCACATACAGTACATTAAGTGCTGGTACAACTTAGAGTAGTGAAGGAATCTAGTAGAGGTCATTGTCAAAAGTTATTGTGAAAGAAACAAGTAAAGGGGGGAAGTTACTTAAGCCCTCAAAAGAATTTCACCTTACGTGGAACTTAGATGGTGGACAGAGGCCTGGCACTGACTCCTCGGCACAGGATGAATTTCATTCTTGGTGCACAAGAAGACAGATGTCCCATCTGTAGAGCTGGTGTGATGAAGGGAGACTGGAAAGAGAGGTTTAGAATCGTGATGAGGGTTTTATGATGGGATCTGAAAAGAGATCCCTTAGAGAGAGAGAGAGAGCTGGATGGAACAACACAAGTAATAGAGTGTTCATCATATAAAGAAATGTATGAGCAAGAAACTGAATAATGGAACCCGAAAAGAATAAACTGAATGGGTGAAGGAGCAAGAGGAGGTGAGAGAAATAGGGTGGAATAAGTTCAGAGGCAGCTTTGTAAAGTTAGTGATCAATTATGAATGTTGTTTGAATTTAGCTTGGAAACAAAGAAAGATGGTGGTGGTCTGAGCCTTTGGATTAGTCTGATCAGAACATTTGGTACCCTATAAAATTCAGAAAACAGGGATTTATAAAAAGCAGATATACACAGTGAAACCAGCAGAGAAGAGAGATTTTCTATTAAAAATGAGTTCAATATATATTCCCAGACCATGGCATTTTATAGTGTCAGTGTACCACACCTTTCTGGGTATGTGTGTGTGTATATATATATACACATAGCATAGCCTTTTGTTGTAACTCAGAAAACTTTCTTGGGAGGAGAGAAGTTATTTATTGAATTGCCCTTGAGATTTAAAAAAAAGAAGAAAATGAATTCCAGCTAGGTTTGTAAAAAACAAACACCTCAGTGTATAGTTTGGGATCTCTAGTAAAAAGTTGTATTGGTAGAAGCTGACATTTGAGACAAATGGGAGAGAGAAACTACAGAGATTCAAAGGAAGTGTAGAGCTGTGGCCTAAATATTGTGGTCTAGGGTATCATAAAATGTCTGGATACAAGCAGCATGTTAGTCTCGAGTGCTCTTTCCCTCAACCTCTACCACTCCTTTCAAAACCTGCAGCAACACCGCTCAGTTGTTAGGTTTTTGTTTGAGGTTGGTGTGACGAGTTGGATCACAGAAACCCCCTGGGGAGTTGCCATCTGATGTGCCAAGACTCCTGTCTTTGCTACCAGCTCAGACTCCAGCACCCTGTCTTACTGAGCCAAACACTCCCGTCAGCTTCAACACAGACCCAGGGTCTGAATTACTTGCCCCAAAGCTGCAGGTTTACCTGAAAACAGCTCACAGAAGGCACTTGTCTTTAGCACTCAGATGCCCAAGTCCCAATGGGGTCTAAACCCAAATAAATTTGTTTTACCCTGGATAAAGCTTATGCAGAGTAAACTCATAAATTGTTCGCCCTCTATAACACTGATAGAGAGAGATACATGGCTGTTTGCTCCCTCAGGTATTAATACATACGCTGAGTTAATTAATAAGTAAAAAGTGATTTTATTAAATACAGAAAGTAGGATTTAAATGGTTCAAAGTAGTAACAGACAGAACAAAGTAAGTCACCAAGCAAAATAAAATAAAACACGCAAATCTATGTCTAATCATAATCTCACCCTCAGAGATGCTTCAGTAAGTTTTTTTCCTCAGACTGGACACCTTCCAGGCCTGGGCACAATTCTTTCCCCTGGTACAGCTCTCGTTCCAGCTCAGGTGGTAGCTAGAGGATTCTTCATGATGGCTCCTCTCCTGCTTTGTTCTGTTCCACCCCTTTATATATATTTTGTATAAGGCGGGAATCCTTTGTCTCTCTCTGGGTTTCCACCCTCCCCCCTCCACTGGAAAAGCACCAGGTTAAAGATGGATTCCAGTTCATGTGACATGATCACATGTCACTGTAAGACTCCAAGCCTTCATTCCTCCCAGCCTAACTCACAGGAAGGCCTGCAAACAGAGCTCCAGTCAACTGTCCTGGTTGATGGGAGCCATTAAGATGCCAAACCGCCATTAATGGCCCACATTTTGCATAATTACAATAGGCCCTCAGAGTTATATTTCAGATACAAGAGTGATATATTTATAAAAATAGGATGATCACACTCAGTAGATTATAAACTTTGTAATGATACCTTACAAGAGACCTTCTGCATGAAGCATATTCCAGTTACATTATATTCACTTATTACCATATTTTTATAAACCTATATAGACTGCACAAGGTCACAGCCGGATCCTGAATATCAGCCAGAAAGATGAGAGTGCAGCTGGATCTCCAAATGAGCAAGAGCTATGTAAAAATGAGCAGGCCTCTGTGGAGGAGATGATGCAAAGGCGTCGGGCACTATCTTTGTTTATACTTTCTTGCCGCCTTTAACTGTCAGAGGAGCATAACCTTCTATGTTCAGCAGTGATGCATACGACCCAAGCCTGGCCCTTACTTTGTCAAAAACGAGAGCTGACAATGTCCTCTTCTCTGGAAAAAAATAGCACTGGACTTTGCTGTAAGACAAATGTCTCTGGGGAAATTTACCATGCAAAATGCCTGCAGGAGAAGGGAAAGAGACTCAAGTTATGGGAGATATGGCTATTATGAAGAAAGAAGCTTTGGACTATCAGGTTTTTAGGCTGACTTTGAATCACAAAGTAGATGAGCTTGAAATTTATCACTGAAAGTCAACTATAGAAGTTGTATGAATACCTGAAAGGCAGCAGTTCTTGTTTTGATGCAGTTCAGCATAGGAATTCCTTAGTTTCCTAGTATTGCTATGTGCTCTTCAGGGCTTCAGACCTGCAGTGGGGGCTCAAAAAGCTATAGGTGGAGAGGTTGATTAAGCCTTCAAACAAACTGCCAAGGGAAATGATGAAGTTCCCATCTCTTAACGTCTTCAGGTCAAGACTGCATGCCTTTGTGGAAGATGTGCTTTAGTTGGGATTAAATTCTATGGCCTGTGTTATTCAGGAGGTCAGATGATCTAGCGATCCTTTCTGGCCTCAAAGCCCATGAAACTATGAACCCTCAGGCCTTTTCATTTCCCTGCTGAAAGGAAATGCTCTTATCTCACTCGGATGTGATGTTTATTTTTACTGGGTGAGACAGTCAGGGTCTAGAAACACAAGGCAGGAACAGGGGAGCTTGAACCCCAAAGAATAGGGTTGCCAATTTTGGTTGGAGGTATTCCTGGAGATTTCATCACATGACATAAAGATCAAACTTTAATTAGAGATTAATTCCTGGAGACTCCAGGGCAATCCTGGGGGGCGGGGGAGGGGGGTTGTTGGCAACCCTACCAAAGAATGAGCAGTCAAATCAACAGATTACATATGTTATTGTACTATAAAATGTATCCAGTAAGATCATCTATGAAAGCTTGATAATTAGTGTGAGTACATACACACACACATATATGATTCTATGTATTTATATATAGAGAGAACTGTGCTCATAAACTTCCATTCCACCTCAGAGCAGGGAGATGAGTGATCAGACAGGGAGAGGCACCTCCCAAACCAGGTGTTTACACAAAACCGGACTCAAGTAACGATCGATTATACGACCCAGAAAAAAAAATGATGTCCATTAGAATTAATGGAAAGATATTGAGGCAACTGGGAACTTGCCCCCTCTCTGAATAACCATGAGTCACCAGAAAGGGTGGGGGAAGCCCTTTGAAAAGGAGATTTGAGACTGAAGCTATCATCCAGAAACGAAGCGGGAAGCTGTCTGTGGATGCTGTATCCCCCCCTACTGTTAGTGGGTATGCTGGGGAACAGTTCAAAGGCAATAGGTAACTTACATTAGAAGAGGGAATTTATCAAATACTGAAGTGTAAAGCCTGAGATTGCGTATTTATGTCTGTTTTCTCTGTAACGTATGTTTGCTCCCCCTATTTCATCTTTCAATCTGTGGGTTTTCTATTAAATAAATGTTGTTTATTTTTACCCAGGTAGGTCTCTGGTGTGCAAACTGTGTGGAATGTGTGTGCCAAAATGAACTGATAACTGGGGGGCTGGTTTCACACCTTCAGGTGTGATGAACCAGGGGGGAAATGTCCAAGTGTCTCATAATTAGGAATTTGGAGAGACACGGAAGTGGAAGGGTGGTTGGAGTAACTAGGCTGCTGGAAGCAAGTTGAGACATTGTGCTTGTGAGCAGGCTTCTGATGCCAGGGATCTGAACAAAAGCTGTACAGCATAAAAGCACTCAAGGTACAGGGCAGGCAGTGACAAACTCCTTACTGGTCTGGGTGGCTCCCAGAAGGTCACATGTGGTGTAACTAACTAAAAACTAGCCTAACACACAATAGCAGCTCTTACACTTTACAGACAAACTTTGCTGCTTTTCTGAAAGACTGATCACAAACCCCTTTATTTATAGTCACTCATACTAAAAAACAGTGCCGTTGGTGATATAACATGGCCAGATCATGCACTGGTCTTTCAAGGCCTGCTCCTGTACACTGATGTCAATAGGAGTTTACCATTGGCCTCAGTGCAGGATGAGGCCCTATATCTCTCAGCTCAGCAGCTCATGGCCTCTGCAGATTATACATGTATCTTTACTAAAAGATGCAGTATTTTTTGACAAAATTAAAGGGGACAGGTTAAAACATTTTAGATTGAATTATATGCTAGATATATATTCACACCTCCTTTGAGAAATGCTCAAAGCGACCTTTGAGGTGAATATGTCTCCTTTGCATCAACTTGGCAAAAGCTGTTTAGGGCAATGTTCACAGATCTGAAACACAAATTTGCACTTTGGAAAAAGTGCCTAAGTGAACTGCTGCCCTGCCGTGTTACAAGAGTTTATTACTCTTAGGGGAAAGCTTAATAGTCTGTTAACTGAGAAGGCAGAAGATCTTCTACACATGACTGTGCAGAATTATTAGGCACAAGGTAATAAAATGAGTAAACTTTAGCTTGCATGTTAAAGTAAAATTTTGCAAAATAAGTTTGATGCTTATTTGTGTAGCATCTACAGTGTTTTCAGAGCTGTACAGAACTCGGAATATAGTTTCTGCTGCTAAGAGCTTATGGTGATAAAAACAGTTTACTACAGATGAGGGGATGATCTGATGTTTCAATGGTTTTTTACAAGCAGTTCTACATTTCAGTGTGCGCTCGCCCAAGAAAGCAGTAAAACTTTTTAAAAAAAATACAGTTTAACTGCCACCACTGAAGGGAGAGGAGAGTTCCAGTACTTAAGCTCCAATCCTGCAAGCTTCCCGGCACAGACAGACCACTGAGCCCATGTGGGAAAGCTTGCAATGTTGGGGCCTCAAAGTCAGACTTCCCTATTCGAGATATGACGAGCTACCCAAAATCTCCCTGCTGGTAAATGTTAGGTCCAGATGGCTAGATCTGACTGAACACTAGGAGACTTTTAAAGATATGGGACAACTTTTGCCAGCCTAGGGGTGTCAAGTTTGGCTTTTAAGTTTTATTTACTGATTATTTTTATTTGGCACTTTAATAAAAGTGGTGTAATTTTTCAAAAAATGCTGAGTAACATTGGCTCCAGTTGAATTCAGTGGGAGTTGTAGTGGAAAGTGCAATTAGTGTAACAGGTCCTAAATTCCCAGATACATTCTTCTCTATCAAATTCCGCTATCAAAACTCCAAAGAGTGGCTTCTCCTGTCCACTAGTTGCTTAAACCAGCAGAGAATTCTTCACAGACAATTCATTTCCTGTAGGGGTAATGTGCCCTGGCGTAGAACTGGAAAAGACAGCAGAACTCTCACCCCTAGCAAAATGCCATATTATTTTGTTTGAAACTTTTGGCTAGAAGGTTTTTCTGATCCAGAAGGGGATTGAGAAAAGAGCCAAAGAGCCCCCAGAATAGCCTAATGGCTACAGTACTGACCTGGGATGTGAGAGATCCCTGGGCAAGATCTGAGTCGGGCAGGGCAGAGTTTCTAACACTCTAGCTGAGCACCCTGAGAGAGAGAGAGAGTGTGTGTGTGTGATTGCAAAAGGGCTCTGTTTTGTCCAAATTTGGACTGCAAACTAATTTCAAAACCTCCATTTGTTTTCTTCCCAGCCCTAGTGAAAATTAATTAAGGCAGCCAGACAGAAATTTGCAAAAACAACGTGAACTCTTCTTGAGCTATTGCTGTGTGGTGGTACATTGCTGGGCTCTGTCTGGCCTCTTCTTCTCAAGCTGTTTGTCATTTGGTACAAATATAAAGGAAAATGTGTGCATAATTTCCTTACTTTGCTCTCAGTTGTGCCTTTAAAGTTATTGACTTGCTTGGGGGGAAAGGGGTGTGATTGTCAGCTGCAGAGGGGCCAGGGCCCTGCCTCCCTCTATCTCCTCCCCCACTAGCTTTGGCAGCATAATCAAAGAGCAGACCTTGTATGCAGAGGGCACAAAGGCGCAAATACCTGGGGTCTCCTCCCCTGTCTTGTGAACATGCCAAGGGCCTGTCTGCAATCTGGCTGTTCCCAAATGAGCTAATTCTGCTTACGTTACTTTTTGTTGGCTTTCTGCACCTATTATTCTTAATGGAAATATATACACTTCTACCCCAATATAACACGAATTCGGATATAAAGCGGGCTGAGGGGTTGGATAAGGGGCAGAGAGTCTCAGGGGGCAGCCAGGGGACAGGGAGATGGGGAAGTTGGATGGTTCGCAGGTTCAGGCACTAGGGGCTGCAGCATTAACTCCGGGGCAGGAGTGAACCGCACGTGCCCAGAGGCTCCTCGGGTAGCTGACATGGCTGCAGCCACGGAACCGCCTCCTCTCTTTACTGGGTGAGACGGCCTGAGCACCAGCATTTTCTGGGACCCTTGCACTGCTCCCCCACAGCTGCAGGCCAGCTGGAAAGGCCTCACCCCTGCTGTGCCTCTGCCCAGGAGGCATAATCACAAGAACAGCCAAGAGAAAGGAAGAGCAAGAGCTGCTGGTGCCAGCAGGTTGCTGGCTGGCTGTGCACGCCTTGGTGCCCTTTCCAGGTAGTTCCCTCAGGCAGAGGCATGTCTGAAGGGAGGGAACAGATGTGGGGAGACAAGTACCAACTTCTGCCAACACCACCCTGTGCAGAACAGCTGGGAGTTTGCCAAGGCCCCACTGGCTTGTTCTCAGTTGTGATCTAAGGGGCCAGGCTGGCAATGCCCGGCATCAGTGGGAGGTGTGCATGGGGGTCCTGGGGAGAGACCGCTGGAGCTGTGCCTGGCAGCTGGAAGGGAGGGCATGGGGCTGCAGAGCCAGGGGCTCCCAGGGTCCTCCGTGGGGTGGAAGGCGGCCGGTGCCTGGGCCAACACGTGCAGGCAAGTTACCTTTGGGGTTGGCGCTGATGAAGACCCGGACACTCCTGCCGCTGGCCACTAGGTGAGACGGCAGAGCCAAGAGGTTCCCGGAGAAAGCCACCTGCCGGAGCGCCAAGTCCCACAGACAGGGCAGCCGGCTGGCCGCTCCCTCCGGCCACATCTCCCGCCACTGCCTGCTCAGCCCCACAGTGCTCTGCAGGAGCAGCTCCGAGGCAGCCACAGTCCCCCTCCCACTCCAGGCTCACAGCAGCCCCCGGCCCGCCATGGCGGCAGGAGCAGCCGCGCTCGTCCCCTGCTCGCTGGGAGCGGCCATATGGGCTCCTCATCTCCTCTTCTGCAGCCGCCTCCTCCTATGCACTCAGGGTAGTACCGGGCGGTGGCGGGAGGTCAGCGGCAGCAGAGGCAGCTGGGCTTGAGCTTCCCCTGGCCCCGGGAACGTGCACCCCTTGCCCCATGGTCAAGGCAGCAGGAGGGGCTGCAGCAGCAGGTGGCAGGTGGAAACAAACTTTATACACTGAGCTCTTCCCAGTTCGATATAACACGGTTTCACCTATAATGCGGTAAGATTTTTTGGCTCCCGAGGACCGTGTTATATCAGGGTAGAGGTGTATATAATTTCTGCTTCAGTCTTCATGGGGACTTTCCCCCATGTAATTAAAAGTGTGATGCTTTTAAAATACAAACTGACCTTGTGATATGTGTTTATACAACTTCCACTTGCTTTGCTATGCTCTTAAAATGCAATTCGAGCCTAGAAACACTGTCATGTCTCTGGAAATAGATTCTCTCCCTACCACTCAGACTATCCACTGTCCGTCAAACAGTCAATGGGAGGTACTAAAATCTTACGTCAGATACTGTGGTGGTATCAAAGCCTGGATGAATAGGAAAAGCTAAGAAATTGCCCTGTTTACATCTCGGAGCATTTAAAAGATTAAAATAGGCATCCAGCCTGCATATTTTAAATTCCATATAAAAGTGAACCCTTTTCTCTCTGCCTCCTACTTTCTCCCACAGATGTGTGAGGGGAAAGTCACCAGCGTACTGTAATGTGAGTATAACGCAACAGCATAGAAAAATGTGCAGTTGCCCCTTTTTGGCCTGACTGGATACATTCGGGGCCCTGGATACAGTCTAGTTGGAAGTAGACATTGGAGTCTGGTATTTTCTCTGCAGTTTTGTTTATTTACAAAAATTGTACAATGTCATGTGCAGAAGGAATCATAGCAGGAGACAGCTTCTTTGGCTCACAGCACCAAGGACACCCTTTTTCATCCTGCTCCCCCACCCCCAGAATGTCTCTGCAGCTTTCTTCCAGCCTCAGCCACTGTGCTTTCAGCTACTCCCTTTTTTTGCTATCTCTTGCTCCTTGCCTGTCTATTTCTGTATGTTCTCCTCTCTCTCCCCTCTCCCCCACCTCATGCCCCAAACACTTGGTCACAGTATCTCCACCTCTGCGCATTAGTTTTTTTGGGGGCAGACTTAAATAAGGGACTCATTCACACATCAGCTCAAAGAGATTTTACCTCAACCCAGAACAAGATTCCACTCACCTGGTACCAGTGTTGCTGCATAGGATAGTCAGTTCAATTGGTGGCACGTTTGTTTTGTTTCTCCCTCTAGATGGCATGCTAACTAAAGATAAAACAGACTGAACAGGCAAGCCCAGCTGGGCTCCCTCTAGTGGTGGGCTGCAGCATGACAGATGTGCTGGCCTCAGTTTCCACTTTCTAGCAGAGTCCCCAGTAACTGTACCCAAGCTCTCCACACATAAATAGCCTTTGCAGGGGTAACTTATGATTTTCATGCATTAGACTTTGGTTTTAAAAGCCCTACCCCCATAATCCAGAATTCCCAGCACAGTCCAGACAATATGTCGTCTTCAAAGTCCCAACAGTCCCTCAAAGCACCAAGTACAGCTCCAGCGTCTCTCGCCATGCCTCATTCCAGTCTCTTCAGCTTGGGGGTGGGTACTTTTTCACCCTGTTTTCCTGCCTAGGTATGGTTCCAGCTCTTGCCCGGAGATACGCAGCAGGCTCACCCCATCATCATTCCAAGGGAGAGATCTCAGCCACACAGCTCTGCACAAACACCCAAACTCCTGGAGGGGAAGGGGGCTCAGCGTCAACCCCCGAACTAAGCACCACCCTTAACAATAGAACACTACTCCCAACTTTGCCCAGGTTAGATAAAAGTAGACCTATGTCAGGTTCCATAGGAAGAGTTACACAGACTCCCTGATACAGCACACAGCCCCCTGGCCTAGCTAGATGCACACAGACTCTCTGTCGGTACCAATGCAATCCCCACCCTAGCTTTAGGTCTGTTCAATTAGACTAGTCTGGGCACTCTGATGCTGCTATGCAGTGTGAGCTCAGAGTGGGGGTCCTGTTGTGCGGTCTCAGCTACAGGCTGTGTGTTTGAGTCCCCTTTTGCAAGCAGCTGGCTCTGCTCCAAGTCCAAGCATAGTCCCTCTCTCTCTCTGTGCCCCAGCACAGGGCCACTGCTTGCTGTGCCTGCTGCTGCTTTGTTCCCTCTCCAAAATCTTCCTGGGCTGGTGCCCTATCCCTCTGTCTGCCAATGGCACAAGCACTCCAACAGGTCCCCCATACAATGTTTGTGCAGAGTGGGAGGTGGGGAAGGGAAGGAGAGTTTTCTTCCCAGCCCCAAACCTCAACTCTCTGTTCCTCCAGCTTCAGCCCTCCAGGTCAGAGAGCCAGCAGGCATGTCCCTCAGCTACTGTCAGTCTCCAGCCCTCTCTGGCCTGAGGAAGTTTATAGCTGACCTCTCCTCAACTGTCTTCCTGCTTTCATTAGCCTGATCTGGCTCCACGACTTGTTAGGGAACTCTCATGGTGCCACTCCCTCCCTCAGTAGGGTGACCAAATGTCCCATTTTTAAAGGGACAGTCCCTTTTTAGGGACTTTTTCTTATATAGGCGCCTATTACTCCCTACCCCCTCTCATTTTTTCACAGTTGCTATCTGGTCACCCTATCCTTCAGGGGCATCTCCTCCTTGAGGGGCTCAGCCCAGCTCTGTTCTCCTGAGCTCGCTCTCTCCTTGAGATCTGGGTTCTACTTTTGCTGTTGCCTTTGGGATGTCTCTGATTTATAATTCCCAGGCAGCCCCACCCTCCTCTTTATGCCAAAGTAGGGCACACCTGCACTGGAGCGGGAGCACTGGGCCTGATTTCATTTAATGTTAATAGGTTCAGCCCCAAAATAGGGAAAAATAACTCCTTACAAAGGGAGCAAATGATGGCCTGAACTCTGCAAGGGTCTGCTGACATGGCACTCATTGCAGGGCCATGGCATGCTTTATTTCCATTTCACAGGAATGTGTAGTGGTCTGTGGGAGCTAGGGAAAGCACTTTGAAAGGTCAAACCTATTGTCTAATATCCCATTTTTCTCTAATTTGTGGTGCTGAGAGGCCCGTGTGAACTTCCTCTGGTGGCTTCTTCAATGCCTGCAAATTCTGGTAACTTTTAAAGCAAAAGAGCTGAAGCCTAAAGCGGCAACATGACATTAATGTGGAAGGTTGTGCATTCTAATCATGCTTTTTCTCTACTTATAATTCCCTAGTACACTTTTATTAACAGAGTACATTTTGCAATGTTTCCATGGATGACGTGAAGTGTATCAAATGAAATTATTTTAAAGGGTGAACTTAAACTGTTAAGACAAAAAATTCAGCATTCCTCTTGCGAATGCATTCAGGTCTCACATTTTTATACCTAGGTAAAACATGTATCACTGAGCAATGAGTGATTTTTATGAACCATATGAGGCTTGATTCTAATCTTACTACACTAGTATAAATTAGGTGTCCCTCAACAGAACCAGTGTGAAATCAGTGTAAATTAGATTATGCTCATGCACAAGTCCCATGGCACTGATGCTGCAATCAGGGCCATATGGACATACCCTTGCACGTCTTTGAAGTCCTATTGAAGACAATGTAGCTCCATTCAGATGTTATAATGAGCAGGCCAATTGTAAGATCAGAACTTTTTTCATTGTATAGGTTTAAATTCAATACATTCCCATTTTTCTATTTAATAGGTCCACAGAAAATGATTTTTAAGGATTTGTGTGGATTTCTGCACTGTAGAGTCTAGAAAGAGTTTAAGCTTTTTGACCACTGGCTGTATTTCATTTTGTTTATACAGCACCTAACACAATGCGGCTCCTGACTGGAGATGCTACTGTAATTAATAATAATAATAATCCCCATCCAATGAATTAGTATTGGTTCCCTTTCCCACTCTCTTGGGATCTTCTGTGAAGTGTGGGAAATTCGCTGTCTAAAGAGTACTTAGCCGAAGGTAAGGGGTCATGCATCCAAGTTTGGCTGCAGCTATGTTTCAATCAGGCTCTCATCTGTTTTTAAGACAAGTAAATGCTTACAATGCAGACTACCACCTTCACTTTTTTTGCTTTCTTTGTCAGACACGACCCATGGCTGGTACAAAGTTATTTACCGGGTATTTCAACATTTCCCAGGAATGGCTCACCTAGGTATCTCCACCATTTTTATGCCTCCCTGAAGCTCACTACGTGGGCTTAGCTGACTGCAGGCTTGCAGCTGACACTTGCAAATGGAAAACAGATATGCCAAACAGCTAGTTAACAGAAAAGCAAACAAAGGCTCTAGAAAGAGGCACAGAGGCCATGATTATAAATCGGCACAGAGGAAAAATAGAAAAGAAAAAAGAGAAAAGAAAAATAGATAGGAATGGTGATGTCAACTGCCATGAGTATAGTGAATGTACAGCATTCCGGCAAAGATGTAGAAGGCCCATCCACTTGGCAGAAGAGTTCCAGCAAAGCAGTGGGCTTTGGATCCAGAGTGGATAAATATCACAACGTAAGAAAAAATGATAAGTCAGTTTTTAAGTTTGAATCAGATTTACATGTTGCTAATTCTTTACTTTCTTCCCATTTTATAGTCTCAAGTTGAGAGAGAAATTTTGTGCCTGTTTCTTTAAATAGTTTCCTAATTGTGAGTAGAGTTTCAGATTCGTTAACACAAACTCAAACACAAAATTGATATTTGTTTATTAGATTTAAAATAAGAAAGACACTTATCCGAGGCACTAGGAGTGCTAACATCATTAATTATACAATCAATGCAATTAAGGGTTGTAGGCCTGATTTAACATGAGTAATTGGACAGGGGCGAGGCCTCATTTCTTGGGAGACAGGATTAGGGAGGAAAATGAATCAGCTGTCTGAAAAAAGGGTATGTCTACACAGCAGCTGGATGCATCTCCCAGGCTAGGTAGATAGAGACATACTAGCTCTGATGGAGCTAGAGTGCTAAAAATAGCAGTGTGAATGCTATGGCATGAGTGATGGCACAAGCTAGCCACCAGAGTATGGACCCAGAGCATCAGGTAGGTTTGTACTCTGGTGGCTAGGCTATGTCCCACCACTTATCCCGCAGTGCCCATTCTGCTACTTTTTGCTCACTAGCTCAGACAGAGCTAGCACATATCTGACTACCCGAGTTGAAAGGCTGCAGTATAGACATAACCTTAAATTAAACCACAACAGCATTAAAAGAATCAGTTCCACAGTATCTCAGCCAGCTGCCTAGTCCTTTCATCATCTAGGAAGCACAACCTCCGCCCTCTCCAAAAATCCTACTAAACAGCTGTCTTTTGCAACAAGCTGAGAAAGTCACCAGATTCAGACTGTATCACACGCAGGTAGGGAGCAAATTCCAGTGTCCTGGAGCTTTCACACTCTGCCAGCCACTCTCTCTCTTTTATAATGAGGGGGATCCAGTTTAAAGTGCCCTGGCTGACCACAGCTGTGGCAGGATGGCGGGGGGTGAGAGGTCTTGGTCCCTCCGGATTTGATAACCAAATAGTCTTTGTCATATTAGCAACCAATGCCACTTTCCAATATATTGAGCATCTACAAGTCAAGAAAATTGAAATGTTTCAACCAGGCTATTCACCTGCATCAGGGTTTACAGTTTGAAGTCAACAGGATTTGTGATTAGAAATCACTTAGGTGAAAAAAAAATCATTTTCTGATTCAAAAATCTTTTTTTGAAAATCCCCTCCTTTGATATCATATAACTTTCGCCTATTTTTCAAAATGTCAGCTTGTGTGTGTACAGAGTTCACAATATCTTTGTCAATGTATTGAAAGGCTAAATAACTTTCCATTGTTGGCATGGGACCAATTTTGTTTTGAAGTGAAAAATATTTTTACACCGCTCAGAGAAGTTGTTAATAAAAATAAAATTTTAGCCTCCTTGTGCTATAACCAGGCTTAATTTTAGCTCCATTGCAATGGATCAGCTGGATGATTCATGTCAGTAATGCTATCTACCTGCTTAAGGGTTTGCTGGGGCAGGGCAAGTCAAGTTCAAGCTACTTTACTGGTAGTGGCATTAAAATATATAATTTACTTGTAGGAACTGTAAATTATAATGTATAACACAGATTTTCAAAATTAGTTTGACAAAACCTCAACCTGATTTCTGTCAAAGATATTTTTAAAATATCAAGGGATTTAAATGAATGATGCAAAATGTCTTGGTTTTAAATTGCTCCATCCTGTTTTATATCAAGCCTACAGTGAGGAGAAACCATCAGTCCTGGGCGAGTGTGAACAACCAGTGAAGTACAGATGCAAAATATCCACAAACTTATGGTTTACTGTAGATTGAGGAAAGAGACCAGTCTTGGGCCTTCCTGTGAGGTGCTGGTGCTAGGCAAGAGGGATATGCCACAGAGAGTCAGAATACTAATTCTGATAACAAAATGTGGCAGAGGCAGATAGGCTAACTGCACTATATGAAGATACATGCACAGGAAAGGGTGTCTCCTGGAAGCATGAAAAACATGCTTATGGGAGGATGCCACCTCCCATGCCACCTGATTTTATTAAAATTTTTCATTATAGTTCTAGGTATTTGGACAACTATACCACACAAAATACCAACTAATAGAAAAGGACTGCATATAAATATAACCACCCCAACCCTCAGCCTGCTCCCTCCTCAACAGCCTGAGAAAAGAGAGAGACGGCTATGTAGAACTCCTGAAAGGTTGAGAAATACAGGTTCTGACAGACCAAGGGAGGTGTGATTTCCAAAATGGAGAACTCTTCACAGAAAATGGCCTGCCAGTGGCATCTTCTCATTTATTTGAGTTAGAGCATCTCAGGTGAGTTCAGCAGTGGCAGTATATCATGAGGAATGGAGGTGAAGGCTTTATAGGTTAAAACCCAACACCTTGAATTCCATCCAGAAGATTACTGGAAACCAAAGCAGATCTTTTAGCGCTGCTCTAGTGTGCTCCTATTGTGTAACTCCACTTAATAAGCTGGCCACAGCATTCAGCACTAGTTCTGAATGGTCCGAAGGTACCATGCAGACTAGAGCGCTTTACAGCAGGAGTTCTCAACTTTTTTCTTTCTGAGGCCCCCAGACATGCTTTAAAAACTTCACAGCCCACCTGTGCCACAACAGCTGGTTTTCTGCATATAAAATCCAGGGCCAGCATTAAGGGGTAGCAAGCAGGATAGTTGCCTGGGGCCCCATGCCACAGGGGGCACTGCATAGGTAAGTTGCTCAGGCTTCTGCTTCAGCCCCAGGTGGTGGAACTCAGGGCCCCAGGGTTCAGCCCCATGTAATGGGGCTTTGGCTTTCTGCCTGGGCTCCAGCAAGTCTAACTCTGGTTCTGCTTGGAGGGCCTCTTGAAGCCTGCTTGCGGCCCTCCAGGGGGCCCCAGACCCCTGGTTGAGAACCACTGCTTTACAATAATCTAATCTTGAGGTAACTAAGGGTATGGCTACACTTGAGAGTTGCAGCGCTGGTGGAGGCTTTCCAGCGCTGCAGTTAGTAACTGTCCACACCTGCAGGGCACATCCAGCGCTGCAACTCCCTGGCTGCAGCGCTAGCTGTACACCTGGGTCTGCTTGGGGTATAACCATTGCAGTGCTGGTGCTACAGCACTGCTCGTAAAGTGTGGTCACACACCAGCGCTGTTATTGGCCTCCAGGGTATTAGGAGATATCCCAGAATGCTTTTAACTAAATTACTCCCTTTGTTTTGTTATGCTGCCTCTCTTTGTTTTGTTGTGAACTCAGGGCTCCGGGAGCTGCTTATCTAAAAAACAAACACAGCTCCTGTTTGCCGTGATCAATCTGTAACTGACTGAACAATCAAATGAGATAAACCTACTACCTTGCTGTGAATGAGGCAGGCAGGGGGTTGAGTGTTTGCTTGACGAGAGAAACAGCGGGGGCAGGGATGAGAAAGGGAGTACGTTGGAGCAGCTGCTTATCTGGTCTGCAGGCTGTTTGCAGTTAAGAGTAAGGGGTCGGGAAAATTTCTGATTTTGCAAGGCAGGGAGCTGATACACAGTGTCGGCTCCAAAAATCCACTCTCTCTCTCTCCCCCGGTCCCTGTCACACTGCACCCCATCCCCCTCTTTTGAAAAGCACGTTGCTGCCACTTGAACGCTGGGATAGCTGCCCATAATGCATCACTCCCAACAGCGCTGCAAATGTGGCCACACTGCAGCGCTTTCCCTACACAGCTGTACGACCAGCGCTGTAACTCCCAGCGCTGCAACTCTCAAGTGTAGCCATACCCTAAGGAATGAATAATTGTGGCAAGGCGAGAAAAGGTCATACTTGTCTTGCCAGGCACAGATGAAAAGAAAGTGCTCTGGTCACAAGCTGTTCCTGTGGCATTCAGGACCAGCCTAGGATCTACCAGCATTCCAGAGTTGCTCACCTGTTTTACAAATAGTGGTTTCACTCCCTCAGTGAGGGGAACAGAAACAAGTTCTGTCAACTAATCTGTGTGCTTCCCTCCCAGAACACAGAGATTATCTCAGTCTTGTATAGATTAAGTCATAACCAGCTAACTCTGACCTTAGCCCCAAATTCATTTAGGCACTAAAGGCTGTCTACATGGAACAGTGATGTGCATTATGGGATTTGTGTGTGATTTCTAAAGTCCATTGACATGTTGTGCATTCACTGGTCCATATAGACCTTGGTGGTGTGCACTAAAAGTCCCCTAATGCACTTTAGCATATTACTGTTTCAAACAACACTACATTAAGGTGCACTAGGGAAATTTTAGTCTACGTGGACCAGTTGGTACACAACACGTTAATGTGCTTTAGAAATCAACCCCCTCTAGTGCATTGCCACACCAGGTAGTCAAGCCCCGCGTAATTTATTCTCCTACTCTGGCTGGGTCAGACATGATGGAGACATAGAACTGCCATCCATATAAATGTAATGCAGCCAATGTTACCTCATGAATCCTCCCATGTCTTGAACAAGAAGAAATCACCAACTAATACAACCAGTGCAGTTTCTACACCATACCAGGTTGGTCAGGATCAAGGTAATTTGAAGAATCAAGAATCTGCCAAAATTGCCCCATATCAAACTTCTCCACGACCGTTCCTGAAATGGGACACAAGTTGATAGCCAGTTTGTCAAGGTCAAGAGTTGGCTTCTTGAGCATGGGCCACAACATCTTATTTAAGAATTGTAGAGAAATGCTGATAATCTCAATGAACAATGGAGCCAGTACTTGGCCAGCAAGGAAGGACAAGGCTCCCACTCACAGACTGTAGCACAAAGCAGTCTAAGCACCTCCATAAACACAGTATGTCCTCTCAAGACATTGATCCCTTTCCGTAACAGTCTGTAGCAAAACCCAAATCTAAACAACTTTGTCTGCAAAGTAACATGAAAATTCCTCACAAGAAAAACTTGTGATAGCAGCTGGCATAATTCATAGAACAGAAGAGTCAAGAGACTGGGTTAACTCAGATTCTGCTTTGCCCCTGAGGAACTGAACAAATACGTTAAAGCAGAACATTTCTATTTTCTCACCAATACTGAAATGTTTGCTGGGCTGAAAGAAGCCACATTTTTTAGCAAATTTAATGTGTTGGCAGGATTTTGGCAGATTCCCCTGGATGCAGAAAGCTCCTAGGTCTGCATTTTGAATATGCTATTTGGCAGATATTCTTGAGGGTTCCTGTTGGAATATGTCTGGCAGTGGCAATAGCTGCATATGCTAGATGGCCTCTCAGCATGAAAGTGTACATTGGTGACACCCTAATCTGAGGCAGCGGAGCACAATCAGGAATGATGGTGCAGAGCAGTGGAAAGTGTAAGAAAGAAGCTTACATTGAACAAAGCCTAGGGTCAATTTCCAACAATGAAAACCATCTACTTAGGAGAAAAATCGACAACAAAGCCAATTATGTATGATACTCCTAAGACTGGGACAATATTGAACATGCAGGTTGTGATGTCTCAGGTCTTGAGCCTAGGTCTGGGAATCCCCAGAGAGTTACCACATCCTGGCTTCAACCCAATGTCTGCTGAAAAGTAGTGGGTTAAGAAGCTTTTAAGACTGTTGCTCCAGCCAAGACACCACATAAGGGAGACCTGATTGGAGGATCGCCCGGCTCCACTGATGGTCCAGCCACGCTATTTAAGCCAGAAGGAGGCACAGGAAGTTCGTCTGAGTGACAAGGTGTTTTCCTGTTGTTGCTGTATGGGAGCCTGCTTGTGCCCGCCTCCTGCATCCACCCTTGTTCCTGATTCTTGCTCGGCTCCTTCCTCACCCTGCCTTAGCTCTTGCTGCTGTCATGCTCCTGCTCTGTGCTTGATCCTTGCCTCTCCTCCACTTCCTGCCCTTTTACCTTGCCTCCAGTCATCAGTTACCAGTCCTGGATCTGACCTCAGCCTCCAACTTCTGACCCTGACTCTGGCTTGACCCTTGGCTCTGGCAGTTAGTATTTGATCTTGGCCTTGACCCTCAGCTTCGATTCCTGGTTTTTATTCTGGCTTGACCCCTGGTGCTGGTAATTGGCAGTTGATTCTGGTGCTGACTGTTGGCTTTGTTCCCAGCCTGGACTCCTGCTTTGATTACTAGGCAAGGCGGCCTACATCCCAGCCCTTAACACGGATAAAAAGGAAAAGATGAGATAAATTCAGACCCAGAAAGGTCATTGAGTTCATACCCAAATTTGAAGCAGGGACAAGATGCTGAAGAAGTCTGCACATCTATAAAACCTTAGGCAGTACCTAAGGCCACTACTTTCCAGGAGATCCAGAAGGCTGTTGAAACATCTAAAAGTCTGAGACCTATTGCTGCTGTAATAACATAAAGAGATGAAATCACTGTTAGAATTTGTTAGAGTTTGTTCAGTCAGGGAAAAAATAAATTTTAAAAAAGGATTAAGCTGCAAACCTCCCATATGTAATAATAACCACTGGTGTCCATGGGAAATGACCCATTTTGTGAGGGAAGTATTTGTTTTTTGAGACTGTAAACTATGACTCAGACTGGGGCCAGGAAATAAAAGTTAGGTTTTGCCAGCACTCCAATGTGTTAGATCCTTATTATACCACACATCCTGTGGGATGCTGTGCAGTGCCACACTTCCTGTTGGCTCTCTGATGCCCGCTGACAGGTACCAGTTGCAGAGACAGAGAATACAGCCTGCCTGGTTTGCGGTAGAACCAGTGGTGTGTTCATTAAAATGCCTCAGGGCTTGTCTACCTGTTGGGGTAACGCACTCTACAGGAGTGTGATTTCTAAAGCACAGTAATGTGTTGTACTTAAATTGGTCCATTTAGACCCAGCTGATGGTCTAAACTCTAAAGGGTTCCTCAGTTCCTTAATGTAGTACTGTTTCAAACAGCACCATGTTAAAGCGTACCAGGAGGGTCTATCTAAAGAGACCAATTAATGTGCAACCCATTAGTGTGCTTTCGAATTCCCACCCCCATAGGATGCATTACCCTACCACGTAGGCAAACTCTGTCATCTTTAAAATGACAAAGGTGGGGAGCTGAAGGATAAATGGGTGTCTGAGAGCCCTGGTTGGGACTGTGCCTTCCAGAGTTGTTCCTGAGGCAGTGCAAAAATGTGGCAGAATGGGCCAGTGTCCATCAGTTACAATCTATCCCGGTAGCAATCAGAAAAGCATGCAGTTAGGATCACTACTTCCTGACATGGATCTAATGCTATTAATAAAAATAGATTTGTTAATATTACCGATCACTTTGACTGATTACTGATGCTGGCAATGGTGACTTTATTCATTTGTTTTTAAAAAGGAGCTGTATTTTGTTTCATAAAAGAAAGTAAAGCTAGGTTTCTGGCACGACAGAGAGATTTTCAGCCCCAAACAAGGAGCTCAATTAAGCAAAAGCAGGACAAAGTGGCACCATGTAGCCAGCTAGAGGCCTTAATCATTCCTGATAGTGCAGGGAAGCGTATACAGACTTTCACAGTGAATGACTCAGGTTGGTATTTAAATTTATTTGAAAAGAAATCAACCTCAAAATATAACAAGACTGATGCAGTTTTCTAGGTTAGCTCTGCCGTGGTTAGTGAGCTTCATTACATGTTCAATGACATAAAACCAGGTGGCAGTTGACACACTAAACCAGTCTAAGCAGGTCACAGTCTGCTCCAATGTCAATCATTTGCCTGAGGTCAGGAAGTAAAACTAGGCCATGACTTCATTTGTAAAAACATCAGACTTGCTTTTGTTTCTTATTAGTTATGTTCAACTCTTGTGTTAAAATGAGCTGGTCACACAACTCTGGTGCAAACAGTGTGACTGAGAGTATCTCTTGGACAGAATGCAAAGCCAGGATTTGGATGCTGCTCTCAGAGATGTTTACCTCTCCATTGTTGGTTGTTTATTACCTAACGTTGCCTCCCCTCTCCCTCTATTAAAAATCATTTCAAATTTCACAGCGCAGCGCTCTTAAATAAATTTATGTTGAAGGAATCCACAGCGAAAGCACAAATTTCCTGGGCCAAATCCTCAGCTGGTGTAAATCAGCATAACTCTATTGACTTCAATTCAGCAATGCCAATTTCCACCAGCTGAGGCCCCCTCTATTTTCCAATATAGTTTACAGTAGCCTGACTAATTGCTGGAATGAAACTTTCCTATAGAAGTAATACCTGCAGGAACCACCTTAAAGGGACATGTGCTGAACAAATAGTCTTGCTAAAGAATTGCATTTTCTGTGGAACAGGTTCACAGATTTAATGGCTGCCCACTCTATAGAAAGAACTTAGTTGTACAAATCACACCAGTTTCATCTGCCTGGTTTCCTTTTTCCAGGAAAAAATACTCCTTTGAGAAAGAGTCACTGTAGCCTGAAGCACTGAGCATACATCTACACTGCAATAAAACACCTGCAGCCAGCCTGGGTCAGTTGACTTGTACTTGCTGGGCTCAGGCTGCGGGGTTATAAAATAGCAGTGTAGACATCTGGCTGGAGCCCAGGCAGTCTGGCTGGAGCCCCTCCCCTCCTCACGGAGTCTCAGATGCTGGATTCCAGCCCCAGCCTGAACATCCACACTTCTATTTTCTGGCCCAGTAGCCTGAGTCAGCTAACACAGGACAGCTGCTGGTGTTTGATTGCAATGTAGACATAAACTGAGAAGCAACTATGGCATTTTGCTTTGCTTGCAACTCCCAACCCAATTACAGGAGCCAGAAATGAAAAACAAGGGGTTTGATTGTCCTCTCACACTAAAGAATGGGGTTATATGGATGGAAAGCAGTGATAAGTGAGATGAAAATCAGGCCCAAGAGCTTTCAGTGTGAACTTGGCAAAGGCCTGCTCCCTTTTGCTTTGCTATGCAATTGTTCCACTTAAATTGGGTGACACCTAATCATTTCTGACTATAAGGGTAGTTAAGCTCTGGAATAGGCTTCTAAGGGAGGCTTTTAAAAACAGGTTGAACAAACACCTATCAGGGATGGTCTAGGTTTACTGGTCCAGCCACAGCACAGGGGGCTAGACGTGATGACTTCTCGGGGTCCCTTCCAGCCCTAGATTTCTATGAGTCTATGTCACTGATGCTTTCACCAGAGATTTGAAATGTTTTGGTAAGTAAAATATAGACAGCCACTGAATGAAGTGGAAATTCATTACAATCCTTTTAGCTAAAAAGCTAAGGAGCCATGACCACACGTCTTTTAATGTTAAATATCTATAGTTTATTAAATAAAATTATTAAGAATCATATTCCAGTTTTTAATTCCAGGCAGCTGTGTGGATCATCAACATTCCTAAAGGATCAGCAGTAAATTCAGTTACTGAGAAATGTTTCACCTGACAGAGAAAAGCTGAGTGGTGTGCATTACATGATTAGATGTTTGTTTATTGATTTCTGAGGAGTTATCTTATTATAGTTTTTTAATCCTACTAAGGCTTGCCTCACAATTGTCTGAGAAACTTTGTGCTCATAAGGATCCTTTTCATCAAAGGTGCAACTTACTTGGGGTTATGGCGAGTGGAGTGATTTAATATCTTGGATTTTTCATCACGTGAAATCTGAGATTAGAAATTGATTTGGGTCAAAATTAAATTGGCTTAAATCTACTCCCTTTTGAAAGAACAGAGAAAGGGAGAAAAAAATTGAAAACCAACCTAAATTTATAGTATGGAATTCTCTGGAGCTTTGACCTGAAAGTTTTGCAAAGTAAGAACCACATTTTTCAAACTGCTGTGGGATAAAGCAGGGTTTAATGGTATCTTCCATCACAATTGACCATGTCAGAGTTCTGTGTGCCTCAGTAACGTGAGCAGTGGAAGCAATTTCATTAATGACTGTAAAGTGCTTTGAGAGCTTCAGATGGAAGACTCTGTAGAAATGCCAAATACTGCTATCATTATTAAGCAGACAGAACTCCATTGGCTTCAATGGATTTGCTACTGTGATGTACGTAGCTGGTAGCTTCTATGGCAGATTGTTTTCTCATGCTATGCCTTTAAATGTTGAAGGCATTTGCTTAGCTACAGTTGTCATTTTGTGGAGGATAAATGCTGCACGTGGCTCACACAACCATTGGAGGTGGCTCACACTGTGCAATCTAACAGAGTGTTTACTTTTTTAACATTTTTCATTTTGTTTCCCTTTAATTTAAACAAACAAACAAACAAACAAAAACATTCAGCTTACCGGAATGGCTGGGTTTTTTTGGGTGGAAAAACCTAAGAGCATCCATTCACACCAATGGCTGAATTTGACCGCAAGTCTTTTCACCTTGGCCTCAGTAGCTTATTCTTCTTGCATCCACCTGGGTGATACAACCACTGGATGAGTTTACTGCACCACAGGAAGAAGTGGCCGCTAGATCAGGGCTTGGCAACCTTCGGCACGTTTATTTACCTGCCGCGTCCGCAGGTTCAGCCGATTGTGGCTCCCACTGGCCACGGTTCGCCACCCCAGGCCAGTGGGGGTTGTGGGAAACAGCGCGGGCTGAGGGAGCCATGATTGGCCAAACCTGCAGACGCGGCAGGTAAACAAACCTGCCTGGCCCGCCAGGGGGCTTACCCTGGCAAGCCATGTGCCAAAGGTTGCCAATCCCTGACCTAGATAGTGAGGCAGTTTAAAATTGTGTAAACAGGCTGGCCTTAGGGTGAAATTCCTGACTCATAATCTGTGGCCCTAGGAGGTTCAAATCAGAGTGAAACCACAGCAGTTGTGCTGCATGGGGGGTGGGCAGGAAGTGGAGAGACTAGGAAGGGGAACTATGGAAGTGGGTTTCTGGGTAGACTGCAGGAGTGTTGTTGGGGGCATGGCCAGGAGATACATGAACTGTGCAGATCCACTGGACACAAAGCAAGCACTAGGTGGGAATGGAGGGGCAGACTGTAATGGACTATAGCTATTGCTATAGTGGTTTGGGGGGTGTACTGAGATTGGGGGAGGATTCTGTGTTGCCTAATATCTGTGTGGGTTTCATGCAAAGCATCTCTAATTGGGCTTTGCATAGAGGATGTGAATTATTGCTCACACATTTTAACAAAGTCTTGAATATGTGTTGAGAATAATTGTTTATAAAGTGCTATTGAATGGGATGAAACAACATTCCCCACGCTCTCCAAAACTGGTTTTAAATTGTGCAGACATGTTTTAGTCTCCTACGTCCAGCTGTAAGCAAGCCCTTATACTTCTCTATTTCAACAGTGCTAAATATATGCGTGAGAATGACCACAAGTCCTTTGGAAAAAATACTTGACTCCCGTAAGAGGAAATTTACATTTAGTAGTTGTATCAATATACTCTGCTTTTGCAAACCATTGCAGTGCTAAAATCTGTGCAATATAGTGCTAATGCTCTCCATTAGCTGGCTATATAAACTTGCAAAAAAATTGTTCTGTTTTTACACTCCTAAATAAATTTCCAAAACAGGCGGATATTGGTTCTGGGAATAATTGCCCCAGTAGAGTGGTTGATGAATCATTTCTCTTTATTTCCTTTGGAGAAACCCTTCTCAACAGTGCAAGGTTATGTGCTTTGGGATCATAGAGTAATTGTATCCCCAGAGCATATCAGTTCAGTTTATATGCAGAGCATCCTGGCATGTGTCATATGAATTCACTGGTCAAATGCTATCTAGTAGTGGCCTGATTTAGCTCGGGTTACTATTGTACAGCAAGTGCAAAACTGTGATCTTTGTTATCATTTATAATTGATGGGTAGCACCATCTTTCATTGCTAGCTATAGGTTACCAAATCTTTGCCATGTTATCAGACAGGTTTTGCAAATTTTATCTATATTGGCAATAGATATACCACTTTAATTAGCTCTGAAAGTGCCCTGCTGTGTCACATTTGCTGAAGACTATAGAAATTAATAATGCTATATTTGCATAGGACTCTCGGGAAGTGGGTGATATTTTACTGTTTACATCAGCAAAGTTTATTCAGTAAAACTGAGTCCTCTAACTCTTTGTCATTGCAGTTCAGTGCAGGTATTGAGAACTATGAGAAGTTTTACTGGAATCTTTAATAAAAACTGAGTTTCATTAACAGAATGTCTCAAACTCTCTTTGCAACATTAGTCTTACGTTACATGCCTTGTTGTGTTACATGCATTTTTGATATACAGCAATACTGACTAGGATGTAATGGAGGTTCCCCTGCGTAGTTATTTTTTGAGATCCCAGAATATTCAATCAGAGGTAGAGAACATTATTAGGTTACCTAGGGCCTGATCCAAAGCCCACTGAAGTCAATGGGCATGTTTGTGCTAGACACAATCAACAGCAACAAACATAGCTATTTTTTTGTGGGTTGTTTAAACCAGCATGAAAACACAATATGTGAATAATCAGTGAGAACTGGATGTCTGTGATAGACTAAATAAGAAGCAAATGGCATCAAAAGCATATCTAGATAGGAAGTTACTCATAGGACATTCAAGGACTTGCTCAATTGCAGTTCTGCATCTGTTTTGGGGAAGTAAGGGAGGATTATGCCGTAAGTGGATCATAGTAGGTTTGACCATTTTCCTTCATTGACTTCAGTTTCTGGAACTCTGGAGAATTTGTGTGCTTGGAGGTCAGAGGATCAAATTGTGCATTTGGCCATTGGCCAAAGTAGGAGGCAGCAAGGAGACACAGCACTCCTGTAGGACACCAGGAGGAGTCATGTTTTAGGGAGGTATTGCTCCTCCTTGAGCAGCTCAGTGTTCAGAGGTATTGCCTGTACCCCTTAGTGCCTCTGGCCTACTCTCCAAGCCAGGCCAAACTGGAGGACAAATGGACCTACCTGTCCTCTTTGGGGGTCTTCAGATTTTGTAAACTAAGTAAATGGATCTGTATAGATTTACTCCAGCAGAGGACCTGGGCCCCTGTTCAGTGGAACAGCAATGTATGTTTACAGACCCCTCAGCCTCTTTAGTCTCTCAGTGTAGTCTACTTCAGACAATTGTAAAAAATAGTTTAACTGTAGGTATTTAATGTCTCTTAAACCTCATTATGGAGGTGAGCATTGTACTGTAACCATTGACATCTGTCATTTACTTTGTTTTCTTCTGTGCTAGACTTTCACTTCTAGAAGTCCTGGGTTCAAATCTGCTTTAGCTCACAAATAAAGTTGACTGTATGTTTTGCTATAATCAGTAATCCATTTCTGCTTAGGAAATGGGAAGTACTGGATCACTCAGAGATTTGCAATGGCAGAGCTGTGTGGGGAAGTTCTCTCTGCTATTATGCTTGGCCCTATTCAGTGGTATTAACTTTATATTTTGAGCACCTGAATTCACCATTTTTTTGTAAAGTCAGCTAGTATTTTCTACCTGCATTTCTCTGTCATTCAGGATGTTGTATGGCTATTTTATGTTGTTACAATCAAGTTCCCTTGAGGTGGTTTTTTTACCTTGCTTCTGACATATTTTTATATACTGGAATGTATATTTTTCTTCTAAAAAATTGTGAAGTTTATCTTTTCATTGCTTGCCCACAGCAATTCTGGAAGAGAGCAAGCAGCAGGTTGTGTGGAGGAGAACAGCAAGTGACACAGTTGTTGAGATGTAGAAAAAGTGCATAATGCTTTTGGTTGAAATATGGAACAAGACTACTATAAAGTGAATGTATGGCTAGGTGCTCACCTGTGTCTATACTGAGGCACACATCCTCTACAGAGAATGTGAGACAAACAGAAGGTGATATAATAGGCTGAGTCTTAACATACCTATAATCAAGCGAGTTCACTTTTATTTATTTATTTTATTTTATTTTATTTTTTAAAGCAAAACTAGCCATATAATATTTGACAAATGCAACTTGTATTTAGGTAACTCCAGCAAGGCTGTTTAATACCCCTGCTAGTATATACCCTTGAAATACATTGGAACACATCTGCTGATCCAGACATTTTTGGCATTGTTCTTATATTGGACCACAGGACTTAATATCGCAGTGCCTCTTGGTAGCCTGGCTGTTGTTTGGTACCATATGTAGGCCAGAAAAATAGACACATTTTAAGGGCAGTTTGATTGCTTACTCAGCATGATATGATCCCTCTGAATACGGCTGAGGAAGCAGTTAGGTTTGGGCTTTTTTTGTTTTTTCAAGAAAATGTGGTTAAAGCATATTGGCCTTTGCAGGAGGGGATGGTCTACTGGGGAAACCAGGGGGTAACAATGCTAGGCAAAGGCCAGTAGAGTTGGCCGGGAAAAAAAGGCAAAAGTTGTTGGTGAAAATTTTTCTCAGATTTTCACCTTCTCTAGGATTTGGTCTGCTTAATTAAGGGAAATGAGGATGGGTGGAGAACTCCTAGAGACTTTACATTTCTCTTGCCTCTGGACCTTAATCTGTGCAAGTTTCCAACTGGAATAAATCTGTTTACCTTAACTAATGTGTGTGTCGGACTTCATTTTGAGGACTATGCCTTGGATCTTCACAATGGATCAGACCTGCTCAAGAGCGTGCTGGCAGGCAGATTGTTTTGATTCTTTTTTAATTAACGCTCACCATTTCCACTTTAAATAGGTAGTTCTAATTGTCTAATGCCACTCACTCCCTGTTGGCAATTCTTATTAGATGAAAATATTCTGTTGCTTTACAGCGCATTGATTTCAGTTGCCAAAAGATCAGTCCCTAACACTCTACTATGAATGCATAAACTAAATGGATAGCTATATTTTAAGTTGAGTGGCAGATTAATGGTCTGTCTTGTTCTTTTCTTCTTGACGTTTATTGACTAGTTGTTTTTCTATTGTGCTGGTTAAGTGCTCACTCAAAATAAACCAGTTTTTATTTACAAACCAAATGTTGACAACATTTTTTAAAATTGTGTTGCTTTAGCTATTCCTCTTGTAACTAACAATTAAAAATCCTAGTTATGGTAGCTAGGAATGGATTTTGCAATCTCACCTCATTTCCAATTGTTAAGTTGGAGGGGCTACTCGTGCAGATATCTTTCAACCTACAAGACTTCAGGAGGGAACTCAATGGGAAAAATTCCAGTGACTTCAGTACTGTCAGGATTTAACCCCAGATCCGTATTCTGGGATGATACATAGTTTCTTTATCCTTTCATTCTGCATTCCATTTCCTAAATTTCTCTTTTTCAGTATCCTATTTTCTAGCTAGAGTATTCTGTGTGTTTCCCTAGAGCAAGAACCATCATCCAATAGGAGAGGATAATAATCACTTTACCACTAAAGTCACTATAAGCCTTATGCAAAGCACATGGAAGTTAATGGAAATACTCTCATTGATGACTCCTGTTTAGTTCAAGTAATCCAGCCCTGCAATACAGGGGAAAATCAGATTCCAGGTTCTTAATTGCAGAACTCTGTAGCACTGTAGCTATATTGCTCTTTGACCCAAAAGAGCTTTGCATACAACCGTGTTTGCTTAGGATGTCACATTTGCATTTATAAAAGCGTATCTTGTCTTTTCATCACTGGTTTTACTTGCTGCAAGTTGGTCACAGTGTAGCTAATCAGTGGCATAACAGTATTAACTCAACTGGCAGCAATGGAAAAATACAAGCTAGGGAGAGGACACAGTCATGGATGAGAATCCACTGCAAAACTGTACCAGAAGGTGCATCGGACCACACCTGGGTTATGTCAGAATAATGAATGATGTATCTAAGAAATTGATTAATCTGGCAGAGAGGAAGCAAAGCCTGCAAGTATATTGCACAAAAGATTAATAGTGTTTTGTCAATTATTAAAATATATACTATGCTTGATCTTGTCACATGTAGTCAATAAATCAAGAAGTAATAATGAGAGAGTATCCTGGAATCCAGCTACAATATTAAAGCCATTACATTGCCTTACAAAGACTGACAGACTTAACACTTTTGGAACCAAAATGGACTTTGTAAATAAATAAACTTAATGAACTGTAGCAAAAATACTGAGAAAGGGTTCAGATCAGTTAAATACAGAAGATCAGAGATAGGGAACTAGCTTGAAAAGTCCCCAAGTAAGAGGTAGGAATGCTTTTAAGAGGGGGGGGGGGAAAGAGTAATAACCATTTTCAGTTGAGGCTCAACTGGCAAGATTACAAAAGAGCATTCAGAACGCCTGTGATAACAGAGCCTAAATGCTCAAAACATTTATTCATTCATGTATTGATTTAAAAAAAACATATCTGGCACTTCATATGTCTGGTAAATGTAAATCAGTGACTTCTGGATTTTCTCTCCATTCATTCTGTTATGAATTGAGTATGCATATAGCAATGCCATTGTCATGTAGGAAAAGCATCCAAATATTTCTAATTGTTATCTCAGTTGGAAAAGGCATAGGGTCTAAAGGGATGAACCTCCTTATCAAATGCATCCATCCTCCCTTTGTTGCCTTAAATGTACAGTAGGTGACACAGTTCTTTTTTTATTCCTGTAAAAGGACAGAAGGAGTTAAAGGCTAAAATCTACCTTTCACCACAGTGGACACGTGGGGATTTAAAGAAGGCACTTTCTTATTTGTAACACTGCCAAAAGAATATTGTGATGCTTTGGAAACATCCTTAGGTATTGATCTGAAAAATGATGGCACAGACTCAGACCTAGTGAAAGTAATGGAGCCAGATTATCCAAATTGGTTTTAAAGACTTTAGTCATATGTCAATTCAGCATAAGAGTTTTTGCATATCTGAACGAATCATGTGTCTTGCCCTTGTTGTTATAACAAACTGATTGTGAACCGTAAATGCTTAGTTTTTTGTATGATCTGTTTTTAAAAACAGTCATCAAAGTATCTTTTTTATAAATGACACACACATTTCCTCTTTTATATTTCATTCCTACATTTATTGTTCACTGATTATTTTCTCCAAGGCACATTTATTGTGATTTTTAACTTTAAACAACCATTATTGTCACAGATGCTGATAGCCTTGGAATTAGTCACAGGGCTTCTCATGTTTTTCCTTCTATTGTGCATACATGGATCCTTTTCTTTCTATGGCTCATGCTGCGTAGCCTCCTTTCTCTCCTGAACTACGTGTGCAGCAATCCTTTTCTTTTTCTGCTACATGCACAGTAATCTCCTGCTAACGCAACAGCGCACACTAAGAGACTGATCCCTGTCACCTCCAAGATCAAGTGGCTTCCTGCATAATGCCACATGATGGGAGATTATATGCTTAAAATGTATTTCAGTCTCAGAGTTTTCTTGCTGTTTGTAAACCATTCAAGCCCTTCCCCTGAAGTTTGTGACATCATCTAAATCCCTCACTGAAACTACAACCTTGTGCTCCGTTAGACAGCATATCTTTGTTCTTTATTTTCTCCTTCTTTTGCTTTCTACAGAACTGCAAGTTTGCTGGCAATGCACATGTACTCTAACCTGCCATCATTTCCCATGTATGGTATCTTATTAGTTCACCTGATGAAAACCTTTTGCAATTACCTTCAGGGTTCTCAAAGCCCTTCGCAAACATGAATTAACAATCCTTGGATGCATATGATTATTAGTCTCATTTTATTTATTTTTATAAGTATCTTTATTAAGTTTGCATTTATGGTAAGTAAAATCATTTAAGCAAAACAAATATCGACAAATAAAGCACGGCAAATTAATACACTACCATTTGCAAATATGCAATGCATATGTGTTTCTTTACAGGTTAAAAATATCTAGGTGATGGTCAAATAATCTTAAGTATTAAAGCATGCAACATTAGATATTACAATGATTCTTATTTTTGTATGCTAAGTTTTTTTTTCTCCTCAGATTTTCTTCTCTTTGGATACCAGGATAGGGGCAAAAGAATATTAAAAGCTTCCAAAATTCAGTATCAAAACTGTACACACAGCACAGTCGAGGACTCAGGAATAATACCAGTTGGTTTCCACATGAAATCCTGGATGTTCGTTCTTAGTGAAGCAGAATGGTTTAGATGAGAGAGCACTGGGCTGGAACTCAGGAGACCTGGGGTCTGTTTCCTGCTCTGCTACATGCCTGCTGTGTGACTTTGGGAATGTTGCTTTGCCACTTTGAATCTCAGTTTCCCCATCTATAAAGATCAGGGGGTAGCCGTGTAGTCCGTGTATCCACAAAAACAACAAGGAGTCTGGTGGCACCTTAAAGACTAACAGATTTATTTGGGCATAAGCTTTTGTGGGTAAAAAACCTCACTTATTCAGATGCATGGAGTGAAAATTACAGATGCAGGCATTATATAATGACACATGAAGAGAAGGGAGTCCACTTGTGAGGTAACTCCCTTCTCTTCATGTGTCATTATATAATGCCTGCGTCTGTAATTTTCACTCCATGCATCTGAATAAGTGAGGTTTTTTACCCACAAAAGCTTATGCCCAAATAAATCTGTTAGTCTTTAAGGTGCCACCGGACTCCTTGTTGTTCCCATCTATAAAGTGATGATAATAGTACTTACACCTAATATCAGTTTATTAAGAAAGTTAAGTGTGAAGAGATAAGTATTCTAAGTCTGTATTATTACAATGAGCTAAATGTTCTTGTTTATATATGATGGGGTATAATGCATTTTTCTTGGGGAATCATTATGCTTTACAGTAACAGCATTCAATAGTCTTTTCCAAAAGAAATTAAAATATGGCTATGGTAACACTTGGAGCTAGTGGAGTGATTCCCAGCTTGAGCATACATACTTGTGCTAGCTCTTATCAAGCTAGTGCACTAAAAATACTAGTATAGCCATGTTAGCATGAGAAGCAGCAAGCAGTGGCATGGGCTAGCCATGCTGACTACAAACCTACCAAGACCCCATGGACACATATGTGGGGTGGCTAGCCCATGCCATCATTCACCACTGCCTGTGCTTCCTGGCTACGCTACTATTTTTAGCACACTAGCTTGATGAGAGTATGTCTAGTCAAGCTGGGAATCACACCCCTAGCTCCAAGTGTAGATGTAGCCAGTGATTCTTCACTCTTTACTACTCAGTATGATATTTCCAATGTAGCTGTAGTTTTTGTCTCTTTAACCATTGCTGGATTGATGGAAATAGAATAGCCTTCCATTGCAGAGCTATTCTGTGCTTGGCTAGGAGGAGTGCAATATAAATAGATTTCTATTGGTGTTTGACTCTGCATCTTGTGTGAAGGTCATTCATGATGTGGAGTGGGCATAGTTTTGGATTACATGAGTTAAATTTTGTTATCCAGGAAATATGCTTAATAATTGCTGGTCAATAGGGTGCCTCATAGGGACACTGCTATACCACATGTGCGAGTACCAGTTTCTGTTTGGCACTGAAATGAGAAATCAGGTGATGTTACAAGGGGCAGTGTAGATTCCTTGTGCGATTTTGTACAAAGCTATGCAGTGTTTTTAATGTTATAACATTGAATTTGAATGCTAGAACAAGAGGAAAATATTCAAAAGTGTCTAAGTCCCATTTTCAAAAGTGATTTAGGCACTTAAGAGCTTAAATCTCATGGAAAATCAATAGGAGATAGGCTCTTGAGTGCCTAAATATCTTTTGAAAATGGGACTTAGTCTTCCAAATTACTTGGGTGCTTTTGAAAATTGTACACCATACCATTTCCCCACGTCATTATTTCCTACTATCTAAGTCCATCATCCATCTACCTTGTACTTCTAGAATCTGGTTTAGAAATACTCTTATTGATCCGAGATAATGCATGTTTATTGTACAGGGAGAAAATGAATGTATTTTCAACTACAGAATCATTTGTTTTGTTAAATTTAGGTTTTAAAGATGTAGCAGTGTATTTGGATGTAGTGTAAATTATTTATCCTAAGTGGTTATCGGAGGGGGATCAAGAGCGTAGAACTCTTTCTGCACTCTTCATATAATTATAATTTTACTTTGCTATTGCTTAAAAGCTATCTAGCCAAAAGACAATTATGCCTTTTCTGATACATAGCTATAAATAATTGAAGATCCTATGGCAGTTCTTTAAAGACTGAGAGAAGCTAGCAGATTGAGTTGTGTTTAGATGTGCATATGGTGTGTTAAAGCTTTTGCCCAGGCTTCCTCATAAGTTTGTTCATATATCCTAGGATGGAGATATAAATTAGAAGCATTTAAAGAGCATCATACAGTGAAATCTCAGTGACGAGTGTTTTTTTCTGATTACAGGCAGTATAGACTGGGATCGTGGCAGGATCTAGATCATTGGAGCTGTACTAAGAATAGTTGAAAGTTGGGAAGGATCAAGACCCCATTCACCATTCAGTGGTGAGTATTAGTGTCTTGAGCATTTAGCTGTACTATATGTGAAAGACATGGCTGAGCTGATCCTCTTAAAATAGGCTTTGGGTGGGTAAACTAGAAATATTAGCAAAATATAACAGGGCCAGATTTCCTGGTCTGCTAAGATTACCAGTTGCCACATGAGCTAGTGCTGGCATTCATTGGGCTCTTTTCGTTGTGGAGACTTTTAATCATGTATTTGTTCAGAAAGTAGATGTTCCCAGTTGGCACTTACTCCCCTTTGGAAAGCCCCAAAATCCTACATTATATATTTTTTCTTCATTTTATATGGCAAAAAGTGACACGGAAAATGAGGCGGGGGAGGAAGCGGGAGGGGGAGAGAGAGAAGTTAAGTGATAGGTTCTCTGACACACACTTCTTGTGTGACCTGGAGCCAAACTCCAAACTCCCACTTCAAAGCTATCCCTCCTTCTTGTCTCCATCATAGAAAGTGCTTTTCAGGGTTTTGGCTGGCTCAGTGGTGTTTGGTTGTACAGCACGCTGGATATGAAAGGAACCTACCTTTATGAGGGTCAATCAGGAACTCACAGCCTGAGTATAATCAAGGAGGCTCCCTGCTCCACCTAAAACAGAAAGAGGAAGCTGACTAGGGGGCTAGAGACTAGAAGTTTCACAAGTGGCAAGGGGGAGGTGATCTTTGGCCAGCTCCCTGAAGGTAAAGCCTTTGAACTGTAGTTCAAGTGCTCCTTTCATGGGGCTTCATTAAAAGGAGTCATGCTTATATTAATTAGTGTGCTTGGCTTCCTCTTGCCCTGGTCTGAACAAGCACATTTGTTGACGCCTAGCTGAGAAAAAGTAAGGCAAAGCGTAACCCCAGTACTACTCTTGGCCATAAAGGAATGTATGGGGTGGCCCACCTCTTTACATGCAGTAATGTTAATCAGTTAGAGAAAGCAATTGTAAGTATTTTAATGTAGGCTGCGGTACTTTCTCAGTTCAGACCATATAAAAATATTTATAACTGAATCATCTTAATGAATAAGACGACAGTGTTCATGGATCATGTAACCAAATATGCCAGGTGCATCAATGACTTAGGCAATTGCCAAGAAGAGGTTTTTGTGTAACTCTTAATCTTTAAATCAAAACTGGCAGGAAGAGTAAATTAATGTTGAATTACAATGGAATTCCTATGCAGGTGTATGACATCCAAATTAATACCAAATGAGCCTCTCATGATTAATGTTAGTATCATGAACACCAAAGGAATTAATAAAGATTAGACCAATTATTATAAAGTGTCACGCAAAAGAAAGTTCTTTGTAAGAAATGATGTATTGTATGAAAAAAAAAATCACAATACCGCAGTCCCCACTCCACTCCCCAAAAAGGCATGTTAACAGAATGATAAAGAGCTGAGTGAAATTGGAAAACTCACACTGAAGTGCTCTGGTTTGATCTTTTCTGGCAATCCGTGCATCTCCATTGCTCTGTGGATATACTGTGTAACTTGACTGACACATGTGCTATATACAATATTATGCACAACCAACATTTGGAGGATGTGGGCCTGGGACAGGGCAGGCTCCTTTCCCACCCTGGCATCCTTTACAAACAATCTTAGATGCGTCTTGCCTGTCAATACCTCTGTGGGTTTTATTAATGTTACCACCACCAAGTCTCTCTCACAATCCCCGTGCAACACCTCTGCCTGCAGCGTCCTTCAACCCTCAGCCCTTCCTCCAGGAAGAGGAAGAAATCTCACCAGCCAGCGACCTAGCTTTTCATGGGCTCTGCTAGCCCCTCCTCACCGTGCTTTTAACTAGCCTCCCCATCAACCTCCAGTCTGCTTAAGCAATTAAGTACTCTCCTCCTCCAGGAAAGGCCTGATGGTGCTAATTAATACTTAAGTGACCAGAGTGCTGGGTCAGCTACTGGCTCCAAGCACTCTGTCACAGGGCCACAAGGGGCCTTTTCCCAAAGAATTTCCATAGTTTATAGATACAGAGTAAAACATTCACATACTCTCTAAAATGCAGGTTAACTTTAACCATAAACTCAGGTGAAGTGGAAAAATATGCAGGTCAGCTTCCTGCCCCTCTTTATTTTTGTTTGTTACAGGAAAACAAAAGGTCTTGAATCTAGTTCTAGGATCTCTCTTTGTGTCTCTGTCTCTGTCTCTCAGACGTGGATTAATTATAAATATCACAGATGATTCTTTTTAAATGTTAGTAAATTACAAGAATATTACTTTCAGGCTAAGTCATATGAGAGACAGCTGACTGGATTCAGGTGCAAAACAATTTTTTTTCACCCAAAAATAGGTGTTGATCATGGGAAAGTTGACCAATGCTTAATCACAAGGGAGCTAGCGTGAGTAGAATCTAGTATGAGTTTCATCTTTATGATTAATTTGGAGTTAATTGCAATAGCATGCTGTTTAAATACCTGAACTCTGAAATTTATAGTAAATGTATTCAGTTGTTTTGTCAAAGAATATTTTGACTCATTAAGCTCAGAAATAAATTACCTGTTGGAAAGAGCCAGATAATTAGTGATTCAGAGGCTGCAAGGAAAAGAAAGAGGCATGGATCCTGCAAACACTTATGCACAAGTTTAACTTTACTCACAGGAGTAGTCCAGTTGAAGCAATGGGACTAGTCAGAAGCTTGAAGTTTTTAATCATGTATGCTAGTGTTTGCAGGATGGGTTCTGTGGTGAAAAAAACTTAATAAACTATGAGCTACTGGCTCCCAGTAAACTATTAACAGGGGAAGAGGGAGTGCACTGCAGTATCATTACGGAAATAACTGTGAAATATCATTTTATCAAGTTAATAAGGGCCCTCGTTCAGAAAAGCATTTCTATTAAGAGATACTTAAGCACATGTTTAAAAGTTTTCTTGAATTGGAACGGACTTAAGCGTGTGCTTAAGTGCTTTCCTCAGTTGGGCCCAAAGTTAATAGCAATAATACCGTATCACAAGTGTGCTACAAGTGTCTGGGCCACAAGAAACATATGAACTGAACATTGTATGGTGGTGTAAGAGAAAAGGAAGCTAATAATAATAATATAATAATAATAAATTGTATTATCAGAAAACCTGTGGATCCTCATCAAGGACCAGGATCCCCTTGTGCTAGGCATTGTAAAAACACAGAACAAAAAGACAGTCTTGAAGAGCTTTCTATCTAAATACACAAGACAGACACAGTGTAGGGGAAGGGGTAGAACACACAGCAAAATGAACAATGTGATAGCAGCAAATATGATGTTAGTTCCATTCTTTTTTCTTTTGCTTAGGAGGGGATCAGCTAAGGCAAAGGGAGAGAGGACATTGAAGAGGAGGAGAGTAGGTCTATGTCTACACTACCGCCTGTGTCGGAAAAATGTGTGTCTCTCAGGGGTGAGAATATTCCACCCTCTCCTCCCCCCTCTTCCCCAAGCAACATAAATTACACCAGCATATGCACTAGTGTGCAAAGCACTATGTCAGCAGGACAGCTTCTCCCACTGACATAGCTTATGCTGCTGCTTGCTGGGATGTGTGGGGTTTTTTTATGCTGATGGCATAGTGTGTCTACACCAGCGCTGTATGTATAGACATGGCCTAGGAAGAGTGATGTTGAGGTGACAAAACTGAGAGGGTTGGTGCAAGCATCCAGTCAGCAAAGGGCAGAGGAATAAAGTCAAAAATCTAGAAAGTTCTCCAAAGGTCTGTGCCCATACTGGCTGGAGTCTCTAGAGGTATGTCTACATTGCAGCTGGAAGTGTGTCTCCCAGGCCGCGCAGAGAGACATGGGCTAGCTCTACTCAAGCTAGCATGCTAAAAACACCAGTGTAGATGTTTAGTTGCAGGCAACGGCACAGGTTAGCCACCCAACTCTGGACCCAGAGGGTGAGGGGGGGTTATATTTGCATGGCTAACCCATGCTGCTACCCATGCCTCAATGTCCACACTGCTATTTTTAGTGCACTAACTTGAAACTTCAGTATAGCCAGAGCATGTCTGTGTACCCAGAGGCACGCTGCCAGCTGCACTGTAGATCTACCCTGGCTGGCTCCTCTTTGCAACTTTCTCCCAAGTCCACATGATGGGGGAAGGGCAAACACCATCTAGATCCTAATTCCTCCAGCACTCCCTTGCACTGTTCTGGGTCTAGGTGGATACTAGAAGGAGTGGCGGCTCTGGCTGGGCCCTATTTCCCCCACTCCCTCTTTGTTGCTGCAATCCCTGCTTTGGCTGTCTCTGCCACTAGCTAGTAGCACTGTGTGGAGAGAGCATGGTGACAGAATACCAGAGGGGTTATATTGATACAAGTGAAGGAACAATTACTGATTCATAGTCTCCTGGATATTCCAGGCCATAGCATTTCATCCAGTCACCTTGTACTAAGCCCAATAACTTGTGTATGACTAAAGCATACCTTCCAGAAGGGCATCCATCATTATCTGATTTTTTTCTATCAAAGCCTTAGGGAAGAATTTAAAGTCCAAATCCTGCAGTCTGATATGGGCAGATTGCTGCAATCGCGCAGAGCTCTGTTGACTACAATGGGATTCTGTGCCGGCATAGGGGTCCATGAAAATGGATCACATTGTAAGATCACAGTCTAAATTTGTGAAGGGTAATTTATAGTCCTGGGGAAACACAGCCAGTTACACAAACTGAGACTGGCATCGAGCTTCACATAGCAGTCATACTCTCAGTAATACAGCAACCTCCACATTTGTAAATATGAACTCTACATACAGTGTTAGATCCTGATCACAATGGGAACTACAATGGTAAAAGAGAATAAAGTACAACAAACTGAATTAATAATAAATAGTAACAGGAATAAAGACCACAATCCAATTATACTATTATTTCTGGAATATATTTTTAGCATCATTTTCAAAAGCATAGCTAAATATTAAACATAATAATACTAACAGTAATTAATAATAATTAAACCCTTACTTCTGCAATATGAACATTGACAACTTATTATCCACTGAAAATGGATACAATCTGATCAGTTGGTATATTGTGTGTTTTAATTAAACTGTAACCATTGCTAGAGTTGTTTAAAAATTGGAATTGTGATCCTGTGGGAAAGTCCAGTATTTTGACTTTTGTTTTGTGTCCTCATTAGGTATGAAAACAAAGTCAAAATTCTGAAATTTTTGGTAGAATGGATAGTGACAAAAAATTTGATTCAGAAATGTTAAAATGGTCCACTTTGACATTTTTGATCAAAATAAAATATCTAGCTCAAGGGTTGGCAACCTGCAGCACGCGTGCCAAAGGCGGCACGCGAGCCGATTTTTAGTGGCACTCTGCTGCCAGCCGGAGTACCGGCCACCGGCCCCCCTCAGCCCGCTGCTTGCCTGGATGAACGGAACCCTCAGTCAGCAGCGGGCTGAGTGAGGCCAGAGGCTGGGACCCCGGCTGGCAGGAACCCCAGACCAGCAACGGGCTGAGTCTCTCAGCCTGCTAATGGTCTGGGGTTTTGTCCGCCAGCCCTGCTCAGCCCACAGCCGGTCTGGGGTTCCGGCAACTGGTCCCGTGCCAGCTGGAATCCTGGCCACCGGCCCCGTTCAGCCTGCAGCTGGGCTGGGGTCCTGGCCACCGGCCCTGCTCAGCCCGCTGCTGTCCTGGGATACCAGCCGCTGGCCCCACTCGCCTCGCTGCACTATAATTTACTTTACATACAATAATGGTTTAGTTATATAATATAGACTTATAGAGAAAGACCTTCTAAACACGTTATTACTGGCACACAAAGCCTTACATTACAGTGAATAAATGAAGACTTGGCACCCCACTTCTGAAAGGTTGCTGACACCTGATCTAGATATTCCCAAATCAAAACATTTCATGTTAGCTCAGTTTGCCATTAATCTGTGTCTGCCTGAACTTCCACAGTGTCTCATGGGAATTGTCGTTTGGGTGCCTCATTCCCCCATTCTCATCTATGGGCTGAGTTCCCTAGCCAGACAATGTCTCCCATGATGAGCCATGCTCATATGCCTCCCATGATGCACTGCAAAGGTTCAAAAGGGAGGCTGCAGTGCATCATGGGAGTTTGAAACATTTCAGCAAAATCAAAATTTTTCTATGGAAAAACTATTTTGATGAAAAATTCCCATCCAGCTCTTGCCATTGTTTGAAGGCACAACATGAACTGTGGCTTTCAGTGTAGAATTCATGCTGAAGATAGTCTGTTACAACAGCAGACAATGGCAACACATGGGCAGTGGCATGACAGACCACTCTTAAACACTGCATACCTATGGAGAGGACAAGAAAGTATACTAATGTTATAAGCACGCTTTAAGAAAAAGGTTGGCTTGGATTTTCAAAGCCAGCGAAGGGATTTAGCAATACACATTTTCATTTCCCTAAATGACAATGAAAATCTCAATTTTAAAAGTTTTAAAGCATATTAAGTTACAACAGCATTTAGAAGCATGTATTTCAATACCAAGAGAAAGGTGCTTTCTAGGATGCATCTCTAAAATTAAATATTTCTTTCAAAATGATGAACAGTGGAAGTGTTCCCAGAGACATCTGACCATAGAGGCAGCTGAAAACCATAGCTGATTGGGTAGTATTTTTTAAGACTGCCGTAGAACCTGTGTATTATACAATACTCAGCAATGAAATGGTTTGATTTTAAATCATCAAATGGCTGTGGATTTCCTTTGCAACTCATCACATCCACTGACCTTTGTAAAGACTGTTCTTCATAAGCCTTTGAGATAGAGAACACACAGTATGTTGTGTTCTGTGTCATGTCAGTCATTATTCTCTCTTTGACATTACTTGCGTTCTTAAGTCAATATGTTCCAGATTAATGAGGCATTTGTTCTCAATCAAGAAGCTGTTTAAGAATACACTTTTAATTTTAATGAGTTTTGTTTGATTAATTATTTCTAAGACTTGCTCATATTTTTGGATAGTCAAACGATGCAGGGTTTTTTTTTTCCATCGACTAGTGCCCAAATCTTGTGAATGTCAATGGTGATTATGACCCAGTAATTCATGGAAATGAATTGTCTTCATACAAGGTTGTGAGAAATTTGCCTGTAACATTTTGTTGTGGTAACTTTCAATATTTGTTGGTTGGTTGTAATGGAAAGAATAGGTTGACACACAAGTCAAGGCGGGAAGGATAGCTCAGTGGTTTGAGCATTGGCCTGCTTAAACCCAGGGTTGTGAGTTCAAGGGTTCACAGGTTGTTAAAGTTTGGGAACCACTGCTCTAAAGGGATAGTTCACTTAAAAGAACAGACTTATTAAACCAAAAGGTATAGGAAGAATGACCTTTCAAGGTCCCTTCTAGTTCTAGGAGATAGATACATCTCCTATTATTATTAGTGTGTTACAAAAATATAGATTAAGTTGATTTTTGTGTTTAAAAAGACTCCTTGTTTTACAAATAATCATCATCTCACAATTGGCTCTGAACAAGAAAATGTATGGATTTCATCTCTGCTCCTTCCTATACCTTTTGGTTTAATAAGTCTGTTCTTTTAAGTGAATTATCCCTTTATAGCAGTGGTTCCCAAACTTTAACAACCTGTGAACCCTTTTTACTAAAATGTCAAGTCTTGTGAACCCCTTCCTAAAACTGAATATTTCCAGGGATTTTCTCCCTTACCTCAGCAAAAATGATAAAAACAGTGATCTTGGAAATACAAAATTTGTTTTTATGACATGCTTATTGCACACTATTTATTAATTATTATTTATCATTACAGTATTTTTATTACATTGTAAAAATGGCAACACTCTTCCAAGATCTCATTTTTGTAGCTTGTATCAGTTTTGATTAAGCCTGTTACAAGACAAGGCTCCTATCAGAAGCACCAGTAGAAAACAAGGGTGTGGGAGCAAGGCCCCCGTTCACCCTGGGACCAGGGGGGCACCACTGGAAAAGTGTGGGGGGGCTGCAATGGCTGCCAGAAAAAAGGGGAGGGACCCATGGGGGGGCACTGACATGGGGGCAGCACCTGACCATCATCGCCCCCTTCCCCTCCTCCCCCCCCCCCCCATACTGGTGCCTCTGGCTCCTATGTTTCATCAAGGAGTATCAGAAGTGAAACAGCAGGAAGGTATTTAAGATGCCAACTCAAAGAGTTCCTCCTACACAAGCATTCAGGTCTTGAGCAGTCCAGGCAAACAAACAAAGCTTAAACTTGTTCTTCATAATAATTTAAAAACAACACTAGCAGCCTATTTAATTTAAAAAAACAGCAAAAAATATCCACCTTTCTTTCTATTTCATATAAGGAGTCTTGAAGTTTAAATCTCCTCAGTGTGATAGATATGCTTGCTTTGATCTGCTTAGCTCTTGGAAGTCCCCCATGCTGCTCAGGGTCCCTATGGACAGCTCTGTCCACCATTAGGGATTTTTTTCCCAAGAACCCCCTGTAACATTTTGTGAACCCCCAAGGGTTCATGAACCCCAGTTTGGGAGCCACTGCATTAGAGGAAACTTTGTATGTTTGAATATCCATGCTATCCAAAAGATGGGCCAAATTGTCCCCTATGTGGGTGTTCTCTACAGGGGGGAGAGCAAAAGCCATGCATTTTCATTTGCAAAATTTGTCTCAGATTGTTTAATCAGGGGCAGCATTTCCCATCCAGTTCTCCCCTCACGATCCTAGCTGAAAGAACAAAGAGATCAGTCCTTAGAAGCAATGGATCTCAGGGGACCATCTGGAGACAATTGCCTCATAAATCTTCTTACTTAGTCCCATGGGAACACAGCTTTTACAGGTGCTGCCATGAACTCTACTGGTGGCTGTTACCTCAAATTCTGCCCTGGGGTGGGGGTGGAGGGGTGAGCTAATAAAGGAAGAGAAGATTCTGTCCCCCAAAATATGAGCTAATGTAAGCCAGAGTCTGAATGAGCTCTCCCCTGTCATCTAGTAACAAACTGAGGGAAAAGACTTCAGGTGTAGACCATATTGCATAGACATGCCTACTCTGCCTAGATGTTCAGCAGATGGAGGTGCTTGGCCAAAGTGATCAATTTTGGCTGTTTTGGTTACAAGTCATTTTAAAATACAAGTATCCGAAATTCTTCTCTGATGGATTGTATTTACTGAGAGTCAACCTATCCTAAATTCTCAATTGCTGAGGGACAGTCTACATCAGTGGTGGGCAGCCTGCGGGCTGCACGTGGCCCATCAGAATAATCTGCTGCCGCAAGACATTTTGTTTACTTTGACCATCTGCAGGCACAGTCTCCTGCAGCTCCCAGTGGCCGCAGTTCACCAATGGCCAATGGGGGCTGAGGGGAGCTGCAGGGACGTGCTGGCTACTGCTTCCCGCAGCTCCCATTGGCCAGGAATGGTGAACTGTGGCCACTGAGAGCAGCGGGCAGCCGTGCCTGCAGACAGTCAATGTAAACAAACTGTCTTGTGGCCTGTCAGTGGATTACCCTGATAGGCCATGTGGGGCCCCTGGGTCGCAAGTTGCTCACCACTGGTCTACAGTCATTGCTATATTAGCTTTCCACAAGCTAGTCTTGTATAACTTTTTATTACTGATGTACCCAAATATTTGGATGCTAACTGTATCACTAAATTTTAACTAACTTTGCTAATTTTAACTGTATCACTAAGTTTATTAACCTTAATTCTGGATATTGCAGATTATGTACTATATCTATTTTATGACTTTTAAACCAAACTTTGTACTTTTGGATAATGTAAACATTATACTCAGATGTATAGACACGCTTTCCTTAACCTGTGTACTGGATAATTTTAACATTAGCTTTAATAAAAAACAATTAAATTTGAATACAAAGTTAATGAAATGTTGTTATCCTTATTGTATGAATAAAGGGCAGCAGAACTGTACTTAGCCTGCCCTTATAGAGAGTGTCACGCTAAGCAGAAGATCACTTGCTAACCAGAGGGCAGGGATGCCAAATCCAAGTGAAAATAAGAGGGGGTGGATACAGGTGTTCCTACCTGATGGTGTGGCCTCTGCTTGAAGAGTTCTGGACACTATTTGACTCTCCCTTCTTCTCCCCTCTCCAGCGTTTGAAGACAGCGCTGATTGGATGAAACTGGGAGTCCTTGTTTCTGTTTGGTGGTTACTGGAGGCTAATCCTTAGATCTGGTATGGGAATAGCATTGCAGGGAAACATAAAGAAGCAGCAGCAGCATGGAGGTTCCCTGCTACCCAGTGGAATCACGTGAATGCATCTCTGAACTCTGGTCTTCACTAAGGACAACTAACCGTGAATGGGCTGCAGCAGAGGCAAATGTTTTCTTTTGTTATACACAGACTCAGTGCTTGAGAGTAAGGAAGTGTTGCTTCTTAAAGATGCCCTGTGGTGGTGTTAGTTTTCCCAGATTACTGGAGAGGTGCTCGAGCCCATTCTGTTTTGTATTGTTAAGAGGAACCCTGGCCTAGACATTGAATCCAGCCTTTGTTGCTGTCAACTACACCTGGCAGAAAGGTTACACTAGTAAGTGGATGTGAAGTCAACGTTAACTTAATTGCTAGCTTCCCCTGAGATTGCCTGTTCTCTCTTATCCCTGGCCCACTCTCTTCAAATTCTGGTGAAGAATAGAAAAATGGCAAAGGTGGCTTAAGAGAAGATGTTTATTAGTGAAGGCATGTATGTGTTATCCTTTTATGTGATTTGCTAAGTTATGCATATATTATTTTACAGATATTATAGGAGGGGCTACTTTACGGAGGGGGCCTGAAACTGGAAAGTGACAGAGAGAAACATCTCTGTGGCCTGTGAGAGACATCCAGGGACTACACTGGGTTAAACGTTGATTTATTTAAACTGTAAATTTGTCCACCAAAGGAAAGAGGCTGTGGTAAGTTAAACGTCAGATTTGATTGTTCCTGAGGGTGCAGTTGGGAAAGGAATTCTTAGAGGGCTTGATCCAAAGCAGACTAAAGTCAATGGAGAGACTTCTATTGACTTAATGAGCTTTGGGTCAGGTTCTCGTTGAGCAGAGTCCCAAGTATCCATCACAGCTGTGCTTTCAATAACACCATATGGGAGATCTGTGCCTGTGGATACAGCAGGACTGACAATGCTAAAGTTCATTTTCCTCTTTTCCTATTTATGGAAGAGACACGACTGAATTTTTGAGGGAGTATTTGAGTTTTATTAAGCAGTTTTAATAACTCTTTAATAGGCAGACTATCCAAACCCCAATGAACCAAAATTCCAATTATAGGAAATTCAATAATGCCCATTAATTTAGAATTTACTTTTTTCCAAAATTCCAATTGGCCAAAATACATATATGTCTCCCATGCAATTCCAATTGTCAGGATTTATCCATATTTTAGCTTAATAAATGACTGAGAGATGGGCCCTATAGAAATATTTATACTTTTAATATTTGTATTGGTTTTATATCTATACAGAAAAATCCACAGCCAACTCCAATTAATGTGCATCTCCTTACGCCCTCTAAATAATCCCAAAATCTCCATTCACAACAAAATAAAATCTTCTGCAGCCTTCTTCACACAACACACTCATATTCCAATCAACCAACCCCTGTAGGGAAAGCCTGGGTGAATAAATAGCGATCTGAAGGTCAAAACTTCTGGTTCTGTTCAACAAAGTGGGGTTGTGGTGTAAACTCTAGATTTTCTTTTTTATTGAAAATTCCCTGTCATTGAATCCATCAATTTAAACCAGGAAGCTGTTAGTTTGAGTACCTCACTTGATCTCAGCTTCTACTATATCACACGGGGTAGTCTCTGAGTTATGTACCCAACATATCTAAAACAAGGTTTTATCAGTCAAAACCAACACCTTGAACTTCACCAGTCACAGAGCATGAGTGTAATATGTTCCCAGTGTGAGCTAAATATTTAAACTAACAAAGGTCATATTGAGTTAGACAAGTGCATTATTCTTTGTTTTTACTGACAACTGTAACTGTAATCTGTGTTAAACTAGATAAATGGTCAATTGATGTGTATTTCTTCCCAATGTCCCTTGGATAATGAATTGTTAAACTAAATTTAGACCAGAAAAATGAGAAAATTATAGCCATGTGATTCCAGAATAAGTACTCTTAACCAAGGAAATTGGTGCAATTGGGTTATAAAAGTAGAGCAGCAGAAACTGAAAATGCTGACATGACAGAAAATTAAATTATTATTTGTTGTCTACGTAGGCACAATATTAGGAAATTTACAATTTCCAGGAAATGTGCTTGTCTACAAGGATGTCTTGCATGTCTTCATCAACATCTCCACAATTTCACACTTAATTGCCTTCAGCATCTGTGGATGAATACAGGGTAAACATGTGAAGCTGATACATTTGCATTCAGAGACTCTAGGTTTGCTCAGATCTGAAACTTGGGGACTGTGAAAACAGATAAGCAAAAACAGAAGAAAATATTTGAATCAATTCTTAAAAACTGAATTCTGAAAAAGTACCTCTGCTACTTATGTTGGAAATGACATTTCTTTTCACCAAGATGTCTTCCATCACAAGACTCGTAACCAAAACTAGAATTAAAAAAGAGTTTTGGGCCAAATGCATTGCTGATGTAACTCCATTTACTTCAGTGATATCAATCTGACTTCAATGGATTTACACCAGGGATTAATTGGGCCTTTATTTATAATACTTTTTACTTTTCAAAGTACTTCTGATTATTGTCTATCAGCAAGAAGTCTGATAATAGAGAAGATTTAATTGATTATCACTTCAGGTACCGCCTTCTCTCTGGTATATTATGTGGTGATGGTAAAGAATCAAAGTCCTCTTCTTTTACACTGCACAAGAAACTTTATTAGAATAAGGAAAACAGTATTGTCCCTAATGGTACTCTGTTTTTGTCAATGCTTCAGTGTAAAGCACTGTCTAGAACAGTGGTCCCCAATGTGGTGCCCGCGGGCACCATGGCACCCACTAGGACATTTATGTGCGCCCGCCTAGTGCCCAGCAGGGGAGAGAAGCCACGGCCCCGCACCTGACGGGGACACAGCCTGACTAGTTTATTTGACTACCTCATTCCATTCAACATCATCCACAAACTGTCAGAAATGAGTGGTATAGGAAATGCAAACCCTTGCCCTGGGTGAAGCTTCTGGAGAGCAGCCTCTGCAGAGTGGATGCGATGTGGGTTGTCAAAGATCATCAAGAAGGCTTGCAGGAAGACATCTGAGCCAGACAGCATTGGGCTGTTCTGCTCCAACAGGGGGAAACCTAGTTGAGTGCTTTGCCAGTGAGGAGGTTGACTACTAGTTCCACCTTTGTCTGGTCTGTGGGGTACTTTCTGTGGTGGAGCAGGAAGAGCAGCTTGCAGGTACCCCCAGTGTTAGAACTTGGGGGACAGAGGGCAAGCATAGGGCCTATGTTTCGGCAGCAAGCTGCATCACCTGGGCCTTTGACCAGGCTAACTGCTTGGATAGGGTCTGCTTCGGTTGCAAATTGTATAGCTTGGGTCTGTAGCATGAGGTTGTCTGCCTGCCAAAGGGTGACTGCAGGTCCCAGGCCCTCGGGGGCCCGGTGGTTGGAGGGCAGCCCACCTCTTCCATCTTCTATGGAGAGGTTGGATGTGGGGAGCCGAAGGGTCTGAGAAAACTCTCCAGACTGGGCTGTGGGTAGCCTCAGTGGGTAGCCTCAGTGGGTAGTGCTCAGGTCAGTTACCAAGTTGTATTCAGGAGATAAGTAGCGGAGTCAGGATGCCAGGAAGTCAGGATCAGGCACCAAGTTGCAGACAGGAGGCAGTAGCAAAGTTGGGGTCAAACTGGGATCAGAAGCCAGATTCTGGGGTTTTCAGCAAGGCACAATCTGGAGTGGAAGGAAGCAAGCAGTCTATGTTGTAGCTCAGACTGCCCCCTGTGATGACTTCCTGATTTATGCACTACCATGGGCCAATCAGTTGGGCTGTGAGGATCCACCACTCAGGACCTCCTGGGCAGTACTTCTTCAGTGGCTAGCTTCACAGGGTCTCCCAGCAGAAACCCATTGTGACACATGGCCAGAGAGGGTTAAGCATCCTGCAGGCTAATTGACTCAGATTCAACCTTTAGGGACATATTCGTAGATAATTGTTTGTGTTTTTGCGTGTTTACATATATATTGTTAGAGTTAACAATGTAATCAAACAGTCCCTGTCTGTGCTGTATTCTGTTAATTCAGAGATCAAAGGAAATTTTAACATTTAAATGAACTGTAAACATAGTGCTATCACTGTATTAATCTCTCTTTAAAATGTATAGCAAATCACCTGTGAATGGTGGGAAACAGGCAATTGCCTTATGTTAATCCCTGTAGCTAATTACCTCGATGTTTAGGAAATAGGTCTAATTCAAAATCTCCATGATTGCCTATTGTTTGCCTAAGGACTCCGAGCTGTCAAAAGAAGGACTGGAACTGTATAAAAACCCTTGGGTCCTGATCCTTTTTATCTCAGATCTGCCTGATGCTTTATGCAGGAGAAGCTTGAGTCATAAGACTGAGATCTCCAGTCCCATATGGATCACCCTGAATATGAACATTGGACTATAACCTCTGGACTAATTCTGAAAGAACTCTTTGCAACTACAGAGCTCACCATCTCTACTTATTACCTTTATTATTACCTAAGTCTGATCTTAGAACTGTACTCATGTCTATATGTATACTGATCTTTTAACCAATACTCTCTCTCTTTTCTTTTGAAATAAATTTTAGTTTAGTTAATAAGGATTGGCTGCAAGCGTGTATTTGGGTAAGATCTGAAATATTCATTAACCTGGAAAGTAATGTGTCCGCTCCTTTGGGATTGGTAGAAATTACTGAAAATCCTATTAATCATGTATGTAATCCTCATCATATCTGACTTGGGTGTCTGGGTGGAGGCCTGAGGCTGGGTTGCTTTAAGAAAACTGTGTCGCTGGCTTCTGGGTAACCAGTAAGGCAGTGGTCCCCAACGTGGTGCCCGCGGGCACCATGGCGCCTGCTGGGGCATTTATGTGCGCCCGCCTAGTGCCCAGCAGGAGAGAGAAGCCACGGCCCCGCACCTGACGGGGACATAGAACTCAGGCTGCGAGCGCGGTGTTCTCTGTTCCCAGCAGGTGCGGGGCCAGCCTAGTGCCCAGCAGAGAAGACAAGCCGCTGCCCTGTGCCTGACAGGGACAGAGAACTCCGGGGCTGCAGGCTGTGGGCGCCGGTGTTCTCTGTCCTCGCAGCTTCTCTCCGGCTTCTCTCTTCTCTCTGGATTCATATATTATATTAAATATGATGTTTTTGTATTATTTAATGTACAAATACAAAATAAGCCTTGAAAAATTGTTGGCGCCCACCACACTCTTCTGAAAACATGAATGTGCTACTGGCCACAAAAAGGTTGGGGACCACTGCAGAAAGATATAAAAGAAGCTGTTTGAGGCTGGCTTGCTAAATCTAAGTATTGGAATATCCATCAGCTTTGGGGATTGTCTGCCTCATTCTTTGCAGTTTGCCCTAATTAAGTAACTTCAGCGTGGCTCCCTTGGGACTCTGATCACACCCATCTTGAGCTTCTGGTAGCAATGTGGAAGTGTCAGTGGCCCAGGACCCTCCTTGTCCTAGGTACTAGTCCTGCAGGTTCTTATGCTGCCTAACCTTTAGGTAACCTGTCTACCAGGTGAACTGAAAGGAGCATCTCTTTGACAAATGCACCAGGAATTGTACTCAGCTTGCCTTACAGTTACCTGTATTACTGGTTTAAGCGAAATGAGTGGAGACTTAAAGACTTCTATACCTTGTCTACACTTGGAATTTCACACTCTTTGTCTAGCACCACTAGACAAACTAGTGTGAGGCAAACACCTAATGTGTCATGATGAAACCATATACAGCTGGTAAGTGTCTCTAGATTTTACGTCAGTAGTTTAACACTCTTTTAAGAGCAATCAGTTCATTCAACTTCTTTATGTTCTTCTCAACTAAAGTGTAGTATAAAAACTTCGCAAATCTTGGCTAATTCTAGTTTCTACAGAACCCAACAAAACTATTGCTAGAAGGTCTAAATAAGATTGTTACTCTTCAGAGACAGGCTAAACAGGGAAATGGTAAGAACACCTGTGACTGATCTACACTTGATGCTTCCACCATTGATGCTGCTAATGGAGCCTCTGCTAGATAAACAGTGCAAAAAGTCCTAGACAATACCCTCCCTCCCATGAATACTTGCATGGGGAAAAGACATTGCCAGTGAAACGTAGGACAAATTCACAAATGCAGTTTGTTGCTGTTTAACAGATATATTTGGCCTTAGGGACATATGTGGCTGCATTACTCTTCCAAAGTTCAAATTGAAGAGAAAATAGATTTTGACAGTCACTTCAGATGTAAGTGATAACAGATCAAAGGACTTCCTTTTACTGCAATATTTTCATCATTATGGAACTGAATCACTTTGGACTTTAGCTTGTGTTTGAAATCTTTACATTTATAATAATTGAACTCTTTAAATGTAGCTCAGGGAACAAAGGTTTCTCTTTTACAGTTAAACTTTTAACCCTTCAGGTTGAATTGGTGGAGACTAGAGGAAAATCCACTGTTTTTTCACTGAACTTTTTACCCTTAGAAAAAAACAGAACAAGTTTAAAGTTCATACAGTGAGAAAGAGGTCTCTACTGGGGATTACTGGTATTATTAACTTCCTGACCTCAGACAATTAAAAGGGAAAAGTGGAGGCAGTGTAGACTTTGACTCAACTTTGAACTTTTAACCTCTTGAGTAAAGTATTTAGTGTGGAAGGGTTATACATGGTAAACTCTTTCATTATTACCTTTCTTTAGACCTTCGACACTCAAAATGTCAGTATTCATAATGTTAGGCCAAAATTATACTTTGTTTTTTATGTTTCATTTCTATGGGTGTAACGTTAAAACTGAGAGGAAGTATTGTTTAAGTAGAAATAATAAAGGCCACTATTTTCTAGGAAGTGGAACATACAGTAGGCAGACAAAAGAAAGAAGGAATCTTGAATCAAGTCAGACTCTGCACTAGAGTTTAGTAATTCAGACTGTTGCATTTTACCTTTAGGACATACACCAATCTTTCAGTGTTGCCTCTGAGCAAATTTTTTTTTACAAAATAGAAGTATTTTATCTCTTTACTCAACAGCTTTACTGGGGTTTACTTCCTCAAGCATTAAACATGGTGATACTCAGATGTCCAAGAGATTATAGATTTATTAACTAGGAAATAATCAGACAAGCAACATCAATAATTATATGCATAAATCACCTTTTCATATAGCTATGACTCCACAAGAGGAAGAAATAAAATGCCATTGGGATGGAGGAATACTGTACTTGGAAAAATATTTCATATATGATATGCTTATCTCAATTAGACAAAAATTCAGCTTTGGTAAACGCTGGCTGAGATGCTACTTACTATGAAACTTTCTAGAGTACTCTGTGGGAAGCAGTAAAAGGTTTATTTAAACCTTCTAGCAATAGTGTTATTCGGGTGGAAATTAGGTTAGACACTGTCAGGGGCCCACAACTGAATCCAGACCCAGATCACTGCCTTCAGCTGATTCAGTTAATGAATCTGGCCTACTGACTGGCTAAAGATTCCATATTCTTAAACCCTGCAGCAGGCCTGAGTTCCTGGCTGCTCAATAGCATCTGTAGCTATTTTCTGGTTCTGCTTCCTGTCCCTTGTTTCTAGCTCTGACTGCTAGTTTTCTTTCCCTGGCTCCCTGCTCCTGGTTTCCATTCCTGGCTCCTGCCCTTCTCCATCTGATACTCTGGCTCCAATCCTTGGCTCCTGATTCCTTTCTCTCAGCTCTGGCTCACTCCATGGGCTTGGTGATTCGGCTCCTGATTCAGTCTCTGGCCACAACGCCTGGTCACCTCTGCTTCAACCACTAGGCCAGCCTCCTACCATGTCATTAGGCAAGCCAGCTCACGGCCTGGTCTTTAACAAACACATAAAGGTAAATATAAAACAACTTATCTGAAAATTAATATAAAGAAGCCAGAATGAATGAAAAATTGATGCTCTTAGGAGAGAACTGCAAAACACGGAGGTGAAATCTAGAGTGAGTGAGTTCCACTACATGTTAACAGCATGAGAAATGTAGGAAGGAAGATAAGCTACTAGTCTTCCAGTTCAGAAAGGAATGATAAATAGCACTAAATGCTATCACCATGCCAGAGTAGATGCCACCTTAGAGAAATTTCTCCTGTTAAATTTAGAAGCTCTTCTGCATTAAGAATTAATTGTAACATTCATGTTATTTTTAGTTTAGACATAGAAACACAATAAAAAGGTCTTTTGGAGGCAGACATACTAGAGCATGAAATTGCTGTAGTAGGCTTATTAGAAGATTAAAAAGAAGGAAAGTTTCTTGGCCGGTTGGATGTCCCAGTAAGTATTGATAGATGCAATTTAAAAACTTGGAATTAGGAAGCTCATTCGAACCCCTTAGGTAACGCCGATTGAATAATGACAAAAATGTACTTTAAGTAAATGGGTTGACTTTGGTATTATTCATAGGATCATATTTCTTATTCAAAAGTATGTAGTTAACCAATGGATATTTGTGAAAATATCATTGAATCCCACAAGTTTTTCGCAATTTAGCACAAATGCTTACTCATCTGAAAAATTACACCAGAAGTACATGATTCACTATTTATTAGTAGTTGTTTGTTATTTTGTTGTTTAAAAACAGTCATCCAAACAGGGAATTCAGAGACTGTAGCCTTCATTACAAATCACACATACAATAAAGTGAACAGTCAGTGTACACAATTGGCTGAAGGTTGATCATCAAAACTATTTGATAAATGCTTAACAAATTAATAGATATAAAACTTGATTTACAAACAGAAAAAAGGGCTATCTTTGTAATTAGTATAATTCCCAACTACTGATTTGACCACCACTGCTTCTTGAAAATGGGGCCAGAAATATCACTGGAAAAAGGCTTTTATCAAAGAATGCTGATGTTTCCACTTCAAGACACGGTAAGAAACACAGCCTTTTTCATAACTCATGATTAAGTCTACATTTTAGTCACAGGTATTTTTAGTAAAAGTCATGGACAGGTCACAGGCAGTAACAAAAATTCATGGCCCATGACCTGTCCAGGACTTATTCTAGATACCCCTAACTAAAACTGGGTGCCTGGGGAGGTTGCCTGGGGGTGCCATGGGTGCTCTGGGGGGTGGCCTGGAGGCACTGCAGGTGCTCTGGGGTGGGGGGGGGGTGAGCTCTGCTGCTGGGGCGGGGGTTGGGGAGTGTGACAATGCGGTTCTGGCGGGACCCAACTGAGAGTGCCAATTCTGGACCAATTGCTTAAACAGGGCAGTCACAGCCCTAGGCTGGGGTTTTTCCACCTCTAAGGCAAACCAAACCAGCCAGACAAAGAGGACTTCGGTTTCACCCCACTGGCTAACCACAAGTCACACAAGCAATTCCCTTAGACAGTCCAGTCTCCCAGTATCAGCACCAGTGCCACTCGTCCCGGGGATGAATGGTTATGAAAACCAACACCCCAATAAAAGAAAAAGGTTCTCTCGATCCCAAAGGACCAAGCCCCAGACCCAGGTCAATATACACATCAGATCTTACCCACAAATCACGCTGTTGCCAATCCTTTAGAATCTAAAATCTAAAGGTTTATTCATAAAGGGAAAAAGGTAGAGATGAGAGCTAGAATTGGTTAAATGGAATCAATTACATACAGTAATGGCAAAGTTCTTAGTTCAGGCTTGTAGCAGTGATGGAATAAACTGCAGGTTCAAATCAAGTCTCTGGAGTACATCCCCAGCTGGGATGGGTCATCAGTCCCTTGTGTAGAGCTTCAGCTTGTAGCAAAGTCCCTCCAGAGGTAAGAAGCAGGATTGAAGACAAGATGGAGATGAGGCATCAGCCTTATATAGGCTCTTCCAGATGTAAGAACACTTCTTTGTTCTTACTGTCGAAAATTACAGCAAAATGGAGTCTGCAGTCACATGGGCAAGTTCCTGCACACCCTGCTGAGTTACAAGGCATATCTGCCTCCTCTCAATGGGTCAATCGTGTAGCTGATGGTCCTTAATGGGCCATCAAGCAGGCTAGGCAGAGCTAACACCAACCTGTCTGGGATTTTTCCCAGAAATACAGCCAATACTCATAACTTCAACTACAAAATGATACAGACATACAGACAGCACAATCATAACCAGCAACCCATAACCTGGTCTTAAACACCTTATATGACTCCCTTTACATAAGATTTGGTGCCACTACAGGACCTTGGTTGCAAACCATGTTCTATATGGTCCCAGTTTATATCAATAACGTCACAGGGAGTTGGCAGGGCTGGCAGGCTCCCCAGAAGCAGCGACATGTCCCTCAGCTCCTAGGTGGAGGCGTGGCCATGGGGGCTCATCAGGCTGCGCCTGCTCTGCAGCTCCCATTGGCTGGGAACCACAGCCAGTGGGAGCGGCGGGGGTGGGGAGCTGCAGGGATGGTGCCTGTGGGTGGAGGCAGTGCGCAGACCCACCTGGCCATGCCTCCATCTAGGAACTCAGGGAGGGACAGGTTGCCACTTCCGGGGAGCCCCCCCAGGTAAGTGCCACCCAGAGTCCTCACCCCCTCCCACCTCCCACCCCCCTGCCTCAGCCCAAAGCCTCCTCCCACACCCAAACTTCTGCTGCTGCTGGTGGTGTGTGGGTGGTGGCCCAAGACTGCCCCAGCAGCAGCCAGTGTGGCTGGCCCAGGGGCTGCCCAAGCTGCTCAGGCAGCCCCCAGGCTAGCCACATCAACCACTGCAGAAGTCATGGAGGTCCCGGAAAGTTATGGAATCCATGTCTTCCATGACCTACGTGGCAGACTTGCAGCCTTACTCATGATACTTGTCTCTTCAGAAATTGGAAAGGAAAACAGTTTGTCTCAATATTTGTGTTTGATTCAAATTTAGTACTTCAAAGGAGTGAAAATTCTGGGCTGGGGTGGTTATTTTTCTGAACTAGTTTACTAATACCCATCAGCATAGTTGCTATGACTATGGGTGTTGGATAAGAAGCTCAATTGGGCCATCCATGTCTGACATGCTCTTAAATTTAACTTGGTAAGGTGCCCTCTAGGTATGTTTAATGTGAATATTTTCCCATGATAGGATGTTGAGTAATGAGAAAAAAAATTATATTGAAGCTTGATTTATGTGTGGTTTAAGTTTTTCCTCTTCAGGCATGAGAAAACTGGACATTTTCTTTTGATATATTTTGTAGAGATCTAAATACTGTTAATAAAAAAAATTGTGTCAATCTGAATATTGTTACTATCTTGCTCTAACATATAATTATAATTGTCCAGATGCTCCATTGTGGTGCTCCTATGTTTATACCGCCAGCATAATCTGGACCTAAAGCTGGTTTAACTGTTCTAGGGCAGGGTTTCTCAAACAGGGGTCACCGCTTGTGTAGGGAAAGCCCCTGGCAGGCCGGGCCGGTGTGTTTACCTACCCCGCCCGCAGGTCCAGCCGATCGCAGCTCCCACTAGCCGTGGATCACTGCTCTGGGCCAATGGGAGCTGCTGGAAGCGGCGTGGGCCGAGAGACTTACTGGCCGCCGCTTCCAGCAGCTCCCATTGGCCGGCAGCAGCGATCTGTGGCCAGTGGGAGCCGCAATCAGCCGGAACTGCGGACGGGGCAGGTAAACACACCGGTCTGGCCCGCCAGTGGCTTTCCTTATACAAGCGGTGACCCCTGTTTGAGAAACCCTGGGCTAGGGAGAATTACCCTATTGCTGACCTAGCAGGAAAACAGGGTGTGAACAAAGGAAAAGTGCCTCTGCTAACCCAGTACTTGGCTGTATTTTTGACCTCTTGTGTCTGTGCAGCCTCAGGTTTTCCTAGCTCTGTACAGTGGGGCCACCCTGCACAAAGCAGCAGCAGGCTCAGTCTTTCCTGCATGATCATAAAAGCCTCCTTTACACAGCACAGCCTCTCAACACTATTCAGCCACAACCCAGGATGTTCACTAAAGTTCTTAGGAAATGTGAGAAATGTAAATCATGCTCTTCTATGCTGATCCAGTGTGTCTAGCTGTGTTTTTGTACCCCCTGAGGAGCCTGACCAACAGCAGTGCTCTTGGCTGGTGAAAGAAAGTTCTTGTCTATCCTCCATACCCAAATGAATGGTGTGGTTCAAGCAGGAATGTCTTTTCTGCCCAGCAAAGTAATTCATTATCTTTTGAAGTTTTTTTTTTAAATTGGATTAGAAATTGAGATAGGAAGCATGGAAAACAAGTATAGTGACCTGGAAAAATCATATCTCCATAGTATTTATGTAGGCCAGCCAACTGACGTAAAGTCTAGCTTGTTCATCTTGTTCAAGGCTTCACTTTCTGTGAGGCTGTGCGTGGGAAGATCCCTCCTGCAGAGGGGATGCAGGAGAGGCATTGGAGGGAACTGGAGGCCAGTTCTAGGCTCAGGAAAGCTGTGGTGTGTGGTGACAACATTCAGCACTCCCCATATCCCCAAACCTGTGGTGTTGCTAATCAGCTACTGAATGGAGATCTGGACCAAATCCTCAGTCGCTGTATGACAGTAAAATACTGCCCTGGAGAACTGTATTCTATCCCTGCCTCTGCCATAGCATTCCTATGTGATGCTGGGCAAGCGACTTACAGTAAACTGGTTATTAATTGTGTGTCCCTCATTTTCAGGGTGCCTGACTTCAGATCTTGGTGTCGGATCTGCAAAAGTGCTGAGCACTTAGTTGCAACTTAAGTCAATGGGAATATATAACATACTGTGTAATACTAAGGCGTTTCAAATTGGGCACCTAAAATTGGTTGTGCCCAATTTGAAATGCCAAAGACCTGATTTTTCAGAGGCCTTAGTATTATACAGTATGTTACTTTTGATCTTACTCTCTCTCTACCTCCGTTTCCTATCTATAAAATGGGATAAAACCATTCCTTCATCTCACAGAAGTGAAAATAAATTCATTAATGTTTGTGAAGCACTCAGATGCTATAGTGATGAACATCAGAGAAAAATTTATGAAGAAATTAATATTTATGTCTTCAAAGCAGGATTTGAACAGTGTGCAGTAAATAAGGCGTAGATCCACAGAGTGAAGAGGAAAATAAATATCAAATAGTTGCTCATTAAATGGACTCTTTCCATCCTGTGCATTTAATGAGGCAGGGGTCCTGTGATGAAAAATAGTACGTGATCCAGTAATTAAAGACTGTATCATAACTAGGGCTCTGGGTTTGTCATGGAGGTCATGGAAGTCACGGATTCCATGACCTTCCGCAACTTCCATGACTTCTGCAGGGGCCAGTGTGGCTGACCCCAGGACTGCCCAAGCAGCTGTCTCTGGGGCCAGATGCTCAGGTGGCCCCGGGGACAGCCACACTGGCCACTGCTGGAGTGGCTCTGCAGCCAGCCGCTGGGGCAGCCCTGAAGCCAGCCGCACCAGCTGGTGCTGGAGTGGACCGGGCCCAGCTGCACCGGCCACTGCTCAGATGGCCCCAGGCAGCCAACCCTTGGGGACCACCTGAGCAGTGGCCAGTGTGGTTGGCTCTGGGGACCACCTGAGCAGCGGTCCCTGGGTGGCTGGTGCAACTGCTGCTGGCGGCGGTCCCCGGGAGGCTGATGCAGCTGGTGCTGCAGCTGGCCCTGCCCCTCCCCCCCCAGCAGCAGCCCCTCTCTGGGTGACTGGCCCTCCAGCAGCAGCCCCACAGGGTCTCCCCCCAGCAGCAACCCCTTAAGAATTAATATGGGGTATTTATAGTATAAGTCATGGAATTTTCCATTCCAGGCTCTGAAGTGACATGTACTGTAGTGGGAACAAACTCTTTTGCCTCTTCCCTCAAAGTATGACCTCTTCCATCTCATCCATGGTATTGGCAAAAGAGAAAAATTACTAACACAAAAAGAATATGACCTGGCCAAATTTCAAGTCTCTCTTCCAAAACATGGATGCACTATACCTTCTCAAAGAAAAGATTATCAGATATTTTTAACATGAGCAAAACAATGTATTTTTCCCTAACCTCATTCTCAGAAATGTCTGAACAGTTTTGCTAACATTTTTCAAAAAATTCAGCCTGTGGCAGACAGCCAGCATAGAAAATTTCAGTCAGAACAGTTAAAGATTAGCAAAGTTATAAGCAACTGAAAACAGGGTCTTCTAATGGAACATGTTAGGCTACCTCAGTAATGGTCAGTGCTACTAGCTCTGCTAGTATATCTTGTCCATACACTTTTTTATATACAGTACATGTTTGTATATATGTATGTATTGTAGAGCTACATATATGAGACAGTAGGTTGCAGAATCAGTTCCTTAGGCTCTGAGCCAGGAAAGCACCTAGGCACCTGTTTTACATGCTGGAAGTTAAACATATGCTTAAGCACTTGTGCTGAATAGGGATGCTTTCCTGTATCAGATTCTAAGAGAGCCCTGTTTTCCCTGTGCATAATTGTGACTGATGGGATAAGCTGGTGAGTTTATTCAGCTATCCCCTAGATTTCAGTGTCTGTCGCCTACTACCAGGCATTCTCAGTGGCTGGGAGCTTAGCTGTGCAGGCCTCATCCGTTTTCTCAGACTTTTGATTTGATTATAGAGAATGTGGGGATGCAAACAGGAGCAACCTAGTAATAGTTAGCACTCATACAATGCTTTACCAGCGCTAGTTAATCCTCTCAACCACCTTGTGACAATGGTAAATAATGTTGGGGCAGGACTGCATTGTCTTCTCTAGCTGGGCAGTGCACGGTATATTATGGGCACTACTGTGATACTGTACTAATAATATATTACATAGCCTACTACATAGGCTATGCAGGCTATGGCTGGAGAAAACCCTCTTTCCTGGACCCCACATGGGAAGTGGTATTTTCTTGTCAGTAATGGATGACATCTTACTCTCCACAGGATAAATTACAGTACTGTATAAATGTGAGAACTTGGTAAGTATAGAAATACTGTATTTCTCATTCTCATGTCACTATTTCTTTCCCTATTAGTCAAAATAAGGTATTCCTTACTCTCAGCAATGGGACTTGTTACAGAATATGAAGATCAAAGTGTATTCTTGCCTCATGCATCATCACTAACAAAAGACAGATAGCAGAAAATGTTACTCCTCATGATTCTTGCTAAAAACACGTGAAGCAGAAAGAACATAGTTTGCCTTCTTTTTTTTCAAATACATTAATTTGAACCTGTGTGCTGTGAATCTCTTTTTTTAAAAGTGTCCTGGCTATAAATTAAAAAATTACTGAATGGAAGTTATGGATGAGACGAAATATGCCTAACCAGGGGTTCATTTTTACAAAATAGCATTATTCTCCTGAGTCACTCAGAGCAACATAATGTTTGCTACTTGCGATACAGATAAGTGCACAGCATCTTTCATCCAAAGGAGTTCTTTTCCTCTTATATACTTCAATTTATAAAGTGGCACTGGAATTTTTTCTTTTTCAGATGAGATACAGGATCTTACATATTAGCTTTACATTGGGTATCCTGAAAAACCTTCTAATGTGCCTCTTTCCTTATTAGCTTGGGGACATATTCCCAAAACTTAGTATGGAGAATTCACAAATAATATTTAAAGAGTTATAGCGGTAAATGTCAAAGTTTTTTAAGGCAACCACTATATCTGGAATCAGCAGTGGTATTGGTTGATGTTTTCAAAGTATTGCAAGGAATTGTACTTCTTTGAAAATCTCAACCATAGCTGTTGTTACTGGCCTGAATGTTGTCAGAGCTGCTGCATACCACTGCTCCAGTGGCACGTAACAGGATCTGTGGGTCCTCAGCATCTTTTCTAACTGGGCCCTATGTTTAATTTTTTTCATATTTCATAAAAGTTAAATCAGACAAAACATTGGTCTTAATTTTCTAGTTTCTTTACACTTGCCATTAGCTCTGTTCGAAAGGCAGAATTAGACTTGTCTGTTGCAGACTTGCTACAATTAATTTATAAAATCTATATATTTATATAGTTATCCTCTTACAGAGGACTGCACAGTACTTAAATTATGGTATTTAAATGGAAGGGGAAAACTTAAGGGAGCAGTAAATTTCATAATGTCTCTGGATTTAAGTAAATTGATGTGAGCTTTTGAAAATCAGAGGAGATAGCATGGTCCAACAGTAAGTATAAGAAAACTGGATTCCATTGTAGACCGTGCCCCAGATATGATAAATCTAACCTATCCTTGTATGAAATTTGGGGTTTATCTTTCTTAGTAAAGCACTTTACGATATATGGGAGAAAATCACTCTAAGTGCTAATTATTAGTATATAAGTCTTCAGAAAATTGCTTATCAAGTGATAGACATAACACACACATATATATTTGTCTGATGTTTCAAGATGGTCTTATTTACAATTATGCTGTTCCATATAAGAATAAAAAACACACATTTAATTTCTATCACTGACATATTTAATGTAAACATTCTCCTGAGGAGGGAGAAGAAAATAAGAATGCAAAAGAGTCGTGGGGTGAATGATTTGTTAATGCCATGTTAAGCCTGCCTTTTCTTCCTCATATTCATGGGCACAGCATAGTATGTTTCCAGATCTCAAGTGCATTGGCATTTTCTTTGTTTAGGGTAGCAAAGCCTGATCCATAAAGTTCACAATGGCACAGAAACAGAAACCTCTTCCAGGAATCTGAAGCATCCCTCCTGTTAAGTTCAATGTTGCCCTCATCAGGAGTGTCACTGCAATGGACCGAAGTTATTGTAAAGACTATCAGAGGACATTGACATAATCAGGTCAGCTAGATATGCATAAACAAGAGGGGGGAAATGCCTAAAGAGAAGTGTATATCTCTCTGTCCTATACCTGGAAGACACGAATTGTAAAGCTTTTACTCTCACCTGCTTGTGTGGCATTTTTCTTCCCTTTTGTCTGTGAGGCAACATTTTCTTCACTGCAGTTTGACAGGCACAACAGCATTTCAAACTGTCACTTGGTTCTTAGGCAAATCTTCCCTTTCTTGCAGTTGTTATCATGACAGGCAGATTTCCTTAGCAGGCTGCTCAGTGCCTAGTACCCCCTATTGAGGACTGTCTGGCTGAGAGGAGAGGATGCTGTTTGCTTAGGTGTGCTTTGGGGGAAGGAAGGAACTGGAACTTGAAGGAATGCTGTACATTGCAGCATCAGCATCCAGAAAGCATGTACCGATCCTGATTGGAAAACTGCTTGGAATTTGGTATTTCCACCTCCTGCCCCTACAGAAACATTTACAAGTAAACCATTTAAAATAGTTCATGCAAACCCCAACCTGAATAGAACCACACAATATATAATACTATACATTAATTTATACCTGGAGAAGACAAATGCAGAATGGAAACTTGGACAGATCATCCATCAGACTTCTGCTAAAACATAGGCTCAAAACTTCATTCCACTTAGATTGCTTGGGAAAAGTGATACAAAATGGTCATATTCAATGGAGAAATCTCTCAGCAAATTTGACTGTAGGGATAACAGAGCTAGAGTATGTAATATTGACCATGTGACCATACTTTTAGCAAATATTAGTTGTTAAGGGTACCTACAGGCTTGCAAACTCATTAATAGAATATGCTGCTGTGTTCATTTGTAGATAGTTAACCACATGGCAAAGGGAAATGATCAGTTCTGCACTACACATTTTGTCAATATGTTGCCCTATTGATGGTCAACAAATTCTTTCTTTGAAGGTGAATTTTCCCCCATTTGGAGGACCAGAACAAGGCCTATGTACCAATTAAGTCCCAAAGAAGCCCTCAAAATTGGCTTATTCACCCTCAGAAAATGGAAGGAGCCAGCAATGAGAGAGAAAAAGCACATTTGTTTCATTAACCTCTGTATTTTGTATGAACTGCAGCAAAGCCAGCTCAAGCTGTCAGTTTGTGAGAGCTCACAAGCTAAGTGAGGCTAGGCTAGCAATATTAGGATGGCAGACTTCTAAGGAAAATCCAAGAAGTGTTTATGGTGATTCATTTAGGTGCTGTCAGTCTTCCCTTTGAATCACTACTGAGCCAACTCCCCTTGTGGTGTTAAAGAGCTCTGTGCTGCTCGAGTAGCTTTTATGGATGAGGCATGAAATTGACAATTCACTAAAATCCCATGATGCTTTTGGCAAGAGTATGGATATTTATTAACCTCTCTTCTGGCTAAATTCCACTGTGGGCAATTTGTGTATTCTGCCTATTTATACTCCCCCGGAAGTTTCAAATTAATATGGTATTCTTCTTTATTTTGTGCCCCAAACCTTTGTCTAGTGTTGCAGTGTGCTGTTAATGGCTGCCATGTTTTGCCCCAGGGCTGCATTTCAGTCTTAGGCAAAGAGATACCTACTGTATAGTTTGTACAATAAGCTTGCAAAACCCTTTGTAGATTCAGCTGGATAAAAAGCACTGTGCAACTGTAAGATTTCCACTTGTGTTTTACTAAAGAGATGTCAAAATACATATTAGAGCATGTAACTGTCCAATGTAAAGAGTCTTGTGTTGTATGTTACTGAGCTTTGCTTAAAAAACCCCCTCAGTGCTAGGAATAAGATTATTATGGCATTCGGTAATTTTAAAAAACCACAACAAAACCAAACCAAAATTCACTTTTATTTACATTCTTGCTGCATGTAAGGTCAGCCTGCCCTAACAGTTTTGTTTTCCAGAGAATGGGCCAAATCCATCCCTTCTCTGACTCCATTGATTCCAGCAGAGCTACATCATGGATAACTTTGGCTCAACAAGTCTGTGGAATAGCTTAATCTTGACTTCACATTACAGAATAAACAAAAGTGTCATGGGTGCAGTCTAGTTTCACTTGCAGTTGGTGAGAGTTTTGTCACTGACCTTAACCAGAGCAGGCGAAGACTGTTTCTTTTTATTAATGCTATTTAATTTCAGCATTTAATACAAAAATCTCCAAACCATAATGTCAGAGATGTAGCTTAAACACATGATTTTCATTGCACTTCACTGCTCTGACCAAAATATAGACCAGTGCCACAAGCACATCTAATTTATCAGTTCCTTTCTAAGGTGCCATCCTATTATCACCTCCTCTTCACTAGTAGTTCTCTTCCTTGCACTTTCTCCCACCATCCTTCTCCTAATCCTACACATGCTCTTCTTAAACGTTCACTGAGGCCATGTCTACACTTAAGGTTTGCTGCTTTAACTCTAATGCCCAACCCCGCAGTAAAGAAGCTGTTATACCAATTATAGTCTTATCCAGTTAAGAGAATCACCTTATACTGGGATAACTGGAATGTACCAATATATTAGGGCTCTTACCAGAACAACCATGCTGGCAAAAAGTCATCACCCCTAACCATCACAGTAAAATTTTAAATGTAGACCAGCCATGTGAGAAATAGCAAAAAATGAGGGAACTCTGTGACACTTCCTGAAGAGGCGGAAATAATTTGTAAATGCCTTCCATGCAAACCAAAATCCACATTTCTTCCACATCCACATCCATTTCTTCTTCCCTACAAATTCCCCATCAAGTACAGTATTCATCCACTGTCACACAATCAACTCTTTCCCCATCTCACTAATCAACCACAGCTCCACAAAATCAATGTTGACATGTAGCTATAGGACATCTTATGAAAACCAATCCTAGTATTTTTCTTAAAATATTTGTTTTGCTTTCTTAGGCAAGTAGATTTAGTTTATAATTTACTAACTAACTCTTCCCTCTGGAGAAAAATATATACTGGCCTGTGGTCTAGAGACTGCTCCTGTTTTAACAAGACACAAGAGCAAAGCAAATGGGAAAAATTCTGGGCCTCATTTAGATCCAGGCTGAATTGCACAGCTCTGACAGTGCCAAGGGCCCTGATTCATCTCCAGAGCACGTCCATCATGTGCACTGAATGAGGCAGAGGATCCAATGGAAAAATAGTATGTGATTATGTCATTAAAGACTGTGTCATAATGTATATGCATAAGGGGGCTGAATCAGGGTTCCACAAGCCAACTTTAACTCCGGCACTTCCAAAGTTTTAAGAGCTTGACTCTGCAACATTAATATTGCTTTTTAAGTAGTTATATGTGTGTAATATAATAAATGCAGGATACACTGGGCGTATTGGGTGAAATCCCCCTGGTTCCCTGGGCTTGTGCAAAGATCTTATGTTCCACTGTGAGGTTGTGGAGTGGGGAATGCACAGGGAGACATCTTCATCACTGTGTGGCAGTGTGATGGGGTGGACTAGACCCAGAGCCCCCCTACTGAAGGCCTCAGGGTTCTGCCACGCTCCTTCCAGGAAAGAAGCAGTGGAGAAGTCCTCCAAGCAGGCTACAATGGCAGAGAAAGCAGCCAATTGGAGATGCTGCAGGGAACAGTCAATAAGAGCACAGGAGGGAGAGAGAAAGGAGCTGCAGAGCCAGAGGCAGGTAGTTCCTTGCAGGAGCTAGAGGAGTACAGCTGGTGCTCCTGGCTGGCCACAGGGAACTGCAGCACCATGGACAGCTCCGTGCCAGTATGAACCAGGGGAGTGAGGAAGAGCTCCTGGCTGTCTGCTGGGCCTGAGCTTGGAAGAACCCTGAGCTAAGGGTAAGGCATCGGTAAAGGCTGCAGCCACAAGGAAATGGCCCAGGGAACTTAGGCAGTTTTGCTACAGGAACAAGATGGTGCTTGGCTATTATTCTTAGGGTCCCTGGGCTGTGATCTAGAGTAGTGGCCCCCTCCCCCCCGCCTCGATAGGCCACTAGGGAAGGGCCTATAATTGGACGGTAGTAAACCACCAGAAGGGGACTGAACTGTCAGGAGGCCCAGCTAGAGAGCTGGGACCAGAACAGACTAAGAGGATGAAACCACTGCCTCCAGATAGGAAGCCCTAGGGGTATGTCCTGACACCTGGGCTGGGACTGTCTAAAGACTGCAGACACACCTGACCAGAAGGGGGTGCTTGTAAGAAGTGGTTTCCATGCTGTTACAGGCACAATTCAATGAGGGGAATGGACCAATACCTCCATATTGTATGTGTCTGTAACAACCCTCCAGCCCCATGCAAGCTGTGTGGAGGCCCTGGGTACACTATTTCAGCCCATAAGGTGCAACAGTAGTTGCTTCAGGCAGGTACTTGCTAGTTTGTATCATGAAGAGAACCTGGTCAGTTGTAGTAGGCATGATGGGGGAAATCCTTCCATTGACCCAAACTATTTCATTTTGAGGAGTTTCTATAATGATCCGGAGAATTTTTCTGGACAATTTACAAATTATGACCTCTGGAGGTATTGTTACCAAGCCGAAAACTCCAGTTTGATTGTGAGGCCAGTTGTCTTCTCTGACCTTTCAAATCTAAGTTGGAACAAAATTCCAACAGAGGTATGGACAAAGGCCTAACAGTAGAAGTAATTTAACATGCATTTTCAACCCATTGAAATGTAATTGCTATAGACAATACACTGTCTCCCAACCAGGAAATTTGATTTAGCAGAGGAGAGGTTGCCTATCAACAAAGTTACTTACCTGGGGCCTCTGGTCACTTGTTGAGGCTGACAAGGGAATCAGCCGACAGAAGATAATGGAAGATTATGAAAAATGGAAGAATTGATCTATTCCATGCCATTTTTCCTCTGCCTCAAGAAAAGCAACCGAACATCTAATTTTCATCTACCTCAAGAGGAAGGAGAAGAAACCCAGCATGGAAGGGCCTGATGAGGAAGAGGGCCTCACCTAGCTAAACACATGGATCCTTGTGGCCTTCCTCCACTTGACCCCTCCTAGCCCCTCCTCTCCCTGCTTAGCACAATCCCTCCTGGAGCCTCCTTTGTTGGATCCCTTGTGTCTCCTCCTCTTTGGCATGATCCCTCATTGCTCTTCCTTTCCTCCTCTCTATGATCACTTGGAGATTCCTCTCCTCCTAGGCATCATCCATCCTGGCTCCTTTTCCTCCTCCTCAGCATGATCCCTCATGGCTTCTTCTGCTACTCATTATCCCTGTGAGCCTTCCTGGTTCTTCCTTGTCCAGAATCACTCATGGACTTCCTCCTCCCCATGATCACTCTTGGCAACTCTGCCTGCATCCAATCCCTTGTGGTGGCTTCTCTGACTCTTCATAATCCCTCATGCATCCATGTCCTCATTGAGATTTCTTAGAGAGCCGATCTTCTGTACAATCCCACATGGATTCTCCTTCTCCACCCTATTTCTAATGGTTCTTCGTACTCCCATATGCAGTCCCTTTTGGAGATTTTTCCTCACAATCCATCTCACTTCCCTCTTCACTATCCCTGCCTTCTCTCTTCTCATACCTGCCTCTGTAGACCGCAGGTAGTTTTTGAATGAACTTGCACCACCTTTCCCCAAGCTCACCTGCTTCTGGTGATCCCAGAGATCAGAATGCAATCTGGCAGTTCCATAACAATTGAGTGTGAGCTCCTGGCATAACAGCATTGTTACATCATCTGCTGTGATGAAATCTGTTAACACATCCTCTTTCCCATTGCTTCAGTCAGTGCACATATAATCTTTGTAATATTGCAAAACACAGGATGGATGGGGCTTAATGAACGAGGCAGCTGCCCAATGGTGTTTTTCTGTCCTCATCTTTCTGATCCCACAAAGATTGGATTGAATAGACTAGACTGAGGCCCCAGCCCTTATTTCCTGTTACCATCCAGCCCTGGATTTGGTGCAGAATTTTGGGAGCATTGTACAATTGAGGGACACTTTTTTCTTTTTCTTTTCTTTTCCATTCTATGCATCCAAAGAAGTGAGCTGTAGCTCATGAAAGCTTACGCTGAAATAAATTTGTTAGTCTCTAAGGTGCCACAAGTGCTCCTGTTCTTTTTACTCTTTTCTTTCTCTCTCTCTCCTCTCCCACCTGAGGGGGAAACATATCCTCCCTCTCCCCACCCCCAATGGCACTGATACATTGGTAGCCCAAGGCAGGGAGCCTCGTTTTTAACTCCCAAACCATTTGTGTCCCTGATGTAGCTGGTGTATCTCCTAATGAAATGAATACCTTCCTGTAAAGGGGCCCATTCATTGCAGATGCACTTGTAGATGGTCTGTGGAATTAGAGTGGGGAGCCATATGAGGAGAAAGCTGTTGGTTACTCACATTGTGGCTGTGTGTCTCTCTCTGTCTCTCTGACTTGGGGTGCTCTGTCTTTGTGACTCAGCCCTTCAAACAGGTGACTCTATATTCCCCACCTTATGGGGTAACAAAGTCCCACCAGACAAGCTGCCTGGATGCTGTTTCAGGCAGTTTTCCATCCCAAGTCTCCAGGTTCTGTGCCACTTTGCTAGTGGCTGGTGGAGGAACCCAAGCCCTCCCACTACTCCAGGTTCCAGCCTAAGTCTATGACTAGAAACCTAGTTCTGCTCAGTCTCAGACCCTGTTGCTGTTTACCTGGGCTCTTTCCAACTCCAATTTTCTATCTTCTTACCTATCTCTGGGTTCACCCCAGGAGCTTCCTCTACTCCTGCTGGCTACTTCATTCCTCTAGGCCTTTTGTAAGACTTCCTAGTCGAGGGCAGAACCCCAGGATTTATTCTTTCCTTGGATCGTCTGCTTGTCCATGGCCAGCTCCATTTCCCTCTAGGTAATGACTGTAGGTGACCTCTCTGCAGCCATATTCTTGCTCTCATTGTCTGGATTTATATTCCTATCCCAGCTCCTCTCTCAGTGGGGCTTCATCTGCCATTAGGCCCTATCAAACCCTGGTTCCCTTCCAGGTGCAGCATCTAAGGTTAATTGGCCCTTCCTGGCCCATATCAACCCACTCAGGGCTTGTGTGTGGACACCCCATCACACTTCCCCAGAGGGACTTCTCTACTGCCAGAGACTTCAAAGTCCATCCTATGTAAATATTACATAGGAAAAACTACATTAAAAGAATATTAAGAATATCTGTCTGCTCTAAGTTTGCAAGGTTAAGTGCTCAAAAGTTAGGAAATGTAAACCCTTAATGTATACACAAGATTGCTGATTTAAGATCATGTTTAATTACATGGTCACATTTTTTCCAGGGGACCCATTCCTCAGAGGATGAATCAAGCTTGGGTAGTCAAGGAGGCTATTGCCAGCCTCATTTGTGGCAGAAGTCTGAAGGAGCATTAGATTAAGTAAAAATCTGGCTCCCTGTTGGTGCTGATAAGGATTGAAAGAGGTTTGGTTGTTGGGTAGAAAATCTATAACCCCTTCTCTTTGTGACACCCTTTCCCCAGAACAGTACATTAGTGCCTGGAGGAGTTGAGAGGAACCTTCTGGAGTGGGATCTCCCACAACCGGGGTTTCAGGTACTCTTGGTACCCATTCCTTTCCATGTGGGGCTAATAGTGCTGACCTTCACAAAACTGCATTCATTAGAAATTCTCCATAGGTGGGGTTGAGAAAAATACCCACAACAGGTCCCCTTGCTGCAGGTGATGAAAAAGAAGTGGTTAGGAGCCCCACTAGGATGGAGTTGCTGCTGAGAAATCTCCATCCAGATAAAGAGAATGATCCACTTGTTCTGTTACCTGATTTTTCTCTTTCATGAGGGGCTGTTTCACTTTGTATAACCTCCCACATTCTTGAGGTGTAGCAGTGATTGTGAATTCCCCATGCTGTGCAGCAGGAAGGCTTTGTGAAGACACCTGCTCTAACCTATATACGTCTGTTCAGTAACAACATGGCAAGAAAGTCTTCTTTTTATTGTCTGGATGGCTTCACTAGAGTCTGGAACCTGCAGTGCACCAGAGTGTGTCCAGTGGTAACTAAGGAAATCTGTCTGAGCAGTGTTGAAGACACAATTTCTCTGGGGAGGCGCAACAGAATGGCATTGTATTTGGTCCATGCACTGCCAGAAAAAAAAAGTAACACATTTCTTCCTGATGTTTAGCTGATAGTAGCATGAATGACCTCAGCTCCTCCCAGCAGATCATTAAGCTCCAGAAAATGCCCTTTGTCTCCATCATTATTGCTTAATTATTTTCAGCTCTGTAATCAAATTTGCGGTTTGACTCTGTTGATTCTAGCTGGTGTATCATAACCTTTACAGTACATGAAATGATATGCAGCCTTGACTCTTCTGCTGGCTCAATAGCATGGTGAATAAGGCCTTCTTCTAAGCTTACAACACCAAGAAATAACAACCTGCCTTTATTTTCCAGAAATTCTGGACCTGAACATTTAACATTACAGTGATTTCACTCCCCTCCCTCCCACCGACCCTCTAATCCCTTTTAAAATTGCCAATGTTTATAACTCCAGACTGAATAATAAAGAGTCCTATTTTGCCGCCAAATGATTATTCTTTAGGATGTTGGCAAAGTATGTATTTTTTCTGAAGCATAACTCAGCAATGCTGTTAATTTATCCTTTCTATTATAATAAAGTGCAGCAAAACACTGCTTGTGTGGGTGTACATAAAACTGCCTGTAACAATAAATATACACCTACAGGGGGAAAGGATCATAAAGAGCTCGTTATGATATCAAAGATATAACAAGAGTCAATGCCTGGAAATTGAACCTGGACAAATTCAAGGTGCAAATTGTTGAGTGAGGATAACTAACCAATGAAAGAAGGTATAAAGGGATGTGATGGATCCTCTTTTTAAAATCAAGATTGGATGGCTTTCTAAAAGATATTGTCTAGTTCAACTAGAATTTATTGGGTTTGATGGAGGACTCATTAAATGATATGCTGGGGTCTGTGTTGTGCAAAAGGTCAGACTAAATGACCATAATGGCCCTGTCTGGTCTTAAAATGTATGAATCTATGAAAAAAAGATTGCTAGATAATGACAGAAGTAAATATGTCTGTAGTGGTGATAAGGAACTGTGGAATATCAGTAATACTGGAAACCTAACATTACAAAAATTAAATCTGTTTCAAAACTTTTAGGCCTTATGGACATGGGACATTTTCAAAAAACACTCTTCCAGCAAGTAATCTGATCAGTTACATTTAATTCCGGTCTGCTGTTTAGGCATCCAAACTGAATGCATGCTATTATTAAGGCAATTACTACATATGACCTTGACCTGCATTTCTGTTGGATTTAGAAACTCCCATATATGTCAATAGATGATATTTTGGTATACAAGAAATGCAGGATCAGGCCTCATATAGGTAAAAATATGACAAAATGTAAGGAAATTGTAACTGCCCCTCCCCACACTCCCAGCATAGAAAATGATGAGTTTTTCCTAGGATCAAAGACAAATATCACGCAATAATAATGTGAGAATACCAAATCCAGGAAAAAGGAGCCTCCTACCTAGAAACAAGGCTAAAAAAGAGAGCCTATAAATCACAGCCATAAGGAGGGAATTATACTGACATGATCTGAGCAGACAAAGGGAGTTCATTTTGTGACACATTTTGAGGAACATCCAGGGACATTTCTTGTGCCAAGTAGGGTTCACGGTTCAGTGAAAATTCCGTCTTCTCCAGAGCATTAACTAGGGGAGGCAATGTGGTCTAGTGACTAGAAGAGCGAACAAAGGTGGTCCAGGGTTCAAGTGGAGATAATTGTGCATAGAATTAGATGAACATCACCTATTGAAACCATGTGTAGTATTCTCCTCTAGTGGCTGGTCCACCTGCAAATAACAGTTTACTACTGTCACTAACAGAGTTGCTCCTTTAATTCACCTGGTAAAGATCTATGATGTAGGGCCACATGTCCTAGATTCAAACCCTGCTGATCATCTGCACAAACTAGGGCATGCATGTATATTTATTACTGTATGTCAAACAGCAAGTTAGACAGGGATGGTAGAGCCCTGTTCATGCTGTAAGCATGTTTTCTGACTGTGGGAAAATGATTCAGATTCAGACAGCTCAGTAATAGGCAAAGCTACCATAACAGTTGTATTTGCAGTCTTCAGTGTAAAAGAATGTGTGGACAAATAAAAATAAGCTAGTTGTATTTGCTTTTTATATTAGAAGGAAACCTTCTGTTCCCTCATTTAAACTGCAGGAAGTCTTTAGGGGTTCCGGTTAGAGAGAGGACTCTCAGAAGAAACAATCCTATAGGACACAGATTAGATCAAATATCCATAACATAGATTCTTAGATTCTAACAGAGTAGAGATCATTAGAAAGGATTATTAGATCATCTAGTCTGACCTCCTGTATCTCACAGGCCATTAAATTTCACCTAATTACCCTATGTATTGAGCCTAATAACTTTTTGGGCGAAAGCATCTCTTCCAGAAAGGCATCCAATCTTGATCTGAGGACATCAAGACATGGAGAATCTATCACTTCCCTTGGTTGCCTGTTTCAGTGGTTAATCACCCTCACTGTTAAAAATTTGACCCTTATTTCTCATTTGAATTTGTCTGGTTTCAGCTTCCAGCTACTGGTTCTTGTTATGCATTTCTCCGCTATATTAAAGAGCCCTTTAATACCTGGGTTTTTTGTGTGTGAAGGCATGGATCCCACTCAGTCTTCTTTTTGACAAGCTAAACAGATTGAGCTCTTTAAGTATTGCACTGGAAGACGTTTTCTGTATACTCCAACAATTTTGTGGCTCTTTTTTGGCACAGTCTCCAATTTTTCAACATCCCTTTTAAAACATGGGCACCAGAACTGTAAGCAGTATTCCAGCACTAGTCTCATCAATGCTATATACAGAGATCAAAGAACCTCCCTGTTCCTACTCGCAAATCCTCTGTTTATATGTCCAAAGACTGCATTAGCCCTTCGTGACACAGCATTGCATTGGACCATAGGTTGAACTACTTTTCCACTATGACTGCTAACATCTTTTCAGAGTCACTGCTTTCCAGGATATAGTTCCTCCATTCTGTAGGTATGGCCTTATTCCTCTATCCTAAGGAATGGACTAATTGCTTAAAGTTATCACAGCTTTTATGCATTATATATCTAGTTCTATATCAAAAGAAATACCAATGTAATGACTAGTTCTTCTGAGTATAGCATTGGTGAGTTACTATTATATGACATAAGCTTGTTCTTGCTAAATGGTATGGATGATGTAATTTGCATCATTATGGTAAAATACGGCTTCTGTGCAATTGACTTTCTAAATCTTCTTAGAGAACTCCAGAGTAGGCTGTTCGTCATATGTTTATATAAACTGGTTGTTATGTAGGTTCTATAAAAGAATAGCTATTGTATTTATATAGATTAATTTGCCCTGTGTGGGATATGTAACACATTGGGCCTAATCCTGCAAACCCTTTAGGGCCTAATCCTGCAAATCCTTGTGAGTATGGATTTTGCAGGATGGTGCGCTTATTTTGCATTGCGTCTTCATACGAACTATAGCCAAAAATGCTCTTGAGAAGAAAATATCATCTTCTGATCTTTCCATCTTCTGCTTTAAATCCCAAACTGCAGTTTGACAGCTGCAAGTAATTAATTTAGGAATCCATTATGTTATTTTTACATGTACATAATAACACAATATTATTTAATTAGTTTTCTTATTTCTACAAATTTGCCTGAGAATAATACCTATATAACTTCCTTTTTCCTTTTCAAATTACAAAAGTCTGAGTTATTATGAAAACTATTCATTCTTTGTATTTTGCATAGGCATTTGACCTTGAATTTATATATAATCCAAGCAATGTATTTAGGGATTGCTGCCAAGGTCTGGGTTTATTCCCTACAATTACAATTTTCTTTGCTGACATTAACTGTAGAGCTGTCTATATCGATAGTCATTGAGGCTTTTCTTCACAAGGAGTAAAATTCATCCTTGGTGTAACTCTGTTTAAGCCAATGGATGTAGTTGCCCCATTAACTTTAGCCTGAGATAAAGTCAAGGGCAAAAGGATATTTTTATGCAAAGTAGCATCAGTGGAGATACACTACTAATCATTGAGGATTAGAAGGAGGATATCCTTGTCCTCATAGCACTTTCATGCAGTTTTCTCTCTCTCATTTTTTAACAGAAGAGTATAAGGATTTTTCCCTCCCATTCTCAGAAGAAATTGCAGTTTTATCTGTTAATGCGAAGTGATGTTATTGGAAATGCAAAAATATTTCCTGAATCTTACTATTTTTGAAAAGCAATTCTAGTTGAAAAGCAATTTTACATACTGCCCACAGGTAGAATGATACACTGTATGTTAACTTGTAAATGTTGCTACTCCAGCTTGAAATACTATATTAATCTTTTGTGAATGACCTGTATGTTTAAAAGGACAATAAGACCAAAATTCCTGTATTTTTGTGGTTGACTCCTGCTCATCTTACTCATATGAGTAGATTCCCTAGACATCAGTGAGACTGCTTATACATGTAAGGGGAGCAGAGTTTCTTCTGAATGTCTCATCTTTGTCTGCTCTTAAATTTCTTTGTACACTAAAATATTATAATGCTGTTTGCCATAAAGTTGTTTCTGCTTAATTCCACTCATCTGAGTTTTACCATCACTCTGAAACTATAAAGAATTTCCCTAGTAAAATGTTTAATTGGCAATATTTTTATTGATCTCATTCCTGAAACTTAGAGATGCCTGCAAAAGTCTATGTGTTTGTTCCATTTTTTCTCAAGACATTTTTTGTTCTTAACAGAAATATATTGCATTGTACATACATATAAGAGTATGTTGTCCTTTCATTCATAAAGAATTGCTGTTCATCATTATATTTAATTATAATGTTCTGAACTGAAATACATAGCCATTGGGAATATGAGTATTGATTAAAAACTAGGTTATGCTTCTGTTTAGTCTGTGGAAGGCTTTCCCCCCTTCAATTACTGTATGTAGGAGAGGTCAATCTGATTGCATTGCCAAACTAGGTTAAGAGAGAGTATTTATATTACTGAACTGAATGGTCGCCATATTTTATTCAGAGACAGACAGAACTGAGGTTTTTTTCGCTCTAAATAGAGTACTTTAAGAGACTGTTCCTGGCATATAAGGTATCTTCATATTGTTTTCAAATTTAAATTGAGCTTTGTAAAACACGTTTAAACAGTATGCCATTTAAAGGAACAAGCAAATTCCTTACCTCCTATTTTAGGACCTATACTACTTGCACACCCCAGACTTGCCTTTAAGTAACATTGAACATCATTGGGACTTAGCTCCTCCAATTTCCATTGATTTCAGTGGAAATTAGGAGCCTAAATACCTTTGAGGATCTGGCCCTGAAAGTTTCAAGTGCACAAGGAATGAAGAAGGGGGCACGTAATGTGGATTTAATGGAAGGAGATATCTTACTGGTTGAAATAGTTCAAGTGGTGCAACTACCTATCATAATTGCATTTGACAGCACTGTGACACCGTTCTGAGTACCTCCTACAAGGAATGAGTGTTCTCAATTGCCATTGAGCTCCGTGGGCAATGGGAGCTCTTTGTACATTCCTGGGTTGGGCTCTACACAATGTCTGGTTTTGTTTTGTATTACATTCTGTGTGAGGGTCACTTCTTAATTCTCTACAGAGTTCTTGATATTTTTGCAAAAGAGTGGGTAGAATTTTCAAAATTGCTTAAGTCAGTTAGGCTTCTCTGAAAATTTTATCCTCTGAAAATTTTAACCACTAAGACTAGCTTTCCTGTGTCAGTTTTAGACTGTGGGTTATAAGCAGAAGTCCCAATTATGCAAGTCAATGAGGGTCTGTGTGGACTCTGGGGTTTGCCTACATGGAATTTGTGACTAGTTTGGGGCCTAGTTTGGGGTTTCAAGCATTAAGGCTGTGATTCCACAATTGGAGTACAGTAGCTGGTACCCTTTGCCAGTTGTGATTCTTTTTCTTAGCAACTTCAATATATCCCTCATTTCAATGCTACACAGTCTAAGTTTCTCGTTGTTCTGAAAATGCCTTATTAGTGATGCTGAAAATAATTGCATATTGGGAACTATTTTTCATGGTTGTGTCTGTATCCTTCTTTTCTTGCAACAGAGAACCTATGTAGTTGTTATGTTATATACTTGACTTTATTGGTGTCCTGCAATGTTCTACAACACTAGTTTTTTACCTTGTCTGAAAATATATCTTAACTAAAGAAACATTTCTGTTCCTTTTTTAGTGATGTAAAGCAGAGCTGATAAAAAGATAGTGCTGCACAAAATTCCTTGGTTTATCTAGACTCAGTCTCTTCTGTATCAAGTTTCCTTTCAGGTGTCTTACACAGTTCATTGATGCACAATGGAAAATTATGTTGCCATATAGCCTTATTTTCTCCTATTAAATTTATTACCCTTACCAGGAATCAAATGTGCATAAGTTGTTTTACATTTTTGCTATCAGTATCTGATGCATGTGTTTCCAGAGGTTTCCAAGTCTTTTGTTATTCAGTCTGGCTTGTGGTAATAATAATAGCCATTTTCTTTAAGAAATGATTATCTGGTGAATAGCCAACACAGTCATTACTGCACAGAACTATGAAGAAACATATTTGTTTCTGTTGAAGGCATTTCTGATACATTAAATAATCACTAACAAGTCCCAGATGCTTATATTCCATATGTTGGCCACAAAATACTTGCATCCATTATTCTGAAAAATCCTGGCACTGTAGTTTATCCTCAATATATCTGGTCAAACTCATTTGGTATTTGAATCTGTGGACATAGCTGTGCTGCACTTATCTTGTATTGCATTGTCCTCAACCAGGAGCCAGGCATCAAGATACATTTTTTCAATCTTCATAAAGGAAGCTGAGGCAATCTGTGAAGAAACCAAACTACATCTCTTAAAGACACTTCTGAAGTATCATAGATATTAGTCTTACAGCACTCGTATTGAACTACTCTTGTGTTATTGCTTCACTTGGGACAGATGTTCTTTCTTGGCTGAGCTTCTTCACTGCAGTACCACAAGAGCCCATCTGAAAGTTTTTATTTCTGGCAAAAGCTGACTTGTTCCTACTTACTGTTTGCTATTGCTGCAAACCCAGAGGCTGCTTATTTTAGTTTTTAGTCCTGGGGTGTGGAATAAGCCATCATAGCCATTTCTTCCCTGCTCTGCTTGGTTTTCTAATTTAGCTGATTAGTTTCTTGATTTAATTTACCAGATGAAAGTTGTCATGTCGAAGAGCTTATCCTAATATCTGTTGATTCTGCTTTAGGTAAAGCATTCATAAAACTCTCAGGCACCACTCATCTGGAGATCTGATATGTTCACAATGAACTTGGGTCCCTTTAAAAAAAACAGAGCATTGTGCTTAAAAGTAAGGGGGGAATTCAGGATGTTACTGTATATATGTTTGTTCACCAAGCTCTGAGTAAACAGCTTATTGTTTAAGCTCCTGTCCCCAAGCTTATTTCTGTTACAACAGAGTCATATAAGGGCATATGGGTTGGTGCACCAGTTACTTCTTGTCCTTAACAAATTCTGGTGGAGCCTCCTCATGCCATCTTGTGTGCAATTCATAAACTGCATCCTGGGTTGTTTGCTTTCAAGTCCAACTTCTGAACTGCCTGAGTATTGCAGCTACTAATCCTTGCTAATTCTTCCTGCTTTTTCACTGTTATTTGAACAAAGTACAAGTCTTTTCAGGCTAACAGTGAAGATATGATGCTCTTCTTCCCCCACCTCTCCATTAAATTCCATTTCTCAGTTGTTGAGTTATTTCCAACTGGTCTTCCTAACACCATCTTCCCCTAGATGGTTTCCCTTCAAAACTGGCTTGTTTCTGAATAGGTTAATTAACTAAATAAGCTCAGCAGGTGACTTTTCCCCCCCTCCCTGTGCTGAGGCTGGAAGTGTGGGGCCTCTGGGTTGCATGCTAGAGGAAGTCTGTCAGTCTTTGGCTGTGTCAGAACTCTTATCAGCTGCTGACAAAGGCAATGTTGAAGCTCCTTGTCAGATCTGTTCTTCAGAATCTTCATCAGTTCCTCTAGCCTCTTCTGAGCTACCCAGATTTGGCAGTGTTCCTTTTAATATTTCATGTCCCTTGACTTGTTTGGTCTTGAATCTTGTCCATTTCTTGGCAAGTTTCATTTTAAATATCTTGTAGCTGTTTTTCATGCCACTGTTCCCTGTTTCAGGCCTTTGGGGTGAAAATAATATCAAAACAATATTTCCTCTCAAGCAGGGGGCTGGTTTTGATTTGTCACTATTTCAGCCTTCATCTAGTGCCTGAGTTATTTTCACTATATACTGTAGGTAGCATCATAAATGTACATGGTGCTTAAGGAAGGGCTAGGCCCGCAGCTGGTGTAAATCTGCATAGAGCCACTGACAATGATCTGGCTGAAGTTTTGCCCAGAAAAGCATTTGAATGTGGGGTATCAGTGGATATGCTGTTATACTGTCTATAATCACTGCTACCGGTTGTAAAATGGGGGTTGAGAGAATATTGTGAGAGTGAAACAGGGAACAGTTGGAGAATACTGTCCCTTCCACCACTATTCAGCCCCCCCCCCCTCTCTGGTTCATCTGTTGTCTACACTGATAGACAAAAGGTTTAAATAAGGCTGACCCTATTGTAATTTTTCCACCTTTGTCTCTGAAATCCTTTTTTCTCAAGTAGGTGGCATGACCTAACATCCTTCCTTAAGTCTATCACGCTGTCAGCTCACCAGCTTTAACTAGGTTTTGTTAGTTCTCCCTTCGCTGCAGCTTGATTGCGAAATGCTTCTTATGCTCAGGAGCCAGGTTGTCTGACAATGGTAGTAGTTTAGGCAATGTGGCTTGTATGCATTTCATTCAGTTTGGGAGGGAAAAAATGGAGGACAGTCGGGGTTCTACTCTATACAAATACTATGTTCTATTTACTGTAATAAAACTGATTGAATTATCATAACAAGCTCAGATATTTACCCTTTACCAAGAATCCAGTTTTTGCTTAAGAAGTCTGTCATGAATTGCCTTGCCTAGTCATTGCTTTGCCTAGTCAACAATTCTAGTGTTGGAGAATAAAATTACCTTTATTCATTCAGAATACATATTACAGAAAGGATAACAATTCTCAAAGCAAGCTGTATTTGCAATTGTAAAGCAAGCATCACATAATTCATAGCTTCAGAAAACATCCACTCATATTTATAAAGGTACAATAAGCCCTACATCATTCTTAGCAGCACCCTAAGCTTTTGGTCAGCCAACAGTCAAAAACAGCACCTTAATGTGGCTGACAATTAAAGGGCTTTTTCAAAGTCTTCCTCACCCACATAGCTCCACAACTGGTTTTTCTAATGGCCCTTGTGTCTCTCCATTCATCTTCAGCAGACAGCTGCTCTGCTTCTAACACAGTGGCAGGTTTTTCCACTTTGCCTCACTGCTATTATGCAGGACACAACAGACAGCTATAATCCTGGGGACAGGAGGGTTTGGCTGTTGGCGGGGGAGGAGAAGGGAGAAGGGCTTGTCTACATTGCACAGTAATGCGCTATAGGGTTATGAGACAACACCATGGTAATACGCAATAGGGAACTTTTAGTGCATGCTAGCAGGGTTTGCACAGGTCCATTAGGGTGCAAGATGTTGGTGCTCTTTAGAAATCACACCCTGTAGTGTGCATTGCTGGGCTGTGTAGACAAGCCCTTAGTTTCATATTAATTCCTCTCTCCATGTTCCCAGTAAACCTCTGGCTACTTTTTGGTTGCTCTCCTGTACAGTGGCCCTTAGTTTGTTTGGGTAGGAAACTATGGATAATCGTGTAGCTGAGGGGACTGTAGGCCTACGCTCACCACAGTGCAAGAGTCTCAGGGTATGTCTTCACTGGAGCTGGAAAGTGTAATTTCCAGCTTAAAGAGACATACCCATGCTACCCATCCGGAGTAGAATCCCAGTTGAGACCCTAGGTACATACTTGGGCAGCTAATTCATTGCACCACCAGTAGTTACACTTCTAGTTTTAGCATGCTAGCTGGATCAGAGCTAGTGCAGGCATGTCCAGAAGTATTGACTTCCCCAGTTCCCAGGAGATACTCAACTCCCACTCTGCCCCAGGCCTTGCCCCTGCTCAATCCCTTCGCACTGCCTCTTCCCGCCCCTCCAGTCCCACTCACCTCTTCCTGCCCCTGCTCCTCCCCCACCCCCATAGCCCCTCAAGCACAACACTAAGGTGTGGGGAGGGAGGGGGAACAGCTGATCGGCAGGGCTGCTGGCGGGTGGGAGGGCTAGAAGGGGGGAGGAGAAGCTTATCCGCAGGGCTGCCGGTGGGTGCTGAGCACCCATTATTTTTTTCTGTGGGTGCTCCAGCCCCGGAGCACGCATGGAGTTGGTACCTATGGACATGTCTATCCACAATGGAAAGTGCATCTTCCCACTCCACTGTAGACACAGTCTCAGATGCCACATGGATCTGACGTGTATGTGGGGGGTAATGCTGACATAAGGCAGGATGCTCATTGGGATCCTTTGTGCAGGGAAAGATGGCAACACTAAGCTGGAATGTTCATCAAGGCTCATATGTCTCTAATACAGTGGTTCTCAACCAGGGGTATGTGTACCTCTGGGTGTACGCAGAGGTCTTCCAGGGGATACATCAACTCATTTAGATAATTGCCTAGTTTTACAACAGGCTATACATAAAGAACTATCAAAGTCAGTACAAACTACAATTTCATATAGACAATGACTTGTTTATACTGCTCTTTGTACTATACCCTGAAATGTAAGTACAATATTTATATTTCGATTGATTTATTTTAGAGGGGGCCCAGATTTCCTGGGACAGGGGACTGACTTATTCAAGGTCACAGGGGAAGTCCGTAACAGAGCAAAGAATTTAATGTAGATATGCCACATTCTGGGCTAGTGCCCTAACGAATGGGAAATCCTTCCTTGTAATTTTAACAGCTGCTACCAGGGCTTCTCCAAGATTTGGGCCCATAGTGAGAGTCATTCATATCCAGCCTGCTATCAGTTTCACTAGTTCAGCTGGCTGGCAGCGCCTTTGGGGAGGAGGGCAGGGGATGATGGCAAAATGTTTTGCCACCCTGACCAAATGTATAAATAAATAAACACCAATCAAATAAAAATTCCAAGACCAACCCTTTCCTGACATCTTCCTCCAAAGTCACCCGTGTCACCTCCTAAACTGAGCAGGGGCATCTTACATCTCTTTTTTCCTCTTGTCGTTATCTGATTAAAATGGAACTGGATGTGTGTTGAGGGAGGTGGGGAATGCAAAGTGGAATGGGCTTAAGGGGAATGTCAGTGCCACATAAATCTGGTGTCCCTGTGGCACAACTGACGTCTGACAGTCTGCATAGGATTTGGGGCCTTACTCCTTATTTTTCGCAGGAGATACAACTATTCACTCATTACAGAAAACCAGATGCTTTTACTCTTGTAAATGTCTCTGTTATAACATTAAAACATTTCTAAACTACAGCAGATCTCATTTTGCAGACATTCTAATCCCCAGCCTCTGTCTGTATTGAGTATGACAATAGGAGATATGGAAATGTCTTTTGTATTTGGCCTTGAAAGACTCAGATCAATAGGTTCTTTAACCATCAGTCCTACACATCAGGATTTTCACCTCTTTATTTTCCATGTGTGATTTACTTCAAGAGGTTTCAAATCTGTCCTAGGTATACTTTCTGACCTTGACTTTTGAACATCAAGGCCAAGCATTCAATCATTACCATATAAGTTCATACCCTTGACATACCACTAGTAATTGATCTCATCTCTCTATGATTATGTTAAGCCTATATGGATTTAGAAGGACGAGATCCTTCCTAATTAACTTCAACTTTTTTGATAAGATTACCCTCAAGATTGACATTGGCAGTTCACAATTTATCTAGATTTTAAGAAACACTTTATAAACTGTCAAGCTAGGGATTCAGACTTATTATAGAAATAGATTTAAAAACCCATCTATAAAATGCTGAAAACAAAAAAGAGTCTATAAGCAATTATAGCAGTCATGGAAGATATGTTAAATAGACTCCCAGTAGGAACAGCACTTGAATAAATAGCAAAGAGTACGGAAGCACCCAAATGGTAGATTATGGTTCGTTGCATTTAATGTAAATTAAACTTTACTGATCAAAATACATAATGAAAATCTCAGATAAAAATAAATTATATTGAATGTAAGCGGGAAGGCTGAGTGACTTTGGAATACTCTTAGGCTTCTTCTCTGCATCTGTAAGGGCTGATCCTGAGGCCTATTGGAATGGAAGGCACTCAGCACTTTGCAGGATCAGGCTTTTAGGGCCAGATCTTCCACTGGTGTAAATTGGCATAGTTCAATTGAAGTCAATGAGGGATAATTTAGTACAAAGTGGATGGATCAATGCCAGTTCGCACCTGCTGACAATCTGGCCCTAAATGCATTGCTCAGATGACAATCCAATGTATCCCTCAATTAATTTATGCTGTTATTGTTCTGAGTAACCACAGCGCTGAAGGTATGAATGAGAGGGGGCTGTCCAGTTGCTACACACAGACAGTGTCATATTGCTGCATGTTTTTGTACATAGCTCCCACAAAATGGAAAAGTGCTATTAGGAATTTGCCTAAAATATATGAAGCTTTGATATGATGTAGAAAATGGGATACAGGCATCAAGTGAAATAAACTGGATGGACACTTTTGCAACTGACTGTAAAGAGGTACAACATCTAAACAGGAATAGTGATGAGGCTTGTCTTGTGAAGGGGGAAGGAAGAGAGATCAATTTTTTGACTGAGAAAGATAGAGGGGCGCAGACCAAACGGACATTTTAATGTAGTATAATATTTTTATTTTAGATTGATTAGTCTGACCTTCATTTTATCTAAGTATGGTGCAGTAAATTGTTTTCTTCTGTGGCCTCACTGGGATTAGAACAAGGATTGGCAATCAGCAGGGCTGGCACTGACTGTCCCAGAAATGGCAGCAGTTAGTTCGTGAGTTGAAGCGGATATTTAAAACTTTGTCTGCATAGATGATAAGCAGAGCTGTTGATGGACAGTATTTGCAACGTTATGGTCATATATTTGTGGACCTAAGGGGATCAGATACCATCTCTCCATTACTGTTACACTGGTAATTATATATGACAGTCTTATCATACTGTGTTATCAACATTTTGAAAGTATGTCATGGACATGGTGATATGATATTAATTCATTAGTTCTACATTATATTAGTGAAAACAAAATGTTTAATGCAGCACGAAAGATTGCTCTGTAACTCAAAAATGTGGAGTGAAAAAATGGCTGAGTAATTAAAATTAAGTTTTACAACATATTGTAATTTACAAAACTCAAAAACCCTGTAATATATATATGTAATGATTTTTGAAATATTTATTTAGAAAGTTTTAACAGATTTACAAGTCATTGCCTTGTAAATATGAGGCAAAATAATACTTATAACAGTGAGCTTTGTTTAGAGAAACATTATACAGTAATATAGTCATCAGATCTCTCTGTTTAACTATGTTTCCATTTTACAGAGCGAGCCTCTTCACACCCCTCAGGACGTGTTGTTTCTAGTGATTTTATTAAACTAAGTGAAATGTCTGATTATACATTTATCTAACGAGGCATGTCTATTAAATGCCAATATTAAAAAAACAAAAAACAAACAAAAATCGTCTCATTGGCAGATTCTATCTCTCTGTCTATTAAACTACTTAAATGGCCCCCCTCAATGCAGTGTCTGGGTGCTTTGTGCTCTTTTAGCAAATGCTGGTTTTGCTATTACAGCCACAATTAATTTAGTTTAGAAAACTAAGTATGTCACTTTAGTGAACTATAAATCAATAGGAATAGGATTATGGGAAACCCATTCTCCTGGAAATACACAAATATATTTTATCTTCTTGAGTGCATAGCTCAATAACCAATGGTGTCAACCCGTGCTCCTGAGTCTCCTTCCTAGCTCCCTGTCTTATTTCTCATCAGATTCAAACTCCTCATTCTTAGTCCAAAGCCCTGGGCATTAATATCCCTGCCTCCCTCTTGGCTCTTACTGTTCATGAAGAGCCAGATTTTGATACCCTTTCTCACACTGAGTATTCACCTTTCCTTCTCGAGTATTCCCATTGATTTTAACAGGCCAGATTGTGTTGCCTTTACCTATATTGGATAGCACCTTACACATTAATGAGTCCCGCTGAGGGTAAGGTACTATTCATTGTGAACAAGAATGTAGCCGACTGACCTAGAAAGACTGTTTAAGGAATAAAGTACTACTTGTGTGACTAAGGGTATGCCTACACTGCAGTTAAACACCTGTGGCTGGCCTGTGTCAGCTGACTCGGGGTTGGGCTAAGTGGCTGTTTAACTTTGGTGTAGACTTTCGGGATTAGGCTGGAGCCCAACCTCTGGGACCCTCACTTTGTTCCAGAGCCCAGCCTCCAGTCTGAGCCTGAACATCTACAATGCAATTAAACAGCCCCTTAGCCTGAGTCCTGCAAGCCTGAGTCAACTAACATGGGTTTTCAATTGCAGAGCAGACATATCTTAAGAGTACCACAACCTGGCCTTTAAGTTGCACACTTGGCTCTGCCATCTCACCTCACAGACCCCTTCATCTCCTCCTGACCGTGCTTCTTTACTTTTGTTCATGTTGCTATTTCCACCTGGAACAGCCTCCCTCCTCCTGCACAGCTCCTCCTTAAGGTCCCTACTAAAATCTCATTCCTGTCAGATCATCTTCTACATCTGTCTGCCCTGCTCTGCCCTGCTTTGCTCTGTTCTCATGCCCCATTCAAAACGTTCTAGGATTAGTTGGATGGAAGCCATAGCACACTTAGTTTGCATTTTTGCTGCATCCCTTATCCGTGTCTTTTCTTTTCTTTTCTTTTCTTTTCTTTTCTTTTTTCTTTTTTGTCTTCATGGTGCAAACTCTTCAGAGCAGACTCTGCCCTGTTACATGCCTATAATGTACCTTACATTATGGGGCTGACTTCCAATAGTGGCAAGCATCAATAATGGGAGATGTAGATGCTTTGCAACTTTAGAAAATCAAGCCCAAGGTAAATAAATAATGAACAGAATCCTGACTTCCTTACTCAGTGGGAGTGTTTTCCTTAAGAAAGACTTGAGTATTTGGTTCATTGACTTTAATGGCAAAGCCAAGTCCCAATGCAGAGGTGCTGTGTAAAGAGCAGCTATCAATTTGTACATTATTTTATCTATTTTTCTTTGTTCCATGAAGATTTCTCCTGTTGTGACAGAATATCAGGCTTTAGGATCTTGTGTAGAGATGCAGAGTTATTTTGCTGACTTGCTTTGGTAACAAGAGCTGCTGAATCTCATTAGCTCTAATGTACGTAAATAAAAGGCTATTTCTCATTTTCAAATGAGAGAAGAACAGGTCGGTCTGCAGGGGAAGCACTGGATCAGGGATCGGCAACCTTTGGCATGCGGCCTGCCAGGGTAAGCCCCCTGGCGGGCTGGGCTGGTTTGTTTACCTGCCACGTCCGCAGGTTCAGCCAATCGTGGCTCCCACTGGCCGCAGTTCACCACTCCAGGCCAATGGGGACTGCGGGAAACAGTGACCAGCACATCCCTTGGCCTGTGCTGCTTTCAGCAGCCCCCATTGGCCTGGAGCGGCAAACCACGGCCAGTGGGAGCTGCGATCAGCCGAACCTGTGAACGTGGCAGGTAAACAAACCGGCCCAGCCCAGCACGGGGCTTACCCTGGTGGATGTGTGCCAAAGGTTGCCAATCCCTGCACTAGATCTAAAGAGTTTGGGAGGATATTTGGGCTGAGGCCAATATGGAACTGTTTTTAAGTACACTGTCTTGGGCCTTTTTTCTTAAGTCTCTGGAGCAACAAGGCAATGAAAACCCCCAGTAGTGGGGTGAGTTTGGATAGGAACCTATTGTATGTTCACACTGTATGGGGAAAGGGTAAGTACCTCACTTGTTTACAAAGCCCAGAGCTAGACATAAAAAGAGTTAGAATCATAGAATATCAGGGGTTGGGAGGGACCTCAAGAGGTCATCTAGTCTAACCCCTGCTCAAAGCAGGACCAATCCCCACACAGATTTTTGCCTAAGATCCCTAACTGCCCCCCCCAAGGATTGAACACACAACCCTGGGTTTAGCAGGCCAATGCTCAAACCATTGAGCTATCCCTCCCCCCAAAAACTAATTATTAATTAATTAGTTATTAATCATGATAGAGAAATATAGTCTAGACAACCCTCCTATAAGGTGCGGCTGGAAAAATATAGTCAGAGAGTAGTTATCAATGGTTCACAATCAAGCTGAAATGCATATAGAGTGGGATTTTGCAGGGATTTGTCCTGGGTCCAGTTTTATTCAATAGCTTCATCAATTATTTGGAAAATGGCATACAGAATACACTTACAAAATTTGCAGATGATATCAACCTGGTTGTGGTTGCAAGCACTTTGGAAGATAGGATTAGAATTCAAAATGATCTCGCCAAACTGGAGATACGGTCTGAAATAAATATGATGATAATCAATAAGGACAAATGCAAAGTTCTGTACTTAGGAAGGAATAATCAATTGCAGAAATCCAAAATGGGAAATGACTGCCTCTGCAGGGGTACTGCAGAAAAGGATCTGGGGGTTACGGTGGATCACAAACTAAATCTGAGTCAAAAATGTAATACTGTTGCAAAAAAGGTGAACATTGCTCTGGGATGTTTTAGCAGGAGTGTTGTAAGCAAGACACTAGAAGTAATTATTCTATTATACTCAGCACTGATAAGATCTCAGCTGGAGTATTCTATCCAGTTCTGGGCACCATACTTCATGAAAGATGAGGACAAACTGAAGAAAATCCAGAGGAGGCCACAGAAATGCGTAAAGGTATATAAACATGACCTAAGAGGAAAGATTACAAAAATTGAGTTTAGTCTGGAGAAGAGAAGACTGGGGGATGGGGGACAGGGACATAATAGTCTTCAAGTACGTGAAAGGTTGTTATGAGGAGGAAGGTGATAAATTGTTCTCCTTAATCACTGAGGATAGAACAAGAAGCAATGGACCTAAATTGCAATAAGGGAGATTTAGGTTAGGAAAAACTTCCTAAATGACTGAGTAGTTAGGCACTGGAACAAATTAGCTAGGGAGATTGTGGAATCTCCATCACTGGGAGGTTTATAAGAACAGTTTAGACAAACACCTATCAGGGATGGTCTAGATAGTACTTAGTCCTGCCTCAGTGCAGAGGACCGGTCAAGTTCCCTTCCACTCTTACATTTCTATGATTCTATGTTTATTATGGTAGTGCCTAAGGGCCAGCCAAGAATGGGCCCTGCTGTGCCAGGTGCTGTACGAACACAGAGTGGTAGTATTCTCTGTGGAGTGTCGCTTCATGTCTTAGTCTGATTGAAAGTTTGAATTTTTTGTTAGTGAGCACAATTACCTAGTGTTAGATAATTGCACCAAGTTCAGTATTATCAGCCTATTTTCCATTACAGAGAGACGTGAGAGGAATACAGCAGTGTTTTCCCCCATCTCTTTGAAATTAATTGGATCATCTCCAGATATTTCAATGATAGGTGTGGATGGAACTGGAAATTCTTCATAAATAATGTATACTAGCTGACTGTGGCTACACTTAACTGACACAGATTCAAAACATTTGACATGTTGGCATCAATGACTGATTTATTTCAGTGGATGGATTATTGTGGTATCTTTAAGATGACTGTTCTACCCAGTTGTTGTCTCCTGCAGATGTGCCCATTTGACCTCCAAAGGGAATAGCTTGTAAAGATTTATAAGAACTTTCCTAGATTTGTTTAGCAGAGCCAAGAGGTCCACAAATAGCCTTGTCAGTGTTACAGATCTCTTCTAGTATAGACATACTAAATTTTCTATATATAAAATTGCACTTTTGGACTTCCCATATGGGTGGATATTTGGTGAAAGGTTTTTGAAGTGTTCAGATGGGGAGGATTATTTTGCAAAGTCTCTTGTCTTTGAGCAATGTCCTTGTTTTTGTTTCTCTAATCAGCTTCTTACTATAATTTGGAAAAACCATAAGACTTGATGTGGGGATAAAGCAACCAGAAGGTTTTGACTCAGACATCCTCCTTTGTCTTTTGAATAATTCATCTCCTCCTATAATTACGGGCCCTGTCTTCCAGGATGGGTCTTTAAAAGGGTAGTAAGTGCTGCAAAATATTTACTTGAAAAATATTACATGATATTGGGCCCAATTAGAAAACATGCATAATTTTAGGTATCTTCAGACAAAGTGTTTTTTTCCATCGCTGTTTATGAAAGAGAACAAAATTGCTGTTTCGTATCCGTTGTGGTATTTGATATATAAGACATCTCAAAGGAAATTTACATCAGCATGTTATGACTTTATACCTCCCCTGTCAAATAATGGCCTTGAGCATGGAACAGAGACCTGAGAGAGAATTTGACAGAGAAGGAATAGAGCCAAGCAATTAATAATATTTATAACACTTCCTACATGCAATAACCTGTGATAAGTTTTTTTTTCTTGCTTTGCATACATTCACTGCAACTTGATACCTGAAATCAGTCCAAATATGTGTATGAAAGAAATGTGGAAAGGACTTTGGGTTATAACTTACATGTTTCACATTTTTGGAGTGCAGGAAATAATGAAGAATCAATATCATTTAAAGTGACCAAGGAATTCTAGTTTTAGTTGATTTTTAGCACTTGGGCAAATTTTTGTAACTTTTTTTCTAAAATGAGGCATGTTTGCTTAAATAAGCTAATATTACAGAAAAGGAAATGTACAAAAGCTTTGACTACTACAGAATGAGATCCTTGATCAAAAGAATTAAATGAAGTGAGTTTTATTTATATGTATAATTTTCTAGCAAATATATAATTGATTAATGTGCCCACATAATAATGTAAAAAATTATATAATAGGAAAGGCTACAGTTCAGAAGAATATCCCCAACTCTTTGACTTTGATGTTTGGTATGTGTCAGAGCTTAGCTGGCTCTCTGAAGGAGTCAGGGACCCAGCCTACCTCTGACAGGCTCCACAAGGGGTAATGAGGCAACTCAGATTCACCTGGGAGTAATTAACTTACTGAGCAATGCAGTTAAATAGGCAGGAAAATAGCTGGACATAATAAAAGGTTAAGGATCTCACTTAGAGGGAATGCTCCTGATGAGAAAGGCAGCTGGTAGAAGGATAGCAAAGAGACGATTCCTCCAGCAGACTGGTGAGATGCTGTCTGAAAAGCCAACACTCCTAAGAAGGAGAAGCTGGGGAAGCCTACACAGGAGGAAGCTCCTTGACCAGCAAGGAATTGAGCAGGATGGGTTCTGGCTGTGTCAAGCCAGGGCCTTGAGATGGAACTCAGTGGAGTGGGTGGGCTTGGTTTCCCCTATCTACTCCAGACAAGGCCTTATAAGAAGGCTTAAACCCAGGGTACCTTGGGCTGTGTAGCCCCCACTACAGCCATGGAAATTCCAACTCCTCATTGTTCTGAAGGCGATTATTAAGGACCTGGCCAGAGGTCTGAATGATGAACTTCATGAGAGTGGCAGCATCAGGGGATGGAATCACATAGTGTAGCCTCACATCCTGCAACAAGGAGGTATTAACAGACAAAAGCCTCATATTACAATATGGCTACTGAGGAAGGTTCTAAATATTATGGGAAGGTTATAGATAAATATGTGCTTAGACCCTGAAGCTTGCTTAGACCCTGAAGCTCCTGAGAAGGAGCTATGGGCCAGAACTTTAAGGGTGTTTAGGTGCCTAAAGATACAGATAGGCATCCAGTAGCTTCTAAAAATCATACTAGACAGCTAACTCCCAACTAGGCACTTTCTATGGGGCTCCTTGTTAAGGAAGGTGCTACTTAGCAAAAGGGGACTAGAATATGGCACTAAGAATGGAATGTTTGATATGAAAAGTTGACATGCCATCTGAGATTACTGAATAAAGATGTGTTTTAGGGTGAAGTTTCATACAGGTGAGGCTTCTTAGTTGTTAATTTGTAGTTCAGAGAGAACACCTTAAGGAACGTGCACTGGAGGGCACTTTGGCTTCCATTTTATTGGTTGCAGCAAGTGCTGTGAGGTCCCAGCTGTTACTCTATGAAACATGCATTGTAAAACTTATTCCATGTGGACATCCTCTGTTATTGATTCTTCTGTGAACTTGGCTGCCCCATCAATAAGGGGTGTGTGTGTGGGGGGGAAGAATTAAAAGAAAATAGGTGTCCTTGCCTTATCAAGTAACCTGGACAGTCTTGGGAAATAGCCCAGTAGAAGCGCATCAGCAGAGTTAAAGTAGTAATGTCGTTAGTATATTAATTTCAATAGCATTTGAATGAGGAGTACATGTGTCTCTGCTGGTCCACTGCACCTGCTGTGCAGCTGCTGTTTGATTTATGGTCCCCTGGAACAATAAGATATACATATGGGATTCAGCAGCACAGCAGTTGTGTTAGAGCCAGACAGATAGTACCCGAGTTTAAAAGCCACTTTAGAAAAATGGATGTATCTTTAGAAACTTTTTTTCATACTATTACAGAGAATTGTTAGCTTCCTTAGGCACAATAAGGCTCATGGAAACTGATCTGAGGCTGTCACAGTGTGATTAGAACTGGTTCGTTCACTTCTGCAGAGAATCCACAATGAAGCAGAGAACCTCTCTGTGCTTCTTTTCCCAATCCTGGTGGCCTACAAGATAAGGTCTGGCTGGATCCAGACATATGGAGAGCAGCCCCTTGGAGAGTATCTCTCTCCATGTTGTTGCTCCATTCATCCCCACCACCTAGTAGCACGGCTTAAATGGGAGTTATGCTTCCACTGGCTGAGTACTCCACAGCTGAAAGTAGCAAGTTTGGAAGGTGCTATTGAGATGCTCAGTGTTTTCTGAGGTAGTATTAACTCCTGATGGGATACTGAGGGGCTGGACAGGGCTGTTGTGAGATGCTGATCCCCAGCCTCTTTCCCACACCCATTCCTGATGAAGCTTGATTCCCATGGTATTTCTGTGTAGTGATTTCTGTGAGGTCAGGTGAAGGAATTATGGTGTCTTTTGGAAGTGACACGTCCTCTTCTGTGCTCCTGAAAACTGGATCCATGAGACTTTCATCACTTCTGCCCTCTTGATAGAGGCAAAAATATGCTTCATTGCATCTTGGATGTAACAGAAAGCATGTTAAAGATAGGAATTACTCCTCTCTATATATCTTAAATAACTGGAGTTGAAATCTGCACTCAGATGCATGCATATGGCTCTTGTCGACTTCAATGAGTGTGTCACATGCAACCAAAAGCAGAATTTGGCCCTTGAATGAATATATTGTAATACGATTTAGAAAAAAAATTGTCTGGAAATGACTAGGCAGCCACATCCAATCCAATGCAATCAGCCAAATGCTACCTCATGTGGGTCCCAGACAGCCAAACAGTAAAGTATCAGCCCTCATGCCTACTGGCCCAAGATCTGTACTTAATAAATGCTTCATCACATGTGATCTTATTGTCAGTGGTTCACCTTACCTGCTGTGCAGCACAGAAAAGTGGCTGTCAAGACACTGAAAGAATAGTGCAAGCTTGCCTCATTTCTCCAGGTCACTGTATTAGCTGCAGACTTGTGGAGAGTAAATCTGGGGGCAAAGTCACCCTTCTACTTGCTTTCAGACTCAGACAGGAAAAGTCAATTGAAACCAAATTCTGTTTCTCCACTATGTGAGTACTAAGACTAACCTGGGCATCCTGCCTGGCTATAAACCACCAAAGACCCAGGTCCTCTTGAAGGAGCTGATAGGGATGCTATCTGAAATAGTGATGAAGTTCACAAGACTCATGACCTTGGGAGACTTCAGCATCCACACACATACCTTTAATACAATAGCCCCAGCCCTCTAGCCAAATTCTCCACCTTAGATTTTTTTTTCAAAGGCAGTCTCTAGCCCCAAACATGCAACAAAGCATACTCTGCCCTGGATCCTCAGTTTCCTGGTATCCTGCATGGGGATGTAAGATATGCAAGAACTTTTCTTATTTTAGTCAGATTGCTGCTTCCTTCAGGCACAGATAAGCACTCTTCCCATCCCAAGGAAAGAAGGCACCAACTTGGTCTTTCCCTGAACACTCTTGGGACCTGCCAAATTCTAAAACTTATAAAATTTACTTCTTCTAATCACCAAATCATTACAAAAACCAAGACTAGACAAAGCATCTGTAATGCTGGTAGTACTATGTTAATATTTCAGACTGTACTTCCTTTGTCATCTTCATGAACCTATCTACAGACCTGGAAGCAGCGAGTTTTTCAACTGTCTTTTTCACCAAGATCCCCATGAATCACACGGATCTTGACAGATTTCGTTTTATGGTCTAGAACCTGAGAGTCTGAGCCTTCAGCAACATGGATATTCCTGGGAAGTGGTCAGCTTTCTAGAAAATCTCAGAAACCTTCCATAACCAGAACAGACAAGAATATTTGAGGGACTTGTTCCACTGATACAAAGTCTGTTCTGAATGTTTGTAGGACAGAGCCTCCAACTTCTAAATGGTGGCCTCTAAGGATATGTCTACACTGCATTGTAAACCTAGGTCTCTGGGATCCAGGATAGGAAATCAGTGTCTCCTATCGTGCTTGTATCCACACTGCATTGTAAATCTGGGTTTACTGGTACTGGACCTGGGTCTCACAGCCATGCTAACATGTCCGTACTGCACTATGCAGACCTTCTGACTTGGATTGATGGCTTGAGCTGTCTCCACGCTGCAAAATGACAGAGCTTGGACCCAAATCACAGTGGGACTCAGGCTTGGACTCACCTTCTCCACTTAGCTGGGACTTAGAACAAGGGTTCTGAGTGCTTGCTGACATGAGTCAGACTGATTTGTGTGTGGTGAGGATTGGGCTTAAACCTGAGTTAAAGCCCAGGTTTAGTGTGGAATGTAGACATACCTAAAGAGATTAAGTGTTGGTTAAAGATTAAATCCTCTGATCTCAGGGTTACTAATCAAAAATTTCTGATATCGCTCTGTGTTTAACATCTCCTGTTCTGCATATCCGTAACACAAGAGAGATACAGCCTGGTTTATGTGTGCCCTCACACACTCTCCTCTAATGGAAATGGCAGTGTAGTTGTTTTTTACTCCTTCCTCTAGCATCAGCTACAGGAGTAAATGAGTTGGGAGCACTGTCATTTAAGGAACCTGATCTTCAATCCTCCTTTAGAGGGCTTGATACTGCATTCACTGAAGTAACTGGAAAGCTCCTGCTGTCTTCACTGAGAGAGCAACAGTCACTAAGTGAAGATCCTAAATTTGTAAAAAGCCAAAATAGAAGACTTTCGATTCAACCAATGTCTTTCTCTCCTTTACTTTTTCTCTAAGCCCAAATATCATTAAAAATCAAATGGGCTTTAAAATCTATGTGTACTGGACTAAAGAGTAGTGAAAGTCACATACCTTACTCTTCCTGCATGAGGATCTTATAAAATACTTAGGTATCCAATATTAATTCTGTCAATGGATCAGATCAAACACATACCAAGCATAAAATATATACTGTAAGATACCTCTTGGAGGCATCAAAATACATTCTGCAAGGGGCTGCTCCAAGTCTGGGGCTGAGAACCAAAGAACCAGAGTTCCTTTACCAGTGCTGTAAGAATGGCACTTTCTCAGCTGAAACTGCTTTTGGTGCTTCTCACTGCTCTTGATCTATCTTAAACAAGCAAATAAAAATGCTTTTAAACATATGAATAATGTACATTTTCCATATTTGTTTCTCTTTCAAGGATTTATGTTGCCTTGAATTTTATGTTTAGTTCTTCCCAGGGAAGTGGTTCTTACTGCTTTTTATTTCTGAATAGTAATGTCCAAATCAGTGAATACCCATGAAAAGATTTTTTTTTAAAAAATTCCTTACCAGTTGTTTTAACTTATAATGACAGAGGGCCTCCTATGCTCTGGACAGACCACTTTAATATAGAGAGTTCCTGATAAAATTGAATTCGATAAGCTTATATTCTGCAATGATTTTTATGAATGTTTCCTAATAGCTTATGTAGGTTCAGCTTTAGAGGATGTTTCTTGGGGTCAGTATGAAGAGTGGCAGCAGGGGGAGTTAGAATTCAAAGAAGGAAGGAAAGAATAAGATTCCTCTAATGTGGAATGAGCAAGAATAATAACCCATGAATAAGGTCCAGGCTGGTAGATGCCTGCCATTATGAGAAATAAAAATTACAGTTAAATTTTCTCTTTCCTGAGTGAACACTGGTGTAAATAACGAGCCACATGTTGCCTCTGATAACCTCAGCCCTTTCCACCAGGTAACTTACAGGCAGCACCCTCCTGAAGTGGGCTGTCATAACTTCGCAGGCTATTCTGGCAGTTAGCCGAGCATCTTGTTGGTAATTCCTCTCAGGTAGTGACCTTGGTAGGTTACAGAAGCATGCTGTACTGACTTTATTAAGGTGTGCCCTTTATTGAGAATATGTTTAATGCTTGTGTTGGGTCTCTAATTAAAATGTTAAAATATGGTTCCAGGAGAAAGTTTAACAGACAATTATCTTTTCTACGACGAAGGAGGAGAGCACTAGGACTCTGTGTGAAGTGACTGCACATGTGGCATTTTGGTGCTGCGTATTTAAAATATTCTTGCATATTAAGGGCTAGATTATACTATAGTAGCACTTGTCTATTGAGTACTGTGTTGGAATAGCAAGCTATCACTTTAAAATGCGGTGGAGGTCCTGCTGGCAGGCAAGAGGACTCTGTGCCAAAGCATAAGATCTGAATCAGACAGGAAAGAACCAGCCTAGAAAATGGTGGAGTGAGTTGTGCCTCTCTGCCTTGAGGAGCAGCTTCTTTGTCTCGCTCTGTTTAGTGTTCTTGCTGTTTTATTGCTTAGAATTCAGAATAACACACATTACATTATAACCTTCCGGCAAGTATATTTATATTTTCATCTAAATTTTGTGTACACCATGACTGTAACAGCACTACTCTTCAGAGGATCAGATGAGAAAACAAATTTGAGTCACATTTCACCCTCTGCTCCCACCTTATTCCCTTCCAAGAATAAGTTACTTTATCCCTTTTTGTTGAGTAGCTTACCACCTCACTGAGCTTGGCCAGCTGCTCTGGCTGGTAAGTGAGGGGCAGTGGAGCCAAAGTTGTTTCCCATATCTCCACCCACTTGTTGACATAGGGAACTAACAGGCAAGTAGCTCTTACATGCCCCAAAATAGCTGCAGGGACAATGTGAGTAGGGACCAGCAGAAAGCCTTACTCCCCTCTATTGCCCTGTGTGACAATCTAGCCTGAAATGTGTTCAGTTTTTAAACCAAAGCAAAAAAAAAATTCCTGTCTGCCAGATCAGTCTGGAATCTGAAACCCAAGTTGTTGATGCTGCTTCACTCTTAATTGTCAGTGTGAATCAGAAGTTGTCATGTTAGTGCTACATAAGGTGAGAATACATCTTGCACACCCACATGACAGCATTCTGGCTATGCAGTGTGGAGAGTAGAAAACTATTGGTTTTGTCAGTAGAACTAGTGTGCAATTTTTTTTTTTTGGCTTTGCACCATTTTTCCCCACAGACTTTTATGGAAAAGATTCATGCTAATGAAAATCACATTAACTTTTAAGCACCTTAGCATATTCCAGTCCATCAGCCACATAAATGTTCAGATGGGGTAGGGGGCACAGCAGCAGTGAAGCTGTCAATGGTCTCCAAAGTTTAGGCCACATTTTTCAGAAATGTCCATTGTGTGATACCTAGGCCTGGGTTTTGGAGGTGCTGATGCCAATGGATGCCCATCACTTTGAAAATCATATTCTAGATGTCTCTCTCATGTTGCTATCCCACAAACTGGGAGACCCCCAAATTAGTGAACACTCTGTGCACCCACCCCAAATGTGTCAATCCAACAAAACTCTTAGGCTTAGATTTATAGACCTTTATAAATTTAGCCTTGAAGACCTTTTTTTTGTAATGTGTTTGGTGTTGCGAGAAAGGTCTCTTACTTTCCTCTGCTTAGTTCTTCTTTACCCTTTGTGGAGTGCTTCCAACACTAAATTGGCTAGCAGGTGTCCTAGCATCCTTCCTGTTGGTGCTATTAAAACACTCATACTTAAGTTGATGTTACAGGAATCATTATTTTCTGTTGAGAGTCGTACTTCAGTATAGTATAGGTATGCCCCAGGCAATACATTTCACCAATCATCCAGAGATTCAGAAACCTCCTGTAACACCTTATGCTGTCCCTTTTAAAAGCAGGTTACAGATCGATCTTCTTCCTGATTTCCATCCAGAATAATGACATTTTGGGACTTACAATGCACAGAATTCGTCTGTTCTGGGTACAGCACAGCATGGTGCTGGACCACTAATCTGCCTTAAGCCAGGACCAGCATTCTCTGTTAAACCTTCAAATAAAGCAAGTTGATGGTCAGGTGCAGGCAGCATGAAATTCCCCTCCAGTGTTTGTTGTTTCTTTCATTTTTCCTCCCTCAAGGGAATCTTTTGAGACCCTCCCAAAATTTTGAAACCCCACTCTGCCCTTGTGCTCTCCATCTTACCAGGCCCTGTACTTGGGCAGTCAACTATTTTTTGTTACGGTTCAGATTTCTTGGTCAAGGTATAGTCAAGGTCCAGATTTTAGAGAAAATAATAAGTAAATAAGATTTCAGGGTCTGTTAAAAAACATCCAGTGGTCCGGATTCGGCCCATGGTCTGTCTATTGATGGCCCCTGCCCTATATTATGATGACCATCCCTCTGACTGAAAAATGCTCAAGTGACCAGGGCCGGCTCCAGGCACCAGCATTCCAAGCAGGTGCTTGGGGCGGCAATCTGAAAGGGGGCAGCAGTCCCACTGTTTTTGCCCCCAAGCAGCATGCCAACTTGCCACCGCGGACAGCGGGGGGCAGTCCGTGTGCCGTTAGGGCGGCACGTGTGTTTCCGCAGCAGCAGCAGTTCAGCGGCAGCTTCTATGTTCAGCTGTGTGCGGTGGCACAGCTTCTGTTTTCCATCTGAAGACAGAAGCTGCCGCTGAATTGCCGCTACCGCGGAAATGCGCGTGCCGCCCTACCGGCGCACGGACTACCCCCGCCATCAGCTGTGGCAATTCAGCGCGCTGCTTGGGGCAGCAAAAACAATAGAGTCAGTGACTCTCTCCAGAGCTCGTTAAATTTAAAAGAGCCAGAGAGGCAATTGCCAGACAACATACATTTCTCTCTTCCTTTTGAGGCTATTTTTACAGTCTCCTCATTAGAGCTGGGTGAAATTTTTAGATGAATAGTTTATTTGACTGAAACTATTCACAAATTTGGATTAAGTTTGACAAAAATGTTTCAACTTTTTGTTTTTCAGTGACACTTGGTTTTGAAATTTTGGCAGGATTTAATTTTTTTTAAAAGGGGGTTAAGAACAGTCACTTTTCATTCAACCTGAAATAATATTTTTTCCATTTCATTAAGAACCCTCCCCCTCCCTTCTTCCCCCATTCTATTTTGGGTCATCTCAAAACTGTTTCTCTCGCCCTTGTCAATTTTTCAGTTTGGCCACTGAACCAAATAGTGTAATCAATTATTCACTCAGCTCTACTTCTTATCCTCTACCAGTCTAAGAACAAAGAGAGTATACCTGAATCCCAAAATCCTAATGAGCACTCCCATGCCCTAATGATTTGAACTGTCACTAGACTGGCGGGCCAACCATCTCTTGGATATTTTTTGGTCTGGGGACCTGACCGTGTCAGGCTTTACATAGTTAGGGGTTTAATTTTGGTCTTTTCTTACCCCCACAAAAAACCACCACCACCACCACCACCAACAACAACAAAAACAACTTTTAATTTACAAAGCTGTCTCTGATTTTAGTGCACAATTCAGTCAAATTGCCAAATGTGCTGGGTATGTTTCTGAATAAAGGAAAACAGTAAATGTTCAGTGATTTCACCATCAGAGTAACATTATTCCCAGTTTTTTGTCAGTAAATTTATCAGCTGTGGCTTGAAACACAAAGGGAGAAGATTAATTGAAGGCTAGGCAGTAATAGAGGAGTGCAATTGTTACAGCTACATTAAATGCTGCAGCTACTGTACATTTTTAAAGATTAATAAGAGCTCTCTGTCTTTCTGCCATGAGTGACCATCCACCCCATCTTTCTGTTAAAAATCCTGCAAACTAGTTTCCACTGTAAATTTTTACATGTGCATGTTAGTAGCAGAAACAGTGGCAGCTCTTGTTTTGAGAAATTAAACTTCTTTTTCATGAGGGAACCCCAGAGTGCATTGAGCTGCAGAGCCGTAACTAAGCATTTTAGCTCCCAGGGCGAACTAGCATATTTGCACCCCCTACAGGATTTTTTTGTTATTTTTGCACCCTGGGTAGCAGCCCCATCCTGATTACAGCCCTGCTGAGCTGTTCTTAAAGTTCATGAAAGAAAAGATTTGAAAATGTCTCACTCAATTTTGTTGCATTAAAGTGACATATTTAAAGGAACCAAAGTGGAACAAGCTATTTGCCCCCCAAAATAGGCCAACACTAGGAATTTTGGGTAGAGTCTATGTATTGGGCCTACCAACCCCAAGAAGCTGGAGGAAGAGTAGGAAAATTGGTCACACTTAAAAGACCCAACAGGCATAAGGGCTTCTAGCCAGCCTAGCAAGGTCCCAGAAAAAGATATCATGCTGTTTAAATCCTCTCTCCTACCCACAAGGTAGGAAGCAGCCTGAGCCTTTTAGTGGAAGTATTTATTTGAGGAGACAAATAAGTGGGATATATTGAGGGGCTACAGCTATCATTTGTGGGGAGGAAGGGGTATTCTTGGTCCCATGTGCAGGCTAGGGGTCTCTGTAGGGAAATAGCAGTTAGTGTGTGGGCTGCAGCCATTCTGCCTAAAGGAAGGTGGGGTGAGTTGCACCTCTTTGTTTTAGGAAGCAACCTGCTTTGTGTGAGTCCATTTTGGATTTACTGTTTTGAATCCAAGTGATCAAGAAGTGTTACATTGTGTTCCAACCTTCCAACAAGAATGTTTGGGTTTTTTATCTAACTTCTGTGTGTATGCTGTGAACATAATAAAAGGGACATGGTCTGTTGGGAGGAGGTAAGGCAGTGTGGTTTTAGAAGGAACTTCTAATAGGTTCAGGAATTATGTATAAATGGGTAAGATTCTGTGGCCTGCATTGTGCAGGAGGTCAGACTAGATGATCATAATGGTCCCTTCTGACCTTAAAGTCTATGAGTCTATAAACTTTTTGGATAAATTTCTTCAGGTTTATATAAGCATTCAAGGTGATCTCCTAGCCAGTGGTAGTTCATGCAACACTAGTTATACAATGGATCAAATCTTGCAGTCCTTACTCAGTCAGCATTCCTCTTGATTTCACTGAGAGTTAGGACTGTAGGGTTCAGCTCCACATAAACTAAATACAGAAGTGAACTTAGCCTGCCCACAGGGCAGGCTGGGATGGGAGGGAATCGGAAAGCATTACTGCAGCATTCTGTTAACTTTTGGGAAAGTACTGTAGGGTGCATCTCTGTCACTAATGAAAGAGGGCTGCTGGGAATGCTAAGATATGTGAGGCACAGGGCATTTCTATGTCTTTTTATGTTTCCTTGCTGTTCTCATGTACATAGGTGAGCAGGGATTTGCTGCTGCTTTGCTTTTTTCTTGGCTGAGGCTTGTTTTTAATTCAATATTTGTCAGGGCACATAGCCCCCGGGAAAGGAACCTCTCTAAAAATTTGGAATGAACAGAGAAAGAAAGAAAATGTAATAGTTTTAGAGAACAAGTCAGGGAACGAGAGAGAAATTTTCTCTAACATCATAGAGGGTGTGGGGTGGGCATGCTTCATGCAGAAGCCCAAATGGGGGAGAGTAATGGAGGGTTATAATGCTGAGGCAAAAGTTTCCAGACTGTGGTCTGTGGAGCACTTGCTGATCACATGGTGCTGGTTCTAACCCTCCTCACCTGTTCTTTCAGCTGTTAAATTACATTAAAAGAAATAGTAATGCTTCTTGATATTGCATGGAAAAGTAAGTGATTGCTGTAGTTGTGACAGAGGTGCTGTGATCTCCAATGGAGAGGAGGTGCTCCATGCAGCTTTGAATGGCTGAGATGGTATCTCTGTTAAGCTGTCATGCACTCTATGATAAAATCTTGGGAACCCCTATAATAAGGGAAACTAAAGGGGCATCAGAGAAGACACTAGCTTTGAGGAGAGTGCCAGAATAGCTGAGACACCCCCAAAAGCCCAGGATAAACAGAGAGACACTGATCCTGGACTAGGAGATGCACTGGGAAGAAACAGTCCTGGATGAGTTGGAAGAGGGGATCTCCATGGACACACACATAGCCAAAAGGGAGGTTGAGTAGTTTCGGAAGAGTTGGAAAATTATTGGAGCAGTAGGGGTGAGCTGAAGAAAGCAACCAATTAATTCATTGTAGAAGCTAACTAGGAAGGAATTAGATGAGTTTGTAGGAGCCCAGGATGAGTGTGATGTGACTTGGAGAGAGATGAGCCTTGAGTGTAAGGGAAATTGACCTAAAGCATACTTGGTGGAGCTGAGAGAGAAGATTTGAGAGTCCTTTGGATGAGGAATAGAACTGCTGGGGGTTAGGTTTGAGGGAGAACTTACACCTATTTACAACAGCTAGGAGTGCAGCCAATCTAGAGGTCTAGGAGTGTTGTGATTAAAATATGAAAGGGGCATAGAGATGGAGAGAGTGTGTCTGAAAAGTTACAGAACACAGGAAGGCTCTGAAAAGATCATGGTGAGACCTGATTTTTTTCATACCACAACACTCGTCTGTGCAACAGCTACAGGAGGCATGAAGAGGATGCGGCCAGGACATCCCTATGCCATTGTGATATCTGACTGAGGGCTAGTCTACACTTACGAGCCGGGTCGACGCGGTGAGTTCGACTTCTCGGAGTTCGAACTATCGCGTCTAATCTGGACGCGATAGTTCGAACTCCGGAAGCGATAGTTCGAACTCCGGTACTCCACCACTGCAAAAGGCGGTGGCGGAGTCGACCTTGGAGCCGCGGACTTCGATTCCGTGGCGTCTGGACGGGTGAGTAGTTCGAACTAGGGTACTTCGAATTCAGCTACGCTATTCACGTAGCTGAATTTGCATACCCTAGTTCGACCCCGCTTCTTAGTGTGGACCAGCCCTGACATAAATTCCTGTGGAGCTATTGACAGACAGTGTGATTCAGAGTGGCCCTCGGGTGAGCCAAGTTGGCACTGATTGCCCAAAAGTCATGCACATGCATAGGAACTTGAAGGTACCTTTGCAAACACCAAGCAGCCAGAGAGCTCTTTAGCTGCAGCTCAGGATCTGGGACTTGGCCTTATATTTTATATTCTCCAGGATGTTTCTTGTTTGTATCCGCTATTAAAGTGCTGATCCTCTTCCCATGAAACCATTGCCTATCACTGCCCAGGTTAAAGCTGGAAAAATTCAAATTGGAAGTAAATCACAAATGTTTAACAGTGAGGGTGATTAACCACTAGAATAAACTACCAAGGGAAGTGGTGGAGTCTCAATCTCTTGATGGCTTCACATCAAGACTGGATGCCATTTTGGAAGATATACCCTAGTCCAACACAAGTTGTTGGGCTCAATACAGATGTAACTGGGTGAAATCCTACAGCTTGTGTTATAAAGGAGATCAGACTAGATGACCTAATAGTCCCTTCTGGCTTTAAATCTATGAATATGAACCTCCTGTATCTCCATGCACATGTCTACTGTACAGATTGTTTTCAGTAACTCTAAAGTGAATGCTTGTTTCTGTTGTTTAAGATATATAATAAAATGTCCTGTCCTTCATACTTATGCTTATTGGAGGGATATAAAACTCTTAAATGTTGGAGGAGGGGGGCCAAAATGTTGTGACTCTGAATTTCTCCTCAAATCCCCTATTGACTGTAGGTGGCAGTGTCCTACAGTTTTAATCTTTCAGACTCCTACATATTGCCCAGGAGGAGTCAAATGGCAGCATGTGTGGTCATGAATGATGCGTGTGAACAGGTAGGGAAGGGAGACAGAAAAAGGTCTTGAATGGTGGGCCCATCGTACAAGTGTTCTTTGTGCTGAGCGTCCATTGAAGTTCATGGGAGTTCTGCACGTGGAGCTTTTTGTAGGTGTGAAGTTGTATTTCTATCTGTACTAGATGCTCAGGAATAAAATCTGGCAATACGGTGAATTGTGATGTCCACAAACTACAGGCACACCCCAGTCTGACACTACCAATTTATTTGAAGAGCTTGATGATTTATCTTCACAATCTAAGATCAAAGATTCCATTCCACCAGGTTTCTAATTGAATCGAAGTATCATAATTGGTTTATGCACAACTCCCAGTGACAACATTCAGCAAAGCTGGGAAAATACTAATACAATGGGTGTGTGTGTGGAACCTCTCTGTGAATGTTTGTTCACATTTTTAAAGTGAATTTGGTGCACCATGCCCCTTCAGAGCTCACTTTTCACAGATATTGAAGCAAATGAGTTCCCTGACGGGAAGGTTTGCAACTACAGGTCAGACGTGCAAATATACAGGTCTGTAGTTGGAAGTATTCACACCAACAATTTGATACTGAGGATGAGACTGTGAACTCTTTACTCATATTGGTGAATAGTTCAGTGGGACTACACAGGTGGGTAACTGCTGCCTTCTGGGAGTAAGAGATTCTCTGGCTAAATGAAAATAGAAACAGAGAGAAACTTGGGACCAAATTCTCAGCTGGTGTAAATCATCATAGCTCCATTGAAGTAATTGAGCTTGCCCCTATTTACAGTAGGTGAGCATCTGGCCCCATGTTTTGTCAAACACCGACGCTGAAAATAATAACCCAAGGAAAGCTAGCAGATTAGTAGTTCTGACAAAGAGTAATAGAGCTGGAAGAATAATTCAGAATGAATAATGTATGTGCTAAACGTTTCTTTTTTCTGTTCATTTCTTTGTGAGTTGTCTGCTGAACAGATCACAACTTTCTCAAATGCATTCCTTATTTTAAATTATTTGCCAAATTGTTTCTGTAAATAATTCACAGCCTGTAGCTCATTTGCAAGCACCGCATTGCAAACACATCCTGTTCCATGAATAGATGAATGTGTTTCTTAGGGCACAATTGTAAATCCCCTTCTCTCACAGGGACTACTCAGGTGAGTAACTACTCACCACCACAAATAAAGAAATGCACATTAATGAATGGACTTGATCAACAGGTAACTTTTCTGAGGCCCCCCCTAACTGTAGCTTTTTTTTTTTTCAGTGAAGAAGAGGGGAAGGGAAGGAAATTCAACAGAAACTGGGGAAATTAGCCAGTGACAGACTCACAGGAAGATCTAGGAGGAGTTTTCCCAGCTGGAGACGGGAGCCTGGGAGCCCAAAAATAACTAGGAAAAAAAGGAGAGAGGAAGTCTCCTCCCAAATATCCCCATTCTCCTGTCTCTCACAAGAAGGTGGTGAGTTTCAATGCCTAGCTTTTAGGGCCTGATCCTGCCCCACTGAAATCAATTGAAGCTTTACCGTTGACTTCACTGGATACAGGATCAAAGCTTTAGAGATGATGGTGGCTGGTTCTCTATAAAAACCTCACTTAGCTTGATGCAGCAGGCCTGATTCTCCTCACTTACAGCATTTGACATGAATAGTTATTACTGATTTACATCAGTATAAGTGAGAAGAATCAGGCCCAATATCTCCAAAAAGTTGTGGTGGCTGATTTTAGAGCTAAGAGACACTGGTACATCAGAGAGATCTCTGCAAGGCAGCGTGCAGCCCACTCACTCACGGACTTCAAGAGGAGTGACAGTGCATAGCCCTACCTCCGAACCTGGGGCCCTCTGCCACAGCAGCCAGACCTAGCCCTTCTTAATAACCTGGCCCTTCTTAATACCAATCTGATGAAAGATAAGATTTCTGTCAATAAGAACAGAGAATTTGATTACCATGTCTGAAACCTGGGGTGTGATTCTCCAGCCCCTTCTCAGGGTATGTCTACACTACCCGCTGGATCGGATCGATCTATTGGGGATCGATTTATCGTGTCTAGTGTAGATGCGATAAAATCAATCCCCGATCACTCTGCCGTCGACTCCGGAACTCCACCGCGCATGAGAGGCAGAAGCAGAGTCGACGGGGGAGCGGCAGTGGTCGACTCGCCGCCGTCCTCACGGCCAAGTACATCGATCTAATATACGCCGACTTCAGCTACGCTATTCACATAGCTGAAGTTGCGTATCTTGGGTCGACTCCCGCCTCCCCGCAGTGTAGACCTAGCCTCACATGAGTAAAGGTTGAAGAAATAGGACTTCAGCTTTCATGATAAAATTTGGTATGGTCTACTGTACTGTCTAGCCCAGAGGTTCTCAACCTATTACCATTGTGGGCCGCATTTGCAGCTCTCTGCATTATGTGAGCCACATCCACACAATATGTGTATGTTACCTGTGTGGCCCTGAGAATGTCACATGGGCCGCAGCTATGTGCTGATTGGGCCGCAAGCAGCCCGTGGGTTAAGAACCACTGGTCTAGACAGTCATATCAGCAGGGAAAACACAATGTAAGCAGGCACTGGAGCTTGTTTTAAAACACAGTAGAAGTAGAAACACAGTCATTCCCCCTCTAGAAAGAGATGACCCATGCTTGCTTTAACAGCTACGTTACAGGTCAAACATATAAATATAAGATTTATAATACCTTTTATATGATTTTTTTAACATAGCATTTATCTTCACAAGCTGGATGATCTCATAACATGAGTGGTGTAGTGACAAGTGTGTATTGACAAGTCAGCCCTTAACAAGTGAAGATTAATGTGCTATTCTAAAACTAGGCTATTATATGTGCTGTTTATACAAAAGAAGTATTAAAAATGGGGAAAAAATTGGCTGCCAGCCAAAGCGCTGATGACACACACAATATTGAAATAAATAGCTGATGATGCACAAAGTGCAGAAAGATATGTTTATTCCAGCACCGCATCATCATATGTTTATTTCAATGCTTTGGAACTGTTCAGTCAGAATAACAGAACACCAATTGATACGGGGAAATTCTGCCTATCCCATCCATCCCAACCCTTTGTTGTAAAAAAAAAACAACCAGTATATTTATATACTGTACTGAGTAATGTGCTAACTCCTGTAGACATTATTTGAGTAAAACTCACTTCCAAAATAGTCTGCACAGCCAGCTGCCAGGAAGTAGTGTTAGAATTAATAAGACTTAAACAATGAATCAGCATTAAAAGCTTACTCCACATTTTTTTTAGAACACCTTCCACTCAGGGATCTCAAAACAGCCATTTCAAGTATCCTAAACTTGTAAATTTTTGGAGGGTTTGATTTATTTGCATACAAAGCAGACAAAATTATCAGATTGATCCATACATTGATACTGCTATGGCAAAGCCACATTGCTTATACATAAATTGTTAAACACCTGTGGCTGGCCTATATAATATTCTCTTCTCTCGTCACTAAAATCCAGCCACTTTTGGAGCCAACAGCCAATTCACAGTAACATGACACAACAATTCAGAACAGTAAGTGAAGACATAAGAGAGAATCCAGTAATAACTGCATTGGGCCTGTGGTTAGACGGCATGCAACTACCTGAACTGGAATTTGCCAAGGACACTGCAATCAAATCCCCTAGTGGTGTGAAAATTGCCATCGGGTCTTTGATGACCACAAACGGTCAGGACCTTATCTCTGATCTGAAATAGGATGAGAATAACACCCACAATTGTTGTTTTAAAAATGTGCAGGTGAGGGGAGAGGGTGTACATTGTAATAACATCTATGCAGTCCTCTGAGAAGGTCCCATGCTCACCTTTCTCTCTATGGACAAATGAGCTAGGAGTGCTGAGGAAGCAATGCACTTATCTCTGGAGCCTGGAAGGTAATGCCTTGCTCTTGAAAGACCTCATCTGGACATTGCTCAAGGTGGCACCAACAGACTTCATAGGGGGAGCACATCTAATCCTCTCTGGCTGCTGGGTGGGATGTCAGGATGGAAGGGTTGAGGGGGGGTGAAGGAAAGCTTGTGGGGGAGGGAATCACATTGCTTTTAGTGTGGTATTATTGTAATCACATCTTCTTAATGAAAACGGTGTGATAGGGTCACAGAAAATCAGGTTAACCATATGTCAAGTGCAGGGTTTGTTAAGGATTAGAAATCTATTAGAGAATAGATTTTGGAATTCCATTGAAGAAAATAATGAACTACATTTCAATAGAGAGAAAGTAATCTCAGATAAGCAAGACCACAGTCAGCTTGGAAGTATGCTGAAGGGGTTTGAGAGAGGAAGTACAAGTCATGCAAAAACACTGAATAGGCACACGAAAGTGAAGTCTATAACCGGTCTATTACCGGTACTTGTTTATTGCATTGTACATTTCTTCAGCAGGCTTTCTGCAGTGGAATGCATGCAGGATTGGACCCAGTAAAAATAAATTCCAAGCTGAACATGTGGGGGGGTAAACAACTATTTAGCAGAAAAAAACAGACAAAAGTACCCCAACAACATTCCAACCCCCAAAACAAATAAATTATAGTAAGTTCATGAATGTTCAAGGAGTCATCAGGAGACTAATAGCCTTTTTTTAAAAAGCCCCCATAGAATAGACAGCCATTTTAACTCTCCTCCAAAATCTAAAGGAGAAAGAGAAGGATGCCTTAACTTCTTTCCTAGATAAATCTTGATGGTGTCTTTCCTGTTGCAAAATGAACTGTTAACAAATCAATCACTCTGGCTGGCTTTCCCAATTTACTTGCATGTGACACTTGTGCTCTTAGTTAAAATGAATAAAGAGGGGGTTTTTTGTTTTTGTTTTTTGTTTTTTTTAAAAAGGGCAGGATTATAGCATCAGTATGCAAATAGTGTGTTGCTCCAATATCTTTACCAGGGTGTCCTGGATTCCAGACATCATGCATCTATAGGAATTTATTCTATGTGCATAGCATGTATATTGGGACTGAATTAACTGTTGGCATTAGCAGGTGCTTAAATCTGTGGTGTATTTTGCCCTGTGTTTCCATAGACTAGGTCATGGTAAGGCAATAAAATCAGTGACACAATAGTGCACAATGTCTTTTACCTTTTGCATATGTGCCTTCAGATAAAGAGCAAACCATTGCTTGGCTTGGTCTAGTTTTCACTATTCAACGCCCTTGCAGAATTTACAATGTGCAGAGGGAATGTGGTGAAATGGAGATAGAATAGGCAGTTGCCTAGAGAAGTAAAAATGTTTATGGCCAGACTTGGATATCCTTAGTTATGCTGAGTAGCATCTTACTCCACATGCAATCCCATTACCTTCAGTGGGCCTAAACATGGGGTAAGAGGTGCTATGCAGACAGAAGTAAGATAGCAGAATCTGGCCCTTAGTGACTGTCAGTTGGCAGTTAGCTAGTAGACAGTAGAGCTATTACTCTGGGACTCAAAAGTCCTGGCTCCATTTCCCTGCTCCATCCCAGATTTCCTGTGTGATCAGGGGTAAGTCACTTAGTAGCTCCATGCCTCAGTTTCCCTGATGTACAATGCAGATAATAACACTTTGCTACTTCACAGGGTTGTTGTAAGGAGAAATACATTAAAGACTGGGGCAGGGAGGAGCTCGGATAATATGGTAATAGATGCTATGTAAGTACCATAGATAGGTACGGGGGTCGGCAACCTCTGGCACGCGGCTCGCCAGGATAAGCACCCTGGCAGGCCGGGCCAGTTTGTTTACCTGCCACGTAGGCAGGTTCGGCCGATCGCGGCTCCCTCGCCCACGCCGCTTCCCGCCGTCCCTATTGGCCTGGGATGGCGAACTGTGGCCAGTGGGAGCCCCAGTCCCCTGAACCTGCTAATGCGGCAGGCAAACAAACTGGCCCGACCTGCCAGGGTGCTTATCCTGGTGAGCCGTGTGCCAGAGATTGCCGACCCCTAGATAGGTAGATACCACTTGGCACCTCAGAAAATCTTAGGTAATAGAGAGACAAGGTGGGTGCAGTAATATCGGTTATTGGACCAGCTCTTGTTGGTGAAAGCTCTTGAGCTAAAACAGACCTCTTCAGGTCTGGGAAAGGTACTCTGAGTATCACAGCTACAAGGTGGAACAGAGAGAGTTAATATGTTGCAAGAAACCACTTAAGTTGAAGTGGGCCGTTAATACCTGTACAGTCACAGGACAAACAAGGGTTAGTGAGTTACAGTGTCTTTATTAATCCATGTTTTTTTGGTGTCTAGTAGTGTTATGAATTTAAGCTGCCAGGCTAATCTTTTGAAGATGTTTGCAGATTTCATTTGAGGAGGAGGGCTAAGAGATCAGCTGTAGAGTGATCAATTTATAAAAAGCGTTCACCCATGGGTTTTTGTCTTTTTGGCATTTTTCCATGTGAGTTTGCAAGTGCAATGAGTGTCTTGTTAACTCATAGTTCTTGTTGGGGCACTTAGTGCACTGGATGAGGTACTCCACATGTTGTGACAAGCATATGTGGAACTAGGGTTGCCAATTATGGTTGGATGTAGTCCTGGAGGTTTCATCACATGATCTAATCTTTAATTAAAGATTAATCTTTAATTCCTGGAGACTCCAGGACAATCCTGGAGCACTGGCAACCGTATCTGAGACACGTGGATCTTGAAAGGTATGTTATCATAGGTATCTTGGATAGATAATCCAGATAAACTATTGGCAGGGAAAACTAGATCTTTCCTATTTTGTCTATGGAAATAAAATAAAGGATTCTACAGCCAGCACTGCTTGACTCTGATTTTCTTGATTAAATCAGGTTAACACACTGTGGACTGCAGCCTCAGATCCAGACTTTCATTTCTTCTTATTTATCCAAAATGTGTGTAGCTCTTTGTTGAGCAGATTTGAGGTGTTGCTTCATTTGGTGCCTGCAACTGTGTGTACAGTGGCTGGCAGAGAAGGTGTTAAAGAAAGAGACCAAATTGCTTGTCCTGAGGGCAGCTGTGGGGAATTCATTCCCCTCTATATGCTAGGAGAGACGTGCTGTAGGGAGATGAATTGAGATTAGCAATGAGTTTTAAATGGGGAGGATCTTTAAGAAGAAAAGGATCTCTACTGAGAGGTGAACTTCAGGGAGAGGGATTTCCTCTTTCTTTCTTGTGGTTGACTTATGTGAGATACATTTTTAGATTTTTACTGTGGACTTCACACAAGCCTGTTGTGCATATGTTTTGGCTTCTAAGCAGGCCTGGACTCATTTATTTTTCTGCTTTACCTGTAGGAACTCTGCACACACAGGCAGACTCTCAAAGGGTCTGCCTGTGTGTGCAGAATCCTTTCTTGCTCTGAGCCATGTCTCAGAGTTTGCTTACAGTCAGTTTGCTCTATATTTTAAGCAGCTTATTGGTAATGTCCATCATGTCCTGCTAGGGCTGAAACTACAACGCCATCACCACTACTGGGTCTTGTGACTTTCCTCCTCACACAGCATGTTCATCTGAGCACCATCAAATCTCAATTGATTTTGGATAACCCCCTCTTTATCTATCCATCTCTCATTCTGTTTAGCTAGTTGCAATCTCCAACAGCTTGTCAGTAGGAACAATCTGTTCCCATCTCTCAAGTGACTTGCGCTTCTCAAGGAGATAGCCCTTGTAGGCTCCTTAACTTGAGCTAAAAAGGGCAAGTCTGATTAACCTTTCATCAGAACTGTAATTCACAAAACCCTGAATCATTTTGGTTGTTCTCTGTGACATTTGTTTAATCTTCCATGACTCCCCCCAGTATATGGTGACCACCACGGCCTTTAGTAGGTTCAACATGCTTTAATTAATGCAGTCAATATTTTGCACTCTTAGGTAAAGTAGAAAACATACACTGTGGTGTGTCTTGGTGGGGGGAGGGGCAGGGAGGAGATTAGTTGCATGATTGTTTCTCCATTTTGCACACAATAAGCAGTACAGGTAACCTCGGTTATCAGAATGTAATGGGGGATACAATAATTTTGTATGACTAAAAATTCTCTCAAATGTCCAAAGTCTAACTGTATTTAGTAGACTCTCTTGTTTCGTATGGGGGACATGACTCCTTGTAGCAGGGCAAATTCACAGAAAGGCTACACTCAATGTTTCCCCAGTCAAACCAGTTCTCTTCCTTTCAGGTATACTGAAGATGGATAGTGAGTGACATGGTGTGAATATGAAGGTTTGACAGAAGGAAGTTTGCTACTTTCAAATGTAGCATCTTATTACCAACACAATAATGTCTGGAGCTGAGCATAATTTTCCTATATTAATTTCCATCCTATCATGTATTACCTCTAATACTGCAGCACTAGGTCTTCAGCTGTAATGATCAATGGCTTCAAGCAATGCTTAATTCAGATAGCACAGTAATTGTGATTCAGGCATAAATTCATTACATGCTAGATTTATAGCAACAAACTCACTTCACCTATGACCTAAACTGAATATGAACCCGCCTCCTCTTAAGTGAAAGATCATTGCCCAGGGATTTACAATACACATTTTCAGAGGTTTAGTTGGCATTTTAGACTTGAAATTCTGGAATTAGTTAGTTGAAGAGCTGGTCAAAATGGCTTTGGAACTGTTTTCCATTGAAAAATACATTTTTGTCAAAAGTGAAAAGTTTAGCAGAAACCTGTTGATTTCAACAAAGTTTTTTATTGGAAAACATTGGAAATAAAATGTTTTACACTTTATATTTTATTAAAATATTAAATTTAATATATGTATATATTTAACAATAATATATCATTTTAAAGGCTGAAACAAAATTATTTGAAACAAAGTCAAATCAAGTATCAGAGGGGTAGCCGTGTTAGTCTGGATCTGTAAAAGCAGCAAAGAGTCCTGTGGCACCTTGTAGACTAACAGACATATTGGAGCATGAGCTTTCATGGGTGAATACCCTCTTCATTGGATGCATGTCAAATCAAACATTCTGATGTTCCTGAATCAAAATTTTTCAGAATTTTTGTTTCACAGGAAATTTCAAAACTTTAGCTTTTCATTCTGATTCTGAACTCTTGTTCCCCAAAATGCTGAAATTTCTGATGGAAGGAAATTCCAGTTCCCAATCAGATCTAGATACTTGGTTAGCTTCCTATGCATAATGCTGAAAATTAACCCCTTATCATTAGGTGTTTGTCAATGTATTTAGGAAAGAAATACCTTTTGTTTCAGTAAGTGAGGAGTCCATATGAAAGTGAAGTAACTAGTTGCAACTTTTTCAAACCTCCTTCCACACGTGCTCATGTCAAAGTCAAAGGCAGGCCTAGAAATAGCTAATTCATATTTCTCAGTTAAAAACTTTGAATGCCCAGGATTTGCTTCTTGCTTTCATTAGAAATAATCTACATGCTACTCTAGTGTTGGGTGAACAAAACAACAGAGGCCTCTCAAATGCATTTCCTTAATGTTCAGTAAATTTACTGCTTTAATAGAAATCACCATTGATCATGTATTTGCTTTATGGAGTTTCACTGCATATTTAAAATTGACATATATTTGAGCACTTCACATTTATATGTTCATTGGGTCTATTCACTTAATAGGGCAAATAATCATTATATTTCACTGGGATGCTGGGTTTTAATTCATTTAACATTTTAATCTTTCATCAGTTTTTCATTTAAGAGGATTTCACTGCATATACAGGATTTGTATAAATCTGTGTGCAGTAAATTTATTCTTTTAACAGTTTTATTCTTTCATCAGAAATTCATTTAAATGGATTCCACTATATATCACATCCACTTCCAGTGCAGCTTTAGGTCAGGCTGTAATTGATGCAAAAGCAATGAGGTATTAAAAAAGATAGGAAATATCTGAAATTGGAGAGAGTTCCAAAAGTATGGCATTGTAAGGGCATGACATTCTTCAGATAAGAGAGGGGAGGGGAACTAATAAACCATTTTGATCCAAAGCCTCACATGTTTGATAACTTGAATTTTTACTAAACTCAGGATCTATACTGACAAGACTGACACCTTTAAGGCAAAATTAAAGGGACATCATCAACTTAAAACAACATATGGCCATGTGAAAATGTACCTGCTGTTACAAGTATCCCCTAAAATGACTACAGAAGGATTAAGGAAAAAAATATTTACTTCCATATTTTCAGTTTGTGTACTTTGTGCATTTGACAGCACTTTGGGTACAGTCAGCTTCACTATTTTGTTGATAGTAGGTTACATCTCTGTCATTCATTGGTCTGGGTTAGACCTCTTATGCATGCTCTTTCTCTAGACTCTGCAAAAGGAACATTTGCCAATAACAGCATCAGAAAATAATGCTGCTGAAGAGGCCACAAGCAAGTGAACGTATACAGAGCAAAGAGCAAAGAGAGGAGGGTTCAGAGAATTTTGAATGCAGTTCTCCTCAAGCTTTCCCAAAACACAGGAAGGAAGCAGAAAAAGACCTTATAGAAGCCAGTGTTCTGCTTTTTTAAAAAAAAAATGTCTTAAACACTGTTTACAGGATGCTGTAACAGAAAACTGTTTGTTTAAATAGTCAATTAAAAGAGAGTCAGATTAAGGGTCCTTTCAACTGTCATAATTGAGGCCTTAATGAGTATAAGTTAAAACGTGGATATTTTTTGTTATCTTGTTTTAAAATAGATAGTCCACTAAATATTATGTTTTCTTTATTTCTTTATTTTTTTTATAAAATGCTACTATGCTGGGACCTTTAAAGGCAAAATTTGGGCAAAGGGACATTTTTATAGTTGAGGTATCGATCCCTGCCAGTATAGGTTTAGAATATAAATGATGATTTAATTTCAACAATATACTTTGGTGAGCAATACCACCATAATAAGGATAGTTGGTCAGATTCACAAAAAGATAGATGGGGGTGGGAGGTGTCGGTTGGCTGTATTTTAACTAAAAATATAAATGATTCTTTTACTTTTTTAAATGTATTAAATAGTTTTCGTTATTACCAAATTCTATGTATTGAAAACCAACTTTCATTGTTAATAATGTGAAATCACACCAGTTATGCACAATTTCAAGTGACTGCATACATTTTGTGCAATGATCTGTAGATTGATAGCACGTACTTTGAAGGCCAGAGCCATGGGTGCTGTCAGAAAGATCATGTCAAAGGAGTAAAGGTAAAATAGATATGTTGAGGTAGATCGTGGACTGTTCTCTTTAATACCTGAATGCACCTATTTGAAAATCTGAAATAAAGGCTACTCTGGCTGCATCTAATACCTCTTTATCCTCTTTCCCTTCCTACTCACTTACAGCAGTTCTCAGGTATGTCTGCTATCTTGACACATTTTCACATTGATCCTGATCTCTAATGATAGCTGTTCACATCTTTCTCAGCTGTCCCTGCAGGCATGTTTCAGTAGCTTTTCCTGACTTTCTCAGTTCTGGAAGGCCCCTTGTTACCCTTTCTGTTTAATTTCTCCTTTTTCTCCAGGGGTCTCTCTTCTGCTCTGGATTCCGTCTTTACACACATGAACTTGTGTGGGAATAAATACACCTTGTGAGATGCTGTAGACACTCAGTCCCTGGCATGCGCCTCACACAGGGCCAGCTCCAGGCACCAGCGAAGGAAGCAGGTGCCTGGGGCGGCCAATAGAAAGGGGTGGCACTCCATCCGTTGTTGGGGTGGCACATCTGGGTCTTCAGCGGCAATTCGGCGGCAGGTCCTTCACTCTCTCTCTTCCTCTTCGGCAGCACTTTGGCGGCAGCTCAATCTTTTTTTTTTTCTTCGCTGCTTGGGGCGGCAAAAAAGCTGGAGCTGGCCCTGGCCTCACAGATATCCAGACAGGAATTAATGCTTCTCTAGCTCTTGTTAACTGCAGCTCCCCAGGCTTGGCCAATCTGAAAGTCCAGTCTCCTGCATTTTCTGTGCCCCGTCCCCAAACTACACATGCAGCATCCAAAAGAAACTCCACAAGGAGTTTCCTGAGTCCTCTGTCTCCTTCCTGCAGACGAGTACAATGTGGCTCTGAAGGAGACAGAGTGAAAATGAAGAGATTAGACTCCTTTAGGCTATAAAGTAACTGTCTGGGAAGTAAAGAGACAATTAGTTGTGACAAATTAGCCAGCAAGAAAAATAAAATAGCTATTTTAAAGTCTTGTGGGATCATGTAATCTGATTGGTGCAGAGGCTTTATAGTTCTTATATATGCATTCATTAAGAAATGATAATGGTCACATTTTTTTAAAGTCTATTTCCTTAGATGACTAAATAATGTTTGCACAGTAATATACTTCCTACATAGAATAAATATACCTATATTTGCAGTATTACCTAATCTATCTAAGACAAAATGGAAAGTTTTTAATAGCGCCCACTGTATATGGCCTCTTTAATGGCAATCAGATTTAGATACATAGCTAAAAATTACTGTACCCTAGTGAAATTATATTTGTTCAAGCCTTGACCATTTTAGGCCAGATTCTGCCATACTCATCAATCTTGAGTAGTACCCTACTTCATAAGTAGCCTGTCAGCATAGGTCAGGTGGTCACATTTGGGCCTTTGATAAGCAAAAGCAACACTTTGTACCTTTGTGAAATTTGTTTACTTTTATTGTATATTTTATTTCCTATGCAAAACATATTTGATAATATGCAGGAAGTAGTTAGGGTTACTATCTTGACTGACCAGTATGGAACATATTTTCCTGGAAGAAAATTAGCACATTAACTGTGCTATGTAGGATCTTCTTAAGTAGCAATGGTTCTCTATTTTCTTGTGTAGTATTTCTACACTTCAACTCTGATGGACGTAAGATGCAATATGTATTACCAAGCAGAATCTGAGGAAAAAATATAAGCAATAGAAGAAAATGATGCACTATTTCTTACGTGCAACTCTATTACTTCATGTCAGGTTATCTGTACATAGTCCAGTAATCTGCTTCTCAAACTGTCCTTAAATAGTGCATACAATGTAAACTATTCTAAAAAAAACAAAAAACCCAAACACCCCAACAAAAACACACACACCCCAAAAACCCCACACCCATGAAAGATTAAAGGATAATGGGGGGGCAGTAGGAGGAACCAAATTCTTCAAAAAATGCCACCTGTGAATAGTTGCTACAAAGGAAATATCATGCAGGTCTAATTTTAAGATCAATATGATCTAAATTTATCCTTGTAATTTTATCTAATGTGAAATTTAAGTTTCTTAAATAAGTTCTCTGTCTTGCTTACACACTGACTCAGCTTGTTCCTACATAAAAAGGCAAGTACAACCATTTTCTTTTAAAATATAGGCCATTATAACAATTAGTTACCGGACTGCAAAGGAACTTGAAGGTTCCACCATCTGAACAGAGCTGGAACAATACTTAATCTGAACATTTATTAATATTTTGGTTGGTCTTGCCAGCAAGGTAAAGATGAAATGTTAATTTACAGAACAAGTGGGAGTAGGGTTGCCAATCTTTCAGGATTGTGCTGGAGTCTCCAGGAATTGAAGATTAATGTTTAATTAAAGATTATGTCATGTGATGAAACCCCCAGGAATATGTACAACGAAAATTGGCAGCCCTAAGTGGGAGGGGGGATTTCTGTGATTTTTGTTTTTAACATCTTCTAGGATAAATCAGACAATTTATTCCTTAAAATTAAAATACATATTTCTTGCATATTAACAGTTCAGAGCAATCTGCATTCAACTTGATGATCAGTGCTTCCTTTCCCCTTCTAAGAGGGTGCAGTGTGTCTATAAAATTTCATTCCACTGCTTTGAAAGTTCCAGCCTTAGTCTGATGTGATGTCACCATATGTCAGGGAGCTAGTTCCTTCAGCTTGCTGCACTCAATTTGTTCTTGACAACAAAGAAATTTGATTTTTATAATGAGGCGTAAATCATAGGAAAGGGTTGCCTATAATGGATTTCAGCAAAGTCAGGAGCAAGAGTGCAGTAGTTTACGTCAACGCTAGCTTATAATAGAGAGCTTCAGAGTAAAGGATACATACTCAATGGAGGGGGAATTCAGAGAAGCACTACACTGCTGGATATCATTTATACAACTAGGATGTATGAAAGCTCCCATTGCTGTCATCCTAGCCCACTGTGGTGTCACTGAGGCATGAGGGTATGGCATACAGAAATGCTGCTCAGCCCAGAGTCTGGACAAAAAGGAAATGATGAGGTCAAGTGCAGGATACCTGAAGTAGCTGCTGTATGTCTCACTGTTCAGTACACTGAGCTGCGTATTGGTTCAATTTAATTATGCCTTTAAATGAATTTGATTGAATGTGAGGGGGGATGAATTATAAATAATGCTTGGAAAAGCTATAAATACAGCTGATAGAATCTACCATCACAAACAGGAAAAGCCTATAAAAATATATTGGGATGTTTACACATCACTTTCCCTATGGTGGATTAGCAGGCAGAAGGAAATCTTAAAACCACAGGGGAAAGGTTTAAATAGGATGAAGCAAAGATTAGTGAATGATTAACAGTAATTTCACAAAGGTGGAGGGTAAGCTGCTCATTATGCAGAATCTCACAAATGTGTTTTGAACGATTAACTAAATTTACTTGGCAAAAGTTTAATTAGGAATGCCACTAATTAACTGCAGTTATGTATACCCTGATGCCAGGGAAGCATAGTGTTAACTAGTCGCAAGAAATTCAATTCTTCTTCAGGGCACTTGAGGCTATACTTGGAGACTCAGCCCCATAGTGGGGCAGGGAGTTGGAAAGACAACATCCAAGCAGGAGCTCCTGGAGGCATTGTGGCAGGTACAATTCCTTTTGAGGGCTCTGGAGGTGTGCATGCCAAAGCCGCTTCTGCTGCAACATGCTTCATTCACATGTGAGACCAGCTCTGCTAGCCAGTTTGGCAGTGGGTAGGGCCATGACCCCACCTGCTTTGGTGAGGCTAGAGATTCTGCTCTCCTCAGATGTGAACGTGCATAGCACCCCCATATGGACTGGGTTGTGTCTGGCCCCTGCACATGAAGGCAAGACAGGGAATGCTCCTTTTACCTTACCCTTTTGGCTCCTATGCCAGCCTGCTGCTCTTGTACATCCAGCAATCTGTCAGTGGCTGGTCACACGAATGTTTTCATGTGCTGTCTACTTTTTTAGAATTCTCTGTCCAACACGAGTAACACAATTATACCAGTCACGCACATTCATGCAAACTGCTGACACATGTAGTTTAATAACACTCTTTAAAAGAGAAAACTGTCATATGATAATTTATATAGAGAGCTGGTAGGAAAATAAGCATTTTCCACAAAATTCCTCATAAGAAGTATTATGTAGATTTTTTTTTAATGAAAACATTATCAGAAAATTTTTGTTTAGAAGACAAAATCTATGTCAAAATAAAAATGCCTGCCAGCTTTAAATATAATGCAGTGTATAGTTTCGGAACCAATCTATGGTCATCTGTATGCTGTGCATCGGTGGTAAGGTCACAGCGATATGGTATACAAATCCCACACCAGCATGGAAAGGATTAAGGCTAAAGCTGTTTTGGGCTAGAGTAAGCCCTGCCCTTCCTGCAAATCGTGTTGGGTCTGAAGGAGTTAAAAGAAGGGAACTCCACTCAGATGGGGGCAATCCTGGAATGGGAATGGGCTGTTGAGTCCCCTAGTTTCCAGAAAGGTCTGTTCGCTAACAGAGCCTCTGTTCTCACGTAAAGGAGAATACGGATACCCTGGACTAAGAAGGGAAAAGAGACTGAGACTTACACAGGAGACCCAGTGGATCCTGGGGTGTACGGTGATACTTCCAAGGCCTTCTGAAGTAGGAGAGGCCACCTGCAGGCTTGCTTTCTTTTCCTCTCTGTTTTTTATTTAAACCTGTTGCTGACCCTGGACTGCTTTGTTTGTTTCCCCGGGGATTCTGAGAGGGAAAGAAACAGCCTTCAATTGAAGGACTGAGCACCAGCCCTGCTAGACTGACACACCCCTCAGCAGGAGCAATTGGATCTGCCTGCTTACACTCCTATGTAGCTCCTGGAGAAGGCGCTCTGCCAAGGATAGATTGATGACAGTTACACTCTGACAAGAATGCAAAGGGTCAAAACTCAGAAGCCAGAGTTGTTTTTGCTTAGGTCATTCTAATTAGACATGTGGCAGTTTTTGCCTACCCTGTAGCTCTCTGGATATTCATAAACTGCTATTAGTGCTTCCAACAGTGCTTTAAGCTAAGCACCTGTGAGTTGAAATATGTTTGCTTCAACATGTATTTACTTAAATGGTTGACCTGCATCTGAGGCATTATAAGGGGAGCTGGTAGAAACCAATGTATTTAGATTGGCTAACTATTACAAAAGATCCTTTAAACCTCTCTTGAAACGCTTTTACACTTCCATTGTTCGTATCAGGCCCTTGGCATCTGGCAATGGGAAAAGCTCTAATGCTAGAGAGGTGTCTCTTTATTTCATGAAATTCCATTCAGGTTTTGCTTAGATGTAAATTACCATTTGCATGCCTCAGAAAAAAATGTGGCAGCTTGCCAAAATAACTGAACATGAGCATCCTAAAAAGCTGAGCCCATTATGCTACCAGAGCAGCAGCAAAGACAATACTGAGAATGACAGGAACAGACATCCCGTCTGAGAGGTTGGGAGAGAGAGGTCCCGCCCCCCAAGCAATTCTTCCCCTGCCTGGACCAGCACAGCCCCTACAGCTGGGTAAAGGGTTTTCCTTACCTTTTGAGGGGGTAGGAGTGAGAGAGAGAGCCAGATTGGTCGCCCTCAGCACATGGCTCTAGTGGTGCTTGTATCATATGCATATTCACAAGGGGGTTGATTGAAGGTTGTGTGGATAATCTGAACTCTGGCATTAGCAGTTAAGTGCTTGACTTTGCAACCTTAATATCTTTTAATATATTTTTGTATACAATTTTAATTTAGACTACCCAGAATAGTTAAATCAATCACAGTCATGTAGCTGCCAGTTTTTGTGCAGTTGCATGTGTAACTTTTCTTACTAGTGAGAATAAGTCTCCCTCAGCTTCTCTTCACTCAATACCTACCCTCAACTGCACCCTAGGAGCAGGTGAGGTGGGGGAGAAGAAGGCAGGATCCTATTCTTTGGCATCCTCAGAAACAGATGTGTGATGGCAGGGACCTGGGGGGAGGGGCAGAAAGCTGGAGAGAGCCAGAGGCAGTCTGTGGGAATGGGGGACTAGACGAATGCAGAATTGGGCATGGTAAAATGAAGGGGGAGGGAGACAGGTTGGTGTATCTCCTCATCTTGCTACAAGGGGTTGCTAACATATAAAGGCCTCCTTATTCCAATGAGTGTCCTGTGAGATGCAGGATACTTGGCAGTCATGATTCCATATATTCTCAAATCCCACACATATGGCCTTACCACACTGCTAATTTTTAAGCAGCCTGCCCTATACCTTCAGTAAGCAACATATTTCAGTACTTCCTTGTCAAAACTGATCATTTGGTACAAAACTCAGATGTATCAACTTCAAACTGACATTTGTCTATTCAGCTTATGGTACATGCATATGACCTGTGATTTGTGCCTTTCCAGGTATTATGCCAGCAAGCATCAATTTCAATCAGAATCCCCTAATGTCAATTTTAAAAATTAAACTTTGTACCCTTATACTTTATTTCTTTGCGAATACAGATTATTTAAAAATGTAAATGGGATTTTTTTTTTTGTTCAAACTGTACAGTGAAGATACTGTAAATCGTATAATTGTGATTCCTTTATGTAAAGCTCTTCTAGAGTCAATAAGCCCTATTTTCAAATGCGGGTACTTAAAGGAAGGTGGCCGTGGCTAGTATACATTTAGGTTCTTGTACTGTGCTCCACACCATTATATTGGAGTGCCTTTCAGACTTAAATATAAGCCTAATGACTAACACCTGTCAAGCGGAGCTGCTCTCCACTCCTTGGGGAAGAGGTTGCATGTTCTCTTTGAGTAGCTGAGCTGCTCAGCTGTTGTTTGGAAGGCACCTTTGAAGAAGTGTGCTCTGCATTTGAAGTAGGAAAATGGTGAGGTTTGAAGCAGTTTGTAATTCCTGTGGGAGTGAGCCTCACAGTCTTGGGACAGTCCTCCAGGAAGCCTTAGCTCTGTCAGAGGGTGACCAGATGAGAGGAAGAAAATATCGGGTCACATGTGGGGGGGAGGGGTTGCCGGCGGAGCAAAAAAAAAAAAAAAGGAGTACCACAAAATAGCGGGACAAACACCTAAATATCAGGATGGTCCGATTTTATCGGGACATCTGGTCACCCTACTCTGTCATGAACTGATGAGCTTCACCCTTGCAGTAGACAATTTGGTTGTGTCTGAAGCTATGTTTATACTACCACTTATGTCACTCAGGGATGTGAATAAGCCATCCCCGAGCAACATAAGTGACACCAACCTAAGCACCAGTGTGAATAGCACTATGTCAGTGGGAGAGCTTCTCACACCAACATAGCTATTGTTGCTCATTGGTTCAGCTGCGCCACTGTAAACTCTCTAGTACAGCCATAGCCTGAGAAGCAGAATTGTCAAGGTCTCAGAGTGATTTTAAACGAGCATAAATTGCACTGCTGTAATCCAGTTGGGTGGTGACAAAGACATGTATTATTGAGGTTAGGTCATCACCAGCAAAGATAAGACAGTCTTCTAGCTAGCTACAGGTGGTAGACCTAGCAGATGCTGTTATGTGTGAGCTTAGTGTCACTAAGGAGTCCTGAGGAATTCCTAGTCTGGTGGAGTGTTCTGATGATTTGTGGGTACATGACATAGACTGGTGAAGGTTGCAGGGTGGCTGCAAACCCTTCAAAGGATCTTCCTCTGCATATAATTCCATGTTGTTAGGATTTAACTTTAACTAACTGTTCCTCAGCCATACGGTGACCTCAGCGACGCACTGGGCTGGCTGGCTTTTTGCAGTGTTGTTGTAGGCTACATTTGATAAGTGGCTCCTATAGCATTTTTACACAAATGTTGGGAAATGCCAGTGTAAACAACACTTTATTTCAGCCAAAAGTATACACTTCTTCACCTGCAACAGTTACCTGTGCCTGATCTCATACCCATAGAAGTCAATGGGAGTCATTCTGTTGACATCAGTTAATATTGGATCAGTCCCCTTATCCTTAGTGGTAGAACCACAGGCAAGATACACATCTAACAAACCATGAAGAAATCTAAGGGAAAATCCAGGCTTCACTCACAGACATAGGAAAGGTCAGAAATGAGCCCTAAATGTGACTAAACAGGTTAATGGAGGAAATACTCCAAGTGAACGTAATCTGCAACATGAAAGCTGAATTAAAGTCGTAAGACAAAGGTGATAGGACATTTAAGGTACAATTAAAAGATTGCCTTCAGTTATATTTGTCAGTGCCTATTCCTGCATAAAAGTGGCTTACAATTAATGGAAGATTAAAATTGAGTTAAACCTTGACACTGTGCATTGCCAATTTTCTGTAAACAAAGTAATTAGTTTGGCTTAGTTCTGTATTCTGAGCAACCTTTATGAAGCTCTGTTTTCACAAAAGTCACCATCCATCTTTTAAATTCAGCAGTTTTATTTGGCCTGGCTTTCTCAGACATTTTTTTTTTTACAGAGATTAAAAAAATATACTGGGGAGGAAAATTATCTAAGCTTTGAAAATATGAAATGATGTCTGCAGCAGTGCTCCGGAATGTAGTAATTCACTCTGCCAGCTCTAAAGCACAGATGGGAAAGTATAGAAAGAGGATTAAACTGCTTTCCATATCCTAAACTTTATCAGGGATAACACAGAAAACTGTGTCATTCATTACTCCCTGGGGAGTTCTTAAGTGTTAACAATTTATCTTGTTTATACAGTATAAAAGCTAGAAAGTGTATTTTTTCCATTAGCAATAACAGACTGCAACTGAAATGAAAGTCATAAGTTGCATTGCAAGAGTTTTACTTGCAAAATTCCAAACAAAGAGCACAAACAGAATTTCCCACCTGACAATATGACTTCCAATAAATTTAGCAGCATGGACCCAAAAGGTGTTGGAAGAAAAAAATTTAGGGAACATTTTCATTTACACAATACTGTAATAGTATATTTAATATATGCCTTAGAATCTTTGTTTATCAGTGTTGGGTTTTGATGCACAAAAAATAAAGAACAACGATAAGGCATTTGTAGAATATCCTATCATCCTTGGCTTGTGTGCATATAGCTTGCTTAACATTACAGGTAATTTCACAGATGTGATTTTAAGGTATGATCCAAAACCCATTTGAATCAAAGGGAAGACTCCTGTTGATTTCAGTGGGCTTTGGATCAGGTCAATAGAGAGATCTAGAAACCAAAACTACTGGGGGAAAATAAATTACAGCCAAGGTCTCCTTTGAATTCCTTCTTCCATCTTCATCTTTGTCCTAACTTGTATATTTTAATATTTTTCTAGATGATTCTATCTAATCTCTATGTTTAGGTTTTGAAGTTTTTCAACCTCACTAATTTTGCTTTGAGTATTTAGTTTGTATGAATCCAAAATGGTAACGCAAAACTCAGACAAAGCTGTCAAGTTTAGTCTGATTTATAATTAAACTGGTGAGCTGAGGCAGTTCTGTCTATGATATGAAAATGTTTTGTTCATTCTGCAATGAAACCCAGAAATACCACATGGAATTTAATAAGGAAAAATACCAAAAGTTCCATAGGAATGAAATAGGGTTCTATAGATATTACTCTAAAAATGGGCATGGTTTAATAGAAAAGTTGCTCCTTTTTATAGATTTTTTTTTAAAAAACCATGCTATAGCATTTAATAGAGAAGTATATCCTTGCTGTTGAATTCGATAAACTGGCTTAAAAATACTATGGAAGTTATTCTCGGTCAAATTCTGTAGGACTTTTACATGCTAGTTTTGGGTAAATTTTATACTGTAGCCAGACAGCAAATAGACCCTGTTGGTTTTTGCCTCGTTTCAGGTTCCATTGCAAATGATTGGTGCCAGATCTGCTTCTCACGCCTAACTCCTGTCCTGTTCACCTTTGGCATGTCATGGTTCTAGAGACAGTTGAATCCAGCCTACCCTCAACTTGTAGGATTACTACAAAAATCATGTATAGGCTATATTCTGCAGACTAGGTATACATGATTGGATATTTGCCATAATACATGGAACAATATTTTTGGCACTTACATTGCATTGTTTTTTTTTACCTGAGGATCTCTATCAGCCCTTTACAATTAACTAAGACTCAAGATACTGCATGTGAGGTGATTCTGTACCTATTTTACATATGATTAAGATGATTGACAGTGGGGGTTCGGTCCTAATTTTTAAGTGTCCATTAACTTTAGGTGGCTTAATTTGGGGGTTTCCATCTTGAGGCGCCTTCTAATAACTTGAAGTAGAGCACCCAAACTTAGTGAACACTTTTTTAAAAAATGAGGTCTAAATGCTTGTCCAGTTTCACCGAGTGAATCAGTAAGAGCTAGAATAAACCCAGGTGCTGTAATAGCCAGTCCTCTGCGCTAAGCTATACTTGCCTTGTCATACTGCCTCTTTAGTCTTTAAAATCCTCAGAACAGAAACTCCTCTTCTATGTCACGTGCATCACTGGCCTCACACCCTGGATTGTTCTCCCCAGATTTGACCCTGGATTGTCGTATCCATGTGTGGCTCTCCTGTCTTGTACTTGGGCTGAAGGGTAGACAGCCAGCTGCATTGTACCCTCCTCCTGGTGCCTAATTCCAACACTCACAAAGTGCAAGTGCCTCTCTTGTGCAAGTGCCAGAAGGAAGTAGGCACTGGGCAGCTGGAGGCAGGACAGAAGGGACTCACTGCATCCCCTCCTCTCATTCCCCAGAGCATAAACAGAAAAAATGATAATGAAAAACCCAAATAATACACAACGTAAAAAAAAAATGCAGCACAAAATTATCCCCCTTCCCTCTTCTAGTGGAGCATTCAACTTGGTCCAGTGGTTAGGGACACTTGAACAGAGCTCTTCCAAGTTCTTTACAAGTTCCCACTCAGCTACATACTCCCTGTGTGACTTTGGCCAACTCACTTAACCTCTCTGTGCCTCAGTTCCCCATCTCTAAAATAGGGATAATAGCACTTCACATAGGGGTTGGGAGGCTAAATATATTTTGAGTATGAGGCACATAAGTACCTGAAATGGATTATTTTTCCTTCTTTTAACAAAATCCTCTTTAAATTCCTGGTTATATGCAACTCCGAGGGATGTGGATAACTCTGCTTCTGTAAAACTCAACCAATATGTATGAATTTCTTTTGGTCATTCTTGGTCTATGTGTGGAAGTTGGGAAGTTATTTTGAGACATTCCCATCTGTACAGGCAGTGTTTTCTTTTATGTGTTATTATAGTAACAGGTTTTCAGACCACATCTGGATTCAATAGATCTAGGGGAAATCTTGGCAGGTCCTTGGTTATCCTGGAAAAAATGTAATCAATTCCATGAACCCTACTTTGAAGAAATACAGTGATATAAGAGCAGGGGGGTGGGTCATTCTTTGATGTGAAAATCTTTGATCTACGCTGTCTGCAACTCTTTCAGATCTCTGGATGCCAGTCACAGTTCTCCTTCGAGTCACCTTATTTTTCCCCCTCTCTCTCTGAGTTTACAAAGTCAGGGCACCTAGGTACAAGCTGCTGCACAAACTTAGAAATAGCTGTGCACAATTCCCTACGCCATCCATAATTCACTAGGACTATAACCATTACTTGTCAAATGAACCCTGTCTAGCAAAAGCAGAAAGATGCTGTGTTTTCAGGAACAGGTCTTTGACTGCATGTTCCACTTCCAAAGTTTTCCAGAATGCACTCTTGAGGAAATGATAGTAGTTTTGCAAAGTAAATATAACAATATCGGCTGAAAACTGTGGTAAAAGTTTCAGGAATTGGCATTTCCGAAACACCATCTTAAGTTGAGATGGATTTTAAACAACTAATATTCAGTTACTCCTCTGAGACAATTTGTCAGTCTAATGTGTCCTGAGAACTAATCTACAGCTATGAAGTCTGTTCTCCATCAAAATAAATATGTACTGGTTTTCTGCCGTGGTCATTCTAGGACTACAAATGGCATCAACTATAGCAGCTGGGTAAGCCCCTGTTTGGTGAGAATGTTCAGATACTGAGTAGCTCGTGTAATTCTTTACTGGTATCTGATCATAAGAATAAAACTTTTGGCTCTCCCATTTCATTTTAGAATAACACAGTATCCTATCTGTGTTTCCTGTGATGTCTCCTGGAAAAAAAAATGTCTCCGTTCCCTTAGTCTCAGCCTCTTCTGCACAGATAACTCCCCCAATAAAGGCCAGTGAGTGCTCAAGAAGAAAGACATTGGTGGTAAAACTCTGCAGAGACATGCAGTGGAGTAAATTGCTAAGAAGTAGTATGAAAAGTGAAAAAAAATGGCTGCAAGAAGTAATACACCTAAACTATGAAGTGAAAGTGCACATTCAGTTAGACAAAGAGGAGGGAGGGGATGCTGGAGCAGAATAAAGGAGGACGTGTCAATCTGGAAACCCCACTATTCACATGCAGATGGAAAATAAATGTCTCAGAAATAAAGACGCTCTCCTCTCTTTTAAAATGTACACGTGCCCTAAAAGTCCTCTACAGGGTGAGATGTAGATACAGGGTGAGATGCTCAGCTAGTATAAACAGGCATAGTTCCATTTAAATATGTAGTACTGTGCTAATATACACCAGCTGAGGATCTGGCCCATTCGGTAGTCACCCCAGATAAGAAAAGATTACTGACCAGCATCCTTTGGTGGACCGATCTCAGACAACAAGTCTGAGTTGTGCAATGCTGTCAAGATTACTTCCCCACTCTGAACTTTAGGGTACAGATGTGGGGGACCTGCATGAGAAGCTCTAAGCTCAATTACCAGCTTAGATCTGGTCTGGCTGCCACCATTCACAAGCACTCCCTTCCTTGGTAGCCTTGAGAAACTTCACCAATTTTCTGGTGAACACAGATCCAAACCCCTTGGATCTTAAAACAAGGAGAAATTAACCATCCCCCTTCCTTTCTCCCACCAACTCCTGGTGGATCCAGATCCAACCCCCTTGGATCTAAAAACAAGGAAAAATCAATCAGATATTAAGAAAAAGGCTTTTAATGAAAGAAAAGAAAGGTAAAGGAAAACCCTCTGGGAGAGATTAGCATACCAGCTACACTCACAGACAACAGATTCAAAACACAGAGGATGCTCCCCTGGGCAAAAATCTTAATACACACAAGAATACCCAAATTTGATAATTCCCTTAATGGTACCAAGACAAGTTACAAAGAAAATAAACATAAACCTATTTATCCCTTTCTAAAACTTACTACTTTGATAAGAGGCTGGTTCCTTGATCTTTTTCACTCCGGCTGAAACTGAAACTCTAAACAAAGGAAAACTTCCCTCCTTCCTTTTGAAACATCATGTTCCCCCATTGGTTCCTCTGGTCAGGTGTCAGCTAGGCTAGGTGAACTTCTTAACACTTTACAGTTAAAAGAGGCATTAACCCTTAACTATCTGTTTATGACACGCCCCCCAAATCTCAGACAGTGTTGAACCACACTGGCGATGATTTCTTCCTAGAACTTTAGAATAAACAGATTAATAAAACACATGCACCTTTACATATACTACTAATTATGTAAAACTACAAGATTTTTCACATTTCAAGGACAATTTTAACCAGTTAACTCTGGGAAACTTTCATGGGAGAGTGCATCAGCTACTTTGTTAGAAGCTCCTGAAATGTGTTGAATTTCAAAATCAAAATATTGGAGAACTAAACTCCATCAAAGAAGTTTTTTGTTGTTTCCCTTGGCAGTATGAAGCCACTTTAGCGCAGCATGGTCGGTTTGTAGCTGGAAACGCCATTCCCAAATATATGGGCGTAGCTTTTCCAGGGCATACACAATGGTGTAGCATTCTTTTTCACTGATTGACCAGTGGCTTTCCCTCTCAGACAGTTTCTTGCTGAGAAACACGACAGGATGGAATTCTTGATCCGGTCCTTCCTGCATTAAAACTGCTCTTACACCACGCTCAGATGGATCTGTGGTTACTAGGAATGGTTTGTCAAAGTCTGGGGCCCTTAGCACAGGGTCAGACATGAGTGTCGCCGTAAGCTGGTTAAAGGCCTTCTGACACTCATCAATCCACTTAACTGCATTTGGCTGTGTCTTTCTGGTCAGGTCTGTTAGTGGGGCAGCGATTTGGCTGTAGTGTGGCACAAATCGCCTGTAATATCCGGCCAAGCCTAAGAAGGATTGGACCTGTTTCTTTGACTTTGGGACAGGCCACTTTTGGATAGCATCCACCTTGGCCTGTAGGGGATTTATTGTTCCTTGACCCACCTGGTGTCCAAGGTAAGTCACTCTGTTTTGGCCTATTTGACACTTTTTAGCCTTAACAGTTAGTCCTGCCTGCCTGATGCACTCGAAGACTTTTTCCAGGTGCTCCAGGTGTTCTGCCCATGAATCAGAAAAAATGGCCACATCATCGAGGTAGGCAACTGCAGATTCTCCCAATCCTGCTAGGAGACCATCTATTGGAAGATGGCGGGTGCATTTCGCAGCCCGAAAGGAAGCACATTAAATTCATACACCCCTGTATGGGTGATGAAGGCTGACCTTTCCTTGACGGGTTCATCTAGCGGTACTTGCCAGTAACCCTTGGTTAAGTCTAATGTAGAGATGAACTGGGCACGTCCCAATTTCTCCAATAACTCATTGGTGCGTGGCATTGGATAGTTGTTGGGATGAGTTACAGCATTTAGCTTACGGTAGTCCACGCAAAAGCGTATTTCCCCATCTGGTTTGGGAACTAGAACCACTGGAGATGCCCATGCACTGTTAGAGGGGCGGATTATACCCATCTGTAGCATGTTTTGGATCTCCCATTCTATAGCAGCTTGGGCATGAGGAGACACCCGGTAGGGTGTGGTTCTAATTGGGTGAGCATTACCTGTGTCAATGGAGTGGTATGCCCGTTCAGTCCGTCCTGGGGTGCCTGAGAACATTGATGCGAAGCTAGTGCACAGCTCCTTGATCTGTTGCCGCTGCAGACGTCCCAGGGTTGTGGAGAGGTTCACCTCTTCCACGCCACCGTCACTTTTTCCTTCATAGTAGACACCTTCAGGCCACTCAGCGTCATCTCCTCCCTGGGCTGTAAACTGACAAACCTTTAATTCTCTGGAATAAAAGGGCTTTAGAGAATTAACATGGTACACTTTAGGCTTTAGGGTTGAGGTGGGGAATGCTATGAGATAGTTAACAGCTCCCAGGCACTCTTGGACCATGAATGGCCCTTCCCATGACACTTCCATATTATGGGCCTGTAGCGCCTTTAAGACCATAACCTGGTCCCCTACTTTGAAGGAACGCTCTCTGGTATGTTTATCATACCAGGCCTTTTGCTTTTCCTGAGCATCCTTTAGGTTTTCTTTATCAAGGGCTAAAGAGTGTCGGAGGGTGCTTTGTAGGTTGCTTACAAAGTCTAGAATGTTAGTTCCTGGAGAAGGCATAAACCCCTCCCATTGCTGCTTCACCAATTGTAATGGCCCCTTAACCTCATGGCCATACACAAGTTTGAATGGTGAAAACCCTAAACTGGGATGTGGTACAGCCCTGTAGGCAAAAAGCAACTGCTGCAACACTAGGTCCCAATCACTTGTGGAGGCCAAGAATTAATTAATATAGGTTTGAAGGGATCTTAATGTATGTTAGCTAAGTTAAGATGTGACCCTGCATGCTGTAAGATATGTGGTACAGAGAGAATTGTGTGAAGAGTCATTACGACCTTGTGAATTGCAGTCTTGTTTTCTGTTCTAGTATTGCAGACAAATAAGATAGCGAATAGGCTTATGTATAAACAAATGCAAATGTTTATCTTCAATGTCTCCAAGATTACTAACCATTGTCTGTTACAGAGGTATAAATGATTGTTATGAATTGCTTACTAATTGAGAGAGATCCGTCCGGGACAAGGGGCAACCCAGTTCCTGACACTCTCTCCCTCTTGTGTTCACTAGAGAAATTAATAAAGTATTTTGATTTTGCTGCACCCAAACAAAAAGCGAGAACTTAGTTTTTCTTTGACAATTTGGGGGCTCGTCCGGGATGGCAATGCCCACGGACACACAGACGGCTACTACGGATCGTTCCCCTTCGAACCCCATGGCGCCACAATAGAGGCTGCACCAAACAAAAAGCGAGAACTTAGTTTTTCTTCGACACACTGGAGTGTTTATCTACGGATTTATGTATCATGGCCCCCAAAGTTCCATTAAACCTCTCCACCAGGCCATTGGTTTGATGGTGGTAAGGGGTGGCAACCAAGTGATTCATCCCATGAGCTTCCCACAGATTTTTCATTGTCCCTGCCAGGAAATTAGTTCCCGAATCTGTAAGGATGTTGGAGGGCCAACCTACCCTGGCAAAAATGTCTGCTAATGCCTGGAACACACTTTTAGCCCTGGTGTTGCTTAGAGCTAGTGCTTCCGGCCATCGGGTAGCAAAATCCATGAAAGTCAGTATGTACTGCTTTCCTCTGGGGGTCTTTTTTGGGAAAGGACCCAGAATATCCACAGCTACTTGCTGAAATGGGACCTCAGTTATGGGGAGTGGCTGGAGAGGGGCTTTGACCTGGTCTTGGGGCTTTCCCACTCGCTGGCACACCTCACAAGACCGGACATAATTTGCAACATCCTTGCTCATTCCCTCCCAGTGGAAAGACTTCCCCAACCGGTCCTTGGTTCTGTTCACCCCGGAATGGCCACTGGGATGATCATGGGATAAGCTCAAGAGCTTTACCCGGTACTTAGTTGGAACTACCAACTGTCTTTGAGGATGCCAGTCTTCCTGGTATCCACCAGAAAGAGTCTCCTTGTATAAAAGTCCTTGTTCTACAACAAACCGGGATCGGTTAGAAGAGCTGAGAGGTGGTTGGGTGCTCAGTGCCGCCACCCAAGCTTTCTGAAGGCTGTCATCTGCTTCCTGCTCAGCCTGGAACTGTCCCCTTGATGCTAGAGACACTAGTTCCTCCTTAGACTGTGGACTTGGGCTTGGTCCCTCTGGAAGCGATGTAGATGATGGGGTTGTTTTCGTTGATTGTGAACCGCTCTCCGCTGGTGCACTATGTGATATTTCAGGCTCTGGCTGAGCCTCTTGGGTAGGGTTGTCTGCTGCTTCTGCCAGTTCAGGCCCGCTGGTGCCCTCTGGCGTTGGAGTTGTAGATGGGTTTGCAAGCGCTGGAGTCAGTGCTGGCAACGGTTCTGGTGCTGGTTGCTTTGCCAGTTCCAGTTCTGGGTCTGGATTCACTACGGCTGTAGCATTCATGGGTAGAAGATCTGGTTCCACCACCTCTGTCTGGGTCTCTGGTAACACAGACAGGGCCCTGGAGGACGGCTCAGGAACAGGGATGGGTGTGGAAGCTTGCTTGGCCTGGCTGCGTGTGACCATTCCCACCCTCTTGGTTAGCTTCACATGGTTGGCCAAGTCTTCTCCCAGTAGCATGGGGATGGGATAATTGTCATAGACTGCAAAAGTCCACATTCCTGACCAGCCCTTGTACTGGACAGGCAACTTAGCTGGAGGCAAGTTTAAAGATTTTGATATGAATGGGTGAATGGTCACTTGGGCCTCTGGGTTGATGAATTGGGGATCCACTAAGGATTGGTGGATAGCTGACACTTGTGCCCCAGTGTCCCTCCACGTGATAACCTTCTTTCCACCCACTCTCAAGGTTTCCCTTCGCTCCAAGGGTATTTGAGAGGCATCTGGGCCTGGGGATCTTTGGTGTGATTGTGGTGTAATGAACTGTAATCGGTTGGGGTTCTTGGGGCAGTGGGCCTTTATATGTCCCAATTCATTACATTTAAAACATCGCCCAGCTGACTGGTCACTGGGCCGAGGTGGGTTGCTGGAGACTGGTGAGGTGGGACAATAAGGTGTCTGGGTCTTTCCTTGGGTTGTAGGTGCGGCCTTGGGTTGCCCCCAGTGATAGGGTTCGGTTTGCCCCCTCTGATATTCGCTCCAATTGCTAGTAGTTTTTTTCTTTTCTGCCACTTCCACCCATTTGGCTCCAATCTCCCCCGCCTCGGTTACAGTTTTGGGCTTCCCATCTAGGATGTACCTTTCTATTTCCTCAGGAACACCCTCTAAGAACTGCTCCATTTGCATTAGAAAGGACAGAGCTTCCAGAGATTCAGCACTTGCTCCTGATATCCAGGCATCCCAATTCTTTCTAATGTGGTAGGCGTGTCAGGTAAATGACACATCTGGTTTCCACCTTAGGGCTCGGAACCGCTGACGGGCATGCTCAGGTGTTAGTCCCATTCTGATTCTGGCCTTAGTTTGAAAAAGTTTATAATTGTTCATGTGTTCCTTAGGCATTTCAGCCGCCACCTCTGCTAAGGGTCCACTGAGTTGTGGTCTCAGCTCTATCATGTACTGGTCTATAGAGATGCTGTACCCAAGGCAGGCCCTTTCGAAATTTTCTAAGAAGGCCTCAGTATCATCACCTGCCTTGTAGGTGGAGAATTTTCTGGGATGGGAAGCAGTACCTGGAGAAGGGTTGTTAGGGTTGGCTGGTACGTCCTGCTTAGCCCTTGCTAACTCCAGTGCATGCTTCTGGGCCTCCCTCTGGATCTCCAAAGCCCTCTGGTGGTCAGCCTCTTTGGCTTTTTCTTCTTTTTCCTTCTCCTCCATAGCTCTTTTGTGTGCAGCCTCAGCCCTGGCCATCTCTCTGTCATGTTCCTTTTGGCTCTCCTCAGCCTGGAGTTTGGCTAATTCTAGCTGCTGTTGCATGGTTTTTTTTTCTTTGCCTGACATTTTCCCCCTGGTCCACCTTAGCTATCTGAGGGAGGGCGGGGGACAACTTGGAATCTTTGGTTACTGTAATGTGACTCTTTAGAAAAAAAACAAGTAAAACAGGTTTTTGAGACTTGCCTTGGCAATATGTTAATGACCCTCCAGTGATTACAGCTGGAGCTTCCCTTCTAACAAAAAGCCCTTTATTAGAATCTTTTATCTGTTTGCCTTCAGGGTATCTCTCCTTCACTGCTTCCCCAGCATCTCAAAGGAGGGAAAAAAATCTGGCTTTTGGTTCCTAAAAAATCCCTCATTGCTGCTCACCATGTCAAGGTTCCTTCCCCACTCTGAACTTTAGGGTACAGATGTGGGGGACCTGCATGAGAAGCTCTAAGCTCAATTACCAGCTTAGATCTGGTCTGGCTGCCACCATTCACAAGCACTCCCTTCCTTGGGTAGCCTTGAGAAACATCACCAATTTCCTGGTGAACACAGATTAAAACCCTTGGATCTGAAAACAAGGAGAAATTAACCATCCCCCTTCCTTTCTCCCATCAACTCCTGGTGGATCCAGATCCAACCCCCTTGGATCTAAAAACAAGGAAAAATCAATCAGATATTAAGAAAAAGGCTTTTAATGAAAGAAAAGAAAGGTAAAGGAAAACCCTCTGGGAGAGATTAGCATACCAGCTACTCTCACAAACAACAGATTCAAAACACAGAGGATGTTCCCCTGGGCAAAAATCTTAATACACACAAGAATACCCAAATTTGATAATTCCCTTAATGGTACCAAGACAAGTTACAAAGAAAATAAACATAAACCTATTTATCCCTTTCTAAAACTTACTATTCTGATAAGAGGCTGGTTCCTTGATCTTTTTCACTCCGGCTGAAACTGAAACTCTAAACAAAGGAAAACTTCCCTCCTTCCTTTTGAAACATCTTGTTCCCCCATTGGTTCCTCTGGTCAGGTGTCAGCTAGGCTAGGTGAACTTCTTAACCCTTTACAGGTAAAAGAGGCATTAACCCTTAACTATCTGTTTATGACAAATGCATAAGGATAAGGAGAGAAGAGTGCTTTAAGGATGGCCCAAGTAGCAGCATAAGGGCACTGCTGTGTCATGGATGTGCTATGTGCCTTGCTCTCAAATAGCGTTGTTATTTTGCACACCCATCAGAGGACAGGTGGGCACCGTGGAAAAAGCAGGGTTTGCACCATTCCAAATGCCTAACTTAGATACCTCATTTTGCACCCACATTCCAGAATTTGGCTTTTTAAACACATTATGTGTTAGCATAATTTATCATGCTTTATTGGGGACCTTAGCTCCTGCAGGAATGGAAATGTAACTCTCAAGGCCCTAGGAGGAAGTCTCTGTGTGATAGAATGGCAACTACATACACCTGGAGACGCTGACTAGTGTGTATGTGTACCACTGGCCTCTAGTGGCTGGCTAAAAGAAGAAATAGATTTTCTGTTCCAGAAATATAGTTTCAGAGATTACTGGAACAATTTAGAATCAGTTTGATCAAAATTCCATTGCTTTGCAAGATGTACTCAGTGATTCATCTTAGACGACGCAGAGAACAACTCATCAGCAACATGAAGATCATCTAAAACTGCTGTGGCCTAAGGATATTGTAACTTGTGCTAAGAGAACAAGGGGACACTTTTACCTTTCCCCATCCCTTTTGGGTGTTGTAACATGGGAAACTGTGGGGCTACATACTAAGTTGATGTGAGTCAGAATTAGTCCCTAGCTAAGAAGCTGTGTTGATTTCCATCAGCTGAGGATGTTTTTCTACATTTACATCTTGGTTTTTTGTGACTGTTTCTTTTGGAAGCATTGCTCTACAAATTAAAGAGGAGAGTAAGGGTGGGGTGATGCCTAGAATAACAGCATATATGAGAAATAGGTCAAGTGAATTATCCACAGAAAACCCTCTCACCACTTAAATGATACTTAAAAAGTTAGTACAGAAGACCTGCGTCCTTCATTTTGATTTACATAAGTAAACACAGTAAGACTCATACAAAATTGATGTGAAAATTAAAACTCTAATTAGAAATTCACAAATCAAACTATAAGGTTTGATTCTACTCTCACTTAACTGCTATGACATCATTGGCTTTGATAGATACTCCTGATTCTCACAAGTGTGAGAGCAGAGTCAGGGCCCAAGAGCATAATAGTGTGCTCCTTAATGGGCAGAGGAGAACTTTGAGTCTTATTCTCACTGATGTCAGCATTTGGGATGGGACTGGTGGGCTTGACAACAGATGGCAGACACAGTTTTTGTTTTTAAATAACCCATTTCTCTTCAAATTATGCACATCTTCAAAAATGTGCCATATTTCTAATAAATGATAGAGAAATCACAAACTAGACTTGATGGCCATGGACTTGATTCAGTAATGGGCTTGATCCCAGACCCTAGACTCTTGTTGATTTTCAATTGGCTTTGTGTCAGGATCTAAATGAAGAGATGGACTAACAAGCCCTTAACATATCTTCTTATATATAAAAATAGATGTAAGCTTTTTTGCAAAGTGAATTGGAAAACCTGTGTAAGCCTTTCAAAACTCAAAATTCAGTTTGTTTTTTTTAAATGCTTTCTTGAGACCTTCAGGCTGCTGGCTGAGAAGGCAGAGTTGATTTTTTGGAATTGTCTGTCTGTGTCTGTTTAATAAAACTGTTGTCTTAACATTGGGGGAGTGGGGAGCCAAAATGCCATGAAAAGTAAAAGGGAATGGGTGGTGCGGGGGGCGTATCCAAACTTTAAGCTTGTATGGAAAATGTTTGCAAAGCAGGCTGATTCTCCTGAATTTGCCAATCCATTACACAACAATAATACATGGACTGTGTGACTAAGAATACTAAATAGTAAGTACAGAAATCAATTCCGTTCAGTGAGGATTCAAATCCCCTTGAGTCTTTAAATTTTTTTTTTAAGGTTTTAAGGAGGTGGTGAGGGGGTTGACATCTCTTCTATAAATGCACAGAATTACTGAGCACAGGGGATTTATTTAACCAGAAAACTTACATTATTGAGATTAGACATCTCGTTTTCAAGGTGCTCCTGGAAGATAATGACTTCCATCCCCATAATTCACTGTAGACATCAGTTTTGTCTGGTAGTATATAAATGGGCCTGAAGATGGAATTTAGCAGTTTTCACTCTGTATTGCAGTACAGAATAAGGTAGAATTAAAAAAAATGGGCCACTTACTCTGGATTTCAATAGTTATGTGGGCAGACAATTTAGTCAATTAACTTTATTTATGAAATTTACACTTTTCCTGTTGTTGGGCTCTGATAGAATGATGGTCACCTTGATTTTGAGGATGACGTTGACAATCATTGTTTGTACTAATGGGTGTACTCCACAGACCAATTGGGGAAGAGCCACCGCACTGGCCACAGAGCCATTTGCTTTGTTATGTTGCTTGAGCTGCAGTTTGTTTCTACACCTGGCGCTGTGATTCCAGCTACTCCATGTGATTCTTGTCAAAGTCGTGGCCAGCCACCCTTACGGTATGGGGTCATGCAATATGATCAATCGCCAGTTGCTCAAAGGTTGAGTCAGAAATGTTTGTTTTGCGCAGACTTTGTTTCACAGTCTTTCTGAAGATTTCATCTGCCCTCCCTGCTTACAATTGCCAGAATATAAGACTTGTTTTGATAGTTGAGTCTCAGGCATTCAGATTACATGGCCAGTCCATTTAGTTCCTGCTGCTAGGCTCTGATCTCCTTGCCACCCACAGAGTGTGTTGAGTTCCTGCTCAAGGACCTGAAGTGCACCCTAATGACTGTCACTGTGGTAATCCAGCTAATATGTCAATTTAGTGTTGTGTTATGTGGGGAGAAAGGAGATGATCACAGAATCACAAAATATAGGGAAGGGATATTAAGATGTCATCAAGTCCAGCCCTCCATACTGAGGCAGGACCATGTAAACCTAGATCAACCCTCACAGGTGTTTGTCTAACCTGTTCTTTAAAAAGTCCAGTGATAGGGATTCCACAACCTCCCTTGCAAGCCTATTCTAAAACTTAACTACCCTTGTACTCAAACAGTTTTTCCTAATATCTGACTTAAATCTCTCTTGCGACAGATTAAGCCCATTACTTCTTGTCCTAGTGTCAGTGGACATGGAGAACAATTGAGCACCATCCTCTTTATAACAGCCCTTAACATATTTGAAGTTTATCGGGTCCCCTCTGTGTTTTTTTTTCTCAAGACTAAACATGCGTAGATTTTTACCTTTTCCTCAGAGGTCAGGTTTTCTAAACCTTTTATCATTTTTGTTGCTCTCCTCTGGACTCTCTCCAATTTATCTGCAGTGCTCCAACTGAGTATGAAGTCTTGTAAGGGAGTTAATTGAATTTTGCTATGTTTGTGTGACTTCTGGGTTATATTTGATTTCAGAGTAACTGATGGGTCTGTTTGTTTATTGGTGTCTCATAAAGAGGGCATTTGTGAGCCACCTAATGTGCTCACACAGGGGAGGAAAGGGCGGTCAGGTGCTCCCATTCTCTGCTCTGTGGACTACCCACATCGCCAGTCTGTGCAAGGGGCAGAGCAAACACCACTGGGCTGCAACTACCCCTATCATGTAGATGTGTGGAGAGTGGATGGAATCTTGGCTTTGGCCCCCAATCCAACAGTCAGTGCTGCAGAGTCAGTATGGAGAGGGTGATTACCTGTATTGGGGAAAGGCTGGCATAGTTTATTGGACCCATGGAATGAGGGAAAAGTAGGGACTGAATTGTGACTCTGAGGGCAGGTGTACACTTAAAATGCTGCAGTGGCTCAGCTTCAGTGAAGACACTATTATGCCAACGGGAGAGCTTCTCCTGACAGCATAGCTACTGCCTCGCATGGAGGTGGATTAACGAAGTCGATGGGATAAGCCCTCCCACCAACATAGCGCTCTCCACATCTTGGGCTAGGTCAGTATCTTTGTCACTCGGGGTGTGGATTTTCCATGCCCCTGAGCGACGTAGTTCCACTGACGTTCGTTTGTAGTATAGACCTGGCCTGAGTCCCAGCCTGACCGTGACCACCTCCTGAGGGTGCACAGGCTACATGTTGCCCCTTACTCAGGGCAGATTGCAGGGTCCAAATGTAGCCTTAAAAATGTCAAGGAGGCCTAGAGATTTGGGTGAGAAATCTTTTATTGTACAGGAGTAGAAACTTACTACAAACCCAATTGTGACGCGGCTCGGCCGCGGTTTGTCCCTCAGCGGGGCCCTGGGGGACGCCTTGGCCTCACTACTAAAAGCCTGAAGCTCGGTCCTTGGTTAGGGCGGGGCAACAAACCCAGAGTCAATAGGCTCAGGCCCTCAGGCAGGGCTAAGCAGCACAGTTATGAGCCCAGCCCTTAGGTCAGGGTGGGGCAACAAACACAGAGTCAATGGGCTCAGGCCCTCAGGCAGGGCTAAGCAGCATAGTTTTGAGCCCAGCCCTTAGGTCAGGGCGGGGCAACAAACAGTGAGTCAATATGAGGTTTCGGCCTCTTCGGGCCAGGGAAAAGGGGGGAGCGCCCCACCCAGGATTTGGGTGGCAGGGGGGGACGCAGGCCCTCCCACTCCACTGCGTCCCAGCCCGGGGCCCTAGCAGCAACGGAGACCCACTGCTGTCAGTGGGGATCCAGGCCGCAACACACTGACATTGGTTCTGGCAGTGCTGGAGCCAGACTGGGGTCGGCTACCCCCGGGCTACTTCCACTCTCCCCCTTATCGAGTACCTGAGTTGTCATGGTGTCACCAGCGGTCTCGTCACCTCCCCCGCACACCATGCCCTGCCCCAGCCCGGAGCCCCCTCTCGCACCCTGAACTCCTCATTTCTGGCCCCACCCTGGAGCCCACACCCCCCAACTAGGGCCCTCACCCCCTCCTGCACCCCGACCCCAATTTTGTGAGCATTAATGGCCCACCATACAATTTCTATTCTCATATGTGGCCCTCGGGTCAAAAAGTTTGCCCATCCCTGTTTTAGAGAGAACCCAGAAGTATGGAGGTGGATGTAGGAGTGGGAATTGGAGCAAAAAAAGTTAAATGAACTTTTGCAAAAAAATTGAGTTTGGGAGATAAGGTTCAAGAGTTTTCCATTTTATAAAGACTGGTTTGCATATTCTTAATGTAGAGTGTGGCTTTGCTGCTTTAGACATATTTCTGCTGCTAATCACTCTCATTTCCCCATACGTACTACGGAAAAGCACAATATTTTCCTCACATAACTCTTCCTAATTAAATTTGATCTGCTAGGTTCTTTTTAGCTTTTGCAACCCCAAATTATTTGTTAAAATAACTCTGCCAAGTGGTATTTAAGCAGACCTGCTGATGATTGCACCTATAATACTCATCCTAATACACCACTATTGGCCTATTCTGACTCATCATAATTATCAAAGAAACTAGTTTCACAGCAATAGGCACTTTGGGCCTGGAGTCCTATAGATCATGAGACTTATAGTCTAGACCTACCATCAGATCAGGACTCTTGTAGGTCATCAGATCAATGAATTAGTGTAGCTCTCAAATTTTGTCTTTTCTCCTAAAAAGGCATCCTGATATATTATGAATTCACAAATCTAGAATAGCAAGTTCAAGATCTCAGTCCTTGTCTTCAAGACGCTCAACAGCCTGCACCCAGCATATATCAAAGATCCCCTAAAGCTCTGGGATAAAGACTGTGGCCAACAGCTCTGCTCCTCAAGCACAATGGGACTTCCTGCCATAAGGTTAAAGCTTGTCTGTGCAGGAACAGAACTTCTTCTTCCAGGAGGGTTCCTGTGGGTGCTCCACCTTAGGCGTCTTGGCACCCCACGCTTGTAATTGGAGATTTGTAGTAGTAGTGCCCCAGTTAGCCTCGCATGAGTGGCAGACGTCTCGCACCGCTCTGAGTGGCCACTTAGTGCGCGCAGCCAACCACCCCCTCAGTTCCTTCTCTACCACCTTAGGAATGAGTCGGAGCGACAGCAGCGCCCGTCTATCTCGTAGATTGCTTATATTCCCATCTTTATTTATCCTTTTTGCCAGTTTTCTTCTGTTTTCCTGTCCTCATTTACCCATTAAAAATAAATTATTTTGTTAGCCCCCTCCCCGCCACCAGCAGGTCTCTGCCGATGATGACTGAGCTATGACTGTTTCTATAGATCTGGACTTCCTCAGGCTTTAAACATTGCCTGACCTGCAGGCTATCTATTCCTGTATCCGGTGGTCACACTCAGTGCATCTGCTGGCTCGGGGAAACCCACATACCACAGAAGTGTCCACATTGCAAGAAATTATCTGCCAGGACACTGAAAGCCAGGGACTACCAACTACAATTATTAATGATGGAGAAATCCCTCAGGCCAGCCTCTGATCCAGAGTCCAGGACTCCTCCTGGCCAATGGTCTCCACCAGCAGCCTCAGACAAGGGCTCCACGCAAACCGTGTCTAAGGACCCTGCATCTAAAAAGGTGACCAAACATTGGTCGCAGTCATTGCCACAGAGAGATCTCCCTAAGAAGAAGCAGTCTCCTGGTAATAAATCTGCCCCGGTACCAACGGCACCGAGAACCTTGGACCAAGAGGCACCGGGAACATCCGGTACCGAGTCATCCTGAGGAGCCAAGTCACCGACACGGCCAGGCTGTCACTCAGTTGCATGAGCTAAAGCTAAGCTCTCTAGCTCGGCACTGACAGTGCCGAAGAACGCCTCAGCATCCGCTAGTGTAATGGTGCCACCTGCTGCATATACACAGCCTCACAAGACCTCTGCACCGTCAGAGCATACTACATTGCCATCTGTGGCACCGAGCTTCCCGGTACCACAACCCTTTACCAGACAGGCAGACCTGGCAATCTCCTCCATGCCGGGAACACCCCTCTTTGGCACCGACGGTACCCCAGTCACACCAAATAGGCACTCCTAGTGGATCTACACCTCCACTATCTAGTGATGAGGATGAAGAGGATGATTCAGATCTTTATACCCCTCATCATTCCTCCCTGAAACTAGAACCAACAACTACCTATGCAAGGGCAAAGCTTGCAGGCACAACATGGATACCATCACCCATTGTTATGCCACCCAATTGGCCATATTGGGACCCGTGGGCAATCTACAGCGCCCAAAAATCTTAAACCTCCCAACCCACCAGCATCAATGGCCACCCGGTCCCCTTCACCCATGAACTCACCATCATCGGAGTTCCAGGAGGAAAGGGGGAGGAGCCAGAAGAGGCTTCTGAAGGCAACACACTGCCACCCACCCATATTTCGTCCTCGTCCTCGGACGAAACAATTATGCCACTGCCTCCCACCACAGGAGATGATTTCAAGTCCTTCCAGGACTTATTCAAAAGAGTTGCAGAATCTCTAGACATCTCTTTATCAGAGCTGCCAGAGACCCAGCATAAACTTACTGACATCTTGCAGGCATCCCCATCAGCAAAGTTAGCTTTGCCCATTAACGCTGCTCTAAGGGATCCTGTAAAGATAATATGGCAGACATTGGCCATTTTCCCACTCTCCTGTAAATGCTCAGACAGAAAATATTATGTACCTGTGAAAGAGGCAGAGTTCTTATTTACTCAGCCGGCTCCAAATTCACTGGTCGTAGAGGCAGTAAACCAAAGGGGAAAACAGCACCAGTCAAAAACCACTCCTTATGACAAAGACTGGAAAAGGCTTGATCTCTTCAGATGCAGAGCCTATTCCTCGGCCTCACTGCAATTTCACATAGCAAACTACTCTGCTCTGTTGGCAAAATACACCTACAACACGTTTAATAAAATGACATATTTTATTGAACAAGTGCTGAAGTAGTCAAAGAAGCAATACAAAGCTAACATTGCAGAGGGCTCCTCAATTGCCAAAACAGCATTGCAGGCCTCCCTTGATTCTGCTGATATGGCAGCTCGTTCCATCACCACGTCCATGGTCTTGTGTCAAGCGTCATGGATCCACCTCTCTAGATTTCCTAGGGAAGTACAAGCCACAGCTGAGGACCTGCCCTTTGAGGGACAAAAACTATTTGCAGAAACCACAGATGCATCCCTACATACCTTTAAAGGACTCGAGAACCACCTTGAAGACCTTTGGTATTTATGTCCCCTGAAACAAGAAAAAACAGGGCAGATTTTATACCCAAAGATTCCGTCCCTCCCTGTACTCCCAACCCCAGAGACAATACGATCAAGCAAAAACAAGCAAGGCGCAGGCAGAACCAGGATCAAATTGCCATGTCTCAACCTTCAACATCCCGTCAATCATTTTTAAGTATTGGTCCAGGGCTCAAGACCTCTATCTTCTCCCATGCTGAATTATCAGATGACCTCCAGTCTCTTTGGAGACCACCTGCTACCACACTACCCAGTCTGGAACAACATCACTACAGACAAATGGGTGCTGGAAATCATCCAGAAGGGATACTCTAATCCCATTTATTTCTACTCCCCCTACCCACCCACCTTCCCCATCCCTCTTCAGGGACCCCTCTCACGAGACCCTGTTGCAGCATAAATAAATCATCTCCTGCAACTAGGAGCCGTGGAAATAGTACCACTCCAACACAGAGGAAGAGGGTTTTCTTCCCATTATTTTCTCACACAGAAAAAGAATGGGGGCTGGAGACCAATTCTGGACCTACGCAAGCTCAACAAGTTTGTAAGGACGCAGCACTTCAAATGGTTACCCTGGCAACCATAATTCTGGCATTAGAGAAAGGAGATTGGTTCTCATCTCTCAACCTACAGGATGCCTACTTCCATGTCACCATTCATCCTGCACACAGATGATTTCTGTGCTTCACACTAGGCCATCAACATTACCAATACAAAGTACTACCCTTTGGCTTGTTGACAGCCCCAAGACTATTCTCCAAAGTCCTAGCCGTCGCCGCAGCTCACCTCCACAGGCTAGGGGTAATGATCTTCCCATACCTGGACGATTGCCTCAGAAGAGCACCAACTTAGCAGATGGAAGTACAAGCTACACAAACCACTATAACTCTATTCACCAACCTAGGGTTTCAAATATACATCCAAAAGTCCACCCTGGACCCTGTGCAACAACTAGAGTTTATAGAGGCCTATCTTGACTGTCTTGGAGCACAAGGAAGATTACCCCAACAGTGATTCCTCAACCTAACCAGGCTGATCACGGACAGCCCCCAAACATCTGCAAGGGCCTGCCTACAACTCCTTGGGTACATGGCTGCTACAACTTATATAGTCAAACATGCCCTACTGCATATGAGATGCCTACAGGCCTGGCTCCACACCTGCTATACGCCACACAAGCATTCCCTCCACAAACAGCTCACTATGCCCTGCACAGTGAAGGATTTCCTCAAGTGGTGGATGTAACCTCAAAACGTCTGCTTAGGGGTTCCATTTCAACAAAAAGCTCACACTATAACAATTACCACAGATGCCTCCCTAGTGGGATGGGGAGCCCATCTGGACAACAACACCATCCACCATCCGTTGGTCCCCAGCAGAAACCAACCTACATATAAACATATAAACCCCACGTTGACGCCAGGGAGGCATCCCTTCACACACTCGATGTCCATAGAGCTCTGGCCTTCTACCTAGAAAGAACAAAGACATTTAGAAAATCGTCACGTCTCTTTCTCTCAGTCACAGAGCGATCCAAGGGTGAGGCCATCTCTAAACAAAGACTATCAAAGTGGATTTCTGGCTGTATCCACCTGTACTATCATCAGAACAACATCCCTGCTCCACCTGGGATTCCTATGCACTCCACCAGAGTGCTATCCATGTCAGAAGCGTTCCTCAACAATGTACCCATTATAGACATTTGCAGGGCAGCTACCTGGGCCTCAGCCATTCCTCTGCCGACACTCAGTTAAGACTCTCGGTGCTATCCAATGTCAACAAAGATATGCTGACGCCCATCTTTCCATTGAGGGGTACTGCTCCATAGTCACCTAAAGTGGAGCACCCACAGGAACACTCCTCGAAGAAGAAGAGAAAGTTACTCACCCTGTGCAGTAACTGAGGTTCTTCGAGATGGTTGTCCCTGTGGGTGCATCACTGCCCTCCCTCTTCCCTTCTACTCTGGAGTTTCATGCTGATTCTCTGAGGTAGATAAGGAACTGTGGGATGGTTGGCTGCACACGCTAAGTGGCCACTCAGAGCAGTGCAAGATAGGTGCCACGTATGCACGGCCAACTGGGGCACTGCTACTACAAATCTCCGATTACAAGCACAGGGCACCAAGACACCTAAAGTGGAGCACCCACAGGGACAACCATCTCAAAGAACCTCAGTTACTGCACAAGGTGAGTAACCCTCTCTTTTCCAGAGATCAATGTGAGACTGTGGAACAAACTACCCTTGGAACTAGGACTATCACACACTCCACCACCTGCTACTGCAAGTGCATGGTTCACTACTTCAACTTTATCTTCCCTAATATAAACACATAGCAACTTGTATATGAACAACCACCACCAAAGCAAAACACAATACACCAATACACACAGTTTTCTCAGAGAGGATGAGGGAAAGAACAAACCACATGCCAGGTGTTAGTCACATCACTGAATGCACTACTGGAAGGCATTTGGATATTAAGGTGATGAGGGTGGTTTAAAATCCTATATAGAATAGGTACAGTCAAAGTTAATGGCTACATTGCAAAGGGTGTGAAATGAGTCTTTCATGAAAATGTCCTCAGTGCAAATGCAGCACTTTTCAAGAGGGACTACCCTAAAATCACATATTAAAGAAATTGCGTCTGGGGCAGGAACTGATCAATGACCTTTTAATTGAGTTCTTTTGCTATGATTGATATATATGTGTTGGCAAAACCAATAAAGCTCACCAACTATCCACATCTAGGGCAGTTTCCACATTGAGGTTGTTTCTTCGTGCTCCCCATTTTTTCTTCCTCAACTTTTAGTTCTTTCTTTTTCTTTTTTTATTACTCTTTCTGAGATTTAAGAAATATTTTTCTTACAATATCATGTAGAAAGTATCTCTGTTTCAGTTCCAGCTTTGTCATGGTGATTTTAAAGCCAGTCCTCACTGGGTTAATATATGTTTCCCAGTTTCAATTTCCAGTTCTATATGTGATAAGAGTCTGCCCCTGTTTTGTACATTAGACTCCAGTTAGGTAATTTCCTAGTTTCACTGTTTCTCAGACCTTGGCTTATGGAGCACAACTTGTGCTTCTGTCACAACGATGGAGAAAGAACAACTGAAACAAGAGTTGGCCCTCTGTCTTGGAGAGTTTCCAGTTGTGGGCGTATCACTTTGTCAAGAAAAGCTTCCTTGTACACTATGCCTCTTTGGGGTGCTACACAGCAGTTGAATTCTGCTAAAGAAGGTAACTAGTACAGGGTAACAAGAAAGTGGGTTGTTGCCTTTTTTAGCTTCTTTATGATCTATAAACGTGGGCTTTTTAAAAAAAATAAACTTTTTTAAAAAAATTCTTCTTGCTTTTTATCTTAGGAATATAAGGAATGTTAAAGCTGTTTTCCTTAGAGGACTTCTTGAAAAACTCAGAAGGCATGTGCTTCCTTAGGTCCTACTCTAAGTTGCTGTGATGTAAAATGTGTTTGAGATAAACATGTATTAACAAAACAACACCAACAAAAAAGAGTTTTAAACAGTCTGGATAAAAATCACATCTCCTCTTTCAGATTTCATTTCCTTGATAGCTGTGATGTCATCCTACTAGTTCTCCAGTCATCATAGATTTTCCCAGTCTAGACAATGTTACAAGAGTGCACTAAAAAAGAGAGCTGATGATAATATCTAGTTCTTATTAGTGCTTTTGATCCATACATCAAAGTGCTTTGCAAAGAAAGCGAGTTTCATTATAACCACTTTACAGATGAGGAAACTGAGGCACGGAAGTTAAACTATTTGCCCGATGTCACACAGCAAACCACTGACTGAGCCAGGAATTGAGTGCAAGTCTCTTAAATTGCAATCCAGTGCTCTATCTGTACAGCATGTTTAAATGTTTAAAAAAAGAAACAAGCAGGAAAAACCAACGAATTAACCAACCTAGGGTGGTTGATGGGAAGCCTTCCCAGCTATCTTTATGCATCACAAAGAAGCAAAAAGACCTTTTTGGGTCTGTCTTTTTGGTTTTTGGGGAGTTTATGGTAGAAATTCAACTGTGAGATGTGTTGTTCCACCAACTTTTGCAGCATAGAAAACTCAAAGGGGGCAGAATTACACTGCAAAGAAGTGACCTGGACAGGTATAGGCGGTCAGGGCTATGGGCAATGAGAGGGAAGTCTGGCATTTACAAATACAGTTTTCCCAGTTCCACCCCCAACGCACCCCTACCAAATTAAAGTAAATTTCATCTTGTCTCTGATACTGTCAGATTATTACTTGGTCATATAACCAAGCACTACAGTTGTCATTGGGGAGGTGTGGAATGAGGGCTAATAGGTTGGGAGGGAACAAGATCCACAAGAGAATCTAATCTTAAATTATTCATAATAAGAAACAGTTTGAGAGCCATTGAGCTAGTTTCCTTCTTTCTTCCTTATTTGCCTGGAAGTCAGGTCAGTACCAATATGTGCTATTATAACTTGAACTTCTCGAATCAGTGGCACTCTGCTAATTTACACCAGTTCATGATATGGGCCATTGTCTTTCTCTCCTGTAAGATCGCTCCTTCTCACCATTCTCTGTCACGGTGGACAGCGCCAGTATCCCCCTAGTTACACAATCCGTAACCAGAGTCCTTGACTCAGCCCTCTTTGACTTCCTCACTTCTAGTATTTTCTAATGGCAAAATTGATTATTTCAGTCTTAGTTTGCATCATCAAATTGTTGACATGTTGGATTGCTGTTGGGAACTTACTCCTTTGTAGGTAGGTAAGAAATCAATTTCTTCTGAGTGATTCAGTTCAAAATGAGAATAAATCTAGGCCCAGATTGCAACGGTAGGTTCCTAAATGTAGGCACTTTTTATATTTAGGTCCCTAAATCTGAATGTAAGTATCCAACTTCAGACACCTACGTTCAAAAATGTGCACTGCAGTGTGTGAATAACTGATATGTCAATGCACTGGCTAAATCAAAAGGGAAAAATATATTATTTTGTGTTGAACAAAACACTTAGTTTGACTTGAGATAAAATTTTGTATTTTGAATGTTTTTAACCTTTTTCTGCTTACATAAAATTGAAGTAAAATTCTAAATGAAAAGGCATTATGAATCAAAACATTTTGTTTAGAAAATGCCAGAACAAAACTTTTCAACTTGGGGGCTATTTCTCCCCAATTTTATTTATTTATTTAATCCAAAACAATTTGAGAAATTCAACATTTAATTCATGAAATGTTTGTCCATATGAATCTGAATTTTTTGGCCCAAACAAGGTTTGACTGAAAAATGTCATGCTGCTGTAGTTCACAGTAGTTAAGATGTTTTATCTACCGTTTTTCTGTATACAAAATAAACATTTTTGTAAAATTCCTGTTCTGTACTTTGTTTGCAATGTTATTGTAGCCATGTTGGTCCCAGGATATTAGAGACACAAGGTGGGTGAGGTAATATCCTTTATTGGACCAGGGCCGGCTCTGGCTTTTTTGCCGCCGCAAGCAAAAAAAAAAGGGGCAGGGGGAGACGGCCGGAGTGGCAAAGCAGGGGAAAAAAACAAAAACAAAAACACGACGTGGCTGGAGCGGCAAAGCGGGGTGGGGGGGAACACGGCGCGCGGCCGGCAAAGCGGGGGGAGGGAGGGGGACAACAGCACGACCGGCAAAGCAGGGGAAAAAAACAAAACAAAAAACCCTACAAGGTGGCCGAAGCCAGGGTGCAGGGGTACTCCCTGTGCTGCAGAGTGCGCGCCTGGTCTAGTGGAGGGGAGGGGTAAGGGGAGGGAGTGGGGGGGAGAGAGAGAAGAGGGGCAGCCAGCGCTTCAGCGGGGTGCTTGCCACACAGCCCCTCCTGCCGCGCTACCTGCCGGGAGAGCTCCACGCTGCTCTGGTCGGCGGGGAGGGAAGGACGCAGGCTGCCCTGCAGAGTTTGCTGCAGGGTGTTCCCTCCTCCGTGCCGCCACCCCCTACAGGGTGGCTGGAGCAGCGAACAAAAAAAAAAGCGGCTGTGCCACCCTATGATTGGGCGAAATGCCGCCCCGTAGAATCTGCCGCCCCAAGCACGCGCTTGCTCGGCTGGTGCCTGGAGCGGGCCCTGTATTGGACCAACTTCTGTAGATGAAAGAGACAAGCTTTTGAGTTTATACAGAGCTCTTCTTCACATATTACCTCATCCACCTTGTCTCTCTTGTTGTATACTTGTCAAATAAATGAAGTAAATCCAGCATGCTTGCTTTGAGTTCTTCGTATAGTCCACTGCTTTTAGACAGAAGAAGTTTTATTTCCATTATGATGATAAACTAGATGGTAACAACAACGTGTAAAAGACTGTATTTTCCTAATCCATCATAATCAGTCATGCCATGCTTTTGTTTTGTTGGTAAACATTGTTCATTAATTTTGGAAACAGTGTGTGCTAGTGCAGGCAAGCCTGTCTCATTTGATAATGGGATCTGAATCCAGTGGATTATTGCAGGGGATTTTATCTTGCTGTAATCTCCAGGGAGAAATGTACAAACAGCTGGGAGGACAAGAAGGAGCTGCATTGTGCGTCTGGAATTCCTTGAAACAGAATTTTGGAGTGCTGGAGTTGAGCATCATATTAAAATGAATCTTTTCTGTTTTTCATTGGTAAGTCTACTTGCATTTTATATCTATGATTTGTTACCATATTACTGGTTTTGTAAACTGAGCTGACACGTGACCAGAATGAGGACAGAGATTAAAGTTATTGTGTGGACAACTGTACATTGAATGTATCATACAAAAAGCCCACCTGGGGGGAAAAAAGAGGTGTGTGTATAAAAAGCTGAAGATAGGGAAATATGATTCAATTAAAATAAAATGTAAAGTAAATAGGGTGACCAGATGTCCTGATTTTATAGGGACAGTCCTGATATTTGGGGCTTTTTCTTATATAGGCTCCTATTCCCCCCCACCGTCTGTCCCGATTTTTCTCACTTGCTATCTAGTCACCCTAAAAGTAAATACAAGTAGATATTTGGGAGCTTTTGAGGACACACTGCGTGCTGCCTATGATATCTGTGAAACTTTACTGTTTAGAAACTGAACTGCTAAATGTTGCAAATTTGACTCCAAAAAACTTAGAATGTTTCCTATTTGTATCTCAATTTTGAAATAAATTAATGCTTAGTTTGTTCTGTTGTTTCTAAGACGCTTCAAGGATACTGAGACCCATATTTTCTTGTTTATGAAGTACCACAAAACTTTTCCTAGCATGTTTCCCATTAGCAGAGTATTGTGAATGCACAATCTGAGGCACTAAATTAGTCATATGGCTGCGTTCACTCAAGGATATAGAAATTGATTACGTCCTTTTCTCCCTTCTCTTGCCGGAGGAGAACTGGTCAGAGTTAGCAGGTAGAATCAGATTTGCAAAGTCCATGGAGACTCTTTTTTTCAATGGTTTATCTTCCAGCGCCAAGACTGTATATTAATAGTGACAAATTTGTATATTTGCTATATTTATGTAGTACACTACACCTGTCTGCCAGTTTGTCTTCTCCTTTCCAGATATTTTAGTGTATATGCAGAAAGAAAGAAAGAAACATATTTTTAAACTGCATGTCATGCTTATAGTACAAGTATTAGTGGTTCCATTTGTGTAAATTGTGGTTCTCTTTTGTTAAAGCTACTTCACAGCAGAATGCCCAGGATTTATTTCTGCTTTTGGAACTTGAAAATAAAATGCAGCAGATTTTCAGGGCTTTTCTTCCCAGAGCTTCCTCAATGAACAGTAATAACTGTCAGAATCCAGTGATGCTTTTGGTCCCAGTTTCATATGAATAACTTTTCTGTTGGTCAAAGTTAACACCTAAATGTATGTGCAAAATGGCAGTTTGGCCATCAGAGAAGCTTTAATTTGTGGAATTATCTAGGACTGTAACTGGCACAGTTATACCAGTCTTTTATCATTACATCAGAGCACTTGCGTTTGATGCAGTCCAGCTGTTAAGAAATAAGACTACTGCGTGTTGTTGTCAGATGAAAAACAGGTGCACAGCCAAAAAGATGGGTACACCGTGTGGGTAAAGAGTGGGAGACCCATTTTTTTCCCCAATTTAAATGACTTCCCCAACTAGTACTGCTCTCATTGTGACTCAAACAGAAAATGCAATATAGCCGCCCTATGTGTGAAAGTTAGTGTTGGTATAGCTTCTTTATGAAATAGTTCATCTCATTTAAAGTTTGGTTCTAAGAAGTTAATCTATATTCTTTGAAGGATCTCTACATGAGCCGTTCTGAATACTGAGATAATCCTTTGAACAGTTGGCAAAACATCTCACATCATATCAAAAACTGCATTAAGACAATTCATTGGTCACTAATCCAGATATGCCACTTCATAAAAACTAGGTCCATGTGCACTCATCCCTACTTGTCTGATGAAGTGCAATTCTTTGCTAAAACAGGATTGTCTGTCTTGAAAGTGGATTATTGGTACAAATATGTCTGCTCGGCCACTTATACCCTCGTATTCAACTGAGTTTTGAAATGGAATATGGTAGTGTGGCAATTGTAGAAAGAAAAGGGCAGCAGCAAAGGGGGTTAAGTTGTCAGAAAGGGACAAGTTTTCTCTCATGAGTCAAGGGGAAAATATGTATGATTGATTAAGAATAGATTGGATGGGTTTTTTAATGTTCCTTTTAACAACTGAAGAAGCATCTTGCTACTGTGGAAGAAACAAACTCCACTCTCAGGTTGGAAGCAACAAAAAAGTATCCAAAGAGCAGTGAATGGTGTTTATCTCCATGTTTCTGTGTTAGAATACATGCCCATGTTAAGGCCACGAGTTCAGCCACCGGAGCTGAAAAGACAGAGGGAGGGAAAGCACTTTCAATAATAGAATATAAAGAACAGACAGCATAACCAGCAACCAATTTTCCCTCAGAGTTTTGCAAACAAGACCCTCTCATCTGCTGCTAAAAATGGTACAGAAAAAAAGAGGACGTAACTGCACTTAAACCCTCTCTTTCTTTCCTGGCTTCCACACTACATCACCACTAGACGTGTGTCACACTGTGGGATTTGTACAGCATTTCACAAAGGTGCTCCCTCTTTTCAGATTTGTTGGGTTTTTTTGTGCTAGAATAGCAAAAATGCTTCTTTTTTTTTTTTAAAAAAGGAGGGTTGACGGATTCTGATGATATGCAGATTGGTGACTTCCAAATCTTTGTTTAAAAAAAAAACCTCATCTAAGTGGTAACACTTCTGGCAATCTGGGCACTGGTGGAAGGGGTGGGAATAATTCCAGTCAATAGCTGCCTTCCCTCACCCCATGAACTCATGGTTTTAGTGAGTAACAGGAGGTACTACTTCCATATCAATGGGAGAAAGCTCTGATGTCAAAAAAAGTAATTTGGTAGTTCACCTAATTAAGCACAGAATCCTGCAAAGTTGAGATGGAATAGTTAGATGTTGGGTGGTTTTGTCCATCCTTCAGTCAGGGTAGAATTGTTTCCTGCAATATATTCTCAGGAGATTTGTACAGTCCTGTTTTATATGACAGAAGCAATGGGGGTTGCACTAATTCATGTGCAAGGCTGTTAATAAATCCCACTGTTAGGAAAAAATTAAACTTTTTAAATTTTATACCATTGCTCCCAGGAGCTGGAGAGCCTATCAGACTTCCAAAGCAGAAGACTTTATTTCAAAAGAAGCATCTTTGAACAAAGCTTTAGACTCCGCCCAAATTCCATGCTTCTAAAATGTCTTTACATTTATGGATGTGCATGAGATTCAGTTTAAGATCCTAAAGTATTCCTGTTCCAAAGAAAAGTTGCAGAATGAGTTGAGCACATCTCCCATAGTATAGATCAATGGGAAACTGACTTGTTAGAATTCAGAAAACCATCATGTCCACAGAGACGACTAGTAAACGGATAAACCCAATCTCCTTTCCCCTCCTGTCTCTTCAGAGTGACCTCTAGCGGTGGAACCACCCAGCAAGATGACAGGGCAGAATTTCAGACATTTCAAAGATGAATACATCCTGTATGTTACAGACAGCAGCAGAAGTTAATGTGCAGGGAAGTGTCAAGAAGATCAGCTGATCTTCCTCTCCCTAGCCCTGGTGTGGAGGGCACACATTAGGGCTGCCATGGCAGCTGCAGACTAGTTCTGCAGCCTGCCCTCCCATCCACAGGCATAGCCAAACCAGCTATTCAGGCTGGGCACTGCACCGAGAATTTAAGACAAATGAGATCCCTTGCATTTCTGTCTCTCTCTTCCGTATTAGCTGTAAGTTTTGCTGGTAAAACCTAAAGTTAAATACAGTGGGGCAGTTTAATCATCTTAGTGATTTTTCAGAAACATATAACTAATTTTGTATATTATATCACAATTTGATTTGGAGAGGTGGAAGGCTGATAACATCATATCCAAATTATTGCATGTGTTCATCATTTTATAGCCTGAAATGTTTTCCAAACAGACCAAGGTTCCTATATGATAGACAAAGTGAAAATGAATATCACCATTATAAGTGATGCGATTAATATGCTGCTAATTAAATTAGGTAAAGCTTCAGTACAGTAAAGTAAGAGAGTTTATGGTTAACAGAAATGCCCTAAACATGTAAATACCTATGTTAATATTGTGTTGTGTTTAGAAACGTGTTCAATTTTAAAACACTTCTTTGTGCATGGTAGAACCCCTTGAAAGAGTCAAAGGGACTTCTCCATCAGACTTTCAGCTGGAATAGTTTGTTGTATTTCAGTGCATTGTCCTTCTCATTCACTCCTTGTTTTCATTAGCTGAATTATGGCCAGCCACTGCACAGGAGCCCAGGATTAAACCAAGAGTTGGGCAATGAACGGACAGCCCAGCTAGACTTCATTTTTTTTTAAATCCGCCCATATTGTGGTGATGGGTGTCATGTGAATAGTAAAGAATCACAGAAAATGTCTCTTCTGATACTGAACAAGGCTCTTTCTTGATGTAAACTCCAGAGCTAGAAGGCTCAAAAAATCTCTCTGCTCCCCCATAGGAGAAATTCTGGCTATGGCAGGTTTAATGGACATATAAGAATTTCTCCCCAGTGCAACTCTGCACAGAGTTTTATGTTACTTGGAGTTTGTTTGTGTTCTGTGTTTTGGAAGTGATATTAAATGGTGCATGTAAACATATTTATGAAAGAGGGGAGAAATTTGACAGGTTATAGCCTGGAGAAAGTAGGTCACCCTGAACTGACCGGTAATGGACTCTAATTGGGTTGTGAGCTCAAATTCAGCAAAAGGAGTAGGGCCTTACTTGGGTTTACCTGCCCAGAGATTCTAGACCAGTGGTGGGCAACCTGTGGCCAGTATGTCCTTGTGGCCCGCACAGCTTCCTGCAGCTCCATTGGCTGGGAATGGCAAACCGTGGCAACTGGGAGCGGCAGGCAGCCATGAAAATGTAAACAAACTGTCTGGCGGCCCACCAGTGGATTAGTCTGATGGGCCGCAGGTTGACCACCACCGTTATAGACCCTGTTTGGAATTGATTTTGTGGGACTGGACCTATTAGCAGCTGAGCTGGTGAAATTGACGCTGTGGCTCCTGATAAGTCTGTCATAGAACTGCTGGAGCTGATTTTGCTGAGCAAGGACTTCACATAAGATGACTTTTTGGAACCAGACCTGGAAGCCCCAGATCGAAGTGGGACCTGGTACTGTGGACTTGGACTGGAGTAGACAATGAGGAGAACCACCTCCTGGTGCCTACTTGACCCCCAGCTGAGTCAATACGGATTTGTGTGTGAGTGAGGATTATGTTCTGAATAAGAGCTCTGGGCTCCCAACAAGACATGTAATGGAAGCCATGGGGTTGGCCGTGCCCCTTGTAATTTCCTTTTCCTGTGTAAATAGATGCTTATCTTGTCTTCCTAAATAAAAACAATTGATGGCTTCATGTACCTAAGGCTTCCCAGGTGCTTGTGAGTGGGGAACACCACTTCCAAAGGTAACCAAGGGGATTAAAATTTATCCTGGGAGCAGATAAGATTTAGGCGAGGGCTTGAGCCAATCACTTTATTTTAGAAAGCACCTTTATACAGCATTGAACCTGGCCCCTAGTAATGCTAATGACACCTGGCAGAATGGTCACCTAGACTAAGGAAAACAGTATTATCTCTAAAGCTACTCAGCCTTTGTCTGCATCACTACAGAGCTTCTGTATAGAATCTTCCCCTCTCCTCCTCCCTGGCTTCCCGCTGCAGATTATTGAAAGAAAAATTACACATATCCTTATAATACACACATCATGAAATGTTTCTACATAGTGTTGGGGGTGTGGGCAGATAGAATCCTTGCATGCTTTTCCTCACCTTGTGTTCTCACAGGGCTTGTCGCATCCTCGTCCTAGCTGGGTTGTACGCCTTGCAGGGTCCTTATTCCAGTGGCAGTTTGTAGCATGCCAGATGTTCAAACCTCAAATTTGCAGGCTCTGTTAGAATTACTGTGGTTTAAAGAGGAAAAACTGTTTCTTTCAGAAATAGACACTTTTAAAAATAATTTATTTTCATACAAGCTGAGTGTGAATGATTTATGTGTATTTCAGAATCAGATTTCCTTAACCCCAAAAGAGATCATTTTCCTTTTAGTGTGGACTTTTAAAAAACTATACTGCAATCTAACCAGTGTGCAGTCAGCTCTTTGTAGCCGTCCTCCTGCTTAGAAAACCCAGCCCTGTTATACAGACAAAACAGTTCTAATGCTAGCAAGGGACAAGCTCAGATGAACTCATTTGCCCTTTAAGCCCAATACTCGCTTTTAGGAAGGTAGCAAGCACATGTTGTTCTACTTAAGCCATGTGCTACATTTCCAGAATTTATTAACTCATTAGCTCCTGGAATAGAATACTATGTAAAACATAAGGATAACCAAGTATTTAAACCTTTAAAAGATGCTTCCTTAACTTTTAGCTTTGCTTTTCAAGGATGTATTGGCATGAGGCTATTAATGTTCAGTAGATAAGCACAGTACTTCTGACTATGTGGATGCAAGGAATAATTAACATGGCTTTGAACTACTGTATTACCAGCCAATAAAATTGTTCTTCTAATCCCAAGCAGACTTTACCTAAGGCTCAACATGCTGTCTAGTTCCAATCTGTAAAGCTTCTAAACATTAGTGGTATGGCTTCAAATAACCTTCCCAGGGCCAGTCTTACCTCAAATGGCACCCTGGGTGAGGCTGGAGGTGGAGCAGGATTTGGGGATGGAGTTTGCCTGGGTACAGAGCTGGGGCCAGAGCGGGCCACCAGGTGGAGTGGAGGTGCAGGCAGAGCGGGGAGTGGAGGCAGAGTGGGGCTGTGAGGTGAACAGGATTTGGGGGTGGAGCCGGGCAGGGGGCTGTTATTGTGACACTCTCTTGATGGTGCACCCTCCTGACCACGGTGCCCTGGGTGGTTGCTCACATCAACCACACCTAAGGCCGGTCCTGAACCTTCCTTTTGTACCAGAAGAATAAATGCTGTGGTGTAGTAATAGCCAAGTTTATTTCATAATATTGGTGTTAAAACTATTAATTAGTCATTAGGGGCCAAATTCTACTACCTTTAGTGAATTTCTTCCTTGATTAACTGAAATCAGTGGGACAATTCATGAAGTAAATTTCTACTCAACATGAGTAAGTGTGGATGAAACGAGTCCCTAGGAAAATTGTGCAGGGATAATCCTATGTAACCACTATGAGGCAACATGTGTTTTCAGAAAGCACCTTGTGTCTGACTACCGTTATGACTATACATAGTTTTGACTGTGAAATGTAACATGTCACTCTGGCTGCAGTGCAGAGGAGACACGAGGATTGAATACAGCCCTATGAAAAACCAGAGCTCACCTTCAGTGTGTGTACCACTCCCTGCTTGCCTTCCTGAAAGAGTTCTCTATAATAACTGCTGCTGTAGACCACAATGGGCCACAAGTGACTGGGAGATCCAAGGTGGGTGAGGTAATATCTCTTATTGGACCAACTTCTTTTGGTAACAGAGACAAGCTTTCAGACTACACAGGGAAAGGTACTCCCAGTGCCACAGCAAAATGCAACCTTAAATTCATTACTCTGCTAGACACTAAAAATTATGGTCTGAACAGAAATGCTGGATTTATGGCTTAATTACAACAATCTGTAACCCACTAACCCCCTTCTTTTTTTGTCTTATGCCTGCAGAAATGTTAACAGGCCACTCTGCCTTGAATTGTCCCTTGCAATATGTGCTAACTGCTTGGCTAAATATGTACTAAATAATATGTACTAAACAATCTCTTCTGCCTTGCATTTTGCTGTGATTATTGGAATACTTTCCCCAGATCTGAAGAAGAGCTCCGTGGGTATGTCTACAGCAGTGGTTCTAAAACTTTTGTATTGATGACCCTTTCACACAGCAAACCTATGAGTGCTACCCCGCCCTCATAAATTAAAAACACATTTTTTTAATATTTAACACTATTATAAATACTGGAGGTGAAGTGGGGCTTAGGGATTGAGGCTGACAGCTCGCAATTCCCCATGTAATAACCTTGCGACACTGTGAGGGTCATGAACCCCAGTTTGAGAACCCCTGACTCAGGGTCATTGGGCTTGGGCTGTGGTGCTGTTTCATTGCTGTGTAGACTTCTGGGCTTGGGTTGGAGCTCAGGCTATAGGAACCTGCAAGGTAGGAGGGTTCCAGAGCCTGGGACCCAGCCTGAGCTTGGAAGTCTCATAGCAATGAAACAGCCCCACAGCCCAAGTCCTGCAAGCCTGAGTTGGCTGGCACAGGCCAGCCGTGGGTTTTTCTTTGCTGTGTAGACATATCCTCAGTGGCTCAAAAGCTTGACTCTCACCAACAGAAGTTGATCCAATAAAAGATATTACCTCACCCACCTTGTCTCTTTAATATCCTGGGACCAACACAGCTACAGCTACACTGCATACTAGAGATCCAAGGATGTCTCAACTTGCTCAAAATGTTTTGAAGTCATAAATGAACGCAACTTCAGCAGGCACCAGTGCAGGTCACTTTAACTTCTCAGCAGGGAAAGACTAGATTTCCCATCACTAGAATGACAAGCATTGAAGGGTTGATTATTAGAATGTCTAGATGCCTAAAAGTCTATGGAACCAAAAAACAAGAACACAGAGAGATAGCAGATGGAATAATTGCATTAAAGGCAGCAATTTTACAATACCTTATCTGAAACAAAAATCATAATGATGTAAAAACAGGTCTACTATAAAAAAAAGTGTGTTAGTAATTGCTATCAGAGAAACTGGAGATTGATGAAAAAGAGTGCTAGCCCTCTCTGATAGAGAGAAGATCCCTAGCAAGAATCCCTGGCAAGAACAAGCCAGTGAACAAGAACAATGAATATACTATGATCCTCATAGCACTGAACTTGCAAGAGTCACAGGTCATTTTTAACTGCCGAAAGAAGTGAAAAAAAAGTGGTGTCCATAAGGAGGTCAAGTGTAATTTCCGGACTGGAGGCCTATTCTTCTATTAAGACAAAAATATTCATTGTTGAAAATATGAAGACTTTAATTTTCTTTTCAATGAAGTGGAGAGTCATTTGTAACAATATTTTGTTATATTTAGAACAATAACATGCCACTGAGACATAGATAACTGCCTTGCTTTGGAGTACACTGGGAAATCTGACCACTGGACTGTGGAAGCAGAAGACTTACGTTTCAGACCTTCATATGGGTAAAGGGATGTGAGGATGACTACATACTGTTGTTTTTATCTTGTTAGGTTTAGCTTACTGTTGAAAGTTCATTTTTTGATAATTTGATTGTGACTGAATAATCACAGACACATCTGTTGGCAATTTTAATCTTCATTGTGTGTATATGAAACCTTGCAGTACTTACTCAAAGGAACAGAGTTCACATTCTTAATAGCAAGAGCAGTATTTGGTTTAGCCAACTCTTACAATTTTGTTGTTGACTCTCATACTATTGGATGTTTATCTTAAATCTCTATATCCTGGTATCATGGGATTTTGTGACAATCTCAATTTATATTCAAAACACAAAATGTGTCTAGCCCTGATAGTTTCAGAAATAAGTTTGAAAATGTGAAATCTAAAGGCTCAAAAGTCAGGATGCAAATATATTTATTTTTAAAAATCTTAGGCTTTTTAAGCCAACCTCATGATTTTCTGGGGGGCCTGACCCATGATTGTTGAATGGTTGGGGTATGCAAGGTAAAGAAAAGGGAAACAAAAAATGATTAGGGGTATGGAACAGTTTCCATATGAGGAGAGATTAAAAAGCTTGGAAAAGAGGCGACTAATGGGGGAGAAGGACAAGGGGCAATATGATAGACCTTTATAAAATCATGCCTGGTGTGGAGAAAGTAAATAAAGAAGTATTATTTACTCCTACTCATAATACAAGAACTAGGGGTCACCAAATGAAATTAATAGGCAGCAGGTTTAAAACAAACAAAAGGAAATATTTCTTCACACAATGCACAGTCAACCTGTGGAACTCTTTGCTGGAGGATATTGTGAAGGCCAAGACTATAACAGGGTTCAAAAAAGAACTAGATAAGTTCATGGAGGATAGGTCCATCAATGGCTCTTAGCCAGGATGGGCAGGGATGGTGTCCCTAGCCTCTGTATGCCAGAAATTGGGAATGGCGACGGGGGATGGATCACTTGGTGATTACCTGTTCTGTTCATTCCCTCCGTGGCACCTGGCATGGCCACTGTCGGAAGACAGGATACTGGGCTAGATGGAGATTTGGTCTGACACAGTATGGCCATTCTTATGTTGAATGCTTGGGCTTAGTAATACATTTTATTTTTCCCTTCAAGGAAAGCACGTAGCCTTCTTCAGTAAAGGCCTATATCAGAATCCCCTTCCCTCTGTCTTTGGTCATTGCTCTTTTCTGACAATGAAAGAGAAATCTTTGCTTTTTTTTAAATTTAGTATAATGGTTATTGATCCTTTTAAAATGGGAGTTTCTTCTCAACCTTTTGCTTCATTTCCATCTATGGAACCTAGTATTCAGTTTCCTCAGTGTCTTGATCTGGAAAGCAAGTTCCAGCATCCAGACATCATTTATTTTAAATTTGTTAATATATGCAAAAAAAATTATGGAAGTTTTGAAAGACGGTGTTCACTGTGGAGAAGCTCTGTGCTTTAACTGTATTTTATCCATCATAAAAGCTTCTGGCTTTCTTTTTCTGAGTGCATGTGTATAAATGCACAGCAAATGATATGTGCATCTCTGTATTTCAGGAAGGATCCATGGACAGCTTGTATGAGCCAGTCCAAGAACACCAAGACCCCAACGAGACCATTAGCATCAGCAGCAGAGCTAGCACTCCACTTAGCACCTATGTGAAATGTGGACCTCCAGACAGATCTCTATCTTTGGTGAGTGAAAATAAATGAAGTACCCCATGCACTTTCCTCCAAACCATTACTTTTCTTGTCTGAGCTTTCCAACAGAGCTCAGGCTATATTTGAGGTTGTCTCAGCCTCAAATTTTAAATATCTACACTCCTTGGAACCTACCAAAATCCTACTAAGCTTTTTCTCAGACCTTCATGCCTGTGAGATAGATGAAATGAGTGCTGTCCAGTCTTACAAATAACACCCTAAAAATAGGTCCTCAGTTCTGTAGCACTTTGGACAAGATCCAAATCCATTGAAGTCAATGGGAGTCCTTCCATGGACGTCAATGAGCCTTTTATGATTAAGTAGCCATTATATAGACAGACATGCAATATAATCATGGACTAAAACCATATAAGAAGAGAGACTGAGAGAGTGTCTATGGAGAAATTATTTTATGGGCAAAGTATGTGATTCCCATTTATTAGTAAAAATAATTAAAGGTGGGGGAAGAATTATATGGTAAAATGAAAGGGTTCACTGTATGATTAAAACGGAGAACAGCAAGCTGAACATCTAACATTCCATAAAAGGATGCTAAAGGAGGAAAAAAACAAAAATGAATGAAAAGTAACCCATTAACAAGACTATATTTCTAACATATAGCATATTAAATATGTGCATTGGAATAAGTATGGATTCATAAAAAGATCACGTGTAAGAAGTTTGCTAGAATCTTTGAGTTTTCTACTGTGTATTTCCAAAGGCATAGACCAACAGTGAACTAGGGAACACACTGTAGCAGTATTTGGATTTCAATATAAGTATCACATGGTTAGAGTTGGCCACAATACTTCCATAAAAACGTCAATGGAAAATGACTTAATGGAAATTTTCACACACACAATACAATCTGTTTTCATCAGCATTTTCCAGGTTTTTTGTTTTAAAAAAAGTGAAAACCCATTAGCTGAAAACAATTTGGCTCCTGTTTGCTTTTCAGTTGCCAAAAACCTAATAAATAAATACATAAATAAATACATAAACCTGAAGAAAAATTTGAGCAAAAATGAAAAAAAAGCTGACATTTTTGTGAGGGGGGGAAATAATTTCTCGACCAGCTTTATGTATGGTACATTGATTTGCAAAGTCAGAAATGTTGGTATGTTAAGGAAGTCTTTTGGGATTGCAAATTAGCATGAGGTATAAATAACAAGAGAAAACTAATACAAACTAAGAATTTGGCAATGCAGAGAGGAGAGAGATAATAATACCAAAGTTGGAATTACGCTCACTATTTATGTCCCTTATGAAAGGTGTACCTTTTAAATTAGCTGCATTTATAAATTGGAGGACAGAAAATAGAAGAGAGTGGGAAAAAATTAGGTTATCTTTGTGTTAAATTAGTGATTCTTATAGTTAAGCATAGGAAAGAATCAGGTTAATATTCTCACTCTTGTGTTGTGGATAGAGTAGTTGTTTCTCTCCACCCCAAAGGTAGCTCCATTTTGGACAGGTTGACTAGTTAGTAAAGCACTCTTCGGAACACTAGGGATGAAAGACATTAGGTAAAAGTAAACTGTTGCTATATATTTATTATGAATAAAATCAGGGTGACAGTAACCAGAGGCTTTCTGAAAATCAGCAAAGCCAAGTCTATTACCAGACCTGGATTATTTCTCTAATAAGTGCACATGCAGTAAACCATCTGCACAATGCTTGGCTGTAAGATTTAAAAAAATATGTTGACTGTATCCAGTATGAATCAACAGATGTTATTTTCAAACTGTGCATGAAATTAGTATGAATATATTTCAGCTGCCTCTTGAAATTCAGGTCACTATGCTACTGTATGTGGCCAAGACTGAAGTCACAACAAAGGGTAGCCAAACAAGGGACATGATCCTGCAAAGAGTTAATCCTGTATGTATCCTTACTACCATTTGACAGTGGGATTATCATGGGCATTTGCAGGACTGGGCCCGAGGTTGGCAGTGATGTATGAATCATGGTGACAGATTAGACAGACTTCTGTGGACCTAAGGTTAGCATTGCAGTAGGCAGTCTTCTCCACCCCCACCCCAACTGGATGTATCTTCCATTCTTCTTCTCTTCTGTCTTGTTATCAACCTCAGCCCAGACCCTCTTCTAATTAAAATGAATTAGTGGTACTTTTCTCCCTTCATCATGGCTTCTTACAGACATTTGCATTGCTCCTGGTGATTATGTGAAGGCAGAATGAATGGCTCCAATTTCACAGAGGGTCAACACCAGAAAATGCAGAAGGAGGTTGTTTACTGATAAAATCCATGACTAAATGCCTTTTTAATCATTATAAGGGCCACAGGCTGTTTCCAGCCTTAGTCCTGTTTTCCCATCTGACCAGCTGAGGAGAGTCACCCATCCCACTCCAGCTAGGGGATGCCTGCAGCAGTCAAAGAAGATTTAACCACAGAATGACTCAAAGGGGATCCATTCCCTAATTGACTATCCAGTCTACCCACAAGTCATCATGCTTCCTGTACAACCAACCACTTGACCATCAGAAGCTGTGAGATGATGCAGTTTGTTGTTGTTTGTATTCCAGTAATGCCCAGATGCCCAACCAAGTTTGGGGTTCAGTAGCGCTTGGCGCTGTACAAAGCTAGAGTAAGAGACAATCCCTGCCCCCATGAGTTAAAAACACAAAACAAAGGTTTGGAGAAGGACATAACACATCAACAGAGTGAACAGAGGGATTGTTTGCAAGTGTCCTGTATATCTCATGATTATTATTAAAATAATTTTGGGATGGATTTTATATATAAGATTATATTTGTACGAATTTAGTATTTAGGGCAGGAAAGGTGAGGAAGGAAGGCATGAAGGGATTAGCTAAAAGAGAAGGTAAAGGAAGGCAGGGGAAGCATGGCTGCAAGCAGAGGCCATAGAAACAGATGGGTTTTTTGGGGGTATATGTGTGGAGGGGGGACACCTAGGTAATGTCACAGGTATCATTGAGAAAGGCAGCAATTTTTCAGCGAGCATCTTGTTAAAATTCTGGGAGTACATTCCTTGCTAGGGACTGTAATGCAGAAGATGGGTGGAACTTAACAGTACAGAGGAATTTCCCTTTGCAAAGGGAGGCTTAGGTTTATCCAGACTTTCCATATCAGTGAAGCCTGGTACTGGTGAGTATTCTGACATTCTTTCCACTGTGCTTTGTTTCTTATAAAGTGCCTTTTTTAAAGAGTAAAAGTAGACTTACATGTGTTTTATACCTATGGAAATTGAGAAAAGCCTTTACATTTCTGCTTTAAAAAGAAGTCCTTGAAATATAAACACACTAAATAGTTTGGATTTTTTTTTCTTTCCCAAATAATATGTTGCCTTTTTTAATCCTTCAAGGTTGGTGCATTATTAGTATAATATATCATCAGGGCTATGACAAACATTTCTACTTAGTGTATTAATGTGTTTTGATAATCTTTTCTTTCCTGCCTAACAATGCTCTCCCAATCATAAACACTATCTCTAGCTTTGCAAACTAAATTGTGTTTAGAAAATCTACTCAAAGAATAAAGAGAAATCAGAGCTGCTTGTGTGTAAGGAGGGAGAGGGCTGCATTCATTTAGGGTTTATGCCAGCATAAACCTTTGCATAAGTACCTTGTGGCCAAAAATCTACTGAGTGATGACACTGCAAAGCAGATTTGCTTATGCTGGTGGAGGGGCATAAGGGATCAGTGCTCTCTGTACAATGGACAGTGCTGGTTTGACAGATGGAGTGGTCAGAGCACTAAGAAGTGCGTTATTGGAATTCCTCCTGTTGGCAGAGCTCCTGTGGAGCCCTGTCACAAATTAAAGCTGCTTCTACTCCTGGTGAATGGAACATAGTAGTGGTATCCTCACCATCACAGGTGAATTACCTTTGAGGTGAGCGGGGCTTGGCAGGCACAAGGAGGTGTAATTTACACATCCCCCTGGCAGTTCTGCAGAATTTGACCCAAAATGTTTCTTTCATTGTTCTTATAATTTCATTTCTCTTCCCAGGGGATTCAATATACAGCACACACGTAGTAATATGTACATATAGAAATGCCATATTGATTATGAAGGACTTGATCTTTTGAGGTACTGAGCTCCCATGAAATGAAAGCAGTTAAAGGTACTCAACTTCTCACAGGGTTGGACCCTAAATTAGCTATTTAGGTGCTCTGTGCACATGTCCAGAAGAAACATACCTATGAGGTAAGATGCTGAGCATCCAAATGTTACAATTAAGTTTCCACTTTTGGCCTCTGAATGCAACAAGTGTGGTTTTTGAGGGAGTAATAACACCTTTTGAATATTATAGGATCCTGTCCATGGAGTCTGCCTATGAAAATAATATAGTTCTGAAGGTCTTTTTTTATTCCTAATACCCAATGTCCTTCTTCTCTTATTAATTTATATTGTACAAGACAGTGTTTCCTCAACATTTTCTGGTTGGTGACCCCTTAATAAAGGTCAACTTTTTTTTGACCTTCTTATGTTTACTATATAAATCAGAATAAAAAAATGTATCAAAGATAACAATAAGCTTATGGAACCTACATATGTTTTGAGAAGTTGATGGAGAATACTTGTTCTTGAAGAGTAAGGGTGTATGTGGGGAAGAGGGGATCAAAATTTTCTTTGCTTTCGATTGGGAAAACATTTTCAATGCCCCATTGGTTGAGAAACACTGCTATCAGATAACATTACCACTGAATATTAGTGAAAACAAATCCCTGGAGACTGAAATCCTCTGTGTATGCCCAAAACAGATGGGCACAGAATAGAAACCTTCTCTCTGTAAAAGGCATAGAAATCAATTGACATTACAGAGTATAGGAAAGGCAAGAAAGCAAAGCTTCCCCTGTCTACCCTGTCAATGCATCTCAGCCTTGACCAGATGGAACCACTTCTAGCCCTAAGGTCATATCTACTCTAGAAAATAATCATGTTTAAATGTGATTGCGAAACATAGCTGTAGCCTAACCAGAGAAGAATCTAATTAATCAGATTCTAATAAACAGTGTATAATATTGTTGATTTATGTTCATGACCAGCAAAAATAATACGTATGCAAGAGAACCAATTTTTAGATGTGGCTTTATCTGCCAGTGTCTGCAAATAAATGGTTCTCTAAGATGGCTATGGCATTTTATTTTTTGTCTCTATGGAAAAAAGAAAAAAAAAGTTCAGTCACGACCATGTTACACAACCCTCTTTAAACATGGTTATTCTTCTAATGTAAGTGGGGCCTTAAATAATATTTCAGTCTCCATGTTCATTCAGTCTTTTCCCCCTCACCTGAGCCTATTAGCTAATTAGTGACAACCATGCTAATGTTTTCAGTCATACTAATGCTTATGTTCTAGGAGCTGGACTTTGCAAAGCAAATTCAAAATTAAAATGACTTTTCCTCATAGGTTTGTGCCCACCTACAACATTGTAACATGTATGTTAATGTAATGAGGACACCTACAGATAACTAATAATGCTTATCCACTAGGTGGTACATCTATAGAGACAGATTCACAACATCAAATTCTGTATTGAACATTACAAAAGCACAAGAGTGAGAATTAAAGGATAGAGTGACAGTTTTACCTCTTCTGCCCTCTTCTCTCCTCCCCTCCCCTTGATTCAGTGGAATTAAATCAGGCTGTCTTCATTATTTTAATGTAGGGTTGGACTTTGGAAATTATTATTTGACTAAATGAAAATAATCAACATTCCCGACATAAAACTTTTGACTGAGCCAGACTAGAGAAGCAGATGGGATTTACAGATCATGTCCATTAGAAAATCCAAGATTTTAATCTGCATAAATTGCATCAAAACCTTGTGCACATTGCTTAGTGGGGGTTTTACAGTACACAGTGGATTCTCCACAAAAATCTATGCACAACAGTAGTCATAGTAAATCCACCATTTCAGCCCTCACTCACCCGTGTCACATATTTCAGTTTCCCTCAATGGAATATTTTAGAGCTGATTCACTTATGTTTCACTCCATTAAAATTCAGCATCGATAAAAGTGCTGCTAAATCAGTTAAACTGCATAGTCACCAGACACTTAAACAGATTGTTGTGGGGGTTATTTTGTTTTGCTTTTTAAGGAATATTCAATTCAGTAGTTAACTAAAAATAATGGCTGGATGCTGTGTCACTGAGTTGGCTGCAGAATCAACATGGTTATTTATAAAATAGTCTCTAGAAATGGAAACTCAGATTAGAGATGACGTTTTAGCTGTAAGGCCTGTGAAAAAAAATGCAGCTAAGGCCAATGTGCTATGTGTAATCTTATCTGCTATTTCTAGCATCTGAGTTACTCAACTTACACCTTATATTCAGCCATTAAGCTTATTAACTGAGCCCATTTTTACTTCTCCCCCATTTTAAATTACATCACTCAGTCCCATTCCACAGGGTGCTCCCCCAAGCTTGATAACATCTGAGCATTTTTACCTCTCTAGTGCCTTGATTCAGGACACCAGCTTTATTCAGCAATGCACATGCTTAACTGCATTGCTGAATAGGGACAGACTTGAGCATGTGCTTAAGTGCTTTTGCTGAATTGGAGCCTAGCAGACCCACATCATGTGTTATCCCTGCATGAACCTTCTTAAAAAACTACCTGAAGTCAAAGTGTTTCTATTTGAGGGACCACCTCTCTCTGTGCATTGCCATACTGCTGCAGCTATGGCCAGAAGAAAAGCTCAATCTTGATGCCCTTCATTTTAAAGATGGAGGCTGGTAGTAGAGCATTCTCTCTGAGAGGCTCTTCAGCTGTGGAACAAGATTCCCCTTTCGGTATGAAACAGATCTTCAGGGAATACTGCAAGATGCATCTATTTGCACAGCTTGCTGCAAAGGTGAGCATTAGACAGGAATCAATTTTGTAAAAGGAGAGGGAGTATTGTGTTCTGCTGGTTGTGTTTTTGTAATCTATGGCAGGTGTGCCTAGAGCTTTCAATATGCACATTTTTTCTCTTTTGTATAAAGCTAAACCTTGTAAGAGTTAACTCCCTCCCCTCATTTTTTTTAAACACTGCATAATTCTTTTCTTGTGGGAGTCTTGTCTGCCATAATAAAAGTTATAATTGTAGTTGTGCTGTCACATTCTGCCCCAGATGTGGAACTGTTGTGGCAAAACTTGTGGAGTTCCTCTGTTAATTAAAGCCATGTAGGTGGTGCTTCAGGGGAAAGAGTTAGGGCAGGGGCAGGCAAACTTTTTGGCCTGAGGGCAGCATCGGGTTTCTGAAATTGTATGGAGGGCTGGTTAGGGGAGGGGTTCATGGCCCGGCCCCCATCCACCTCCCCCTGGGACTCCTGCCCCACCCACTTCCCCCTGTCCCCTGACTGCCCCCGGAACCCCCATCCCTGACTTACCCCCACTGCCCCATCCAACCCCTCCTTTCATTCCTGATGGCTCCCCTCAGGACCTCTGCCCCATCCAACCACGCCTTCTCCCTGTCCCCTGACTGCCCTGGGAAGCCCTGCCCCTGACTGCCCTCCGCCGGCCCATCCAACCCCCCTCTAATTCCAGACTGCCCCTCCTCCAGGACCCCTGCCCCCATTCAACCCCCCGTTCCCTGCCCTCTGATGCCCCAACCCCTATCCACAGCCCCGCTCCCTGACCACCCCCAAAACTCCCCTGCCCTCTGTCCAGCTCCCCCCTTACTGCCCCCTTACTGCGCTGCCTGGAGCACTGGTGACTGGCGGCACTACAGACGCGCCGCCCGGCTGGAGCCAGCCAGGCCGACACCACCATGCAGCATAGGGCACTGGGTCAGGCGAGGCTCTGCAGCTGCACTGCCCCAGGAGCTTGCAGCCCTGCCGCCCAGAGCACTGCGCTGGTGGCGGGGTGAGCTGAGGCTGCGGGGCAGGGGGAACAGCAGGGGAGGGGCCAGGGGCAAGCCTCCTAGGCCAGGAGCTCAGGGACCGGGCAGGACGGTCCCACGGGCTGGATATGGCCCACGGGCCGTAGTTTGCCTACCTCTGAGTTAGGGGCATATACCTTTTTAATCCCCCTTTATGCATCTTTCTGAGCAGTGGTTATGTGCTCCTGGCCCAAGTAACCGGCACAAGTGGCCACATAGAGCTGTGTTCTCAGGTGGAAAATACTAGTGCTTTTGTACACCATGCCTGCTTCCTTCACAAACCTCTAAAGTCCTACCCAGCCTCTGAAGCATTCTGACTAGAATGCTCCCACACCATTCTGTGTTCGTTCTGTATTGTATCATGCTCCGTTGTACCTGCTGTGTCTTTCAACTGTAAACTTGTCAGGGGAATGGCCTGTTAACTGTGCAGCTCTCTTTGCTGACTGCACAGCACCAGGCACTTCAGCAATAAGAATTAAAAGTTGTTTCCATGTTATTTTGCATATGTATGAATGGCAAAGGTGAAGGGGGCCTGAATGTCACTTAATTTCTTTTTCAGCAATGGTATCTGGCCACTGAGGGGGATAATAATGGGTATCTTAGTAGTAGGACCCTTCCAAATTCACAGTCCACTTTGGCCAATTTCATGGTCATAGGATTTTTAAAATAGCAAATTTCATGATTTCAGCTATTTAAATGTGAAATTTCATGGTCGTGTAATTGTAGGGGTCCTGACCCAAAAATGGAGTTGTGGAGGGTCCCAAGCTTATTGGGGGGTGGGGGGGGAGATTGTGGTACTGCTACCCAGGGCTGGCCCCAGGCACCAGCCTAGCAAGCAGGTGCCTGGGGCGGCCAATGAAGAGGGGGGCGGCACATCCAGCTGTTCGGCGGCAATTCAGCTGCAGGGCCATCACTCTCTCTCAGGCCGAAGGACCTGCTGCCGAATTGCCACCGATCGCGGCTTTTTTTTTTTTTTTTTTTTGTGCTTGGGGCGGCAAAAACTCTAGAGTCGGCCCTGCTGCTACCCTTACTTCTGCACTGCTGCTGGTGGCAGTGCTGCCTTCAGAGCTAGGCAGCTGGAGAGTGACAGCTGCTGGCCAGGAACCCAGCTCTGAAGGGAGCAATGCAGAAGTAATAGTGGCATGATATGGTATTGCCACCTTTACTTCTGTGCTGCTGGTGGCAGGGCGTTAGACTCATAGGCTTTAAGGTCAGAAGGGACCATTATGATCATCTAGTCTGACCTCCTGCACAACGCAGGCCACAGAATCTCACCCACCCACTCCTGTAACAAACCCCTAACCTATGTCTGAGTTACTGAAGTCCTCAAATTGTGGTTTAAAGACCTCAAGGTGCAGAGAATCCTCCAGCAAGTGACCTGTGCCCCACGCTGCAGAGGAAGGTGAAAAATCTCCATGGCCTCTGCCAATCTGCCCTGGAGGAAAATTTCTTCCCGACCCCAAATATGGCGATCAGTTAAACCCTGAGCATGTGGGCAAGACTCACCAGCCAGCACCCAGGAAAGAATTCTCTGTAGTAACTCAGATCCCATCCCATCTAACATCCCATCACAGACCACTGGGCCTATTTACCTGCTAATAATCAAAGATCAGTTAATTGCCCAAATTAGGCTATCCCATCATACCATCCCCTCCATAAACTTATCAAGCTTAGTCTTGAAGCCAGATATGTCTTTTGCCCCCACAACTCCCCCTGGAAGGCTGTTCCAGAACTTCACTCCTCTAATGGTTAGAAACCTTCATCTAATTTCAAGTCTAAACTTCCTAGTGTCCAGTTTATATCCATTTGTTCTTGTGTCCACATTGGTACTAAGCGTAAATAATTCTTCTCCCTCCCTGATATTTATCCCTCTGATATATTTATAAAGAGCAAACATATCCCCCCTCAACCTTCTTTTGGTTAGGCTAAACAAGCCAAGCTCTTTCAGTCTCCTTTCACAAGACAGGTTTTCCATTCCTCGGATCATCCCAGTAGCCCTTCTCTGTACCTGTTCCAGTTTGAATTCATCCTTCTTAAACATGGGAGACCAGAACTGCACACAGTATTCCAGATGAGGTCAGAACTGGGTATCTGGCCAACAGCTGCCACTCTCTAGCCATTCAGCTCTGAAAGCAGCACAGAAGTAAGGGTGGCAATACTACAACCCCCCTTAAAACAACCTTGCGACCCCCCTGCAGCTCCTGTTTGGGTCAGAACCCCCAATTTGAGACATGCTGGTTTCCCCCATGAAATCTGTATAGTATAGGGTAAAAGCCCACAAAAGACCAGATTTCCCGGGGGTGGGGGGAACGAGATTTCACGGTGTGTGACACATTTTTCACGGCCTTTAATTTGGTAGGGCCCTACTTATTAGTGATGAAGCTGTTGTTCCATATTACCAGTACCTTCCATAGCTTAGGGTCTCACTGTCATACCTGATCAGCTGATTTATTTCTTAAGCCCTTTGAGAATGTTTTCATCATAAAGATTTTTTTCATATATTTTCTGTCAGCTTGCAATTGCCAAGCATCTCTAAAGTTCCACACATTCGTCAGCTACTGACCATGATATGATAGACTGCCCAGTATATCAGAAAAGTGCCAAATAACTTATCAGTCTTTCAAAGTTATTGCCAGAAAAATCAAAATTTATCATTATACCTTCGTTAATCTGCAATATTATAATTGGCATTGGATTTCAGAGGCATTAGGGGGAGAACTGGTTGCCAAAACTGATCACCACTCTCATCACAACTCTAAAGGAATCAAGCTGTGCCAGGTATTTGTCAACTAGTAAGCATCAGAGGAACCCCACTTTTTTTTCAATTCAGTGGTTATAATGTTGTTATTTAATGAAAGCATGTAAGAAAGGGCTTATTAATAAAAATATATATGCTAGGAATTTATGTACAAAATACATCAGCAGTGTTTTATACTCTCAGGGAGGATTGTACCTACTATCAGTGAATATTTCTGCATTTATAGGAATACACATTACAGTTTTTTTTATAATACTGATTTAATGTATATAGTAAATAAAAATATAATATCTGTCTCACATTTTTATCTGCAAATTTGTTTGTAGGGATTTTAAATGCAACTGTGTTTGAAAAGGGAGTGTAAAAGTGACACCACACAGTTTCCTACTGGCTATCTCAAAGACTTCCACATTGCATTTGCTTCATTTGCAAGTTTCTAATTGCCAACCCTGCAAACTCTGGAATCTGAAAATCAAGTTGTATTCTTTGTCTCATATATCACATAATAAAGATTCTGCAATTAGAATATATCCAGAAATCTTGCTCATATGCTCGTGAGAATCCAGCTCTTTTCCACAGCTGCCTTGATTCTGCAATACAAACAATAATTATTTATTTTTGTGCCTAAAGTAAGCCAGTCTGACTCAGCCATGACAAGAAGCAGGTCTGTTCAGTAAGTAGGTACAATTTTCACATGGTCTTTTTCAGACCACTACCATACTTTAAGATAAGATAAGAGCCAGATTGACCATATCATGATCAATGGCAAATGGCAACGCTCACAGACAGATGTGAAAGTGAGAAGGGATGCAGATGTTGGCAGCGACCACCACCTTGTGACAGCCTCCCTCAAGCAAAAACTGAAAAGTGTGGGTCCACCAAACAAGGGACATAGATGTTATGATATTGACAAGCTAAAGTCCCTTGAAATACAGAAAGCCTTCATTCTGCAGTTAAAGAACAGGTTTCAAGCACTTGCAGACCTTGATGAAGAGGAAGGGGAATGCGGATGAGGAGATCAATAAGAAGTGGGACAAAGTAACAGCAATTTATAAACAGAGCAGTGAAGCCTGTCTAGGCTACAGGCAGAAGAGAAGGAAAGAGTGTATTATAACCAGCAGATGGAATGCCATAGAAACCAGACGAGCCCTGAAGAAAAAAGTTTTAGACACAAAATCCCAGAAGCTAAAGGACAAATACCATGAGCAGTATAGCAAGGCACACCGGGAGGTCAAACACCTTGTGAGAGCAGACAAACAGCATTATATTCATAATTTGGCAACACAAGCAGACAAACACTCTCATCAGGAACAAACAAGACCACCTACTAAAAATCAAAAAAGAACAAGAAATGCGCTGGACAGAGCATTTCAAAGAATTGCTGAACATGGAGCCACCTAAAGAGGAAGCAAACATCCAGGAGGCAGAAGAAGATCTTGATATCAACACAGACACCCCAACTAAGGAAGAGACCATTGAAGCCATCAAATCCTTAAAAATGGGAAAGCTCCTGGCAAGGATAACTTGAATGCAGAATTGTTCAAGGTAAATCCTAAATTAGCAGTATCTATCCTGGCGCCTCTATTTACATCAGTTTGGGAAAGGGAAAAAGTGCCAGGTGAGTTGACCAATGGGGGTATAGTGAAGATACCAAAAAAAGGAACTCTCAGTGATTGTAATAACTGGTGTGGTATCACACTTTTATCTGTGCCAAGCAAAGTATTGTGTAAGATCATAGTCCAGCATATATCAGAGGCAGTTGATGGTGTTCTCAGAAAAGAGCAAGCTGGTTTTCAGAAAGGGAGTGGATATATAGACCAGATCTTCATTCTACAAAACATAATAGAACAGTGCTTAGAATGGCAATGGCAATTCTACATAAATGTCATAGACTTTGAGAAGGCTTTTGATAGCATTCACAGGACCAGCGCATATGGAATTCCTTTCCATATAATCAGCATCATCAAAAGCTTCTATTTCAACTTTATATGCAGTGTTGATCACAGTGAGTTCAGTTTTGAAGTCAAAACAGGAGTTCATCAGGGGTGTGTCATGTCTGCAATCCTCTTCAACCTTGCCATTGAATGGGTAATGCAGCATACAACAGAAGACATGACAAGAGGCATTAAAGGACACTCTTCTCATCTCTTGAAGACCTGAACTTCACAGATGATGATGCTCTCCTATCACATACCCAACACCATATACAAGAAAAAACAACTAGACTCAACGCATTCAGCCAGCAAATTGGACTGAAAATCAACTGCATTAAGACAGATATCATGACCTTTAATATTGCCTCACCATCACCAGTACAGATAGAGGATTATGTTCTCACCAATGGAGAAACATTCACATACTTGGGCAGCACCCAGCCCGATCAGCCCGGATCGTGGAACAAGCCACGACATCCGGAACAAAATCAATAAAGCCAGGAACACCTTCAGGAGCTTAAACACAGTCTGGAAATCATCAAAATACCGTATTTTCCGGCGTATAAGGCGACTGGGCGTATAAGACGACCCCCTAATTTTACAGTTAAAACATAGGTTTTGGCCTATACTCGCCGTATAAGACTACCCCTCCTTCCGAGGGGGGGAGCCCAGAGCCTTTTAAATCCCAGCCGCAGCCGGGAATCAGAGGGCTCTGGGCTGCCCGCTGCGGCGGGGAGCCCAGAGCCTTTTAAATCCCAGCCGCGGCGGGGAGTCAGAGAGCTCTGGGCTGCCCGCTGCGGCAGGGAGCCCAGAGCCTTTTAAATCCCAGCCGCGGTGGGGAGTCAGAGGGCTCTGGGCTGCCTGCACCCGCGGGGAGCCCAGAGCCCTTTAAATCCCAGCCGCGGCCGGGAATCAGAGGGCTCTGGGCTGCCTGCACCCGCGGGGAGCCCAGAGCCCTTTAAATCCCAGCCGCGGCCGGGAATCAGAGGGCTCTGGGCTGCCCGCTGCGGCGGGGAGCCCAGAGCCTTTTAAATCCCAGCCGCGGCTGGGAATCAGAGGGCTCTGGGCTGCCCGCTGCGGCGGGGAGCCCAGAGCCTTTTAAATCCCAGCCGCGGCGGGGAGTCAGAGGGCTCTGGGCTGCCCGCTGCGGCGGGGAGCCCAGAGCCTTTTAAATCCCAGCCACGGCCGGGAATCAGAGGGCTCTGGGCTGCCCGCTGCTGCGGGGAGCCCAGAGCCTTTTTAATCCCAGCCGCGGCGGGGAGTCAGAGGGCTCTGGGCTGCCCGCTGCAGCGGGGAGCCCAGAGCCTTTTAAATCCCAGCCACGGCCGGGAATCAGAGGGCTCTGGGCTGCCTGCTGTTTATACCCGGCGTATAAGACGACCCCCGGTTTTTGGGGGTTGTTTTTTAGTATAAAAAGTCGTCTTATACCCCGGAAAATACGGTACAACACCAAAACCAAACTCAAGATTTATCAGAGCTGCGTATTTTCAACACTACTTTATAGTGCAGAATGCTGGGGAATTACAAAGTATGATGTGTCCAAACTGTCTTCATTCCATACAACCTGACTCAGAAAAATCCTCCATATCTTTTGGCCCAGAACAATCTCAAACCAAGATCTATTGACACAGTGCAACCAAGAGGATCTGAGCACCATCATTGCCAGGAGACGTTGGAGATGGATCGGTCATGTGCTTCAGTTAGAAACTGATTCTGTCACAGATTAGCAATCAGATGGACACCTGAAGGCAAGTGAAAATGAGGCTTCCCGAAAATAACATGGCAACGAGCTGTGGAAGCCAAGCTGAAAAACGTGGGGCACAGCTGGGGAACCGTTGAAAGACTTGTCAGAAGCAGACACGAGTGGAGGAGCTTCATCACTGCCCTAAACGCCAGAGACATAATAGGAACATGATCATGATGATGTCCATACTTTAATATTTAGTCACTGTTGCAGTATGTCCAATGAACATACCTGCAAAACCATGTAACTGCATATAAATATCTAAGTAGATTTAAATAAACAGTTGTTGAAGCATAGATCTGAAATTATAAGGCAAACATCTGTACCTACATTTTCATGTTCAGTGCCAGTGGGGAATGAAGGAATGTTCTATGTCAGGCTTCTGGCTTTAAAATAAGCAAATTTATTAATAATAGTTTAGAATTATAATACAATAAATTGTAACTAATATAATTATTTTCTGGATGGGTGGATAAACTGAAGTTTGGTGTAGTCTGACCTTATTTTTCCAATGTAGAAAGAGGGACATGCAGAGCTAATTTCAAGTGTTCTCAAAATATTGATTTGGGATTAATCTTCCCTTATTTCCCCGACGAGTGAATTAGGAGTCTCTCTTGTCTCATGTCAATATAGTCTCTCAGTTGACATCAGAGCAAATAGATGGATTCTGGTTTACAAAGTTATTTTTAAGGACAGTTGACTGCAAAGACAGCTCGAGGCAGAAACCTGCTAAGGATTTGGGGGGCATTTTATCCTTAATAATATTGACCTAAGATCTCTGACACCCGAACACAATTCTTTTTCTATGAACATTATTGAAAAATCAAAATGTATCGATATGTTACAGCAGTCATTGGCACCATGCTTCCAAAGGAATCTCTTGAATACATTACTCTTTCAACCTCTCTGGACTTACTGTATATACGGGAGGAGTAAACTGAGATATTTTTCAGAGTTTTGTCTACACCTATATCAGAGACAGCACCATAAAAGCATTACAATTAACACCTGTGAGCTCTCCTTAATCTTTCATATAGCACTTTGTGTGGAACAAAGTATCTTTTCCTGATAGGTACTGTGATGAAGTAGCAAATTTGGAACATTAAAAAAGGTAATCTTTTATCTGGTTAAATTCTAGTTTTGCCTGAGTTGAAAGTGTGTTAATTAATTCTGGTTTGTGATGTGGACTTCTGTGTGTTAGGATCTGAGCCTAATTTAATGAAGCCATTTCTCTTAGCACTACTGAACAGCTTCATATGAGCATCCCAAGATGAAATGTGCTTTAATCCACAACACATTCATCTTAAATTGCATGCAGTATTTCAAAGCAAAGACTGAACATTGTTTACTGTTTTGATTTGTGTATTGCACCAGTGAACAAATCTCCAGATACATAAACATTCTTTAAAAATGGCACATATAATAATCAAAATTCTAGGACATTAATAGAACCTTCTACCCCAGCTAAAACAATCCCACGCAATCTATATAAAAGTGTTCTCTTTTAACTCACCTTTCAAAAGAGACGTGAAGAGTGTGTAACAAAACATTTAATACATAAATTCCACATTTGGGTTGCCCCGTCTCATAGTAAAACCCATCAGGTGGTTTATATATTAAATGTTATGGATGAAATGTTTAGATTCCATGGTGTTGATCACAATATAAAAACATAGATGCCATTTTATGAAGAAGGTTAAATGAAATAAAATAAAATGAAAGTATGGGGGAAAACAGCTGTAAAGTTATATTTATATTACTTTTTCTTCTTTAGGATGTATCACTGTCTTTCCAGTAGAAATAGGGTACATTGCAGGTATTTTTACTTCATTTTGTGCTTCCAACACAGGCATCAACAGACATGAAATTGATTTATTGTTCCAACATTCTATATAAAGAGGTACCAACATAATATTGTGATCAGAGATTCTGTTCTATCCTAGCTTGTCTTCTGTGGCCTTTCCTGAAGTTAAGCTTACTTGAAGACCAGGGTGGGTCCAACTGACTTAAAGAGTGAGGATTTACCCCCCCAGAGTTTCTTGCTGTCTTTCATGAACTGACTTTCTATGCATGTAATCAAAGATGCCACAGCTTGCATCTTTCTGCTCCCTTCTAGAGCCACATTCTATTGCAATGGGCAATTACTATATCCTCCTAACATATGGTTACTTTGTACTTTTTAGGAGGATATTTCTAGGAATCACATTGTTCAACAAATATGGCATTTGCTCAGGGCCGCCCAGAGGATTCAGGGGGCCTGGGGTCTTCGGCAGCCATGGGCCCCCGCCGCCAAATTGCCGCCAAAGACCCAGAACTTCGGCGGCAGGTTCCAGGATGGAAGGACCCCCCCCCCCACCATGGGTCTTTGGGGCACTTCGGCGGCAGGTCCTGGAGCGAAAGGAGCCCCCCACTGCCAAATTGCCACCGAAGACCTGGAGTGGAAGAAGCTCCGGGGGCCCGGGGCCTGCGAGACTTTTCCAGGGACCCCAGAGCGAGTAAAGGACCCCGCTCTGGGGGCCCCAAAAAACTCTCGTGGGGGCCCCTGCAGGGCCCGGGGCCTGGGGCAAATTGCCCCACTTGCCTCCACCCCCCCACCCCCTGCCGGGCGGCCCTGCATTTGCTTGCTGATAAGGGTAATGCGGGCTGATTTTTTCAGCGATCTTATGCTTAGAAGTGTCAATTTTAGAGTCTTGTACACTCATTAGGAGGTGTATAAGTTCAAGCTCCTGAAAACCAAGCCACCTAGATTATGACTACATATCATTCCCATTGTACAGTGACTCCCTAAGCTAAAATATTTAAGATTTTATATACTAGTATGTAATAAACACAAATGGAAAAGAATATGATAGCTCCTTTCATAACATGTATTATATGAAGAATATTATATGTAGATTAAACATTCTTCATTTTCACAGAAGCTTTTCTTTCTTTTTAAAGGAATTTTCTGATTTTGAGAACACTCTGACGAGAAAGAAAAAGTAAGTTGAGATCATTTCAAGTTCTATACGTTGTCAGTATTTTTGTCTGTACCTCCTAGCTTGTCATTTTTATTATAAATTGTATGTGTATTATTAATGGTGTATCAGTGTTCTAAAGGTACTGCAGGTTGGAAAGCAAGACGCAAGCTCAACATGCATTACTAAAGCTCTTTCGCCATTGCTTGTTCATATGCATAAATCCTTCCATCCAAAATAAAGGAACCAGGACATCCAAAATCAAGTGCAGTGAGTCCTTGTTCATCAGAGCTTGCTTGAACCATATGTCTGTTTTTCTGAAAGATTTAAGTGGTAACCCAGTTTCTAGCATGTTTGTACCATTGATCCGATAATCTTCTGAAGGGGTTTTTGGTTGTGTTTAATCCAAATAAAAAATTAGTTTGCAAAATGATTTGGATTAACTAGGCTGTATTTTCTAGAGTATTTATGTGACAGCAGCATAGTTTGAGTATGTTGTATGTGAGCCAATGTTATGATTTGGGCTAATGACCAGTAAGTACTAAAAATATAGTGAGGAGTGTAGTAGAGGAATTTTCTGAAAATTCTTTGTTGGTTTAAGAATCCAGGTTATTGTATTGCTAGAGCGGTCTCTTTCAAATGAAATCTCATCTAATGACATGTTTGAAGGAGAGCTTATCTGTCTGTCTGTGACAGACATGAAAATCCCTGGACTCCATATGAATTATTTGTTTAGTTTTGCTTTTTTAAATGTAGACTCTAATAACTTCAGAATAAGTGTTTCCAACCAATATAGTTGAGAAATTCAGATACCAAAGTGTTCAAAGACAAAGGGAAAACTTCATGGTGTTGGCCAATGGTCTTACTCTACATCTGGTCAAATGTTAAGAATACTGATTTATAAGTGTGCTATGATTTGTGAGGTCTTACTAGTTGTTGGTCAGTATTCTGATAATTACCAGGTCCTTGTGAAAATGTTCACAAGTTTCAAAAGTGTAATGAATTTTAGCATGAATGATTGTTCATATATTGCTACTGCATCACTTGTGATTTTCGTTATTCCCATGTGGCCTATCTACTTTAACTGTACTGGTATAGTTAAAGTGGTACAACCCTCCTAGCACGGGTGCAGTTATACTGATATAAATGTACTTTATGCCATATAGATTATAGTGTATAGGAAAGGGAGTAGCTATATCAGTGTGAAAGTCACCTTGATACTGGTATAATTGTGTCCACAATAGAGCATTTACTGGTATAACTATTGCAATAAAACAATACACCCCTAACTGACATATAGTAAAACTTTGAAATGTAGACTAGGAGAAAGTTAAAATTTTTCAGTAAGTCATATCACTGGATAGAATAGTAACACATGACCCAGGTGATCAACAATAAAATACAATCAGGGTCAAAACTTTGGGAACAACTTGCAATCAGGAAGTCCAGAAGTTTGGTCAATGCTTATAAATAATTAGAAAGTAAGAAGAAAATCGATTCATTCAACCTAAAAAAGTCTAACTTTAGAATAAATATTTCATAATGAATAATTCAACCATCTTGATACTCAAATAATACCACCACAGATGGATCAGAAATTGTCTGTTTTATGTGGAACATTGTACAGCTCACAGATTACTAATTATGGGGGAGGTGGATAAGATGGAGAAAATTAATTCACAGGCTATCATATTGATTCAGAGTGATTTATTTTTTAAGTTGAACTTGGTATACGCTTCTAATGACGATGCATAAAGCAAAATGACTGCAAATGGATGCGTGTGCAAAGAATTAGCGCAGTATGTAGGTATATTAATATCAAATACAGGTATACAAAAATAGATAGGAGATTGAGGTGCAAAATTTGGACCCAGATTTTGGGCATCCTAGAGTCCGTTCTGTTCAGACCCACGGTTTTGGTTCAGTCCATTGGCAAGGTAGCAAATTTAGGCTTCTAAAGGCCTACAACTCTGGGATGATTCTGATCATCTCTAGGAAAAATATCACTTCCTATCTTCTTGACAGACTACTTAACTATACTATTAACATTTCTCCATTCCAGAAAGAGACTCCAACAGTAACAGTTTTCAAAACAAATATCTATAAACTTTCAAAGCTCCATTATGCAGTGTGTATGAGGAAAGCTGAGTAACTCCAGTTAAAACCAGTGGGAGTGGCACAGCTAAATCCATAAACACTGCTTTGAAGAATTAGTCTGAAAATATCAGTATTTGAATAAATTCATTTTACTTGTTAACTCTAAATGGCAGCTAATGGTACATTTCTTTTATTTCTTTTAGATCCATCCAGAAGTCCATGTCTGAAAATGAAGCATTTGGTTAGTAACTTTTTAAACCATTTTCTGTATGTGCTAATTGTTCAGAGTCAAATTTGGTTAAGACTTAGTTTTGTTTTTCATGATGTTGTAGCCTCCCCCATGCAAAAAAAGGAAAAATGCTTGTAATGAAATCATAGAAATTAGGGCTGGAGGGGAGCTCAAGAGATCATCTAGTCCATCCCCGTCACAAGGCAGCTGCCCTTTACGGGGAGTTAGGGCCCAGTCTGCCTGTGACTGCCCACTGGAGGTAACTGATTGCCCCAGTGGCTGATGAGTAAACAAACCCCTGGACCTACTAATGGTTACCCAAGCTCAGTTAAAGGAGAACTCCCAAGGGAGACAGAAAGCTTCTGGGGAGGGGAGTTCCCAGGAGGGCCCGAGTAGAGAGTCTACAGGGTGAGCTTTCTGTGGAACCCACCCGAATGGGGAGCCTATAAGAGGTGCTCCTACAGAGGGGAGACTTATAAAGGCATTCGAGAAGGCCTGGGATCTCCTTGACACTGGCAGGAAGCCCAGGCTGAAAAGTAACATCCACTGTCCGTGGCGAAGAGTCCCAGTGGATAGACCTCTCCCGATCCCTGACTCCAGAAAAGGGTCTTAATCTGGCAGAGGCAAGACAACAGGGACAAAGACCAGAACTAAGAGAACCCCCGGGGAAGAGCCTGAATAGAGGTGAGCAGTAGACTCAGGTGCAGGACAGATAGACTAAGAATGATCTCATCATCCAGCTAAAATGTTGGGATGAATTTTTTTTTTTTACATGTTGGCTTTTCTGTTAACAAATACGGCCCTCCAAAAGGGGTGCTCTTTAGCATCTAACAGTCTGTCTGTACTTGTGATACTTGATTTTTTTTCTCACACACACTGAGGGCTAGCCTGCAACACCACACCTGCCTGCAAGAGGGAGCACTGGGTCAGCTTGGAATGACAATCCCCCCACACTGTGGCAGGATTAAGTATACAGGGGAGTCGCATTTTATGCGGGGGTTAGGTTCTGAAGTCAGCATGTAAGGCGAAAATTGCGGATAGTCAAACGCTCATTTTGTGGAATGGCGGGCGGAATCGCCCGCAGTACAAGTACAGTATTTAAATTGCTATTTTTCTCTTTTTTGTTTTGTTTTGCCAAGCGCGTATAATTAAAATCACATAAATTAAATGCGCCTATGATGCGACTCCACTCTACCCATTGCATCCCTGACAGGTGTTAGTCTAACCTGTTCATAAAGACCTCCGGTGGTAGGGATTCCCACAGCCTCCCTCAATAATCTGTTTCAGTACTTAACTATACTTAGGGCTTGTCTACACTACAGGACTATTTCGAATCTACTTAAGTCGAATTTGTGGATTCGACCTTAATAAGTCGAATTTGTGTATCCATACTAAATACACAAATTCGAACTTCTTAGTCCACATTCACGGGGCCAGCTTCGACTTTGGAAGCGGTGCACTGTGGGAACCTATCCCACAGTTCCCGCACTCCCCGCTGCCCATTTGAATTAGGGATTTCCAATGCATGCTGGGGGAAAATGTGTCGTCATTGAACCGTCAATCCCGCCTCCCTGTCTTCCTTGAAAGCGCCGGCGGAAATCTGTTCGCGCTTCTCTGGTCGGTTACAGCGTGACGCCACAGCACTGCGAGCATGGAGCCCGCTGCGATCATCGCTGCACTTATGGCCGTTGTCAACTCCTCGCACATTATCGCCCACCTCTTCCACAGTCAGATGCTGAGAAACCGGCGAGAGGCTCCGGCAGCACGGTGAGGAGAGTGGCGCAGACCTCTCACAAAGCAGGGTACGCCGGGCAGTGGAGATCATGGTGGCAATGGGTCAAGTTCATGGTGTGGAACGGCGATTCTGGGCCCGGGAAACAAGCACAGACTGGTGGGACCGCATAGTGCTGCAGGTCTGGGATGACACAGAGTGGCTGCAAAACTTCAGGATGCGTAAGGGCACTTTCCTTGAACTGTGTGACTTGTTGTCCCCTGCCCTGAAGCGCCAGGACACAAGGATGCGAGCAGCCCTGACTGTGCAGAAGCGAGTGGCCATAGCCCTCTGGAAACTTGCCACGCCAGACAGCTACCGGTCAGTAGCGAACCACTTTGGCGTGGGCAAATCTACCGTGGGGATTGCTGTCATTGAAGTAGCCCACGCAATCATTGAGCAGCTGCTCTCAAAGGTAGTGACTGTCGGAAATGTCCAGGCCATCATAGATGGCTTCGCCGCGATGGGATTCCCAAACTGCGGTGGGGCTATAGATGGGACTCACATCCCTATCCTGGCACCAGCCCACCAGGCCAGCGAGTACATTAACCGAAAGGGCTACTTTTCAATGGTGCTGCAAGCTGTGGTGGACCATAGGGGACGTTTTACCAACATCAACGTCGGGTGGGCGGGCAAGGTTCATGACGCGCGTGTGTTCAGGAACTCTGGTCTGTTTAGACGCCTCCAGGCAGGCACTTTCTTCCCGGACCACAAAATAACGGTTGGGGATGTGCAGATGCCTACAGTGATCCTCGGGGACCCGGCCTACCCGCTAATGCCCTGGCTCATGAAGCCCTATACAGGCGCCTTGGACACTGAAAAGGAACTCTTCAACTACCGGCTGAGCAAGTGCAGAATGGTGGTGGAGTGTGCTTTCGGACGTCTCAAGGGGAGATGGCGGACCTTACTGTGTGCTCCACAATCTCTGTGAGAGCAAGGGCGAGACCTTTTTGGCCGCTTGGGAGGTTGAGGCAAATCGCCTGGCTGCTGTTTACGATCAGCCAGACACCCGTGCTGAGAGAATATCCCAGCGGGAAGCGATATGCATCAGGGAGGCTTTGAAAGCCAGTTTCCTCGCAGAGCAGGGTAACCTGTGACTGTCCACTTGATTTTAAGAGAGCCTGATCATAAACCAAGTTTTCCCCACTTCCCAAGGACGTTTTAAAACTAAGGACATGTTTTAGTAATTAATAATAAATCTTTCGTTGACTTTGCATTTCTGTTTATTCGTTGAAACATGGAAGCATTCTCTGCTGATTAAGGTGTGCACTGATGGGTGGGTTTGCAGGAAGGGGCGAGGGGTGCCGTCCTTGGATAGGGGTTACCATGACGGCTGTGGGTTTGGGCGTTGGAAGGGGTGAGGGGTGTGGGGGAAGGGTGAGTATCTGCCCCTGGATGAGGTCTCTTTTTGGGGCTCGGGGCACCGGGAGGATCGTGACTACGGTCCAAATGCATGTGAAGGGAAGCCTGCCTTTACATTCGGGATGTCAGGCACCAGGACCCTGCACAAGCATACACATCAAGGAAAGACCCGGGCAGCATACACCACACAGACTGTCCCTGGTGCCTAGTGACTGCAGTCTGTGTGTGCCCTGCAGTTGACCCTGCAGCCAAGTCTGTAGCATGGCACTGTGGGCTATGCAGTGACATTACAATTCCCCCCCCCCCCACACAGAACAACAGAAAGTCTTCTGACACCAGAAACGTGACGGAAACAGTCAATAACACCAAACCGCTTTTAATAATGTAATACACAGTGGGGGGTTTGAACTTGGAGTTGGGACTGGTTGATGCTGTAAAGAAAGAGCTTGTACAAATTTACAGCGCGACAGTTGTCTCTAACATTATCGGTGTGCTGCGGTGCAGGGACAGTTCTCACGGCCCCTACCGCCCCTCCGTCTTGTCACTTTGGGTGAGGGGGGGACAGGACTTCTTGGCGTTGGAGGGCGGTTGCAGATGCACTGCAGGGGGGCTCTCTCCTCCTGACTGCGGTCTTGCAGAACATCTACAAGGCGCCGGAGCGTCTCCGTTTGCTCCCTCATTAGACCAAGCAGCGTTTGAGTCGCCTGCTGGTCTTCCTGCCGCCACCTATCCTCCCGTTCCAGGTGTGTGCGATGCTGCTGACACAGGCTCTCCCTCGACTGTCTCTGCTCTGCCGCCTCCGCTCTGGAGCTGGCCATCAGTTCCTGGAACATGTCGTCCCTTGTCTTTTTCTTTCGGCGTCTAATCCGAGCCAGCCTCTGCGAGGGGGATGGCGGGGCAGTCCGGGAAGGAGCCGAAGCTGTGTGATGTGAAAAAGTAGGTGATTTCCTTGAACACATACATGTTTGCCAACAGTAAACACAGTCTAGTCAGTTTCAGTTAACAAGACCAAAGAGGGAACCAAGTCTCAGGAGATCTCAGAACTAGTCCGAGATTTCGGAATACGCTCATTGGCGGCGCCATTGCACTGGAGAGCGCATGCGAGGAAAGATAGCTGCATCCCTCTTGCACAAAGTCCTGGTAAGCCTTACAGTACATACTGCTTATCAGTTACTGGTTAGCTGTGCTCTCCTGCCAAAGGGAATGTGCAAAGCAGAAAGGATAAGCCTTTAGCAGCCCCTCCCGCCAGCGCACGGGAACGATCAATGCATGCTTGTTCTCTGTGGACTCTCGCACGTGGCTGTTAGGCGAGGGTCATTGTTATGCAACCTAATTGTAAACCATTAACAATAGTAACACTACACTAATTGCCCTACTTAGATGCAGTATTTGCAGACCGAGATCACCCTGAGGCGGGTCACTCGTGCCCAGAAAGACCGCATGTTACGGGACGCACTGCACAGACCAGGACCATATGCAGCAATGCTAGTAGAGGCGATGGTTCCACTCTATATTCGGATGTCCTGGCGTGGAAGAGTCTGCTTCCACGGAGCGCCCAACAAGCGACCTCTTCCGACGAACCTCATGCGGAGGCTTTGCGAGGAACTGAATGACACCTTCGTAGAAATGTCGCTAGAGGACTATTTTTCTATCCCCATTTGTGTGGACCTTCTCTTTATATAGTTTAATATATATTATAGTTTAATATTTAGAATGTTTTAATTTGTAAATATTTAGAATTTTTTAAAGTCCATTTGTGTGGACCTTCTCTTCATATAATTTAATATATATTATAGTTTAATATTTAGAATTTTGTAAATACTGTTTCTATTTTTTCTATAACAATGTTATAAAAAATAAATGTTTATACGTGTGTTGCACTTACCGCCTGATCCTTCCCCTGATTCCGAGTCCTGGTTAACGGGCGGGGAGGGTTGGTAGGGGATCTCTGTGAGGGTGATGAAGAGATCCTGGCTGTCAGGGAAAGCGGGAGTGGGTTCCATGTCGCCTGCGCCGTCCTCTAAAGACCCTTCCTCATCTTCCCCATCGGCGAACAGGGAGGGGGAACTGTCCCGGTACACTATTCCGTCCTCGGAGTCCACCGTCACTGGTGGGGCACTGGTGGCAGACCCACCTAGAATGGCATGCAGTGCCTCGTAGAAGCGGCATGTCTGGGGCTGGGCTCCGGAGCGTCCGTTTGCCGCTCTGACTTTTTGATACCCTTGTCTTAGGTCCTTCACTTTCACGCGGCACTGCATCGCATCCCGGCTGTATCCTTTGTCTTTCATGGCTTTAGAAACCTTCTCGAACGTCTTCGCGTTCCGCTTGTTGGAGCGCAGCTCCGAGAGCACAGACTCCTCGCCCCACACAGCGATCAGATCCTGGACTTCCCGGTCACTCCATGCTGGGGACCTCTTTCTATTCTGGGATTGCCCGGACTCCTCTGCTGGAGAGCTCTGCATCGTTGCAGGTGCTGCGGAGCTCGCCCCGATGTGCAACCAGAACGTCAGATTCAAACCGCCCAGACAGGAAAATGAATTCAAATTTTCGCGGGTCATTTCCTGTGTGGCTGGCCAGAGAATCCAAGCTCGGACTGCTGTCCAGAGCGTCAACAGAGTGGTGCACTGTGGGATAGCTCCCGGAGCTGCTAAGTTCGATTAGCATCCACACCAAGCCTAATTCGAGCTAGCAAGTGCGAATTTAGCGTTACTCCACCTGCCGGGGTGGAGTACCAAATTCGAACTAAAGAGCCCTCTAGTTCGAATTAAATGGCTTCCTGGTGTGGACGGTTGAGCAGTTAGTTCGAATTAACGCTGATAAATTCGAATTAAAGTCCTAGTGTAGACCAGGCCTTACAGTTAGAAAGTTTCTCCTAATATCTAACCTAAATCTCCTTCACTGCAGATTAAGCTGATTTCCACTTGTTCTGGCTTCAAGGGACATGGAGAACAATTGATCACCAGCCTCTTTAAAATGACCCTTAACATATTTGAAGACTTATAAGGTCCCCTCCACCCTCTGTCTTCTTTTCTCAAGACTAAACATATCCTGTCTTTTTAACCTCTCCTCTAGGTCAGGTTTAACCCGTTTGTCACTTCTGTTGCTCTTCTCTGAACTCTCCCCAATTTGTTCATATCTTTCTTAAAGTGTGGCACCCAAAACTGGTCATGGTACTCCAGCTGAGGTCTCACCAGTGCCAAATAGGGTATTACCTCCTCTGTCTTACATATGTGACTCATGTTAATACACCCCAGAACATTATCCTTTTTTGAAACTGTATTAAATTATTGACTCATATTCAATTTGTGATCCAGTATACCCCTGGATCCTCTTCTGCAGTACGACTGCCTTGCCAGTTATTCCTCATTTTGCAGTTGTGCATTTGATTTTTCTTTCCTAAATGGTAATGCTTTGCACTTATCTTTATTGAATTTCATATTGTTGATTTCAGACAAATTCTTCAATTTATCAAGGTCATTTTAAATTCTAGTCCTGTCTTCCAAAGTGCTTGCAACTCCTGCCACCTTGGTGTCATCTGCAGATTTTATAAACATACTCTCCATTCCATTATCTAAGTCATTAGTGGGAAATATTGAATAGTACCAGACCCAGGACTGACCCCTGTCAGACCCCACTAGATCCACCCTCCCAATATGACAGCAAACCATTGATAAGTGCTCTTTAAGGGCTGGTCTACACTACTGCTTAAGTCAATGTAATTTATGTCGCTCAAGGGTGTGAAAATTACACCCTTCGAGTAACGTAAGTTACATTGACTTAAAGAGCTGTCCACCCCGCACTGTCAGCAGGAGACGCTCTCCCGCCAACATAGCTTCCAGCTCTCGCGGAAGTGGAGTAGTTATGCCGATGGGCATAACACATCACCCATTAGCATAACACATCTTCACCAGATGTGCTGCAGTGACACAGCTGTGCCAATGTAGCACGGTAGTATAGATATGCCCTGAGTGTGTTTTTTCTATCAGCTGTTCATCCACCTGCTCAGTAGTTACATCTAAACCATCCTTCCCTAGTTTGCTTTATGAAAATATCATGTGGGACTATGTCAAAAATCTTTCTAAAATTAAGATATATTCCCTTTACTGCTTCCCCACATCCAGTAGGTTAATAATTCTATGAAAGAAGGACATTAGATTCGTCTTGTGTGAGTTATCCTTGACAAATCCATGTTGGCTACTACTTATCACCCTCTTATCCTATAGGTGCTTACAAATTGATTGTTTAAAAAAAAATTTCAGTATCTTTCCAGATATTGAAGTTAGGATGACTGGTCTATAATTTCTTGAGTCTCTTTGCTCCTCTTTTTAAAGATAGGAACTACTGTATGTTTGGCCTTCTCCAGTCTGCTGGGACCTCACTTATCCTCTACGAGTTCTCAAAGATAATCACTAATGGTTCAGAGATTGCTTCAGTTAGTTCCTTATATATCTAGAATGAATTTCATCAGGTGCTACCATCCTGAATACATCTAACTTATCTAAATATTTTTTAACCTCCTTTCCCTATTCTGACTTGTGTTCCTTCGCCTTTTTACTAATGTTAATTGAGTTAAGCATTTGGTCATAATTAACCTTTTTAGAGAAGACTGAAGCAAAATAGACATTAAACATCTCAGCCTTCTTGGTGTCATCTGTTGTTATTAGATCTTTTTTCCCTGCTAAGTAATGGACCTACACTTTCCTTTGTCTTTCTCTTGCTCCAAATATATTTATAGAACCTCTTCTTATTGCATTTTATATCCCATGCTAGGTGCAATTCATTTTATGCTGTAGCCTTTCTGGTCTTTTCCTTACTTGTTTGTGCTATTCTTTTATACTCACCCTTAGTAATTTTACCATATTTCCACCTTTTGTAGGATTCTTTTTGATTTTCAGGTTTTTAAAGAGTTCCTGAGGTAGTGCTACTGATCTCTTACTATTCTTTTCTTTCCTTTGGATCGGGATAGGTTGCAGCTTACATCTACTCACAGAACCCCCTAAAAATCCAAATTAATGCAGAAAACAAATGAAGATTTTAAAGAATCTGGCCTTTGGACAGAGTGAGACAGAGATGCAGAATGTTTAGTATTTGTTTTATCCTTTTAAATGAAGAATGGAAACCCCACTGATCTAGTCAAATTAATCTCCTCCCCTTTCCCTTTGTTTAAAATAAATAGTTTTTGCTTGACTGCTGTGGGTCATGATTAAAGTTGCTACTGAAGGAATTTATTTTTTGCAAAATTTCCGGAGTTGTTACTTATTGTTCTTAAATGACTTATCTGTCTGATCTATCTGATCAGCTGTGATATTTTGTCAGCTAAACTTTTTAAACAATAATGTGATTATTTTCTACAGGTATTCATTTTGTAAAGGTTACAATTGCTGATTTTCAGTGGGAAGTCTTTGAAAATTTGTAGATATGTATTCAGGATTTTTTTTATATCCTGACTGAATTAGGGATGCACAATTGCTTAACAGTGTCATAAATAATCCCCATTTCAAAAAGTTCTACAGTCTCCCATATTTAATGTCCTTTTTAGGACATATATGCTCATAGTGGACTTGATTCTGCAGCCTTACATAAGGAAAGCTTTCCTAAAAGGCAACGTTATTTGGACTACAGGATTCAGCTCCATATTTATAACAGATTCCTGTCATTTTTATGGAACCAATTAATACCTTCATAATGAAAGTTTTCTGAGAATAGCAGGGTGAGGCCCAGTATATTGTAACAATTGTACTGTGGCCATCTAGGAGCATCATGGCTATCAATATTCTGCACACCATGGCCACTTGGAAGCTTACCGTGGGGAGAGAAGTGTGATCTTGTTTCAAAAGCATTCGTCCTTCCCATTTGAGCTAAAGTGGCATCTGTGTTAGGCATATAGTGCCCAAGATACGCATTTGGGCAGTTCCTGATGCCATCCAGAAGGGAATAATGGTGCTCATACACACTAACTAGTTCATTACATTATAAATCTAAATGATATTTATATATATATCCTAGACCAGAAAAAAAATATCTGGAAAGCCACAGAATGCTAATGTCAAAGCCTTGAGACCAGAGGTTATAGTATTAAAACTAATTTAAATAATGTTTAAACAGTGTTAGATGAGGCTGCAGGCAATGTCAATAGAAGACGCAATTGTACTCTGCCACACTAAAATCCATCCATCAAATATCCACTTTGGCAAAGCCATTTATTCATGTCCATGTTCTGAGCAGATGCTACAGTATACTGTTGGGCTTCTTTGATTTGCATTCTGATATTATTGTATAGACTTTCCTGTTATTTCACAGATATGATATGAATGCAGGTGAATGTTTTCCATGCTTTTACTTTAGACAGGAAAAATGTGAATGGCGCACTTTGGCAGAATTCCAAGAAGCCTGAGAATGATTCGTACATCAAAAGGCACTGTCAGCTTGAAGGTAATTGCTAAATGTATTTCAGCTGATTTTGCATTTTCCACAAAGTATTTTAAAGGGCACCTAGAAAATTTTCTCATTTGTCACCAATAATCTGTCTAAATAATTTGTCAAGCCGTCTTGGAATTTACCTCCTCTGTGAGGGGGGGAAAAATGTAACTTAAATAAAACAAAGTACACACTCTAGGTGATATTCACCCTGTAGTCTATGGGTCACAGCATGCCCCCTCCTCCCCCCGAATGCAGTGAATAGAGCCCAGTTATGCAAACAGCTGAGTGTGTGAGTGTAACATCTTGCTCAGACCACCTAGAACTGTGAGTGGTTGCGTTACTCACTGCCACAGCAAGAGAGAGCTTTGCTGCTGCTAAACTATGTTTCTCCTTCCTGAAACTCCAGCTTGTCTGCCTTGCTAGCAAAATCTTCAGGAGTCTGCCAGTCCATAGCTTGTGTTGCAAATAACAATCAGTGAACCCCAATTCTCAAGTTTCCAGAGAAGTCTTTCTGCGGCATCCAGTCCCTCTCACTGGACCCTCACAGAGGTAAAGCTCACAGCCTACAAAGAGACAGAACATATGCCAGCCTGATAGGTTAACTGAAGACCCACATCTTCTACAGCATGGAGATAGTTTTATAATAAAACAAGTTTTTAAACAAAGAACAGAGGATTAAGCAGGGCCACCCTGAGTGGGGGGGCAAGTGGGGCAAGGCACCCCCACGAGAGTTTTTTGGGGCTCCTGGAGCGGGGTCCTTCGCTCGCTCCAGGGGCCCCGGAAAACTCTAGTGGATCCAGGGCCCCCGGAGCTTCTTCTGCTCCCGGTCTTCGCCGGCGGGGGGTCCCCCACTGCCGAATTACCGCTGAAGTGGGACCCGCCGCCAAAGTGCAGCCGGGTCTTCAGCGGTGATTCGGCGGCGGGGGGCCCTTCCTTTCCGGGACCCGCGGCCGAAGTGCCCCGAAGACCCGGCTGCACTTCGGCGGCGGGTCCCGCTTTGGCGGTAATTCGGCGGCGGGGGGCCCGCGCCGCGGGTCTTTGGGGCACTTCGGCGGCGGGTCCCAGAGTGGAAGGACCCCCCCGCCACTGAATTACCGCCGAAGCGAGGGCCCCCCGCCGCCAAAGACCCCAGACCTCCAGAATCCTCTGGGCGGTCCTGGGATTAAGTTATTATAAGTAAGAATAGAAGACAGAGATATGGTTACAAGTAAAACAAAACACAACACATTTTCTCGTGCCTAAAACTTAACTTCAGCAGGTTGCAATCTTTGTCTAAACAGATTTCTCCCCTATAGTCAGTGTGCAGAGACTTCAACCCTCCTTGGCTGAAGGATACACCTTTCTCAGATTACAAGAGCTCTGGACTCTTGTGTCCCCCAGGTGGTGGAAGCCAAAATGGCTTTCTGCTTCCACTTAAATTTCCCAAAGTCTATTGTCTCTGTTTCAAGAGCCAGCAAGGCTCCCTGTGGGTACAGGCTACATCCGCTGTTCTGATTGTTAAGCTGTCTTCCCATCCCTCCTGTTTAGCTTGAAGGCTTTGTTTACCTTGTAGGCAGATGTACTTTTCATTGTCCTCTGTGATATCACCTGGCTCAATGTACACTGAAGATACAGGGAAACAGGCAAAACAACATTCCTTTGTCTAGGACAGCCTGGGCTTATGCACAGCTTGCAAAATGCCTTTTAAGAACATATTTCCTGCACACGTGTATAGTTCTTTATACATCACACAATAATATGAATAGCCAGTGTGTCACAGTTTGCATATGGTACCTTACATGACAGCTTGTAGATTATGATAACAGTGAGTTGGGGCAATGAGTATGTCAGGACTAATGTGAGATATGGTATGGTTTGCCTTCTTTCAGTTGACACTGGGGGCTCCCTGGGTCACAATGAGTAACTTTACTTATGTGAGTAGTGCCAGTGAAGTCAGTGGGATACTTCAACCAATAAAGTCTATGGGCCACAGTTCTGTGGCATGGGGATAGACAGTTGTGAGGTGTGCATGCAGTGGGACTCCACATTCTCTATACCCAGCAGAACTGGGCTCTCTATAAGCCTGAAAAGTCATTACTGGTAGACCCAGTGTCAGCGAAACTCACACACAGAGGGATGCACAAGGCTAGCAGCCCCTACTCTAGTGCCTATTCATGGATTTAAGCCAGCAGCTATGGAACATCTGTGTGGCTGCTCCTTGCTCTGCCCATGGCCTGGAGGCTGAATTTTATTTCCCCTTTCCCAACCCCTGCATAGTTCCCTCTCACAAAACCTGTTTGGTCAGTATGGGACTTAGAGATGGTAAATTACCTCTCCTTCCCCTTCCATCCTCTTTGCAAAAGGATAAGGTCTACAGATTAACTGATTGAGGTAGAATAACAAGGTTTAGGATTTTAAATGAAAACCTGTTTTACCCATTTCTGCATTTTTGCAGGCAGTTCTGAGCACTGTTTGTAATATTCGAAAGTATGCAGCTACAAAGTCCTCATTCAGGAAAAATTCCCATTAAAATTCAGGGGGAGGGATAGCTCAGTGGTTTGAGCATTGGCCTCCTAAACCCAGGGTTGTGAGTTCAATGCTTGAGGGGGCCACCTAGGGATCTGGGGCAAAAAAAATTGGTCCTGCTAGTAAAGGCAGGGGGCTGGACTCAATGACCTTTCAAGGTCCCTTCCAGTTCTAGGAGATTGGTATATCTCCTATTATTATTATTAACTTTGACTGGATTGTTGCTTGAGGAAGGGATTGCAGGACAATGATCTTGTCATATTTCCTAACTGCAAGAATCCAGAGAAGGGCGACAAAGGTGGCTAGAGATACAATGGGACTTAAAGTGGTCATTGTACATTACTTAGCAAGCAGACTTCTGCAGCTCTACTCTGCTCTCTGTACTTTTGTTCCACAGAATATCCACTCAGCCATACCTGATATGCCCTGCTAGCTTCTTGATTCTCACTTATCTAGCTCCTTGGTGGAGCAGCTAGTGTAGAATAACTTGCCACTTAAAAAAGCTCTAATTCCATCTGTCTGCCAGCTGGTTCTGATCTAAGGACTTCTACCTTGTATGCCATTAGAGAAGCACCCACAATCCCTATCTCCTTATCAAATGAAGTAGACACAGGGGAAAGGAGGTGGAAAAAAAATCCAATTTAAAATTTAATAGGTAAACATATGTGTTTGTTTAAATCCCTGCTGGAGGTTTAATATAGGTTGGAAAATATACTGTGAAATGATTCACTGGGAGTGAAAACAGCCCTTTACAAACATTATTAAATATTGTAGCATAAAGCAACCAAACTATTTAGGATAGGTTTTGGAGGATTTTGTACTTGTTCATCTAAAGGGTACTTTCATTTTCCAGTATGAAATACCTGTATTTCAATTTAAGGCCCAGATCCTACAAACACTTAGGCGCCTGCTTAACTTTAAGCACGTGAGTAGCCCATTGACGTTAGAGAGATTACTCACATGTGTAAAGATAAGCACGTGTTTTTAGGACCAGGGCTATAAAGCCCAATTTAAAACCAAACAAAAACCTACATTTAGTCTGAGCAAAATCCCCATACTTTTGATGGGATTTTGCATGTTAAGTAGTAAAATCAGTAGTGGGAAAGCTATAGGGCTCTCCCAAAGAAGCTTAGGAAGGAATCAGGGAGTATATGATACAAGCCACTGAGTAGGAAGCAATGAAATCTGGTGGAGTTCTCTAAGAGAGAAAATTGTGCTGGGATTTTTAATTGATTTTTTTTAAAGTCTTTATTTTTTTTTTAAATTAAAGAAAAAGTAAATCAAAAATAGTACATGGAGCAAGACACTTACAGTTAATAATGTGAACCACATTACCAGCATCAGAACAGAGGAATGCTAACATACACATCTGTTCCTTCATGGCTCATGCTTTGTATTATGGTTCCATTTATAAATAGTTTCTTAGTACATGGTTAATAGATGCTTTACTAAATGGTTAGTCAGCTGTCATACTCCAAAAAGATTGCTGATCACCATGGTTTATAATATCTATGATACCTTCTACTGATGTGCTTATAGCAGTCTGTAACACACACTGTTCATGTCTGTAAATTATGACAGCTGATGATTTATTAACTCTTTAAAAGCCCTATTTAAATGAAACCTTACTAGAAAGTGTGACTGTTTCATGTATTTAGCTTATTTCTTTTCTTTCTTTGTTTCAGAAAAAATGACTGAGTGAGTATAGATTCTTGGTTGGGGAACAAACCTAAAAAAGTTGGGAAAGAATTGTCAAAACCTTGTATTCTGTGCTATGAGGCTGTGCCATTGTGCTCCCTTTGAAAATAGATGTCTTGCTGCTAGGTAGAGACCATGGTTATGAGTAGAGCTGGGCAAAACAATGTCAGTACATAGATTAGTTGCAGAAGAATGTAGTTTTGGATCAACCTAAAATGTTCTCCAATTCCGTGAACAATTTTGGCAAAATTAAAAAGGGGGGGGGATATTCTGAAAAAGTCAAAACCTTTTATTTCAACATTTTTTAAATTTAAACTTTTCAACTTTTTTTGTTTTTTAAATTAATCTAGATTTAACAAAAAAGAGAGGGGAGAAAAGGAGAACGATGGTGGGGCTGGTAAAAAAATAACAACAAAAAACTCCAAACAAAAAGATTTTGTTTCACTTGAAACTTCTTTTTTCTTGTTTGGCCACTGAACCAAAAAATCATTTGTTTGTCCAGATCTAGTTATGAGGAGTCTTTCTCCATCATTTGCCAGCTTGTTGGAGAGATTGGTTGGACTGCATAACACATGCCTATTTAAGCACGTGCATAATTGTTTGGGGGATCAGAGCCTAAAGCTATTAGTAATAAAGGTAAGGATTATTTCTAAAGAGGTGAGTTCTACACTCAGAGTAAACCAAGCAAAGCAAAGACATTTAGAAGAGGAAAGACTGACATTGTCTCTACCTTTGTCAGAGGCTGTTGTCCAAGGGATGGCTGCACATATGGTATGAAGATCATCCACTGTTCTGAAATCCTCTTACCTAGACACAACAGGGTATGGTGAGGACAGCGTGCCAGCTTTAGCTCTGAATTTCCTTGGTTTCGCCGATTTAAGCTAAACTCTTAAGTACCTGGAAAATAGAGCTGTATGGGCCCGATCTAGAGAAATCAGTGGGAGTCTTTGTGTTGGCTTCAATGGACTTTGGACCAGTCCCTATGTTATCACACTTCCTGACCACTTTCTGGGTGAAAAATTTGCAATCTGCATAGAAACTTTTTTAAAGCACCATAATAGAGACTCAATTTAAATGTAAACCCAAAATTAAAAAAAAAATAGTAAGAGGGAAAAAATGCCACCATGGTTAAAAACAGAGTAAAAGAGGCAATTAGAAGCAAAAAGACATCCTTTAAAAATTGTAAGCCAAATCCTACTGGGGAAAATAGAAAGGAGCATAAACTCTGGCATGTCAAGTGCAAAAGTTTAATTTGGCAGGCCAAAAAAGACTGAAGAACAACTAGCAAAAGGCACACAAACTAACAGCAACAATTTTTTTAAATGCATCAGAAATGGGAAACCTGCTAAATCATCAGTGAAGCCACTGGATGATTGAAGTGCTACAGGAGCACCCAAGGAAGACAAGGCCACTGCGGAGGAGCTTAATGAATTATTTGTATCAGTCTTCACTGCAGAGGATGGGAGATTCCCACACCTGATCCATTCTTTTTAGGTGACCAATCTGAGGATCTGTTCCAGATTGAGATGTCAGTAGAGGTGGTTTTGGAACAAATTGATAAATTAAACAGTAACAAGTCACCAAAACCAGATGTCATTTACCCCAGAGTTCTGAAGGAACTCAAATATGAAATTGCAGAACTACTAACTATGGTATGTAACTATCCCTTAAATCAGGCTCTTTATTAGATGACTGAAGGATAGCTAATGTAACGCCAATTTTAAAAAAAGGCTCCAGAGGTGAACCTGGCAATTACAGGCCAGTAAGCCTAACTTCAGTACCAAGCAAATTGGTTGAAGCTATAGTAAAGAACAGAATTATCACACTCATAGATGAACACAATTTGTTGGGAAAGAGTCAACATGGCTTTTGTAAAGGGAAATTGTGCCTCACCAATCTATTAGAATTCTCGAGGATGTCACCAAACATGTGGACAAGTGTGATCCAGTGGATATAGTGTACTTGAACTTGCAGAAAGCCTTTGACAAGGTCCCTCACCAAAGACTCTTAAGCAAAATAAGCTGTTCTGGGATAAGGGGGAAGGTCATCTCATAGACCAATAACTGGTTAGAAGATAAGAAACAAAAGATAGGGACAAATGGCCAGTTTTCACATTGGAGAGAAATAGCAGGGTCCCCCAAGGATTTGTACTGGGTCCAGTGCTGTTCAACATATTCATAAATTATCTGCAAAAAGGGGGTAAACAGTGAGGTGGCAAAGTTTGCAAATGATACAAAATTCCTTAAGATTAGTTAAGTTCAAAGATGACTGTGAAGGACTACAAAGGGATCTCTCAAAACTGGGTGACTAGGCAACAAAATGGCAGATGCAAGTCAGTGTCATAAATGCAAAGTACTGCACATATGAAAACATGATCTCAACTACATATACAAAAACATGGGTTCTAAATTAGTTGTTACGATTCAAGAAAGAGATCTTGGAGTCATTGGATAGTTCTCTAAAATCATCTGTTCATGGCTCAGCAGTAGTCAAAAAGCTAACAATGTTAGGAACCATTAGGAAAGGGATAGATGGTAAATATAATGCCACTATATAAATCCATGGTATCCCTGGAATATGGCATGCAGTTCTGGTCACCTCAACTCAAAAAAAGATATATTAGAAATGGAAAAAAGTATAGAGAAAGGCAACAAAAATGATTAAGGCATTTGGAACAGCTTCCACATGAGGAGAGAGAGAAAAGACTGGGACTGTTCAACTTGGAAAAGAGATGACTAAGGGGGTGGGTGATATAATAGAGGTCTATATAATCATGACTGGTGTGGAGAAAGTGAATAAGGAAGTGTTATTTACCCCTACACGTAACACAAGAACCAGAGATCACCCGAGGAAATTAATAGGCAGCATGTTTAAAACAAACAAAAGGAAGTACTTTGTCACACAATGCCAGAAGTATAACTGCATTCAAAAAAGAATTAGATCAGGGTTTCTCAAACAGGGGTCGCCGCTTGTGTAGGGAAAGCCACCGGTGGGCCAGGCCGGTGTGTTTACCTGCCCCGTCCGCAGGTCCGGCCGATCACGGCTCCCACTGGCCGCGGATCACTGCTCTGGGCCAATGGGAGCTGCTGGAACCCCATCCTCTGTCCCTAAGCCTTTGACTGCCAGATGCTGGGACCGGAGAACAGGAAATAGATCACTCAATAATTGCCCTGTTCCGTTCATTCCCTCTGAAGTATCTGGCTTTGGCCACTGTTGGAAGACAGGATACTGAGATAGATGGACAACTGGTCTGACCCACTATGGCCGTTCTTATGTTCTTATGATATTGTTGCTCAATGCTTATGCAGTGTTTGTTTCTCCTTTCTACAAAATGGGCAAACAGGCTTTATAGAAATCCTAAATGAGAGCCTTTAAAGGAGGCTCTTGGCAAGGGATGCGACTTAAGCGAACTATGCTTTTGTAATGAGCAGAGGAAGGGAGAATGGGCCTATTGATGGATGGGCTAGCTAAGCTACTGATCTGTGGTATGGGAGGAGAACAGTGGCTGACACAGTGGGGAAAACAATAAGAAAAATATTTGTGGAGGAAATAATTAAGTCATTTTGCTTCGGCCAGAACTGGTTTTTAAACAAATCAAAAGAGTTCCAATAGTTTTGTAATATTTCAGAAGGTGGTGGCCATCTGGGAAAAATAAGGCGATTAGAAATATAGTGTTACATTGAAAGGTAGAGTTTTTCTGATCTTCTCCGGTGTCTGATGTACTATAGATTTTTTTAAGCCCTTGTTAAATTCCCAAAGCATGCAAAAGGAACAGTGCACATTTTTGAAGCTGATAGGTATTACAGTGGGAGGGCTGGGGCCCGGAGGGATCAGGAAGTAAGGCTGGCAAACAAACAAAAATCTCCCTTTCTGTCTCTGCAGTACAGTTATTTGAAGGGAAGTCCCCTTCACCTGGTGGTGAAAATCATTACAAGAAGATTTACAGTGCATCACTATTGATCAAACTTTCTTACTAAGAGATGATTGTTCAAGGTCTGCAAGTCTACTGCATAATAGGAACTTGTGCTAGATGTAACAAGTCATGCATAGTGCACAGCAGAGTCCTCCACCCGTTTTGTGATCCATGTTCAAGAATGTGACTTCAGCGTGCTCTGGATCAGGCCCTTAATGTGGCTGTTTGTTTAGTCTCCATAAAAATGAATTAATCAGACTATTGATGCAACAGGTACATGAATATCAGAGGTCAGATAGCAGGACTATTCTCTACTCAGGCTGTTCACAATGCCAGGCTCACTGGCTGCTTCTCCTAAAACCATCATCATTGTAACAGTTAATGATGTTGCCATTCAAAATGTCATTACTAGCGTCAGAGAAAAAACACTGAGGAAATGTAAAAAGTTCCCACCTCTCAGAGCTAATGGTCCTGATCCTCCTTTGTCCTGAGTCTAACATACTACCAAACCAGAGCAGTAGGTACATTGTGGCTAGCATTTACACAAATTCCTGTGAGGCGTATGTATGTTACTTCCCCAAACAAGTGTGCATTTGGTGTGTTCAGTGGACTGAACAGGTCCGTCTGTGTGTACAGGTCAGATCTGGCGATGCTTTGATTATAGATTTTACAACAGTGAAACGGGGTACTGTCTGGGGACTATCTAACACTTTTTACTACTGATGGCTCTTTTTGTTGTTGATGATGTGAAGTGATGTTATATTTTTTTTTGGCCTAAATTGAATTCATTGTACACACCCAATAGTCCTTTGTTTAATGTGTGATTCAGCTTCCCAAAGAAACTATGTAAAATAGCAGCTTCTCACTTGGCAGATCTCCTTCCTCTGTGTATTTAACCTTTCTGCTTACTCATAATAATGATAGTAGTAATAACAAAGTAAGATTTTTCCCTTATTTATCATTGTGGGCTCCACAGAACACACACACATCTTTTGAAGGGCAGCTGGATTTTTTTTTCTGGTTTGTGTAGCCACACATTGATTTACTTAGTTCCAGTTGCAGAGCCACCTGTTGTCTTTATGTCTGTGCAGCCACATCAAAGTGACTTGGCCTGAGGAATCTTTATTAATGGGAGTGGTACCTGAGCTACAGAGAACCCAGCCTGATTTTCAGATCTTAGCAGCAATTTGCAGGGCTGCCAGTTAGGAGAAAAAATATTCTAAATGAAGGAAAATCTGATGTGGAAATGATTGGGATACAAGTGTGGAACCCTAGAATGCCGTTTTTACCAAGTCACTTCAGAGTAGAACTACACTTTAAATGGAGCTGGCAAAAGTATTGGCACTTGAACTGGCAATGCCATTTTTCTTTAACTTCTGGAGTTATATGGGTAAAAGACTTCACAGCAGACATTGCAACGTCGTATGAGACATTTAAGTCCCTGATCCTGAAAACATTTAGATAGAGTTTATTATAAAAGATTACAGAAAAACACTGCCAGCTTGTATGAGTCTTGGGATCTCTCTTTCCAGTGATGAACAAATTCTTGGGAGAAAAGCTAGTTATGCTATTGACTATATATGTGTGAGCATATATAGCCATACAGAGAAAGTAACCGTTGCCCTGAAGCTTAATCTAAAAGTGAGCTTTTAAAATGTCATGACCTAAAAGGGAATGCTGAAAAATTGTGCACTAAATCTTTAAGGAGAAAAAAAAATTGCCAGTGCAGTCAGAGTGGGTTTGTTTGAAGAAAGTGGGTCAGGTTTCAGGAAGGCTCTAGTTTGGTGTGACACCTGGAGCTCAGGAATGCAAGCTGGTGGTCAAGCTTCTACTGGACAAACACAGAACTCTGAAGCACTACAACTCTGCCTGCCTGTTGCATCACTCATTGCTAACAAAGCAGCCACTTTTGCAGAGCTCTAGCAAGAAGTCATCCACTATATGCAACCAACACAGATGTTTAGCGTGAGCCATCTCGATGTCCAGGGAGGGGCTGCTGACAGGATTTCTCTGTGTGAAATAGTTTATGTCATACCTGTCTATTTTCCCAAGGCCTTAGAGGACATGGAGGTGGGTATCTCCAAGAAGTACTGGTTATTTTTAAAGTCTGATCTTTGGGTTGGTTAATCTCGGCTTTATGTGCATGGACATACTGCTGGATTTGTAATTGGTTTGCATGGAACTTTTTATTGTTTATTGAAAGCACATAGATCTTGAGCTAGATGCTTTTTATTTGTAGGTAAGTTAAAATAAGTATGACAAAACATAATGCGTTTTGTTAAACCTTTTGTTTTGGGGGGAAATCATAGAATCATAGAATCATAGAATTCAAGATCAGAAGGGACCATTATGATCATCTAGTCTGACCTCCTGCTAGATGCAGGCCACATAAGCTGATCCACGGTTATATCATATCATTGACCCATTGTACTATTTACCAGTGTGGCGTTATCCTATCATACCATCTCCTCCATAAACTTATCTAGCTTAATCTTAAAGTCATGGAGGTCCTGGCTGTTCCAGTATTGCACTCCCTGATGGTTAGAAACCCTAATTTCAAGCCTGAATTTCCTGACTGACAATTTATATCCGTTTGTCCTCGTGTCCACATTAGCACTGAGCTGAAATAATTCCTCTCCTTCCTGATATTTATCCTCTGATATATTTAAAGAGTGCAATCATATCTCCTCTTATCCTTCTTTTGGTTAAGGAAAACAAACCGAGCTCCTCAAGTCTCCTTTCGACAGGCCTTCCATTCCTCGGATCATTCTAGTGGCCCTTCTTTGTACAGTTTGAATTCATCCTTCTTAAACATGGGAGACCAAAACTGCACACAATACTCCAAATGAGGTCTCGACTAGCACCTCCTTATCCCTACTAGAAATACCTCGCCTAATGCATCCCAAGACCGCATTAGCTTTCACATCACATTGCCTACTCATAGTCATCCTACGATCAACCAGGACTCCTAGGTCCTTCTCCTCCTCAGCTTATAACTAAAATTCTTGTTAGTCATCCCTAAATGCATAACCTTACACTTCTCAGTGAGAAGTAACTAAAATCAGTTACATAGGCAATGATACATGGGGAAAAATACTTGACTCTGCTTAAGCATAAAACAAAATATCATGGGCCGTGATTTACAAAATCTATCCCTAAAGCAAGGCTCACAAAATCCATAGTAATATGCTTGAGTAAGTGGCTTGATTGTTAGAAGTGCAGTCCCTAAGGACTTCTCACTATAAAAAAAATCTCCACTCATGTGAGTGCTCACATTATTTTCTTAGGTTCTCATCTTGTCCTCACTTGCACATGTGAGTAACACACATGGCCAGTTTCTGACGCACTTACTCTGAGTTCTCCCATTGCAGTCAATGAGAGCACTTGTCTTGTAAGGTGCTACTCTGCAGGAATAAATGTGCCAAATTCTGGCCCACAATGAACAGAGTTTATCATAAGAAAAGGCAAAAAAAAATCATTCTCACCAGCATTTACAAACTTTGGGGTCTTTCTTCCCCATGATAAAGAATTTTTTTAAAGCCTAATCCCACTGTTGGTGAAAATGGAATCAACCATCTATGCACCATTAAAGTCAGTGGGAGCTTTTCCATTGACTTCAATGAGAGTAGGCTCAAGCCATAGTGGTTCAAAGCAATCACCTGCTCACCTACTGGCTATCACTAAACACAAAGCTCATAGCCTTCCCATGTAAATGTCACGACTCCTTCAAAAGAACAAAGTAGAAAGTTCAGCCTTTTGAAAACACTTCTTACAGTCCAAAGCAAAAAAGATCCTAGATTGCAAAAACCGTTTTTGCTGAGGGCCATAATTTCAGTCTAAATATTTCATACTCTGAAGCTGCAAAATAGCGATGCACAAGATGCTGGTTGGTAGGGATTCTGAATTAGTAACCTGAGGAATTAAGTACACATGAAACAACAAACATAAATGGATTTTATTTATGTAAGCTATTTTGCCAGTTTCCTCTTTAGTCTTACTTCAATTCATCTTTATGATGAGATAAAGTGTGCATCTAAGTGATGTGAAATTAACTTTGGAGGGTCAAAAAATAGCTAAATACATTTAGTGAGTTTCAAACCTTATATTGCCTGGAAACAAGCAACACTATGGACTTTCTTATAATTATGTAAGTAAATGCCTAATCTTTTTCCAGAGCGCAATGAAGATTTTTCTATCGCAGATAGGATACACTTACTGCAAGGAAAAAAGATAGAAGAAACCTCATGTCAGGTAAAAGAAATATGTTGTCTATTCAGCATCTAATACTCTATCCATAGAAATAGCATATTTCCTATATCTATTTGATTTTATAATTGATGTGCATCTGTATTTGGGAAGTGGAGTTTCGAGGAAGAATCAGATGATGATTTGTGTTACATACCACTTTCATTATGCAAACCATATGCGCTTTAATGCTTTACAGACTTGTTTTTCAAAGTGACTAGTATCTGTTAAATTAGTACACTGGAATTTTATCTGACAAGACCTGTGCTAAGTGCTTAGAACAATCTGGCACACTCCACATTGGTATATGTGTCTTAATGCTTTCTGAATTTCTGTAAACATGTACTGTCTCTCCTGACGCTCCTCTTCATAAGACTACATTAATTAGCCCACTAGTATGAGCAATTAAGGAAGTCTGACCCTTGGGCCTGCATAATAATAACATAAAAGTAGTTAACAACCTGTCATCAGCTGGTGCAAGCTGAGAAGCAGAGTGGCACAGGAGGAATAGGTGTAGCTAGTGATGGCTCAGGAATCACAAGAACACTTTTATTTCACTTCCAACCAAGAATTTCCCTTCCACTGTTTTCACTTAAAAAGCCAGATCCTTATTAGGTATACATTGGCTTAGCTCCCTTGACTTCAGTGGAATTACGCCAGCTTCCACAAGCTTGAGGATCTGGCCCAAAATATTCCAAAGCATGTAACGTATGCAAAAACTTAAAAACCTGCGATTTCGGTAGATTTTTTAGCACCTTAGTTGCAATCTCCTACCTTGAGGGCAGCGGGGATGGTACACAGAGCAGGTCAGATCCATCCTATAGCTGTGCTCTGCTGGGTCTTATTCCAGTGTCTCGCACAAAAAGCAGGTATGGAGGGTGAGGGGGTTGGTTCCATTCCCCTCTTGTTTCTCTCTGGGCTTTCTGTTCTCTTCCTCCATCTCTTGCTGCTTAATATTAGGAAGCTTCCCTGGTCTCTGCCATCCCTCATCAGTGCAACAGGATTTGGGGTGTGCCCCACAATTCTTCCTCTCCTCTCATTCCCATCAGTTTGGGGGATCTAGGGTACTGTTCCCCTACCCCAGAGGAGCAGCAACTGGGGTGTCTCTTGTTGCTTCCTGGATGGATTCCTAGGGGCTCCTTCTCAGGCATCAGAACAAAAGACATGGTTTATTTTTGCTTTGAGCCTAGGAGTCTCCTAGAGGCCTTTGAAACATCACAAAAAACTAGCCTCTAATTTGGGCTGCCTCTATTTTTGTTTTGATCTCTCAAGGAAAGCTGGAGAGACTGAGCACCTCTAAGTTTTGATGCCAGTTTGAGACCTGCAAGATGTGATTTTTTTTCTCCAGTGGCTGATTTTGAAAATATTGGCCTTTTTATGGATTTATTTTAGAATAACAACTTTACTGGATGGTTATTACCCCTGCCATCCATGAGAGTGAGTGAGGCTCAGGGTAAAATTGATGTAGTTGCCTTTTTAAAATCTTTGAAATGTTGTTCTCATCATTTTTCACTTCCACTTTCTGTCCAGAACCTGAACTGGAAGAGCCCAACATTGTGGGTATGGTGAATAGAATAAGCAAACCTTTTATTATCTCTCTCTCAACTTTAAAAATAATCTAATAGACTTCTCTGAATGCTTTTAAAACTTAACCCCCTCTTCAGCCTACAACTTGATGCCTGATTTTATTCCAGGACTACATGAAAAGCTCTGAAAAAAAAGGGGCTTGCAAGGGAAATACAGTTTGAGGTTGAGCAGCACGAATGGCCCTGCAATAATTATAGCTTACTATAAAGAGTATCTCAGGGAAGCTTTACTCTCAGCATTTATTTTCATATCCTTGTTCTTGTTTGTTCTTCTCTGGCAGCACTCACTTGATGGCTCAAACCTGTTGTAACATATTGGAAAGAATATAAAACATGAAGTAATAGTCTTTGGGCTAATACATTTTCAAAAATGTTTCATGTGTCATCTCTCATGTAAATTCTTAGGTTGCATTCAGCATTCAAAATGTCATTCATATTCATGAAGGAAAGAGGGCTAACATTCATTACTTTCACTGGTAAGCTATAAGCACTGTCAGGCATGCCCACCAGGGACTGCATCAGTGTTTTCTCCATGATGTTCCTATCATGGGGACATTATGACCAGAGGAGAGGTTTATGGACACATGATAAAAGCATGTGGTCTGTTCTTTTCTTACTTCGTAGACCTCTGAGAATCCTTCCATTCCTTCTGCATTTTTAACCCTATTCAAACTCACACCCTCAAGGTTCTTCATTCTCACCCGCTAGCCTTCCAGCTAAAGAGGCCTGACGGAGACAGTCTTTGGAAATCTATTAGTGCCATTCCTACATCAGCTGGAGGAGTCATTGTTGAGAATAGTCTGGTACTCTGTAGCATTCCCAACCCCTAACAGTCTGGAGGGTGGAGAATCGAGACCCGAGCATCCCAGCTGGCAATGTACAGCTCTGTCACTAGGTCAGTTGGCTAACCCCTGATCTGCTCATATATGCAATGATGAACCCAATTTACAATCAGCAGAAAGGGAAAATAATCTTAGTTCTGAGACAATTGATGAAATAAACAACGCCAAACTGCCTTCTGACAGATCCAAAATGCTGAAGTGTCAGATACAGTTTTTATATATGGGCAGTATAACTTGTATTTTTGTTTTATAACACTTGCTGTTACATTCATGTTTTTTCATATACTAACTATTGGTTTTTTTTTTCCTTATGGTCAAGGTGATGACTTATGAACAGTGGATCCCACCTCGAGTTCACGGTCTGACTGAGCCCAGTAACAGTGAAATGGTGAGTTGTGATGAGAACTTTTGTATTTTTCTTCAGATGAGAATGTTCTGCAAGAGTGGATAGTTTGACTATGATTTCTTTCACTGGATTTCAGATCTCAAAATTTTGAAAGCCCTCTTTCCAGATCTACAGTATTAGTGACAGTCATTATATCCTTTATGGAAACAGAATTTCTAATTCCTGTTAGGTGTTCTTTCCTCATGGAACCACACATCTGTTGCCCCCACCATCAGCCCTGCTTAGCTGGGCCAAATGGAAGGTTGAGGCCCAGGGTTACAATAGCAAGGTCAGGGTTGCTGCTGCCTTTCTGCTGCACCAGCAGTTTCAGGGCTCATCACACCAATATCTGAACTGCTGGCATCCAAAGTGTGGAAATCTCTATTGACAAGCATTGTGAGGTTGATCCATTGAGCAATATTTTTGAAATCTGAAATGAGTGTATGTTGTGCCTCCTTTACGATGGCTGTTGTTGGATGCTACTCTGTACTGTGTGAATGCTTGTGCTCTGTAAGTGCCTCATCCTACATTTCCTGCACCAAAGTGAGAGCTGAAGGCATGCCAAATCTCTCAAGCTCAATCCTTACGTAACTACCACTGTGCATTAATTAGACTGTGCTGGCAGAAATGATGCAGACCCGACCTCCTATTCTGTCTTTGTCTTGGCGTGGAGGATTATGCATATGAGGAAGCACGGAGGAACTTCAATGTGTGACTTAATTGGTGGGGAGAGTGCAACAAGGTCTGTGAATTACTTGCTGATAACATCAGCATTGGCAATTAATCATTTGTAATCAGGGCCGCCCAGAGGATTCAGGGGTCCTGGGGCAAAGCAATTTCAGGGGCCCTTTCCATAAAAAAAAGTTGCAATACTATAGAATACTATATTCTCATGGGGGCCCCTGTGGGGCCTGAGGCAAACTGCCCCACTTCCTTCCTGCCTCTCCCCCCCCCCCCACCCCCACCCCGAGGCAGCCCTGGGAAAAATAAACATTTAAAAACTTCCGCTTCTCGGCACAAACCCAGTTTTGAGAACTTCTTTTCAAGTCACCTTTACAAGATATCACTGGTTCTCAGCATCATCTAGTGCTAAAAGGCACTAAAGCTCATTAAAAGGGTTGGACAAATATTTTCTGTCAAAACTTTTTTTGGATCAAAAACTAGGGGTTTTTAAAAAGCAGAAAAAAATCACAGACAATGTCTGCTTTCCTTTCTTTTGCCTGGTGATATTCATCAGTTTTGTGGACATTTCCACACCATTCAGAATCATCATATGTAATTTGAGGGCTGTGATATTTGGGAGCCATGAAGGTGAGCAGCATGTGGACAGATCTAGGACTGATGGGTCTCCTGATTTTCCTGTGAAGTTTTTTCTTGGGTTGCCCTCTTGTCATCACATATAGGACCTCAAATGTGCCGCTCGAGACTCGCCTTCCAAAGCCATTGCAGAGATGATTAATCCTCATCTTGTTCACTGATCCAAAGTGCTTGGCTATGATGCTGAACTTTCTTGCTTCTCAAAATAAACAATAGAACACCTGTGTAGTACATTATAATGTTTATTATTTATTCTCATTTTTATTTTGTTTTTCAATTAGGTTCCAGAATCAGACGATAATAAAGCTGAATCAATGGGAACATTAAAACGATTGCAGAAATTGGTCCGAACCAAGAAAGCCAGTATACATAGTTTGGATGATGTCAAACATGTTTTGATACCTCTCAGTAAGTAAAGAGCCATTTTAGTGTACTCGCACACATTTGGAAAATGTCACTTTACTGAACAAAGGTATAAATGATCTTGCTTTGATCTGGGCTGGGCTGTCATTCAAAGTCACTCGAGATGCTCCTTTCAACACCTTAGATGCCATACCAAATGTCACTGCCCTGCTATGATATCATAACACAGGTGATATGTGGAGAATTATTTCCCATTACATCAGTTTATATTTAGTAATAAATACTGTTTCTTGCAACTGAGGTGGCTTGTAGGGAGTTATCCTAAATAGCTGAATAGAACACCCAGGCTTTTGTCTTGGGGCCATTGTGTTTTTTATCAAGTTTCTCAGCTTTATCTCACACTTTACATGAAGAAGGCAAAATGCACAGACGAAAAGATGATGTTTATCAGTCCTTGAGTCAATGGCAGTAGGAGATGCTAGAGAACACAACAATCTGTCACACAAAAAGTAGGTTATTGTTGCAACACACCTGATTGCTTGGAGTATCCCAAAGTTGATGCCAAGCAGGTATTCTAAAGCTGATGCTGAACTCGGGTTATTTTCAAGTGCTTTCACCAGATCACCGATCAGATTGTGTAGCAATCTTAGTCTAAAGTGCAAGCATTAGCGTAGGCATATGGTGCATTTATGTATAGGGTTATTTTTAAACTAATCCCAGCAAAATGAGTTGAGACCATTTAATGAACTGCTGCCTCAGCCGGATCAGTGATGCAGTGAAACCACATGAGGAGATTCAGCGTTCAGCAGCTACTTTGAGATTTCCATGCATAGACTATGAGTAGGTGAATTATTCAGGAAAATATTCTGGTCTCTGTCAATTAGTCTCCTGAACCAAACTCATGCATTGTGTGAGTATTGTATCACAATGAGGTTTGTTAAATGAAGTCACCATATTCAATGCAGAAATTACCATTATAATGCCCTGGGGAACCAGCAAAATTCTCCAGGCTTCTGAGGGAGCAGCAAGACATTTTATCAAATGGAAAATAAATCCTGCTTTGGCTCTAGAGGATAGAGTCATTGACCTATTAATCGGTCTTTTCTCTCTCTCTAATTGCCATTATTCTTTGAGTTTATAGAGTTTTTGATTGCTTTCAGTATATACAACTCATTGGGCAACATTTCAAGTGGTAGCAAACATTCTGACTGCAAATGCAACATGTTGTAAAAAGAAAATCTTTTCAATTCTTAAAGATCCACCTCAAGACTCCTGTCTCTCTGAAGAGGAGGAGGAAGCACTGATTTCCTGCATGAAACTAACCAAGTCCCAGGAAAAGAAGATCTGGAAAGACAATGCTAGGCGAAAGGAAGAAACTGAGACTAGAGCAGATTTTATTTCTGCTTCGTTGGGAAGATCTTATACTTCCAGACTGAGCAATATAGGAAATATTTCCATCCATTCAGAAACTGAATTTCAGCTATGGAGTGACTGGAAGCCCTTTCCCAATAATCAGCTCTGCCCATGTGATTTCGTGATCTCAAAAATAGAAAAATGGGAAAATTGTACTTGTTGTTCTCATCATCCGCATCTTACTTGCTCTGTCACTGATGTGGATCTTCCATATTCATGGGTAAGTGGTTTCCTTTGCAGTTAAATGTGTCAGCAGTGGAAACTTATTGAACATCAGCGTAAGGGTCACTAGAATTTAGCACCTAGTTATCAAAAGTGAAATAATGAGAGGGGAAATTCAAAAGGTCAGATTCAGATCTGACGTGAACAGGTTGACTCCATTTGAGTTACGCCCACTTACACCAAGTTTGGATTTGGTCCAGGATATACAACTTGCAACAACATAAATACCAATGGTGTAGCATTTTAATATTTTACAGCACTGTGTGATCTACCAGGGTGTTTAAACTTAGGATCTTTTTATATGTCTGTACAACAGTATATTGAGTCCTTTAGACATTCTTGTACGGCGTGATCCAAAGCCCACTGAAGTCAATGGGAGCCTTTCTATTAATGGGCTTTGGGTCAGGCCCTTAGCAGTCACTGTGATACTAGTAATGAGCTCCAAAATTCTATCCAGAGGAATATCAGCAAGCGGTGCAATTGCCAGTGATAATGTTTGTGCCCTTTGTATCAGGAGAGACTTGATTTTGAGGAAACTTTTGTGGCTCTTGGGGATTCATGCAGCCAGTGCTAGAGACACAGAGTTTGATCTCCATTTGGAATAAGCTTTTTAAAAATTGTTTTAAGGGTTGTTTAAGGCTTCAAAGGCCCAGAATGTGCCTGGATTGCATGAGGATGGAATGGTGCAGGGAGCCTTCCCATCCCTTCCCTTCCCTTCCCTTCAAATTTCAGCTCCTGCACTTTCCACAGAGTAGGGATTGTTCCCTGCTAGCATCTACTGAGCTACTATTTTCCGAAAGAGGTGCTGGGAAGAGCCAAACAGTGGCCTCTAACCCTCACTGTGCCATGCCCATTTACTTCTATTGTACTCGGGGTAGTCTGGTTCTCAATGTGCAGTGAGTACGACCCTGAGGGAGCAGAGGCTGCTGCTGCCATCAGCTGGTGCAGTGGCCAGAGGGATACCCAGGTAACTGAAATGTTAGAGCAAAGACTACAGCCTTGTTTTGGATTATATTGAAGACAATGTGAGGTTTTCCCATTTTGCCTTCAATACATTTTTTGTTGGGAATGCTGTGGACACGCCTCACTTAATAGGAACATATGGTGGAAACATCAGTGTCCTTTCAAAAAATTCTGTTTAACTTTTCACACAAACACTGTGGTGGTGGTATTCTTTACCCTGGTGAGATTTGTTCAGCCAGCATCAAGATCAAGTGCCAACAAGAGTTGTTTTTTATTTCATTTTTTTGTTGGGGGGGGGGTTGTTGAGCCATCTGCTTTCTTAATTAATAGTTTTCTCCCTGATTTTAATTTATCTTTGTGGGTTTAGACTCTTTAGATTCAGATTATAGAAGAGGGCGAGACATCTCATTCTCTCCATCTGCATCCTACCAACCAGCTCAGCAAAAGATTACAAGGATTAGATTTTCGGTTTTGCTTTTTAAGAATCAGTAGATGCCAGAAGTGGCTGTTTTGCATGTGAAGGGATCAGATTTAGGGATGAAGTGGATGGCAATTTCAATGATTTATCTATAACAGTAAAAATAGTCTATTTGAAAATATTGCCATCAACTCAATTTATAGTTAAGGAGTTTTAGTTTTATTGGCTTGGCTTAGCTAATATTCTCCTGCCTTTGGTCAAGTGTGAGGTGGAACAGACACAGGGCCGCCCGGGGGGGGGCAAAGGGGGCAATTTGCCCCGGGCCCCGGGCTCCGCAGGGGCCCCCAGGAGAACAGCGGAGCCTCCCGCCTCTGCCCCTCTCCTGGAGCCTGAGCGCACCAAGCGCTGAGTCTCCGCCGGGGCCCCTGAGCCCAGGGCCGCCCAGGGCCCCCTCACCACGCGGCTCTGAGCGGGGCGGGGCTCAGGGGCTCGGCCGGAGACTCGGCGCTTGAGGCGCTGAGGCTCCAGGAGGGGGACGGAGGCGGGAGCCTCCGCTGTTCTCCTGGGGGCCCCTGCGGAGCCCGGGGCAAATTGCCCCCTTTGCCCCCCCCCTCTGGGCGGCCCTGCCTGAGCCCCGCCCCGCTCAGAGCCGCATGGTGAGGGGCGGGGCTGGGAGCTCCGGGCTGAGCCTCAGCTCCCTCCGCTCGGCGTGGAGCTCCCAGCCCCGCCTCACCACGCGGCTCTGAGCGGGCGGGCTCAGGCCCCGCCGCCACACGCTGCGGCTGTTCCGGCGAGGCGCTGAGGCTCGGGTGAGGAGGAGCCGGGGGTAAGAGGCTGGGGCCGGGCGCGGGGAAGCGGGACCCGCCGAGTGCAGCGGGTCTTGGCGGGGGCCCTTCCGTTCGGGACCTGCCACGAAGTGCCCGAAGACCGCGGCGGGAACCCCCGCCGAATTACCACCGAAGACCCGGCTGCACTTCGGCGGCGGGTCCCGCTTCGGCGGTAATTCAGCAGCGGGGGGCTCCCGCTGCGGGTCTTCGGGGCACTTCGGCGGCGGGTCCCGGAACGGAAGGGCCCCCCGCCGCCGAAGACCCCGGGCCCCCGGAATCCTCTGGGCGGCCCTGAACAGACAGACTGAAGTAACTGTAGTACTAAAGTAGATGTGGTTGTGCCCTGCTTTAATGGGGCAGGAGGAGGGGAAGGGGAACACTCTACATGCAAGAATAAATTTCCAGGACTCGTTTCAAATAGACATGCTGTCTCTGATCTAGTTTGGGGATGGGAGAGCACCTACATTTTAGGTTGGATGCAGTGTCATCCAACCACGCCTTGGTTATGTACGCAAACTTGGGGACCTCAGCTTTACTTAAATCATGAATGGTTGGTGCCTAATTAAACAGTGGTCTAATTAGTCAGCATGAAAAGAAGACATGAATCTCAATCTGACACCTTCCTGAGAGATAAGGAACAAAAAACCCCAATGGAACCAAGACTAACTCACTCCAGGTTTTCTCTTCTGACTACTTCTCCTGCATTGTCTCTTCCTACCCACTACCTCAAGTTTCAAAACCAAGTGCCTCTCTTCCCAATTCTTCTCATCCCCAATGCATGGCAACATTGTTGTATCTTCTCAGCCATTTTAAGATGGCCTTCAAAGTGCTACGACTGGGTGCCAGAATAAGCAACTCTAAGACTGACAACAAAGGATACTCATCTTCTGTCACAGCAAATCTGCACCTCACTGACCCATTCTATCCATCGAGATCTCTCACAACTACTAAATCATAGAGAAACCCCAACCACATGGAACCCCTCAAACTCCTCTAGCTAAATTTTCCCGTGTCCTTCCTAATTCAGTCCATAGTAGAAGCATGCCTTGCTCTAATTCTTTCCTCTGTGGGTGTCAGAGAGAGAGAGAGAGAGAACTGGGATCTCATGTAGTGTCTCCAGCTTTATTATTATATGAAGGCTCATTATGTAGCATCAGAGCACTTTCAGATTTCAGTTCTGTAATAATGTAATATACAACCACATGGATGAATAGCTTCATTATCAGTCTATAGCTAAAGCACCATCTGTGCCTCTTCCACACGAGTTAACGTAGACACAGAGCGTTTTTCTGCATTGTTTGCCCATTGAAACTATATTTGGAAATAGAGCTAAATTTTGCTGGGGACAACAAACCACTTTTGTAGCTTTTTGGAATCTCAAATGCTTTCTGTGTGCAATTATTGATATCAGCATGCGTCCTGGAAAGATGTTATTCATAGGATCTATTATTCCTTCCTCCTTAAGAGAAAGTTGAGTATACTTAAAAGATGTACTGAATGATTCTGCAAAAATTAAAAGGTACCTATAGACACAGAAACTACTTTGCTGCACGCAACACTACTTCAAAGTGTGTCAAGTAGAGAAATGAGTGGTACAGCCCAGTGTAAAACATTGTAATGTTAAGTGTCAGCTGAAAAACAGGGGGAAATAATGATCAGATGCCAGCTAAATAAGCACTTAACCTTTATGAGGGTGGTAGTTCCTTTTTTTTGCTCTCTCGCTCTTTCTCAAGCTATTCCACCAGCAAAAGACTACGTCAGTTGTTTGTGGCTTAGACTTTTCTTAACACTTTGTGGATTACTAGAAACTCTTCTTGTGCTATCAAAAATTTAGAAATCTTGCTATTCAGACAGGACAATCATCTACTTAGAAGTGTCACATCCGGAAAGCAGTGATCATAGCACTACGGCTAACCTCCAGTTGTTTAAAAAAAACAAAAGTTTTGTTGTTTGGTATTTTTTAACATAGTCCCATACACTGTATTCAATACAGGATAAAATAATTGCTTTACAAAATATGTTATACTATTTATTTATTTATAGAAGTATTTTGATCTTGGACTTGGACAAAACAATAGCCCAGGTATTTCTTTGAAGTATATCCTTCTAATGTCACACTTGCAATACTAATATATTCTTGGCTGGGTAACCTTTATAAGACATTGTAATGGACCATCATGTGGGGTGCTATCATGAGTATTGTGGTAGACCAGAAGTTTTCAGACAGCTGTGTGGCTAGCGTACTGTGACCGGGTCCCCGGGGTGAAACCTGGACTGTGGGACTGCTGACTCCACTTTCCCACCAACATGGGCTGGCCCTCACACTGTGATGCTGATGTCAAGTTACAAGCCTCTGACAGGCACTACCCTTACACAGCCATCCACAGGTAGGGACATACCCAACTATGTTACATGAATGATCTCCCAGCCACTCATGAACCAACAATAAAGAGACACCAGGCAATTTCCCCCCGCTTCCCAGCCTGGCACCCCAGAACTGTACTTTGCCCTGGTCAGAAGCCTGGCCAATATAAGTTCATTACCCAGTCTGCCCTTCCCTCAATGTGGAGAGGACATACGCCAGCCTTTGTAAACTGAGCTGAGATTTCCCAAGCACTTCAACAAGAAGACACTGTATTAGGTAAAATTATAAAACAGATTTATTATCTACAGAAAGTTAGATTTGAAGTGATTATAAATGGTAGGTTTAAAGGTCAAACTTTGTTACCTTAGGAAATAAAGATAGAAACATTGATTCTAAATCCTAAACTTTTAGTCTATGCAAGAGTTAAATTATACAGCTTTTCTCACCCTGACATTTGGTACAAGCAGGTTACAGTTTCTCAATATACAGACTGGGACTCTTTTCCAGCCTGGGACCAAACTTCCCTAGTTTAAACTCTTTGTCTTCCAGATGTGTTTCTGGGTATTGAGATGAGGGGGCAGAGTGAGGCCAAGTGATGATATCACTTCTCTTTTATGCTTTCTTCAAGCTTGCTGGAAAGATATTTGTTGTGAAGTGAGTTAGTCCGCCCCCACGGTGTACGTGCCTTCTCTGAGAAGTTTCTAGAATAGTGGATTGTGTATTGATGAGCTGTTAATCACCTGTCTGACTATTGATGGCTACTCCTTTGATGCAGCTGAATGGCTGGCTTGTGGGTGTTCCTGATCTCACAATAGATTTCAGTAATATTTATATATATATAAGGCATACTTTGTATAAAACACAGCATAACTGTATGCCAGTAGTTACTATGGGGGTTCCGGGGTGCTACTTTGAAGTACAGAGTGTCACACATACCATGTACATTGTTGTGAAAGATGGTGTGGTCCACTGTGTAAGTTTATTAGATCCCGGTTATTACAACAGTGGTTTATTCTTCCCCATCTGCAAAATGAGAATAATGATGTTTATCCACCCTTTCGCAAGGTGCTTTGAGATCTACAGCTGGAAGGTGCTAAATAAGTGCTAAGTATTATTATCTCCTTTGTAATATACTTTGAGATGTATAGATGAAAAGTGCTACATGAGAAATAGATATTGTTATTATTTTATTATATGATTAACTTGAAGGGACGCATCATACATTTTCCCATGATACTATAGACTGGGTTTCCCAAATTTTGAGGCTGCTTTCCCTCCTGCACACCCCTGGCAACCTCTGGCCATTCTTTTCCCAGGACCAGTTCTACAAGTCACTGTGGCCACTTCCCAGCATCTCTCCTGAGCCTCTAGTTGCACAGCTGTTTCCCTGCTGACCTGCTTTCCTTCTCAGCCCTGCTCATGGCCACTACCTTGGCCTGGCTCTCCCAGACATCAGCTGCCATCATGCTCTTCTTCCTGGCTCTCACCCCTCAAAACCCCCCGCAGCAAGTTCTTGGCTGCTTCCTCCAGCTTTTTTACTTGCACTCTGGCATTGTCTCCTGTTGTCCATGATGCAAAACCGGTATACGTATCACTGCTGCTACAATGACCAGTGTCTCTCACAACACACCTTTCAAGATCCATGAGTTCTACACAAGCCTATCACAACATCCAATACACTATGTGCCCCAATAACAACTATGTGGGTGAAACCAGACAATCAATACACTCTCAAATGAACTCTCACAGAAAAATGATAAGACAAAGACACCACATGACCTGTGGCTGACCACTTCACAAAGCGATCACTCTATATCTGACTTCTCAGTCCTCATTCTCAAAGGAAAGCTGCACAACACTTTCAAAAGACAAACCTGGGAGCTTAAATTCATAACTCTGCTAGACACTAAAAACCATGGACTGAACAGAGACATTGGATTTATGGCTTATTACAACAATCTGTAACCCACTAAATACCAGAGCGCCCCCCCCCCACACCCCTACAAGCTTTTTCTCCTTTTCCCCCCTGTGACTGGAGAGGTGTTAATTGGCCACTTCACCTTGAATGGTCCATTGCAATATGTGTTAACAATTTGTTCCATCTTATATTTATCTGTGGCACTCTCAGGGTATGTCTTCACTAACAACGTAAAGCAGTGCTCTAACGTGGCTGTGTAGTCACGGCATCAGCGCTGGGAGAGAGCTTTCCAAGCATTGTAAAAAAACCACCCCCACGAGGGGAGTAGCTACCAGCGCTGGTGCACTGTCTACACTGCCACTTTTCAGCGCTGAAACTTGAATTGCTTGGAGTGTGTTTTTTCACACTCCTGAACAAGAAAGTTTCAGCGCTGTAAAGTGGCAGTGTAGACAAGGCCTAAGTACATGTCCCAGACCCGAAGAAGGGCTCTGTGTAAGTTGTAAAGCTTGTCAACACCAACAGAAGTTGTTCCAATAAAAGATATTTCCTCACCCTTCTTGTCTCTGTAATATCCTGGGACTGACACTACAGCAGTGCATACTTACTGTTCCTGCTCATAATGGTTCTTCTAGGTGCTACCTATTAGTTAAGTTCTGATGTGGGCCCCTGGCTATCTTGTGGTGACCAGTGACCCGATCATTATCCTCCAGGTCATTGTAGTGAGTGCAGAGCATCCAGTAATGAACAATCAGAGAAAAGAATATGCAGTTGTGCTGCAAAATTTATTTTAGGAAGTCGAAAGCTTCCAGTTCTGCTTTTTGGCTGTCTCAAACCCAGGGGACATTTAAGAGAAATATTTCTATATCACTGCAGACAAGTTAGTGTTTCCTGCTGAGCAGAACTGTGGGCTTTTTATAGTTTTTTGGGTGTGCTATTTTCATAAGATAAAGGGCCATCAAATTGGTTTGGTTTTTTTTACACATCTTATCCCTTTCGATGGCTACAGGCCTGCCCGTCACTTCAAAAACAATTCCAGATTAAATTTAGAATTCTTAATTGGCATGCATGTAACTGCCATATTGGAAAATCTAAGAAGATCTTTTCTGAAATATACATTTTAAAATTGGATAACTAAAGAGCTGGGTATTATTATGATAACTGTAGTTATCCTAATTTCAGGAAGTAGCTAATATTTCTGAGCTGTGGCTATTACTTATTTTTATTATAATAGCACCAAAACATGCTAAACTCTACACAGGAAAAAGGGCCAGATTTTAGTGGTTTGAGCATTGGCCTGCTAAACCCAGGATTGTGAGTTCAATCCTTGAGGGGGTCATGCAGGGATCTGGGGCCAAAATCTTTCTGGGGATTGGTCCTGCTTTGAGCAGGAAGTTGAACTAGATGACCTCCTGAGGTCCCTTCTAACTCTGGTATTCTATGAGTCTATGAGGTGTAAATCCGTGGTTTCATAGGAGCTATGCTGATTTATACCAGCTGAGAATCTGGCCCACAGTCTCTGCCCAAATCAGTTTACAATCTAAAAGACACACAATCTGAAATGTGGTTGCCAGGGCTACGACAGAGAAAACAGTCAGGATGATGTTAGGCGTTTGTGTTGTATTTCTGTGCCATGCTTATTTGACTGGGTTGTTTGTGGGTGGAAACTATCCCACTGTCCCTCTAACTAGTTTTTGTTAATTCCTGACTAAAGGCTCTCTACAGACTCATTATGATAATTGTTTTTTATTCAAACCCACTAAAATCCTAGCTAAACTCTCCCATTCCTCATGATCACCCTCCTTGTGCCTTCAACCCAGCCTCTCGCCCTGTGTCCTAGCCACAGAATTAAGTGACTAATGCCTTCATGATGTCCTGGACTGCAAAGTGTGATGGTGATCTGATGGAAGCAGGGGACATGTCTAGAATATCTATTGCACAATCCAAAGGCACGTACAATTTGCCTGCTTTTGGATTTTGGTCCAAACTCAAAACACATCCTGTCGTCAGACATCACTGGCATGGTGCTCTGTTCTGTTCAATGATGATAACAGTCGGCTGCGTGTATGTGTGTTCTCCCTGTGTGCTGTCCCAGCTCTGCGCAGATAGCTGGCACAGCAGATCTTGAGCAAACCGCCGAATGACCACAGACTCTAATAAGGTACGAAGGCACCCGGCCAGGTTTTTTGTCAAACAAAACGCAGTCTCTAGCTCAGATGTTTACAGTTCTGCTAGTACATATGTGCTCCCTGACAATGGATCGGCTCAGTCAGTGGTGGGATTTGCCACTGCCCCTTAAACCAGACAAAGACGTCCGCTCAGGGATGCATTCTTATATAGGTACTGTGACAGACTCAGGGCAGTGGGGTACAGGAGTCTGGTAGAGGGCAAATATACTGGTCACTGGATGAGTAGTTTTCTGTTCCCTGAGTGACCAGAGCAGGGGCTGGACTAGACTAATCAGGAACCTGCTAGAACCAATTAAGGCAGACAGGCTGATTAGAACACCTGCAGCCAATCAAGGCAGGTTAATCAGGGCACCTGGGTTTAAAAAGGAGCTCACTCCAGTTAGGCAGGGGGAGCCAGAGGAGAGGAAGTGCATGTGAGGAGCTGGGAGCAAGAGGCGCAAGGAGCTGAGAGTGAGAGGGTGTGCTGCTGGAGGACTAAGGAATACAAGCATTATCAGACACCAGGAGGAAGGTCCTGTGGTGAGGATGAAGAAGGTGCTTGGAGGAGGCCATGGGGAAGTAGCCAGGGAGCTGTAGCTGTCATGCAGCTGTTACAGGAGGCACTATAGACAGCTGCAAACCACAGGGCCCTGGGCTGGAACCCGGAGTAGAGGGCAGGCCTGGGTTCCCTCCCAACTCCTGATCAGACACAGGAGGAGTTGACCCAGACTGTGGGGAAGATCACTGAGGTGAGCAAATCTGCCAATAAGCACAGGACCCACCAAGGTAGAGGAGGAATTTTGTCACAGTACTAACAGGTTACACATCACTGAACGCATTGAGGTACAGCCCCTCTACGCATAAGGGTGCTGCCTTTCTTCTGGTACAGGTTGGTTTGAACAAACAAGTCTATCCATTATATTGTCTATCCATTGTATTGTCCTTTTGACTCTGTCTTTAGGCTGGGTCTGCTTGTTCCTTGTTATCTCTGTGGGATGTGTTCCTACTAGGCTGTTCTGGTGCTGTCCTGGCATATATTCTTTTAGCAGCCTTCCTCTTGCCAACTCCTGTGAGCAGGGCCTGCCTCTGGCTCACAGCCTAATTTTGATCTATGTTAGCAATGTCTTGACCATTACTTCAGTTCAGGCCTCAGGCCTCATACCGGGCCTCTGCTACCAAAGGTTTATGTCTCAGGGCCTCATCTTACTACACATCCTAGGACTCTCAGAAATGTTGTTAAGGTGTTCTAATCTTGTGAGGGAATGGGGATGATTTATACCTAAATGTGGTGTCAGTTCCCTGTGAAATGTGTTGGATTTGTGTTTGGATACTTAAAGGGATGAAAAATCAGGAGCTGTGACTGGTTCGGTTAGAGTTCGGGGTTCCTTTAAACTTGAATCAGAAAATAAGGTCTGAGGTGAACCCATAAGAATTGAAACCAAAGATCTGCATGAACCCAGCAAACAGAAACTACTGAGTTTCACATAGCTTTAATATTTCCAAGGCTTTGATATCTGCAGCCCTTGATTTTGTTGCATATCTGTGTCTCTTTGTTTAAGAAGTTGTAGTAGCTATAAGTTTATAAATGCTTTTTGGCTTGCTTCAACAGAATACAGAAAATGAGTGCAAATCACCACTTAACACACACAGCCCAATGTACTTAGGCTCTGTGCCAGCAACTAAGTGGGTAATGGGGAGGGTGCAACTCACCCCATGATCCATGGGTGTGACACTGTAGCACATCTCTGCAGACACTATTAAGCCTCTGGGGCTTGAATGTCTGCTGAGTCCCCTCTACATCACCAGTACAGTAATTTTTGGCCACTTTTCTGCATAGTCATTATGGGCCAGGCTGCAACATCTCCATTTGCATTGGCCCATCTCCCTCTGTGGTTACGCTGCTCACACAAGCCCACTGTGGGACTTAGGGGATGTGGAAGAGATGGTGCCCATCCCTCATCACCAGGGTGAATCTCACTTTATGGTTTTGGGTATTTTGAAATACCTTGCTGAGATTTTTGGAGCCACCTAAGGGAGTTAGACACATTATCCATTCATTTTAATGGCAGATATGTGTGTAAATGACTGAGATTGGACCATTTCTTTTACGTTCCAGGACCGTATCTTGGAAATTTTGTATTGCTGGTGCTGCTAAAATAGAATTATAATTAAGAGATTGTATTTACAGTAAGTATTTTTTTAAATAAAACTGCTAATGTCAGTTGTACTGTTTCACTGACTGCTTGTTGTAAGGGAAAGTTCCTGTTTGCCTCTGTTACCAGATCTGCTGGCTTTGTTTCCAACATAGTTATTTGGTTCTCCTGAGCTACAGTCAGAAAGAAAGGGAAGTGATTCCTGAATTGCAGTCATGGAGCTATTTGAAGGAAAATATAATAGTTGGGAGTGTTATGTGGAAATTCAGCATTTCGTGTGGTTGGCCTTTCTGAATGTTATGAACATTTGCAATTAAAAAAAAAAGATGAAGGACTGATACCTGCTGCATGAAGCATGATTGAGAGTCAAATTTTAATTAAACTAAGTGCAGCTGCTGACAAAGTACTGCCAATGGAACGTACAACTTCCCCTTGGCATCTTCTAGAATTGTCAAAACGATGCAGTAATGCATACACAAAAGAAAATTAAATGTTGTCTGGCTAGTATTTTACATACGTATGCTATTATAATGCTGCCTTTTCTTGGATCATTTTCTGTTGTCAGTCTGGTATTTTATTACTGACTTTTGGGGGGATTTTTCAGAAGAACAATCTTTTTATGGCAGATCACCTCTCCTCTGATTTTGCAAAATGAAGCAGCTCTTCTGAAGACCTAAACAGCTATCCTTGGATGTTATGCTTTGCTATCACATTAAATTCCTAGTTTTGACCAATAAGCCCACACCGTTTAAGGCTTATCTCCCTATGGAAGCCTGTCTCTTTAGATACAGTTCACCTCTGTACAGAGGGCTTAACTGCTGCAACTTGTCCCTCTGCACAGGGGTAAATTTTACACTTATGGCTTGATGTTATGCGAGGCCTATTACAGTCAGTGGCAAGTGATGCAGGATCTTAAGGTTCAGGCCTACGAAGTGCTGATTCTGCCCCTGATTCAGGAAAGCATTTAAGTATGTGTTTAAGTCCATCTTTATTCAGGAATACATTGAAGTATATGTTTAACTGTAAGCATGTCTTTAAGTCCCATTGAATCCTAGTTATTCTCTTTATTGGACTGATTTATTTTTACGCTTTAAAATTTTGCCCTCAAACTTATGGTTTAGGATAGGTGCTTCATAAATTGTATTGTGAATACAGAACTGCAGAACTAATGTAGAAATGGAGGAGAAGTCACATGATATCAATGCTGAGCAAGGGTGTGAGAGGCGCAGAGAGGATTTCCAATGCTAGGATAATGTGATAACAGAGAAGGGGGGAAGGGATAGCTCAGTGGTTTGAGCATTGGCCTGCTAAACCCAGGGTTGTGAGCCCAATCCTTGAGGGAGCTACTTAGGGGCCTGGAGCAAAATCAATATTTGGCCCTGCTAGCAAAGGCAGGGGGCTGGACTCAATGACCTTTCAGGATCCCTTCCAGTTCTGTAAGGTAGGTATATCTCTAGATACATTATATAACATCAGGAACATTAGTGTAAGGGCACCAGTTTAATGGATATTGTATAATTAATATGCATAAAGATCTTCTAGTGAAAGAAGGGCTGCTGTTCTGAAAACCTCCTAAGCCCAGACAAATTTAATTCCTAGTAGGGATGGATGAACTTGTTTTATTTAATTTCTTAATGTAACTTGAATGCTGTTGGCTTTGCATTTGATTTACAAAGGGACAGAAAAATATCAACTGGAAAAACAGTGCCAGGAAAGAGAATATCAAATTTGCTTTCTCTAATACATATGTAAAGCAAATTGCAGATTTGCACACACAAATATTCACATTGGAAGTTTAATTGCACTGTCATCCACAGTGAGAACAGAAGTGATAGTCTGTGATTAAGTTGATCAATCATAACTAATCAAGGTAGCTCAAACTCCTAAAATTCAGAGAACAGTTGATCAAATAAATGTGTGGGAAAATATTCACTGAATACTGTTGAGGTTGAGGAAATAATAATCTGATTGCATATATTTCATGAGAAGAAGAGAACCAAATTAATCAGAAAATGTTGCAACTTCTTGTTCAGCTCTACTTACAAATTAAGTTCAGTTTTACACAACAAGAAGTAATGACAGCCCACGAGTGCGGAAGGTTAAGATAATTTAAGATCATGTGCTATGCTTTGTTTTAAGCATCTATTGGTTCTTATATTTAGATTTTCATGAGTGGTTTTTAATGCATTTTTTTTCATTTTATTAAATATCCTCAATAGAACATAAAATACTGAGAAAACCCTCTAGAAAAATGAATATTTCACATTTATATTGAAGTAATTCCCATTAGTCCCAACTATGATGCTAGCTGCTCTACAAACTCACAAGACAGTCCTTGCCTCAAAATGTTTGCAGTTTAAGGCTCCAGTCTTGCAACTGGATCTGTGCAGGTGGAAAAGGTCAACAGTAGCCACTAATTTTGGGTGCCCAATTTGAGACACCTAGGGAGGATTTTGTTTCAGAGTACTTAGCATTACATAGCACTTTATGTTCAAAGCACAGCACCTATTGACTTCAGTTGCAGCTGAGAATGCTCAGCACTTTTGCAAATTAAACCCAGAAGTTAAGGAACAAACAATTAGCGACCATCATTGAAGACTTTGGTTCAAGTGAGTTGTCCAGCATCACATAGGAACTCTGGCAGAGACAGGATTAGAATCCAGTTCTTCATGGCAGTATTCAAATGCTTTAACCATGAGACTAGTTTTCCAGTGGTTAGAGTACTAGCCTAGGACCCACAAGGCCTGGGCTCAGTTCTCAGCTATGCCACAAACTTCTTGTATGGCTTGGGCAAGTCACTTCTTCTCTTCTCAAGTCACCTCCACTGTCCATCTGTAAAATTGGGATATAATAGCACTTCCCTTCCTCACAGAGGTATTGTGAGAATAAATACATTATACATTTTGAGGCAGTCATATATTTCACTGATGTGGGGCCATATAAGTACTTTAAAGCTTCCTGCCTCATTGACTATACAGCTTCTACCATAATGAGGCGGGGTCCTACAAACAACCATTTTCTTCACTGCACAACTCTGATTCATCCCCAGAGCAGGTCCACCCTGTGCCCTGAATGAGGCAGGGGTCCTGTGGGAAAAAATATGTGATCAGGTACTTCAAGACTGTATGAATACATATACACTAGGGAATCAAACCAAGGTTGCACAAGCTCCTTTAATTCTGGCATTTCCCAACTTTTGAATACGTGACTTTGCAACCTTACTGTTCTTCTAAGGGGTGAGGGGGAGGGGTGTAAAAAAACAAACCATAAGGGTTTGCTACTTCATACAAATGTGATGCTTTACATTTGCTGTGTGATCACGGGCTTAAAGACATCCTGCTGCTTCCTGAGTGAAAGGACCCTGCCTCGCAGCTGACTCTTCTTGACTATGGCTCTGAAGCACTTGTTTTCCACCCTTAGCTGATTACCAGCCAGACAGGGCTGGAGGAAAGGAACAGCAGACCTGCCTCCTCCCTTCACACGCAAGGCTGCAAAAGCTGCTCCAGCTGTGCCCCACTTAGTTCAGCCACTAAAGATGTGGGAAAGTCATTTCCAAACCTGTTTTCTGCCCTCTCCTTCCCTGGCATCAGCAAGATGAGGGACATAGGACAGCCTCTGAGAGATGGATAAGAGAGTGGGAAAGCAGGAAGGGGATACACAGGAGGGAGTGTGGGAACAGGTGTGCAGGGGCAGAGCCACAAAATTGGTGCAACAAGGGAAGGGTTTAGGGCTGGGGTGGGGTGAGTAAGCATTAAGCAACAGGAAGAGGAATCTGGACACATCAAGAGAAATTGGCACCAAAAATGAAATCCCCGGATTGATTGTTGGGGATGCAGGGGAGAGGCAGTCTGTGTTGCTAGCCTGCGTCACTATCCCTTACTCAACAGAACACACACACATTCTGAGTTAAACGAACAGGAGTACTTGCGGCACCTTAGAGACTAACATTTATTTCAGCATAAGCTCACTTCTTCGGATGCATAGAAAGGAACACACAGACAGAAGATATTTATACATACAGAGAACATTCTGAGTTAGTGTCCTAACTCATCTCTTCAAGGGATTTCAATCAAAAACAATAACAAACCATAAATCTCAGCCTAAATGTTTTCTTTGAGTTTGGCTATCCCTAAGATTTCCCTTCAGGACCCCTATGTTTGCGCCCCAATTTCCCCTGGCCCAAAGAGACATTCTGGCCCCTATTATACTCTTGATGAAGCTAACTGGGTTCACATGTTAACATGATTCAAAAGTGACTGTCCAAATTTTGAATCTCACCCACCTGAAACTGCATGTGAGGGGAAAGAAAAAATACCATCTTCCATCTAGGCCAAATGCCATTAAAGCTCTGCAAGAAACTACGGAGTGTTTTCCATTTATTCTTTTTCATGTTAGCATTTAAACAGCAGTTCTAATGATGTGACAGTCTGGCAACTTAACATTCTGACATGAGTGAAGAAATTCAGCATGAGATGTTTACTGGTAAAAGATGGCTCAGACTACAAAGAGTTTCCTGACTGAGCAGGCTGTGCATTAGAGTTAATCAGAATTTACTTTTGTTGATCTTGATTTTAATCAGAGATAGGCAGGCAAGCAACATGCTGTAGGTACCTTGAAAAATCCCCAACTGCACTGCTTGTGCATTAAGCCGCTTTTCAAGCTACAGAATGAAACCTGCTATCTTGTGTATTAGATTAACAGCAAGTATCTGAACGTTTTTTACTTCTATTTAAAATATTGTTGTTTTGTGGCTTTCCTACTGAGTATACAAGCAGTGTATCAGTGCCTTGGGTCCTCATTCTTTCAATATATTTGTAAAGACATTTCTGATAACCTATGCAATAGCTTATATAATTATAAACCAACTCTTGTATAATCATACAATTTACCTATATGAAAAATTCCTGTAGTTGATTAGTAATCTCAGAATTCACTAATATAATCTACTGAGATGTCCTAGACATGAACATTTGCACTCTAGCTTTTAAAAGTACATCTATACTTAGCAGGTCTCTGCTGTACGTATGTTTACCTAAAGCCACACCAGAACCCCCCGGCAGATTGATTTGTTATCTGTCGCACATCCAGGAAGCAGTGATCTGATTACAAATAATCACACAGGAAAACCACCGGTGACGTACATTAATCTTTCAGAAATTGCAAGTGTGGAATCATTACTGGGAAGTTGGATCAGCCTGTGGCTATACATTTCAAAACACAAACCCACATCTCATTGACTTGGAGTTTTCCCAGCAGGAAGGCGTAGACTCACAGAAACAGGAAAAAAAGAGAAAAAAATCTCGTCTTTGCAGTTCAAAGCTGTAAAAAAAGGTAGCTGGTGGAACATCCTGCATCTGTTCTCTTTGAGAATCATTCCCTCATCATAGTCTATAGAATATCTTTTCTTTAACCGGTGTTGATTCTAAACTGACGTTGCATAAGAGTGGCTGACTTGGCCAGCTAGTGCATGGGGCTACCATGTGGGGTTGAAGTTTGACATAGAATCTTGATGCTTCACTCCCCGCTTAGGCTAGCAGAGGTTGGGAGCATGCCAAGGCAGTGCTCCCTGGGTCAGGAATCAGTGTTCATCCTGCTTTCCTGGGTAGCACCTACTATTTGCATCGGGCCCCTAACCTGAGATTCAGTAGAGGATTTGGGTGTTTTCTCTACCATGTTGCATGCCAATGTCACTCCACTGACAAAGGATGAAACTGATGGCATTTCAGCCCTCTCCATTGAGACCAGAAATCTCTTCACGGGGTTTTGCATAGCGTGAGTGCAACAGAGTGGCACTCTATTCTGACTGTGACTTAAGCAAGTGAAATAGCTGCTTTGTCATTGCTTCCTGTTGTTAAGACGAGGTATGTCAGTCAATAGACTGCATATAAACACGAACATTTTCAAATGTGTCCACTTATTTTGGATGTCTAATCTGAGATATTAAGGGCCTGATTTTTTAAAGAGGCTGAGTAGTCACAGCTCCTATTGAATTCACTATACCGCTTCACAAGTCATCATATATTTTGTATGGGATAAGACATTTCTTAATGTATCATTGAGTAGACAGGATTTTCAACTCTTCTAATCATATCTATAACATAGGTTTGAGAATAGCCACCCTTCCTTTGAACACCTGTTTGAAATTAAAAGGCTATAAATCAGGGGTTCTCAAACTGGGGGTTGGGACCCCTCAAGGGGTTGTGAGGTTATTACATGGGGGGGTTGTGAGCTGTCACCTCCACTGAAAACTCCACTTTGCTTCCAGCATTTATAATGGTGTTAAATATATAAAAATGTGTTTTTAATTTGTATGGGGGGGTCGCACTCAGAGGCTTGGTGTGTGAAAGGGGTCACCAATACAAAAGTTTGAGGACCACTGCTATAAATCGTGAAGTATGCTATTATTGCCCCACCTGTTGTTTTTAATTTCAAACGGAACCTCTTTTAAATGTACTGGTTTACTAAATTAAGTGCATTTAATGTTACCTTTGCTGGATTTTCTTCCTCCTTTGGCAGTTTCTAAAACTAGCATGTGTATCAACCTTTCACAGGTCAAGAAGATAATCAGGTCAGCCTTCAAGCTGTTATAATTTTTCTGGTCTGTGAATGAGGAGAAGAAATAGATATGGGTGGGTACTATATTTCTTGAAATGCCTTCTTTCTTCCGGTTTAACAAGCAATATGCTATAAAAAGGAAGCTCATATTATTGTTCAGACAAGTTCCCATTTATTCATCATGAAGATTTTAACGATGGACAGAATTGCATTCTAGTGATCAGTGCAATATGATTTCCTCCTAAAGTTTGCATACAGTTTAAAAGATCAAAGAGAAATGCAATGCAATGCTATAATACATTTATAAAGAAAAATAGGTTTAATTACTACAAACATGTAATTATGTAATTACTGAATTACCAGGGTAAGTTCAATACTTATGGTAATATGGTTAAATCTAAATGGACTTTTGGGGTGTTGTTATCCCCCCCAGATATCTGAGGATGGGAAATTTATCTCTTAGAGTCCTTTATTGTTGACACAAAACAAACCAGCGCTGAATTTGTCCCCTATCTTTTAAGTGGGTGCAACTCTGAATTTAAAATTTGTAAACAAAAGTATTTTGTTAAGCTTGAACACGTATTTAACTGGAGTCCAGCTAACACCCAAGAATGACATTGCATTGTCTTCAAAGAAATTCTACACCTTGTTAAGAAAACCTGCCTGGAAAGGAACACTTCAGGCACCCATTTAGTTTCCCCATTTCGCTAGAATCTTTCATCATATGTTATCAACCTATTCAACATACCAGCCACCCAAACTTAACATTGCCTCCTAAAATTTGCATATGTAGACACAGTAGTTGGTATAACAAAATTAAATGGTAACGCATCTGAAAATTGATATCTGAGCTGTCTTACATTGATTGTTAAACAGTAAGAAAGAGGACATTTGAGCAAATATAATAACCACCCTTATTAATTCCTCTCCTCATTCATGCATCAGAAACATTAGAAGTGCTTTTACAGGAATAAGGGAAAGGCAGCCCTTGATATGAAAGCTGTGCATCTCTTGCTGGGTTTTAACAAACATTCTCCTTGGTTTCAGTTCACATGGTTTCTTGCCTTTTAATTTGTTTTAAGTTTCAGGTTCATTCAAACCCATCTGTAAAAGGATAACAAATAAGAACAAAGCTGTCTTTTTTTTTTAAGCTCTCTGCATTGCTTACGGATTCAAAAGTTTTGAGGTTTTATTTGACCCAGAAGATGTCTGATGTGACCAGCTATCTCCAGTTTGTTATTAAAACAAAACCCAACCAAGTAACTAGGGCTAGTTGAAAATGTTCAAAATTTGTAATTTTGACAAATTTCATTATCAACATTTTAACTAAATTTGAATAAAAATTCCATTCTGTTTTTTGACCAGCTCTACAATTAAGTTTCAAAAAATCCATGGGTATCCATGTATACCAAAAAACTTCATGTTGAGATTCTGTTGAAGGTATGTGTGGCCCAAATGAGAGGTTTTTGTTCAAAACTGCTGGATTCTTTTACAACTTTCATCGGGAAGTCAGCAGAGTTTTGCATGGGTTCAAGTTTTGTTGGGCAGTGATTCGCAGTCCAGTCAGCTATCCCTGAGATGCTGCCTTATTCTGTCTCCTTGGCAAATTATGTTAAAATGAAAACATAAAATAAGATGTTGGTTTGGATACCCTGTGGTTCTTTTCTTCTTTAAGCATCTTAGCTGATTTTAAAGGGCTTAAAAAGGGGCCATTGGTTCCCACCCCCCCATGTCACTCTCTCCTGAACTTTTTATTTTCTTTGTTTTAGTCTATTGTCAGATTTGCTTGTCCTATCTCTTCCTTTCCTCATAGTATCTGTGATGGTGCTTCTGGACAAGGGACTTGAAAGTGCTGCCTTAGGAAGTCCAGATCCTGTGGAGAAAGGTTGAGAGGTTTCCCCATGCAAAAGGCAAAGGTAGCTGTGGGGATTTCTCATCCTCTTCCTTCCCTCCAAACCCCCATGTAGCTGCCTTTCTTCTCTCTACAGCCACTGAGATGGCGACCAGTTCCACATGGCCAAGAGGGAATGGGGGAGCTAGGGGAACAGCTGGGCCACACGTGATGTTGCTTTTCAAATCTGTTGAGGAAAAATGTCACCTCAGCTTCAGAGCAGCAGTGACTCCCACTCTACTCTGGGTCTGCTTGTATAGGAATGATACAAGCAGCAATGCCACAAGGATGAGTAGGAAGACTGGGAGAAGCAGGCTCTCTTCATTATTATTAAAACCTAATAATGATAGTGGTTGGAAGAGAACTCAGGAGTTCTTGGTTCCCAGGCCTGTGTTCATTACTTTGGCTGGTGCTGCCTTGATGGTTGGTGTTTCTTCCCCCCCACCCATACTCCTCCCCACTCCACAAGTCTAAAAAGGAGTGAAGTCACATCCTGACTAGAATGAGGAAGTACCATTCATCTGATGTGTATTCTCTATATCCTGCACTCTTGCATTTAGTTTGGGTAAAGTCAGACAACCGCTCCTAATCTGGATAAATATAAATTTTAAAATGTTGAAGAGAAAAACTTCCAACGTGTCAGATAAGGAGAAATGTCAAAAACCAAAGGTAAGAGAATGTTATATAATAAAAGAGATACTTAGTTTGCAGAGCAGGTATTTTTTGGTGCTTGAAAGGGTTGAGCATCAGTCATTCACTTAAAAAAATCATGTGCAATGTACAGGCTTTGTAGCATCTATGAAAAGGTTGAACAGGAAAATCTGATGTTAAATAACACTGATAGTGCCTCAGGAGCTCCTAATACACTGATCTGTGCTTCATTACTATAATCTCCTGGCTCAGTTTGTATACATTCAGTTTAGTGTCTTCAGTTTACGGAATCTTCATTATGGAACTGCCATTCACACTGTAAAGCGACAAAGCAAAATTTGGAGGTGTCTGCTCAGAAGAGTCCTGCTAGTGTTTGCCTAATGTTGTTTGCCTACTGATGTGTTGCTGGTGTTTTGACAATAGCTCCCACATGAGTCTCCTCTTCAGCCTGTGATAAACCAGGGATGTAGCAGGAAAGTGTGTGCCAACAGTGAAGAGGGGTGAAGGATTAGCAGATGTATTATTTTTTCCCATTTAAACACAATTGCTGTTTCATAATACTAAAGAAGGAGACAGCACTTGGCAAACAATCTTTTAGTCGGCTGCACTTTGCTGGAAATGTTTATACTTTCAGCCTGAAAAAATATGCTAAATCAATGATAGTATATGACATTGTTCAACTTCTGCAATCTGAAGTTTGAGGAGGGAGATTAAAGGCACTTATAGGATGTATGGGAATATCCTGAGCTAGGAACTGAGCTTCAATTCCTGCCATTGGGTGCACCCTGGCCCTTCCCAAAGTAAAAAATGAAATGTCTTCAGAAATAACTTACTCCAGGGGCTCAGGAAAGTATCACTGGCAGATATGAAACATGAGACAAAATCTGAAATATCTACCCTTTACTTCAATTTGGTGGTGGTGCCAGAATTTTAGCAAAGGGCCCCTGCGAGCCAGGGAGACCAGATAAAATCGGGCCGGAGGTGGGGGGTAATAGGTGCCTATATAAGACAAAGCCCCAAATATCAGGACTGTCCCTATAAAATCGGGACATCTGGTCACCCTACTGCAAGCCCAGGCCAACATCTCACTGCTCTCAGTAGGGTGCCTGCTAGCATGTAGAACTAACTCCCCATGCATGGGAATATGCCTCAGCTTGTAACACTCAGTCCTAAAAGATCATTGAAGACACTTGCTCATCAGAAAAAAAATTCTGTTTTAATCATTGTTGCCCTTCCTGTGAGACACCCCCAGTTCTACGGTCTGATTTATGGACCATTTTGGTAAAGGAGAGTCTTTCCATGGATTTCAATGATCCCTGGATCAAGCCCTTCCTGATTCACATTTTGTTTTTATTGTTATATATTTTATGCTGTTAAATTATTGTGATGCATTTTATAGGCAGTGAATTAAAGTAATGAACAGCTAGTTTTAAATAAATGGCACATGACTTAAAATAAGAAATGAACATAAGAGAATCAGCTCCTTCTCATTTATGGATGGTTTTGGTTTTCTTCTCAGATATATTCATTAAGGGCCAAACACGACCCCCTTCACTCCTGTGGAATGGTAACTTTCTGAACAAATAGTCCCATTGATTTCATTGGAGTTACTCATGGATTCCACATGGCAAAGGATGGCAGAATCTGGTCCAAATTAAAATGTGGATAGGTGACCACTGAACAATGGCTCTTAGTGATCAATATAAATATAATAATAAATTAAACGGATACCCATGTTCCCTGTTTCAGTTGATCTGTTCTGCTAAAGAGTTCCATGAACACCTATGCTGCTATACAAATAAATAAATAGTGAACAAGCAAACAAGGAGTTGTAGCCTTAAATCACTTTAATGAGAATGAAGAGCCCATACCTTTAATTTCATTTTATTCTCCAAATCAAATGAATTTTACATTATCATTTATATCAGAAACTCAGTAATACCTAGTATAATCGTACTGTTCGTACATATCACCTCTTCTGTGATACTATGTAGTTCTAGAACTTCAGCCTGAAAACAGCTTGCTTGTTCTGGGTAAATCAGTCTGTATCCTTTTCTCATCACATTGGCACTCTGCTCTGGATGCATTTCACCCATCTTACACTCACGTTGGACACTGATTACACCAGCTGCAAGGCAGAGAAGAATTAGGCCCCATTGCGTGAATGTCTCTCAATGGGAGCATTTTGCTGAGCATCTGAGGATCATAGTATTAAGAATTGAAAAAGAACATACTAGCTGTAAACCATTGTTTGTCATAGTGCATTTTGTAACTTGTTCTCTCTAAGCAAGATTGTTACCTAATTTATTCAGTGAGCGGTTGGGAAATGTACAGGACGCAAGTCAATGGCTTATGACAAAATTTACAAAATTTCATAACGGATTTCCCTAGATATCTTCCTGGTTACCATGCTTTACCCAGTCAGCAGTCTATATCCGTTTATGCACATTACAGCCAGTCACGTTTGTCATCATTTTACTTTTGCACATTAATTTACAAAATTTCCATCACAATTCCCTTTTCAAATTTTTATTTTAATATAAATGTATCATGCATGTGAGGTTCATGAAGAATGTTTAATATATGGTATAGACTTAGATTGGTGAAGAGAAATCATGTGAGGATGGAGGTGGAAAGCCTTCTCTAAACAGTCAGCTGCCCCTGTGCTTGGCTAATAGAGGTGGTTGGCCAAGCAAGTGCTCCACAGAGATTCTGGCAGCTGGCCCCCAACCTGTAGTGAGATGTACCTCAAGGTGTGTGTGGATAAGTGTTCACTATGAAAATCTACTTTTAGGGTTGCTATTTTCTGGGTTATATAGAGGGGATGCCTGTAGTACTGAAGCAACATGAACTACTTTCCTACAGTCAATAGCAAGCTGTGTGTGTGTATACATAATACACCCAGTCTATATATTCTATGTAACATGAATGAATAGTCATGTCACGTCTCGTATCTGGTCTCATCCCAAAGCTGAATGTTTTCTTTGAAAGTTTAAGGAAAACCTCTTCTCCCTCTTCTGCGTTCTGTGACAGTTTTCTGCAAGTCTACTTAGCAGGGCAACAGAATATCAGGTTACATTATGATGGTGGTCTCTAAAGAGGTATGAGGAAGGGCCAGATCCTCAGCTTAATGCATATCAGTATAGCTGCATTTACTTTCCTGGAACTACACCATTATACATCAGCTGAGGATCTGGCCCAGAAACTTGATATTTTCTGCTTTAAAAACTGAAAGTTTAGAAAATTTCAGAATATTGCAGAATACAGAACAGAATGTAGAAGGACCCTACAGTTGTGAGGTTCATTATATTTTTTTTCATGCCCATACATATCTAATTTCTTTCTGTCTAGGTTCTTACATGACTTCCTATCACTATGGTATCTGAGTCCATAATTATAAGTGCATCTACCAAGATACATTTCTCTCGCTACTCCCTCTCCCTGCCCCCTTCTAGTCAGTGGAGACTGGACTTTGTTTATTTTGTGTTGCTGTTGTTCTAAAATGTCACATTGTGGGCAGGTTAAGGCAAAGAAAAATGGAGGTTTGCATTTAGCTTTGAAAGATCTGAGCTCTGTGGTCAAACTGATCTCTCCGAGAGTGAACTTCATCGGCTAGTTGTAGAGACAGCTCTGTCTCCTCTCCACACGAGTTTCAGCTACTGCCACCAAAGAAGTTATTTTTAGGGCAGCTAGTGGAGAGGTGAGTGGATGCTCTTTACAGAGTGTGTTTCAGTGACACAGTTACAGGTTTATGTAAACTTTCCCACCAGCAAGCCCTGTGCCTGTCCCCAGACAGGGAGAATGAGCACGGTATCACAAAGGGCTTTGTTTACAGCCTGGACCCTGAAGTCAACAGAAGTCTTTCCACTGACCTCAGTGGGCTTTTGATCACTTCCTTCAAACTTTGCTATAATCTTAGTAGGCACCAACTGTCTGTGCTCTGAAGTGATCTTTCAGTCATTTAGAATCATCATTTTGATTTCCATCCCTCCCCACGCACAGACCCACTCTCTGCCAAACCTAGCCAAGGGGCTATTCACGTGCAACTGGTCAGACGTCAGCTGTGTTTGCTATCCTGGTGCAGGGGAAGGAAGGATAATTTTATCAGAATGCTTCTACAGGACCTGACATTCCAATGCCATGCACTGTGTGCAGTCTCACAAACTTGTGCAACGTGAGCGTAAAATGCTAGTAGTGTTATTAGGCAGTGTTTTACATCCACTCTGTACTTGCTTTGCCCAAGTGTGCATGACAGCACAAAGGGAAGATAGTGTATGTATTCTGTACTGTAATATAGCTTGTAAAGTGCACAGAACTGTGGACCATAACTGGGCCATCTCTGCCTCTGAAATTTATACAGTTAGGTAGAGAATGAGGGATTCCTCTTTCTTCCTTTCCAATCTGAAGCTAGCCTTACCTTATACCCTTTCCTTTGGACTTGGTTGAAGCAAGTTTTGTCCTATCTATTTATTTAGGATTACAGCTGCTCTAGCTTTATGTTAAAGCTTGAAGACATTTTGTTGTTTCATTTTGTTTTCAAATATGCTTCACCTACGTGGTGCTTGAACCTCCACCTATACAAGGTGTGAGACCACACATAGAATCATGCAGAATATATTTTCCCTGTTTATCTCAACATTTGTTCAAATTGCTTAATAAAGTCCCTGTGAGCTTGTTTGCAGGATACATGGATATTATTAATTTTCAGAGCTCGAAAGGTACATATGAAATAACATGGCCAGTCTGATCTGAGCTAAAGTATTGCACTGTAAAGCTATTGTACACTAGCTCTATATCACACCAATAGTTTTCCCCCCTTATACATTTTTCTTGAAATCCTGGCTCCGGTGTAGTCAATGCCAGAGATTTCAGTAGGACCAGGATTTTACCCTTTATATGTGTTCTTGACGTAGAGAGTGATGCTGCAAACACTTACATAAATAAGTTTACCCACAGGAGTGGCCTCATTACTCACATGACTAGTCCCTTAGAAGGTGAAATATTCATTTGCATAAGTGTTTGCAGGATCATGCCTGTAGTGTGGGCAGATGTTAAGCAAGCTTCCCAGTGTTGCTTTTTTTCCTATGGGGGTTAGAGCAGCATCCGTAAAGGGAATACTGATGAGAGAAAAGAAAATACAAAATAAAGGTGCAATAAGCCTTAGCACCCAGAATAATTCAAGTCATAATTAGAACTTCTGTAGACTAAGGTCTGCAGCATAGAGATTGTTCAGAGTTAATGAATATTAACTAGGGTTTATCCTTGAGTAGAAGTTCAGTTTTTTAATGTTGGTTCAAAGGTATAGCCTGATACGGTTGTGGAAATAGCAAGTTTTTATATGTTTTTTTCAAAATTTCGAGTGCATAAATGAGCCCCTGCTCATGTCACGGATGCTAATTTTCACAACCATGACTGAAGTGGTGTTCGTTTTCATTTGCATTTCATTCTAACAGTGATGAGGGGTGATGAACTGATGAGAAGTACTAACTGCTATTCAAATTTATGCTCACAGGCAAAAGGGACACACAGTTCTGTCATTAAAGGTCTTTACTGTGTTGCCTCTTGCGGAAAGACTGTTTGTCAAAATACATTTGAACTCTGTAAAGTAACCAGAAAGAGAGGACATCTGGGATGTAATTTTAAGGATTTGGTTTACAGTGGGCCTTATCAAAAGAGGCTCATGTAAAAAGTATACTACAAATAACCAAATACATAAATGTGTATACAGAAGATTGCAGGTGACATTTCAGAGGGATATTTCCTGTTTCCCTCAGGCTTTATAAAACCTAGAACAAGGTTAGAGGGAACCATTGGTGATTTTTTTTTCTTGCTTGCATGGAAGGCTCCACAGCCAAAGCCTTTACTTCTTTTATCTCTAATTTTTGTCAGGCATTGGTGTAAGTACCTTTTTTCACAGCCAACAGACCTTTTTCATCTTTCATCAGAGGAATATTTAGCACGTTGTTTTTCCCGATGTTTGCCCAGGAGCAAGATGGTCTTTGAAACCCTGAGGTGTTATTCTCTCCCCACAGGATAAGACTCCAAGAGTTACTCTGATCCTATGATGAGATAATAAGGCCCTGGTATGTCCAGCATCCCCATGTGGATGCTCCAGTCAGAATGTCCTTATCACATGCCTGGATGCTCTAAAGGGGCCATAATTGAAAACTGGGTTCTCCATCAAACATACACATGTGCACACCCTCATAAGCACAGGGGAGGCAGATACTCAGCTGATGTAAAAGAGCTAGCTTTACTGAAGTCAATGGATTTACACCAGCTAAAGATCTGCCCGAATATCTGTTTTTCTTTCATTAATTGTATAGAGTATTTGACTAATTGCAATATTGTATTTTCAGGTAATGCCAAATACCTCTGAACCAAATGTGAATAAGGTGTCTGATACCTGGAAAGTAATTACTTGGAAAAGGATTGTCTGTTTTGGGGAAGCAGATGATGTGGTTTACAGTTTTTCGTATATGACAGCGCTCTGCCAGTAATCTGTGTCAGAATATTCATAGTTCAGTTATCGGATCTGAAATAACTGATGGCCAAGTTTAAGCAAGGATGGAATGGTATGAATGTTTTAGCCAAAGACACCATCCGTTATTGTACGTACTGATTTGGCATCATGAGCGATAAAAATGTTTCATGACTATGCTGTGCATTGTCTCTCTACATTGGATCTGCCCTCTTCAAGTCAAGAAGAGAAACTAGTGTGTGATAAGTAGTGTAACTGCATCAATCCATATTCAGCTGTGCAGAGCTTGCTAGCACACAAGATGTTATCGTTTGCATTTCCTAGCTAGAAGTGAGCTCATTAAGAGACTTCATTTTGGGGTCTGAATCCCCATGGACTAGGGGGAGAGTCTCCATGTGAGTAATATTGTTAATCCTCCTACATAATTGACTCAAGTGGTATGAAACCCATTCCTGGGCCAATGACAGATTGTTTGGATTGGAATGACAGGTGATACCAGTGGTATCAAGTCGAATGGTTCTGGTCACTCTGTCCTCACATCATCTCCTTAACTGTGGTTTTTGAAAGTGGAGCGAGGAAGAGGAAGGGACAGCAGGGCTGCTTTGGCTACTAATAGCAGTATTATTGTTTTTATCAAACTGGCAACATAAGCATTTTTGCTGTGGACCAAAACATAGATGAGCTGACGTGCATTCTCAAGGTTGTATCAACAACACAGCAAAAAGTCTTTGAACAATCAGTAGTACAAAAATGAATGAAGGCTATAGAAATATATGGGGGGAGGGGTGTGTGTTATAAGAGGTGGAAGGTTTATCACCAGATGCCAGATTGTCTCTCAGAGGGGCAACCTGGAATATTTCCCATTTAATTTACCTTTTCTCTTTCTTCATCTCTTCTTCCCTTCTAGAAGCATTATTATTATTATTATTCCTCCTCCTGAGATTGATCACTAAAGTTCAGAGTCTAGAAAAAATGCTGGAGATTTAAAGCTTCTGCTGTCACCAATGCTGCTGCTCTAGCTGCTTATATTATATATAATATACCCCATCCTGCCAATTCTGTAGCTTTCGTTACTCTGCATTTTTCCTTGGTTTGTTCCATGGATGGGGAGAAAGAGGAAAGGGTGGTTGAATACAATATATTTTGACTGTAAGAAGGGCTGGCCCCTGGCCTTCACACATCATTCACATTTGAATTGAAACAAAATATTTTTTTTTAAAAGATCAGTTGCCATATTCTGACTAAACACCACTCCTAACAGGTGGAACACCTCTTTAGGGTGGGGAGCTGAGTCAGAGCCTGCTCCTCTCCTCTAGCAGTGAATCTCCACTGCTGGGGGATGTGCCACACCCAATATGGTGCAGATCGGCCAGCCTTCATTCTACACTGAAGAAGAAATATGGAGGGACCTCCTGATGCCGTACAGCATCATGTCACCTTTATGAAGAAGCCAAGCAACCCACCACCTTTTCTCTCCATTGATACCTGAGTCGCATTCTCATCTTCATGAGAACAACAAGGCAGTCCCACTCTCCCGTCCTGTGCTGGTCTCACTTACAGCTTCATGAGCTGACTGGATGGCCTGGTCATCTGGTGCCGAAGGAAGCAGAAATTCCCTCTGCTGGGTTTTGCTGATCTCATTTAAAAGGTGTTCCAGGATTAATGCTTTGGAATACTCAGTGGTAGGGTGAGATGATCCTAGAGCATGGAATACTATGCTGGATTTTTTTTTTTTTTAGGACTTCTTTTGCTTTTCCGAACCTGAAAGATTATTGTAGGAGTGCCACCCAACAGAATGGTCATGGTTAAATGAAGGGAAAACTACAAACAAGAGACTGTTTCCTTCTCATTATGTTTGAGACAGATTTGTCACAGACCATTATTCTGGGTACTGAGATGAAGAAATCAACTTCACTTAGCAACAGCACAACAAAAAAAGTAAATGTGTGAAGCTGAGATGACAGGGTGGTTGAGAGAGCTGAAGGAACTTGCTGGGTCAACTCCCTGCTGCGTTGCACCATATGTAGCCAGCTGCACCTGTGGGAAGTGGGTATTCGGCTTTATCACTCCTGAATTGCACCCAATCTGCACTGCTGAGCTGTTTCATTATGCAAAAGAGTGTTGCTGGCTGGCTCTGAGAGAAGAGGTGTAAGGTAAAAAGGGGTGTGGCTGAAAGCCAAAAGGAGGCACAGTTAACAAAAATCTATACTGAACTGAGTGTCTCAGAGCCTGGATAAAGCTGGTGTAAGTGGCTAATCTAAACCAGAGCAACCACAAGGGGCGCTCTAATCACAAGTGCAAAGCTGGACTTTGCTGACATCCCCTAGTGAGACATGTTCTTCTTCAAGCTCTCATCTCTGTAATTACTTCTTTTGTACAAGATTATTGCCTGTCACACAGACCATGGCTTGTTTGCCTGTGTGCAATATTGGAGGACCATGGACGCAGCAGCATATGAAAGTCACATAAGACTTGTGCAGACAGCAGATGTGAATGAAGAGAAAAAGAGGCAATGGGGGTGCGCAAATTATTGGTTAGTAAATCAGTGTCCTTCCACACCCAGCCAGTGCGTGGCAATAGTGTGCAAGAGTCTTGCCAGGTGAATACCTGAGTGCTGCACTAACATATGCTCTAGGGAACTTCGCAGTGTCTGTGCCATGTGAGAGCTTTCTCAGAGGGGCATTGTTTCTCTGCAGATTGCCCAGCAAGTGCTTTTGTAGCTGCTCTGCTCATTTTCACATACAAACAAATAGGATCCTTTCTGCCCTCATGTTACTCACCTAATTCCCTGAGCAGCAGTGACAGAATCATCAGTTCAAGGCTTACAAGACCCCTGTGAATGGCTGCAGCAGAGGTGAGAGACTGAACAGGGGTGTGTATGGTTACTAGACCCATATCTTTGGCTCCACCCATTACCCAAAAGAGCTCCTGTGTGTATCTGTGCAGTTCTGGTGTAAAAACTACTGGAGAGAATCAGGATGGTGTAAGTAATTCAATTAGACTAGACTTCCTCACGAGACTGCAGCTGTAGTACTTAGTTTATTACAAGCTGCCCAGAATCAAACCTATTGCATCTTTCATGCCAAGAAATGTTCCTAGGCAGTGCTAAATTACTAGGATGCTGTTAGCTGGGTGTTCTTTCTGAGCCTGCTTAATGATCCAAAGCCTAACATGTAGTGTATGAACTCCAGTTCCCAATGATCTGTTTTCAAAGTCCAAAGCATGTTATCACGTGCAAACATGTACCACATACAATTAGTGTATCACTGAACCTTATGCCATTACAATGAAACATAATCTGGCCTTCACTATACAGTAGTCAAATATTAGCCTTCAGTAGCAAAGTGTAGTCTTTTTTTTTTTGGTTTGTTTCATCATTTTCTTAGGTAAAATAATGAAAATTGATTGCCATATAGATTTGCGATAACTCTAACATTAACAGTGACTGATAATAAATATTGGTCCAAATTCTGCCCTCAAACCCATAAAAGTGGTTTCAGCTAATGTTGCTAAAGATTTATTAATAAAATTGTACTCAGTAGGTTTGAGTGGATATAATCAAAGGACAAATTTGGCTTGTTGGTTGGATATATTTCAATATAGCTTATCCTTCAGTTGTTTTAGGCTCTGATCTTTAAAGGAGCTCCATCCAAGCCCTGGGGTCTGACCATGTAACATTCTTTGCAGGATTGGGCCCTTCGTTAGCAGTGACTAAAGTCTTTTGTTTGATTATGCTTTACAGTTACTTTTTGTGTCTCAATAAACAGGTTCTAATTACAATTATTTGTCATAACAGACGACTAACAAGTCTCCATTAATGCATAAGTTTCAAAACAATACTATCAACAAATCAGTTAACTTGGTATTCTCCTATACCTTTACAGACTTACAATCTGCTTTAACAGCCGGCAGTGAACTAGAAACAGAGATCCAATAATATCTGAAATAAATTTTCCCACCTTGTACCCAAAGGTTGAAAGATCCCTGGATTCAAATAGACAAAGCCCTTAATCCTACATTTTTCTTTCCAAGCACCAGTCTGAAAAATGCAAACTGCAACATCAGCACTATGCTAGTGGCTTCCAAAATTTCTCCTCCAAAGATCCTAAGAAAAGATTTACTCATTTTTTACTCATTTAGGATCACATATTGTATATTTGCCCCACATAAAACTGTCACTCTCTTACTTTCTTAAAAAAAAGTTTAGGTTCAAAAATTCTGGTGGAGTTAGAGGCTGTCTGAGGTGGGAATGTTTATAAGCTCTATGATATTAACTGCAGCACTCAACCTCAGGTGACATAAAGCATGCAAAAAAGAACTTTCTGTCAGTTTTATTATTTCTAAAAAGGTTCCCCTTGAAGGAGAAGAGTGACCTTGCTCTGCTGAGCTGACATATGCCACTGAATTAATAGCTAAGCTTTGCTGTAGGGAAGCTTGCAGAAACATTACAACTCCAGTGGATGAGTTTGCTGTGAACATTAATCAGGTGAACCAAAATGATGCTTGAAACACTCATTTAAAAGTAATAAAAACTCTTCTTTTTTTTAAAACTTTCTTAGAATTAGCTTATTGTTGGTCATTACCTGTGGTCAAGGATATCGTTGCAGTAAAACCTAGCAGATTGGTTTTAAAAGTTTCTTCACTCTTCTAAAACTGAGCAAGCTTGGAGGACAGTCGCCTCTGACAGTGATGACTTAGGGTTACTATTTAATACCAATCCTCACGGAAAGCTTTAGCTGACGGAATATTTTTCTTACAGCTTCCTTCACCATTAAACTATGTTTTGATAACAAGGGATGTAAAGGCCTGATTGTGTTCTCAGTAAAGTCACTGGAGTTTTACTACTGGCTGCATTGAGAGAAGGATCAAGCCAATTTGTCCCATGTGTGAGAGATGTATAAAGTGTGCAAGGAGGTCGTTAGGGATAGCCTGCAAAGTGGGGGGAATAAGTTGCTCTGGTCCTCCATCGCACTTGAAAGCATCAAGAAATGATGTCACATATGCAGTATCATTCTGAGGCACAATGTACTCACCTCTTCCTGTTGTGTAGAGTTATATAGGTATTTAATGCCTCTATTCTCTAAGGGCTCAGTCCTAAAAACACTCAACCGTGTGTGTAATTTTACTAACATGAGAAGTTGCCTTGCTCTTTGTAGGACCGGGGCCTAGATATGTTTTACATAAAACATTTTTTAAAAAAGAATCCCAATATATAAATAAGTTTAGGGAGGGTTTAAAAATCAAACAAGCTGGTTCTTTTAATAAGTGAGAATATTTGAATTGCTCTGGTTCTGAAAAAAAAACCCACAGGAAAGTAGGGAAGTTCATATTTAAGGATTAGGGACCAAAACCCAGATCCTCAAAGGTATTTCGGTGCCTAACTCCCAGTGGCTTCTAATTCCCAATGGGAATTAGATACCTAAATAACCTTTGAGGATCTGGGAACTTAGGCATCAATACCTTCAAGGATCTGAGCCCAAATCTGAAGTTCTTACCAAGTATTTAACCAGTCTTTACTCAGACAACATGTTCCTTGACTTCAGGAGACAATTTTGCAGAGGAAGGGGTTCAGGACCTGTCCCTAGATGTTTTTTGCACATATCTAAATGAAGGGAAAAAAGGGTGATGTTGAGGTAGATTTTTCCCATCATGGCAAGTCCTGAACTGTCAGTTTCATACCTCCTGTGAGTTTGTCACACATCCTTAACCTTCCTTTAATGTCATTTTCCTTTCTATGCTTTTGTGTGCTATTCAGAATAGGTTTTAATGAAACAGCAGAGAAATAATTGGCAGAATTCCATAATTATTACAAATACGTGTGGGTGCCCTGCATGCACAGTGTCAGTCAGACTGCCAGGTGTGCTCAGCAGCTATTAGCACCCGTTTTTCTGGATGGGAGCTGTGTGGTGCTAAGCACTTCTCAAAATCTGTATGTAGGTGCTATTTAAAGTTCAGGATCTATGTGTGCCAAAAGCCAGCCTCCCCGCCACCCCCCATTTGTAAATCATAAAGTTGTAAAAAGCCATGCTACTTCTGAGGTAAATGTTGCTACAACAAGGAGTGTTTTCTGGCCTCACAGATGTTATAACTTATTTAAAACATTTTTTGCTAGGTAAAATTTACTATTAGTTTAGTCTTTCACAGGTCCTTGGCATTAGCCTGTAGGAAGATGGGCCCCCATCCTGCAAGCTCTTATGCCCCTGCTTAACTTTAGAAACATAAGAAGCCCTGTTGAGTGAATGGAGTTGTTCACATGCATGTAGTAGTTGCAGGACCAAAGTCATAGACCAGTGATACTCAGACTGAGGCTCGGGTGCCACAAGTGGCTCTTTTAATGTCTCTCCTGCAACTCTTTGGCGCAAATGATATTAAAACACTGTGTGGTTTCATTATTAACCAATCTAAGTTATTAATCAGGATGCTTTTACTATGTTATTAACCAATTGTAGAATACTCAGTCAGTCATTTTGTTGTGAGAATATATATAAATATATAGTAAATGAAACAATAAATGTACACTGCTGTGGCACTTTCAGGTAATGTTGATCGCTAGTTTGGCTCCTGAGCCACTGAGGTCTGAGTATCACTGGCATAGGCTCTAAACAACTGAAAAATAAAGTTCTGGCAGCAGTGTTGTCAGGTGCTACATGTTTCACTGTACATTTTGGTGAAGGCTCTAGACGTTTATGTGGGTGTTACATAGACATGCTAATATAACAGCTGTTCAACATTTGCTTTAAAGAGCTATGTTTGCTGAGCTGTAAAAGTGTTAAATATAATTAACACACTACTTTATACAGCTGTTTATTTTCTAGTGATTTTTCCATCATTAAAGTTACTGTTGGCCCTGATGTTTCACAGTGACAGCTTTGTTGAACAACCTCTTTGTCTTTCTTCCCCTCAGCCTGCCACCCCCATGCGATCACTGAATACCAGAGCATACTGACAGTCTTAGAGTACTTTTTAAACCAGTTAAAATGCCATTTTAGTAGCTTGCCCCATCTGAGTTAGCGAGAACAAGCTGTGTCATTTTTGTTGCTTTGCCTGGTAAGGTATAAGATTTAACCATGTTTTGTTTTTCAAATGGACTAGAAAGTTATATTAATAATCAGATATTCTATACATGTAACTAATGTGTGTACATGGGCCAAATCCTGTGAAGTATGGTGGGCCTCACGTCTCCTCTCTTGGCTCTTCGTTATACTTCTGATTGTTTCTAAATCAGATGCTCAAATTCTTATACTTTATACAGAAGTGAGAAACTTCTTCATACAGAACAGCCCTAAATTTAAAATATGATAGCTTGCTATCAGGCCAGTTAAAAGATAATTTCCTGTGATCTATTAACTATTAGCCAGCCCATCTTAATTCTTTATCTCTAGCTCTGTTTCATCTCCATAGTGACTGACATTGGATCCCTTGTTCTGAGGGACTAGAAGTATCATGGAATGGATGTATTCAGCCCCACCCTATGTAGGTGAACTTTGCCCAGCTCTACTTATCTCCATTGATCAAGCAGACACTTTCTGTCCTCTTGGATGTTCCTGTGGCTTCTTTCCCTGCAGTGAGGAAAGAGCAGGAACAGTCTAGAAACACATTACAAAGGAATAATCCTTAGTGGGGGGTGAAGAGAAAAAGAACAAAGAAAATATTGGGCCAGATCCTCAACTGATGTAAATCAGTGTCGTTTGCTTGAAATCACAAATCATTCTGATTTCTACAAGCTGAGGATCTGGCCCCATTATCTGAAGTATGAACAGCCTGTCAAAGACCTGCAACAGTAACCTTAAGCAATTTATAGCTGGACAGTACAGTACAAATTGTAGACAGGGGACAAGTGAAAACTGGAGCTGAAATGAGTGGAGGAATTTCAAACAAGGCAACATTTACCCCTGTGCAGAGAGCCAGCATGAAGCCTCTGCATCACTTATCTCCCACTTAAACACTATATTGAATGGGACTTTGGTGATGCACAGAGATTGTGCTGGCATTCTATACTAGGGGCCACTACTCAGCAGGTAGAAATTGTGAATGTCTGTTGGAGATATGATTGGGCTGAATTTCACCCATAATTAATATTTACTAAGGCAACCACTGTCACTTGTGGCACATAGGCTAGCTTTTCAGATACAGAAGCCTCTGACTAATTTGTCAATAAGAAGTACCTGTCTTGTACTCTAATTAGGAAATACATAGTTCATAGTAGGAAGACAAAGTATCCCATAGATTTTAGTGTCTGTTGTTTTCCATTTGTGCACCAAACATTTTGGTTTGTTTTCTATTCTTTGCCCTTCTTTTAAACTTCATTGAAGATTTTAAGAATAACTCGCAGGCAAGTAAAAATGTAATCAAAATAAAAATAAATGTGTCTTTTCACCGCTTTAAAAGGGTTATTTAACGAATCCCAAATTTCTGGGAATGAAGGAAGCAGCAGAATATAGAAGAGTCATTAAAAACAATTTGATAAGTTTGCCTTTTCGCGTTATATTTATTGGATACTAGAGCACAAATGGAACGCAAGCCAGCAATGTTCCTTTACTGAATCTAAATAAATGATACAGTCCTTCTGTGGAAAAATAAGGGTGCTGTTTTTCACATGCCTGCATTAGATTTCATTGTGCAAATTCACCATTTGCTTAATGAACCCATCAGTAACTCTTGTGTGAATCCAGCCAGCAAAATCACTTAGTTTTATAAGATACTGGTGTAAAAAATCAATGACATATTTTCATCTAGTAGATTTGCATTTGCTTTAAGATCTTCCCTTAACCTGGAAATGAGGCCTACAGATTATGACTCTGCCTTCACAAAATGGGTGTTCCCTGACACTAATGCGGTGACTGACAATACCAAAAGTAATAGCCTTGTTCCCCTCCGAGCCCAGGGCTCCTAAATCTGCTTTTCTTTATCGGTATAATGGGGTTGAATACATTTTAAAAGGTGGTAGCTATTGATTACTTAATGGAAAAAGTTAGTATGGGAGAATTGCTGAAGCAGCCTTATTTAGTGCTCTTCTGTGCAACAAGACCATTATCTGGAATGGTGGAAATCATCCTGTAACCCTTATTAATATTTAATAGCTCCGAAGCAACACTGAAGTATACTACAAAATAGCCCAAGGCGTCTGTCCAGATAGGATATAAGGTTGTTTCAAGGCTCTAAAAAGAATAACTGATTTCCCTGTGCTCAAGTTGTTTATGAGTAAGAGCAACAATAACCCCTTTTCCTCTGTTCTCTTTTAGACTATCTGAAGCACATCAACACTTTAATATACAGTTATTCCTAGTAGGCAGCTTGAAATGATGGAGTGCTATAGAAAGGTCACTGTATGTTTAGAGATCACTGCATGAGAATGTTTTATATTTTCCCAATATTGTTGTGATTCCCAGCCTCCCTCTTTCCATCCCTCCCACTCTGCTGAGGGGCATATTTGGCAAGGCTGATAAGTCAGTGAAAGGTGTTAATCCTGTCTAATAGACCCATAATCCTTGGGGCTATGTTTTATATCATACTATTGAGCTAACCCCTTGTCATATGCCAGGATATTGTTGATCTAGTAAATATAGAAGTTATTTCTGGGAGCTTTAAATAAAATTAAACTGCACAGACTAAATTATCCTTTAACCAATTCTTAGTCGTTTTCTCCAACAGATTTTCTGATGGATTACAACCAATTAAGATACACCATAAATAAAAAATAAATACCTTTTTTAAATGACTGTCAGCATTTGAGTTAATGAATATATACAAATATATTTCATGTAATAATTTTGTAAACCAAGCTAATGCCAAAACAATCAAAATGAAATAAACAAAAATAACATAAACAAGATATCAGGCTAGAAGACTCAACAAATATATGCCACAGAATGCCTTCTCGGGACTAGAACCCTATTACAAACCAAAGTTCAGTGAGAGACCAACCTCACATTACTGGGAGAGGTCACTCTGGCTGTAAACTTGTCACTGAAACAATATTTTGGTAAAAAAAATCTTTTCTGAAAATTTCCCCCAAAACATAGATTGTTTTCTGACCATCTCCAATAAGAAGTAGTTTGTATGTATGTGTTTGGGGAAGAGAGGATTGGGCTATCACGGAATTTTTAAGCTGAATTGTGTAAAAGGTGATCCTGAATTTTTTTTCTTTAGAAGAAAATGGAGATTTTAAGACCTGCTATTTTTCTGTGGTTTTCCACTGTCACCTCTCTCCCCTCCCCTCGTCAACTATTTTTAGTTTAAAAGTGACTGTGTGAGAGAGATAACGGAGCTAAAATGGATAGTGACCCTGTGATTTATGAGCAGGGACAGAATAAGATGGGGTCTTTCCTAGATGGAAATACCCAGGGGAGGTATACATGGACACAGGATAGTTGGTATCATTTTGATGAGCGCCATTCTTAAGATCACAGTTGCTGACGCTGAATGTCAACTTGTCACCCTGTACAACAGTCAGAAGTATGACAGTTTTACTGATGAGGCTCTTAGAGGGCTAATTATACCCAGAAAAGGACAATATACAAATACATAGAAGTAAACTGCAGCTTATTAATTATGGGTAGAAAAAGGTACAGATCTGTATCATCATTCAGAAAATTACCATAAGGTTAAATTGTTACTCAGATCTCAACTCCATCAGAACTGAATGCCATAAGAGCTTCAGATCCCCTGCTTTTAAGAACACTTCATGAAAGGACATGAGTGGTGTTCAGATAACACATAAATGGGATGATGTAAGAACATACGCAGCGAGGGTTAGTTCATAAGTCTAGTTCTTGTAAGGCACTCACCACTGTAGAATATGAATACCTCACAAACACATGAATTTATCCTCATGGTAGCATTATTCACATTTTATAAATCAAGCTCTGCGGCATGACAAGAATAAGGATGGTATTTTCAAAAGCCCTTTTCAAAGGGATGGTATTTTCAAATTCTTCTCCTACTGAAGTAAATGAGAGTTTTCCCATTAACTTCATGTAAACGGAGTTATACCAATGTGGAACATTTTTGGAAAAACCACCTGAAGGACCTTACCCAAGGTGACAAAGGGAGTTTGTGCCAGACCTAAATATTGAACACTGGGTTTCTGAATCCCAGTCCAGTGCCTTAATCACCCTTCATTTTGCTTACATGTCACTCAAGGGAAACCTCAATTACTTCTGAAGCTTCCTCCTGAAAACTGCAATATATTCAGAGATATATTTGATGGAGAAGTCGTGGAAGCTCATGAGACTTCAGTAGGCTGGCGGACAAGGCCTAAGACATCACAGCTGATAAAGCCTCCTGTAAAGTTATCTTAAAGTTAAAAAAGCTAGAGAGAGAGGGCTGGGGAGACCTGTTGTGGTTGATGGGAGGGAAGTATGACAGGCATTTTAAATACCTGAGGCAGATGGAAGAAGAGAAGGGAAGTGAGTCTGTGTGTGTTTAAAAATTGGGCACCTAAATTAGAGACTATTTTTGAAAAATGTTGCGCTTACTGATTACTCTGTTTGTTTCACTTTGTTTCATAATGTTCCTGCACGGAAATAAGCTTAAAGTTCTTTATTCAGAACTCTTTCTCTTAAGGGCCAATTCAATTCCCAGTGAAGTCAGTGAGAGGTTTACCACCGCCTCCAGTGGGAACTGAATCTAGCCCAAACTAAAGAGCCTTAAACAGTCTTCAGCTGCAGTTCCCAGTAGGAAGGATAAACTGTATAAAGTTAATTGAACAGCTACAGTAATAGAACTGGCGTCCTCCAAAGCACCTACATTGTATAATACTAAATGTAAATGGCCTGATTGTGATCTCCCTTACTACCAGTGTAAATGACGATAACTCACTGAAGTCAATGTAAACTATGGATGTGAAACTGGTGTACATAAGCTCCTATAATCATATGCATAATCTAATTCCATGCATTGTTAACAATGTCTTTGATTCAGATTGTTTTGTCTCCAGATATACACTCATACTTTGTCCCTATAGGCACCTCTAAGGCTGTGTCTGTCTCCACTTGAAAATAGCATGTTATGTTCCATTCATAGGCAAAGAAGTTTTAACATAAGAAAGAATTTGTATTTGTCTTAATAATGAAAAAGAATATTGTCAATGAGCTCAATTTTGTTTGTTTATTTTGTCTTACAGCGCACAAGTAGTTTTGGAAACTTTGACCGTTTTAAACACCATTCAGTATCAAAACCAGATGATTCAGCTGAGGTTTGTATGTTGCAATAATCTACTTCTGTTACTCCCTCTCCCTGTGACTGTTGGGGAAACGGTAGGGTTCAGTGATGTAAAACAGGATTGGTGCGCACTTGCTCACATGCGTGCTCCTGTTGAAATCAATGGGAACTCCTTGTGTGACCAAGTGCTTAGCAACCAGAATAAAGTTTGCACAATCAAGCCCTTAATATTGGCGTAGTGCAAAGGACAGGGTCATTTCTGTTTTAAAAAAAAGGGCAGCAAGAACTCAGGAAAATCTACACTTCAGAGGGCTGCTTCCACAATAGTGGCCTGATGATAGCATCCTGGAGATATAGCTTTCTGTCTTCAAGTGTGTTAAGTAAATTCCCACCACTCTCACTTGGATCAGGGACCATAAATAAGGTGAGCATCAATTTGTACAGCATTTTCTATATCCCATTTGTGAGTACTTAAGCGAAGTGCAAGCCTGTTGTGTACATATAATTCCCCAGACAGTTCTAAAGCTAGAAGAACTGCTAATAATAACTTGCATGCACCTTATCTGAATCCAAAACATCTCTCTTCAGTCTCTCATTCCATTACCTCTGATTTTATTTTCATGAGTAATAATGGTTTGGGTATTTTTTAAATTTCAAATTAGGTATGTGAAGTGGAGACTGTAAGTGACATTGGAGATCCAGGACAAAATAAAATGACAGGTAATGGAGGAAGCCTGGGAAAGAAGATGCGGGCCATTTCCCTAACCATGAAGAAAAAGATGGGTAAAAAGTACATCAAGGCACTCTCTGAGGACATGGTAAATATGGTTTAAAAAAATCTTTGGATTTCTATGATCAATTACATTAGAAATGTTGTATGTGTTTGTTTCATTGTTTTTTGGTAGCATGTTACAAACTAACACTGATGTAACAGAGTTCAGGTGTGTATAACTTAGTGACACACATTGAATTAAAACAGTAGTTACCTCAATTATATATCAATTCTTTCCCTCCTCGCCTTTCCTCTCCTGTGTAGGCATATTCTCTCTCACACACACGCACACGCACAATTTCACCCTTCTGGGGTCCAGGATAGAGAAGAGAGTTTTATACCATTGGGAAAGGGGAGATTTTGCTTTGCCAACAGTGAAAAGATTGTGTGTGCATCCATCCATGAATACAGCCATGCAAGTGAGGGGAAAGCTCCTTAAACACTCCCCACTAACTGTCCATCTGTGTAAGGACCACGAAAAATCTGATCCAAAATGAAATACATTGGAATTACCATACTGAATCAGATCAGTGATCCATTTAGTCTTGTATCCTGTCTCTGACCAAGGCCAGTACTAGATGCTTCCAGAAGAATTCTCACAGTGGACATTTATGGAATCACCGCATTCAGGAATTCTTTCTAACCCGTTAGGCTTATGTCCTGAAGCATGAGGGTTTATATCCCTCATACATTTTTATCTTATCTAATGTAACTGCAGATATTCTTATTATATATAAAAATAAATGTAAAATCATTTTTGAATCTAACTAAACCTTTTCCCTCAATATCTTCTGGCAGCGAGTTCCACACTTTAATCACATACTGTGCATTAAATGTATTTCCTTTTATTAGTTTTATATTTGAGTTTCATTTTCATTGTTCAGTTGTTTTTGTATTATGAGAAAGAATAAACAGGAGTGCCACATTTATTTCTGTGTAGTTAAATTAATTCTTCATACAAAAGAAACAGATGATACATACAATCTTATTTTCCCCTGTAACTAATACATTCAGTGCTTCTCCACTGATTAACTAGTGCAGAGTGCAATAGAATGGCATAACTAGCATGCTTCCTGCTGGAAACCAGTCATCCTTGATTTCTGTGATTTGCGTTACATGCATCTGCATGGGAAGAGGAAGTGAGTTTCTAGAGATTAGTCCCACATCAGGGGCCCTGGGCCCACTCCACAAATATACTGTAATCTTTGATCCGCTCTATGAGCCAAATAACGGATGTTTAACATTTTCCTTAGTTTGATGCAATATCCCAGAGGGCATATGACATTCAGGTTACATCAGCATGTCACGCTACGTTGACATTGTAATGCAATGCTGTAAAGAACCAGCTTCCTTTGGAAATCATCGTTGTTCCATTTAGCTATTACATCTGCTGTAAATGAAGTGGTGACTGAAGCATGGGTCATACTTTCTAATCTTTGCAAACTTTATAAGCTATGCTTTGAGAGGTAGCATTTAATAATATAACCTCTAAGGTCCAGTACCCAGGCCTTAGATGATTTTGTGAGGGAAATGGGCCTATGTTAATTTCGTAATGAGACTTAAGCAGCCAACTCAGGGAGTGTGATAGCTGATCATCCACACTCCCATCTGGAAGGTTGGCTCTGGAAAGCCCTGACCTTGGTTCTAGCTGCAGAAGGCCAGTAGAGTCCAGGGTCTGGGAAAGCTCTTTGCAAGACACAGCAGTTGCAGTTAATGGTTCCCATCCTGCTCCTATGAGCTGCCCGAGTATGAGGAAGCAGCAGCCTTTTTGAATTAGGCCTCAGATGATTTTGTATTTTCCTCCTGAACTTCTAAAATTAACAAAGATAACTTAAAAAACAGGAAAGGTGAAAAAATTTGGGATAGATTCTGGCCCCTGCTCTGGTGAGGCAAAGCAGCCAAAAAGTCTCTTCTCTGGCTATCTAGAATTTCCCCTTGATAAGCCTCAGAGGGATGTAACAGTTGTTGTGCCAGATTCACTACTGTTGTAATTCCGCGGAGATCAGGGATGAATTTAGCCAGTGTCCTTTTCTGGAGGGCCGTCACTGGGGAAATTGAGGCACAGAAAGGGTAAGTGACATGTTGATGGTCACAGGGTGAGTAAGTTGTGGAGCTGGGAATTGAACCCTGAATTTCTGATTCCCAGCCCCCTGGTATAACCATGAAAAGTGCTTCCTCCCTTGTAATGGTTGGTAGGAGAAAGAAGCTTTCTTAAACTGCAAGTAAACTGTAATCATTTTTTTAGAATAATTGTGGACAGGCAAAGGAAATGTGCACAAGATATTGTGTGTCAGCTGTGCATATAAAATCTATTTCACTGCATCTAACCACTGATCTTTATTGCTAAAGAATGAAGAAGGAAAAGACGTCTGCTACTCGCATAGTGACCCTGGGGATGGAACACACACGGAGAAGGTCTGCTTAAAAGCCAGTGACTCCATGGACAGTCTCTATAGTTTGAATAGTGGCCAGAGCTCTTCTAGTAAGTACAAAAAATCATAGTCCTGTTCAGTCTCTTTCTTTATTATTTATTATTGAATATGCCTTGAGTTGTTGGCACTGGGGAACAGAAATTTGATAACACAAGGATTTTTATTCTAGCAGACAAAGCTATAACAATATCCAACAACTGGATGTTAAAGCTAAAGAAATTCAGACTGGAAGTGATGTGCAGTTTTTTAACCTTGAGGTTAATTAGCCATTGGAACAATTTGTCAAGGCTTTTTCTGGATTCTTCACGGGCAATTTTTAAATCAGGATGTTTTTCTAAAAGATCTGCTCTAGCTCAAACAGGCGTTAATTCAGGGAAGTCATACAGCCTGTGTTATACAGGAGGTCAGAGGTACGTTAGTACAGTAGTTCCTTTTGGCTTTACTATCTGTGAATCAGACTTTGCCCATTTTAGTAATTAGAAGAACCAAAATTTAACCCCACAATAATTAAACTTGAGCTTTTCAACAAGCCTGACATCCTGCCTATTGATACAACAACCTTAAATGTCAGAGCTGGCCCTAAGCCTGTCGCTGCCATGGCTCTATCACCTGTGGAGTGGTGATTGCAGGGTCACCCACATACAAGCCTTCTCTTAGGGTGGCTGGGAACCCACTGCCTCTAGTCTGCAGATGGGTTGGCCAAAAGGGGGTACCCAGCCTGACTCTGCTGCTCTGGAGGAGGTGGGAGAACCCAGCCAACACAAAAGCAGCAGAGGACCAAGGTCTGCCTCCTTCCCAACCCACCAAAAATCTGCTATTCCCCCCACCAGATAGCATAAGCTGGAGGTTTGAGGAGGCATGTGACTTTCCAAGGGGCAGTGGGGTTTCTGTCTGCTGCCATGCTATAGGCAAACTGCTCCTCAAAAGCTCCGGACTGTACATGATGATGTTGCATTGGTGTCACCGCATATATAATATGATCTGCATGGGTTCTGTAGGCACAGGTACTGCGAGGGTTCTGTACTTAGTGGTTAGTCTGGCCCTGAGTTGTAGCTGTGCACTTGTACAACCACATCAAGTCAAATTATTTTTATGGTCATTATCTCTGATGTGATTTGTACAAACTATATGAGAGTTTACTTCCAGCACACTGCTGCTCTTATCTAAAAACATACTTGGATGGGATTTTGCAGAGCTTGCTTCAATTTGCCTGACTTACTCTACTGATGTTTTATTACCTAACTTGGATAAAATGACAGGTAGAAATGTAGATAAGATTAAAATTTCCCTCTGTAATGTAGGTGCGTTGAGGTCCTAGTTTATAATATAATGAAATAAAGTAGTTTCTGCAGTATTTGTTTCAGTTTCTCTGAATAAACAGGACAAGTTCAGCAGCTACAATTCCCTACACTGCAGTTTTAAAATACAAATTATTAATCTGCAGAGGTAATATTCCAACAAGTTCACAAGTAAAATGAGCAGTCTATTAGCATCGGCCTCATAAAGGATTATTGCACAGAATAAATTAAAGGTCTCCAACTTATTTTGTTTAGCCTTTCATAGTATGTTTGATTATTGAATATATTTTTCTTGGAATGTGTGAAAACTGTCTGAGTACAGTCTTTTAATTCTCTGCTTTGCATATTAGCCTCTCCATTTCTATACAAAATTGAATATCTAGTAGTTCAAGGAAGGGGATTTAAATCTTCATTCTCATCTCCATTAGGTGGAGTGACTAGCTGTTCCGATGGAACCAGCAACAGGGACAGCTTTAGACTTGATGATGAAGTCCCTTACACTGGACCATTCTGTGGACGAGCCAAAGTACACACTGACTTCACACCGAGTCCTTATGATACTGACTCTCTCAAAATCAAGGTGAGACCATCATCAAAATTGCTTTGTGCAGTAGTGATATCTGAGCCATTTGTTTGGTAAGGGGTCTGTTCATTCATTTCTGACTTTTAAGGCTATATGGCACTTTAAAACAGACATGGTCATTTTAGCAATACCTTTGTATAGGACTAGTTCATACAGAGTTGTCAGACCTAGTATTGCAGGGACTCTGAGTCATGGGACTCCACCCTATCACAGTATTTTTGAGTTTCCCCTCTCATCCAGGTTTTTTTTTTTTTTTTCAAATCAGCTATTTGGTGATCAAATGGCATAACGATGAGGTTATGTACATTTTTCACAATTAAGGCAGCTTGCTTTAAAGTTGTGAGCTGCCTGCTGCTTGGGGCTCAAAACTTGTGAGTACAGCCCATAAAATTTCAGCACCATTCAATCAAAAAACAAACTTTAGCTCTGAGTTGGCTTTGAACCCCAGGCTGAACCTAATCTGGATCCAGCTCCAAATCCCTCTCCCAATATGTAGGAATTAAACCTTTCCAAAAGCATAGTGTTTTCACTTCATGGGGCTGGGGGCAAATATTTCCTTAGCTTTCATTTCATGTAGTTTCATACCTCTGAGTTTAGTGGTCAAACAAACTCGAAACCTGGTGAAACCCTGAACTTTGCATGATTGCAAAGGAAAACTATAATTTGGCTGAAATTTACTCAAAATGTTTGCAGAATTTATAACACACATTGTAATAAACTGGGTCTCAATTTCAAGTTTGGAACAAAATCTCCAAACCCAAGATGGGTTTGAAGATTTGCTGCATATGCTTTGCACACCACTATTTGAAATACTGTGGTAAATTCTTATTTTAAGGCAGAAGTCTAGATTGTGTATTTACAAACTGCCCAGAATAAAGGAGTTTGCTGCTGGGACAGTGCATAGTTGAGCTGTCCCAGGAGCAAACTGGGGAGGGAATTGTCTTCACTGAAGAGTTAGCTTGGGTGATCAGCACCTGAGTAAGCCTAGCCCAGGTGTGAGAGCCCTGACTGCAACGGTCTATCTTTGTTACTGTGCCCTCACTGTTTCTCACTTGCTTGTTGTCATCTGGAGCATATCCCATGGATTTTTTGTGCCAAGATGTTCTACGATTCTTTTTTATCAGTTGTGAGAAAACTTGTCTACCCTTTTGGGGGGGGGGAACTGTGGGAAAGGCATTGGAGGCCTATCAGCACGTGAGTGATTTAGCCTGAATCCTCACCGCAAAGTGGGTGGGTTCCAGCTCAAGTTAAAGCAGAGCCTGGGTTCTAACCCCCACACCAAGCTATGTAAGCTAGTCTGGCTTAAAGCACCTCCAAATCAAGTCAGAGGTTTTTCTGTGTGGATGGTTTGGGGGCAGGGTAGGAAGCTGGGCTAAACGCTGGGTAAGAGTCCAGGTTAACTGTGTTGTGGAGATATACCCTATGGATGCCCCCTTGCTCCTTGCCAAGACTCCACCCATTCCCTGTCCCTTCCTGCCCACTGCTGGCCCATCTGCATGGGAAGGAAAATAGTAGCTCCACAGAGGCTACTTCCCATCCCATATGTAAATTGTATTGCCCGCATAAGCAAGAAAGGGGTCCACTTTCTGCCCCTTACTCCTCTGCAGGGGTTTGTAGGACGAGGGTCAATCTTGCCACACCTTACTCTGCAATTGTTTTCTGGAATTTTGTAAATCAAGAAGTATTCCCTAGTTGTGGAAGGAGAGTTTCTTCACTCTAGTCAGGGGCGGCTCTAGGCACCAGCAAAACAAGCTGGTGCCTAGGGCGGCAAAATCTAGGGGGCGTCCCCTGCGGCCAGGGGGGGCGGCAGGCTGGGCCAGCGGACCTGCCGCAGTCATGCCTGCGGGAGGTCCACCGGAGCCCCGGGACGACTGGACCTCCCGCAGGCATGACTGCGGCAGCTCAAGCGGAGCCGCCGGACCCGGGAACCGTCCGCAGCCGCGGGAGGTCCAGCCGAGCCACGCGGGACCAGCGGTCCCTCTGCAGTCATGCCTGCGGGAGGTCCGCTGCTCCCGCGGCTCCGGGGCGCCTCCCGCGCATGACTGCTTGGGGCGGCCAAAAACGTAGAGCCGCCCCTGACTCTAGTTAATACTGCTGAGCACTACCGTTGCTTCTGCTCGATGTCATCTGTGTAGTGAATCTGTTCTTGCTCCATTGAGGTAACAGGTTACATATCACAAATCATCTGCCTCAGATTTGGTGTGCTTTTTTTTTTCTCTCTAGAAAGGAGACATTATAGACATCATCTGCAAAACCCCCATGGGTATGTGGACAGGCATGCTGAATAACAAGGTGGGGAACTTCAAATTCATTTACGTCGATATTATGTTGGAAGCGGAAGCTACACCTAGGAAGATAAAGGCGCACAGAGGGAGCAAAAGGGCCAAACCTAAAACTCTGCAGGAACTTTTGGAACGGGTCCATCTTCAGGTCAGCAAACACATTTCCAGTTTTGTGTTTTGTTTTGTTTCTGTGCATTTGCTCTTATTTTTACATCAAAGCCAGGGCCAAAATGGCAGGCTCCAGCAGCTTGGGAAATATCTTATCAGTAGCCCAGAAGATGCTACTTCCTTCCATTACCTAACCAGTGGGTATGTGGATGTGAGGGTGGTTGTTGGCAAAATGAGGCATGAGAGTGCATTAATCCTTCATTTAATGTGCCTTTTTCTTAGTTGGTAAGGTCCTTGGGGAAGAGGTAGTCTTTTTTTAGTATAGGTGTGTAGTGTGCCTAGCCCAAAGGGCCCCAATTTCTGATTCGGTCTCTAGGTATTACTGCAATACAAATGATAAGTAAGAATAATAACAACAATGTTATGGCACTGGTATTTGTGTGGGAATGAAGCATTTCTCTCTACAGGAATACACACACACACACATTCAGACACTGGGACAACACACACACAATGTGTGTCCTACAGCCATCTACATGGTTCTCTGCATGCTCCCTCTGGCTGGCACCAATGTAAAGAAAATACCCAGCCTGCTTATGGAGCTGGACTCAAATTGTTTTCTGAATACAGAAGATCTGACTGCTTCTTCTTAGGCTGTTTTATCAATGGAATAATTATTGTGACACAGATATAAAATAATAATAATGACAGTATTATATGACACTGCAATTTCAAAGCAGTTTGCAAATCCTAATTAATCCTCAAAACTTCCTACTGCATGTTAGTGTTGTAAATATTATTGGGTCAAATGTATCCCTCATGTGACTCGAATTTGGCCACTGATCTTCGTTTTACAGATCAGGAACTTGAGATGCAGAGAAGTTGTGAATGGCCCAATGTCACAGCCTGAGATAGCAGAGAGTCGAGACTAGAACACAGAAGCTCCTGGTTCCAGCTCTAGACTTTTTTTACTCTTCTAAAAGGAGAGGAAAAATATGTTCAGAAAGTATGTTATGTTAAAATTAGAAAGGGGACCAAAGCTACAAAGGTCAGACCCAGATCCAAACATTTACAAAGTTTAGGGGTGAATGAATCTGGAGTTTTGGTTTGTCCTGTTTTGGTTTGTCCTGTCTGGGCCAGGCACTGAAATTTGGGGGTATTGGGATGAAGGGGCTTGGTTCAAGTCCATCTAAATGGAAACTCTCTCTTAGTGTCTTGAAAGGTTATTTTTTCCCCTGACCTGTTAATGAATCATTCTTGGTTCTATGTCAGTGTTATCCCTCCAGGCAATCCAACTTTAATTTAACAATAACTAATTGCGGGGGGGGCTAGGACAATAATGCACTTAATTTCATTCTGTGACCTTTGGAATGGCTTATCTTATGCAGTAGACACTAAGCAATGCCTGTTGTTATGGGTATATGCTGCAGTTTCCAGCGCTCCACTGACAAAAATAGAAAACCTGACTTTTCAACAGAAACACCACACAAAGTTTTCTATGAAACAATTCTCATGTTCCTCAAATTAATATGGGAGTGTTACAGACACTGGGCCAGATCCTCAGGTGCTATAAATCAGATTCAATGGAGATACTCTGATTTACACCAGCTGAGGGTCTGGCCCTCTGGATAGCAATAGATTAAACAATGCTTCAGTTCAGCTAAACAAACCCAATCTGAATGTAAAGTGTATCTGAGGTACACTGAGACACATTGCAGGATGTCTCATGTTATGGGCAGGACAAGGGAGGGAACAGTAACTTGACAGCTCTCTTTAAAACTAGCCCAGAGGCAATGTTGCTGATTGGGGGACTCGGTGCTCCAGGAGTCATGATGACTTTTCTCCCCAATTCCACCAAAAAAATGAAAGAGAGAAATTGTGGTTATGTCTCTAACTGAACCTGCTGATTGCTTACTAAAGGAATTGTTTGCTTTTCCTTTTGTAGGAATACTCATCAACCCTCTTGCTAAATGGCTATGAGACTTTGGAGGATTTAAAGGAGCTACAGGAGAGCCATTTGATTGAACTAAACATTACAAACCCAGAAGACAGGGCAAGGTTACTCTCTGCAGTTGAGAATCTACAGGACTATGAAAGTAAGTGTGTAAACTTACATTCAAGGTTATGTTCTAATTTTAATTGGAGACATAAACACATTTAAAATAATGGTAACTTCTGCCAAAGTCGACAGATTAGGCCTTTTCCTCAAATAGGAAAAATTCCTGAAAAATTATCTCAGGTACTATTATTGCCCCTCTCCCAGAAATATATGAATGCCTGGCAATCTTTATCCTCACAACAGCTCTGTGAGGTAGGGCATGGCTATCATCCCCATTTTACAGATGGGAACTGAGGCACAAAGAGGCTAAGTGATGCCTGTGATAGAGCAGGAAATTGAAATTAGATCTCCCATATCCCAGGCTTACTTCCTAGAAGTACATTAAAACATTTTTTTCTTTGGAAGTGATTTCCTGCAGAGGAAGATCTTCAACATCCTCTCTTCCCATTCACTGTTCCTTCCCTTTAGCCCCTGGTGAGAGCCATGAAATTTACTGGTGTTTGTAATACAGATCAGCAGACAGTGGTTTGGATAAAACAGTAGCTGATCTGTAGTCTCAGCTCTAAATGAACCTGAACTGGATCTTGTTTGAGGTTCAAGAAGTTATTAGCTTTTTCTGTGTGTGTTTTGTTTCCCCTTTTATGCTTATTTGCACTTGCTGCTTTCACTGGACTTGGAAGTACCAAGACCATGAGACATGCTATTGTGATATTTTCAGCCTGATTTCTAACCTAAAATAGTTCAGATAAATTCCTAAAAATTTCAGCTAAACAGCTACATATTTGGATACTCATCCAGACCAAACCTTAGAGATTTGCTCTGCATTAATGTAGAGTCATGCCCTTCCTGAGCAACCACTTTGCCAGATATCCACTCTAAATTGAGGATCCTGTGGAAATAAAAATTGGACCGGGGAATGCAGTGTCTCCCAGAAACATTTTAAGGATTTCTTAGGGGTCTAGGCCTACAGCTCATCAAGAGTAATAGCTCATCTGCAACCCCCCAGTCTGGCTGTTAACTGAGGTGGGGTGGATTTCTCTCTATCACTCAGTCACTCTTACACACCTGGCCACTTCCAACACATAAAACTCAATTATTCAGAACTTCACCCAAAGTGGGATCCTCCATCTCATATGCACACTCTGCCTCTCTGAGTTTCTAAGAACCCCCATGGCTGTCTCAGCCCCCCTCAGCTTGCTGTCTGGGTCTCTCAGGGCCCCTCACTCCTAGACCATCTCTGGGTCTCTCTGAATCCTTCTTTGTCCCTTACTGTCTCTCCTCCTCCAAGATGGAAAGAAAAGAGACTCTATGAGAACTGTCAAGAGAGGTAGTTCAAATGGCCTTCTCTGCCCTCACCATTCCCTATGGACTGGGTGATGGATGCACATCAGGAACAGTCCTTCTTTCTATCCTGTAGCCTTTGTCAGCTGAGGGTGGGGCGGGTGGGAAAGGGGCCATGCCATTATAACAGATACAATGATTGAAGTGAGGACGAGGAGGGGTGAGCTTGGAAGGAAAGGAGAAAGAACTACTTCTATTGTTTACCCTGCAGTTTGGGTGGAGGTGGCCTCCTGTCCCCTCCCCCTTGACCTGCCCTTGGATTATGCATATCAGTACATATCTAGGTTGCTAACTGATCATGCTGCACATTCTGTATATTTTATCCTACACATTTTACATCAACAATTAACAAACAAAACAGGAACAGAAAATGCTAAGATTATATTTTTACAAAGATTTTTTATTGGTGCAAAGTATGAGTAATTTTAACAGGTTTCTGTAGTCATGAAATACTGTTCCGGTATGGTGTAGTTATGATTTACTGTTTTTAATACTCAAATGATAGCAAGCATTGTAGGCAGCCTTAAGCATCTAAACTCTGTAATAGGCAGACATCATTTAGTGTCTTTCTCAAGCTACTTTTAATCACTTGATGTTCTTCATGTTCCCATGCCAGCAAAAGTGCAAGGATCAGGGAAGAGTGTCCTTAACCTGACACAGCCTTTTCATATTCTTTACATTAAACCGTGACTAATTAATCCTTACCATCCATGAGTGGTCCCTGCCCTTTGCCAGCATGGGTTTATGCCATTGTTCTTCAGGCAGAATAGTATACTCGAGGATATTTGTGCTGTAGTTTGACAATTGAAATACTTTTAATTGTTCTGTAAATAATATGTCTTGTAATGTGCTCCTTGTTTCAAGGCTACTGATAATGTGTTGGAGTCTTAGATCCATGAATGAGATGAATAATTGCTTCACATCAGCTGTGAATACATGAGTATTTCAGTTGAGTCAAACGCTGTTCTCAAAAAGCAGTATAGTAAATGGGCCTCAATTTAACATTTAAGCATGTGCTTAATTATAAGCTTTTATAAAGTCCCAGAGATGTCAATAGGACTTATGTATGCTTAACTTTAAGCACACATTCAAGGAAAATGTTCTCCTGAATCAGGAGCACAGTAATGAAGCTCACCTTAACTGATTGCCATAGCACAATAGTATGTGTCAGCGGACTGATGAGGAGAGAAGTAATGTGCAAGGTTTGACATGACATTCTAAAGTACAAAGGTGTTAAAAACTAAAATTGATACAACTGCATCGAGGAATATAAATAAGCCATTTGGTCAAGTAGTTACAACAAAAGGAGAGCCAAGATGATCTTGGGGTTAAGTCCAACCTGAGCAACTGTCTCAATGTGTGACCTTGGCCACCTCATTTGACCTCCAACTAGAAAATAAGGTTGCAAAAGCTGGACACCATTGTTATAATTGAAACACACACACACACACACACACACACACACACACACACACACACGGTATATGTGGTCATGAGCTGAAATCCTGGCCCCACTGATAGTCAATAGGAATTTTTCTAAAGCATACATGTAATTGTTTTCCTGAATCAGAGTTTTAGATTATAAACTCTCTTTTCTGAAGGGATGTATCGTTTCACTAGTTCTGTAAAGTTCCATGCACATCTACAGACCCCCCGAAATAGTGGTAGTAATAATAATTTCCAAGAGCTAACAAGTGGAAAAACTACATATGCATCACACAGTCATTGTCAAAGACCTAAAGCCTAATATTTCTTCAATACTCTTAGTCTAATCTTATAGTTTTAAAATAGTATTAAAACATTGGTTTTCGAACTATGTGCAATGAGGTTATTGGGAGGCACAAGGTGGGGTGCAGGGCTGGGGCCAGCTGGGTGTCCGAACTAGGGCAGTGGAAAGAATGCACAGGGAGTCCCCATTGGTCAGGGAGAGGAGTAAGAGAAAGAGCAGCACCATCCTGCTCTGGCAGTAACCTACTGGCAGTAACCTACTGTTCTCCCCCTTCTCCACTTCCTGACTGCTGGGGACTCCTGTGAGCTCTCTCTGCTGCCCCAGCCCAGATAACTGGCTGGCTGCAGCTCTGCATATTTTAAACCCTCCAGGCCCTGCAGGAGCGAGAGGATCTGGATGGGGGTCAGGGAAGGCAAGGATCCTGGTTTGCTCCCTGCAGAGCTGCCATGGGCTCATGTGGGAAGAGAGCCAGCTGGATCTTGCCACCACCCCAATGTCTGTCCCAGAGGGATGGGAGATGGGGCAGGGAGGGTGTGGCACTTATCTGACTTCCATGGAGAAGGAGGGCACAGCAAAAAGAAAAAGTTGGGAAAGTCTGTATTGGAACACGTGTCAAAATTCTGCATACTTGGACTCTTCTAACCTTATCTTAGACAGCTCTGAATGAAAGCTATGTATCTGAAATGAAACTGATTTACTGTAGGAAAAATAACAAACCTTCCATTTGTTGATCAGATAGTGAGGTCTGATGAATCTGCAACACTTAACAGTAGTTGATCTTTATCTATTCCTTTTCCTGTGCAGTGTATCTTTCACTGACATCCAGGTTAACCCTACAAACTTACCTTTAATGATAAAGAGCTTGACAGTGTATCCAGGAAGTTAAGAACAAGTAGGTGTAAAAGTCAAAAGTTAAAAATAAGTATAGCTTTTATTTGTGAAGCAGGGGAACTTGACATTTACACTGAATCCATATATATTAGAATGCTCAATATCTTGTTGAGGCAGCTTTTGAATTTGCTGCATGATAGTCAGAGCAGGCTAAAAAAAATTTATCCATTTTTTTCAGACAAATTGCCCTGCTTTTCCTGAAGAAAATATTTGTTTTGAAACTTTCTGTTTTTTTCAATGAAAAACAGAAAAAAAATATTTTTATTTTTTTCAGACAACAAACACTGGAACATTTTCTAAATGTTTCCCCAGAAAATACCATCTTTTGACCAGCAATAATATAATTGTGACACTGTGAAGTTCAGTGCTGCAGCACTTCAGAGTCCCATTCTGTCTCTGTAGTAATTTAGTTTTTAGCTTATTTGTCTCAGATTGATTTTGCTACATAAAAAGTGTGTGTGCAAATACTCTGCTTTCTAGAAAGTTACAGAGTTTACTCAAGACTACCATATATTTGCAGTACACAATAATTCAAAAACCAGAGGAAAAATGCATACATAGTTCTCTTACAGAAGATTCAGCTCCTGTCATTTTTGGTCCAAATGTGATCTGTCATTGTGACAACATGATGGGAAGACGCAAATGCAAAAAAACCCCACAACAGATCCAGTTGTGTAAAAGAAGTTATACTATTCAGATGAATATAGTTAAAAAGTTACCTTTTAATGAAAAGGAAACAAATAGGATAACCAAAAAATGGAATTAAAAAAAATTCCAGCAATAACTGTCTCTTCCCGCTCACTTTAAAGAAAGAAAAAAAGAAAGACAAAGCTTCTTCTTTGACCTTAATGATGTAAACAGGATTAACACTTTTTTAGGTCATTGTTTGACGGGACAGAGAGATGATTCTACAGAAGCTGATAAAAGCATTTGCAAGTGGTATTGTAACCGATCATGGGATTACAGTTGAGGAATAGGAAGACCTTCTGAGTTCAGCATCTAAGGAAGGGTTCATACAATAACTTGCTGAATTCTGTAAGCACACAGTGACCAACCAGACTTGTTTTTTTGCTGGCATTGGCTGAAATGTAGCATGAGCTAATAGAAAAGCTAGGTTAGGCATCATATATTTATCCTCTATTATTGTGATTAACTAATAATAATAATAATTAATAATCCTGGTATAACTCCATTTAAATTACTGGAGTTACTCCAGAAATTAACTTGGCCTGATATGTTACCAAAAATTTTCCCTATAAAAAGGTGAAATTTCATATGACAAACCATCCTCTGTAAGGTGGGGAGAGGATAAAAATAGTTACAGACAATGCCAAATCTGACTAAAGGTGTACCTTTTTAACAGTGAGAGTAGTTAACCATTAACTTACATAGGGAAATGGCGGATTCTCCATCACTTGAAGTCTTTATCTTTTTAGAAAGCTATCCATTCTTAATTTAATTTGTAGCTCAAAAGAGGTTATGGTCTTGATGCAGACGTGTTATGCAGGAGTTTCAGGGTAGATGATTACAATTCAAGCTGGTTGGAAATACTTTGATGGTACCATATTGTGTTAGACTACACAATTCTTTGGAAACTGAAATGCTTTGTGAAATCAGGTTGATTTTGCCAGAATTTTGGTTAGGAGGAAAAAGAAAAAAGTTCCAACAATGCCAAAATGCCAGTTTTTACAGGTTTTTTTGAATGAAATATTGTGATTGTTTGAAATGACTATCTATGAATCTTCCTTGCATGCCTGCGTTTTCCAGGGCGGGTTTTGCATCCAAAGCCATAATTCTTGCTGGTGCACCAGCAATGCACCCTGTAAATACAATCTTGGACCCCAGCCTCCTGGTAGATATATGCTATATAAGACCATTCTGTAAATGCACATAATCTACTCTACCTCCAATACACAGGATTCATGTTCACCATAAAGCTGTCATCATTAACAAATATAGTATTAATTGAGAACAAAACTGATCATTACATATAAAAATTTCACAATAACTCTTATAACTATTCCTCTTTCCTCTTTTGCTCTCCTGATGGCTTTGTTTGCCTTGTATGTAAATGTGCTTTTCTTTGTCTTTGGTCACACCTTACCTAATTTACATCGGAGACACAGTCAAGTAGGTAGAACCACATTCCTTGCGTATCGCAATCCTGCCTGACACGCATGTTTAGAACACAATTCTAGCACGTATTGATAACCTTTTGTACACACCCCATACATATGCCATGCAATGATTTTCAAGACCAGCATGTTACCAGGTCATATATGATACCTTATGTGTTAGTTTTTAGATACAGAGTGCCAACAGTGTGTTAGGTGTAATATGTCAGTCCTGATATGTGTTGCTGATAGAGTAGTGAACCACCAGTGACCCTCTGTGTCAAATATATACCAAATTCATGACATTTTGGTATGTTCAGTGAGATACCAGGTTGTAGTTGGTTGAGAGATCAGTCTATGTTCTTCCTGTTGAGGCAGTATGTCTTTTTTTACATTCACTGACAGATTATTCATTATAGTGCAAGTGCTAAATAAGGACAAATGTTTTGAAAGAAAAATTTGCTTCTATTTAATTTGAAGAGATTTTCAATGGCATGAATGGGAGTTGAGTGAGTAACTGCCCTTTGTGCCTTTGAAAATCTCATCCTTTATTTAGGTATGGCCAGATTTTCAGAAATGCTCAGCACCAGCAGCTCTCACTGAAAAGCTAAGGTCTAGATTTCTAAAGGTATTTAGTCCTTGCTGCACTCAGCATTGCAAAGCCCAAGTCTCATTTTCAAAAGGGATTTTGAATTTCAATGCGAGTTAGGCTCAGTGCCTAAGACCCATTAAAATCTAACGTGCCTAAATCCCTTTTGAAAATGAGACGTAAGTGCCTAACCCAGTTAGGCTTTGCAATGCTGAGCACAGCAACACCTTAACACCTTTAAAAATCTGATCCTTATTGCTTTTGAAAAGGTGGCCACTTCGTTTTGGTACTGAAATGGGAACTGAGCTCTTTGGCAAATCTGGCCCTTTTTGTGTGCGCTTTTGAAAATCTTGCAATTGTATGGCATGGTTAACGTACCCAGTACTGTAAATAAATACACTAAGGCTTTGTCTACATTGGCAAGTGAACAACAAAAGTTTTGTCATTCAGAGGTGTTAACTCCCCCCCCCCCCCAAAGACAAAAGTTCTGTCGAGGAAAAGCACTGGTGTGAACAGCACTTTGTCAGCAGGAGTGCTCTCCTGCCAGCAAAGCTACCACTGCTCTCTGAGTGTGGAAATTTTGTTGGCAGGAGACCTCTCTCCTGCCGACAAACAACAGCTGCACTATGCGCCTCTTAGCCACACAGCTGTAGTGGCACAGCTGTGTGCTAAAAGCTGCATAGTGTAGACATAGCCTAAATCCCTGCCCTGTGGGGTTTATAGCCTAAAGGTACAGCAGCTGCAATACATTACATGTCAATCACAGAAGGTTGAGGGCACATTGAAACTGGAATGTTATATGGTACTGAATTGGTCTTTAAAAGGGTTTTGAAAGTGAGGGAAAGGGAAGAGTCAGGCATATAGACCCCAGTGTTGCAATGCATTTTGCACAAGCAGACCCTTGACCAATACACAGTCCTTTTGTCTTCTTTGGGGTTCAGGTATCCACCTGTGAGCAATGTATTGCAGGATCATGTTCCTGTTGAGTGGGCTACAGTGGCAGTTGGCATCATGTAGTGAAAATGATCAGTCCTTTGATTTCTAAGGTTTCAATTTCTAACAGATATAAGGTACAGCTCTAATAGAGCTGCAGTTTGCTAATTCAGTTTGTGCACTGCTCCAACAATCTTTTAATCATCTAAGTGTCGCTCGGGGGGGTTCATAACACTTTCCTTTTCATTTTTTACAGTTGAACAAGAACATGAAAATGAGCAACAGCCCCTGACCTTAAGCCCTGATCCCAGCTTTAACAAGTCAGTGTTAAATGACTGTCCGAGAGACTCTGGCTGTTACATCTTATCAGAAAATTCAGATAATGGCAAAGAAGAGCTAGATCCAGAAAACCTATCTGACATGCTACAGACGATCACCCTCACTGAGACCAACTGATATACGTGCTTTTCTGCAGCTTTGCAGACAGGACTATCAGATAGATTAAGCTAACTTGCTAGTATGGCAGCCCAGTAATGAACTGCAAATATTCTCAACATTGACAGCACTCTTAGGGTTTCCAGCTGAAGTACAATATTTTTGACTTATTCAATATATGGACATTGCGTACCTGAATCTTGGTTTGACAAAAATAATGTCCCATGCTTTCCTTGTTTGTTAATTCTTGAACAGTTGACTGAAGGGAAAATAAATAACTGCAGTATATAGGGTGACCAGATGTCCCATTTTTAAAGGGACAGTCCCGTTTTTGGGGACTTTTTCTTATATAGGCGCCTATTACCCCCCACCCCCTGTCCCGTTTTTTCAGTTTCTATCTGGTCACCCTAGCAAAAAATATATATCTATATATTTGTATATTAAATCATTTTCTATTAAAATAGGGAGTTATTTTTAGGCATTGGCACATAGTTCTGGATATGTTATCTTCTGAAACATTCTGAAATATTGTAAATAGTGTACATATTTATTTTAAAAGCTAAATATTAATTACTGTCCTTTTTAATCTTCTGATGAATGTTTCTCTGATATTTGTACAAAACATCCTTTTCAACAGTACACCAGCATAATAAAAAGGTGATTAGGTTGATATTCTACAGTACTATGAAAAATACTTGGTCTGACTCACATTTACATTAAAGCTGGTTTACAACACTCTGCTGTATAAATTGGCCTTAAAATGGGCATAAATATAATTTACAGCCACTTGAAGGCCTCTATGGTGCAAAGGGGCCTTAGTGTAAATGAGAATCAGGCCCCTTGTCTTCAGTAGCCTTTAGGAGCAACTTGCAGTTTGAATTTCGTACACATTTATCTTTTGATTACTATTTACAGTCTTTCTAAACATTGTGAAATGAAAGAGAGAACTATTAGCAACAAACTGATATCCACAACTGAGCTTTCATTATTATTTTTGGTGAAACTCCTTCCTTGTGCACTTAGCGTGAAATTTATCAATAGAAATACTTGTTTGTACACAAAAGCCAATAGCTGTTATCAGTGTCCTCCATATAATAACTAATCATCATTTCCCCATGCATTTTACACTGAAATATACCTTTTATTTGCTTTTCCTCTCTTCTTGAAGTACTTCCTTTGACAATAAACAGAACTATGCGATTGAGACTCTTAAAAACTTTTTAATGTGGACACTGACATTTCAAAGACAGTACTTTTCTAATGGTAACATAATATACACGACATCTACTGAGCATTTTTTATCATGCATAATCTGTATCAAATTAATGTAGTGACTTCCTCTCTCACCTGTTAGTCACACATTTTCATAAATTATGTCTATGTTGAATAGTTTCCACTAGATTGCTGACATGTTTTTTAAATCACCCTTCAGAAGAGACCAAACATGGAAAGTTTCTCAGAAAGAGAATTTCCGAGAAAGTTATGAACAAGTGAAAATGGGGATTTATAATGTTTTGGCAGCCTTCTTTCTACCTGTCACTAAATGCTATACTGCAATGGGTGTGTTCATGTTGGCCTCAGAACCTTAAGGTGTGGTTCTACCCTGAAAAGTGACTTTGTGAACACAGCATTGTGGGGTTCCATATTCTCCGTATGTTAATGACTTCCATATCAAACATGCTGTGGTTACAAGGAGCAAGATGGGCTTAGGATGTGTTTGCTTGTTAACTTCCAGCCTTGCAGACTGGAGCTGGCATCTGTATGTCAAGCTAAGTAGATTCTCATATAACTACTGAAAAAGGATCTGCAATTAGAACTCACTTAACAGGCCTTTGATGATGCATGAGCCAAAATGGAATTTCTTTTAGGGCATCTCTACACATAAACTTGCACCAACTTCACTAAATCAGTTTCCTAATGTATTTCTAATGAGTTATTTCAGTGAACATCTGTATGTGGACACATATGGTACCAACATGAGCTAAATCAATGGTAACAACTTTTGTTCCAGAGAAGCATGTTCAGGTGACAGCCAGGTAAGACCTCCAAGATAGCCTATGCGTGAGTGATTAGAGTTCACAAAGGCAGGTATATAGAATGACAGAAATGTACTGTGGGATATCTAACTGTATGGATTTATAGGAGAAGAGAGGACTTGTTTAATCAGTTACAGTGATATAGTTAGGTGTGGCTGTGTATTTAGCAAAATATCCACATGCCCGTTGTTTTACAGGAACCAATCCATGCACCAGATTCAGTTGACGGCAAAGGTGGTGGACAGTTATAATTGACCGACTGACTATTAACCACTTATTAAAAGCGTGGATGTGAACTGTGTGTTTAGCTGTATCCCAAACCAGTTAGAAACAGTCAACTTCTGCCCAAATCGTTGTGTGTGCTGGAAAATGTGTCAAAGTAACTACATTTATTTAAGCCATTTGCAACTTCCTGTGAAGGCTAAATGATTACATCTCACATTGAGAAATTTCCGCTCGCTCAAGCAATTCTGAGAAAAATGATGAGGAAATTGTACACCACAAGGCATAAAAAAATCAGCTTACAGGCAAGAGGCATGTACAGCCTTCTTTCACCTCACAGCAGTTTTGTTAATTGCCCTGAGCATGGATTAAACCATTAGTCTCTACTCAAGCAATGCACCGATTGGCTTCAATGTTATCTTGTATAAATAAGACCTAGGTAAAAAATGAGCTGCCCCAGTGGTAGCAATGGTGAGAAATTTTAAGAAAAGATTCATGTAAACTTGAGGAGGTTCCAAAGGCTGCCCGGAATGTCGGGAAGGGGAGCATGATGTGGAGGCCCTCCCTTTCACTCCTTTGGGGCAGTTTTATGCCCTATTTCATTTATTGAGGGAGTGTAGGATCCTTGGTCCTAGTCAGACAAAATGGGGAGCCCTACATTTCCCTTCATTGCCAGGTGTGGGGGAAGGAGCAAAACAAAGTAGAAAGAGTTGAAGAGGCCCTGGATTTCACAGCGCAGAAGTCTGTTTTACTTTTAGCAGCATTGCCTTCTGCTCATCACTTTCCCCTGATCAAACTGGCAAAGAAGTTTTTCACAGTCAGAATGGGGCTTCTACGGGAGCTGTGCTTCTTAGGTGAAAGCTCACCAGTGGCCACACAGCAACATAGAAGGAACCAACGTGTCACATACAGGCCCTAAAAACCCACAGGGATTGGCCTGTGCGACCTTGGAATCTGCTCCCTGACTTTGTCTTTTGCCAATGCCCGGTACCTTACACAGTCAATTAGCCCTGTACAAAATGGGTGTAAACCACTGTAAGCAGTGTAGGTGACCGCAGAATTCTGATCTAGGAGCATTTTATGCTGACTTTGCCCAGGTGCCTACAAAAGGTACAAGATAGAGAAGAATCAGACCTATGAAGTTTCTAAAGGGGTTTTTGTAATGTGGATGAGACTAAAACACTGAGTATGGATGTGTAGCAATAAGCCACTATATGTGGAAGCAAATAAGCCATTAAAAAGAAAAAAATGTGAGGCTGTTTTCATACCTACATGCAGGCTCAGTTATATGTGTCTTAAGTCAGATTGTTTTTATGGGACCCAAAGGCCAAGTGTGTTCCAATGCAATGCCCAGTTCTCATATGGGATATGTAGAGGAGCCCATTCATCTATATAAGAGTGTGGACCTTCCCCTCTGTTGTCAGGCACAGAATCAAGGAAATGGGCAGAAATCACTCCATTTTCAGTTTTTAAAACAGGGTGGACATGCATTTTTGGCACATTGTGGCCATGTGAATTATACTTGTTTGCAATTCATCTATTCCCTCTCTTTATTTATGAGATGTAATATAAATGATTGGCTTTCAGTGATATTCCAGAATGGGGCAAAGTTGACATAATCAGTCAGAAAGAGCAAGCGGAGGTTTGCTTTAGTAATGTGTATTCATTTTTTTTAAAAAGTGTGTGTGTGTGTGTGTGTGTGTGTGTGTGTCCGTGTGTGTGTGTGTCCCAAACAGCTTGCTGTGGTGTTGTAGTCAGACTTGTGGACTGAAATGTAAACAATATTTGTGTATTGTGCAGCTATAATTATTGACTTAATTGGATTTTGGAGCATGCCTTATGCCAATGGCTCACATAAGCACCTTTTCTGGGTGCTGGGAGCACTCAGAAAGAGAGAGAGGTAGTTGCTACACTAAGATCCTGGGGTGTAGTGCTAGGACACTAGACTGAGAGCCAGAAGCTGGGTTCTATTCACAACTCTGTCCTTGACTTGCTTTGTGACTTTCAACAAACCAGTCAGGGACAAATTTTCAAAAACTCTCTCTGCTCTTCTTGCTCAGTTTTTGAGTGATCATTTTTAGATGCTGCTGGCCTGGTTTTCAAAAGTGCTGAGTATGTGCAGCTCCCACAGACTTCAGCTGCATTTGTGGGTTCTCAGCATAATCCCTGAAGATCAGACACCCAAGCTTTTGAAAATATAAACACGGTACTCTTTAAGTACTGTGTTCAACAGAACACTCTACTTCAACCACCTCTGCATTGTCTGCCTTATCATTTGAGAACAGTCCCTTACTGGCTCCAAGCACCATCTTAAATGCAGAGAGCTTTTTAAATATCTTCTCCACTAACATTGTACTTTACAGAGTACATGTGTAAATGGGAGGGCAACTCAAATTTACTCAGGGCGGGATGGGAAATCAGCTTTCTAGCAAAATGAAAAAAAGTCAAACTAAAGGACTCACGTCCCTTCATACAACTCTCTCCGACACACCACCTTACAATATCCTGAGTTGTCTTCCATCTCCAATGCTTCCCCTGCTTTGGAGGTTAATCACTAGCATGTTTCCCAAAGCAGATAAATTTAGTAAAATGAACAATATCAGGATACCCTACTACAGTAAATACCCACCTAGCTTGCTGTATTAATGAAAATTGAGTTTATTTTTTATTATTTTAGTATTAAATGTCAACAAGCTTTCTGAAGAAGCTAGACTATTAGTGTGACTGATGAAAGTGTTATCATACATTAGAACTACAAACATGGCTACAGGACATTTAGCCAACTCCTTAGTATTTTCTTTTGCTAAAATGTAACAGTACTGACTTTGCTCAATTGTAATTAACTACAACACATGATCTGTAATTTAAAAAAGGTTTCTAGATTTTCTTTTTCATGGCTGATACATGGAAAGCCATTGTGATTAGATCTGTGAATTAGCAAATGTCTTTCTCTTTGTTGCCTCCTTTCAGCTGATACCAAACTAGAGAGACACTAGTTTTTAATTCTCTAATGCAGCCCAGTTCTCCAGAATTTTTATTTCTGTGTTTGGTTCCATCTGTGTTTTTACAGACAAGCCCTATGCTGTGTAATATTATTGGGAGTCACAAGATGGAATTATTACATTGTAGTCTTACAATTACACATAACTAGATATACAGGCAGTTAGATGTTAAAAGAATTGCTACTGTTAGATGTGGTACATTTCTTTCCAGAAACTAATCATATCATCAGTAAAGTTGATCCTCTCTGTCTGATATTATATTTTGGATGTAAAACTGCTGCCTACAGGATATAATCATGCAAGGAGAAAAAAACCATTACATGGTGTCAAAAAACATTAGAAGGAGAATCTGCATTGGTGGTGGTGGTAGGGTGGTTAGTGAGGAAGTGGGCTGAATGTCTATCAGTGGAAGGAACCTGTGCTTTTTGCATCCTGCCTTGTGAGTCAACCAGCTCACCTATGGGTTCAGTGTAGACTCAAGGCCAGATCCTCCAAGTTAGGTTGGTCTCTGCAGCACCATAATTTAATACCTTACACTGGAGAATTAATTTATCGTTGAGGAATTGGCACAGAATTTAGATGATATGTGCCAAAAAAGCAAACAAATTTACAAGAGTTATGATTCAACAGTATAAAATTCTAGATATAACAGACTTACTGTACCTCACAATTTCAAAAGCAAGTACAGGGGGTTCATCTAATTAAAACCTATTCAACTGAAAATCCTATTTATATGAAACCAATGTTTGCTCTACCTATAATATCAACAAACTTCACATCAACAACTAGCAATAAACAGAAAGATGCACAATGAATATCAATTAATACAATTTAATTTAAAATAACTTGCATTGTATGTATATAGCTTTACTTCCATCCTGAGTATCCACTATAAAGATCAGTTAACCCCAATTTCTGCTAGCCAGCTTGTACTAAAACAAAAGCAGCATAGAATCCTTTCCCCGCCCCCCCCCGCCCCCAGCATGTCAGCAATTCAGTCATTTGGTGATGAAGAAATCTCCAGTTATGGATCTTACCTAAAAGTTTTAGACTGAGGAGGGTCTAGAGAAAGAAGGTACTGGCTGAAATTGCTTAGGTATCTCTTGAAATACCACTGCATAAATCTTTTGAAAAGATTTCATTATTCAGCCTAGAATAATATGGATTCAGAACAAGAAAGAATAAAAGTCATCCGAGTAAAGCTTAAGCTACACACGTTAGTCCAAGGCTATATTAGCATGTCTCTTGTAGTAGAAATCCTTATTGAAAATGGCCTAAATGTTTTAAACACTATAACAGGGTTTTGTCCATCCCACTCCTTTTTGGCTGCAGAATGTCAATATTTTAAAGTCTGTCAGGTGCTTACATACCTGTTTAATTAGGAAGAATTTTTACCAGTGGTCTGATGGCTATTGGAAGCACTCGAATGGAATTATGCATGCATCACTAACTGAAAGGCTCATCAATGTTTTAGAAAGAATAGAAGCAAAGGCAGTTGGTTGACATCTAAAGTACTGGTCTTTGGGAGAACACAGTATGCCAAGAACTTTAAATGAAGATATTTGTAATTACAATCATCAAAGATGCATAAGAATCCAGGTCCCTTGTGCATAGGTGTAGATTCTGTTTCTTTAGACCTATCTATTTCTACTGGTCATTTTAAAGCGTTCTGTCTATTAGTACCCCTTACCTTGAGCCTGATCTAATGCCCATTAAAATCAATAGAAAAACTCCTTTGGCTTAAATAGACATTGGATCAGGCCCGTAACCAACTATTGGCATGTGACAGACTGTTGTTCCAGAATTCTGAAAATAATGTGGAAAGTGAAGCTAGCAATATGAACCACTTTAATTAGCACAGCTTTGTTCTACTAACATGTTTCTTGTTCCCAAGTGTTTATGATCGTGACCCTACTCGGGCAATCCACATGGTTTTTCCCCTTCCCCAGACAGAACAGCTACTCAAAATGGGGTAATAGGGAACTCTCTACCTTCTCCATCTTCAGTGTTCTTCAAGAACTATGAGCCTCATGTAGTCAGTCAGCACTTTCCAGATTTTTAAAGGCATTTAGGTGCCCTAAATCCCTGGTGAGGTTTTCAAAAGTCCATTGATTTCAATCCCACTAGATGATGATCTACATCTCTCAGTGCCTAAATACCTTTCAAAATCTGGCCCATGGTGCAGTTTTCCTGATGCTGCTGCTATTTACCCCCACAGAAATATAATACTCAACCCTGAAAAAACCTAGGACAGACACTCAAAGTAGCCAAAAATCTGTATTTATTTGGGGTGAAATTCACCCCTGTGCAGAGGCTCAGCATGAGGCTTGTGCAACACCTGGGTTCTACTTCAAGCCCGGGCACTGTGTGGTGCATTAGCCTCTGTGTTAGGCCTCACTGTTGCAGTAATTTTCATCCCAACCACTGGCAAATGGACCAGTAGCCAAGTACTAAATGATAATGCATGGCTATCATTGCTCCTTGATGCTTCTTGATTCCTTGTTTAGCCCTTCCAAAGCTTTAATTATCATTGCCCTGCTACTGCAAATCTGAAAAGCCAATACTTCTTTCAATTTGTCAGGGGAGATAAAGTAACAAAATAAAGAGCAGTTATGTTCACACCTCAGAGAAATAATCATTAGCTGACCAGGTGGCATACACAGTTGAAAACCAGCTATACAGGATGAGTTGATGTAATTTGCTCTCTTATCATAGTATTTTTGTTTGTGGTTTTTCTGAGAAGCAAAACAGTTTAAAATTGTTTCAGTTGCTAAAAGACTTCTTAAACCATGAAATCATGTTCCTGAACCTTGGAGTTATAGTTTCTGCATTAAATAGTTGGAAATTAGACGCTTGGCTCCTACTAGCTGGAGATGAATGACTATTCTGTACACACTGTGCTGGAAATGTGCTGCTGCTAATCCGTTTGTTTAATTTACAAAGCGGAAATCCAGCCTAAAAGCTATTGATCTGAGATTTGCTGAGATGCTGTATTTCCTGAAACAGAAATATATTTAGTATGACTTCTTGCCCACTGACAAACTTCTCAATGAGACAGTTCGGTCCGCCCACAACAGATATTAGGTGGAGGAAGGTATGCCTAATAAATCATGCCTTTTAGTCTGATAATGCTACAAGAAATATGCCATCTGAGTAAGGCAACTTGGTTTAAGGTAATACCTCCTACAAGGCATCTTGAACATCATCAGGGTCTTGCGAAACAACATTTTGATTAGCTAAGTGAAAATGAATCACGAGTGTTGCCATAGAGTTATGCTATAATTTTATTCAAAAAATGATCAATTGGTTGCAGAGTGATGAAACATTAAACAGAAAAATCAATTCAAGATATCTTCTTACAAGATTCCTAGATCCTCCACTCAAGGCCTTACACTTTCCACAGGACTCGTTAGACACAGATGTTAATTACAAGAATATGTTAATTGAGGGCATTAAATCAAGCATGCAAGCTAGATCTGCTGTCACAGCAGAAACTTCTTCTCTGAAAACTGGCAGAGAAAGATTTTCTGCTCCCTCGAATGGCACAGCAGTAGCATCATCCAGCCACTGGCACAGTAACCAGTTCCATTTTAAATCTGTCCTATCTACACCCTGTTGAAGTAATTCGGTTAATTGCAAACATCAGTCTTTGGAGAAATCTTTCATACTGCTAGTTACATCCTTGGATGACTATCATAGCATTCAAGCAGTGCCGTGACACACTGGTGCCTGCTAGATCGGGATTAGGTGTTATGTGGCAAATAGACCACTTAAGCACTGAGGATCTATGAAGCCCACACCATCACCTGGGCTTTTAAATGTCATAAATTACCTACGAAAGATGTATTCTGTGCATGAATGGTTGCCAGAGCAGGAAGTGTTACTATTGGGAGTAACTATCCAGATTATAAACAGACAATACAGAGAATATGACATGGATTTTTATTTTTATTTTTTCAAAATATTTTTCCATCTTAAAAACATTCCCTTAACTAGTAAAGGGCAAGGAGGAGTCAGACAAAACATTAACTATGTCAACTGAGATTCAGTTCCTCTAACCCTCATGCTGTACAGAGTCCCACATAAATTCCAATTTTTTTACAGAAAAGGTTAACCTCCCACAATTTACTTACTCATGAAATATAAGGTGAACAAAGACACTGATGCAAATGATCCAGTATATTAAAAAAATGTATTGAGCCAGGAAACATTCAAAGTTCTGTTATAAATTATTTTTTAAGGGCTGGGATGGTAGGTGTAATCCATGTGCCAAATGGCTATTAACAGGATTTTGAAGGAACTTTGTAGCTGTCAGGCTTGAGCTCCAGAAGACAGAGGTGCTGTCCCTCCCGCTCAGCCTTTCTTTCTTTCTTAAGGATTTATAAAGTAACCCAGCTAAGAGCTAGGGATCAGCTGCGTAGCAAGCTTGACATGACCTGCTGCAAAGGTAACAATAATGCAATGGATCAAAATATATGTGGAAGGAGAATGGCAGGGCAAAAATTGTTTGACTTTATAATATATAAAGATGGTTTCTACGATTTTAATTGTTTTTTTCTCTGCTTGTTTTGCAAAGATATTTTTAATATAAATATGAAATATTAAGCCCTGGCTCCTCTCCTTTTCCTGGAGGACTAAGGCACTCATCGGAGGCTTGGAACTATGATATTACTGGAGTGTGACACATAAGCCATGCCTCTGGTTATGTGAGGAGCAGTGGGAACTTGCTGAGTGTTAGGCCCCGAGAGCTGGCATGGCGTTCCAAAGCATATGCCTAACTTTACTCACGTGAGTAGTTCTACTGAAGTCAATGGGATGATTCACGGAAGTAAACTTAGGTATGTGCATAAGTCTTTGTAGGATCTGAACCTCAGTCTCTCTAACTCAGCATTGTTTGTATTTGCCCAGTTTCTACGGCAGTGAAAGATACATGGCTCTCTTGCTCACTTCCTTGGTTTTACGCCAGTAGTAAAGAGGTTAGTCAGCAGATGGTTGCACAGCTCTGGGGAATGTCTTAGTTAATATGCCGGTATGAGGAGCTCATTAATTGCTTCTGGTAGAATCCACAAAATAATGAACTTTGTCTTGTTTGTTTTGTTCTTCTAAATTTATTAATGACAAATATAGTAGATTTTTTTTCTTCAACTGAAAGCTAGTTAGGGCCATATTCTCAGCTGGCATAGGCCTACTGTCTCCAGCAGAGTTACATCAGCAGAGAATCTAGCCCTTAATCTGCAGGACATTTCTTCCCAGAGGAATGGTTGCTAGCTCACTGAAGTCAGTTTAAATACTTCAATTGAATTCAGTGGGTTTTGCATCAAGCCCCAGATTATTACAATTTTAACATTAGTTAGTCTTAAACCAATTTATTTTCTCCTCTTCCATAATTTCCACTGCAAAGTGGTGACGGGTTCTTGAACTTTATTTATTGTAGGATTATGGACAGAACTTTCCCTAGCAAAGCATATTGTACATTTTTATGAGGAAGTGAAGCTTCATAATGAGGGAAAAGGGAATCCCTAGACAGTACAGACTCACAGCAGTTAGAGATGGAAATGACTTAGTAGATCATTGAGTCCGTCCCCCTGTACGAGCAGGGTACTGTCCCTAGACAGTTTAAGTTCCATTTCATCAAAGTACTATGAGGCTTAATCCAACACTTACTGAAGTGAATGGAAAGTCTCGATCATAGAGTGGGATGATCCTTTAAAGAAAATGGGCTTTCCCCCAACCTGTGACTAATCAGCTGCCTTCCAGGTGGTAAGATAAGAGGCCTAGAAGCAACTCACTTAAAGGGGAGAATGGCGGGGGCTCTAAGGTCAGGAAAATGACATGGGGGAAGGAGGTTGCCACTGTACTTAGGTCAATCAGATAGCAAGTGTGAAAAATCGGGACACTTTTCTTTCAGGGTATAAAGACAAAGCCCCTACTATCGGGATGGTCCCAATAATATCAGGATGTCTGGTCACCCGAACTGTACTAGCTAGGTGTGGCTGGGGATACCTGCTGTGTAGCTGGCAGCAACCAAGGCCCAAGCCTTCTGAGGCACAGACCTTAGGGGGCAGTAGGTACCAGGGCCTGGGTTACCTGTCTTGATTGATGCTGAGCTGTGTTTGAATGATAAATGCACTCCTTGGAAAAGGAAATGAAATACTGCCACTGGTGGGAACTTTACTGATGAACTGGCTAGCAAGTTGGGTCTCCAATTTACATGAGTGAAGAAACGGAGGCAGAGTCTGGTGATGGGTTTGGGAGACCATGCTACAGTCTCCCATTGATTTTAGCGGAGCTGGATCAGATTCTATTACCTTAGTTCCTGTTCCCCTACTTTGGACAGGATAGTAAAGCTAAAAAAGAAATGAAACTATTGAATCTCCGGGTGTGGGATCATTTACAGTAGATGCCCCCCTACCGCCTCCCAAAAAGGAGGCTAGATCTTCTGTGTGTTTTGATGCTCTCTGCTCAGAGTATACAGAGCTTTTTGCCAAACTGAGGAAATGTCATGGGACCCTAACCTGTCAAGCACAGAGTGATCCAGTTAGGGTGTCCCCAGGTCAAAGTCAGGAGGCGCTGAGCTGCTTGTCAGACACAATTCCTTGTATATTGTGACATCCAAAACCGAAACTGGAGCTTAATCTTCTGTTTCTGGCAGCAGAGAGACTGGCCCTGGGATTGGTGTAATATCTCTTTCCTTTGCTGAGGCACTTTGAAGTCTGTGGGAGTTTTACCTTTAGTAGTACTACATGGGCAGCCCCCAAGCAATAAAAGCTCTTGGCAGTATCTGCTGTACGTGATACAACAATGTGGTACATAATCACTATGTTTAACTTAGTTGATAACTCCCCCTGGGCCTGGCCCCTTCAGGCGATGACTCTTATTTGCTGTGTTACCTTTTCACTTTGAGCAGTACGAATAAAGAGAGCCGAGCCATAGCCTTCTCTGTTTTAGTTGTAAGGTCTAGAGCTCTGTATGCTTGTCCATTATGTTAAAGGTCCATTAAGTAGCATACTGATGCACTGAACTGGAGAAATATAACAGTACACAATGTTGGCTGCATTCAGCATGAGCTGTGTAAGTAAAGGGGGTAGGGAGAGTCTTCACATAGCTCAGGAGGTCTGAGGGGGAAAAAGACTAGCCACGTCCCTGTAGCTGGGGATTTCCCAACATGAGGGAGCACTACAGAGTGTAGAACTGGCATTGCTAGCCCCTCTGCAGAGGGCATGTCAGGAGTGGGGAGGAATGAGACAGAGTAGGGAAGGGCCATGAGGAGGAGTGCACAGAGTTCAACACTTTTTGGCTATATTCAGCTGGCAGATGGCTCCTTGGGGGTTGTTGCAGGTGCCACATGTTAGCACAGTTCCCAGGCTGCTCTAACCTGCACCAGGGCTGGGAGCCAGACAGAGAATTAAGGAGCCATAACCAGCACCCAAATAGCATCCTGAGTCTGCTTCAACAAGCAGAAACTCAGCAAAGCAGAAATTTGGGCACAGTGATAACAGCCACCTTTACCGAGTTTGAAGGCTTGGAGGTGGGTGTTGTTTTTTACTGTCTGAGTTCTCCCTAGAAGTCTGCAACTGGGACTTTCTGCAGAATTATTTCACTGAGCTGTCAATCCTGTTCAAGCTAAGAGGTGTGTCAGAATGAATTGTCTAGGTGTTCTCATATAGAAGAGCACTTTTTCAGTGCTTTCCTGAGAATCTCAGCATCTAATCTTGATCCCATTAAAGTCAAAAGGAGCCTTTCAAAGGGCAAGCTTTGGATCAGGCCCCCCAAGTACTTTATAAACATGAAGAGTTCCACATAACACTCCTGTAAAATAAAGTATTATTATCCCCATCTTACAAATGCAAACAATGAGGCACACAGAGGCTACGTGACTTGCTTAAAGCCACAAAGGAAGTCAATGTCAAGGCTGAGATTAGAACCTGACTCTCAGTTCCCTATTCTAAACTTTGGACCTGTGCTTTCGTCCACATTTGGAGCCATCTTTCAGTGGTTTTTGTACTGCGTGCTCTGTCTTCCCTTTCGGTCTGTGAGAGTGGATCCCGAACTTGTGAGGAATATGCTGATGGGTCTTGCCAGCACATCACAAATTTCAGTCGAGTTACTCCTCAAGCTACAAAGTGACAGTGAGGAGTCCAATGATGATGTCAACACACATAACTTATACAACACGAGATTGCTTGTGGCATTCACGGACATGCTCACCACAGTGGAATGCTGCTTTTGGGCTTGGGAAACAAGCACTGAATGGTGGGATCACACCGTCACACAAGTCTGGGATGATGAGCAGCGGCTGCAGAACTTTCGGATGCGGCGCAAGGACACGAGATTGAGAGCTGCCCTGCAGGGCCGGCTCCAGGGGTTTTGCCGCCCCAAGCAGCCAAAAAAAAAAAAAAAGCCACGATCACGATTTGCGGCAATTCAGCGGGAGGTCCTTCGCTCTGAGTGGGAGTGAGGGACCCTCCGCCGAATTGCCGCCGAATACTTCAAAGTGCCGCCCCGCTCCAGAGTGGCCGCCCCAAGCACCTGCTTGATAAGCTAGTGCCTGGAGCCGGCCCTGCTGCCCTGCCAGCGGAGAAGCATGTGGCTATTACAATCTGGAAGCTGGCAACTCCAGACAGCGACCAATCTACTGTCTGGACAATCGCTGTCTGGAGTGAGAAAGTCGACCGTTGGAATCATGTTGATGCAAGTTTGCAGGGCCATTAATCGCATCCTGCTCAGAAGAACCGTGACACTAGGCAATGTGCGTGACGGGTTTCCCTAACTGTGGAGGGGCGATAGATGCGATGCATATTCCAATTCTGGCACCAGACCACCTAGTCTCTGAGTACATAAATCAGAAGGGGTATTTCTCGATGGTTCTCCGCGCACTTGTGGATCCCCGTGGGCATTTCATGGACATTAACACATGAAAGGTACATGATGCATGCATCTTTTGGAACACAAGCCTGTTCAGGAAGCTGCAAGCAGGGACTTTCTTCTCAGTCCAGAAGATCACCGTAGGAGAGGTCGAAATGCCCATTGTGATCCTTGGACACCCCGCCTACCCTTTAATGCCGTGGCTCATGAAACCATACACAGGGAGCCTTGACAGCAGCAAGGAGCAGTTCAACAATAGGCTGAGTCAGTGCAGAATGACTATGGAGTATGCTTTTGGCCATTTAAAGGGTTGCTGGAGCTGTCTGTATGAGAAGCTGGACCTGGCCGATGACAACATCCCCACAGTTATAGCCACGTTCTGTACACCTCATAACGTTTTTGAAGGGAAGGGTGAAAGCTTCACTCAGGCATGGGCCATGGAGGGTCAACACCTGGAGGTTGAATTTGAACAGCCAGAGAGCAGGGCTATTAGACAGGCCCAGCGGGGGCTGTAAGGATTAGGGATGCCTTGAGGTAGCAATTCGATGCTGAAAGCCACCAGTAATGTTTGGTGCCCTGCACAGGAGTGAAGTGCAGTGGTTCCAATGATAGTAGGCATCTGTGTTTGCTATGTATGATGCACTGACTGCAGTGCCTGTTGCTTTCCTGGGCTATGCTATCTTTTACTTAATGCAATAAAGAATGTTTACAATGCCAAAAAAGATCATTTATTGAAAAGAAACACAACTGCTGGGGAAACACACATGGCATGACACATCTGTGCTGTGTGGGAGGAGGGAAGGGGGCAGGGTGGGAAATGGGACAATCACAGATTTGCGTATGTCCTGTTATACTCAGCCTTCTTGTCTGGAGTGCCATGCAATGAGAGCTGCACTTCAAGCTGGCTAAAATGCATGGTGATGGGGGCTGAATGCAGTGGGTAAGGGTCATAGTTTGCAGGGCTGGCTGGTGAAGCTACAGGTGTTGGAGGCAGCTGGTGGCGATAAGAAACCAGATATTGTGGAAAGTGGGTTGGCGGTGACATGGGGACACAAGGGAAAGAGTTTTTGGGACAAGGGGTGCAGGGGGGCAGCGGGCACGGATCTGCTCTCTCTGCAGTGCTATGAGCTCCTGCATCGAGTCCGCTTGGTGCTCCACAATGCTTAGGAGCAGCTCCATGGTTTGTTGCCAGTGATCCGCATTCTCCTGGTGGAGCCTACTTTCGGTCTCCTGCCACTCCTGTACTTTTTTATTTTCAGTAAGGGACTGCTGCATGACTTCATGAAGAAGGTCCTCTTTGCTTCTTTCAGATTCTTTGCAGCCTTTTGGCCGTTGATAACAAGGACGTCTGGGATCTCAAGTTTGCATCTGTAAAGCCAAAATGCGATGTTTAACAGAGGCAGCATTGTTCACACTAGGCAGAGCAATGATTTGGCCAAACTTAAAGACATGCCAGTGCACACAATAGCAGAAAGTGCCCATCCCAAAGCAAGCTCACATAATCCACAAGAGCCTCGAAATGGTGAGAAACCACAGGGGACTGATTGTGTCAGGGCCATACTGTCCTCTGAGGTTCTGTGCCTCAGGGAGAGCCAACAGCTGCCGGGGGCCCCTATACTGCACACTGTCCCCACATTTTCCACAGAATGAGTCCATCCTGGAAGATATCTTGCTGCTGAGGGTGACCTGGGAAGCAAGAGAGGGTCTTCTACTGCAATGCGGCTTCCACCCTGGCTCTTATGCGGCTTGCCTGTGTCCCCTCACCATGCAGCAATGGTCCCCTCACGGCACAGTGGCGTGGACATGTTAGCCTGACTGGGACAAGGAGCACAGTAGCTCTGCCAAGGAACTTGTGCAAGCATATTGCTCAGCTTCTGTCTGAGACTTTTGATTAGATCACTGAAGCCGATCACCATGATGTGAGAGAGCACACCAAGCCACTATTCCGCATCTAGGCATGCACGCAACCCTAACCCTTCTTTCTGCAACCCTCCTTGCCCCAAGAGTCCGCACCGAACAACTCCCTTCCCAAAATAAAAGATGCTTACCGGGCACCTCCTCTGGTGTTTGTTCTTCCACAAGCACCATCCACCGCGACTGGCTACCTTCCTCCTGGCTTGAAAACAGCTCCTGGCTGCATGCATCTAGGGATGCCAGGCCGTCCTCTGGCTCTGGGTCCCCCTCCTTCTCTGCACCCTCACTCCCGCTTTCCTCCTCCTGCCATGTTGAACTCTGGGCTGCCACGGCCTCTAAAGTGTCCATGGTGCTCTTCGGAATGGAGGTGGGGTTCCCCCAAGTATCTTGTCCAGCTCTTCGTAGAAATGGCAGGTCGTGGGCGCAGCACCGGAGTGGCGGTTTGCCTCCCGCACCTTGTGGTAGGTATTCTGCAGCTCCTTCACTTTGACCCTGCACTGCAGTGTGTCCTGGTCATGGCCCCTTTTTATTATGGCCCTTGATAACTTGGTATAGTAATTCCTATGGCTGGAGCGCAGCTGGGACTGGACAGCTTCCTCCCCCCAAACACTGATGAGGTCCAGCACCTCACCATTGTTCCATACTGGGGATCGCCTGGCGCGTCGAGGCATGGTCATCTGGAAAGATTCGCTGAGAGCACTACACAGCTTGCTGAGCAAACAGGAAGGGGAATTTCAAAATTTCCAGAGAATTTAAAGGGCGGGTCTGATGGTTTGTCACCTGAGGGCAGGGCAGTAGATTTGAAAGTGATGACCAGAGTAGCTAGAACAGGCATTGTAGGACACTTCATGGAGACCGATCAGAACACGTTAATAGATGAGGGCATCCACACTGGCCCCGTGGCACTCCAGCAGGGGCGCAGCAAGCTTTATGCCTCTCATGGAGGTTGATTACCAGGGGCACTCCAGCCATGGAGTCCAGGCTCTACATGCCTTGCCAGTGTGGACACCTCAGGAGTTAGGGCGGCCGGGGCTGATTTAATATGCTCCAACTCGCAAGTGTAGCCAAGGCCTATAAAACCAAAGTCAAAGCGCTAAATTCTGCTGTCAGTTACACTTGTGAACATAGTGGGCCAAACACTACCCTTGATTACACTGTGAAACACCTCTGAACTCAGGGATTTCAAGGAGATTTCACTGATTTAATCAAAGGTAGAATTTTGATCTAAACTCTTTGGCATTAGTAGGTCTAGGCTTCCTCAGCAGTGTCTGATAAAGCTTACAAAAAGATTGCTGTACCCTGGTGCTGTACTGTAATACTGCTACTGGAAGGCAAGACTTGTGGAGCAGCGTCACAAAGCCTGACAGACTGGTAATTCTGGAACTTTGAGGGAGCATAGGAAATGACCCCATAGCAAGTCATTCATATCACAGGCTCAAAATAATAACTGCCTTAAAAATGGGTTTCTGAATTAAAACAAATAAGTCCCACACTGGCTGGAGGGAATAGACAAGAAGAAATTAACGTGAGGTTTTTTTTTCCCCCTCTCTAATTTCTATGATTCTATTCATTTCTTTCAGTAACACCATGGTTGCAGATATCCAACTTCTTGCAAACCTTTTCCTCTCATCTGTTTTACTCTCCCTCCACATATCTCGAAGAGCTGTAGCAGACTCAGGAAAATAGATGGCCCAATCACAACTGCTCACATCTCATTGGAGCTTGACTTTAGGTTGACCTTGAGACTCACAAGCCAAAAGGAACACTTGCACAGCTTTGCCCTGCTAAACCTGAACTCAGTTTAAAAAACAAACAGGCACAGGCTGGCAAGGGCACAAAGGTATTCACGGTAGATATCCAGTCCAAAAGATGGCACTAGATAGAGAACAACAGCTTAATTATAATATGCATTTGGAAACATGAATAGCTCCAGAAAAGTGTCTTAAAATTTACTGATGTACATACCAGCTTTTTAATCAGAAATGAGACAAACTACTGTGGTTTACTGAGGCTATTTTCTTTTACATTTGATGTGCTTTTTATTTTAAATATATAGGAACTGATTCATTGAGGTGCACTGGCCAGTAAAACTGGATTTATGGCCATTTTGCATCCCTGGAGTGGCACAAAGCAGCCAGCGTGTACTGGAACATCTGCCCTTAAAGTTCTGTGGGTGAATGACTGTAGTTTGAAAGTAGAGGACTAGGATCACTGGCCTGAGCCAGGAATCATGTGGTTAATACAAACTTTCTTATGCATAGGTAGTTCTACTGTTGTATCATTGAGTTGTCACTCATCTTGTGTAAATCCTGCGCTTCACTTGGGTGAAGCTGGCAGTGTGGCACTTTTGTTACGTGGACAAATAGGGATGAAACTGCCAAGATCAGTGTCCTGTGTGAATGAAATTCCAGTTGAAATCACACTACACATTCAAGGGAGGCATCCAGCCCCTGTTAAGTCACCCAGAGTTTGTACAGTCCTATCCAGTGTTGTACATCAAATGAGTGCTGATCTCTATTAACTCCTTACAGAGAAGCTGTCCATTGAACAAATTCTGCCAATCAGGGGCATTCTGGTTGGCAGAGAGAAACCAAAGGCTGAATATGCAAGGACAGTGAAGGTCCCTCCATAGGTACATGGGACAGGGAACTAGGATTGTTTTCTTTTCTTTTCCCAGAAGCTTTACATTAAAAATGTCCTGCACCTCATGGGGTTATAATGGATGATAAATTGCATATGAGTCAACAGCACCGTGCTCGTGCAGAAAAGACAACTGCCACATTCAGTTGTGTTAATGGGAATATCATGTGCTAAACAAGCAAGATACTTATTCCGCTCTATTTAGCTCTGGTTAGGCCTCATTTGGGAAACTGCATTCATGTTTGGGCCCCACATTTTAAAACAAACAGAGAAATTGGCGAGTGTTCAGAGGAGAGCAACAAAAATGATTAAAGCGTTAGTAAATAAGACCTCTGAGGAAAGGTTAAGAGAACTGAGCCTGTACAGTCTAGAGGAAAAAGGACTGAGGGGAGGAATTACTGTCTACAAATATGTAAAAGGTTTTTATGCAAAGGACATGGGCCAATTATTCTCATTAGTGAACAAGGACAGAACATGAAGTGATGGGTTTAAGATGCAGCAAGGGGAAATTTAGGTTTAGTATTAGGAAAATGTTATAACTATTTGAAAAGTTAAGCAATGGAACAAGTTAACAGAGAAGGTAATGGAACTGCCATCACTGGAAATATATAAGGCTGAAATTAGATACTCAGCTGGCAGGTTTAGTTTAGGAACAATTACATTTAAAATCCTGCTCCAGAGCCGGGGCTGGATCAGATTACACCACCACCAAATGTAAAGGGATATATAATGAATAGACTGCTGCTATTTAATGTAAAATGAGGCTTTATGTGTTTGTGTGAGTGTAAAGAACATTACTTTTGTTCATACTCTATTCTGAAAGAAGCACTCTGTGTAGACACAGTCCCCATCCTTGTCCTAGGTTCACCAAAGCAGCTCCCCATATAAATGACCACCATCGTAAAAGAGCAGTTTGGAAACTATCACAGGGAAGCTCCCCAAAATCATATAAACAATGTTATGCTCCAGTCCTGCACCGAGCTCCATGCAGACAGACATCCGCATCGACCCAAGTGACTTCAGAGTGGCTTCCAGTGACTCCAGATTTGCAAACATGTGAGCTTGGGGGTCTGCCTGCAAGGAGCTCACTCCAGAACTGAGGTCTTGGTTTGTAAACAAAAGAATGCATGGGCATGGTGAAAGGTACTGGGCTCACACTACTGTGGCTCAAACATCCACCACTGCAGGATCACCACTCTCTCATATTACCAAGAGTACATCCCCTCCACACACTGACTGGCTCGGCTGAGATTCAGAAACTTCAACGGCACAACTGTGGATCTTGAACTGGTGCTAATGAAAGCCCAGGGTCACCACTCCTAGTGCCTGCAGCATTTGTGATTACAGTAATGTATTTTTTTTCCTGTCTGGGATATTATTTCTTTACAGAAGTGTTAAGAAAGGGAGAAAATGCTAACTTGGAATTCCCTGGCACTTGTGTATTAAGTCACTACCACACCAGCACTGCCCTAGCTTTATTTAATAAAACCATCTATATAGTTTGAGTGGTTTTACAAGCAACATAAAAAGAGATTGCTGTACATTAGAGGCTAATCAGCTACCAATTTCTGTAGGTGATTTTAAAAAATGGAAGTGGTTTCTCTTATTAATGCACATCCAAACAAGAAAGAATAACAACCCTGGCCCCCTAGAACTCTGAGAGCTAGACCAATGATTTTGAAATTTGGTTCAGATAACACAATTAGCTTCAGGCAGAGAGTTTATACTATTTAGCCCGGAGCAAATTTTTATGACCAAATTATAAAATCGTTTTGGGAAAAATAAACAGAGAGGAGGAGGTTGTTTATAAAGAAAGTGCTAATCCCGCCATATAGCACTGGAAATGGTGATAATGTGGTAAAGGGCATGCACAACCTGCTTATTTATTAATATACTGTAGTCACTTGGAAACATTCCTCTTCTTGTACTAGGTCAGTGTTCTGCAAAGATTATCATCACTGAGCCAGCTCTTTGCAATATTTTTTGAGGCTATCATAAAAGCAAGCAAGAGGCATGTGCTGATAAAAGAACTGATTTAAATTGTCAGCCTCATGGAACAAGGTGCCAGCAGAGCTGGCTTTCTCAGGGCAAGAGAGATTTTTCCACCCCCCATCCCCCTAAATCCAAAAGGCTTAAAACTTGCTTGGCCAAGAAGCAAACCCTAAGGAAAAGAATGCCAAATGTCTGACAGAGCTGAGAAGCTTGTAGCCATAGCAATAATTTTGCAAATGACTAACAATAAGAATTTGATAATCCAAAGGCTGATCTCTGAAGTGAAGAGCATCAAATTACTTCTGGGAGGAAATCATTTATCTCCAATGCATTTGGAGCTCCACAGCCCAATATGCAAATATACAGTAGCTGCCATAGTCACAGATACCTGCATTTCAAACAAATAAATCAAGACATTTTCCGAGTCCACCCAATGAGTAGCCTACTCACTGAACACATATATCAACTTTGTTGACACACATACAATGCAACTCTAAATTTCTTCATCACAATGGTTGAATGCTGCCCACAGCTGGCAGAACCTGAAATTAAAAAAGTCCTGAACATGTGGGAATGCAGAAGAAAGTGCTGGCTCTGGGAGGTGGCACTGAAAGCTTCAGTACTCTTGTGAAGCTGACAGGCCAGCAGGTCAGAGCCATAGACCAATTCATTTGTTTCAGAGTAGCAGCTGTGTTAGTCTGTATCCGCAAAAAGAACAGGAGTACTTGTGGCACCTTAGGCCTGGTCTACACTAGGAGTTTATGTCGAATTTAGCAGCGTTAATTCGACTTAACCGTGCACCCGTCCACACCAGGAAGCTAATTAGTTTGACCTAGAGGGCTCTTTAGTTCGAATTCTGTACTCCTCCCCGACGAGGAGAGTAGTGCTAAATTCGACATGGCTATGTCGAATTAGGCTATGTGTGGACGGAAATCGACCTTAGTAGCTCCGGGAGCTATCCCACAGTGCACCACTCTGTTGACGCTCTGGACAGCAGTCCGAGCTCGGCTGCTCTGACCAGCCACACAGGAAAAGTCCCGGGAAAATTTGAATTCCTTTTCCTGTCTGGCCAGTTTGAATCTCATTTCCTGTTTGGACGTCGTGGCGAGCTCAGCAGCACTGGCAGCGATGCAGAGCTCTCCAGCAGAGGAGTCCATGCAATCTCAGAATAGAAAGAGGGCCCCAGCATGGACTGACCGGGAACTCTTGGATCTGATCACTGTGTGGGGCGATGAGTCTGTGCTTTCGGAGCTGCGCTCCAAAAAACGGAATGCAAAGACCTACGAGAAGGTCTCCAAAGCCATGGCACTCAGAGGATACAGCCGGGATACAACGCAGTGCTGCGTGAAAATCAAGGAGCTGAGACAAGGCTACCAAAAAATCAAAGCGGCCAACAGACGCTCCGGATCCCAGCCCCAGACATGCCGCTTCTACGAGGCACTGCATGCCATTCTCGGTGGGTCTGCCACCACTGCCCCACCAGTGACCGTGGACTCTGACGATGGGATAGTGTCGACGGGCAGTTCCTCGGCTATGTTCGCGGATGGGGAAGATGAGGAAGGGTTTGTGGAGGACGAGGCAGGCGACAGCGCTTACAATGCTGATTTCCCCGACAGCCAGGATCTCTTCATCACCCTCACAGAGATCCCCTACCAACCCTCCCCGGCCGTTAACCCGGACTCTGAATCAGGGGAAGGATCAGTCGGTACGTGCTATAAACATGTAAACATTTATTTTTTAAAGAACAGGAATATGAACTATGTGAAAAGAAGGTCAATACATATGGGGATAGAACAGAAATCCTCTTGGGAGATTTCCAGGAAGCTCTCCTGGAGGTAATCGAAAAGCCTACGCATGAGGTTCCTGGGGAGAGCTGCCTTATTGGTTGCTCCGTGGTAGCACACTCTTCCGCGCCAGGCTATCATCAGGTACTCTGGGAGCATTGCCTCCATGAGCATGGCAGCATAGGCCCCTGGTTTGTGCTGGCTTTCATGCAGCATGCGCTCTCTATCTCTGTCAGTGACCCTCCTCAGGGTGATCTCGCTCGGCGACTCCTGCATCTAATTAGGGGAATTAGTGTAATGTTAGTATTGGGAATACTTCACTTTTCCTTTGCATAACAATAAGCGTCAGTTTACAGCCACGTGGTGGAGGCTGCAGAGGGGCAGCATACAGGGATCTTTCGCGGGGACAGCCGCGAGGGGGTGGAACAGGGGCAGAGTTTATGCTTTCCGGATTGCCTGCAGCAGGAGGGTACTGTTATACATTAAGTTTTAAGCAGCTTAAAGTCTACAGCTTACCATGCCTGGCTGCTACACGGATTCTGCTGTCCTGCCCCGCTTGTCTGATCTCCAGTGCAAGACCCCAGGCAATGAAAGCGAAGGCCGAAAATTCGAACTTGTCCTGAGTGCGCATGAGATAAGTGCTATGCATGGTCTTGTTCACAGAAACAGACTACACTGTGTTCATTGTTCGCAAAAATGTATCTTTGCAAGGAATTCACTCCCTTTTTCCCATCACACAGCTTCGACTGTCTCCAGACCTGCCACAGCATCCCCCTCACAGAGGCTGGCAAAGATTAGGTGGCGAAAGAAAAAGACACGGGACGAGATGTTCGCTGAACTTATGGGCTGCTCCCAAGACGAGGCGGACCAGCAGAGCCAGTGGAGGGAGACCCTCTCTCTGTACCAGCGCTCACACAGCGAACGGGAGGAGAGGTGGCGTGAGGAAGACAAGCAGGCGACTCAAACGCTGCTTGGACTAATGAGGGAGCAAACGGACACGCTCCGGCGCCTTGTGCATGTTCTGCAGGACCGCAGGCAGGAGGACAGAGCCCCCCTGCAGTGTATCTGCAACCTCCCTCCCCCGCCACAAAGTCCCATACCCTCCTCACCCAAAATAACCAGAAGGAGGGGCGCCAGGGGCCGTGAAAACTGTCACTGCACCCCAGCAGAGTGCTCAATTACCCAAAAGCTCTCATACCCTAAATTTTGAGAAGTCCTTTCCTTCCCGCCTCACCCAAGTCCCCGTCCCAGTTTCAACCCCTAACTGTCTAGTTGATAATAAAAAATACTTTTCTGTTAATTACTGTTTCCGTCATATTCTTTTAGAGGAGACTGTGTTTGAAGGGGGGGAAGGGGGTTGGTAATTGGACAGGACAATCACCTTTACCAGGGTACAGACACGGGGGCAGGATCAGCAGCAGGTCACACACACAGTGCAGTCAGTAGGCACCCTGGTCGGTATGGGAGGTGGTTTGCAGGTTCTGTGTGGGTGGGGGGGTACGTGACTTTGTAGCGGGGGAGGGTGGTTACAGATCTCATGCAACGGTCCCTGTCCTGGACCACAGAGCCACACAGCAGAGGAATCTGTATCCGTCCCCCCCCGCCACAAGGCCACATAGCCCCCGCACACAGAGTCCCAAAAAGGAGGGATGGCAGGCTCCATTGAAACAACCAGTCCGGCACTGCAGACCATTCTGGGAGCAGGAGCCTGTCATTCCTCGAGTTTAGAGGCGGTCTTTATATCACCGCACACCCTACGCAGCACAGTCCGCATCCCAGTTTCAACCCTTTAACGCAAAGTCATCAATAAGGAAACCTTTGTAAAGTTACAGTGGAATATGTATTTTATTTTTAAACGTGTGTTGGAAGTGGGGGAAGCGGGGTGGACAGGGTATGTAGCTGCAGATGCTAGTCAACAGTAACTTGGTAAAGAAACAGGGGCAGGTTCAGCTTCTCTGTAAAGAAACTGAACAGTCACAGGTCACACTGCTCGCTGCTCGCTGGTACTTGAAGAGTTCCTTGTCACTGTGCAAGGCGCCTGCATAGGGCTTCACGAGCCAGGGCATTAGCGGATAGGCTGGGTCCCCGAGGATCACTGTAGGCATCTGCACATCCCCAAGAGTTATTTTGTGGTCCGGGAAGAAACTACCTTCCTGCAGGCGTCTAAACAGAGCAGAGTTCCTGAAAACACGTGCGTCATGAACTTTGCCTGGCCACCCGACGTTGATGTTGGTAAAACGTCCCCCATGGTCCACCAGTGCTCGCAGCACCATTGAAAAGGAGCCCTATTTCTCAGCAGCTGACTGTGGAAGAGGTGGACGATAAGGTGCGAGGAGTTGACAACGGCCATAACTGCAGCGGGCTCCGTGCTCGCAGTGCTGTGGCACCCGCGCTGTCACTGAGCAGAAGAGTGCACGAACAGATTGCCCGCAGGTGCTTTCAGGGAGGGAGGGAGGGCGTGATTGACGGTTCAATGATGACAGTTACCCAAAACCACCCTCGACACATTTTTCCCCCAGCATGTATTGGGGGGAAATCCCAGAATTCCAATGGGCAGCGGGGAGTGCGGGAACTGTCGGATAGCTTCCCACAGTGCACCGCTTCCAAAGTCGACGTTGGCCCCGTTACTGTGGACTCACACAGTCGAATTAGTGTATTTAGTGTGGATACACAAATTCGACTTCATAACGTCAATTCCACAAATTTGACTTAAGTTGATTCGAAATAGTCTTGTAGTGTAGACATACCCTTAGTTTACTAGAGAAATTGGCTGGCAGCATTGTCTTTGGTGTGATGTCGAGAGTAACCTGGGATAAGTGACTGACCCTTTGGAATTGGGAGTAATTTACTGTGATGTGGTATTTGGTATAGTGACCAATATCACAAAGTCCAGTTTGTCTGGGTAGCAAGGTAGGCCGGAGAGCCTAAGGGGACTGTTTGTGACTCCATGGTAAGACTAATACAGTGATCCAGGAGTTCACATTGGTTACTGGCTTGGTGAAGTCTAATTATAGAACACATCACCAGTTTGGGGTGTCTGCCCTGTTTTCTGACAGTCTGACCTGAGATTGGCACTCACAGTTGTGAGCCACTCCAGACAGCACGACAGCTTCAAATTCAGTGGGAAGATCAGTCACCTTTACACACGCTGAGTAGGACCCTGTTCCATAATTAGTCCCACGGAAATCAATGGAACTACTTGAAATGTAAGGTCCTATTCACTAAGAATAAGGCTATCAGAATCTGGTACCTATTCTTGAATGTCAGGACACATTTTAATATTTCCACTAACAGCTTTGAGTTTTGGGGGGGCCCCGATGAAGGAAAATCCTTACCCATAACCCTCTGTACTACACTACCCAGAAACACACTGCACGTGAAATATGCAATCCAGAAATGCAATTCGTTCCGCACCAGAAAATTGAACTCCTTCAGATGGGATGTGTGAGGACCTGGTCACTTGCCACAGAAGATCCCATTTACTTTTCATAAGTATAAGCATGTTAGCCCTTGTCAAATTCCATTTGGGGTCATTAGGACCTGGTCCAACTCCCACTGAAATCAGTGAAAAGGCTCCCATTGACATCAGTGATGTATATTCCTCTGTCCAAAATTCTCCTTGCATTTAAACTGGATATCATACTAGAGCTAGATCGAGCTCTGCCTTACACTGCAGCTGCAGCAGAATAACCCTGGGCCCAAACCCCTTGGTGTGTGTGGGCAGGGTGACACTGCAGTCCCAATGTTGGACAGGAATGGGGCATGTCCAAGACAGCTGAAGAAGGAACAGGGAATGGCTAGTACCTTAATGGCAGGCTCTGGCGCTTTAGCACTGAGTTACACAGAATTAATTTCTTTTTTATTGAATCATAGAATCATAGAATATCAGGGCTGGAAGAAACCTCAGGAGGTCATCTAGCCCAACCCCCTGCTCAAAGCAGGACCAAAAAAACAACAACAGCCACCTTCACAAAACTGTTTAGAGAACTGAATTTGATGGTCTCTTCCTTTCTTTGGGCTTATGGAATATAGGAATTGCAATATTGGGTCACACACCGATCCATTTAGTCCAGTGTCCCTTCTCATGACCAACAGCAGCCACTTCAGAGGAAGGTGGTAGTAAGTAGTTGTGATGGGATATTCACCCCCACACCATTCCTGAAGGGGTGAAAGTAGCTCAGAAAGCCTAGTAGGTTGCACCTGTGGGGCAATTTAGGTTTGATTGACAAGCACTAATTGAAGATGGAGCCAATCTGGACAAGAGTAGGCAGGGCTTATATAAAGCCAGGAAGTGTGAGGCCAAGGGATGCTAGAGTGTGGAAGTTTGCAATCACTCTTGGGGCTTAGGGCAGTGAGAAGGAAGAAACCCAGGTGAAGTGGAAGCCTTGAGATTGTGACCCTAAGGGAAGAAGTTTACCAAGAGGGGTGGTGGAGAGGAACGCTGCAGAAAAAGGAACAGGAAGAAGCCCAAGAAAACCACAACAAGGGTTGAGATGGTACAGACCTTGGCTGCTGATTGTAGTGTCCCTGGGCTGGAATCTGGAATAGCAGGGAGGCCTGGATTCCCCTTCCAGCCACTGGCAGAGTGGCACAGTTTTGAATTGGCAAGATTGCCTGGAATGGCACCTGAACTGTGGGTCCAGTGAGACTTTGTTACCCCAAAAGGGGAAAACTGTATAGTGACCTGACCAGAAGGCTAAGCTAGTGAAGAAGTGCAGTGACTCCTAGAGAGCAAGAGGGGCCATGGCTTGAGCAAGTGACAGAAAGGGATTTCAGATTGGACAGAGCTAATCCCCAGATGCAGCCACAAGTGTGTGTGTGTGTGTGTGTGTGTGTGTGTGGAGGCGGGCGGGGGGGGGAGGAGGGGAGGCAGTGGTGGGTAGAACTCCTGTGACTATAGGCATGGAATAAGCTGCCCTTAGGGAAAGTTTCTTTCTAACTCCCATTTGTTAGAAGTTGACTTATGCCCTGAATCAAGAAAGTTTATACCCTTTCCAAAACTCTTGTTTCTATTCTTATTTTTCACTATAATAATGCTGAGTGTTCTTGTTATCAATATAAATGTCCAATCTGTGACACCAATAAAAGTTAGTGCATTGCAGTGGAACAGATGTAGACAAATCTTCAGCTTACCAAATTTTAACGGACACCATTGAGTGGTATCGCTGAAGCCCTTTATTTTGGGGGCTAGACATTGATATGTAAAAAGAGAGAATGGCAGATGGACATAGGTTGCCTTCATAATAATAGAAATTCCAGCTGTCCTTTCTAATATTCAGTCAGCACCAGACATGGACAATGTATTAAGAACAAATTTAGTATCTTTATTAGTTAAACCCCCATCTACACTAATCATCAGCACTTTGTAGACTAGACTTCAGTTTCTGAAACATGCCACACATTGGTGGTGGCGAATGGACCATGCAGAAGTGAAATGGATGCACTCAATGAAATGTATTTTTCTTTGTTTCTACAATTTTTTTTAAAAAATGCTTGTAAATATTTAGAGCAATACGCTAAATATATAACTCATCTTGTAACACATTCAGTAATAAATTATTGTAGCATAAACTAAAAGTACTTATATGCTGATGCAAAAGTCTACATAAAATAGTTATATCTTACATTTCTATAGCACCATTTTTCCAGAGGGTCTTCTTGGACTGGACACATTTAACAAGCAGGAATTGTTTCACTCACTATTAGGATGAAAGGCAACAGATATTTTAGGCCTCATTCAAAGCCCATTGAATGCAATAAGAAGCAAAGCACTGCACGATAGCTCAGGATATGGCTTATTCAATGGAAATTGCAGGAGCAATTTGAACAAAGCAACATGTATCCATCCAATTCTGAATTTGATCAGGATGTCATGGGACTTTTCACTGATAACAAGTAGTCAGGAGCTTGGCTTTAAATCTCAAGCAAAATACCCCTCCCCACCCCCCCCAGCTGCACAGTGCCACCACTATCATTTTGCATGGGCAGATTCAGCATTGACTATGAGGAAAGAGTGGCACCAACAGCACCTCCTAGGGATTCCTTGAAAGCGTACCACTGACATGCTTGAAACAATGCACATGAAGGCAATGGGAAAACTCCCATTGACTTCAGCGGAATTTGGATCAGGCCCTAAGTACTGAATCAGCCAGTCCCTGCTTGCCTGGTGAGATCTAACAGGACCACAGCACAAAATGGTTCAGCTGCATGTAAGACCGTGAACTTACAATTCAAACCACGCAATGCTTTATTAGAGAAGACTTAATTGCATAAACTTTATCTGATAGTCTCTTTTCTCTAATAGTCTGTTAGGCAATCCTGGGAACAAGAGGCAATGTCCACCTATTGCACCAATGAAAAATTCATTTCAGGGCTGTTCTTTTTCTTTATAATTGTGGTTAATGTAGAGTACTTAGGTACTATATCAATTTAATATCTGATATGGCCTCTGTCAAGGTATTATATCCTAATCTTACAGGATGATGGACTCCAATCTAATAGGGCTTTTCCATATCTAACTACTATGTTCCTCTGTCCATTTTGCCATTCAGATGGAACAGTATCTGCTCAGATGGGAAAGCAGAATGCAATATTCAGATACAATAACTTAAATAGCAGATTGAGAACATTTATTTTAGATTACAAAAATAACAGATGGACAGTACATATGGAAAAGCAGAATGGTGGCAAGAACTGGCTGAATCATTTGTGAAGAATAAATTATCCAACAAATGTAGCCCTTTTCACGAACAGTTTGTGAATCAATCCTGATTTCTGTGAATGTATTTGCTATTTGTAAATATTTGTTGAATAGCTGAGACTGCAAAGCACCTGCTGGCTCATTACTGGGTTCACCCTCTCCTCCAGAATGAGCTGGGAGGAAGAAAGGCTTATTGGATCATATGTCATTCTAGGAGAGGTGGAAATGCAGTTCAGCATTTAGCTTGTAGAGGGCTCTGTGATACTTATTGAACCGAAAAAAGTATTGACCACCACAGAAAATCAGCCTTAGAGAGAGAAAATTGTGTGTGAGGGCAAGCCACAGGCTAAATGGAGGCAACTGCATGGGCGCTACCTCTGGAAGGAAGGCAGAGTAGGAGCTAGGCTGCTGAGTGAGAAGCTTAGAGCTGAGCAGGTAAAGGGGCTGTGACTGGCAGCGGTAGGAAGAAGAAAAAGGTGGATCAGCCTGCAGGCAGGAGACACTCCCTTGGGGATGTTTTAAATGGAAAGGATAAAGGTGGTATACACTGGTGGCCCTTGTCCAACTGGGGATAGAGAGACAGCCATGCCCAAGTTAGATTTCTGTCCTTTTCTTTGGAGCTCTGTTTGTTGTTTTCCCAGACAAAGCAAGAAAAGCATATAAAAACACCGCCACCACCAGGCTGGTTACAGATTCAGACTGGGGTCATCTGGCTCTGGTAGCTACTGGAGAGGATACTTTCTGACCCTTGCGGGCCTGCCTGTCAGCTGAGAGTGTGGGCCAATCATGTGCTGGTCACCTGATTCCCAGCACCTGTCTGCTGGGCTTCTCTCTGGGTTAAGGTTGGCTGCTCCTGCCTCCTCCCTGTGGGGCTATTAAAAGTGCAGGTCTCCCTGTTACTGATGGCTTCATATGTTTGTGTTGAAAGAGAAGGAGGCAGGGGTAAGTAATATGGTTTGTTTATTTAAAAGTGGGGATAGGGATAGGTAGGTGTATCCTATGTATGATTTTCAAGCTTCAAAATATCAGGAACGTCAAATCTTGACTACCCTGTTTTTTTCTGATAGATGCTCTCAAGGGCCAGAGAACTAGGGTGGGATAGTGATATCACCACAGGCTGTATCCTGACCTGCAGCGTTCTTGGTTTCTGACTCTTTCACAGAAAGAGGCTTTCTCTCAACTGTTTGCCACACATTTGAGTTCAAATGCATCAACATAAATAAAGATTTTTAAACAGTCCTTCTGCTGAGGGGAAAATTAATACAGAGTTCTGCCTACTGTAATGTCATTATCCTAATAATTCTCCATATACAACAAAGATATATGGATTGTCCTTCTCTGACTTTTAGGGACTGACAATTCAAAAAATAAATAAGAATAAATAAGCAACAAACTTGCCTCATAGTCTCCTTGCCCATGCAAAGAAAGACAAAACTAACAGATGGAAGGGCATTAAACTACTTAGCTTCAATGGCTGCCTGTAAGGATCAACTCAATGTTATTTATGGATGATCTACCCTTGGAGAGAAAATTAGAGACAACATTTGACTATTTGAATCCCTTTCACATAGTATTTGGAATGATCAGGACATGCTAACCGCTTCCTAAATCCAACTCTTTGTGTAATCAAGCACAACTATAATGACACAATCAGACATTGAAAACTACTAACTCTGTCTATGCCTTGCATAGTCTAACACTATTGTATTCCTTCAAGTTTTTACAGATTATAATGGGGATTTAGATACACATCTTTCAATTCAAATAACCTAGCACCACATAACAAGTCTTCATTCACTACTAATTGCTTTATTTTGTTTTATTTATATATAAGAGAGAGAGAGAGATTTGCCGCTATGGAAACAATATTCCATTTCACTATCTGTATATTATGGTATGTCTATACTGCAAGTGATGGTGTGATTGTAGTATGAGTCGTCATACCTATGCTAGCTTTAATTGATCTAGCAGGGGTATAGTAGCATAGATGCATTAGCATGCACTAGCTGCCCCAGGAACTAGCCCTATAGGAGTTCATAGTATCTAAATGTTGCCCAGGTTGGTGCTCTTGTGTAAACTGATTACTGTAGCACACACACATACATATAATTTTAAATCTCTAAAGGAAGCAAAACAGTTTTTCCAACCCTGTTGTGTCATAAGAGAAATGAGAGCTCAGTCCATGTTCCCAGATCAGCAGGGACATAGAGTGTCCTGAAGGCGGCATGCACAGCAGATGGAGGACAGGCAGCACCTTGTATTGTTGTCTGGTTCCCCTTTCAACAGACTGAAGGAGCAGTATTGATGGGCTTTGAAGGGAGCTTTGTGCAGCCTTCCTTATGGAGGCTTATGGGAGGGAGGGTTGCTGCAATGTGGGTGAGGGAGGTACAGACAAAAATGTGGAGGAGAATCATTAGGCCGACAACTGGGACTGTGAGGATCCTTGAGTGGGGAGAACAACAGAATAGTTGATGTACTTCAGTTCTATTCACTTCTTGGGCCTGATCCAAAACCCATTGAACACAAAGGGTGTCTTTCTACTGGTAACGAATGCATAGACACAACACACCTAAAATAAACGCCCAGTGAGTTTATTATTATTTATTACAATCATACGCAAAATATACTGGGTATCTTGCAAACACAGAGGAAGGTGCAATCTATGCCTTGAAGAACTAATACGTGTTTGATTTATGTTTGTTCTCCTTAAAATTTGTATTAAACACAGTCCATTTTTATCCCCATCATTATTATGTATTAATGGTATTGTGGTAGGCCTAAGAGCCCTAATCACGGACCAGGGCCCCATTGTGCTAGGCGCTATATAACCACAGAACAAACAAATAGTCTCTGCCCCAAAGAGATTATTTGGAAAAATATTTTTTATAGCAAAGACACATGCATACTGTTATATTTTTAACTGTATATTCCCTTTTGTGAAAACATTTCAAAACTTAAAATGTGCTTTGCTGCATATCTTGTAAAATCCACTCCTGTGCTCATGTGGGCATATGCAGTAGCTGATTTTTCAAATAGGCAAGGGTATGCACTTGGATATCTGAAGAGCAGGACTGAGCCAAAAGGACAGGCTGCAAAGAGGTAAAGGTGCAATTCAGCTGGCCTATAAACAGCATAATCAATCAGGACAAAGGTAGGAAGTACGGGTGTGACTTTTATTATTACTCTAAGGTCTGTATTGAGTTGTTTCTATTTCTGTGGTTAGATTATTTTCAGGAGAGGGGCACAGCCTTTCTAAAAAGGCTCAAACTTTGCAGTATCTGCTTTCAACAAACTCTTCTCTAGGCTAAACAAAAACTTTCTACTCACATGCCAGTGTATGTGGGAGTGATGCTGAGAAAAGGAGACATGCAGTAGCTAACATTTTTGCTTGTCTTGTAAGAATAATCTGACTAACGTCGGAATGATTCCATCAGTATTGTCAGAAAGAGTTTTAAGAACCCTCTAGGCTGTGCAAGCCTTAGCATGGGCAATGGCTAATGCAAACTGGATGCCAACTGATTAGAGGTTTCTGGGATGGTAAGAAGCAACACTAAAGACCTTGACTTATGCTGATGAGTTTAAGTTTTCATTTTACTGATTGGAATGAGGTTCATACTATTGCCATTTTTCTGGTAAACATGGGCGACATTGTGAGGGATGCTGTCTGATACTATCAGTTTCAAATAATCACACCCAGAGAGAGATAAAAAAGAACTGAGTTTATAAAAACCAGCAGGGCACTTCAATTTCTTATTAATTTTTGAATTAGGCGTTGATTAACTCAGTCCTGCCCCTGAATTATGCTAGATATTCAAATGATAGGGATGCCTCTGACCAGCAGAGAGACATGGAGATTAAAGATCAACAGTAAATACCATTATGCTGTTTCCCACATTGTGTCTAAGGCATAAGTGAAGACACAATTGCCACAGTATAGCTTAGAACAGTGGTTCTCAACCAGGGGTATGCATACGTCTGAGGGGTACACAGAGGTTACCAGGGGTACATCAACTCATCTAGATATTTGCCTAGTTTTATAACTAGCGAAGTCAGTACAAATTAAAATTTCATATGGACAATGACTTGTTAATTCTGCGCTATATACTATACACTGAAATTTAAGTACAATATTTATATTCCAATTTATTTTACAATTATATGGTAAAAATAAGAAAGTAAGCATTTTTTTAGTAATAGTCAGCTATGAGACTTTTGTGGTTTTATGTCTGATTTTGTAAGCAAGTAGCTTTTAAATGAGGTGAAACTTTGGGGTATGCAAAACAAATCAGACTCCTGAAAGGGATACAGCAGTCTGGAAAGGTTGAGTGCCACAGAAGACTAGCATTAGCATTGATTCTAATCTTTAAGAGTGGCAGAAGGTTGGTGGTGGCTGAGATGTGGGTGTGGGGTTCAGCATACCCAGTCTTCCTGTATGCTCTTGGATGAATCACCTAATGTCTCTATGCCTCAGTTTCCCATCTTTATAAAGAGGGATAATATTTTCTCTCAGCCTTTGTCTTTCTGGTCTATTTGGGTTATAAACAATTTGGGGTAGGGACAATCTGTTACTATGCATTTGTGCATAGCTTGTAACAGGGGTGGCCAACCTGAGCTTGAGAAGGAGCCAGAATTTACCAATGTACATTGCCAAAGAACCACAGTAACACGTCAGCAGCCCCTCATCAGCTTTCCCCCAGCTCCCAGCGCCTCCCACCCACCAGCAGCCCCACCAATCAGCACCTCCCCCTCCCTCCCCGCACCTCCTGATCAGCTGTTTAATGGTGTGCAGGAAGCTTTGGAGGGAGAGGGGGTGGAGCGAGGGCATGGCAGGCTCAAGGGAGGGCGCAGGAAGGCGTGGAGTGAGGGAAGGGCCTGTGGCAGAGGCCAGGGTTGAGCAGTGAGCACCCCCTGGCATATTGGAAAGTTGGCGCCTGTAGCTCCAGCTCCGGAGTCGGTGCCTATACAACAAGCCACATATTAACTTCTGAAGAGCCGCATGTGGCTCCGGACCCACAGGTTGGCCACCCCTGGCTTATAACAAAGGGCTCTCTAAGCACAACTGTAATTCTAATAAGTGGTTAAAATAATTAATTAAAATACCTTCTCTGTGCTAATGGAAAGACCAAGATCCCTCCCTCTTAAAGGCCCAAATCCATTCAGTGCACCGCCCATGGATTGTGCTGCACGTACCTCTTGGGAAAAGGTTGAGGGAACAGTTGCAAAATGACTCCTACCCCATCCCATGCTGGGAGACGCATAGGAAAAAATAACCACAACTGATTTTGCTCCTTGCCACAGCCAGCATTTCTTAACCTTTTGAGTGCTGCAAAGCCCATTCCCCACCCAAATTGTTAAGGCCTGCTGAGGGGAGCATGGATTGAGGTGAATATATTTATGGACACTCTTTTGTCTGTTTGTTCTTTTTTAATTGATAGGATAGATGCCCAGAGCACTGCATAAGTGCCTAGAAATGTGTTCTTAAAAAACTGAAGAAACAAATACAATAAAATAAATAAAGGGATGTGTTTTGATTGCACCACTGCAATGTGTGTGGGTCTGACATCTGTATGGATTTCACAGGCACAATTAACAGTATGAATGAGAAATTGCCCTCCTGGGAGACTCCAGTGTTCTTTGTTCATTAGACTTCAGATACTGCAGATCATGAAACCGCCAGTCAGATTTTTTCCCTCTCTTGTGCTCTAGATTGTCTTCTAGTTGACATCCAGACACTAATAATAAGCAACACTTATCTAGCATTTCACATTTTTCAAAGTGCTGTGCAAACAATACCTAATCCTCACATCTCTGTGAGGTAGGGAGGTATTATTATCCCTATTTCTAGAGATGGGGAACTGAATCAAAGAGAACCTAAGTGACCACAGTGGGAGTCAGAACCAAGATGAAAATTCTGAACCACTAGTCCACATTGCCTCTCACTAAAGTGGGCTTAACCATTTAGTTGAGCTCCTCCATGTGGTGGCTGTCTGTGCATTCTGCACCTTAGCACAGCAAGACTTAGATTAGAACCCTAGTAGACAGTTCATAGGCACTAGCTCAATTATTCCGGGGGGGGGGGGGAATTCTGTGCCACTGTGAACGCACAGAATTCATGTCCCCTGCAGATTTTTTTTCTGCAGAAAATACATTCTGCTGCAAAGGTGCTGCAGTTATGATTTTTGCCCACCAGGGGCTGCTGTGGCACCAGAATAGAGGGCAGCTGCTCACCAGCCATAACAGCCAATAGGGAGAGAGCAGAAGCTGCATTCCTCATAGTGCCTTGCCTGTGGGGCCAGATGAACAGGCAGATATGAGGGGGACAGACAAAGTGGGACATACAGGGCTGCTGGAGGATCACAGACTAGGGTTAAGAAGGGCTAATAGGAGGGACAGACTGGGGCAGGGGCTGAATGGGAGTCAGGGTACAGGGCCACATGGGGATGGGAGAAGGGTGGGGGCAGGGACATATTGGGACAGGGGCAGATGTGCCTGACTGAATAGGAGTGGCGCGGGGTCAGCCACAGTCTGCATGGGGGAAGCTCTCCAGCTGCCTAACAATCCCCCCCCCCCAAAAAAAACCCCACAACTTTCCATACTTCTCCCAACAACCCTCCAGGTTCAGTCCCAGGCTTCTTCCTAGCAATTGCTTTCCTCACCCTCACCTCCTTTGTTAACCGTGATTCCCCCAAGCCTTTGCACTGCTTCTGAGAGGGGTGGGAAATACAGTTCTGTATTGTAGTTTAAATAAATTATTACTCTGAGTTTTGTATTAATATGCCTAGTAAGGAATCAATTTATCAAAAAAATATTTCCTGAATCTTTTTTGTTGCCTGTATTGATACAGACATGTTTGTTGACAGAGACTTTGAAATCAATTACCAAAATAACTGAAACTGGAATTATTACATCGTGTTATTTTGACAAATAAAATAGGCAGTATTTACAGAATTTTAAAATATTGTTCACAAATTTTTTTGGAGCAGAATTTTTAATTTTTTGGTGCAGAATTGCTTCAGGAGTAGCTCTATAAATTAAGTCAAAATGGAGCCTCCCATTGGCAAAGTCAGCAGGAGCTGTGATAGGCCCATCTATCCAAATAAAGACTCTTGGCCTCTTCCTTACATAGTAAAGTGACAAGGTGCATGTTTAAAGCTTGTCACGGAAGATACACACAGAGATTCAGTTAGAGAATTATGAGATGCACCTATCTGAATCTATTGCCTCTGTGGAATGTGTGCCTTTTATATTTTTATTGGATTATATGATTGTTATTTCTACAGTTTTATTTGTGAAAGGGAAATCATGGATTTCATTGTAAACTTTGCAGGGATTCAGTGAAGTGGCTATAAGTTAAGAGAATTAAATATAATGAACTGAAAAATAATGAGACTCCCTTTTTCATGATTTATGCCTTTGCACAAATTTCGATAAAGACTAAGGTTAATATGCAGGTAAACTGTTATTCAGAAATGTCCCCCTTCAAGAAGCTCTAACAATACTGCATTATAGAGACACCTCCTGGACAATGATTGCAATAGCTTCAAACAATCTGAATGCAAATCCTCCCAGATACAGAGATCATTTCCAAAGATATCTCCTCTCTGTGGATAGTTGCTTTTTGATCAACTAAGCATTCATAGCATGCCTGATTGGGGACAGCCAGCCAAAAGGGAAAAAAATCAGTAAGCCATATTTTGGAACTTAGGGTGACCAGATAGCAAGTGTGAAAGATCAGGACAGAGGGTGGGGGTAATAGGTCCCCATATAAGAAAAAGCCCTGACTATCGGGACTGTCCCTATAAAATTGGGACATCTGGTCACCCTATTGAGGATACAGCTGTGCAAATAACTGATTTTTCCAGGTTGCTGGCTGTACCAACAAATTGGGGGTGGGGAGAAGGGGAACGAAATAATTAGTTTTATTTTGGGGCTTTTTTATGTTGTTAACTTTTTAAAAATACAATTGAAACATTTTAAAATAAACAATCATTTTGAATTGGAAAGTCAAAACATAGTTTTGACATTTTATAAACAAAAGTTTTCAATTTTTCTGGATTTTTTTTTACCAGTACAATTTCTTCAATTTGACACAAATTTTAAAAATATTTTGGTTGACCCAAATCTGCATATTTTGGTCAAAAAAAGCTTTGAACAAAAAATTTCACCAAGAACTGCCCATGGGTATAGTCCAACTGAATGAATAAGGCTACTTTTGTAAATAAGGATTACTCATGTGCTAAGGTTTTGCAGGATTTGGCTCATGTAGTGAGTTTAATACAATCTCAATGTATTTTCAGTTATAATTTTTGCACCTAAATTGAAGGCCACACATTTATCTAGATAGCTTGAAGCCAAACAGTTTTAACATGAAAACACAAAAAATTGCTCTTTCCCAATCACATAAAAGAGGATAATTCTCAATGTCTTAACTTGATCAAGGCACTATCAGTGAAGTTCCTGTGTTTCTATTATTTTTAACATGGAAACTTACTGAGAGGGGAGAACTTGTTTTTGTCTAGGTTAAAAACAGAGAGATTCCAGGTTTAGGCACCTCCAATAAATGGCCTGATTTCTGAGGCATTTATCTCACACATTTCTTGGTTGTGTTCTCCAGCAGAGATGGGGCCAAACTGTGTCTTGACTATCCTCCCGAACCGTATGCTACAGCTCTGGAGACTATATAGAAATAGCTGGTTAAAGCAGACTGAAACAGGAGGGAGGAGCTCTCACAGCACAAGCTCTCACAGCACAAGGAGGGAGATCTGTGGAAAAGCACTGCTCCTCCAAGCCAGGGAGAGGAGAAGGAGCAGCTCTTCCTTTGTATGGTAACAGAAGAGAGGGTTCTGTGTTCCCCCGAGTTTCTTCTTCCTTTAACACACGGATATAGCATACTTCAGGACCACAATTAAAATATGGCTGGGTCCCACTGACAATGGCAGACTGAACTGTGTGTTAAACATGTCAGGAGTCTGCAGTACTGTAACTTGGTTCCCCCCACATGACAGGTTTTACTACAGAGTCCTGCTCCTCTTTGATGGGAAATTGCTTTAAAGCCAGCCAGTCAGATTTTACATTAATTCTTTTCTCCTTCAACCCACTTATAGACCAAAACATTTTTTCTGCCACCTATCAAAACACAAGGGAAAAAACACATTCTCCTCCAAGGAGATTAATCATTGCATACTTCTTGCAAAGGCTTTATACAGACTCTCGCCTGCATGAGTTGTAGCACTAATAAGCATAAATAAGCACTTGGTCATGAATAGGTAAATTATAGGCACAGTATTTCACTCCCCACTGACATGTTGTCACAGGCCGGCTGGCCACTTAAGGGGCCTTGGTTTCACCCCACTTGTGACTAATCAGCTGCCTCCAAGGAGGCCAAATATGAGCTGATAGCGTGAGGATCACCTAGTCCTCATAAAAGCCAGCAAGCGCTGCAAGACATAAGAAAGCTCTTGTAGCAGCGTTTGTGGGGGAGTGTGACAGAGAACCTAAATCACATATGAACCTTTGGAGTGTAGTCCTGCATTCAGGCTTGCTTTGACTTGACTCGACTCAGGCCTCTGTGGTGTAATCCTGTAGAGAGTAAATAGGCCACTGTAGGAGACCCTTGGTCAGAGAAGGGGCATGACTGACACATTAAGCTTGTGTTATATAGCTTTATTTTGGAGGGTGGGAAATGAAGCTCTGAAGAAAAGGGGGCTGGAATGCTATGGCTGGAAAGTGACCTTCGGTGTGAAGGCTGAGTTAGCTTGCTGATTTACACTACACATTTTTAATCCCAAGAATAAAACCAGCAAACACATAGGTCTGCAAAGAAATGTCTTGTACACCATTCCCTTTCTCCTCTCCCCCCTCCTCCCCAGTGTACAATGCTTTGTTATAGCAGTTTAGAAGACAAATAAACACCCAGGCACTAGAATTTTTATAGGAGTGTTGGGTTTCAGATAGGTCCACCTTATTATAACATTTGCTTGGCAGCAATGCTATAATTATGAATGCAATACATGTTTTATTGCATTGCCCCTTTTTCATTTTCACTAAAAATCTTTTCCAAAACTCTTATTCTCTGCAGAAAGGTGAATGACTAGATAAAATGGTTCCATCTGCTTTTTGAGTTTTGTGAGGGTGGAAAAAATGCTGTAAAAACTATCAGACCCTTTCTTCTCTGCCTAATAAGTTAACAATGGCTGAGCTTTAAAACATGGCATTTGAAGAGTCCATGGTAAGGTATATGAAAAAGAATGGGTGATATATGAAAAAGAATTTGGTTGAATAAGTAATTGAAAACTCACGTCTGAGCGCATCCAGTGAGTGGCTGCTAGGATTTTTATTTTAAATAGAGACTAATGAGGTATTACACCTTCTCTGACATGACATGGCACATTCTCTCTCCTCCTTCTGACAGGCAAAGGACCAGCTGCTTGAGCAGTTTGCATGAGGGTGTTAGTAAATGGCTTACTGAAAACACCATGTCCCGTTATATCAGGAACAGGATGAAATCAACTATTAACATGGACATGATAACCCACGTTTATGCATCAGTCACGAGAAAATTGCTTTATTTGTTGCACGAGTAGTCAGTCCCATGAGCTACAAAACTATAAGTAGACTATATCTGAAACTAGGAACCCTAACACTAGGGTGTGGTGCCCTACCCAAAGGAACCCTAACCCTAGCTCCAAGTGCCCTACCCTAAAGAACCCTAACCCTGACTCCAAGTGCCCTACCCTTAGGAACATAAACCCTAGGGCGAGAAGCCCTACCTATAGCAACCCTAACTGTAGCTCCAGGTGCCCTACCCATAGGAACCCAAACCCTAGATCCAAGTGCCCTACCCTTAGGAACCCTAACCCTAGGGCGGGGTGCCCTACCCATAGGACCCCTAACCCTAGCTCCAAGTGTCCTACCCATAGGAAACCTAACCCTAGGGCAGGGTGCGCTACCAATAGGAACCCTAACCCTAACTCCAACTGCCTTACCCTTAGGAACCCTAACCCTAGGGCGGGGTGCCCTACCCATAGGAACGCTAAACCTAGCTCCAAGTCCCCTACCCATAGGAAACCTAACCCTAGGGCGCAGCGCCATACCAATACGAACCCTAACCCTAGATCCAAATAACCTACCATTAGGAACCGTAAAACAAGGGCGGAAAGCCCTACCCGTAGGAACACTAACCCTAGCTCCAAGTGCCCTACCCATCGGAACCCTAACCCTAGCTCCAAGTACTCTACCATAGGAACCCTAAACCTACCTCCAAGTGCCCTACTCATAGCAACCCTAACCCTAGTTCAAACTGCCATACCCATAGGAACCCTAACCCAAGGGCGGGAAGCCCTACCCATAGCAACCCTAACACTAGAACCAAGTGCCTTACCCATAGGAACCCTAAACCTATGGCGTGAAGCCCTACCCATAGGAACCCTAACCCTAGCTCCAAGTGCCCTACCTATACGAACCCTAACCCTAGAGAAAGAAGCACTACCCCTAGGAACGCTAACCCTACCTCCAAGTGCCCTACCGATAGCAACCCTAACCCAAGCTCCAAGTGCCCTATCTATACGAACCCTAACTCTAGGGAGGGAAACTCTATCCATAGAAACCCTAACCCTAGCTCCAAGTGCCCTACCCATAGGAACCCTAACCATAGCTCCAAGTGCCCTACCCATAGAAACCATAACCCAAGGGCAGGAAGCCCTACCCATACCAACCCTAACCCTAGGGCGAGAAGCCCTACACAAAGGAACCCTAACCCTAGCTCCAAGTTTCCTACCGATAGGAACCCTAACCCTAGGGCGGGAAGCCCTACCCATACGAACCCTAAGCCAAGCTCCAAGTGCCCTAACCTTAGGAACATTAACCCTAGGGTGGGAATCCCAACTCATAGCAACTCTAACCCTAGATGCAAGTGCCCTACCCATAGGACCCCTAACCCTAGCTCGTGAAGCCCTACCCATAGGAACCCTAACCCTAGCACCAACTGCCGTATCCATAGAAACCCTAACCCTAGCTCCAAGTGCCCTACCCATGGAAACCCTAACCCTAGCTCCAAGTGCCCTATCCATAGGAACCCTAACCCTAGGGTGGGAAACCATACCCAAAGGAACCCTAACCTTACCTCCAAGTGCCATACCCATAGGAACACTAACCCTAGCTCCAAGTGCCCTATCCATAGGAACCCTAACCCTAGGGTGGGAAACCCTACCCAAAGGAACCCTAACCTTAGCTCCAAGTGCCCTACCCATAGGAACCCTAACCCTAGCTCCAAGTGTCCTGCCCATAGGAACCCTAACCCTACCTGCAAGTGCCCTACCCATACAAACCCTAACCCTAGCTCCAAGTGCCATACCCATAGCAATCCTAAACCTAGGGCGGGAAGCCCTACCCATAGCAACTCTAACCCTAGATCCAAGTGCCCTACCCATAGGACCCATAACCCTAGGTCGTGAAGCATTACCCATAGGAACCCTAACCCTAGCTCCAAGTGCCCTACCCATAGCAACCCTAATCCGAGCTCCAACTGCTGTACCCATAGGAACCCTAACCCTAGCTCCAAGTGCCCGACCCATACAAACCCTAACCCTAGCTCCTAGTGCCCTACCTATAGGAACCCTAACACTAGGGCAGGAAGCCCTACCCCTAGGAACCCTAACCCTAGCTCCAAATACCCTATCTATAGGAACCCTAACCATAGCTCCACGTTCCCTACCCATAGGAACCCTAACCCTAGGGCAGGAAACCCCACCCATAGGAACCCTAACCCTAGCTCCCAGTGCCCTAAACATAGCAACCCTAACCCTAGGGCGGGAAGCCCTACCCAAAGGAACCCTAACCTTAGCTCCAAGTTTCCGACCTATAGGAACTCTAACCCTAGCTCCAAGTGCCGTACACATAGGAACCCTAACCCTAGCTCCAAGTGCCCTACCCATAGCAATCCTACCCTAGGGCAGGAAGCCCTACCCACAGGAATCCTAACCCTAGCTCAAAGCGCCCTACCCATAGGAACCCTAACACTAGGGCAGGAAGCTCTAGCCATAGCAACCCTAACCATAGATCAAAGTGCCCTAACCATAGGAACCCTAACCCTAGGGTGTGAAACCCTACCCATAGGAACCCTAACCCAAGCTCCAAGTGCCCTACCCATAAGAACCGTAACGCGAGCTCCAGGTGCCCTACCCATAGGAACCCTAACCCTAACTCCAAGTGCCCTACCCATAGGAACCCTAACCCTAGAGCGGAAAGCCCTACCCAAAGGACCCCTAACCCTAGCTCCAAGTGACCTACCCATAGCAACCCTAACCCAAGGGAGGGAAGCCCGACCCATAGGAACCCTAACCCTAGCTGCAACTGCCCTACCCATAGAAACCCTAACCCTAGGGCGGGAAGGCCTACCCATAGGAACCCTAACCCTAGCTCCAATTGCCCTTCCCATTGGAACCCTAACTCTGGATCCAAGTGCCCTACCCATAGGAACCCTAACCCTAAGACCGGAAACCCTACCCATTTGAATCCTAACCCTAGCTTCAAGTGACCTAGCCATAGGAACCCTAACCTTGGCTCCAAGTGCCCTACCCATAGGAACCCTAACCCTAGGGCGGGAAGCCCTACCCATTGGAACCCTACCCTAGCTCCAACTGACATACCCATAGGAACCCTAACCCTGGCTCCAGGTGCCCTACCGATAGGAACCCTAACGCTGGCTCCAGGTGCCCTACCTAGAGGAACCCTAACACTAGGGCGGGAAGCCCTACCCATACGAACCCTAAGCCAAGCTCCAAGTGCCCCAACCTTAGGAACATTAACCCTAGGGTGGGAATCCCAACTCATAGCAACTCTAACCCTAGATGCAAGTGCCCTACCCATAGGACCCCTAACCCTAGCTCGTGAAGCCCTACCCATAGGAACCCTAACCCTAGCACCAACTGCCATATCCATAGAAACCCTAACCCTAGCTCCAAGTGCCCTACCCATGGAAACCCTAACCCTAGCTCCAAGTGCCCTATCCATAGGAACCCTAACCCTAGGGTGGGAAACCATACCCAAAGGAACCCTAACCTTACCTCCAAGTGCCATACCCATAGGAACCCTCACCCTAGCTCCAAGTGCCCTATCCATAGGAACCCTAACCCTAGGGTGGGAAACCCTACCCAAAGGAACCCTAACCCTAGCTCCAAGTGCCCTACCCATAGGAACCCTAACCCTAGCTCCAAGTGTCCTGCCCATAGGAACCCTAACCCTAGCTGCAAGTGCCCTACCCATACAAACCCTAACCCTAGCGCCAAGTGCCATACCCATAGCAATCCCAAACCTAGGGCGGGAAGCCCTACCCATAGCAACTCTAACCCTAGATCCAAGTGCCCTACCCATAGGACCCATAACCCTAGGTCGTGAAGCCCTACCCATAGGAACCCTAACCCTAGTTTGTGAAGCCCTACCCATAGGAACCCTAACCCTAGCTCCAAGTGCCCTACCCATAGCAACCCTAATCTGAGCTCCAACTGCTGTACCCATAGGAACCCTAACCCTAGCTCCAAGTGCCCTACCCATACAAACCCTAACCCTAGCTCCTAGTGCCCTACCTATAGGAACCCTAACACTAGGGCAGGAAGCCCTACCCCTAGGAACCCTAACCCTAGCTCCAAGTACCCTATCTATAGGAACCCTAACCCTAGCTCCACGTTCCCTACCCATAGGAACCCTAACCCTAGGGCAGGAAACCCCACCCATAGGAACCCTAACCCTAGCTCCCAGTGCCCTAAACATAGCAACCCTAACCCTAGGGCGGGAAGCCCTACCCAAAGGAACCCTAACCTTAGCTCCAAGTTTCCGACCTATAGGAACACTAACCCTAGCTCCAAGCGCCCTACCCATAGGAACCCTAACACTAGGGCAGGAAGCCCTAGCCATAGCAACCCTAACCATAGATCAAAGTGCCCTAACCATAGGAACCCTAACCCAAGCTCCAAGTGCCCTACCCATAAGAACCGTAACGCGAGCTCCAGGTGCCCTACCCATAGGAACCCTAACCCTAACTCCAAGTGCCCTACCCATAGGAACCCTAACCCTAGAGCGGAAAGCCCTACCCAAATGACCCCTAACCCTAGCTCCAAGTGACCTACCCATAGCAACCCTAACCCAAGGGAGGGAAGCCCGACCCATAGGAACCCTAACCCTAGCTGCAACTGCCCTACCCATAGAAACCCTAACCCTAGGGCGGGAAGGCCTACCCATAGGAACCCTAACCCTAGCTCCAATTGCCCTTCCCATAGGAACCCTAACTCTAGATCCAAGTGCCCTACCCATAGGAACCCTAACCCTAAGACCGGAAACCCTACCCATTTGAATCCTAACCCTAGCTTCAAGTGACCTACCCATAGGAACCCTAACCTTGGCTCCAAGTGCCCTACCCATAGGAACCCTAACCCTAGGGCGGGAAGCCCTACCCATTGGAACCCTAACCCTAGCTCCAACTGCCGTACCCATAGGAACCCTAACCCTAGCTCCAAATGCCCTACCCATAGGAACCCTAACCCTGGCTCCAGGTGCCCTACCGATAGGAACCCTAACCCTGGCTCCAGGTGCCCTACCTATAGGAACCCTAACACTAGGGCGGGAAGACCTGCCTATAGGAACCCTAACCCTAGCTGCAAGTGCCCTACCCAAAGGAACCCTAAACCTAGGGCGGGAAGCCCTGCCCATTTGAATCCTAACCCTGGTTCCAAGTGCCCTATCCATACGAACCCTAACCCTAGCTCCAAGTGCCCTATCTATAGGAACCCTAACACTAGGGCGGGAATCGCTACCCATAGGCACCTTAAACCTATCTCCAAATGCCATATCCATAGCAACCCTAACCCTAGCTCCAAGTATGCTACCCATAGGAACCCTAACTCTAGCTCCAAGTGTCCTACCTATAGGAACCCTAACTCTAGCTCCAAGTGCCCTACACATGGGAACCGTAACCCTAAGCCAGGAAGCCCTACCCATTTGAATCCTAACCCTGGCTCCACGTGCCCTACCCATAGGAACCCTAACCCTAGGGCGGGAAGCACTACCCATAGGAACCCTAACCCTACCTTCCAACTGCCGTACCCATGGGAACCCTAACCCTAGCTCGAAGTGCCCAACCCATAGCAACTCTAACCCTGGGGCGGGAATCCCTACCCATAGAAACCCAAACCCTAGCTTCAAGTTCCCTTCCTCTAGGAACCCTAACCCTAGGGTGGGAAGCCCTACCCCTAGGAAAACTAACCCTAGCTCCAAGTGACCTACCCATAGGAACCGTAACCCTAGCTCCAAGTACACTACCCATAACAACCCTAACCCTACCGCGGGAAGCACTACCCATAGGAACCCTAACCCTAAGGCGGGAAGCCCTACCCATAGGAATCTTAACCCTAGATCCAAGTTCCCTACCAATAGGACCCTAACCCTAGGGCTGCAAGCCCTGCCCATTTGAATCCTAACCCTGGCTCCAAAGGCCCTACCCATCAGAACCCTAACCTTGGCACCAAGTGCACTACCCACAGGAACCCTAACCCTAGGGCGGGAAGCACTATCCATAGGAACCCAAACCGTAGATCCAATTGCCGTACCCATTGGAACCCTAACCCTGGCTCCAAGTACCCTACCTATAGGAACCCTAACACTAGGGCGGGAAGACCTGCCTATAGGAATGCTAACCCTACCTTCAAGTGCACTACCCGTAGGAACCCTAACCCTAGCTCCAAGCATCCTACCCATAGCAACCCTAACCCTAGGGCGGGAAGCACTACCCATAGCAACCCTAACCTTATGGCGGGAAGCCCTACCCATTTGAATCCTAACCCTGGCTCCAAGTGCCCTACCCATAGGAACCCTAAACCTAATGCGGGAAGCCCTACCCATTTGAATCCTAACCCTGGCTCCAAGTGCCCTACCCATAGGAACACTAACCTTCGCTCCAAGTGCCCTACCCATAGGAACCCTAACCCTAAGGCCGGAAGCCCTACCCATTTGAATCCAAGCCTGGATCCAAGTGCCCTACCCATAGGAACCCTAACCTTGGATGAAAGTACCTTACCACTAGGAACCCTAACCCTAGCTCCAAGTGCCCTTACCATAGGATCCCTAACACTAAGCCGGGAAATCCTACCTATAGGAAACCTAACACTAGGTCCAAGTGCCCTGCCCATAGGAACCCTAACCCTAGCTGCAAGTGCCCTACCTATAGGAACCCTAAACCTAGGGCGGGAATCCCTACCCATAGGAACCCTAACCCTAGATCCAAGTGCCCTACCCATAGGAACCCTAACCCTAGATCCAAGAGACCTACCCATGGTAACCCTAACCCTAGGTTGGGAAGCCCTACCCATATGAACCCTAACCCTAGCCCCAAGTGCCTTACTTATAGGAACCCTAACCCTATGGCGGAAAACCCTACCAATAGGAACGCTAAACCTAGCTCCAACTGCTGTACTCATCGGAACCCTAATCCTAGGTCCAAGTGCCCTACCCATAGCAACCCTAACCCTAGGGAGGGAAGAACTACCCATAACAACCCTAACCCTATGGTGAGAAGCCCTACCCATAGGAACAGTAACCCTAGCTCCATGTGCCCTACCCATAGCAACCCTAAACCTAGTTCCAAGTGCACTACCCATAGGAACCCTAAACCTAGGTCGAGAAGCCCTACCCATAGGAACCCTAACCCTAGCTCCAAGTGCCCTACCCATAGGAACCCTAACCCTGGCTCCAAGTGCCCTACCCATAGGAACCCTAACCCTGGCTCCAGGTGCCCTACCTATAGGAACCCTAACCCTAGTGCCAGAAGACCTGCCTATAGGAACCCTAAACCTAGATGCAAGTGCCCTACCGATAGGAACCCTAACCCTAAGGTGGGAAGCACTACCCATAGGAACCCTAACCCTAGCTCCAAGTGCCCTATCCATAGGAACCCTAAACCTAGGGCAGGAAGCCCTACCCATAGGTAACCTAACCCTAGCTCCAAGTGACCAACCCATAAGAACCCTAACCCTAATTACAAGTGCCCTACCCATAGCAACCCTAAACCTAGTTCCAAGTGCACTACCCATAGGAACCCTAAACCTAGGTCGGGAAGCCCTACCCATAGGAACCCTAACCCTGGCTCCAAGTGCCCTACCCATAGGAACCCTAACCCTGGCTCCAAGTGCCCTACCCATAGGAACCCTAACCCTGGCTCCAGGGGCCCTACCTATAGGAACCCTAACCCTAGTGGGGGAAGACCTGCCTATAGGAACCCTAACCCTAGCTCCAAGTGCCCTACCCATAGGAACCCGAACCCGAGGCGGGAAGCCCTACCCATAGGAACTCTAACCCTAGTTCCAAATGCCTTACCCATAGGAACCATAACCCTAGGGCGGGAAGCCATACCCATAGGAACCCTAAAACTAGTTCAAAGTGCCCTTCCTATAGAAACACTAACCCTAGGGCAGGAAGCCCTACCCATAGGAACCCTAACCCTAGCTCCAAGTGCCCTACCCATAGAAACCCTAACCCTATCTCTAAGTACCCTACCCATAGGAATCCTAACCCTACCTCCAAGTGCCCTACCGATAGGAACCCTAACCCTGGCTCCAGGTGCCCTACCTATAGGAAGCCTAACACTAGGGCGGGAAGATCTGCCTATAGGAACCCTAACCCTAGTTGCAAGTGCCCTACCTATAGGAACCCTAAGCCCAGGGCGGGAAGCCCTACCTCTAGGAATGCTAACCCTACCTTCAAGTGCACTAACCATAGGAACCCTAACCCTAGCGCCAAGTACCCTACCCATAGCAACCCTAACCCTAGGGCGGGAAGCACTACCCATAGCAAACCTAACCCAATGGCGGGAAGCCCTACCCATAGGAACCCTAACCCTAGCTCCAAGTACACTACCCATAGGAACCCTAACTCTAGCTCCAAGTGCCCTCCCCATAGGAACCCTAACTCTAAGGCGGGAAGCCCTACCCATTTGAATCCTAAACCTGGCTCCAAGTGCCCTACCCATAGGAACCCTGACCTTGGGTCCAAGTACCCTACCCATAGGAACCCTAACCCTAGGGCGGGAAGCCCTACGCATTGGAACCCTAACCCTAGCTCCAAGTGCCCTACCCATAGAAACCCTAAGCCTAAGGCGGGAAGCACTACCCATAGGAACCCTAACCCTAGGGCGGGAAGCCCTACCCATTGGAACCCTAACCCTAGCTCCAAGTGCAATGACCATAGGAACCAAACCCTCGCTTCAAGTGCCCTTCCTCTAGGAACCCTAACCCTAGCTCCAAATGCCTAACCCATAGCAACCCTAACCCTAGCTCAAAGTGCCCTAACCATAGGAACCCTAATCTTAGGGTGTGAATGCCCTACCCGTAGGAACCCTAACCCAAGCTCCAAGTGTCCTACCCATAGGAACCCTAACTCTAGGGCAGGAAGCCCTACCCATAGGAACCTTAACCCTACCTCCAAGTGACCTACCCATAGCAACCCTAACCCAAGGGAGGGAAGCCCTACCCATAGGAACTCTAACCCTAGTTGCAACTGCCCTACCCATAGGAACCCTAACCCTAGGGCAGGAAGCCCTACCCATAGGAACACTAACCCTAGCTCCAAGTTTCCTACCCATAGGAACCCTAACCCTAGCTCCAAGTGACCTACCCATAGGAACCCTAACCCTAGTTCCAAGTTCCCTACCCATAGGAATGCTAACCCTAGCTCCAAATGCCCTAACCATAAGAACCTTAACTCTAGATCCAAGTGCCCTACCCATAGCAACCCTAACCCTAGGGAGGGAAGCACTACCCATAAGAACCCTAACCCTATGGCGAGAAGCCCTACCCATAGGAACAGTAACCCTAGCTCCATGTGCCCTACCCATAGGAACCCTAACCCTAGCTCCAAGTGCCCTACCCATAGGAACCCCAATCCTAGGGCGGGAAGCCCTACCCATAGGAACCCTAACCCTAGCTCCAAATGCCCTACCCATAGCAACCCTAATCGTAAATCCAAGACCCCCACCCATAGGAACCCTAACCCTGGCTCCAAGTGCCCTACCCATAGGAACCCTAACCCTAGGGCGGGAAGACCTACCCATAGAAACCCTAATCCTAGCTCCAAGTGCCCTACCCATAGCAACCCTAACCCTATGGCGGGAAGCACTACCTATAGGAACCCTAACCCTAGCTCCAAGTGCCCTACCCATAGCAACCCCAGTCCTAGGGCGGGAAGCCCTACCCATAGGAACCCTAACCCTAGCTCCAAGTGCCCTACCCATAGCAACCCTAACCCTAGATCTAAGACCCCGTCCCATAGGAACCCTAACCCTGGGGCGGGAAGCCCTACCCATCGGAACCCTAACCCTAGCTTCAAGTGTCCTACCCATAGGAACTCTAACCCTAGCTCCAGGTACCATAGCTATAGGAACCCTAAGCCTAGGGAGGGAAGCCATACCCATTGGAACCCTAACCCTAGCTCCAAGTGCCCTACCCATAGGAACCCTAACCCTACCTCCAAGTGCCCTACCCAAAGGAACCCTAACCCTAGTTCCAAGTATGCTACCCATAGCAACCCTAACCCTGGTTCCAAGTGCCCTACCCATAGGAACCCTAACCCTAGCTCCAAGTGCCTTACCTATAGGAACCCTAACCCTAGGGCGGGAAACCCTACCCATGGGAATCCTAACCCTAGCTCCAAGTACCGTACCCATAGGAACCCTAACCCTGGGGCGGGAAGCCCTACCCATAGGAACCCTAACCGTAGCTCCAGGTACCGTAGCTATAGGAACCCTAACCTTAGCTCCAAGTACCCTACCCATAGGAACCCTAACCCTAGCTCGAAGTTCTCGTCCTGTAGGAACCCTAACCCTAGCTTCACGTGTGCTACCATTAGGAACCCTAACCCTAGGGCGGGAAGCCCTACCCATAGGAACCCTATCCCTAGTTCCAAGTACCCTACCCTTTGGAATTCTAACTCTAGGGCGGGAAGCCCTACCCATAGGAAACCTAACCCTAGCTCCAGGTGCCCTACGCTTAGGAACCCTAACCCTAGCTACAAGTGCTCTACCCTTAGGAACGCTAACAGTTGGGCGAGGTGTCCTACCCATAGGAACCCTAACCGTCGCTCCAAATGCCCTACCCTTAGGAACCCTAACCGTAGGGCGGGAAGCCGTACCCATTGGAACCCTGACCCTAGCTCCAAGTGCCCTGCCCATAGAAATCTAACCCTAGGGCGGGAAGCCGTACCCATAGGAACCCTCACCCTATCTCCAAATGCCCTACCCTTAGGAACAGGGCCGGCTTTACGAAGTGTAGGGCCCAATTTCGGAGTTTCGACAGGGCCCCGGTAGAGAAGGCAAAAAAAAACCCCAAACACGTAAAAAAACTACGTTGGGCTTGTACTGTCTGGGTGGTGCTCCGAGTCTTTGGCCACACTTCGGTGGCACTGAAGGACCCGCCGCCGAAGCGCCGCCGAAGACCCAGAACAAGCGAAGGACGTACCGCCGAAGTGCTGCCGAAGACCTGGAGCGCCACCAGGTGAGTAAAAATTAAAAAGGCGCCTTTAGCCAGAGAAGAGATTCTCTCTGGGTGCGGGGCCCTCTTAGGCACGGGGCCTGATTTGGGGGAATTGGTGGAATTGGCCTAAAACGGCCCTGTCTGAAAGCTATAACTCTAATGTGTTTTATGTACTGGATTTTTGAGTGATGAGTTGATGATATGTTGACTTGTGAACTAATGTGAATAGTCCCCCTTCTACCACATATGTATGAAAAAAAGTTGTTTGTGTGTATAAGGCCAAACTCTGCACAAAGGAGAAGCTGCCCTTAATGAGACACAGGAAAACACAAAAGTGAGAAGAAGCAGGAATGACTGTACATTATACAATGCATATTTGTCCTGTGGAACTCACAGCGGAAGATATCGTAACTGTTTGCCATTAAAGGTCATTGATGTAAACAGTCAAGGTGAAACAAATCACAGGAGTTAAGATGTCATGCAATCACTGCATCCTAAAAGTCGTTAAGGTGAAATGGGTTAACTCACTTTAGCCTTATTCATGGATTCATCACCTTCCCATGTGGGGAATAATTTATACCAGTGTAACCAGTCCCCATGAGGGGAATTTACCATTTTTATACCAGCATAGTAGTTAAAGCAGTGTAACTTTCCTGTATAGACCAACCTAGTGTATGGTAAGCTCCAAGCAGTCAGTTTCTAAGTGTGAGTGTATGTGCATCCGAGGAGAAACAGAAACAATAGAGCTGCTTCAGGACTGGGCAAAGGTGACTGGCCTGGAGTTTCTCCCTATGTGCTGTTTCTTACCATCCATGTTTCAGAAAACAGCATAAATGTACATTTTATAAATAAATTGAACTTATTCCATATCATCAATTCCTGATCGAAACAGGAAAATGACCTACAAGCCCTTGAAAATCTGCTGCTGCTCACCAGAGGAGCAACTTTATCATTAAGCAAATAGTTTAACAAGTAGCAAAGGTGACTGGCCTGGAGTTTCTCCCTATGTCCTGTTTCTTAACAAGAAGCAAAATTGGACTTGCTTTTAATTAACTAGTTTTATTTTGCATTGCATAATATTATATATAGAAAAAGCTAAACAGGGCCTATGGTGTGTTATTTCTAGGAATAATGACTACAATCAGTCACACCAGAAAGCATTAGCAGGCTTATTTGCAAAGTCCTGGGCAGAATTTTCACTCCTTGCGCTAATGTCATGTGCGCAGGGATGTAGATGTCTTTTCCTAGAAGTCGCCCCTCCCACACGTTACAAATGCACAAAGGAGAGGAGCTGTGTGTGTGTGTCATTGTGTCAAAATATTAAAGAATGTTTTTAAGGTTGCAATGAGACATGAGAACACTTTGAAGAAAGGTAACAAAAATGTTTTATGAAAGTGCTAGGCAATCTTAAGAAAACAGTCTCTGCTGTTTCCCCTACAAGCCTTGAGGGGTTCTGGACCTTGTGAAAGAAGAGATGTGTGAGATAATGAGCTGAGGCCCAACTCTCCCTGAGTCCTTCAGAAGCCCAGAAGTTGCCATCAGTATTTGAAGCCCTATAGTGGGCCAAACCTAAACACAGAACTGATCACCTGCCTCACTAGAAGTGGGTGAAGAGTTGCTAACTCTTGTGTTTTTTAATCATAAGTCTTGCAGTATTTGGTTATCTTAAAGCCCCAGCTAGGGAAGGCAAGTGATTGTGAGAATCTCCACTTTAGTTTTGAAAAAGTAAATTTGTGGCCATTCTGGTTGCAATGAGATCTTTTACTGCCATGACCTGAGTGAACACTAAAAGCAAATAAAAAGGTCACAAATTTTATTGGGAAAAAACCAACAAAACCCTGGTTTCATTTCAATAGTTTTAAGCCAATTTTGGGGGTTTTTTTGAGGCCTGATTTATGAATCTTGGGAGTTGGCAATGTGGGGGGATGGGACAAGAGGGGAATTAAGACTCTGGAAATGGTGCCTGAAAAGGCTCAGTCTGTTCCCTGGCAAGTTGTAATATTTATCACAGACTAGCCCTATTTGGTGTTTTTTCTTCATGCTCCAGGTCCTGGAAACACGGAATTATACGAAGATCTATTCTCAGCTTTCCTAAAACTGTAGCCCTCACGTTGGGGCAGACGAGCTGGAAAATGTGATCTCCAATTAGGGTTGCCACCTGTTCCGATTTTACCTGGAGCATCCAGTCGGGTTCTGGCTTCTATGCCCAACAATGTTTGAAAACCAGGCAAGCAATAAACCAAAATAACCTCGTTTTATTATTTTTAAACCCCCCCCACCCCGTGTTTTATAACCAATCTCATGACTTTGGGGCCTGACCCAAGCACAAGACAGAAGGGCTTGCAGTGCCGAGCATGAACCGATGAGTCTACCCACCCCAGCAGACACTGCGAGCCACGTGCCTGAAGAGCACCGCCCCAGTTTACGCTTGCGCACTGGAACGCGGAAGATGATTGGACACGTGTCTTTACGACGTTTTACGCGGGGACGCACCTTCACTCTCGCGGCGGCTGCCGGGAGTTGTAGTTTCTATGGACTCTACGGCCCATCAGCCGCGCTGGGCAGGGGGCGGTGCACGGACTCCACTTCCCAGCGGGCCGCGCGGGCGGAGCGGGGGTTTCCAAACCTCTCACTGGCAGAAAGGAAGCGTCAGCAAACGGCCCAGACTGGGAAGCCGGGCGGCAGCTGGGAGCGCGCGCGGGGGAAATGGCCGGCGAGATGACGGTGCTGGGTGAGCGAGTGAGCGGGGCCGGCGGGGGGGAGCGAGTCTGAGCCTGAGCTCCGGGGTTCGGGGATGGGCCCGGGGAGGCCGAGCGGCTCTGCCAGCCCCTCGCCTGCGCCCAGGGGCCGCGGGGAGCTTGTGCGGCAGCAGCCGGCCCTGAGTAGTAACGTGCGTAAGGGGCAGCAGAGCGGATGGATGGATGGAGAGAGGTGAATAGTGGTGCCCCCCGGGGTCTGTTCTGGGACCGGCCCTGTTCAACATCTTCCCAAATGGTCTGGGGAAAGCGGTAAACAGTGAGGTGGCAAAACTTGTAGCTGATACAAAACTACTCAAGGTAGTTAAGTCCCAGGCAGACAGCGAAGAGCCACAAAAGGATTTCACAACACTAGGTGACTGGGCAACAAAATGGCAGATGAAATTCAGTGTTGATAAATGCGAAGTAATGCACATTGGAAACCATAATCCTAACTCTACATATCAAATAATGGGCGTCTAAATTAGCTGTTACCACTCAGGAAAGATCTTGGAGTCATTGTGGATAGTTCTCTGAAAACATCCACTCCATGTGCAGTGACAGTCAAAAAAGTGAACAGAATTTTGAGAATCATCAAGAAAGGGATAGATGATAAGACAGAAAATATCCATGGTATGTCCACATCTTGAATACTGCATACAGATGTGGTCACCCCATCTAAAAAGGTTTTATTGGACTTGGAAAAGGTTCAGAAAAGGGTAACAAAATGATTAGGGGTATGGAACAGCTGCCGCATGAGCAGAGATTAATAAGATTGGGACTTTTCAGGTTGGAAGAGAGATGACTAAGGGGGCATATGACAGAGGTCTATAAAATCTTGACTGGCGAGGAGAAAGTAAATAAGGAAGTGTTATTTACTCCTTCTCATAACACAAGAACTAGGCCTCACCAAAGGAAATTAATAGCAGGTTTAAGACAAACAAAACGAAGTATTTTTTTCACACAATGCACAGTCAACCTGTGGAAATCTTTGCCAGAGGATGTTGTGAAGGCCAAGACTACAACAGGGTTCAAAAAAAGAACTAGATAAATTAAAGGAGGGATAGGTCCACCAATGGCTATTAGCCAGGATGGGCAGAGATGCTGTCCCTAACCTCTGTTTGCCAGAAGCTGGGAATGAGCTACAGGGGATGGATCACTGGATGATTACGTGTTTGGTTCATTCCCTCTGGGGCACCTGGCACTGGCCAAAGTCGGAAGACTGGATACTGGGCTAGGTGGACCATTGTTCTTACCCAGTATGGCCATTCTTATGATTATCTTTTCCAGCTGTCACAGGTTTTTGCTGATCCCCTTCCTGGGGGTCCATATGGAGGGCCTAGTCTTCAAACTTGAGTGCTTAGCCCAGGGATCGGCAACCTTTGGCACGTGGCTCACAGGGTAAGCCCCCTGGCCCGCCGGGCCGATTTGTTTACCTGGCACGTCCGCAGGTCTGGCTGATTGTGGCTCCCACTGGCCACGGTTTGCCGCTCCAGGCCAATGGGGGCTGCAGGAAGCGGTGGCCAGCACATCCCTCGGCCCGGGTCGCTGCCTGGAGCAGCGAACTGTGGCCAATGGGAGCCGCGATCAGCCGAACCTGCGGACGCGCCAGGTAAACAAACCATCCTGGCCCACCAGGGGGCTTTCCCTGGCTTAGCCCTTCATCTTAGCGCTTTACTGGTCAATAGATCCTGAAGATGGCACGTTATGGGGTTAATAGTAACACTCAGGGCTTGTCTGCCTTTGACGGTTCACATGGATTAAGCTTGGGTGTAAATTTAAAGCACAGTAGCTGTTCCTGGTTGCCTTCGTGTGTGGACTCTCTTATTTTGGAACCCAAATGGGTAATTCAGAAACAGTTCTGTGTAGAGAAGTCCATAGTCATAACTACTGTCAAATCCTGCTGTCAGAGTGCTGACTAGTACAAAAGTCTGTCGTCCTAAATGTATTTTTATTTATTATTCTAAAAGCTCGTCCTTATTTCTGATCTGGTACAAGCTCTAAGTTTTCTTTTCATATGTAAATCTTCATGTAACTCTGGCCAGTCAAATCACAGGGATTTGTATGTATTCCTGGTCATGACCTACATTTGGTTACAGCAAAATGGCTTCAACTTCAAAAGGTTCTCAAAGACTATTTTGTCTAGCACTTTTGCCTGTGATGTGTCAGAGATGTGGGACACTGAACTTGAATATATCTCATAAACTCAATATTTTCAAGTTGAGGCATGAAGCTTATCTTCTCAAATTGGCTTTTCTGGATACTTATGCCTGAATCATTTCTGTTTGTGACATATCCATTTGGTACAGGTCTTATATGGAGTATTCTCTTCTCTTCTTCCCCCCCACCCCCCAGAAAAAAATCATTCAAACACAGAGAAGAAGAATAACTGTTAAAATAAGCAAATGCACAATTCCTTTCCCATCTGTTAGAAACACACGTTAACATCATCTTTGCCCATTAATCCTACCTTTTTTGCTCCTCTTTAAATCCCTCCACTGATTCCACTTTGTGCAATTTATAAAGTACACCTCTGCCCCGATATAACACGGTACTCAGAGCCCAAAAATCTCACCGTGTTGTAGGTGAGACTGCATTATATCGTAGCAGGGAGAGGAACTGCTCCCCACCCCAGCTCACCTCCACTCTGCCTCCACCTACTCCCTGAGCGCGCCGCCGCCACTCCGCTTCTCCCTCCCTCCCTTCCAGGCTTGCCGCACCAATCAGCTGTTTGGCCCTGCAAGCCTGGAGGGGGAGGGGGGGGAGAAGTGGAGTGGAGAGCGGTTCCTCTATGCCCCCCCGTTACCCCCAGCCCCAGCTTGCCTCCACCTCCTCCCATGAGCACGCCGCAGCTCCGCTTCTCCTCCTCTCCTCTCCCCCTCCTCCCAGGCTTGCGGTGTGAACAGCTGATTGGCGCGGCAAGCCTGGGAGGGAGGAGAAGCGGAGCTGCGGTGCGCTCGTGGGAGGAGGCGGAGCGGAGGTGAGCTGGGGCGGGGGCGCACTGGGGAGGGCAGCAGCAAATAACGGGCAGGCGCAGAGGAACTGCTTGTGGTAATACGAATTCAGATATAACGAGGTAAAGCAGCCCCGTCCCCCGGAGCGCTGCTTTACCGTGTTATATCCAAATTTGCATTATATTGGACTGCATTATATCTTGTTCTTGCATTTGAGACATTCCTTGACCCTGCCCAGCTCACATATTGGGTCTCTTCTCTTATCATATATCTTGGCTTTATCAACAATTTCACTCTCCCATCTCTTTGCCACCTTCCATGCTGCCTTTTATGCTTAGAATGAATTCCCAATACGAGTCCATCGGGCTGTTGCTCTCTGGAACATATATGACTCGTCTTTGATTGATATGGGAAACTCATGTTTTGTATGTATATTTATATTAACATTCCTCAAAAAAAGCAGGAGGGCCAAATAGAGAGATGTCATTTGAGCTCTGTACTGGTAGCCAGGAACTCCTGGGATCTTACTCTGGCTATGTCATTGATTTGTTGTGTGACCTTGAGCAATTCATTTAGCCTCTGCTTTATTTTCTGTGCCTGTAATGTAGGGATTATACTTACTAATTAATCCTCATCTTCCATGTGCGGTATGTATTTGTAAATCACTTTGCAATATTATTTTGTTTTGATTTTCTGTTCCTTTCTTTAAACTTTCACAAATCTTATGTCCTTGTCTGTTACACTTCAGTGGCTAGCAGTTTGCCTGAATTGCCAGATGCAAGCTTGCTACTGACTTCTGAGGAAATGAGACTAAGCACAAAGTAGTTTCACAATGTGATTTCACATTCTACTTTTACATCAGAGTAAATATATACTAAGATATATACTGAGTGGAATCAGTGGAGGGATTTATACAACAGAGTAATATCATACTGTCTGAGTGATTCATGGCCATGAATGTTAACTCAGGGCAGACTGTTAGAAACAGGGCAGACACCCCGAACTGGTGGCATGTTCTATAATTAGATTTCACCAACTCAGTAACAAATACGAATTCCTGGGCCACTGCCACTGTACTAGTGTTACCATGGAGTGTCAGAGTATCCCTTTGGGCTCTCTGGTCTATCTTGCCACCCAGGCAAGCTGGACTTAGTGATAAATGATCATTTAGATAAAACTCACAAAATATTCAGGTTGCTTCCAGTCCCAAGAGACCAGTCAGTTACCCCTCATCATCTACCCTTAGATCTTACACCAAAGACAATATCTGAAGCCGGTCTTGTAATAAACTATCTAAAGGCTTATTAACTAGGAAAAAGAAATAAGAAAGTTATTTACAGGTGCGAGCAAGCATACTATATATGGTTGCTAAAGATGACAGCGATAGTAATCTGTCAGTTCGGTTTCAGGGCCCTGGAGATCTCTGCCTTAGTTAAGTGTCTCTGGCCTGGTGAGAGTTCAAACAGCAAAGAAATGAAAAATTTTCTTGTGACCCTATTTTATCTTTTACATTTGGCCCTGCAGTCCATTTGAGGAGCTCCCTTGCATGTAGCATTTCCAGGGTGAGAGGGCCATTCACCAATCCGTTGTATTGTGATGTTTCTTAATGGTCTGTTTAATATTGATAGGTTGTCTTAATGTGCAGCGGAGGGAAGAAACACACAATTCCCATGCCTGGGTTCACAAATTCAGAGCAAACATTTTCAAGGTTATAAAGTAAAACTTGTATATTTCCCTATAGAATGGAATGCCGATATTACAAGTGAGATTAATGCATGCATCAACTTACAAGCATTTCACAGTCTAAACACTAAATACATTATTATAAGACTAATACCTTTTTTTGAACAAAATGAACATACGGGTGAGTTGGCTTGGCTTCCAGCTATGAGTTTGTTAGTTCTTATGGCCTTGGCCTTTATCACTGTCACAGCTAGTATTATAGCTTTGAAGAACTTCCGGATTTGTTTGGATGGATGCTCTGATACTGTCTTTTTATCGCTCTCACAGGTTCAGCTGTCTTGGCCCTTTTGTTGGCTGGCTATCTGGCACAACAGTATCTACCTATGCCTACACCAAAAGTGATTGGGATTGACCTTGGCACCACTTACTGCTCTGTTGGCGTGTTCCTTCCTGGCACAGGGCAGGTGAAAGTTATTTCAGATGAAAGTGGGCATAACAGCATACCAAGCATAGTGTCATTCACAGACACGGATGTGTACGTGGGATATGATGGCCTAGAACTAGCAGATTCTAATCCACAGAACACGGTATATGATGCCAAAAGATTCATAGGGAAAATCTTCACTCCAGAAGAGCTGAAAAATGAAAGTAGCAGATATCCATTTAAGGTAAACAGATAGCAATCTTCACCAATTCTATTCAAACTACAGTTTTATATATATGGTGTTCAGAGGGATCAGATCCAATTGCCTTTGTCTGGCAGGTTGATCATCAGGATGCAGAACCCTGAATGTAGCATTTCGGGGGGGAGGGATAGCTCAGTGGTTTGAGCATTGGCCTGCTAAACCCAGGGTTGTGAGTTCAATCCTTGAGGGGACCATTTGGGGATTGGTCCTGCTTTGAGCAGGGGGTTGGACTAGATGATCTCTTGAGGTCCCTTCCAACCCTGATATTCTATGAAAATATGGTCTTTTTGGATCCCACCAGCACACATACAAATTGCAAAAATTTAAAATAAAGATAAAATGTTATTTTGTACAGGTATTTGTTCTTGATTAACTGCATTTGGCTATTAGACCCTATGTTGTTTTTATACCTATGATACTTTAATGTGTTGTCATCTGAGCTTGAGACAGAGAGAAGTGGGATTTGGAACTTGAGCAAAACAACTGGTTTCACAGCAGAAGGAAAGATCTGAGAGAAGAGTATTTGGGAATGGGAGTAACTATGTTGGCAAATGCCAAATTTGAACTCACTAAATGTGTTGGCTTGTGGATACAGTACATACATGACCCTCTTCTGTTCTGAGCAGGAGGGTACTGAAACATGCAAGAATCTTCCCTCTGAAATGGAGCCTCCTTCTCTATTGATTATATTTACTTTTATTATTTCTAGTTTATACAACAAGAAATGCACTCCAGGGAGAGTATTTCTAGGGTACTAATCTTTCCTCTCCCCCCCCCCCCCCGTAGTTACTTGAGTTTTAGTCTTGTTTTGTGTCACAACATACAAAGTAGGACCTTACCTGCTGATAATGTATAAGATGTTAACCAAAATAGTGTTTTTCAGTATATATCAATTGAATTGTAAATATTATGTAATCCACAGCTTTCATAGTTTGTTCTCAATGCATTTGTTTCTCATGATTATGGATAGCTAGTCTTTCACACTTACAATTTCCCATCTACACATTGTTTTTGCTTGTTTGTTTGTTTTTTATGAGGTTAAGTTATAATTATAAATGGACCTGAAACTAACAGTTCCACAAAGCTGTGTCTTTCAGTAATGGTGAAACTAGCACAATAAAATACAGTAACTCCTCATTTAACATCATCCTGCTTAATGTTGTTTCAATGTTACATCCCTGCTCAATTAGGGAACATGCTCGTTTAAAGTTGTGCAATGCTCCCTTATAATGTCGTTTGGCTGCCTGCTTGTAAGATTCTGTGGAAGAGCAGCGACTTTACAAGGAGCATTGCACAAGTTCCACTTCTCCGCCTCTGCCCCCTGCCCCTCCCTCCCAGCGCTTCCCCCACCGCCAAACAGCACTTAGGACTTGCGGGGGGGGAGGGGGAGTGGCGTGCTCCGGAGCCGGAGGTGGAGTGGGGTGAGATGGGCCTGGAGTGGAGCGGGGGCAGGAAGAGGCGGGCCTAGAGTACTCCCGGCAAAGTCTGAGCCTGTTCTTCTCTGGGGAAGCTGCTGCTGCAAAGGAGCTTTCTAGCATCCTTACCTGCAACGGGCTGTGCCTGTGCGGAGTAAGGCAGGGGCACTTCCCAACCACAGCACAGTACTGTACAGTATATAATGCCTTTTGTCTGCCCCCCAAACATTTCCTTGGAACCTAACCCTCCGCATTTACATTAAATTTTATGGGAAAATTGGATTCATTTAACATTGTTTCACTTAAAGTTGCATTTTTCAGGAACATAACTACAAGGTTAAGTGAGGAGTTACTGTACTTAACAAGGGGTACTAAGTCAGGCATCGGAAATCATTCTCTTGTGTCTCTGCTAATAGTGGGTGCAGGGAGTCTGCATAAAATAAATCTTCAGTGGTACAATAGCACTCAGCAGCTGCTTTGATGGGGACTGAATAAGTACCTATATATGTGTGTGTCTCCTGAGGCATCCTGCATGTTTCTGCTTTAGCAGTAGACATAGGGTTCGCCTCAAAAGAACTATTTTCATTCCTTGGATGTGCTGTTGTGTAGGATTATTAATTCTGATGTTGTGTGACCCAACTTCTGGATTTTGACTCACTGGTGTCTTTGGGCAAAATAGACAAAAGTACTTCAGGCACATTTTCTGGCAACTTGAATGCCTTCATTTCCTATATTGTTTATAATGGAAGATCAAGAAAATTGGTTCACATAGAATGTTTTAGATTGGCAAAGTCACCACTCATAGTAGATTCTGGAGTAAGCAGGTATTCTACATATCCAAGTACAGTTTCACAAAAGCATTTTGTTAAATGAAAGGTGGGCTGTATTTCACACTTGTGGGTTGTGCTGCCTTTCCCCCCAGATTTTCAGCAACAATGGAGCAGCTGAATTTTCAGTGACAACCAATGAAACATATAACGTCTCACCTGAGTATATTGGCTCTCAACTGCTATTGAAATTAAAGAGGATGGCAGAGGAGTACCTTGGCATGCCAGTTTCCAAGGCTGTCATTTCAGTGCCAGCAGAGTTTGATGAAAGGCAACGGAACTACACTATTAAGGCAGCTAACCTTGCAGGTGATGCATCTTTCTTTCTAGTATTTTCCCTCTACTCTTTGAATTACCCTGAGGTTTACTCATCTACACTAAGTTGTTTGTGAAATGTAGAATAGCAAGGGAGAGTCCGTGGCAGAAAACTTTAGAAATCACTTTACAGAGCATTAGCAATCACCAGGAACAGCAGGGAACTCTCAAATGACATGAAGTGCAGTTGGCTAATACAAGTACAGATAGCAATGTTCTCAAGTATCACTAAAGGAAAAAGGTTTTTTGGAAATTTTCCAGTAGAGAAAATTATACAGGAAACTTCCTGGAAATAAATCAGACTCAGATAAAAACAAGAGAAAAAACCATCCCACCTCACCTCCTCTGAGAAAACACACTGAGGGAACTGTTCAGTCAGTGTTTATTCTGACAGATTGCTCTAAAAGTAAATTTAAGAATGATATTCCAAGTTTATCTTAAAAACAAAAAAAGTGAAAGCCATGGCACATGTAGAATTCCCTGTGAACTTTTTCCTTCAAACATTTTATATTTTACTTCAATCTGAACAAAAATTGACACAATTTAATAGAATACTGTAAACATACAATAGATTGCACTTAATAGCAACCCAGATATTAACAGCTTTGGTTCTCAGCAAAATATTGCTTCTAACCAAATCACGTCCCATTGACATTCCTTCCCTGGCTGTGCACAGGAGGTAAGAGACTGTGGCCTCAGAGGGGGAAGGTGTGGGCAGGGCAGTAGCAGAGAGGGAGAGCTGTAGCCAGGATGCTGGAGCTACACAGTATCTCTCCTTGGGCTTTCAGGACTGTCCTGCCAGGGAACTGCACCCAGGGGAATAAACACTGGGAGATGCTTAGCAGAGGGGAGAGGTCCTGTGCAGCTCTTTGACCTTGTGTAGAAAGCCCCAACTTCTGCACTGCAGCCCCTTTCTCTACTGCTGTCCTGCCTGTAGGAGGTTTGCAGGGCTGCAGTGAGGAGGGGAAGTGCATCTCCATGCTTCCTTCCTGGCTGCAGCCTTGCAAACCTGCCTTCCACTCATTGGCAACTGTTGGATAATGCCAGATTTTTGCTGGCAACTGGGCTGGGTTACTACCGTATATTCCGGCGTATAAGACGACTTTCTATATTAAAAAACAACCCCCCAAAATCGGAAGTCGTCTTATACGCCGGGTATAACAGCGGGCGGCTGGGATTTAAAAGGCTCTGGGCTCCCCGCCGCAGCGGGCAGCCCAGAGCCCTCTGACTCCCCGCCGCGGCTGGGATTTAAAAGGCTCTCGGCTCCCTGCCAAAGCGGGCAGCCCAGAGCCCTCTGACTCTCTGCCGCGGCTGGGATTTAAAAGATGACCTCGGAAGGGGGGGTCGTCTTATAGGGCGAGTATAGCCCAAAAACCTATATTTTAACTCTAAAATTAGGGGGTCGTCTTATATGCCCCGTCGCCCTATACGCCGGAAAATACGGTAAGTGGAATCTATTGTACTACACAGAGTTATCAGTTGTGTGGAGAAAATGTTAACTTGTTTTGCTTTTTCAGGGTTAGAGATATTGCAGGTAATTAATGAACCCACTGCTGCAGCTATGGCTTATGGTCTCCATAAAACGGATGTGTTTAATGTTCTGGTAGTGGATTTGGGTGGAGGAACTTTGGATGTCTCATTATTGAATAAACAAGGAGGAATGTTTCTGACACGAGCAATGGCAGGTAAGGATAAGTCACCCCATACTTCAATAAAACATGTTATTTTTTTCTTAAGCAAAAACTAGTTCTATATAATTTCAGTGGATACACGTAAAAAAGGTCACCTGTAAAGAGATGCTAAAGTTGATGTGCTGAGATTGACATAACTTTTGGTGGCCTACTGGTCCCCTGAATGTTATTTCTACTCTCCATAATTCTAAAATTAGGTTTGCAACTGATTTTAATTACGAGAAATTCTTCCATTCTTTGAATGATTTTAACATAACAAGCTGTGGTCTAGCTGTCTGTCATTGTCAACATTTGCGCACAGGTAACCTGAGCATTTGTGCAGTCTACAATTATTGTCTCTGGAGCTAGTGGCGTTTCAAAGCATTCTACTACCTCCATCTGTCTGAGTCAAGGGGATTTGTCATATTATTGAAGGGTGCTTTAGAACAGTCCCCTTTCGTGCTTGGCTGCAGCTCAGACATTAAGGGGTAGAGCGCTCACACACTGTTAACCCAGAAACAGGTTTTGTAACACAAATATGCCAAAATGATTCATCATTTGGCAAAGAATTCTGGCAGCAATGCTTTGTAAGCCTATGTAGTGAACACACAATTGCTTTGCAGATGACCTGGGTTCAGACAGATTTGAGGCTGAGTACTACTTTTGATATTCCCGACTCAATGAGCTTTGACACCTGCTGTGCTGTCTAGTAAAACCAAAAGTAATAAATATAGTCATCCATTTCAACATGGTTCTGTTGGACAGTATGAACTCCTTTTTTCAGTTGGAAAAAAAAAGATGGACTGAATATTTATGGGTAGTACCCATTCCATTGGAAAACTCAAGAGGCCAATCTTCTGAAGAGCAGGCATAGGTATTTGAAAAATGTTGGAAGGACGGTTAAGGTGGAACTAACACCTTCAGAGGGAATTTGGGATGAGAGCACTATGCCACCAGCTACCTATAAAGCCTAATGTAGGATGGGTCCGTTACTAGGGCTTGAAGCTCACTGATCCAAAGAGTTGAAATAACTCCTATTGGGAATCAGCATTTCTACAGGAAGAACTTGACAGACTAGATACCTCATGACTCAAAAGTAGCCTTTATCAGTGTACATTAATGTCCCTTAGTATATGATTTTGATATGAAGGCTCTAAAATACAATAAGGCCTTAACGAAGTTCAGCTCCAGGAGTTGAGGCAGTAATTCTTCATGAGTTTCATCTTGCTACTATTAGTGAAAATGTCTAATATGGGCAGAGATGTAGACAGTAACTAAGACTTGGAGTGTGAGCTGGAAATATGGAAAAGATGGACTTGCATAGTATCACAGCAGGCCACAAATATTTTCCATTTCAAATTTTACCCTCTACTAACCAAACCCCTTCCTAGTGTTCTGGTGGATTATTTTTTAAATAATTCCTCTGAAATCCCCACCGCCTTGCTTTTTCATTTATGCAAATTGAAACAGAGAATCCTGAAAACATTCTTGTTTTGTGAAGCACATTACAAACAAAATATCCCCAAATGATTATACTTCTGGGTGTGACATTGGCTGTTGGCACTATAGTTGAGGATATTTCTTTTTCCCAGTCCCATGAGAATGTCCTGCACATGACAAAGGGCATCTTTTTGTCTTCTGAAATACTGTGAGTGATCTGATACATTTTTATGTCTTAGGTAACAACAAACTTGGAGGACAGGACTTTAATCAGCGATTGCTGCAATACTTGTATGACCAAATCCATCGAATGTATGGCTCTGTGCCCTCCAGAAAGGAAGAAATACATCGACTTAGGCAGGCTGTGGAAGCAGTCAAGTTAAATTTGACTCTACACGATTCTTCTCCTGTCAGAGTTTCTCTTACCATGCCAGAAAGGAAGGACCTAAAAGAACTTTCAGAAAGAGAACAGATAAAAATAAATAATGTAATTGCAGCCGAACCTTCACAAATGGAAGACGGTGTGATAAGCCTTTTAAGGGATGACCTTTCACAAACACAGAGCAACACTGTCAAAGTTGTCTTTGAAACAGAAATCTCCAGAAAACTATTTGAAACGTTGAACGAGGACCTGTTTCAGAAGATCCTTGTGCCCATTGAGCAGGTGCTGAAGGAAGGACATCTACCCAAGACAGAAGTGGATGAGATTGTATTAGTAGGGGGCTCCACCCGTATTCCCCGGATACGCAGAGTTATTCAAGAGTTCTTTGGAAAGGAACCCAACACCTCTGTAGATCCTGATCTGGCAGTGGTAATGGGTGTAGCTATCCAAGCTGGGATTGTTGGAGGGTCCTGGCCCCTCCAAGTCAGTGCTGTAGAAATTCCTAATAGACATTTACGAAAAACTAACTTCAATTGAACTTCACTGTTCTTGTCACATTCCATTATTCACTGTTTCAAAAAACTGTACTCATGACTGTGCATAGACTTGCCCAACAAACAATGAAGCCTAGTCTTAGCCATGTAATATCTACTATTTTAATTCTGTTCCATTTAAGTGTTGCTAGACCATACATTGTGTGCTGGCTCTATCATGTTTTAAAGGTATTAGCAATTCAAAAATAATGGACACACATAACCCACCTCTGCTCCATTGGTTTGTCGACCGGATGTGGGATGAAAACCTGAGTTGATAGGTGTGCAAACATGCTACTGCCAATAAAATGCACACATTTTCTTGCTAAATTTTATTAGCAGACCCTGAAGACTTGAAAGTGGAATGTAACCATGAGCTTGAACCTGTGGTGGAGATAGTATGTACTGAGAGAGGAGGTGTAGCTGTATTAATGCAGACAGCTCAGGTAACATTCAGCTTAATTTATTTATTAAACTGAGTCAGTTGAGCACTTCAAAGCACCTTTCTAAATGCAGTTTTCCTGTTTGAATGCTATCTATTTGTCCACTTAAGATTCTTGTGCTGCTGTTTATAACAGCAGTGCTATTGCTGAAACTATTTGTGGATTTTCTCTTTTTAATGTAGACTTACTGCAATCAAAACAAAATTGGGGGGGAGGGGGGAGTTTTTTGCTCTTTAATGTTGTTACACTGGTGTCTACTTTAAAATGCATTTTCCTAATGGATTCCTATGATTCCATTTGTCATCAGCTAGAGAGGCTGCTGTGGCCCCTCTGCTGTTTCTCCAATGGGCAGACACCTGATAATGCCATCATTACTGTACTTCCTGCCATGCAGCCAAAAGGTGTTATAAAGCCACTGTTATATTAAGGAAGAAAGCACATTAGGCCCTGGAAGGGTCCCATTCATGTTTTTCAGCCAATACATCCGTACCTTATTTGCCATGAAATGCATTGGTGTTCAGCTAAGAGCTACAGCTTCTTTTTAACAACATTCTCCCTTAAAATAAAATGAATCCAACTATTTTTATCTGGTGCCTAGCATGTTGGTGTCTACATGTTTTCAGGTTCCTGATGCTTTCCCCCACTCTGAATTGAACATGGAGTGATAATTGTGAGTTGTAGTCTGGTAAAGAAAACCATACAGGAACTGGAATGTAAATGTGGTAATATTGCAGTCCTCTGCTTTTGACTACTGGCAGGTTGTAAAATACAAGGAACAGAAGTTGATTCCTAAAGTCTCAACTTTTGGAGGAAAGTTTTTAAAGAAACTTGTCTAATTGTGCTCTTTTTGAAGGGATAAAATGCTGAATAGTCAAACTCCTTTTTATACATGTTATTTTATCCTTAGTCAACGAAGAAGGTATTGTCCTCACCTAACAGCAGATAACTGAGCAAAATCAGATTTAATAAATCTGAAATAAGTTGTATTTTTGAATGTGAGATCTAATAACTGTTGATTTTAAATCTTTTGCTATCTGCTACATTTGAGACTTTTCAGTAATAAGCTTGCACTTAATTTAAAAAACATGGTTTTGATGGAATGTGTCTGCCCTACCATTTTAAAGTGGCCTTGTCTCTGAGTTTACCAAGTATTTCAGACAATGCTGCTAGTAGCTTTTGAACTGTAACCAAGGAAAACCAAGAAGTTTTCTGTATGGAGAAAGAAAAATAGCAGAAATTCTTTGTTCTCAAGGGACCTCATGCCCTGTGTGTATATGGTTCCTGCCACAACAAGAGGGCAAAATACTTTAAGTGGTGGAACTATTGCAAAAATTAGCAGGAGTAGGTATGTAATTCTTAAAAAAAAAAAAAAAAAAAAAAACAAGAATGACTAAACTTAAAGTTGAAGTCCCTTCAAAGAAATAATGGACAAATATCAGTATGCAGTACAATTCTCTCAAGTACCATGCAGATGCTTTTTCAGGCCCTTATCTTGCAAATACTTCTATGTTTACTTTGCATATATTCAGAAATCTTTGCAAGAATTAGGGCTTACCCTGCTGTAAGTCTTATTCATAGCTTTTTTTTTAAAGGGATTTAGAATTACAATGGAACTTAAAATGCTAATTTTTGTCTTCAACGCTCTGTGTGAGAAACTAGCAGGATTAACTGATTGCATAAAATCAGAATAAAATCATAGCTAATTAAATGAACCAGAAAAGCTTTAAGACATGGGAAGTTAGGAAGGGGCTTCAGAGGAATTTCAAAATGTGAAATTCAGAACAAAAATAGGACTTTTAAAACTTTCTAAAGTCTGGGAGGATGGAAAAATTGTCCAGTAAGTGGACTTTTCATTTCCATAAGTGTAAGTTTACAAATATATTTTGTTTTTAAGGATGGATGGGTTGTTTGCTTGAAAAGTTTCCAAAAGGGATGCAGCTTTGTAGCTGGAAACTTTTCATAGAGAAGTTAACATGCATGAGACATCTCCTAGTGCATGGTCTATTTAATATTTTTAAAACTACCTTGTGTGGTTGATAAATTTAAGTGCAACAAAGTTATTTATTTTGTATCTAATACTAGTTTTGGTACTCTATTTTGGCACAAACCATTGAATTTTAAAAAGAGCAGTATTGCACTTTGATTATTTTCCCCAGTGCACAACTTACTATGAAGGTCCTTCATTTAACTAAATGACACTGTTTGAAGATTGGAGTTCTGTTGTTAAGACTAGTCCTATTTAAATCTTGGTGCCTGTAGCTTTAACCCTATAACACCTATCTTTACTTAAGTGTTTATGTAGCTGAGGTTCAGGGGAGTGCAGTCCTGGAAGTGGTGATGCCTCATCAATATTATAAAATCTTGTCAGTTTACAGGTTAATGTGCATAATCTGCATTTGGGGAAAATGTCATACTTCAGAGATATTTATATACAGCCTTTTAAAATACATTCTGAAATAAAAGTAATTGCATAAGAGCTGCCAAACTTTTGTTTCTCTTTTTTCCTGGGATTTCCTTTTGGTCTGAAGCATTATTGTTAGAAATAAGGCAAAGCTAAGGGCAGGGAGAGAGAGAGGCACCAGTGACCTACAAGAGGTGGTAATATGGGCTAGAAAAGTGAAGGAGCAGCTCTAAACAACTTAATTTATCTAGAATTGTTGTAACCCTTTTTATTAAATCAATAGTGACAAATAAGGTCACTAGAAATATGCTGTAGAAATTCTGTATAGTGCAGATTTGGGCATTCCACAGACATTGTCCAATGGGGTTTCTGGAAAATAAAATTGAACAAAACAGTATGTGGCCTCTTGGTAAGAATATTTAACTGTCTCAATATTAACTGCAGGAGTACTTGTCATTTGGAGCTGTGGTGCCTAACCACGGGTCCAGTTGCTGTGAGCAGGTTCCAGGGGATCTGCCACCCATGGCGGGCATTAGAGTTGCTAGGGCCCTGGGCAGAAAGCCAAAAGTTCTGCCAGGCACGACTGGAAAAAATATTTCAGGGCCCTGAGCCCTACCAGGTAAGACTGAAACTGAAGCCTGAGCAACTTAACTTCACAGTGGCCCCTGTGCTGTGGGGCCCCAGGCAATTGCCTGGCTTGCTACCTCTTAACGCTGACCCTTTGAATGCTTGTATTAGCGTGGCAACTAACGACATATAATTAAAATATATATCCAACATAACGGGGAGTTGTGGTTTTTTTTAAGTGAATATGACCTTTCTGCTAAACTGTAAATGGACATTTAATACTTGTACATCAGTTCCAGACTTTATTATGTATTTCTCACTGCAATATTATCCATCTTATTATTTGCTCAGACATCTTTGAGCATGTTCTTGCAAACTAGCATCACTTGAGTTTAAAAAGAATTCTTTCCACCTGGTTCATTTAAGTATGTAGCTTCTTTAGAAGGAAGATAAATTCTGTAGAAACAATTGCCTTGTGTTTATATTAACTTCCCTGAGAAGTTAAGTGCAAGTGTGTGCTGCAGAAGCAGGCAATTATGAACACCTGTATTTAAACGGAAGTGTGTATGTGTTTATTTATTTTTTTTTAAAAGGCACTACCACAACAGGAACTAAAGGCCTCTTCCCTCCCTAGTTTCATTCTGTCATACTCAATGATGCAGTAGATGCAGTAGATAACTCAGATTTGTAAATACCAAATAAGCCAGATTCTTGTAGTTGTCTTAATAGAACTCAGGCCTAAATTCAGGTGAAGGATGGTGCATCCTCTTGTGCCAGCAGTGAATTGGGCCTACAACTTGTAGAAGTCTAATCTCTGCCAAAGTTAATTTAGCTTCACTCTAGCTACTCTATCCTAATCAATAGTTTGGTGCAAGCTCTAGTTTATTAGTATATTTTAGGGAACTGTATTATTTACAGCTGGCTGTTATTGTCAGGGACAATATTGTACCTTTTGAGCTAAATTAAAAGTAGCAGAGAATGCCTGGATCCTTCACTTACCCTTTTTTCTGAGCGAGGCCCAAGCTACCACCAAACCAGTCAAGCTGATGACTGTGCCAACATGACTAGAATTGCTGTTCTGTTGGTGGATCTCCAACGGGAAGTACTGATCCCTCTTCTCTGCTATTCCTAGTATGGCGGCTATAAGAGGGTGCCCACCTCAGTTTGATTACCAGCAGGCAGAGTGTTCAGCGCTACTTGACCTCCTACAGCATTTATGCTACAGTAATGAAGCTGGGCTGGGGCCCAAAGCCTAATCAGGCCTGAGAAGAAAATCAAGGAACTTTGTAAAAGTAGTTCCTCGGGCAGTACTATAGACCTTAAAGAGTACAGCTTTGGACAGAGGTTAGTTTGGTGTAGCACCAGCATACCTCTCAAGAGAATAAGGCATGTAGGAGATGGTGCATCATAAGATACAGGTACCCTGCTTCCACAGCTTAGATACCTCAAATGTGTGCATAGGTTCTTATGGGGAAAGTTTAATGACTTCTCAGAGTAGAACTGAATCTGCCTCATGAATGTTTGAATTAGTGCAAAACACCATTTCACTTTTTCTTGTGCATCATTTGTACGCATTGTATATTCTCATGGAAACTTTCTTCTCTTCCCTGTATCTTTTCACCCAGTTTAACTACAAACAAGCCAACAAATTAGAACCATAACTTACAGTACTTTATATACAGAAGAATATGCTTTGTTAGCATTCCCATTAAATATGAAAAGAGGGTTCTATTGCCATGACTAGTGCAAGAATAGCTTGTACAGATATGCTTTAAAGTGAATATTTCCCAGAGGGATTTTCCTTTAAGAATTCTGTCACAATGTGACTTGAGAATGCTCAGTTAAGTAGACAAAAATAAGTACTAATTGTTGAACTTATCATTTATTTTAGGGTTTTCAAAGGCCATTTTAAAAAAGCAACTGAATATACCCTCAAGAATTTAAAAAACATTCATGTACAGACTCAAGTCAGCATTGAGCCCCCCATGTTCATAAAAAGACAATTCTTGAATGAATTTTCACCAGCTCATTATTTATAATAGAGGATACTGGTTAAATCAGCATTATTCGCTAAATAATTTAAATCATACAAACCGATTCAACCAAAACAAGTGCTGAAGGTTCTGGAGTGTTAACTCGTGTGGCTCACAAGCATTTATGTAGTCTCCAGATCATTTATTAAAGCAAAAGTCACTGTATGCTATGAAAACAAGGCTTTACATTTTTTTGTTCTAGTGAAAAGTGTATATAAAATATTTTAAAGAAGATTGAAGAGTGTGCAATACAGAACATAACAGTAGCAACCATCAGCTTTTATCCTACCACATGTAAGAAGTTTGTAATGTTAAAACTACCCAATTCCCCTAAACTGTGTGATCATTTTATAATGTCAAGGATACAATTAACCACACATCCCTGGAGCATTTCCTGCATTCGAGTTCAGAAAAAACAGCATTCTTGTCTTCACAAAAATAAGCTCATGAGTTTGTATCTTGTGTTATCCCAGCCTCAGAAACCATTTTTGAAAAAACTCCTTGCTGAAGTAATAAATTATGTGGGGTATCAAATTCTATAATTCTTCCAGATCTCAGAACAAGCACTCTGAAATGCAGAAACAAAAAGGTAATGAGGAAAACTGAGCTTTTTTTTTTCCAGCCCTACTTTCTAGCCCTACTGAAGGTGTGCCTTAGGTAGAACTCATTCCTTTAATATGGGAAATCTCTTTGCAGTAGATAACTCAGATGTTTATGAAGCTATGAACTCCTGCACAAAAAGAGGTTTTAGAAAATGAAGTTTTGCCTCGTCACCTTAAGTTCTACAGTGCAATCAATTTACTCTGGTAAATTAAATGGACTTGCTAGTAACGTGTGTTTGCAACTGGAATAAAATGGAGTTAAAAATTAATTCAGTAATAAGAACAGGAGAATCACTATAGCACAAATATCAGTCTGTTTATTGTCAATAACTACAGCTAATATAAATATATATGTATTCCATGGTACCATAGATGATATGGGGAGGAGTGGTGAAAGTGTCAAGCCAGATCAGCTTTCATGCCTACCAACTTTGACAATGTCTAAATGAAACCATGTGTTTTTTAAAACAATATTGAAACTTACCTTTCAGAATCCATGATAGTATGCAACCTGTGGGCTATAGTTAATACTGTGCAGTTGTGAAACTCCCTCCGGATGGTGGACTGCACTAGGTTATCGGTTTCCATGTCAACAGAGGCTGTTGCCTCATCTAAGATTAGAATTTTTGTCTTCCGTAGCAAAGCCCGGGCAAGACACACAAGCTGCCTCTGCCCAACACTGTTAAACACATTTGAAAATGGTGTCATTTCAATAACTTTGCAAAAGCATTGCTGTGTTCCCACCCACAATAAATGCTAAATAATTCCTTGATCGGGTTATTTTTTTAGAGAGAAAGCGACAAGTAGGATAATTTGTTTAAACAGTTAGCACAACCACATGCTTACAATCTATTAGAGGTATATCCCTGGTACCATTTTCCAGATGGATGCATATTTGCATCCAGTTTCCATGTTAACTTAATACTCAGTATTATATTCACATCCTAGTTTGGACATGGGATACGTTTGAAAGAGATTGATACACAGCAGATGATTATTAAATTATGTATTTTGCAGTGGTGGGCGTTGGTTCAGGATGAGAGTTTTAAAGACTCTCTTATGCTATCTTTGGAAGGGGCATGTCCCTTTTAGAAATTCCATTTTTTTCAGATAAATTGGATGCAGATGCATTCCAATCTATTAACTAACTTTCCATTTCTGCTCTGCTTTTTTAAATTCTGGATTGCCACTCTGCTGCTAAAAGCTTATCAAGCATTTATATACATTTCTCAGATTTTAGCAGACTGCAATGGCCTGACTCTTACGCTCAGAAATTTTCTATCCCATAAAGTGTCACTGTCCCTGGCATATCTTTGAAATAACAATGCACTGTAAAAAGAAACTGAACAGCTATCCTTCTACACTAAACAAATAATAGAAGATATAATATAGCGCATACGATGGTGTTCTCTTGGTTATATTTTGTTCCCTTTCTTTTTCTTCTTACTTTTTATATTGTTACTTTTTTCTCTGATTTCAGTTATTCTGTCTATGGCGGTCCTTTCCCTGCCTTGGACTATTTGCTCATTTCTCAAATATCTATAATAGATTTTAAGGCCAGAAGAGACCATTAGATCATCTGGTCTGACCTCCTGTGTAACATGGCCATAAAATTTCACCCGGTTACTATTTAGCTAGGTGACCACAAATTGCTTTACAAAAGTAATTCTATTTAGAATGAAGGAGTCACTTTTGTGCCATGGAAAAATATTAGAATACTGTCATGTAGAATGTATTGAAGGAAAATCAAGTTAGCACACCAGACGAGCTCCCGAGCCAGTAGATACTAAACATTTTATACCTGAGGTTTTCACCACCTTCTGAAATCTCATGAAGGAGTTTCTTTGGGAGTGACTGGACAAAATTCTTTAAGTCACACAACTCCACTGCCTCCCACAGCTCATGATCAGAATATTTTCCAAAGGGATCCAAGTTAGATTGGAGGGTCCCAGAGAACAAGACAGGGTCCTAAGAAATAATATAAAATGCTTAAGCAGTAACATCACAAAGCTTAAAAAACAAAACAATGTTTTTCAACAAACATTCACAGGAGTGAGTTAATTTTAATTAAAGTATTCTAGAAATTTTAATTAAAGTATTAATTTTAATTAAAGTATTCTAGAAATAATGCGTTTTAAAGAAAAACTGTAATATTTGAAATCTGAGTTAAAAGGCAAAACTAGCTATGCTCAAAATTATTTAATACTACAAAGCCTAAAGGGGCAGGGGCAGAATGTGGTCTAGCCTATGTCTTTAGTAAATGAAAATATATGTATTAAAAAAGAAGAATGTGTACAGTTAGCAAAGAACATTGTTTGATTTAAAAAAAATCCATTAGCTTTCTGTAAATGTATCCGTAGTTACTGTGGACCAGTTTTTTTAAAGGTATTTAGGCACCTAAAGAGGCAAATAGGCAAAAACAGATAAGTGCTATTGAAAATCGCAGGAGGTGTCTATCTGCATCTTTAGACACTTAAACCTTTTAAGAATCTGTTTTTGTGCTTTTAGATGACAGGGATTTAATATTAAATTGAAATAACCTACTATAAGGCTACTTTTGATTTTGCACTATGACCAAGTATTATTTGATTACATCCAAAGCTCTCTTTTCTTGGGGCATACCCGTTAATGAGTAACTTTGGCATTTTCAATATTAGCCATAATTCCAATAGTAGTATCCTGATTGATCTTTCCTCTGGTGAATTGGTACAAAATCGAGCCTTTCTTATAGTTACAGTTTCAGCATTTGAGATTAGAATTTCTTCATAGATATGCAATAACTAATGTTTGAATGAAATAGAAGTGTCTATTCTGAAACAGATTTTACCTGTGGAATAATGTTAAGATTGCCACGTAGATCATGTAGTCCAATAGTTGATATATCAATTCCATCTATAATTATTTTTCCTCCAGCTCTTTCTATAATTCTAAACAAGCAATTCGTGAGTGTTGATTTACCAGCTCCTGTTCTTCCTACGATTCCAACCTGGAACAAGATATTAAATTTAAAAGAAAAACTAATTTAATAATGGAGAGTTTAGTAAACTAACGCCTTCAGTGTCTTTTTAGTGACTTTAAACACTGTAGATAGATATCATGAGTTAGAAAAGAACACTGCCCCTTTGTCGATAGCCCAGTGGTTTAGGCCCCACCTCTGATCTTCCTTAACTCTCTCATACTTTTGGTTGGGAATCATCATCAGGATCCTGACTGTCCAGTTTTCTGTGGGGGTAGAAGGGAAATCCCAAAGAAGTGTTTTGTGGTACCCACTCAAAAGCTAACATTCCCGTCTGCTGGCACTGCAGCAGCACAGAAGTCTAGGGCCAGATTGTGATCCCCTTGCTCAGACTAGTGAGCTCACACAAGTAGTTCCTTTGGCCCATGACTTTGTTCACACTGTTTCTGGAGCTAGACTAACCTAACCATGGTTGGTGTCCAAACACGAAATAAAAGGATCTGTGTTAATGCTGCCCTCATTAGAAACATAATCGTTTACCATACGTGAAAGACAAAAAAGAAAAATGGGAAACGGAGAGCAAAAGATTATTAAAATTCATTTTACAAAAAAAATTGGTTGCATAAGTTTACTGTGAGGCACTCAACACTTGACAGGATTGGTTTCTAATTGGCATTACTAATCAAGCTATAGACATTTCTACTCCTTAAGTATGTGCGCCGTGCTGCTGTGTGCCTATCCATTTTATTTCATTGGCAGGCGGCCACCGCCGTCAGCGGGTGGCGCGCCTTTTGGCGCTGTAAACGGGCGGCTGGCGCCCGTCGCTGGCGCCGCTCCTTCTTGAGGCTATATACCCCTTCGGGCGGTCCGCTCCCCAGTTCGGATGGTCGGCTATTCAGCACCTAGGAGGGGAGGCGTGAAGAAAAGCCAGGATCTTCACACAGGTGATTGGAGCCATTCATTGGAGTGATTTCCCTCACCAGGATTTACCTGTGATTCCATTCCCGTGGGAATTCCAGGCGGTTTCCTCCGCGGTGGAGCGTAATCACGAGATGGCAAGCGGCGCGTAGTGGGAGAGAGCTGTGGACTGGCTGAGCCGGCGGGCTGCAGTGTGAGGAAGAGGAGGCGGGAGCCCGGCAGAAGACGCCGGCAGCGTGCGCAAATGGATGGGATGGTGCGTGGGCGGAGGTGGCGCCGAAGCCGTGCGCGCCCGTAAGGCGTGCGCGCTCGCAGCGGGGGAACGCTCGCATGCAGCTCGCCACCAGGGCATGTAGCAGGCACCGAATCGCGCCCGCGAGCTGGGAGGCTTGCAGGACTTTGTCAGGGGCAATCGGCCACGGAGCCTGCGGGGAGGCCGGAGAACAGAGGAGGTCGCTGTAAGATCGAAGGTGCGGAGTGGGAAACCAAACCGTGAGGCGTGGCGGATGCGAGGTGAGGGCCGACACCACCTTGGGGGGAAGGAAGGCAGAAGATCGAGCTCCACTTTTGGCCGGAAGGAGCGGTGTGGGGACCGAGGAAGGGCGTTTGTCCCGTGGGCTCGGAAGGCGCGGGCGCTGGCGATCCCGTTTCAGAGAGGCATCTGGGGACGAGCCAGGCCGAGTGGGGGGCCATGGGAACAGGCAAGGAGACGCCAGCCAGGAGCACCAGGTGGAAAGAGCGGGTGGCCAGGCGAGGAGAGCGGACCTGAGTTCAGGGGAGAGAGATCGAGGCAGGCCGGAGGTAGCCAGGGCGAGCGAGAACACGGCGAGCCGGAAGCGCGAGAGAGCCGGGTTAGACACGGACGGGTGCCCTCCGAGAGGGTGGAGAAGTGGACTTGCAGGAGGTAAGCGAGACAGCGAGGAGCAGATGTGAGAATGGCACGAGGCAGACTGTTGAGCTGCATCGATGCGGGCGCGAAGCGGGAAAGGTAGGTAGACCACGCTGACTGGGACCTGCTTTCTGCTTCCTGCACGCGGGCAGGTACCCACTTCCCATGCCCCTCGCTTTCAACCAGTTCCTGCCACCAACCAAGCTGTAAGATGGTACCACCAGGCTGCTCGGGCAGGCCGGGCACCCGCAGCGCGATGAGGTCCGCCATAGGAGAGGGGAGGATGCAGCCCACGATAGTCCGAGCCGCCATCCGAGGAGGAGAGGCATCGAGGTCCAGGCCAGCTCAGGCGCATAGTAAGGGCCGGCAGGGCCGGCCAAGCTAATACTTGACAGATGGCGCTGACGAGGGGAGCACGTCCGAGAGGCCAGAGCGGGGGGCAATGAGCGAGGAGAAAGAGAGAAGAGAGAGAGAGGGGCCATGGAGGGAGAGAGAAGCATCCGAGAGGGAGCCTGGGAGAGCTGGAAGAGGAGCGGACCAAACCCCACCTCTGGACCTGAGCCGTGGCAGCCTCATCTGGATTGGCCACTGGCGTAAGGGCGAAGGACCCCACCTCAAATGAATCTTGCGTGGGGCCGCCAAGTGGAAAAAAAACGCGGAGGTCAATAGGTCGTCCACCGCAGCCCGAAAAGAGGCAGAAGGAGCGCAAGGGTTCGCAAAGGCGGTAGGAGCGGAGCCTCCTTGCCTCCCCTGGGAGTTGACATCCATTGTTGCTTGCTGAGAACACGCCTGAAGGTGGTGGACAGCGCTGGTACACCACAGTCACCCTGGACTGAAGTCCTGTCCGAAGGCCCATGGAGGAGCTCTCCTGGCGGAGCGCTCTCCCAGAGAGGAGACAGGGAGGGATGACCAGGGCCCCAGCCAGAGAGCTCCGGGTCTCGAGCCCCTGTTGGGTGGGCCCTCCGTCAGGCGGAGGGGTGGCCTGTGGTGCGGGCGGGGCGCGGGGAGGAGGATCCACCACCAGAGGCGTGACACCAGAGCGAGCCAGCCACCCCCAGTGGAGCACCACCACCACCGCGACCAGTGGCACCACCACCATGCAGCACACTGCGCGCTGAGTGGCGTGCCAGCAGTCAGCCGCAGCGGCTGCGCAGGCGCTGGCGTGACCTGGCGTGGCGTGCCCAGTCGCGCTGCCGTTGCTGTCGGAAAGGGCTGAAGGTCAGGTTGTGTGTCGGACTGCGATGCAGGCCTGGGCCTGGTGAGGCCGAGGGTGGCTGCGCAGCGTGTGAGAGTCGGGGAGTGGGGCCAGCTTTGTGAGTTTGTCGGTGTTGACACCCTGACTTGAGAATCTCTTGGTAAACAGGACGCATCGGACCTAGGGACTTGTCCGCAACCACCTGAGAATGCGACGGCCACGTGCCAGCCGCAGCCACGGGGTACCACGTGACAGTGATGGGTGGACGGTCGCTAACGAATCGGCCACGACGTATGGGTACCTGGACAGCGACGTGGTGACGGGAGAGAGGCTCGCGACCTGGATGTGTTTGGTGAATACCCGTAAAGGGTAAGAGAGTTAAAGGCGGGTGTGGGGTAATTGCCACATGAAAGTAAGCATGTCGAGGTATGAGGCCATGAAAGTAAGGGATAATGAAGTAATAAGCATCCATCAAGAAGGTGAGAACTTCCCAACTAGAGTTCCAAAAGGTTCTATTTGAGAGAAGGAGGCATCTGGGAGGGTGTTCTGCCCTCGGAGGGACTAAGAGACTCCCCCCAGAAATACGAGGACCCCCCTGCCCTGCATCCCCCCGCTGGCACTGAGCCTCCCTCTGGGAGGGGCCCTCGGGCGCAAGAAGGGGTGGAGTAGGAGAGGGTCCCTGAAGAGGGGGGGGGAGGTGGGGTGGGGGAGGGGGGGTGGAGGGGAAAGGGGGGGGGAAGTAGGTGGGGAGGTGGGTGAGTGGTAAGCGGGCTGATGGTGAGGATAACTGGAGAGGTGGGAAGGGGGAATTCGGAAAAATGGATCTTGGGGCCGAGAGGGAGGGAGAAGCGTGCGCCCGGCCCGTCCCCTGAGGGGCTGAGAAGGAGGCTTGGGCCCGGGCCTTGGCCCCCAGATTGGTTGCGCGCCCTTCTGGGCCGGGCGCCGGCCTCGCTGGCCCTGTTTGGCCTAAATGGCCGCGATGCGCCTGGCGATAGGGCTGTAGGGCTGTTGGGCGGCCCGGATGGGCTCTGTGGCTGGGAAAGGGTCTCCTGTTTGCGGCTGTCCACTCCGTGGAAGAGAGGTCGGAGGCCTTCAAAGTACGGCCCGCCACTGGAACAGGCCCTGTGTTTCAAAAGGTCCTGGAGTGTGTGTGGTAAAGAGGAGTGTCCTGTGATGGCCACGGACACGCTGATCGCCGCCCTGTGGACGCTCCGGACGCGCGAGTCGCGCCCCAGTCCTGAGCCTTAATCAAGGTCCACGCTGCAACGAGCCTTCTTCTAGAGCGAGGTCCTGGCGGAGTCTTGTGAGGTCAGCAGGGTCAGCTCTTGAGGCGGCCCCCAGGATGTTAAAGGTACCCCGAGGGATACCAGGGAGCAGGGAGCAGGGCGGGGAGATTAGCGCAGGAGAAGGAGATCGCCTGGCTGTCTTAGCTCTTCGTCCCAGCAAGTCCATGTCCAGCAGCGAGCGACTTGGCGCAGCGGCAGGCTGTCCGTTACGCCCACCCGCAGTCGGTCGGCTACGCACCGCGGGCGGGGTGCGATAAAGGTGGTACCCGGGTGTTGGCACGTGGTCTACTGCCTTGTGCGACTAAAGGAGAGCGGGGGGGAGTGACCGCTGACGGCGTGCCGCACGCCGGCGGATTGTGCAGGCGGGAGTGCGGGGGGCGTGCGCGCCTCTTACGCCCGCTACGATCTCGGACCTCCTGGATCTCGGGGATGACCCTCCTCTGCTACCTCATTGGCAGGTTGATGGCATCGCAACCGCCCCGAAGGTCCTGGTGCGCTTTGAGGTCTATCAGTGGGGGGCTCTGCTGGACCGGGAGGTCCGCGAGGGGGGCTGAGGAGGACGCAGAGCGCCAGGGGAGGAGGAGGAGAGGAGGGTGACCAGGCAGCACCTCTGGCCCACCCACCTGGCGGGCGCACCTCTCGGTGTGAAGGCCCCGAACCAGGCTGCCCCTCGGGAGGGGGTCCCCCAGCTCTGGGGTGGCCCCTTGCTCCCAAACCCCCCAAGGCTCAGAAAGCCCCATTGCTGATCCTCATGGTCTCGCGCGCTGCCCCCCGCTCTGAAGTCACCGAGCCCCCCCCGAGGGGGAGAAGTGCCAGCGATACCGGGTGTACGGGGGTGAACATCACCGGGTGAACGGTGCCCGCCCGATGCGGTGGGTCTCCGTGCCCGGGCGTGAGCGGGTGGCCGGTGTGGTCGCGCGGCGCAGCAGCCGGAAGCGTCGACCGGCGCGCGCGCCAGCGGTCTCTGGCAGCGCGCGGCGGGGCGGCGGGCGGCGGCGCGCGGATGGCGCGCTTGCGGCGGCGTGCGCGGCGCTGGTGCGGGCGCGCGGGCGTGCGGCGCGGGCGCGGCGCGCGGCGGGAGTGCGGCGATCGCGACCGCGGGCGGAGCTGCGCTGCCGTAGCGGGCGAGCGGTACCGCGCAGGGACGGGCGACCGGGGGGAGCGGCCGCGCGGGCCGGCCGGTGGCGAAGGGGCCCGAGAGCGGTGAGCGGCGGCGGATGGTGGTGCTCCGGACAGGCCCGCCGAGGAGAAGGAGGGCGATCATCAGAGGCTTTCCCATGGATTTTAGAGCGGAGTCCCCGGCGGCGCCCGGTTGGTCCGTGCTGGTCCGTGAGGCCTATGCCCTTGCCCCTGCCCTTGCCGCGTAGGCCGGCGGGAGCCTCAGCTCTTCCTCGGTCGGGGGCGGGAGCGGGGCAGCGGGTGCGGCGGCGGCTGCGCGGCGCGGAGAGCGCCGCCGGTGCCGGCGGCGCACGCACACTGGCGCGCGCCGCACTTCGGCGGCTGGCTGGGCGGGCGGGCTGTTTGTGCTGTTGTTTGGCCGCTGCTTTTGCGGCTTTTCGCCGTGAGAGGGCCGGTGAGGCTGCCGTGCGGAGGTGGGAGGTGTGGGCGGGCGGTGGAGGCCGGCGGGTGCTGCGCTGGTGCTCGCTGCTCACCGCTCGGCGCCCGCTGGAGCGGCCGGAGGTTGAGAGCGGAGCTGTGAGGAGGCTGCTGTTTTCGACTCATCCTTCCTTTCCTCGTGACGTCCTTGAAAGCCACACAAATGGGGGCTTGATCTGTGGCACTCTCCCAGGCAGGCGAGGCAAGGCAGCGTGCGGGCAGGTCACCGGGCGGCACCGACGGCTGGGCACGCCGGGGGGCTCCCCGTGCCCGCCGGGCAGCCCGGCTGGTGCCCCGGGAAGAGCCTGGGAAGAGGGAAGACTCCCTAACTACTATACTAACCTATACAACTAACAAACACAAAAAAAAAAAAACAAAAAACAACTAAACTACATATTAAAAACTAGGCTAACTGCTAGCTGTGAGAACGCTATGGCTGTCACACACTGCACCCCAGCCACGGCGGAAAGAAAAGAAAGAGAGAGGGGGCGGGCGGGCGGGCGGGGTATATATATAGCGCAGCGGCCGGCGCGCCAGGGGCGGCGCCAGCCTCGCCGCCCGTTGCTAGAGGTAAAAAAAAAAGAAGAAGAACTGCACGGTGGCGGCGCACACCTAAATGGAATGCATAGGAGCAATCACTCGAAGAAGAATATAACTTGACACTAAAGTCTGACATTTAAAAACCTTGGTCCAGATCTTCAGCTTCTGTAAATCAGTGGAGTCCCATTCAAATCAGTTGAGCTACATCAATTTACACCATAGGATCATCAGTCCCCTTGTATCTAATGTTGCCATTAATAAAACTTAGATAAAAATATACTTTTCCCAAGGGCTGTGCAACCATTTAGAAAATAGTTTCATGAATTCTAATATCTTATTATTTACATACCCAATAAGAATTATCCTAATTTGGACTCCTTTAGCTGAGCTATTATACATAAAATCTATTGAATATAGAAAATTAAGGGGCCAATTAATACAAAATAATCAAAAATAGTTTATGTACAATACCTTCTCTTTACTGTGCGTTTGGAAGGAGACATCCTGTAGGGCCAAACCAAGATCTGTTCTATACCGAGCTTGGTAATTAATGAACTCTATTATCCCTTTATTGGGCCATCCCATCGGGGGCCTTTTAGACATTATCCAGGGGGCCTGAAATTAAATTAACATTGTTTTAGTGCACTGTTTTACATTTTTACAAGCCACTTAGAATACTTTATGCAAGACATTTATAGTTTTAAAAATACAAGTAAACACATGATGATGACTCAGACTCAATCCAATGTGCTGAGAAGTCGGACAACTTCTTGGACATCAGGATTTTTTATTAAAAATACTTCACCACATGCAGAGGAATCACATGATCCTTCTCAGTAACCAGACTCAGACAAAATTGCACATATTCATTTAGAGAGCTACCTTAGGTACCTTGATTATTCTACCAACTCACAGACCTGAGTTTTAAGAGAGACTCAGGCTTCCAAGGCCCTGGCTATTAATAGTTTGTAATACATTCACTATTCTCAGCAAAGTACAGCCTGTACTTTCTAACAACTTTATTCATGTCTGGAATGCCACTTACTTTGAAAAAAAATGCATAGGACACACTGTTCGGACTATATCAGGAGCGACCCCATGCTAGTTAAGGCCAGGAATCACTTTGGCTTATTGGGCCCACTATGGGAAGTAGCAGTATTTGAGAATGGCAGCCCTGGCTCCTGAAGTCTGGAGCCCAAATCAGTGAAGCCACCATAGAGGAGCTTTGACAGCAGAGAGCAGAGGGACATTCTGTGAAGCCAGCCCTTCTTATACCTCAGCAGGTTTGTTCTCCTCTCATGGAAGCAGAGTGGAACACTCCAACCTAGAGTTGTGATGGGCAACTGCTATTCTAGTTACAGTAATTCATAGAATATCCACTCCTACCTTGCAACTTTTGTATCAGCCTAGTAGCAAAGGTTTTGATGACGGCAAATATCTCAAGCTCTGTAGTGAGTGGAACATACCCTGTATCGTTGCACCACTCTATATTTCTGAATTGCAATCAAGGGCTGTGATTGCAACTCATGTAGACATACTCAACAAGCTGGATTAGCAGTGAAGCCGTGACAGTATGACTTCTTCATGGGCTGTACATACCCTCCTGGGTAATTACTCTGGCAGCTAGCCTGCACTGAAGTCCATGATACTGTGACTTCACTGCTCCAGTAGCCAAGCTAGCTAGCTAAACTGTCTCAGATTCATCTACATGAGCTGTCATCACACTCCGTGATTGTAGTATAGATATACCCACAGATAGTAGTTCATGATGAGACTTTGAGATTTAAGATTTATTTTATATATTTGTTTATTTCTACCTGCCATAGCTACCACAAAGTCTGATGTCAAGAAACTTACTGGTCAACATTAAAAATACAAAACTGTTCTGACCATTAGTGTAAAGAGAAAGTCAAATACATTAGTTCGTGAATGTATCACACTTTGAGAATGTATGTATATTATTAATTATAAGATGCCATTTGTATTAGTCATTCAATTTCTTTTCTTTTTATCCATTAGTCACTAGCTTATACACATATATGAAACAGTGTCCAAATACTCAGTTTATATTCAGTCTTCTAAAATGCTCACCTCTTTGTCCATTTTTTCATATTCACAGACTCTTTCAATGGAAACTCCATTAGTTTCAATTTCGCATGCTTTACGCACCCAAAAATTCAAACTTTGAGTTATCTGAAAAAAATAAGATATATTCATGAGATGATCTAGGTTTATCTGGTCCTGCCACAGCATAGTGGGCTGGACTTAATGACTTCTTGAGGCCCCCTTAACCCTACATTTCTATGATTCACTCCACAGAATGTGTTAAAATTGCTTGGCCTTCGTAAACAGCATAATATATTTCAGAAATGTATTATGGATAGCAAAAAACAGCATCAAAACACGACGTCAGCTTTTTAGATAGTTCCAGAAGATGCAGAGCTCAAGTCAGGAGCTGGTATGCAAAGCTGGCTTTAAGCTTCCACTTTCACTGTGCTACCTACTCTGAACCACTTCCACCCATTTGCTGTGAAAGAAAAAAAACTCAGAGGATCAGTGTAGGGTAGCGGCACTGGCAAGGCACCCTTTCAATCAGTAACCTCCCCCCTTCTACTGTTACACTGGAAAGAAGAAGAGTCGGTTTATGATGTGTTGTGTGTGTGTATGTACTGTGTGTTCCATTTTGCCCTGAGCCATTTACACAAGTATCTTAGCAGTGTGGCAAAAGCAGCTGCAGTGCACCGGGGGATCAGGTCCATAGTGTCTGTCAAATCATTTCTATCCTCAAGCACCGAGAAGCTATTTTTGCAAGTACTTGTGCTACCTAGACCAATATCTGCAAGTAAATGCAGTGGACACTAATTTTATATGTGAATTCTCACAGTTGCCGTGTGACGGCTGTGAAATGACATGCTCAGGTACAGCAGTACAAAATTGGTCTATTTTAAACTGTTCTAAGACATTGTACATTATATATTAGAACTAAAAATTAAACGTTAACAAAACTGGTCGCTGACAAAATGGGTTAATAAACTAGGCATCCAAGGTTAAAATTTTGTCCTGAGGTAGGAATATTTAAAGATGAACCTAAAGGCGTCTGAACAAAAAATAATCAACTGTACTGAGATCCCATATTTAACCAAATGTGTATAAGATTAAAAGGCAAATAAAAAATCTAGTTTGTAATATATCTATCTGAAAAGACCTGAGTTCACAGCTGTGATTGTCCGATTAAGATGTCTGTGTTTCGGTGTTAAGGCATACAAGAAATGAAATACCCTTTCTTGTGTTGATGCAATCTGTTGCAGGGAAATCACAGAACACTGAATTCAGGTCTTAGCAGGTATAAAGTCTTGCAGTAGCCAGTATCATCTTCATGGGTATAGTGATATAGATGTCCATGTCACTTTACCCCAAAGAGCATACATTCTAATTTTAGATAACAGGATGAGTGAGAGAGAAAGTACTCAGGGGGTAGGACCAAACTATCAAGATATTGTGGACACGTGGGTTTTTACAACTCTTTAAATCATTAGGTTTTATTGTCTACCTAGCCACTAATCAACACAGTTCTAGCCTCCTTATTACAAGGGACACGCATGCCAAATGTGGTCTCAACTATGCTACTTTTTTTTTGTTAAATAACATAGGGCCATTGGAAATGTTTCCATTAAATACTTCAATACCAATACAAAACTCATTTTTAAACTAACCTCCTCCTTGCAATGATAGAAACCTAAATATTGCAGCTAGTGCACCAGAACTAGAAAGCACATATCTGAAAACATGACTGCAATTGACTAGACTACTTTCCTTCTCCAAGCTAGCAAAATACCAAAAGTAAGCCACCCAGTGTAGTAAGTTTGATATTTTAAATTCTGTTTCAATATGCCAATATTTTGTTGCTGCTTTTAAACCTGTCAATATATGAATTGTTAATAATACATAAACTTTCATAATTAGTGTAAATTCAAAGAAAGACACATAGTAGTGAGAGTACATTCTGCTCAGTTACATCCATGAGATTAAAAGTTGCACAGGTGTAACTGTGCAGCCTTTGGCCTACTAAATTTTACCCCAGTCAATCTTGTCTTCCATATGAAATATTGTAGAAGCATCAAAACTATACCATCACTTACATTCAGTGCATATGATATGGATAAACCCACTGTAGAGGAATTCATTGTATTTCCAGCCAGCACTGCAAACAAGGCAGCAAAGAAAACCATCAGGTCTCCTAGAAACTCAAGCCTGACAGCCAACCACCTGTAGTCAATGTAAGCAGAAAAAAAAATGGATTTATCTACAGAATTTTTGTTATGGAACATTGATAATATAGTAAAAAATCAACAATTAGCTCTTATAGCACTTTTCATCAATGTGCTTTACAAAGAAGGTAAGTATCATTATCTCCATTTTACAGACGGGGAAACTGAGGCACGGAGATAGTAAGTGACTTGCCCAAGATTACCCAACAGGCCAGTGGCAGAGCTGTAACAGTCCAGTGCTCTGTCAGCTAGGCCAGACTTCTCCACAATCCATATAAATAGATACCAACTCCAAAAATAAGACTGAATCTAGCTTTGAGTTCTATAACATTTATTTATCTCCTAATCCCCCCAGAATAAATCTTTCCCTCCTGCAATTGCACACAAATTTTATGTTGGGGCAGAATAAAATTCTAGCCCCCCTGAAGTCAAAACTCCCATTGACTTCAATGGGGCCAGGATTTTATTCTTATTGTTTCAATGATGATATGCGAAAAGCTATGACACTTTCTTTACTAAAATTCTTCACCTTAAAAAACACACCTCACGTTAACATCTGGAAATGAACAGATGGAGGATCTAACCCCATTTCCCTGCTAAAGTATGAACCCTCATCGCTTCATCAACCCATATGACTTACACTTTCAACATTCTGAAGAACATATTAACAAATACAGCAGATATATTTGAAGCGACAGGAGATTCTTTTTTCTAAAAATTCAGCTTTTAACAAATTATCTTTTTAAAGTGAGAAACACTGAAGTGCTCATGAAATATGCACTTTCCAATTGTATCTCTTTATAAAATCATGTAGGGAAAAATTAGTCAGTTTATAATTCTCCCCTTCCAGCAGCTGTTAGTAGACTTCATTGTTGTAGAATATTCTCATCTCAGAGCAAGCATATCTATCTCCTATAAATTAATTGGATTCCTGCACACAGAGGACGACATACCTCATTGCCTAGATACAAACCATGAAGCCAGTACTACTAAGAGTGCTGAACAAGTTACAGTACTTACACACATTGTAGGATTATTTTAATCCTTAACGAGCCTGCTCCCATCAAAGCTTATTATTTTAGCCACTGATTTCAACAGGAGCAGGATCTGACCCACTCTGCATAACTTCTATAAATTCTAGGTTGTTAATACAGTACCTGTTTGAGATAACATTGTTGTAGAAGCAAACCAAGTTCTCATTCACCACATCTTTGTTTTGTCTAATGAATCTTTCTTGGTGTCCAAATGCTCGGATTGTAGACAGTCCTAAGAGAGTTTCACTGAAGTGGGAGATCACAGGAGAGTGTGATGCTCCAGCTAATCGTCGGATTTGTCGTGAACTAGCTATGTAGTATCGCTAAGGAAACAACAGATACAAAAGAGGCAGATTCTAAGTTACTATAAGGGCTGGAAAATGATTAGAAAACAAGTTTCACACACCTTTGAAACTTCAAGTACAACTTGTGGCTTATTTGCATATCATAATTAAAAAAAGCCAAACAATTTTAGCACAGAACTTTTCAAAAAATTATCTTAATTCAGGGGGGTGGACAATGTCTGTGTCTTAATGTAATAACCAGGCATGTAAACTACTAGGAGGGCTAGCAGTAAGAGGAGTGTCATTTCCAAAATTGCCATCACTCCTGTTGTAACATATACCCACTAAGGAGATGAACTAAACTTTATATTGGAATTTCCTGACTTATGTTCAAATGAGGATCCACCTTAATTTTCATCAGCATAATTACGTATATTCTCAAATCTTGATCAAAGGTTGATAGCCTCTCTGCTCTCTCATTTATATCTATTAGCATAGCCTACATTATGAACACGTCTGACATCAACACAGCCTGGAGCGGAGATAGGGAAGCCAATGTTTCAAAGGACAGTTTTTCTGACACATTAAAATGACAGTTGAAATTTAGTTATGGGATTTCTCTAAGTTCCTGTTCCTCTATGCTATAAGTCATAACTGTGCTATGTATTTTCTTGAAGCAAGCTAGGCCCTACAAATATCTGCATGTGTTGTTCCAGGGTAGCACACACCCTACTTCAGTTTTTGCTTTGACTCTCTGTTTTCCCATATCACATGCCCATTTTTTGTCATACAATTTTATTGGTTTTCTTACAATATAATATCTTGTAAGAGGAAAAAAACATGGGCAGGAAAGAATGGAAGTCATTGACAAAGACAGGCATTACTGTAGGAAACATTCAAAATGTATTTTACTACTCTTGTGAGAAGCCTGAGGATCTTTTTAGGAGTCAGCTTTAAAAAGTGTGTGTGTGGGGACTGGGGGGGTGGAGAGATGGTGTGGCAGAATACTAAAATATAAGTTTCTTAGGTTTCTACTTTGGCTTTTCAGGCAAGATTTACAATTTACACCCAACTGTTTTAGACAATGCTTAATAATGATTTTGTTTCAGTCTCTCTCTCTCTCTCTCACACACACACACACGGAAAATACATATCTCTTGTTGTAAAAGTTTAAGCAACTTACTTGGATAATAAAATACAGGTATCCAAGGGGAATAACTACCAGTATGAAGAGAGGTGAAGCAGACATGATTACTAGAATGGTTCCAATAACATCTAGTGTACAGTTTAACCAGGTCCGTAAGTAGTAATGGAAGCGCAGATCAATGATAAACATGTCCTGTGATATTACACACACAAATTAGTTTTAATGTCTCCTTACTAAAACTGTAGACATTTCTCAAGAAACTGCCCTTAGACTCTCAACTCAAACAACCAAAATCCTTTACTGCAGCAAAAATTGTTGGGGGAAAAGTTTTGGTGACATACTGATATACAATGGATTAATTTAACATATTGTAGCCTGTCTAATACTACAAATAGATATAATTACTCACATTTCCTATCTGAACTTTGCTCAGTAGACATGAGAAGCTTGTTGCTAAAATATCAGACTGTCCCATAGTTGGTGAGCATGCTCTGTAGCTTAACGTGCCAAACTGAACTGCCACAGACAAATTCATAGTGGCAGCTATTGCTGCTTTCCCCTCTCAAAATACTATTAGGCAAGAGAAGGCATACGAGACTGGGAACCAGAGACCGTGAATTCAACTCTGAGCTTTTCTACTCACTCCTGTTATTTCTGTTCCTTTTAAAATCTGTATTATTAATCAAGGCCTCATAACCCACTGAGAGGTTATAAAAGCTAGGAACAAAACCCTGATTCTCATAAGGCAGATCCAAGTCTCATTTACTTAGCCACACCGCCTCTCAGAAAGAAGGTACCAAATCTAAGTATGTGGTTATGATATCTGTTTGTGCAATATGCATCCTCCACATACATGCATCCTCCAGTCCACAGAAGATAGCAGCCTACCAGCAATTGCACATCATCCTTTAGCTCAAGTAGCAGGCATCTATGGGCAGTGCTGAAGCTTGTGGGTTCAAACTGTGCTTATGAGAGGAACAGGGAGCATTACAGTTATATGAAATAGAATTCTTTTGTTTTTTAATAAATGTAAGATGTTACATACAAAAAATAAAAATTACAAATGTTAAGGTTGCAAAGTCATGCACTCAAAAGTTAGGAAAAGTCATTCTCTGAGCACTGTCAATTCTGTGTATTGAAAGAAGTACTGGGCCAGGGCTGGATGGGATCCTAACTTTGAGAGCTTGAATTTCACACCTTAGTTTGTCTGTAATCTTTTATATCAATTAGCATTGCATTAGCAAGATATAAAAATTATAAACTTTTTAAATCAGTGGGACATTTCATTCCATATTATTTATGAAAATATACTTATGATATAAATATGAACATAACTGAGATACACTTTATGCAAGATGGCACATGTATAAGATATCATTGGAAAGGCAATGATTTACTGAATGTGATTATCTAATTTGTATGCTTGTATCATTTCTGTATCTGAACTTAGGAATACTAACTATGTATCTGTATGTCGAATGTGTTGCTTTGGGTATCACCCCCAACAAACCTTCAGGTTCAACAATGGAAAAGCCAGACAGGGTTAATGGGCCATTAGCAGAGACAGTGGACTGTGAAAGAGCTTAGTCTTCCTGTGGATGCTCCAGACAGCCTAGGAGTAATGGCTGCCACAGCCCTGCAGAGACATGGGTCTGAGCCAGCTGGTACTGGAACTACACCTTGTAATGCCAGTGTTCTTCTACTAGGAGACAAAGGGTTCCCGGGATACACAAGACTACAAGAGCTATATAAGGCAAGGGAGTGACATCATCATGTTTTTCCTCTGCCTCCCCACCCAAAGAGACTGAAAAATGCCTGGAAGCAAGAACTGAATTGGGAGGAGAAGGGTTGAGCCCAAGCTGGAAGGGTACTAGCTTGTGAGTAATACCTGAGGTCTCAAGCTGGAGATCAGTGTAGCTGCCTTTCTAGACTTTCTGCAATCTGCCTGTAACAATATCTAGGGTGAGAAATTACTCTCTGTAACCAATTTATTTAGTGAAACAAGCTTAGCTTGCATGTTTTGCTTTATTTGTTTAGTAATCTGCTTTGTTCTGTCGGTTATCTCTTATATTCACTTAAATCCAACGTTTGTAGTTAATAAACTTATTTCTTGTTTATAATATAACCCAGTTTGTGCAAATCATAATTGGTGGGGATAAGAGGCTGTACATACCTTCCGCCACATTGAGGAAGGAGATGGTTTTCATAATATACCTTTGGGTCTGTACTCCAAGGGAGGTGGACACTGAGTGCTGGGGCAAGTCCCTTAAGCTGAGCCTTCCCAGAACTGATCTCAGTGTCTGTTTCATTCTGCAGTTGGGTGTGGCCCTGCCTGTGTGTGTGCTGGAGGAGACTTAATAGCCTGGCTCAGCAAGACAGGTAAAAGGGGTGCCCAAGCTGGCATAACAGGCGGGCTCAGTGGTATCTCAGCTCATCAAATGGCATCCTAAGTGGGGCAACCTATCACAACCAGACTGAGCTCAACTCAGCTTACCACCTCTAGGTTGCAGGACTGTGCTCTGAGGAAATCACGCCCAGTGACCATGGACAAAAACAATATTAAAGGGCCTTCAGTTGATAAAAGGTACTGATGATTTTTGCAGGAAAGTATTCTGTGGCATTTGTGCAGGCTTCTTTTTATACTGAAACTGATGTCTATTATCTGGTATTACTCTTTGATTTTTAAAAGCATTACATGGCATTAAAGTTGTAGTTCTTTACTGTACATTTTCTAAAAAAATGTGGACATGTTTTTCCTTTACCTTTGTGAATCTATTGATGATCTGACCTACTGGATTAGTTTCAAAGTACTGGAGGGGAAGGTGCAGCACGCTGGCTAACATGTGATTATGCAATGTCCGAGAAGCACAGAGGGATCCTCGAGTAAGCACATATGCACCATAGCAGACCAGAAGACCTTAAAAATGAACGAATACATAAATAAATAAAACAATGTCATGTGGGTTTTTTTGTCCAAAGTCATCGCACTTCAGCCTGGTAGGCCCACTATAAAGTTTTGTTTTACATAAGCATCTGTTCACATCTTATCCCTTCATAAACAAGTCTATTCTACCATTAGCAGGTGCATGGGATTCCTGTTAACACTAACCGTGACATGGACACTGACATCTAACCCCACAAAAATAGTAACACCTCCTTAGCTAAAATGTGCACTTGTTCATACAACAACATTGACTTGGTTCCAAGGACAGCCATATTACAAATTAGTCTAATCTTCCTTTTCAATCATTCCTTCACTTTACAGCTCCCTAGCTTGATCCTTTCTCCCTACCATTCCCCCACACCAATGTGAAGTGATTCTAGTTTGCTGCTATACACACATCTGATTACAGAATAACGAATATAGTTTGTCTTTGTATTACACATCTGCAGTCTCCATTACAGATTTAACAAGATGTAAAAGAACCCCAGGCAACTAAGTTTTGCAAATACAGAGAAAATAAAGTCTTGTATGTTTAGCCTTACCTTGTATGAATCCCAAAAGCCCATAGACACCAAGTTTATTGTTTCTTAAGTGTTTCCACTCTGTGTAATCCTTATTTTTTTCTTCTTCTGCTGACCAGGTGCTAAGCCACAGATTTTGTCCTACAGCTACTGCATTTTGTCCTAAATAAGCTGCTAGGGTTAGCCATACCCATACCCAGCCAAATGCTTGCAGGTATTTCAAAATAACTGACATTGTCATCTAAATACAAGAAAAATGTCACTATGAAAGGCAAATTACAGTAAATGAACTGAATATACTTATTTCTTCAGACATTTATATAAATATGAAATCCAATAATTTAATCACATGCAGTCATATTTTGTGTCTTCAAAAATCTATTTCTCCCAGAAATAATTTTTCCCCTTATAATAAAATTTGTCAGCTGTACAGGGAGGGATACCTTTCATATATGCTATGGAGAACATTAAAAACAAAATTAAGGTTGCAAAATCAAGCCTAAAAATGTTAGGAAATGCTAGAATTAAGGTTGCCTAAGTACCCACAGCTTGCCCCCTTTCTGCGAATGCATTATAGTACAATAATTAATTACATGATCATATACTACTCTTTTCAATAGGACCCCAGTCTCATTTAGGCATACAGGATCAATGGTGCTCACTTAATAAGCAATTATTCATTTGTTTTCGCCTCACTAAATAATGTGTGCTGTTGACCTTATTTACTTCAAACCCTACTCTGAATACAGTATTATGAATTTTTCCCGTGGTCTTTCCTATGATGCTCGACACTACAGAAATATTTATTGATTAATTTCGATGACACTGAGGGCATCATCCACATTTTGCAGATTGAAAACTGAGACACAGTAAGATTCAGCTCAAAAGTATCCAATAATTTTCTGAGCCTAATTTGAGACATCTCAGACCTGATTTTCCAGACTACTTAACAAGATTTTCAGAGGCTTATAACTTGACCAAATATGGGCAGATTTTCACAGTGATTGCAAAAAGCAAATCCCTGACACAAAGACCACCCTCTTGTCAAATTTCAAGCCTCTGTTCCAAAACATGGAGGCATTAGAACTTTTAAAAGAAAGGGTCACCAGAATTATTTTTAACATGGGCAAAATGTGTTATTCTCTAGCCCTGATCTCAGAAACAGCTGAACTATTTGGCTGATTTTTTCCCAAAACATTCACCTTGAGGCAGATGCCTAGTATGGAAAATTTCAGCCCCACTGGTTAATGTTTGGCAAAGCTACCAATAACTGAAAACTGGGTCTTATAATGGGCAATGTCAGGAAATCTTAATAGGTGGTGCTACCAGCCCTGCCTATAATTGCTTTAATAGATTACATGTATATAGAAAACTACAAAGGTAATTTATCCAATGCTTACGCTGCCAGTAGCAACATTTTCTTTCTTCATTGAGAATGCTTTGGTTTGTTCAAAGGAAGAACTGCAAATAACAATGTTAAATGTAATTTAATCATAAACATAAAGTGAAACATCAAGAAAAACACATACACCGAATCAATCTTGAACAAAAAACAGGTCTGTGAATTCCTCTTCCTTAAAAATGCCATAGTGTATTTCCCAAGCCCTTCCTTTTTATCATTAAAATGTTAACATAGCCAGACACAATAACCATGACTAATGCAGTGTCCTAAGTGCACACAGCACTTTACAAACTTGCAAATAGATGTCCGCCCCTAGGAATGTACTCAGCTATCAAACAGAACATAGAAGCAGTCTGAGGTACATGAAAAAGCAAAGCAAACCAAACCAATGCTAGGGAGCAGCATGAGTGCAAAGGACATTAGAACAAACAAAGCCATATTCTTATGTTGCTTATGAACGGATGGAGTGGAGATGATGCAAGCAGCCCCTCCTCTAGCCCAGATTTGCACCCAAATCTTGCACTGTGCACTCCCTAAGTGCAGGAGGCTGGAGTAGTTCTAGTATCACTTCAACAACCCTCCCAAATCAGAGAGTGGCCATGTACTGCTTACTTTCAGTACCTACCTGTCTTTATGCCTCAGGAGCTCTTTTTGAGGCAGAGTATTGCCTTTTTGACTCTCTCTCTTTAAAGAAGACACTAGAGTGAAAAAATGAAAAATACTTTTTTCAAGTCTTTATAGTTTGTTCAGACAGCTACAATAATTAAGAAGTGAGAAATAAAAAAGGAGAGAATGCAGATGAGGTGGAAGTGGGGCTGCTCTATAACTATATATGAATAGTGTATATTGACCTGGTTATTTGGATGTTTAAAGCCCTTCTGGGGGCTACCTAGTGTAAGAAATGCCTGTGTTTAGACTCCTGCAATAGTTTTGCAGAAAAGATGGAGGCCAAAATACTCTACTGCTCTAACTCTAGTGAAGTGAAAGGAGTTATGCTAGCAAAGAACTTGGCCCAGAGATTCCAAGAAAATACATTCTCACTTGATGAAAAATTATAATTCCTGCCCTCCACCCCACCAGCTCCCTCAAATATTAAGATGAGCCTACATCTCAAAATATTTTCATGTCATAGTCAAAGATGTTAGGCAGAGTGTTTTGTTGTTTCCCATGTTATGCTAATACACCTCTACCCCGATATAACGCGGCCCGATATAAGGCAGGTTCGCATACAAGGCGGTAAAGCTCTGACACGCTGCTCTGAGTAGCGTGCTGGGCCAGGCCGGGGCTGAGGGGTTCGATAAGGGGCAGAGGGTCTCAGGGGCAGTCAGGGGCTCCCCCCTCAAGGTCTGGGGGACAGGAGCAGTGGAAAGGCACTTTTGGGGGCCCCCCAGTCCCAGAGTGGCCCGAGGGATTAGCGGGGGGGGGGGGAGCTGGGAGCAGCCCGCTCTGCTTCCCTCACCCTGGCCCCAGCTGTGTCGCTCGGGGGAGGGGATTTGGGGGACGGGATCCCCCCTGCACTCACCGGCGGCGGGAAGCGGAGCAGCCCGGCCCCAGCCCGCTCCACTCCGCCAGCTCCCAGCCGTGGCGCTCCACTTCCCGCCAGGCAGGTGAGTGCAGAACCTTTCCCCAGCTGCCCCCCAGCAACATGGCTGGGGCTGGGGCAAGGAAAGCGGAGCGGAGCGGGCTGGGGCCGCGTCGCTCCGCTTCCCGCCGCAGGTGAGTGAAGAGGGCATCCTTTCCCCAACCTCCCCGCACTCACCGGCAGCGGGAAGCAGAGTGCCACAGCTGGGAGATAGCGAAGTGGAGCGAGCTGGGGCCGGGCTGCTCTGCTTCCCGCCGCTGCCGGTGAGTGCCTGTCAGGGGACAGTGGATAGGGGTCGGAGCAGTCAGGGGATAGGGGGGTTGAGTGGGGTCCTGGGGGTGATTAGGGACAGGGGTCTCTGGAGGAGGCGGTCAGGGAACAAGGAATGGGGGGGGCCAAAGCAAGTTTGATATAACGCGGTCTCACCTATAACGCAGTGAGACTTTTTGTCTCCCGAGGACAGCGTTATATCGGGGTAGAGGTGTATCAAGAAAAAAAGTTTAAAAAAAATTGCAGTGATAATATGAAATTGTTTCTTTTTGGTCTTGCTGTCATTTAAGTCAATAAGCCTGTTAAAATAAAACTGTTTTCTGCATACATCTGTTGTGCTGAATTCACCTATAATTTTGTCCATATACCCTTTATATCCATTCACAGCCATGCTTCTACTGCAAGCTACAAATGAACATTCAGAAAGGTATTTGCCTAGTCTAGGATATTTGTATATCTGTAATATATAGTAGCTGCTTTTAAAAGTTTATGTATTAATTATCTTTACTTACAGCTGTCAGGAGGAGTGTCCCCTTAGAAGTCTGACAATAATCTCCCTGTTGAACCTGACCTATTTCATTATGCAAAAACTGATTTGCTTCCATCTCACTATCTTTCATAAATATATAATTACCACAGAAGTCTTGCTAACCAAAAAACATGTCAATTTACACAATAGCTGCATCTTTTGCAATCTGAGAATACAATTATTGTTTAACTATTATACAGAAATAGGAGACACAAAACAAGGAATTGTTTGTTTCTCAGCACTAGAGCAATACATTAAAATAAACAAACAATAAACTTAGAAACTTTCCATATAAAGTGTTTCCCAGCAATATTGTAAGAGCTGTCAGCTAGGTAAAATGTTAAGCCTAAACATCTCTCTGAAAAGTGCATAACACTTTCTTTGTATATTTGCAAGAGGAAAAGAAATGCTCTCAGGTTGACAATTCCTATGCCATACTTCACCATAACATGTTTCATAAACTTATGGAAATGGAGGGGGGTTTCTAATGTAACACCATGTAGATTAGTACCAGCAGGTATTACTGTAATAACTAATAATGGCTATAAAAGTCAGAATAATTGAAGTGTCAGATAAATCAAAATGAATCTTTGACTAAAGTCAATTAGGAGTTGACAGGACAAAAAAGCATAAGCTGAAAAAACATGGAAGTTTCCCATTCCAGGAATTACTTATATTCAGATAGAGCCTGGCCACATGAGGGCCTTTAGGTACCTGAAGTCAATGATTTACTATTTCAATAGTGCCTGAATTTTATTCCAGTTTCTAACTTGGAATCTCAGCATCTAGACCTAGCTGAATTCAAACAACTGATAGAAAGGTGAAAGGCTTTGTATCCCTTTACCAAATCCTTGTGCTATTCAATCCCCTAAGGAAAAAAATTTCTTAGCAACTGATGTAGAAAGGTAAAATTAGGTTTTAGGAAAACATGGTATATTCAAAACACGGTATATTATATGTGCTCACTTTTCATTTGAGGTGTCTCTTCACTTTTATTTTCTGCACTGAAGACTTGAAGCAGTTCAGCAAAGTTAGCTCTTTCTGAGAGCAGCTCTTGGTAGGTCCCCATATGCGCTATCCTGCCATCTTCCATTACAATTATAACATCTGTCTGAGGCAGGAGTGTCAGGTTATGGGTCACTAAAATACGCGTCTGAAAAACACAAAACATTTCTTTTTTACCATATGAAAATGAAGTGTGTACAGGGTTCTTTTTTAAAAAAAGAAGGAGAGTTGCATATGGAATTGTCTTAGGAATTTATCTAGATACCTCTTTAAAACAACCAACTAGATTTGAAGAAATTGTTACCATTGTTACATACTACAATACACTAATTATCAAATTACACATTATTATGCTGCTGTTGAACATGTGGTTCTTAAGGCATGTTATATCAGCTTTACAAATAAAAATACTTCAGAATTAGGGAAGTGCTCATTTTTAATGATAACAGAAGACCATGAAAACTCGAGTTTCTTAGTAAGAGTCCCTCTAAATACAACTTAGTACCATATCTATGTTGATAGCAGCCCTGTTCATCTTGTTTAGGCATCTGTCACTACTAGTGTTTTCAGTACGGGAAACTCCTTTTCCAGGTGTTTATTACCAATAAAGCAAGTGAAGAAGAGGAGGGTAAGAGGGAAGTAAAAAGAGAAACATCTTCACTTCCACCAATCCATGAATTCCATAGCTACCAGCTAGCAGTAAATAATCTGCATAAATCAGTAATATTGTGGAAATTTACTTTTCACCAAGATATTTGAATCTTTTAACAAACTTTGGATGAGAAAACTCCGTCACCTGTCCACTCTTCCTCGGGGATTCCTTTGGTCACCAGAAAACCTTTTTGCCACTCACAGGCCTGGTCTACACTAGGACTTTAATTCGAATTTATCAGCGTTAATTCGAACTAACCGCTCAACCGTCCACACCAGGAAGCCATTTAATTCGAACTAGAGGGCTCTTTAGTTCGAATTTGGTACTCCACCCCGGCAGGTGGAGTAACGCTAAATTCGCACTTGCTAGCTCGAATTAGGCTTGGTGTGGATGCTAATCGAACTTAGCAGCTCCGGGAGCTATCCCACAGTTCACCACTCTGTTGACGCTCTGGACAGCATTCCGAGCTTGGATTCTCTGGCCAGCCACACAGGAAATGACCCGCGAAAATTTGAATTCATTTTCCTGTCTGGGCGGTTTGAATCTGACGTTCTGGTTGCACATCGGGGCGAGCTCCGCAGCACCTGCAACGATGCAGAGCTCTCCAGCAGAGGAGTCCGGGCAATCCCAGAATAGAAACAGGTCCCCAGCATGGAGTGACCGGGAAGTCCAGGATCTGATCGCTGTGTGGGGCGAGGAGTCTGTGCTCTCGGAGCTGCGCTCCAACAAGCGGAACGCGAAGACCTTCGAGAAGGTCTCTAAAGCCATGAAAGACAAAGGATACAGCCGGGATGCGATGCAGTGCCGCGTGAAAGTGAAGGACCCAAGACAAGGGTATCAAAAAGTCAGAGCGGCAAACGGACGCTCCGGAGCCCAGCCCCAGACATGCCGCTTCTACGAGGCACTGCATGCCATTCTAGGTGGGTCTGCCACCAGTGCCCCACCAGTGACGGTGGACTCCGAGGATGGAATAGTGTACCGGGACAGTTCCCCCTCCCTGTTCGCCGATGGGGAAGATGAGGAAGGGTCTGTTGAGGACGGCGCAGGCGACATCGAACCCACTCCCGCTTTCCTTGACAGCCAGGATCTCTTCATCACCCTCACAGAGATCCCCTACCAACCGTCCCCGCCCGTTAACCCGGACTCGGAATCAGGGGAAGGATCAGGCGGTAAGTGCTACAAACAGGGAAACATTTATTTTTTTAAGAAACAGGGATATATATAAAAAATAGAAATACTATATAACAATTTTTAAATATGAAACTATACAAACAGCAGGTCTACACAAACAGCAATGGAGCAATAGTCCTCTGGGGATAGTTCAAAAAAGCTCTCAGAGAGCAGCTGGAAAAGCCTCAGCAAGAGGTTTCTTGGGAGAGGTGCTTTATTGGGTGCTCTGTTGAAGCACACTCTTCCGCGCCAGGCCATCCTCAGGTAAAGGGGGACCATCGCCTCGACGAGCATGGCAGCGTATGGTCCTGGTCTGTGCAGGGCTTCTGTGAGCATCCACTCTCTCTGTGTGCGCCTGACACGCCTCAGGGTGATGTCGTTGTGGAAGTGCTGCATCTAATTAGTGGAATTAGTGTACTGTTACTATTGTGCATGGTAGACTTTTACTTTGCATAAGAATGACCCTCGCTTAACAGAGTTTTACTTTGCATAAGAATGACCCTTGCTTAACAGAGTTTTACTTTGCATAAGAATGACCCTCGCTTAACAGCCACGTGTTGCAGGCCACAGAGGAAACGCATACAGGGGTCTTTCCCATTCACTGGCTGGAGGTGCCGCATAACGCTCATCTTCTCTGCTTTGCACATTGCCTCCAGCAGGAGAGCACAGCTAAGCAGTAACTGATAAGCACTCTGTACTGTAAGGCTTACCAGGACTTTGTGTAAGAGGGATGCAGCTGTCTCTCCTCGCTTGTGCGCTATCCAGTGCAATCGCGCCGCCAATGAGAGCGTATTCCGAAATCTCGGACTAGTTCCGAGATCTCCTGAGACTTGGTTCCCTGTTTGGTCTTCTTAACTGAAACTGACTAGACTGTGTTTACTGTTGGCAAACATGTATTTGTTCAAGGAAATCACCTACTTTTTCGCATCACACAGCTTCGGCTCCTTCCCGGACTGCCCCGCCATCCCCCTCGCAGAGGCTGGCTCAGATTAGACGCCGAAAGAAAAAGACAAGGGACGACATGTTCCAGGAACTGATGGCCAGCTCCAGAGCGGAGGCGGCAGAGCAGAGACAGTCGAGGGAGAGCCTGTGTCAGCAGCATCGCACACACATGGAACGGGAGGATAGGTGGCGGCAGGAAGACCAGCAGGCGACTCAAACGCTGCTTGGTCTAATGAGGGAGCAAACGGACACGCTCCGGCGCCTTGTAGATGTTCTGCAAGACCGCAGTCAGGAGGAGAGCCCCTGCAGTGCATCTGCAACCGCCTCCAACGCCAAGAAGTCCTGTCCCCCCCTCACCCAAAGTGACAAGACGGAGGGGCGGTAGGGGCCGTGAGAACTGTCCCTGCACCGCAGCACACCGATAATGTTCGAGACAACTGTCGCGCTGTAAATTTGTACAAGCTCTTTCCTTAAAGCATCAACCAGTCCCAACTCCAAGTTCAAACCCCCCACTGTGTACTACATTATTAAAAACGGTTTTGTGTTACTGACTGTTTCCATCACGTTTCTGGTGTCAGAAGACTTTCTGTTGTTCTGTAGGGGGGGGGGTTGTAATTTCACTGCATAGCCCACAGTGCCATGCTACAGACTTGGCTGCAGGGTCAACTGCAGGGCACACACAGACTGCAGTCAGTAGGCACCAGGGACAGTCTGTGTGGTGTATGCTACACCGGGTCTTTCCTTGATGTGTATGCTTGTGCAGGGTCCTGGTGCCTGACATCCCAGAATGTAAAGGCAGGCTTCCCTTCACATGCACTTGGACCGTAGTCACGATCCTCCCCGGTGCCCTGAGCCCCAAAAAGAGCCCTCATCCAGGGGCAGATACTCACCCTTCCCCCACACCCCACACCCCTTCCAACGCCCAAACCCACAGCCGTCATGTTAAACCCTATCCAAAGACGGCACCCCTCGCCCCTTCCTGCAAACCCACCCATCAGTGCACACCTTAACCAGCACAGAGTGCTTCCATGTTTCAACGAAGAAAGAGAAATGCAAAGTCAACGAAAGATTTATTATTAATTACTAAAACATGTCCTTAGTTTTAAAACGTCCTTCGGAAGTGGGGGAAACTTGGTTTATGATCAGGCTCTCTGAAAATCAAGTGGACAGTCACAGGTTACCCTGCTCTGCGAGGAAACTCGCTTTCAAAGCCTCCCGGATGCATATCGCTTCCCGCTGGGATATTCTCTCAGCACGGGTGTCTGGCTGATCGTAAACAGCAGCCAGGCGATTTGCCTCAACCTCCCAAGCGGCCAAAAAGGTCTCGCCCTTGCTCTCACAAAGATTGTGGAGCACACAGCAAGCAGCAATAACTACGGGGATATTCTTTTCGCTGATGTCCGAGCGAGTCAGTAAGGTCCGCCATCTCCCCTTGAGACGTCCGAAAGCACACTTCACCACCATTCTGCACTTGCTCAGCCGGTAGTTGAAGAGTTCCTTTTCACTGTCCAAGGCGCCTGTATAGGGCTTCATGAGCCAGGGCATTAGCGGGTAGGCCGGGTCCCTGAGGATCACTGTAGGCATCTGCACATCCCCAACCGTTATTTTGTGGTCCGGGAAGAAAGTGCCTGCCTGGAGGCGTCTAAACAGACCAGAGTTCCTGAACACACGCGCGTCATGAACCTTGCCCGCCCACCCGACGTTGATGTTGGTAAAACGTCCCCTATGGTCCACCACAGCTTGCAGCACCATTGAAAAGTAGCCCTTTCGGTTAATGTACTCGCTGGCCTGGTGGGCTGGTGCCAGGATAGGGATGTGAGTCCCATCTATAGCCCCACCGCAGTTTGGGAATCCCATCGCGCGGCGAAGCCATCTATGATGACCTGGACATTTCCGACAGTCACTACCTTTGAGAGCAGTTGCTCAACGATTGCGTGGGCTACTTGAATGACAGCAATCCCCACGGTAGATTTGCCCACGCCAAAGTGGTTCGCTACTGACCGGTAGCTGTCTGGCGTGGCAAGTTTCCAGAGGGCTATGGCCACTCGCTTCTGCACACTCAGGGCTGCTCGCATCCTTGTGTCCTGGCGCTTCAGGGCAGGGGACAGCAAGTCACACAGTTCAAGGAAAGTGCCCTTACGCATCCTAAAGTTTCGCAGCCACTCTGTGTCATCCCAGACCTGCAGCACTATGCGGTCCCACCAGTCTGTGCTTGTTTCCCGGGCCCAGAATCGCCGTTCCACACCATGAACTTGACCCATTGCCACCATGATCTCCACTGCCCGGCGTACCCTGCTTTCTGAGAGGTCTGCGCCACTCTCCTCACCGTGCTGCCGGAGCCTCCTCGCCCGGTTTCTCAGCATCTGACTGTGGAAGAGGTGGACGATAACGTGCGAGGAGTTGACAACGGCCATAAGTGCAACGATGATCGCAGCGGGCTCCATGCTCGCAGTGCTGTGGCGTCCGCGCTGTAACCGACCAGACAAGGGCGCGAACAGATTTCCCGCCGGCGCTTTCAAGGAAGATAGGGAGGGCGGGATTGACGGTTCAATGACGACACATTTTTCCCCCCAGCATGCATTGGGGGGAAATCCCACAATTCCAATGGGCAGCGGGGAGTGCGGGAACTGTGGGATAGCTTCCCACAGTGCACCGCTTCCAAAGTCGAAGCTGGCCCCGTGAATGTGGACTCAGAAGTTCGAATTTGTGTATTTAGTATGGATACACAAATTCGACTTAAGTAGATTTGAAATAGTCCTGTAGTGTAGACAAGCCCACAGTGGATGCAACTTCCTATCAAGTAAATTTGGAAGTTGAATCTAGACAAATTCAAACTAGAAATAAGGTGCAAGTTTTTAACTGGGGCAGGTGGGGGTGTAACTAACCATTGGAACAACTTCCCAAAGGTTGTGGTGCATTCTCCATCACAAGCAGTTGTTTTAAAAGATATGCGGTAATTCAAACAGGAATTATTTGGGGAAGTTCTATGGCCTGTGTGTGATGCAGGATAACTAGATGATCGCAGTGGCTCCTTCTGGCCTCAGAATCTGTGAACTTAGGTCCTCCTTTCAGCCAGGTGAAGGATCAATGGTGACCACAAGGCCCTTCCTCCCTCCTCACAGATAGAATCCACAGCACTCCTAAAATCTCAGCCAGCTAATGAGCAAGGGGCAAGCTGGAAGCCCAATTATTATATGACTGTGACTGTATGGGTACATCTGTACTGCAATAAAAGACCCTTGTTGGCCAGTCAGTTGACTCAGGCTCCTGGGGCTAAAAACTGCAGTGAAGACATTCAGGCTCAGGCTGGAGGCCAGGCTCTGAAACCCCACAAGGAAGATGGGTCTCAGAGCCTGGGCTCCAGCCCAAGCCCAAACATCTACACTGTGCTTTTTAGCCCTGAGACCCGCAAGCCTGAGTCAGTTGCCCCAGACGTTGAAACTTGGTGCCACAGGTTTTTTATTGCAGTGTAGATGTACCCTTTGAGACTTCCAGATCAGCCCAGGTTAAGTGTTGACTGTGTCTGTGTTCATAAGCCTGCTTGATATGATTCAAATAGCACAATCAGCGGGGCTTCTGTTTTAACAAGGTGCTCGCTCTCTTTACCATAACAAGCCCAATCAGACACGATTGAAGATTTTCAATTTGCCTGTTGTACTATGTGAAGACTGATTTCTTTACCTTGTTTTTTAAGAGCCCCGAGGGCCCAATCAGCTTCTTGAAAAGATGCTTTCCAACATGTACATCTACAGCAGACAAGGGGTCATCCAGAAGATATAGGTCAGCATTACTGTAAACAGCTCTAGCCAGATTCACCCTCTGCTTCTGCCCCACACTTATATTCACTCCCTAGGAAAAGAAAAGCATTATTAGATCAAACCAGTCAAGAGAGACACCCATGATTTACTGTCATTCTGAACCAGCATGTCTAGCTCCTCTCAGTTACACTATACCACTAAGTGAAAATAGACTGTGTAAATCACTTCCAGAGGAGATACCACATACAAAACATATTTATGGTAGTTTTAATATATGTATATAATTTATTTTACATTCTTCTTCAAGGTTATAGGGTTAAAAGTAATTGTTTACAGCTTAAAACTGCTGTTGTAAGTCAACTGTAGAGCATGAAAGTACGGACACAGCTTTACTTCAAAAGAGGAACTTTTTAGAAGTGGCTATAAATCCCCTTACAGTTTTACAAATGTCCACTTAGCTTTATTTGAAAGAGTTTACAATCACGCTTTTTCCATTCTGGTTCCCTCGCTAACTTCGATAGGAGCTCTAGCAAACTCCCAAGCTTAGAACTAGAAAAGGATATGGCTGTATTTTATACAGTACATCTCCTTTGTGACAAACATATGTAACCTTTGAAAAAACAAGAGTGATTTGTGATAGGTGAAGTATCTGCATGATTGTGCAGAAGTTGGGAAAAGGGGTAGAGAGAGGAAAACAACATTATGGATTAAGGAAACTCTCTCCAGCTTGATACTAGTCCTGTAATAGCTTCATGTATTTTACCTATAAATAAAATAAGAGGTCCTGGACTAGGTGTACTTCCCAACCCTGTAGTTCTAACTAATGGGAAAACATTCTACTACTATATGTTACAGGCAAAATACTGTAATTATTGTACTGCTTCTATGAAGAGCGTGTTTATCTAATACACTAAGATGGCACCTTTATGATAGTTTCTTCCTTCTCTATCTTACAAAAGATCAAAAACATTTTTGTAAAAATAGTCAGGATTGGGATAAATACAGGAGAAATAGAAATAGTTTCATAAGAGGGTGCAGTAACTTATTAGCATGCCTCTGTTCCGACCACTAAGCCTTAAAGGAAACCCTGCAGATATAAAATGCATACACTTAAACAGTTTTTGTTTAACATGCTAAATGTCCCAGTTAACCATTTAAGGATGTATGGGTGGCTGACGTTAGAAACATAAACTTTATCCCTGATAAGCTTCTGGCTCCTGCTCTCTGATCTCCCAGCATTTTCTATGCAAGTTATATTACAAACCAGAGATCCGAAAGAGCTGACATACAAAGGGGGATCAGCTTAGTGATTTTTTTTTTAATAATTACCTAATTTTACAAAGTTTTTTATAGAAATATTTTTATCCTCTATAAGAGGGAAGCACTGGAAACAATTAGCAGAGTAACAGTGACAACAACAATAATTACTCCATCATTTTTTAAAGTCAGTTTCATAAAGTTTGTTTGGACATTTTTGTTTTACTTTTTTAAAGGGGCTAAAACAATTAAAATTAAAAGATTAAGACACAAAAGTGGTATCTGACAATTTTTCCAGCAACATATCCAGGCAAACAAGGTAGATTATGGAATGAATAACAAAATCCAAAACAAAATAGAGATGGAGGTTTTCAGAAGCAACCAGCATTGGCCTAAGTCTGTTCCCACTGATTTCATTTGGGGCAGAGTTAGGCCTTTCCAGTAGTTTTCATGTTTGATGTCAATTAAGCTACGTCTAACACTAGAGAAGTTACAGAAGCGCAGCTGTAAGATCTCTCATGTAGCCGCTCTATGCTGATGGGAGAGAGCTCTCCTGTCAACATAATTAATCCACCCCCAATGTGTGGCGGTAGCTATGTTGGCAGGAGAAGCTCTCCTGTCGACATAGCGCTGTGCACAGCAGTGCTTATGCTGGCATAATTTATGTCACTCAGGGGGGTGGAATATTCACATCACTAAGCGACATAAGTTTTGCTGACATAAATGTAGTGCAGACATAGCATTAGCAAATGCATTTGGAAGATATTGTGACCTAGAGCTCAGCTGAGTGACTGCATGTGATGTTTCAAGTTCTTACCCTTTCTCCAATCTCTGTTTGATCCCCATTTGGTAACTGCTCCAAATCTGGTAGTAGAGCACAGGCCTCCAAAACCCTCTCATAATATGGCCTGTTCAGACCTGATCCAAAAAGAATATTTTCTTGCAAAATGGAATTCTGAATCCAGGCCTGCTGGGAAACATAAGCCACTGAACCCTAAATAAAGAGAAAAGGCAAAATATTCTCATTTGGACAGTTCTTAAAATGCTATCCTACCACATGTAGAACATCTGCTGTTCAAATTATATTTCAAAGTAAAGTCATTGGTTATTACTTCTAAATATTAGCACAGTCAAACTGTTAGAATTCTAAAAAGTCAATGTTCCAGATCAAGCTGTTGAAGATACTGGCTGAAATACTGTACATGTTATGAGCACATGCGTACACTATACTCTGTCACCCTTACACACATTGAGTAAAATCTTACTCATTGAGTAGCCTCACTGAGAGCCATTGGACTTCTTGCATACTAAGGTATTACTCAATGCACATATAGGTAGCAAAACTGGACCTGTACTTAGTATGTGGCAAATACAGGAAGATTATGTTTTGGTTTAACTTGCACTTTTTAAGTAAAACCAGTTTTGAAGCATTGCTCAATTGGAATAACAAGGTGAAGTACTGCTTAATTGTGGACACTCCTGTGGTTAGTTACACAGTGTCTTTATGTATCACTGATGATCCAGCTGGATAAAAATGTCAGCCACTAGAAACTAACATGGTTTTATGGGACAGGAGTGATGATTTTAAGAGCTCCTGACTATATGATCATAGTGGATCCTTCTGATTTAAATGCATAAATCTATGAAAAGCTATTAATTTTGTTAAGAAATATGATGAGATTCATTGACATCATCCTCCACCCAATGAATCCATACTAACTCTTCAGTAGCATACTCTATATAGTTCCCTGTCCCAAAGAGGGCACTCCCCCCCTTTTTTTTGTTGTTTTTTTGATTTCCACTAAAATGTACTAAATTTATTCGCTTACTGTAAATTAGCAAGAGACTTCAGACTCCTCTTATTTAAACATTAGTGAAAGGCAATATGATCTAACGGATTTACATAGGAATGGAAGGACTACCAAATTCTAATCTTACTTCAAAGTGACTCAAACTCAGGAGTTACTTGACAACTCTGCACTTATCAGTATTACGGTGATTGGTTAATCTATTTACAGTGTTTGGAATGATAAATATTATTATTAGTGTGGGCTATATTGAGAGATTATCTTTCTGCATAGTTATTTTAGCCTAATATAAGCCTCTTTAAATTCTATTTTATTGTGATGGGCACTTGGACACTTCCCTCACTCTGTTCAACCACAGAAAAAGTTTATGCCAAGGGCGCTGTTATCAATCAGAGGGGCAGAATGAACTTCCTTCCATCTCTGCCCACAACTCACTTTCTCCCATTTAAATGGTTTCTCTCCTTTCTATGTGTAAGCCATTGTGAAATGGCTGACTGTCTCCTGCAAACCTATATCATTGCTCCAAATGAGTTATGGTTGTATCACTCTTCTAAACCAGCCTCTGTAGGATGTGTAGGCTTGATGCATGACCTTAATCCTAAGGATTTTTGCAATGAATAATTATAGATTTACTAAAAATGAAGACTAAATCATATTAGTTTTAGTGTAGGTGGCTGCGAATCAGTTAACTTGACAAGCAACATGAATGCCACCCAGTCATTTTTTCAAGGGATCCAATGGTCAGCATATTAAAAGAAATGCTTCCATTGTCAATATATTTTATTATATTCACAAATAAACCATCTTCTGTAAAACAGTCATATTGTAATAGTGTAACTGCAGAGACAAGAAATAAAATCAACTTTACTTTTCTTTGGACTGTTCCTTCAAACTTGTTCATTTCTCCAAGAATAGCAGAAAGGAGAGATGATTTTCCAGATCCAACCTGCCCCACAACAGCAACTAAAGAGCCTTCCGCGATCTTCATGTTCAAACTGGAAACATTTAGGAAGACAAACAACAGTTATCCTCTATAAACACTGTACTGTGTATAGAGTAGAATCCTCTTTAGTGGACACTGAATGGTAAAAATACAGCCTACTCTACTGTGATTGAGGAGGTGAATATTTCAGTTTGGATACCTGTGACTAGAGCATACTCTAGAGCCCTGAAAAGCTATGGCTGTAAGGAGACTGTAGTGTCTCTCTGAGTGTTAAAAAGTCACCATACACTATCAGTTGCAGAATCGGGGCAACAGTGCAGTAGGAAGCCATGGCACAGTACAAGATTAACAGTAAGAGACCATGTAAGTTACAAAAGGAAAACAAAAACACCCTGTTTGATTCGTAGCTATTTTCACAAATGCTTTCAGGGGGCATAGTGGTCCGGCTCGTGCAGCTACACAGAGGTACTGGGCCATCTTGTGCCTTCACGTCCCTGTTCTGGCTACCTGCATCACGAGTAACAATGCGGTTGAAGAAGCAGGATCTGTAAGGGCTCCACGTTCAGTCCCTGTGCAGGTGAGTGAATGCAGACAGAGCAGAATCTTGGCCTCCCTCTTCCCCCTACACATCTGGTCACATAGCAGTGCCAGCACCTCAGGAAGCACGCGCTGTTCTGAGTTTATTCTATTTCCTGAGTAGTGGAGAGATGGGGAATACTGTGGTCTCGGGAGTCAGCCTCTTACCTTGCTATTCTGGGACATCACAACCTGCTGCACCTTGCACTAGGCAGACTGTAATGTCTTCATCTAGCCCAGGGGTCGGCAACCTCTGGCACGCAGCTCGCCAGGGTAAGCACCCTAGCGGGCCGGGCCAGTTTGTTTACCTGCCGCATCAGCAGGTTTGGCCGATTACAGCTCCCACTGGCCGCGATTCGCCGTCCCAGGCCAATGGGGGTGGCGGGAAGCCGCAGCCAGCACACCCCTCGCCTGCGCCACTTCCCGCTGCCCCCATTGGCCTGGGACGGCGAACCGCGGCCAATGGAAGCCGCGATCAGCTGAACCTGCCATGTCGGCAGGTAAACAAACTGGCCCGGCCCACCAGGGTGCTTACCCTGGCAAGCCGCGTGCCAGAGTTTGCTGAAACCTGATCTAGCCAAAAGCTATGTAAACTCAGCCCAGCAGAATGTGATGCCTGTACAGATTCTTGTTCAAAGTTACTTCACAAACCTAAGACTTGATTCTTACTTATTTAAGACTGAAGGTCCAGTCGTCTCCCATCGGAAAGAAGCACCAATAAATCCCACAGCATGATCTGTTGCAATAAAGAGAAATCAACAATAAGTTACAGAGGCATCCTCTCAGTTGATATTGCTGGCTAATCAATTTGTTCCTGCAGACACTGAATAACAACAACAACAACAAAATCCTGCTTACTTCCACTGTAGTTTGTGTCAACGTCTTGAGGGTTAAGGTCTTCAGAATATAAAAAATCCTCTAAACGACTCAGAGAAACCTTTGTCTGTAGAATGCACAAACATTTATGCTATTTGAGTTTTTAAGCAATTCTTCATATATTCACCAATAAAGAAGCATGTCTATTAATTTATTTTGAGATGGGCAATGAAGATCTTGGCACTAAAGAGAAAATGTTTTCCTTACGTACGTTCATAAAGGTAGCTGCAGATTTAGGCCAGTGGTCCCCAAATTGTGGGGCGCATCCCTGTAGGGAAGCACGGAGGAATGTTCCAGGGGGCATGGCGGGGCCTAGGCCAGCCCCCAGAGGGAACAGGGAGGGAGGGCCACCCAGCCCTTCTCTGCCCCTATCAGAGGGGTAGCCGTGTTAGTCTGGTTCTGTAGAAGTAGCAAAGAATCCTGTGGCACCTTATAGACTAACAGACGTTTTGCAGCATGAGCTTTCGTGGGTGAATACCCACTTCTTCGGATGCAGGTGACCTGCATCCGAAGAAGTGGGTATTCACCCACGAAAGCTCATGCTGCAAAACGTCTGTTAGTCTATAAGGTGCCACAGGATTCTTTGCTGCTTCTCTGCCCCTGTATCTGCTCCAGCCCCACTCCCAGCCCTGCCCCCATGCTCAACCTCAGCCCCGATTGCAGCCCCAGCCCTGACCCCAGCCAGGACTCCATTCCCAGACCTACCCCAGCTGCGGCCCCAGCCTCGGCCCCCTTACCCCTATCCATGTTCCCCCGCCCAAGCTGTGGCCCCATTCCCGGCTCCAGCGGGAACATGGACAGGAGTGTAGAGGAAAATTTACAGAGGGCCTTTAGATCTTTGGTCAAGGTAGTAGGCCTGAAGTATTAGTTGAGCTTGCTTCTGTGTGTAAGGAGTATGAGGAGGCAAAGTGGAAAGACCCCAAACACAATTAGCCATAGCCAAGCTTGTTAAATATAACTGCAATGGAAGCATTAGAAAAGTCAAACCACAGAAGAACTGGATTGGGAATAACAATAGCAGGAAAAGCCAAATAAGGGAGATCATTGTTTCTTTTCACTTTTGACCTGCATTAAATTTTGCAATGTATTCCAAATAAGGTAATTAATACAGAAGTATGTGTAATTAGTCTGTGGTTTTAAGCTTTAAAAGGCTTGCATGTTCCTTGAATTGGGGGGCAGCTACTGAGAGCTATTACCCCCCTGCGCTTGTAATCAATAATGGAGCCTCAGGCTGATCTGATCCAAACTCAACGTGTGGTCAATTTTCCACAACAGGGGCAAGGAGGGGCGCAACCCTGAAAAGTTTGGAGACCACTGGTTTAGGCTGACAGCAGTATTCATTCAAACACCACACCCTGTTAGACAACATTGATGCTCATGTCCCAGTGGGAAGTAGGCTCTGCTGACTCACAAAGGTTGTGTTTTCATTGACAAAAAAAAAAAAAAAAGGTGCTTTAGCTATTATTCTACTGGAAAAACATAGTGGAGACAATGCACTTTAGTTTTATTTAAGGTAAATTAAGCAAAGTTAACCACAGGTTGGGGTATAGTGCTGACCAGCTAGCTACCTTGTGGCAAACACTACGAGTGACTTGTTTCCATGCTCGTTAGTTATCTTGCTGTTTAAAAAACACCCCTGTGTCAGTGGAGACAAAGTCTGAGACAGGTGGTTTGTAGATTAGCTCTCTGGAAGAGAGAGAGAACATTTAGCGTATAAACTGAGCAGTCCTAAGGCAGCAGTCAAGCTGGGGGAGATTGAGCTCAATTTTGTTATAATACTGCTAATTTCTAGGTTAATAAAACCAAACCCCAGGTCGAGTTCTGATTCAGCATAGTTTGTTGCCCACATCTGACAACAGGATGGAGAGGGCATCTGTTTACAATGGCCTTGCCACTTTACAAGAAGCTGAGCTACATACAGAAACAGTAGATAGAGCACAAGTAGAAATAGGAACAGTACTCATGCCACCTGCTGGTCATTCCTTATTATAAGTTAACATACTTCAAAAGAGAATATACAGGCAAGTTGCATTGTAGGCACATTTAACATGTGCGAATTCAGCTTTGAGCAGTCGGCAAAAACAGGGGAAAAAACGAAAAACAATATAAAAACTGCATCTGTAGTACAGGTGATTCTGCCCGCCATTCAACTCAATGAGTGTTTCACTATATGCGGTTTTCGCTTTATGCACTAACCGCGGAACAGAACCCCCACGTAAGATGAGACTTGCCTGTACTCTGAAACCCCTTCCAACACCAGTGCCTCTCCCGCCCCATAAAGACATGAAAATTTCAACAAAATATAACTAGAAATAATCAGGTGGTTTAACCTTCATCTAAAAATAAACCACATAACACTGGAGATTAATAAAGGGCCATAAATGTCATCCTTTTTTGACACCTATTCATATTTGGTTTAGGTTTTACCTGGGCTACGGCAGAGATCACTGTTGGCAAATCAAACAAAGGCAGTCGCAAAATATTAAACAAAGAGATAGATGTAAAAACTTTAGTTGCAGTTAGGACATTCTCTTCATCCAGCAGAAAATAGACTCCAAATGTAGCCAATGAGACCTTTAAAAAAAAAAAAAGGGAGGGGAGGGAGGGGAGATGAGGTGATTATTTTTCCATTACTTGTCCCATCCTGCTTAGTTTTATTTTTCAATGATTCCTGCTACAAAAATATGATGGTAGCAATTAAGAGCTGGATGTTGACTACAGCTTAAAGCAATAAACTGTGCTACTATTCATGAATTAAAACTAACATACTTCTGTCTACAGACTAAATACAAGCTGTTATATCTTGTGGTATAAAATTCCATTTCATAATTAAGTTTGTACACAGATAATATTCCCATTGGATTTCCATTAGATTTCAGTCTATGTGAAGGTCTCAGTAGTCTCCATTTGTTGTTAGAACTGGGCAGGAAACTTATTTTTGGTTCTGAATTGGGACAAAAAATCAATCTCAAATATTTATGGACTGACAGTGTGAGGAAACATTACATTCAGTGCACATGAAACAAGCTAATTTATAGTAAATATAATTTAAAAATGAAAATAGTCAAAACTGATTTTGTGTCAGTTTTGACTATTTTCATTTTTAAATTTTATTTACTATAAATTAGCTTGTATTTCAAAATGAAAAGTCATTTTAAACTAAAGAAAAGGACACTTTTCTTTCAAAAATGTCAAAATTGGAAACTGGCCACTTTGAAATTTTTCCAGTTTTTTTCCCATAAGAAGTGTCAAAACTGGCCCTCTCTCATGAACAGTTTTTGTTTCAATGAATCGCCACTTTCTGAAGAAAAATATTTAAGTCGACAAATTCCCAACCAGCTCGAGTTTCAGGCCCCTATCTACCTTATTAAATGGTCATGAGAGATTACCTAGGTTTTACTATTCCTAAACACATCTGACATTCTAATAAAGGCCAAATTCTCTGCAGCTTTAAATGGACAAAGCCACTGAAGTCAATGAAGCTGCAGCCAAATATATATCACCAAAGAATTTGGACATGTACACATTGCATGGGTGCTCTGAAAGTCACGTTAACTAACCTAGGCATTTCACACAGAATGGGTATACAGTTGAACCCTGTTATGTCGCCGGCCTAGGGGTTTGCCAAAAAGCGTCGAGATAACCGATGATCGAGATAAGGCGAAGCGGGGACCGGGTAAGCGGGGCCGGGCGGGCGGGCGGCAGGCGAAGCGGGGACCGGGTAAGCGGGGCCGGGCGGGCGCGGGGCGGGAGCGGGAAGCGGGGCGGGTACGCAGGGCTGGGGACGCGGGGCTGGGGAGCCGGGGAGCGGGTGGCCGGGGAAGCGGGGCGGGCGGGCGGGTGGCACGCGACGCGGGGACCGGGTATGCGGGGCCGGGCGGGCGGGCAGGGACCGAGCGGGCAGGCGGGGACCGGGAAGCGGGCCGGGCGGGGCGGGCGGCGGGACCAGCGGCGGGCCGGGCGGACGGGCGGGAGCTGGGCGGCTGGGGCGCGGGAGCGGGCGGCTGGGGGCGGTGGGTCGGGGCGGCGGGAGCCGGGCCGCGGCTGGGCGGCTGGGGCTGGGGAGCCGGGGGGTCGGGGACGCGGGGAGCCGGGCGGCCGGGGACACCGGGCGGGAGCCGGGCAGCCGGGGACGCGGGGCCAGGGCAGGAGTCGCATGGCTGGGGACGCGGGGCCAGGGCAGGAGTCGCGTGGCCGGGGAGGGATGCGGCAGGAGCCGGGCAGGGCCGCCGCCGGAGTTAGTAGTTTACCGGTAAGTGGCAAATTCGGCGCTCTTCTGTGCTCGAGATATTAGGGTTCGGCGAGATTAAAGAATCGACATAACCGATGAGAAACCGATAAGACAAAGAGGGAGTTTGGCGGTTCCACTTCTAAAACGTCGACTTAATACGATTGGCAAGTTAACCAAGGTCGAGATAAATGGGTTCGACTGTATTTTAAAGGCTTATGTTTTGTTAAAGATAATAAAAAGGAGAAAAAGAGTGATAGCTAACTACAAAAATGGATATTGTTAAGTAACACACCATAAAAGGAATACAGGTTAAAGTTAGCATGGAGAAAGTTGTCAGGTACCCAGAAGACTTCAGAACATCTATTTCATGTTCTCGAATTTCCACAACCTTCTTCTGATATGAAGGTTCCCATGCATAAAGTTTAAGAATCTAAATACAAATAAATAGAAAATTACATCTTAGTAAATCAACAGCAGTGATCATGATTGTTAAAATGAGTTTAAATTCCAAAAATGTATCTGAAAATGTTGAATACAAAAGTGTAAATATCCAACACGTGCCCTTTCCAGTGGATAGCTTCTAAAAATAAAATATTGTCCAAGCAAGACCCAATATAACCCAAAATGAGATTCATTATGAAGAATGCTATAGTGTAGCCACCTTGAGCTCTATACATTTCACGGTGCCCATTTTGGTGGATTACTTATTATTCCAGGTTACTACTATCAGCATACATCCCCTATACATTTTAATTTATTAAATTTATCCACAGAGGTGCCACCATCTGACTTCATTGTAAACCTCTTCTATCACTTACTGATGTGGGAAAGTATCAGTATGGTAAGCCACACACTTATTTCATGTTCCTGGTGCACAGCATGTAAGACTGATCATCTCCAGGTGATGTGCTCAGATAATATTTTTATTTAATAAGGAAGTAAATTTAAAGTGTGGCCAAAGGACACCTGAAAACATCCTTTACTATTATCCAGAACACCAGACAGAGGAATTACATATACAAGTAGGGCCTAACCCTTTAGCTACGTGAGTAGTTTAATTGAAGCAAATGTGCCCATAGAATCTGGAAAGAAACTCTTGGGATCCATCTACATGAAAGATACAATATAAGGTGGTAAAAGAACACAAAATGCTGAAGAAAGGAAAGGTCTCAGGCTTTGTATTGGCAAATAGCTGCCAGTCCATCATACTAGCATTTTCATGATGAAAATATTCTCTACCTTACTTGCAACCAAGAAGTAACATATTAAAGTGTATTATATACATTTTATAGCAGCACCAATGTCTATGGTTAGAAATCCACAAACTTCAGAAAAATGTAGAATTAACTGTGAATAATTTGAAGTACTGGCTAGATTTAAAAATTGAAGAAGCATAAATGACAAATAGATTTTCAGAAACAAGAACAAATTTGAAACACTCAATATTGTTCTTCAAGAAAAGTGAAGTTTTAGTGAAGATTTCCAACCATCTAATGACAAACTATCTGTGCTGATTAAAAAATAAAACAAGAGAACAAGATCAAAATATCATGGATAATCTATATTTTATAATCATATCTCTTATGTTAATAATGCTTTAAATAACCACTTTAAGTAGTTATATAACAGAACATATTTTCCCCTAAATTGTTCTTTCCTACATTATCAGCTGAAAGGTTCAGTGACAAAAACCCTGCTTTTCTGAATAACATAGTCGCTCATCTTATTAGGCAGAACAATGAAACTCATTAGCTGTTTGTATTACCTTTATTCCATGCAAGATTTCATTTAGTAGCTTAACTCGTTGATCTGTATTCTTCATTTGGCTTTTCTAGTTTAAAAAAAGAGAGCAATGCTTACAATTTTTTAAAAAACATCAGAGATTCAAACATACTTTGTGTACTTCAGACAGTGAACACTGCTACTACTTGATTATTGACTCTCTTGGGAAAAAAAAATACTTGTACTTAGGGTGACCAGATGTCCCAATTTTATAAGGACAATCCCGATATTTGAGCCTTTTTTTTAATATATGGGCTCCTATTACCTCCCCATCCTCTGTCCCAATTTTTCACACTTGCTATCTGGTCATCCTACTTAAACTGTACACCTTACATTGTCAAATGTACTTCACGTTCGGTGTCTGACATTATTATACCCAATCAAATAATCCATTATATGATAAAAGGATTGGTATGTCCTTTCTAAGGCCTGGTCTACACTGGGGGGGGGGGGTCGATCTAAGGTACGCAACTTCAGCTACGTGAATAGCGTAGCTGAAGTCGAAGTACCTTAGCTCGAATTACTTACCATCCTCACGGCGCAGGATCGACGTCTGCGGCTCCCCATGTCGACTCCGTACCGCCATTCGCGTTGCTGGAGTTCCGGAGTCGACAGGAGCACAATCGGGGTTCGATATATCGCGTCTAGATGAGACGTGATATATCAAACTCCGAGAAATCAATTGCTACCAGCTGATCCGGCAGGTAGTGAAGACATACCCTAATAGCACTTTTTCTTTAAAAAAAATCATCTTGATTTTTTGTAATACTTCCTGCAGCATGACTACAGTAATAACTGCATTTCTTAGATTCTAATTAAAAGCTTCATAATTGGAGTTTCAGTTTTCAGTATTCTAGAATTACAAAATAGATTAATCTTAAAAATGCTTAAACATCTAAACTATGATTTATAAAAAAAAATTGTGATGTTGATTCCTTAAAGTCTTGAATAGATTATTCACCATATTTTTCCATGGAGTAGTAACCATTTACCACTTGATCTTACTTTAATAGTCACTGACAAGGAGTCAAATCCTGCTCACCTACCACATGTAAGTAGTCCCAAAAAACTGATTAAACTATTTCTGTGACAAAAGCAAACAGAATTTGGCCCGGTCTGATTTGTGAGATGTGAAGGAATACTTAGGTTAAAGAGCATATTTTGAAAAATAAATTCCTTTCCTCGGTTACTGATAACATCTTTGATTAGTAAAAACTGAATTTTTAAAAAATCCTCTCTTCTTACTATTTATGCTATATTTAATTGTGTATTTCACTCAACTTGCACAATGAAAACATGCTAGTCAGTTTCTCTTAGCATCTTTCACTCTCTGGTTATTAGGATACTTAGGCAGAACACTTTGGGTTGCAAAGAGTGGCCAAGATCACTGCACTCTCCCTCACCTTTCTTCTTCTCCTTTCACATCACTGACAAGATCTGTATGGTGAGGGGAACTTCTGTGTAAGAATCTGCCCTCCCCCTTCCTCCTGGTGGAGGTCAGCTGCTTCTGTGGCACTGTTTTCACAGACACATAGGCCAGACCTCTCCAGAGGTCCATGGCCCTCACTGCATGAGCAGCTGGAAACAGGGTATGCTGGGGAATACAAATAGCTTCCCTTATAGCCCTGTAAAGTTTCCTTGGAAAAGATAATAGTTTGCGCTGTTTTTATTCTTTCTGTGGAGCATGGGCAGCTGTGGCCAGGGGAAGTCCATGATAAAACAGTGCCAAAGGAGATGTGGTATCAGGGAGCCAGAGAGAGGGGTTCTGGAGGTTAGGATGTTGTGGAGGCAGGATTCAGAGTGGGTCGTGCAGCCTATTCTGAGTATTGGGGGACTAATCTGCCCCCCCACACACACCTCAATGGGATGGTGTGAGTCAGAGCATGAAAGTGAAATCTCTGTGAGAGGATCCTCGCAAAGGTCTCTTTCCCTCCTGCACCTTTTAGTACAGACCATGGCCGGATAATTTCATCTCTGCTGAGGAAGGTCACTTATTCCACTTCCCAACCCCCACTTTAATTAATTATAGTAATCATGGAAAGGTTTGTAAAAGCTTTTTTGTTAATTAAACCTAGATTTAGGGCCTAAATCAACTGTGTATTATTAATTAAAATGTATTGACTTACTGGCACACTCACTTCTGTGACTAACTCTTGTCAGTATTTCACACTGTAAGCAGAGCGTCTGGTTTGTGGTGTTTATCTTTAGGCATATGATTTTTTTAAAAGACCCGCTCTTTACTGACAGAAGTGAAGGCATATAACACCTAGTCAACATCCTATGCTCCTGGGGATTAACTCCCAAAAACATATGGGCTACCTGTCCTATTTCCTTTTCCTTCTTCACCCCTAAAGACAACTGTGAACAAGGAAAAGACTTAGGCCCAAATCAGTTGCTGACTCAAAAGCGCTTCGGATGCAATTGTGAAAAATCAGGAAAGGGGGGGGGGGAATAGTTGCCTATATAAGACAAAGCCCTGAATATCGGGACTATCCCTATAAATATCGGGACTATCCCTATAAATTCAGGACATCTGATCACCCTATTTAGCACTCTACATGGGTGCAGCAGGTGTAGGATGCGGACCTTTGGATTTTTGACTTCCATTTTATTTAATAATAAGCTCCTGAAAACACACCTTACTATTTTGTTGGTATTTTAGTCAGTTTTAACCTAAAACCAGAAATCCTAACTATTGCCCCAAATTTGCCAACAATGAGTTGAATAGGATGACTTGTGTGTAAAGTTAAGCACATGCATAAGTGTTTGTAGGATCAGGGCCTATAACACTTCTACAGATAAACAAAATCTCTTCTCTTTATTGTTTTTTGTTTATAGATAAAGTTTAGTGATCTAAATATTGATTGATTAGCTACCAAAAGCTCCCCCTCCAACAAAGAGAGCTGTGACTTTGGTTATTTTGTGCCTACATTAGTTTTACACTCATGTTTAAAAAAATCAGCTCTTCATTGTAACACCACAATTTTGCCAGCATTTACATTCAGATTTCTTACCCTCAGCTGTTTTACTTTTGCAGCAACAAAAGCATTTATAGGTATAACCAAAACGAGCACTGCAACACCTGCTAGCACTGATGGGCCCAGTTCTTGCCAGAGAAAGACTATAGCCATCAGGATCTGAAAAGGTGCTGACCATAGAAGGTTGAGGTTTACAGTCAGTTCCATAAGTTGTTGGGCATCTGCTGACATCAAATTAACAATTTCACCAGTTGTATATTTTCTCCGTGAAGAATTAGCTAAGCTTAAAGCCTGCAACAACAGCAAGAAACCAAAGTGTACGGTTATAAAATGAAGTAAAAAGATGGAGTAAAAAAGAAAGCATCTTTGCCTCATTTGCTATCACTACAGTACAGTAAATACTTTGTAGCTCACAAACTCCACATAGACCAGCTATAAAGATAACTTCTCTATCTCCAGCTTTGAGCTTTGTTAGCACCTAAGCTCCCTTGCTTTGAATGAGACAGGGCCCACTACATGTTTTACTACAATCTGGTATTAGCTATGCACATATTTGCAGAGTTCACCTAAAACATCAGGTGAAAGTTATTTTAAAAAACCACAACAGTTCCTAAACTATTGTGCATACTGCAGCTTTCAGAGTAGCACTGCTGTGCCAAACCCAATTTTCACTAAAATGCTGAAGATCTCAACTTTCTCCCCTAGAGAGGAGATTTCCTGGCCAAAATTTCAGCTTTCTGCTCCCACCACTTCAATGCTAGAGCAATTTAAGGAAAGGTTGCATAAGTAGTTCTTATTTTTTAAAAAAGAGCTAGAGATGGAGGAGAATTCAGCCTTCTTTTTGCTCAAAAATGGATGAATCATTTTTGTTCAAACTTAACACCACATACATGCAGACACAGGCACAGCCCTCCACCTTTACACACAAACCCAGGCTGGAAAATTTCAGGTTAAAAAAAAAAAGTTTTAGAGAACAGTAAGCAAGTGAAAAAGGGGGTAGCTCCCAATCCCGCAACCTGCCCTGCGCTGGCAGACCCCTATATCTTCACGGATTTTGCACTGATGCAGCGCTTCCCCCATTTAATTGTAGGATGGGACTCTTAGAATGGAAACATGAAATTTTAACTTCAACTGTTGCTAGTGTTCCAGTTATAGTTCAGGCATCTTTATTAATATTCTCATTAATCTACAATATCTTTGTTTTTGTAGCACTTCTTCTATTTTTCAAAACTGAGACAGTTGCCCTTTTTAGAGGTTAGGGGATAACGTCAGAAGAAGCAGTTACCTTTTTGTATAGCAGGCCAACAGCAGCAGTCTTAATTTTGACAGCAGTGAGCATATTGAAACGCTGGTATAACTGATGGACAAGTGTCTGCAAGACAACCACGACAAGAAGAGCAGTGGCATAGCCGTATCCCTTCCAGTGTAAATCAGAGTGATTTTCAAACAAAATTATCATTTCCCTACAAATGAAGGAATACAAAGTTTTAAAATCTGAGCATTAATCAACAATATGCATCTGGCAAACGGGTTAAGTAAAATTGATTTATTTACAATCCGTGTAGTTATTATATCCATTTTGCACAGGTCGAAATGAGTCTAAAAGGTGCAAGACAGTGGAGAACTAGGATACTCAAAATGGGGGGTGGATGGAAGAGCATTCATCTGTGTGCTACTGTGCTACCTTTGAAACAATTCTCAAATGCTGTTTCACGGAGAGGGACGTTGCTGCTGATTTCACTGGTAACGGAGCACAAATACAGGGTGGTTAAAAAAAAAATCTATCTTTTTTTGTTAGAAATATAGAATAAAAAAAAATCAGTATTTGCCAAATGGAAAAGGATAAAAAAAATCAGAAGTCAAAATTAAGTTTTGTTACTAGCTTGAAAACAGACTACTACTAACAAGTGAGTATAATAAACAATACAGAGCAGTGTTTCCTAAACTTGTTCCACCACTTGTGTAGGGAAAGCCCCTGGCGGGCTGGGCCGGTTTGTTTACCTGCTGCGTCTGCAGGTCCAGCCGATCGCAGCTCCGTCGGCCCGCGCCACTTCCCGCAGCTCCCATTGGCCTGGAGCAGCGAACCACGGCCAGTGGGAGCTGCGATCAGCCAGACCTGCGGATGCAGCAGATTAACAAACTGGCCCAGACCACCAGGGGGCTTACCCTACATAAGCGGCGGAACAAGTTTGGGAAACACTAATATAGAGTAATTGACGGTGTCATTCTAACATTTCCTTTCAGACAATCACAGATACAACTCTCAGCCAGGTTAATTTTTAGCACAAATTGTTCCATGTCTGAGGGTGGCAGCCGCAACAGTCTAAAGGTTAACACTAATCGCTTATGTTCATAAATTCTCTGATAACCAACCAGGTGAACAACTGTGTTAAACACCTTCCCTTTGTTGATAAAAATCACTTCCTTCTCTCCCATGGCAGAGTCATTTTCAGTCTTCAATTAAACCTGAATTGTAGTTATTATATCACAAAACTTCCATGCTTTTGTGACTGAGATGTAGGTTTTTCTTTTTTGTTCAACTGCTCCCGCAAACAAGAAAAATCTACACCTAAGCAACAAAAGCATGGAAGTTCAGAGTTTTGACTCTGAATTTAAGCTAACACTTAATATGTACCTTTTGAGTTAGTCTGAGCATCAGCCTTCAATTAGCTTTGCATTTCATTTCTTTTTAGTTCTTGATTCAGATTCTAAATTTTGAAATTCTTAAACACAGATTGCACAGTTGGGCTTCCCTTCGCATTTGTCACAGTTCCTGGGCTAACCGCCCCTCTAATCCCCTTCTAAGTACACTCCCTCTCAGTTCTCAAGCCCCTAGCAGTTGCCTGCCTCTTAGGATGAATCACACAGTTCTCCCACTCTCAGAGCAGGCACTGCACTGCAGTTCCCTGTGTATCAACCATGATTACCTTAGGGTTCCCACCTTGGTAATATTTAAAAACCAAACACTCCAACAAGAGTGTCAGAACCTCCCCTGCCCTGCCTCTTCCCCCAAAGCCCCGCCCCGTCCACTCCTCTTTCCCCCTCCCCCAGTCACTCACTGCTTTTCCCCTCCTACCCCCCGCCACCCGGGTCAGAAGGGACTCGCCTGTGAAGCCAGGGCTGGGAGCTGCAGCTGCCTGATGCAGGTAGGGGGCAGCCCCAGCTGAGTAGGGGCTGGCGCGAGCGATGACCCAGAGCAATCCTACCGCCCGCACCTGCAATAACTGGACTTTGGGTGTCCAGTCAGTAGATGTGACCGGATACCGTCAGGTCCCCTTTTCTACCAGACTTTCCAGTCGAAAGGCGAACACATGGCCACCCCAGATTGCCTCAGCAGGTCTGATGTACATCCAGACCCTACAATTCTGTTCCTTCCAAGAATAATGACAGATTAGATCAGACAGTTTTTTTAAAGCAGAGTATTAATTATTAGAACAATAGATTTCTCTCTGAAATGTAATGGTCAAAAAAACAAAAAAACAAAAAAACAAAACAAAACAAAGGCTACACTCTTGCCTGTCTGTTCCTAAGGCTTAGCATTCCATGGATATGGGGAAAGATCCAACTCTTTCAGATTTATCCTCAAAGTCTCTCTTACTGTCAGCCTGTCTCCCCTTGGGCAGCACCTGAAAACTAACCCCTCACTTCCTCTCCAGAGAAGGACTTTATAACCGGTTTGCAGTTTGTTGGAAGTAGGACACAGGATCCTTGAGGGTAACACTTTGCCCCATTGTGTTTCAAGTGCCTGGATGTTCTTGTCTGGACAGCCATTGTATTGCCTTCATGCACAGACCCCACTGAATTTTAACATTTTAGGCATACGATAAACATTCCACTACCTCCAATGCAAGTTAAATCAATTCTGACATTCAGGAAATTCTAATAAATCCATGCTAGTTACACAGTAACTTTACCTCACTGCCCAGGTCACATACAGCATTCATAAAATTGCTACATCTCAGTATTCTTAGATCATTACATAGCAGTTTCATGACTGTCACAGCATTTTCACTTCAAGCATTTTTTTAAAAAGTTACCAGTCACTTCATAACACAACTGGGTATATTACCTGAATTATGAAATTTTAAAAATATAATTTATTAGCTTGAACAAATACATTATTAGGGAGCATTTACAGTAAATCATGCTAAGCAGTAAAGTATTGTTCATGGAGTAATTGCTATATAGTGTATCTGCTCTGATTAAGTCATATAGGGGCTGTTTACACAGCTGACCTGAAATCTACTTCAGAGTCAAGATCTTATGAGACATCCTTGTTTGAGGAAAGGCTGATGAGCCTCCTTTCAATACATGACACACCAAGCTGCTACGTACAGTAAGTACATTTTAAAAACATACTTTGGTGACTAAAATGTCTCCTTCATTTCCTCCTCCTCCCCACAATCCTCTGCATTTTATTTTTTTATTTTTAATAAGACATGTACTCATTTTCTATAATAAATAATCCTTCAGAGATACAGGTTGACAGCCCTGAGTGCAGGGGGGAAATTGGGCTAACTCCATGAGCCACTCTCTTTTCTGGTGGTTTCTATCTTGTGTTCTTAGGAAAGGAAACCTTCGCCCCACCTCTCAGGAGATGAGCCACTTCGAGTGTATTTGTATTTCCTTACTTTCTTCCTTGTCGCGTTGTATGGAAAAAGATAATTTGCACCGTGATTTTTTTATTTTTTTTTAAGCTCCTGTAACTCAAGCTTCCCCCCAACACACACACACACACACACTTTTAAATATTTCATTGTTTTCTTTAATACAGTAATAACATCTGATATTTCAATATCAATAGCAACATGGATTTGAGTGTCATCATATTCAGCCATGTAACACCACAAAGAGAGAAATGCATCTCTGCTGTCAATAGGGTTCATAATCCACATTTTTTTCACCGTATTAGCTCCTGTACTATGGTATATTTATTGACAGAATGCTATTTAGTTCTATAGCTGTAATAAACAATCAGCCAAATATTTAAGAAAATAAGCATGAAGGAAATTACAGATTCAAGTTAGAACTGTCAAACGGTGACTATCAATATTTGCATTTCAATAACGTCATGGGAACGGCTGCGTATAATCTGCTAGGACATGGGCTGGGTGGAATTCAGTCAGGGACTCATTTCTTAATGACCTAACATCTCAGCCTGTAAATATCAGAAGTATCTTTTGTTTATGTTGGTCACAAACTGGCATTAAAGCATTTTTAGAGGAAGTTTGTTAATCCTTCAAAAATCTTATAAAAATATGTAACGTGGATAATTTTAAGTTACCGAAACATTTCCTCTAATAAACCTTGCCACTAAAAAGTTGTGTTAGCAGAACTAAATTTCTTGATATTGGGAATCCTTTAGCTTCATTATTATTGCTGTCCTGAACACAAAATGGAGCACATTCAAAAAAACTTACTTCATTATCTGTGGACTCATGAAGGCCAGAATATCAGCTGCAACTTTCAGAATGGCAACTTTAATCAATAAAAATCTAAATGTTTGCCATAGAGGGTAAAGCAGAGATGGTTTCTGGAAACTTGCTTTCTCTGATATCACCCCTTTGTCACAAGGAGCCTGCCAATTTACAAAAGAGAGACACAAAATTAAGACGAAGATTTTAACACAAAAATGCAGAGTGTCACCCTAGAGCAATGGGCACACCTATGGTCCTGTGGAACATACTTCTTTCAACTCAGTGAGGGGGAAGGGTAGAAATATTTCTGTGCAAAAATAATTTAGACTATCTAGTAATCCTTTACAAAAGGGGGAATAAAGGTTCTGCAATCATCTTTCAGTATCACAAAAAGGCAATTTATTACCATGCGTAGGCCTTCAACAGAAAAAGTCTACCTCAAAAATGAGAGTTGGAATGTACAAAAATCTGTTAGACGTGTTGGAGGAAGCCTTTTGTACTGTATATAGATCCAGATAAGTAAGAAGTTACACTTTTTGCTTTACAGTGGGAGTTGTAGCAACTGCTTTATTTAAGGTTGCCTAAGAATGTCTATTCTAACGGTGTGATGTCAGTTGCTAATTAACTTTCTAAAGCTTAACCTGGCACACTGAAATTTTCCAAGCTAAGTCTCTAATCAAAAATGAATATTCTGATAAAGTCTGAGCAAAAACAAATCTGCCCATCTTGGGTATTACAAGAGTGTGGGGGGAGGTGGATACTTTCCACAAATCAGCTGGGGTTAGAAAGGTGGCATCCAGAAAAGAAATGTCCCTGTAAGGTCTGAAGCCTTTTGGAACCTAACTATGGGGCACAGCCCCAAGATCAGAGCTGCCAGAGCTCAACACCCTGCCGACCATATCATGCAGAAGCCAAAGTCCCCTATGATCTGATCATGACTGGCCATCAAGAAAAGTTTGTCTGCCTTATTGGGAACGGTGAGCATTGTGTGCTCCTAAGACTCTCAGGACAGAGGCTCTTCATATAGACTTCCTAAGGTTATGGCATTCCTGCAGTGTCTAGCCCAGGGGTCGGCAACCTTTCAGAAGTGATGTGCCGAGTCTTAATTTATTTACTCTGATTTAAGGTTTTGCGTGCCACTAATACATTTTAACTTTTTTAGAAGGTCTCTTTCTACAAGTCTATAATATATAACTAAACTATTGTTGTATGTAAAGTTTTTTAAATGTTTAAGAAGCTTTATTTAAAATTAAATAAAATGCAGAGCCCCCCGGACCAGTGGCCAGGACCCGGACAGTGTGAGTGCCACTGAAAATCAGCTTGCGTGCCATAGGTTGCCTACACTGATCTAGCCAAACACGTAAAAAAAAAAAAAAAAATCCATAGTATGAAACTTCAAAAATAAACAAAAAACCCACAAACATCGACCACAAAACAACAACCCAGGAAATTTCATTAAAACATTACACTGAAGCCTGCTCTACACTGCAAAATCTTACTAATGGTTTTAATACACCTTGCAGCTACACACACCAGTCCTTGCAATGGTGCACAAGTGTTGCCAGAACCTTATACAATTGTTTTTTGCTTAGAGCAGTGATTTTCAACCTTATTTCATTTGTGGACTCCTAAGTTTCAAATAGAGGTGCGGACTCCTTTGGAAATTCAACCTGTAGTCTGCGGACCCCTACCATAGAAGTTTTAGACTGAAAATTGACTGAACAGAATTCAACTATAAATGTTGCATGTGCTCAGCACGGCATTTGATGCAGCGTGAGAAAGGGTGCTAAACTGTGAGCATATATGGTAATGACACCACTTCCCTTTTCTGGGAGCTGAAACATTGTATTTTTATAGTCATCTTTCACAGACCCCTTTAACATAGTCTGTGCAGGGACCCGCAGACAACAGGTTGAAAACCACTGGCTTCAAGCAAGACTCATTACCATTGCTAATGGGAGCTAAACATATACACTGAAGCACTTTTGTCTAGTATTCTGAACTAGTGCACCAATCGAGGGAGGTCAGACGCTATGGAAATCTATGGGGTGCTCTGAAGATATTTGAGTTAAATCTTTACAAGAATTTAATTAAGTTTTGACAAGGATTTTTTGGGATGCCTAATATAAATTTAGAAAAAGGTAATGGTTAGTGATGTTACTTATTGCTATCATCATTACCTTTAATCCTTTTGTTGCCTTTAAGAGTTCCTTCCTCCAATGCTTTTCAAAGTTAGGACATACAGTATACGGAGAGTCACTTTCATTCAATTCAAACAGGTCCTCTCTTTCCAATGGTTTCTTGTAGCCTAAAGTTATTATTCTGAAAGGAAAATAATCACTTTAACAAGTGAACTATTACAAGAAACACAAAGCAGACAAATCAAACAGGAATCCTAACTGAGAAGCTTTATACACATAATACAATACTTATAAATAAACTCTACATTCACAATAATAAATAGAGTATGTATAATATAAAAGGCAAAATTGTGGACGCCACCTAAAGTCAACTTGATATACTGAAACTGAAATCCCCAGATCTGAACACCCTCAATGAGGAAAACCTGCATTTCAGCATCCATTTGTAGTTATGAAGTTAAGGAGAATAAAAATGTCTAGTTATTTCAACAGCAAATCTTGTTAGTGACCGTCCACTTACGATGATCTACAGAGAAAATGTTTTTCTTTATAATAGGATTCCACTCTGCTGTGACTCATCCTTAACCAGGGTACTCGGGGACAAACAGAAATTGGGTTTTAGTATAAGTCTACAATAAGCTTACAACAGATCTTGATTTGTTTACATTTTGGGCCATATTATCTCCTTTGCTGTTAGAAATAGAAGAGCTGAAATGGGTGTAAATAATGGTTGTAATCACCCTGAACCCACAGGAATCCTCTCACAAGAACAATGAAAGGAACCTGTAGGTTTTGGGGGCATGACTGGCTGGACAGGGGGCAGAGCAACCGAATGGGAAAATCTACAAAAATGAATGCTGATGTCAAAGTCAATTAATTTTTTAAGAAAGTTCCAAAAGTTTGGAAGGCAACAGAAATGAATCAACCAGATGTCACTGCATAGGTCTACCGGGGTCCCAACATGGCAAGATTAAGGCATACATACTTTAAGTCATTGCTTAGAGTCCCAACTCCTGCAGTCACGTGGTGAGATCAGAATTTCAGCATTCATTAAAAAAAAAAAGTTTCTAGACCTCAGGTATTCAAAGAAAATTTTGAAAAAGTGACCTGAGTATAACGGTACCTGTCTGAGTCAGGAGAGAACCTGAAACAATACCTCTACGAGCAGTGAACTGCCACACTGGTCTCAATTCTGAATTCTGGTGCTTCCCCAAAAGACAGATGAGTCCACTGAAGGGCCCATTTTGGGTTGTGCCTAAAGCCCCAGATTGCCTTCATCTCATTCTGGGTCCCATGGAAGCATGATGAAATGTTATGAGTTAGTTATATAATAATCAGTTTGAGATTTCCCAGTTCAGACTGCAGAAGCCTAATATTATTTAATCCCTACGTGTCCTTTACTGGAGAGACACGGTGGGTGAGGCAATATCTTTTATTGGACCCACTTCTGTTAGTCAGAGACAAGCTTTTGAGCCCCACAGAGCTCATCTTCAGGTCTGGGAAAGGAACTCCTAGCATCATAGCAAAAATGCAAGGTGGAACAGATACAGACAAACAGCTTAAACTCCCTCATAGATTTCCACCACAACTTGAACAACCACCACCTGTCCATTAAACTCTCCCTGGAACACACACACACTAGAATCAATTTCCTGGCCACCATCATCATCTTAAACAATGGAACCATTCAGATAACCATATAAAAGAAAACCACGGACCCCCACACGCACGTTCATAGATCTAGTAACCACCCCAAACACACTAATAAATCTGTTATCTACAGCCAGGCACTCAGATACCACTGAATATGCTCAGAGGAGAGAGTCACAGATATAGACCTAAACACACTTAAAACCACCTCTGTCAAACAAGGACACTCCACCAGAGAAGTAGATCACATCATGGAACAGGCCACCCAAATACCCTGCAAGAATCTGCTTCAATACAGAAATAAAATCCCCTCTGATTACACACCCCTAGTCATCGCATACTACCCCACATTGGAACCCGATGGTGTATCATCAAGCAACTACAACCCATACTCGACGGGGATCCCATCCTGAAAGAAATTGTTCCTGAATGCCCCTGCTTCTGGCTTTCAGATAACCTCCCGACCTCCCCAAGCTCATCATCAAAAGCAAGCTCCCTGCAGACCAGGACACACAAACTCAAAGCAGCACCAGACTTTGCCTGAACAGCCGATGCAAAACCTGCAGACATATCTCCACTGCTACAGTGATCAACACCCCCAACAACACACCTTTCAAGATCCAGGGATCCTATACATGCCTATCACAAAATGTAGCATACCTCATCCAGTGCACTAAGTGCTCCAATAACAACTATGTGGGTGAAACCAGACAATCACTATGCCCTCAAATGAACTCACACAGGAAAATGATAAAAGACAAAAACATCCCATCACCTGTGGGTGAATACTTTTCACAAAGCGATTTCTGACCTCTCAGTTCTCATCCTCAAAGGAAAGCTCCACAACACTTTCAAAAGACGAGCCTGGGTGCTTAAATTAATTACTCTGCTAGAGACAAAAAATCATGGACTGATCAGAAACGCTGGATTTATGGCTTATTACAGTGATGGCCAAACTGTGGCTCATGAGCTGCATGCGGCTCTTTTACAGTTAAAGTGCAGCTTGCGGAGCCCTCCATGCCCCCATCCCATTTTCCACCTACCAAGCCCAGGAAGGGAGAGTGGAGGAAGCTCCAGACCTCTGCCTTGCAGCGGAGTGGTGGGGTAGGGGCTTTTGCCCAGGGAGTGTATGGGGAGACTTTGGCATACCTGTAAATGCTTGAACCACTATGGCTTATTGTTCAAGGCGGCCTAGTCAGCAAGCTGTAAATTGGCTATTCAGCAATCTCAGCTTGACCAAGGCAGGAGGGGAGGGGGTTTTGGGTGCCACGGAAAGGGCAGCTTGTCCTTCCTGATAAGAATTGTGTTGAAGTTGCTTATACATGCGTTTTCAAAGAGTAGGGTATGCCCCAGGAATGTCTATTGAGGTCTCAAGGCTGCAAGTTCTGGAAAAACCCACACCTGGTTATTAGGGGGAGGGACAGCTCAGTGGTTTGAGCATTGACCTGCTAAACCCAGGGTTGTGAGCTCAATCCTTGAGGAGGCCACTTAGAGATCTAGGGCAAAAATCAGTACTTGGTCCTGCTAGTGAAGGCAGGGGGCTGGACTCAATGACCTTTCAAAGTCCCTTCCAGTTTTAGGAGATTGGTATATCTCCAATTATTATTTTTTTTATTATAATAATCAGAAGGAGCCTCTTGCTTGATCATTGAAACGGCTCACTTAACAAGGTTTCTTTAAGAGACATACCATTCTATTACTAATGTATAAATAAGGGGACTTGTTTGGGGACTGGTCTCTCCCTCTGGATGCATCTTCTGTTCCCCACCAGTAAACAGGCTGCCACTGTGCCACTCAAGAGCCACACTCAGCTTGGTAATTATCAAGGTTTGGGGGTGTTTCACTAATCTTATTGTGGGCGAGTGTCAGTGCTTGAGACTAGTAAAGTTTAGCTTTAAGGGAAAGCACTCTTGTGTTGTCCTGTTTGTGCCAGCCATCCATCGGTTGGATGGCCATGTCTCCCCTGATTTATTTCCTGACACCTCCTCGCACAGAGTAAAAGTTACCAAGCGCTTTGGGTTGAAAGAACCCCGGGTAACATGAGGAGAGGGGTCTTGGGGCTTCAGCCCCACAGGACACACTTCCCGGGGCTCGGGGCTTCAGCAGGAGCAGGGGTGGAGAGGGGGCTCCAGCTTGCTCGGCCCGTCCCTGGCAGCTGGGGTGGCAGCAGGCTGCCCCACACCCAGGCCCTGCTGACAAGGGCCGAGCGAGCCGGAGCCCCCCTGTACCTCCCAGCATGTTGAGCCCCTGACCCTGGCAGCTGAGCCAGGGCAGGGTGCAGGCTGCCACTGCCTCCCAGCCAGGCTCTCCCAGGCAGAAGTGGCTCCGTCCCACTCTCCACCTGGCTGCCAAGGAGAGCAGCCGAACATGCTGGGGGGGACATGTGGGGAAAGGACAGAGCCTCCCCCACAGGTAACATTGGGGGAGGGGGAGTATGGCAGCCCTGGACTGGGCACAGGGCGGGGGGTCACTGGGGAGAGGAGACACATGGGGCGGTCACGTGTCCTCCCCTTTAGATTGTGCTCCACCAGTTTGGGGAGGCATGAGTCATCTATGCCCACCTTGTCTCTCTAATATCCTGGGACTGAGAAGACTGCAACTACACTTTACTGGAGAGTAATACATGATTTATTTAAAACGTTATCTATTAAGACAACATTTTAAATAAATCTTTTAGGTCTCTCCAATAAGGACACTTAGAGTTTAAATTGCAACAAGTTGTGAGGAATTATTTTACAGAAATCCTAAGAAGCTCCCACAAGGAGATTATAGCATATATGCGTGTATATAAAGCACAAGGGTAACCTTTTCCATCACCAAGTTTTGCAGAGGCAGACAAGAAAATCAAAACCTTAAACAAAATTTGGACCTTTCTATTTTTGAAGAAAGTTGTGAACTTAATACTCATAAGTCTATGTCTGTGATAAAAATGAGGAGTTATAATTTTTATGCAAATTGTGTGAGAACTGAAAACTTTAACTTGCAACATTACTGCATTCAAGACCATGGATTAAATCCTGGGTCCACTGACATCAATGACAAAACTCCCATTAACTTTAATGGAGTTAGGTTTTCACCATATAATGTGAAAGCTTGAAATTAGGCTAAGCAAAAAGAATCAGATACTAAAGTTTAAGACTATTACCATAGTAATGTAGAACAGAGCAAAAAGCAACTGTTACTTGTAAACTGACTTTAATCATATTATTAATATTCCTCTCTCTCAGGACTATAGGCTTACACCATACACTTACATGACTTACTGTTTATTTTGACTGACAGTATTTCCAAACGAAGCACATGATGTAGAAGAAGTGCTAATAATGAGTAACAGTCAGGAGACAAAACATGTGAAGTTGCTTGAAATATCCTACTGAACGTTAAATGACAGTAGGCAGCCCAACCTGAAGTAGCTGAGCTTTCAGTTCATATGAAGGTATGCTATACCTGAGGAGAGGGTTCTTTTAATCACTTGTTTAGAATGACACATGACTTGGAGGGAAGAAGAGAACAAACATTAAAGAAGAATACACAGGAAATTAGTCATATAACTGATTAACAGGGTTACTTGGCTAATTCTCTGTAGGTCACACTAAAATATTTACTCTTGTAATTGTATTGCCACACACAACACTGGGAAACATACGTGTCTATTTTCTAATGAAGGGGATCTTGTGAATAGCTCCCACTGACTTAGAGCACTTTATAACTGTTAATTAAAGTGCTAAACATTGTCTGTTTCTTACTATTAAGAATCAGGCAACCTAAAACATTAGTATGTGTCTAGAACTACAGGACCAATACATTAGGAAGTAATTGTTAAGAAGTGACTTATAGTAATTGTAAACTCTGGCTTTAGAACACTGTTTTGATAGCACTCTCATTCTGAATTAAAATGCCAAGCTGCATGAATGGATGGAATGCTTGTATGACTTGTGCCTAAACCAACTGTGCATAAGCACTAATAAATAACTTAAATTCTCACCTGCTGTACCAGGAATACGTTATCTTACTGAAGAAGGAAGCATTTTCTTCAGGACTGCATTTCTATTAATAAAAATAAACCAAACACAATTCATGTTATTTGAAGGGCAGAGGGAAATGAATCTGTACTTCACATTTTTTCTTAGAAAATTAGGCATTAAGAGATCCATTCTCCCTTGGATCAATGTTAATGTGAGTTACATTTATAGATCTCAGATAATAAACTCCAAGTTCGGTACACAAAGTTGTAACTAAAAATAAATTTGCTTCATATTTAATATTTCAGTGACATAACCTATATTTTCTAGGTAACACAAAAAACTAGACCTGAATACTAGAATTTATTGCTATGATTATCTGTTCATCATGACTCAGTGCCACACCTGTTTCTCCTTCTCTCTTTAACACAGAAGACACATGGAATGAGAGAGAGGTTTAAGGCTACTTGATTCAATGGGCTGTAAGTTCCTTTAAGCAGGAATGAGAAAGGTTGAAATAAAGTTGTCAGGAAGAGAAACATTAAGGTATGGAACAATGGGTCCACTTAAGCTAATGGTGGGACATTAGCAGGAGATCGGTAAGAGTTAATAAGGAAATAAGATATGTGTGTCTAGCCCCAGGTAAACTTATCAGTTCTGCTCCCTTTATCTTGTTAAGTTTGCACCCTTTTCATCTGTATAAATAAAGTAGGTTAAGCCTTGCATGGCACTCACACATTATCTGGGTGTATTAGCAGAGCTCTTTGCTAATAAAACAGAGTGGTCAGACAAATTGTGAGTCCTGAATCTAACTTTGACAAAAGCAACACCAAATAATCAATGATAATCCAAGAAACAGACTAATTAAAGATCTCCTTTTTTAAAAATATCTTCCCATATGTAATTCTCAAATAAAGAAACTCACCCTCCATAAATTGTTAATATCTGTAAAGGTTAATTAGTATTGCTGGATTATAAATATTGTACATTTATTATTCAAGTGCATGATACAAATCTGAAGTAATCAGCCTCTCTCTTACTAATGGCCCAGTCATGCTCCCATTTCTATATGTAGCAAAATTCTGGTAGACCTTAACAGGAGATGTATAGGACTCCACAAGAAAACACTTCAAAGGAAGACCCACTGAGCCAAACTCTGAACTGATAAAAAAAAAACAGGAGTACTTGTGGCACCTTAAAGACTAACAAATTTATTTTAGCATGAGCTTTCGTGAGCTAAAGCTCACTTCTTTGGATGCAACTGATATTCATCCCTTGCCTTCCCATTAATTCAAAGGATGTATGTTAGAACAAATTTGCAGCACTGTCTCATACCAAGAACAGGAGTACCTGTGGCACCTTAAAGACTAACAAATTTATTTTAGCATGAGCTTTTGTGAGCTACAGCTCACTTCTTCGGATGCATAGAATGGAACACACAGACAGGAGATATTTATACATACAGAGAACATGAAAAGGTGGAAGTATGCATACCAACAGGAAAAGTCTAATCAATTGAGTTGAGCTATCATCAGCAGGAGGAAAAAAACTTTTTGAAGTGATAATTAAGATGGCCCATAGATGGCCACTCAGTGACAGACTTGAAGGTGGCAATTTTGCAACAAAAAAACTTCAAAAACAGACTCCAAAGAGAAACTGCTGAACTCGAATTAATATGCAAATTAGATACAATTAACACTGGCCTAAACAGAGACTGGGAATGGTTGGGTCATTACACTAATTGAATCTATTTCCCTATGTTAAGTTCTCCTCACACCTTCTATGGGCCATCTTAATTATCACTTCAAAAAGTTTTTTTTCCTCCTGCTGATGATAGCTCATCTCAATTGATTAGACTCTTCCTGTTGGTATGCATACTTCCACCTTTTCATGTTCTCTGTATGTATAAATATCTCCTGTCTGTGTGTTCCATTCTATGCATCCGAAGAAGTGAGCTGTACCTCACGAAAGCTCATGCTAAAATAAATTTGTTAGTCTTTAAGGTGCCACAAGTACTCCTGTTCTTTTTGCGGATACAGACTAACACGGCTGCTACTCTGAAACTTGTCTCATACCAGTCACTAACATTTTCACTTTCTGACACTGACCCTATTTAAAAGCAATAACCTGAAATCTAATCAAGTTAAAAGTACTTTTAGATATTACACCTGTTCCAGAGTTCCCCTGCCAATCTTTGTGCTTTTATAAGCACATTTTCCTATTTTTGTATTTTTCACCCTTCACTGTATTAAAGCCTCAAAACAATGGGAATCACTATTTTTTCAATTATAATAATATTAGGTGTTACTTTTGCTACTAGTTAATAAAAACATCTGATTTTTGTTGTTCAGTTTTGTTACACAGCATTACCATCTTGTTACATAGACTGGTTTCCCATTCCTAGCTCATGGAGGTGCTCTTCAATGAGCCAAGTGATATGGTGACTGAGCAACAAGATACCCTTTAAGCCCTATGAGTTGTTTTGAATTTTTCAAATTAGGGAATTTTTCCAATTTGGGGAGTGAGGAAGGGGAAACAGAGAGAATTATCTGAAGTGAAGGCACTTTCTGATGATGATGTTGATGATTAAGGAAATGTTTCTTTGCTAACTTTCTATATTTGTAATACACACAGACCCTTAATAGGGTTGACTGAGTCTCCAAAGTTGCAGTCCAATCAAGACAATCATTGCTCAATTAAAAATTTCTAAAAATATTTTATCCAGAGGCAACAGCACTTTTTACTAAGGATAGAGGACATATTCTGAGTGCAGATTTTACCATAACACTAATGATCCAGTGTTATCATCAAGGTAGATTGATTTAAATTTAAATCATAATTTAAATCAGCAAGAAAGAAATCTTCATTTAAATAACTGATTTTAATCTTGCTTTGCATTTGTATTTTTTAGTTATTTTCCTAAAGACTGATTCTCATTGGTTGGTAACCATTAAAGCATGTTGATTTGCAACTAAATATAGCCTTCACACTAAATTTGGAGCTTCTTTTTGTTAACCAGGAGGACACACTATATCTATACACATTTATTTGAGCAATTGTATAATTTAATTTATTTTTATTTAGAATCTTAAATATTACATTTATTATTTGATAAACTGGTGAGTGATGCTTTTTTCTTTTTACTAGATGATGTTTAATTTTTTTTCGTATGTGATTTGTGTCAAGCTGTAAATTCCAATTTAATCAGAAATGCACAAAAACACCATTTAAAATGTTTCAATTGTTAAATAAAATTATCGGTACCTTAAATGAGCTGGATAAATAAGAAAAAAGTTTATCAAAGTTTATTAAAACATGCTTGTCATTTAAAACTAAATGATTTCTTAAACAATCAAAGTAGTATCTGTAGTCAGTGAATTGAACTGACATGTTCTTCAAGATTTTAGAACCAGTAGATCACATCCTCATGCACCTAATTTTTATTCAAAGAATGGAAGAGGAAAACAAGCTTTGCATTTTCAACTCCCAGATGGTTTCTTAACTTTTTAAGTGAACTAGTCATTGAATTTAACAGGTTGAATAAAGTGAAATAAGGAAAATATACTTTGCCCCTGAAAAAAAGCTACTGCTGTCAAAAGCTAGTTAGCTTTACAAACTGGTTACAGGTGTTTCTCCAGTGACTTACACCATGCCAATGGTTTGATTTTCTTTACAATTTGGCAGTCAACAGGTACTGCTTATTTTTTTTTAATTTAATGTACATTATTTTAATGTATTCTAATATGTTTTAGGCCATAACATATGTATTCATTTCACACCAGTCTCTCACTTTGATTCAAACTACAGCCTGCACATCCTTTTACATGTGTACCACTCAGGCCCTGATACTATAGTTCTAATCTAAGAGTGTAAAGTGTTGTTGTTTTTCTCTCCATATTAAAGTATCACCTCAGGTCCCATTGTGTTAAGCACTGTTCAAACATGTAGTGAGAGACCATCTTCCCAAAAAGGCTTACAATTATACAAACAATACAGAAAAGGGATGAGAAGGGAAAGATAAACATAGAAATGAAGCATCCTCGTGTTGATTTTTCTCACTCTGAAATCAGTTTACATTCTGTTCATGGGATTTTACTTATTCTAATACTAACCTGAGGGAGAAACAAAGAGAATGTAAAGGGGAAGAAAGAAAATACACAGGACAGGGAGAATCCTAAAAAGATAAAAAGAGTGATAGCAGGAAAGATTTATCAAAGTGGAGGAAGCAAGAAGTGCAAGGTTCCTAGCATGTTTTGTTTTGTTTGGGGGGAGGGGGGTTAGGGTACAGGGGTGGAATGTTACAAGGCCTCCCAAAGAAAGGTGATGTGAGAGTCACTTGGAGTTATCAGAGTGAAGGGAGCAAGAAGTGCAAAGTACCTCGGATAAACAACTGCCAGAAGAAAGAGGATGTGAGACTCACTTGGACCTGACACAGTCCTAACCCCTATTTCCAAGCCGGTATACTTAACTAAGCTACATTTTAAAGAGCCCTCAGAAGATTGTCCCTATCGCACGATCACCTTCCTCCTACCCCCGCCCCCCATTCTTTTAACTCTTGATTAGGACCTTTTTACTTCCGCGCAATCCCCCTCCCCAGTTTGGTCTTCTATAACGACCAGGTTTCCGTTTAAAAATGGGACCACGAAGCCCGAGATCCTGCCTCCCCCAGGGATTGCATGTAACTGCTCCAAGGAAACCGCTCGACCAAGCCCCACCAAGCAGCCATCAGGTGACTTTAGCCGGCTGGCTGGGACATGCTCAGACCCGGGGCAGGTAGTGGGAGGGGCGGGTCTGTGCCCCGTACACAGCTGCCAGGCGAGGCGGCTTTCGCACAAGCTCCCCGCCCTGTCCCCTGCCCTGCCCGGCCCGGCCCGGCTGCACGGGGAGAGCGGGGCTCAGTCTCCAGCCGGGCTCGCCAGGGACCCTCCCATCCAGTGGCGCCCGGCCGGGCCCCCACCAGCCCGGCGGGGCCGGGTTACCTTCTGGCCGAGCGGAGGGAGGAGCTCGTAGGAGCCGCCCCCTGCCCCGCGCAGGGCCGCCGGCATGATCCCAGCGCGCCCCGCAACCCCGCAGCCGCTCGCGGTGTCCCTGGATGCGGGGCAGGGCGGCGGCAGCAGCAGCCGGGGCCGGAGGCAGCTGGGGGAAGCTGGGAGGAGCTGCCCGCAGGCACCGCCCACCCCCGCGGCTTGGCCTTGGCCCCAGCCCCGCGCAAAGCCGTCGCCGCACTCCGCCCGCAAGCGAGGGAAGGGTCAGGGGGCGGAAAGCAGCCGCCGCCTGTTCCCGTGTCCCCGGGGCTTAGAGACAGAGCCCCGAGCCCCTGGGAGGGACTGGGAGCGCTGGGCATTAGCAGCGGGTGCCCCTGCCTAGAGCCAGGTGCTGGCTGACTGCACGGGGGGAGCACAGGCAGGGTTTAGAGGCTAACTGATTACCATCCACTTTTGTATATGGCACCCAAACAAGACTTGTACGCCAAAGCCTTGACCAGCTGTATCCACCCCAGGTTTACTTGATGAGTGATCTGTATTAGTGGGTGATTCGAAGCAAATAATAAGCTCTTTACTGTTGTGTATTTGGTTGTCATGGTTTTGTTGCTATGGCAACTGAGTTAGATTATTATGGGTTAGCTCAACCGGTTTCAACCGGCTGAGGAGCTCTCTGTATATATGTAAATAAAATGGAGGTTTTGGTTAGCTGCCTGCTCTCTGGCTTCAAGTGATTGCTTCCTACACCGGCTGCCCCAAGGATATAACACTGGCGACGAGGGTGAGACTCCGGTGCTGCTCCAGTAACAGAAGGAAGTAGAAGTTAAGGTAAAGAACAAACAAACAAAAAAGCTGCTTGTTTGCACTGACTGTGAAAGTGAAACTAAAATCATGGCTACTCTGACCAGGCCTCTGGAGCCTTTTGATGAGAATACAGAGCAGTGGCATGTGTATACTGAGCGTTTTGAGCTTTTTGGTATTGCAAATGACATTACAGAAGCGAAGAAGGTGCCAATATTCTTAACTGCTGTAGAGGCTAAAACCTACTCTCTGCTACGCAGCTTACTGCACCCTGTTAAGCCTGAGACTAAATCTTACAGTGACATTGTGGAAATCCTGGGGTCTCATTTCTCCCCAAAACCACTGGTAATTGCTGAAAGATATAGGTTCCACAAAAGAGACCAAAAGGAAGATGAAACAGTTGTACAATTTGTAGCCATTTTAAAAAAGCTAGCAGAACACTGTGAATTTAAAGAAATGTTACATGATGCCCTGCGTGACAGGTTAGTGTGTGGCCTGTACAGTGAAGCTATACGGAAGCGCCTACTGACAGAGGCTCAGCTTACCTTACAGAAGGCTGTTGATATTGCTGTCTCCATGGAACTGGCTACAAGGGAGGCACAATACATCGGTGCACCCCCGAGGGTGCAAAAAGTGTCACAAGAACCGACCCACAAAACTGTGCAGAGTCAAGAATGTTACCGCTGTGGTAAGCCGGGTCACCAGGCATCAGAATGCTGGTGTAAGGACCTGGTGTGTCGACACTGTGGCAAAAAGGGACACATTGAGTGTGCCTGTAAACAAAAGAAAAAGAGGCCTGTGGTCTGGCCGACAAAAAGAGGATCACTTAAAGAATTTAGAGGCTACCTTACAAAGACTGGAAGAGTATGGCCTACGAGTTCGCAAAGACAAGTGTGAATTCTTCAAGCCCTCTGTTGAATATTTGGGACACATCATTGATTCTGCAGGTCTTCATAAGGCCCCTGCAAAAGTTAAAGCTATTGTGGAGGCTCCCCCACCTCGAAATGTAAGCCAGCTGCGCTCGTTTCTAGGACTCCTGAACTATTATGGAAAGTTCATCTCACAGTTAGCCACACTGCTAAAACCACTTCATGAGCTCCTTGGGCAGAACAAGGCCTGGAAGTGGACTGAAGCCTGTGATGTTGCATTTAACAAAGCTAAGGATGCATTGCTAAATTCTGAAGTTCTAACACACTTTGATCCATCCTTACCACTGCAATTGGCCTGCGATGCCTCCCCTTATGGAGTGGGAGCAGTCGTGTCACATATTATGCCTTCAGGAGAAGAGAGACCTATTGCTTTTGCTTCACGCACTCTAAGCAAAGCAGAAACTAACTACGCCCAAATCGAACGTGAGGCATTAGGAATTGTTTTTGGAATTCGGAAGTTTCATCAGTACCTGTTTGGGCGAAAATTTACTCTTCTCACAGACCATCGACCTCTGACATCAATTTTTGGACCTTACACAGGCATTCCCCCATTAGCTGCTAGTCGTATGCGACGTTGGGCATTGTTACTTTCAGCACACATATGAAATCAAATATCGAAATCCACTCTACACGGCAATGCAGATGGCCTCTCAAGGTTGCCTTTGCCGGTCAAACACCAAGATAGTGCCCACAAGGAAATCTTCTACTTTGAACAGGTAGAGAATACACCCATCACTGCTACTCAGATAAAGAAGGCAACTCGCGTTGACCCAGTATTGTCCCACGTTATGGACCTGGTGATGCATGGAACATCTCGACAAACCTCTCCGGTCTCATCCGACCTTGTTCCCTACATGTCCAAGCGGACGGAGTTATCGGTCCAATCTGGTTGTTTGTTGTGGGGGAGACGTGTCATTATTCCACCACCACTGAGATCACAGATGTTAGAACAGCTACATTCCGGTCACTGTGGAATAGTGCGCATGAAGGAAATTGCACGAAGCTATTTTTGGTGGCCTGGACTGGACAGCGCTATTGAAGAGAAGGCAAAAGCTTGTATGTCATGTCAGGGTGTGAGGAATGCACCCCAGTGGGCACCCCTACACCCATGGGACTGGCCTGAAAACCCGTGGCAACGTATTCACGTTGACTTTGCTGGCCCCCTTGAAGGAAGCATGTTCTTGGTGTCAATAGATGCCCATTCTAAATGGCCAGAAGTCTCTATAATGCAGTCCACTTCTGCAGAGAGTACTATCCAAAAACTACGAGGACTCTTTAGTCGTTTTGGTCTGCCAGAACAACTTGTGAGCGACAACGGACCGCAGTTTGTTTCTCAGGAGTTTCAAAATTTTATGAAGGCAAATGGGATACACCACATCACGTCAGCACCATATCATCCGTCCACCAACGGATTAGCTGAAAGATTTGTGCAGACAATGAAAAACGCTTTGAAATCAGCAAGGGGACAACACTCCATTCAAAAGCGTCTGGATACCTTTTTACTTTCCTACAGAAACACACCTCATGCTACGACCCACGCATCTCCGGCCTTTCTAATGATGGGACGACAGCTGCGCACTTGCTTTGATCTGCTGAAACCTTCTGAACCCCGACAAATTGTGCAACATCAGCAGCAATATCAAGTCATCAGACGGGCACCCAGAGCAAAAGACCGAACCTTTAGCCCGGGACAGCCAGTTTTGGCTCGGAATTATACTTCCAGAGCTAAATGGGTTCCGGCCACAGTCATCACTCAAACAGGACCTGTTTCCTACACAGTCCGGACTGCCGAGAATCTTACCTGGCGGCGACATGTAGATCACCTGTTGCCAGGTCATGCCAGTCCTCAGGACCCATCTGCAGTTGAGGGGTCTGACTTCACCTCTTCTGGTGAGGGATCGAATCACGAGTCACCTGTTTCTGACTGTTCTCCTCCATTACTGCCGGCGGCTGAGATACCCCTTTGCCCAGCACGAGCTGATACCATCTCCTCACCTGTTCGTGCTGCGGACCCTGAGCCCCTAGTGCTTTCGGGTGCAATAACACCAGTAGTTCGCCGTAATCCACCTAGAGACAGAAGGCCTCCTCATCGGCTGGATCTTTAGCTAGGGCGAACCCACGGTTATGGGGCAAAATAATCCCCAGGGTTTAGCCGGGAATGGAGGCAGTCTACCCTCCTTCTCTAGTCTAGTGTGTGTTTTATTTAGGGGATGTTCTTATTAGGGGGGGAGGAATATGTTGTGTATTTGGTTGTCATGGTTTTGTTGCTATGGCAACTGAGTTAGATTATTATGGGTTAGCTCAACCGGTTTCAACCGGCTGAGGAGCTCTCTGTATATATGTAAATAAAATGGAGGTTTTGGTTAGCTGCCTGCTCTCTGGCCTCAAGTGATTGCTTCCTACACCGGCTGCCCCAAGGATATAACATTTACCAATGGCATTTTGTCCGATTGCCACTTACCACAGCAAAGTGGAAGCACCATCCATGTTGCTGGCAGATGACACTGAAACCTCAGGGCTCTAGTGTTAATATGGGTGCCATCTGATATTGTTAGATCTATGGAATCCACTCAGCACACAGGTAGTCATATTACATTTAGACATATGAATTTGCTTATGGAGATGATAATGTTAACACTCACATTACTCAACCTTCTGAAAGAAATGTGTGATAAAGACCCAGTTGAAGAGAGAGAAAAAGTATTTATGCAAGAAACTTAAAACAATGGATTGTTTTAATGTAAATAACTTCCTATAATCCCAGTTTCATAACACCAAATTTGTGTGGAAAATGGGTACTTTTAGGACTAAACTGAGTGATGTCCCTCAAAATGAGATGTTTGACATATATTTCCACTACTTAGAAGGAACTCTTAACTTGAGCTGTTTTTCTGCAAATGTCTTCACATTCTTCAGATGGTATTGTACAGTGCACTATGATTCTGTTTGAACACTTACTTTTTACCTAAACATACCCTCTTTTGGGACACACATGTTTGGGTATGCAGGCCCACCAAACTAGACATATGATAAAAATATCATCACATACTGTTTTGCATGCAAATCTTGTTCCCAAACAAACATTTTGTCTTTTCATGAGACTGGCTGTCTCCGCAGGCATGATTTGATGTGTGATTTTTTATATTGAAGTCCTTTATTAAAGTGCCTAGCAGCTATATTTAGCCAGCTTTGTACAAGAGAAGAGAATATTAGAAGTAAAACTGAGGGGAGCAGAGTGGCAATTGGAGATGTTATCTCAGGACATATAGCAAAAGGTTCCAAAAACATACCACTTCATGGTATCAAATAAAAGCAGCTAAAGAAAATAAACAACTATTTATATGAAATGAAATTACAAATACAGTTCCCATGATAAAAAAATACATTTAAATGAATCTTCTCTAGGTGCATATTTTAGGGTATTGACATTTTTACAAATACAAATCACTTATGTTGGTAAACTTCCTTCATTTTAGCACTGTACTTTTAGGGTGAGACTCTGTGCTCGATCTCTAAATTTTGGTCAAATTAACTACTTATTAAGTGGAAGGCACTGTTTTAGATATGTCACTAGGTAGCTTCAATTTAAATATTAAGTGTGGGATTTTCACAAACACGTGGACCTGGTCTACACTACGAGTTTAGGTTGAATTTAGCAGCGTTAAATCGAATTAACCCTGCACCCGTCCACACAACAAAGCCATTTACTTTGACATAAAGGGCTCTTAAAATTGATTTCTGTGCTCCTCCCCGACGAGGGGAGTAGTGCTGAAATCGACATTACTGATTCGAATTAGGGTTAGTGTGGACGCAATTTGACAGTATTGGACTCTGGGAGCTATCCCACAGTGCACCACTGTGACCAATCTGGACAGCAATCTGAACTTGGATGCACTTGCTAGGTAGACAGGAAAAGCTCCATGAACTTTTGAATTTCATTTCCTGTTTGCCCAGCGTGGAGCGCTGATCAGCACAGGTGACCATGCAGTCTGAGAATTGAAAAAGAGCTCCAGCATGGACTGTATGGGAGGTACTGGATCTGATCGCTGTATGGGGAGACGATTCCATACTAGCAGAACTACATTCCAAAAGACAAAATGCCAAAACATTTGAAAAAATCTCCAAGGGCATGATGGAGAGAGGCCACAATAGGGACTCAATACAGTGCCGCGTGAAAGTTAAGGAGCTCAGAAAACCAAAGAAGGAAACGGACACTCCGGGGCAGAGCCACAGACATACCACTTCAATGCTGAGCTGCATGCAATTCTAGGGGGGGCTGCCACCACTACCCCACCCCTGACTGTGGATTTCGAGGAGGGGGTACTCTCAGCCATGCCTAAGGATTTTGCAGACAGGGAAGAGGAGGAGGAGGACGAGCTTGAGGAGAGCACACAGTACACCGTTCTCCACAACAGCCAGGATCTTTTTCTCACCCTGACTGAAATAGCCTCCCAACCCTCCCAAGGCAGTATCCTGGACCATGAAGCCAGAGAAAGGACCTCTGGTGAATGCACTTTCGTATATATAAAACATGGTTTAAAAGCAAGCGTTTTTTAATGATTAATTTGCCCTGAGGACTTGGGATGCATTTGCAGCCAGTACAGCTACTGGAAAAGTCTGTTAACGTGTCTGGGGATGGAGTGGAAATCCTCTAGGGACATCTCCATGAAGCTCTCCTGGAGGTACTCCAAAAGCCTTTGCAGAAGGTTTCTGGGCAGGGCAGCCTTATTCCATCCTCCATGGTAGGACACTTTACCACACCATGCTAGTAGCAAGTAATCTGGTATCACTGCATGACAAAGCCTGGCAGCGTATGGTCCCGGTGTTTGCTGGCATTCAAGCAACATCCGTTCTTTATCTCACTGTGTTATCCTCAGGAGAGTGATATCGTTCACGGTAACCTGGTTGAAGGAATTTAATTAAGGGGACATTCAGAAGTGGCTGTTCCTATTGGGCTGTTTGCCTGTGGCTGAAAAGAAATCCTCCCCGCAGTTAGCCAAGCTGGGGTTTGGGGTGGGGGGGGGCATGGGCACTGAGCTGTTCGCCTTTGGCTAGCAGGGATCTTCCCTGATACCAGCCATGCGGTGGGGGGAGGGGTAAAGCGATCATCCCAGAGTATTGGATGGGGGGTGGGGTTAGTTTGGTTTCTGCTGCTGCACGTTAACACAAAAACCGCAGCACTCAACGGGCTTTGCTTGGTATGGGAAAGGAGGGCGCTGCTTTTATGAAGGTTGCAGAAGCTGAAAGACTATGGCTTACCATGGCCACATGCAAGCTGAATTCTGTTGCCCAGCCCTGCGTCTGTGATCTCTAACACCAAAGCCGCAGGTACTCAATATTAAGATGCAAAATGCGACCTTGTACCAAAATCACATGTGCTATGTAATGTGAATAGTGTTGTTCACCGTGAAAGAGTATACCCATTGTTCTGTAAAATGTATCTTTTAAAATACTTCTCTCCCTTTTTTCCCTCCTGCAGCTGCAAATTTTTCAAGCCTCCCTCCTCCAGCCCGAAGGCTATGTCAAATAAGGCAGTGAAAAAAACGCATGCACGATGAAATGTTCTCTGAGATCATGCAGCCAACCTGCAATGAAAGAGCTCATCTGAATGAGTGGAAGGACACAGTATCACAGTACAGGAAAGCGGCCAATGAACGTGAGGACAGGAGGGATGAACATGAGGACAGGAGGGATGATCGAGATGAGAAGTGGTGTCAGGAAGATCAGAGCAGGCAGGGTGCAACGCTGGGGCTACTGCTGGATCAAAAGGACATGCTCTAGCATCTGGTGGAGCTTCAAGAACGGCAGCAGGATCACAGAGTGCCGCTGCAGCCCCTGTTTAACCACCCTCCCCCCCCCCAAGTTCCATAGCCTCCTCACCCAGACACCCAAGAATACAGAGGGTGGGGAAGGCTCTGTGCACCCTGCCACTCCACCCCAGTGGACAGCTCAAGCAACAGAAGGCTGTCATTCAACAAGTTTTGAAGTGGCCTTTATCTTCTCTCTTCCTCTCCTCCCATACCCCACCCCGGGCTACCTTGTCAGTTCTCTCCCTATTTTTATAATCAATTAATAAAGAATACATGGTTTTTAAATGATAGTGACTTTATTTCCTTTGAAAGCAAGCTGTGATCAAAGTGGGGAGGGTGGGTGGCTTACAGGGAATGAGTCAACCAAGGGTGCGGGTTTTCATCAAGGAGAAACAAACAGAACTGTCACACCGTAGCCTGGCCAGTCATGAAACTGGTTTTCCAAGCTTCTCTGATGCGCAGCGCTTCCTGGTGTTCTCTTCTAATCATCCTGGTGTCTGGCTGCATGTAATCTGCGGCCAGGCAATTTGCCTCAACCTCCGACCCCACCATAAACATCTCCCCCTTACTCTCATAGAGATTGTGGAGCACACAGCAAGCAGCAATAACAATGGGAATATTGGTTTGGCTGAGGTCTGAGCAAGTCAGTAAAGTGCACTAGCGACCCTTTAAACATCCAAATGCACATTCTACCACCATTCTGCACTTGCTCAGCCTTTAGTTGAACAGCTCCTGACTACTGTCCAGGCTGCCTGTGTATGGCTTCATGAGCCATGGCATTAAGGGGTAGGCTGTGTCTCCAAGGATAACTATAGGCATTTCAACATCCCCAACAGTTATTTTCTGGTCTGGGAAGTAAATCTCTTGCTGCAGCTGTTTAAACAGAGTAGAGTGCCTGAAGACGCAAGCATCATGAACCTTTCCCAGACATCCCACGTTGATGATGGTGAAACGTCCCTTGTGATTCACCAGTGCTTGCAGCACCATTGAAAAGTACCCCTTTCGGTTTATGTACTGGCTGTCCTGGTGGTCTGGTGCCAAGATAGGGATATGGGTTCCCTCTATCGCCCCACCACAGTTAGGGAATCCCATTGCAGCAAAGCCATCTACTATGACCTGCACATTTCCCAGAGTCACTGCCTTTGGTAGCAGCAGCTCAGTGATTGCTTTGCCTACTTGCATCACAGTAGCCTCCACAGTAGCTTTGCCCACTCCAAATTGATTCCCGACTGACCGGTAGCTGTCTGGTGTTGCAAGCTTCCAGAGGGCTATTGCCACTTGCTTCTCAACTGTGAGGGCTGCTCTCATCTTGGTATTCTTGTGCTTCAGGGCAGGGGACAGCAAATCACAACATTCCATGAAAGTGCCCTTACGCATGCAAAAGTTTTGCAGCCACTGGGAATCATCCCAGACCTGCAACACTAGGCGGTCTCACCACTCTGTGCTTGTTTCCTGGGCCCAGAATCTGCATTCCACAGCATGAACCTGCCCCATTAACATCATGATCTCCAAAGCACCAGGGCCCACGCTTTGAGAGAATTCTGTGTCCATGTCCTCATCACTCTCGTCGCTGCACTGCTGTCGCCTTCTCCTCGCCTGGTGTTCCAGGTTCTGGTTCAGCATAAACTGCACGATAACGCGCGAGGTGTTTACAATGTTCATGACTGCTGCATTGAGCTGAGCGGGCTCCATGCTTGCCGTGGTATGGTGTCTGCACTGAAAAAAGGCGTGAAATGATTGTCTGATGGAGGGAGGGGCGACTGACGACATGGCTTACAGGAAATTAAAATCCACAAAGGCGGAGGCTTTGCATCAAAGAGAAACACAAACAACTGTCAAAGAATGGCCCCCTCAAGGATTGAACTCAAAAGCCTGGGTTTAGCAGGCTGTTGATTTCACAGAGGGAGCGGGGAGCAAATGAATACAAAACAAATCTGGTCTATTTCTTGTTTTGATCCACTCCATCTATCTTTTACAGCTTAGGCTGGCAGTAGATGGTGCAGAACAACTGATAGCCATCATCATCTCCTGGGTGCTTGGCAGAAGATGGGAAATGAGCTGGCTGAGTCACTCCCATCTCTGTATGATGACAATGGCTTTCAGTCCTAATGCACTTTCTGCTGCCAAAAGGCAATGAGCTGCTGCGGTGTAGCAATGCAGTCCCACGTCTGCCAGCACCCGAGACATACGATGACGGTCAGCTGTGCGGGCTCCAGGCTTGCTGTGGTATGGCGTCTGCACAGGTAACCCAGGAAAAAAAGGCACGAAACAGTTGTCTGCCGTTGCTTTCATGGAGAGAGGGACGGAGGGAGAGGGGCCTGACGACATGTACCCAGAACCATCCCCGACAATGTTTTTTGCCCCCTCAGGCATTGGGATCTCAACCCAGAATTCCAATGAGTGGGGGAGAATGTGGGAACTATGGTATAGCTACCCACAGTGCAACGCTCCGGAAGTCGACGCTAGCCTCAGTACTATGGACGCACACTGCCGAATTAATGTGCTTAGTATGGCCGCATGCATTTGACTTTATGCAATCTGTTGCCAAAAATCGAATTATGTAAAATCAGAGTAATTTTGTAGTGTGGACATATCCTTGGTGTTTGCCTAACTCTGCTCCTGTTTGAAGTCAATGGTAAAGCTCCCCTGACTTCCATGCAAGCAGAATTAAGACAGCACCGAGAACTTTTGATAATCACACCCTAAACCTTTTGGAAAAGGTTTTAACTTCCTTTACCCATAACTCAAGCACACTTTTTCACTTGTTCTCCCCATGAACTGGGATCATATAGAACATGGTTGCAAACAAGGTCCTGTAGTGGCACCAAATCTTGTATAAAGGGGGTCAAATAAGGTGTCTAGGACAAGGTTATGGGTTGCTGGTTATGATCATGCTGTCTATATGTGTGTGTCATTTTTGTAGTTGAAGTTATGAATGTTGGCTCTATACTGTCTGTATTTCAAACTTATGCTATGCTTCTGGGTGACTCCCCAGACAAGTTGGTGTCAGCTCTGCCTAGCCTGCTTGATGGCCCATTAAGGATCCATTAAGGATCATCAGCTATACAACTGACCCATTGAGAGAAGGCAAATATGCCTTGTGACTCAGGAAAGTATGCAGGGACTTGCCCATTTGACTCCAAACTCCATTTTGCTGTAATTTTCAACAGTAAGAACAAAGAGGTGTTCTTACACCTGGAAAAGACTATAAAAGGCTGGTGCTTCATCTCCATCTCATCTTCAATCCTGCTTCATGCCTCTGGAGGGACTTTTCTATAAACGGAAGCTCTGAACAAAGGACTGATGACCCATCCCAGCTGGGGATGTACTCCAGAGACTTAATTTGAACCTGCAGTTTATTCACTGCTACAAGCCTGAACCAAGAACTTTGCCATTACTGTATGCAATTGATTCCATTTAACCAACTCTAGCTCTCATCTATATTTTTTCCTTTTATGAATAAACCTTTAGATTTTAGATTCTAAAGGATCGGCAACAGCGTGATTTGTGGGTAAGATCTGATTTGTATATTGACCTGGGTCTGGGGCTTGGTTGTTTGGGATTGGGAGAACCTTTTTTCTTTTATTGGGGTATTGGTTTTCATAACCATCTGTTCCCATAACGAGTGGTACTGGTGGTGATACTGGGAAACTGGAGTGTCTAAGGGAATTGCTTGTGTGACTTGTGGTTAACCAGTGGGGTAAAACCAAAGTCTTCTCTGTTTGGCTGGTTTAGTTTTCCTTAGTGGTGGAAAAACCCCAGCCTTGGGCTGTAACTGACCTGTTTTAAGCAATTTGTCCTGAACTGACTCTCTCAGTTGGGTCCCGCCAGAACCAGCATTGTTATAACTTCCTTTACCCATAACCCAAGCACACTTTTTCACTTGTTCTCCCCATGTCTTGATTCATACAGTTCCTTGTTAGTTCATTATCATTTGAATGCAAAGGAAGTTAGACGTAGTAACAAAACCAGGATTTCACTTACTGTTATAGTTCCCGTGATCATAACTTTTCCTGTACAGTAATGGAATTTTTGCATACACTCATGAAGCATCATAACTTAGCATTGCTCTGTGGAGTATCAATATTGTATTTTTCCATCCCCTGTTTCATTCACTACTTCTTTTGAGGCCCCATGTCCCCTTATGTTAGAATTTGAACTGCAGAGATAATTTTTGCTCAGGGCCTGATAGATGATGATAGAAGTCAAATGTGTAAGATGTAGGGCCCAATGCAGTCTAATTAAGGAAAATAAGTCTAATGGCAGACGACTTGTCTTCAGAACTACCATATCTGAATTGTTTATTGCAAGACTTCTGAGAGAGCAGATGTGGCTTATGCTTGAGATAGCCTGGCCAGGAAATAGCATGAGAGAGAAAAGAAGACTAGAGCAAAATAATAACGTAATGGTAAAAACAATACAGAAGGTCCTAATGTTTAATTTTCAGAGAATGAAAACTGACCAGTATAGACTCAGATAAATGAACAAATATTTGTTCATCAAGACAGTCTTTTAGAACCCATTTTTTTTCACTAGTTATTAATGAGGTCTTCATTGGGCTAAAACATACAGAAGAGTTTTAATAATGACTAATGCCTCTCTTTAAGTCCAAGCTGCTTGAATAAATCTCTTGTCTTAATTTCTATACTGTTTTGTCACAAAGTTGCCAGCTGAGAAAGAACATTTCCATTGGTTTCTTCTCATTTTTTTCTTCGTTTTACACTGTTTTGTAGTGATCTAGTTTAGTGGTTTAGGTTTCAATCCATTAATTTATTTTGCCTTACATATGCACACTATTTTCTTTCACCTCACTTGAGACAGTAGAAATGCCATAGTGAACTGATATTTGTAACTAATCCCTTTGTTATATATGGGAGAAAAAATGTGTATCAGCACCAAATTTAATATCTAATTGTAGGGTGAAGATTGCATTTTCCAGAAAGCCTGAAAAAATCTGTTTAACAATTAAAGAGCTAAAAAGACTTCTTTTGAAATTAGACTTGATCATAGAATCATAGAATTCAAGATCAGAAGGGACCATTATGATCATCTAGTCTGACCTCCTGCAAGATGCAGGCCACATAAGCCGATCCACCCACTCCTGAACTAATTCTCTCCCTTGACTCTGCTGCTGAATGCTCCAAATCATGATTTAAAGACTTCAAGTAGCAGATAATCCACCAGCAAGCAACCCCTGCCCCATGCTTCGGAGGAAGGCGAAAAACCTCCAGGGCCACTGCCAATCTACCCTGGAGGAAAATTCCTTCCCGACCCCAAATATGGCGATCAGCTGAACCCCGAGCATGTGGGCAAGGCTCTCCAGCCAGACCCTCTGGAAAAGGCTAACAATATCCCAACATTGACCCTTTGTACTAATTACCAGTGTGGCACGTTATTGACCTATTGACTAAACCCGTTATCCTATCATACCATCCCCTCCATAAACTTATCCAGCTTAATCTTAAAGTCATGGAGATCCTTCGCCCCCACTGTTTCCCTCGGTAGGCTGTTCCAGAATTGCACTCCTCTGATGGTTAGAAACCTTCGTCTAATTTCAAGCCTAAATTTCCTGACTGACAATTTATATCCATTTGTCCTCGTGTCCACATTAGCACTGAGCTGAAATAATTCCTCTCCTTCCCTGGTATTTATCCCTCTGATATATTTAAAGAGTGCAATCATATCTCCTCTTATCCTTCTTTTGGTTAAGGAAAACAAACCGAGCTCCTCAAGTCTCCTTTCATATGACAGGTTTTCCATTCCTCAGATCATTCTAGTGGCCCTTCTTTGTACCCGTTCCAGTTTGAATTCATCCTTCTTAAACATGGGAGACCAAAACTGCACACAATACTCCAAATGAGGTCTCACCAACGCCTTATATAACGGGACTAGCACCTCCTTATCTCTACTAGAAATACCTCGCCTAATGCATCCCAAGACCGCATTAGCTTTTTTAACGGCCACATCACATTGCCGACTCATAGTCATCCTACGATCAACCAGGACTCCTAGGTCCTTCTCCTCCTCCATTACTTCCAACTGGTGCGTCCCCAACTTATAACTAAAATTCTTGTTAGTCATCCCTAAATGCATAACCTTACACTTCTCATTATTGAATTTCATCCTGTTACTAATACTCCAGTTTACAAGGTCATCCAAATCTCCCTGGAGGATATCCCGATCCTTTTCCGAATTGGCAATACCTCCCAACTTGGTGTCATCCGCAAACTTTATCAGCCCACTCCTACTTTTGGTTCCGAGGTCAGCGATAAATAGATTAAATAAAATCGGACCCAAAACCGAACCTTGAGGAACTCCACTGGTAACCCCCCTCCAATCCGACAGATCACCCTTCAATACAACCCTCTGCAGTCTCCCCTTTAACCAGCTCCTTATCCACCTCTGGATTTTCATTTCGATCCCCATCTTTTCCAATTTAACCAGTAATTCCTCATGTGGTACCGTATCAAACGCCTTACTGAAATCAAGATATATTAGATCCACCGCATTTCCCTTGTCTAAAAAATCTGTTACTTTCTCAAAGAAGGAGATCAGGTTGGTTTGGCACGATCTACCTTTCGTAAAACCATGCTGTAATTTGTCCCAGTTGCCATCAGCCTCAAGGTCCGTAACCACTCTCTCCTTTAAAAATTTTTCCATGACTTTGCATACTACAGATGTTAAACTAACAGGCCTGTGGTTACCTGGGTCACTTTTTTTCCCCTTCTTGAATATAGGAACTATATTAGCTAATCTCCAGTCAAACGGTACAACCCCCGAGTTTAGAGATTTATTAAAAATCATCGCTAACGGGCTTGCAATTTCACTCGCCAATTCCCTTAATATTCTAGGATGAAGATTATCCGGGCCCCCTGATTTACTTCCGTTAAGCTGTTCAAGTTTGGCTTCTACCTCAGATACCGTAATGTCTACCCCCATATCTTCATTCCCATCAGTCCCTCTACCACTATTCCTTAGCCCTTCATTAGCCTCATTAAAGACCGAGGCAAAATATTCGTTTAGATATTGTGCCATGCCAAGATTATCCCTAATCTCCACTCCGTTTAAAGTTTTAAGCGGTCCCACTTCTTCCTTCTTGGTTTTCTTCCTATTTATATGGCTAAAAAACCTTTTGCTATTGGTTTTAATCCCCTTCGCTAGGTCCATCTCCACCCGGCTCTTTGCCTTTCTCACTGCTTCCCTACACTCTCTGACCTCAATAAGGTAGGTTTCTTTGCTGATCCCTCCCATTTTCCAGTCCTTGTACGCTTTCTGTTTTTTCTTAATCACCCCTCTGAGACGCTTGCTCATCCAGCTCGGTCTAAAACTGCTACCTACGAACTGTTTTCCCTTTCTCGGGATACAGGCCTCTGACAGCTCCTGCAACTTCAACCTGAAGTAACCCCAGGCGTCTTCCGCCTTTAGATCCCTAAATATGTTAGTCCAATCCACTTCCCTAACTAGTCGCCTTAATTTAGTAAAGTTAGCCCTTTTGAAATCGTAAATCTTAGACTCAGATGCAATTTGTTTATCCTTCCATTTATTTTGAAACGAATTAGCTCATGATCACTCGAGCCAAGGTTGTCCCCTACAACTATTTCCTCAACAAGGTCCTCGTTACTCACCAAAATCAGATCTAAAATGGCATCCCCCCTCGTCGGTTCAGCAACTACTTGATGAAGGAATTCATCAGCTATCACGTCTAGGAAAAGCTGAGCCCTATTATTATTACTAGCATTTGTTTCCCAATCTATATCCGGGAAGTTAAAGTCTCCCATGATCATACAGTTCCTATTAGTATTTACCTCCTTAAAAACATTAAAGAGCTCTCTATCCATATCCAGGCTAGATCCCGGCGGTTTATATCACACCCCAATCACTATCCCAGGGGACGCTCTAGTAGTTTTCTTCCCCAATATCACCATTGCAGTCAAATGTTTTCTTCATACACTGCTAGCTCATGTGGCTGTGTTGTAACATACATATCTAGGCATATGTTCAATCTAGACTAAATTATATATACAGTCATATATAAACTCCACAAAAATAAGTATTGGCATTATTCATAACTGTTTGTATTTATACCAAGGGAACCTAAGAGAGAGCGAGCCTTTTTTGTAAAGACAGCCTGCTTCGAGGACAGATAATGAAGTGCTGAAGCATGAGTACTTCACTGCCTATGTTGGCTTCAGTTGCCAAGAATGCTTTCCTAGGCCCTAACCGACCTTTTAAGGTTCACGAGGAGAAATAAGGTTGGTCAGACTGGGGATGCTCTCTAGCAGACTATAGCAGGTACACCATCCAGAGGAAGTGACAGTCTACTAGAACTACAGTTTCTGCTTCCTAGGAAAGTTATGGTGAAAGTCTGCCGCTCTCTCTGTCCACTTCCATGTCCTCAATAGTAGAGAGGGTCAGGGACAGAGGAAGATTTACACCATGGAATTTCCTAGAAAACAAAATTTGTAGTTATGCTAAAGAGATGCTTTCTCTGGCTGGCAAACTTACCAGCCCTGCTCCAAGTCTTGCCCTACTCCAGCTCCAAGCTCTGCCCTTAATCCCCTGCATGTTCCCCTACCTCATTGGATCTCCCTTTAGACCCATCCCTCCATGCCCACCCACTCCCCTGAGCCCATTCCACTTTTAAAAGTTTGAAAATGTAAAGATTTATGGGCCTGAGTCTCAGTTACACTAAGACTTATCCCACCCTGACAATGCAGAAAGACCGAAGTGGGTATAAGTTACATTTACACTCACTTTAAGGTCCCTTAACATTCCCAGAGTTATGTAAACAGGTCTTAGTATAAATGAAAATCAGGCCCCTATACCTATACATATGCACAGATGATCACGTTTCCTTAACTAGTGACTTCCTAGATTTTTAGTAATTGTGTTGATGAAAAAAATAATTGAGTGAATTTAAATGTAAAGCAAGGCAATTTGGGGAGTAGGAACTTTTCTGGGCTATGAATTATGACTCACAAGACAGAACTGTTTAATCTTAAGTAATGTTCTCTCCACTTAACCAAGATAGGTGAAGTTATACTTTGTACACAGTGTTTTGTGCTGGGTGCAGTATTTTCCTTATATGTATACTAAATAAGATGTTATGGAAATTTTGTGCTTTACAATACATATAATGCACTGACTCAAACAGTACTCAGAATTCTTTTTCCTACTTCACTGATTCTAACCTGAATGCAGGTTGTGTAGCATACACAGTTCAGGGACCCAGAAAAGTCGTATTAATTTTCCATTAGGTCTATCTTGTCTGGCAGTAGCATACCTTGTAGTTCTAGTTAAATGGACATTGGCAGGTTACAGGTAGCATCCTTAAAAAACAAGTTTACTTACCAGTGATATACGATCAAATAGAAATATTTAAAACTCTAAATTTTCTCTTCATCTATGCTGTTTACTCTTTCCATCTCATTCAATTTGGATACTAGAAATAATCAATTCTAATCAATTTGAATATGGTTTCTTTGCATTAATAAAATGTTGCACTATTTGCCTCACAAACAATCCAAAATGATATTTACAGCTAAACGAACTGGGTCAATTTAAAAAAGGAGAAGATAATATTTCTATTACTACTAGTTTTTTTAACAGTCTACATTGAGTCTAAATTTTTTGTAATAGAAAATTTTCAAAACGAAGTCATCCTTTCTACTCAATAGGATTATAGTAGTATTTCTGTTGCCCTTTTCTTGCACAAAACCACAGCACTGTACATTTCTCTTTGTTACTATAATGAGTTATACTTTGTTGCAAATAATATTATAAGCAAGGCAGTGAAAAATAGGAAACATAATTATTTCTTCTTGCATTATTTTGATTTTTCACAGTTCTGTGACAATGATGTTTTTCCTTTGTTAGATAGTGGAATAGTTGTCTTCTTTTCATACAATTGCTGTACTAATTCACTTGAGTCTTGCTGTTGGGTTACAAATGAGCATTCCAGTAAAAAATTAAAAGCTACTTGCACAGACAATAACACCACTTAGGTGATCTTTTGACCCACTGTTCACAAAGCTTGCATTCCTGATTTTAAAGCAAGCAAATAATATACTGAAAGATAAATTTATGGAAGGGTGACATCCTTTTTGTGGGTTACAATCACACCCACAAAAAGTGCATACAATCATAATTATTACTACATATGAGTAATCGTGGGCACAAATCACTTAGCTACAAGTTAAATGACTCAGATTTGCACCCCAAATTATTTTGCAAGTCCAAACTGTACCAATAACTATGGAAGGCCAGATCTTAGCCCAGCTGAAAATATACCCTTGGGTAAGAAAATTAAATCAAAGCAGACTCTGACACCTGAAAAATTTTGTTACAGTTTTTGATACCTTAGTCCAAAACAAAGCTATGGTATGAAATCTTAAATCTTTAATACTGCTCAGCTTGAACAATTCTTTTAAAGTATCAGAGTTGTAGCCGTGTTAGTCTGGATCTGTAAAAGCAGCAAAGAGTCCTGTGGCACCTTATAGACTAACAGACGTATTGGAGCATGAGCTTTCATGGGTGAATACGACGAAGTGGGTATTCACCCACGAAAGCTCATGCTCCAATACGTCTGTTAGGCCTGGTCTACACTAGGAGGTTATGTCGAATTTAGCAGCATTAAATCGAATTAACCATGCACGCGTCCACACAACGAAGCTATTTAGTTCGACATACAGGTCTCTTTAGTTCGATTTCTGTACTCCTCCCCGACGAGGGGAGTAGCGCTAAATTCAACATGGCCATGTCGAATTAGGGTAGGTGTGGATGGAATTTGACGCTAATAGCTCCGGGAGCTATCCCACAGTGCACCACTCTGTTGACGCTCTGGACAGCAGTCCGAGCTCGGATGCTCTGACCAGCCACACAGGAAAAGCCCCGGGAAAATTTGAATTCCTTTTCCTGTCTGGCCAGTTTGAATCTCATTTCCTGTTTGGACATCGTGGCAAGCTCAGCAGCACTGGCAGCGATGCAGAGCTCTCCAGCAGAGGTGTCCATGCAATCTCAGAATAGAAAGACTGATAGGGAAGTCTTGGATCTGATCACTGTGTGGGGCGATGAGTCTGTGCTTTCGGAGCTGCGCTCCAAAAAACGGAATGCGAAGACCTACAAGAAGATCTCCAAAGCCATGACAGAGAGAGGATACAGCCGGGATGCAATGCAGTGCCGCGTGAAAATCAAGGAGCTGAGACAAGGCTACCAGAAGACCAAAGCGGCAAACGGACGCTCCGGAGCCCAGCCCCAGACATGCCGCTTCTACGAGGCACTGCATGCCATTCTCAGTGGGTCTGCCACCACTACCCCACCACTGACCGTGGACTCTGAGGATGGGATAGTGTCGACGGACAGTTCCTCGGAGATGTTCGCGGACGGGAAAGATGAGGAAGGAGATGAGGAGGGCGAGGCAGTCGACAGCGCTTACAACGCTGATTTCCCCGACAGCCAGGATCTCTTCATCACCCTCACAGAGATCCCCTACCAACCCTCCCCAGCCGTTAACCCGGACCCTGAACCAGGGGAAGGATCAGTCGGTAAGTGCTTTAAACATGTAAACATTTATTTTTAACAGAACAGGAATATTAACTATCTGAAAAGACGGTCAATATGAACGGGGATAGAACAGAAATCCTCTTGGGAGATCTCCACGAAGGTCTCCTGGAGGTAATCGAAAAGCCTCCGCACAAGGTTCCTGGGGAGAGCGGCCTTATTGCGTCCTCCGTGGTAGCACACTTTTCCGCGCCAGGCTATCCTCAGGTACTCTGGTATCAATGCCTCACAGAGCATGGCGGCATAGGGCCCTGGTTTTTGCTGGCTTTAACGCAGCATGCGGTCTTTATCTGTGTCACTGATCCTCAGCAGGCTGATCTCGCTCATGGTGACCTGCTTTGAATTAGGGGAATGTTAGTATTGGGACTGCTTGCCTGTTCCTTTACATAACTATAACCGGTGGTTTACAGCCACGTGGTGGAGGCGGGACAGGGGCAGCATACAGGGATCTTTCCCAGGGACAGCCATGAGGGGGTGGGACAGGGGCAGAGTTCATGCTTTCTGGATTGCCGGCAGCAGGAACTGGCCAACGCTAGGAGCATTGCTTTGACTGTGAAAGGAGGGCACTGCTATAAATTAAGTTTTAAGCAGCCAAAAGTCTACGGCTTGCCATGTCTGCCTGCTACACGAATTCTGCTGTCCTGCCCCGCTTGTCTGATCTCCACTGCAAGACCCCAGGCACTGAATGCGAAGGCCGAAAATTCGAATTTATCCTGAGTGCGCATGAGATAGGTGCTGTGCATGGTCTTGTTCACAGAGACAGACTAGACTATGTTCATTGTTCGCAAAAATGTATCTTTGTAAGGAATTCACTCCCTTTTTCCCATCACACAGCTGTGACTGTCTCCCGACCTACCCCGGCATCCCCCTCACAGAGGCTGGCGCAGATTAGGCGGCGAAAGAAAAGGACACGGGATGAGATGTTCTCGGAACTTATGGGCTGCTCCCGAGCCGAGGCGGCCCAGCAGACCCAGTGGAGGGAGAACATGTCTCAGTACCAGCGCTCACACAGTGAACGGGAGGACAGGTGGCAGCAGGAAGACCAGCAGGCGACTCAAACGCTGCTTGGACTAATGAGGGAGCAAACGGACACTCTCCGGCGCCTTGTAGATGTTCTGCAGGACTGGAGGCAGGAGGACAGAGCCCCACTGCAGTCTATGTCTAACCGCCCTCCCCCGCCACAAAGTCCCATACCCCCCTCACCCAAAGTACCAAGAAGGAGGGGCGGCAGGGGCCGTGAAAACTGTCACTCCACCCCTGCACAGTGCTCAATTACAGGAAGGCTCTCATTCCCAAAATTTTGATAAGTCCTTTCCTTCCTGCCTCACCCAAGCCCCCGTCCCAGTTTCATCCCCTAACTGTCTAGTTGATAATAAAAAATACTTTTCTGTTAATTACTGTTTCTGTCATGTTCTTTTAGAGGAGACTGTGTTTGAAGGGGGGGAAGGGGGTTGGTAATTGGACATGACAGTCACCTTTACCAGGGTACAGACACGGGGGCAGGTTCAGCAGCAGGTCACACACACGGTGCAGTCACTAGGCACCCTGATCAGTCTGGGAGGTGGTTTTCATGTTCTGTGGGGGGGGCGGCTATGTGACTTTGTGGCGGGGGAGGGCGGTTAGAGATCTTATGCAGCGGTCCTTATCCTGGATCACAAAGCCACGCAGCAGGGGATCTGTAACTGTCCTTCCCCGCCACAAAGTCACATAGCCCCCACACACAGAGTCCCGAAAAGGAGGGGTGGCAGGCTCCGTTGAAACAACCAGTCCGCCACTGCGGACCGCTCTAGGAGCAGGAGCCTGTCATTCCTCAAGTTTAGAAGCGGTCTTTACATCACTACACTCCCTACCCACCACAGTCTGCGTCCCAGTTTCAACCCTTTACCGCGAAATCAGTAATAAAGAAAATGGTGTTAATTAACAAAGTTCCATGTATTTTATTTTTAAGCGTGCGTTGGAAGGGGGGGAACGGGGTGAACGGGGTATGTAACTGCAGAGGATAGTCAACATTAGCTGGGTAAAGAAACGGAGCCAGGTTCAGCTTCTCTGTAAACAAACTTAATAGTCACAGGTTACCCTGTCACCTGAGGAACCTAGCTTTCAAAGCCTCCCAGATGCACAGCGCTTCCCGCTGGGCTCTTCTAATCGCACGGGTGTCTGGCTGGGCGTAATCAGCAGCCAGGCTATTTGCCTCAACCTCCCATCCCGCCATAAAGGTCTCCCCCTTGCTCTCACAGAGATTGTGGAGCACACAGCAAGCTGCAATAACAATGGGGATATTGGTTTCGCTGAGATCTGAGCGAGTCAGTAAGCTTCTCCATCTCCCCTTGAGATGTCCAAAAGCACACTCCACCACCATTCTGCACTTGCTCAGCCGGTAGTTGAAGAGTTCTTTGTCACTGTCCAGGGCACCTGTATAGGGCTTCATGAGCCAGGGCATTAGCGGGTAAGCTGGGTCCCCGAGGATCACTATAGGCATCTCCACATCCCCAACAGTTATTTTGTGGTCCAGGAAGAAAATACCTTCCTGCAGGCGTGTAAACAGACCAGAGTTCCTGAAAACATGCACATCATGAACCCTGCCCGGCCATCCGACGTTGATGTTGGTAAAACGTCCCCTATGGTCCACCAGTGCTTGCAGCACCATTGAAAAGTAGCCCTTTCGGTTAATATACTGGCTGGCCTGGTGGTCCGGTCCCAGGATAGGGATGTGAGTTCCATCTATGGCCCCACCGCAGTTTGGGAATCCCATCGCGGCGAAGCCATCTATGATGACCTGAACGTTTCCCAGGATCACTACCTTTGAGAGCAGTAGCTCGACGATTGCGTTGGCTACTTGCATCACAGCAACCCCCACGGTAGATTTGCCCACGCCAAAGTGGTTCGCTACTGACCGGTAGCTGTCTGGCATTGCAAGTTTCCAGAGGGCTATTGCCACTCGCTTCTGCACAGTCAGGGCTGCTCGCATGCGGGTGTCCTTGCGCTTCAGGGCAGGGGACAGCAACTCACACAGTTCAAGGAAAGTTCCCTTATGCATCCTAAAGTTTCGCAGCCACTGTGATTCATCCCAGACCTGCAGCACTATGCGGTCCCACCAGTCCGTGCTTGTTTCCCGGGCCCAGAATCGCCGTTCCACAGCATGAACATGACCCATTGCCACCATGATCTCCACGGCGCGGGGTACCGTGCTGTGTGAGAGGTCTGTGCCACTCTCTGACTTCATGTCCTCACCGCGCTGCCGTAACCTCCTCGCCCGATTTCTCAGCATCTGACTGTTGAAGAGGTAGACGATAAGGTGCGAGGAGTTGACAATGGCCATAACTGCAGCGATGATCGCAGCGGGCTCCATGTTCGCAGTGCTGTGGCGTCTGCGCTGTCACTCACCAGAAAAGTGCGCGAACTGATTGCCCGCCGGCGGGAGTGACGGTTGAATGACGACAGTTACCCAAAACCACCCTCGACACATTTTTTCCCCCAGCAGGCATTGGGGGCTCTACCCAGAATTCCAATGGGCAGCGGGGATTGCAGGAACTGTGGGATAGCTGCCCACAGTGCACCGCTTCCAATGTTGACGCTTGCCCCGTTAGTGTGGACTCACAAAGTCAAATTACTGTCCTTAGTGTGGATACACACGTTCGACTTTGTAATATCGGTTCCACAAATTCGATTTAAGTAGAATCGAACTACTCTGGTAGTGCAGACATACCCTTAGTCTATAAGGTGCCACAGGACTCTTTGCTGCTTTTACAATTCTTTTAAAGCTACCCTACAGAGTTCTTACTCCAACACACATCTGTAATACCCTTGAATGACTAAAGTTGAAAACTTCATGTATTAGTGGAATAACAGTTGTCATTGCTTCATGAAAAAATAAGGGAAACAATAGTGCTTTTGTCCTTTATTAGGAAAAGTTCAACTTTTACAATACTTTTCCTATACCTTTTTAGAAGGATTTCTTCCTCCAAATATGTTAAGATTAACTGCAATGTCAGGATACTTTACACATACTACATTTCAAAAATAATAGTCATGAATCTTGTGAATCCATTTTTGTAAAGTGCAAAAATGAGAGAGATGCTCACTCTCAAATAAAAAGAACAAATAAAAGTGCAATTAAAAAAAACTGTGAACTCAGTCACACAGTATTAGTGCCTTTTTTTCTTGATTTTACACTTACGGTATTTTTGGCCATGTTCTCTTTGTTTTTTTCTGTCATTTTCTATGCTACTGTCACTATCACTAGTTTGCTGCTCTCTTTTTCTTTTACAAGCATTTTCATTAGCCAGGTATGATTCACAGTCGCTCAGCTGTGGAGGAACCCAATCAAAAGAGCTTTGCCCAGCTTTAAAATCCTCAACAGGATTCATATAGGGTGGCATGGGAAAAACTGAAGATGGTGGTGGAGTCATCTGATAGTAAGGAAGCTGCTGTTCCATTGGACTGTAAACAGCATACTGCTGGGTTAAAAAATGGCTCATCTGAAAAAACAAAAACTCAGTTATTAGGACTGTCAAACAACTACAAAAATCACAATTAATTGAGAGATTAAAAAATAGTTACAATTAATCACAGTTTTAATTGCACTGTTAAACAACAGAATACCAATTTAAATTTATTATAAATATTTTGGATATTTTTCTACATTTTCAAATATTTTTATTTCAATTACTACACAGAATACGAAGTGTACAGTGTTCATGTTATATTATTTTTTATTACAAATATTTGCACTGTAAAAAAGGTTAAAATAGACCATGCTTCAACTTGTGGATCGCAGTAAGAGGCATACTAACGTTTAGCATACCTGGCACATAAATACCTTGCAACACTGGCTATAACAATGCCATGTGAATGCCTGGTCTCACTTTTAGGTGACATTGTAAATAAGAAGTGGGCAGCATTATCTCCCATAAATGTAAACAAACTTTTTTGTCTTAGCGACTGGCTGAACAAGAAGTAGGACTGAGTGGACTTGTTTCACCTTACTTTGGTTTTGAGTGCAGTTATGTAAAAAAAATTCTACATTTGTAAGTTGCACTTTCATGATAAAGAGAGTACACTATAGTACATGTATGAGGTGAACTGAAAAATACAATTTCTTTTGTTTCTTTCTTACAGTGCAAATTTTGTAATAAAAAATAATAATATAAAGTGAGCACCATACCCTTTGTATTCTGTGTTGTAATTGAAATCAATATATTTGAAAATGTGGAAAAATATCCAAAAATATTTATAATAAATTTAAATTGGTATTCTATGGTTTAACAGTATGATTAAAACTATGATTAATCGTGACTATTTTTAATCTAGTTAATTTGTTTTGTGTTAATCGCTTGAGTTAACTGCGATAAATTGATAGTCCTACATATTAGACTATGTTCCAACAAGACAAATCTTAATTTTTCATGCACCACTGCATCTATAATGAAAATGTTAGCACCATTTTACAACTATAAGTTATTACCCTTATATAACGCTTTTCCATCTTCAAAGAGCTACAAAAATATTAAGTAATTCTATACCTTTGTAATATCTCCATTTTACAGACAGGAAAATTAAAGCAAATGTTAGACTCAATGCGTCAGATTCTCTACTCTCGATAAGCAGGAACAGGGATGACAATACAAATTATAAATGTGTGTGTGTGCATGCATATTCTGGGGGAAAGGGCTTGGAGCAGAAAAGCAGGTTTATGTCATCTTTGTGCCTTCCCAAATTCTAACTTTGGCCTTTGACTAAGTTAGGGCATCTCCAACGTATCTCCAGTTTACGCCTGGGGCCGTTGTGGCAGCTGGACTGCAGCGATGTTTCAGCCACGCTCTCCTAGCTATAGGATCATAAAATATCAAGGTTGGAAGGGACCTCAGAAGGTCATCTAGTCCAACCCCCTGCTCAGAGCAGGACCAACCTCAGACAGATTTTTGCCCCAGATCCCTAAATGGCCCCTTCAAGGACTGAACTCACAAGCCTGGGTTTAGCAGGCCAATGCTCAAACCACTGAGCTATCCCTCCCCAATACTTTCAGCCTACCTCCTGTCTCATCTAGAGAAGCACTAGAAGTATTCCCTAGTTTAGCAGATCTACTGTCTTTAACATTGGCAGCCTAATTGGACCACAGGGCAACGCAGAATCCAGCCCACAATGTTTGCTGCCTAAAGTTGAGCACTACAATCTATATCCAGGCACCAAAATAAGCAACCTTATTTTTCAGAAGAATTTGAGGGAGCCAATGTCAGAATAGGATTAAAATTTTGGACTGGTAGCCAGGCACTCAAATACTGATCAGGCTTCCATATTAATGTATTGCACAAGCACCATGTCAGAAAACAACATATCCGATTTTTATACTCCCTGGTATGCTAAGAATTTGTAACTACTATACAGACATACCTCTGTTATTTGGACATGGTAACTAGGAATTCAGATAATATACTCTTTAATACATGAATTATGTTGTCTTTCATTTCACACAAGTCATTTTGCTTTAATGGAAGGAACAACTATTAACCAGATTTGTAACATTTATGCAAACTTACCATCTTTTGAAAGACTGAATATTCCTGAGGTAAACTATTGTTCATTGGAAAAGGAGTAATGGGAAATGGAGGACTGCCATAAGGCTCTTGATTCCTGTGAAAACAAGCATAAATATGTGAAGATGACTCTTGTCAAAGATTCCCTTTTTTAAAAAAATCAATTATTTGAATTTTGGGGATATCACATGCAGCCGACTGGATGGATGATATGTTAAAAGCTGAATAAACTTCTGTTTTAAGAGCTGAAGCGCCATGACAAAATTGTGTCAACTAAAGGAACTAGAAGAGAGGATTCAGCAAAGGCCTGTTCCTGAAGGCCTGTTCCCAAAGTCAACTGAAGTCCATGGAAAGACTTACACAGACTCTAAATGACATTGTATCAAGCCCTGAGAGCTTAATTTCCCTTAATAGTTCTGCCAGAGTTTTAAACAAACGTGTTGAAGATCTAGGCTGGGTTTTCAGAGGTAAGCTCCATTATGATGATTTATGCTTTTGTATTCTTATGTCATTTGTACATGCATACAAACTTGGAGTTTTAAAATTATTCCATTATCACTGACTGTTTTTTTTCTAAAACATGTAGTTCTAGAGGGTTTTTTGTGAAAAAAAAATGCTCTGAAATAATTTTACAACATTTATACTGTCTTGTGGCGGAAACGAGGCATGTAAAATTCATTCTGTCTGGTCATTCTGGATTGACATAGTATCCATTCTAATCACCCAAATGTTTAAAATAATAGGATTCAGGCCCAACCACACTGGTCTAAAAAACAAGCTTGCTGACCTGTGACTAGGCAGAGGTAACATGGTCCCCAACAGCTTGACCAGCTAGCAGGGATGGAGTCAGAATACACTACAACTGTTTGTATACTTGGTATGTACACACTGATCTCAGACTTTAGTATGGGTTACAACTTTTAAAATAAAAGATGTTTCACACCAAAAGACCCCCACCCCCAATATAATACAGTAGAACCTGAGAGTTAACAAACACCTCGGAATGGAGGCTGTTTGTAATTTTGATATGTTCGTAACTCAGAACAAAATATTATGGTTCTTTCAAAAGTTTACAACTAAACATTGACTTAATACAATTTTGAAACTTTACTATGCAGAAAAAAAATGGCGCTTTCCCTTTTTTTTAGTAGTTTACATTTAACACAGTACAGTACTGTACTGTATTTTTTTTTTGTCTCTGCTGCTGCCTGATTGTGTATTTCCAGTTCCAAATGAGGTCTGTGGTTGACTGGGCAGTTCGTAACTCTGGTATTTGTAACTTTGAGGTTCTGCTGTAGAACCATTCAGGGTTTGGCAAATAATCAGAGACACTGAGAATTCCACGTACCATCAAACTCAGGCACAGCAACATAAACTGTATGTGTGGGGCCAAAAATAATATACCATGACCATCATTTTACAGGGTGAAATTTAGTATATTAGGCATTTGTTTCCTTGAAATACTTGTAAAAGGATCCTTGTATTAAAGTGTCTCTTGCTTTACTTCTATGAAGGCCTAATGCTGTTTCCACATACCACAATGTAAATAGGCTTGGGCCTGCAGTACTTTAAAAAGACATGTGAGGTTTTTTTTGGTGAAAGCTATTTCAACTCCTTTTTCTCCTCACCCATTGATTGCATTATCTCATTAGGCAGATTTCAATTAAGTGTTAAATTAAATTTAAATTAAAATAATGTAATATCTTGAACACCTTGCAATATTTTCACAAATGTTCTCCATTACCTATACGTTGGTGAATACATGTCAATCCAGTTCTCAAAACCTTGGCTAGGGCTGTTTAACTCTGGTGAGTGGGAACTCCCTGCAAACAAAATAAAAATGGTAACATTTATTCTGTTTTACATGAAGACTATTACCTTAACTTGTTAAAAATAAAGAAACTGTCCTAAATCAGTTGGGGGAGACACAAAGCTGGGTTGTTTTTTTTTAATAGCAAAGCACTTGTAGAGTAAAACACCATTCTACAGCAGATTAAAATTCCAGAGCCTGATTGTGACCACATGAAAACATTTGCTGAACGTTCATGTGGCCCCACTTATTACAGTGGAGTTACTTCTGATTTAACATTGGTGTAACTGAAAGCAGAACCTGGCCCACTTTGTTGTAGAAGGTATTTCCTTAACTCATGGGTAAGTTTTTCAAAAGTGGCTAAGAGAATCAGGAGCCTAAGTCCCTTTTCAAAAGAGACGTAGGCACTCAGAAGCTTAAATCTCATTGAAAATCAATGGGACTTAAGCTCCTAAAACACTCATGCTACCCTATGCCAACAGAAAATGCTACCCTATGCCAACAGAACAGACTAGAAATCCTATAACTTATATTTAGTACACAACACAAATTACCATAGTATATTTACATAATCCCACAATGTTTAAATAATATTAAGGATTCAATTTAAAGGGACAGACTTTCAACAATTAAAAATCATATTTTCTTCTCTTCACTTTTTGTAAATACACTTAGTAGCTTGAAAATTAGATTTCTCTAACTAATATTTCGCTTTCTTTTTTGCCAATTGTTTATTTTCTCTTTCCTGTGCTCTTTCTGGGGCTAAAAAAAAATATTTTTGTTTAATTTACAGTAAACTTCACCACAGCTTTCAGAGTCTGGACACTGTGTTCTTAAAGTGGACTGTGTTGGTTGTTTCTTTTTGGTGACTCACTCAGAAGATGACTCAGTGACAGATTTTGAGTTTTCTAGAAAGACATATAGCTTATGGGGGACATTCTCTGAGACAAATTTTAATGGACTGATTAATTTTGGAAATAAACTGTTGGAAAGTGTTCATCTTTAAAAAAGTACAATCTGAAATGCCATTCTTAACTCATCATTGGGATAGTTCTCTGACTGAGACTCAGGGGACATGGAGACCAAATCCTGATCTCACTGAAGTCAATGGCAAACTTCATTGGGACCAATCCAAGTACCCATGCACTGATGAAAAAATATGGGAAGAGGATAGGAAGGAGAAATCACACCCAGTACAGTACTTCAGCATATTTTTGTTGTTGTTTAGTCTGGCAGGCCATTATTGAGATATAAAGATAATTAATAATACATTATAATTGTATATCACATATATAAATGGTTATATTTTACTGTGATATTAAAGGAAAATTATCATTTTCTATTTTTGAAAGCACTTACCTATGTATCTTAGTGCATTCTCTCTTCAGATTATTAAATTTCACCATTTGAATGTCAAGTTTATTTTCTACCATTTATGACAGACTGACTTTCCATTCACAGTGAATTGTATCCGACAGAATTAAGTAATAAATGATTTTACTGTGTACAATACCTTTAGATTTTAGATTCTGTATGAATAAATGGCTAGCAGAGACTCCATCTACATTAGCAAACTTTATCACTGTAACACACCAATGGTAAGGAACGGTGTAGGCTGTAGTGTCAACAGGATGCCCAGGTTAATACTGCAATGTTTGGGTTGCAAACACCGCAGGGAAATTCTTATTTGTTTTGTAATTGTTTGAAGTGAAGTTATTTTCATATATGTTAGTGGAATCTACTAGTCACAAGTCTACAAAAGTTTGGGTTTTATTTTCTTAAATTGGGTTAAAATTTTAATTCTGTGTTTGACAGTACCCTTTTAACCACATTATTTTATATTTTTTTTAAAATAAAACCAAGCACATGCTAGCAGTCCACACATCTCTTTTCTAACTCAGAAAAAAACTTGGCAAGCAAACATGTGATAAAATACTCTACTGTAAACATTCTCAGCCAAGTTCTACTTTCAGTTACACTGGTATAAATTCAGAGTGACTCTACTGTCTCCAAATTTACATTGGTGTGATCAGAATTTTTTGCCATCTTGTTGTCCTCACTGTATTCTCTCTGATATCTTACAAGTTATGTTCTGAATCCCCTGGCCTTCCTTTCTTATTAAACTTAAAAACACAAATATTTGATCTTGCTATATGAATATGGACAAAGTATTTCTTCTTAAGAGAACAGATTGTGCTTTGCTCACTTGTGACCCACCTTTCAAAAAGACTACAGTCAATCAAGAATTTGCATGTCACACAACTGCTAAATCCTTTCTACGACAGAGCAGAGCCAGAATTTCACATTGAAGGAAAACTAAAGTTGTTAATTCAATAGTTTTGGAATTACTAAACCTACCAAATCGATACTGTACTTTAATTGGTCTTCCATATAAACGGATTCCATTCAGCAAAGCTATAGCATAAGGCACTGATTCTGTGTGCTTAAAGCAGACAAATCCAAAAGACTTGGGTTTTCCTTCTTTGTCCTTACATATGGTCACATTGGTTAATGGTCCAGCCTGCAAGAAACTTAAATTATTTTCTCATAAATCCTTAGTAGAGAATAGCTTTTCATTTTGTTTTGAATGTTTATTTCACTCATGAATATTTAGTAATGGTCAGACCTACGCAAAATGCAAGCATGTGATATTTAAGATTCCCTACATCATTTTGACTATGCACGTCATTCTTTACTGACTGAATCCATATAGCTCCAGACCTGGGGCTCTTGCAAGTAAAGGTCAGCTGTGCATGTGTTTGAAGGTAACAAAACATCTAATTCAGTGGTCCCCAACGTGGTGCCCGCGGGCACCATGGCGCTCACCAGGGCATTTATGTGTGCCCGCCTAGTGCCCAACAGGGGAGAGAAGCCGCGACCCCGTACCTGACGAGGACAGAGAACTCAGGCTGCAAGCGCGGTGTTCTCTGTTCCCAGCAGGCGCGGGGCCAGCCTAGTGCCCAGCAGGGGAGACAAGCTGCGGCCCTGTGCCTGACAGGGACAGAGAACTCCGGGGCTGCAGGCTGTGGGCGCCGGTGTTCTCTGTCCTCGCAGCCTCTCTCTGGCTTCTCTCTTCTCTCTGGATTCATATATTATGTTATATTAAATATGATTTTTTTGTATTATTTAATGTACAAATACAAAATAAGCCTTGAAAAACTGTTGGCGCCCGCCACACTCTTCTGAAAACATGAATGTGCTACTGGCCACAAAAAGGTTGGGGACCATTGATCTAATTGATGTGTGGTTATCATTGGTCCTGATCACCCCACTCACAGTTTCTCTCTTTATCTTTTTAAATTATACATTATTTGTGGCAGAAACTGTCTTATGTCTGAACACCAGGTAGCACAATCCTGATAGGAACCTTTGGTTGCCGCTAGTGCAATTCAAATCGTGAGTAATACCAGCTACATATAACTAGGTCTCCATCTATGTTGCAGCTTGCATAAGTTCAGGTAACAAGTAGCATTATTTAGTTTTGATCAGCTACTTAAAAAAAAACTGTGGTAGGAATAGCAAACTTGGGTAGGTGGTGCCACTGTTATCTGTAACTGAAACAATACAAAAAACCAATCAATCAGTTTTCACTCAAACATTGCCCACCTGTCATCACAAATATGTAACAAAGAAAAATAAGGGGCACTGACAACCATTAGGGATAAACTGTAGCTTATATTAAGCACTAGGCCCACATGTCTCCACAGAGACGGGATCCATCTCTGCACCACTTGAACCATTTCAGTACTGGGTAAGCATTTTTGTAGAAGAACCAAGTTCAAAGTGATCATGCTTCAAGAAATGCTGATTCCTGAATTTCAAATAGATAGTAGTTTTCATAATACAGCATCCAAGACCATCAGCCTTCAGTACAAAAGAGAAGAATGAACTAGTATTTTAGTCACTGAATCAGCATTTCCTCCTGAGATATGCTCCACTTCTAAAATGTCCATTTGGCAGAGTGAGAGGAAATGGCAATAGGAGCCCTCCTACCACAGGCCAGGAATGCTTAAGAGTGGTCATACTACAGTTGGCTCATTTGTAGGGGGGACACGTATGTCACCCCATTGCTGTCTTGGATTGGTCAAATTGCTGTTCAGTTCACTAGGTGGGGTCATGAAGCAACTAACTAGATGACCAAATTACTGTTGTACGGCTACTGGACTTTTGGTCTTAAATGAGTGGCTTACTTGCTGGAAGTACTGATGATGAAATGAAGTTTCAGGTAAGAGCCAAAAAACCCCTCAAAAATCATGTACTACTTGAGGCCAGGTAGCATTCTATGTGCCTGGCTTTTCAGCAATTGTAAACCTGCTCTTCCTGCACAAACTGCCAGAGGCTCATATTTTCAAGTATATGCACAGGCTAAATGGAGAACACTAGAGCACAAAGAAAAATGAAATCAATCCTAGCTTTTCTGTATTTCTACTTAATGTAATACTCAGCATTTTAGATGATCATTAGCAAAAAGCAAAATCAGAATTTGTCTGTCTAGGGAATTGATCCTTTTGATTCATGGTGCTGAGCTGACAGTCATGTTATCCACTCCATATTATCACGCTTACGACATTAAGAATCCTCATTAAGGACATTAGGGATTCTTGATTAATGTAATCTGATTGCAATGCACTGTTGCCAGCTATCTATGAATTGGGACTAGATTAAATAAAATGACTGCACACGCTTCTTCTGAAAATAAAGTTTAAAAATGATTTTTTTCAGAAAAAAATGGAGAACACGAAAGATGAAGGTAAATATGAAGGAACAAAAGTAATGTACCATTTTTTTTTCTAATTCTATTGCTGCAGAATGATGATCGAGATAGGCAGAAGATTCAGCCCAGGCTATCCTGTGCAGGGAGTCTTCAGAAAGGTGATCTTGCATCATCAAGGAAGGCACATTTCAAAGTAATGGCAACTCAGCCACCAACTTTTTCAACTCTGCTTTATTTTTTCCGGAGTTGTTTGAATCTCGAAGCAATTTTTTTTTCCTAATCTGAAAGTTTCCTACAAGTATCCAGTCTGCTGCTCAGGATTTGTCTAATGCAGATTATCTGGTTCTTCAAGAACTAGTAGTAACAAACCATGTGCTCTGATGATCAATCTTTTATACGTAGATCTTCCTGTTTATAAATAAAAAATAATTTTGTGCTGAGCAAAGTTACATAAATTAATAGTTATAAAAATGAAAAGAGAATAAATTGTATAACTGTTTTTTTCTACATAATTTGGTAAGAGAAAACACTATGATACAGGAAAACAGGTTTGGGAACTAAAGCCTTAGGAGTGTTTTTGGACTACGAGGTGCTACCATACTGAATTCTACAGTTTCCATGAGACAGGGGAGGACAGCATGGCAGTGGAACACATCCAGCCACAATAAAAATAAGAGTAAAGGAGCATGTGTGGGGGAAGAGAGAAGGAGAATAAGGAAGAAGAAAAGACCTGCTTGAACTCTTGAGGACGTGTATGATGGAAGCTATGGCTAAATAGGTATACATTGTTAGCCAGGATCAGATGACCAGGGTAGGTCATACACAAGATTCATTTCTGGGTGAAGAACTTCATGTTGGGAGTGCCATCCTATTTTTATCCCACTGGGAGAGCATGATGGACTGTCTCACTAGGTATCATGAGTAGTACAACATGGCTTAAATGTAGGGAGCAACAACAGAATGGCTGCTAAGGGGAGATGAGATGGATGCTTTTTTTCATCTCCATCTCTGGAAAAACCTAATTAAAGGATTATGAAGTAGCAGAGACTGTTTATTATCAGTGAGGGGAACCCTGATGCCAGTGAATTTCTGATGTGAACACTATACACATGCGCACACATGTGCGTGCGCTCACACACAGAGATAGCACAGAAACTGATCCCTACCTCAACATTTAAAAGGTAACTGGCAGGGATTTAGTGCATTTGCATACACAAGCACCAAAAACATTTTAGAGAGAAAAATTTAGACAACTTGCTTTTCACTGTGAATGGATCACATGCCTCTCCTCCCTATACTAGTTCCTGCAGACCAGGGTAGCCTAAGTGTGTCCAAGGACCCAGAAGCAACCAAAGGACTATTGTTACCAGCTCCTAAAAATTCAGTGTGTCTTGCAATAGTAGTTCTTCTTAATGCCCCAGTTTCTGAAGTCAGGTGATTACACGAGAATCTTAGCTTTCTCGTAACCTTTTGTGGCTTTGTGCCTTTCTAACCTTTTCTGGTACAGAGAAATGCTGGGAAATGATTCAAAACTCAGAAAGCAAATAAAAAAACCAAAAAGTTTATTACAGTCCCATGATTTGGGGGCCAGATTTACAATTTTTGAATGTTGGAGGCTGAGAATACCAGAATAGACAATGGGACAGTGTGGCCACCCTCCTCATGGACACGAGGCAGAGAGCGAAGCGAGCCAGCACCCTCAGCCCCAGTTTGGGGGCTAGGACAGGAGGGGAGTGACTTTGTCAACCTGCTCCGCTGGATGCAGGTGGGAGCCCTGCAACACCGGACAACACAGGAGCAGCTCTGGTGCTGACTGTAGCCCCCGCCAGGCCCCATCACAGAGACACCCCAACCGGCCCCACCCAGGGGCCTTCCATGCCACCAGCCCCCTCCCACCTCCCAGGGTAGGGCCTTCCAGCAGCCTCGCTCCCACCAGGCCCCGCCCCCACATTCCAAAGGCCCCGCCCCCGGGCCCCGCCCCCACCTTCCACCTGCCTGGCTCCTACCAAGTCCCCCCCATTGACCCCGCCCCCACCAGCCCACCCCATGCCAGGCCCCGCCCCCGGCCGGCACCTGCAGGAAGAGCTCGTAGAGAATCTCCTCCCGCACGCGGCTCTCCAGGTTCCCCACGAACAGGGTCCGGTCCGGCTCCCCCGCCCGCCCCGGCGCGGACATGGCGGCCCAGCAGGGCGTCAGTCAGTCAGCGCCAGCGCTCCATCAGCGCCGGCACGGGGCGGGGGGAAGGGGGAGTGAACACGCACGACCGTCCGTAAAGCATCAGCCACCCGCCTCAGGAGCGCGACAGGCAGGCGGGGGTGCTTTACCGGGGTTGCTAGGAGACGAGTTCCGCGCCCTGTGGCATCCAGACGGTTGCGTTTTCGGGCTCGGTCTCCTAGCAACCCTCGTGCGGGCAGCGCGCGAGGGGGCGGAGCTTCGCTCTTTCTAACCCCGCCTCCTGATGGGAACGGGAACCACCCTCGCAGCCTCTTTCCCCCCCACCCCGCCCGCCTGTCGCACGTACAACGGCTCCCGGCCCCGCCCAGCGCAGGGACGTGTGACGTCACCGGGCCGGCGGCGACACCGCCCCCAGGGGCTGCGCGCGGTAGCTGGGTGCAGAACGTGGCGCGCGGCCCCCGCTGGCCGTGACGGGGCGGGCAGCGCCCGTGCCAAGGCCCCGGAACCTGGCGTGGGCGGGGAGCAGCGCTGCGGCCCGGGCCCAGGGTGGCCAGCCAGAGTCCCGCCAGGATTGTGCTGGGGGCTCCAGGAAGGAGCGATTGTGTTGTGTGTCACAGCCCCGGAATGCGGGCACCCAAAACCGGCAGCCCGAGCCCCCGCTCCTCGTCCTGCTGCCGCAGTGGCACCTGCGGGGAAATCGCAGGCTTAGCTTCACTAGACAAAGCAAGTGGTGCCCAGGGACTTGTTACTTCTGAATACACTTGTCATCAGGTGGCATTAGTTGTCTTTTACTTGGTGGCCTTGGTACTGCAGCCTTGTGCAAACCATGCTTCCAGTGGGGCCCCTCAGGGTGTAAGCACCCCCTGAAAATGGGGGAAAAAAAAAAGAAGTCAGTTTGTGCTCCACTTGCCATCAACTGGCTCAAATAGATACTACAGTTGTTGACTAGGGTTGGTCATTGCAAATATTGAGAGGAGCCCCATTCTTCCAGTCCTTACTAATGAAATTATATTAATGATCTCAGTCAGCAACATAATAAGAAAGCATTATAATACAATTCTAAAGAAGAAAGCTGTTTGATGTGAGATTTCTGTGTTTAATTACATTTGAAATATTGCACGTGGTACCTAGTAAGAGTCATGAGAGCAGTGGTATAACTGAAGTTGGCATGATGGTTCCATTCAAACCGTCTATTTCAGGATATACATATAGTACTTAAATAAATATGTACGTTTACCTTTATGTTGCTTCAGTGTTGTTTAACAAAATAGCATATTTACTGAAATGATCTAAGTGATAAAAAAATCTTACTCTGATAGTCTTATAAGTACTTATGCTTTGCCCTGTTTATTAGTTGTTAAAATACCCAAATATGCAGTGGTGCTGAGAAGCAGGGGGTTCGGTTTAGCTTGGAAGATGTACTAGTGTTTTTCACTGATGCCTAGTTTATATGCTTGTGCAGTAGCTTGAGTCTTCTTGACGGTCTTGTTCGAAGTACTTTGAAAGTCAATGTGAGTTTGTGACAGAATGTACCTCTGTATTCACACCCTACATGCTTTTGTAATCATCTTTGTACAAAGCATGCCTTCAAAACTCATAATTTGCTGATCTGTATAGTCCTGATAAAATATTTGGCAATATAGTATATGAAATTATAAGATTACATTGTATGGTGTTGTTAATATATGTTCCAAACTGAGGTTGGCAGATAGGTCTGCCTCAAAGGAATGTGTGCTTTGCTTAGTTTGCATTTAAGCAATAATCAGAGTAATGAAGTAGGAAGCAAAACAAAGGAAGTTCAAAAAGGGGAAGAAAAGCAGCAGGGATCATCCTTCAGTATGGATACTGTCTCCTGAAACTCAGCTGGAAATGTTTTTCAAGAGGGAGACTGAAACTATTAAAAAAAAAAAAAGGGACAAATACCCAAAGGCACCCCACTGTTCTCTGTCTCTGTGCCCGTCAGTTCACAGCACCTGAAGAGGCAAAGGAAACAGCCATTGGACGGGAGTGGGAGGGCAGAATGGTCCTGACCTAGGAAGTTTGGTCTGTAAGACTGCTGAAAACATGTGATGAGAAAACTTTGCTTTGAATTTAACATAGTTTGTTAAGCTAGACACGAGTAGCATTTTATCTTTATTTTTCTGGTAACCATTTCTAACTTTTATGCCTCATTATTTGTACTCATTTAAAACCTCTCTGTGGAGTTAATAAACTTGTTTTGTTTTACTTAATTCAGTGTGTTTTAAATTGGAGTTCTGATAAACTCCATTTCGGGAGGCAGGTTGTGCGCATATTATTCCTTTTAAAAAATAATGGATCTAATATAGCTTGTATTGTCCAGGACAGGGCTGAGCAGTACATACATTTCTGGAGTAAATCTAAGACGGGGTGTGTGTTGGGGTCACCCTGCAATATAACTAATGCTGATGAGAGCCAGAGTGTAACCCAAGTATGGCTGGCAGGCTGCAGTTACAAGTATTCAGGGTGTAGCTCTCATGTTGGAGGCTGTGAGCAACCTAGGTGGAAGCCACTTCAGCAAGACATTGTGAGGCACACAAAGTTGCAGGGCACAGGTGACACAGCTGCTCATTAGCTGTGGATTGTACCTTGGATTGTACTTTGGTATATCCTAGAGCAGGGGTGGAAAGGCGGCACACGAGCTGATTTTTAGTGGCACTCAGCTGCCAGCCAGGGTCCCAGCTGCCGACCATGCTCAGCCCGCTGCCTGCCTGAATGAATGGAACCCCAGGGTGGCAGCGGGCTGAGCGGGGCAGGCAGCCTGGACGCCGGCTGGCAGGAACTGGTATCCCAGACCAGCAGCAGGTTCTAGCCACCATCCCCCTGCCACCAGCCCTGCTCAGCTGCTGGCCTGGGATACCAGCCGCCAGCCCTGCTCACATTGCTGCCAGTCTGGGGTTCCAGCCACCAGCTCCCTGTCAGCCGGGGTCCGGGCCTCCAACCCTGCTCGGCCCGCTGCCGGCCTGGGGTATGGCAGCCAGCCCTGGGCTCTGCTCCTGGCCTGGGCCCAGTGCTCTGCAACCCTCCCAAGTTGTGGCCCACTGGCCCCAGCCTGGGGCAGTGAGGGGTGCAGATGGGCAAGAGGGGGCGCAGCTCAGCACCGCCATCTTAAAAATTGTTCTAGGCCACAGAGATATTTTAAAGTCCTGGTTTGCTGCTTATATCAGACCACATCTGCATTTGACCTTCTATGTGCCTTCTGTCACCATTTTTTTCCCCCATTGAGAGTTGAGGGGAGCATTTGACAAAATGGCAGCTCCTAAGAGCAAAGTTAGATGTTTGTTCATTTCAGCCTTCTTGGACAAACATATTTGGATTTATTCAAAAGGAGGACCGTGCTGTTTGTGCTTTCTGTTGTGGAAGTGTTTGTTGCACATCAAGTGTTCAATGACATTTTGAAACGAAGCACAAGAAAACTTTTCTTGACAAAGCAGACAAAACTGAATCAATCAAAAAGGCAGTAGCAGGATATGAGAAGCAAAGCAGTGTTTTTAAAAGCTTAAGTGTGAGTAAAAATCAAGCTACAGAAGGAAGTTACACGATTGCACAGTGCATTGTGAAAAACGGAAAGCCGTTTACAGATAGGGAATATATCAAAAGTTTTCCTCAGCAGTTCAGAGATTTTGTTCAATGATTTACCAAATAAAGAAATGATCATATCTAGAATAAAAGAACTGCCTGTCTCTGCCAGAACAGTTGAGAGACGCATAAGCAAAATGGCAGAAAACATTAAGGAAAAGCAGACAACTGCATTAAAAGACACAGCAGTGTTTAGCATTGCAGTGGATGAGATCATGTTCCACTTTTGGCAGTTGTTGCAAGATATTGTGCTTCCGATGAAATCAAAGAGGAACTTTGTTGTCTAAAACCCCTGTATGGCACAACAAAGAGGGAAGATATAGTGAAAAGTTTTGTAAACATTTTTTGTAAACATTTTGAAGAACGATATCAGAAAAATATTTTGTGTGACAACGGATGGTGCTCCTGCCATGGTCAGATAACAGAAAGGATTTGTAAAGTTACTTGAAGATCAAATTGGCTGCCCAACAGTCAAATTTCACTGTATCATCCATCAAGAAAACCTGTGTGCTAAAATTTCTAATTCAGAGCTTAATAATGTGATGAATAGAATGGTGCGAATTGTGAATTTCCTTGTTGCACGATCTGCTTTGACTCACAGACAGTTTCAAGCACTGCTAAAAGACATGGACAGTGCTTATAACAACATTCCATTTCACAGCAACATTTGGTGGCTAAGTCCTACGTGATGGCATGTAATGTTACTATTACATTAAGTGTTTCTTGCAAATGTCATGCATTTCTACTAAAGTGTTTAGTAAGGGCTTTGAGCATATATTTATTTCACCATTATTTATATGACAAAATATTGGAATATAAGAGAGAATCCACTGGAATGAAGTGATTGGAGAATATCAGTCTTTGCAGATAGCAATTTTTGCAGAACCTAATGCTTCAAAAGATTGAATGTGTAAATACATCATGTGGTTTCACAGAATTGTAATTATATTATCTTATTTGTCAATAATTTGAAATATACTTAAAATAACCTATTTGCACCAAACAAAGGTTAAGGATGGGGAAGGAATGGAAAAAATAATAGCTGAGACACTGTAATGGACTATAGTGATGAAGAGAGTTCATATGCAGACCTGTCAGAAATAAAGGACTCAAGCTTTTTTTATTGGTCAGTTACATTAAGTTAGAAATGTGAGGTTATTTTCAAAACTTTCTGTATTATGTCCATGTATGTAATCTAGGATATGAACATCCACAGGTAGATGCACATTGCATTGGACAAGATGCATATTTTAAAAACTGGTGCGAATATGTGCACACATCAACCTAACTTTCGGTGCCATGCAAAAATAGATGGAGAATGAGTGAAGCTACGACAAGTAGTCAAACATTTTCAGTTTTGAAAACAACTTTTGTGGGAAGCTCCTGTTAGTCTTGTTCATATTTAGACTAATGAAATAAAGGTTTGATTCTGCAAAACTTTCTTCAAGTGAAAAGTGCTATTACTCCATCGCTCTCTCCACTTTACCACCAGCAGAGCTCAAAGAAAAAATGTAATGCAGCCTTAAAGGATCCCAAAGGGGCAGTTACCAGCTGTAAAAATGTGGACAGCATAGCTCTGTTGGAGTCACCCTTTGAAGAGTGGGGGTAGTCTGTGATGAGGTGTACAAGCCCCACACTGGGAAAGGAAGGGGTAAGGAACAACTCTGGGCCCAGAAATCCCTGCCTACCCACACCTGCTGGGCATGCCCACAATGGAAGAGGAGCTCAGAAGGGAGCAGCCCAGCTCAGTCTTGGTGTACTGGACAGGAAAGGAGTTGTGTGGTACAGGCTTCTGCCGAAAAGCTGAGGCCCCACATGGCCAGGACTAGGTCCCAGTTCCAAGCTACCACAGGCCCTTCGGCCCCGGAGGACTGGAATGACAAACCTCAACGCAGGGTGGGAAACCCTCCAGACCATGACCAGGGAGGACTTCAAGGGGAGCTCAGAAATTACCCAGTGGCACCAACAAAGGAACTGATACAAGGGTAGGAAGTAGCCCAGGGAGCAGCCGCCCACCCCCCTAGGCCACTTACTTTGACATATTGTTTCATTGGGCCTAGGGTTGGAACCCGCTGGAGCAGGGAGGGCCTAGGTTTTACTACCCTGTCTACTGACTCATCATCGGGCAACATGGCTGTAAGCAGTTACTCACTCTCGCTATTGGGTTACACTGTCCAAAGTATCTCCACCAGGTGGTACTGCCAGGCTGGGACTCAAAACACCTCCTGACAGTCCAGGAACACAAAGCCAGCCCAGATATTCTTGGTCTCTCGCCTGTCCATGAGGAATGGGTCCCATATATTGTTCTGGAAAGAACATCATGAAACCACATCTCCTACCAAAGGGAACAATTGTGAAGGAATCTTTGCAAGGAAAACATCACTCAGATTTGCTCTGCCTTTTTCTACTCCTGTGGATTTTCCAACTAAGTCTCACAACACCTCTGTGAAGGTGGTGTAGGTATTGTTCTATTTTACACATGGGGAAACAGGCACACATTGAAGTTAAGTGATATGAGTGACTCTCAATAACACAGCAAACCAGTGACTGAATCAGAAATACAAGGCAAGAGTTCTGACTACCAGTTTTGTCCTGTATAAAATATTCCTCCCTCCCTCTATGGGTTAAGATTAGAGGGAGAATCCTTAGGAAAATCACAAGGTCAAATCAATCCCTAGGAATGCAATGGCTTTCTTTCTAGTCCTTACAGCGGAATGATTTTATAGCCAAAATGTGTTTTTTCTGCAAGTTGCTTTTGACTATCCCAGCATTTTCTATTTCCACACTGCAGACCACCAGATGTATAACAGACCATCAAAAACAACCAAATAGTCTGTCTTCCTTGGCATTTCATCTGAGCAGAGAGGTCAAGCAAAATGATGTATAATTACTTCCACTCCTCCCTAAATTCCACATATCTGGCAGAGCCACCAGTAACATACCACATCAACTACTCACAAGGTATAGACCCATGTTAGTTAGACCCAGTAGTTCCCAAGGAGAGAGGAAGAAGGGCAACTGACGATTAGAGGGGGGGAAAAAAAGCACAAAAATAACTCTGAAAGAACTGAATCTGCATCACCAATTTAAGTACTTAAATAGGAGGAGTCATGAATTGCAAAAGCTTGAACATTGGTTTTTGCCCTATGCAAAATCACTTCCTTCTCTTCACCACACCTGTTTTATCAGCGACGTTTCATTGTCAGATCATAGTGTAAGCTAGCACACTATAAGGAAATACTAAAATCTTCTCCATTCAGTTGTGGATGTTACGTGTTGCTTTTCACCATTTCCATATGTTGAAGCTGTTTCTCTTCATCTTTTTGACGTGCCGGGTGAGATCAGGTAAGAGAGCCACTAAAAGTTCCGCTTTACTTTTTCCAAGCAAAGCAAACTAACTTTTCTAACTGCAAAATGGCATGTAGATTAAACCTTATGAATCATGATTAATGTAACAAACAATTAGGTGAACTTGACTGATTTGAAATTAGGACAAAGGTTTTCAGTGTAAGGTAAATAAAGAGAAAACATGATACCTTATCTCCTTCTGCATTTTTGTCACAAACAGAAGTATGTGCACTTTGTATTGTGGAAGTGTATGAGAACTGTAAAACTATTTTGCAAAAACTATTTTAAACATAAGATGAGATTATTCAGCATTAATTTACTAGGTATGAAGACTTTCAAAGTATATTTTACAAATGTATTTTTTATGTACACTATAATTTGTTTATTAAAGCCCTTCAAATCAAAATGTGTGTTTATGTAAGGTTCTCTCTGTCCTAGCCTCAAAAGCCACTACATGAAGACAAATATAAAAGAAATTGTACAAACTGAAACAGAAAAGAGTGAAATGATATATATTTACTGGAATAAATACAAACTGCCCAACTGATATTTATAATTTTCTTATCTGATAAAAGTGCATATTTGAATATTCTCATGAGGGTGTATAAAAAGCAGTGTTAGTTATACAAACATGTTAGTTATACAAATGTTAGTTATACGTTGCATTGCCCTCTTTAACACTACAAAAGTAATTTTCCCTCTCTTGATATTCACCCCTTCTTGTCAACTGTTGAAAATAGGCCACCTCCACCTTAATTGAATTGGCCTCATTAGCACTGACCCCCCACTTGGTAAGGCAACTCCCATGTTTTCATGTGCTGTATATTTATAGCTGCTTACTGTATTTTTCACTCCATGCATCTGATGAAGTGGGTTTTAGCTCACGAAAGATTACGCCCAAATAAATTTGTTAGCCTCTAAGGTGCCACAAGGACTCCTCGTTGTTTTTGCTGGTACACACTAACACTGCTACCACTCTGAAACCTGAAATCAATAAATGTTGCCTCAAAAATGTGTGAAATTGAATTTGCAAAGCTTCCTGTTTGCTTAATGATTTACTGCTGAACAGTCTCAAATTATGTATAAACATTTAAAATCCATGTGAGTTTTCATCTAATTCCACAATATAAAGTATGCATAAGTTTACAAAGCAGATGCTTTGTCCTTTTTCCTGTATTTACTTTTCAGTGAACACCTTTTGTACTCTATTCATACTTGAAAGTAAACATCTGAGATATGTTTAACTCTTATGTAGCATACCTTTCAGCTGATAGGTTTCACTCATCTTTGATATTTCCAACAGGATGGGCCATTGTGTTTCCATGGATCTAAGTCTGATCTCTCTTACATTGGTTTTATGCCCATGTAATTCCATTGACTTGAACGGAGTTATTCCTGATTTACAATTATGTAAATGAGAGGAGAATTGAGCTTCATGAGTAGATATCAAAATCTGAATATCCAAAATCCAAAATCATTAATATGAAGGAACATTTCAATATTTAAGGTATCTCAGTGTAATTCACTACACAGGTTTGAGAAATACATGGTAGTAATAATAATTTTATCTAATTGTAAGATAGGGATATCCATTTTGGATTTTCTAGAGGAAGAACAGCTGTTTCATAGTACACCGAGGAAAAATGTTGTACAGTTTAGCTGTGAATCTGAATATTTAAAATGCAATTAGATGTCTACTTTTTTTTTTTACTGAAACTGTCTCCAGCATGTAGTTGTGGGTGTGTGAGTGGCATGTGTGAGAGAGAATTTCTATTTTAGTTTTCTCACCTCACCTAACATTGTCATGATTTGAAAACCAGAAATTTAATTTGACAGATGATAACATTTCAGGATCTTGCCAATGTAAGACATTTAAATAGGACCTTTTGATGTTGTTAGTATGAAGATCAAAATAATTGCATCTGAATCTGAACTGTTCTTAAATTTCAGAGTTCCTCACTTTACTAAGATTCACTATATACCAATCTATTAAAGATTACAGCCATATGTGTCTTCTTTTATTAGTTATCTAATTTAAGTATCAGAGGAGTAGCTGTGTTAGTCTGGATCTGTAAAAGCAGCAAAGAGTCCTGTGGCACCTTATAGACTAACAGACGTTTTGGAGCATGAGCTTTCGTGGGTGAATACCCACTTTGTCGGATGCATGTAGGTATCCACGGAAGCTCATGCTCCAAAACGTCTGTTAGTCTATAAGGTGCCACAGGACTCTTTGCTGCTTTTATCTGATTTAGTGAGTCATATTAATCCACAAAGATGTAACCTGTTAAATAAAAAGGGCAAATTAATTAAATAAAATAAAACATTTAACACTTTTATTCAGAAAAAAATTGATATTTAATTTTAAAAGCCAAGAATTCCAAATATGTAATAATTATGGTTACAATCATTTCTAATGAGGTGACTGAATGAATGAGCAGAGAGAAATTTTGTGCCTTTCCAGATGATAGAGCAGGAAGACTCAGGACTTTTTGTAACCCTGCTCTGTCACCTTATTTTGGTTTTCATTAACCCTGCATATATCCACTGTTCTTTGCAACGTCAAGTCCATTTCTTGCAGTAACCTTGCTTTGGCTTGGTTATCAATTATTCCACAAATAATTTGGCCTCTAATTATTCCGTCTGTTAATTGTTGAAATTGACATGATTTATCTTGGTTATGTAGATTTGGAACATAGTGTTCAGAGATCTCACCTGTCAGTTGATTTCTTGATTAAAACAATATAAAGGACCTTTCCAAGTGGTGTTCTCATGTGGATCACAGTATTCTTGATTTAAAAACAAAACAAAACACACCTTTGTCAGCTAGTTTGTAATCCCTTTCATGCTTTCACCGCAATGCACTGTGGATATCGAGGGCCTCTGGACCTGTCATGTGTCATGTGCAGCTGCATGGGTGATTTAACCATGTGCACTTTCTCTGTAATGCCACTTGGTTCCAGAGAAATGTGAAAGTGCTGCAACCACTTCCTCCAATCTCTGCCAGATTCCCATTTATTTTTTTGCCTATTTATAGAATCCTCTGTAAACTGAAAACTTAGTTTAAATAACAAGCTTACATGAAAAACTACCATTTAGGAACAGAGTAGTTACTATTTCTCTTCCTACTTCAACTTTCCAAAAGAAATTGACAGTTTCTATTTTTATACTTTGTTTATATAAAGAGGCATATGACAGGAGAAACTGAGAACGGTTTGTTAAAATATTGGGGGCCCAACCTTCAGTTGGGTAAATCAGCTTTGAAGTCCATGGAGCTGTGTTGATTTACACTAGCTGTGGATCTGGCCCCAGGTTTGTGTCACAGAGTTGGAATGAGCATAGGCTTTAGATGAGTTCAGAATGATAGAATAAATGGAAGTACTTCAACTTTTGTGAACAATTAGAGAAAGAAAGTGTAAAAGAATGGCCTTTTACATAGTCTAACTGATCAAACAATTGTCTAACATTTTTATATTTTTCAGATACAGAACAAAAATGTCAAGAATTCACAGATCTTAGCATACACAATGCTTTAGCTGGGACAAATCTAAAAGTGAAACTGCTGTTGTACACAAGGACAAACCAAAACTGTGCTGAGAGTCTCAGTGAATATAATACAACAGCATCTACATATCTGGATGTGACCAAGAAAACTGTCTTTATAGTCCATGGCTTAAGACTAACAGGCTCTACACCAATATGGCTGAATGACACCAAAGAACTTCTGCTGTCTTTAGAGGACATTAACCTCATTATAGTAGATTGGAACAGGGGTGCTACGACTGTAATTTATCATAATGCTGTCCACAACACCAGAAGAGTTGCAGAAATCTTGAAGAAATATATTGACCAGATGTTGGTAAGGTAGACATTTACCCTGGAGGTAAATGATTTAAAATAGCATAGCTTTGGGTGGTAAAAAAAAAAAAAAAAGTGTTCAAAATATAGTGGTCTCAGAAAGAACACAATAAATACCATACTTTGAAATGTTTGTACCAAAATGCTTACATTAGTGACTGCATGAAGTTACTACTGCATCACTCACATATCTTTGTTCCCATATCTGCTCCCATTGATGTCAAAAGCAGTTTGGGCACTTTATTTCAATGGAACCGAGATTGTATTTGAATCACTTTGTCAGCAAGGAGTTTCAGATGCATTATGCAAAGAGCTGCTATCTCAGAGGAGAAAGGTCATGCAAAACTCTGACCATTACATTATTAAAAATTGTTGCATCAGCTACTCCTTTAAGTACTAAATGAGATGCAAAGAAAGCCCACTTGTGAACATTTCTTATATGGAATGTTTATCAGAAATCATTGATATAAGGCAGTTAAAAACAGTTATCCATTGTACAAAATATTTTATATACTAGTGCTAACAGGAGCAGCTAAAACAATTGTTGATGAATAAAAGTCTGAGCCAAAACCCACAAAGCTGGTGGAAAGACCCACCCATGGACTTTACTAGGTTTTGGATCAGTCCTTAATGAAATGGACCAAAATAATTTTAAAGTCTAATTTATTTAATTATCAATGTTATTGTTTGAATTTCTTCCATCCCCATCACTTCCCATCCTGAGCATTCCCAGAAAGTTTGAAGATTCTGTAACAAGAAAATATCTGCACAAAGATTAATAGAGAAAGAAAGTGGGTTTTGGGGGAAGTGGTAAGAAGAGATGACAGAAGATATGGCACACCATAGCATGGCCTCTGGGATCAGCTAATGCTGATTGGGTTGTACTTGCTAATTTACAAAAATATGGTGGAAAACTGACATAAGACTAAAATAATTATAAGAATGTAGGCACAGTCCCATTCTGGGGTAGACAGGACTACATATTGCATAATCCCAGGTCCCTGATGCAGGCTACTGCTTGCCACTTACAGTAAGCAAGTAGGCTACCTAGTGGAACATTGGCTGTACCACATGCATTGAGCAGATCTTGCTCTGCTACAACTTGTGTTACAGTAAAATGTTCATGAGGGGGGTAAAAAGTGGGGGTAAAGATGTTAAGGCCCAGGACTCCAAACATCATGCTGACAAAATGATTGTCATGTAGCCATTCAGTTGTTAATTCACCTCCAGACCAGGAATAATATATCCTACCTCTAGGACTGATTGAGAGAAATTCCCAATCCCATGGCCTTGCAGGCTTTAGATCTGCTGGTATTGCCCCTGAGTCCTGCAATAGCTACTGCATGTGGTAAGCATGGCTTCCTCTTAAGCGGTCCTGCAGATGTAGACTTGCTGAACTGGCCATGTGATATCAAAGCTTTTTATTAGTATTTTTTAATTGTATTGGAATGGGGTCAGAGTTGCTTTTAGCTGATGGTTTTAGGAATTCACCTTTCTAGAGAATCTCATAATTCTCTGTCTCTTCTTCAAAAAAATCAATGAGATAGCCTGGAAGAAAGGTTACCAGCCTCCTTCATACATTTTTATAACAACTGTACAGTATAACTAGTACAGAAAGTTTAATAAAAAAGACACTTGAAATCCATCATTTTTAAAAGTCAGAAAAAAACCCTAAAGTTTTAAGGAAAAGTAAATAGTAAAATTTAGTTTACTGAAGTCTATTCAGCTAACCATATTGTAAACCTTATGGTTAACATTTCTATAACCCATAATCATGCCTTTTTTTTTTTAACTGACAGGCATATGGAGCCTCTCTTGACTCTATTTATATGATTGGAGTTAGCCTTGGGGCTCATATAGCTGGATTTGTTGGAGAAATGTATAATGGTAAACTTGGCAGAATTACAGGTAAGACTTTTAAACCTGCTACCCCCATTCTAGTTTATATTCCATCATTGTCTAAGTTAGCTGCATATCTAGGGTGACCATGTCCTGTTTTTAAAGGGACAGTCCTGTTTTTTGAGGACTTATTCTTATATATGTGCCTATTACCCCTCCACCCCCTGTCCTGTTTTTTCCACAGTTGCTATCTGGTCACCCTGTGCATACCACATGAGTGCCAGTGTTGAAAAATCAACACATAGCACACGATTAAATTATTTAGTAAAACAATGGATCAAATGCATCCTTGATGTAAATCCAGAGATTAATTTGATCCACTAGAACAGTAGCATAAACAGTATTTAGAAATATTACATTTTTAATTTTTTTAATCCACTACAAAAATTTGTTCTAGGATTTAAGTCATTTTGGAGAAAAAAAAATTGTGGCCAAAATGTTCAAACCTACTTGACTAAAGTTAGAATCCTAAATGAGAGTTGCAGGTGCCTAGCACCCTCGCAGATCAGGCCACCTGCTTTAGAGGAGCTTAAATATGGATTTAAAAACCTAATTTTAGGCCTAGGGCCTGATCAAGCATTTTATGTACTATATATATTCGTTCATAAGCTGAATTTTTTTAGTAAAAAAGGGAAGCACCAGAGACGGGGGTTGGCTTATGAACGAGTATAGAGAGGTAGAGGTGGGGTGCAGCCCCTCCCCCCAACAGAGGGAGCAAGGAGAGGCAGCACAGCCAGTAGAGACAGAAGGGAAGAGGCGGGGTCAGAGTCTCTCCACTTTTGGCCACGCTGCTCTCCCCCCAGCCTCCAAAGCAGGCAGGCTGCAGCTGTGACGCTCAGCCCTGCCCCCCAGAGCAGGCTGTGGCTGCACCACCCACCCTGCCACACCGGAGCATGCTGCAGCTGTGCTGCCCAGCCCAGCCCACTGGAACTTGCTGCAGCCGCGCCGCCCGGTCTGGATCACTGGAGCAGGCTGCAGCCATGCTGCCCAGCCTGCCGGAGCAGCTCCAGCCAGGCCAGAGACATCCTCCCCTGGCCTTCCCCAGATAAGGTGGGAAGGGATGGGGTGGGGGAGAGTGTGGGTGTCCCGGGCTAGGGGTGGAGTCATGTGGGGGGTGGTCACAGGGGTTACTCCCCTGATCCCCAGCTTCTCCTCCCCCCAAAAATTCCCCACCAGCTGCTGTCTCGGTCCTCCAGGGTAAGCCCCTGGAGTGCCGGGACGCTTTGTTTACTTACGCATACCTCTGTGCCTGCGGATGCGAGGTAAACAAACCATCTCGGCCCGCCAGCAGCTTATCTTGATGGCCCAGGAGCCAAAGTTTGCTGACCCCCTGAATTATAGGGTCCGCTTATGAATGGGTCATAAAAATTTTCCATTTTTACTTATCCATCTTGTGGGGGTCAGCTTATACACAAACCGGCTTATGATCGAGTATAGATGGTATTTCAGAATTCCTGTTGACTTCAGTGGAAGGTTTGGATGTATGTTAATATCAATGGAATATGGGTGCATAAAAATACAGGATGGAGACCCTACATTTGAGGGATTTGTGACAGAGATGAACAAAGCTAAGCCATTTACTTCACCAAGTTTCAAGAAACCAGCTTCTATTTTGATCCTTGTGTGTTCTGATTGGTCATTCTCTGAATTTCAGATTCACAAATACTAAATTTCACATGTAAACTCAGTCAAAACCTGACCAGCTTCACCTGGTTTTGCATTAAAAAACTGTGTTTAACCACACATTTCAGATAATTTCAACACAAATCTATAAATGGGGCATGGCTCATTTGGAACCAGGACTGCTGCAAATGTTATACCATGTTCTTTTGGTGTCACAGTCTGGAAGTTTTGCCTGAAATAACCCACTCACTTAGCAGACATTGTTTCTGCTGGGAAAGAATAAAGCAGTTCTGCTGACTCAGAACCATGGTATAGGTGGCTTGTTACTCCCCTAGATGAAAGGGAGGTGGGAGTGGCTCTTTGGGTGTAGAGAATCTAGGATGTGGACTGAGCAGTCCTGTAGTAGGAACCCTAGGAGATACTAAGTCTGGAGTGAAGGCTTGAACTGTATTGTTACTTAATATAGACAAACCCAGAAAGGGGTGAGTCTTTGTGCATGAACTGTGTGTTAGAGTAGAAATTGTAAAGGCATCTAGTCAAACATGGTCTCACAAGAAATTTTTTGGTGGCCTAAGAGTGTGGCCACCAACTCTTGCTGGTGGCCATTCTGACAATTTTTCCTAAAATGTTTAATTAACTTTAGGAAAAACAAATATGCACATATACACATCCAAATCATTGTAATTTCTGTAGATTTTTATTGCATACTCAGTAATAATAATGTACAGTTGTCTTATTCTTTACTGGACCCAAACAGAATAGAAACAAATAACGTACTTTGCACATTCTTGTCTTTTGTTGCATCACCATCAAGGAGGCTGTGGCCACATGAAAAGCGTCTGGTGGCCACATGAAAAGCAGCCACGGTGGCCACATTTGAGAAAAATTTAGATTAAAAATTATTATTGAAATGGAGCCCTAGAAAAATAATGCCCACATGATTCTTCTTTTCTTTCAGGTCTTGACCCAGCTGGCCCTTCATTCAGTGGGAAACCACCAAATGAGAGATTGGATCATACAGATGCACAGTTTGTTGACATCATTCATACTGATATAGATGGTAATGACATAGCTTATACTTTCCTGCTTGAGTTTAGGAGGAAATATACAACATGGAATGCAGGAGTAGGAAAGAGGAGGAGAGAAAGCCAATTAGGAGCATCTAAGTAATGTTGCTCTGGTTCAGACTGATAAACAGGAGCAGTTCTGAGTTGTTGCTATCTAAGGGTCTGATCCCATTGTACTCAATGGGAGTCTTTCCATTGACTTTACTGGCATTAAATAAGTCCCTGTGTGCCTGTTCAAACTGAAAATGGAATTCATTTTAGAGATGAAGGGCTCAATCCTTCTGTTCTTATATGAAGGGTTTGGTTGTCATCAGACTATTTTGAGCGACCTAATTCAGCTCTAGATCCAAAACTAATTAGTATCAGAACTTTTTTAATTTAAAAAGTCAACAAATGTGTAGGCCAGATGATTCACTCCCACACAACTCTGCTTTTGTTCATAGGACACTATTTTCTAGTAATTTATGTCTATATTATTCTAGTAAATGCACTTTGAAGGAAGAAGAATTCATGCAGTCTCCCCAGAAAATCAAAATATGTGTAAATATAATGGGTCAATTCACACTGGGTTCTTTGTAGGCTAGTTAAGCATTAAGATAATTTGTGCAATGCTCACATCATGTCCATACACGCATCTAGAACTGTGAACACTTGAATTTGACCCCGTAGTATTATTCTGTCATATAGGCAACTACCACTCCCATTGACTTCTGTGGAGGATGGACTTTAACTGAGGATGGATTTAGAGCCACTATCCTGAGCAGAATCCTGAGCAGAACCACATTAGTGTAATGCTGAAATCAAGATTTTCATCATACAAAAAAAAATCAAGAAAGTCAGTCAGGATTTCCATAATTCTGCCAAGAATAATTAGTTCCGATGATTTTTAAGAACACAAAAAGGCTCTCATCTCTGTCCTTTGGTCATATGTATCACAATAGGGTCTCAATAATAATATTAATAATTAAAATTAATGTATTGACTTACATATTAAGACATATTAAAACATTAATATTTAAAGCATCTTGACCTGGTAAACTAAGATCATATGCAGTAAAATGAATAAGCATAGTAGAACCTTAGCATTATGAACACCTCGGGAATGGAGATTGTTCGTAACTCTGAAATGTTCGTAAATCTGAACAAAATGTTATGGTTGTTCTTTCAAAAGTTTATAACTGAACATTAAGTTAATACAGCTTTGAAACCTTACTATGCAGAAGAAAACCAACTTTCCCTTTATATTTTTAGTAGTTTACTTTTAACACAGTATTGCACTGTATTTACTTTTTTTTTTGTCTCTGCTGCTTCCTGATTGTGTACTTTCAATTTCAAATTAGGTGTGTGGTTGACCAGTTCAGTTCAGAACGCTGGTGTTCATAACTCTGAGGTTCTACTGCATACATGTATGTTTAAAGTATATGGATCTATTCCAAAGCCCACTAAAATCAGTGAGAGTCTCTGAGAGGGTAGGAAGGCTGGAAGGTCAGTTCCTTTCCATTCTGCTACATTGTATTCAGGTCTGCTAGTTTGTCTCAGGGCTCAGTGTTATGAGCATAGAATGAAAATCCCTAATTGAACTAACATGGGTGCAGAATTTTGATTGCTGAGGCAAACCAGAGCTCTGAATTTCCTGATCTTTGTGCAATTAAAATCCCTACCACAACACTATGTAAACATAGGGTTCTAGTCTTCTTTCATTCCATGCATGGCAATCTCATTGGTGTCAATGGGGGTCCTGTGCAAACATCTGGTTAGCATATAGCCCACTGATTTCTGCATAGTATTACTTTTGTTTTTAAAGAAAATAACATGATTAAAAGGAAAAAAAGTGCAACTAGAAAAAAAGGAACATACTCAGTTTGTCTCAGTAGGAGTGAAGAGCAAGAGGAAAATAAGCTCCAGAAACTTTTATTTACCTTTAAGACTGTTTCAGGGCAACGACCCACCAGTGTGGTGCCTCCTGCTGGTTGTCCAGTGAATTAGCTCTTTTCCAGCTTCGGAGCTCCCTCTGCCAGCTGATGTCTCGCCTGCCACTGGCCCCCAAGTCCCTCCTGGACCCCGGTGCCCTTTGCCAAGGGGGTTCCACCCACCACAGTACCCCCTCTGTCTGGGTCTCCCCTCCCAGGGGAACCCCCAACCCTCTATCCCCACCTTGCCTCAGTGGCTACTGCTAGTCTCCATCTAGCCCCCGCTCACTGGGGCAGACTGCAGTCTGTATACCACTCATCGGCAAGGCTGCCTTTACCTATCTCTGGGCTGCCCCCCTGCAGCCCCAGTACCTTTTTGGCCTTCTTAGCAAGGCCTGCAGCCTGGGGTTTTACTAGGCTGGAGCTCCCTAGCTCCCTCTGCCCTTCCCCAGCACTGCTCCACCTCAGGTACCCTTCTCAGCTACCAGGCAGCCAGGTCCGTCTCTCTCAGGAATCTAGAGAAAGAGTGTGTGTCAGCCTCTTGCCCCTCAGCCCTCTCATAGGGCCAGCTGTGGTCTGACTGGGGCATGGCCCCACCTGTGGCTGCTTCCCCCAATCAGCCTAGCTTTTCCCCCGCTGCAGCCCTCTCCCAGAGCTGTTTTAAGCCCTTCAGGGCAGGAGTGGGGTGACCCCTACAATGCCTTATTAAACATTATTGTGTAATTACAAAGAATCATTTGAAAATTCCATTCATGTATTTTATTACCTCAGATGTTTTTACTTTAGTTCTAGGCTTCAGGGAACCTTTAGGACATATCGATTTCTATCCAAATGGAGGAGCAGATCAGCCTGGCTGTCCACAAACACTGTTTAGTGGTAAATAAAGATATGTTCATTTTAATTCAGAAAAGAGCATGGCAGAAGATGTATACAGTTAATCAACTAAGGTTTGGTAAGGCAAAACTGAAATCAGTGGGGCTTGCATGTATAGAACTGTTGGGATAGCTGAGCCCAGTGTATTCTTTTTCTTTCCCACTCTGCTACTGGATGAATAAGAATTAGTCCATGCACACTGCTACCTAGATTTTGACCAAAATACCTGCTGTATCTTATTACTTACAATGTATACAGTGTGTGTAAGATGCTTACTATCTTTGTATATGTGTATATAGTCATGCCAGGGGAGGAATGAGAGGCTGGGGGTACAGCAGTTGTACAACGTCCTTCTCCGAGAGTTTACATTGAAAAGGTGATATAATGTTAAAGTCTGCAGCTGTATTGCCTTTCCACAGACCCTTTCTGCAGTGGGGACCTCCCTGTTAAGAGGGATGTCTATTCGGCAGCTCTGACTAGGGAGAGTTCCTGGTAGAATGGCTACAGCAGAGCCCCACTGCCAAGAGTAATGTGGGACCACAAGGGACCAGAACTGCTGTGGCGGGCCCTGTGTGGATGGCCCTGGATACTTGAGAATCCTTTAGGATTCCTGGACATCTGCAGTGTTATGGAAAGGTCCTACAGCCTAGTTTGTGGGGAGAGAGGAACTTGCACCCCAGAAGAACAGCATGGGGGAAATCTTGATAAGGAGATGCTCCCAGAAGGTCTTTCTCCCTGAGCTTCCTCTCATGTGAGGGGCAATTTGGCCCATTTTGACTTGGGCCTATGTTTAATCCCAATAACTCTGTAAATTTTGCAAGAGGGCTCAGTACAATACTTGTTCTATGTACACTGCCCCTTTGTTCAGCAACTGTATACTCTAGCTCCTCCTTAATTTCTCATCTTTTATTTTTGGATAGGTATAAATCCATTCCTCACCTTTGAAAGCTGGTAGCCAAATACACCACAGGTCAACCTTCTCCCTCAGCAGTAGGGAATAATTTAGTCATTAGCAAGAACTGAAATGGGATTACCATATATACTCATTCATAAACCGAATTTTTTTAGTAAAAAAGGGAAGCACCAGAGAAGGGGGTCGGCTTATGAACGAGTATAGAGAGGGAAAGGTGGGACACAGCCCCTCCCCCCAACAGAGGGAGCAAGGAGAGGCAGCACAGCCAGCAGAGCCAGAAGGGAAGAGGCAGGGCCAGAGTCTCTCCACTTCTGGCCACGCTGCTCTCCCCCCAGCCTCCAAAGCAGCAGCAGCTCTGCGGCTGGCAGGTTGCAGCTGTGCCACTTGGCCCCACCCCCCCAGAGCAGGCTGTGGCCACACTGCCGGAGCGTGCTGCAGCTGTGCCGCCCGGCCCAGCTCACTGGAACATGCTGCAGCCGCGCCGCCCGGTCTGGCCCGCCGGAGCAGGCTGCGGCCGTGTGGCACAACCTGCTGGAGCAGCTCCAGCCGGGTCAGAGACATCCTCCCCTGGCCCTCCCCAGATAAGGTAGGAGGGGAGGGGATGGGGAGAGTGTGGGGGTCCCAGGCTAGGGGTGGGGTCATGTGGAGGGTGGTCACGGGGGTTACTCCCCTGACTTCCAGCTTCTCCCCCGCAAAAAATGTCCTCACCAGTTGCTGCCTCGGCCCGTCAGGGTAAACAGTTGGCACGCCAGGGCACTTTGTTTACTGAGGTTTACCTCCGTGCCTGCAGATGCTCGAGGTAAACAAACCATCTCGGACCACCAGCGGCTTATCCTGATGGCCTGGGAGCCAACGTTTGCTGATCCCTGAATTATAGGGTTGGTTTATGAACGGGTTATAAAAATTTTCCATTTTTACTTATCCATCTTGTGGGGGTCAGCTTATAAACAAACTGGCTTATGATTGAGCATATATGGTATTTTGTTGTGTGGCTAATATTGTTTCTCTTTAGGAAACGATATAAAATAAAATAAAAAAAATAGATGGAGATATACCTAACTCATCGAACTGAAAGGGACCCCAAAAGGTCATAGAGTCCAGCCCCCTGCCTTCACTAACAGGGCTAAGTACTGATTTTGCCCCATTTCCTTAAGTGGCCCCCTCAAGGATTGAACTCACAACCCTAAATTTAGCAGGCCAATGCTCAAACCACTGAGCTATATTAAGTACATATTCCTTCCATCTTTAATTTTTCTTTTTTAATTAAAGGAGCTGAGTTTTTTAAATGTGATCATCAGAGATCTGTTTTCTTGTTCCTGTCATCCTTGAGATGGAGTTGCAACATAACAACATACCCTTGTGATTCATACTTGGATTACAAGAATGGAAAATGTGCCAACTGTGAAGCTTTTCAACCAATGCCATGTCCAGTACTGGGTAAGAGTTACATGGTGGTGTCTGTTTTGTAAGTTGGAAGGAGAAATAATGTATTGGTGACTTTTTCATAGCAGTTTCGTCATTGAAAATAGCTGTTTCTCAGGTAGTTTAGACTTTGTATCCATATTGCAGCCTTCTGTAAATATTACAGGAGACATTTACAGGATCTGTGGAAAGGTGTTGCTTGCAGAACTACCTAGCATCTAAAAATAGCCTAAAGTGTTAATGCTATGACTGCTTCTTTAAAGGCCTCTAGATTCATTGCAGGGGTTAAATCCATATAAACTTTCTTCAGTGGGCTTACTAGTCCAAAACAGAGGCAGGCAACAAAAATAATTAGAATCATGTAGAAATGTAAGGTTAGGGAGAGATTGAAGAGATTGAGACAGTTTCATTTAGAGAGGAGATGAATAAGAGGGGCATGATAGAAATATGCATAATAATAAATGGTAAAGAAGTTAAATCAGGCATACTCATGTACCCTCTTTCATAGCACAAGAATAAGGAGACAATTAATGAGACTGACTGGCAACAAATTAAAAAACGGGCAAAATGGAAATACTTTTTATCCTAGAGTTTAATAGGATTCAGAGTGGATTAAACATTTATAAGATAAAATATCCACAAATACATTACACAGGATAAAAAACCCAACATTCTTAGGAAGCATATCAGCCCTCATAATTCAGTGATAAGATAACTGATAATTTATGGGAAGAACAGGAAGAAACTTAACCTATGGACCTTTTCCTTAATTGTTCAGTAGGAGGTTTCTTACGTCTTCCTCTGAAGCAGTTGGTAATGGCCACTTTTGGAATAAGATACTAGACAAGATGGTCCCCTGCTCTAATCCAGAATGACAATTCTTATGATCTTAGTATAGCAGGAGAAGTATGTTAAGTGGCCTACTGAAGACTGAAAGGATATATATTATCTATTGGACTGGCTGGATTATTTTCATGTTTTCCAAATCAGTTTTCTTTCCCAATTAATGCGCTGAAAAATTATGATAAAATTTATAACCTTCAGTAATTTGCTCTTTTGTATTTGTGGCTATTTTGCTTAGTACTCTAATGTTGAATTTATAAAATTTGTATTTCAGGTTATTTTGCTGATAAGTGGAAAAACTATTTAATCCAAAAAGACCCTCCGGAGACAAGGGCTTATTTTGATACCTCAGGCCAAGAACCATTCTGCAGTAAGTGACTGACCATGCATTACTTTTTTACACTTACCAAACTTGTCGCTGATTATTAACTGATCCAGAAGAGATGAAATGTTCTTGATTAAATTTTGAACATTGCCACTATATGACTTGTAAAATACTATAATTAAAAGAAGCTAAACAGTCAGCGAAGTGTCAGTTTATAGAATGGGGAAAGGAGAGGGATGATCTGGCCAGAATAGTAAGCAATGAGTGAGCTGAACAGGAAAGAGAAATAAATGCAGCTGCATTGGATATGGAGAAAGATGGGCTGTTAGGAGGGAAAGGGGAGCCAGAGAGCTAGGCTAGTTAGTTACTGAGGAGAGGCTGGGTGAGAGAACTTGCTTAGGTGGGAAAGGAAGGGAACATGGTTGTACTGCAAAACACATGTAGCGGAACAAAAAGCCCTGACACAACTGGGCACAGAAAAGTACTAATACGCAAGAACCAACAGAGAAATTAGACCAATAAATGAGTCAGGAGAGCAGGGTAATTACTGAGTGAAACCTATGGTAATCCCTAGGAATTCGAAAAGGAAAAAAAGGGTACTGAGGAAACCAATAAACAAAAGAGACTATGAAATAAACAAAAGAGATAAATCAAACTAAAAACCCAAAACACACATAGGGAAAACAAACTTAAAACATTTATATAAAGTGAGACTTGTTTTTGGAGCAAAGAATATTAAAAAAAAACAAAATATACAAAACAGTTTTAATTGAATTTAGTGCTCAAAAGATATATAACAACCCCAAATAGTTTCTTTTCCTCTGATTATTCACACAATAGCTACTGTATTGGCAGCCATAATGCAATCCAATTTCCTCCAACATTCTGGCAATATACCTCAACTATTTTCCGGAAGTGTAATGCTTTACAACATTCTCATTCACTGTCTCTGGAGGCTGCCAACAAAGATGGCAGTTCGAGTCTGACCCCTCATTCCTTTGTCAGGCAGAGCTCCCACTGAAGTGAATAGAAGTTTTGGCTGAGCAATGGAATACAGGATCAAACTCTTAACAGCAATAGTGCTGGTTGTTTTGTGATGTTGATGATCTGTAATGGGGTATCCTGGCCCTTTAGGCCTAGAGGAGGCCAGAAAACCCTGTTTCAGGGACATTAGAACTAGAAAAGGAGAAGGTAGTGGTCAAAGCCAGAAGAGAGAGGAAGGAGTCCCAGGGAGTTAGTAGCTGGATGGGGAAAACCCAGGACACTAAGGTATCTGGACTCAGGAGCCCTGTGGTATAGAGTGGGGCATGGTGCCCCTGTCTCCCCACAGATCCAGAGGAGCTCTCAGTAGGACAGCAGTATATATGCTGCCATCTCCCTCAGACGCTTGCAAGGGAGACACTGGCAGGAGAAGGAAGTCAAAGCTAGAACGCTGAACTCCTAGTAGGAAAGGCTGCGAGTGGCAGACTGATGAGGAAACAGACTGAGACAGAGGAAAAGCTCCAAATACGGTAGAAAAGCCAGAGCAGAGTATGAACTTTTAGGTAGTGGTGAAGGGTATTATTTGGGGAGGGTTGAAGACTGTTGTTGGACTGTTTTTGTGAGTAAACAGGCCCCAAAGGGAGAGTGGGACTAGCCACAAAATAGATTGGGGGTATGTCTACACTACGAAATCAGGTTGATTTTATAGAAGTTGATTTTTTAGAAATCGATTTTATACAGTCAATTGTGTGGGTCCCCACTAAGCGCATTAAGTCGGCGGAGTGCGTCCACAGTAGCGAGGCTAGCATCGACTTTTGGAGCACTGCACTGTGGGTAGCTATCTCACAGTTCCTGCAGTCTCCGCTGCCCATTGGAATTCTGGGTTGAGGTCCCAATGCCTGATGGGGCAAAAACATTGTAGCGAGTGGTTTTGGGTACATGTCGTCAGGCCCCCCCTCCCTCCCTCTTTCCATGAAAGCAACAGCAAACAATTGTTTCTCGCCTTTTTTCCTGGGTTACCCATGCAGACGACATACCACGGCAAGCATGGAGCCCACTCAGCTCACCGTCACTGTACGTCTCCTGGGTGTTGCTGGCAGACGCAGTACTATATTGCTACACAGCAGCAGCTCCTTGCCTTCACGGCAAAAGATGGTGCAGTACGATTTCTAGCCATCATGGTGGCTAGAAATCGTGGGTGCTCTTGGCCGACCTTGGTGAGGTCAGTCAGGGGCACCTCGGCAAACATGGGTGCACCTGGCAGACCTCAGTGAGATCAGTCAGGTGTGCCTGGACATAAATAGGAGTGACTCCAGGTCATTCTCTTCTTTAAGTTTTGTCTCATGGAGATTCAGTTCTGCCTGAATATAATGCAAGCTGGAGGCTTCTGCCTCAGGCTTCTCTCCCAGCCGGCAGCACCGCGCGGTTGCATCTACCCCAGCCTACCCCTTGCTCCCATGGCTCATGAAGCCTGGACAGTAGTAAGGAGAAGTTCAACTATAGGCTGAGCAAGTGCAGAATCATGGTAGAATGTGCCTTTGGACATTTAAAAGCTTGCTGGCGTTGTTTGCTACTACTGTTTGCAATTAGAAGAGCACAGCAAGGCGCGCTGCGTATCACAGAGGGTTTGAAAACCAATTTCATGACTGGCCAGGCTTCAGTGTGACAGTTGAGTGTGTTTCGCCTTGATGTAAACCCACTGCCTTTCTTGATTTTAATTCCCTGTAAGCCAACCCGGTAAGCCGTGTCGTCAGTCGCCCCTCCCTCCGTGAAAGCAATGGCAGACAATCGTTTCGCACCTTTTATCCGCAGAGATGCCATACCATGGCAAGCGTGCAGCCCGCTCAGCTCAGCTGCCAATCTTGTGTCCTGGATGCTGCTGGTAGCAGATAGTGCAGTAGGACTGCAAACTGTCGTCTTCGAACAACCGCTTCCGCTGCCATTCTGCTCTCCTGCTCTGGCAGCAGACAGTGCAGTAGGGCTGCAAACCATCGTCATCAAATGACTGCTTCCGCTGCCACTCTGCTCTCCTGCTGACACCATACCACAGCAAGCATGGAGCCCACTGAGATCACCGCAGCAGTTATGAGCACATTAAACACCACGCGCACTATCCTGCAGTATATGCAGCACCAGAAACTTCAAAAGCAGGCGAGGAGGTGACAGCAGGGTGGTGATGAGAGTGATGAGGACAAGGACACAGACTTCTTTCAAAGCATGGGCCATGGCAATGTGGACATCATGGTGGTAATAGGGCAGGTTCATGCCGTGGAACACTGATTCTGAGCCTGGGAAACAAGCACAGACTGGTGGCACCACATAGTGTTGCAGGTGTGGGATGATTCCTAGTGGTTGCGAAACTTTTGCATGCATAAGGGCACTTTCATGGAACTTTGTGACTTGCTTTCCCCTGCCCTGAAGCGCCAGAATACCAAGATGAGAGCAGCCCTCACAGTTCACAAGCGAGTGGCGATAGCCCTCTGGAAGCTTGCAACACCAGACAGTTACCGGTCAGTCGGGAATCAATTTGGAGTGGGCAAATCTGCTGTGATCCAAGTAGCCAGCATGATCACTGAGCTGCTGCTATCAAGGGTAGTGACTCTGGGAAATGTGCAGGTCATAGTGGATGGCTTTGCTGCAATGGGATTCCTTAACTGTGGTAGCGTGATAGACAGAACGCATATCCATATCTTGGGACCGGAGCACCAAGGCAGCGAATACATAAACCGAAAGGGGTACTTTTCAATGCTGCTGCAAGCATTGGTGGATCACAAGGGACATTTCACCAACATCAACGTGGGATGGTTGGGAAAGATACATGATGCTCGCATCTTTAGGAACTCTGATCTGTGTGAACAGCTGCAGCAAGGGACTTACTTTCCAGACCAGAAAATAACCACTGGGGATGTTGAAATGCCTATAGTTATCCTTGGGGACCCAGCCTACCCCTTAATGCCATGGCTCATGAAGCCATACACAGGCAGCCTGGACAGTAGTTAGGAGCTGTTCAACTATAAGCTGAGCAAGTGCAGAATGGTGGTAGAATGTGCATTTGGACATTTAAAAGTGTGCTGGTGCAGTGTACTGACTCGGTTAGACCTCAGCGAAACTGATATTGCCATTGTTATTACTGCTTGCTCTGTGCTCTACAATCTCTGTGAGAGTAAGGGGGAGAAGTTAATGGCAGGGTGGGAGTTTGAGGCAAATCGTCTGGCCACTGATTACGCATAGCCAGACACCAGGGCAGTTAGAAGAGCACAGCAGGGCACGCTGCGCATCAGAGAAGCTTTGAAAACCAGTTTAATGACTGGCCAGGGTACGGTGTGACAGTTCTGTTTGTTTCTCCTTGATGAAAACCCGCCCCCTTGGTTCATTCTACTTCCCTGTAAGCCAACCGCCCTCCCCTCCCCCCTTTGTTCACCGCTTGCAGAGGCAATAAAGTCATTGTTGTTTCAAATTCATGCATTCTTTATTAATTCATCACACAGATGGGGGGATAACTGCCAAGATAGCCCGGAGGGGTGGAGGAGGAGGGAAGCACCGGGTGGGGTAGTGGAGGAGGGGAGGAGGGAAGGACAAGGCCACACTGCACTTCAAAACTTATTGAATGCCAGCCTTCTGTTGCCTGGGCAGTCCTCTGGGGTGGAGCGGTTGGGTGCCCAGAGCCCCCCGCCCCACTGTGTTCTTGGGTATCTGGATGAGGAGGCTATGGAACGTGGGGAGGAGGATGGTTGGTTACACAGGGGCTGCAGCGGTGGTCTGTGCTCCTGCTGCCTTTCCTGCACCTCAGCTATACACCGGAGCATATCAGTTTGATCCTTCATTAGCCTCAGCATTGCTTCCTGCCTCCTCTCATCACGCTGATGCCACCTATCATCTTGATCCCGCCACCTCTCCTCTTGCTCCTACCACCTGTCCTCTCGTGCGTCCCTCCTGTCTTCGCATTCATTTTATGCTTTCCTGTACTCTGACGTTGTCTGCCTCCACGCATTCTGCTGGGCTCTTTCAGTGTGGGAGGACTACATGAGCTCAGAGAAAATTTCATCACGAGTGTGTTTTTCTTGCCTTCTAATCTTCACTAGCCTCTAGGACGGAGATGATAGGGGGAGCATTGAAACATATGTAGTTGCGGGAGGAAAAAAGGGAGAGTAGTATTTAAAAAGACACATTTTAGAGAACAATGGATAGACTCTTTCACAGTGAGCCAAGCTGTTAACATTACATAGAGCATGTGCTTTCTTTTCAAGGTTGCAATTGCCTCTTATATTGAGAGCCTGCCGGTTTGGTGTGAGAAATCACACACGCAGGGCTGGCGGGCAACAGAATTCTGCTTGCAGGCAGACATTGTAAGCCACAGTCTTTTGGTTTCTTTAACCTTCATAACATGTGGGAATGGTTTCAAACAGCAGCACCCTCGTTTCCCATACCAAGCACCCATTGGGTTGGCCATTTAAAATGGGTTGGCCATTTAAAAGGAGGGGCTGCAGTTTTCAGGTTAACATGCAGCACAAACCCAACTAACCCCCCTTTCCCCCCAAATCTCTGGGATGATCGCTTCACCCCTCCCCACACCGCGTGGCTACCAGGGGGGATGATTTCTGTTCAGCCACAGGCAAACAGCCCAGCATGAATGGCCACCTCTGAATGTCCCCTTAATAAAATTCCCCTATTTCAACCAGGTGACCATGAATGATATCACTCTCCTGAGGATAAACAGAAAGATAAAGAACAGATGTTGCTTGAATGCCAGCAAACACCGGGACCATACGCTGCCATGCTTTGTTATGCAATGATTCCAGACTACGTGCTACTGGCCTGGCATGGGAAAGTGTCCTACCATGGCTGACGGAATAAGGCCGCCCTCCCCAGAAACCTTTTGCAAAGGCTTTGGGATTACATCCAGGAGAGCTTCGTTGAGATGTCCCTGGAGTATTTCCGCTTCATATCCATACACGTTAACAGACTTTTCTGGTAGCTGTACTGGCCGTGAATGCATCCCAAGTCTTCAGGGCAAATTAATCATTAATCACCCTTGCTTTTAAACCATGTATTATATTTACAAAGGTACACTCACCAGAGGTCCCTTCTCTGCCTCCATGGTCCGGGAGCCCACCTTGGGTGGGCTGGGAGGGTACTGGCTCCAGGGTGATAAACAGTTCCTGGCTGTCAGGGAAAATGGTTTCTCCGCTTGCTTGTTGTGTGCTTTCTTCAACCTCCTCCTCCTCATCTTCCTCGTCCCCAAAATCCGCATCCCTGTTGCGTGAGAATCTATTGACGGAGTCCACGCACAGGGGTGGGGAAGTTGTCAGGGTACCCCCTAGAATGGCATGTGGCTCATCATAGAAGCGGCATGTCTGAGCCTCTGACCCGGAATGGCTGTTTGCCTCTCTGGTTCTTTGGTAGGCTTGCCTGAGCTCCTTAAGTTTCACGTGGCACTGCAGCTGGTCCCTGTTATAGCCTCTGTCCTTCGTGCCCTTGGAGATTTTTTCAAATATTTGGGCATTTTGTCTTTTGGAATGGAGTTCTGATAGCACGGATTCCTCTCTCCATACAGTGATCAAATCCAGTACCTCCTGTTCGGTCCATCCTGGAGTACTTTTGCAATTCTGGGACTCCATGGTCACCTCTGCTGATAAGATCAGCATGGTCACCACACTGGCCAAACAGGAAATGAAATTCAAAAGTTCGCAGCACTTTTCCTGTCTACCCGGCCAGTGTATCTGAGTTGAGAGTGCTGTCCAGAGTGGTCACAATGGAGCACTCTGGGATAGCTCCCAGAGGCCGATACCATCGAATTGCATCCACACTACCCCAAATTCAACCCTTGTCGGGGAGGAGTACAGAAATCTATTTTAAGAGCCCTTTAAGTTGACAAAAATGGCTTCGTCATGTGTATGGATGCAGGGTTAAATCAATCTAATGTTGCTAAATTCGACCTAAACTCATAGTGTAGACCAGGGCTGGGTAAAGTTCATAAGAGGTTCAGAGGAGGAGAAGGAGGGTATGTCTACACTACAGGATTATTCTGATTTTACAGAAACTGTTTTTTAAAACAGATTGTATAAGTTGAGTGCACGCGGCCACACTAAGCACATTAATTCGGCGGTGTGCATCATGTACCGAGGCTAGCGTTGATTTCCGGAGCATTGCACTGTGGGTAGCTATCCCGTAGCTATCCCATAGTTCCCGCAGTCTCCCCCGCCCCTTGGAATTCTGGGTTGAGATCCCAATGATGGTGGGGCAAAAACAGTGTTGCGGGTGATTCTGGGTAAATGTCGTCACTCAATCCTTCCTCCGTGAAAGCAACGGCAGACAATCATTTCACGCCCTTTTTCACCTGGATTGCCCTGGCAGACGCCATAGCATGGCAACCATGGAACCTATTTTGCCTTTTGTCACTGTCACCGTATGTGTACTGGATGCTGCTGACAGAGGCGGTACTGCAGTGCTACACAGCAGCATTCATTTGCCTTTGCAAGGTGGCAGAGACGATTACCATCCCTATTGCACCGTCTGCCATTGTAAATTGGCGATGAGATGATGGTTATCAGTCATTTTGCACCATTTGCATTTGGAAATGCGAATGGATGATGGTTATCAATCCTTTTGTACTGTCTGCTGCTGTAATGGGTGCTCCTGGCTGGCCTCGCTGAGGTCGGCCGGGGGCGCATGGACAAAAATGGGAATGACTCCCTGGGTCATTCCCTTCTTTATGTTTTGTCTAAAAATAGAGTCAGTCCTGCCTAGAATATAGGGCAAGTGTCAGAGCCCCAGAGATCCCACAGAAATGATGAGCTGCATGCCATTCTAGGGGGTGCCCTTGCAACAACCCCACTCATTGCTTCCCTCCTCCCCCAACCCTCCTGGGCTACCGTGGCAGTGTCCCCTCATTTGTGTGATGAAGTAATAAAGAATGCAGGAATAAGAAACACTGACTTTTAGTGGGATAAAATGAGGGGGAGGCAGCCTCCCGCTGCTATGATAGTCCAGGCAGTACAGAATCTTTTCTTTAGACATGGGGGGGGGGGGCTGATGGAGCTCAGCCCCCAGTTGCTATAATGAGGACGGTTACCAATCCTTTTGTACCATCTGCCAGGAATGACCAGGAGTCATTCCTATTTTTACCCAGGCGCCCCCAGCCGACCTCACCGAGGCCAGCCAGGAGCACTCACAGGCTGATGATGATGATGGCTACCAGTCATTTTGCACCATCTGCCACCGGGAAGGGGATGCTGGTGTTCAGCGCTGCAGCACCCCGTCTACCAGCAGCATGCAGTAGACATAGGATGACATTGAAAAAAGGCGAGAAACGATTTTTTTCCCTTTTCTTTCGCGGGGGGGAGGGAAGGCTGTAAATTGACGACATACACCCTGAAACACCCGGGAAAATGTTTTTGACCCTTCAGGCATTTGGAGCTCAGCCAAGAATGCAAATGCTTTTCGGAGACTGCGGGGACTGTGGGATAGCTGGCGTCCTCAGTACCCTCTCCCTCCCTCCATGAGCGTCCGTTTGATTCTTTGGCTTTCCGTTACGCTTCTCACGCAGCACTGTACTGAGTCCCTGCTGTGGCCTCTGTCTATCATAGCCTGGAGATTTTTTCAAATGCTTTGTCATTTCGTCTTCTGTAACGGAGCTCTGATAGAACAGATTTGTCTCCCCATCCAGCGATCAGATCCAGTATCCCCGTACAATCCATGCTGGAGCTCTTTTTGGATTTGGGACTGCATCGCCACCCGTGCTGATCAGAGCTCCACACTGGGCAAACAGGAAATGAAATTCAAAAGTTCACAGGGCTTTTCCTGTCTACGTGGCCAGTGCATCCGAGTTCAGATTGCTTTCCAGAGCGGTCACAATGGTGCACTTTGAATCTTATTATTTTCTGTTTCTATTTTGCAGTGTATTACTACTTTGTGGATTTTATTACTTGGAACAAAAGCATTAGGAGAGGTTTCATTAGAATTAAAATAACAGACAATGCTGGAAACACAATAGAATCAAAAATGAATAGGTAAGTCATGTTTTACTCAACAGGTTTTTTATCTTTTATTTATCTAAAGTTGCCTTACCTTGCAACCTTATCTCTATTGGGATAGATTAAAAAAAAGAAGAAAACCATTAAAAGTTCTGTTAATCGGGTAAATATAAGACAATCTTAGATAGTAGAGGATCAGTTGAGGTTTTTCTACTTTCGGGTAAAAATGAAAAGCCATACTATGTCTAGAAACTTATCATGGTCCCTTTCACTAACAGATCTAAAATAAAAATGGAGGGCACTATCATATAGAGTCAAAGTAGTCCGAGAATTAACACACTGAGGCAGTAACTGCTTACCAGTTATTTTAAGAAGTTTCTGAGCAGACTGTTTGTAGCTGTCAGTTCAATAGCAAGCTGTTTATTATTGAATGTAAAAAATGTTCTTAAAGAGTCTTTACCATTATACATGCAATAACAGTGCTGAATTAAGGCATTAGCAACTCAGATTTGTCTTGGCTTTCACAGATTTGTTAGAACCTAAAGACACTTTCATGTAATATGTGTATATAGGCTTTTTTCTCCTGCTACCTACATAGGTGTAAATTGGGAGTAACTTCATTGAAATCAGTGGAGTGACACTCAAAAAACTAGTGTGAGCTCAGAATTATGTCCTATATAAGTGACTTATATTATCTTATGCCTGACACATCTAGTGTTTCTCATCCAAAAATTGCAATGAACTTTATAAACATCAATTACTTTAATCTCTCAAGGTAGGTAAATAATTATTATTTTCCCCATTTTGAAGGGGAGGAAACAGAAGCACAGAAATTATGATCCTGCTGTTCAGAATCACAGAGTATACAAAAATGCGTATATTAATATGTACCTAATTTTGTGTGCACAGTTACCATGTTAACATACATAAATTGGGTAATTGTACACCTAATGGCCAGCGAGACATGTAATTAACCATTTTGTGTATGTAATTTTACAGTTTGTATGCACAGCTGTAGAAGTTGTCTATACAAAGTAGATACACCGTGGGCTATGTTTTATTGCAAGTGTAATTGCATATACCTGGTTTTGAAATTTAGTCCCTAAAAGAGTTGCCAAAGGTCTCACAGAAGTCTTTAGCAGAAGCAGAGGCAGAATAAAATCTAGGGGCCAGATTCTGGTTCTGGCTGCTCTGCACAGGGCATAGAGTATCAAGGGTGTGTGCATGTTAAAGATCACCTTTGAATTGCACAGATCCTATTGCACCTCTGTGCAGGGCTGATGCCCATGGGCTAGGTTAAAGCAGCCTAAGGGATGCTCTAATGTACACCAAATGAAAACTGTCTCACTGAGTTGATGACTCAGCCAGGGATCAGCATGGGACAATGGTATCCTGGTCTCATCTCCTCTGGCCATACCTCTTTTTCTGAACCCTTTGCTAGCTCTGTCCTACAGGAGAATCCTCCTTACACTGTGGCAGTGGTCCCTGGTCAGTAACAGCAGGGTAAGGGCCAGTTTACACATGTAATGTGGTGTAAAGTGGATACATGTACCAGGGAATCTGGATCCAGATCTCCAGACTCCCAGTTCTAAACTTAACCACAAGTCAAGACATCTTACAAAGAGTAATTTTTTAATAAGAGTGCATCTGACTCAGATAACAATGTATTATACTTTCTCTCTAGTGAAGCTGCTACATTTCAGCAGTATAGACAAGCCAGTGTCTTTGTTGGATTTTATGAGGATTTTGACAAAATATCAAGAATTTCCTTGACTTTTTCTACAAGGACTCTAATAGGCCCAAAATATAAGCTCAGGATTCTCCGAATGAGGCTAAGATCCGCTACAGATCCAGGAAGGTAAGTGGACAATTGGTAAAAAGGATACTTGAAGATTAGATTAGATTGAGGTGTTTCTGGAAATTATTTATTGGGCTGCTTGTGGAAATTTGTGTATAATGCATAGTCCTAATACAAGCATATTGTTGTCACAACAAATTATATTCTTGTCTAAGACATAATTCATCCTGTGAAACAGTTGATTTGTGCATAAATATGAAGTACACATTCCATGTGTTGAGCATACATCCATTGTATATGCAAGTTCTGGGCCCATGCTGCTTACTTTGGCAGGATACTGCCATCCTTATGCAGTCACAATTAGTTCAAAGGACCACTCCTGTGAGTGAGTATGACCTGTGTCTCTAAAGTATGCAAGATTCAACCCTTTCCTGTAACAGACATTTTAAAACAGTATTTCAGCATTTTTCTGTCCTCAGCAGTATGTCTGTATATAGATTTTCTCACACGCACATACAGAACAAACCTGTTGACTTTAGTGTAGCTCCACGTGTGAGTAAGCAAATAGTTTGCCCCTGTTTGGATTCTACAGTACAAGAGCAAAACATGTATGCTGTGCTCATTGACACTGATAAGTATGTCTGATTTCAGTTTTAATGCTTAAATGCCATTTCCTAAGCTCCTTTAACTATTAATGTATTAATCAGTCCATAAAGTTGACAATATCCCAGTAGCCATTCATAAAATCTCCACAGATAACTGTACAGACACCATAACATTTAAACTTTGCCTTTCCGTCTTGTGAGAACAAACCATTCACTAGAATGTTGGTAGGAGGAGTTTACTTCACAATTTATCCTGCATTTAATGAAGCAACATTTTTGCATTTTAATGTATTGCACACACAAATGCCAAGTGCAGCAAAGGCAGAATTTCAAACAAAATATAATATGTGTTCCCACTCCAAGAAAATGAGTACTGAATGGAAAATATATACCATTGGAATTATGAGTCACTGACAAAAGTAAACTATTATGAATTAATAACAGTCCTAAATAACATACAGCTAAGAAGTCAGAACCTTGCTAATTTACTTGGAATCCCACGGCAAATTACTCTGTGCTGTTTTTGTTCTGTGCCTCATAGGATAGGTCTACACTGCAATTAGACACCTCTGGCTGGCCTGTGCCCGCTGATTCAGGCTCGTGGAGCTCAGGCTGAGGGGCTGTTTAATTGTGGTGTGCCCAAGCTCTAGGACCCTGCAAGATGGGAGGATTCCAAAGCTCGGGCTGCAGCCCAAGCCTATACAGCTACACTGCAATTAAACAACACCTTGGCTTGAGCCCCGTGAGCCCTCGTCAGATGGCCTGGGCCAGCCATGGTTGTCTAATTGCAGCATAGACATACCCTTAGAGGCACAAAATAAACCTTGCAGCCCAGGAAAAGTAAGGGCAAAGGTTACTTTAAGCCCCCTTTGTACCCTCCCAATTCTGTGCTGCTCTGAGGGCTGAACCCTGGGCGTAACAGCATACCTATGCTGCCTGTGGGTGGCGCTGCTGTCCTGAACCACTCTAGGACATAGCAGGGGAGGGGCCGGGGCAGGGGGAGACATACTCGTGGGGACGGAGGCCCCTGCAGGGCCTGGGGCAAATTGCCCCACTTGCCCCTCGCCCCCCGGTGGCCCTGGAGCTTGCAGCCCCCCCACCTTACCTTGCCGGCAGCCCAGAGCTCAGCTGAGCTGCCCAGATGCTGGCCATGCTGTGGCTCTGAGGGGTGGCGGAAGCGGGGGAGGGCCTGAGGGAGACATCCTCATGGGGCCAGGGGCCCCTGCAGGGCCCGGGCCAATTGCCTGACTTGCCCCCTTCCCTCTGGCCAGCCCTGGAGCTTGCAGCAGCCCCACTACCACCTTGCCGGGCCACTCAAAAAGCGGCAGCAGGACGACTCCCGAGCTCAGCTGAGCTGCCCAGCTGGTGCCGGCGGCTGGCCACGCTGCAGCTGGGGAGAAGCGGGGGAGAGGCCGAGGGAGCCTCAGCCTCCCCAGCTGGGAATCCTGGGAGCAAGAGGATGGTCCGGCCCGCAGACCGGAGTTCTTTGCCTCACCCCCCTGGCCCTTTAATAACTAGTTCTCCTCCAGTCTAATTTTAGCAATCGGTTCTTGGGAACCGGTGGGAACTGGCTCCAGCTTACCACTGGCTTCAGGGAATAAAATATGTCAAACAACATCTTGCCTGTAAAAAGAATAATGGGGATTGAAGATGAGGGTCATTTCCTGTGCGCAGATAGCAAGACAAAATGTGAAGCATGTAAGCAAAGAAATAGACAAGAAAAAAGGTTTTGATGTGCTGGCAGTTCCATGAATTTTCCAATTAAGATTTCATTTGGTGAGGTTTTGGGGAGCAGGACAGAGGGGGAATGAGCAAGATAATTCTTATTTTCTTTGTTATGGATTCCCAGTGTCTCTATTTCTAAAGGACTGTCTACAAAGCTTTTGTACCTCTTCAGCTATACCTATTTGAAACCAGTATAGCTAAAGGTGTACAACTCCCTAAAATGGACATTAGTTATATTGGTAGAAAGGTGCTTATACTGGTACAGCCTACTCCCATAAATTTAGGGGATAAGCTATATTGGTATTAGGCACATTTGTAGCAGCATAACTAACTGTATCCACACATGGGATTGTACTGATAGAACTATTTTGGTAAAAAAACCCACTTAATTGAAATAATTAAATCGGTTCAAAAACTGTGTAGACCAGGCCTAATTAGTATGATGAAGTATGTAGGGATTCTACTTTCAGGAGAGCTAGAATGATTTTACTTAAAAGCATTTATAGTGAGAGAGATTCTAAGACCTAAATTAATGTTGTAAATATTTTTCTATCCAACAACCGTAAAACAAGAGAACCATTTCATAAGGTTTATCAGCATCGAAGGTTTTTTTTTAAATTGAATAATCTGGTAGAGTAGGCAGACCATAAATAGACTGCCCAATCTCAGTCTTGCCTTGTGTTCTTATTTGTGGATTGCCAGAAGTTGGGACTGGATGACAGGAGATGGATCATTGGACAAATTGCCCATTCCTTTCATTCCCATTCATTCTGGCCCCTGAACTGGCCACTATCAGACAACAGGAATACTAGCTAAATGGGCGATTGGTCTGACCTAGTACGGCCATTCTTATGTTCTTGTTCATGCTTGGAACTCCCATTAATTTTACTATGAGTTGCACATGGTCCATTATTTTAATGTTAGGTTCCAGTACTGTCCTGTTTTCAGATGCATATAGCTTGGCAGTGAAAGAATTATATAATCTCCTTCCTCGCCCTCCAAAAATATTTAGTGTTTTTAAGTAAAATGTAAACAACAACAAAATACCAAACAAAAACAAAAACAAAAGGAGCAGCAGCACGGGAGCCAGCAACAGAGCTGAAAACAGGAGAATTTGAATGGAGCTCAGTTGAAGGAGAATTATTGTTTATTGACAGACTCAGCAGCAGCAGCTCCCTGCTACTTTCCCCTGGGCCATGATTAATTAGCTTCTGTGATAGTACAGCAGCGCCTAGAGACCCAAAGGGCAGGGCTGGACAGGTAAACACCAGGAGACAGCCCCTCTCCAAAGACCTTACAGGGAAGAACACAGACAAAGGGGCAGAGGCAGGTGAAGTGACTTGGGAGGCAAGCCCCTGTTCCTTAGGGACAGTGAGTGAATGAGTTCTTCGGAGATAGCTTGTGGCTTGCTTGCTGATTTCTTTTCTGTTATCAGGTTGCAGAGGCTGGTAGGGGGCAATGTTCTGAGAGAGAAGCAGAGTCTTGGATCACAGCAGGGCCGTGATTAGGCGGGCAGCCAAGCAGCCAGCCAGTGTCACAGGAACAAGCAATCAGAGTTGAAAACAGACGAGTTTGAGGGGAGAGCTGTTGGAAGGGAAGGGAGGCAAGTTCCTGTTCCTTAGAAGCAATGAGTGAGTTCTTGAGAGCTTGCTTGCTTACTTCTTTGGTTGCTGCTTTGTTTTCTGTTTGTAGAGACTGACAGGAGGCAGTGTGCTCACAGTGGAGCCTTGATTAGTGGGTTTATCAAAGCAGCCAGTCAGTGGTGCAGAAGCTGCAGCACAATAGCCAGCAAACAGAGCTGAAAACAGGGGAGTTTGGGTGGGTGTTTTTAAGGGGAGTTTATGGGAGTGAGTGTGGTTGTTTGAATTTGTGGAAGTTTTTTCCCCTTGACAGGAGCTTAGGTGTGAAGGCTATCACAGTGACAGAGGCAACTGTGGTAGTGACCTAAGGAATGGAAGAGACAAAATGACTGGGTGTGGAGCCCATGCGTCATACATTATCCTGAAGTGGGCACCTGAAAGGTGCTTTGTATGAAGTGTCGCCCGATAGGGCTGATGTAAAAGAAGAGTCGAGGTTTGGAGATGCAGGTAGAAACTATGGTTGAGCTTTGAAGATGATTTGAGCACATGATGGAGGGAAGGCGAGAGAAGGCTGAAGGAAAAACACAAGACTTACAGATGTAAGCTGGACTGGAGAACTATGAGGGTATATTGCTGGATGAGGAAAGTGGTCAGTAGAAGCATGAGACTATCCGAACCAGGCAGAGGAGAACCCCTGCTATTGAAGGTGAAATAGAGCTGAGGAACAGATTTGCTGAATTGGAAAATGAAGAAGGGGTGCAGCAGGCAGTAACAGAAGGTAGGAGGGTAAGGAAGAAGAGAAGAGGGGCTAGTCATACAGAAAGAGGGGAAGAGACAGTGGAGATAGCCAGTTTGGAGACCCAGAAGGATAGAGAATGACTCGCATAAGATTGCAAGTGAGAACAAAAGACAGAAAAAACAGGAGGAGGAAGGCTGGTGCACTGCACCATCCCAAGAAAGAGGCAGGTCTATGTGATTGTGGACTGTCTTCCAAAAATGGACAGGCCTGTCACCAGAGCTGATCCAGAGAACAGAAGTGTGTGCCAGGAGTTAAGATACAGCATGTGGGCCTGAGGCTGGAGAGGATCCTATTGGGAGCAGGAAAGAATCCACTGATGTTCACACGTGAAGGACAAAATGATACTGCTAGCTTCTCACTGGAATGCATCAAGGGAGACTTGCCAGGTTGGGGAAGATGCTTAAATAAGTGAAGGTTCAGATAATCTTCAGTGGGGTTCTGCCTGTCCCTAGAAGAGAAGAATTGAGGTGAGACAAGATTCTGATGATCAACAGATGACACGGGCAGTGGTGCTATAAGGAGGACTTTGGGATGTTCAACCACTGGGAGGCATTCACAAACAGAGGACTGTTCTCATGGGATGGGTTCCACGTGAGTAGGGACGGAAATAGACTTCTGGGATGGAGGCTGGCACAAATGATTAAAAGAGCTTTAAACTAGGAATTTGAGGAAGATGATTAGGAGATATTCATGTAATCTGCATGCCTGATTCTAATATTGAGCAGGAGGAAAATCAAGTAAGAGGATAGAGCAATGGAGAAAGGAACAGCAGACGGTAAGAGAATGGACATCAAGAGGAAAGATAGTGTCATTGGTATTACTGGCAGTAGAATTATTGAACCTAATCAGACAAGGAAGCTGGGTGAAGCCAAGCAGAAACAACTAAGATGTCTGTACACCAATGCAAGTTGTCTGAGTAACAAAATGAAGGAACTAGAAATACTGATGCAGGATTTGAAACCAGGTATTATAGGGATAACAGAAACATGATGGAATTGTAGTCATGACTGGAACACAGATATTGAAGGGTATGTGCGGGCCAGGAAAGACAGAAGTAAAGGTAAAGGTGATGGTGTAGCATTATATATTAATGATGAGGTAGACTGTAAAGAAATTAGAAGTGATGGAATGGATAAAATGCAGTCTGTTTGAGTCAAAATCATGTTGGTGAAGAAAGCTAAGAGGCCCCACTGGGATGGTGCTTGAGGTATGCTACAGACCCTCAGAATATGATTTGGGTATGGATAGAGACCTCTTTAATATTTTTAATGAAATAAATACTACTGGGAATTATGTGATTATGGGAGAGTTTAATTTCCCAGATATAGATTGGAGGATAAGTGCTACTAATAATGGTAGGGCCCAAGTATGCCTGGATATGATAGCTGATGGATTTTTTCACCAAATAGTCACTGAACCAAAAAGAGGTGATGCCATTTTAGATATGGCATTGGTAAGTAGCCAGACCTCACCGAAGAACTGGTTGTAGAGGAGAACCTTGGTTCGAGTGTTCATGAGCTAATTCCATTTAAACTAAATAGAAGGATAAAGAAAAATAGGTCTGAAATGAGGGTCCTTGATTTCAAAAGGGCAAACTTTTTTTTAAAAATAAGGGAATTAGTTAGGGAAGTGGACTGGACTGAAGAAACCAAGGATCTGAATGTGAAGGATGCTTGGAATTACTTTCAGTCAAAGTTGCAGAAACTATCTGAAGCCTACATCCCAAGCAAGGGGAAAATATTCATAGGGAAGGGTTGAAGACCAAACCAGATAAGCAAGCATCTCAGACTGGTTATTCAGAAAAAGCGGAAAGAAATGAAGCATCAGATGGATTAGCAAGGAAAGCTGTCTTTTGGAGGTCACTAAGTGTAGGGTAAAAGTGAGAACTGTCAAAAGCCAAGCAGAGCTGGACCCTGCAAAGGAAATTAAAACTAACAGTAAAAGGTTCATTAGCCATATAAATAAAAAGAAAACAAGGAAAGAAGTGGTACTGCTAAGCACTAAGGATGGGTGGAGATTAAAGATAATCTAGGAATGGCCCAACACCTAAACAAGTAATTTGCCTCAGTTTTTAATAAGGGTAATTAGAAGCTTAGGAGTAATGGCAGAGTGGCTAATGGAAATGAGGGTATGGAAGTAGAAATTACCACATCCAAGGTGGAAGTCAAACTCAAACAGCTCAATGGGACCAAACTGGGGGACCCAGATAATTTCTATTCTAGAATATTAAAGCAACTGGCACATGATATTGCAAAGCCAATTGCAAAGATTTTTAATGAATCCATAAACTTGGGGGTCATACCTATGATTGTAGAATTGCTAATATACTACCTATTTTTAAGAAAGGGAAAAAATGGGATCCAGGAAACTACAGACTAGTCAGTTTGACCTCAATTGTATGCATGGTCTTGGAACAAATTTTTAAAGCAAGACTAGTTAAGGACGTAGAGGTAATTGAGATAAAATACAACATGTATTACAGAAGGTATATCATACCAGGCCAACCTGAGCTCTTTCTTTGAGAAGACAACTGATTTTTTTTTAAGACAAAGGAAATGCAGTAAATCTTATCTACTTGGATTTCAATACATTCCACACTGGGGAAATTATTAGTTAAATTGGAGAAGATGGGGATTAATATGAGAATTGAAAGGTAGATAAGGAACTGGGAAATGGGGAGACTACCCTGGGTCATACTGAAAGATGAACTGTCAGGCAGGAGGAAGATTACTAGTGGCGTTCCTTAGGGATTGATCTTGGAATCAATCTTATTATTCGTTCATGACCTTGACACAAAAATTGGGAGTGTGCTAATAAAATTTGCAGATAGCACAAAGTTGGAGGTATTGCCAATACAGAGGAAGACTGGAATATCACAGAAGATCTGAATGATATTGAAAACTGGAATAATATAAGTGGGATGAAATTTAATAGTGCAAAGTACAAGGTCATGCACTTGGGGACTATCAACAAGAATTTTTTCTATAAGTTGGAGTGTATCAGTTGGAAGCCACAGATGAGGAGAAAGACCTGGGTGTTTTGGTCAATCACAGGATGACTATGAGCTGCCAGTGCAATGTGGCTATGAAAAAAGCAAATTCAATTGTAGGTTGCATCAGGTGAAGTATTTCCAGTAGAGGTAAGGAAGTTACCATTATACAAGGAACTGGTGAGACCTCATCTGGAATATTGTGTGCAGTTCTGGTCTCTCATGTTTAAGAAATAATAATTCACACTGGAACAGGTGCAGAGAAGGGCTACGAGGATGATCAGAGGAATGGAAAACCTACTTTATGGGAGGAGATTCAAGGAGCTTGGCTTGTTTACCCTAACCAAACAAAGACGGAGAGGAGATATGATTGCTCTCTATAAATATATCAGATGGATAAATAGCAGGAAGTGAGAGGAGTTATTTAAGCTACGCGCCAATGTGAACAGAAGAACAAATGGATATAAACTGGCCATCAACAAGTTTAGGCTTGAAATTAGATGAAGGTTTTTAACCATCAGAGCAGTAAAGTTCTGGAACAGCCTTCCAAGGGGAGCAGTGGGGGAAAAAATCTAACTGGTGTCGATATTAAGTTTGAGACATTTATGGAGGGGATGGTATGACAAAACTGCCTACACTGGCATGTTGCCCATCTGCAACTGCTTGTAGCAAATATGCCCAATGGCCAGAGATGGGACACTAGGTGAGATGGGCTCTGAGTTACTGCAGTGACTTCTTTCCTAGGTGTCTGGCTGGTGGGTCTTGCTGACATGCTCAGGGTCTAACTGATTGTCCTGTTTGGGCTTGGGAAGGAATTTTCCCCCAGGTCAGATTGGCAGAGGCCCTGGGATTTTTTTTTGCCTTCCACTGCAGGATGGGGCAAGGTTCACTTGCAGGATTCAACCAGAGTAAATGGTGGATTCTCTGTAACTTGAAGTCTTTAAATCATGCTTTGAAGATTTCAGTAACTCAGCCAGAGGTTATGAGTCTACTACAGGAGTGGGTGGGTGAGGTTCTGTGGCCTGCAATGTGCAGGTCAGACTAAATGATCATGACGGTCCCTTCTGGCCTTAAAGTCTGAGTCTGAAATTTCAAAATAATTTTAATACAGATTTTATGATGCTTTTATATGCTGTAATTACATAATTGCTCATGGTAATTCCATAAATTTAGAGTGACTACACATATTCACTTCATGTAGTTAGACATAATTACAATAATTACATAAATACACCATAATCAGAAAGGTCTGAAATATTCATACAGCAAAAGATTAGATTAAGAAAAAGGCACAGGTGCAGGGGGGAGAGAGACCCATGGCACTATGCTAATAGGGGACAGTTGTAGTCCAGAGAATATCATAGATGGGACAATTCTCACCTGAACTGCCACATGATCCACACAGATGGTGTATGGACCCAGGTGTCCCTTGGGGCCACACCCAATTTTCAGGACTCTTCACCTGATCTCTCTGTTGAAGATATCAAACTCCAATATGAAGCTTGCAGAGTAGTCTGTGTACTGTTTTCTCTCCTGTGGATAAGAAATATGTCTTTACCAGGTAAAAATTCCACTGATGGAATGGCAGGTCACATTGCAAGAAAAGCCTATATTCACACATTTCTCTCTCTTAATCCAGCATTTGTTCCAGTATTGTACTACTGTGTACTGGTACCTACTATCTTCAGGTACATTAACATTACCGCACTATATAATTACAAGGTATATACATAATGATTTGTTGTTGCAGCTTGGTCTGGAAGCTGTTCCATGAGTTCTTTGACGCTCTCTTGTGAGGAGCTCTAGATGAATAAATTCTCAAGGCTCCAGCAGTAATATGCAGGAATTGCTTCTCTCCTGTTCCACAGAAAATTAAAGTATTATTAAAAATATATGCTTTAGCTCAACTAGAAGTTATGGCTTTTGATGCAGAAACTACTGGCTGAAATTCTGCAGAACCCAGCACATAGGAGGTTAGACTCATTAATAAAATCAGAGGGAACCACTATATCTATACAATCTATTAATTTGTCTTCCCTAGGGATTATTGAGTGGGGCCCAAGCTTGCTGTTCTGTACAACATATGGTAAACCACTGTTCCTTCACTCACAGATGGGTGGAGCTATAGCTGACTTGGAAACCCCACTGATAAATAATGAAATAACCAAAGAGGCTGTACATCTTTTCCCAATTTTTTAATCTTCTCCATGTCATCCGCTAAAACCCATCCTACTATGGGTCTGGATCAATTATGCCATTTAGGCACAGCTGTGAATTGGAGGGCAGTGCATAGCCACACTGCCCCAAAGGGAGCACCAGTATATAGAGGCTGCTGTAATACTCCTTTGTGGGATAGTTTCTTACCCCCACACCCATCCAGCCCCTTCTATCCAGCTCTACTTACCCATGCATGAGGGCCAGGACCATGGCCTCTCTCTGCCTCTGTGGGGCACTGTGTGCTCCTGCCTGGCTCTTATGTGGGTCTCACAAAGAGAGAGGATTCTTTATGCCCTCCTTACCCTAGTGCGCACCCATGCTAGGACAAGGCAGAATCTGGTACTGCAGGATTGTGAGAATTTTGACTTTTCTTAATGTTGACGTGCCAAATTGACCCTCCGCTATCTACATAAAACCTTCTCCTATAGGCAGCCATTGCAACAAGAAAAAGGAGGAAATGGGATGACTTGGTTTTGCATTGCTCTATTATAACAGCCACATCCCTTCCTTAGGAGAATGCTAAGGAAGGATTACATCACACATGTCTGCTAACCAGCCCCAGCTAGAAAGAGATCTTTGTACCTCAGTGGGTAGGGGATCAACGAAATAGTCAACCCTAATGGTTCCCTAGGAATTGGCTATTCTGTGCCAGAGCCAGTCAGTCCAAGAGGACAGTTTGAATGAACTATAACTCCACCCCAGACTGAATGACAACACCTATCTTTATCGGTCAGCCTGGCAGGACACTCTTACTCTGTCCTCACAGCACCACCCAGCTTATTACCCAAGGAATAAGGAGTAAATTGAGACAAAAAGACTTATCCCCTTGTCCCGAGCATATTTTCTTAAAGGTGGTAAATGCCACCAATTTAATCATTCATATACTATAGTATTTTGAATGTGAATTAAAAATAGAAATTTCTTTTATACTGAGAGTGTGTTCTCTCCCCTTGTCTATTTATGCAGGCTGCAGATGTGCAGATATGATTTTGTACTTCTGGAAAACATTGAAACAACCTTCAAGCCTATTCCATGCCAAGAGAGGGACAAGTAAAGAGAGAGCCTCCGCTAACTTGCTTTCTTTTGTAGAAAATATCATTTTTAATTCTTTCTCAGGACTAAGGCCTGCTCTGAGGAGGGAAATGAGACAAAACAGGCTCAGTTTCTGAAGTTGGAATGATAATCTTCATTGCTTTCTGTGGGTATCGTAGAGTGAAATTCAACAGCCAGTTCAGTCACATTTTGAAAACAAATGTATGATGGCAGAACACATACAGTGATCTATTAGCCATTGTTTGTAAGTAGCAAGAATATTCCAGGATTCTTCTGAATTAAATGTAACTATCTGCACTGATCATGGCAAATTAGTTGTCATGTAACATAACGTAATTATTTTTATGCTATTTTTCCTATCAAGACATAATTATCTCTCTGTGAATTTAATATGCTATCCAGATGATATACAGACCAAAGATACAGCAATTTTGGAGTATTATATTCACCGAATAAATAATTTGAATTTATTTCCTTATCTGATGCTTCTGTTTTTGGAAACCAGAAAAAATAGTTGATATTTGTGCAAATATATGTAAATTTGCTGTTTAAAGCAATTCTCTCTGATCTCCAGTGTCTTCTGTAGGTGAATATTGTTGCAAACCTTTAAGTGATTGTCTATTAATGAGAATGGACAAGGGATTGGCATGCAGGTATGAAGAAATTGGAATGTCTGTTTATGGCCTGTGTTATACAGATAGTCAGACTGGATGATCACACAGTCTTAGAATCTATGAAGCTCTGAATATACTTACAGAGAAATTGTGTGGCATTAGGAATGGTGTCTACAATGACCAGATTTTACTGCTGGGTGGGATGAAATAGGTATAGAACTCTGGACATACATAGCTATCTGCCTACAAGTCTGTTGTACCCATCCCAGTAATGCTCACTGAATGCCTTTGTATAACTGCTGCCTTTTCTATTATTATTTGTGTAGCTCCAGTTTTGCAGAGTGCTTCAAAGACATTAGATTAAATTTAAAAATATTGTAATGAAATATAATGTAATGAAAAATAAAACATAACTTCTATTATTTTGCTTATAGTTGTGTTTTAACAGTAATGGAAGAGTCTCCAACCATTAGAAAACAGATATGTCCCAAGAGTGAACTTAGAATTTGTAATTAGCCAATATATTGCAGTAATGCCAAAGGGACCTAATTAGCACTTACTTGTAGTAATGTTCTTAACATTATGTTTTAGCCATACGCTAAGTAGTTTGGGAGGTTTAATGCAGTGTTTATGTTTAGCACTTACTAATTCACAGGAGGAGAATATTGATAAATATGACAGTTTATTGCAACTCAATTTCTGATGTCAGTTAATTTCAATGAAATTAATTGAAATATAATCTGATTTTGCTGAATCCATGTTTTCTTGTAACTATAACATTTCAAAAAAATATCATGATGACAATATAGGGAGAAACTCATTCAAAATTGGCTAGGGAATTGAGTCAGTAATCAATTTGCAGTAAAGCAAAGATTAAATATACTGAAGATATTATAATAGTTATATCACTATTATTTAAGAGTGTCTTGAAAGTGTGCTAGGTTAAGAACAATTTACACACAGACATGTGAGTAACTTTGCACACATGAACTATCTCACTCATTGCCAGGGGATGTGGTGAAGGCCAAAATTATAACAGGGTTAAAAAAAGAATTAGATAAATTCATAGAGGACAGGTCCATCAATGGCTAGTAGCCCAGATAGTCAGGGATGCAACCCCATGCTCTGGGTGTCCCTAGCCTCTGACTGACAGAATCTGGGAGTGAAGGACAGGGGATGGATCACTTGAGAATTCCCTGTTCTGTTCATTCCCTCTAAAGCAGCTGACATTGTCCACTGTTGGAAGACAGGATACTGGGCTGGATGGACCATTGGTCTGACTCAGTATGGCCATTCTTATGTTCTTATCAATGGGATTATTCACCTGAGTAAAATTTAAGCATATGTGCAAATGTTTGTAGGATTGGGCCTAAATTCAGATGCAATTAGGTAGGTAAAAAGGGGCTGAAGGGGATTTGATTTTCAAGGAAAAGTAAGCCCATTTAGTAACATCTCTTCTCTTCCAGCCCAGTTATTCTAAGTATAGGGTCATAGGTTACTTTTAGGAGGGGTGTTAATTATAACAGAATAATTAACAATCACATAAGACATTGTTTTGATAGCTGTAGGTTCAGACATAAGAAAAGCACCTGAGCATTTAAATGCATGAGTTAAACAACTGCTAAATTAACCCATTTTTTAAAATTACAGTATAACTTACAACTTTGAAAGTCTCCTGCCTATCTCATGCATTTAAAATATGAAACACACTTCCTGTGTTTTAAACTATATTATCAGATTAGACTGCCTTCTGATAAGTATATGTAAAATGGCAGCTCTTATTGCGGCAAACTGCAACCAGTGGAAGCTGCGATCGACTGAACCTGTGGACGCAGCACGTAAACAAACCGGCCCGGCCCGCCAGGGGGTTTACCTGGGTGGGCCACGTGCCAAAGGTTGCCGATCCCTGGTCTAGCTACATATTTTCATCATGGTACTGGTATATACTCCTCAAATGTACATTATTTTCTAGTTTTCAGATACATAGTACGAGCTAGGCACAGTATGTGCTGAAGGTTGCCGATCCCTGAGATAGACTAATATCCTGCCAGACCTCAAAATGGCAACTCTGCAGAGCCTACTTAGGTGATGTCTCAGAGAAGTGGCTTGGTGATTATATTATATGTTTAATGATTTGATTGGACCAATTATGTTTCTGTGATCTGCATAGTCACATATAAATTACTCACTGTTCTGTCATTTCCAGCTCAGAGTACCTTAGCCACACTCTTGCTTAATTACCTTTATCTTTTCTCTGTTTCTTTTATAGCCTTGAATATGTGCATAGGCAAAATGGGATTTTGGTTGCTGGTTGTCTGTACATATATTGCCAATAAGATGTATAGAAAGGTTGAAAGAGAAAAGGTTAGTGGTTGTGGTAGAACTAACAAAATTAATAAATTTTAGGAGAATTAAAACTGTTGTCAGAAGAGGGCAGCCTTTTCACATAAATTGTAAACAAAACAACAAGGAAAATCATGCCTTCAAATTATTTCTCTCATTGGGGTTTCATGTGCCGCTAACAAATCACCATGGAAAGGAGACTACATCAAACACAAAACTCAGACTAAACAAAAGTAATTATCTCTTGCACTACTTGCTATTCAGTGAATGGGATTGTTTGCTTTTTTACTTTTTTCTGTTGTACACAGAAAAGATTAAAATTGTCTACAAGCTGAGTCAGGGAAATACCTTAGTTCACCTGTTAATCTTTTTCCCCCTAAAATGAAAGACAAAGATGTTTCTCAGAATCTGACAGTATGTCTTAGTCTTAAGTGTAAAGTGTACTTGCTCTGTTTAAATGGTGATCACCTTTATGGGAAATGTTCTCACAATAAAAGCTTAATGTACAGAGAGGCTATAGGTTAGTTTCAGCTGAGTTAAGAGCTAAAAAAGCATTACCAGAGGAGTAAGCGCATAGTGCTGTATTCCTTTTATACTTTCATCAGATTAATCTATTTCCATATGTATTCCATATAAAATATGTAGCCATGAAAACTGTCATATTAAACTCAAATGTGTACCATGATTTGTGAACTATTAATAGTATAAATTGACTGTATAGCTACAAGTCAGTTTCACCCATAGCCATCCCATAATCTTTCCTATAGTAACCAATGTACTGCAAAGGAGAGAAAGTACAAGAAAACTAAAATTAGGATGAAAAACAAACCATATGAGATCTGGTGCAGACAGCTGTAAAGTTTTTTGTTGCTGTTGCCTTTCTTTGGAAAGACCCACATATAATGTATTTGTGGCTCTACGACTTGTGAGTAATGAGATCCTCAACAAGTCATGGTGATACATTAAATACTCTGGGTGCAATCCATGAAGCAATATAGCCACTTAAGTCCCTGGGTGTGGCACCACTGTGATACAAGATACTTCCGCTTGGCTGCAGCCTCATGCTGTATGCACCTAAACAAACTCAGTGCCTAAGTTTCTGTTGTAAAAGTTCCCTAGATGCCCAAGTTTTTGATCCTGGGGCATGCATGCTGCTGCCTCCCTCTAGATGTCCAGGCACCCATTTTCTGCCTATGCCCCTGGGCATTCACAAACCAGAGGAGGATAGGTGCTCATCCACCTCACTTGTGTGTGGGGCCTGATCTGGTAGGTGGCCTTTGAGCACACCTACTGGATTGGATCTCATTCAAAATCTGGCTGGAAGAAAAGGTGTTGGTGATGCCCACATTATAACTTTTAGCCGAGTGTTAGAGCACAGTCCTGAGATGTGGGAGATGCAGGTTCAGTTCTCCCTTCTTTGTGAGAGGGTGAGAGGATTTGCACAGGAGGCTATGGGGGTATTCTCATGTAGAGCGTCCTCAATCTCTCCTGTAGAAGTTGTTCCACTGTGGATAAATAATAAAAGAATGATGGGAGCAGGGCAATTGGATCCATGATCTCCCATCTCCCAGCTGGGTGACCTAACCACTGGACTATAGCCATTCATTCTCTCTCTCTCTCCCCTCCCCCCCACCTCTTCCCTCCCAGGACTATTAAAGTATTTATCCACAACCAGAGTTGGCTCCAGCTTTTTTGTTGCCCCAAGCAGTGAAGGGGGAAATTAAAAAAAAATAAATTAATTAATAATGCAAATCGGTGGCACTTCGGCTGCAGCTCAATCGTGCCGCTTCATTCTTCAGTGGTGGGTCCTTCACTCCCTCTCTTCCTCTTCGGTGGCAGCTCTAAGAGGAAGAGAGGGACTGAGGACCTGGACGTGCTACCCCTTTCCATTGGCCGCCCCAAGCACCTGCTTCCTTTGCTGGTGCCTGGAGCCGGCCCTGGCAGCCACTGAGCCATAGAGAGACCATCTCCCATTGGCGCGGCTGTCTGCCTAGTCTGCTGGTTTTGGTGGATTGTATTCTAAGGTCTATCTCTCTCCATGCATTATGTAGAGAGCATAGGTGCCTAACTCAGGCTTTGAGGATCACAATATTGTTCGTATGATTTTTCCAGGCACCTAAAAGCTAGGCATTGTGATGCTTAGCCTTGTAACACCTAAGTCTTTTTTGTGGATCCCACCTCTCTGCTTATCTATCTATGTTTTTATACGGTCATCCATCACTGTGGTGTCTAAGCATCTTCCATCAAAAGTAAACACTGGAACAATATTTATCCACAGATGTATCAACAGCTATCAGCATTGGGGAAGTGCAAGCTCATTCTTATGATGTAAGAACTGCTCCTCACCCAAATCTTTTCCAAAAACTTGAGTTTAACTGAACTCAAAGGGACAGATCCTCAGCTGATATAAATTTGTATAGCTGCTTGGACATCTGTAGTGTGATGTAATTGCTGAGTTATGGATGAAGATTCATTTAGCTCCAACCAGTAAAGGGAGGGGTTGGAATCTCTCTCAGAAGCTGAGAGAACTAGAGTCTTCAACAAAAAGATCCTTCAGGAAAAGATCTGGAAATAGATGGGAAAAGCTTGTTGAAGAAAACTTAAGTGGAAATTTATGTTGTGGTGTCATTAGTTAGGTTACCGATAAGCCAAATCCCAGGAAGGGTGTAAATAAAGACTAAATACTAAGTCTATATACTCTGTTTAGAGCCAAAAATCTTTAGTAAATTAGATTCTATAGGATTTTGACACAATGTAGTCCAAATATTATGTAATTCCTGGTCGAAGTGCTTCAGGGTGCATTGTGAAATTGGGACTGTGAGATGAACTGATTTTAGAGTTGAATAGCACTAGTTACCAGCTCATTGTCCCATTTAGGTTTTGGTGCTATTAATGTGAATGTATTGAATTTAGTTTGGATTAATCCATTTTACATATTTTCACTTTGCACAGAGCAGTAATATAACTGGACAGAGTGTCTGTTAATACTGTACCCTAATTCACCTTGCAGAATTACTGAATTTTTTGGAAGGCAAAAAACATTTCATACATCTGTTCATAATTTCTGCTTCATGTGGCCTTAGGAGAACCTTCTAATAGGGACAGTTGAATTATTATTATTTTTTAAAATGGGGCTGTGTAGTTAGGGAAGGTGTGTCCGAGTCATGAGGGAATGTCTGGGTTTGGCTGCCTATGCATCCCAAGGAAAAAGTCAGATATTCAGGCAGTCAAAAAAAAGTTAACTGAGATGTATGTGAACCAAAACACAGGAGCCTTATTCTTCTTTCAGTTAAACCCGTGCAAATTAGGAATAACTCCACCGAAGACAATGGAGTTGTACTAATGTAAAACCAGTGTAAGCAAGAAAAGTAGGAGACATCAGATATGGCTTGTCTACACTTAAAACACTGTGGGTCTTCAGTGTAGACGTTACCTATGCCAACAGGAGGGCTATGATTGATACAGCTATGTCACTTGGATTTTTCACACCCCTAAGAGATGTAGCTATATCAAAGGAAATTCCTAGGGTAGAGTAGGCCATAGGGTCATTCAAATCTAGGTTTGAGGATGCAGATTTATCTCAGAATGGCTTACATTGGAATGCCCAATCTGAGCATCTTCTAAAGTTTGGCTGTTGATCTGAAGTATAGCTCTCAGATTTGAGATTTTGGTTTTGATCACTAAAAAGATTCAAAAGTTGGATTCAGAACTGTGGTTTGATGAAGCCCATCTCCATTTAACTGGGTTTATAGGTCCAGGTGCAGGAAAACACTTGTGTACTTATAGTCCATAGAATGTGGGCACATTTTTAAGGTTAAGCATGTACTTAAGTATGTGCATAATCCGTCCCAAATCAGTACAGCATGTATGGTTTTTTTGCTGAATTTGAACCTTAATGCTCAAAACCATCATAAAAGTTAGTGTCTCAGACTTCAGCATGCTACACAAACCCATGTTGTTGTTTCCAGATGAGAAACAAATAACCCAGCATACAGAAGAAGCAAAGCTGGTATATAGACTTTGCCAATCCTCCCTCACACTGGTCCCTGCACCAAGTTCAGTTACATCAGAGGTCTGAATCTAGTCTGCAGAGTCCTTCCTTTAGGCAACTCTTGGGTAAAGGCTGTCAGCTAACCTTACCATGGCATACTGCTCAGCAGTGGGGAGCATTCTGTGTCTTTAGATAGGATACAAGGGCAAACACTTACCCTTATGAAATGTGGTATGGGGTCTTTATTATGTAAGCAGAGCAGATGAGACTTCAGTTTTTAAGTTCTTATCTAAAAGAATCTCTTGATAGTAAATTCTTTACTCTCCAGATGATTTTCCTCAGAAGTGTAGAGAGCTGAGTGAACTGTGCCAAGATTTGCACTTGTGGTTCTAGGGGGGCTGTGGCATTTTACATAGATATTGTATTTAAAGGGTGTTGTGTTTTGGATGTTTCTGTTGGAATCCATTCCCAATGTTCTCACTGGCAGAAACATGTGATATACTGTCACGTCTACATCACTGAAGAGACAAATACAAACTAATCTGAATATTTTCCATAAACAATTTAACTCCTCCTGACTGAGATCTGTCTCCTTTTCCTTCCATTACAAGATATCTGAACTAGGTTGTACCAGAGGCAGTAAACTCAGATTGACATATTGACCCAATAAAAGCTTCAATCTCCTGCTGGGTACAATTACCTATTGTAAGGGGTACTGAGGCTAGCCTTGATTCTTTATGCGTACAAGTAAATAAAAACTGTGCTATTCACTCCATTTTTAACTTTCTTTTTGAATGACTAAAAAGTGCCAGAAAACTATTCAGTCACTAAATTCCTAGGTCTGTCTTTGAAATTACTCAAGGAGTGAGAAAGAAAACATTTTTACAGTCATTTGTGAAACTAAAACCATATTTTGAACAAAAATAATAATGAACACATAAGGCCAGATTTTCAGCCAGTGTAATTTTGTATAATCCTATTAAAGACAATAGAGCTATGGCAATTTACGTCATCTGAGGATCTGGCCTGATTACTGTAACTAAAAATGTCCTTCCGGTGGTCTTCTGAATCTGACTCCATTGCTAGTTGCTGGCACTGTGGTGCTTTTTTGTTCATTTAAAAACCTGAATTTTAATTTTAATAGCTGTAATAAATTGAGAGATAACAAGTTTATCACTGGATCAAATTTGTACTATGTTACTAGTGATTAAGAGTTGCTGGGCATCACACAGCCGTTCAGTAGCCTATGTGAAAAGAGTTTGGTGGTCTTCATTACTTAAATTCCCAGTAAAAAGGTATCCATTAAAAAAAAATTCCAACAGGTACTAATCTTGTTGGCAGTCTTCAAGAGGCCAAGGATCAGATGGGAATGGAAACTAGACTGCTATGCCATGTACTGAAATACTCCTTCCAGGTCAGAACTGAAGGACTTTGGTAGTGTGGGGTCTGAGGAAGCTAATGCTGACAATCCCTATGATCTACTTGTTCTGTGGAGAAACAGAAGATCTCATTCTTTAAAGTTGTTATATGCAGTACCATTCACATACACCAAGGCAGGGATCGGCAACCTTTGGGGGTGGGTGGCAGCGGCCAGCACATCCCTCAGCCCACGCTGCTTCCCGCAGCCCCCATTGGCCTGGAGCGGTAAACTGCGGCCAGTGGGAGTTGTGATCGACCGAACCTGTGGATATGGCAGGTAAACAAACTGTCCCGGCCCTCCAGGGGGCTTACCTGGCGAGCCACATACCAAATAGGGTGACCAGATGTCCCAATTTTATAGGGACAGTCCCGATTTTTGGGTCTTTTTCTTATATAGGCTCCTATTACCCCCCACCCCGTCCCGATTTTTCACATTTGCTGTCTGGTCACCCTAGTGCCAAAGGTTGCCGATCCCTGCATTTAAGTCAGTTGAAAGATTCCCACCGACTACGTGTGGCTTTGGATCGTTAACTACATTCACAGAAAGAAAGAGAGATTATGTCAATATCAAATTCAAATCCAAAACCAATGAGGGGGAAAAAATCTATAAACATTTACAAAGCCAGAGAGCAAAGTTAATGAAATTTTGAAAACTCAATCCATTACAAAAATAAATAAAAACAAAGCTCCTTTAGTATTATCTACAAGACCATAAACATTACATGTCATTTCTGGTTCATGAAAGATTTTCAGAAAGCAGCTGTGCTTTACAGCATACATATTATTAGAAAAAGGATACAAGATTGAAAAAGATAAGCTTGGAGTGATTCTTTACATGAAGACAGTTTTTGCCTACAGCATTAATGCATTACACTTGGCATTTCTAAAATATAGCTGTGAAGAATCCTGTGAACCTGCTAATTAATATGACTCTTTTCCTCAGACATTTCATTAACCTAAACTTTTCTGGTTTCCTGTAGATTGACTGTATGGGTGCCTGTTTTTAACCTTTGCATGATGGCTTCTAATGTTATAATTCATTTATTCCCAAAAGCAAGAGAACAATAATGACTTATATAGGTAATTCAAAATGAGCTATACATAATTATACTGATTAATATTGTATAGTGTAGCATTTGCCTTTTTCTGTAACTATACTGAAGGTCTTTTTAATGGTAAAGAAATAATGATTTATGATATTAAATGTGCATCTTTTCAAGAAGTAGTTATAGAAACAAAGAAACATTTCATTTATGCGGCCTTAAACAATACACAGTAGGATATTGATCACTCACCCATAGGAGGTTGAATACCTGCATGCAAAGTGTTTAAAATACATTATTGATTTGTTTAGATCTCTCAGTTGATTACATTTTTAATCATAATTTGTCTGCCCTTTTTATTTTCAAAAGGGAGAGAAAAGTCAAATAGTCCTAAAAAACTACTGTATTTCATGCTGATGTAGATAAATGAGCAATATACTCCTCTTTACACTGACTACCTTTTTATGCCAAGCACCCCTAACGTTTCATAATGTTTCCAATGTTTAAGGTGACATTGTCCAATACCTTTTAATAGCGTTCCATGTAGATGCTTGAAACTGAAAAGAATATTTCTTTTCCATTTATGGTAACACAAGCACTTAGGGCATGATCCTGCAAGGTGCTGGGTGGAGCTGAGCTCTGTTGGCTCCTACTGTTAATATCAATGGGAGGCGAAGGCACTTAACAGCACTACCCAGAAGGTGATCAGGAGTTCTCAAGACTGGGCTCTCAGTGCCCCCTTTTATTTGGTGTTCAAAACCAAGGAAGTTTGTGTTTGCCTCTGCCTTGTTTTTTTCCATGTTGTCAATATTGCTAATGCCATCACTTTACGGTTTTGTTAATTTGCATTCCCTCTGCTGCTTGGCTAGCTAATTCTGCAAGAGCAAAAATACTCTCTTGAGGGCCCTCATGATGGGACTGGATGAAATTGGTGAAGGATTTTTCACTAAATAATCAGACATACAAAAGTTCACTCTTTTTGTTCATGTGGCTTTTTAAAAGTCAGACTTCTATCTTCTGTGCAGGATCTAAAACTGGACAGATCCAGGACTGAGTTCTAGGGTCTGATCCTGCACAGTGAAAAACAATGGACGTTTTGCCATTGACTTGGGACATGTCTACACTCAACTAGTTAGATCAAAGCTAACTTAAACAACAAAAGCAGTGAAGCTGAGGCAGTATGGGTGGAGGCATGAGCTAGTCCATACCAGGGGTCCTGGGCTGGTGAGGCTAGTCCAGGCTGCCACAGCTTCACTGCTGTTGTGCTGCAATCACTCTTCCCGATGGTAGTGTAGACATTACCTGTCACAGTTTCAGGGTAACTGCACCTGTATTCCCCTCTCCGTGATCCCTTGAGGACACTCACTTAAAGATTTCTGGTTCCCAGCTGTCACCTCTCCTGGGCAGGGATCTGTGTCTCACTCCCTCCTGACTGGGTTTTTAAGGCTGCAGAGCTCCCTGAGCTACACTATCATATCACCAGGAAACCAATCTGCCTAAAACGCCATCACTTGTACTTTGCTTTCTTTCCAAAGGCTATGAACAGTGTGTTGCCAGCAGTTACAAATTACTACACAGGTCTGGCTAAGCAAGCGCATTTAATCGTAAGGTAAAAAAAATTACAAATAAATCCTATAAAATCAGTAAAAGAACCACCACACATACAGAAAAGCTTACCAGAGCTCACTGTCAGCCCCAGCATAGGGCTCTGCTATACGTCAGTCCTTCAAACTCTGCAACTAGGTTTTCTCTGTGGCTACAAGTACATATCAGTCTTTACATCAGGAATCAGAACAAAGGTCTTGAGTCAGTTTAAGCTTGGGCTATTTATTTTTCTTTGTCTGTTGGTCTCTGGAGAATCCAGTTTGAGCCAGAATATGCATGCCTTCCTGGGAAGCGGTACCTCTCTGGCAGGGCCGGCTCTACAGTTTTCGCCGCCCCAAGCAGCGCGCCGAATTGCCGCCCTGGGTGGAGGGGGGGGGGCTGTCTGTGTGCCCTTAGGGCGGCAGGCGCGTTTCCGCGGCAGTGGCAATTCGGCAGCAGCTTCTATGTTTAGCTGAAGCCGCCCCAGACAGCTAAACATAGAAGCTGCCGCCGAATTGCCGCTGCTGCAGAAACACGCATGCCGCCCTAAGGGCACACAGACTGCCCCCTGCCCGCAGCAGCAATTCGGAGCTGCTTGGGGGCAAAACAAGGGGGACTGCCGCCCCTTGCAGAATGCCGCCCCAAGCACCAGCTTGGAATGCTGATGCCTGGAGCCGGCCCTGCTCTCTGGTGGTGTTATAACCTGAATGATTTGTCTTAATCATTTCTTACTATTTTCATTTCCTGGAGGAACTGTGATAATGCTCCACCCTGTGGAGTGGCCTCCATTGGTACATAAACTATTCACACTCTTAATACAGATTGGTTTCCCAAATATATTGCAAGAAGTTGCCTTATATGTCTCCCTTACTGGGTGCAGGACAGAGGCCTTAACTTGGTGGGAATACTGCAGAGGAGAATTCCACATCTGAGGAAAAGGAAGGAAACATTTGTGACAGGTGACTTTTATTTTTTAAATTATAGTTATTTGAATCAGAGATTTGAAATGTTAGAATAAAATCTGGGGATGACAAATTAGTGGGTGGAAGATTGGTTCATCAAAGGTTCATGATAGATATTTATCACATGTATATGTATGTTAGCAAATAGGCATGTCATGGTGAACAAGACTCTCAACAAAGTGCGTCTAAGGCAAATGTAAGTTGCAGATCCCTTTCTTTGGCATGTCTACACTAGCACTTTTGTTGGCAAAACTTTTGTTGGTCAGGGGTGTGAAAATAACACCCCCTTGACTGACATAAGTTTAATCGACAAAGGTGCCGGTGTGGACAGTGCTATAGCGGCGGGAGAAGCTCTCCTGCTGACATATCTATCGCCACTCATTGTGGGTGGTTTAATAATGCTAGCAGGAGAGCTCTCTCCCACCGGCACAGAGCGGCTACACAGGAGACCTTACAGTGGCACAGTTGCAGCGGGACAGCTGTGCCACTGTAAAGTCTGTAGTGTAGACAGACACACACTATTTAAAATGTTCAGATTATACCAAGGCAGTGAGCTAAACTAGACTTTTAATTTTAAACAACTGGTTATCTGTTTGCATGGAATGCTCTTGCCCACATTTGTCCTAGATGCTGTTTCTTTTGTGGAGTGCCCTGTTCACCATGAAATATTTGTACGATGAATTTCTTCACAGTCAGATGGACTCAGCATTTTTCTAACCTGAGATAAATAATCTTTCAGGTATCTAGTTGTGCACATCACACTTTGAATTCATAATATTTTTCAGCATGAAGATGGCTGAGTATTTATTTGGTTTCCCTGTTTTAATATTTATTTTGTTATTCCCTTTCAGAGTATTCTGGCTTAATTAGTGTTTATTATTTAGTGCTCTACTAATTATATGCTTGCATAATTGCAAAGTTTATGTTTTAATGCCTATTATGTGTTTATTCTACAGTTCTTTATTAATTTTTCCAGTATGCTTTTACATTCTAATCACTCCAGATAATTTTGTAAAAAATACTGTTAATATCTTTTAACTTGTTAAGGATGACACTTAAATTTTGTTCTCTCTACAGCTTTTATTCAATAGCTTTTTTTTCTGTAGCAATTTTGAAAAAATTGAATTAAAATGGTAGAGAAGCAAAAAAGAGTGAGTGAGCCAGTAATTATCTACTTCACATGCTTATGTTGTGAAATGTTCTATCATGAGCATAATAGTGTCTCTGAAAATTTGTAGCATGAGTGCCTCATCTGTAAAGTGTATTAAGGTAACAGGAACAAGTCATCTTGTGACAGTTGGGATCTGCTCCGTGAAAGTCTTCAACGTCTCATCTGTTTAGTTAACTGGTGAAAAAAGGGTTTACTGTTTTCAGTCCTTCAGAGATAATTTGGATGTAGATGAGTAAACTGTATTCTATTATCTGTCTGTCTATTTTAGGCATGGGTCAGATTGTTTGGAAAAAAGGGGGCAAGCTCTGCCCACAGGCTCTTCCAAGCTCTGCCCACAATATAAGCTCCAGTAAGGCCAGAATGAATGTCACTCACAGTTCAAAATGTTCAACTCAGGATGAAGTATGACACTTGGTTTCTTGAGTTGTGGCTCTCTCCCTTGAGATGTGGCAGTGCAGGCTGAACATACCCATGGTCTGTGCTGGGCTGCTGGGGCTAGGCTGTGTCTTGATTGGGGAAAATAAGAAGTGTTGGCATCTCCCAACTGCTACCCACTTGTGGCACCAAAACGAGATGTCAGTTGCATAAACTGTGCAGATCTGTGATCCTGCCTTTCCTTCCCTACATGAGAAATGAATAGGTTTATAGGGCTGACATTGAAATGATCACAGTGGACATCTGGATTAGTACCTAACTAAGGTAAATGGGGCACTTCACGCTTCTCAGGTTCTCTGTGGACTCATCAGTTACATTTATCCCCTTGCTTACGGTTTCATTTGCAACCATAACAAATGGAGTCTTGCTAAACCCACTACAGGGTTGGAGCTTCGTGGGTCAGAAAGGATGTGCCGGGGGAATCCAGAGAACAGTGGTTCTGTGTGGGGGTATTTCTACTGCGAAATCTCTTTTGGCATTCATGCTTCTGGAAAAAGTATTAAGTTTCCTCCCTGGTTTCCACCTCCCTTGCCTTGCCAGGAGAGGTAGTGCACAGCTGCATGAGTCCAGTGAAGGGTATGATTAGATTCTTAAGGGAGCCATGCTGCCATGGGAAGAGCAAGTCACCCCCAGCTAAGATCTGAGAATTATGCCATTTGATTTGCAGATATTTGTGATTTGTAGAGTTTTCTAGCTATTCTACCTCCCCACTGCACAAGGGTGCAGGCTTCTTCTTGCAGGCCAGGATTGCATGCTACTAGCACAGGCCTCAGCAGACCTGCTTCCTCCCTAGTATATATTTCCTCCTCCACAGCCAGCATCCTCTCAGAGCAGCATATCCCACTTTGGATTCTGCCTGACTGGCAAATATCCTGTATTTTTGCCTGGGAAGGCCAAAGATCTCAGCATCTGAAGCACACTCTGCCCCTGAGAAAAATTCCATTAAAATGAACTGAAGTTTTGTCTCCATAAAGGAGCCTGGAAAAGGGTCTTATCTAACTGCTGTAGAATACAATTTCTTTTGAAAATATCAACACACAAAGGTATTAACAGCCATTCTTATCTTTTAACCTTCCTGAGCTGAATTTCTCCACTGCAGACTTTTTTAAACTTTAAAATAAAGCTCATAATTTTCATTCTTCAGTTATCAGAGATGCATTAGGGGGATTTTATTTTATTTTTTTTTTGGTGGGGGGAAGTAAGTGAAATAAAAATTCTTTGAAATGAGAGCCCTTTTTATCTTTCTAAAGGTGTGTACCATGTAAAAAACAAAAGGATTAGGAAATATAAAACAAGTTCCAAGAGACTGATCATCATAATCAGGTTTCCTGAAGCTGAAGTGGTAAAATTATCAGTGCAAGTGGTGGTTAGCTCTGATTACAGCCACTTGCATTAAGAATTCATAAGCAGCACATTTTATGAACAAGAATAATTTAACCAGGCAAGTTCAAATCAGTGATAATGCATTTGATTCTTTGAGTTTATGTGATTTTATTACAGCTAGTAGAATCCACATCTTTTAATCAAAGATTGTTTAGGCTAGAGACCAGAGAAATGGATGATCAAGAATGCTGCAGAGCTGAAGAAGAGTTCAGAATTTGGGAGCAAAGGAAAAATACTTAACCATGGGAGTGATCACTTCTTCCTCTGGAAAACCCTGCAGATGGGCTAGGAGAGAGGAAAACTCAGCAAGGTTCCCTGTGTGGACTTTCCCCAAAATTGTTCTCTTCTCCCAAAACAGGGGAAGACTCAAGAGCATCTCTAGGAGGCAAGGGCCATCCATGAAGAGGCCCTGTATCTCTGCACCACACGTAGGTCACTTACCCTCCCTCTGGCTCCTGGGTAACTCTGATGTTACCAGGCAGCCAGAATTTCCTTTGCTGATGCCTGCCCTTGAACCTCCTCAAATGGTGTAGTTGGCTTCACAGCACAGAGGGAGGCCATGGAAAAGCTAATATAGTTTAAAATTGTATTCATTTTCAGGGTATTCTCCTATGGACCTTGTGCATCTTTCCAGGCTCTGGTTCTCTAGACTGCATGATACCTGGGCCACCAAACAGTTCTTCCAAGAGGACAGGGGAAATGGTGCTGTTGAGGAGGGACTCCCCTTATCAGGGCTGTGGTTAGATATTTTCTGTCTTCAGGGCCGGCTCTAGGCACCAGCCCTCCAAGCATGTGCTTGGGGCAGCACTTTGTAAGGGGTGGCAAACCCGCTCCCCCCTTTTTTTTTTATTGCTTGGAGTGGCAAAAAGCCACTCCACCTTGTCAGCGCACAAGCCGGGATCCGCGCCCCCTGCCCAGCCCGGCTGCGCCCTGCACAGCCCACTCAGGTGGGGAAACGCCGCGCTGCCCTGGGGATACTCAGAGCGGCAGCGGCAGCAGGACCCCTCTCCCCTCCCTGCATCCCAGGCCCCGCTTCCCTCCCTCCCCGGCTCCTCACACACTCCGGGAGCCCCTATTGCAGCCGCAGCCCGGGCTCGGCTCCAGGGCCCGGACTGTGGCAGCGAGACGGGCTCCCGGAGTGTGTGAGAAGCTGGGGAGGGAGGGAAGCGAGGCCTGGGTTGCAAGGAGGGCAGAGGGGTCCTGCTGCCGCTGCCGCTCTGAGTCTCCCCAGGGCAGCGCGGTGTTTCCCCACCCCAGTGGGCTGTACAGGGTGCTGCTGGGCTGGGCAGCGGGCATGGATCCCAGCTCATGTGCTGACAGGGTGAGGGAGGGAAGCGGGCTCTCCTGGAGCCGAGCCCGGGCTGCAGTGGCAAGAGGGGCTCCTGGAGTGTGTAAGGAGCCGGGGAGGGAGGGAAGCGGGGTCCCCTGGAGCCGAGCCTGGGCTGTGGCGGCGAGAGAGGATCCTGGAGTGTGTGAGGAGGTGAGCGGCCGGCTGGGCTCGTCGGTGCTGAGCAGGTAGCGCCGCAGACGTAGATCCTCACCTTACCACCCGACGGGGCTGGGCCAGGGTGTGGTAAGGCTGAAGATCAGCAGGTCCGGGGGGGGGGTGTCTCCAGGTCCTCAGCTGCCAGCATGTTGGGGGTGAGGGCGGTGAGCACGAACTGATCCACCTCGGCCACCAGCAGCGCCGCGAAGCCCAAGGAGGGGGCCGTGTTCTCCGTGCCGCCCCACAGCTGCACTGCCACCTGGAAGTACTCCCGCTCTGTGCCGCCCAGCAGCTCCACCTGCATGGGGATGGAGCCGCGGCTGGGCCAGAGCTCAGCCGCCGTGTGCTGGTAGCGGATCCCACATTTGGGGGTGGGGAGCCTAGTGCTGGGGCAGCTGGGGTGGGGCGGGGAGAGAGCCCAGTGCTGGGGTGGCGGAGGGGGGGGGCAGCCAAAAAGTTTTTTGCTTGGGGCGGCAAAAAACCTAGAGCCGGCCCTGTCTGTCTTAGATAGATTAAAGCCTCCTTCCTGAAGGTTGTCCTGGCTGGTGGGGAGGGTGAGTCCAGTCAAAACCATGCTGGTGAGGCAGCCCATATTCTTCACCACTGCTGCCGTTCCCTGGCTGGGACGAATGTTGCAGCTTCCAGATCAGGCACTGGGTAGGGGTGGGAGTGGTTTGGCACAGCCACCTCTGAAAATGAAGCTACCTATGTGGGCTACCCCAAGGCTTACTCTGTCCCACATACCCACCGCAAGCAAAGGGAATGGTCACAATGTGTATCTAAGTGGCTAAACCTAACCTTTGGGTTTATTTTGTGTTGTTTGTCGTTTCACTTATGACAGTACATAAATAGGAAAGGAGTCTGCCATAGGAGGATGGATGGTCCAGTGGGTAGGTCACTGGCCTACTATTGAGGAGACCTGGGCTCTAGTCTCTGTTTTGTCACAGGCTTCCTGTGGGACTTTGGGCAAGCAATTTAGTCTCTCTGGCCTGGACCCACAAAGGGAAGTAAATGTTGCAATGCTCAGCATCAACAGTGCCTAACTTGTTAGGTAACTAGAAAATTATAAGAACAATGCTGTGATCCATAAAGCCTGAGTTAGTTGCCTAGGTTCCTATATGATTAATGTGTAGAGATAAGTCAAGATGCGGGAGATGGCTTGTAGTCAATGCTATATCTTAGAGTAATAAAATCCTCAAAATCTAGGGCTGGAAAGGACCTCGAGAAGTCATCAAGTCCAGCCCCTGCACTGTAGCAGAACCAAGTGAACCTAGAGCATCCCTGACAGGTGTTTGTCCAACTTGTTTTTAAAAGCTTCCAATGATGGGGATTCCATGGCCTCCCTTGGGAGCCTATTCTAGAACTTAATTACCTTATAGTTAGAAAGTTTTCCCTAATATCCAACCTAAATCTCCCTTGCTGCAAAATAAAACTCGTTAGTTCTTGTCCTACCTTCAGTGGATATGGAGAACAATTGGTCACCATCCTCTTTGTAGGAGCCCTTAATATATTGGAAGACTGTTATCAGGTCCCCCCTCAGTCTTCTTTTCTCAAGACTAAACATGCCCAGTTTTTTTAACTTTTAATCATAGGTCAGGTTTTCTAAACCTTTTATCATTTTTGTATCTCTCCTCTGGACTCTTTCCAATTTACTCGCACCTTTCCTAAAGTGTGGTGCCCAGAATTGAACACAGTGCTCCAGCTGAGGCCTCATGAGTAGAGCAGGACAACTACCTCTTGTGTCTTACATACAACATTCTCTTACTGGTCATTTGTTAACAGAAACAAACTCCAGGGTGAGGGTCAATTATGGGAGGTGTGTGGGCTGTTTTTTGGAGAAGGTGGGAAAGATAGCTGCATACATTTGCCTTGAAAAATTCTTCAGAACAGGAAGAATTGACTTCAGTGGGACTTTTGATGAAGTAAGAATTACAGGATTTATCCTTGATGGAAAATGAGTGAAGTTTCAAAAAAGTAGAATGGATTAAAGCTTGACTAGCAATTGATAGCTTCTTTCCTGAGCCAGAGGTCCACTTGGTGTGGCAGAGTGGGAATTATAGGGACTCAGGAAGCTAGTTATGGCTCCCTGTTCCTTAGAGCTGCCATCACTGTTGTAGGATCCTTAACAGACCCTGTATCACTGGATGTTTGGTAAAGGGGAACTTTTTTCTGCCTTGCCACCCGACGTGCACCTTCTATCCCCTGACATGCCCTCTGTACAGAAAATGAGGAGGGCCAGAGATGCAGCCCGGCAAAGCCTTGATTTCCAGCACAGGAATTCTGTGCTAGGAATTTGTGGACAGATAACAGCCTGTTCATGCCACCTGAGCGGTACAAAGGAGCTATAATACACAAGAGTTTGGCTTTTAGAATTTTGATGTGTAGAATACATGGCTGCCTCTCAGTGAGTTGAAGCCTAATGTAGGGAGCTGTAAGTTTTGGGGGAGCACATCTAACAGGATAATGTAGCACGGGATGGTCAGGTATCCTGGATATTTCATGTAGGAAGTCTGCAAGGGAAAAAAATTATCCTCCCTGGTCTAGGGGGCATTTACAGTGTATTTGTGGGGGAGATAAATGTTTTCACAGAGGAGTGCTTTGGAGCAAGACTCTTTTTGAGGAACGTGTGCATGTGTGGAGGCATCGCACATGGTAGCAGAAAGACACATGCTGGAACTGGGGGGCCAGAGCCCACAATCTTGTTGCACCTGGCAGAGGAAAGGTAAGAAAGTACTGCCTCCAGAATAAAAGGCCTTTGCTATAAGAGAGCTACTAGTACAGACAAACTCAACAGTCTGCCCCCCACCCCTTTGTTCTTACAGCTATAGTATGCAATGATTTGTAATCACTAACTCATGTAATTAATATGCAGTTGTATTTTATGTATTGTGTAGTGGAAATAATAACTTGGGGTTCAGTTCTCTTTCAGTTATGTAACTCCATGGACTTCAGCAGGGTTATTTCTGATTTACACTAGTGTAAGTGGGATGGGAATCAGGCCCCTGGGTATTTCCATATCAGAAAAGAAAGTGATACCAAGTAATTCAGCAGCACTGGATTAGAAGGATAGTTGTTTATTGATTATCTCAGTTAGATGCTATTACAACATTTAACTATCTTTTCAGTATCAATTTAAATATCTTTAAAATGCTTATAAGTATAGGAAAGGAAGAGTATAGGTTTAATAGCCAATAAAATTGCTAAGTCAGTACAGTTACACTGATGTAACAAGGATCAAAATTGCCTCACTACTTGTTTCCCCACTGTGTATGTCATTGGTTATTTTCCAGCAAATAGCCTAACAGTGAGTTTTGTCTGGTAATTTCACAAGGATATATTCAGCCTCCCTCTTCTTTCTAGGTAGCTGGTAGATCATGTAACTTCTAAAAGCTGGTTTTTTTCTTAGTAGTTTTAAACAGAGAAAGATAGCAGCTATCCAGGTGATATACAATTCTCTAAATTCAATGCATCTGTAGTCTGTGAGAAATGTTTATCTACTAGCATAATGAATCAATGCATTAATGTCAAGGCTAGTATATCAGAAGATGTAAGTGTAGTATATAGCAACAATCTGGCTTTGAGTTCTGACAAAGATTTAATTGCTGAGAGTCAAACAATCACGTTTGCCTACAGTGGTAGTACTTTTATATCATGTTAGCTTTCCAAATACTTTCCTCAAGGGAAGATTTTTTCTTTTCTCTATAAAGTGTGTATCTGAAAAGAAAAAAAGGTCGGTCCCGTTGCTTCATACACTTGGAGTTTCAGACATAAATTAAACCATTATGTATTACATGTTTGGTTCATATTATGATGGCTCCAGTATTATAGTCCTGATGCAAGGAAGTTCTCAGCAGGAATGTTGTATGACCAAGGACTTCAGGATTTTGTTTGATAAGTATGACAGCACACAGATATTTACATCACTGCATATAATAAGATATAAATATAGGGCAGGAAGGAGTTGTCTGTGGAGGGTTGTAGCTGAGCCATTGTACCTGGTTCATAATTGACTTAGTTTTTGCTTAAGATTATTATTTATTGAATTATTTCATGTTCAGCTTCTGTTAATGGGTGCTCAGCACAGAACAAATAAGTTTGAAAAACAAAAACATGTTGTACTGCTACACAAAATAATATCCTAATGAAACCTGACACTTTTCACAGATGTACACAAATATAAACCTGGCTTTTTTGTTTAAAATTTAAATTCTTAGAAATCTCTCATTTTAATGAGTAAGGGTCTTTTAGACTTCAATGATATAATCATAGACTTTCACACAGTACACTACTAATTTGTAGTGAGTCTTTGAAGTGTAAATTATACATTTCCCACCAATTAGTGCAAAGGATGAGAAACATCAATTCACACTATGGATAAAATATGATTCCAGTTTGTCCCAAGAAGAAAGGTTTTAAATTTGCACGTTTCATCCACCAGATAAGGTGTTAATGAATTATATATTTTATCCAGATGGATATGTGAATTTATTTTCAACTTGGTTACCGCACAACTACTAGAAAAAATAGCTAGGTTAATCTCCTTGCTGTGATTTCTTAAAGTTCTTTTCCAGCTTCTGCTGCAGAAGACCTTATTTAAAGCTCGTTGGAGTCTATGGAATATTCCCTGGACTTTGTATCAGGTCTATATGGCCCAGTGCTGCAAGGTAGTGAGGCCTAGATCTTCAAAGGTATTGAGGGCCGAATTCCCATTGATTCAGAGTTGTGGGTGCTCAGCACTTCTCAGGACCCAGCCAATATGGCTTCCCTTAAGAAACATTAAGCAACATTTAATAAATTACACAACACTCTTTGAATTTTTCCATATGAGTGTGCATTTCTTTTGCTGTTATCAGGCCTGATCCTGTACCACTGGAGTCAATGCGAGTTTAGATATTATCTTGCATGGGAGCAGAATCAGGGCTATGTGTAGCATGACTAGCATGAGTATGACATCCTAAACATTGAAGCATTGTAGTAAACAATTATGAATCAAAGACATCACAGCCCATCAAAAAAATCTTGTATATTAAGAATTCAAAATATTGATGTAACATCAGGGATGTTGCTTTACAATCAAGGGCAGCCCAGTTTCTCCTATTAACATAATAGAAAATCTAAAATATTACTCTTTTCATAGTAGTGCAACATTGCTCTTCTGTCCTGTCCAGTACCATGAGAATGTTAAGTATCTACAAATAGAAAAATGACAATAGTTTTCATTTGCATAGTACCTTCCCATGTCAGGATATTTTATAAACATTAATTCTCATATTAGATTTTCTCTTTGGAGTATGTCAGGTAAATAAATATTGTTCCAAAACAAAAACTGTGTTAAGATGGAGTTAAGGTTCAGAGTACATATTGGTAACTTACAGGTAAACAACATTACAGGGATATTGTAATTACCTCAGAATCAAGCATAAGAACATAAGAATGGCCATACTGGGTCAGACCAAAGGTCCATCTTGCCCAGTATCCTGTCTTCCATACCCGCCAATGCCAGGTGCCCCAGAGGGAATGAACAGGTAATCATCAAGTGACCCGTTCTCTCTTGCTCACTCCCAGCTTCTGGCAAACAGAATCTAGGGACACCATCCATGCCTATCCTGGCTAATAGCCATTGATGGACCTATTTTCCATTAATTTACTGAGTTCTTTTTTTAACCTTGTTATAGTTTTGGCCTTCACAACATCAGCATTATGACCTAGGAAATTCAGAGTTAAGGTTATTTTAAAAAGTATACAAACATGTTAAGGTGTGCACATGTGTAATTAAGAAACCCAAAGAATCTTAGTTCTGCCTTGTTCTGAACTATTATAATTAAAGAGACAAGGTGGGTGAGGTAATATCATATTGGACCAACTTCTGTTGATAAGAGAGAAAATCTTTCAAAGCATTTTAGTGGTTGTAATTCCAGATTAGATTAAGCTAATTTTAAAGACAAATAGTCTTTCTTCATATTTGTCCCTCTGGCCCTTAATTTGCAATTGACTAATCATTTTAGGAGGTTCTATTACAGACACTGCAGCTATGTGAAAAGAGAGGTGAAGGGAGCTCAGTGCCTGAGTCCCAATATCTCTGCACTCAGCTCCTGCCTCAATGTGCAGTAGATCTGAGGCAACAGTACCATTGGGAGCCTTGCAATCACTGATTCCCAAGCTAGTATGTAGCCATGATACCTTTAAGGAGCAGAGACAGTTGCACCAAATAATCTAAAAGTGAGAAACCTTGATACATGTCCAGTCTCCCTCATACAACTGATTCATTACAACAAATAGAATTGTCACATGCAAATTAGCTGTAGAGGATGGATTGTGATTGATGGAGTTAATTCTGATGTCACAATAGACATATTTAGGATCCACTGTGCTGCTGACTTGACCCTGTCTATAGCCTATATTTGTAAGAATTAGATACATCAGACATTAATAACTTAGCTTAGTTACAACATAACTTCCTCAACTGTAGCCTATGAACAACATTTTAATGAATTTTAATTATATGGGAAGTTTGATGAGTCTCTATTACTATGATCATTTGGGAGAGAGAGGAAAGAGACAGATGTCAAATTTCTTAATTGAACTATTTGTAACTGTACTCAAAAAGTAATTAATGGATTTACTTGTAAATTTTCAGAAAATTCATTCTGTGCTCAAGGATTATCTAGTGTAACTTTTTTTGGGGGGAAGGGTAGGGAGAGATTTTTTATCTCTTTTATATATAACAAAGAGTCTGACTTCCTGGTTTGCGTGAAAAATGGAACTCAACTCTAACTATGGAGCAATGACCCACACTTCCATAATTACTTGGGAAAGGTCCAAATTGGTATCTCATATCTGAACCAGACCAACCTTGAGTAAATCAATATGTGGCTTCCTGTCTCAGGCTTATCACTGTGACATGCCCAAACTGGCATCCCTCCTGATACTTGGAGAGTTTGAATCTGGATCCAAACTTCAAGGCTCAGACATACATCTGATGAGCCTGAACCATTTTACAAATGGGAAACCGAGGCACAGAGGTTGCCATTTTTTCCAGTCTATGGACTAAGTCACTGGGACAAATTCCACAAGCTGTTACAGCAGTATAAATGTAGAGCACTTCTCTGATGTCAATGGGCAACTGCAGATTTATGCTGCTGTTATTAAGAGATGACTTAACTGAAGGGTTTGCCCCAAATCTCTGTGCTCCAGTTTCTACATCAGTTAATGAGATAGCACAGGATTGTTGTGACAATTAACTGTGTGAAATCCTAAAACTCACCAAATGCACACATAAACTGGGTTCTGAGGGCTGCTAGGAGGGTTATTTGAATAACTGTTCCCTGCAAAACTCTTCTAAATGTTGCAAATAACCACAAGCAGAGGGGTCCACTTCTCCTGCATTGAGTTTGTGTGCCTTGAGGGGGGCAGCAGAAGAAACTTAAAGGCTCCCACACAACTATCCAACTTTACGTAAAATGAGTTAATGTTTCATGTGTATGCCAAAGAATCCTCTCACTAGCCTTCTCCAGATCCTAAAATCAATTGTATAATCATGGTAGACAAGAAGAACGGGGGAAGAGGACAACAAAAAGTTATTTTGCAGGCTCTCTCAGAATCACTTAGTGCTGACTCTGATGTGGAGTTGTCAAAAAATACTAATGGATAAAACAACTAATCTGTGTTAAGGCTGTGATTCTTTCATGGAGGCAGCAGACATCACGGATTCCATGACTTTCTGCGACCTCCATGACTTCCGTAGCATCTGATGTGGCTGGTTCTGGGGACCACCCAAGCAGTGATCCTGGGGGGTGGCCCTGGGGAGTGCATAAGCCGCGATCCCAGGGGTTGCCCCAGGGCCAGCCACACTGGCGGCCGCTAGAGCAGCCCCAGGGCCAGCCACACCAGCTGCTGCTGGACTGGTCTCGACGCCAGCTATACTGGCTGCTCCTGGAGCAGTCCCAGGCAGCTGGCTCCAGGGAGCACCCGAACAGTGACCGCTGTGACTAGCTCCAGGGAGCGCTCAGGCATCGGTCCTGGGGGTGCCATGGGGACTGCTGAAGCAGAAGCGTTCCTGGGGCAGCTGGAGCAGCAGCCCCAGAGGCACCTGGAGACTATCTGGAGGGCAGTCCCTGGGAAGCATTGGCCAGTGAGGACAGTCAAACCCCAGCACCACTGGAGCAGGACTTCCCTAGAGCAGAAGGGCCCAGAAGCAGAGATTTAGTCATGCGTATTTTTGGTAAAAGTCATGGACAGGTCACGGGCTGTAAATTTTTATTTATTGCCTGTGACCTGTCCATGACTTTTACCGAAAATATCCATGATTAAATCTTAGCCTTAATCAGTGTGCACCTAGCTCTAGTATTAAAATACTTTTACTATGACAAATATCACTATTATATCACAAATATCACTATCACTGTAGCAAATTCCAATATACCAAAAATATTGCACTAATTTAACTAATAAATGTTGTACTTAAAAGTCTGTTGCTGTGTTTCTGACTTTATTTGCCCCACAATTTATCAGATTTATAGAAATGACTGACTACTCTGCTTTATAAAAAGCACCTGCAGCACATGAATTCACAATAGTTGCCCTGTGCATCTCTTAAAATGCCATGTAAAAATGTATACTATGGACATAATTGCTTATAATGGATTTATTATAGTCTATTGTGCCATTATTTAGTTATAAACGCTGTATTAATAAGCAGTGACATTAATTCATTACTGTCATGGCTGTTATTTCTTCAGTGAATCTATTTTCCTCTCCAGATGTCTACATTATTGCCACAGATATTAATGGAAATTTTACAGAGAAGGGATATAATCCCATCACCCTTACAGATTCAGTTTTGATCTCTGGTATAAGGTTCTTCACCAACACATATCTTGTAAATTGAGCTTCTGGGTTTGGACTCATATTTCTCAACTTATAGTACAAGATAAAGGGCATGATAGCACCTGCCTCTGTTACTAAGAGCAGGATGAAGCTGTAGATCCTAAAAATGCTGGTGTGCATGTTATGAGTATGTAGCACAAATAATTATGAGACAACTAAGGGCTTGCCAATATTTTTTTCAAAAATTGTATTCATAGGTAATTTTAAGCAGGCACTTTCAATGCTGGATTGAAAGTGTATCCTTTCAAATATATAGTTAATTTTTCCCAGTACCTGAAGGATAATAAACAAAGTTTGATACACTGCAGATGTGAAATTATCATGAAAAATGTAAAAACATCAAATGAAAGTAGAAAAAAGCAGTAAAGTCTGCAAAAACCATAAAATACAACATATTGCCAATGAGCTGAAATTGGAGTCCCTAAACTGGATCATACTAGGTTTGTAACTTATTGAATACTAATTTCTCACTACAGATGTACTGAGGCATTTCAATGCATTGATAGACAAAATCAAAACAATTTATCCAACTGTAGGCACTTTGGTGGTTTAAGTAAATTGGGGCCCAAATTCAAACCACCATTGGGATAGGTTTCGCTAAACTAAAATCAGTTGTTGTCTTTTGCCAATCTCCATTTCAAAATCATTGCTACAAATTTAAAATGTTACCTAATTGTTTTAAAGCTTTCCACATTTGAGTCACTCTTCACCACTTCTTTACTAATTCATTTAGCATATACAAGGCAACGAAAAGCCTGTTAACTTAGGGTATGTCTGCACTGCAATGTAAGGCCAGGGTTAGTGGAAATGAAGTCTCCAGACCCTGGGTGTACAAGCCCAGAGCTTCAAGATCTATGCTATATACTGACCCTAGATTTAGAATTTCTGGACCTGGGCCCCAGACCCAGGGCTCCGGTGTCCACACCCCGGTGCTCAAACCTGATTCAAGCCACCATATCACAGGCTTCCTAGTGCCTTCCTCAGCTGTGTCTGATCTAGCCCTGGTTTGCAGTGCAGTGTGGGAAAACTTGACTCTCCACCCTGCACTTTACAGGCGGTTGTTGTTGTCCGTCAAGTTCCCAACAGATCCTGCCGAGCCATCTTTTGTGTTTACATGGCCTGGCCTGGCATGGCATACTAAAAGGGAAGGCAATATAACATTCTTATTTTAAACACCCCAGCACATCTCTGTGAGAATTTGCGAGTTTCTAGAAAAAAAAATTAAAATGCTTGTTTCACTGTTTGTACTTCCAGGTCTCCATTTTGATTCCAAGTGCTGATGATGGGATGACACCAGGGCATGGGTGTGCAATCTGCCATTTGAGGATACATGTTGCTGCCCACAGCTTGCAATAAATTTAGTATTGGGTAATAAACCAGAAATCCTTCCCATCCCTATATTAATAACAAACATGGAGCCAGAAACTTACCAGGCTCAGGAGCTACTTCTGCCTCTTGTGTTTTTGATGCTGGTTCTATGGTGGGCAGCTACTCTAGGGGGCATCAAAAAGTTTCTTCTAGTAGGGACTCATAATGTGCTACAGCTGCTCTAGCTGCAAAGATTCCTCATGAACTGGTTTGAGTACAAGAGTCCCTTCACCAGCCTGCAGTGGCACTTGCTGGCTCCTCTCTGCTCCTATACCAGATTTATGGGAGAGAAAGTTGCCATCCCAAACTGACCAGACTGCTCAGAAGTTCAGTGCTTGGTGCAGTACCCAGCACTCATTCAAACTCCTCATAAAAGGGACAGGGTGGTGAGAAGGTCACAGAGGTGCGGTTCTCATCCTTGGCTTTCCGGTGGTTATTCTTGAGACACTTAATTTGTTCTCTGAAGTGGACCCTGGTTCAGTGAATCTGCAATGCTGCTAGCTGCTTTGCTATTAGCTGGTGTGTACGTGTGGTCATTACCGGAGCTCTTGCTAAAATAAATCTGCTCGCTTTGCACCAGAGATATACCAAAATCTGGCTGTGTTCCCATGATCAGCCAGCACTGCACAATTGGCAAAGGACTCGTTCATGTTGGTGGCCATTAGAAATGCAGGAGAAGGTTCACTCTGCATGTAGTTCAGCAGTCAAAACAAAATAGAAGGGTTAAATGCAGAGCAGCTGTACTTGAACCGGGGGGCTGGGGGGGGTTTGATTCCATTTCTTGGAAATCAATTGGCTGGTCTTGGGATAGAAATAAGAAAATACACTGTCCAATGGGATTGTAAGATAACATTGGCAGACTCTCAGGACCCAAGTCTGGGGGAACCTGCGCCTGAGCTTCATCCACATTGCCAAATAACATCAATGATTTTGGGCCTGAGCCCATGTGGGACTTGGGCTTGAACCCTCCACTCCTGTGGGGTCCAGGTCTGAGTTAGGCAGAACTGTCTGTAGATGGAAGGAAGCTTTAGGCTTGAGCCTTAGTGTGAGTCCAGGCTTATGTTTCTGTGTTGACATACCTTTATATGCTTAATACTGACCTTATTGCCACAAGGAGCGCGCTGAATTGCCGCTGCGGAAGGCTGGGGCAGTCTGTGTGCCCTTAGGGCGGCTTGCGCGTTTCCGTGGCGGCTGAAGACAGAAGCTGCGCCGCCGTGGACAGCCGAATTGCCACCGCTGCGGAAACGCGCAAGCCTCCCTAACGGCACACGGACTGCCCCTGCTGTCCACGGCGGCAATTTGGTGCACTGCTTGGGGGCAAAAACACAGGGACTGCCACCCCTTGCAGACTGCCGCCCCAAGCACCTGCTTGGGAAGCTGGCACCTGGAGCTGGCCCTGCTTCCTCCATAGCCTCTTGAAAATCACTCCTTAAAGTCTCAGGCCTCCAGTTGTCCTGTCTCTCTGGGCAGGGACATGTGTCCATCTCCCTCCAGATGGGGTTTATGCTTTCAGACCATGTAATTCACTGTACTTAACCTAGAAGGTCTGACCTTACTCCAGTGTCTGCAGTTTGCTGACTCTCAAAGACTAATTACAGTGTTTGGGTGATCAGCAAGTTTTCATAAAGCACAATACATTTATTTAGGAAAAAACACTGGAGAGAAAATATATCATAAAACAATAAATGGCCTACACACATGCTAAGCTTACCAGGTATCACCCATCTTCCACAAGGAGATCCTAGTAGGTTCTCAAAGTCGTCTGAACCCTTCCAGTAGGTTTTTGCCCCCCTACTTACAATTTCATATCAGTTTGAGGATTGCATGAGAGTCGTTCAATCAGTTTGGCTTCTTGGCCTGTTAAACCCTGCCTGAACCAGTATATACAATTCTCCCCATGAGGTAGTACTTCTCCCAAGTTATTTACATATCCAGAGATTTGCAGTAACTAACCCCCACTGATTTTTAGTTCCTGGAGGAAGATCTGTGACCCTCCCCTATATAGCCAGAATACAATCTTAGCTCACAAAGATACTTATAACTTTATAGATACTGAAGTCTATAAATATTCTATATATGTGTGGCATCTGGCATCCTCTCAATATACTAGTCTTTTAAATGTTCCATGCTTCCAAGGTCTCTTATCTACCCCAATATGATACTTCAGTTTCTCAAGTAATTGCTTGCATAAAAGCCTACAGATTACATTTGACATGAAATCAAAGTTAAGTTTTGGACACTCCAAAAAAGTTGTAGCATGGTAGTATCCCCTTACATTTGTACTGTCTGCTACTCACTGGCATAGCTAGTGGCCTGATCCTGCAAGGTGTTCGGTATCCTCAACTTCCAGTGAGGGTGAACAGCAGGATCAGGCCCTAAAGGTCAACAGCAGGATCAGGCCCTAAAGGTCTACATTTTTACTCACATTGATGTAAATTTCTGGACTGCTAACTTCTGACTTCCAGAGATGGCTTTTCAGCAAAGTTAATATCTCTGACCCCCACTGTAGCAAGGGGATGCTGTGCGTGTTTGTCATCTTTTTCATTTTTGGTGGGACCAATGGCTAACGGTTGTCAGGAATTTAGAATTCTGTGGCAGCTTCTGCCACTAACACACTTTTTGACCTTGGAGAAATCACTTAACATCCGTAAACTTCAGTTTCCCAATCTGTAAAGTGGGATGATAGAGCCTCTGAGTTGTTGTGAAGCTTGATTCCTAAATGTTTATACAGTGTTGAGATGATTGGGCAAAATGCACTGTAAAAGTGTAAAGTTTCACTAGTCATTGAAGTGAAATTATTGTTTTCTGTTTGTTAGTGAAAAATCTGACCCAGAGATGACCCATACCTGCTGATAGTGGTGGGGCAGAGTCAGGGCAGCTGGCTTCAGCAGTGTTACTGAGCATGTTCAGTACAAGCCAAGCAGTAAATCTGGGGGTGGCACGTGACCCCGCATGTCCCCCCACATGTCACATCTGATTTGACCAAAGTATCTTTCATCTCTGAATCACTATAATGTAGCTTTACTTGGAGTACAGTGTTCTAGAAGCTCTAAATATAGCTCGTCATGAAAGTTGCTTGATTCAAAGCATGGATTCTGTATTTTAGCAAAATAGCAAACTAGTAACTGAAGCAAGAGGATGAAAAACAGGACAACAGATCTGAATAATAGTTGGTGACAGTGATTATAGCTAACAATCTTAATAATGTAGTAGAGGTATAGTCTTTTATATATGCACAATGTCTGGTTATGCACTGCTTTGGATATATGTGATATACACAATTTAAAACCAATTGTCATTTAATATTTGGAACTGAACAGAAATGAAGGAATACATTTATTTTGGAGCCCTGCTGGCTCTCATCCCTTGATATCTCTTGGTCCATAATCTTGTCAGTGTAAAAGAATAAGTTTGACACCATTAGGAAAAGAGATTTTAAATTAGGCCTCTTGGTGTACATTTTAGTCTCCTGTAGTTTTTATCTTTTCCCTCTCCCTCTAAACTCAAAGAAATGAATCACTAGAACACTATTTCAGAGGAAGTGCATCTTATTTTCTTTTCAAGTCATTCTTTAAACCAGAGGTTGCCAAGCTGCTTGTGGGTCAGATTCTCATTTACCCTAAGTCCCTTTTACATTGCTCTTGTGTTTACACCCACTTAAAACTACTTTATTCTGCCAGAGCAATATAAAGGGGATTTAGTGCAAATGAGACTCTGTATCTTTGTTTTTATCTCTATTGATTTTCTACCTAGAACTTCACACAGGTAGCTTTCAAAATATCATCTTTAATGCCTGCATAATGTGAGCCAATTACACAAGTCCTTCTGGTACATATGTATTCAGGCAATACATAAAACAGATTATCTAGACAGACAAAATGTGCCTTTTTTGTTTTGTGTGGTCTGGCAGCTGCAGCAATAGGCTGAGTAGATGCTGATGGTGGGTTGGTGCCTGAGCACTTGGAAAGAGCTCAGAGAACTGATATTTGACCTGCGGTAGATGTCAAAATGTCATGGTCAAAGGAACTAATATTGAATACAAAAGTACTAGAGCAGAGTGGGGAAGCAACAGATCTCTTTGCTAATTCAAAGGCAGGAACAGCAGTGGCAAAAAGGACAGAGAGGCTGTCATTAGGAGTACAAGTGGCATCCATTGTCTGTGTAATGCCAGCAGCTGCCAGAATCTTAATGCCAAGAAGAAGCAACAGCTTTCCCACCTGACAGCATGTGTGGTATAATCAAGAACAGCAACAGCTTTACTTCTGCCAGTTTGTTTTAGAGAAATAGGCCTGAGCACTATGAGTAGCAGTTAGTGCCTTTACTATTGCCAGTTGGTTTTGGGTTAACAGGTTAAGTTTAGGTTTCAGAGTAGCAGCCGTGTTAGTCTGTATCTGCAAAGAGAACAGGAGTACTTGTGGCAGCTGAAGAAATGAGCTGTAGCCCACGAAAGCTTATGCTGAAATATATTTGTTAGTCTCTAAGATGCCACAAGTATTCAGGTTAATTTTAGATATTGCACTCTTAAATGATCCACTTGCTGCTGATCAGGGCAGGTGCAAGGAAGTTTCGCGCCCTTGGCGAAACTTCCACCTTGCGCCCCCCCCTCCAGCCCTGCGGCAGCTCCCCGCCCCAACCCCTGATGTGCCCCCTGCCCCGGGAGCCATGCAGCACCTCCCCACCCCAGCTCACATCTGCTCCGCGTCCTCCCCGTGCACACCACCCCCGCTTTAATTCTCCTCCCCTCCCAGACTTGTGGCGCCAAACAGCTGTGGCGCCACATGCCTGGGAGGCGGGAGAATTAGAGCAGGGGTGGCGTGCTCGGGGAGGACGCAGAGCAGAGGTGAGCTGGGGTGGGGAGCCCTGTGACAGCTCCCCCCCCCGCCCTGAGGCACCCCCCCGGCCCTGGGAGCCATGCGGCACCTCCCCATTCCAGCTCACCTCTGCTCCGCGTCCTCCCCGAGCACGCCACCTCCGCTCTAATTCTCCTGCCTCCCAGGCTTGTGGCACCAAACAGCTGACTGGCGCCGCAAGCCTGGGAAGCGGGAGAAGTGGAGCAGCGACCACACGCTCGGGGAGGAACTGCTGTAAAAAAAATTGGGAACACCACTTTTTGGCGCCCCCAAACCTTGGCGCCCCAAGCAACCGCCTAGTTCGCCTTAATGGTAGCACCGGCCCTGCTGCCGATGCCATTGTAGTAGGTGATGGTCACTTATTGAACTGTTTAGTAGTGTTACATATGCTAGCTAATCTAGTTGCACTTCCTGCAAATGGGTGTAGCCTGTTCTGCTTCACTCACTGGTGTTATCAGCTCTTCTCACAATTCTAGCCTTCACTTTTGCTATCAAAAATGGATCAATGGCATGCAGAAGATGAGTCTTTGGGTGCTCATTGTTAACATCCATAATATCTCCTTAAGAATATAGTAATGGCAAATAAGTACTGGGGTGGGAGAACAATTTAAGTTTGTCTAGTGCTAGTTCACCAAGGATTGTTGCTGGTAGACTATGGTTTGTCAATCTCTGTAAAATCTGAGTATTCCACACTGAAACTCCAGTGACAGTCTGGCATGTAAGTAATAGACACACTTTGTGTGGAATGAATAGTTCTTTCAGTTATAATATTTCTTCATGCCAGTTAACTGCATCTTTAACAATGGTTATGAATGTAAGTGTCCAGAATATGCTCTCTCACTGCAGCACAGATCTCTCAGTGGTAGTTTTCCCCGTGTAGGTCCCTCCCTGAAGTGGTGCTGAATGAGTGCCATTTTGCATTTTACAGACAGGCTTATATGTAGTTTTCAGCATGCTCATGCTACCAAATATGTGACATTGGCTCTCTCTGGTGTGTTCTTCCAGTTTGTATTATGCTCATATTTAGCTTTTATTTATATTAAAAAGAGACATGCACCCAAGCAAATCAACCCTGGTATGCATTTCAATAGCAGAATGAGAATCACATAAATTCAGGCATATTTTTGGAGCCAAATATAAAAACCCCTGCAAAGACTTCTATTTAGCTAAGAGAGTCATGTGATCATGTCTAATCTAATTTCAGAGTTCCAGCTGCACTGAGGTCAAGGAGAATGAGGTGAGAGAAGGGAAAAGCAGCAGAAAGAAGGAAGCCATTAACTAATTGGAGGAAAAAAAGGTGTGCATCCTATGGTCAGAGAGAAACCCTGATTAAACAGTGAAGTAGATTGCTGAAAAGTTATTGGAGAAAGGAGAGAAGGCTGCTTTCTCAAGCTCTTTGCTTTGAAAGGAAAGGTTAGAGAAACTGACAGGGCCTAAGGAGGAGATGTTTTTTCTTGAGAAAGGGGAAAGAGAATGGTAGATTTGAGAGAGCTGTCAGAGAAAGAGATGGTGTTGACAGTGGTGGTAATGAGGGGAGAATTACCAATGATAGGAGAGGGAAGAAGGCTGAGAAGGTAGCTTACTTAATGGAGTGGCTGATCTCAGGATCAGGGACAGGAGAGGGCTGGGAGAAAAAGAACATATTAATATGAGTATATGGTGGTGCTGGGGTGTATTTGTATAGATATACTACTGTGAGGTGTTACGGCTCATACAGGCTTTGAGGAGCTCCCAGTTTGGATTCTGCTACCAAATGATGGGAAGGTTGGTATGAAGTCTCCGCCATCAACGTCATGAAAAAACTCATGCAGATACAGAGAGACATCATCTTCCTTTCCAAAGCAAGTACTCCTGTTCTGTTTGCGGTTACAGACTAACACAGCTGCTACTCTGAAATCTGCCTCACTGCGTGTCTGAATCCTTTCCGACACATGCATATACTATATGTCACCACTAGTGTCAAAAGCTTCAAAGAATCCTGTGGCACCTTATAGACTAACAGACGTTTTGCAGCATGAGCTTTCGTGGGTGAATACCCACTTCTTTGGATGCATCCGAAGAAGTGGGTATTCACCCACGAAAGCTCATGCTGCAAAACGTCTGTTAGTCTATAAGGTGCCACAGGATTCTTTGTTGCTTTTACAGATCCAGACTAACACAGCTACCCCTCTGATACTTGACACTAGTGGCAATGCATTCTCCATCTCTCTACGTTAGATCACTAAACAGTACATCAGAAAAGTGAGGCCATTATTTTATGAAGAGCTTCCCATGTTAGCCAGTGACATCCCCTGTGTGCTAGATATACAAGTGCTCAATGGGGAGAGGGGCAAGGACTAGGGAATCTATTACTCTGTATTCCTGTTTAAAAGAAACCTGGTAACTAAAGAAAAGAATAAAATCTCTGGGCAACAAACTTACACTAACCTGTACTTTGCTGGAAATAGTTATCCTTTTTTCCCCCTGAAAAAAATATACTAATGGTATAGTTGAATATCACAGGGTTCAAACTGAAATGGCTGAGGAGGAGGAGGAGTTTCCTCCATGTTGCTCGCTGCTGTAAGCCACTGGGTGGGGAGGTGGAGAAAGGTGAAAGGCAGTATCTTGCCCTGCCTCCACTCATTTTCTGGCTGGAGTAATTGAATAGGTACACAGTGTGGTGAGAGCAAAGGGGCAGCAAGGGAGGAATGATGACTTTCTGAATCACACAGTTTGTTCTCTGATTTGCTCCTTTGGTGGTGCAGTTAAGCTCTCCACTCTACTCTTCTACTGGGCAGAATCTAAAGTCACAGTGTAGCCCTAAGGAAACAGATCAGCTGGACACAACACGAGTGAGTGAGGTCACCCAAACAAGTGAAAAGACAGTAAGAGGGTGATGTTTTCATTGCAACATGTTCATAAAGTTTGTCACTTCACTGAGACTTTCAAAGGAGTAGAGTTTGCAAGACATAAAAAGGATGAATGTTGTGTGGGGGGATGATCTGCCACATGAGAGCTCGGCTCAGCACAGGTGAGTGAGGGCCATGGTGGTTGTGTACACCAGGTTTGCCCTTCCCTGTGGCTGCTTCATCCCTCAATGTAAATCAGAACAGCCTCAGGCCATTCTAAATTATGGCATCTAGTAATGGCCCACTTGGAGTTGTTGCTGGAGTGTAGTTTGGTCTTGCCACAATTTGTAATGGTTCTTACACACCAAGGGAACACCTAAGTGTCCATTGATTATAGTTGCAAATATCCTCTGTGCTTCTGAAGCAGGGCAAAGTGGGCACATTGTGGGCCAAAATGTGGCTTAGCGTGCTCTTGTTCATATAGTTTTGTATATCACTACACTACCATTCTTGTTTGGGGTCAATGTCAGCTCGAGGTTCAAGGCAATGGAGACTCGAGCCCAAAGTGATTTGACATGATTTTACATGCATTCTAGGGGTCAGTTAATCTCATTTAGTAAAAAAAAATGCCTAGCAAGAGAAAAATTGCTGAGAAGTGGTAGCCTGCAATTTACATGACAGCTCTCCTCAGAAGTGCACTGCTGGGCCTGTCCGTAGGAAGGAGGAAGGGAAAGGGGCACAGATCTGAAGCATGCCCATCCACCTACTGCAAAAACCACCCACACTCTGCTCAGCACAGACTCTAGAGATTATAAATGAATTTGAGGGCCAGTCATGGAATTTGAGCCTCCATCATACCTTTCAACTCTTGGAAATGAAAATGCAGTGAAATCTGAATATAACCAGGACAGTGAACACCCATATTGTGAGAAATAAACTGAAATATTTCAAGTGCTAGCAGTTTATGATCACACCTTCAGTTCTCTGAGATGTCTTTATAATTATGGCTATCATGGCTGGGCTGCAATTGCTTTGTTTTACACTGCTGGTGTTTCTCTACATCCTCATCCTCCAGCTAAGGCACATGTGGTTATTAAATACAGGTGGGCCTGATTCTTACTTATACTAAGGGTCCTTTACACAGCCAGAGTAGGTTAAAGGGTACTTAGTACAAATGAAAACCAGACCCAGGTATGTGTATCTTTTCGCATAGGTGTGATTATTTTACTTCTGTTTTTAAATTAAATTTAACTGATTTCAGCTCCGAATATCTGAATATCTTGTTTTTTGCTTTAATGATGAATTTTTAATGAAAAGGGCATCAGACAAATGTGAAGGTTACAGTATTAAATATCAACTTTCTTTGATTCAGAACATGAGAGCTGTTTTTAATTTGTGGTGGTGAAGTGAGAAAGGACATAGCCCAAATAATGAAGAAAAATAATGTTCCAAACTGCTATTTAATGTTAAGTAAGGTGCTTCTTCCAACAGGATAACATAATGTGGGTGCAGTCACATACATCAAATATCAGAAAATGTTATGGGATGTCATTTTTCACTCTATTCATAGAAATTGGTTATTTCCACTGGTATTGTTTGCCATACACCAACTATTAGATTTTCTGGAGTATACATCCACCTAATCCTATGGTACTTTCTTCAAAGCAACCTAGTGATTATTCTATTTGTCAGTCATATACAAAGTATTCTGGTGTGTGTGACACTCTTGAATCCTATTCCCTAACTTCCTGTTGCCATTGATTTTTTACTTGTGTGTCAGATTTTTGCCACCTTTCTTTATCTAGTGTCTGTAACAAGAAAAGCTGCAGAATTCACTTGAGGTTGTAGTAAAGGATAAAACCAATAACCTTATTGCTCAAGTATCATTCAATTTTCAAAAGTGTGCTAATGATGTTCTAGTCATCTAATAAAATAAAAGTAGCTGAGACTTCTTTGAATATATAGTTTGAGATTTTTTGTTATCTTAGTCAGGAGAAATGTTGGTAAAACTCATAGAAACATCACTTTTTTGGTTTAGATATTTTTCTTCTATTTAGTTATAGTGCTTTTCTCCTATTGAATATTCTTATTAATGTTGAATTCATTTTCTTTTTATACTACAGACAGGCTGATGGTGTGCAAGATATGGACTGAAATACCACACTTAAATTTTGTATATAGTAGATGAGCTCAAACAATTGCAGGTCTTTATGGGCTGAAATCAAGTACAGATATTTCCTGGTTTCCAAGGTTTAGAAGCCCACACAAATACTTCAGAGCCTCATAAATTGGCTCCATATCCAGCTACATAAGGCAGTAACAAACTCATTATTTTTCTTCATTGAAGACAAAGCTGTGGAAAGGTGTAGAGCATCTACATTCCCTGCTAAAACGCTATCAGAGATGATTATGCACAGGACTTGGTCCAAAATTTTGTTCCCCTTAATGAGGTTAATCCTGATTTAGTGAAATCACTCACCAGCCTGGGAAGTTGGCAAATATCACTTCCATTTTTCAAATAGAGTAACTGAGTCACAGACCGGTAAAGTGACTTGCCCCGTGTGGCATAGAAAGTTGTCCGGGATGTAGGCTGTACTGCCATTCAAGACATGGCTGGGAGGAGAATAGATGGTGGGTGCAAATTAAAGCTGTCAGTCAAGCTACCCACAGGATGACCTTTATTGGCTGGAGCAAGCGTAAAAGGGACTTTGCAGGTCAAGAGTTGGTAACCATGTTGCAATTATGAGAGACTACACTAGTAGGTTGAAATGTCATGTATGGTCATGAGGTATTCAAAAGGCACTTGTTAACCCATCATATCAATGGTTATCTCTGTGATAGTGCATGTAAATGTAATCTGAACCCTGACTGGTTAATAGAATTCTATTATTAGTGGATATAACCTGTAAGATCCTGTCCATGAGTTGGAGTTATCTGCTGGTCAGATTGCCCTGTTATGGCTCTGGCAGCTCAATAGAGCTCCAGTATCTATAGTTTCACGTCCAGAAAAAAATATTGTTTAAATAGTTACCAAAGATTCCAGAGTTGAGTTTCTCAAGCCAGGAAAGTAGCAGGAGCAACCCAAAAGGAGCACTACTGCCTGAGAAGGGAAAAGCTCAGTAATGCCCAACACCAGACACCACAATAAGAAAGGCAAGACCCCAAGGATGTGGTTTAAGAAGGCTGCAACTTTGTTAATTAATAAGTCTTGGAACTGTCCAGCAATAATTTGTCCAGTGCAGGTCACCCTTCCTTTGTAATCTGTTCATATAGAGCCCTGCTATCAGCTCCTCGTGTCTCTGCTCCACATGGTCCCAGCACTGTTTGTGGGACCCTTGTGTGAGGGAGAAGGGGATGGAGAAGAGGGGATTGTCTCCTTGCTATTCCAGATATAAGGAGCCCCAACTCCTTTCCCTGCTTCTTTAGAAAGTTGTGATGGGGTGGATAAACCACACCCTGGAGAGTGCAGGAACAACTCTGGGTCCAGGAAGCCCTGCCCCAAGACCTGCTGGACATGTTCCAGTTGGAGGAGGGATTTAAAAGGGAGTCTCTCCTGCACAGCAGGGTGGCAGGTGGAGAGAGGCAGACCTGCACTCACTGCTGCAAAGAGACTATGCCAGGAAGGCATTCCTGGGGGAACATCTGCTGCATGGAGCTGACACTCCCTACTCTGCTGAGACCCATGGACCAGGTCTCCAGGACAACTACCAGCCACAGTGTGCCCCCAAAGGTTCGGAGTAGAGCAGTAGGAACAGGATCATGGGAGAATGTTAGCTGGACTACAGGTAGTGGACTCCTGTATTATGGTGCTCAAGAGGTCCTTGGGTCAGAAGTTGGGGGGCCTAGTTCCCTACCCAAAAACAATAGGTGGGGCTGCTGACACAGACTGCAACCATAAGAAAGGGTTGCTACCATGCACTGCAACAGCTAGGCAGAGAGGATCACTCCATGCACAGAGATGTTTCCTTCTAATTCACTTCCAGTTCCAGTTTATCAGGGCTTCAGACTCCCTATTGAACAAAGAGCTGAACTGGGCACATACCAACAATTTGCTTGACTTCTTCCTCCTCTCTCCCCTGATGGATTCCCAGATAGTGAACCATATTTTTCCTCAACTGCCCTAGATAAAGTCTCTCCCCACCTCCAATATTTGAGGCCTTAGGAGGGGAGGCATTTGTGGCACAGCTGGGACAGAACCCAAATCCATGTGATAGAGACATGTCTTATCCATTGGAGCACCATGTAATCAGAGGGCCAGATCATCAGCTGGTAGAAATCAGCAAAGCTCATTGACTTTAGTGGAACTATGCCAATTTACACCAGCAGAAGATCTGGCCTGTAGCTTCTGACTATTTATTCTCAGTTACTGAAACATTAAAATTAAAGATGGGGAGTGGGGGGAAGAAGGAATAACACTTTTCTAAATGCCATTGTTCAAAAGGCACAGAAACATAAAAGCATTCTTAATATATTCAAAAGAAAACCTGATTGTGCTGAGTCAGTTTTTTACTTTGCAACCAAAGCATTTGAAAAAAATAGAAGAGAGGGAGCGACACTTCGTCGTCTTCCTGGAAATAAGACTCACCCAACCATTAAAATGCTTTTATTGGAAAAAGTTTTGTGTGTGTGTGTGTTAATTCTTCAGCCTCAACTTCAGGTCTATAAGACTTGCTTTTTGGAGTGAGAGCCCATTTTGCCCTACGAGCCTACTATGATCACAGGAATGTCACTGCAGTAACTGCTATAAGGCAAATGGCAGTTTTTGCTACTGCTGTCTCTTTCTAACAGTTGAACTCAATGCACAGATTCAAAATATAAACAAAAATAATTGTAACAACATTTATTTTCAGAGATGACCTAAAGCTACAAAAATTGAATATGGATTTCGACTACTTCCCTGCAACCTCCCAGAAAGGTAATTGCTTTTGGGGTCTAAGCTTGCATCAAAGAGATTACTCACATGAATAAAATTATTTGTTTCTAAAGTTGTAATGCTTTGACATGGCTTCAGGGGAATAAGCTATACTGACATAAGGTATCTTTATACCTGCATAACTGCATCCAAGCTAGGGGTCATACCAGTATAACTATTTTAGCAATAATCACACCCTTAACCAACACAATTGTATCAGCACAAAAACTGTGTTCTGACCAGGCCTAGTTTTGTGCAGCGTTGGGCCCTTGTATATAGACGGGCTAACCTCAATATTTTGAAATAGCTCCATTTGCCCATTGTGGGATTGTTGAGCACCAAGAGTTTGGTTAAGAATGGACCCCAAAGGTGGTAGTTTTAAAACTAATAAAGACATATATTTTACTAACAAACCCTTTCAAAGCAATGTAAACAATGTATACCAGGTTTTTTTAGTTCTTGCAGTTCATTTTGTGGTTTCATTTTACATTTGGAATTAGAGCCAAAGTCAGACTATTTCAGCAGTCTACAATCAACAGCTTCTAACTGTAATTTCCTTAAATACAAATACAACTTTTTAAAAAAATCCAATGTACATTTACTCTAAATGTTTCTCTGATGGATGTTTTGTCCATGACCCTCTGATAGCTTCCTCTCCTCAATAACTCAATTGGATGAAGTCGTGTGTTGTTGTAATAATCAATGGTGATATAAAATCAATTTCAGATTGGACTGGCATTATGAAATTGAGATGGTGGGTCAGATTCTACTAATCTAAGAATTTAACCTTGCACACCAGGAGGCCTTATGAGGTGTTTTTCACCTAACAGCACAATTATATTAGTAATTAGGCAATAGTGTTACTAGTAGACTTACTGTGTTTGACGTGATTCATTTCAATTGCCCTCTCAAAGTCTTTTCTGTTAATTTTGACTATTTTGAAAAAGATAGACAAATGCCACATAAATCCCTAGTTTATTATAAGAAAAATACATTCTTTTTATAGATAGGTTTGGTAAATAAATTTACTTTGTGAATCATTTTCATTTATTATGTAAGGGGGACAGGATGTCTTTCACAATGGCCCTCTTCACTGGGCCAGTAGAATGCAAGGCTTTGCACATTTTTATGATGGTTGTTTAGTGTCAGTTTGGATTTTAGAAGACAAGCATCTCAAAACTGGCATAACAGATTCAGTAATGATTGGTTAGTATTTCCTCAGAAGTTTGTTGATGGATATTGCCATGCACTTAGGCTATTTACAACACCACATGGCCATGCCTTCCAAAATTTATGGGGTAAAATTCTGCACCTATTGAAGTCAATGGCAAAACTATAACTGATTTCAGTGGAGCCAGATTTTCAACTAGGGAGCCTAGATTATTCAGTGTTGACACAGATAGGATTCTGCTGATTTGATGAATGGGAAGATGTTGCTGCTGAATTTGAGTTCCCGTCTCCTTGACAGATTTTTGACCATTTGAGTGGGATTTCTGCTCCTTTTTACCCTTTAGTAGCAATAATTAGAGTATCTTGAAGAAACCGTCCAACAAACAACAATTTAAAATAGACCTATGGCAGTGCTTCAAGGGCGATTATTGTAGGAATCTTCTTATAAAGGTGTCTATAGCTAAAATAGAAAGGAATGATATTGCTCATAATTTCTATGCAACAAAGAGGTATTTTCTCCCTGATTTGAACAATCAACAATTGCTCTTCTTTATTTTTATGCTTTCTGTTTCAGGCAGTTAATTTTTCTTGCACCATCTGGAACAGCCCTAAAAACTGCAACAACCACCAATCCACAGTCAGTGAGAAACAGAGAGCAACATGGTTGTACCACAAGAGTGGGACTGGCTAGGTTTTGTTCTCCTTTCCTTCTGATTCATGCATTTTCCATTTTGCCTTGCTTCAAAGGGGAAGTGGGTGTCTATATTTTGATTAATTGCATCTTTTCAGCTACATTATTTAAGCACTACTAAAAAGAATTGCATGACGTCCTATATCAACTAATGTTTTGGGATTAAGGAGGGGAATGTAACCCCAGAAAATGATCTCTGGAGAATATATAAAATATGGAATAATTTTTAGCATTTTTCTAGAATACTCTAATTCTAGCTGCTGTTTGTAGGATGTAACTGATATGATGCTTCCTTATTTCTAAACTAATTGCTCCTTGTCTTCCCCTCTAACCTCAATTATTTCCCTTCAAATTTGCATCTACTCTCTTCACTTTGCTTGTTTCATTGGTGCTCAGAGCCCCAGTACCTGCTTAAATTGTTATAGACTCACTACAGATCTTCCAAAAGCAGGTTAATGCCATGGGTTGCTTTTTGAATAGCATTTTTAGCATGGTCACCAGTCTGTCTAACCATTTATCAAGTGTCTATCACAGTAGTCTCTCTATATATTGTATGTCTACTAGAAAACATTAACTCTGTCACTAGAGGATAAGCTTGAACATGTAAAAAGCTCTGTAATGTACACAAGGTGCAGCCTGTTGACATTACATCATGTGTCTTGTTATATTACAAGCCAATTAAGTAATCTGAGTGACAAGTGTATGCACAAATCACATCATATACAAAACCCAAGCACTTAAAAATAAAGAAATTAATAATTAAGAACATCGTGAAATTTACACTGGCTACACAATAAATACTGTATTCTAATAAAGTTAGTTTATCTGCTTAGATTGTAAGCTTTTTGGAGCAGGGGCCACTTTTTTGTTCTCTGTTTGTACAATGGTTAGCACAATGGAGCCCCTAGGTGCAAATACAGTATAAATAATAATAATTTATAAAATAATGTGTATTTTATCACAGCATAGTAATCTTAGTTCTGACCTAAAATGACTACTACTCATTCACCAGTAATTTCAAACTACACGTATAACATAAAATCCTTTTGAATGGAGTGACTTCTGATTAAGTAGTCTTTCCCTCTCGAGCAAAACTGGCAGCAATTCAAGCAGAAGAAGACCCAAAGCTTGTCTCCTCTAGAAACTGCTCTGCTTTCACAGATTCTGAAAACTCAGTCCAGAAGAGAATAACCTTACCTGCACAGTAATATGATAACTCTTCACAATAAAAAAAATAGTTGACTATGCTATAGAAAAGAGACACCAAAGAATTTCTCACTACCATAAACAGCTCAACTAGCTGGGAATTTGTAAATGGCATGTAGAAGCAAAGAAACACTTCTTGCACAGACACAGCTTGAGATTTCATACATTGTTTGTTGCAATTGGTTAACTCCAGTTCATGACTTTTGGCACCAGCACTCTAGCCATCTTCCTCCATGCTTCATATCTCATGCCATCTGTATACCAAGGTGACCTGAGAATATGAAGCCAAGGCATAATTTGGGAGTTACGATATTACTAATAATGCTTCATGAGGCAAATCAGTAGAGAGGTCTGTGACATCACCAACACGTGACCAGCCTCACTGGCACACAAGAGGGTCTGCTGAACATAAGCTGTTTTGGGGACAACTTGCATGAAGGAGATAATTGTTTTATTGATGAAATGTGCACAGTAAACTCTTCCAAAGATCATACTGTAATTAAACCATTTGTAAACTTAGGTTACTGAATACCATCCTGGGATTTTAAGGTCTCTCCTCAATTTTTGCTTCATTCTATAATATGCTACAAAATAAAAACATTTTTTCTAAATAAGTGCATTATCTAGGAGGAGAGAAGCTTATTTTTTAAATTAATTTTAGACTTTGCAGAATACAGGAATAATTGTGAGGAGACCCTGAAATAGTGGATATTTTCTCCTTCTATTTGTTATAACCTCTTATAACTTAATAGATCTATTTTTTGAGCATTTTGCTATGTGTATAGATATGGTATTTCAAGTAATCTATATGCAAATAAAAAAGTTCAGCTCTCAGAGAACAAGTAGTTAATTGCATCATTTCTCTATTACACTTTCTTTTTCCTCCTCCTTGTTTCATTGACTTCTACTTCAACAAAGTTTCTCAAAACTGCTTACATTTCAATCTGTGTGTGTGTGTGTGTGTGTGTGTGTGTGTGTAAAAGAGAGAACTGAGAAACTATATGATACTTTATCATGCCCTTTGACAGGGTCACACATATTTTTGACCAATGGATTTACTTTGTTTTTACTCACAAAGATCACAATTTATCACATTATCACTATGACTTGTGTTTATGTGTGATATATATAGAACAATTGTGCTAAATTCTGGAGCCATGTTATAAAATATATTTATTAGTCACTTTTACACCACCAATTTATGTTCTCCAAATGTTACTTTTAATGTTTCTAGCCTCAGAACTCTTTCAATAACCAGTAAGTTTTTGTATGGATTAATAATTGATAGAGAACAGTTATTTCTTCATCCAGAAATGTGGAATTTCTCTTCCAACTTTACTTTGTCATTTCCTGGCAGGGGCAATATTTGGTCAATGACTGGTTTAACATCCAATAGCCCATGAATCATTTGGACTAAAAATAGGTACTTGACTCCATAGGAAAGTTGGAAATGTTGTTTGCTGGGGTTTACAAATCCTGCATCTCTGCCCCAGCCCCAACCCCCTTCAATTTTGAGACCCTAACAATATCAAGGCTAATCTCATCTTGCTTATTCTTAGAATGAAAGTCTCTGGTCCTTATAATTGCAAAGAGAGCTTTAAACCATAAATTGACTTTTAGAATGGAAAGTTTGCCATGGTGATTTTTTTCATGATACTCATCTATCCCTCACACAGCCACCACCTACTGTTAACCTTTCTGGCCCATGAAAATCACAATAGCATCTTCTTGAATTTTTGGTGGTACCTCAAACCATATTATTTCAGGTTTGGGTGACTGAGCACCATTAAGGATGCCACAGTTGGTGCTCAGCCACTGAGCTACTTCTCTGATGAGTAGCCAGTATGGTCATTGGGCCCAAAAGAGAGGAGAAAGGCAGCAAATAGTGTGAGGAAGAATCTAGTTTATCAGACTAAGCATAGATCTAGACTCCCATGGAAACATGGCTCAGTTTCTGTAGCACCTTTGCCTCAGTTTCCCTATGTGTAAAATAAGGTTAATAATATTTATCTGTCTCACAATGTTATTTAGATAATTTATTAGGTAATGATTGTATATCACAATATAACTTCTGAGTATTATTATTAGAAAACTTTTAGTGGTTCACTATTCACCCCGGTGGATCAATGGTTACAAGCTGATAATGGTTGGACACTAAAATTAGACTAGAAATAAGGCACATTTTTTAACAGTAAAGTGAATTAACCACTGGAATAACTTATCTAGGGATGTGGTGGATCCTCTGTCACTTGATGACTTTTTATGCTCTAGCTCAGTTGGTGAAGTAATATCTTTTATTGGACCAACTTCTGTTGCTGAGACTGACAAGCTTTCAAGCCACACAGAGTTCTTCCTCAATTCTGGGAAAGGTACTGAGAGTGTCACAGCTAATACAAGATCAAACAGATAGTTTAGTGTAGGTAGTCAGCATATATTCTAAGGAATCATTCAAGGTGAAGTGGCCCATTAAGACCCCTGTAGTCATATGACAAAAGGGGTTACAGATTGTTGTAATAAACCATAAATCCACATAATTGTTATTGGGGGCATTTAGTGCACCACATAACAATTTAAATAAAAAAATAATTTAGTGCATCATAACAACTGTATGGGTGAAACCAGACAATCACTACGCTCTTGAATGAACTCACACGGGGAAATGATAAAAGACAAAAACACCACATCACCTGTGGGTGAACACTTTTCACAAAGTGAGCACTCTATATTCAACCTTTCAGTCCTCATCCTCAAAAGAAAGCTACACAACACTTTCAAAAGACAAGCCTGGGAACTTAAATGCATAATTTTGCTAGACACTAAAAATTCACGATCTTAATACACTGGATTTATGGTTTATTATAACAATCTGTAACCCACTAACTCCTTCCTTTGTCCTGTAACTGCAGGTGTGTTAATGGGGCACATCACCTTGAATGATCCCTTAGAAAATGTGCTAACCACTTCTGCTAAAGTATCAGTTCATACTTCTGTGTAGCTTTAAAGTTTGTCTCTCTCACCAACAGAAGTTGGTCCAATAAAACATATTGCCTCACTTGCCTTGTCTTTCTAATATCCTGGGACCCACAGGGCTACAACAACACTGCCTGCTCTAGTTCAAATAGAAGTTATGACTGGACCTGGTGGAGAAATTACAGGATGAGATTCTGTGTTCTGTTTCGTGTGAGGTCAGACTATATAGTCATAAGGGTTCCTTCTGGCCTTAAAAATCTATGAATCAGCCAGAACATTTTCTCATGACAGCTCAGAAGTTTCTTTTTTTATTACTTTAATATTTTGTTATTCCCAACGGGCCCTGATTTTGCTGGGCTCTTACATGGTTGCTGTCCATGGTACTGAAAGGTTAGTGCTTTTTCTCGCTTCTTTAGGAAAGGCTGTTTCAGTGATATTACTTTCAGCCTTAATTCCATGAGTACATCTGTTATGGAAGATTTCTTAGGTGAGATAATTAATTAATATTAACCCCTCCCTTCAGTTTTATCACTATCCGAAGCCCATATAAATTGACGCTTCCTCCCCAAAGTGGCTAATATTAAGGCTGCACTAACTGCATTGTATAATAAAGTATTGACTTACAATGTAGTCTGAGAGTGTAAGTACAGTTGAATTTCAGTCGGATCTGTCAGCTACCCCAGCTGGCAGCACGCTGCACCAATAAACCTCCCCATATAAACTTCAAGCTGAAATAAATTATCGCTAATTTCTTCCTATCATTTCACAATACTTCCCCGCTAATCAGCTCCTGAAGTCTCTTAATGTGCAGTATAGGTGCGGCCAGTTGCGCACGCGCTTGGATCTTGCTAATTAACAAACTCCCAGCGCAAACCATCCTGGGGTGTTCAGGCACCTCCCAAAGTTCTCCGGCACAGCTGGTCAGTGGAGCGGCCTGATTGCTCCCGCTCGGACGAGGTCCTTGCTGAGCGGGCTGCATTGGCGGGGAGGAGAAAGCAGCGCTGCTGGGGGAGGGGAGGAGGCTCCTCCACGAAGGCGGCTGTCCCAAGCTGCCCCCCTTTTGAATGCCGTGTATTTCCTTAACACCCCCCGCCCCGCACACACACAAAACCCGAGGGGAGAGTCTCCCATTCGCTCACTGAAAGGCAGAACGATCTCCTGCCTTGCAAGAGGAGGGAAGGACTTTGAAAGGCATCTCCCGCCTGGGAGGCTTCCTCTCCGACAGCCAGGCTTGGCTGGGCTGCTCTGCCCGGCCCGCCCCCGAGGGGAGCAGTGGCAGGAGCCCCGCAGGCGGGCGGCGGGGGCTGGCTGGAGCGGGGCGGGCTCCTGCTCGGGAAGGCAGCGCCCCGCAGACCGCGCCGCAACTCGCCTCCCCTCCCCTCGGGTGGCAGCAGCAGCAGGAGCGGCGGCGGCGGCAGCGCCCGCTTCTCACCCCCGGCCGGGCTGGGGCTCGCCGCCCTCTCTCTTGGGACACGCGGACAAGCCGAGGTGAGGCCCGGGGGGCGCTCGGGGACGGAGCCCGCCAGGCTGGGGGCCCGCCGGCCGGCTGACGAGCGCTGCTGGCGGGTGCGGGGAGGGCGACGGAGCTGAAGCAACTTGGAGGCAGCGCCCGGAAAGGTGAGAGGAGGTCGGCGGTGCCTGGGTTACCCCTGCTCCGCCCGCCCGCCCTCGAGAGCCGAGTTAAGGGTCGCTCAGCGCAACACCTGGGCAGGAGGGACCGAGGGGCGCTAGTGGAATCCGCCCCTGCTTGGAGATGGTCTCCCGGGGCAGGGCTTGTTGGTTCGCAGCGGGGACTTTTTTTTTCTTTTTCTATAATTATTCTTCTGTTTCAGGCAACCGATTGCTCAGCCTTGCAGGTTGCCGATTGCAAATTGCTCAAGACTCCCCCGCTCAAGGAAGGGAGGAGAGAGCATCTCGTTTCGATGCTGTAGTGTGCTCCCACTGCCTTTACCCTCAGTGCATTGCTCCAAACTGTTACCTTCCCTCGGGTACTTCCCCCTTTGAAGGATAAGCCATTCGGGTACGAGGAAGAGAGATTTTAGTTTCCAGGATTTTGCTTGAATAGTCAGGCATTTGGGGGTGGGGTGTCCAGATCCTTTAGACCTGATTGCGGAATTCAATGAGTGAACTAGTGAAGAAGTTGTTGGAGGGAAATGGTTACAAAAATCGCACGCACATTTTTATCGTCTTTGGTGTACGATTGCATTTTGTTTCCACTTCAGCCGAGTCTGTATTCCCCTTAATTTTCCAAAACAAAACTAATGAAAGAATACATAAAGAGACAGTGTTTAAAAAGTACGTAGGGATTTTATTCATTTATCTTAATTTAGGTACAGTTTCATGGTTTTTTTAAAAAAGTGTCTAACACTGGTATTTCAAGTTATGGATTACAATATACAAAACAGATCACATAATCATATTAGAGTGTAGTATGCAAGTTGGAATAGCAGATCTGGTTTATTGAGCCAGGGCTAGCACAAAATGTTCAATTATGTTAATACTAATGGTAAGAAAAAAGTTAGGTAGTGAAAACACAATTGTAATTAGTGTTGAGAAAAGTAATATACCAGTAAAGAATTTTGATAGTACTACCGTAAAAGCATGTTTTACCAAAAACATATATATTCAGGTCTTGCTGTTGACTACAGTTAACACAGCAGCAGGCCCTTCATTTTAAATGTTCATGATTTTGGCCAATTTTTTTTTCTTATTGATCAACTCTTTCAAAGTACAGAAAGAGAAACTGCTTTCACAGATATAAATGTATAACTGAAGAATGCAAGGGCAAGAAAGGACATTTGTACTCAAGATTCCATACAAGTATATAGTTTATTATTACTACTTATTGGATACTTTTTAAAAAAGCAGGCCTTCAGGACTGCAGCGTTAGTCTCTTTGTTTTAAAATATTGGGTCAGATCCTCACTGATTCTAAAGCAGATGAGCAGCATTGAAATTAACGGAACTATGACAATACTCACCCAGTGAGAATCTGCCCATTATTTTAAAAGTTAAAGAATTTACTTTATTAAAGGAAATGGGATTTTTTTTTCCTGAGTGAAGAATGTGATACTGGACAATTACTCCAGATTTGAATTTACAGCACCTGTGATTGATTAATTAAAAAGTTGTTGGTGATTGTTTGGTCCTTCATTCCTTTATTATTATTAGTTATATTATAACACATCATTGGGGAATAGGATGTTACATAATTCTCTTTATACACTGTTATAGAGACAGTGATGACAAGTCTACAGGTGGTTATATTACTAGGGTAGTTGCTGCACAAAGTAAGCTTGGGAAATAATCTTTATGTAAATGCAAATGGAATTTATTGATTAAAAATGATACATATACACATCTTTTACATTTATAGTATATATTTGGCTGTAGATCTCTCTTATCTGGTAAGACTATTACCTCATGTGTAATTTAGTTTTTGCACTGTTAAGTGGAAAACAATACAATGATCTTATCAAATGAGAAATCTACAACCATATGTATAAATGCTTTTTTCACTCTCAAGGTGACATATGCATCACTTAAGACCTGAAAATAAGATTTTTAAGTGGGACTTAAATGGTGCACAGGCTTTGTGCTGGTTCTTTGCGCAGGTGTGAATTTCAGTATTACTGTGCAGAATTGGCATGTTCCTCCAATGTTTTCTAAGTAACTCTTTGGGAGAAAATTTGCTTTATATCATCATCATAAACCTAGAGTAATGCTACTGAAGTCACTAGAGCTACTCCAGATTAACACAGAACAGAATTTGGCCCCCTAGTACTAAAATATGTATCGAATACATCAAATTCATTGGGAAAACATAGTCTATAGCAAGTTACATATACGAATGTTGAGGAAAAAAAGAATTTGGTTGGTTGAAAGTGTGGATTTGTTTTATCATATTGAGCCAAATTCATCAAAATGTTGTGACAAATAACAATCAGGCAAGGTTAGATTTAATTGGTGACCTTTTTGAGGTTCAAGTCTTAGATGGGGTATTGCTCCTTCTTCTTGTCCTTCGTTGACCTCTTAGTGATGCTGAAACAAATACAGCTTTTCAAATGTGAGTGGTCCTCAGATTCTTTCTTTCATGACTGGCAATTGAAATTTTCTAGCATAACTGAAAAATTGGAAGGCTAGGTTTTTGTTTAGAGAGTATTTTGAACTGGTGTTTTTCTTTCTCAGTGAACTGAGCCGTGGAAAAAGGCTTTGTCAGATGTCAGTTCCCTTAGAAGATTCAGATTGTTCTGTGAAGTAACTGATCTGAATGATCTTAGGGAATTGACATTAGACTAAACCTTTATCCATGGTTCAACTCACTGAAAAAGCTGAAGAAAACTCTCAGCTCTGGAGATTTCCCTTAAAACTGTGAAGGTTGAATGCTTGTTACAGTGGCAGCTGAAAATGACAAGGAGAGTGTAATGGTCCCTTGTGAAATACTATTGTGGGAGGCCAGAGATTGTGTCTACACCTGGGAAATGACAGGACCCTATATACTTAATGACATGTTTTTCTGACTGTGATCACAGTTTGTAGTGAGTCTCTTTGATCTTCTGCTGACATTGTGTAGTTGGGTTCCTAGCTCATTTGTGTAAATTTTAATTGCAAAGGTAAGGCCTGTTTGTGAATTTAATGCAATACCCTAGGCTTACACTTGGTTTTTTTTTTAAAAAAACCCTCCTGGAAAAAAAACAAAAACAAAACAAAAAAACTTGTTTTGATGCTTCATAAAATCATAATTCTGTTGGGCTCCATCTCTGGAATTTAAACACACCCAATGGGTTCTCCTGGGCTCCTCTTATTTGGTAGGGCTCAAATGCCTTGCTGGACATCTTGGCCTTGGCTTCTTCTTGACTGGGGGTAGGGTGGGAGAAAGTGTGTAGATCCTTTCTCCCCTTTCATACATGCTTTGAGCAATGAAATGTTGATCGCTATTGGGGCATTTGAGTTAACACTCTGTGAGATGAATGGGTAAGTTCACAACTTGCAGAGCTATTCTTTCAGGCTCTCTGGAAACTCAAGCAGACATTACTGAATCAATTACATTTAACTCACTATTTCAAGGTTTTCTTTGCACTATAATAACTACAGGCTAACTTTAAAAAAATGAAAGTGGAGACTCTGGAAAGCATGAAGACACCATGGGAAAAATTCCAGCATGCCCTACTGCCACTTTCTGTCTAATATAAAACCTACTCAAAATTATGGAGTCAAATCCCACTTGTGTTAATTGTCCAAGTAAGATGAGCAGTATTTGACCAACAGTTCTAAAATATTAGTAATCTTTCCTATAAGTAAAGATTAAAAAGCTGCTGAAGTCATTATCCTAAAAGTACATCTAAGACTATATGGTTTTTGACTATATGAGCTGGTCCAGAAGTACTTTAAATATCTGGGTTTCTGTTCTTTCATTACTAAAGCTATTTAGGCATTGCCGCACTCAGCATCATAACACCTAACTGATTTAGGAGCCTAAATCTCATTTTCATAATGGATCTAGAGACTTAGGTGTCTAAATTCCATCAATAGTCATTAGAAAGTTAGTTTCCTGAAGTGCCTAAATCCCTTTTGAAAATGAGATTTATGCTCCTAAACCAGTTAGGTGTTGTGATCCTGAGTGTAGCAATGCCTATATAGCTTTAAAAATCTGGACCTTGAACACATCCTAAAAGATGTATGTCTGCACTTTTGAATACCTCACTTGCAATCTGCCCACTAATCCATCTACTCTGAGACTACTTCTAATGTACCAAATCTTTGCGATGCTTCAGGCAGCTACTGCTTTTTTGTTTTATTTTATATTTTAAAAGAAAGAAACAAAACTCAATCCAATAAAACCCAAAGAAACATCCACAGAAACCTTTGCTTTCCCCACCCTCTTCTAAAAATGTGGCCAGGGCCTAGATTAGGCAATATGAAGTTATGGACCAATGATAAGTTGAAGATTTCTTATCTCACAGATCCATATAGTCAGATATGGGAACTTTATACCTCCAAATTGTCAAGAATCATCTCTGAATTAGATGTTTCTAGCTCTGGTAGATCATAAGAGATCTCTCCTTTATATTGTGATATTGTTATGCAGAAAAACATTATTTAAAGCAATTTTTAGAAGTTTCTCAAATTAATTAGCTATAGTGTTTCTTACCCTCGACAGGCCCAGACAGCTGAATTCTGGGGAGTCATTCTGTATTGACCGAAGAGTATAAAGGTAGTTTCAATAAAATATTGAAACACTCTCTAAACTATTTCTATTATACTTTTTACTTTTCTGTTAAATATTCAGAAAACATAGTGAAATAGTCTCAAGTTTTTATTGGCATGTGTTCAGAATGACCTACCTGACTTACCTATGCCTTTGTGATGCAGAGCCTATTCCAAGGTCATGCCATATCCAGTTCTGAAATTTTCAGAGTAGTCTTACCTGGAGTTTTGGTTCAGGCCCATATCTAGTTTCAATGTATCAAAATTTCCTTCTGAATAAATAAAAATGATGTACAGGAATGTAGAACCTAGAGTTCTGATCTGACCAGTCAACCACACATCTCATTTGGAACCAGAAGTATGCAATCAGGCAGCAGCAGAAATTGAAACAAACAATCAAACAGAAAAGCCAATACAGTACTGTGTTAAATGTAAACTACTAAAAAATATAAAGGGAAAGCTTAAAAAAAAAAGAGACAAAGTAGGGTAACTTTCCGTGCTTTTCATTTAAATTCAGATGGTTAAAACAGCATTTTTCTTCTGCATAGTAAAGTTTCAATGCTGTATTAAGTCACTGTTCAGTTGTAAACTTTTGAAAGAATAACCATAATGTTTTATTCAGAGTTACGAACAACCTCCATTCCCAGGGTGTTCATAACTCTGAGGTTCAAATCATTTTGCTTACAATGGTAATAAATGGGGACAGAATAAAATAAAAATAGGTCTGTACTCTTAAAAGTTACTAAATAATGTTAAAATAACTTAAGGAATGTATGATGCTCCATTAGAACATATTCAGTAAATCCACTTACAATTAAACTAGTACGTGGACTCTTAAGAATATTGTTGTGTACAGCAGGGTTTCTCAACCTTTTTCTCTCTGGGGCATCACCCCGCCCCAACATACTATAAAATCTCCATGGCCCACCTCTGCCACAACTGATTTTCTGCATATAAAAGCCAGGGCCGGTGTTAGGGGGAAGCAAGCAGGGCAATTGCCCATGCCACATGGGGCCCTGCGAAGCTAAGTTGCTCAAGTTTCAGCCCGGGGTGGTGGGGCTCAGGGCCTTGGCCTTTAGCCCCATGAGGTGGGGCTTCAGCTTTCTGCCCTGGGCCCCAAATAATCTAAAGCTGGCCCTGCTTGGCAGTCCCTCTGAAACCTGCTCATGGGCCCCCAGCGCGCCCTGGACCTCTGGTTGAGAACCGCTGGTGTACAGCATATTTGTCTCTCTACAAAGATGAGAAAGGAAATTAAATGATTTAATCCACTTTTTGCACTTGTGCACGCGCTCTCGCGCTCTCTCTCTCTTCATAACATTCTTATCAGTAGTCATTATGCCCATTTTACAAATGGGGAAACTAGGGCACAGAAATTGATATGATCCAAGTCATACAGTAAGTCAGTGTCAGAGCCAAAAATAGAATCCCAGAGTTCCTGGTTCCCATGCTCAACTTCCTGGATCGTATTATCACTCTTATCTGGTTATAATGGAAACAATAACACTCTGCAGGATTTTAAAGATCCAATTTACATACAGCATATGTCATGGTTATGTTTTGTAGCAAATATGTTTCAAAATTAGACTGTCACTCAAAGAACATTAATTACCCTTCTCAAGCAAATTTAGCCATAAAAAAATTCTTATTTTTTTGCCCTATTTTTCTAAACCAATACTTTTTTCTATGTTGTAAATTGGAGGACTTTGTCATCTTAAGGATTCCTTTTCTGTTATCAAAACCACTGATTAGTGTGAAATTCCCTGTTCTGATTAATTTACTGCAAATTAATTTTTGCTGCCCTAGATGTTTCTCCCTCATTTTTCTTTAAATGATGTTATAAAATGAAGTGATATGTTTTAGTGGTTGTTGTGAAGAGAGCATTGTCCTTCTTAAGCTCCTTCATCTGTCAGAAAGAAACCATTAAGAAAAAGGTAAATTAACATTGTTTGATCACACTAGTGAGACTGACCTTTAAATCCATTTTTTTTTAAAATCAGGAAAATAGCTAACTAGTTCCTGAAATTGGTCAGATTTCAGAAGGAAGTAAAAATCTATATATCTGTAGATATATTATATTTTTTGTTCTTTATTTTTTAAATGGCACTGTTTTATATGATGTACATTTCATTTTCTGGATTTGTGTGTATGAATAATAGTCTACTTTTTCCTCAAAAAAGATGTCTGCATGTTTAAAAAATATCATGCAGTTTGTATAATAGTACCTATACTGAATACTATAGGTCTGATTCCCAGTTATACTAAGGCCCTTTATATAGCTCTGGCAACAAGTTGGGTGGAAACAGCTCCTTGACAATGCAGAGAGACTCCCCAGCCAGTGTAATACTGGTGAAAGAGCTCTGGACCAACCCTGCTTCCAATCTCCAGTGATTCATAGATCCCAAGGCTGGAAGGGACCCATTATGAAGATCTAGTCTGCCTTCCTGTATAACACAGGCCATAGAACTCCCCCAAAATAGTTCCTAGAGCATATCCAATCTTGGTTTTGAAATTGCCAATAACGGAGAATCCATAACACCCCTTAGCAAATTGGTCCAATGGTTAATTTCTCTAATGGTTTTAAAAAGTATGCCTTTTTTTTCAGATTGAATTTGTCTATCTTCAACTTCCAGCCATTGGACGGTGTTATACCTTTCTCTGCTACATTGAAGAGTCCATTATCTGATGTCTGTTCCCCATAAACTGTGATGAAGACACCTCTTAACTTTCTCTTTGTTAAGCTCAATAGCTTGAGCTCCTTGAGTCTATCAATATAAGATATGTTTTCTAGTCCTTTAATTATTCTGGTTACTCTTCTTTCGACCCTTTCCAGTTTTTCAGCATCCTTTTGGAACTGTCAACACCAGAACTGGACACAGTATTTCAAAGTAATTCAGTAGTTGCAAAAGTTGTACCACTTGTAAATATGGAGATGAAATTACTTTTCTATTCCTCCTCGGCATTTCCCTGTTCATCCATCCCAGGATCTCACCTGTTCTTTTGACCACAGCGTCACACTGGGAGCTCATGTTCAGTTGATTATCCACCATGGCCTCCGAATCTTTTTCGGAGACACTGCTTGCAAGTATGGCCTACGTTCTTTGTTTCTTGATGTATAGTTTTTACGTTTAGTCATATTAAAATACATCTCGTTTGCTTGCACCCTGTTTAGCAAGCAATCTAGATCAGTGGTGGGCAACCTGCAGCCCACAATCAGATTACCCTGATGAGCCACATGCGGCCCGCGGGCCTCAGGTTGCCCACCACTGATCTAGATTGCTCTGAATCAGTGACTTGTACTCTTCAATATTTACCACTCCAATTTACGTGTCATCTGTAGACTTTCAGTGATGATTTTGTTTTGTTCCAGGTTATTGATAAAGATGTTAAATGACGTAGGGCCAAGAACCTATCCCTGCAGAGATATTCTAGCTTTTTAATTAAAATGTTGTGTGGTATCAAGTCAAACACCTTACCAAAGTATAAATATATTATGTCAACGCTATTACCTTCATCAACCAACCTTATAATATCATCAGAAATATCATATTAGTTTGAAAGGATCTATTTTCCATATACCCATATTGATTTGCATTAATTACATTAAGAGCTAAAGGATGGTAATTAATCAAGTCCTGTATTAGCCACTTCATTATCTTGTCCAGGATTGATGTCAGGCTGACAGGCATATAATTACCCAGGTCATCCCATTTACTCTTTTAAACAATTGTCACTTTAGCTTTCTAATGTTGCTCTAACTTGTGCTCTTTTTCTTTGTGGACTCAAGAAGTGGAGAACAGCTACACTATAGGGGATTCTATCCTTGGAAGCAATAACTCTGAAAAATATGCGGGGGTCATGGTGAATAATCAGCTGAACCTAAACTCCCAGTTCTACCACGTTGAGCTCTTTTGGATCCTTGGATCCAAAAACAAGGGAATCTCAAGAAGAAGTACAGAAGTTATTGTACCTCATATTTGCAACTAGGATATTTTTTTGCAATCATTGAAATACTGTCCAGTTCTGGAGCTCGCAATTCAAGTAGGATGTTGATAAATTAGAGACGGGAGCTATAAGAATGATTAAAGGATTAGAAATCATGCCTGATAGTGATAGACTCAAGGAGCTCAATCTATCGAGCTTAACAAAGAGAAGGTTAAAGGGTGACTTAATTACAGTCTATAAGTATCTACACAGGGAACAAATAATTATTAATGTGCTCTTCAATGTAATAGAGAAAAGTATAACATGATCAAATGGCTAGATGTTGAAGCTATAAAAATTCAGACTGGAAATAAGGCACACATTTTTAACAGAGTAATTGGTCATTGACTCAATTTACCAAGATATGTGGTGGATTCTCCATCACTGACAATTTTTAAATCAAGATTGGATGTTTTTCTAAAATATCTGCTCTAGGAATTATTGTGGGGAAGTTCTATGGCATGTGTTACATAGGAGGTCATAGATGATCCAAATGGTCCCTTCTGGCCTTGGAATCTATGAACCCTGAGGCTTCTCTAATTTACACCAGAGGCCGGACAGGCCCTGAATGTGCCAGAATATGATGTGGCAACTGAGAACCAGGCCTGCATGTTTTACTGAAGTTAATAAAATTAACATTTTGTACCAGAGATGGGCTGAGAACAAGATATCTGACCTCCACAGGTACCATCAAAATACTTTAGCCTAGTTCGGGAGATCCTCATAGCATGTACTTTTTTTTTTTTTTTTTAAAGTCTGTGTCCGGTATCTGTGACATCACAGCCAGAATACAATCAGTTGTAGGATTGTAGCATTTATCAATAATAAAACACTGAAAAAAGAGTAGGGGAAAGGGACACAAAGTTAAAGCAAAACATAAAAACCATAATGTTGACAAATGTCTTATTTCGATTATTTTTGTTGATTTCCCCCCTGCCCCTAATTTGAGTTTATATTGAAAGGTAATGTAAGAAAACTTACTTTTCAGTATTTTTGTTTTGTATGTTTGTTTGGTTTGTGTGTGTTTGTTTTGGTAAATTGTAATTAAAATTCCTCATCCTATTCTGTAATTATGTGTTTACTCCTCTCTTGATTTTTTTTTCCGTGTGTGTGTGTGTGTTTTCCTAACCTATTATTATTTTCCATGTTACAGCTCCTCTAGGATGAGGAATGTGATATATTAAGCAAGTTATTTAAGTGGATAAGTTTAGAGTGTGTCTTGTTAGTGCCAAGTTTTGATGGATTCCTGTTTTCATGGTCCATCACTACCTAAAGGTATATAACAACTTCCAACTCTTTACAGCAGAGGCACTGCAAGGTGATCTTAGCAAATGGACAGATGCTGTCCCTACAAGCAGTCAGGAGTTTGATTGGTGGGACAGAGAAGGTGAAGAGATCCTCTCCAAATAGTAGTTGGGAATGAAGGGCGAGCATAAGAGATAGTTGTGCTATAAATATTACATACTGTGCTAACATCTAGAATAATCATATCTTTGTGTTGAAATAATGGTATTGTCACAGCATGTGGAGTGAGGTGTTCTCAGTTACTCTGAACAAAGTTGCAGAGAGACACTACATCTGACAAATGTGGGGATTATTTTGTGATCAAGACATTTCTTCATAAATCACTGGATGTCATGTTAAACTGGACACCTAATTGATTTTGCATAGGCATTTTTACATCTCATGAGGCTAATATTACAATATTTTGAAGATGTATTTGTGCATCATTCCTTCAATGTATCACATTTTTAGGCCAAGTCATTTTTATACTGCTTTAAACAAACAGCCTGTTTTGAAAAAAAATCCATGTGCCAAATTCTGTACTGACATAAGGCAATGCCCAAAAGTATTTTCAAAATGCCATGTCTAACGTGCAGATATTTTATCAAATGTTTGCAGAGTGATAGTTTTTAACATATGAATGTAATTCAACACAACTTTCTCTGTGTGATGGCCTCCTATTTCAGATATGTTACCATGACACTCCTATTAATCAGTATAAAGATAATACATGAAAAATCCCAAATATGTATCCAAGCTCTTTGGTAATTGTGATTGATTTACAGCATATGGAACCATTATTATCACTCACCAACTTCAAGAATTTCTGTGCTCACATTTTGTCCCTTGTAGGCACTGTTTACTTGTTCAAAGTGACCAATAGTTCATGAAAAATGTATTATTCCTCTACTCATTCCTCATTCTTCATATTATATTGACAGCAGTCAGTTGTCTAAGATTTCTTAATGCAGTGTAACTTTCTTTTGCTGTATGAGATACCAAACTAAAACACAACAAATGGTTTTACACATTAGGAGTCAATTATATTGATTTTTTGAACTGTTAATGCAAAAGTAGATTGTGTGAATGATTGCACTTAGGGAACCCAAGCTTACTGTCACACTTAAATTTACTTCTTGCTTTTGTTTTTTCTCCTGTCAGTAACAGGCTTAGGTAAAAAAAAAAAAATCAGTAGTGCAAAACTTGCAGAATAAAAACTGCAAGCAGATAAAACACCAGTTGTTTTAGGTCTTGCTACAAAACTGAAGCACTGGGCAGATCCAGCAAGGTTTACAAATACTTTGAATGAACTCAGAACAAGTTTTCAGTGATAGGAAGAAAGCTTATAGTTTGCTGTAAGAAACTTTTAATTCAAAACTTGGCTATTGTGAGATTTATTTTAAATCTGAAATTCAGAACTATAAAGACGTTTCTAAACAGAAAAGTTTTGCAAGAAAATGGTTGCAAAAATCTGAGTTTTGCACAGCTGATTATTACAAATGTAACCAATACATAGTGTTGTAGTTTGTGGTATATTAGTCACATATGAGTGTTGAGGTATGTGGGGTTTTTTGTTTTTGTTTCTTTTTAAAGGAAAGATGGAGTTCTATTCATTTGCTGTTGAAAATTGACCATCTTTTATTTTCATTCTCTCCCCCAAAACAGACACATCTAACTTTGTGTGGCCAACTCTTGCTTCTTTATCATGAGACTTGAGATATTTGGTATTTTTCTTAAACCCCCAGCAGTTGGATTCATGGGATACATGAGAATCTCAGCTGTCAAAAGTCAGTTACTAGCCATCATGGTTGTTGGAGAAAAGCTTGAAACCCTGAAAGTTCAAAATGTTCAAAGCTGGATACCCAATTTTAGGGTCCCAAATATATATTTGGGATATCTTTAGTAAAAGTGGGTTTCTTTATTTCATGTTATTTTTTATTTTAACTAAGTGCTGTGGTTGCCTAGTGTGTCTGAAACATGTCCTTTTTGGTTTTAAATCTCTGAAGAAATAAAAACTATTTATTTAGACACCTATTTAATAATAAAAGGCTAATAAGTTGGCCTTTGTGCAGATATCACTAGTACAGTAGGCATTGTATAGCTGTAGGTTATTTTTGTTTCATATATCTATTATTTCATTTACATCTGTAAACAATCTTATGTTAAAGAGCAATGGTAATCACAAAAATAAGGAAGTCTGGTAACTTTGCATTTTTATGTCACATTTAAATTGGACAGTATAGAAGAATCAGTGACTATTTGAATTCTGCAAGGTTCTTAGAGCAGACTTTAGCCCCCAGTAAATTACTGAATTAATCATTGAACATATTGTTGACTAATCAATAATTACTAAGTGATGTTCTTAGTCACTGTTAAATGTGTTTTTGAAAGTTTGTAATTACTATATATAATTTTATGGCTGACCTAATTAACTCTGAAAGAACCTTTACAAACTACAGAGAGCTAGACTGTAGTTTCACCATAAGCTTTTCCCTAAGCATCATGATTCAGATAGTTCCCTCTAGGAAAGTAATCTATGCATGCTGAATACCAAGTGCAATTGCAGTGGATGCCATCCTGCTGATCCACTCCAGATCCACCTATGTGATCATTGGAATAGTGGTTCCATGAAAGCTACTCTCCCTCCTCTGCTGTGATCCACTATGGTAGACCTAGTGCAGAGCAGTAAGGGGACACCAGATGCTCACTCACCACTATGTGTACACAACTGTGGTTACAAATGTGCTCAAAGTGACTAATGTAGCTTTCTAAAGGGCTCTAGTTACATACAAGGACCCATTCAATTTAAGTCCCATATGCTAACTGGGAAATTTAAAATGACATATGGAATTTCACTACAGAAAATTTCATGTATTTGTGTTAAGGATCTGCCTTAAGTCCATAACAACAACAACCACCATCATTAGCAAAATTAAGGCGATTGGGTACTCTGGCTTGGAATCCTGCTGTAATGGCAATAAAAGCACAATGCAGTGAAAGAGGGATGGTCAAGCCAAACCTGCCTTACTTTTGCAGGGTTAAATCAGAAGAACCTTAGCATTACCATTGGTATGTCTGGTAAATAAGGTCCTGACCTTGCAATGAGCTCTGCATGGGTAAATAACTGCTCCCTCAGAGAGCTCACTGCAGGATCAGGACCTCAAATTGCAATATCTTTCATCTGGTCATGCACTAAAAGGAGTGAAGTAAAAATACAAATAAAAAAATCAGTGAGGTAAATCTCGTGACAGTCAAAATCAACACCAAAGTAATATTTTTAATTCAGATAATTATTTTTAAAGTCTTGGGAATGGATTCTGATGTAAACAGGAGATCAATTAACCTGGACTTACGAGAGTGCAAAGAAGATAAGAATCTAGCCCCATGTGTGTATTTTCATCTTCCTTTCTTCCTTCATTTTAGAATTTGTATTGTGTGCTAGCAAAAGTCTTAGTCTAACACTGACATTCCCTCAGGCATCAGTTTTCTGATTATAACCTTCAAAATGTTTTGAAGATCTGTTTTTGATTTTTTTTTTTTTAAACAGTACATTATTTTTGGATGACTTGGGTAATGCTGCAAAGCCCTTATGTGTGTCAGTAAATCCTGTTTGTGAATACCGTTTAAAGGAGGATCCACTTGGCAAATTGTGATGGCTGCCACTTCCTGACAGCTACTGACCAACAGAACAAATTGCTGGGAGTTTTAAAGGACAAAGGGTACAAGGCAAAATCTGTTCTGAACCTGTGACTTAGACATTCTTTCTCACCAATTTAGTGTGTTAAATTTAATAGTGTGTTGAATATTGACTTTTTTCTTTCTATGGTACAATTACCTTGCTTCTATTGTGATTCAATAATATGCCTCTCCTGTACTATACGTAGATGCAAATTTCAAATATGAAGGGCTTAAAAGAGGCTACTCAGGAGGGAGATGGCTTTATGTTTTCTGAACCAGGATACAAGTAACTCCTACAGTACAGAATACAGAATCTGTCACCAAACACAGATGGGGAATTTGCTTGTGTGATTTGCAATTTCTAGTCATGAGAATTTATAGCACTACTTGGTGCAGCAATCTGCAGCAGAGGATGTGACCTCAGATTTTAATAGGGATAGCAGTCTAGGAACTCTGTTTGGGGTCCTACAGGAAAGTCTACAGATGTTGTTCAGGTTCTTGGAGTGACCAGGTAGCAATCTATTCACAAAGATTATCAGTTTATATTTAGTTATATCTTGCTTATTATAAATATCATTTGAATTTTCTCTTTTCAACCACTTATTAATCAGGATTCACAGGCAAATGTAAGCCAGACACAAGCCATTACTTGATTAACTTAGCCCTCCTCCCTGTTATTATCCACTTTCCTTCTCTCACATACCAGGTATATACAACTTCACTTTACCGAACCTCTCGGGATCCAAACCTTTTGTTGGTTAGAGCCAGGGGTTTGTTATATCAAAAGGACAATCCAAAACAATAAACTTCTGGAGTAAGTTAATTAAGTTGTCTTGGATAAAGGCTTTTAATTAATTATTATTAATAAAAATAAGGTTAAGACTTGGTCATGGATGTCATCGTTTTTTTTTGTTTGGTTTTTTTTGTGTTCTCTGTAATTTCAGCCCCAGATGGCAGAGTTGTCAGCCCCTGGTACTGGTAGGGCTATGGCTTTGGCTTGAGCCCTGGGTGGCAGGAGATGGGGTGGGAGCCCACTCCTCAGTTTCTGCCCGAGAGCTTAACCTGTGATGCTGGATAAAAATTGTGCATGCATGTGTGACTTTAAAAAAAAACAGTACTATACTGTAGTTGGGATCCAGGGACTGGGATCATTATAGCAAAAAATTGATAATAATGAAGGGCTTTATAGTGAGGGTGTATTGTATTTAACTGGGTCTAGTATGGGGTTACAGAACTCCCGCTATATAATCAATAACTGTGGGTAGATCTTCTTCAGCCTAACTCTTAGGACTTGGCTCATTTCTGAATCCTCTTGCCCTCCCTCACCAGGAAGGGGATAAAGGATACCAAGGGGGACTTTGTTCTGTGAAGACGTCAGCTCTCCTCTTTTCCTTACAGGCCAAAGGTCTCCGTGCCATGTCTGGGAGCTGGCCCTTTTAGCCTTTATCTGTACTGAACACAGGTCATAAGTTACCATGAACTAAACATTCCTACATTACCTCCTAAAATTAAAATTCATGGTTTCACTCCTTTTAATCTAAGATGGTTTCCACAATGCTGAAAGGAAAGCAAAAATCCCTCCTGACCTGGCTAATATGGCCCAATGGGGGGGAAAAACCCTTCTTGATACTGAGAACAGGTGATTGATCAGACCCACAGGATCCTGGAAATGCAGCTCTATGTACCATGAACTAGATCAGAGTTTCTCAATGGCCAGTCCGTGGATGGGCACCACTCCCAGAGATCTCCCTGACAAAGTCCCTGGTATCAAAAGGCTGAGAAACACTGAACTAGATGACCTCTCAAGGTCTCTTCCAGTCCTACCTCAAATATAGGGAAGGAGGGCAGGACAGCAATCTCAGCATGGCCCCAGCTTCCTTGGAAGGCTTTAAACTGAAAGATGGGTAAAAATTAATCAATTCCCCTAAATTCTCCCCAGCTTACCAATTGGAGGAATAGAAGCCCCTCCTGCTGGATCACTCCACATGCAGTTTGAAGCAGAAGGCAGGGCTTGGTTTTAGCATGTCTGTGCATGTGTTCTCCTTCTCCTCCTCCTCCCCCTCCCCCACGTGTTGGCTACCCCATGCTGGTCTGTCCAAACTTCCTTCTACACCCCACTGAGACAGGGAAGGGTATTATCGTTGTTTGTGAATATAAGTGGTGCATTAGATCATAATGTAGGACTTGTGGCCAGGATCCACAAAAGGACTTAGGTTTTGCAGTGCCTAATTTGTAGGTGCCTAGAAAATCACTAGAATCCATAAGGCCTGATTGAGGTGCCTATGCTCCCTATATAATGAATGTTGAGAGATTCCTTAGAATGGGATCTACCAAAAAGCAAGCATGCTAGGTGGGGAGCTGCCTAAGCTAGACAGTGGGAGATGCCTATGAGATTATTGTATCTGAGATCTGCCCCCTCTCATAGTTTGGCATCGAGATCTGAGCTGGAAGCAGGTGCCTATCTTTGTTTGCGATCCACAGCTGGGAACCCATCCACTAGAGTAAAAAAGCTTATATGCCTATACTGTTCCATATAGGAATGGCTTAGTCAGCTGTATAACACCACACAAAACAGCTGGGGGTAGGTGAAAGTGCCCCCCTTATAACCTTTAGCCCCGCGATGAGGGAATCCACCCATGATGTTGCAGATCCAAGTTTAATTCTATCCTCTGCTTGATAAGGAGAATGGATTTGAATAGGATTCCTCCACCACTCAGGTAAGTGCCCTAAACCCTGGACTGTAGAGTCACTCACCCTTTTACTGCCCAATTAATATTTAATAGGAAACTCTTTCCAACACTCTTGTTGAAGCCATTCCACTTTGTACTCAATAATTAGAGTATCACATAGCTCAATGGTTAGGAAACTTATCAGAGAAGTAGAAGAACCCCTGTGCATAGAGGGGGGAATTGAACTAAGGTCTTCCTTATCTTGGGTGAACACACAAAACACCAGGCTAAAGACGAGGGAGGCCGGCTCTTGGCTATTTTGTGTGATTAGATATGCTCAGAGCATGTCTACAGGCAGGGCCGGCTCTACCATTTTCGCAGCCCCAAGCAAAAAAAAAAAAAAAAAACCGCTCAGAGTGCCACACCTGACCTGCCGAAGCAGGAGGGGGGTGGGGGAGACGGTGGCTCAGACTGATGCCGCTCGAACTGCCGAAGTGGAGAAAAAAAAAAAGCCGCCTGGATTCTGCCGCCCCAAGAGTGGATAGAGTGCCACCCCTTAGCATGTGCTGCCCCAGGCACATGCTTGCTCCACTGGTGCCTGGAGCCGGCCCTGCCTACAGGATCAGGCCCCACGAGCAAAATAGGCAGGGGAATGCTTATCTTCACTTTGTTTGAGGATTGTGCTGGGGCTGAGGCATGAGATAGGCTTATGAAGCAGCAGTGCACATACCAGAGGCAGAAACAGAGGTGCCTGGGGAACTTTTACAGCAGAACTTTAGGTGACCAGGAGTTTAGGCACCTAGAGGGTTCAGTGGCATCCTTGTAGGGATTTAGGTGTCTATGCCCCTTTGGGACCATTTTTTTGTGTTTTTCATGAGAAGGCAGTTATGGTATGAAATCACTCTTAGCTCTCCATATCAATATAATTACATTTTAATGATAAAGATAGAGAAAAATAGAACGGAGATTTCAAAAGAATCCACCATAAATGTTACAACAAAGTATAAAAGACACATAAATATGCAGCATACTCACATATCTACTTTATTGGCCAGGTACCTAGGGTAAATTTGTAAAGTGATGGCTCAGACCAAATGAAAGCAAAATGTATGAGTAGCAGAAAGAGTATATAAATGTTGGTTAAAATTGCTTACCAATCAAAGTAACTCCAGACTGCAGTGGCCAAATTCAGTCTCACATAGGCTCCCATAAACTTTAATGAGCTGTGCCAATTACACCAGGTCTCAGGTTATCAATATGAAGAAAAGAAGGATCAAAAAGTTTTGTCTAACGTAGCTACTTCAGTAGAGCTCCTGCCTGAGGTGAATCCCAGATTTGTTGCAATCTTTGACTGATTGCACCTGTGTCTTAAATTATCTACAGCTGAACAAACTGTGTCTGACTGGCAGAAAGTGTCTGTAAGACTCAGGCTTCCTTACATGTATATGTACAGTTGCTCCCAATCAGCTAACCTACAGAAAAGGCAGTCGTATTTTCTTCTCAGGTATGATATGGCTAATTTTGTAAGTTGGAAAAAAAGTGAAACAAACAAAATTAGGCATTTTTCTTTTATTGGGAAAACACATTAGCCTTTCTTCCCAGCTGAAGTTGTACTAATGACACACTGTATTGCTCACTTATCCAGTTTTTACTTTGGGAATTTTTAAAGAAAGTTTCCTTTCTGCTGCAGGGAAGACAAAATTTTGTAGAGGTTCAGAGAAACAAAGGCAGTTTAATATCTCTTATACCTGTATTGCAGTTCTTCATTCCCACCCCTATATGTAAAAGAGAACTTCTCCTGAGCTTAGAGAAACCTTAAAAAATAAAATGGAATGCTCCCAAAGTGTTAGAGAGGGTCTTGATTTTTAGTGATTTCCTAATCAAAAAAGGATTACAAGAAACCCAGTTCTCTGCAATGCTGTCTCTTGAGAGCTCTTCTTCATCAGCTAACTAAAATGGAAGAATAGGATATTTCTTAAGCAGATTGACCTGTTGCACTCACTAAAGTCACTATTTTTTGTTAAATTAACATAGTTGCTCTGGATGGCTGGCTGTGCTAAATTTCTGTAATTGTTAATCAGTCAGAAGTAATGTGTCAGGAATAATCAACCAGTAGACAGGTAATATACATAGAGTAATAGCACAGTACGTAGGCTTCATTGTCTACTCTATCAGTGCAATTGTATATAATTATAAAAATGTTTGACTAAAGTAAAAGACTTTCTGCATGTATTGTGAAAAGCATGGTTTAGGATTAAAAAGAAGTAAACATTTTTGGGTTTGGAGTCAGATTCTCCTTTAATAGCTTATGATCTTAAATACAATTTCAGTAACTTGATGGTGGTAACACATTTTTTTTTAAACTCTGAAAAATGGTACCCTTCTATATAATAGGTCTGCTCATTGTCAGTATTCAGTCATATCTGCTGATTTTAGACATATCTACTTCTGTTAGTTGCCATGTCCTCTTTTGCCTACACCTTTAAATCCATAATACTGTACTTGAATTCATTGTTGGAATGTGTGAACATATGTAATAGTCTTTTATGATCCTTGATGCTTGACATTTGATTACTCTAGTATATTTGTAGCTATGTAAAGATAATATGTGATCCAAAAACTACCCAGTCCTCTTACATAATTCAGGTGCAATCGATAAGACTATTCCCTTTAAAAAGAGATCTAGGCCAAGGGAAGCCCTATTTTGAATTTAACCCTTTGCTTTAGTTTGCTGCCTTTGCTTTGTAAGAACCTTTTGAAGGAAGTGCGGCAAACTTGAGACCCCCTGTTGCCCCCCATCTAAGTTTCTCTTCTGACTTGTCTCTCAATTACACAAACTTTGTTTTTGGTTTTATAATTTGATATGTTGATAAGCAGATTGCTGTTTGAATTCTGACAGTACAGTTCAAATGCATTATGAATGAGTAGAATAGAAAATGATGTAACCAGAAAGTGATGCAGATTATTTATCTAAATTCATGTTGGTGACTCTGTTTAAAAAAAAAAAAGTGTCATTCATGGATATGAATGAAGATGTAGTAGGCATTTGAAACTGAAGTGAAGCCCAGTATTCATGACAGCATGGCAAATCAGTAAGCCATGTTACCATTACTGGGCAGTGGGTCCGGAGTGGAGCATGGAGTAATAGTCTATACGAAAGGACAGTATGCCAGATCTCACTCCAGGACTTTCACTGTACCATAGCAGTGTCCTCATAGGACATTACTGTGAGGCAAGCTTGTGTGCTGTAGATTCGCATCCTGGCTTGCCATGCAGTAACTTGCCATGTAGACCAGCCCTCTTTGCATGCTGCTCCAGTTATCTCACAGATCCCTGATGCTTTTATACCTGCCCCTAGCCAAAACTGCATCTTCATTGGTTGAAAAAAGCAGGAAGAAAGTGCAGTTCAGGTCACACATCAAAATCTGCATCAGGCTTTGACTTGTTTGATTCCTTTTCCTATTGTGTATTAGAGATGTTGACCTGTTAGCTTTCTTCTTATTTTTTTTCTCCTACAAACAAACACTTCTCAGCCTTCCAGTCTGCTTACACCACCTCATTAATGTCCACATGTGAAACATATGTTTTTTTAAAACATTTATCATATTTAATAAAATGTAGACATTGATTTCTATGCAGTTTCTAGAAGTAATTTTAATGATTTCAGGGTTTTGATGTTTATAGTAAAACTGGCATGGATGCATATAACATGAAAATTTGGCATTTATGAAATGCCAGATTTCTGTAGATAAAGGAAAATTGAAAATTATCTTTACTCTATTCATTAAAATCCCTAAGTAGGTAAATAACTAATTAAACACCATCTGTTTGCTTACACTGCACTAATAAAAATGAATCTACCCTTCTATCTCTAAAACCAATTCTTTGCCAATTTTTTTTAACAGAACACTACTTCTGTGAATTTGTAGTAATAAAAAGTACCTTGGGTATTATCAGTGCTTTGTGCCTTTTGGACAATGATTTTCAGTAGTCTGTTCTTCCCCCAAATCCCTTTTTCCCTCAACAGCATTTCCATGTTTTTTGTTATACCTCAGCAGAGCAGCCAATGCATTAAGGTGTAGGGAGCAGCTGCCAGGTGATAGCCAGAGAAAGTGCTATTTTGCTTATGGACCAGCAGTGCTACGTGAGGACACAATGTGACAATTTCTCAGGGAATTCAGGACTGTGAGTCACCTTGTTGTCCCTCTCTCTGGGGTAACTTGCTGGAGCTAAAGTATGTGTCAGTGCCTGGACACTACAGGCTCTTAGCCCTCCAATCTCCTCAAAAGTTCTGCCAGCCTTTATTTTGCCTGTCAGGTTAACCTTGTGTTCACCTCCTTAAAAAGCATTCCCCTGCAGCAGTGGTGGGCAACCCGCAGCCCGTATGCAGCCCATCAGAGTAAGCTGATTGTGGGCTGCAAGACATTTTTTGTGGCATTGACCGTCCGCAGGCCTGGCCCCCTGCAGCTCCCAGTGGCTGCGGTTTGCCGTTCCCAACCAATGGGACGTGCTAACTGCCACTTCTCACGGCTCCCATTGGGCAGGAATGGTGAAGCGTGGCCACTGGGAACTGCAGGGGGCCAGGCCTGCGGACAGTCAACATCCGCAAAATGTCTCGTGGCCCGCAATCAGCTTACCCTGATGGGCCACAGGTTGCCCACCACTGCCCTACAGTACCCGGCCTCTGTCACTGGACACTCACAAAAATCACTAAGGACCCTGTCTCCAAAGAGCCAGTAGTCACACAAGCCTGTTAGACCAGCTGAGGATTCACACTTTAATATATTGCACTTAGGTGAACTTATAGTAAAACCATGAATACATTTATTAAAAAAGAACAGAGATTTAGGTTAAAGATAATAGAAGCAGAAAATGGTTCCAAATAAATGGTCCAGAAAACCTTTGAAAAATATGTTTGCTTTTGTTCCTCAGAGTGCTGGCTCCATGTCCCCTTTTCTCATCCTCTTGTTAATTTGATTTTCCTGTTGACTTCATATGCAAATATAATTTCCATTGTCTTTAGCCTACTTTGCTCTGTTTACATTCAAGACCTAGACAGACAGGCAAATCAACCTTCCTTTGTCTGGGACAAAATTGTTTACCAACTGGGCTGGTTTGAGCATATTTTTGGTACACAGACCTGCAACTTCTTGATTGTTTCCGGTACATACATTACACAATGATTATGATGACCAATATGATAGAAATTTTCATCTGATAGTTTATATGACATTCTTTATAGAAAAATACCATGACAAATGTGTTAGATGTAGTGAGTTTGTTAGGTATGATAGAAGTTGCTGTTACATGACAGTGAAACCTTTGCCAATGGGCATTGAGCAGCTCTTGGGATCGCACAGGGTAACATGACAAGATGACAAAACTTATGAGTTAATAAAAACTAATCAAAACAGGGTTGTCTCTCCATCCTGGGATATCTGGTCACCATGACTAACTTCAGAGCAAATCAAATGTTAATCCTGAGGGACCTACATGTGTTTCATGAAGAAGCACATCTGATTCTGGGCCAAGTGGTTGGATCATTGATACATATGATTAAATGGTAACTCTGTATGTTTTTCAGAAGATCATAGTCTATATTGGTTGGTAGCACTGTGGGCTTACTGGCTACCCAATCCTCTCTGTAGATGTCCGCTGAAATCTTGTCTGTAACGGGGTTCTGGAGGTACAGCCTGGAACTGTGGGACTGCTGTGCCCCCTTAACTCTCCAGCCCGGGCTGTTTCTCACAATACTTTGCTAGTGACAAGCAGCAAACCCCTCCAGGTGCAGTTATCATTCAGTCAACATTCAGGGATACATCCAGCTAAATTGCGTGAATGCTCTTGAACCATATACAGGGAAATACCAGCAAATACTCCCACTCTTGCACCCCAGAAATGGACCACCTTACACTGCTCAAGACATTCACTTGAGCAATGCTAGCTCATTAATTAGTTTGCCACTTCAGCAAAGGATAGTGAACATGCACTATCCTTTGTAATCTGAGAAGATTCCCCAATTCACTGGTAAGGATAAAACATTAAAATGTATTAACTACAGAAAAATAGATTTTAGGTGACTATAAGTGGTAGGCATGAAGGTCAAAGATAGTTATCTAAGAAAATAAAAAGTAAATGCATTCTAAATCCTAAACTTTCAGACTAAGCAAGATTTTAATCAAACAGCTTTTCTCACCTGATTGGACATTGCAGGCAGGTTACAGTTCTTAATAAACAAGCTGATTTTTTTCTTTTCAGCCTGGGACCAATCTCCTCAGTTCGAAGTCTTTGTCTTCCTAGCATGCTTGTTGCCTTCAGAGTAGGTGGGGGAGGAGGGAGGTGGTGTTATGGTGCCACTGTTCCTTATTTTATATTCCCTTGGACATGAACTGAGAAGGTACTAGCCCAGGCATGTCCTGGCGAGCCTTGCTGAGTCACAGAGTTGAGCAGTCCTCATTGTGCAGTGCTTGTGCAATTGCCTTGTTTAGAATTGTAAATCTTTTGTTTATAATTCCCCTACTGATCAATCATCATTTAACACCCGCCTGGGTGTGGGTCACCACCTTTGTTGCCACTGAAGATCCTGCAGTGGGCATCTCGCAGTCTCACATCATTGTTCAGTAACAACCATATAGCGAAATCCCATTTATTTTGACAATAAAAATCATAATCATACTGAATGCATTGTACAGTAATATCTAAGACTATGAATCTTTGATAGTCAGCCATCATGTGGTCCTTTATGTATTGCAGATACTACAATTAATGCACATTGCATATGTAAATGGTTTTTTTAAGTTTGTAGAGCTATGTCAAATCTATTTTGGAAAAACAACCACCACCACCACCCACATCCAGGCACCTCAAAATAGCTTTATTGAAGGGCTACTCATTGGTCAGATATTTATACTGCCCTAATAGTCTCCAGAACTGATGACTACTGTCTTTATAGAACAGAATTACCATTGCATTTTTAAAATAACATACTTCATACAAACTGTCAAAAATATTTCTATTGGTTTTTAGATACAGAAATTAGTTTGGAGATGTAGTGGTGGGGGCAAATAATTCATTTCTAATATATGTATCAATGAGTTACAGCAAGAATGAATTGGGCTCAGATTTGTTTTCCTGAGCAGCTCTTGCACATGTATAAAATGAAAATGAGGTTCAGAGTTTAAGTTTGAGTTAAAATTCACAATTTGGAAAGATACATGTAAACTTGGTTTGTGGGTTTCGTTTCCCCCCCCCCCCAATTGGAGAGAACACAAGGATACAGTCATGGGAGAGGGGAAATGTGAGGAGATTGCTGCCAAATTTAGGCAAGTGCCTTATGCACTCTGTAGCATGTTAGAGCTAAGTCTTACCACAAAACTTTGTGTGACAGTGTTACACTCAGTAATGTGACAAAAAGGGTATTGTTACAAAATAACACAATAATTCCACATTGTACAATTCTAAAAATTAATTGTAAGTGAAAATCCAGGTAATGTTTGTTTATGATTATGGTAACAAGAATGTTATGCTTGTGGGGTGTAGGAGCTCTGAAGAGGGGAGTCTGGCTGGGGAAGGTGTGGGAGAGGGTGCTTGTCTCAAGCACTATCTTGGGAGGGGGTTGAAAGGCTCAGTGAGGTAGGGGTTGCCATTCCAGGCTCTTAAACTCTGTGGGAACCAAAGTAAAATATTTATTTATTTGTCTGGCCACTTGGTTCCACTTTGTACAAGGTAATCAGGTCATAGGCATAGTTTTATGGAAGTCCTGAAGAGAGACTTTTTTGTTACAGATGAATATTTATGAAAGCTGGTTGATATATTAATCCTAGTTAGACTTATTCCTGAAAAGGTTGATTGTTCTCCCTTCCTCCCCTGTATTTCCAAAGAGCTGTAATTACACAAATGTAATAACCTCTTTTTTTCATAGTGTCCAATAATGCAATGGCTGGAGGACAAGAGAGCATCAGAGTAATTGGGTGGACATGTTGGATATTAATGGTAATTCTGATGGTGTGGAGTCACCAGACCAGTGGACAAGGGCAAGGTAAGCTCTAATGTTTTCTGATAATCAACTGTTTATTGATCACTGAAACAATGTGGAGGTGAGGTCAGGACATATGATTACTTGAGAAGTTTGTCATTGTTTAGTACTGTGTGTATTTTGACTATTATTAACTAGAGCTGATTGGAAAATGGAGGATGGGGTGGAGGAGGAGTTTCTATGGAAAACTTTGACTTTTTGGTGAAAAATCAAAATGCAAACACTTTGAATTGGAAAAGCTGTCTATAGTGCCTCAAGCTCCCATTTTCCTCTATAGCTCAGGCTCCCAGGCTGAATATCCCATAGTATACCATAGACTCACCTCTTGGTAAGGGGAGGTGATATATCATGGGGGTTGCATGATCATGGTGCATAATTGGAGACATAATATGGCTGGGGAGCTTGGCCCATAGTGGAGTATGGTGATCTGAGGCAACTAAATTACAAGTCATCTCCTAGGCACCACAGCAGCATATCCAAAGAAAGTTATTTTGTGTTTTGGCTCTTATTTTTTTGTCAAAAAAAATATTCCATGGAAAACAGGAAAGAAAAAAAAATTTTGATGAGAAAATTTTGATCAGTTAAGTTACTAACTGTTCAACTTTTTTTATGAAAGTGGCTGGCTTGCAATTTTTCAAACATTTTGCTTGCATTTAAGTCTTTAGTCATGTATGATTCTGGGAAACTTCAGATTGTTTCAGCTCTGAAGTTAATTGGATGTGATGTAAACTATTGTTTGAAGAAAGGTGAAAACAATCACGTTCTTTACAGATTAAAAAGCACATGTTGCATTTTCAGTGTGAAACCTGAATATGAAGTCAAATATGTTGTTTACTGTGGCTTTATTGTTTTTGACGATACTGTAAGCAATATGAAATGTAATATTCAAGGTATCTAAAGAGCACCAACCTCACTTTCAGATAACTCTGCCATTTTGCCAGGGCCGGCTCCAGCTTTTTTACTGCCTCAAGCGGCGAAGAGAAAGAGAAGAGGAAAAAGGGGGAACCCCCCCTCCCCCGTGATTGGTGGCTGGTATACCGCGCCACTTCATTCTTCGGCACAATTCAGCGGCCGCTCCTTCTGTCCGAGAGGGACTGAGGGACCTGCCGCCAAAGACATGGATGTGCCGCCCCCTTCCAAGGGCTGCCTCAAGCACCAGCTTGCTGCACTGATGCCTGGAGCCGGCCCTGCATTTTGCATTTGTGTTGGTTTGTTTATTTTCTTGAAAGTGTCTCCATTTCTGCCTTGAAGGATAATCTTTGTTGATAATTTTGAGATAGGAAAGAATAACAGATTACTGAAAAAAAGGAAGGGAGAGAAAAGCTTGTATTTTTTGTGTGTGAAACAGTGAATATTTTCACGCCCTGGGAGTAAGTGATAATTTGAGTCATTGAAGTGAAGGGGAAAAGTGAATAGAAATTCCTTTGTGAGATATGCTAAGCTTACTTTAGGAAAATAACCTTGCAGCTCCTCTGTAATATTATCATGTCCTCAATTTACTCAGCTAAGAGGGAAAAAAAGGTGTAGTTTTTCAACTAAAGTTTTCTGTATACTATTTTGATTAATAACTGTAAAGAATGCTGACTAACAAATTTATTTGGGCATAAACTTTTATAGGCTAAAACCCACTTCATCAGATGCATGCAGTGGAAAATATAATAGGAAGATATACAGTCAAACCCCACCATAACGCAAAATCGCATATAATGCGATTGCAGGTTGGCTCCCCTTTAAGGTACAGTATAATACAGTATGATACTGTACCAACAGTCCCCAACACCATAGCAGGGGAGAGAAGCTGCAGCCCCGCACCTGCTGGGGACAGAGAATTCTGAGGCTGCTGGCGCCGGTGCTCTCTGTCCCCAGCAGGCGGGGAGCCGCGGCTCCTCTTGTAGCCGGAGGGAAGCCATGGCCCCGCGCCTGCCAGGGACAGAGACCACTGGTGCCTGCAGCCCTGTAGTTCTCTGTCTCCGGCAGGCGCGGGTCCGCGGCTCCTCTTGAAGCAGAAGGGAAGCCGCGGCCCCGCACCTGCCAGGGACAGAGAGCACCGGTGCCCGCAGCCCCGGAGTTCTCTGTCCCTGGCAGGCAGGAGGCTGTGGCTCCTCTCCCCTGCTGGGCACTAGGCACCAGGGGCACTAGGTGGCGTACCTCAATGCACCGCTTTGGGGACCACCTGACTGATTTGAAACCCCGCTATACCGTGACCCCGCATTTAGCGCGATGGGATTTTTTGGACCCCAAAGGTCACATTATAGCGGAGTTTCACTGTATATACACAGAGAACATGAAAAAATGGGGGTTGCCATACCAACTCTAATGAGACTAATCAATTAAGGTGGGCTATTTTCAGCAGGAGAAAAAAAATATCAGGATGGCCCATTTCAAAAAGTTGACAAGAAGGTGTGAGTAACAGTAGGGGAAAATTAACATGGGGAAATAGTTTTTAGTTTGTGTAATGACCCATCCACTCCCAGTCTTTATTCAAGCCTAATTTAATGGTGTCCAGTTTGCAAATTAATTCCAGTTCTGCAGTTTCTTGTTGGAGTCTGTTTGTTTTTTTTTCTGTTGAAGAATTGCGACTTTTAGGTCTGTAATTGAGTGTTCAGGGAGGTTGAAGTGATCTCCGATTGATTTTTGAATTTTATAATTCTTGATGTCTGATTTGTGTCCATTTATCCTTTTGCATAGAGACCGTCCGGTTTGGCCAATGTACTGGCAGAGGGGAATTAATGTCACATTGGTAGATGTGCAGGTGCATGAGCCCCTGATGGTGTGGCTGATGTGATTAGATCCTATGATGGTGTCCCTTGAATAGATATGTTGGCAATGGGCTTTGTTGAAAGGATAGGTTCCTGGGTTAGTGTTTTTGTTGTGTGGTGTGTGGCTGCTGGTGAGTATTTGCTCAGGTTGGGGGGCTGTCTGCAAGCGAGGACTGGCCTGTCTCCCAAGATCTATGAGAGTGAGGGATCATCCTACAGGATAGGTTGTAGATCCTTGATCATGCGCTGGAGAGATTTTAATTGGGGGCTGAAGGTGACGGCTAGTGGCATTCTGTTACTTTATTTGTTGGGCCTGTCCTGTAGTAGGTGACTTCTCGATACTCTTCTGGGTACCCTTGATAGAGATCTTGTAGGTGTTTGTCTCTGTCTGAGGGATTGGAGCAAATGCCTCTCCTGCACATCATTAACTTGTGTGGCATTTTCCCAAGTAGTGCCCTGATCCTGCAGATACTTACATAACTGCAAATAAGTTTAGCACCGGTGGAACTGTTTGAAAGATTGGGGCTCAAGGGCCTAATCCAAAATCCATAGTAGTAAGTGGAAATCTGCCACTTATTTTAATAGGCTTTGGATCAGATCCAATACAAACAGCTACAGCAGATCTCTAGGTGTGACTTCATATACTGAAGTTTTTTGACGGATGCAAACTGTTTCTATACAGAGGTGATTTTATTTTTTAGATGTTTGAAGTAAACTTGTGAAAACAAAGTTTTAATGAATGCACTGTTACTTTCACTTTGGTTGCAGCATGTGGCTTGGAAAATGCATCTATTTTGAAAATTACCCAGTATGCTGATTATGTATTGTATGCAATAATGACCTGCAACAAGTATGGTAAAATCCTATGCAATGCCTTAATACCTGTGTGATGAACATTTTGATTCTATTTATGAAGGAAAAGTACAAAAATTAATATCTAAACATGTATTTTTAATACTAGGGCTATTTGTTGGACAATGTATAAAACATTACTTAATTTCCTATAACTCTTCTGTCTTCCTTGACAGAAAAAGGCCATATGTTTTGTAAATGACATAAAACAATGTAGTCGAATACCTTAATCCATTATTTTCACAAATTCTGTTGCTTATTAAAATTTGCAAGGTTGTTACATGGTTCATGAATAACCAGAAGTAGGGTCAAATATGCATAATATAATCAAGTTGAATGTATTTCAGTTTTGGCAGAATTGATGAGCTCTGTGATGACTGAGGTTTACCATATGCCTTTAGTTTAGATACTTTCTAGTATGTGTTAACACTTGCCACTGCTACCAATGGCTACATGAAATTTAAAGTGACTAATTTACTGTCAATGTAGAGATACATTAAAATCTAGCAGAAATAATCCAACAGATTTTTATGGATGATTCAAATACTGTGTCTGAATGAACATTTTGTAACTGATTTGAGTTACAGTAACTATACCCTTTAATCCCCTAATGTTTTTACTTAAAAATAATTTGAAGAAATTAATATGCTTGGAATAAAGAATGAAGTCTTTATGGAGTCTAATTATAGATGTAGCAAAGAATCCTGTGGCATCCGACGAAGTGGGTATTCACCCACGAAAGCTCATGCTGCAAAACGTCTGTTAGTCTATAAGGTGCCACAGGATTCTTTGCTGCTTTTACAGATCCAGACTAACACGGCTACCCCTCTGATAATTATAGATGTGTATTATTGACAGGACTCATTATCATACTTTGTTTATCCCCATTAATCATGTCCAAAAAGTAATTTCATCAGGTACACCAAGTAGTAATATTGAAATAAACTCCAGCAGTAACTAATTATTCACGTTTTCCTTATAATAGTCTATATGTGCTCTGAATTATTTTGAGAAACATATCTATTTAATACTAGCACTGAATATAGATGCTAATTCAGCCCGCAGATATATGGACCTAATTTTCATTGACTTCGGGTGGTAGCGTGCATGTGCCAGAAAGATAAATTTATCCCTCTGCCCTTCCATAATGAGGTAGGGGTGTGTGTGTGTGTGTGTGTGAGAGAGAGAGAGAGAGAGTAAAACTCTCGCCTCCCCAGTAAAGCAAAGTCTTATTAAGTGAAAGATGTGAACAAACATTTATTGGGAGGATTTGAGTTTCACTTTGAAGACTGCTATTCATCCTGCTTACTGACATGATTTTAGTATATTTTCAAGAGCAAAATATTTGACTAGAAAAATGTGGCAAAGAGCAAACCATATACCGTTAGTCCAGATTAACTGATTTAGAGTAAATGAAGCAACAATATAGGAAAGCATAAAAGCCAAGTCTCCATAGGAGAGCACAGCATCTCACCTCTGTGGAATATTGCATCAGCTCTGCCTCTCAAAGTGGCAATTGCCCCTACAAACACTTTTATAGCTTGAAGCTCAGTATAATAATTTACACTAAACTTTTTATCTAATCAGATCATATGAACATAATGTATGAAGTATAGGCATATAACACTTGAAAATATTTTGAGACAATAAACTGAGTACATTTAAAAAAACCTTACTTTATAAAATAAAGTAAAGTAAGGGCTTGTCTACACCATGTAGCAATGCACACTACAGATCTGTAAATTGTAAAGTGAACTAATGTGTTACACACTAACTGGCTCATATAGAATCTGCTGGCTTGCACTAAATTTGGTGGTTGGTATTAAAGTAGCACAATATTTCAGATGTCATTTAGTTGCATATCTAAAAGCTTTTAGTTATGGATCAACATTTTTTTTTCCAATAGTGGCAATATAAGGTTCCATATTCACTGTCTCACTAATTTCCATATTAAATGTATTCAATGTCCTTTTATATGGAAGCTATTTTTAACTGCCAGCATTCATATTTAATCTGGGTTATGACAGTCAAGCTGGGTTCATCACTGTTTTTATATATATATATAATATAAAAAAAAAAGTTCGGCAGGCACAAACAAAACACAACCACCTTCCTGCCCCCACAGAAAACCCACCAAACCAGATAAATACAAAACTCTTACCTAACTAATTTGTTACTCTAAAGCCCTGTTGTTCAGTATTTTCTTAAGCAAATTTTACACTGACACCAATAGAGGCAGATTTGGCTGTGGGCACTCTGACTTGAGGGAACCTAGAAATATAAAGGAGAATCTCTGCTTCTATTTAATACATTTGAGTAAAAACTTCAGCATTTGTCATTTCAGCGCTATGCACTACACATGGACATAAAGAGAACTGGACAAAACAAGAAGAACACAATTAAATACAACTCTCTCACTATTCCAGATTTAGGCACATCGCCAGAGAGAAGTTAAGACATATGGATGCATATACACAAGGAACAGCTTCTGAATCACAAAACACTTTCTCCCAGAACAATCTACTCACACCAGAAAAAAATCCAACATGCTCTTTCAAATACTAACACCAAACTCAAACAAAAGCCTCTCATTTTTAAACTGCTATTCTGTTGAGTCTCATTTCCACATACTGGCCCAAATTAGATTCTGGAGTAACTCCATTGAAGTCAATGGAATTATACAAGAGATAGATTTAACCCACGCTGTCAGCAGCTTGTCTATCAATTGTTAGAATTTTGCTAATGAATACAATATGTGCACCAACTATAATAAAAATATGGAAGAAAGCTCCATGTATTATCTTAGCCAGAATTCATAGAAATCAAAAGAGTATAAGCAATGTAAACCTTGTAATTAACATTGGACTAATCTTATGAAGTGGGGAATGTAAGTTTCCATGGGCAACAAAAAAGATGAACTGATGTTTTAGACCATAGCAGCGTGCAGTTCAATATAAAGTGGGCTTGTTTCAAAAGAAACGAGCCTCTTTCCAGCTACTGTCTGGAACATTAACTATTTTTATTTCTTTAATATGAGAGAACAGGATGTCTGGCTGTTGGCTTTGCTAGTGCCTATTAGTTTGTCTGGTAATGTAATGAAGGGACCTACTTTATATATTTAAAATTTTTAAAAGTGATTATTGACTCTGGATGTCTCAATTTTTGGGTCCCTCTCTTGAGATGCCTTAAAGGGAGCTTATCTTTTTTTTCAGAATGATGGGCATCTTTCCTCTGAAAACCAGGCCCCTTAAAGTGACTCAAGTTGGGCACCCCAAAATTAAGGCATCTAAAGTCATGAGTTACTTTTAAAAAAAATGAGGGCCACTGGTACATAACTTACACTAGTTTTTATTTATTTTAATTGCTCTGTTGTATAAACATGATAAAACCAGTTCAGCAAAAAGTTTCTAATTTTGGCAGCTAAAAGGCATGGAACCACGAGGTCATGTTATTCTAACTAGCATCTTGCTCTTCTATTCCCCAAACTCCTACTTAAACAGTTAAAACTAAGACATAATTCATCTTTTGAAACACAGGAGTTACAAATTAATGCTTTATAGTATTTGAAAGATGGCACACTAAGTTCTTCTAGATGACATAAGGCACAGTTTTCTTGGTCTAGTGGTTCTCAAGATAGTGGCTGGTAAAATCCTATTGGAATCGAAATGGTAACAAAAGCTATATATTTGTTAGAATGATGTAATCTCAGTACTAGCCCTTGTGGATTTTAAGATATTAAACTTGAAAATAGTTACTGATTCCTCAGCCCAACACAATCTTTTCACCACTTCTCCAGAAGTGAATATGGCAGACTCCATGGACCAGGGTGCCTTTTTAAATCTTTAGTTCCCCAAATACATACTGTTTGGACATCAGCCTGTGAAACCCTAATTTAGCCTCTTTGTGCCTATGCTTTATGCTACAGACTGTAATTACATGATCACTTACTGTTATTTTTCCACAGGACCCCTGAATCATTCAGTGCACAGACTGGCCTCACAAGGAGGCCAAATTAAGGTTGCATCAGCAACTGTCAATCTGGCATTTCCCTAGTTTTTGAGTGCTTAACTTTGCAAATTAAATGTTCTTTCAACATAATTTTTGTATACAAGATGGATACACTGTACAGATATATTTTTATTTAAAAATATATACAGCAACCATACACTTTCAGTCTGACTGTAATGTCTTAAATTTAGATGAAGGGAAATGGTAAGCTATGAATAAACAGAAGCAAATTTGTGTGAGTTTTTGCTCCAACATGCTGCATCAACTGTACCTTACAAAATGGCAACTGCACCTGCAAACAGCAGACTCCTAGAAAATTAAAGCTGCAATATAGGAAAAGCAAAATGATTTACATAGCTGCAAAGATGATAAACTTATGAGAGGTATGCTAGATAATATAAATTTAGGGCAGGCTTAGTACAATTAACCTGATATGAATGGGACTAGACAGAGTAGTGAGGGACTTATTCGGTGACCTTGAAAGTCAAAGCCACATTGATTTGTTTGTAAGTGTTAAACTTTATTGCCCTCAAAAGTCTAATTTTTCTCACTTCAAGAGCCAGATTTTACTTATCCCTTACGCAGTCTGCAATGTGAGGAGAGTAGTAAAGAGCCTGTCCCTTTTGCATGGACCATTCAACAACCAGACAGAATTGGAGTCAGTAGGCTCCTAAATTTCTCCCACAGTGGTACATGTCTCCTCAAACTGTTTGTAGACTAGGCAGACCTATGGTTCCACACCTTCCATGCACTGATCAGTGGTGGTAATTGGCCATGTGGAGGAGAAGAATGTGCTGTGTCCCTTTTAATGGGGTAAAGCACTTTGTGCATTTCCCCCCTCCATACTCGGAGCTCCAGGAAACCTTCTGAGATCACAAAGGCTGCTTAAGGGAACAGAGGAGCCAAATCCCCTAGTTTTGAAAATCTCAGTCTTTGCCTTAATTAAATACAAGAGTTCTCAAAAATGTTAGAGCAGCTGATGTGTGTATATATATATTCAAGTATTTGAATGTAATCCATATGGATATAAATTACTACACATACTAGTCTGAAGAAAGTGTTCTGAAATTGATGTGTATTTCAGATATTTTCAACGAAAGTTTTAGGAAAGAAGCATAAGTCTCCATGTACGAGGACAGTAGGATGTTGGGAGCAGTTATTAGTTTCTCAGCATTTGTGTGCCAGCTTCTGTTGCTATAGAAACAGTTTTTGATGACCACCTAGTAGCAAGAAATTAAGTTTATAACTGGTCAATCTAGTGACCTAGTGCACAAGGATCTTTTAAAATACGAGGAACATTCAGTGACCTGAACCTAAATCAGAAAGTGTTGATCATTTTTTGTTAAACACTACTAGTCGCTTTTGTGAACAAGGAAAGACTATGTTAGTATATATAAAATTACTTAAGGAACACTCTTTACACAGTTCATGTAACTGCAACTATAAAACTTTGATAAAATCTAATAATTAATAAAAGGGTATCGGAAATACCAAATGTGTAGCCTTGTAGGAAATACAAATTGAGGAAGAAAAATTAAATATACCCAAATGGTGGGAATAGTTAGAAAAGACTAACATATGTGAATGTCAATACATTTTAATGTTGTTGTCCGGAATACATTCTTAAATGAATGACTAATGCAGTTTTATTGGGATCTTGTCCAGTGAAAGATTGGCCCAGGTACAAAACTATATTATATAACTATCAGAATGTAATAGAGATTTCATTATTAAGGCTTTCATTTGTAAAGAAATAAAAAACTTAATGGAGAACTTTCAATAAGGCAAGTTAAAGAGCAGGAATCAGAACTATTAGGTAACCCCCTCCCCTCAGTATTTGTCATATTTGTTAACTATAACAGGCACATTCTTTGTTTTGAGAAATATGATAAAAATACAATTCATAAAATTAATGTCAATTGCAGTATGGCTCTTTCTAATGCCTGACATGCTATATGTTGGGGTATCTTATACTGTGTGCTGGGCTTTACCACAGCTGCTTTTGTTTTTGATTTGGAATATGCAGAGATCTCATTTGTGGGCAGAGTGAACCCATCACAGAAGATTAAGATATAGAAGAGAATTGTTAAAGCTTAATTCTAGGTTTCAAGAAGCCAGACTTAAATCTGGTATCAGTGCTGGAAGTCCCATGAAGGCTTGTTTGCTACTAGTTCATTTCACTTTGAAAAAGACACCTTTGGTTAATTAAGATGTATTATTTAGTAGAGCTCATTTGAAATTGACGCTTTTCACTGAAACAGCTAATGTTTACAAAAAATGGAAAATAATTCATTAAATGTTCACAATTTCTCCCCTGGTTTTAAAGCAACTCTCTTATTTAGTTTTGTGAGTTGTTTCACTTGTGATACATAGAATGGTGAGAGTTCCACAACTAAGATTTCTATATGAAATTATTCATAACAGTTGCTACTTGGTGTAAAGTGCATCTCAGCATTCGGTATAATACTGGATTTAGAGAGTCAAATGCCAAAAACTTAACTAACAACACAGAATTAATGTTACAGCCCCCCGGCAATAAACGTTGTCTTTTGTGCACTTCCATGGTGTACAAACACATACTTCCTGTTTCAAATGATTTTCAGATTCATATTTAGATTATAAAGGATGGGAGGAGAAAGTGTGGCATAGAGAGTAAACATGGCTTGACGAAGGTCATGCAACGGATAAACGACTGAGCTGGGAAGAAAAGCCAGGTTCCTTGACTCTCAGTCCAGCACCACGTCTTATAGACCATTCTGCTTCTCAAAAGTGGAGCTGGGCTTCATCAATAATATGGTGTCATTGCTGACCATTCCTGTAGAAGGCCTTAGTGATACAGTATCAGCATATAAATCTGTGGCTTGTTTTCTGAAGCAATAGAACATAATCTTTTACTTAACCTTTGCCTCTTTTACTTAACCTTTGCCTCTCTTACATTATGCAGTCTTATTAATGAATGACAATGGTATTTTGCAAAGAGGAGAATTTTTCAAGTGTTTGACCGTAAGCACTTAAAGTTAGCAAGCACTTCAGTGTATTTGCTAAAGATTAATAACAAATACTGCCTTTTTGAGAGACATTTGTCACCAACAGAACTACCCCATTTCCAGTAATATTAGGCAAAAAAAGCTAAGTAAACTATTGAGTTTCTTGTCGGGATGTTTTGTCCTTAAGTAAGTCCACATTTCCTTCCATCTCTGCCCCTCCCATGCCTTGAGGATTGTATATGGAAAAGATAAGTACACAAGCTGTGTCACATTTGGCAAAATGACACCTATAATATGCAACTGCATGTATCTTGTTGGAATTTTGTTGAACTCCTACATTAATTTGGAATTATAGGCACAAGAATTTCTTGTTTTCAATCAGTGAGATTTCTATTTTTCATATATTCTTCATGAAAACGTGGGCACTGTGCAAGTTAATACCACACACACACACACACACACACACACACTTCTTAAAAAATCATCTTCATTGACTTTCATAAGGAAAAAAGTAACATAAGCATTCAGACATTTTTTCCATTGTATTGCCAACAGTTAGAAAACAGTGTTACAGATATTCTCAAAATTAGTAAATTAAGCCAACATCTCAAATAGTGCATTTAAATATAATTTTTACTGAGCATATAATAATGTAATTTCAAACAATTAGCACAAAATGAACATCCATTCTGACACAGTTCATATAAAAATATGGATATTAAGTAGAAGTATCTAATTATAAATAGCATGAGACTAATACATACTGCACAGAGGTGTGCAGGTATTATAGTGACAGATAAGGAACCATAATAACTCATTTGATGTAAGAAGCATTATGATGGATTTAAAATTCCAGTTAAAACTGAGTGTAGTTTGATTAAATCCTGAGTGTGCTAAACAGATAATTTAGGGGTTTCCTATGAACATTCTGTATGTAATTTTGAGATGGTTTCCACTCTTTTGGTAAAGTAGTTGTTTGCTTATTTTGTACATATGATTATATTTTTCCTGTTTAACTTCTTAATATTTCCTTTATATGCCTTTTTATATTCTAATGATTTACATCCAGGAAAAATGTATTTTTATCCCCATAGTAGAATTACTCAGACTTTCAACCCTGATTTTTGTGTGGTTCAGGATTCTGTGTAAACCTCACAGGTAAGTCTACAAGCATACACTGCCTAAACCCAGGCTTTTGGCCTGAGACTCCACCTTTGGGAGAGTAGTCTATGCCCTCATGGCTTATTGTGAATCAGTAGCTCTGGGTGACATGGCTGCTGAAATTGAAAAATAATGTAGAAAATGATGAATAGTTTTGTTTAGGGGGGAAGAGAGATGGGTCCCATTTGTGAAGGCAGTAAATAAAACAATTCTTTACTTCCTGAAAACCAACACTTTCTAGGTAGGGGCTATGTTTTATTGAGTTTTATTTATTTATTGGGTAAAGTAAATTTTTCACCCAAATGGCAGAGGGAAGCTGCCATTTTCCATCGTAGGCAGGATTTTTGACTGGAAATTAGCTGAGGTTGTTTGATTATCCTTTTATATGAAAGGATACAGAGGAAGCTTCTTTTATCTGTAACATCATTTTACCTGTGAGATACAGTGAGACTCTTCTATCTCAGGAGAGGGTAAAATGGGAAATCCACATTTTAATTGCATTAGAAGTACCTCTGTTTATCTGCAATAAAATTAATTTCATTTTTTTTTAGTGTATGTAACAGAACTAAACCAAAAGTTACTCTCATTTTTTTCAACTTATGGGGATTCGTATTTCATATTGTGTGGAGTAAGGAGAATGCTGCAACTGTGAGGGGCTGCTTTTCATTTTGAGTTTTGGACTGGCAAGAACACGGAGCTCCAAAGCAACCTCCACTGCTCTGTCCTCACTGCTGTTCTCTCCCCCAGATAGACCTCACTTACTATTTTAAATGCTCAGCAACCTGCAAAACATGTCTCTATCTCACATGCAGCAATATATCTCAGTAACTTGCTCCTCCTTTACCACTTTCCTTAGGGGTTGCTGAGTGGCTACTCTGCATTCTTGAGATGTGAGGAGGGCCTTCTGCTCCCATTATCCTGCCAAAGATCTTGTGGAGAGCAGAAAGCCGGTTGCTCGCACAGTGGGCAACAAAGGTGTAGGAAACAGTACCAGCTGACTAAAAGTGGGATCTAAAAGATCACCATGTTACAGTTCTATACACAAAGAGCAACCACATCTTCTCAATGTGAATGGTTGATTTTTAGGTGAAGGGCAACCAACAAAACAAGAGATAACAAAAGTAAGGTCTCCACGAGACGCTGCACACCATGTATCCCTTCAACAGGTTGAAGCAACCGTATGTCAAAACAATGGCTAGTTCTGAAGAAAAATGGCTTTTACAAATATGCCTTTATTTGCTATGTGCTGCTCCTGTATGCCAGTTACATAGCTAAATATATTAACTGAGAACCACCTAGAATCAGTTGTGAAGCATCCAGCTGTGTGCATGTTTGGGATTCATGCTACTCATGACACTAACTTGTATTGTTAGTGGATCAAACCTTTTAGTGACTTCAGGCTCCTACCACTCTTGGGGGCAGATTCACAATTCTGTTTAGTAAAGAATTTTTGCTTCTGGTTCCATAACTGAATAAGACATGTGCATCTTCTATAATGGAAGATATAGGCCCTCTGGGGACAAAATCATTCCAATCTCCTCTAATTACCACCTTTCCAAAGCCAGGGAGGCAACAGCAGAAGTTGACTGAGTATAAGTGATTCCTTCTGTGTGGTCTGATTATCAGCAAGGGGAAGGCAGTTAAGTTTGCCCAAAAACCAGGCAGGGAAGGCAACGGTTCATTGTATTCCCCTAATAAAAGGGATGATTGTGAGAATGAGGTTGGGTTGGAAAGAGACCTTCAGGGAGATGATTACCACAAGTGTTAGGAAAAATTGTCAAATTCCAGACTTTCAAAGTTGGTTCCCCTTTGCAGGGTTCAAAACAGACCATTTTTGTTTTCTTTTGTTTTTCGTTAAACTATTTTATCAGTATTTTTATTTAACCTGTCAGGAAAGCTGTTGAGGTAATGACCTAAACCTAACATTTTGGTAAATGAAAAAATTCAGTAATAGTTTTGATTAAAAATTTTAGAAAAATATGATGGGATATGGAATACTGTTACATTTTAATGTCCACACTTTAAAAAATGATCAACTGAAAAACACTAAGTATGTTTCAAGGTCTGGAAAATGCCTTGTGGAGGGAGACTAAATCTCAATCTATTTAGTTTAACAAAGAAAAGATTATGAGGTCATATCTGCATGTGAATATTTGCACCTATTTAAAGTGTTGTGTGTTTACCCTTGTGCATGACTATACGTAGGCATCTGGTAGGGGCTAACTTTTTCAGATTTTGCACAGATATTTAGCATGTGAGTTTTGAAAACTTTATCTTGTTTAGTGGGGATGACATAAGAATGATTACTACATAGTAGACAAGCAGTAAATAAAATTACCCCATACTCATTGCCTTTTTGTTCTACATGAAAAATGTGCTTAAATTTAGTTCACAATGGACAAATGTCCACATCACAAAAACTACTGCCATGTTTTGTAATAATTGGAATCTTTAGTGTCCATCTCAGTAGGTAGGTTTAGGATTGAAATGATGACAGAGTGGCATTATTCTCTCATTGATAGAGGGACTCACTACAGGGGTTGAGGTATGTTGGGACAGTGTGGGGAGGGTTTCTTCCTGTGATGTAGTTATCTTGTCTGTGGCTAAAAAGAGGTCTTTGGTGTCTAGGCCTGTAAACTTAGCGTGTTCATAAAAAGTAAATTACACATAAGAGACAGGAAAAGAGCCTTTACCCAGTATGATTTTTTTTTTTGAAAACTACAGTGTTATTAGACATCATTCAAAGTAAACCTCTCGTTTTTTTTCCCACTTTAAAAAACATTATGGCTTTCTCTGGCTCCAACAAAATGTATGAGCCTCAGATGTGTTCTTGGCAGTCACTGTGGTATTACTCAGGAAAGTTTCATAGAAATAAGAAAAATTGGCACTAAAGAGAATGATACAATGTATGCAGTATAAAACATTTTAATGCTGGAGTCTGTACAAGTTCTAAATGTACTAATGTAAATTTATTGAAATTCAGCTTGGCATTTTATTTATATTCCATTTTAAATGAATGCAGATCAGGAGTTGGCATTTATAAGTTTAAAAAAAAAACTTACCATACCATACTGATCTTCGCAAGTTGAATGGACTATTTAAAAGGATACTCTTGAATCAAGTGCATATAGTATAGTTTAAACAGATTTGCTTTATGCATTTTACTTAAAATTTAATGAATTTAAAAATACTATTTCCCTTCTCTTTGTCATATATATAATAAAACCTAACATAGTGAATGCTAATGGAAAGGAGGTAGGTTTAGAAGATAAAATAAAAAAAAGAACAAGTTAAAAATCACTTAGAAAAGTTAGATGCCTGCAAATCACCAGGGCCTGATGAAATGCATCCTAGAATACTCAAGGAGCTAATAGAGGAGGTATCTGAGCCTCTAGCTATTATCTTTGGAAAACCATGGGAGATGGGAGAGATTCCAGAAGACTGGAAAAGGGCAAATATAGTGCCCATCTATAAAAAGGGAAATAAACTAACTGGTCTGTAGTTTCCTGTGTTGTTTTTAACTTCTGTGCCAGGGAAGATAATGGAGCAAGTAATTAAATAAATCATCTGCAAACACTTGGAAGGTGGTAAGGTGATAGGGAATAGCCAGCATGGATTTGTAAAGAACAAATCGTGTCAAACCAATCTGATAGCTTTCTTTGATAGGAAAATGAGCCTTGTGGATAAGGGAGAAGCGGTGGATGTGGTATACCTAGACTTTAGTGAGGCATTTGATACGGTCTCGCATGATATTCTTATCGATAAACTAGGCAAATACAATTTAGATGGGGGCTACTATAAGGTGGATGCATAACTGGCTGGATAACTGTACTCAGAGAATAGTTATTAATGGTTCCCAATCCTGCTGGAAAGGTATAACAAGTAGGGTTCCGCAAGGGGTCTGTTTTGGGACCGGCTCTGTTCAATATCTTCATCAACGACTTAGATGTTGGCATAGAAAGTACGCTTATTAAGTTTGCAGATGATACCAAACTGGGAGGGATTGCAATTGCTTTGGAGGACAGGGTCATAATTCAAAATGATCTGGACAAATTGGAGAAATGGTCTGAGGTAAACAGGATGAAGTTTAACAAAGACAAATGCAAAGTGCTCCACTTAGGAAGGAACAATCAGTTTCACACATACAGAATGGGAAGAGGCTGTCTAGGAAGGAGTACGGCAGAAAGGGATCTAGGGGTTATAGTGGACCACAAGCTAAATATGAGTCAACAGTGTGATGCTGTTGCAAAAAAAAGCAAACGTGATTCTGGGATTCATTAACAGGTGTGTTGTGAGCAAGACACAAGAAGTCAGTCTTCTGCTCTACTCTGCACTGGTTAGGCCTCAACTGGAATATTGTGTCCAGTTCTGGGCACTGCATTTCAAGAAAGATGTGGAGAAATTGGAAAGGGTTCAGAGAAGAGCAATAAGAATGATTAAAGGTCTTGAGAACATGACCTACGAAGGAAGGCTGAAAGAATTGGGTTTGTTTAGTTGAGAAAAGAAGACTGAGAGGGGACATAACAGTTTTCAGGTATCATCAGGAGGAGGGAGAAAACTTGTTCACCTTAGCTTCTAAGGATAGAAGAAGAAGCAATGAGCTTAAACTGCAGCAAGGGAGGTTTAGGTTGGACATTAGGAAAAATTTCCTAACTCTCAGGGTGGTTAAACACTGGAATAAATTGCCTAGGGAGGTTGTGGAATCTCCATTTCTGGAGATATTTAAGAGTAGGTTAGATAAATGTCTAGACCATCCCTGATAGACAGTATTTGGTCCTGCCATGAGGGCAAGGGACTGGACTCGATGACCTCTCGAGGTCCCTTCAAGTCCCTTCTCTCTCTCTCTATGCCTTTTTGTATCTTCTTCATCTTGGTAAATTATGAAAACCAATAGTCAGATTCATTTTTATAGTCACTTTCAACTATATGTGCAAATTAATTTATAGTGGTGAATAGGTTTTTAATGAAATTGATCATCTTAGAAAGTGAGAGAAGATCTAACAGAGTTATGATTTCTTTAAAACTTTAGGAAGATGGGAACTCACCATGGTGTATGAACTTTCAGCCTACATGGCTGCTAAATATAAAGATCTATATGTCAAGTCTGTGGAAACCCAAACCACCACAGTTACACATTATACTCCCTCACAGGTTGGTCTCATGAGAGAGAATTTGAGTATTTTTAAACATTTGGTATAAGTCATTCATCTCATCTTGTACTCCCTCTGTTCCTGGGTGGAGGGAAGGCATTTGATCAGGTGGAATTGGAATATTAGTTTTATATATGAAAACTGCGAAATGCTGGCCCACTAGGAATCAAATGGATAAGACTGCAGTTGGTCCTGGATAAAGCATCAATCTTCCCTGTTGGAATAAAATCCCAATCCTTAGAATGTCGAAGGTTACCAAACAGGTTTGACCATTGTCACTATGATTTTTTTGTAATGGCGTTGGAGCTCTTGCAGAATCAGTTGGAAAAAAATTGTAAATTTCTGGAGTAGGGACAGAGGAGGGAAGCAAAAGACATTTGCTATGGGATTTGCACCCTTCTCCTGTTAACTAGTACAGATAAGTCTGCAATTCAGACCAAATAATTTTATACCCTTTTATATTTTGAAAGTGAAATGGCAAAATGTAATCTTTGTCCTAACACTTCCCTAATATCCTGGTATTTAAATGGCACTTTCAAATGACATGAAGTTATTGGATATCTTGTTAAACGAAGGATTAGATATTATGGAAAATTTATCCAGTGATATAACCAGTGAAAGCCTACCCTTGTGCAATTATGCAAATAATTTTTCTCATTGTGAGGTCAAACTCAAAAACAGTAAAAAGAATAACTCTGAAGTTTTATTAATTTTAACATGTTGTCTATTAAAAGTTGAATAATTTAATATTAAGTATTGTAATGATGTTTGAGTAAGAAGATATAAAGTGATTAGTGTTTTAGCAAAAATACAATCTCTCTTTAGTCTGTAACAATGTGAAAATAAAAAAGCTGTAGGAAATATTTCTTTTATAGGGAGAATGAGCAGGAAAAGCCTCCAGGAAAAAATCCCTGCTATCTTTATACTTTTGCAAAATTGTTTTAACTTGAGAAGCAATTAACTCGAGATATGAAATTTTACATACATTCCTGCTCATCTAAAGCACCTAAACTTACTCCTGTATTTTTTTCAGTATTTGAAGACTTGCATCCTCCTCTCATCCTCTCCTCTAATCTCTGTACATGATATTACTTGGACTATCTTATCCCAGTTGTGCATTTCAGCCTCTCAGAGATGTGAATACAAGTAAATCATATATTTTGAAAGACAATAGTCAAATATATTGGACTATACAACACAATATTGTGAGTCTAAGGTGAAATTATGCCTATTTAAAATATTACAAAGAATCCCATATACTTGTTAAAATGTGGTGTACTGGACAATGATGTTTGCTAGAGGTGTCATCAGGATAGAAATTTGGCACCTCTTATTTAGGAGCATTCTAACATGATAAATGCTACATGACTTTTCTCCAATCAACGGGATTAAAAAAAATCATATGCATTTGTTGGTCTTGGTTATGCAAAGAGATTGTCTAGCTTAAGGATCAAGCTCTTGTGTCCCACTTTTCCAAGATCAGTTCGTTGACATTAGAGAAACTGCCTCATATGAATATCTTGTTCATGAAAAAGTTGAAGACATTAATTTGATATAGTTAAGAATTTCTTTTATCTAAACTCTCAAGGATATTTAGCAAAGATGCAGATTGAACATAGTTGGTGGTGGTGTCCATAGTTTGTTTCCCTCCTTCTGTCTGCTTAAAGGTTTGAGACATCCTATATTACACCAAAATCAATACAACATGACATGAGTGACCAATAGAGCTGATCGTTTTTTTGGTTTGTTTTGTTTTTAATTTCAAAGTTGGTTAAAAAATCATGAAATTATTTTTGATCAGCTCTAATGACAATCCTATACAAAATCGCAAATAGTCAGCCTAGTTAAAACAAAAAGTTAGAACAACCCATTGCACAAACAATTTTGAATAACTAACAAATCTGGGGGAAGGAAAGGGAGGAAGAGGCTTTTCATGGGGACAGCACACATACAGAAAGAAAGGGTCTAAAGTTATCATTATCTGCCATTGGTAATTCACCAATCTCCGTCTTGGATAAAATGAAGCCAAAATCAAGCCAGTTTGTATGTTGCAATGCAGTAGAGCAATGTCAGGTCATTGTAAACATTATCTTGGTTTGGTAATCCATAAAAGAGAGATTTTTTGTATTGAGTTCTACTTGAGGTCATTGCAGAGGTCTTTCTGGAAAGCAGTTAGTATGCTGGCAGAACTTTATTTTGCCATGTGTCTCAACACTAGAGCATCCATTGAAGGGCAGGCCAGCTAAGCATGCTGATTTAAGAAGGAATTATGTTGTTTGGATTAGCCTATTAAAGGAAGATTAATCAAAGTGAGGTGCTTCTCATTAACACTCTTCTCAGGGAATATAGTCTTCAAAGAATTGTCTTAAATGTATTAAATAAGTGTTGAACACTTAATTTCAGTACAGCCATTCATTCACAAATTAAAAATTGACAGTAAATACACAAGTAACTACATGGCAATTTACTTTGGCAGTTCCTCTCTGGCTTGGAATTAAAAAAAAAAGTCACACTTTTTCATCTTGTTAAATGATTCTTCTGAGCCGATTAATGGGCATTAACAACATAGTGGATGAAGCCAAACAACGAAGCCAAACAACGAAGATGGTTGGGGCATGTGTTGAGAATGGGTGCTGATAGACACCCTCATATTGCCCTACGATGGACACCACAAGGAAGAAGGAGGAGAAGTAGACCATTGGGGACGTGGCGAAAGACCATTGAAGAGGAAATGAAAGTCATGGGAATGAAGTGGGATGAAATTTGCTGCCTCGCTCAAGAACGAAATGAATGGAGGAGAATGGTTGACGCCTTATGCTCCACTGGGAGTGAATAAGAGGAAGAAGAAATGATTCTTCAGAGCTGCATGAGCCAGTAAAGGTCATAAAGCTAAAAATTCATGGATAGAACTTAGCTTCCACTATCTTAATGTGTGTTAGGAAATTTAGTTTTTCTAGCCCACTTAAATAAACTACTATTAAAGAAAAAAGTTTCCAGAGTTTTCAAGAAAACACTTTCACTTGTAAAAAAAAAACAACTGGTGTCCAAATCTTTTTGCTAGAGTTCAAGCAAATAGCGTCAATGATAAGTGGCCCAAATACAAAATGAAAATTTCAGTAGCAGAATACCGTTCACTTCAAAATGTATAAATGTTTTTTTTTAAATTTTTGTTACTTATAGTGAATTGAGGCTCTCTCTTCCTGCTGACATGTAGAATTTTTAAGCTTGTGATATGTTGTTCATTAATTCTGTATATGCCGTTTGCAGTGCATTGCCTATTCCTTTCGAAAAAAAGTTTGGCATAAATCAGTATTGGTACTTACGTATTTTTTGTACAACTCAAGAATAGATAGAGGGAACTGTTGATTATAGTACTGTACTTTAGAACATTATAAAGCTACAATTATATATGTGTACACATGACAACATCTTTTCCTGATATTATCTCTCCTGTTTGCTCTACTTAGTATGATGTTTTCAGATGGGCATCCCACTGAAATCAGTGAAATATTGGAGTTTACCTAGTACTTCTATTAGCAGATGAGATACATGTCCAAGTGAAGATGCCCAATAGCTACAATCCTATAACCTTAATATCCAGTAGGGAATCTCTTGACCTTCCAAGTGATTTCCATTAAGAATATGGAGTCCCTACCAAACTGTACTCCAGTTTGGCCACCTAGGGTTGGTCACCTTTAAATTAAAATGCCTTATATACTGCAAGAAAAATGTTTTAATTTCTACCTTAAAGTCTATGGATTAAAGCATCTAGAATACAGAACTGACTTTTTTTAATAAAACAAAGTCCTACTTTCACATGGTTATACTGTCACATACATAATTTTTATCAGAGGTAATTAAATTAACAATATTTGTAAAGGTTAGTGGCTTCATTTTTTTTTCAAAGGAGGCGAGCGTCTGCAACTCCGAATTACATTTTTACATATTTTGTTCATTAACTTATGCACTCATGACAAGCATGAATGCACTTAACCCTGTGCTTAATTTTAATATATGATTAAGTCCATCCTTATTTGCAAAGCAGTTAAATATGTGCTTTAGATCTATTGAAGGCATAAGATTTTAAGCATGTTCTTAAAAACAAGTCTAAGTGCTTTGCTGAATTAAGATCTTAGTGAGTGCCATTTTGCTGGACATTCTGTATACTGTATATGCACAAAGTACAAAAGGTATTGTAATTAAATAAACCTATTAGTGTCAGTTTATTTTCTGTGTAAACATATTAGATGTGGCTGTTGCTATTTTTAAGAAATGTTATTTTGAAGTATAAATATTTCTCACTGCCTGATTATTAAACACAGTTCTGTACATGTGCTGGTGAGTATTGCGTACATTGCTGCATTCCTACCTTGCAAGGATGAACAATGCCATTAATTCAGCTGCTTGATTTGCCTTTTATTCTTCCTTACTTTAGAAGTAGTTCTTCCTTCTGCCCCACATTCGTGAAAAGCTAAATTTATGGCCTGTGTTTTCCAGCTGAAGATACATGGGCCTTAAAGTATATATGTGATGATGAGCATCACACATGTGGAAACCATCTGACTAAACAACGGGATGATCTAGCTTTATGTGAGCATGCTATAAGGGTTGCCAATTTTCACTGATGTATTGTTTATTTTTTAAATTTAGAGGACAAGTCTTCCTTTATCAGGTATATTCTTTTTCAGATATGTAATCAGTTAGTTTTGAAAAGATTGACCACAATCTTTTCCCATTGCCCTGTCCTCACAACCTGGGACATGTCCTCCAGATGCACTTTGAGTGAAAAGTACGAGCTTGATACTCTATGCCCTCCTCCGTGGTCATCTCATAAATACCATTCTTCTAGCTAAAAATCTATTGTAGACTTTAAGGTCAGAAGGGACCATTATGATCATCTAGTCTGACCTCCTGCACAACGCAGGCCACAGAATCTCACCCACCCACTCCTGTAACAAACCCCTAACCTATGTGTGAGTTATTTAAGTCCTCAAATTGTGGTTTAAAGACCTCAAGGTGAAGAGAATCCTCCAGCAAGTGACCTGTGCCCCACGCTGCAGAGGAAGGCAAAAAAAACTCCAGGGCCTCTGCCAATCTGCCCTGGAGGACAGTTCCTTCCCAACCCCAAATATGGTGATCAGTTAAACCCTGAGCATGTGGGCAAGACTCACTAGCCAGCACCCAGGAAAGAATTCTCTGTAGTAACTCAGATCCCATCCCATCTAACATCCCATCACAGACCATTGGGCCTATTTACCTGCTGATAATCAAAGATCAATTAATTGCCAATATTAGGCTATTCCATCATACCATTTCCTCCATAAACTTATCAAGCTTAGTCTTGAGGCCAGATACATCTTTTGCCCCCACTACTCCCCTTGGAAGGCTGTTCCAGAACTTCACTCCTCTGATGGTTAGAAACCTTCATCTAATTTCAAGTCTAAACTTCCTAGTGTCCAGTTTATATCCATTTGTTCTTGTGTCCACATTGGAACTAAGTTTAAATAATTCCTCTCCCTCCCTGATATTTATCCCTCTGATATATTTATAAAGAGCAATCATATCTCCCCTCAGCCTTCTTTTGGTTAGGCTAAACAAGCCAAGCTCTTTCAGTCTCCTTTCATAAGACAGGTTTTCCATTCCTCGGATCATCCTAGTAGCCCTTCTCTGAACCTGTTCCAGTTTGAATTCATCCTTCTTAAACATGGGAGACAAGAACTGCACACAATATTCTAGATGAGGTCTCACCAGTGCTTTGTATAACGGTACTAACACCTCCTTATCTTTACTGGAAATACCTCGCCTGATGCATCTCAAGACCGCATTAGCTTTTTTAACGGCCATATCACATTGGCGGCTCCATAGTCATCCTGTGATCAACCAATACTCCCAGGTCCTTCTCCTCCTCTGTTACTGCCAACTGATGCATCCCCAATTTATAACCAAAATTCTTGTTATTAATCCCTAAATGCATGACCTTGCACTTCTCACTATTAAATTTCATCCCATTACTATTACTCCAGTTTACAAGGTCATCCAGATCTTCCTGAATGATATCCCAGTCCTTCTCTGTATTAGCAATACGTCCCAGCTTTGTGTCATCTGCAAACTTTATTAGCACATTCCCACTTTTTGTGCCAAGGTCAGTAATAAAAAGATTAAATAAGATTTGTCCCAAAACCGATCCCTGAGGAACTCCACTAGTAACCTCCTTCCAGTCTGACAGTTCACCTTTCAGTATGACCTGTTGTAGTCTCCCCTTTAACCAGTTCCTTATCCACCTTTCAATTTTCATATTGATCCCCATGCTACCATTTAGGCCAACTAGGCAGTTGCCTAGGGCGCCAAGATTTGGGGGCACCAAAAAGCGGCGCCCCCAATTTTTTTTAAAGCATTTCAGCGCCCGCTGCGCTAGGAGGGAGAGGGAGTCTGAGCCGCCGGCAGCAGCCCAGGGCGCGCTGACCCGGGGAACCCCTGGGCTGGCTGCTGGCGGCTCAGACTCCCTCTCCCTCCCCGCGCAGCGGGCGCTGAAATGCTTTAAAAAAAATTGGGGGCACCGCTTTTTGGCACCCCCAAATCTTGGCGCCCTAGGCAACTGCCTAGTTGGCCTAAATGGTAGCACCGGCCCTGCCCACAGCCCCACCTGCGGCCACCCTGTGCCTCTCTGAGTGTCCTCGGATCCTGACTTGCTCCCCCACCTTCCTGGACCCAGAGCAGAGCAGCTCCATGTTGCCTCCCTGCAGCAGCTGCGGCCGCAGAGTCCTAGTGCCCCCCTCTCTCGCTGCCAGGGCAGACTGACTCTGAGCCTGCCCTTCCCCTTCCGACCCTTTCATGTTTCAATGGGACCCTCCAGCAGAACAGGTCCCCCCTCCCCCCCGCCCACAGTCACAGCTCCTGCCCCATCACCCACCCCCAGTGAGGCTACAGTCAGGGGCAACAGCAGGGGAGGAGGCACATGCAGCACCCCCCGGTACCCACCACGGGGGAGGCGAGGGAGATTCTTGGACCTGAGAGGGGCCCTAGCCCTGCCCTGAGCCCCTCCAGTACCCCAAACACCTTATCTCCAGTCCCAGCCAGAGCCCTCATCCCCCCCCACACCCTGACCCTCTGCCTGAGCCCTGAGCCCCTCCAGCACCGCAAACCTCCCAGCCCCAGCCCCAGCCCCAGCCAGAGCCCTGACCCCGACTCTCACCCTGAGCCCCTCTCACACTCCAAATCCCTCATGTGCAGCCACAACCCCCATCTCTCCGCACCCCTCCCATCCCCAAACTCCCTCCCAGAGCCTGCCCCCCAATCCCCTACCCCAGCCTAAGGCCTGCACCCAGACCTCCTCCCTCCCAGAGTCAGGGAGCAGGTTCTCAGCACCACCAAAATTTCTACAAACCTGCCACCCCTGATCCTTCCCTGCAGAACTGAACTCCCAGCATTCTCAGGACCCATGCTGATTCCTAGTGGCCACTGCTGATATCCAGCACCTTCCTCCTCTCTTAACCTGTGAGTCCCTCTCTGAATTGGAACTGGACTGGAACCAAAGACCATCTTGGAAGCAACATTACCAGCCCAAGCAGTCAAAAATCATGAGTTAAACCCCCCAAAATCACAGGCTCTAGTGCCGCCGCTTCATTCATTCTTTGGTGACAATTCGGTGGCGGGTCCCTCAGTCCCTCTCGAAGGGAAGGGCCTGCCGCCGAATTGCTGCCACCGTGCCGGCCCTGGGGGAGGGCGCAATTTTATATTCTTGCCTCGGGCGCAAAAATATCTAGTTACGGCTCTGGCTGAGTGTTACATCTATAAAGGCTGAAGTTTAGAGAATTGGCAGGAAAATTATTATAAGACATTTGGCAATAAAATTGGGGGGGGAGGAGTGTGTTTCTTTCAGTGGAGATCAGGGACTTTGGTGCTGTGGAACAGTTAAGTCAATCATTAGAGGAGACCAGATCAGTCTGAGGCTATTCTAACCTTTAGGAAGGTGTACAATCAATTTGCTTAGGTCAGACTTTGGTAAGACACATGGTCCACAAAAATTGGCCTGAAGGGTATATTTTGATTATCAACTGGAACAAGACTGGCTGCAGGCACTCCTTACTGCAAGAAACACTCTTTGTATCTCATCCTGCTGAGTGTTACACTTCGTGAAATTGGGACCTCTGCCATTTTTATTTTTTTCAGTTGCAGTGCAAGTATCTTTCATGTGTCATTATTGGCTACTGAAAAACAAGAAATGTCTGATTCTTTGAATGCTGTAACTCAATTTGTTCTTAGTTCTTAGTTCACTTTAAAACTAAGGCAAGATACTGTTATACTAAAGTGAATGTTTAACTTTTCAGTGTATAGTGATAAGCTTTACTTATACATCTGCTGAAATAAAATGCATATGCAATATTAGCATTTAGATTCCACTAATTCCGAAGCCCCAGTCATGTTTGGGGCTTCACTGTGGTAAACGCTGCAAAAACATCAGAATGCACTGTCCTACCCCCAAAAGCTTACAGTCTTAATAGAGAAAACAGAAGGGGGAAAAAAAACTCATCAGAGGTGCGCATTGTTAAACTGACCCAGGACCATTCTATAGAGTCACCGCTCAGCTGTGAGTGGACCCAATTGGTGGGTCCCACAAGATTTCAGACCAACTGGGTCTGTATATGGCGCTAATCACTGTTTCTAGTTCTAGTTTCCTAGGGCATGGTCCTGGGCTCAGACCTCTTATCTGACACTCTTCCTTGGGGTGCTGCTGCCTGGCTGACTTGAAACCAGTGTCTGAGACCGCGTAAGGGCCCGCCACTCACTTTCCCAGAATCCCTTAGAGCGCCACCTACACTGTGAACACTAGGGGACTTCTAGTTTAACTTCTTCAGGAACAGAATAGCAAGAAACAAAGGACCACAGGCATAGCAAAGGTATTTCTTTTGCCTACTTTTATAGCACTTGAGAGTTACAGATTGTTGAAAACATCAAAAGTCTTGTCACAACCCTTTCCCAGTTTGGTCTCACCCCTTCTGTGAGTCTGAGGTTTGTTGGCATTTCAGGAAGGGCAGAGTTCCTCCTGCCCTCTCTTTCAAGTCATTCTGATGTGTCAGTAACTGCTCCCCCCTGCATAGGACAGAACTCCACACTTACATGGGGCATCCATCTCTGTGCCATGTGCTCAAACTGATGTAACCTCATTTGGAGTTTGCCGGCCCTGGGAGCTACAGACTAAGCCTCTAGAGGTCCTACTTACAGCACTGCAATTACAATAGCTACCTGAGCTCTCTGACACCATTTCTCTGCCTGCTTGGAATCTGGGGTAAAGACAGACTAGTGTAGAAACTCTTGCTGAGGCAAATAGGGAGGCTTCTGCATGGAGTGATCTGGGCAGCAGTTTGATGGACCAATGATGAGCTAGGGCTGCTCAGAGAGGGACAGCCTGACTCCGAGACCAAGAGACAATTTTTGAGCTTTGAGTCTGGGAGCTGAGAGAAAAGCAGAACAGCTCAGGGAGTCTTTGAACTACTGTGGGAAAGTTGCATGGATCAGGCAGCTCCAGCCCCATGGAAACCAGCATTTGAAGTGGCAGAGATCTGACCCTGTGCTGATTACTGAGGGCCAGACAAGACTTCCACAAGACTCCAGAGCAAGGCAGGGGTGCTGGAACAATTTGCTGGTTCAGTGGGGTGGGGTGCTGGTTCAGTGGTTCAGAGCCACTGAACCAAACTGTAAACCCGTTATAAGATGGAAACCACTTCCACTAGTTCCAGCACCTATGCACAGAAAGCCTGAGAGTTTGGTAGGAACAAGGAGAGGTCCCTTCCTCACCCAGTGATGAAGACACAGTAAGGGACCCCTTTTATTTAATGCCTGACAATGATAGAACTCATCTCAGAACTCCATCTCAGTGTACCATTTGCCTGGGAAGGTACCAGGAAGGGAGCTGGGGATTGGGAAGAATTGTGAGTGTTGGGAGGTGGGGAATTATTTATTATTTTTAGTACTTATTTGTTAACCCTAATCCTTTCCTTCCACAGATCCTATTTCCATATTCCCGGAAAATCCCCCCTTTGTTATACTGTTAACTTTTGGATATCTCATTTGTTTGCTGGGGTTTCTGTCTATGTACTTTGTTGTGTCCTGGGTTTTGAAGTCTCTGCATTTTGTAGCATTATTCATTTTGTTAAGTGACAGCACCCCTTGTGTCTTAAGCCCAGTGAGAGTCACCTTGTGTGGAGGCACAAGGCACTGGAAAAAGAACTCAGGACCCAATCCATGAAAGGAGAGGAGAACAGCCCCTTCAAGCAAGCACTGAAGAGGAGGCTTGAGCCACACCCATGGGAAGAAGGGCTACACTGAGAAGCTCCCTTCCTGTGGGCCCCTGCATAGAGAGATTATCATTCCTTAGAGTGGAGAAATAATTGAGACAAAGTTGTTGGCCCTAGATTGCAGTCTTGATGGCTCTCAGTGACATTCCTTCACCCTAATGAGGAGCAGCTCTCAGGGTTCCCTCAAACAAGGCAGACCTTGTGCTCAACACATTACAAAATAGAATTAATAATTTGATACAGATAAGAGGTGACCTAGTGGTTAAGTCTTTTATTTTGGATTTTGATATTCCCAAGCCAATTGTTCATGTGCCCTTCTTTGATGCTCCTCTAGTTAAAAAAAAGTTTGTCTAAACTCCATTCCTGTGGAGATTAATGGAAGGAGGAGGCACACATCAGAGCCCTAGGGGGGCTCCTGTTAGGACCTTAGTGGGGCTCTGGGTGATAGCTACTTCCCACTACTCAACAAAGATGTAATGAGGTTGAGTAGTGTCCGCAAAAGAGAAACTAACAACTAATTATTCCTCAAGAAAGGCTTTTAATTACTTACGACTATAAAGGCAACACAGACAGAATAAGAAAAACAGAATTAAAGACCAGCACGGAGTGAGGATTAATACAAATGGCAAGTTATACTGAAGGCAAGCACAAGTACAAGTAATATTATGCATTAACTACCTATTCCTATAAGTAGATATATAAAAGGCAAATAATATTGAAAATAGTCACAAGAACATGCAACACTACTATTTTTGATTGCCTAGCAACTTTACATGTACTGTAACCACTCTCAACAAATAAAACTTTGCATGCAATGCTAATACATTGATTAACTATATTTTACTAACCCTAACCTGCCTATAACCTTATCTAACAACTTATAAACTTCTATTGACTTTTATGATAAACTTGATAGTAACTTGTACTGAAGACGGGCACAGCAACTTGCAAAGCTACTATGATTTATAAACCACTAACTTTACCAACGCTGTACCCGGTTCCAGCAAGGCACAAAACATATACAGTTACTATATATTGATTAACTATTGACTACTACTATTTTTAAACAGCTTAAACCAGGGGTAGGGAACCTATGGCACGCGTGCCGAAGGTGGCACTTGAGCTGATTTTCAGTGGCACTCACACTGCCCGGGTCTGGCCACCAGTCTGGAGGACTCTGCATTTTAATTTAATTTTAAATGAAGCTTCTTAAACATTTTAAAACCTTATTTACTTTACGTACAACAATAGTTTAGTTATATATTATAGACTTATAGAAATGTTAACATGTATTACTGGCACGCGAAACCTTAAATTAGAGTGAATAAATGAAGACTTGGCACACCACTTAAACTATAGTATTAATACAGACTTAAGATTAATCAGCTCGAGCATAACCAGACCTTTTTAGTTCAAAATCTTACCCTGCTTTTGTCCAAAGATACATTACCTTCAGTTGACCATTTCCTGCACTGGCCAGGCACAGATAGTCTGTGAAGTGCAAGTCCCTTTGGTTCAGGGGGTGTATGTGAGCCTGACAAAGAGCAATTTCTTTTAGGTCCCCCCCCACCCCTCTGCGCCTCTGCATTTTATTTATACGGTATTTGCTGGCTGTGCTTCAAAACAAGTCAACCAATCAAGGTGGCCAAATATTCTAGAGTGGCATTTGCGGTTGTTTTGAACTTATGAACTGTGCACCTGTGCTCAGCTCATCTCTTCTCTTTGCGTCTAATTGTGGTCAATTTGCTAGACTCAAAAATGCTCGAATCAGCTTAAAGAGGTATTTGGTTGCAGAGTATAGTAACCACAAGTCTGTATCAACCTATACAGAGTTTCCTTCTTAGTCTTTAAAGCTTCCTAGATAGATTATGCTTATGCTTGCAGGATTCTACTGTACTCGCTTCTTACAACTTCCTAAAGTTTGAGGCCTAACAGTACTTAGCCTGACACTACTTGACGAGGCTTATGCACATTAATCACAATTCCTATTATTATTGCCACCATTTTCTGTTTTATTTAATGTCTCAGTTGTCAATGTGTTTCCCTCTCAGGGTCATTTCAGACTCTAATCAGAATCAACCTCCACTCTCTTCCCACCTGACACTCAACAGTTCAGTACAATTAGCAGTTCTGCTGATGGCTGGCACTGAAGCCAGCCTGAATTTGTGCGTGAATGCTCCTTCTGCCCCATTGTTGCTGCTATTTCATGATAGGCCATTCCCAGAGGAGAGCATGTTGGTGGATTCGTGCTTGTGTATTCTGGAGAAGGAGGGAGGTGCCCCAGCGACCAGAAAGACTATTGGATTGAATGAAGTGTATAGTTGTCTCTCTTTCTGTGCTACATATGACAGTACAATCTATGTTCAGCACATTGAGAGTGAAATGGATCTCTTTATCCTTCATCACATCAAGAAAAAAAATCTTTAAAAACTGAGTTAGTGTTTAATTCCTAATGTATGATTTGCATTTAGAAGAAAGTAGCTGCTTCATATTTGGAGTTGGAGAATCTACTATCCCAATTTATATACTTAAGTTAGGTAAAGACTCAACTTCAAGTGTTTTGGCATATGGCCAACTGAGCATTACTGTCACATTTGATTCTTTATTAGGCACCATAAATGGATATTGGAGGTCAGAGAAAACAAGATTTGGCCTAAATACAAGATTAATTTTTATAAGTGAAATGGGTTTACACCAAGTTTTGACTTGTTTACCTTCAATTAGATGCTGTATAGTGCAACATAATTTGTGATGGTCTCTATCAAAATTAAAATATTAGTAATTTTATCAGTAATTTGAGTTCATTATTACAGTATTTTCTAATTCAGAAGTTTCTGATTGAAATGATTGCCATCCAGTTGATTTAACTCTGCTTTTACTCATGTTCAGCTCTGCTTTGCTGTAATTTGCCAGTCAGTCACACACGCTGCACTTTTACAGCCCTTGCAGAATGACTTGCTGAGTTCTTTTTTCTTCCTTTCTATTATTCAAGGTGCCTAGAAGGATTTCCTGTCTTCTAGAATTCTAACTAAATCTATGGCCATGCCAGCAAGAATTCAAAGGGTATTTTATCTGTAATCTTTGATCTGGAGGAGAATTCTTTTGACAATAGAATCCAGACATCCTAACTCCCAATCTTCTATTGCAAACACTAGATCAAGCTCTTTTATAATCATTCTGCCTGAATAGTTCCTATGATCATATGAAACAAATGCTGTGGCAGAAATTTGAAGGAGTGTATGTGGAGCAAAAAGGAGAAAAATATCATCATTGATTTGGCTTATTTGTTGCTTTATATCCAAGCTCTGATGGGCTGGGTGGAGGTAGGGGAAAGCATCAAATCTTGTATCATGAGATAGTGTATTTGAGTCAAAGCTGAAAAGGATTTTACCATCATTAGAAAACAACGTAGAACGACAATTTAATCATGGAGGTTTGGGGTTTTTTTTTAAGATAGAGGCTTTTCTAAGCAACTCTTCTCACTGCTAGCCATATCCGTCTTGTAAAGATGGATTGATATGCTTTTGATAGGAAAGCCACATTTCTTCCTTTTGTTCATCTCTTTGCCTGGATAATGCATCCACATTATGTGCACCCACTGTAGATCTACAGTATAAGTTGAATATAAAGAGGTTTTACTTACTCATTAATCAATTTTGAAAGGACCCCAAAAATATTTTGACTGTTTTACATATATGTTATGTTAGTGACTTATCGCTTTAGATTTTGTTTGGATATCTGAGAGATGCTCTCTTCGGTTATCTGGCCCATAAATGGCAGGTTTTTCTTTCAAGTAAACCTGATTTCCTAGTTGCTGTATCAAATAACACTCTTGTGAGACTTGGCATGTAGTCACCAACAAAAGAAATTAGCACATATGGCAAATTCTTGTTTGCCAGATATAATATTTTAAAAGGTAATACTTATTCATTGAAATTAGGGAAGTCTTTTTCATTTGCCAAAGTTTTTTCAGAAAAAGACTCAATGAAATGTCTGTCAAATTAATGGCATATTGGTAGTAAATTCCATCAAAGGTGTGATTGGTAGCATAAAAAAATAATGGTGTAGAGATCAAAATTAGAAGAAATATTATAGAAGCATTTATGACATCTATATTAGTAAAAAAAAGAGTTCATTGTTAATATTACAATGAAAGCTAAAGAGTAAAAATGTTAATGTTTCTCATCGATTCATATCTTGTTTTGTGCAAAATATACATACAAATGTACCACATACAGTATATTTAAAGTGTGTGTGTTTATATATGTAATATATAGATACAAGACATGATGGCATAATATAAATATTTTATCAATGTGAGTATGGGACGGGTGTATTACTCATTGACTAGTGAAGCCACAAGTGATTTATGCATAAGCTGTCTGGTATTTGGGCTTTATTAACTTAATTTTCCAGGGTTTATTTTTTAGCAATTTTTGAAATTACATAGAGTCCAATAATCAGAGGGTTTGGGGGCTTTTTATCTGTATATACTGTAATGATTTATTAAGTTCCGTAGTGCACTTTAATATAGTACTGTTTCAAACAGCACTACATTAAAGCACAGTAGGGAACCTTTAGTGCACACTAGCAGGGTACCAATACACCAATTAAAACACATCACGTTATTGTGCTTTAGAAATCATGCACTGTAGACCCTATTAGTGTTCGATGTAGACAAGCCCATAGATACTAGTAACCTTTTCTGATGTTTATATCAGGGCAGTTTGTTGGTTAAAACCTAAAATCAGAAGCCCCAGTTATGCAGGTAAAGGACTTGGGTGTCTTGTTGAAGCTCTAAGACATCTCCAAGGCATGTCAAGGCTGCAAGCCTGCTGCTCGGTTGCTTAATTTACTTGAATTGCATAAATGGAAATTGAAGAAGTAAAATCAAAATTAGGTTCAAAATAATTTCCTCAGTTAAAATGACAAAAATGTAATAATATTTTGTATCTCTATTAACTTGTATCAATAACTAGTATGCAACACCTGTTATAGAAATTCACTGTTAAAGGTAACTTTGTACTGTATATTAAGAGTTTCAAGTAAAAGCCCACACAAAGGTATGTTGACCAAAATGATAACTAGAGTGTGTGTGCCATGTACTGTACATTACATAAAACAGGTTGGTCCAATAGAAATGGAGCCCTGAATTTTAATTGTTGAATTCTCTGAAAGGAAACTTTGCAACAGGAACATTAATCTTGCAAGTTAAAGAAATGCTATAAAGCATATTCGCTCCATCACTTTTCATGAATAATTCAGAAATCAGAATTGCAATTTTCAGACTTTTCTAGAATACACTTAGCCATTTATTCACCTTTCATCCCTTTCAAAAATCCAATCAGGTTAAGAGCATTTTAATGCACCTCTAATACGTACATTACCCAGAAATCTGGATTAAAGGAGAAAAGAGGTTCTTGTGACCATCATAAGTGATGTTCAAGGGTTACTATGGGAATGATAGAATTAGTTTCATTTAGCGTGCACTTTGATTGAAATACTTTCCAATTTAAAAACAGATGCTCCACAGAGCGCCTCAGATGCTAGAAAGGTTACACACAGTACATTTCTAACCCCCTATAGAGACAGTTAAGTCAAACTAAATCATTTTGCCATTAGTATTCATGAAGAGACTGGCTCAGCCTCTTTGTACAAAATCTTGGATTTATAATAATTTAACCAATGAGCAGGGCTGGGTGACTCTACAGTGTCCGTTCATATGAATTGCGATTGCTACTGATCTTTATATGTAAGGTGCTCAGATACTACAGTGATGGGCAACAGCGTAGAACCCTAAAATAGATTTATGAACCTGACTCTGCAGGTCTTCGTTCACAGTGAACTCACCCATACTAGAGTCCTGTGGCACCTGATAGACTAACAGACATATTGGAGCATAAGCTTTCGTGGATGAATACCCACTTCATACATGCATCTGACGAAGTGGGTATTCACCCACGAAAGCTTATGCTCCAATACGTCTATTAGGCTATAAGGTGCCACCGGACTCTTGGTCGCTTTTACAGATCCAGACTAACACGATTACCCCTCTGATACTTGTCAGCCATACTAGTTCATATCAGCCCTCTTGACCCCAATACCCCAAATGAACACATGCTTTCTACAGTCATTGTATGGACTCCCTGTTCACCATTAATGATGTAGGAGTTGAAAGAGGATATGTTGATATTACCTGTGTAATAAATCTTGTAGGGGCACTCCCTGCCTCTACAGTTAAGTGGAGGATCTGCAGACAGCAGAGAAGGGAGGATTTTACCTTTTTTATTTCCTATGGAGGGATGTGTCTGGTGGAAGCCAACAAAGATACAGAATGGAGTGAGTGGCCAGCTGACGGTCCAAAACAGACTGGAGAATAAAAAGTGTTTGAAAGTCATAAGAGATGACTGATTCCATTAATTTAGTACATTTAGATATTAAGTTGGAGATGAACTGCAAAACTAAATGAAAATAGTTATGCCAAAAAGTCTCTCTCCACCAACTGGCCTCTGGCATTCATTTTCATTTTTGTGTTATTTCTTTTCTTTGTGAAATGCTGTGACTGCTGGCTAAATAAAGAAATTCCAGGATGCACTGTTCTCTAACTTTACTGTTACTAGAAGTCTCATCTGACCTATGATAGAGCAAAATAAATTTAAAAAATCATAATAAAAATGAGACTTCTGTTCTGTCACTTCAGTAGCAGGTCCCTCTTAAATGCTGTGTTTTCCAAGATTTATTCAATAACACTCATGAGAGAATACTAGTAAAAAATGTGTAAAACAAACCACAAATGCTGAGATGTATTTCACAAAACCTTCTTTTCTATGTTGAAACGTGTACACATTGGCTTGTTATTAAGCTTTTGACATTATTGGCTATCACTTTTTTATTTAATAACTATGTAGAAGTAGAACTAGTTGAAAAATGGATCTAAGCTCTCACAAATATTTTGATCTTTTTTTCTTGTTGAATCTTCTTTAATTGTTTAGACCAGCTCTGGCTAACAGTCATTTTTAAGACATTGTTGAACCACTTAATTTTGACTGCAAATTGGATTATTTATCATGAATTTCTTCTTTTAAAACATGGTTTGATTTTTAACGCACTCTTATTGTTCAATGAAGAAAGTCTAAAGTTGAGAAATATTTCTAGTAATATCTAATTATTTCAGTAAAATAGTCTTATTGTTTCCTAAACACCAGAATTGAGTGTAAAGATTTCTGTAATAACTCATGGACATTTGGACTTCTTTTTAATTTCAGCTAGAGATAACAAACTATTCTATCACTTCTCTAGAGCAAATTTACTTTAGAGGATGTGAGTCCGGGGTTCTATGGGAGCCTCTCTCGTGACTAGAGTGGGCTTTGGATCAGGCACCCAGTACATTTAAGCTTGCTTAAGTCATTGTAGGCCTACTACATTTGATGGAGAAATTAAGGGGTGAGGTTTATGGCCTGTGTTATACAGGGGGTCAAACTAAATTTTCATACTGGGCCCTTCTGGTCTTAAAGTATATGCATCTGGATTTTGAAAGAGGAAATATATGATTTGTTGCTGTGGTGTAAATTTGGGATAGCCAAATTATTCATGAGTGAAATACAGCAAGAGACTTATTCAGATTCTCTCCAATGAGTGCTAATAAAACCTTCGCACCACAGCAGAGCATCAGTATTCTATACATGCCCTATGTTTTACAGGAAAAACTTCTGTAAAAATGTTTTACAGAGTTCAGAAAAAAATGATTGGGATTGTTTCATACCCTCTGCCTATACAGTCCAGGTTCCTTTAATACTATAGGCCCAAGAGCCTATCTCTTGGAGGGAGAGAAAAATTACAGCATACTCTCCCCCCACCCTCCCTGTTTCAGTGTGCTTAGGTCTAAAGATCCATTGCAATTGGTACTTCAGTCGTCTTTGCAATTTAGGGGTGGAACCAAACTTGTCAGTCCCCTGGAAGCAATTGCTACTGTTTGTAGTTCCTTCCTGATTTTTCTGCCTCACCAGCAGCTCAGCCAGGCCTTCCTGCTGCTGAGCTTTCATGAAGGACATTCCCAACTTTAATTCAATTTTCTAACAATTCATCTTAAAGTCTGTCTAATTCCCAGCCATGTCACAGGGCTGCATTTGCCCATTGTGGAGATTGATCCCTCAGCTCTGCTTCCAGTTCTAAGGCAGAGAAAGCCAGAGGAAACAGTGGATGTCTAAGTCACTTCACTACTACTTTACTTTTAACTTTACTACTGCGTGTCTCATTGGGGAAGTTGGATAACTTTGGTGACAGGTCCCTCACAGACCAATCTGGGTGGAGTTACCTCTACCACCCTTCACCAGGCAGGAAAATGAGCCTGGCAGGATTGAAAGAGTTGGCGTCAAGGAAAGCAGCCTCCTTCCCCCACTTCATGAGTGGAGTGATACCAGATGGTTCTGCCTCAGTGCAGAGGCCTGGATCAGATGACCTCTCAAGTCCTATGTTTCTAAGATTCTGTGGACAATACCATCTACGTCCCTAGAGCCTGCACCAGCAGCCACGCTCCTCTTTGAGGAGCTCAGCTGCTTCCTCCTGCCTCTCCCTGGCCTAAGAATAATGGGCCTGGAACACAACAGACACTCCCAGTACCAGAGAGTGCAGTAAGGGCCTTCAGGCCCAGCTCTGCCATGCCTGCTGCCACCTCTTTTACAGACCTCCCAAGTGTCCACTACTCACCTACTCTTATCCCAACTGTGGTCTCCAGTGGAAACAGACTCATGTGACAGTGGCTCCCATGCAGTAGTGAGGGGAAGAGACTCTGAGTCCAGCCTTGAACTCGGAAGCCCTACAGACTCTGGAGCCCAGGTTCCTTTAATGCTATTGGTCCAAGAGTCCTGAACTCTGGAGCGCCACAAGGAGCTTATGTGGATAACAGGAGAAGTACTGGAGAACCAGAGAATGGCTAACGCAGTGCCCATCTTTAAAAAAGGGGAAAAGGAGGATCCAGGGAACTATATACCAGTCAGCCTGACTTCAATATCTGGGAAGCTACTAGAGCATTGTATCAAATGTTCAATATGCAAATACCTGGAGGATGAAGGGGTAATCACTAGCAGTCAAGCATGGATTTACTTAGAACAAATCATGCCAAACCAGCTTGACTTCCTTCTTTGACAAGATAACTGGTTTGGTGGATAGGAGGAGTGAGGTGGACATAATATATCTGGACTTCAGCAAGGCTTTTGACACAGTCCCACATGATAGTCTGATAGGTAAGCTGGAGAAATGTGGGCTTGATGGAACTACCATTAAGTGGATGCATAATTGGTTAAACAACCGCAAACAAAGTGTAATTATTAATGGAATGTCAGATTGGAGGGAGATCTCAAATGGGGTTCTGCAGGGATCTGTTCTAGGTATGGTGTTTAACATTTTTATTAATGATTTGGATGTAGGAATGGAGAGCATACCGATCAGATTTGCAGATGACACAAAATGAAGGGGGATTGCCAACACTTTGGAGGATAGAGCTAAAATTTAGTGGGATCTTGATAAACTGGTGAACTGAGCAATAGACAACAAAATGAAATTCAACAAAGACAAATGTAAAGTGCTGCACTGCTGATAAGGATCTAGGAGTTACGGTGGATCACAACCTCAACATGAGTCAGCAATGTGATGCTGTTTGGGGAAAAAAAAAGAAAATCCAATTTTAGGTTACATTAACAGAGGCATAGCATGCAAGTCACGGGAGGTGATAGTACTGCTCTACTCGGCACTGGTTAGGCCTGAGCTGAAGTATTATGTCCAATTTTGGTCACTGCTGTATGGAAAGGATGTAGGGAAACTGAAAAGGATCCAGAGGCAAGTGACAAAGATGATCAAAGGAATGGAATGCAAGCCATATGAGCAAAAGCTGAAGGAACTGGGTATGCTTAGTTTGGAAAAGAGGAGATTAAGGGGGGACATGATAGCAGTCTTCAACTACTTGAAAGGCTTCCATCAAAAAGATGGAGAAAAGTTGTTCTCTCTTGCCACAGAGGATAGGACAAGAGGCAATGGGTTCAAACTACAGCATAGCAGATTTAGATTAAATCTCAGGAAAAAAATCTTCCTAACTGTAAGAACAGTAGGACAATGGAGCAAACTGCCTAGAGAGGTTGTGAAAGCTCCTTCACTAGAAGTTTTCAAAAGGAGGCTGTATAGCCAATGGTCTTGGATGGTTCAGACACAAAAAATCCTGCATCTTGGCAGGGGGTTAGACTAGATGACCTTTGTGGTCCCTTCTAACCCTATGATTCTATGAAATATAAGTAATGGCTAGTCAGCATTACACATTTGCTCATTTCCACACATCCGCATGACGGTTAGTACGTGTGACAAGAGAAAAAAGGACTCTGCGAGGTGGGGGCAGAGTATAGGACAAATGCGTGATCTTCCCCTAATAACCTTGTGCCTGCAAGCCAGAAAACTGCTTTTTAAGCATTTTGTAGTAATGCTAACTTAAACATTTGGCCAACCAATGTAACTCAGATCTTCAAATATGGTAATTGCTCCCTACAACATTAAACAAGTGAAACCAAGCTTTGCGTTCAGACAGGAGGACTTTAATGTGGGTGTGACATTCCCCTGGAGTTATCCAGACCGGTGATCTGCTAGGTCACTCCAGTCCTTGACTCTGGGAGCCAGCCTTACTGTGCTCTGTTGTGAGAACCCCCACTCCTGGGCTGTTCACGCACAGCCTCTGCCATGTAAGCTGCTCCTTGCATTGTGCAACCGACACAACCCTAGGAACCTAGTCCCAGACACAACCCTAGGAACCTCCGTCTTGCAGTGTCCAGCTATGCCCGCTGGACGCTGCAAGCTTATATGAGTTCATTAATTTAACAAAGAAATTGATATGTACCAGGCTTGTTATCCCAAGGGGAGGCTCTGACACGCTTCAAACTAAAGGCACAGCTTCAGGTAGAATAAACAAACAAATTTATTAACTACAAAGATAGATTTTAAGTGATTATAAATATATCCATGCTTGTCTGAATATTTCCTTTGGACAGTAAGATTCACAGATTCTCAGTCCATCTGGATTGTTCAGATTATAAATGGAAATGGGCATTCCAGGGGCTGTTGTAGCCTCCCGAATCAATGGGTGCACTACACTAAACTGCTGATGGGGCATTGACCACCCACAGCAGCACCCTGAACACAATCCTAATATTGGCCCTGTGAGGAGGGGAGGTTGTAGGGGCAGGAGGGACTGCAGAGCAAGCTCACCCCACAGTGGCAGCTACTGTCCTGTGGGACTGGGACTGGATCCCCAGTCCAGGCATTGCAACCTGGTACACAGAGTCACAGCACCACTGAGGTTTGGCCCAGCTGCCCCTCTGTCATGATGGTGGGGTGGCTGGGCCAAACTTGAGTGAGTGGTGTTGCAACGTGGGGTTATAGTGCTACTTAGGCTTGGTCTGGCCACCAGTGCATCATGACAGAGGGGCAGCCAGGCCAAACCTGAAATGAAGGCTCTGTGCAAGTGTACCCAGTGCACAGTTGTTAATCCCGGCCACCTCCTCGGGTGGTGGGGCTCGCTCGATTAGGCTCGGTCTTTAGTCTCCCCTCCTGGGGTCATGTAGCAATTTTTGTTGTCAGAAAGGGGTCACAGTGCAATGAAGTTTGAGAACCGCTGATCTCAAACAATTTTTGTTGTTATGGCAGGTCTTTATAGGAGATTAACAATTTTGAAAATTAGAAATAATCTAGGCGGAGATGGATTAATGGGTGGAATGAAAGTGAAGCATTCAAAAGTACATGGTGAATGATATGTGAGACTCTTCAATGTATCAAATGGTCAATTGACCTCTGTGTGGTGTAGTATGTGCATATAGACCACACTTGCTGCCAGTACGAAATTCTAGGGTAGCTCTGCAACGTGGACAACCACAAATTGATATTTTGCATGTGCTATTTGAAGAGAATTAGACATTAAGCAAGGATAATGGAAAATAATGTATGTTTCCAGACAATGTTATATATACATTGTCTGATACTAATGGATGTCCAGGCCCTTAAAATAATCTATTCTAATATGTAAATTAGATAGGAGGGAGGGATAGCTCAGTGGTTTGAGCATTGGCCTGCTAAATCCAGGGTTGTGAGTTTAATCCTTGAGAGGGCCACCTAGGGATCTGGGGCAAAAATCAGTACTTAGTCCTGCTAGTGAAGGCAGGGGACTGACTCAATGACCTTTCCAGTTTTAGGAGATAGGTATATCTCCAATTATTATTTATTTTATTATTATTTAACCTTGTAGTGGAGGAATAGGGCATTATCCCTTCAAACCACAAAACCCTATTGCAAAAGTTTCTGAAAGATTCAAGCATTCAATCTCTCAGTGGTTTGAGCATTGGCTTGCTAAACTCAGGGTTATGAGTTCAATACTTAAGGGGGCCATTTAGGGATCTGAGACAAAAATCTGTCTGGGTATTGGTCCTGCTTTGAGCAGGGGGTTAGACTAGATGATCTCCTGAAGTCCCTTCCAACCCTGATATTCTATAATCTATTAGAGATCAGCATATTACCTTATAGACAATTATACGCTTCTTTCAAGCTTCTTTGTTAATATTCAAACATCCCAAAATTATAAAAAAAGCTCTTTTTATTTCATTTTTGTGTACTGTTTGTGACATTTATTCATTTGACTGACTGACTTTTGTAGCTTTAATGTCATTTTTCCATACTTGTGGTCTCTTTCTTTTTTGACAAAACACCAAAGAAATTTCAGCGTCTGGTTTTGTCGTTTTAATGAAATTGGACTTTTCTTTTTATTTCTTTAAGGTACTTAGAAAGAGGAAAACTTTTAGTGAAAACTAAGAATTTGTTTAAAAGACTCAAGACCTCTAAGACATTTTTTACACCATATAGCAGTAGCAGCTATTTCAAAATGTGCTGTTGCGCAAGAGCAAGATTGCAAACAGAAAGTGAAGAAATTGTATACTATTGTGAATTGGTTTGCCTTGCTTTCTGACATGCCTTTTTCATCTTACGGCTTCATTGCTTTCATCATTTGTTGCTCTTGGTATTTTGTCAAGAGATTTTATTTTGTGTGTATTTTATTTTTATAGGTCATAGAGAAAATGGGTTTTATCTTGTTTGATAAATAGTTCACACAAGCATACTTTATCTTTCTGAGTTAGGTAACAGATTCTGGATAGTATTTGGTTTGAATACTGTTCTAATTCAGATCTGTTTTTAGATACTAAACCCTTTTTTTCTACTTGCTTTCTGTGTTTGCATATTTAGCAAAATGGAACAAAATGTGTGCTTGATATCCTCCGGTTGTATTACTCAGGTTTTTCTTTACAGTTCTATTTTAGCTCATCCCAGAAAGCTCCCAACTATTATCTCCAGTTACATATTTTGTTTAAAAAACAGACAAAAAGAAATCTTTTAAATAAAATAAACAATGGATAAACCCAAGACAAAGAAAATGTGTGTAGAGACAGATCCATGGATTTGTTCTCTCTTCTGGCATGTGCTAATCTCCAAAAGTTCCTTCATCTGCAAGAATTGTGGCCACTCATGCAGAAAATAAAATGAACTAATTCTCATGTTTATAAGAGGTAGATAATACAGTGTTTGCCACACTGAATCAGAACAATGGTCTGTTTAGTCCAGGATCCCATAAGTAACCATGCCCAATACTATGTGTTTTATAGAAAGGTACAAAAATACCTATAATGGGGAGTTTTGGAATAACTGCTCATTTGTTATGAAAAATTCATAGGAAATGTCTAGTAACCAGGTGAGAACTAAATTTAAGGGGCTATAAAAGTGACAGGTGCAAGACTCCTATTACTTATTTGTATTATTGTAGCAAATTTGAGATGCTGCTCCTGACAGTTGTCCTGTTTCTGATAAGCTCCCCTTGCATCTACCTGCCCACAGTTACCATTTCAAGGATTCCAACTCTTTATTGTCCTAGATGGCCCTTCCATGCAGTTTACTGTGGGTGAGAGGCATACTTGTCTGTTGAGGAAATATGGCTTTCCTCATAAAAATCCTCCATAACCACTAGTACCAATTAATTTTAGGGAAGTAGCCAAAGCTACAAAAAGGAGCTAGGGAGCACCCAAATGACTTAGAATATTTGTCATTTGTGCTGGACTGGAGTCACGAAGACTGTCTTGTGAATAAGATAAAGTTAGGCTGCTATTGTCATAGATCTATAGCCCCATCACTATACAGAGCAGCTTTAGAGCAGATTTGGGAGAGAGAGGTTATTTTTCTTTATATGTGGGAATAAATCTTTACAGGCAATCGACATAGATTGAAAAATAAATTAGATGAATTTTTTATTTTTTTTAAATTGCATAAAACATCTGAGGCTCCATTAGTAATAACACAGAAGTTTACTTTTATATTATGCAAAATAAACTTGAAGGGGAAGAAAGTGAAAGAGAGACTTCACAGTCTACTCTTTGTAATATATATTTCAGATAATAAAATTTCATGTCTTCTCTAAGTTTTTTGTATAGATTCCAATGAGTTTATAGAGCATCTAGATGAATTTCAGATGGCATCTGAGCTGGTAACAGAAGGTGCAAGGGATTAATATCTCACTGCAAAACAACAGTTTGAGCAGGTGGTACTTGATGCTATTACACATATAGGTCACTTGGGAGGGTACTTAGTCACTGAACTGAATATTAATTAGGACAGCTTTCTTAGCCAATTTTTTTTAAACGAAACATTTCTTAGAAAAAAAATGATCAAAACCCAAGAGATTTATCTTAATTGAAGAAGAGTAGTTACAGTTTATTAGAAAGAGAGCTTGCTACAGTCACACTAATTTTTAGGGATGGATTATTTGTGGGATAAATTCTGGCCTAACCTTCAAATGTGATCCTTTTCTGAAGTCAGCCCTTGACTTAAGATTGAAAAAGTATAGATAAACTGATCTCCGCCCATACTTCCTCTTTCCAGCAAATCAGCTACCTTTCTGAAGTAGTTCTCTGGACTTCACAATATCTCTGCTGGAATCTGTGCCAGCAGGCTGCTTGCTGTCGTCCAATCTCATGTTCCAGAGCTTGTCTGTGGATAGGGAAAAGGTATGCATACCTTTGGAGTCTGTGGCCTAGAAAGCCTTGGAAGAAATATTTGATTACAGCAGTCAGCCAGAGTCTAAGACTGTTGGGTCAGCAGCACCGGTTGCCTTAAATACGTCTCTGCTTTTTTTCCTCTGCATTGACTTTCTATTTAATAGGATCCAATTCAAGGTCTTTGTCATGCTATTTAAGGGCGTTCCTAGGAATGGCTCAAGTTACCTAAGAAAGGTCTCTGCAACACTAACCTTCTAAGATAGCTACATTTGATTGGAAAACTGAAACTGTGGGCCAAAAATGGGAGGCTTATGAGTGCAGGAAATAAAATTTCCCTAGAAGCTGGATCTAGAAATAACTACTAAAGGAGATTAGTGACTACTAACCTCAGTATGTTGGGTTCTAAATACGAACCTCATCTTTGTGACTTATCTTTCCCACAATAGCTTTTATACACAGACACACACTAATCTAGAAACTATTCAAGAATTTACTCTTATATCTGGATAAATGGTTGAGAGGCTCTGATACTATGGTAATGAGACATTAATATTATTCTTTATGGCCATTCACACCAGTCCCACGAAAATGTATTAAATTCTTCCAAATTCTGAAACCTAGCAAAGCAACCCACAACCCTTCCCCCGTTGAGATTGTTAACTGTGTCTTTTTGACTCTTCCATTAGATTGTTTGAATATGGCACAATATTTCAACTTTGCTTCTCTCTTCCAATTCAATTGCATCTTGATTTTTATAATGAAATCTAAATTAACCCTTACTTGAAACCTCTTTCAAGAAAGTCCAATGTTTAATTATAAAAAATAAAATCCACTTAAAATCAAAAGATTTATTAATTCTAAATTTGCATATGGCTATTCTTGTATAGCTGTTGAATCTTTTTGATGCCTTGTTTAGCTAGTGATGATATATTGTAGCTATACTGCAGTTTTGACCTCTTTCCAATTTGGAATCAGTCCAAAACCTTCTATTACATTATCACTACTACTGTATGAGTAAGTGTGCAAATTTATAATGAAATGGACCACAGTAAATCTCTGATGCAGCTGTTCTCAAGCTTTTCAGAGGCTGAATATAGTAGATGATTAAAAGCTATTGATGAAATTGAGGACTTGCAAAATCACACAAATGTAGAGCTGGAAGGGACTGTAGCCTTTTATTTATTTAGAATAGATTTGGTGATGTTATCTTATACCACCATGGCGTCAGCTCTGGTTGCTAAAGTTTTGAGCTCAAAAGAGTGAAAGTCACCTCTGCTGTTTCTCTCAGATTTAGAGACTCTAGGACAGCCAATTGGGGGGGGGGGGGTTAGGGGGGGGGGTCGGGGAGGCCCGCACATCCGGGGCCCCAGCCCCCCGGCCCCCCCCCCCCCCCCTCCCCTGCATCCTGCCCCCCCCCATCCCCCTGCCCTCCCCTGCTCCCTCCCCCTCCCCCTCCCCACCCCCACCTGCCCCTCCCCCCTCCGCCCCCCCCCCCTCCCCTGCCCCCCCATCCCCCCCCCCTCCTCTCCCCCCTGACTGCCCCCCCCCCCGCCCCCGCCCCCCCACCCCCCCCCCCCCCCCCCCCCCCCCACCCCCCCCCCCCACCCCCCCCCCCCACCCACCCCCCCCCCCCCCCCCCCCCCCCCACCCCCCCCCCCCCCCCCCACCCCCACCCCCCCCCCCCCCCCCCCCCCCCCCCCCACCCCCCACCCCCCTGACCTCCTCCCCCCCTATCCCCCCCTCACCTGCTCCCTGCCCCCCCTCCCTGTGGCTGGCAGCAGTACTGGGCAGCAGCAGCCGCGCCACCGCCACCCGCCACCACCGCCACCACCGCCACCGAGCTCCCCAGCAGGGTCAGGGGGGCACTGGGGCTGCACTGCACTGCCCCCAGCCAGCAGCAGCAGAGCCCGACCCGCAGCAGAGCGAGCGAGCTGAGGCGAGCTGAGGCTGTGGGCGAGGGGAGGGGTGGGGGGGGGGCGGGGGGCGTCTCGCTAGGCTCGGGGCTCAGCAGGGGTCGTCCAGGTCGTGGTGGATGTGGCCGGCAGGCCATTGCCCCCCCACCTCTCACCTCACTTGCTATCTCTTGCTTCTTCGGTGCTGCCATTTCTGGTGACTCGTGTGGTAACTTTTTTTTTCTTATTTTGTTTTTGTTTGAAAGCAGCACCTTTTCTGTGACTGGCTCCATCTAGTGTTGAAAAGAGAAGTGCAACAGAGTTGAGCAGCAGCGCGCCATGTGGCCATATATTCAATTATATTTTCAGAATTTGCTGCGGGCCAATAAAAACTGACCCGCGGGCCGCAGTTGGCCCGCGGGCCGTAGTTTGGACACCCCTGCTCTAGGAACACACAAAGACCAAGAATAGTGACCATACATCCAACTACAAAGTCAAAGTCTAGTCTGCACTACAAATTTTATTAGAACAACAAGGAAGGTTATGATTACCCAAGCATATATAAATCCCATGAATACTCAAGCACAAGTTGTAAATAGAGTTGTACTACACCTAACACCCTCTTTTTCTTATCTGTATTTCCATATCCCAGGAATATTGGAGTGCCCATTTTTCATAGGTTGTTCACAATTCCTCTTGTTTGTATTAGTATTTACACATAACATCTACCCTGAAGTCAGGACAAGCACTTTAAATATGTTACAATAAGATATCTTATGGTCTTAAACAATACATTGCAGTTGATTTTCCACCACATCAGCTATTGACACATTTTTACAATAGTCTTAAGATCTTTACTGGCATAGTTATTCTTCAGTCACCTATTTATGTCAAGCATTCTTAAGCCTATGGCCTAGTATGGCTAAACTGAAATCTTACAGGCTTCAGCCTGTAGGCCTTGCATGTCAGACATGCTTTACTTCTATATCGGAAGCATACTCATCACTCCTAAATACTTATTGAACTTCATAGAATCATAGATTATTAGGGTTGGAGGGGACCTCAAGAGATCATCTAGTCCAACCCCCTGCTCAAAGCAGGACCAATCCCCAAATGGCCCCCTCAAGGATTGAACTCACAACCCTGGGTTTAGCAGGCCAATGCTCAAACCACTGAGCTATCCCTCCCCCTCTTATACTTCTATAATCCTACAACTTAAATCTATTTAACATACATTGATTACATATGACATAGAAGCATATAAATTGAACATAATATCACATAGCACACTAATAAACGTATGATAAAATGAACTAATTGCTACTGGACATTGAGAAATCATCAAGTCCAGGCCCCAATGCTGAGGCAGGACCAAGTAAACATGGACTCTCCCTGACGGGTGTTTGTCTAACCTGTTCATAAAAGTCTCCAATAATGGGGATTCCACAACCTCCACCTTACATAATTCTGGTTAAGAAGATTCAAGTCTTTTTTTTTTTAATTGCTCTCTGGGTAAAATTTATGTGGCTTGTCAGCTAAAAGGTAAAGTTAAAGTTGTATCAAATTTTCTAAAATAAAAATAAGTGAACATTGTTTTTCAGTTGGAGAGAGGCGTGGTTGGCCAGCATTATGATCTGATGCTGCGACAGTTTGAACTCAGGACTAATCACATGCTGTGTGGCTACTCATGTGCCCAAATATTTGCACAATCTAGCCTTACAAAGAAAGGGGTATACCATGAATAAAGAAGTTACTATATGTGGTGTATTGAAAACTCTGTAAAAATTACAAGCTCTCTCTTCAAATTTCAGGGGTTTTCCTGCTCAGAAGCTATGGGCTCCGTAGGGAAGCATGTGATCTGGGCCTTGCAGGGTCAGTTGGCAGAAAGTCAGCCTAGAGTAAAGCAGGGTGAGTTGTGCCTCTTTGCCTTAGGGAGTAGCCTGTGTTCTCTCTCTGTTTTGGGTTTCTTGTGTGGTGGTGTTCTCACCTGTAAGAAGTAAAGTAGTGTTAAGTTCCAATCTTCCAGAAAGATAGATGCATAAAATTCTCTAACTTCTGTGTGTATGCTCTGAACATAACCGTAATTTTAAGTAATGATACAGATATTGATAATCTATATCTGCATTTCTCAAACCAGGGCCTGCGGACCCCTTGGGGGTCCCAGAGGATGCCCTAAGGGGTCCACAGGCCCCGCTGATCAACACTTCCCCCTCCCTCCCAGCACCTCCTGCATGGTAAAAATCTGGCAGTGCAGTGGGGCTAAGGCAGGCTTCCTACCTGCCCTGGCTCTGCGCTGCTCCCAGAAGTGGCTGGCACATCCCTGAGGCCCTTGGAGGGGGCATGGGGTCTCCGTGCGCTGCTCCCACCCTGAGTGCTGACTCCACAACTCCTATTGGCTGGGAACTGCAGCCAATGGGAGCTGCGGGGGCAGTGCCTGCGGGCAGGGGCAGTGCATGGAGACCACCTGGCCCTCGCCTAGGACCTGCTGCCAGAGGGATGTGCCAGACACTTTTGGGAGCTGCCTGAGGTACGTGCCGCCCGGACAGAGCCTGCATCCCTCCCCAGCCCAGAGCCCGCACTCAAACTCCCTCCAAGAGCCCACACCCCTTCCTGCACCTAAATTCCTTTCTAGAGCCTGCAATCTAACCCTCTGTCCCAGCCTGGTGAAAGTGAGTGAAGGTGGGGGAGAGCGAGCAATGGAGGGAGGGGGATGGAGTGAGTGGGGGTGGGGCCTTGGAGAAGGGGCAGGGGCATGACCTCAGGAAGGGGACGGGGCAAGGACTGAGTGGGGGGGGGGGTTGGATGGGTCCCTGAAAAATTTTAAATCAAAATGGGTGTTCTTGGGTTGCTAAAATTTGAGAACTGCAGATCTACATGGATCCTAATGAAAATCCTCATTAATCATTACACACCCATACTCTTATTAGCCAACCTTCAATAGTAATTTTAAAACAGATTTTACCATTTTGAAATATTCCCACTGCATTTAAGTTTGCTAATGATGGTGTTCAGAAATCACTCAAAGCCGAGGAGGCTGACAGAGGTCTGCTTCATTCTGTGTCTAAGGTGTAAAACTGATCAGCATTGCATAACATGAGTCTCTGCATAACATAATCAGTTTCAACTGGCTCTTGTCAGACAGAGTAAATTTCCAATATCTTCCTTCCCCAGCCAAACATAACAATAACATCATAATACAGAATTTCAAATTACTTATATTCAACCTACCAACAGTGTTCAGTTAGTCTGAGGTGCACTGTGCACTGTCTCTTGGATGAGTGGGTCTCCCTGAGACATCAGCAGGATTGCTGTCAGGGGGTGGCAAGTCCACTTGTTCTGATTGTTTCATGACCTGGGGCTCTGTTGTCTCAAGTTGCTGTGGCTGTTGCTTGTCTGAGGCCCTCTTGAGAAAAATAGCAGACTCAATACTCTTCTAATCCCAAAAGGGAGGGAGATAAAGAAGGTGTCACCTATTCCTTCGTAAGTGGACAACCTCATACAATCACAGGGCAACCAAATAATAACGTGCCTACCGAAAAAGGTCTCAGCCTTACTGTGATCTACCTGTACACCTTGCTGTGTTACATTATCTTCCTGGAATGTTATTTCTGTTGCACAGAATTGATATTTTTGTTTGTTTAGTTTTAGCCCAATAGCTCTGCTTCTTTTCAGAACTGCTTGGAGCCTCTGGTCATTTTCTTCTACTGTTTTTTCCTCAGATCAAAACTTCATGTATGTAAACCTTTGTATCTTCAACAGAATTGAAAATTTGTATTTTCCAGAGACTACAAAATGAAAGGGGCACAGGGGGCTGAGCAGCACTTCCCTGTAATTGAAATTCTCAGCTGCTCTGGGATGTGCCAGTTGTGGGCACCAAGATGGGACTATCTGTTCTGAGCACTCAGTGCCCACCCACTGACCCCCAGACATTATGGAGGAGGAAGCCACTTGAATCAAATGCAGATGGAACAAGAGTCAGGAGATTAGGAATGGAGGCTGGCAGAGGTGGGGAGAAGAGGGAAACTGGGACTGCAGCTTTGAGTGTAGGGGAGACTCGGACAGACTGAGACAAAGAGCTGGTGCCAGGGGATCACCAATGGTAACAAGGAACATGGGCTTGTGGGTGATTGGAGACAGAGGTGTGGTGAAAGCCGAGAAAGACAAATCAGACAAGAAGGTGGGAGAGGGAAGAGTGGGATGGGGAGCCTGTAGGGAAAAACTAGGACTTATTAGGTGAAGAAACTGGGACTGGGATGAGAAGCCTGAGGAGTGCAGACTGCAACTGGGTAGGTGAGGAGAATGGGCATAGGAAGGGGACAATAAATGCTATGCATATCCCTATAAATATAGACTCTTAGGCTGACTTCTAAAGCAAGAAGAGGCTTGAGAATGAAAATGCTAAAGTAGAAATCATAAAAATGTATTCTCCTCCTTGGCGTTCATCTAGCTATTGTCTCAGGAAGAGTGAGTGCTAGCCACTTAGAAAAATAGATAATTATCTTAGGATGACTGCCAAGACCTAATAGTTCTTCTAAAATATGCAGAGCTTCATAGGCAATGAATTGTTTTTCATAATTTGAAGCATTGACATGCATGTTTCATGAATCAGAACTAGCATTACATTGATTAAAGCCACTAGATCTTACAATTAACAGGGTCAAAATAATTTTTTAAGAGGAAAACAGTTTCCCTAGAGATTGGGATTTTTTTTAGCATATTATAGATTTATTGAATAATATATTAAAGATACATGTTGGAGAAACAAACTTTAATGATAAAGGAAGTAGACTTTATTTCAAGAACTAGACTCAGTAAACAGTACAAGTTAATATCTCTGTAACAGATTTTATTAGACAATTGTCATGCAAAGTTAAATGTGCTTCATTCTGTAACCAGTGACTAAATCATCCCTTCTAAGTTAAATATCTGATCAAATAAATTATTAAAAATTAAGGAGGGGCATGTCAAAAAAAATTACAACAGACATTCCCAACCTTGTGATTTGCTGAGAACCTCTTGCGAATTTGACCACTTGCCTCAGTTTCACTGTGGTTAAAAGAGGTAAATCCTACATCATGTACAGTACAAATACAATTCTTTGTGTAAAATGAACATCTCTCTGTACAGAATGTATTTATAGAATTGGCCAGACGGGTGATATGGAAGAGAAGAGTTGCTCAGAGTTCACTATTGCTGCCTAGTTGCAAGTTCTTGATGCTGCTGTTGCCACAGCTTAAAATAAAATGGTATTTGTCAGGTTTAAACTAATTCCTGATGTTGCAGGACAGTACCAATTGCACCTATCTGCACCAGTAGGGCCCCTGTATCCTTGCAATGGTTAGAGCACTGGAGAGTCCTGAGTTCAGTTCCCTGCTCCAGTCAGACTTCTTGTGTGACCTTGAGCAAGTTACTTAGCTTTTCTGTGCCTCAATTCCCAATCTGTAAAATAGAGATTGCCCTAAACCAGAGCCGTGGTGTGAGGATATATACAGCAAAGGTTGTGAGGCACTCAGATAATACTGTGATGAGGCCAATATAAGTACCTTAGATAGGAAATACACACTTGGGGAGGGCTTGCAGTATTTGTGTCACTGCAGTAATGGGAGGAGATGCTTTGTTTTGGCCTGGACTCCATAGCAGTCTTGCAGGTTGAGTGTACTCAAGGATGAACTGAATTGGAACATTGTGTTCATATATCCATTGAGAGTCCCTGTGGATGGATTTTCTGCTGTCAGGGGTAACCCAATGACCACTTGAAATATTCCTTCAGTTTTTGAAAGTAATGTTACAAATATTACAAAGAGAGTACACTTATAAAGTTTGCGGATGATACCAAGCAGGGAGGGGTTGCAAGTGCTTTGGATTAAAATTCAAAATGATCAGGACAAACTGGAGAAATGGTCTGAAGTAAATAGGATGAAGTTCAATAGGGACAAATGCAAAGTACTCCACTTAGGGGGAACAGCCAATTGCACAAATACAAGATGGGAAATGATTGCCTAGGAAGGAGTACTGTGGAAAGGGATCTGGGGTCGGGGGTGGTTTAGTGGATCACAAGCTAAATATGAGTCAACAGTGTAACGCTGTTGCAAAAAACACGAACATCATTCTGGGATGTATTAGCAGGAGTGTTGTAAGCAAGACACGAGAAGTAATTTTTCTGCTCTACTCAGCGCTGATTAGGCCTCAACTGGAGTATTGTGTCCAGCTCTGGGTGCCACATTTCAGGAAAGATGTGGACAAGAAGAGAGTTCAGAGAAGAGCGACAAAAACGATTAGAAGTCTAGCAAACATGATCTGTGAAGGAAGATTGAAACAATTGGCTTTGTTTAATCTGAAAATGAGAAGACTGAGGGGGAACATGATAACAGTTTTCAAGTACGTGAAAGGTTGTTACGAGGAGGAGGGAGAAAAATTGTTTTTCTTAACCTCTGAGGATAGGACAAAAAGCAATGGGCTTACATTGAAGCAAGGGAGATTTATGTTGGACATTAGGAAAATCTTCCTAATTGTCAGGGTGGTTAAGCACTGGAATAAATTGCCTAGGGAGGTTGTGGAATCTCCATCATTGGAGATTTTTAAGAGCAGGTTAGACACACACCTGTCAGGAATGGTCTAGATAATACTTAGTCCTGCCATGAGGCAGGGACTGGACTAAATGACCTCTCAAGGTCTCTTCCAGTCCTATAATTCTATGATTTCTATGAAATATCCTAGCCAACACAGAAAAGAAGACATTTATTTTTTTTCTGATATGTGGAAGTGAGCTTTCTTTTGTTTGGTCCAAACTTTATCAAATGTCTCACCCTACAGTAGGGAATAATGTGTAATCTTCTACCAGTGTGAATGGCCATCATGTAGTTTCTATGAAAACCTTTTACTTTGGACTATATCAAAGAGTGGCTCTGCCTGGAGGGCCTCTTGCAGTAGGCTATGGCACAACAGGTGCACCTGCCTCAGTTTCCCCTCTCATGTAACAAGGATTCTATGCCAGGCTTTCTTGCCTCAATAAAACCCTGTTTGGCCTAGTTTATTACAAAACACAGTGTGAACAGTCCAAAACAGAAGTCCCAAATAGTTAATTTATGACTCCACTGTATATAGTCCTTAATATCCCATGACATGATGCCCCAAATACCATACACTGGTATCTTGTGCCTCATGTAAGCTCCTCGTTATTCCTCTTCTGTCCTTCTGCCAGGGCGGCTGGAGTGCAACCCTCCTTTTCCCAGCAAGAACCCCCAGAGCCTCTCCAATGGGAGATCATTCTTGTCACGGGAGCATTTCTCACTCCCCCCTGGCCCTCCGACTGCTTCTCCTCCTACCATCAGCCTTCCTGCCCTAGCTCTCTGGCTTGAGGAGATCAGATAAGGATCCCTCTTGCAGCTCTCTTTGCTTTCAGCCTTTCTCCAGGAAATACCTTCTGGCTCTGGCAGCTCTAATCTCCTGCCAATCTCATTCCCAGGCGCGGCTCTAGGCACCAGCAAAGCAAGCATCTGCTTGGGGCAGCCCATTTGCAGGGGCGGCAGGGATCCAGCATGGGAGCTGAGAACCAACAGGGGGCTCTGGGAGCTGTAGTTCCTTGGTTAGCTCCCTGCCTATAGAGCCAGCCCTGGAGCAGGGAAAGAACTACATTTCCCAGCATTCCCTTGGCCACTACCAACTGGAAAGGAAGGAGGGGGACCTCATGCGGCAGCATGCTGTGAGTGGAGAGTTGCACTGTGAACGGTAGGGAGACCATATTTTAACATTCCAAAAACAGGTCACTCCAGGGGGAGGGAAGCCCCAGCCTGCCACCATCCACTCCCTCCGACTGCCCCCCACAGAAACCCCAACCCATCCAACCCTCCCCCCCTGCTCCCTGTCCCCTGATCACCCCCTCCCGGGAGAAGCCCAGCACTGGGGCGGCAGGGGGTGTGGGTAGGGGAAGGGGGGAGCCCAGGGCTGGGACCAGGGGGCAGCCAAATTTTTTTTTGCTTGGGGCTGCAAAAAACTTAGAGCCGGCCCTGCTCATTCCCTCAGGCAGGCCTATCTCACCAGATTGGTTTCTGTCTGTCTGTTTCTCTCTCTGATCCTTTATAGCCCCAAGTGTGGTTCTGTTCTGGCAGATAGGCTCTGGACCAACTTCATTTAAAGGGGCCGGCCACCCTGTGGCAGGCCGTGTTTTTTTTCCATTGTTAATTGCCCCCCCATGTCCTCCACAAGCTGTTCCTACACTGCGATACTCCTAGTGACTGAAATTGATAGTCTCCTTCTCAGTCTATAAAGTTGCTCTGAGCTTTCTTCTGAGATAGGATGCCTTTGAAGTTATTCCCAGTTTGAAGTGAGAGACTCAGTTTAGCCTTGGACCTAGTCCCCGATGGTGATGTGCTATAGTACCTACTGAGCTGACTCCTCAAGTTCATATTTTCAGCCTTTGTAAACCAGGCAGAAGCTTTCTAGTTTTGCTGTTGAGAAGACTGAATTGCTGATATAAAAGGTTGCTCGAACCTGTGTGTTATTTGGCAACCTTCTCTGCCCACTGAGTCAAAGAGTTAGACTTTAATATTGTTAGTAGAAGTACTTATGGGGAGAGTGGAAATTAAATTTTTCATGTTTTATTATGCTTAGCTCTTCTGTACAATAGCTCAGAATAGCATGAACAAGAGAGGGGGGAGGAAAGAAGCAGTATATGAATTGCTAGAACGAGGGAAGAGCACTTGAACAGCACAGAGGTGGGGAGCTTTATGCCTATTTAATGACAGACTATATCCATTCGTGCATAAGGAATAGTAAAACACCTTATATTCTGCTTTTTCTCTAAGTAATGTCTTTGGACGACTAGATTTGATACAGCCATAAGGCATGCTGCTCCCTATATCCTGTGAATCTGATTGATATTAAGGACCTGAAGCAGGGAAAGAAAACAGAAAATCAAAAAGAGTTAACTGCATCTAGTACAATTGCTAAACTGCTGACATTACATAAACATGTGGAACACATTACTTGCACCTTTAGAATGTGGGGTAGTTCATTGCTGCTGTGAATCTCGGGTTCCCAGGCAAGTGAGAAAAATTCACCTGTACATACTGTGGATATTACTATTCTTTTGCCCAGCTCTACCTCAAACCTACTGCTGCCCTCTGTTTTTAGCTCTACAAATTATCTATTTGATTTCAGGATCTCTTCTGAGTTAGGATTTGGGGTCTTATTTTGCCAACTCCAGATCTAACCACTAGATGGAGCCATTTCATTTTGCTTTATGCAGTCTGGCAAACTAGGTTGCAGCACCTGGATGAAATAACCATTCAGTCACAAAAAAAAGCTTTTATTAAATAATTATACTACCATTATATGTAATCTAAAATATATCAGAAGTTAGAGGAGAACGTTTAGAGTAGAAAAATACCTGCATGTTTACAATTTGCTTCTATTAATAAATGAGAGGACAAAGTGTAATTTGTTTTCTAATACCTGTTAGTCCAGTTATTTTATTTAAATACTTAGATTTAAAAAGAAGAATTAATGAAGTTATCAAAAAATTCCAGGTTGCATCAGGGTTACATGCGGAAATATTATGCACATTGTATATGAGCATCAGTAGATCATTTCTCTGCAGTCTGACCATTGTTTTCCTGAGTCTAATGCTTGTGTGGCCTATAGCACAATGTTCTTATGTGAGATGAAAATGGTAGCAATTCTTAAAAAGTCATGCGTCAAGTACTCTGTCAAACAGAAATGTCTGAAATCTCTGTATGTAATTTGAGGGGCCATTTCTTGTGTTCTGAAGTCAATTTAGCCCAGACGTAGTGGACTTGATTCTACATTGCCTTTTACCTTGCATAGCTGTGACAGCCATCTTTGTGGGCAAAACAGGACTGAAATGGAGGAACTCCAGAGCTTGAAAGCACAAGTCTCTCTGCAATTTGAGCTAAAGAACTAGACTCTGTAGATGCAGGTTTTAACAGTACCACATAATGAATGCTGACTGACCAGTGAGTTACGTAGTAACTTATACTTGTGCAAGGTGGGAATAAAATGTTACATTTCTCTGTTTTGCCCATATGTAAATGACTTAGCCGGGTGGCAGACCTTTTCTAGGGCTTAACTTTTTTGTAGATTAAAATAATGTGATGTAACAATCTTCAGAGAACTCCTGTTCTCTGTCCATTTTTACTTGTGTTTTTCTGGTTTGTTTCTCCTTTTTTTTCATTGTCTCCTTTTATTTACTTTTGCTCCTGTGTTGGTTTTCCTTTTATTTCCTCTGTTTTTCTTCTCTGATCAGTATGCCTCTATTTTTTAGGATAATACTATTCTAGTCAGTTTCATTCTGCTGTTGTTTCCTTGTATAAAACAACTTGGTACTTGAGCAAAGTGCTACTTCCGCTGTACTGCAGATGACACTGCATAACAGCATGCTGCTCCTTGACTCACTCAGTCTCTCTCTTTTACCTTCCCTCCCCCCACTATACATGGGATTCAATAATCACAGTAGTGCACTTACTGAGCATTGTTGAACCATCACACATCACTTCAATAGCACTTTCTATCTAAGCAATAGCGATGTTCTATTTTTGTCTGTTGGGAATATAGAGAAAACTAAAAGGGAAAAATGACAGTGAATTTCAGCCGAGAATATTGCCAGAATGTGTGAAGTGTTGGGTGAAATCGGATGGAATAAAGCAATATAGGAGAAGAACACAGAGGGGAAATAGAAAGTGTTCAAAGATAGATTAAAGGCTGCCCGCAGGTTATGCGTGTCATATAGCAATAAATACAGTATGAGTGGAAGGAAAAAAGGCCAAGGTGGATGAACAAGTACATACAAAATGCAATCACGGATAAGAAAAAGGAATGTAAGAGGTATAAAACATGAGGTACAGGGTAGGGCGGGGAAGAATACAGAATGAAGTTGAGAGAGTGTAAAAATTTGATAAGAAAAGCAAAGGCGGAGGATGTCTTAACCTCTCAAGCAATCTTCTTTTCAAGTGCAAAGGGAGCAGCATGCAGTCAGTGAAGGATCTCTGAGGTGGTGCGAGTAATTTATTGATGGAAGATTTAGACATTACTAAACTACTTTAATTCTTTGCCTTCATATTCAAACAGGAGAATGGAGAGGACATATGCGAGAAACAGCCATAAATGTGTCAGGGGAGAAGAAATAAATAGTAAAAAGAAATAGGATCGTGCCAGAGCACGTGATGGAGAAATTAAAATGTATGAAGACTGACAGAACTTAAGGACCATAAGGGACTCATTTGAGAATCCAAAAGGAAATTGAAAAAGGATTAGGGGAACCATTAGCAGATATTTAAAAATCACTTCAGAAACTGGGGAAACTCCAAAGGCATGTAAGCAGAGTTTGCGCAGGGCTGTCATTAGCCTTCCTTTGAGAAGGGCTGTAAAGAACTTTAGGAAAAAGGAGACATGGAAGCTTGTGTTGAAAAGTACTAGAAGAGCAAATCAGGAGTGAAAGAGGAAAACACCCAGAAAATTCTAACTTAAATGCAAGAGTAATTATAAATAATCTTAACATGGGATGTTATGCATAACATATCTGTTAGGCTGTAAACAACTTCTATATTTTTAAAACAGAAAATTGTAAAGTTACCTATATGTATGCTTTCTGGGTGCAGCTCTCATTTGCTATATATTGACTCCGTAGCACAACAGAACCCCAAACTGGTTGAGGCCTATAGGCCACTACACAACATCCATGATAATTTATTCAAATGCCTGATGCTTCAGTCATTCCTCAGGCTTGGTCTACACTTTCAAATTAGATTGACCTAGCTACATTGTCCAGATCTGTGAAAAATTGCATGCCCTGAGTGCCATAGATTGATCTAACTTCCAGTGTAGACATGACTAGATCCACAGAAGATTTCTGTGGACCTAGCTATCACTTAGAGGCATGGATTAACTCCATCTATGGAAAATCTGCTTATGTTGATGTAGGAAGAGTCTATGCCATGGTGCTACAGCAGCACTGCTGCAGTGCTGTAGCTGTGCCTCTGTAGCACCTGTAGTGTAAACATGGCCTTTGGGGGTGTGATCTGTGTCTGTTGGCCCACTGAGCCACTAGGGGGTGGTGCAGAGCTACTGCCTCACTGGCTGGCCTCTGTCACTGGGGAATTAGTGGAGGAAGGGGCGCCAGCAAGGGTCTGTAGCATGCCCCTCAGGCAAGGGAGTGCCAGCAAGAGTCTCTAGTGCTATCGGGATTCTGCTACCTGAGGTGGCTGGGGTAGGGGAATGCAGGCCCACCCAACTCCAATGCGTTCCAGCCCAGGGCCCTGACAGTGGTGGGGCAAGGGTCCCGCCACTGGGTCAGCGGGTTCCCTGTGCAACACGCTGACCAAATAGACTCACCGCACTGTGCAATTCTGTCCCTGGGCTACTTCCTACCTGGTTGCTTGAGCGAGTCCCTCCAGTCCCTCCAGCTCATCCGGGTACTCAGCTGCTGGCAGCTCCAGCTCCCCCTCCACGTCAGGCTCCTCCAGTTCCTCCGGGTCTTCGGTGGCAGGTAGTCCCGGTAGCCCCTGTCCTTCCTCCAGGTCAGGTTCCTCCTGGTCCAGGGCCTCCCCTGGCATGGCAGAAAGGTCTGAAGGGAACAGCCAGAAATCTGTGTCTGCCTCCCTCCCTGGAGCTGCCCTGACTGAGCTATGGGCCCCACCCCTTATACTTCCTGTTCCACCCCTCCCTTTCCAGGGGGTGGAGTAAGCTTGGTCTGGCCTCACCCACTCAGGCTGATAGAGCGGCTCTTTACCCTCAGGTTTGGAGGGAAGCCACCCTGGCTCCCTACAGTGAGCAGTAAGGAAGGAAAGTTACATAAATACAGGGGAAAATATCAAAACCTTCTGGATATTCCTGATTGGCTTCTGGAGACTCCTCTGAAATACATAGGGTATGTTTCCACTTCAAAGAAAAACCCACGGCACTGAGTCTCAGAGCCAGAGTCAATTGACTCAGGCTCACTAGGCTCAGGCTGTGTAGCAGTGTAGATGTTCCTGCTCTGAAATCTGCTGAGGGGGAGAGTCTTGGAGCCCAGGCTCCAGCCCCATAGCCCCAGTCTAGCAAGCCTGAGTCAATTGACCTGACTCTGAGACTTGGCGCCATGGCTCTTTCTTTACAGTGTAGATGTATCCATAGACTCTCAAAAAGGTAAGAGTGAGTGTCTCCATGGCCTGATGGTATTCACAGATGGGTACTCGGCATGTAGACAACCTTTTTATTTGTGGGGGCTAGAGTTAAAATATAAAATAGCTGTTGAATGTAATTTTTTAACTAATTGTTGTAGCAGGGACAGCCCCATATAACTCGCTCTGTTTTCTTCAGCCTAGGATGGGTATAGTGCTCTGATCATCTTGGCTGCTTGAAGTCCCTCTCTTTTCCCCCAGGGTGTCAGCTGGTTCTTGGTCGCAGGGGTCAGGTTGAAGGTCACCCCTACAGCAAGCTATGGCTCCTATATTCCCTAGCTGTGAAATGGCTTCACAAGCAGGGTGTCCTCTTATGAAGGGGAAATCCATATGCTGGGTGAGGCTCACTTGTCTGTGCTTCTGCTTTCTGAACCAAGCTGGCTGTTTCCTTTTTCATCTCACAGAGGCTACTGATCCTCTTTCTCTGTGCACCAGGACTTTTTGATATCCTCAGTCTAGGGAGACCTGAGAGAGTTCCAGCCGGCCACCACTCCTCTGGGGCTGACTCCAATTGGCCCTTCTCTTTTCCCTTTTCCCTTGCCGTCCCCCTCCCCCCGAACCTGGCATGAGTTCCATGTGCTCTTTTCACAAGGAGCCCGTGATTCTTGGCCTGTCCTCTTTGTAGACTCTGACCAGGGTCCCATCATGCATGGGGGTCAAAAGGCCTCCCACTGCCATCTTGCTAGTAGTTTTTTCCTTGTTAGTCTCCCTGGGTGAGAGGAACCCAGGGTATTATGTAAGTAAAATATAAAAGCGAGATTAAAGCGATTTTTCTCTAGTGTAATAACAGATCAGCTGTAGGTTGTTCCCTTTCCTGTGCTTCTTAATTCTGAAATCTTATGCCCGAGCTTCCAAAAAAGAGAGTTTTTCCAAGAAAATGTGAATAGGGACAGGTGAACCCAGTTAATTTAATTCAGCAAAGGAATTTTATAGGTACATTTTCTCTGAAGTCATTTATTTTTACACTGTCCAGTATTCAATCAAGATTTGAATGGAGAGGCTACAAAATTATTTAGAACTTGAAACCCACATAACTCCAAAAGTCTTGAACTTGTATTTGTTACGTGCTTCAGATGTATAGTTGTGATTTCAACCATGATTGACTGATTACTCAGTTTCATCTCTTGTGAGACAGCTGTCAGCTAACAGAAAGATCAGTTCAGAAATTTCTCTGAATGTCAGCTGTTTTCTGAAGTGAAGTTGATAAAAATGATGTTGGTACCAGCAACCAATGAACATAGTTTATGCTCCACATTGAATTAAAATCTAACTTTGATTCAAAATGGGACAATCACAGCTCTACTGATGTATGATTTTTACATGTAGACAAGGACAAAAACTGATGACTTACAGCTTATTGATGTTGCAGAAGAATTCATTTTCAAGAAACTCAGGGCAAGATAATTGTTGGGAACTTTTTCAGATTGGTAAGTCATTCTTTTCATTTGTGCTCAAAAAAAGTAATGTTCTAATGAGTAGTTTTGTACCATGACTAAACTTGTCCACATTTAATAGTGAAATAATAAGCCTCTGTCCCAAAGTTTCTTTACTTTATTAATGCAATCCTAACTTCTGGAGGGACTAAAACCCCAGACTCCCAGTCAGCTATTCCCATGACGTAAGTGGGGAATGAACTGCTTAGGGCTTTGCATGTTACTTCACATAAGGTCCCACAAAATCAAAGTTCAGCCCTAAATGATGAACATTGCTTGGTTAGTATGCACCTACATATCAGTGAACTGATGTTTTTACTAGAAAGTAATAAAAGTAAACTAAAGTTAAAATCTTACCTATACTAATACTTTATCACAAGTGATGAAGGTAATGGTTTTGTTCACATTCTGGTTAAATGTTTTTCTGTACTTCAAAACCACTACATAGTTTGACATCATCTGACATGATAGGAAATTTCTAATCAAGCAAGGCCCTAATCAATCAAGCAGTAATAGGGATATTGTGGGTCATAACTGTAGTGTATTGTCAGATATATATGGAGAAGCTAGCTCAAAACCTGCTTAAACAGCGATGTGATCACCAACTTTAAGAAAGAAAAACTAACTATAACTTAACTAAGTATAACTAACTAACTTAAGGCATGAGACTGTCTAACTAAATAGACAGTCATATAGTATTGCTTGTTAAAGTTGGTTTAAAGGTCTAGTTCCTTGCTCTCTAAATTGGCAGGTGACTGTTCTGGTTGGTTTATATCATTGATAATCTTCCTTGGGAATCCTACTTTTCAGGACTAATGTAATTCAGGAATGAGGTGAACCATGGAAGTGCTGAGAAAATGGAGAGGGAAAATATTCATGGCTTTGAGGACACACCTAGTAAGCATTTGGGGGGGAAACAAAGAAATATGTTCTGGTAACAGACATGACTTCAGTTTTATGTAATATATTAAAAGGAAAAATATTTGCCTCAGAGAAGAAATATTTGTCACTGGCAGTATGTTGAATGTTAATTTCCTTAGCTATTTTCTAGGTTCTATTTTTTTTTGAGGTTGTTTTCTTGTCATTGTGTGTGGTGGTGATGGAGAGTCTGATTAATGATGCTGCTAAACATTAGCTGTGAAACGTTTTGATGTAGTTTTACAGAAAAGTAAGGAAACATTTAATTTGTAATATGATCCATTAAAAATATGGTACGAACTTAACATTGTTTGAGTTATACTCAGTAATTATTTTAACCGGTGCTTGAAGATGTTAAGATTAAATAAATTCAACTGAAAGAACATGAACAGATTAATGGTGTAATCTCCATCATGCCCCACTCTAGCATGTGAGCTACTCAGCAACAGGAAGAAGCACTTGCTTCTCATGCTGATCTGTTAACTTCTGGCTAGGCAACATTAAGCTAACACTGAAAAATGGAGTACAAATTGAGTAAATTAGTGTGTAGTACAATGTATATGTGTTGCATATTTTAACAGATTTAAAATTTTTCAAATTAAAAGTTTCATTGAAAAATGGCCCTTTTTATTTAAAAAAAATAATTTAACATCTTCCACAATGTTGTTTACTGATTTTTTTTCAAAAATTAATTTCAATTTTTTTTATCCATAGAAAATTGTTCTTAGTAAGAAAAAATGGTAACATTTGTAGATTTTGGTCAAAATGCTGTGGAAAAATCCCCTTCCCCCAAGTCCATTTTGAACAAAAATAGCAAACTCTTTTTCCTGTTTTTTTCCCCCCAATCAGCTCTACTATACAAATCTATCTTGATACAAAAACTATGTTAAAAGAAGGATAAGGTTGCAACGTGAAGCACTTCTAAGTTTGAAAATGTTGACTGTGCAACCTTAACTATGCCTTCTTTTTTGTAAGTACATTGTCAGTGTTTTTAAATGATTACAAGCTCTTTCTCAAATAATACAATATCAAAATCATACTTTTTTATACTACCTTAGATAAACAAGTAGATCTGTATACATAATGTAAAAAACTAGTATTCCCAAAGTTAAAAGAGAAATAATTTAATATCTTTCATAATTAGGGTTTATTTTTATAGTCTTCTGACTGCTTTTGTTTGCTTCCCATGTTTCCTGTTGCAGAAACACCTTTCAGCCTCACCCTCCCTCTCTCTCTCTCCGCTCTCCTCCAATTAACTTATTCACACAATGGGAGAGAAATTGAATCAATCCGAGGTCTAGTTTGCACCTCATTGTCTGATCTCTCCGGAAGCATCTCTGCTGCCTCTTTCTCCTGTCTCTCTCTAACCCTTTGCCCTTTCATTAGTGTACACAGGCTCCATTCAAACACACACCTGTCAGGGATGGTGTAAGTATACTTAATCCTGCCTTAGCATGGGTGGAGGGACTCACTAATTGTTGACCTCTTGAAGTCCCTTCCAGCTCTTTTGTTTCTACAATTCTATGATTCTATTCAGCAGGCACAGAGAGTTAAATACAAAGGGACCTGGCTGTCTAGGAACGATATGAAGGAGGGTGGAAGTGGACATGGATTCTTTAATACAGGTTTTACACTACTTTCTGCCCAAAACTCTGTCTCCTCAGCGAGGCTGTCCCCCGCCCCCCATCATCCTTCCCCCTCCCCTGGTAGCGCCTACTATTCTCAGCCCCTGCACTTCAGTGCCAACCCGGCAAATACAGTGGGAAGCAAAGAGAAGCCTGACAACCTAACAGGCTCCTCAGCTTTCTGGCTGGCTGGTTGCCCAGGCTGCCTTGGTCCCCATCTCTCATCCCGGCAGGCTGCCTGGCTCCACAGCTGGTTGGCTACGTGCTTCCCAAATTCTTTAGCTGGCTGGTGGGCTGCCTAGCTCCCTGGACTTCCCAGCTTCCTGGACTCTCTAGCTGAACGCCTGGGGACTACCGAGCTCCCTATCTGGCAGGCAGCCCAGGAAGCTGGGTAGCTAGGGAGCCAGGTAGCCTGGGAAGCCCTCATCTAGGGCACTATTTCAATACAATCTAGCAGAGGATCCATGGGGAAGTAGGAAAGGGGAGGTCCCTTTGCCTCCCATTATAGCTGGTCCAAAACTTTCCTGGCTGCAGAGCTACCCGGGCTCCCCAACTGCCTGCCCCATAGACCACTATAATGCCTTGGAAGCAGGGCACCCCACCAGATGGGAAGCCAGGCAGGGCAGGGCTCAGGAGACATTTTTCTTAGCTCAAGCAGGTATCAAAAGGAAGCTCTCTCTCCCACACCCCTGCAGACGCATGACTGTGCTTCCTCCTCCGCTTTTTTCTCTTTTTGTCCTTAAGGCCTATTGAAGATGCTTGGAATTTAATGCAGATACCTGCACAGAGAAATTTAGTCCATGGAACATTCAGAGACTTTAGGTAAAACTGACCAAGGTCACTGAATATGCCAAAAATACATTTTTTCTCATCTTTAATATATTTATAAAGAAAAACAGTCAACATTGCCAACAAATATCTAAAGGCACTTTCTTGACCCACTGTGACTATCTGCCTCACAAATTTTATCTTTTTAATCCTTTCCTCATAGACATTAAAGCTTTCCAAAAAAATGGTTGCAAGATTTTATTTTTTTTATAATGGGGAAAATTTTCAATCAATCATCTCTCAAAAATGGCTAACACTTTTTGTGCCAAACCTTCAAAAAAGGTCAACCCTATAAGGAAAGGAATCATGCCAAATTTTAGCAGAAATGATGGCATACTGACAAAGATACAGCTTTCTAAAATGAGGCTTCTAATAGAAGGGATTAGGTATCCTTAACTTTAGGCATCACTCTTGAGCTGAGTGGGAAACTGTTTTTCCATCCTGCAAAACTTTTTGACATTTAAAACAATTTCTCATTTCACACTGGGACAAAGCAGGCACCATTTTTTTTTCTTTTGCAAAAAACCAGCAGGAGAGAGAGGTGGGAGATTCAAGTTCATGATCTGAATCATGAATCTGATTCTCTCACTCGCTCACACGTGCACTCATGCTTTCAGGTCCATTTCTGGTCCGTGAAACCTTTCTCCATGAAAGTTTAATCAGAATTAATACCATTCCACAAAAAGTGTTGGGTTTCAACCAGTGGCCATTTTCCAACAACCACTAAAAGCTTTGTTGGAAAATTCTCGAATAGATCTAATCATTATGCATCCCACCTATAATTATTCAGAATCAAAGCTCATTATCAATTTTGCTCTCAATAGTAAAATGTGGAAGAAAGTCACTTAAGGCCTGTTGCAGTGGGCCTTGCCTTTCAGCATCCAGCTGTGGATGATGCCTTAGTTTTCTTCCTTGGTCTGGTATAATTACATACAAAGTGTTACATACACATACTAAAGTTCCAGAAACAAAGTCTCCCCTCATGGAGTCTGGTGTCTTAACCTATGAAATGTCCCAGCACTTACTGGAACCCAGTCCTGTCCACACCTTCTCTTCAGGCTTCTGCAGCCCTCCATTAGGGTCTGTGAATAGTCCCCTTCCACTCTTTCAGGGGTTCATTCTTTACAACAGGCATTGTAGGCATCTGGAGAGACATAACAGCTCCTGCAGGTCTCCCTGCGGAGAGACTAGCAAGTGCTCCTTCCCTGTTCTTTCCAACATTTCTTTCTAGACTGAGAAAATGGCTTGTCTTTTTTCCACTTCCTCACTTTGCAGAAGATCTTTATTCTAGTTTACAAATCTAATGGAATCTGCACTGCAGAATTCCCTTGATCTGAGAGGAAAATCAGGTTCAGGTCAGCACTGAGTCTTCAGATCTCTTAAAGTCCCAGCTCACTCTGTGACCTGGCCAGATTCTTACCATCCTAACTCACATACTAAATAGTACCTTACTATGCAAGTAGTCACATTTAAACCAATGGAACAACTTACAGAGAGAGTGAGAGACTATTTAATGATAGGTAAGGGGAGAAGAATCTGACCTGATGGTACCAAACAAAATGTTTGTGTTGCAAGCTTTCTACTTAGTGGAAAAAAATTAAAACAGAAAAAAATGCTTACATAGCAAAAACTTTGGGACTTACCCATGCTATACATGGAGTATAGTTTAGTTCTTAAATATGTGAAAACTGAGTGGTGATCTACCAGAAGCATTAGTGTGCACTTCATACTTCAGCTCATCAGGCATCTATCACTTTTTTAGGATGCTTTTTTAAGAGGGTTCATTGGTAAGTTTGTCTAAATATTCTGAATTTTATAGATCTTAGTGCTTTTTCTGTGGTAGTCTGACCCTTGATTCACAGACTTTTAAATCCCTAGGTAAATGGTTGCCAAGGACTGATGAACACAGACATTTCAGTAACAGTCTTACGTTAAACTGACAGGTTAAAGGCATTCTATATATTTTCTGTCACGTAATGCCCTTAGGACAGTTCAGAGGTTCAAATCAGAGTTGAAGATGAACTGATCCCAGTGAAACTCTATACATGGTCTATTTCGTGTATCTCAGAGACAGAGGTTTCTTAGTAATTCTTATAAAATAAAGTGAAAAGCTATGGCTGTAGAACATATTATCAAATTAGTTGTATTTTTGCTTTATGGATGAAAAGACAAGCACAAATATTACACTGAAAAGGCTTGATTATAATCTCACATGTACAGGTGTGTATGCTGTACATATAGAAAATTTGCTTCCCTAACAGATGTTTTGAAGTACACAATATGTGTCTGCATCTCTGAACTGATCCTAAAAGGAGAAACAACCAATGAAAGGAGTTCAGGCTGGAATTTCCAAAGGAGCCCAAGGGAATGAATTTTAGAGGGATTTAGCACCTAGCTCCTTTGAAAATACCAGTCTTAAAGTTTAAAAATATGTTGCATTTGCCAGTAGCAGCAAGTCTGGGAGTAGCCACATATTGGAAATTAAGATGTAGTAATCACTACTCTCTGCTAGATAGGAAAATAGAAGTTGGCATGTCAGATCAGATGAATCATCCATCTAGTCTGGTATTTTGTTTCCAACAATAGCCTATCAGGTTGCTTCAGAAGGTTGTATGGAACCCTGTAAGGGAATAACCTGCCAAAAGGGGAAAGATTTCATTTTCATGTCATATCCATTACAAGTTGGCTTATCATCTGAAACATGAGCAACTATATCCCATCCAAAACTTGTGTGTTGTTGTGGTGTTTTGTTTTTCCATTCTTACTACTATAACCCTGGATGCTTACCTGGTGTCCCATTTTTAGGTTAGGGAAATATGATTGCCCTAACTATCCTTATAGTTAGAAATGTTTTCCTAATATTTGATCTAACTCTCCCCAGCCGCAGATTAAGCCCATTACTACTTGTCCTACCTTTGATGGACATGGAGAACAATTGTTCTCCCATCCTTTTCATAACAACTATATTTGAAGACCGTTATCAGATCTCCCCTCAGTCTTTTCTCAACGTTTGCTGAACACATAGCAATGGGAAAAAAACTGCAAAAAATGTGTTGATGGAAATGCCTATCTGTATTGGTTGACTGTTGACCAAGTACTACATTAACAACAAATTGAATTAGGCCAGAAATATGGAACATTAAGTGCTTTTGATCATGATTTTAAATTCAAATTAGATAGTTTTCTCTGAATTATGAATTGCTTTGTAACAAACCTGTGCTGCAGCTGTTGTGGTCACCTGCTAAACTACAAGCCTCCAGCATCAAAGGCCTTCACCAATTGAGATGCAGGAGGATCATTGTTGGCTGTAGTAATTTTTCTAGCATTTAAGCTCTGAGAGTGTTTGGCAGCATGTAGGGGGTGAAATGAGTGGATGCACAAAGGATATAGTATTTCTTGTCTAAATTACTGACATGTATGTGTGCGCTTAAGGATATGGCAAGGCAGCAAATCTTGCAAAATATCTTAATTTATACAGTATGCAATAATGGAAAACCATAGCAAAACACAATACAATATAGGCATACCTCAGTGCATAAAGACCAGATTTTGTCTATGAAAGACAATAGACCATTTTACACTCTAATCTGTGTCCCACAGAGTTGAGAATACTGTCCTTTTTACTAAAAATAACTACAAAGTCAAAAGGACTTGTGTGCATAGTCACCCCCCACACCATAGACTCATAGACTTTAAGGTCAGAAGGGACCATTATGATCATCTAGTCTGACCTCCTGCACAATGCAGACCACAGAATCTCACCACAATGACACTCTCTCTCTCTCTCTCTCTCTGTTGTTTTTTACATACAAGATTTTAAAAAATTGGAGCCTAAAATAAAGAACATAAGTTACCTGATTTTCAAAAGTGCTGTGATGACTCTACTCTTTCCCTTGCCTATTCAGGGTTCTGGCTTGAAAAACACAATCTATCCCTTAAATAAATTTATACTTGATATTTAAAGTAGTCTAAAGCCTTTAGTTGCAGCTGAGTGGAGAATAAAAATTCTGTTTTGTAACAAATTTGAGATTTCAGCTTTTGTTTTTGTTTCACATAGAACAAAACCAAACCTCTTTAATGTGAAATGGGATTGTGTTGAAACATCTGGTTTCAGATCCAAAAGGTTAAATTTTCAATTCTCTCTCTCTCTCTCTCTGACTGGACCTCAGAAACCTCACTATTGAGAACGTAGTTGAAATTGATACATTTCCATTAAATGTTTGAGCTTCAAAAAAGCATGTTTCAATGAACAAAATGTTTAGCTTAAAATGTTCTGACCATCTCCACTCAAAATCTCACTGTTAGTTATCATGGAAACTGACAAACTTTAAATGTTATGCAGTGTTGTTGTAGCCATGTTGGTCCCAGGATATTAGAGAGACAAGGTGAGTGAGGTAATATATTTTATTGAACCAACGTCTTTTGGTGAGAGACAAGCTTTTGAGTGCTCTTTTTCAGGTCTCAGAAGTGTAAGCTCAAAAGCTTGTCTTTCACCTACAGAAGTTGGTCTAATAAAAATATTACCCCACCCACCTTGTCTCTCTAAACTTCAAATTAGGGGATTTGTTGTTGCATGGTCAGATCACATTATTTAAAAGTACATTTTCATTATTGAGCAATGTATTATAAAGGCAGCAGAGAGAAATGACCCTTGCATATTTAAGCATTTAGATAGATTTTGTGTGAAAACAGTTGTTCACAATGAAATTATTATTTCTCAGAAATAGGGGTCATAAAGGCAGTTATAGGATGCTATAAAAGAGCAATTTATTTTTCACTTGATAATGTAAGATACTCTAGGGTAATACTAAATAAAATGCAATGCACTGAATTTGGCAGTGTACTTACTGTACGCTTAAATAATTGCATTCATTAACCTCCTCCAAATACCATTTCTAGTTTGTGGGTCACCTTTTATTACAATAATAAGTGATAAGGGCCACTATTAGTTTTACAAAATGAATAGTGGTCCATTGTCCTTTTCTTTTCCAAACCATTATTTCAGTGGACTATATATTCCTTAAGGATGAAATTCATCTTGGTTCAGAGGGCTAGCACAAGGCCTATGAACTACTTAAGTCCCACTTCAGCCATATTTTGAGGTTTTATTTAATAAGGGTGCATCTAAACTACAGCCAGCTGACAGTAGTGTAGAAAGGCTCTGTTCTACCATATTTGTTTATACTTCCATAAGCCACAGCATTTATAAATAATACCATAGAAAAAGCTTTTTGTAGAAAATCAAGTTTACATGGATAAGCAATCAGAAGGCAAGAATTGCCAAAGCTAAGGCCGAGTACGCACAGCCTTAAACTTTTCCCCCTTGTGCATGCATGCATCAAGATACATTCTTTATTATGTGATCACACAGTATTTTTCTAATAATAAAATGTAATATTTTTGCAACCTAATTACATATTTGTAATATCTTGAAGATATGATACATTTTAAAATGAATTTACTACAAATGAAAATACAAATGACAGAAGTTGTAGTTATAAGAGTAATCTCTATTATATATATGGGCAGGTGTCACAGACCCACAAGATCAGTGCTATGCCTCAGCTTTCTTTTTCTTGGAGAAACCCCTTTAGTGTGCCTGACCCATGAGGAGTGCCACTCTTCCTTCAGGGTAGGTCTCACATCCTCCTAGACTCAAGATTCTTGGCTCTAGCACTCATGTTTCACACCGTGAGCTCTGCCCAGCAAGTCTAATTGAAATAGACTCCTGGTCCTGTACTTGAACACTCTTCAGGGATTAATGCACCTCAGCAAGCATTTTCAGTGATACCCAAGCAGTGTTTGCATTTGCAAAACAGATTAGAATTTATTAGTCAACTGGAACACAGCATTGGAAGGCCTCAGGTTAGCATAGAGAAATAAAGGTTAAAGCATAGTCCATTTTGATCAAGCTAGAGCAAACCACCAACCAAACCATAGTGGATTCCATCTCTGGCTCTGTCTTGCTCTGACTCCTTAATCAGTCTCAGGAGTGAGCAGCCAGCCTCCCTCAGAACCAGGAGCTGGTCCCTTCCACTCCCTTGTTCTACAGGCACACTTGGGTCTCGGCTCAGCTTCCCTGCTGAGAAGTTTCATTCGATCAATTGTTGGGACTTCCTATTGTGTGGTAGATGCTTTTGAACTAATGTCATCTACAGCAGTAGTTCTTCCCTTCCAGCTGCCTAAATGATGTATATTCCTTACACCTCAGACATTTTTCTATGCTCATGGACAGCAAATAAGTATTCCATGTGTGGAATTGCACACTTAGGGCTAACTTATGGCTTTTATAGCACTACCCAGTATGGGGAAGCAGTACAGAATTGCAGTGCCACAGGAGGAACACTGAGGAGATCACCTAAGGCAGATTCTAGCTCATGGTGTGATGGTGAAGAGGTGAGCATCTTGCATCAGCTATTAGGCTGAGACAATCCCCCCGCCCCTCCCCCAATCTCCACACACAGTGTGCTTGCCCCCTTCCATGGGCCAGTGAACAGAAAAAGGAAAAGTAATGATTCTGGATTCTTCCTCTTTCTCTGGAATTTCATTTCTGGGAGCAGGGAGAGGGGAAAGGGGGAAAGCAAGAGTGAGCCATCTACATGCTCCCCAGAGCACAGGGATACTTTTATAGAACCCTGCAAGATAGAGAAAAGGGAGCACACCTTTTTGTGCAGCCCTCTTTTTCTTGAGGCAAGACACAGCCATCACAACCTGGGCCTTTCTGGTTTTTTTTAAATAAAATAAAAAGGAAAAGCAGACATTTCCTTATATCCATATATTTTATAGGAGCTATAATTTGTGATTCTGTAAACCATACATAGATGCTTGGATACAATCATGTAATTTACATGCTTCTGAATCTGATGAAGGCACAGCCAATTTGCTAGTTCAGAATAATAAAATACACAATGCAGAAGAATCAATGTACATGAAGGGATTAAAAACGCAGAATACAGTTCACAATGTCAGCTAATTATTTTAGGGATACATTAATAATGTATTCTACTGTAGTATTTTTGTTGCTGTTTCCCAATGCATAGTACCTTATTCACAGACTAAAATAGGAGACAAGCTGAGAAAATGTTTTAGCCTTTAAAGGCAAGGAATCTCAATAACAAGGTAGATCAAAATCCAAATGTATAATTTATGCTTAGAAATTCATTTTCGGAAAACATGGTGTTGGCCAATCCTAAATTCAGTCACAGGTCACATGAGACTATTGTGACATTCAGAATGGTCCTCAGCATGGCAAGCTTTCAGGGTGACATTTAGATGGAACTTTTTAGAAATATATCATGTTCTCAGGAAAGTACTGCAGAGTAGAGCAGATTTATAGAGCTGGGAGCCTATTATGCAGAACTGTAGATCACTGCTGTCTACCAATGAGACTAGCCTTTTGCTAATATTCCCCAAGTGTCCTTTGTCTTCTCCTTTCCTTGTTGAAGTAACAATTCAATTTGATAGGTTTTTTATATTTTGCTGGAAACACTAAAGCTCTATCTTTACTTTAATCACCTTGTCCATCCATTGACTATTTTTTTCCTTTAACTATTGCTTCCATTTAGTGGTAAGTGGAATGTTTGCTTTAGCCAGTAAAATCAACACAGTGTAAATATAATTAAGTAGTTAAGAGCTGAATAATACATTTCAATATACATGTTCCATATGCCTGAATACTGTATTTATACAAAAATAAATCAATGAAAAGTAACTTCAGGAGTGTGATATTACTCTGTAGAATACACTGTTATCCCGAGACAAATGTACTGTTCAGTAAGTGGAAAACCATAAAAAGAAATGTATCAAATGCCTGTAGTTACTTGTGTGTCAAACTTTGTGAAATGACTGTTATAAAACATTTACATAATGATGAAAATGTACATGGCATTTTATGTAACATAGATAATAACCCTTCCTAGAATTGTAAGTGTACAGTCCCAGATAAATGTCCATTCCATTAAAAACAAATCTGTGCCATCCTAGGACTTCTTGCTTATCATTACACTGCATTCTGCATCTATTCTTAATTTCACAGTGACAGCAGCAATAGAGTTCAGGTCTTCCTATTCTGAGGGCACAAGTACCTGAAACTTGAGCTTACAGAGAATCTCTAGGCCAGACTGTGTCCCCCCAACACTTGATCCTTGTGTAGATCACCTGCCTTCTGGATGGAAGGGAGGTTTAGCTGCCTATGCAGTACCATCCCTGGTCTTCCCTAAACCTGGAAAAGTCCTCTCCCCATAGGTGCTGGAACTAGGGGTGCTGTGGGTGCTATCATACTCCCTGGCTTGAAGTGATTTCCATTATATACAAGGTTTATAGTTTGGTTCAATGGCTCTCAGCACCCCCACTACAAAAATGTTCCAGAACCCCTGCCTCTCTCTGCAGTCTGAGATCTGTTCAGGAGATGAAGACAGAGATTGGCTGAGCCAGGCCAAGGGGTAGGTAATCATGATGATTCCCACTTTGTGGAATGTTCAGAAAAAGTTCAGAAAACACCAGAGTAAGGTATATTACTGTTCTGTATAGCTACCTTGGAGCCATGGGGGAGTCTGTTATAGTACGGGTACTATGGGATTTTGGGTCAATTTTCCTACGGAGAGGCACCTCCTCCCCCTTTCCCTATGAGTATGGATAGATGTAATTTTCTTGCAGGAAGTCACCTTCTGAGTCATTTAATGTAGGAGAGGACAATCTGGCCTTTTTAAAAACACTAAATATAGGTCTGTGGCTCAGATGAACAATCATGATTCCATCCAGTAGAGGCCAGCAGTGCACACATATGAAACAGCTTATTACAGTATTTTAACCCTTTTGAATTCTAGTAGATAGCCAATGTTTGGGACCCTGAAGGTTGTTTCTATTAAGAGGAGAAATTGATGATGGGGTCAGGTATCTTTGAAGCAATCCTGTTTATTTAAAGAATGTACAAAGTTCTGTTTCCTGAACAAAGCAGGAATCAAACAATATAGGACAGTTTATTTGTTCACAGCTCCAAGCCTCTTTGATCCTGTACTCAGCCCAAAACCTCTCTCTAGGGTTGTCTTAGGGCCACTCTCCTAGTGCTTGTTCAGGCCATGTTTGGAGATTCTTTGCTATCTGTATGCTTCTCTGGTGGTTCCCCCTCATCTTCTTCTCTCTCCAGATAGACATACCCACCAAACCACACCCAGTGGAAGCTCTCTGCCAACCTAGTTCTAACAGCTGAATGGATGCAGGTGTTCCTTTGGGCAATGGCATGTGCCAGTGGTTTTTGTTTGAGGCCCCTGCTGTTTCTTAAATTTATCCTGAATTCAGTGTGGCTGAGACTGACTAAGGTTTAACCCAACCTATAACAGTATTAAGCAGTCCAAAGATAAAGAATGTTCCTGTACCATTGCAATAGCATTGCAATAGACACGATTTAGCTGTTTATCACTAGAATCATATGAGATCTCACACTGCACAATATTTAGTTATAATAAATCCATGATTTCCTCCTTAAAACAGAAAAGCAGTCTTCACTGAAACAGTTCTGTAAATTTTTATAGCAAAGCCTTTAAAAATCTATTAACTGGTTGGGAAGCATCTATTAAAAGAAAAAGTTCATTTCCTCCCCATCTCACCTTATTGTCAAGCAGTTAATATTCAAGCTATCATAATCTCACCATGGGGAGAAGTTATGTAGGAATTATTTGGAAATGATCAAATGTGACTACACCCACCTTCTGTGCCTACCTATCAGGATTCTACAGAAATTTGCAAGCCAAAAGATGCAAACACATGAGAGTATTAAAAGTGAGAAAAGAACCATTAGGCAGCTGATCTACTGGGCAGTGGTCTATCAACTGGTTGCATGTGTAACAGTTCTTAATACCTTGGAAAAATGTATTTCTAATCTATCAGGCAAAAGTTATTCAGAATTAAACTGAATCAATGTTCATCACAGTATGTTGTTTCTTGAAGGAAGGGAATATGACATATTTTGAGCACCTGCTGGAAGAATTGTGCATTTCAGTGTACATGGGTGAAGCCCAGGGACCATTTGTAACTGTTGACTGTATTAATCTGGAATCCCACATCCCTGAACAATAAAGGGTCAAATCCTGCCATTGGCTCATGCAGGAATCTCATTGACTTTAAGGAGTATTGGGATTTGTACAATAAGTAAGGGGAATTAAACATAAATATTAAAAGGACAGAATTTAGCACTAAAAAGTTTGCTGCTCTTGCCTCCATGTAAGTGTATTTCATCAGTAAATTTTGAAGAATCAGATTGAAGATGGCACACGTGAAGAATTGCATTAATATTCTCTAAGAAAGCACAGTGCATCATTCATTAAGCCTTGTTTATTACCAACGTATATAATGGATAGAGTTGGTCAGTAATTTTCAGCTGGATGACTTTCAGATGGAAAATGCAGCTTCTGCAAAATTGATATTTTCTTCTTTGTTGAGCTGACCTGAAATGTTTTGCTCAGAATCGGTTCAATAAAACTTTCCACTGTTTCCCTTTTAGCTCATTGCCTTGTGGGAGTTGTAGTTCGGGCCCCCATTCTCACCTACAGGCTGAACTCCCTGAGGCCTACATCTCCCAATAATGCAATGCAGATTTCCCAGTGACCAAGCTCTGTGTGGTGCATCATGGGAATCACATGTTTCTGGGTGCATCATGGAAGACGTAGGCCAGCCAGGAAGCCTGGTCCATAGGCAAGAATGGGATCATCAGGCTCCCAAGCTAAAACTTGCATGAGACAATACACCACAATGGGAAAATATGTTTTACTTGGAACAAAGTGTTTTGGGTCAATTCAGCAAACCAAAATGAAATTTTTATTTGGCAATATCAAAATGAAACGTTGCATGATATTTTTTAACTGAATTTTTATAAGAATCTCTGTTCCCTGTAAAATTTTGTGAGTTTAAATTTTTGCCCCAGTTTGTGATAAAAACAGTGGCTGAAATGTTGGAATTTATGCTCTGTGGGGCTGCTTCCCGCTACTTCAATGGATATATTTCTTTTTTTCCAGTTCAGGGAGAGGGCATAGAATGCTGCTTTACTTTTGAGAAAATGAGTCGAAATAGCTTCTGCTAGGTATCCAGTCACAAAGGAGCAGGGAGTTCAGACAAATCAGGGAACCAGAACTAACCCTATGTGACTTTTGTGAACCAAATAACCTAGCTGAACATTTAACAAAGCAATGTGAAATTTTTTAAGAATTATCAGTAATCATAGTAGTAAAAATAAATCCACAGAAGTGGAACAAAGTTTTATTTTAAAAAAGGAAATCTGAATTGCAAATTTGTTCCAATGTAAATACTGCTCTGTGAACTTGAAAACAAGTACTTTGTTTTATGAAAACATGATTTCCCCCTGCAATAATTATATTGTACATTTTACAGTATATGAGAGGGAAATTGCAGTTGAACTCTGGCCTACTGCTACATTTTTCTCATTTATCATCAAGCATTGCTACCACTATCACCATCTAGATTATTCTGCAGGACTAGAAATCTTTCTTGGACATCAATTTCACAACAATTAATCAACAAATATGCAGGCAATTATCTGGCACCAGAAACTTTTCTGCGTACATTTTTAGTATCTATTTCTGTAAAGATTCCCTTTACTAAAAGCTCTCCTTTATCCCTGAAGTAGCCACCTGGACATAACTAATACGTTCTGTTGCTTAGTGGTTTGAGAAAGATTTCCTATCTATATAATGGGTAATGCTGGTAGAACAAGTCAAAACTTTCAAGCCATTAAAAACATTGTGTGATCATAGTATATTAAAGCTCATAGGCCAAGTTAAGATTCTAAATTGCAGAATTCTGTTTATCTGTTTGACTTCACCAAAGTAAAAAGCAATAGGAATCTTAAAATAGGTTTAGTAATCTGCAGGGTTAGACAATATTTTCCAGTTAATTAATTCATAATTAGAATCCTGTTTACTGGTCTTCCACTGCATCACTTACTTTTTAATGCCCTGATTTTTATTGTTACTATCTTCTGCATGTTTGAGAAGTATATTTACCATAGTTTAATTAACTTTCTCACAGAATAGCATAATTGGAGCTACAGCTTGGTAAAGCTGAGGGTCAATGCACCTTCTCTCTGACTGGGGGATTTAAAAGCTTCCAGTTGATAAAAATGCATGGCAGGATATACAGCCATTAACATGATTTCAGCTAAAAGAAATCTGCTAATGCTTGCACATTTCCAAAGTATACTTGTGAGTTTGAAAAGCTCATCACTTTCTCCTTTCTATGCAAATTTCTTAAAATTATGTGAAGCACTGATATAGAGTGATGAAGAGAATATGTAATGCTTGGCTGGATTAGATATGGAGATGACACCTGATACTTCCATTCCTTCATTAAAACAAATGTATCTCTCAACACTTCATTATTTTATTAATGATCTACATCCTCAGCAAAAGCTTTACAAATGTAATATGGGAGAATTTCATGTGCTAGACTACACGGACATGCTGCAGAAGGGAACTTGTGTAGTGTATTCAGGGGATTCTCACACTCTTGTTAACCTTTTCCCATCCCTACTGGATTCTGAATTTTGTATACCCCTGCTTTAGCAAACTAAGATGGCAAAAATGGTTCTGTAAGAGGCCATCACAGTAGCTTTTTGAAAAATGTTGACTATTATAAAGACTCCATTATAAAGTAAACAAAATGAGATGTGTGGAACCTGAATTGATTAGACAGCTATCTTTTTAGCAGTTACATTGGGTCTGAGAACATTCATTCTAGTCACATGCATGTTGAGCAATGTGAGATTAGAAAAAGTCAGCTAAAAATTTACATTACAAACTCCTGAAATTTGTTTAGAATTTTGATATTTTTGTCCCCTTTTGAGATTTAGTGTCTTGCTGCTGACACCAGTGTTGCCCCCCTGCTGAGTGGTAACCATATTCCAGGAACTTGAGATGAGCTTCCCAGTGGAGAAGCCAGTGGTATCAGTCGGGGAATATTCAAGTGTAACTTGCTCTATTTATATATGTGCATGTGTGTGCACACAGAGTGGTCATAGAACAGAGGTGGTCACAAACAGCATGCAGGTAGCCACTTCTTTCAGAAAACTCAGCTTACATTGTGGTCATTTGGGGGAAACCTACCAGAAAAACTTAAGAATTTAGGTTGATATTTTGAAAATTGCTGTATCATTGAATACCCTAATGTAAATATGGAGTCTACCATAGGCTGATAGGGCTGTGTCACATCCCTCCCAGACAAGTACAGTTGGAAGGAGGTAGTCATTAGAACTCAGTGAGCACCTGCTTAGATTGAAGTATCTTGGAACAATTAGATAGCTGAAGCCAGGGGGCTAGGGTTTGGAGGATGAAAAATTACCAACAGAAGGACAAAGGAACTAGGTGTTGATCATGGGATGCATAAACTTGAGGGACACTCAGAGCAAGACAGGAAGCTTTCGGCAGGAAAGTGGTAAAGAGCCAGGCATGTTTTCATAGCAGGAGAGGCTCCGTTTATATGCAACACCAACTAAGGTAAAAGCAAATTGACCTGGAGAGAGGTTCCATGATTGAGAAGACAAACCATGTGCTGCAGGAGGAGGACCCTGTATGGCCCCAGAGAACTCTGACCCCTGCCCAAATAATGCTCTGGAGTGGTGAAGAAAATGAGGAAGGACAATGTGTTTGGTTTTAAAAAATGTTTCAATTGATTTGTATATTTCTCATGTGATTAAAGAGCAGTGATGGTTTAGAATCCTGTCCAAAATCTCAGTCTGTCTTGTTTTATACCTATCACATGCCCTGGAAGTGTTAACTTGTGGACCCAGAACTCACATGTCTGGAGTTCTGGGACAAAGTGAGTTTAACCTATGGGGTAACGTGAGTGGTCAGCACTTGTAGCAGGGACTATTCAGTTCACTATGGGGTCCAAGGTCTCTGGGGGGGAGAGAAAGGCTAGATAGAGGATCTGTTCTCTGACACCTGGTGCAGTGCCTGGCTCTGGTGTTGATGGTGGTCTGTTCTGCCCTTTAAGTCAAAAGGCTTAAAGCACCCTATCAAACCAAAATGCATCTTTACTGGATAATAAACCTGGAATTAGTTAAATACAAATGTTCATTCCATAGTTTTGCTATGCCTAACAAAACAACAACTAGCAATAAAAGCTTTTAAGTTTACAATTTCACCCCCATAGAATGCCCCATTTTTATTTTCTTATTTGACTCTGTAATTGAAAACACATTTTTTCAGAAAACTTGTGATATTGAACTGGGATACATTTTCAATAATTGCAGGTGGTTCAGGAGAGCAAGAAGAATATGTACTGGCCATAAATAATGGGAGAACTGGCAGGACTGATAAAAATGGACTGATAATGGCCAAACAGGGATAATGAAACTATTTACGTCTTCCAGGGAAGGTGGGGGAAACTGGTGCTAGTGAGGAAATGAAGTAATTGTTATGCTTGAGGCAATGTGTGGGGATAAGTTATTGTGGCGCAGGAAGTAGCAACTAGAGTAAATAAGAGAGAGCCAAACAAAGACAGCAAAATCCTCACCCTATTGAAGTCAATGGTAAAATTCCCGTTGACTTTAGTGGGTCAAGGATTTCATCCAGACAGCCATCCACCATGATACTAGACTTCTAGCTTTCTAACAATAACTTGTCATTCAGTTGCACTAAGAATATTAAATGATCTCTTATGAAACAATCTTACAGAATTCTAGAGAAGTTATATCCCTGCATTTTACAGTATTATATCGCTACAATGCAATTCTGTAGGATGGTTCCTAAATAGAACCAACAGAACAGCAACAATAAAACTTCAAGATCGCTTTCTACTAAGTTCCCTGAGTTTTTAAGAATAATTTCTATAAAACCTCTTTGTTTAATCCCTGTTAAATTCTCCAGAACTTTTTCCTTGCGAATGAATTTGCATTTACCATGAGTAACCACAGGGTGGCAGCATAAAAGTAAAATTGCAGCATGTGAATTTGTGAGGTGAACAGGAGGTTGGGCCTAGTGCTGATAGTACTTTGTGGTGCAAGGGAGGAAGTACAGGGTGCATGTATATGGGAATATGGTGCAATTATGTTTTTATGTATTACATTTTATGTATTAAATTAACAGTGTACGTTAATAAATCCTTATCTCTGTTCCCAGATAGGATCTAGGGATGCAGGCAGAGCAACCTGCATCAGATAAACACGAGGCCTCTTCATAAGGTGTTTTTTCCATTTTATTTGGTCTGAGTTAGTAAGCCCTACCAGGCCTCATTCTCAAGGAGACTTCATGTTAAGTGACAAAACCTTTCTTCTGGCCTTTCCTTGTAAAGAGTTGGATAATCTGATGAAAACGTCCCAGAAACAAGACAGTGGGAAGCCCTTGAAATAAACAGAAACAAAGCACTAACAGTAGCAATTAAGGGGAAGTGGGACAAAGTCCCTCAACTGATAGTTCAAATATGTTCCTTTGACACCCACAGCATTTTTCAGGATTCCAATCCATTTATCTCTTTAGATAATAAGTTTTTTTAGAAATTTCATAACAGTATTGGAGTTTTTGCTCTTCATTTTAACATCTCAATTAATTTCTAATCCAGTCAAACAGTTTGCTGCAAATAAGGTATTAATCTGATTTGGCTTCTTTTCTGTTCATGGACTGACTGACACTTTTATATTTGATTAATTTCTTAAAACCGTGTTGGACTATGGGTTTCTCAGAACCCCAAATTCTTTCAGCAACACGCTTATAAAAATATCTATCATATCCTCGTCTAGGAGTTGGTTCACAGAAGATACCGCCTACTATGGCTGCTAGCTAACTGAAATACTCTTTTTAGCTCAGGTGGATGAGATCTGAGATTTGGTACTGAAAGTCCTGAATACAAACCCTTATAATGGTTTTGTTATGTATTGATGAACTGGAATTCAGTTTGTGTGATTGGTTGATTATGTAAATCACATGATGTGGTTTCAATTCCTTTACTGGATGACATAATATTTAATAAACAGGAACTGTTCCTGAATAAATCAGTAAAATACTAGACTTCTCAGGGAGACAATAAGGAGCAGTTTATGGCAAGAGACTGAGGAGATAAGTAGGCCTTGAAATTTTAGGACCCTATTACGTCTTATAAATAGAATAGAAGATTTATATAGAACCCAGATCTAAAAAGAAGCTGCTCAGGCCTTGCTGAGGAAGAAAGATAGATATGTCAGATGTAAAGTCTGTTATATAGCAAATACATTCACTGTTTATTTTTCTTGAGATATTCACATCAAATAATTGTGTGTGTGTTAGGGTGACCAGGTAGCAAGTGTGAAAAATTGGGACTCGGGGTGGGGAGCAAAAGGTGCCTATATAAGACAAAACCCCGAATATCGGGACTGTTCCGATAAAATCAGGACATCTGGTTACCCAGTGTGTATTTGTATTATATAACCATATAAAATGCATATGAAAATAAACTTCTTCCTAAACTGTTGTATGAACTAAATGTGTTACCCTGTATTACTAGAAAAATGAACAAAAAAAGGGGATAAGAACGTGGTTGGATCAAATTGCTGCTCTGATTCATGTGTTGTGAATATGTCTGCATAATCTTTTCCCCACTATTTGCCCAATCTAACTGTTTTATTCTTTATTTTACTAGGTCTCCGTAGTCAAAACGTATGACTAGAGTGTGTAGCCTTCTCAGTACTGTCTTATAGATCAGGTGGCAGAACAGCTAAGGAACAATGGTCCCACAAGATCATTACTTTCAAAGAAAAAGGGCTAAATTCAACCCAAGATTTTCACTGTCTTAAACCAGGTATTAAATACATCCTAAAATATTGGTTAATACAGAATAAGCCTGTGCTTAAATGTTGCAGCAGTTTTCATGTCACTTCTGAATTTCTCCCCTACATGGCAGGAGAGAATTATATTTGTACTGTAAGGCAGGCCAATCCACAACTAGGTTTCTTCCTAAAATTTTCATTATTACCTAGTATTTTTAACTTTAGATTTGGATTTTTGCTTTGTGTGTGGATTTGAATGTGTAGGCTTCCCCTTTAAGGTTATGACAGCCAGTGCAGAAGTCACAATTTATTACTTGGCTTTTACACAAATGTGACATGATCTCATTAAATTTCTGCCATGGGATTTTATCGCTTTAATAATTCGTTGCAATATTTATAGAATACTATGATGAATTATATTGGATTTATCATATTATCCAATAAATAATATGACAAAACAATAAATCAATCACATTCAAAAAGTATTACAATTGTGCTGTGTAACATTTCAGATCCAAGTATGATGAGCGCTGTATTGAAAACAGGAGGGATTTAGCTAACAACCTTTCTCAGTAAACTGTTGTGCTTCTCTCTTAATGAAATTGCAGTAGGTATGGTATCAGAGTTCACAACTTGGCTTTGTTACTGAGATGGCTTTACACATGATCTATTTTTTTCCATGTCAGAATGGCTATTTAGGAAGAATGCAATAGTGAGGATGCAAAAAATTATGATCTGAGCAGCTTTTATGTGAAATATGTTAATTCAATGATGTCTTAACCTTTCATTTTGTTTAGAGATAATAATTGCTTTTGTAGAAGTATTGCTAGGAATCTGTATTTAATTCTTCATTTTGTCTGAATAACCTTCCAAAGGGATCAGGGAATTACTTGATGTTTAAAAACAGGTATACCTACAAGGCACTGAGACGAGGTAGGGATAATGTGAAATATAGGTATTATAATTATGCATCTATAGCTGAAAGTAATAAGAGGGTTCATGCCATAGTTGTAAAATAGGGTGAAATGAAAGGTTTAAATGAATGATAAAAGCAGTCATAGGTTAACTTTTAATGCTACAGGCTATTAATTTTGTTACTGAAAGCATGCTCTGTATATCTTTATATAGCTTTTTGTTAGATACTAAGTTCCTCAAGGTAGGACTGTGGCTACCTCTAATTATAAAGTGCCTTGCAAAATGGAGTCTTAGTTGAACTTGGGGCCTCTGGTCATTACTGTAACACAAAAAACAACTATGCAGACAAATTCAGACTAAAAAATAAAGACACAAATTTTAACAGTGAGCATACTTAATAGAGCCAAGGGAAAATTGGAATGTTGGGGCCAAATTGGGTTGAAACATTTTTTCCCAACATTTTTGATCAAAACAAAACATTTTTGACATCGCCAAACTGAAACATTTCATTTCAGTTTGTTGAAATGGACTGACATTTTATTTCAAGTCAGTTCAGCATTAAACCGTATTTTCCTTTGGTGCTACTGTGCCTCATGCATGCATGACACGATTGCCTGCAATACCAGGGGACAGACTCAATGACCTAGGAGGTCCCTTCCAGACCTATGTGTGGTGCCCCCATTTCTTCCTGGGGCTCCACCAGACTACATCTCCATTATGCACCTGCAGTCAGTTGGTTCTTTTGATGTATCACATGGGTCTGTCAGAGGGGAAAGGTAGTTCAGCCAAAGAGCACCAGCTAAAGGGGAGAATGAGGACATGAGACACGCAAACTGCAACTCCCATGAGGCACCATAGGCAGAGGCAGTTAGATATCAAACTGACTTGAAACCAAACACTGTGGTTTAGTACAACAAACATTCATGGAAGATAGGTCAATGGCTATTAGCCAAGATGTTGAGGGACATATCCCTATGCTCTGGGTTCCCCTAAACCTCTTTGTGTCCCTAGAAGCTGGGACTGGACAACAGGGAATGGATAACTTGATAAATTGCCCTGTTCTGGTCACTCACTCTGAAGCATCTGGTACTGGCCACTGTGTTGGAAGACAGGATACTGGGCTAGATGTACCATTGGTTGGATCAAGCATGTCCATTTTTATGTTCTTATCTTAGTCAGGAATAGTTTTGGTTTCCTCTTGCTTTGTGTTGAAATGAAAATTAGCAATGATTATTGTTTGTACTTCTGTAACATTTTTAATCTAGAGATCTCAGTGAACATGATCAACAAATATTAATTAAGCTACACAATGTGCCAGCGAGATTTCTTCCCATTTTCCAGAGGAAGAAACTGAAATACAATAGCATAATGTGAATTGCTGGAAGTAACACAGTGAGCTTGTTGCATTGCTGGGAATAGAGGCCATATCTCCTGACTTTTGGTCCTAGGCTTAAGTAACAAGTCTATCCTTCCCCTTTCTTCCTCTAAGGCCCTGCTTCAGGAAAGTTTCTCTATTCAGGATAACACTTAAACACATGCTTAAGTCATGTGGAATTTAAAAGCATAATGACAATTCAGTAGGCGTTCAAGTGCTTTCCTACATCAGGGCCTAAATTAGTAGTTACTTCATTGGTTTAGGTAAAGTAAGAACCCTCAAGCTTTTATCTTTTTCTTACAGACTCCAGAATGTTAAATTTATAAAAAGTTGAATGCAGTTGGGGCCCAGAACAGGGGAATCTCATAGTCCCTTTGTGATAGCGCGTTCAGTGGCCAGGCAGTCTAGTGGCTAGATCATTGGGTGTGTGTGGGGGGATTCCTTTTCCCTCAGTTCTCCCATCTGTGTGTATGTGTGTGGGGGTGAGGAGTCAGGATGCGTTCCTGGGCTGCTCCCTATGCAAGTCTTTAAGTTTGGTATGTGGCCCAAGTAGTCCAGTTTCCCCGCAGTTGGGGATTAGCTGTCAGTTCCCCTTAGCAGGGGAAGACTTACTTGTTTCCCACGGCTGAGTGGCTGGCAGGGTGCCAGTCTGTGCCTTCAGGCAGGCAAACAGAAAGCTCCTTCCTCTTCGCCAGTCAGCTCCTGACTGAGCCAGGCTCCCTTCTTTTCCCCCTCCTCCAGGCCTGGCATTGGCTAGGTATAACAAGGGTGGGGCTACCTGAACCCACAGGTTCTCTTTAACCCCTGATGTGCCAGGTAACAGTCTCTCTGCTCCTTCGCACATCCCCCCCACACCCCATCTGGGGTCTGCCCTCCCTCCAACTGCCCTCCACCATCCCGGCAGAAGAAGTCTGCATTTAGATGGGCTCTCCTGGCCCGGTGCTGGATGCAGAAGGAGAAGGGTTGGAGTGAAAGGTACCACCTCATTATTCTGGGGTTTGCGTCCTTCATAGCATGCAGCCAGTGGAGAGGGGCATGGTCAGTGACTAGAGTAAAGTGTGTGCCTAGAAGATAATAACAGAGTGAGTCTGCAGCCCGTTTTACCACCAAGGCTTCCTTATCAATTACAGAGTAGGCCTTCTCCCTCGGGAACAGCTTTCTACTAATGTCGAGGATTGGGCATTCGTTGCCTCACACTACCTGAGATAGAACGGCTCTTAGGCCAGCGTCCAAGGCATCTGCCTATAACAAGAACTGCTTAGTGAAGTCAGGGCTATACAAGATGGGTTCCTGACAGAGCTGGGCTTTCAGAGTTTGAAATGCCTCCTCACAGGCTCTGGTCCACTGGATCCTTTTAGGACTCTCATTCTTGAGGAGATCTGTAAGCGGGGCCGCAATGGAGGAGAATCTTGGGATAAAGCGGCGGTAGTAACCAGCCAGTCCTAGAACCTGGCATACTTGCTTTTTTGAGGAAGGAGGGGGGCACAGCTGGAGTGCCTGGACTTAGCCAATCAAGGGTCAGACGGTGCCTTTTTCCAACATGTATCTGAGGTAGGTGGCCTCATCCTTCCCGAGGCAATGTTTAGCGGCGTTCATCATCAGGCCAGCCTCTTTGAAGGACTGTAGCACTGCGGCCACATGTTTTAAGTGGTTTGGCCAGTTGCAACTATAAATTACCATGTCATCTAGGTAAACAGCTGTATACTGGCTATGGAGGTGGAGAACATGGTCCATTAGTCACTGAAATGTGGCAGGGGCGCCATGCGAACCGAAGGGCATGGTCTGGAACTGGAAAAGCCTGAAGGGGGTGGGGAAAGCAGTCTTTTCCTTGGATTCAGGTGTGAGGAGGATCTGCCAATGTCCCTTTTTTAAGTCTAGGGTGGTGATAAACTCCACTGTTCCTAGCCAGTCAAGTAGCTCATCAACACATGGCATTGAGTATGCATCAAACTTTGATACTGCGTTGACCTTGCGGAAGTCAATGCAAAAGCGAGTACTACCATCGAGTTTTGGGACTAGTACCACAGGGCTTTTCCAGTCACTGAAAGACTCCTCAGTCACTCCCAATGCTGGCATTAACTGGAGTTCCTGTCGCACATCTCTCTTAGTTTCTGGGGAAAGGGCCGAGGGTTTTACCTGACCTTAGCTCCTGGTTCTGTCTGGATATGGTGGATTATCCCAAAACCCAATGCGAGTACCCGCTTTTGCATTGACTTCCACAAGATCAACGCAGTATCAAAGTTTGATGCCTGGTTGAGTTGAAAAGAATGAAGAGAATGCAGTGATAAGTTGCTGTGCCTGACTTCTCTGCTCTGGGGTAAGATTGTCTCCAATCTTGACCCCTCCTGGAGTTGAAGCTTCAGCAACCTGGGGCCCTAGTTCAGGCTTTGGAGGATAGGTAGTTATTAGTAAGACTTCCTGGGCTTTCCATGGTTTTAAAAAGGTTCACATGGTAGATTTGTTTTACCTTACATTTATTGGGTTGCTTTATCTCATAGTTCACATGCTGGATCACCTCATATGGCCCTTGCCACCAGGCGTGACCTCTTTCTAGCAGGGCTGAGGTATCAAGAGCTAGTGTTGAACCTCTTTGGTCTGTGGGTCCTTCTCTAAATGGTAGAAATGGTCACCTTGAATCTCAAAATGGGGGAACCGTGCCACTAGATGGTGTTCAATGGTCTCCCCATTCACTGTCACCACCTGCGCGTATGCATGACTCAATGCGTCATCCACCTGTTGTTTTCCCACAAAGTCAGAGAGGTGAGTCAGAATCTCTAGTTGAGATAGCGGGGATGGCTTCCCTTCTGGGAGGGCGCTGAAGAATGGAATGTCCCTTCACCACGGTCTGCAACCTCCCCAACACCTGCGAGGGTTGCTGCTTCAGGTCGACCTGTGGTTGGAGGTAAGGCCCGTCGCCCATCGGAAGGGGGTCTCACCAACTTGGTTAACAATTCTCCAAAATAGCTCCAGTGCCTGCCTAAAATAACAGCGTAGGCAAGTGTTGGGGCCAGCCCGACCAACAGGGGCTCTTTATGTCTCCCCACCATTAAAGCCACGTCTGTGGGGTAGACCCTCATGTCCCCATGCACGCACTGTAACATGATGGTGCCTTGAGTTGGGCTGAGATTAGGCACCACCGTACATTGTACCAGGGTCTGTGCACACCCTGAGTCGACTAGCCCCACTTCTTCTATCCCATTCACCATCAGTGGGATGGTCAACTTTGCAGGGTCCCGAAGGCATACTCGTGGAGTCCAGATCTTCCCAAAGCTACATTCCAGGTACAGAGAGACCACTATCCAAATCTGCCACACGTGAAACACCAATCCTGATTTTGGGTGCTGCATGGGGTTTCCTCCCTGGGTATCCGGATGGCCTGGTCACGATCCCCGAGTTCTGGGCCAAGCAAGGGCCAGTCCTGGGTCTCCCAAACAGGGGTGTGGGTAAACGGCTCTGGGCCTCTGAGTTGGGGCAGCCTCCTGGAGTTGAATCCATGAGCCCTCCAGAGCCCAGGTAGTTGGGGAGGATGCAGATGTTCCTCACGATTCTGGGGTCCGTGGGTGGCGCCGTCCTTTAGTGGCCCAGGGCTTTTGGTTCCAGTCGACCCCGAAGGGGGAGTCATCACAGGGGACTTGGTGGCTAGGTAGTTCTCCATTAGTTGAATGGCATCCGTCATGGTGTTGGGGTGATGCTGCAACACCCATTTTCTTCCCCCAGGGAGTAGGATCTAGACAAACTGCTCTAGCGGGACCCGTTCAGTGACCTGCGCCCCCATCTTTGCCGCTGGATTGAGCCATCTCCAGCATGAGTTGCACAGCTTCTGGGTGACCAGGCAGAGTCGGCCCCCAGCAGGTACTGGTCTGCCAGGAAGCATTGCCGGAACGTTTCCTCCAGAATATCTAGGGCATCAAGGATTACTGCCTTGACCTGGGAATAGCCATGGCCTACAGTGGGGTCTAGATAGAGCATGATATGCAGTCAGTGCTATCCTGGTTAGGTATGGGGCCAGCACTGCCACCCATTCTTCTCAGGGCCACCGAACTACCATGGCTACCTGCTCAAAAGTCTCTAAGAAAGCCTTTGGGTCATCATCAAGCCCTATTTTGGTGAGCCTGCTGGGACGGGGTTAGGCAGCTCTGTTCGAGCAGCGGGTTGCAAAATGGAGGCCTCCTGTTGGATCTGCTGCTGCTGTTGGATTGCCAATTTGCGAATTATCTGTTGCTGCTGCATGGCCATCTGCTGCAGGAATTGCTATTGCTGTTGTTGCTGGCGGGTGGTTTGCTCAGCCACCCATTTCAGCAGTGGTTCCAACTCCATTTAAGGGTTTGCTCTCAGAGCTGTGTGTGTGTTTGGGTGTGTGTGTAATTCCCTTCAGCGGGGACTAGGGCTCATGCCCGCATTTTCCACCATTTGTGATAGGGTCTTCAGTGACCGGGCAGCCTAGTGGCTAGATTGTAGGGTAGGGGGGCTGTAAGGGGACCTGACATCTCCTTTTCCCTCAGTTCCTGGCCCAGGGTCTTGTGTCGCTCACACCTCAAAGTAGTGGGGCTGGATCTATCTCCCAGCTGTGAGGAGGGGTTTAGGATGCTTTCCTGGGCTGCTCCCTATGCAAGTCCTCAAATTTGGTATGTGCCCCCAGTAGTCCAGTTCCCCCACAGTTGGGACTTATCTGTAGGTTTCCCTTAGCAGGGGAAGTCTTAACAGGGGAAGACTTACTCATTTCCTGTGGCTGGCAAGGTGCCAGTCCGTGCCTTCAGGCAGGTAAAGAGAGAGCTCCTGCTTCTTCGCCAGTCAGGCCCTGACTGAGCCAGGCTCCTTTCTTTTTTCCCTCCTCCAGGCCTGGCATTGGCTGCAGGTATAACGGGGTGTGGCTAGCTGAACCCACAGGTTTTCTTTAACCCATGATGTGACAGGCAGCAGTCTCTCTGCCCCTTCACACCCAGTATATTGGAGTGAATGGGTAGACACATCAGTGTCTAGGCCACCCCCTGGAAAGTGCTGAATTAGGAATAAGTGTGTATAATGAGATGGTTGCCTATTCACACTCTTCCCAGGGAATCCACTGGTTGTGACTCCAAAGACTGAGATAGGGAGGTAGCTAGGTATGTTGGGGTTAAACTGAGAAGTATTTGAAGGGAAGCAGCCCAGGCTTGATAAGGCAATCCTATTAGATTACAATAATTTGCATTAATATTTTAGTTTTTGTATCCAAAAGTTTCTAATACTTCCTCCATGATCTCTTTCTCTTCCATCAAGTCATACAGGCTTCTTGTTTTTCATAGAGTAATCATATCAGAGACCCACAATCTGCTAAACCCCTGAATCAAGCCGTATAGCTAAGTTAAGTCATAGTAGTTACATGACAAAATCCAACATTCCTTCTACTCAGTATATTATCATTTGATTTGGAGAACATATTTGACTAGATGAGGACATCACAACGTATCTAAGATGAGATCTGGAAATGATCTAAAGTGTCTGTCACCTCCAGGTTAGGAATTGTAAGTCTTTGTATCCAGGACTGAAGATAGAGACATAACAAAAAATCTGCCAATTCCTTCTGGCTTCTGAAGCAGAGGGGAGTGCTGATTAGTTCTGGAAGAACCTAGAGGAGGGTCACCACAACATATTGGTGAATTAAAAAACTGTCAGGATAATATCTTGGAGGACTTCATTTTTCCTTAAAATTGAGCAGATTTAGGACTTCAGTTTAAGGGAGGGAAATAAATTCTCTACTACATAGCTCTAATATCTAGATCTTTGCAAGGCGTTGGAGGCAATTAACTAAATAAGAACATAAGAACATAAGAACGTCTGTACCAGGTCAGACCAAAGGTCCATCTAGCCCAGTATCTGTCTACCGACAGTGGCCAATGCCAGGTACCCCAGAGGGAGTGAACCTAATAGGCAATGATCAAGTGATCTCTCTCCTGCCATCCATCTCCATCCTCTGACGAACAGAGGCTAGGGACACTATTCTTACCCATCCTGGCTAATAGCCATTTATGGACTTAGCCACCATGAATTTATCCAGTTCCCTTTTAAACATTGTTATAGTCCTAGCCTTCACAACCTCCTCAGGTAAGGAGTTCCACAAGTTGACTGTGCGCTGCATGAAGAAGAACTTCCTTGTATTTGTTTTAAACCTGCTGCCTATTAATTTCATTTGGTGACCCCTAGTTCTTGTATTATGGGAATAAGTAAATAGCTTTTCCTTATCCACTTTCTCAACATCACTCATGATTTTATATACCTCTATCATATCCCCCCTTAGTCTTCTCTTTTCCAAGCTGAAGAGTCCTAGCCTCTTTAGTCTTTCCTTTCCAAACCCCTAATCATTTTAGTTGCCCTTTTCTGAACCTTTTCTAGTGCTAGAATATCTTTTTTGAGGTGAGGAGACCACATCTGTACACAGTATTCGAGATGTGGGTATACCATGGATTTATATAAGGGCAATAATATATTCTCAGTCTTACTCTCTATCCCCTTTTTAATGATTCCTAACATCCTGTTTGGTTTTTTGACCGCCTCTGCACACTGCGTGGACATCTTCAGAGAACTATCCATGATGACTCCAAGATCTTTTTCCTGGCTCGTTGTAGCTAAATTAGCCCCCATCATGTTGTATGTATAGTTGGGGTTATTTTTTCCAATGTGCATTACTTTACATTTAGCCACATTAAATTTCATTTGCCATTTTGTTGCCCAATCACTTAGTTTTGTGAGATCTTTTTGAAGTTCTTCACAATCTGCTTTGGTCTTAACTATCTTGAGTAGTTTAGTATCATCTGCAAACTTTGCCACCTCATTGTTTACCCCTTTCTCCAGATCATTTATGAATAAATTGAATAGGATTGGTCCTAGGACTGACCCTTGGGGAACACCACTAGTTACCCCTCTCCATTCTGAGAATTTACCATTAATTCCTACCCTTTGTTCCCTGTCTTTTAACCAGTTCTCAATCCATGAAAGGACCTTCCCTTTTATCCCATGACAGCTTAATTTACGTAAGAGCCTTTGGTGAGGGACCTTGTCAAAGGCTTTCTGGAAATCTAAGTACACTATGTCCACCAGATCCCCCTTGTCCACATGTTTGTTGACCCCTTCAAAGAACTCTAATAGATTAGTAAGACACGATTTCCCTTTACAGAAACCATGTTGACTATTGCTCAACAGTTTATGTTTTTCTATGTGTCTGACAATTTTATTCTTAACTATTGTTTCGACTAATTTGCCCGGTACCGACGTTAGACTTACCGGTCTGTAATTGCCGGGATCACCTCTAGAGCCCTTTTAAAATATTGGCGTTACATTAGCTAACTTCCAGTCATCAGGTACCGAAGCCAATTTAAAGGACAGGTTACAAACCTTAGTTAATAGTTCCACAACTTCACGTTTGAGTTCTTTCAGAACTCTTGGGTGAATGCCATCTGGTCCCGGTGACTTGTTAATGTTGAGTTTATCAATTAATTCCAAAACCTCCTCTAGTGACACTTCAATCTGTGACAGTTCCTCAGATTTGTCAACTACAAAAGCCAGCTCAGGTTTGGGAATCTCCCTAACATCCTCAGCCGTGAAGACTGAAGCAAAGAATCCATTTAGTTTCTCCGCAATGACTTTATCGTCTTTAAGCGCTCCTTTTGTATTTTGATCGTCAAGGGGCCCCACTGGTTGTTTAGGAGGCTTCCTGCTTCTGATGTACTTAAAAAACATTTTGTTATTACCTTTGGAGTTTTTGGCTAGCTGTTCTTTAAACTCCTCTTTGGCTTTTCTTATTACACCCTTGCACTTAAGTTGGTAGTGTTTGTGCTCCTTTCTATTTGCCTCACTAGGATTTGACCTCCACTTTTTAAAGGAAGTCTTTTTATCTCTCACTGCTTCTTTTACATGGTTGTTAAGCCACGGTGGCTCTTTTTTAGTTCTTTTACTATGTTTCTTAATTTGGGGTATACATTGAAGTTGGGCCTCTATTATAGTGTCTTTAAAAAGGGCCCATGCAGCTTGCAGGGATTTCACTTTAGTCACTGTACCTTTTAACTTTTGTTTAACTAACCCCCTCATTTTTGTGTAGTTCCCCCTTTTGAAATTAAATGCCACAGTGTTGGGCTGTTGAGGTGTTCTTCCCACCACAGGGATGTTGAATGCTATTGTATTATGGTCACTATTTCCAAGTGGTCCTGCTATAGTTACCTCTTGGACCAGCTCCTGCGCACCACTCAGGATTAAATCTAGAGTTGCCTCTCCCCTTGTGGGTTCCCGTACCAGCTGCTCCATGAAGCAGACATTTAAAGTATCGAGAAATTTTATCTCTGCATTTCGTCCTGAAGTGAAATGTTCCCAGTCAATATAGGGATAATTGAAATCCCCCACTATTATTGGGTTCTTAATTTTGATAGCCTCTCTAATTTCCCTTAGCATTTCATCATCACTATTACTGTCCTGGTCAGGTGGTCGATAATAGATCCCTAATGTTATATTTTTATTAGAGCATGAAATTTCTATCCATAGAGATTCTATGGAACATGTGGATTTGCTTAAGATTTTTACTTCATTTGAATCTACATTTTCTTTCACATATAGTGCCACTCCTCCCCCTGCACGACCTGTTCTGTCCTTCTGATATATTTTGTACCCTGGAATGATTGTGTCCCATTGATTACTCTCAGTCCACCAGGTTTCTGTGATGCCTATTATATCAATATCCTCCTTTATCACAAGGCACTCTAGTTCACCCATCTTATTATTTAGACTTCTAGCATTTGTGTACAAGCACTTTAAAAACTTGTCCCTGTTTATTTGTCTGCCCTTTTCTGATGTGCCAGATTCTTTTTTATGTGACTGTTTATCATCTGATCCGGCCCTTACATTATCCTCTTCCGTCCTCTGCTCCTGACTATAACCTGGAGATTCTCTATCATCAGATTCTCCCCTAAAAGAAGTCTGTGTCCGATCCACATGCTCCTCTGCAGCAGTCGGCTTTCCCCCATCTCCTAGTTTAAAAACTGCTCTACAACCTTTTTAATGTTTAGTGCCAGCAGTCTGGTTCCACTTTGGTTTAGGTGGAGCCCATCTCTCCTGTATAGGCTCCTCCCATCCCAGAAGTTTCCCCAGTTCCTAATGAACGTGAACCCCTCCTCTCTACACCATCGTCTCATCCATGCATTGACACTCTGAAGCTCTGCCTGCCTACCTGGCCCTACGTGTGGAACTGGGAGCATTTCTGAGAATGCCACCATAGAGGTCCTGGATTTCAGTCTCTTCCCTAGCAGCCTAAATTTGGCTTCCAGGACATCTCTCCTATCCTTCCCTATGTCATTGGTACCTACATGTACCACGACCACCGTCTCCTCCCCAGCACTACACATAAGTCTGTCTAGATGCCTCGAGAGATCCGCAACCTTTGCACCAGGCAGGCAAGTCACCATACGGTTCTCCCGGTCATCACAAACCCAGCTATCTATGTTTCTAATAATCGAATCTCCCATTACTAACACCTGCCTTTTCCTAGAAACTGGAGTTCCCTCCCCTGGAGAGTTAACCTCAGTGCGAGAGGCAACCCCAGCACCATCTGGAAGGAGGGTCCCAACTACGGGAAGGTTTCCCTCTGCTCCCATTGACTGCTCTGCTTCCCTGGTCTGTTCTTCCTCCTCAACAGCGCAGGGGCTGTCTGAGCAGAGGTGGGACAATTCTACAGTGTCCTGGAAAGCCACATCAACATACCTCTCTGCCTCTCTTAGCTCCTCCAGTTCTGCCACCCTGGCCTCCAAAGTCCGTACATGGTCTCTGAGGGCCAGGAGCTCCTTGCACCGACTGCACACATATGCCACCCGCCCACAGGGCAGGTAATCATACATGCAACACTCAGCGCAATCAACTGGATAGCCCCCACTCTGCTGCTGGGCTTCAGCCTGCATTGTCTCCTAATTAATGGAAGGGTGGTTTACAGAAAGGGGTTTTGAAATGTGGTTTGGTTTATAGGTTTTAAGGGGACTACAGGGGAAGGGTTAGGACCAACAAGGCACCCCCACTCCCTTCCCACTCCCCTGCCAAACTCCCTGGTCGCTTGTGCGCGGCTTTATAAAGCCCTGGCCTCAGTGAATGCCCCGCCCACTGATTAAGGCTCAGCCAATTACCAGAGGCTTTGAGCTTTCAAACCTTCCTTTGAAGCTCACGGCCTCCAACTGCCAGCCACAGCACACGGTCCTTCAAACAAACAAACAAGCAAACAAACACAAGCTCAGCACACAGCAAGTAACCCCCAAACACAAACAAACACACACTACAGACAGTTACTTACCCCACAGTTGCTGTATTTGCTCCTCCTTCACCTGGAGAACTCCCTTGCGAAACTCCCTGTTAGCAGCCCCTGTTCGCAAAAAATAACTTCTGCTAACTTTCTATGCCTCTTCTCTTCCAGGTCCCTGAAGATTCTTCATTGTAAATTTAAAGACAATAACCACACATTTTAACACAGGAGAGACAAAAATTACCAAAAAAATGCCATAGTGGGTAGGATTTTCAATTGTGCTCAACTGGTTTAGGAGCACATTCTAGGTAGGATTTTCAGAAGCCCCCGAGTGACTTATGAGCACAAATCCCATTAATTTAAGGGAATTTGTGTTCCTGAATTACTCAGGGACTTCTGAAAATTCTACCCAGTATGTCTCAGTTACCAGTGCATAATAAACCTGCCAGCCTTTTTATGGTTGATGAGTTGCTAGCTTATTACTCTTGGGATTTCCAGAGTATCACTTGTAATGATTAAGTAATAGGAGAAGAGCTTAATCTCTTACAGTTTGTCTATAAGAAAATGATCAAGTTTACCTGCTTTTGCTGCTCTTTTGAGATTAGGAAATTAAAACATTTCAGTGTAAGTTTAGATCTGTAGTCTTGTCTTGAAGGAACAAGTTCATAAATATGTGGGAAGCTGCAGAAGGAAAATTGTGGCAAAATTAGTAGCAAACTGCCATATCATTAGAGAGAATTATCAGCATCCCCTGAGTCTGTATTTTTCCATTTCCACAGGGTCTGCTACTTGTCTTGGTTTTCTGCGAGCAAGATTTAGGTTAGATATTAGGAAAATGTTTCTAACTATAAGGATAGTTAAAGCCCTGGAATAGATTACCTACAGCGGCTGTGAAAACTCTGTTGTTGGAGGTTTTTAAGAACAGAGAAGGCAAACATCTGTTAGTCAAGGTCTAGATATACTTATTCCTGCTTTAGGGTGTGGGACAGGACTAGATAACTTCTTGAGGTCCCTTCTTGCCCTACATTTCTGTGACTTCTAAGATGAAATAGAATTGCTGCTGAGTCATGCTAGTTGGTAGGTTCAGTTAACTCCAACCAGGGTATAAAAGGGTTATCTCAGGGGCCCAAAGTAGGATCTATGATACAAAGATTTGGCAGTGGGAAAAAAATTCTATCAATAGCCAAAATTTGGAAAAGAGTTTAGGCTGAGATTTATTCCTGGCATTTATATTACAGTGGTGCCTAGATGGTCCACAGTGCAAGGCTCTGTATAAACACACAGTAAGGCAAAGTCCTTGCCCCAAAGAGCTTACTTCTAAATAGACAAGACCGACAAAGGGTGGGAGAAAGGAACTATTATGTACAGATGGGGAATCGAGGCACAAAGATATTAAGGAATTTGTTCAAGGTCACAAAGGAACTCTGTGACAGAGCTGGAATCTGAACACAAATATTCTAATCCTCCATCAAGTGCCTAAACTCACCCAGTGTTAAGTAATGTGATCATCCTCATATGGGCCATCTTTTGTAATATTGTGCTCGGGAGTTGGTGATTGGGATTGAATATCCACTGATGATGACGTGTCCAGGACACAATTACACTTTCGTTACTGTTGTTATGTGAGGCAGCAATAGGTGGCGCTGTTGCATGTAATCTTCCAAATTCTTTTTCTTAGTATGTAAGCATATTTTTGTTCTTGACAGGGGCGGCTCCAGGACCCAGCATGCCAAGCGCGTGCTTGAGGCGGCATGCCGTGGGGGGCGCTCTGCCGGTCGCCGGGAGGGCGGCAGGCAGGCAGCCTTTGTCGGCATGCCTGTGGGAGGTCCACCGGAGCTGTGGGATCGGCGACCGGCAGAGCGCCCCTTGCGGCATGCCGCCGTGCTTGGGGTGGCGAAATGTTTAGAGCCGCCCCTGGTTCTTGAGATGACATGATGTGATGTTATTAGTTTGAGGTTATTCAAGTTTTTTGTATCAGGAGAGGGAGCTGTGTGAGCAGCAGCAGAATTTCCTTTGTGCCCTGGACTCTGCTTAGAGTCCATTCTTTAGGTAGAGTTGCTCCCTGGGATCTGGGCATTGGTATTGGGCTGAGATTCCTTGTCCAAGAGATTGTCCAGCAAGCTATTGGACCATCCCAAGTCAGCATTGTGTACATATATGAATAAATCAAGTTACACCTAGAATATACTCAGATTCCCCATCACTGATTTTTTCTTCACTGTGAAGTCAACCAGCAAGGCCTTGGACATCTGCTACCACTCAGCAGAGGGCTGGCAATGGTTTCAGAATATGTCAGAAGAAAGGGCAACACTATACAGGATGATGTTTTTAATTGCCAATAGTGGCAAACCCCAGAAAGGGATATGTAATGTTTATAGTTCAGTAGTAGTTTGGGCATAGAATCTGTTTAGTCTGTTAACTTGGCTATTGTCTGTATATAGTTGCATATTTTACATTTATAGTTTCTAGTTATAATGTACAGAAATTTAGCTATATCTGATCTGTATAATGGTTAATGTGTAATAATTTGATCCATGGGGAAAAAGCCCACTTAACAGGAGAGAGGATATTATAGAACAGTGGTTGGACTAAAGTTGAAATTGTATTATTTTACTGGTGTCCCCTTCCATTTAGAGGGGAGAAGGTAGGGTGACCAGACAGCAAATGTGAAAAATCAGGATGGGGATGGGGGGTAATAGGAGCCTCTATAAGAAAAAGACCCAAAAATCGGGACTGTCCCTATAAAATTGGGACATCTGGTTACCCTAGGAGAAGGGCAACTCTTTATTCCAAACAAATAATTCTGTGACTTACTGTATCAGCATTATGAGAGATTACTTAACCAGAGTGTGTTACAAAAATGAGAAGAGATGAATTGGGGTGGTGGGAGGGAGTATTAGGTGGAAAAAGGTTGGATTTAGATGTGTTTTTAAAAAAAATGGGGGCGGGGAGAGAAACTGATAACAGCATAACAAGTACAGGGGAGCATGGAAAATGAACCTGAACTACATTTAAATTTAATCTGATGGAGAACTTTTTATAGAGGGAAGTCTTACAGATTATTAAAGATGTCTAAAATACATCTTGCACTGTAGATCTTACACCTGTGAAATTTCATTGGATGGATAAATTATTCTGGGCAGGGGACCAAAAGGAAGTTGCCAAGTGACAGCCATATGACAAGAGAATAAGAATTTATTGTAGCCAAAAGGACATAGATCCAAATTTAAAAAAAAATCACAAGTAATAATCTTGTTAGCTTCCCCTTATTAGAAGTGAACCAATATTTGAAATACCCGTTGAGGTTAACAATTTAATTTAATCTTCTGGGGATGATATTTTTCAGTGATGAATAATACATCTGTGTAGATGGCTGGAATGAAGTTTTTAATTAATCTGTTACTTGAGGTTAAAGTAAATTAATTTCAGAACTCTTACCAAAAAACATGTGTAGCTGAGTTTGATTTAATCTTAATGATTGAGAGAAAAGAGGGATACAAGTTCCAGAAATAATGAGTATGGTATATAAGATCTAAAACTAGAGCTAGAAGTCCAAATATGAGGAAGGACAACCAATAGCCTGCACTGGATTTGACAAAGTGAATAAAAAATAAGAGAACAGTTAGTCCAATGGATAAGGGTAGATTTTTATTAATACCACAAGCTCTTATAATCATCCCATTGTTTTCAAATTCTTGCAAGAATATGAGCAGTTAAAAATGCAGAATTTTTTTTTAAAATGTGATACAATCATTAACTGATAAAGGAAATCAGAGATGTCAAAGACCTAGTAGAACTTGTGGCCAATCCCAGGATTGTTCTCTATGGTATACTTTCTAGTGTTGCCCAGTTCTGCTTTATATATCCTGAGCAATAGGCATTTCATTACTGCTCTTGGAACGTTTGGTTCATTTAATGGATTTGACTGATAAAATTCCATGCCATGTTGTATCTGTGCGGTCCCAGGATATTAGAGACAAAATGGGTGAGGTAATAATGTCTTTTATCGAGCCAACTTCTGTTGGTGAGAGACTCAAGGTTATGCAGAGCTCTTGTTTTTATAAGCTTGAAAGCTTCTGTTTCTCACCACAGAAGTTAGTCCAATAAAATATACTACCTCGCCCACCTTGTTGCTCTTTCAGCAGTCTAGCTCTCTGTATTCACAACCTGTGACAATTACATTATTGGTAATAACAGTAAGATGGTATAGTATTCATTCAGCTTGGCAAAATAAAATTTCCAGGCAACTCTCTCAGATTGAAATGGGCTTGTTTCCTGTTTATTTAGAGGTTGTGTATTTTTCTTAGATAAACATTAAGAGTGACTCCAATACAAAGCAGGCTTGCTCCAGAATCTTTTCAATATTAAAACATTGTTATAAAATCTCATCTATGATAGAATAATTAAATAACCCTAAGGGCATAATAGGAAAATACTTTAAACCCTCTTCTTAGTGAAAACAATTTCTCTTGCCTCCTACACAAGAAGAACTTTTGTTAACAGCTGCGACTTTTTTAAAATGACCAGAACATAAAATGTTTTGAATTCCATCTGCTTCCAAAATATGGAAAATTGCCAGGTTTGCATAATCTTATTTGCTTCACAAATTGATGGAAGTCTATATATTTAGTGGAAGGGACAAATCTCACAACAACTTAGAATGAGTGGACAGTGAGTTTAAGTATAAAATGATTGCTGATGAACAAACCGCTCATCACTAATGCTCCTCGGTGGCATCTGAACATACATTCTTCCTTGGTTTGTCCTTGGCTGAAGACTGCACAATGTGAACTTTTTAAAGTCTATCATCCTGAGATCCACCATTTGTTTTTTCTCTTACACGTCTAACATTCGATACGGCTGTAAGCATCATACTTGTTCTTCATCCATGGGGGTAGGCATGTCATCTCTTCCAAGGTGAGTACCCATTTGTTCATAGTTATTTAGTAGGAAGCGTTCATGAAATAACAATTACCCTCATACAAGAGCCAAACTGTGTGACTTATATAATGGATGCGAGTTCCAATAGTCCAACAAATGAGAAACCTGAGTCTTAAACCCTAGATTCAGGCATTGTGCAGCCTGTGGTCTTTTCTCTCCAACACTGATGACCACTTATTGTATGCTGTATAACATATAGAAGGCAAACTGTAAAGTACCATAAAGACATTTCACTGTGTGTGCATCCTTTTTATAGGGGAATACTCCATTTACACATTGTCAGACAAAATTTAGGTAGTAATTATAAGTGCTTAACCCACATAAAGATTTTTATGCAGGCTATACTATTTTATTACAGAAATTGCATTATACTTAACGACTGATGACCTTATCTTACTGCACTAATGTTTTTTCATTAAAATTAAACATCCTGTTATATAGGCAGGAACTAGAAAGAATGGCAGGAATGGGGAAAAGTTCACAATATACCATGTGCAGCAGCTGTCTTTAATGGGGGCAGGGAGGAAGCTAGTAATGCGCCATTTTTCAATTTATTACTGTGTCAGATTGGAAAATTTAAACTAGAATTAAATGGATGGGAGCTACTGATACATTGTCATTTTACAGCGTAGATGGCTTCAACTGCTGAGCTATTGTACCTGCTTTGGGTAACTTACAGCTGTTGCTTGGTCTGTATGCAAGCTTTTACATGTGGGATATATTAATCCTCAAGGCAGATTATTGAATGCATTTCCAGACACCAGAACAGCCAATATTTCTTCTGTCATGTCCAGCCTACTCCTGTTTGCTACAATGTTATCTCTGTTGTTAGAGATCTCTTATTTATATTAAATGCTGATTATTAAGAAGTTAAATTTTATGTTTCACTTAAAATAATGACAGTGGGAAATTGTCAACAGCAGGACGATCACTGCAAAAACAATTAATGATTTCAATTTTTTTTATAGAGATAACAAGCACAGTGGTGCATAAGGTTAAATTTCAGTAATATAAATTACAAATTTGGGGGGGGGAGCTACATGTTTTACATATAAATGATTATTATTTTGGTAGTGCTTAGAGGTACCAGCTGGATCAAGGCCAAATTGTGATATGCACTTCACTAACATGGAGGAAAAAACCTCCACAATGAGGTTTTAATCCAATTTCTCTGCAGACAAAGGTCCTGATCTTAGAATGCCTTATTGCTCGGGGTAGCAAGTATTCAGCATCTTCTATGATCTGTTCCAAATTCTTTGTCCATGAAAGTTTTCATTTGCTGGCCACATTGGGTGTTGTTCAGTGGTGGCATGCTGTCTCAGAAGGACTTCCCTGTGGAATTGTTCTTTCATTGTCTATGTGGTAAATACTCTTCTGAATCAGCTCAGGATCTTACAACTACTATGATATCTATGAGACTTGTCATGTTCTGGATATGTTTTTTTTTTTTAAATTTCACTAAGATCGAGCAATAGTGCGGGTAGATATCGAGCTTTTGTCATGGACCAGCCACAGCCTTCTTTGTGTTTGGACTTGACATGCACCTGTCCTTTTGAGGTAAAGGGCCTGTTTTAACACACATCCCTCAGAGGATAATACAAATAGGTATGTTTCCAAAAGACACTGAAGAAGAACGCTGTCCAGCTGGCCACTCTACTGATGGGCTTGGTGGAACTTCATATTCTCTTGCACTGCACTATTAATAGTTTTTTTTTTCGCAAGATGGAAGAGATCCAGAGCATCTCTGGCTGTGGTGTCCTTCCAAACTGCATCACTTGCTGCAAAAAGAGTTTTTGTAGCCATATACTGCTGATGTGCAAGAGGCAAAGGAAATCCTCTACGCTTTCTACCATTGCTTCTGCAAAGTCTCAATTGAACTGTTCTGAGTGGCTGACGGTCATTAATCTGGGCAGTCTCCACTTGGGGATGGAGTTGTAGTTCTTGCTGTGAAGAATCTTCATGTTATTTTCCAGATGATTTGCTTGAATCTGAGTAGAGCTGTATCCCTTAGTGTTGGTAAGGGAAATTCTACATTTTTCTCAAGATGAGTTTTCGTTTGTCTCACTTTGTCTACACTACAAGACTATTTCGAATCAACTTAAGTCGAATTTGTGGAATCGACCTTATGAAGTCGAATTTGTGTATCCACACTAAAAACACTAATTCGACTGTGTGAGTCCACAGTAACGGGGCCAACGTCGAATTTGGAAGCGGTGCACTGTGGGAAGCTATCCCACAGTTCCCGCACTCCCCGCTGCCCATTGGAATTCTGGGATTTCCCCCCAATGCCTGCTGGGGGAAAAAATGTGTCGAGGGTGGTTTTGGGTAACTGTCATCATTGAACCATCAATCACGCCCTCCCTCCCTCCCCGAAAGCGCCTGCGGGCAATCTGTTCATGCATTTTTCTGCTCAGTGACAGCGCGGGCGCCACAGCACTGCGAGCACGGAGCCCGCGGCAGTTATGGCCGTTGTCAACGCCTCGCACTTTATCGTCCATCTCTTCCACAGTCAGCTGCTGAGAAATCGGGCTACTTTTCAATGGTGCTGCGAGCACTGGTGGACCAGGGGGGACGTTTTACCAACATCAACGTCGGGCGGCCGGACAAGGTTCATGAGGCACGTGTTTTCAGGAAATCTCGTCTGTTTAGACGCCTGCAGGAAGGTAGTTTCTTCCCGGACCACAAAATAACTCTTGGGGATGTGCAGATGCCTATAGTGATCCTCGGGGACCCAGCCTACCCGCTAATGCCCTGTCTCGTGAAGCCCTATGCAGGCGCCTTGCACAGCGACAAGGAACTCTTCAAGTACCAGCGAGCAGCGAGCAGCGTGACCTGTGACTGTTCAGTTTCTTTACAGAGAAGCTGAACCTGCCCCTGTTTCTTTACCAAGTTACTGTTGACCAGCATCTGCAGTTACATACCCCGTCCACCCCGCTTCCCCCACTTCCAACACACGTTTAAAAATAAAACAGATGGTCCACTGTGACTTTACAAAGGTTTCTTTATTGATGACTTTGCATTAAAGGGTTGAAACTGGCACGCAGACTGTGCTGGGTAGGGTGTGCGGTGATGTAAAGACCGCCTCTAAACTCGAGGAATGACAGGCTCCTGCTCCCAGAGCGGTCCGCAGTGCCGGACTGGTTGTTTCAACGGAGCCTGCCATCCCTCCTTTTTGGGACTCTGTGTGCGGGGGCTATGTGGCCTTGCGGCGGGGGAGGACGGATACAGATTCCTCTGCTGCGTGGCTCTGTGGTCCAGGACAGGGACAGTTGCATGAGATCTGTAACCCCCCTCCCCCGCTACAAAGTCACGTACCCCCCCCACCCACACAGAACCTGCAAACCACCTCCCATACTGACCAGGGTGCCTACTGACTGCACTGTGTGTGTGACCTGCTGCTGATCCTGCCCCCGTCTCTGTACCCTGCTAAAGGTGACTGTCCTATGCAATACCCTACCCCCTTCCCCACCCACCCCTTCAAACGCAGTGTTGTGTAAAAAAGCATGAGGGAAACAGTAATTAACAGCAAAGTATTTTTAATAATTAACCAGACAGTCAGGGGATGAAACTGGGATTGGGGCTACGGTGAGTCAGGAAGGGAAGGAATTCTCAAAAATTAGGGTATGAGAACTTTTGGGTACTTGAGCACTCTGCTGGGGTGCAGTGACAGTTTTCACGGCCCCTGGCGCCACTCCTTCTGGTTACTTTGGGTGACGGGAGGTATGGGACTTTGTGGCGGGGGAGGGCGGTTGCAGATACACTGCGGGGGGGCTCTGTCCTCCTGGCTGCGGTCCTGCAGAACATCCACAAGGCGCCGGAGCGTGTCCGTTTGCTCCCTCATTAGTCCAAGCAGTGTTTGAGTCGCCTGCTTGTCTTCCTCATGCCACGTCTCCTCCCGTTCACTGTGTGAGCGCTGCTGCTGAGAGAGGGTCTCCCTCCACTGGCTCTGCTGGTCCGACTCGGCTCGGGAGCACCCCATAACTTCAGCGATCATCTCGTCCCGTGTCTTTCTCTTTCGCCGCCTAATCTTTTCCAGCCTCTGTGAGGGGGATGCTGTGGCAGGTCTGGAGACAGTCGAAGCTGTGTGATGGGAAAGAGGGAGTGAATTCCTTGCAAAGATACATTTCTGCGAACAATGAACACAGTCTACTCTGTGTCTGTGAACAACACCATGCACAGCACCTATCTTGTCCGCACTCCTGCAGCAGGCAATCTGGAAAGCATAAACTCTGCCCCTGTTCTACCCCATCGCAGTGTCCCCCGACCCTTGCACTTCTGGGTTGAGATCCCAGGGCCTGATGATGCAAATTTCATTGTCGCGGGTGGTTCTGCGTAAATGTAGTCAGTCATTCCTTCCTCTGGAAAAGCAATGCCAGACAATCATTTCGAGCCCGTTTTCCCTGGATTGCCCTGGCATACGCCATAGCGTGGCAACCATGGAGCCTGTTTTGCCTTTTGTCACTGTCACCGTATGTGTACTAGATGCCGCGGACAGAGGCGATTCAGCAGCGCTACACAGCAGCATTCATTTGCTTTTGCATGACAGCAGAGATGGTTATCAGCCATACTGCACCATCAACCACGCCAATGTAAATTGGCAAGGTGATGATGGGTAGCTGTCCTATTGCACTACACCTTCTGCTGCTGTCATAAGTGCCCCTGGCCGAGATCGGCTGGGGGAGCAAAAGACAAAACTGGGAATGACTCCCCGAGTCAATCCCTCCTTTATGGTATCTAAAAATAGAAACAGTCCCACCTAGAATATGGGGCAACTGTACTAGGGTTTTAGTGTATCAGAGAACTACAGAGCACAGCCGCTCTGTGTCAGATCCCATCTGAATGACGAGCTGCATGCCATTCACAGGGGGTGCCCCTGCAACAACCCTACCTGTTGCTTCCCTCCTCCTCCAGCCTTCCTGGGCTACCGTTGTAGTGTCCCCCCATTTGTATGCTGAAGTAATAAGGAATGGAGGAATAAGAAACAGTGACTTGTTAGGGAAATGAAATGAGGGTAAGGCAGCCTCCAGCTGCTATGATAGTCCAGGCATTACAGAATCTTTTCTTTACACATGAAGGGCGGGGGCTGATGGAGCTCAGCCCCCTGTTGCTATGATGAAGACGGTTAGCAGGCCGTCTACTTATGGGCTGATGACGAGGACGGGTATCAGTCATATTGCACTACACCATCTACAGCAGGGCTGATGATGATGACGACGGATATCAGTCATACTGCACCATCAGTCACCCATGAGGCGGGGGAGGGGGGGCGAGGATGCTACCGTAGCGTGCCGCAGCATCGCGTCTACCAGCAGCATTCAGTACACATAGGGTGACATTTACAAGAGTCAAGAGACGATTTCTTTCCCTTTTCCTTCTGGGGGTGGGGGGTGGCTGTACATTGACGAGCTATGCCCTGAACCACCGCGGACCCTGTGTTTGACCCTAGAAGCATTTGGAGCTCAGCCAAGAATGCAAATGATTTTCGGACACAGCGGGAACTGTGGGATAGCTTGCGTCCTCAGCCCCCCCCCTCCTTCCCTCCATGAGCGTCCATTTGATTCTTTGGCTTCCCGTTATGCTTGTCATGCAGCAGCGTGCTGACTCTCTGCTACGCCATCTGTCCGGAGATTTTTTTAAAATACTTTGGACCGGGCGTAACATTACGGTAATTTTCCTAATTAGATGCAGGAGTCGCCGAGCGAGATCGCCCTGAGGAGGGTCACTGAAGGAGATAGAGAGCGCATGCTGCGTGAAAGCCAGCACAAACCAGGGCCCTATGCAGCCGTGCTCGGGGAGGCAATGCTCCCTGAGTACCTCATGAAAGCCTGGCACGGAAAGGTGTGCTACCACGGAGCACCCAATAAGGCAGCTCTCCCCAGGAACCTCCTGCGGAGGCTTTTCGATTACCTCTAGGAGAGCTTCGTGGAGATCTCCCAGGAGGATTTCTGATTTATCCCCATATATATAGAGATCTCCTTTTCACATACTTCAGATTCCTGTTATATTAAGAATAGAAGTTTACATCTTTAAAGCACTTACCGAGTGATCCTTCCCCTGATTCAGGGTCCGGGTTAATGGCCGGGGAGGATTGGTAGGGGCTCTCCGTGAGGGTGATGAAGAGATCCTGGCTGTCAGGGAAACCAGCGTTGTAAGCGCTGTCGCCTGCCTCGTCCTCCACAAACCCTTCCTCATCTTCCCCATCCGCGAACATCGCCGAGGAACTGGCCGTCGACACTGTCCCATCGTCAGAGTCCACGGTCACTGGTGGGGCAGTGGTGGCAGGCTCCGTAGTGTCCGTTTGCCGCTTTGATTTTTTGGTAGCCTTGTCTGGGGGTCCTTGATTTTCACGCGGCGCTGCGTTGCATCCCGGCTGTATCCTCTGTCTCTCATGGCTTTGGAGACCTTCTCGTAGGTCTTTGCATTCCGTTTTTTGGAGCGCAGCTCCGAAAGCACAGACTCCTCGCCCCACGATCCAATAGTTCCTGGTCAGTCTATGCTGGGGCCCTCTTTCTATTCAGAGATTACATGAACTCCTCTGCTGGAGAGCTCTGCATTGCTGCCGGTGCTGCTGAGCTCGCCCCGATGTCCAACCACGAAATGAGATTCTAACTGTCCAGACAGGAAAAGGAATTCAAATTTTCCCGGGACTTTTCCTGTGTGGCTGGTCAGAGCATACAAGCTCGGACTGCTGTCCAGAGCATCAACAGAGTGGTGCAGTGTGGGATAGCTCCCGGAGCTACTAAGTTCGATTAGCATCCACACCTAGCCTAATTCGACATAGCCATGTCGAATTTAGCGCTACTCCCCTCGTCGGGGTGGAGTACCGAATTCGAACTAAAGAGCCCTCTAGGTCGAATTAAATGGCTTCCTGGTGTGGACGGGTGCGCGGTTAATTCGAATTAACGCTGCTAAATTCGAATTAAAGTCCTAGTGTAGACCAGGCCTTACTGAAGTTCTGGAGGTTTTGAGGAAGCTACAGCCAACAATCTGTAAGGTCATACCATGTGAATATCAGCATGGGGTGCAATAACTGAGTGGACAGTGGAAAGTGTTGTGTTTTGTGTTCAAGAAGTCACAGGTTCAAATTCCATCTAATCTGTTGCATAGGTGGTAAATAAGGGGAGTACTGGGACTGCTTCTGGTGAAGATTCAGTTCTTTGTTTTAGGAGGTTTTAGGAGTGTACCAGTTATCAACCTGTTTCCATCCTCTCTATTCAGTTTTTTATTGGAAACACAATTGAAAAGTCCCTTGTGGCTAGACATTTTGTCTTAGATTTTTTTCATCCCTGGCCAGTGTGACTTCAAGCCTGGGCATGGTAAAAATATGTTCTAGTTGTATAAGTTGATGTCCTGGGGATTGATGAAGATAAAGTGTCTGTGTCAACTTTTTTAGAGCTTATTCTTTCAGCTTTGTAAGGTTTTGGTGACATTTCTGCATTCCCCTCTGGGATGGACAGTCATTTTGGAGTGGCTCTACTCTTCCCCCCACCCTCCGAGACACTCAAGGTGTTATGCTAGATAATTGGCTGGACATATTGTTGAGCCTTTGCAAGGCCATAGAAGGACCAGAAATAGTAGTAGAGCTTACTGTTGGGAGAATAGCAGAGACTGGTCCCTCTCTGCATCCTCAAGACTACCCTTGACCCCAAAGAGACTGAGGGAGAAGACAGGGCCATTGCTATTCCCCATTTGCAACAGCCAATAAAGTAAGCCATGCTACTGACTACCCCTTTACTAAACACTATGTACACAAGTAAATGCAGGTTCAAGAGCTGACTATATTTGTTGTTTCAATTTCCTGAGACCAAGCAAGAGACACTGCAGCCTTAAGAATTTTTTTTTTAGTTAGCTAAAAGAAGTGGTTTATAATTGCATTCTAATCTCCATGTTAACGATATACTGACTCCAAACTTGCTACTGTATTTTTGGTGTGGATACTCTTCAAGGAATACAGTTAGGTATTTTGTTAAGGATTAATGAAGATATAAGAGATGGAAAACTGCTTATTTCATGTGAGTGCCAATTCAGGCAGACCCAGAAGTTCAACCATATCAAAAGTTTAAGGGAATTCTAGGATAATTCTAAGAGAAATAAGGTGATATTAGTTTTGCATTACAGCTAATCCATGCCCTGCAATCCATTTCTATATGGAGGCTAGGACTCTTCAGCTTGGAAAAGAGAAGACTAAGGGGGGACATGATAGAGGTATATAAAATCATGAGTGATGTTGAGAAAGTGGATAAGGAAAAATTATTTACTTATTCCCATAATACAAGAACTAGGTGTCACCAAATGAAATTAATAGGCAGCAGGTTTAAAACAAATACAAGGAAGTTCTTCTTCACGCAGCGCACAGTCAACTTGTGGAACTCCTTACCTGAGGAGGTTGTGAAGGCTAGGACTATAACAATGTTTAAAAGGGGACTGGATAAATTCATGGTGGCTAAGTCCATAAATGGCTATTAGCTAGGATGGGTAAAAATGGTGTCCCTAGCCTCTGTTCGTCAGAGGATGGAGATGGATGGCAGGAGAGAGATCACTTGATCATTGCCTGTTAGGTTCACTCCCTCTGGGGCACCTGGCATTGGCCACTGTCAGTAGACAGATACTGGGCTAGATGGACCTTTGGTCTGAACCGGTACGGCCGTTCTTATGTTCTGACAGAGAAGTAGAATAAAGTAGGGATTCACTGGTGGGATAGCAAGTGACGAAAACAAAACTGTGGATACGAGTGTTAGTAGTAGCTTAAAGGGAGTTGAAGCAGCACTAAGATTTCCCATGCATTGCCTCCTTGGCCATTCTCTTTGGGGCTGTATGTTCTCCATGAATGGATGCTATGAGCTGCTTAGGGAGTCAGCAGCTTCAACCCAGCACTTTTCTATAGTCATTGATCATCCTTTGTGCTGGGACTGTGCAGCATGTAGTGAAACCATCTCAGTTCCACCATTTTATTTGTTTAAAAGAAGTATTAATAGTAAAGTACTGTGCTGGCTCTGAGGGCTGGGATGGTGTGATAGTGGGAGGCCTCTCATCATTATAATCTGATGTGGATGGGGGATGGAAGAGCTCATGTCCCAAATTGTTGAGACGTTGAGGATTCCCCTACCTCCAGTTTGCAGGAGGTGGTGTGGCTCCTTCTACTCTCCCCCACTGCAGTTATTAGATTTTGTTTTGGACTGGGAGATTTTCAGCCCTCTAGGTCATGTCCTCTTTTTATCCTCCCCTTCCCCCCACTGGCTCCTGTGCTTCAATCCATTCTGAATCTATTAGACATGGAAAGAATTTTGGACTGTAGCTAGTGGCACCTCTACCTCTACTGAAGACAGAAAAAAGCTCCAGTGCTTCATTGGCTATTAAAGCACCCTACTGGCTGCTGTGAAGATTTTGGAGGTAGTATTTTTCTAACCAGTATGATTTATAGACCCTTTTGACTGTCTCATTTCACTCCTTTGCTTCACATTTAATTAACAAATGGTTGAACTGCTTAAAATAAAACCCAACCAACCACCACCAGATAACACGTAAGTGCTGGGGGAACTTCTGGTGTCTGTGTGAGTAATGTATGTGAGGGCATTGATTTCAGTCACTTGGGAGTCAGTGGGTTGATTTTCAACCTCTAAACATATTGGTGGCAGGACCAGGAGTATCTTTTTCCAAAATGTTATATTGTTATGAGAATCCATGAAGAGATTAATTTACCCTTGCAGTACAGCTCAGGCAAAAATTTTGCTGTTATTTAATATCATTTTCATAGTTCACTAGGTCCAGTGCTCTTTTAAGTGTGAACAATTCATAGTATTTCCCCTTGAAAGTGTATTCCAAAGAATGCACGTGCATAGCGGTATACAGGCTGGTAATTGTATCTACGTTCTTGTCTACCTTTTGGTTCAGTGAACAGGATTATGTAAAAAGGTTTGTTAAAACCTTTGCTAAAGGCAGGACTGGAACCTGCAGATTACAAAACATTCCTGAAGAATTGGGCCAGCCATTTCAGTGGTTCACTTTCAGTTGTCCTTTTATATACTTTTAGTATATTGCATTTTTACATTTTCTAGAGGCTTGTTAGACAACAAAAAATATAAGGTGTGAGTTAAACAAAAGCCATTCACATTTTCCCACCTATTATTATTATTCCGTCAAGGTACTCATTATTCCTTCATCCTTCCCATGGGTTAACATGTCTTAGTTTGTAAATTCCGCCAGCTGAAAGAATAACACTAGGCTTGGGAATCCAACCTGGCAATCTAATGCATATTACTAAGCTTTGAACTGTATTTATAAATTTTATTCAGGTATGCAAAAGCTGCCTTCAACGTAGAGAGTGTAAATATGAGAATTCCCTCTCTCACATGCTGGGAAACCAAAGAACTGGATCTTCAGACATTGTAACCTGCTGGTCTTCCCTTTATGGGTGCTGAAATCCTGCTGTTGAATCTTCACTCTTTCCAGCTCCCTATGTGTGGGCTTCCAAAATCCTTTCCTTTTTAAAGAACTGGGTTCTCCTCTGCATATCTTCCTGTTCAGGCAGGACATTTAGCACTTCCTTAGGCTAGCAGTGGCTGAAACAAGTCGTAGTGCTTGCTTCTGAAATTTCACCACTAATGCACATCTATATGTGTGGAAAGAGGCAATGAAATCACTACGGTGAGAAAAACAAGAAACCATTAAGAATAACAAAAAGCAGAGGCCTGAACAATATGGTAAGAGTTCTTTTCTTGCTTCAGGAAGACCAGGATATATTCAAGCTATCAAACAAGCTCGTCTAGCTGAGCTTGGTACATAGTGGAAGCCCAAGAATGCAAATCAAATAAAGAAAATCTTTGGTCAATGTACAGGGATCTGGTTCCTGCCCCCAGTGGGCCTCTTTGCTGCCCAGTCCAAAAAAATAATTGCCAAGTCTGGCTCCTGACCCTTGCATTCTCAGGCCACAAAGGTAGATGTATTGTTGTTTCCTTAGCCAGGTCTTTTAATTTATGGCTTTTTTCTGTCCTCTCTGATTGCCAAAGAGATGAGGAAGACAAGCCAGCACTCAGCAGAGATAATGATAACTCAATGATTGGCCAAACCCTCCATAGATTACATCAGATGTCCATTTTCCAGCCCTGGATTCTGCCAACATTTCAAGATCTGTTACCATGCTGCACTTACTTATCCAGACAGTCGATGTCTGAGACTTAGCCCCTGTAACCTGAGTGGTTATATCCCCTACACCAGGACCTAGTGGATTTCTGTCTCAAATGCAGAAAGTTTTTAATCAGTCATGCCTAGAAGGAGCGTTGGAGAATATGGGCTTCTTGGTGCATATGGAGGCATTAATTATTTTACATGCCTTTACCAGAGACATCTGGAAACTCCAGCTACACAACTTCTGTTTGGGCCTGAATCCAAAGTTTTTATGAATGTCGTTCTTGTCCCTAGAAGCAATTTGGCTTATCCCTTCAAATTTCAACCTTCTGCTTCACCTGCACTGTCTCTGTTTTTAACAGCAGCTTCCCTTTATAGACCTGCATTCAGAAAGTCCATCAAGCAGCAACACCTCAGCTTGGTTCTTGTAGTCCTCGCCAAGTTTCCCTTTGAGCTAAAGGGAATCATCCCTTTAATGTCTCACACTCAAGATGGTCTTCGTCTTAACAATCACTTCATCAAGAAGGGGTCAGTAAGTTGGTGGCATTAGTTGTGAAACCCATATTTCCTGATGAGGTAAATCCCTGAGGCTGGGCCTGAGGTTTGTTCTCCTAAGTGGCTTTTTTTGTTCATTTTTGAGGACCTATAAAAGGATGCAAAGCTCCCAAATACATTGTTCCAAGTAGATAGTTATGTATTTCTCAGGCCTGCAAATTGTTGCATAAAGAACTTCTTGTAGCACTTAATGCTCATTTGACCAGGCCCGTGACTATCTCATGGACATAGCAACAGGGCATTTTCCAATAAGATTTGCCAGGCTTCAGCACAATCTTTCAATAAGGACTAAAAGATAGGCATTTTTGTGATGTTTCATGTGCCTTTTGGGAAGGAGGGTCCTCCAAAGGTCCTTCCCTTAGCCTCCTGCAGTAAAGACCTATGTACAAAAAAGAAATAAAATGTTTATACTGTATTTTCCCCCTTTACTTTTGCTGCAGGGTGTTTGTTACTGTTTGGTAATTTTCATTAGTATTGAACAAAAGAAAAAGTGGATGTCCATGTGAGAGAGAGAGAGAGAGAGAGAGAATTTAGTTTCCTTACCTGTAATTTTATCTTCTCCAAAGGTATACCTCATGCTCAATTAGAATCCATGCTGGGTTTATATAAAGGTTGTTTCAAGCTTCAGTGACTTGAAGGGGTATGAGAATAACACTTCTGGTTTGGTATGATAGGATCTGAAGAGTGAGAGAGAGAAAATGTTTTTTAAAAAGCATTTCAATGGTTTTTTTTATTATTTTTTTTAAATGTGTTCCTGCCTAGGGAAATTTATTTGAAAGTGCTTTTCCAGCATAGCTCCTAATCCATTATGTTGCCTCACCTATGGCAGTATATGTGGGATCTGAATATGGCTGTAGTACCTCAAACCTGCCAGCAGGGGAAACAACCATTCAGTTTGGAGGGAAAATACAGAGGTTTCTTGTGGCCTGGTCTACACTAGGGGGGGTGTCGATGTAAGATACGCAACTTCAGCTACGTGAATACCGTAGCTGAAGTCGAAGTATCTTATTCTGATTTACTTCCCGTCCTCACGGCGCGGGATCGATGTCCGCGGCTCCCCCATCGATTCCGCTATCGCCGCTCTTCTATTTCTGGTACATGGGATAAGGTGGCAAGTCAGACAGTACTGGAGAGTAATGAAATGACAGGCAGCCACTTACAGAATATAAAATTACAAGTAAGGAAGCTAATATTACCTTTTCTGATTTGTAGCTGCTAAATAAATAAAAAAAGATAGTAGGATGTTTTACCTGAAAGAGGGTTTGCTGTAAAGGATTCAAAACAAGAGTAAAAAAATACCTTAGTGAACATCTTCAAATAATTGTTACTTCTGATTGCTACCATATACAGGAATATTCATGGGAAAAGATAGGAGGATCTATCTGAAATTTAATATAAGTGCTGACTGAAAGTACTGTAGCAAAAGTGAAACTTTAATTTGGTGAATTACATTTTGTTTCTCTATATTTACCATCTTAAACATCTTTTTACAAGTTTACTACTTTTGAAAAATAACTGAGCATATTGGACAGCTATAGGTAATAAGAACAAATGGAGAATGACAGCAGAAGAAATAGATCCTGTAGTATTGATATGGTCTTTTATTATGGAAACAGTAAGTTGAGTATCAGCCACAATGCTTAGAACTGAGGCACTGTTTGATTCTAGATTATAACTATAGGGGGAGCCTGTACTCCATCTGCAGAAACGTGCCCTATTGTGCATTGAACGTACAAGAAATATGTGTACTTCTACTGGCTTGACACCCTGACACCCCCTGGGTGACATACAAACTTATGTAGTTGCAAGTCTTAGATGACATTAATCATTCAACCACAAATTGAGTTTCAAATTTAAGTAGTATTTGTCTATCTTTCTGCAAATACAGCTTTCCTGAATACATAATCATTTCAAACGTTTGCTGGGCTTTGAGAGAAAAGGGGAGCAGAGTGGAGAAGGAATAATATACTGCAAACAAAAAAACTCCTTGCCCAATTTGATGTGCTTTATTTTTACATGAACCATTTTATTTTTTTTCTTCTAGTTGTAAACACTTTTTTATTTCTGTGGGGGATTCTGATTAACTCCATTTGTGGCTTTCACACTTTCCAGCTTAGAAACCACAATAAATTTCCATATAGAGAAAAGAGGCATTGAAAAGAATATTGAGATACTCTGCTTGCTATTTAATGACTAATAAGGCAATAAAATAAGCTATATGCATTAAGAAAATGGAGCATATTTACTACATGCCTATGACATGTTAGTGGTTATCTGGTGAATGGTTTTGCATTTTTTAAGAATGTACTTTTCATATAAATACAGTAGCCAGATTCAGCCCCAGGTTTATATTAGTAATAGTAGGCGAATATGGTGTTGGAATCTACAACCCTCCCATGTGCTAGTGGGCCAAGAAAGGCTGGTGCACCTTTAAAAATGGAATGGTATGGGCCGTGATGGATGACGGATGTACTGCTTCAAGCTGTAGTGGTAATATCTGAAAATATTTATTGGTGTCAGGCCTATTTGCTAAAATGTTAAAATGACCATTTGCTACTATGCTTTGAGAATTTGTTTTCTTAAACTTTGTATTGTAGTTTAGACAACTAAGTATAGCATCAGTTGGAGGTAAAGAACAGAATTGCAGATTAAGCCTGGGTCAAATCCCTATGTCATATACATAATTAATTAGCAAACTTAACAGTGATTCTTGCTAAGAAAGGAAACATCTTTTTTACAGCACAGTGGGTTAAATGTTAAACTAAATTAGAGGAAACCTTAAGTATTGCCTTATTAAGGCCCATGCAAGTTCTCCTAATGCCTTTAGCTGGTTGCACTGCCATCTTAAAACAACTACTAGGATTTATAAAGGAAGGAGGAAAAGAAGCAGTCCAGTGCAGGTTATTCTATAAAGTGGTTCACAGTTCAGTGGTGGCAGAGAGCTTGGCAAAGAGGAAAGTTAGGATCCAAAATGTCCCTTGAGGGTGGCAATGATTGAAATATCATAATATTACTCATACTTTGTGTGCATTCTCCAAGAATGAAAAAAAGAGAAAAGACTTATCTAGAGAGAGCAGGCAGTGCAACATGTAGACATTTTATGTGTGTCATTTTAAGGGATTTCCTTTGTTTAGTTGGAATAAATCTATATGAAGTGGCATCATTTTAAGGAATACATAATCTGTGGGAATTAATGACTTATTTTCAGTTTGAAAATGACTTTTTTTGTTTTTTTATCAAAAAAAGAAAGCTTCTTAATATAAGATGTAATGACTACAAATTGCTGTTTTAAATGCCAAGTCTGTGGGTTCATTATTCTTTGTGCATTAAATAATGATTTTAATAAATGTCTGGAGTTCGTGTTCTGTTGTGAAAGCGATTACCTTCCAACTGTAGGCATATACCTCTTGGTCCAGAGGGCAGAGTGAACAACATCTCCTATTTCTCTAAGGCACTGTATGAAAGCATTAATTTCCTTCTGCTGTCTTGATGGAACTCCAGTGCTGTGGGGCAAGTTAATACAAAATGATCACATTTTCACTCATAATCAATATAGCTGTGTGATACTAGGCAGCATCTATTTTTCATTCCAAAATTCAGTAAAACAGAATGATGTGTGGATTTTCTTCAAAGGGGTCCTTTCAAAAAAGCAGAGATGGAAATAGCCTTCTTAGCAAGTGACTGAAGCACTTCATTATTACTACAGCTCTCTGACAGCACTGACAGATCTGAATGCGCTCGGTTTTTCTTCTCCTACCTGTCTCAATGGGATAATTAGAATACCTGTCATTTTATTTAAGTAACAAGCTATGTATCAACTTAGGGTCTTTTTAATTTCTTTAGTCCTTCTATTATTAATTCTTTGCCTTCTAAACACCCATGCTGCTAAAAACAAAATGTATCTATTGGGCCAGCTGGGTTTTACTAGTGAATGATCATTTGTTTAGAAAGGTGCATTTTTCTTTCTTTGTCCTTGTCTACACTATTGGGGTAAATCAACCTAAGTTACGGTATTCTAGCTACGTGAATAACGTAACTGGAGTCAACATAGCGTAGTTTAATTTACCATGGTGTCTTCAATGTGCTGTGTCGATAGGAGACGCTCTCCCATTGACTTGGCTTATTCTTCTCGGGGAGCTGGAGTACTGGAGTCGACTGGAGAGCGTTACGCTGTCGATTTAGTGGGTCTTCACTAGACCCGCTAAATCAACACCTGCTGCATTGATTGCAGCAGTGTCGATCTCCCCGATAGTGAAGACAAGCCCAAATGTCATAAAGACACAAGTAAGAAAGAGCAAAACATATGAGTAGTAGTCTTATTTACCATTTAAATTTTATTATTTTAAACTTTTAAAATGACCGTAAGATTTGAAATTGTATTATTCACATAGTAATATAATCTTATGTAATGTAAAGAGGGCAAACCAATGATAAGCAAATGCTATGAGGATTTCTACCATGCCTCTCACAAATATCTACGGGCAATCACAACATTTTCTTTGCACAACAATTCCAGAGGCAGAACTTCCAATGATTTGTATTCAGCCTGATCCAGCAGTACTTGTTTCTTCTGTTGAGTTTATGCAAGGTTCTTACTCTTATTTGACTTAGCATCTGCACAATGTCTTAGAAACTTCATTAAAAATATGAATAGGTGTGCAAGTCCAAAGGCTTGCAGAGATAGCAGAAGGGAAAGAAGGAACTCACAACTTACAGGTACAGGGGCGCCCTGGGGAGGGGGGAGCAAGTGGGGCAATTTGCCCTGGGCCCCGCAGGGGCCCCATGAGCCCTGGCCCGGCGGCGGTCCGGGTCTTCGGCAGCATTTTGGCAGCGGGAAGCCCTTCAGTCGCTCCGGGTCTTTGGCGGCATTTCGGTGGCAGGGGGCACTTCAGTGCTGCCAAAGATGCGGAGCAACTGAAGGGCCCCCTCGCCACCAAAATGCCGCCGAAGATCTGGACCACCACAGGGTCCCCTGCCTTGCCCCAGGCCCCCTGAATCCTCTGGGCGGCCCTGTACAGGTATTCTCGTAACTAAAATATTCTGGAACCTTCCTTTGAATAGCTAAAACTTTTCCAAAGCAGAATTAACTTGTAGTATATGGCTACAAAAGACATGTTTTTCAATGCTTTTTGCAAGTAATTCCACTCTTAGGGAAAAGTGAAGGCTCCAGTTGATTATTCTAATGATGACATGTGAAGATTCAGAATTGTTACTTTTTTTAAATCTCCCAATCCAAGCATGTGCATTGAATCAATAGGAGAGAATTCAGGGGCAACACTTCTTCAAGCAACAAATATGTCAGCTTGCGACATGGATGTATTTTTCCCACTTTCTATTAATCCCATAAATTCCTGTGCACTACCTGCTGACATAGACTGCCTCTGTGACAGAATATCATGTAGAGAGAACATTTTGTGTAACTAACAATCAGCATGCTGGTAAGAAATGGAATCTGCTCTATCATTGTCTTCCTATGTGGTGTTGGCCAAGCTAATTAGTCTCTCTGTGTCTTGGTTCATCATGTTTAAACTCGAAAACTAAAATATTTCTACCAAAAAGCAAAATTCTTATTTTTTGATTATTTGGGACCTATTTTGTTGTTTTTATGTTTCTCTGGCCAATTTTATGTGTAGTTAAAAGCATGTTTCAATTTTTTGTCTTATTTCAAAGTAATATAGTAAATCACTTTTAAAAAACATGAAACATCTCCAAATTAAAAATCTGAAAATTACAGATGTACAGATTTTGAAATTTTCTCTACCATTTTATTCTCTTTATATAGGAGGAAAGTAATATTGTTTTAAATACAATTTATTGCCAACAGTAGATTATTAATTATCTGAAAATTCTGCTGGGAAATGTGATATGAAACCCTTTCTAAATGAGTTTAGAAATGCTGAAAGCTGCTTCATAAAACTGATTTTACTTAACATTTACCTCTTGATTGTCATGTGAATGGAGTTATATCTGCTGACCTGCTCAGTGTAACTGGACTGATACAAATGTATGAAAACCAAATCGATTACCAGTAATATTGGAATTATTACTTCATTTTTGTAATGTCTGTTTTCAATAGTGTCTTTCATGATACATGTGCAAACTCACTTTCATTTCTAAAAGGTACTTTACAGAAGAATAATCAACTTATTTGATGAGCACTAACATTGTAGATTGAACTATTTTAAATTTAATAATTAGTTATAAACTGAAAATATTTGCCTAAATATAAAAAGTTTTTTTAAGATGCTTCTATAATTTAGAGCTGCTGGGTAAACCTGGGGATCATTTAGATATTAGATTTTGTCTTAAAATTATTAAGAGTTTGTTAAAATCTCTTCAGTACTTGAGATATTATCTTAGTGTGTTCACACTGTCAGATGTTGTTTAAGAACGGAAAACGGAGTTTCAGATATTGACAAGCTGGCAAGTTAGAAGTGGATATACTAAGGCAAGGAAATAATTCAAGTGGTTAGTGATGGTATATAAGGGCTTTTAACCTCCAAGTCATCAACTGAAATATATGGTACAGGTTATTAGTGATCACGTGTTGTAACCATGTGATGGCTATTTGATCTCAGCCCCAATCATTAGTGGACAGGAGGAGACTAATTTGTACCCTTAACTCAGCAGAGATGCTAAGTATTGAGGGCATTCAGAGGCTAAATATCTCTTACCCACACAGGTTAGCCTTCCAAATCAGGGTGGTAAAAAAGGACTCCTGGACAAAGAGGTATGTTTTACAATGCTCCCCAAATGCAGCCAAGTTCATGTTCAGATGTATTTTTGGTGGGAGCTATCAGTATGCTGGGGCTTACTATGAAAAATACTTTGCTCCCAGTTCCTTTTGGGAGAATTAGCTGAGGTACTCCATAAATACAACTGAGCTGACACACTGGGGCAGATAGTGACAGGTACTCACTGACTCTTGGCCCATTTGTGGCTTTGCACACAGTAATCAGAACCTTGAATTTTAAGTGGAAGCTGAACAGTGTCCAGTACAGAGTGCAAAACACAGGTATAACATGCTTTAGTTCATGCATGTTGGTCAGAAGACAGAGATCCATGTTTTGCACAAACTGAAGCTTCTCAGTGGCCTTCAAGGATAATCTCAAGTAAAGCATGTTGCAGTACGTTAGCGTAGAGGTTACACAGTCACTGATGACTCTGTTGAGGCCTCATCTGAAAGAAAACCATTTTGGCCAGACAAAGGTGACAAAGGGATTTTTGTTGACTGTGGCTTTCTGGGATTGCAGGAACTGAGATGCATCTGTAAGACACTGAGCTATTCATTCCTTTGCCAATAGACAGTCAGACGCATTCACCTGAAGAGGCTGCCACTTCCTCAGTATGCTTCCCCCTCCCAATCAGCATGACCTTCATATTATCTGGCTTGAGACTCAGCCAACTGTCTCAAATCCAGAACACTGTTTCTGCCAGACATTTGGAGAGTAATGAAATGTCTTCTCCTGGGTCCAGTGAAAAGGAGATTACTTTGAATGGATTATTGTCAGAATATTGATGACTCTGTAGTCCATATTGCCTCATGATCTTCCTCTGCTTGCTTCACATAATTATTACAGAAGAGAGAGAACAGATTTCAGCCAAGAGAGATTTGACACCTTAGACCCATCTGAGAGGAAGAGCACTGACCTCTGTAAAGTTTGACAGCAGTGAGGGGAATCATTATTACTGCACTGGGCCCCTCAGTTGTCCATGGTATTTAAATGTCACTGAAAGGTTTAGTAATTTTAGCAGATGCATTTGACCTCTGAGGGAATGCCTACACTGCAGTTAGATACCCATGGCTGGAGTGGGTTCACGGCAGTTGTGGTGTAGACATTCAGGCTCAGGCAGAAGCCCAGCCTCTAGGACCCTGTGAGGTCGAAGGGTCCCAGAGCTCATGCTGCAACCTGAGCCAAAACATCTACACTGCAATTAAACAGCCCTTTACCCCAAGCCCCGCGAGCCCAAGTCAGCTGGCACAGGCCAGATGTGGGTTTTTAATTGCAGCTTAAATGTACCCGACTAGCATCCTGAGGAGATAGTCTGCTACCAAGATGGCATTTGCTAAGACTTGTAAACCTACTAGTCACTGCCATTTCTATTCTATGTCCAATTTGAATCCTGAATGACTAAAAATTTGGTGACTAAAAATTTGAAGGATGCATTGGATGCTGTTAGAGCTGAATACTTGCCATGTTCTCAATAATCTTTCTCCCAAAAGGGAGGGCAGAGCCAGTGAGAGCAGTGGTTGAGTTTCCTGATCAAAGGCTGAAATGCTACATATTTGAGTTGCTGGCAGCTTGTGCTTCCTTAGGGGGACATTAATGACCCCTGCCAAGGCATTCCCCCATTGGTTTTCATCAGCCATAAGGGGCATGAATCTGATTTACAGTTTGTTAAATCCTTCAGTGTAAGAAGAACCTACAGCTGGGGATTCACTGCATTAAAGTCGGGGAAGATGTTATGATTATTTACTTCTGCCTAGAAACTATGTTCATCATTCCAGAGATACAGTCCTAAATCTGATCTGTCTAAACCATGGAGTAGTTTTTGAAATTTCTTATCAAGAAACTGTTGACTCTGAAACTGGCAGAAGACAGCCAGGATAAATCAGAGAGCATGCCACCTACGGCATCTCTAGTGCTTTGGTTCTTGTGTAACACTCCAATCATCCATTTACCTGTAGGGGTAAGGATCTTGTGGATACTAGAACAGCACATGCTACAGTGACCCTGCCCAGTCAGATGGGGTACCGAGTCCATGGCACATGAGGGGCAGGGAGAAAATGTCAATTGAGGGAGTCTCCAGACATAGAACAAATGAAGGGCTTGGTTGATACCGACTTTGGGTCCAGCTGCTGGTCCAGCTACTGTCTTGAGCTTAGACAATTCTGGACTGTCCTGCTGATCTTGGTGATTTGAGAGGGTAAGGAAGCTGCTCTCCCCCCCAGAGAGTCGCAAGGATTGTTGAGCAGTGGGTTTTTTGTTTGTGCCAATATATTGCTATATTTCTCCCCATATCCTCTTTCTTTTAGTTCAATATGTGTTATCAGGTTTTTTTTTTATTAGAGTTCATTTGTCATGTTGGCTCACCATTCATATTAGTCAGAGGAATTGTTAAAAGCAGGACGGATTTTCTCCATAGTGAGACAAATATAGTAGTTCATATATTAGGCTGTATTTGCTCCTCTAGTGTATTATCAGAGACTGTGGCAGAGGACACCTTTCTCTTAATTTCTCCCTCACAGTCATGTCATATAGGAATATAAAAACTACATATGTTGTAGATAATTAGATTTATTTTCTGACCTTTGCCAGCCATTCTCTGGCATCTTCCACACTTCTTTAATCTGTCAAAAAAAATTGGTAAACCATGGCAATCAGGGAAAACAGTGTAACCTAGATGTATTTACTGTAAAGTGGGTGCACAACTAGTTGGAAAGCCATTCCCAGAGAGAACTTATCAGAGGTTCACAGCCAAGCTGGAAGGGCATATTGAGTAGGATCCCACAGGGATCAATCTTGAGTTTGGTTCTGTTCAATATTTTCATAAATGATTTAGATAATGGCATAAAGAGTACACATATAAAGTTTGTGGACAATACCAAGCTGGGAAGGGGTTGCTAGTGCTTTGGAAGATAGGATTAAAATTAAAAATGATCTGGACAAACTGGAGAAATGGTCTGAACTAAATAGAATGAAATTCAATAAGGACAAATACAAAGTACTCCACTTAGGGAGGAACAGCCAATTGCACAAATACAAGATGGGAAATGACTGCCTAGAAAGGAGTACTGTGGAAAGGGATCGGGGGGGCGGGAGGGGTTATAGTGGGTCGCAAGCTAAATATGAGTCAACAATGTAACACTGTTGCAAAAAAAAAAGCCAACATCATTCTGGGATGTATTAGCAGGAGTGTTGTAAGCAAGACAAAAGAAGTAATTCTTCCGCTCTACTCTGTGCTGATTGGGCTTCAACTGGAGTATTGTGTCCAGTTCTGGGCACCGCATTTCAGGAGAGACATGGACAAACTGGAGAAAGTCCAGAGAAGAACAAAAATGATTAAAGGTTTAGAAAATATGACCTATGAGGGAAGATTGAAAAAATTGGGTTTGTTTAGGTTGGAGAAGAGAAGACAGAGAGGGGACATAAGAGTTTTCAAGTACATAAAAGGTTGTTACAAGGAGGAGGGTGAAAAATTGTTCTCATTAACCTTTGAGGCTAGGATAAGAAGCAAGGGGCTTAAATTGCAGGAAGGGAGGTTTAGGTTGGACATCAGAAAAAACTTCCTAACTGTCAGAATAGTTAAGCACTGGAACAAATTTCCTTTGGAGAGGGGACTGGGTAATTTCAATCCCAGAATAATGAAAATATTGACATGTGATTGCTAGTGACATAAACAGATTTATTAAAACCTATCTGAGAATAGTACCATGTGACTGGAGAATTGCTAATGTTGTACCTATTTAAAAAAAAAAAAAAAGGGAAAAAAGAAAAAAACCAACAACAGATCCGGGTAGACCTGACCTCGCCAGTATGCGAGACTCGGGAAAGAATTGTGAAGAAATTCATGCAGGTAAATGGAAAAGGGGATGTAATGCAATGTGAGTTTACCAAAAGTGAGTTGTTCCAGACTAACTTGATTTCTTTCTTTGAGAAAATAACTGGGTTTTTAGATAAGGGAAAAATGGTACATCTAATATACCTGGATTTCAGTAAAGCATTTGCCATGGTTCCATATAGGAAATTATTAGTTGAATTAGAGAAAATGGGTATTAGTACAAGAATTGTAAGGTGGATAAGGAACTGGCTAAAGGGAAGAAGGAATTGGGTTGTGCTGAAAGGTGAATTATCAGACTGAAGGGAGGTTGCTAGTGAAGTTCCTCAAAGACTGATCTAGGGATGGTCTAGAGCAGGGATCTCAAACTCAAATGACCACATGAAGATGAGTACACTGGCCCGAGGGCTGCATCACTGACACCCACCCCACTACCTCCGGCCCCGCTCCCACTCCACCCCCTCCATGAGGCCCTGCCCCACCTCTTCCAAACTTTCCCGCCCTCATTCCAACCCCTTCCCGAAAGTCCGCACTCTCCCTGCCCCTATTCCAAACCCTTCCCCAAATCCCCACTCCTGTCCTGCTTCTTCTCTGCCTCCTCCCTTGAGCGCGCAGCTCCCTGCTCCTCCGCCTCCCTCCTGGAAAGCGCTAAGCGCTGCCAAACAGCTGTTTGGCGGTGGGAGGCGCCTGGCGGTAGGCAGAGAAGCGGGGATGTGGTGCACTGCGGGGGGCGGGGGGAGAAGGGGTGGCAGGTGCAGACACAGGAAATAACTTGGGGGTGGGTGGAGCCGCAGGGAGATTGGCGGGCCGCAGCAAATAACTCCACAAGCCCATGTGTTTGAGACCCCTGGTCTAGAGATAATACTTAGTCCTGCCATGAGTGCAGGGGACTGCACTAAATGACGTCTTGAGGTCCTTCCAGTCATCTTATTCTATGATTATCCAATATTTCTGTCAGTGACCTTGGCACAAAAAGCAGATGTGTGCTAATGAAATTTGCTTGTGATACGAACTTGGGAGGTGTTGTTAATGCAGAGGAGGATCGGAATATTACACTAGAAGGTCTGGATGACCTTGAAGACTAGAGTGACAGAAATGAAAAGAAATTCAGTGTTACAAAGTGCAAGATCAGACAATTAAGGTCTAATAGTAAGAGTTTCTGCTACAAGGTGGGGGCTAATCAGTTAGAAGTGACGGAGCAGGACAGAAAGCTGGATGTGTGGGCTGATCACAGGATGACTGAGCAACCAATATGATGCAGCTGTGAAAAAGGCAAATGTAATTATTGGATGTATCAGGCAAAGCATTTCCAATAGTAATAGAGAAGTATTAATGCTATTGTACTGGTAAGACCTTATCTGGAATACCATGAATAATTCTGGTCACCCATTTTCAAAAAAGGTTAATTCAAATTGAAACACGTGAAGAGAAAAATTACTAGGATGACCAGAGGAAGGGAGGGCCTATCTTAGAGAGGAGCATGGATATGATTGCTCTGTACATTAAGGGAGTAAATACCAGGGAGGGTAAAATTAAAAGGTCAGTGTTGGCACAAGAACAAATGGGTATAAACTGGTCATGAACAAATTCATGCTGAAAATTAGAAGAAAGTTACTAACTATCAGAGGGGTGAGGTTGTGGAACAACCTCCCAGTAGGAGTTGGGCTTGCAAACAACATAATTAGATTTGAGACAGAATTGAACATATTTATGAGAGGGATTGTATGATGGGGTGGCTTGTGATGGTGGGCAGCAGGGCTTGACAACCTGAGGGTCCCTTGCAGTTTGTTTAATGTTTCTAAAGCTCATACTTCAAGGCTTTAGCATGTTACCTGCAGGGGTGAGAAATGGATTTCTCCCTCCCCCTCCCCCCCATCCTGTGGGCTGTAGTATTTTGTACAGAGAAAATTCACCTTAAAATCCTTCTGAGCTCCACTCCTTCCTTATTTTTTTTAATGCATCCATGTTTGTGTATCAGCCATGATCTGAAATAGCTTTATTGGATTTATGGGAGATTTGGGATTTTGGATAATGTAAAGGTTCTTTCTTAATTCCCCTCCTCTCTGCTCCTCTCCCCCTCTCTCTCACCTCTCTCTCAAAAAATTAGGAGCTAGTTTTTCTGACTTTTTTTGGTAACTAAGATCCTGGTTCCTGGAATACCTAAGTATCTGTATCCTTGTCTTTTGGATGAATTAGTGTTACAAATCACAGTTTTTAAGTTTAATCTTTCACTAGCAACAGATATTTCTCCTCTTCTGTAGTTTACAGTGTATCACTCTATAAATAAGGGAATACATAACTGGTTTCTGATGTACAAAGCATGTGCCATGTAATATGAAAATATATCAGTTTTAATTCTATTCTCAATGTGACCCCGTAGCAAATGACAATGTAAGTAAAATAGAAATAAATATATAATACTTTACTCAATGAATTTATGTTTTAAGAGCGTCTGCAAGATTTACAGTTTTACACTGTCCAATTACAGGTTCCCCATGTTTGTTTTGTATAGGCTTGTAAATAAATTCAATGGATACTGCTGTCATCTGGTGGTCATATTGTGGAATTACAATTTTGCTCTAAAACTAGAGCTGAAGTTCCCCTGAGATAGAAGCACGTAGGCCAGAGTTTTGAGTGGTCAACCACTTCATCTGGGGCCAGATTTCCAGGGGAGCTCAGCTTCCAGTAAGGTGCCTAAATAATTTCCAGATTTTCAAAAGTGTTCAGCACTCAATAGCTCCCGATATGAGACAACAGATTTTCAGAAGAACTCAACATCCAACATGAGGAGCACTTTTGAAAATTTGGCACTTATTTTAATGCTTGCATTTTTAATGGTAGGGTGAAATAGCAATCTGAAGATGTAGTACACGAAAATACAGGCATTTGTAAAGGTGATGACTCATAGGGCCAGGGAAGGAGACTCTATAGAAGGGTAGTTAGGGTTTGGTGCCGCAAGCCTGGGAGGGAGAGAAGCAGAGCGGGGCGGCGTGCTCAGGGGAGGAGGCGGAGCAGAGGTGATCTGGGGCGGGGAGCGGTTCCCCTGCGTGCCGCGCCCCCCCTTACTTGCTGCAGGCGGCCCTCCCCGCGCCCCCCTGCCCCAGGTCCCTCCGCCTAAATGCCGACGAGGTCCGGGGCGGCCGAACATCCGGCCGCCGCGGTTGCTGCCAAAGGACCCGAAATGGCACCCCCCAAATGCTAGTGCCCTAGGCGACTATCTAGGTCGCCTAATGGGTTGCACCGGCCCTGAGTTTGCCCACCTCTGTTCTATAGTGTGTAAAGACTATTTAAAGGGGAGCAAAGGGAAGTGGATTCTAGGAAACTAACTGGGATGGAGTTGCCCCTTTAGCTTTCTGGCCTTAACCTCACTGAACAAATATTAAATTTGCTTAATTTAAGACAGGAGAAAATTTGAACAGTAACCAAGGGATGTGTAGTGGGAGTTGTTACAAATATGGAGCAATATTTCTACAGAGATGTTAAAGATTACAGGAATAATGCCTGATAAATATAAAGCAGTTGTTACAATGATGGATAATAAGGAAACTAGCGGAGACAAAAATATTAAAAATGATCATAATCTCTTCTAATTTATGTCTAGTCTTTCTGACTCAGTAATGAATTAATTGCCTCAGCCTAGTGATGAGTCCTGTGCTGCTGGAAATCCTGTCTTTCAGAAGAAAGATGGAGTTGAGCTCTTGATCACATATAGATATTAAAGATTCTATGGCATTTTTGTGAGAGTAGGCGTGATGTTGCTGGTGTTGAGGCCAAATTAAAACAACAGTGATTACATTCTGATTACCTGTCATAGTCTTTCTCGTGTCCTGCCCCTCATCTACTGTCTAATACTATGCACTGCTAAATAGTTGCCTAGTTTCATCACAAAGATGCCTGCATTTCATTAAGAGATGAAGTAAGTGATTCTTGTGTATAGTATTCCTTGGAAAGCACTTGCTATGGGAAACTTTACTTTTGAATTTCCTAACTTGTAGACATATAAACTCTCAAATGTAATGTTGCATTAACATCTTTGTATTTAATTTTCTTCTTTAGATAAAGTTTTTAATTATATATGTCTAAACATGAGTTCTTAGTTCCACTATATATCTCAAATAATCTACCCCATGAGGTTGAAAATACTTTTCTCCAGTGAATCACTACTGCACTGAAGTGTACACTGGGTTAAGAAATAATTACTTAGACAAATGGATAAATATGTCTGTCATTGCCCCAAACCCCCAAACAATTTGTGGTTCAGAAACTAATGTGTTTGCATACTATCAGCAGATCAGATTTATAACAACTGGAATGATTAAAAAGCTTAAACATAAGTGGCCAGACCTAATGCGGCTGAGACCTAATGTGGCTGAGTGAATATCTTTGTAACTTAATAGAATTTCACATGCATGCATCCAGGTCTGAATTGTGGCCATGGTGCCTTTCATTTGTAACTATATATGCTCTTCTCAATAACGATTGCAGACATCTTGGCTGATTGCACTCTTGCATTTGCTATTTCATTTACCCGGTGGTGTGCCTAATTGACTAATGATGCCTGTAATCTGCCACTGTGATTAACTTATTTAAAACTGTAAAGTATTACAGATCAAATGTATGCAAAAAAAAGCAAGTTTTACTGATTTATTGAAATCAAAGGTAATTTTCATGTGTATCTCTTTATTCAATAAACAAATCAACTAAAAAATTCATGTTTTAAAAGTAAATGAAATCTTCAAAGTGGCTTAATCAACAAAAAAGGGTTGAAATTATATAGACTTATTCCTCCATTAAGATGGTGAATGACATTAAAAAGACAGAAGTAAGAAAACCCCAGACACAATACTATGCTAAGGGTCCAAGAATGTTCCATATGAATGTTCCATACTTTTAAATCACTTTGTCTCCGTGCATCTGATGAAAGTGGGTTCTAGCCCACGAAAGCTTATGCCCAAATAAATTCGTTAGTCTCTAAGGTGCCAGAAGGACTTCTTGTTGTTTCTGTTGCAGGTGTTCAACATAGATTATATTCTTGGAAAAAATGTCTTCTCAAGAATAAGGAGAATCTTTTTTATAGAATTTCAATTTATTCCATTGACAGAAAAGTATATGCTTCTAATTATATAAGATTTTATGAACTGTAGACTAATAAATACCAGCAGCCCTTTAAATTACAGGTTACTGATATTTTCTATAGTATGTAGCCTTTAATGTTCTGAGAATTAAACTTGTCTATTTTGTCCCATTTACATTAACTGCGTAGTTATTATGTGTTCCTGTATTTTTATTTTTTTTGGGAAAAAAATCTTAGTCTGTTTATATAGGTTGCATTCTGCTAAGGGACACAACTCTGGGAGAAAACAATAATCACAGTTTTGTGAGGCATGGTGTTTGGGTATACATTAGAATTGGTCGTACATTCATCCTGCAGATAATTTCAATATGGGATGAAAACTAAATATCTTCCTGTATCAGAAAGAAAAATCACAACAGAAAAATTTGTCTCAAAATGAAAAATTCTGAAATATTTTGATTGAAATGGTAAAAATTCTGAAAACTTTGAATTTTAAAAATTTCAATTCAGTTTCTCAAACTGAATTGAAACATTTAATTTTGGCTTGGTTTGATATTGGGCTAGGTCTGCCTGAGCTGCCTGCAGTGACACATGGGAGTTATAGTTCATGCCTCCATTGTCCTCTGTGTCAGGCTCCCTAGCTGGACTGCCTCTCCTATGATGCATGGTAGTAACAGGAATCTTATGATGCACTGTGGCAGTTCAGCCAGTGGGGAGGTGATGCACCATGGCAAACATAGTCCATCCACAAAACCCAGTCCACAGAAGACAATGATTACCATGAAAAAATATAAGGGTTATAGTGTACCACAAATTGACTATGAGCCAACAATGTGATGCAGTTGCAAAAAAAGGCAAATATTCTGAGGTATATTAACAGGAGTGTTGTGTATAATACATGAGAGATTCTTGTGCCAATCTGCTTGGTGCTCATTGGGCCTCAGCAAGAGTATTGTGTCCAGTTTTGGGCACCACACTTTAGGAAGTATGTGGACAAATTGGAGAGTCAAGAGGAGAGCAACAAAAGTGATAAAGGGTTTAGAAAAGCTTGGCCTATGAGGAAAGGTAGAAAAAACTGGGAACATTTAGTCTTGAGAAAAGAAGACTGAGAGGGGTCCGAATAAGTCTTCAAATATGTTAAGAAATGTTAATGGCCTTAATCAGCAGCAAGGGAGATTTAGGTGAGGTATTAAGAAAAACTTTCTTACTGTTAAGTATTGGAATAGGCTTCCAAGGATGCTGTGGAATCCCCGTCCCTTGAGGTTTTTAAGAACAGGGTAGATACACCTGTCAGGTATGGTCTGGGCATACTTAGTCCTGCCTTAATGTGGGAGGATGGACTAGACTGACTTCTCAAGGTCCCTTCCAGACCTACATTTCTGTGATTTTATGCAGTGTCTGAACTTCAACTTTCATGCATCAAAAATGTAGATTAATGTCACGCTAACCTGCAATGAAATGTTTTGATTCTGTGCAAATAACCAAATATTTTTATTTGAGGTAAAGTGAACCCAAATTAAATATTTTCTATTTTGCAGGTAGCAAATAAAAATAAATCTGCAAAATCTTTGATTTTTGCAGAAACCATATTTTCCATTAAAAATAACCAACAAATAAAAACATATTTTGACAGAAATTTCCCAACTACCTCTACTCTACACAAAGTTACTGTAATTTTTTTTTCAGAGAAAATCTAAATCTGATGGGGAATGCTAAAACCCTTCAAACTCAGCAGGGCCGCCCAGAGGATTCAGGGGGCCTGGGGCTAAGCAATTTTGGGGGCCCCTTCCATTAAAAAATTGCAATACTATACAATACTATATTCTCGTGGGGGCCCCTGCAGGGCCTGGTGCAAATTGCCCCACTTGCTCCGGACTCATGGGCAGCCCTGGGAAAAATAAACCTTCTGCATCTCAGCACAAACCCAGTTTTGAGAAAACTTCTTTACAAGATATCACTGGTTCTCAGGATCAGCTAGTGCTAAAAGGCACTAAAGCTCAATAAAAGGGTTGGACAAATATTTTCTGTCAAAACTTTTTCTGGATCGAAAACTAGGGGGTTTTAAAAAGCAGAAAAAAATCACGGACAATGTCTGCTTTCCTTCAAAATTTGTTGTTTTTTTTTTTTAATTGAAAAGCTGAAATTAGTCTGCCAAAACCTGAATATGGTTTGGGGTTTCAGAAGTGTGTGGCCAAATATTTGCTGCTTGCTTTGTTTGATTGTTTAAAGAAGCAATAAAAAAATTCTGCTTAAAATAAATCCAAAACTTTTGAACCACGTCAGCTTGTGACCAAACGCCTGAGCCCAACCAGTCAGAGATTTTTCCAGGTTTCTGATACTCTGCTGGCTTCCTTGACTCGTATCTGTCTCCATAACTTTGGGTTCATTTAGGTTAGAACATAAGAACAGCCATACTGGGTCAAACCAAAGGTCCATCAAGCCCAGTATCCTGTCTACCGACAATGGCCAATGCCAAGTGCCCCAGAGGGAGTAAACCTAACAGGTAATGATCAAATGATCTCTCTCCTGCCATCCGTCTCCACCCCCTGACAAACAGAGGCTAGGGACACCATTCCTTACCCATGGCTAATAGCCATTAATGGACTTAAACTCCATGCATTTATTAGTTTCCTAGAGACTGGCTCCATGGGGTCCCTCACAAACTGGAGATGGTTACTGTGGGTTTGTCTTTAGTATAGCTTATGTACATACTCCACGAACTGAGCATTTGAGCTTGTTCCAGAATCTGTTATGAGCCTATGTTGTGAAAACTGAAATGCTCAAAATAGCTCATGCATGTGAATGGACACAGGGTGCTAAAATTAAATTAACCCAGGGGTTCTCAAACTGGGGGTAAGGACCCCTCAGGGGGTCACGAGGTTATTACTGGGGGTCACGAGCTGTCAGCCTCCACCGCAAACCCAGCTTTGCCTCAGCATTTATAATAGTGTTAAATATATAAAAAAGTGTTTTTAATTTATAAGAGGGGGGTTGCACTCAGAGGTTTGCTATGTGAAAGGGGTCACCAGTATAAAAGTTTGAGAACCACTGAATTAACCCCTCTGAAGCCTCAGGGAATGCAGGGGGGGGTCTCCTTTGGTAGGGTCGGGAAGGAGGTAGGTGGTATAGGATATTGCTCTTCTCATGTGATCCCTCCCACAGTGGCTAATTTTAAATGAAGCTACCCTCCCCTGACATGAATCTCCCTATGACACTGAAATTAAATACAGACTATGATTTGGCATTTGAGAAGTGAAAGGGATGGTAGCCCTAATGGAAAAGCTATCAGCTTAACTCTTCTGCAAGCCTCAAACTGCTGAATGAGCTTTAGGGTAGGGAAGGTTGTGCCTCCCAAACAGCCTGCCCCTGCCTCCTATCTGACCCCCACACACTTCCTACCCCCCAACTCCCTGCCCCCCCTCAAAATCCCCACCTCATCCTGCTCCTTGTCCCCTCACCGTCTCCCAGAGACCCCCCACCATCACCCAGGGACCCCACCCCTGCTCCATGTCCCCTGACTGCCCCAACCCCTATGCACCCCCCTGCTGAGTCCTGACAGCCCCCGGAACGCCCACGATCCAACCCCATTCCCTGTCCCCTGACCGCCCCCACCTCTGCCCCTCCCTGTCCCCTGACTGTCCCGGGACTCCTGCCCCTTATCCAACCCCCCCCCCGGCTCCTTATCCCCAGCTCCCCCTCACCCAGAGCCTCAGCGCGTCGTATCCGGCAGCATCCCTGATCAGCGGTGCAGCGTGGCTCCAGCAGGGCTCCTGAGCTCCGCCCCGCTCAGAGCCGTGTGGTAAGGGGGCGGGGCTATGAGCTACAGCGGGGCCTGAGCACCCAGCCCCGCCCCCTTACCACGCGGCTCTGAACGGGGCGGAGCTCAGGCCCCCCTGGAGCCATGCTGCACCACTGTTCAGGGATGCTCCTGGATGCGCTGAGGCTCCAGGAGAGGGGCGGAGGCGGGGCCGGGGCAGGAGCCTCACCCGTTCTCTTGGGGGCCCTTGCGGAGCCCGGGGCCTGGGGCAAATTGCCCCACTTGCCCCCCCCGGGTGGCCCTGGACTGTCCTTGGGACTTCCTGCCCCTTAGCCAACCCCCTTAGCCCCAGCCCCTTACCCCCGGCTCCCTCTTCACCCGGAGCCTCAGTGCATCCAGGAGCTTCCCTTGACAGCTGCAGTGTGGCTCCAGCGGGGCCCCTGAGCTCAGAACTGTGTGGTAAGGGGGTGGGGCTGCGAGATCCAGGAGCTCAGCTCTCTCCGCTCAGCCTGGAGCTTGCAGCCCCGCCCCCTTACCACGTGGCTCTGAGTGGGGCGGGGCTCAGGGGCCCAGCCAGAGGCACGCGGCTGCACCGCTGTCCAGGGACGCTGCTGGATGCGCTGAGGCTCCAGGAGAGGGACAGAGACGGGGTCAGGCTGGGGCTGGGGTGGGAGCCTCAGCCATTCTCGTGGGGGGCCCTGGGGAGCCCGGGGCCTGGGGCAAATTGCCCCACTTGCCCACTCTCTGGGCGGCCCTGAAACTCAGTCTCTTTCCCTATCTGTGCTGAGAGTTATAGGGATGTTTAATAAGAGGCGTTTGCTCAGCCACACTCTTCCTTCACAGTCAACTGATGGGGTTGTTCCCCTGCCTTCTTTCCTCCCTGTTTGTGGGAAAACCTGCTGTTATTTTCAAATATCTCATTGGTCATTGTTACTTTTCCTGGCAACTGCATTAATGTAGTAATTTTTTTTTTTGGATGGGGGAATGGTCAGTTACACATTGCTCATGCCTTGCTGCTACAAAGAGAGAACAACAGAGGGCTTCCTCTTGGATGTCATAGCAGGGGTACTATATAGGGGGACTACCTGTACATAGGTATTTGCAGGATCAGGTTGCAAGTTCTCAGTCTCAAGTGTCTTTGTGTCTTCTAAATCACTTTTTGAGGAACTTTCCTATATTTCACTGAATAGTTCAGCAAATTTAGTCAAAAACTTTCAAACTTGGATGCTTAAATTTGGACACCTAAAGCCACATTTAGCCACTCAAGTCAAAAAGGTGTAGTATTTCAGATATGCAAATACTCATGTGAAAGCAACATTAAACTTGAGAATTCAAGTACACTGGCTGGGAATTCCATAAATACTTATTATTTCTGCAGCAGTGTGAAAATGGCCACTTGTATATAATATGTTAAGTAGGATTATTTGACATAGTGGTAAACTCTGGTGTCCAGATTACACAAGCTCTCCCACTGGTGATAATGCCAGTGGATTTGTACTGATGCTAGAGTGACAGTGGGAAGATTGCAAAAAAGTCTCAGTGCAGATGCAGTCGCAGAAGTAGAGCCCTGTTTCCTTTTTTGCCTGCTCACCCTGTTTAAAAAAAATACCTTTCTAGCTTTCCTCTTGCACCAGAAAGTAGCAAAACAGTGCACAGGCTCAATATTTTACAAATCCTTTTTTGGTCATCCTTCAGGGTGAAATTGACTTTGGTGTAGAGAGCCTGTGCACCACAGCCCCTCCTAGTGGGAGAGGTGGTGGGGAGATGAAGCACGGATGGTAAAGCAGCCTTGTTACAGAAGCTACAAGTTTATAGTAACTTAGTATATTCAAGTTAAATATTAAAGCACAATTCAAATGTAATAGACTTCCACCAAGCCTCATGTAATAAAAAGCTGTATTCCTTTACTTGTAGCTTATAGCAGGATCAAGTAATATTGTCCAAAAGTATAAAAAGGAGAATTTATAGTATACTGGCTGAACTATTTCAAAGCTAATGATGTTTGCCATAAAACCTTCAGGGTAACTCCATGTCCTATCTAACACAGTAAATGAATGACACTATTAGGAACTGGAACAACACTGTGACATAAGAAAAATTACAGCACTAATTGGCACTGCACTTATAGGCTTTCATATTTGTACTTAAGTCCTCATTGTTCCTTTAGCAGTTATGTTACATGTCTTTTGATGAATAGTATTTCTATTCAGAATTGGCAGATAAAACTCTGTTTAATTTAATGGTTGTATAATGCACTTTAGGTTAACACCAGTATAAAAGGGTCAACTCAACAATAACCCTAATAGAAAACAAATAAAAAATAAGACTCTCTTATGGAAATAGTCTGATTAAATATTCATATCTGTGTGCTTACAGATATGAAAAGTATATGAAAATTGTGTATGCAACAAATTGTAGTTCCCATTAAATACAAAGTGTAGTTCCCATTAAATATAAAGATAATCTTTTAAGGGTTTAAGCAATTATTAATGGACAGTATGTATTCTCAAAACAATTGAAAGGCATTTTAAAAAATGTACTAGATAGTTGACCAGCTATTTGATTAACTACTTCAAAACTTGCCCATTTGGCATGTTGTCCTCATCCCCTATGACTAGGTTCCCCCCTGAAATGCTCTCTAAAAAGCCCTCCCACACTTCCTACAGCCAGCAACCCCCAAACCTCTCTCCCCATCCAGGTACCCAGTCCCCTCTGAGCCCTCCCCACAGCTAGGGATCCATCACCCTTAGATAAAGAATTAATGAATGTCAGTCAGTAGGGGCTTATGGGGAAAAAAGATCCTGTCAAACTAACCTGATATATTTTTTATGAGATTGCAAGTTCGGTAGATAAAGGTAATAGGGTTGATGTAATATGCTTAGACTTCTGTAAGGCATTTGACTTTATACTGCACAATATTTTGGTTTAAAAAAACTGAATGATATAAAATTAACAAGGCATACATTAAATGAATTTAAACTGGCTAGCTCATAGGTCTCAAAATGTAATTTATAAATGGGAAATCATCATCAAGCGAGTGTGTTTCCCTCAGGGATCAGTTCTTGGCCCAGTGCTATTTAACATTTTTATCAATGAACTGAAAGAAAACATAAAATTATCACTGATAAAGTTTTCAAATGACAAAATTTGGGGGACTGGTAAATAATGAAGGTCACTGATTTAGAGTGATTAGTAATCTCATTCTCGCTCCTCCTAATATGTAGCATTTAATAGATGATTTGCTGTTTTACATAGTTAGGATACTGCATTGCACTGGGTAGTGTACTACTATCTGCTTAGTGTGTGAGGTAGGCCATGTATGTAAAAGTCAGTGATGACTTAAACTTTTCTTTTGCCCTTGGTTGAAATTTAATAAATAAATAAATAAATAAATAAAAATTATACACATACCTGTTAGTCTTCTCTACCTTTAGTAAAGGCAATTATTAATTTTTTTCATGCTAAACAGACAAAATGTCAGGTATATGTGAGCACAGGTTGGACAGTGTTCAAGTAAACCAATAATATCTAGTTGGTCACAATCAGCATTCTGCATATTCTGCAGTATAGTGGGACCAAATTCTTCGGTCACAAACCCTAAATTCCACAGCAACCACTGGGAGGAAAAGGGGTGAGAGAGAGAATGTGGAGAATTTCTGACCAGAAATCCAGCCCTGATTGGAAAACATGAAATATTAGGCTACTTTTAATATTCCTGTAGTTTTAAAGCCTAAAAATGGTTCTTAAGATTCAGGAAAAAGAGGTTATAGGATTGTACATTTCTGCTGCTACTTTAGACCCAGGTATGAAAATCTGATTTTTATTAAATGGTTTTGTAAAAAAAGATTTTGGTGTATTGTTACAATTTGTCAGGAATGTTTCCCTGGACAAATGTTATAAATTTTTTTTAAATTGTGCAACTGCGATTGTTGACATCTATTTGATGATAGAATTCCTCTCAAAGTTGTTGAAGATGTTGCTTTTTTAATTCTTCCAAGCAATTTATATATAAGCTGAAAGCTAAAAATGCTGAGAGTGACTTAATTTTTTAAAGGATGCTTTCTGTGTAGCTATAGGTTTTAAAAGCACTTCATTCATGATTAAAGTGCACTGGTTTTAAAAACTACATTTAAAAAAAACAAGATACAAATGAAATCTGGGGAATTTAAAGCTTTACTCCTTAGGAGCTGATCTTTCAGAAACTTCAGATGTTTGTCATTCAAACTCTGTAGCCTTCAAAGCTATTATAACCAAGAAAACAAAGATTTTTTTCAGGAGAAGTTTTGTAATGTCAGGGGCCAAAAAAAGGCATATTAGGCATCACCATTGCACCTTCTCCAAAGTCATCTATTCTGCCTAGAATAATATCAGGGGAAGCAGTAAGTGAAATCATAGCTCAAGGGTGCTTTGCCATTGAGTTCAGATTTCATCCAATGTCCTTAAAAATGGTGCAAAAACTCTGAAAAAGGGACTGTGTAAGTGGCAGTGTGAAGTTCCATGTCTGATTCCATGATTTCCATATAAAATTGTTTCAGTCTACAAGCAAAAAGTTTTTAATTCTAACCGTGAGCCTAGCAAATTCACTGTAGGATCTGAAAATCAAACTAATATTTTTTGTCTTGTGTATTGTCTCCAGTATTCAATATTTCTGCAAGCCAAATTCTATATTTGCTTGCATTTGTGCAAGCTACATTGTGTTCAACAGAGGTTGAGCAGGTGTGAGGTCAGAATTTTGCCTCTGAATTGGAATTAATGTAGTAATTCTGATGGTGCCCAAACTAGAGTAGAAAATCCAGCTCATGCTCTTCTAGCTGTGTGGGTTACCACTCCCTGCCTGCTGAAATAGGAGCGAGATAATAAAACAATATAATTTTATCAGTAAAATACACAAGTAGAATTCTAAGTACAGAAGGTTCCTTCCTTACATGCTATCTATAGGGGGGAAAGTGTGTCCTAGTGCATAGAGCACTGGATTGGGAGTTGGTAAACCTGGGTTCTATTTTCTGTTCTGCCACTGACCTGCAGTCGAATCTTGGGCAAGTCACGTCACCTACCCGTGTCTCTGTTTCCCATCTGTAAAATGGAGATCCTGATAATGGAGCCTTCCTTTGTAAAGCATTTTGAGGTCTATAAATGAAAAGTGCTATTAAAGAGTCAAGTTGTAGTATTTTAATATAATGTCACTTTTCAGAGTACAACTACCATTTAATCAAAAACAAGATAAGTGAATTCTTGATTCTCTTAAGAAGCCTTGGCAGCCTATTTTAATTTAATTTAGACATCCCCTCCCCTCCAACAAAATAAATGAAATATCCTAGAACTCTAAAATAGCTAGTTTCTTAATTGCTTGGACAATATGTTATGTTTATGAAGATTTTTTGTTACGTGTTTGTAATGACTTTCTTTCTTGATTAGTGGCTCTGCCACTGAGTAGTATAGACATCCCAAACATCCAGGAGTAAAAGTAATCTTGACTACACAGTGCAATAACACCTATACATATCCAGAGAAAAAAGTCTATGCCAATCTGGATTTAAGATTGAGAATCTGTAGAAACGAAGGAGTTTGAAAATTTTACAGGAATGTTGTAATTATCTCTACTACTAAGCATTAAAAACCAAGGAAATTAGGGATTAAAGTTCAACTAAAAATAAATCCAAATGCAGTAAAGAATGGGAATGCACCCAAACAATCTTAACACTGCCCAGTAGAGATAGTATGCAATGACCATACAGTGTAATGTTTGTGGTCACAGATTAGATAAAACTGATTTTTATAGACACTACCTTTTTATTCATTTTTCTCCTTAGAGCACATCTTTCTATGGAATGTACAGTTCCAAGCACACCAGCATTCAGATTCTTGATTGGCACCTTGAGGCACTGCTAAAGTTATTAATAATTAATAACTATAATAATTAATTTAACACTACTACATTATTACTAGGCATAACAAGTTCTGCTGCAATGTTAATTTTGTGCAAACTGCAGTTGTAAAGATTTTAATAGTGATTATGATATACTGAACATATGAAAATAAATATTTAGTAACATTATTTGCTGATAAAGGTAAAATATGAGTTTCTAAATTGTTCAAATTGTCTACACTAAGAAACTAGAATTCAGTGGAAAAAAGCAAGCAGTGGAGAAGGGTAAAATAATACAAGCAAATTCACGGGCTTGGAAGCAGTAGCCTGAGATTCCAGATGAAAGGTTACCAGAAGTTTTGAGGATATTTGGTCTCTATTTTTTTATTTGTATGATGTCCTTAGATAGTTACTGCAAATTGTAAATATAGCTAGTACACATGAGTGCAAAGGTTTGTTTGTGGTTCCTAAATGATTTAGGTTTATAAGCAAGTGACATTCCCATCCTGCTTTGAATAGTATTCATACACTGTAAACATCTTCCTCTCCTATGGCATGTTTTTCTCCTCCAAGTCTGGCCATTTCTAAATTTTCCTTGTCCAAGGCCCTAGCTTCCTTTATCCAAGACAGAAACTCCAAAAACCCTCTTACATCCTGGTTGAATCTATCATGATCCAATTGCCAGCATGACTCTGCAGTAATTACTATGCATCTTTATGCAGTGCTCTAGACAGTGCCACTTGAATTTAGGGTCACTCAGCACTGGAGATCTGCATTCCTACATAGGGTCCTATAACCAACAAACCTGGCCCATCCCTTTTACTCCTATATAGAGCTGGATGAATAACAGATTGTTTGTTTTTGCATGAGGTGGGATTTGCTGGCAATTTTGGGGGAGAAGAAAATCATTTTGGGTACAAAGAAATGTTTTCTTTGGCCTGAAGTAGAAACTTTTGTTTCAATTCTAAGCATTTTAACATTTACAAATATAAAATTTAAGGATGTGTCCAAATGAAGTGATTACAAATAAAATAAAGTAACCATTTTGTTTCAAAAATATCAAAATGAAACATTTCAATTTCCTGGTATTTGTCAGGGTTTTTTACTTTTACCAAAACCAGCTGGCAAAATAGACCTGAATTCACTAAATGTTTTGGTGTTGCCAAAGCTGCTTTTCTCACAAAAAAAAATGTTTTAGTCAAAATTTTGTGCCCTGTTCTAGTCCTGTACTTTACTTTTCTCTGCTTCTAGGGCCAACTCCTGGTCTCATAGAAGCCAATATCAAATCTCCAATTGATTTCAGCAGGACAAGGATTTGTTCCTCTTAAAACGAATAGCCATCTTTTTAAAACCAAAAAAAACCAATAGGTTGACTTTTAGTATACGCTTATATCCATCCTTTTAATTTCAGAATGGTTTGCCAACATATCACTGCCATACTTGTCACAGCCCTTGTAATGTTATTGGCTTCTGAGTCTGAGAATGATTTTGCGGCCAGAGGAATCTGGCAGCGATTACAAGCCTAGTGATACCTCCACTGCGCAGAAAATTGTTATTGACAGTGGTGAGGGTAAACTAAAGTCTGATTAAGGAGAAGCAGCCTGACCAGGAAATGATAGGAGAGGTGACATCCACTTTTAAATGGCAAAACCAGAGCACACCGGTGGAACCCTCATTCTCTCCTGCACATTTCAGTATTGATATTTTTTCTCCTCAGTTTCCTGACAAAATTGTATCAGTCAGTGTGACAGAGCATGGGACCAATTGTGAATCCCATCTGTAACATATAAATAGCTCCTTACAGACCATAAATGGATTTTCTAAGTAATACAGGGTGTGGATAGTACAATAAATGTGAATGGTTAAAAATCCCAAATATTTCTATGTACTTCTCCATCCTACTATTGTCACTATCCCCCACCTCCTCTCTGTAATGAAGAGAGATAGATGCTCCTGTTGTGATTCCTTTTGTTACACTAAGTTCTGTATTTCTTCCCAGGGTTTATCCGAAATCTAATTGGCTTTTCAAAATCTCCATGCATATTGATTTCCCATTTCAGCAAAGGTATGTCCTTATACAACATAGTTCCATAAGCCATCCTTCCATGATGTTCATGAGAAAATTAGTATGTCCAATATGAAATCAAAATTAATTTTTTTTGTGGTTGAGTGCCAAGTTAATTTTATCCCCAAATTACTAACAATTTATAGTCTAGAAAATAAGGAATGATAGGCCAGATATTAATAACTGTCTAAATGCCAATTGAGGGAGGTGATTCCCTCTGTAGACACGTGGAGTTCTTTGCTGTGTCTTAGAGGACACTATGATTAAAATGAGCAAAATAATCACAATTATTAGCTATGACTATTTTGTTAGTAAAAAGAAAATTTAAAATGGAACAATTGTTACATCAGTTAAAATCTTTTCTGTATGCCTTTCTGTGGAAAGCTTTTAAGCGAGAGCACACGTTTAAGAGTTGGCTTGCCCATGGAGGGGGCGTTCTTTTCTTGGCAAATTAAAACTGAACTACATTATTCCCCAAAATGAGTCCTGAGTCCTATTTTGTATATATAGATTATTGATGGCCAACTCTAGTCAGAGCAAAACATCAGGCCGATGGAGCCCTAAGGGGAATGTTCTTCTCTATTGTAATGTTTTGGTTAATGGTAAATAATATGCTGTCATATTGCAGATATGCTCAGTAAAGGGGTCTATTAAAAATAGAAGAAATATCCTGTCACATTCTAATCCGTGATTTAGAATATAAACTTTGTATTCATCTGACTATTTGGAGTATGTACACTTTTTATTAGTTGTCAGCAACTGGAATGGGCCTGTCACTTCTAGACTTTCAGAAAATCATGCAAAGTCTTATCTTGAAAAGTTCATATATTTGAAGTTGCAAAAGTGGAAATATTTGCACAGTTTGCTAAGTAGCACGGACTGATTTTGGTAAAGAGAGGTAATCTTTATCTTTGTAGAAAATTAGATCTTATTTAAGTAGTACACAGAGATCTAAGTTGTCTATGATGACACCTTACAGCCAGACCTCTGTCACCAAAAGATCTTTGATAAATGCCATTTTTGTACAGCATATAGAAAGGAACAGAGTAGAAAATTATGCACATGATCACATTTACTTTTGCAATGTGTAAACTAGTTTTAAGAAGATCAGGGACATCATTGCACATAGTCAGACTTGTCTCTGGTGTATTACCAAAGCTGGGCCATAAGCACTGTCCTTCAGTTTGAGTTTGTTGGAAATACACCAGAAACATGTTTTTTCCCTAGCATGATTCTCTAAAACTACATTAAATAGATCACTAAACCTGTCATTTTATCTAGTTAAAAATAACCCTTATCTTGTAGAATAATAATCCTCAGTTATTTCCAGACTTAACAAAGCAAGACCCATAAGGAACTATTTAGTTGGTGGATAGGTATACAAGCAGTTATTTAGATATGCTTTGTTGATAATATCACCTTTGGGCTTGAGGGCTGAGACCTTATGTGTCTTTCTCTTACCTTCCAGACAGTAAGTGATACAAAGTGAATGATGTGAAATAAATAAAGTGCAGTTCAGGGTTACATCCTTCAGAAAGAACAGATAAATCTTTACCCTCAGCCCCGTTGACATTATTTCAGTACTATAGTAAACATGTTTTCAATTTCAAAATTTACTTTAGGGAAGCCTTTAGCAAACTTAGTGTCCTAGCTGCATGGACATCCAAAATAACTAGATATAGTATATAATGAAAGTTGATTTACAAACCTATTCTTCCAGGGGAGGAGGCAGTGCATCTGTAAGTGTATGCACAGCAAATATTTGTGAAGCATTTGACTACTGTCTGAAATATTCCTGCCATCGTTATGTTTCTAAATAGCTAGGCAAGATAATTAAGCAGCCACTTACCTCTGGGGTTTATGGATTCCTCTTGCCTCAATAAGGTTTGTGGTGTCAAGCTTGCAATTATTTTTTTCTTTTTAAATGTGATATTTGCACGGGTCCTATAGGATGGAAATAACAGTAAAACACATTCATGGACATCTGTATCAATGAATGAAGGATAGTTGCACAATGTTTAAGATCAAGTGTTATACCACAGTATAAGTTTGATATCTGATATGTGTCCATAGGGTATGCTGCTCTGGCACAGGGGTGTAAGTGAAGGTTTATTTCATTTGTAACTATGATGATCCTTTCAGGACTGTGTGTGTTTCAGTATAGGAATCCACCTTGCCACATATTTTTGAAAATCAATTACTGTATCAGAAAAGTGATTGAGAAAGTCCTAATTTAAAAGGGACCCCCCCCCACACACACACCTAGTTCGAACAGCCCATCAGCATGGGACACGGGTCACTTGCTGGAGGATTCTCTGCAGCTTGAGGTCTTCAAACCACAATTTGAGGACTTCAATAACTCAGACATAGGCTAGGGGTTTGTTACAGGAGTGGGTGGGTGAGATTCTGTGGCCTGTATTGTGCAGGAGGTCAGACTAGATGATCATAATGGTCCCTTCTGACCTTGAAGTCTATGAGTCTATCAGCTGGAATATGTTTGCATAAAGTGTTTGTTGAAGAATGAAGAAATTCATAAAAATCAGTTTGTTTGCATGTAGTTCACAAACAGAAAAAATCCAATCAAATTATTGATTAGGTACTTTGAATGGTAACAGGCATGGTGTAAGATTCTAAATATTTGTTACTAGCTCTCATTCTGCAATTAAAGGGAGAGAGGGTGATTATGTGACACATTTTATGATGCTGCTGTCTTTGTGTGTTTCATACCTCTTACAGTAGCCCTGCTTCTGGGCTGCTGCTTTGAGAAATTAATCTACAGTATATTTCTCTGGTGCACAAAATAAATTCTAGCTTGAACTGATAAGCATTCTGTGCTCATTTTTTGTTTGTCATTGTTTTCATATTACAAGAGGAAAAAATAAATTGTGCAGAAGATTAGATCAGAATTTGATGATTTCTGGCTTGTGTTGCCTCAGAAAGAGGAATTATCTCTTGTGGCTTAAGTGCTGTAGGACACACACATTCTACCAGATTTTATTTGTGTATAAGAACCCTTTTGAGAAGCATCATTTGAAAAAGCTTTAATTAGAAATTGACTAATAATGTTTATGAGGAGCATTACAAAATACATGATAGAGTAAATAACTGAAACTTATTTATGGGCATGGCACCAAGCCAAATTCAAGTCAATGGAAGTCCTGTAATTGGCTACAAAGAGCTCCGCATCAAATATTTTTCAATTAAATTTGATAAATCTGTTCACGTTTTTAAACAGTCTAGATTATTTCTTTTGTACAAGGAAGAACAAGTGATTTCTATGGTATCTCTCCTTTTCAATGGTATTCCATCTGGTTGGATAGAGAAACATAATATTTATGTATTCAATTATTTTTTGGGAAAGATAATTGATGAAGTCCCTTTCCATCTGGAGAAGCCAGTTATTAAAACAGTGTAGTGTGTTCAGTTGATTCTGAAAATTTGGCTTTCAAGAGGGGGGATTTCTGTTCTCTTTATTTTACATCTGTTTTTACATTTAATATGGTTTATTTGAAATGTGTAATTAGTTAGAGAAAACTGGGATTAAATTCTGCCTTCAGCACATGCTTGCAATCCCACTAAAGATAGAGGGTTTTCCTGTTCTTGAATATTGCAGCAGTGGACATCATAGAAAATTATTAGACAGAGTTGTTCCGTTGTTCCTGTCATCTGCAACTTGTATTTTTGATCGCGATTGCTTTTTGTACTTTTAAGAGGTTGTAAGAGAATTAGGACTCTAAACCAAAGGGAAAGTATTAAGCAACCTCAGCTTCAAACTTTCAAGATGACTGATTATTTTGTAACTGATATCCAGACAAGATGGGGTATAAGATATACTTAAACATCCAAACAGCTTGACTATAAGATTAGAAAAATAGGATAAAATGTAGTACAACAGGAGGAGTGTGGAATGCAGTGGTTTTTATTTGTATTTCTTTAAACTTCTTTTCCATTTCTGGTTTTGTAGTTTCAGCCCTTAAGTTTCCTGAGCAAATCCAAAACTCAAAGGGAAGCTAGCTAAAAACACCAGAATTTCCTTGTTTTGGAATCTAAAGCACCCAGGACTGCTGAATTTTGCATGCTTCCTACGTGAAATTAGACAAAGGTTTCTAACCATCAGAGGAGTGAAGTTCTGGAACAGCCTTCCAAGGGGAGCAGTGGAGGCAAAAGACATATCTGGCTTTAAGACTAAACTTGATAAGTTTATGGAAGGGATGGTATTGCCTAATTTTGGCAATTAATTGATCTTTGACTATTAGTGGTAAATATGCCCAATGGCCTGTGATGGGACACTAAAGAGGGTGGGATCTGAGTTACTACAGAAAATTCTCTCCTGGGTGTCTGGCTGGTGAGTCTTGCCCACATACTCAGGGTTTAGCTGATCATCATATTTGGGTTCGGGAAGGAATTTTCCTCCAGGGAAGATTGGCAGAGGCTTTTTGGCTTCCTCTGCAGCATGGGGCACGGGTCACTTGCTGGAGGATTCTCTGCACCTTGAAGTCTTTAAACCACAAGTTGAGGACTTGGGTCAGGGGTTTGTTACAGGAGTGGGTGGTTGAGATTCTGTGGCCTGCATTGTGCAGGAGGTCAGATTAGAAGATCATAATAGTCCCTTCTGACCTTAAGGTGTATGAGTCTATGTGAACCCACAACCTGGTCCATGTTCACTTGACACCAAATCCAGTTTGCAAACTTTTGAATGAACTTGGTTTGGGTTTTGGGTTTCATTTTGGAAGTTGTATTTAGAGTTGGCCAAACTTCGTTTTGTATAGTCTTATCCATACAAAATGCTTTATAGAATAAAATAAGTACAAGGTTTATAGCAAAATGAGAGAGAAACTAAGAGGTATAAGCAAAGAAAAATGAGTAATACACATGAGATGTGAATGGAGATCAAATGTCAATCAGGTGGATAGATAGGTAGGGAAATGTGGTCACAAATGCAGGAACTGCAGAGGGAGGAAGCTTTTGTGCTATCAGTAGTCAGACTGTTTGGAGGGAGAGCCAGGAGACTGGTAGTATATAATCAGGAAGGAGGAGTAGAGACAGACAGGGCACTTCAAGTAGGTTGAAAGTAGGTTGAAGGAAGTCCAAGATGGCCTTTAAGAACAAGGAGAACATTTTTGATTTATCTCTCTAAAAATGAACTCCAGATGGGTTGGCTGAGGAGAGGTATAGTATAGTCTTTCTATGAGGGAGAAATCTGGCAACTGAACATGCTGGAGTCTTGGGGCCTGATCCAAAGCTCCCCTATGTCAATGGAAAGACTCATGTTCAGTTCACTGGGCTATGAATCAGGCCCTTCGAGGTCTTAGAATAGAAATAGCACAGAGGAAGGCAAGTTTTGATATGAAACACCTCCCTATGTGTGGTCAAAGCATTACTACTAGGCAGAAGAGAAAAGTAGACCTGATAGGAAAACAGCAAATTGACTGAAGCTTGGAACTAGTTTCTTGGGACAAACTTTGAGATCTTGGATTGAAAATTCTGTTTAGCAAACTAGTACTCAACAGGCTTAAAATTAAGACCAGGAGACTACAGGAAATGGTACTGCTAAGAGAAGAACATAATTTGATATTTAAAGAGGGCATAAAATTCTTTGAGGTGCATATTGCAGCTCTAATTAAACACAAATGACTCAATTTCAAAAATGAGCCATAGAAAAATGTTCTGAAAGAGGAAGTCTTCAGATTGTTTGTTGGAAATGTACTCAGAGAAGTTCTAGGCTTAAAAACTGAAAATAGAGCTACATATAGAGATAGGTAGTAGCAAAGGATTATTACCAAAACTGCAGTAGCCCTATTCAGAATGCAGAAAAACTAAAAAGAAAGGGAAATATTGTAGAACTGTGTGTATATGTATGAGAGTCTGAACCACAGTGATGATAAGGGACCAGCTACTGCTGTCAGCTGAAATGTTTTTCCTTCAAGATCAAGTGGGAGATTATTTTTTTTGAGGCGGAGGAAGGGCTGAAAGACCAGAGTTCTAATATCCGTGTCCCATGTACGAGTGAGAGATCTAGCAATTGTCCACCTGAAGCATGTGGACATTAAAATATGCCTACTGTGTTGTTTATTTTTTTGTCTGTCTCTCATGAAGAGCTGTGACAGATAGAAGTGAAACATAGATTTTCATCAGACATGGCAAGACCTACACAGGAGGAGGAAGACAAGGAGTGGGGGTGAGAGGCTGGGGGGTAATCCATTTTCTACAGCCTATGATATCAGTCTTCCCAGCATTCTGGGTCATACAAAAGGCTTTGTGGCATTGCTGGATGTGCAGATGGTTGAAAAATGTACAACAAAAGTTATTTTTGTGACCGCTTCAAAATATTTCAGCTAGCTCCAACTGATTGATCAGCAGATTTAAACTATTTTTGGAGGAGGAGTGTGAGTGCTTTCCAAAGTCAGGGGACTTTATGAACAACAGTCTTCCAACAGATCCTTCTCTTTATGTACCAAGGGAGCTCCAGCTTGAGTGCCTCTGATGTCACCAATGTACAGCAGTATTGCATGGGGAGAGAGTTTTTCTCTCAGGTAGGAAGGTCTCAGGCCATTTAGAACAACAAATTGGGGATTTGGGGGATCAAGGTTTTGTGGGTCCTAAAGAGGGAAGTTGGTTGTTGATAGGCTATTTTTGTGATGAGTGAGGCCAACTGGTTTGCAACTCTGGGGTGGGGTGAGGAGGACTGGGAGGCATTTTTAAATAAAATCCATTCTTTGTCATAAATTTAAAATTTTGGAAAGTTGCAACCAGCTTTAACTGTTGTTCTCATTATCTGTCTGGACACCTAAAGCATGAAACCACTATATTTTTATATATGTTGAAATAGAAATCAGTAAATAAAACACAATGCATTCCTAGAGACTAGCCTGAAATATTTTATAACTATATATCTATATAGAAACGCAAGATCTGTCTTTACCAACATAGATACATGTACAGCCAAATTAGTTTTATAGCATCTTTTCTGAGTCGAAAAAGGTAGTTATATTATCTGGAAATACACTATAAACAATAAATCATTTTTCTGATGCCAGCACTGCAGAATTTCTCTTCAGCGGGATACTGGCCTGGGAACCTGAAAAACTAAGTCTCACTCCCACCTATGACTTACCTTGATATAATTTAGGAGTTGGCCTGTGTCCACATATCAGGAGGCTTATATTATTTTCAAGTTTAGTACATATATCCTTCTACTGTACTCTGAAGCTCTCTGCTTTTGGGTACCATGTTAGATTGTTAGTCTTCTTGCCTACTAGCCTATACTTCAGAAATTTAAAAATTAGAAGTCTTTCTTAATTAACATTTGTGAAACTTGGGAGCTTTTGATACAAATTATTTTGATTTCAGTGTCTGACTATAAAGATAATAGTTTCCAATTTAATACACATCAAGGTCTTCAGCTATTCCTTAGCACCTCATAATCTGAGCTTCTCGTGTAAAATGGCACCTGTGTTTTCTTTTTTTAAAACTGATAGAAGTCCAGTAAAAATAAGGTGTACCTGAGGGGCTCTTCCAATTGACAATACTACTTTGCTTATTACACCTGGGTAAACAGATTTACTTATTCAGCTGGAATTAGCGCCAAACATAAACTACAGGAGAATGTTTTGGCAAGAAATGAGGCTTGCCATCTGATTTCCAGTGAAGATTTGAGATGAAACAGTGTGTGATCACTTAATCTTGTTAAATGTAGCACAAAACACTAAATGTATTAGAGCGTGCATTTAAATGATAACAAACCCTGCTGTTAGAGCTAATAGAAAACAGCTCTTTCCCCATTCACCAGCTATTCTCAGAGAGGATTCCTTTCTATTTCAGAGCAACTTATCTCTGATTTCTTATAGTCGACCACAGTGTGTGTGTGGTTTTTTTTATGTGCACTTTTAATTGTTTGTTTTTCTTCATTGATGGGTAACAGTCACCATATTTATTAGCATAAGAATTGTGAGGAAAGTAATGTATTACAGTTGTCTTCAAGTCCTATACGTACATTTCACTAAACATCAAGAATGAAGTGTTTAAGAGAGAACACTCTTATTATGATATGGATTTACATTCCATTGTGCTTAACTTTTTGAATTGGTTTTAACGGACAATTTTCGTATACTTTTTAAAGCGGGTACAAAGTGTTGCATTTCACTGATAAACGGTGGTGGGTAACACTACTGAAGATGCAACTGTGCAAGTATTTGGGAGTCATAAAAGGTTTCTTTCCTCTGTATTTAATCAATTAATATAGGGTTTAATCACCAGGAATTCTATTAAAAAGTAATAGCCTATTTGTGACATGTCCCTGTGTGCAACCTGGACTGTAGAATTGTTGAGCCCTCTTAACTCTGTAGCCCAGGGTACCTCTCACATTGCTCAGCTAGTGGCAAAGCAGCTGCTTCAGGATTTGCTCTCACATGGCCATTAGCATGTGAAGGTATACCCAAAGTTACATGAAGGCTCTCTCAGCTACTCATGAACTGTATGCAGGTAGACACTCACAAATTCCCCAGCCCCAGTCTTGCACTGCAGAAATGTGCATCTTATGCTGCTCAAGACCCCCTTGATCAGAGTAAGCTCATTAATTAGTTTGTCATATCATCAAAGGGTATGAATATGCACTAGCTTTTTTAACCTGAGTAGATTTCCCAAACTTCAATCAAAAACCCACTCTCTTAGATAAAACATTAAAATAAGTTTATGAACTACAGGAAGAAAGTAATTTTACGTTATGTTAACAGAGGCATAGCATGCAAGTCACAGGAGATGATAATACTACTCTATTTGGCACTGGTTGGGCCTCAGCTGGAGTACTCTGTCCAATTTTGATCACCACTGTATAGAAAGGATGTAGAGAAGCTGGAAAGAATCCAGAAGAAAGTGATAAAGATGATCAAAGGGATGGAATGCCAGCCATCTGAGCAAAGATGAAGGAACTGGGTATGTTTAATCTGGAAGGGAGGAGATTAAAGGAGATTAAAGGCTGCCACAAATAAGATGGAGAAAAGTTGTTCTCTCTTGCCACAGAGGGTGGGACAAGAGGCAATGGGTTCAAAATACTGCATAGCAGATTTAGATTAAATCTCAAGAAAAACTTCCTAACTGTAAGAACAGTAAAACAATGGAACAGACTGTCTTGAGAGGTTTTCAAAAGGAGACTGGATAGCCACCTTTCTTGAGTGACTTAGACACAACAAATCCCGCATCTTGGTAGGGGGTTAGAGTAGATGATCCTTGTGGTCCCTTCTAAACCTATGGTTCTAGAATTCTATGAATTCACTGCTTAGAGAGTGACACTTGAAAAGCAGCAGCAGTGTGACATGTTAAGACTCAGTTGCACAAAAAGAGCCACACTGAGGAAGACTGTGCAGTGCTTGTGCACACACCGTTTAGTTCTGCCAGCCTTTCACTAGAGCAAATCCAAAGAAAATTGCTATAAACGTTGTGTCCGAGAGAGAATTGGTTAGATATTAAGAATGAGATCCTTGTTCATAATGAAGAACCCAAAAATAGATGCAAAAACATAGATTCTTGACCTAATCGATGTGTGAGGAAAAAGGCAAGAAAGAAAATAGGTTACAATGTTTTAATAATTTAATTATTATAGCTGCTTTGAATTGGATTGTCTGGCTATGCCGAAAGAATGACAGGAGACATTAGATATGGGTTTAATCAAGCCGCAACTTTATTATTAGATGTCTGGGACTAACCTGGCAGATAAAATGTGCAGTGCAGGTGAAACCCCCCACAATTTACTGGTGTGTGGGGGGGTGAGTGCTTTTTTCAGCTCCTCATCTCCACATTTACGTTCATGTCCTTCCAGCAGATCCACTGTCGGGAACCTCCAATTCTAGCCAATTCTGGAGTGGGAGGCAAGGGGGTTCCACCAGTTCTCTCCCCCCCACTTTTCCATCGAGGTCCCTCCAGCAATTCCCTTGCTCAGACCTTACCGATCATCCTTGCTTGTAGGAGGGGTTAAGGTGGACTACAATGATGGGGGGTTGGCTCCCTGCTGTACCAATCAGAGGAGTCCCCAAATTGCTCAATTACTTTTCCTTTTCCAAGCCATTTATCTGTTCTTTTGTGCCTTAATTTATGGAGTACCTGCTCTGAACATTCGCCACAAGGAGGTGTTAGCCAGTAGCTTGGCTGCCTCCTCCCCACACCCAGCTGGGTTCCCAGACATTTTCCAAGGCCTTTTTTTTATATCAGCCAAAAATATGGCAGCACCTGAGTTTGACGGGTGCATCCCATCCTCCCAAAATAACTCCGGTGCCTCACAGAATATGCCAGGATGTAAAATTACTAGCTCAGTTGGGTGAGCAAGAGCTGCACCTGGAGCCCCCGCTTCCCCAAGCCTGATAGGCCATCTGTGACAATCCAATGCACTTGGGTGAGCAGATGCTGCACCTGGTGCCTCCATTTCCCTGAGCCTGATAGGCTGTCTTTGATACTCTGGTGCACTACCCCAACTTCCCCCAGCCACTTGCCCTTGCTGTATGGACTCTGCCCCGGCCTTGCCCTGGGGCCAACCAACTGCACTGGGTCCATCCTGTGTGTGATTTGATTGTTTCTGGGTTCCTGTGCTAATTAACTGGGGCGGGGGGGGGGCAAATTCCCCCTATTCCATTGTGTTTTGGCTATAGCAGGGAAAAACTGCACCATTATTCCCTAAACATTCATGTACACTGCAACTGCTATGGGAGGGGCCTGCTCACTCCTCCTTTTCCTTCTTGTACCTATACCCCCTCTAATCAACTGTACCTCCCTTTGTGAATCTGTTCTCCTATTGCTACTCTGTTCCACTGGTGCCAGAGGAAAAGGAGAATGAAGCCTTCCCTTTTGTGCACCCTTTCCTTTCCACTTTTAGTGTCCCCGTGGAGCCACGCTGAGACTGCTTACCAGCTCCTGCCCCTTCTGCCTCCTTGACTGAAACAAGGAATGGCTTGTAGCCCCCTATCCACTTCCTATCACCCAGTCCAGCCCAATCACTGCTTTTCCAGACTGGAAAGTGTGTGGGTTGTTTGTTTATTTGTCTGATTTTTGTTTTGGGTTTTTTTTGCCCCTCTCTCTCTTTCCCCCTCTTTCTTTTTCTTCTGGCCCTCTACGGGGACCCCACTTGAGTCTGAGATTCCCCCCTCCCCACCTTTAACAGACTGGCCTGCCTTTTGCGGCTGAAATGAGCTGCCCAGAGTCCTCTCATACCTGCCGGAGGAGAGCGGGAGATTTCTATCCTCCTCCCTGCCCCACTGTATGGGCTGTATGTGAAATTGCGTTGGTTCCAGTGCCCTCTTTCTCCCTCCTGTATAGATGGGGCTGGGGGGGAAGGAGGCTCCTGTCTGGCTCTATGTGGAAGTGGATTGAGCACTATTTTGTGCCCCCTCCCTCTCCCTGCTGTCTTGCAGTTGCAGAAGGGAAGTGTATTGTTTTTTAAACAGGTCTCCGAGTTGAACACATGGGATTTCTGCTCCCCCTTGCCACCCTGTTCCAACTCCACCCTGTTTCTATGCCCCGAAATGGGGAAGGGGCTGCTCCCCTCTTACTGTTCCTGCTCACCGTCCGGACTGATTCCACGTGGAGGGGTCTATGGAGCAGGGAACCAGTGCTTGCTCCCCTCTGCTGCAGTGCCCCAAACTGCTGCCTGTTTGTATGCCCCGCAACCGGGGGAAGGGGTTGTTCCCCCCTCCTGCCCCCACTGATCATCCGGACTGCTTCCACGGGTTCTGTGGAGCAGGTAACCTGTGCCCACTCCCCCCTGCCACTGCGTCTAATTCTTGCCTGTTTTTATGTCCCGAAATGGGGAAGAAGGTTCCCCTCCTGCTATCCCTGCTCACCGTCTGACTGCACGAGCTCCTGCAGCAAGCCATGCACCGGAGCCTCTGTTTGCTTGTTTTAATCATTTAATTATTATAGCTGCTTTGAATTAGATTGTCTGTCAGTAAGAAATGGATGAGAGTAAATTAGAGCTGTGCACTAGAGATCTGACCACTAGGACAGAGCAAGCCTGTACAGACGTGTATGGAAAAACACAGGTGTTCCATGTCTCCTTAGCCTTTCCCATTAGGTTCATGCATCGTAATGGCAGGTTCAGATGACCCATTTTTTACATCTCTGGAATACAAAGTATTTTCCAGTCAGAGCTAAATTGGCAATTTTTCTCTGCTGGCAAAAGACTTGGTTAAAAAAATAAAAAAGGAAAAATCTCACCTTTTAATCAAGGTAGCAAATATTTACACTCTCAAATCAACCACCTCTCAAGGCTCTTACCTGTTGAAAAAGCAAAATCATAAAAATAAATAAAATTAAAAAAATAATTCAATAGGCTTCCCTATTCCTGGGAAGATAAGGAAATTTCAGAAAAAGGGGCCAAACCAAGTGGTAGAATCTTTTAATGCAGCTTTGTAAATGTGTTATGTTTTTGTTTAAATTTGTATTTATTTTGTGTAATTTAGCTTTAGTAGGTCAGAGCCTTGAATAGATTGTGGCACTCTTTGTTCTTCTTGTCTGAATCAACATTTCCAATATCTCAGCAAATACATTAAATGTATTTTTAACTTTTAATACATTCTTTAAACATACCCCATTCTGTCTTTTAGTTTGCAAAGATGCCATCAGCAATGCATTGACATTTCAGTTAAATTTGTTCTAGCCTTTGTCCAGTGCGTATTCCCCTGACTTTAATAACAAAACAAGTGTCTAGGAAGCACACTGACTAACTCAATAGAAGGGTACACTCTTCCACTATATTTTTTCTCTTGCCTTCCCAAGATCATCTTCACATCTTTAATTCCAGTTCATTATAAGAATAAAAATAAATTTGTAATGTCCTGTTTGGTACCTAACTATGGTACTGAACCCAAATCCTGTACTCATTCTTTCTTCCTAAGCCCACGTGTACTTATAATGCTGTGCATATGGCACTTCGCTTTCAGTTGCAAAGTAAGGGAGCAAGGATATGTTATTGTTCTCTGACAACACCTGTTCTGAAGAGAGTCAAGGATAGCTTTTGAAGGTGGTGATCAATAACTATCAAAGTCCTCTGAAAGGGGGATAAAGGAGAAAATGCAAGGTATTTATGAAGAATGTATGCATTCAGCATGGACTACCTGCTGTCTAGATAATAACAAGCAGACCAGAATGTTCTCATCTCAAAAGGTTTTGCCAAGCATGGTGTTGTGTCAGGTGACTGATATATAAGCTAGAGAGAATTTGTCATCAAAAATATGAAAGTGAATAGTAACTACAGGTGGGGCAAAATTATTTGTTTTTTCTTTTTTTCCCAAGCTGATTTTCACATGACAAGTTGTGTAGATGTGAAATAATTCAAATACCTAGCTCTTTGTAGCATTCCCAATCTTTACTATGTTTGGCTTCACAACACCCATGTGATTTATCCTCATTTTTACAGTTAACCTCTTCATGCCTCAGTTCACGAAGTGAGTTGCCCAAGCTCGAACAAGAAGTCTGTGGCAGAATAGGGAATTGAAGATGGTTTTCCCACATCCTAAGCTTGTGCTGCTAACCACAGAACCATCCATTTTTTATAGGAACTTTTGGGGTTTTAGTAAGTCTCAGAAGTTTTGCTTAAAGTGTGGCTCTACTCTGAAAAGTCTTAGTAAAAATGGTGTTATGGGGGTCCATGTTTGTTTGTCCGTCCTTCAGTAGCTCCCATATCAAATGATAATTTTGCCAACTGCCAGTGTCACAGCTCACCCTGGAAACTGGGCTCCCTCTAGCAAAGCGTCACCAACAATAAAGATTTTGCAGTTAGAACCTAGTATATCAGTGTATGCACAGTCATTTGATAGCATTGTCATCAGCCAAGTGAAGAGCCGTGTAGTGGGAAGAGAGCCTGAGACATAAGCCCTTGTATCAGATGCCTGGTTTGGGGCAGAACCTGCTCACAGAATCTGGCAAGAACAGGACTGATATTGCAGAAATACACATTCCTAAGTAGTCTCAGAGTACACACCATACATATCCTGCTATCAAGGATGGTACACAAACATTTCCTAAGGATAACAGGAACACACTGACTCTTTCTAAAAGATAAGGTCAGGATGACAGTACGTAATAGAGATGTTTTGATCGAACCAACATGTACAAGGTGATGGTTGGTAACTAGCCGCGTCAGGGGGCAATAACTAACTATGTCAGAGGGGCAGTACTAACTTGTTTGTATCGGGGCATAAAGATGTATCTCAGAGGGAGTAACTTTGTCTGGCATAGGGAGGAACGTTCACTGAGTGGGTCCATTGTTACGGGCATACATGTATTAGTGATCCAGTAGAGTCTGTGGGATACTAGTACCTTGCTTCGTTGACAATAAACCTGGCTGGGTGCCTTCGTCCCTTAACGGACCTTGTCATTGGGTGGTTTGCTTGAGTCTGCCATTACTGCTGACTGCGCAGGGCTGGGGTGGCACACAGAGGGAACACATACACACAGCCAAACATCTGTCGACATCTAACCACAAACCGGTAGCCTGCCATCGAAGTAAGTCAGGATATGTTTGTTTGTTTGTTTGTTTTACAAGAGAAACAGGTATTTGGGTGAAAGAATGTGGAAAGTTATTAACTGCTATGTTGTGAAGCATGCAACAGAAGTAATAAATGGAAAGAACAGATCCAGTAGCATTAGCAGCTCTCAAGGCAAGAACATAGATACAATGGCAAAGAGAGTAGGATGAGGTACCTACCCTTTTAACCTTACCATTGTCTTACAAGATACCCAAAAAAACATATTTGAAATAAAGGTTTCATACACAAACATATACCTTAGTGCAGACGAGACTGTAAACAGCCAAAATAGTTATCCAATCACTATTACCAAGCTGGAAGGAAGAGAGATGCAAAGAAAATTGGAAAGTAAAACAGACTATTAAGCAACAAAGTTGTGTGTTTGTGTTCCCCACTCCCTCCTGCCCCATCCTGTACCCCTCTCTGAAAGAAAACCACACGTGTGAGCCACACGTAACATCAAGACATCACGTGATCGCCCATTCATCTCTATGCAAAAATATCATGCACAGTGAGATCTGTTAGTTTTATCAGCCCTGCAGGAAAACTTTACAACATTACATTTAGTAAATAAATAGATGAGAGAAAAAAGAGGCTCTGACATGAGTCTGGATTATGACCTTCCATTGCCAGGTCACTATACTCTTATATATACTTTTACCTTGCCCCAAAAGTTACTTAGCTTCCTACTCCTAGACTGGCCTCTTAAAGGTATGCTGTTTAGCTAGAGGTATTAGATGGCTCAGGGGATTGGTAGTAGGATATGGTCCTTTTTCATGTATAGGTAATTTTTTTAAAAAAATCCAATATAGGTCAAGACCATTCAAAAATTTTGGCCATTTGATGGGTGTTGGGTACCTTTATTTTTGTTTCTGGTGATCAAATGTTCACATCACAAAACCACTATCACTACAATAAGCTACAAGTGGCACTCTTGTGGTTATCATGAATAGAAAGGCAAAAAACCCAGTGAGCTTGGAGGCTGAGCTGTTTTCTGATTTTTAGAGGTGGTACCCAGCCAGAACAGCTTGAGGGAAATTGGTAGGGAAGTGTGCAATGTTATACATATTCCATACCATGGCTGTCAAGCCAGCACCTTTCATGATCACTAAAATTTCCCGTAAAAATAAAATAAAAATATTTAATAAGTTTGGTAAAAATGGAAATGATTCAAATCCCAAAATGTCCAGTGCTTTCACTTTTAAGGACATATAGCATAGTTTCACATTCCCCCTTAATGCGACTTAAACATTCTAATGGGTTATGGTTCAGTTTCACAGACTAAGGATAACCCTACAGTGAAGTGTTCTGTACTTTTCATGTTCTGTAGGTAATTAGCTATTGCACTTTAGTTCATTACTTCATAGGTGATACATTACCTTGGGGAAAAAATGCTTTTAAACTGTTTGACAAGTTTAATTAATCTATTAAAACTTTGACTCTTGGATAAAATTGCAGGAAACATCCTCCTGTTTCAAGGGCAGCTCAGAAATTAGAACTACACAATGAGGGAGAGAGAGAGTTACTCCATGAGTAACAAACAAGATTAGTGATTTAACTAAAATAAATATTGTAGTGGAAAAAAACATCTCAAACCTGGGCACTTATGTTGTATGTACCTGTCATAGCCCTGGTCAAGCTTTTGTTGCTGGACCCTCACAGCTGCTGTGTTTAGACCCACATGCTAGGCCGATGTGCTTTTAAGCTCCCTCTGGTTACTGGGTAGGCTCCTGCACTGTCTCTGGCATACTTAGTGGGTACAAACTGTCTGGTACCCCTGTCCTGGAAGAGGACCCTTTGGCCCAGCTGCTCCCAGGGCTAGTACCGATCCCCTAAAACTCTTCAGTAGTTCAAGCACAGTCTTTCCCAGAGCTTCATCATTGTGGGCACTCTGGTTTGTTATTTACCCCTTCAGGGATATGTGATAATTGAAGCCAATAGACACAGACTTTGCAGAAGGGATTCTAAACAATAATTAACTTCAGAGAGCACAAGAGACGTACTGATCTCTGAAAAATAAGAAACATCTGTATGCTATTCTTTCCCCCAGTTTCCTCATAACTCTTGAGCACTCTTTGGGAGTTGGTCAGAGTCCTCTAAAGACTCCAGGATCCTTCCCCACCCCCTTCTCCTACTGCACAGCTTTATCTCTGGTTCTGTTCTCTTCTGCCTCTCCAAAACAGACGTCCAGTCCCCTTTGTCAGTTGATGCCCTGGTTAGCCTCAAAACCCCAGTCAGGTGATCTGTTGCTCGGTCACAATCGAATGACCCTGCATTATTACCTCTCTATTAGATGCAAGTGTAACCCACATGCCGTCTGGGTGTGGTGTTCTGTCCCATCTAGTGGCACTGAGACCACTTAAAAACAGAGAGGTAAATGAGTCTGCTCTACAGCCATAGCTAAGAAGCAGTTGGCTTTTAGCTCATGCTGTAGAGGCTCATGCACTAAGCAAGCTGGGTTCAGTCCTGCCCAACAACGACCAGGTTTGTCAGTGTTACACCAGAACAGAGGCTACAGAGCCAACGTGAAAGCTCAGAACAGCCTTATAATCAAAAGAGTGCTCAGAGAACAAAAATGGAGTTTGCAGTTTGATATGGATACACACAGAGTTCATAATATGAAGCAGAATTTGTAAGTTGTACATAGCTAGTTTCCCCCAAATCATCACAGTAACAAACAGTACAAAAAAAATGCTGATCCATACATGTTGTCCATGCGAGCTGCTGGGCAGTTCAGCAGCCAGGGTAGTTCAACATGCACAAACGCTCAAGTCCAAGTTCCATGGCCCTTTTGTCAGGGAGTATTTTATCAAATTACACACACACAACTATGTTGAAAAAACATGATTAAGGCAGGGACTCAAAAATTAGGAAATTCAGAGGTAAGATTGGCCAGTGAAACCTTAATTTGACCTCTTTGAACATATGCATTGTAATTAAGTTTAAGATTTTGTCACGGTTATTTTTAGTAAAAGTCACGGACAAGTTGCAGGAAATAAACAAAAATTCATGGAAGCTCGCAACCCATCTCTGACTAATGAAGGGAGGAATGACTGAAGCCCAAGGCCCATGTATGGCTCTAATGCAATTATGCTGGTTTACATCAGATGACAGGTGATTTTTACCAGACATCTAAGGGTATCCAACTTTCATAAATGACTACACGCATCTCATCTCTCTCTCTCTCACTGACACATGCACACACACACCCGTTGGCAGATTTTTCTTTGAGATAATGTATTTGCTCTTTTTTTTAAACTGATATTTTGAGTCACTTCAGATTCATGACTTAAAGAGAAGACTAAATAAAACAGTAAAACAACTACAGGCATGACATAAATGAATTACATGAATTTCACTCCTCCCCGCCAAATTGCTCCATTAATCACAAGATGAGCAAAACTAAAATATTAAAAATGTATATGTACAAAAATGTAATTAACTGGCATCAATCCATGTTGCAAATATCAGCCCACAATAAAAAATAACTGCATAGAAACAGGTTTTTTTTCCCAAACAAAATATTGTTACTATGCATTCTTCTTGTGTGAGAAGCCACTTGGTAAAAGTGGGCTTTTAAAATAGTTATTTTAATATGGTGTGATAAAGAGCTCTATTTAAGCAATAGACAAAGGGCATATTGATTTTACTAATAAAGCTGAACTAGGTTATTTTGCTTCCCCCAGCCTGCTAGTACTTTAAGGTGCTAAATTTCATATCTGTCAATCTTTCATTGCAGTACTTTACAATACTTTCTAGATAAATAAGTCCTTTAGGATTATTTTTTTCAAAGATGAACATAATACAACCATATTAAATATTCCTAAAAGTGAAGCTCTATTAGTGTATAGCAAGATGGTAACCAAGTCCATTTAATAGAAACATATAAACCTGGATAATAGCATCCAGGAGTGCTATAAAGTGAAAATCGTCAGATATTGCAACAGGATTGTGAAATGTGGTAGTCAATCAAGGATTTTGTGGCATTTAAAATTATATGAAGCAAAGAATTTAAAATGCAGAAGAGCATGCTACCATGCAGTTGCAGAAGAGAGCGCTTAATGCTAATACTTAATAAACATATTTTGGTCAGTTTTGCTTGATCTGTTAGTTAAACTGGTGTACCAGGCCAAGCACCAGAATGAAATAACTTATAACAGAAATAACCATAGGAAAAGTAGCAATATAGCTTATAAATTTTTCATCTACCCCACTAAATTGTTAAAGTGATTTAATATTTTTTAAGTTACCAATTTTGATAAATGAACTCCTATGAAGACAAACCGAAAGCTATAAACCATGTGATTATGCTCCCAATTTATCATCATATTCAGTGTAAATCCTGGCAAATCTTTAGTTGATCCAAGGTTTGGGCAGGAATCTGGAGGGGAATTTCCCAGGGAATTAAATTGACTCCAGGGACCACTTCTGGAGTCGAGAAGGGAATTTATTCTTTGTGTGTTTTTGCTCAGACCTCCAACAAGGGTACCAGGTATGGTAGCTGTGTGATCTCTTCACAGCTCACTAACTCATTTCCCATAGGCCACCAAATAGCTGCCAGAAGGTAGAAACACTCAATCACTATCAAGTTAGCTGTTTTCAAACTGGAAATCTTCAGGTGAAGGGCTCTGTCCTTTATTACTATGTCCCTCCATCCAATTGACTAAGTGTCTACATTTCTATTAATTGTCAAATTTATTTTTGCTCCTACCTTTACTTCATATTTTCATTGTATATTTGCCATTTGGCTAGGACTAGTTACCAGTCAGGTGGCAAAGCGAAGTGTCTGCAATCCTCCCTTTAAGGTGCCATGTTGGGGAAATAGATTTGCCTTGCATGTGGATGAGGCTTTGCCTTAAGAAAACAAATACAAATGATGCTATCATCCTTCAACCAGGTTATTTTGTTAGAGATAAAGGATCACAAGCCTTGGATGAGACTTAGGGGCCTTCTCCACATGTTCACGTAAACACAAAATTTCCACATGTTTATCCAAATCTTTTGAAGCTCTGAATGAATAAGTGACTGACATTAAAATAATTTAAAATTGACCGCAGTTCACATGCAGCCTTCTAAAAGCCCCTAAACTACCAACTTATTTAGAAAGTTGTCCCAGCTATATTATTTTCCTGCTATATTTTGCTTGCATTACAGAACACATTTCCAAACTGTACAAACTGGAGAAATGGTCTGAAGTAAATAGGATGAAATTCAATAAGGACAACTGCAAAATACTCTATTTAGGAAGGAACAATCAGTTGCACACATACAAAATGGGAAATGACCACCTAGGAAGGAGTACTGTGGAAAGGGATCTGGGAGTCATAGTGGACCATAAGCTAAATATGAGCCAACAGTGTAACAGTGTTGCAAAAAAGTGAACATCATTCTGGGATTTATTAGTAGGAGTGTTGTAAGCAAGACACAACAAGTAATTCTTCCGCTCTACTCTGCTCTGATTAGGCCTCAACTGGAGTATTGTGTCCAGTTCTGGGTGCCACATTTCAGGAAAGATTTACACAAATTGGAGAAAATCCAGAGAAGAGCAACAAAAATGATTAAAGGTCTAGAAAACATGACCAGAGGGAAGACTGAAAAAAATTGGGTTTGTTTAGTCTGGGAAAAAGAAGACTGAGATATGATATAACAGTTTTCAAGTACATAAAAGGTTGTTACAAGTAGGAGGGAGAAAAATTGTTCTTCTTAACCATTGAGGATAGGACAAGAAGCAATGGGCTTAAACTGCAGCAAAGGAGGTTTAGGTTGGACATTAGGAAAAACTTCCTTACTGTCAGGGTGGTTAAGCACTGGAATAAATTGCCAAAGGAGGTTGTGGAATCTCCATCATTGGAGATTTTTAGGAGCAGGTTAGACAAACACCTGTCAGGGATGGTCTAGATCAGGGATCAGCAACCTCTGGCATGCGGCTCACCAGGGTAAGCACCCTGGCGTGCTGGGCCAGTTTGTTTATTTGCTGCATTGGCAGGTTCAGCTGATTACGGCTCCCACTGGCCGTGGTTCACCGTCCCAGGACAATAGGGGCGGCGGGAAGCAGCGCGGGCTGAGGGATGTGCTGGTCACGGCTTCCCACCACCCCCATGGGCCTGGGACGGCGAACCGTGGCCAGTGGGAGCTGTAATCGGCTGAACCTGCTGATGCAGCAAGTAAACAAACTGGCCCAGCACGCCAGGGTGCTTACCCTGGTGAGCCGCGTGCCAGAGGTTGCCGACCCCTGGTCTAGATAATACTTAGTCCTGCCATGAGTACAGGGGACTGGACTAGATGAGCTCTCAAGGTCCCTTCCAGTCCTATGATTCTATGATTATGGTATGAAACATTTAAAAACATATTATAGGTGTTGTTACAATACATAAGACTGTATTGATGGCAAAGGCTCCAATGCCTTATTCTGCTAGAAAACTCAAAATAGGAGGCATTTTGTTTTGAGGGGTGATGCTTGACTATCCTTTGAGGCAACTTGTGCCCCCCACATAAATGGTAATCTAAAACTATCTTCTGATGTTTCTATTGATTAGGCATAGCTGGTAGATTTTGCTGCATTTTTTCTGTGTAAACTGGATTGATTTTAGACTTACTAAGAATTCTTCATCTATTTGTGATACAAAGGAGGCCTTGGGGGAAGGGAACACTAGAAGCAGACCGGTGTATACTGCTTCTAAATCAGTTGTTGTGGGTAGAAAAGACTGTAAAGATGGTGAGTGAGAGAGGGAGAGAACATCAGTATATTCTCCAATGGAAATTACTCGCCGATCAGTGTATTCTACTGACTTCCAACCACATCTAGTGGTTTAGCTACAGACTAGGTTTTTCAGTGTCCCTATGTCTCCTGCACCCCAGATTATATCACTGAGAGCAGTGGAGGATAATCTTTCAACGGCGGACTGAGAGAAACAAACTGTAATGAACTCTTAAAACACAGTTAAGTGTGCAGTTATAGTGAGGACTGTGAGAATGGTCTGGGTATAAATATCAACCTAGGTGCAATAAAGCTAAGCAAATTGATGTTCAGTCATGTAAGTTTAGGTTTAACATACAAGAATGCAGTCAAAATTGTCCTTGAGAAAGCAGCCTAAGAAATAAATGAAAGAAAATAGTTATAATTAAGCTAGGGAATATGGGAAAACTTCATACTCATTTCAGCTGAATGGCATTGCTGTTCACCAGTTATGACAAAAATATGAACATGCTGAAAATAAAACTGCACATGGTTTCTCACTTCAATTTAAGATTATGTAGATCCATATTTCTTGCATACTTCATATCAACAGTAGAATCCAGATATGAATGTGGACATCTCCATGCTGTCCCCTGCCAATCTAATCATAACCATTTTCTTTCATTTTTTTCCCGATTAATGCATATCAGTAGAAATAACAGTTTTGAATTTCTAAGCGTCAGGTTCAAAATCCTTAGACTATCTGAAATCACACATTTGAATTCTGGTAGGTTTGATTCCTGGCTTGCTTCTGCTATTCTTGCATTGATTTCCATTCACTTGACTTTTCTCTTTCTGAAGCAGACACATAGATTTTGATGGTATATGAAGGCTTGTCTAATGAGGGACACTCAGAAAAGTTCAGGTGAATCAACTAAAGGTGTAAAGTCCATGCTGTCCCTAGACCCTAGTGAGCACCCCCTTCCCGCCACTCACTAAGACTTCCATGAAGGGAATCCAAGTCTCTGTTACTCTGGATTCCCAGATATTTTAGGCTCCTGAAACCTGAACAGAGTCCAGTGTGCAGACCATCTATCTGACACTCCCATGTGAGAGCTGGAACCCAGCTGCCTAAGGCCTCTGGTGCAGCAGTGACCCCTCAAATTCTCTTGTGCTTAAATGCACCCGGTCCCAGAACTCTACCCCGAAGGTGAGAAACTTCTGTTTTACAGTTTAACGCTCTCAGGAGCATGCAGAAGTTGTGAAGCAGTTAACATATGCACGTGCACATATGATGCACTTTGCACAGAGTCTAATACATTAGTGCTCTTTTACACTTAATCACATAAAGCACAAGACAGTAGAGATCAGACAAAATAATAAACACTAAATGCATTTCCCTACTTCAGTTTCTTCACAGCTCCAGGGCATTCTTTCACCTGTGGTCAGAGGCCAGAGTACTTCTATTTCAGTGCATGGTTCATGGGCTACCACATGCTGGGTTGCTTCTTCCTTATGGACTGGAGGAAAATGCTACAGTCACCTCCTGAGCAGACCAGCTTCTGCCCTCTTAAACTCTTTAGAGCCCTGTGTCAGCTAACACCCCTGTTCACTTCCTCCTAGTAAACAGATCCCTGCCAAGGTGACCTCCCCACTGTTTAAACCAGTTTTTCTGGGCAGGGACCAGTCTTTTTTTTGGAGTGAGTAGATTTCTAATAGTTGGATACTTGATGAGCTAGTCTCTATTGTTGTTCTTTTGAAACCAGCCTTTGGAATCTCAACCCAACATGGAAGCAAACAGACCATAAAGGCTTCTCATTCAAAATGGAGTTTGCAGCCTGACACAGATACATATCATCTCACACCAAATTCATAAATTGTATATGCCTGTGAAGTTACAGAAAACTAAGGCTACTTTACTCCTGAATGAGAGCATCCATGGAGGGAGAGGTTTAATGCACTTTAACTTAGATGCATTAACGTTAGTTCAGTCACCTTAACTTTCCTGACTGTCTCCATGTAGACATGGCCTGGGCTTTTTTAGATGAGAACCTAAAAGTGTATTTTTCTTTGCATGTGTGGCCATGAAAAATCCAACATCATTCTTCATAAAAGAAAGGATTTGTCCTGGATTACAAAGTAAAATAACTTCTCACTCTACTATTGTGCACTGTGTTTTGCACATGTTTGCTGCCCCAAACCACATGCCAAAAGACAGCAGCATTTTAGTGGTATTTTATGTATATGTTATGTGGAGCACTCGGAATCCTTCATCATGAAAGACACTATATAACAACAAATGTAGCTATTTGTTTAACACTTAAAATTAGCAACCATAACATTTAATAGTATGAAAGTTTCCTGTTAGAAATGTTTAAATGCATGCACATTTATAGAGCTGTGTGATTCTCTGCAGTAGATGATATCATCTGCTTTCCATATTCTCATTTTTGGGAGGAACAGGGGTCACATCTCTTATGCTTGGGGCAGAATTTTTCCTCCCAAGTCAGAATGTCACAGAGGTTAAAAGCTAGCCAGCATGAAAAGAGCCACTAATAAAAAATGTGAATATCAGTCTTTAACCTTTTCTAAATACAGCAGTCTGATCTTAAATAATTTTCTGAAAGAATACATTGAAATTCATGTTATCTGAAAGATGGAAAGTATTTGAAATGTAAGTAACAAAAATGTAAATCTAATACCACCAAAAATAGTTGATTGCTGTAAATACATATAAATATTGCTCTTCAAATAACTTAAAAATGTAAGGATTTCAGAATAAATGCAAGACCTTCAAATAATATCAATGTTTAAGTGTAGTGGGTGGTACCACTATCTCAAGGAAGTTTATGGTCTATCTTATCATCTGTCTAAAAACCTATACGCCCCGATCACTGAAATATCTGAAATTGCAGGGGTTCTTACTAAAACATTTATGCTTTGCTTCAATTGGGAAGCTAAACATTAAGGGCTAGGTTCTAATTCTTACTATGTGCCTAAGCAAGTGAGCAAAAGGATGTACCAGGGCCACTCAGTCCCCTCTGTGGGTTGCTGGACCTTGGGTTAAGGCCCATAGGAGCAAGTGAGGCTAGTTTCCTGTTTGCTTCCTCCATGGAGCAGGTGGGCAGGAAAGAACAGAGATAGTCAGGGGCTTGCCTCTACCTCCCTGCTCACTGGCCAGAGCAGCTTAGAGCCAGCACAGCAAAGAGGACTAAGTGAAATGTAATAACTTACTGCTGGTGTAGGCCAGTAGTAAATTATTTTTCTTGATTCTCTCAAGGACAGAGGCTGGGAGGATTAAGGCATTTCTGGGATCTTTTAAGGAGAACTGTCTGGAAAATGTTTTATTTTTCTGCAGAAACTTTGAACTTTACATAGAAAATTCAACAACTGGAAACTTTCAGCTGTAAACCAAAAGTTGCCCTTGGGAAAATCAGATGAAAATATTTTGGTTTGCCAAACTGAATCAAGCCATTTAATTTCAGGTCAGTTTTATCCTTAAATGGTGTTTGCCTGAGCTGCTGCAGTAGTAGTTCAGAGGAGTTGTAGTTCAGGTGCCTCATGCCTTCATTGGCTCTCTGACCAAGCTAGGTCTGTTGTGCTGCATCATAATCTCCCCTTTTGCTGACCCATTGCCGTACACCATGGGAGTCACATGGCTGTAGTGCATCATGGGACGTAGTCTGGCTGGGAAGTCTGACCTCCCAGCCTTCTATGCCTGCTTCCTGCCAAGTCCTTGCTCCAGCCCTAGTTGCTGCCTATCTCCGAACTCCTGATACCTAACTCCCGGTTCTGACCTCTGACTTGTCTTCTGATCCTAATTACAGCTCTTCCCTTTGGTCCTGTTCTGAGTCCTGGCTCTGATCATAGGCTTGCCTCCTGACCATGACGCTGGTTCTGCCCTCTGTTTCTGCTCTTACCACTAGGTCATACTGCCTACATCCTGGTGTGTGACACCTATTACCATTCACCACAGTTTCTCTCTCTCTACACACACACACACACACACACACACACACACACACACGCACACACGCACAGATATATATGTACAAACCTAGCTGGAAAAAGTGCAGTTTAAATAACTAAATGAGGGTAGAGGTTGGGTTCTATAATACAGTAACTCCCCACTTAAGTCCTCTCGCTTAACATTGTTTCGATCTTACGTCCATGTTCCATTACAGAAAATGGTCGTTTAAAGTTGTGCAATGTTTTGCTATAACGTCGTTTGGCTGCCTGCTTTGTCCACAGCTGGCAGCCCCCTATCAGCTCCCGCTACACCCCCCTTCCAGCGCATCCCACCCGCTGGCAGACCCCACAGATCAGTGCCTTCCCCCTCCACCCTCCACCCCCGGCCTCCTGCCTGCGGTAATCAGCCAGCTTGCAGTGTTCAGGAGGCAGGGGAGGGAGCAGGGCCGACTCTAGGTTTTTTGCCGCCCCAAGCAAAAAAAGTGTTGGCTGTCTCCCCTCCCCCGCCACCCCAGCACTGGGCTCTGTCCTCCCCCACCCACACCCCAGCTGCCCCAGCACTAGGCTCCCCACCCCCAAATGTGGGATCCACTACCAGCACACGGCGGCTGAGCTCTGGCCCAGCCGCGGCTCCATCCCCAGGCAGGTGGAGCTGCTGGGCGGCACGGAGCGGGAGTACTTCCAGGTGGCAGTGCAGCTGTGGGGCGGCACGGAGAACACGGCCCCCTCCTTGGGCTTCACGGCGCTGCTGGTGGCCGAGGTGGATCAGTTCGTGCTCACTGCCCTCACCCATGACATGCTGGCGGCCGAGGACCTGGAGAGCCCCCCGGACCTGCTGATCTTCAGGCCCAGCCCTGTCGGGTGGTATGGCGAGGATCTACGGCTGCGGGGCTACCTGCTCAGCACCGACGAGCCCAGCCGGCCGCTCACCTCCTCACACACTCCAGGATCCCCTCTTGCCGCTGCAGCCCGGGCTCGGCTCCAGGGGACCCCGCTTCCCTCCCTCACCCTGTCAGCACATGAGCTGGGATCCATGCCCGCTGCCCAGCCCAGCAGCACCCTGTACAGCCCACTGGGGTGGGGAAACACCGCGCTGCCCTGGGGAGACTCAGAGCGGCAGCGGCAGCAGGACCCCTCTCCCCTCCTTGCAACCCAGGCCCCGCTTCCCTCCCTCCCCAGCTTCTCACACACTCCGGGAGCCCCTCTCGCTGCCACAGTCCGGGCTCTGGAGCCGAACACGGGCTGCGGCTGCAAGAGGGGCTCCCGGAGTGTGTGAGGATCTGGGGAGGGAGGGAAGCGGGGCCTGGGATGCAGGAAAGGGGGAGGGGTCCTGCTGCCGCTGCTGCTCTGAGTATCCCCAGGGCAGCGCGGCGTTTCCCCGCCTGAGTGGGCTGTGCAGGGCGCCGCCAGGCTGGGCAGGGGGCGCGGATCCCGGCTTGTGCGCTGACAAGGTGAGTGGCTTTTTGCCACTCCAAGCAATAAAAAAAAGGGGGGGGAGCGGGTTTGCCGCCCCTTAGAAAGTTCTGCCCCAAGCACATGCTTGGAGGGCTGGTGCCTAGAGCCGGCCCTGGGAGGGAGGGGAAGCCTGCACGCTGAGTCCTTGCTCCTTCCCCCTCCCTCCTGAATGCCACAAACCGGCTGATTGCCATGGGAAGGAGGCAGGGGAGAGAGAGGGTAGGAGCGAGGATGCGGTGTGCGGAGTAAAGGGGGGGAGAAAAGGCGGGTTAAGGGTTGGGGCTTGGGGGAAGGGGTGGAGTGGGGGGCGGGGCTGAGGGTTGAGCCCCCCACCTCTGATGCTTGCACAGTAGGGGAACCTGCAGCTGCTGCTGTGCAACGTGTGTTTCCTAGCCTACAGCACATTCAGCCTCCTTGCCTGCCTCATTGTCTGCAGTGCCAGTGGGCTGTACCTGTGTGGGGGTAAGGCAGTAGCACATCCCGTTGCTTCGTACTCAGCAATGATAATTGTAGTATTAAATTGTTTCTTTAAAATTGTTTAAAACTTATACCTGTATTAAATTGCTTGTTTAAAAAAAAAATATATATATATATATATAAAGTGCCTTTTGTCTGGCAAAAATAATAAATTCCCTGGATCCTAACCCCCCCATTTACATTAATTCTTATGGTGAAATTGGATTCGCTTAACATCGTTTCGCTTAAAGTCACATTTTTCAGGAACATAACTACAACATTAAGTGAGGAGTTACTGTACTAATGGATAACTGCAGCTGATGATCAGACTGGAAGAGTCTTAAAGGAGTTGAATAAATGTTAATGTTTTAGAAATAAGAGATTATTACAGTTTGGTCTTAATCAGGTAGTAGGAGACTTTGCAGAGATAAGAATTAAAGTAATAAGGGTGGAAAAAATCAACTGGTGCTCAGGGGTGAAAGTAACTTAAGGGACTTACTGGTAGGCATGGCCGGTCGTGAGCTAGGGCGGGGTGGGGTCATTCAACCAGAAGGGGTGGGGCCTTTAAATCCCTGAGCTCTTTAAATCGCCACCTCTTCCCCAGGGCTCCGGCTGCGGTAGCGGCAGCTGGGAGCCCCGTGCCCTTTAAATCGCCACCAGAGCCCTGGGGCTCCCGGCCACCGCCGCTATCTCATGGCTCCATCGGCGATTTAAAGGGCACGGGGCTCCGGCTGTGGTGGCAGTGGCCAGGAGCCCCAGGCCCTTTAAATCACTGCCAGAGCCCCATGGTAGCGGTAGCTGCAGTGGCAGTGAGGACCCCCGAGGCTCTGGCGGTGATTTAAAGGGCCCGGGACTTCTGGCTGTCATCGCTACCCCAGGGCTCTGGCAGTGGGGCTCTGACAGTGATTTAAAGGGCCAGGGTCTCTGGCCACTGCTGGGAGACCAGGGCTCTTTTAAATTGCCAGCCTGGGGAAGCTGCCTGCTGCCGGTATGGTCGGCTGTGTACCGGCTCTTGCTGGTACACCATACTGGACTGTACCGGTTTACTTTCACCTCTATTGGTGCTGCAGAAATCTCTGTGCTGCCATCTAGGAGACCACGACTGTGTCCCCAGGATTCACATGTATTGGGAGTGTAGTGAAGGTATTAAATATGTGCTTCACAGTGAGTAAATTGAGGAATGGAAGGCTTAACTACCTCTAGGTCTTACACGTGGTTTAATCTAGACGTTTTCAAGTGGGAAGACAATGTTGAACTCTCTAGGGAAACATGGTGAGTCTTCTAATAATTCAGTAATTAAAGTAGAGTAAATGAGATGGCAGAGCAAGTGCAGGTCACAAGATACTTCCTCAAATTTAGCCTGTCTGACCTCTTGTCCATCAGGGCCAAATCTGAGTGGGATTGTGACCCTGTCTCACAATCTCTTACTGACTGACACTGACAGCACTAATGCAGGTAAAAGGTGTTTTTATAATACCATTTGATCTGCATTTTGAGAAATTTTCTGCCTATCTCCTAAACAAACACATTAGAGATGCTAGGTGGCAATATCAGCAAAGAATCCTGTGGCACCTTATAGACTAACAGACGTTTTGCAGCATGAGCTTTCGTGGGTGAATACCCACTTCTTTGGATGCAAGTGGCAATATGTTTCTTGCTATTGTTTAAAAAGAAAAGGTTAAGGTGGGCATGATTCAAAAAGGTTGAAAACCCCTCATTCAATCAGAATATGAAGTGCTTGTTGTTTGGGTACAGATAAAAGATGCTTGTTGCAAATAATGCTATAGTTGCACCTATGACATATTGAGTCTGAAAGGGAGAGAGCTTTTCCATAGAATCACAAATTCCAAGGCAAGAAAGGACCATTGTGATCATCTAGCCTGACTTCCTGCATAATACAGGAACGGTATAATACAGTTCACAAAATAATTCTTAGAACTTCTCTTTTAGAAAAACATCCAATCTTGATGTTAAAATTGTCAGTGAAGAATCCACTACAAAACTTGGTAAATTATTCCAACGGTTAATTGCTCTCACTATTTAAAAATGTATGCCTTATTTCCTATCTGAATTTGTCTAGCATCAACTTCCAGCCTTTGGGTCATGTTATACTTTTATCTCTGCTAGACTGAAGAGCTTGTTATTAAAATATTTGTTCCTCATGGCAGTACTTACTGACTGTAATTGTCACCCCTTTACCTTCTCTTTGTTACGCTAAATGAACTGAACTCCTTGAGTGTGTCACTGTAACGCATGTTTCCTAAACCTTTAAACATTCTCATGGCTCTTCTCTGAACCCTCTTCAGTTTATCAACATCCTTCTTAAATTGTGGACATCAGAACTGGACACAGTTATATTAGCAGTATTTGCAGTGTGAAATACAGAAGTAATATATTCTCTCTATTCTTACTCGAGATTCCCCTGTTTATGCATCCAATGATCGCATTAGTACTTTTGGCCATCAGTTCAGCTGATTAGCCACCAGAACCCCCACATCTTTTTCAGCCATTGGTTTCCAGGATGGAGTCCCTCATCCTGTAAGTATGGCCTGCATTCTTTGGTCTTAGATGGATACATTTACATTTAGCCACATCAGAACACATTATTTCCTTGCATCCAGTTTAACACGAGATCCATATCACTCTGAATCATTGACAGGTCTTTTTAATTATTTACCACTCCCCACCCATCTGTAAATTTTATCAGTGATGATTTCCATGTTTGATTGTAGGGTAGTGAGGTCATTTTTTAAACCATATGGCCTTCTTCCTTAGATGTGGGATTGTGGCTTTTTGGCCTTCCAGTAAAGTGTTTTTAAACAATTCCCAAATATCATTTATGTTTTTCTGATTAAGTTCTTCCTTCCTTCCTTCCTTCCTTCCAGCTGATTTGGCTCATCATTATTTTAGGCTTTGTGAAACTGGCCCTTTTAAAATTCCAAGTATATATATATATATATATATATATATATATATATATATATATCACTGGCCTGGACTTTATTCTGCTATCACATTAAAATGTGATCAAATCATGATCACTTGTACCTAAGTTACCTGTAATGTTTAGTTCTGTGATCAGTTCCTTTTTATCTGTCAAGACAAGGTCTAATATAGAATTCTCCTGAGTTGGATGCAACACTTTTTTAAGTTAGGAAACTGTCATCTGTAACATTTAGAAATTCAAATGATGTTTTAGTACTGGCAGCATCAGGCAACCTCCAGCATATGTCACTCAAACTGAAATCCCCTGTGATCACACAGCTTTTGTTTCCTATGCATTATAGATAGGTGTGGAAGGAGCCAGTCATCCTGTTCCCTAGTGTGATTTGGTGACCTGTAGCAGACTCAACTAATACCTCATCTTGTGCTTTATCTGTTAGGACATTGATCCATAAGCATTCAAGATTATTTTCTTTCAAGTTAGTGACTTGGAAACAAGTAATGCCATTTTTTACATAAAGTGCCACTTCTTCCTCCCCTTTTGCCCACTTGATCCTTCCTAAATAGGTTATAACCATTGATTTTAACATTCCAATCATGGGAATCGTCCCACCAGTTCCGTAATACCAACTGATCAAATTTATGCTTGTAAATGAGCAATTCCTCTTGTTTGTCCCAAGGCTCCTAGCATTGGCATACAGGTAATTAAATAATTGATACTCTTCATATCCTTTGGTTCCTTGATGAATTATGTTTGTAACATCTCAATTTTTTGCAGAATGCTCATATCTTCCCTCTTTTTACCCTCCCCCTTTTGTTTTTAGTTTTACATCCTCCTGACTATTCTAATCAGCCTGTCCTTGAGAAGATTGGTCCCTTTTAGACTGAGGTAGAAGTCATCCAAACTATACAGCCCACTCTCCCCAGAAGCTTGGACATTCTTCTTCAGCACACTTCCAAGTTCCCTGAAGTCATTAGTGCCGATCTGAATCATCAACAATGAATCCTTTTATATTGACTTCAATAGCTTACCCAATTTTAGCATGACATCTTGTGTCATGGCAACACAAGGAATGCAGCACACTATCCTGTTGTCCATTTGTCTGTCCCTTGCAAAACATTCTTTCGATTTTTCTGAGTATTGACTATCCAGTGAGGATTGTTTGTCTTCCTTAATTGGTTGGATGAAATATGGAGCAGCCAAAGAGAACTGCTTCTGAGTAGGCTGGTGGTGATTTCTAGCTCGCTGATTCCATGGTGCCACTTTTCTGTGCATAACACTAGGTAAACATTTTGTTCAGGATATCCCTGTGGTTAATTTGCAATTCTACAGAATACAGCAGGAAACATTGTGTTCATGTCTGGGGTTAAGGGACATGGCCTCACATTACTCCAGAGACCTCTCCGAAGGATTATTTCACTGCAGTTAACAGTACTGTCAACCTCAAGCATTCAAAAATGACACTGGTTTAAAATTCACGAGATTATTTAAAAAAATACATTTTAGGTTCATTTTATTTGTCTTCTGATTTCTGAGACTTTAGGATGCATCTAGGTCACATTTTCAGCTTCTCTCTACAACCATGAAGGCAAGAAACTTTTTTTTTTTAATGAAAGCTGAGATTCTAACCTAATAACATGAATTCAGGAGATGGTGCTTTGTGAAAAACATCAAATATTTCCAGACTTGAAAGTAAACTGCTAGAGTTGGCAACACTGAGTTAAATTATAGGATAATCTATCGGTACATAGATATAAGGAAAATGAATTTTTGATATATTTAATCCCTGGAAAGGATTCTATCACAGCATTGTGCCATAATTTCCTTTTTGCAACTGCTTCATAAACTTATCTGAGCAAAAATCCATGTTTGTATTCAAAATTATCATTTTGTCCAACCTAAGAGAACTCCACATCAACTTCCTCTGCTGGATTCTACAGATTCTGAGCAGCAGTGTTCTTGCTGTGATTTGAAAGGTGCGTGCACATTTATGCTTTCAGAGACAAAGGCAATATTTAAAACAAGAAGCTATGTTTTATGTTCTTTCAAACTCATCTACACACCATGTGCTTGTTCAGATGAGTACGGTCTTCATAGAATCAACTCATCTACCTTGTTCTCAAACTCCATTTTTCAAAAATAAAAAAAGTTTGTCAGTTATCCCTGCTCACTTTCATTAGGAAACAGCAGTTACCTTCCCCCCCTCCTCCTCTTGGCATTTAATATTACTTTTAAATTCCCCTAAAAAAACCTGAACATCTTTTTCTTCCTTTGTTCATGTCTCCTGAAATGACTGGTCATTCAGATAATGATTTTTTTCAATTCAGTTTTTGCTGAATATCACTTTCAGAAGTTTTGCTTGTGTTTGGACAGATCTTGCACACAGGGACTGATCAAAACTCAAAGTCATCCCATAAGAAATAGCACAACAAGTAGAATTGTGTCAAATTACCCAGAAACAATTTGGATAGCTGGCAAACAGGGCTGCCTGCTGGTTTGTGAACAGTGTAGGTAATTTGCCACTCAGCTCTCTCTATTTGCTTCAATAAATTGTAGGGTACTTAGCACCCTACTAATCTGTTATCCATCTGTCTATTTTTCTCTGCACTGTCAGTGTCTGACAGTAGCTCTGCCTCATCTTGTGTATGTGTGTCTTTCACTCAGGGCTGGTTGGCAAACCTTTACAAAGATTGTTGTTTTGGGACCTGGGGTTTACAATTTACCTATCGAACAATGCGTCTGCATGGTCTAATCAAAAACTGTAGGTGATAATGAATAAAACATAGTGAATCAAATGCATCTAAAATATAGTTCAGTAACATATGAAAATAAATCAATGATAAGCTCTCACAATGTGACTGCAAGAATGCTCAAATCAAGTAATTTTCATTCAACAGCCTCGTAAACAAGGTGTTACAAAATGCCACCCAAGTCTGTGAAGTCCACATAGTGCTTATTCAGTGCTACTCAATTGCTCTCCTTAGACTGGAATTACAATTCCATTTAAACAGGAGTGAAGTGTGTGGGCTTGGGGGATGGGTGGGAGGAGAATATAGTACAAAACAGCAGCGTGAACAAAATTTTAAAGTAGGTTATTATAAATGATGCTGTTTTTTTGAATAAGAGAGGTGAGTTGGTCCTTTATGGTCCAATTTATGAAGGAGGGAAGAAAACCATCACAACTCTCTCTTAATAAGAATCATTTCAGATTGTGGGGCTATGTTCTGGTAACCCAATCCTGAGCCAGTATTGCACAGTTTATATTTCCCATGTACAGCATGCACACTGTTCCATCAGGCAACTCTGGTTTTGCTGTTCACATGTAAGATACTTTCGGAAGTGAGAAGTATTTCTGGTAGAGATGGTTAAATAATATTAATTTTGAATTTAGCTCTTTTTTCAGTCAGTAAATCATTCTGCAAATTGTCCCGTATGTTTTTTAAACATAGCTGTTATTTGTATATAGGTGAAACACAGTTTGGACTGATAATTTTCATATTGTGAGTTCATTGGAAATTATTCATGTAGGCTGTTAAGTATTTGTTATTTATGCTGGGTGGCTAATCAACTAAATCCCATGGTTTCATTTCTGCCTTTTAACTGGATGACTGCAACATTTTAGATAGGAGAATAATAAATAATATATAACTGATAGGAATTTTAGGACTTTATAACAATTTTATTCTAAAATTCTTGAAATGTTTTGGATTCACTGACATGTTTATGATTATCCAGTGGTTGTACGAATATCATGAAGAAATAATAATACCCTATGACTCACAATGAACTGAGCTTGATGATATTTTTTCAAAAATATCTACAAACTAGGAATGGAAACTGGAAGAGTTTTTTGTTGTCATTGTTTTAAACTAATTTGACCACTCTGTTTTCTAGGGTTAGATGTCAGATTCTGTTTTTTCCCCCACCGGTGTATAATTCTCTTTTCTCTCAGGGATGATGTAATCACAATGGCTTGACATCCATTAGTGGGCACACTTTCACTATTTGTAGCTGGCACTAAAACTTTTTCAGTAGTATCTCTAGTAAAGTGGAACCTTGACTAAGATGTGCTGTTTTTCTATTTGCAAAAAAAAAAAAAATGCAATTAGTATATTAAAGGAAGGGGTAAGAAGAAAATAGCAAATGCAGAAAATAGGTATAGTACACAGAAAAGGAAGTATCAGAGGGGTAGCCGGAAGACAGAGACATAAGAAAAAAATTGTACCTGAAATGACAACTCACATGACTTACACATAAGAATTGTTGCATCTAGAAAAGCCAGTTCAGGCTCTGAGAAATAGCAGATGGGACAGGGCAGGGAAAATCCATGTTGTAAAACAAGGGAGGTGGGGAGAGAAACTATGTTTTATTATTAGAAGTTTGACTTCAATGAAACAATGCACAGTTACACCACCTTAGGATCTGATACAGTGGTAGCATCCTTATTTTACAGATAGTTGAGGCATAGAAAACTTATGCATCACTTGCCCAAATGTACCTGGTTGAGCCAAAGGGGAAACAGAAACCCAGTCAGATGACCTGAACCCCACCCCAGTATTGTGATAAGTCATGCACTAATAGATATTTCTCATTCTGTTTTTTTCCCTCCTAGTGTGCTATTTTATGGATTCCAATGTATGCTTTGGTCCTTATAGGATAACAATATATATAATAAACCAGGAAATGTTCTAGTATTGTCCCAAAGGTCTAGTACTAGAACCCTGTGTTTTTCACAAATGTGAAAGAAAATGAAAAACGTAACTCTCAGCTGTGGCTCCTGTCCTGAAAGACAGGACTCCCCATTCTGGGCACAGGGACATAGTGCATGGGGTCACAGCACCACTTACTGTAAAATGAAATAAAATGAATGTGGGGGGAAACAGGTGTGTATAGGGATGTCATGGGAATGCATTTTTTTAAAAATCATTGTGCTCTATCTATAACATTCACAAAAATTAACTGCTAAGAAAGTTGTTTGCAACAATGTATTTTTTCCTGTTTGAAGATTTGGGTTAGGCAGTAAGGTGACTAAAGGAACAAGGAGACTTCAGTAGTATAACATGATTTTTTCTGTACAGCAAAGGGAAGTTGAATGGAAATAATAGGGAGTTTAAAAAATAGTCTGTGAAGGAACCACAGAGTCATCATATTAATTCAAAACTGAAAGCATAACTTGCATTGTGAAGACATGTGGGAAACAAAATGAAACATGAGACCATCCTTTCTCATGTGAAAAGGCACTGGGCTGACATTCAGGGGATCTGGGTTCAGCTCTCAGTTTTCCCATCAACTTCTTGATTGGTGTTGTGCAAGTCAGTTAATTTCTCTTGGACTCAGTTTTCCATCAGTAAAAAGGGGATAATAATGATACTTTCTCTCACCTTCTATCTGTCTTGTCTGTTTCAGCTGTAAGTTCTTATGGGCATAGAGTCTCTTATGACTATAATTTATTAATAATAAGAAAGGCTTATGAATCAAAACCATGACATTTTACAGAGCTCTAGTTATAATGATCATAAATTGGATCCCATGTAAGCCTAGTCATAGTTCATGCCTACGGCCCTTTTGGTCAATATTGGTCAACTTCACAGTCATAGGATTTTAAAAATTGTAAATGTCATTATTTAAATCTGAAATTTCATGGTGTTGTAATTGTAGGGGTCCTGACCCAAAAAGGAGTTGGGAGGGGGGTTGCAAGTTATTGTAAGAGCAGGGGGTTAAGATACCGCTACCCTTACTTCTGTGCTGCTGCTGGCGGCAGCACTGTATTCAGAGCTGAGTAGCTGGAGAGTGGTGGCTGCTGGCTGGGAGCCTAGCTCTGAAGGCAGAGCCACCACCAACAGCAGCACAGAACTAAGGATGGCAAGGTGTTGTATTGCCACCCTTACTTCTGTGCTGCTGCTTGCAAACCTGGACCCTCAAGTCAGCAGCCACCACTGTCTGGCCATCCAGCTCTGCAGGCAGCAGCACAGAAGTAAGGGTGGAAGTACAATACCATCCCATCCTTAATTCTGTGCTGCTGTTGGCGGTGGCTCTGCCTTCAGAGCTAGGCTCCCGGCCAGCAGCTGCCACTCTCTAGCCCAGGAGTCAGCAACCTTTCAGAAGTGCTGTGCCGAGTCTTCATTTATTCACACTAATTTAAGGTTTTGCGTGCCAGTAATACATTTTAACATTTTTAGAAGGCCTCTTTCTATAAGTCTATAATATATAACTAAACTATTGTTGTATGTAAAGTAAATAAGGTTTTTAAAATGTTTAAGAAACTTCATTTAAAATTAAATTGAAATGCAGAGCTCCCTGGACCGGTGGCCAGGACGCGGGCAGTGTGAGTGCCACTTAAAATCAGCTCGTGTGCCGCCTTCGGCACGCGTGCCATAGGTTGCCTACTCCTGCTCTAGCCATTCAGCTCTAAAGGAAGTGCAGAAGTAAGGGTGGCAACACTGTGACGCCCCTAAAATAACCTTTGTGACTCTCTGCAACTCCCTTTTGGATCAGGATCCCCAATTTGAGACACGTTGGGCCCCACCATGTAATCCATATAGAATAGGGTAAAAGCACACAAAAAGACCAGATTTCACAGGGGGAGTGAATTTGGTAGGGCCCTATTCATGCCATGTCTTCTCAGAGAGAATTCACACAGATGCAAAGAGCCAGAAGTGCTGTATGTGTAATGCAGGCCTGCACAACTCGTAAAGCGGCGAGGGCCACATTCCTCCAAAGCAAACAGCTGGCGGGCCGCACAGTGAGGCTCCGGCCATATGTTGTGCAGGCCTGGTGTAGTGGTTGAGAGACTGCTGGCTATGCAGGAAGGTATCTCTGCAAACTATGGAGATGAGGTCTGTGTTCCTGACCCATTCCAGGCTGGTGTGAAGGGCCATTAGAACAGTAATTGTCTGTGTTCAAATTATGTGAAAAAAGTAGGGTGGGGACCAGGGATACTGGAACAATTTTTATAGTGGCAGCACAGAGTCAAACTGTAAAGCCTGTATATAATGGAAAACACTTGAAGCAGCACCCGTAGTTCTAGTACCTGTGGTGGGGATCCTGACTGTCAGGTGGTTTATCTTAAATTAAACAGTAGTGAGAACTAAGAGAGCAATAGGACAAATGAGATAGAGATAGTCCCTAGAAGTAATGATAACAGGGTTTGGCCTTCCAAGGCTCCCTGCAGTTTGAACGCTTGTGACAATGTATAGTCAGTGGCTGGTAAGCTGTATAAGGTACAAAAAAAGCCAGTGGCTGCTATTCCAGTCCATATGCTGGAGTAACGGTGGTGGGGAATTTGCACTGTAGTCTCAGATTGTCTGTGAGTTGGGGATGAATTTAATCCTCTAACCACCTTGCACAATGTCTGATTTCTTGCCTTTTGTGCAGAAAATGGTGAAGTAGGCTGTTGACTGTCCAGCAGTGGGGCTGACAGGCTCCCTGCTAGTGACTGTGCCATGCGGCTCCCAGATCGGGAAGCAGTCAGCATGTCCAGCTCCTAGCCTTAGAGTGGCAAGGGTGGGTCCACATGCTGCCCCGTTCCCTTCCTGCAGGTGCAGCTCCCATTGGCTGGGTCAGGGCAGGGGAGGAACTAGTGTGAGCATGACTTACGGGTGCTTAGCAGGTGGCTGTTGAGGGGGCGCATGCCTCTCCCGCTGCTGCTTGGCCCTCTTCTCACACTCCTTGTGTGGCTGGGCTGAAGCTGCGGCGCATGCCCTGTGGCCAACCACGGTCTCTCTCTGTTGCCCCATCGTTGGCACCCAGAAGTTCGAGATATGTGTATCCCCATCTCTGAGTGTTGGAAAGGGGCTGCACCCCCATCCCCCTCACTGCATCCCTCCCCATCCCAACCCCCCACACCCTCATCCCCCTGTAACGGCATCTCTCCCCATCCCACCCCCCTTTACCTCCATCCCCCTCACTGCATCTCTCTTCGTCTCACCCCTTGCCCCCCATGCCCCTCAATGAATCCCTCCCCGTCCCATCCTGTCCTATCCCCCACACCTACCCATCCCAGCCCTGTACCCCTTACAGCGCTCTCCCACCCACCCTCTTCACCTCCCAGAGCCACCACCCCCATGTCCCTCACCTCCTACAGGCCTGCACCCCATTCACCTCCATACACTGCTGAACTCCCATTATGTCCCTATACATCCCTGTGCCCTCCACATCCTCATGCACCTGTAGCCTTCTGCCTCCACACATACCCCCCCACATACCCTCCTCTCTCCTTCACTGCCCCCTCTCACCCCTACCCTGCTCTCGTCCTTGGCCTCTTTCCCTCCCCATCCTCTCTCCTCCACGCCCCCATCTTTTCCCTTCCAGCTCACCCTCCTCCCTTCCCAGCTGGGTGATTTAGGCAGCCCGTAGAAAAGGGTATGAAAAAGTGTCTCTGTGTAGACAAGTGTGTGCATGCATGCAGTGTATATGTGTAAGAGACTGTGTCTTTGTGTAGGCAGGTGTGTGTATTGCCGCATGTGTGTATACCTGTGTGAATAAAATTTGCAGCCTAACTCTTTGACTTTTATTCCTTTTGCTTGCTTGCACACACAAAAATGATGACATAAAATATGAGTATAGTCATTTAATATTTTTTTTAAAGAGAAGGGAACTCTATAAGAAATGTATTAATTCTTAAAAAGTGAATGTTGTTGACTACTAATTGCAGAAGAGCCAATGTATCATACATTTCTCCCCACCTTTGTCTAGCTACATTATAAACTCTTTGTTGCAGACTCTCTCTTTTTATGTGTACATCCAGCACCTACCACTTTGGAGTCCTGATCTTAGTTGGGGTCTCTAGACACTAAACGACAATTGTAATAATGAATAATGTGGAAGTATATGTGTTAGTGCATGCTAGATGTATACACATGAATACATGTTTGTATCTGCATGTAGGTGTGGGAGTCAGTTTCTACAGATGTATTTATATAGGTATCTGGACAGGTGCATTTCTGTGGTTGTGCTCTATGGATTTGTATTTGGGCGTCAGGAGTGGGCCTTAAATGGACCCATTGCAGCTGTGATAATGTCTGGTCCTAATTCTACACATAAAAGTACAATTACTTTAGTGAACAAAAAACATGGAGCTGGTTATGAAAAAGGGGAACAGGGGAGGGAAAGAATCATGAAAACCTTTGTGAAAATTCATTTTTTTTAAAAATTACCCTTTTTGACTATTTTGCTGCCATCTGTAGCGTCCTGTAACAAATAAAACCTGAACTTAGCATATTACATCTGTCAAAACAATACATATGCCTGTTTGGGCCTTGCAGTGAAAATGAGCACATGAGAGAGGGTGGGGGAGAGCAAGCGACAGAGGGCTGGGGGGATGGAGTGAGCAGGGGAACGCTAGGGAAGGGGAAGGGGTGGGGCCTCAAGGAAGGGGCAGGGGCAAGGCTGTTTGGTTTTCTGGAATTAGAAAGTTGGCAACCCTAAACCCAAACCACAGTAAGTAAAGGGGGTTACCAAAGTCCAGGTTCCACAGGATACTTCTGGAGTGGGTCCTCCCTTCCCTCCCTTGGGCAACTGTGTCAGAGTCTCCTGCTCCTGCTCCTGCTCCTGCTCCTGCTCCTGCTCCTGCTCCTGCTCCTGCTCCTGCTGTAGGCTGAAGCTCTGCTCACCTCCAGCTCTTCCATCCAAATGATCTAATTCCCTGCCTTTTAATTACTCCAGCAGATGGAGCATTTGCAGCGGGTGTGGTGGGGCGGGGCTAGCTGACCCCAAAATAATCCCTTAACCACTTGTTGCCCAGTGTGGGGTTTGTACACTACATCACCGATCCTTTCTTTCACCTTCAAAGGCCAGCCAAATTGAGAGCATATACAATTATATGTGCGCTGACTTGCATTGGCACTTTGCAGGCGCTTGCACATGAATGTCTGTATTAGTCCTAGGTATATACAAATAGGCATACATATGTACCCACAAAACTGATTGGACAAATAGATTTTTGCATGTGCACATTCTAATACTTAGCACCCACAGGTAGTGGAATATTTTGTATATGTGAAGTGCATGCACAAACATTTGCATCAGCAACTTTGTGTATGCAGGTATGTCAAATAGAGGCCTGAATAAAAATGTTGTTTTAGTTTATAACAAGAAAATCAGTTTTTGCTGGATGATCTGTAACTGTTGGAGGGAGAGGAATTTCAGCTAGTCTATTACCAGCTCATTCAAAAAATGATATAATATTTTTTTAAATCCTATTAATCTACAGTGTAGTTTCTTGTTGGCTAAAACACAGAAAAACCTGCTAAATGAACCACAAAGCGAAGAGGAAATCATACTCCCTATGCCTTATCCTCAATTTTTAAAATGAGATGCTTTGCTTCTGCTTTATTGAGTTTTATATAAATTGATATAACAGACATCAAGGCATACTGCAGAAGATTGTCACAGGATAATTATCTCCCTCATAGAAACTTTTCCACCATATTCCCTTTCCTACTATGCTTCTGCCTCTGCATAGTATCTCTAGGAGCAGGAGACCGTTACCTCATCACAACATTCCATTTCATGAAACTGGAACTTCTACAGGAAGCCAGGAAAATGATTGACAAGACATTCACTGTTCAATAAGATCTCCAATTTCCACGTTTCTGGCAACTTCTTCAAGAACTCTCTTGAGAACTATGAACCTCTTTTAAATAAATATTGACATGCTAATTTGAAAAGTAATAAACTCTCCTACCTTCCTACAGTATGTAGCAATAAAAATGAAGTATGTGTTTTTCACTATTACTTTAATGGCTAAAACTAAAGCTAAAAACACTAGATAGTTAGATTTTACAAGCATTTTAAATTATATTACTCAGCAATTATTGGCAACTTGGAGTCCAAGCTTGCAATTATCTAGTGCTTTAAATTATCTAAAATCAATATATAGGTACTTTAAATCTTGGAATAGTATGCATTTAATCTGGACACTACAAATTTCTTTCAATTGATACCCAATTATTATTTGTCTGGTAAATGCAGCTATTTACAGATATTTACAGATGATCACATAATTTTAATAGATTTAAAAAGTCTCTGTGTGTGTTTTTTTTGTTTTTTTTTAAACAAGTCTGGGTTTGAATCCTCACATAGAGAAAAAATGAAGGCACCTTAGTATTTTGGCTTCTCAGTGAATGGTACATCTAAGATGGCTGCTCATAGTAAGCAGAATATATGGATATTCTCCAGATACCACCTAACCAGAATCTCATGCATAACATTTTAATGCTTTACTTATTCTAGAAAATTGAGGTCTAACCATGAACCCCATGCACTTGGGAGCAGACTTTGATGAGTCTCTTTTCCTATTTCTCACTTTGTGTAAAGCAATTTAAAAGTGAGAGATTAAAGTATTATAAATCCTTACTTTTCTTTTGGTTTCTTTGTATTTATTCTTTTATCTTTCTAAAGATTAACTATGAATATCTCTTTTAATTTTGGTATTGTTATGTTACTAATAGATGAGTTTTAATAGCCTTAGGCTATATCTATATTAGCACTTTTGTTGATAAAACACTCCCTGACCAACCTAAGTTTCACTGATAGAAGCACCCATGTGGACAGCGCTGTGTCGGTGGAAGATGCTCTTCCACTGACATAGCTACCGCTGTTCTTTGGGAGTGGTTTAATTATGCCAATGGGAGAACTCTCTCCCATCAGCATAGAGCGGCTACCCAGGATACCTTACACTGGCACAGCTACAGCGGCACAGCTGTGCCGCTATAAGGTCTGTAGTGTTTTCATAGCCTCTTTCATTCCAGTGCTTTGTGTCTGTGTGAGGGAACAAAAAGCTCCAGAATTCAATAATCTGTCTTCTGAGATTTAATTTCATGTGTGGTTCATGTGTGGTTCATTTGGAATATGATAATGTCTTGTATTATGCCTGTGAAGAATAGAGATGCTTAACTATTCAGACAATGTGGTCACTGAAAAACAGGCTGTTCAATTTTCGTGCTAACTTGAAACTGAACTGTCCTCTCAACAGTTAGCCAAAATCTGCCTTGTGATTCTTAAAATGTTACAAAATGAGCGCCGGGAGGGCAGGCAGTGCGGCCACAGCCCCAGCCCCAGTCCAAGCCGTGGCCATGCCACAGGGGAAAAGCCGCAGAGCCAGAAGCAGGAGAAGGACTGGGGGTGGAGCATGAGCGGGCCCACACGTGGGTGTTTCGGGAGGTTCAGCCTCCCCCAGCATATGATTCCCACCACCCATGATGTGGGCACATCAGTATTCAATTCATAATTCTCCTGTGTATATAGCTTTTTCATTAAATTGTATTTTTCTGCTGAGGTGCAGCACAGTCCATTTCACTTTAGCTTCCCTCCAAGGAGAGCATACAGTGCCTAGCACTGGGATGAGTTTATGAGCAGCATGTTGAGAGCAATTAACATTGGAATTGAAGCTACATCAAGATAATAGCCAATTATACTATTTAACAACTGTTAAGTGGTGTTAATGGCTAGGTATAGACCACAGGTCCAATAGATAATGTACATACTAGTGGAATTCAGTATGCATATAAACTGAAAAAAAATGAAATGGTTAATTTAGAAATTACTTACCACTGAAAATGTGTGTGTTTGTTTAGAATATGTATACAATGCATTAGAAAACCATCTGATGCTATACAGTAGATGAATATCTAAATTTTATTTATCTGAACCACTAATTTTATCTGAAAGACATTCAGAGCCCTTTGGAGTATTTTATAAATGAGATTTGACTTATTAGCCAGCTGTCTTCTCCTTGTCCATTTTATTGAGGAGCTGCAATCCTGCTTCTCAATCCTCCTCCTCCTTCCTCTGAACCAGACCCATCAGACTTGTAATGAGAGCTGAATGAAAACCAGAATTTGTTCTGTGGGAAATTCTGATATTTAGAGGTTTGTTTTCATCTCAAATTGGGACAAAAAGTCATTTTTTTTGGTAAAACAAAAAGTTCATAAATGTCAAAATGAAATGTTTCCACATTTCCTTATTCAAAATGGTTCATCTGCTGAACTGAATTGAAATGTTCCATATTGAGTCAGTTCAAGATAAACGGCACCTGTTTAAAGCACTGCAATATCTCATGCGAGTTGTAGTTCAGGTGCCTCATGCTCCCATTGTTCCCTGTGGGCCAGGTTCTTTGGCCAGACTGTATCTCCCATGATGCATTTAATGACACAAGGGGAGACTGCAGTGCATCACAGGAGATATGATAATCAAGGAGTCCTGCTCATAGGCAAGAATGGGGGCATGAAGCGCCCAAACTTGATCTCCCATGAGGCACTGTGGCACTGATGCAGTATCATGTCAAATGGACTCACAATGAAGCATTTCCATTCAGTTCAACAAACAAAAATGTATGTTTGGTTTGCCTCATATACACCGGTACCTCAATATAACGCCACCCAATATAACATAAATTTGGATATAACATGGTAAAGCAGTGCTCGGGATGGGGGAAGAGGGGGGAAAAGTGGCAGGGCTGCACACTCCGGTGGATCAAAGCAAGTTCAATATAACACGGTTTCACCTATAACGCGGTAAGATTTTTTGGCTCCCAAGGACAGCATTATATCGAGGTAGAGGGGTGTGTGTGTGTGTGTATATATATATTACAAATAGTTTCTATTTTCCAAATGTAAAATTTCAGCAAATTTGAAAAATTTCCATGGAATCTGTAATCTATAATGAGCTAAGGGGTGATGCAGAGACAGGAAGCTTTTTATGCCACTCTATCAACAGCCGAAGACATCAAAAAATTATAAATATTCTCACCAGACCCCTGAGAGAGGTACATTGGCTGAATCATATTCTTCCTGAAAGTTACCAGAATCATAACTGATGCAGAATCCTATTTGTCTTTGAGGGCAGACCAATAAAAATAGTTCCTCTCCCCTAAGGGGGGGCATGCAGCCATCAGTGAGCCTGGGTCTAGAACACTGGTCCACTGTGTGCTTAGGAGCTAGGCAGTTCCAAACCTGCCACCCAGTGATTTACTGATAGCTGCCAGAATACAAGCTGAACTGACAGAGGACTCCAGTCCTATGATCTGATTGGTGGAACACTGAGGGTCCTGAGTGGTTTCCAGGTCCTATTTAAATCAGACACCGGAACAGGAAGTTGTCCTTGCAACTGTGTTCCCCCTGATTAGGACTGTTTCTCTCACATTACCTGCTCCTACCACCTGACTCTGATCTCCTGGTAACCTGAGCCTGCTTGCCTCTTGATGCCTCACTCTCCTTTTGCCCTCTGGCCTGTCTCAGACTCTGAGCTTCTGGTATCTGTCCCAGCCGACCTCTGACTCTTGCTCTGACCACTAGTTCAGACTGCCCATGTCCCAGTCGTGACTGCATCTTAGCTTATCAAAGAAACAGATGCTTCAACATCTGTGATAAGAGTATTACCGCCATACAAAGTCCAGGCCAAAACCCAGGACCTGGGTGTGCACAGCTATGTCTAGTGAACCAGTAGCATTGGATAGTCATATGATTATTATGTGAATACCCACTTCTTCAGATGCAAGTGATGCAGTTGCATCTGAAGGGTATTCACCACAAGAAAGGAGTAGCTGCAAAACATCTGTTAGTCTATAAGGTGCCACAGGATTCTTTGTTGCTTTTACAGATCCAGACTAACACGGCTACCCCTCTGATACATGATTATTATGGTGGCCATGAGATCTTGAGCTGTCTTGAAAGTTATAATCTTCATGGACACTAAAGTAACTGAGAACAGTCTTGGGGACTCCAACATCACTGTGCAGAGGAATATGATGTCAAGTAGAGATGCTGAGAATTAGACTTTTCAGATGTCCTGTTTACCACCATGAATCCCATTTTATAACCCCATTCTAAAACACATGTGAATTAATCCTGCTTTGGAGTGGAGGTCTCCAACATCTGAGACTAGATCCAACTTGAAAAGATGTACTAGCTCCCCAGCCTTTTGTCAAGCTGTGCTGAATTTAATTAAAACATCAGGAATGAACAGGGTTAAATGTCATCCTTTTGGGTCTTGGTCATGTACAGAAAAGGGAAAATTCTTGACTGACTCTGTGTGCTACCATTGATTTAAGTGGGGTTGCAGAATTCAGCTCAATATAATTAGCTTCACCCTCTGCATGCCACAGGGGCCTAAAGTTATCACAAATGCCCATTGTTGTATACTCTCCTTGCAGCCCCCAATATGAAGGGTCCTGGGGCATCTCAAGGACAAGAGGGAGAGTTTCCATTGTACTGAGTGATATAGCCGTACTAGGCTGTGAAACAGCTTTAGACAGCTAGGGGGAGGCTGTCATAATTTAGCTCAGTCCCAGAGGCTTCTCTAACATATGGTAGAATCTGCACCAGCATGTAGAGCAGGTAAATCAGGACAAGCCTCTTTTGCTTCCCTCCTCCCTGAGGTGTAGCACATAATATAACCCAATGAATGTACATTAAATAGTATGCATAGAAGTTTGTTCCCTATCTATCAGCTGACACCCTCAGCACTGAAGAAGAGATCCCAGCTCAGGCTACTGAGACTAAGAAGCACTACAACCAGTGAACGTCTCTCAACAAGGTCTAATCCTGGCAAGTATCCCCTTGACCATCACAAGCTAAGATTTATTGGTGCCCAGCACAAAGGAGACAAGCCCCTACAACCAGTGCTCCTCCCCACCCATCCCCCCAATCAGATACCATATCCCCATTTTATGCAGTGTATAAAGTTAAGTACCACATGGAACGACAGAGGAAATAGGGAAGTATCTTACAGACTTCCAAAGATTCTTAGAGAATTCACCTCACATTGCAGTAGTGCCAGGGCTTTCCTGTGTAATTTTTCTGAGGATGATCTCAGAATTGATGAGAACTCAATTGGAAATACTGTGGAAAGCTACCAAGACTTTTCCATTTGAGCTGCTTAATGTCCTTTTTTCTTATTGTTTCTACTTTTTGGACTTCCATTTATATTCTGTGGGTAATAGATTTTAGAACCTGTAGCCATACAATTTAAGAGCTAGTTAATTTTTGTTCACCCATCCAGAGATATTGCTTCCTCCTAAGCTCCCTTTACAGTTGTGTTAAATAGGAAGTTGGCCAGAATTATGTACTATTTTTTCATTTTTCTGCTGTAGCAATCTGAATAGTTAGCTATCCATTGAGCATGGATGATATCCTAAGAGATCCTCATCTGAACCCAGCACTGATGGCCCATCAGTCTGGACTGGTGGCACTGAACAACAGAAAATGTGAATGATCCAGTATAATTTCACTTTTTATGGTAAGTCTCAGAGTACAGTATACGTGTTTAGAGTTCAGGTCACAACGCTTTCCATCTGTTCATTCTTTGTTATTAAGATTTGGATTTCTCAAGAAAACAGATGGGTATTAACTTTGACAGGTGTTCACAGTGCGCATTTGTAACTTTAAATGCTGAACAGGTACAGCTTGAAGTTTGCTGTGGTGTAAAGGGGATTAGTACTTTAAAAGATGTGTGAATAGAGAATAATGTTAGGTTGTGAGCAGTTCACAGAAAATTCAATTATACATCATTGTTTATGGACCTTTGACAGTGTGCAGTGCAGTAAGTGACTGATACAAGAAAGATTTAAAAGGACACAGTTTCTTCCCAACTACTATATTTTATAGCTTGTCAATAATATGCATACCAAGAATCTGACCCAAATATACTGCATTGGATGAAAGTGGAGCAAATAGGAAAATATTCATGGTTCAGTGACTCTTTAAATTGTTTCTGTATACGTCTGCTCCTTTAGATGAAAAACATGAGAATATGGATTTCCTTTCTGTGCAATTTTACTCACATTTTGGGGAAAAAAAGGGCATTTATTTCAGTTAGCAATTCTGAAATTCTGTATATAACGGTAAAGAAAGTTTTAATAACTAATACTTTGAAAAGGTTTTTTGGATGGTTCTAAACATACATAAGTTATGTCCAATGTACTTTGATTTAAAATAACTGAATGTAGGCTATGATTTTATGTATTTGGACAAGTGCGAAGTGTATAACTATCAGCCTGATTTTATGTTAAATGATATTCATCTAAAAATACCAGTTAGGAATGCAATAGAATCAGACTAATTCACACACACAATCTCTCTCCACTTCTCATCAAAGATTAAAGAAGGCAGTGCTGTAGTGAGATCTCATTGCTATGACCTTATTACTTTGCAGAATTTTGGTACATTTACTAGTATTCAATGAAGTAACATAAATAATTGAAACTGATATACACTGAGCAAATGAACAAAGCACATTCTGTGACTCAGGGTCCTAGCTTGTTTGTTCACTTACTAATCTGCAAATTTTATGTGATTATATACAAACTTAAAAATATTAAGGCAAGATCGCAGCTTGGTTTACTCCTATTTGTGCACTACAGACCATGAGGCTCACAGCATGGGTGAGAGAACAGTCTCTGTAGGACATCTACTGTCCCTCCCACACGGATGGGTTGGGAGAAGGTGAGCAGGGGAGGTGATTGAACATAGCATTGACTCAATCCTCCTAAAAGCTCACTAGTGCAACTGAACCAAAGAAGTGGGGGACATAAATGGTACCGGTCCAGTCCATTAGCAAATTAATTTTTTCCTGGAGCATAGGGATAAGCACAGTTCTTCTTGGAACCACAATTTGTTCACCGGTATATGCCAACTGTTGGTACCTCTAGGCTTGGCAGGATTTAATTTACATTGATACGTCAGTAAATGTTGATTTCAGATGATATACTGAAATCAATAAGAAAAAAAAATCCATTAGTAAGAGTCAGCACAAGTGCAGCCTCCCATTTGCACCTTGCACCTGTGAGGATCGGGTGGCTGGCCCTGCAGCAGTTCAGAGAGCCATCTGCAGCCCCACTGTCATGGGAGAGAGTGAGTGGGAATGTGACAGCAAAGCTGCGGAGGGCTCCCTGCATGACCATAAGGCCACTGACAGCCAATCTCTGCAGGGAAGTGGTATGGTGAAGGCTGCTGTCCTGGCAGGGGCAGTGTAGAAACCCCCATCCCAGGGCCACAGGGAGGAAGAGGACAAGGCTCCAGCCACAGCCACGTGCTGCTTCAGTGGCTCCTATCTGGGGACAGAGCTTTTCAGCAGTGGGATAGCTTCCCCCACAGCCAGGGGCTTGTCCTCCTCCTCTTTGCAGTCCTGGCCTAAGGGTCTCTACTCTGCCCAACCAGGACCACAGCCTTTCCTGAACTTTGCTCCTGCAGGTACTGGGGGTCAGCAGCCCCATGGCCATGCAGGAAGCCGTCTGCAGCTCCACTGCCATGGTTCAGATTCACTCTCTCACCAGCCAGGAGTGTGGGAACTGTCCCCAAGAAGGGACTGTTCTGCAGCACCCTGCAGCTGGGGGCTCATTCTCCTCCTTGTAGTCCTGTGCTCCACCAAGCCAGGACTGCAGCCTCCCCTGCACTTTGTGCCCGGGTATCTTGGGCCCTTTGGCCACACAGAGAGCCCCGTGCAGCCCCACTGTCATTGCTGGAACCCCTACAGTCCCGCTATCAATGCTGCCCCAACCCAAATCCCAATCTTGCCCCCCTAATTTTCTGCATATGTAAAAATAAAAATAATTAAAAATAAACATTGATATTCATCATTAAAAGTGTGTACACACAAAAAATCAAATTCTGCCAAACCTCTTAATCAAGGAGTAGGCTGTAATATAGACCATAATAATAATTCTCTTGCTATGGCTAAAAGAATGCAACATTCTTTTAGAGAATACAATATTCTGTAAGAGAACATATAACATACCAATTGTTATATTTATATATATAATTAAGATGTGAAATATGAATGAAAGCACATTAGCAGTAGAATAACATACAAAAATTCTTCAGCAACCCAGTTTGCAAAGTTATATATTAGCAGTTAAAAAAATTAATGATGACTTGGTGTGGTATAAATGTTTCATTGGCATGAGTTTTAGATATCTACATTTCTCATGGGAGGCAAATGCACAAATGAGTTTTGTAGGTTATTCTTCATGGGACACACTTTATATATATTAGAAGATTTTATTTCTGCTTAAAAATACAGGCTTATTAATACCATTACTAAAAATGTACAAGGCTAAGAGGAAGAGAAATTATAAGCAAGTGTTGTCCATCTCATTGGAAAGACAGGAAGCTGCACCATTCCAATGGTATAACTTTCCTGTTCCCGGCTCTGCAGTATCATAGAATGTCAACCTGTTGTTGATCCAGGACTAAACATAGCCAATCCTAAGCCTTGTGCTTATATATTATGTAGAGGACAGTTCCATATTTGTAGGAAAGAAGGACATATTTCTGTGGCAAGTTGATATTTTTGTTTTAATGGCAGATGTTTGAAGCTGCTTATGGGGATGCCGTGTTAGAAAAAAAGAAGTGAGTTGGATTAGTGGGAAGAGGGCAGGTGAGGTAAGGTGCAATTTCTCACAAGGTTCTGCAGTTTACCACCTGTATTTTATATTTTATTATATGAATTTTCCAACCATATGTATGATTCGTTTGGATTTGCTTGCTTGTTTGTTTTTCATGGTTTTTTTTAACCTTTAAATAACGTGTGTGTGTGTGTGAGAGAGAGAGAGAGAGAGAGAGAGAGAGAGAGAAAATCAATTCAGTAGAGTATTATGCTACATGTTGTAAGGTAACTTTAAAGCCAAACGAAAACTAAGATGTCTCTGAAATTACTGTGCTCTATTTATTTTCCAGGTGAGTTGTTTTCTTGCTAGGCTACCTAAACAGTTATATACTGGGGGAAAAGAATCACAAAAAATCTATTTCCTTCTAGTCAACTGAACAATAGGATTATGTTCACAGGAGTAAATACCTTTAAATTGTTGAGCAATGCAGTTGATGTCACCTATTAGGAACAAGAGAGATTTAGTCCAAGGGGCCGGAGCACTCTTCTGTAGGTCAAATAATATCTCTGACAGCAGAATCAAACCAAAGGCTGTTTCAAGGAGTTAATGGGGACACGCTAAGGCAAAATTTTATTGCAGTGAATGAGGAGTTATTTGTCTTACTCCATCAGCAATAGGAGCTGGTTATTTAATTCTACGCATGCTGAGCCATGCTGATTTGATATGAAATGAATGGTGCTGTGCTGATTGACAGTAGTTGAGGCCCACTGTGCTGAAAAGGATCCTTTCTGTTTGCTACCATTGTAATTTTACTGAACTAATATAGCCATTTTAAACAAATGCCTTAATCTGCCAAGGTAGCAGAGGATGAGAGAGAGGAGTGTCATTTTTTCACCCAGCAATTTTTCAGTATATTTACACAGATCACTCAGACTTGTGATAGAACATTACTTAACCATTGCTTTAATAAGCATCACAGGGTGTACTTTAGTAGGGTACTGGAGTATGCTTCAGGTACATTCTGTCTAGGCTGACTGTTTTTAGACTGTTGGAGTGAAATCCTCCCCTCTGCTTTTTCATCACATAAATCAGGCCCTAACACACCCCTATCTAGTCAGGGTAGGATTCCCACAGAGCTGGAATTGCAGAAGATAGCAGCCAGGCTGCCTTACTAGGGGCAGTGCTGCTATTGGGAGGCGGGGCTGTATGATGCAGTGTTGAGGCTTATAGGGCAGGCCAGGGAGGCTGCTATAATTTGGATGGGCCCTCAGGGCTGTTAAAGTTAGCCTCTAGAGCCACCTAGGATTGTGAGGGCACAAAATGTGGTATAAAGCTGCCACAATCCCCTCTTCTCTGGACTATACAAATTTCACCTTTGGTCTTTAATTCTGCATTAAGTTCTTCACCTTCATGGTGGTTTATTCATATATTCTTTCAGTTGGAAAACTAGTTTCTGCTAAAAGAATAAGAGTAGGGAAAAGGTTATTGTGGTATATGGAGCTATAGAAAATGTGCAAACTCAAACATTGGTTGTGGCAGAGATCAAGAGTCTTGTTAGTTAAAGGTAGTAGCGGCTAGAGTTTGTTTGAGATCAAACTCAAGAATGAGTTAGGACTTGTAAACAAAGAATCCACTCACAGTGCTCTTATTATTTTCATTGTTAATTTTTTTTCTTGCTGTTCTTGTTCTGATCCAATTAGTCATTGTAGTTCATTTAAAAGCCATTGCTAGTTTGTTTGATTTTAAGGGTTTTAAATATCTTTTCTCAACTAAAAATAAGGGGTTTTTTTTAATCCTTTCTCTCTTGTGTTAAAATTTTTCTTTACAAATGGTTAAAATGTTTTGTTCAAAATTCTTTTTTTTCTGATGGAAAAGTGGCCCTTTTTTTTTTAAACTGGCAAACTTTTCAGAAACCTTTTTTTCCAAGTCTAGTTTTAATTTCTGGAATCAGAAATGTTGGTTTAGTTTTCAGTTATTTTTGCCCTTCGCTATTTTTTTTCTGTTTTTACCACTAAATGCAAAAGGAATTACCATATGTGCAAGTTTTTTGGGGGGAATCACATTCTTTCATTTTTTCCTTCCATTTTTCCTTTTGTTATTTTCCTCAACTTTTGAAAAGTTACAAAGAAGCATGAGGAAAAATCAGAAAATGAAGGACCCACCCCTCCCAAAACCTGCACATGTGCATATCATTAATTTTAACTGAAAGAACAAAAAGGTAATTGGTGGTGGGAGAAGAGTCAGGGAATCTTAAATTTTCTTAGTTAAAAAAATTACAAAATCATTTTTAAATAATGAAAAATCATTCCATTTGTGAATGAAAATTACTTCAAAGTCTCAAATTTTATGAATTTTTTTTTCCCATTTTTTTTGACCGGCTCAGTTCTGTTTCTTGTCCCACAGAAGCTCAGGTACTCTTTCAGCTGTAGTTTAAGGCTTAACAATCACTTTCAAGTTACTTTCTGTTGTTAAAAATCAGAAAGCAACAGAAATGAAAAAAGCACAGTTCCCACTTTAGCTTTTCTACTGGAAAGGGAGTTAAAAGTGATTGAAAGGACCACAAAATTTTCTTGGGAAAGGGATGGTACAAACTTCCATTTTTCTCCCCCTTGAACTCCTCATTCACTGGTCCATCTCTACAAGGATCTGACCTTTGTGTCCTCCATTAACTTTCCAGAGTCACCCACTAAACATAATGGGCAAAGGGATTTTTGTTTGGGTTTTAAGTGTATGGGACTTGGTGCAGAGGAGTGACTTAACCCTCCCCCCCTTCCCCACCAAAACAAGCCCCCCTCCCAGTGTTAGGTGGTGAAAGATAATGAATTGCTTTAAATAAATACTTCATGCTGGGGGAAGTAGTGGGTGGGGCTGCTTCTACAAAAATGTAATATAGGTCAATTTATATGAGACTCCATCCTCACTGGACTTTAGATTCATTTTTACAGTAGACTTTTTTTAGGAAGAAAATACTAAAATTCAATTATATGCTGACCTGTTCAACCAATCAAACCCATAACTAGTAGAAGTTAAACAATTTGTAATCAACCCATAGATTTACACTTGTTCATATTTAGCACAGTAGAAATTGGAATTGGTTTGCAAACAACTCACAAAGGGGAGTGAGGGGAAGAGGCATATTTTGGTGGCATGAATAATCTGAGAGCCTACAAGTCCACTCAGTCCTACTTCTTGTTCAGCCAATCGCTACGAGAAACAAGTTTGTTTACATTTACAGGAGATAATGCTGCCCTCTTCTTAATTACAGTGTCACCTGAAAGTGAGAACAGGCATTCACATGGCACTGTTATAGCTGGCATTACAAGATATTTACATGCCAGATGCGCTAAAGATTTATACACCTCTTCATGCTTCGGACATCATTCCAGAGGACGTGCTTCCATGTTGATGATGCTCATTAAAAAAAATACTGCATTAATTAAATTTGTGACTGAACTCCTTGGGGGAGAATTGTATGTCTCCTGCTCTGTTTTACCCACATTTTGCCATATATTTCATATTATATCAGTCTCGGATGATGACCCACCACATGTTGGTTTTAAGAACACTTTCACTGCAGATTTGACAAAATGCAAAGACGATACCAATGTGAAATTTCTAAAGATAGCTACAGCACTCGACCCAAGATTTAAGAATCTGAAGTGCCTTCCAAAATCTGAGAGGGATGAGCTGTGGAGCATGCTTTCGGAAGTCCTAAAAGAGCAACACTCTGATGCAGAAACTACAGAACCCAAACCACCAAAAAAGAAAATCAAACTTCTGCTTGTGGCATCTGACTCAGATGATGAAAATGAACATGCATCGGTCTGCACTGCTTTGGACCATTATCAAGTAGAACCTATCATCAGCATGGACGCATGTCCTCTGGAATGGTGTTTGAAGCATCAAGGTACATATGAATATTTAACGCATTTGTCATGTAAATATTGTGCGATGCCGGCTACAATAGTGCCATGCAAACACCTGTTTTCACTTTCAGGTGACATCGTAAACAAGAAGCAGGCAACATTATCTTCTGCAGATGTAAACAAACTTGCTTGCCTGGGCAATTTGCTGGACAAGTAGGACTGATAGGACTTGTAGGCTCTAAAGTTTTACATTATTTCATTTTTGAATGCAGGTTATTTTTTGTATATAATTCTACATTTGAAAGGTGAACATTTATGATAAAGAGATTGCACTACTGAACTTGTATTAGGTGAATTGAAAAATACTATTTATTTTGTTTTTACAGTGCAAATATTTATAATAAAAAATAAATATAAAGTGAGCACTGTAGGCTTTGTATTCTGTGTTGTAATGGAAATCAACATATTTGAAAATGTAGAAAGCATACACAAATATTTTTAAATGATATTCTATTATTGTTTAACAGCGCAATTAATCACAATTATATTTTTTGATTGCATGATTAATCACATTTTTTTTAATCACTTGACAGCCCAATTTTTTAATATACCTTGGGGAACAGGCCTGATGCAATAAATGACTCTGTGATATTTGCACTCACTTGCTTGAGCTGTACCATGAACTCCTTAGGCCATGTCTAGTATAGCTTTGCTGGTATAGCTATACCAGCAGAATCCCCGAGTGTAGATGCAATGTATGCTGACAGAAGGAGTTTTTCTAAAGCATTCTTCTGTTGGTATAGTTGCACCGACTGTCAGGGGGTTTGCGGACATATCTATGTTGGCTAGCATGTGTGGGTTTTGTTACACCTTTGACTGACATAGCTATGCCGATAAAACTTTGTAATATAGATCTGGCCATCTGAGATGAAATCTGGGGCTGTTGCTTCTAATGTGGCGCTGATCTGAAGTGTATAATGCTTGAATTATGTACATAAGCAAAACCTTACTAAATTATTTGGAGTGCCAAGTTATTTTCTTTTTCATTAATTACTCAAATTTAATCACACCTATCAGAGAGAGAGAGAGGGGGAAAACATGTTGAATTTTAGTCCCCACAATACAACACCATATTGAGGAAGTGGAGAGGCTATATGGGTGGTCTCATAAAATAATGAGTAAGAAAGCATGTTTTATAGAGATTATTGCACATCTTCATAGAGAATTGCACTTTGGGTATGTCTACACTACCACGAAAAATCCACAGCTCCGAGTCCCAGAGCCTGTGCTTCAGCCTGAGCAGGAATGTTTACACTACTATTTTTAGTCCCACAGTCAGTTTTTCTATTTATTGTAGAGACACAGTCCTACCAGTTTTTCTATTTAGTGTAGATGTACCCACAAACAACAACTGAATGTGAATTTGCACCTTGAGAGGGTTGGAAGGCATGTCTCAGGTAGTCCCTAAAAATCAATGGATCTAGGAAAATAAAATTAATCAATTAAAAGAGAATGTACTTTTATTCAAAAGTATACTCAACTAAAGATCATGTGAATGAAATCCGCTAGTAAATTCGGCATGCTTCTTTTTAAAGAACCAATCCCTTAATTGCTATTTTAAAGGTTAGTTAAATATTTTGCTGCTTTATTCTGTTTTCAGATTAATGGTATTCAGACTGTTAATAATTGTGTGGCCTCATTAATATAGTTAATGAATCGATTTTACTGTTAAGATGCTCAATACAGCCTACAGCTAACATCATAAATATTTAATCAAACATTGATCTCAATCAGTGGCTCCAAACATCAGTCAATGAAACTTGATCAATGTTGGTAATTTCGGTGCATGCTATCAGTTATTTGTTGAATTTAATTAAAGGCATTTTAGCTACAAAATCTCCAACAGCACAATTACAGCAGACTCTGCTCTTCTTCCCCTTAATTGAAAGAGCTCTAAGCTCTAAGCTCTATCATGCCACCTACCTATACATGCTCCTGTACATTATCAATTCAACTACTTCTTCAAAAAAGGAGTTGTGCTCTTCTATAGCAGATCCACCCTCTCACAGAGCACCCTGTCAACTCACTGCTGAATACAAAGAAAACCAATTCTGGGCCCTGGGAATTTGGAGAATAGGAAATTCAGCAACCTCTTTGGTCCTGGATTCTAAATACAACACCCCCTCTGTCTGCAAAATCCCAGTTGTAAGAGAAAAGATGCCTCCTAAAAAGACCACACCACAATTATAGCTATCTGATCAGGCACGCAAAGCCTATCCAATATCACTTCCAGGTCACCAACAAACAGGGTGTCAGGGAATACCAACTTCAGACTCTGTGGATGAATACTAGATTAGCCATCAAGAAAACCGGTATCTTCAATGTTCTAATTATGAATGAGACACTTGACCTTGCCTGCATCAACAACACCGAGTTTAATGTAATGACTTTCTTCTAGCCCAGCTAATCCCCACACGTTGTTAAATGTAACAGAAAGCAGTGAGGCTCCAAGAACAAGTCAAATACATGAGAAGAAGAGACAGAACAACATGTTGCTTACTTCCAACCTTGAATGCAAAGGGCATGTCACCCCAAAAACTAAGCTCTTTGTGTGTATTCATATGGTTTGTAAAGTGAAGGACAGAGGTAACCTAAAAGCCCTAATTGTCTATAGACCTCGTGATGAGGAAACTGAAAACGTTTTTAAAGGATTAATTGGTCTGCTGCTAGGATCCACATCATTCTTAGTGATTTTGACATCCATCTTGACAATTCAGCTAAAACATTTTCAGCTTGAGGGAGTTTTGCTGTGGAACAAGCATCCAAGAAGAATATACTAATCCAGTCTAACCAACTTTAGGGAAAGCTGCAACACCTTTTTCTTTGATTAAAACTCTCCCACCATAATCAAACTAATATGTAAACTATAGGGAGGTATAGATTAAAAAAAACCAAGCAGAGCAAGGAAGAGAAAAACAAAGAAAACTCCACCCTATCCTCTAGGGACCTTGCTACGCAGATTGAATACCCCCGAGAAACATTTATGTACTATGGTGTTCTAGAAAATGCTAAGATAGATAGATACTTTAATAAATCAAAGTACTCAAATACTGCCTACCTTCCCCATGGAACAAGATGTGAGATAGAAGGCACTTTGTGGAGTTTCTGGTCATGCTAATTGCAAATAGGATCATTTTGGAGGATACAGATTTGGGAGGAAGCATGGTTTCCAACTCTATGGATCTTAGAGATCAGTGGGGTAGGGAACCCCAGACATAGAGAAGTTGCATGCCCTCCACTGTTTGTGCTTCAGCCTTACATCTTCTGTACCTTTATTGCTTGGGTTTCCAGCAACAGCAGCCACAGAAGGTGATCTGCAAGAGTTATTGCTTATTCAGGTAACATTAACTGCTATTGGAATGGTGACAGGTTTCAGAGGGGTAGCCGTGTTATTCTGCTAAAACCCCAACCCACTTCATCCGATGAAGTGGGTTTTAGCTCATGAAAGCTTATGCTTAAATAAATGTGTTAGTCTTTAAGGTGCTACAAGGACTCCTTGTGGTTTTGTGCTATTGAAATATAAGTGTGACTGTCTCAGGTGCCAGAAGGAGATAACACCCTCGAGTGCAGTTGGTCCCCAGTTATAGACTTTCCTTGTCCTTTGCTTTCTCTCCAACACTTTGAGGAACCAGTTTCCTTTTGCAGTTCAGCTCAGATTCTTCTTCAGGGGTGAGGTGGAAGGAGAAACAGTGCCAGAAGCAGGGTCTGATTGAGGAGTAACCTCATAACATGCTGGTGAATTAAAACTCCCAGGAAGAATACACCAGTTTGGTCACTTGCTTCATGACTGCAAAGATGTTGCTGAGCACCAGCTTTGTAGACTCCAGTTAAATCCAGGTTTTAACTTTTGGCCTTTAATGAAGTTTGTTTACCATCATATTCAGCATACATGCAAATGCCACGATCACAAAATGTCAAAAGTCATGCATATTAAAAACAAAACAAACAAGCAAAAATTGAAAATGATGAAATCGAAATCTTCTGGGACAAAAATAGAGACTATGCACAGCTAGTCTGCAAACAGAGACTAATAGATTTACTAAGTTTTAATTTAGAGGCTTTTCACTCATTGCATGAGCTTTTAAATTGTATTTTAGCATTAGTTCAAGATTTTACTTTCTCATAGTTTACAAATTTAAACTATTACAGAAAACTCTTCTAAATAGTTTAGTGTGTAAGCTTCAATAGTTGAAGCATGATGTTTTCTTTTTGACAGTTTTTATGCCTTTACATTTTCCTAGTCACTCTGGGATTTAACTGCATGTGCCAACAAGAGAGAACCATGCCTCTTCCCTAACCCCCCACTCCACCCCACCCCAATTCCCAAAGAAGGAACTTGTATACCTTTCTTTCAAAAGGTCACTAATCATTGTCAGGGCACTGCATTCCTGAAAGTCAATCCATGGGGGAAAAATGACAGACCTAGGTTTGTAACAACATCCTGCCTGTTCTGCATCACTACAATGTGAAATCATTTCAGGGAACACAGGTGAACTCAGTTCTAAATGGAGAGAGAGATTTCCCCTGTATCATCTTCAATAAGTATTTAGTTTGTTCCATTTTAAAAGGGGTGAAAATAGAAGACTCACATGCTTGGTGTTGAAGAAATGTTTCCTAAAATGCTTTCTTAACTTTATGTAGCTGAAGTTTTGTCCTGTTCCTGGGGCCATTGAGAGCTGAAATTTTCTGCTAAGAATAATTAAAAATTTGTTCACCTGTACTTGGAAAAAAATGTTCTAAGTTTTCTTTCTCTAGCTTGTATTCATGGATAAGTCTGCCCCTATGATACTACACTGATTTTGCTTCTCATTATCAGTAAAGTATTTACCAATTGAAGAGAATTTTGGAAAAGTGGAACAAAAAAAGTGGTACTTCTTTCATGGACTATTTCAAATTTTTCGGTTTTCTTTCTGATTTGAAATGAAACCAAATCCTGAAATCCTTTGTGAAGTGTGATTTCCATCCTCTGTATATCCCTAATGTTGAGGTATAGCAATGCATAGTCAGGCACCCAAGCAGCCGCCATCACCTCCACGCACAGGTTTTTTCATGGAGAGGGTAGGTAATCCACCCCATGCTATTAAATTGTTAACAATTTAGTAAAAAGCCTAATATTGGTATTGATATCATGCAATGTTGTTATTTTTAATGCATTTTAGCGATTGTCCCAGATAAGATTAAAATGATTTTTTTCCAAGTCAATCTGAGGGAAAGGGAAAGCCTAGGAATGCACTACAGGCGGGAAGGGATTCTAGTTACATATCTGGAATCTGTGCATTGCAGACTGTTGGCTGTTTGTTGACTATTTGTATTATTTAGATAAAGGGTGTTTAAATCTTAATCCTACTTGGCAGCATGTTCTGCTGCTGGCTTCTGCAGTGACTATTTGGCTCCCTCTCACAATAACTTCCATACAAACGCATACATACAAAATCAGAGCTTTAAGATTGCATATGCACTGCATGAGTTTTGAGTGCTTTATTTGTGCAACCTTAATGTATTTTTGTATGGCATAACAGTTGTTTGGTTGCTGTTACCAGACAAAAATTATTGCTAAAAGAAATGGTATGGGTATTGGACCATGTAATTATTTGAAAAGCAATGGCATTTTTTCCTCAAGTTAGTATAGTACATACACCAGAGGAATATTTTTAAGGGGTTGTTTGTTTGTTTGTTTTTGCCATAATGGTAGACCCAAATAATATTTTTAAAGTATCTTTTCATATGGTCCAAGAGTATTTTGCCCAGAAAATGTGTAGTATATATTTTTCCTTGAACAGTATACTGCTTTGCAATTCATCTAACCTTCTTTCTGTTTTCCATCTACATACATTAAATGAATGACTCTCAGTTTTGCAGCTGAGGGAAGCACAACTTTGAATGAAAAATGTTGCCATTAAAAGAGAGGGAACAAATTGCAAAGAAATTACAAATGATCTTCAGAAGCAGCAATGTACTAACAAGTTACCCTGATTATACATGAATGTTTTCTTTGCCATCAATCCAAAAAAATAGCCTGGCAACCTATGAAACTTATTGAGATACAGATCTCTTTGTAGAAAAATGCAATTTGAAATGGACTGTGAAGTTATGGACATTACATAATACTTGAAGGAGAATTATTTGGCTGAATTTCTGAGGTTATAATGCTAATTTAAAAAACCCAGAAATTTGGTACTTCATTTTCTACTCTCCTAAAGTTTGTCTTTTATTATAATTTGTGTACAAGTACAATGCAAACAAAAGGTCTTTTCCTGCCATTCCCATGCAGACAAAACTGGCAAGAGGTTTATATTAGCTGTGCTTGTTTGAGGACTGTAGTATCAAGTTTTCAATAAAATGTCTCTGCCGCGGGCCTTGATCCAGAAAAGCACATAAGTGTGTGCTTAACTTTAGGCACAGGAGTAGTCCTGTGACTTCTTAAGATGCTTGAAATTAAGCACTTGCTTAAGTACTTTACTGGGTCCAGACCACTGAGTGCTAATTTAGACATGAGTTGTGAGGAGAATATTACCCAAGCTGGTTATTAAATAGATTTCAGTCATGAATAGTGTTAGTTATTTTATTTTATGTTGGTGTGTAGTGATCATTCATAAAGCCTCATTCAGGGTGTATAATTTAGTAACATTGTCATACAAAATGGTAACTTTTTGACTTTTCAGACTCAATTTTAATATGCCAAGCATACCAAATCCCACAAGTGATAGGCACTCATTATTCCAGCAGGTCTTTTAGTTTACCAAATCATTCCACATTGCCGCTTACAAATGGAGTAGTCTTTCCCCCCACCCACAATTTTGAATTTATTTCTTTTTAAAATTATTTTTCTGAAAGAATTATTAATTCTTAATTATATTTCTGAAATAATAATTTCAGAATTATTATTTGATAAAATCCTCTTGCTCTTCTAAAGTGCCCAGACAGTAAACTGAGCTATTCCCGACACCCCCACTCAGTCTCTTTATCCTGAGAGTAAATGTTTCAGAGTAAAATTTGCCAGTTCTTACTTAGGAAGCTGCAGCTCAGCTCAGGGAAACAGGAGCTCACATTTTCAGCTTGTTTACCCACATGACTGCAAATTGCACCTGTATGACAGCACAGGCTTTCAGCTACTAGTTGTAAAAGTATGGAACATAATTTTATTGCTGCAAGTTATATTCAGCATTAGGGATAAACTTACAGCCATTATAGATGCTTTTTTGGTATCCTAACAATCTCGGTGGAAATTAACAAACTTGACTTCAGTGGGAGCAGAGACATATGAGTAGATTTGAAAGTCAGGCGTATTAAGGTGTTTTATAGGTATGAAAGTGAAAATAATGGTTGTACCTGTGAAACTCTGGACACATTGAAGTGTTTACAGTAGACATTTGAGTGCTAGACCTGATTTACTCTACTGATAGAACCCACGCTGTGTTCTGCTCTAATGGTCCTCTCCAATGGTCTGTTCTTTTTGTGTACACAGAATCATTATTTTAGCATACGTGTGTGTGTGTGTGTATGTATGTATGGGTGTGTGTGTATATATATATATATACATACATACATACACAAACATACCTAGGGAGATTGTGGAATGGTCATCACTGAAGGTTTTTAAGAACAGGATAGACAAACACCTGTCAGGGATGACCTAGACATTACTTAGTCCTGTCTCTGTGCAGAAAATGGCCCTAGAGAGCATATCAGGGTCCCTTCCAGTCCTACATTTCTATGATTTCTCTCTCTCTCATTGTTAGCCCTGCAGTGCCAGCTCAACTGCAGGAGAGTAACAGAGTGACCTGGATTCTATTTATTATTGTGCAACATCAACAAAATTGTTTACTAAGTCCCAGTCAGTTACACTAAGTTAATGAGTTGAAGGCAATGGGGTTGCATGGGTGTCAATGATGGTATCATATGGCCTCCAGAACTTTTATTATTGTATGATGATGTAAGAGAAACATTAATTCAGCTTGATTCTTAGGCTCTAGGCTGAGTTTGTTGGGCTGGCATGTAGGAAAACATATTTTTATTGGAAAATGAGCACATCTAATATGGAAATCATTGGGAGACAATGACCATGAACTCATGCTGATGTTTTTACTGAGTAACTCTTCAGAGTAGGATTTGTAATGTGTTTGGAATGAGTTAAGACCCACAGTCATAGAAGTTGTGAAAAGTTTGTTTAAGAGAAATGGTGACAAGCCTGAAGGTCTAAACACAGCTGCTTGCTAAAGTTCTGCAAGTTGTCAGAATTTCTTCTCTTTTAGTGTCATAGCTCATAGACTTTTAGGCCAGAAAGGACCATCATGATCACCTAGTCTGACCTTCTGCACATCACAGGCCACAGAAACTCATCCATCCTTTCTTATAATAGACGCAGAACCTCTGGTTGAGTTACAGAAGACCTGAAATCATGATGTAAAGACTTCAAGTTACAGAGAATCCACCATTTATTCTAGTTTAAATGAGCTAGTGATCTATTCCTGCAGAGGAAGCTGACAAAAACCTAGGCCCTCTGCCAATCTGACCTGGGTGAGAATTCTTCCCTGATTTCAAATATGGAGCTCAGTTGAACCTGAGCACATTGGCAAGACCCGTGAGCCATACACCTGCAAAAAAAATTCTCTGCAGTAACTCAGAGCACTCCCCATTTCTGACCATTGAGGATTTTTGGTACTAGCAGTTGCAGATGAGCCACATACCAGAGTAGTTAATCTCATCCTACCATCCCCTCCATAAATTTATCAAGATCAGTCTTAAAGACAGTTAGGTTTTTGGCCCCCATTTTTCCCTTTGGAAGACTGTTCCAGAACTTCATTCCGCTGATTATTAGAAACCTTAGTCTAATTTCAAACCAACATTTATTGATGGCCAGTTTATATCCATTTATTCTTGTGTCAACACTGGCACTTAACTTAAATAACTCCTCTCCCTCTCTAGTGTTTATCCCTCAGATGTATGTATAGAGAGCAATCATATCTCCCCTTAGCCTTTATTTGGTTAGTCTAAGCAAGCCAAGCTCCTTGTATCTCCTGTTGTAAGGTAGGTTTTCTATTCCTCTGATCATCCTTGTAGCCCATCTCTGCACCTGTTCCTGCTTGAATTAATCTTTCTTAAACATGGGAGACCAGAATTGCACACAGTATTCCAGATGAGATCTCGCCAGTGCCTTGTGTAATGATACTAACACTTCCCTGTCTCTACTGTACATACTTCACCTGATGCAGCCTAGGAATGCATTAGCCTTTTTCAGGGCCTCCTTATATTGGCAGCTTATAGCCATGCTATGATTGAACAATACACTCAGGTATTTCTCCTCCTCTGTTGCTTCCAGCTGATACATCCCCAGCTTATAGCAAAAATTCTTGTTGTTAGCCCCTAAGTGCATGGCCTTGCACTTAGCACTATTAAATTTCATCCCATTTCTATTTCTCCAGTTTTCAAGATCCTCCAGAACTTCTTGTATGATATTCCAGTCCTCCTTCATATTGGCAATAACTCCCAACTTTGTGTCATCCACCAATTTTATTAGCACATTCCCACTTTTTATGCCAAGGTCATGAACAAAAATATTAAATAAGATGAGTCCCAAGACTTATCCCTGAGCAACTCTATTAGTTACCGCCCTCTAGCCTGACATTTCCAACTTTCAGTATGACCCATTGTAGTGTCCCCTTTATCCAGTTCCTTATTCACCTTTCAATTCTCATATTAATCCCCATCTCCAATTTAACCAATTTAACTGTATGGAACTGTATCTAAGGCTTTACTGAAATCTAGATGATTAGATGTACTACATTTCCTTTATCTAAAAAATCAGTTATCTTCTCAAAGAAAGGGCTAAGTTGGTCTGACATGATCTACTGTTTGTAAAACCATGTTGTATTATATCCCAATTACAGTTTACCTCTATGTCCTTAAATTTTTCTTTCAAAATTTGTTCCAATGCTTTGCATGCAATTGAGGTCAAACTAACGAGCCTGTAGTTTCCAGGATCACTTTTTTTCCTTTCTTAAAAATAGGTACTATACTAGCAATTCTCCAGTCATAGGGTACAACCCCCTGAGTTAACAAATTTATTAAAAATCCTTGTTATTGGGCTTGCAACTTCATATGCCAGTCGCTTTAACATTCTATAATGTAGATTATCTGGGTCCCCCGATTTGGTCCCATTAAGTTGTTTGAGTTTGACTTCCACCTTGGATGTGGTAATTTCTGCTTCCATATTCTCATTTCCATTAGCCACCCTGCCACTATCCCTAAGCTCCTCATTACCCTTATCAAAAACTGAGGTAAAGTATTAATTTATGTGTTGTTTCATGCCTAGATTATCTTTAATCTCTACCCCATTCTCAACGTTTTATAATCCCACTTATTCTTTCTTTGTTTTCTTTTTATTTATATGGCTATAAAACCTTTTACTATAAGTTTTAATTTCCTTTGCAAGGTCCAACTCTGCTTGACTTTTGGCAGTTCTTTGTTTATCCCTACACTTTCTGACCTCCACGAAGTAGCTTTCCTTGATGATGCATCCCATCTTCCATTCCTTGTAGGCTTTCTTTTAATCACCTCTTTGAGACGCTTGCTTATCCAGTTTGGTGTGCAGCCCTTCCCTATGAATTCCCCCCGCGCCATGCTTGGGATGCAGGTTTCAAATAGTTTCTGCAACTCTGACACTTCTCTAACTAATTCCCTTAATTTTTTTAAGTTTGCCCTTTTGAAATCAAGGACCCTCATTACAGACCTATTTTTGTTTATCCTTCCATTTAGTTAAAACTGAATAGCTCATGAGCACTCAAACCAAGGTTGCCCTCTAGAACCAGTTCTTCTGTGAGGTCCTCACTACTTACCAATAATAAATCTAAAATGGCATCACTTCTGGTTGGTTTGGTGACTATTTGGTGAAAAAATCTGTCAGCTGTCACGTCCAGGAATGTTTGGGGTCCACCATTATTAGTAGCATGTGTCTATATGTGGGAAATTAAAGTCTCACATAATCACATAACTCCCAGTATTATTTATTTCATTAAAATTTTAAAGATGTCTCTATCCAGGCCCAGTTTGCATCCTGGGGATCTGTACCAGACCCCAAGCCCTATTCCAGGAGATCCTCTGTTACCTTTCTTTCCCAGCATGATTCTGATACAAATAGATTCTGTTTTATTTAACCCATCACTTCTAATTTCTTTACAGTGTGCCTCATCATTAACATACTATGCTACTCTACAATGCATACCCTTCAAAACCTGTGCTCCAGTCATGACTACTATCCCACCATGTTTCTGTTATCTCTATAATATCTGGTTTCACTTCCTGCACCAGTAGTCCTAGTTCCTCCATTTTGTTACCCAGGCTCCTCGCATTGGCGAACACACATTAATTGTTTCTGCTTGGCTTCACCTAGATTTCTTGCCTGATTAGGTACAGTCATTCTACTGCCAGTTTCGCCTACTTGACTGTTAGTGTCATTGGTATTAGCACTATCTTTCCTCTCAATGTCCATTTTCCTACCCTCTGTTGCTCGTTTCTCCATTGCTCTATCCTCTCTTACTTGATTTTCCTCTTGCTCAATTTTAGAATCAGGCATGATGATTACATGAGCATCTCCCAACTGTCTCCCCTGAATCCCTAGTCATTTGTTTACCATACACAAAACAGCAATAATACTATGCACAACTTATTAAAAAAAAAAAAACCACCAAAACCCCAGACATCTACAAAAGAAGAGGTTTGTTTTCATCCACTTGTTTTTCTCCCAGTAGTAAAATAATGATCTCCTGGATATCAAATCTCTCCTTACCAGTCAATAGCAAAAACATGGAGAATTTTGGCTTTCCACTAGTATTGCTGGATTGCAGCTAATGCTAGCCATGTCTCTGTATTGCCCTGACACACCCCATTTACTGGGGCAGAAGGGGCACTCGGAGTGGGTGATGTAGAGCCAGCTATGTTAGTTTCCACATTAACTTGGGACTCCATTACATAAGGGGAATATTCAGTCGCTCTTTAACTATTTTTGCAGCACTAAAGCAAAAGTGGACAGGATGCGTACTTCTGTATCTGAGCTATTCACAATAATAGATGAAATGCACATTTGGATTTATGATCAGTTTGAATATCTACATCTGAACTTGTGTAACTTCAGATTGGTATGCTGCTGAAATTTTCTTTCTTTTCTTTTTTCCCCCCAATTTTTTCTTAAATTTGTTTGTTTGTTTGGTTTCCTGATTTGTACAATAAAAGATTGTCTTTAAAAATCCAGTGGTAAATATTGTATGTTTTTATTAATGCTATTAATCTTTAATATATTGAGTCAAGATATCCCTCGGGAAATATAAGTGAAGAGCTAAAATACTATGTTCACATAAAAGAGATATTGGAATTGCATTTCTGTCATTTAAAATTTAACACTGCATCATTCCTCTTAAACTTTATTAAAGTGATGAATAGAAAGTAAAAGTAACATTTACAACATTTTAAATCTCAGGTTCAAAGATTGTGAATTCTAATGAATCTCTTTAATTAAAGGATTCATTACTTGTGCCTTTTTACAGTAAATTAATTAAACTTTTATTCCAGATGCATGCAAAAAGGTAATTCATAACTAAAGGATCTAGGAAACATAGGAAGTATAGAATCTGGCATAGGTGCTATATACTAATTTACCACTGATATTGTGAAATTGCAAATGAGCTCAACAATATAAAATATCAAAAATAGCCTCGTGAAATAAAATAGCCATTGCTAACTGTGGAACATTGCTAAACTTTTTAGTCTGAATCTAGAATCACATTCTGCCTATTATGCTTGTATTAGCCCTTCCTGCGTAAGCACATAATCTTATTCAAGTTACCCTTTCTCCTCCCTCATCTTATTATAACATTATTATATCATTTCTAATATTAGTTATAAATTTATTGGGGCAGGGATCACATTGTCTTCCTATTTTAGGAAGAATCTGGCAGACCTTTGGGTGCCATTAGAAATATTAAAAACAATTATTTTATACATGAAATATCTGTGGATTTCTGTGAAGAACCCAGTGGAAATCATGTTGTAACTTGCCTTTTTAGCATTCATTAGTCCATACAAAGAGATTCTGCTAAGCTTATTTTCTTATAAATTAGAAGGTATATGCCATATATACTTTATGGGCCTATTTCTGAATTTACATATATTTGTACAAATCAGGAGTAACTGAATGCATTTTTCTCTTCAGGACTTCCTCTGTTTTCCCTCCTAGTTTCTATTTCTTTGTAGCGATACTTCATTTTATTTTATATCCTGGTTGAAGCTAACAAGCTACAGCTACTAGCATAACTCAGTGGAAATTACACTACATCTTTATCTTTTAACATCTGAACTAAAGGTGGTTCAACAAAGGAGTCCTATATTCCAACATATAGTCCTACATCCTTTTCCGGGCTACTATTGGAGAGACATGAATGAATCTTGCAATACTCTATTAAGTTTCACAGGCAAGGTAGTAGAAAACAATCCAAATACTTTTCCATTTGCAACAAAAGTTTTTTCAGTGTAGATCTAGATTGGTTAGAGATACTACAACACCACCATGTGCAAGTTCTGTCAGACAGCAGTACCTTAGCATCTTATCTCCAAGGTAGGGAGAAACAATTCAATATGGATGAGTAATTTGGCAATAATATTCTAGAAGATATGTCATATCAGGAAATGCAATATAATTTCTTTGTGAGATGGTTGCCAAGGATACTAATTCCTCTTAATGTTGTGATGCTTGTCCTTAGAGAAATTGGTCTAAGGCAACTTCCAATTTATTTCATATAACTAAAATCTTCTCTTATGTGTCCTTCCCTTCCATACCACTTACCAGTGTGAAAGCACATATATATCTAGCAGTTTCATTAGTGACACCATGTCTGTCTTCTTTTAAGACCTGAACTGACACCTAGAGAATTCAGTAGAAGTTTTTCCATTGACTCTAATGGATCAGGCTCTTCAAACCAGTGTCAAAACATCAGAATCCATTTTAATGACGCATTATGCTTTCAAAGCCCATTTTGCCCCAAATCTCCATCTCTTGCGGAGGGGTGGGTTGGATCAGAAATAAAATTCTGAGCTATTGCAGGGCATGGTACTATTTTATGTGTTTCAACTAAAGTAACCTTCTTTAAGATGCTTATCAGAGCAGATTTCAGCAAAGTAGATTTGTAGTATAATATAGCTCTTACTATAGATGAAATTTCAAATGTCTATTGTGGCTGTGTTGTGACAGCAGTCTCTCATGCAATTAGAAATATACAGAGAAATCTAGAAGTTATTTTGACCTTTATATTTATATTAAATACATGATCTTACATGATGCAGTTACTCTCAAATCAGTCTCAACTACAGGGGGTAAAAGTAATGGTCAATCATCTCTGAGAAAGAATGATTGTCTGAATACCCGACTTGTAAAATTTAATGGCTTTTCTTTTTATATTGTTATATCATTGGCTCTAGTAGATTAGGACAACTTTGATAATAGAATTGTTCATGATTAAATTTTCATGTGTGAATCAAAGTGCAAAAAGATTAGAAGACTATTTAAGAGGTGCTACCGCTGTCAGACCATATCAATAAAGCCTGTAAGATGGTGAGCAACAAAAGCACTGATTAAATACCACTCTGTCACATTATTGTATTAGCTATAGCTAAATGGAAAGAGAAATAAATTACATATTTTAACAGCTCACTTAAAACCTCTGAAAACTTTCACTACTTCATTTTTTTCTTCAAACTGCTAATACAAGTGGATCATGGTTAATGCATCTAGAAATCATCTTTGAAAGGTATTACATGCCATTTACTCAAAATTGTGTATGAGATGAAACTTTCAAATCATAAAGAACTTTTTTCCATCTGTGCATATTAATCTTTGTGTGACATGAGATTTTTAAAATTCTAATTCAGTTTTACAATAATAAATGTTTTGATCTGCTGGGGGGGTTAACTTTGGGCCCAATAGTACAGTCCAATCAAGTTGCTGAGAAATTTTGCCTGCATAGTAAATACAGGCTCATCCCCATTGTGTGCTTCTCTAATGCAAGCTTTTTTAGTATCAGCTAAAAAAATCTAGAGTTATGCTAGATTAGGACCCTGTCTTACAAACACATAAGTACATGCATAATTTTACTCACAATTATACTTTATTCATCTTTTTAATATTAAGCTATTTATGGAAGGGAATTACAAATTGCATTCATGAAAATAATGTAACAATGGACATAATACATGTTTTCCTGAGCAACTAAGACCCTAATCTTGCAAGTACTAATTCATGTGCGTAATTTTAATTTGTGAGTATTCCCACTTGGGGTGCATAAAATTAAGCACATGAATAAGTAATTGCAGGATTAGGGTCTTAGTTGCTCAGGAAAAGATGTATTATGTCCACTGTAGCATTATTTTCATGCATGCAGTTTGCAATTTCCTTCCATTAATAGATGAATATTAAAAAAGATGGATAATTGGTATAATTACATTGTAAATACTGTATGTTTTTCCTGAAAATGTTACATTTACTGTGTTTCCTTTTGGTTAATCAAAGTTGAAAGCTCAGATTTAATAGAAGTGTTTTTGGAACAACTGAATCTCGATTTAAATATCTTGCAGAGCTTTTTGAAAGCAAGATCAGCTTTTAGAAATACCTGTGGTACCAAAACCAGTCCAAATCAGCTCCTAATGAAATTGATTTAGCAAATTCTGCTTCCAAAAAGGATTAGATGACTTTATATATATATATTTGAATAATGTAGAGTCATTCTTCAGGCAACAAATTAGCTTTTTTTCAAAGGGCACTGGTATATTTCCTGTGTCTGAGATTAGAAGGCACAGGTTCTACCAGCTGTGAGGCAGTAAATAAAATATTGACTTTTTTAATGTAATTTAATTTGTAATGATCGCAAATACTTTTGAAGTGCTGGACAAGTCATTTGGCACAATCCGGTCAGGGCTGCCCGGGGGGCGGGGCAAGTGGGGCAATTTGCCCCAGACCCTGGGCCCTGCAGGGGTCCCCATGAGAATATAGTATTCTATAGTATTGCAACTTTTTTTTTAATGGAAGAGGCTCCCGAAATTGCTTTGCCCCAGGCCCCCTGAATCCTCTGGGCAGCCCTGAATCCAGTTGTGTCATTCCTTGTAACTCTAGGACATGAGAAAAATCACACTATGACAAGAACATAAAAAGTTTAATGTAGTTTTTCAAAACTAATGAGCAAACACATTGTGCTATAAGAATTTAGTGTCTCACAATTTTGTGCCTAACTTTTTTCTTTGACTTAGCTGAAACATATATATGTGTCCAATATTAAATTATGTATGAGTTTTTTATTACATTTTCCTTTGGTACGGTGGGATGAACTTGGTTACTGAAATGCTTATTGAGTTACAAAAGACATTTTAAAAATAGCTTGCCTATTGGTATGGTGGCCAGGTGTTTCCTTGGTATGCAAAGGCTTGGGTTCAGGATTGCACTTGAGGATTTCATTTCCTGAATCATGAAGTCTAGTGCACAGTATAGATTTAGTGCACTATCAGGCTCCCATTGAAGTCAATGGATGTTTTGCCATTGACTTCAATGGAAGTGGAATCAGACACTTATAGAATATTTGAATCAGAAAAGCATGAGTAAAAAGGAGTCAGTCATTCATATACTCAGCTCTGCCTGAGGGAAGGCATTGCATTTTTCATGAAACAAAGTATTTGCCCATGTTTAACTTTCTGAAATGCAGAACACAAATAACGAATAAGAAAGAATGAGGAAAAGACTATTTCTCCTCACCTTAAGTTCTAGAGTCATCCTGCTGGAATAGCAATACTTGCGTATTTCCCTCTTTCCCGTTGGTGTTAGGAGAGGCACAAAAGCCAATCCCGGCTAGTGTAACTGGTACCATGTGTAGAATTCTAATACAAAGGAATAATAATTATACAGGCATCTTACAAAATTGGGCGACCGGGCAAGAAAATGGCAGATGAAATTCATTGTTGATAAATGTAAACTAATGCATGTTGGAAAACAATCTCAGCCCTACATACAACGTGATGGGGTCTAAATTACCACTTGAAAATAAGATCTTGGAGTCATTGTGGATAGTTCTCTGAAAACATCTGCTCAATGTGCAACGGCAGTCAAAAAAGCGAACAGAATGTTAGGACTCATTAGGAAAGAGATAATAAGACAGAAAATATCATAATGCCAATATATAAACCCATGGTATACCTTGAATATTGTGTGCAGTTCTGATTGTGCCATCTCAAAAATATATTAGATGGAAAAAGTACAGCGATTGTCAACCAAAATGACTAGGGGTATGGAACAGCTTCCATATGAGGAGACATTAAAAAGACTGGGACTGTTCATCTTAGAAAAGAGATGACTAAGGGGCGATATGATAGAGGTCTATACAATCATGACTGGTGTGGAGAAAGTGAATAAGGAAGTGTTATTTATCCCACTATACAAGAACCAGAGGTGACCCAATGAAATTAATAGGCAGCAGGTTTAAAACAAAGATAAGGAAGTACTTCACACAACACACAATCAACTTGTGGAACTCGTCAGGGTTTGTTGTTATAACTGGGTTAAAAAACAAATTAGATAAGTTCATAGAGGACAGGTCCATCAACGGCTATTAGCAAGATGAGCAGAGACGCATACTCATGCTCTGGGTGTCCTTAAACCTGTGTGTGCCAGAAACTGGTGCTGTACAACAGGGTATGGATAAATCAATAATTGCCCTGTTCTGCTCATTCTCTCTGAAGCATCTGGCACTGGCCACTGTCAAAAACAGGATGCTGGGCTAGATGGACCATTGGTCTGACCCAGTATGGCCATTGTTATGTTTTTAAGACACACAAACTGAAGTTGTTGGGTTGGTTTTTTTTTCAAATTTTCCTCATTTTGACTATTTCATTAACATCAAATCAAATGTTATGGTTTCACATCTTATCTAGAAATGATACTAATAACAATCTTTAAAAGGGAAAACAAATGTAGCTAAATAAAAGCTCCATAATTATTAGTGCTAATGTATAACTGTATATAAATATATTTTATAGGGCTGTCTTTTGATCTGGCATTTCTAGTGTTACATAAAAATCACGAAAGCAAATGTGTGTAACTCCACATGCACTGAGATGGGAATAAAAACCTTTAGAGCACGGTGGGATGAAAGTGTACTGTATAGAAGACTCTGGCTAGTCTTGTAACTGAAGTTAAAATATGGGGCAAAATTTGAGTTCAGTTTTCAGCTCTGCTACAGACTTCCTGCCTGACCGTGGGCAAATCACTTAAACTCTGAACTTCAGATTTTCCATCTGTCAACCAGGAAAAATATCTATCAGAATTTTTGTGAGATGGATTACTAATCATTTGTATTGCAATAGTGCACGAACGCCCCAAACAGATTTGTGGTAGGTGCCATATAAACAGACAGGAAGATATTGTCTTAACTCATTAGTGCTATAGAAGGGTGGCATATTATTTTTATTAAGAAAGTTCTGCATATGAAATCACATTATGTAAAAAAATGATCATCACAAAACCTCTAATGTGAAACTCTGTCATAAGACTGTTAAGGGACCACTTTCAAGTATCCTCAGTATTTCCATTTGTTCAACTTTCAGTGAAAGACTAATTGATAATAAGTGATCAATGTTTATTTATTTGTTTTACTGGTTCTTTCCGTGTTCATCTTTAGTAGGTTTCATTATGTATCATTTTGATTCTTTATGTACTAGATTGTAACTTCAGAATCTGACATGTACTGTGTTTGGGTGATACAAAAATAAAAAGAAGCACCTGTCAAAGACCCTAGAACTCCTGCCATAAATAACAAAAGCAAATAAAATTTAATTATCAACAAGATACAAAGTTCCTCTTCCCTTCCTGAGCCAAATCTGATCCCCCTCAAAGCCCATGTCTGCAGCAGCCCTACCAATACAACCATCCTAGGAGCACAGCAGAGAACAAATTGTGACTCAGAAAACCACAATTCCCAACCTCCTTTCTTGATCTGGAGAGAAGTAAGTTACTTTACTCCTTTTTCTTGAAGCAGCTGACTCCCTACGATACCCCCTACCCCCTACTCTGGACAGTTAGTAGGGGGTAGGGGGTATAGTATAGTTAGTGGGGGCAGGATATATGTAGCCAAGACTCCATCTATTCACTATCCTCTTGCTCACTGCAGGAAGCATTGGGTGAGTAACCTTTGCTTTCTTCACTGCCGCTTGAGTCACATTTAGTCTCCTTCATGGCTGAGTAAGAGCTATGTGACAATCTTAGTTCTATATAAGCAGCAAAGAGTCCTGTGGCACCTTATATACTAAAAGACATATTGGAGCATGAGCTTTCATGGGTGAATACCCACTTCGTCGGATGCATCCATGAAAGCTCATGCTCCAATACGTCTGTTAGTCTATAAGATGCCACAGGACTCTTTGCTGCTTTTACAGATCCAGACTAAAACGGCTACCCCTCTGATACTTAGTCCTATATGGATTTTCTTTATTGTTATGAAGAACTATATGATTCCCCTTGAAACTTGGTCTGTTGGTTCTCTTCGCTTGGAACAGTTGTTGTTAAGTGGTATATCAGACATGTATATTCTCTATATATTTTTAAATATTGTACATTTGCTAAAAGCCTTCAGTTAGGAAAACAATCTAATATAGTATAACACCTATAGCTTTTAGCTGATACAACTCAATATACTACCTTACATTCTTCCTTCCTCTTCATTGAGCTATTATAATAAAGGTTACTATCCCTTGCCCAGATCCTCAGGTCTAGTCTCAGTTAGCATAACTCTCTTGATGTCACTGGAACTATGCTGATTTACACCAGCCTTGCATCTGGCCCCTTACTGAAACTCCATTTATTTTTAAAACAGTGAATTCTAATACAAACTTCTTGTAGTCTGAACTGATTTCTCAACCAAATTCTGAATTTTATTTTATTGCATTTTGAAACTTTAGTATGAGGACAAGATGAGACTGAGGGAACCAGAAATTCTATTATCCCACTCTTCCTTTATAAATGTATATCACATATTCCAGAATACAGCCATTTTACTCCAAGGTTCCACCATTCTTCTAGTAGCGGGCAAATAATGCAACTTTTACCAGCCTTACTTATTGTTAACTTGAGGTTGGTGCTAAAGAAAATTTGTTTTAGATTCAGTTTGCCTCAAAGTATTAAATTCAGAAAGATTGTAATACATTTTTCTAACCATTTTAGTATTTGTTTGGCTATGATGACAACTAAACTGTCATCACTAAAGATTCAGTGAAGTCATTTCTATTGTAATGAAGTTTTGGCTCATTACTGGGTACCTTATACAATCTGAAGAGAAACCTGAGTATGTCCACCACCTCTGAGCTGGAGGGAGAAATGGAATGGAGCCAATGGAGAACCCTGTAAGTTACACAGTGCAACATCCAGCCAGGAGAGGGCTCCAAAATTTCCCGTGTAAATGAAGTAATATCCTGGAGTAATGGGGGACAGGTTCAGGACAGAGTCAGAGGCTGTGTGGAAACAGGCAAATCAGCCCAAGATCAGTCTATGCCAGGAAGGGCTGTCCAGCTAACAAAAATTATGTTTCATAAAAAATGTTGAGATTTTGACATTTGAGTTCATTCTGAATCGGGTTGAAACTGAGACCTTTTGAAAATTCTCGTGAAAAAAGAGAGAGAAGGCAATAGTCCAGTGCAATAACCGGATTCACAGCAGGAATTTGAACACATGTTTTCCACATCTTAGGTGAATAATCTAACCACTGAGCTATTTGGGGGAGGTATCTCATCCCCCCTCCCCTCAGTTTTGTCTATAAATTCCATCTTGGACCTGACAAATTTTCCAGATGAAAGTTTCATAAAAACTGGTAAGTTTCCACAAAAAATATCGTTTGGAAGAATTGGTATTTTCTGATGAAAAAAATGTTTTCATCAGAGCACCAGCTCTAACTGGCCGCAGGAGGCCAGCAGTAGCACAAAGAAGATAAAGCACAGTGGCTTGCAGGCTGGAGGATAGTGTGAAGGGGTTACAAGACTCTTGCCTTAATATATCTAAATTGGACTTAGAGTTAGGAATTGTTGCGTTTATCTTTTTTTGTAACTGTTGTGCTTAGGGTATTTGCGCCCTTTATTTTCACCGGCATTAGCAAAACAACACTCTGTTACTTATTTGAAATGCATGTGTGTTTATGGGAACACACCAAGGGCTAGAACTTGTAGAGTGCTTGCAACACCTATAGCACTCACTGCCAAATTCATGGCACATAAAGATTGCTATCAGACTTCCAGGAAGGGCTAGTGTACCACAGAACTTATAGTGACACCCTGCAATGGGAGTCAATTATAATATTTCCTTAATGGAGCTGATGAAGCTTGTTGAAGCTGCAAACTGGAAAAATGTGAGCTGTGTTATCTTGATTTGGCTTCAGGGTATCTAGTGCTTATGCTTGTCTGGCTCTCATTGACTGGAATTGATACTGCTGTGTATGTCCCACACATCCTAAAACATGCAGTGATCTGATCATAACTAAAGAAACCATCCCACAGATATTGTGAATTAAGCTAAAACAGATTAAGGCTGCTTTAATTCTGAATAAGAGTGTCCACACTGGGGAGTTAATGTGGTTTGACTAGTCCACTTTAAATTCACACTTTCAGTTAAATTAGATTAACCTGTATAGACAAGCCCTCACTGTGAGAGACTTCACAAACATTAGTGAACCTTTTCTAAGCAAGCTAATCATTCCCACCCTGAGACTGGCCCTGACAATATGGCACATCGCCTGTTTCTCCATGACTATGACTTCCAATCGGGAGTCACTTTGTGGCTGCTGCTACAGCATACCAGTCGACCAGTGGCCCTTAGCACATCCTAGACCTGATCCAAATCTTACTGAAAGTCAGTGGGAGTCTTTCCATTGCTTCAGTGGGCTTTGGATCAGGTCCCTTATGCAGAAAATCGTGGTAACTGGATCTTCATAAGCACAGATCCAGTTGTATTCTCCCCATCCATTTACCAAAGCTCCATTGCCCGTACATAAGAGAAACTATGCAGCTCATCTCCTTAGACAGCAGGAATTCTCAAACACCTGTTAACTTCATGCTGGGTTACTAGAGCTTCTGGGCAGGATTTTGCAGAGGCTTGTTGGAAAGGAGTGAGTTTTTTGTGTTCTTTTTATAACTTTAAAACTTCAGAATCAATGCGATTAACATTACAAGTATAAAATGGTATACGGACATTATATTTCTTGTATATTTACCTTTTATAATGGCATGAATATTTTGCCATTAATTCCCTGTGAACTTGCCTATAGTATTATATGCTAGCTAAATATCAGCCAGTTTCTTGGATGATTCATAATTTATAATGTGGGACACTGCTGCAAGTTAAATTTAGCTAAATTTTTGCAGGATCTATTTTAAATATGCTAATTTGCATACATAGATTTTTTTTTCCTAAGAGGATACAAAATCCTGGATGTTGAATTATATTAGTCACTTAAATCTCTCAAACAGTAATCTCATAATCTTGTGGACAATAGCTGTGCATTCAATGTATTACTTTGCAGGTTAGCATCCCTTTTAAGTATGCAGGTTGAATTCTTTTTTTAATCTTAAAAATGGGGTTGCTCTAAGTAAAATGCACAAGTAGTAAGATCCACATATTTTTGTGTGTGTATGTGTGTGAGGGAGAGAGCGCGCACACCATACAAAGACATTTGTTAGTGACACAAAATTATAGCTGACATAAAAAACACTGGATTTTTTTGCTCAGTTTCTAGCACAGGATGTTTTCTTCTGTTGATCAAACCATTGTCATAATATCTATTAGATTGCCTAGTGCTCACCTTGCAATGCTCTATTAGTCAAAATATCTCCTTGCCCATGTATTCAAATGAACTGTAGAGGTTATTAACTTGCCCTTGGCGAAAAGATTTCGTTTTCTAGGGCAAATGCTTTTATAAATTCTGTGTGTGACAGTTTTATTACATATTGTAAATAGAATATTCTGCCAGATTTTTATGACAGCCATCACTAACTCATTCAGACCTTATTACTTTTCAACCCTTCATGTACCTTGAATATTCTTTTTTAAAAATCTTTAACGTGCCTGGTTTTGGACATTGTACTTTTTACAGTTCTCTAGCCTGCTGCATTCACAAACAATTCTTTAAAACATTTTATATTACAGTTAAACACTATATTTTAGAAGAAACTAGGCTGTAATATAATTTGATGTAGACAGACATTAATTTGCACATTCTGCATTTATAGCCATAGACTCATTTACGCTTTTGCAGTCACTAGTAGAGTTTAATATAATGGTTTCTGTGCTCAGCTGCATATCTGTGCTGGGATCCACTAGCTGTAACCAAATGTGTGTTCTTGTAAAGTACTGTTGCTGTTGGTTTCATTTCTAGAGTTCATATTTCAAAATAGTATGCATGCTTTATTGCAACAAAAAGGCTAAATGAATCTGGCCCGTTTGCATGTTAAGAACTATTCAATCATATGTCACCTTTTTCTGTATATCAAAACTTTATCAATTTATTTCCTTGGTTCACAGGCTGCTCTCAAATAAACAAATAAAGTTGGTTTGAATAACATGTTGTTTATTTTTGTATTAGCATCCAAAGGGAGAAAGCCCTCATTCAGCTAGGCACTGTACGTGTACAAATTAAAAAGGCAGTTCTTATCTGAGTCTTAACACACATTGAGAAATAACTGGTGAAGATTGCAAAGATTGGGTGGGATAAGATAACAATTTCCAAAATCACCTAAGTGATGCAGGAGTCTAAATCCCCTTGATTTTCAATGGAACTTAAGCACCTAAGTGACTTAGGACTTTGAAAAATTTACTTGAAATAGTAATTTTTTGTACACTAAACAGCAACCACAGCACACTAAATGGCTAACTATTGTCAAGAGTTGTGTACCTATCATGGCAAAAGCAACAAGAGCAAAAGCCAATGGAGCTATACCAATTAGCACAAGCTGATAAACTTGTCCAATGAGTAGAGCTGACTAACTGTTTAGAGACAGTTCAGTGCTTGGGAACCAAGTTTGAATTCTGAATTCTCTGTTGAGCCCTCAGTCCTTATGTTAGTTGTAGGTGAAAGGAAAACCTTTGCTTTGATTACCAACAACTTCTGGCTCACAAAATTATTGCCCTAGAATAAGCCAATTCTGGCTGGTCCTAACTTTTGAGTGCTTGATTTGCAACTTTATTGTTCTCCTAATATAATTTTTTGGATGTAATGGAAAAAAGAAACATACCATGTGTAATCATATTGACCTCCTTTCCACCATGTGCATCATCAGGGTTGGGATATTCAGATCCACAGCACAGTCCTCTAGCACTGGAGGATTTAGTTGTCAAACTCTAAAAAGTCTCCACTGAACATGTTCAAACAGATTTTTTGTTCAGAGGTTTATAACCCCCACCAAATTTCAAGTCCTTGCTCCAAAACATTGAAGTGCTAGGACTTAACAAATTGGTTGTAAGAATGTTTTTAATATGGACAAAATAATATATTTTTCTCTAACCTCATTCTGAGAAATGGCTAAATCTTTCCAGAAAAAATCCCAGCCTTAGGCAGACACCCAGCATGGACAATTTCAGCCTACATGTTTTAACATTGGCATAGTTGTAAGGAACTGAAAACAGAGTCTTATGATGGATACTTTATCTATAGGTATCACTGTAATACAGACGCCTGTAATAGGCTAATTTTTGTAATGTGCCTATTTATAAGTTCAGCTAAGAAGGAAGTTCCTTGTTTTAAACACTGTAATTTGTGAACCTACTTAATAAAGCTAGTAGAATACTTCCAGGGAGTGCTATATAAATACAATGCTATTATAAATAACTGAAAGGTATTTTCTCCACCACTGCTAAGTTGGGCAAGAATGTGGCAGAACAAGTGAAGAGCTTTCAAAGTGAACATGGTTCTGTAGAATGGCCATGCATTCACTACAGCTTCTTTTTCCTCCTGCATTTGTCATGTTGATGCTTCAGATAATCTGATGCTCATTTGAAATCATACTCACTTTCCTTTATTTTCAGTCCAAAATCTTCCAGAGTCTCTAACATGGCATCTATGTCTCTCAAATGTGTTTCCACATTTTGTCAGTGATCAAATGATTGTCTAATCTGCTCTTTTTAACTAGGCATATATTTGCATATTAATTTAGTACCTGAGTACCCTATGTTATTACATAATTCCAAGAAGCATGATTTTGGGTTATCCTCAGCTTTTGTTGAAACTGGTAGGTTGAAGTTTTAAAATTTGTTTTTAGTAGTGTTGGTTTTTAAAATGTAACTCTGGCTAAATGGGTCTTTGTGTCCTTCTACTACTGGACCACAAATAGGTTTAGGAACCTTTTACTGGGAACAAAGACACACTTGGCCATTGTGTCACATATATTATTATTGAGGAAATGCTGATCACTGTGCCATAGCTAAGGTCATTTTGAGTTTTGCATTCAATCTCTTTATTATATATGAAAAATACAGTGTATCCTCACCTAAATTACAACATTTGCTTTTTAAGTATAGAGTGAATTTTCTGAGACCGGACAAGTACATCTGTTAGATTGATGTTATTTTTTTAAAGAAATTTAGCGCTCTGTCTCAATATTTTTTTATTTTTTATTTTTTTAGTTTGTACTCAAATGACCGCATTAATGAAATAAAACAAGTTCTTCAAGCTTCTCATATAGTTAAAATTCACTGAAATCCTGAGCCTAAGCTACATTTGAAAATTTTGTTATGATTATTGGTAAATTTTCCTATTTCACTTCATAATTGAAAATTTCTTCTTCAGGTGGTGCTTAAGAATAATATTAAAGAAACTTATGTAGAACTGCCCTAATTCAAAATGGGTCCCGTCTCCTGTTGTCTGCAATGGGATGGAGGCCACAGGCTGTCATTTGCAAACATGGCCACTGTCTCCATTAATCTGCTCTTTCCCATGCCCCTTCTCCAAGAGATCATACTACCTTGCTACTTTGCTAATATTTTCCCTTAAGGTAGTTTCACTTCAGTCCTATTGCACAGCCATTCTGCAAGCTGGTAGGTCTTTGAGTTCTCTGAAGAACATTTTATGCATGAGTTTCTGCCAACATTTACACATTAGCTTACCTGTACCTTGACAACATGAGTTAAAATTCAGTGAATGAGTCTTTAAAAAGCATAATAAAATCTGGGATTACAAATACAAAAAAAGCCTTCATCATAGTTATATGATAATTGCATAGGGTTGCTACAGTGACCACTTGTTTGCACAGTACATCTTATTTTAGTATTTTATCTGATACTGAAGTATGCTTAATGGTGACTACTTTAATTTTCTGCCAGCCCAGTTGTATTTCCTTCAAACAGGCTCTGCTTAAGGCTCTGTCACACACTTCTTTACTACAGGTGTTTTCACCTGTTATAGTCTACATTTTTAGGCATAGTATTTTCTCCCAAATACATTTAGACCATTGTCCCAGTAACATTCATTATCACATTTATTAATTGCTAAGTGTCATCAGTGTGCTGTATATGACACACAAGAAAGTACAGTCACTTTAGGAAGGAGTTTGCAATGTATGCCAAATGTATAAGAAAGTTGGTACGGTGCAGTTCATCTGTAGGTTTATCAGTTTTATTTCACCATATACCCTTTCACCTTTATTCAGTGTGGGCCCCAAAATCTCTCTTGACTCATCATCTATCACGCATATGTAATTTAGAATGAATTTCTCTTTTCTCTGCTCCCAATATGTCTCATTTACTTAGTTTTTTTTCTTTCCTTATTGGTCTGGTTGGTATTATGTATCAGTTAGAGATGTAACTAGTAAAGTACTATAGAAAAATTGGCTCCACGGAGCCCAAGAAATCTTTACTGCAGATGTATTTGTTTTTCTGGTAGAGTGTAAACTTCTGATCACGCCATACACAAATGAAGGGCTAAATCCTACAATCCTAATTTAAGACTAGATTGTACCATCTTGACACTTCCCTATATTAAGAGTAGTATGAACCTGCACTGCCCCAGGAATAGCAGTGGCGGTTTTCTCCCTGAGATAGATATTACATTTTGTAGAAGCAGCAAAGAATCCTGTGGCACCTTATAGACTAACAGATGTTTTGCAGCATGAGCTTTCGTGGGTGAATACCCACTTCTTCGGATGCACTGCTTGCATCCGAAGAAGTGGGTATTCACCCACGAAAGCTCATGCTGCAAAACATCTGTTAGTCTATAAGGTGCCACAGGATTCTTTGCTGCTTCTACAGAACCAGACTAACACGGCTACCCCTCTGATATATTACATTTTGGAGCTCTCCATTGACTGGGAGTACACAAACTGCTTCACACCTTTAAGGACTGCACTACCATGTATGGCTGGCCAGCTCAGTCAGCCGGTAATACACAGAGAGAAAAACTATAGCTCTGTCTACAGTTTGTCCCTCCATGTCCATTTCAAGGTATTGGGTGCTCCAGAAGGAGAGGTTAGAGAGTGAGACATACGCTCCCCTGAATGCAGGGACTAAAGTTTTGTCCAGTCCTTATGAGAACAGAGCAAGAGGGTGTTGGGGAGATGAAAACCCAGGAAGAATCTAACCTTTGCCTCTCTTGGGTGGAGACCCACATCTGTCTTCCTCCTGACCAGGGTTTTTCTAGGGTGCACAGTTCCCTCCCTATCCTGTCACATCCCCAGCAAGCCACACTGCCTAAACAGACCAGCATCTACACTTTACTTTCTCTCCAAAGGCACAAATGCCAGCAGTTACAAGTTACCAAACAGCTCTTTATAAGAAAGTACATTTATTCCTAAGGTAAAAGCATTACAGAGAAAACATTAAAAACAATAGAAGGTCCTATACACCTGCTAAAAGCTTGACAGCGGTCATGCATCAGTCTTATGGGGCCTCAGTAGGCTAATGTCTTTCCAGCTCTTCCCAGGAAGGATTGGGTCCCCCACCCCAGACAGAAGGTCTTGTCTGTTTGCTAGGTCAGAAAGAGGGCCCTGAGTCACTTTAAACTCAGGGCTATTTTTCCAAAAGTCCTTTATTTCTCTGTTGATCTCTGGAGAATCCTCCCCAGGTGGGGGTACTAATCTGGAGGTATTAAAGCCTGAGTGAATTGACCTAATCACCCCTCATTGTTCCTAGTTCCTGGAGGAACTGCGGTCATCCTCCTCCATGGAATTACATACAAGCTATGGCTCAGAATGATACATAAATTTAATACAGCGAGATGTCCCAAAGATTGCAGGTAATTTCCATATCTGTCAGAAAGGGATTCTACAACTTCCCCTGGAAGGCTCTTTAAGTGCTTAACTATTCTTATAGTTAGAAAATTTTCCATAATATTTAACCTAAAGTTCCCTTCTTTCAGATTAAGCTGCCTACTTCTTGTCTTACTTTCAGTGGGCCTGGAGAACAACTGATAACCATCCTGTTTATAACAGCTCTTAATATATTTGAAGATTGGTGCGGGACCTGATAACAATCTTCTTTTCTCAAGATTAAACATACCCTGTCTTTTAACTTTTCCTCATCGGTTATTTTTTTTCTAAACCTTTTATCATTTTTGTAGCTCTCATCTGGACTCTTTCCAGTTTGTCCAAATCTTTCCTAAAGTGTAGCACACAGAAATAGAGGCAGTGCTGCTTACATCTGACCCTCCTGTTAATATGGTCCAGAATGATATTAGCCTTTTTCCAACTACATCACATTGTTGGCTCATATTCAATTTGTGATCTACTCTAACTCCTGGAGCCTTTTCAACAGTACTACTGCCTAGCCAGTTAGTCCCCATTTTGTATTTATGCATTTGATTTTAACTTGTTAGCACAGTACTTTGGACTTGTCATTATTGAATTTCATCTTGTTGATTTCAGACCAACTCTCAAATTTACCAAGGTTGTTTTGAATTCTAGCCCTGTACTCCAAAGTATTTGTAACCTGCCCTGTTTTAGTGTCATCCTCAGATTTTATACGCATATTCTCTACTCCATTATCCCAGTCTCTAATGAAAATATTGACTAATACAGGACTGACCCCGGGGGACCCTACTAGATACATCCTCCCAGTTTCACAGTGAACCATTGATAACTACCCTTTGAGTATGATCTTTCAACCAGTTGTGCATCCATAGCATGACTATTTAATCTAGATCAGATTTCCCTAGTTTGCTGCTGAGAATGTCACGTGGGACTGTGTCAAAGCCCTTAATAAATTCAAGATATAGCATGTCTACAGCTTCACCTCTATCCACTAGCCCATTAATTGTGTCAAAGAAGGAAATTAGGTTGGCTTGGTGTGATTTTTTCATAACAAATCCATGTTCAGTATTACTTATAACCCTATTCTCTTCTAGGTGCTTACAAATTGATTGTTTTATAATTTGTTCCAGTATCTTTCCAGGTATTAAGGTAAGCTGAATAGTCTATAATTCTCTGGGTCATCTTTCTTCCCTTTTTTTAAAGATAGGTACTGTGTTTGCCCTTCTCTGGTCCTCTGGGATCTCATCTATTCTCCACTAGTTCTCAAAGATAATTGTTAATTGTTCCAAAATTGCTTCAGCTAGTTCCTTAAGTATCTGAGGATGAGTATTATCAGGTCCTGCTTACTTGACTACATCCAGCTTAACTGAATATGCTTTAACCTAAGCTTGTCCTATTCTGGTTTGTGTTCCTTCCCCCTTGATATTAATATTAATTTTTCTTAAGTATCTTGCCACCATGAACCTTTTTAGTGACTAAAGGTTCAAGGTGGCAAGCAAAATAGACAGTAAGCACCTCAGCCATCTTGATGTCATCTGTTATTAGCTCTCCTTCCTTGCTAAGTAGTGGACCCACACTTTCCTTAGTCTTTCTTTTGGACCTAATGTACTTATAGAACCTCTTCTTATTGCCTTTTATGTTCCTTGCTAGGTGAAATTCATTTTGTGTCTTAGTCTGATTTTGTCCCTGCATGTTTGTGCTATTCTTTTGTGCTAATCATTAGGAATTTGTTTTTTTATTTTTTAGTCATTAAAAGGCTCCTGATGGAGCCATATTGGCTTCTTACTAGTCTTCCTATCTTTTCCTTGCATTGTGATAATTTGCAGTTTTGCCTTTAATATCCTCTCTGAGAAACTATCAACTCTTCTGACCTCTTTTTTCCCTGAGATGATTTGTCCCATAAGATATTACGTGCCAATTCTTTTTTTAAGTTTATTGTTCCTATTCTGCAGCTATCACTCCTTCTTTTCCTTAAAAACATGAAATCTACCATTTCATGTTCACTTTCATCAGAATTGTCTTCTACCTTCAGATTTGCAACCATGCATTTGTTACTTTTCTTTTCAGGAACACTTTTAAAGTGTCATGGTCATAAATTACAACTCTGAATTTGGGGTTTTCAAAGCTGCATAATGAAATTAGTCCTTCAACTCTCATCAACTTAAATTGGTGACTGGATGCTCAACTCCCTTTGTCCCTTTGAAAACTCCAGCCCATGTTTTTATCCCCCAGACCCATAACTGGCAATGAGATCAGGGCAACAAACAGCAGTTCCATCCTACAGGGTAGTTAAGCAGCCTTTACATTTAAAAACAAACACAACCGTTACAAATTGTTTATTTTGTTTAACTCTTGTACAAAGAAAAAAAATTTTCTTTTGTCTACATGTCTAGCACTGTGATATCTTGGGGTAGACTGGGTAGCTTTTATGTCATTTAGCATAATGACATGACATGGTGCAACATGATATATGGTGCCTGAGAATAATAAGGCACAATGCATAACAGCGGACATTTGCAAATTCCAAGCATCGCAAGCAGAAAATAGCCAATTTGGAATCCAGCACATCCACATCTTGATTTTTGCTCTAATTATGCTATAAAAAAACTTAATTCACTATAGCACTTTGAAGTAGTTGGCAATTATTCTTTTTCGACTAAAACATTACCTTTAGGCAACAAGAACTTAGCTTCTTCATACATCAACATGTTATTGTGTTAATGTCCCTATTATTCTCCCATTTTGACTGACACTGCTAATTACAGCTGTTCTTGAACTTAATGTGATTTTCTGGCTGACAGTGACCATTCCAAAAGGGGCAGTTTGATAAATGTGAACTGAGCTAAAAGAGATATTAAGCATTTAAACACCAGCTTCATTTTCTCCAGCATAATATCCAAACATATTTTCCACCACAAAGTCCTTTCTGTAATACCTGTAAAACAGTTTTAGAGGCTGTGGTTATCCTAAAATAATCACATTCATGGGGGATTAGAGACAATCTGCTCATAAAAATGCATAAACAAACTACAAGGTTCACAGGGAACAAGAAGGGAGGTGATTGCTAAACCTGTACTTCCTTGGGATCTGAATTTTAATTATAAATAAAACATTTGTAGTTTAATTGCAATAACTGATGTGAGTGGTAGATAAATTATACATAAATGGACAAGAAAAAAGCAATTTATAATCCAGTGTACTTGGAACCCAAATTAATCAGTGATTACTCAAGTACAGTAACTCCTCACTTAAAGTTGTCCCGGTTAACATTGTTTCATGGTTACGTTGCTGATCAATTACGGAGCATGCTTGTTTAAAGTTGTCTAATGCTCCCTTCTAATGCCGTTTGGCAGCTGCCTGCTTTGTCCATGGCTTGCAGGAAGAGCAGCCTGTTGCAGCTAGCTGGTGGGGGCTTGGAACCAGGGTGGACAAACCAGGGCTCAGGACAGAGGGAGCTTGCAGCAGCTGTGATCTTAGCAAGCTGATCTAATTAACAAGGCAGTGTACTTAAAGGGAAAATTCACATACCTCCCTCCATTCCTGCTGCATTGTAGAGTGAGAGAGTTAACTATTGAGGGCTCAGGCAATTGCTAGTTCATCATTTAACAGTAAGGGAAATGTCCCACCCTCTGACTCCTCCACCTCAATCAAGCTTCACAATCATCATCACTGTGTACCAGTATTAAATTATTTGTTTAAAACTTATACTGTGTGCAGTGCTGTAATGAGGGCAAGGTGAAGGAGGCACTTGCCTCGGGCGTGGAAAGTGAGGGGCGCAGAAAGTCTCTCATTCGGTGGCAATTCAGCAGCAAATCTTTCCCTCCGAGAGGGACTGAGGGACCTGCCATCGCATTGCCGCCGGTTGTTGGCAAGGGAGAGGAGTGGCTCGTCTGGCTCCTTGGTGGAAATTCGGCGGCGGGTCCCTCAGTCCCTCTTGGAGGGAAGGACTTGCCGCCGAATTGCCATCACGCCGCTGAAGAGCCAGATGTGCCACCCCTCTCCCTTGCCTCAGGCACAAAAATCCCTAATTACGTCTCTGAGAGTGTGTGTGTGTGTGTGTGTGTGTGTGTGTGTGTAAAATAGTCTTTTGTCTGATGAAAAATTTCCCTGGAACCTAAACCCCTCATTTACATTAATTCTTATGGGGAAATTAGATTTGCTTAACATCGTTTTACTTAAAGTTGCATTTTTCAGGAACACAACTACAACGTTAGGTGAGGAGTTACTGTACTGTAGGGCATACTAATATTATTGTGAAAAGGAGGCATCTATGTAGACTGAGTGAATGTTACTATGTAATTTTAACACACTCATTTCACAAATTTAACACTTAGCATAGAATATTTATTGAAAAAGACATTTTTATCTATTTTATTAATTTGAACTATGGTAGAATAAGTTATGGCATTCAGCCTTTTTGAGATCAGAAAGTGTCCTCTATAGTCATGCTTCACTGTGCTCTTGAATGTACAGTGTCTTGTTTAAAATCAGAGTGTCACTGCTACCTTACTGAGGCACAGAAAAGCATCTTCCAAATTTCATTTGGCAGTAGTATCTTAATGTCCTCAGCAATACAAAATAATAATTAAGTAACATTGGTGTTGTATTGTGTTGTATATCTGTATTTCTCATCCAGCTATGTGTGTGTCTGTGGTGGGGTAATAGTAGTTTAATTTCTGTCAGGAGATGAGCTCCCTTCATTTTGCCTGAAGAGGGCTCCATAAGTGGTCCCCCATGAAAAGTCTGTTGCTGGAGGGGAAACTGTCTAGTAATCTCTGTACAGCCAAAGATTTCTCCCAGTGGGGAACAGCAGGCCATTCCTTTGCTCCCTAAAGCTTTGTTGCTGTCCTGGTAGTAGGTCTACCCACGTAATTAGATTGGAAGCTCTCGGGGAAGGGGCTGTGTGTTGTTCTTTGTAGCTGCCTGACACAGTGTGGCCCCAATCTTGGTTGGTTCATAGGGACTACCATAGAATAACAGCACCCATTAGTCTTTTAAAGTGATATTATGAATAGGCTAAGGGTGATCCTTCATAGAAGACTATTCATGCAGATCCTCTCATCCAAAGCCTCCTTTTGATGTAAGACAAGAGAGAGCTTTGGAGACTTCCTAAAACGTTTTTCTATCCCAGCTTCCCAGTGAATCTACTCCACTTCCAGACCTGCTTCCAGTGGCGGCTCTACGTTTTTTGCTGCCCCAAGCACGGCAGTCAGGCAGCCTTCAGCGACGTTTCTGCGGGTGATCTGCCAGTCGCGCGCCTTCCCCGCTTGCTGCGCCGGTGCCTGGAGCCATCCCTGCCTGCTTCCACTAGATTTATCCTTCTTTCATCTCACTACTCTATAAATCCACTCAGTCCTGACCACCTGTGAATGGAGACTTGAACCTCATGCATTCAGTAGAGCAGACCAGTATACCTTCTGTATTGGGCTTACAGGCATGCATATAATAAAATAAATTAATATAAATCTTAAAATAGTTCTCTTAGTCAGAGAAGAAAACCAAATCAATTTCTTAAATAGAACTGTCAGACCATGTAAATATGACAAACTATGCAAGAGGTGCTTACTGTACTCAGATGAGTTGCCACTGGGTTAAATGCCCTGGGGTTGAGGAGCCAGGTATTAAGCCATTGCTAGGCTACTTCCAGGTTTCCTTTGTTCTTAGCTATTAGGTAGCATGGCTTGTATTACTATTGAATGCATATGGTAGGCTTTACCATTTTAATTTACAAAGAGACTTGAGAAGTGTTTTTTTTTATGCATAAAGTAATTTCATGGATGTCAGGGTGAGTTAACTGTGCATAGGGAGAGAGGTTAAGCCTACTCCATGTATTTAATATTAGTTGAGTTCAATGTTACCAGTCTATTAAAGACTGATCTTGGGATGTGCAAAATTCCTGCTGGGAATCTCTGGGCACCTTCAACTAGTATTGACTTCAAACAGAGTTGAAGATGCTCAGAATTTTACATGACTAGTTCCTTATATTCACCATGGCTTGTTCAAACTCTTACTGCTTTCTTGTCTGGCATTCCACTCATGAGTGAGTGCTCAGGTCAGCAGGTATATATTGCTCTTCCCTTGCAGTCCCAATACTGTCACCCGAGATTATAATCAGCTGTACAGTAGCCACATTTTTTTCTTGTATTTTACTGTAGTAAAAATAAAGCATCCTGAAGCACTGTGATTTTTCTTATAATTGTGGTGGCAAATAACATTCAGGATAACACTATATAATCATCTTCTCTATAAAAATTATTAACTTTTTCTTTAACATGAATTCCCTTCAGCCATTTTGTATCTCTTGTGTCCACCTCCCTCAAACATCAGACCAATCAGATTTTACTGGCAATATTGGCAGAGAGGTAATATTAAAGTTACATGAACGGATATATACAGATATGGAGGATGAGATTCTGAGTTGTATCTTTAAGAGGCACAGCAGTGAATATGCAGCTCAGGGGAAGATGCTGAGCTGAGGCATCTTTAAGCTGCCTGTGCTCCCTCCCAATCCTGGGCTGCTCCGGGGCAGCAGAAGTCCCTGTGCAACTGAGGCATATTTCCAGGCCTGTCTAAATAATGTCAGGTTCCCCGAGCTTCCTTATTGGATGCAGCACTGCCCAGAATCAACACCAGTTTGCATTGTGGCTCCACCTCCAATATGGCACTCTTTCCCTCTAGCAATCCTGCCACACCCCCTCTGGATTTTCCTTGGGTTTGCAATCCAGTCTCTGAAATAACATATGACCTTGCTATGCTAATGAATTGCAGAGAGGTTGTATATACAGACACATACATATATACTGTTTCAGAGATTTGCTAGAGTCCTAATTACCTGTTGAAACATTGAGCATATTAATTTCTAAAATATTACTTACAATAAAAATATTCATTTCTGAATAGCTAGCCCCATTAGTGAGCTGTAGGGTCATCTGTTAGAAATTAAGGCACTGATCTGAACTTGGTCGGAGCAAGGGTCTGCCAGCATGATCAGTTTGCATGATCTTGGACTTAAACATTTGTTATTCATTGATATCACCTAAATAACTGAGAAGTTATCAGGTAATTCAACCTACATAGTACCCAGAAGTGTTAACTGTTTAGTGTGACCCTCCAATTCAACTGTTTGAGTAGCTTGATCATTGTCCTGCTGGCATTTGATACTATTATGAATAGCATGGAGAAACCTAAGGCAAAGCACCAAGTATTTAAGCATTCTACCTGCTTATAGAAATGCAGTTCTTATGTAATTTTTAAAGAAAAATGCACCAGTGATAATTGATAATATTTTCATGGACATCACAGGATTAGTCATGAGATCTTTCAAGAATTAGCGCAAAACTCACCCACTGTGTTATAACTCAGTTTGCTCAATGGTACAAAAAGATTGATTATCATGGCAAAATACAGAATGTGTGGATTCACCATGTATCATAATTGTGCTGTTGATTTGTTAAATCCTCTTTGAAAGATCCTCTGGAACATCTTACAATAGGTGAGGATACACGTTGGTGCTGTTCATACTTCCTTTTTTAAACTCAATTTTCTACTTTGTGAATTACTTAGAGTCGCAGAATATATTTAGGGTGAAAAATCTCTACCAGCTGCAGGTAGGGGTCAAAAGAAATATATAATTACTGCTGAATTAATTGGCAAATATTATTGTATATACAGACATCTAGTACTCACCTTAGTGGATTATTAGGGCAAATCAAGTGACAGATAGAAGGCAAGTACTTGAACAGCTAGACTTTTTGCATACAGTATTCTATGTTACTGAGCCTACCCCTTTTATTTCTCAAATACTTAATTTCTACAGAAATGAACACTCAATTCTTACCTTTGGGAGTTAGAGAAATAAAAGTAAATGTTAAAAGACAGGTAAACGAGATAAACAATTGCATATCCAGACATAAAAACAATGTTCAGACGTAGTACTACCTTATGGTAAATTAGAGCGTATATCATTCATCTTTCAGTTCCAAAAGTGGTGGATGAAAACAGCCCCATGACAAATGTATATTGCATCAAGAGAAGCTACTTTCTTCAGACTTCAAATTGTGAGCAACCGCTTACCATTATAACACCCGTTTTGCTCCTTCTAACTCCATTAAAACAAAATGAATACACCAGAAATGATTTTCTCATGTAAATTTTTCAGAAAAAGGAGAATGTTTTTTCATTTAATTTTTGCGGTTAGTTGGGCAAGTTGATAGTGGGATATGACTGCTTGAAAAATCAAGTAAGTCTACTTTTGGAAATCTTTCTTAACGTTTTGTTGTTGCCTCATTGTGCAAGAACAGCGTATGCGTTTTATTTAAATTTCATAAATTGTATTGTCTTCCACAATAAGAATTGTGCCTTTTCATGTTTTGGGAGAATTAAGTAGGTTAATTTTGAAGTTAATCCAAGTCATTTATCCAGATGCATGAAAAATCAATGGCCGTGTGTGGTGGATGTACAAATCTCAGAACTGCTCTGGGCCAAATAAGCTCCATCCTGCTGCACCTTCAGTGAGTCACCTTCAGCTGTCAGGCCCTGAGGAGGGCTTAAAAGGAGGAGAACGAGCTCAACTGGTGTTAAAGCTAGGAGGAGAGCATATCTTTAGTCCTTAGTGCCTGGAAAAGGTTTGGCTAAGAGCAGAGATTGCTTGAACAACTGCTGCCTCCTGAGGGAAAGCTGGGGCTGATGCAGATTGGTTACTTTGGGCCTATTAGCAGTGAACACTCATGTAGCCTGCTAGAAGCTCCTTGAAGGAAAGGGAAAGCTGCTGTGGCCTTGTTAGGTTGTGTGGGTTTATTTATATTTTTATTTCTGATAGCTCTTGAAGAGGTGTACACAACTGGACATCTGTCTCCCCTATGCCTGGACCCATGCTGTTGATTTCCTGGGTCTGAGGACCAGAGACTAGAGTGATTCAGGGCTCTGTCTTGCACCAAGGAGGCTGTGTGGGAGACCAACCCTGTGAAAAGGCTGTGAAGTCCACAAATTGTATCAAATGGAATTTAATGAGTCTCCAGCAGCAAATTGTGCATTTCCTAAAGCCTGATTTTTTCATTTTCTTGTGTAATCATTTATACCAGAGCAAAGTCGATATAAAATAGTGCCATTCAGATTGTTCTTTGTACTAGTGTAAATGATTACATGAGGAATAGGGTAATGGGAAATTAAGCCCCTTATCTATATTGATAGATATATGGGTTGCAGATGTTCTCCAGAGGAAGCACTAAGAGTGGGAACTTCAGGAACTCTTGGGAAAATGGGAGATTATGCATAGTAGGTGTCTTTGTGGAGGTTATAGCTACTGCAAGAAATTGTTTGGAATTTGAAGCCATCAGGGAATTCTGCAGAAGTTAGAAGATGAGCAGTGACTCTGGCTAGTGGTTTACAACGCATTAATATTCCACAAATACATTCAATTTGTTGAAACTAATAATGCTCATCAACATTTTCTTAGGGCTTACAAAATCAGGAAATTCCTAGACAATTATCTTCACCTTAAAAACATTTAGATTGTAAATGACATGAGAAAGTCAGACCGGACAGTGGTAAGAGAGTGGAGGAAGGCAGGCATATCAGCCCCTAAATGGTGAAGGCTCTTTTCCCTATGAACTGAAAAGTGGTAACCTCTGGTTAATTAGACACACCTGAGTCCAAGCAAGGGTTGCTGGTGACCTTTAAAAATCCCTCTTCTGGTGAGCCAGAGGAAGAAAGAATGAGAAACAAGCTGGAGAAGTATTAGTGATTGCAGGGAGACAAGGCTTTTCACAGATAGAAGTCTATTTTCCTACCTATAGGAAAAAGAATCAAGTTTACTTTTGTTTGGCAAGAAGCTAGTGTAATGAGACAATGCCTGGGGCAGGAGGCAAGGAAGTGTATTTCTTTTGTGATGAATTGTGGATTTTTTTTTTTATGGAGGGGTGTTTCTTTTCACTTTTTTTGCTTAAAAGTACTCAGGCCTAGCCTGAGTCCTACCTACTAAATATTGAAAGAAATCAACCAAAGCCAAGAATTAAAAACCTCCATAGTAGGCATGATTTACTCTAGGTGCCTTCTTCTCTTCCCTTCCCCACCTCAGCTGCCAGAGGGAGAACCATGGAGGTTGATGAGGTGAAGGAGCTGCCTTGCCACAATGTATATAATTTATTAAGTAATAAAATCCCTTTTTAAATGGTATGTACAAAGCATCCAGGAAAATCAAAGTTAAGGTTGCACTTAAATTGAAAATAAGGAAAAGAAAACTTATGCTTTAATTCAATAAAGCATTTAAGTACATTCCTTTTTTTTTAAGCCTGTGAGTAGTTCCACTGAAGATGGCCTTTATTAATGAACAACACACACAAACCACATCCCCAAATATTGCCTTTTAAAGAACACCTTTTAAAATACTTTCACAAACTTGTAGTTGGTTTACAAAGTTGGTGATTTATTTTTCACTCAATACCATGGATGTGATTTATTGCCTGTTTCACAGAAGGAATGAAACTGAAATTGCTAAAGGCAGTTGTAGGCAAAGCAGAGAGTGAGTGTCTGAGGAATGATTCAATGGACAAAGGGAAAGCCTTAAGGGCCACATCAGAAAAGTCTGACTTTGCATATACAGTTCCTTGCATGGGAAAAGTTCTATATTTGCACATTCAAAGCAGGTGTTGGGACTTGTGACTACTCAGTTTGTGGTGAAAATGGAGGTTTGTTTATTTGTACTTTTTTGTTTTTGCACGAGTAAATACATTTTGGCCTAATCTAAAGCCAATAGGAGTATTTCTGTTAACTTCCATAGGTTTGATTCAGGCCCTGTGGGTCTGAATCTGATTTTGATTTTCATTCTCTATACAATCCCTGTGCCCAGTGTAGGGGGCATAACCCTGTTATGCTATTCCACTGCTAGACTGGCTCCCAGGGAGCTTTTGCAGGAAGCACAAGATGCAGTCAAGCACAGATTCCTTTGCATTCCCCACAGGTCCTACATGAAGTAGAGCTCATCCAGATTGGAGAATCCAGACCATGAACTTTAGTGGCTACTCATCATTCATACCCTTGTGAGTGAAATCAGAGTCAATTTCTTAGCATGTATCACTAGGCTAAATTTTAAATATCATATTCAGACTCCTCTCAGAACTTGAAATGTCAGCTCTCTGTCTGAAGTGTGCCAGAGCACATGTGCCACATAAATAGATTGTCTGGGTTCTAATATATTGTTTTGTTTGTAATGTGGATGAGACAACATGGTTATGGAACCTCACTAGGGAAAAAAGTTAGAGCTGAAGCCATTCCCATTCCAACTATAAATAATAATAGTATTTTTAGAAAAACTGCTAGACTTGTGATGTGAAGAAGCCCCTACTCTTCAGCAAGTGTGTAGTTAAAGCCTTCTGTTCAGGGTTGAGAACAACATTCCTAACAATTTGAACTATAAACACTTGTGTACTATGCTATTCACTTTCAAGGTCACATGTTACTTGAGGTTCTTCTAGAAAGAAATGTAAACCAGACCCAGAACTACCTTTTTCCACTTTGTGGAATTTTCAATGCTGAAGAAAAGCTTGAAGTATTGTTGCCAATTCAAAATGCATCACAGAGGCCTAGATCATATTAAAAATAACATCCAGATTTTCAAAGTGCATTGTGTTTGTACCTTTAATCCAGGTATACATAACTATTTTAGGTACCTGACCTGTATATTTATACATGCAAATACCTGATCTTTGATTACCCACATGCATGCCTGGTATTTGCATGAATAAATTAGGTGCATACAATCATGTGTGTAAATGCATGCAGACTTGTTTTAACATCTTGGCCTGGGAGAACAGCTTTTTCTGCTTTCTTGGGTGGTTGCTGCTTTACTGGCTGTCCTGAGGCTCTTGTACATTACACTGCCATGATAAATTATAGCCCTTGCTGATTATCCACCCAGGTCCTTGAAGTGAAACCACTAAATGATCACTCTTCTTCCTACTATGTCCCTGTGATGCAACCTTCCTCTGTTCTAGGCAAGAGTTTCACTATAAATTGTTTTATTCACCCATGAATATTACGACAGCTCCACTGAGTACTCAATGCAGGAAAATCAGGTTGAAAGAGGTAGCTTAACTTTTACTTTACTGATATTTCTAGTCTCAAACAAAAATTTTAAAAAGCATGTGTGGTTGAAACTCAGTGAATTTCATTTTTATTTAGCATACACTATTTTGTACAACTTGTCTGCTAGCCACTTTTTACTACAATTCTTTATGGAGTTGTGCAGTATTGTTAATTGTTCAGAGGGAAAAAATGTGGCTCCATTCCAAAGAGTGATGCTCTCATAAAGTGCCTAGTGGTAGGGTTTTAAGTTGGTCTCAATTATTTCCCTATGAAACCTTCACAATCCACAAATAAAAAGATGGTTCTAACAGCATGCACTGCAGACTCAGGTTGGGATAATAAATCTAGCTGCATTTGATGGGGCAGCTGCCCCTCACTGGTAGGTAAGGGGTTAAATCCACCCTGGGGAGGCTGTGCAGGAGGCAGCCAATGAGGAAAAGGCTTATAGTCCAGCCAATCAGGGGAAGCTTTACTGGAACAGCCAATTAGGGCCAGGCTGGCCCATATAAGAAGGGGCTGCTGAGCAGAACGAGGGAGTCACTCCCTGAAGGGTGAGGGGGGAGGACTGGCCACTTAGAAGGTGGGAGCACCATGGACAGAGCAGTGCTGGGAGGGTCAGCAGAGCAGGAGAAAGCTTTAGGCTGACGGCTGCCAGACTGAGGTCCAGATACAAGGACAGAGAAGGTGCTAGGGCTGCGAGGAAGTGGTGGAGACAGCAGAGTTGAAGGAGGGGCAGCATGTGGCTGCCGGCTATAGGGTCCCAGGGTCAGGACCCGGAGTAGTGGGCGGACCCGAGGTCCTCCCCCCCCTTGGCCCCACTTGCCAATGAGGAGAGTGTATGCAGACTGCAGTTTGCCCCTGAGGCAGGGGGCTGGACCTTGGTCTGCAGTTGGCCACTGTGGCGAGCCAAGGACTGCCTGTCCCCCAGAAGGGGGAGATACCAGAGTGGGGGCACAGCCAGAGGACCATGCCCAGAAGTGGATGCTGTGGTCCAGGGAGTGACGTGGGTCCAAAGAGTGGAGACAGAAGTGACAGCAGGCATGACATCACTAGCTGAAGGTGGACTGGAAGGGTCGAAAGCTAATTCCTAGGATGGCCAGCAGGAGGTGCCACGGTGGCAAGTCGTGGCCTGTTACACTGCATTTTCTGTTTTATGCATCATCACCTTTAATAAAGAGTCTGCAGGCCAAATTCCTCCTTCATTTACATCAGCATAACCTCCTTCTCCCCCCTCCCCAAATTCTTGCTTCTTTTACACCCTCTTACTTCAGTTGTAATCCAGTGTGGTTAATCTGGGTATGACAGACTTTCACCCTGAGACTAGAAGTTAGTTAACAATGCTGTGAATGATATGTAGGACAGATTAAAATATAATTCATTTTCTTGTGATAGTGTTGGCTGTGCAGTGCTAAGAGGAGTAAAACATAAAAACGTTTTTGTCATTAAAGGCAGTGGACATGACTGAATACATAGAGGGAACACATCTGTGTTGAGAATGAGTGCCATTTTTGCATTATATGACTTTATCCTAATCCATAAATAAAAGGAGACAAAGAAGGTGATAGCTGAACATATCCTTAATTAACATTTATTATTGCACAATTGCAAACAAACTATTTGAAAACTTAAATTTCAAAGTAGAACAGGTATTTTAAATATGACCAAATATATTTGGTTAATATAAATCTATGAAGTATTAATATTTCAGATATGTTATTTACACAATGTAGCCTTTCTGCCTTGAAATAACATTTTGAGTGTTTTGCATTAAAACAGTTCATTGTTTTACTGTAATGGTTAGAAAAGCAGAAAATAGAGATACAAGCTGGTGTGGTTCAGTTTTCAGCTTCCTTACTGTAGTGCAGGGGCCAGCAACCTTTGGCACGTGGCTCGCCACAGTAAGCACCCTGGCGGGCTAGTAAGCACCCTGGCAACCTTTGGCACGTGGCTCACCACGGTAAGCACCCTGGCGGGCTGGTAAGCACCCTGGCAACCTTTGGCACGTGGCTCGCCACGGTAAGCACCCTGGTGGGCCGGGTCAGCTTGTTTACCTGCCACGTCCACAGGTTCGGCCAAATGCAGCTCCCACTGGCCACCCCTCCAAAAAAAAAAAAAAAACCCCAAACTAACAATGAATAAAGCTCCATTGTTGGGAAATGCTAATTTTTAAAGCCAGTTTAAGATATAGTATTCAGGACTGCATGATTAAATAAGAAGTGTTTTTTCAGATCGCTGTCAGTGTATTTGAATAGGTGAAAGCAGAATAAACCCTGAAGATCATCAGAAACTTCATCCAGAAGGGTGGAGGAGCAATGGGAGACCTCAAAGAAGCTAATCAAGTGCTTGTAAAAAGAGACCCTGAGTATATAATGCTCCTTGTTAAGTAATGATCATCTTAAGTCCTAGCTAGTGTCCTATTTGTAGCAAGTACCATGGCTTGTTATTAGTGATAGAACCAGTCACCGAAAAGTTCAATATGAGATTTGTGTAATAAGGAGCAGAGTACAGACTGACTGACTTTCTCTTTCCTTCTAGTGGTTGGTCCACATGCAAGCTAAGAACTTGTTACATATTTAAGCTAAGGAGTTTATTTTTTTGGCTCAACTGGGTAGGGGCTTCTGTTTTTGAAGCTGAAGATCCTGGGTTCTCTCTCTGTTGGCCCCTTTGAAGTAAATAACAAAACTCACATTGACTGGAGTGGAACCGCAATTTCATCCTTGGTGTTTGTTTATAAGTGGCATGGCTCTATCACATTTTCTTCCATGAATCCCACACTAATAAACCAGTATGTCATCTTTGATTTTTTCTACTTACCCTTCTTGCGTGTACAAAGATATTTACAATATAATCTTTTTGTTTGCTAGATATAATATGCCAACTACTTCCCAAACATGGTAAGTAGCTTTTGTTATCCCTCTTGTCAAGCATCATTCTATTTAGAGTATCTAATTTATGTAGTACTTCTTTATAAACCATAGGCTATCTCCTCCCATTTGTAAATGGCAGGTTACATTTTGCCACCATGGAGACAAAACCACTTCTGTTTGACATTTTGCTGCCTTTTTCCTGTGAAGAAAACCAAGTGTGACACTTCCTCCCACAGCATTTCATGCTTAGTTCTGGATGAGCTTTCGCATATCACTGTGGTGGTCCATGTTATGTCCTACTCCATGTGTAACTTTAAAATTATCCCCCCACTTCTTTCATGAACACCCAACTGAGGTTGCATTGCTTTTTTTCCTCCTAGCTAGTCAAGAATGCACATTCTGTGGTGTTGTAAAGTAATGCATGGTGGTCTTTCCCTTTCTGGTGATTTATGACTATATCTTGTGCTCCTCTTTACCAAGCCTACTCCTCAGAAAAAACAAGAAAAATAAATGGGTAGGTGCATTAAAAAATTAGATTACAAAGCGATAGTATAATATGTGAATGGTTCCATAAAAGTTTTGAGGCTAATTTGTTAAATTAAAATATAGTAAAGTTTTAAAGACATTTTAAATTAAATATTGAGTAACATTTCATTTAAAATGTACACACTTTTAAACAAAGCTATTGAATATGAAATTGTTTGTAATGCTATAGAACTACTTGGTTGTTTACAAAAATAGAATCAACATTCAATATCATGTATCATGCAGAACTAACAACTGTGGTTTGTAAATCAGCTTCTGTACTGAATGACTGGAGGATAAATAGTGTTACACCAATTTTTAGAAAGGGCTCCATAGGTGATGCTGGCAATTACAGGCCAGTATGAATGACTTCAGTACGAGGCAAACTGGTTGAAACTATAGTAAAGAACAGAATTGTGAGAAACATAGATGAACTTAATTAGTTGGGGAAGAGTCAACATGGTTTTTGTAAAGGGAAATCATGCCTCGCCAATCTACTAGAAATCTTTGAGGGGGTCAACAAGCATGTGGATAAGGGGGATCCAGTGAATATAGGTATTTATATTTTCAGAAAGCCTTTGACAAGGTCCACCACCAAAGGCTCTTAAGCAAAATAAGCTGTCATGGGATAAGAGGGAGGACCTTCCCTCTTATGGATTGATAACTGGTTTAAAGATAGGAAACAAACGGTAGGAATAAACTGTCAGTTTTCAGAATGGAGATAGGTAAATAGTGGTGTCCCCCAGGGGTCTGTATTGTGACCAGTACTGTTCAACGTATTTATAAACAATCTGGAAAAAGGGGTAAACCATGAGGTGGCAACATTTGTAGCTGATACAAAACTACTCGAGAGTTAAGTCCAAAGCAGACTGCGAAGAGCTACAAAGTGATCTTACAAAACTGGGTGACTGGGCAACAAAATGACAGATGAAATTCAATGTTGATAAATGCAAAGTAATACACATTGGAAAACATAATCCCAACTATACATATAAAATGATGGGATTTAAATTAGCTATTACCACTCGAGAGACATCTTGGAGTCATGGATAGTTCTCTGAAAACATCCCCTCAATGTGCAGCGGCAGTCAATAAAGCAAACGGAATGTTGGGAATCATTAAGAAAAAGGGATAGATATTAAAACAGAAAATACACTATTGGCACTCAATAATTCCATGGTACTCCCACATCTTAAATACTGCATGCACGTGTCATCGCCTCATCTCAAAAACATATATTGGAATTGGAAAAGGTTCAGAAAAGGGCAACAAAATTGATTAGGGGTATGGAACAGTTTCCATTTGAGGAGAGATTAATAAAATTGGGACTTCTCATCTTGGAAAAGAGATGACTAAGGTGGGGATCTGATAGTCTATAAAATCATGATGGATGTGGTGACAGTAAATAAGGAAGTGTTATTTACTCCTTCTCTTAACACAAAAACTAGGGGTCCCCAAATGAAATTAATAGGCAGTAGGTTTAAAAGAAAAAAAATAAGTGTTTCTTTATACAACGCACAGTCAACCTGTGGAACTCTTTGCCAGAGGATCTTGTGAAGGACACACTATAACAGGGTTCAAAATAGAACTAGATAAATTCATTTAGGATAAGTCCATCAATGGCTGCTAGTCAGGATGGGAAAGTATGGTGGCCCTAGCCTCTGTTTGCCAGAAGCTGGGAGTAGGCAACAGAGGATGGATCACTTGATGATTACCTGTTCTGATCATTCCCTTGGGGCACCTGGCATTGACCACTGTCAGAAGACAGGATACTGGGCTAGATGGACCTTTGGTCTGACCCAGTCTGGCCATTCTTATATGTATTTTTTTTTAAACCAATACAGGTCTATTTTATTTATATAATTAAATCTATTAAGAAATACATGTATAGCATGTATTGGGATAAAACATTTAAAAGTAAACACTGGCAAAATTACAAAAGTCAAAATTAGTAACCATAATTTCTGATAAACTTACCTGCACTATTGACCTGTAACATAGAAAGAACTTAGATCTATATTTATAACCTAGAAAGTGATTTGGTATAATACTGAGCATCACCACTAACATACATGAACAGAGAAATATTTAAATTATACAGAAGTTTATGATTAACCGTAATCTAATAAATTCCCATTTTCACACTGATATATTATCCACAAGTAAGAAAAGACTTCCATAGATATCACATATTAATTCTACCTTATTTAACCTGAAAAGAATCAAGAGAACCTAAGGACAGCAACAAGACAAATATTAATTTTGAAGGTCTAATAGTCCGCAGCAGGTCTTGTCCAAATGTAAGTAATTGCATCATCTTCTCCTCATTATGCTACCTGGCAATTATACAAACTTGTTTGTACTGTTCTGTAATCAAAGTACTTCTATAAAACATAGCTTACCAATTATCTATGATAGGGTGGAGATGGTCTTCTGAAATTTACCATAAACAAAAGTTAAACTATAGGTAACCTTTGGGGACTGGACGGTCAGGGCTGTAGTTCTCTCATTGTCAATCACAGCAATGGAACAGTAATTGCTCCTCCAGGATTCTTACAATGGCAGATGTGTCAGACTGATGGAAAATCAACTACAGGCTGCCCAGGCATTGTACAGCTGTGGAAGATGGATGTACATTTTGTAGTTTAAAGTGGAATGTGGAAATTTAAGAGTTTATTTGCTGTTTTTGTGTGTATGTATGTGTGTGTGTGCTCATGTGTGCAATAGAGAGAGAGAGAAGAATTGGCTAACACAGATTCTGCTCCTGTCTGAGGTTAACAAAAATCCTAAGAAAACCCTTATAGGGTTTTAGTACAGGCCCCAAGCAGAAATTGGACAATATTAGGCTAGTAGCTAAAGATAATTTCTTAACACGCAGAACCAAAAAAAAAAAGAATGTTTCAGTTGAAAAAATTCTAATTTAAAATTAACATTTCATAGCTTTCCCAGACAATCTAGGCTTTGAATCTGCAGGATATCCATGAAAGGAAACTCCTGAATCCCTGCAGTGTCCTACTGAACTCATGAGGGCTTGGTGTTGACATAGGGGTCTGCCCAAATGGTTCTCCTTGCCGGATTGGAGCCTAGATTCTTTCAGCTGAAGCAACAAAGCTTCTCTTGCCAGCTGCACAAAGTAGGCAGTAACATAAAATTATTTCAACAGCCAATGATGTGATAGAGAATTGGATTGGTACTCTGGAGGTTTGGCTTCTGTTTCCAGCTCAGCCATAGATTTCCCATGTGAGTGTAGCCAAGTCCCTTAATCTGTGTTTCAGGTTCCTCCTCTCTAAAATGAAGGTACATTTTTCTTCCTCATAGAGGTATTGTAAAGATAAATTCATTAATGTTTGTGAAAAGCTCAGATGTTTAAGTGATTGGGGCCATTTTAGAACCTGGATGGATAGGCTTAACTATCCCAGGAGAAGTCCCACCCATTTATAAAAGGGAAGATGTAGTAAAGGCTAGTAAATTAAGCAGGCAGATCCTTCGAGGGAGAACATTAGCACAAAGAAGCAGGACAGATAAGCAGAGGAAAGACAACTCATTGCTCATAGGAGAAGGTGGTTCTGGATCTCTGGGATCAACAGTCTACTGTTTTACAACTAGTTGCATCTTCCCAAGTGGAGAAAAACTATGCTAGAGTATCAGAGTGCAAGCAATCTAAAACTAACTCTCAAGCTGGCTGCTTATTTGCCACCATGTGCAACTGCTGGAGACAATGGGTGCTTTTGTGGAAGGCAAAAGAAAAACAAGTTGAAGAAAGCAAGGGCACCATTTTTCATTGGTAACAGAAATAAATGTAATGAAACATCCTAGCACTCTTATACATAGTCACAGGAAATAATATTTGAAAACTTCCATAATCAAGGAGTTTGTGCCTGAGTGTGTAGTGCCCATCTCCACAGTTAGGAGAGTGACAGGACCCAGTCATGCCATGGTTGACCCTTAACCTAGTTAAGATATACTCCCCATTTGTAATTGTAGACCAGACCGTAACCAGGGTGTGTGTGTGTGTGTGTGTGTGTGTGTGTGTGTGTATATATATATGGCTAAAGGGTATATAAAGCCCATCCGCCTAACATCCTAGGAGCATGGTTTATTCTTTCCTGAAGAACTATCGTAGTCAGTCATTCCTGGTGAGCAGTTCCATATATATGAGCGTTAACCCAATCACAGAGAGAGAGTTGGTCCAAACTATATTACAAATTTTAATTATATGCTAAATGAGTCTGCTGGTCTAACTGTTGTAATGGGCTCTCCTGAATTAACTTTTGTAAGCATATCAGAATAGCTTGCCTTCAGTTTCAAGTTTATCATGATTATTTTGAAAAAAGAAAAAAAAATGAAGTTAAATATATAGAATTTTATTTTTATTTATGTTTATATCTGTATAAAAGCACCTTGTGAGAACACATTTTATAATAGTTTTTCTTTTATGAAGTTTTTCACAGAGTCCATTCAAAATTGTGTGGTGCATTTAGTACACTTTCACAGCAAGTAGAGCAAAAGTACATCTCATGCCCAGACACGTTATTATTTGGATGGGTTTTACTTTTGTAGTCTCACACTGATGGAATGAACCGCATATGAATGTCTTTGAACATGCTGTAGACAAATCAGGTTTGATTGTCTAATTTCATTTTCTTTAATATATGACTTTCTTTCAAGTGGATTGATCTGAAATTAATGGAAGGGTATGTAATTTGTTATAGGCAAGTGATCAGATACTGGAATGGGTGTAAACAAAAAAAAGTAGTAGGCACTCATGCATATCTTGCACATTACTTGAAGTCAAACATTCAACAAAATGGGATGAGAGGGATATCAATCACCTGCATAATCTGCCAAGAAAAAAAGTAAAAATTCTTCCTGGGAATAACTTTATGGGGTAACACCAAATGAATTTGGCCCCAGAATAACTGAGCTAAGAACAAATGGAAAACTGTGTTCTTCTAGTGAAAAATGTAGTCCCAGAGTTTAATTCAAATTAAGGGAAACATACAGATGATCTGTTTCACTCACAGTTCTGTTTCCATGCAGGCTAAAAGTACTGAAAGTTTGTCCTAAGAAAGACTTGATTGCAGTTTGTGTATGTAGGCTTATGTTGTGCTTCTTTCCTTTTAATTTATCCATATCTGTTCAAAATTGGTGCCCCATCCCAATGGGACTGCTCACAAAAGTAAAATTATGTATGTACATAAATGCAGGATGGAGCCTAGATTCTGCTATACATCCTGTAAATAAAGATGTCTAGCATAATTTAATCCTATATCTAGTCCTACTTGGTTGCTCTCATGAAAAGTCAAGAGCCTACGCCTGAGTTCAGAGTTTTCTGATATCACAGAAGTTGTGGCAATATCCCAATTTTAATTTTATATGCTTTCCCTCAGTACCCACTTGCCCAGTAAAAGCCATGCACTGGAAACTTCATAGTCTGAGAAGTAAATTGGTTATTAAATTGAATCTAGCATTTTTGAAAATGAAGGCATGTTTTGTTTGATGGGCAAAACAATTTAAAGCAATTGTAACATAGTGGGTTAAAGACTGTCACTATAATTAGATAAACAAAGACTCCCTAACATCCGTTCTCAACAGTGTACTTAAAAGATAGCCACTTCTTGTGTGGGGATAGCTGAAGCTATATTGGCATCCATTATGCAGGGCCATTGCATGGTCCTCACCTCACTCTGACTACACTCATCTGGCAAAACTGCTTTGACCCATGCATCTCTTCTTGCTGACTTTTAAGTAAAATCTAGTAATAAGTAATAATTGGAGATATACCAATCTCCTAGAACTGGAAGGGACCTTGAAAGGTCATTGAGTCCAGGCCCCTGCCTACACTAGCAGGACCAATTTTTTTTTGCCCCAGATCCCTAAGTGGCCCCCTCAAAGATTGAACTCACAACCCTGGGTTTAGCAGGCCAATGCTCAAACCACTGAGCTATCCCTTCCCTCTGATTTGTTTCTCCTGTTCATTATTTCTGCTTTCTATATGGAATCTTTTGTAGAATGGGACAGGAAGGGAGATACAAGGGAAAATAAAATACTGGTAATCATGTCTGTCATCATCTTCTTTCCCACTTCTTATATGACCACTGGTTGTCTATACATGCATACACAAGCTGATTTATATATTTCCTGTAATTCTCTTTGCATTTCATTTGCTTTTTAAATGATTGAAGGGGGAGGGGACAGAGCATGGCTCTTAATCTTTTTGTCTCTTGCTTCCTGACAGGTGGAATTATGTTTATATTATGGAAGCTTTTTTTGTTGAGTGGCTGAAATGAGAGGATTCTGATAAAATAATTATGGGTATATAATTTCCTTATTAAGAAGAAAGAAGTATAACACTCTCATATGTTCTGGAAATCTGAAGACAAATTTATAGAGCAAGAGTGCAAGGGGATGCAAATTATCAATACAAATTGTACTATTTAATGCTTTTGTATTAGATCTCCAGTATTAAAACTTAATTAAGATACACAACCACGCTGTGAAAGTTTATAATATACATAAACCACACAGCATCTTTATTCTAGCAATATAGGATTTGAATCTGTGCTTGTTAAATAAGCAGTCTGTATATCAAAAACAGACACAAACAAGGAAAGCCACCTTCACTACTTTTAAGCAATCAAGCCTCATACCTAACGTCCCCATAGGCCCCATGCAGCAGACCACTCAAAGTTGCCATCCTCAAAGAGTGCATTGATCAGGCGGAACTTGTATTCAAACTGACTTATTTCTTCAGACTTGCAGGCTTTATTGGCCAACTGTAGGTAAGGTGTCTTCTCCCCGAAAGCAAACAGCAGAGAGACAAAAAAAGACTTGGAGGTGCAGGATGACATAAGGGGGGGTGGAGGGAACCAAACACACAGCTACAGAAGTTGGAGATCTAAACCCTCTATTTCCATTAGGCCTATGGCTTCAGTTTACCTTAATCCAGCTCTCCAAAGCGATCTATTTTTCCCATGTTCTAAGCATTTACGAAAATAACTCTGACTTTCTAATTGCAGTGTACTACTTCTTGTCAGCGAGAGCAGAAGGAGAGAGCAAATATGCAAGAAATAGAGATCTAATATCATTAAATAGTCTCAAAACCATGATTTAAGCAAACTGTCATAAAGCCCCCCCCAGAATTTTAGGATTCGTCTACACAGGGAAGTTAATTTGGATTAAGGTAGGGTGTGAATTTAAAGCAGAATACATATTCCAGATTAACTCTGTGAGGGAATGGATTTATTCTGGAATGAGTGCTTTATTCTAAATTATCTTAATCCACATCTGAAATGGATTATGCTAATTTGGATTAAAGCATTCTTATTATGGAATAAGGGCGTTCCAACACAGAATTAACTCCCCTTGTAGAAAAGCCATAAGGAAAGATTATTTTCTCTTTCTAAGGAGAATTGGCAGAGTGTGGCTGTGTGCCAGAGGCAGGAGAGAAATAAATGAGGTATAGATATATGGATAGAAGATACTGCTTACTTGCCAATATTGCCAACCCCAAACATTCAAAAATCATGATATTTTAAGAAATGTTGGGCTCTTTTTATTTGCCTTCTAGTCTTTCAGCCTTTCCAAGTGTTGCTTGGCAGCCATGAGGGCTATAAATTGACTTAAAGCCTCTCCTCTCCCTCCCTCCCCCCAAATCCAAGAATATGATTTTTTTCCTGTAATTACATGACTTCAGGCCCTAGAGCTTTAAGAAAAATGCCAAATATCACAAGAGTGGGCAACACCAGGTTTCCCTTAGCTCACTACTTTCCTCTTGAGATCTGTTCTTCCCTCCTGTATATCCAGAGTGGAGTTAATGAGTTACTTTATAGACTCATAGACTCAAGGTCAGAAGGGACCATTATGATCGTCTAGTCTGACTTCCTGCGCAATGCAGGCCACAGAATTTCACCCACCCACTCCTGTAACAAACCCCTAACCTATGTCTGAGTTATTGAAGTCCTCAAATCATGGGTTAAAGACCTCAAGAGAATGAGTCAGCAAAACTTCAGCAGCTTTGTTCAGGTTTAGAACCTCTGAACCAGGGTGGGTTGAGTTGACACTGCAGTCCTGAAACCCTATGCACCTGGCTGTTCTAAGGTAAAAATAAAGGTATGGAGGAAGAAAAAAATGTGAACAGCCATTGTTAAACTATAATATGACAACCATGCATGCTAGAAATGTGTTTTCCTGAAGATGGTCATGTGCAGTGCTGTCAGGGACTGGTAATAATTCCAGGGTAACTTGATTGTGTATATGATCATGCTCAGTACTGTGGGGAGAATGCTTGGGATTGCATTATGAGTCTCGTGCTAATAGGTTGGTTTGTTTTCTTTGTTTTTAAAGAGTCTCATGATCTCAGGGCTGATGAAATCAGCCTAGAGCGGTGTTAGCAGGGTTTCCCTTCTCCCAGAAGTTCCAGCTGTCTTTCCCCTCTCACCTCAGGAACACAGTATAGAAGCAGGGGCCCTCTCCTGCCCTCATGCTAAAGAAATTGGCAACATTATGATAACCCTAGCCACCAGTGTATCTGGTTAGGCACATAAGCTGAGCCCACTGCATGTTTTTGTCCTCCCCTCCTCTGAAAACTCTGCTGAGGTGGTGGTGTTGTCTTTCTTTCTCCTACCCCCACTGCCAAAGCAATAAGTCTTGCAATTAACACTTCATTATGATGCAGTTCGGTATTGCCAACCTTAAATGCTCAAAAATCATGAGTCATGTTTTTAAATAAAAAGTCACAAGACTGTCTTAAAAATCGTGAGATTAAAAATGGGGCTGTCTGGTTTCTGAGCCATTATGGTGCACTGGGGTCACATATTCAAACTTTTCTCCAACCACAAGGGCTGGAAACATAGATTAAACTAAATGAAAACTGCTATTTTTATGAAATAACATGACTCCAGAACTTGGGGCTTTCAAAAACCAATCAAATATGACAAGACTTGTGATAAGATAGCAACATTGCAATTCATCACTCACAGAGTCATTGTTCAGGCTGTTTTCAGCCTTGTGTAGACATCCTGGCTTCAGTTATGGGTCATGAAGGCTAGAAAACTGCTTTCATTTTTAAACAGAAGCTTAGATTCTGATGGCATCATGATTCAAGGATCTGGGGCCACAGGCATGTGCCTACAGTGCCTGTACCTTAATCCAGCCTTCCATGATCTTCTGTTTTCTGATAGTAATCTTGCCAACTTTTACCTTATTCATTATGGCTCAAACTTCCATTAATTTCAATAGGGCTGATGCTACAGGCTGCCTTCAGTCAAGATGGCCACCATTCCCTACAACCTCAGCTGGCAGTAAGTCAGTCCCTTGTAAAAATGGCTGCCACTTTCTATTGTTTCTAATGGAACTGAAGACAGGCTGCCTTCAGGGAAGATGACTATCACCTGTGCTGTATGGCTAGAAACTGGGCAGAAAACTGTTAAGGACCTAAAGAGTAGGAAGGAGACTGAGCCCTGGGTCTACACTACAAACTTACGTTAGTATAACTACAGTATGTTGCCCAGGGATGTGGATTTTCCACACCCCTAAGTGACACAGTAATACCAGCCAAACTCCTGGTGTAGACAGCACTATGTCAATGGGAGGGCTTCTCCTGTCAACATAGCTGCTGTCTCTAAGGGAGATGGAGTACCTATGCCAACGGGAGAAGCTGTTAGCAACTTCATTGCTGTTGGCACAGCTATGCTGCTGCAGCGTCATAAGTGTAGACAGGCCCTGAGTGAGATGCATTGGGATAGGGAAAACAAATCAGGATAGTGATTCTGAACAGCTAGTGGGAAGCTCTGCATTTTTAAGTGATAACATAGAAATTGGAGGTGGGTGTCTTTCTCTAAACCTGCAAAAATCAGAAGGCAGCTAAATTACACAATGCTGTTGGAGATTTTTTAAACTAAGATTATTAAAATAATTTCATTAGTTTAGTAGATGGGTGGTATGGAGAGTAAGAGTGGCTGACTCAATTTTAGAATGCTTATGTTTGGCAGTATTGTAACAATCAACTGTCTAGTTTTCAGGGCAGTGTTGTTGGCATGTTTGCCCCTTTTCAGTAATGTTGGGGGGGGAATGGGAGAAAAGATACTTTTAGAAACAAATTATGAGACTGTGAATTAGGAATGGGCTAAGGAGAAGATTCATAATAGAAGCAGCAGTTTAGTGCCTCGTCAACATAGACACTGATCTTATTTCTTGGCAACCAAGATCCATAAATACCAGCCTTGATATAACAGATCCCACATGTCATTTGACAAGATGTCTGTAACTTGGTAATTAATGTGCAAAGGGATTAAAGAGTACAGTATATCAAAATGCATTTGTTTTCTGTTTACATGCAAATATTACACCCTTTAATTGGCCCATGAAAATATTTGTTTCCCCACCAATTTTTCCATTTTTGAAAGTGGAGAAAAGGTTGGTAGATCCATAATATTTTCTTGTTTATGAGGCCAATGTTCATTTTTTTTTAAAGTTTACGTTTTTCACTGGTTATATTAGCTGTTCATGCTAGTCAAAGCACAATTATTTATTTGAACAAACGAGCAATACTTCTGGTTTATAATCATCTTTTAATGTTGCATTGACATTGCACCATGTCGCCGTTAAAAATGTGGTATCTTCAGGGAATTTGTGGCTATCATTGCTTTGTCATTCTAAGGACATTGATTTTTTTTATTATATAGATCTACAGTACAGGGTTTGTGGCTCACTGGCTTAATATTAAATGATCATGCGGAAATAACTAAATGCCAAGCTGTAGACAATTTTAAGCTACAGGGCATACTTAAGTAGATGCTGGACATCTCCGGACTCTGTTTATTTCAAGCAGTCAGAATGTGATAATCTTTCCCTGTATAGTCTTTTAGGAAAATCAGAATAGTTATGCTGAAAGATCTTGTCTTTACTGATCCAGCTTTGGCAACATATTTTGGGACAGTGACATTCTTAAATATGAATAGCCATCATGTGATTTAGGTAGGTGTATTATTTCTATAAGAATATAAACAAATATTAACTCAGAGATTGTGACTACAATATGTAAGTCTGAAAGTTTGTTCTCCCATGCTTTAAGATCATAAAGACAGGGACAATAAGAATATACAATACAATGTTTTTTCTATATGAGAAACAGATTACTAATACTGCTGAGGACTTATCTTTCCTGCTGGTTACTCTCTCAAAAAAATCACAGGCTTGTAATTTTCCATCTAATAAATATTTCAGACAATTATGTGAATAATTAGTGAAACAAAGATTAAATTCTATTTTAAAAGGCACTAGGTGAACTAAAGCATTAGTAAAGTGCAGTTAAGTCTTGAACATTTATATGCTATAAAGCAGGAAATCTCCACACAATAGAGATTAATACTCTGTGTGCATACTGTATTGTGCTCAGCCCTTAACATTCTGAACTGGGACTGTGGCAGTCGTTATCTCTAGCAGGTTTCTTGGTGATTTTCAAGCCCAGCTTTACCTACCCAAGTGGCAGTGACACCAGCTTTCACTGAAGCCTTATTACTCTTAAAAGAGCAATTTGGTTGGTTGCACGGCTATTAGGATCAGACACTCAGGCTTAAAGCTGTCAGTACAACTGATTCTCATCTTTTTTTCCACAATCCTGACATCTTTTTCTCTTTTCTGCTGGACACTAGCATTACTGTTTTTATCATTTTCAATCAAGCTCACGCTGAAAGCTGAGGAATATATTCCCACTGAAACCAAAGTGAAGAGCAGAAATTATTTTATAGCTACTATAGTAGCAGCAGGGCTGGCTGCATGTTGTGTGGGAGAAACTGGATCAGTGAGAAATGTGTAGCTTTCCTCAGGGCTACCTCACTGAGATATTACTTCAACATCTAAGGATGGCAAAACAACTACTTGCTGTGATTTTTCAGTGATTAATGATTCCGCCTTAAGCAAACAGTGTGTGGAAAGTGGGAGAGAAGATGTAACAGATTTTATGAAAATAACTTGTGGAAATGTTATCATCAGTGAAATGGGGGGAAATTACTATGCTTGAACTTCTTTTCATTTTGATGTTGTTCTTCTCTGGACCAACGCTGAGCAAGCTAAGTAGGACCAAAAGCAAACACTGGAAGGGCGGTAAGTGATAAAAGTTTTTTTTATAATGAATGTGTGGGTGAGATTAAAAAAGCCAGGGTTAATGTTCAGCTAAAGGAAACAAAGCTGTTTTGAATGCTTAAGATTTTAGGTTGTCTCTTAGATTTGAGGGAGAATCTGAAAGCAAACAGGGAATTTAATTTGTTTGCTTGTTAGTTTATGTAAATCGTTTATTTCCTAGAGGAATTATAGTTACTTACTATATAAATAGCAAAAGTTCACTTAAGGCCCTGGAATGTCAGAAATAGTTTTTCATCTAAAAATATACAGATAAATTAGAAACCAGTGTTTTCAAGATTGTGAGAATATTAAGATTGTTGTTTTCATTATGGAGACTTGGGGCCAGATGCTTATAGCTTGCTTTCTGCTGGTTACATTATTTAAAAAAGAGAGGGGGGAAAAATATACTAAAAATCCTGCACTCAAAACAGGTTTAGTATATTTTGTGTAATGATTAGGCAGACATTTGTTTTAGAGAACATGAATGTTCTAAAATGCAGTGCCAGCATCAGTAATTGGCTGGTTGACTATATTGGTGTTGATGTGTTAATAAAGATAAATTGTATTAACTTTATTGAAAAAAAAATCTGCTGTGCTAAAAAAACACTTATGGTTTTTGAAGGCTGCAATCCATTTTCTTCAGCTGATGGAAACTGCAAAGGAGAATTACCCTGTATATTTTGTGAATAGTTCACTAAATATGCCAACTTTGCAATTTTGTAAAGTTCACTTTGTTTTGCTTCCCTTGCATGACATTTGTTTATAGAAAACATGAGTTATCAAGATCTGATAATGAAATGGCCCAGTGAGCATCAATGATGTTACATAAATATTTGGACCAAGGGACTATACATGCTGGATAGGATGTCTTTTTCCCCCAAGTCTTTCTTGATATTGTTGATTGGATGCACCTTAGGAATTTTGTTTCTTACAAGTACTGCCACAGCATGCTGTGTGTATCTCAGCTTTAATAGCACTTTCAGTTTTCCTCTTCTGTCAGTGTTGTGATCTGAGGTTAAAGAGTAGCATCAATATTAAAAAGAAGTTTTAATAATGTATCACAGTATCTCAGCAGGAGACTTTTGCCCCTCCCTCCCTCCCTACTATAGTTCCCTTTGTTGCATTAAAGCATTACAAATCTTCCACCTACTGTACCTTCAAGGGAAAAGTTCCAGCAGGCACTTAAACTGGGCTGTTAAGGCAAAGGTGGCCAGAACAGCATATCTGCAAATTATTTTCTGTTCCTGTAAATCCCATTATCACACTACTCATAGCTCACAATGCTGTTACTGGTCCTCTTTCTTGCAAATTACAAACTGTTATTCACTCTGTGCTGCATGATCTCTTTTCAGAGGCACGTGATTCAGGCATATATGTTACTTTTTTGAAATTTCAAGAAGTTAATAGTATCGTTTTAGGGCCCAAACTCCTCTTTATTTGTATTACTTTAATTGAAACTGGCAAATGAGAAGTGCATCAGTCCAATCTCTTAGCCCTTAACCAAAGGAACCAGATCCTGAAAACTTAGATATTTACTGAAGAAGTTATTTGGCAGGTTGAAAATAACCCCACACGTGACTATTGAGTAATGCTGTTACCTTGTTCTGTATGTTTATAAGAAAAGAAACTTAACTGTTTCAAGCAGACAAAGTTGCTTAAGAATTTCTTCTGAAAAGAGACAAAAACAAGGTTGTTTTGGAAAAATGATCTCTAATGACACACAGTAAGTTATGCTGCATGATAGTATTGCTTTTTAATTCAGAGTCTGTGCAGTATTGTTACTAATTAAAGAACTGTTTGTTTTGAGGACTACATATACATTTAATGGAAAGTTTTCAGTTTACTACCTGTTATAATGTGTGTGCTCTAGAGAATGCATTGTTAGTTCCAAAATAATTTTTAGCTTGTTAAAACAAAAACATAATGTTGGTAACCATTTTTGTAAAGTAAGGGCAAGCAGTGAAAGTCAACCTCTGCTTATACTTTGACTTTGGTATTTTCTTCAGCATGCATGTGGAACTAGAGATGGTCAGAAATTTTTCAGTGAAAAATGTTTTGTCAGAAAATGCAGATATTTTTTTCCACCAAAACCAAAATTTTTCACCATAGCTTATTGGTTTCCGTGAACCTTTCACTGGGAAGGTTTCTCAGGGCCATGGTGGAATTCTGGTTAAAATGAGAGAGAGAGAGAAAAAAAATATGTCTGACTCCAGAGTAGCGTACTGGTTAGGACACTCAACTGGGCTTTGTGAGACTATTTAAGTCTATGCTATGAGAGGGAACAGGGACTTGAACCTGGGTTCCCTGGACTACTAGCTGTTTTGGTGTGGGTTGCTCTCTTGTGGTGTGTTTTGTTGTTTTTTTGTTTTGTTCTGGTTTTTTTCACAAAAGTTTTTGAAAGGTCTTGGGTTTGTTCCAGTGTGGAATGAAAACAAACATAGAAACCTCAAAGCTTTTTTTGGAATGGATTCTAGTTTTCTGGCCAGCCTACCAGAAACTTTCACTGGTGGGTAATGGGGTTTAGTCACATAGACACTTATGCTTATAAGAAGCATACCAAATCTTTTTGCAGGGGGAAAGGAAACACACCACATTTATTGGAGATACAACAATTAGCATATGAATTCAATCATATATATACACACACAGTCCCGACAGTCGATGTTATAGTTACCAGTCCAGAGTACGGATCAATCTAGTGGCCAGCTAGGTTGATCAGGGGTAGGTAGGTAGGAGCCAGGTTCTGTTGGTTGCAACACGATGCTCCGGGGAAGTCTTGGCAGGACAAACCCAAAGTTTCTTGGCAAGGCACCTTGTTTATGTAGTGATTTTCCTTCATTGGGACTAATGAGTTTTGCACCATCATGCTGTAATTAATTGTTGTTCTTATTTTTAATTTTGTTTTTTTATTAAGTATCTCAGGGAGTTATCCCATGCTGGTTTTGATCACAGCTATCTTGTCCCCATTAATAGGTGCCTGTCTCATCTTTAGAGCTGTCAATCTGCCCTCCTTTGACATTTCAATAGGGCCGTGTTGCAATCTCCTGGCACCCTTACATTTGTCTTCAGTTCCTTCCTAGAACATCCGGTCCGGTAATGGCCTTCACACTTTTCTTCTAACACACACATTCCTCATTCACACATGAAACAAGATTGATTTACACTAAGCATTTGAACAGGAACATAAAATTGCAATGCAATAGAAAACAATCATTGCATTCTTTTAATTATTTCAAAATGCTAAACCTACAACAAAGTGATGACCCTAAAGGTCTGTCACTGCCTTGAAATCCGCTTCAGACACAAATTCTGGCTAATGCATCTTTACCAATGGCCCATTAGGCCATTCCTTTCTGCTTTCAGAAAGGGTGGCTGGCAAAATATGGTCAAATCATACACCAATACATGCTATATTATTATTCTTTATCCTTCATTCTAAATTATACAAAATACAAACAAAAAATCCTATTACTACAAACTGAAATATTAATATAATAAATTCCGATTAGATTTCTATTTTACCAGTAAAAGTGTAATTCTACAACACCATTACTGGAGCTTATTGGAGAGTGGAACCCAAAATATAAACTGGGATTTCCAAAGTATCTCAAGGGAGTTAGGCACTCAGCTATCAATTCCTAGCCACAGTGTCCATAAAAGAAATATATGATGTAGTATGTATACATCTGGAGAAATAAAGGGCACATCCTAAGCTAGGGTAAGTCAGCAGAGCTCTGCTGACGTCAATGGCTACAGTGATTTACACTAGTGGAGGAACTGGCCCATACACTTGACTCTATCCTACAATGGTAAATGCAAAGTGGACTTTTGCCTCCTCATGGAGCAGCATTGACTTCAATGGGGCTCTGCGCACCATGGATCCATTTGTAGGAGTACATTTGTACTTGAGTACTTTTGTAATAAATTGTCAGAAGTATAGTGAATAGAAAACTTTGGGGACCTTAATTAAAGTCAAATGAAAATCTCCAATAATAGATTTTTTTTTTTAAATTAAACTTTTTTTTTTACAGATTTTTCAAATTCTCAAATAAAAGAACCTCATCTCCTGTTACAAGAGGAGGGACAATATGGCAGTTTTCGTTTTAGCTTTGCAGGTCAAGTGAAGACTATTGATTTTGTAAACCTCTCCAGTTGAGCGAAAGCTGAACTTTTTCACCAGAGTTCCAATCTCTGGTAAGCCATTCTTTAGAGACCTTGCTGAATAGTATTACATGGTTCTTGTTTCTCAGCCAAACATTTATATATTGTAATCCTTTAGGGACTTACTGCTCCAAATGCTGAACACCCACAGCTCTCACTGAAGTCAAAAGAGCTTTGGTGTTCAACATCTCTGAAAATAAGCCCTCTAATCAACAATGATTGAACCTAGTGATGCTAAATAAGAGTCCAAATTTATTCCTCATTTAGTTCCTATCAAATCAGTAAACTTATGCCAGGAGGTGAAATTGGCCCACTGTTTTATTGGGAGAAATATAAGGAAAGCAAATTGTATTTTCTAGTTGCTTATATTTTGGTATCTAGTGTTCAAGATAAACTGAAGCCTAAAAGTAAAACCTGGAGTTCCAAATCAACTGGATTTTCTTTTTCTCGCTGAGCCAAGATAACACATTATGATTCAAATTTTTAAGACGGATTTATAACTCGGAGAAGACAATTAAATCCTCTTTTTAGTTTATCTTAAATCAGAAAGTAGATTTCTAGCTTTGCAAATACCTATTCCCTGCCTGAATTCATTTTTCACAGTGCTTTGGAATGCCAATACATGTTATAAAAGGAAAAGTATTTAATGTCTGAAAGCACATAGACATTTCTTTATATGCACGTGGCAGTGTTCTTTAGATGTTCATTGAAACTATCAGGGCAGTGATGGAGCGTTAATGGAATGGTGTCCCCATGCATTGTCTTTGGGGACCCCCTGCAAAAGTGTTGGGCAATTTGATAATAGCATATCCCTGAATGATGAAGATTATTGTGCTTCTTGAGACAATCACAAACATTTACTGATCTCTAGTGATATCAGATCTAAAAGGACATCTGTGAATTATAGTATGGGAAAAGTTACTTTGATAATTATTGCCAAAAGGTTAATTTCTATAGGATCTCGGCCCTATTCAGGATCTACATGGTCCAGGTCAAATACCAAACATTATTGTTCAGAGACTACTTTCCATGGTAACTACGTATTACCTAAGTTGGAAACAATATTATCTATGGGGAAAATAGAATTATGCCTAATGTGTTATCTCACAATAATTATGAACCTAACTTGCATCTTCACTGCATAGCTGTGTGACAAATCTTTATGGAAGCAGAGACAGAGGGAAAACCAGGATGCTAGTAAGGGAATGTCATACTTATGGGCACATATTAACAGTTTGAATTTATTAAATCCAATTTGTTCTTCCAGCTGTATAAAATAATGTAATGCGTTTTGCCCCTTTGTGTATGTCTACACTGCAATAAAACACCCATGACTGGCCCATGTCAGCTGTCTTGGGCTTGTTAGGCTCAGGCTGTGGGCTATAAAATTGCAGTGTAGATGTTCAGGCTTGGGTGGGAGCCTGCGATTTGGCACTCTCTCCCCTCACAAGGTCCCAGAGCTCAAGGTCCAGCCTAAGCCTGAATGTCTACACTGCAATTTTATAGCCACGCAGCCTGAGCCCCACAAGCTCAAATCAGCTGACACAGGCAAGCCATGGCTATTTTATGGCAGTGTAGCCATACTCACTATATCTAAGAGGGACTGAGATGGTAATCTTTCATGCCTAAATCAAGTTTTTATCATACAAGTGCAACAGAATCATATTTCAACTGCTGTTTCAGGTCACATTATAGTTAAATTTATGGCAAAAGATGCATAGAGGTTGTGAGAGTCCTAATAGTATCACTTATGAGGTATTAATTTTAAGGAGGAGAAAAATGCTTACATTATTGTTTGAATGTAATTATAGAGTGTGACTCTTTCAGGCTGTCTGCAGACTGATCAGCATATATATTCATGTCATATTGAGCATATTACTTATGTTAAGCTTTATCATCAGTTCCATTTTTATAGATATGTTGTATACCATCCATGCTCAGGCTCAGGTGCTGACCCAAAGATCAGCTGAAACCTACATAAAAGGTTCTGATTTTCAGAAGCAGTTAAAAACCCACAAACCCCTATAAAGTCCTTGGAAGTTCAGTAACTTTGAAAATTAGGCTGCTTGTATTTAGGTGCTTAAGTAGGGATCTGGGAGCCAAACTTGTTTGAACATTTGGGCCTGCAATTTTAGTCTAAAAGTACATAAAGTAACAGATGCGACTCTTTCAAATACTGAGGAAGTCTGAAAAAGCTAATCTTTGTGCATGTTTAAAAGAAAATATGAATGTTTATTTGAGCATTTGAGACTGTGCAATGGTTTGGTTTTTTAAGTTCACTTTTTCTCTTTACTTTAGGGTTCACTTCCAAGGAAGTGGAGTGCACACAGCAGAGCCCTGTACCCTCATAGAGTCTCATTTAAGTCAAAGGGGCTCCATGGAGGTGCACACGGTTTCCTGCAGACTTCCTGTATTTTCCTGCAAGATCAAGGTCTTAATTGGTCCCATTTCACATCTTCATACACTCTACTTTGCCTGAAATGTCTGTCCACATATTAAAAACTCCTTAACCAAAGTTATATTTGTAAACCTGAGAAAATTTTTAAATCGGGAATATAAGGAATTAATTACAGGAAAATAAATGTGGATAAAGGAGATTTGGAACAGTTATGAAGTATCACCAACATTAAAGAATTAGTAGGCAAAAACAAACTCTCCTAATTAGGTCAACAAATAAAACGAACACATGGAGATTGTCTGCTAAATGTGGTAAGAGCATATATCAGAAATTCAAAATGATGAAACCTATACACATACCAGAGTGACTAAGAAAGAGCCACACTTGTTTTGACTTTCCCTTTCTAGTAATAGTCAAAGACAACAATGTTGATGGTTAAATAGCATTGATTTTAGGTGTTAACCCTTGAAAGCATGATCTAAAGAGTACTTACAGTACATTGTCTCTTTTGAGAGCCATTATTAAATTCCTTCAGAAAACATCTTTGCTTAATACCTTCAAAAAAATTGAGAGAGAGTGAGAGGACAGGAACTTTGGACAGATCATTTGATTTTGGAAAGTGAGACTCAAAAGTGCCAATAATAAAAAGCTATTGGTATTTTAGCATTCCTGTTCATTAAGACGGTGTCCCACATCCATTATAAAATACAGGGTTTTTTTTAGGGGTTTACACTTAGTCATATATAGACTTGTTTCAGGCTGAAATTGGGCTCATGTTGGAAGCAGATTTCATGTTATCAGTTTTCAAACACAAATCTTTAACCTTCAATTAGTTGAGGATTAGAACAAATATTGGCATGTATGTATGTGTTAAACTGAAAAATGGCTTTTAATTGGGTGGAGGGAGCCACACAATTCAGCAACAGCAGCAAAATCTTTTTTAAAAGCATTTTTTTCTCCCCCAGCCTTTGCTCTTGAGATCACAGTGAAAAGAAACTAAAAACTGAAATCTTAGTTTGGGCTGAACCTCAATCATTTTACGCTCACTTTTCAGAGGTACTGAGCACCTGCAGCCTCTGTTGACTTCAGTCAGGTTTGTGAATGCTCAAAATAATTATTCTCAATACTCCTCAAAACAGTGTTCTTAAAATGACTGTGTGAAGCTCTAACTCCTTTAGAGCTCCTGTTTCCTCTGAGTGTCAGGGAGTTGTGTTTGGACTTTCCTTGAGGCTTAGTCTATGTGCAGTTTTTGTCCTGATATAACTAAGCTGATTAAGAGTGATTTTTTTAAAGTAACATATTTACACCAGCACAGCCCCTATTTTGGGTGCAGTTATAGAACTCTAAAGGTGCCTTACACCAGTATGTCTTACTTCCTTTTCTGTACATGAAGAAGCTGTATGAGAATAAGCATATTGTATGTGAAGGTTGTGCTGCCTTAACTGTACCAGTAGAGTGGCATAATTTCCTTGTTTAGCCAAGGCCAATGTGCTTGACTGTATTTTCAGTTCCCATCCCTGTGAACCTCTGAGAACTGTGAGTAAGAACTACTCCTTGGTTACTGGTGATTAAGGAAGTGCTCTTCACCTTGTCCCAGACTTCATATTTAAAAAGAAATGATGGTCCATATTAGCAGCAACTACTGTAAATGCTGTTTTTATAAATCTAAATCCCTCTGACCCACATATAATCCAACCTTTAGCTGGAGAAAGTTGACTTTTGTGTGTAAGTAACTTTGCTTATGATATATTGAAATCTAATAATTCCATATTAGAAGGTTTAGCGGTAAATCGAATAAAAAAAAATAAACAAGTTAACAAGCTGTACAAGGTTGTGGTCCTGGCTTTATCTGAAGTAAAAGTTATTCATTGATGTATGGCACAACAAGAAAACCCATTAAGAAGAAGAAAAAAATTATCCATCTCTGAAATTTATAGTCCGTTTCCCTCACTTATATCCCACAATAATCCAGTCAAAAAATGTTTAGCCTTCTTATTACAGTGACTCAGAGACAATCATCTGTGTGACTCTGAAGTGGAAGAAAGTAATAAATTTTGTGGCCAACATTTGTTTGGGTAGCTAATTGAGTTGACTGAGTTTTAAAAGTGTAAGATACTCATCAGTTCCTTATTGAATTCAATGGAAGCTGCTGCATACTTAGAACTTTTGAAAATTAGGCCAATTATTTTGGTCCCCAAGTATGGAATTATAAAAGAAACGTTTCCTAAGTGTGGGAGGTTTCCTGTCTATCAAAAGACTTTGCATACTTGTTCAGTGTTTTTAGAAGCCACAGACCCTTTGATACTCTCTGATTTCTTGAGAAGAATCAGGTAGTCTTATTGGCTAACCATTTCCCTCAATGTACCTTTCCATACTAGGGTAAGTTGTGACAAATGGGTTGGTGTGTACAATCTGCCATATCCTACCTAAAAATCAGCTTGTTATCCAAATAGAACACTCCTCCAAACTCTGAGTTAAAGCACTTTTATAACATCATCAATAAATATAATGGATAGTTTCATTGCCTGTGTTTAACTGGGAAGACCTCACTGACGTATTTGGTATAGCTGCTGCTATTAGCAACTAGGGCCTAATTCTCCTCTCACAGTGGTGTAAATCAGGACTGCATTAAATGGAATTATGCCAGTGAAAACTGGTATAAGTGAGAAGAGAATCAGACCTCCAGAGTCATATCTATGCTACCATATATCTGGTAGTCAGCCTGGACACTCAGAAACAGAGAGATTAATCTGGAGATGGGTGCCTCTTGAAGGCACAATGTAATATTTGATGAAGAAAGGAAAAAAGATTTCTAATGTATATTGAAGAATTATAGAATATGTCAATGCAGAGCCCACAACACTTAAAGATCTTCTCTTGACCATCAAATATAGATAGCATTCTCTGTTGTAATGAGACTCAAAATGTGCATGTCTAGTCACTTACCACCTCAAATTTACCGAGGAGTTTTAATGTGTGTGTTTGTACTAATAGGACTGATAGGCTAGATTGAAATAGGTCTGATGGAGCCATTATTATCTGATCATTCAATGATCCATAAAGATAAAGATTTACATAATAACCAGAACATTTCTAAATGTTATTGACTCCTACAGTGTCAAAAATCCATTTAATTCAACTGTTTTCAGTGTGTTTGTGTGTAATGTCATTTCACAAGGTACCAAAGACTAAATATTTCATGCAATGAATAAATAAATAAATAAAACCCTACATTAAAAATATTTAAGGTTACAAAATAAAATAAATAGAAAAACAATCTAGCAAAAAAAAATGAAAAATTTCAAACATTATTAATGTCCTTTTTGTATTTTCCCCTCTCCACTTCCTTCTCTTCCCTGCCTTTTTCCTTATTCCCTTTGAGAATAATAAAATGATTGATGTCCAGAGGTTGTATGTTTTTTTCTTATTTAACCTTTCTTTGTGCTAATGTGTAGCTTTTCAGAACTACTATAACTTTTCAAAAGTTAGAGTAGCAAAACAGTGGGGATCTACAGTATTTATTGAAAAATCAATTAATGTTAATATGTTAATGCATGTGGGTGGACATTGAAAGGCGTATAGAGCCCTCTGATTTATACTTTGATCTTAACATTGGTTGTTTTACCTTTTTTCATAGCAGCATGGCCATAGCCAGAATCTAATACTCATGTTGCTTAGAATATTCCTCCCTAAGCGGCCTTATTAACTTCAGTAGGACTTGATTGGGTAAGATGCTATTCAGCATGTCAGAATCTGGCCCTCAGTGAGCATCAACTTTAACTTTGACTGCCTCTGTTATTTCTTACTTTGTGTCACAGCCTAAGTGGTGTTTGAACAATTTCTTTCCTTTTGAAATTAAAATTGTCTTCTCATTTACAAAGTACATTTTACAAATTATCATCCTCATAAGCTGTTCATTAGGGAGTTCTTAATCTTTTTTCATCAAATATCTTAAGTAAACGTACATTACTATTATCTGCATTAAAACACGTGCAGTACTGTATACAAATATTGTATTGGTGTATTTCAATTTTCATTCCTTTTTTTGTGTAGGTCACTGGGCAGCACTGTCTAAAAGTGATCTGTTACCTGAAATTAATCATATAGATTCATTATTATGGACCTTGAGGAAAATGTAATAAAATGCAGTTTGGGCAATATGATTTGCTTAATTTATACTCCTGTGTAAAATCTGCTTTAACATTTTGACCTATTCTCTTATTTTTGTGCACTTTGGTAGAAATAAGAACTGTTTGGACTAACATACAGTAAGAGCCAACTGACCATCAATCTCTAGTTGAAAATTGACATGATAATTGATCAGTATATTTTTCTTTAACAGTTCCAATGAATGTGTATAGGTTTTCAGATATTCTCCAATATTTGTACCCAGTTTATAAAGTTACTTACAGTTAAGTCTGAATTAACTATATTAGACAAGCACATATGTGCTATATAAAAATACAGCTCTCATAGAGCAGGCTATATGTGCTGAGAACATAGGATAATATCATGTACTCTGCATGCAAATTTGGTTGATCTATGTTGCTCATTTCAATTCCTTTTCCAAACAGTGAACATGGTAATTTGCATTATCTGTAAAATGAGTCTGAGAACCTAAGTCAGTTTGCCAGTAGACATTTCTTGATTCATGGCAAGGGCAGTTGCCAGCTTCTCAATGTATTTGTTTATATCTCCAAAATGAGAAGTACTGCAATGATTGGAACATTACATGATACACAATTTTTGTAAATAGCCCAAATCTACATACACAGAAAAAGAGCCATGGGTTCTGATCACAGGGTGAACTTTTTCTGCCTTGAGTATGTATTTGGAGGGGAATAGTGGAGGGCTGCTTTATGAACACTCTATGGGCTTGTCTTCACTATCAGGAGATTGATGCTGTTGCAATTGATGCTGCAGGTCTAGTGAAGACCTGCTATGGCAGAGTGCTCTTTGGTCTATTCGGTACTGCAGCTCCTCAAGAAGAGTAAGGTAAATTGACCGGAGAGCATCTCTCATCAACACAGCACAGTGGAGACACCGGGGTAAGTCGACCTAAGTTACGCTACTCCAGTTACGTGAAATTTAGGTCGACTTACCCCGGTAGTGAAGACAAGCCCGATGACTGCCGCTGTCCAGAAATGTTGCAATACAGGGCTAAGAAGTGGGTGTACATAGTTCATATTTCAGGATGAACCTGTAGTTGAACCTATCCACTTCTCATACTCCATACAGATTACTCCAACTCCTGACAAGCATAATCTTGTATGAGGATATTGTGCATGGGACAATGGCCTGTCAAAATATAGGTGATTACTACCAATGTTTTTACAGGATCAATTTGCAATGTTTGTTGGGGGAAATCTGCAAAAGTGCTATCATTAAACAACCAGTAATTATTTTACTTAATCTTCCTTTGAGTTAGTCTTAAAGATGAATACAGATATTGTGACTATATTAAATTTCTACTAGGAACAGACAGTTAACCTGTTGAAATTACATAAAATATACCTCTTTGCACTGATTAGATTATAGAAAACTGAATTTTTATGTAGTCCTATGGAATTTATATATTTTTAAAAATATGCAGTGAGAAATAATAAAAAGAAATGATGACCAGACATAGCTTCAATTGCTTGGGAGGATAGAATTTTTTACTCCTGTGTAGCATATAAAAGTTTAAATTAAAAAATAACTTACAACTTTAGATTTCTTATGCATGCCATTGCTTTCATGGTTTCTAGTGCATCTAATCATGCCTATCTTGTTGCCAGGACAATGACACTAAAATGGGCTGAAAACAGCATCCTTTCACGTTGCATTAACGCATACTGAACAGCACTTCACTTTGTGCATTTTGAACTCTTTGCAATAAAAGTTTTAAGAGATAAGAAGCTTTTTCTATTTCAGGGTCGCCATTAGTCTGAATAATGCATAAACATGGGAAAAGGTTTGAAGTTCTACTGAGGATCACAGTATAGCGTCAATTAAATTATACATCATTATCACAGCTGCCAACCCCAGTGTAGGATTTTAGCCCCCATCTCACTAAATGTTCTATGTAGCTGTCTTGTCTAATCGGTTTTTTCAAAGCAACAACAGTGCTCTTTCACAAATGTAGTTTAAAGAAGAAATTGGAGGGTGAGGTTTGGTTGATCAACAAAGATCTTTGAAGTGTCAACAGTCAAGCACCAAGGGAGGGAAAAAAAGGTCAATTCTCTAGCCTTAAAGAAACACAAGGGAAATATTAAACACTATTAAGTCATGACATTATTATGTTATTTTTGAAGTAGGCTATATGCACTACCTCTGTCAGTAGAGTAGTTTGCACTGTAGTTCCTATCTTGAGTTGTTAATGAAACCTTTTGTTAAAGCAGAAATGTAATGGCTATTTTACCTATCATCTCAATATATATATATATATATATATATATATATATATATATATATATATATATTTAAGAGATGTAATTAAAAAAACATATCTACTACATTACCAATCTTCTTCCATATGGCTTGGGTAGGTAGCAACAACTACAAATTAATATCTAAGTTTGATAGCCAGCACATTATAATTGGAGATATACCTATCTCCTAGAACTGGAAGGGACCTTGAAAGGTCATTGTGTCCAGCCCCCTGCCTTCACTAGCAGGGCCAAGTACTGATTTTTGCCCCAGATCCCTAAGTGGCCCCCTCAAGGATTGAACTCACAACCCTGGGTTTAGCAGGCCAATGCTCAAACCACTGAGCTATGCCTTTCCCCTAGTTGCCACATTGCCACAGCAATGAGCTGGTGAATGTCCTTCAGGCCCTCTGCAAAAAAAAAAAAGGAAGGGGACGTTCTGATATAATGTGCTGTATCATTTGTGCCTGGTGACCACAGTCATGTACAGGTGTTTGCCTCACTTTCCATTTAAAGAGGGTTTGTCCATGTTTCCCATGAGATGTCCTGATGCTATTCAATCTGCACCAGTCTTTTCAACATTAACCAAAACCCGGTGGTTCCTCAACAGAATCAACGACGAGCTGTTTGTTTTGAGTGGTCGAAGTACTCCATGTGATTCTCCATTGAGCCTCAGCGTCAAAGTTGGGTGTAAGGATCTTTATACAGTTCCATAGAGGGTTGTGGGATTCTAATCATATCTTCGGTGGCTTCTGCAGGTCTTGGTGAAGTGGGATCCTTATATTTGCATTGACATGATTAAGAAAGCGAGATGTCTGAGCAGCTCTTCTAATCTGTGGAGGCTGGATATGCAATAGAACTGGGAGCCAGTCAACTGGAGTAGATTTGAGTGTCCCCGACACTATGCGCATAGCATTATTGAGTTGAGTGTCAAGGAGTTTAGTGTGACTGCTATGAGACCACATTGGTGCACAATATTAAGCTGCAGAATATACCAAGGCAATTGTTGCAGTTCATAAGGTCTGTGGACTGGAGCCCCATGATGTTCCAGCCAATTTTCTGATAAATGTGACTCAAGACCTGACCTTATCATGTGTGTTCTCGAGGTCTTGTCAAAAGGTCAAATTCAGGTCCAGTGTAGCGCCAACATACTATGGATTAGCTTTGTGGCTGACGCTCTCATCACAGAACTGCACATCAAGTTTGGTGTTAGCCATTTTATTGTTCAGATGGAAAGCAGTTATGTTATTTTTTCGTATTAGTCTTATATTTCCAGCATTGGAAATACTCAGTCATTGTGCTAAGATCTCGAGTTAGGGTGCAGCTGATGGTATGGAGACTTGTATGCTGAACAGCGCAATGTCATCTGCATACATGAATTTCCTTGACTCCATCACTGGTATATCTGCAGTGTATAAATTAAAAAGTATTGGAGCCAGGACAGAACTCTGAAGGATGCCCAAGTGAAGACTTCTTGGTCTACTGATCTGGCCATTCAGGTGTACTTAATACGGCGGTCCCCAGTCATAGCTGCTAAGAGGCAGATCATTTGCCGACAGTGAATGATGGGGAGACCTTGAGGAGGAGGCCTTGTCTCCAGACAGTGTCATAGGCTGAGGACAGATCAACAAGGGCGATTCCTGTCTTCCACTTAAGTTGGAATCCTGCCTCAATGTGGCTGGTAAGGGAAGTTACTTAGCCACAGCAGTTCCTCTTCGGGTGAAATCCTGTCTGCTCCACTGGGAGGATCTCTTTGATGATATCAGACAGACAGTGGAGCAACACCCATTCTGTGAGCTTCCTGGTGAGAGAGAGAGAGATGGGGTGGTATCTGGCTGCATCCTCTTTTCATATTTCCTAAGGAGACACTCGGATTCTTTTGTCCAGCAGGGGGTGAAGTACGCGGGATGTACTTCTTAGCAGTCAATTTTAAGATTTTTGTAAAACGACCAAAGTTTTAGGTATCGATTCAAGCCGAGGGATCCAAGATTCTGTTTCTGAAGTGTAGGAGGGCCAGTCAGCCTTGTGGAAACTCCAATGGGGCTTTGGCACAGACTGCAGAAGAGGTACTTCCAGGCCAATCTGGAGAATGATTGGGCGATGTTGGCTACGTGGAACGTGACTCAGGATGGTTCTATTATTCTGTTCTATTGTTGGTCACAAAACACAGGTCAGGGTTGTGATCCATTGTCCACCTTGCAGACCAAAAAGATCTAGATTGCTTTGGATCATAGAGCAGGTGGAAGTCTTCAAGGGAGGCCCATTCTGAGATCTGCTCCCCAGCTGTGTCACTTGAGCAGTGTCCCCAGTCTTTGTGATGGCTGTTAAAGTCACCTATGTAGATGGCCAGATGAGGAAGGGAAGATAAGATGGGATCAGGCCACATGATAGGTGGCTTGTATGTGTTTACTCTAATGATGTCCCTAATTCTAACCATGTTGATCTCTCTTCCACTGGTCAATGATTGTCCAAAACATCTACATCCTGTAATCCATTTCTCATGTACACTGCTAGCCCATGTTTTGCATGGTTGACATCAGTGATTTTGGTATAGACATAGATTTTATGTCTGGCAGCTTTTATCTTCTTCTTTCACATGCGTTTCTTGGAGGGCCACTATGTCAAATGTGATGGCCTTTGAGGGTCCTTGAGAGGTAATCTGCTTTTTCCCTGGACATCCCTTCTACATTAAGGTGGTATATTCGGAGGACTGGCTGGACTGTTCTTTTTTGGTCCTAGAAAGGGCAGTTTCAGGAAGTATAATCATTGCTACATTTACTGTGAGGTCGGTAAAATGACGTCCAGTGGTCAATTGATACATTGGTATGTTGGTGGATTTGCACAGAGCACAAAAATCACCTTAACAGAAGTACCACATGAAGGTTGTCATCTTGCTCCCACATTACTGATTAATTACCCCCACACCCTTCCCTACTGAAATATAATGGCTACCTAATATGGGATGATCTCTAGAAATGTCCCTATAGATAACACTGATTTTGCAGGTCAGTGTGGACAGACAGACTGTTTTGTTCATCTGTGCTTCAGGTTTCTTCATTTAAACTTTTCACAATGGCTTACCATATGGGAGAAATGACTTTTCAATATGATAGAGTATGAAATGGTGTTGTTCAGCCATCATTGTACAAGTCAGCTAGTTATTATTTCAGTAGTGGCTTTGGCATAAATCTGAGATATAAAGAACTATTACCTAATACTTAGAAAAATCATTATCATGTATTTTTATTAATGTAATATCTAAAAGGTGATTAGAAATGTTTTGATTAATTAATTATATTATTCAGACTTGGTCTGCCATGTAATTTGCCTAATAGTATTATTAGTTTACTGGCCTACTTAATAGTCCCTTTTGAATAGCCACGCATAGAAGAGGGAAGTCAAGGTGTAGTACTTAGCACTTTTTGTGTAGAATACTTAGAATTATATTCTGCCATTGATTTTGACACAGGACATGCCATTGATTTCAATGGGGAGGTTAACATGCAGATCAATGACATCTTATATCACTTAAAGGGTAGTAATGACTTGATATGTGAAACCAAATAGGCAGGATGTACTGAAGAGTTTCTATATAGAGCGAGAACTCAACATTTTAAAATTTACTCTTTAATTTAGGGTATTGATAATATAAATCACTGCAGAAAGAAGCATGAAAAGGAAATGTAAAAGATTGTGCAGTGAGTGCATGGATGAGAGACTCATGGGGAAATTTTTTCTAGCTTGTGTGCTGCCATTTATATAAGGTAAAACTGATCCTGTGCTGCTTCAAACCTTTGGGGAAGTTGGATACTGACTAGCCAATAGTAGTACCATGAGAATCACTCCTCTTTATACTCATATCAGTCTGTATAACTAACCAGGCAAAGACTTGGCTCATGGTTGCATATTCCATTAGCTCTCCTGCTAGGTAACTTTGTGCAGCAAAGTCTCAAAAGGTTCAGAATTGGGGTTAGTTTGGATAAGAATCAAACTATCAAAATCTGCTGGGCTTGCAAGCTTGGGCTGGAAATTTCACAAGACCACGTGTTTACATGCGATTTCTTTTGGACTCTTCTGCTCTTGGTCATGGATGAAAAAACTGCATGGACAGATATTTATCATGCAATTCATTCATTTTTTGTTCAAATATGAAAAACAGTTTGAGACTCAGATATCTTAATTCCCTGACAGCAAAGCAGGATACAGCACAGTCTCTAAATTCCAATTCTCAGCTTCTTAACAGTTACCTCACCCACTTTATAGTCTCACTCTGACTGCATTTTCAGTCTTCAAGTTAGAACTTTGCTCCTTCACCAGTGCTCTCAATACAAGTTTGTGACAGTTTGTACCATCTGTGTGCAAATAGGGTATTCATCTGACTATTCTGATTGGCTTCTGAACTGTTCTCTTACGGTTCCTCCTCATATTTCACTCTCTAATTGCACAAAAATGCTCCCTAGATCATGCTTTGTGATTTAAATATACAAATATAAAAATGGATTATAGAGACAAATAAATCCCAACCCTTGTAGGTTACCATACTAACCTGGTATAATATGTCACCTACTCAAGAACCTTGAACCCAAATAAAAAGTTAATTTTTCACTGATCAAAATTACTATGCATATTCATCTATTGATATAGAAAGGGGAACAGTAGAAACCATTTTACATAGCTTTTATACCAGCTCCTTTCCAAATACACTGGAAAAACTGTCTGTTCTCCAATACATATGGCCTCTGAATCTGCCAGTATGCTACTGCCTACTGATATCATTGTGGGCCATAAATGTTGGGTAGATAGAGAACTGTGGCTTGAGCATTTGAAATAGTCAATGGGATACTGCTGAAGTACATAGAGAGAGGGCAGTGGCAAATAACCTAAGGAATTTTGTGGTTGTGAATCATGACTAGTATCCATATGTGCTGAGTTGCTTAAGCCTGAGGAGCATCCAAGGTTAGCACTCACAGAAACCTAATTTTGGTTGAATGGAGTCCTTAGATTCATTGTGATATTGTAAAATACCAAGTGTCTTTGACTTGTCAGTGAAAAAGGAGCTTGGGCTTCATAACAAATGGGACACTGATGTATATTTGGAAGCTTCATGACATATTAAAGTAGTTTATGAGGCACAATTTGTTTTGGTGGTCTGCTCTGATTGATGGCATGCTATCTGCCACTGATTCATCTGTTGTGGTATTTCTGTAATAAATGTTCGTTGCTAGACAGTGCTAAATGTGTTTCATCTAAATCATTCGTTACTTATAACAAGTTTCAGTGTATATGAATCAAAGATTATTTATACTTGCTTTCAAAAGAATTTATCATTTTGAAGCAGCTCTATCACTTCAAATGGGATAACGGTGTGAATAAGTGTTTTGAACCTCTAGGCAATATATACTGGAAATTGTAAAAAGTTAAGGCGTGTGCAATCTTACTTAAAAAGTTAGATTATTTTTAATCTATATTTTTAATCATTTTATATCATTTGATCTGACTCATCTATGCCAATAAACTCTTTTGAATAAGTAATACCTAAAACAGTTGTAGTTTAAAAGATGATGGAAAAAGTTGTGAAGGACAAGATGCTTCTGTTTGCCCGAAAACTATCGTCCTTTGGAGAAACCTCATCACTATCATTTTTGGCATGTGAAATTTCCACTTAGGTTTATATAATCATTAAATAACCAGTTAATCAGAAAACAACACAAAATGTATGTTCTACCTATGTGGGATTTTCACAAACTTCAAAAGTACAGAATACATTTTTTCCTGAGCAAACACTGTACTTCAAGCTTCCATTTGCTTGTTATACTATGAGATATGAATAAAAAGAAGACTGAGTCACAGGTGAAAGGGAAAAAGCTATATATTTTTTTCCCCAGTAAGCAGGCATTTTTGGGGTATCTGGAGGGTCAGTAATATTAGGTTACTTTTTATTTTATATGAACTGAGGTTTCCTTCTATAAACATTTGAAAATGGCCAGGAGCAGGGGAAGAATTTTTAAATAAATATTTATTTAGGAGATGAGGAGTCTAGCAAAATATAACTAGAATGCTTCTTCGGGCACTTATCAGCATATGACCTTTTGGATCTTGAGCTTTTGCCAGAACTAGAATTTGAATGCTTTTTTCCTGTTTTCTGCCTGCTACACTGTCTTGAGTTTTATATCTAATTTTAAAGTTTATCTGATAGATCTGGATTACTCCTGTAGTGCTATTTATAATTTAATTTTCTTTTGTGTAAAGTACCTGGTGTGCATTAGAAGCAAAGTTTTTTGAAATTTTATTCATAGTACTAGTATGCACTAAAATAGCACCTAGGTCTATGCTGCAATAAAATACCTGTGACTGGCCCATGTCAGCTGATTCAGGCTTGGACTGTGGGGCCATAAAATTGCAGTGTAGACATCTGAGCGCAGGCTGGAGCCTGGGCTCTTGGACCCTCCCCACTCATGGGGTCCCAGGTTCTAGCCCAAGCCCCATGAATTCAACTGGCATGGGCTAGCCCGCGAGTGTTTCACTGCCATGTAGAGACATACCCTTAGAGGCACCAAGTGAGATTGGTTCCCCATTGTACTGAGTGCTGTAACATTGTGAGAGAGAGAGTCCCTGCTCCAGAGAAGTTACAGCCTACATAGGCGAGGCAGACAAAGGGTGGAAGAGAAAACACGGGCACTGAGAGGTGAAGTGGCTTGCCCAAGCTCACAGAGTCAGCCAAAGTCAGTGCCAGAATTATAACCTGGGTTTTCTGACTCTCAGTTCAATTCCCTGTCTAGTAGGCCACACACATACAAACATGCACAGTATACATTGGTACACTTGGTATCTGTTTACAATCTTTGGAAGTGGCAAACACATTGTCTTCATCATCAAGGAAGAGAGAGAGCATTAAGTCCTCTTACTTTTAAGTTTGCCCTAGTGAGATAGTCCTATTTCTCTGCTTCCATCAGTGTTCTGTCTCTCTTATCCTAAGCTCAGAGCACATCAGTAGCACTCAAGAAGGAACACATTGCAGGGAGCTTAACAAAATTTGAAATTTATTTTGATTAATAGCTGGGGAATAATCAATGTTTAATACATAAATCTTCAGAGACATCATTTGACAAGAGAAAACAGTTCAAGATCTTCTACAGCTTAAAGCTCATGAACAAAGATTATATGGTGATAGACGGGAGTTAAGTTTTTGCTTTGCCTGAGACCCCTCTTTTCTATTTCTTTCCACGTCCTTTCAGTTATAAATCCTTGCCATTCCATCTCTCTCTCTCATTCCTTAACAAATAGCTGTAGTAATGCATGCATGTGATTAGCCTGAAATTTTTTTTCCCCTCCACTTCTCAAAACCCTGGTTGCTGCTAGTTGCATTTTGTAAAATTATAGGATACTCTTGATGGACAAATATATTCTCCATGGTATATCTCTTTTTAGAACTGATTATTCCATCAAGTTCATGGAAGCTCTAAGTTTATGAATTAAAAAATGTTTCTCATCCACTTCCAAAAATGTTGTTTACTTCTCTATCCAGAAAGATAAAGTAGGGTTATAATATATCTTGCAGCTGCTGTAAAGACAAACAAAAGTGTTCTTTGGGTTTTTTTGGTATTATCTGACCTGAGCTTTGCTTAAAAATTTTAGCTCATCATATTTTTAACCATATTGCTAACTGCTATTCCTAGCTAGAGAGGCCTGTAGCTACCTCACTAACTAGCTGGCGATGTGAACCTTTCCCTGATGTAGTAATTATTTGTATTACTATAATCTCATTGTGTTAGGCACTGTAGAAACACATAACGAGAGAAAGGCCCTTCTCCAAAAAGGTTACAATCTAAATAGACAAGGACTAGGAGGGAAACAGAGGCAGAAGTGAATTGACTCGCGTTACAGTCACACGGCAAGTCAGTTTTAAAACCAGCCACAGAACCCAGGTCTCCTGAGTCCCAATCCAGTGGCCTTTCCACTAGCCCACAGCACCTCTCTACATACTTCTATTTCTATGTCTGTCTTCCCTCCCCTTTCCTCTATTGCTGAGTGATTGTATCTGTTGCTTTGCTCAGATGCTGCTCCCATGCCTGGTTATTTTTCAAATGGGTTGATGGAGTTGGTGCTCCTGGGTAACTAGTCATTTTTCTTTCAGCTGGCAACTTTCCTACACAAGTATTACTGCTGTCCATAGAATTTAGTGAGCGGGAGAAAAAAAATCCATACTAAGGATCCAAGGTCTCTCTTTTAGGCTTTCTGAAAATGACAAATATTCAAGGTGTCTATGAGAAAGCAACATCTTCTTTCACCATTACTACAGAGGTTACCACCACAAAGAAAGCATCATATTGAGACTCAGGCCTTTTGTTTTGATCCATGCTATTTCCCGATGGAATCCTTTCTGAAACTGGGTTTTATGAACTTTGATTCATTAAAAAGGTGTCTACAAGTTTCTACTCTTATATTCACTGTTTTTATCTTGAATGCTAAGAAATCTTCCATTTTTTCACCCTCAAAGCTTACCCTTCTTGCTGACTATTATATTTTTTTAAATATAAAAATTAAACAAACTTAATTGTCCTGTCAGGTAGGCATTTTACCCAATGTACAAATGAGGAAATCGAGGCATTGAGAGGTTAGATGATTTGCCAGGTAGAGTTGGGAATAGAGAGAAGGAATTTTATCTCTTTTTCTAGATACAAGACCACACTTCCTCATCTTTGTATAACAGTAATGTCAAATTGACCTTTATTATGATGACTTTGCACCACCGCTAGTACCATTGTTTCTCCTTTGTCAAAATATAGCTTATTCCTGAATGGGCTTCTGATACAAAGGAAATTGGAGATTGATCCACTGAAGACAGAGGAGGACAGGAAGAGTGGCACATACGAAGGGCAAGAAATAGATGATATATCTGCAGCCTGCTTAGGCCCTGATTGTTCTCTTTCCATTTTCCATGTTCTAAGCTTCTATTTTCTCACTTCTTGGTTTGTCTCTTTCTTCCTTGATTCAGTACTCCTTTCTAGGAAGTCATTTCCCATTTTATACTTGTGCAATTGATGATTCCTTCCTAAGTGTAGTACTTCACATTTGTCCTTATGGAATCTTATCCTATTTATTTCAGACCATTTCTCCAGGTTATCAAGATCGTTTTGCATTCTAATCCAGTCTTCTGAAGTGTTTGTAATCCCTCCCAGCTTGGTATCATCCACAGACTTTATAAGTGTACTCTCTCTGTCATTATCCAAATAATTGATGATGATATTGAATAGAACTGGAATCACGATAGATCCCTGTGGGACCTCACTTGATATGCTTGGTTGTGAACCATTGATAACTACTCTCTGAGTACACTTTTTTACTAACCAGTATTTTTGCTGTATTATTTTTCCAATACAGGTTCCCCATCACCACCAAGTCCTGTGTTTTGGATGGTTTAGTAACTTGGGTCCTTCACACCTAACTAGCAAGGCTGCAGAGAAGCAGCCAATCCGAACTCAGCAGACTCAGTTAAAAGTAGCTGCTGGGCCTGAGATCAGAACAGTGAAGGAGGAGTAGAAGGTTGTGAAACTTCACAGGTAAAGAGGCTTGAGAGAGACCTTGCTCAAACACAGGTGGGACTGCGAGGTTATCAAGGAAAAGAGGCCTGAGAGGGAACCCTGACAAAAAGGGGAAGACTGTGAGACTCCACAGGCAAGGAGGTCAGGGAGAAATCCTGCTCAAGCAGGGATAAAACTGTGAAACTCTCTGGCTACAGAGGCTTGGGAGAAGGAACCCTGACTAAAGGGAGGCAGAGACTGTTACAAACTCTCCAGGCAAAGAGGCTTGCAGAAGACCCTGAGAGACCAAGACAGAAACTGAGAAACTCTCCAGGCAAGGAGGCCTGGTGGAGACCCTGTCAAATAGGCTACAGAATCCAAGAAGGTGATGGGCAAGGGTGGGAAGTAGCCCAGGGAATGCAGCAGCAGCAACTATTAAAGAAAGCAATACATGGCTGCTATTTGTAAAGTCCCGGGGTTGGGACCTGGAGAAGTGGGTGGGCCCGAGTCTCCTTACCAGCCACTAGGGAAGTGGCCTAAGCCCCAAGAAGGGGATAAGACTCAGTACTAAAGGCCCGAGAAAGGGACTAGAATTTAAACAGGCCCAGAGATGGGACTGTAGACCCCAGAAAGAGCCAGCCATTTATTGACTTTGGTACCCCAGAAGGAGTTTGTTCATGCACTGAAGACCAGCCTGATGATGGCAACAGCTAACAGGGGGCTCCAGAAAAAAGGAAAGAGCGCAGGATTGCACCTGGCTGACAAGAGGCACAGGTCTACAGTAGACCCCTACCCTGACATCACTCTTGTTTTGTACCCAGAGACTTTCAACATGTCTGCCTCCCACTTCTATCTCAACCTCAGCACGAGTGTATACATCTTGATATACAAGGCAACACCTCCTCCTTTTTCTCCCTACCTGTCCTTCCACATATTTCTGTACCAATACTGCAGTCATGTAAATTATCCCACCAAGTTTGTGTGATGCCAATTATGTTGTAATTGTTCACTAGTATTTCTAGTTCTCCCTGTTTGTTCCCCATATTAACTGTATTAGTATACAGACATGTAAGATGTTGATTAGATATCCGCTCTTGATTCCCTCATATATCCTTTGTCCCTGCTGTGATTGCCCATGTGCCCCAAAGATGCCAACCCTTCACACAGTTCTCTATGTTTTGGATTTACCTGAGGCCTTTTGTCTTCTGCCCCCATCAAACATTGTTTAAAATCTGCCTCACTAGTATAGCCAGTCTATATTTGAAGATACTCTTTACTGGCCTTGATTGGTGGACCCCTTTCTCCGCTCAGCAGTCCTTCTCAGAACAGCAACCCATGGTCGAGGAAACTGAAGTTTTCTTAGTGACACCGTCCACAAAACCATGCATTCATTTTCAGAATATACCAAAGTATGTGTTAACATAATCCACCAAAGTCCATAAATAGGTATTTACTCAATATCTTGTAATGCCTCGAAGGCAGTCATTAGGCTTTCAGTGTGAACTCTCACACACTTCAATGAAGGTTTTCATTTCTTTTTTTGACACATGCACATACAAAATCCATATCTGAATATCTTAAGATATTACCAACAGCAAGGAAATATGAAGTTACAACTGGCAACTACTTTGTGCTCAGGTGTTAAACAGGCCTAAACTCAGAAACTGAGGTTATACATCGAACAATATTTGCTTTAATACTCAAGTGTAAGTGGAAAGCTAAATTCCCAGTTACACTGGTGCATATCTGTCTCCAACAAAATGGAGTTAGTATGGATTTATATCACTGTGAGAGCAGCATTTGATCTGAAAGTCAGTTTGATTTTAAATTTCTTTGCTCTATGTAAACACATTATGCATCACTTTCATTAAACATATAGAAGATAATCAGACTAAAAACACTGAGCCAGATCCTCATCTGGTGAAAATCAGCATGAGCTATGTCTCTTTATATTTGCTCAGTATCTATCCATTATCTTTAAAAATTAAAATAATCAACCTCAGTAATGAACTGAGATTTGTGGGTTTCATTTCTTTCGTTTTATATCTCATTGTATAAAATAGTGTCATGCATATTCATCCAACATTATTAAAATTATTGTTCACCTAGTGCTACCCAATCTGTAGTACAGGCTATGTATTGTTATAAACCATTAGTTTCAGGTTCTATTAGAAATTCATCCAATTAGAATAATAATAATAATTAAAAGGAGCAGGGATGTGTGTCAAAATATAATTGCAAATTCCAGAGAAAGGAAATTGTATAGTAAGGTTGGCAGTCATTCTTATTACGTAGGGCAAGGACAGAGGGTGAAAAATTCAAAGATGAGTGAAATGCCAGAGAAAATCATTCTAATAACAGTGTTCATTCTGGCCTGCTGTGCTTTTGGTCTCCCACAGTGTTCAGCCAAGTTTCTTCCTCTTTTCTTCAAAGTTACTATGTAACCTTGTGAGAAAGTTTAGCTCATCTCTTTGGACACTTTTCAGATGTTTTTAATTTATCCAGCAAATTTGGCTAATAGTGACTACAACTCTTTTAAAAACTGAAATAAAATGATAGTTGTGAATTAGATAGATGTAAAATGTGTACAAATAAAATAACATTGGAGAACTCCAATTATTCTTATATCACCATTATGCTATAGTTCATATAATTTAAACAATGCCAGGCTACAGCCAACACACTTTATAGTAGTAGTCAACCCCGGTCAAGACAAAGAATAGGGCGGAGAGAAGGGGGAGCAGTGGTTAATGTCCACAATCCATCATGGATATAAATCTGACTGTAGACACAGCCTTACAGAGGGCTCAGATTTTCCTAGATGAGATATCTGATGGATTCCTTCACCAAGTAGTTGCTGAACCGACAAGAGGGGATGCCATTTTAGATTTGGTTTTGGTGAGTAGTGAAGACCTCATAGAAGAAATGGTTGTAGGGGACAACCTTGGTTTGAGCAATCATGAGCTAATTCAGTTTAAACTAAATGGAAGGATAAACAAAAATAGACCCGTGACTACGGTTTCTGATTTCAAAAGGGCTAACTTTAAAGAATTAAGGAAATTAGTTAGGGAAGTGGATTGGACTGAAGAGCTTGAGGATCTAAAGGTGGAAGAAACCTGGAATTACTTCAGGTCAAAATAGCAGAAACTATCAGAAGCCTGCATTCCAAGAAAGGGGAAAAAAATCATAGGCAGGAATTGTAGACCAAGCTAGATGAGCAAGCATCTCAGAGAGGTGATTAAGAAAAAGCAGAAAGCTTACAAGGAATGGAAGATCGGAGTGATCAGCAAGGAAAGCTACCTTATTGAGCTCAGAACATGTAAGGATAAAGTTAGAAAGGCCAAAAGCCGTGTAGAGTTTTCCCTTGCAAAGGGAATTAAAACCAATAGTAAAAGGTTTTATAGCCATATAAATAAGAAGAAAACAAAGAAAGAAGAAGTGAGACTGCTAAACGCTGAGGGTTGAGTGGAGGTTAAGGATAATCTAGGCATGGCTCAATATCTAAACAAATAATTTGTCTCAGTCTTTAATGAGGCTAATGAGGATCTTAGGGATAATGGCTGGATGACAAATAGGAATTAGGATATGTAGGTAAATATTACCACATCCGAGGTAGAAGCCAAACTCGAACAGCTTAATGGGATGAAATCAGGGGGCCCAGATAATCTTCATCCAAGAATATTAAAGGGAGTGGCACATGAAATTGCAAGCCCATTAGCAAGAATTTGTAATAAATCTGTAAACTCAGGGGTTGTATCATATGACTGGAGAATTGCTAACATAGTTCCTATCTTTAAGAAAGGGAAAAAACGTGATCCGGGCAACTATAGGCCTGTCAGTTTGACATCTGTAGTATGCAAGGTCTTGAAAAAAATTGAAGGAAAAAGTGATCAAGGACATTGAGGTCAATGGTAATTGAGACAAAATACAACATGGTTTTACAAAAGGTAGATCATGCCAAACCAACTTGATCTCCTTCTTTGAGAAGGTAACAGATTTTTTTAGATAAAGGAAATGCAGGGGATCTAATTTACCTTGATTTCAGTGAGGCCTTTGATATGGTTCCACATGAGGAATTATTTGCTACATTGGAAAAGATGGGGGTCAGTATGAAAATTGAAAGGTGGATAAGGAACTGGTTAAAGGGGAGACGACAACGGGTCATACTGAAAGGTGAATTGTCAGGCTGGAGGGAGGCTACTAGTGGAGTTTCTCAGGGATCGGTTTTGGGACCAATCTTATTTAATCTTTTTATTACTGACCTTGGCCCAAAAAGTGGGACTGTGCTAATAAAGTTTGCGGATGACACAAAGCTGGGAGGTACTGCCAATACAGACAAGGACCAGGATATCATACAGGAAGGTCTGGATGACCTTGTAAACTGGAGTAATAGTAAGAGGATGAAATTTAATAGTGAAAAGTGCAAGGTCATGCATTTAGGGATTAATAACAAGAACTATTGTTATAGGCTGGGGAGGCATCAGTTGGAAATAACAGAAGAGGAGAAGAACCTCAGAGTATTGGTTAATCACAGGATGACTATGAGCCACCAATGTGATATGGCTGTGAAAACAGCTAATCCGGTCTTGGGATGCATCAGGCAAGGTATTTCCAGTAGAGATAAGAAGGTGTTAGTACCGTTATACAAGGCACTGGTGAGACCTCATCTGGAATACTGTGTGCAATTCTTGTCTCCCGTGTTTAAGAAAGATGAATTCAAACTGGAACAGGTTCAGAGAAGGGCTACTAGGATGATCCGAGGAATGGAAAACCTGTCATATGAAAGGAGACTCAAAGAGCTTGGCTTGTTTAGCCTAACCAAAAGAAGGCTGAGGGGAGATATGGTTGCTCTCTATAAATATATCAGAGGAATAAATACCAGGGAGGGAGAGGAATTATTTAAGCTCAGTACCAATGTGGACACAAGAACAAATGGATATAAACTGGCTGTCAGGAAGTTTAGACTTGAAATTAGACGAAGCTTTCTAACCACCAGAGGAGTGAATTCTGGAACAACCTTCCAAGGGGAGTAGTGGGGCAAAAGACATATCTGTCTTCAAGACTAAGCTTGATAAGTTTATGGAGGGGATGGTATAATGGGATAGCCTAATTTTGGCAATTAATTCATCTTTGACTACTAGCAGTAAATATGCCCAATGGCTTGTGATGGGATGTTAGATGGGGTGGGATCTGAGTTACTACAGAGAATTCTTTCCTGGGTGTCTGGCTGGTGAGTCTTGCCCACATGCTCAGGGTTTAGCTGATCGCCATATTTGGGGTCGGGAAGGAATTTTCTTCCAGGGCAGATTGGCAGAAGCCCTGCGGGTTTTTCACCTTCCTCTGCAGTCTTGGGCACAGGTCACTTGCTGGAAGGTTCTCTACACCTTGAAGTCTTTAAACCATGATTTGAGGACTTCAAGGGCTCAGACACAGGTTTGATACAGGAGTGGGTGAGTGAGATTCTGTGGCCTGCATTGTGCAGGAGGTCAGACTAGATTATCATAATGGTCCCTTCTGACCTTAAAGTCTATGATTCTATGATTTCTCTTTCCTCCTACACTTACAAAAAGGAACATACCACTCTGGTATTCCACAAAAGAAGTCACTGTGGTGATTTCTACCATACCAGTGACAGAGCTCACAACAGCAATTCTTTTCATTCCCCGTGTGGGATTGGAAAGCAGCTTCTTGTGGTGCTTTACTGAGTAAAAATTTTGTGGGCCTCATGTACTCAGTACGGATGGAACCCTGTTTTATGGGCTTATATGATGCTCCACAGATGCATACCACAAGTACACTCTCTTGTACAGTTCTCACCATGGCCTCTATGGGTGACTAAACAATGTAGAAGGCCAGGTGCTTTTGACCCTATGTCACAAACACCATCAGGAAAAGCATTAAAGAAAAACAAAACATTTAGCGATGAAATAAAAAAACCAGACTCAACAGTGAGTCTATTTTCAGAACAACTTGAAAATAAGGTTTTAAGCTGCAGTGTATTTTTCTGAATTTATTTTATTTATTTTACATCCCACAGGAGGAATAAAGTATGTAGCTGCTGTTTTAAATATGCAATCAGCATTAAATTTTGAGGAAAAACTGAGTAAAAAATTACCTTCCTCTGATCCTAAGGAATCTGAGCTGCAGACATTCTGGTACCTCTGCCAGAGTAATACCACAACCACAGAAAACATAGTTTTGGAAGAAGCATTCCAGTCTAAGCATGCAATCCTTATAGCATCTGTCTCAACTCCACTCCAGACTGACATCGGCTGGAGAAAAGGGACCTTATGCTTCACTTTGTTACAGAAGTGTAGCACCACTGGAATCCAGTGGGACAAGCCCTTAAAGTTTTTGGTCCCATAAATAAAAATTAGACCATAAATAGATTTTGGCAGCTTGTGGCATATATAATCCTGCATCCATAAATTAAATGTTATTTGAAGGGAGACTGCATCCAGATTCTTCAATCATTCTGAAATTCCAAAAGGAATATATTGTTATGAATAAGTACAGAAATATGAGATACTTTGTAATGATCCCAGTACCCTAGACAAATTACAATGTGGGTAATTACATTCAGCCTATATAACATTGCCGTTTCAACGGCATATGGTATTTGTCACTTTACTTCCAGAACCTTGTTATTAAATACTATTCCTTGAAGTGAATGTCAGCTGTTTTCCATTGCTGATGTTGTTTGTGTTTCAGTGGTGGAAAGAGTGATCTTTTTCAGAATTATTTGCAACCTCAGACACTGAATAAGGGGATGGTTAGTTGCAAACTCCGTTGGATTAAACTCTGATGTAGTTTTGTAAGCGCTGCACCTTTTGTATATGTATTTTTCACAAGAGGGGTTGACTAAAGGCCCATAGTAATCTTGCTGCTAATTACTAAACATAGCCTTTCTACAGCTCTGTAAAAGTATATCACATACTGTACTCATTGTGCTGCACAAGATTAGAGGGCAAGCATTCAAATGGATGCTGCAGCAAGATTTTTTTATTGGTGTCAGGGTTCAGTTTTGAAAATCACAGTCACAACATGAAGCATAAGATATTCATGAAAAGCTGAAGAGTTTTAAGCCTAAAAAAAATCATGGAAACTTTCTGGAAACAAAAGTGAAATATTTATTTACTTTCACAGTCTATTTTCTCTTATATAGTGCCTTGAACTGGTAGCCCATTCCGTAAATAATAGATTTTTTAGGATGCAAAATTGCAAAGTTCAGCACTCCAGGGTTGCTAGTTACAGTCTTGTATTGTGAATACACGTTGTCTCCTCCAAAGCTCAAACGAGAGGCTGAATCTGGAGCTGCACATGAAAGGGAATCTTCTCTTTCCTACTTATAGGGCTAGGTATGTGTGAGAGAGCTGGTACTTGTGACTCTGTGTGTTCCCTTTCTCCCCTTGCCTGAGGCACTAATGTAGTAGAAGAAAGCCTGTTATGCCTTCCATCAGGCCTAGAGTCAGCAATCATAGAGCAGGAAGCTGTAGGAGGCTCTTTGTTTATTCCCATTAGGCCTAGAGGAAAATGTACTAGAATTAGCCCCTGGGGGCGAGCTTTTCCCAACTTTCTGGAGACCTGTGGGAAAGGTCTGAAGCTGGTAAGGGGAGAGGTTTTCTTTCCTGCCCTAGGTCCAGGGAGAGCCTCTGATGAGAGGAAGAGGGAAATGGTGCAGTGCCTGGAATAATGGTCTTTCCTGCCTTTCAGGAGGCCTGATAACTAGACTTTGAGCACTTTGTATGTTGAAATGTATTTTGGTTTCAGGTGAGGTGGGGGAAAGTTCTTCAAGTCATAAAGTGATTCCTGCTTGGAAAGCCAGCAGGATGCATCTGACTCTTCTGAAACCTCTGGAATATTGCAGTGCCAAGAGAGTTGACTGCTTGATGCTGGAATCAGGGGAAAGACTCTGTCAATCAGTCAAATCTCCCAGCATGACTACCAATATCAAGAGAGGGAATGTTGTGCTCATAGGCAGTTGGGAAGTGATCTTGTCTCTTTCATTGCTCTTTTGTTTTTGGCACCACCCTTTAACATCAGTGACTTCCTTTTCCAGGAATTGTCAAACTTCCTCAGATACGCATTCAAGCCAACACATATTTCTGTGAGTACAGGGCTAGCTTATTGTATTTCCATCTTTGAACATCTAGGAAACATTGTCAAAAGTGAGATCTGTTAGGCTACAAAGGGAAGTGGTAAAAGTCCCATCACCTGGGTCATTTAAAACTAGACTGGACAAAGCACTAGAACATGGATAGCATTTCTGATTTCTTCAGTCAGAGGAATAGGAAGTCCACTTCATGTTTGAGGGGCCCATAATTATGGAATGTTCTGTCTTTATTCTCATTTGGTATTAAGAAACAATTACACAAACTGTTGTCTGTTTAAACTCACAGTTTCACATAGTATTGGTTAAATATGTTACATAGTGCAGTGCTGGTGAAAAGTACCTATTTTTAAAGTCTCATTCCTATATTCAGTTTGTGCTTTATGTAAAACAATGTTTGCACTTTTACATGAGTTTTGCTGAATACCTATCTCAGTGATAGTATACACATGCTTGAAACAATAACTGTTGTTTTAGAGGTTGAGTTCTTATAAAAACAAAATATACATGTGAAATTCACTTGCACACAGTGTAAATCTTCAAAAATTGCACTTCCTTTAGATGTTTAACACTTAATTGCATTTTTATAAATGTCCGTCAAAATGCTGTAATACAGTGGTTTTCAACCATGGGTTTCAACCATGGTCTGTGGACCATGTCTAAGGGGTCCACGAAAGGTTGTGGTTACCATGGAACAGTGGTTTGAATAGTACCTTAATGCACAAGTGTTCCCACTGATTCCAATGATTAGTTGCAAAGTGAGGTACTGCTCAACCAAAGGGATCTACACTTCCATTCAAAAAATTTTAGGGGTCTGCAAATGAAAAAAGGTTGAAACCACTGCTATAGTACAAGTACAGTTATAGAATCATCAATGGCAGCTATTTGTTGTGACCATAAAGGAATAATTCATTTCTGCTTTGATTTTAAGAAAATATTATGTAAAACTTTAATACATATCAGTCCTAATTTTCTTTGGCATGTTATGTATTTAGGTACTGTGATAGTATGCTGATGACTTGTATAGGAGCCTGTATCAACAACAATGGGAAACTTTATTTTTAATAAATATTATTTTTAATACTTAATGGGCTATAGGGTCCTTGCACTAAATCTAATGCAGATACATGCAGTATTAAAAAATAAAAATACATTTACACAGCACCATTTATCAGAGAATCTCATAAAGCTTTACAAAACTGGGGAACTGTTCTCCCCATCTTACACATGAGGTAACTGTAGTAAAGAGTTCAAGGTCCTGATGTTCAGAGGGGCTGAGCACCCACAGCTCTTTGCTATACTCTCAGTTATTTTTACATTCCAGCCACAGACCATTTCAATTTCCACTGAATGCTAATCTAGCCCCTGTTTAAATCAATGGGAGTTCTGCTGTTGACTTTGAAAGGAGCAGGTTCAGACCCCTAGTCATCTAGAAAAGACCCTGACCCCATTTTTAATGTAAATCAACTCCCTGAGTTTCCTGTTGAGGTGCCTGACACCTAGGAACAGTATTCGCTTGTGGTATAAACTGTTGTAAATTTGATCAAAGTCAAATAATTAACTAAACTGGAGAATGTTCAGAAGTTGCAAATGGAAAATACATTGTGCAATTATGGAATTATATTTACTGAATTCAAATAGGTTGTGAGATTAATAATTTGCAATTTCTTAAAGGTTTTGTAAATACTGTTTCACTATTTGTTACATGGATATAGTCTAGAAGTATTTGAAGGATTCTAGTGTCTATCTCAAGGATTCCAGAACTCTTAATGAAGGGCCCATCATTGGACCAAATTCTGATTCCCATCCTCAGGTTGAGCAGTACCTCACTTGCAAATAATCATTGGAATCAGAGGGAATACTTGTGCATTAAGGTACTACTCAACCTAAATAAAGGGAATAGAATCTGGCCCTTTATGACTTCAGATGTTTTAACTTAATATTATAATAAAATGGATGATTAAATATTGGAAAAGCCTGATATGTAATAAGAAGCACATTTTGCTGTTTACAATAAATTGGATGTTTCTGCAATCTAATGTACTAGAGAGAGAGAGAGAGAGTGAGAGAGGTTTTTGTTATCGTCAAATCTAGCATTGCCAATGTGTAAAATTACATATTTTTTAAATTTCACATATATCTGTGCTTTTGCTGACTTACTCTCTATCTACCTCTTCAACACTGTTTTATATAGTCATCTTTGTTCAAGTATTATTATTAGGTTCTTTCTCAGCTCTTCTTTTCTTTCTGTTACCTTTTCTTTCTGCTAGGATTCTCCATAGAGATCAGTCTTCCATTTGTTATTTATTCTCTACACTTATATCTTTTTCCAATTATATTTCCTTTATTTTTCTTTCTCTATGCTCTCTTTACCTCATATCATTTCCTTTTGCTTTACTGCCCTTCCTGCCTTTATTCCCTGCCTCATCACACTTTTGCTTTTGTGTTTTTCTCTTCTCACAGATCATAGATTTTGTTTGTTTGTTTGTTTTTTGGTATTATAAAAGGCATTGCTGTGGTAACCTTTCTTTTTCAGCTTAGTTCTCCAAATTGACACTTCTCTGCTTTTAGATCTCATTTGGATTTTTTAAAAGTCTTAAAGCAGAGTTGGCTCAGAAATGATTCAGAAACTAGGTGGAGAAAATCACTGTTATTTAAGAAAGAAACGACTTGCTGATATGTCTGCACCTCCAGATTCCTCTAAACTAGTACAGCCATTGGTGAGTTAGATGTTTGCTCATACATTTCTTGGCATGTGTCTAGAATATTAAATAATGCTGCTTTTTACCTCTTGTTTCACCATGTGTTTCCACAGTTTTTATTCTTTTATTATAAGTGTGAAACATTAAGGGGGCAAATTTGCCATTGCATTCATGATGTCAATAGGAATCTTATGTGTATGTGATTGCAAAATTTGGAGGAATTTTGCTTGTGTGGGGTGTGCTTTTATGATGGATACAGGATTTGAATAAAGGAGTGCATAGCAAATTGTATTTCTTTACCATTTGCAGGGGCCTGATTTTCAAATGGTGACACTGAGTGCTCAGCTGATCTGAGTTTCAGGACCCACATGTTTCAGATAATAGTGTGTATAGCTTGCAGGCCATTTTATAACTGACTTACCTGAGGAGGTTGTGAAGGCTAGGACTATAACAATGTTTAAAAGGGAACTGGATAAATTCATGGTGGCTAAATCCACAAATGGCTATTAGCCAGGATGGGTAAGAATGGTGTCCCTAGCCTCTGTTCGTCAGAGGATGGAGATGGATGGCAGGAGAGAGATCACTTGATCATTGCCTGTTAGGTTCACTCCCTCAGGGGAACCTGGCATTGGCCACTGTCGGTAGACAGATACTGGGCTAGATGGACCTTTGGTCTGACCCGGTACGGCCTTTCTTATGTTCTTATGACTAAAACTGCAACCTGTTTACTTTTATGAGAACTGTCAGTAGGCTAAATCCAGAGATGAAAACCAACAAGCATGTGGGCCAAATTCATTCTGAATATAACTTCTTCAAGGTTCATGGCATTGCATAAAGGATTAATTTGTCCCTGTGGAACTGGGAAAAACCTGAACTTGAGCACAGTAGCTGGTTGATTCTTGGACGTATTTCCAGAAGCATAAATTCTAGAAATAAGTCCAAACCAGCTCACATTTACAAAGTGATACAAGATAAAATTTCTTCATCCAGCCTTTGGACTCTGGAATCCCTGCATTCACCACACTGACTATGGTTTATCCATTTCTGTCTTTTACAGATCTGCTGAGGCCAAGGGGTCATGGCATATTTGCTCCCTATGACTGGGAAATGTTGTTGCTCTTAATTTAAAGCATGTAAATTGTAGCCAGATACTATGGCTATGGTTTGCTTATAAATGCTTATCATTATAAAAAGAGCTGTATATAACACTTGTACAATTCCACTGGATGAATAGAGTATCTATCGGTTGCATAGGCTAGTCTCTAAGATAAACCACTTATTCTGAAAGATTTCTGAGTGCCTCTAGGGTGTTCTACTTGTTCAGCCAAGTTTAATGATTTTACAGTGTATCACATAGATTCCGTAGGAAACTGATGCAACCTATGACTAAATCTGTTGTTTATCACAATTTCTGGTTTTGGTACTGTCTGTCTACACATTGAGTTTTGAGTTTCTTTGTGAAATAGAATTTAAAGTGTCAAAACATCAAAGGTACAAGTGCTGCTAGAATAAAAAAAAAAGAATTTTCAAGTATCCCTACTTATTCAGAAGATTAATTAGCAATTATCATGCGAGACCGTCTGTCCCTTGTCCTTCCTTCCCCTCACAGGGCAAAATAATTCAACCAAGTGAGTAAAAGGCATACCAGCAAGATACTGGGAAAATACTCTTCAGTGTCTGCTCATCATTTTATACTAAGAGTATATCTACCTTGGAGCTTGGGTAGAAATATGTGCACTAGCTTTGATCAAGCTAGCATGCTAAAAATAGAAATGTAATTGGGGAACTGGATGGGCTAGCTACCCTGAGTACCATAAGTATGTACCCAAGGCATCTAACCAATCCTGCTGCAGTGGCTACACTGTTATCTTTAGTGCAGTAGCTCAATCAAAACTAGTGTGGATAGATCTACCCAAGCTGCAAATTACACCTCCTGCTCCAGGGTAGACATACCCTTAGACGAAAGGCATGATTATTATTGTAAGAAATCTTAAGCCTAAACCGTTTTGACTCTTAAAATAGTGGTTCTCAACATCTGTTATACTGCAACCCCTCTTTTTATACCAATGCCATTGGAACACCTCTCCACTCTAGCTGGGACCGCGTTCTCATTTAGCAGTATAGGAATGGCATGGGGGCTGGACCTCCCTGGGGTTAAAAACCCCATTGTAATTAAATTTGAAGTCACAGTTGTTGAATAACTAGTTGGTATTGGTACTGGTGAAGGTCATGTGAACAGACCGTTTTAAAATTTCTTCCTGTGTTTCCTGATATTTCCTAATCCATGGTTCAATTGAAATTTTGTGTGAAGTTAGATGACTCAACCATTGCTTAACCAAGAGTTCTCTCTGCTTCAAGAACAGTTGTGTTTAAAATGACATCTGAAGGATAATCCTCCATTTTTTCTGAGTGACATCTCATCTGATCCCAGAACCAGTGAACTTTATGGAGACTACAAGTGTTTTTCATCTACTAGACCCCATATTCTCTTAATGCCTCTGGCTAGTACTGTCTGTGACTTTCCTCAAGGTACATATAAAGAGAGGAGAGGAAAACAAGAGATTAGTAAAAGGGAATGTGTTCCAGCTTCTCTGTGCTGCTCAGAACCTGGTTAGTGATATCCTGGGTATGTGGGGCATGTTGGAGGACAAAGGAGGCAAATTTGTGGTGTGGCGGAACAGCTCTATTTTACCATTTCTCCAAAGTTATGTGGCCCTGTGAGGATCACGGTCAGGTCTGCAGGAGCTTGGCTTGAGAACAGGGCCGCACGGGGCGGGGGGGGGGGACAAGAGGGGCAATTTGCCCCAGGCCCCGAGCCCCACAGGGGCCCCCACGAGAGTTTTTCGGGGCCCCTGGAGCGGGGTCCCTCACTCGCTCCGGGGGGCCCGGAAAACTCTTGCAGGGCCGGGCGCAGGAGCTTCTTCGCTCCCGGTCCTCGCCGGCGGCGGGTCCTTCCGCTCCGGGGCGGAAGGATCCCCCGCTGGCAAATTACTGCCGAAGACGGAGCGGGACCCGCCGCCGAGTTCAGCTCGGTCTTCGGCGGCAATTCGGCGGCGGGGGCCCCTTCCCTTCCGGGACCCGCCGCCGAAGTGCCCCGAAGACCCGCGGCAGGGGCCCCCCACCGCCGAATTACCGCTGAAGACAGGGCTGCACTTCGGCGGCGGGTCCCGCTTCGGCGGTAATTCGGCGGCGGGGGGGGCCCCACCGCGGGTCTTCGGGGCACTTCAGCTGCGGGTCCCTGAACGGAAGGGCCCCCCGCTGCCGAAGACCCCGGGCCCCCGGAATCCTCTGGGCAGCCCTGCTTGAGAATCAGGGAGCTGTATGCCTCCTGTCTCCTCTCCCTCTTTCTCAAGCATCAAGTGGGCCTTGTCACAAGAGAGAACCTGGCCAAAAGTGTATTTCTGAGTGTAAACAGCATCGGTGAGGTAGTGTACTTTGGGGAAATTCTTTGTTCTTTGTTTCCATATTTTAGGCATCCTTTCTCTTAAGCTTCAAATTTTTTTCAGTAAGGCACTATTTTACCTTAATATGAAAAAGCAGTTTTAACTTTTAATGGATATTTAGAATTGGATAGGGGCTGCTGGTGCAGAACATGCTTCATTAATAAATTACTGGCATATGCATTAGCAAAGTAATGCACATGTTTGAAAAGCAGTATCAATACAGTACCTATACCATGATGTCTTAGAATTACTGAGACCTTTGAAATGTGTACTGAACAAAGTACCACTAAATAGTATGAAAATTACCTTTTTTCCCCATGCAATCTACTCTATACAGCATTTGAAAAGGAAATCCTGAATCTCTTCTTTAACATATAATTTTGGTATCTAAAAACAGCACTTGGGATTAGCAGGCTTGTCAGAAAAACGAGGCTTTAGATGTTCAACAAAAACCAACAATCCACCCCCAGCTTTTCAACTGTGTCAGGCGTTATTTGAATCTGCACAGCTGCTTCCAGATAAAGGAATAGGAAATGCAAAGAAAGAGAGAGGTATTATTTTGGGATTTGAGCTGAAAATAAAGTGAAAACCCAACCTGGTTTACATAAAATAATATACATGCTCTGAAAATGGATCATTGGATACTTAGCTCTAGCACTTAAGTATTTGCTAATTGTGTACTCTATTAATCAAGAAGATGTTAAGAAGTTTTCTTAGAACCTACTCCTTTCTTCTGATTTATTCATATTATAAAAAGATAATCACACACACACACACACACACATATATATAAAACTTTTAACCAAAAGATTCCTAAAATGCTTTATTGTTTAGGATTGGAAGGGAGGTATACATTACCCAATTGATACTACAGGGAGGGATAGTTTTATGGAGGTAGAATATAACTACACAAATTTAAATGTGTCCAGTGGATGCTGAAGTTATAATAAATAATAATGATAATCTTCTTAATAGCATGTCCTCACTTCTGGGATCCACTCTGACCCTATCTAAGTCTGATCACACTTGGAAATCAATGTATGATGCTCCTTTTTGGCCACTTTTTTTGCTAACCCCTGCTCTCTACCTCTGTTTTTCAGATACCTGCAAGGTATTTGTTACATGTTCCTTTTGTCCCATAATGTTGTAGTGTTGGGGGTGAGGAGAGTGCATTCAAATTAAATGTTTTTATTTCACGTGGAATGTTTTTATATGAATCTAAGTCAAAATACTATTATGATTTATTAATTATTTATTAATACTATTTATTAAGAATTAATTTTCTTAATAATTAAAAACGATGCTTCTTTAATGCCATTGGGTGCCACTGGATCTTTTAGTGTCCACAAATGATCAGGATGTTGGCTTAAAATCTCTTTCAAAAGATGCCTTCTTCAACAACAAACGGCAGTAATTCATACACCAGTGGGTTTTCTTTGGTTTCCCCTCCAAGTATTGAGCAAGGTCAGCTTTACTTAGGGCTTGTCTATATGGGATGTTACTGCAGGTCAGGGTGTGAATCTACAGCATACTAGCTTGCAACACAGTAACGTCCTGTGTGAACATGGCTACAGTGCACTACAAGTTTTGTAGTGTGCTTTGACTTAGTCCCATTTCAAACAGCAGTAAGTCAAAGTGCACTACAGAATTTTAGTGTGCAGTAGTAGTGCCCACAAGGGATGTTACTGTGTGGCAAGCCAGTGCACTATAGATTGACATCCTGGCCAGAGGCACAGTACAATTCTCTGTAGACATTTTTGAAATCACAGATTGAGGTGTTATTGCTTCAGGCTTCCAAAGAATTATAAATGGGGAAGCACATCTATGTAAAAATCTGAAACAAGTGGGAGAATATCAGCTTGGTATCAACATTAATGTGGCTCATTTATCTATGGTCTAAAATGTCACTAACTTCCAGCTTTTACTTGGCCTCTTGTCACAGAAATATGTAACCTTCTCACTACTGAGGCCACAGGTAAGGCCCCCATCACCTGCTCCTGTCCCAACATCTACTATCACATCAATCTCTCTCCACCCATGAGAGGTCTCTACTCATAATATCTTGGGGAAATGATGTAATAAAGCTTTTTGCGTTCGGGTTCCGTTTTCGGTTAGTCTACTATCTAAAGTCCTAAGTCTCTAGAGTGGGGGTAACACAATAGATTTTTGCAAATACAAAACCTAGTCTTGGTGATACTGGTTACAATCATATGTTTTTAAAAGGATTAATCATTTAATTACATATGCCAATTGCTGAGCCTTTGGCTATGGTACTAGAGTGCAGACTTCAGTAGTGAGCTCTTTATAACTCTTTGAGTGCCCCTCAAAATAGGCACTAATATATAACCTGCTAATACATTCAGCTTTCTGGCTGCCACAAATGCTGACAGAAGTTCCTTTACAATAGTCATTTGTGTAGCTAATTCTGGAAGACATAGTTAAGCAGAAAATGATAAGCAATACAGTCAGTTATGTTTCTTCTGTAGCTGGCTAAAATTGATTTCCATGTAAACTAAAAAGAACTCCACGTTTGGATGTGGATGATATTACCAGCAATAGGTCTGTTAGCCTTATTTAGTATTACTTCTTTCCCTTACCTATCTTCTTCTTCTCTTCTATTTCCATCTCATTTGGGTCTTTATAACCTTCAAACATGATATTATAAAGGGCTTCCTTTCCTAGAAAATGTAGTGGGAATGTATGCATTCCAATCTATGAGTACCTCTCTGTGTATAACTAGTGCTTGGAATATTTGTCAGGCTGTTTCTCTATGTTTAATAATTAAAAGGGAGAGAAAATTATTTATAAAGAAGAGTTCTCTCTAGCTTACCAGGTCTTTGTAACTACAGTTGATCTAATGATTCTTTAAAGGTTCAACAGTATTTTTCTAAATAGAAGCACCAACTTTGGTCCTCCAGGATTCCTGGCATCATGTTGTTTGTTGTTCACAAATATTAGGATAGTTGGCTTGTATATAACTTGAACAAAATTTGTCTATTTTTGTTTCCTTTTTCTTCACCTCAGTTTGTACTTTGTGAGTTCCTTGGAGGAGGGATCATCCTTTTTTCAGTGTCTGGACAGTCTCTCAGATGTACTGGGTTCTATCATAAATTAATAATTGTAATCATTCTTGAAAATATTAATGAATTTCTATATTTTCACAGATTTTAGTACAAATGCTTATCTGAAAACTTATTTCACAAGTGCATTATTCATGAATCATTATCTTTCTATTTAAAATGTGCAGTTATTCAACCAAGAAGCAGAAACAATACCATGTGATTTAAGTGACCAATCCTATCATATAATGAATACTAAATAGCTGTTCATGAATAGCATATATGCTGAAAATTATTCATCAAGGTTGTGCAGCAAGTACTTACAAATAATGAATACATTAAAAGAAAAATCAGGATTCTTTGCCAACAATTTGCTTAACAAGAAAAGGGCTAATTTCATGAATATATTTCATAGCTCTCTTGATAATATTCCAAAAAGTAAAATGAAAAAAGTAAAATGATCACAATTTGAGCATGTTGGAGATATGATCTTTTCAGTAAGTAAAGCTAAACTAATACATTTTTCAATTTTTACTATATGAGTAAACAGTGAAACGGGATGTCGTCTGCAAACATCCTATATCTCATTGTGTACCAGTTGGTACGGGTTCCATTAATTTTCCAGTACTTTTATCCTTATTGTTGACCAGATAATCTTGCTGTCTTTGTTTTCTATTAATTTCTAATGTGTGTATTTTCAAGTATGGACTGAATACTTTTTGTAAGCAAATTGAAAAGCATTTTTAGTCTGACCCTTCCATTTGTATTTAGAGAACAGGGCTCCTATTCAATGAGAAATCCATAGGAATAAAATCAGAAACTAATTACATTACATCTGCTTCTGTATGATCTTACCATTATGGGATTTAATCTTTCAGTGTAAAAGAAAATCTCTCCATGAATCATATAAGTTTCACAGCAAAAGAAACAGTATCTAATTCTTTTTTTTATTTTTGGTTGTGAGCAGCTGGTTGAAATGCAATGTGAGTTATAATATACTTTGCACTTCTCTGGCATCTTCTATTAAAAAATCTGAGCATGTTACACACGCTACCAAAGTAGGCTTCATAACAAGTAGAGTTAAGTAAATAATGGATTTGCTGGCAATTCTGAAAAATCAAGAAAGTTTCATTTGGGGTTACATAAAATATATATTGTTTTTGTTATTTGATGAATTGCAAGGTCAAAAATTTCAAGTGAGGTTGACATGAAACTTTTTTTTAATCTGTTGAAATTTGTTGTTTCCATTTTAACAAAAGCAAAGGGGAGGACTAGATTCACAAAACATTTGGGAGGAGAGTGATGAGGATGATCACTCCCTTGTCATTCACCATGGAAATTCATAGATGTTCATAATGACAATGAATAGTCATTTGTTCAGGGAAGGTGAATGAGAATGACTCTATAACCTTTTGGATATGGCATTCATCCAAGATGTCGGAGACCCAAGTTTGAGTCCTTGCTCCAGTGTCTACTTAGTTATCTATACATATAGTGGTACAACTTCAATAGAAGAAATTTAGAAAGACCCATTCTACAATATCTCATAGCCCAGTGGCTAGGCTGCTGTTCTCCTGCACTGTAGAAGACCTAAGCTCAAATCCTTACCTCTCAGGTGGTGGGAGGGGAATTGAACTATGGTCTTCCGCATCCTGGGTGAGTTCCCTTAACCACTGGGCTAAAAGTTATAAAGGAGTTGTTATTCTGCCCTTCCTACAGCTATTTTGGTGAATCTAGTCCTCCTTCACATATACTATCTTACATTTCTGCATATTTTTTTTATTTTGTGAGCTCAACAGAAATTTGCAAATAGTTTCAGATGAACTGAAAATGCATTTTTGGTGAATGAATATTCACCAGAAAAATTTCACCCAGCCCTAATAACTGTTTAAGGTAAGTATTATTATGATCCTATGCTTTGATAGCTGGATTGGTCTCCTTTTGAGATTTAAATTCTCTCATCAGAAAGTGTTGACATTATTTAAGATTAGCAAATCATTGGTGTATATTCTGTATATATATTGTCATATTTCAGTAATAGATAAAGCTCACCTTTATTGCAGGGGAGAATTTCTTACACTGCTACTTTGCCATTTTCATAACTTGTTTTCCAGGAGTATATTCTGAGTTTGATCAGGTTCATGGTCATGTCATGCTCCACAAGACCTGCTCTGAGGAAAAAAATGGAGTTCATATAAGTTACTTTCAATAACCCTGGAGTGAAACTGAGGAAATATAATTTCATTATTCCATTTAAAATGTGCACTAAGCCATTTTAATTACATTCTCCTTTTCAAGTAACTCAAACATTCTGAAAACTAAAGACCTGATTTTGCTCTCTCACACCAGTGTAAATCATGAGTAATTATAATTGTCAACAGAAATATGCTCATCTAAATTTAGAGTAAATTAGAGCAGAATGCAACATTGTGTCTATATCCTTATTAAGCTGTTATACCAGCAGGGAATTTACTTTGTTCACACTGTATGTGTGTGTGTATATATATTATAGGTAGAACTGGTAACAATGCCTATAGATATGGTTGCCTAACACTATCCATTCCACCCATGGCAGAGCTGGGTATACATCCCAAGTGCTTAACAGGACAGACACAGATCTTATCCTCTTAGTTCTGTTGCCTTTCAGACTCAATGTGCCAAATCTCTGTGCTGGTTGTGCTATCTGTAACCGGCAGATTACACTCACTTCCAGAGCCAGGAATATAAACCAGAAATCCAGATTCCCTATATTTTTGTCATTGCTGCCAAACTACTGCTGTAAGCCAATGCAAAGAAAGTATATGTTGCATCCCCCTTTAGTGACTGGTCTACATACAGGGTAACTGATACTGCCAGTTACTCTTTCAGTTCAAATGCCAGAGGTCTATCCACTGATCCCTGAAAGTAACCAGTTCAGGGGGTAAGCATGGTTCCATATGATGGAGTTCTGATTGGTTATTTTATTTGTATTTAGCTTTTTTTAAAAAAATAGGATTTTTGGGGGTAGGGGGAAGAATCGATTTAAAAAGAATGTTACTCAAACACGGAAAGGTTAAGAAATAATAGAATTAAAGTTGCCCATGAAACCTTATTCTGTCTCCTTGTACATAGGGATTATAATGTAAACTTTAATTACATGATCATATACTGTTCCTAGAGGAGTCAGGATTGTGTGTCCATCTTTCCACACAAGCAGATTTTTTTCACCACTGGGGACATACCAGTGGAACACAAGCAGTGATCCCCTCCCCCGTACTCTTCCCCCCCCCATACTTTAAACATGCTTATAAGACATATTTATATTAATGTATGTGGTCATCCAAGCAAAGGATTTCTAACACTTTATATAGTAATACAAACAACCTACATTATAAGAATAGAAAATGCCAGAAATAAGGTTGCCTGTGTAACTTTAATTAGGCCTCCTTTTGCCTGTGCATTGTGAGACAGTCTTTAATTACACAATCACAATCTACATTCTCCATCTTGCTCTGGTGATGAATTGGGATTGGGTAGTGAAAGAAACTGTTGCCTGTGGCATATGGTGAATGAGCCAGGGGGATTGCAGGAAGAGAGAGGGAGGTCTCATGGTTAAGGTAGTTGAATGTCACCCTGGAGAATTGGATTTTGTCCCTAACTCTGCCACAGAGTTCCTGTGTGATGATGGGCAAGTCACTTAGACCAAAGTTATCACAGATAGTTGCTAATTGTGTGTGCCTCAATTTATGGCTGCTCAATTTGAAACCCTGGGGTCTGATTTGCAGAAATATTGTGTGCTCACAGTTGCAAGTGAAGTCTGTGGGAGCTTTGCTTTGAATATATCAAATACTGTATAATGTTAAGTACTCTGGAAAAAAAACAGGTCTTGGGTATCTCAAATTGGGCACCCAAAATTGGTGGATACAGACATTAAGATCAAAAGTATTACCTCAGTGCTCCATCTGGAAAATGGGAATAATACTAACCCCTCACCTCATAAGTATGGTGTGAAAAATAAAGATTTAATATAAATCTGGCTTACTAGGTGCTCCTTTGTTGTCACTGAAAGGCTGGCTGTGGGTGTTTCCCAACCTCACAACATATTTCAGTAACACACACAGAGCAATACTTCACAACTTCACATATAGTAATAGTACATACAATTCAACAGGATATTAATGTTCAACAGATCATGACTTCTCAAATGATACCTCACAAGGCATATTTGTACAAAACATATCATAATCATATCACAGTGGTAAATATGGGGGTTCCAGGGTGCTATTTTGAGGCAGAGTGTCACAGACTGCCACCTTAATAATATTGTTTAAGATAAATTTTTGTGTATACATATATATACAATAGCAAAATCTGATATTTGAAGACCAGACTTTCAATAACTTTGGAAACATCATTGCAACAATGTTATAATTCATAAGGATATAAGTAATGGATTACATTGAAATATATTCCCCAACATTTTACACACAAAATGATATCCCTTTCATGACCGCAATCCTTTTTCACAGCAGTTTACTACTCCTGTGTCTCAGAGATTCATGAGCTATGCAGGGCTTGTGAAAATAAGATTCCCATATTGTTCGGCAGCAGCTTTTAAAAGAACAGAAGTGGTGGGCTATATTAGAAAATATAGAATAGAGCCAATAAGTCACCATTATAGGGTACCATTATAGGGTTCACCATTATAGGGTTCATATTCAGAATGCATTGTTTATAACTATGAGTGTGTGTAATTATATATAATCTACCTAGATAATTAGATTGTTGCATATCACAAATGCAAACAAAGGAGATTTGCAAATGTGAAAATGGCAGTTAAGTGCACAGTTTCCTTTGAAAGTCAATAGGAGTTGCTTCCCCCATTTACACTTCTTAAAAGTTTCCTGAAAATAAATAAATATATCTAAGGGCTAGAAGCATTATACTGTATTTTGAAATAAAAGGTTAAATTCTACAGAGAAATTCTAGAGCCACTGGAGATGAGCTGTTGCTCAGCACCCACACACTAAATACCCCTCAATCTAACCACTTAGTATGTCTGTATATTTGGAAGGTTTCTTGTACTTTTTGGGCACTACCTCAATCTCAATGAATAATAATACTTAGTAGACTTCATGCATAGTACAGAATGCTTTATAGAGAGCATCTCATTTGTAAGCTTAAGGAGAAAAGGAAGGTTTTAAGATTCATAGGTATTAGGGCTAGAAAAGGCCATTTAAGTCCTCCAGTTTGATCCAATTGCCTTCATTTGGCAGGACTATTCCCTATATCATTCCCATGACTGTTTTACATAATCTGCTTTTGAATTAGTGGGCATGATATAGGGAGTTGTTTTGCCAAAAGCAGGGAGTCAGATCAATCTATAGGACTTCAGTGGCCTTTTTTAGACCTGCCATCTATAAATCTTTAAAATTTCCTTTTTATTTTTTGATTAATTCTTTATTCTCTCTCTCTCTCTCTCTCTTCAATATCAAGGATATTGTACACTGCATTATGTTTTAGCGTTTTGTATATGGTGTGTTGTAGCAACAATTTGATATGCAACTGTGAGATCGATTTATTTTCTTTCTTGTATCAATGGACTATTCTGTTGACAGCATAAAGGTAAATATTTCAGAATGCTTGCAGCTAAAGCTATACCAAGCTTTCTCTAATGCGTCAATTTTCTAATGTCAGACCTGTTACATAGGTTTGTTTAAGCTAAGGTGGTTGTGCTTAAAGGACCTGGTATTCTTTGAGACAACATGGTTATCCAGGAAACAATGGACATAAAAGACCTCTCCATAACACTTGTCACTGAGAGTGACTGGTGATTGGCTGAAGTTTAGTGAGGTTGGAGTCCAGAAGTTAAAAAACTTGCCCCAGCTTTTCAACAGCCAATCTAACCTTTGAGCTTGGGTTAGACAGACATCTGCTCCAGCTTTGGAAGATTTAGTCATCATGGGACTGAAGTTAGCCTAGAGGCTTACTTTGGAGAGAGAGGCCTGCTCCAGTGTTGGAAGATTTAGACAGAGGGGGACTAAACTTGCCTTGGGAGCATAGTTTAGGCAGGGGCCTGTTCCAGCCTTGAAAAACTGTCTTGATCCTGGAGGCCTGGCAGAGGCTGTCAGCTTGGAAATATTTTTCTTCAGCCTATAGAAAAGCTTGTCCTAACACAGGGGATTTTCAACTTGGAGCTAATTTTTTACAAGGTAGATGTGGGAATTTTTATAATTTTTAAATTATTCTAGGTCCTGCAGGACCTAAAATTACAAGTCTATTTTTAATACTCCTGAGTCTTTTCTGATTTTCCCTCTGCCCCCCCTTCACAGCATTTGCATCTACAACCCACAGTTCACATGGTATATAGCAGGGGTCTCAAACTCAAATGACCACGAGGGCCACATGAGGGCTGGTTCACACACATCCCCTCGCTGCCTCTGGCCCTGCCCCCACTCCACTCCTTCCATGAGGCCCCGCCTCTTCCCACCCCTTCCCTACCCCCATTCCAACCCCTTTCCTGAAGTCCCCACCCCAACTCCACTCCCTCCCTGCCCCCAGAGGGTGCATGGGGGTGTGGCAGGGGCTCAGATTAGGGAGTTGAGGTGCAGCAAGGGATTGGGGTGCAGGCAGGGATAAGTATTAGCAGCACACAATAAGTAGGGTGCAGGCATACTTATCCTACACGATAAGTAGGGTTCAGGGATAAGTAGGGTGCAGGCAGGGATAAGTATTAGCAGCACACGATTTCTAACGGCTCAGATCAGGGAGTTGAGGTGCAGCAGGGGATTGGGGTGCAGGCAGGGAGCTCAGGGTGCAGAAGGGGTATGGGATGCAACAGGGGGCTCAGGGCATGGGGTTGGGGTGTAGGATGCAGCAGGGGGCTCAGGGCAGGGGGTTGAGGTGTGGGCAGGGAGTTGGGGGGTGGGGTGCAGGAGGACTTTGGGCTCCAGGATGGCAGCAGTGCTGGCCCTGGTCCGGGAAGTAGCTGGGACCGTGTCCCTGCGGCCCCTGGGGGAGGGGGGATGCAGGGCTCTGCACGCTGCTTGCCGCGCCTCCAGGTACCTCCCCAGAAGCTCCCATTGGCCACGGTTCCCCGTTCCTGGCCAATGGGAGCTGCGGGGGGGGCGGTGCAGGAAGCCAGGGCAACACACTCTGCTTCTCCCCCCACCCCTGGCCACAGGGACATGGGTGTAGTTTGCCCACCCCTGGCCTGGAGGTAGGCCGGCAGGGGGCGGACATGGGCCGATTGGCAGGCTGCAGGGAAATAGCCCTGGCCCACGGGCCACATGTTTGAGACCCGTGGTATATAGCTATGTGACAATAAGCAAAGTGGTTACGTTTCTATGTATCTATATAAATCCCAACTGCTGATAAGACTACAAAATGCAAGGGTGCTGGAACGAGGAGTGATAGGGGTGCATCAGCACCCCCTTGCTTGAAGTAGTTTCCGTCATATACAGGGCTTTGTTCAATGGCTTTCAGCACTCCCAACATACAAATTGTTCCAACTCCACTGGCAAAAGGCCAATTTTTTTATATTGAGGTGATTACAGATAATCTGTTATTGGACAATGATGGAAGGGAGAAAGAGGTGCTTGATAAAAGACTAATTGTGGGACAAGGATATATTTAAATTCAGGAATGATCACAATTATGCCTTCCTCCACACCTAGAGTCATAGAAATTCTTAAAAGAAAGGATGTCCTATAGATGTGTGGGGTAATGGCATTGAAAAAAGAGAACTGCACTGAGTGCTAAGTCTCATTAGGTCATTGTGACATTAGACAGAATGTGAGTGTTTTTTACTTTGGGTGTTTATGTTTGAGAGGAGTGCTGAAGCCTGATCAGTGCTCGCTATAGAGGTGTGGTTAATGTAACAGTGTGGCCTGGGGGAATTGGAAAGGGAGGGTAGTTCCTAGGGGAGACCATAATATATATATTTATTTTTTTTTGGGGGGGGGGACAATAAATGAACTTTGTGGATACCAGGATGATATCTTTGTACTTCTTTCAAGAGAGTAGTGTTAGATTCTTATCACTGTGCAAGAGCTTCTCAGTGGAAAAGACAATTCTTAAGGCAGGTTGCGTGTGTGTGTTCACTGCAGCCAGCTCTTCTTTAAAATAGATAAGAAAATAACATACTTGATATGTTCACAGAGGAGGTTTTCAGTAACTTCACATATTAAGCAAATAGTCAGATGAGAGATACTTGTCTTGTTGCAGGCATTTTTGCCTCTTACAATGGTGCCGTGACAATTGTTTGTTTCACGAGTGTTTCACTTTCAGAACTAGAATACTGTACATAAGAAAAGTTTGGAGGATCTAAAAGTGTGAAATTGTTACTGAATGTTATCTGAAGAAACTTGATGAGATCTACGATGGATACCGAGATGAAGGGATTCTCCTAATATTGTACTGTTCTTCTTAATGCCCTGCTTTCCTATCTTATTGGTTGCCGATCATTCTCTTGAGGTTATTTTTACTTTCTTTCTTTTACACTAAAGTGGGTTCTCTCCCTGGTGATGATCCAGAGTCAACTGGAATCAATATACATCTTTCTATTGACTTCAGTGGGCTTTGGATCAGGTCTCCTGAGAAACTAAAGTTCACAATGTCTTTACTATTCTATTGTCTAACAGTTTCATGACAGAGAGTAGCCATCGATAACATCCACAAGGTGCTATAAACTTGTGCACATCACAATGTAAATGGTGAAACTCAACATGTTGTTAATGGAATCTCTTTGCTAATATGTCAGGTGGCTTCGAGAATGGTTACATCAGTCAGGAAATCCTTGAGTATGGCACTCTATACTGGTATCAGTTTGATAAGTATTAGCAGCACACGATTTCTAATGGGTTTCTAAAAGCCTCCAAATCTGAGTAAATAGACTTTGTAAATCACTATTCATTCAGAGCTATTTTTTTTGGCTCTTGTATTTCTACTGCACCCAGAAAAGGGTCAGAAATGGTAGTAGATGGAAGACTGACATAAGAGTTATGCACACAAAAATAAAGTTCCTCACATGGTCTGCTCTGTCTACAGTGTTTCCCAGTGCAGATCATTTGAGACACACATTTTAAAAAAACAATAAAGCACACATATTTTAAAGATGGATTCATAGAAGAGAACACTAAAGTTAAAGCAATTCTCCCACTAGAGGTATTTACACTGGAATGTGCAAATTAGTTTAATTCATTGGTGGTGGGAGCTCTGAAGTCATGAGCAATATGTAACTGATTATGGAGAGCAAGCTTGTTGTTTATTTACTTAGGTCTTTATTAAATGTATAACCAATAACTGTAACTGCTTAAAGACCTGATTCTGTAAGATAACAGGTGAATTCCTACTGAACTTGGTGAAAGTTGAGGATACTAGCACTCAGGGACAGATTTCTGCAGTGTGTTCCCTGACATTTCTCTTTTACCTCTCAACGTTTCTCAGATGAAGTTACGTGTTAAAAATTGATAAACTAATGTGGTTCACAGCAAGGTTTTCTTTTGTAACCTTGTGAAAATTGTCCAGGCAGGAAGTTTTGGTTTGATTAGATGAACAAATGGCACACATCTGTAAATATCTTGAGCACCTGGAAAGTATTCATTGCACAACATTTTCCTGTGGTTTTTCTGCTGTGGCAAAAATGTGGTGCCTGGGTGCCTAAGTTTGGTTATGTTAATAGAAATGTCCTGATTCTCAGAGGGTGCTGATCAGTGGGAAGTCCCTGGGAGTTCACAGCACCTCTGAAAATCGGATGCCTAACCATAGATTTAGGATCTGATTTAAAAATCACCCGAGTGACTCAGGAGAACAAGTTTCTTTAAAAATCAGTAGGAAATGTGCTATCAAGTGACTTAAAAAATTAAGGGTAAATTTTTCAGAAGGGTCTAACTTTGGATGCCAAGGTCTGAAAATTTTTGAAAATTTAGCCTTAGATTTTAAAAAAGAGATTTTTATGAATTATGGACCTTATCTAAACATCCTGTATTGTATTCTATCACATTATATAAATCACAATCATAGTCAATCAAAACGTAACCTTATTGAAATGAAGAGTTTTGATAACTTGCCGTTGAAAATTTCATTAAAATCTATACATTTGCACAAATCATTTTGATTTTGTTGTATCGGCATTTCTGGTGGAAAATTATTCCCTTTGAAAATTTTCAACCAGCTCTAATCTTTCCCTTTTAAAATACTGTTCCTTACCATTTAAAAAACTACCCTCTTGTTTTTACTGAAAGTGCTAGGGTAGAGTTTCAAAGGTACAAATGTCACTTAGGCACTTAATTCCCTTCAGAAGTCAGTGATATTTGGCTATAAGGACAATTAGGTAGATTTTGAAAGTAACAGGTTCAATCCTTAGCATTTAAAACAAGGGTTCACCCAGTACTGCTGGAACATATTGTTTAATTTGAAATCTGACTGATACAAAAGTATGAACTATTCATGTATTTCACCATACAAAACATACACTATTTACAAAAAACAAAACAAAAAATCTACTTTTGAATGTAATTATAAGAATAAGAATCATGTATTAATACTGTGTCTTCATATAAGTTTACTTAGGGTTACTTAGCAATTTCTTTTCCATTAAAGATGAATAAATAGCAGTTTAGTGAATTTCCAGTAATCCAATATTAATAGCCCCTGGGGAATGTTATTTCTAACATTGCTGGCTGTATTTGATTCTTGCTAATTCTTCAGAGCTTATCAGGATAACAAAGCATCATATGACTTTAATTCTGAATACATTTTTGGTTTAGTTTTTAAATAGTGAGATATTATCTTGGACTCTTCAATTTAGTGTTCCTGATAGAAGGGAGAGTCCATCATTCATTTGAATTTTATATGTCTGATCATGCAAAGTGCTGAGTGCCTCCTGTGGTACTATACTGAGCTCGGTTAGTACCCAATAAAGGGATCAGGCTTTAAAATAGCTTTGCCCTTAATCAGTATTCCAATTTGTAGTTCCTTTTACTCAGTAAATAAGCCTGCATGGAGAGCCATTGATTACTGCTTAATTCTGTAGGAGATTTTTCATTCTACCATGCTTGAGTATTTCTTTTGTTTCTATTTCCTTTGTAGTTTTAGGCTAAAATTTTCAAATGTTGAGTGTCTAAAGTTAGGCACCCTAAATCCATATTTGGGCACCTAAATACAAGTGGACTAATTTTTCAGCTGAGTTCTTGCAGATGTAGCTGAACTCAGTGGGAAATGTGGGTGCTGATCATCTCTGAAAATCAGCTCACTTGTATTTAGATACTTACAAATGGATTTCAGTTTGTAACTGTCGACACTCATGTTGGAAAATATAATTCTTAATCTTCTCTGCTTGTTCTTTGCATGGAAAAACTTCCTAATAATGTACATGAAGCCTCTAAAGCTCCGTATATTCCAGCTATTCCATACACTCCACTTATTATGGTCACCCACACATATAATGCAAAACCATAGATATTGTTCCATATTGAACCAACTTTTGATTTTGTTGAAACACCATCCAAAAATAGTCAAAACATTTCACTTCAATATTTTCTAAATGAAACATCTTGACATCTTGATTTTGAAATTTCCTTCCATTTTTATGAATTTCATTTATAAACATTTTAAAATATTAAATGTTTGAAATGGAAAGAAAATGTTTTCTTTGACCTGAAATAACAATTTCCAACTTTTTGATCGGCTGAAAAGTTCAAAAATATTCATTTTCGGGTTGATCCAGAACAATTTTTTTTAATTGCAAGTGAACCAAAAAAATACATCTCTTGCACACACGATTTATCATGAACCTTTATCATGTTTTTGAGGGAGATCCAAGTTAAAATACTGGCACCACATCACCTTCAATCTTCAGTTCAGTGAATCTGACACCTTTACCAATTCATAAATACAACTTTAAAATAAATGCACACTACACAGTATAAATTATTTTAATTTACAGGGACTAAGTAACTGGAATTTTCAAGGCAATGGATATTAGAGAGGTTATGATCTCAAAAACTTATTTGGCTGAGAAGTCTGGGTGTCTTGTCTTGAATGGCAAATGTTTGTCAACAAGCAAATCCCAACAACTGAAATTTAAGTTGCTGTTGGAGGAAGTGAGTGAGGAGAATTTGAGTAGGATGGGTAACTTGGTACATTTGCTATTTCCCAATATAAGAACATAAGAAAGGCCATACCGGGTCAGACCAAAGGTCCATCTAGCCCAGTATCTGTCTACCGACAGTGGCCAATGCCAGGTGCCCCAGAGGGAGTGAACCTAACAGGCAATGATCAAGTATATCTCACTGTAATGCTCCCTCGCTCTCCCAGTTGGAGGGAGACCACTCAGGGCTTTTGCAGTAAATAGTCAATACCAGGCTTTAGCCTGGACTGGGGTAGCTCACGTAGTCAGCACTTAACTACAGTCTATCAGGGCTGGCTGGGGCCTGGGCAGAACTCAGGCAACCAGCAAACCCATAGTCTCTCAGGGCTGGCGTTGGCCTGGGCGGCACGCAGGCAGCCACTAAACAAAACAGTCTCCAGGTGAGCTAGGCCTGGGCTTCTGTAGACTCAGGGTGCTAGCAAGCAAGCAGTCTTTCAGGGTCAGCTTTGGCCTGGGCGAGGCTAAGGCAGCCAGCAAACAAACAGTCTCTAAAGGTGAGTGGTAAGGGAGCTCTTGTCCTGTGCTAGTGCCTCGTTGCACCGTGTAGGGGGTCAGCCACCCAGGGTGGAGTGGCAGGGGGATGCGGGCCCACCCTACTCCACTGCATACCAGCCGAGGGCCCTGGCAGGGGCAGGATTGGCTGCTCCTGTCTCGGCAGGGATCCAGCCGCAACACGCCGACTGAGCCACACCGGGCTCTGCAGCCAGCTGCTCCGTGGCTGCCCCTGGGCTATTTCCTGCCTCTCCGGGGTTTGGTACCTGCGGCCTCCAGGCCTCTTCTGGCTCTTTGGGGTAAATGGCAGCGGATACTCCAGGCCAGTCCTTATCCACGTCTGGGGATTGGGAACAGCCAGGCACTGGCTCCTCTCGGGGCCTCTGGAGAACAGGCCGAGCATCCTCCTCCGTTGCAGGCTCTCCCCCAACTGTGCTGCAGGGCCAGCCTCTTATACTTCCGGCCATGCCCCCGTACTTCCAGCAACGAGCATGTAATGCTCCTTCACTCTTCCAGTCGGAGGGAGGCCACTCAGCCTCACTACACTCACGCTTCCAGGAAGCATGATTCTGGGCATAGGTCACAAGAAAAGCAAAGTATGCAGCATACAGAAATATTGCTAAAATAAAAGACTGCTTGCCTGCACTAAATGAGAATAACTGACCTGAAAACCCAAGACCGAACACTGCACTTTGTGTACTGTGTATAAGTTTTCACTAGAGAATATGAGTTTTCAAACTGTCAGAGAAATTTCTGTTCAGGATATTCCCAAAGGAGCCAGTGGTTTAAACTTAGACTTCACAATGGCACTGACTACAGCTGAACTGGCAGATGTCAGAGCATGTGACAAGGGAGACCAGGCAGAACTGAAGGAGAGCATCTCTTATAAGGTACAGAAAGAGACTAGATTAACTGTTCTCCCCGCCCCCTCTCCCCTGAAAAAAAAATAGAAATATATCCATGAATCAAAGTTGTGTACATGCTTTCTGGTATTAAACATCATTTGATGTATTATATTAAACTACTCTCAAGAAGGACTAATTCAATGTGTAAAATGCTTCTTTTCCCTGATGATTTACAAAACTGTCTCTGAACAAACAATCTGTACAGAGTAAAGAAAACAAAGTTAAAACAAATTAATCAGCTATTTCCTTACTTTGCTTACTAGTGTGCTGTTTGAGCCTCAGTGCACACTTCTTTGTTTGTTACTGGATAGAGTCAGATCTGCTAATTGGTTTATAGGGAGCGTATAAGAATCTGTTCAATAAAGAAAAAAACACATGAGCAAATCCTTAGGGAGCATCATGATGACACAACATACATCTAGACTGAAAGGACTGAAAATGCAAGCAAGTTTAAAATGTATGATATATAATTCACGACTAAGAAATCTGTAAAGTTTAAGAGGAATGACTGAATCATAATAAAGTACTTCAGTGTATTCATCACATTGAAATTAAGGGTACAGAATTAGACTGAAGGACTCAATGAGACAATTCTAGTTCTCATTCCAGCATCTTCTCATTTTAAAATAGTGAAAATAAACTGTCTTAATTCAAGATTTAGAGCCAGATCATCCAACCCTTACTTGTGTGAATAATCCCAAAGTATTAAATGGGACTACTCACGTGAATAAAGATTGCTGGATTGAGGCTTTACATAAAAATATTTTATCTGCCACAGAAAAATTGACATATTCTGAAATTTAGAATTATAAATTTACAATTAGTGATGTGGAATTCAATACTAGGGAAATTTGCAGCAGTGTGAAAAATAAATAAGGAAACAGTAGCAATTTATGTAGCAAATGGCCTTTTTGAGACCTAATGACAATTGCAGCCATAACTCATGAACAAAATGAGTTTTTTTCTATATATAATAGATGAAAAGGTAATATATCTGTATATTGTATGTTATCTAGCTAAATATTGGGAATTGTTTCTGTTGTGGAGTTGTTTGTTCACTGTGTAACTTTGAATATATCTACATATATCCACATATCTACACCAGCAACACCATCACAGGACCTAACCAGATCAGCCACACCATCATCATCATCACCACACCACCACCCCCAAATATAATATATATGCATATGCATGCATGCTCTGCCTCTGCTAATCGCCAAACTGGACAGTCTCTCTCTAAGGAAAAGGATGGACAACAACAAGACATTATTAAAAATGGCATATAAAAAACCTGTGTAGAGAACACTTCCAACCTCCTGACCACACACATAGCATTTAAGGTGGCCATCCTCCAGCAAAAAAACTTTAGGACCAGACCAGAGAGAAACTGCTGGCTCTCCAGTTCATATGCAAATTTAACACATCAGTTTAGGACTAAACAAAGACTGTGAATGGCTTGCCAATTACATCTCCCTCCTTGGTTTTCACACAGCTGCTGGAACAGGGCCCCCCTCCCTCCTGATTGATCTAACCTCGTTATCTCTAGCTTGCTTCTTGCTTGCTTATATATACACACCTGCTCCTGGAAATTTCCACTGCTTGCATCCGAAGAAGTGGGTATTCACCCACGAAAGCTCATGCTGCAAAACATCTGTTAGTCTATAAGGTGCCACAGGATTCTTTGCTGCTTCTGTGTAACTTTGGATAACTTTTATTATCTTTTTTTAATATCCCTTTGACCTTTGCATATCAGGTCCTGGAGGCTCATATCAGGGTTTTGTAAACATAGGTTTAGAATTTTCTTGTTAATTATCTTGTCCTACAAGATACTGGGTATCCTTTCCTGATGCTGAGAGCCCTCAACTCAATAGGACAGCCTACTGGAGACATTTATAAAATGTTTATTGCCATACTTATCTAAGAGTCTGGTTCTTGGTAACATGTTATAATACTCCACAAAAATCATCATGAATTCCTAATACTGCAACCATTTTGGTTTATCGGAAATAGAAAAAGAAACACCGTTGCTTGTCATGGGACCAGTTCAATATAAGAACAGTCATACTGGGTCAGACCAAAGGTCCATGTAGCTCAGTATCCTCTCTCCCAACAATGGCCAATGGCAGGTGCTCCAGAGGGAATAAAGAGAACAAGTAATCACAAATGGTCCATCTCCTGTTGCCCATTCCCAGCTTCTGGCAAACAGAGGCTAGAGACACCATCCCTGCCCATCTTGGCTAATAGCCACTGATGGACCTAACCTCCATGAATTTATCTAGTTCTTTTTTTATCCTTGTTATGGTCTTGGCCTTCACAATATCCTCTGGCAAAGAGTTCCACAGGTTGACTGTGGGTTGTGTGAAGAAATATTTTGTTTGTTTTAAACCTGCTGCCCATTGATTTCATTTGGTGATCCCTAGTTCTTGTATTATGAGGACTAAATAACACTTCCTTATTTACTTTCTCCACACCAGTCATGATTGAATAGACCTCTATCATATGCCCCCTTAGTTGTCTCTTTTCCAAGCTGAAAAGTCCTAGTCTTATTAATCTCTCCTGATATGGAAGCTCTTCCATACTCCTAATTATTTTTATTGCTCTTTTCTGTATAGATATAAGCCCTCTTAAATGTATGTTGTAAACATTTTTCAAAGCCTCAATTCCTTTGTTCCTAAAATATCACATAAATACAGTAAATATGCAGTATTGAAGTCACTGAGAGTTTTGCCCTTTACCTCAAGGGAGTAGATTGGTACTTGGTTATTCTTCACATTATTTGTGGTATGAAAAAGTATAGAGTAGGGTGCTGCTATAGAAGCTTCTTTTGTGGTGTGTGCAGGGAGATGCAGACTTGAATCTTGCAGGTGTCATATAAGAGTTTTCAGATTTCCTTCTCCAGTTGCCAAAAGAGGAATCTAAACACTAAACGTAACCACTGAAAAGGCCAAATAACTCCAGAATTTTTAATAGTTCTATTTACTGAATTTGTCCAACCACAAACCTACGTTAGGGTATATATCAATGTAACAACAGCTGTTCTAATAAAAACTACTGAGGCACCTTTTCGTGTAAAGCAATAAATCCCCATTAAAAAGTTATAGAAAGAAAAATTGCAAGAGTCTGGTTTTAAAAACAAAATCTCTCTCTCTCTTTCTGAGTCACCAGTGGTTCTGATTGATTAGCAGAAAATTTGCATTTTCACACAACTCCTACATCTCTGACAAAGTCCACCTAGTCTACTTTGGTCTTGGTAGTCTGGCACTTTTTTCTTAGTTTCTCTTCCTCTTCCTTTAAAAAAAAAAAAAGGGGGGGGGGGAGGGACATGAGACAGACCAGAGCAAAAATTGCCCAGTTTTTTGTACTTCATAGAAAATAGTGTGGCACAGCTACAAAAGTTTTTTATAGTTTAAATAACTTCCATCATCAATATTTGGATGTTGTATCAAAAACTTACCTAAACCTTCTGAAGTCTTGATCTACCTCTCTAGTTTTCTAATTTCATGTACTTTTCTCCAAACAAAAGTAAATTACTTACCTTTCCTCAGACTGTACTTACCTCAGATCCTCCACATTGATTCCACTTCCTAGTACAGTCAGGAATAAGCATACAGCTTATGGTTTGTGTGTTACACCTGGCATATCTGTATTACTGGAAGTTTCTAATTTTAACTGCATGTATAATACCTACATAAGAGAAAAGTGTCACCATCCTATATAGGTGCAAGAGGCCCACGAACAATGGTGCAGTTGCAGTTCTACTGGAAGGAAAGGATTCTACTAACTAAAGCCGTCAGATGGTTGGACATCACTTCAGATACCCTGTTTACAAAATAGCATTGGGATGATTTGGGGACAGAGGCTAGTGGATCTGCAATTATGCATATGTATGAGAAATCTTGTGGAGAGGCCCCACCAGGGTCTCAGCCCTACAACAGGAAGTGAGCTGTTATAATGGCTCTTTCACCATTCTACACCCTGTCCACTGGCTGTTGGGCATGGATTTAAAACCCTCATCTATTGGTATATCTCCATGCAAAGACCATTTAGTCAAGCTTTGCCTCTGTGTGTGCAGTATTTCACACTAAGCTAGTATACAGTATAACTGTGCATTCAGTTTATTAATGTAGTAGCGATAATATAGTAACTGTAGTTTATGAGCATTTAAAATTGCAGATCAAGTCTGTAGAACTCAAAACAGTCACGTTGACCCAGTTACAAGCAAGAAGGAGGCTTCAGTGGAAAACAGCAGTGAAACATGCTAAAAGCTCTATGGTGAAGTACATAAATACTTAATAACTTGGGGTAAAGGCTTCTGTTTTCCCAGAGAAAGCAAAAGCTTCTGGTTTTAGGCATGAAGTTTCCAATGTTATTTTCCAAGGTTTGCTCAAATGACCAAACACAAAGATTAACTGGGCACTCACTGAATAGTGTAAGCTAGTATTCAGTTTTATTTTAGAGAGGCCGTGTGGTTATTTAATACTGCTTCCTTCCAGCAATGATAAAGCGGGAGAGACCCACTGGTTGAGATTTAAGATATTAATAAACTATAAAAAAGGTTATATCATGGACATTGACTACCCATTTATTAAGAATCATTTTCTCCCACAATACCACTTAGTCTCTGTACCATGCATCCAATGTTCGCTTTTTAATCTTAGGTTTGTATTATTGTAGATAAAGTATAGTCTAGTATACCTTTTTCTTTCTATTTATCTTATTTATAAAAGTAATAAATTATTTCTTAAGGCAGGGATATTTTCTGTTTTGAAGGTTCTGAAGACATGTACAAATAGGAATGGTAGAGGAACCTTTTAAAGGAGAGCCTTGCCATTAATCTCTTTTTCCTTTCCCTTCTGTCACTATATATAAAATAAAAATATAGATATATTAAAATAGATGTACTTAGATAGTATCAGGAGACAGTATCAGGAGAATAAGACCCTGCATGCAAAATTTAGTTTCATTTTTCATGGGTTCAAAGGTTAAGAGAAAATGTCTCCTATGGTTCGGAATATTTCTTGTCTTTTAAAGAGTGCTGTACTGTTTGCTGTCTAATTTATATACACCTTTTCCTCTCTTGACAAATTGCATGAATCCGTACAATCCAGGTCAATAATGGCCAGGAAACCTTCATGTGTTTTCTGCTAAATCCTTCCATCGCAGAAAGTGGAGTTTACCTCTGTGGAAGAAAATAAATGATCCAGCCCACAGACCCTGAAGATACACTAGGGCAGAGACGCCCTGGGACACAGAGTCTGTAACCTCTGCAGCAGTTCTTCTTGCCCTAAAGTTCTATCCTGCCTCCAGGGACTCCTCAGCCAACACCTGCCCCTCTTCAAACCAGTCCTAGGGTAGGTCTATACTCACCGTCCGGGTCGACGCGGTGAGTTCGACTTCTCGGAGTTCAAACTATCGCGTCTAATCAAGACGCAATAGTTCGAACTCTCCGCGCGCTCCGGTCGACTCCGGAACTCCACCACCGCAAACAGCGGTGGCGGAGTCGACCTTGGAGCCGCGGAGTTCGACCCCGCCATGTCTGGACGGGTAAGTCAGTCGAACTAGGGTACTTCGAGTTCAGCTACGCTATTCGCGTAGCTGAACTTGCGTACCCTAGTTCGACCCCCACCTTAGTGTAGACCAGGCCCTAGACTAGAGGATAGGGATGCCTCCAAAGAAAAAGGTAATACAGACACCTGTTGTTTGTGATGGGTAAAATGGGGGAACAATGCATGCTCTTCTCTGGCCCTCCTCCATTCTACACATTTTCACAACCACAGACATACAGGGAGCACTCCATATTGTCAGGTGTGGGTATATTTGGGGTTTTGGAGGTGCTGACATTCCTTCCATGTGGACAAAAGGAAGTCTGAGTACAGCAAAGGAGACCTCTGTGTCTTGTCCTGTTCTGAGCCCCTCAAGCTCTACTGGCTGTTGTACCTCCACAGCTTGCCCACACTGCAGTGTAAGCCTGGCCCAACGTCTTTTCAGAACTGAACTTTACAGAAGTTCCCTGGACACAGCTTGGTTAATTGCAGTGAAAGAATTGCTGGCACGATTTACCTGCTTCTCCCATGATGCAGTCCACTTTGCACAGGCTTGTTGTGGTCAGTTCCCATTGCAAACACAGAAGGCTCTCTGATGGTGTGTTTGCAGCTCTGTAGTCAGAAGATAATGGAAGGGTTAATGCTGACTCACTGAGCTGCTGCAGTATGCCAAGGGAGCTTGCTTCCATTTTCTCTGGAGTTGACTGTAGAGTTTTGAGATAGAGAGGACAAAGGAAGTTGGCCTATGGGATTGTGGGATACTTTTTAGAGGACTACCAGGACCTGAGTCAAGAGTGGCTGCATCTACACTGCTAAACAATAAGGCTTGAATCCTGGGTCATGGCTTGATTACAGCTCAGATTCTGCAGCCCTACAGTCCTGAGTCCAAGCCCTGGGGTAGTGCTATTTGTGCATAGACAAAAGAGTTAGGCTTGAATTTGTTCCCAGGTTTACATTGCAGTTATTTCCATCTCACATATTATCCCTAATAATACAGGTTCTGCAGGCCACATTGGTTCTTCAGTTTCAGCTAGAGTGACCAGGCGTCTAGTTTTCAACCGGAACACCTGATCAAAAAGGGACCCCGGTGGTTCTGGTCAGCATCGCCAACCAGGCCGTTAAAAGTCCAGTCGGCGGCACTAAGGCAGGTTAGTCCCTACCTGTTCTGCTGGCACCACTCTGTGTCCCAGAAGCAGCCAGCAGGTCTGGCTCCTAGGCATGGTGTGGTGTTTAGATGTTGCTTGTAATTATTAGAACTGGGAGCACTGGCTGTTGGGAGTCTGAAAGGACAGGAGACAGGAGGTGCGGGGGGAGTTGAGGAGGCAGAGTGAGAGTTACAGAGGGTGCAGCAGCAGCTTGGTAAAGAGGTTTCCACTTTAAAAATAAAGTCCTATTGAAGTTTGTTAGTATCTTGCCTGATTGATACAACACATGGCGGCCACGGGGCTCCACATGCTTCCTCCACCCCGAGCACCAGCTCTGCACTCCTATTGGTGGGGAACCATAGGCAGGCAGCCTGCCTTCGTCCCCCCCGCTGTACTGTTGACCAGGAGCCGATGTAAGCCAGATCCCCAGCCCCCTGCCCCAGCACTGAGCCCCCCCTCAACCCAGAGCACCCTCCTATACCCCAAACCCTTGCCTGAGCCCAGAGCCCGCACACCCCCGCAACCCCACCCCATGCCCCAGCTCAGAGCTGCCTCCCACACCCTGAACCCCTCATCCCCGGCCCCAGTCCAGAGCCCTCACCCCCTCCTGCATCCCAACCCCCTGCCTCAACCCGCAGCTTCTCCTGCACCCCAAACCCCTCATCCCTGGCCCCACCCCAGAGCCAGCACCCTCAGAGCAGAGCCCTCACCCGTCCCACACTTCAACTTCCTGCCTTAAGCTGCAGCCACCTCCCACAATCTAAATCCCTTGGCCCTACCCCCCAGCCTGGAGCCTCCTCCAAACCTGTCATCCCCAGAGCCCACACCCCAACTCCCTGCCCCAGCCTGGAGCCCCCTCCTGCACCCTGAACTCCTCATTTCTGGCCCCACCCCAGAACCTGCACCCCTAGTTGGAGCCCTCACCTCCTCCCATACCTCAACCCCTTCCCCAGTCCAGTGAAAATCAGTGAGGGTGGGGAAGAGTGAGCCACTGTGGGAGGGGGAATGTAGTGAGCGGGAGGCAAGGCCTCAGGGAAGGGGCTGGGCAGGGGTGGGGCCTCGGGGAAGGAGCAGGGCTCGGGTGTTCGGTTTTGTGTGACTAGAAAGTTGGCAACCCTAGTTTCAGCACTATAACCCACTGCCGTTTCAGAATTGCTGACTTAGGGCCCCAAACTCCTCGATGACTTGCATGTATAAGTGAAACAGGATGGAGCCCTTAATTTATTGTTTTGGGAGATTTATTTAAGACCAGATCCAAAGCCCAATAAAAATCAATGGCTTTTGTGTCAGGCCCTTAATCATGGAACTGGAGGGTAATGGAAGAGTCAGAGGTTAAGAAGGATGGTCCAGTGTTTAGGGAGCTAGCCTGGGATGCCACAGTTCTCCTTTGTGACCTTGGGCAAGTCACTTAGACCCAGATCCTCAAAGTTATTTATGCACGTAGCTCCCACTGAAATGAGTGGAAAACTAGTTCTCACTTAAACCAGTGGGAGATTGATGCCTAAATACTTTTGAGCATCTGGATCTTGGTCTCTTTGAGTCTCAGTTGGCCATCTGCAAAATGGGGATAGTAGCACTTCCCTACCTCACTGGTCCACAGATGTTATGAGGGTAACTGCATTAAAAAGCAGAGGTGCTCATAAACTATGTGGGCAATATAAATAGGATACACAGATAATTACGCTGCATGATATTTTAACTTCATAGATCTTTAATGAAAGTAAAATAAATTAAACATTTCTGAATATATTAATATTCCTTTGTTTTTCAGCCATCTTCTTAAAATGGCGAGTAAAGCATTACAAACAGATTAACAGATTTTAATGCTAGAAGCATCTACACTCGCTTCATTTAACTATTACTTTAATATTATTGTATTAACCGCCAAGTGGAATTGTCTTATGAACATGTTCATGGGTTTTATTCACTTTCTTCTTCTCGAACTAAATATCTTCGATTCTCCTCGCTGCCCCCTCCTATCCCCCGGCTCCAGGTCCCCCGCCCCCTCGGCTCCCGCCTCTCAGCCGCCTCCCCCCTCTCCGCCGCCGCCGCCCCCGCCCCCGCCCTAGTCCCCCCCCGCCGCCTCCCCCCCCCCCCCCCGCCCCCCCCCCCCCAGCGCCCCCCCGCCCCGCCCCCCCCCCCCGCCGCCGCCCCCCCCCCCCCCCCCCGCCGCCCCGCCCCCCCCCTCCCCCCCCCCCCCCCCCCCCCACCTCCCCGCGCCCCCCCCCCCAACCGCCCGCACCCCCGCTCCCCCGCAGCTCCCCCCCAGCGCGCTGCCCCCCGGCGCCCCCAGCCCCCCCCGCCCCCCGCCCCCGACCCACCCCCCCCCCCTCCAGCCCCTCCCGGCTCCCAGCGCCCAGCCCCCCTCCGCCCCGCCTCCCCCAGCCCCGCCCGCCCCCCCCGCGCCCCCGCCGCCCTCCAGCCGCCCCCCCCCCCGACCCACCCCCCCCAGCCCCCCGCCCCGGCTCCCCCAGCCGCTCCCCCCCCCAGCCGCCCGCGCCGCCCCCAGCCCCCAGCCCCCCGGCCCCCCCCCCCCCGTGTCCCCCCCCGCCGCCCCCGCCCCCCTCCGCCTCCCGCCCGCGCGGTTCCCCAATGTATTATTGCCATATTGGTTTTTTTTTTTTATCTTATCATCGGTTATCTCGCTTTTTTTTTGGCAAACCCCTAGGCCAGCGACATAACAGGGTTCAACTGTACTATGATAATCTTGTCTGTCCTCCTGCAGAAGACAGGCCATAGAATTGCACACTCTATCAAGCCCAATACAGTAACTAGTTGAACTAGAGCATATCTTTTAGAGAAGCATTTAATCTTGATATAAAGACTTCAAGTATGCTTTGCAACATTTCCTATTTCTTTCAACATGGAAACCCAGCCATTCAATATAGGACATAGATTCCCCTGAAGTAAGTAAGTAAGTAAATCTGTTTACATGCTTAAATAGTCACTCACACGACCTTGCTTCACTTACTTTTTTTTTTTGCTTCATCATTTTGGGGCATACCGTAAACATTACATTACTAAATGGTGCTGCTTTGGGATGCGGAAATGTATTTATAACTGCAGTTAATCTTCAAGCAGGCGAGCAACTATTTTTGGTGTGCACAACCTCGGGGCTTCGTTTAAAAAAGTTTGTCATTTAAAAGAATTAGTCCTATAAGTTGGTGGAACACATCTTTAACAGTTACTAAGCATGTAGGGAAGACACATAATTGCCTGAACAGATTTTTCTGATTTATCAGCTTTTCTTTTACCTAAAACACTGACATTTTCCTTCATGTTATTGTCTCTTCCAATACCTTGGACAGATGTAATTGAAGAAAAACAATATCATGGAAGCTGATGGTTGCTTTCATTAAAAGACAAAAACAGACCTTATTTCTATAAGCCGTAGGTTTTCTGCGTGCCAAAGGAATTCACTATACGGAGAGAATAGAAGTTTCTCCCCATGTTGTACATAATAATCAAGGACCATATTCAGCTATTCAGTTAAAATCTAAACGTTAATAATTTGAATTTATTAATTTAGATGGTCACTAAATTGCAGCTTTTCTCCATAATTTTTTTAGGAAGATTTAAAACAAAAATGACTGCTTACTCATTAAATATGTTTTCATTTCTGCATAGGTTTATACATAATTAGCAAGAATATCCATTGCATTAATAATGCAAATCTTAATTACATGTTAGAAAATTGATGTTACCTCCTCTAAGCTACATTATTGCATAGGCTTTCTCTAGAGCAAGATTATTTGGATAGCAGTCTCTTGAGAACCTCAGGTTTTGTGCTGTAGGTTTTCCACAGCTATGTGGTTTATGAACTCATTTTTTGTGCAAGGGTGAATAATAAACTTGACTGGCTCATTAATAATGCTGTTTAGACACCTGTACAAATCTTTTTGTTTGGAAGGGTGATGGAGCTTATGCTTATTAATAACTCTAAAAATAAATGTCTTAACCATTATACACTGACAAACATTTCATTCTCCCTTTCCTTTTCTTATTAGAAAAATGAGAAACATGCACGTGTACAAATTAAGGTGAGAGTAAAAAGTGTGAAAATCCTATTAATACTTCCTAATTTTATACTATTTGGATTGTAGACTTTTCTTATTAAACATTCCATCCAACATGTAAGAACCTGTTCAACAATATTAGAAATAACCTATTTTCTTTTCTTATTAATCATTATTGCACATGCTTTGAAGTGCCTGTTGGTGTACTACCTGAGAGTTTTCATGATTTTTCTACATTTTCTAACTAAACTCTTTTCTACCTGAAAGGGAAAAAAAAGAGTTCTGGCTTATATACGTGGTCCCCAACCAACAGCCTAGAATTTTTCATTACAAGCATTACTTCATTTTGAAAAACAGACCAAAGTAAAGTGTTAAAGAAAAATAATTGACTTCCTCACTTTTATCTTAGTTGTTGCAGAATGACTTCTTTATTAATCGCTGAGAGATTTATTGATAAAAATTCCTATATAAGAGATTTTTACTATTTTTTGTTATTACAGAGAACAATTAGAATGTGAAACCCCTATGAATAAGTTTCATTGGGGAATTTCATTAAAATGAATTCTAAATGGGACAATGTAAAGTTTTGTCCATCATGTGTCTGGAGAGGGAAGTGGTATTTGTGACATGATGGTTGACTTTGCAGATAGCTGTATACAGCATACAACCCTTTGTGACAAGTAGGAGCAAATTTACTTGGAAATGAGCTTTTGCTAAGCAAGGAGGACCTAGCAAATAGTTCACAATGTTTAGTTTATTTGATGAATTTCACTCCCCTCTGTTTGTGAAATGACTAGCACCAGTTTATAATCCTCTCTAATTAATTTGTTCAAAATTATTTGCCAATTTTATGGAAATAGCAAGATTTTTATCATGCTTGTTTGCAGGTCACTGTCAGACTTCAGTATTTGGATCTTGAGCTGTGTTGGTTAGTTCTATCAGAACACAGGTTGTACGGTACCATTATGTTTCTTGACTGCACGTGGGTAACTCCTAAGAATATTGGTTCTTCTGGGAAGACTCATGATTTTCAAACTGAAAATTCACTTTCTGCTAATATTTTCCAGTATTTGTGAAATCAATGGGAGTTAGGCACCTAACCTAGTCAAGTGCTTTTCTGAATCCCACTAGGCACCTATCTGCATCCTTAGGTGTCTAAATACTGTTAAAAATCTGCCCCTCTGCTCTTTTTGGTGCTGTTTCCTTAAGTAGTCAGTGCTCTGATGCAGTTGTGAAAATGCTTATCTGGGCAAGGAGATAGTTAATAAAGTTAATAAAGAATCTTAACTGTAGTAGATCATTTTAAAAATGGAGTTATGCACTTTTCTGGACTAAATGAGTCCACAGTGAGTCTGAGGGCATGGCCACACTTGAGAGTTAGAGCACATTAAAGCAGCCAAGTGCGCACTAACTCATGATGCGTCCACACTGGCAAGGCATGTAGAGCTCTCTGACTCCGCAACTAGAGCGCTCCTGGTACTCCACCTCGGTGAGTGGAATAACATTAGATGCGCCCCTGCTGGAGCACTGCGGCGCCAGTGTGGATGCCCTGGTCTGTTAATGTACTCTGATTGGCCTCCAGAAGTGTCCCACAATGCCTGTTCAAGCCACTCTGGTCATAAGTTTGAACTCTACTGCCCTGCCCTCAGATGACCAATCATCAGACCCCACCCTTTAAATTCTCTGGGAATTTTGAAAATCCCCTTCCTGTTTGCTCAGACAGGCGTGGAGTGCTCTTAGCAAATCTTTCAAGGTGATCGTGCCTCCATGCACCAGGCGATTCCCAGTATGGAACAATGGCGAGGTGCTGGACCTCCTCAGTGTTTGGGGGGAGGAAGCTGTCCAGTCCCAGCTGCGATCCAGCCATAGGAATTACAATACCTTTGGGCAGATATCAAGGGACATGATGGAAAGGGGCCGTCACTGGGACACTGTACAGTGCAGGGTTAAAGTGAAGGAGCTGCAGAATGGCTGCTGCAAAGCCCGCGAGGAAACAGCCACTCCGATACTGCCTCTGCGACCTGCCGTTTTTACAAAGAGCTGGACGCGATCCTTGGGGGCGACCCCACATCCAGTCCGGTACCACCATGGACACTTCAGAGCCCAGTCCAACAAGGCAGGAGGAGTAGGAGGAGCAAAGCAGGAGCGAGGGTGCTGAAGACACTCCGGCATCCCTAGATGCATGCAGCCAGGAGCTGTTCTCAAGCCAGGAGGAAGGTAGCCAGTCGTGGCAGCCAGTGGTTGGGGAAGGACAAACACCACCGGAGGTTCCCAGTAAGCTGCTTTTATTTTGGGAAGGAAATTATTTGGTGCGGGCTCTTGGGGCGAGGAGGGTTAGGGCTGCATGCGTGCCTACATGCAGAATAGGGCGTTGATGTACTCTCTCACATTGTGGTAATCGGACTCAGTGAACTCTTCAAAGGTCTCATCCAGAACTTGGGCAATGCGCTTGCGCAGGTTTCGTGGGAGAGCCACTGTGGTCCTTGTCCCAGTCAGGCTAACATGTCCACACCACCTTGAGATCTCAGTCATCCGTGTTATTACCGGCCGAGAGGCTGCAAAGAATCAGGAAGAGGCCACGTAGAAGCAAAGAAGACATGCTGCATGAAGTCATGCAGCACTCCCTTAATGAAAATCAAAAAGTGCAGGAGTGGCAGGAGAGTGAAAGGAACGTCCGCCAGCATAATGCGGATCGCCAGAACCAAAGCACGGAGCGGCTGATAAGCGGCACGGAGCGGCTGATAAGCATCATGGAGCACCAAGCGGACTTGATCCAGGCACTTGCAGCCATGCAGGAGGAGCACTACTGCACCCGCCCCAACCCCCTTCAGCCCTTGTCCCAAAACTCTTTCCCTTGTGCCCCCATGCCATCTCCAACCCATTTTCCCCAACATCTGGGTTCTTATCGCCACCAGCTGCCTCCAAGACCTGTAGCTTCACCACCCAGCCCTTACCCACTCCACTCACCCCCCATCACCATGCAGGATAGCCAGCCTGAAGTGCAGCACTCCTTGCACAGCACTCCAGACAGGAAGGCTGAGTATGATAACAGGACTTACACAAATCTGCAATTGTACTGTTCCCCATCCCACCCCCTTACCCTTTCTGTTTCCCAAGCAGTTGAATTTCTTTTCAATAAATGCATTTTCTTTTCAATAAATGGATTTTTTGCTTTGAAAACATTCTTTATTATTGCATAAAATAAAAGATACCTTAGCCCAGGAAACCAACAGGCATTGCAAGTCAGTGTATCATATGTAGCAAACACAGATTACTACTCACATTGGAACCACTGCACTTCACTCCCGTGCCGGGAACCAGACATTATTGGTGGCTTTCAGCCTCAAATTGCTCCCTCAAGGCCTCCTTAATCCTTGCAGCCCCGTGCTGGACCCCTCTAATAGCCCTGCTCTCTGGCTGTTCAAATTCAGCCTCCAAGTGTTGAACCTCCGAGTTCTATGCCTGAGTGAATCGTTCACCCTTCCCTTCACAAATGTTATGGAGGGTACAGCACGCGGCTATAACTGTGGGGATGCACTGAAAGATGGCACAAATTGTGGATGGAAGCAGAGGGATTGATGGGATGTGAACCAATGCATCACAGGGCATTGGGACAGGACCCTGAATGTCCCGCATCTCCCGCCCTCTTCCCACAAGCCACAGCACCAGAATGGGAAGAGGTGCTCTGTGGGATAGCTGCCCACAATGCACCTCTCCCAATGCTGCTGCAAGTGCCGCAAATGTGGACACGCCAGTGCATTTGCAGCTGTCAGTGTGGACAGACTGCAGCGCTTTCCCTACTGCTCTCTGCAAAGGGTGGTTTAACTCAAAGCATTCTAAATTTGCAAGTGTAGCCATGCCCTGAGAATATGAATAGTTGCTTGTTGTGCTCCCAAAACTGGGTTATTTGAATGATTGCACTCCAGCTTTTGAAAGCACATAGCTAGGAGCAGTTTTGTTTCTCCACAGAGATGTGTGATGAGAACTGATGAATACGGTTCCAGTTTCATCTCTAATAGCAGGAGCAAACCATGTCGATTTTCAGTAATGATTTTTTTTCCTAGTCATTTAGGGTGGGATTTTGAAAAGGCACCTAACTCTGCTTTCATTGTTGTCTTCAGTGGGACCAAAGTCAGGCCAATACTGAACAATTTTCAAAATTGCGCCCTTACATTTTTTATTTTTTCTAATGCAAAAACACATGTTCCAGTGTATTAAGAAGAGAGAAGGAAAAAAGTTTTTTAAAAAAGCAATTAAATCATCTTAATAAATTAAGTTTATTTGCTATGCAGTGGTGGAGAGGGTTCTCAAACTGAGTTTCCCTCTGATATTGAAGGATACCAAACACATGTTATATAATTGCACTGAGGCGATATGAGGTAATCATGATTTTTCTACTTGTGATTTAATGAAACTTTCACTGGCAAAATGTCAAATCTCCATTTAAAATGAACAACTGAAATATGTAAAGCTTATAAAATTTAAAACTACAGAGATTTCTCATTAAAAGCTTATTGATTTAACTTAATTTAGTTTAATTACTATGTAATACTTTAAAACTTAAAAGTGATGAGTTTGGAATAATGCAATGTATTGCACAGTGGTAAAAATGTCAATTTTTTTTTAAAAAAGGACTTACTAATGTCACTGCCTGTTTCATGACCCTCTATCGCCTTGCTTTAGTATATTGTGAATAGGGCTTATAAAACAGTGTACTATAACAGAACAGCAGCAGGTTGTGGCAGACTTTATTTTAATCCAGGCAATAAAAGAAATCCACCATGGTACACAGCAGTTTCACTAAGATACAGCTTGGTAGGCAACAGCGCTATAGTAATATTATTAATAGCAATAGAAATGCCGGGTCAGTGGATGGGTGAACCAATTTAAATAAAATGTCACTATTTCTAAGCAGTCGTGTCAGGAAGATTTGGATTCTGATCTCAGGGATTTTAATTGCATTGGCTTCAATGAAGTTTACACCACTTTAAAATCAGGATTAAATGAGATAAGAATTAGGCCTCAAGACTGGGTGATTCCACTGATAGCTAGGAGAGAAGTTAGTCAACATAGGATGATGATTAATAAGTGATACGTGTTGACATACTAATCTAGTTTATTTACAATCTTTGAACTGATACTGAATATAAAAAATATAACAAATCACAGGTACTGAAGTGCAAAACACAAAGGAGTCTGGAAACCTGATGTGTTCAGATTAGAAATGGTCAAAGCCAAGACTGTGTTTTGGTTGTGCAAAACTCATACCTTGTTTGTATGCCATAAAGTGTTGTGTTACAACCATGCTGCTGAGTAGGCAGAGGTACAAAGCTAATTGAACAGCTATATAGATGATTTTGTGTGTGTGTGTAATGGTAACAGGTTACTTTTTTTTCCCAATGAAAGTGTCTCACGGAGACCTTTTGTCTTCCTTGCATTTACTGTTGTATTTATTCATCTCACACACAACATATCCCACCCCCGGTGTTCTGATTTGAAGATTTTGCAATTTTGGATTTTCCTACTATTTTGTAAAATGAACAGTTACTGAGGTAGGATTGGTCTGAAAGATATGATGATAAGTTGGAGTTCAGTATCCAGTTGGGGATTGCCATTAGTAATGGAACATAAAATATCTTAAATCTTCAGTTTTTAGTATTTTAGGCACTCTGGACATACATATAAAGCCTGAGATTTTCAAAACCAGCTCAGAGATTTGGATGCCCAGTTATGGAAATTGGCACTCAACTGTGAGGATGGTGGTGCATCAGGGCCATTGTCGTGAAAGGTAGTACTGATCCTCTGAGGTCCCAAGGTGTCTTTTAGTGTGGCTTCAGGTGATATGTAAACTGGAAATCCGGGGTTTACATTGGAAAGAAATCTACGGATAAATAGAAGAAAATGAAAACTATCAGATGCAGTAAGAAGGAATAAATGCTTTTTTATTATTGAGGCTCAAATCTTGGTACTATTGAGGACAATGGCAAAGGCCTCATTGACTTTCTTGGGAGCAGATTTGGTCCAAATGGAATACATGATTTTTTATTACTTTCTATGGGACAAATCTTGCTCTCCATAGAAAACTGGTGGGCAGAGAATTATCTACAGAAAATTCTGAAAGGTCAGAGTACAAGAATTTCTGCTGAAATAAGGGATGGTTTATGAATTCCTATTGAGAACTTGGCAAGGATCCAAGCCCCAGAGAGTCTGAGGACTGCAGGTAAATCCAATGCCATGGGTTATGTTCACAGCATACACAGAGAAGTTAGATAAAAATAAACACTCTTGCTTGAAGATTGCAGGGTTTAACATCATTTTGATTTCTAAGAAATAAAGTAGTAACACACAAGAACCCAAACCCAGCCAGAAACAAAGCAGGCTGCTCCCTAAAGCAGAGAGGCACAACTCACTACACCTTACTATAGGCTGGCTGGTTGCTGACCCAGCTCTCACAGGCTTCCCAGGAAACCCCCCTGAAATTTCAAGTGTCAGTCTACAATTTTAGCACAGTTTTATAATACACATACTAAAGAGCTCCTTGTGCTGCTCCCCTGGCAGGTATGTAGTGAGGCCTGCCACTCAGGAGTCATGGTTAGAAATTAACACTTTATTTTCTAATGCCAGTCAAATGACCAGAATGGGTAGTACCCTTGTCACGTAACATGTCAATAGCTACTCTTCTAAGATAGCTCCTCATAAGTGCTTCACCAACTGGCCTTCCTTCCTGTGCAAAGGCAAGTCTCCCTCTCTTAGAGGTGTTGCAGACCTGGAGAAAGCAGTTGCTCTTTTGGAGCAGCATTACCTCTTGGATGGATATTCAGTAAAATATGCCCAAGTCTCCAGGAGACACACTACAAAGATTGTGGCAGCTCCCCTAGCCCTGCCCCTTCCAAAGCAGCAAAGCAATGGGTTAGGTCAGAGACAAACAGGAACATGCAACAGAACTACTGCAACGCACCTTCCAGGATCCCTATCCAGATATATACTCATCTGGTCTATTCTGCTAGCCATGCTGGAGAAGCACATTTCTGATAAAGATATAGATCTATTTTAAATAGATGTAAATAATGAACAAATTAAAATGATGTCTACTTGTGAAGTACATCTATAAAATGCATAATACAGTATTTATAAAAATAAATAAATCAGACAAAATACTCTGGGTCATCACATTAAGCCAAAATTTACATTAGAGAAATTAAGTGGTGTCAGCAGTTGAAATGTATTTTACATAATTAACATTTCTATTTATAACTCCCACATGGAAGTGGTAAACACAATCCAATAAATTAAGTGTTGTATGTGGTTAATTTATTGCATTTTCTTCCTAAAAGACTGAAAGTCAACTTCTCAAATATAGATTGTCTCGTGGTTTCAATTAGATTTGCACCTGCTTATGCCAGGGCTGCATTTGGCCCACAATCCTGACTTTCCATTTATTTTCTTTCATCTTGCAGTAGCCAGTTTACATTAAAAAATAGATAAAATGAAGCTCAATTCAGTGGCTCAAAATTAATCATGTTATGCACTGTTCAGAGGGGACGGAAATCTCAGTGCCATTCTAGAGGGTGCCAGATTCAATATTTCTAGGCTTCATCCTGTAAACTGAAATAGAAGTTGGTTACAAAGTGCAAATGATGCAGTATCTTGAAGGAAGCACTCTCTTTATTCTAGGCACATATCAGGTGATTGTTTGGAACGGCTGAGTCACTATCAATGTTACACTTCACTGTGTAGTTTCTAATACATGCAGTTGTGAGCACTTTGCTCTACATTCTACTGTGTAGTCTTCATTTGTGGGCAAGTGATTTTTGATTCTTCCCTTCATCCCTGGTGATTATGTCTTTTGAACTAGGCAGCGATCTTTCTCCCTTCCCTAATACAGAATTTGGTAGCCAAGTTTACCCACAGCAGGCTTTATTCTGCTTTAATCTTTATGATAAGGGGTTTTGCACACACTGGAAAGAAAGCTTGATCACTAAAAATGTTCCTTGGAGGATTGCTAGAGATTTGCCATATTTAAAGGGAAAGTTAAACAGAGGAGGTTTTTTTTCTCTTCTGGCATCCTGTACTGCACTCCTGTTGTGCTATCAATGTAGAAGCAAGTAGCATGATTTTCTTCGTCCAAATTTCTAAAAGACTTTGAATCGTGATTCTACTTTCTCCAGTACTATGTCAACAAAATTAGAACATCTTGCCTCCTGCCACACTCACACACAATAACACCAGCATGAACCCCAGGATGGGTAGCATTCTGTCCAGGACCAGGAACATATTTGCTGTGCATAAAAAAGATAGTATATTTAATCTTGTAGCCCTAGAAATGGGAATTTTCTAGCAATGGAAATGGGAAGCTTCCCCTATTTCCAAAGAGCCTTATTCTAGCCCCTGTGGAAGTCCTGGGATGTCAGACTTTACATTCGTGATTTTAAGAAAAATGCTATTTAAGTTATTTTTACTTTATTTGATGATTTTGTCTGAGTCCTGTTCAGTTGGATGCATGCTATAAAAGGCATCTGCCCTTACATGTGAAAATAGCAATATGTGATATATATATATAGATATATAGATAGATAGATATAGAATACATGATAGAAAATAGCAATATGTGAGATATATATATATAGATAGATAGATAGATATAGGTATAGAATACATGATAGTATGGTGTAGTAGAAAGGTAGAAGCAGGAGTTTCAGTATAATTCGCTCCTGGCAGTGTATATCTTAATGGTGACTGGCATCATGGGGGTGCCCAAGATAAGGAAAGAGTCCAAAAAGACTCCCCTCTTATACTGTCGAGGGGCACCCCTAGTGCAAGGACTGTATGCAGTTAGAGTCACTATCATCACTTGCCTGCCCAAACAGACAGAGAAGGGCAAAAGCAGGGCGTACCCTATTTTTCTCTTCAGTGCAGCGAGTGGTACAAACTGTTTATTTTTAAAGGCTGTACCAGGGGGTATCCTAGCACTCACTTTCCCCAGTGTGCCCATGGGCTTTTGCCTGATCTCCAGAAGCTCCTGCCAGCAACATCTTTATATGTACTGTGACAGACCCAGGCCAGTGGGGTACAGGAGTCTGGTAGAAGGCAAATATACTGGTCACTGGATGAATAGTTTTCTGTTCCCTGAGTGACCAGATCAGGGGCTGCACTAGACTAATCAGGAACCTGCTGGAACCAATTAAGGCAGACAGGCTGATTAGAACACCTGCAGCCAATCAAGGCACCTGGGTTTAAAAAGGAGCTCACTCCAGTTAGGCAGGGGGAGCCAGAGGAGAGGAAGTGCATGTGAGGAGCTGGAGCAAGAGGTGCAAGGAGCTGAGAGGGAGAGGGAGAGGGAGAGGGAGAGGGAGAGGGAGAGGGAGAGGGAGAGGGAGAGAGGGTGTGCTGCTGGAGGACTGAGGAGTACAAGCGTTATCAGACACCAGGAGGAAGGTCCTGTGGTGAGGACAAAGAAGGCACTGGGAGGAGGCCATGGGGAAGTAGCCCAGGGAGTTGTAGCTGTTGCGTACTGTACCAGGAGGCACTCTAGACAGCTGCAATCCACAGGGCCCTGGGCTGGAACCCGGAGTAGAGGGCAGGCCTGGGTTCCCCCCAAACCTCCCAACTCCTGATCAGACACAGGAGGAGTTGACCCAGACTGTGGGGAAGATCACTGATGTGAGCAAATCTGCCAATAAGTGCAGGACCCACCAAGGTAAAGGAGGAACTTTGTCACAGCACCCTACCATGGCTGTGGCTTATCTTGGCCATGAAGTGTGTGTAATTTATACAAAATATATGAATATAAATTATGCTTATGTATATTTTTTGTGTTCATGGAAGGATTGCTATAAGTGTATGTGCACACTATTATTCCATTCTGGGAAAACCTTTTACTCTGCATTTTATAATGATATATGCATAAAGCAGTTAACTGATAATAGAGTTTACATAGTTGCCAACTCTCACAATTGTATCTCAAGTCTTGTGATCTATGGTGGGGTTTGTTTTTTGGGAGGGGGTAGTGGGGAGGAGTTGGTATTTTTTTTTTAAGCCTTGGTACCTGGAATCAAGAGATTGCATAAGAAAATCAGCTTTTTCTTTTTTTAATAGTGCTTTTCTAGCCCTTCTGGTTGTGGAGAAAATCTTAAAAACTTGCACACATGTACTGATAAGGGTCAGGAATCAGAGGACAAATAAAACTAATCCGAAATTCATTATTTAAAAAACAACATGAATGTTGGTACCTGATTCATGATTTTTGAGAGCTTGGGGTTGGCATTATTGGATCTAGCATGAGTGCTTTGCACCATCCCATTATTACCTGACTTAGGCCTGGTCTACACTACATGGTTAAGTCAACACAAGGCAGCTTATGTCGACCTAAATGCAGATGTGTCTACACTTAAATTTTGCTCCCACCAATGATAACTGCCCCACTATGCCGACTTAATAACACCACCTCGCTGAGCGGTGTAAAGTCATAGTTGATGTAGTTAGTTCAACGCAGTGTCACTGTAGATACTGTGTAACTTATGTTGACTGTTACTGGCCTCCAGGAGCCATGCCACAGTGCCTGACACTGACCTCTGCATTGATACAAGTGCTCCTAGTGAGGTCGTGCACCACTGACACGAGGAGCATAGTGTGCACAGGCACAAGCGATGTAACAACTGCGGCAGCCGTATGCCAATATAACTTAGGTTGACATAATGTTGTAGTCTATACGTGGCCTAATATCCTTTGTTCCTGTTCTGCAATATTCCAGCTATGGTATTGGGGCATTTGGGACTTTGGTGAGCAAAGATTGACAGTTAGCTTTAATTGTTTAAACTAGTAAAAATTTTAATATGAAAGAATGTCCACCAAGGCAAGAAAGCGCCTACACTAAATTAAGACTTCCAAACTCATTCTGGATGAGACCATAGCCATTTACAAATTCAGGTTTTCAGTGTTTAATTTAGCATACGTCCTCTTGCACTGTCTTATGTCATGTCTTTGTGCTCACTCCACCTTTCTAGACCATTACTCTCTGCTTACTGCAGAACAGGAAGAGGGATGCAGCAATTAAAGGGTAGCCTTTATGGGTCAATTTTTTCAGAAGAAAACCTCTCCAAGGAGGTGAGATAACTAAGCATGGTGAGGTGAGAGATCCTCCTGTGCTCTTGAATCAACTCATCGCTGAACAATACCTGCTAAACTTTCTGCTCAGAGTACCTATGCTGTAGTGCTTCAGACATCAGAGTAGTGATAAAAAGATAGACAAGGGAAAGAATCCTTGCTAAGAAGCTTAACTAAAACAGTTTTCTGAGCATGATAGAGGACATTGGGTGCAGGACGATCACGTCTATACTGTCTTTAGGAGATCAAGTAAGTATTTAAGAGGACTGTGGAACTTTCAGCCGGGATTTTACTAGTTCTGTAGACTGTCAGAGTATTTTCTGATGCTATGATGATGTTATGTAATTCCTAGCTAATTGTAGGAGTGATATAATAAGTTGCATATTGCAAAGGCTTCAGTTTTGTAAAATGTCACAACAATCTATTGTATTACACACCTGCAGTCAGACAGGTAGTTGGGGCTACTTGTGAGTGACAACAGGAGACAGTATTTTCCAACTTGTTTATTTCCAGCAAGTGAAGCATGAACACATCATTAAGCTTGATGACAAGTACACAGTGCGTTTGAGCAAACGTCTAATGTTTGCTACTCACCCAAACCATGACTCCCTGTCTACTTATTTTTGGAAGTGTGCTGTCCCACTGCAGTAGCCTTTCCCTGCCACAGTGGAAAAACTCAAGAGTGGGGAAAAGCTCCAGCAGCTACCTACTGCTGGATTTTTCCCCCATGGCAGGGAAAGAATCTGGTAGTGGAGAAAGTCTCTAGTGGGGGACAGGTGGTTGCTGAGCCTTTCCCTGCTGTTTCCCATCTGCCAGAGGCTTTCACTGATACGTTTAGCTACACTCAGCAGTGTGGACACAGTCTGCTTTTTGCTACAGCATATAGATAGTACATGTACACTACACACAGTTGTCGGTGGCAGTGTGTAGTGTAGACATAGCCCCAGACACCTAAATGATATTCCAGATTTTCAAATTCAAGCACCTGAATAAGTGTCCAGATTTTCAAAAGTGCTGACCACTTGAGAACAGCGGGAACTGCTCAGTGCTGAGCAATTTTTATCTCTCCCTTATAATCCACATATTCCCAAACAAACTTTGTTTGGGTGAAGTTAAAGATGGGAGTATCTCTCAGTAACTAAACAATTACATTTTAAAAAATTACAGGAATGCTGTAGTTAGCAAGATCATTAAAAAGACAGGAAACTCAGAGTTAAGGTTAAATTTGAACAGAAGCCAAACATTAAAAATAAAACAGGGACCCAAATTAACTTAACTCTACCCCCTTTGAGATTCTAGCCACCCATCTTTCCTTCTTTGGAGATGAGAGTGGAAATATGGACCAAAGAATATTGGTTTTGTACTTGATTTCATGATACTTCATCACCATGGTACCCTTTTACTTTTTCGTATAAGCACTAGGTTTGCATATGCCGTCTCTGTGTCTGTGACACTTCAAAAATAGGCTGGAATCTGGCACACTGAGATGCTTCCAAGCAGGGGCGGCTCTAGAAATCCGGCTGCCCCAAGCAGCGCGGAGCGCTGCGCCGCCCTTCCCCGGTCCCGCGGCGGGTCCCGTCTTCCCGCGGCTCCGGTTGAGCTCCTGCCGGCATGCCTGCGGCAGGTCCACCGGAGCCCGGGACGAGCGGACCTGCCGCAGTCATGCCTGTGGGAGCTCAACCGGAGCCGCGGGAAGAGGGGACCCGCCGCAGTCATGCCTGCGGCAGGTCCGCTCATCCCGGGCTCCGGTGGACCTGCCGCCGGCATGCCGGCGGGAGCTCCACCGGAGCCAAATGCCGCCCCCCCGGGAAACGGCCACCCCAAGCGCCTGCTTGGCGCGCTGGTGTCTAGAGCCGCCCCTGCTTCCAAGTCCTCTCTGAAGCTAAAGGAAGCTGCAAGTACTCAACCCCCTGACAATCAAACCATTGGGCATGGATTGGAAACCTTACTTTTAGGCACCTATGTTTGAAAAAGTTGGCTTAAAGTTTTATGGTGTTATTTTTACAATGTCCTCTCTGTGTACCATAAATGTTGTGAAGATGGTCACATTACAGGATACCTGAAAAACTGAGATAATGAGTAGTTCAATTTTGTATAGGTAATGTTTTATAGCATTTTGAGGGTAAACAGATTTCAGTTCTGACTCCTTTTTAAACCTGTGAAGGGGCCTCTCAGCAACTATGCAATGACTGTAGCCTTAGGGATGGCTGTTTACATGCACCTCTTGACCCCATAATGGCAACTATGAGTACACCTACTCTCCCTCCACTGTAGATTATACTGATTGGAGTAGGAATATGTGTAAAGGGCTATTGCCACCTGGTATATAGGTGCAACAATAACACATTTTTGAAGCTAATGGGCATCAGCAGCTTCGGCTCAGCGCTGTGCAAGCTCAGCAGCTACCAGGTGCTGCTCAACATGGTCGCCTCCGCCTTCTGCCTGGGCTGCCTCAGCTTTGACCGCTACCTGGCCGTTGTGCGCTCGCTGCCGTGCTCACAGCCCATATGCCTCAGCACTGCTGGGGGGTGGGATAGCTCAGTGGTTTGAGCATTGGCCTGCTAAACCCAGGGTTGTGAGTTCAATCCTTGAGGGGGCCATTTAGGGATCTGGGGCAAAAATTGGTCCTGCTAGTGAAGGCAGGGGGCTGGACTCAATGACCTTTCAAGGTCCCTTCCAGTTCTAGGAGATTGGTATATCTCCAATTATTACCTTTTATTACTGCTCTCACTGGCCATGCTCTGGCTGCTGCCCACCCTGCTGGTCCTGCCCACCCTGCTGCTGTGTGACACGCAGCCCAGCCCCCAACCGGAATGCCGCTCCTGGAAATGTGCCACCCCAAGCACGTGCTTGCTTTGCTGGTGCCTAGAGCCGGTCCTGCTCCTAGCCAATTTTTGATCCATGGCATATACTTTGCCTCTTACATCACTACAACTTAGCTTATGTGTCTAAGCCTCTTGTGTGGGACTTTGTCAAGGGTCTTTTGGAAGTCTAGGTAAATTATGTCAACCAGTTCTCCTTTATCCACCACCATGTATTTGCAATTTGACATACTTGGGAAGGTGTATCAGGCATGAAAGAGTTACACCTAGTGCTATTAATAAAGACCATCCACTGTCTGAATGTATCTTCAAGCACCATAACTGAAAGTGGAACTTTCCAGATCACTTTAAATTAAATTGATTAATAATACATCATGTTAAAATGAATTTTTCATGGTTTGGGAGCTAATGTTCTCAATTATTTAGCAATGCAAAATGTAGGAAGCTCGCATACAAACAGCATGCAGGAGTTGATCCGTGAAACCTTCCTTTACAAACAAAATGATAAATAGGTTGTTTTTGTTTTTTGTAGGTTTTTTGTTTGTAGGGTGTGGTTTTTATTTTGTGGGTTTTTTTTTTTTTTTTGGAGTCTGTCATCATGCTGAAACGTGTTTGGTTTTTTGTTTGTTTTTTTCCATTCTAAAAACATTTTATCACCAAAACAAAAACAGGCCAAACACAAGGAGTGAAAAACCCTTTCCACTTACCAAGAAAATATATAAATTAACTAGAAAATAATATTCTTAATTTTCTCACAATTGAAGTGTGTTTTATGCTGTTATATCTGCTCCTTTAATTGTAAATTTCATAGTTTTCCAATATCACTCTAGGTTCTAAAGTAGAACTGAAACATATGGTAGTATCCTTTGAAAATCTTTGGGTGTTTAACTTCCAGTATCGATACTGTGCCTTTTTAGTGTATTCTCTGAAGCATTAATCACCATAGGAAGTTATATCTAAACATTTTATTATACTATAACATATAGAATCTAATGCAATGTATCATTTGGACTGTGTCATGTTTTGGAAACTAAATGATTCTTAATCCTCAATATATGTGAAAAAATATATACAGTTGGTTTTTTTAAATGCATAAATTCAGTTCAGATTTTTTTAAAAAGTCATGCTATTTGAAATGTGAATGAGTGGACTTGATTCTGGTCTCACTTACACCAGGGTAAATCTGGAGTTTTACCCCTCCATGAAGTTAAAGCATTGAGGAACTGTGAGAAAAGAACTAAGCCCATTGTGTCTTTTACTTTACTGATTGTCATTTTTCATAGGCTCATCAGACCAGATGCGAAAAGGGACTGAACACCTATAACTCTTATTGACTACAAGTGCTCAGCAGGTGTACAGTAATTCTCAGGATAGGTCCATAGAAATCCAGACACGGGAAAGACCTGTGAGGTCATCTAAAATATTTTCCTGCTAATGCAGGGTAGTTCCTTCTAGTATATTTTATAGGGTCTGATCCTGCATGCATTTTATGTACAGAACTCCCACTGACTTCAATGGGAGTTGTGAGTGTTGAGTGCAAGCAAGAGTGTCCCCCCACTCCCAATATGACACTCAATGCAGTTTTTAATATCTCAGGAGCTCAGGAGAGGGTGCTTCCACTTACTCTATTGACAGACTATTGTACAGCCTCGTGGGCGGTAGGTTATTTTTCTAACAGTCTAAATGACTTTAGACTTTATGTCATACATAATACACAGGAAAGGCCTGAGTCTGTCATTTTTATTCATGTTGAGTAACACCTTGCTATGTGAGTAATTCTAATGAGATCACTGGGACTTTTGGTATGGTAAAGTATTGTACGATGGCTAATCCTGCAACTTCTTCTGTATGGGAAGACTCCTTTACTAGTGCAGAGCTCCATTAAAGTCAATGGATTTACATGGGAGTTCAGGGGTTCACTCGTGCTGATTCTCAATTTTTTTTGTCATTTTCTCCCTTTCCTAAAAAAACCAAGGAATGATATTCAGGACAATTCACTGCACCTGAGTTACTTAATGTATTTGCTGTATACTGCTGTGTTTTGCCATCCAGAAGTTGCCATGTTCACAGCCATATATCACCATAAATGGATTTTGTTTGTTAGCTCTGAGAATTGTGAAATTATTTGGGAGATGGGCAACTGTGGCAAAATCTTCTTAAATTCCAGAAGGTATATTTACCAGTATGTTTTTTTGCATACAAAATTAGTGAGGGTTGATATTGGTTAGAGAGAGTGTGACTTTCTCTGAGAATGGGAAGACAGGATAAGTTACTGTACCAGGAGTCTTCCTATGTGACCGTTATTCAGCACAAAGGGTTGATGGAGAAATTATTACTAATGATATCCTTTTTACTATAGCAAATGAATTAATTTGATGGCAAATTAGTAGCCATGGCCTTGTATCTGAAGCACAGGAATGACACTTAGGAGGTCTGGGTTCTATTACTGGCCCTGTTTCTGACTTCCTGAATGGCCAAATGTAAATGACTATATCATTCTTCACTTCAATTTACTTTTTTGAAATGGGGATAAACTAAGACAGATGATCGTGCTCCAAGGGATGTTTTAAGGCTTCATTTATTAATGGGCACAAAGCCCTTTAAGATCTTTGATGGAAAATAAGTGCAAAGTTATTTTTTTGTAATCTATGAAATGGTATCCATGTTGAATGAAGATATTCAAAGAGGCCAGCAAAAGCACACAAAGGGACTCTACTGAGTATTCTTTTGTGGGGGTGAAAGTGAAGGATGAGAAAAAGCTGAAATATCAAAGTTAGATTTTTGGTTGGTGAGTGGTGTTGCCTTTTAGACAAACTTGTAAGCAGTGAAGTATTTTATTTGTGTTTTCTCTCAGATCAGTATCTAGTATATAAAAGAGCAAATACCTTTCTATTTCAACACCCCAAACATTGACTAGGCATATTGTATAGCAAATAAAATGTAGTATATGATGAGATATCAAAATAACCTTGTGACTAACTGTTCTCTATAGGGTGTTTGGAGCCTATCTATTTAAGGTACCTAGATAGTCTCCATTATCACAGTTTCTGAGCTCCTCACAATCTGTAGTGGATTTCTCCTCTCCATAATGCTATAATGTAAGGAAGTGTTGTTATCCCCATTTTAGAGGTGGACAACTGAGGCACAGGGAGATTAAATTACTTGCCCAAGGTCACACAGGAAATCTGTGGAGGAACAGGGACCTTGATCTTCTGAGTTCCAGACCAGCACTCTAGCCCCTGGACTATCTTTCAGCTCATCATATCAATCTTCCTTCCTCTTATGTTTCACTATCATGTTACAACTGCTTTATCCACTTCTATATGCCAGATAATCTTGACTATATCAAAACTTAGTCCCAAACTTGGGGTGGGAGGGAAATGAATCACAATAGAAAGAACTAGCCACTCTTAGACAAAACCTGTATGTTTGATAACATTAGTCATTAGTCAAAGCTTAGCAATCATTTCCCTTTTGTCAGTATGAACATTTCTTGGCGAATTGCAAACCAAGAGAAGCCTTCTTGGAGAAGATCATGGAGTCAGAACTGAGAAACCAGAGGCATTACTGAACATTAACAAAAGTTATGTGAGCTTTTCCTGGGGCCCCAACAGGCATGCACCTTAAAACAAAGCCAGAGAATGTAAGAACTGCAGTATGGTGATTCAAGGGTAAATTGGGCCTCTCCCTTACCTTTAATCAAGGGTGTGTGGACGTAGTCATGGGAAAACGTTATTACAAGTTTCAAAGCCAGGTGACCTTTAATCACTTTGCTTAACTAGGATTTTGCTTAATGTACTACATTCATGGTATAATCAAATGCATTATTTTAATCCCCCTTTATAAAATATAAAGTTAAAAGATAATGCAACCTTTTAAAGCAAACAAAGAAATGATTCTGTTATATTCATAGTTCTACTTGTTAGGTTTGGATAATCAATATCTACCAGAATATACTTGGGGGCAGCAGGGGGGGGGGGGAGGGAGGAAGAGCTGGTGCTTATAAAGAAAGATTATATTAAATTACTCAGAAATACAACAATATGTATTATCTTTCTGTAGAACCAACGGTGTGTTGCAACACAGTATAAACCATTAACTCCTAAGGTGTAACTATTCACTGTGATTCAGCCACACAAATCCTATTAAAGAAAATGGGCATCACACAGCTAAATCCCTGTAAATTGCAATGAACAGTTACTGCTGGCGTCCTGTGATGATCTTAATAATGGGGCCGTCATTTCATAGTCATTGTAGTACCGCTGATCATGATGGACTCATTCATTATTAATGTGGTTGTAATGCAGTATTAAAAGACCTGTTGCAGCATGAGCAAGAAAAGGACTTTGCAATGGAAATACTTCAGTTAGTGTTAGATCAATAGTCTTACCTGCTGTGCTCTGCAATATTTTTATAGGAGATGTTAAAGGGTACTAGTGGTGCATCTTCAGTAAACACACAGGAAAATAGATATTGTGAACAGATGACCTTGAAGACATCTGGGGCCAAATTCCAGCTTTGGTAGTAGGCATAAGGCTCCAGGTGACTAGAATAGCTGTGTATGGGCATTGAAAGGCAGAGTTTGATCTTAGGAATATATGTGTACACTAACATCATATTAGCCTTTCATGCTGCTATATACATTTAAAGTGTGTCTGTACATTCCAGATGATTTTCCTATGCCCTATTAAGTAATTCAATGCACTTTTAACATTTGCCCTTTCTACTTAGCTTGGCAATTATTCCACCTAACTGTATCACTTTGTAATAATATAGGTCAAATTATTTCCTGGTGAAACTCCTTTTGCTTCAAGCAACTTCAAAAGAGTTACACATTAAAGAGGTCAATTAAACTTTATATCCCACCTCAGGACAGTGTACCCAGATGCTTGGAATATTTTCTTCTTTCCAGTGGGACTGTCTTTCCCCTCATTCCCTAATATGCAGTATAGCTTTGCACTGCTATCTACTCAGGCCTGTGCCCTTCATGTTTTTCTTCTTGTGCACCAAAGATATAATAGCTCTAAAGAAAGTTCCAAGCAACACTACCGCAGATGCTGCCAGGTAACTAATTAAAACTATTATCTTTATCTCTACTCTACTTATTTGGTCTTTCTAAGATGTTTTCAGGTTTTTTGAAGCCTCAGTAAATATCCTTCTGGGCATAGAGGTTATTGTCCAGAGCTTTCTGCAGAAGGCTCTCCTTTGAGCTTTCCCACTGAGTTGGTCCCTTTAGACATTGAGCTGTATTTGCTTTTTGTAGTCATTTGGCCGAGTTGGTAGGCTCTGTTGATTTAACTAATGTTCTATGTTGGTATCAGCAGAACTACTACTAGCTGAGCATCTGGCCCTTTTGTCTGATCTTTTAGTAGAAACAATCCATGTCACACATGTCAGACATTGTGCACATTTCATCCATGAAGAACCCTGTTTTTCTATTTTCATGTTTAGTTTGCAGGCTGTTGACTATGATCATACTGGTCTTCTGGATTTAAGACTGACTTATTGATGAAGTTATTCTGTGAACCCCATGGAAAAAGTGTTATTTTCCTTGATCCTAAGAAAGAAAGGGACACAATTTCTTTCTCCGTTACACTTTTTCTTTACTTTTTTCCAGTAATGCTGTGACAGAAAAAGCTGGCTGTTTCAAAATAGCAAACTTTACAGTTTTATCCACATTGGGATAAGATGGATGAAGATCCACCAGTACCATTTGCTTAACTCTAAGCTCCAGCACACAACTTGGTACTTCCTTCTATGTAATCAGTGTACTTGTACTGAAAAGTACAGTATCCTATTTCTTTAAATTCTTTGGGCCAGATCCTCCGCTACTTTAATTCCACATAGCTGCATAGAAGTCAGTCCTGCAACAACTACAGTCTCCATTCTGCAAGATGCTGAACACCACTGAAGTCAATGACTGTGGTTGCTAGAGAAGTGGACGAATGGGTCACAGAAGTAGCATTATTGTTAAAATGGGAGGGGGGTGGAGAAGGGAAACATAATAGACACAAGGTCAGCTAAGCAGGGAGGAGCAGAATTGTGCAGTGCCTTGAAGATGAAGAACATAAATTTAAACATGATGTTCTGGAGGAGGCTTAGGGAGTGGATGGATCAAAAGGGGGTAGGGGGGATGAAATTACCCAGGGAGATGACTTTAGCAGATACATTTTTCTATGGAATGAAAAGCAACTGACCTAACAAGGAGTTGTTTCTGCACTGGTAACTTGAGACTATTCAGTAGAAATGTTGTGCTGTGAAAGGTCATATCTGACTTCTGCACACTCGACTGTGACAGAAACTCAACTGATCCTCAGAAAGCATTGCAACTGAAGAGCATGGGTCCCACTTGCACAGAGCCAAAACATGTATAGACATCTTTATAATAGATGTTTTCCTTTCTTGAATAGTTGGAGCCAAAAACCTGCCTTAGGTTGCTGCAATTTTTTTTAAAGCAACCCTTCCTTTTTTGACCAACGAGGGTCGTGATGAGTGAATAGTGAATCTTGGTCAGGTTATAAAATAGATCTTTCATTTAGTGCATTTCAGTGACTGGCACTAATTTTTTCATCTTTGCAGCTCAGGTAGTTTTTGTACTTGGGCAGCAAGATGATCTGACCAGTACCACCTGACCAAAGGCGGCAGCAGCAGCCTGAAGAAGATTGAGGGGCATGGGGCAGAAAGCTTATATGTACCCCCACATGGTGACTTATGCCTTGGATATAAGGGACAAAGTAATGTACCCCATCCTAAACTAATCTGTGATCTGGAATGGGAAAGTATCATCTGGACTTGGACATGGGTTGGTTGACAGATTCTGAAGCCAGCTGTTGGTGAGTTCCCTCATGTTCCCCTGTAGAGTACAGCAACCCTTTAGAGCACAGGACAGACAGATAAAAGTATGTTTGTTTGTTTTCTTTTAAAAACTATTGTTCAGATCCTCACTGCATGTAATTCAGCATAACTCCACTGAAGTCAATGAAGCTTCATTGATTTACATCAGCTGGTGTTGTAGCGCATATATTTAATGAAAGATTTTTCAAAAATCTGTATTTCAAAATACTCCATAACAATAAATTAAATATGAAACTATTTTTGTCTGTCAATGCATCTAGGTGCTGTTACATGTAATCCTGTAAGTATCCACCATGGTAACTAAAAATGTAAGTTACACTCCATTTTAAGTTCAGGAAATTTGAGCTGGTATAGCAATGTTATGTCCTTATAACCTTAAAAGTTAAACATTCTACAAAAGATGCTCTTTCAACATTCCTGGACAGAAAACGTGCCCAAACATTGACTCACATCCTTGTTCTCTTGCATGCCTACCCTTACACCATCTGTTAGTGGCATTTTGCCCACTGAGAAAGTATCATTTCATTTTCAATGGAGCCACAGGTATCAATTTATTTTCTAGAGTCATCCTGAAAAATACAAGAGTTATTTATGCCCCTGCTTCCAGGTGAGCCTCCTCATTTCAAGCAATATCAGCTTCGAATCATAATGCTTCTTCAGTCTTCTTGGCATTATGTGGTTTATAATCTCCTTTTTATGGCATATATACACTGGTGCATGGTGGATCATAAAAATGTTTCAGATTGGGATACCAAAACTCCACATATTGTGAGCTCGCTAAAATATTGTGTAAATTAGGTAATTCTATTATAATAAACAGTAAATATACACTGCAGCATGATGCCAATTCCTCTTTCATTAACATAACAGCACAGATTTCATGGAATCCAGGATTGGAATTATGTTGGAATGTGTCACAGGAGAAGACAATTAACACAAATAGTTTTGCTAAAGAATGATACAGAAAGAAGGACTCAATTAAAATATGTTGACAGAAGGTGGGGTTATGTATTGGTAGAAAAATAAGTGGTTATACAGCTTAGAATCTCATTACAGTTAAAAATAGGACAATCACTGTTGCAGAGACAAAAAATATAAGCAAATACATTTTATATGTAGTATAAATAGAAAGCAGATGGAAAGAAATATAGTATCTGTGTTGGTGGTAGATCATGTGATTTTTATGCAGAGTTGGTGTAAATTGTTTTAGCTTGCCTCAGACTCCAAGAAAACTGAGGACCAATGGAACATTATTCCTAATGGACTTGATGTTTTGGTGGTCAATAGGTTACTCTCTTCTTCATCTTTTCTAGTTATTGAGGGGTGATAAGTCTTTCTCTCCAATGATTGGATGGGAGAAGCGATGACTTTCATATCTTCCCCTTCATATCTCCTCAGTATTTGAGGGCTTTGGTCTTCTCACTCCCTCTACCAAGGCATTATCTAGATTAAATAACAAAGCTAATATATTTTTAAACATGACAACACATTTCAGCAAATACCTTTTTAAACACAAGTGTATTCAGGGTTTAATATCTTAACATTTGTAGCTGGTCATGGCTAGGTTTCCCACTAGAGTTAAGTATAACTCACTGAACCATTTTTAAAGATGTTACCCTGTTTACACTCGGTTAAAAAATATGTTAGCTAATAGACTAGACTTGGCCCAAGAAGGTTCCAATGTTTTAAAATATTTTTTTTTGGTAATACATAGGACATGATGATCAAACAAGCAAGCAGAGTGCTTGATGATGTTCAGTGGCAGTGAACAACATCTCCATTTTCTTCGCAGGAAGTACTTTAGCCAGGTTCTAGCATACTCTTATGTTACTACTAGCTAGAATTCAGAGAGTCATGGCAGGGCTTAAATTCAGCCAAAGCTGTCCAGAGTAGAGCGCCAGTAAATATTTTCAAACTCATGGGAGCCCTGGTGGTTCCCGTTAGGTTGAAATCCTGAGCCCGGGGTGACCTGCGGGGCAGAAACCAATTCCCCCTTCATAACAGGGCTAAAGCCCCGCGACACCCTGCCCTGCAGGTGAAGCCTGGAGCCCTGAATGGAGGGACATGGGGCGGAAAGGCTTACTCTTTGAGCCCAAATGTCACATTAGGCTTTTCATGGACTCAAGCCCAAGTGTCCACTGGTCTTCAATTAAAAACAAACAAAACAAAGCCAGGTGATAGCATGTTGGGGGAGAAATGTAGTTTCTGGGAATTAGGAGGATTTAGATTAGCATTAGAGATCCTAAAACAGCAGTTTAAGAAGTTGGTCTAGTCATCAGCTGGCTAAAAACTATAAAAGCAACTCATAGCTATTCCTTTTTTGTTGAAGGAATAGCTAATTATCCTTTTTCATTGAAGGAATGTGTTATATGGCTATGGAAAATAGGGAAAGGCTGGGGAAAAAAGATGTTATAGAATCATAAGCCTGGAAGGAAACTGAAGAGATCATCTAGTCGAGTCCCCTGCACTCATGACAGGACCAAGTATTATCTAGACCATCTCTGATCTACACAATGTGTGCTGGAATTATTTTTTATTCATGAGCTATAATGTTAGATGAGTTCATTTAGATTATTAATCAATGAGATGTCAAATAATCAAGCTCAATTGGTTTTATTAAATCATATTGCTCTAATTACAGACAAAATAGCACAACACAAAGGGGATATTGATCAATCCAGGGTCCAGAGGCTGCAGCTCAACTGATCTGAACTTGTTTACAATTCTATAAGTTTTAGAGGCCACTTAATTTTTTTCTAGACTGTACAGTTAGCTGCACAACTATGATCACTATCCAGTCCCCATCCAATATCACCCTTGTGGCCATCAGTTGAAACAGTATAGGTTCAGAACATTTAAGACCAGTTGACGCAGTTAATTCTAATTAATTATCTGTTCATCAATCTACCATTATATGTCAAACTTGTTAGTCTTTGTAATATTGTGATATCACATAAGATGCAACAGACAACAATTTTTTATTTTTGTTTTTGTTTTGGCTTTTAACTGAATAAGTGTGTGTGTGAATAACTGGGAAATTTTAACGGTGCTTGTGATCTCGCGGCCCTGTTTGTCCAGCTGGGCCACCCCCATTGTCCCAGTGCAGGGTGGGTACATTCCATCACCCAGGCGATGGGATTCCTTTCTAGAGCAGGTAATTGCAGCACGGTGGGCTCTGGACCACTGGGGAGCCTAGCAAGCAAACTATCGGTAACCCCTGAGCCTCCAGGCTGGGGTTGACAACAGCAATTGGCGTTCTGGCCCTCCAGGGGTGGGGGCAGAACAACAGTCAGCCAGTAGCCCCTGAGCAGGGCAGGGCAAACAGTCTCTGGCCCCTGAGTCTCCAGGCTGGGGCTGAGAGCAGGGCCGGTGCAACCATTTAGGCGACCTAGGCAGTCGCCTAGGGCGCTGGGATTTGGGGAGCGCCATTTTCTTTGGCAGCGACCGCAGCAGCTGGATCTTTGGCCACCCCGGTCGCTGCTGGCATTTAGGCAGAGGGAGCTGGGGCAGGGGAGCGCAGGGAGGGCCGCCTACAGCAAGTAAGGGGGGGGCAGCATGCAGGGGAACTCCCCGTCCCGCCTCCTTCCCGAGCACGCTGTGGCTGCTTCACTTCTCCCGCCTCCCAGGCTTGAGGCGCCACAAGCCTGGGAGGCGGGAGAAGTGAAGCAGCAACGGCGTGCTCGGGGTGCTCATGCTCATGAGTGGAGCAGGGGTGAGCTGGGATGGGGGGGTGCCTCAGGGCGGAGGGTGGGGGTGGGGAGCTGCCGCAAGGGGGGCGCCTCAGGGCGGAGGGGGTAGTTACCATGTGGGGGGACACCTCAGGGCGGAGCTGCCGAGGGGGGGCACCTCAGGGCGGGGGCGCCGGGGGGGCACAAAGTGGAAGTTTCGCCTAGGGCTGGTGTAGAAAAGAATGTGATTGAACAAGCAGAGTGTTAATAAGAGTCTTGATATCATTTGTGAATAGATAATGCTGGATTTTTCTGAACTGCAGTGTTTTTCATTGTTTAAGAGATTTCTCACCCAGTCTCCTAATTAACAGGCAATTAAATTCATATAAACCCAAAGTCTCTGTCCAGCACACAGCTGGGCTGGGCCAACATAGAGACTGAACCTGTACAAGAGGTATCCTTTTCTTGAGCACAGTAGAAATCAGATGTGGGTTCAACCATGTTGCTTGTTCTCCACCAAACAACAGGGATTTGAGTGTGTGAATATGTAATTACATAAACCCAAAGCCTTTCTAGTGTGCAGTTTAGCTTGGCTCTCTAACTCCTGAAGAACAGAATTGCATCAGTTCTGATGCATGAAAATGACTCACCCATACTGTTGGAGGAGAGGGCAGGATTTCCTAATAATTACACCCACTATAAATTTCTCAGGATACAAAGTACATGAGGCAATACAAAAAACAAGACGTTGAGCTGGCAAAATAAGTAATTGTGAATGAATTCACAGCATAGTTTAATTATAAAAATACAACAACCAGAGTATGCATTAAAATATTTTTAAATAAGTGTCCCAAGTGGTGGTGGACATACATGGAAGTTTTATCTTTTTAGAGAAGTAGATATTTGAGAATGTTGATTAGCTAGTTATTTGTCCTGTATCAGGCAATTCTACTAATTACTGTGCTTATGTGACACAGGTTCTGTTCTGTACTGAAAGATTCTACGCAGCATCCAAGTTATCACTACATCTTATTACCAGAAAGATACTGGATGACAAGGGGGAAAAAAAAAAAACCAGATTGCAGCAGGAAGTTGGAGGGATTTGTAATAGGATGATCTGCCCCTTAAGGACTGGGGGCCTGTGGCGAGCATGTTCTGAGCACAAAGCCTCTTTAAGAATGGGTGTTTGAGCCTGGTAGATGGGATTATCAGACTCAGCTGGGATGGGATGATGTGATTCCTATATTATTGTCTGAAAGAGAACTGCAGGAGAAAGCTGGCTTTTTGGCAGGCCCTGAGGCAGTGGACTCCCAGGGAGATGGCTTTATTTTGGGGAATAGTTTTGTTGTATGTTCGACTAATAAATGAAGCCCAGGAAACGGGCCTGATCCATATGCTGGGGGGAGGTGGTGTTAGTCCTTCATGGGCTGGGAAGCCAGGCCGGAAGCCTGCAGGGTTCATCTTGTAATGAAAGATTCAAAGAGCTAAATATATGCATCTCAGCCAAGACACTACAAAGTGGTAGGGTTATGATAAGAGACTATAACTATTTAAATGGTATAAACGGGGATGGATTTCCAGTTAGGCACAGTAAGCACGTGAGTAGGAATGCCAGCATTCTAGGGGCATTTAAATGTTTTAAAGTGGGTGAAAAGTTTAAATTTTTACAGAAAACACAAAGATCAGCTGTAGGCAGGGGAAGCACTGAAGATGCTGTGCTAAGGCGCGTACAGTGTAAATTCAGCCCTGGGTATAAACACCAGGAAGAAAAAGGAATTACTTATGGTATAGCAAGAGGTTATTAATAGGAATAATGGCATGAAATTAAGAGTTGAAAAAATATAGGATGAATATCAATAAGAACTTTCTGACAAGTAGATATATTAGGCTCTGGGATACTTTCCTAAGGGAAGCAGTGGCAGCCCCATCACTGTGGCATCTAAAATTAAACTGCTCACAATGCTGGAAAATTTACTGTATGGAACAATCCTCGGTTGGCAGGGAGATGGATGGAAAGACCCAATAGTTTTTTCCATCTCTAAAATATCAGTATATATGTAGTTCTCTCAGCATATCTCTAACATTTGTTGACTTCACTGGAATTACACCTGAAATAAATTCAGCTGTTTTATCTAATAAATGCATGCATTTGAAAAGATGTTCGTTGGCGAAGAAAAAAAAATTCCTCAAAGTGTGTTATATCCTTTTGCCCATGCCTGTGATGAGATCTATTTATTTATCTGCATGTAACTTTACTCAGCATGGAGTACAATGTATATTATTCCAGTGGTTATGGGGACTGATTGATGGATGTGACATCATTTATTATGCACATTACAGATGAAGTCACTGGATTAACTGTATTGATGTATACAATTCTACAGATCCTTTGTTGGAGTGATCACAGTACACATTGTGTAAGTATATGTACACACACACACATACACAAGCTGTACTTGTACTACAAACGAATTTTAATAAAGGCACAAAATGTAGTTACTAATTAGTAGCTGGTTAAAAAGTTAAGACATTTTTCAGTAGAAAAACATTGGTTTTGATGAAAACTTTGTCACAAAGATTTACTCAGGTCCAGGATGGAATTTTGTGTGTGTGTGTGAGAGAGAGAGAGAGACTTTTGTGGAGGTGCAATTGAGTATGTATTTTAACTGTTCTATAGATGACTTGGCAATAGTGATTTCAACCACTGTAACTATTAATTTTGATTTATTTAGGTGAGATGCACTCCCTTGGTCCCCACTGAGGGGAGAGTCTTATTATATGTACTGGTAATGATGCAACCACTCAGTCCTGACTCTACCAGGAAGAGTGAAGTTGGCCAACATGTCTGGGTGGGGGTTTCTGAGTTGTGGTAGGGCCGAGATACCCTAGTTACTGTATCTGATGGGCAGCCCCACCTGTGCAAATTAAGGCTGTCTTACCATCATTGATGTCTCAGTGGAGGGATACTTGCCCTCTCCTGGGTCTTAATTGCTCTTTTGGAAAAACAGCTTTGATTAATACTTGTATTTTGGTAGTGCCTAGAGGCCTCAAGATTAGGGACCTATTGTGCTAGTCATTGTACCCACAGAAAATAAGACAATCCCTGCCTCAAAACTTTAGTAGACAAGACAGACACAGGAAAGAAGGGGGAGAAAAGAGCTACACTGGAGCTAGAAGTTGTAATTTCCAGCTCGAATAGACATACCCGTGCTAGCTGTGAGTGAGCTAGCACACTAAAAATAGAAGTGTAGCCACTGTAAATATCTGAAACTGTAGATACATACTCCAGCAGCATGGCTCCACTTTTGTTTTTAGAGGCTAGCTTGTTTACCACTAGCGCATCTTCATCTGCTCGAGCTGGAGATTACACCTTCCAGCTCTGGAATAGACATACCCATAGAGACGTGCAGTTTAGCGGCAGAACCAGATACAGAACCCTGTGCCTTACTTGCTAGGCCACACTGCCTCTATTTTCCTGATGTAGGGGAGTGCAAACTGCCCCCATCCTGTGATGAATCAAGTCCTTTCATCTACTAGCCTGTTTCTAAGCAATTTTTTTTTCACAGAAAAGGTCCAAGAAAAAAGGTCCAAGTTCAACTAAATTAGTAAGTGGTGTTCTGTGTTTTCAGGTGCTTACTACTTCTGATAGATTCCCTTGCATTAAATACCATTTGTGAAGAAAGAAGCATTTTTATTTCATATAAGGCTCCATTGAAGTCAATAGGAGCAGAAGAGGGCCTTATTTTCTAATTTTACCAGTTGCCGCTATTGATGTCAGCTGTTTTTTAATGAAAACTTCTGACTGCAGTTAATCTTTTATTTAATGCTCGGACTCTAGTCTGTTGTCAAATGTTGAAGTGTACATTACCTTGAAGGTGAAATGAGAGCATAATAGAGATCAGAATGCCATTTGACTTGCTCTGAATAGTAGTCCCAAGAGACTATTGCTTTAAAGACAGCAGTCAAATTTCACAATTGTAGGTTGGGTTGTTAATCATCATTCTAATGAACTCATTCTAAGTACATGTCAAACTGTATTGTAAAGCGCATTTTCATAGAACAGAAATCTCCACAGAGCAGATTGTTTTTTGCTGGATTATGTCATGTTCTTGAATAACTTTGCCACACATCCAAAGGAGGTATAATCCCCTCTCAGTAAATGCATGTATTTTGTACTGATTGTAAAGGAAATTACACACACACACACACACACACACACACACACACACACACACACACACACACACACACACACACACACACACACACAGTATGAGGGAAATATACCTCAAAGATGCAGTTATCAGAATTTCTGCTCAAACTAGGAAAGTTGAAATTGGCCCTGTCCCCTGTAGTTTGGCTGTAATTGGGTTTATTCTGCTAATTTAATCAATGTACTGGAAATCAGTGTGATTCTAAAATAAGGGTGAAAAATGACTTTGTATAGTTGTCTGTACCTCGTAATCTATCAAAGATTAGATCTGTGAAACTTGGTTGTCTATACAGCTGAAATAGAGAAATGCAATGCAGGAAATTGGAGTGTAACATTGAGTGGTGGTGAGCAATTTCCCTACACCTTAGTGACTTCATTTAGAGAGGCATTTGATATATTAGATGATTAGCCAAAAGTCTTTGGGTTGGAAATTTGATGTGGAAATTCCAAAAAAGCAAACTTTGTTTTGAGACTTCTAGAACATTTTACTTCTGGTCAGATCTGAAATACAAGTGCAACTTGGAGGGAGCATTCCCTTGGCTAGGGTTAGGGTTATAGGAGTTAGTTAGTTAGTTAGTTACTATGGTTAGGGCTATTTGGGATAGGCCTCCCAGAGCTAGAGTTGGGGTTCCAGGAGGTAGGAATCCCCTGGCTAGCTTTAGGGTTCTAGAAGGTCGGAGACACCACAGTAGGTTGAGGTTGGTAGTGGGTTGGTATTTTCAGACTAAGATTAGCACTAGAGGAGATAGGAATCCATGGGTTGGTTAGAGTTAGGTTTCTTGGAAGGTAGGACTCTTAGGGCTAAGGCTAGCAATGTAGGAGGTAGGCCTTCCTGTGTAAGAGTTAGCATTCATGAAGGTAGGACTCCTTGAGCTAATTTTGGGGTTCTAGGAGATAAGACTCCCTGATCTACACTTAGGGTTCTAGGAGGTAGGTGTCCCTGGGTTAGGGTAAGGGTTCTGGGAGGTTGGACTACCCAGGCTAGAGTTAGGGCTGTAGGAGGTAGGTCTCCCCGGACTAAGGTTAGGGTTCCAGAAAGTAGGCTTCTATGAGCTAGGGTCAGGGTTCCAAGATGGTAGGGATCCCTGAGTTAAGGTAAAGATTTCATTAGGTAGGACTCCCAGGGCTGGGGTTAGGGTTCTAGAAAGTGGCCTTCTTGAGGTAGCTTAGGGTTCCAGAAGGTAGGAGTCCCCTAGCTAGCGCTAGTGTCTTAGGAGTTTGGTGAACCTGCATTAGGTTGACAGTTTTAGAGGGTTGTTATTGCACGACTAGGGTTAGGAATTTAGGGGGTAGGAATCCATGGACTGAGGTTAAGGTTGTAGGAGGTAGACATTCATGAAGTAGGGTTAGGTTTGTAAGTGGTGGACCAACTCGGGTTAGTTGTAGGGTTGAAAGAGGTAGGTTTCTTTGGATTAGGGATGTAACAGGTAGGTTATTTCATGCTACACTTAGGGTTATAGGACGTAGCCTTTCCTAACCAACACTTAGGGTTCCAGGGCTTGGGCATCTCCCATCTAGGATTACTGGAGACAGTGCTCCCTGGGCTAGGGTTAGGGCTCCTTGAGGTAGGACTCCCACTGCTAGGGTTAGATTTATAGGAGATTGGCCTCCCTGGGCTAGGGTTAGGGATGGAGAAAGTAAATATCTGTGGACTGGGATTAGGGTTGGTTTAGGTTTCAAGGTGGTAGAGCAATTTGGGTTAGTGGTAGGGTTGTAAGAGGTAGGCTTCTACAATTTAGAGAGAGTTTCTCAGAATTTAGGCCTCCTTGACCTAGTGGTAGGATTCATAGAGATAGGACTCCCATGGCTAATGTGAGGGATATAGAAGTAGGACTCCATATACTGGGGCTAGGAGATGATGTAGGGTGTAGGCTTTCCTGGGGAAGTGTTAGGATTCTAGGAGGTAAGACTCACTGAGCTAAGGTTAGAGTTTTAGGAGGTAGTTTTCACTGCACTATGGTTAGGGTTCTATGAGGTAGATTTCCCCAGCTTAGGGTGATAGTTTTTTGAGGTGGTTTTCCCTGGGTGAGAGTAAGGGTAGAGTTGGAGGTAGGATCCCCAGGCTAGGGTTGGGGTTATTAGGAGGTAGACATCCCATGGCTGTGGTTAATTTTCTAGGAGGTAGGTGGTAGGAGGTTGATATTCTCAGGCTAGGGTCAAGATTGGAGAAGGTAGAAATTCCTGGGCTGGGTTTACAATTTTACAAGTTAGACATTTGTGCAGTAGGGTGAGGTTTGAAGGTAGTAGACCAACTCAGGTTAGTGGTAGGCCTTGCTGAACTAGGGTTAGGGATGGAGGAAATAGGCATCTATTGGCTGGGGTTAGGGTTTTAGGAGGTCCAGATCCCCAAACTAAGGTTAGTTATGTAGGTGGTATGCCAACTCTGGCTAATGGTAGGAGTGTAAGAGGTTGGTATCTCTGGGTTATGGTTGTAAGGGGTATGCTACTTCAGGCTAGGGATAGGGTTGAAGGAGATAGGTCTCCCTAAGCTAGAATTAGGCTTATAGTAGGTAGCCTTTCCTGAACAATAGTTAGGGTTCCATGGCATAGGCTTTCATAGTCTAGGGTTAGGGTTTCAGGGCCTAGCTCTCCCTGAACTGGGATTAGAGTTTTTGGAATTAGGCCTTCCTGACCTAGGGTTAGGAGTTATTCTTCCCTGAGCAACAGTTAGGGATATCAGGACTAGGGTTAGGGTTTCTGGAGGTAGGAGTGCTTGGGTTAGGGTTAAGGCTTTTCTAGTTAGGTCTGCCAATGCTAGGGTTAGAGTTAAAGGAGGTTGGTCTCCCTGAGCTATGTTAAGTGATTGGGGAGGTAACTGTGAACTGGAATTTCAGTTGTAGTAGGTAGACATCACCAAACTTGGTTTAAGTTTGTGGGTGTAGAGCAACTCAGATTAGTGGTAAGAGGTAGTTTTCTTTGGGTTATGGTTGTAAGAGAGAGGCATTTTTTCTAGGGATAGTCTTGAGGGTGGTAGGCTTCCCCGAGCTAGGGTATAGGAGTTAGTCTGCCCTGAGCAACAGTTAGGCTTCCAGGAAGTAAGCATCCCTGGGTTATGTTTAGGGTTTCTAGAGGAAGAACTCTGATGACTAGGATGAGGGATACAGGAGGTTGATGTCCATGCACTGGGATTAGGATTCTAGAAGGTGGGACTCCCAGCACTAAGGTTAGCGATGTAGAATGTAGTCCTTCCCGGTGTAGGGTTTGTGTACTAGGATGTAGGTGTCAGTGGGCTAGGGTAAGATTTTAGGAGGTAGGTGTCCTCGGGTTAGGATTCTTGGAGATAGTAGTCCCTGGGCTAGGGTGAAGGTTCTAGAAGGTTGGCCTCCTGAGATACGATAAGAAATGAAGGAGGTAGGACTCCCCAGGAAAAGTTTAGAGTTCCAGGAGGTAGGCCTCCCCTAGCTAAGGTTAAGATTTCAGGAGGAAGGACTGCCCTGGCTAGTGTTAGGGGTCCAGGAGGTTGGTGAGCCCTCATATGGTTTAGGGTTGAAGGAGTTTGATATTGCCAGTCTAGGGTCAGGAATGGAGGAGGTAGGAATCCGTGGGCTGGGGTTAGGGTTGTAGGAGATAGACATTCCTGAAATAGGATTATATTTGTAGGTGGTAGACCAACTTGGGTTAGTGGTAGATTTGTAAGAGGTAGGTTTCTTTGAGTTAGGGTTTTAACAAGTTGGCTATTTCATAGTAGGGTTACTGTTATAGGAGGTAACTTTTCCCAAGTTAGGGTTCCAGGGCACAGGGATCTCAGATCTTAGGGTAGAATTGCAGGAGATAATCCTTTCTGGGCTAGAGTTAGAGACACTGGAGGTAGGACTCTCTGGCCTGGGTTTAGGTTTTTTGAGGGTGGACTCCCTCAGTGGGTATTAGAGTTCTTGGAAGCAGGACTCCCACAGCTTGCAGTAGGCTAATAGGAAATAGGTCTTTGCAGGTTGGGGAAGTGATATAAGAAGTAGGGTTTGATGTGCTGTGGTTAGGATTCCAGGATATAGGCTTCCCCATACTAGGAATAGGATTGTTGGAGGTAGGGCTTCCTTAGCTAGGGTTACATTTCCAGGAGGTTAGACTCTCTGAGCGAGGTTTAGGGGTCTAGGACATAGGAGTCCCATAGGATTTGGATTCTTGGAAGTAGGACTCCCTGGGCTAAGATTAGGGCTCTTAGAGGTACTGTAGTACTCCCACTGTTAGGGTTAGAGTTTTAGGAGGTTGGCCTGCCCGGGCTAGGATAAGGGATGGAAGATGTAAGTATCTATAGACTGGGATAAGGGTTGTAGGAGGCAGAAATTCTCAAAGTAGGGTTAGGCTTGTAGGTGGTAAACCAGCTTGGGATAGTGGTTGGGTTGCAAGAGCTATGCTTGTTTGGATTATGATTTTAAGAGGTAAACTTTGTCAGTCTGAGCATATGCTTATGTGAAGTAGGTCTCCCTGAGATAGGGTTAGGGATGGAGGAGGTAGGACTCACTGGGTTAGTGTTTGGGTAGTAGGAGCTAAGCATCCTCTTTTTAGGATTAGGGATGGAAGAGATAGGAATCTGTTGGCTGGATTTAGGGTTGTAGGAGGTAGGCCTCCCCAAGTTAGGGTTAGAGTTCTTGGTGGTAGCCTTCCCTGAGCAACAATTAGGGTTAACCAGGCTAAGTTTTGGGTTCTTGGAGGTACATCTCCCACATCTATAGTGAGGCTATAGGAGGTATGGTTAGGATTGTACTAGGTAGACTTCTCTGGCCTAAGGTTAGAGATGAAGGAGGTAGGACTTTCCAGGCTGGGATTAGGACTTTTAGGGGTAGGGTTAGGGTTCCAGGAAGTATGCCTTCCTTAGATAGGGAAGGGTTCCAGAAGGTAGGACTTCCTGGGCTGGAGTTATGGATCTAGGAGGTGTGTGTACCCACATTAGGATTAGGGTTATAGGAGTTAAGTGTCCCCAGGACAAGGTTAGGTTTTCAGGAGGTAGGCCTTTCCATGGTACGGTGAGGCTTCCAGGAGGTAGGATTTCCTGAGCGGAGTTAAGGTTCTAGGAAGTAGGACTCCCTGGACTAGGTTTATGGTTGTAGGAGGTAGATGTCTCCGTGTTAGGGTTAGGACTCCCACAGCTAGGATTAAAGTTATAGAAGGTAAGCCTACCCAAGATAGGGTAAGGAATATAGAGGGTAGGGTTCCATGTGCTGGGGTTAGAATTCTAGAGCTAGGCATCTTGGTGCAAGGAATAGGATTGTCAGAGGTAGGCTTCTATAAGGTAGGGTTAGAGTTGAAGGAGGTGGGCCTCTATTAACTATGGTAATGGTTAGAGGAGATAGGCCTCCCCAGGCTAGGTTTAGGGATCCAGAAAGTAGGTCTTCCCACGATAGGATTATGTTTCCTGGAGGTAGGCACCCCGAGCTAGGTTCAGGGTTCCAGGAGGTAGAAGTTCCCTGGCTAGGGTTAGGGTTCTAGGAAATAGGTGACTCCACATATAGGGTTAGGGTTACAGGCAGTTGGTATTGGCTGGCTAGGGTTAGTGATGGGGGATGTATAAACCAATGGGTTGGGTTTAGGAGGTATACATTCCCAAAGTAGGGTTAGGTTTGTAAATGGTATACCCAATTCAGATTAGTGGAAGGGTTGTAAGAAGTAGGTTTCTTCAAATGATGTTTGTAAGAGGTAGGCTTCTTCGGTCTAGGGATAGGGTTGTAGGAGGTAAGTCTCCCCCGGCTAGGGTAGGGGATATAGGAAGTAGGTGCCCATATGCTGGGATTAGAATTATTGGAGATAGGACTCCCAGGGCTAAAGTTAGCTATATAGCAGATAAGCCTTCCTGGGGAAGGGTTAGTTTTCTAGGAGATAGGACTCAGTGATCTAGGGTTATAGTTCTAAGAGATAATTGTCCCCAGGTTAGGGTTAGGGTTAGGGTTCTTGGAAGTACATGTCCCTGGGCTAGGGTTAGGGTTATAAGAAGTAGGCCTTCCAGGGCTAAGATTAAGGTTATGGGAGATAGGACTCTCTGGGCCGGGGTTAGGGTTCCAACAGATAGATTGCCCTGGGCTATGGTTAGGGTTCCAGAAGGTAGGAATTCCTTGGTTAGAATTCTAGGAGGTTGGTGACCCCACATTAGATTTAGTGTTTAGGAGGCTGATATTGTCAGACTATGGTCAAGCGGAGGTAGGAATCCATGGGCTAGGGTTATGGTGGTAGGACATAGACATTCCTGAAGAAGGGTTAGGTTTGTAGGTAGTAGACTAACTCGGGTTAGTTGTAGGGTTGTAAGATGTAGGTTTCTTTGGAATAGGTTTCAACAAGTAGGATATTTCATGCTAGGGTTAGAGTTATAGGAAGGAGCCTTTCCCAAGCCATAGTTAGTGTTCCAGGGCATAGGCATCACTATTCTAGGGTTACTGTTCCAGAGTCTGTTCCAGGGTTAGGGTCTGTTACAGGAGGGGGTGGTTGATGTTCTGTGGCCTGCAGAATGCAGGAGGTCAGCCTTAGATGATCATGATCGTCTCTTCTGGCCTTAAAATATATGAGTCTTCCCATTTACTCCATATGCTACTTTTAAAATTACTTATATGTAAAGATTATTCTAATGTTTTGAAATTAAAAATATTTTACAGCAAGGAAACTAATGAGCACATAAATGATTTCTGGTAGGCCCTGAAGTTTGTGTCACTGAAGTGCATGGGGGAGGAATAAGTTCATGCCTCTGTTGCTACTTTTGTACAGCATACTGGTTGTCTCAAATGACTGAATGAAAGCGTAGTCTGAGTTACTTGCTTTTTAAAGGAAAGGTTGAGCTACTATAGTACTGTTTAGATACAGTGGTGGTGGGTGCTATATAAAAACCTATGAAGATGAACAGATTTGGTGCCCAATTCTTTTATTGGTTACATTAATGTAGCACCTCTGACTTCAATGGAGGTACATTGGAATAAATGAAAGGAGAACTTGGCTCTTTGAAATCAAGCACAGTTCACAACACAATTATAGTGTCTTAAAGCTCCTCCGTAGTGCTCGTTCTTCTTGGTAATTGAAAGTTTATCCTGAGGGGAGGGGAAATGTATTAGTTATAAGTGCTAAGATTTCTCAGAACAGAATGTTTGTTAAATGCAGCAAACTTGAGCCGAGGTTAGGATCTCAGTATGAAGAAGAAATTTGTAGCAATCCTCGTCATATAAACTATTATAGTTTATCTTTTCTGGTGGCATTTTTTTGCTCTCCAGAAGAGCAAGCTAATAGGGCAACTATATTATTTGAGTTTTTCGTTTGTTTGCAAGTTGTACTTTAACATTTGTAATACCATGGTACAAAGTTATGTTTTCTCTTCTATGTGATTCTTATCTTAGTCAACAGATACTATAAGCAAACTGCAATTAAGATGTAAAGCATACTGAATAATGTATAGTTCAGCACATGTGCAGAGGTATACAGCAGTCATCAAGAAAATATATAGATGGATGTTTCTAATTTTAGTGGTGTCTTTGAGCAAGTAACATTTCTACTGTTCATCAGATTGAAGGGCCATCATTTTAATATAGTCTTCTTTATGCTATCACAGTCTTTCCAATCCATTTCACAGGGAAATTGTCCATTGTTAGAAAGATATTGTTTGCATGGTTTGGTACATCACTGTCACACTATTAACCTTCAAATGTTATGCATATAATTGACATACAGGGAAAGAATCAAATCAAGACACTTTCACTTAGTTTTGTTGTCTATAAGACATACATTAAATAAAGTGTTTTAATTTGGCTGAGAACAGACAGATGACCTGATACTCATATATTACAGAAATATCATTTGCGGGGAATTTTAAAAGATGCCAGTGTTGGAAAGGATTTTTCCTTTGGTCTGATTTTCTCAAGTACACTAACAAATGTATGCTATACTCATGCACTAACTAACCTGTGTGTTAGCCTTAGGTGGAAAAAATGATATTCAGATATGCTGGCTGTAATACTAATTCACTTCAATCAAGATCATTGCTTGCCTTGGTGAAACTGAACAGGCTAGGTGCTGTCATTTCCATCACATTCTTTCATAAGTTCAATTAAATATTTATTTAAGCACTAGTAATATTCCCATTCTTTATAGCAAAAGTGGCTGCTATTGTTATTGGGATAAAGCACGTTTAATTTAAAGTGTATGTAGGCTTTCTAAAAGATATGTCTCTGTTCAGATGATAACTGTATAATCCCAATCCATTATAAGAATTGATTTGATAGTTTTATTTTGTAGGAATCAGAGTCATTCTAAGATCCTTAGACAGGAAATGGTTCATCATGGTGATTAGAGAAATTAGCTTAACACAGAACTACCCCCTCCCCAAATATTTTTTCTCAATGGTTTTCCATGTTTTCAGTCTAATAAAGTGAAAATGGAATTTTTCTTTCTTTTTCTTGGTTTAAATTTTAGTGAATTTCACAGTTTTTCTAGTCTGCTACCTGATCTGCACAGGCATATATCTGAATGGGGACTTCACTCATTCTGCACTGGTTAGTGAGGATGATTTTCCTCTTCTGGGGTTCCTCACCTTCTTTCTTCCCCTCACAACACAAAGGACCCTTCCATAAATTTACCACTATTGGTTATCCCCCTACCTCTTTTCTCTCTAATAAGGACACCCAGCTTCCCTGTGATCACTGGGAAGACATTTCTCCGCCAGCATGTTATAGCAGGAGAGCCTCCCTTTCTCCACCTGCCTGCCTCTAGCCATTGGCTAGCCTAGGCGCCATGTGAGTAGCTCTCCTCCCAAGGCTCATCTGCTGATGTGTGCTGCATTCAAGCGTGAACGTGGGCATGTGAACAAACAACTTGGGGGAGGTGAAGCTGTTCAGAAGCCAGGCCAGAAAATAAGAGGAGTTTTTTATCAGGTAGGGCAAGGTGGAAAATGAATCCCATCCTCCAGGCTAGAGACCCTCTGTTCTCAAAATAGTGCTTTTCTAGCGGCTCCCCCATTCCTTGAAACTAACCCTCAAGTGATCTCAGCCTGGGGATTAATTAGTTTCCAAATTGTTACAGGAGGTCTGTGGTGGCCTGGAGCACTTACATGATAGGTTCTTCCTCATATAGGTATATACTGAGGTGTTTTCTTGAGGGGGGGGTTAAAGAGTAACACAGAGGAGTTTTGAGTACTACATAACTATTGTAACTGTCAACATTTTTAAATGAGGGGTATGAAGCATATGAAGGGTACCTAAACCCAGGTTGTGTGTCACCATGCTGTTGACGTATACAGTATGTTTAATCTGAGTTATTTATATACTCCGAAAGGAAACTCTTAAAAATTATATTTCTAGCTCTCAGTTAAATATTTATATAAGTTTGTAAAACTGTTTCGGCTGGTAAGCAAGCTACCTGTTATAATATGAGAGAACAAAGAACCTTGAAAGGCATCAAATTAAGGTCACAGGTCAGCATTGAGGCAAAATAGAGCTGAACTACCAAATGATTTCCTGTTATTAAGCCAATAAATCAGGGAGATGTTGATAGATGCAAGCACTGGGGCAGTGTGTCAGCCTCATGAAAAAATTGTTTAACAGATTCAGGTGATCAGTGCTGTCAGAGTTTTGTATGTGAAAAATAAGATGACAGATAAAGCTGTGAAAAGATGACAGGGGAGATTATTACATGCATCAAAGACACCCCACCGCCACAAAATTTTAGATCTATCCAAGGAGGAAGGGAGTAACAAATGAATAAATAAAATGATGTGTCTATCCACTTGAGTCCCTTGAAAAAGAGCATGAGGGAGAGAGGAGGCTAATGGATTTTCAAAGTGAATGCAACCTGCTGCATAAGCTCTGATTGAAGAGCTCTGAAGGGGAAGAAAATAGATAATGGGGTTATTGAATTATTAATGGTCTTTATGAAAGTGGTCTAATTAGATCTAAAAAGGTGTCACTTTTTACTAATAGGATGATGAAAACAAAGAGAATCCATCACAAGTTATCATGAAAGAAATTCTGTTAATAATAAGGACCATTCATGGCTAAATATCACTTGACTGTATTTATTTTCTGGAAGCATTGTTTTTTGAACATACTATATATAGCAACAAAACCTACATTTTTTTAAAATGACATAAGCAGAGAGCAACTTTGGGGACTGTGAAGGCTGTGACTATGGGTTTCCCCAGTTTGAAGAAACCTAGAAATGTAAGGGAGAATATCCATCTCCATTTTTTAAAATGTAAATGTCTAACCATTTTCTCTGGTAACATAAATCAATGAACATTAGGATTCAAAGCCTGTTCAATTTTTCATACAGATCACAGGTTATTCATAATATCACCCAGGGATGTCCTTTGGGTCCATGAAAGCCATGGCCAAGGAACCTTTGATCTGATTAGATTGGAAGACCTCCAAATTAGCTTGTAGCTGAGGGGCAATACCACTCCTGTTACTGCTGCTACTTGCAGGTTCACTGCAAGTGCCACACCAGCTGACTACCTGCAACTGTGACCTCTCCTCTGCTGTTCATCTTCTGTAATTTCTGACCACTAGGAGGAGCAGCTTTAATATTGGTAGTTGGAGCAGGGTGTAGTCACAGTGGATTAAGCAAGGAACTGAGACTCAGGTATTCTATCATTTTCATCCCAGCTCTAGCGCTGATTCCTTCATTACTTTGATCAAGGTATGTAATCTTTTTGTTGTAGTTACCCTCTCTGAAATATTGGGGTTAATAATATTTACCTACCTCACACAGAGTGGGTTGTAAAGGGCTATATACGTGCTAAAATTCACCAGAAAACAAACACATCCTTCCCCCAGTGGCTCCCCAAGCCCTAGTTTATTGGAAAAGTATCCCTTGCAAATTATTTTGAAATGTTACCAGTTATGCTCTGGTCCGGCACATCCAGCTGGGCTTCATTTGTACAGCTGGAGTACAGAGAGGGATGAGAGGTAACTAAAGATTATACCCACCCGCATTCTTCAAAGTAAAATAATGTAGTTGGGTTTAATATGCATGCATCCCAAAGAATAATCTCACTTTTACTGTTCATAGCAAGCAAGGTGAACAAGCAGGAAAAAAATGGTTTTCCCCTGAAGTTTTCAAGAACAACAATGTACATAAGCTTTGTAATCAAACACCAAAAAGAGATGTTGAGAGCCAATGGAGTGGATGTACTTAAAATATTTCTTCTCTTTTGACATATTCTACTGGTTTTAGAGAGATTCCTTATAGATTCATAGACTTAAGGTCAGAAGGGACCATTATGGTCATCTAGTCTGACCTCCTGCACAATGCAGGCCACAGAATCTGACCCACGCACTCCTGTAACAAACCCCTAACCTATGTCTGAGTTATTGAAGTCCTCAAATCGTGGTTTAAAGACCTCAAGGTGCAGAGAATCCTCCAGCAAGTGACCCATGCCCCATGCTGCAGAGGAAGGCGAAAAATCTCCAAGGCCTCTGCCAATCTTCCATGGAGGAAAATTCCTTCCCGACTCCAAATATGCGATCAGTTAAACCCTGAGCATGTGGGCAAGACTCACCAGCCAGCACCCAGGAAAAAATTATCTGTAGTAACTCAGATCCCATCACAGACAATTGAGCATTTTTACCTGCTAATAATCAAAGATTAATTAATTGCCAAAATGTGGCTATCCCATCATACCATCCCCTCCATAAACTTATCAAGCTTAGTCTTGAAGCCAGATATGTCTTTTTCCCCCACTACTCCCCTTGGAAGGCTGTTCCAGAACTTCACTCCTCTAATGGTTAGAAACCTTCGTCTAATTTCAAGTCTAAACTTCATAGTTGTTATACCAATATACCAATATTATAAGGGATAATTAAAAGGATATATTAAAGATTTAAAATAAAACAAAAAAAAAAACAAAACAAAAAATTAAAACTTGTTTCTTACTTACTCTATTACTATACACACACACATATTCATCACAATCATTCATTCTCATTCTTTTTGGTTATGTATGTATTAGTTAGCCTAGATGTTATGTGTGTTTTATGCCCGGTTACTGGCAGGTTGCTTGGTCATGAGGATGGAGCTGACTCTGATGCATGCATCTGATGCTCCTGGAGGGTGGTATCAGAACCATAGACTCAAAGTCCAGTTCAGAGTTTTAGAGTTTTTAATTTAATTTATTATCAGTCATTCATTCATGTGAGTTTTGCTTGCTGCTGCTAAATCAATCTCAGGTGGCTGGCTCCATGTTATTAATAGGTTTTTTTTTTTTCCTTCCTTTGGGTGTGTGGTGGGTGGTTTCAGCTGTGGATCTGGGTCATGGTTCTGATCCACTGATTTCTTTCTTCAGCCGACACTGAATTCTTCAGCCTGGTGACTTTCAATTCCATCATACATTACACATTCTTAATAATCACATCTATTTCACTGTCTCTTTTTTTTTGGGGTGTTACCAATTTATGTGAGACTCTTGTCTTTTAACAAGCAAATAAAAAGAGAGATGAAAACTTAGAGAGGGTGGGGGTCTCACTATAGCAGCTACTGTTTTGCTACTTTAGAGATAATTATAATTATTAAGTTTTATTTATACAAAGTATTTCTTGAGCTAAAAGTTTTATACAAAAGTCTCTTTGAGCAGGCTTACACACACACACAGCTGGTGGCTTGCAGGTTAGGCTAAATGCTAGAAATCACAAATTTACTTCTAACATAAATCTTAAGTTATTAAGTATCAATTATAACAAATTATTTTTAATAAAATTTTTTTCATATAAACCATGTTCATTTTTCATATAAACCATGCTCAATATAAACCTTCTTTAATATCCCTACATAGTGTCCAGTTTATAACCATTTGTTCTTGTGTCCACATTGGTACTAATCTTAAATAATTCCTCTCCCTCCCTGATATTTATCCCCTGATATATTTATAAAGAGCAATCGTATCCCCTGTCAGCTCTTTTTAGTCCATAATTTTCCAAAGTAGCTGCTGATTTTTAGTGTCTCAGATGGGCTCCCAAAAACTGAGAGAGCCCAAAATCAATAATCATTTTGGAAAATGTTGGCCAGATTGGGGAATACCACTGCAATCAGCAGAAATGACCACAAAGGATGGAGTATATAAATTGATCTAATAGCGTGTCCAATGTACTTGACACAAATACACCTTGCTCAGGTAAGCCTTACCTTCTCTTTTAAATTCAGAGTGGGCTAGATTCAACAGACTTTATATAGTCAAAATAATCATTACAGAATTGGCTCGACAAAACATATCTTAAGTGTGAGAGACAAATGAAAATAGAGAGTACAGGTAAAAAGACAACTGTAGTAAAGGCAAAAAAGTTAAATGACAACCTCTTCTAGTTCAGTCACCCACACAAACAATCATGAAATATTTCAGTGTTCCTAAAATGCTGTTGTCATCAGTGTCTGTGTGGTACAGCAACTTAAAATGAATGCAGTATTTGTATAATAACCCCATGCCTTGTTAAGAGGATGTCCCCACCCCCTCCTCATGCAATTTACCTATCCCATATGCAGCAAGTGGAATTTATGCAGGCATTATTCACACAATTACCACTGCTGAAGTGCTAATACTGTCTGTGGTGTACTCCTGTAATGGCATTTTGTGGTGTGTATGCATAAGCTGTTCCATCACACATCTGTCATCCAGCTGTTTTCTATCTACTGCAGGATGCTGTTGAGCTATTTAAGGCACAGTCCTACTTTTCATTTTGTAAAAAAAAAAAAAATGGGTAGATGGAATAAATTTAATATTATACATACTCATAAAATATTGCTTCCCTTGCAACCTTGTATAAATGTACAAGCAACATAGATCTGTTTGTGCAGTTAATAATTTCAAGACATTTTGTGTCAGGAAACTGCATAAATACTTCATAACAGTGCCATTTGCTACACTGAAGTAATGATTTGTTTCTGTGAGTTCTAAAGTTATACCATGAGGTGTTATTTGTTTTATTAACCCCCATGATCTTTGCAGCTGAAATGTGCAAACCTGGGGCCGTGGAAGTTAGGATAAACCTACAACTCCATGGCCTATTTTCCATAGTCCTACAGAAGCTCCTCTGCTCCAAATCTGTGAGGCTGTGTTTCCATAGGTTGGGAGGCAGCATGTAAGGGTAGAATGGAGCACTTTTGATTATTTTTTCTCTAGTTTCTTTATGATATTTATTGGCTTCTTAAAACCATGATACATTTTGGTTTATATTTTAATCTCTGCTCAAAAATGTATTAAATTAATAGACAATAAACGAAATATACTGGGGTAAGTTGCATAGCACTCCACCATATTATATTAAAAATCTCTCCGGTCAGTGCTTCATACTTCCAGTACTGAGTTCTCTTACAAAATGGTTGAATCATGAATTATCTGTTTTCTGGGGCATACAAAATCATATAATTATGCTCCCACTGTAACCTTGAATTTACACATAATATTATCCTAACCTAGGCCAACATTATCTAAAGGACAGTTATAGTGGACCTTTTTCACTATTACCTTATGGCCCTTTTATGACACACTGGCAGCATGAAGTTCTTGGAAATTGTCTTTTGATCAGGGTGCACTGGCTTGTGCAGAGGTTGTGGAAAGGTTCTATCCACAACCCCTAGTGTAGGTGGGAGAAGGATCAGAAGCATATAGGGGGTGTGGCCATGGTACACTGCAATACAGCAGTTCCTCACTTCCCATAAAGGATTCAGGAAAGAAGAGCATATTTACATTGTGGACTGGCTACATGGCTCCAGAATGAAGAGAGCACAAAAGCTACTTAAAGCCAGGCATCCTTGCCCAAAGAGCAGGGACAGAGCAACTGAGGACCAGGCCTAACATGCTGAAACATCAGGGTCATGAAACATAATCCAAAAGGATTAGAGTTGAGCCTGAATTAGAATTCAATAACCTTTAGGGATTTGGATCCTAATTTTGCAAAAGGCAAAATAACAGTATGGACCAAACCAAATAATGATAATGAACCAAACCCAAGATGAAAGCTTAGAGATATTCAAAAATCTGTGTCCAGATTTTGACTTGTACGTATATTTCATGTTCCATAATGGAGCATCCCAAAAAACGGTTTTCTGGAAATAACACCCATCACAAAAGTGTCATGTAATTCTTCTGCCAGGCCATCTGTCAAGTCATATCTACTGTCATAGAGAGGTAAGATTTTGAAAGAACACTATGCTTTGTAGCATTCTGTGGCATATGGTATTGGATATGCATGTCAGTAAACTAAAAGGCATTTCACACACCTGCTTTTCAGCTGTAACATGCTATTTGTCATGAAAGGCAGTGGTGGTTTTATTTGTGATAAACAATTTCCGTCCTTTCACATGTAGGGTTCAAAGCAGATAGTAGGAAACTTATGTTCATTCTAGAATTATGCAGTTTCAAAATATGATGCTAAATATATTATTTTAAACGCTTTGAGCCTGATTCTCATTTTACACTAAGGCCCCTTTGTACTTCTCAAGAAATGAAGAAGCCTTAACATAGGTATAAATTATCCACATCCTTTAAAGAGCATGAAATGTTGAGAGTAGGATTATATCTGGAACTAAATCATCCAGATACTGTTTCAAATTTATGCAATGTGGTTGAATGCTAACATTTGGCTTGGGAATGTGTGCTAAAATGTGCCTAGATACCATGCCGCACTAGAAATATATAGCTAGCTGGATATATGTATTTTCTATGTAATCTTATCTAATCTCCCTCATGGCTCAACATAACGGAGATGTTAGGAGTAACAAGAAGGGTTTCTTCAGGTATGTTAGCAACAAGAAAAGTCAAGGAAAGTGTGGGCCCCTTGCTGAATGAGGGAGGGAACCTAGTGACAGAGGATGTGGAAAAAGCTAGTGTACTCGGTGCTTTTTTTGCCTCTGTCTTCACAGACAAGGTCAGCTCCCAGACAGCTGCACTCTGCAGCATGGTATGGGGAGGAGGTGACCAGCTCTCTGTGGAGAAAGAAGTAGTTCGGGACTATTTAGAAAAGCTGGACGAGCACAAGTCCATGGGGCCGGATACACTGCATCTGAGGGTGCTAAAGGAGTTGGCCGATGAGATTGCAGAGCCATTGGCCATTATCTTTGAAAAATCATGGCGATCGGGGGAGGTCCCGGATGACTGGAAAAAAGCTAATTTAGTGCCCATCTTTAAAAAAGGGAAGAAGGAAAATCCAGGGAACTACAGGCCAGTCAGTCTCACCTCAGTCCCTGGAAAAATCATGGAACAGGTCTTCAAGGAATCAATTCTGAACCACTTAAAGGAGGGGAAAGTGATCAGGAACAGTCAGCATGGATTCACCAAGGGCAAGTCATGCCTGACTAACCTAATTGCCTTCTATGATGAGATAACCAGCTCTGTGGATGAGGGGAAAGCAGTGGATGTGCTATTTCTGGACTTTAGCAAAGCTTTTGATACAGTCTCCCACAGTATTCTTGCCAGCAAGTTAAAGAAGTATGGGCTGGATGAATGGACGGTAAGGGGGATAGAAAACTGGCTAGATGGTCGGGCTCAACGGGTAGTGATCAATGGTTCCATGTCTAGTTGGCAGCCGGTATCAAGTGGAGTGCCCCAAGGGTCAGTGCTGGGGCCGGTTTTGTTCAATATCTTCATTAACGATCTGGAGGATGGTGTGGACTGCACCCTTAGCAAGTTTGCAGATGACACTAAACTGGGAGGAGTGGTTGATACACTGGAGGGTAGGGATAGGATACAGAGGGACCTAGACACATTAGAGGATTGGGCCAAAAGAAATATGATGAGGTTCAACAAGGACAAGTGCAGAGTCCTGCACTTAGGATGGAAGAATCCCATGCACTGCTACAGACTAGGGACCGAATGGCTGGGCAGCAGTTCTGCAGAAAAGGACCTAGGGGTTACGGTGGACGAAAAGCTGAATATGATGTGCCCTTGTTGCCAAGAAGGCTAATGGCATTTTGGGTTGTATAAGTAGGGGCATTTCCAGCAGATCGAGGGATGTGATCATTCCCCTCTATTCAGCACTGGTGAGGCCTCATTTGGAGTACTGTGTCCAGTTTTGGGCCCCACACTACAAGAAGGATGTGGATAAATTGGAGAGAGTCCAGCGGAGGGCAACAAAAATGATTAGGGGGCTGGAGCACATGACTTATGAGGAGAGGCTGAGGGAACTGAGATTGTTTAGTCTGCAGAAGAGAAGAATGAGGGGGGGATTTGATAGCTGCTTTCAACTACCTGAAAGGGGGTTCCAAAGAGGATGGATCTAGACTGTTCTCAGTGGTAGAAGATGACAGAACAAGGAGTAATGGTCTCAAGTTGCAGAGGGAGAGGTTTAGGTTGGACATCAGGAAAAACTTTTTCACTAGTAGGGTGGTGAAGAACTGGAATGGGTTACCTAGGGAGGTGGTGGAATCTCCTTCCTTGGAGGTTTTTAAGGTCAGGCTTGACAAAGCCCTGGCTGGGATGATTTAGTTGGGTTTGGTCCTGCTTTGAGTAGGGGGTTGGACTAGATGACCTCCTGAGGTCCCTTCCAACCCTGAGGTCCCTTCCAACCCTGAGATTCTATGATTCTATGTTAGAAGCTGTTGCATGTCAATTATGCCACCTAAAGGCTGAAATTGCTTGGTTCTTGTTCTAGTTTTAAACTGGTGCTAGCAGGGGTGAATTTGACCTACGCCCTGCCTTTCATGTACCTCCGTGGTGCGCAGCAGGGTACACAAGTTGTTCCCTCCACTGCAAGTATGTGTGGGCCAATGCAAGTAGGGTTAAGTGCTAGGCATGGTTATCCGCACAGAGTGGAATAAAGTTGCATACACTTTGCATTACCACTCCCTAACTCACAAGTGTCTGGGGTAAATAAGAAAGAGTTGGAGCATGAGCAGAGATTGGGCGCAACTGAGACATAGACTTATGTATATACAAGGAATGCATAAGACTAATAAAACACTTAACTGCACATTCCCTTGTTAGGCCTAACCCTTGCTATTAGACGGGAGTGGTTTGGTGGCTGCATAATAGTACTCATAAATGCAGAATGGAGTGCCACTATGCTCTTTCCTGCTCCATGCTTTTTACCTTGAGCTCCTATGTGCAGCACTACAAACCTGCGCTGTGCAGGATTAACACCTAAGTGCAACATACTAAAAGGCACCATGGAATTGATCTTCTGCTGGTACAAATCAGAATAGCTCTATTGACTTGATTATGGACCCATGTTGTAAATAGTTTGCTCTTGTCTATCAAAAAACAGTTTTTAGGATGTGGGGAAAATCTAGGTTATTCAGTTGTATGGTACAGTAACAAGGTGTAATTGTGTGTTGTGCCTCCTGGAGTCTGGAGAGGGAGAGGGAGGCTAAGGTTGCTGTAAAACAGTGGTGGGCAATCTGCAGCCCGTCAGGGTAATCTGCTGGCGGGCCACCAGATAGTGTTTACATTTGCACGATCGCCTGCAGCTCCCAGTGGCCGTGGTTCACCGTTTCCGTCCAATGGGAGTTGCGGGAAGCAGCATAGGCTGCAAGGACATGCTGGCCTGCAGGCCGCAGGTTGCCCACCACTGCTGTGAGACCAGTGTGACTCATGGTGCAAATTAACCAGTCTTGAAGGGCTGTCTAAGTTATAGCAAACTCTTCCAGAATCTCCTCAGTGCTATGTGCTGTGACCTCACTACTGCCTATTGCTGATATGTCCCTCTGACCCCTGGACTTTCCCCCTCCGTATGTTTCCCCTATGCCTGAGCTTGTAAGGGGTCCAATGTAAGGCCGCTACGGTGTCTGTGGCAGGAGAATTCTGGTCTTTTTACAATGCTCCAGCAGTATACAGGGGGCTGCACAAGCCAGAGAATCTCTCCCATACTTCAGTGAAGTCCTTCATATGAGATCTACCTTAAAAATCCCCCTATGTGAGGTTGTTATAATGATCAGATCTATAAGATGGTCTAGCTAAAAAAGAAAATAACATGATTTCTTTAGCTAACAAATGTGGACTCTACTGCTCCTTTTTTTTTTTTTTTTTTAAAGAAACAGTTTTTTTTATTTGGCTGGTTCTTTAAAACTGGCAAGAGGCTTCTAAAGTGAAGTGCTTGAAATGGCAAATCCCAATGAATTATAAATGCATAGAGAAATCTTTAAATCTCTTTACTTTGTTAAATCTAGACCGACCATTTATTTTGAGTCTTAATTCTTTCACTATTTAATCTGAAAAACTGTTAACTGCAGTGAAAACTTCCCCAGGATTTTGGTTTAAAGTATAGTGCACTCAGGAGTATATAAAAGGCAAATAATAATGGACATCTCCTTGGATCTGTGCTCAGATAATGTAAACAGAATAGTTTTTGTTAAAAAAAAAAATTCTTAGACGTTTATGATCCCAAATCATTAACAGAGCATGGGCCTGATTCTCCACTGCTTCACAACTTGTGTGATCATTTCCATATGTAGCTTTCCTGATTCATTAGTATTTTACACATATTTGAATAGGTGAAAATGACCATATGAGCAGAACTGAGAGAATAATTGATTTTTCAGTTTGGTCACTGAACCTAAAATTCCAAAAAAACAATTTGGTTTGGGCTGAACTAATGCAAGACTTCATAAGGAATTTAGAACACCTTGCAATGCTTATAGAGTCCTTTTGCAGATCAGTGCCCAAAACTTTAGACATTAGCATGCCCACAAAATCCTTAGTTATTATAGTTACCCACTAGGATGTAAAGAATTTTTAGTTTAGCATTTTGAGGATCTGATCCAAAGCACATTGAAATCAACATGTCTATTTTTCAGTTGACTTTTTTTATGGAAATATGGATTTTAAGATAACCAAGCATTTTTTTGTGGAAAGCGCCTGCTTTCTTTCTTTCTCTCTCTCTCTTTTTTTTTTTTTTTAAAGAAAACTGAAAAGCAAAAATTTTAAAGCCAAAAACTGGAAAGCATTTTTTCTTTTTGGGTTTTCATATTTTTTTTTTACAAACTTTGAAAATTTCTGCTGAAAATTCCAATAAAAATATTTTCCCCACTTTCATTTAAATTTTCTACCAGGAGCAGGGGAGGGGGACACATATTCCAACCAACTGTAGGTCTGACCAATCCTGATCCAGTATAAGATTCCAACAGCAGTTTAGTAATAATATGAAAGGCCACAAGTGAGTAGGATTTTGGGTTGTTTTTTGTTTGATCGGGAAAGGAGTGGGTGAAAGAGGGATTGGCAATGAGAGGGATTTGAATTTTGGGCACTCATCTCTAAGTATGCAGAATGAATTATGCTGAAGAGCTTGTTGCTTTGAGAAGGGTTTAGGAGGACTGTGGAGGGTTAAGTATAGAGAGCGGGAGGAGGGTCAAGTGAAGATATGAACATATCATTGGGTGTTTGGAAAAGTTTTGGCATCTAACAGTAGGCTGGTTGGTAATTTGGGTTATCATTGTGTGGGCCAAATGCTGAGGTCCTTGTTCAGTGTTAAATTTGTCCTGTCTCAGGCACACACCCAAAAAAATCATTGATGTTGCAAAATTAGTGGAGCTGCTAGTACATAATACCTATGACAATCAAGTGCAAAACAATGGATTTAAGTGACTAATTTGACTAATTTTATGTTTATATTGTCTTTACTCTGTATGTGATACGCATATATTAGGCCCTGATGCTGCCATGTATAATGTATGGGTGGATTGCTGAGCCTGTGTGATTCACATTACTGGAGCCTTAGACTATAAGCTCCTTGTAGGCTAGGAACTTGTCTTATAAAGTTTTATAAATATTTATACAATAATCATTAGGATTTTTTTCATGGTAAAAATATACGTTTTGAAAAATGTATTGTAAAAGATGTTTTTAACAAAAAAAAATTGAAAATCCATATTATAATGGCATTAAGACACACCAGGTTGTGTTTTATTGGTCAGTTAGGTGGCTGAAGGCACTCAGAGTGCGTCTGAGTATTATAGTAATAGACCACTTAAATATACTTAGCTATGTCTTAATGCTGTTAAACAGGTTTATATTCAATAAATGAGAACAGATTAAAATGTAAGTGTTTTACCACGAAAGAATACCTATTCTGTTAACAACTTGCTCTAAGTGCACAGGACTCATCGAAAATACATTGGGTCAATTCATCTCATAAATTATATATCAGATATTCCATATTAGATATTTCTTGTTAATCATCCATATCCAACACAATCTTCTTCTTGTTCTCTCTTACATACAGTGGGCAAAATTTAGCCTTGACATAACTCCAGTGGCCAATATTCCCTCATGTGTTTTCGGAGATATGAAAGAAACAGGGTCTACAATTAATGTCAGTGGTTTCTAATTGTTTTCTGTGGAGCTCTGGCTGGTCCATGTAGAGCTGTTTGGTGTTAGCTGGTTATTTTCAGCTGGTAAATCAAAATAAACAAAGCTAAAATGCATAACATGCTTCTCTAATATAACTTTTTCAGATACACAGTTGCTATGGTTGCCATTAAGATCCTATTCAATCACCAATGGGAGGGGAGAGGGTCCAAGTGATTGTGAATGGGAGAGAGTAGGTGGATCGATAAGGCAATCTGTTAAGATGTGAACCCACACTGTGAAAAAGTCTGAGAAACTTTTTTAGGTTAGACAGTTCTTAGTTTTCCTTAGAAACAAGATGAAAAAGTTCTCATTATGAAATTTCACAATGGCTCTGCCACACAGGTAACAATGTAACCAGGAATATTGTGGTATTTGCATATGAAATATACACAATTTTTATTACTGGAGTTAAGTTTATGGTCTATTGTAAGTGCCACCTTTATAAAAGTAAAAGTATTTTAATGATTCATTCAGTCATGTCTCTGGCTCAGTTCTTACCACTCTGACCAGGGTGGTTTGGGTCCCCAATCAGAAATTATATTCATATGCAGTTGCAACACTATGGAGGTGATGAAACATTAAACTAGAATCTATTTAAGATCATATCCATGGACTGCCTAAGAGAAATTTAGAGAGACAAGGTGGGTGAGGTAATATCTTTTATTGGACCAACTTCTTTTGGTCAGAGAGAGAAGAAAGTTAAAAAACCAAAGAGGTTATTTGAAAAGAGATGTGGGAATAACCACAATGTCCAGGCCAATGTTCTCTCACTCAGTAAAGCTGGTGTGCTCATGTATTTGATTACACATTTGCTGACTTAATCAGTAATTGATTCAAATTATTGGCTAAAGTATGGCAGAAAAGATTATAAATGAGACAGGAGACACCTAGGTTAGAAGACAATAGAGGAACATGGAGAGGAAAAAAAGAAAATTAAATTAAGATGAACCAAGAGGGAAGCTTATTGGGTTTATAAAGCAACCTTTATCCAGAAGCCCGAATCACTCTCCAAATGTTGTCTTTACTGAAACTACTTATATGCTTAAATTTAAGCATGTTCTTATGTACTTTGCTTGATCAGGACTTAGAGTCAAGGGATGGCAATAAAACCCTGGAGGCCTAGAGTTATTCCCAATCATCTGTTGTCACAGTACTATGGGAAGGCTAACAGTAACATGATAGCTAAAGTTTGAAAGGTGATATATATATATATATATATATATATATATATATATATATATATATAATATAAAGCAGCTACACAATCGAGTTTCAAATTTTCTGGTTTACTCCAAATGACTTTAAGGCAACCTTAAAACCATGAAATTTTCTCCTTTGGTTCTGAATTGGGGTATCTCTTCAGTTTACAAGTATCTTCTACTCTGCCTCACTCCAAAAATAGATTGGACCACTAATGGTGGTGCTTACACTTGTCAGTAGCAATATTTCCAGGGCAGATAGTCTTGTTTAAAATTAATTTCTTTTCTGCTAATATTCTCTAATATTTGCTTAAAATTTTGCTGTTTAGGCAAACATTCCTGACATTAACTTCACTCACCAGAACATCTGAGAAGAACAAACAAAAAAGAGATGTAAAGCCAAACAAACCCATATTTTTTTTAATTACTTAAGCTAATATTTTAAGAAGATTTTCTGAGATTATTCACTCAGCTCTGCCTGTGTGTGTGGCAGAGTGCTAGGAAGTGCAGTTTGAATACAGGAACTAGCAATCCATAATATTAACAGAGAAATGGTTTTCCAATTTTCTTTTATTAAGTTCAGTGTCCTTGGTCTACAGCTGGACTAAATGATTTCTTGCATTATTAGAGGGTCAGTTGTTCTCTTGGTCAGCAACTTCTGTGATCTTTGGTTAGTATAGCACACAGAATGGTTCCTAAATGGTTCATGAAAGGTTCCCACTTGGTTATGCAGATCATGAGATGACTAACCAGATTCTTATTTGCTATGTTATTATATTTTATTTGCAATGGGAGGCGGTGTTGTCTGGTGGTTAGACCACTGGACTGGGTTGCTGGGCACCTGGGGCAAGTCACTTAATCTTTCTCTGCCTTGGTTTCCCTATCTGTAAATGAAGATAAGACCTTCTTTGTAAAGTACTTTGAGCTCCACTGATAAGGGCTAGGATTATAATAATTACCAGTATCATTATCCAACAGAAAACTAGCTAGTATTGCATCAGGCAAATTCAAAGCAATGGGCCTGGAGCATCTTAGTTATTAACCCACAAAGCCTCGTATACTGTAGGTAATAAGCAAGTATTCATGTCTACAATTGCCAGTATATTTCTAAATGCAACCCTTGTTGGGGATTTTACCATTACAGTTTCATTGCACTCCCTCAATTGCACTTGCAATGTTAGGCTTTGGTCCAAACTACTTTGAAAAAATACTTCTTTTCTATTTCAAAACAACCCTATACCCATTTTGTTTGTTTGTTTGTTTTTCATTGCACTCTAGAGTAATCAATCTGAGGATGAAGTAGTGTCTTTCTAAAGGAGATCGAGGAACTGGGCAAATATGTTGACTGGGTATTCCATTTGGATATATTTCAGGACATCACACATTTGTGCTATACCTTCTGTTCCTGAGGGGCTGAGCAAGTGATACAACCATCAAACAGGCTTCTGATATCTTAGTCAATGGGAGAAAAATATTATCTCCAAACATGCTACTAAATTTATGGTTCATTGGAAAGTGACAGATGGATGAAAGAGTGGATAAAAATTATGTAGAATGTGCATCATTACAGGAATTTATAGCATTTCAACTTGTGTACATAAATTCAAGAAATGCTTCTGTACATAAATGATCCAGTTGCTAATCTTGAATCATAAAGTATTCTTGTTAAGGCATGCCCATAGATGGGAACAGATAAAATTCTAATTGGTGTAACAATGTGCTCATTTTTTCAACTAAGTTTTAAAATGCCTTTACGTAAAACATGCTGCTTTATTGTTGCTTTTATCTTTTAAGTTCAATAATGTACACAATTTTATGTATTTATTTTTGTAGTTTACTTTTAATACTGCCTATAAGAAAGAAGGAGAAGGAAGAAGCTGACAGTATTGTGAAACTGACTTGAAAGTTAGTCTTTCAAATGACTGGTCTTGTCATTGATAAATCCTTTTTTTTCTTATCCACTCTCTGATGCATTTCACGGTAATTTGGAATAAGTTTCAAAAGTTTTACAATAATAAATACAGCTCTGCTAAAAGCATACATTATACAAGCAATAATTTAAAACTACTCATGACATCAATTATATTTTGTCATGATGAAATATATAACACATTATACTTGATCAGCACAATGAAAAGAGACATTCCAGAATCGTAAAGGTGGAAATCAAAATGGCTTTTCCTCTGCCTAATGGCTTTAATTGCAGGATACAATAGAATAAGTTTGCTCCTTTTATTTAAAATTTCATTTTATCAACTGTCTATAACCTGTCACATGATGCCCAGTGCATGACAGTTATATCATCCCATCCCGTTCCACCTCAACAGATTTGTGACAATATACTGCCTGATTGGTTTTTGTTTTTTTTTAGTTCTCACTCCAGAAATTTGTACATTCTGCATACTGCAGCTTTACTGAATGCTCTCTAAACTCCATTATGAACAAGAATCAGTCACCTGTATAGATACTGTGCTGTGATTTATAAACAATTATACAGCAGTGACCTCATGGTAAAAACACAGCTATCCTAATATATGCATTATGGTAACGGATTAGGTGTTGTTGTATTGAATGTCTGTATATATACAGAATGTGTGTGTGTGTGTGTGTGTGTGTAACATCGACAGATCACAGTAGTCAGCAGGTGAGATTGAACCTGGGGCTTCTGGAGCTTAGTGCATGAGCCTCTACTGCATGAGCTAAAAGCCACATACCTGTTTGCTAAGGCTATAGCAGACTCATTAATCTCTAAATGGTCTCGGTGCCACTACATGAGACAGAGCACCACACCCAGGAGGTGTGTGGGTTATATGCACATGCATTGTGTTCATATTTTGGAAAGTGCTGGGCTCTACTCCCTGCGCACACTTGAGGAATTTTCACTATATGTATGCATACAACTAACATAGATGTGCGCACACACTTCTGAAAATGCATATGACGTGTGTACTGTGTATCCTATACTATAATGCAGAAATCTAACTTAATAAAACACTAAGGGTTGAATTACCTTATGGCTGCCCTGGGTGGGTGTGCTGGAGCTGAGGGAGAGGGCAAAGGGAGGCCTCTTCTTCTCTAGCATACACATACAATGGGCAATCATAAGTAAAACAGATGCACTATAGGGTAGGGTTTAGGGTAATTCATTCTACTGGGTAATATTTTCAAAAGTTTCTGAATCACTTAGGAATTTAAAATACACTTTCAAAATGCCTAAAATCACTTTGGCACCTAAGTTGCATTGACTTTCAAAGTCAGGTGGACTGAGGCTCATCAGTGGCTTAGGCACTTTTAATAATGTTAGCCACTGGCTATACAAGTCATCCCCATGGATGGGGTATTTGGGTGGCAGCAAAGCCCGGCCTCCTCCCAATCCAATTTGGGTAGCTCCATTGGAGAACATTCTGGCTTTTGCAAATGCTAATCTATCATGCCTCTGCAGCATCTGTGGAGGAAGAGTACTTTTCAATGTCACAATGCCTCCAGGCGCTGGCTTGCAGGAAGTGCACCCTCTCCTTTTTCCTAGCTACACTCTCGCCACCGTGATCCATAAATGAGCCTCAGAAGAACACAGTTAAGAACACAGTTAAAAACACAGAAAATGGTATAACAGACACTGACAGATACAGTTACGCAGCTGGACCAATTGCTCTCCAAGATGTGAGCTATTAGAGCACTTTCATCACTGTTACAGTGCTGTGGCTGTGAAGGAGTGGGGACCAGCATAGCACAGTGATACATTGTATAATATGAGAACAGATAGAAAATAATATCAAACAGAGGAGAATGAAATCAGTTCCATAGCAGAATACATGGTAGGAATAAACAAGGCAATAAACTTCCTGGCTATGTGGTTATGAAAGAGTAAACAAGATAGTGTCCTAAATGTGTTATCTATGACTCAGGTCTCAATCAAATGGTATAGATATTAGTTCTGTAATAAGGTTACAGGCATGCCAAAAGACATTTTTTGAGACCAGTTACCATGAGTACAGAGATATTTTGTAATGCGATGAAGAAATATAAAATGTAAACTAATGTCAACTAGAAGAAATGCAATTAGTTTGGCATCCACAAAATGGGGATATTATACAAGGCAATAGTCTTGAGATGTGTATGGCCTTTAATCTTTGTCAAATCCTGTGTTGCCAATATTTCCCTTGTAGGACTGGAAATAATCAAAATCAATGGAAAGCCATAGTGACTCTTAAAAATACATTTGTTCCCAGGTATATGAATAATAATCATCAATTCTCAGGATGTATAATTACTTTTTTGAGTGGGAGATAGCAAAAGGTTCATCTAACAAGTTTGCAGAGAACAACTTAATTACAGCTTTTCCTTCAGAGAAACAGTCACAATGGCATTAATTGACCACAGTGATTGAACTTATTACATAAGCTTAGCCAGTCAGGGAACCTGGAACCCTGGAATGGAAATTGACCAATCCCAAGTAACCCAGAATGAAACTTGAATATGCAACACAAAAACATCTATAATATTTTTCATGAGCATCCAGAGAGGGGAAAAATTCCATAATCAACTTCAGCAATGTGATGACTAACACAAAAACTTGATTTACCCCAGGGTGAAGCTGGCCTAGTGCATTGGTGAATCAAGTCCTACATTTTTGCTATATCATTCTAGACTTGAAAAGGTGGACATGTTCATTTTTCCTTTTGGATTCACTAGAAATATTTTTCCACAATTCTGATATATAACTGAAAGCCAAGATCCCATCTCTGTGAACATTATGGCATAGGCAACCATACATATATTTTGGGTCACAATTTATCTTAAAGTTCCATTTATGTATTGTTTTAAAAGTTTTAATAAATGATAGATGCTTTAATAAATTATTAATCGGTTGTTATAGAGAGTGACAGGTCACATGTTTGCTTTATTACTAACTTACAATAATTAATAACACTTTCTACCAATGTGCTTATATCCATCTCTAGTACATGGTACTCCTGTCTGTAACATGCTTATTACATGTATTAATAAGTTATTAAGTTAAGGTTTATTTCAGAAATTATGTATAAAGAATTAAAGTGTGACCAAATTTTATGTGTTGGGTCCACCTCTCATATAAATCATATAGAATCTTACTTCATCTGCTGTCCTCATGAAACCAAATTTGATGTCAACTTGCACACTATTCATTTTAGTTAGAATATAGTTTGTCAAATATATAAAATAAAAAAATCCTATATATAGGATAGTACATAGCACAGGCAGCAAATGCCATTAAGTATAGGAAATGCCTAAAATGCTGCATTAATTTCAAATAGTAAATATCAACATTGTAATGTCTACTGTATAGAATAGTTGGAGAAGTATGTTTTTGTTTATAAAAAAAACAAACCTGCATGACTGTATTGACTTTACTGCACTAATTACTATATTTTGACTATATATATGGTAGTGAGGTATTGGTATTACACTGTAGTAAATATATATTTCTGAATGCACCCCTGGTCTAGACCAGTGTTGGGCATCCTGTGGCCCATGGGCCGCATGCGGCCTGTCAGGGCAATCTGCTGGTGGGCCTCCAGACTGTTTGTTTACATTTGTACAGCAGTTCGCAGCTCCCAGTGGCCACGGTTCGCCGTTTCCAGCCAATGGGAGCTGCAGGAAGCGGCAGCCGGCATGTCCCTGCGGCCCGCACCACTTCCCGCAGCAGATTACCCTGACGGGCTGCAGGTTGCCCACCACTGGTCTAGATCTCTTTCATTTCTATTAGCAGTGGACTTTACATAGCATTACAGTGTACTGAGCAGAACTTCTATATTTCAAGAATAATAGAAACCTGATGCAGTGTCAACTGAAGTCAATGGTAGCCCTTCCATTACTTCAGTGGGCTTTGAATTTGTCCCCTAATGAACAAACAGTGTTTTAGAATAACATATAGAACTTTTGTTATGTTTAAACATCAGCATCCTGGGAATTTTTTTTCTTTTTTTCTTTTTTTACTAAAAAAAATGTTTTTAAATGGTTTGAGGCCATTATGGTGCAGGTTCCAAGTGCCAATTTTGAGGCTAACATAAAACTTTTCTTTTTTTATTCTTGATGAAACAAAGCCAAGGGTGGAACTAACAAATTTCAATGTGCTTGCTCACTGGTCCATTTTTGTAGAAAGAAGCGGTGCTTCTAAAGAGCTAAGACAAATTTTCAATCAGGCTTCAGTGCATTTCACCTTTAAGGGGGCACACATTTTACCCACACAGCTGCCCCAAATTTTGTTATGCCTGCAAATTACTTTTGAGTACAAATAGATAACTACCTGATATGGGACCAATCTAACTAGTTTTGGTTCTTGTGCTCCTCAAAAGGTAGTCTGGGTTTTGGAAAATAACCCTAATCTATTTTTTCATCTAGTTCTATATGCAGAATAACTTGATTGAACTAACCTCGTTATCTCTAGACAGATGCTTGCTTATATATACCTGCCCCTGGAAATTTCCACTACATGCATCCGACGAAGTGGGTATTCACCCACGAAAGCTCATGCTCCAATACGTCTGTTAGTCTATAAGGTGCGCTTTGTCGCTTGGTATAAAAGAGAGTCACCTCCTCAGTAAATCAGCATTATGCTAACTGGAGCTAAGAGTGCTCTGGACCTCTGCAAAACAGGCTGCTTACTGAGGCACCTCTTTATGTATTTAGATATCTAACTTGAGGTGTCTTTGCTTGAAAATGTCCATGTATAAAATGTTGACAGGATATTTTTCTGTATTTTGCTGCGCTTTCAAAACTCTCAAATAGTGTATAGCATTACTGGCAATTCAGCTAAGTGTTTTGTTTTTCACAGTGACTATGAAAGCTACACTACTCCCTGGAGTGTCTTTCTCTGACCTTTTTGTTTTCATCTCTTGCTACCTTCTTACATGCTTTATTTTACTGTGGCCTGTCAGACACACCAACACACACTGTACAAATTACATTACTATTGTCCTTGAAGCCTAGAGAGAAACAATTCACAAACTACTACTTGGGGGGAGGAATGATAACTGTATACAAGTATTTGAAAGAAGTACAGACCAAGGAGGAAGAAAAATTGTTTAGAGTGCTATAAAAAATTCTGACAAAGAGTGATGGGATGAAATTGAGCAAAGGAGAATAGAGTCTGAACATAGGAAACTTTCTCTAACAGTGAGTTCCAGTAGACTGTGAAGTCATTGCCCATGGGACTTGGTATAAACCCCATTGCTTGAATAATTTAAAATTAGAGAAGTGTCCAAACCCCAAATTTGGATCTAGACTCCAAACACTCAAAATGGGGAGGATTTGGATCTAGGGTACTGGTTTAAAAACATATCTCTGATTAACAGTGGAATGCACAAAGCATAGAATATATATTGTAAGGAAGAGTACTGGACTGGCTCCTCAAAGGTGGATAAATTTATGTCCTAGGCCTTTCCATCAGTAACTGCTATGATGTTTTCCCCCTACCCTGCTTATGATGCTGCTCATGGACGTACACTTCCCTCTCCCCTTTACCTCCTAAAATAGCTTGACACATTTTCACTGGGCTTTTAATTCCCTTTTGTGACAGTCACTATCCCTAACACTTTAAAACCATTTCTCTTTTTAATATGAATTTTTCCTTTCAGCTAATGGACAAAATTCTGTGTTGAAGTAAATACATACCTACTACCACATTAGCTCCAATGGGATTGCATGCAGTACAAGTAAGCACATAACCGTCGTCTGTCTCCAATTTTTTTGTTAGCATACTCTTGCCCCGTTGGTTTGAGTAGTGAGCTAATATTCTGAGCCTTTCCTGGTTCTTCCTGTTAGGATGAAAAGGCTCAACAGGAGCACTTATCCTGTCAACATAGCTACTGCCTCTTGGGAAGGTGAAACCTATGCCAAGGAGAGAAGCTCTTCTATCAGCCTAGGTAGCACCTTCACTAAGCCCTACAGTGGCACAACTACAAGTGTAGACAAGCCCTTACGATCTTAATGACCTTTTTAAATTCCAGTGGCTGATACCAAATTATTATATCCAGAGTGCATTACATATTTGCATGAGCATTCTCGGACATTCCTGTGGTCCATACAACTTATTTCCATTTCTTAATCACTGCCACAATATCTTTGTTTTTACAGCAACGTTTTAAAATATCTTTCTACACTACAAAGTTTTGACCCTAAAAGGCAGCCTTTGTCGACAAAACAGTGGATGCGTACACACTGCAATGCAACTTCTGACAGCAGAAATGCCCTGTTTTGGTGACAAAATCAAACCAACCCAATGAGAGACATAAAGTTTTTTGTGCAAAATTTTTGTCGACAATGTGCAAGTGTAGACACTACACTTGATTTTATCTCTTCGGTTGGTCTCAGGTGGTGTCCCACAATGCCCATTGTGACTGCTCTGGTCAGCAGTTTGAATCCCACTGCCCTGCAGTCAGGTAAACAGCCATTCACCCCTCCCCTTTAGAAGCCCTGGGAATTTTTGAAATGCCATTTCCTGTTTGCTCGGTGTGGAGAGGTCTCATCACATCTTTCCAGGTGACCATGGCAGGTTATCGCAGCAAACGCTCTCCCACTTGGACCACTGTGGAGCTGCTGGATCTACTCAGTAAATGGGGAGAGGAGGCTGTGCAGTCCCAGCTTAAGCTGTAGGAATTTTGATACTTACGGGCAGATTTCTCAAGGCTTAGGTGAAAAGGGCTATGATTGGGACATGCAGCAGTGCAGAGCAAAGATAAAGGAGCTGAGGCAGGCGTACCATACGGCGAGGGAGGCAAACTCACTCTGGTGCTGTACCTAAGGTTCTTTAAGGAGATGGATGCTATTCTCAGTGGCAACCCCAACTCCACCGCCAAGAGCCCCATGGATACTTCGGCAGGCCTGGAGGCGGTGGAAAGATAAAGTCACCAATGAAGAGGTGGAGTCAGATGACAATGTGGAGCTCCTGGCAGGGTCACCCGGTGGGCAGGCAGACAGGGACTGTTCACCACTGCGGAGGTGTCTAGCCATTCTCAGCAGTTGCTCTCCAGGGAGCAAGAGGCAGGAGAGGAGACATTTGGTAAGTGGCTGTGGTTTGTGTAGTGCGGAGGTGCATTCAGGGTATAGAAATGTACAAGGCTGGCTGTATTTCTGTGTGTTGGACATTTCCTTGTGCAGCTAATGAGTAGGTGGAACAGGGTGTTGATGTACGCTGAGGTCTCACAGGATTCCTCCAGAGAGATCTCTAGGAAAGTTTCCTGGAGGTACTCGGTAATCTTCTGCTGAAGATTCCTTGGCGGAGCTGCTTTGTTCCTTGCCCCATTGTAGGAAATTTTCCTGCGCCATTTGGCAATCAATTTGGCAGAAACAAAGTGGTGCACAAGCGAGTAGCATAGGTTCCAGGGTGAAGGCACAAGCATGTAGTAGATGCACCCTTGTTTCCGTGCTTACCCTCAGCAGTGAGGTATCTGCTACAATGACCCCTGCCTGTGGAAAAGTGTGGGAGAATTTTAGAATTTTTTCGCTAGTTGGCTGTACTACAACCTTTGCAAAGTGCTCTTTTCTCCATTTAGCGCGCACCCCCACTCCTCCAGGCAACACTCACTCTGCTTTGAGTGTTCGCAGAGATGTGTGCTTTCCAAGGTCGGTGAAAAAGTGATTGTTATGTTACCAGAGGTGTATTTGACTGAAATGTTTCAATGCAGCATGTGAATTTAAGAATCATGCTTCTGTGCATTTTCTTCTGCTTCGCCAGATGTGGCCTTCAGGAACACCCCACAAACACCAGCCGAGCATCCCCATCAGATAATAAAGCATCCAAGATGGAGCAAAGAAGACACATTCTGGGAGATACTGCACTTTTCCAATACAGAGAAAAGAGAATGCAAGGAGAGGAAGGAAGCCAAAAGGCAGTACAGAAAAGAAAATCAGGAATAAGACGCTACTGAGTGGATGATTAAAGTCATGGTGGAGCAAACACAGATGCTGGAGTTCTTAATAATGCTGCAGACTGAGCAGATGCGTGCCCACCCTCCCCTACAGCACATTCAGAACTCTTCTCCATGTCCCCCCAAACTCTGCCCACACAGTCCTTTCCGCTTTCCGGGACGTCTCGGTTTCCCCTTCACTCTAGCTCCTCGGACAACTTTCAAAATGATAGCTAGACCTACACACAGCTCTGAAAGTCTGCCCTTCCCTGGTCCCTCCTCTCCTGCCAAGCATCTTTGTGTGTGTTGGTATTGTTTCTTGTGCAATAAAAGCAAAGTTTTTGAATGGTAACTCATCTTTATTTGTTTCCTACAAATTGAGATAGCAGGCATTACCAATACCTACACAGGCAGTTTAATCATTTGCGTACTGGAATGTAAAGCCCCAGATGTCACCGTTGCTTCCTAGGATGTAACATTGCAGCACCAATCACAGAGATATACATTACTGATTCTCACTTTCAAAGTGTTGCCTCAAAGCCTCTCTGATTTGAATTGCCCCTCTCTGGGCCCCTCTGATAGCCCTGGTATCTGGCTGCTTAAAATCAGAGCACCTCTAAGCAAACCTTTCCCCTTAGCTTCACAAAGATTATGCGGTGTACAACACATGACTATGACTGTGGGAATATTATCCTCATTGAGGTCTCACCTGCCATAAAGGCATCGCCAGCATGCCTTCAATCTGCCAAAGGCACATTCCACTGTCATCCGGCACCTACTCAGCCTGTTGCTGAACTGCTCCTTACTGCTGTCCAGGTTTCCTGTGTAAGGTTTCATGAGCCACGGCTGCAAGGGGTACACTGGGTCTCCCAGGATCACTATTTGCATTTCAACATCTCACTGTAATCTTCTGGTATGGAAAGAAAGTCCCCACTTGTAGCTTTCTATACAGGCTGGTGTTCTTGAAGATGCATGCATCATGCACCTTTCTGGACCACCTGGGTTGATGTCAGTGAAACACCCACAGTGATCCACAAGTGCCTGTGGCACCATGGAGAAGTACCCCTTCCTACTGATGTACTCTGTCACATGGTGGTCTGATGCCAAAACTGGAATATGTGTGTCATCTATCACCCCTCCATAGTTAGGGAAACCCATTTCTGCAAAGCAGTCTACTATTTCACATACATTTCCCAGAGTTATGGTCCTTCATAGAAGGGTGTGATTAATTGCCCTGCACACTTGCATTAGTGCAGCCCGAATAGTCAACTTCCTGACTCCAAATTGATTTGCGACTGACGAGTGGCAGTGTGGAGTCACCAGCTTCCACACAGCGATTGCCATACTCTTCTCTACCAAGAGGGCAGCTTTCATTGTGGTGTCCTTGCACCACAGTGCTGGGGTGAGCGCCACATACAATTCCAGGAAGGTGGCTTTCTGAATCTGAAAGTTGTATAGCTACTGCTCATCATCCCACACCTGCATGATGATATGATCCCACCATTCAGTGCTTGTTTCCTGAGCCCAAAAGCAATGATCCACCCTCTGCAGCTGTTCTGTGAATGCCAAAAACAATCTAAAGTTGCTCCTATCTATATCACATCATGTTAGGCAACTGGGAGTCTTCTTCAGTTAGGAACTTTGCGATTAACTGCATTGCCATCTGCAATGTCTTCATTACAGTTAACAGAGCACAGGAGAGCAGTGCGAGATCCATCCCATATCACAGAGATGTCGGGGTGCACAGCAAAGAAAAGTCATTGAAAAATGCAGTGAAAGAAAGCCAAAAGCTGATGGAATGCTGGGGCAGAAAGCAATGCATCATGGGACATTGAGCCTGGTCCCAAGATGCACCGTGATCCACTCTGGCTTCCCACAAGCCCTAGTGGCAGAAGGTGTCTAGCTGGACTGTGGGATAGGTACCCACAATGCACTGCTTACACTGTCGATGCTAATGCCTCTGCTGACACAGGGAGTGAGTGTGAACATGCAATACTGATTTTTATTATAGCGCTTTTTGAGTGTCAACAAATCTGTAGTGTAGACAAAGCCCTAATGTGGGTATTCACCCATGAAAGCTTATGCTCCAATACTTGTGTTAGTCTGTAAGGTGCCACAGGACTTTGTCACTTTTAACAGATCCAGACTAATATGGCTACCCCTCTGATACTTAACATAGTGGTTACTGTTGACTGATGTAAGACAAGAGGGTGATAACTTTGTGATGTCTGAGATGAGTACAGTTAAGAAATGAGAGCAGCTTCAATAGCTGTGTTTGCCATGTTCTCTTTTTGGCCTGTATTTGAAATAATTCAGCACCTGTTTAATTTCAGGCAAGTGCACTGTTGATGTCATGCTTAAATTTAAACATGTACTTAAAGTGCTTTGCTGAAATGGGATGGACCTAAGCATGAGTTTTTTAAATGCTTTTCTAAACTGGGGCCTTAAAGAGGAAACTCAAGCACTTGGCAAATTATTTTTTTTCTCCTTATATTTAATTAGCTCACCAGTGTTTTCACACTCACCTCTCTCTCTCTCTCTCTCTCTCTCTCTCTAATTTTCCTCTCCATTTTACAATTCCTTTCCATTAGTTTCTCACCCACTTTCTCTTCTTCAATAGCATTATGTAGCTTTTACACTTAATGTGCTCCATCGTATCTCCACTAGGGTGACCAGATGTCCTGATTTTATAGGGACAGTCCCGATATTTGGGGCTTTGTCTTGTATAGGCACCTATTACCCCCAACCCCCGTCCCAATTTTTCACACTTGCTGTCTGATCACCCTAATCTCCACAGTGATGGAGATAGGGAGGGAGCAGGAATTCCCTTGGTACTTTTAAGGGCTCTAAAGAAATAATCTTTAAATATTGGGGGCTTTACACTGAATAATGTATAAAAAGTGATCATTGAGGCACAGGCTGGAAGGCTTTTGTTTCCTATGCCACTTGTGGTTTCCACTATCTTTTATGTTGTCAGGAAGGATGCCGTCTCCTTTGAATGAAATGATGTGCAACATTTAAAATACAGATCAGTTGGCTCTGTTACTTTTATACAGCACTCATGAGTGACATGAACATGCTGATATCTGGAGTGTTTCCCAGGTAGGCAGATATTATAGGAGGGTCTGTGGCTCACTGCAGGTAATTTGCCGGCTGTCTCATTTCTGAATCTTTGTCAAATCCAGATGCTGTATTACTGCTTGCAAAATATGATGGTGCTGTAATTGCTGAGTGATTTCTAATACACATAAAACTATTCCCGCCACCTTGCTCTTTTGTGTGCTAATTATTCTCTATATTGAGCGTTCTGTGATGGGACTACAGAGTTTACTTTTTCTTGAAGCCTGATTGATATTAATCCTATTTAAATAGGGAAGTGTGTAAATACACATTTTGGCGGGGACTTATGTCCTATAAGTTTGTAAGAATACAGTCAGATAGCCCTTGGCAGATCACTATCTGAACCCTGGCTATATTACACACAAATTAGAAATGGTAAATAAGAAAATGCAAAACCATTGATAAATTCCATGCCAAGAAAAAATTGCAGAAATAGTTCAGTACAAATTATGTGAATGCTTTTGACATCCTTTCAAAATATTGTTGAATCAAATACTTTTATGGTCAAAGCATCTGCACCATTTCCTTTTCCTCTAGCATAGCCCATGCAAATAATTAAAAAAAGAAAAAACATTTATGGGGAAAATAACTAGTTTTACAGTAATGTCTACATGAAAAAAAAAGCATTTGAAAAATAGTTCTGTAAAGATGCCACAGGGAGAAGCTGTTACAATTCTGCTGTTTATAAAAGACATTTTTACTCTAAGGATGCTCCAAAGAACTGCTCCCCCCACCAATTCTCAATGTGAATTTCAAAAGTTGCAAGCTCCAAAATGGATGTATTGTTTTTCAGGCTTACATCAAGGTTAATGCAATACAGCCTGGTATTCAAATGTTTTCCTCTTTATTTAAAATAACAACATTTTGTAGCACTTTTATCTTCAAAATGCTTTACAAGCCTTAACTAATTAATACACAGGGTACCCTGAATTTCTGCCTGCACTGTACTGGCATAGATGTGGAAGTGAAGAAAGGGATAAAGGGAATTTGAATATAGAGATCTTAGTTTTGTCTCTAGGAATAGAGAGCAAGAGTCAGGCTAACAAAGTCAGGCTGACACTGACTCCAATAACACGAGACTTGAAGGCGGGGATTGTGTGAGGCGAGTGGGAAAGAACTGTAAGATTGTTTTGACCTTGTATTTGATAAGGATGGAATGCAGAAATTAATGAGAAAAGTGAGATCAGGAAGGAATATACATAACAAAATGCAGCTGTTGCTTATTATTATACATAACCAAAAGGTCTAAAAGCTTGCTCTAATTGTTTATTTTATTATTGAGTGTACCTGCCCCTGTGTACTCTCCCGAGCATTTGCAATTGCTGGAAAATAAAGCTGTCTCTGGCTTGTTGCTTTAAACTCAGAACTTTTTTTTCTCCAACATAAGGAAGTGAAATGACTTGGCCAAGTAGAGGGAATGTGGGATGGTAGTGAGTCTTGCCCACATGCTCAGGGTTTAACTGATCGCCATATTTGGGGTTGGGAAGGAATTTTCCTCCAGGGCAGGCAGAGGCCCTGGAGGTTTTTTGCCTTCCTCTGCAGTGTGGGGCATGGGTCACTTGCTGGAGGATTCTCTGCACCTTGAGGTCTTTAAACCACGACTTGAGGACTTCAGTAACTCAGACATAGGTTAAGGGTTTGTGACAGGAGTGGGCGGGTGAGATTCTGTGGCCTGCGTTGTGCAGGAGGTCAGACTAGATGATCATAATGGTCCCTTCTGACCTTAAAGTCTATGAGTCTATGAGAGGGAATAGAATCAGAGCAGGTAGTCTGTTTTTCCCACAAGTACCTTCACACATTCTCCCTTATTTCTGCAAACACGTGAAAAAATTTCCCATCCAAATTTTTAAGGCCATCACCTCATCCTCTTTTGAATTCTTCCTTAAAACAACATAAACAAGATTGAAGGCCACCTTCAATTAATAATAATAATAAGTAGAATACCTACCTCTTTTCAGCTACAGCTCTCAAAGTCCTTACAAGTGGGTCAGTATCATGACTATCAAGACTATTAATTTATGCAAACTCTCCCATCTTTACTGTTTCTTTGCCCCTCAACATCCCCACTAGCCTCTTTATCCGTCTGTTGCACCTAGAGTGTGAGCATTCTGGGCAGAGACTGTCTTTGGGCTTTGTACCCTGATTCCTAACTGGGGCCACCAAGTGCTACCACTACCACAATATATGATGCTAGTTCACTTAGGCCCTGCCTACTCTGCACCACTTTGGCTGTACTAGACTTTTTCCTTAAAATTTCCCACTGTTCCAATTACTAGTGTAGCTCCACCTGTTGTAGCAATGGGAGGAGCATTGCATTCATGTAAACAAGAGCTGTAGCTAGTGACCTCCTGACATATTTAGGTGGTGTGTAAATGCTAGTAGCTGCTGGCACGTTTTGACACTGGCACTCCCACGGTTCCTTGCACCAGTGCTAGCAAATGTTGGAATTTTTTAGAAAAAAAGCTAAACATTGATAAAGCCCTAGATAAAGCACTGTACTTGGATTGTGACAGTCTCATCTGACCTTGTACCAAAAAAAAAAAGTTGAGTTACTTCCACACTGGAGGGATTTTGTTTGTTATTTCCCAGTCACGGTCCTAGTTCATCATGTAGACTAAGCTGCTGCTCATCTTGGAGAGCCTGTTGCAAAAGTAATGAGATTAAGTGGCTGTTCCCAAAGGTAGAATTTAAAACCTAGTTATGGAAATAGCAAACAAGAGACAGGCCAAGCAAGGATCTGATGCAGAAAGACATCTTTTTTTATAAGATCTTTGAATGATAATGTAACAGAACTGGTTGCTTCCTGCTAATGTGCCAGTCATAGTAATTAAGCAATATGCAATTCAGTTGGACAATTAGTTCATTTGCTAAATGGTGGGACTAGGGAAAGAGCTTGAGGTGCTGTTCAGAGTGCTTTTCCCTAAGGAAACTCGTATGTTTTCATAGAAGCTTTGTGTTCTTGCCACTTAAATGGTAATTACTTAAGTTTGAGTCCCAGATAGACTGACATCTTGAAACTTTGGACTAGAGGAAAAATAAATAATAAAGGGAAGTGTGTTTTTAAATGGTGATTTTACTAGACACCTTTATTTCATTGTGTGTTTCAACAATTGTTTCATATATTCAGGGCTTTCTAAAGAGGGTCACTTTACAATGTATGCATGAAGGCTAAATCATTTGTTCTTAAATCTCTGTATAGGTTATTACAGACTCACCCATCCCCTGTTGGAAATGGTTTTTATGTATTTCTGCCAATAATGGCATATACTTTTTTGCCATGGATTTAAATTGTTTTATATCTGTCTAGAATTGTTAGCTCAGGATTTAATCATAATTGGGTTGGCTTTATTTATTGCTTTACATTTGCTGTGATTACTTGTCATGGGAGCTTAACGAGTTTGTGATCTGTTGAAATAAGCCCAACACCTTATGCAAACTAGGTAATGTGGCACGCTTTAAAAAATAACAACTAAATGTTTCAAGTATCTAAGTGTAATGCTAGCAAACTGCCTTTATACTGTCACACTCCTGCTACTTTATAATTTCAGTAATAAAGACGATGCAATTGAGAATCCTGCCTCCTGTTACCTACTCCAGTTTAGCTAGAGGTTACTTTATCATTCCAATTGGACACAGATGTTTAGGATTGACTCTATATTGACATGTAACAAAGTTGATGGCTGCAATATGACATAAGCCTCTAGACTGCAGATGGATGGAGCCATTATGTTTTCATCACAATAGGTGAGAGTCTGGGACTGAGTGGGAGTAAGAGATGCAGGGAGAGGGTTAGAAGCTGGCATCTGGAGCAAAGAGAGAGAAACAATCAAATTAGGAGACCAATCAGACGACACTGTACAGACCACTGGGAGGTGGGGGAAGGGAAAGGCTAGCAATTCAATAAGGGTATGCAAAAGAAACAGAGGCAGAGACAGAGGTGAGGGGGGAAAAGAGTGAGCAAGGAAATGAGCATGGTGATGCGTCTTGGAGCAGAGAATGTTTCCTTTACTGATGCCTGAAAAGCGGAAGAGAGAGAGAACCAAGGGCAAGCAGCGTCACCCAGGATTTTAACTTGAGTAACATTTAAACTGGAAGCACCAGTCAGAGATATTCAGGGGTGCTAATCATTTTTACTTATTTTTTCCAAGCCATAAGATCTGAAGGAATCAATATTTTGTTCTTTGTATCTTCTCTAAATTCTTCTGAAAATCATCGGACATGTTTCATAACATCTGTGACCAGTTTTGCAATGCCCAGCTGGCTTTCGCAGTCCTCCTAGTGCGCACACACCACCCCAGAAAGATGACTCTGACATTACTTTATAGTAGAAAAGGGTTGAACACTGCTTATTATTAACAACTCCGGCCTGCCCTCTCCTACACCCCAAAATGCAGAGCAGTACATTAATCTCACAACCCTACTAAGGCCCAGTCTTTCAAGTGAGCCAAAATCTCTTGCCCATACAGAACTCCATTGTCTTCAATGGGGCATGATGAGAGCTCATTGCAGGATCAGGACCTAAGTACCAAGTTCTGCATGCACTTATATGTGCAAGTAGTCCCATTGTAGCAAATGGGATTACTCATGTGAGTAAGGATTTATGGGGTCAAATCCTATGTTAAAAAGATGCTTCCAGTGATTTTCTAACCAGCTTGTCCGTCCATTCTCTGCTATTTGAATAACATTCTCTAGAAGGCACTTGGTTATGTTCTCTTCCATGCAGACTATAATTAGGATTAGCTGAATTGTTTTACTTAATTTTACAGTAGGTCTTGTGTACAGCACTTATATCTTAAATATAATTAACATTGTATTGCTCCCATTAGTGTTTTTAAGCACTTAAAATGTACCATAATGGCCATAGCTAAAGTTGTCATTAAAAGGCCATGGATATTTATTATGCTCATAAAGTAGATACTTTGCTGCAGAAAAAATATATAGTTGGGTCCGTTTAGAAAGCAGTAACAGAAAGCAGCATTAGTTATGGCACCCTTGGGATTAAAGGATTGCTTTAAATTGATCCCATTCTTATTCCATTCAGAAGTCAATAGGGAAGTCTAAAAGCAGGTGACAAATCACTTGCATTGCACAGCATAATTCTGATTAGCTGAGTTACATTTTTTTAAACCACTAGTTGTTTCTGTAGATGCTCAACATTATATCGTGTTTTCTGTATTTTGACTTAATTGCTGAATATTTCATAATTTAGTTTTATTATATTTCATCTTACTTGCTTTGTTGTTTTTAGGCCATTATAAAATGAAAATCATTTTATAACCTCATCATCATTATACTTTGGGAAAGAGTCCAGATGTGTTATTAATACACTGATATTGCAAAATTATTTTGCTTCCACTCTTATGAAGTATCTTTTCTCATGGCCACTGCTTCTCTTTCTCCCTCTCAGTGATTGCACTATACAGAGACTTCATCCATCGCATTTTTACATATGCAATAATGTGCAGCTCCCTCACTTTCATTGTTACTTCCCTACATAAGAAGTTAATCGTTCTTGCCAACCTCAAGTCGGGATATGTTTTAGTCACAGTCCAACTGTTGGAAAAAAACATGAACCGGTTATAGCAGTAAACAGTTATCACTGAAATGAGATAACAATTTAATGGTCTGGCATGATTAATCTCCTACATAAATTCTTTATGACATAGAATTGAAAGATAATGTTATGAATGTATAATGGAAAATCAACAGAATGTCTCCCCTTTTGATTTGTTTCTAAGGAAACAGGCCTTGCAATCAGGCCTTTCATAATGATCAGGGAGTCATAAAAGTACCATATACTGTCCTTCATGAATTAAAATTCCAAAGGTAAATTCATATGTATTTTTGGCCTTAATGCCAATTATGCATGCACGAGGTTAGTCCAGTTAATAGCATCCACTTTCATTTTTGTGATCCAAGGCCAGCATTTCCAGATGTGGGTTTCTAAATTCAGGTACTGCCATCTAAAGCTAGACATCTAAATAAGTGACCTAATCTTTCTAAATGCTAAGTACCCACGGCTCTTGCTGACTTCAAGGGTAGAAGTCAGTGTTCGACATCTCTGAAAATCAGGCCACTTAGTTTTAAATTCCCAAATATGGATTTAATCCATTGATTTTCAAAAATAGGAGTCTGACATTAGGATCCTAAAATCATATGGAAACACTTTAAAAAGTGCCCACAATTTAAAAAGTGAATTTGATCTGAAATCAGTAGAAGCTATTTAGTACCTAGAATTTTTGAAAATCATAACCCTTTTTTAGGTGTCTGTATATATATTATGAAGCTTATGTTTAGATTCATATTTTTTAAAATCTAGGGCCAGGTGCCCAATATATGCAGCAAAGTTTGAAAATATTTTCCCCCGTTCATATAATTATATATGCATTTTTCATGACTTTGTATAACTTTGAAAAGCTTCATGGAAAGTATAGTTGATATTCCAATGTATCGCCTCTTATCTTTTCCAAACATTTAATTATTTTGTTTTAATAGAATGTGTGGACCATTTGGAGTAAAGAATTGCAATATGTATAATGAGAAATATTCAAGCTGGGTTGTAAACTAATGGCAGAATAGTATATCTATTAATGATTATTGAGCCCATGCATGCAATAAAGTTTTTATTAAAGAGTTAATGTTGTACATTATGTACTATTTCTCTTAGCCAGGAGTCATGCTGTCTGGAATAGCTCATGACTGTGAGTGGCTACTTCAGGGCAGACTGTCAAAAAAAAAAATGGCAGACACCCCAAATTGATGGTATGTTCTATAATTAGATTTCACCAAGTCAGTAACAACTGTGAACTCCTGGATCACTATACCAGTATTACCATGGAGTTGGAGACAGTCTCCTTGGACTCTCGAGTCTATCTTGCCACCCAGACAAACTGGACTTTGTGATAAAAGGTCTCTTAAAGCTAAAATCACACTACATTGGTTTTCTCTCAGACCCAAGAGACCAGTTCCTTACCCCAGATTAATTGGTACTCCAGATCTGCCACAAAAGATGATGCTGGCAGCCAATTCTATAGTAGTGTAGTAGTAGTATAGTAAACTAATTATAGGTTTATTAGAGAGGAAAAGAGAGTTATTGAGAGATTAAGGCAGGTAAAATATACGTACAGGTGAGCCACAGTCTATAATTCCAAATGGTAGCGAAGATGTAGTAATTTGCCAGTTCCCCCAAGAGTCTCTTGGGGCTACCCAGAATAACTCAAGCAGCCAGTATGTCCCTTGGCACGCGCCGCTTCCAGCAGCTCCCACTGGCCTGGAGCAGTGAACCGCAGGCAGTGGGAGCCGCGATCGGCTGGACCTGTGGATGCAGCAGGTAAACAAACTGTCCTGGCCTGCCAGGGGCTTTCCCTACACAAGCAGTGTCCCAAGTTTGGGAAACACTGACTCGGGAATCTCCATCTTCTCATTCAGTTATTCTGCCCTGTTAGAATCCAAACAGTCCAAAGATAAAGGATCTTCCTTTGAATCCATATTTATATATTCTCACAGAAGACAGTCTCTCTACCCCCATGGACACTTCCTTTGAGGACTATGAGTGAGGAAAGCACTTAGCTTTCTGACCTCCAATCATCCTGCATAATGGCCACTTGCTTTGAAATGAGCATTTTTTGTTAAATTCCTTAAGTCCTTCATTAGCATTTCACAAGATTTCTTTGATAGATTATTTAGTTTCAGGGGTATACACAATTGTACATGTTTGCTATTACATGATAACAGGAACAGATAAGTGAAAACAGTACAAATAACATTCCACTAGTATTCATGAAGTTTAAACATCTGAATACACACGTATAAATTAAACACTTTGATCTCTACGAACACACAAGTGAATTAACCTGAATACATCTGGCCAGCCAGCATTTCACCAGGTCAAAGTTATTAGTGCATAAATCCTCAATGTATATATCCAAAAATAAGGTATTTAATATGTTAGTCTATTTTGGTATCAAGTTTCCTACTATCAGTTGGGAAGAAATGGCTGTGGGTAAAAGCAAGAATAAGGCTTCAAAAACTCCTAAAACTGTATTATAAGCTGGGATCTGCAATGTCTTGGGATTCACTGTTATAGGTTCTGTAAAATTTCCTATTTCAAAAATATTTTCTATAAACTAGGGCTGTCAAGCAATTAAATAAATTAATCACAATTAAGCGCACAATTTAAAAAATCATGATTAATCGTGTGATTAATTGTGCTGCTAAACAATAATAGAATAATATGTATTTAAATATTTTTGGATATTTTCCACATTTTCAAATATTAATTTCAATTACAACACAGAATACAAAGTGTACAGTGCTCACTTTATATTTATTTTTATTGCAAATACTGGCATTATTAAAAAACAGAATAGTATTTATTCAATTCACCTAATACAAGTACTGTAGTGCAATCTCTTTATCCTTAAAGTTGAACTTACAAATGTAGCGTCATGTACAAAAAATAACTGCATTCAAAAATAAACCAAAGTAAAACTTTAGAGCCTACAAGTTCACTCAATCCTACTTCAGCCAATCGCTCAGACAAACAAGTTTGATTACATTTGCAGGAGAAAATGCCGCCTGCTTCTTGTTTACAATGTCACCTGAAAGTGAGAACAGGCATTTGCATGGCAATGTCATAGCTGTCATTGCAAGATATTTACGTGCCAGATGCACTAAAGATTCATGTGTCCCTTCATGGTTCAATCACTATTCCAGAGGACATGCTGAAATCAATATATTTGAAAATGTAGAAAAACATCAAAAAATATTTAATACATTTCAATTGGTATTCTATAGTTTAACAGTGTGATTAAAATTGTGATTAATCACGATTAATTTTTTGGAGTTAATCACCTGAGTTTACTGCGATTAATTGACAGGCGTATTATAAACATAAATATTTTTTTCATAAAGTATCGCTGTGTATTGTGGTGCAATTTACAAGTGTAATGGTGCCTGTGGCCATGTGCCTCTTCCATAACTCATTGTACTCAATGGAAAGCCCTTCCAGCCAGGGGCGGCTCTAGGTATTTTGCCGCCCCAAGCATGGCAGGCAGGCTGCCTTTGGCGGCTTGCTTGCGGGAGGTCCCCGGTCCCGCGGATTCGGCGGCATGCCTGCAGAAGGCCCGCTGAAGCCGCGGGACCAGCGGACCCTCCGCAGGCATGCCGCCGAAGGCAACCTGCCTGCCGCCCTCGCAGCGACCGGCATAGCGCCTCCCGTGGCTTGCCGCCCCAGACACGTGCTTGGCGTGCTGGTGCCTGGAGCAGCCCCTGCTTCCAGCCATGGGCTTTGCAGCAAGCTCCAGGAGCACCAGTCTGGCATGTTTGTTATTTCATAGTGCTCGGTCTGCTTTATCCTTTGCTACTAAAGTTCTCTGCTCTGCCTGATGCATGTGTATTGCTCAGAGTTCCAGGTGCTGATAAGGAAGGGCTGCTGATGTAGATATTCTTCATAAAGGCTTGATGAAATGTTCACAGCAAAGCATTTCTTTTTTGAAATTTGCTTGATTTCAGGTTTGTAAAATGTCCACAGAATCAGATTGATTTTTAAGAATTTTGAATGGTAGGATTTGTTTTATATTGGTATCACTGAAAATTTTCACATGACAGTTTTCAGTTTTGATGGGGTGGATTATTTATAATTGATCATATTGCATTTGTTCTAGTTCCGTTATTAGCTGAGCAAAACCCTGTGAGATTAGAAGCAGTCGTTGGGACTTCTCAGCCAGCACAACTGCATTTTATGACCCCTCTCTGAGCCTGATAGGAGCAAAAGCTTGAGAAGAAATGTCAGTGCATGCCATATGACTTATTTGTGTTGCAGTGCAGGACAAGTTGCCCAGGGTGCAATCTGGACTGTTGAACAGCTGTCTCCCCTTGATCCTGTAGCCTGGGGTGGCTTCTACAGAGCTTTACTGTCAGAACATCTACTCCTGGCCTGTTCACACAGCCTTCAGCAAGCAAAATCAGTCCCAGCTATGTCACATGAATGCTCTGACCAGTCACTCATGAATTACATACAGGGCAAAAGCTGCAAATTCCTAGTCCCAGCCTTGTCCCCCAAAATGTGCATCTTACGCTGCTCAGCACCCTCCTGAAGAATACAAATTCATAGACTGCCATTTCATCAAAGGAAAATGATATAAACCAGCCTTGTTATCCCAAATAGTGTTTCCCCGCACACTTTAACACAAACACATTGGTTAAAGAAAAACAAGATAAGTTTATTAACTACAGACATAGATTGTAAATGATTACAAGTAATGATGCATAAAAGTCAGGATTGGTTACAAAAGAAATAAAAGACAAAACAAGCTACTATCTAACTTAACTAGCTAACTGAACTTAAAAGCAAAAGGTTTTGTTTAACCATATGCTACAGCAGACTGTACTAGCTGAAAACCCTTCCAGACAGGACCACCAGCCGTCCCCCAGTTGCTTATGCTTTCTTTGTCTTTCAAGCATGGTTGCTGCCATGAGTAGAGATGAGGGGAGAGAGAGGCAAGTTTGAGGCCACTGTTTCATTCTTAAACCACTTGCCCTGTGATGAAATAAAAATTCATTATTCATTATTCACACCTTTTCCCTGCCAGAAAATGGTCACTTAAGCTGGTGATAGCCCTTTAGCACCTAGATGGAGTGCCAGTGTGTCTCTGTCTCTGAAAACTGATTTGGGCCTGCTTTTCTTAACCTTGGAGCATGTTATAACAATATCATACAATTGAGCGTGGTAACTTCACATACAATGTTTCCACACACATTTTACCAGGACATTGATGTTCAGCAGATTATGACTTTTCAAATGATACTCTGTACAAAATTTATCATAGTCTTGTAAAGTGGTGAACATAATGATATAGACTGTCACACCGCTGTGAGCCATTTAGGGGCACAATCTTGAGAAGAAGTGTCAGTGCATGCCGTATTATTTATTTATTTGTGTTGCAGTGCAGAACAAGTAGTGTGGCCTACTGAATAGGGTACTGGAATGGAACTAAGGACACCTAGGATGTCATTCCCCACTCTGTCACTGGCCTTATGGGTGACCTTCAACAAGTCATTTCACCTCTCTGTGTCCCCGTCTGTAACAAAGGAACAATGATACTGACCTATTTTGTAAAGTGCCTTGAGATTCACTGTTGAAAAGTTGTGTATAAGAGCTGGATGGTATTACTGCAATAGCACCTAGAGGTCTCAATAGAGATCAGGGGCCCTGTGATGGGGTGTCCACCCCACACACAGCCTGAAGGGGTTAAGGTAGCTAGGTGGACCAGTTAACCACCTAGGCTGCACCTAAAGGAGGATCCAGGAAGCAAGGACTAATTAGGACAGGAACAGGAGGGGTCCTGAAAAAAGAATAGTACCTGAGAACAGAAGGTGGCTTCACTTTACTCTCAGAGTGAGAGAAAGTAAGATAGGAAGTAGCTCGGGATACAGCTGTAAGGGATAGGACTGTGCAGACCTTAACTGCTTGTTTTAAGGTCCCTGGACTGGAACCTATTGTAGAGGGTGGGCCTGGGTTCACCTACCAACCACTGGGGAAGTGGCACTGTTAAGGGGCCATGAAAGAGAAGACTGCTGGGGACAGTGGATTCCTGAGAGACATGCACACAATTTCTCTGGAAGAGGAAAACCACATTGACCTGGCTGGAGGGCCAAGCCATGAAGCAGGAGAGGGCAAGACTGAGACAGTGACAGAGTGCAATTGCAAGAAGGGGCATTAGCCAGACACATCTAATCCCAGACATGGCCAGAACCAGGCCCCACTACAGGTGAGTAGAGCATCCGGCGACAGGCCTCCTGTGAGAGGTTCTATATAAATTCAGAGTGGGAGACAGTCTCTTCCCCAAAGAGCTTACTATCTAAATAAAAAGAACAAATAGTGGGAAGGGAAATGGAGACACAGAGAGATGAAGCTACTTGCCCAAGGTCCCTGTGCAGATCCAGGAAGAGAGCCTAGCTATTCTGATGCCCAATTCAGTACCCCATTCACTAGACTGTGCTGTCTCTCTCCTCTGTGCAGCTCAGTACTACTTCCTGATGTAGTATAGGGAGACAGCTGTGTATCACATCCACCATAGATCATCCAATTTTCAAAGGATGCAGTGGCCCTTTTAAAACACTATAGAAGGTAGTAGTAATCCACCAAAGACCCCAGAAGAGTCAACAAGCTAGCTATTTATTGCTACAAGAAGATAACTGTTAAAGTAAATGAACTTTATCAGGGCAGGGACAGCCAGAGGGTCTGTTAGATGCAGTGGATTTTGTGGGGACACAGGGTGGACTTCCTCCACCTGAGCTCAGATGAATTTTGTAAACATGCAAACCACATGAATAAATTTGAGATTCTCCCATCAATGTTCATGTTTGTTTATTTATAGACCATAAACCAGATACTTGGTCCTGCTATAGCACCAATCCAGTGGTGTGAAGGGCCATAAGATTAGCTTAACTAGCCAGTTGAGGAGAAATCCCCATCTAGTTTAGGGTAGGTGTAAGTGATATATAGTGGGTGTGGCAGGGCAACAGGAGACAGGACAAGTGCTCTCTTAGGCCTGGTCCACACTAAAAAGGGGGTTCGAATTAGGGTACGCAAATTCAGCTACGGGAATAGCGTAGCTGAATTCGAAGTACCCTAATTCGAACTACTCACCCGTCCAGACGCGGCGGGGTCGAACTCCGCGGCTCCCCCGTCGACTCCACCACCGCCGTTTGCAGTGGTGGAGTACCGGAGTCGACCGCGGCGCTTCCGGAGTTCGAACTATCGTCTCTAGATCAGACGCGATAGTTCGAACTCCGTGAAGTCGAACTCACCGCATTGACCCGCGCGGTGAGTATGGACCTGCCCTTATTCTTTGGGTATCCCCAGTTGCTGGAATGGCCACTTGGGACCATGGGCAGACACACATGTAGAGCAGCCCTGAATCCTCTCAAGTACATGGAGGAGAGGGGTTGATGTGGGGTGATGCAAAGGTGGCCAAAAGCTACCTTTCCTCAATTCCAATCTCCTTTATTGGTCCTGGTTATTTGTATTGTGAGGCTGGCATCCTGAACAGAATAAAGATGAAAAATATACCTGTAGCATTCCTGAGAAGAGATGCCACAAATCCACTGAAATGGTGGAAGAAGTTGGCATAGCAGTATAGTTCTAGTCACTTAAAAAAATCCAGCCAAACAAATTTAAAAAACCCTCAAATTAATTTCATGCATATAAACCAATGAAACCTTTACCCAGTTTGTCCTCAAACCATGCATGTGTCTGCCTTCTAAAATGTCCCATGATTTTTCATTGGAACCAATTCAGCAGGCTGTGTCCAGAGGCAAGATATTTTGGCAGACAGAAAATACATTATATACCAATGGCATTTAAGAGGTTCAAACCCTAGATTAACTAAACAAATCACTGAGATGTTTGATACTTTAATAGTTTTTTTAATCCCTAAGGAGAGTTGTAATTATTACATTACATAGTTGACAGTAATCACAGTCATATTGTACTGGTAACTTTTTTTTTCTGGTTGTGCTTGGTCATTTCTTAATGATTTCTCAGAAGTAAAATAGAGACCAATAAAGAAAAAGGTTAATGGATTATTTATAACTAGCAGCAATGAAGCCTTCCTTCTTAAAAGAGAAAAAATAGGAATACCTATAACTCTATTCATAGCCTACCATTAGGAAATAAAACACACAAATATAACCACAGTATAACAAAAAGGTTTATAGCCTGCACATTATCTGGAGTGTCGTATAAGGGAGACAGTGTTTTATCATTCTATTTTCATTTATTAGGTCATTAGTAGAGCTAATCAGAAATTGCCAGATATATTTTTGGACAGAAAATGTGGTTTCTGCAAAATTGAAATTTGTGGGTAAATGTTGATTTTTGTCAAAATACATCCTTAATGCACTAACCACTTTGTTTAGTTGTGATGGAAGGTGTTATTAATGTGTTAATGGAGAGATTGAAAAGCTAGGTGCTGGGCTTTGAGGATGGTTCTGCTGCCATGTAGTATCCCTTACACAGGTTGGTTGTTAAGGGCCTCATCCTGTGCCCATTGAAGTTAGTGACAAAACTCCTATTGATTTCATTGGAAGAGTCACACCTGGGTTTCTGGGCTCCATGAAAGCCAGACTCCCTGTGCTGGACAGCTGGCTCCCCAGGTTTGCATAGCTCCCCTAGGGGTTCGGTCAGTCCAGAGAGCCACCTACCTGGGGGAGTTGGGCATTCCAGGGAGCAAGCCAAAAAAATCTGTTTCCATTCTCCCAAAATGGATTTTTTCAGTCTTTACTGCCTCTGCCATTTAAAACATTTTGACCTGTTGTCCTTATTAAAAATTCATAATTTTTGCAGGAAGGAAAGACTGTCTATGACCAGCTCTGGTTGTAAACTCCCTTCCCTGTTACAGCTTCTCTAGCACTGCATGTGAGGCAGGAATTTTATCAACCATAGCCTTGCAGGAATATAATAGACCCTTTATAACAGTTTATACTGATTTTCCATCACATTGCAAACAGTAGCAGTGCTCCTGGTGTACATCATCATCTCATTCCATTCTTCTTCCATTTGGAAGTCGGAAGCTCTTTCTTTCTTGTCCCTATGGCTCATTTTATTAATATTCAAACTACATGCACCTACTTGTAATCCCTTTCCATTCAGAGTCCAGGAATACAACTGATTCTAAATCAGTCTTACATTGTTTGTCTTTCATTGTCTGGCCACAGGAAAAACAAAAGACCTGAAATCTAGGTGCAAGGAGAAATCAATAAATTACTCCCAGTTTCTTAAATTATTCAATGTAATAAAATCTCCATTCTTAAAAAGGTTATTATAATATTTTATGCAATCTAAAGCCCCTACTAAGGGGCCTTAGCAGTTATTTATATGTGCCAGAGCAAGTAGTTCAGTAATTGGGGTGACTGGAGTTACTTTTGTTTTATCCTTATTTTCGCTTCCACATATAAAGTCCCTGGGTGAAGTTCTGGCTCCACTGAAGAAGATGGCAAATCTACTATTGACTTCAGTGGGACCAGGATTTCATTCCATACCTCTAGTACTGCCATAATGAAGGAATGTTGTTCAAGGAGGGGTTTTTGCAAAAATGCTCAGTGTTGGCCTAACTCTCCTATTGATTTTAGTGGGATGGAGCAGAGTTAGGCCAACCCTGAAGCGTTTTTGAAATATCATCCTAAGTATATATTATTTGTTCCTTGCCAATGAAAGAATATAGGAAGATTTAAATTATACACGCTCTTCTTCCATCTGAATCTAATGAAGATCATGTTTTCCATAATTTCACCTGCAGTTCTTAAGGTAGCTGCCTGATAATATTGTTTAAAGTTTGGGAACCCAATGCCTCCTGTTTTTGTGACTATATAGAATAAATACATGTAGAATCTCCCCTTTAATTCAAAGTTCTTAACAGATTCATAAGAATCTATTAGTCTGCTTTTGCTTGCTTGTTTTAAGTTATACAAATCTTAAGCATTGAGGACAGGTGAAAAACATAACGCAGCCAATTTCAATATATAGCTAGAGCACGTTATAGTACCTATAGCACCACTCTCTAAAAAGGAGAATGAAGACAACCCAGGGAATTACAGACCAGTCAGCTAACTTTGGTACCCAGATAGATAATGGAGCAAATAAACAATTAGTAAGCATCTAGAAGAAAATAAGGTACTAAGTAAGAGTCAACATGGATTTGTCAAAAACAAAAAATGTCAAACCAACCTAATATCGTTCTTTGACAGGATAACAAGTATTGTGGATAGAGGGGAGGCAGTAGAGATAAAGTGATATCTCTATGGCCTGGTCTACACTAGGACTTTAATTCGAATTTAGCAGCGTTAATTCGAATTAACCGTGCACCCGTCCACACCAGGAAGCCATTTAATTCGACCTAGAGGGCTCTTTAGTTCGAATTCGGTACTCCACCCCGACGAGGGGAGTAGCGCTAAATTCGACATGGCTATGTCGAATTAGGCTAGGTGTGGATGCAAATCGAACTTACTAGCTCCGGGAGCTATCCCACAGTGCACCACTCTGTTGACGCTCTGGACAGCAGTCCAAGCTTGGATTCTCTGACCAGCCACACAGGAAACGATCCGGGAAAATTTGAATTCCTTTTCCTGTCTGGCCAGTTTGAATTTCAATTCCTGGTTGGACATCGGGGCGAGCTCAGCAGCTCCTGCAACGATGCAGAGCTCTCCAGCAGAGGAGTCCATGCAATCCCAGAGTAGAAAGAGGTCCCCAGCATGGACAGACCGGGAAGTCCTGGATCTGATCGCTGTGTGGGGCGATGAGTCTGTGCTTTCGGAGCTGCGCTCCAACAAACGGAATGCAAAGACCTACGAGAAGGTCTCCAAAGCCATGAGAGACAGAGGATACAGCCGGGATACAACACAGTGCCGCGTGAAAATCAAGGACCTGAGACAAGGCTACCAAAAAGTCAGAGCGGCAAACAGACTCTCCGGAGCCCAGCCCCAGACATGCTGCTTCTACGAGGCACTGCATGCCATTCTAGGTGGGTCTGCCACCACTGCCCCACCAGTGACAGTGGACTCTGAGGATGGCATAGTGTCGACGGGCAGTTCCTCGGCGTTGTTCGCCGATGGGGAAGATGAGGAAGGGTTTGTGGAGGACGGCGCAGGCGACAGCGCTTACAATACCGCTTTCCCCGACAGCCAGGATCTCTTCATCACCCTCACAGAAATCCCCTACCAACCCTCCCCGGCCGTTAACACGGACTCAGAATCAGGGGAAGGATCAGTTGGTAAGTGTTATAAACATGGAAACATTTCTTTATTAAACAACAGGAATATATACTATATAAAAACTAGCTAAAAAGTTGTCCATATAAAACTATATAAAAAGAAGGTCCACACATATAGGGATTGAACAGAAATCCTCTTGGGACAGTTCCACGAAGCTATCGTACAGGTACTCGAAAAGCCTCCGCAGGAGGTTCCTGGGGAGAGGTGCCTTATGTGGTGCTCCGTTGAAGCACACTCTTCCGCGCCAGGCCATCCTCAAGTAGAAAGGAATCATTGCCTCGACCAGCATGGCTGCATACGGTCCTGGTCTGTGCAGGGAGTCTCTCAGTATCCTCTCTCTCTCTGCCCGAGTGACCCGCCTCAGGGTAATGTTGTTCGGCGACTGCTGCATCTAAGTAGGGCAATTAGTGTACTGTTACTATTGTGACTGCTTGACTTTTACTTTGCATAGCAAAGACTTTCGTTCAACAGGCACGTGTTGGAGGCCGCAGAGGAAAAGCATACAGTGATCTTTCCCGGGCACAGCCGCGAGGGGCTGGAACAGGGTCGGACTTTATGCTTTCCAGATTGCCTTCTGCGGGAGGGCACAGCTACCCATTAACTGTTAAGCAGCCTATAGTGTAGGGCTTACCAGGCCTGGCTGATAAACGGATTCAGCTGTACCACCCCGCTTGTCCGATCTCCGGTGCAAGACCGCAGCCACTGAAAGCGTATTCCGAAATCTCGAACTTGTCCTGAGAGCTCGTGAGACTAGGTTCCCTGTATGGTCTTGTTCACAGAAACTGAGTAGACTGTGTTCACTGTTCGCAAACATGTATCTTTTCAAGGAAATCACTTCCTTTTTCCCATCACACAGCTGCGGCTCTTTCACAAACTGCCCCACCATCCCCCTCACAGAGGCTGGCGCAGATTAGGCGGTGAAAGAAAAAGACTAGGGATGACATGTTCTCGGAACTGATGGCCTGCTCCAGAGCCGAGGCGGCCGAGCAGAGACGGTGGAGGGAGACCCTATGTCAGCACCAGCGCTCACACATCGAACGGGAGGACAGGTGGCGGAAGGAAGACCAGCTGGCGACTCAAACGCTGCTTGGGCTAATGAGGGAGCAAACGGACACGCTCCGGCGCCTTGTAGATGTTCTGCAGGACCGCAGGCAGGAGGAGAGAGCCCCCCTGCACTGTATCTGCAACCGGAATCCCCCGCCACAAAGTCCTGTCCCCCCCTCACCCAAAATAACAAGAAGGAGGGGCGCTAGGGGCCATGAAAACTGGCACAGCACCCCAGCAGAGCACTCATGTACCACACCGCTCTGATGCCATAAACTTTCAGAAGTGCTTCCCTTCCTGCATCACCCAGTCCCAAATCCAAGTTTCATCCCCCCACTGTGTAGTTGAGTATTAAAAGTAGTTTGTTGTTATTCACTGTTTCCGTCCCGTTTTTCTTGTCAGAAGACTTTGTGTGAAGAGGGGGAGGGGTTTTTTAATCGCATAGGACAGCCTCCATTACCAGGGTACAGACTTGGGGGCAGGATCAACAGCAGGACACACACAGACTGCAGTCACTAGGCACCAGGGTCAGTCTGTGAGGTGTATGCTGCCCCGGGTCAGTCTGTGAGGTGTATGCTGCCCCAGGGTCCTAGCGCCTGCCATCCACAAATGGCAAGGCAGGCTGCCCTTACCATGCCCTTCCACCCTAGCCACGAGCCTCTCCGATGCCCTGAGCCCCAGCAAGAGCCCTCATCCACGGACACATACTCACCCTTCCCACACACCCCTCACCCCTTCCTACGCCCCAACCCCCAGCCCAGAGCCTGCATCCAAACTCCGTCCCAAAGACGGCACCCCTCACCCCTTCCTGCAAACCCACCCCTTCCTGCACACCCACCCGCAACCGTCCTCCCCCCAGAGACCGCTATAGGAGCAGGAGCCTGTCATTCCTCTAGTGTAGAAGCGGTCTGTACATAAGTGCACACTGTACCCACCACAGTCTGCGTCCATGTTTCAACCCTAGAACAGGAATTCATAATTAAAGAAAACTTTGTTAATAATCAGTGTTCAATTAACTTTATTTTAAAATGTGTGTTAGAAGGGGGGAAACCTGGAGAACGGTGTATGTAACCGCAGATCGAAGTCAACAGTCACTAAAACAGGCTCAGGTTCAGCTTCTCTGTAAGTCAAGTGGACAGTCATAGGTTACCCTGCTCTCCGAGGAACCTAGCTTTCAAAGCCTCCCGCTGGGATCTTCTATCGGCACGGGTGTCTGGCTGAGCGTAATCAGCAGCCAGGCGATTTGCCTCAACCTCCCATCCCGCCATAAAGGTCTCCCCCTTGCTCTCACAGAGATTGTGGAGCACACAGCAAGCTGCAATAACAACGGGGATATTTTTTTCGCTGAGATCCGAGCGAGTGAGTAAGCTCCGCCATCTCCCCTTGAGACGTCCGAAAGCACACTCCACCACCATTCTGCACTTGCTCAGCCGGTAGTTGAAGAGTTCCTTCTCATTGTCCAAGGCGCCTGTATAGGGCTTCATGAGCCAGGGCATTAGCGGGTAGGCTGGGTCCCCGAGGATCACTGTACGCATCTGCACATCCCCAACCGTTATTTTGTGGTCCGGGAAGAAACTACCTGCCTGGAGGCGTCTAAACAGACCAGAGTTCCTGAACACACGTGCGTCATGAACCTTGCCCAGCCACCCGACGTAGATGTTGGTAAAATGTCCCCTATGGTCCACCAGTGCTTGCAGCACCATAGAAAAGTAGCCCTTTCGGTTAATGTAGTGGCTGGCCTGGTGGGCTGGTGCCAGGATAGGGATGTGAGTCCCATCTATAGCCCCACCGCAGTTTGGGAATCCCATCGCGGCGAAGCCATCTCTGACGACCTCGACATTTCCTAGAGTCACTACCTTTGAGAGCAGTTGCTCAACGATTGCGTGGGCTACTTGAATCACAGCAAGCCCTACAGTAGATTTGCCGACGCCAAAGTGGTTCGCTACTGACCGGTAGCTGTCTGGCGTTGCAAGTTTCCAGAGGGCTATGGCCACTCGCTTCTGCACAGTCAGGGCTGCTCGCATCCGGGTGTCCTGGCGCTTCAGGGCAGGGGCCAGCAAGTCACAGAGTTCAAGGAAAGTGCCCTTACGCATCCTGAAGTTTCGCAGCCACTGTGATTCATCCCAGACCTGCAGCACTATGCGGTCCCATCAGTCCGTGCTTGTTTCCCGGGCCCAGAATCGCCGTTCCACACCATGAACTTGACCCATTGCCACCATGATCTCCACTGCGCGGCATACCCTGCTTTGTGAGAGGTCTGCGCCACTCTCCTCACCGCGCTGCCGGAGCCTCCTCGCCCGATTTCTCAGCAGCTGACTGTGGAAGAGGTGGACGATAAGGTGTGAGGAGTTGACAACGGCCATAAGTGCAGCGATGATCGCAGCGGGTGCCATGCTCGCAGTGCTGTGGCGTCTGCGCTGTAACTGACCAGAGAAGGGCACGAACAGATTTCCCGCCGGCGCTTTCAGGGAGGGAGGGCGTGATTGACGGTTCAATGACGACAGTTACCCAAAACCACCCTCGACACATTTTTTTCCCCAGCAGGCATTGGGGGCTCTACCCAGCATTCCAATGGACAGCGGGGACTGCGGGAACTGTGGGATAGCTTCCCACAGTGCAGCGCTTCCAAAGTCGACGCTGGCCCCGTTAGTGTGGACTCACAAAGTCGAATTAGTGTCCTTAGTGTGGATACACAAATTCGACTTCATAAGGTCGATTCCACAAATTCGAATTAAGTTAATTCGAAATAGTCTTGTAGTGTAGACGTACCCTATGTTAGTAAGGTTTTTGATACTGTCTCACATGACTGTCTCATAAGCAAACCTAGAGAAATATAGCCTAGACAAACCTTCTATAAGATGGGTGTACAACTGGCAGGAAAACCATACTCAGAGAATAGTTATCAGTGTCTCAGAATTTGAGCTGGAAGAGAATATCAAATGGAGTGACACAAGGATCTGTCCAGTGTCTGGTTCTATTCAGTATCTTCATTAAATTATTTGAATAATGGCATAGATAGTACATTTAGGAAGTTTGTGGATGATACCAAACAGGGAGGGGTTGCAAAGGTTTAAAATTCAAAATGATCTGGACAAACTGAAGAAATGGTCTGAACTAAATAGAATGAAATTCAATAAGGACAAATGCAAAGGGCTACATTTAGAAAGGAATAATCAATTGCACAAATACAAAAATGGTAAATGACTGCCTACGAAACAGTACTGCAGAAGGGATCTGGGAATTATAGTGGATCACAAGCTAAATATGGGTCAACAACGTAATACTGTTGCAAAAAAAACCCCAAACATCATTCTGGGATGTATTAGGAGTGTTGTAAGCAAGACACAAGTAGTAATTCTTCCACTCTACTCAGCACTGATAAGGCCTCAACTGGGATATTGTGTCCAGTTCTGGGCACCACACTTCGGGAAAGATGTGGACAAACTGGCAAAAGTCCAGAGGAGAGCAACAAAAAGATTAAAGGTCTAGAAAATGTGACCTACGAAGAAATATGGGAAACATCGGGCTTGTTTTAGTGTGGAGAAGAGAAGACTGATGGAGAACATAAGTCTTCAAGTATGTGAAAGGTTGTTATAAAGAGGAAGGTGATAAATTGTTTTTCTTAGCCACTGAGGACAGGACAAGAAGTAATTGGCTTAAGTTGCAGCAAGGAGGTTTAGGTTAGATATTAGAAATAACTTCTGAACTGTAAGGGTAGTTAAGCACTGGAACAAATTACTTAGGGAGCTCCATCACTGGACGTTTAAGAACAGGTTGGACAGACACCTGTCAGAGATGGTCTACATAATACTTAATCCTGCCTCAATGAAGGGGACTGGACTAGATGACCTGTCAAGATCCCTTCCAGTCCTACATTTATAATTCTATGTTGGGAAATGGTTTGAGTGGCTTATTTTCATAGACAATTTATAAATTTCATAGACTTTTTATTGAAAGAGTGAAAACCCCAAAGCCAAAATGTTTTGAGCTGAAACAATTTTGGGGTTCAGTTTCTTGAAAAATACTCTAAATTTTCTGAGGAAAGCAGATATATTGGTGACAGTTTTTGCTCGGTCAAAACCCCATTTTTTTCTTGGATAGGTCTTGATGGAAAATTTTCAACCAGCCCTACGTATATTCTATCATTTACCAAACTAACTTAAATGGGCTTTATTTTAGGCTCCAGTTGGGATAGTGAGAGGTAGAGGAGGAGTCAAGGAATTTGTATGCCTAACTCTCTTTGGTTCCTTTGACAATTCCTGCATCTGGCTTCCTCCTGTATGTTTTGCAGGAAAGAAAGGCAGTTAACCTCAGGGCCGGCTGCAGACCCCAGTGCGCCAAGCGCGCGCTCGGGGCGGCATCCCAACGGGACGGCGGCAGGCGGCTCCAGCAGACCTCCCGCAGGCATGCCTGCGGAAGGTCCGCTGGGACCGCGGCTCCGGTAGACCTCCCTCAGACGTGCCTGCGGAGGGGCTGCTGGTCCCGCGGCTCCGGTGGAGCATCCGCAGGCATTACCAGCAGGAGAGAACAAAATGTTTTGTAGTGGTAATCAAAATGGTCCATTTGCAGCAATTGACAAGAAGTTGTGAGTCTCTAAGGTGCCACAAGTACTCCTGTTCTTTCTACAGTAATATGCCATCCCTATACAAAGAACACCAAAATTAGAATCTTGTTTTAGCACTGAATCTGTGGAAAAGTAGAACTAATAAGGCACATATGTTGGTGGCTCCAATTATATGGATCTTCAGTTTCCCCTTGGTAACTGCTTCTACTTGGAGGAAGATACATTGGAATCCATTAGGATCCTACACTGCACTCTCCTTTTTCCTATCCTAGACCCAACATCTATAGCAGGGATTGGCAATCTTTGGCCCATGGCCCGTCAGGAAAATCCACTGGTGGGCTGGGCCGGTTTGTTTACCTGCAGTGTCCACAGCTCCCACTGGCCGCAGTTTGCCCTTACAGGGCTACAGAAAGCAGCGTGGGCCAAGGGATGTACTGGCCACCAAAAGTTGCCAATCCCTGATCTATAGTAAAGAGTCCAAAATGAATTAACCAGGAGGACTAAAATCATATGTGCTGCATGAAAGTATCACAAATGAAAATATACTCATATTCTCCAATAGGAAGTTTAATCTACCCGTTTGCCCATTATTTCAAATGACACAGATTGAGCCCTGTGTCACAGTCCCAACCAAGTCAGTCAGGGCCAAGAGTCAAGGCAGGTGAAAACCTGAGGCTGGGAGTAGCAGAGGAGTTTGTAGTCAGATTCCAAGCCAAACTTGATATCAAGGGTCAGAGTCAGGTTTCAGGGTCCAAGTCAGGAAGTGAAGTTCAGACCAAACCGAGGTCAAAGCTACAAATTCAGGTAAAGGGAATAGTCATGGCAGCTATGGGTTGCTTACTAGGTGCTTGGGTTTATATAGGTCAGGGAGCCAATCAGGAGCCGTGATGTTGTGGCCTGTGAAACCATTGAGGAAGAATGTCCCATGATCTGTGTCCACTGCTGGTCGTGGGAAGTGGAGTATAAGTTGGTGGTAGCCTGGCAAAGTCAGCTGCCTGGTAGCTCTGCAGGCTTGTATTCTAGACCCTGGGGGGCAGGGCTTACATGCTGTACTGTACGTTTAATATGTTCAGTATAGTTTTCAGGAGCAAAGAATAAACGATTCTTGTTAGATGTGGTATCACTTTTTTACGATGATAAAATGTTGGACCATTTTTTCTAATGCATTAGAGCAGTTTTGCACTGCTCTGCCAGTAGACATCTGCACTAAAGCTGGCTATCTGGCCAAAACATTATCTTTGGGTAGTGCAAAGTGATTTAGTAAGAAGGTGTAAGATAAAGTGATTTCACAGTAAGCAGTATGGTATAAATAAGTAAGTAGATAATTACATAGACAGAGATAGCAAGTGTGGCTGGTTGAGGCAGTTCTTTTATCTTAGGCTCACCTATTAATTCCTTTTCTTGCTGTAACCCCAAGCTTCTGCTCTCTCAAGTTATATTTACATTGCAGCCAGAGGTACGTGTTTGTTTATTGAGATTTATACAAGCTACATAAAGTCCATCCCAGGGTCTGTGCAACCTTGACAAACTCTTAAAAGTCCAGTTCAAACATAAGACTCAACAACTGATAAGCTGAGAACATTACTCTGTCACAGTGTGTATAACATTGTTATCTCTTGCTAGGGCTTTTCGGTAAATGCTTGTGCCTCTTAAGAACTGGATTATGACTTGATGTCTGGCCAATTCTGTGATCAGAGCAAACATCCATTTTTATATCGGTGACCCTCAGATTATATGTACAAATAAGAAATCTCAAATCTGGAATTTAGATTACTTGTGTGTCTGTTGGTAACCTTTTTTCTTTGGGCTTGCCATAGGTACATGTTTAAGGCACAGGCAGATTTAGCATGATCCATACAACTGCAGGACTGAGTTGTCATTAAAGACTTCATTGAAACTGCAGAGCACTATTGTATACAGCAGATACTCAATGTGCAGGAGAGGCTGCCCACAGCCAAAGTAAACATACATTCATGTTCTTGCCACAGAATTTATTTACTGTGTCAATCATGGCAAATCTTTCATTCCTGTCAAATTAGACTGTCCCTCCGGCAGGTCACAATAGCTTGGGCAGACATTATCAATATTTTTAAAAGGTCATCCATCAGACAGTGCATGTTGTAGGTAATGAGTGAGGAGGGAAAGAAGACTGTTTTGTGCGCTGAGAGAAGCAGAAATGCAATAAAGGGCTGACATACCCTAAATATGAGAGTTTGATTTACCACGTTCTGCACTCATCACCATCTGCACAATTCTAATCTTGCAAAATAACACTATCATTCTGTAATTCAAATCAATGGGAATTTTGTCACAGACATCAATGGGACCAGGGTTAGTCTCTTATTCAGGAAGAAGGAATTCAAAAAATTGGAGCATTTTAGAAGAAATATATATATAATTTAGAAGTGTTTATTCAAATATGTAGCTTTTAGTTAAAAGAATACACATTTATTTTTCTGGACGAGATCCAGTTATTTTTGTTTCCTTTAAACCATCGTGGTGGTGGAAAAATCTGCAGTGTACATCTGCTAGAAGAGCACATACTTTTATTGTTTATAGAGCAGCAACATGTGCATGGTGCTTTATAGATTAATGACACCAGGTACAGGTCCCAAGTAGCTTGCAATTTAAATTTGAGAGTTTGGCTTTACATAATAAATATCAGCTCTTTTAATTTACCCTATTTTTTAAATGTTACAATCAAACCACTCTTTTGAAGCATATGTAATCAAGAATCAAATATAAAAGGAATTACTTCTTTATTTTCCATTTAAAGATTATAATTCACTGAATGTAGAAAGTGGGTATTCTTATTTTCCTTTCCTGGAAAATGGCACACAACTCTGACCTTAACAAAAGGGTTGTCTTCTTTTGGTTTACTGCAGACCTTATGGACTTAAAGGAAATTCATAAATTCTGTGGTATATGAAGAAGTGGAAGCCCTGTTTAGGTCTGACTTTTCTAGAAGTTTTAGGAAAGACATGTCTTTTCTATTCTGGTGTTGAGCAAACTATATCTGAAATTGGTAACACTGTGAGAAAGGACAAGGTGGGTCCAAGGTTTTGTGAGGACATAAGGAAAGTATGGAAGACCCTGTCAGGCTAACTTCCTATTTACTAACTGAATTCCCACCAAAAATCCACCTCCACATACCCAAGACACTCTCACATATAGGCTTGACAGTCCTGCTTGATTGAAAATGTTTTTAAGCTGTAGCGACCCCTGCTTTTATTTGGGAGAGTCCATGGTTCCTAGTGACCCTTGATATGAACCAGGAAGCCTGGGGATGCAGACAAAGGAAGGTTTTAAGAGTGTGAAGGGGAAAGGATGATGTGGAAATTCAATCTCTGCCATAGTCATTGGTGCCAAAGGCAGAATGTATCACTCACGGCAGGTCTGGGCTAATGTTCTGGCTGGCAGTTCAGGGTATGCACAGACCTTGGACGAATGAGCAGACCCGTGTGCCAGTCCTAAGGCTGTTACTGACCAAGTATTTTAATGTATAAGTTTGTTTTAAGATACCGTGATGGCACTCATTAACAAAGGGAGGTCCCCGTGGCAGCATGATGATTGCTCTCATAATAATGGGGGTGAAGAAGTGCCTCAGCACAATTTGATTATGCTTAGATACTTTGCTAACATCTAAAATTCTGTTCTCCCCATTTCCTTTGGTTTTGGCACTGTTTCATACTAGGGGCCTGATCTAAAGCCCCTTGAATATTTCCATTGAATTCAGTAGGCTTTGGATCAACCTTTGTCAGGGAAGAGAGGACAAACACTGGATCATCATATGCTAGCATACAGAAAACCAATTTTAATTCCAAAAAGATGAAATCATTGGAGCAGAAAGTGAAAGTAATTAAATAGCACTATTTGTTAGTCTTAAGGTGCCCACCTCTCCTTTTTTTTTATGGATACAGACTAACAGCACTAGTTGCTCCCAGGCACTAGAAGGCTGAAGAGGAATTTAAAAGACCCATTCAGATTTGGGATTGAAGCAATACTGTATTGATCATTCTCATGGATTTATCCTCTGTGAATGGACTCTGCCATTAATGGAGAGTGAAATTCAGCTAGCACTGATCACTATATAAGTCTTTGTTCATGAAAAGAGACTATATGGTGTTAGTGTTACATATTAGAGATAATGCTACCATCAGTCTCATGAAAATAAGCTACCATACCAGAAGGCTGGATAAGGGACAGAAAACGATAAGCAGGAGTAAACTATCTGTTTTCAATAAGGCAAAACATTGGCTATGGTATAATATTAGGATTAGTGTTATTCACATTAATGATCAGAAGGCGGGGATGAACAGTGAGATGCAGATGACACAAAATTATTAAGGCTTGTCGAGAATAGAGAATCCTGTGGGGAACTTCAGTGGGACAGACTAAAGCTAGGTGAATGGGCACCATGATGAAGTGTAAAACTGCTGACAAATGTAAGATAATGAGCATTGGAAGGAACAACTTCAACTACACACCCATACATTTTACTTGGTTCTAAATTAACTGTAATTGATCAGCAAAAATGACCTGGGTGGTGTACTGGAAGAAAAATGCATGTAATAAAGCATTCCAATGGTAAATCTCATAACTATCAGACTTTTTAATAAAAATTCACAATTATACATTATAATAAGCATACTCAAAAGTAACTTTCTATTAGTTCTGTGCATCAGGTGCAAATATGTTTTCTTCAGCATTAAAAGGTTTTCCTTCTAGCAATGTCATAAGAACATAATGAACATAAGAACATCATGGTCACTATCTTCAGTCTTGCAGTGTTTAGTAGTGTCATCCAGTCAGTCATTCTAGACATATACTTCATTTCCCCTTTTCATAAAGTTCTGAAGCAGTGCGGTGTCAAATGTGTTTTACCCCAGAACTTGCTGCATTTCAGCTGACTGATCTGTTCTGCTGAAATCTAATAGGCATGGAGCACTTCCTGTCTTTGTAACTAAATGTTCCCTAATGCACTCTCTTTTGAACACTCCTCAAATGTCTGCATGCACCTTTTACTGCAACCACTGTATTCTGCTGCCACAGATGATGATTAACGACTAAGTCAATTTTCTCAAATGTAAGGTCTGTCAAAGCAGTTCTGTCACAAATGTGGTTGAAGCTGCAGATGCTATCTAATTAGAATTGGTCATGGTACCTTTAATTTAATTATTTGAAAGGGTCTTGAATTCTGCATCCAAGGAGGCTTTTTATATTCTCATTATTAATATGGTTTTCAGTTATATAGAAGAACCTGAGTCTTGTGTAAATCTTCCAGCTGATTATTTCATAGAATTCCAGTGTATTTACTTTTCACTTACACATACATTTCTATGAGAAGTGTATAATGTATTTATTTATATGGAGATTATTGCATATTAAATTTTGAACAGATCTCAAAAGTCTTCATATTTAATTCAGGGTGTCATACTCTCTTTATTCAACATACTGTTTATGATTTGCTCTTCTATTCAGTGCTGTGTCTTCTTTTAAGACTATGCTTAAGGCCAAACATTTCTCATGTTAAAGATGGAAGCCTATAATAACTTCCATAATACTGTACTTCAGGATGAAGAAGGTAGGGATTTTATCAAAGGAAACTACTGCACATTTTTGATCTGTGTATACTATAATTTAATCTGGTTTCAAATGGGAAATTTAAATTAATGAAAAATACATTTTTGGATGCAGTATCAGCTTTATATATTTGGAACTGCTCAGTTTGTACATAATGCTGTAAATTAACCACAGTGGGTTATGGAAGGGCTGCAATCAATAAGGCAGCTCATTATCTATGATACTTACAATTACCCTGATGCTAGTACTAACACTTTGGTTTAACCAGTGCATATTAACAAAATGTGCTAACAGGACATCTCATTATCATCCTAATTTCTGCTGTGGAGTTTTATTGGAAAATCATGCTACTCATCTGAACTGCCACAACAGCAGCATTATCCCTAGGGTGTTTTTTTTTCATATCAAGGTTAATTTAAAGTGATTAGCATAAGCACTACAGATGTTGCTATGGGGATAGGAACCTCACATCTACTATGATGGACATCATTTGATTGCTGTTACAGCTCCGGTATGATTGGATTATTTGTTTTAATGTCATGTGAAACAAGTCACGTGGTAAAGATCAGAATCTTCCTAATAGCATTTCATATTCCTGAAATCAATCACCTTTTCTGTTTCTTGGTGATAAAAATGCCTGAACAGTGCACAGGCAGATACCTGGTTTTTATTGCTGTTTGTATCTGATTATCTCTTTCTTGGTAAACTCTACTGTTTTGTGAGTTTGAAAGACATACCTATTTCAAAATTGTAAAACCAAATTTAAAAAAAAACTGGACAATTAAGATTAAGAGTTTAGATAAAATTTTAATTCAGAGCAAAATGTTGGAATAAATTAAATGACAGTAGGTTTCAGGGAAATAGATGTAAATAAATGTGAACACACGCTCTAAGCTCATTAGATGGGATATCTGCTATTGAGCTGAATAGGTTTTGGATCAAGTCCTTAATGCTACTGCCATTGAGTTCCCCATTCTCAATTTGAACCATGAGAGTATTTCCTAATCTGGAGGTACTAGTAGAGAGAAGAGGAAAAGTTCTACCTGTAGATACAAGGACAGTGATTTAAAATATAGATGTAGTTTCTCAGCAACCTAGATTTTAATTTACTTCTTAATGACCTCTTTTAACCACAGTTATGGTTGTGAGACTGTTATTAATATTGTCATTAGCAATGTCACACTGATGGTACTTTTAGTGGCTATTTTTATGGACTTGTGTGTGTGTGTGTGTGTGTGTGTGTGTCTTCCCCATTCTAATTTTTCAGGTTGAACCACAAACATTTAATTGTGAAAACTACTATGACTACTCGCTGTATTTTCTGGGAGATAATTTTATTTAATTGATGTATGACTTAGTTTTGTGCATATCAATATAATTCTACATGTGGGGTTACACTGAGAAAAAATAAATAAAAATGACATTATTTGAGCATGTTTGGAATGCCAGAGAATATTTTAAGTTTTTATAGGGTTATTTTGTGCTTGAACATTAATTCCCACCACTCCCACTTCTGTTCCTTTTATATGGCTCCTTTCACAGTCAACGTATCTCAGAGCACTTCTCAAAGTAATTAGAATATGATATTGTTATACTCTAATGTTGCATGACTGGCAATTTTGGCAGTTGTGTTCATCCATAGCTCACCAAAGCCACCTTCAGAGGAAATGGGTTTGTTCAGAATGCCAATGTTAGCCAATATGCTGATATTATACCCTTCTCTTTTCATTTGGGTCTTTAACTGCCAGGGATGGGCAAGAGTTCTGTGTGATGAGTCATTTAAAAGACAGGATTCCTCCCCGCTAAGCAGTGATATCAGCAATGTGTCCTAGCCCAGATCATTGTATGGATTTTGTCTCTGACTTACCAGCTCATGGGCAAGTGCAGTAATAAATGAGCCATCCCTTTTTTTTTTTTTTTTTTTGGTATTGAATATAAGCACACTTTTTAAAAAGGTGAAAAGTTACCAAATCAGAATTGTCCTCTCCTTCTGGTGTTTGCACTCACTCTTTCAGTAGTAAATGACTACACATAGTGAAAGGGCTGTTGTCATACTCATTAAGGCATGGAGAGCTTCTATTTACTTTCCTTTTATTTAAATATTACATAATTCTAACACAACAGCAACCAGAACCTGGCGCTGACTACAGCCTGCCGCTCTCCACGGTGCTGGGACATACCTTCAGAAACCTTTACTCTCTGAATCCATATCCTTACATAACAATTGCAGCTGCTCCACACACAAGACAGTGAAGAAACAAGATCTTTTAACCTACTAAGACTCTGAGTTGAAGGTCCTGTGTTTCTCACAAACGTTTGATAAACCTTTAACATAGGGAGTTGAGAGAGTTACATTCTTTGCATTGCTTTTAGGTTTCAGTGACACCAATAGTAAACACAGAGCACTAACCTCATGTCTTGGTATGGAAGAAAAGAAGGAACCATTTTTCATAATATTTAATTGTACATGTATTCACGTCTCATTGTGCATGTATAATTTTATTGATACAGGATCTAAAACAGTTTTTAAGCATTTCAATTAACTTTTAACCATAAACAGGATAATATTCTACACCTCTTTCAGTGAGATGTACTTTGAGCATGATTCACCTTTGTGCTAGTCTAGTTTTTACACCCCCCCCCATGTAATTCTCTTTAATGGAGTTATATCAGCAACCTTCTGGTGAACCAGGTCCCTTGTATTGATACAATATATGGGTACTCGGGATAGCAGTTTTCATAAGACTACAGTAAACGTGGGAAGTTTTACATTAAAGGGACAAATTCATAGACATGTTTTTATTAATGAAGTCTTTATTGGTGAACCAGTTCAGAAAGAAAAATGTGAACCAAATCTTTTCAGGTTTGAAAAGATTCATTTAATTTTGTTTGCACTTTTCAGTCTGTATACTTCTGGTTTTTGCTGGAAGAATAAATACAATCAACTGATGCCACAAGAGAGACTAATTTGTGAATTAGTTCAGACCTAGCCAGATCCAAGATCAAAAGGAGTTCTTGTAAAATTCTCAGGCCCCTTTCTGAAGCAAAAAGTTTTGGGCAGTTTATTACGACCTTTTGATTAAGCTTTTGAGTATATATTCTAAGCAAATCTTCAGAACTTCACCACAGCTGTCAAAATCATTCTTTCTTTCAGTTCAGTTTCCTGTGCCCCACTTTGCTGCCATATATACATTTTATATCTAAACACAAACATTGGTAATGAGTAAAAATTGCTTATGTAAAGCTTTCTTAGCATGTCTACACTTGCCATTTAAAGCGGGAAAAAGTCCCTTTTTGCGCAAAAATCATGGGAGCTTCTATACTTGCCAATGACTTTTTGCAGTGAAACTCAGAAGTTTCACTGCAAAAAGAAAACCACCTTCACAAGGGGTGTACAGCTCTCACCGGTGATGCTTTTGTGGTGATGTGCAAGTGAAGTCACGTTCTTCCTGTTTACACAGCTTTTAGCCTTCTGAGGATATCCTACAGTGCCTAGGTGACCACTTTGGCCAGCAGCTCTGCTGCTCTGATGCAGGTAAACAGACATCCACCCCTCCCCCTGTAAAGCCCTGGGAACTTTGAAACTCCCCTTCCTGTTTTCTTGGCAAGTGCTCACTTATCATCTGGCCAGGTGGCAATGGCTGCTCCATGGAGCAAACAATCCCCTGCTTGGAGCAATGCTGAGCTACAGGAGCTGATCAGTGTTTGGGGAGAGGAGGTTGTACAGGGACCCAGGATGCCCCGCAATCACCCCCCCCCTTCCCACCAGACCCATGTCAAAATGGAGAGAGTTGCATTGTGGGATAGCTGCCCTAGAGCCCTGCTCTCATCAGCGATGGAAGTGCTGCTAATGTAAACACTCTCTGATGCCTGAGGAATTAAGTGACTACACAAACCAGCACTTTATTTTCACCAGTTCCCTATCACTTGTGAAACTTACAGCACAAAAACTCTGCAAGGATAGACATACCCTTAGCTTCCTAAGCCTTGATTTTTGTTTCACTTCTCATTATACTACTTATGAACCAATATTCTACTGAAATAACACTTTTATAACCCCCTTATGTTTATAAAATCAATGTTTTATGGAATGATTAATAGCTGATTTATGTTTTAAAAAAGCAGCTCTCTTCCTATGAAGAACTTAATGTTGGATAGCTTATTGGTAAATTTCAATTATGATTTATTTAGTTATTTCTTTGTATTATAGCTGCACTGTGGGGAATTTTAGAAAATATTACGGTACTGGAAAGTCAGACCCCAACACATCTTGAAGCAAATTTATTGGATAGTGAACTGCAAATCTAATGTCAATAGTTTCAGAACTGGCAGGTGGTCTCAATTTAATTTTCATACAACTGACAAGACCCAGTTGTCTTCTGTAAAGAGCCCTCTGTTTAACTTTGAATATATTAAATGCCAAATTCTCAGTGTGTGCCAGTTGAGGATCTGGGCCAAAATATATAGCTTGTTTAATTTCTTCAGCTAAATGGACAAATGACCAAATTGTGTTCTTCCTACTCACACAAGAAGACCTGTTGTTTTCAGTGGAACTATTTGCATGAGTGAGATGAATGCAGCTTGGTCAATGTGGTTTACCTAAAATATTTTCATGAAACTGGAATTAATCTAAGAATGGGATTTTTAAAAGCACTCAGCATTGGCTCAATTCTGCTTCCATGAAATCCAATGGAAGTTTTATCTTAACATCAATGGGAGCAATTAGGCCAGCACTGAGTCCCACTTTAAATACATAATTGCCAGTCAACAACATTGTTAACATTTGAGTTTATGAAGCATAATGTCTCCCACTGGAGAGACTGATTTTTTCCTAAACTACAGGACTTCTCAATATATTTTGACATACTTGCATTGCCTTGGGAGTTGGGGTTAGCAGCAGAATAATCAGATTTTGTGACAACAGATTTATGATTGCATCTACACTGAGCTTTACAGAGGTTTGTTAGATGGCAGAGCATGTGAGCTTTCAAAGCTGAAGTCTGGGAAAAGATGGATGGATGAGTCACCCTAAAGCACATGCCAAACAGAACTTTTCTATTATTGTGAATAACCAGAATGAGGAATTTAGAGCGTCCTTCAGCTTTTGGTAGTAAACTAGTTTGTCACAGCTCACACTCAACTATGGAAGGAGTGTGGTGGGGTGTCCATGCCACACATGCAAGTTAAATTAGGTTAATTAACCTGATAGGCTGCACCTGCGGGAGAACCAGGGTGTGAAAGGCTGATGATGGAGCCCAGCTGAGAAGGAACAGGCAGGGCTGGTATAAGACAGGAGGCTGGCAGCATAAAGGGGCTACGGGGAAGTAGTCTGCATCACTCTCTGGGAGAAGGGAGTTTGGGCTGGTAAACTTGGAGAGTGGGGAGCCAGAAGATGTAGGAAGGAGTCCAGGGACATAGGAACAGTATCTGGGAGCAAGCAAAGCATAGTTGCTAGATATTGGGTTCGTGGACTGGAACATGGAGTAAAGGGAGTGTCCGGATTCCTCTACCAGTCACTGGGCAAGTGGCATAGACTGGGCAGCTAAGGGACGACTGCCATTTTGGATGGAGAGACATTTATACTCCCGGAAAGGGAAAACACTTACTTATGCAAACCTTCCTGAAGAAGGACAGCCAGATTAGGGCCAGAGTTCTGCTTTTAATATTACCACCCCAAATGAAGCTGTTAGTGGCCTACACCATTTCCATTTATGAAGAAGAGCATTTATAAGGATTCTCTCTCCAAATTTCCTATTATTAAATTACACAGGTGTGTGTGTGTGTGTGTGTGTGGTTATCCCCCCCCCCACACACACACACCCTTTCCTTAGATGCCATTTTAGTTTCCCAAAAGAAATTACATTATCAGCTTGATAAAGGCTGCTGGTAATTTTAAGAAATCTTACAAAAAGAGCAGAGTAGCTTAACAATCTAAGAGAATTGTCTGTGGCGTCTACTGCACTCCAGAGAGCAATATTGCCCATTAGGAATTCTAACCACTGTAATTAGCAACTAGTTTCCCTATCTCTGTATGTTAAGGGAATTCAGTTTCAGTTTGATTCCTGCCTGATATGTGGAGAAAAGTGTAGGGGGAAAAATCTGCATGACCTTGCATTACTGATTCTGTATGATTAGAATAAGCAGTATTAGCTGTACTGACAAGAAGCAAAAGCACAGTGAATAAGTTAAATTCTGCTCTGATTTAGAACCTGTGCTATCTTATTACATCAACGGTGAGGTCTGAATAGTAATTCAGAGAAGAATTTGGCCCTTAAAATGTACATATAGAAATTTAATATCCTGATGGGTAATTTGTCAGTTTAGGGACAAAGTTGTTTTAAAAACAAATAATATTCAGATTCCAGGTCCTTAGCTACCATGCTAACAAAACTACTATAACTTCAATGAGTTTTAAGTACCTGCAGTATCAGATCCTGTGTAGCTAAATATTATTATATGCCTGTGATAGATATGGCAATTTCCTGCAATATCCTTGAAAACCCTACTGACTTAAGTTTACATATCTTTGGAGTCCATTTTATTAAATGCAGAGGCTGTTTACTATTGTGAGCCCTGGGAAGTACTATTAAATTCAAAGGACTGTAATGAACAATAGGCCAGACAAGAATGGACTTTTGGAAACTTGAGGGGGAAGGGGAGAGAGAGATGGTGAATACCCACCTCCAGTTATGCAAAATCCCTGCTCTGAAGAGGGGACCATTTCCTACCTGTTCCCAGAATCTGAAGATCAAAGGCCCACTCTGTATAAAGGAAAGACTAACTCATTCATGGGTGTGCTTGATCTGAGCTAAAGCTGGTATGAACTTTTAACCATAGAAAAAACCCTTTGTGGGGCTTGAAGTACAGACTCCTCCCAGTACCCTGGCTGGACTTGGGGGTGATGTCTGGTAAGCGTATTACCATGTGTGTAGATCATTTTATTGTTTTTAATGTTTTCTCAGTAATGTGCTTGCTTAGGGAAATCTGTCAGGTAATTCATAGCTGCTGGCAATTACATTGGTCATAGTCTCTGAAGAGTAAGCAGAGAGCAGATGCTCACCTGCTTAGGCAGGCTGGCTTCCCCTGGGGAATAATATAGTGTCTAGTGGGAGCTGTGCAGCCTGGAAAAACCTTACTCAGGAAATAGAGAGACACAGGTCTCCACCCAAGAGAAGGGACAGCTCAGAGGCAGAAGCCTAAAGGTGGGTGCCCAGTCTGGACCACGGTTTGCGGGGAGGGAATACAGATGCAGCTGACCTGAATGGTGACAATACCAACAGAAGAGTACTGGGAAATCATGCGAGGGAGATGGTTAGTAATATGCAGGTTGATTAAGAATTGACATTATTGCATGCCAAAATTGTCCCCAATAACTGTGGGACCAGTTCCTTATTACTGGAAGGAAATCATATAAAGATTGGGCTGAAATAAAATAATATACATATGTTCCTCTAATACCAAAGCTGAATGCTAACAAAATAAACAGTCATAGAGTTTAAGGCCTGAAAAGGAGCATCAGTCTGACCTGCACAACACAGCCTATTAAACACCACCAAGTTACCCCTGTATTAAGCCCAATAACCTGGGTTAGACTAAAGCATTACAGCCCTCAGGAGCCTAAACTATTGTATGCTACAGTTAGAGAATAGAAAGGACTGAGGTGCACCAATGCCTGAGGCTCCTGCAATGCCAGATAATTGATTTGGGGAGAAAGATGCAGATAAATAATTCCTCCTGGTATGTCTACATTTTCTGATTTCTTGTGTCTTTTAAAATAAAAGTTACTAATGTTACAAATTCAGTGTCTACATTTTTGTGTTGCACCTTCAACATACTTTATTTTACCTTAAATGTTAATTGTACTTCATGTGTTATGTTGCGCTAATCATTTAAGAATAGAGGGTTGCATGTTCACTCTGACTTAAAAGGAGTGTAAAAAGTAAGTTATAAACTGTTTGTACAGAGATACTTATCTGTTCATTTAAAAAAAACATATTAGAATGTCACATTTTCATGTTTTCTATTTTTTTTGTTCAAAAGATGCTATGAAGTGTGTGAAATTAATTTATATTAATTAAGCACATACCAGTTTGAATTCAATAAGAATTGATCTCAACCTACATGGAAAAATTGGAACTTAACCTTTTTCTGAAATTCCAAAAATATTTAATTAATATTTTCCCCATATTTTTCATTTTCATGAGCCTTAATACTTCCTAGTGCTAGACATGCTGTGAAGTGGAAGTGCAGAAATATTGCCAGAGACTGTTCTTATTTTATTTCTAGACTGAACAGAAGCGGAAAGTACCAGAAATCTCTCAAAAAAAGTGTTCTGCCAAAATGTTCAACCAGTAGAGGGTTTGGATAAAGAAACTTGGGTAGTCAGCTGTATAATAATTTCTTTGTACTTAAAAGATCTGATCCAAAGCCCGTTCAAGTCAATGGAAAGACTCCCTGTCTTTCTGCTGATGATCTCAAAGCACTGTACTGAAGAGGCTTAATTATATAAAATAGGAAGCTTGGTGACAGAACCAGAGTTCTGGACCCTTTAAGTAGAAATGAACCAAAATAAAACTCTGGTTATACATGTCTGCACAAATTGAGGGGCAAAAGACTATTAGTTACTATTTGATTTTTAACCTGGATCTGAATTTCATAACTCTTCCCTATTCTTTTAATGGGCATAGCCACAATGCTATATCTTAGCATATCTTATCTTAATTTTGTATATGAGTGAAATTAAAAACCAGCTCCAAATTTGGCATTTTAGGTTCATCTCCACTTTTGAGGTTCAGCCACCACTAATTTAACTAACAACTAAAGATACATTTTGAATTATGAAGAACAAAAATTACCCTTTCCTCCTCCTGCAATCCTCCCTCCTTCCTGGTGGTACCAACAACAGTGGCAGAATGTACAACAGTAATCAACAATTTACCATGCAGTCCATCATGCACATATCTTAATCCACCTTATACTTGAAACTTGAAACAGCAAAGCAAAGAGGTATCTTTTAGATTTGGCATTTCATTTGCACATTAAAACTAAGTGTTTAATGCTTTACTATTACCACAGTAATTTGCATATTTTTTGTTGTGCACCCAAGGTAATTTCAGCCTATGTTAAAACACTTATCTATAAAGGCTTTGGCTCTCCTGAGCAGAAAAATGTGATGAAGACCATAATCAGCACTTTTTGATGTGTACACAGAAGGAAAACTAGAGTGTCTGATCTTCGACAAAGTATCCCTTGGATGTTAACGTTCCACCTGACCTTTATTTTCTTCATATTTATGTTGCTTATAAATTTTTAAAGTAAATGGCAGTCATCATGCCATGGGGAAGGCACAAAGATGAAAAATGTAATTCAGAATAACATGCCATAATTAGCAGATAATAAATTACCAATGACTATGTTGAACCTGCAGCTTCTGTGAAAGAGACTGCAGAATGTGGTGCTCTGAAAAAAGAATATCATGAGCAAGAAAAAGTATCCTTACCTGATATTCTCCTTCACCCCACTACTCTTGTGGTGTTATCTCATGGAAACCATCTGTATTAATCCAATATCATGGTTAAACATATCTCAAATGCTGAAATTCAGGGCATACTGTAGTGAGCCCCCTATTTTTAAGGCTCACGGAAGAAGCTGAGGACATGGGACTTTGGGTGGAGAGGGACAGGGGTTGCTGCTTTTTCTGTCATCTGGTATTTTGTAGAGGACAGGTGGTGTATTTTCATTTATTGCAATTTAATTACTTTTAGGGAGCCTAAGTTGCATGTATAATATGGGCAAATATTTGTATTATATCAGCTAAAAATGATAGAAATCGTAAGTAAATAAATGGTTTATTTTAATTTTCTTTAACCTAGTTTTCCTTATTTCTATTTTTTCTTATATATTTTACTAAATAGCACCACAGTGGTACCTTCTGTTTGACTTATGGAACAGATTCCCATTCGTTAGTTGGTGCCATTTATTTGAATATAAGTATTTGCTTTGAAAGAGTAGTGCATATGATAGACTCCTCCACAAGACAGACATTGCCAAATTATTCTATTACTCTATCCTTTGCCTAGTGCAGAAAACAGAGTTTATAGGGTCCCATTGGACTGTACCCAAGCCAGAACGATCATCCCAGAGTCAAGATTCCAATCTATTTGATTCATATGATCATGACAGCCCGAAACTGTGTGAGGCACCAAGGGCATATGGCCTTGTGCATACATTTAGTACAGCACATTAGGTTACACCTCAGACCCCTTCCAACATGGCTTGCCTCAGCATATCTGCCAAGCCATCTGCACTTGGACACTGTGCTCATGGTATTTTTGCAGATTCTAATTTCTCTGAATTGGTGGTTGAATCCTCTCAATGTTTGTGTGAGTATTCCCTTCCTCCTCCCTCAGCTGTTGATGACTCTGCTCTCAGATACATTGGCTCTAGGGTGGGAAGCTCACTTAGGGCCCTTCCAAACTCAGGATCTTTGGTCTTCGACTCAGATTACCCTTCATATGAATGTCCAAGAGCTCCAGGTGATTTGTCTTGCCTGTTAGGCTTTCCTACCTCATATTGGGAAGAAACATGTTTGTCAGGTGCATTTTTCAGTAGTGGGGAACTCCCCAAATAAATAGATATACTTGTGAACAAGTACAACAAAAAATGTCACCAGTTCTGCTCCCTACAAGGCAACTGGCCAGTTTCTATCTCAGATGCCTTCCTGCTACCCTGGATAGGAGAACTTTATTATGCTTTTCCCCCAGTCCCACTCCTACACTGAGTGCTACTAAAGATCAAGCAGAACCATATCTGGGTTATAGTAATAGCCCCAGTATGGCCCTGCCAAATATGGTTGTGTACTCTACTGGATCTCTCCAATCTCACTCCTATTGAACCCAAATTTGATCTCTCAGGACCAAGGTTGGCTGCTCCACCCAAACCTCTGATTCATTCATTTGATGGCCTGGAAGCTTCATGGTTAACTCACAAAGAGCAGGCTTGTTCTGAGCAAGTTCACCAGGTCTTCCTAGGTAGCAGAAAGCCCTCTACCAGGGACACCTATCTGTGAAAATGGAAACAGTTCCCTATCTGGGCTTGTCTAATCAGAGTCTAACTGATGTATTTGTCCATCCCAACAAATAGTCAACTCTGTAGTACACCTGAAATAGCAAGACTTAGCAATTTCTTCTATCAAGGTTCACCTGGCAGAAATATCAGCTTTCTACCCTCACATGAATAACTGTTCTAATGACAGGAAAATTAAATTCCTTTAAGGCCTGGAAATATCGGGACTCTAACTTAGTTTTGTCTTATCTTGGGAGCACCATTTGAGCCTCTAGCAATGTACTCCTTACTGCACCTTTCCTGAAGGTGGTTTTCCTAAGTGTTGTCACTTCTCCCAGAAGGGCCTCACAACTGTGTGCCTTCATCTCTGAACCACCATACATTGTCTTATTTTAAAGATAAAGTGTTCTTACACCCTCATATAAGGTTTCTCCCTAAGGTAGTTGCAGATTTTCATATCAATGTACCAATTTACTTGCCTTTATTTTATCCCAAATCTCACAAGCAATGACTAAACACACTGGATGTTAGTTGAGCACTGGTGGTCTTCATAGACAGGACCAAACCATTTTGGTGATCCGCTCAATTCTTCATGGCGATAGTGGACAGAATGAAAGGTCTTCCAATCTCCCGACAGAGAATTTCATGTTGGATATCTTCTTGCATCCAGGCATGTTATGATCGAGCAGGCATCTCTCCTACATACAAGCTGACTGCCCACTCCACAAGATCACAAGCATCCCCTGCAGCATTTCTAGCATTTGACGCTTGCAAAGCACCAACCTAGTCATTTGTGCACACTTTCTCCTCCCATTACACCACCACTCAGTACTCAAAGGATGATGCCAACTTTGGTTGAGCTGTACTGCAATCTCTGTGTACATGAACTCTGATCCCTCTGCCTGTTTAAATGCTTGGGAGTCACTAAGAGTGGAATGCACATGTGCAATCACCCAAAGAAGAAAAAACGGTTACCTTTCATAACTTTCTTCAAGATGTGTTACACATGTTCATTCCATGACCTGTTGTCCTACCTTTCTGCATTGGAGTTTCTGCCAAAAGGGAACTGTTGTGTCTTGGGGTTTGGCTGGGCCTTTGATATCAATGCCAGTGATACATTGGCAGCACTGAGTGAAAAATTACCAGTGACTGTGTGCAGGGTGCATGCACACCAAGAGTGGAATGGACATGTGCAACACATCTCGAAGAACAACAGTTATAAAAGTTTTTTTCACCAGTTTGAGTGGCAAATCAGGCCCAATATGGTCATTTTTCTGGAAGGACTAAGAGTTTTTATTTTATAGCAAAAACTCATGTTTTAAGACTACCTTTATTTACTATCTGTGTTGTGCCCTTCCATCTTCACTGGGGCTTCCCATCTGGCTCCTGGCAACATGGCTCCAAAGCAGTATGCTACTGGGGATAATCCCACCTCTTGTTTTCTCTTGAACCCCAATCTGTCTCCACTGAGCCAGCCTCCACTGGCACATCCTCTTTACATGTGCAGAGCCATGACCCTCCACCTGGTTTGAAGACACAGGAGAGAATGCTGCAGAGATGGAATGTTCTCCCCCACACATTCTCCATGGATGCACAAAGACGAGACTGCTCCTGTTGATCTCACTGGACCCAATTAGGTGCTGAGTCAGGATGTTAGAATCTGCCCATTATATTTGTAAAAAACCTTAAAAATAGAAATGCTTTTTCAGTAACTTGTGTGTAGACATGTCAATCCAATGTATTCTCCATGACACATATAATGTATTTAATGAGATCTTACCACTGGAGCAGGGGCAAGGAGTCAGAAATAGGGCCGTAATGAAAGAAACCACAGAGGAATATAGGGTGCATTATCCAACTGCGCTGTAGCTTTCTATTTGCCACTGGTCGTAGACAAATATTTTGATGGACTATCACCTGGAAAGATTAATTGTGATGCTCAGGAAAGGAATGGCTCTCCTATTTCTCTGGAAGAAATTGAAATAGCTATTAAGTCACTGGTCTCTGTTAAATCCCTCAGACAAGATAGTCTTTTCTATTGAATTTGAAAAAGAGACACATACATGCATATCTCTATGTCCAGTTTTTCAGCTGTATAACTCCACTGAAATCAATGGATATATGTCAGTTTACAACAGTTGAAGATCTGGCCCATAACGTGTGTGTGTGTGTGTGTGTGTGTGTGTGTGTATAGCTATATTTATCACTATCCAATCTTGAGTAATTATTTTGACTTTTTACTTTATTTTATCCATTAATTTTAAAGAAGTAAAGGTAATTGAGATGTGTGAATATTGCACTCATTCTTTACATAGTGCCATGCAACATCCAATTAATTCCTGCTTGTCCTGATACTTTAAATTACGCATCTAAATCCATTCATAATTTGGATTTCTTAGTAGACAACACTCATCAGAAAATGTATTCGAGGGCCCCATTTTTTAATTAATGGTGGATTTTTGTGGGGAGTGAGCTAAATAAACACTAAGATTGATCATTAGAAAAGTTGAACTCTGTTTTACTTATGCTCTGTTTTGTGCATGAAAAAATCTGATCCAAGAAATCTCTCTTAATTGCTTGGAGTTTTTTTGCATTTTCTTGGAATTAATTAATAGATGAAAATAATGTAAATAAATGGAGTAAAGGTTTTCACCTTTGTTTTTCTCCATGTCTGGTTGATAGTCCTTTGTGGACTTTACTGTTTTTAAATGCTGGTGTGCCAACATCAATTAACTTACAGCTTGAGTATGTTGACTGTAGATCAGCTTGAACATAAATATTACATACCAGAGGTCCCATACTGTCAATTTTTCCACACAGGTTTCTTTTCTTTAGTTACAAAGAGAACTGTAATGAGGCCATTAAACAATGTAAAGTTTATTCTTGTTAAATCAAAGGGAACTCTATATGTAACCCTATTTTTCCCCCTAATATACAAAAATGAGAACATGAGAGAGAAAAGGTGGCTACTGTGTCTATAACCAAAACCAGAAGTGCCATATATGTTCTGCAAGAAAACACCTTCTGCGTCATCCAATGGAGGTGATTAGCAGTAGAGTGGAGGACTTGTACCTTAGTTGTAGAAAGGAGTACGTTGATTTCAGTAGGACTATAACTATTTATCCCAGTCACAGATCTGCCCCTCCCTATCCATTCCACTCTTGGCTTTGGTAGTGTTACTGCCATCATAGGTACCATTTGCAATGGTGATTTTTGTGATGTGAATATATGTCTGCTATGAACTAGACTAAGTTCACTAAATGATTTCACATGGACAACCAAAGCACAATCAGATATTACTTTTGTTAACAACTTCCTTGGACTTGATTTGAACCAGTGACCTCAAGGGAAAAGGCTCCCATCCCAATATCTTTTTTTTTTAAAAAAGACAACATTCTCAACTAAGCACATATTTCGGCAAAGAAAACTCTTGCCTATGATTTTATTTTCCCTTTGGAATTTGTTCCTAGGCTCTAAGTAGTGTAATATACATATGAATATCAGTACCAAACATTAAGAAACCCATTTTCAAAAATAAACATCTAGAGTATGAAACTCAAATCTCCAAGGCAGCAATATACAGATGAGGAAAATACTGATGCTGGTGCTTTTACAAATATTTTAGTAAAGTATATTGGGTTTTCCACAGCAGGTAGCAAATCATGAAAGCACTAAAACCCAACTACCTTAAAACTAATTTATTAAAAAAGTGTTATCTTCAGACAGATCAATGAAAAAATTAAATCAGCTACTTTAAAATGTATTAAACTAATTTATTTTACTGCACACAGCAGGAGAAAATATATAAAAAGCTGCCAGTGATAACAAATAAAAACATAACACAGCAGGGAAGAGAAGAAACAGAGACACAAAAAGATTGAAAGCAGTCCATCATAAAGAGTACTATGTGGAATGTGACAGCTCCAGTCAAAATAGGTGTTCCCTTAAAACAATATGTGCATGTTCTCAGGAAAATTATTTTCATATTGATTCAACAATCATATTACATAATTACACATGCTAATAAGTGAAGATCAGTTTGTTTTTAACTCCTTGAAAATTTTTCAGAGAGTCATTTGTACAGCATCTTTTATGCAAACAAAAACCAGAACAGCATTGGGAAACACTCTATCCTGAGATACATTCTGTGCAACCCTACTGATTTCTATAAAGTTACAAGTCAAGGCAAAATAAAAATAAAATAGAAAATCTTTCTGGCTTTCTAGGACCAAACTCTGAAGCACTCATTTGAGTGAAATCCCCATTGTTTTCAAAGGGAGTTTTTACCAAGTTAGGATTGCAAGATTTGGCCTGTAAGGCAAACACTTTGGCAGGACTGCTTCCATGCAGCAGGTGGTATTAGTGTGCAGAATAGTCCATACATTCCTGAAGAACAGTGGTTTTCTACCAGAAGGAACTTTCTCTTAGAGAAAGGGTTTGGCTGTGTCATAAACAGTTAGTTAAGAGTTAAGGTTTTTTTCTACCTGTAAAGGGTTAACAAGCAGTACCTGTGAACACCTGACCAGAGGACCAATCAGGGACAAGATATTTTCAAATCCCTGTGGAGGGAAGTTTTTTTTTCTGTTCTTTGTTTTTAGAGAGTCTTTCTTGGGAGTTAAGGGAGTACAGACATCTTAATCAAGTCCTCCCAGGTTTCTGCAATAAATTCTTCTATTCAAGCTAGTGAGTATTAGCAAGGAACTAGTATTCTTATACTTTTATTTCTGTATTTGCAATTCTGTGTTTTGCTATAGGATTTCTTTAATTCTGTACTGTTATTGCTTTTACTGAAAAAGAAGGGAGGGGGAATTCTCTCCAAAAATTGATAAGTTTAGACCCTGGGTATTGTTCTATCTTGGTATTACAGAGACAGTTACTTTCTTTTTATTCTTTAATAAATCTTTTCTGTTAAGGACTTGGTTAATCTTTCCTTGGGTAAATTCTCAGGGAAAGGGGAGGAGGGAAAAGGAAGGCATCCCTCTGTAGTTGGATCCCAGTATCTCTCCTAGGAAAAGGGAAGGGGGAGGAAGCAGAGGGGAATGGTTTATTTCTCCTAGGTGTAAGAACTCCATGGATTTGGGGCTCTTGGGATCCCCGAGGATTTTGGGGAAGGACTGTGTCCCAATACACGTGCATTATTGGGTGGTGGCAGCTTTTACCAGATCTAAACTAGAATTTTAGTTTAGGGGAGTCCATGCAGGTCCCCATTTTGGAACCCAACAGCTCTAATTTTTGGAAACAGATTGTATAAAGTTGAGTGCACGCGGCCACACTAAGCACATTAATTCGGCAGTGTGCGTCCATGTACCGAGGCTAGCGTCGACTTCCAGACCATTGCACTGTGGGTAGCTATCCCATAGTTCCCGCAGTCTCCCCTGCCCATTGGAATTTTGGGTTGAGATCTCAATGCCTGATGGGGCCAAAAATTTGTCGTGGGTGGTTATGAGTGTGACAAACTGGGACTGTTCTTAATGTGGTCTTCGAATGCTGAGTGGGTAGTGTTGGCCTGGGAGGATGGGAGACTGGCCTGAGGGAGGATACCTGAGCATGTAACATGAGAACCCAGGAATGGGTTAGATGCCAGGTGACACCTTTGCCCGGGAAACTGTACAAAGGCTGAGTGAGAGGCTGGGGGGAGTTTTCAGCTTGGAAGCTGGCTGGGAAATGGAGGGGAGCCCCAACGGGGCTTGAGCCTCCCAGCAGGGCTGTGGCCTCCCTGGGGCCCCAGATGGACCTAACTAAAGGGGGTCATGTTGTCTGTACCAGCAAGACCTGTTTTGGACTGTGTTCCTGTATCTAAATACATCTCTGTTTTACTGGCTGGCTAAGAGTCACGTCTGACTGTGAAGTGGGGGTGCAGGACCTGGTGGCTTCCCCAAGACCCCACCTGGGCGGACTAGCTGTGGGAAGCACACGAAGAGGCACATGCTGAATGCTCCTAGGAGAGACCCAGGAGGTGAAGCCGTGTGAGCTTCTTGCCCTGAAGACAGTCTGCTCCGAGGGAGAGGAGGCTCCCCAAAGTCCGGACTGGCTTTGTGGGGAGCAGTTCCAGAGCATCACCCAGGGACTCCGTGACAATGAGAAAATGTCATCAGTCAATCCTCCCTCCGTGAAAGCAACAACAGACAATCATTTTGCGCCCTTTTCCCTGGATTGCCCAGGCAGACGCCATAGCATGGCAACCATGGAGCCCATTCAGCCTTTTTTCACTGTCACCATATGTCTACTGGATGCTGCTGACAGACGCGGTACTGCAGTGCTACACAGCAGCATCCCCTTGCCTTTGCAAGTTAGCAAAGACGGTTACCAGCCCTACTGTACTGTCTGCTGCTTTGCAAGTTGACAAAGACAGTTACCAGTCATACTGCACTGTCTGCTGCTGTCATGGGTGCTCCTGGCCGGCCTTGGTGAGGTCAGTCAGGGGCGCCTGGACAAAAATGGGAATGACTCCCCAGGTCATTCTCTTCTTTAAGTTTTGTCTAATGGAGAGTCAGTCCTGCCTAGAATATCAGGCAAGCCTACTAAAGAACCAGACAGGCAAACGTCCGCTCCGGGTCAGAGCCCCAGACATCCCACAGAAATGATGAGCTGCATGCCATTCTAGGGGGTACCCCTGCAACAACGCCACCCGTTGCTTCCCTCCTCCCCTACCCCTCCTGGGCTACCGTGGCAGTTATCCCCCCATTTGTGTGATGAAGTAATAAAGAATGCAGGAATAAGAGACAACACTGACTTTATTGCCTTTGCAAGCAGAGATCAAAGGGGGGAGGGGAGGGCGGTTGGCTAACAGCGAAATAGAGTGAACCACCATTCTGCACTTGCTCAGCCTATAGCTGAAAATGGGAATCTGTGACAAGCACTAGGATAGAAGCACAGGCAGGACTGAATCTCCATTTGTGTGTGGGCCTTTGGTTGACACTGGTAAAATACAAAATGTCACAGGATATGTATGTTGGGGGACAGTTCTAAATGGCAGCTTAATTTTTTTATTTGCAGCAAAACGTAGAGGTCTAAGTACCTGATTGTGAGCCCTGGTAGCAAGGAGTAGACCAGGGTAGGCGCAACCGCGCGGTGCTGCTGACTGGGAGAGCAGCCTGAGGCAGAAACCTCCAGCTGCTATGATATTCCAGGAAGGACTGAATCTCCATTAGACAAAACTTAAAGAAGAGAATGACCTGGAGTCATTCCCATTTTTGCCCAGGCACCCCCGGCCAACCTCACCGACGCCAGCCAAGAGCACCCATGGGACGATGACGATGGAGACCAGTCCTACTGTACCATCTGCCGTCCGCAAGGCAAGGCAAGGCAAGGGGATGCTGCTGTGTAGCGCTGCAGCACCGTGTCTGCCAGCATCCAGTAGACATACGGTGACATTCAAAAAAGGCGAGAAACAATTTTTCCCCTTTGCTTACATAGGGGGCTGACGACATATACCCTGAACCACCTGCAACAATGTTTTTGACCCTTCAGGCTTTGGGAGCTCAGCCCACCATTCAAATGGTTTTTGGACAGTGCGGGAACTGTGGGATAGCTACAGTCGTCAGTCACCCCTCCCTCCGTGAGCACCCATTTGATACTTTGGCTTTCCAGTACGCTTGTCTCAGCTCCTTAAGTTTCACGCAGCACTGTGTTGAGCCCCTGTTGTGGCCTCTGTCCATCATGGCCTTGGAGATTTTTTCAAATGTTTTGGCATTTCGTCTTTTGGAACAGAGTTCTGATAGAACAGATTCATCTCCCCATACAGAGATCAGATTCAGTATCTCCCGTACGGTCCATGCTGGAGCTCTTTTTTGATTCTGGGACTGCATGGTCACCTGTGCTGATCAGCGCTCCACGCTGGGCAAACAGGAAATAAAATTCAAAAGTTTGTGAGGCTTTTCCTGTCTACCTGACCAGTGCATCCGAGTTCAGATTGCTGTCCAGAGCAGTCACAATGGTGCACTGTGGGATAGCTCCCAGAGGACAATACCGTCAAATTGCGGCCACGCTAACCCTAATCTGAAATGGCAATACCAATTTCAGCGCTACTCCCCTCGTCGGGGAGGAGTACAGAATTTGATTTTAAGAGCCCTTTATATCGAAGTAAAAGGCTTCGTTGTGTGGATGGGTGCAGGGTTAATTTGATTTAATGCTGCTAAATTCGATATAAACTTGTAGTGTAGACCAGACCTCTCAAACTGTTTTTCCCCAGTTAGACTTGCTTCCCATGGGATCTTACCTGCCAGCTCCCTGAATTTGCTAAAGTCTGCCTTCTTGAAATCCATTCTCTGTATTCTGCTGTTTTCCTTCCTACCATTCCTTAGAATCATGAACTCTACCATTTCATGATCACTTTCACCCAAGCTGCCCTCCACTTTCAAATTCTCAACCAGTTCCTCCCTATTTCTCAAAATCAAATCTAAAACAGCCTTTCCCCTGGTAGCTGTCCCCACCTTCTGAAATAAAAAATGGTCTCCAATACATTCCAAGAATGTGTTGGATAATCTGTGCCCTGCTGTGTTATTTTCCCAACAGATGTCTGGGTAGTTGAAGTCCCCCATCACCACCAAGTCCTGTGCTTTGGATGATTTGTTTAAAAAAAAAAGCATCATTCACCATTTCTTCCTGGTTAGGTGTGTATAGTAGACTCCTATCATGACATCACCCTTGTTTTCACCCCTTTTATTTTTACCCAGAGACTTTCAACAGGTCTGTCTCCTATGTCCATGTCTACCTCAGTCCAAATGTATGCATCTTTGATATACAAGGCAACACCTCCTCCCTATTTTCACTACCTGTCCTTCATGAACAAGTTGCACCCCTCTATACCAATATTCCAGTCATGTGTCTTATCCAGGTCAGTCTGTGATGCCACCTGTGTCATAGTTGTATTTATTCACTAGTATGTCTAGTTCTTCCTGTTTATTCCCCTTACTTCTTGCATTAGTATACAGACATCTAAGATACTGATTTGATTTTTCCTCTATGTTCCTGCTTGTCTCTCCCTTGTCCCATGCTCCCCCCTGGATTCCAACCCTAATGGCAGCAGACTCATTGTTTCATTCTCCTCTTTTTCTTATTCTTTCTGGATATCCCTCTAGTGCCCCAAAATGTGTATTTACTGACTTATTAACAGTATTAAAATGACATTAATGTCATCTGACTGCTATGTGTTGACCTAACATAATGAAATGGTGAGAAAAGAATTTGTATTATCTGGAAAATGTAGGGCCAAATTCTGAGTAGTATTTCACTCCATGAGTATTTTCATTCATTTCAATTAGACTATTTAAAAAGAGCCAGATTCCAATATCCCTAAGCATATTGAATTGAGCCTTACACCACGATTAGTTCCAATGGCGTCAACAAAGAATCAGGCCTTAGGAAGGTGTGACTGGTCTGAATTGGCTTATGGTTCAGGCTGCTGCTTATTTTTTTCTAGATCATTTCTTCTATCACTATTGACTCCATGTGGCAGGACTCCTGTCATTCACATGGAGCCCCATTAGCTTCAGTGGGTTTCTGATCAGTCTCAAGGATCTGCTTGTATGGAGTCAGTTGCAGGATCCAGTCCTTAGTTAGTTAATTTACAGTTTATAGAGTGTGGATCACTACAATAAGCATTGGAATATTTAATATATTTTTAAAAGACTGAATTAGAACTACTTTTATCAAGATATGGATGAAAACAAAAGCTTTAATAATTACATAAATTGTATAGAATTTTCAGGGAAGAAAATGCCACCTAAGAGGAACTTACATGTTTCTAAATAAACAGAAAACATCTTGAGATTGTCAAGTTAAAATATTCTCTGATCTTTTTAAGAACAGGGAATACTGATGAGGAATTTATTAGCCAGTTAACTTAGCTTAGTGATGTGAAAAATGTATTGGAAATTATTTGTGATGGAAGAAATATAAAGGACGAGGGTGTGTTAAATGGATGAAGCAACATCCATTCTGAAAAAGGTTACTGTTAGTTTACAAGTAATTTCAAAGATGTGTGATTTAAAAAGTATTCAGGTGACAATATTTAGATTTCACAAGGGAATTTCTGAAGGTTCCTAAAGACGAGGTGAAAGGAGGAAGCCTTGCTGCTATTATATGAAAAATAACAAAGGGAATAAAAAATGCATTGGCAAGAGGAAGCAGAGAGTTACCATTAACGAAATATACTCAGATAAGAAGTCACAAATGGCAATGCCACAGGGATTAATTTTAGGGCCACTAGCGTTTCTTATAAATGACTTACAAGAGGGGCTCAAGAGCAGAATATCAATTTTCTGGTGACATGAAATGAGTTTAAGATCAAACAATCCAAATGACATTGGGAGACTTCAATAGGATTTGTACAGATTAGGGAGCTAGGATATGAGAGAGAGAAATATATGCTACACATGTAACAAATGGGAACACAGGACATTGATACATTTTGTCACTTTGGGTCTAAATAGTGGAACTTGTAAAATGTCATAGTCCCTTAGTCTATATTTCTAATAAACTTTATATTGCTTTACATTGTCTTCATCTCACCTAATTTATGTGCATAATAAACTGGTTTATGTCTGTGAGGTAATTGTTTCATAATTTAACATGTTTATTGGTAAATTTATAGGGTTGTGAAATTCATGTGACCCTATATGCAATGCATTACCCTGGGGGAAATACAGTTCCCACTCCAACCTATACCTAGGCACATAACACCCAAAAGACTGCTTACCAGTGAAGATCTGCTGCTGAGGGAGAATGAAATACATGGATTCCACATCTCCTGTTCATGTGGGCCTCATCAACCCCAATGAGCAACGAGTGTTGTGATAGGATGGCCAGTGATTTGCAATTCCATGGACCCAATTTACCCATTATCTCATTCCCCCCTCAGCCTCTCCCATGCTGGATCAGTGTGCAACATTTGTGGGGGCTACTGCAAGCTTTACAAAATCTCTGCTGTTACTCTTCTGTAGTCTGGGGAGGATTCCATCTCCATGATCAGAATGGAATCCCTTCCCTCCCGCACCACTTCCTTCAATGCCATGGCCAGTTGCTTGGGCTTGGCAGAGGGAGAGGGATCAACATTTCATTCTTTGTTCCTTACATGATCATAGGTGTATAATGCTTTCAGTTTTTGATCTGTGTAAATTATATTGTTTGGAATAATTTCATTATTTTGCAAGACAGAAACTCTGTAATTATGGTGTTACAATTGTCCATGTAATTGCCTGGGATACTTACCAAGTAATTGCAGAGTAATTATCTGGTTGTTTTATCTCCCAAACCAGAGTAAAACTGGGATCTAATAATTGCAAGTTACACTTGACATGGTGTCTCCCAAATCCTTTGATGTCAGAGGAAAATTAAGACTAGTAGTTCAGACCCTAGTCCTGCAAACACACACACTTAACTTTAAGCATGTGAGTAACCCCAATGAAGTCAATGGAAGTACTCGTATGTTTAGTTAAGCACATGAATAAGTGTTGACAAGATCAGAATCTTACAAGTTGGGAACCAATCTGATTTGCAAGAATCAATCATTTTCTTTTTGCTGTTGGCTAACAAATTCCCTGCTTTTGCTTTTCTTCCATGTTGGCCTGTCTCCTCTCCCAAACTACCAATTGCAAGACAAGGGCTGATTAGTTTTCTATATTCCTTTTAGCAAAGAATAAAAACTTTTTTATTTTCTCCTACCCCTCCTTGATCCCTCCTAATTCACTGGACTGCTGTGAGTGCAGGACTAGAAGAGCTAATGATGCATAGGCAGAGCTAATGAGAAGTACATTTTACATTTAAAATCCTTGAGTTAGAGGGTTCCCTGAGTTCATGAAAAGCCATCAAATGAGGATTAGTGGAAGATAGTGACCTATCTAGGGGGTCTGATGATAAGGAATTAGGGTATGTGATATTTTCTAATGTATGCAGATATGCATTGAAAAGATGGATTAACCTTGAGTCAGTCACTGTAGAAAATATGATTCAGTGGATAAAAACTTAAATATCATGGGCTCTAACTGCAAGAGTAGTGGGGGGATGGTTGAGAGGAGTTAAATGAGGTATTTGGTATACGCACATAGTCTATTCTGAAATCCTATCTTTCTGTTAAATGCAAGGCAAGCAGTGAGCTGCTATCCGGTTTCAGCAGGATAGTATTCCCTAGAGCAACAGTTCTCAAACAGAGGTCCAAGTCACCCCCCTCTCGGGGGGGGGGGGTGAAGGAAGGGGGTACAAGCCGGTTTCAGGGGTCTTCCAAGCAGGGCTGGCATTAGATTCATTGGGGCCCAGATCAGAAAGCAAGAGCCCCTCCACCCTGAGCCCCTCCACCTAGGGCTGAAGCCAAAGCCTGAGAAACTTAGCTTTGTAGGGCCCCAGGTAACTACCCTGTTTGCTACCCCCGAATGCCAGCCCTGGCTTTTATATGCAGAAAAACAGTTGTTTGGCACCAGTGGGCTTTGGAGTTTTTATAGCATATTAGGAGGGCCTCAGAATGAAAAGGGTTGAGGACCCCTGCCCTAGATGGATCCTCATTGTGTAGAAGTAGCTAGGGAATGTGTCTTCAGGTTGTGTGCCATTTTGTGGAGCGGACTGTGCATCAAGAACTCAGGCCACACCCTGCTCCTCTGTACTTCTTGGGCATGGGGTTTTCTGGGAAACTGCTGCTCCTGTGTATCACCTGCCAGAGAATCCCAAGAGTCTTCTGTACTCCCCCTGACATCTAGAGTGTGGGTTCCCAAGTTCTACTTCTAGTTGCTTATCCAGTTTTCATCTTGTTGGGGAAGTAGGTGGTTGAGACTGTGGCACACACAATCTGTTTTTCCTAGGGAGGGGAGAACTCTAGAACTTTCCCCAAAATCTACTTCCCCTCACACCTAATATTTGTTTCGCTAAGCTTCAGGAACCTGACAGTGTGGGGGTTGAATGTGTGTTATGGCTTGTTAGCAAGCTTGAAGGAGGAAAAAGAAAAGACATGGAACTGCTTTGGGTGTTTGGGATTTGGGCTGAGGGTAGGAGATAAGTCATGGGGTTGTGATTCAGTGTTGATGAGTGACTCTGAGGCAGTAGTGACTGGAGGAGAGAAACTAGGACTTGCTGTAAAGGAACTGGAGCTGTGGGAATGGAATTTGGACTGGAGTATACAAGAATATGCTGAGAGGGCAAGACAGTGTTTGATGAAGATTGTGGCACTATTTGGACCTGTAGTGTTTGATAACTGAAATGCAGGGGTGCCAACTGTGCCAAATGTCAGAGGGCCAAGGTGCATAAGAGTTACAGGTATTCCCTGGATCTGGCATGTACATGCTAGTCATTAAGAATGTCATATAAGGTCCCTACTGAAAACCTGTGTCACACTGGTCATCATAATCTTTGCTAAATGTGTGTGTAGATAATATGTGAGGAGATGTGTATATGTGGATGTACACACACTGGGAATTTATGTTCTTAAAGCCTTGCAGTTAAAGGCAGGTCACCCAGATATGGTATGCCTTAAGACAGGTTCCTCTACACAGGAATTAGGAGATAGTCATCTCACTTATTGTGTAATGTGTGTCTTATAATAGAAGTCCATTTGCATACTGAGTAAAATGCTAATGAAGAGCTTGCAGGGACTTCAGGAAAAGAAATTAACAGGAGGAGATTAACATGGGGGGAGGGAACCCTTTTACAGGTAATGAACTGATCTAGTTTATCTAGGGGTGCAGAAAGATGTCCTGGCATCCTTCATCAGGGGATACAAGCTGCCACGGAGCTTGGTCTTATGAAAAGAGAGTCTCAGCCATCCAGGTTGAAAAACATTGTGAGGAGGATCTGTTGTAAGCAGTACCTTATCAGGCAAAAAGGCATCTTGTCAGTTAAAATTAGGCTCTAGAATGTGTGTTATGATTTTATTTTATATATAATCCTGAGTTTCCAATATTTCTGCTTGTTATTGTTTGAATATCTGTTCTTTGTTAAATAAACTTACACTTGCTTTCTCTATTAACAAATAGATGTGCTGTATCCTGTAGTATAACTGATATGTTGTGGTGTACTGTTCCCTTGGGAACAGAGGATCTGGAAATTCTGAGAGTATCTAGTGGACTGGGGGCTGGGCTCTCCAGGGAAATTCTCAGAGGATTCAGGGGGCTGGAGTGTTTCAATTATTTATCTGAAGATGGACAGTAGAGCCTGCATGAGATAAGTGTGTGTTTGTGTTGCTTGTGGCTGGAGGAATCAGGGAGCTGACCCCTGGCAGACACAGACATGGCTTCCTCATGGCAAGATGCCTCACAACCCTGATTACCTCCAGGAACCATCACACCAGAAGGTCTAAAGGATGGAGTAAAAACAAGACGAAGTAAGAAGGCTAATATTTTGGAAGGGGTGAATGTAGATGTCGGTGGGTGGAAGATGCAAGATAATGATCCACCCAGCGCCTGGTGTGAGGGGGTCAGGAGCATAATATCATTAGTTATTTAGCATTAGTATTAGTTCTTGCTTAGCAGTTACAATGTTATATATATCCTGTTAAATACAGTGTTTCTGGTTTACATCTAGCATACTATAGGCCAGTCTTTCATGTAACGACTGATTTATCAGTGACACAATGTTGTCACTATCACCTATTTGAAGAGACAAGCCTCAAGAATGTGCTCACATATAACAGGGGTGGCCGAACATACTGACCCTCTGAGCTGCATGCAATGACTTTCAGAACTTTGAGAGCAGGCGTGCATGCCAGGGCTCTGGACTTCTGCCCCATGCAGGAGGTGCCTGCCAGGGCTTGGGGCTTCTGCCCCATGCAGGAGGCACTTGCCCCACTCCTGGTGAAGCCCTGAGCCCCACAGGTGCTCCCCATGGGGCTGAATCCCTGAGACACTTCCCCCTCCCCATGCTGGGCAGAAGCCCCTAGCCCCTCTGCCCCACTGCAGGGCAGAAGCTCCAAGTTTCCTCCTCCCCTCCCAGTCTGGTAGGTGGAGAATGGGGGGCCAAAGGGAGCTCTGCAAGCCACACTTTAACTGTAAAAGACCTGCATGTGGCTCGCGAGACACAGTTTGGCCACCCCTGATATATAATCTTCAAGTCCAATAAAAGTATTCAGTCTTAATCTAATTTTACTAGCTCTGTAGAACATCCCTGTATGTTGCTGAAGCACACACAATATTAGAATGCATGTATGTTGGCATTATACTGGGACATAGTTTCATGATGCTGGGTAGACTGTAGACAGGAAGAGAGAGGTCAAAGATTGTCAGTTTTACTATGACACTGTATGCTACTCTACTCTGTGGATCTTGTGAAATCCAAAGGCAGATTTTCTGTTGCTGGATTTTGTAGTAAGTTTTCTGCAGGCTGGAGGAAAAGGGGAAGATTTATCATTTGTAGGAAGTGAAAGGGTATTTCCCATTTGTGATTGCTTTTCCTCTCAGACAAAAACTGAACTGAACTGAAAAGTCACCCCTTGTGTAACTCAGTTGACTTTTGGATACATGAAATGAATTAGGTCTATTCAATCCAAGTGAAGTCATCACACACATTTCTACAAATAAGATAAAACACACAATTTACAAATACGTAGAATTAAGGAAACCATTGTTTTTTTCCCCTCTATGTGTGAGATAAGCAGTGTAATGTGTAAAAGAAACTTCCACCAAAACCATAGGCACCGACTTCCCCTCTTTCCTGTGGATGCTCGACCCCCACTCTGCCCCCAGCCCTACCCCTATGCCACCCCTTCCATGAGACCCTACCCCTGCCCTGCCTCTTCTCACCCCTTCCCCGCCCCCATTACAACCCATTCCCCAAAGTCCCCACCCCAACTCCGCCCCTTCCCTGACAATATTTCAACTCCTTCCCCATATCCTTGTCTCTTCCCCACCTTCTCCCTTGAGCGCACCATGTTCCCGCTTCCCCACACACACTAATTTTCCCCCGTGGGTGCTCTAGCCCTGAATCACCCATGGAGTTGGTGCCTATGCACCAAAACCGTAAAGAAGTGCTGGGACTCAGGAATAAACATTACAATGAATGGTTGTCTGAGAATACATTGCAGAAAATAGAAGAAAGATATAAAATTTAAACTGAAAGTAAGTCAAGCAAAAACAAGAACACAGAAACAGCGACTCCAGGAGAAATGTGCTGCAAAGAACAAAGAGGTCAAAAAAAAGTGCCAGTGTAATGCCAACAGACCCCAGTTGTCAGGAGGCGGGATTGAACCAGGGACTTCTGGAGCTTAGTGCATGAGCCAAAAGCCAGCTGGCCATTAGCTAAGGCTGTAGAGCAGACTCATTTTATCTGTCTCTAAGTTGTCTCAGTGCCACTAAATGGGGCAGAACACCGCACCCAGGAGATATGTGGGTTACACCAGGAAAGACCAACAATATTTTATAGACAAAATTGCAACAGATGCACAGATTGCTGCAGCACAAAGTGACATGAAGACACTGTACAATGTCACTAGACAGTTGTCAGAAAGAGAAGTAAACATCAACATATTAGTGCAAAGCACTGAGGGTAATTTAACAACAAAGACATCAGAACCATTAAATATATGGAAGCGGTACTTTAGTCAAGTACTGAATGCTGAGCCCTCTCCAGACCTTGTTATCTAAACTGCAAGGTTTTTTTAATATACCTGCCTTAGACAAATCCTCAACATCAAGTTGACGGAAAAAAAAATCACAAATGAAGAGCTTTGGAGGATGACGACAAAACAGAAACTGATAGGAGAGAAAATGGGAGTGGACACACAGAGGAAATAACCAGACAACATAACAAGACCTGTTCTGGACTGGAATCCCCAGGGCAAGAAGTGATTAGGAAGGCCAAAAACAATTTGGAAATGCCCACCAGAGGCAGAAAAGCTGACACAATGACATGGGAGGAAGCGAAGTCTGTAGCAAGAGACTGCTAAAGAGGCAAAGCAGCGGTGAAGGCCCTATGCTCTGCATGGACTAAAGAGGCATAAGTCAAACAGTAAAGTCCATACTTTATTGTGATTTTAGTGTGAGATTCCATTTGTGCTCAGCTACGAAGAAAAGGATGCTACAAATACTGTCTCCCCTACAAAACATCCTATTTATGGCCAGTTAAAAGTCTGGATTTCTTCTACAATGTTGTACCATTCTATGAGGTTGCAAGAGCACTTGGGATATATTCCAGTTACTTCTGATGTACCTCCTTTCTGACCTTTGTGTTTGTTACCTATGGCTTCTATTTTGTCAAAGTAACACTCAGGGCTCTGGTCTCCCATTGTGAGAAGGTCTTAATTTTACAGCCGAAGTTGTTTTAGTAGAGTTGATGCTTTTAGAAACGGTTATTTTGATTTTTCTGCAGGAGTTGTATGAATGATTTATTTATCACTTAACCCTGCTCCTCACTACAAATTTAGCACTGTTAGATCAATTTAACCCTGCACCCGTCCACATGATGAAGCCATTTTCATCAACTTAAAGGGCTCTTAAATCGATTTCTGTACTCCTCCCCGACGAGGGGATTAGCGTTGAAATCGACCCTGCTGGGTCAAATTTGGAGTAGTGTAATGCAATTTGATGGTATTGGCCTCCGTGAGCTATCCCAGAGTGCTCCATTGTGACTGCTCTGGACAGCACTCTCAACTCAGATACACTGGCCAGGTAGACAGGAAAAACCCCGCAAACTTTTGAATTTCATTTCCTGTTTGTCCAGTGTGGCTAGCTGATCAGCACAGGTGACCATGCAGAGCTCATCAGCACAGGTGACCATGGAGTCCCAGAATCACAAAAGAGCTCCAGCATGGACCAAATGGGAGGTAGTGGATCTGATCACTGTATGGGGAGAGGAATCTGTGCTATCAGAACTCCATTCCGAAAGACGAAATGCCAGAATATTTGAAAAAATCTCCAAGGACATGAAGAACATAACATAGGCTATAACAGGGACTCGCAGCAGTGCTGTGTGAAACTTAAGGAGCTCAGGCAAGCCTACCAAAGAACCAGAGAGGCAAACGGCTGCTCCGGGTCAGAGCCCCAGACATGCAGCTTCTATGATGAGCTGCATGCCATTCTAGGGGGTGCCCGTACAACTACTCTACCCCTCTACCATCAATGGATTCTCACACAACAGGGATGCGGATTTTGGGGATGAGGAAGAAGATGATGAGGAGGAGGCAGAAGATATAGTGCACAGCAAGCAAGTGGAGAAACTGTTTTCCCCGACAACTAGGAACTGTTTTTCACCCTAGATCTAGTACCCTCCCAACCCACCCAAGGTGGGCTCCCGGACCTTGAAGGCGGAGAAGGGACCTCTGGTGAGTGTATCTTTGTAAATATAATAAATGGTTTAAAAACAAGCGTGTTTAATGATTAATTTGCCCTGAAGACTTGGGATGCATTGGCAGCCAGCACAGCTACTGGAAAAGTATTTGTGTGATGAATTAATAAATAATCCGTGAATTTGAATGTCTGGCTGCATGTAATCAGCAGCCAGGCGATTAAACATCCAAATGCACATTCTATCACCATTCTGCACTTTCCCCAAGGATAACTATAGGCATTTCAACATCCCCAACTGTTATTTTCTGATCTGAGCTGTTCAACAGACCAGAGTTCCTAAAGATGTTGAAAAGTACTCCTTGCGGTTTATGTACTGGCTACCTTGGTGGTCCAGTCCCAAGACAGGGATATGCGTTCTGTCTATCGCCCCATCAGAGTTAGGGAATCCCATTGAGCAAAGCCATCTACTATGACCTGCACATTTCCCAGAGTCACTACTCTTGATAGCAGCAGCTCAGTGATTGCGTTGGCTACTTGGATCACAGCAGCCCCCACAGTAGATTTACCCACTCCAAATTGATTCCCGACTGACCAGTAGCTGTTTGGCATTGCAAGCTTCCAGAGGGCTATCGCCACTCGCTTCTCAACTGTGAGGGCTGCTCTCATCTTGGTATTCTTGCACTTCAGGATGGGGGAAAGCAAGTCACAAAGTTCCATGAAAGTGCCCTTACACATGTGAAAGTTTCGCAGCCACTAGAAATCATCCCAGACTTGCAACACTATGCGGTCCCACCAGTCTGTGCTTGTTTCTCGGGGCCAGAATCGGCGTTCCACGGCATAAACCTGCCCCATTAGCACCATGATGTCCAAATTGCCAGGGCCCGTGCTTTGAGAGAAGTATGTGTCCTTGTCCTCATCACTCTCATCACCGCGCTGCCATTGCCTCCTTGCCTGCTTTTGAAGTTTCTGGTGCTGCATATACTGCAGGATAATGCGTGTGGTGTTTAAAGTGCTCATAACTGCTGCTGTGATCTGAGCGGGCTCCATGCTTGCCGTGGTATGTCGTCTGCAGAAAAAAGGCGTGAAACGAGTGTCTGCTGTTGCTCTCATGGAGATAGGGAAGACTCATGACTTGGCTTACGGGATTTGTTTACAGGGAATTAAAATCAACAAAGGGGGCAGGTTTGCATCAAGGAGAAAGACACACAACTATCACACTGAAGCCTGGCCAGTCATGAAACTGGTTTTCAAGCCTCTGTGATACACAGCGCACCTTGCTGTGCTCTTCTAATCTAATCGCAAACAGCCTAGTCAGCAAACAGTGCCAGTGAGCTTTTAAACATCTAAAGGCACATTCTACCACCATTCTGCACTTGTTCTGCCTATAGTTGAACTGCTCCCTTACTACTGTACAGGCTTCATGAGCCATGGGAGCAAGGGGTAGGCGCAACCACGCGGTGCTACCGGCTGGGAGAGCAGCCTGAGGCAGAAGCCTCCAGCTAGCATGCTATTCCAGGCAGGACTGCACATCCGTCGGCCCGCGCCGCTTCCCACAGCCCCCATTGTCCTGGAGTAGTGAACCGCAACCCGTGGGAGCCACGATCGGCCGAACCTGTGGATGCAGTAGGTAAACAAACTGGCCCAGCCTGCCAGGGTCCTTACTCTGGCATACCACATGCCGAAGGTTGCCGATCCCTGTTCTAATGTTTCAATGTCAGTTACATTTTGCAATAATTTGGAAGAACTTGCAGTTTTCTGTGATGAAATAATATGCTGAAAGCCAGCAGCAAAAACAAACAAACCATGATTCTTCTTGATCTTTTATTCAAAACTGTCCATTTCTTTACATTTTCCTGTCATGTTCATTGTAGAACTTTTCAGCGCCACTTACCAGTTAAAATAAGATAACATGTTAAAACAGACAAAGTTGTGCCATAATTTGACATGAGTCCACAAAACCTGCTGCAATGTGTTAGAAAAACAACTTTTTATAATAGGTTCCTAGGATTTTTAAAGATGATTACATAACAACCCACATGGTTCACCCCTTATTTGTGTCTGCTTTGGGACTGGAGTTCATAAAGGTGCTCAAGGGAATAATTTGTCTGTGAAATCCCTAGTGCTGGCTAGAGTGGAAAAAGGATGGATAACTTTAGTATAACCTGTTATGTTACCATAGGGCGTAATCCTGCATTGGCAGATGAATGGACTAGATGACCTAATAGGTATTTTTTCTATAATTTCAGTGTAGTTTATATTGACTGTCCAGGCCACTGTTTTCTTACCTTAGTTGCAGGTGTTTTTGCCGCTCAAGTTTGTAAGAGTTCTTCTGTCAAAAAACAAACATTGAACTTGTCTTTTTGAAGGTAAATTTCTTTCTCTGGAGTAAGTGATGTCTACAGTTTGTCTTTGGGGAGTGTTACAGGCTGTTTGGTATGGCAGCTGGATGTACCAAGGAAAAGGAATTTGCACCATCTGTATTGATCCTGTTGGAAAAAAAAGTTTCCTTTCTCCGGAATCCAAACATGTGTCACCTGGGATTCCTTTAAGTCGTGTTCAGCAGTTCAGGCTCAGTTTCTGAGGTGAAACTGGTCCTAAGTTGCAAAATTCTAACAAATATTTTAACAAGCTTTTTCTGTTTCTGATCCTTCTCCCCCCAACTCCTCCAACTTCATGGTATCCGTTTGCATTTTATTTTTCCCTGTCGGTGTTTGCACTAAAACATCATCTGGGTCATGAAACATGGGTATATGGACATGAGAATACTGATGTGCACCATCTGGTTAGTGGAAAAGGAGAAGTACCCTAGCCTTACTTCTCTCTCTCCAACCCCGGGACAAGGGTAAGGGAAGACCCAATGCAAACACTGGTCTCTTGCTAGCCCTGTGGCAGGCTATTGTGTAGGCCCCTTTGTTGTCCCTGTTCCTTTCTTAGCTCTGTGTGGGGGATGAGGAGTGGAGTCTGTGTTGTTGATTTGCCAGCCTGGGGAGGGTTTGGGGAGATGGTTCCTCCCATTACATTGCTTCTTGTGCATTTCCTTGGTCTGTTTGCTTAGATAGAGCATAAGAAAACAAGTCATGAATCTTGTGAAAAATAAATGTTTTGCAAAACGTATGTCGGTTGGTGGTGTTTGAAAGTGCTATGGGGAGCAATATTAACTAAAGCAAAATGTTTTTAAAAATGTGATATTTTAAATCTGATGCTGACATTTATTGATCATTGTAGTTAGCCCCTGAAATTGCTGTACAAAGATTAACTAAATAACCATCAGGATAATAGCTCTGTGAAGTATATTGGTTGGTAAATATTATTCCCATTGTACAAATGAAGGAAACTGAAGCAAAACACTTGTCTTATGCAAGGTTACTGAGGAAGCCAATGGCAGAGCAGGGATTAGAGTTGAGTTACAGACTACCAGCCCTGTGCTTCACCACTAGTCCATACTGCTTCTGTAAATGAGGTAAGGAAGCATATTTGCCTTGCCCCCACAAGCTCCCTGCAGTCTCTCTGCTAGGTTTACATCCCTTTTTTCTAGGGGAATAAGATGCCTGTTGGCTGTTCACCTTGATAAATCAGCCAGAGTTTCCTGCAAGGAAGGGGGGAAACAATGACAAGCTTAAACTCTGAGCAGCTGTGGAGCCTCTGGCTATTGGAGACAGAGTTTTAACTCCTGGCTTGTCTAGTGCCATACAGGATTCATCTGTCACAGGGGACTGGATCAGCTTTTTATTTTTCTCATTAGAATTCTCTTCTGCACCCTTTTAGCAGATATATACAGGGACTATCTCCCCTAGGGGTGAGGGAAATAAGAACCTACCCAATGCACCAACGCAACACTCACACTCAACCTGAACGTAGCCAATTTTGACTTGAGATAACTTGACCTGAAAATGTTTCTTTTTCATGTACTTCTGTGTTGTTCTTTGAGTAGATGTGAACGTGTATTACACTTAGGTGTGTGCATGCCCAGAGTGCTGGAGTGTTTAACCTAGGAATATGCATAAAGGAGGCACTCTCTCCTCATGGCTATGGTCCCTCCTTGGATATATGAGGTGCCATCGCCCTGACACCCCTCCTTTCCTATCCCCGCCCCCAGTTCCTCATCACTGCCCATGGCTGGAATTGAGCTCTGTGTGGCTGTAGTCTCACAACCTCACATTTCTGAAAGGGCTTCTCCATTTGCATTCTCTGGTACATGAACTGGTTCTCTTTTGGGACTTAAACATGGTTCTGGCTGCTCAAATGGGCCCTATATTCAAGCCCCTTGTGTCCTGTCTACTGTCCCTCCTGTGTCATAAAACTGTGTTCCTGATAGCTATCACATCTGCAAAGAGTGACTTGCAGGCCTTCACTGCCCTGTGTGAATTGCAGGCCCTTATGGCTGAGCCGCTTTGCACTCAGTTCTCCAAGGGCAAGGTGATGCTACAACCACACCCAAAGCTTTTGTTCACCACAGGTTCTCAGTTTCATGTGAGTCACACAGAGTATTACCCCAGCTACACTCTTCCCCAGAGGAACAGCATCTCCATACCCTGGATGTCTGGCATTGTCTAGCCATTTATCTAGACAGGACTAAACCATTTTGTGTTTTGCCTTGCCTATTCATGTCATATGCAGACCTCATGAAGAGGAAAGCAGTCTCTGCACAGACCATCTCTAGATAGATAACATCCTGTAGCAAGGCTGCTTATGAGATTGCTTTAGCTAAGCCTCCTTGTGGATATGGGCTCACTCCATATAGATGGGCTAACTCACCCCTGCGGCACCTCCTGCTGTTCATCCTCGGGAATTAGCTCAATTTCCAGCCAGGAGCGCCCTCTGCAGGCCGGTGATCCGCCTGTTCTTTTGGCCCCTGTGTCCCTCCCAGGACTCCAGTGCCCCTTTAAGTAGGTCCCCCCTCCCAGGGGAACCCCCACTCCACTTTGCCTCAGTATTGGCTACTGCCCAGTCTCCATCTAGCCCCTGTTCACTGGGGCAGACTGCAGTATCAGCCACTCATCATCGGCAAAGGGGTTTAGACCTGCTGCCTTTGCCTACCCCTGGGCTGTCCCCTGCAACCCTCAGTACCTCTTGGCCTAATGCCAGGCCACAGCCTGAGGCTTTCCAGGCAGGAGTTCCCCAGCTCTGCTCCACTCTAGGTACCTTGTCTTGCTCTCTGCAGCGAGGCCTTTCTTGAGGGAGAGTGACTGGACTCCTGGCTCACAGCCTTTTATAGGGACCAGCTGTGGCCTGATTGGGGTGTGGCCCAGCTGCGGCCACTTCCCCAATCAGCCCAGCTTTTAGAGCCACCACTCTCAAGCCCTGCCAGGCGGCTTTTTAAACCCCTCAGGGCAGGAGCAGGTAACCAACCTGCTACACTCCAAAAGAGTGCAAGTGACATTGATACCATTCCTCAGTGACGTTTTCAAACTGGACATTTGCAGTGTGGCCATGTGGTCATCCATCCATCCATCCACTTATGGGCCATTATGCTATTACCACATTTTCCAGAGTGGACACAGGCCTCAGAAGTGGGTCCTGCAATCCCCATTACAGTAGACTCTGAGCCCCACCTCTCGATTGGGGTACTGCTCATGAATCACCTAAGTGGAATACCCATCTGCATCTCCTTGAAGAAACAGTTACTTACTTTAACTGTGGTTCTTCAAGATGTGATACACACGTGTGTTCCATGACCTGCCTTCCATCCCCTCTTCTTTGGAATCTCTTCTTATGGGCATTCAGTGATAAATAAATTAAAGTGATCGGGGCAGCACCATCTCATGTAGCTAGAAGAGGGGCCATAGCCATGAGTAAGGCTAAGATTTAGTCATGGGTATTTTTAGTAAAAAGTCATGGATGGGTCACAGGCAATAAACAAAAATTCATGGCCCATGACCTGTCCATGGCTTTTACTATATATACACCCATTACTAAATCTGTGCTTCTGGGCCCTGCTGCTCTGAGGGGCCCCCGGTGGCCTGCTGCTCCAAGACCCCAGGAGTCCCTCTCATAATAGCCTCAGGGAGGCCACCTCTGAGACTGCTGCTGCTTGCATGGTCCCTGGGGCTGCCCCTGGGACCAATGCTGGGACACTCGCCAGGGGCTGCTGCCTGGGACTGCTGCTGCTCGGGTGGTTCCCAGAACCAGCCGCACTGGCTGCTGCTTGGGCACTCCCCAGGGCCAGCTGCCCGGGGCCAGTCCAGTAGCAGTTGGAGCCGCTGCAGGATACCTGAGTAGCTGGCCCTGGTTCCAGCTTCTTGGGGGGCCCTGGCATCAGCTGCACTGGCTGCTGCAGCTATGGAAGTCACAGAGGTCTCAGGAAGTCACGGAATCCACAGTCTCCATGAGAGGATCGCAGCTTTAGCCATGAGGCATGAGTGCTGCCCCTCTACACATACGGCTAGGTGAAAGTCTCCAGCTCCAATGTGCCGGGCACACCTAAGTGGAATACAGGTATGCATCTCATCTTGAAGAATCACAGTTACAGTAAGTAACCATTTTTTCTGGGCCTGAGTTACCTCCTGTTTCCTCAGAAATCAATGGACTTACAGCATTGCAAAACCAGTGTGAGATCAGAATCAGACCCTTTGTTTCTAGTTGGGAACAGAAATGTCAAAATGTTGAAGAGGGTGGAAATGGCACATTAACAGCCTGAAAATGTAATGATCATTATTATTTACTTAAGTGTTTATGGTGATGCCCATATTGTGGTAGGCACTTTCCAGATACTCAAGGAGGGAGAGTCCCTGCACCTGCCCCAAGGAGCTTGCAGTCTAACACAAAAGCTGTGGAAGCTCTTTTTATCAGGTGATTGACATTCCAGTTTTACAAGCTTACTTGGTTTTGAGGATTTGGATAAAGTTTGAATTAGAGATGGACCATAAACAAACACCCCAGGTCAGGATACTCCTGTATATTTGAGAAAATTCTGATCAGGATCCTATACAAACTCAAACTTTGTAGCTAGAACCTACCTCTATATCAGGCTAAAAGAGAGCCCTCAATCTGAACAATTTTTGGAAGTTCAGGGCTAGCTCCCAACAGGTGTTTTGAGTCCACCTCCAATACTGATGTTTATCTAAATTTAACTTCAGAACCTTTTGAGATTTGCCCATTACTAGAATCCATGATCTGCACATTTCCATGGAAATCTACATATACATCTGTTACTATTTTGGTATCAGAAACCTGATCGGCTTGGACTTTTGATGAGGGATACTCCTTTTATTCTCCTCTAACACAGTTATCTTTTCTCCAGGCAGAATGTTCAGATAATGCATTGACCTTCATCTCCTGTGCAACCCAGGCCATGTCTTCACTACAAAATTATGTTGACCTAACTTACATCAGCCACCACAGTTACGTGTGAACACACTTGGCTCCTTTTTTTGGCAGTGTGTATCCTCACCAGGAGCACTTATATCGATTTGTATTTTCAGTGTGGGGCATTATGGGATGGCTCATGAAGGCCAGTAACAGCATAAGCAATGTAGTGTCTACACTGACCCTGCATCAACCTAATTACATTGAGCATGACACTACACCACTTGGGTACTACATGGGCACAGAGAGCCACTTACGTCACCGTGAGCCAACTTCCATAGCTAGGTTGATGCAAGGCAGCTTGAGTTGATCTAACCCTGTAGCATAGACCAAGCCCCAATTTCTGCCTTCCTCCTCCCGGTGCCACCTCTTATCAAAGGTCTCTTAATTGCTGTTGCTTACATAGGTAGCAAATTGCCTTGTATTCCTGTTAAACATTTATTCATATAAAGCAATGGGGCCACATCCTAAACTAGTTTAACTCAGTGTAGCTTCTCTGATGCCAGTGGAGCTGTGCTGATTTACACCAGCTGAAGATCTGGCCCACACTTTGTAGAAAATAGTGAATATTTGCCACTTTTAAAATGAAGAAAGGAAAATACCATCTTTACTGTACTGGATTTATTTTAGGACATAATCGAGGAAGTGATTCTCATCAATAATTTAAATTCCAATTTGTTTCCACAAATGAAGCGGAACATGAATACCAAGTCTTCATCAGGGCTTCATGGTCTCAGTGAGCTAACAGATGAGGAAAACCCCCTCAGTGAAGTGATGTGTGTATGTCTTATAGTAAAGAAAGCTAATCTGTGCTCCTTGTCTACCAAGGCAGCTGCTGACTGAACCTGTGGTTTCGAATCTGCAATTTTTGCACTTGACTTTTGTTAAAATCAAACATGTTTATTGTCTGCACTGACCACCTGCAGTATTTTAAGATGTTTAACATAAGACTATTAAGTAATTTTTATAGCTTGAATTTTATTTTTTTACTATCTGTATTAAAAGTTTGCAGTTATTTCTCTTCCTATCCATTTTGTCCTTTTTCTATTTACCAAGCCATTGATTTTAGTTCTCCCTATCTTTCTTAATAAGGGTTTTGCCAGCATTTCTTTCTCTACTTCTTTGCATACCATTGTGATTGATAGCTGGGAAGAATATTCAAGGTTGTGAAATTTACTATGGAGAAAGCAATCTAATACAAAATAATGAATTCTGGAGTTGAAAAATAATCAGTGATTAAAAAAAACATTCTTTTTAGACTATTTTTTTCTCCTGACCAGTGTTTGAATTTAGCTCTCAGATCAAGGGGTGCCAATTTTCATTTAGCCTGAACTCCCTTTAGCAAAGCTTATCTCCCATATGTGTACATCTGTTTTACATGTAGAGCTCCAGCAATGTACATGGCACTTTACAGATAAATAAAACACAAGGCTTCCTGATCCTACTTAGGGCCCAGCAGCGTAAGGGGACAACAAGAGCCCCATGGAGAATGCCCCCGGCACAGGCACAGTTTGCGGTTTTATGTTGCCCTTCCATGCATCCACTGGCATGCCAGCAGTGTGCTTGGGGCAGAAAGGAAGTGGATGAGTTCTGGCAGGACTCTTAAGAGCAATCCATAGGCGCTATGGAGAAGCTACCATAAGAAGCAGCCTTGAAAAGGGGGCCTTGAAAAGGGGATCAGCCATATAACAATAATTATTTTCCATTTCTAATATGATTCTGTGCTTTGATTTATTGGGTCATAGCCTTGGCAGGCCCTGGTATAATACCAGTAATGGTCATGGTTGTGAGTTAGTCATACAGGTAGAATTCAATACTATTCATGTTCAGAAGAGTAATGCTAAGAAAATCAGCTGAAAATGATTCCCATTATTTTCTGAAAATATATGCCTTAACAAAATCTGTAATTTATCAGTTATTGTAATCTGATTGCATTACCTCTGACTACAGAAGTTACTGTCACTTAGTTTAACAAACCTCATAATTCTCTGCTAGTTAATTCCTATCTGAAGTTAGCAGAAGGCACATTAGACAAAGGCTTGTGTTTATATAGGTATAATATTTTCTATAATAAAGGACATTATTTTGTAGTTTGAACACTAGTTGGCCATAACAGTGTTACTTGTAGCTTTTTGGTGATGCTATACAGAATTTGGGCCTGATTCTCCACTCTTGCACCATGTACAGTCACTTACTGATTTTGCAACCACTTTGCACAGATGTATGAGTAGTGTGGCAAAGTACCTACTTCTCCTCAGCTGGCTCAGTCCCTTTTTGCCTTGGAGACACAGGCTTGGGCAAAGTAAAAGCCTTCCCAGTCACGCAGGGTCTGGCTGATCCTCCTCTCAGTCAGCCCCTTGCTGTTTTACTCCCCTTCTGGGGACAGAGGGCAGTCTTCCTTGCTGGAAGAGGGCAGAGCCTTGCTGCACCTATTTGCTGGCAGCTTCTCTGGGTACGTCTACACTACAGGATTATTCCGAATTTACATAAACCGGTTTAGCAAAACAGATTATATAAAAATCGAGTGCGCGCGGCCACACTAAACACATTAAATCGGTTGTGTGCGTCCACGGTCCGAGGCTAGCGTCGATTTCTGGAGCATTGCACTGTGGGTATCCCATAGTTCCCGCAGCCTACCCCGCCCCTTGGAATTTCCGGGTTGAGATCCCAGTGCCTGATGGGGCAAAAATCATCGTCGCGGGTGGTTCTGGGTAAATGTCGTCAGTCACTCCTTCCTCTGGGAAAGCAACGGCAGACAAGCATTTCGCACCTTTTTTCCCTGGATTGCCCTGGCAGATGCCATAGCATGGCAATCATGGAGCCTGTTTTGCCTTTTGTGACTGTCACCGTATGTGTACTAGATGCCGCTGACAGAGGCGATTCAGCAGCGCTACACAGCAGCATGCTTTTGCTTTTGCATGACAGCAGAGATAGTTATCAGCCATACTGCACCATCTACCAATCCATAAATTGGTAAAAAGATGATCATGGCTACCAGTCGTTTTGCACCATTTGCTGCTGTCATAAGTGCCCCTGGCTGCTCTTAGCCAGGGACGCAAAAGCCAAACTTGGGATGACTCCCTGAGTCAATCCCTCCTTTTTGATATCTAAAAATAGAATCAGTCCTGCCTAGAATATGGGCAAGTGTACTAGAGAACCACTGTATCAGAGAGCACAGCTGCTCTGTGTCAGATCCTGCAGAAATTATGAGCTGTATGCTATTCACAGGGGGTGCTCCTGCAACAACCCCACCTGTTGATTCCATTCTTCCCCCAGCCTTCCTGGGCTACTGTAGCATTGTCCCCCCACTTGTGTGATGAAGTAATAAAGAATGCAGGAATAAGACACACTGACTTGTTAGTGAGATATGAGTGGAAGGCAGCCTCCAGCTGCTATGATAGTCCAGACAGGACAGTAAAGAGTGTGTAGGAGAGGAGCCCAGCATCCCTCTGCTAGTCCAGGGGCAATTGAATCTTTTCTTTACACATGAAGGGTGGGGGCTGACGGAGCTCAGCCCCCTGTTTCTATGATGACGATGATTATCAGCCATACTGCACCATCTACCAGGAAAAATTAGGACCAGGCGCCCTTGATCGACCTGACGGATGCTAGTCAGCATGGTTACCAGCACTTTTGCACTGCTCCATGTGCCAATAGGCTGATGATGAGGACAGGTACCAGTCGTTTTGCACCATCAGCCACCCATGGAGGGAGGGGGAGCAAGGATGTTGGTGTTCAGTGCTGCAGCATCACGTCTATCTGCAGCATTCAGTAAAGATAGGGTGACATGTAAAAGAGTCAAGAGAGGATTGTTTTCCCTTTCACTTCTGGGGGTGGGTGGGGGGGGTGCGTAAATTGCCGAGCTATGCCCTGACCCACCACGGACACTGTGTTTGACCCTAGAAGCATTTGGAGCTCAGCCAAGAATGCAAATGCTTTTCAGAGAGACTGCAGGAACTGTGGGATAGCTTGAGTCCTCCAGTCCATGAGCGTCCATTTGATTCCTTGGCTTTCCGTTACGCTTGTCACGCAGCAGTGCGCTGAGTCCCTGCTATGGCGTCTGTCTGGAGATTTTTTTAAAATGTTTTTTAATTCGTCTTCTGTAACGGAACGCTGATAGAACAGATTTGCCTGCCCTTACAGCGATCACGTCTGCATGGTCCATGCAGGAGCTCTTTCTTTATTTTGATTTTTAACTGCATCGCCACACGTGCTGATCGGAGCTCCACCCTGGGCAAACAGGAAATATTCAAAAGTTCGCGGGGCTTTTCCTGTCTACCTGGCCACTGCATCTGAGTTCAGATTGCTGTCCAGAGCAGTCAGTGGTGCACTGTGGGATACCGCCCAGAGGCCAATACCGTCGATCTGCGGCCACACTAACCCTAATCCGATATGGTAATACCGATATTAGCGCTACTCCTCTTGTTAGGGAGGAGTACAGAAACTGGTTTAAAGAGCCCTTTATACCGATATAAAGGGCCTCTTAGTGTGGACGGGTGTGGTGTTAAATCGGTTTAATGCTCCTAAAACCGGTTTAAACGCGTAGTGTAGACCAGGCTTCTGCTCCTCTCACTCCCCCCGTTTCCCTGCCAGGGAGGGTTTAAAAAGGTCACCAGCAATTGGGGCCAGCTGAACCAAATTAGTTCCCTGATAACCCCTGTTCCAGCTGAACCTAATTTCTCACAGCTGTTTCTCCTCAATGGCTAGGAAGAAGCCTTTTAATCCCCCTGGGACTAATTCCTACCACCCTCCCCCTTTGTAGCCATTTGGCCTGGGTTTGCCTCAGTAGAGAATTCTGAATCATGGTGTTTACACCCACTTCCCACAGGTGTAAATGATGACACAAAGGGAGAGATCAAGATGAATCAAGTCCATTTGGCTATCAAGCCTTGTTCTGGGCACTTCAGTAATAGAGAGATGGAGACTGGTTGTAAGGAATTCAAGTGGCTGTTGAAATTGACATATGGGGGAAAATAAAAATTACTGCCTAAATGATAACTGCAGGCAAGTTACTGAAGTTTATGAATACCAAGGAAGGAAAATAATTGTTTCAAACAGGGGAAAACTAATGAGTGTTAGAGAAGTAGTGAAAACCACATTGAGTGTAAGACAGTTTTAAATGTCTCAAGCAATGTTAAAAAATATACAGTGGAGGAAAATATTTCTGTAGGGTAAAATACTTAAATCAAGGAGAGACGTAGTAACCTAGGAGATCTCTTCCATCTCTAATCATACTATACTTGTTATAGGGTTACCTCTGTAACCCTTCTGCCCCTCTGAGTTGGCAGCAACAAGGGCCGGGTTCAGTATCCAGGGGTTCCGTTTCAATAACTCAATGCAAAACCGGCTCCAGCCCCCACCCAGTGACCTGGGACAATTACATACCACCCCCCGGGTGCCTCTCACAAGCACAGAGTCTGAGTGTAGCAAAATCCTTTTAATAAAGGAGGGAAACAATGTGGCATCATATTGGGGAAACACCACAAACAGGATTCATAACATAAACCATGAGCAGAAGACCCACCAAATAAGTTCTGGCAATGTCATTTTCCCCTTAGGGTCTTAAGTCCAATCACCCCAAAGTCCAACAACTCAAAAGTCTCTGTCCCTGATCAGTGCCGCCCCAGAGTTCAAAAGTTTATCTGCAGAGTTTCACCCCACCACAGCCTGGGTGGAAATGGGGGGCACACAGGGTGTTAAGGGGCAGCTTACGTGGGCCGGGGCCGACTGCTCCGCCTCTCCATGGAGTTCTGCTGCAGCCTTCACCACGACCAGCTTCACTCCATCAGCTGTGCCGCTCCTCCCGTCCCCACAAAGTGCTCCACTCCACTCTGCTCGCTGTTCCATGGGCCGCTCCAACCGTGCTGCAAACTGCTCCGCCCTGCCAGCTGCTTAGCGATAGATCTTCAGGCTCCCCCACTAGTTAACACAGCACTCAGTGATCTCAGCTCAGTAAGTTTAGCTCTTTTAGTGATTTCAGCTCATAGTAGGGGAGCCCCAATGCTGGTGCACCATTGGCCCAAAGTGAATTCAGCTCAGCAATCTCTAGATGAGCTCCTAATGGAATCAAAATTAGCTCTGCTCTTCAACAGTGGAGAGAAGAGAAGGTGCAATTGGTGTTCCAGGCCCTCAAAAGAGACCTATACCATCAGGTGTACACACCAGTCCCCAACCTCTCTCAATTCACTGTGTTTTGGCACCCATGTCCCTTGTCTAGCGAGTGCTACTTAATTGATGGTGAGACTCTCTGTCATAAAGCAGTCTCATAGTTCCTCATTCACATAATCAGGGTGACAACACTTTATTCTTCCTGCCCCAGTAACAAATAAATTGGGGATCCCAGAGCTGTCAAAATATAACCATCCCAGGCTGCCGGGGTCTATGCTAAGCAGGGTGAGTGTGCAAATGCAAACACCTGAAATTCCTTTCCACACTCCCTGAAATTCACCACCAGATGTCAGGGTAGAGCTCATCCTGACTCTGCTTACACCTCTTTTTAACTTACCAGAGAGTATATACACATCCAGTACATAAGTAAATGAGAGAAATACAATTTCTTTCATTCCTGTTGAATGTATTTTAATTATACTGCATTATTAAGCAGTATATGGAGCTGAAATCTGCTGACTTTTTCTCCTACAGGTTTCTCCTATTCTTTCCCTCCAATCACTGCTTCCCTTGTAGCCTAAGTTCCTGAAGTAGAACTGGCTGAAAAATGAAAACAAGTTACAGGAAAAAGTTCAAAATTGTTTTTGTGTTGAATAACTCAAAATGGCCCCATTTTTCTTTTATTAATATGATGATTGTTTGACATTTTGAAGTGAATTGGTCTTGGCCAGAACACATGACATATCATGCTGCTTTTGTAGCATATACCTGTGCCCATTTCAGGGTCATTAAGCCTTTCTCCAGGTACATGAGAGAATATGGCCTGATAATTATAAATTGCTACTCATACTTGATAATAGTTGGTATCATTTTATCTCTGCAAAGTACTGGTATACAGGCAAATACTATAATCCAGAAAAAGAAAAAAAAAGAGAGAGAATATTAGAAAATGAATGAAATTACCATGACTAATAGGCACAGCCTTGAATGGGGGCCAGTGCAGAAAGACCATGTACTCAGGGTACTTCAGGGAGGGATTGTGCTGTGATCAAAGGATTCAAGGAATATATATGCATCCAGGCCTTCTTGGCCCTTCTGTCCTCTTTCAAAGGGTGTTAAGAAAATGGTCTTATGGCCTGGCCTTGCTACTTAAATGTCAGCTCTTCTACAATTACTATGAAAAGAGGGAAATGCCCCCTGTGTTCTCTCTCCCTCCTCCCGGTTTCTGATATCAAGAGAGAGAGAGAGAGAGAGAGTGTATTTCTGTTGCTATAGGCTTTGTACACACTACAGGGTTATGTTGCCATAGCTATGTCACTATAGTCCCCAGTGGAGACATGGTCTTTGTGTGCTTAATATTTGATATTCTTAAATTTGAATGGTCCAAACTACCAAACAGTTCCCTTAACTTTAAATTAGGATGAAACTAAACCGTCAATAGCAATGGTAAATCAAAATGAACCAAATTCAAATTATTTTTAATGGGTAATAGAAGGCCAATTAAGTCTACATAGTATATGTATTTTAGTTTAGAGATTAAAGGCCAGATTCTCTTTTTTGGTTAAGTCTGTGTCCCTTTGTTGGCCAATGAATTTACACTAGATGAGGATCTGGCCCTAAATTTAAAATATGTTGTTTAAATTAGTAAATATAATCCCTCATTTAGGGCTATAAACTCATATGCATGAATACATATGTAGATTTTATTTCTATAGTGTCTGCTTTATACCCAGTAGACCATAATGCTCAGTAGCTCTTATGATAAAGATTTCAAACTAGGACATCTGATAAGTTGGTTCTGGTGACTGCAGAGAAGTGTGAGGACAGCAAAGAGTGCAGGAGGATGGAAAAGATGGTGGGAAATATGGACAGGGCTTTCTCCATCTTTACCGCTGTTACCAGTTAATAAGAATACCAGACCACAGTAGTCTGGAGAGCGGATGATTTTGCAGTGAAGGCACTGGACTGGAACTTGAGAGATCTCGGTTCAGCCCCCAGCTCTGCCACAGACTTCCAATATGACGTTGGGTAAATGACCCACAAAAGGGATCATCCACCTCTGAGGTGAGTGTGCTAACTACAAGGCACTAGAGTCATCCTAATTTATTCTCTGTCCCCATTAATATTGACTTATTCAAATATTTAATTAAACTTCAGTAGGGGGGAGTGAGGGAAACCCACATCCTGTAGCCCAGCATCTAGGACTGTCACATGAGAGGTGGCAGATCCCTGTTCCACTCCTGTCTCCTCATCAAGCAGAGGGGCACTTGAACAGGGGTCTCCCAGTCCCAAGTGAGTTGCCTAACCATTAGGTTAAAGGTTTTAAGGAAGCTCCTTCCCCACCCATCCCCTGACCGTTTTGGTGGAGTTAGGTGGTCTCTGAGCTTGCGATTTAGGTGTCTGAACACCTATATTTACCCTGGTTAATGAATCGCTCTGTGGCTTAGGCCGGAGACAGGCTCCTGGGTGCCTAGAGTGAGGCAGCAGTGTGCATGCTTAGAGGCAGAAACATAGGCACCTGTGTAACTTTTACCACAAACATTCTGGCTCTAAGTGAGTTCAGGCACTTACAAGGTTAGGCAATGGGAGTTTTATGGTTTGCAGTGGTGCCTAATAACAGGGCTTAGGACCTAAGTACTTTTGTGGATCCCCCCTTAATCTCTCTGTGCCAGGATGACCATACATCCTGTTTTGGCTGAGACAGTCCCTTTTTTAAGCCCTGTCCCAGCTGTCCCAACATTTTTTGCAGAAGTGGGCATTTGTCCTGTTGATCTTGCTGACTTGATCAGTTTGTCTCTCTTGTCTATTAGACTGGAAGTTCTTCAGGGCTGTCACTGTGTTTGAGAATTTTTTTTTATCTTGTTGATGATTGTAAACACTGCTGGTACAGTATAATGTTTGTTAGAAGTAATAATTCTTTGTCTCTACCTCCCAGTCTGCAACAATAAATCATGATCCAGATTGCAAAGCAAAACACAAAATGCTTTTCTAAACCTGTTCAGTACTGCATGATTACAGACTGTAGTCTCTGGCTAAGTAGAATAAATGCTATCATTGGTTTCTGAAGGAAATTAAGTTGGAACCTGTCCAGTCTCCAACCTCATGCAAAAGCTCAAACCTTTCAAATCCCTAGTTGATATTACATGCTGACATACTATATAGGTACAGAATTTGACAGAGCTAATACAGCTATTTAAATGTATAATTATTGAAATTACCCATATTCCCTTGGTTTAATAGCGTTCACTAAATTGGCATGCATAATTTATGCCATTATTGCTGTCAACCATCAATCCAAATGCGAGACAGCAACATATAAACTAAATGACAGAATAAAGCATTTAGGAGTTTATTCAGAACAAGATCATCATAAACGATGGCACTGACAATTTTCATATTTTCTGTCAGTCTCTGCATGATGAACTGTATTATGGTCTATGGAATTTTATTTGTGGTATTACTGTACAAACCTCTTTGATAAACAATTTAGAAGACAATAACTATGGTACTTTGCAAAGAGACACCAGGGGCAAGATTTGTACTACAGGTCAGTGTTACTATCCCCTCCCCCCCTTTTTTGTTATGTTAACATTTCAGTCTCCTATTCAAATGTCAGTCATTTTACAGGAAAATAGAATTTTAATATTTTACACATTCATGCCTTATGTGAATCCAATAAAAAATACACTAAGCAAACAAAATCCCAGCTACTATCCTGTTGATTTAGAATAATAATAAAGATATTTTATACTATACGTTTAAGCCAAAAATTGCTTTTTAAAAAAACCCTGTCCTTCACACATCTGAACAGTGATCTGCATCCATTTCCATAGCTTGAAGGTGCTTTAGAATTCATAGTATTAATCAAAATGCCAGAGCACGTTATAAAAGGATTAAAATGACCAAATCTCATTTCACAGGCCTTGCTACACTGTGATATTTGTTATGTTTACATTTCTAAATTGAGTCTCCTCTCAACAACAAATACCATGTGATGTTGTAAATTTCTTTTACAAGGTGATTACAGAGAAATGAGGAAACCTACAAATGGAAACTAAGGAGAAACTTCTGAGTTATTTTTGGCTCACCACAGTGAATCACTGAATCATTTTAAATGTTCTGGGAAGGAAAGGATCTGTCTTTAGTTTGATATTTCCTATGTAACATTCCAATATTGAAAGTATTTCAGAACAAGGAACTTCTCTAAGGTCTTTTTCACCCTAGAGCTCCTAGACATACATTTTATATATCTAGGGTGTTCAGAACAAATATAATCAGTGCAAATGTTAAAATAGGGTAATTTGTATACATCTCTTTAGAGGAAAAACTGAAATTAAATATGTATATTAAAGTAAAGAAATATATTTGTACAATCAGTTAAAATATACTACCATGGTATTCCCACATCTTTTGTCTTAAGACTAATGTGTTAGAACAGTGATTTCTAGAAGACAAATAACTATAAATCTTATAAGAAATGAGAAACAATAACAATAATAAACTAATTGTTGAAATGGAAGTTTTAAATAGGAAGCAAAGAGCTAATAAAAAATTATGTTAATTGGTGAACTTGAAACTAGAACTACATCCTTTTCCATTGATATTCTCATTATTTGTGAAACACACTGGACTGGAAGTGGCCAACACTCCATAAAGCACCATAAAATCATTTGATCTGGAAGGACAGGACAGACAGTGTTAACAAGGAGTTGCCTTCATATTATCAGAAAACTCTTACAACTCTTTGAAACACTATAGGTGGATCTCTTCATGCATAATGATCACTGAACTACAAGGGAAACATGTGACTACCATAGAAGTCTGTGCACCCACAACAGATGCAGAAGACAGTGCCATAAACCAACTTTACAATGAACATCAAACAAATATTTCACAAACCCCATTAATGCTCATAACAGGATCTTAATGCCAAGATTGGGAATAATAAACTCAGCGTGGGAGAAAATCAAGGGGAAAGGAGGAATAGGAAGACAATGCTGGGGGAAAAAATGAGACTGCAAGGTCTATAAACAGCCTAAACAAAAACTCGGGCCATCAATGATTGCTACAGTCAGGTCATAGTTAACACTTCAACATTTGCAAAAGAAGATAGGCCTTTATAATGTCAGTCCTTGGAGAAATACAGACACTGCGGTGTCCTTTCAGAATACCATTAGTGGCTTCTTTGCTCCATTTTAGATCTAGATGACACAACAATAAAACAAGTCTGGCAGAGGCAAAAGATATCATTCATGCCATGAGCAAGGAGGTTTTAGGGATGTGGTCATATCCAAAAAGGAAAGACTGCGTGACACCAGAGGTTGAAAACCTATTAAGAAGAAAAAAGGAAACCTATCAAGAACATCTGAAAGCTGAAGATTGTTTTTCCACTCAGGGCAAATACAGACAGATCAAAAGGAACAAAAAATACCGGTAAAAAAGCTAAGAAAAACTGGCTCGACAGAGAAGACGAACAGCTTGAAAAATATTTTCCAAAAAGTAATGCAAGTGTCCTTTTTCAGAACGTTACTACTATCAAATAAGTTAGCACCTGCAACAAGTCAGCTATGAGATGTTCATGGAAATTATATGGTAGATATCCAAAGTTGAAAGAATATTTTCATCCTCTATTGAACAAGAATAGTCAAATTGACCCAGCTGTCTTTGAGGCCATCAACTGCAAAAGTAATAACAAACAAACAACAACATGTATTAGAAGCAGAAATTGAAGCCACAATCAGGTCCCTGAAAATCAAGACACCTGGTCCAGATGTGTATCACCAGAAGTGATAAAACATGGTGAAAGAAGCATGATCATGCTTCTTTGCAAACTATTTAACTTAATTTGGATGAAAGGCAAAGTCCCTGAAGACTGGCAGGCAACACTCAATGCCTTTTTTCCCACTCTTTAAGAAAAGTGACCTGACAGATTGCAATAAGTCTCATGAGCATTCCTAGCAAGGCATTCTGGAGAGTGATTCTTGACTGAATGAAAAGAAGAGCAGAGGAAATCCTTTGAGTCACAAGCTGGCTTTGGACATGGACATTCCATTCCACCTTGTGTCAAACCTTTGAGAGGCACATAGAGTTCAATGAACCCCTGTGTTGCACATTTTTTGACAACAAGAAAGCATTCTACTTAGGCCTATCAAGTGATTAAAAAAATTAATCACGATTAATTGTGTGATTAATCATACTGTTAAGCAATAATAGAATGCCATTTATTTAAATAGTTTTGGATGTTTTCTACATTCTCAAATATCTTGATTTCAGTTACAACACAGAATACAAAGTGTACAGTGCTCACTTTATATTTATTTATGATTACAAGTATTTGCACTGTAAAAAACAAAAGAAATAGTATTTTTTCAATTCATCTAATACAAGTATTGTAGTACAATCTCTTTATCATGAAAGTTGAACTTACAAATGTAGACTTATGCACAAAAATACTGTATTCATAAATAAAACAAAGTAAAATTTTAGAGCCTGCAATGCCCCTCAGTCCTACTTCTTGTTCAGGTAATCCCTCAGACAAACAAGTTTGTTTACATTTGCAGGAGATAATGCTGCCTGCTTCTTGTTTACAATGTCACCTGAAAGTGAGAACAGGCATTCGCATGGCACTGTTGTAGCTGGCCTCGCAAGAAATGTACATGTCAGATGTGCTAAAGATTCATATGTCTCTTCATGCTTCAACCACCATTCCAGAGGACATGCATCCATGCTGATGACGGGTTCTGCTCGATAACAATCCAAAGCAGTACAGTCCGATGCATGTTCATTTCCATTATGTGAGTCAGATGCCACCAGAAGAAGGTTGATTTACTTTTTTGGTGGTTCGGGTTCTGTAGTTTCTGCATCAGAGTGTTGCTCTTTTAAGACTTCTGAAAGCATGCTCTGCACCTTGTCCCTCTCAGATTTTGGAAAGCACTTCAGATTCTTAAACCTTGGGTCGAGTGCTGTAGCTATCTTTAGAAATCTCACATTAGTACCTTCTTTTCTTTTGTCAAATCTGTGAAAGTGTTCTTAAAGTGGACAACATGTGCTGAGTCTAGGGTTTCCAGGTGTCTGGTTTTCGACTGGAACACCTGGTCAAAAAGGGACCCTGGTCAGCACCGCAGACTGGGCCATTAAAAGTCCGGTAGGTAGTGCTGCAGGGGTAAGTCAGGCTAGTCCCTACCTGTCCTGGCAGCATGCTGCTCCCCGGAAGTGGCCAGCAGGTCCAGCTTCTAGGCACAGCGCGGGGGGGGGGGCAACTCCGAGCACCAGCTCCACACTCCCCTTGGCTGGGAACTACGGCCAATGGGTGCTGGTACCTACGGGCAAGAGCAGTGTGTGGAGCCTCCTTGCCCCCCCTGCCTAGGAGCCGGACTTGCTGGCTGCTTCCGGGGTACAGTGTGCTGCCAGCACAGGCAGGGAGCCTGCTTTAGCCCCGCTACGCCACTGGCCAGGAGCTGCCCGAGGTAAGCCTGCGAGCCCCCTCCTGCACCCTAAGCCCCTCATCTCTGGCCCCACCCCAGAGCCTGAACCCCCGGCCCTGAGCCCGTACCCCCTCCCATATCTCAACCCCCTGTCTCAAATTGCAGCCCCCTCCATCACCCTGAACCCCTCTTTTATGCCCCCCCAGAGCCCACATCCCAAGTTAGAAGCCTCACCCTCACGCTCTACTGCACCCCAACCCCCTTCTGCAGCCCACTGTAAGTGAGTGAGGGTTGGGGAGAGCAAGCCACTGAGGGAGGGGGAATGTAGTGAGCTCGGTCGAGGCCTCAGAGAAGGGGTGGGGCCTCAGGGAATGGGCAAAGCTAGAGTGTTTAGTTTTGTGCAATTAGAAAGTTGGCAACTGTGACTGGGTCACCATCTGAGACTGCTATAACATGAAATATATGGCAGAATGTGGGTACAGCAGAGCAGGGGACATAATTCTCCCCCAAGGAGTTCAGTCACAAATGTAATTAATGCATTATTTTTAATGAGCATCATTAGCATGGAAGCATGTCCTCTAGAATGGTGGCCAAAACATGAAGGGGCCTATGAATGTTTAGCATATCTAGCATTTAAATACCTTGCAATGCCGGCTACAAAAGTGCCATGCAAGTGTCTGTTCTCATCTTCAGGTGACTTTATAAACAAGAAGCAGGCAGCATTATCTCCTGTGAATGTAAACAAACTCGTTTGTCTGAGCGATTGGTTGAACAAGAAGTAGGACTGAGTGGACTTGTAGGCTCTGAAGTTTTACATTTTTTTTTGTTACATAACTGCACTCAAAAACAAGACAATCTACATTTGTAAGTTGCACTTTCATGGCAAAGAGATTGCACTACAGTACTTGTATGAGGTAAATTGAAAAATATTGTTTCTTTGTTTATCATTTTTACAATGCAGATATTTGTAATCAAAAATAACATACACTTTGATTTCAAATTACAACACAATATATATGAAAATGTAGGAAAACATCCAAAATATTTAATATATTTCAATTGGTATTCTACTGTTTATCAGTGTGATTAAAACTGCGATTAATCACGATTGATTTATTTCATTGTGATTAATTATTTTGAGTTAAACACATGAGTTAACTGTGATTAATCAACAGCCTTAATTCTACTCCATTAACAGAGAAGCTCTATGGAAAGTACTCAAGTGGTATGGTTTTAGCTGTAAACTGATTCAAATACTACTGAGTTTGTACAACATAGCTTGGCATGCCGTAAGAATCAATGGTGAGCTGACTGTGGTTTGTAGTGAAAACTGATGTCAAACAGGGCTGTATGCTCAGTCCAGTACTTTTGCTCTATGCTTAGAAAACATCTCACCCAACTCCCTTGACAACATGATTGGAAGCTGCATGATTACTTGGACTTTGCACATGATATTGTAATAATGCCTACAGAGCAGTACAGCCAAGAAGCAGGGACCAATTAGTACACAACAGCCAGAGAATGGGGATTAAGAATCAGTGAACAAATAACCAGGCTAATGGTAATATCAAAAATCAAGAAACCGGCTAAACTAGTCATTAATGGTGTAGATGTTGAATAAGTAGAGATCTTCCACGACTTGTTTCCATCATAATATCTTCTATGAAGATGACTTCAACAAGGAGATAGCTACTGCCAGCAGAAAGTTTGCATGCCCGACTAAAAACTTTTGGAACCTTAAATCAGTGTCCATGACAGCTAAAACCAGACTGTATACAACACTCATTGTACCCACATTTTTTTACAGTTTTGAAACATGGGTACTGACAAAGCATCTGGAGCAGAAGCTGCAAACCTCTGAAATGAGGTGGCTGCACCATATTTTAGGCATGACAAGGCTGGATAGACTAAGAAATGATGACATCCACAGAAGATTGAAAGTGCAATGTGTGACTACAGTAATCAAAAAAGAGCTATATACAGTGGTTTGGCCATGTTGCTAGAACGACCCGAGAGTGACTGCCTAAATTGTTCTCTATGGAAAAGTGCATGGTGATAGACGCTGTCGAAGTCCAAGGAGAGAGTGGTATAGCAATATATAAAACAAAATATAAAACTATCCAGGGTCCCCTAACAGGCTTACATGGCAGCTTAAAACAAATGTAGATGGAATCTGCTCATAACGTCGACCCTACCCAACCTTGGAAAAAGGAGGACGATGATGATGATGATGATGATGATAAAATTGATTCAGATGAACAGGCATTCATTAAAAATATACTTTGACCTTATCTGTACATTTCTACAGCTGAACAGTTGCTCACATCTAGTCACTACCCATCAAACTGAGCAATGGCAGTACCTTTTCAAGACATTAAAAATGTTATTTTGGCTACAAGTAATAGGAGCAAAATAGCTTTCCTTTTGAAGCTTTTGCTTTAGTCATAGATAGATTACCTAGAATGGCCAATGACCTGAAGAAGGACACAGACATATTCAAAACATGTCTAAGAACCAAAGGCATCAATCCACATGTGAGAGCAATCATAGAATAAATGCATTTAAGGTGCCAGGATCTTGATGGCACCTTAAATGGGGAGAGGATAATGCTTACATACTAAGTACTCTGGATAGGTAATTGAATATGCAGTTAGTAACCTTGAAATGTATAAACACCTAATCTATGAGTTATAAGTGGCAATAGCTAATGATCAGTACATGAAATTGCTAATGTTTTCCAGAAATTAACTGATTTTAGTTTCTAAGATTGTGCCAGTCTCACTGATAAAATGAATTGATCAAGACTTATTTGAATTTCAAAAAAACTAAAATAGCATTGTATTTGAATACTGCTTTAGGTAGGTCATCCAGTCCTGAAAAATAAAAGAAATATATTAAAAATATAAATACCGCAGCACAATAGATAGTGCTTTTATGTACAACTCTGAGTAAGAAATGGTGTAAAGGTGCACTTTCCCCAGAGGGAAAGCCAGGAGAGTAGGTAGCATCTAAAAATAGCATTGTGGCTGCAGTGGCATGGGCTAGCCACCAGGGCCAGGTTTCCAGTTAGGCATAGTAGGCATGTGCTTGGGGCACTGGCATTCTAGGGGCACCTAAAAGTGGGTTAAAAGTTAATACATACAGCTCCCCTGTGGGCAGCTGGGGTCCTGGTGTGGATTGGTGGCCACCCAGCTTGTGGGGCTGGAACAGGGTGAGCGTCCGAGTCAGCCTGCCTCGGGGCGCTGTGAGCTGGGTCAGGGCAGGATGGCTGCTGAAGGTGCTGGGAGCGTCCTAGCCCCTACACAATCTTGGCCACTCCACGGCCTCCACCCCATGCTGGGAAGGGAGAACGAGGGGTGTGGTAGCCACCCAAGTAGAATTACTCCCTATCTCCTGGGTATATATTTGGGTGGCTAGCCCAAGCCACTGCCCATGCCGCCACGGCCATACTGTTATTTTTGGGTGCTAGCTTGACCAGAGCTAGTGTGTGTATGTCTGCCTCTGCTGGAAATTACACCTCCCAGCTGCTGTGTAGACATACCATAAGACAATAGCCCTCAGCCTTTCCAGATTGCTGTACCCCTTTCGGGAGTCTGATTTGTCTTGCGTACTCTCAAGTTTCTCCTCTCTTAAAATGTACTTTCTTACAAAATCAGACATAAAAATACTAAAATGTAACAGCATGCTATTATCGAAAAATTGCTGACTCTCATTTTGACCATATAATTGTAAAATAAATCAAATGGAATATAAATATTGTACTTAAATTTCAGTGTATAGAGCATTGTAAAGCTAGGCAAATATCTAGATAAGTTGATGTACCCCCTGGAAGACCTCTGAATACCCCAAGTGGAATGTGTACCCTTGGTTGAGAACAACTGCCCTAAGAGACACCCCTCTGAGACAAAATTCTTTCCAGCCTCACATCTTCATTGCTATAGCTCTTAAATGTGTCCAGTATACACCCGCCCAGTGTGTGTACCCAGGTCCACCAGCCAGAATAGGGTAAAACTTCTGTAAGTGTTGCATTCTGACAACACCTACTGCACTCTAAACTAAACTTCCATTGGTATGTTCAACCTTACATTCAGGGACACTAATTAGGAAAACTGGGGAGGGGGCATATGTACATCTTCCCTTTCCACCGCCCCAGGTTTTTGAACTTGCTTAAAGTTACATAGGCCACAGAGCCAGGATAAAATTTAAATTAAAATTTAATTTTAATTTTAAAAGAGCTATTTCCATGACAGGAGCTAATCTGAAGCCTGAGTATATAGCATCATGACCCAGATGTCATGGGTTACTAGAACATACTTTGTGATGGGTTTTACACCCCACACAATGCAGAGCAGGTTAAATTAGGTTAATTAACCTGATAATCTGCACCTGGAGGACAGTCAGGGAATGCAAGGCTGATTGATGATAGAGCCCAGCTGAGAAGGAACAGGTGGGCCTGGTATAAAGCCAGTTGGATGAAGGGACGTGTGTTTGGTGTTATGGACTTAAATAGTGTACAGGTACTCTCTGGGAGGAGGGAGTTTAGGCTGGTAAAGTGTGAGAGCCAGCAACTGTAGAAAGGAGTCAAGGTAAAAGGCAACAGGATCTAGGTGAAAGCAGACCACAGTTGCTAGACATAGTGTTCTAGGACCAAAATCTAGAATAGAGGGTAGGTCTAGGTTCCCCTACAACACTGTGCTGGGAGGTGGCGCAGACAACTGCCTAGGACAATTGTCTGATAGGACTTTGCTACCCTTGAAGGGGAGGACTATAGTGAGCTGGCTGGAGAGAGAGAGCACCTTGGGTGTGGGGTGGGGCAGGCAGCAGGGCATGCGAACAAACAGGACTGGGGCACTGGACCTAGAAAGAGACAATCCCCTGAACAGCCAGGAGGAAGCACCTTTGTGGTGAGTGGACCCTGTGACAGATTGTCACCACTTTCTCAATCATTTTACCTAGGATTGGTCAGTTAGGGGAATAGTTGGAGAGGTGAGTTTTTTTGCAACAAATGGTGTGTGTGTGTGTGTGTGGCTTTTTTTTTTGTTGGGGGAGATCAGGTGCACTTATTGTACTTTTCTGGAAAGTTCTAGTATTGGCAGTTTTAGCTTCTCTGGAGGAGGTATGGATTATTTCTGTAATCATTATGCATAGTTCTTCACCAGCCAGGAGAGCATAGATCTGTTTTGCAGATGATTGCTCAAATAGTCAGGGCTTCTTATTCTTCTTTGTGCTGTGGGGTATTGGAGGGAGGTACCAATGCTATTTGGTCCAGTATAGCATTTTCTGTCTCTTTTGCTTCTGAAAAATAGCATATATGACTACTATTGAAAATTGCCTTGGGTCAACAATAGTTAAACATTGCTATGAAGCACCATAGCATGCAGAAGATGGGCAGAGAGGAGTCAGGAATTCCATTATGTGAACTTGAACTTACCCTGAAGTGCTCTCCTCAGGGTCGTAGCCGTTGGTGGGCCATGGAGAAAGTAATTATTGTAGTGCATGGGCAATGTCATCTGTGAGGGAAAGAAACTCCAGCCAGTGGGGGTACTGCCTCTCTCAGCTGTGCTTTGGGCCCATTAGCAACCAAGCTGCCCTGGTCACTGTTTAGATACAGATGAAGCTGAACTAGCTAAGAGCTATAGCTCTGTGCTTTTATAGCCCCTTTTCCTTGGAGGATCTCAAGTCACTTCCTGCAATATTAATTTCCTATGCACTCTGTTAGAAATCTTGTTTTAGCATGTAGTGTAGAGTAGCTGCTCTCATTTCAACACACTCTTCTACCCACTCCAAATAGACCCCTCCACCTAATGGCACAGTGCTAGCTCAGAAGGTTATCTGTGCCTTGAAGGGGAAGGGGGAGTATGCTGCATTGGGTCCTCTTACTTCCTCTAGTTATGGGGCTGTTTTGATCTTTACAACTTTTTTACTCTGGTCTACTAGTAACAGATGAGGGTCACATAGGGTTCAAAGACACACTATGATATTGCTTGAGTAACCAAGGGAAAACGGAGCCCCCTAAAGGTTGAAGGTGAGATCGAAAAGAACATGTATATCTTAATGTGCATATTCAAAATATCCTTAAAACGGTGCTTACAACTTTATCATGAGCTCCAATGGAGTCTAATTATCTTCTACCAGCGTGGTACAGAAACTGATCCATATTGTTTAAGACCAAACTGAGTAAACTCAGAAAGAATCTGTAACTAAAATATTCAGCTAAGCTAGAGCTTCCAGTAATTCAGGCCCGATTGTGAAAGGTATATGGAGGCCTAAAGATGTAGTTAGGCACCAAACTTTTATAGAGTTTTACCTATTAGGTGCCTAACTCCCATTGAAATTAGTGCCTGTCTGTACCTTTAGGCACCTACATCTCTCTGAAAATCTGGCTCCTTGTTACCACTAGTAACTCCAGGGGTATGAAGGGGAAGGGAGTATCAGTAAGAGACCTAGAGTTTAGGAAGTATGAAAGGAGTAATAAAATGCTGAGATCCTGAAATGTGAACCACTATATTTTTAATGTATCCATAGTGAACAGTGAAACACATGCATGTATAGTGAAACAGGTAAGTCCTCAAGGCTTTACAACCATTCTATAATGTATCCTGGGGTGGAAAGCTTTATTTTAGTAATCCAGTTAAGGATGAAATGCTGAATCTCTAACTTTAGATACCAAATCTTTTCGTTTCCCAACAAGGGGATAAAACCTTGAATTTGCCCCAGCCTCATGGAATCTGGGTCCAATTCAGGATTATTGTGGGGGTTTGATTATGCAAAACCAAAATTTGAGCAATTAGATGTGGGGGTCCTGGTTTTCCCAGTTGTCACATACAGAAACAAATCCTGCTCACTTTACTCATGCTATGAGATATGCAGTGAGCTGCTCACTTGAGCAAAGCAATCATATGGCTTCTATATGGGGTCATATCTTCAGCTAAGGCTTAGCCATGATGAGGGCAGCTGAAGAAAGGGGTGAATTTGCGCAAAAATGTCCTTTGCACGCACCTGGGGCTACTGGGTGGATCTGAGGTATGAAGGCTTCTCTAATTTACACTAGCTGTCAAAGGTCCCAGCAGCTATTCCAGCATCTGGGGATCACTAAGAAACAGGTACACACTGCCCATGTCTCCTTCCTCCTGGCCACTCTAGGAGCTATTAGGGTGGCTGGATATCACTTGAGTCATCCCCCTTTCTTTCCCCCCACCCCCAACACACACACACAGGGATTCTACAGTCGCAGGTTAGGCCAGCTTTAGGGCAGATTTGTGCCAGAGCAGCAGAAAGAAATCTTAACACTGAAAAAGATCTGGCTTTTCTGGTCTCATTCCCCTCTCCTCCTGCTGGTGCAAATCAGGAATAATGCCATTCAAGTCAGTGGATTTACACCACTGTAAAACCAGCATAAGTGAGAAGGATCAGGCCTGCAGTATAAAAAAATACCAGCTGAAGAACTTGCCAAAGTCACTTACCTGTACTGAATTTCTCTCACTAGCTCTTAAGCTGATGGTGAGTATAGCAGAGCTGGGATTCTCTCCTCTGCCTCCCCCTCGAAGTTGCCTAGAATGCTGACTCTTAAAGACACATCCACACAATTTCAATATGTAAATAATTACCCCCATGTTTTCACTCACTCAGGGAAGCTTTAAAATTCATATTTAAATTAAACATGTGTGGCTTGTTAACATCCTGAACATACCTGTGCTGCTCTGCCTCTTTAAATGGCCAGCTGTCAAGTTGGGCCAGTGCCTTAGGAAGCAGCATTTCATTGCAGCTGTTATGGACAGGTGGGGAAAATATTACACAGATTTCTTTTGAAAAAGGAAAATACATGTCTTATGGGAGGCTCTGAGGTGAGGAGGGAGGACAATCTCTAGGGAAATTAATGAAGTTAGAGGTTGTTTGGCCATTAGAAAAAAGTGAGAGGCATTTTTTGCTTTTTACACAAGTCAGCTTGCTATTGATCAGTTAGTTGCTGACTCTTATTGTGCTCTGTTTCCTCAGAGCTGTGGGGCTCTCTAGTGTACTATTTCTTCTCCTCCCCCCCCAGTTGGGAACAAATGACCACTTTACAGTATCATGTAAAGGAAAATCTATCTTCAAACTAAACCAAAAGATTTCTAAAATTAATTTGAAGCCAAGGAAAATATTGGCAAAATAATTGAATGAAACTATTTGGATTACTACCTGTCCTCTTAATGCACTGTGGCAATGAAATATGTTTGTCTTCATGAGCCCTTTTGAAATACAAAAGGGAGTCAAAATTTAATTTGTTTTTAAAATATGAGGCAGAAAAGTGTTGTCCTTGGGAAGTTTGAGATGCTGCCTGTGGAATAGCTTCTTAAAAGTAAAGTAACTCTCTCTCCTCCCCCCCCTACTGCCCTGAAGAGATGCACTAACTCCTTTCTTTGCTGTGCTAAGAAGAAAATCCTGTCTACACTTCATAGTCAGGAATACAGAAAAATCTCTGCATTTTCACAGAATTTGAGAAGCCTGCTTAGATGTTTGCTCCCTGTATTGCAGGGAGTATTGAGCTGTGTGGGGAACAACTGAAGGGGGTGAGTAGAGCAGGAGAATTGGCCTGCCTCGATCTACTGGTCATTATCCCCAGCAAAGCAGGATTAGATGAACACTGGGAAGTGACTCAATAACCCAGATTTTGCTAGGGTTCCCCTTCTCCCCCCTCCACCATAGTCTCAGTCTTAGTGGTGACTGCAGGGTAGCTCCTCCGCTGCTTTGTGGTCTGTGGAAGAGAAGATTCCTTCCCCGCTAAGCTTCATCAAATGCCATTTGCCATGGGCATTAGTGGCTTCAATATGGGCCAGATCCTCAGCTGGTGTAAACTGGTATAGCTGAATTGAAGCCAGCTATGCTGATTTAAATCAATTAAGGATTTGACCCAAAGTTTTCAAACACCATTCATCATCTGTAAGGACTTATTTAGTGATATTTGGGGTAAGCACTGGGCAAGTGACTTTGCTCTGTGTAAGGTGATTTACAGTGATTTTTGTTATACTCCCTATGCAATGATTTTTAGCTGTCTCCCTGCAGCTAATGTTAATGAGAACTGTGTGGTTAAATCAATGGGCTGTTTTTAATACCCATCCATAGAGTCTCATTGTGCTCTGGGATTTTGGTATGGCAGTGTATCATATGGACCTGTATGAAATGTGTATCTTTATTAACTACTCAACAGTGAAGTGTGGAGTAGGTTAAGTGCCAAATAATCAAAGGCACTTGTGTTTTCAAACTAGAACCAATTATTTCATCTAAAGACCAATACAATATCTGGTAATTGGTCTACCAAATCTTCTATAGACCAGATATCTTGGAATCTGAAATAGTGAACATTACATATTTATCATGTATCAAAGAATTTCTAATACATAATTTTACAGCCCTTATATATTGTAGAGGATTAGATAAATTTAAAGAAAAATGCGCTTTTGGAATTGCTTGTGAAATTACTGTGTGCATGAATTTTTACATGCAGCTACTGTGATTAAACATGCAATTTGTGCAAATATTTGTTCTGAAAATGTAAGTCACTATATTTTTCAGATAATGTTAATCCATTTTTGCTAGTCAGCATTTTTATAGCTGCCATAGTTACAAATATGCACTTTTTGCTGTTCAAACGTTCTTTGAATATGTAGATAGTGACTCAGTACCCCAGTATTAGTCCATTACTCTGTTCAGATTAGCACATTTCTAGTTCATCTGCCAATGCAATATTTCCTCCTTTTGTTAAGACTAATAATTAAGTTATACCATAACTATATTTAAAGTATGGTTCTACTCTAAAAGTAACTGGGGAAAATGGCATAGTTTTACTTCAGAAATCTGCTCTCTGCATTTATTCAGTATAACTTCAGTTTATATGACAGTTTTTAAAATTCTTATACCTTCAGAGAACAGAGAGCTGTGAGAAAGAACTGTCTGTTCTGGTTTGGGCATTGTAAATCTTCCTATTAGTCTGGGTTTTTTTTCTAATGTAGACTAGACAAAGTATAATAATACCACTAAAACAGGATTTAGGTGACCCTCATGTGACTTTCTTTGACCTACACTACTTATAGATTTGCAATAGTCTTTATTGTTAGTTCTATTTTATTTTAGTGCCTCCAGTTTGCTCAGAATTTTATGAAGAAAGCCCCCAAAACAAATCACTGACCTTCTTGAGTAGTCAAAGCGTAGGGTTCTGATTCAGGAGAACATACTTATTCAACAGCACTTTTTTTTTCTTTTTCTAAATAGGGATGGATTTCAGCACATGTGCTGAAGTTAAACATGTGCCTAAGTGATTTATTGATGTGGCGGGCATGCTTATGTAGGAAATCTGGTGTTATCTCTGTCTTGAGCAGCTCAGTAGGGATGCTAATGGTCTTCACATCCCATTGACTTCAATGGGAGCTGAGGATGTTCTGCACTTGGCAGAATTGAGCTCTTAGTGATTAGGCATTTAGGATCCCTTCTGTAGCTTTCACTGAAATCAATGGCAATAATCTAAGTGACTTAAGTGGTGCAGGGTCAGAACCTAAGATTTCATTCCATGAATGAACCATAGTTCTTAAGAGGAAAAAATTGTCATACCAATGAATGAATACTGAAAATAGACAAAATCAAGAATTCCAAGGGGAAAAAAATGACTCTTGTATCACAGCTCCTCTGGATTTCATTCATGATTCTTCTTACTGTATAGTGTCTGCCTTGCATTAGAACACAACATAATCTCTGATCTGCTATGTTCTCTTTTTGCTATTTTATGGTGAGAGGTTTATTTTATGTATAATATGTTTATATATAAAATAAAAATATCACAATATGTTTGCCCACTTTCTCTGCACAGAAGGTTTGTTAGGGACATTTATTAGTTACACCAGATAGTTACTGAAATGATCCAAATGTTAGCACAGAACGATAACATTTGTTTTATCAACAATGGTTTAATTTGACATGCTGCATAATGCATGTGCAATAACAGTGCCATGTTTGATGGATAAATGCCTAAGAGAAATTCAAATTGGCTAATAAATAAAATCAAATTTAGGTATCCCATTCATTTTAAGCAAATTTGTCATGGATTATTAACTGTACTAACTAATGGCTTGTTTATCTATGCATATATAATTTGAAACCTTTTTGAAGGATTATAACTTGAAATTGCCAAGTATTTGAGCCCATTATTGACAAGGATTATTAATGCTTCTTTGTGGGTGGGCAAGTTGCCAGCACCACTTAAGCAGTAGTTAGAACATGTCTTTGGTCACTGGTAACCTTTATGTCCTATCTTGAGACTGAGAATATTTATGTCCTGTCTTCCTTTTCTGGTGAAGGTTATTGAAGAGGAGGGGATGGAGCAGGTCCAGTGACACTTTATATAATCAGAGTGTTATACATCTGTGTGTGTGTACCTGTAAAAACGGTGACTTTGAGTTTATGCAAGTGATATCATGTCCTTGCCACAGTTCCCAGGATAACTGCACCTTTGAACTCATCCTGGTCTCTTTGGCCATATTGAATTTTGGGAGGTAGATGGGTGCAATCCCTCCTGCACCTAAAGGCCCCTCCCCAAACCTTAGGGGAAGAGTTACTGGACCCAGGGTTCAACTAAGTACGGGGGACAACTAAGGAATAACAGGGTCAAGAGTGGGGGACATAGGTTCAAAATTAGGGATCCAGCTGGTCTCTTTGGAGTGCACAACCCTTTCAGTTGTCAGGCCTCCAGCCATCAGTGATTCTCCCACTCTCAGACTGGATTTTAGGCTGTGCAGTGCCTTGTTGCTAACCATGACTTACCTCAGCAGGCCTTAGTTATGTTCAGAACCTGCAGTTCTGTTCGCTCTAGGTTAATACAGTGAACAGAGAGACTACTTAAAAGCATTTCAGAGCAGAAAGGCCTTAAAACAGTACAGACAATATAGGTGTCTAGCTCACCAAGTACCGATCCATCTTCCACATGGGGATCCTGTTGGGTCTAAGCCTCCTATAGATTCTCCAAGACTGCTGGGGTCTGGGTGATGAAATCTTTTTTCCATAATTCCAGTACTCGAGCCATGCCAGAACACTGCAGAGTACCATCCCAGCACTGTTTTTGGCAGCTAGAAGGGCTCTCCAATATGATCCTATATGAGTGATAGTTGCGGAAGTACTGGCAATTTTTCCAGCAATACTACTACTATTTTCAAAGGATTGCAGCACTCACAAGGCAGTTGACTCCAGTCTGCTTAGTGACAGTGCGTTTTAAATGCTGCTTAGTCTTTCAGATCACCTCCTTGCCAATGACACTGACTCTTTAACTGTTTTTAGTTCTTTGATCTGTTAGCTCACAGCACTGGCAAAACAGCTGTGCAACTTTGGGCTGGAGCCTGTCAACATGTCCTGTAATTGCCCTCTAAGTGTTTATTGGGAAGTTTCTTATCTAGATTTAATTGTGTTGCTTTCCTGCTTGCTTTACCAACACCCCCCTTTTAAACCAGACCAATACATTCATACAGGGAAGTCTAATAACCAGTATAACCACACAGTTTCTGTACCTCAGTGACCAGGTTGCATAAAATTATTATAGATCAGTATTCTTAGCTTATGCATAGCTGTTCCATATCTGCCACAGTCCTTATTTGCATATTCAGTAAATGCATGTTAGATCCCCTACCACTAAGTCTTTCAATTGCTTGCTTCTCCTCCCTGTTAAGAACACACACATTCCCCCTGCCCAAGCTAGTTTTTCTTCTTTGAGGTTCCCCCACATCTGGCTCCCTCTTGTGTTCCCCTTATCTCTAATTTCCTACTATTCCACCCCCCGCTCAAATTTTCATCCCTATCCTATTCTTCCCAATAACCTTCCCTGCTACTTCTGGTTCCCTAAATCACCCCCTTTAAGTAATACCCTAGCTTCCCCCCTCCACCCCGTTAACCAAGCCAACGGGATGGGGAAAATTTATCTCCTAGATCTCCCTGATCTGTCCTTCCTGATCCCCCTTCCCCTCTCCTTTCACTCCCCGCCCCTTTGGTTATCCGCTTCTTCTATACCTAGTGCATGGTCCCCATTATAGGAACAGTTATAGAGACATGGCTAAAGCCCCATGTCGCTCTGCTTAGTGCTGCTCTTTATATCCATAGCCACCAACCTGCTGTGATCTAGGTGGAGTCAGTGGTGATATTCTTACAGTGGCTGGGGGTGGGGGGGAAGAGTGGGGGCTGGTGGGACGGCATGTTGTCTTCTCTAGGTTTCTAATCAAATAACCCCTGTCCCAGTGAAGAAAATGCAGCAACTGCATAAGCACTGCAGGGGTCCCCCGGAATTTGGATTCTCCCAGACATATTGGGTGATTTAACTGGTCTGCAGCACATAGGAGTGCTGGGAAGAGACAGCCCTTGATTGTCTAGCCTCACTTGCATAACATGGGTCAGGGTTACAAAAGATGGATAATTCTCTGTCACTGACTGAAATGTCTACTATCTCATCTCTGTCCTTCCCACCCACTCTCAAACATACACACCTTTTTTTAGTGTGTGGGGAGAGAGGAGACCAAAAGTACAGATATTAGTTTTGGTTGATAATGTGTTAGACTGTTTTGGACCTTATGTATAGTTTTGGTTTTTGCTCTTTTGTTTTATATTACAGCTTATAGCTGTGGCAGCAAAACTTGTACTACCCATAATGTTTAGCTCTGTATACTGAATGTCTGTAGTACAGTGTATTTACATCTTGATGTTTTTAATAATGCATTTAATTACAGTTGTCAGTTGATATTTTTCATAATGGAACCAAAGTGGTGTTTGGCTGCTAATGATACTTCAAATTGTTTTAGTTGGGTTTTTCTAACTTTAATTTCTTTCTGTGCAAAATAAGTCTTAATGTTTGATAGTGCAAATGGAAATCAAGGATCTTTGTGATGCAGTAGTACTATATTATGAATATTTCTTAGCTTGTTTGAGGGTTATGAAGGTTTTTTGTTTATAAGACACTACAAAGATTACAGTAAGATACTTAAGCTACTCCTAAAAAGTGGGGAAATGATAAATAACTTCACTGACTTGAATGCTCTGTATATTGAGAGTCATACCCTCTGACTTTACTGACAGAAGTAAGTTTTGATTCTCATTCATCCTGCAGAGCTAGCACACCTATGGAAGAGTGAACTAGACTCAGTACATTCTTGTCTTATAAGTTTTTTACAAAGTTCCAATTACAGTACCTCGCTGACTTGGTATAACCCCAGTGATGCAACTGGGAGTTGCACAGGTGTGGCTAAGAGAAACTTGGCTTGCAGAACTTAATTCCTAGGCTCAGTTTGCAGGGCTGGCAGTACGAAAATATTGATTTTTTTTCCTATGGAGGTAACCGAGAGACAATAAAAATGGAGCTCTCCACTCCTACAGAGCAGAATTGTACTGGGGAAGAGGAGAAGAACACATATACCACCACCACCAAAGTTCAAGCTATAATGTCCTGATTCTGATCCCTTGGCAGTCACTCAATTAGAACTGGTTGGAAATAATTTGATAAAATGTTTTGCCATTTTAAAGTGCCAATTTGTCAAAACCAGAACTTTTGACAGAAGCATACTAGTTTTGATGAAGATTTAGTCAAGAAAGTTTCTCAGGTCCAGAATGGAATGGATCAAAACCAGAGAGAGGGGGGGCCCATCTCCAAATAGCCAACAGCCCACTGCTTTAAATCAAGCACAGTCAGGACTCGAATCTGGGGCATGATTCTGCACAGCTTTACACCAGTTTTATGTTTGTGCCACTCCATTGATTTCAACAAAGGTACATCCATTTTACATCAGTGTAAGACAGTGTAGAATCATGCCCATGGTGTGGAATAGAAAGGTCATGAGTGAAGTTGGGTAAAAGCAAGAATAAAAATAACCCTTTGCTTTCAGCCAAGGGTCATTTCCTTTGAATGTCAGCACTTTATCTGTTTGCATTTGTATAATGGATTTCTTATCCTGATTGAGGCCTTTGGGTGCTAATGTAATATAAATAATAAATGAAAATAATGAAGCCAAAATGAAGTTTCCTGAAATTTGGCAGGCACTTAATGCATAGGTGCAGTAGAGGCCTTCAAGAAAAAAGCAGCAAGATATCACATCTAATTTGATATGTAATGGAAGAAAAAGGTCTAGTCAAAACTCGTACTTCAGAATAAATAAATTAATTAAATAAATGCATTTATTCTGAAGTTAAATTTAAAACCTAGTTTAACTTTACATGAATAACAAAGGTATAATACTAGATTGGTGCTTCCACAAATGTTAACTTTTGCAGTTCCATATGGATATTTTCTTTGCCTTCAGAGAACTTATTTCTTCATGAAAATGCACCATACTATGCGAGTCCTGAGCATGCATTGAGTCTGATGAACCTTTGCCCGCAAAAGAAGTAGCGAGCACTAGTCAGAACAGCAGAACAATCGTCTTTGCCACTCTGTAACACAGGTGTTTTGTGAACTGTAGCTGCTCCCCCTGGTGTTGTGTACGTAAATCAATTATAATGGGCAGCAGAATGGATTGGGTAATTCAATCTCTGCCTTCCTCGATTCTAATGGTTTCTCTTATGGTAAAAAAGGCTCCTTTCAGAGTGTGAGAACTGTGCCTTATTTTACTCTGAACCGATTAGAATGTATTGAAAGTCTTCTCTGAAATTTGTCAATTAGGTAGCATTCAGTCACAGCAACAGTAGTTTTTCAAAATTAGCTTGCAGTTTAGAAGCCAGATATTTCATCCACTGATTATGGTGTCTTGTTAGATTTTTAGAAAACCAACTGTGAAGATAATTAAATTCTCTTCAGTCTGTCTTGTATGAATGGTTTATAGTGACTATCACAGAAAATCTTTGATTAGGCATTTGGTTCGTCTGCTAATGACTGACCAAAGTCAGACCCCCTGTAATGTTAAAATAAGGCTGAGAGAGAATTTCTTTGCTTCTGTGGGTCTCTAAGCTTCTTCCTTACAGCAACACTTATAGAACTGAACTGTAGATTAATACTCGGCTAATTTTTTCATAGATGCTTGGATGTGCAAGACAAAACCGTTTAGTCCATGTCATGATATGACTTCAAGTGCAACTAAAATTCTGAAAAGTGCATCTGTAAAATTCACAAGAGTTTATGGCTATTATGCATCAATAACTCCAGATCAAATTTGCTTAGTTTACAGCTATTGTATTTTCTAACTCCAGATCAACAAATTCAGCCTGGGATCTTAGGTCAGGTGAGGTTCTTTCTGGTTGGACCATCATCCCCCAGGCTCTGTTTGGAACCTAAGCTGATACTGAAGAAGGAACATTTCTCATTCCATGACTTTATTGGCTCTTCAGGGTGAACAGCGTTTAAAAAGCAGTACATTTATTTTTTTGTCAGTAAAGATTGGTTCTGTATAGGGTAACTATTTTTTTTTAAATGCCACCTTAGTCACTTTCTGACCACACTTAAATTTGTTAGAATCAGGTGTTCATGGCATTTATTGCATGGCACCTTCCCTGCCTGCTTCAGAGGTTTAAAATGTAGCCACAAGAAAAACAGGATTTGGAGGTGGAGTGAGACTATCTAGATTGATAGTGGTGTAGTATGAAAAAAGTCATTTTAAATCTAAAGAACAGGGAAGTCCAATAGAAGAAAAATGGACAGCATGGAAAAAAGGATCTGGAAACTTGTAGGAAAAATACAGTAGAAAGAGCCTGGGAGCCAGTAGAGAAATAAGTGGAGCTAAGAATTCCTACTTCACAACTGTCATAATTTGCCAACCAGTTTTAGACCTTCCTCTTGATACAGGTGGAGCCCAGCACCTGAATAGAGCCTTGTTGAAGTTGAGGCTCTGCTTCCTTGAATTCTGCTGCAGGCTCTGACCTTAGTGAAGATTAATCAGCTAATCTTTATAATGCACTTTGAAGAAGAAAATTGCAAAGCACTAATGGTACGATTTCCAAAGATACTGAAGTCTTTGTTTGCCTAGATGTGTACTTGTATGCCAGCAGACCGGCGGGCCGCGCGCGGGCGGGGCCTGGGGAGGGGCGGGTTGGGGTGGAGGGCGTGGGGTGCCTCCTGCCTGCGCGGCCGGGCCTGGGCCGGAGCCCGACGGCGCAGACCTGCCGCCTGCATGCCTGCGGGCGGGTCCCGTCTTCCGCGGCCCGGCCGCGCTCCCGCAGGCGGCGGCAGGGCTGTCTGCGTCCGGTCCCGGTGGGCCGCCGTTGCAGGGCTGCGCGCGCACTCAACCCGAGCCGGCGGGGAAGGGGAACCGACCGGGACGGGGGGGCGGCGGCGCAGCGCTCTGCGCTGCTTGGGGCAGCGTGATCTCTAGAGCCGCCCCTGCTTGTATGGCCATCATCACTGCTGTATCTGAATACCTGGCACCTGTGGATGCTCAACACCTCTGAAAAATCAGTCCATGAATCACAATAAGACAATGTCCTCACAAACTTTTGAAGTGTGGGCAAATATTCAGCTGCTTGTGTCAGTGATGAAGAGGTTAAATATCTTAATCCAAGAGCTAAAACTGGGACTTGGGTGAGAGAATCCCTTGATTTCTAATGGTGGATTGTTGTAATAAAGTCATCTAGGAGATGGTAGAATTGTATAAATAGATCCTATTGTTCGTTTTTGTTTAATTTTTTTGGAATTTCTATTTGGGTCAAACTAACAATTAAAAAAACATCAAACAGCTGAAAAAATCCCTATTTTTGGGTCAAATGAAACCTTTTGTTTTGACAAATCAAAATTTTGTTTTTGACCATTTTTAAATGTTTGATTTATTTTTAATAAAACAAAGAAATTTTGAGTCAATTTGAACTGAAACAATATTCAGATTTTTGTTTTTACTGAAGTAAGTTGACAAAACTGACAAATTTGTGAAATGTTTGTCATTGAATCTGCTTCTTTCACAAAAAAAGTGCTTCTGACACCAAAAATAAATAAATAAATAAAAATCTCCCAGCTCTAGGTGGGAGTGAAACAGTTAATTGCAGAAATATGGAACTTGCCTTTGAAGGAATTGCCTCTAAATGAATCAGAACCAATATCTAGATTAAAAAAAAACTTAACTATTAGCTGAGCAGAGTTTGGTAGGACTTACTGAAGTTGATGGCAAAACTCCTTTTGACTTAAGACGAAGGTCAGGCACTAATGAACAGAGATGTTCATTAGGAGTGCTGCTTCCAAGGATGGGAGCATTTTCTTCCTCTGCTGGGACAATGACTAATTGAAACTCTTATGAAGGGGGAAAAATATATGCTGTCACTGGTTGATTCAGAGTGCTGCCAACTATGCAGCTGCAGGAGGTCTCTGTCATTGGAGGCCCCAGCAATACTAGTGTGGTGTTTTACTGCTTTTGCTCCCGTGCCACATGGAGAAGCATGCATGAACTGCTTCATGCCGATTGATAGCTCTGTATTGTTGTCTCACCACTTCAGCCATGGCTGAGAGAGATTGTAGGTTGCCATGCTACTGCTTACCTGCAATCTCTATATATTCTTCCCCTAAGACTATCCACACCAATTTTTGAGACACAATCTGTTCCATGCCCATCGTTGCCTTTGTCACTAAGCATCTCCACATACAAGGTGGTGTTGGTGTCGGACAATGAAGAGTCCCACATTGTATCTTGGGGAATGCAGCTGGGGGCCCAACTGAATGACTTTGCAGAAGAACCCTGCTTTGTTGGCACTGGTATTTCCAGTAACTGCTGCTTCCCTCATACATCTTAGCTTCCAGAACCTGTCTTCTATATTTCTGGTAGTAAAACACTACAATTTAGTATCTATTTTAAGGAAAGCAGATGTAAGGTATTTTTTTCTTTTATGACTGCCCACTTTCTTGGTAACTTGTTGAATATAATGAGGCTGGATTAAATTATCTAATTTTTAAGAAAACAAATTGTTAACTTTGCATAAGCAGCCAAGAATTTCAAAGAATGAAAACCTGTCCAGACTTTGTCTCATGAATCAACGAAATTGGTCTGGAAACTTCTTCATGGAATTAGGCTAGCAAGGACCTATCTGGTTACCCAAATGTGTGCTATAAGTATAGTATGTGGGCCTCACCAACACTAATTGATGGATCCTCACAACAGATCTGTGAGACAAAGAAATATTATCTCCTCCATTCTACAGAAGGGAATTGATGCTGAGATACACAAAGTGGGATTAAAGGCCTAACTCTACTTTAGGTGCTACATCCAACATTTAGGCTTTCATAAAACTCCTGCTTTGCTTCTGCCTAACCCTGTAGATGCCTTATTCCACCATTAACATATCTAAGGCCCCTAAAGTCAAGTGGCTGAGCATGCGTATAGACAGCTACAGCCTGACACAACTTGCCACTGACCTGTCTCACATCAAACCCTGAGTGTGATTAATAATCTGGCTGTTCCCTCACCTATTTTCCTTGGACTTCTCTGGTAGGTGTGCATGGACCATCTTTATAGCCACACAAAAGACAGCAGCCCAAGGAGGAGGTGGTCAGTGCTGGCTCTAGGGTTTTTGCCACCCCAAGCAGCGCAAAAAAAAAAGCCATGATCGCAATCTGCAGCACTTTGGTGGCAGCTTTACTGTTGCCATTTCATTCTTCAGCGGCAGGTCCTTTGCTCTGAGAGGGAGTGAGGGACCAACTGCCGAATTGCTGCAGAAGAGCTGGACATGCCACCCATCTCTATTGGCCATCCCAAGCAACTGCTTGCTGAGCTGGTGCCTGGAGCCGGCCCTGGAGGTGATGCCCCCCTTTCTAACCTTTGTCCAATTTTTAGAGCACTTACGCAGGATCTAGGAGACCTGGTTCAAATCCCTACTCTGCCAGGCTTGAACCCACATTTCCCTCATTCATTCCCCAACCACTGGGCCATACAGCCACATTTTTCTCTCTCTCTCATACATACATACATACATATTCATATACAAAGTGGAACAGCTTCAACAGAAGAGATGGAAACACCCACCCTAGCTAACCCCAGAACCTTCTGGTTAGGGCCCCACCCGAAGAGCTGGGAGACCCATTTCAAATGCTCTGTGAGGAAGACCGGATTTAAGCCTGGGTCTTTCGTATCCCAGTGGTCAGGGCACTCACCTGTGCTAAAAGGTACAATAGGACAGCAGCAATGACCCTATGATCACTGTTTTTCAAGAAAAACATTTGACCTGGTTTAGGCACCTAATGTCAGGAGAGGGTTCTCTGCTATGAACGTGGAGTGGAGCTAAGTACCTATGCCTGTAAGGCTTTGTACGCACCTTTGTCCTCAGCAATTCCTACTGGCTAGATTAGGCAGTTTCTCTCTAAAGTACTGGCTGTTGTTATTCTAGCTCTTAGTCATCTTAACTCTGCCCATGCATTGCACAGGGAGCCTGAGCACCTAATTCAGGCTTTTTTAATTTGCTAAAAGTTAGGCATTGCAACAATAATGACAGCAGCTGAGAAATTGTCTTGCCCAAGTTTATATGGGAAGATTGTGGCAAAGACAGGAATTGAATCCATTTCTTCAGTCCCAGTCCAATGGTCTTACTACAAGAACATTTCCAGGCCTTTCTGCTTACAATTGGGATGGAAATACCAGAGGAAAAATATCCTGTATTACAACACTTCCGTTTCTGTCCAGACCATGACACATACAGACATATGAAAATGAAAATTGAGGGAAGTGGGATGTGGAGTGTTTTTAACTTCAAAGTTTAAGGGTGATTTTTTTTTTTTAAGCAAAGACCCAGGAGAGTGGTTCTTTTATTCTAACTGGTTCTACCATCAGTAATCAACTGTTAATTTCTGAGTTTGAACTGGATTTTTGTAAGATGATGCTTAGCACATTCATCATTTAAATTAAAACATACTGGGAGTCAGCTGGTGAGTTCTGTGGGACTAAAAGCACCCTCATATTATGGTTCTGATTAAGGGTTCTAATAATCACTAAATAATTTGTCATCTGCAGTGTAGGAGCCCATACAAAGTCCTGGAAGCTGTGGAGCCTGTTTTCACAAATGGCAAACATGAATCATGCTGGAGGTGGGTAGGAATTAGCAGGGCTACAAGAGATCTGATGAGTCATGGTATGATTTTCTACAAACAAAAGGTCAAGCTTGCTGGGCTGCTTGCATCAATTTGATCTGATCTCACAGGTGCAAACCCTGATGTGTTGCCATTGCAGAAACAGACTGGAAAAATGCTCAGTGTTATAAAGGAAGAGAAAGTAAGCCTAGAAGAGTCAGCATAATAAACAATATACATAATATATCTTCCTTGTACAGAAGACTTTAATCCAATTATTTTGGAGGCCTTTGGCCTTCATTTTATTTTTTTCTTCTGAAGGCTCTTTCTAACTTAAGATGAGCATCCCACTGACTGACATGGCTGCTAATTGAGGTCATGGAGGAGAGCCGTGAAGTTCCGAGTCTCCTCCATGGGATTGTAGTAATAAAGTTATAGTCTAGCTCTAAGAAGAACATTATCATTATAAAGTAACACATCATTAAAGAGAAACTCCATGAAGAACATTATCATTATGTGATAACACACATCATTAGACACTATCTTTAACTGCACAGCCCATTGAGGAGAGTATATTCATAACGTTACAGCTCTCTCGGGTGACGTAAGTCACCATGACCATATCAGTTGGGGATAGTCTGCTTATGTCCTGGGGAGTCCGCTCAGCACCACTTTGTCCACCAGTTGTTCTACATGAGGAGTTGCACGAAGTCCGAATTTTGATCTCACTTACCTTTGCTTTTACTCTAGTGTAGCACCACTGATTTTTCTGGCATTACTCTTTATTTACACTGATATTAGAGTAACACTATCTGTGCTGGGATGGCAGAACACAGACACCAGCTATTTGTATATGGATTCCAAATTAGTCATCTACTCTATAGCTATGAAGCAGAACAGGTCCACAGTGGATACATGTTCCTGCAGTCACAGAACTAATACATTGACTTGAATAGATAGAGTAGATCGGATTCTCTTTTTCACTTACATAGTGTAATGAGAGAAACTCCACTGAAGTCAATGGAGTCACACAGATGTAAAACAGGTATGAGGAGAAAATCAGACCCAGTGTTTTAAAAAATTGCAGTATGAAAGTCCATGGGAAAATAATATTGTAAATGTTTATATTAGTCACTGACTTAGTATTCCAGGCATGGTTTTGATATTCTACATTATTTACCAGTATATTGATTATTTTATTCTGTTGCATCATTGTGCTTTGTTTGCTACATTAAAATACTATTTCTATTCTGTGGGCTGATAGTGAACTATTCTTTAATACACTGTGGGAGTGCACCTTTGTATAACTTATAAAAATTTTGCTCTTAGAAAAGGAGAAAAATACTTTAATATTTTCCACATCAGATATATGTTAATCAGTCAAGACCTGTATTCTTTGCACCTTCTGTGGACATTGAACAAATTTTTTAGAAGATGAGAAATATTTTCCTAAAATAGACTTGAGAAGGGAACTAAGCTTCTATTCTGTAACATGCTTGTCAGCCAGTAGAGGGTGCATTTTCCATAGTTCAAGACAATTCAAATGAATTCTAATTAAACATGCAAGTAAAACTAAATTACAGTAAATATGTCTGAAGTAACAGTTAGGAAAGCTGGGCTGAAACTACCAATAATTATTCCAGGCACAGAGTTTTAAATTATTCACTATTAACATTTTGATAACCAGATATTGACTGACATCTGTCCTGGTTTCTCCAATGGCTTAAAAATGTCATACATGCATAGCATGCCTTGAATAACTGAATATAATATTCATAGGCTAGTTAGTGAATTTTGCAATGTGACAGTATTGACCTATGGCTATTCTGGCATTTTCTGCTTCTTGAATTCAAATGAGATGCTAAAATAGTTTAGCGCACTCCTGCATCTGCTTTAACAAACTTGCATTATATACAAACATCGATTGTTGCATATATGGAAAAGTCATAAAAAAAAAAAGAGTTCCTTGATAAGGGTAAATCCAAAAAGTTCCTGTTAACAGGAAACACAATGTGCAAACCTAGTGTGAATTTTCTTTGAGGTTGAAATATTTCTCAATTTTTCAAACTCAGGATGACTGAAATAAAGGACATACTGGACATAACTCCTTCCATTGCACTGTCTAAAGTGTGACTTATTAGTGAAGTGTCCATGAAAAGTTCTAAACCTTATAGAATCCCCACCATGATACACCCTATATGTATTTGGAGGGGAGAAGTGAGCGTGAGTTGATACTGAGGGTGTACAGGCTTCAGGACACGTACAAATACTTTAGAGTGGAAGGAAATGTTATTGGGGCTTGCACAGCCCAGAGCTCTTAAGCAGCGACCTATTCACCACCACCCCCTGCTTTTAGGGAGCGACACTGCAGAATCCCTGAATGTGGGGGGCAGGAATTCAAAGAAGGCTGTTGTGGGGAAGTGGATGTCTGAAGTATAGTACCATTCTCCTGCTACAGGACACTTATAGATCAAATCTAAAGCCTCTTCTGCACTGGATAAAAAGGCTACATGTGTGTCCCTTAAGAAACCCACTCACCCCCTAAAGACATGAACTATGGACTTAATACTTGTGTGTGTGTGTCTGCGCATGCGCACGCACACTCATTATGGCTCGGTATTCTAGTTGTCATTTACTTTGCTGTAATTAGCGCATGTGATATTCTTGTAAGCCTTTCTTTGGGAAAGTTGACTTTCTGAAATAACTAGTGTCACATCCTATAGGAAATAAGCCAATGAAGGTTTATTCTAAAGACGTAATCCTAATATTGCATTTTATTAACTGAGTTTGCTTTTACTTGTTACCCTACAAGTTGTGGGAATGGAGAGTGTTTTGGAAATAAGCTTTGGGAATGGAATCTTTTGAAAGCCCCTTGCCTTGAGCTTTCCCCCTGTCTCTTTTTTGAGAACATAGATGAATGACTGGATTTGTGGGCACTGCACCAAAGAAATTTACTTCTCTATTGCAATTATTTCTAAACCACAACTAACACAATGTTTCTTCCTAGATCTAACTGCCTATGCCTTCAATTTAACAATGTGCAAGCTTAATTGTATTCGTGCCATCTGTTGACTCCCAACAGTATTGTAGTCTTCTACCAGCATGGTTCTTTTAAGCACCAATTAAACTGATATTTATTTAATTTCTGCCAGATGTCTAAACAATTAAGTCGCCAGTTATCATATGTCTTACAGATTTGCTGTTTCCTCAAAGCCCCAGCTCCTGGATTCATGTGACCACAGGAGAATCTCCACTTACATTTATTAGAAAAGTGAGTTTCTAGCTCTCACAGTTGCAGAGAAAACTTGAAAATGTGAACCCCAAATGTTCGCAAACAGAAAACTAATTTAAAAAAAAATGATTTTTAAGCGAATCATGACTATTTTAGGCCTGACTTATATTGGAATTCTTGTGGTTGGAAGTACTGAATTAAGCTTACAATTAAGCTCTAAATCTTTATTAACCATGAACATATTGGCTTTGAAGTCCCTTCAAATTTAATTTCCCATGAATCTTAGGTTCACTGTGTCGGGACTTCATTAACTTTTTTTGTATTCCTTAGTCAAACTCACCTTGCTCAATCTTACGAACACTTACCCATCCCTCAAAGGAAGGGCAATCTATCTCTGGGCAGAAGGTCTGTGTACTTGGCCCCTGATGCTCAAAACACTTGTGCACACGCTTACCTTAGCTTAGTTTCATATATTTTCAGTGAGGCTACTTACAATAGTATCATTAAGTACCTGTGTAACTGATTGCAGGATAATAGTCCTAAATTAGGTTACTGAAGGGACCGAGGTGAGGCACAGAGTTTGGAGGACCCTCCACACAGGGTTGGTATCCATCCAGAGAAAGTGATATGCAGCAGATTAGTCATTGTCTTTCCCAAAATTGGAAATAGTCGTTCTCTGTAGTTGAATATGCTGTGAAATACTTTTCTACAGTTCATAAGATGTGTTCTTGGCTTTCTGTATGGGAAGTGCTCAGCTCCAATGCATTTTGAAGCTCCATGAGTGATATGCAATGGCACCATATTGAAGTGCAATTTTAAAAATCAAATCAAAATAATTCATTTTTCATAGACAGAGCTCAGTTTGTCAATGAGTTACATTCCTTTCAAAGCCAGTAGAAATGTTATGTACCAATAAAAGACGCAGAAAGCTCATAAAAACGTTATCAGTCTTAGTTTTGACATTTGTTTTGGCCTCCTCTTATTTTCAAAGGTTTTATTTCCTTCTAAGAAACACATAGCAAAAGGGAATGTTGTTGGAAGCCTTGCTTTAGACCAACTCTCCAAAAATTTATGGCCAAACTACCAGACTTTTTTTTTTTCATATACCCACATTTTTAAAGACTGTCTCATCTATAAATAAAAATACTTCAAACTATAATTTTAAGCAGATGTATTATAACATAGAATCATAGGAAAATAAATCTTCTAACTTTTTATTAAATCACTAATAGCATATTATGGACAAGAATATAGATACATACACACACTGATAAACAGCCCAGTTTTCCCTCTTTATTTAATAGCTTCTGTCAATTCAGATCAGCAAACGTGATCAGCTATAAAAGAGACCAGTCTTTTATTAAATAACTATGACTCTAATAATGTAGCTGTGATCTGGCCTGACATGAGTGAACATGGAGGGAGGCCCCATTTCTTGTAAGATAGAATTTGGGAGGTAAACGGATCATTAGACTAAAAAGACACAATGTCTGGATCAGCTAAGATAAGAGGGAGGACACCCAGGGAACCATTTACTACCAACAAGATAACAGTGAACAAGATAAGGTGTAGAGAAGTGGTAAAGAGGAGGTCGAGCATGGACAGTGGATGCTGCATAGCAATTGGTTCTATGTCTGGTGTGTAATATATATAAAGAGAGAGAGAGGTTTCTATGTGACTTTGGGGCTATGATATACCCTGCATCTATCTCCCCTGAGTTTGAGCCTGATCAACTCATTGTAGGATTGCTATATGCCAAATGAAGATACCTGAGTGACAGCTAGAGTTGAACTGCGTTCTTGGGAAGCCGAGTAGAAAGACATCTCAGAGGGAATCCCAACAAATAAAGGTGATTACTGGGATGTTACCTCTCACAGCTAAAATCTTAAAGCCTGATCTTGCAAGTATTAAGCCCCGAGTCCTGCAAATGACTCTGCTTAGAGCCCATTGACTTGAGTTGGTCTCCACATGTGTGCAGGATGTGTGTGGAGGTATGTGCATGTGTTCAATTTCAGGACTGTGGTGTAAAAACTCCTGCATAAAATTAAACATGTGACTAGCATTTGCAGAATCAGGGCCATAGTCCCCGTGTTGTTCCCTGACACATCAGTCTGATTACCCAATTAGGGATAGAAATTGCATGCTTATCCATAATGAGACACTGGAACTGTGAACACTGGTCTAATGAGTGTGCTTTATTGTACCAGTGTGGTGTTTCCACTGAAGCAGCAAGTTAAGCTGATGCTTAGTATTGGTCTCCAAATATTTTAATCATAAATATGGGAGCAAATCCTTTTTTGGTTTACTATTTTTTGTGGTTGTTGGTTTACTGGTTGGCGGGTGTATTTTTGGGGGAGGGCATTGTTTAATTTGTAGTTTTGATTTCTTGCTCTTGGGTCTGTTTCTAAAAAAAGGAGCAAAGGATTGGATTAAATGAATACATTATAATCAACTGTCACAATGAATGTTTTTAACACTATTTTGAAATATTACTGTGTAAATTACACAAATCTAAAAGATAGTGATTTGTATATTTTGGATAATTTTGTACTCTAAATACAGGTCATGATCATGTATCTGAACCATTACATTAATGGGCCAAGAAAAATAGACTGGCTAAGCACAAACAGTGTTGCTGCTTATTTAGAAACATCTTTTGGCAACCAAAGGTGCATCTAAGCACAAATTCTAAACCCAATCACCAGCTTTGACACATGACTGAAACCCAAGAGGGTAGGTATCCTGTGAGAATCTGGCTCCATGATCCATCTCTCTTCCAAAATTTCCATCTAGACTACAAGAGATGATGTCCTCAGGATTTCACTCCTGTGCTACAGAACCACATCAGCTCTGTTCCTTTCAGACTCCATGGGTTTATCTACAGGGGAAGACACAGGAATGTTAAGGCAAATCACTGTTTGAAGAAGACTATTAATTAGAGAACTAGGAACCTTTAATTCATGCCCACAGAGGAGTTACAGCCCAGCACTTTCATGTGCACTGCTGTTCACACCCTTAATCCAAACTGCAGGGCAGTATAGAGATAGCAGAAGAACTAAGGCTATGTCTACACTAGTACTTTTGGTTAATATAATTTGTCACACAAGTGTGTGTGTGTGTGGGGGGAAACCCTGAGTGACATAAGTTATACTGACACAAGCACCAGTATGGAAGTACTATGTCAGTGGGAGATGAGCTCATTGGGGGTGGTTTAATTATCTTGACAGGAGAGCTCTCTCCTGTCAGCATAGAGCAGCTACATGGGAGATCTTACAGTGGCGCAGCTATATTGGTACAGCTGTGCCACTGTAAGGTCGCTACTGTAGACATGGCCTAAGGCCATTTAAATCCTGAATGAGAGCAACCATATGGGGGGTTAATGTGCTTGAACTATGCTCATTGACTTAACACCTGGACTTCACGCCTTTAGTTGATTCACCTTAATTTTCCTGAGTGTTCTTGTGTATCCATGGCCAATTAAAATGCCTTTAGGGATGATGAGTGAGGGCAAAATTTTGGTCTAGAAAGAACATTGTCCATTTCTAAGGTACTGAGTGTGAAGATTATTGGCTGGCCATTACACTAGGAGGTGTATATATTTCTGCTGCCGGAGGATAGCCTATTTTAGCATGCAAATAATGTTTGCTGGGGAATTTCTCCTTTCAGTTGTCCTATACCTCTGAACTGTTAATACAAAGCTTGCAGTCTCACTGCCTAGCAAATAAAATTAGCATCTGATCTAATTCCTTTTTCTCTTAAGCTTGTTTATTTGTTTAATTGATAAAATGAGAATGGAAAAAATGATTGCAGGACTAAATCTAAAAGAGAGGAAATAGTATGCATCAAGTTACAAAAGGGCAGTGTCCCAAAAGAGAACTCTTCTTGCAATAGTATTAACTATTTATTTTTCAGATGTAAGGGAGTACAAAAAGAATGCTATAAAGATGAAATCAGTCCTATCACTTTGAATGGGATATAAACACCTAAATAGACCAGAACCTTTTTATACCTCCCTTTTATTGGTAAGGGCTGATCAGTGCCCATACAATGGTGGAATGAATAATTGGTAGGTATTAAGCATGTATGCTGAAAGCCTTATTGCATTTCTTTTTAAAGTCCCATGAAAAAATCTCCACATATGCACGGTTCTGACATGTGTTGCCACTGCAACTGCTACAGTATTTTCATGCCAGCTCATCCTTTCCTATGGTAGCTCTGAGAAATAATGCAAACTGGAGGTGACAGTTTTTGCTAGTCTATGTAAAGTCATATGCAGATATGCACTATCTGTATTCCATCCCACTGTAGGTTATTCATTCTTACTGGATGGAGCCACTCATTTTGATTGATAATACGAGCACTGTGAAAGATATTGTTAGCTCTCTGAGAGCCACAGGACTTGGAATTTAATTCCAACATTAGTTATACTGACCTATCTCACTGAACTTAAAGGTGGAATGGGTGCAATTAAGGGCAGAATTTAACCTGTAAAATAAAATGCCACAAAACAAAAACAAAAAAAATAGAATCTATTTACAAAATAAACCCCCAAAGCACTCAAATTCCAGTTTTATAGTATTCAAACAAAAAAATGGTATCCGTTTGTAAAGGACTTTACAATACTATTGTTCTATGCCTGGACAGCCACCTACCTTTCCAAAGCAAAAAAGACCAAATCCATTGAACGCAAGCTTCCCTCCCCTCCCCAAAAAAACCCCCATCAAACAGCCATTAAAACAATTATCTTTAGATAAAAGAACTTGAAAGTGACCTTTTTAATACTGATATTTAAAAATCTACATCCCATTAAGATCTGATAACAGGGTCCATAGACCCATACTGGAATTTTCAGACTAAATGATTTTTCATCTGAAAAAGTCAATTTGTCAGACCCAAAACTTTTTGTGGGAACATATCAGTTTTGATTAGATTTTCTTTGGGAAGATCAACTTCAAAGCAGCTCTGCATTGGCTACTCCAGCCCCATAGAATATCCTCCACAGCCCTGTCTGTGATAGCCATGCAGGTAGGAAGAATGGAGGATCTATGCAACAGCTCTGTTCCCAAACCAGCCACAGCAACTGTGCCAGGGAGGTGGGTCCCACACCTGCAATCAGTCCCTCTCCCTTCTACTTTCCTCTTACACAAACACACTAGTTTAGTTGTTAATTCCATTCCTAGATGTAGAAGGGGCTGGATTTGTCTCAGTGAATATACAAACTGTTATATGTAAATTCTCAATAAAGGCACTAATGACCTAATAAGCAGAAGTACTAAGCATCCATAAATCACACTGAGATCAATGGGAGCAGCACATGCTCACCTTTGAAAATAAATGATCAAATATTTAATCGTTCAATGTTGCATTTCTAGGTCATACTGTTAATGCAAGTGAAACATGCCACGCAGGGGTTAAAAAGAGCTTGGAAACATCCCACCTTTGGGTAAATGGGAGATGAGTTGCAAACAACAGATTTATACCCAGAAGTAGGTAACAGATGTTCCTTGGATAGCATATACAGGAATTTCTATAATGATTGTGGTGGTCAGAGTTATAGCTTCATCATAGACTATTTTCTGTTGTAAGAAATGCTTGCACTTTTACGTCAGTGGGGGGAAAAACTTGAATAAGGTTTCTCTTATCACAAGGTGTAGATAGTGTACATAGCATGGTTTTTTGCTTTTTCATTTTGGGGAAATAAAACTATTGTGAATTGATTCTCCCCCATTCCTGTACTCCCAACCCCAATGTGTTTTATCAACAAACAGATCTTTACTGTAGTATCTCAGAGGTATGAAAATATACTATTTTTGTTTTGGGTAAAGTGTGTAGTATGAACTTGTACACAGTCTTCTTGTTTGGGTTGGGAGAGGGATTTTTTTAAATTTTATTTTATTACCTTTGTCTTTAAAAATAAAGTTTGCAACTGCATCATTCCAGTTTTCTGCAAGAGTCACTGCATTAAAACCCCCAGTGATATAGTGGAGTGATGCCAATGGTGAATCAAGCCAATGGTGAATCAAGCCCACGCTACTAAAAGGAGTATTAGCCTTCTTGGATATATACCATTATGCCCTCTAGCTGAAATATCAGGAGTTATTTGAACTCTACATTCTTAAGTACAGTTTTTAAGCTGTGAAAGACAGTGTGACTAAGAACTACTGAAACTGATGAGAGAAGCCAATGTGTCTGTTCAGTGCAGGCTATTCCACAAAGAAATAGGTTGACCATATTTCCCTGTATTGAATATGGGACACCTGGTAAAATTACTCATATTTATTGCCATTGAACTTGCTTGAATCAGAACTATGCAATACAAACATTCAAATTAACATCAAGTTAACTGAGCCCCTGTTAAAAAGAAATACTGTGTAGCTGGATTCTTTCTATTCACCTTCGTATATTTAAGGCTTTAGGGCTCACAGGGGGAGAGGTGACACACCCACTCCTGTCCACCTCTCTCTCACAGGAGAGTGACCAACCAACCTGATCCTCTTCCTGACGCTTTCTGCCCTCATGCCTGACTGGGCCCCTGGGACAGACCCTCCTCTCCCGCTAACTGGTGGTGTCTCTTCTCAAGGTGTGTGTGTGACAGTGACAGGCAGGGTTATATGCCCCCTCTCGCCAGACTTCTGCCAGGATTCACACCTGAATGTGGCCAGCAGCAGCTTTTTGGCACTGTAGAGGATGGGGGAAGGGATGACCTGGCCCATGTCCTTGTAGAGCTCATCTCTTCTAACTCTCCCCACTCATGGCTGGAGAAGGCTTTTCCCTTCCTGCTCATATAGTGTCGAAAGACATCTAACGCCTTCAGGGTGCTGCTGACCACCCACATAACCCAGCTGTCTCCTGCCCCCCAATACAGTTCAGACAGGAAGGGGTTAAGCCTTCAGGATTCATTGTGCACCAGGGCCCAGGGAACCTGCCTGCAGGGGCTTCAGTGAACCTGGCCGGAGAGGTGGCTCAGCAGGGAAAGGTACCTAGGGGATGGAGCAGCCCCACACTCCCTGGGGGCAGGACCCAGGGCAGGGATGAGGAGGTGTGAAGAGGGTGCTGTGGAGCCTGCAGGTTCGGGGCAGGAACAGGCTGGATATCGCTTCCCTCCTGACCACTCCAGAGCTTAGCTGAGGGGTGGAGAAGCTTCCCCATGCCAGCGCGCTGTGGGGCTTTAGCACATGTAGGGCTCAGCTCCTACTGGGCAGAGGGTCTTGGGCTTTCCTGGGTTGTTGGCCTAGCCAGAGGCAGTGGGGGAAGGAAGGAGCCTGCCTGCCTGCCTGCCAGGCTGTTGGTGAACTAAGTGCTCCCACGAGAGGCTGCTTCTCCACACAGTACTGGGAGCTGGATGTCGCCAACATTGGGGGTATGGAGGAGCAGCAGGGTTGGAGGACAGAATGGGGCAAAGCAGGGAGAGGACAGTGAGAGGGAGCATGTAAAGGGCCAATGAGTGGGCAGCAGTGGTGACATGCAACTGGCTGCTGCCTGGTGCCTGCCTGCACTCACCAGCCACCACCGCTTGCAGTGCACAGCCAGTGCTGCCTGGAAACGGGATGTGGGGCAGGGCCCTGCTGGCCGAGAACAGGCATGCAGCGGGGCTGCACTGACAGACCAGCAGGGGGAGCGGTGGGCCCCACACAATGCATCTTTGCCTTGCCACCCACTCCCATTGTAGGCCACTGGCGCCCCACCTAAGGCCCCACACAATGCATCTTTGCCTTGCCACCCACTCCCATTGTAGGCCACTGGCGCCCCACCTACCTCTGGTGGGTAGGTGGCTGCCGAGCAGGGATCCAGCCAGAAGCAGGACACACCAGTAATGAGAGGGGGAGGATACAGAAAATACAGGACAATTTGCCAGTTTAAAAAAAAAAAAAGTTGGGACACCGACAGGAGAGCTTAAATATGTGACTGTCTCTTTAAAAACATGTCTGGTCACCCTACAAAGAGAGACTGAACACTGTGCTCTTCTGTGCTGGCAGGGGTCTGCTAAGTGTGAGATGGTTCTATTTACTCTAGAGCTCAGCTCCCAAAGGAGCAGTTTCCTTCTAATAAATATAGTGTCTATTTTGTAGTGGGCAGGCGACTTGATATGCCTTGCGTCTTTTCTGTACTTTAAATATTAAATACTCATCTGGGAGGATCTGTCTAATAAGCCAGAGCCAGGATGTACTATGGTCACAGAAGGGTAAGTGTCTATTCAGACATAGAAAATTACCTTGCAGAATCAGAAACAAAGTAAGGGACTGAGAGCCATATGCTATTCCCTTCCACCCCCAAGTCCATATGGCAAACTCCTGATGTCAATGAATGTGGATGAAAAACAGTTTACCACTGCATGTGGATGAAGAACAGTATATGGGCAGGAGCGTCCCCAGCTTTTTGCAGCCGGCAGGCGTAGGCGGCAGAAGGCTGCGCCCCTGCTGCAGGCAAGCAGCAGAAGGCCCGCCGCCCCCCCCCAAATGTTAGGCAGGCGCCCGCCTGTAGGCCCCAAACCAATGGCCCGGCCTGTGTGTATATGGATTCAGTCTTTGCTCCTAGTACTCTCTAGCTCCATACCCAGTAAGTTAGGGGCTGAGTAGGCTTAATATACATCTTTTAAGTTTGGAGGTTTCTGCTTCACCTTCCATCTGACTCCACTGACAACATGACTTTTCAAATAACTGCCTGTTACTTTGAGATATAGAACCAGGGGGCCAGATATTCCGCATACATACGAGACACTGCCTGGCCCATTAGAAAAAGCTGAGTTGAAAATAATATAGAAAATATGAATAAAATATCAAATAGGGTATGCAATGTCTTTGTGACTAATGTAACAGGCCTTTTGGTGCTCCTTGGACAGGACACTGAAACCCTGCTCTCCTCCTCTCCCCTCATGGCGCCAGTTAGGGGCTGCTTTGGCAGGGATCACCAAATGACACTAGTATACTTAGTCCCACAATTTCTTTTGTGGGTGGCTGGGTGAGCAATTTATTAGTTTTGAAAGAAATCCTGTGGTTTTTCTGATTCAGTTTATTTTGGGGGAGCTGTGGAAAGTAGTTCAGTAGTTTGCTCTAAGCCTAGAATCAGTTTTGGGGACAAAGTTGCCCCCTGGGAACTGGACATTAGTGTTTAGGGGATTGCTCACATGCTGTTCATGATCACTTTTGTTTCAAGACTGATTATTCCTGGGGGAATTCTGCACCACTGCACACATGCATCCCGTAAAATTTTTGTTGTCCTCAGAAAATACATTCTGCCCAAGAAGTGCTGCAGTTCTGATGCCACAGCAATTTCTGGTGGGTGAAAGGCTGAACAGCCAGCAGTATGAACCCAGCCAGCTGTTTTGGTGCCACAGAAGCCTCTTGTTGGCAAAAAGCAGAACTGTAGCACCTCTGGGGCAAAATATATTTTCAGGGGAGGGGGAGAAATTCTGTGCATGCACAGTGCTGCAGAATTCTCCCAAGAGTAAAAGTTCATCACAACACCCTGCCCACAAAGCCAGTTTAGGACAGATATAGTGGGGTAAATGGGCTGTTGGGGGAGGTCACAGACTGGGGTTTAGAATGGCTAGTGGGGGGGACAGACTGGGGCATGGGTTCAGGATCTTGTGCGGTGACAGCGTTGAGCCAGGGACTGAATGGGAGTGTGGGGGCAAGGCCACATGAGAGGGAGGAAAGCTGCAGGGATCCATGGGGATGGCGGGGCGGGATGCAGGGACAGGGGCACATGTGCCTGACTGAATGGGAGAGGCTTGGGGTCAGCCCAGGTCTGCATCAGGGAGGCTTCTCAGCTTCCTCACAATCCCATCCCTCACTTTTCCCCAAAAAACCTGTTCCATACTTCTCCCACTCACACCCAGCAACCCTCCAGGTTCACTCCAGGCTTCTTCCCTCTCCCTCAACTTCTCCATTACCTGACTCCCCCAAGCCTTTGCACTGCTTCTGACAGGTGCAGGAAATACAGTTATATATTGTAATTTAAATGAATTACTAAAAGTTCTGTATTAATATGCCTAGTAAGGCATCTATTTGTCAAAAAAAAATTTATCTGTATTGTTACAGGCATACTTGCTGACCGATATTATGAAATTACCAAAATAATTGAAACGGGCATGATTATTTTGACAAATAAAATTTGCAGAATTTTAAAATATTGAGTGCAGAATTTTTTATTGTTTGGCACAGAATTCCCCCAGGAGTAAACATATGTTTGTAAGTAAAATAAGTTGCACTGAGAATATAGTCAGTTTCTACATGACTGATGTTTTGCCTCTAACAGGAAGCAACCTGGAAGGCCCTAACATTTGCTATTGCTTGGCAGAGTGTTTGACAGAGGTTAGAAGCAGCTGAGGGATTGACTTAGCTGGGAGTTAATTAGGTATGCTCAGAGGAGAGAGAAAAGAGATGGGTGCTGAGCAGACCACAGGCCTGGAAACTGGGAAAATATAGGGGCTACCTTTTTCTGAGTTTACTACTATTAAAACTGCATGGTAGGAATGTAGCTGGAGACTTTTGTCAAGTTGCTTTCAATTTGGGTATAAGACGAACTCTTAGAATAAACTATCAGTAGAGAGGATTTGTATTCACACCTGCTTGTCTAGTGAGTTTCTTTCTCCCACCATTCTGCTCTGGCCCTGCAAGAGTCCTATTTTATTTTACATTGTACAATTGAAGGTTACACAGCAGTTATCACTCACTCCAAGTCAGATACCAAGTCTTATTTGCCAAGAAGAGGAAAGTAATCATGGGACTGTACTAGGGCCAGTGCTCACACAGTTGGACAGAGACTCAACAGGAGTGTCAGTTGAACTAGGTTCAGGTACTTGTGATTACTTCAGATTCTGAGAGAAATCTATCCACAGAATCCCTGCCCCACTGCCTGGCTTGAAAAATTATTCCACCTCAGGGCACAGCTGGGGAAAGATGCTTTGGTCTCTTCTAAGGGATTCCAAAGGACTTGCTGACAGATACTTTACTACCTGAATTAACAGTAGAGGATCTTGAGACACTTGCATGGAATGGTACAGATATGTTCTGAAAGTTTTATCGCAGTTTGAGTTCCTCCAGTGTTATACCAACATACTCCATCTGTTGTCAGAGTTGTACCGGTATGGTGCTCTGCTCTCTCCAATGTTGATATCACTCAGCTGCATGCGTGTGTTCCCTCTGTGTGCTGCCCCAGCTCTGCGCAGATAGCTGACACAGCAGACCCAACGAGAACCCCCAATAACCACAGAGTCCAGTAAGATGCAAAGTCACGTCGACTAGGTTTATTGCGACCTCGGACACAATGGCAGTTCCCCGTAGATTACTTAGTCTACCGGGCATACTACGAGAAAGTGCCTCTTGGCAATGGACCCAGCTCAGTCAGTGGCGGGAGTTTCCACTGCCCCCTCGGCCGGACAAAGACACTGCCCCAGGAATGCATTCTTATACACAGATACAAACAAGTTACACATCACACCTGACGTATTGAGGTGCAACCTTTCTACGTAGCAAGGTACAACCCCTCTACATAGCAAGGTGCTGCCTCTCACCTTGTACATGTTGGTTCGAACAAAACAACTCTATCCATCATATTACCCTTTTGCCCCTGTCATTGGGATGGGCCAGCCTGTTCTTTTTATCTGTGTGGAATGTGCAAGTATGTGAATGTTTTGATATCTGGTGTTCAGTACCTTTTAGGTACGTATCTTCTTGCAGCATCAGCCCTTTCCTTGCTTCTGTGAGCAGGGCCTGCCTCTGGCTCACAGCTTAACTTTGCTTTATGTTAGCAAAGTCTTGACCATTACTTTAGGCCTCAGGCCTCTGATACCAAGGTTTATATCTTAGGGCCTCCTCTTACTAGACCATCTTCATCAATGCCGTGCAGCATTATTACTGTGGCACTATGTGATTAAATCACCAGAAATTTTACTTTAACCCCCCTCCCACACACACAAGATTAATTTTCAGTTCATTAAGGTTATACTAGCTACAGTAGTTACAAGCTTCCTCTTATTAATGCTTCTTATCTTTTTTTTAAAAAAAAGCAAGATTGTCAGGAAAAATTGATATTCTTTTTTTTGTTTTGTTTTTTTTAACCTGCCTCAGACTGTGAAAGTTTTCTTTCAGTGAATAGTGATTCATATCTACATAAGTTACCTACTGACTAGCTAACCCATTATGAGGTTCCCATGTAAAACCATCAAATGAAAAGTATACTGAGATGAATTTTGCTGTTAACTTGTAATTTCCCTGTGCCATTAGCATGCACATGTGTAGTTACTTGCTCGCTATGATGACATCAGTGACTGATTCAGGAAGGAGAAGCCTAATGTGTTGTCAGTCCACACCCCATATTATTTATTTATTTATTTATTTATTTATTATTTTTTAAAGGGAAGGCAAAACAAACAGATCACTCCTAGTATTCTTACTACCACGGCTATAGGAAATCACTGAGGAGCAAGTTTAAAGAATGTACAAAATATGATCTATAGTACAGGTGGCTGAATTATTTGTTGTGAATACTTTTCATTGCACATTTTATCCCTGTCTGTTCACTATATTAGGGACTTACAATCCCCATCACCAGAATATCTGAGCATTTCACAATTTTTTATGTATTTGTTCTCACAACACTCCTGTATGAGAGAGTACTGTTATCCCCTTTGTACAGAAGGGGAACTCGGACAGAGATTAAGTGACTTGCCCAAGGTCACTCACAAAGCTTGTGGCAGAGCTTTGTTTTCAAAAAGGGGTATTTGAAAGAACAAGGATTTTGCAAGTGTTCATGTGAACAAAACCATTCCCACAAATATTCAAGGACAGAAACTAATGAGGGTCACTGACATTAGCCATTCAGAAATCAAATGGATGTCCAGCATGCTGAGTATAGTGCAATTTTTTTTTCTTCACCAAATGACTTCCCTAACCTGTAATGCATAATTAGCCTATGACTGATCAGCTACTGGATTCTGAGTTCAGGTCCTGCCCTTTCATTCTGTTTAGGAGCAGACTGTCTAGGCTCATGGTAAATAGTGCCTTTTTACATACATAAGGACAAATTTTCAAAGGTTCCTCAATCCAGCTTCTCTGTGTTTTGTGTGTTTTTTCTCCTCCTCCCCCCCGTTTCATTTTTTGTTTGTTTTTTGCAAGAGCTTGTTTAAATCAGATAGTTGTATTCTAATTGAATTATATGATGCACAAAAATAGTAGCTGCAATTCAAAAATGTGGACCATGCTACATAGTAGTAGCTATGACATAATTTAAGTAGAAGAAGGTCAAGATCCACCTGTTAATGAAGCACTTTGAGATCCTTATATAAAAAAGAACTATAAAAGTGTAATGCATGATTTTTACTATCTTTTAAAATAAACATATATGGATTTCTATTAAGGTGGCTATCCAGATTTAGTGACCGGAGAGGTAAATATTGACTGAAACTAAACAAAAGTCAATAGTTATCTTGCGGGACAAAGAAATCTCTGTTACTTGAAACATTAAGTCATTTGACCAGTTTCTACAGTGCATGGTCTGTTTCTAAACCTGCTGTAGCTGGTCTAGTGGCACAGATCCAACAAAGGGGTTTCTACACCCCCTTCCCCAGAACCAGTGTGGCCAACCCCCTGTGCTGTGCCAATCCCCAGCAGAAGCTCTTCTCATTTGGGTCTGTTTGCAACCAGCAAAACTGAAATCATTCTCAGGCTGTTCTAACCCCATGAATGGCAGCAGGATCAGCAGAGTGCAAAGTTAAGATTCACTGATGTATACACAGACACACATACTCCTCACTTGTGCTCTTTGCTGATCAGGCAACCCTCTGACCTGGCCCAGTACATGTGGTGTTATCCATATTGAAAACTTTTAGCAAGAACATGAGGAAAACAAAATACGGGGCCCTGATTTTAAGTGTAAAAGTTGTTCCCTGCAAACAAATATTTTATAAAAGATTTTGTGCAGGAGGGAAAAAATCCTGCATTGGAGGCAAGTAGGTTGATTCTCATTGCAATGGACATTAATGGGAAGAGGATTTTAGACCTTAGTGTCTCGCATCCCTCTCTTTCTTTCACATGTATGTCAGTGGGATCAGAATTAGGCCCCGACTCATCCCTAGAATCACGCAAATAAAAAGAACCAAGATAGTAACTCAGTGTTCTCAAATTAGTAAATCTTTTCTGCATTGAGAGTATTGATTGAATGGTGAGATTTATGTGGGGGGATTAACTTCTCCCATGAAGATTTCAGAATTTAGCTTTACCTTTCATTTCCTGGGAGATTTGACTGTGTAATTGTAAGTGTAATTGTTTGCCTTTGTCCTGTTTCTTTCCTCTTCTTACTGAGCCATCAGGTCCAGGCTTACTTAAGGCATCAAAATGAATGAGTATATGTTGTGTGACTACACAGTGACCAACGGGGCAAAAGGAGCCAGTCCAACCACCTTGTAGTTGGGATATGTAAGGGTTAAGTAAAGACCTGGGTAACGCTAGCATGGTATTAGGGAGGAAGGCACAGGCATGCACATTTCTTCGCTTGATAAAGTTGCCACCTTTTTCCCTTCCCTTCTGCTTGTTAAGGATAAATAAGCGTTACAGCTCCAGGAGAACAGTGGTTGTCTGAAGAATACCCTTTGTGTAAAGAAGTGTTATCTTCCCCCTCCCTTCCTTTTCCAGCTGCATAAACAAGCCCTTCCTCCCTGCAAAGAAATGTACCTTCAAGGTACAAATGTCTGTAGAATATGCTTAATGCTGTAAACAGTAAATAGGGTGGGGATAATTATATTCAGTATATGGGCATTCATATTACTAAAGAGTTTTTTGGGGGTTTGTAGTAAATGTGGGTATTTACATATTAACTTAGATTAAGAGAGTGTGATGTGTTTAACTCAGTGCTTTCTTGATGATCGTATGGAGGGGAACAAGTACCACAATAAAGAAGCCCGTTTACTCAATCTGCCTCTGGGTCAGCCTGCTCATTCTCTAATGCTTGTATTCCCATTTGACTCCAGACATAAGTTCAGCCCTTGCACTCCCAATCAGGTAGAAGGTCCAGTGCCAGCAGCAATGGCAGGCACTCCACAGAGCAGGAAGGAGTGAGGAGATGGCAGTGTCATTATCCTGTTCCTCCTTGCACCGGCCATCAGAGTTTGGGTTGGCATGGGAGCAGCACGCACTGCTTCTTGTTAAAGGTTGTAGCAGTAACAAAATGGCAGCTGCTACGGCGTGATGCATCTCCTCACTCTGCCATAGCATGGGAAATGGCTTAAAGCCATGATATTGTTAGCAGTATTTATTAAGGTTATTTTTAAAATTATTTTAAAGTCACAGTACACTGCAGATAATTAGCATTAAAAGGTGTACTGATACCTTGCTTGTTACCTTTTCAACAACCATTGATATTTGAGAGCTAAACTAAAATGAAGAAGGCATGAGGGGGCCCAGATCCTACGAGCAAACAAGCTACGTTATATAAAAGATACAGGGAAAAATAATCATTAACAAATGAAAGTCCTAAATTATAAATTGTGTGTGTATATGTATGTGTATAATATATGTATGTGTATATGGTTTATAATATATTTTTCAGCATTTCTCAAAATTATCTCTTCCACAGCTGGCTGGATATTGCAGAATACCATTCGGGCTTTTTTTGTTTGTTTGTATGTTTTTGACTTTTAAACAAAAATCCACAGAGTGTTTTTGTTTGGATTACTGGGAAATGGCTCTTCTTTGTGCAATATTCACAGGGCGTGCCATAAGAGTATTTGTGTGCAAATATGAGTGCTCACTAATTGTGCTGGAAGTGCTTGTCCTTTATAAAATGTCATCCAATCAGGGGGCAGAAACATGAGTGATCAAATATGGGTAGCTGATAAACAAAGACATAATCAAAGCAATTTGTTCACAAACAACCCATAGGCTGAAAAATGGAAGTATGAGTTCTGATTTCGGGCTCTCCTACACCACTCCAACCACATATTTGAGCTTTAAAATGGCCACAACAGGCTGGAGAATTGCCCACATTCAGTAGCTGCATAACACCAATGTAAATGAGTTGAGCACTGCCCAACTCGTATCACCCAGCATAGAGGAGTGCCAATGATAGGGCAGAGTAGAAAGGGGCAGTAGTGGGGGGTTGAGGCAGCAGCTGGAAGTAGGCATTCAGGGCAGCAGAATCGGGGATGGCAAAAGGGGCTAGGGTCCCTGCAATGGAAATTTTGTGGGGGCTCTGCCCCTGCATAACTCAAGGATACCGCGTGTGGAGTGAGAGAACAACCCAGAGGGGCTGGAATGGGCCCGAGAGCAGGTAGGAACACCTGGGACGCTCTCCTTCCCACCCTGCTGTAGCTGGTTGCCTTCTGCCAATTCTCAGTCCTTCCACTCACCTGCCTCCTCCCTGCTTCACACGGAGCCACCTTTGCCCCATGCAGAGCTGTACTGCTTAGTACTACAGCCAATTAGAGGCAGCAAATCAACCAATAGACAGCCTAGTTAAGGCTGTAATAAAGAGTGCAGGGCAGCAATAGTCTCTACAGCAGCCCAGAATCTGGGCAGTGTTAAGGTGTGTCCCACTCAGGGGCGGCTCTAGCCATTTCGCCGCCCCAAGCACGGCGGCACGCCACGGGGGGTGCTCTGCTGGTCGCTGGTCCCGCGGCTCCAGTGGAGCATCCGCAGGCACGCCTGCGGGAGGTCCACCGGAGCCACCTGCCACCCTCCCGGTGACCGGCAGAGCGTACCCCACGGCACGCCACCCCAAGCACGCACTTGGCGTGCTGGGGCGTGGAGCCGCCCCTGGTCCCACTTCAGCTGGACTACTCAAGGGCTTAAAGTTAAGCATGTGTTTAAGTGCTTTGCTAGATCAGGACCTAAATTACTTAAACAAGTACGATTGTAAATAATTCAGAATAAAAAAGGACTTAATCAGAACGTTAGACTAGCCAGAAAGAATACAATTTATTCTCCCCCCAAAAAAGTGGTACTCTCTGCACATTTCAGAAAAGTAACAAAACAGGAAATCAGTGCAATAGTATTTCTAGTGCTCCATGAAGTTACTCACATAGTCAGACTGATTGGATACTATTATATGCTGCTTGTATGAAACTGTGAGCTGGACTACCCTTTTTTGATATATGCATATCTATATAAAGATAAAACTGAACGTAAGTAATTTCACAGGCTCATCTGAAAAGCCTGATTTTTTTTTAAAGATCAACCAAATCTCTCAGCAAATGATTTCCAAAAATTAAAAGAAAAAATGTCACTAATGAGCCCTGCAGAAGATCTAAAGAAAGAATGAAAACATAATCACGTAAGTTCAACAGGGGAAAAGTCCCTAGACTTATGTGCCATGTTAGCAAGTTTATCTGCAGAAATCATTAATAATAAAATACATCATGACAGATGGGCACTAATGTGATAAAGTTGCTGAAAACACAATGAAAACCCACTAATGTTATGTTGTTGTATATCAATAGAGGCTTTAGGCTGCTGAGCTCTGGTCTGAATTTATTTGACATAATTAGTAGCTTGGGCATCTGTAAGGTCATTTTCATTATTTTACAGTGTGCTAAAGCAGTAATTTTGCTGAAAATATCAGGAATGAAACTCAAATACATGCATCCACAGCTGGCCAGCACATAGAGAAATGTACTAATTTTAAGGTCTAGGAACAATTCTAAAAATTACTATAGCCTTTTATTCAACTTAAATTAAATGTCTAAATTTTCCATAGCCTGAAAGTATTACTGCCTAATCAGTCATGTCATTTTGTAGTAAGCAGGTCACACCATGTCCGTTACAGAACAACATACCAATAGGATGCAAATGAAAGATTAGAAACAAATAAACCAAAAAAACCCCACAGACAAATGAAGAAAACTTAATTCCACTCTCAATAGGCTATTTAAAGTGATGCCCACCTTTTCAAATGAGAAAAAAACTAGCAGCTAGTTGGCAATACACAGCTTTTAAAAAATGGTAAATCAATAGAGAAAGATAGCTAAAGCTGATAGGTTGGCAGCCTTCAAACAAACAATGAACTGCTTACATCTTCTGCTCAGTGTATATGAGACTTTGGGGTGGGAGGTTGCTCTGCTGCCATTCCTATCAATAGGAAGCTTACCAATAACTTAAATGAGAGCAGAGTTAGCTGACAATGAAGCATATTTGAAAATGCTACCATTTGATTGTAGCAAGTTCATAATTCAAGGCCCATTTTATGTCTTTTCCTCAGGTAACACAGGGCTTGAGTATCATCTCCCCTATTGTGTGGAGAGAGGAGCCAGTTCAGGAACATCTGGGATAAGGATGGGAAGCACAAAAGAGGGGAAGAAATGGCTCTCTGGCATTATCTCCCTTTCCCTCATCCAACAGAACCCCACTGGCGGTTGGTGCTTTAACAGGTGTCAAGGAGCTGGGTAAGGGAAGGGTCCTGAGGCATCTTCCCTTCTCCCCCTCCCCACCCTTACCCTAAAGGGGATTGTGTCTCATAAGATAATGTGGAGCCAATCAGCATTTGCTAATGCTTATCTTACTTATTGCTTCTCTACTTGTTGAAAACTTCTCTGCAAATAGGGTTTGAAAGTAGCAGCCAGTAGTGAGAGCATGATGTGGAGGGAAGGGGGCCCAGAAAGCTGCTGAGATGCACTGACTCTAGGCACTGATATCCCCATTCTCCACAACTATTCGAAGAGCTGCTCAGATCTTGGGACCTACAGGTTTCGCAGAAGCCAAATTCCTTGCTTGTTCTGTAGCTGGAGGCAAATCTTCTTCAACAGAATACTTTTGAGGAGTTTTAGTCAAATTTGTGGAGCTTCCAGTAGAATTTATCCTCTTGATGGAGCTATCCACAGAAAGAGGTAATATGGTAATTGCTCCCAGTCTTTATCTGTAGCCCTGCTCCATCCCCTTCATAAAATATCTCCCAGTCCTTACCATGCTGCCTCTGCCCACCAACTGGCTCCGGCCCTTTAGCCTCTTCTCTCACATTATCTCTTCTATCCTTCCCCATAGACTTTGCATTCTCATCCTATATGCTTAATCATAACCTTGATTCTTCCTTCAACTTGTCTTCCTGACAACTTGTCAACTTGTCTGTTATTATTTAGGCCTTGATCCTGAAAACATGTATTCCCCTGCCTACATTTATTCACTTCAGTAATACCAGTGATTTGCATGGTAGTTTTACACAATTAAGAATATCAGAAGTTGACTCTCTATTTTTGTCATTTAAAAATGAGTCCAATATGAGGCAGGTTTTTCCAGTAAGCAAATCTGAGAAAAGGAAGCTAGCAACAACCACTGTTGATCTTTCAACTGTTTACCTTTAAAAAAAAAAACAAATAGAATTTATGCCTGTCTAGGGCCTGATTAAAGTTCAATTCAAACTTGTCTTGACCAGAAAATAAATTGCCTATGGATCCTGAACAAGGTTTTTCACACACTACAAAAATGTGTATGTGTACAGATGTATGATTTATGAAAGTATTGATTCCTTTGTTAAATAATGAATTACATGTCCTACCACTATATTATTTATCAAATTTTTTGTCATATAATTAAATTGTCACATAATGGATTGCATCCATATAGATTCATTAAATATTAAAACCTACATGTGACACTGCTCACCTTTTCTTTGGCTAACTACATATTTCCTCTGTTCTTTTCCATTAAGGTCAATAATAGCTGTTCTCCACCCTTATCATAAAAGTTGTAGTGACTGCTTGCCAAGGTTGGAAATCTTTTTATAGAAAGCAAGCCCCTACATCTTGTAAGATTATGTACTTTTAGCCTGTGAGTTGGCTCTTCAGCATGATCTTGACTCTGCCCAATCAGCATTTAATCTTAATGGCTAAGGAAACTTTTTGCTACTGAACGAGTTATTCCATCAAGTGTTTCCAGGTGCCAAAGTGAGCAAGGCTGCTGAAGAGTAAGGGGATGATCAGACTGAGATCAGTGTTTCTCATCCTGTAAAGGATTCTTCTTCTTCTAGTAGTGTCCCTATTGATGCTCCACTGTAGAAGCACTTGCATCCCTGTGCTGCTGATCGGAGAACTTTGTAGCAGTATTGGCCCACACATACGCTGTGCCTCCTCATGCTGTGCCACGAGGCTAACCAGCCTTGCGCAGGTGAAGCTTCCTCAGCCGCCCCTACCTAGAGCTATTAGCTATGGGTTCGTTGGATCATTAACGCTATTGTTCAAACGTAACTAGTTACTAATCTTTCTTTATTTGTTAGTTTAGAGTTTCCTTTGATTTTTCTTAGATAAAGTTTTTGGGGAATTTTTTATTTCTTCCCTTCTCTGGTGACTACCCTAGTGTGGGGTAATGTCCGGTTCACTGGGATTTTTTTTTGATGGGTATAACCCCCCTTCTGGGATGCTACCTGATGTACTGGGGTTTCACTGAGTCCCTCCTGCTCCACCAGTCTGGATTCCCTCTCCCTGTTTTGCTGAATTAGGTTCCCCGGTCTCTTACCACACACGCACAAGCAGGTAGGGCCACACCCAGCTACAGATACAGACTGAAGTCAGCTCTGTGTGAGAGGATTCACCCAGCACTCACGTGCACACCTCTTTTGGGGAATAAACCCAGAATAATACTGTCTTGCGCTGTTTAAAAATATTTGCACAGTGCAAGCTCCTAAAAGTTCACCCTCTTCCTCAGTGTGAACAGAGATATGCACAATTTCTTGCCCCCCACCCCCAGTTAGAAATTGCACAAACTGGGTATAATAATAAAAAAAACAAATTTATTAACCATAAAAGGCAGATTTGAAGTGATAGCAAACAGACAGGGCCGGCTCTGGCTTTTTTGCCGCCCCAAACAAAAAAACAACCCTGCGCGGTGGCTGGAGCAGCAAAGGGGCAGGGGGAAACAAACCTGCCACTTGGCCGAAGCAGCGAAGGGGAACAAACCTGCCAGCCAGAACAGCAAAGGGGGAGGGAGGGGGGGAACCAACCGGCTGGCCAGCCAGAGCAGCAAAGGGGTGGGGTGGGGGCGGGAAACCTGCTGGCTGATCGGAGCGACGAAGGGTGGGGGGTGGTGAAACAAACCGGCCGGCCGGAGCGGCGAAGGGAAGAAAAAATACCTGCGGGGCGACGGGAGCGCGGGTGCAGGGGGACTCCCCGCCCTGCACACCCCGGGCAGTGGAGTGCACACCCCAGCTAGCGGGGCGGGGGAGGGGAAGAGAAGGGGGCGGCCAGGGCTTCCTTAAGCGGGGCGCCCGCCATGTGGCCCCTCCCGCCGCGCCGCCTGCTGAGAGGGCTCTGCGCCGCTCCGGGGGGCAGGCAGGGAAGGACGCGGGCTGCCGTGCCGGGCTTGCTGCAGACCTGGCACTGCTCCCAGCAGCTCCCCTCCTCCGCGCCACCGCCCCCTACAGGGCAGCAGGAGCAGCAAACCAAAAAGAAGAAAACCTGTAGGGGCGGCAGAAGTGGCGAAGCGCAAAAAAAAAAAAAAGGATTGGATGGAATGCCGCCCTTTGGAATCTGCTGCCCCAAGCACCAGCTTGCTCGGCTGGTGCCTGGAGCCGGCCCTGCAAACAGAACAAAACAGATTACTGAGTAAATAAAACAAAACACGCATACTAAACTTAAGATCTTAAAGAAACTGGTTTCAAGAAGTAATTTCTCATCCTAAATGTTTTTGGTAAGTTGCAGAGTTTCAGTAGCTTAGAATTCCAGTTATTTCTTCTTACAGACTGGACTCCAGTGTCAGTCTGGACTCACCTCTGCCTTTCCTTTCAGGTTAGTTCCTGTCTCTCGCCAGGTTTTTTCAGCAGTCCTTCTTCTTGGGTAGGCAATGGAGGAGAGTCCAGATTAATCCCTCCCGAGCATTAAAAAGGATTTACCTAAGGCGAGAAACCTTGGTTTGATCCCCATCCCCCTACAGTGGAAACGTATCAGCAGTATCCAAGATGGTATTTTGTATCAGGTGACAGGACCACGTGACCTGGTAGTGTCACAGCTATATCCCAGGATGCCTCTCAGGAATAAGAGAGATTAGTATCTTCACAGTCTTATTGTTTCTTCCTAATGGCCCATCAAGGCTGTGATGGCCAGTTGTCTGGTGGGTATCTCCCAAATACACATACAATTGTAATTGTTACATAGTCAATATTCCTAACTTTAGATACAGAAATGATACACTGGATAATCACATTCAGTAAATCATAACCTTACCAATTATATGTTTCAAGACCCATCTTGCATAAAATATACCTTAATTAGGCCATATTCATATCATAACCATATTTCTATGAAGACTATGGGGTGTAATGTCACAAGGTGCCTCTCATGTAAAGAGGCCATCCTGGTAAGGGACAAACATTCTGATTATGTCCATTGCCTCGGGGAAAACCACATTCCCCAGAAGTCGTGGTGTTTTTGTTAGCAGCTAAAGCCGTGATCTCGAAAGGACACAGAGCTCAGACTTAAACTTCTTCTAATGGAGGCAACTCTCCAGCCTCCTTCAGATCTGCATCAGGATTCACCGAGAAGGTAGGAATCTTCACCAGAGCCCTCCATATCCAAAGGTGATAAACCTAAAGCCATGAGACACTCACATAAGGCTTCAAAACAAGAGAGCAAGCCCTGAACCAGCTGGAAAAGATCCTCAGCACATTGGATATCATTGGTAAAGACAGCACTGAAACCATCCAAATGTGGTACCCAGAGCTCGCATGGTACCATCCCAATGGAGCACGTTGATATACCTAAAGACCCAATGGGAACAGGCACCAAAGCAATTGTACTGACTGGGAGAGAGAAGGATAAAGATCATGCTTTGGGGAAGGCCTCCCCACTACAGGAAACAACCTTGGTACCAACAACAATATGCCAAACAATGCTGGAGCATTTACCCTGGCCTACAACATTGATCCTACTAGTACTGTCATCTCTGTACCAGCAGCAACCACTGGTACCAACCTCCATGGCACAAAAGGATTTTAGATACTCGAATGACCTTGCAGTACCTGAAGTACTGGAGTCTTTTTTACTTGGTACCAGGGCTCTGATACCCACTTTGCCCCGAACTCGAGAATCTCCACTGGCAGCATGCCATGCACCTTCTGACCAGTGGCCAATGCCAGGTGCTTCAGATGGAATGAACAGAACAGATAATCATAATGAGATACATCCCTTGTCTCCCATTCCCAGCATCTGACAAACTGAGGCTAGGGACACTTCAGAGCATGGTTTTGCATCCCTGCCCATCCTGGCTAATTGCCATTGATGGACATATCCTCCATTAACTTACCTAGTTCTCTTTTTTTTAATCCTGTTATAGTCTTGGCCTTCACAACATCCTCTGACAAAAAGTTCCACAGGTTTACTGTGTGTTATGTGAAGAAATACTTCCTTTGGTTTGTTTTAAACTTGCTGTGTATTAATTTCATTTGGTGATCCCTAGTTCTTGTGTTATGAGAAGGAGTAAATAACACTTACTTATTTACTTTCTCCACCCCAGTCAGGATTTTATAGACCTCTATCATATCCCTGTTTGTGACTTTTCAGCTTGGAAAAGAGATGACTAATCTTATTATTTTCTCCTCATATGGAAGCTATTCCATATATTTTTCCATACAACCTTCCTATGAAAGGACACCTTAGTTCCTGCCTCCTCTCACTGATTTGGAGCACATAGTGTACTCTGGTAAGTATATCCCTAATGAAGGGGTGATTTGAATTTATTGGGGACAGTGACCCAGCAAGGGGCCTGATCATTGGAGATTAGGCAGGACCAGAAACCTATTTTGGAGAGGCGAAAGGAAAGGACTGGGGAGCAGCTCAGGAATTTATTGGAAATTTGCAGAAAGAAACTGAACTCTTGATGTTTAATCAACCTGAATCACTTAACCTTTTGAGATTTGCCCTTTACTAACATTTGTACTTACTCTGCTGTAAAACAAAATTAAAGTTCTTTGTGTTAAGGACTGGAAGATTAAATAAATGATGTGACTCTCTGAATGTTCTGCAGCTGGTTTTACTTCCAAGAGTTGCCTTGGAACACGAATTGTGAGTAGAGCTAACCTGCAATTGCTATTCAGTTCAGTGGGAGTTGCCAGATGTTTAGTGACTCTCAGGATTTGGTCCTAAATTCTTCCAGTTTAATGATCTTAATACTCTGTGTAATCCTGTTTAGAGTGGTTAGGTACTGCAGTGATGGCAATATCATCCTAAACATTTCCTCATGACTTTGTGCACAAGCCTATGAAAACCATTTCTTGTAGCCTCATGGAAATCAACCAAGCTGTTGCATTGTGACCTGCAATGAACAAGTGTTGCTTCTATGAACACAAGGTGAGTAATGAGATAAAAGAGCACTGTAATCTCTTGCAGGGGCTCTTAAGAACAAATATGTTTCCCTAATTATTTAACTGATTTATAGCTCACATCCTCTACCTGTAATTTACTGTTTCAGCTTTCGGTTGTGTTATTTATAAAATTTCCTGTGTAAAAATCGAAGCAATTCTCAGGCTACCGTACTGAGTTAGTTATTGTTCTTTGAGTGCTTGCTCATGACGATTCCATTCTAGATGTGTCCACGCCCACATGCACAGTCGTCAGAGATTTTTGCCTTAGTGTTATTCGTAGGGTTGGCAGTGGCGCCCTCTGGAATGCTGCATTCATGCATCGGTATATTAGGTGCTGCCAGCACTACACCCTCTCCATTCCTTCTTACTCCCAGGATGGTTGGTCCAAGCGCCTTTCCTCTTGCCTCCCAAGTGGATATAGGTTTTCTCTCTACTCGTCACCATTGTTCTTTTGTATAGAGTTGTTTACACAAGTTAGTTAGTCAGTAGGTGTTAAGTACTGATAGTTAGCAAGTTAGTGTCCCAACAGGGCCTTAGCCCTGGGATGTGGCATGGCCTGGTCCCTGGGTTAAGCCTTGTTCTGTCTGTGACAGGTCTGTGCCTGTTAGCAATTCCCCACAGCAGCTGCCTCAACTGCTTGGGAGAGTCGCACATCAAAGACAAGTGTCGCATCTGCAAAAACTTTTTTGTTCCAGAACTCAAAAAGGATGCGATATTTGTTTAAGGGCCCTCCTAACAGAGGCTGCACTTTGCCAGGGGTCAGAGCCTTCCCACTCCAACTCTACGCTCAGTACCTCAGCGTTGGTGAGAAATGCACCACTGGCACGGGGGCCTGCCTGGCACTGCTCCCCTTTGCTGGTGCCGAAGAAGCGCCTGAAGAAACAAGGCTCCCCAGCACCGAGCAAGGAAGCACAAGGAGCATTGGGCAAAGGACCCAGTTAGAGCCGCCCTCCCATTCTGGAGCCCCAAGGGAGTCCCTCCATAGACGCTGACTCCGTGGGTGCTCCAGGGCCATGGAAAAAAATTGGTGGGTGCTCAGCACCCACCGGCAGCTCTCCGCCTTACCCCCCTGCTCCAGCTTACCTCTGCTGCTGCGTCCTGCTTCTCCCCCCTTCCTCCCAGTGCTTGCACCACGAAACAGATGATTTGTGGGGCAGGGAGGAAGGGGAGAGGAGGGGGAACATGGCGTGCTGGGAGAAGAGGTGGGGCAGGGATTTGGGAGAAGAGGTGGGGCAGGATTTGGGGAAGGGATCCAATAGGGGCAGGGAGGGGGTGGAGTTAGGGTGGGGAGTTTTGGGATGGGGTTGCAATTGAGGCGGGGCCAGGGGCAGGGAAAAGATGGAGTCAGGGCAGGGCCAGAGGTAGGGGGGCATGGGCACCCACTGGCGCCAGAGAAAGTTGGCACCTATGGGTGCCTCTCCTGGACCCCTCAGCCTGTCCAGGGATCCTCCTCTGACTCCTGGGAGCAATGGGGCACCCACACATTTGGCAGAACAATCGACCTCCGAGGCCCTCCTGGTGGCCAGGGACCAAAAAGCCCTCCTGGTGCCACGCACGGCATCAGACTCAGCTAAGGCTCCCCGCTCAAAGGGCAAGCCAGCCATCAGACACCCTTCCCCACCCCCCCGGGGGTATCCAAGGACCATCAGTCTTCGGAGTTGAGGCAGCAATCCTCATCTCTGCAGCCGAGATCGCCAACTGCTTGACTCACGTCTCCCGCTAGATGGCCCAGGTCACCGGCACTGCACTCATGGTGCTGGCAGCAAGGTATCGGTCTCCGTAAGCCCAGCATTGATCATTTTCCCTCCAGCCAACACCTCAGCACAGATCTCCCTTGGTGCACCTTTCGCCGGTTCGGGACAGATCCCATTCATGGTGCTGATCTCCCCACCTCCAGCACCGATGTTCAGAGAGGCAGCGGTCCCCCTATTTGGATGCATCACTCTCCTATGGTTATGGTCAGCCGCCAGACTCAAGCATCCACGGCCCCACCCTGGTCACTGGAACGGGACTCATCTGGGTTGGAGCTGGACTTCAGCGCCTCGCCTCGATATCAGCAGCCCATAAGGGCACTCAAAGCTGCCTCAACTCTCTTGGTGCCCTTCTCACACCATCCCTCCCTCACTGCCCCCAAGAAACAACCCCCAGCACTGATGGCACTGGGCTCAGTGCGCAGAGTGGAATTGGAGATTGGGGTAGAGGAGCAGGTGCCCACCCCGAAAGAATTCTCCCACCCAGGGGACAGTGCCCCAGAACCTCCCCCAGTGGTCTAATAGTCCTCGTTGCCAGACGAGGCAGTAGCAGGACCCTCACAGACCAGTTCACCGATGACTTTAAGGAGCCTCAAGCCTTACTTAGAAGGACACTGGCTGTCAAATAAACTTTTCTCCCAAAAAGACCTCTTGGGGTCTTTATTTTTCAGCGTAGAATTGGTTTGCCCCTGCCTGTCCCTTTCATTGGCCGCAGATATGAGCAGCGACCCAGGGGTATAGAGGTATTCAAACCCTTTGGCAGGGAAAAAGTACTTCTTTTCAGCCCACTTGGGGGTGGGCCGGATGGAGGGCGGGGTTTGCCAGAGACCCTTGGTGATCTTTAGAACCTCTTTGTGTACCGGCAGCACGACCCATGAGGGGGCTGCTGCTGTAAACACATTGAACAGAGAATCAGACTGCTCTGCCATTTCCTCCACTTCTACACACAAGTTCGAAGCCACCCTTCTAAGTAACACTTGAGACTCCTTAAAGTCATCCGTGAACTGGCCTGTGAGATCAACCTGGCCTCCATCATTCCCTCCCTGGATCCTGGAGACTGATACGCTGCCCTCAACTTGAAGGATGTTTATTTTCATATCTACCTCATCCCAGGGCACAGATGGTTCCTCTGTTTTTATGGTGGGTTGGCGTCATTTCCAATTCATGGCACTGCCCTTTGGACTGTCATTGGCCGCATGGGTGTTCACAAAATGCATGGCACCAGTGGTTGCTTACCTGAGCCTTTGAGGTATCCGGGTCTATCTGTATCTCGATGATTGGGTCATCAAAGGCAGATCTCGGGATCCGTACAAAGGAGCCTCGATCTGGTATGTTCCACTTACCACGACCTGAGCCTGTTAATAAACTAAAAGAAATTGACTGGCGCAACGGATAGCGTTCATAGGGGTGACCCTCAACTGCATGTGAGCCAGAACCTTCCTTCCAGAGGCCAGTATCCAAGCCATGTAGGACCTGATTTCTCATGGGGCCACCCACTCACCATCGCTGGCACCTGCCCGAGGTTGTAGGCCGCATGGCACATGTACTTATATGGTCCGTCATGCCTGGCTCCATCTCCGGCCACTGCAAGTGTGGTTGGCATTGGTCTACATCCCTAATAGACATAATCTAGACCGGGTAGTCAGGGTCCCGGATCACATACAGCCATCCCTTGAATGGTGGTTGGGCCCGGATTGGTGTTGGCGGGCGTTCCCTTTGTGGCCCTGTCCGCTTTGCTGACCCTGGTCTCTGATGCCTTGATCCTGGGCTGAGGAGTCCACGTGGGCAAGCTCAGCATGCAAGGTCACTGCTAATAGGACAATCATTCCTTCTGCATAAACTTCAGAGAGCTAAAAAGCAGTTTGCTTAGCCTGCCAGGCTTTACTGCCCCCACCTGGAGGGCAAGGTGGTATAGTCCGATGATGGACAATACTGCCTCGATGTTTTACATCAACAATCAGGGCGGAGCCAGGTTGTCAGTCTTTGCTGAGAAGCACTCCATCTCTGGGACTTCTGTGTGCAACATGCAGTTCATCTGGTGGCTGCGCACCTTCCCGTGGCCAGGAATATATCACCTCAGCAGGACCTTCTCTTCTCTCCATGAGAGGTTGCTCCATCTGGAGGTGGTCAGTGTGATCTTCCAAAGGTGGAGAACTCTCCAGGTGGGCTTGTTCGCATCATGCCAGAACAGGAAGTGCCACGTGTTCTTCTTGATTTGGCAGATAGACGGGCTCCCTGTCAGATGCCTTTTTGCTCGCATGGTGGGGGGCTCTGATGTATGCCTTCCCACTGGTGCCGCTAATCCACAAGGTTCTTACAAAGATCAAACAGAACAAGGCAAAGGTAACCTTATAGCCCTGTCTTGGCCTTGCCAGCACTGGTTTGCTGTCAGACCTTTCGGTGGACCTTTCAGTGGCCATTCTGCTGCAGCTGCCTCTCTGTCCTAGAACCACGGCAGTCTTCTGCACCCAACTTGGCGGCACTGCACCTGACTGCCTCTCTGTGACATGTTGAATGTGGAAGAACAGGAGTGCTCGGCATGTGTCCAGAAGGTCATGTTGGGAAGCAGAAAGCCCTCCACCAAGGCAACCTACAAGGCTAAATGGAAAAGATTCATGTGCTTGACCTCGGACCAGGGTATCTGGCCCGAACAGGCCTTACTGCAGTCGATCCTGGACTACCTTCTGCATCTCAAGCTCCAGGGCCTGTCCCTGTCATCGATTATGGTCCACTTGGCCACTAATTCAGCCAACCACCCTCCATTCCAGGCTAGGTCAATCTTTTCTCACAACATGACGGTCCAGTTTTTGAAAGGTTTGGAGTGACTCTACCCCCACATCTGGGACCCGTTGCTCCCTGGGACCTGAATCTCATGCTGTCGTGGCTCATGGGTCTCCCCTTCAAGCCTCTGGCTTACTGCTCCCTTCTCCTTTCCTGGAAGGTTTCTTTCTTGGTTGCAATAACATCTGCCTGCAGGGTTTCTGAGATTAGGGCGCTTACCTCAGAGCCACCCTATACGGTGTTCTACAAGGACAAGATCCAGCTGCAGCTGCACCCAGCCTTCCTGCCCAAGGTAGTTGCACAGTTTCATGAGAGCCAGGACATATATTGTGACAAAGTTGCTCTTCTACCTTGGTGGGTCCTGCGCTTATTGGCAGATTTGCTCACCTCAGTGATCTTCCTCACAGTCTTGGTCAACTTCTCCTGTGTCTGATCAGGAGTGGGGAGGTTTGGGGTGAACCCAGGCCTGCCCTCTACTCCGGGTTCCAGCCCAGGGCCCTGTGGTTTGCAGCTGTCTATGATGCCTCCTGTAACAGCTGCATGACAGCTACAACTCCCTGGGCTACTTCCCCATGGCCTCCTCCAAACACCTTTATCTTCACCACAGGACCTTCCTCCTGGTGTCTGATAATGTTTGTACTCCTTAGTCCTCCAGCAGCACACCCTCTCACTCTCAGCTCCTTGTGCCTTTTGCTCCCAGCTCCTCACACGCACTTCCTCTCCTCTAGCTCCCCCTCGCCTGACTGGAGTGAGCTCCTTTTTAAACCCAGGTGCCCTGATTAGCCTGCCTTGATTGGCTGCAGGTGTTCTAATCAGCCTGTCTGTCTTAATTGGTTCTACCAGGTTCCTGATTACTCTAGTGCAGCCTCTGCTCTGGTCACTCAGGGAACAGAAAACTACTCATCCAGTGACCAGTATATTTGCCCTCTACCAGACTCCTGTACCCTACTGGTTTGGATCTGTCACAATATTTACTTGTCTTCTTTCCAAAAGCTCATAAGTTGGAGGAGGAGCACAAATTGCAATCTCTGGATGTCAAGAGAGCGCTAGCCTTCCACATCAAAAGGGCCAAGATGCTCTGTAAATTGATGCAGTTGTTCATTGTGGTGGCAGATAGGATGAAAGGTCATCCAGTGTCTGCTCAGAGATTTTCATCTTGGGTCACTGCCTGCATCCATTGCTGTTTATGATCTGGCAAAGGTGCCTTCACCAGCGATTGTAACTGCCCATTTGAGTAGGGCGCTCGGTAAGCATCCAAGTGCCAATCTATCCACATGTTTAAGTCTCATTATGCACTTATCCAGCAGGCCTGAGATTATGCTGGCTTCCGAATAACAGCGTTGCAAGCCGCACGTCCGTGAACTCTGAGCCCACCTCCATAGATACTGCTTGTTAGTCATGTAGAATAGAATCGACATGAACAAGCACTTGAAGAAGAAAAATGGTTACCTACCTTTTGTAACTGTTCTTCGAGATGTGTTACTCATGTCATTTCCATTACCCGCCCTCCTCCCCTCTGTTAGAGTTGCTGGCAAGAAGGAACTGAGAGGGTGTAGGGCTAGTGGCACCTAATATACTGACACATGAGTTGCAGCACTCCAGAGGGCACCACTACCAACCTTACGGAAACCGCTAAGGCAAAATTTTCCGATGACACTGCATATGAGCGTGCACACACCTAGAATGGAATGGACATGAGCAACGCATCTCAAAGAACAACAGTTACAAAAAGTAGGTAACCATTTTTTCTTAATGATCCTGTTCCATCAGTTACTTTGCTGCTAGAGTTGAGTTTATTGTTCATTTAGGGCCAAATCATCACTTGCAGCATCCAGCCCGAGTATCTAAGCTTGGGCAGATGTGAAGGGAGGGGCGCATTTTCCTTCCCTCACAGGGTCTAAAGCCATTCTGTGGAGGCTGCTTGACAGAAGTAGACCTCTAGGCCCTAGCTGAGGTTGTGGGGTGGGGAGGAGAAAGGGAAGGAGCCTCTGATTCTGGACCTTCCCCATTTGTAGGCAGCTCCCATTCTGTCCCCACACATGCCTTTTGCCCCCGATAAACTTTCCTGGAGTGGAGCTCTGTGCCATACAGGGGATGCATACCCCTTGTAACCTCCACAGCTCTGTCTTCATTATGAGCTGGGGTTGATTGATTCCCAGTTTGCTAGACGTATTCACGCTAGATCTCATCGAGCTAGTGTCCAAAAATAATAGTGTACCTGTGGGAACACTGGCAGTGGTGAGCAGTGACACAGGCTAGCAAAGCTGAACACAAACCCTCTTGAACTCCATGGATATGTGCTGTGGGTAGCTAGCCTGTGTCACTGCTGCCTGCACTGCTGTGGCTACACTACTGTTTTTAGCACACTAGTTCGATGAGATGTAGACATATACATGAGTGGGGAATCACACCCCTAGCTCATAGTGTAGCCGTAGCCTCCCTTGCACAGTCAGACTGTCAACTGCACAGAAGCAAAAGCAGCATTAGTCCCTTGACTGGAAGTGAAAAATGCCAGGATATACTGCTAAGCACAGTGTGCTAGCCTAACAGCCTTGTGAACAATGTGTCCTTTACTGAGCTGGGCATATCTAATGTGTACATTCTGGCATAACTTTTATTCTATAGGTGAGAATGTAACTAGAAAGACATGTAATATGTGAAATAGAAAAACTCTTAGCACATTTTTCCCCAAATTAATCTAGGAAATTTCCCTGACTATACATTTTCCCCTTGTCTTATCATTTGAAGAATGATGGAATAGCATATGAACATAGATAATTTAGAGTGTTGCCTCACACTTCCTAAGTGTGAATCAACCTGTTATGCAAAATCTGACACTTTTGATTAGCCCAGAGATGCCAATGTAAGACTAGTGATATTTTATTAATCATTGTGTGTTCAAATTTTTCTTATTATAAAATGCTACAAGAAAACTTGCAAAAAAAACATTGGGTGTGAAATAACACTTGTGCAGATGAGTCTCAGGTGCATAACAGGACATCCTGATTAGTTTGTGCTATTTTATTTTTAAAGCAGTTTCCAAAGTAGATTCATGTAGCAAGTCCAAAAATCTGCCTGCAGAAATACAGTTTAAACAGCAGTATAATGTATGCTATGCGTTAGTTATTTAGCTGAATGAAGAACTGGTAAAGGAGCCTATAACTAATTATAATAAAGATCACAAGCAAAATGCACATTATTTTTATCATTTGAGAATTTTTATTTTAACTTCACTAGGATGCTTGTGAAATGTGTTAAACAGCCTTAGGCTAACATTTTCAAAAGCATTGACTCATTTTGGAGGCCTGAGTTTTTGGTTGTCAAACTTGAGACACTCAAGGGCCTGATTTTAATAATTGCTGAATCCTACAACTGCAACTGAAGTCAATAGCAGCTACAAGATACTCAGGGCTAGAGCTGGTCAAGAATCATTGTGATGAAACTTTTGTTTGGTTTGAAAATGCCAACGAAATTCACTGAAACTAAAACTTTTTGAAGAAAAGTATTGGTTTCAATGAAACTTCTATCAGGAAGGTTTCTCAGGTCCAGGATGGAATTTTTGGTCAGTGAGAGAGAGATGAAAAAAAGCTAGTAACCTGGTGATTGATTACAGTGGTCACATGGGATGGAGGAGACCCAATTTCAAGTCCCTTCTCTGAATCAGGTAGATCAGGGGCCTCCCATATCCCATGTGAGCGCCCTAACAACTGGACTATTGGCTATTCTGAGGTGGGTAATGTTTCTCTCTGTCTTTTCTCTCCTCTTCTCACCCTAACACCCCTGTCACACACACACCCCAAAATCAAAAGTTCTTAGTTTTGTTCCAATGCAGAATGACAATAAATATCAAAACCTCTTTTCTTTTCTTTTTTTCGCTAAAGGGAATTGTTTTCCAGCCAGCTGTACTCAGGACCTCTAAACTTTACCTTAGACCTTGATCCATCACGTGCTTCATTGCACATTGGGCTACAGAACCTCTAAAACACAGGCCTAATTGTGTGGTAGGGAGCCGAAAATCAAGGTATCTAAAATTAGTGAGCACGTTTAATAAGACTGGCCACAGAGAATGATATCTTTGATTCATCAGTACAGCAGGGGCAGCTGCATGAAAGCTTCCCCATGTGCTGGTATCAATGTGCTTCCTTCTGTGTCAAGGAAACAACTTCTGGGAATGAAAGGTAGTTCAGTTTCCATGCCTTTGGACTCTGCCAATTTGTGTGATGTGATGTAGAAATCAGTCCATTATGAAGTTAATTGAAACAATGAATCCCATGAAGACATTATGGCTGTTTAGTTACTTAAGATAACTAACGATTTGTCACTACCCTCAGTGGTGGCCTTAAATCTGTGAATCCTATGTGTTTGCAGCACAAATACCTAACCCACTACACATAATGCGATCCAAGATTCCTTGCTCAGTATCACATCTGACTTCAATAATATCAGTTTGAGGCAGCTAGTCCCTAGCTGCCATCCCTGATCTTTCATTTGGAATATCCTCCTTTGGTCCCACCACCTGGCATCACAGCCCACTGGAGGAAAGCATCACCAGATGCAGTGAAGTCTTAATTTTCGAAGGAGAACAGCCCACCATAGTTTAGTGAGGGAGACAGCAGGTAGGTGGTTGAGGCAGGAGGGAGGGAAGTGGATACATGGGCATGAAAGGATCAGATTATGGGTAGGGAAAAGAAGGGCCCCAGGCATGTTTGCATATAAGTCAACAACCTAAATATGAACAAAAACTGTTTCGGTTTTCTTGATGATCTCTTGTCTTCTCTCTGACTTTTTTTTTTCTGTCCCATCTTGTGATATCAATGTGCCCTAGAATAGCAGAATATATAACTATAGAGTTTGCACTGCAATTTGTGTTTCCAGGTTTTCAATACCTTTTCCCTGGTTTCCTTTATAGTAATCTTGATGTAAACGGACTCTATTAGGCACCGTAATGAATCTTTGGCTGGTGATTAATAGGACAAGAGTGCCTGACAAAATCTTGTTCATTCAGGTAGAAACGGTAGCAGTTATTTTCAGCCCATCATGTCTTACTGACAAGGATTCTATTTTTACTTCAGATGTATCAGCATGGGATTTAGAGTCTTGGCTTCAGATTAGATTTCTGATTTAAAAGTCTACCAAAATTTAATACATTGTCAAGATAGAACTATGGGCTAGATTTTGCTTTTAGTCCAGTGTAGGAGACAGTGCATTGGTGAACCAAGCCCAGAGCAGCGCAGGGAAGGAAGTGTGTCTCCAAGACGCATTATTCTCTCCTCATGCTTTCACTTGGATGCTCTAGCTCCAGAGAGGTGGTTATTTGTTGCTGGAATGTTCCCATTCCTCACCAGCTCACCTCTGCTGGTGCTTGCTTCAGGCATGGAGGAGGATATGTAGAGTGTATGGCATTTTGTCTTGTCATAGTCCAATTTAGCTGTAGCCTTGTGACCAGGGACCATGTCTTTACTTACTATGTGAAGAATCATGCACACTTATGGTGTTCTGTACATATGGTAAATAATAATTACATAACCTATACATATCCTCATATAGGGCTACAGTATGTCCTGGACTATGCAGCCACCCAGAGACCTATGGGGCAGAAAGACTTTCACTTATTCCCTTGCATGTCCTCCACAGACCCACTACTGCTTCATCCCTCACAGAATCCCTGACATCTGCTGGAGCAGGGAGAGTAGCAGATCTGTGGAGGCCATGCGGGGGCTTAAAGAAAGGTCTTATTATCCCTTAGGTCTCTGAATGGCTTTGCAGTCCAGGACATAATCTAGCACAACATATGTATATAGGTGTATGTAATTTATTATTGTTCATTTATTAAATGTTAATTATTATTAAACATGTGTATATAGCATTATAACTGTTAATGATTCTTTACATAATAAAGACATGGTACCTGCCCCCAAAAGCTAAGAAGTTAAATTGACTGACAAAACAGAATGCTGCAGGAAATGGAATAAGGCAAGGGAGGCAGAAGGAAATAATCTCCATGGTTGGTAGAGCACCTAAGTCAATTCTGAGGGTGTTTTTAGCAATTTAAAAAAAATTGAATGTAAAAAGTATATATTTGGGTATATGATTTATTACAGTATTTCCAATTCAGTTAATCACTGTATATAATTGAGTGGGATTATTCTTGAATCTCTGTACCTGCACAAAAACACTACCAAGTTAGTTTGAAGATTATAATTGTGCTATGTTGTCAAGGAATATGCAATACATTTATTTTCCAACTAACTTTTAACTTGTTCTCATTAAATACAAAAAAAGGTCTTAAACAGATATACCATCTTTCCTCCTGAAGGTTCCCAAAATACTTTAGTGGGTATTGGATTGGTTCCATAATCTCTGAAGTCAGGGAAAAGACTCCCATTGACTTCACTGGGTTTTGGATCAGGTTTTATGAGCAATATCCTTTTTCTCAGATTTTGCACAAAGTTTCTACAAGATTTTATCATTTGTGGGGCCCAGCTGGTCCCAAGTATCTCTCTCTGGGCCCCAGTAAATTTACAGATTTTGAATTTTTGTGATCTATTATGCTCTGGAATTTCTTTGTCTGAGCCCCATATTTGAAAGGTGTTGTTCTCCCACAAAATGGGGAATATTTGTCACAGTTTGTGTGACATTAACTGTGGATTTTAATTATGGATTGATCCGAATAGATGTATTCAGAAGCCTGCGTTGGGTACAACTTCCCAGTTGTGCCTTATGTCTTTTTCTTTATTCTTCAAAGGGCACATTTTATGTTCTGATGCACTGGTGGTAATAAACTTTTTAAAATAAAAATAAAAACATTTGTTCGTGACCATGGCTGCATTGCAAAAAACTAATTTAAGCATTGTCAGGCAGGTCAGTTGCCATCGCAACACTAAAACACCAGTGATAAATCAACACCAAAAGCAGTAATAAAATAAGAGTGCATAACACGAACAGTGAACAGTGCAATATAGTGAGGCCAGTGCAAACAAACACATTCCCTATTTTTGCATGTCCCCTGTCCAACACTCACTGCATTTTTTTTTTGGTCTTCTAACTCAGCTGTGGAATACCATTTTTAAATTAAGAGTGGTGTAGAAGGAAAACACACACATGATTTTCCTTTAAAAATTGTATGGATTTCCAGCCTACCACATATAGAGCTGATCTGTGGAAATGATGGTTTTCAGTAATTAAATTCAGTATTTCTAGGGTTCACATAGATATGCTAATAATACCATTAATTGTCTCTCTGTATATATGTAAATCCGCAGCCCAGATGTTGCATCATTTGCAAATCTTGCAATTAAAATCTTGCAGTTATGCAAAGGGGCAGCAGACTGTAAAATGGGTAAAATCACTTGGCTACATTACCATGGCAACACAGTGACCTTCATTCAATTAGTTACAACTGAAGATCCAGCTATTAATTATAATGGTCAAAAATGGATGTAGTCTGGATCTCCCTTTACCTTCTTAATATGGACATTTCTCACTCATCGTTAGTCTTTGACTGCAAGAGGCAAGGATCCAAACCTGAAACATTGAAAGTGATAGTGCTTAAACAGTGATGGAGGGTGGGGGAGGGGAGATAGTGAAGTAATCTCATTTATCAGCTGTATTCAAGATACTTTTTAACTTGTAGTCTAAAGCACTCTGTCAGGCAAGCTTCAAAGTGAATATTCATTATTGCTCATTTTAGCTATTGAACTCTCTAGATTATGTGTGTCAGCAATTATCTCTCACTTTAGAAAGCCACTGTTAATTAGGGCCAAGCTAATCTCCATGGGACCCTTGAAACACATAGATGCCTCCCTTTGCCAGAGTTCTACATTTTGCAGCAACAGAGTTATCATTTTCTTGGCAGGGTATCAAAGAAAAGTTGTCTGTTAATTACAGAAGACACTTACATATTGACACAAGAACAGTCCTAGTACAATAAACTCCAGAAGTATAGTAAATAGAGGCGTATCAAGACTGTATTAAATTAGGTTAAAGGTCAACTGTCTCACCAGAATTTATTTTGATTATGCTAATAAATGTAATGTTTGACACTGTGACATATTAAAATTATTTGAAATTTCCTAACTCAGCATTTCAGCTAATTAGTGATTAGAAAAGAGGAAGGAATTTCATTTGGCATGGTTTTTTTTGTATTCAGGCAAAACAGGTTGAAAAAGCATATTCAGTATTTGTCTAATCTATGTTGATTGACATTTCAGAGAGATCTGTTTATACCTTGGAATTTATTTTCTGGATATTTCCTGTTTTTAACTAGCACAATAATTAATTCATGACTGAAGAGGGAGAGTGAACAGGACTGTCTGGTGGGGGGAAGGAAGTTTGGAAGTTTTCTGACAGGACTCAATATTGAGTGTTAGCCAGCTTTAAAGCCCGTTGAAAAAAATGGCGGTATTGCAACTGACTTCAGTAATACAGCTGTTATGGTGGCTAGTGCCCGCACAGGTGTATCAAGGTGGAGAAAGTACAAATTTGTATCTACGATTGGTTTAATGCAACAATTTAGTGCACAGATCAGTGTGGTATAAAATCTTCATTTACATGAGTCCATTTCAAGTGGCAAAATTACAGGTCGGTTGAGCCAATTAAACTTTTAAACATCCAATCACCATCATATATTTAATTTATGCAACCTATTTTAGAGAGAAGCCATTTAAAAAAATTTACCTTACAGATTTGAAGGTTTTATATTGACATTATTTTAATATCCTTTTACCTCTAAACTATGCTTTTGTATCAAGTTACATTTTATAATAACCTTTAGAGCAGTGGTTCCCAAACTTGTTCCGCCTCTTGTGCAGGGAAAGCCCCTGGCGGGCTGGGCCTGTTTGTTTACCTGCCACGTCCACAGGTTCGGCCGATCGCGGCTCCCAGCGGCAGCCAGTACATCCTCATCCTGCACCACTTCCAGCAGCTCCCATTCGCCTGGAGCAGTGAACCACAGCCACTGGGAGCCGCGATCGGCTGAACCTGCGGACACGGCAGGTAAACAAAACAGCTTGGCCTGCCAGGGGCTTTCTCCGCACAAGCAGTGGAACAAGTTTGGGAACCACTGCTTTAGAGAGTTTAAATGCCTTAATCACATCCCTTCTTAACCATCTGCTGAAGTTTAAATCAGTTTTATCAGTTTCTCCTCATGTAAACCTTCCTTGATGTTCATCAACTTAGTTTTCCACTTGCTTAAATAAAAATATGGCCCCTGTTGGAAGTTCAGATGTCTGAGATGTCCCTGTAAAGCAGAGCGCAATTGAGGAGATTTAAGGTACAAAATAATGGCCAGATCCTGCAACTGTTACGTGAATAATGCTTTTATATTACTTGCTGCTGCTTCTTCCTCTTATCCCATCATCGGGGTTGGGTAATCGTACAAGCATCCACCATCATCATCTGTTTGAGGTTCTTACCATCTTCTTCGACGCAATCTGTCCATTGATTCTTTGGTTTTCCTCAGGGTTTCTTTTCTACCACCCTCTGCTGCTGTGCTATCTTCACTAGGTCCTCTTCATTCATGCTCAGTATGTGTCTGAACCAGGAAAGTCATGCTTCCTGGCTTTTGTCAGCCACATCAGACTTTGACTTCCATATTAATGCTTTCATTTCAAAATCTGTCCCCTCATAAAAACATAATGTGAGAACATAAGAATGGCCATACTGGGTCAGACCAAAGGTCCATCCAGCCCAGTATCCTGTCTACTGACAGTGGCCAAAGTCAGGTGCCCCAGAGGGAGTGAACCTAACAAGTGGTGATCAAGTGATCTCTCTCCTGCCATCCATCTCCACCCTCTGACAAACAGAGGCTAGGGACACCATTCCTTACCCATCCTCATCAATAGCCATTAATGGACTTAACCTCCATGGATTTATCTAGTTCTCTTTTAAACCCTGTTATAGTCCTAGCCTTCACACCCTCCTCAGGTAAGGAGTTCCACAGGATGACTGTACACTGTGTGAAGAAGAACTTCCTTTTATTTGTTTTAAACCTGCTGCCCATTAATTTCATTTGGTGGCCCCTAGTTCTTATAAGAGGGGAACAAGTAAATAACTTTTCCTTATTCACTTTCTCCACACCACTCATGATTTTATATACCTCTATCATATCCCCCCTTAGTCTCTGCTTTTCCAAGCTGAAAAGTCCTAGCCTCTTTAATCTCTCCTCATATGGGACCCGTTCCAAACCCCCTAATCATTTTAGTTGCTCTTCTCTGAACCTTTTTCTAATTCCAGTATACCTTTTTTGAGATGAGGAAACCACATCTGTATGCAGTATTCAAGATGTGGGTGTAACATGGATTTATAGAAGGGCAATAAGATATTCTCCATCTTATTCTCTATCCCTTTTTTAATGATTCCTAAAATCCTGTTTGATTTTTTTGACTGCCACTGCACACTGCGTGGACATCTTCAGAGAACTATCCAGGATGACTCTAAGATCTCTTTCCTGATTAGCTGTAGCTAAATTAGCCTCCATCATATTGTATGTATAGTTGGGGTTATTTTTTCCAATGTGCATTACTTTACATTTATCCACATTAAATTTCATTTGCCATTTTGTTGCCCAATCACTTAGTTTTGTGAGATCTTTTTGAAGTTCTTCACAGTCTGCTTTGGTCTTAACTATCTTGAGCAGTTTAGTATATCTGCAAACTTTGCCACCTCACCGTTTACCCCTTTCTCCAGATCACAATAAACACAATAAAAACAGCTCATGTAACTGTTCTTATTGTTTCAAGGCTTCTCTTCTCAAACACCTGTAGGCATTGAACCTGCCATCTCTTTACTGCCCATGCTTCTGTGCCATACACTGATTGTGGGGGGCAGCATTGTTCTATGCAGTTGCGCTTTCAATCTCAGTGGCATACACATGTAATACACAACACCTGAGTGTTATTCCACACTCCCCAGTCTGCACTGTATCTCATGTTCAAGCTCATTGTGACATTGCACTCCATATGTTTTATGGAAATATACTTATGAGTGTGAATATGATGTAACTGGAATATGCTTTATGAAAAAGGTCTCTTGTAAGGTATCATAACAAAGGTTATAACCTACTGAATATATTCCTCCTAATTGTATGCATGTATCATTCTTGAATCTGAAGCTAGAAATATGAAGTATAACTCTGAGGTCCTATTGTAAACTGTGGGTTTAGAATCTTGATGGCTCCCATTGCCTAGGACAATTGGTTGTAAATGGTTTATTTACCGGCACGCCTTTCTGTGTACATGTGGGCCAACCCAGGAAGAATGGAGACTAGTGGTCTTACAGTGACATGTGACCATGTCACATGATACTGGAATCCATCTTAATCCTTGTACTTTTCCATTGATGAGGTGGGGGTGGGGACAAATATAGACAAAAGATTCCTCCTTTGTGCTAAAGCTATAAAAGGGGTTGGAGCAGGACAAAAGGGGCAGCCAGTCATGAGTAAACCCCTGCTTACCACCTAAAATGTCTGATGGATCTAACAAAGACTGTACCAGGGAAAAGGATTGGCCTAGGCTACGAAGGAGTCTAGTCTGTGAAAGAAGCATATTGGAACATCTTTGAGGGTGAGATGTTACCTGTAATCAGTTTCTTAATTTATTAGGCTTAGACTTTCATGCTTTATTTTGCTCTGTGACTTGCTTTCTTCTGTCTCTTATTACTTGAAACCACTTAAATCCTACTTTTTATACTTAATAAAATCACTTTTGTGTATTAGTAAACCAAGAGTAAGTGATTAATACCGGGGGGACCAAACAGCTGTGCATATCTCTCTATCAATGTTATAGAGAGCGGACAATTCATGAATTTACCCAGCATAAGCTGTATACAGAGTAAAACAGATGTATTTGGCATTTGGATCCCACTGGGAACTGGATGTCTGGGTGCTGGAGACACATAATCTGCTGAGCTGTTTTCAGTTAAGTATGCAGCTTTGGGGGCGTAGACCAGACTCTGGGTCTGTGTTGAAGCAAGCTAGCATGTTTGGCTCAACAAGACAGGGTTCTGGAAATCCCAATCTGGCAGTGAAAATGGGTTCAGAGATAATTTCAACACATCAGGTGACAGTCCCAAGGGTTTCTCTGTGACCGAACCCATTACATTCGTCATCATCTGTAACCCAGCTCCCTAGGTACTTAGGCGCCACAAGCCTGGGAGGCGGGAGAAGTGAAGCAGCCATGGCATGCTCGGGGAGGAGGCAGGGCAGGGGTGAGCTGGGACGGGGAGTTCCCTTGCATGCCACCCCTTCCCCTTACTTGCTGCAGGCGGCCCTCCTCGCACTCCACTGCCCCAGCTCCCTCCGCCTAAATGCCGGTGGCGACCGGAGCGGCCGAAGATCCGGCCGCTGCGGTCGCTGCCGAAGAAAATGCCGCCCCTCAAATCCTAGTGCCCTAGGTGATCGCCTAAATGGTTGCACCGGCCCTGGATAGAGACATTGTAAGGCCTGGGTCAAAGGCATGCCACCCATAGGGGCCCCCAGCTGGGCTGAAGACATTTTCTTCTGTGGGCACATTGGACTATATACATTTTGTTGGACTTATTATCATGGAAGAGGGAGAACTCAATTAGTGACCTGAGTGAAGGGCCATGTCACGCCCTACAGATAGGTGGATTGCCACAGTGTTGGAGTGATTGGTGGATGTATGAGGATTACTTGTGATGAAGCAGAGCTGGGATTTGGTGACCTAACCACTAGCGGGTACCACCAATAAGCTTAGTCTCCATCACATCTTGTATATCCAACACTTCCATAGTGTGGCTCTGTCCCTTTCTAGTGCCTGGACAACATACAGTTTTATAAGTGAATTTCTGGTTTCAAATCCCCACTTCTGACAACAGGTGTCATATTACAATTGGATGCCCAGGTGAGGATTTGAGCTGCAGTGGAACTCTGAGTCTTGGGATGAGTTTCCCTAACCAAAGGAATTATGTAACCCACACTTACACAAACAGCATACACGCATTTCCCCCCTTGGCTTTTAGAACCAAATATGTTTATGTCAAGGGTATGATGAGGCCTAGATTGTACCATTTGCACAAAACACTAGGTAGGGAGCAGGGCACAGCCACTTTCCCCATGGGGAGCACTAAGAGAGTGAGCTTCAAGAGGTACAATATTTCCTATTGCACATTTGGTATGTTTACACTGGAAAATAATAATAAAAAAAAAGTTTGTTCTTAATGTGGGTTAAAACAGCAGTGAAGACATGCCAACTTATCTTTTAACTGAGTTAGCAGCTTGAGTTCCATTCCATACTCCATTATATGCTTAAATTTGAGTTGCTAACCCGAGTTAAAAGCCAAGTAAGTTATAGTTAACCCCAGTTAAGAACACACCTTTTTGAAATATAGACATATCCATAGTGTATGAACACTCTACAGTGGCTGTAAAGATAGTGTAGCTCTCTCCCCATGGTGCACAGGCTGCTCTCTGTTAGCTGCTACAGAAGGTGTGGGAAGCATATCCATGATCTTATGTTATCCTTTCTCAATGATTCACATCTTAGAGGGAGCAAGAATTAAGCAGTTTCTGATCCCATATTGTGATTGGCTCCTATGTGGGCAGTGCAAGAGAGGATATAGGGATCTCCTTGCCTATAAACACACAAGGGTAGATCACAGTCTAGCCCTTACATATTCTGTAATTTACAGTGGTTTTTAGAAGAATTTTTGCATATGTGCAGCCTGCCTGCAAATAGAATCAGACCTACATAAATAGAAATGTTAAAGTACAATCTCTTCCTACATTATGCAGTATATTATACTATGATGCTGCATACACACACAGTGGTCCTTTTTCTATATAAATTAGTTATGATATAAACCTAAATTATAGCTAAAATGGGACTAAGAAAGTCCAACCTTGTTAGGAAAGGTTGGCTCACAGTGACCCAAATGTCTGACCTGATATTGCTCTCATTGCTAGTAGTCACCCCACAAGCATTATCAAAGAAATTTAAAGTGCTAATTCATAGTGACATAATTAGAACATTAGTAAACTTGGCTAGCTGGGCACTGCAAGTCATTGTGTTTATATGCAGTAATGTAAGAAGAGTATTAAAGCTCTAAAACTTTAAGAAGCAATAAATTGCAGGTTCATTTTGAGGTGCATTACAAGCACATGGAAAATGTGGGTTTTTTTGCTTTTTAAGTTGCTACTGTGTTATGATACCAGGTTTTCTGAAGCTTTGACATTGAAGAATTCTAAAGAGAATCTTAAAGACAACACAGGGAATAAAACTGTGCTTGGCATACCTAACAGCTCCCTGCTAGATCAAACTGCCACACATATTACTCTGAACATCAGTAGACATAGCTTAGTCCCATCAATAGTTTGCTGACCTGTGCTGTGATAACATTTCCATCTCCTGAGTACGCAGTATGTGACATTTTGCAAATAGATTTAACAGGGAAAAACTGACACTTATCCTGCTTGTTGGTGCATGGTGGACAGTGCCAAGCATATTGATTGGGCAGCAGACTCTCTTCTACTGAGTGATTGCCATCGTTGACATCAGTGGTCTTTGAACTGCATGGTATCTCAGTCTAGTGAGATCAATCAAGTCTCAGCAATACAAACACAGACCAATAAAATGGAACAATAAAAAGGCTTTTGAGATTGCCTTGGCACAAGCACATCTCCACAAAAGGGAGAAATTCTGCTTTAGGCTCACTGACAAGGAATTTAGTTGTCTTCTTTCTAGAGTAGCATTTCATTGTATGAGATAATAAAAGCTTTGAGAGCAGGTAGCATAATAATTTCTCTAACCATAGTTTGCCTCAAGTTAGGCCTAAAGGCCAAAGTTCAAATTACAATTTTTTTTGGTCATGCAGAATAAATGTATGAATTTTTTGAGCAGCACCTAAGGCTGAGTGACTAGCCATCCTAAATAATATTTCATTATAAATTTAGGTCCCATTTTGATTTGCAAATCATTTGAAAGCTGATTCCAATTTTCTCTGCATTTATTAATTATTCCTATCATTAGTAATCACCAAAAAGTTTGGATTAATGGTATTGAGATTGCAGTTTGATTGCCAGTTCTTCACATAAGCTATCCACTAACTATCACTTGGGCTATGTGGTTGTTGATCTAAGCTGCAGTCTGCTCTCTGATTTGATGATTGAAACACTTACTAGTCATTAGCATGAAGTCTTAAGTAGTAACCAGTAATGTACTGGTGTGAGTATGCAGATGAATAATTATAATGATTTGTGCTAGAATTCAAAACGGTGGCTGTCTGAATTTTCACAAACAATTAATAGCATGAAACCAAACTCAGAACTTTTGTTAAAAATATTTCTTGCCTATTTGTTCATGATTTGATGAGCTCCAACAGTTTGTTTTATATATACAATATACATATTTAACTCATGAAAAGTGCTTGTCTTCTAATTGAGCTGCAATTAGCACTTTACATGCATCTTCATTTGTGTCTTCTCTTCCAAAATCCAGTCTTCCATACCAGACTCTTACTGGGCATAACCCTTCCTCTTGGGGTCTGTATTCTTGATTATCTTTAGCCTTTCTCATGAGTCCAGCATCCTCCTAAGCCCTAATCAATCCCTTCTAGTCCCCTGTTGATGGGGTGGCTGTTTCATCTCCCACGTTAGCAGCATAGCATGAACCCACACTCGCCTTCCAACATGCATTCTAATCCGAACAACCTAAACAACTGGGCTGTCTGCCTTACCTGTAACCCTACACTGTCTGTCCTTTCCAGGACCGCCTCTTATATATTCAGCCTAGCCCTAGACCTCCACACTGGCCTATTAATGGCTGTTCTCCCAATCATTAATGGAGCATTCATTCCTAGGCCTGCTTTCCCTGGAGCCTCTCTCCTGAATACCCACAGTCTGCCTTCCTACATCCAAGACAGCCTTATTCTTAGTCACATGTTCCATGATCCTTGTACTGTCATTATTTCTATCTGGAAGGCAGGCTACTGCTCTCACAGATGAGGCTGAGGCCACTCTGGCTAGGCCTGTTATTCCTCAGAGGCAAGGTTGTTGCTTTTATTTATTTATTTATTTGGGGGGGGGGAGGATGACAGGGGACCATGTTATAGAGAACAGCAGCTTGAATTTTTGTAGCAGTTGGTCAAAGCAAAGCAGCAGGCAACATGGCCTTACAGGAAGTAGGATCCAAACCAACCAGGCTCTCACCCATTGAAACTTGAGTGCAAAGCCATAACCATTCAGCCATTCTGATGAGTATCCAAGGCAAACTCCTTTAAAGGGCCAGTTCACCATTATAATACACATATAATAGAGCCCTTAAAAAGAAATGGCATTCAAAAAACAAAATGGAGACATAGCCACAATTTGGCACAGATAGCTTAATCAATCCTACCAAATTTGCAAGTGCAGTGGACCTCCTTAAAGCTAGTGCAACAAGAGCATGTCAGAAATGTAGAGGGAGGGGAGGAAAGGAAATGCAACATTATTTCATGAACTTACGTTCCCATTTTTTCATTGAAATGTCATTTATATTTACATTTTCTGTCTATCTCTCACTTACTCCTCTAGGGACAGATTGAAATGGTAGAGATTTGTTCAGCATTCATGCTAGTAGTGTGAGGTACAAGCTGCTTTGTGCAGCACCTCGGGCAAAAACATGCTGACCACTTCTGGACATGTTGCCTACTGACCTCCCACTGAATTAAACAAAAGCTTTCCCACGTTTGGCATGGAGCAACTCTTTGAGGTAGTCTGTGGGAGTGAAAGTCACACACTGAATCTTGGGCCTAGAAGATGGTAGTCTAACTGAGTGGCTTCACAAGGGCCCCAGATCTATTTGAAACAGACCAGGAAAGGGTTGGATGGTTAGGCTTGAAATAGTACATCAGATACAACACACACACACACACACACACCAACTTTCCAATGTGCCAGGAGGTCCTTGACCCCTCTTCCACCCCACTTTGCCTCTTCCTGTCCTGTTCCGCCCCTCCCCCAAGTGCGCCTTGCCCTCACTCCTCCCCCTCCCATCAAGTGCTTCCTGCATGCTGCAGAACAGCTGACTGCACTGGGCCGGGAGGTGCTGGGGGAGAAGGGTGAACTGATAAGGGGGGCTGCCGGTGGGTGCTAAGCCTATGCTCTGTGCCTATGCACAGAGATCCAGATCTGAACTTCACAACTTGGCCTGTGTGGACCAAACTGGATCTCTGAATCCAACCATCCACCAAATGAAAGGGAACACTAAATTTGGATCTTAATTTTAATTTCATGACTCTGGCTTTCACTAATGTAAACAAGCTACCCCGACTCAAAAATGTTGGTCTGAACTAGTGAAATTCCGTCATCTAGCAATCACATACCCAAGAGCTACTGTATTTAAGACACTTAGAGCCCTGTTTAAGAATTAAGAGTTGTGTTAAAATATCAAGGAGAGTTCAACTTTGATTAACAGAAACATACATATTTAATCAAATTCACAAGATGGCTAGAAATATATAGGTATTAAACCTTCCAAAATATTCTTACTGTAGGGGGTATGTAAACCTAAAATGAACCTTCTGCAAACTCTTCTCTCTCAAATAAGTATTGTCCTTCTCTGTCTCAGAGTTTATGCAACATCTGTGAAAATTATGTTTCTAACCATGGTATTAGAAAGTATTCTTTATCAAACAGATTTTATAGTAGGGGAAATGTCAAATAATGTGTGTATGTTAAGATGAATGGACAAAAATCACTGTTTAGATATTATGGTGTTCGATGCTATAGAAAAATCTTAGCAAATATTTCTTTCAAGTATAGTCAGTTCCTATTATATTGCCAGTAAAAGCTGCTGCTTTTTAATCAAGCCATGACATTTCTTTAACAGCAAGGTCAACTTCAGCTCCCTAAGGATCTGATTAATGGAAAAGTTACACACCATCCCCTGTACAAAGTACTGTATAAGTTTTCAGTGCTGTATCAGATCCCTTACTGGGCAAGTGATGGGTTCACCTTACAAAATAATAGATTCACTCAAAAAGACATAACTATATGCAAATATATTTTAAATATAAATCAATTAAAAAAATCTAAATTAGGGTCACTTAAGTTGAAGCTGTACCAAGACTTCAGCAGGTGACACTGGATTTTCCTACATTAATTAAAGTTCAGGAATAAAGTACAATTGACATAGTAACCCATCTCTCACAAACTTCACCAAAGGTATAAGGAGGATACATGCACTTCAATCAGCATTAATTCTAAAGGCAAAAAAGAGAGAGATCCATATAGAAACACTGTACATTATTTCCTTCCACTAGACATTTACAACACTAATTGCTGGCATCAGATATTTCCTTATTGTCTGTGATGCGAACTTTCCCCCTTGGCATATTCAGACAGTCTTTTAAAAAAGAAAGAGAATGAGAGAGAGAGAGAGAGAGAGAATTTTATTGAACACTGGCCTTGTAGTTATTGCTCTGAGATATCATAGATATGAGAGAGTCAGGATCAGTTTTTTGATCCACTGGCTAAGAACACTGTGAAGGCAGCATACTCTCACCTCAAGAGCGTGATGTCATTCTATAGATCACCTAGCACTTAAATACCATAGGGATAGCTGCAACTAATATTCACAAATACAGGTAGAAAAAAGCAGAATTACTTTGATTTGTTTGTTGAGTAATGGATTTGGAAATATTTATGCAATATATTTTCTCATTAACCTCCAGGGTATGTCTACACACCAACTAGACACCCGCGGCTGGCGCGTGCTAGCCAGCTGAGGCTCAGGCTGCAGGCCTGTTTCATTGCTGTGTAGATTTCCAGGCTGGAGGTGGAAGGGTCCCAGTGCCCAGTACCAGCCGTGGGTTTTTCTTTGTGTGTAGATGTACCCTTAGTAATTCTAAAAAAATGTAATAGCCAACTTCTGCCCTTACACAGGTTTATTGCTTCTGTTAAAGTTGTGCTTGTCTATCTGAGGGCAGAATTTGGCTCTAAAGTTGCTGGTAAGGCCCCCCAGCATAGAAATAATGCTGTGGAAGGTGTAGGGCCAGCATGACTAGCCCTATGGCCCCTCCAAAGGAGCTACCTGATGCAAGGTTCTGCTGGTTTCATTGTTGGGGGATGGAAATTTGGCTAGGGCATTGCTATGCCCTGACTGTTCTCAAGTACTAGAATGGCCCATTGGGATGTTGGCAGCTGGGTGCAAAGTGAACATTTCTTTGCATCTGAATGAAATATCATTGCTCTGAAAGGAGACAGCAGCTTTAAATTCTTGCTGGGAATCCACAGCCAACAGATTTCCTGTGCTTTAGCCTGGGCTTCTTTCTGACTGCCCACCCAAGCTCTCTCAGGTCCAGGGTAGGAATGATAGAGGATTTATACTATTGCACATCCCAACCCATGGCAGGCTTCAGTTGCCAGGAGCTATAGCCTTCGTCCTGCTGGTGGAAATCAGCAAGTAGCTCAGGCTGGAATAGTTTTAGTATTAGGTATCTTCTGAAAAATGCAGTGAATTTATAAATTAGATAATGTCATACAAATCCAGCAACAGATTTATACAATTCTATCATTTTGGTTTTAATTTAAAGATTATGCCAATAAGTTCTAAACAAAATGTTTCACTTTCCACAGGACATTCATTTTGCTCTTTTAAAATATTGGTTGCTCAAAAAAACTAATATTAGATGCAGCAGCATCTGTTTTTCAGTTTTGCTTTCATCTAATTTTACAGCTGGATTGTCTGAGCCACAAGAAGGTCAAGTGATTTGCCCCTATTCTGCCAATGAATTTATGGCATATGTCTGACAAAACAGAGCCTGTATACTTGCCAGAAATATGGTGCACATTTAAATGTATTGTTAAAGTAATGGTACTTGTTTTTTTTCTAGGAAAAGATAATTATTTAAATGATTTCATATTGTCCTAAGTTAGGGATATAAATTAATGCCACTAATTTCTCACCATGCTCTTAACCAGAGCTTTTTGAAATAGAGGTATTTTTTCCTCTGCTTTTTCACAGGAAAAAAAATTGATTCAATTTCCCCTAGGACATTTTGAAATAAAATGAAATAAAAAAAATAATTTCAAATTTCCCATGGGAAATTGAATTGAAACCAAGTGTCAAAATGGCATGAACATTTTCAGTTCATTTCAACTTGAAATATTGTTTTGTTTTTAGGGTTTTTTACACTTTTATGTGCTTTTCCCCCCACCCCCACTTTTTACTTTTTCCTTTGAAAAAGGTAAAAATAAAGTGTGAGAAAGAAGGGGAAACCCCATTTTCACACCTCTTTTCTGTTTTCCAACTGGGAAACATTGGAAAACAGACAGAAATTGTGAGAGAGAGCTTTGAAAAGCCGTTTGCAAAGAAAGAACATATCCAAACCTCTTTATTCCTCAGTATACTTATCTGTAAAGTAAGTTTAATACTGAATTACCTCTCAGGGTTATTGTGAGGCTTTATTCATTAATGTTAGGATAACACTTCAAAATCCAAAGCCAACTGAGGTCAATGGTAATCTTTCTGTTTATTTCAGTGGGCAGACAATCCGGCCATTTGTACACGCAAAGTATGAAATTTTACTATGTGGGCAAGTGCAAAGCATCTCAGTTGTGTGGACATCATTGTGTGACTCGAGTGTAGATTACATTTGTTTATGCATTTCATTTGTGGCTAGAAGCAGATATACTCTTTGGTCAAACTATTTATTCAACCATTTCCTGTGTTTTTCTGTTATAAATTGTTTGCCAACAGATTTCAATTTTTAAAATGTGTTGTATGTTCAAAATTACTTGACTGTTTACATTTAAGCATTTGGAATGTTTGCTAAGTGTTATAGTGGGCACAATGGAAAAGTTTGCTCTGGTTCTATAGACATGATCAGTTCCAGCAATAGTCTTTATAATTAAAATGTGGAATCCTGCTAAAGCCAATAATATTTCTGGAATCAGCATGAGATTTTTTTAAGTGTACCCAGTGTGTTTGTTACTATTGCTGGGTGATGATTCACCGTATCAACTGTGGAACAAAATCAGTGCCATATAACTAAGTGTAACTTTAGTAATGAGATTTTTATGTATGGTGGTAGTGGGGTAGGGGTGTTGACCAACTCAGTACATTTTTCTCAGTAAGAAGGTGAGGGAAGTTTGTGTACTTAATTGGAGGAAAGGGTGTGCTGATAGGATTAGAAAAGTTTTAGGGCATTTAAAGTGAATCCTTGTAATAACCTCCATGCCAAGGTTCTGATTACGCTCTTGGGCAATATTTGAACAAGTGTGTCCTTCTGCTGTGCTAATAAAGCCCTGTCCTATTTGAACTGATTTGCTGGTCCTCAGCCTGCACAATGAACAAGATTGCCAGCACTGAAGGAGGAAAGGGATCAGACATTTAGGCTCCATGCAACTGAAATAGGAACTCACCATGTCACTGTTTTTCAATGTGATCTAAAGTAAAGCTTCAATTTGCCTCCCTTTGTGATTTGTTGCTATGGTAGTACATGCCCTCAGTACTTCTATACTCACATGTGTCCATTCATGTGTATGCGCTTACTCTTTATGTGATATCTAACAGTTGATTTTGATATTAATGCTCAAACAGGGTGATCACCCAAGCTGGGGGCATACATAGTGTCACTAGGTGGATTATGTTAATTTCTTCTCAGAAAGTGTGTTGTTGGGAAGAAATTCATCTAGTCTGAGGAATCTGCTTCCTCGAGTCCTGAAGAGTTTAGCAATGGCAACTCTGTGGCTTAACCTGTATATTACACCTTAATTGCTCTGATGGTCAATCCTAAAGTATCATCACGCTGTTGACACCTGCATCAATATTATTGTTTCTACAAAACATACTAATTCTGTCTCTGCTCTGTAATTTCACCTGGCTCCTATTGTAAAATGGATATTCCAGTTAGTTAAGGTTAACTCAGAAGATACGGGGTTAGTTTGCTGGGTCAAGGAAATATCTTGTAGATTCCATATATATGGGAGCAGTGTGGGCCAATACTTGGAAGGTTCTCAATTTTAGAGTCATTTTAGACCATGTAAGCACATTCTTAAAAAGTGCTCATAATGGTCTTTCCCCATCTCCAAAATATTTGTAAGTTGTGACCACCCAAGACTGCAGCTAGTGCTGAATGTAAGCTCCAAGGTTTATGCACATGAAAGCTGGTGATGTCTTTGTGCCACAAGTTTTACTTGCTACTATTCAGTGAGTCCAGGTTAAGATTCTACTTTTAATAAAAAGTCTGTTGTACCCCATGCTGCATTGGAAGAAGTAGTTTTTCTGACCATCCCATGAAGGGTACATGAGGGAGGATGGATATGGAGACCTCTTCCCCCTTAACTGGCACCAGTCTCAGTTGTATCCTTCTGTTTCTTTGTGTTTTGTAGTGTTTATGGTTGTTGTTGGGTGGTGGGTTATCTATTGGGTTTCCAGGAAATGGGGTGGGCAAAGCCCACCCCATGCTAACGGATCCCCCCCCAGCCTAAGGGGAGGTTCCACAGGGCCTCAGAAACCCACTAATTGCGGGGGACAACTAATAAAAGAACAGGGACAGGAGTGCGGTCAAAGGGTCATAAGAAGGGAGCCTGATGGGGACACCGAGCAGAGAACCCCGGACAGCGCCCACTGCTCCTCGAAGGCGTCAAGGGAGCCAGCGGACGCCACCCAGAGGAACTCCGCCCGGAGACGTGAACGGACTAAGGATCGGAAACAAGCCCCACAGTCGCAGGAGTCTCCATTGGCCAAGCGCCTCTCCCTGGTCACGTAGATGGCCATTTTAGCCAGGGCGAGGAGGAGGTTCACCAGGAGGTCCCGCGACTTTGTGGGGCCACGGATAGGGAGTGCGTGGAGAAGGAGGTGAGGGGAAAAGTGCAGCCAGAAACGCAACAGGATGTTGGTGAGGAGCCGGTATAGGGGCTGCAGCCTGGCACACTCTATGTAGCAGGGTTGTTACCTTTTTTATTGCTTTAGGTTCTAATTCAGCAAAGCACCAAAACCTATTCTTATACTCATGTGGAGTCAGAGTGAAGTCTTTGATCTAGGATCAAGACTTTCTTTCTTTTCTTTTCTTTTTATACACACTAAAACCCAGCACCTATCCACACACTGCAGATATCCTTGACAATACACGGAGGCTGGGGATGCAGGCGTTGGGGAAGAGAGCTTAAGGAGTAATTTATTATTTTGTTTTCTGTGTACTACACTCTTAACTTTTTAGGTACCTGCTGAGGCAGCTGCCATTTTGTGTTACAAAGGAGAGAGATTGTCCTTTCTCATGGAGATCTTACTTTTCTCTCCTGTTTTGCTTAAGCTAAAATAAAACTAATTTAGGATGAAAGTGTATGATCGTTCATAATGTGCAGGAAAACATAAGTTGCTGCTCTGATGTTTGCTTTCCTTCATCAGAGAGGGACCTGTTAACACGAAAATATTTGTGAAGAGAATTTAGAATGTTCAAAATAGATACAGTAATGCAGTGGTTCTCAACCTTTTCAGTTTATGGTACTACTTTCAGGAGTCTGATTTGCTTTGTATATCCCCAAGTTTCAACTCACTTAAAAACTACTTTCTTACAAAATTGGACATAAAAAAACAAAAGTGTCACAGCATGCTATTACTGAAAAATTGCTTACTTTCTTATTTTTACCATATAATTATAAAATAAATAAATTGGAACATAAATATTGTATTTACATTTCAGTGTATAGTATATAGAGCAGAATAAACATGGCATTGTATGAAATTTTAGTTTGTACTGACTTCACTAGTGCTTTTTATGTATCCTGTTGGAAAACTAAGCAAATATCTAGATGAGCTGATGTACCCACTGGAAAACCTCTGCATACCTCCAGGGGTACACATACCCCTGGGTGAGAACCACTGCTATAATGGAATGCTAAAACGATATTATAATGTTCAGCCAGTAGGTGGCACCACGTGTAACGTAATTTACCTGAGCTGGTAACAACGGCCATACTTGGCAGCCCATTCATGTATCTCATAGAGAACACATCTCTTGTATCTCTTTCCATGATGGAAAGTCTGTAACCAGTCCATATCTGGTACAGAAGCGTGACCTGCCAGTAGCAGCCCTACAGCCTACCATGTACAAGGAGTACACAATATGGTGTCAGAAGAAAAGGTAGCCTAACTGGTCCCAGGAGAGAATATCAACAGAAGGAAAACAGTACATGACAGATACAAAGTAATGTTTAACTTTAATTAGAAGTTTGAAAAGCCAGTGGCACTGTGCACGGGTGTAAGGGTCCATCTACACCAATCCTTTTGCAGGCTTGCAGCCTTTTGAGTAAAATTTCTGTCCTTCTCGAAGTGGCTAAAATCTGTATATTATTCCTTCTAAATGCATTTCACTAAAGAAATGTTAGAGCAGAAGACTACTTATAACTGGCTAGTACAGGCTTGTCTGAGATTCTTCTCTGGGACATCTTCAGAGGCTCTCAAAGTTGCTTCTTTTAACTATGTTCCTAAAGTGTGAATTACCCCTCCATGTACCATTTTGCCCTAACTGGGCCTCAGGCTTGTGAAGGTATAAGTTCATCCAGTCTGGATGTATTGATATGAAAGTTTCTGAATCAGCTACCTCTTCATTAATCTGGAAACACAATGAGGTGAGAGATTTAAAAACCTCACTGCTGCAATTTGGAACAAAGAAAATTAAAACCTCATTTTGCTATTTCTGAATAGATAATGGAGCTCTGACAACTCTTTGTTTTGGACTTAAAAATAAATATTTATTTGATTATCTAAGGCAACTGACTGCTTACTCTGAGGGTGACCAGGAAAAAAAGGTGCATTTTAACTTCAAGTGAAGTGTAACATTGCTTTAATGCCAGAGTAAACAATTTTTTCATAATATCTGCTTATCTTTCTTGTTGTTCAGTTACATGTTAAATCTAGTGTTAGCTAAACAACAGGCCTGATTTCACAGTAAAATCTACCTTATGATTTCAAAGAACGGTTATATCGCAACTAGAATTCTGCCCACCGAGTTGTCCTGTGTATAATTTAAAAACATTGTCTGTGAAAATTTTAAGAAGTCAAAACAAACATAACAATTTAACCAAGTTTCTGAATACATTTATTTTTCTCAGATGCTATCATACACCAGAGAGGATTTTATTCTGAACATTTAAGAATAAATGTGGGCAAGCCTGCCCTCAACCCCATAGATCCCCTATATTCCTCCACACTGTCTCTTTATCTCTGGTATCTTGGTCATAACTCCTGATCTGTATGTAGAGGGGATCTGGTGCATGTTATTAACTTATTTTACTATAGATTGATTGGGTTCCATTGTCTTCATGCTTTTGAGGCCCGGAAGGCATTTTTAGACATAAAAGTAAAATATAGACAACGGTAAAAAATGTAAGTGGTTAGGCACATGGAAAAATATATCTTACCACAGCATGTGTTACAGGGCCAACTGCTCTGTTATATAGGCTCACTGAGGATGCTATGCTTTTCAAATTCAGAATATTTATTTGCAGACATACAAAGCATGCAGGCTTTGAATCAGAATGCTCACACTAAATGGCAACCTCATTCTTTTGGAGTAAATATTGTCGTCCAAATTCATCCCTGGTAAAGTTCCATTGAAATCAAAGAGATTAATTTAGTCATATTTGCCTACCAAAAAATGTCCATCTAAGGGTACGTCTACACGACGGGATTATTCCGATTTTACATAAACCGGTTTAGCAAAACAGATTGGATAAAATCGAGTGCGCGCGGCCACACTAAACACATTAAATCGGTGGTGTGCGTCCACGGTCCGAGGCTAGCGTCGACTTCTGGTGCGTTGCACTGTGGGTAGCTATTCCATAGCTATCCCATAGTTCCCGCAGCCTCCCCCGCCCCTTGGAATTTCCGGGTTGAGATCCCAGTGCCTGATGGGGCAAAAATCATTGTCGCGGGTGGTTCTGGGTAAATGTCGTCAGTCACTCCTTCCTCTGGGAAAGCAACGGCAGACAAGCATTTTGCGCCTTTTTTCCCTGGATTGCCCTGGCAGATGCCATAGCATGGCAATCATGGAGCCTGTTTTGCCTTTTGTGACTGTCACCGTATGTGCACTAGATGCCGCTGACAGAGGCGATTCAGCAGCGCTACACAGCAGCATGCTTTTGCTTTTGCATGACAGCAGAGATGGTTACCAGCCATACTGTACCATCTACCATACCATAAATTGGTAATAAGATGATCATGGTTACCAGTCCTTTTGCACTGCACCATTTGCTGCTGTCATAAGTGCCCCTGGCTGAGATCAGCCAGGGGCTCAAAAGCCAAAATTGGGAATGACTCCCTGAGTCAATCCCTCCTTTTTGGTATCTAAAAATAGAATCAGTCCTGCCTAGAATATGGGCAAGTGTACTAGAGAACCACTGTATCATAGAACCAGAGAGCACAGCTGCTCTGTGTCAGATCCAGCAGAAATTATGACCTGTACGCTATTCACAGGGGGTGCTCCTGCAACAACCCCACCTGTTGATTCCGTTCTTCCCCCAGCCTTCCTGGGCTACCGTAGCAGTGTCCCCCCACTTGTGTGATGAAGTAATAAAGAATGCAGGAATAAGACACAGTGACTTGTTAGTGAGAAATGAGTGGAAGGCAGCCTCCAGCTGCTATGATAGTCCAGACAGGACATTAAGCAGTGTGGGGGAGAGGAGCCCAGCATCCCGCTGCTAGTCCAGGATGCTGGGCTCCTCTTTACACATGAAGGGTGGGGGCTGATGGAGCTCAGCCCCCTGTTGCTATGATGAAGACGGTTACCAGCCATACTGCACCATCTACCAGGAAAAATCAGGAGCTTTTTACACAGGCGCCCATGATAGACCTCACTGAATGCTAATCGGCATGGTTACCAGTCCTTTTGCACTGCCCCATGTGCCAATAGGCTGATGATGACGATGGATATCAGTCATATTGTACCATCAGCCACCCATGGCAGGGGGAGGGAGCAAGGATGTTGGTGTTGAGTGCTGCAGCATCGCGTCTATCTGCAGCATTCAGTAAAGATAGGGTGACATGTAAAAGAGTCAAGAGAGGATTGTTTTCCCTTTCACTTCTTGGGGTGGGGCGGGGGGCGTAAATTGCCAAGCTATGCCCTGACCCACCGCGGACACTGTGTTTGACCCTAGAAGCGTTTGGAGCACAGCCAAGAATGCAAATGCTTTTCGGAGACTGCAGGCACTGTGGGATTGCTTGAGTCCTCCAGTCCCCGCTCCAGTCCCCCCTCCATGAGCGTCCATTTGATTCTTTGGCTTTCCATTACGCTTGTCAGGCAGCAGTGCGCTGAGTCCCTGCTATGGCGTCTGTGTGAACAGATTTGCCTGCCCTTACTGCGATCACATCCGCATGGTCCATGCTGGAGCTCTTTTTTTATTTTGATTTTGGACTGCATCGCCACCCGTGCTGATCGGAGCTCCACGCTGGGCAAACAGGAAATATTCAAAAGTTTGCGGGGCTTTTCCTGTCTACCTGGCCACTGCATCCGAGTTCAGATTGCTGTCCAGAGCGGTCAGTGGTGCACTGTGGGATACCACCTGGAGGCCAATACCGTCGATCTGCGGCCACACTAACCCTAATCCGATATGGTAATTCCGATACTAGCGCTACTCCTCTCGTTAGGGAGGAGTACAGAAACTGGTTTAAAGAGCCCTTTATATCGATATAAAGGGCCTCTTAGTGTGGATGGGTGTGGCGTTAAATCGGTTTTACGCTCCTTAAACCGGTTTAAATGCATAGTGTAGACCAGGCCTAAGATATTCAGTAAATCCAGTAGTCTCTATCCCAGGGTGACCAAACTTACTGACCCTCTGAGATGCATACAACGATCTTCAGAAGTTTGAGAGCCAGGGTGCACCTGATGGGGCTTGGGACTTCAGCCCTGCAGGCTCTTCTGCTGGGTCTCGGGGCTCCTGCTAAAGCTCCAAACCCCAGCAGGCACAGAGGCTCCCCTCCCAACTGGGCAGAAGCCCCACCACAGGTCAGAAGCATCGAGCTCCCCCACCAGTCTGGCAGGCAGAGAATGAGGATTTATGGAGGGCTCCTGGACCGCACTTTAACTGTCAAAGAGCCACATGCAGCTCAAAAGCCACGGTTCAGCCACCCCTGCTCTATTCCATTGTTCAACACATCAAACTAGCTCGCAACTCAAAAAAACAGGCATGCAGCTGTTCTGAATGTATCACTGCTATATTACTGATGATCCCAAACTGGGATGTCACATAGCCAATTAAATTTGTTTGTTTTTTTCATTCTGTTTTGTAATTGGAGTTTATGTTGTTTTCAGAAGGGACAAATAGTGCATTTCAAAAGCATACTATTCAGTGTATTGAGCTTTTCTTTAGCTAAGTCATAGGGCTCTTAAGTCGAATTTGTGGAATGACACAGAGTGCACCCTTGTCTGCCCCTGGCCCCTGCCACCCGAAAGCCTGAGGCCAGCAGACCTGAAGCCAGAGCTGGCTGCAGGCAGCAGAGACAAGCGCCAGACTGCTACCCAGAGGACAGGTCAGTAGTTGTCAAATCTAGCGTCACCCAATAGCGAACCACTGTAGTCCATCAAGTAGCCCAGCAACTGCTCCCAGGCCACGCAATCGTTGAGTGACTGTCGGAGCGGCTGTCGGAAATCTAGATGGCTTCCATCATAATGGGCAGATGGAACTGGATTCCCAAAATAGATGGGACTCACATCCCTATCCTGGCACCAGCCCACCCAGCCCACCCAGGCCAGCCACCAGGTTAAACTTTTTCATACTTTTCACCAAGCTGGTGGACCATAGGGGGACGGTTTATTGGCATCTGCAAGTGGTGGCGCGGGGGGGGTTTTGGCCAAGCGTGTTGGCAGGTGGTGGTCTCTGTCTAGAGCCCTCCAGGCAGGCTCTTCTTTCCCGACCACAAAATAACGGTTGGTTGGGATGGATGGGCACAGTGTCGGGACCTGACCCCTGCCTACATGCCTAATGCCTGGCGCTCAGCCCTACAGGCGCCGCTGACACCTGACACGAACTCTTCAACTAGAAACTGCAGAAGTGCAGAATGGTGGTGGTGGTGGTGGCGGACGCCTGGCGGGAGATGGGGGATGCTGGATCTACTGACCGACATAGCATAAAGAATATCCCCGCTGCTATTGCTGCTTGCTGTGTGTGTGTGCAATCTCTGTGAGCAGGGGGAGACTTTTTTGCTTGGGGCTTTGGGAGGTTGGGCCTGCTGCTGCTCTGCCAGATCAGCCAGACACCCGTGATGAGAGAATATCGCGGATAGCGCATATGCCATCAGGAGGCTTTGAAAGGAGTTTCGCAGAGCAGCAGGGCCTGTGACTGTCCACTTGATTTTTAGAGCCTCTGATCATAAAAAGTTTTCCCCACTTCCCAAGGACGTTTTAAAACTAAGCTTTTTGACTTTTTTCTGTTTATTTCGTTTGAAACATGAGCATTCTGTGCTGGTTTAGGTGTGCACTGATGGGTGGGGTTTGCAGGAAGGGTGCTGTCCTTGGGGTTACCATGGCGGCTGGCTGTGGGGGTGGGCGTTGGGAGGGGGGGGTGGGGGGGGAGGTGAGTCCCTGCCCCCTGATGAGTCTCTTTTTGGGGCTCGTGGCACGGGAGGATCGTGACACGGGTCCAAATGCATGTGAAGGGAAGCCCTGCTTTACATTGAGGATCAGCACCAGGACCCTGCACACACATACACATCAAAGGAAAGACCGGGCAGCATACACCACACAGACTGTCACACCAACACAGAAACAAAAAACAACAGTCAAAACCAATTGTAATACACAAATACATAGGGGGTTTTGACTTGAGTTGTTTGTTGTTGAAAAGAAAGAAAGAAACTAACAGAATTTGTACATTTACAGAGTAACATCTCTCTCTATCGGTGTGTGCAGGTGCAGTTCTCAGTTCTCGCCGCCCCCCCCCGCCTCCGCTTTGGTCTTTGGGACTTTGGGAGGCGGAGGGGAGGGTTTGCAGTTGGGCGGTGGGGGGCTCTCTCCTCCTGACTCTCCTCTCTGAGCACATACAGAGAACAGGCGGCGCGCGGCCCTCCTCCTCCTCACCAAGCACAGCTAGCAGCGCCCTGCTGGTCTTCCTGCCCCGCCACCACCTATCCCTCTCGTTGTGGTGTGTGTGTGTGCTTGCACAGGCCTCTCTCTGTCTCCTCTCTCTCTGCCTCGCCCGCCTCTGCTGCTGGCCATCAGTTCCTGGAACATGTGTGTTCTTTTTTTTTTTCTTTGGCGCCAGCGAGCAGCTGGCCTGGGCGGGGGGGGCAGGCGGCAGGAAGGAGAGGTGTGTGTGTGAAAAAAGTGATTGATTGATTTTGAACACATACATGTTTGCCAACACAAAACACAGTCTAGTCAGTTTCAGTTAACAAGACCAGAGGAACCAAGTCTCAGCGACGCTCTCATGCGCGCCATTGCACTGGCGAGCGCACAAGCGAGAAAGATAGCAGCATCCTCTTGCACAAAAAGTCCTGGTAAGCCTACAGTACATACTGCTATCAGTTTACTGTTGTTAGCTGCTCTCTCTGCTAAAGGCAATGCAAAAGCAGAAAGGATAAGCCTTTAGCAGCCCCCTCTCGTCGTTGTTGTTAGGGAGTATTGGTGTTTTATTGTACTAAAATTAAACAATTAATAATAACTACACTACTATACACACTTAGATGCAGTATTTGCAGACCAGAGAGAGAGATCCTGAGGCGGGTCACTGAAAGCCCAGAAGAAGAACTGCACGCGGCAGCACAGGACACCACCCACAGCCATGGCAGCAATGCTAGTAAGGTTCGATGGTTCCTCTATGTCTGGATGTCCTGGCGTAGTTCCACTCCACGCCCCGCGCGCGCCAAGCCTCCTCTTTCCTCTTACCTCATGGAGAGAGGCTTGCGAGGAACTGAAATGACACCCTTCGTAAATGTCGCTAGAGGACTATTTTTCTATCCCCATTTGTGTGGACCGTGGAGTACCAAACTAACCAAAGAAGCCTCAGAATGAATTAAATGGCTTCTGGTGGACGGTGTTGTTAGTTCGAATTAACGCTGATAAATTCGAATTAAAGTCCTAGTGTAGACCAGGCCATAGAAAGATGAAGCTTTGAGCTCTTTGTTCTCTCAGGCTTTCTTTTGTTAACACGTGGGAAATTTTTAAAAATGGTTTACCGTTGCTACTTCCAGTTCAGCTCTATTAGTAGAAGCAATTTTGGTGTAGACAGAACACTGGTGAGTTAAGCACAATGACATCTCATCCTCCAATAGACATAGAAAAATGCCTCAGTGACTTAGATGCCTAAATTCCATTGAAATGGAAATTAGGCCCCTAAATCACTTACAGGCATCAGAAAAGTTTACCCATGGTGCTTATAATGTTGGTGGACCGTGTTCACCCAATTCCCAATGTTGCTACCACTGGTGGAACTGAACTAGCCTAAGTAACAGTGGGAAACTTTTGCAAAATCTCCCTAGTATAAATCAGATTTAGAGCTCATGGGACAGAGTACTGCAATGTGCCCATTGGAAGACAGTAAAGAAACCTGTTACATTATTCTCAAATGAATCCCTGCGAGTGACCCCCAGAAATCAGAATTCTCAGATGGTTCTGTCTTTATGGCCTCCAAAGTTAGCAATAACTAGCTCTCTTTGGCTGGCAGGAGGGTTGCCTTGATGGGACTTTCTGAAAATGTTGGTCTTGTGGAGGAAAAAAGAAGAGGAAATGAGAATTTGAGGGAACCCTAAAAGCAAATGATCAACAGGTGGAAAATCAGCTATGATAGGAAATAATGAAATTCTACAAATTGAGGGATGTGGGGAGCCTAAAGAGTCTGTCTTTAAACCAGTAGGTTAGATAGATATTTGGAAATAGGTTTTACTGCCATTAATTCTAACACAACAAATCTTGAAATATACTATGATCACTTTAGACAGAGGCTTGCCTATACTACCAAGTTAGGTCGAGGTAAGACAGCTTATGTCAACTTAATTATATCTGTGTACATGCTACAGCCTTGCTCCCACCAATGTAAGTGCTCTAGTACACCGACATCATAACTCCACCTCCATGAGAAGTGTAGGGCTTATGTCACTGTAGTTCGGGCGACTCAGTGTTTGTGTAGGCACTGGGATCCATACATTAGCTATTGGCTGTCATTGTCAGTTTCACGGCTCTTAAGCCAGTAGGGGGCTCCAGCTAGAGCCTGGCTGCCCACCATCCTGGCACCCTGCTTCCCCCTCAGGAAGCCAAGAAAACTGGGTGGCTGCCCCCTGCTCCTGGCAGACAGCAGAGAGGCAAGAAGCCCAGGCAGCTGCTCCCCACACCCCTCTTCTGTCAGTGGAAGCGCTCCTGGTGAGGACCTGCACCGCAGAAAAAAGGAGAGTAATATAATTACTGCAGTGGCTGTAAGCCAACCTAACATAGGTCGATTTAAGTTCGTACTTTAGACATGCTCTGAGCTGAAAAGGAAATATTGCTATTAAAATGTAAAACAAATTCTCCAAACAAGGCTTTTCCAGTGAAGCCATCTCTCGATAAAAGATGATGAGATATTTAAAGAATTTCCTGGATCAGGATAAATGCATAATGCAAAACTAATATTTAAAAGTCAACAGCATGTAGAAAGCTTCAACAGTATATCCCTGAAGTTTCTATATTAAAAGCCTTGAAGATATGGTTTGACTGAATTGGAAAGTTTAATTGGTACAAGAGGAGTTGGAATGTAACAAGAGAAACAGTTTGATGACATCAATTTAGGAGTGTTAAGTATTTGCCAAATTTTCCTCAATGTCTCCAGCACACTGCACAGCTACAATTCTGGAATTTGCTACCCATCTGACTATAATACAGACTCTAGAGATTTTAGTCATTTGCGCTAAACTTGTTTGGAAATGGGCATTCCTGATACTGTTACATAATTCTGGAGGTCTGAATTAGTGAATAACTTTGGAAAATATAACACAGCTGAGATACTAGAGCTTTTTCAGGCAATCATGTACCTCATACTGTGGCATTGGCTGAGTCAGTCTCAGGAACTCGGGCATAAACTGAAGTGTGTCTTGTCAAAATGTGCTGCAGGTCAGAATCAGGCTTATCATTGCCCTCTGGAAGTGGATGGCAGCTCAGTAGGAAAGTATATGAGGACAGAGATTCAGCTTAGTGGGGACAACTGGGCATGATATGCAAATTTGCTGAGTAAGTTGGTACTTTTATACTGAAGAGGTCAGGAAATTTCACAACTTAAAGGGAGAAGGAGTGGAAACCACAATGTTTATTTAATATATGATAGGGTGGTCAATTGACACCAGCCCTGAAAGCGTTAAGGTGGCCCCAAAGGGGTCAGTTAACATTCACATCTGATGGGAATCCCATGGATTTATAAATACTAAGTGCTGATGAAGTCCAGCTGAGAAAGGATCATAATGGGAGGAAGTTTGTAGCTGCTGGGAAAGAGGCTGGGAACAGAGAGGAGGAAACCGGGGGGGAATAAGCCCTCAAATCCTAGTCCTGAAAGAAAAGTCAACCCCAGAGAAGTTGAGGGGAAGGAAAGCCTGAGCAGTCAGAGTAGCAAGAAGCCCAGGGAAACAGTAGCAAGGAATGGGGGACTCTACAGTTCTTGATTGCTGTTTATAGAATGTCTGGGCTGGACCCTAATTTAGAGGGAGGATCTGGGTTCAGATTCCCTACAGCCACTGGGAAGTGGTCAAGGACTGTTGGAGGTGCCACCTGGACAGCTGGTCCAGTGAGACTTTGATAACCTGAAAGGGAGGACTATATAGTGATCTAGTTGGAGGGCTGAGTCATTAAGAGGGAGTGCTGTGAATTTTGGGAAGATAGATCACTACAGCAATGGAGTGCCCATTGGCAAGGAGTGCCATATGAAGAAAGAGCCACATGCCATGTCTGGCCAGAAGGAGGCGCTCTTGCAGTGAGTGAACCCTGTTAAAATATATTTTTAAAACCTGTGGTTCCTTGCTAAAAACTTGCAATGGTAATATGTTTTATATTAATGTGGGCACAGAGGCCCAAATGCAATATATTCTGTCTGATATGTGAAACATATACCATGTGTACCCTTCAAGGATTTCCTTATGTTGCTAAAACATTTTAGAACTTTGGAGATGAGGCACAGCTTGTCTGGGACTCTGACTTCCCATGGCAACAGGAAACAGAGTATTGATGAATGATACTGCTCATTGAGGCTATAATTCAGTACAAAATTTACTTAGCATATTGGGGCCTAGCACAAAAGGGTGCTGGTTCATGGCTGGGGCTCTTGAGTGCTACCATGATACAAATACATAGATTAATAATATTTAACTTTGGGGAAAATACTGAGTAGGTCACTGTTGTGGAAATCAGAACACAAGCCATGATGAAACCTGATTTGTGATGACAAAACTGCTCTTCTAATCCAATCTTCTAACAGAAAAAGAATAAGGATTTTTTTGGTTGGGTTTTTTTCCTGCAGGCAGAGGGACTTGATGTGCTTAAGACTGCCTTGTTGTTGCTATTTTTTTCTTTTCCTGGGTAGCCTATGCTGTTCTGTTATGTGCGAAGTTACAACCGGCATCAAATCCATCATCATTTTCAAGTTCTTGCATCATTGCCAGAATCTGAGTTCCTTGATTGTGTAAAATAATCCAATGCAGAATGAAGTTTCAAGGAAAATGAAATCCTTCATAACCTTGAGTGGTCTTCATTTTATTGGCATGGCCTTGGGACCAGTGATGTCTCCTTTCTGTGACAGCAAAATCTGCAATGGCATTTGTTAGAAGCCCTAGGAGTTAGACTCACATCTCTTTATATTTACTTTTTTAAAATAGATTTTTGTATCTAAAATACATGCAAGAAGAGACTTAATATTTCATTTCAATAGTTCATCCACCTTAACATTGTCTTTAACATGTTTTACTCACTCTCTGAAGTTTTGCAAGGAGGTTGGGTGTCACTGGGAAGGATGGAAAAGGATTACATGAGGTTTATCAATTGTGGGGTTAGGGGAGCAGACTGGTAGTGTTTGTCATTAATGCGGGGGATGTGGAAAGTTCTGGAACCTGACAAAAGGAAACCTGAGTCTGTTCCATCTCTAAGTCATCTCCTGTACCATATCCAAGTACCACTGAGGAGTCTACAGGTTTTTCCCATTGGGAAATGGTTAGACTGTAATGTGGGTGACACACAATCTGAAAAAAACTACTGTCTGTGAAGGATTTCATGAAAATAACTTGTTTATAAAAAATGTCTGAGTGTCTATGTTGCAATGGAATGGGGGGCTTTGTATGGTCTGATCTTGCTTTCATCCTTGTACAGCAATAAATTAAGGGCACTTCTAAACATGCTCTTTAGTCTTTTGATGTGATAAAGCCACTGCTGCTTTAGCGTTTCATACTGGAGCATGAATTATGCAATCTGGGCACTAGAAATGCCGCAAACAGGCTACATCTGAAAGTGCTAATTTAACAGCTGTGATCTGGAATGAAAATCTATCTATTTTGATCATTTTTTCCTGGTAGGAGTGGGGAATGGAGAGGTTCAGTGCTCTAATAGGAAAATAACCATGATCAGACTCCTTGTCACCCAAGGGTTTAGAAGAATTTAGCTACTATGGAGAGGGGTCAGGCTGAGAACTGGTCAAAAAGAGATTTCTGGGATGGGTGGACTGGTCCCTCATCATTAGGGGTGTGCTAGTTAGTAATCCATATCGTGGAAGAAAATCTTTTATAGCCAGACATCCTGGAGTTTTCAGAGAGTCCAGTGAAATTGCACGTATTCTGATTTCAGTCACTTTCGTTTGTATCTCTGCAGACTTGGACTCTATTGTTTGGTCATGTTACTCTCCTGTAAGACAACATATTTTATTGAATGCAATAAGTTAATTAACCCTGATATCACTGACCTGCCTCTATCACTGAGAGAGCTGTAACTCTGACACTGTTTTATATTTTGTAGGGCTCTTATGAGAACTGCAATGGCATCCTACTTAACAATTCTTATTATCTAACAAATGCTGAAAATGGTCCCATTTTCTATTTCCTTTAGCACTAGATTTAACATAGATTTTTCAAAACTGCTATGACATTTAGAAATGGGAATTCATGGTTCATTTGTAGATTTGCATATTATGCCAAGTGTATATTATGTTCCCCCCAGCTCTGCATTTTCTAGCTCTGCAGATTAAAACTGAGCTTTATATTACTGTATTTCAAAGATGCATATGAAAGCAAGCTGCCATGGAAGTAAATGTTAAAAGCTCCAACCTAAATTTGGAAAGAATTAGCTTTTGTTGCTATGGAAACCTACTGTACTTCTCTCACTCTTAAAAGTATACAAATTACAAAGTGATAAAAAAATAACATGATTAGTCCACTTGGTGGGGCAGGAGGCACTAGAAATAACTATGTAATCTTGGTATGTGATTTTGCTGTGTTTACAACATAATTATACAGAAAAAGCTTCTTGTCAGTTTCTTATTTCATCCTAATCTTTTTTCCCATAGGTTCACATTTGTTTGCATTGTAAAAAATCAGCAATTCCACATAAATAAGATGTTTGGTCATTATTTTCCTTTTCTTAGCTGTAAGTAAGGCTGTGCATTAATCTGGAGAACATTATTTTTATTTCTTTGCCTTTCTAAAGTTTAAAATGAAACTTGCATCTCAGCAGGTTTTCAACCACATAGATTAGAGAGGTGGAATTTTATGTTGCATTGGATGGTATTCTGAGCTTCTGTCAATGTCTGAAAATCAGCTTTTCTAGGGTGTCCTCTTTTTACTTCATGGTAAAGTACTTTGTTTATAGAATGAGGTATACCATACATGAAGGAAGTAATTGTAACATGCTTGACAATTAGGCTCTCCTCACTTGAGGAGTTGAGGAGCTTGGGAAGGAGAGCGGGTGTTCCATGTTCTTTACTTCCTTCATAAACCTTACTAATCCTTTAATATGCTGTTGGCAGCTTGAGTGTGAGAATCTGTCTTAGGGTATTAAGTGGAAAAATACATGGTTACTTAAGTCTTTGAATTGATATTCTAAAAGTATGCAAAAATACTGGCCTTGGTTCTTTACTTATGATGATTTAATTAGGGCTACCATGCTGCCTTCCAAGTGCAATGCAGGTAAAGATATGCAGAACTGTGCTGTCATTTTGCAGGGGTTTGTGCCAACCTCTTTGTGAGTTTCAGTGTATGCAGATTTAGGCATAAGATCTGATTTGAGTTTCATGCTGAAATGAATATAAAGTTAAACTGAAACTGCAGTTTCACTTAGTTTGCCAGTGAAACCATACATATTTCATATCATTTTGAGATGAACCCATGAGTCAGACCACAAGGCTAGCTTGAAAACTTCTAAAACATTTATTTATTTGATATTAAATTATTAATTATTATTATTATTCAAATGCTGATAATCTTTTTTAATTAGTAATGAGTGCATCCCTACCCCAGAGAATAAGAGAGAGCTCCCTAAGAGACCCAGGCAAGCATCTTAACATAAAATGTTGGAGGTGGGTGTTCTATCACTTCACCAAACTAGCATTGAACGGGAGAGGGCATTTCACTGATGTGGGTTAGTGCTCATCATCTTTTTTGGAAACCTAGTCTACCTTCTGAGGTTTTGAGGAAACCTGAAAGCAGTCTGGTTTCCGGTTGGTTTCTAGCTTCATTGTAAAGGTTTAGCACAGCTCATGCTGCATCAATGGTCTCATCATGTTCTTTCACAGAGCACCTTTTTCAACAGCCAAACAAGGAAGATGGTATGGCCATGATTAACTTCAGAGCTATGTAAAATACTATGGGAGTGTAAAGTAGTACTAATGTCCTAAGCTCAGTGCTTAATTTGTGCCAGGGTTTGCCAGGGCTGAGCCCCGGCATCTCTAGGCTTGGCAGTTCATAGCCCTAGCACCTCTGGGCTTGCTGCATCAGTTATGAGAGTAAAAAAATTGCTTGAATTCCAGCACCATTTTCATTACAAATTAAGCACTGCCTAAGGAGGTTCTGATGCATTCACCTCCTGTTGCCTTTTTAAAGGTTCACGTTTGAGCTGGTGTGCACCTGTTTTGCTTAACTCTCCACCAAAGAAATACTGTACCAGATTGTCTGGATAGCACAATGGGGCTCTCATCCTAGATTGGGGTTCCTAGATATCACTGTAATATAAAGAAGAAGATTGGGGCTTAGATTCTACAGTAATGATGCTCTTCAAATCCTAAAACAGATCCTGCTCCTCACCATTCTGCAACCCCACTGCCAATGTACCAACTGCGCCCCCCTGATTTTCTCGGTGCCCCCCCCACCGGGGGTGGGTATACCCCATAGATTGGGGACCTCTGCTCTACGTGTAATTAATTTTGGTTTGGAAGAGGATATGTCTATTTAATTACTTAAAGAACAAGGATTTCTTTTTAAATCCTTTGCATAAAGTTACAGGCACTTTCTGTTCAAAGGTCATAGTTTTAAAGGAAAAACTCATCCCTTCTCTTCACAATATGAAATGTCAAAGGCCTCACAAAATTATCTCTGTGCAGTTGCCCACAAAAGTAACTCTTGGAAGAAATGCTACTTTCATAAATTCTCAGTGGAAATATTCTCAAAGAGACTGAGGACTAGACAAGTAGTAAAATTGCTCTTGAGGACGTGCGTGATTTGAATGGCTAAATAATCTGATCTATGCATGGTAAGCTTTTTCTGTGTATATCATGTCTCACAGCCCTGGTAAAGCTCCCTCTGCTGGCCCCTCACCTGATTGCTGTTTTGGTTGCACCTCACAGAGCCTGGCATGCTTTAGATTTCCAGAGTACACACACTGCCTTTGACTAGGAATTTCTGTGTATATTCTCAGGGTTACAGAGCCACTGGTTAGCACCCCCTTTTGAGAGTTCAGACTCCACAGTCCGTCCACCTGCCTCACCCCTGGGACTAGTGCTGATCTCCAGTAGCTCAAGAATGGGCTCTGGGGTTTACAGTTTGCATCATCTGACAGATAGTCGTAGCACATAACACACACAAGCTTTGCAAAGGTTTCCAAACACAAGTACACAAATTCAGACAAAAAGAATAGAGCATGTGTATGCATTTCCTTGTCTCTGTTTCCTTGCCACTCTGCAGCATTCTTTGGCCTTTGGTCAGAGTGTTCTGGAGTGTCCTGAATCTCCCTTCCAGCAACGCCATTAATCATGGAGTCTCTCTTAAACCTGCAGTCAGTGCCCTTCTGCTTGCTCCCCCACAAAGGCCAGTGAGAGATGGTCTTTTATAGCTTCCCATCCTCAATTGTCAGGTGGCCTCCGATCAGTCTCATCAGATGAACAGAGTCCCTTACCAGGTGATCCATTGCTTAGTTAACTGTCTCCTGGAGTTCAAACCTGGGTGACTGCCAAGGGTACGCCATGTCAATGGACAATTGTCAAAGTTTAAAGACCCTGTATTGTTAGCTCAGTCTCAGATGCAAGAATTTGTCCTCTTAATTCCTGTGGGCTTCAGTTCAATATGGACGCAAAAGACAGTGAAGAAGGCAAACAAGCTCCATGTTCAAAATGACATTTGCACAGATACATAGAAAGTTCCCAGTATGAACCAGAATTCACTAACTACATAGACAGATTTCCCCAAATTATTAGTTGTTAATCTGTCTCTCTCTATACAATATATGCATTCCATCTATGTTCGTGTTGTAGCCATGTGGTAATTGCAAAGCCATTTCATAAAAGCCATGTGTCTTAGATAAATAGGTGAAATGGTCAATCTGCCTACAACTTATTCTGACACTGACATTACATGCCAATAAAAGGATTCCATAACACTAACAACAAATACATTGCAAGTTTACAAGAAGTGTGCAGGGGGGAAGCGACTAGTGAATTTCTGGGGGCAGTCTTCAGATGTGCCTTTAAAGTGCCCCCCAATTGCCACAGAAAATTGAGCCATCCCAAATCACTAGACACTTCTGAAAATCTTGGCCCTTGGAAATATATCAATTATTAATAATAATATTAATATATTATGGTAGCTTTTAGGAGATACAGTCATGAAGCAGAACCCCATTATGCTGGACACTATACAAACACAGAACAAATACAGCCACTGCCCCAAAGTATTTACAAGTAAGGTTATCCCTGCACTGTTACCTGTGGAATTTCCTGTCTTTTGAGCGCTTCACTTAAGTCTTAATATCCTCTAACTCAGATGTTTTGATAGAATAGAATGTACATAGATAATAAGTCAAATACCATTGCTAACATATTTCCCAGGTAATACGGCCATAAACTAGTGAGATCACTGCAGCCTCAGAGCTCTAGTAGCACCTACAAATATAATGCATCACCTTTATTAGTGAAGAGAGGAGAGTGAGTGGAGCACCTGTATAGTGACAGATGCACCATCTTCCCACCCTCAAAACCAGTCTATGCCCAGAGTGCCCTTGTAGATTTCTGTTCTGTGATGCATGGTTCCTCACAGCCCAGGCAGGTTCATGGGTTGCCAGACCCTGTCAAACAGAACCACATATCTTAGGGGATATCTGTGCAGTATTTGCTCCAGTGTTAATTAAATCAAGCAGAGTTGGGTTTTTTTGTTACACAAACATAACAAGAATATGTAGCATCTGGGTTTTCTTAGATGATATGTCTTCTCTCCACTCTTTTAGTACCTTCTTTAAAAAATAAGGAAGAAACTGAATTTCAGCTTGTGGAAAAACTGTAATTTTAGCCTGGCTGCATCTGTGTTAGATTTTATTGAAGCAGATCTTCCAGTAACAAAATCACTTCCTCCTTGTCCTACTCAACAGCTACCAAATTATTATGGCCTATTATTTTGACAGCCAAAACCAGTTATGATTATTGTACTGTCACAAGAAAATACAGAAGCAATTATATTATCAAAAAATTCAGTGTCTGCAAAATAAATCAGGTAAGTAGATGAAGGAAAAACTAAGATAATTCCCATTTTAATTAATGTGGGAAAGGCTTACATCTACAGAATGGATATCTTCTATAGTGCCATTTGTAACTACTTGAAAAGATAATTGTTAATTTCATGTTTACATAACTATCCTTTCCCGAGCAGAGATGGGTGAATTATTCACAGCAAACAAGTTATTTGATAATTTATCCTTTCCTGAGCAGAGATGGGTGAATTATTCACAGCAAACAAGTTATTTGATAATTTAACCTTTCTTTCTCTTTAAGAATATCTATTAAAGAGATCCTGATTTTTGCTATTTTGTTTGAAATTATTTGATTAAAAACATATTTCTGGCTGTAGATTGCCCTCAAACTATTTTTCATGACTATTTTGACCTATATTTTATGCAGATGGGACTATATAAATGCATAGATGCTTAATAACAGCACAAATAGTAAACCATCAGTCACCTACGTCAAACAGGAATATTTCTGCTCCCAAATCCTCAAACTGTTAGGGTTACCACATGAAACCTTCTGACATGAATACCTCAAGTATTTTATGACTTTCTTTCCATGAGCATTTTTGCAAACAAAAATCCACTTCTGTGGATATTTGTGGATAGCAAATACAAGGGATAATAAATACCACAGAACTGAACTTGTGTGTTTTATTCCAACAAATATTATTGAATGCCTTTTTGCAGTATTCTCTTAACTGAATTCCTGAGTAACAAGTTTTGTGTTTTTCTGATTTTTATCCTGCAAAAACATATTGGACATTTATATGGATAATGAGAACACCCAAAATTACAGAATAATAAAAAAATTTAAAAACAAAGTTTTGAAAGAGACGCAAACTTCAGTCTTCAAGACATATACCAACTTCTAACTTACAGTAGTTAGGCAGAAGCTGGCAGGCTATTCCATTAAACTGCTTAAACTGCATAGTTATGCCTGACTAGATTGATCATTTGTCTGATTCAATATGGCAATTCCTGTGACCTCTTCAAAGAAATAACAAAGGGAGTTAAAAATTCTTCATTGTTGGGTTCATCTGCTGTACCATATATATTTACTGATACAAGATCTTAATGTAGTGTTGTATTAGCTTGTCTATAATAAGAGCTAATTCACTTAAAATTACAACAGATATCCAAATAATGAGGATACAGAATTTTTAAAAAAGGGGTCAGGTAGCAAAATCTGAAAAAAACCCTGAAACAGTATGTTCATCTTCACTTTTCTCCAATATTATTCCCATCTAACCTCTATGATGTAAAATTCCTACATCTTACTTATGTTTTGTGTTGCAGTAACTAATGTTCTCTTCACAATACTAGGCCAGATCCTCAGCTGGTTTAAATCAACTAAGTTGATTTATAGATTCATAGATTCATAGATTCTAGGACTGGAAGGGACCCCGAGAGGTCATCGAGTCCAGTCCCCTGCCCTCATGGCAGAACCAAATACTGTCTAGACCATCCCTGATAGACATTTATCTAACCTACTCTTAAATATCTCCAGAGATATTCCACAACCTCCCTAGGCAGTTTATTCCAATGTTTAACCACCCTGACAGTTAGGAACTTTTTCCTAATGGCCAACCTAAACCTCCCTTGCTGCAGTTTAAACCCATTAATTCTTGTTCTATCCTTAGAGGTTAAGATGAACAAGTTTTCTCCCACCTCCTTACGACACCATTTTAGATACCTGAAAACTGCTGCTATGTCCCCTCTCAGTCTTCTCTTTTCCAAACTAAACAAACCCAATTCTTTTAGCCTTCCTTCATAGGTCATGTTTTCTAGACCTTTAATCAGTCTTGTTGCTCCTCTCTGGACCCTCTCCAATTTCTCCACATCTTTCTTGAAATGCAGTGCCCAGAACTGGACACAATACTCCAGCTGAGGTCTTACCAGTGCAGAGTAGAGCGGAAGAATGACTTCTCGTGTCTTGCTCACAACACACCTGTTAATGCATCCCAGAATCACATTTGCTTTTTTTGCAACAGCATCACAGTGTTGACTCATATTTAGCTTGTGGTCCACTATAACCCCTAGATCCTTTTCTGCCATACTCCTAGCTAGACAGTCTCTTCCCATTCTGTACATGTGAAACTGATTGTTCCTTCCTAAGTAGAGCACTTTGCATTTGTCTTTATTAAACTTCATCCTGTTTACCTCAGACCATTTCTCCAATTTGTCCAGATCATTTTGAATTTTGACCCTATCCTCCAAAGCAGTTGCAATCCCTCCCAGTTTGGTATCATCTGCCAATATCTAAGTCGTTGATGAAGATATTGAACAGAGCCAGTCCCAAAACAGACTCCTGCGGAACCCCACTCATTATACCTTTCCAGCAGGATTGGGAACCATTAATAACTACTCTCTGAATACGGTTATCCAGCCAGTTATGCACCCACCTTATAGTAGCCTCATCTAAGTTGTATTTGCCTAGTTTATCGATAAGAATATCATGCGAGACCATATCAAATGCCTTACTAAAGTCTAGGTATACCACATCCACCGCTACTCCCTTATCCACAAGACTCGTTATCCTATCAAAGAAAGCTATCAGATTAGTTTGACATGATTTGTTCTTTACAAATACATGCTGGCTATTCCCTATCACCTTACCACCTTCCAAGTGTTTGCAGATGATTTCCTTAATTACTTGCTCCATTATCTTGCCTGGCATGGAAGTTAAACTAACTAGTCTGTAGTTTCCCGGGTTGTTTTTATTTCCCTTTTTGTAGATGGGCACTATGTTTGCCCTTTTCCAGTCTTCTGGAATCTCTCCTGTCTCCCATGATTTTCCAAAGATAATAGCTAGAGGCTCAGATACCTCCTCTGTTAGCTCCTTGAGTATTCTAGGATGCATTTCATCAGGCCCTGCTGACTTGCAGGCATCTAACTTTTCTAAGAGATGTTTAACTTGTTCTTTTTTTTATTTTCTCTTCTAAACCCCCTTCCCATTAGCATTCACTATGTTAGGCATTCCTTCAGACTTCTCGGTGAAGACCGAAACAAAGAAGTCATTAAGCATCCCTGCCATTTCCAAGTTTCCTGTTACTGTTTCTCCCTCTTCACTGAGCAGTGGGCCTACCCTGTCTTTGGTCTTCCTCTTGCTTCTAATGTATTGATAAAAAGTCTTCTTGTTTCCCTTTATTCCCGTAGCTAGTTTGAGCTCATTTTGTGCCTTTGCCTTTCTAATCTTGCCCCTGTATTCCTGTGCTGTTTGCCTATATCCATCCTTTGTAATTAGTCCTAGTTTCCATTGTTTATACGACTCCTTTTTATTTTTTAGATCATGCAAGATCTCGTGGTTAAGCCAAGGTGGTCTTTTTCCACATTTTCTATCTTTCCTAGAGAATAGCTTGCTTTTGGGGCCTTAATAGCGTCCCTTTGAAAAACTGCCAACTCTCCTCAGTCGTTTTTCCCCTCAGTCTTGATTCCCATGGGACCTCTTCTATCAGCTCTGTGAGCTTACCAAATCCGCCTTCCTGAAATCCATTGTCTCTGTTTTGCTGTACTCCCTTCTACCTTCCTTACAATTGTGAACTCTATGATTTCGTGATCACTTTCACCCAACCTACATTTACATTTTTTGAATCAGATATTTTCAGAGGGAGTGCCTGGACAATTCAAAATAGCTCACTGAAATTTAGAACACTCCCAGATCATCAGTTTCAGACCAGTTATTTTTGGTGGAGAACATTTCTTTACCCTAACTTGCAATAAAATATAGTTAATTTTTTGACAACAAAATACTGGTCTCAAAACAGTTTCAAATATTTTATTCCTATTATATACAACAGATTAGTGTTTGGAAACTCAGGGGAATCCAAAGGAGAGCTATGGCAGAATGATTTAAACTTCGAGTACTTCTTCAAGTGATGTCCCTGTGGGTGCTCCACTGTAGGTGCAGCAATGTCCTCTGCACCTGGGACCAGAGATCTTCATCAGCAGTGTTCGTTGGACCACACATGCACCTCCCCCATCTCGTGCCCTGAGTGGGATGTGTATATATAGCGCCATGTGGTCCACCTGCCCCCCAGTTCCTTAACCTTTGGTCTGGGACGGAATCTTCAACAGAGCCCACTTCTCCTTTTTGACCCTTTAAATAGTGCCTTACCTGTCAATTTTAGTGTTGTCAAGGTGTCACCCCACTCTGAACTTTAGGGTACAGATGTGGGGACCTGCATGAGATAACCCCTAAGCTTATTTACCATCTTAGATCTAGGAGCTGCTACCACCAAATAGTTTAAACAAACATTTATGGGAGAGTCATTTGGAAACTTTGTCTTTCCCCCCAAATATTTCCCCAGTCTTTATCCGATCCCAGATCCAAAAAGCCCTTGGATCTTAAAACAAAGAAAAATCAATCAGGTTCTTAAAAGAAGACTTTTAATTAAAGAAAAGAGGGATACTTTCTGTGAGTTAGCAGCAAGTTACTCTCAGTGGTGGAAAGATTCTTCTGTGAGATTAGCATGCAAGTTACTCTCACAGACAACAGATTCAAAACACAGAGGATGCCCCTCTGGGCAAAAACCTTAGTTACACAAAGAAACCCAATTCAATTCTCCCTCTATGCAAAACGAAGTCACAAAAGAAAATAAACATAATCTAATACATTCCTTCTCTAAACACTTACTACTTTTAAGAAATGTTAGATGGCTGATTCCTGGATCCTTCACTCCGGCACAAACTTTTCTGAACAGACCAAAAGACTGATTTCCCTCCTCCCTCTTTGAAAACATCTTGTCCCCGCATTGGTTCCTCTGGTTAGGTGTCAGCTAGGCTATGTGGACTTCTTAACCCTTTACAGGTAAAACAGGAATTAACCCTTAACTGTCTGTTTATGACAAGTGTAGTTTCATACTTTCTTCTTCTTATGTCCCCGCAAATTTATTTTCTTCCATCCCAATCCAAATTCCTTAGTAGTTAATGTAGTGCAAGAAAAAGGATGCCAATACCAACCTCAATCCACCCATCATGTCAGAGACTGGAAACAATTGGATTTATTGGGACACAAGGTTTATTCATCTGCCATGCTCCAATTTTGCATATCTCATTATGAAGTTCTCATGGCCAAGTATAACTAACTCAACTATTCTAAAATACAGGAACTCTGCCAAGACCTTCATGAAAGTAAAAAAGAACGCCAGGCACTCTCATCTGAGGGACACCTCTTGGCCTATATAGCTTTGCAAGCCTCTTTTAACCAGTGGATACCACTGCCTGTTCCATAACAACTGCCATAGTCATGAGATGGGCATCATGGTTGCACCTCTCCGGCCTTCCTAAGGAGGTACAAAGCACTGTGGAGGATCTATCCTTTGAGGGCCACAAATCATTCACAGAGTGTATAGATGAATCATTATACTCCCTTAAAGACTCCTGAGCTACTCTCCACTCTCTTGGCATCTACACACCAGCGCCGAAGAGGCAACCAGGGAAATATGCTCTTCCCATGTGATCCTGACCACCACAATACATTCTTTGGCAGCACTATGACACTTAGCAGCAGCACCAGAAGCCCCCTACCAAACACACACAGGTGACTCCTCAAGAAGCAACCTCTCATGCACCTTCAACCAAACAACAATTTTGAAGGTGTGGTCAAGGCCCTGAAATGCCTCCCACTATTACAGCTACACCAACTATCTTTGACATCTCAGCAATTTGGCAACCAATTAGCCCTGTTCTTTCCATCATACAGGCTAATTACCCCAGACCAGTGGGTCCTAGAGATCATCAGGAAAGGATACTCCATACCTTTGTTATCTATCCTGCTCCACCACCCACCACAGCTGCTCCACCTGAAAGCCTAGCTCCTCCATGGTTCCAGGATTTGGAAATAACCTGTTTGGAAGCAGTTAGGTACTCTTGAATAGCAGATGCAACACAACTAGACTCACTTACTACCACAAATGGACTAGATCCCAATGCTGGTGCACCTCCCATCAGATTGACACAATGAGCATTCCATTACCACTTATCCTGAACTATATTTTACACCTTCAATTATTGGGATTATCCATTAGCTCCATCTGAGTGTATTTGGCAGCCATCACACCCTTTCACTGCCACATGGATGGCTATTCTGTCTTCACGCACCCACTCATGAAACGTTTCCTGAAGGGTCTCCAAAATCTTTCCCCTCACATACGGGAACCACCCCATCCTGGGATGACGGCCTTGTCCTCCTCTCTCTTACTAGACCTCTGTTCCAATAGTAACATGCTCCTATGTTCACTTATCTATGAAAATAGCATTTCTTGTCACTTTTACTTCTGCCTGATGTGTCATCAAAATTGGAGTCCATATGGCATATTTCCTGTACATATCTTTTCATAAAGACAAAGTTACATTATGTCCACATTCCAAATTTTTACCCAAAGTAACATCCTCTTTCCATCTCAATCAACCTATCCACCTTCCTTGCTTCTTTCTGAAGCCTCACAACAGACAACAGGAAGCAGCACCACATACCCTGGATGTCCGATGAGCATTAACTTTCTACCTGGACAGAACTAAGCCTTTTTCAAAAAATCACCACATTTATTCCTTTCAGCAGCCGAAAGATCCAAGGGCACAGCCATCTCTAAGCAATGCTTTTCCAAGTGGATCTTGCAATGTATACATTTGTCCTACCAACTACACAATCAACAACCTCCTTCTGGAATTAGAGCACATTCCACCCGCTCAATCTCCACCTCCATTGCTGTTCTCAATAATATCCTGATTTGCTGATGTTTGCAAGTGGCCACATGGCCATCAGTGGACACTTTTTCCTGTCACTATACCATTACTCACAATGGCACAGTAGATACTTTCCTAGTACATACTGTCCTAGCATCTGCAGTAAATACTGCTCCAAAGCCCCAGCCTTCCTGTTGGGGGCACTGCTTTCTAGTCACCTACAATTTAGCACCCTACAGTCACCTACAGTTTAGCACCCACAGAGACATCACTCAATGAAGAAATGGTTACTCGCTCTGTGCAGTAACTGACATTCGTCAAGATGTGCATTGCTATGCATCCCACTCACCTCCCCTCCGCTTTGGAGCTGAAACATAAGCTCCGCGGCAGAGAAGGAACTGAGGGTAGGGGGACCACGCAGCACTATATATACATCCCGCTCATGGCATGAGATGGGGGAGGTGTGCATATGTGTCAGATGGGCATTGCTGCTAATGATCTCCAATCCCAGGCACAGGGGGTGTGGCCATACCTACTGTGGAGCACCCATAAGGGACACTTTTCTCAAAGAACCTCAGTTTACTGCACAGGGTGAGTAACCTTCTCATATCTGTTCTTCTAATTTATATCTTCAATCCAAAAGGATTGATCAGGCTTCTCTGTGTTACTCTGACTTTGTACATGCGATATTATATGGACTTCAAATGATATTTGCAAGCAAGTTAATGAGAAATTAATGGGGGGAGGGATAGCTCAGTGGTTTGAGCATTGGCCTGCTAAACCCAGGGTTGTGAGTTCAATCCTTGAGGGGGCCATTCAGGCATCTGGGGCAAAAATCAGTACTTGTTCCTGCTAGTGAAGGCAGGGGGCTGGACTCAATGACCCTTCAGGGTCCCTTCCAGTTCTAGGAGATGGGTATATCTCCATTATTATTTTTATTATAATAAATAGCATCTCCAGCAATGGCTTGTTTTCTCTGAGATAAAAAAACCTTTATGCCAGTGGTTCTCAAACTTGTGTTCTGGTGACCAGGGCCGGCTCCAGGGTTTTTGCTGCCCCAAGTAGCAAAAAGGGGGAGGAAAAAAAAAAAGTCACGATCTGCAGCTCTACCACCGCCACTTAAGTCTTCGGCGGCAATTTGGCGTCTGGTCCTTCGCTCCGAGAGGGAGTGCTGCCAAATTGCCACCGAAGACCCGGATGTGCCGCCCCTCACCGTTGGCCGCCCCAAGCAGCCGCTTGCTGTGCTGGTGCCTGGAGCCAGCCCTGCTGGTGACCTCTTTCACATATCAGAGAGGTAGCTGTGTTAGTCTGTCACTCTTTCACATAGCAAGCCTCTGAGTGCGACCTCCCCTTATACATTAAAAACACTTTAAAATATACTTAATACCATTATAAATGCTAGAGGCAAAGCACAGTTTGGGGTGGAGCTCATGACCTCCCATGTAATAACTTTGCGACCCCCTGAGGGGTCCCAACCCCCAGTTTAAGAACCTCTGCTTTATGCCTCCTTTTTCATCCATTTATGAAATTGTTCAAACCTGAATTAGGATCACAATGAATAAATGAACATGCAGTATTACTGCTTGAACTTGTTTATATCCTGGGTGAGGCAAAACCAAGGCCGAAGTTCACCTGTGGTGCCTATGCCTGACCTCGAGGGTGCACCCAGGAGACCTCCACGCACCTACAAAGTTTTAGAAAGAAAAATAGTGTTCATTGTATGAGCTGAGTATCTGGCAAGTGTTTACCATGTGCGGGTGGGGGGTCTATGGGGCTTCACGTTGCTTTTTAGAGGTGTATCTGTTTATATAGTGCCTTCCCAAAGAGTGTCATAAATATAACTGACATACAAACTGCCGTATGTAATATGATTCCCACTTCCTTCCATCACTGAAATACTATTACCTCTATGTTGGAATGCAGAGCTTTTATAAACAACTATCATACTATGCAACAGTTTACACAGAAGGCAAAGAATACCATGTTCAGCTGAAACTGTAGGGGGAGATTAGGTACTGCAAACAGAATGTAATTACAAAAATTGGAATTTGGCCAGGTCCTCAGGATTAACACCTCACAACACTGTTAATGACCATAAGGGGTCATTAGCCCAGTTGTGCTTCTTATCTGAAAGAATGCATCTCCTACAGCACAATGCTCCCTAACAGCAAACTTGCTGTTTAGTCTAAATTTTGTCATATCACTTTGTGGTCCACATAGAAGTTTGTTTTATGAACCAATTAAATGTTTATCTAATAAGTGGCACTAACTACATATCATAAATATTTTCTTTTCTATTAGCAAAGATGCTTATGAAGTGTGCAGATAAGAATTTTGGCAAATCTTGTTCTTTTCTGTGTAAAAAGTCCCCTGTAGACTCAGAACTGATTGAACTGTTTTTGCGTTCTCACAGTTTAACCCCAAAATATTTAATTGCCTGTTTAACTTCAAGATTGTTTTAAAATCCTGGATTTAACTACTGTAGATCTTGTGTATCCGAGTAAGGTCATACAGTAAGGGTCGAAGTAGGTCTTTGGCAAAGGTCTACAAGATGACAAATTCAGTACTTCAGTAAAATGAAGTTAGGATATTTCCTTACTTCCTATCATTCTTGCAATATCTACCTTAAGAATCGATTAATGTTACTTCATCTTTGCTAGTGTTCCAATCTCTGTCACTCGAATAGGAAATCCAAATTTTTAACCTTCAAATATCTTGTGAAAGACTGTAAATATACTGGACTATGCTGACCTTTTCAGTATACTATATGTTGATTGGTTAGCCATTCCACCTCTCCCCCACAGGTTAATGAGGCTGTAAATAGGAAGAACTGAAATGGCAAGCCAATCAAAAAGGTCAAAGTAGTAGAGCACACCACTACAGCTGACAAAATATATGAGGCATTGAAATTTGGATACCTCATTCTTAGTGACAAAGACTGTAATGAGAATAGAAAACGGAGCCCCATGAATCCATTCACATCAAAAAGAATGTTAAGTGGATGAGAAATGATGCAGGCTTGGGCCAGTTGTGTTCTAGGATTAAAAATTAAACCCACATGATACTTCTCAGGTACCTTCTCATAGAGATTATGCTTTGCTCCTAGCTCTAGTTCTACATGTCTTTGTGTTCTTGTCATCATTTGCACGAAATCCACAACCACATCAGCTCATATTCTGCCATTTTTGAAAGGGGGAAAAAAACTGCTCAGGTGATGTTAGAGAGAATGAATATATGCTCCAGAACAATGCTAAAGTATACTCTATCAAATAACATAACTGAATAGAATATTCCCAAATTGTGCTGGTGTGGTATTTGCAAACACATTCACTCAATATCAATGTTGAGTGAATAAAAATATTAGTTGAAAAGCATGCAGAAATACAGTGAGATTGTTCACTATAACTGCTTCTTAATTCAAGGTTGCTGTATCTGTACTCAAACCCTTGTTAATTACAGTTGCACCACCAAATTTTGTCACTGGATGTGACCATAAAATTATGCTACTCCACTGAAAGCAAATGAAGTCATGAAAACAAAGATTAAAGATGCTACTTTTTAATACTGGCCTGTAATAACCACACCATTCTCTGACTGTTCATTATTGAAACTTATACTGTAGTGACACTTGCTGGTAGTGTGAATATTACAGAAGTATTGTAATCCTCCTTACCGCAAAGCCTTGTCTGCATTCTGTTCAGCTACCTGCACCAGTTTAATAGTGCAGACTGTTAGTTTGTAATCTATGTTCCCAAGTAATTTTAAACATACGCATATGAAGCACAAGTGCTATACCTAAACCAAATATAGCTGCTGTAGGCACCTTGGTAACAAGGTCAGTAGAGGGAAGGAGAAGGGGGTAATTTAATCACACAGGTTTTTAAAACAATAGTGAGAGAATACCCTGAGTGATCTCTTCAGTACATCCATCTCTGTGTGCACTACTTCAGCTTTATGGGGTGTGAAACTTTCCAATAAAAACAAAAATACTCACTATTCAGCCAAGAATAACTTACAGTAGCTTGCATCATTGCTGTGACTTATTTATATTAGATGTATTACTCTGTGCTTACTGCATGGGCACATAGCGGAATGTTGCTGTGATAAATGAAATAGCTGCTCTGTATCCTGAAGCAGCACTACAGTTTCAAAACGTGCTAAAACATGTCTTCCATTGGAATTCCTCACGGAAATGGATGAGTTATAGGAAAGCGTGCCAAGAGGTGCCTTCTGCTGCGCTTTATCACTGCCTATAATCCAACTGTCTGAAACTGCGCCAAGCTAATTAGCTAGTTCAGTGCTTGTTATATCAAGAGTCCAAATAAGCTAAGAGGTCACACTTACTATCAGAGAAAAGCCTTTGTATTTGTCTATCTGTCCTTGGGGCCACACACAACTCTCATGTGGGCCAAATCCTAATTAATGCCTTCACTTAAATTTGTACAAAAAACGTTTTGGAATGCCCACCATTTAAAAAGTGCATTTTTTAAATAGTTCAGGTGAGAATACCAGTGAAGCATATGCAGAGAGTAGCTCTGCTTGACATGGGTATTATTTAATTTTGTTTTTATGAAGGGTATCTACATAGTATAGAGCTCAGAAAAGTCCTTGCTTGGTTTTGCTCAATATTTGAGGGCTTGAGAAAAGCCTATTTAAATAGGATCATAACATTACTGTATTCTTATTTATTATCTGAGGCACAGGTTCTAGTCAGGATGTGCTAAGGGATGTATAAATACATAGAAAAATGCAATCTTTTTAAGCCCAGGTGCAATAAGGGAGTGTAACACACAAAAGGACGTAAAGAGGAGGGTAGTAATGGTGACAAGAGGAAGGAAGGAGGACGGTAATAGTAATAAGTAATAAGATTTTATTTTATATATATCGCGCGCACACAGTTGGATAGGCTAATATTGTTACATTTGACTGCCGCTTCACTTTGTGTAACATTGTGAATAACTCTGGCTCATGTGCATGTTCTAATATTTAGATCTAATACTCTTTAACTATTTCTATTGTTTAACTCTTCTTTAAACCTCAGCCTAAAAAAGGGCATTTATGTGTGGGGAAAGGGGAAGGATTACAAGGTTTGGGCCCAATGGAAAAATGAGAGGCGGGATGGAGTGGGTAGAAGAGAAAGAAGGTCAGGATAATGAGAGCAGGAGGCACAGGGAAGCAGGGTAAGTTATATACCTGTAAAAATCAATAAAGTTGAGAACCGCAACTGGAGGAATCTAGGTTCTGAGAGAAATTCATGTTTTGAGATCCAGAGAAATGTCCACTCTGCAGACTGTGAAGGAGTCTCTCCCATCATCTTCTCGGTTCTAGAAGCCATATGAGGAAGGCACTTGGTGATGGAGATGGTCACCCATTGAAATCTGGTGTGCTTGAATGAATCCCCCATGCATTTGGTTGAGGTAAAGGTGGCAGAATGAAGAAGGCTTTTTGTTCCTACCTCCCCTGTTGGGGCATCTAGAGTACTGGGGACTTCTGAGCTGTATTCCGTATACCTGGTGCTGGTGGCCATGTGGGAGAAGGAAACTGGGGGATATTTCCAGTGGTGTCAGTATGCAGAGGAGGTGCTAGCCCATTGGGGACCCTAAGCAGGAATATTTTGCCCCTCCTCCCACAATACATGATAAAAAAGCGAATGCGGGGTGGGGCTTGAGCTGTTCAGGGCCCTAAGCAATTGCTTAGTCTGCTTATGCTTAGCGCCGGCACTGCCAGTATGAAGGGTAAGGAGGTGAATAAGATAGGAGAGGCAAGAGCATCCAGACTGTCATGGGTACTGCTGAGGATGGGGCATGCGGAAACAGGCACACATAGAATGCTAGGTAGGGTGTTACATAGTAACATGGAACAGTATATTGAGGGATTGCATCTCTGCTTTTGTCTAAGTCCAGTTCTTGTATTGTGTCCTCTTTGCTTCTAAATCACAGCACAATGAGAGTATTTCCTCCTCCTGCTGCATTGTATGCTGCCGCCTGGCATCCATTCATTTTATTTATAGATACATTAGCCTCTTCCCTTGGCTCTACATTGTTCCACGATAAATAAGGTATTAGTAGAAGAATTGGAGAGTCAGGATACTGGGAATCAAGGACAAATAGCATTATATCCAAGATAATCCACAGAGGGATGCACAGTTTCGGGACTGTCATCATCTCCTACCTCCCTTTTGGCTCAAAGAAAGTAGGGAAATGTCAGAATGCCTGTAAGCTCTGCATGTGTTAAAATAGACAAAAGGAAGGAAACAAACCTTTAAATCTCGGTCAGGTAACCTTGCAGTGCACCTGCTATGCCGTTCCTTAGTTAACCTGCCATTAAAATCCATGGATATTAGGACATAGCTGTCCATTTCAGCTGGAGTTATAAGAGGTTGTAAAGAGCAGTAAATAGTTATCTGCCTTTTTGTGCCTAGACAGCCACTTCCCAATGTGGATGAGATTTCTCTAGGTTCTTCAATAAACAAAACAACAAAGTAAAAACCACAATATGAAGGGTTTTTTATTTTATTTTTATTTTATTGGTGTGGTTTGTCACAATTTTTTAAATTAAATTATTTTCTTTAGTTTTGCTGAAGAAGGAAAAAAATGAGAAAAGCAAAGGCCATATCTTTAATTTCCTCTGTTTGCTTTGATTTCAGTTCTCCATTTCTGTCAATGTTCTCATACTTCAAGGCTGCTTTATGATGTACCAAAGTCAGGTTAACTCTGAATCAGTGTAGTATGTACTGAAACAAAGAGACCTGAATGGATGAAAAATACTGTGCTTTGACATACGATACATTATCAGTAGGCCCATAGGAGCAATTAAATTCCTTCATGGCCATGGTACTGAAGTATGTTTTTGAATACATATGAAAAACATGGTGCATTTTGTAGATGTTGATGGCTTGGTTTGTAGTCTATAAGCATGTATAGCACATATACTGAAATGTGTCACTGAAGTATATTAGTGTATCCTAATGTATTAGCAATCTCTTGCAATGACAACTCAAAAAGTCCTTTTAACTTTACCACTGTAATGCCACTATAAAATGTTACATACAATAAAACTTAATTATGGAGCAAAGCTTGGTCAGAAACCAGATGGGTTTGTAATTAAAACTGTTCAAAATATTTACAACAATATGCAAAACAATTTAAAAAAAATGAAATTTACTCTTCTGGTTAAGAACTCTAAAATGCACCCAATTTTATAGATAGCCTTGCTAAAATATTCATTTTAAAAAAATTACTAATTTCTGCGCAAAAATGGATGAATAGTGAATTGATGCAAAAATCATGTGTCGCTGAATTGGGGGTTAGCTAAATAATGGGAAATGAAATGGGAAAAACATTCTTGCAAAATTCTCTGTGTGCGCATGCGTGTGTGTGTGTCTCTCTCTCTGTGTATGTGTGTGTATATATATATATATATACACACACATATATATATACACACATACAGAGAGAGAGAGATGTTCTGACTGTATTAGACCCATCGAGGATTTTCAAAGCTTTTAAAAATTGTCTGCATGACTTGTTTGAATACGTGTAATTCGAGTTGGCCCATATTCGTTCCATCTACTGTTCTTGGATGACCAGTGTTGACATGTAAATACCAACACTGGATACTTATACAATTCATTGATTACCACTTATTATCCAATATAAATATTTTTGATTTATTGAATAGCTTTATAAATAACTGGTTCATGCACGCTTTAAGGCATAGTGCACTATAGGAGTCACTAGGGAGATGGTGATGTTTCATGGATAAGTACTGGACTCAGAACCCAGACAACTGAATTCTACTCCCAACTCTGCCATCAGTTTGCTGGTTGACAATGGGTAAATTGCATAACTCAAACCTCAGTGTCCCCATCTGTAAAATGGGGATAACTCCTTTGTAAAAGGTCCCTTATCTCCTTTCACATATCTTGAAAAGCATTATTTAAGAGCTAATATCATATAATAAAAGCCTTACCCAAAATCCATTGAAGTCCATGGAAGTCCTTGCTCAGGCTCTGGATTTTGTATAAGCATATGCTTTATAACCAGCTCTAATTGTGACTTAGAATCATAGACTATCAGAGTTGGAAGAGACATCAGGAGATCATCTAGTTCAACCCCCTGCTCAAGCAGGACAAATCCCCAGGGTTTTTTTTGTCTCTTTCTTTCTCTTTTTTTTTTCCCTTTTCTTTTTTTTTTGAAAAAAAAAACCCCTTTTTGTCATGCACCTTGGAAAAGATAAGAAGAAAAGGTTTAAAACCTTCCTAAGAAACTTCTATCAGTTTTGCCTACAAAGTACAAGGCAATTCTGCAGGACTGAGATTCCTTAAAAAAGGGGGCTTTGGAAGTCTCATCACGTAGGACATTTGAATACTGCAGTCCCATTTAAAAATGAATGAGAATTGGATGTACAAATCTCCTAGGTGGCTTTGAAAATCTCAGCTAAGTCTTTCACTTCTTCCTCTTGGAAAAGTGAGACTGCTCTCTAGAATATGAATTTTTCCTTTCACCTCTGCTTTTCTCTAACAGCTTCTAACACAGCAGAAGATAATGTAATCAGTACTTGACTGTGCATCCTGCTGACCATGGAGACAAGAAAATGAATCATCTATTTTCTGAGAGGCAAAGTTCAGAGACTTCACTAGGCAAACTCAAAAGATTAAAGTCTGGAACAGACAGCCGGATTCAAGAGGGCTAGTACAACACTGTGGTGGGGTGGAGAGGGAGCAGGTTACTGTGGAAGTGGAGCCTTTGTACTATGAGAGCAAGTGAATCTTCCTTCTAGAGAAGACCCTTTTCAAGTATGTGGGACTGTCTTGCTAAAACCTACTTTGTGTTGAAATCTTAAATTGTGGAGAAGGAAGGTAGCTTTAACCTAGAAACATGTTACACAAAATTCTTATTGAAAAAAGCCTCACATACATTTTGTAAAGTGAGTTTGTTGGAACTAAAAACTGATGACTATGGGTTTTCATGGCTTCTGATAAAATTACAGTATCAAAACAGACCAGAACCATCTTAAAAATTAAAGAAGCTGTCCATATGCTTCTTTGACTGGATAATTTTGGTGGGTCATGGGTTGCCATCCTCTCTTTGCCTGTAACTTTTCTGGCTGCAGTTATCAATGCCATCAGCATTAGAGCTGAGCAAAAACTTTCAAACAGACCATTTTTCTGTTTGAAAACACAAAACCAAAATGTCCCATGAGAAACTGGTTTTGGAAAGTTTTGTTTTGGGAAATAGAGCATTTCAATACATCAAAATGGAACATTTAAATATTTTCCAAACAGAATGCTTCATTTCCAAATAACATTTTGTTGGATTCTATATCTTCCTAAATTTAAAGTCAAAATCAAAACAAAGTTTTGACCAGAATCATTATTTTCTTGTTTCATTTCATGGAAAATTTCAAAAACTTTTGTGTTCATTTCAGTTTACAATTAAAAATATCAAAATTGCAGAACTTACCACAAAATGGGATTTCTGCACAGATCTAGTCAGTATGGCAGGGGACACCTCCATCACCATGACATCCAGCCTCACTCTTGTGGTCAGCACAAGTACTAGGTATTGAGACCCAGCAATTTATCATCAAACATCTTATTCTAATAATGCAAAATTTTCTGACCAAACCATAAAGGAAAGAGAACTGATAACATCATAGCTGTTTTCTGAAGAAATCCTGACGTGTGAACCCAAGGTTCCTTCTATTTTCTCCTTCCCTAAACAAATTTAGGTGACAAATGAAAATCAGTTTCCAACTTCATTCAGTTACACAAATGAAGCATTGCTTTCCAGAAAATTCGCACAGCTAATAGAAGAGGTGCAAGCACAGTCAAAATGGAACTATTTTAAGAATTGCTGAAATGTTTGCAAATTTGTCAGTATTCACCCCATTCTCATGGAGAGTTTTCATGAGAAGTATCGGCCCAAAGGGAATTTTTATTATTAAGTTCTAGGGGATGGTTTTCTAGTTGAGTCTTAGACATATTCTTGGCTTTGCTGTATATAATTGTGCCCCTGTGATTAGCATATCTTGTGAGCATTAAGAAAACAAGGATTGCTAGGCAGCAAGCCGAGACAATGATATGAAGTAGTAGTTTACATAACCAAATATCTACAGGTTTCAGAGAAAATATAATGTTTTTAATTTCAAATACAGACTTAAATATATGGTTTTTAAAATGCAATAGTATAAGCTTCATAGTGGACTGACTCCGTAAAGGAGTCAAAAGCAAACTAATTTGGTTATTAGCATGTGCATGAGGTGATCCTGCTCCACTCATTCAGAAAATAGGAATTAAGTTGATTTGACAGCCCTCCAATTTTGCTTTCAATGCTATTGATTCCTCTCATCAAGGCTGTGCTTTTCTGTGCTCGATCTTGCAAAAGGGACTGATGGGTACACTCAATCTAATCACATTTCATTGTACATTCTCTGCATGTAATAATAATCTTGACTATCCCGATCAATTTTGACCCAGTTTCCTCTCACAGGAAGCAACTCAATGATTGCTATCTAGTTTTTATTTTTTTAAGGAACATGATTTGATACATTTTTTCTGAAGAAATATCTATCAAACACAATAAGCTTTTCTGCTTTCCCATATTTCTGTTTCATTTCTTTTTGTAAAATACTAGGTTTGATCTTCATAGGGTCTGAGGTTATTATATGGTGTATAATGATGATGATTTTTGTAATGACACTCAAAGTACTTAATGTGGTTGAGAAGCCTTCTTGAATGAACAGTTAAATACAAATAGCTCCATACAGTGTGCTGTTCAACATAACAGGCAAATGAAAAGAGCTGATTGCATAATTTTGGTGGGCAATATTGCCATGTATCTGAATATTTTCTGTAATGATCTAATAAAAGGATCATTACTTAACAGAGAACTTTAATGAGATTAATACCTCCTTTTGTATTTGTTCATAGAAATTAGAGATGAAAAAGATCAACCAGTCCATTCCCTGCTGGTGCTGTTGTTATGCCTGTTCATCTATTTAAAAGCCCAGCTTACTGTTGCAAATCTGTACCAGAAATGTGGCAATATTGGACTTGCCTATATAGTAAGTTTTATTGTACACTCCTTGCCTGATTCTTATACATTTCCCATGGACTTCCACTGTGCAGGATAAGGGCTGTAATTCTTTGAGGGGGAAGGGAGACAAATTCTGTGGTCAGATCTCTCAGGTTGATGTATGCGCATAATAATACCACTGTGGAGCTGGAAGAGTTGGTCCAGGATTAAAGAGCTGAGATTTACAACTAAGCTTCATTTAGCATACAATGAAATAACTCTCGAATGACATGCATATGTTAAGTAATTTAAATCCATTAATACAGTTGTTAAATGAAGTCCAGTTAAACATATTGATGGTGTAAACATGAGAACAGGAGTTGACTCTTCTATGGCATTTGTATATTGGGAGAAAACTTATGTTGTTGTGCAGACAAATGCTATCATGTGTGTGTAAGAGAAAGAGCTATGCTCCCATTTGTCTTCAAAATGAAATACCTGTAATCTGACCAGAAAAAATAACAGCTGAATAATTCCTTGCCTTCCAGAAAACATATTTCCTCTGTACCAAAAACTGTAAGCTTCCTGACAAAAATAACTATCTAGCTCCTGCATAATACTAATACAAACCAAGATTTTGAGGTTTTGGCAGCTTATCCTGGCCTCAATAGCAAGAAAACTAGACATATTATTTTCTGAATTTTCCCCAGATGTAGACAGCACAATAGGAAGGAGGGGGGTAGGAATGCAGAGTTACTCCTTCATAGGATTTACAATTTTGCTCTTAACCCTCTGTATATTAATAAACAGTAAAATGAAGCATTCTAAATACTCATAATAAAATCCTAACTGTTCCCTAAATGTTTTTCATAATTAAAGTCATATAAAAAAATCACTTATTTAGGGGCCAATCTAGGTTCAGTTTCAGCCTCCTTAATTCTATTATACCTGGCTTTCTTCTAATTGTGCTGAGAAAGAAATTTGGCCCATTGTCTCTAATGGTAGTTGTGTGCCTGAATCACTGTCTACTGCTTTGAAAATACAAAGATAAGTTTTTAAAAGGCTGTTTGTAGTTTTTATTTGTAGATTTTCTTCTGAAAGACAATTGGAGATTATAGATAGACCTGATATCATGTTAAAAGGACTTGCCAAAAAATCATAGACCACATAGTGCAGCTTGCAATTGGTTCCCTATGTGCCTTATACAAACTATAATCAGGAAGACGTGTCCACTACATGTGACTCAATAATAACCACTATGTATTGATCTAGGGCAAAAATGGCTCAGGCCCAGACTTCTAAAGATATTTAGGCATTGTTGCACTCAGCATTGCAACACCTAACTGATTTAAAAGTCTAAATCTCATTTTCAAAAGTGTTTTAGGCACTTCTGAGCCAAATTCCATTGGACGGTAGGCACTTAAGAGCCTAAGTCCCATTGGAAGTCAATGGGAAATAAACTCCTAAATGCCTTGTAATAGTCCGAGGTTGGGGCCGTGCCCTCTCAGGGGCCGTCAGGAGCCAGGCCGCCTCACTACACGGTCCCAATCAGTCTCCGGGTTCTGAAGGTTTTGGGGTTCTGCCCCTCAAGCAGGGGCGGAACCGAAAGCACACGGTTAACGCAATGAGTCCCAGCCCTCAGTCAGGGTGGGACAGCAGACACTAAGTCCAGGCTCAGACCCTTTCCGCAGGCTGAGCACCCACAAAGTCAATAAGCCACGGCCCTCATTCAGGGCGGGCAGCGAACCAGTTCTAGGCTCCGGTCCTGGCAGCCGGAGCTGAGCAGTTACAAAGTCAGTAAGCCCCTAGCCCTAGCTCAGGGCGGGCAGCACACAAGAATCCAGGGAGCTCAGATCCCACTGCAGGCTGAGCAGCAACAAAGTGAACAAGCTAAGCCCAGGCCCTCAATCAGGGCGGGGCACCAAACACAGCAGTTCTAGGCTCAGCTCCTTACCGCAGGAGCTGGGCAACAATAATAGTTCAGGGCACAGGTCCTTGCATCAGGAGCTGAGCAACAATGGTCAGTAATCCCCAGCCCTAGGTCAGGGTGGGGCAACAAACAATAGTCCCAGGGGCTCAGGTCCTTGTCTCAGGAGCTGAGCAACGATAGTCAGTAATCCCCAGCCCTAGGTCAGGGTGGGGCAACCAACAATAGTCCCAGGGGCTCAGGTCCTTGTCTCAGGAGCTGAGCAACAATAGTCAGTAAGCCCCAGGGTGGGGCAATAAACTATAGTTCAAGGCTCAGGTCCTTGTAGCAGGAGCGGAGCAACAATAGTCAGTAAGCCCCAGGGTGGGGCAATAAACAATAGTTCAAGGCTCAGGTCCTTGTAGCAGGAGCTGAGCAGTCACAACAATACCGGGGCTCAGGTCCTTGTGTTAGGCACTGAGCCACAGCAGGTAAGTGCAGGCTTCTCTGCCTGACCGCTGGAAAGGAGGGGGAGTCTGCCACCCGTGAGTGGGGTGGCAGGGGGACACAGGCCCACCCACTCCACTGTGTCCCAGCCCGGGGCCCTAACAGCGGCGTGGATCCGCTGCAGTCAGTGGGGATCCTGGCCGCAACACACTGACATGGGCACGTTAGTGCCCTCAGCCGGACAGGGGTCGGCTACCCCCGGGCTACACTCCATCTCCCCCTCCGTGGGTACCTGCTCCTCGCTGGGCTCTGCAGCGGGGTCCTACACCATGGGCTCCTCGTCGTGCTGAGGGCTCTCTAGGTCGGGCTGCTCCTCCGGACTCGGGTCACGGGAACGCTCGGGCAGCTCCTCGGGGTACCGGGCTCGGGGCAGGCTCGGCCAGTCCACCTCGGGGTACCTGGCTCGAGGGAGGCTTGGTCGGTCCACGTCCGGGTACCTTGCTCGAGGGAGGCTCGGTCCGTCCGCGTCAGGGTACCTGGCTCGAGGGAGGCTCGGTCCGTCCGCGTCAGGGTACCTGGCTCGAGGGAGGCTCGGTCCGGCAGGAGCCTGAACAGGAGCGTCCGTCCTCTCCGGCCGCTGGGCTCCAACTGAGTGTTGAGGCCGGGCTTTTATATTTCCTGTCCCGCCCCTTGACTTCCGGGGGGCGGGAACAGGCAGCGGCGGCTCCGCCCACTGAGGTGGCTGTCCTGGTTTCTCTCTCTCTGGGGCCATCGGGAGCCAGGCCGCCTCACTACATGCCTAAAGTAACTTTTTGTTTTTTGTTCTTATAAATAGAGCTGGCTTTAAAAAAGTGAAAAATGTTGTGGGTTATTTTGGTTTTTTTGGGGGGGTGAAGGTTGGTCAAAAATAAAAAGGGTGGTTCTGTTTTGTTTTTTCAAATACCATTCATTTAAAAATCAGCCCTTTTTCCCCTCAAAAGATCAAAACTTGGAAAATGTAAAGTATTTCTAATTAGTAGTGTCTCTCTTTGAGCTCAGTGAAGAACCAGTAAACAAGTTTTAGTATTGCTAATGATATCTCAGGGGATTGTGGAATGCAGGGGCGGCTCCAGGCAACAGCGTGGCAAGCCGCGGGGGACGGCCTGCCGGTCGCCGTGAGGGCAGCAGTCAGGCTGCCTTTGGCAGCATACCTGTGAGAGGTCCGCCGGTCCTGCAGCAATTCAGCAATGGGTATGCTGAAGGCACGGGACCAGCAGACCTCCTGCAGGCATGCCACCGAAGGCAGCCTGACTGCTGTTCTTGGGGCGGCAAAATACATAGAGCCACCCCTGATGGAGTGTCACCGTCTGGAAAAGCAAGATTGTTTTTGATGGGAGGGTTAGACAATATTCACTAAGCTGTAATGAAAGCTATAAGATGCAATGAAACTAGCTTGGCAAGCCAGTCCAGTGATGAGCCACCTTCTCTGGGCTTAAATGTATTTCAGTGTTCCTATTCATCTATCTACTGAATGTCGGCACCCTGCGTAGTCTGACAGATATCCTGTCCTTGCCAGGTAGCTGTTGCTTTTAGGCATTAGCTGCCAAAACAATTCATAGATTAATGAGAAAACATTCATAAATTAAAGTAAAGTCTTTCCACTTGCATTGAAAATGCAACATCTCTGGGATGTTTAAATGCTGTAAAATGTCTTAATTTGTTCAAACACTTGCACAATTATTGATATAGACAGATGCATAATACACAGACTACAAGTGTCTAAATTAGCTTTAAGGGAAATTAATACAAGAAACTAGAAAAATATTCCCAAGGAGTAAATTAGTTTGACACTTTATTATGACTTCAACAAAAGATTACCAAATGTGTCTTTAATATTGCACTTGGAAAAATGTAGGGATAATGGATGGTGTAAGCACAGGGAAAGGAAAATCATAGGCCTGTTTTGCTCCCAAGGGTTCCCAAGTTAAGAAATCACTTGTCACCCTGAATAAATCATTAAATGTTTTGTTTTTTTCAACATTTTTAATTACAGTTGGCATTCCTGAGTCTAGTGCTGGAGGCAGCCATCTTGCTGAAGAACTTTATCCTTTGTGACACTCTCAGTGGGGGAGCAGAGTTGAATTGACTCTAGGCCAGTTTCCAACCTGCTCCAGAATGCTTTGCGGGGGGAAGGAGAGGTACCTCTTTAAAGTTATATATTTAAAAAGTTAAACAGCTACCTCCAGATTCACTGAAACTGGCACAGGGGGATTGTAAATTATGCCTCTCTGTTCAGCCTGGTTCTCTATGCATCAGTGGGATTTACTCTGAGACAAGGAAGGTGGGTCTCTGTTGCTGCCCTCTTATGGCAGGCTTAGTTTACAACCAGGTATTCTGTCAGCAGCAATTAGTAAGGGGACTTGCTGGAAAAGTATGGTCCCCCAGTCTGTGTGTCCAGGTCTCTTGCCTGTTCAACAGGGGCACTGGAACAATTTTTATAATCAGCCATTGAACCAAACTGTAAATCCTGTATACCAGTGGTTCCCAAACTTGTTCCACCGCTTCTGCAGGGAAAGCCCCTGGCAGGCCGGGCCAGTTTGTTTACCTGCTGCGTCTGCATGTTCGGCCGATCGCGGCTCCCAGTGGCCGCAGTTCGTTGCTCCGGGCCCATGGGAGCTGCCGGAAGTGGTGGCCAGTACATCCCTCAGCCGGTGCCACTTCCAGCAGCTCCTATGGGCCTATAGCAGCAAATCGTGGCCAGTGGGAGCCGTGATTGGCTGAACCTGCGGACGCGGCAGATAAACAAATGGGCCGGGCCCGCCAGGGGCTTTCCCTGCACAAGCGGTGGAACAAGTCTGGGAACCACTGCTGTATATAATGGAAACCACTTCAAGTCAGGGGGTGCAGCAGCACCCCCACCCCTAGTTCCAGCAACTATGCTGGTCAACACTGCTCACTACTTTGGATGCTTTAGCTCCCTGTGACTCACCTCTAGGAAGAGGTTCTTGCCACTCACCTCTAGGAAAAAGGTTCTTGCCATTGCAACCTCATCCCCTGCTGAACTTCTGCATGAAAGGGCATTATTGCAAATGGGTGTGTGCTTGAAGAAGCCAATGTAAAACTGGGCTATATTTGTCCCTTTGTTAGTGTCAAGCCATTCTCTAAGTAGACAACTTGGCTTACAGTCCCTTCCACAGAGTGTCAGATGATATCTCTGATCAGTAAGATGACTCCCTCTAGCTCTAGGCTCAAAAATGCCACTTGTAATTAAATATCCGTTTCACATCTTATTCATGGTGATAACTAAGCACCTTCTTACCTTGTGAATTGTTAGATGGGTTGAGAAGTGGGTGTCGTTCTCTTTTAAACTTAAAAAAGCCCCTCCAAATCAAAAGGGGAAAAGGTAACTCTACTTCTCATTAATGCGTTGAGTTGTTGAGCATCATCTTTAAACAAAATATTTATCAGAATAGGTTCATACAGGTTAGAGTTTCCTAAATGCATTTTTTGAAAGCTGCATTTTCTACTTTGGTACAGTAATGTTTACAGAACTTTGGGGCGGGGTGTGGGGAGGAAAATTGCTGGTGCCCATCTTTTGCAGGCAGAAAGGGCCACTGAAACACACACACTTTACCACAAAGGCTACCACAATCCAGCCTCAAGTTCCTACCCCAATCTTCACACCTGGGCTCTCCCCACATCCCTCCTACTGTCCCCATCCCACACAACTAATCCCCTAACAAAGGCTCTCCTCAATCTCCCTGCTACTGCCCCCTACACACTTTCACCCCAGGGCTGTCACCTCCCTCTCTTCTACTACCCCCCTTCTACACACACACACACACACACACACACACACACACACACACACACACACACACACACACACACACACACACACACACACACACACTGAGCTAATCCCCTCCTTCAACCCAGACTCTCCCCTTCCTCTGCCCCCTGCCACACCAACCCCATCTTAACACCCTGCTTCTCCTACACCCCCCACATGAAGTCACTGACAGCTCCCCCATCACACCTGGACTTGCCCCACAACTACCCCTTTCCCCCAAAACCGGGTTGCGCCCCCTCCCCTCCCCGGAGTGCAGGGAGGCAGTTTCTGGGCATTCCCACTGGCAGGGGGCACAGCAGCCAGCACTGACAAGTCCTGCCATCACTGCCCCTCGTGCTCCCAGGCACCACAGATAACCACCCCTCACCCTGAAGTGCAGGATTGAGACAGTGCCCAGGAGCCCCCGGGCATCACAGTCGCTGAGGGGCTGCCCCCAGCTCCCCATTGCCCCAGCAGAATGGGGGAGACTTGAGGGGAGGGGGAGCGCAGTGGGATTAGTGCTAGGAACCCTCGCACTGCACCAAATTATTTCCTGGTTTGGGATTTCTTTTTGGTCCACTCAGACAACTTCAGCTGGGGTGGCTGGTAGCATGGCACGGGGCATTCTGGGACTAGTAGTGCAGCTGGCAGCGCAGGTCTCAGGGCTCCTGCGGAACACAGAGGCATGCAAACTACAGCTCGCAGCACACTCTGCAACAGCCAGTCTCTGCTGCACCTGTGCACTGTGCTCCCCAGGCTGCTGAGTGTTTCAGCTGGTGCTGGGAAGTTGCTGACTCTTCACATTGCTGGGCTGTGGCCCAGGCTGGATTAACCCTTTGTGGGCCCCTTCCAAGTGTGGGCCTGGTGCCCCGGCGCCACTAGAGCCATTGTAAACCTGGTACTGCACACAGGTGGGGACACACCCTGCTGCAGTTTTATATAGATGCTGAGATGAGCTCTGCATGGGAAAGCTCAGCTAAGGAACTGCCCAGATACTCAAGTGCACCCCGCCCCCCTGGAGTACAAACCCAGAATTACACCATCTTGCGCTGCACAGAGAACTATACAGTATAAGGTCATTGAAATTTGTCCTCTCCCTCAATGTGGAGGAAGATATGCACAGCAAAGCTTAATATACTAAAGAAATTGGGCCTATTACAGAGGTTCTTGAAGGCAAGCTGCTCTTGCTTGCAGCTAAAAACTCCAGGTATTTCTTTCACAGGCCAGACACCCTCTAGCCTGGGTTCAATCCTTTCTTCCCCAGTTCAGTCTTAGGTGTTTATAGCAATCATCTTGGGTGGGGATTAAGTGAAGACTCAACCACAATTATGTCACTCTCCTGCCTTGAATAGGTTTTACATAGGGCAGGAACCCTTTGTCTTCCAGCCTTCTCCCCCTCCCACCCCCGCCTCATCCCGGTCAGTGGAAAAGTACTAAGTTTATCATGGAGTCCAATATCAGGTGATGTGATCACTTGACCCTGCAGCCACAACTCAAAGTGTATTTGCAGCATCCAAAGGAAGGCTTTCCAGGAATAGCATCTTCAAAGACCTATTGTTCTCCCTAATGGTCCATTGACTTGTTCCTGGCTAGCCATCTAAACTGATTGCATTCTGTCTAGTGGGCATTTCCCAGGTGTAAACACAATTGTAATTGATACATAGTCAATATTCCTAACTCCAGATACAGAAATGATACATGCATACAAATAGGATAATCATATTCAATAAATCATAACCTTTCCAATGTTATCTCACATGCCTTAACATGCATAAAATATATCATAATTATGCCATACCCATATCTTAACAATATCTCTATGAAGACTATGAGGGCAGAGTGTCACACCCTCATCACTAAATGATTTCCTCCACCCTTCATGCCTATCAACCTCAAAGTCACACATCACAGCCACCACCTTACTAGATAACGAGACCTAGATAAGTCTTGTCCCTTTTGGCATGTCAACACCATTCCTCAAAAAGTTTCATAGGCCTGGTCTACACTAGGAGTTTATGTCGAATTTAGCGGCGTTAATTTGACTTAACCGTGCACCCGTCCACACCAGGAAGCTAATTAGTTCGACCTAGAGGGCTCTTTAGTTAGAATTCTGTACTCCTCCCCGACGAGGGGAGTAGCGCTAAATTCGACATGGCTATGTCGAATTAGGCTACGTGTGGACGGAAATCGACCTTAGTAGCTCCGGGAGCTATCCCACAGTGCACCACTCTGTTGATGCTCTGGACAGCAGTCCGAGCTTGGATGTTCTGACCAGCCACACAGGAAATGCCCAGGGAAAATTTGACACGCTCCGGTGCCTTGTGGATGTTCTGCAGGACCGCAGGCAGGAGGACAGAGCCCCCCTGCGCTGTATCTGCAACCGCCCTCCCCCGCCACAAAGTCCCAAACCCCCCTCACCCAAAGTAACAAGAAGGAGGGGCGACAGGGGCCGTGAAAACTGTCACTGCACCCCTGCAGAGTGCACAAATACAAGAAGGCTCTCATTCCCTAAATGTTGAGAAGTCCTTCCCTTCCTGGCTCACCGAAGCCCCAATCCCAGTTTCATCCCCAACTGTGTAGTTGATTATTAAAAGTAGTTTGCTGTTAATTACTATTTCCGTCAAGTTTTTCTACAGAAGACTGTCTGTGAAGGGGGGGGCAAGGGGGTTGTTAATTGCATAGGACAGTCACCTTTACCAGGGTACAGACACGGGGGCAGGATCAACAGCAGGTCACACACACAGTGCAGTCAGTAGGCACCCTGGTCGGTCTGGGAGGTGTTTTCCATGTTCTGTGTGGGTGGGGGGTACGTGACTTTGTGGCATGGGAGGGCGGTTACAGAACTTATGCAGCGGTCCTTGTCCCAGACCACAGAGCCACGCAGCAGGGGAATCTGTAACCATCCTCCCCCGCCGCAAGGTCACGTAGCCCCCGCACACAGAGTCCCGAAAAGGAGGGATGGCAGGCTCCGTTGAAACAACCAGTCCGGCACTGCAGACCGCTCTAGGAGCAGGAGCCTATCATTCCTCGAGTGTAGAAGCGGTGTTAACATCACTGCACACCCTACCCACCACAGTCTGCGTCCCTGTTTCAACCCTTTAACGCAAATTCATTAATAAAGAAAACGTTGTTAATTAACAATGTTCCATTAACTTTATTTTTAAACGTGTGTTGGAAGGGGGGAAACGTGGTGAATGGGGTATGTAACCGCAGAAGAAAGTCAACAGTAACTGAAGCAGGGGCAGGTTCAGCTTCTCTGTAAAGAAACTGAACAGTCACAGGTTACCCTGCTCCCTGAGGAACCTAGCTTTCAAAGCCTCCCGGATGCACAGCACTTCCCGCTGGGCTCTTCTAATTGCACGGCTGTCTGGCTGAGCGTAATCAGCAGCCAGGCGATTTGCCTCAACCTCCCATCCCGCCATAAAGGTCTCCCCCTTGCTCTCACAGAGATTGTGGAGCACACAGCAAGCTGCAATAACAATGGAGATATTGGTTTCGCTGAGATCCGAGCAAGTCAGTAAGCTCCTCCATCTCCCCTTGAGACGTCCGAAAGCACGTTGAATGATGACAGTTACCCAAGACCACCCTCGACACATTTTTCCCCCCAGCATGCATTGTGGGGAAATCCCAGAATTCAAATGGGCAGCGGGGACTGCGGGAACTGTGGGATAGCTTCCCACAGTGCACCGCTTCCAATGTCGATGCTTGCCCCGTTAGTGTGGACTTACAAAGTCAAATTAGTGTCCTTAGTGTGGACACACAAATTCGACTTTGTAAGGTCGATTCCACAAATTCGAATTAAGTTAAATCGAACTAATCTGGTAGTGTAGACATACCCATAGAGGTTCCATACCCTGCAGACCTAAGAAGCAAAAACGAAGAGCAAGAAACCCAAACTAGTATATTAGACCTACATCACCATGCTGGCCCCAACATTTCAACTGTTCTTTTTGTGTGTTCTTTGGCCACAAGACTATATATTAGCAGATTTTCATTTTAGTGTTCCATTATATCACCACTTCCTTTATGGCTAAGTTTAATTAGTACCACAGGGTAATTGCAGTCAGATTCTGCCAACTTTTCTTTCCCAAAGAAGTACTCTTTGTGAACTTTTCTAAACTATACTATGTGGTGAGCTTGGGATTAAGTGGACCCTTATGAATCCTTCTGATAACTAACAGAAACAAATTAAATATAGTTAACCAGAAAATTGTCCCTTATGGTTCTCACATTATTACCATATGGTATTTTCAAGCAGGGGAAGTTTATTATAAAATAGAATCATAGATGTAAGAAATGGCATCTTGGGTCATCAAATCTATTCCTTTGCCAATGAAAGATTGCTACCTACATGCAGCATCAGTGCACTATTTAATAACGTGTCTCTTTATCTACATATCTTTTTATCAGCCTACAGCTTAAATCGTTTTTTTTTTAGAATGTTTTATCTGAGGAATGAGTCATCTGTGTAGTGTTCAGGGTTTAGAGTTAAGCCCTACTGTGTTAGCAATATCTGACCATCAGCTTAGGAAGCACTGATTGTCTTTAAAGGCTTCAATTACCACAGCTCATGCTGACATGGACCTAGAAATGTTTATCTTAAAATAGACCGTCAAAACTTTAAGGTGGGGTTTTCAAATCATGTCAGCAAATGAGAAGGGGGTGGGGAAATGTACAAAAGGAATTTGACAGGGAGAAGTTGTGCAACCTAAATCGGAACACTATTAAAGATAGCTAGAGGTGGAAGGTAGGTTACATGCTGACTGAGGTAATAAAAGGAATAGCACATTTTATGAGCGAAGAGATTAATAATGTAATAGCTGACTATTATGAAGGGTTATCAGCTTTACCTAAGGGGATACTTGCCCCAGATATCAAACAGTACAACATGGACAACTCTATTTTTCCGATGCTTTATAATATTGAAAGTAACCTTTCGAAAAACAAATCTCTATATACAAAATAGAGATTGGAAAATGCAGATATTAACTATGCGTTTGCATATTGGTTTTGGAAAGAGACTGTCTTACCTTTACCTCCTGCTAAGGTTATTGCTAAGTTTGGCAGGGACTTGGTCAGAAGCTCAGCAGGAATCCCAAGTTAAGCAGTGGAAACCGCCTTTGGCATTTCAGGTTTATTTACTGATTATTTTCCCTTGTGTAACTAAAATTAAACATGAAGTAGTGAAGTCTCTGGACACATTCCCTTCATGCAGATTAACACTCTGTAATCTACAATCAAACAATATATCCCCCAAACAAAATAATATAAATAGAGCAGCTCTTCTGCCTCCATAGCTCCCTGTTCTGTCTTATAGAAGCACACTCAACACTGTGCAGGAGCTGGTGCAGAAATGGAAGGGAAGCTGCTTTCACCTCACCTATTCGGAGGCCACCATAAGATGCTGGTTCATCACTGGGTCAGGCAAAGACAGTCTTGAGGATGCCATAATTTACATCCCTATTGAGTAACCCCTATAAGGTTTGAATTGCCAGAGTGTAGATGGTTCTCAGCTATCCGCCATGATAGCCCTCCATTTTCACTCCAGTCTTGACCTGCCTTGGAATGTCTCCTATACCAATGTGTGAGTCCACCTCCTTAAGAAACAATCATTGGCTTGGTGCCTTTTGCACAAGTGTCTCGTGTCAGTGTTGTTCACTTCAGAGGCACACACTTTCCTAGTGGGCATAAAGGGGAAGTAGTATAAAGATTAATTGGGTTCCTACTCCACAAACTGTGGGTTTTTCCCCTCTAAAAGGAGCCTGACTCCTTTAAGATTTGAATCAATGTAGGTGAGCTGGGTCTGATTATTTCAGGAATCTGGGATGTAACTCCCAAATGTCTCTCAGTAGGCCTCTCACTAAGAGCACGGCTAAATAGATTACGTCATGACTGTGAAGCCCCTTACTTGGGGCCCCAGTGACCAGTACAAGCCATTATACGGAGAATATCCTGTAATGCCATTTTACAATATGCCATTTTACAATATGCCATTTTACAATATGACTCTGCAAAAATGACCATTTATTCTGCAATTGGGATTTATTCTGATTTAACAAATTCTTACCTTTTTCATGAATATTGGTTAAAACTTGAAGAAACACAATGGTTGTTATCAATGAGGAATGTTTGACTCATTCTGAGCTATTATCATGCACGAAAAGAGAGATGACAGCCTAATTTAAAATCTACACCTGTGTGTCTTCCCCTAGTCAGTGGCACATAAGCTCCTTTATTCAGAATTCATGTAACAAAATGTCACATACCTGTTCAGTAGAAGACCAGGGAGTCCTCTGAGCAGGGAAAAAAGGGCCAGTTTAGATACATATCAGGGTCAAATCACTACTTGGTTTCTTTATAATGAAGCATTAGAGCTACTTTAGTTTATACCTTTTTTAGAATCCTCTTGACATGATTGATTAATAAACCATAAACATACTTGTTGTTTTTCAGGAAGAATGTACTAAATGGTTAAACAAAAATACCCTGCCCTTTGAAGCTAATGCTATTGACAGCTCACTTTTAATTTGGCCTCCATCTGAAGAAAATCTTTTGGAAGTAAAATCTGTTCATACATCACTAGGTTTACTGATACCATACAAACAGGTTTATATTGAATCGAAGTTTAAGGGTGACTTTCACACTATTTAGTGCAGGGGTCGGCAACCTCTGGCACGTGGCTCGCCAGGATAAGCACCCTGGTGGGCCGGGCCAGTTTGTTTACCTGCCGCATTGGCAGGTTCGGCCGATCGTGGCTCCCACTGGCCATGGGGGCAGCAGGAAGGGGGCAGCAGGAAGCAGGAAGCGGTGTGGGCGAGGGATGTGCTGGCCGCGGCTTCCCACCACCGCCATTGGCCTGGGATGGCGAACCACGACCAGTGGGAGCCACGATTGGCCAAACCTGCTGATGCGGCAGGTAAACAAACTGCCCCAGCCCGCCAGGGTGCTTACCCTGGCGAGCTGCGTGCCAGAGGTTGCCAACCCCTGATTTAGTGGCTCTGAGTAACAGCCATCATTTTAATGGGTCCTAACCAGAACCATATCTTGCCTGCTCCTCTACCACCACAAATTGATGGAAATAATTTCAAAATCTGGATGTGAATTTTGTGGCTCAGGTCCATCTCTAATTTTGCTTATAAATATTATTGGAAATAGATCACATATGTTTAATTTAAGATGAGAACTGATGGTGGTAAGGACTAAAGGCCTATCAAAATTGCCTGCATAATTGTGTACAGAAATGTGCTTGCAGTTGGACCTACAATTACTAATTACACATGCCAGTACTTATTTCCACATACAAACTGATTGATTGGACATCACTGCCATTAGTGCACACAATCACAGCCACTGTACTCACAGTTTTGAAAATCAGGCCCTATACACGTGTCTGATTTTATGGAAGCAAAGAATCTGGAAGCAACTTAAAATAGATGCGAAGTGTGAAGGAATCTGTCAAATACCATTGATCATCTTTGAAGGAGAATGCGTCATTAACAGAACAACTTTAAATCTATCTTCTTCCACAGTTGAATATGTTGCTTACATTGTGAGTATTTAAATGAATAAAGAATAATCTGTGTACATATCCACCCTGCAGATGAAACCAAAATAGTTCTGTAGAAATGTAATAGGATTTAATGGAAATAATGCTTAAACCCTATATAATTCAATAAAATTTAATTTGGTTTTTGAACCCTATTATAAAATTCTGTAGCAAGGACATATAGTTTTCTATGTAATATGGTTAAATTTGGTTGGAATTTCCCCCCCCCATGGAAAATTTAGATTAAATTTTTAAAAATCAATAAAAAGCTTTCAGCTGAAAACCAAAAACTTGGATTTGGAAATGCCACTGCAATGCGTAAAGGAGAACTGTAGTTTGGGTGCCTCGAGCTCTCATTCTCCTCTATGGGCTCACCTCCCTGGCTGGACATCATCTTCATGATGCCCTCTGGTCTCCCCTCTTGTGCCACCACAGTACATCATGAGAATCTCTGGCCATTTTGCATCAGTTTGGGGTTTTTTTCCAGTAAAGTCACAATTTTCTATAGAAATCAGACACTTTTCATGCAAAAAAAATTACCAAAAATGCAATATTTCATCAAAAGCAGTTCCAAATATGTTTTTTAAAATAGATGGTTACTTTGTTCCATTCCTCCCACCCCGCCCCCACCAGATTCTCCTCACTCTTGCTGACTGACATAGGCACCATTACCAGTGGTCACACAACTCCACAGCTAGGTCTGCAACAGCAACTTTACTGTTGGCTTCCTGTCTTAGAAATAAGTGGATTCACTTAATGAGCTGAAGAAGGTCTTGAGCAGCCTCTTCCAGTCCACATTTTCCTGCCCAATAGACAGAATGGTGATGAAACATCCCGAGCTGGCTGTTCTACAGTACTGCTGAACCCTGTATCCATCTACTACTTTTATTCACCATTATAATCAGATCTGAACCTTTTTTATATAAATGTTGCTGTTTGCAGTCTCATCTTTCGTATCTAGGCAACACGTACTGCAAGCCACTAGTGCTGATCTGTAATACATGCAAAGAATAATTTTGTAAGGAGCTAAGCCTAGCATTGTTCTTATTCACCTACTAGCCTGGCCAGAGGGAAGCTCTTCTTTGACTCACCTAATGGAGTTGCTGAAAGTTCCACTGCGTGTGTGTCAGCTTTGGTAACATACAAAATGCATGAAGAGTGAGATCAACCAGATGTGGCTTCACAGGCAACAAGATTAAGGCATTTTTCGCCATAGTTTTGTGTTGGAGGGGTGAACTACAGTATCATTCATTCACTCTTGGGGAGAAATGATTCCTTCCTGGATTCCCTGGCATGCATGGGAAGTGTGCAGAATGTAGAAATAAAACTCTCTAGAACATCAGCATAGGCATGATTCAAACTTGCTGGATTTCTCTGTTAGGAGACTAACAACAAAAACTAAGCTGGAAAGTTAGACAAAGCATTATTCTGGTTCCTTTGCTACATTTGGGATCACTTAGCTGTTTTAAGTGTATTTCTCTGTAATGTAAAAGGCGTTATTACTCTTTGAATGAACATCATTTGCACAACTGTTTTCACCATTTGCCATGCTCATTCTGTTTCTATACTCAGACAGCTAATGTAGGGTGCAAGACTTTTCTACACCTGAGTGTAGAGTGCTTACTTAGGCTTCTGAATTCTTCCTTTAAGAGGAAGGATGGGTCTGGACTTCTAATTATGCACCAGAGAGCTGAAAGTACATGAGAAGGTCCAGCTACCTTAAACTAAAAAAATAAGACACAAAGCCTCTGGCCCTGATTTTATTGTGATATACATCTGGGTTAAATAACTGCAATTAGTGGTGTGATATCACAATCAGGATTCTGTATTGTCTTCTAGTCGCCTACCAACATAGCTCAATACAATCTCTTAAACAAAGATTATGATCAAAATATCACAACTTAGAATTTTAACTATGGAATGTTTATTTTTGTATTTTTTTTTTGGGAGGGGGGGATTGTTTATTACTGTCAGTCTGGTTTTTTTATCTTAAGTTCATTGTAATTACTTTTTGTAAGCCTGACTCACAGCTCTTCTTGTCTCTAAGTACATATTCCACAATTTTATTAGGCAAGCAAATTTATATATCCTTTGCTTTAACTTGAGGTTACTGTTCCTAAGCTTCGAAACACAGTCATTGGGACAATGGGAGTAGAAAATTAAATGTAATGTAGCCACTTCCCAAAAACGCTAAAAGAAAACAATTTAGAGGAACTTAAGTCACTCATAGCACTTGCTAAAGAAAAATAGAAAGGTCAATTTACTGGCAGCGACTGCGGAGTTCTACTTATGGCTGAACCTTCAGTAAGAAAATGGTGTGTTCTTTCTTCCTATTAGTTAACTACAGATAAAATTCTAGTCAAGGCAAAGTTTGTAGTCTGTGTTAGTTGAAATCTGTCTAATAATTTAAGGTTAAATCTTAATTTGAGTTAAGAAAATACCTTTGGCCATGCTGGAAGAAAACCAGGAGGTGATGGTGGTTTAACTGGCCCCAATTTTATTCATTTGAAATATCGGGGAGTACCCCCCCCCTGCAATAAATTGTACAGTGCAGGTCATTGTTATTACCTTAATAACCCTCCCAAATAGGTGGAAACAATTATCAGTCATCATCCTTCTCAACATGGTCCTAGCCAGCCCATTGTTGGGGCCCTGCTAGTCTCCCCTGGTATGAGGGTTAAAGAGGCTGGAAAAGGAGGGAGGTTGGCTCCCTGCTGTACCAGATGTTAGAGGCCCCAAACCCCTCTTCCTCAACTCTCTTAAGAGATACTTTCCTTTAAATCCCCTTCGGGTCCATTTTATCTGATCACTATGTCCCTTCTGTCATGAGTATCTGCACTGCACATTTGCTTTTTTTTTTTTTTTTTTTTTAGTCACTTAGTTAAGACATTTTAACTTAACCCCCTTCCCCACCCCACTGGGTCTCTGACTTGCTGTGGGGAAGGTGAAACAATCCACCCTGCCTTCACCAATCTGGGAGTGAGGGGGAACATTCTTTCCCCACCCCCAAGGGAAAAAGGTGACCAGCATAATGCCCATAGCAGATCACAATGAAACCCTGATTCCAAGGGTGGATGTTGCCAGCCCAACCACAGTGAGAGGGCTATTCAAAAACTGCCTAGGGTATAACCTTTCTGTTCCTGGTCACCTACCACCAATTTCAAAGGGACCCCTTATAGGCGCAATAACCCACTTTTCTGTCAGCCAGCCAATGATTCACTGCACACAGCTGAAGTGGGGGAACATGTTTTTCCTCGTTAAGGCAAGACCCAAAAGAGTATCCACGAAAGCCTTCATACTGATTAAAATCAAAGGAGTTACTCTCATGGTTTGGGTTAAGCACATGCATAAGTGTTTTTCTAGACCAGGGCCAAAATGTCCCTACTGACTCAGCTAATATGCTTGTATTTGAGACTCTGACAATTTCTACATGTAAAAAGTCTCTCATATACTTAACATTCCACCTTATGTTATCAGGTCGAATTTTCATAAGAAACTGTTTATTGGAGGTGGCTACTGAGTTGACTCTATCTACCCCTAGGGTTGATTCTATGACTCTTTCCTAGTTATTAGTTCTGTGATTATTAATATTAAATATTGTGATGTGTATATACACGGTGTTATTGTCCAAACGGAGACTATCCTTGCCAGAATCAAAACCCCATCTTCCTTTTCCCTTTAAATACATCCTCATGTGACTGCATCACTGCAGCCACAGTGCTATTAGAGTGATTGGGTCAGCCTTTCTCTGGAACCTGCCATTGCTTCTACTTGATTATACAGAAGGCTTATGCTGAGTGATGTGAAGCAACCTCCATTTCTCTGACCTGTGTGCCACAGTCATCATTAACAGCATGTAGACTATCTTCTACCTGCGAATGAATGAATGATTTTTCCTTCTTCCTATGCACCCTCTGCCACAACAGTCAATTGTTGGATCACTAAAGTATGCAAACAGGTGCATCTGTATACCAGATAAGCACAGGGCTGTGTGCAGCTGCTGATCAGTTTTAGAGCATGCTGGCAGGTTGGTTGAATTAAGAGAACAATCCATTAGAGAAAGTGTCCACAACATAATTAAGAAGCATTTTTCCTCACTAGCTCTTCTCTTACGTCTATGTCAGTGTTTTGCTTTCATGTTATAACTCTGATTTGAATGATAAACGTTTCATCCACCTAGAGCTGTCAGGTGCAAGTATTGTCGGTTTGCCTTCTGTTAAACAAGGCAATTAACCATTTGAATGTATTTGTACAAGTACTTAGGTTAAGTTGTATTATAGTATCTGGCTAGCTCTGAAAAGGAAGATGTTTGATTTATTTGTATTAAAACTGCTTTGGTTTTACGTAGCTGTCATTCTGTCTCTCCTGATATGTTAAGGCTCTTCAAAAAAATGCACTTTGTGGATTGGAGAGCCATTAGAAGAATGTTAATGGGCAATCATAAAGCACAGCTCATGCAAAACCCCTTGAGTACTTGCCTGTAATGTTTCTGCTTTAGCAGCTACACATTGAAAAGTGCTCAGATTAAGCTATAGGCAGGTATAATGAGCTAAAACCTCTTGTAACTTAAATCTGAAAACATTTTTAAAAGGGTAATATTGCTAAAGTTAGGATAGCTTAATTGTTGATAATTTCTAAATTCAAAGTCACCAGTTAAACTCATCTGGTTCTAAGTACTAAAAGAAGCAAATGATGGGGAGGAGGCAGATATAATGGAATGCTAAGTCATTTTGAAGAAATTCTGGGCTCTGCTACTGCTGTAGGTGTAAGTAGGGCACAATTTCATTGATGTCCCCCTTTTAAAGGGGGAAAATACTATTTAAAGATGCTCAGTCTTGGCAAAATTGGGTTCAGTTTGTCTTGACACAAAGGTTGATGACTTTGCATCTATAACAATGACAGATATTATGTTTAATCTCCAAAATAATTGAAAATATAATCCTCTTAAAATTTAAAGTAACTGGAAAAGGAAGATCCAAGCATAGGCACAATGCTTCTAATCCTTTTCTGGAAGCTGGAAAGTTACCTCACTAATAATTAAACATTTTCAGAAATTAACTAGTAATATAACTTTAATGATATAGTTAATTTTTAAATAGAACAGATGTGTTCTGACATTTACTGGAACCATTGTACTTTACAGAGAATTTAGTTATTAACAGTGATTTGCTTATGATTTGTGCCTGCATTTACCAATGGCATTTTAATGTTTCCAAAGAAAGAAATTGACACCTGAATCTCTTCTCATTTTTAGTATTTTCTTCATTTTAGGTTGTATGATTTTTTTTATTTAAATATTTCCAGGAGGCCTTTAAATATTTCAGCATTTTTAATGAAATTATCCCAGAAAGAAAGAACAATCTGGAAAAACAGTGAGTTTGTTTATTTATTTATTTTTCCTAGAGGATCAGACTTAGCGAATTAGCCATTTCCCAACTTCAGGTCATTGCCAATTGCTCATTTGGCATTGAGGCCAGATTCTGATCTTGTTTACACCTGTAAACATTCCAGAGTTATTAAATGTAGTGGATTTACAGTGGTGTAACACAGATCAGAATCTGACCCATGATAAAATTGTCAGAAACTGTGTTACAGAAAATTTCCAGCTGCTCTGCACTATTGAATTTAATATAGGAATTGAAACCATAAGCTAATATGCAACTTTAAAAGGTTAAAAGAATCTGCATTCTTTCTAAACCCAGGTTCTCAGTAATTCAAAATTATGGCTCAGAAAAAAAAAGGAAAAGATGTCACAGGGTCAAATCAGCCTGGAGTAGCCATGTGCTGCTCTCTAGAAAAGTCTTTTGTCAAAATTCAGTAATTATATAAACAGTAGTGTAAGTTTCCCAACTGTTGTTAATGATGGAAAAAATGGACGTAATTGGTTTGCTATCTATTGCATCAAATTGACAGGCAGTGTGAATACCTAACAAGTATATCTTTGTCCTGATCTTTGAAAGACTTATGCATGCATTTAGCTATATGTGCTGTGATTAGTCTTCTTGGGGGACTGCTCACGGTGAGTAAAGTTAGGCACATGTGTAAGTCTAGTATTGGTTTCTTACACCAGGATAATTAATGAGTTATTTTAGAATTCTTGTATTGTTTTTTAACTAAAACTTCCAAAGTTTTTTGCTTTGTTTTTAATGAGGATGTAATTGGTAAAATAAATACTTAAATAAAAAAAGTCAGGGTAACATTGCCCCTAGTGTTAGCATCTCAGGGCTGAGTAAAGAAAGAAACTTGATTTGAGATGCAGGATAAATTTTTTCTTTTGTTTAGAGAACTTGATTAAGTTCAAACTGATCTGGTGGATGATGGCTTTCTCTGCCTTGTCAGAGTAGTTGAGCTCAGGGACTGCATGGCCTAAGAGACTAGTAATAGAATATATATCCTTTCACCTTGAGGTCACCAGTTCAAGTTCAACCCCTATTTGTAATGACAAACAGTTGTTACTTTCTGGAATGTGAAATTCTTACCTTTTGGTGAACTTTGGACAATCTGTAATTGAATTTAAAAGCAACTTTCTTCACACTCCTCCAGCATGTGGGATTTTTTTCTCCTCTTATCAGTCATCCACATTGGGCATTCTGAATCACAGGAAAACGTGTGTATTTCCCTTTTCCACATCTTGCCTTTGTTTCTCTCTGCAATCAATTTCTCTTCATGCTGCTAACTAGCAGATACTTGACTTTTATTAGTTCCAATCCAAAAATGAATTTACCATTTACAGTCAGGAGCCAGACATTTCATTTTCCTCTTCTGAATTTTTGCGGAGGATAATTATACCCATATACAATACAAAAAATAGCAGTGTTGCTGGACATAACACTTCCTAGCTCGGTGTTGATATTCCTAAACAAAAAAGGCTGGCAGATATAGGAATTGGGTTCTGAATGCAGTATTCTTTGAGGGAGTGGGGCCGGGGGAGTATATTGGTATATAGACCAGTGACTCTAATCGAGAGGCACCATTCCATGTTTCCTTCTGTGGTGCTTTCCTCTCTGTCCTATCTCTCATGTCCTCTGTTGGCTTTTCCTTCCTACTTAGAGCATGCCTCTACCATTGCATTACAACCATTGCTTATGGCTTCTTGTTAGTCAGACTTTCACAAATGTCTTTAACAGTTATCTGTCCCATATAATTTAAGCATGAATAGGTTAAAGGGGTTCTAGCTAACTTTCTCTTGTGCAAACACCTTTCACTCACAAGAATGAGGCCACAGAAGATCAGTAAAACAAATGCAAAATTACCCAGAATTATTGTAGCCCAATACACAATCTGGAGGGTCTAGTTGGCTACTTTAGCCCTTCCCCCCCCCCCCCATCTCAGTGCACATTTGTTAGCCACGAAGTCCTACATTTTAAAATGGACAATCGTAAGCACTTTGGGAAAGGGATCTTCTTTTTTGTTGTCTGCACAGTGCCTGGCACAATAGAGTTTTGGCCCATGACTGGGGCTTCTAGGTGCTTTCATTTGGTTGCTGTTGTCTGGGACACAGCCTCCCTTATTTCTGAGGACTTGTGTACAGGAATATTAGTTCATGGCAAGCTGGGGTATGAATCTATCCTACACTAGCCTGCTGTGGAGAAACTGTCTGTGTAGATCCTGCTGATGTACCTTGACAGTTCATTAATGCGCTTTGATCTAGTCCTGTTTCAAAGAGGACTAGATCAAAGTGCATTAATGAACTGTCAAGACACATTACCAGGGTCCACATGGACAGTTACTGCACAGCAGAATAGTGGGGAGTAGATTTGCACCCCAGCTTGCCGTGAACAATTGTTCATGTAGACAAGCCCTTAATCAATGGTGATACCAATATTACCTGGTCTAGAAGCAAAATTGTGTTAAGTTACTGGATGGGAAAGGAGTCAAAACTGGGGAACATGAACATTGCTACAGAATTTGCAGTGCTCTGAATATATACCAAATCCAACAACCAGAATTTTTCCAGTGTTATGTTACTTCAGTGAGTGGATACTGAGGTGGGTGGTTGTCTCGAACTGTGTAACTAACAAGCTCCAGAAAGCCTAGAAATTATTTTAATTACATCATTATATCATACACATAGTTTTGATCTGTCAGAAAGAAAGAGAGTCTCATACAGGCAGCTGATAGTTCTTTGTTTTCACTGAGCTCAGTACTACTATTAAAAATGAATGAAGTTTACCCTGGGAACTGACTAAACAATACAAAAGGGATATTTTTAAGATCTTGTTGTCAGGAGGATGTTTGCATTGGGAGCTTGCAGGCTCTAATCTGAAAGATATGTCAATGGTGCCCTCTCCAAGATTATATTCAATTGTTGTTAATTTGATTTCTTTGTTCAGCTCACAGTCACTGATGACTTTCTCATTCTCTTAGATTCTCATTCCTAAAACTTATAAACATCTAGGGTCAGGTTCTGATGTAAATTATTTCCCTTTATAAAGTATTTTTGCCATATTTACTAATTTTTAAGCTGTTTTTGAACTTTGCTTGCTACTCATCAGCCTGTTTTTTCCTTGTCAATTCTGCACCAAAGCTACAAAACACTGAATCTGTAACAGTTATTTCCCTGGCCACACAGATGTCACCAACACCAGATTATGGCTTTGCTGCATGCTGAAGCAAAAGGAGTAGCTGGGTTGGGACTGTCAGGGATCAGGGCCTGCTGCAGAGTCAGTCTGGGAACCCAGCAAGTACAGCTCGCCTGCAGCAGGCTACCTGATTGACTGCACCTTCTGACTGGTCAAGAAAGGCAGCCAGCTGGCTTTTAAGCCCAGTGGCTCTTTGGATGCTCTGTGTGTTCATGCCTGCAGCTGCAATCCTCCCTGTGTCTGTTGCTCCTTGCCTTGCTCCAGCCCTACTACTAGTCCCATTCCTCCCTTGTTCACTCACCTTGCTGCTGCTCAGTCCCTACTACCTCCCCTTGTTCCTGGTTCTGGCTTCCTCACACTGACCCTGATTCCTAATCCGGGCTCTGACTCCAGAAATGGCTACTGACTCCCTGTTCTGGCTCTGACCTTTGGTTTGGATTCTTGCTATGTCCACTGGGCCTGACTGCCCGTGGACCAGTCTCTTAACAGTCATGGAGAAAAGCTGTATTCTTCAAATGCTGACATTTGCAAAAGAAATATAGAAAAACTAGTGGAGATTCCCATTTGAGGAGATGTATGAATGGAGCAGTGAAATTATTAACACTGAAGTAATATGTCAAATTCAAGATTGAATGCAGTCAATGGAAAAATGCCTTGCCATTAAATGCTGTATGGCTTTTCATGCCTAATGGTCTAGGGAGTTCATGATGAATTATGCCAGCATTCAGAAAGAGCAAATTATATGATGGGATACTGACCAAGGGAAGTTAATACATATAAATGTTCACCTTTTAAGTTTTGGTTCTTAAGTGAGATCACCAATTTAACACACACATTCCACTATTTATATGTATGTATCATTCTTGTATCTGAAGCTAAAAATATAAAGTATACCTCTGGGGCCCTATTGTAATTATGCAAAGTATGGGCCATTGATGGTGGTTTAGAATCTTGATGGCTACCATTGACTAGGACAACTGGTTGTAAATGATTCTGTTTACTTGCAAGCGTTCCTGTAAGCCAGCCCAAGCAGAATGGAAGTTGGGGGGTTCACAGGACATGTGACCATGTCACATGATGCTGAAATCCATTTTAAACCTGGTGATTTTCCATTTAGAAGAAGGGGTGGGGTATCCAGAAAGAGAAAAGATTCCAACCTTGTGCCAAAGCTATAAAAGGGGATGGAAGAAAACAAAGAGAGCTGCCGGTCATGAGAAATCCCCTAGTTACCACCTGAGATGGCACTAACAAGGACTGTACCAAGGGAAAGGATTGGGCCCAGACTACGAAGGAATCTAGTCTGTGAAAGAAGCTTTTTGGAACTTCTCTGAGGATGAGATTTTACCTGTAATCAGTTTCTTAATGCATTAGGCTTAGCCTTGCATGTTTTTGTTTTATTTTACTTGGCAACTTACTTTGTTCTGTCTCTTATTACTTGAAACCACTTAAATCCTACTTTTTATACTTAATAAATCTTTTGTTTATTAATGAACACAGAGTAAGTGATTAATACCTGGGGGAGCAAACAGAGAGAGATATGCACAGCTATCAGTGTTATAGAGGGTGGACAATTTATGAGTTTACCCTGTATAAGCTTTATACAGAATAAGATGGATTTATTTGGGGTTTGGATCCGATTGGGAGCTGGGTGTCTGGGTGCTGGAAATAGGTGACCTGTTGAGCAGTTTTTGGTTAAAGCTTGCAGCTTTTGGGGTGTGGACCAGACCTGGGTCTGTGTTGTAGCAGGCTCTCATGTCTGGCTCAACAAGGCAGGATTCTGGAGTCCCAAGCTGGCAAGGAAAACGGGTTCAGAAGTAATCTGAGCACGTCAGGTGACAGTCCCAAGGGAGTCTCTGTGACTGAACCCGTCACACCACCAAAAGCCCATTTCTCTAATGGGGTTCAGGAAAAGGACTTTCACTCCATTTTCTTTACATATCCTAAGTCTGTGTCTCCCTGGATGTCTATCAAGATGTTCCATAGGAATCCTTCAGTCAGTGGTCTGACCAGGAGTGTTCAGTATACAGTGTAAGCCTAAAAAGATTCATGATACAGAATCAAACAAAAGTGGTTTTGAAACAGCTGGCTTATTGGTCAAGCCCTTAAGTCTGAAACACCCAAGGTCTCTGAAACTGTAGGGCTGGCTCAGTTCTTCTAGGATTGCATGTAACTTATGGTCTGAGTTTTGTGGGTCAAGAGCTCTCTGTGAATATTATGTAAATTGCCATGGCATTGTCAATTGTGCAGAAGCTTGTGTGTGTGTGTGTGTGCTTGACCAAGCATTTCTCTACCATCAACTTCCTGTGTGACAAGTGCCCACATGATACCTGTTTTCACATTGCAGAAGTGACTGCATTTCAAGGGTGCAAATAGTGCTTGCTGGGGAATACATAACCTCCTTTTCCCAGGCCCACCTCCTCTGGAAAGAAAAGCTTTGCTTTCCTTTTCTTCCAGCAGGCATCCTACAAGGTCTGAACCATATGTTTGTTCACCTTTCCAAGGAAGGCTGAAGATAGTTGATGTTGGTAAACTGTAGCAAAACAGCTATTACCAATTTCTTTGTACACCATCACTGACTTCAGAGCAGAGCCAGCAGAGAATTTGACTCAAAACAAAATTTTGGCAAGTCTGCAAGTACATAAATGCTTGCCTGTGTACCATTTACAACAATAAACTAGATTTGTAAAATAGAGAAATGCTTTATCTGTGAGCCTCAGGAGCCTTACAGGTAACTGCAGACCAAAGCTCATATTATTAAGACAGCCGGTGGCGTCTCTTCTGAATTTCTGGCAAACTCCTTTATATTTCAAAGAAAGTCACTAACCTGCCATCCAGCTGGCACCATGGCTTTGTTACTGTGGGGGAAAAAAAGGAGTCTCTGATCCTATTATTAACATGCATATTCAATGGAGACTGAATGGATTGTTCACTTCCAAACAATAGGAGGTGTGTATATTAAAGTTTTAGAACTGTAACAACATCTTTCTTTGTGCTGTCTAGTTCAGCAATATGAACCATGTAATATTTGACATCTATCACAACATTTCCAGTAGTTGCTACTCTGCTACTTAGACCAAATCCTAAATTCAGGCCTGCAGACTGTAATTTGGAGATGTTAAATGACTCTAATGTGGAAAGTATCTGATGATGTATTATGCTTTAGAATGATAAAACTACTAAAAATTGCAGCCTGGAGAAATATATCAAATCTATAATTAGCTGTGTTTGCAGGGTTTGCTCTAAGAACATTATATTGTTTAATCTATGCCTTCCTTTCTCTTTTGTTCTCACTCAGATTCTTAGAAAAAAGCCTCAAGCATTCCGTGATGTTTTTGCACTTAGTCCCACTCCCACCTCTTTTCTTTCTTTTTCCTTCTCACTGTCACATAACGAATCTCCTGGCCTTGGTTTTGCCTCATATTCAGGAGCAGCAACAACAGACACCCTAATGCAGAAGCCTCATTATGATTGTTCCATTTCATTAGTTCTTGCACTTGCAGTTCTTGCACTTGGAGCAGATAGAATACCCTCCTGGATGGGCAAAATACTTGCTGCTTTTAAAACAAACAAAAAAAAATAGGTTGGTCTTCATTGTTAAATGGGAACAATCCAGTTTCAAGTATAAGCATCCTGGTGGAATGGAAAGAGCTTTCTGGCATACATTTCTGGTTCCTTTTTATTATTTTTCTCCTATACCAGAAAAATGCCATGTTCATTAGGGATCAAAGAGGATTTTTTTCCTTCCTATTTTCCATTTCACAGAGTATCTCACCCTCCAACTCATTGCCAGTCTATGGGTTGTTTTCCTGAAACATCCAAAAAGACACTTTCTGCAGAGTGATTCAAGACACACTTTTCCCTCACTTTCAAAGGCTGACTGCCTTGCCTCAGGTCTTTCCAGCCTCAGGACTCCTGAGACAAGTGATAGGTGAACCTTCAAAGTTTCAGAACTTGAGTTTGCTCCAGATAAGCAGCAAAAGCTTGGGGGGAATTTTCTGAACCTCCTGAGTCTGTAAAATTGGTCAGGTTTCCTTGAGGAAATTACAGGCGTTTCTCCGCCTGGGTCCAGCAGGGAAATAACACAAGAGCCCTTATTACAGTATTCTGACACTTCCTATTTCAGTCCCTGTTGATTACCCAGGAAAACACACAATTATAAGAGTAGATAAATTAGCCAAACATTCCAGAATCTCAACAAAGGCCGAATTTGTTACATTTTGAAAAGTATTATTTTAATCATCCCAGTTTTCCTAGACATCAGACAAATAATTGAAGTCAGGTGTCTAGTTCAGTAATTATTTTTGTAGGTTACCAGGCTGCCCTTGCAATAATACATATTTTTAGCCATAAGCTACTGGGCGTTGAGTTCTTTTGAAAATCTGGCCCTTTAGGCACAGCAGAAGTTGTGTAGGTTGCTCTGAGTCTTTACATCATTTTAATCTGTGGTGATTCTTAAATAAGAATTTGAACATCCAGCCCATCTGAATAAAAAAAAGAATGCATTTCAGAATATTCCTAATAACTCATCAGGTAATAGAAATGTACATTTATAAAACAGAATATATATTCCTTTCTGAGATCTTTTGATTTTTACAAGATACTATTTCATGGATGCTTGCATTAATGCTGCACACTTGCTGTAAGTGAAATGTAGGTTGACAGAATGTGCTGGCAAGGTAACAAAAGCACACATTAAGGTCTGTCTGTACCTAAGAACCAAAAGGCATTGTCTAGCACATTATAGTCACTTTTATTGAAAACATATTTTACTAGCAGTTTGCTTGGAGATGAGTGTTCTTTGAAATGACACAGACTATTTGGCTTAACACAGATGGATTCAGCAAAGCATGAACAGACATTCTGAACTTTGGCTCCTTTAGGTCTTTGCTGCATTACCCATCAATCATGGAGAGAGAGTTACAATTGTTTATATATTTTAGATGTCTCAATAATACCCATACAAACCAGAAGTTCAGCATGCTGAAATTCCTTTAGCATCTCTCTTTATTGTATATACTGATTTGATGTATGAACTATCAAAATGGTAACTAAGTTTAGGGAAACTCATAATACAGATAAAGTCCTTCCAAGATAAGCAGAATTAATTATACAAAAACAAAATCCTGCCTCAAGCAGAGCTTCCTATAACCTAAGACAGAAAAGGGGCTGAAGACAATGAAGGCCATGAAGTCAGCTAGGGCCCTGACTATACAAATTTCAATTTTGCTAGGTGGCATTCAGGTAGTAGGAATGGAAATGGTTATGAAGACCTAAGATAGCTGAAGACATTCGTCTGTTACTTCTCAAATTTTTCAGCTTGTGATTTTTAACCTTAACTTCATTACATAAATTAAGGAACTCTACACACACAGGCTGACATAGGCCTGTGCATTTAGAGGGCTTTTAAAGGTCTTGGGAATCCTTCCAGGCTCACTTGTAATAGCAGAACCTATGGCCAATGTACTCTCTTTCCATGGTGAAAGATTGCCATTAGCTACTATTGCTCCTCCACAGTCCCCAAAAGCCAGAGATGCTAGCAGGAGCCTTTGTATTACCACTCCATAGCTTGCAGAGGGTATATGCCACTCAAATGGTGACATCTTTTCAGCAGTGGAGCTGCACCAGCTCTGCTGGGCCAGGGCCTGGAGGTATGGCTAAACTGCAGCTGGAAACAAGTCTCCAAGCCCAGATACACAGACTTGCTCTAGCAGGGCATGAGTTATCGCACTAATAGCAATGTGGATGTTGCATCTCAGTTGGTAGCTTGAAAAGACATGCAGAATTTAGTGAGAAATTCAGTTACTGCTGATGTATAGGATTGGGCAAAGTTTTTCTGACAACATTTTGGGTGAAAAATGCAGATTCAGTGATATCGAATGATTGTTTTGGTCTATATTTTTGTTAGCATTTTATTTGACCCAAAATAATTTTTGTTACTTCTGATTTGCTTAAAGTTCAGAAAAAAAAATATTTTTGGTTCATCCCAAAATGACTTTTTTTTTCCCAGAAATTGCCAGCAAATCAAAAAAATAATTATTCGCACAGCTCCACTTATGTACATATGATTTAATATTACCAGCTTGTTGGGTTTTTGCAGGGTTTTCTCAGCAAGTCACTCTACTTTGACTGACCTACTGGATACACAGATACTAACACCTTATTTTTGACACTACTATCCTATTGTCCTAATGGGTGAAAGCAAGTCTCACTGATACACAATTACCAAGACAAGGAGGCTTCACCATCTTAAATGTGGACAGATTGCTAATAGGCATGAGGAGACCTTCTGGAATTCATACGAATGCATGTCTCTTTGTTTTGTCAGTCTTTCCTCTTGCAGGAAAGGAAGGACCAAGAACTGCAATATTTTACTTTGGTCATGTAATCATAAAAAATGGGAATGGAAAAGACTATTAGATAAACCATTATGTATATAAATAAATGAGGAGTCCAGTGACACCTTAAAGACTAACAGATGTATTTGGGCATAAGCTTTCATGGGTTAAAAAACCTACTTCTTTAGATGCATGGCACCATGCATCTGAAGAAGTGGTTTTTTTACCCATGAAAGCTTGTGCCCAAGCAATGCAGCTCCAGCATTTTCATTAGGATATTATTGTACAACAAACTAGACCTCACTGTCAGGAAGTTTTCTTTTTATTATTGTTCATATTATGATAGTGCCTAGAGATCCCAACTAAGACCAGGCATGATTTACTTCACCCTAAATTTTCCACTCAAAAATTAAATCTTCCCGTTGCTTCTATTTAAACCTCACTTCTAAGGAGCTGATGATGCAAGAAGCTGTGCACCTTATGGGGGTTGCTATGTACCCTCAACTCCCTTAAGTCTAAGCAACTTGCAGGATTGTGACCTACATAATTCTTCTCTCTCTAAGAAGCTAACACTCTTAAAATATGTGTAGACTGTCTTTTAACAAGTGTTTGAATAGTGCCTAACACAATGAGGCCCCACTTCCTTACAAAAATTAATCCTGATGTATTCTGGAGCTACCTTTCTTAAATTAGATTTTCATTTGTCAGCGTGCAAGAACATTTTATAAATATCAATATGCCAGTAGAATGTTTTATACATATTCAGCTTTTAAAGCCCTTGTATTCTGACAGCTTGTCAGAATATTACAGTAGCTGATAATTATTCACAAGCAGTTAAGCAGGTTATTGCCTACAGCACTAAGGGAGAAAATAACACTTAACTTAGCCCAACATCCAGCTAGTTATCATCACTTCGTGTATAAGCATTAACCCAGTCAGTTCTGACTTCCAACACAGGGTCACTCACAGAGCTTCCTGGTCAGTTCCTCTGCTGTTTTGATCACTTTATTATAGTGGAATATTACCCCTGTTCCGAGCCAGGAAGACTGTAATTAATGGCCCAGATATACACACACTTTCTTCTCATGAGTATTCCCATGCCATGATATGGGGCTCTGCATATGAGTAAAGGTTTGCTGGGTTGTGGTCCATTTGAAAATAAACAAGAAAGGTTAATTCAGTACATAGTTCTTGCTTCAGGACTGAACTTATGCTCTTCTATGATAGCAAAGATCTGCAACTGAAGATGTATCTCATGTCTGAAGTGTAAAACCAAATTCCTGAAACATGATGCTCATTAAGGGGCCAGATTCTGTCCCTTCCCTCATACTGAAAGCAGTGGAACTATTCAAGGAGTAAGACACTACTCAATTAAGGGTGGCAAAACCTAGCCCTACATTCCAAGCATGGGTAATTGCATTTGTCCTCATTAAATTCCTACTCTAGTTTTGATTAAATATATAATTGTTCTTAATTTCATGTCTGAAACTGTTGTATACTGTTTCTGGATTCTGTGTAACAGCTTTCATGCTTCCTCCAAGAGAGAGCTGCATTTCACTGGTGTGTGAATTGATTCTTATATATAAACTTTGAACAGGACTGTAGCTAACCAAGCAGAAAAGTTAACATTGTAAGGAGGCAAGAATAAATAAATGTTAAGGCATCCAGAGTTCCTCTCCTAGAGACGTTATGTCAGATGTAATTTCCTGTATTTTAGCAGGTTCTAAGCTATTAAATACATTTTCTTCTGCACTCACCACTGATCACAAAGTCATTGACCCATCTTCTCAGTCCTGCACAAACTACTCTAACCAAATCCATATAAACCACAGCCATAGACAAACATTTTTGATCACTCCAATCAGATCATGCATCTGGCTCTGCAGCCTTAACTATACCCTCCAGGACTCCTTTCACAATAGACCTCCTATCACCTAAACCCAACCTCACTACTTACTCCCTGGTTAGAAATGCCAGATTCAACCAGCAATCTGCTCCCCGATCTCAAAATAACTCTTGCTCCTTCCATAGCAGCACATCCTCCAGCTACTTGCAAATGTTCAGCCAATTGAACATTTTCCACAAGCCTTCTTCCCTCTGCAATCCTGGCTCCTTCACCAGATTGCCACTATCTGACCATCCCTGCTTCAGCTGAGAAACCCAGCCCTCCTGGTTCTTTCCAGGACATTCTATGTCCCTCCACTACTTGCTTCCTTCCTTTGAACCTATTGGCTTCCTTCACCAAAAATATAATCCCCAGCACACACACAAGCACAGAGACCAACAGACCCAGCCACCTTACTCTGCCTACAACACTGTCTAGTTTTCTCCTCCTGTTTGTTCCAAGCTGACCCCGTCCAATATTCCTGACCTGAATATAAGTCTCTCCAATCAGATTTCTTCAACACCAGGCTCAGCAGACATAGTACAGCTCTGTTCCCTTAAAATAAATATGCCTCTTCCCTCAAGCCTGATTCCTTTCCCCATAGCTTGCATTTCCCTGGTTGACCTAGAGCACAGGTGAGTAAAAGGGACACTTTGAGAGGCCAAGGGTCAGTGAAAATTTAAGAGAAAGTAGAGCAGTACAGTAAAATCTGTGTTATCTGGCACTTTACCAACCAGAAAGCTCTAGAATCCGGCATTTCTGATCTTCTTTAAAAGTCCAGTTGGTGCAGGGCCAGTAGGCTCCCTACCTGGCTCCACATGGCTCCCTGGAAGTGGCAACATACCCCTTCTGCACCTAGGTGAAGGAAAGGACATGGGGGCTCCATGTGCTGCCCCTGCCCCACCCAGAGAGCTCTATCCACAACTCCCATTGGCCAGGAACCGCGGCCAACAGGGAGCTGCAGTGGCGGCACCTGCGGGCAGAGGCAGCACGCACAGCCACCTGGCCATGCCTAGAAGCAGCAGGGATATGTCACCACTTGCAAGGAGCTGCCTGATCTTAGTGCCACCTGGATCTGGTACCCCAAAACCCCTTCTGTGCCCCCACCCGCTGCCCCGAGCCTTCTCCTGCACCCAAACTCCCTCCTTCCATAGGTAAGTATAACTCTTAGTTAACTGGAATTTTTGACTAACCTACACACACACACACCCCATTTCCCCAACATGCCGGAAAACAAAGCTTTTACTGTATATGAAAATGCAGAGGTCTGGAAAGAGTGGGGAGAATCACTCAGGGGCAGTAGCTGCTAGAGGCAGGGAGCAGGTTAGAGACTCTGGAGTGGGGGTGGAACAGGTTAGCAAGGAGGCAAAGAAGGTGGTTTTGGAAGTGCTGTTCCAGGGAATTGCCCAACACTTGCAATTTCATTGGCTGTCTTGCAATATTTGGTGTTTTTCTTTAAGTCCCAATTCTCAGATTCATGTGATTGCATGAGAATCTCAGCTTTCTTACATGTTTCTAGCCCTCATATTTGCTTGAATACATGACTGGAGTGCATACTCCAGTCTCATAAACTAGAAGGCAAATAGGGCAGAGCCTAGATATAACATTATATATTTTTAAATTCATGGTTTCTTTCTGGGGCCCAACTCCTTGTTTTTGAAGGTTTAGGGTTGGTAATGCTGTGTACAAGGTGGGTTGGGTTGTGCATAGAGGTCAGTGCACCGGAGTACACAGAGCACTGCTTCAGCAAGGCAGACAGTAGTACTGCTAACTATAGACTTGAGTACCTGAAGGGGAAGGCAGCTGGAGTGGGAAAGCAACATCTCCAACTCCCTCCCCACAGCAAACGGCCTGGGTTGAATACATATTTAAGTTTATAAAGTGCTCTAGGATCCTTGGAGATGAAAGGTGCTATATAAATGCATGCTGTTATTTGCCATTTACAGCTATCTCTGATGTTCTCTGTTTACTCCTTTTAATTTCAAATAATCTAAGGACTTTGGCAGGAATCACAGTACAGCATAGAGTCAACCATTCCCCACTTCTCACCCCGCTCAAAATAAACCTTTGTTATTCACAATCTGTACCTTATTCAGAATAATCTAGTGGCAGAAAATACCAGGGCTATCTGCAAATGTTATATGTGTACTCAGTACAAAGATTCAGATAAATGTCTTAGCCATCAGCTGTTTACTGAGAGCCATGAATATTGGAGATTTATAATCTCATTAGCTCTTGATGGTATTAAAAATGATGTTGTCGATGTGTATATGCATGCTGCTGTGAAACTTTATTTTATTGGGAAAGTTTTCTTTTTTACGACACTATATAAAAGCAGAAAAAACTCCTTTAAAAGTGTCGTTGGATGGGGCCACAGTGAAATTGCTCAATCAGGGCAAAATACAAAAAATGATGTTCCCCAAAACTGGTGTTTATTCTAATAATTAGATTTACCAACCCAGCAACAAAACAGCTTCTACAATACCTTACTGGTTACCCAAAAGACAAAAACACAGTGCCCTTAAAGCAACCCAGCCTTGGGCTCCCACCCAGACAGCCAAAACAAATATGATGAGGATTACTGAAAATCTTGTTCATCATAAATAAAGTTCTACCAATCCCAAGAGATCAGACACATTATCCACCAGGTCAGTGAATATTTCAGATCTTACCCAAATACATTCTTACAGCCAATTCTTATTAACTAAACTAAGATATATTTTTTTTTAAAATGAGAGAGTATTATGGTTAAAAGATCACTATACATACAGATATGAATAGAGTTCTTAGGTCAGTTTTTTAGTAGAGATGGGGGAGCTGCTGAGTTGCAAAAAGTTCTTTCCAGAATCAGTTCTTCAGGTTATAGTACAAATACAGAGTCCATATATAGATATTCAAATTCTTCCATAAGAAGTAGCAGGGTAATCGAGACTGGCACTGGAGACCTGTCTTGCAACTCAAGCATCCCCGACCAAGTTTAAGCAGATCTGAGATGACAGTATCAGGTCCTAAAGTTCCTTTATAGATTTCTGGCAGGCTATTATAACCTCTTGACAGCATTACCATACAACAGCATTCCTTGAATGAAGAATAGGTAATGTACTGTGGCTTTGAAGTAAAACCTCCTATTTCTTATGTATACACAGGTAATTAGTTGCATTCATCAGCATAAGGTAATTATCCATTAAGCAGTTCATAGACAGTTTAGTACAAACCTGAAAGAGAAATATAGATAATGACATTATTATACCCAAGTTTCCTCTAAATGTTAATGTTCCCTTTTGATCTCTGAATCAATAGAATATAGTAACAGACAAGAACTGGCTGGTTACATTTTTCATATCTAACAAGATATAGATAAACACCAACAAGTACAATCACTATCTTCGTCTAATTCTTTAACAATACAAGTCTACATTTCAAAGCTCTCATCTATCTAACATGACTTTCTTAACTATTTATAAGGAATGACCCTAATTACCATTTGCATACTTTACTAATATGTCTTTAAAGATTGAATTTGGGTCATTTAGCCTTCTAGCTGCTTAACCCTTTTCTGGCTCAGTGTTACAATAAGGAAGAACAGGAGCTTAGGGCTAGTTCATAGAGCATCAAATTTTGTGTTGGTCTTGCTCAGCTAAGCAAGAGTGACAGGATTTGCAAACCACTACTGCAAGAGCAAAGAAAGGGTCAGGATCATGACTCTGTCCCACCTCTGCATCACCCTGCAGGGTGAGGCTAGTGGGCTTGATTGATACAAAGTGCACATATGTGTATATTTCCCATGTGCAGGAAGCAGCACCAGAGGTGAGTGTATCTCAGGCAAGCTCTATCAGTGCACCTCCAGGGAAGGGGTGGCTCTGCACTGCTCCCTAGCCAGGGCAGCTGGTTCGAGTAGTGTCCCTAATGGGGCTCCACTCTAAGGCCTGGGCTACACTAGCAGGGGTGTTCAAACTAAGATACGCAACTTCAGCTACGCTATTTGTCGCGGCTTCCCCGTCAACTCCGCTTACTCCTCCTGCCGAGGTGGAGTACGGGTGTCAATTCGGGGATCGATTTATTGCGTCTAGACAAGATGCGATAAATCGATCCCTGATACATCGAACACTACCCGCGGATCCGGCGGGTAGGATAGACGTACCCTAAGTGTCTTTGCCATCCCTGAGCCAAAGATCGGAGATTTTTGATAGCAGTATCCATTTGGGCCACACATGACCACAATTTAGTCAGATGAGGATTAGGTTTTGGCTATTGTTGGGGTTTAAGGCTGATTCAAGCCTAGGTTTTGCTTGATTTGGATTCAGTGGCACCGACATCCTGAACATTGTTCTTGGTATAAAATTTTATGAGATCAGCTTTTCTTGCAAGTTTTCTGCTATCGTGAATGTTGAAAAGGAGTCCCCTGACCTGGAACAAAAATAGTAGAGTCTGGATCATATCTGGGGATTTAAAGGAGATGAACATCCCTATTTGGCCTTTCCCCAAGACACACTACATTGAATGAATAGCAGGAGTAAATAGCACGAATCTCCATGCCATGGTAAATTATGTAAATTGGTGGTGGTGCACAGCAGTGAAATAGTCAATAAAGAGAACCTCTAAAGAATTCCTTGTTCTGGAGAAAGCCAGTAATTACATGAGACATCTGTGACAGTAACATTAAAATGATTTGTCAAAACATCAAAATATAGAAGGCTCCAATTAACTGGAACAATAATTTACTGTGCATCTGACAAGCAACTTGGAAAAAGAAGCCAGCACACAAATATGTTGAGAAACATATTACAAAAATAGTCCCCATCTATACTGCCTATGATATAATAATCAGATCCTTTGCTTCTTTGATATGATCATTTGGGAATCAGTTCTGATGACAAGTTTCAGATATATGCAGGTACTTATCAGGTAAAGAATCTCAATCCTCAGCTTCAACAAATAAAACTACATTTGAAAATAAGGGAGCCGATTATAAATACAGCTAGAGATTAGTGTGGATTTGAAGCTGCACCAGCTCCCCCCAAGTCCAGGGGAAAGAAACTTGAACAGGTAGAAAGTGTTGGCAAAATGATATGATTTGAATCTCAAAGACAAAATGTATTAATTCCAACTCAGATATTTCAATGATTGCACAGAAATAGTGTTGCAGGATGTCTTCCTATTCTTGTCCATCCTTTTTTTGCAAATGCCAGGTGCAGGTCATAAACTAGTAATTACTAGGATTAAAATGAATTTTAGTTTACAGAAAATGTGCTATTTGAATTCAAAATGTAGATGGGAAGAGACAATATTGACAATTGTAAAGACTTACATATGTGCTGTTCTCTTGACCAGCAGTGTTCATGGATTTTAAACTCTGCTGTAAAATGTATAATTATAAAAAGTATCTGGATCAACTTCTGATTCATGTATAAAGTAAATTGTTCAGTAGCTGCCATAGAGGGCCAGATTTTGCCACTTTTATTCACACTTAGTGTACGATTGATGGTATAAAGTACTACTGAACCTGATTAAAGGTGGCAGAGTCTGGCCCAAAGTAAGTGGTGTTATATGATAAGTAGATCTGGTCGCATTTCCTGTAGTTAAGGTGCCCTGACACTTCTCATGATAAGACCTGAAGACTTTGCCAAACTTTAAAAGTTCAGGCTAAAATTTCCCATGCTGGGTATCTGCATCAAAAAATTTTTTTTAAAGTTTCTAGAAAAAATGGGTCAGCCTTTTCTAAAACAAGGTTAGGGAAAAATATGTTTTGTCCAGGTAAACACTTTTTTACAGCTATAAACAAGAGCTTGAACAAGGGCTTGAAATATGGCAGAGGGAGGGTGATGTCCTCGTGTCACAGATATGCCTTTTGCTGTTCCCATGAAAAAAATATCCGCATCTGACCAAATTATAAGACTGAAAAATGTCAATTCACATATACTCAGTAGAAACTTGTTCAGGTTGGCAGCTAACTTCTGAAGATTCCATCTGTGGTGAGTATACTTCAGCCCTGGGCTCCAGAGGCTAAGTGCTACTCCAGCAGCTGTGGGCCAGACTCAAATGCAGAGGAGGCAAGGGCCAAATCTGGGGGTTAGCGAGGGAGTAGTGTGGAGGGAGTAAATTGTGATGGGGATACTGGAAATCAGAGCTGGAGGAGGTGGGATCAGTGGCAGAGAGGTACAAGAAGCCAGTTGTGGAGGGGGAGAGACTGGAGACTAGGGGGGAAAACTGAGATCAGAATCTCAGAGCGGGAGAAAGACTGGCTGGGTAAAGAGACTGGGACTAGCCCAAGGAGCCCAAGGATTGGGGGAAACCAAGTAGGACTGGCTGGGTAAGGAAACTACCTCCTACATCAGACAACAATGATTCATTCCCAGAGCACCATCCATCCTGTGCACTGAATGAGGCAGGGATCCTGTGGAACCTGTATCAGTAAAATGGGAATGTGTTAATAAAGATTGTATCATAATGCATATTTGAAAGGTGCCCTATTAAGGTCTCATAGGCAACTTTAATTCCAGCATTTTCTAAGTTCTGAGTGTGTGATTTGGCAACCATAATGTTCTTTTAATGCCATTTTTAATGTGTGTAATATATGACAGCCAAATAAAGAACAGTAATGTCTTAGTCCTCGGTTCTTCAAGTTGCAATACGTGGGCAGATTGCTGCACTGCCTGGAGCCCCATTGACCTCATTTAGGCTCCATGCTGGCAGGCACAGCTTTCCATGCACATGTTGTCAGTTGAAGGATTGGGACCTTATTTTCTACTTTCAAGTTGTCCTTTTGGTCCGATGACAAGGCATATAAATATAAACCACTGTAGCTGAACACCACCATATTCAGATTTGATTGTAAACATCTATTTTATCTTTCTATGATAGAGAATACTGATTCTTCCAACTACTATTGGCTAATCTTTAATGAATGTTTAAAAGTTTTCTCTAATTTTCTATGACATTCAGACTCGCCTTTGTCTCTTTCAGCTCTTCTGCAGCTCTTTTTCATTCCTCATGTACCATAAAGCTCCTAGACTTGTGCGAAAAGACTCATCAAATGTAATGCAATTTGTCTTTCATCTTACTGTTCCCCATTACTCATAAGTGATGCATGCAGGCAAGTTTTGATCGCTTTCTCTTTAATATTTCTTATTTTTATGATGCACAGAGCTATGTGATAGACTCAAAGTCGTCATTATGATACATTTATCTGTATTGAACTGTCTTTGCCATCTATTAATCTTTTAAATGTTCAGAGTCTTTCTGTATCTGATTATAGACTTCTCTATTATTTACTGTTAAATATCCTCTTTATTTGATTAGCACTGCTCTTTTCCTATTTTTGCTACCATCCATCTTTTTATCTTTTGAGCCACATCTCTAAGTATTCCTTGACTCTCATAGTTTGAGTCACTAGCATTAACTTTAAATAGAAAAGTTTTACTTTAAAAACCCCAGCTGAAGTTTATCGCATTAGAAATTGTGCAGCTCTTTTTATTGCCAATCAAGATCACAAGAATAGATGCTAATATTAAATTCCTGCTGACAATCCATCAAGATCAGCTTTTTATCTTTCTAGAGGGATTTATTTGGGGACAAGCAATTTCTCAGAAATACCTTTGGAGATGTATTATCCAAGAAAATGTTCAGTTAAGTTTTGCAACTTATTTGTATATTTCACCATCGAACAAGAATATCAATGGAAATGTTAATTGCAATTGCAATGACAGCCCTAGCAGCTGCAGTTTTGGGTTGGGTAATTTGTTTAGATACTAAAACCCAAAGCCAAAACTGGTTGCTTAGAATTAGGCTCTTAAATCCATATTTATGTATCCTAGTAAATGAGGCTTGATGTTTTTCTGAGACTTCTCATGGCTAAAACAAAGAACTGAAAATTATCAATCAAAGCAGCTATGACTTTGCAATAAAGGTGAGTCAGACTTACTGTTAACATTATCTACCTAAAAATAATTTAAGATTTAATTAGGGGTCAGATCAAGGTGGGGAATTCTAAGGGAGGAATCTTAAGCAAAAGCCTGTAGATCAGGATGTCCAATGTATATGCAAGCCAGGATTAGAGGTAACTTCCAAACCTGGAAATGGGGACATGGTTTAATACTGTGTCTCTGATAAGAGTAATAAGTAGAAGGAGCCAGCTGTTACAATATTGCTTGCTGCTAACCAATGACCAACTTCTGTAGTAGAAATCTGTCTGCTCTTCATATTCTTAACAGTAATTCCCCCAAAGTGGAGTGTGCCTGGGGGCTGGTCTAGACTAGGTGGGGGTATCGATCTAAGATACGCAACTTCAGCTATGTGAATAGCGTAGCTGAAGTCTAAGTATCTTGGATCGATTTACCTCGGGTCTTCACGGTGTGGGATCGACGTCCGCAGCTCCTCATGTCGACTCCGCTACTGCTGCTCGCTCTGGTGGAGTTCTGGAATCGACAGGAGCGCGTTCAGGGATCGATATATCGCATCTAGATGAGACGCGATATATCAATCCCCAAAAAATCGATCGCTACCCGCCAATACGGCGGGTAGTCTGGATGTACCCTGGGATCAAGAAATGGAAATAGAGGCTCCCCAAAAAGATGAATGAAAGGCCTGTCAGTGATGTCATTACATTAGCAAGTATCTTGGGAATATAAATCTACCTTTGCTGCCTTCTCCAAATACAACAGTTGTCAAAGTTGCCTTTTCAAATGTAAATTTCTTTTTCCCTCCATTTGCCTACCAAAAACCAACAAGTGTTCTAATAATGAATTAAACACTGGCCATGAATTCCTACCTACTATTGTCGTGTTTGACTATCTTATACAGTAGTGTCCCAGAGTTTCAAATACCAGAGTTACAACACACACCTCATTTGGAACTGGAAGTACACAGTCAGACAGCAGCAGAGACCATAAAAAAAAGGGGGGGGGGGCAAAAGCGTACAGTACTGTGTTAAGTGCAAACTACTAAAATATAAAGGGAAAGTTTTTTAAAAAAAATTGACAAAGTAAGGAAACTGTTTCTTGCTTGTTTGATTTAATTTAAGAAGGTTAAAAGCACCATTTTTCTTCTGCATAATAAAGCTTCAAAGCTGTATTAAGTCAATGTTCAGTTGTAAACTTTTGAAAGAACAACCATAACATTTTGTTCAGAGTTACGAATATTTCAGAGTTATAAACAACCTCCATTCTCAAAGTGCTTATAACTGTGAGGTTCTACAGTCCTTGACATAATGCCACACCGGATGATAAATGCACTCAAGTGTAAATGAAGTCACAGGACCTCTTTATTGGGATAGATAACTATGGCTGTTAACCATGGCAGGATTTAAAATGCAGTGCCAACAATCTTAGTGCAGTGACTTAATTTCTCCAAAGGGAGCCTTGTTGTTTATCCTTGCACAGATTCACATTGGCTTCAAAGGGACCCCACTGCTGGATCAGGTCCTTAAATTAATTTGGGAATATAGGAACTGACTTAATGCCCACTAAGCCAATGGAAAGATCCCCTTCACGTCTAGTGGGTATGAATCAACACCAGATATACCAAACTATGGCTTTTCTGATATTCCATGCCATTTCACCCAGAAACTAGTAACTGCACTGCCCTATTTTATGCTGTAGTTCATTTTAGTAAGTAGCAAATTGACTGGCACTAGTCATAGTTCATCACTCTATGCGCAATTTTGGGATACAAATGTATATCCTCTGGGGGTAGATTGTCAGCTGGTATAAATTGTCATAGTTCCACTGAAGCCCATGGCATTATGACAATATACGCCTGCTGAGGATCTGCTCCTATATCTTGAATTTCCAGCTAACATTGAAACACAACAGAAATAAATATTTTTATTTTCCCAGCTCTTCCTGGTACCCCAATTGCTGCTAACTTCCCCTATAACAAAGAAATGTATTTAAAGAAGAAACTATATCAGGAGAGTTAGATGAATAATTTTCATTGAATGTTATAATGTTTTTAAAATAATTTATTTGACAATTGTTTTGTCATTGTTCACCAAGCTTCATAGTGATTTATTTTTCACAATATCTTAACTGAATAAATTACTTGATGAATGTTGCAAAGTGTTTTTAATACAAAACCAGACAAATAATTTTCTATTAGTAACTTCGCTCTAATCATGTTGAAAGTTGTGCTGTCAGGATTATGAACACGGTAGCCAGGCACAATGGTTCCTGACACAATGCCTAGATGAATATACTGCAAATGTCTTTGTGCCTCAGTCATCTAATTAACACAGTCCTCAGGTCAGAAGATGATTATTTACCAAGTGACAATTTAGCAGGCTAGAAATACTTATTTGTACTAAAACTAGAACAGGAGTCCTTCTGCTTAGTTTTTAAGGGATTAACAATGCTCTTAAATTCATGTCTGATGACTTACCTACACTGTAGATGCTTTGTCTCAGTTGAAAAAACAGTGTTCTATAATGTCAGATGTTTCATCGTGCACTGTGCATTGTTGCATTATGAGAATGGGTGAGGGTTTTTTTGCCAAAAAGGCCGTACAAATATGCCTAATGCCTATTGTACAGTACATATATTAACCAAAGTAGCCATGAAGAAAATATGTTTAGAGAACAGAATGAACCAAAATCATCAAGAATGAACATTCATGGAAAACTGGGGAAGAGGGAAAAAAACAGGTATGCTAGTAAACATGATCAAATCATGTATCAGTTTACAAATCAAATATATATGATACTACTTCAAGTTTTTCTCCTAATAAAAGTACTTCTTTTAAAGATAGATAGATAGATATAAAACAAGTACTTTTATTAGGAGAAAAACTTGAAGTAGTATTTTTAAAGAAAAAATCTCAAGTACAATGTATTCTGGTGACCTCCTTTTTTAAAAATTATTCTACATTTCTCTCTTGCTACTCTATATAGGACTGCAATAGCAAAGCATGCTAGTGCTGTTGAGGTGGGTGCAGGGAGAAACCGAGACTGACCTATTTATTGGATTCCACAGAGAGACTTAGGCATTTTGCATGATCTAGGTCCAAATGCTTTGAAATTCTGAGTGTTTAATGTAAAGCCAGATTATGTACTATAAATACTTGGGGGAGGGGGGAATGGAAAATTCAAGCCTGCAATCCAGATTTTTGTTGATGTATAGGATCTGGACATTGACAGAATTATGTACACACAATATCACACACGAATATTTATTGCTGTGTGTTTCATCCATATAAGTTAGTGTGTCTTACATGCAAAAAGGAGTGAAGAGACTGAATAAAATATCATTTTGTTTCAAGGAGAGTAAACATAAATGTCTTACTACAGATTAAAATATAGTGTGGGAAGTGGCAGCATTGTCTTCATTTGTTACATTCCTCTCTGAGGTGCATTAATAAGGTTAAGAGATTGATACATATTAATGATAAAATAGAGTACATTTCCATTGATACACTGTATAATTCCATGTTTTAATGGCATACATTTTGTTCATCAGGAGATAAGTATGCATAAAAAGTATATCAAAGATGGCTTTTGCAACAACTTTCAAAGCTTAATACTTCAATTTTTAAATCATAAAGGATTTTTAAATCTTCTGGAAAGATACTGGAAAACCAAGATAGAAGGCTTTTATGCAACTCCCTATGGAATGGGTCTAGGGGAAGAATTTGCTCCAATATTCAGTTTAGATATTTAAATATTTTTGAGACTAGTTTGTATTTTGTAGCTGATTTTCTTAAATATTAAGCTATTTCATTCACTTTAATACAAGATACAGCTTGAAACAATAATATAATGGAAATGATTAAATTATGTGATTTATAAATAAATATGTTCTGTAGCCATTCATACAGTAGTTGGAATTTATTGTACTTTCAATTATGCCTGAAAGGTTTTAATACATAATATCTCTATTACATTTAGAAATAAGTATATATTATATAGAAATGGAAATAATTTTACAATAGAAAAGCTATTTAGTGAGCTTTGATCTTGAAAGATTGTCATTTACATTCAGTATATAGTGATCAATGCATATTCCCAGAAGAATGCATACTCCTCGCAGAAGAAAGTAACAGTTTATTTTAACTGGTTTATTGTATCCAAATGCTAGTTTAGATGTTAAAATTTAGCCTCTGAATAACCTTTGAAAGCATTACCAGTATTTTCACTAGTATTTGCAGCCAATAAGGTGATGTTATATTGCCAAACTGTGGCAGCTGAGGTTTACTGTAGCCAGACTGTTTTGACTAACATATGAGGAATAAACCACAGAAATCACAATTGTAATATAGTATGTTTGCTTTATTGTGTTTTTTTCTTTCATGCCAAGTACAGTCTGTAATCAGCATTTATTCTTCTAAAATTGCAGTTAGTTGATGTTCATGTCTACAGGATTAATATACAAATGATGGTACAACCTGGGCCTTGCCCCTGCAATTGACTGCACAGGCAATTCTCAGCAGCCCCACGTAGCCCGCTAAAGTAATTGAGGAGCCAGATGGGTGCAAAGTTCCGGCAATTGTATTAAGTTTATTGCACGGTCAGGGCCCCAGTAAGTTTACTTGGAGGATTTACAGTATCATGAAACAGCGACCACTGCTGTCTCTTTTTAATGTCCTTTTCTAGCGCTGCTTAATAATTATCACTACTCTGTCACTACTGTAATTGGGAATCTGTTAATTTTAAACCCAGTTTCTAGACTTATTAGCTACAATGGGAACATTCTAGGATGAAACTCTAAATGCTGCAGTATATTTTTTCTCACTATTTTCCCCTAAAACCTTTTTGATTAAGTTTGAAGTAATAATTCATAAGCATAAGGGCATTGGTTTGAGACATTTTGCTCTTCTGTTAGAAGTGGGGAAAAATCCATACCAAACTTAATGCTTAGGTTTTGAAATAAAAAAAAAAAGTTAAAATTTTCTGGCAGTCTAGCTAGGGTACATTTGAATATAAAGCTGTTTACAACAAGGCTGTTGTAAACTGACAATCTTTAAAATTTCAACAGGTGTTTTTGTGTGTGTGTGGGGGGGTGTAATACAAAATGTATACAATGGTCTCATTTAACATTTGTTCAGCTGTCGGCGATGTTACTGGTTCCGCTTCCCCCTATAAAGTTTAAAGAATCTCTCGCCAGACCTGTGGAACCTTTCAAATGGAACAAACCTGAAGTGCTTCCACAAGCAGGGAATTGTTTGTATTTGTGGTTACAATGATATCTAAATGGCCTTCGCACTTAACTGGGGGCCAGTTGGTATTCACCTGTCTTACGCAAAGGTAGTCACAGTCCTATTGGCTCTTTCAGATTATTAATTCAAAGGTGTCCATGTCACAAAAAGGGCATTTGGCACCATTACTGATCATCTCTGTCCAAAGGCTAATCTCAGTTTGGGTTTTTTTCTTATGTAACCCTTCTGCCGGGCTGAAACGATAGCAGCAAGGGCCGGGTTCAATACATAGGGGTCCCTTCCCCACAGCATAATGCAAAACCAGCTCGAGCCCCCACCCAGTGACCTGGGAAAATCTTACACACACCCCTGGGCGCCTCGAGGAGGCAATACTTCCCCTCTCGCAAGCACAGAGTCTTGGTGTAGCAGAAAAGGTTTAATTACATGATAAACAACAAGCATTAAATTGGGAAAATACCTCAGCTAGAGTTCATAGGTCAAACCGTGAGCAAAGACCCACCCCAGCAAATTGGGCCGTGTCCTTCTCTCGGGGCCCTTGAGTCCAGAAACCCCCAAATCACCCACAGTCCCAAAAGTCCCACAATCCAAAAGTCTCTGTCCCGGGTCAGTGCAGCCCCAGAGTTCAAGAGTCTCTCTGCAGAGGTCCCCCTCCCCAGCCTGGGTAGAAAAGGGCACCTTACGTGGTTTCGGGGCCAACTGCCTTGCTTCTTCGTGGGGTTCTGCTTCCACTAGTCGTCCCCGCAAACAGCTCAGCTCCGCATGCTCTGTGGGCTGCTCCACTCTGCCATATGCTCTGGTCCACCAGCTGTCCTATGAGCCACTCCAGCCGTCCTCGCGAGCTGCTTGGCTCCACTCACCCAGTGGCTGCACAAACTGCTCCACTCTGCTCTGCCAGCTGCTCTGCTCCACGGTATTGCTTCAGGCTCCCCCACTCATTAGCACAGTACTCAGTGCTCTCAGCTCAGCAAGTCCAGCTCTTCAGTGATTTCAGCTCTTAGTGATTCCAGCTCATAGTAGGGGAGCCCCAGTGAGAGTGAGTTCAGCTCAGTAACTTGTATCTAGACTCTTAAGGGAATCAAAAAATTAACTCTGACATTCCACAGTGGAGAGAGGCATAGGTGGAACTGGTGCTTCTGGCTCACACAAGAAGCCTGCACCACCCAGTACAGATATCTGTCCCCAGCCTCTCTGTCTTGACTGGGTTTTGGAACCCATGTCCCTTGTCTAGCAAGTGCTATTTAGTTGACAATGAAACCCTCTATCATAAGACAGTTTTGTAGTTCCTCATTTACTTAATCGGGATGACAACATTTTATTGCTCCTGCCCCAATAACAACGAAACTGGGGCTCCCATAGCTGTGAAAATAACCATCCCAGGCTGCTGTGCGGTATGCTAAGTGGGGTGGGAGTGCCAATGCAAATAACTGAAATGCTAATGCAAATACTTGAAACTTCTTTCTGCACTCCCTATAATCTACCACCAGATGTCAGGGTAGAGCTCATCCTGACTCTGCTTACACTTATATAGGCTCATATTACCCCCCACCCTCTGTCCTGATTTTTCACACTTGCTGTCTGGTCACCCTACTTCTTCTGCATGTGTTCTGTGTAGATAGGTATAGGCACACACTGCAATATTCAAACTTGGATCCAGACTCATCCAAAATTCAGTCAGTGTTTGGCTCGAGGGTTTTGATTCAGGTCTACTTCTGGTTGTATCAACAAGTAGAGAAATAGTTTGTTGGTATTAAACTGCATTTTCACCAGCAATGATTCACTTTACAATTGTTTAGTTTTTCCATATAGTAGTCGTGGAATTAGGCTAAGGATACATTTTGTACATACAGTCTGAAAGTTAATAAATAATTTTAGACACTCTGTCACCCCCAGGTCCCATTTTCAATTGTATGACTGTGGATATGTGTGGCATACATATTCTAGCTGTGATAAAATAATCTTTCTCCCTTTAATTGTTTAAAGATTTAGGGTGCGTTATTTACAATTTAGGATAATATGCAGTATAAGAACTCAATCCTTTGTGTTTTACAGTTGTATCCTATTCAACACCATCTTCTAGACAGTAAATGGTAATCTAAAATCTGTGAGGCAGAAACAAGTGGTAATATTTCACAGTTACTGCCCACTCTATCCTTGCTTTATGTGCCTGTATGTACCAACTTATTGGAAATGAGTAGGATCCTGAATGATGCTTAGGGAAAACTGTCCAATCATTTATCTAATAAATATTCACATCAAGTTTTTTTATAGTTGTAATTAAGACTGCTATTCATATTACATGGAATAGTTTACTAGCTGAAACCTGGGCATAATTATTTTTCAGACAGTGGAAATGTTTCCATGTCTTGGAGGTGGCATTTGAGTCACTATATGATTATTATCTTATTGTTAAAATAGGTTCATAGGACTGGATCCTCAATTCGTGCACCAAGTGGCATAGATCCACTGTAGTCAGGGTTGCTACACATGTTTAAACCAGCTGAGGTTTGAGTCCATCATGTACCATTTTCTATTCCTAATACCTACAAAAAGAATAAAGTTCTTAATCTTTCATGTATTATTTGAAAGAAAGGAATAGCATACACAGTATTACTTTGACCTTTACAATACTCTGTAATTTGATTTGCTGAGCTCTCATTGTCATCTTTCACAGATTCAGAGAACACGGACTGTACCCTAAAGTACAGAATGTTTAAAGCGGGGGTTATCAGGATAAATTTTTTGGTGGTCTCAGAGTGCCGCCACCAAGTCTTGCTGGTGGACACTCTTACACGTTTTCCTAAAATACTTAATTAGCTTTAGGAAAAACAAATAAATATGCACATATACACATCCAAATAATTGTAATTTATTTATTGCTAACTAGTAAGTCTGTTGTGAAGCCCAAAGCCTGAACCCCACTGCCCATGGGAAGGTGGAGAACTCACTGGCTGCCTGGTCCTCCAGCATTGTGCCCTAGGTGTCTCCACAGGGGGAGTAGGGCCCAACCAGCAATCACCACCAAGGCGGTGGATCCAGGAGCAACAGGGAGGGGCTGCTACTCCTCCTCCCACCCACCCAATTACAGTCCAGGAGGCTGTGGCACAAGAAAAGCCCCTGGTGGCTGCATGCAGCCACAGTGGCCACATTTGAGAAATGCGGGTTTAAAGGATATTGTAATACAACCTGCACTATAGCTTCCAGTGTGTATCACAAGCAGTTGTAGGCATAGCCATTATGATGTTTCATTCTTCTGACAACAACTGGAACATGGATTGAGTATAGCACACCATGAATCCATTTTCCATGGATTTAACAACAGTGAGAAATGTTACAAACTTAACCCTTTCCTATTCTCCATTAGGGTTTTATCCTAATTGGGGAAATGCAGCATGTTGTTACAGCACAGACAGGCAGAAATGTATACCCCCATATGCAATCATAACAGTGATTTTTCAAGAAATGTGCACCCACATATCTCTGTAGGCTCTCAGCCTTATTGATGGTATGAGGTTTTTAATGTTTTGAGGAAAGGGTAATGGTGAGCTCACTTGGAAAACTTACATTGACAAAGGCTACTCGCCTACAGGTTTATTTGTAGTGTTAGCATTATTATTGTATTATTATTATTATTTATTTTTATTTATTATTGTGATGCTCAACCTTTGAGGCCCATTGTGTTTGGCACTGTAGAGTCTCATAGTAAGGGACAGTCCCTGTCTTAAAGTCTTAAAATGTAAACCAGTTTGTGTCAAGCCTATGGCATGCAAGACAGATCCAGCCCCCAAGAACTGTTTGCTCTGGGGATCCCCCACTCATCTTATGCACCATTAAGTTTTTGCTCTGCAGCTCAAGGGGCCAGAGAGAGTAGGACCTGGAGCTGGAGGAGGTGAAGCTAAGGAGGGTGCTCATATTTAGGAACAGGGAACTTAGCAGCAGCATTTTGAAGAGGAGCAGCAGCTGTCCCACAAAATAACATTGCAGCCAGTGTTTGGGAGAGGCTGCTACCCAGCATCTTTTCCACATCTCCCTCCTACCATCAGCAATGAGCCAGCAGAACTAGACTCCTGTTTTATGCTCATCTTTTGCTGCAGCTGCTGGGGTTCATGACATGAGATTACAGGGAGCTGCTGCTCCTGTACAGAAACCCCACTCTTGAATGACTAGAGCTTGTGGTATAAAAGGAAGATATATTTTTCCCCCACTCATGCCCAAACTTCGGAAGAAATCTTGTGTGGAAAATTTCCATCTATTTGGAAAAGTTATGAGTGACTCTAAGCAGAGACTGAGAATGAAAATGTCTAAACAACTTAACTAAAGTTAGGGTATACCATAGACCTGCATATTTCAAAGTAAGGAATTGGAACAATTGTGTAACCAGCATTTATTGCCCTATCTGGGGTAGATCCTTAACTAGTGTATATTGCAATAGCTGCACAAATACCAATGGAGCTATGACTGTTTAACCCAGCTGAGGATCTGTCCCTGATTTTTATCTTTTCATTTAAGGAACCTACAAAATGTTCAAACAAAAGAATAGGAATTGGCTCTCATTCAAAGCTTACTACTCCAACTCAAACATAAATTTTAAGAGCAGCAAAGAATCCTGTGGCACCTTATAGACTAACAGACGTTTGCAGCATGAGCTTTCGTGGGTGAATACCCACTTCTTTGGATGCAAGACTTCATGTATTCACCCACGAAAGCTCATGCTGCAAAACGTCTGTTAGTCTAAAAGGTGCCACAGGATTCTTTGCTGCTTTTACAGATCCAGACTAACACGGCTACCCCTCTGATACATAAATTTTAAGGCTTTTTTCTAGGAGTAGTAGGTTTACATTGGAAGCATTTAATCATAAAGTAACAGGACAACATAAGCCAAGTAAGATTCCGGTCATTTATTTAATAAAATATTTGTACAAAGTACATTGAGGAACAGATGACTTTGACATTAATGTGCCCAATGCGCTAATAGAGTAGGCTGCCTTTATAGGAGTATTCTTGGTAGTCAGAGAATTGAAAGTGTTCAAGGAAGAAACTACACTATAGTGAAGTTCAACTGAACTGCAGTACATCATATATGGAAATATAAGTTTACAGTGATATAGTCTCATTTCAGTTTTATTGGATTTACAATGGTTTCTTGTTGTGTACTGAGATAAGAATAGCAAAATAATACAGCACAGAATTTTAAAGGTTTCCAATAAACATGATTTAATACCAAACAGCTTTTATATGTGAGGGCTGCCCAGCGTTTTTTTTTTTTTAATGTTTATATGAATAAAGTCTTTATACTGACAAGTATAATAGCTTGACAAATAAATGCACTTCACTTGTATTCCCAGTGTTACTAGTTGAGCTTGAAATTGTTGGTAAGGCTAACTCAATGAGTGAAAACCTGGGAGCTGAGAGAAATCACAAATAGCTAACACAGCAAAATATGTCTAAGATTTTTAAAAAGTAAGAACCTGCAGTTGGGCTCCTAAATCTGTATTTGACTTTCCAAATGCCGAGCACTCAACACCTCCTGTTGACCTCACTGGGTACTCTTCACTTTTGAAAAGTAGGCCACTTATTTAGGGTTGTAATAGAGACTCAGCTTAACTTTAGGCTCTAATTTTTTTGTAAATTTTAGCCTGTATCAATAAAAAGCATTGAGGGCTACACTGATATAAGGAGGGTCACCATAGCAGTGAGGTCTTAATAAGTTCCTAGTAATATCATTGCCAATACTAATGCCAAACAGGATGGGAATGAAAAAGAGGAAATTTTAGGGAATTCCCTGCCCTTCAACCCCCACACACAGACAAACACCCACCCAACCCTGTGATGCTCTGTACCTCTGGGGAACACTGTACACTCTCATGTTCATCCTTATAATATGATTGTGTGGTATCCAATACAAGTTTGTCATGTCAGGTGTCTTCGGAAGGCTCATGATGCACTGAGTATTGTTCTTATAGTTACGTTATAGGTTGTAATTTCATGTATATAGTTATGAGGCTGAAAATGTGTCCTCATGGCTTAAAACAAGCCCAGGCAAAAAATCTCCAGGAGCAGAGGTCCAGGCAAAACTCTCCAGGAGCAGAGGGTCAGTTCACACGTCATCAGGGAATGCATGGGAGAAACCCAGCCCAGACTCAAAAGAACAAAGGACACTGGCCTAGGCAGCAACACAGGATCTGTTGGACTCTTGAGTGAGTCACCTCCCTTCCCCTGGTCAGTTTGGGACTACAATGAGGTAACGCTCACCTGACTCTGAAGGAGGAGGGGGGCGCAAACCACAAGGGAAAAAAATACATGATAAAAGGGAGAGACGTTTGCCATGCTCTCTCTCTGTTCCACCTACATCTACAGACACCACTCCAAGTGACTGAAGTACTGATCAAAGGGGAGAGCCTGGCTGAAGGGCCTGTGATGAGAAGCATCTAAATTTGTAAGGGCACTGAAAGTGTTAAGATCAGCTTAGAATGTGTTTTGCTTTTATTTCATTTGACCAAATCTGACTTGTTGAGCGTTGACTTATAATCACTTAAAATCTATCTTTTCTAGTTAACAAATGTGTTTGTTTATTCTACCTGAAACAGTGTGTTTGGTTTGAAGCATGTCAGAGACTCCCCTGGGGATAAAAAGCCTGGTACATATCAATTTCTTTGTTAAATTGACGAACACATATAAGCTTTTAGCTTCTAGTGGGCATAACTGGACACTGTAAGACAGAGGTTCCTAAGGTTGTGTCTGGGACCAGAGATATTGGGTAGTGTCATTTGGTTGCACAATCCAAGCAGCAGCTGGCTAAAAGTGCTCACTCACATAGCTGGGAGCAGCTTACAGGCTAGAGGCTGTGCGTGAACAGCCCGGGAGTGGGCTGTACCCTGCTCACAGAGAGCAGGGTACAGCTGGCTCCGAGAGTCGAAGGTAGGAGTGACCTAGCAGATCAGCAGTCCAGATAACACCAAGAGAACATCACAACCTCCAACACTGCTTGGACTGACTAAATTAATGAAAGCCAAAAACCAGTTCTTTGGTTTTTGAAGAAGGAGGAAAGGCAGGAGCAAAACAAAGACTAATGATTATGGAAACATGGATAGGTAACAGCTTGTATTGTTGGTGTGACACCAGGATTTCCAGAAGTATGGAAAGAATATCCTTCTCCTAGATAGTTTAACACATCTGTCATAAGGCTGTATTGTTATTTATTGTCCTTCCATTCGTTTTCTGGGAGTGTTTAATTTCCCTATTTGTTTCTCATCCTCTGTATTCTGCAAGACATTTGCAGTATTTAAAGGAAGGCGCTATGCTGTTCTGGTTCAAATACATGACCGGGAGTTCAGAATCCCGAGTCTATTTCTGTCATTAATTTTGTTGTGTGATCTTGGACAAGTCACTTATAATATCTCCTCCTGCACCCGCCCCCAACATAGAAGGGGCTGAGCATCCTCCGCTCCCTTTGATTTCCATTGGAACTGAGTGCGCAACAGCTTCTGAAAAAAACAGGCTTTAATGCTTGAGCTTATCCCTATGTACAATAGATGAAGTATTTACTTACTTCAAATAGATGTACTGTGACGTAATCTGCAGTCCTCAGATGAAGGTGGCACATAGGTACCAAGTATTATCATCAGATATTATTAAGCTTCTCACTAGGGAAAGTGGGAAATTAGGCCCAAATAATTGTTTCCTTAAATAGTTGCAAAATACTGGAGCCTACTAGCTTGTGTTTTCTTCTATATACAACCATGGAGAATGCAAAGAGCTCTTATTCACTACTGCTTTACACTGGCATCAGTGAAAATATTCATGTTATTAAGTTAATCATGGGGGGATCAGAACCTAAACTTAAGAGTACATTTCATGGTAAATTCACAAACAAAACAAAGCTGGAATTTGCTAAATGAGTTTGTATATGAAATATTAGTTTGTTCTAATTTTTATTATTGGACTGACCAAAATCAAATAGTGTAATATATAAAATAAAATATTTTGTTCAGTTTCTTGAAGTAAAACTGCTCTCTCCTAACTTTTGTGGAGTTTGTGCTTATCTTGCATTAAGGGAGGCAGTTGCAAACAAGTAATGGAGACATTAAATATCATTCCAGTATATAATGTCGATATCTGAAAATTGCATGCTTTCGTTAGTATTAACATCATATACAGTACAATTCTATTCCCTGAATGTATTGCTTGTGGGCATACTTAAATCACAAATTTTGAAATATCCTTCTGCTAATATATTAGAATATTTTCCTAAAGTTTGCTGTTTTCAAGTGTTACTAGAATATTCATAGGAAAAAAATTGCACATATAAATGCCCCTCCTTGTCCCAGCAAAAGTGAAGTTTGATCAGACCAGCAAGGAGGTGACCAACTCCTGGGATGGGGAGGAGAGAATATATGCGTAGACATGTTGGAGCTGAACTCCTGCTTGTGCCTCAAAGTGCATGTGGAATTGTGCATGGTGGAGGGGCTTCTCTGCCTACTATTGGCTAGCCAGGCAGGATTAGGGGAGCTCATGGCCCACTCTCTCAATTTAAAGCTTTCACAAGAATCCAGGGGCCATCTTGCTGCATTGCTGTCCTGTCCAATCTCCCTATAGTTGCAGTATATCGAGCTGTTTTTTTCTTTCTTTTTTCTTGCAGCACTGTGGAGGCCCAGGTTAGGTTTAACAGAGTAAGAATAGGAATTCTAATGTTAGGAGGCAATTTAGGAATGTTAGTTGATTGCAACTTGTGGCTGGTGTCCAGTGCAGTTAAAGGCACAAACAGACAGCTGCCAGAGGAAAATGAGACTCGGAATATGGTAAGTGGAGCTGTGATTCAGGGATCCCTTGGTGCCAACAGGCAGAGGTCACGGGGTATGAATAGGGTTCTACAGGGATCCTTCAACAAGGAAGCAATCTGACAGAGTGCTTGTCTCATGAAAGGGATATCACAGCCAGCCTGGCTGTAAAGCGCTACAGAGATTGTGGATGAACTGTACTTGACTAGACATAAGTATCTAATGAATTAGGTCGAGACTCTAGAATGCATGTTATGATTTTATTTGATATGTAACCATTTGTTTCCAATACTTCTACTTGCTACTACTTGAATCTCTGTTCTTTGTTAAATAAACTTACACCTGATTTCATTATAAACATAATTTAAGTGCTATGTGCTAAGAGGAGCAGTGATCTCGGGGGACCTGGTAAGTTGGGGTGTACTGTTTCTTTGGAAAAAGCAAATCTGTGAATGATGCAAGTGTCCGATGGACCAGGAGCAGGACACTCCAAGGAGATGCTCAAAGGTTGGGATGTGCCAATCGCTAACCTGTAGAGTGATAGCAGGTCCTGCAAGGCCAAGAGGGGAGTGCTTGTGTTGCCTGTGGCTGGCGCAGTTGGGGAGATGACCTATGGCAGGCACCGACCAGGCTTCCTTACACTAAAGGGAGGTGATAGCTAGATGCCTCTCAACCCCGCTTACCTCTAGGAAGCATTGCAGGATCTTTGGTCCGTAAGGAGAAGGAGAGACTTGTTACCCCTTTGGTACCCTCTATCCCCTCTCACAGGGGAAGGGCAAAAGGATTCAGAAGTGAGCTGAGTCCTAGAGATTAGGCTGAAGAATGTTTACTCGAGCTACTGATTATATGGTAGGAGCCCTGAACCGTGCATTGGGCCCAATTAAATACCTTGTTTGTGAGTGGGGAGGGAGGGCAGTGCTCCCTGCCATTGTTAAGGTAATAATGTTGCATCCATCCCTGTGTCTATCTTTCATTCACCTCCATGCCCTGATCAGTTTAGTGTTTTTATTTGAGCACGTAATAATACATTATTTATTGGGTGTTGTTTCGTATTTAAAATCTAAGTAATCTGAAAACTACCATATAAAGTCAAAAATACTGTTTCTAGGAAACTATGACAAATGGTGAAATGTAAAATGGGCTACCCTAGGTGCATTTTACTATGCATCTTTTTTATTACCTGCACAGAGGTGGTATTATCCTCCCTTTATATTATATGAGTGTCTCACTTATTGCTGTATAATAATGACTGCTATAACACATGGGTGAGAATAACAGTACCATCTGCTGGCTTTGTTAATAGAATTCTGTCTCCCAGTCACCTGGTTAATCTACCACACTTAGATGAAAAGATCACAGCATCATACATTTCCATATTGTTTTACTGTATAATCAAAATAGTCAAGTTATGGCATCACTTTTTGCAACAGTAGTATTAACATCATACATGGTATATGTACAATTAAATGCTGGAACATATCAATTCCAGTCCTGCAAACATGCACGTGCTTAACTTTATCATACAGTACTACACCTCTACCCCGATATAATGCGACCCGATATAACATGAATTCGGATATAATGCGGTAAAGCAGCGCTCCAGGAGGTGGGGGGGGGGGCTGCGCGCTCCGGCAGATCAAAGCAAGTTCGATATAACGCAGTTTCACCTATAATGCAGTAAGACTTTTTTGACTCCCAAGGACAGCGTTATATCAGATAGAGGTGTACTCCTCCTGGTAATAAATTAAGCATGTGGGTGTTTTTAGGATTGGGCCATAATGCATAAAAACAGTCAGCCTTTGTTGCACTTTTAAAAAACAAAATAAGGAGCTATTTTTTACCTAAAGCTATGACTATAGGAATAAAAAATTAGGCCCTAATCCTCCAAAGATTCACATATGTGTTTATATATACTGTGAGTAGTTTCATTGAAGTCAGTGAGTAACCATAGATTATTTTATTTACTGTAACTACATTTTCTAAATTTACATTCCTGTGTACGAGCATACTCTCTTTAAAGATTCAGAAACCACATGTAGAGTGTTAAACTTAATTTCCTTTGTATCAATAATCTTACCAAATTGATGCAATTTTTAACTTAATTATTGTTTTAAAAAACTTTTCTTAATACTAAAATTCAGTAAGATTTATTGTTTAGTAGAACTGATCAAAATATTTTGGATGAAATTCTTTTTCCTTCAGAAAAATGCTGTTATGTCCAAACCAAAACTTCCCATAGGAAGTGTCGATTTCAACAAAACTTTGTTTTGGAAAAAATATTGAAAGAATGTGTTTTGGTAACACTGAAACATTCAATTTGTTGGCATTTTTGGAATGCAATGTTCAGATTTTGTTTAAAAAACACTTTTATTCTTTCAATCTTATTTTATAAGCATTAAACACATTAAAATGTCAGATTCTACACAGTGTTTTGATTGAACCAAAATAAAAATAAATCAAATTTCATGTTGTGGGAAATGTCTAAATTCTTTGTCATTCTGATCTGGAACTAAACATATGTCAAAATCAGACTTTCCCATGAAATCAGACACCTCCAATGTGTAAGTTAGATGGTCTAGAGCAAAGTTTAAACAGTGGCATCTCCTTTTGGGTACCAGATGGATGACATTGTGAGTCTGATTTTCAGAAATGCTGAGCACCCACAACTCCCACTGGAAGTTATTAGGAGTTCTGCTTAGATCTTTCAAAATACCATAGCATCTAGCTTCCAGTTTGAACATATTCCTTATTCAATCCAAGTATTTTTCCACAATAAACTATGTTTTATGTTTTAAAAATGTTTTTGTTTCTCAACACATGTTTATTGAAATGTAAAATTCACCCTGAGCCTGAAGTTTTATTAGAACCAAAAGTCTGAAAGATTTTCAGACACCCTCTGACTTTTTTTTCTTTCAGTTTTAATTGACATTTATGTGTTTGGTCAACTGACAAGATGCTTGAAAAAGATTAGCTACTTAGCTATCAGGAAGATCATGTTTCTACACATATCACTGCTTCAGCACACTCCAGTCATTTTAATGAGACACATTCTTTAGAATTGGCAAGCAGTACTCCAGGACCCAGAGCCTCACTCTGAGGTATTTTCATAATGTCACAGAGTTTTGTTATAATCCTTGCTAGCTGGCACCATTTGGCACATGCTTCCCTGCAGGCTATTTCTAATCCCATTACTGTGGAAGTGACTCAGTTTGTAGCCTTTTTAGCACATTTGAGGGAACATCTGAGAGACATTTTGGACTCCATCAGAAACGTCTGCATTTATCTACTGTTTCCAGATGTGTTTCGCTCAATCCAGTGAGAAAATTCAAATTTAAAGTTAAAGGGTAGATAAAGCAAATTAAACATGTTCACCTTGATAATTAGGAATGCAATAACTGAGGGAAAGCTGCCAGAAGAGTTCCATAGTTTTCAAACTTTAGTGTAGATGTTGTATTAATCTATCATATTTGTTTTTTTTTAAATCTAGCATTTAAAAAGAAATCAAATGGACTCTGTAGGTTTAAACTCCAAAAGCCCCTTGCAATATTAACGCTAGATTTTGTTGAAGGTTATAACTGATGTGTCCTTGTCACTGTTTGTTTTATTTTATTTTTTTTTACACAAACACTAGGTCACTTCAGTATTTAAATTAAATATACAGAGGGGTTGAAATCCCAAAACATTCCAAAACTCTAGGGAAGTGTGTATTAGGATCCAAACTTTGTAACTTGGGCCCAGCTCTAGTTTTAGAGCATGAGATTTTATCAGCCTAAAATAACTAATAAAAAGCAGACTATTTACACCCAACCAATGGAATAATTAGAGTCCAAAAGGAGAATTCAGTCAGGTTTTTGTTCACCCCTCTTCTGTTTCTGTGTGTCAGTGGATCATGCTCTGTTTTTAACTCCTGATTATATTTACTCTATAAAACCAGGGTATGTGAAGGATTAGGAATACAAAGGCTCCTAAACTATAAATCACACAGATATTCTTAAATACTTGGAATAAAAGATGGGTCACAGATCCAATCAAAACAGAGGATTATAGCATCACCTGTGCAGGGACAGTGTTACTTAGAAAAGCCATTCTGCCCATACCCTCTAAACCAAACCCTGCAAGATCTGTATTGTTTTATCCACACATCCATAAGCCTCTTCTTTCTGTGCTACAAATTTATTGCAAAATCCATATCTGGGCCTGTGTGTCTTTACTCCTTAACAAAGGAGCACAATGTTCCAAGGTTCTTTCCATAGGATAGAGTAAGAGAAGTGCCTCATGACAGTCTGCCCATGCTGATCAATATGCAGCTGCATTTAGCACTCAAAGCTGTCTGTCATATCCGGTGCTAACAATGCAAACCACATTGAAATGGAGGAGGAGAAGTGATTCCCACCCCCACACATTTCAAAGGACAGAACCTCAATTATTTGCTGGAGATCACTAAGCAGTACATGCCTTCTTTTGGCAATGTGTTTTTAGAGAGATCCGGTATAAGTAGATGCATCTGGGACATGACCCCATACTGCACTAGCACTCTGTTGTACACTAATGAGTAACATGGGAAATCAAACCTGTGCAGGTGGAAAGTGGCCTTTTGTTTGCACTGGCTCCATAAAATGGCTTGATAATAAAAACCTTTGTAAAACAAAAGTTCCTGCTGTACATGGAAAGCCTAATTGTACCTAATGTATATTAGTAGAGACATTGTTCCAGAACAGTTAAACCTAGTGCAAACATGACACACAGGAGTCTGGCAATTAAGTTTATAATGTTAGTCTGGTTTACTGCACTTTTTAATAGAGTAAGCACAAGTTTTCACTCATTCAAGTAGGGATAATCAGTGCAGATTTATGCTTGTTTTCTGGTGCTAAAGCATTTTCCAGGGAGTGGCAGCAGCAGCATTCTGAAATGGATTAGAATAACAGAATTCTAGTAATTTCCAAACTAGTATTACCAATCAGCACGTTGTTGTTCATTGTGCTTTGCTACATAAAGACTTCCAAAAGCCTTCTTTGCAGACACTTGGTCTTAGAAAATAGATACCTATAGTAACTTAGAACAGAGGCAGCACTGTTTCCACAATTAGAATGCAGCACTGTCTGGGCTAAAAACAACATATTGTCTAAGAGTGCAAAGTAACTACATATTACAGTGTGTCCGAAAATGAAAAAAAAAAATGGTCTTGACCTGAAACTGTATGGGCAGTTTAGGTAGACAGAATAAAATGTTTCCCATCGAAGTACAGACCTGGCTTATCCCTGCTAGCTTTTATTTGACTATTAATTTTATCATACCTATCATCATGGTAATTGTATGTATAAGCATGATATCTAATGGCATCAAGGCATGAAGTTGTATGCCTGCAGATTCACATACGTAACCAGTTTAGAGCTTAGGAGGAAAATGATCTTTGACGTCTCAATATATTTTCCTTAAAAAGACTAGACCAGTGGTTCCCAAACTTGTTCTGCCGCTTGTGCAGGGAAAGCCCCTAGCGGGCCGGGCCAGTTTGTTTACCTGCTGCGTCCGCAGGTTCGGCCAATCGCGGATCCCACTGGCCATGGATCGCTGCTCCAGGCCAATGGGAGCTGCTGGAAGCGGCAGTCAGTACGTCCCTCGACCCGCGCCACTCCCAGCAGCTCCCATTGGCCTGGAGCAGTGAACCGTGGCCAGTGGGAGCCGTGATTGGCCGAACCTGCGGACGCAACAGGTAAACAAACCAGCCCAGCCCGCCAGGGGCTTTTCCTGCACAAGCGGCAGAACAAGTTTGGGAACCACTGGACTAGACAATTGAAATTTGTGAATAAAACATAAAAGGGAGGAGAAGGGAAGTGTAACAATCAGAAGGAATATTGTACACTAGTGTATATACACTTTTTTGAGTTAATGGGGTGTTTTACACATAAGTGGTTGAATACCAGAACTCTTTTTTATTTCTACTACTCTGTCTCTTTAAGGCTTAGAACTCAGCCAAGGGGACAACAGCACACAGCTCTGGTGAGGAAAATATGGTTGCAACATGGGGTCGAGCTTCTGCCAGGCAATTCAACAATGGACAGTGAGCTCTGTTGCTAGATTCTTTAAAGGGCAACAAAAATGGTTAGAGGTATGGAACGGCTTCCATATGAGGAGAGATTAATAAGACTGGTACTTTTCAACTTGGAAAAGAGATGACTAAGGGAGGGATATGATAGAGGTCTATAAAATCATGACTGGTGAGGAGAAAGTAAATAAGGAAGTGTTATTTGCCCCTTCTCATAACACAAGAACTATGGATCACCAAATGAAATTAATAGGCAGCAGGTTTAAAACAAAAGAAAGTATTTCTTCACACATCACACAGTCAACCTGTGGAACTCTTTGCCAGAGGATTTTGTCAATGCCAAGACTATAACAGGATTAAAAAAAGAATTAGGTAAATTAATGGAGGATATGTCCATCAATGGCTATTAGCCAGCATGGGCAGGGATGCAAAACCATGCTCTGAAGTGTCCCTAGCCTCAGTTTGCTGGATGCTGGGAATGGGAGACGAGAGATGGATCACTTGATGGTTACCTGTTCTGTTCTTTCCTCTGGGGCACCTGGCATTGGCCACTTTTGGAAAAGACGATACTGGGCTAGATAGACCTTTGGTCTGACCCAGTAGGGCCATTCTTATATTCTTATTTGCTAGATGTACAGTCAATCAATCAAGGACAAATTATCCATCCATACCCAACATTTTTACATCTGACGGGTTGTAAGTTTAGTGGCTGAGCACTACAGACAGGGATTATTATATGATTTGTAAGCAAGGTCTGAATGAGTTCTCCCCTGACAACTAGTGATGAGCCAGTGGTGGGTGGAAAGGCTTCAGGACCATACTGAACACCTACTATGCCTAGCACAGTGTCCAGTGTCCAGACAGAGCTGTGCTGCCCAAGTGATCAATTTTGGCTGGTGTTGGGTTACAAAATTGATCACTTGCTAGCTGTCCGGGGAGAGCTCATTCAGACCTTGCTTATAAATCAGTTCATGGGTGTTTCAATTTCAATTCAAATTTCCAACCAACGACTAAATTGGCAACACTGCATGTAACCGGTCTAGGGAAATCCCGGAACCACTCTTTCCTCAGGATGGCTCCTCCGAATGGTTTATTGGGAGGCAGATGGGGTTGCCAGTAGAGTTGGTAAGAAATTTTCAGGATTTTTTTTTCCATTTGAAAATGCCAATTTGCTGAAAACTAAATATTCTGCAGGAATGTAGCTATTTCAACAAAACTTTCTGTCTGGTTTCCTGCCAGCTCACTCACCTGCCTCTCTAAGTTCTACAGCTTGCAGCCAACTCTATCGGATTCCTGACTCTGCAGGCAGCTGGCTGCCCAGGCTTTCAAACTCTAACTATCTGAGCGGCACATTCCTTGGCAACCCAGGCTGCCCAAATCCTTGGGTAGTAGCCTGAGTCGTCCAGAGAGTAAGCCAACAAAATTTCTGTTTATGTTCCCCCAAAGTGAAATTTTGTCCATCATTGCCTCCTGCAAAAATTTTGGAATCAGCGATATTTCATCCCAATTCAGGGTGAAGACTCTTTGAAAATTCTATTTTTTTTCTTGGGAGGAAGAATGTTTTCCAGTCAGTTCTCCTTGCCAGTCTGTTGGCTCCTTTGTAGTGCAGTGGTGGTCTTCTCTCTCCTAGCTGCTATTTCACAGACAACATAACTGAGAGCTCGATCAAGGTCACATCAGGAAGAGCTAGGCATAGACTCATCTCTCTAATTATAAGGATCTAAGGTCATGTTTGCACTAACCACAGTTTGGATTATGAGAATGTGAGTATGAGTGTATATCAAAGTGTGCTAAAAGGTAAACTAAAGCTTCTCAATTTGCATTAATATAGTCCTCTTCAGACAGGACTACAATAATATAAAGCAGGACCCTTTTCACTCACATCCATAAAGGGGAGTTATAAGGCAGCACTTTGGTATGCGCTGATATTCACATCCTTGTTGTCCGAACACGAGGCCATGTTGATGTGCCCTCAGTCTTGTTTACTTTGTCTCACAGTCTCAGAAAAAATCTGCAACTCAGGTGCCAAGAATCCTGTCTAGCTCATCAGAGATTAAAAACTGTCTCCATCTGATGGGTATGACAGCATGGCAATCGCAGGTGTGATTGCAGCACAGGGTAGATATATGTGGCTAGCTTTAGCCACAATACCATGGCTAAAAACAGCAGTGTAGCTGTGGCAGTGCAGGATTCAGCACAGCAGTACAAGCACTTGAGACCTTCAGTACATACTCACATTGCTAGTCTATGCTGAAGCCTGTGTCACCATGTCTACACTGCTATTTGAATGTCTACCAGGTGGGATGGGGTGTTCCCCCCCCCCAGCCATGAAAGAGTTAATGTTGATTGAGACTGGGGGGTAATTAATCTGATGGGCCACAGATGAGAGGAATCAGGTGTCTAAGCAATCCCCTGACTCAGAGAGGGAGCCCAGCTGGGGAGGAATGAGCTGTGCTGGATGTATCAAGACAGAAAATTGGAAGCAGAGGGGGCTGTTAGGAAAATCTGCAGCCATTACCTGGGAGAAGGAAGGAAGGAAGGAGTGTTTGCAGGCTGAAGGGACAGGTAGCCTGAAGTTACTTTTGAGGAGGGAGTTGAGAGGCTGGCAAACACAGAGGGTGGGGAGAGCTCAATACAGTGGGAAAAGCAGTAAAATAACCTTGGCTGCTAATTAGAGGGTCCCTGAGCTGGATTAGATTAGAGGGTGGACCTGGGTTTCCCTGCCAGCCACTGAAGACATAGGGCAGTGAGTGAGCAGACTATCTAAGACAGAGAACCTGGCAATGAGGCAGTGAATGGAAAGACTGCCCAAGATTGCTGAAGAAAGACTTTTTTTGATCCTCTGGAAGGGGAAAACATGTATAGTGACCGGGCTGGAGGACTGAGTCACCAAGAGACAGTAGCAGCTCACTGAGCAAGAAGGGCTGCAGACCCAGAGAGAGACAGCATGCAACCCTGGAAAGATGTATTATTGCCCTTGTGAAGCTAATCCCCAGAATGGCCAGGAGGAGGTTCCACCTGTGGTGAGTAGAGGACCAAGTCACAGCACGCTGCAAAGGCACCTGGGCTTGCAGTATGGGCACATCCTAAATGTGGTGAATCCTAGCTGCAGCTCCAAAGTCATTGTATAGGCTCTGCTCTGAAGAGCTTATACAATATTTCTGACTTTATATTTTCAGTACCCCCAATTGGGCCCTGACTTCAGTTGGCCCCACTAGTGAGAGCTTTAGTATTGGGGACCAAAATTGCCTCACTAAATTTGTGAGAGATGTCAATGCTGTTTCCCACCTTTAAGAGTGAACAGGATGAAGTAAAAAGTCAGAGGAGAGACTTTCTATATAAAAATGGGTGTATGTTTATAGTTTTAAATCTCATGCTGTGGGAGCTAATCTCATGAGTTTGGGGGTCTGATTTGATTTTTGAACTCCCACAACTGGCACTACTGCATAATGCTATTGTTAGATTTGAAGGAGGCATTCTATTCTAAACCCCTATTTTTCACTCCCTTATAACATTTTTTTTTAAAATGTGGGAGTTGTCATTCCTCATGCTGAGCTAAGTCTGTACACAAAGAGGTGTGTGGTGTTTGTTTGCTATCCTAATGTTTAATTTCTCCCTGTACATACAAAGTGTTCTTATTGCTACTGCATATTTTGTATCTGATTTGTGGATAAATGAAGGCTTTTAGTGTAATATTAGGGAATGGAGTCAGTGGCTACTGCCCCTTGCCATGTTACATGAGTTTTAATCTTTGTCCCCCGATACACATTGTATAATTGGGGCTAGGAAACAGTTTTGTTGTTTTGTTTTTAAAGCATACATGTGTGTCACATCTTGATTACATTGGGATAAAAGAAGTTATGAGAGATTCAGTTTTAACTAAATGGAGCCTCTCAAATCCCACATTCTGGAAGGGAACCTGGCAGAAAACTAGAAGAGGTGTCTGGGAGGGGGGATTCCAAATTCCCCTGGAAGCAAATGGCAGTGTGGACAAATTGGAATAGGTAAAATATTCTATGCTTTTGTATGTGGCACAAGCCCAGAGGTATTCAAGGTCTACAAAATAGTAGAGATCATCAAGGGGACGGCCAACTGCCTTAAAAAAAATCAAAACCACTTTCCTACCTGAAAGAAGAGCACTAACAAAACACACACTATCTTACAAGCTACTGGCTGTCCAGTGAGGCTCTTGAGCATTGTTACAGAATAAAGCTGAACAAATTGAATGTGTCCAGTTTTCAGATGAACTAACTTGACACAGAATTAGGACTTGTCTACATGATGGGGCAATGTGCGCTCTCAGGTGTGATTTCTAAAGCATACTAATGTGTTGTGTATTAACTGGTCTGTGTAGACCCTGCTGGTGCTAGTTAAAACTTCACTAGTGCACTAAACCCTATAACGAACTAGATGTAAAATGCCACTAATGCTTCATTACACTGTTTGTTTTGAGATTAAGCCTGACAAACAAGATAACTCTATTAAAAGAGAGATGTTCTCAGCTCCTGAAAAGTAAAATGTTTCAAGCTTAAAAACACGCTGTCAGTACTATGTTCCCTCCAACTCTGTTTAGAGTGTTTAGCCCATTTTTCTGTTAAAATGCAAGAATGTTTTCATTTTTTCATGTTGCTGTTTATAATAAAAGATGCCTTAAAAATATATTTATTCATTAAAAATGAGGCAAAAGTGCTTGCAATAAAAGTTTGTGAATCTGATTTGGCTGTATCAGTTAACACTACAAATCAGCTAATTCTTGCTACAAAAGCATTGAAATAGAAGCTAGGTTATTGCAAAAAGGTGCAAAGTAAATTTCAGCTGTGAATATGGTGATGAGTGGTGCTATTTATAGAGAATAAAACAGGTGCACAGTAAATAGAGAGAATTCAGTTTTAAGGTGGTTTGTTGAAAGCAGGCATGCCCTAGTGCAGGGATCGGCAACCTTTGGCATGCCATTCCCGGCCAATGGGGGTGGCAAGAAGTGACGGCCAGCATATCACTCAGCCCGTGCCGATTCCCACAGCCCCCATTGGCCTGAGATGGCAAACCGCGGCCAGTGGGAGCCACGCTCGGCCGAACCTGCAGATGCGGCAGTTAAACAAACTGGCCTGGCTCACCAGGGGGCTTACCCTAGTGAGCCGCATGCTAAAGGTTGCCGATCCCTGCCCTAGTGTCTATAACAGGGGTCAGCAACCTTTCAGAAGTGGTGTGCTGAGTCTTCATTTATTCACTCTAAATTAAGGTTTCATGTGCCAGTAATACATTAACATTTTTAGAAGGTCTCTTTCTATAAGTCAATAATACATAACTAAACTATTGTTGTATGTAAAGTAAATAAGGTTTTTTAAATTAAGTTTCATTTAAAATTAAATAAAAATGCAGAGGCCCTGGACTAGTGGCCAGGACCCGGGCAGTGTGAGTGGCACTGAAAATCAGCTCGTGTGCCACCTTTGGCATGCATGCCATAGGTTTCCTACTCCTATAACATTAGCAGCAATGAGGAAGGGAGAAATAGTCAAACTTTTGCTCAATGACAAAACACTACCCTTTCTGAAAGCTTACTCCATTTATAGCTTGCTGACAAACTGTATTCACTGCATTTCCTCTCATTTGCTTCCCGTTTTTAGATTTCATGCCAAATAGGTTTCCTTGAACTCTTTGGCTTTAATTTATGTAGTGATACGTTCTCTCTTGTTGAAAAGTGCATGCCCATAAAATGAAACGTGGTGTCCCCCTGTTCATCCATTCTATCCCCTTGCCAAAGTGTCTTCCTGGAGAAAGATAGTTTTAGTAATAAATATTGACAATTTATTATTGAAAACAGTAATTCCCAGGACATACACGTGTGCTGGCATGTAACATAGACAGAGAAACTGAGTGGAATGCATGTCAACATTGCATATGTTACACTGAGAAGAAATAGGTGTAAGAATTTAGTGTATTTTAAAGCATGTGTGAGATACTAATTGTTGAATATATAGTTGTTTTAGTTTGATACAACAGCAGGTGAATTAGTCTAGTTCAGCGGTCAGCAACCTCTGGCAGGCGGCTCACCAGGGTAAGCACCCTGGCAGGCCGGGCCAGTTTGTTTACCATGGCGAGCTGTGTGCCAGAGGTTGCCAACCCCTTGTCTAGTTTTTAATCCTTTCTATGAAAACAGAGGAAATGCTTATTGCTAACTGCAGCAGGGGATGCCTCCAGCAGACATTACCATAAGATGTCTCTGTGGTAGATGGGGAAAACTCTCCGAGTTGAATGGGAATACGGATGTTCAAGATACAAAACTTGTTCATAGCAGATAAATCAGGCAGCTCCTGCCAGGCTGAGGATTCCAACTTCAGGTATGAAAGAGTTAATAAGGACTTTAAAAAAAAAGTCTGAAAGCAAACACACTTAATGATAATGACAAGTACTTATGCAAATGAACTGTTAATACTCATCCAGCCAGAGGTGATTAAAAGTCTCTTCTAGGGTAGCAGGAGATTTCACCCAGCAGGGGCTATTTGGGAGCTAGTAAAAAGGCAAAGGCTTAAATAACTTTCTTATGACTTCAGGGGTTACCAGGACTTCTGCTGTAGTTAAGCCAGATATTGCTGCATTATCCCTGAGGAGGTCATAGCTTTAGGCACCAGGCAAGTCTTTTAACTTGTACAGGTTTTAAAGGTGAATAAGAGCACAGACACTGATCGGAGTGATCTGTTGGCATTAAATAGATTGAAATAATGAGAGGAACTAAGGGATCCTCTAGTGTAATACTTAATTAAGTAAACTAGAACCAGGGGCGGGGGAAGGAATTATACCTCCTATTAAGTCATACAGACGGCCTCCTGAATTAGATTGTGTGCAATTTTAATACCTATAAAATGTTCTCAAGTACCTTTACTAATCAAAAATTTATACAAACATATACTATAAGAAGAAACTGGATTTAGGTCTAATAAAGGAAAAAGACAAAGGTAGGTGGTTGTGCCTGAATCTTCAGGCACAGTGAGATATTTTATCCTGAACTGCATAATGGAGGGATCAGTAGACACTGGGGATCACTTTATATATATATAAAAAAAAACCTCTAAAGCAGCAAAAGCTCCTCCTACAGTCATAACACTTGACTGTTGTGTGTATCCTTTTTGTTAAGGTGAATACCACTGGAAGATTATACAAGCAAAGGGTTTCACCCTCCTTTCTCCTATCCCTATCTCTGATGCCTTGAAAAGCTGCACCTTACTGGATGAATCTCAGCTCAAAGTCTTACTGGCAATAGGGAGATAAAACAAAACTGTGGCTGAATGGAACACTAATGTTTGAGGGGGTATTGGAAAATAGAGGCTTCATATTGCCTTATAATATGAAATTGTTTGAAATTTTTCCAAAAGTATTCAGCTCCACTCCTAATTTTAAAGCCATTTTAGATTTTTTTCTGAGATAAATGAATTTTATTACAAGTCTTATGCACACAGTGAACTTTGAAGGAAAATGGCACTCGGAATTAGTATCGGGTTTATACCATTGACAATGACTCTAAAAACAGTTGTATGGGCAAATGATTTGGAGCCTCAAGGGCTCCAAGAAAAAGCCAGTAGTTAACAGTTGTTACCAATCACTACTCAATCTGGTCTTCATAGCTGGGGAGAAGAGGATCCAGCTGTTTGAGGTTTTCTGATGCAAAATTCCTTCTTAATAAACTCCCAGTCTTATACTTACACTCACATGTTTTATACCTTTTTTGGGGGGCGGGAGGAGAGGGGCTTGGGGAAATGAAAGGATTAGCAGTATCATGCCTCTGAGTCAGTAAGTTAATTAAAGCCTGTGTGTATAAAATGGAACAATGAATTATTTAGTGGATAACAAACATGATATAAAATTCCATTTATTGGCATTCCAAGTCCATTTTTAGTTCTGGAATGTGAACATTAGTATTTCTGCATAATACTAGAAAATATAAATGTTTGTAAACATGTTAGGAAACATTTTTGCCTGAATCTTAGCTATGTTCTGTGCTTTCCTAAATTGCATCCATGTTCTATTTTTTATATTTATCTGAAATTGGGGAGGAGAGACATGTTTATCTAAAATATAAAGTCTGTAAGAAGAGCTAGTACTTAACCTAAACCCAGAATTGCAATACAGTCAAAGTTTGGAGACACTTGAGTTGTAAACTGGAATCTGTTCAGATTTTGCAAATCACCACTGTCTTCGCTATGAGTCAAAGCAAACCCAGATTCACTTCCTAAAATTTGTGGAATGTGAATTTTGGCCGTCACATTTACCGAGTGTCTTTGTTGGGTTTTTTTTTTTCCTTCTTTCCTCTGCCAAATTTAGGCAGATCCTGCAAGCTGTTCTATGTGTCAAACCTTTGATGCGCAAATTCACGTTGACCTCAGTGGAGCTTTATATGGGCATAGCCATGTAGAACACCTTGACATTTTGGGGCCTTTCTATTTTTGTGTCAAACATATTTTTGATCTTTTTTTCAACTGCTTACTTGAGCTTCTCTACCACTCTGTGAATTGAAAGCCATGTAAATTGGCAAGGCTGTGATCGACCTCTCCGTAGTTAGAAAGTACTCTATAGTGTGTCATTCTTTTAATTAGAGCCAAAGGAAATGGTTACTCTATCACCGGTGATGACTGATATCCATTCAGTATAAAACCAGATCCAACACACGTTTGGTGATGCTGGCTTGGCAACACACAATTGAAAACTAAATTTGAGTCCCTGAGACCTAGGATAAAAAAAAAAAAGTGCCCAAGTGATTAGCAGTCTAAATATGACTTCAGTTTCACTGAAAGTCAGTTCATAAGTACAAAAGCACCAAATCCTCAAAGGTGTTTGGGTGTTTAAATTGGTGTGTCAGTACCATGGTGTCCTCTCTAGCCAGGTCTGTCATGGCACCTGAGCTCACTCAGGCTGGTAGAGCTGTTAGTCTATTCCTGGTGCCAACGTAGCTGAAAACCCTCTCTGCTCTTACGTCTATCGGGACTGGTAGGGGCACCCAGGCCTGCCAACTCCACTGGGTTCCAACTCAGGACCTTCAAGCCAGATAAGTTGAATCAAAGTTCACCAACTCTAGCTGTGCCCCGAGCTCCTTCCTACCTCATCTTGTCTGCTAGTCTTTCTACAGTGTTGTCCCTGAGCAGCATTTCAGAAGCTTGCTGGCAGGAGTTTGGGGGTTTTTTTGTTTTGTTTTTTTTCCCCCCCTCCCACCTGCTCACTCCTCTGGTAGCTGCCCAACCCCTCTGCCTCCCAGTCTTCTTACCCTTCAAACACCTTGAAAGGGCCTGCTTTTCAAAAAAAAAAACCTTGCACCCCAGCCCTCTGAAAACCAGGGCTGCCCAGAGGATTCAGGGGGCCTGGGGCAAAGCAATTTCAGGGGCCCATTCCATAAAAAAAAGTTGCAATACTATAGAATACTATATACTTGTGGGGGCCCCTGTGGGGCCCAGGGCTTGGGGCAAATTGCCCCACTTGCCCCCACTCTGGGTGGCCCTGCTGAAAACTGAGCCTTTTCAAAGTCTCAAGCCAGGCACCTGAAATCATTAGTCACTTCTGAAAGCATAAGCCTCCAGATCCAAGAATATTCATGATGCCAAAATTGTTTGATTCTTGCGAGGGCTTCACAGGCTGGCTGATCCTTTAAGACAAGTCGGGCTCAGTGCTTATGTACACTTACAGAGCTTCAGCAGCACAACTGCATCGGTGCAGCTGTGCCTCTGTAGCACTTGGTGAAGACCTATCTATGCTGATAGCTTCTCCAGAGAGGCAATAGATATGTTGGCAGGAGAAACTCTTCTATTGACATAGCACTGTCTATACCGGGAGTTAGGTCATTATAACTGCAGCAAAGAATCCTGTGGCACCTTATAGACTAACAGACGTTTTGCAGCATGAGCTTTCGTGGGTGAATACCCACTTCTTCGGATGCAAGCAGTGGAAATTTCCAGGGGCAGGTGTATATATAAGCAAGCAAGAAGCAAGCTAGAGATAACGAGGTTAGATCAATCAGGGAGGATGAGGCCCTGTTCTAGCAGTAGAGGTGTGAAAACCAAGGGAGGAGAAACTGGTTCTGTAATTGGCAAGCCATTCACAGTCTTTGTTTAGTCCTGAGCTGATGGTGTTAAATTTGCAGATGAACTGGAGCTCAGCAGTTTCTCTTTGAAATCTGGTCCTAAAGTTTTTTTGCTGTAGGATGGCCACCTTAAAATCTGCTATTGTGTGGCCAGGGAGGTTGAAGTGTTCTCCTACAGGTTTTTCTATATTGCCATTCCTAATGTCTGATTTGTGTCCATTTATCCTTTTCCTTAGAGACTGTCCAGTTTGGCCGATGTAAATAGCAGAGGGGCATTGCTGGCATATGATGGCATATATTACATTGGTGGATGTGCAGGTGAATGAACCGGTGATGGTGTGGCTGATCTGGTTAGGTCCTGTGATGGTGTTGCTGGTGTAGATATGTGGGCAGAGTTGGCATCGAGGTTTGTTGCATGGGTTGGTTCCTGAGCTCATTATAACTGTGTGGCTTAGTAGTGTGATTTTTTTTTTTCCACACCCCTGAGCAATGTAGTTATACCAACATAAGTTTCCAGTATAAACCCGGGCTCAGATTTGCCTGTGACCTGGTAGCTATTCGCCAGCTGTACATGATACGGAGACTTAATTATAACTGACTAGGGGTGATCAGAGATTATTACATAAATAGAGGGGATAACTCAGAGAAGGTAGGACGTTTTTGTGTCTGGAAAGGGCCTGCCAAAGGTTGGAGAGGAAAAGGCAGCCTGGAGTGAAATGCTTTGTGTTATGTTGTAGCTGTGTGAAGCAGCATGTTTCCTTTCAGAAAGAAAGAGGGCATAGGGAGAGTGGACATTGAGACAAGCCCAGGCGGACCCATAGAGGGCAGTTATCATAGTCTTTTCTGCATTCATGTAATCACAGAATGGGAGGACGGTATTTTTTGAACAACTGTTAGAAGGGAAACTAAGGACCAAGCCCAGGAAAAACAATTGAAGTACTGAAGAGCTGTGGCCAGGGGCATGGGATTGGAATGAATAAAGTAGCAATAGAATTAGTTGAAATGCTGGAATGTGTGTGTGAGGTAATTATGAAGGAACCAGAGCCTTCCTGGTGGAGGTGGGGGAAGGGGAGGGGGTGTGCTTTTGTCTGCAGAGGGCATACCTGAACAGCCTGGCCTCCTGCAGGGGGTTTTGAAAGTAGGCTGGATGGCTATGCTCTAGCAAGAGCTCTTTGTGTTTGATTTAACAGACCCCTGAAGGATTTTTGCATAATGATTTCTACTTGATAGGAAGAGGTTATATGTTTCCCTCCTAAGTAGATAAATTACTCATAATTTATCCATCCACTTAAGAATTAAAGTGTGTGGCGGGAGGTGGCGGGGGGGGGGGCGGTAGTACAATCCTCCTATTCTTAAATATTTTAGTTCTTATATCCTTTTCAGGAAAAGCAACAGAAGTCAGTATCAAACCCAAATGCATTAATTTTCATTGAATTCTATTCTTCACTCTTTACAAATTATTCTATAGCTGGAGAAAATAAATGAACGTCCAGCACTGATATTTAATGTTGGGTTTTTTGCTAATTTTGTAGTTATGACTTAGTTTTTCAGTACTCTACATCAGCATAATTGTTTCTATAGGACTGTGTTTCCATTTGGCTGTTTGACACCTGGATTCTATTTACTTCTGGCACCTTTTGTTATATGGGATCTTATTTTTTTAATACTTAATAATTCGTACATAAGCTTAGCACAAAAAGGGCTTATTTCATGTTTGCTGTAGCACCTTACAGTTGGTCTTCTGGCTCAGCTATAGTCCAGTTAGCAGCATACAGACAGTGAGAGAGAGGTTTTATGGGACATATTATTGCATTGTTAAACTGATCTAAATTCTGGGTAACACCAGTACAATTACTGGTTAATTTGTGTAAGTGTTGAGTATCTGCCTTTGTGGCTTTTAAGATTTCAAGTCCACATTTGGAGCTGTGTTTTGCTATAACATGGATGTAATTTTTGTTTCAGTCAATAGAAGCAAAAACAACAAGGAGTCCTTGTGGCACCTTAAAGACTAACAAATTTATTTGGGCATAAGGTTTTGTGGGCTAGAGCCCACTTCATCAGATGCATGAAGTGAAAAAAACAGTCAACGGAAGGCTCACCACCTGCAACTGAAGCAGAAATTGATGCACTGGGCCAACTTCATCCCTACTGTAATTCTATTAAACTTAATAAAGTTACACCAGCTATATGACCCTTGAAATGCAAATCAAATATGTAAACTTACCGTAAGATATGCACAAACCTTAGTTTGACCATAAAGATTTACCTCTCTATCTTAAAACAAAAAATTATAATTTAAAATGAGTGCCTAATTTAAGGCATTTTTAGACCTTTTTAAAAAATGGCTACTTTTTTTGCACATAGCTCAGCGCCTGCAATAAAATTGTAGGAACTATGGCACTATGAGTCCAAATTATATCATTTTAGATGTTTGTTTACTCAGTGATATCTATAAATCATTGATCATAATTGAAAGCCTCCAGGCTTTTGACAATTTCATTCTTAGACACCATATACATTGTAAGGGGTAGTCAATAGATAGACTGCAGGCCAAATCTTGATCACCAAATGCTTTTGAATGGATCCCAACATCTTTATTTACTTATCAGAGGTGAAAGTAAGCCGGTCCGGTACGGCGTACCGGCAAGAGCCAGTACACTGTGCCATACCGCACCGGCTTCCGCGGCAGGGATTTAAAGAGCTCTGGGCTCCCCGCTGCAGCGGGCAGCCCAGAGCCCTTTGAATCCCTCCTGCGGCTCCGGCGCCTGGACTGGGGCTGGATTTAAAGGACTCAGAGCTCCCTGCAGCGGCAGGAGCTCCGGGCCCTTTAAATCCCGTCCCCAGCCCGGCAAGGCTTGGGGGTCCCGGGTTGATTTAAAGGCCCTGAGGCTCCCAGCCACAGCCGGTGCCCCAGAGCCTTTAAATCTTGAAAGGCCATGCCTCTTCCTGCTGAGGCCATGCCCCCCCTCAGGACTCCAGCAGTACCGGTAAAGTCCTGTAAATTACTTTCATTTTGTTTTCTCTGGAGTCTGGATCTTGACTATTGTTACCGAGAAATTTGAACCTTGACAAAAAATAATTAACTATCCCTGGTATAGGGAGTCTGGATGCCTAACCTAGGGCTGTGCATTCCATTAGGCAGCAAGGCACCTAAAGTTGGGCGTTTTAATGGAGTCTAAATTCCTAATCTTATAACCAAGTGCTGAAGCAGCTTTCATGTTCCAATAGGTATAGCATACAATCTTCTTCCTGATAGAAGTACCTAAAAAAAGCAATAAGGAAAGAAATGGGTAAGTGCCCTGTTAACCTGAAAGCTCTAAGATGATGGTGGCACTGCTATTTTCAGCATTATGAAGAGTTCTATTAAATTGCAAACATTTTAGCAAAGAAATTTTCTGCCTGGACTGAGTCATGTTAAGCATCCTGCATTTATAATCACTTTGCTTCACAAGCAAAGCTCCACTTTGCCTTTGTGATCTACAAATATAGTTCTCTATTTTCCCCTTGAGCCTACAAATGCAATAGGCTAGCAGCATTAGCGGCGTGATAGGTTCCAAGTATGTCTAGAATACATGTACTGACTCTTGGGTCAGGGCAAGAATATTTGACTGACTGTTGGTTTCAGCTGCAGACATAGTCAAACATGAGCAGAATTTGGTTGTTAAAATTAATTGACATAAGAGCAGAACTTGGCTGAGAAATTTCCATTTTTAACCATAAATGGAAATGCCACATCATTTAATGTACTGCATACAACTTCGTGGTTTCTCTGCTGTGACGATGTAGCTGTCTTTATTAGGTAACATACAGGAAACAACAGTCTCTGTCTGCATAGTCTAGAACTGGTCGCAGTACCCATGAATGGAAGGTAAGATTCTGGGTTTTCCTATATCTAGCTGTGCCTTATTTCATCTTAACTCTTCCACTTAATAAACCTGAGACCTTCAGTTGACTGTGCAAGACCTATCCCTACACCACCTGAGGTCAGTAGAAATCTGTGTGGGTGTAGTCAAATGTGGGATTGATTCTACTTTTGGATGTTATGTAGGTAATGCAACTTTATGGTCCAGGGTTTCTTATTTAAATGGGTTTTGAATCCTCTCTACACAATTAGACTGCATCTTTCATCCATGCACTTGTATAAGCTCCCCCCTTGAACAATTTTTTCCCCCTCATTACCTAGCATGTAGCCTGAAATGAAATTCAAGTTCTAGCATTAGGAAGAAGTTCAAATGTAACTAACAAAAGAGCTGCATAACATTTTTTTTGTACAAATTATAGACTGATCTGAGATATACAAAAGCAAGTCAGGGGAGAATAAAGCCTTCACCCACCCCAACCCCAGGATGTTTCTTGGGGGAAATGGATAATTACAATGCTAATTTTTATTCGTAAAGTAATAGGATTACCAGATGTCCCATTTTTAAAGGGACAGTCCTGTTTTTTGGGTCTTTTTCTTATAGAGGTGCCTATTTACCCCCCCCACCCCACCCCGTCCCGTTTTTTAACAGTTGCTATCTGGTAACCCTATAAAGTAACATGGAAAATTTATGACCTTATGTCTATTCTTGGCTAGAGAATCCCATTTTGATATTCCTCCTTAAATGAGTAATAAAGCACCTCTGATAGTAATAAACTATCTTTCTTTGACATTTCATGATAACTGTAACAACAAATAAAGAGGAGACTTCAAAGATTGCTTACCTCAAAAGCTCTATAAAATCCATTTGAATAAAATCCATGACTTTAACAAAGGTGATGCTGAAAATGTCATGGAATTAAATTAATTGTCTATATTTTATTCATAATTTATTCTACAGCACATATTGCATGTTGATTGAAGGAAATATTAAATCCAGCTGAGCTTTAGGCAATTTTTAAAGGAATGAATATAATTATACATGTTAAAAGCAGATTCAAGTCTATTATTTGGCCCTGTCTGTCATATAACAGATCACTAAGCTTTGTCTTTTATACCCATTAATCTTCTTTCACTAAGACTCAGAAGTTACCCTTCTATATTTATACCCACCTTTTTGTGCTCCTATGAGTTAACCACCAGGGCTTAGAGTGAGCTTGTACTGGCCAAAATGCTGTATCCCTTTTTTGTTCGTCCCATCTGTTTCTGCAGAATTCAAGCTTTCTACATAACAAAAATTAAACAATTTTATAGCCCCTCTGATTATGAAGAAACCATTCTGAATGAGAACTGATGAAGTCTTGAATCTGAAGCGGTAACTTTGAGAGATGAGCTCTGCATCTATCAATCTCAACTGGATATTAATTCTGCAGACTAATGACAGTTAATGCTGACATCTACAATTTCACAATGGATCTTTTAGCAGAAATAAACTCTTGGTTTATGAGTATAATTTGTGGTGATTTTGGAGCTAGAGTCAAGTATCTTCATTCCCCTCCCAGTCTGACCCTAGTCAAGCCCAAAACAAGGGGGGAAAGGGACTAAGTTTTTTAATATTTTTTTTCATCTTAGTAATCCTACCTTTTACTGTAATACCACTTGATAACTTCCACTAAAACAGCCTGAGTGAGGATTGAAAGACTTAATCCAACATTCTATCTGAAAATGCAGTTTGTTACTTTTAAAAATAATGTGTTTCTGAGGAAATCATATAAGCATCTGTTATATGATCGGACCTTATGTACTCAAAACATGGTCTCACGTGTAATTTGAATATTGCATGGTAGTTCGTATATTAAGCACACTCAAACATTGTTACACTTACAAATTCTTCTATTGATTTGCACTGCACATACAAACTTTGGGCCTGTTTCTTCAAATGGCTCCTGCCATGTATAGTTACTGAAGCACAGAGTCCCGTTAAATTTAATGGAACTACACAGCTGGATAACACTTGGTTCATTCTCCTATGTTGCTGTCCCCTAATGCCAGTCCTCCCTGCTCATCCCTCCCCCCAACATGTGCATCCACACTTCTATTTTCTCTCCAGTCTCTCACATGCATCCAACGAAGTGGGTATTCACCCACGAAAACTCATGCTCCAATACGTCTGTTAGCCTATAAGGTGCCACAGGACTCTTTGCTGCTTCTCGAGTCTTGTTTCCAATAGCAATGGCAGCCAGTTGTGCAAGTTTGGATAAAATAGGATTCCTGGAGCTTCAATCTCTGTGTGGGGGCTGGTGGAGGAGGTGTTTTGAACTGAGTGTTGTGGTGGTGGATGTAGCCTCTTGAGGACTGAGTTCTTAGAAAGAAGAGCGTTTGGGGGAAGGGTTTATCAACAGTATTGGTGTGGAGTGGATGAAGGATGAGAGCAACCTAGCTCTTCCTATCCAGGCTCATTTACACACACTCTCTCCCGCCCCTTTACATGGCTCTCCCACTTTGAGACTGGGATGAAACATTCCCCAGAGGGGCCCAGTCTGTGGGGTCACTACAAAAAATGGATCAATGTGGGGAAATGTTATGTACTTATTAATTGTTACTTGTCCTGAATACCAGTGACTTTAGTTTTCTCCAACCTTTGGCTAAAGTCTTTCTCTTTCTCTTGTCTTCCTTCCTCTCATTTCTCAACCACCTCTAACCATTTCTTTCTGAGAATGCTCCTTGTCTAAATTTCTGTACCTAATTCTTTTAATCTCTACCCCAGATACTTGTGATTTTTTTTTAAGTGTGTCCACAAGCCATAAAGAAATAAGAGAAACCAAATAGCATCTTTCTAGACATTCCCTGATCTACTTACATATCTGGGGTTTCAGATAAGTAATTCCTAGGTCTGGTTTGATTTTTCATACCTGGCTTAAACCTTCTTACAGCATTGCTGCTCTGTCTCTCCTCTCTCTGGAGAACAACAGACAGACAAAGGGGAAGTTGTTTTTTTTTCTTTCCAATTTAAAAAAGTTCTAGCTCTCCCATGGGCACCTGACCAAAAGAGCCAACTCCTTTCCTTTTACCTATGGGCTTTTTTTTAACCCTTTACAGGGAAAGCAAGTAGGGAACAACTGTTAACAGGGATTTTGTAGCTAGCTAGCTGGCTGGGTGTCCATAAAAGGGAGCTACCCTCCCCTCACCCTTCATTTATCACACACCTAGAGGCCACAACCAGGATTAGTGCTCCAATGAGCTACCATGTTCATACACGCAGAGGCGGTCTGTCTCTCTAAATTATATGCTTTTTCTAGATAAATGGCAGGGGAAATAGAGGTGAAGTGACTTGCCAAACTTCTGCACCATCATGTTTAAAGAAAGAATGCAGTGGGATCAGAGGTGTTTTCGAGTCTTGCTTTACAAAGCCCCACTTAATAGCAGCAGGACTTGATGACAGTTGTGTACACAATTTAGTTTGTCAATAACTTCACCTACATTCCATCACACCTGTGTGGCACTGAGCTAGTGTATGGAGCTGTATGAAATGGCTCAATATTCCCTCTGAATATGTAATTAATGCTTAATGACTTACCTCAAAATACACATTCTACTTTGAATTATTTAAATGGATTATGGGACTGTGAATGGGGTGCAATATTTTCAATATCTTATTGTACTCACAGGACCCAGCTTCTTCCTCCTCACCATTTTTTCCATTACAAATTGTTCTGGAGTATATGAGCCGGAGTGGGGGGGGCGGTGTGTTAGCAAGTCCATATCTTTATCATAACTAGAGCAGTTTGAAAGGTTTTTGGGTTATTGTGTTTTATATATAAAACCTTTTTCTGTCTTCAAATGCTGTTTGGTTGAAACCAGAATGTATGTATTTTTTTGACAAGTATCTTGCTGGGAAGAGAGCTCAGGTTCAATACTGGGGAGAGACGGATATTGAGTTGAAAAGATAGTTAGCTTGCCCCAGTAGCCTTGTGGTTAGGGCTCTTGTGTTTAACATGGGAGCCCTGGGTTCCAGTCTCCACTTTGCCTTATCTGGAGGTTGAGCCTGAGGTTTCCCATATCTCAAGTAAGTGTCCTAACCACCAAGCCATAGTCAGTGTGTCTCATTTTATTTCAAGGAAATTTTTTTGGAAGGTGTGACTTTTTTTTTGTCCTGATGCAGAAAAACAAATTTGCAAACTTAGACATTTTCCATGAAACAGAATTCTCGTTTTCTGGCCAGCCCTAATCGTAGCCTCTCCCCACCCCCCCTTTTCTTTTTTAAATACTCCAACAATACAAACACCAATAAGCAAAATTGCAGTAAAAGTGGTGCTGTGATAGTTTCTAAGGTGGTTATCTAGTTCTCTGAACAAGATCAGCCTTGTAACTTATTCACTAGAGAATATATTGCCTCATAAGAGTGCACTTGTAATAGTATTGCTTAAATAATTACTCATCAGTGAATAATCAAATATATTGATGCCTTTTGAAAAAAGCTAATAAATCATATCTTTAGTGTAAATACTATTCTGAAAGTTAGCTTTTCAGTTAAAACTATTTATTTAATTTTCATTTGCAGTTCAAACTTTTATACAATTTATTTGCAGTAACAAAAGATACTGAGATGCCTTTCTAAAGATACTTTCACCACCAGTTCTTAAGTCTTTGTATAGTGGTGCTAAAGTGGGCCAAGTAGTCCAATATCTAAATTGTTCTTTGAGATCATATTGGCACATTGTGTCTGTCTCATAGCAGATCAATATGTTTGAGCGGCACAGAATAAGAAAGCAGGAATAAAAATGAAGGAAAATAATACTGTACACTAGAATAAGATGGTTATTTGATGGTGTAACTACATTAACATGCTAATATATACCTGTATATATCTTATTTCCTTTTAAAAAGTCAGATATTAGTGACACTGGGACTTAATATAAAATAGTTATACCACCAGGTACATTAGCAGACAGTGGACATCAAATAAGTCTGTCTATTTTAATCTTGCTCTTCTATAACCCTTCTGCTTCTCACTGAAAAATGTTGTTGTTTTTTGGAAAACCTCTGAAGTTTTGTTTCAAGTAAGCTCCACTGTGATGTTGCTTTGGTAATCCTTTGTGGAAGGGACTGCATGAACACATGCATAAAATAAGAATATTTTAAGTCTTAAGGCACTTGTACCCAAAGGTCTCGGGCTTGAACAACTGTATATCTCTTAGCATCTTAAAAGTACAATAACCAAAAATACACTTCAGGTTAAATAATAACACTGTAGTTGGCCATACACTACTGATGCTATGTCTTTCTGAGGATGCTATCTTAAATGGCAGACGGCCTCATTTCCTCTTGAATTTCCATAGTCTCATTGTTTGGTCTTAAGTTGCTAATGTATCATATGCATATCCTTTATGTAAATATCATGAACGGGGTACCATTCTTAAGAAAAGGCTTGCTTTTGCCTTTTAAATGGGTTTTGTCAGATAGCTTATGCATGTATTCATATTTGTATTTTTCTGGATATATGCATAATTATATGATAACTAGGATTTTCACACCAACTCATGGCAGCCTTAAGAAGCCACCCTTTAATTTGTGGTGGATCCAAAACTTCCAGTTCTGCTTTAGTTCACCTGAAATGCCACAAGGATGAGATCTCAGCCCAAGTTGAAATGAACTGAAAGTAAGTTTGAGATTCCAGTGATGTCTGATCTTAACCTGACTTCCAGCCTATCCCTGAGCTGGATTAATACTGCACCATGTGGTCTTCTGTATACAGACAAATTTCAGCTTACATGCAAAATGTAAAGCTTCCTTTGCTAATTCTCATCTCAGGGTATAGCATCAGTATTCTTTACCTACAAATATGAAGTTAGTATCACAGAAATATTATCTTACAGAATATTGTAAATAATAGAATAGACACTTCCCCATTAGTGATACTTCACATTTCTCTCCTGACTTCCACATTAATTTTCAGTGAAACCCAGAGGTGGGTTCACAATGAATATGGGAAACTGTTTTCATAAATGGAAAATGTCTATTGTTCCATTCAAAACTTTAAGGTAATTTTAATATATTTTGAGTATTTGCTATTCCAAATATCAAGTTTCAGGAGAACTTAACCTTGCATTTCTAGAACACTTCTGATTTTAAGTTAGCACTAAAGTACAATAATACCACAAAACATAAATTTCTCTTAATTGAACACTGTTTTCAAATGGGCAGAGAATTGAAATCAACATAGGTAAAATGTTCAGTACAACTGCAATGTACAAACACAGATATGCTTCAAGATGTACAGCTCTATAGCTGTACATCCTATCAGAGTGGTAGCGATGTTGGTCTGTATCCACAAAAGCAACGAGGAATCCGGTGACACCTTAAAGACTAACAGATTTATTTGAGCATAAGCTTAAGTGGTTAAAAAAACCACATCTTCAGATACATAGAGTGAAAATTACAGATCAAGAATAAATATAGATTGACACATGAAGAGAAGGGAGAAAACCAGTGTTGAAGGCCAATTTAGTCAGGGTGGATGTAGTCCACTCCCAATAATAGAGGAGGAGGTGTCCATACCTAGAGAGGGAAAATTTTGTAGTGAGCCAACCACTTCTAGTTTCGATTCATGCCCAAATTGATGGTGCAGCAGCTTCTCTTTGAAGTCTGTTTTTAAAGTTGTTGTTGAAGAATGACTACTTTTAAATCTGTTACTGAGTGTTCAGGGAGATTGAAGTGTCTGATTTGTGTCCATTTATCCTTTTATGAAGAGAGTGCTGGGTTTGGACAATGTACATGGCAGAGAGGCATTGCTGGCACATGATGGCATATATCACATTAGTAGATGTACAGGTGAATGAGCCTCTGATGGTGTGGTTGGGTCCTATGATGGTGTTGCTAGAGTAGATATGGGAACAGAGAAGGCAATGGGGTTTGTTACAGGGATTGGTTCCTGGGTTAGTCTTTCTGTGGTGTGTAGTTGCTGGTGAGTATCTGCTTCAGGTTGAGGGGGCTGTCTGTAAGTAACAATTGGCCTGTCTTCCAAGGCTTCTGAGAGTGGGGGATCATTTTCCACTATGATTGACATTAAAATATACTTTTATGAGCTCCTTTTTGTATGCAGTTAAGGAAGAGATGCCTATCAAATCTGTATTGAGAGAATTATAGGTCTGAATCTTAATGTTGTAGCTACTTTGTGATTTTTGAAGAAGTGGAGTGGTTAAAGAAGTCTGCAGATTACACTTTGTAAATGAACTAGGGATGACAAGTGAACATTGTGATGCTACTGTCAATATAGCAGAGATGCTGTCGATATATCACACGTTGGGATATTATGCTTTTTTTAGCTTATCTTAGGAGGAAAACTGGAAACTAAATAACAAATGGAGATAATTAGCATTGGGAAATTGAAACTGTTTTGCTCGTGTCTCTCTCACACACACACACACGCTTTATTTCTTGCATTGCTCTGTAGGCAACTACTTTATTTATTTCACCCCCAAATTTACTACATTTAAAGGACCTAGACTCTGTTTACATCATTGGCTCAATTCATGTTTGTTCAACTCTAATTTTGAAACTAACTATGTTGGCAAGTGGAGAGTCCTCAACCATTATCAACCATAAGAGCTGAAATTCTGACGCCTTTGAGATCAATGAATTTTTCTGATTAACTTCACTGAAAACAGGATCTCACCTAGCATCTCTAAAAAGCTTTCTTTCATGACTCTGATGCAAAAAAACAATGATGCTAATCCTCCTCCCATACTGTATATCCCACACATTGTTTATAGCCACCTAAATTCAGTTGGCTACTTTTGTGACCTGAAAATTTCTATAACTTCTATAGGAACTTTTAATAATTGAAAACCTTGTAACTTAGTGTTGTAACACAACGAATTACTAGAGCACGATCTTGAAATTCCCCTTCCCTGAGCTCTTGTGTTGAAACCTGATAACTCAGGTGTGTGGTGTGCCCCCTTTTTCTCCCCCCCCCAAAAAAACAAACACAAGGAATGAGACTATGGCTGAAGGGAATTCAACTATAGGTTTAATGAATGTCAGGTAACTGAGGTACCAACATAGTTCTACACACATTCTAATAAAAAGAATTATACATTTTTCTGGGTGATGGCTTTTAAACATATTTAAAGGGTCTGAGGGCTATAGCCATAAAATATTTTCCAATAGAAAATAACACAACACTGAGGGTAATATGCCCATTCAAAGAACATAACTTCCCCACTTTAGGGAAACTTCCTTCCCCGCCCCCAGTTGTCGTGGTGTGTTTTGTTTTGCTTTGGAACAATCAGATTGTTCAGATTGGGTTATATATTTATTGTTTTGACTGGGTTTTTAATCCCTTTCAGACTCTTCCACAAGTTTCTTATGTTTGTAAAGATTTAAGCACAATTCCAATTTGATAGTCCAATCCATATATGTAGATCCTTGTCCCCATTTAGTGCCCTACTGGATTTGGTGGGGCTCTGAATGGGTGTTAGTTTCTACTCACATGGATCTGATTGTAGGATCAGTGCCATGAACATTTTTACACCTAAATTTTCATTCATTGATCAGTTTGACTTTCCAAAGGGATGCAGCTAGTAACAACAGATCATGGTATTACAAGGAGTGGGTCTAGAAAAAGAGTGACCTAGTCTGGTGTGACTTTGGGGGTAGATTCACAAGAGGACTTGGGTGCCTAAATACCAGAATCAGGCCCCACTGATTCACACAACCTTTAGGTAGCTGCACCTGAACCCTGTAAGGTCGACATTCAGTACCTAATTTTTTGCAGTAAAAGTTCCCTAGATACCTATGCTTTTGCCTCTGAGTCTGCACGTTGCAGCTGCACACCAGGCCTCCAGATGCCTAAGCTCCAGCGTGATGCATGAACTGGGGGAAGAGGTGGAAAAAAAATGCCCCAATCTCAGCTGTGGGGCCTGATCCCATAAATATAGTCAGACCTCACCTACTGGATTGGATCCTTATAGGCAAAATTATACAAAATGGATTGGGGGGTGGGGAAAGAGGGAGATAATATGCAAGTTTGAGTGACCCTGTAGCTGCAGGGGTAAAGCAGTCAGCTGGGAGGTGAGAGACCTAGGGTCTAGTTCCCATGCTCTGATGACTGTTTAATTTATTATTCACAGTCAAAAAGCTTTCTCAAGAGAAACTGAGGAGCCCTACCTCAGAATATCCCACATACCAGTAGCGAGTGCACTCACCTGAGAAGTGGCAGATCACTGTCCAAATCCCTCCTACCTCTCAGCTGGAGGGGAGTACTTGAACTGGGTCGTCTCCCACATCCCAGATGAGTATCATAACCACAGGGCTAAAGGTTACAAAGGAGGTGGTTCTCTTCCCCTGTACTACCCCTCTGGTTCTTGCTAAAATAGCGTAAGTGACTAACACCAAGAAAGGGTTGACAGCTGAGAATCCCAAGCAGAGGGAGGCACCTCCTTGCAGCCTAGATTTAGGCATCTATATCTGAGAGGTATGAGGCTTAGCACACACCCCTCAACTTGACGTCTCCCATTGGCTAGTTTAGGCAAGGAGCTGCCTAGCCCACACTGAGGCGCCTATCTCTCCCCATTCATTTCATAGGGAGCCTAGGCAGAGCCAAATGCAGACTTTGTGAATCCCAGTGATTTTTCTAGGCACTGAAAAGTTAGGGATGGTGATTCTGAATGTTAGAGGGCTTTCCCTTCACTCTGTGCCCTGGTTCTTGTCACGCAGACAAAGCAGAAGACCAGAAGTCCAAAGTGCAGGCAATGCAATGTTTATTGGGGTTAGTTCCAAGCAAGTATATGCATAGCTCTACACGCTGGCAGATTCTGTTTCTCAGTGTTCCATTCCCAGCTCTGATGCCACAGAGACTTGCCTGTGTCCCTGTTCTCCATTCCCCCATTCTCATCTCCCGTTCCCCTTCTTCTTAGCAGGCTTAAATATACCTGCAATGCACACCCCTAGTCATGCCCTTTACAACTTATGGTCATGTTCCGTTTGGGAGGGTCGTGAGTTGGGGTCTTCATCCCACCTCTTTTGTATCCCATGGGACGGATAAGGAGCAAGGTTGGGCATTTCTTTGGTCTTTTAGTGTTTTTATACCTTCCCCCTCAAGCGCCCTTTGCCTCTCCTGACTGGTTGCTTGCTTGTTTTTTTTTTGTTTGTTTGTTTTTTGCCTTGAGAAAGGGGTTGAGGCAATCTTAAAGTGTGCTCTCAAGTAACACTTTAACTGCTTTTATCTGTTTCCATTGTACTAACAAACCCATCTGACTAGGTAGAAGCAACATCAGTGTCTTGGTCCTTTGTTTAGTATAAGATATAAGAGTATCAAAAAGTCAAACCCAAAATTCTATCCCAGGCTAACAGACCTATATACTAACACTGAACATCACCACATGCAAGTTCCTTTTTTAATCTAGCCTATGGAATTTAAGAATCCAAGGTAGTGGCCAGGGGCGGCTCTAGAAAGTAGGCTGCCCCAAGCAGCGCGGAGCGCTGCACCGCCCTTCCCCGGTCCCGCGGCGGGTCCCCTCTTCCTGCGGCTCCGATGGAGCTCCCGCCGGCATGCCTGCGGCAGGTCCACCGGAGCCCGGGACGAGCGGACCTGCCGCAGTCATGCCGGCGGGAGCTCCACCGGAGCCAAATGCCGCCCCCCGGGAAACGGCCGCCCCACGCGCCTGCTTGGCGCGCTGGGGTCTAGAGCCGCCCCTGGTAGTGGCCAAGCTGCTACTGAATAAACACCATTCTCTTAGCATGTAACACCGGCCTCTATGCATTCTCACTAAATAGCCTTTATTCAACTCTGCCTCACTGCCTGTCTGCTGCATCATTTACTGCTAACAAAGCAGTTGCCTTCTTGGCCAGAGATGATGAGATATAAACTGTGCTCTTCCCTGTTAAGAGCACAATAGTTCAAATCTACTTTGGTCAAGTGACTACTTCTAACCAATAAGATTATTTAAAAATAATATCTAAAGGGTTCATGCTCTTTATTCTGTTCACATTACAATAGTTCTCAGAAAAGTGACATTAATCAAAAAGTTATGAAAGAAGCACCTGGCATATTTCCATAAACCAGTAGCTCTCTAGTGGGTTTGCAACAGTTAAGGAACGTTTTGAAGGAACACAGGGAATCTGAGTAAAGACTTCAATGCAGCTTGAATTTTTAAATATCACAGTTTCTTATGAATATGCAGTAACACAAGTAATTTTTATGTTGAAGGCAGAAGTGCAATGTCAACAGATGAAAGTTAAGACAGCCAAAGAGATGGTAAAGATGTATGTAGAAAACAGTGGTCACTTTGGTTTTCACCTAATTCGTTTTCAAGGATAATAAAATGGTCTGGGCTTCTTTAGCATATTATTTAGTACTTTAGACTGAGGTGATCTCTAGCTTTAAGGGCCAAGCAAGAGAATACAAAACATTAAAAAGTAGGAAATATATTTTAACTGCTTCAACTGTTCTTCCAGATGGATCTGTCTTAGATATTTCCTTTGATTCCTCTTCTTCAATGGAAAATTTCACTGTTTTATACTGCTTTTCAAAAATACAATACCTTACTACTGACTCAGGTTAAATATCAGTAGGTCTGATTGCTTTTATTGACTACTATTTGACATTTTCTATAAACTGTTCCATTTTTATTCTTGGGAGTAGAAATGGATGTGCTTGTTAGTGTCCTTGTATAACACCATTTAAAATATATATCATGTGCAACCTATACACTATTTCATTCTTGATCTCCACTATAGTTCTGTTACATAATCTTAATAACAGCATTACTGTCAGTTCCATCTGTAACTAAAATAATAAAATCCTGAGAGTTTAGACTAGATCAAGCCACACTCAATGTCTTGTATTTCTAAGCCTCCAAAATGTTCTATTTTGCAAACACTGCAGTTTGCTGTGCTGTCAAACAGCTCCAGTTTCTGGTTAATGGTCCATGTTGGACTGTTTTCCTAAATCAATCCCAGACACTGAAATGTTGTCTTGGATTTCTAGATATCCCAAGTGACTAAAATTCATTAAATCACATTAGGATAACTTTGGTCTTTTATCAGCACAGCTGAATGAATACTAAAAATCTATTTAATATAAAAAAATCTATTTTAATATTTTTAATATAGTTCAGTTTTTTAAGCAATTTTGTTTTGTTTTTTCCTTTCTACAAATATATTTTAGCAATCCTGCTGGCGGTTAGTGACCAGGCAGTGGCGGCTCCAGGCAACAGCGCTCCAAGCACGTGCCTGGGGCGGCAAGCTGCGGGGGGTGCCCTGCCGGTCCCTGCGAGGGTGGCAGTCAGGCTGCCTTCGGCGGCGCACCTGCGGGAGGTCCACCGGTCCCGCAGCGTCAGCGGCAATTTGGCGGCAGGTACGCTGAAGCCGCGGGACCGGTGGATCTCCTGCAGGCACGCCGCTGAAGGCAGCTTGCCTGCCATGCTTGGGGCAGCAAAAAAGCTAGAGCCGCTGATGGTGACAGGAGGTGGGTGGGTGGGTTTTTTTTTTAAATGGTGAACAATAAATGAATATTCTCAAATGTTCATAGAAAATGAATTTTGAATCTTTCCCCATGTTTCAAATCATACTCCTACAATTAGGGAACAAAAATATACTATGTGGTTTACATAGCTATTAATACTAATGCAGGTCACCTCAGAGTATAATCTGTGCTATATATACACAATTCAAAGTATTCAACAAATACATTTAAGCACATAAGCAAGTCCTATTCAGTTGCAAACACAAGTTTGCTGAATGAATTGTCCCAAATTGTTGCTAAATTCTAATGTCTTATACTGATAAATTATTTGCAGATGCCTTAGATAACATCATATTCATATTGATCTTAGTAATAATAGTATGTACTTTGTGCTTCTAGGTGAACTAACTAAACTGACGTTATATTAAACTAAGAGAGAGCATGAGTGTGGTCCAAATCCTGTTGACATCAAAAGGAGTCTTTCCATTGACTTCAGAATGCTAAAGGCATTAACATCCAAAATTTGTGTGTGTGTGTCAACTTTGAGGAGAGTTGAGTAGAGCGGTTACTCTTTAAGAAGGCAGGTACCATCTCATACAGGCTTCTTCTGTTTTGTTCTACATTAGCTAGAAGAATCACTTTATTATCAAATGCAACATTTGCCATCAATATTAAGTGTTCATAGGCAGTTAATCGAGCTTTTTGAAACAGATTAATTTTTAACAATTTTAAGTCCTATGTTATGCACCAAAAATTTCCCTTTTGGCTTTCCATGGATGTAGTATAATGCATTCTCACTTTGACCTATTTTCGTAAGAGAATTGATCCTAGATTCCATAAACACTCCTTGAAATCAACAGGAGGTTTAGTTACCCAGTAAATGGAGGGTGGGACTCTTAATCATCAAATTTTGCCTTGTAATTGTAGATGGTGAAGGATTTCATGTCCTCAATAGATTATAATATTAATACTAAATGATGATAGATGCATTCTGATATACTAAAACTTAACTTAAAATAACAGGATTGCTTGAAAAAGAATGAACCATTGAAATCACCTTGTTAGATATAAATACTTAATAGTAGCTATTATAATGAAATAAAAAGTGATGGTTGTAAGGTCAAGTGTGAGAAAGGAGTTGAGACAACGCAGCCCCTTCAACATAACCTAGCCTCATAGAGGAAAAGTCTCATAAGCTTGCTACATATTCAGGGTTTGTGTATAATGAGAAATTGAATCTGATGAATGAAATGTCATGGCAAAATCATTTTAATCAATAATGGAATGTGGCATTATTCAGACCATAGTAATATGTCTTCCTCTTATTCTTCCCAAGGTGTTTGGTTTTTTTTCTCCAAATGGCTTTTTAAGGTCTAACTTGAGATTGGTTATGCAAATGTAACATGGTGTTGCTATACTTCAGTGCAACCTTTCTTACATGCTGCTAAAAATATTGAATGTGTAATGCTACAATTTTCGATGTAAACCTATGAACATAGATTTAGTACTAGAAGTTGCATGCATTTTCTCTGGGTACTTTAGCAGGCAAATTGTACTTTTGAGTGAATGTTATTCACCCGAAATCTAGGTGCTTTCAAGTGCAAAATAAGAACTGGATTTTGTTTAAATGTCATGTAAAGTGAGGGGAGGGGACTGACATTTAATCAAATATTTATTACAGATCTAATTGTATATTACAAATGTATATGATAGAAAAATATTTATTTAGGTGTTTGGATATTGCAGTAAAGTCTGGTGTAAAATTTATGTGGAAATTAAATACTGGTACACACCAGTTGCCACTTTATTGCAAGATTTACTTTCGCAAAGACAATCAATGGGATATTTATTTTCTTCTATTGTCTTGTGTAGTGCTGATTTTTGCGGTGGCAATAGAAAAAATGATTGATTTATTTTTTAGTGTAATGATGATCCAAATAACTTGATCTCCTATGGAATTTTTTTCTATATGAGGATTTCAAGTTGCATTGAGAACATCTGAAATTTCAGATGATTATCAAAACAGAAACTAGATCAGGCTTTCTTGTGAGTTCTTCTGGGTATTGAGTAGTCTTCAACAAGTGTAGTTCTCCCTTCCCTGCCACCCTTTCCCCTCAGTAGCTTAGTACTTCCAGCCAAAAGAAGGAAGTGCAGAGATGCAATGTTTAAGAATAGTGAAAACTAACCATGCTTTTGGAACCTTAGAAAGGTTAGAGTTTGGTTTCTGCACAAAAGTTTGAGTCAACTTAAAATGTTTCTGAACCCCATGGCAAACCTTCGTTTAGGCAATATGAAAAGAGTCACACTTTCACTTCATCCAGACATGAAGGAATAATATAAAAATAGCTATGCAAACAAAATGCCTGTTGTCACAGGTTTTATTTAAAGTCCATATTAACAGTTTCTATGAATATTACACACACATTTATATTGGAAAGTTTCTGGCAAAGAAAACTCTCCCGCTGTGTGGTATGTTATAAAAAGCAGAACAGTTTAGAAAAGAAATCTCATCTATATTTATCTTTTTGTCTGTTTGTTAGTAGCTTATTATCTTTGGCAATGCTTGAATTGATTTTTACCTCAGCAACACAGCAAAGACTAAATATAGAATCTATTAATATCATGAGTTTATATTTGTGGGGATCAATTTGATTTAATGCCATCCATATCATTAACATTTTAGCAAATATTTTTGAAGTTATTGATCTTTTACAGAATCCATTGCATTGAGTGTGATAATTTATGACCAAACAATTATAAAGCAACTACAATTGTAGTTAGCCTTTTAGGCTGTATCAAGCAAACGAAGCCAACTAATGGTTTGATTGGGGGACACAGGAGAACAAAACCCAAGAGGGATTTTAGATAGTAGGCTACAACTGTAACTTTAATTGCACTAATCCTCTGCCCCCTCCAAAATACTAGGCATTTCTTCGAGTCCAATGTGCTGTTTAAATGTCTCCCTGATGTATAACCATAATGTAGGGACTGACTCCATTCAGCCTTATCCCCTAGGACTCAGGATTCTGAAATGGGCTATCACCTATGATGAGTGCATGTGACAGAAACCTCAGTCTTGCGGCTCCCCTTCTTTCTCCAAGCTAATGAAATCACCCCTTGAAGATGGGTTAAGAACTGGCCATTTACCAAGACTATACTGTCCTGCTTGAGGAGAAGTCAGAGAATTTCAGCCCTGCACTCCAAAATGCTACCCCTGGTATGGGGTTGAACATCTAATGGCAGAGGACCAAGGTCCACAACCTTGGAGCTGGGCCATCAGAAGCCCCAGTGCAAGTGGGATCACATGCAGCGGAGAACACTGAACAGTTCATGTACTTACAATGCAAGCAAAGTTCAAGTAGTCACAGCAAGCCAGGTGTTCTTCAGCAAGTGGCTCTTCCCCTTACACCATGAAGTCCATGTCTTGTTTATGGATGCATAAACATCTTCGGGCTGAGACAAAGTTTAGGATCTTTTGCCCCAGTATCTGGGTGTAGCTGGTTCATCTGCTGCCCATTGATAAATCTGTCTACTAAGTCTCATCAGGCAATTGGCTCCCAGGGCCAGCTCTCCAAAGGGATTTTGGTTCCTAACTGCTACTTTAGGTATCATGTTGAAAATGTAGATCCTCAAAACTCTTGCTCAGCTGTTGCCTAAGATTTTAGTTGGCTAAATTCCCCCGGTGCTTAAGTGTTGTTGTGTCTTTTCCTCCAGTAAAGTCCCCTAAGCACCTAAACATCTACCACTGAGCATAACCACTATCTAAGTCGTGTTGCCCAACACCTAATTTATGCCTAAGCCCCAGTAGGATGCTCAACTAGGTTTAACCCACACACCTCCTGGGCAGACATGCCAAGCCCGCAAAAACATTGCAGAAATTGGGCTTTGGGGGGGGGGGGCTTAATTGGCTTGTGAGTTGCTTGTTGGCTAGTTTTTTGGCTTGTAGCTTGTTGCTTTTTTTATCAGCTCCCAGCAAGGGGGGCAAGCAGGGATAAGGGGGGGGAGAGTCAGGGGTGCACAGCCGGCCCACCACAGTCCCAGACTGCACACTGGGGGGATCTAGTCACATAGAGTGTTGGAGTGCTTAGGGACTGACTTGCTTTGGCCTTGTTTTGAAATGGGATTAGCTTGGGGTGTTACTGTGAAAGTCGGGGTGCTTATTTACCACCTGAAAGTTGGCAACTGTTCTACTGGGTGTCATGTTCTGGTCTAAGAGACCACTTAGAGAGATTGAGTCTGCTCTACAGCTTTAGCTAAGGGCCATATGGCTTTTAGCTCATGCACTAAACTTCAGCGGCCTCAGGTTCAATCCTGCCTGACAGCGACTGGGGTCTGTCAGTATTACATAGGCATTTCCTCCACTTATCTTGCCTGCAGAGCCTGATATGACAGATGTTCTTGGAGACCATTTAACAGAATGAGCCCTGCACAAAATAGAGAAGGTGGTGCAATTTCTTTTTATAAAGCTTATCCCAGTGATTAAAGCACTTATCCAGGATGTGAAAGATCAAATCTCCACTATGCCTGAGGTGAAGCAGGGATCTGAACATGTCATCTCTCAGAGTGGCCTATCCTCTGGGCTATAGATTGTTCTGGAGAGGTCTCTATCAGTCTCTTCTGTTTAAGCCAGTCTAGTATGTATAAATAGGGTGACCAGAAAGCCAGTGTGAAAAATCGAGACGGGGTGGGGAGTAATAGCCTCAAATATCAGGACTGTTCCTATAAAATTGGGACATCTATTCATTTATACATAAGGTGAACAGTGATTGAGCCAGACACTGAGTTAGACTAGTGGTCAGGGCCCGGAGGTGGGAGACATGGATTCAAGTCCCTATTCCACATCGGACAAAGGGGGAATTTGAACCTGTCTCCCACATTCTGGGTGAGTGTTCTGATTACAGGGCATTGCCTTCTCAAATGTTCATGAGAGGGCTTAGGTGCCTACCTCAGGAGAGGGTTCAGGGCTGTGAATCTTGAGCAGCAGGAGGCACCTCCCTCTGGCCAAGACTTAAGCACCTAACTGCCTTGGAGGGGCATGGCATTAAGCCACACTCCCCTTGGTTTCCCCACTTTAGCATGCAGGCTTTTGTGGATCCCATTCTTGGGCTCCTAACTCTCCCTATAGGGAGCCTAACTTGGGTGCTCAACTTGGGGCTGTGGATTCCAGTAAGTTGCAGGGCACCTAAAGTTAGACATTACCAAACTGAGCCTGACCCTCCCACTCCCCCCTCGCACCCAGTGTGGTATTGTGCACCTCAGCTAAGGACAGCTGGAAAAACTGGGGAATCAGCAGATGATGAGTAACTCCAGAGCAGCAGAGTTAATTCTACAGCTCTTTAGGGGCATCAGGAGGTATGTGTAGTGATGGGGGAAAAAAGGATACCCCACAGGTCAATGGGAAGGGGAAAGCTTTGGTGAAGAGTTCCCCACATCAGGAGTTGCTGTCATGGGTTTCATGTTCATGACCTGAAAGAAGAACCACCAAGTCATTTCAGATATTCTACATAGAATACCCAGCAGATAAAGAGCATGAATCAAGATCCTAACATTTCATAGTCTGTTAATTTTCTCCTATTCTTTGTTGTGCAGATCATACACTATAGGGCAACACTGAAGGGATGTAGAGTGCGTTAGGATAGTGATCTTGTCAGCACTTTTGAAGGGCAAATTTCCTTCTTTTCTTCCCCTTTTGCCTCCCGCCAGTGGTGCTTTCACCAGTGTTACATGATGCTTAAAAATCTAAAGTGCTTCGTATGGCCTGTGGGACACCCTCAGATGTTGTTCTAGCAGTTTGATCTTTGTACTTGAATTGAGTATGTATTTTTCCTACAGCGAGACCTATTAGTCAATGATAGGATTTAACTTCCTCCACTCTGTTATACATGGGTGGGCTCTGAAGAAATGAAATAATTCAACTTTGATCAGGCTGTGGCACCACAAGAAGTCAGATATAATAACACTCCTTCCCCTGTCACCATGTGTGAAAATCCTTTTTGTCCTTGTACTACCTTGGTGACCTTCCAAAAAACACAACACATTGCTCCTTTTGCCATGATGAATTGACAGGGTGTTCTCAGTATTTCCAGTGTGTTAGCTATTGGTTATCTCCATATTTATAGCATTCCCTTTAGCTATCTAAGGCAAAAATAGAAAACATGAGTGACCATTGTATAACATTTATCAAGTCCTGGCTTCCAATGTCATTCCAGTTGTTGAAAGCCAGTTTGGTGTCTCACAGTCCTATGAGGAAAAAACCCATCTTTACACAGAAAAGTATTAAATGAACTTAAATTTTAGGAAAATGTAGAACATGTAAATGGAATTAAAATTACCGTGACTTTTTAAATCACTCCTCAATCCAATGGAAAAGTTTCTTCAAAGTAAACTACAGTGCAGCAATAAAATTGTGACACAAGTCAGTTGATTCCAGCTACCTTTTATGAACACAGTAGCAACCCTTGAATGTGTTCTAAATAGCTTGCTGGCTGACTTCCAATCAGCCAGCTCTGACTTAACAAGTGTTCTGAAATTTTTGCTATTAAAGGTTGATTGTCTTTATTCAAGTTGAGATGGCCATTCAGATATGCTATTGAACTGGGAATCTTCTAGCCTTACAACAAAGCCCTTAATCTGGAAAGATGTATTACGATTATCTTTTGTTTTCTAGCTCAAACACAATTAGTCAGCACTGTATCAGGGCTTTTAATGGAAACTAATGGCACTTTTGGCATAAAATAGCAGACTTAATTAGACTAAGCAAGGCATGCAGAATTCTAATGTGTTTAACTGCTAGTCTGCCATTTTACTGATCTGAAATCACACACTTCACAAAAGCCTTATTATATAGAGAAGTTGAAGACTCTTTTCAAATTCATTGTGTAAGTTATCATCCACTGTGCAAAGATTGACTTCTTAAGGAGATATTATGGTGTAGAATGATGGCTGCCCAGAACTACTGCTAGAATATTTATGAGATAAGTAATAAGTTTAATTCCTTATCCACTGAATAAATTGTTTTAATTTTAAAACACTGGTCAGTTATAGATGAGATTTTTGCTGAATCTAGGAGAAGTAGCAGTTCTGGTTTTGAAGCTGAATAAATATTCAGTTGAAACAAAGCATGAGTTCATGAATTTATGCTATACTGTTGGCAATGCAGTTTTATTTTTCCGTATATATTGCTTTTTTAGGTGCAGAGTATGTGCTTTAAAACAAAATCATAGAACTGTTTTTTTGGGGAAAAGATTTGCTACTTGTTACAAGGATATTTTAATCTGCTAATGCCCTTAAGTGTGTTTGCAAAGATGCACAACAGTGGTCATTTTGTGACCAGAACACATTTTGTCAGCCAATGATGTTTAAATCTTAAAGGTTTTAATTTCAATTATTTGATATGACGAAGAGCCTGATTTTGGTCTTGGTCAACGATGACCCTCAATGTTGTTGTTGGTATTATGTCATCCAACTCAGTTTTTCAAAACACAGGAATATTTATAATACTGTGGTAGCACCAGGGGGCCCAGGACCTGGCTTGGGGCCCCACTGTACTAGTCCACTTTAAAAATACATATAAAAAAGATGTCCCTTGCCCTAATGTAGACCAGTGTTTAGTCATGTGCTCAGTGGTATTTTAACAGCACAAGCCGCCAGTATGCCTTCTTTCCCCCCTCCTCATCCCACGTCCGACAGGCAAGCATACCCGAATTCTTCAGTAAAGTCAACATCACACTTTTGACAGTCCAAGAGTAGGACCATAAGCAGCAAAAGGCAGAATGGTGAATATCAGGCCATATGTTATTGCTGCTTGCTTGTTACTCTCTTCTGGAGGGTTACCATTTGGATCGGACTATAAATGAACCGTATGTGGAACCCCAAGAAGCTGACTTGCAGAAAGCATTGTATCTAACCTAAAGCTTCAATAAATGCACTTTTTAAAAAAAGTACATCTATTAAGTTGGTAGTAGCTCTCTTAAAATGCTACTGGTTTCTTTCTCAATTGTCCACTGAATTTGAACTGAAGGATGAGCTGGGGAATTGGCAAAGTTTATCTATTCCAAACTGATTGTATGTCTCTGCCTCAGAGAGAGAGAGAGAGATGGTTTTGTGATTAAGGTATGGGATTAGAAGCTAGAATGGTCTTCTGGTTCAAACAGTGCCAGAGACTTCCTATGTAACCTTGAGTTATTTTCTTAGTGTCTCTGTCAAACCTTTTTTGGGTGGTTTTTGTTTTTTTTTTTGTTTTTAAACCGAGACTACTATGGACACACAGAACAGCCAAAAAAGTATCCACTCTAAAAGTCTGACATTGCCCTCCATCTGCTTTATGAAAATATGCTTATGAATATGATGTAACTGGAATATGCTTTATGCAAAAGGGCTCTTGTAAGGTATTATTGCAAAGTTTATAATCTACTCTGTTCATCCTACTTGTTTGCATTATTATTTCTATGTCTTGAAGTTACAAGTTTATATCTTTATTCTCCTATTACTGATGTAAACATGTTAAGTGGAAGACATTAAGGGTGCTTCAGAATCAGTGAACAGTGAATGGCTTTGTTTACCTGCAAGCCTTCCTATGTACATGCAGGACAAAGGGGGCCAGTCATGAGAAACCCCTAGTTACCACTTTAGATGTCTGCTGGAACTAACAAGGACTGTACCAGGGAAAGGATTGGGCCCAGACTAAGAAGAAGTCTAGTCTGTGAAAGAAGCTTATTGGAATATCTCTGAGGGTGAGATATTACTTGTAATCAGTTTCTTAACATATTTTGCTTGGTGACTTGTTCTGTCTGTTGTTACTTGAAACCACTTAAATCCTACTTTTTATACTTAATAAACAAAAGCAATTTTACTAATGAACCCACAGTAAGTGATCAGTACCCGGGGGAGCAACATCTGTGCATATCTTTCTATCTGTGTTATAGAGGGTGGACAATTTGAGTTTACCCTGTATAAGGTTTATACAGAATAAAACTGATTTATTGGGAGCTGGGTGTCTGGGTGCTGGAGAGGTAACCTGCTGAACTGTTTTCGGTTAAAGTCTGCAGCTTTGGGGGCGTGGCCTGGATCCTGGGTCTGTGTTGCAGCAGGCTAGTGTGTCTGGCTCAACAAGGCAGGGTTCTGGAGTCCTAAGCTGGTAGGGAAACAGGTTCAGAGGTAATTTCAGTACATCAGGTGACAGTCCCAAGGGGGTCTCTGACCGAACCCTCTCACAAAACATATGTATTTTTGAGCTGGGAATTGTGCTCTGGCTCCATGGGGAGCTATAGTTTTCTGAGGAAACTTCTGGAGTGATAAATGCAAGTCGCTAGGAAGCAAGTCTGGAGAAGCTTCGTCCCATGGGGGAAGTTGAAAATACTAGCTTGACCTGGTCCAAGAGGGCTGAAACAGTAACTGAAAACTGTATAAAGTGTCACCCTGATATAGGAAGGCAGGTCACTCACCTGCTCCAATAAATGGTAGAAGACTGTGACCAAGGGGGACAGGCCCTATAAGAGGACTTGAAGCACTTGGAAACCTGCCAGGACCTCAGAATGGAAGATCTCTTTACTTTCAGGATGTAGTTCAGACAAAAGCTTTGTCTGATTGTCTCTGATAACCTTATATTTAGTTATTACCTGTGAAATACAGATGTTTTAATTACCACAGGGAAGGCTTGGGGAAACCACTCTAGTTAAAACAACCTCTCTCTTCAAAACAAGTAATTAGGCATGTATTGTTTTTAAGATGTATTTCTCTGTAATGCTCTTGTTCTGAATAACAAACTTTTCCACATGAAAGCTGGCTGGTTACTGACCATGTCATTACATCTTAGAAAATAGGACTGCAGGTGTTGAACTAGAGTCAGACCTATTGAGGGAACCATAGTAAGTTGCAGGAGTCTGAAGGGAGTGGACTGTGGGATCCTGCTCTGAACACAGTGATAGCTGGAGGCCCAAGATTTAAGTGGGGGTTCCCTCAAGGAAGTCACAAAGAGGTGAGAAGTGCAGTTACCTCAGGAAGTATATTTGACATAGGTTACTTATTGAAAATTTGATATTTAGATCACCTATTTTCATATTTCAAAACTTGAAATAAGTTAGGAAACAAAGGATAGAAATAAATGGTCCATTCTCAGAATGGAGAGAGGTAAATAGTGGTGTCCCTCAGGGATCTGTACTGTGCCCAGTCCTATTCAACGTATTCATAAATGATCTGGAAAAAGGAGTAAACAGTGAGGTGGCAAAACTTGCAGATGATGCAAAGCAATTCAAGATAGTTAAGTCCCAGGCAGACTGTGGAGACCTACAGAAGGATCTCACAAGACTGGGCAACAAAATGGCAGATGAAATTTAATGTTTATAAATGCAAAGTAATGCACATTGGAAAACATAATTCTAACTATACATATACAATGATGGGGTCTAAATTAGCTGTTACCATTCAAGAAAGAGATCTTGGAGTCATTGTGGATAGTTCTCTGAAATCATCCACTCAATGTGCAATGGCAATCAAAAAAGCGAACAGGATGTTGAAAATCATCAAGAAAGGGATAGATAATAAGACAGAAAATATCATATTGCCTCTATATAAATCCATGATATGCCCACACCTTGAATACTGTGTGCAGATGTGGTCACCTCATCTCAAAAAAGATATATTGGAACTGGAAAAGGTTCAGAAAAGGGCAACAAATTATTATGGGTATGGAATGGCTTCCGTATGAGGAGAGAGTAATAAGACTGGGACTTTTCATCTTGGAAAAGAGGCAACTAAGGGGGAATAAGGTAGAGGTCTATAAAATCATGAGTGGTATAGAGAAAGTAAATAAAGAAGTGTTATTTACTCCTTCACATAATGCAAGAACAAGGGGCCATCAAATTAATAGCAGATTTAAAACAAACGCAAAGTATTTTTTCACACAACACACTGTCAACCTCTGGAACTCCTTGCCAGAGGGTGTTGTGAAGGCCAATACTATAACGGGGTTCAAAAGGGAGCTAGATAGATTCATGGAAGATAGATCCATCAATGGCTATTAGCCGGGATGGGCAGGAATGGTGTCCCTAGCCTCTGTTTTTTTGCCAGAAGCTGGGATTGGGTGACAGGGCATGGATCACTTTGATGATAACTTGTCTGTTCGTTCCCTTTGGGGCACCTGCCATTGGCCACTGTCAGAGGACAGGATACTGGGCTTGATGGACCTTTGGTTTGACCCAGTATGGCTGCTGTTCTGTTTTTATGAAAAATAAACAAATGTTTATTCATGACTGTTTCCCCACATTTTTCAAACAACTATAGAAATGTTTGTTTCAATTCTTATGGGGTAAAAAGTGAGTAACTTAAGAGGAGGGGAAAAGCTTTCCTATTTAACACTTCTAGTTGTGAGACTACACAAATTATTATTTTGTAAAACACCGTGAAACACTTAAAGTGGAAACAGGTGTATAGAGATTTCTTAAACTTTACAGACAACCTCACTGCTTTACTATCTCCCTCACATTTTGTTTTATGGCACTTGATATGTAATGCTCGTGAGACAATGTTTGGTCCATTCCCCTGCAGTAACTTGTCTGAATAGGAAACACCTGGTTGGACACTATATTTTGAGAGATGAAGTAAATGTTTGAGGATTATTATTTTTGTTTACTAATGAATATTTCTAAAGAAGGGGATGGAGACACAGTAAATCCCTTCATAACCCTAGTGAGCTCTGGTGTTTTTGGCTTTTAGCTGAAAGCCTGTATTTATATTTGATGTCAGAACAAAATAGAGACCAAGATATTTTAAAGACTGGGAGACCTGAGACAGTAACTTGGCTTTGTTTTAAATCCTAATGACCTGGAATACCATAGCAGGGAAAGGCTACATAGGCAATTCCCAATTAAACTGCAAGCTTTTCAGAACATTAACTGGTTGATATTTTCTATAGAATTAATCAGCCCAAGAAGGGAGACATCTTTAATTTCAGGGTATAGCACAGACAAAAACATTCTGATTGCATTTTATAATCTCATGTCTAGTTCTTAAATTTATAATACAGATATCTTAATTCGATGTGAGGACTTAAGGAGCCAGTCTGACAAGGCAACATTTTTTTTCTCCCGTTTGAAAACAACTCCAAGCATGAGTCCTTTGAAAGCTTAACAAAAATTAGTGAGGAATTTATAAGAGAGGGGAATATGAGGGCATAAAAAGTGGTCTTCAAAATAGCCCAGAAGTGGAGTTGGATGCTAGTCATGGTTGTCTTTGTTTTTTGGAATTGTGAGAGGCTTTTCATTTGGTCACTTGCTTCTGCTGCTTCCAATAATATTGAAGATGATATAGAAAACTACTGCCCTTGCCCTTTCTGCTAAGTTAATGCCCCAATGCTTGAAAATATTCTACCATTTGTCTAGATAGAACTGTACATGCTCCCATCATGTTTGCTTTAAAAGATGAGCCTACGTGGTAGAAAATGTAAAGATGCACATGTCTGGAGCTTAAAACATCCATGACCTAGTGATGTCATCCTGAATGTGAGTTTGGGAAAGAGCTAGAATCTAGAACCTTTTTCTCTCTTACATCACTAATCTACCCTCAAAGTTCTAAAACCACTCAGCCATCACTTTGTAATTGCTTTTTGTGGGGGTTACCATATTAGAGTGCACCGGAGAAAGTATAAGTAAAGATACGGACAATGACCAGTATCAATTTATTTTAATCTTTAAAAAACAAAAAAAACACTTGGGGCAGATCTACAGCTAGTTCAAATTGCCATAGCTCCACTGAAGTCACTGGCTACATCAGCTGAGGATCTCCCCATGGATTTTTTTTTTTTAAACTTGAGTTCCTACTCTAGGAAAAACTTCAAAACCTGTCTTCCCAGACCAAATCTCAAAAAATCTTCCTGCTCTAATTGTAGAAACAGGATTAGCTACAAAAGAATTTCATTTCACAAACAAAATCAGAGGTTTCAAAACTAGCTTATTTTATTTTTTGATGCAAAATTTTTCATCAAAAAATAAAATAAATCAACCAGATGTAGATAACTAACCCTAGATTTAGAGGGTTGATCTACTCAAAACATAGCCTTGAAACTGGAGGCAAATGCTGATAGAAGTAATCAACTTCTCTACACCATTCTTTTCAGCTGGGGAAATATCTGAAATAATGACTCCTGCTCTCTCTCAATGCATCACTGTGGATTTCTCTACGCCTCTTAAACTTAGCTTGCCTTGCTCACAAGAACAGAGCAGATGGCTAGAGCCCAAGTGTCAGCTCAGTGCCTTTTTGTGCTGAAATATACCAAAACAAAGCTTGTAGATTTAATTGTAATTGCCCATTTTTAAGACACTGTGAGAAAATGGATTTTAGTTCTAAACATCTCTCTGGGGAAAACTAAGTACTATCTCAGCCCTGTTAATTTTGTATTTTTTTAAAGGTCATCAGGACACTAGAGATGGAAAGAGGAAATCTAAAACTCTTCCCTTTTAAGATTAAAGGGCTTCTATTTCCCAGAAGTATCCATAACATGAAAAGTCATTCTCTCCCTAGTTAGTTGGTCAAGAACCTTAGAAATGAGAGCTGGTAAAGATTTATACATTAATATCTTTGCCTGATAATTGGTTAAATTAGCAATAAATATCTTACTCCACCTCCAAAAATGCTAATTCTACAACAGGGGATCCAGCAACTAGGACCAATGTGTTGTTACTTAAGACTTGACTGCATTAAACCTCTGTTCCTGGGATACTTTATCAAGACAGGTCAACAATTCCAGTATGTACAACACTGGACAATGGAACTCTGGATTGAGACTTGCCACTGAACCCTTTAAACAAGCTCACTGCTGGTTTCTGGGTCTAATTTAAAGCTCTGGTCCTATCTTCAAGGCCTTCAGTGGTCTTGGACCAGGATTCTTTAAAGACTCTTGCTCCATTTGCAGTCCCCAAAAGACCAGTGCATTCACTGGGGCCTTTCAACTGGAAGTACATAAGTGAATATTTGGAGAGCTGGAGACTTAGGCTTCTTGGTGCTGGATCTTACACAGTGCAACCACCTACTGGAGGATATCAGAATGAACTCTAGTCTGGTTGTCTGTACAGCCCTGTGCAGTACCCATTTTTTTTGTGGAAACCTTCCCAGAATACCTATTTACTGATGCATTTCCATCTACGTATATGCATTCATGACCACCTGTGTTTGAACACCTCAAACTTTAATGGACCAAGTGAGGTGCAGAAATAATAACTTCCTATTTCCCTGTGTAAAAAGGGAATATTTGCCCAAGAAGCATTTAATAGAGCTAAGGATTGAACCCAGATTTTCTACGTCCCAGTCTAGATTCTGAAACACTAGACCAACCTTCCTCAAAATGCATGTTTAAAGAAACACTCTGGGATGGTAGCATTGGAGTCCATTTTGATGATATTGTTGTGGGTTGGGTTACACCTTGTTGATATGGAGTGGGAATAAACTGCTGTATTTCATTCAGGATGAATGCCAAAATGTGACTGAAAACAATAGCAGCTCAAACAGAGGGCTGCATTTCTAGCCAAAACAAGTGTCAACCCAAGTGCCTTAGGGAGAGCCTCCCTTTCAACCTTTCAAAGATGTAGTGAGAGACACATCTAGCAGACAAGTCAGACTTTCCAGGAAGCCCAAGAGTTAGATTTAGTTGTCAATAGTAGCTATTACTCTGGTTTCTTTTAATTATATTAATTATTTTATGAGTTTTTACAGCAATTTTACATATTATCCTAATGTTGTAATTTGAGAATTCTGTCAGAGTATATATTAATTCTAATTGTCAACACAAGTAGGTAGAGACTAAATAAGGGGGCCATTGCAATTACAATTATGTGAGTTTGATTTGTATCTGTTAGCTTTATTTCATATACTTTCTATATTCTCTCTCTTTTATTTATATATATATAAAATATGTCCCTCCCTGCCCCAGCACAGTTTTTGTCCAAATTATAAGAGGGTACTTTTAGGCTTTGTCTACACTGGACTCTCGTCAGCAAAACTTTTTTGTCCATTCTGGTGTGTGTGGGAAAAACATCAACCCTGAATAACAAAAGTTTTGCCAACGAAAAGTGCTGGTGCGAACAGCGCTTTTTCAGTGAGAGAGCTCTCTCCTGCCGATGACATGCCTTTTAGCAGCACAGCTGTTGCTAAAAGGTGCATAGTGTAGACATTGCAATGTAGTATACTAAGTCTGTTCTCTTCAGATCCTAAAGACAGAGCATAGTTTTACTTCATGATCAGATGAACATGATGCAGCATTTTATTTAGAATCTGGATTAGAAAACGGGGAATACTAAAATAGATGTCTGATCAGCGGCTTTCTAGATCAAGTCTAGAAGTGTGTGTTCTGTAACTTAGCTTTCATCATTCCTGATCCAGAACACTTGAACTGACTTTCAAGGTTCAGATTTTCAAGCTGGCAATGTCAACAGGATATTAATACCTTGGACTAGTGTTTCTCAACATTTTTGGTACCAGGGACCAGCTTGTTGCCTTCCTAAACTGTATGGGGGACCAGCACCAGTCTTCAGACCAGTCACAGATAAACTTTATCTTAGACAGACAAACACTAGCAGGAATCCATTGTGCAAAATGGTATATACAAGTGTAAAGAGTGTCCATTTGAGGGGGAAAAAATCACACTGTTCACTACAGCAGTTGTACATGGCTTTGCCACAAGTTAAAAGGCAGATTTTCATCAAAGTACATTCATAACTATTAGGAGCACTAACTGCAACTTAAAGGGTAAATATTGTTCATGGTGTGCATTTGGTTGCTGAACATATCGAGAGTTAAACAGAACCTCATGTACATAAGTGCACACACGTTTCAAGCTCATAAGGTTTGCAGAAACTTCCACTGTAGGCAGGGACACATTGACCTTCTGTGGAGGAGCTGCAAATTCCCTTGAAGCTAAATTTCAATTAAATGGACTCCTGTTATAGGTGAGGGCTAAATGATTGTGAGCTCCTGCAGGCTTTGGAGATGCCAATAGCTGATGTGGGTATTTTGTAGTAAATGTTTCAGAAAAAGCTGAGAGTAAAAATAAAATGATGAGTGATTTTTAAGAATCTTCCAACATCTGAGGGGTGGAAAACAAGAAGGGGATTAGGAGGGAGGGATAACTCAGTGGTTTGCACATTGGCCTATTAAACAGAGGGTTATGGGTTCAATCCTTAAGGGGGGCATTTTACAGGGTTTAACTGATTGCCATATTTGGGGTCGGGAAGGAATTTTCCTCCAGGGAAGATTGGCAGAGGCCCTGGAGATATTTCACCTTTCTCTGCAGCACAGGGCACGGGTCACTTGCTGGACGATTCTCTGCAGCTTGAGGTCTTCAAACCACAATTTGAGGACTTCAGTAACTCAGACATAGGTTAAGGGTTTGTTACAGGAGTGGGTGGGTGAGATTCTGTGGCCTGCATTGTGCAGGAGGTCAGACTAGATGATCATAATGGTCCCTTCTGACCTTAAAGTCTAATTTACCCTAACTAGGAAGGCCCTGAAGAACACTCGAAATTGATGGTACTTGAATCGTGCTTTTGTTAAATAACTACTGACTTGAACACATGTTTAAATGTTTGCTGAATTGTGGCCTATAAAAGTACATCTGCACAGCAGCTGGGAGTTGTAATTCCCAGTTTGTGTAGATCTACATGTGCTAGTACTACTTTGAGCTAACACTTAAAAATAGCAGTGTGGATGCAGCAACATGGACAGTGGCTCAGGCTAGCTAGCTACCTGCCTACATACCCAGAGTGTCACTCAAGTGGCTAGCCTGAGCCACTGTCCATCCCACTGTACCCACATACTGCTGTCATTAGGTGCTAGCTCCGGCAGAGTTAACGTGTATGTCTACACAAACAAGGCATTACACCTCCCAGCTGCTGTTTAGGTGAAGCTTTGGAGGCCATTTGTGGGTAGCAGTGCTGTTGGAACCTGCAGTACTCCTTTGGCTAGGGCTTTACAGGAGCATCATAAAGGGACCTCACCTCAGCCCACATTTGGGGCCTAAGCTTGACCTTTATGAAGCTTTAATTTTCCACTATTCCAGTTTCAAAACATGAAACCCTCAATTCATCCTTACCTAGGCTTTTATGACTAAAACCTTAGGTTAATTGAAACCATGCATGTCACAGTTCAAACTAAATCTGGAAGGTAAATAACAAATTTTATAAAAATAAATAAAGCTATTAGAATTTTCATGAAGACTGGACAGACGCATTTACCTGCTATGAAAACTGCTAGATTCCTACTTTTTCCTTCTCTTTGCACCACAGAATTATGCTGCACTACTTCTCACTTGCAAAATTTTTCAGTCTCAACTGTGTTCACCCTTGAAATTAACCTTTTGTATGTAAATATCTCCTTGAAATACATACACTCCTTCTCCATTTAATGAAAAATATCATTCCTCTTGGTTCATTGATAGACCATCATGTAGTAGGCTCCTCACATTCTGCTCATTGATAGGAACATCCACTGATTAATTTTATTAACCTCCCACTTTGAATCCTTATTAAATAATTAAAATTAAATGCCAAAAGACGATAGACGTGGGCATTTTAAACTATTGTTTTAGTTCTTGCGGATTCTGATTTTACTGATATGTAGGATGGGTACTATATATCAAATACTTCCTCTAGTATGCTGTTAGGACAACATTGCATGATGTTTGAGATTCTTAGAATTCCAGTTAAAGAAATTCTTTCTTACTTAGTCTCCTATCAGAAGGCACTTTAGTTTTCTTTAGAAGTACAAACCATTTTGTGTTCTTTTGGGAATAGCATTGGTTCAGGATTCGGTATTTCAGGTTAAAAGTACTATTATCACTGCCAATCAGTATATTTCAATGAATTACTTTGCATTTCAGTGCAAAGGTTTCCCTCAGATGGAATATGCACGCAAGTTTAGAATGCTTTTCAATTATGAATGATAAAAATTGCCAATTTAGGCAAACAATGATTTTTAGATTTAAATGCCAACTGATAGACCTGGTCTAGAATTTTCTGTCAATGTTTTTTGGAGTTTATATTTTTTTATATGTAATGTACCCAAGCCTGATAGCTTATGTATTGTTTAATGTTTCTATTGGAGACCAGGTGTGAACACTTTCACATGTGAGTTTTTTGTCTTCGAAGATTAGGGGCTGATTTGTCCCTCTGCTTAGATGTCTATATTCAGCATCTGGGATCTTTCCTTGACTATTTTTGTGGATCAGATTATTCACTCCCATCTCCCAAGTCTACAGATGCCTGAGAATTAAAAATGTTAATGTTACTTCTTTAAACTCTGTTCTGTTTCTGGCCCATTGGTTCCTACAATTGAAGTAGCATACACAATTGTGAAGGAGAGTCCTACCCTTTTAAGGGACAGGCTGGAGCCTGCAACCCCAACAATCTGAGTGTAATCAAGAAGGCCTCCTGCCCAGCCCTGAGGCTGGATTATTTAAACGGAAGACAGCTGAGGGGGTGGCACACTCTGCTCTGTCACAGGAGAATAGTTTGAGTGAGCCAGGGACTTTGTCTTATGACTCTGGGCAGGGCCGTTTCTTGGTTTCCATTACTGGGGGAGTATGCATTTTAGGGGCCTAGATGTTTCTTTTTACAGTTATAAAATAAAACTTCCAGTTGCCCATAGACTACTTAGACCCCCTATAAAATCTTAGCTTTTAACAGTTTTAAGTACAATTTGGCTACTGTAAATATTTTGTCCTTGTCACTTCTACAGCTTAACACTGGATAACTTTACATATTTTGACCTTCCTGACCATGATTTACAGCCTCTTGAAGACTTTTTTGGTTCCTGTGGTTGTGCCAGACTGCCAGGCCTAATTCTGGGATCTCTGAACTAGGGCCTTAATAACATTAAGGTGACATATATTTCATTTATTTAGTTTATTTTGGCTTCCCCTTCTTCAGATCATTTTCAACGAGATAGAGGGGAGCCATGCTTTAAACAGAAAGATTAACACCATACATGCCAGTGAAGTGAGGTTTTAAACACACAGGACTAAAGCTTTGTGGTATGTGGCCTGTTCTATGAAAACCATAGAATGGTTGGGTGATACAACCAATGATCTAATCTAAAATGCAGCTTGTCAGATAAGCTGGGGGAAGCAAGTCTCAAATATCCAGCGCTTGGTGTCACAGAGCACATTAATTTACTTTAATGTGGGAGTCCAATAGTGCCTTAGTTCTCATGTTGTCTGGACAGCTTAGAGGCCACTGCAAATGTTGTGATTTTTCAGGATGTTCTGTCTAGGAACAAATCTGGTGTATTGAGGTAGAATTGCTTGTAAGGGACAGGTTTTTGATGTCTGAATACTGTGTTTTTAGTCTTCCCGGAGGTCTCTTTCATCCTGCTTTCATTGGGTTGAAGTCAAAGATAATTCTTGCAGGGAAGCTGGTAGGCATTTGAGGCAAATGACCATTCCACCTTAGAGATCATTGGGTGACAGTTGACAGAACAGGAGCTGTTTAGCTAGACGATATATCTCTTCAACTTGAATTTGAACAATTTGATTCTGGTCACTCAGAAATGGTTAATTTTAATGACATGCAGTTTCTTTTCAGTCTTGTGAGGGGTCATGTTTCAGTCCCATTGGTCAGGATACTGATGGCCAAAGCATTGCACAGCCTCAGCTTACTCTCTCAGCTTATGAAGATGCTTGGTTTGATGAAACTCCCCATTACTGATTTTTATTTTATTTTGAGAGGGCTTCAGGTTCTTTCTTGATGCCACCCAACTTATCCACAACAAAACCTGTAGCATGTTCAAAGTCATTGACCAGAAGAATGTTGGTTTTGCCCCAGTTAATTTTCAGACTGTGGTTTTGTTTTGTTTTTGTTTTTGTTTTGTTTTTTTTGCTGCTGACCTTTCCTGGGTTTTAAGTTCCACAACCTGTTTGTCCATTAATTCAACAACTAGCACTGTATTACTAGCAAAAGCAATGTCTGTCAGATTCTTCTCATCCGGACCTACTCCTAAAATGCATTTACTTGTCTGGGACTTACACCAGGACTAATGCCAGCTTGTCGTGGTGGTCTTTCTCCTTAAGATATTAGTGTGTCGGGCCAACAAGATGAAGCAAAAGCTTTCTCCTGAACAGCTAGAAGAATAATGCTAAAATAGTTGCAATAGTGTTCGGTGTCTTTGCATTTTCACAGCAGTAAAATAATCCCATTTTGCCAGTCAGATGAGACTGACTCTGTTTTCCAGATAATATTGAGCTGTCTCTACAGCCACAAAAGAATAACTCATCCATGCTTTGTTCCATAGGAATTCCACAGTTTTCTGCCTCCTTTCCTTTAGGCTAATTTATGGCTCTGTGGATTTTGATGATAGTGAATTTGCTAATACCATTTTGTGGCCAATTTACAGCAGTCGTAATATTAGTGTCCAAAGAAATTTGGGATGCATTCAGCAGCTGGTTGAAATGTTCACTGCAGAGTGACCTGCACTGGACTTCTGTATTGATTTTTAGCTGACCAGAACAAGAGTAGACTGCTCAGAGTGAATGACTATTCTTCTCAGGCCATGCAAATATTTATGTAAGGAGGAGACATTGTTCCTGGCAGAAGCTTTGTTGAGTGTGAAAACTTTTGGCTTTTATAAAAGGTTTGATCAGTGTGTGTGTGTGTTTCTCCCCCTCCCCCACAAAAAACAAACAAACAAAAAATAAAAAACTTTTTCCTCATCACTGGAGCAACCAATCATATAAGATAGCTGTGTATTTTTTGCTTGCCTCATCTTTCAAGATGGGTTTCAGTGAGGCTAGTGACTGATACCTTTTAACCTGGACATTTCTCCGAGCAGCTCCTGTTTCAAGCATTCCATATTCAAGGTTAACACATACCATGTTCTTATGCATAAAAGACCCTTATTCATGACAGAAACCCAATTTGAGACCTATACAAATGAATCTGATGCGAACATATTTGTGGCTTTCCATAATATTTGGTTTTCAATCATGCTGAAGGTTATTTAATTAATGTTTATAGTGCTCTATAAAAATATACTATATGTGTGAAGTATTAGTGAAATGTGTATTCTCATACTCTTGTGGTCTTGAAAGTATTTTCTTATTTTATGGGTGGCACAATCTTTGAGGAATTTTTTAAAGGACTTGATAAAATTCACTTTTTAAAACAACTGGTAATAATGTTGTTGAGAATATCTTTTATTTTCAAGTTGAATTTACTGAACATATCCAGTATCTGACCTTAAAATTTGATATCTCATCTCTTGGTTTGTTTTTCTTTCCTACCTAAGAATCTTGTTGCAGATTAAATTAATCATATTTATATTTCATTTCTAAAAAGGAAACTGGTTCTTTAAGAGAATACTATAAAAAGAGTTGGCTGGGGGAAGAAGGGAGGAGAATGAAGGAATCTGTCTAATTTACATACACCTATTTCTGTGTATGCATATGTATTTCTAAAAGGGCCAAACAACAAATTTTGATTAAAATAAAATATTATTCTTGGGTTAACTCTTGGTTTGCTAAATTCTAGCCTAAAGTAAATTTTTTGTGCTTGAGTTATAAAACTATGAAACCTGGGATTTTCAATGAAAATTAAGGTACTTAATTGTAGAAATACTACCAAATAGCACCATAGTATTTTATTAGGCTAAACCATGCACAAAATTCATTCTTCACTTACTATAATGTAAATGCTGATACTTTATAGGATATGGATTATAGTAGCAAAGGAAGAAATGTACCGAATGAATGAAATGTTATTTCCAAATTACGCAGTGTCCAATATAATGTAACTTTTAACTTTTTTTAGAAATTATTTATATTGAGACCCCATTCCTGAAATTGACTGCATGTAAGTATAGCCCTGTGCCTGCATGGAGCTCCATTGAAGAGTAGATACCAGGGCACGTCTACTTTGAGGACTGGGCCCTTAAATTCAAAAAGTGTCTCTGGAACTCACTATACAAATAAATAGGCAAATATCTCCTTTGTTCTGTTTACTTTTCTTTAGTTTAGCATTTTATTAATTGTTCAATCTCATTCTTTTATTTTTGCATAATTAAAATAGCTGCTATGGCAATAGATCCTGTATGTAATACACATTAGTTTTATGGACTTTTACTAAAAAAAAAGTATATAAATACTTTAGGGATCCATCTAAATGAAAGGTATTATAAATATAAAACATTGCTATAAGCTTATTACTCCATACAGATGTCCAGTTAAGACTGAAACTTTCAAAACCTGGCTGACTCACTCACATTTCAACTTTAGATTAAATATATATTGCACTTTAATATTTAGTGTCTTCTCTCACATAGAAAACTTCAATTGAAATCAATGGGATAGCCAGAGTTTATTCTGAGGGGACCAGAACTTCATATAATTACAAGAGAAATCCATAGTTTGTTCCCTATCCACTAGGGGAGCAGGTTTCAAAAAAAAAGTGAGGAATAGCTGGTGACAAGGAATAACTCTTAGGGTTCATATTTTTGTGTCTCAAAACCACTGAAAATCCTTTCGGGCCTTCACGTGGTGGTGTAATTTCTTTGAGAGAACATCCAAACTTTCCTATTACACATGCAAGACAGCAAGTCTTGACCACCCCATCCTAATATTTACAATCCTGACAGAACACTGATTAGCTCTATATGCTGGATAAGAAGGCACAGGATCAGGTCCTTGGCAATGGGAGCTAATGGTGCTAAGCATGGTTCAGTAGACACTGAGCATCTAGCAGGTCCTGCCACCTTTTTCTTCCATTCCAAATCATGGTGCACCATACACAAAAAGGAGCATCTTGTTTACAGATTTTTTATCATGCACTCAGTATTGTGATGAATCTTTTCATAAAGAAACCAACTTCAAGAAGCATATTTAGTGTAATGTTATGTAATCGCTTGGGAACTTTGAGGACCTTTTTGTAGAAGCAGAAACTCTGTGCTATTTCTCATGTAAACATCCAAAAACGGTGACAGCTTTTTGCCTATGCATGATTCTGAAAGAACTTTTTTCTTGTTGCAAAGCAATAAGGTACAATGAATAGAACCTGCCTGTTTTACATAACTTATCTGTTTAACCATTATACACTGTGGTCTGTCCAGCAGTAATAGTGAACACAGTGGACTGGGTAGCTATATATAGCTAGACTTGTAGTATATTCATCTAGTATAAGAATAAAGGAATTAGTGAGTTGACTGTCATTGCCTTTGTTGACTGATATATACTAGGAACTGAAAATTACACTGGTCAGAAGACTTGCTGTTTACAGTCATTAATCTGGTCTGAAAACCTTTGCCAGATTGAGGGACTAATGGTAGTTTTGTTGTCTAATATAACACCATAGCTAGTAGCAAATTGTGTATGCCAGTGAAAAGCATGGGGAATCTCATTCTTAATATTACACAGCATTTAATCTGGTCAGACATCTAATAAAACATATAGAACTTTAAAATATTTTTCTTTCTTGTCTACAACTCCATGCTGAAATGGTGATAGTGATGAACTGTGAAAGAGTCAAACCAGTGTTGTATCTGTTTTTTATGTTTAGCTTGTAAAATGTGTCTATCATGCTTTCTAGGTACATGCCATCAGGCTGTCTTTTTTCCCCAGTCATTTGGAAAGGGGATTATGGTTTGGGGATTCAATGGATATTTATGTAAATGCTGAACATTTTTTTTCTCCCTATATTGTATTTTCATTGGGTACTTTAACGTGTGGCATGGATCTGCAACTTAGCCATTACAAAATTTCTCTTGACCAAAGCTTCTGTTCGGACTAGTACAAAATTAAATTTCAATCAAGAGAAATGGTTAATGGCTGAGTTGCAGATCTTTAACTACAGATAATCTATAAGAGACTTAAGACCTACTTGAAAGAGAAATCAATTGGTTATAGGAGTGGAAAAACTAAAAACAATTTTTCTCACAACTTTGATTTCAATTCCTTCATCATTTCTGTAGACTAAGAGCTCCAAAAATGGATTTGGGGGAGAAAAACCCTTTGGGTCTTGGGGAGAAGGAAATAATGACCAACTACTTTTTTTAAAGAAATTTACATTTAATTGTACTTCAGTGTAAACATAATGAGGCTTTAAAGCACTTGTGTTTACCATGCATGTGTGGGAGCCAAATTATCCATGGCTTTGAGTCCCTTAGTATTCATTTAGGCAATAGACTGTAATTGCTCTTAAGAGATATTAAATTCATGGTGTCAAAATCAACTTCATGTGATAAATTTCACACCTACATAAAAACAGCCAGGCTCTCCTCTTCACCTTGTTTGCTAGTGGGTGGGAGAAACCACCACTTTTGCTGCTAGCACAACTACAATAGCTCTGAATTACAACAGATGCTTGTAATGCCTTTTGCAATATAACTTTGCTATCAATCAAAATATTGACCCATATAGCCACACTCACTCATTAGAGACCTTGGGAGAAAAGAAAAGTAGGACAGCTGCTATAATAAAGAACTGTAGGAAATAAGTGAATGCCCTACAAGCAGGGAATACTTGTGCATCTATACAGTAGGTCTTTAGAGTTAATTAGATCACTTTTTTCTAATCAATGAAAGCTGAGTCCTGCTAATCGGCTAAAGTCCTTTGTGTTGAGAGAGAAAAGGTGAAATGGCAAGGAAAGGAGAGGGGAAGTATAGGGGTGTTAAGATTCCCTGAAAAGAAATCTGAATTTAGGAAACCATAAAAACTGAGGGGGAGGATAACTTACCAAAGTTTCTAACATTTCTTCTGGAAATGGAGGAAGAGATGAATGTTCCTCTTATGGCATCATCTTGCCTTTTCCTTATTAGGCACATACTAAATATCCCTCCTTGGAGCTGCATCAGCTCTTATTTCATCCTGTCTTTTTGGTACCCCTTGGTGTGAGTAATGTCACAGGAAGAAATAAAGGGGCAAGTGGAACACCATTGATGTCACTAAATTACCCTTGAGCAGTACTAATGCTCTTGAAAGAAAAAGTAGCTGCCTACTGTGGTAAGGATGGAGAGTAATACAAATCACTGGAATTAGGAGTAGCTTGATGATGTGTGAAGCTTCCACCACCACTTCATTGAATATATGAATAGAAGGCAGAGTTAAAAGACCAGCTTCTGATGCTGACTCTGCCACAGATTTGGGTTTGAACTTAGTCAAATCACTTTCAACTCTCCATATAAATAGAGGCTTTTTGTCAGGATAAAGGTATGTAACACAGTTGCTATCAGCTTGATGGCTGAGTAATGAGATATTGATTGTTTTGTTAGGATCTCCATCACTAAGGAGTAGTAACTAATGGTGCAATATAACAAAACTAATATAATTTAGTGTAATATTTTTCTCTCAGAGAAATGCAATATTCTGTTTTTGAAACCAAATACGAGTGAGGAAAATATCATGATGAAGAAAATTTTTAAAGTAAGTTAGAGTAGATTCAGGAGGCATTCCACTGGGGGAATAAACCTACATCTTCCATAATTTAATAGTCACAGTCCATACTTCAGATAAGGTATGGTATGATATAGGAGGTGCTGCATGCAAGATAACACAACCCCCAAGAGCTACTAGTAAAGAAATGCTTGGAATGTAAGTCCATGGAGCAAAGTACCAAAGTGATTTAAAAAATAAAAAATCCTGACTGATGCTACTTCCCCCCCACCACACCCCTTACGACCCTAAAACACACACACAAAAATTCTAATAGCATTCAGGATGGAGTGTCAGATTCTGGCCTCAATCCAGGTTCTTTTATGCTACTGACACAGCACAAAAGGGCTGGAAAGCTACCCTAAATGGGGAGCTGAAGGTGGCATCCTCTGATGGTAAAAAGCCAAGTATGGGTGACTCTACCACTCTCTCCTTGGCTTTTATGAATGTGTTGGGGATGGGTTATGTGTGGTCAGAGCCTTCTGTGCTCCAGCAATCCCCAATGGCATGGCATACAGCCTCCTCATAGTGTGGAGCAGCTCTGAGGCTGCTCTTAATTAGACTTGGGAGAGGGCCAGTGGTAATGTGGAATAGGATTAGAGAGCCGCAAATGTTAGGACATTCTCTTCTCATGAGATGGTCTAGTTTCACAAACCAAGTAGATGCAGATAATTATTTTAAAAAAATGTCTTTTGTATTTTTATATGAACCCCCAAAAGCCACCACTGACCTCTCAAGAGCATTGAGAGAAGTTTGATGGAAGCTAGGCCTGTCAGGAGAGAACACTAAACTAGAGCCAGTGTTGTATGAACAGTATGTGGACTTGCTCAAACTAATTGTTATGGATGATGATCTCTACAGAGTTAGGGTAAAACTTCCATTGATTTCAGTGTGGCCAGGATCTACTGGTTGTTGATAAAGAAACAATATTTCTTAGTTCTTGTTTGTTTTGGGAGGGTGACCCAAGCTCTCACAGTGTAAATTGGTGTTTTCCACCAATGACTGGATGGCTGACATTTTTTAAACAGGAGAATAACAAGTAGGGCTGATTTAATAACTTTCCATTTAAACTTTTTTGACAAGTTATTTTCAATACAACTACTTTTTTTGAAAAAAAATCTAGTTTTTTCAACTGAAAATGAATTTTTCAAAGCAAAACAATAAAAAATTGCAGAATTTAAAAATGCCATAGCAGTGCCTCATAGGAGTTGGGAGTTTGGCTGCCTAATGCTTCTATTCTCCCATATGGGCTAGGTTCCCCCACTGGACTACAGCTCTCATAATACATTGCGGCCATTGACTCCTGTGATGCACCATGGCATCTCCAAAAGAGGGGCGACAGTGGTATATCATGGAAGACCTTTTATTGGCTGAAAACTGACTTTTTTTTGATGGAAAAAATTGCAGGAAAAACATCCCTTTTCTAACCAGCTCTAATAACAAGTGATGAACCAGGAATGTCAGCATCTGAATACTCAAAAATGGTAATTTATTATGTTGCACCTCCAACTCCATTTTTAACTCGGGGATCAAGAGAGAGAGCTACATGCTAGGAATTGTATAAGACAGAGGTGGGCAAACTGGCCCGCGAGCCACATCCAGCCCATGGGGCCATCCTGCCCAGCTCCTGGTCAGCCCCAGCCCATTCCCTGCTGTCCCTCCTCCATCACAGCCTCAGCTTGCTGTGCTGGCAGCGTGGCGGTCTGGTTAGCTCCGGCCGGGCAGCGCGGCTCAGGGGCAGATTTAACAGTGAACACAGGGTGCCCTGGCATGGGGCCCCCCAACAGGGCCAGCTTTAGGCACTGTGGGGCCCGATTTGAAACAGCTGCTGCCGAAGACAGCAGCGGGACTTCGGCAGCAGCTCAATTGGCTGCCGGTGCCTTCGGCGGCACGTCGGCAGAGGATCCTTAGGGATGTTACGGGGCCTGATTCGGGGGAATCAGGTGAATCGCCATAAAGCTGGTCCTTCCCCCAACAACAGGGGGCCCCAGGGCCAGGCACTCGGGTAGCTCAGCACTGGTGTGGGGGCAGGGCTGGACTGCGGGAGCAGGCGGGTAGCGGGAGCATGGGGAATGTGGCTGGAGGACTCAGGAGGAGCACTGGGCGGCTGCACAGCCGGCTGGAGAGAAGAGGCACTTTGAAGGGGAAACCATATAAGACCTCACTAGTCCCTTAGAACGGGGGCAGGCAAATTTTTTGGCCAGAGGGCCACACCAGGGTTCTGAAGCTGTATGGAGGGTGGGTGTAGTGTATTAAATTGCTCCCTGTAGGAATGTGCTACTTATAGGGTACTACTTACAGCTGCCAGTCCTGGTGCTCCATAAGTAGCACATTCCTGTGGGAGCAATTTAATGCACTACACCCAGTGGCTCTCACAGCCGTGCTTCCCGTCAGGACCTCCCAATCCCGCCACCCAGAGTGCTGGTGGCACGGCGAGCTGAGGCTGTGGGGCAGAGGCCAGGAGCTAGCATTTCACTCCAAACTTACTGGTTTAGATTAAAATATAAAATAAACGTATTAACTACAAAAAGATTTTAAGTGATAGCAAACAGATCAAAGCAGGTTACCTAGTAAATAAACAAAAACACAAACTAAGTCTAAGATACTAGAAAGATAGGATATCAATTAGCAAATTCTCACCCTGGCTGCTGATCAAGCAGGCTGCAGATTCTCAAACACCAAGCTGCACGTCCTTTGCAGCTTGGGATCCTCATGTTTTCATACAGAGGCTAAAAATCTGTTCAGTCTTTGTTCCTCAGGTGATTCCAGGTGTCGTCTTGTGTGGGGAGTGAAGAACAACTGATGTCACTCCCTGCCTTATACAGCTTTAGCATTCGATGGGAGCCCTTTGTTTTTAAACTTGGTTCCCAGACCAGTTTATGGAAAAATACAGACATCCAGAATCATGTGGCCTGGTCACATGCCCTTGCATATCTTGCTGAGTCATAGCAGCCATTACTGAAAGGCTGTCTAGAATGTTCTCAGGAAGGCTCACCAGGTAGGAGATAAGCTTCTCCTAAGGCCTATTGTTTTTCCCAATGGCCCATTATCTTGAATAAGCACTTCACAGCTGGCTATCTATACTGGAAGCAGTTTGCCTTGTGGGTGTCACCCAAGTGTAACTACCTTTGAAAAATGATTCATAGTCAATATTCATAACTTCATATACATGATTGATACATACATATAAATAGGATAATTCTGTTGACACCTGTCAGAGAAAAACAGAGTTCTCACTCTCAGGTTGGGTGCAGCAAGTCAGATACTTTATTATCTCTAGCAATTGCATGGAGGGAGAGAGCTAAACAGGTTTCTCTCCAGATAAACAATTACAGCAAGCATTTATACCTTTTGTTACAAACAATGGGCAACAGCTGCATTTTGTTTATACATAAGTCATCCTGATATCTTATTTTTCTCACCAATGTAAACTATAGTCTACATTTCATAGTTATCTAATACAAGGTTGCAACAACTTTTTACAGTTCTTTCCCACTCGCCTCACACAATCCTCGCTTTTACAAATCTCACGTTATTAGGGTTACAGCTAGCCTGACTCTTGCTCACATAAGGAGACTGCCTGGATTTGAAATCCCCTTCACATCCCTTTCAGTTCTTTCTCTACTTCCACATACCTCACATGACCCAGCTTGTACAACATGCATCATAATTATGCCATAATGATATCATAATCTCACTGTGAAGAATGTGGGATGCAGTGTCAGACAGGCATAAATGTTCTAAAAGCATAATGTTCCTTAGCAGGCATGGTTTCTGAGGCCTGGTCTACCCAATCCGGCGGGTAGTGAAGATGTACCCTGAGTGACTGCACAAGAACTTGTTGGGAACTGTTAGTTACCCCTGCAGATAGTCTAACAAGTCATGCAGAGAGAGTGTTTTTATACTTCTACAGCCCTTTGGAGACCAATGTGCCACTTTCCTGACCCAGCCAAAGGACACTGAATTTTGAGGAATGTTTGTTCACATCTGTTATGATCAGTTTAAGTTTGTAAGAATAAAATGTTGGAAATGGAGTTTTTTGTTTTAAAAAATTCGATTCACCTTGTGCACTTTTTTATTTGTCCTCCATGTGCCTTTTTGAGGGCTGGGAATCTATAGGAAATTATACAGGGACTCTCTGAAAGATTTTTATAGTCAATTTTGATAAGGGTTCAGACTTAAAATAATGTCTTATATCTTGAGGGGGGGCAAAGGTTTGCCAGTATCAGCAACAGCTTCTTCTATTCCCTCTTATTTAACACTTAACTTCCTTTGCTGACAGAAACAACCTAATGCTCTGTGGAAGAATTTTGCAATTAATTCAGCAAAACCAAAGCAGGTAAAAAGACTGAATGGACAAGAATTCCTGGAAAACATATGTATTAAATACTCGTGTTACAGAGCTGTCTGGGAAAGATCTGTAAGTAGCACTTTAACTGTGTTCTGTTGTAACAGATTGAAAAACAGCAATCTGTTTTCCCTGCCCCCTCATTTTGTATTAGGCAGTGAAAAGAAAGTCAATACCTCAAAGGGTAAATACTACCACAAGCTTCATATATCTTTTTATAATCATTATCTGTATAAGTAATGACCATATAAAAATCTATCCCATTATTTACCATTTAAATGATATAAATTAATTTATCTCCTTAGTGACTGAGGCTACAAAAATAATTCAGTGTCTTTGTTTCTCAGACAAGGTATATGCTTCCTTTACTTTTCTCTTTTGAAGGTTCACTGTATTACCACTGCCTTGCCAAATAAGGGAAACCCATTAAAATATAAGTGGTCACCCTGTTGGACTATCACACTGAAGAACCAGAGAAATACTTGTATAAAAGCCCTATAAACATTATTAAAAGAAAACTACAGCAAAAATTACACAAGTATACTAGCCCCCAATTCATGGAGTTATTGGCTAGTTTATATCACCTAGCTGAGGGAAATAACTGATGGTTTTGGGCACACAACATACTTAAAGTTAAACAAGTTCTTCAATTCTGTGCTGAATCTGGGACTAAAATTCTTAGCCCCAAGCTTACCCTTAGGCACAAACTTTTTTACATGTCACCTCTAGCAGGGTATAAACTGTACTATAAAAAGGCCTCTCTAGGAATCAACTCAGTCTCTCTTTCTCTCATATTCCAAGCCAAAATATTAAGTTAAAATGGACTTGAGTATATATCAGTAACATAATGGGAGTGTGTGTGTGTGTGTGTGTACACACACACATGCGTGCGTGCTAACCATTACAGAAAATTCAGAGTTGTGGTTACATTGAAAAGAAAAAAAAAATGCCAAGGAATGCAAATACACATTTAAAGTATCCAAGCAATGTTAACTCTGCTCTGTAACGGTGCCATGCAATAGCCAAACAATTATAGCCAACTCATTTTGTGTGTTTGGTTTCAGATTATTTAAACTGACTCTTAAAGACACATTCAATTTTTGTTTTGTTTTCATACTTCTTTTCCCCTTATTAATATCACTTTTTTTTCCTGTTTTCAATACACAAAACAAAATTGCCACTTAGTAACTGTTTCCCAAATGGGCCATGGACCTGAGGTCAAAATTAAAACTATTCCTCCCACATATAACTTAAATAAATAAGTCTTCTGGCTACGCTGATATTAGACTAAACTGAGAGGCTGAGATCTAAGATAAACAGCAGATAATGCCTTCACTAGTCATTTAGTTGAATAAGCAAAAAGTAACTTGGCTGCAGCGTATGAAATGTGTATGTCCGGAGTTGGCAACCTCTGGCACGCAGCTCACCGGGGTAAGCAACATGGCGGGCTGGGCCAGTTTGTTTACCTGCCACGTCGGCAGGTTCGGCCGATCGCGGCTTCCACTGGCCACATCCCTCAGCCCGTGCTGCTTCCCGCAGCCCCTATTGGCCTGGGACGGTGAACCGCGGCCAGTGGGAGCCGCAATCAGCCGAACCTGCCAACGCGGCAGGTAAACAAACTGGCCCGGCCTGCCAGGGTGCTTGCCCTGGCAAGCCATGTACCAGCCATGTACCAGGGGTTGCTGACCCCTGGTGTAGGTTTGTGGGATTTTTTGTTTGTTTTTGGCGGGGGCAATTCTGCATTGATTTGTGTGAGTGCTCTGCTGGACCTGTGTGGAGTCCTGTTGACTCAATTGCAGATCCATGTGGGTGCAGCAGTCCCTATCAGTGGATCACAATGTAGGATCCAGGCCAGACAGTGTAAGATCAGCAGGTCAGGTACCTTGTCTTGAAACATATTACTAAAATGTCTAATGTTGTTGGGGAGAATATTTATAATTCAGCCTTTCATTCTTTTACTTTTCCTCAGAAAAATAATTTTCCCCCTAAGTGCAAAAGCCATCTTTAACGGTACAGTACCTTTTAAACATTCTGCGCAACACATTTTCTTTCATGAGGTAAAACTTGCATATTTAAGGGTTAACCCAGGACATGCCAAAACATCATAGAGAACACAAAGAATCAGCTATCCACATACATACACTGATGCTGTTTCCTCAGTAAACAGCAGAAGGTATTACATCTGGAAGTTTAATTTAACTAAACAAGTAGTTAAGCTATATTTAAATTGTAAGGAGAACAAAGATCTATTGTATTTCTGTGCCTTTAGAAATGGACATGCTGCATTTTAGCAGAACAGTTGTTAGTAGTAGTATTTATTTTGGCTTAATAGTCTTTATTACTTCCCTAAATAGCAAAACATGTGGAATGTGTAGATCAAATCTGAATAATTCTCATTAATACTAATAGGAGATAAATGCAAACTACTTTCCATTTAAGTTGTGATTATAACTCTAGTATTTTAAAACAGTTGTTTTTGCCACAACTTTGCTTCATATGGTGAATTTTGTTGAACATAAGGCTTTCTAGGGAGAATTGCACTTTACATTGAGCTTTCTGTTTTGTTAAAAGAAATGTTTTAGTGAAATCATTTTAAATTATTTGCAGTGAATTGTCAGATCATAAAGTGTTCAATAAAGGTTAATACTTGCTTTCTTTGAAAGCATTGAAGAATGCCATAATGGGGCTGTTGGTATTAATGGTGAGTGTTCAAAATGGCAGCCAGTAAGACCCTGCTTTCTAATCCAGGCCCAGGAACTAATATAAAGAGAAAACAAATCCATCAATCTTAGGTTATGTCTACACTGCAATTAAAAGTCCACAGTGGCCCATGCCAGCTAACTCAGGCTTGCAAGCTTGGGCTAAGGGGCTTTTTAATTGTGGTGCAGATGTTCAGGCTTGGGCTGTGAAGTTGGAGAGTCCCAGAGCTCTGGCTGCAGGACGAGCATGAATGTCTGCACTGCAATTAAACGGCCCCTTAGCCCAAGCCCAGGGAGCCCAAGTCAGCTGGCACGGGCCAGCCCTGGATGTCTAATGGCAGTATAGACATACCCTTTGAGTTCAACTGTTTTAATATGGATAAAATGAACCCAGTAAAAGCAAATACATAGGCTTGATGCCGAAAATTATTAGATGAAGTTCTTTGGTCTGTTATGTAGAAGCTCAGACAAGATGATCATGTGTTCCCTTCTGCCCTTGAAATCTGAGATACTAAATCTAAACTTCCCAGGACTAGCTATACAAAGTGAGCACACTGTAATGATATCCTCTTTCCTTTGCCTTAGTTCATCTAGTCATGTGTTTCTGATTCCAGTGGTCTACCAACTCCTTCTGGATGTTACTGTGTTCCACTGGGGATTTCTACCTCATCCACCTGAGCATCAGTACTAATATAAAGGAAGAAATATAAGGTGCAATCCTGGCCAATTGTAGTTGGTAGAAGTTTGCCACTGGCTTCTGTTTTGGGTCAAGATTTCAATTTGCTGATGAACTACACCATATTCTCATCATAGGTCTTCTCCAAAGCACATTGAAGTAATTGACTCCAGAGGGCTTTGGGTCTGGAGCCAAGTGTACAGATTTTCATATTTTATGAACTGAATATAGTGGAAGAAGGACTGTAGCTGGTATAAAATTGCAAGTATGATCTTAGCACTACATTGATGAAAGCGCAGTAAATGATTTGTAATGCATTTTAGCTTCTACTAGTCTTATTCAAGGGAATACTTCAAGTAGCTTCATTGGTCATAGTCTTGTTACAGTTCCATTAGGATTGTGCAGTTACTAGAATACATCAATCCTTGTGGGTTAGCCCTGGAGTCCTTACTCAGTAGCACTGTTTTCAGTGTCAGGGGAGGGGGAAGAGCCCTATAAATTTCATATTAACAAATTATTTCACTTTTATTTCATTATTAGCAGGATCATGAGATTAGGGACTTGTTGAAGTGGTTTCCAGTATTGTTTGACTCTCTGCTGCAAGCCAGTTAAAATGACCCAGTATCAGCTTTATGTACCTTCTTTGGTGAAAGATGTGTAATATATATACTTTTATGGAAAAAAAATGAATGCAAAATTGTATCTAGGGTAAGTTCCACATGTTTGCATATGTTTCATTACCTCTTGACATTTTCCTTAAAAATGCGTAACTAATTTAATGGATGACACAATATAGGTGTAAGTGGGGCAGCTGCCCCACTCCAGTAAAGAGGGGTTAAAAGCAGCCCTGGAGAGGGCTGGGCCTGGGAAAAGCTAAGCTGATTGGGAAAGCAGCCACAGCTGTGGCCTGCTCAATCCAGGCCTAGCTGGCCCTTCCAAGAGGGCTGGGGCCCAGGAGCTGAAACAGTCTCTCCCTAGCTCTTGGGAGAGAAGGACCTGGCTGCCTGAGAGCTCAGGGTACAGGGAACAGTGCTGGGGAGGAGGCAAGAGGAGCTGGAGCACTCCGGCCTGGCAACTCCCCAGGCTGCAGGCCTTGTGCAAGGCCTAACAAAGGTACTGGGGCTGCAGAGGTGCAGTCTGGGCTTTGCCAGAGGCAGCTGGTCTGCCTCCCTTGTTAATTATGAGTGGCCTTTACAGACTGCAGTCTTCCCCAGTCAGCAGGGGCTAGGTGATGACTGGCAGTAGCCACTGAGGCAAGGTGGGTTAAGAGGTTTAGGGGTTCCCCAGGGAGGGAAGACCTGGAGTATGGGGGTTATTGCTGGGGTAGAACCCTGAGGAAAAGGGCATCGGGGTCCAGGAGGGACATAGGGCCTGAGGCAGGTGAGATATCAGCTGGCCAGCAGAGGGCGCTCCAAAGCTGGTGAAGAGCTAATTCCCACAACGACCAGCAGGAGGGGCAACGCCGGTGAGTCTTTGCTTTGCTACAATAGGCTTCTCATATATCACAGTATGGAAGTATGGAAAAGCACAGATTGTTTAGTCTGGGTCACTAGAATATACAAATTCTCCCTATCAGCAGTACAAAGATGGATTGTTTTCTCTACTTGTCCACAGAGGGAGCCAAAGAACTATATATGCAAATCATAGTTTGGAAAAGAAGAGGTTAAGAGGAGACAAGATAGCAGTCTCAATGAAACAGACTGCCTAGGGAGGTTGTGGAAGCTCCTTCATGGGAGGCGCTCAAAAGGATGCTATAGAGCCATCTTCTTGGGTGGTTTAAACACAACAAATCCTGAAGATTAGGCTAGGTGATGCTTGTGGTCCCTTCTGACCCCATGAGTCTATGTCAGCAACAGGTAAGAACTCATCTTTAGCTCTTTCTAGAGGTTAAGTGAGAGAACTGAAGAGCTCTTGTTCCCATAAAACTTCTAAACCAGGGTTTACATCTGTAACCCATCTCTAAAATTATGCATAATCTGAAATATTGCATATCCTTCAGTTTCATTTGGTTTGACCTGAAATTAAGTGGGGTTATGCTTTTGTGAAACTTGTTGGTTTCTCTTTGAACACTTTTTATACTAACAATTTCTGTGGTTTTTGGACTATGTGGATTTGTAGCCCCCAAATTTCACTTAGATTTAGGACTCTGAAGAGAAAAAATCCACTGACATTAACCAGGTTTTGTGTTGGAATTATGGTTTGGATGCAGAGTTGCATCTCTGTCAAGGTTCATTCTAAAACAGAACAATGATCCCTTAAATCGTCCAACAAACATGATCTGTTGAAATTTGAAATTAACCTGAAACACATGTTGAGTTTGAAATGGATTTGAGTTTTGCTGGGAACATTTCACACAACTTAGTTATTCTATATTTATATCCAGTTTATCTTAAATTATTGCAATCTTGAATAGACTTGATATTTTGTACAGTGCTTCTGTTTAGTCAATGAAGTACTTAAATACAGAAATGTTAGCTCTGCTCAGTCAGTTTTTTGTGCTATTTTGATATTGCAGAAAACACTTGAAGTAAGAGTGATGTGACTAGACTGCTTGGAAATGTAGTGTGACTTCTGATCTTCCCCTGCTCTATGCTTACATAGTTAATGTTGCTAGGCAACAGTTGCATTATGCTAAAAAAATACAATAAATTATGTGGTGTTGGACTTATTGCCATGCAATACGTGAATTTACAATGGTGCCTTTGGGTTTTTAAGGCGTAGGAAATTGTCATTCAGTCTTAATGTTCTTAGAGACCAGACTTCCTTTGCTGATGTATGTTTGTGGTTTTGCATAGATAAAAATAATTTAAATGTTTCTCCTGTTCCATTGCAACTGTTCCATGCACTACTCTGTAGCTTTTTGGAAAATAGTCTGAAAGTATCATCAGTGTTCTTATGAAAAATAAGAATTGAATTTTTTTGCTGGTTTATATATCCCATTTGATATATCTTAATTGACAGAAGTACTTAAATTTACACTTAAGATTCATCCACGCAATTAGAATTTTGGTTATTTAAAAAAAAAAAGTCACTGCCAGCTCTATTGTAGCGGTGAGTGTCCCAAGTTTGCTTCAAAAGTTCTCTTGAAGGTAGCATATGTGCTGTTAGAACCATCTGGCTCCTTCTGAATATAACTTGTATGACTATAAATAATCACATGCATATGTGCACTCTTTCAGAAATGTGTGTTCCTCAAACTATTTAAGATAAATTATTTCTTCTACTCCAAGTGCTTCTGCCAGGCGTTCCTGTTCTTTTGTTAATATTCTTATGAATTATTGGAGAAAAAGCAGCAACCATTATGAGCGCCAAGAAGCGCCAAAAAAAAAAAAGTTGGAAAACATAAACTCTTTGGGCACATGAAATCAGTGACTTCAGGTTTCTTTTTGTTTTTCTTCAGTATGTTTCAGAATCTGAATTAGCCATTTCAGGCGTCACTGTGTTGAACTACAGTTTTATACTGTAGTACATCAAAGCACACTATGGAACACTTTAGTGCACAGTAGTGAGGTCTACATGGCCATTTAGGCCTTGTCTACACTACAAGACTATTTCGAATCTACTTAAGTCGAATTTGTGGATTCGACCTTATGAAGTCGAATTTGTGTATCCACACTAAATACACTAATTCGAACTTCTGAGTCCACATTAACAGGGCCGGCATCGACTTTCGAAGCGGTGCACTGTGGGAAGCTATCCCACAGTTCCCGCAGTCCCCGCTGCCCATTGGAATGCTGGGTAGAGCTCCCAATGCCTGCTGGGGGAAAAAATGTGTCGAGGGTGGTTTTGGGTAACTGTCATCATTGAACCGTCAATCACGCCCTCCCTCCCTGAAAGCGCCAGCGGGAAATCTGTTCGCGCACTTTTCTGGTCGGTTACAGCGCAGACGCCACAGCACTGCGAGCATGGAGCCCGCTGCGATCATCGCTGCACTTATGGCCGTTGTCAACTCCTCGCACCTTATCGTCCACCTCTTCCACAGTCAGCTGCTGAGAAATCGGGCGAGGAGGCTCCGGCAGCGCGGTGAGGAGAGTGGCGCAGACCTCTCTCAAAGCAGGGTACGCCGCGCAGTGGAGATCATGGTGGCAATGGGTCAAGTTCATGGTGTGGAACGGCGATTCTGGGCCCAGGAAACAAGCACGGACTGGTGGGACAGCATAGTGCTGCAGGTCTGGGATGAATCACAGTGGCTGCAAAACTTCAGGATGCGTAAGGGCACTTTCCTTGAACTCTGTGACTTGCTGGCCCCTGCCCTGAAGCGCCAGGACACAGGGATGCGAGCAGCCCTGAGTGTGCAGAAGCGAGTGGCCATAGCCCTCTGGAAACTTGCCACGCCAGACAGCTACCGGTCAGTAGCGAACCACTTTGGCGTGGGCAAATCTACCATGGGGGTTGCTGTGATTCAAGTAGCCCACGCAATCGTTGAGCAACTGCTCTCAAAGGTAGTGACTCTCGGAAACGTCCAGGTCGTCATAGATGGCTTCGCCGCGATGGGATTCCCAAACTGCGGTGGGGCTATAGATGGGACTCGCATCCCTATCCTGGCACCAGCCCACCAGGCCAGCCAGTATATTAACCGAAAGGGCTACTTTTCAATGGTGCTGCAAGCACTGGTGGACCATAGGGGATGTTTTACCAACATCTTCGTCGGGTGGGCGGGCAAGGTTCATGATGCGCGTGTGTTCAGGAACTCTGGTCTGTTTAGATGCCTCCAGGCAGGAAATTTCTTCCCGGACCACAAAATAACGGTTGGGGATGTGCAGATGCCTACAGTCATCCTCGGGGACCCAGCCTACCCGCTAATGCCCTGGCTCATGAAGCCCTATACAGGCGCCTTGGACAGTGAGAAGGAACTCTTCAACTACCGGCTGAGCAAGTGCAGAAGGGTGGTGGAGTGTGCTTTCGGACGTCTTAAGGGGAGGTGGCGGAGCTTACTGACTGGCTCGGACATCAGCGAAAAGAATATCCCCGTAGTTATTGCTGCTTGCTGTGTGCTCCACAATGTCTGTGAGAGCAAGGGCGAGACCTTTTTGGCCGGATGGGAGGTTGAGGCAAATCGCCTGGCTGCTGTTTACGCTCAGCCAGACACCCGTGCCGAAAGAATATCCCAGCGGGAAGGGCTATGTATCCGGGAGGCTTTGAAAACAAGTTTCCTCGGAGAGCAGGGTAACCTGTGACTCTCCACTTGATTTTTAGAGAAGCTGATCCTGGGCCTGTGTCTCTATGTATTGAGTGAGATCTGCGGTTACAGACCCCGTTCTCCAAGTTTCCCCCACTTCCCAAACACGTTTTAAAACAAATTAAACGGAACAGTTATTGTTAATAAATCTTTCTTTTACTTTGCATTTCTGTTCAGGGTTTGAAACATGGACGCATACTGTGCTGGGTACGGTGTGCACTGATGTACAGACCGCTTGTACAATACAGGACGGACAGCCTCCTGCTCCTACTTAGGTCTCTGGGGTGGGGGACGGTTTCAAGTGGTTGTGCATGTAGGGGTGGGTCTGCAGGAAGGGGCGAGTGGTGCCGTCTTTGGATAGGGATTTGGATGCAGGCTCTGGGCTGTGGGTTTGGGCGTAGGAAGGGGTGAGGGGTGTGGTGGAAGGGTGAGTCCGTGGATGAGGGCTCTTCTTGGGGCTCAGGGCAGCGGAGAGGATCGCGCCTACAGTGGAAGTGCATGGTAAGGGCAGCATGACTTAACATTAGGGGGTGGCAGGCGCTAGGACCGTGGACAAGCGTACACATCACAGAATGACCCGGGGCAGCATACACCACACAGAGTGACCCTGGTGACTACTGACTGCAGTCTGTGTGTGCCCTGCAGTTGATCCTGCCCCCGATAGTCTGTACCCTGCTAATGTAGGCTATCCCGTGCAATTATAAATCCCCTGCCCCCCCCACATACACACAGTCTTCTGACACGAAAGACGTGACGGAAAGAGTGAACAACAGCAAACAGCTTTTATTAATCTACTACAGAGTGGGGTGATGAAACTTGGATTTGGGACTCGGTGATCCTGTAAGGGAAGCGCTTTGACACAGTTATAGCGTCAGAGGTGTGTGGTACATTAGCGCTCAGCTGTGGTGCAGTGACAGTTCTCACAGCCCCTACCGCCCCTCCGTCTTGTAATTTTCGGTGAGGGGGGGACAGGACTTTGTGGCGGGGGAGGGCGGTTGCAGATGCAGTGCAGGGGGGCTCTCTCCTCCTGCCTGCGGTCCTGCAGAACATCAACAAGGCGCCGGAGCGTGTCCGTTTGCTCCCTCATTAGCCCAAGCAGCGTTTGAGTTGCCTGCTGGTCTTCCTGCCGCCACCTGTCCTCCCGTTCGCTGTGTGAGCGCTGCTGCTGAGAGAGGGTCTCCCTCCACTGGCTCTGCTGGGCCGCCTCAGCTCTGGAGCAGGCCATCAGTTCCGCGAACATCTCGTCCCGAGTCTTTTTCTTTCGCCGCCTAATCTGAGCCAGCCTCTGCGAGGGGGATGCCGGGGCAGTCCGGGAAAGACCAGAAGCTGTGTGATGGGAAACAGTAAGTGATTTCCTTGAACAGATACATGTTTGCGAACAGTGAACACAGTGTAGTCAGTTTCTCTGAACAAGACCATACAGGGCACCAAGTTCCACGAGATCTCAGGACAAGTTCGAGATTTCGGAATACGCTCTCATTGGCGGCGCCATTGCACAGGAGAGCGGACAAGCGGGGAGAGACAGCTGAATCCGTCTCGCAGACAAGCCTTAAAGTAGATAATGCTTATCAGTTAGTGGATAGCTGTGCTCTCCTGCTAAAGGCAATCTGGAAAGCAGAAAGGCTGAGCCTTTTCCAGCCCCTCCCGCCAGTGCACAGGAAAGATCAATGTATGCTTGTTCTCTGTGGCCTCCAGCACGTGGCTGTTAAGCGAGGGTCGTTGTTATGCAACCTAATTGTAAACCATTAACAGTAGTAACAATACACTAATTGCCCTACTTAGATGCAGCCTGTCCAGAACGACATCACCCTGAGGCGGGTCACTAGGAGTCAGAGAGAGCGGATGCTAAGGGAAGCCCTGCACAGACCAGGACCATATGCAGCAATGCTGGTGGAGGCGATGATTCCTCAGTACATTAGGATGTCCTGGCGCGGAAGAGTGTGCTTCCACGGAGCACCCAATAAGGCACCTCTCCCCAGGAACCTCCTGCGGAGGCTTTTCGAGCAGCTCTCTGAGAGCTTTGTTGAACTGTCCCCAGAGGATTATTGTTCTATCCCTATATGTGTGGACCTACTTTTTATATAGTTAGACATTTAAAAATTTTTATATAGTATTTCTATTTTTTCTATACCTGTTTTTTAAAAAATAAATGTTTCCATGTTTATAGCACTTACCGCCTGATCCTTCCCCTGATTCTGAGTCCGGGTTAACGGCCGGGGAGGGTTGGGAGGGGATCTCTGTGAGGGTGATGAAGAGATCCTGGCTGTCAGGGCAAGCGGTATCGTGTTCGCTGTCGCCTGCGCCGTCCTCCACAAACCCTTCCTCATCTTCCCCATCGGCGAACATCGCCGAGGAACTGTCCAGGTACACTATGCCATCGTCGGAGTCCACGGTCACTGGTGGGGCAGTGGTGGCAGACCCACCGAGAATGGCATGCAGTACCTCGTAGAAGCGGCATGTCTGGGGCTGTGCTCCGGAGCGTCCGTTTAACGCTCTGACTTTTTGGTAACCTTGTCTCAGGTCCTTGACTTTCACGCGGCACTGCATCGCATCCCGGCTGTATCCTTTCTCTATCATGGCTTTGGAGACCTTCTCGAAGGTCTTTGCATTCCACTTGTTGGAGCGCAGCTCCGAGAGCACAGACTCCTCGCCCCACACAGTGATCAGATCCATGACTTCCTGGTCAGTCCATGCTGGGGACCTCTTTCTATTCTTGGATTGCCCGGACTCCTCTGCTGGAGAGCTCTGCATCGTTGCAGGTGCTGCGGAGCTCGCCCCGATGTCCAACCAGGACGTCAGATTCAAAGTGCCCAGACAGGAAAAGGAATTCAAATTTTCCCGGGTCGTTTCCTGTGTGGCTGATCAGAGCATCCAAGCTCGGACTGCTGTCCAGAGTGTCAACAGAGTGGTGCAGTGTGGGATAGCTCCCGGAGCTACTAAGTTTGATTAGCATCCACACATAGCCTAATTCGAGCTAGCCATGTCAAATTTAGCGCTACTCCACCTGTTGGGGTGGAGTACCAAATTCGAACTAAAGAGTCCTCTAGTTCGAATTAAATGGCTTCCTGGTGTGGACGGTTGACCGGTTAGTTCGAATTAACGCTGCTAAATTCGACTTAAAGTCCTAGTGTAGACCAGGCCTTAGTGGGTGGCAGGCTAGTGTGCTATACATTTACACTCTGGCTTGCTGCTTGCTAAGTCTCTGTGCAGACAGGCCCTAAGAGATTGGTTCTGATCTCAAATCTGTACATGCATGGCATCAAAAATAGAATAAATGTAAGACTTGTCTACACGAACACTTAGTTTATGGCAAGCCAGGGTGTGACTCTCCTGCCCTAAACTTCCATGCACTTAACTGTCTCAGTGTATGCCAGCAGGGTCCACAAAAAGTTCCATAGTGCACTTTTCATCTATTTGCGTTTGATCTACCCTGCTTTGAAAGTGAACTGCAGAACTTGTAGTGCACATGAGCAGGATCCATATGGACAGTGTGCAGATGGTGAGTGCATTGTATATTCACACCCAGCTTGCCATGAACTAAGTGTTCATGTATACAAGCTGTATAGTCTGAAAGGCTAGGACCAGCCTTAACACTGACCTCTTTTTCTTTGGAAGATCTATTTCTAGAAAAGGGCCTGATCCTGCAACTCTTGCTCACCTAAATAGTCATCATTTACCTAGTAGAACTAGTGACTATGGGACTAGTCACATAGCCATGACTACTTTATGTGAAGAAAGGTTACTTGTCAAGTCCTTAATTCAGTTTAATAATGGAGCTGTTTTTCAAAAATAATGAAAATGGGTCATGGTTTTATTTTTTTACAGTACCTTTTTGTTTTGTTTTTAAGTTAGAGGGCTAAGTTAAGTGGAAAAATACTGCGCTCAGGGACATCATTCAAACCAGTGACTTTTCATGGAGGATTTTATATCCATAATGAATGGGTTGCATCCATCTACAGTACACAACCTCTTTATTTCTTTTATATATATATATATATATATAATCAGCTTTTTCATGGTCAATATTCTTCATCTAATAAGACTATACAAATACCATTTCATGCAATTCAGTTCAACTTTTTCAGAAGTAATGTGGGGAATCGATTAATATTTCTTATATAACTGTATAATTGTTACATTTGATGTTTCAATTAAGTAAAAGGCCTCTCCCATTGTCTTCTAAGATGTACCACTGTTGAAAAGCCAACATAAAGTATGCTTCAATGAGACACCAGTTATGTTCCAATTTGTAATGGTCATGTTTTGGTTTACTGTTGAGCTATGAGTAACTTCAAAGTTTCAAAGCCATTACACACATTGAATCTATTTCCCCATGTTAAGTAGCCTCACACCTTCTTGTCAAACTGTCTGTAATGGGCTATCTTGACTATCACTACAAAAGTTTTGTTTTTTTTTTTCTCCTGCTGATAATAGCTCATCTCAATTAATTAGCCTCAAAGTTGATATGGTTACTTCCACCTTTTCATGTTCTCTATGTATATATATCTCCTTACTATATGTTCCATTCTATGCATCCAATGAAGTGGGCTGTAGCCCACAAAAGGTTATGCTCAAATAAATTGGTTAGTCTCTAAGGTGCCACAAGTACTCCTGTTCTTTCTGCAGATACAGACTAACATGGCTGCTACTCTGAAACCTACAACTTGAATGGAAACGCATGTACACTCAAAGTTAAAAATGTCTGTAATTGCAGAAACATGATTTAGAAAGCATGCATGCGTGCGTGTGCACACACAGTCTTCACAGTACAGTTAGCTTGAGTTATACTAACTCTCTTCCCATCCACATGCAAAAATGTCAAATTCGAGTTGAGCAGTGCTTTCAACTTAAGCTTAGGCTATGGCTACACTACAGTTCAAGTTGACATAAGTTATGTCACTTGGGTTTGAATTAGCCACCCTCCCAAGTGACATAATTTATGCCGACTTAGTGCTGTCCACATGGGTGCTTATATTGGTGGGAGAGCATCTCTTGCTGATATTCCTACTGCTGCTCAGCAGGGGCCTGGAGTAATTAAGCCAATGGGAGAGCTCTCTCCTGTCATCTTAAATCACCTCCATTAGATAAATTACAGTGGCACCACTGTACACTCTCTCTAGTGTAGCCATAGGCTCTGTTGGCCCATCACTATAGATGTGGGCTGAAACACGAGCTAGTAATGCAATGGGGATGCAACACCAACACAGATTACAACTTGTCCATAGCTAATCGAATCACTGTGTAACAGAGTCTTGTTTTGAAATGTGGTCACTCTCACTAAAGCTAGGTTAGCTTGAGGGTAATTTTTGACTGTGCTAACTTGAACTGCATCGCAAGCTATGTATTGCCGATATAGCATACTGATATGAGTCTACTTTTCAATATGCTTTTGTTAACAAACATCAGAAATTAATTCTTAGATTCATTGGTGTCCTGTTTACTCAGAATATCTTCATATATAGTACGTTGGTACTTTTCACTTAAGGGCTCTCTTCAGTTACCATTCCAAGGCCCCTAATCTTGCGAAGAATTGTTCATGTGATCCCCCTGAAGTCAAGTAAAGTTAGGACGTGTAGACTTGTCTAACTGTCCTATAAAGGACTGAAAATTGTGAGATAATAGGATTTTTTGTCCAATAAGCATGAAGTATATTGGCTCTTCTCAATAAGTTGTATGAAAATGCCATGCTGATTGCTGCAATAGATATTTATGAGGAGGTCCTTTTTGTGTCAGAACTTAAAATAAATAAATAAATTATACTGATTTGGGATTTAGCCAAAAACAGCTGTCTTCAGAATTTTACAAACATACATTAATTTAAATGAGCTCTAAGTATCTCAACTTCTGTAACAGAGTAAATCTCCAAATAACAATGATCTTTGTATGGCAGTATGTTGGTAGCTTTGATCTGAAGCCATGCGTTAGCAATAGTTTATTGTGGAAAGAATGTAGAGTTCAGAAGCAGTTCTGAGCTGTAGATTTAATATGATGTCTGGAATGCAGTTTTGTCAGCTTATCTATGCAAAATAAATATAAGTACCTTTTATAAATATCTAAACTTTTAAATGAAGAGGCAGATTTTTTTTTTTTACACTTGGCGAGAGATGAATACTATTCTGTATAATTCTACCTATCTGAGTTAGGGGTAAGTCTTGCCTCTCCTACTTTGGGTCAAAGGGCCCTGGCAACAGCAGAATCAATGTGATTTTGCTTTGTTTGGAGCAAGGGAGGATACATGGAGCTTGCAAAGGGGTTTTACACTCTGAATGCCATGGACCATATTGCTCATATGGGCTCTGTACATCCAATTATGAACAGGAAGTTAAATGTATTGAGGAATGATCAGTGGCTCTGCAATTACAGAATTATTGGCCATTTCCTGTGTCCATGTGGCAATAGTTACCAAGGTAACCAAAATGAAGGCAACTGGTGCATCTCTGCAACCACTTTGTAAAGAGGCCTTTCCATGAGCACATCTTAGATACTCATGCAACAGAATGGCAAGCCTTAGGCAGCAGGGGGTGTATTCAATTTGTTGATCATTTCAAATAATCTTTAAACTCTGTGTTATATGCCTGACATAATACTAATAGATGTTGCTGTAAATGGAATGTCTGGAACCAATTCAAGAGCCTCTCTAGATATAAAAAAACAGGAGTACTTGTGGCACCTTAAAGACTAACAAATTTATTTAAGCATGAGCTTTCGTGAGCTGCAGCTCACTTCTTCGGATGCATAGAATGGAACACACAGACAGGAGATATTTATACATACAGAGAACATGAAAAGGTGGAAGTATGCATACCAACAGGAAGAGTCTAATCAATTGAGATGAGCTATCATTAGCAGGAGGGAAAAAAAACTTTTTGAAGTGATAATTAAGATGGCCCATAGAAGGTGTGAGGAGAACTTAACATAGGGAAATAGATTCAATTGGTGTAATGACCCAACCATTCCCAGTCTTTGTTTAGGCCACAGTTAATAGTATCTAGTTTGCATATTAATTCAAGTTCAGCAGTTTCTCTTTGGAGTCTGTTTTTGAAGTTTTTTTGTTGCAAAATTGCCACCTTCAAGTCTGTCACTGAGTGGTTAGAGAGGTTGAAGTGTTCTCCCACTGGTTTTTAAATGTTATGATTCCTGATGTCAGATTTGTGTCCATTTATTCTTTTGCGTAGAGACTGTCCGGTTTGGCCAATGTACATGGCAGAGGGGCATTGCTGGCACATGATGACATATATCACGTTGGTAGATGTGCAGGTGTACGAGCCCCTGATGGCGTGTCTGATGTGACTAGGTCCTATGATGGTGTCACTTGAATGGATATGTGGACAGAGCTGGCATCGGGCTTTGTTGCAAGGATAGGTTCCTGGGTTAGTGTTTATGTTGTATGGTGTGCGGTTGCTGGTGAGTATTTGCTTCAGGTTGGGAGGCTGTCTATAAGCGAGGACTGGCTTGTCTCCCAAGATCTGTGAGAGTGAGGGATCATCTTTAAGGATAGGTTGTAAATCTTTGATGCGCTGGAGAGGTTTTAGTTGGGGGCTGTAGGTGATGGCTAGTGGCGTTCTGTTATTTTCTTTTTTAGGCCTGTCCTGTAGTAGGTGGCTTCTGGGTACTCTTCTGGCTCTGTCAATCTGTTTTTTCACTTCAGCAGGTGGGTATTGTAGGTTTAAGAATGCTTGATAGCGATCTTGTAGGTGTTTATCTCTGTCTGTGGGATTGGAGCAAATACGGTTGTGTCTTAGAGCTTGGCTGTAGACAATGGATCGTGTGGTGTGTCCGGGATGGAAGCTGGAGGCATGAAAGTAAGTATAGCGGTTAGTGGGTTTCCGGTATAGGGTGGTATTTATGTGACCATTGTTTATTAGCACAGTAGTGTCTAGGAAATGGACCGCTTGTGTGGATTGGTCTAGGCTGAGGTTGATGGTGGGATGGAAATTGTTAAAATCTCGGTGGAATTCCTCGAGGGCTTCTTTTCCATGAGTCCAGATGATGATGTCATCAATGTAGCGCAAGTAGAGTAGGGGCGTTAGGGAACGAGAGTTAAGGAAGCGTTGTTCTAAGTCAGCCATAAAGATGTTGGCATACTGAGGGGCCATGCGGGTACCCATAGCAGTGCCACTGACTTGAAGATATATATTGTCCCCAAATGTGAAATAGTTGTGGGTGAGGACAAAATCACAAAGTTCAGCCACTAGGTTAGCCGTGATATTATCGGGGATACTGTTCCTGATGGCTTGTAGTCCATCTTTGTGTGGAATGTTAGTGTAGAGGGCTTCCACATCCATAGTGGCCAGAATGGTGTTTTCTGGAAGATCACTGATATATTGTCATGAGCTTACATGTTCAAGAGCTTGCATGTTCAAACTTACTTGAGGCCAGTGCTACCAAATGGTAGATGCTAACTCTCAATCATAGTACATCTGACTCACTTTCTTCTCAGTGTTTTGCGTTTCAGTCTTGCAAATGTGATGACTGCCATCTAGGCAGACACAGAGGGCGTGAAATAGGGACATCCAGAGCTAAAACCATGGGTGTCAACACCTTGAACCGAAAAGCCAGGCTCTCAACAGAGGTGTTGGAGGATCACATCCTTTATAGATGAGGCACATGGGGAGACACAATATCCACTGACCAGTGGATTACAGGAAAATCTAAGCTTTACTTTTTCAGCAGCTTTGGCATCACTGCTTTCAGAATACTGTGTGCAAGGCAATACAGTGCTTATTCACAAGATTTAAGGTCTGTAAGCTCCCAGCATCCCCTCTCCTTCCCTTGATATTGGTGGCAACTGAGGGCACTCAGTACACTTTGTTGTCTTGTCTGTTTTAAAGCACTTCCCAAATTCTCAGTGGGATTTAGGGGGATGTACCCTGGATGCACTTAAGTGCTCAGAGCAAGGGATAGCTAGAATGCCACTGCCACTCTCCCTCAGTCCTCTTCCCATGGCCCTTTGTATTCATTTCATTGTTCATTTTGTCAAAGCCCTTTGGTTTAATTCACTAAAAATCTGTATGCCATTTGTACTTCAAATCCAAATTTATATTAAATGCTGTCTTCCCCCCCACCCCCGACATTTGTTTGTTCGTTTTTAATTGCACTGACAATTGGATCTAACGGTGGGTGTGTGGGTGGGTGTTTTTTTTAAGTGTGTGGGATGGATGTTCCATTTGCTTCGTAAATTACTCAAACTCTTTATAAAGACAATAAAATGGCCTATAGGTTTTTCATGTTGATCATGTTTTTAATTACGCCCTCTTTTTCTCCTGGGGCTGATATTCTTAGGATATGAGCAGTAATTGTAGGGTATTGTATGGTACTGTACTTCAGCAGTGACCAAAGAGCCATGCAAATCAAAGTGATGACATCTACTAGCCAGGATGAATAAGTATGACTCTATTTACAGTGTCCCTGTTGGGTCTACCAAATTAATTGCTTTGTCCTAATTTTCTTAAATGCCTGACTCTCTGGCCACCTGCTTAGCTGCCCAGAGGCATCTTCCAGTGGAAATGATAATGAGCTGGCTTGAGGCATGTACATCTCAAGAATCCTTCCCAACCAGAGCTTTTGCTTTGTTGTCACCCTGTCCTCTAAATTCCATAATATGTTTTAGGTCTCAATACCCTCCTGTTAACACCTCTGTTCCCACCTAGCCTCACTGTTCCTGTACTGCTTCAGTTCCTACTTACTTAAAATACAATGACAGATCTCAGAAATATCTGATATTTGCATCCTAAAAAAAATTGTCGCACTAAATATAGTTCAATACATTTTGTTTTTTTAAATATTCTGAAGCCCCCAAGTTAAGGTAAAAATACTTATCATGATTGATGGCAATATAACGTGCATCCCATTCATGCTATTTGCCAGCTAACGTCCCCTGCGTGATGCTGAAGATTCACTTCATATATCAAAAACATTTTTAAATTGAATCTAGAAAGCACTAGATGATTAGAAGGGAAAGGTATGCTATTCTCCATATTTCATATGCTTTGTTGCCATATCAAACACTTAAGCACACTAGTTAGTTAGTAATTGAATATGCTAAATAATTTAATGGAACTTTATAATTGGAAATTAACAAAAGCACTTAAAGTCCATATATCGATATTTATGTTTTAACTTGGAACAGCTACTGAAGGATTAGGTATGCATCACATCACCTTGAACCTTGCAGAATGCTATATTAATTACTAAATTGCACACATGCACACTTAGTCTTTCTTATCCATGAGATAGAATTCATCTGATAGTAAGAATGGAACTATTGTCTTTGAAGCGCATACATTCACAGAACCCATCAGGATTGTGATCAGTTTGATTTCCCTCCTGATGTTTTCAATCACTGGAATGTCCATACCACAACCTCTGTTTCATTCCCTGTTGAAAGTGCTCTATTTTTTCCTATTTTTAACATTTTTCTGCTTATTTTGATTTAACCTCATATTGCTGTTATTTCCCAGTTTAATGAACACTTACAACCTATTTACTTATTGTAAGGGACCACAACAAAGTCCTACCCATATGGAACAAGCCTGCTTTTCAGATTAATTGCATCTCTTGCTTGTTTAAATTTTATGGCACAATGAAATCGGTTTAGTCTAAAGGGGGGCGGGGGTGGAGAATATGCTTTGTTTTGTTTTTAGTTCAGTAACCTGTCTTCCTTCCTCTTCTATTTTTGGATCTTAGTAACACATTTTAATCATCATCATAAATCTATAAAACGACTTGTGGAGTGACATTAGCACAAAGCACATATGGATCATTGTAAAATATCTCCCTGAATTTCTATGGGTGTGAATTCATCTAGAGTTGTGCCTATTCTGTGCATTACAAAAATAATTCTTCTGTTCAGTGTGAAGTTTAATTTTTAAACAAATTTAAAAAAAGTTTTCCTTTACATTAGTTCTATAATTTTTCACATGCCACGCTCAAGATCAAACTTATGCAGATCTCTTTGTAAAGAATCTATGCCTCTCTCCTGATTTTATGGGCTTACTTTATTTGTGGGTGGGGAGCATAGTGAAGCACAGTGGAGTATAAAATTATGTGCAAAAAGAAATGTAAGTTGACTACTAGGAAAGAAATTATCATTCCTGTTTATAAAATGGGATCTACAATCTAACCTTTGACTTTTCAAGCTTTCTTCACCAACGCGCGCACACACTTTCACTTATGTACATTTGACCTTTTGACTGTGTGCCACTTTAGCTGTGGATTAATTATTGATTTCTCTCGAGTCTTGATGCTGCAAAAGAACAAAATTCTTTATTTTATTTTTCAAAATATGTGTTACTTTGTGTGGAGTTCCTTGTTTCTCCCTGACATTATCAAAATGATACTGGGCAGGAAAATAACTGTAATTAAAAGACTAACTCTGGCTTGCATCCAAATGGAATAGTCTTGTGAAATATCAGATACATCACTGAAGTAAGAAAGAAGAAGCCCTGTAGGTGAGACGTTATTTATAATATAAAAGTTTTTTTTTCTTCTTTAATAATATTGGGTGGAGAAATATTTTTAGTAAAATAGTTTGTATTTCTCTTAAACTTTTACTTTATCTCAGACAGCCTTTTAAATTAATGGGGCCTTATAAATCTCTTGTGAGCTAAACAGGTTATGATCTCCTCCTTTTTACAGATTATGTAAAATTGAGGAGAGAAGTTCAAGCCAAAAATTTTCCAACTTGAGTGTCTAAACATAGGCATCTAAATGTAAGTGAGATATGGAAAATGTTTTTATATGGATTTTGACTTCCAAACTTAAAAATTATGCCTTAAATAATTCAGTATTTCCCACAGTCAATTTGTTGATCTGCTGTGTTTTTTCTCAGATTGTCCATGAATAGATTATGATCAACAACTTCAAAAGTGACAAGTGGTTTTTCACTGCCTTAGTCTGTGACTGCCCAACTTGAGACCATGTTTTCAGGAAATGGGTATTAAACCCTTTTTTTGAAAATCAGGCCCCTTTATGTTGTCTCAAGCTGGGCATTTAAAGATTGAGCTATCCAAAATTGCTAGTCACTCTTGAAATTCTAAGTCCATGATTTTTACTACTTTTTCAGTAAATTGATTTCATGATCCTAATGGCCCAATGAGGAGTTTGACTATTTGAAGCTAGGTACTACCATAAGTATTTGCTATTCATAATAACTGTGAGAGCTTAGTGTCTTTTTTTTTTAATGGTATAATTTTTGTTTTCTGAATGTACCAGAAGTGCTTACCTTACATTGGCCAAATTTGCTGGTTTGCATGTAAGCATGCATATTCATATCATATAAGCTCCAGCCTTGTGTGAGAGAGAAACTGATCTCACCAACATTAATAACAAAAAAAGTTAGTAAAAAAGGGTACAAACATGGTCTGATTTTATTTTTTAATGGAGATTCAGATTTACCAACATCTTTACAAATACTGTTTGTAGCTATTCACTGAGCTCCAGTCCAAAAATACCAGTCAGTGGTAAAGCCAGGGAGAGAACTCAGGAATCCTAGACTTCAGTCATGTATGGTAGCCTCTCATTTAATGTTTTGGAACAAGTCCAAAACTAGAGATTCATGAGATTGTGTGCAGACAACTGTAGTACTTTGTGTTGGATAGTAATCCATGATTAGCTTAATTAGCGCAAACAATATATTAATGCAACAGTTGCCATACTGGATCAAAGCCTGGGTCTATCTAGTACAATATCCTGGGTCTGTCAGTGGCCAATACCATATGCATCAGAGGAAGGTTTAAGAACTCCATAGTAGGCAGATGGGGTGGAAAAAATCTCCTCCCATGTTTCTAATAGAGACTGCTTTAAGTGCTGAATCACAAATTCCAAATTTTTGTTGGCACAAATTATGACAGCTCTGGATATTATCTTTAAATGTCCAATCCTTTTTTTTGAGTTAAGTTCTTGGTTTCAATTTCCTTCATCAATTGATTCCACAGTCTTTTGTTGTTGTTTCAAAATTGAAATGATTTTTTTTTACTGTATCACCTTTAATTACAAGAACAAGAGGGCATTCAATGTATCAGTTGAGCTCTAGGAGGGAAGTCACAAAAATTCCCTAATTTATATCACTTTTGGACAGTATAAATCCCTCTTTGTCCAGAAGTGACCTTAGTTTAAATGAGAATTATGGAATAGTTTAAAAAGAAGCTCCTGAATTGTTACATGTACATGATAATGTGAAAATCAGACCCCTAATGGACAACATCTTTAAAATATTGTTTTGGCGAAGAGGGAGGTGCTATTTGATGTCTGCAAATGGAATGTAACTTTTCCCTGTACTGAACTTCATATATGTTTTCACAAAACCAAGTAAATTGTTTGACAATCAACTGCATGATTTTAGAGTAAGATTGTTTGTTTAAACTGCAAATACCATGCAAGCTTATTGTCATAAAAGGGAAAAAGCTCAGTAGAAATCATTATCATGGGTTGATCACAAATGCTTCACAAGTAAACTGAATGTCCTTACAGATGGATGATAAATACTGATTCTGTGGGGAGCATTTATTTTTCTTCTGAATCTTTTATAGCGGGGGGGGGGGGGAACAGAATGAGAATTTTATATTAAGGATGTCCTTCCTGTCTCCCTCTCCCTGTTCCCTCTGAATCTCATTCAAACTTGAGTTTCCTTTCTTGGAAAGTAAAGTACCTGTTAGGCTCTACACTTCTTGATGGAGTTAGACCAGTGGTTCTCAAAATGTGGGTCAGGACCCCAAAGTGGGTGGCAACTCCTTTTTCACTGGGGTCGCCAGGGCTGGTGTTAGACTTGCTGGGTCTTGTGGGTGAAGCCAAAGCCAGAATCCCACTGCCTGGGGCCAAAGCCCAGTGGCTTCAGCCAAGGGTGGCAGAGCTCAGGTTACAGGTCTGCCACCTAGGGCTGAAGCCCTTGGGCTTCAGCTTTGGCCTCCCTGCCTAGGGTAATGGGTGCAGATTTTGGCTTTGTGCCCCCCATCCCTCCCAACTACACCCAGGCTGGTGTGGCTCAGGCAAGCTCAGGCTTTGGTCCCCCTCCTGGGGTCATGTAGTCATTTTTGTTAGAAGGGGAATGCAGTGCTATGAAGTTTGAGAACCCCTGCATTAGGCTATTTCTTTAGGTTTTATATTGTGAAGATGTTTGGAAAAAGTGACTGTAGAACTGAGAATTAGAACCCAAATGTGGAACTTTGCTCACCAATGTGAGCACTTACCCTTACACGGAGTCTCATGGAGTTCATGGAGCTATGCCCATGAGTAAGGGTTCACCAATATGAGTAAGTATTCCATAATCAGACTCTCTGAGGTGAAAATTACAGAATAGTTGCAAAGACTGCTCTTCGAACACCAACCCTAGCTATGGCCTGTGCAAAATCCCAAAGTTTAGCACTAGCTAAGTGTTTTCAGCTATGTACAGTATTATAAAGCAAAGTTGCATTCCTCCTCTGAGCCACATGTTGAAAATTTGTACTTAATGAGTTTTCATTCTAAGTATCCTGGGTTCATTCAGTGGTTGGTTGTACTGGCAGTGTCTTGGAATCTTTCTTAACACAGACTTTTAACATAACTTCATCAGGAATCTGTTCGGTTTTGGTTATTTCCAGTTTTATGCAAGACTGTGTAGCCATCTTGATTCTACTTAATCTGAGCTGATCTGCAGTTTTTTAGTCCCAGTTCTGTTCTCATCAGTTGACTTTTGTTTGATTATGGTTTCAGGGAATAGCTCTCATTGCAAGCAGTGTAGTGGATTGGCATGCTAGGAATAAAGAGGATGAATTAAAAATCAAAACATTATTTCTCTTGGCTATCTAGAAATTATTTCACTTTTATGATTTTTTTCCTTTCCCTTGTTCATATATAAACTTAAATTAAAATGAAACCAACATGAAATATTTGAGCTGGAGCCTTACATCTTCAGAGTCCATTTCATTGACACAAAGGGGGCAGTTTTATGGTGATCAACAGAAGATACTTTCTTTACACCCACAGTTCTTAATGAGTCTTATATGTAATGGGAGATGTTGCTTCAGCGTATGCCTGAAACACAAGCTGCTTCATCTTATTTCCTTTCTCTTTCTCCCAAATTAGTGACACGTTTCAAGTAAAAGTTCAACAGTGAACAAGGAAGGATTCATCCCTCGTGTTACAGAACAAGTGACATCCAGCTGACCCTTTTTTGTATCGGGGTAGTGAAGGCTCTTTTCTGGCAATTTGATCTATTGCAATAGCACCATCTTCAAGACTCTTACAGTCAGGGCTAAGGCAGAGCTTTCTGAATTAAAGTTGGACCACTGCTGAAAGTATGGATCTGGATCCACATTTAAAACATACCTAAAATGAGGAGGCATTTGGATCCAGGATTTTGTTTTATCCCCTTGTAGAGTTAGGGGCAAAGTATAGTACTGGAATCCAGACTGAATTATTGAACCAGCCACAAATTCCTCACATGAAAATAGGAGTGCTCACTGGTAATGGTGCAAAGTAGTTAGTGGAGGTGTTATCATTTTTTTACAAATTAAATGATCCCCACTGTTGCTCTGATTTATGTTACAAACAGTACATCACTCTCACCACCATGGCAACCACTTTTGTCTTGGCCAAACAAATAATTCAATTGTGGTGGTACTGGGGGTGCGTGGGGGAGATTTGGCTGTGTTCTATCACCTCAGTTGAGGACATTAAGCCAATTGTATTAAGGGGAAACTGAAAAAAAATAACTTCAAACAGCCACACTCAGATCAATTCCCTGGCTTCTCCCCTGCCATTCCCAGTATTTTCAGCAGCTTGGGTACTTTGAGTGTGCACCGGTGTGGGAAATAACACTGAAGTGGAAGGTCGTTACTCAAAGACATTACAGTGTGTCATGAACTCGGTCTCGGTGCTCTAAAACCATAGGTACTGACTCTGTGGGTGCTCTGGGGCTGGAGCGCCCATGAGGGGAAAAAATGGTGGTGCTGAGCAGTAACTGGCAGCCCTTCATCAGCTCCCCCCCATACCCTCAAAGATGTTCCAATAAGCTTCTTTCATAGACTAGTCTCCTTTCTAGTCTGGGCCCAATCCTTTCCCCGGTACAGCTCTTGTTAGTTCCAGCTCAGGTGGTAACTAGGGGATTTCTCATGACTGGCAGCCCCCTTTGTTCTGTTTCACCCTCTTTTATAGCTTTGTTACAAGGCAGGAATTTTTTTGTCTCTCTGGGTCCCCACCCCTCCTTCCAAATAGAAAAGCACCAGGTTTAAGATGGATTCCAGTACTAGGTCACATGTCCTGTGAGACATAGTGGGGAGGGATAGCTCAGTGGTTTGAGTATTGGCCTGCTAAATCCAGACTTGTGAGTTCAATCCTTGAGGGGGCCACTTAGGGATCTAGGGGCAAAAATCAGTACTTGGTCCTGCTAGTGAAGGCAGAGAGCTGGACTCAATGACCTTTTGAGGTCCCTTCCAGTTCTAGGAGATAGGTATATCTCCTATTATTATTATTATAATATATTATTTACCCCAAGCCTCCATTCTTTCTGACCTGACTCACAGGAACACAGGAAGGCTTACAAGTCAACAGAGCCATTTACAACCAATTGTTCTAGTTAATGGGAGCCATCAAGATCCTAAGCCACCATTAATGGCCTGCACTTTGCATAATTAGAATAGGACTTCAGAGTAATACTTCATATTTCTTGCCTCAGATACAAGAATGATACATTTATACAAATAGGATGAATACCACCTTACAAGAGACCTTTTGCATAAAGCATATTCCAGTTACATTATATTCACACTTAAACATATTTTCATAAAACGTGGAGTGCAATGTCAAAGAAGTCACCTGATCTTTGTTCTCCAACACCTTCGGCTTGCTGCTTGCAGAGGAGTGGGCCAAGCAGGGGTGAAAGTAACTCACAGGACTTACCGGCGTGGCCTCGTCCAGAAGAGGTCAATGGGTTCTGAGTAATTTATTGTAATCTATAAGGTTTTTTGAAGAGATTCCTTTGTCCTCCCCCGCACCATCGGCACACATCGAAAGGATTCTAGAAACATATAGCTTGGGTCTTTAGAGAAAACAGGGGGAAAAATTAAGCTGGAAAATGGAACAATATAGTCTGCGTACTGATTTAGTTCCCTGCTGGGGAGGGGGGGAATCCTGGCTCCACTGAAGGGAAGTTTTGCCTTTGACTTCAGTAGGCTTTGGATTTCATCCTAGGAATGTCTTTTCCAAGATTCTGGGGCTGGATTTGTTAAAACTGTCAAAACAGTTTAATTATATATGCATAAGACACAATTTTATTCCAGTATAAAACAGCTTAAGATGGAATTCTTATTGTTACTTTCAGCTCTCAAGTACTCTCAGCTTTCAAGTGTGAGACTGATAGTCTCTAAGTTCTTAAAATTCAAGTTTAAGGACCTTCATATACTATGGACATTTTCTTTTTTGTTAACCATGTATCCATATGTGGCAATTTAAACTTAAATCTTAATGTAATAGGTTACAATATGCAAAGAGGCTGCTACCATATATAAATCATTTTCCCAGGCAATAAATGAGAGGATTCCAGAAAGACTTTTACTACCTCTTAGTGTAGGACTTTATCCAGGAAAAATACCCTGTGGTGCAACATGAGAACTCTCATTCCTGCTGAAATAAATACATTTCCTCTTGTAAAACTCAGAGAAACTTAAATTAGGTCAGATATAGAATAAGATGATTCCAAAACTAGTTAGAGAAGAGAAATGTAATAAATCACTTTTTGCCAGTGTCAAATATTCACATGGGCTATAAATTGGAGAACATTATTTTTCCCTTAAGGTATCCAACTGGATCAGATTTCTCAAATGAAATCCATTTTCTGTCCGTAAAACCAATTGAAAATAGCTTGTGCTGATTTTGGCAGACTCTTCTGATTATATGAGGATTGGCTCAAGCAGTCCAGGTATAAAAGAGAAATATCACGTGACTTGCCAAATCCTGACCTATCAGCACACAGATTGGAACTTAACTGCCATTGACCTTAGCCTGAAAAAATTCAGTTACCCAGTGAGCAAAATAGTTCAGAAAAAGCTTTGCATCAGTTCAGACACACAATTGAAGCAAGCTATTACTAAGGGTATGTCTAAACTACCAGATTAGTTTGATTTAACTTAATTCGAATTTGTGGAATCGACCTTACAAAGTCGAATTTGTGTGTCCACACTAAGGACACTAATTCGACTTTGTGAGTCCACACTAACGGGGCCAGCGTCGACATTGGAAGCGGTGCACTGTGGGAAGCTATCCCACAGTTCCCGCAGTCCCCGCTGCCCATTTGAATTCTGGGATTTCCCCACTATGCATGCTGGGGGGAAAAATGTGTCGAGGGTGGTCTTGGGTAACTGTCATCATTCAACGTGCTTTTGGACGTCTCAAGGGGAGATGGAGGAGCTTACTGACTCGCTCGGATCTCAGCGAAACCAATATCCCCATTGTTGTTGCAGCTTGCTGTGTGCTCCACAATCTCTGTAACCACCCTCCCATGCCACAAAGTCACGTACCCCCCATCCACACAGAACATGGAAAACACCTCCCAGACCGACCAGGGTGCCTACTGACTTCACTGTGTGTGTGACCTGCTGTTGATCCTGCCCCCGTGTCTGTACCCTGGTAAAGGTGACTCTCCTATGCAATTAACAACCCCCTTCCCCCTTCACAGACAGTCTTCTTCTGTAGAAAAACTTGACGGAAATAATAATTAACAGCAAACTACTTTTAATAATCAACTACACAGTTAGGGGATGAAACTGGGATTGGGGCTTCGGTGAGCCAGGAAGGGAAGGACTTCTCAACATTTAGGGAATGAGAGCCTTCTTGTATTTGTGCACTCTGCAGGGGTGCAGTGACAGTTTTCACAGCCCCTGTCACCCCTCCTTCTTGTTACTTTGGGTGAGGGGGGTTTGGGACTTTGTGGCATGGGAGGGCGGTTACAGAACTTATGCAGCAGTCCTTGTCCCGGACCACAGAGCCACGCAGCAGGGGAATCTGTAACCATCCTCCCCTGCCACAAGGTCACGTAGCCCCCGCACACAGCGTCCCGAAAAGGAGGGATGGCAGGCTCCGTTGAAACAACCAGTCCAGGAGGGCGGTTGCAGATACAGTGCAGGAGGGCTCTGTCCTCCTGCCTGCAGTCCTGCAGAACATCCACAAGGCGCTGGAGCATGTCAAATTTTCCCTGGGCATTTCCTGTGTGGCTGGTCAGAACATCCAAGCTCGGACTGCTGTCCAGAGCGTCAACAGAGTGGTGCACTGTGGGATAGCTCCCGGAGCTACTAAGGTCGATTTCCGTCCACACATAGCCTAATTCGACATAGCCATGTTGAATTTAGCGCTACTCCCCTCGTCGGGGAGGAGTACAGAATTCGAACTAAAGAGCCCTCTAGGTCGAACTAATTAGCTTCCTGGTGTGGACGGGTGCACGGTTAAGTCGAATTAACGCTGCTAAATTCGACAAACTCCTAGTGTAGACCAGGCCTAATTTAAGGAAGTCTCAACTTTAATGAGAGAGAAACTTGGAGTACTATTATTTTTGAGTTACAGCCTATATAGACTCGATAATTATGAGAATTGATGTTCATTGATGGGATTATACTCAGAAAATGAGGTTGTCATAACATCTACACATTCCTATTTATTCTGGCACATCACCACTTCCTTAAAATGTTTTCTGCCTAAAAATCCTGAAATCCTTTTTGCTTAACTGGTTTCTTGGAGCAGAAGGGTATCTGATCCATTCAACTTCAGCATATCTTTTAGGAATAAATTGGCCAAATGCCTTTGGGTTTATTCTGAGATGGATTTAAGGATCCAGAAAAATGTGTGCAGTGGATGGGAGGTGGTGGAGGAAATTACGTTTTTCTTTTTCCCACAGTATATAGAAAGCTCTTCTTTAAAGCCAAAAGCATAGATTGATTTTTTTTTAGTTAGACTTCAGTACGCAGCTTATGAATCAAGCCTATACTACTTGTATAATTTCTAAAGTTTAGTTCATTTTTCATTATAGAAGGATACACTAGGCCTTCTCAGATCTATAAAAGTGCACTGGTTAGAAAATCTTAGGTTCTCTTGCAGTCAGACATGTTATTTCAGTGGTAGAAAAACAAAGCATGAGGATACATGGCATGTGTCAATAGTGTATGTGGGTGCAGCCTCAGTTGACAGATACTGTAGGGCATGTTTTCAATGTGTTATGTGTGGAATTAAGTGGCCAGGATTCATTAATAGGGACTGCACACCATCAGTATCTCCTCATGCACTACGGAGAATATGCCCCACTCCTCTGTCTTAAAGTGGTTGGGAGGCGGGTGAAGTAATGGCATTGCAATTGGAGGCTTATCCCACAATTTAAAATGGATTCATGGAAGCCTCAAATAAGGGCTGCTCAGCAGGCTTAAAATGGAAACTTTGATAACTGTCAGCCAACTTTTATCATGGTAAGATTAAATGGTATCTTGGGGCTGGACACTTGCAGTCTTTAGGAATCCAGTTTGCCTTGTGTTTTTTTGTTTTTGTTTTTTTAGATGGAGAAACATTTCACCCCTCTTTATCCTTCATATATCATGTCTATAGCTATATTTCATCAAGAACTGAATTGTCAGTGACTCCTCTGAAGCCAAAAAGTGTAAAAGAGAAATGACAAAATAATAATTTCCAGTTGCCATATGTGATCTAGTGTATAAGTTGTTCAGGCACCTCCTTGTTAAATACAACCCACTTCCTTCATCAACTCTCAAACAAGAAAATCCACTGGAATAACTGATAAAGAATATTTAAGTTCAAGTCAAACTTCAGTCTATTATGTCTACTTCAAGAATATAGTTTCTCAATTTATAGTAGTAAATTAAGAGTTAGCTGGTATCATGGAGGTAGTAGATCAGTGTTTGAAATCTGCTCAAACTGAAATACAAGTAATGTATGTGGAGCTATTGATCACAAAATCAAAATATTCTACAACTGTGATATAAAAGAACATACTTTAGGCCCAGCAAGAAAGAAAAATAAAAGCAGAAGAAACCCAACATGCCCATCTAAGGGGGAACCTTCCCAATGCTCCATAACACAGGAACTCATCCTATATATACTTACTTTTTCTCTCCCATTTAAAATTTATCTCCTTTGAGGGGAGTGGCACAGATTTTTTTCTTTGAAAATCCAGTAACAATGTTTCACTGTAGGTGATGTGCCTTTCTGTGAGAAATTCTAAGACATGTTTATGAGGGAGGCCAACCTACACAATCAAAATGGTCCCAACTGGCCTTTAAAATTTTAGAATTCACCCTCCACTCTTGCTGTTCTGATATTCAAGAAACTGTATGATACCTGAAATGCAGTATAAAGTGAAGATAATTTATTTCATTCATGTTCTACTACTAAAATTACAATTAATTAATTTTTGGTTGACTCAAATTATTTTTCACAGAAGAGAATTTCAAGTCTGCTCTATTGTGTACTTCCATATTATCAGTCACTTCTTAAGATAACATTTCTCTTCTCTGGACTGGTAAATTTGCTGTGAGACTTGGTGGGGAAAAATGAAATGACTTGTTATAATAAAGCTTCTGATTAGAAATGAAAGCATGACTTTGATCTAAAGTTACATGCCACTGAATATGTGGCATGATCATGTACTAAGAATATACCTGGAATTCTATTCAGATTTAAGTGAAAGTACTTGTGTGCTTCATAGTTCACTCTGAAATAACCATTTTCTCTGAACATGCAGGTTGTCAGCAGTTTAGTAGAACAGTGTGCATGTTGCTCTGTCCAGAAGTTCATACAACCAATAACTGATTTGCTCTTTAGACAATTGTCTACTTTGCTGTAGCTAAATGATTTTTCCAATGTGTATCTTTACTTAACAACATTTGTCTTTTTTTTTCCAGTTTTCTCACACTGAAACCTTAAATAATAACTCAGGTGCTGGTTTTAATCTTTCTTCTTTCTCTGTACTTTTATTAAACAGGAAATATTGAAGTGGATAGTATTTTGACTGCTACTGGAATTTCAATCCTTTATAAATGACTTTTTTTCTGGTTTTCTTTCTTTGGAGTCTCCTTTCAGAATCTGCCTTTCTTTGCTGTAAACACTGAAAAGGTTGCAGACCGTACAGTATAATTAGTTTTAAAACCTGTGGGGCCTGATTCTTCACTGCCTTGCATCTTGTGTAGCCCTTTGTACTTCCACAAAGTGGATGTAAACTGCCATCACCATGATTGGAGAATTCTGCATTGGTAGTATTTAACAATCTCTCTCCCTTTTTTTCACTCACTTTCTATAGGGGTAATAGATTGCAGAAAATGCCAGTAGGTGGAGAATGAGACTTGATGTTCAGAGCATCTATTTTAATGTAGAACTGACGGAACAACATAAAAATGTAAATGGTTCAAATTTTGACCTCAGATCTGAGGGCTTAGAGGGCAAGATTTAACTCTCTGCTCCTATTACTGTTTCTGAATTTTTCAGAGGGAATGAATTCAGTGTATGCATCTACAGTGGGAAGCACCTCCCAACAGTTAGCACATAGTGGGATCTGAGTTACTGCAGTATTTCGCTTTATCCAAAAGATAAAATGACTTCTCTTGCCACTGTGGCTAAATCCTAACTTTTTAATGGCAACTACTGCAATTTTTCTGCATTGCTTCTGTTACCAGTCTAGTATTGTCTTTTTAGATTGCCTTGAACTTGAAGAAAGATGCTATCATATATTAGGGAACAATTTTTATCATGCCTTATACATTAGATATTTAAAATTATTAAAGCTGCTTTCTGTGTGGTATCAAACTCAGTCTCCTGTACTTGTATGTGAAATAACAACTGGCTTTTAAAAGACTTTTTTTATAATTTCTCCCCTACTACAAAATGTAAATAAAATAGACAATTATAATGGTGCTGACCAATCTCGCACTATTTAGTTTTCACTATATGTAGCTTGCCCTTTATATTCAAAATGATAGTGTTATGAATGTGAAGCCAGTCTAGTCAACTGCATGGCTGACCATCTTAATGCGTTTTTAGTATTTCTTAAATCTATTAGTAGATATGACTTTTCATTAATAATATATTTGTTTGAAAATAATAGTGTGCATTATACACATGCACTTCAGACAGACAGTTGTACAACGTAAGTGCTTCATTTGCATGCTGGAAAAATAGCTTTAACAATCTGAGTAACAATTCACATTTAGATTTCAAACTTATCAGCATATTTGTTGTGCTCACAAATAAAACTACAGAGACAAGAACTGCTCATACAGATGTTGTAGGAAAACAAATGTCAGACACTTGAGTCCCAGCTGTAGCTGAACCATACAGGACACTGATATCCTCTATAAATGAGAGAGGAGTTTCACATAAAAGGAATGACACAGAAGCAAAACACAAATAGAAGTATAGAATGTACAACAATTAGCTGTTCGTGCAACTAGTAACTAAATCAGCAGGGAATCTGCTGTCTATTTCTACACTGAAAGGAAACATCCTGATAATCTTTACAATATGTAACCTATCATGTAATAAATATATATATTTCCATAGAAAAATTAGTTTTAACATTCTTGCAAAAAGCTGTGATTCTTATTATTTTGGCACACCATGTGGAGGGTATAAATGTTAAAAGCAAATCTGTCCACAAATGCTGCCTTAGATTTTCAAGATTCAAGTTGACATTCTGGCATGATAGTTGCAGTTGAAAATGGCATTTTTTCCTTCCCTCTTTCTGCCATTAGAAATTCAAAATCATAGCTCTTTGCCAGCCAAGCAGAAGTTTCAGTGGGATGTACAGACACTTGTCCATGTGATTCCCATTGACCTCAGTGGGAGTGGTATGGCTAAATTTACTCGCTGAAAATGCACAGCATCCTACATCCCAGAGCTTTCTAAAACACTGATTCTTTATTATGATTTATATTGGTAGAAATATCCTCTGCAACTCTTTTTAAATGCTGAGGATTTCTGATTCTCCAGTGAAGAGTGTGATGCCCCTCTTCCTCCCCCACCCTCCCCTAGTCAGTTGGTCTATAACTGTTGTATTTTTGAATGATGGACCAGATCCTCAGATGTGTCAGAGCTGTGCTCAACACACCTTGGAGTGGGAGAATAGGTGGTTTTAACAACTAGATTTTGGGATGCTGTAATTTTCATCAGCACATAGCATCTCTCAGGGAGCCATATAGCCAGTCAAGATCATTGACACTGCCCTGGTATCCCCCAATCCCTGTATGTTCCCCACCTTAGAATGTCTCCTATAACAGGAGAAATGTCACCTGCTGCCTTAAGGTAGCTTTAAGTCACATTTTGCTTACCTAGGGTCTGAGGCTCCAACCTGATATTTTTAGTGGGGTTGTAGAGGTGTAAGTTCCAACTCTGGCTTAAAGGGTTGAAAACCACAATACATGCGCTAAATATGTCACTTTGTTTGCAGTTATTGGAGTTAGAAACTTCAGGCTTCCCTTCTCTATTCTCTTAATTCTACTCTTCATTTAAAGAACTGCACACTGGAAAGCATTGCAGTGCACAACTTCACCTCTTGTTGGTTCTGCAAAACCTGTGCAGAATTCTGCACATTCTTGAGTGCCATCTACTGGCATACTTAATATTAACTATTTACATATATGCAAACATGTCTCTTTTCCAGAGTATTCTTTTAGCAGAACACTTTTTTTAATGCCACAAGATACACCTCTGAAAAGGTACCTTTACTACTTATTTATTTAGAAAATACTAACAGATCTATAAATCTTTGCCAGGTAAGTATCAGAAGCAAAACAATGATCATTGTAACAGTGAGCTTTTAAGAGACATTAGACAGGAATATAGTCATCAGATGTGTCTTTAACAGGGTTTTACCATGTTAGCGTGAGAACCATTACAACACCTCTGGCAAGCTATTTCTAGTGATTACACTTAGGAAACTAGCTATGTCTAAGTGTTAAGTCAAAAAATTGGACAGGTGTGCTGGTTCATTTGTCCCCTGACTATTTTGTAGGATACGTAATTGGCGTGTCATTCCTTTACAGCTGTACTATTTTTCTTTTTCCAATGAAAGATTATACGTATAAGTCACTTTTTTAAGTGCTAAATGAATGGTGCAACAAGAAACATCTATTAGTAATTGCCACTGCTGCTGCCAGCTTCCACAGACTGCAGCTTCAGGAACTCATGACTGCTTCTCAGGAAAAATGAAAGGTACTGCCGCACAAGGCTAGATCTAACCTTCTGTGCCTTTGTCTTAATTGTCCTCCCCTCATTCCACATCCAACTAGTAGAGATAATTGTTCCTCATTGCTACTAGGGGCCCAATCTTGCGTAATTACTCATGTAAATGTCCTACCGCCTTCAAGGATAATTACTGTGGACAAACTTTGGGAACTCAATGTGCATATGTAAGGAGTTGTGTGACATCTTCCCAGTCAATATATCCTCCCCTTCTGTTTAGCAGGATGGCCTAAATTGAATGAAGAGAACTGTAGTAGTGTTGGAACACAGCCATCTGTGTGAAGTAATGCAACGCCATAACTAATATACTTAGTATGCCATGGTTAGCCTGATACACCAACATGGCTCTCAACTGAGAAATGAAGTACGAGGCTCTCACCTTTCCGGTAAAAGACAACATATTCTCCACAGGAGAGAGCCTAATTATATAAGAAGTATTACATTATGCTTAGACTGGAGAGAACAATCCTGCGTCTGTAAACGTCTAAGCTCTTGATTCCTGCAAATTAACGCTGTGGTTAGGGATAAGAAAACTGACACATTATGATTAGCAGCATTCAGGAGAGCTTGTTTGCATGACCTATGACTAGCTGCATCCTTTCTATAAACATTACAGTATCCATACAATCCATGAAATATTTACCTTTTAGGGTGGATAGCTGAGCCAATTCTGTTCTGGATGTGACCCTTTGCTATACCTTTCTATCAGTATAATCAGATCTCTGGGAGGGAAAAGTGGTGGTAATGGTTGTTGTAGATACAATGTGATTTGTATTGAAGTTAAAATGGATACACAAGTATTGCATTAAAACCTATGCATTATGAAATATATAATAAAAAAGATATTTCAGAACAATATGCCACTTACTAGATACTATTACATTCTAGTACTTACGAGGCAATAAAGGGCAAAAAGACATGATGTAGTCCAAAATTGGACTAACATTCTGGCTGATGTGACAAATATTAAAATTAGGGTTGTTGATGGATCACCCTAACTCAAAAATTAATCACAATTACAAAAAATTAATCATGATTAATTAGTTTTAATCACATTGTTAATAAAATACCAATTGAAATTTAAGTATTTTTGGATGTTTTTCTACATTTTCAAATATCTATTTTAATTACAACAATGCAAAGTGCTCACTTAATTTTTTTTATTACAAATATTTCTGCAAAACTGAAACAAAATAAATAGTATTTTTCAATACACCTCATACCTGTACTGTAGTGTGATCTCTTTATCATGAAAGTGCAACTTACAAATGTCTATTTATTTATTTATGTTACTGACAAGGCTAATTTCACCATTCTGGGACTTCGAGTGCAGAAGATGGGGGCCCGCAAGGATTCTAAAAATTAATACTGGCCACTCCAGGCTTGTATTAAGCTGTAACCTTGAGTTTTTCGCTGACCGTGGATTGGTAGATGCTGCCACCACCCAAGTGCAGAACCTCTGTGAGAGCCCAGGAAGGCGCACTTGGGAATTCCTTCCTGTGGGGTACCCTCAAGCTCTTTCATACACACCCTTCCAGGGAAGAGCTGATTAAACATGTGCACAAACCTCTTAAGACACACAAATCCAATTCTGTTCTAAAAGGTAAATTTTATTAATAAAAAAGAGAGAATACATCTGGGAACTCAGACTATTGCTAGATTTTAAAAGAGCAACTACAAGCATTAAGCACCAAGAATAGCTTTCTTGAGGTCTATCTTAAATGTTACAAGCAAAACAAAAGCACCTGGGGTTAGCACAGAGGAATCCACAAACTATAACAAAATAAAAGGAATAAACCGAATTGCATCTTCCTAGACATTTCCTGATCCACTTAATATCTGGAGTTTTAAATGAGTAGTTTCTAGGTATAATACTGATGATTTTTTTTTATACCTGGCCCAAGATCTTACATCATAGCTGCTGTCCTCTTCACCTCTGCCCAGGAGAACAACAACAGACAGAGAAAATAGGAGTCTTGTTTCAATTTTAAAAAGTTCTAGTCTTCCCATTGGCTCTTTTGGCCAGGTGCCCACTCACTTCCTTTTACCTATCTATAGCAGTGAGACTTTTTAACCCTTTAGAGGTAGAACAATTAGAGAACAGCAATTAAGAGGGATTTTATTGCTACTGTCTGGCTGGCATTTCCATAAGAGAGCTACGCCCCTCCTTTCATTTATCACAGTTACATAACTGCATTCAAAAACACAACAATGTAAAACTTTAGAGCCTACAAATCCACTCAGTCCTAATTCTTGTGCAACCAACCGCTAAGGGTAGGTCTACACTTACCTGCCAGGTCGACGGGAGGCTTTCGACTTCTCGGAGTTCAAACTATCGCGTCTAATCTAGATGTGATAGTTCGAACTCCGGACGCGCTCCCGTCGACTCCGGAACTCCTCCACTGCGAACGGCGGTGGCGGAGTCGACGTGGGAGCCACGGACTTCGTTCCCGCGGTGTCTGGACGGGTGAGTAGCCCGAACTAAGGTACTTCAACTTCAGCTACGCTATTTGCGTAGCTGAAGTCGCGTACCTTAGTTCGAACCCGCCCCCCTTAGTGTAGACCAGGCCTAAGAGAAACAAATTTTGTTTGCATTTATGGGAGATACTTATTTACAATGTCACCTGAAAGTAAGAACAGGCGTTTGCATAGCACTGTTGTAGGTGGTGTGGCAAGATATTTACATGCCAGATGTGCTAAAGATTCATATGCCTTTTTCATGCTTCAGCCACCATTCCAAAGGACATGCTTACATGCTGATGATGCTCATTAAAATAATAATGCATTAATTAAATTTGGGACTGAACTCCTTGGTGTAGAAATAGGTTAAGGCAGTGGTTCCCAAACTTTAACAGCCTGTGAACCCCTTTCACTAGCATGTCAAGTCTCGCGAAACCCCTCTTAAAAATGAACATTTCTAGGGATTTTCTTCTGTACCTGAGTATAAATTATAAAAGCAGTGATCTTGGAAATATAAAATTTGTTTTTGACATGCTTATTACACACTATTATTATTTATCGTTACAGTATTTTATTACATTATGAAAATGGCAATGCTCTTTCAAGATCTCACTTTTCCAAGATCTCCCTCCAAAGAGTTCCTCCTACACAAGCATTCAGGTCTTGAGCAGTCCAGGAAAACAGCACATGTTACAAAAAAGCTTAAACTTGTTCTTCATAATAATTTTAAAAACAATACTAGCTGCCTATTTAATTTTAAAAACAGCAAAAAATATTCCTCCTTTTCCATTTCTTATAAGGAGTCTTGAAATTTAAATCTCCTCAGTGTGATATGCTTGCTTTGATCTGCTTAGCTCCTGGAAGTCTAGGAGCTCCAAGCTGCTGGCCCCATGCTGCCTGGGATCCCTAGGGACAGCTCTGGCCGCCATTAGGGAATTTTTTCCTGATAATCCCCTGTAAAATTTCACAAACCCCCAAAGGTTCACAAACCCCAGTTTGGGAAACATTGGGTTAAGGTTAGGGCAACTCATAAAGATGTTGCATTAGAATAGGATTTCCATGTTTTATGACCTCAGACAGTAATCCAGTCTTTTCCGGGAGCCTTTCCGTTGGGGAGACAGTCTATGGCAAGGCTTAACTCCTCAATAGTTGGTTCAACATTGAGTTGGTTCATATCAGGCAGGCTTTGGATGGCGTTGATGGCTTCATCTCTAATAATAATTTTCATGGCAGTAAAGCTCAGTGTAGTGTTCTACCCAGTGATCCATCTGCTTGGTGCAGTTCTTGATTGTTTCCCCTATTTTTGGTTTTCAATGGGGAATGTCATCTTTGAAGTTGGACCCAAGGCTTTTTTGATCCCGTCATACATGTTTCTGATGTTGCCTGCATCAGCTGCTACTTGGATTCTTTCACATAAATCCAGCCAATAGTAATTTGTGCAGCATCGAGCAGTTTGTTGTACCTTGGTTCTTGCCACTCTCAACGTTTTTGTAAGCTTTTTTCATTTGGGTCTTTCTTGTAGTTTGTTTGGGCTGTGCATTTGGCCCGTCTCACTAGTGTCAACACACTGGAATATGCATCAAACCAATCATTGGTCTTGTTTTCCTTCTTCCCAAAGACTGATAGATCTGCATCGTAGACTGTTTTTCATTTGCTCCCACTTCAGCTCTTGTGGCACAATCACTGGTGTCAAGGGCTTGTTGTAGTATGTTCTTGTAATGCTGTGACTTCTTGGTCCACTATGGCACTGATGTTAATACAAGGACATCCTTTAGATCTCTGTATTTTGTTGTTTTGTTTAAATCTTACCTTGCTGTGACACTGCATACCAGAGAGTGGTCTATTAGCACTTTGATAACTGCAAGTAATGAGGACTATGTTAAGATTGGTACGCCTTGTGGTAATAAGATCCAGTTGGTGCCAATGGTCAGATCTGGGATGTTTCCAAGACACTTTGTGTTGTGCCTTTTGTCTGAAAGAATGAGTTTGTAACATGGAGATCGTAATAGGAACAAAATTCTAGCAGTCTAACCATTTTTCATTCATCTTACCAGTTCCATGTTGACAAGACAGTTGGTCCATGCTTAATGATCAGCTCCCACCCTTGCATTGAAGTCCTCTAGCAGGAAAACATTCATGTTTCAGAATCTTGCTAATTGGTGTTCAGCTGGTCATAGAACTGGTCATTAACGTCTGAAGACAAGGAGAATGTTGGGGCATACACATTCACAAGGTTGACTGGATTCTCAGATGTGAACAAGTGTAGTGTCAAAATTCTCTGATCCATTTGTAGGTGCTTGATCATCCTCAGAAGTGAGTTCTTGATGGCGAATCCTACTTCATATTCACATGTTTCTTCCACATTTTTCCCGTCAGAAAAATGTGTAGTCTTTTTTTATCTGAGAGATCTGTTTGGCGCTAGCCATGTTTCTTGGAGGGATACAATATCCACGTTGAGTCGTTTCAGCTAGTCATTGATCATGTCAGTTTTATGTGCATCGTTGATCTTTTGAAGGTCCTTAGATAATCCAGGTCTCATTGGATAGTAGGGATAGACAATATATTTTAAATTGGTATGTCTCTCTCTCTTTCTTACCTACTAACTTCATTTTAGAGATGGGTTTATAGTATTTCTCATTGTAGCATCTAATAGTCTCACAAATAACTGGGAGATCCTCAGCTGGTATAAGTTGTCATAGCTTTATTGAAGTCAATGAGGCTATGGCAATTTACACTGGCTCAGGAAATACCCCAATGAATTTATACCTCAGAACATCTTTGAGGTAGGGAAGTATATCTGTACTGATGGGAGAACAGAGAGAGACTGAGGTTGTGGCAAAACAGGAATAGAACCTAGACTTCTGGATTCCCAGTCCTGTGCTTTGACAAGACCCTCCTCACTCAACAACAGCATATTCATTGTTGCTTTCTATGTTGATGGTACTCGGAAATACTGGATTGTAGATGCTATCTCATCTTCAACTGGCTTCAATTTACAGAGACTGTAAGCTTTAACATCACCTCTCAAAAGTGAATGTTATGGTTTACTGTAAGTATAGCAACTCTCTGACTTTTTTGTATTATTTCTAAGAAAACACTTTTTTAGCAGATGAGATTATCAGTATGGATATTATTTTGTCTGACTACCAATGGCAAAGATGCGTTTTCCTGAAAGATGTTAATGAGTTTTGCATTTTGTGGTAACCATTTTCTAAATTCCTAACCTGGAGATGTTTAAACAAATGTCTAAAGTATGATATGTCTGGAAAATGAAAAGTAATGAGCAGTGTTAAAAAATAATTAAGTCAACTTTAGGCTTTTTAGATGGGTTTGTAACTGCACATGCACAGAATGGGTATATGCACAAGTGACTAAAACTGACCATATGTTGTGATGCATAAATGTAAAGCAGATGTGGTTTTTATAACTGGGTTATTCAACTCATTGTGTCAGATTAGGCATCCTGCACATTTCTACTAATTTGGGAGTGTGGAAGAGTGTAATATTGCTCTGACATTCCACTGCTCTTGGGAGTATAACACTGCCTTTCACTGGATGGAATGTCTGATCTGCTCAAGCATTTCTTCTTTTATTGTCCTTGACTCTCCCCACCAAATAAGATGATATACAGTAACTCCTCGCTTAACGTTGTAATTGTTCCTGAAAAATGCAACTTTAAATGAAACAATGTTAAGCAAATCCAATTTCCCCATAAGAATTAATGTAAATAGGGTGGGTTAAGTTTGAGGGAAATTTTTTCACTAGACAAAAAACTATATATTTCTCTCTCTCTCTAAATTTTAAATGAACAATGTAATACTGTACACAGCAATGATGATTGTGAAGCTTCATTGAGTGGTGAAGTTAAAGGGTGGAATATTTCCCAGGGAATGCCTTACTGCTAAATGATGAACTAAATAATTCGGCTGAGCCCTCAAAGGTTAACACATTGTTGTTAATGTAGCCTCACACTCTACAAGGAAGCACAAATGGAGGGAGGGGAGACAGCATGGAAGACAGAGACACACACCCTGGGTGTGAGAGAGAGAGATGCACATTGCCCCTTTAAGTATGCTGACACGACTCTAAGTACATTGCCTTTTTAAGTACATCAGGAAGTTGAGACAGCAAATGTGGCCAGCAAGCTCCCTCCATTCTGAGCCCTGTCGTGTCCTCACCCTGCTCTGTATGGAGAACCCTGCTCTGTATGGAGAAGGGGTAAGCCTGACATTAGCCCCCATCTTCCCCCTCCGCCACCCCCCGCACAGCAAGCAGGAGGCTCCGGGGAGCAGCTCCAAGGCAGAGGGCAGGAGCAGCACATGGCAGTTGGGGGAGGAACAGCTGAACTGCCAGCAATTGATAGCCTGCTGGGCTGCTGCCGCACAGGGAACTTAGGGGAATGAGGAGCTGATAGGGGGGCTGCCAGTCCATCCTGGTTCCAAGCCCCCACCAGCTAGCTGCAACAGGCTGCTCTTCCTGCAAGCAGTGGACAAAGCAGGCGACTGCCAAACAACGTTATAAGGGAGCATTGCACAGCTTTAAATGAGCATGTTCTCTAATTGATCAGCAATGAAACACTATATAACAATGAAACGTTAACTGGGACAGCTTTAAGTGAGGAGTTACTGTGTGTAATATATATAAAGTGCTAATAGAGAGAGGTTTCCTTGGAGCCATAAATTTCCCTGCAACCCCATCCAGACTGTGTGCATAATGAGAGAGGTCATTTTGTGCAGTTGTGCATTTATTATAATCTGACTCAACTATGTTGTTCTTGCTTGATTTCTCTCCTCTCCATCCCATAAACAGCCCATAACTCACTATAATGCTTGTACAGTCCTGGCCCATCAAGTCTGCTCCATCTTGCAAGGGATAGACTGCAGTTCAGATTGAATTCCATTGAATAACATTGAACTCCTTCTCTTTTTTTTTTTCTTTTTTTTTAAGGTTGCTTTTCTGCAGGATAGGGAAAAGTCTTAAATGGCCAAGATGGTAAATAACATGGATAATTTTATTAATATTTGATTAATTTTAAAATGCACTAATCACAAGTCTCTTAATAAAAGAACAAAAATGAAAAATGACACTGGAAAAGAAACATACCAGTAGTCTTAAAAGCAAACAAAAGAGCCAATCATATCTCCAAAAACTCTCCCACGAAACCCTGAGAAAATAGACGGGCTTTGGTTTGCATAAAGGGGAGAAATTTTCCGAGTTCTGCATTTATCTCGGAAATAGCAATCAGACTCAGTTATTTCTGTTAGTGCTCCATGCATGAGTTAGGATATGCCTCTTTACACAAACAAAACAGGTACATAGAGGTTTGGGATTTTTTAGTAACATTTATGGGTACTTAAAATTCATTTAGCCTGGGTGTAATTTGTTGAAGACTTGTTTATCAGCTTTTACAGCTGGATATGTATATAATAGTCAATTTAATATATATCCAAGATGCATTTAATATGCTTAGATGAATGCTCTTTTTTTTTTAATTTTCCTTTAACCATGCTGCAGACTTCTGAGTAGCTATACCATGCACAGAGTTTGTTCAGAAAAAAAATTCAAGATTAGTCACTTTCCCATATTTTGGCATGTTACAATTTCATAATCTGAAAATTCTTACATAGGTTAAGTACTGTACACAGATTCAGTTTACTTTGTGGATTGGGGTAGGTTATTACTCTATATAACACAATGAGAATTTTGCTGGAATATGATGATTTGACCAGCTTTCATAAATTTTCAACAAGTGTAGGTGTCCTCATGTTGCTGGGGGGCAGGGGGAATTAAGCATTAAACAGGAAGGTTTGCCAGATAAGTAGAAACTGACTATTTTACTTTGTGAACCCAATCTACATCCTTTAGTGTCCTCCAAGATGCTTCACATTTACTCTTAGATACAACTAAAGAATAGTAATATATGTTGTATTAAGAACAAAGGATCAACTAAGGTGAAAAAAAAACTCTTCTAAAGCTACAGGAAAAAACTAGCAGATGCAATCAGTGATATGAGTAGAATAGTTGTACCCTCTGCATAAGAACTGAGAATAGGTGGCTTAGCTGTGTATCAAAGTCAAGGCATGTCAGTGCAATATCTGTGACAAAACAGTCAGGCTGTATCACTCTCCCTAGATATCCAACTGTGCTGAGCTTATGGCGAAATGTGACATATTAGCAAGAAAATACCCATCAGCAGTGGCAAAATTTTCCTTAAGCTAATAAACTCCTGCTGAGTTTTTTTCTCCCTTCTGTCAACCTCAACTGTATGGGAGTATGACATAAATTTAAGAGAGCCAACTCTTGATGTTTTATAGAAAGAAAAAAGGACAGAAGGCAGGGAATTAAAATAAGAATTTACATGTCTGAGTGGTGAGGAACAGGGTGTGGAAGATTGCTTGGACATTTGTACTTGGTAATGTCAAATGTCCCCATCACTCTCTGGCCATTTAAAAAAAAATATTTGAAGTGGTTATGACCAGCACAGATTCTCTCTCACATCTGTAATAAGATACTTGCTACTTTGAAGTAGCAGTGTCCAGGTCTACATAAGGATTTCTACACAGAGCAACAAAGGTACTCAGTGAAGATGTGGTAGTGATCTGTAAATGCATATTTCTTTTTAATCCTTTAGACAGCTCTATTTTCTCCCTGAAAGTTTGTACAATTATGAAGTGCTGTTAGGTTTCCCCTTTCAAAACAGGTGTATTTTAGAAATCGGTCCCTATTTCTTTAGGAGTCTACATTTCAAAAATGACTGATTTTTATATGAATGCCTCAGGCTTTGGGTGCTCAGCCTGGGACATCTTAAGGGATCCTGATTTTCAGGAAGTGTGGATTACCCACCCTCTGAAAATCAGGACTCTTTAATATGTTTCAGGTTGGCTACCCAAAATCACTAATTTTGTTCTGTATCAGAGGGGTAGCCGTGTTAGTCTGGATCTGTAAAAGCATCAAAGAATCCTGTGGTACCTTATAGACTAACAGACGTTTTGGAGCATGAGCTTTCGTGAGTGAATACCCACTTCGTCGGATGCATGTTCTGAGTGTGCCACAGCTGCAAAATCTAGCTTTTATTTTTTCCCTCTCCAACTATCACTCTAATATTTGAAGACAAAAGTGGACCTTGGTGAAGCATTCATCAAAATGTTTTCCTTTTTTTCTGACCACAACTGTGTGCATTTTCTGTTCTGTTCAAGTTCTTATACCATACCCATCAATGTCCGGGCATCAGTCTAACAATAATACTATGCAGACTATGATCAGATAAATCTTATTTGTCATTCAATCATTGAAAAGATTGCCAATCATACACCAACACTTTGAACACCTACAGTGCAGTAAATGATAAAAACAATCCCTATGTCATATTTGAAATGCATAGAATTAAGAACACATGAGAGTTAAATAACAATGATTATTCTTGTCATCTATACAAATCCATAATTTAAATACAGGAGTTGAGTATCCAAAATAATGTTTAATAGTAATGTATTGATTAAGGACTGTCAGAGGGAAAAATAAGCATTAAGATATTGTTTGTTAGCAGATATTCTTAGAAATCACAAATCCTTATGAAAATAAATTTGATTGTCTTGGCATTTTAATAGTTCTGGTATAGTAATGGATGAAAAGTTGATTTGATTTATCTTGTGATCATTGACTTACTAATATTTCCCTGTCTTAAGAAAAATTGGTTTCAGCCATTCAGACAGAAGAATTTAAGTCTAGAGTTTCTTAACTAGAATAAAAAATAATTGAAGAGTGATTCCTTCTTAAGATACAGCCCAATACACATTCAAATTGATGAAAGACTCTGGTTGACTTGAACTGGAGTTGGATTATATGGTAAAGGAGGGAGAGTGAGAGCCTTGTATTTCTCAGCAGTGATGTCTTGCTAGCTGACTGTAAGGTTCTAAAAAGAATAGTGTTCACTGGTCTTGTTTCTGGAAGTAACATGGTCTTCTTTAACATTCAATTTTTATGCCCAGATAGAGAGACACAAACAAATTCAAACAGAAATGTCACTCTTCCATCTAGGAATGTTCCATCTAGGTCAGACTTGGGGCTTAGTGACAGAGCAGCATGAGGACTATTGTCCAGCAGCACCTGTCCTGTAGATAGAGACTGTTAGTTGCCTGGAGTGACAATAGCACTAGATTTACTTAAAAGCTCTTGTTAAATTTCACTCTAAAATGCCAGTATTTTCTATGTTTGGTAGGTATGAGTTTTTCTTTCTCAGATCTAATACAATTCAAAAATGGAGGTTTACATTTCATGGGAGGGAGAAAACATTGAGGTACTTCAACTATCGTTTCATTTTTAACTTTTTTTTTCCTGCAACAGAAATAAAAAGGACACCTAGTGAAATAAAACTCACCCCTGTGCAGAGGGCCAGCAACAACAACCAACTCATTTACTTTTACTTTTAATGGTCTTTTAAACTGGGAATGTCAATATTCGTTTTCCTTTACAAAAGTAAATTCACATCCCTATTCATGTCTATTGGCCTGTTTAGTTAGATTTCTCCAGTACCGCTGCCTGCCGTGTTGATCTGCTACTTGTACAATCCTTTCTTAAATGCAAATTGTTGTGAAGTGTGATTTATCATGTAGACTAATTTTCATAGTGTGTGAATCCTCTTTTGTAGAAAATGACAGGGATCAGAAAAGTCAACCATATTGGCAGTGTGTGCTATGCACTTAACTAAAACAAGTGACAGCTCTACAGTAAGCAAATGTCCCCTTTTACTGTAAAGGAAAATAGAGGATTTTCAAGAATCTTTGATGAATTTGCAAAGAATTTAAAGGGATGATTATCAACAAATCATCATTTTAAAAAAAGTTCTTAAAAGTAGTTTCAAATGCTGAATTTCCCTGGCAATATATGTATTTTCCTATTTTTTCCAATTATTTTCTCTCCTCTTTTTGCTAACCACTTAGGAGAAAAGGACACATTCTGCACCCCATATGTGGCAGAACATACCTGTTTGGTGATAGTTCATAAGTGAAACAATTGGTTGGCTGATAGCGAATGCATCAGTGGTAGTATAAAGATGAGAAAAGGTTCAAAACACAAGGCAGGAAGATGAGCAGATGTAGAAGTGGGTTTTTTGTTTTTTTTAAGTCAAAAGGGCTTAGACATCACACAAATTTTAGCCACTGAAAAGCGTCAGGGTCAGCAGTATGGAGTTGAGAAAATCTTCCTGATAGACCAGCACGAGAGAAGCAGCCATTCTGTAGATATGCAGTGTTCTCAACTGAGTCCCCAGGTTGTAGTAATTTGCCACATGTCTGACTACCTCACATCTGAAACACCTGAGCTTGTACCATGGCAATTCAAAGTAGGGTAGTTTCTCATCAGATTGAGGGATGAGGAAACAGTGCCATGTGCTACTCCACTCCCCACCCAGTTGCTTGTTGGTGTGTGGTGGGAATTACTGGTGTAGCCCTTGTGTCCCTGGTGTGCTAGTTGTACTGAACACTACTAAGGGAGTTTGGGGATCCTTATTCCAACCTATGCCCCTACTTGGGTGTAGGCTCAGGACCCAGTCTGGCCCTTTTAACTAGGGATTTTTTTCTCACCCTTCACAAATAAAAAGGAAGAGATGAAGTGGTATGAAACAAAATAGTTCCTGATTCAAGCAGGCACAAAACTTAAGGTAGGAGTTGGCACATTTTCTCCATTCTTTCAAAAAGTGGCTGAAAAAATCATATAGTTGAGAGCTGTTTCTGCATAGTTTTAGACAATGAGCACATATGGTAAACATGCCATTGCATATCATTCTTCTATTACAGTATTTCATGTGTGACAGTGTTTGTCTATAGGACAGTGGAAATAAAAATCAGTTGTTTTTTTTATAAATCTGACACATGGTTTTTAGCACACTTTTGGAAAAGATTTTAGAAGGGGATTTTTTTTAATTAGAAGCATGTAAATCTTAAAATATTACTGTCTCATGGCAAATGGACAAACAGTGCAATAAAGAATAAGTATTTAAATGACTGATATTGACTGTCATGACAAATTGGGATATTTTTCTATTGCTAAAATATATGGAAAATGAATGCTTCTGTTTTAATGTTAAATCATTGTACATGTATTTAATTTTTTTAGATGAAAGAATGCTCCATTAGGCTGGGACCTGAGACCAAGCGTCAATTCCCTGCTCTACCACAGGCTTCCAGTATGATCTTGGACAAATAAATTAGAGTAAAATTTGAAAGTCAATGGGAATTTTTTCTTTTGACTTAATGTGGCCAGATTTTCCCCTTAGTGTCTCTGTTCCTCAGCTCTAGCGCTACTTGGGAATGTTTTGCTTAAACAGTTTTCCCCTGGGGAAAAAAAGACAATCCTCCACTTTTTTTTTCTTCCCTGCAAAAGGGGCAGTTTCAATTAAACTTTCATCTAAAATGTTTCTCAGGTCCAAGATAAGATTCTCGCTGGAGATGGAGCAAAAGAGACACCAACCCACACTCACTAAAAGCTTGGTGGTTACAGCATTCATCTGGGATATAGGAAACATTGGAGGATTAGTTTCAAGTCTCTGTTTTGCCTGATTCAGAGCACAGACTTCAATCCAGGTCTCCGCCATCTGAGGGGAGTGCCCTTACCGCTGTGCTATTGGCTATTTTGGGTTATGGAAATCTATCAGCCTCTCCCTTAGGACCCAGTAGGAGCTATTCCTCTTGGTAAAAAATTAACATTTAGTGGGTCTGAACTAGCCTGACTCTCTAGCCCAGCTGCTGGGCACTCCCCTGGCATTTGGGAACCTGGGGTTCAAGTCTCTGCTCCAATAAATAGTTATCCTGCTGCAGAATAGAAAACTTTTTGAAACTGGGGAAAATATCACAAGATTGGAAAACAGTTTCCTGCACATTTCTACTCAGTTCCCATCTGTAAAATGCGGGGAAATAACATCCTTGTGAAGGGGGGATAGCTCAGTGGTTGGAGCATTGGCCTGCTAAACCCAGGGTTGTGAGTTCAATCTCGAGGGGACCACTTAGGGAACAGGGGTAAAAATCTGTCTGGGGATTGGTCCTGATTTGAACAGGGGGTTGGACTAGATGACCACCTGAGGTCCCTTCCGACCCTGATATTCTATGATTCTAGGGAAATGCTTTAAGACAGGGATTGGCAACCTCTGGCACGTGGCTTGCCAGGGAAAGCACCAAGGCTGGTTTGTTTACCTGCCGCATTGGCAGGTTCAGCTGATCACAGCTTTCATTGGCCGTGGTCCGCCATCCTAGGCACATGGGGACGCTGGGAAGTTGCGGCCACCACATCCCTGCACCTGTGGCGCTTCCCTGCTGCCCCCATTGGCCTGGGACAGCGAACCGCAGCCAGTGGGAGCTGCAATTGGCCAAACCTGCCACCGTGGCAGGTAAACAAACCAGCCCGGCCCACCAGGGTGCTTGCCCTGGCGAGCTGCATGCCAGAGGTTGCCGACCCCGCTTTAAGAATATATGTATTAAAAAGTTTGTGAGGTCTCAAACTACATTCATGGGGGGCTATACAAATACCAGAGATGAAACTGAGATTGCAAAATCATGACAGCAATGCAATACCAACCATTGTATTCAATTTTTATCAATAATGGTAAAGAGGGGTGATTATAAAATCATAGAATATCAGGGTTGGAAGGGACCTCAGGAGGTCATCTAGTCCAACCGCATGCTCAAAGCAGGACCAATCCCCAACTAAATCATCCCAGCCAGGGCTTTGTCAAGCCTGACCTTAAAAACCTCTAAGGAAGGAGATTCCACCACCTCCCTAGGTAACCATTCCAGTGTTTCACCACTCTCTGAGTGAAAAAGTTTTTCCTAATATCAAACCTAAACCTCCCCCACTGCAACTTGAGACCATTATTCCTTGTTCTGTCATCGGTTACCACTGAGAACAGTCTAGATCCATCCTCTTTGGAACCCCCTTTCAGGTAACTACAGCTATCAAAAGCAGCTATCAAATCCCCCCTCATTCTTCTCTTCAGCAGTCTAAACAATCCCAGTTCCCTGAGCCTTTCCTCATAAGTCATGTGCTCCAGCCCCCTAATCACTTTTGTTGCCCTCCGCTGGACTCTCTCCAATTTTTCCACATCCTTCTTGTAGTGTGGGGCCCAAAACTGGACACAGTACTCCAGATGAGCCCTCACCAATGTCGAATAGAGGGGAATGATCACATCCCTCGATCTGCTGGCAATGCCCCTACTTATACAGCCCAAAATGCCATTAGCCTTCTTGTCCACTGTAACCCCTAGGTCCTTTTCTGCAGAACTGCTTCCTAGCCATTCAGTCCCTAGTCTGTAACAGTGAATGGGATTCTTCCGTCCTAAGTGCAGGATTCTGCACTTGTCCTTGTTGAACCTCATCAGGTTTCTTTTGGCCCAGTCCTCTAATTTGTCTAGGTCCCTCTGTATCCTATCCCTACCCTCCAGCGTATTTACCACTCCTCCCAGTTTAGTGTCATCTGCAAACTTGCTGAGAGTGCAGTCTATGCCATCCTCCAGATCATTAATGAAGATATTGAACAAAACCCGCCCCAGGACCGACCCTTGTGGCACTCCACTTGAAACCGGCTGCCAACTAGACATGGAGCCGTTGATCACTACCCGTTGAGCCCGAAAATCTAGCCAGCTTTCTATCCTCCATATAGTCCAATCGTCCAGCCCATACTTATTTAACTTGTTGGCAAGAATACTGTGGGAGACCGTATCAAAAGCTTTACTAAAGTCAAGGAATAACACATCCACTGCTTTCCCCTCATCCACAGACCCAGTTATCTCCTCATAGAAGGCAATTGGGTTAGTCAGGCATGACTTGCCCTTGGTGAATCCATGTTGACTGTTCCTGATCACTTTCCTCTCCTCTAAGTGCTTCAGAATTGATTCCTTCAGGACCTGCTCCATGATTTTTCCAGGGACTGAGGTGAGGCTGACTGGCCTGTAGCTCCCCAGATCCTCCTTCCCTTTTTAAAAGATGGGCACTACATTAGCCTTTTTCTAGTCATCCGGGACCTCCCCCGTTCACCATGAGTTTTGAAAGATAATGGCCAATGGCTCTGCAATCACATCCGCCAACTCCTTTATCACCCTTGGATGCAGTGCATCCGGCCCCATGGACTTGTGCTCGTCCAGGTTTTCTAAATAGTCCCGAACCACTTCTTTCTCCACAGAGGGCTGGTCACCTTCTCCCCATACCGTGCTGCCCAGTGCAGCAGTCTGGGAGCTGACCTTGTTTGTGAAGAGAGGCAAAAAAATCATTGAGTACACTAGCTTTTTCCACATCCTCTGTCACTAGGTTGCCTCCCTCATTCAGTAAGGGCCCACACTTTCCTTGACTTTCTTCTTGTTGCTAACACCTGAAGAAACCCTTCTTATTACTCGTAACATCTCTTGCTAGCTGCAACTCCAAGTGTGATTTGGCCTTCCTGATTTCACTCCTGCATGCCTGAGCAATATTTTTATACTCCTCCCTGGTCATTTGTCCAATCTTCCACTTCTTGTAAAGCTTCTTTTTTGCATTTAATATCAAAAAGGATTTCACTGTTAAGCCAAGCTGGTTGCCTGCCATATTTACTATTCTTCCTACACAGCGGGATGGTTTTTTCCTGCAACCTCAATAAGGATTCTTTAAAATACAGCCAGCTCTCCTGGACTCCTTTCCCCCTCATGTTATTTTCCCAGGGGATCCTGCCCATCAGCTCCCTGAGGGAGTCACTCTGCTTTTCTGAAGTCCAAGGTCTGTATTCTGCTGCTCTCCTTTCTTCCTTGTGTCAGGATCCTGAACTCGACCATCTCATTAAAATTTGAGGAATGAATGAAATAAACTATTCCCATGAATTCACACAGACTAATAAAGGAACCCAGATTTCTGCATCTTCCCTACATATGCCATTACAAAAAACTTTTAGTTAAGAAGTTGCCATGTAAGCACACAACACTAGGTTTCTGGCGCATAACTCACAAGGGCAAAACTTGAGATCACGCTTGCCAGACTAAATATCATCCTGTTTCTTCCTCTAATCTAATGTGAGAAGAGAAGGAAGGGAAAATATTTTCTGCTAAGAACACTTTTGCTACAGCTGCCTTTTGTTGCTAAAAACTGACAGCGTGTGTTAAATTACCCAGTAGGTTGGAGAATACTGTAAAACTGAATTCAATAAAATGGAAAACAGGCGTCACACGGGAATAATCAGTGAAGGCGACCAATCTTAATCTGAAAAGCAAAGAATATGGCAAAAAAATTCATAAACCAGTAAATTACAGAAAATGCCAGTGTAGTCTGTGAGAAAGGTATAATAGAATTTAAGTGTAGTCGGGATGTACTTCATACTTGTTCAGTAAAGTATCTTACTCCACATATGGTGCACATGCATAAAGGTGTTTCTTTAAATCTTGGTATAGTATATTATGGTTTCATTCCTAATTACAGGAGAAACAACTGCTTTTGTTTCTGTAACTCCTTATTAAAAACCAATTTATACAGTGCCTGCAGGAAGTAATTCATGAATATGGGCAGTGTATAAATCAATATAGGCTTTAAACTCTTTCAGCAGACATTGCAGTGCAGTAAAACATTGAGAGCCCAATAAGAGAACTATCAGTTTATTATTTCCCTATTCTTACTCTCTAAATTGTTTTTTTTTCCTTGTGAGGTATCTGAATGATTTGGCAGTAAAATTGAAAATCCTGTTCACGACAATATTTATACCAATCAAAACAATCTCCAGTCAGTTCTCAGCCCACAATAAGACACCAGTTTTCAGATGTTTTGGGAAAAGTTCATTTTTTACATACCTCCAGTATTTGCCAGAGAAAGCTGGCTTTATTGGAAGCAAGAAGTATTGGTATATATAGAATACACCCTCTCTTGGAAACTATTTCCAGTCTGTCTCAAGTCCTGCAAGCTACTCCATGCAAGCTGACCCCTATGCACACGCACAGCCCCATTGATTTCAGTAGGGTGGCATTTGGATGGAAGGGATGAACTTGCAAGATTAGGGACTAATTTTGCACTAAGGCTATTAGTAGAACCTGGAGAATATTTTGCATTTCACCTATCTTATAATAAACCCTTGAAATGAAAACTTTGGCTCCACTCTTATAAACACTTAATCATATTAAATGTATGCATTGTGAATTCTCCCATTGGAGTCAATGGAACTCTTCCTGGTGAAGATAGTGAAGCACCTACACAAATCTTTGCAAATCTGGGGCCATGGTGATTCTTTGGTGTCAGTCAGTTAAAACTGTACTTTACCAATAGGCCATGATTCCTCTGATATGTAAACCACAGAATTTGTAGCTCTGCTTCTGACCTGTTTTTTAAATTTGGGGAAGTGATGTACATAGAGGATAATTGATTAGCCCATCTGTAAAATGAGACTCGTGCTTCATTGTTTCATGGGGAGGTTGAGACTCAATTTATTAAAAGCAATTTCAGATTCTCAGACTAAAGTCACTCTAGAAGTGTTTTTTTTAATTATTATTGAAGAATGATAATCAAAACCTTTCATCCCAAGCAACAAAAGGCTGTTCTCTAAATGGAAACTTCCTCTTGGGTTCAAACAATTTAAGATGATTCAATCAGTATAGCAGTCAGTCCTTAGAAAATTATTGCATGTGGTTCTGCCACAAGGTAATCAAGTAGTTGTGTGCCGCATTGTTTCACATAAACCAGGAATACTATTTAGAGTGTTGTTTGGCGATCGTGAGTTAAATGCGAAGACCTGGACAATCTGCATATATAAAACAAATGTTTTCATAACATGAAAAACGAAACCATTCTTTTCCTCACAAGATTGCATAATTCCAAGATCATCATCCATCTGTGTGTCTTCTTTTTTTCATTTTGCTTACGTTAATAGCTTTATTTTGCAAGTTAATGTTTTTCTTTTTCTTTTCAGCAGCAGGTGAAAGCATTCATAAATCTGTCCCGAACAGTTGCCAATGAATATTCATATTAGAAATGTCTGATTGCAGTACTCTGATGTATTTTTTGATTGTAGCAGGAGAACAAACTTAGACTTGTTTCTTGTTTCATAATGTATTCTAATTGGTACCTCTGCTTTGGACTGCTGACTAAGTGAGTATAATTGGAGGCATCAAATCACTAATTTGAAATATAAGTTACAAGCAATACACTTGTTTTTTTTGTTTTGTTTTTTTTAAAAAGGTGTCTGACAAAATGGCTAAGGAGGGAATCTGATTTCTTCACTCCTAAACTTTATAACGGGCAAATTTGGCAAGTAACTAGGAGAAACGCTCAAATTTCTGGGGTTCAGTTGTGCTAAGTGTTGTCCACAAATTTGGATGCTTATGTGTAGTATCTGAAATGCTATACATTTTTAGATGATGCGCATCTGTCTAGCAGTCCTGCTTCCTCCCTACAATTGTCTGACAGTACAACCCAGAATGTCTTTCAGAGGCATCATAACAGGCTCAAATTTCCCTGTTCCTTGCAATTGTCTTAATCTCCCATCCCACACATAGATAGCAAGTTTTTCAGGAGAACATAATTAGCTCTCTCCATCTTTTCTCAGCAGAATAACATTCAGAAGTGAGACCTGCAACTCTTTCCCACTGTTAATATGGGCCACTGGGTTGAAGGGGCATGGAGTTTAATCCATTCAGTTGGGATTTATTTTCCATTCCAATAGTTCTCACATTCTCCATTGGCCGTGCTGTTTCAGTCACCAAAGGGAAAGCAAGGAGCTAATTCGTAAAAGGTTATTTTTCAAAAATCTGGAAGGTATGGTGGCTAAGAGCTCAAATACGTATTTTTTTAAAAATGTAATGGGTCACTCATGCTACGTGTTTTCATTAGCTTTCTACTATTCTTCCTTTTAGCTCTATCCCAGAGGCAAAAAAAGGTGTCAATTTTTATTAACCGTAAGAATCTTTTCTGCTTCTTGCTATGAAAATAAACTTGAAATTTTTAAATTCTCCACCAGATGTCTAGAGGCTGACACCATTTTGTTTTTCCTCAATCAAGAGAACATAAATGAGGCTGTTTTTCAAAAGAAGCTGAAGGGACTGTTGTGATAATTGGGCCTACAAATTTACCCTAATTGTCAGCTCAACTGTAAATAGTGAGTACAAGTTCATAAGATGTCACTATAACCTGTAACAACAAATGTCAATGTGAAAAGGTGCAAAAAAACCCAGACTGAATTAGTCCAAACAAAAAGGCCTATTAATATAACTCAAGGACTATGTTAAGAGATCATTTTTGGGAAACAAGAAAGGAGTAGAACCAGAAATCCCTGAACCAAAATTGGCGTGTAAGAGATTGGACCTAGTTGGTGAAAAAAATAAGGAGAGGGTGCGCTATTCCAAACACCACTCCTTTTTTGGGCCCTTAAAGATGTTAGGGGGGGAGAAATTGGTCACTGCAGTGAAGTTTGCCATCTTCTGTGACCCTGGACCACCTTCATCCTAATACAGAAAGATTCCCTGATCAGACCAAACTAAAGAGAGGGAACCAGGTGATGCCACCACCTCCACCAGCTGAAACCTAAATGCCACCTGGAAGGTGTGATTTTCCTTCCCCACCTTATTTTTCCCCCTTTGTCCTTTTCCTTCCCTACCTTATTTCTTCTCCTTCCTATTTCTTTCCTTCTCTTTAATAAGAGTGTATAGTTGTCCCAGACTGCATATTTGGCAATGCTGCTGTAAGTGTGTGAGCAGAGAGGCAACTAAAAGCAATGCCCTAAACTAGGGGTAGTCAATAGGCAGACTGCAGGCCAAGTACAGACTGCCAGATGCTTGTAAGTGGACCGTGTGAGCTGAGGAGAGTGTGGGTGGCGTATGCCCACAGATTTCTCATAACGCCTCTGATGGGCGTTATGAAGCTAGGAGGCAGTGCTTTCTGTGTCTTTGCAGTGGTGAGAGAGGAAGCAGCTGGCTCCTGGCAGAGCTCCTCCGCTGCCTAACTTGGACTGCTGCTTCTCCTTACCTGCTGCCTCCTCTTCTGGGTGTCCCTGCCAGAGGTGTCCTGAGAAATCTTGGGCAGGGGGAAGACACACGTGATGCCTCGGAACCTTTCATTTGAGCTCCCACCCACTAACCACAGCTATGGCCTCTGCATGCAGGCTGAAGCTGAGGTGGGGCTGGAGTCATGTCGACTCCCCAGCACAGGATCCCTGAGTGGCTGCTTGTGCTCCAAGTGGCTCCCAGAGATGTGTCTTCTCCTTCCCCCCGAGCCTTGTGCCCTCTGCCCCCTGAGCCATCCCCAAGCCCCTCATCCTGGCCTCATGTCCTCCCCACCCCACTGTTCTTTGGGTCCAATCCACAGAGCCCTATCCAGCCCCACCCCTGCCCCAGTCTGCCTCCACTCACCCTCTTCTGCCACATCCCGGCCTCCCCACATCTCCTCAGGACTACTATCTGGAGTCTCTTTGGTGTCTCCCAGCTACCCGGAGCATCCTTCCTGCTGCTCTGCTATCCCAGCCCACTAAGGGGCATTGCACCACTAGCTGGATCATAGTCCAATAGCTTCATGTCCTGGCTCTGAGCCCAAAAGCAGTCTCACGCACTCGCACCCTGGCTTGCTGCTGAGATCCCAGCCCATACCCATTCCTCTTCCCCCACCACTACCCCCCATCTCTGCTACTCGGCTCAATTGGGATCATGGAGGAATGTTTCAGGAGAGGGACAGGACATGCAAGGTGGCTCAGCCCAGCCCCAGGCATCTCATTTTCAGTTTAGAGAAATAAGGTTACCCTACTCTCTGGGCAGGGAACTTGGAGGGGGGCAATTGGTAGGGCTAGAGGAAAGGAGCTGAGTGGGAATCTTCCCCTTGAGTATATCTTGACCAAGAGATTTGGACCTTGACAAACAATAGACTACCTCCTCCTAAATAGTCCAATGCACTGGTATAAGTTTGCCAGGTCTCATAGCGGCAATAAAACCGTACCTTTCTGTTTTTAAGCTGTGAGGTTGCAAGAGAGTCAACACCAGAAACAGAAGCTTCATTTTCTCTCTGCTGTTCTTTTCTCTTGCCTCTTGTGTGTATTTGTCTTGTGTTGTCCTCAGGGAATCTGGATTGGACTTTAATAACAGCAGCTCCAGCCCACTTCAACTAACTACTACTATCCTCAGAAAATACTTATCTTTGATGCCGTGGCACCTTATAGACTAACAGACGTTTTGCAGCATGAGCTTTCGTGGGTGAATACCCACTTCTTCAGATGCAAGTCTTGCATCTGAAGAAGTGGGTATTCACCCACGAAAGCTCATGCTGCAAAACGTCTGTTAGTCTATAAGGTGCCACAGGATTCTTTGTTGCTTTTACAGATCCAGACTAACATGGCTACCCCTCTGATACTTATCTTTGATGCCATCTAAGAGCATGTCAAGCAATGGATCTTTTTCCCTTTATAAACTCTCTCCAGTGAAAGGGAATGAGGGATGGTGTCAAAATGAAGCCTTATTTAATATGTAACATTTCAAATGCTTCATAAATATTTTCTCCCTTATTTTCTGTTTCTTTAGTAATGGGTTAAAAAGACTTTTCAAGGTGATTGTCATTTCACTAAGCAGGCTGAGGTCTCTGTATACCGAGCCTTGTTTAAAACTGTTGAATGTGGGACAGTGAATGGGTTATGGTGACACCTGACCTGTGTTTCATCTAAATTAATACAACAGGACCCAGGTACCTAAATCAAAGTGGAATTCAATGAGATTTTAGCACCTAACTCCCTTAGGCTTCTTTGGAAATCCCAGCCTTAATTCTTTTCTTTTCACTGAGGTCAACAATCTCTACGAAGGCAGGCAGCAAGAACTCTTAAGTGTTTTGGTTTTTTTTTTTTTTTTTTTAATTTTACTCAAGCGGTGATGTAAAATTTTCCTGTGACAATGTGAACTGCTAGTACACTGAACCGATAAGAGCCAAACGAATACCTAAACACACATTTGTGAAAGACAAAGTTTGGAAGTAGTTTCAGAGATTATTTCCTCTAAGAGACAGTTCCTTACAGAGAACTGTAGCTTTGTAGCTTTGGCCATGGGATGTGCTTTACTGATGAACACGAAGTGCTCCATGGGTGACAGATGTTGTAAGCGTGGGGGAGGCTATGCCTCCCCAAACAGCCTAGTGTGGCTCCGCCCCAGGCTAGGCCCCCTCCTGCAGTTCCCAGCGCTCTGTCTGGGCGGGCGGACTGGCTGGCCTGCCTTCCACTCCTGCAGGGACTCAGGGCAGCTGATGCTGTGGTTGCACCCCCCAGAACACCAGGAGTGTCTGGCCCGGAGTACCAGGGCTGGGACTTAGCTGCCTGGTGCTGGCACTCTGGGCTCCAGGCTCCTGCAGGAGAGGGGGGCAGAAGGGGAGAGGTGGGGTCTTGGGCACAAGGGGAGGGGATAGGAGCTAAGCTCACCCAATTGCCGGGTCACCAGCTGCCCATGAAATGCTTACTCCTGTTGTCTTTTAATATTTCATTAATTTCTATTGATGTAGCACCTGGAACTACAGTCATGGGTCAAAGGTCAGCACAGAGGGTTTAAGTGATTTGCCCAATAACATACAGTACATCAGTAGCAAAGGTGTGAATAGGTTCCCAGATTCCTTGACACTCTGCTCTACTCACTAAGAAATACAAGTTTCATAAAATAAGTGATATTTCAGAACTAATCTTTTTCTTAAGTAATCTTTTGCTTGCTGTCTGATAATTTGGCCCTTATACAAAGAGAGAAGGCATCACAGGCTCCAAAAGATTACTCATTGCAAAAATCTGATTATTTTAGAGTTAAAACATGCATTCAGCCTTTTCATAGCTTTAGAATGATTTTGTTTAACCATAAAAATCTTTTTTTTTTCAGCTTAAAAATGAATAGATAGTCCAAGTGTACAGTTGGTAAAGACTTAACAGGTTATGATGTATAAAATAGTTCTAACCTAGACCCTCCAAAATTTGGATTCCTCTCTACATTTATGGAATTTAAAAACACTTGTCCCCCAACATTTTGTAATATCCTCTCTCTTCAGTCTGGAATATTTCCTAATGGAAGGTGAACTATGGGATACTTCACCACCACCAATGATAAGAAGCCTGGAATACACTTTTTTTTTAAACACAATCAAGTGACTTAAGAGTCTCTCTCATTGACTTTCAGTGAGACTAATCTCCTAAATCCCCAAGTGACTTTTAAAAACAGGTTTTAGGCAGCTGAATCACTTAAACACCCTTAAAAATATTTCCCTGGAGACAAAAATGTAAAATCAAGGGCACTTTTTTTCATGCAACAAGATGAGATGTTAAGACTATGCTAGTATAGGAAGCGTATGCATGATAGAGTAGTGTAGTTCTATTCAAGTAACTGCATGCCTAATTATGGTTTACGTAATGTGATTGTGACCATTGATCAACCTACCTATTTTTTTAGAATTTTCTTGTCTTTGATTAGGATTTTTAATGTTGTGCTTGGTAGCAGTGTGTTTGTGAATTGGTGAAAAATGTTGAACTTTGCTCATGTCTGAAGTGGGAAAAATCCATGCATATGCAGAACTGGAAGTATCACAGGATTACTGGAAAATAATTGCTGCTAACGTGTGCTTGACATGTCATAGGGTCCATAGGGGAAGATACCAAGCGTGCGTACTTATGACACTGAAAACATAGTAATTCCCAGGAACTATAGTAGTGGGACAATGTAAGCAGCTAGGAATACTTAATGTGAGCAACTAGAGTCTTGAAATCTCTCAAAGGATGATCAACACTTTACCTTCTCCTCTCAAGCAGTTTGTGTTCTACACAGAAAAGCTTTTCCAAAGCATCTGAAGTAGATGAAAAGATGACTGCTTCTTGGTGGTGGACAGCATTTCAGAAGAGTCTGAGCAAGGCCTGTTTATGTGTAGTTCAGGAAAAAATGTGAACTTGAGCTGCATGCTATAAAATAGGGCTGGCTGCAGCCTGTGAAATGAAATCTTTTCCCACCAGAAAATGGTGGTTCATCAATTAACCTTTTCAGGGGATGGGGCGGGGGGAGAAACACTTTGATGGAATCTTAAACTATTTAAAATATTTTTGTCAGGTTGTGTCCTCCTGAGTCATTATAATGCCTTAGTGGAACTGTAATTCCAGCTCTCTTAGAAGCTCTGCTCCCAGGCCAGACTTCTCTTCCCATGGTGCACTATGGTCTCCAGCTCTGGCTGATGCAGCATCATGGGACACATGCCAAAAATATTGGAATTTTCTGTGGGATAGAAATTGTTTGTTGATCAGTTCTACGCTCAAGATTGTTAATCAAAATTTGATTCAGTTCAACTACCCTGTATTAAGATTTTAGGAGCAATATCATGTGTTTATGCAAATTGGACTAAATTCATCTCTATTACATCTCAACTGAAAAGTGAGATTTTTGGGTTCATTTTCTTGAATATATATTTTCTCTCATGGATCTGCAAATAAGGCTCTTCGGACATAGTAAATCTGTCTAGGCCATCTTTAGAGTTTGTCTCTAGTTCCAGAGGAAGGCAATGAGGAGTCATGGAACAGGAATGAATTGCTGAGCTGCTAGTTTCAAAGAGGGATATAGGATCATACTATCAACCCTAGAGAGTGTCCTGATACACACTCTGGATGGGCTGAGTACTGAAATGGACATAGACCAAGGCGGCAGGAGCTAATTAAATATGTGAGTGACTTTTCTGGTACTGTTGTATGCCCATCATATTGCATGTGTCAGGACTGTAGTATTCCCAGGCAGAGTGGTGGTCTTTTTTCCAAAAGACACTGCACAGGGGAGGCAGTAAAAATACTATAGCATGAAAAGCTAATTTTCAAAGATGGCCAAATTTCAAAGAATAGTGTGAAACCACAGTGCAGCATTTGGAAGTTCCAATTCTTAAGTGAGAAGTATTGGGGAGCTGATCTTCATGATAACTCGTTGGCTGAACTTCTCTGTTGGAAAGCTTTGACCAATATCTGTTGAAGCATGGCAAAAAATAGAAAATGTAATGGAGGGGAATATTTTTGTGGGAATAAGTTGGCAGGGTGATGCTGCTCTTTGATTAGGTGGAGTTCTGCATTTTATTATGAAAAGTCTAACAAATTCAAAAAGTTAATTTAACTGATAAGTCATCCAAAAGCTCAATGGAATTGCCTTATTTGCTGTTCACAACTCATAATTCTCCAATTTTGTCCTCCAATGTGAGAGCAGAACAATAATGTGATTTAGGTGACCAAACCAAACTGGGGAAAAAAGTGCACAAACAGCCTAGAGGCTAAAATATATATTGAAATAAGCTATTAGGATACTTATAATAACTAATACTCTCACCGAAGCTGGGATTGTGAATAGAAACAAGGACTCATATAATCAGATAATTCGTTTACAGTTGTTAATGTGACCTGCTCATTTTTTTTATTTTCTTCTTTTTAAAAGTATAGGTCAAACTTCAGATGACTCTGCTATGCCTAACTGAATGATAGGACCCAATCTGGACCTTTCTCCTGTTTGCTGAATTTAGGTCCTGATCCAGTGCCAAATATTGCATTTTTCAGTCATAGGACTGGGCCTACTCTAACACAACTTCAGTTTCAATAACAGGATTTTACTTTTTTCCCCTCCCTATGCAATAGACAAATACACAAGTCTCTCAACAGATCCTTTCTTTTAGGTTTCAAGTAAATTGCCCTGTAATAGCTTCTATTTGATCTTTCAGTATCAAAAACTGCCTAGAGGCTATCTGTTTCACTCCATTTCATTGGTTCAAAGGGAGAAAAGTCTGGGGTTTTCAAAGTGCCTCCAGACTCCAAGTTGTGAAGTGTTCTTTTGATTTTAACGACCCAGAACCAGCAGTGCAGATCTAGTTTGAATCCCATTACTCATTGCACTCCACTCCACTTAATAATACATTCTTTTCCAAAATAGAAGAATTATAAATTTGTCATAGACGTTTCCCTGTTAAAACTCTATTCAATTCTCAAAAAGGGTTGTGCTAAAAGAGTGAAGCAGATTGGTTTTATTAACATCATTATATAGTCAAACATTTTTTTCCATGATAAAATTGTGTTTTAGTTAGTCATTGTGTATGTTATAATATTTAGGATGCTCACAGCCTGGTTGTGGGTCTGTTACTTTGGGATACTGATTCTTTGCTCTTGATGTTGTGGTTTTCGATACAGTCAGTCCAACTCAGACACTGTGATGGAAATCTCTACTGTATTGTCATGGAAGTAGCTGTGATTTCCATTCTCCCAATTTCTATACAAGTCTGAAGGAATTAATGTTGAGAACAGCTCTACCAATCTGTGTAAAACTACTGGAATGAGTATAGTTCTGGCATTTTTCACGTACAGAGAATGTTTTCAGTTTCACTAGGAGTTGTTTTAGCTAAAGTATGCTGTCTATAAAGTGGTTTTAGTAGTTTGACTAAAGTCAAATGGAATGCATATAGTATCCTAACAAAGGCTGGATTCCATAGGTGAAAAATTCTGTGGTAAACAGGCTTCAGCATATTCAACATGTCATAATCAGAGGGAAAATTGGGTCAATAATACTTCTAATGCAATAAGCCCATCCAGCGAGAGAAAATTTAAGAGGAAAACTTACTGTGAACATTGGGGATGGGGTGCGCAACTTCTTGAGGGTGAGATGTATTGGGCTCAATATCATCGTCCCCAGGGAAATGATGATCTTTTAAAACAACACTGGATGAAACATGAGAAAATAAACTGCAGGGAACAACTCTGCTTTGGCAGGAAGATGAACTGGATGATCTAATACTGATTTTACATCTCTAATTTAATGAAATTGTTCACCGTGACACATGTTGGAGTACATTCAGTTGACCTTTTCATTGTTACTGTATGATGCTGTATTCTTTATCTGCTCAAACTACATAGCTTCCAAAATTGATAAATAACTTGTAGGAAAATGTGTGATCAGGGAACTTGAAGATATCTTGTTACCTGAAGTGCATGCATCAATATGCTTTTACTAATACCTACTTGAAATGGCTGTATACTGCTGGATATTGAGTGTTTGTTCAGGGTTTCTATTGAAGAGTGATTTTTGAAATGTATATTTAACCCACTCCCTTTCCATGAGTACTTTGGCCAAGTTTGTGGCTTAACCCTGATAACACAATTTGGAAAACCAGGAATGAATGGGAAAAGCAACAGACTTTAACATGTATAATCAGATTGAATGAATGACTGCTAGAAGAGGATCGTTTTCATAATCTGTAGAAATTTTAAGTACCAGCACCTGCACATCTCAACTTCCACTCTCCAATTCTTCAAGAATTTCTCAAGTGTCTGATTTAGTTCAGTCGTTTGTTTAATTCTGTTAATCATTCAGCCATTCCTATTGGTTTTACAGTCCGGAATCATTCCATGACTTCAACTTATGTAACTAATGAACCATCTTATTGACACCTAGTTACTGATTAAGAATCTACCTGGAAAAAAATACCTTAGGTGAAGACATTACTAAATTCCCAAACCAAAGCAAGACATGAACCCTTCAAACTCTCCACAAATTACAACATTGATTGACCATGAAAAACAAACACACACACACACACACACACTACCTTTCAAACATCCAGCTGAAAATAGAAGCTTTAGGGTTTATAGGTCAGTTTCACTCCTCCTTCTCCTAATTACTTTATCTCCGTGGGTCATGCTACATATTCAATATAAGATCAGGTACAAAATATAAGACCTATACAAAAGTTTTGCAATACCTAGGCGCAGTAAAGGGTATTAAAAGTAGAATGGAATCGGGCCAGCATATTATAGTAGTAGCACCTTGTAGTAGTCAGGTACACATTTTAGATCTAATCTAGAGCCAAATTTCACCCAATTTCTGGCTCATAAGCTCAAATAATAACTATAGAACTGATCTTCACTAAATGAATATTTGAACAATTTTTAAAATGTATGTTATGCTTTCTAGAGCTTCATGAGTAATGCATATTATGATAAGTTCATTCTCTTCCTTGGTGAGTCCTGCACTTATTGGCAGATTTGCTCACCTCAGAGATTCACAGTTTGGCCACTTTTGCTAGTGGCTCAAACCTGCCATTCACTCAGCTAACCTCATCACTGGCCAGCCTGGGGAAAGGGAGGAGAACAATCCCGGCAGTCTTTGCTGACCCACCTAGTGGGACGGGGGACAGGCCAGAAACCTTCCCCTCTGGTGGGACCCACAGTCCAGGTCAACTCCTCTTGTATTAAATAGGGAGTTGGGGGCGGGGGGATGCGGGAAACCCGGGTCTACCCTCTACTCCAGCCCAGGGCCCTGTGGATTGCAGCTGTCTACAATGTCTCCTGTAACACCTGTGTGACAGCTACAACTCCCTGGACTACTTCCCCATGCCCTCCTCCCAACCTCCTCTTTATCCTCACTGCAGGCCTCCTGATGCCTGATAACGCTTGTACTCCTCAGTCCTCCAGCAGTATGCCTTCTCACTCTCAGTTCCTTGCACGCCTCTTGCTCCCAGCTCCTTGCGTGCACCTCACTAACTGAAATGAGGTCCTTTTTAAACCAGGTGTCCTGATTCACTTGCCTGTCCTAACTGGTTCCAGCAACTTCCTAATTGTTCTGGAACAGCCCATTATCTTACTCAGGGAAAAGAGACCTGCTTAATCTAGGGCTAATGTATCTACCTTCTATCACTCTTCTGTAGCCATCTGGCCTGACCCTGTCACAATGTTATATAGAGACAAAGGTTAAAATACTGAATTAGAAGCTCAAATGGTATAAATCTTCACTGTTCCATTGAAATCAGTGGAACTAGGCTGACTTATAAGATCTGAGATCTGGCCCATCCTTTTCTTGAAAGGTCAGAATGGATTATCACAATGTGTTAATGTCTAGAATATTGTGTTTAATCTGTAGTATTCATCCAGCATACGCTGTTATGTTTAAGCATATTGAAAAATGCTATGGCAAAAATGTTTTTAAAATATGTATGCTGTGAGAAATTCACTTTTTTCTCAAATATCTGAAAGTTCAGTCCATATGATGGTAAAATGAGTATTAAAATAACATAGTATTAGGGCTGTTGATTAATCACCTTTAACTCACGTGGCTAACTCAAAAAAATTAATCACGATTAAAAAAATTAATCACAATTAATTGCACTGTTGAACAATAGAATACCAATTGAAATTTATTAAATATTTGGGGATGTTTTTCTACATTTTCAAATATATTGATTTCTATTAAAGTGTACAGTACTCACTTTATATTACAAATATTTGCACTGTAAAAATAATAAACAAAAGAAATACTATTTTTCAGTTCATCTTATGCAAGTACTGTAGTGCAATCTCTTATGAAAGTAAAAGCAGCAAAGAATCCTGTGGCACCTTATAGACTAACAGACGTTTTGCAGCATGAGCTTTCGTGGGTGAATACCCACTTCTTCGGATGCAAGTAGTGGAAATTTCCAGGGGCAGGTATATATATGCAAGCAAGAAGCAAGCTAGAGATAACGAGGTTAGTTCAATCAGGGAGGATGAGGCCCTGTTCTAGCAGTAGAGGTGTGAAAACCAAGGGAGGAGAAACTGGTTCTGTAGTTGGCAAGCCATTCACAGTCTTTGTTTAATCCTGAGCTGATGGTGTCAAATTTGCAGATGAACTTGAAAATGCAAGAAATGACAGGTCTGCATCCCAGCAGTTTGTCACCATTATTTTTTTTCCCTAAGAGCTGAGGCTCCAGTCTTTCAGCGGAGATGGCAAAAAATACCACCTTTGGGGTTCTTTTTTTTGAGGAGGGTTGTCACAATGTTGTTGAAAAATTAATTGCAGTACTAGAGAGGCCTAGGAAGCTTTGTGACTTTCCTATATACTACACAGATTGTCTCTTCAGTGTCAAAAGAATATCAATTGGCATTTATTCTGTAATCAGCAAGCCATGTTAGGTCAAGAGTTTTTGCAATTGGCTATAATGTCTCTTGCAAACTTAGAAGAACTCAATATGATCTTTGAATGGGCACATACATAACTCTCATTTCAAATCTTTGTGCCCATCTGAGTTGCATTCCATTCTCCCTGTCCTCTCTGTGTTGTCTATTTAGCTTGTAAGCCGTTTAGGTCAGGGACCTGCCTATATATCTATAAAGCACCTTTGACAGTATGTAACTAATCTCTTGATGGAACGTTGTTACAACTTTCACCGTTCATTTTGATGCCCAGATTTGATTTTGCCACATGCATTTGGTGTATGCTTAGCTATTACCTGTTACTAGAATTTAATGAGATTAAAATGCGGAATCATGAAAATGAAGCTTTAAATTTTTTTTAGCAAATATAATAATTCCTAATCTTGTTCTTTCAAACATTCTTGCTTCTTATTTTCTTGACTGTGTTTTACTAAAGCCATGTTACTACTTCTGGGTCTTGGCAGGTTAAGGACCACGTTCCCCTTTATATTTGATGTGTATAATATCAGTGTAGATTCACATTATACTGTTAGTGTGCTCTTGTCATTCTGCTGTTATTACGGGTTGATATTAACCCTTCATGGCATTCTCAAAACCAGGGGTGGCTCTGTTTTTTGCCGCCCCAAGCATGGCAGTCAGGCAGTCTTTGGCAGCACGCCTGCGGGCGGTCCGCTGGTGACGTGTATTCGGTGGCGTTTCTGCAGGTGATCTGACGGTCCTGCACCCTTGGCACCCTCCCGTGAATTGCCGCCAAAGCCACGGGACTGGCAGACCTCCTGCAGAAATGCCACCAAAGGCTGCCTGATTCCCGCCCTCACGGTGACTGGCACGCCACCCCAGGCACATGCTTGCTGCCAGGAAATGAATACAGGACAGCAGTAATAGACTAAGATTACTTGGAATGCACATTAAACATCACAAAGGTTAATTAATGTCATCTGGCAATGGAACAGTCAATATTTAAACCTCTGCTGAGGTAAAGTTCATGTGCAACAGGGCAAGAAAACTTCATAAATATTTTAATTGTTCTCTAAAAATTGATTTATGCTACAGTGAATAGTATGCAAAGCTTCAAAAGTTCAGGCTTGGATTCAATAAGGCAGGACGACTCCGAGAACAGCAACATATTTTACTTTACTATAGCACCTGAGAGATGTTAAATTTGAGGAGAAGTTTCTTTTAGAGTTGCAATAGGTTGGATGATTTTCCTTGAGCAATGCACTACTGTTTTGTGGAGCAGCATGTGCTTGGGTTATCCAAACAGGTTGTTGTTTTCCAAAAACCTTTCTCTTAGCCAATGCAAGTTTCTAGGGTACTATAAGAATCATGGGTTCCATTGTTTTTGTGTAACTACTTAAACCTGAATAGGAGGATAAGAGATCCAGTATACAACATAAAACTACTGTACAGACCTATGTATCCCTAGAAAAGGACGCATACTGCTACTGTTGTAGAGCCAAAAATGAAAGGTCATTCTCGGAAATTGTTATTTTGCCTTGTGTTCATAGTTACACGAGCTACAAAACCTCTTACAACATAGTGGGATAATCTGCCCATGTCAGTACAGTGATGCAGGAGCAGAGACTGGATGATGTATTCTTGTTATAGGGGTCCTGCAGGTAGTCAGATATGTCCGGTCAGTCAAAGCACCACACAGTGGGATACAGGGTAGTGTTACTTATTCAGGAAAAGAGTAGTCCTTATCTAGTATTTGTTGCTGAATGCAATTTCTGTTGGTCAACTGTGGGTTTCAAGAGACTCCGAATTATCTCTAGTCTTCTCTTTGGTTGTGAGTTACGTTGTATCTTTCACCTACTGTTCCCTTGATGATGCAATCCTGTTCTCCTGGTTGCAATGGGAGTGGGGGGATCTCTATGCCATGTTCTTTCCACCCTGGTTAGGATATATGGGCAGGATTTTTGCCCATTCTTTTCATCATGGTCTTTCATATTCAGACATAATTATCCTGCATGGTATTACAGCTTTGGATCAGAACTACAGTGTTCTCTTTTAAGTATGGGGTGGGGGAGAGGGAGGGAGAACAGAAGCAAGAACTTTTGGAAATTCCAAAGAAGTGATATCATAAATGGGTGTACAATACAATAAATATTCGTGGTAGTGACTGTACGATGCCTTGAGAAACCATAGTAATCTTTGACTGACTTTAAATCACCTGGGTCACAGTATAAATCACATATGATATATATTACCTCCCAAGGCATTAGTATAATTCTTATGGAATGTACTGTAAATAACAACGTTCCACTGGTAAAATGTAAATAAACAAAAGACTGAGAGTGCAAGGCGTTTGTTCAATTTTGGGTTAAATCACTCCAAAGTGGCTCTGCTAGAGGATTTTAAACTAAGTGGGTAGAAGTCTCTCTTGCATACTAGCTCTGTGTGTCAGTGGCAGGACATGAGTATAGCACTGTCCAGGGTCCTAGGGATGGACTCGGGCAACTAGGCCAGGTCACTGTCCATGCTGCCACAGCCACACTGCTATTTTTAGCATGCTAGCTTGAGCAGAACTAGAGTGTGTAGGTCTGCTTGAGTTGGAAATCACACCTCCCAGCTATTGTGTAGACATATCCTGTGTCAGCTCTAGCTGCATGTTCCTTGGGTTCAGATGTGATCGCTGATTGCTTTGCCCTGTGTGCAGCTAGGGATGGAGGAAGCACCTTTCAGGTCTCATTTAGCCTTTTTTTGCATTTCACATGGGAGTTCCAGGTGAATCACTTGCAGGATCAGCCTCAAAGGTCCTGGCTGTTTTAGAGATTAAATGAGTATGAGAGACTCCGTTACAGACTCTTCCTAGCATCTCTGTAACCACAGATTGACCTTGCAAAGGGATTAGGAACACACAATAATAAACATAACAATATCCAGCTCTTGTAAGGCACTTTTCAAGAGTACATTTCAAAGCACAATATAAAGGTCAGTTTCATTATCCCCATTTTACAGGGTAAATTGAGGCACATGGGGTGAAGTGACTTGCCCCAGATCACCCAGCAGTAACAAAGCCAAGACTAGAACCAAGTTTTCTGAAGCTCGGTCCAGTCTAGTGCTCTACATACAAGGCCACACTGTCCTTCACAAGTGGATTCATTTGTATTTTTGAAATATGAATATCTTTGTACAGACTGAGCTAGCTCAGATTACTTCACCATATGTTTCTAGCACACTCATAGCTAGCGCACACAGGAAAATCGGACAGATGTAATCACTAAAGCCAATGGACTCTATGCATGTTGCCCCTGGCCATATGACAGGAATATGATTATTTTTTTTGTAAATCTGATGCAAGTCATGTGACTGGATCCAGGGGGCAAAGATCAGCCTCTTATGCCTTGCGTGCCATACCCCTAAAGCCTTTTTTAAACTCTTCGTTCTAAATATTAGAAGAATGTATAGGTTCATAATTTTGCTTTTGTTTTAAATAATGTCTAAATATAACAGTCATTCATTCATTCAGAGGTGGATGTTACTGATGGTGTCTGGCCAGCGGATCTGGAGAATCCTTCTGAGGCAGCGCCAACAGCTCTCTGAGCTCCAGATGTTCTTGAGCTGTAAGATGCTGGTCGATGATGCTACCTAGGTAGGTGAAGGACTGTACTTCTTCCAGGGGTACGTTGGTCTTCTGGCACTATATATATATCATAATATTTAAACAAACCAAGTGGTAGGAGGTAGGTCTAAATATATTTATTTTGAAATAATTGAATGTGGTTTCCATTTCTTTTCAAGTTGCTCAAGTTTTGTTGTGTTCTTGCTGAGACTTGCTTTGTTATAATTTTATTCTGGCCGTCTTGAGACCTACAGTTCTTTGTTGTCCAGATGGGTTTACATATGTCAACAGGATTATTTGTTTTGGTCAGTGTTATCTATGAACTTATTTGTTTCACAAAACTTTGTAAAACAGCTCCTTTAAAACATAGATAATTGAAGGGTCCTGATGAGACTAATTTAATTTTAGCATTTCTTTTACTCAGTTAATTCTTAAACATAATATATTATAATCACTATTCAACTTTTTGTATGTTAACAAATCATATTCCTGTTGGTTGTTAGTAGAGCCAATGTGATTTTGTCACATCAAATTTGGGGAAAGATCACAGATGAACTGTGACAAATTTTTATCACTAATTTTTTTGCACAGCTTATGAATTCTGCTGTTCCCTCTCAATCTCCTCTTCTGTTATACTGTACTTCTACGAATCTTCACAACTAGATGATAGGAGAATATTCGGTATCAAGGCTTCATTTATAAATTCTTTGACATGCTGGCTTTTAATAAATATAGACATTTGGAAATTGGAATCTTCAGAACTAGTAATTACCATTCTAAAATAGAAATGTGAATGAGGATGTCATTTACTCAGTTGAAAAAAACCTATCAGGTATTTCTCTGAAGATTTGAAGCAAAATGAGGTAATAGCAGGTCCTCTGCTAAATTCAGAGTGGTCCATTTGGATTGAAACTTAAAGAACTGAGTAATATGAAGCCATCTTTTTTTTTTTTTTGCCATGGAGATCGTGTTGGCCATATTTTGACTGGATTGGAAGATGTTAGAAGGTTTTAGCTAATATATTCTAAACGTTTAGTGTCGACAATGTATCATAAGGCTAGCTGGGAGAGAACAAAGTAGGAGTACAGGGTGGTGTCATAGTTTCTGTAAGGTACAAGATAACCAGACTATGCAGGGAGGGATGGTTCAGTGAGACCTCCTTTACAGTGCTTCTTGCTACTGCTCCAGAATGGGACAGGCTGCCAGCAGCAGAATATGCTCATCTCAGCTGGAATTGGGATTTGGCCATTCCCCTAAATCAACTGATCATGCCACCTTGGAACCACAGAGCACTGCAAGGTACGTTGACAAACTAGTTGACTGTCACTCAGAAGGTCCATATCTGGATCTATTACTATGCAGGTGCTTTTGGGAGGAGAAAGCAAGCTCCCAGCACCTCTTCCCACCCTGGTACACTAACAACAAAGAAAAATATTGCTACTGCTTAGCACTGTGTATTGTTCTTATATTCAAACCTTTTACACCTGAACTGAATCAATGGTTAGGATATTCTTCCACATCGGCTCCTAAGTATCTTGTAAACTATTAAAAAACTGCTGCTGAGAGGGGGTGGGGAGTGAAGAGAGGGGAATTGAGGCATACCAGCTAGCGTTGATGTCTATTTTTTTGACGGGGGGGGGGGAGAATTCTGCTGTGGGACCTGAATACATTGAAATATTGAATCAAATTATTTATTCATTAAAAGACAAAGAAAAATAACTGGAGTAGTTCTGAAACTAAATGATTTAGGGGCTGAATTTTGCATGTTTTCCAGGGGCCCTTATGGCTATAAATAATTTATGAACCTGTATTCCTGTAATGTTTGAGATTTCTTACCCTGAAAGTGTTTTTTAATGACTAGGTCACATGGCCAGAACAGTCCCTTTATGTATCTTTTTCACTTTATCATTTTTCCATTTTGCAGAGGAATATATTAGCCTTTGCTACTTTTAACAGTGGGCTTTGAAGAGAAAATGAACAGTGAAGCACTAATTACATATTATGTCGTTTAAGGGGAAACTATAACTGAGTGATAAGATTTCCAAGTGAAATCAGTTTCTTGAAGCTTTTGTTTATTTGCTAAATATTTTCATATAAAATTAGTGTACTAAACAGTTTTCTTTTAGGGTTAAATGTAAAATTGATATATTTATGCATAACTAGATATGCCTTTCTTTTCAAGCTCTCAGAATAAGAGTCTAGGTTTGAAAACACATTACTCGAATGACCTTTTTTGTGTTTCTCTGATAATCCCCCAAAAGTGGAGCCATTACATTTGTGGGCCAAGAGAATGGCTGCTTTTTGTTCTTCCACGCAATCACCATCTAGTAGCTGTAGACCTCTCACTGAACTGATGGGTTCAAATCACTCATGTATCTGTAATCTTGCTGTTCTTACTGGAGCAAAACTCCCATTGACATCAATGGAAGCTTTGTCTTAATGACTGCAATAGTATTGGTGTCTCTAGGAAATAAGAATACTGAAAGAAATTTGAAGCATTCACATTTTTGAAGCTGTTCTGCCCTTCTCCCTCCCCTGGGAGACTTCCTATATTAATTGTCTCTGTGCTTAGTTGCTTTTAATTATTAATCTGCAGGTGTTTCAAATCATGGTATATTCCCACTGGGTTTAGGTCAAGGACCATTAGCTGTGATGGTTAAATACAATACATTGCCATAGTTTTTTTCATCTTTTTAGATGGCTTCACAGACCTCAGAAAATAGTCATTGGCAATAATTTTCTACTATTAACCATAGTGGCCTGTACCATAACTACCATCTCCTCCTCCCTGGAGGCAGGTATTTAAGCAGTCTCTATGTTATGCCTAGAAGCATTTTCTAAACATTATTCCTGAGAACCATATATGGAATGCAGTTTAGCTAAGGAATCCATCTATTGTTCATGCTGTCCATACCTATATAGATTTCATTTTGGGAGATACCCATTGTCTTGCAGAAACTACAAACTGAGATGCTTGAAAATGCAAGGAAGTGATGGATTCTGTATTAATCTGTCTAGGGTTATGATGTAGTCAGCAATGAAAGAGCATCTAATTATGTTGGTGCTAGACTGAATCTTTTAATTGGTTAATTATAATGCACATGTAGATTAACAGCTTTTAAAGGTCAACCCCTTTTAAATTACAGTGAGTACTACTTTATCTCTGTGCTGTGTAAACCTGGCATTCTGTTGGTATCGAAGAGGTACACCATAAATTAGAGTTTTGAAGCATGACAAAAAATTATTAGCACCCTCCCTCCTAAGTAGTTTGAATTAAGCCTGAAAGCAATGGCAGCTGGCTTTGACAATATAAGCAGTTCCAGAAGTAAATAGGTACAGCTTATATGAATTGTCCCATTTTACTGAGCTATCACACTACACTCAAATATTTCCTCTAAATTCTGAATAGCACAAGCTGCTGATGTTGTTAAAATATCTTTTAAAAAACAAGATGCTTACTGATGCAAAATTATTTAACCATGTTAAATCAAATATTCCTTTGTAATTTTCTCTTTCCCTCTCTCATACTCACTGTAATTTCTGTATTTATGCCACCTTGAGGGCCTCAAAGTGATTGAATACATATTATTTCCACCTACTGGAAATATCATTGGTGTTTCCAGCACAGTACCACCATTTATTAAAAACTCAAAGTGACAGATTTAAAAAAAAAGGAAAATATCAAAGGTTTAATTTGTGGTATAAATTAAATACATTTTGTACAATATGAGATTTGCCATTACTTAGAAGGGAAAAACTGCTTGCTTTCACCACATTTTAGTTATAGGCAGAGCTGTGTGGAAGTAGGGATTATTTAAAAACAAGTCCTTTTGTGAAACGTCTTGCAACAATATCACCACTCTTCACTGAGTTTGTTTGTTTTGTGGTGTGTGTATATATGTATGTATATTTTACCCCTTGAAATTGCTTTTGTAGTTTCAGGATCACGGATACTGTTCTCAGAATGTCAAGTCACTTTAGCATGATTTTTGTTTTCAGCAGTTCAAGTGGGTGCTGGATAAGTCCTGTCTTGGAAACTTTCCTTTTTGTGAGGAGAAAGGGTGGTGGAAGAGGCAGTGAAAGTTTCTTGATTTTGCGCATGTAAGCGGTTATGCACACAGTATTTTTGTGATGGAGGAGGATAGGAGAGCAGAATACTGTAGAGATTTAGTTGTGGATACTTAAATCTGGATTAGAATTGACGCTCAGTATTACTATGTGTAGTGAGGTGTGTGAGAAATTTTTATCTTTTCAATGCAGAGCAAACAAAAGTATCCACAATAAATGTGCATTCTACCTGTACTTGTGTGTTCAGACTTATGATCTATGGAAACTGAAAAGCCTCAAGTCAGATAACAGGGTGTGTGTACCCGTGGCACAGTGGGAGCAAAACCACTTTGGGCATAGAGTGGTGTATACCTCCTATCAGAATAATTTCTCATTTAATTTCCTGCCAAAGCATTGTGAATACAATCTATGCAGGCTGTGCTTTGCGCAGTCACAGAACTGAAGATAATGAAGGATACTCAAAATATTAATCAAGGAAGGTCTGTATATGGTATTTCCCCTCAGGGACACGACTTGGAAGACATCAGGATTTATCCTCATGAGTTTCAGATACTTTCACTCCAATTTTTATTAGTGTAATCATGCCTCCTCTGAAATCAATGACAAAACTCCCATTAACTTCAATGGACCCAAAATTTAACCCTTCATTTTTATTTTGTCAGCAAGAGCAATAAAAAATTGAAGTAGATTAGGAGATTTAGGCACACTATTTGAGAGAGACTGCATATAGGAGAAGCTGAAACAATAATGCAGTAGCTGAAGAAAAACATAGAAAAATGAATTTTAAAGGAATGCTAACTTTTTTTTCTTCAAAATTTAGTTAAGAAATCTGTTTAAAATTTCCTTTGGGGAAAAGAAAAAGCCATTCGTGTAGAAACCTTGCCTCTATGAACTTTCCCACCTTCCACACCTTTCCTTGGGGGGTTCCACTTTTGCAAACACAAGGCAATATTCTAGTTTGTGTGAAATGTTCACAATGTATGGTAATGATGCAACATTTTTCTTGCAAATATTTGTCATTCTGCTCCCCCCCCCCTTTTTTTTTCTTCTCTAGTCCTTTGTGTCATTTGCTTATTGGCTTTACTTCCTCAAACCTAAAGTGATGCTACCAGAAAGTTGAAGGGCTAGGTCACTCTTTAAGGGGCAGACACCAGCTGTCCTGGATGGACCTTTAGTGGAGCAATTCCAAGCTGCCCAGGTGGTATAGGGGGAACAGGGGGAGAACTTCAAGACAGATGACCTCCACACACACACACACCATTAGTGTCCTGGATGGTGAGAGGAAGGTTGGTACAGAGAGGCAACTGGAATGGTGGTTCCTTGCCGTAGGCATCATTGCTACCTGCCTGTTAGGGGACGGAGATGCTCTTAAAGAGACAAACACCTCACAAAGTGGCCAGGAGGAAATTACACCCAACAGTGACGTGTCATAGGTGGATAACCATAATGGCAGCCCAGTACTTCTTAATAGCTTCTCTTCATCTGCAACTTTTTTCTCTCTAAAAATTTATCTTCTTAACTGCTTCCTTCCTCTCCATCATCTCAGCCATCCATATTTTTTCTTGCTCTTCTTTCTTCCTATTCCATCATGTTCAGAACTGATTAAACATGTAATGTAGAAACTCCATCCACAGTACAATAGAATTTTAGGAAGTCCCTGTTTAACTATTGAGAGGACAAAAGGAAGGTGTAAGGCACATTTTTACAAGTACCATGCAAAGCTAGAAAACTGGAAGAGACACAATTTTCTTGTGCCCACAAAAAAAATCTAGGAATGGATCTTTCTAAAGTGGTCTAAGTGTCTACGCTGCAATAAATCATCCACAGCTTCCCCATGTCAGTGGACTTGGGATCATGAGGCTCAGACTGCAGGACTACAAAATTTCAATCCAGACAGTCTGGCTGGAGCATGGGACATCTATACTGTAATTCTGTAGCCCTGAAGCCCGAGTTCTGTGAGCCTGGATCAGTCGACGTGAACCAGCCCAGGTGCTTTATTGCAGTGTAGATCTACTCTAAGGCCATGTCTACACTTCCGGCTAAGTCAGCACCACTGCAATCAATGCAGCAGTGTTGATTTTTAGTGGGTCTGGTGAAGCCCACTTAAGTCCATGACAGAGCACTCTCTCTTTAGCGTCTTTACTCCACCTCCCCAAGAGGTAGAAGGTAAGTCAGTGGGAGAGTATTTCCCATTGATATAGTGTGATGTAGACGCTGTGGTAAGTCGACCTAAGTTACGTCGACTTCAGTTACATAACAAGTCACTGAAGTAGCCTAATTTAGATTGACTTGCAGCTTTAGTGTAGACCAGCCCTCGGTGACTTAAAAGCACAAGTCCCATTGACTTTCATTATATAGTGAACTTACATACTTAATGACATGAGTCTGGTAGAAGTGGGTCCAAACTGCAAACTTGGATTTTCAACAATCCCAAAGTTTAGTTTTTTGTTTGGTTGGTTTTCAGGTAGGGAGGAGTTAGGTGTGGTTTGGAATTCAGCTTGGGCACATAAAATAAATTGTCCAGATATTAGTTTAAAATATCTAATGAAGATAAACAGATGAAACAATCCCCTAATTTCATTGTTAAAGTTTAATCATATTTGGAATCTGGGGTTAAATTAAGCCACAATCAGGATACTTAACAGAATGGGAGGGAGACTGTAATATGTGCATGGTGCCTGTGAACAATAGTTTATGAAATACTTCAGTAAAAGTTGCACTTCTGTGTATTTGCTCCCCTCTGAGGCATAAAAACATCAATACAAAGGCTTCAGCCACATTGTGACTACAACTGAATGTTACATGAAAGAATAAAAAAAGTCTCTCAGCTCCTGCTATTAAATTCTCATGAGGAAACAAGGTATTTGTATAATGTAAACATCAAGGCAAAGCAGACACCATTATTTTCCAGAGCAGGAGACAATTATCTAGCTATAAAATTTAATTCTATCCATATTGTTATATCAACCAAGCAATCAATTTAAAAATAACTAGTGCCAGCAACTTGGCAGAATAATGGTAAACATACAGTTTATACTCCCAGTCTCACTCCTAACTCAGGGAAGAGGACTTTGAGATAATAAAAATATAGGTATACACATTGGAATAGCATTAATCTTCACTTTCTTTGCATGTAAGTTGCTCCTTTCTGTATTTTCTATTATTTGATTTGGCTCTTGCTTAAAGAAGTTCTGAATGTCTGTGTAACCTAGAGATTCAGTTCCTCTGATGGAGGTAGGGACTGATGGTCTTTAGAAAGCTACAGTCATATGATTTATTATCAGGAAATAGCAGTCAGCCTACAACTTGATTGGTTGATAAGACATACTAGAAATATAAGACACTCTTCATTTAATAACACTTGTTATATACTGGTTGCAAAACACTTAAGTATCATACTGCAACTACAGGACATACCAGAATTCAGAAGTCTTACTATCCAAGTGTGCATGGTTGCACCATTAATTAGTGAAATAAATAAAAAAATGACTGACGAAATTATTTCCATTAAACAGTAAATTGTTTAAATATGTAAACATTAGAGTAAATTGGGAGATTGATTAAAAGCATAAATCATAGCTATGATTAAATAAAGCTTCTTACCTGCCAGATCACAGCAAACTATCTAAATGAGGAAAATTGTGTACCACCAACATTCTCAGGAACTAAAGTCTATTTTTAAATATCAGGTACGCAATACTGAACTGACAGAATTTTCACTCACTTCAATTTAGCATTTTTTGTTACTGGAAGGTTTATAGGAAGATGCTAAATCTATTTTACCTCATTTTGCCAGTGGTGGTTTAGTGGGGGGTTGATAGGTTCAGTTGCACTCATGGAAATCATGAAACCAATGGCGCAAAAACAGGCAAATATACCCTTGTCCCTGTATTGTGCAGCAGCTCTGTCATATGGATGGCTGAGTCAACCCTTAGTGGCTTTGAGACCCTTTTAACAGGATCCTGTGCTCCAGGTCACAAGACCCAGAGTAGGGATCTTGTCCCAGCCCCATAGAATGAGGGCTGTTGCTGCAGAGTGAATGCAGGATGGCCTCTTTCTCCAGCCCCCTCCCAAACCCCCAAGGCTTCTCCTCTAGACTGGGCTGGGATTGCAAAGCCAGGGTGGTGGGTGCTACTGCTGATGGTTGTTGCCACCTTGGCAGTTTAGTATAGTACACCCATTGAATCAGGTGACTACATCAGCCCCTGTATTTGTACATATTGAATGAAATCCTGGTCCTGCTGAACTTCAGTAGGTTCAGGATTTCTCTGTCTATATCACTAAAGATTCTGATGTGTAGGAAAGCTAGCTGTCATTCTGTGAATCAGAATTCAGTGGTTGCCATTAAATTCTCAACACTAATTCCCAATCTAAATATCTAAATGATAGAAAATCAATGCTTCCTCCTCTCTTCCCCCCCCCGCCCCCCGCCACGCATGTGCAACCCTTCCATTGGTGTTAAAGCCCTGCCCATCTTAATGTATATTTTCCCTATCTCCTGTCCTGGCTAATTCTTCTTGCCCCTACTGGATGGCGTTTTTCACACTTTCAGCAATGCTGATACAGTTCATAATTAATATTAGTACGAGCATAGGTAATGTTATGGTAAAGTCAAATCTGAGATGCAATGAATACTGAATACTCTTGATTTGTCACTTTAGCTGAGCTATGCTAGTGGGTATAGAAAGTGTTTTCACTGTTCATTGTCTTTTGGGGTTTTTTATTCTTCCCCTTCCTTCCTTCCTTCTCATCCCCCAAAAAGGATCTCTCAACTTTGGAAAAGCCACTGGTGATTTTTGTGCACTTAACCTGAAACACCTGAAAGCCTGACTTCCCCCCTCCACAAAGTGCTGAGCAACCACACACGCTGAAAATCAGGCCTCTGAGATGTTTGAAGTTTAGCACTCAAATGGAGGCATCCAAAATCACTAGTCACTCTCGAAGATATAGGCCATTAAGACTATTAATTTCCTGTCTGAGGACAAGGTGGGTGAGGAAATATCTTTTATTGGACCAACTTCGGAGAGAGATGAGCTTTCGAGCTTACACAGAGCTCTTCATCAGGTCTCATTTTAAGTATCCGGTAAGCTATGCTGAGTAGGCTACATTAACACTGCAGTCTGAGGATGGGAAGTGTAAGGCAGGGGAGGGGAAGGAACATTAAAATAGTGTATCTAAAAGTTTACCTACAATGTTTGGCCGGGTCATTAGGTTCCATATTAACATCACTATATGCTGAAATGTAAGCATGTGTGTTTATAGTCACTATGCTCCAATTTCTCCTCTTCATAAGCAAAGAATTGATCGTTTAGAAACCCTTTTTTAAAAGGTACAACAAAATAACTATAGAAATCCTGCTGATGTTTGTCCTCCATAGTTTCCAATGCTTTCTTGACAAGCATCCTGTCTTTGTGGTTGAGAGCCATCAGTATTAAGGTAATATGTATTCTGTCTCTCTAATGTATAGTATTTCTACGGAAAGCTTATCAAGAAATGCACTGATGCTGGCTACTAGATTTCCCTTTATTGTATGCATTTCCCATTTGGTTTAATCTCTGAAGTTGAGACAACTTTCATTCTACTCCGTGTGCCAATGGAGCTTCCATCCATGGAAGCTTGCCAGGTGTGGAAGTGTGAGAAATGAATGACTGACACATGGTAAATATTTTGCTCTGTGAAGTCAGACATTTTGTATAAATACATGTATTTGGCCATCTGCCATGATCAGAATTTTACAGTGTTGTTGTAGCTGTGTTGGTCCTAGGATAAGAGAGACAAGGTGGGAGAGATAATTGTCTATTATTGGACCAACTTCTGTTGGTAGTCTTCAAGTCAGAAAAGGTAACCAGAGTGTCACAGCTAAATACAAGGTGGGATAAACTGTTCAGCATGCAGATTAACACATGCAAGAAACCACTTAAAATGAAGTGAGCAATTAACTCGTCTGCAGACATACAATAATTCTCCTTTGTCTCGCACCAGTCAACTTCATTCCACCAAACCATTGGTTCTGCATGTGTTTCATCAGTCATACTGTTTTTGTATGACATGATTAGATATAAAACAAATGTAAGAGGATGCTAGAGAGTTGAGAATATATGCAAATAAGATTGAGATCATTATTTCATGTTACTTCTGTTGTGTATTAATATAGAAATTTAAAATCACATGTTGAATTGAACTCGTATATAGACTAATGCTTATAGTCCCAGAACAGTCTGATTATCTAGGCTATGGCTGAGTTTTCAAAATGACATCAATCTTTACAGTATGTAAATCACTGTCTGGACCCCTCCCCCTTTCTAGAAAATGCCGTTATCTCATGTTGCTGGAAGAAACATGGCACTGATTAAAACATGACCAAAAATAGAGAGTGGTGATTTATTAGTTAATTGCCAAGTGTAAACGTTCACACATGTTGCATGCCTAAAATCTTGCCATCTCTAATTGCAGAGCCCTTTATGTTCATTCTTTCTACCCTTCAATTTCTCCCAACCTTCCAAAAATAAAAGCCCCAAAATGAGACCTTTATAGCTTTAACCAGAAAAATATGTCCTTGTTAAAACAATTTACAACCTTGCACTGTAAATCTAGTGTACATTTTACATTCTTGTATGTTTTTGCTATATAAATGAAGCACTGAAAGTACTCTAAAACTTTGTGCGTCATGATCTACCAATATTTCTGAGACGGTGATTCCTCTAATGATTTAAAGACCGTGACCCTGTTATAAGCTTCATTACAACATGGCTTGACTGCAGTTGGTCTATCTAGATTTGCGATCAGTTTAACAATTTATCTGTCTAGAAAGTTATGTTTAAACCAGCCTGGGTAAGTTAGAGGTGGAGAATTTGTACAGATCTAAGGATACTACTTGTTAAAACTTACATATTTTTTTACCTTACCTCTGTAAATGGCATCATTCCTCCTTTTCATGCTTAGCATCTTCATACAAAAAATATGACCTACAAATGCTAATGTGCTAATAAGTGACTAAAATCCTATAATCTTTCAGCTTACTTACCTATAGTACTAATCTAATTTCCCTCACTACTACCTCCCAGCCTTTCCTGTCCTCAAATTTTGTTTCTTGGAGGGGCGAGAGGGGAAGCATCAGGAGTGTGCTAGCTTGAATATTTTATATTAAAATAAATAAAATCAGTTACTGAAAAATGACAGCTACTTTTCTCCCATCTGCGTATTGGCCTTGAAGACATACCACCTTGGACTGTGGTCTCAGACAGTAAGATGTACTGAGTCTAATTAGCTCTTGCCTGAGAGAATGCCAAGTAAAACCCACAGGAACAAACTCTGTTAATCAGTTACTGGGTGCAAGACTGTAGTGCCTCCATTGAAGTTAACGAAGTTAAAACAGAGCAGCATTATTTCTATGAATAGGACTGGCAGTACTTGATGATTATGTATAATTTCAAGCAAAATTGATATTTGTTTTAAGCTTGCTTGTTTGTTTTTTATCAATTTAATTTTTCACAGTTGAGGGCAATTATGAAGGGAGGTAGATAACAGGGTGTCAGACAATTATTTAATGACTGGCTGATGAGACTCAAAGTTAAAGCTTTATAACCATTAAAACAAATTATCAACATCACATGTCAAAACATACACAATAAATATCCTTAAAGTTTTATTGAAGTCCTCAAGCAGCATTTTTCTTATTTCGCCTGTCTGTAAATTTTGATTATTGATCAAAATATTTTTTCTACTGATTTCACTGTAACATAGAAAATGTTTACTGACATTTACCGATCAATCTAATACTTCCAACTCTACCTATGAATCAATACACAGCCAGCCTCACAGTATTTACACTGGGGAGATGAGCATTCAGATGAAATGTGAAGCTTTGTAAAACCTCTGGCAATTAAAAATCCCCATTGAAGTTGTTGCCAAGTTTAAAAAAAAATTAAGTATTAGCCCCACACCTCTGGTCAAATTCCAAGTCAAATATTTCCATTCTTTATAACTGATTTCCTCTTTTAATGCCATTTAATGGTTTGTTTCTCTCTGTAGAAAGCCCAAAGTTTAGTGCTGCTGGTGCAGAATGGCTGTTGCCTTTCACTTGCAATTCATGCTCCCTGTAGGTAGTCCTGCACTGTGTAAAGCATTAGGATGATGAGTAGCCACAACTCCTGTATGCAAATCGGTTTGCCTAATCACTTTTCCTGCATCCAGCGAAGAGACTTGATCTCTCAATTAAGTCCTTATAGAAAAGGGGCAAAAAGGATATTGAAACTAGGGCTAAAGCCAGTGCTGCAGTGACAGAAGCAACAGCATTTTCCCCTCTACTGGAAATGTTGCCATGGTAATAGAAGTGCAGCAGCTATGCACCACCCCATAAGACAGTGGTCCCCAACCTTTTCCTCTGGCAGGTGCCAGAGGAAGGACCACTGCGGCAGTGGAGCACCCGCCGAAATTGTCGATTCAGCGGCATTTTGGCGGGTGCTGCGTTGGGGACCCCTGCCATAAGAGTTCATGTTTTGGGACGGTCCTAGGGTTTGAACCACAGACTAACCACTCCATAGGTGTCAACATAGGCCCTTGACTGAACATAAGAATTGCCATACCAGATCAGCAAGTGGGGCATAAAGGGGAATTAGGTGCTCGAACCCCACTGACATTCAAGTTTTTTCTTAAGCCAATCACTAACTTCCTGGGGATAAATCCTACAGCATAGCATGGGTGTTATATTCCTTACATATTTTTATCCTTTCTCATGTAACTGTGGATGTTCCTATTATCCAGATACATCTGAAATTGGGAGCCAGGAGTCTCATGATCTAGTCCCTGTTTTTTCCACTGAGTCTGTTGAATGATCTTAAGCAAAATATATAACCACTCTGCAGCTCAGTTTCCCCATCTTTAAAATGCAAATGCCTGCCTCCCTTTGTAGAGCATGATACTAATTTCCAGCTGGACTAGTATTACTGCTGTATTAATGTAGTGTTTGGGGATTCTGATTGAGATCCGTTGTATGCCAGACTTAAAAATGGCACCATGTGATATGAACCATTGTATGATTGTAAACTATTACATGCCCCTAGGTGATAGGAAATGAAGACTTGCTGATTGCTTCCCACCAACATGTATGCCTAAACCTACCAGTTATTTAGATGCTCAGGTATCACAGTGATGACTACTATACAGTAACCTAGATAAAGTCTCTGCTCTTGTTTTACATTGGGATAACTCTGAGGCAACACCAATGAAATCAGTGCATTTAGATTTCAGATTTATAGAAGTAACTGAGAGCAGCCTTACCTAGGATCTTATATTTTGTACATCATTTGAACTGAGCAAATAACTCTCAATATGTATGCATGTTTAAAGTTGCTAAAGGAATACAGCTGTTTTTATCATGAGGATTTCTTTCTATGATGTTCATGGAATTCTTTCTCTCTCCGCAACTCTGCGGTGCTGTGTGTTATCAGAGATCCGTAGTCAAAACAAAGAGCAGCTTTCTACAAAATGGAGCTTGAGGATTTGAATGTGTGGAACACTTTTTTTTTTTATTAAATTGTAGCCTGTAAATGTAAGCATGTTTGAGGCCTTTATATGGTGTTTTTTCCTCAACAAGTAGTTTATTCCAATAACATTTAGAATATAATTTTACATGGGAGAAGTCCTGCACAAAAACTGTTCAGGCAAAATGTATGCACAGCAAATGTGACTTGGATTTAATCCAGTGATAGAATTTAACCAAACTGTTACAACTTTATATAATACTGGCACATTTTTAGGGACCAACCTTGGAAATTCTTTTTCACACAAGACACACATACCAGTGCTCTCATGATGATCTGGGAATTTTGAAGGGAAAAAGCCCTAGAAACTAACAGCAGGTAGTATGAGGAGGCTATTGCATATAGAATGAGCTGCTTCTGTTGTAAATTAAAAGTTCCAATAAAATATTAAGAGTTCTGTTCATTTTGCTTATACACATTTTTTTCTGCATCAAGCTAGAAAATGTAGTGTACATAATATATTTGTGTGCATTACATAATTATAGAGTAGTGTACCACATAAGGTAGAAAAATATCTAGCAAATATTCAGAATTTATTGCTCGTAATTTGTGATCCATTCCTATAACTGTGGAAATTTTAGAAAAAAGCCTTTTGCCTCCATGTGGTGTTTTCCCCTGTCTGAAAGAACAAAACTCATGGTAACTCTAAAAAGGGCAAGAGGGATAAGTAGGTTCCTGCTGCTACATGTGTTCATCAATGCATGACTGCCAGATGTAGGATGTATGCTGCAAATGGTCTTCCTTTCCCCAAAAGGAAAAAATCCTTGGCTTCCCCTCCCATAGACATGTTAGAATAGTACTGAGACTAAAGAAGGAAGGTTTTTTTAGCTTTGATACCTAGACCTCTAAAACTGATGCATTTATTTAAATGAAAACGTTGAGAGTTTGGTTTTTTTAGTTTTAAATGTTAAACATTATTTGAAGCTTTGCATGTACAAAATGAGGTGTGTGTGAGAGAGAGAACGCGCTGAAGAGTCAGTAACTGTTCAAATGAGAGTTAGGTTCCTGGGCACTTTAGAAAATCCCACCAGACATCTATCTCCATCTTTTGACACCAATCTACCTTTTTAAAATCTGGCCTTAGATCACAAAGTCATGGATGATGACACAGAATTTCAAAAGCATGATTAAAAAATGATAAATCAGGTATCCAGGTAAATTTACTGATCAAAAGCTCTCAATAATCAGAACATTTCTCCCCCGACTTCCCCCTCCACACACACACACACTTCTCTACGTCTCAGTCGTATTTGGATTAAAATTCAGGTTATTTTAAAATTTTATTTATAGGGTTTTCCATGGAATTTACAAATTAATTTATTCCCAGCATCTCTGTGTGGAAGAGTTAGTTAATAGACAGTAACTAAGACTGGTGCACAATCTGTATCAAATTTGGGAGTTGGATTTAAATCTTCTGATTCCTGGTCTACTTTTCTGACCACAAAACCACCATCTTTCCCCTTTCCCAAGCCTTAATCTTTCCCAGATATGGGAAAAAGAAGCAAAGAAACAGCATCATTTGGGACCAGTGAAAATGAGACCAGATCAAACACTGTTGATGGGCAACAGTTCCTTTTTTTTCAAAGTTGTCAGTAATTTAAAACTAAACAATGAAAGGCAGATCTATTAGGGCAGAAGTCTACATATCTCAATAGGTTTATCAGTTCAGATTTGTGCCCCAAAGTTCAGCTATTTAGCAGAGTTTATTCAGACCTCTGAGTCTGGAAATTGAATAGGGAATTTTGCAACAAGAGAATTGGATAGCTGGGGAAAAAATAAGTGTTGGGATTTTGTTTTTTCATAGTACTGCATTCTAGTATTTTGAGTTAAATAATATGGCTAAAGCCATGAAGTAGAAGTGAGTGAAAAAATCTTGTGTAATGCACTAGTCTTGGGTCTCTGTTAGTTGGCCCTAGAAACTATAATTACCAGAGTGAAAATAACTTAAAGGCCAGAATCCTGAGCAGGGGGTGGGGTCTCAACCACAAGGGGCATGGCCTCAATGGAAGAGCAGTCCTTTAAATCCCCGCACCCGTTAAATCAAGATGCTCCAGCTGCAGTAGCAGCATCTGGAGCCTGTGTCCCTTTAAATCATCGCCAGACCCCAGCCGCCGCTACCCCAGGGGCTCTGGCAGCGGAGCTTGGGTGGCAATTTTAAGGGCCCGGGGTGGTAGCTGCCCAAGCCTCATTGCCAGAACCCTAGGCCGGTGGCAGCAGGGCTCCAGTTGTGATTTAAAGGGCCAGGGGCTCCCGGTGCCGCTACCGCAGTGTAGCCCCAGGCCCTTTTAATCTGCACCAGAGCCCCGAGCCCCAGGGTAGCGGTGGCAACCGGGAGCCTCTGGGGCTCCGTCAGCGATGTAAAGGGCCCGGGGCTCCGCCGTGGTAGCGGCGTCTGGAGCCCCTAGCTCTTTAAATCACCTCCTGAGTGCCCCCCCCCCCTGCCGCCAGCCCAGGGCTCCGGTGGCGATTTAAAGGGTCCAGGGCTCTGGCTGCTATCGGGAGCCCCAGGCCCTTTAAATTGCTGGCCTGGGGAAGCTGGTCCGGTACCAGCTTACTTTCGCCTCTGACAATTACTCCCTATTTTCACACAGCTACAGGGATAAAGCACTATGGCTTTGGTTCCAAAAAGTCCTGGGTATTATCCCTATGAAATGGCCACAGTTTCTGTATGCCTGATCTACCAAGATAAGAAGGGAATAAATAAATAGCTTTAATACAAATAAATGAACAGAATCTTGTTCAGATTCCAGTGCTAGGTAGGTTTTGGAGTGAAGAGACGTAAGTGTGGGGAAGAGAGAGCAACCTTTCTTTTATATTTCAATATTCCTGCTACCTGACAAAAGAAATGGCCCCTGTTCTAGGTTACTTTCATCACAGAACATTTCTCTAGAATCCGACAGCAAGAGAGACATGAAAAATGCCACTGACCTGCCTCAACAATTGGAGGAACTTGATGGGGCGGCCAGTGAAAGCGGACACTGCCAGCAACGAGGGAGGGGTCACTCACTGAGACACACCATGTAGCCTGTCCCTCTGAGTCTTTAGCACCCCTTGGCTAGCTGGAGGGAAGAGGAGTGCTGATTGGCCAGCATTCCTCCAGATCCCAGGATTTAAGCTGGAGAGGCAGCCATTTGGCGCATATGTGCCGTCATCTTGCACAGATCATACTAGGCATTTTGGAAACCTCAGCCCCATCTTTGTATTTAAAGATTAAATACCACTATACAGTGATAGGTCTTGCAGTGTTCTAGGGTGCTTTCTCAGTGCTGCATGCGGAAGTAGTTAAGCATAAAGTTACATTTTTAAGGGATGTGTAAGAAAGAGTGGTGAAGGGCATGGGGAGAAAAGAAATGGGAAGCAAGGGAAGACTAATAGAGGGGTGCTAAGAGTAATAAAATCTTTCTTTCCTAAATATTGATACTCTTGGTATATACAAAGCTCAGAGTAAACTCAATCCCTCCTCCAAGGGGCTGAAAAGCTAGCAGTAGAGCTGATCCAAAAATAGTGTGGGTCTGAGGTGCTGTCCAGCACACACCCCTTGTGGCTGGAGGTGGTGATGAAGGAGCTCTGCCTCAGGCCCTCACAATGTTCTTTAGCCTACTGCAGCTGTAGAGGTGACTTGGCACTCCAACCAAGCCACTTCAAAGTGTTCAAACCCCCCCTCCCCTTACTTAGTTTAAATACAATGAACAAAAGTCTCCTCAGGCCAGCTGGACTCATCCTTCATCTCGCTTTCTAGTAGGCCAGACCCCAGCTACAAGAGCCTGATTTCCTAATTAGCAACTGGCTCCACGGCTGTTGTCTAATCAATCACCCAGACCAGGTCTCTTCTCCTCCTCTCAAGCAGACTGCAGTCTCTATTTCCAGAGCAATGCACTGTGATCAAAGGAATCTGACACTGTACCCATTTCTTCCAGCAGGAAGCAGGAATATTGATGGATAAAAGACAACCACACATTCCTCCTTTCCAAAACCCACCGAACTCTTGGCCCTCAAAAAGGTTCCATCTGGATGTGGGAGAAAAATGCTGTGCAGGAGCACAGCTGTCTGCTCACCTTCCCAGACCACCCCCAACTGTTAGACTTTAATCCTCTTAAGTCCAACGCTGACCACAGATGTAGCAGGGTAGGGCTAATTGAGCCCAAGGCTCCTTTTTGTCCTCTTCCTATCAGGCATGAAGTTTTTCTACCCTGTCAGAGAGGAGTTTTTTCTGACAATTTTCAATGAAAAGAAGAGAAACTTTAATAGTAGCATTGTGAGAGATGTAGTCCAGCTGGGGATCTTGGCCCAAAGAGGAGAAGCGGGATATGAGGAGCAACCTATAACTCCCATGAGGCACTAAAACTCCCATTTTTATCTTAAATAGTTCAGTTATGGACCAAAGTATTTTTATGAAAATGATATTTCTAGCAGCTGATTTTCATGAAAGATAGTCTAATCGTGGAAAACCAGGTATGACAGAACTTTCAACCAGCTCTAGCTGGACTTGAAATCCTGACTGTACTGAAGTCTATGGGAGCTCTCATTGCCGTGAGGACTCATTTGCCAGCACAGTTTGGGCCAGCTACCATTATCCATCATGCTTTAAATAAGGGGACACTGAGATTAATTATGATTATTCTGGGCCTGCTCCTGAGCTCCAGAGTTATCCAATACCATGTCCAAGTGGGAAACCTGTGTCCATGATTTCCGCAATTCTGTTTACACCTTCTGGTCTTTCCTTGACTTTGTCTGCTCCTAATTAAGTGGCTTTGTGTGTTTCTTAATCAACTGTGGCATCCTGGGATTGTCACTGGGAGTGTCATTTGTGTCTCTGGGACTTTTATGCTATATCCTGTTGTGCTTCAGGTGAGGTTCTGTAGCAGAAGGGTACATCTATGCTGCAAAGGCCTGTGCCCTTGCTATCTTGTTTCCAGATCAATAGAAATGCAAGACTACCAAAAGTTCTACAATAAAACCCAGGAAGACCTATCTTGACACTGTTGATATTTCTAAGGGAGAGGAGGGGCATATTCAGCTTTGCTTTAAATTTTAAAAAGAAACAAAAAAAGTAAAACTGAATTGTTAGTGGCTTTTTGTATTTAAAATACTTTGCAGGTCACCTTTATTTCTTCTTCATTGGATGCATGCAGTGGAAAATATAGTAGGCGCGCACACACACACACACACCCATTGTTTCATCGTGTGTGTGTGTGTTACCACACACACTCTAACAAGAGTGATCAGTTAAGGCGAGCTATTACCAGCAGGGGGGAAAAAACGTTTTGTAGTGGTAATCAAAATGGTCCATTTGCAGCAGTTGACAAGAAGGTGTGAGGAACGGGGGGGGGGGGGGGAAAAAAAATGGGGAAAGAGTTTTACTTTGTGTAATGACCCATCCACTCCCGGTCTTTATTCAAGCCTAATTTAATGGTGTCCATTTTGCAAATTAATTCCAGTTCAGCAGTCTCTCATTGGAGTCTGTTTTTGAAGTTTTTTGTTGTAATATTGTGACTTTTAGGTCTGTAATCGAATGATGAGGGAGAATGAAGTGTTCTCCGACTGGTTTTTATATCACACTGGTAGATGTGCAGGTGCCAGCAGAGGCTTGTTCACCTGCACATCTACCAATGTGATATATGCTATCATGTGCCAGCAATGTCCCTCTGCCATGTACATTGGCCAAACCAGACAGTCTCTATGTAAAAGAATAAATGGACACAAATCAGACGTCAAGAATTATAACATTCAAAAACCAGTCTGAGAACACTTCGATCTCCCTCGTCACTTGTTTACAGACCTAAAAGTCGCAATATTACAACAAAAAACCTTCAAAAACAGACTCCAATGAGAGACTGCTGAATTGGAATTAATTTGCAAAATGGACACTATTAAATTAGGCTAGAATAAAGACTGGGAGTGGATGGGTCATTACACAAAGTAAAACTATTTCCCCCCCCACCCCATTCCTCGCTGCAAATGGACCATTTTGATTACCACTACAAAACGTTTTGTTTTTTTTCCCTCCTGCTGGTAATAGCTCACCTTAACTGATCGCTCTCGTTAGTGTGTGTATGGTAACACCCATTGTTTCATTGTGTGTGTGTGTGTGTGTGTGTGTGTGTGTATTTTCCTACTGTATTTTCCACTGCATGCATCTGTTGAAGTGGGCTGTAGCCCAGGAAAGCTTATGCTCAAATAAATTTGTTAGTCTCTAAGGTGCCACAAGTGCTCCTGTTCTTTTTGCGGATACAGACTAACATGGCTGCTACTCTGAAACCTGTCTTTATTCTTTCTGCTGACCTTATAAGGGTTGTCCCTTTTGTAGTTGCTGACTCTTGCCCCCTCTGCTGGGAGCAAGATGCTATGTGTTTGTGGATATGTGTACAGTGGTTGCCATTTAAAAATCATTTTCCTACAGGAACCACCATGGCTTTTAAGAAACCATAGATATTTCTCTATAGGTAAAGTAAGACATAACAGTGGTATCGCCAGTGCCACTTTGTACTAAATGTTGGTTTTCAAAAGGTGACCATTATTTGTGTGTATATTTCTCCTTGGAACATTTCTTCATTTCCATATTCATGCTTTGAGTGTTAAAACAAATAGGTAGGAAGCACATTTTACTATTCTGAACATATTAATTTTAAGGAGTCCTTTGATTTTTTTTTAATCTCTGTTGCTCTTTGACCTTTTCTTGGCCACCCTGGAAAGGACTACCCTTCCTAAAATAAAGATGTATCCTAGTATCCATATTAGCTACATCCCCTTACTCCCTCTGAGCAGAAATAACCAGCTGTGCAGGTTTGTAACAAATTCGTATGTGTTTCTGTAGTGTGGATGATCATTAATTAGGATGTAAACTGAAACCATCAAACTCCATCTTAGTTCAAACTTCTGATTGGGTTTATGCCAAGATCCCTAACTCTTTAATACTGTCTTTAGTGTGTGTGTTTTCCTTGCTATGGTGGCAGAGAAATTCATATACATAATAAATGTTAGCATCTCATTATTTCATTCCTATCGTATAACATTCCATTTATACTATCAGGCAGAAAAAACAATTTTATATTTTCACTTCTCTCCTTCTATATATTGAACTCCTAATGATATTCAGAGATGTTTCATTCCCAAGGCACATTATCATCCATTATTACCACAATACAATACAATGCATAAAATAACAAAAGAGAACAATATTAATAACTAATGTGTAATTATCAAGTGAATTCCATTATGGAATTTGACAATGGTATCCTAGTAATAGGAATGCTCAACCTCTTTGTGTTGTTTCAATGTAAAAAAATTCTAATTTTTTATTTTTACCTTTTCAGTCTATGATTTGCAATTAAAGTTCAGTTTTCCACAAGGAGTTCTCAGAAATGCAACGTAGTTTCCCATATGGTTTGAAGAAATATGTGAACATCTATGTAGTAAAGGAGGGGTGTGTGTGTGTGTGTGTGTGTGTGTGTGTGTGTGTGTGTGTATACACATGTAAGCATATAGGCATAATGTTCTCCAGAATTGCCTTCATATTGAATAGCCCCGAGATCAGTGAACCTTACAAATAGAATTATAGCTAGGGGATAGCTTTAGAGTCTCCACACACACAAAATCTATAGAATCCTGTGTAAATAGCTTAAGGCTAGAGAAATTAGAGAGAGAAAAAATGACTTTGCAAGAGGGAATAGAGAATTCAAACCATGCTGTTGACCCATTAAGTTACCTAGTATGGTACTGAGACAGTAGCCTCGGGACCCTTAGTTCAGTCTCCAATTAGGTCATCCAATCAAAACACTTAGCCGGCAGAGTTTCAGGATCTCTTCCTGCTATCCCTCTTTTATCCTTTGATTACATGTCAATTAACTAGACTATGAACTAAGCAAAGATGATCTAACTTTGTTGTGGCATCTACTATGTTTATATTGTAATTATCCCTTCAACTATAAATGTACGTTCATGTAGATGTCATGTTACTGGGACAAATAGTAATAATTTTTATTTGTAAGCATTGAAATAAATTACTTTCCATGGATCAACTCCCCCTCCCCTACACACACTCTCACACATTTCCATATTTATATTTTTCTCTCTTTCTAAGTACACTTTGTACTGGAGAAAGATGCCAGACTGACATCCATGGAGAGTCTGATCCTCCATCTTTGCCACAGGCAGAGCCAATGCAAAGTTCTCCACGTTGTACCACAAGTAGTCCTCCTTTCTGGCAAGAGGAACCACCTTTTAGAGGTGGCCATGCCCTGTCAGTCTTCTTGTCCATTCAGAACTTGGACCCTTTTCTGAGGCTGTAAAGATGAATGTCAGTTTGTTCCAACTCTGATGGCTCTGTGTGTGTGTGTGTGTGTGTGTGTGTGAGAGAGAGAGAGAGAGAGAATGACTAATTATTTTTTTTCCTACGGGGCACATGGATCTGGATTGACATATACAGGCATTGAAGTCAACCCCTCTGAAAATCAGGCGATGATTCCTTTCACACAGGATACTAAATGACCGTCAAAGATCAGACTCTTTGAGTCACCACTGTCTAAGGCTACATTCAAACTAATGTCATAAGGATGAAAAGGGACCTTATCTGATACCAAATCCCCAGAGACTTCCAGGAATCCATATGCAGAAGAAAAATGTTTTTAAAATTTTGTATAGAATTTTATTTTCATTCCATCTTCTGAAAAAAATCTGAGTTATTCTATTCTCCTGTACCTATATGATCAGATAATCCACTAGATTAAGGTTTATGGGATGGCAAAGGGCTGTATCAGAGCCAAATGCCCATCACAAAAAGGATGGAGGGGAGGGGTGTTTGGTGTTAATGTACTGTTTAGAGCAGGGGTGGTCAACCTGTGGCTTTTCAGAAGTTAATATGCGACTTCTTATGTAGGCACCGACTCCAGAGCTGGAGATACAGGTGCCAACTTTCGAATGTGCCAGAGGGTGCTCACTGCTCAACCCTTGGCTTTGCCACAGGCCTTGCCCCTACTCCACCCTCTCCCCTGAGCCTGCTATACATTCACACCTCCTCCTCCCACCCAGAGCCTCCTGCACACCACAAAACAGCTGATCGGGGAGGCACTGGGAGGGGGAGCTTATGGGGGGCTGCTGACGTATTAATGTGGCTCTTTGGCAACGTACATTGGTAAATTCTGGCTCCTTTTCAGGTTCAGGATGGCCACCCCTGTTTTAGAGCCCCTGTTTAAAACTAAGTGAAAATTAATCATCTTGTTTCCAAGTAAACAACATTCTAAAATCAGAGTGAAATCTGGCCAAATTTGCAACCCCAGCTCAAGAGAAGCACAGAACTAGGGAAGCAGTCTGTTGCCATCCCTATTTAAGTGCACTGTGATTGATGGTTGAAGAAACTAATGCAACAGCCTGGCTTGCACTTCCCATGATTTGAGCGAGGGCTACTTTGTCACTCACTTTCACAAGCCCCAAGTTAATTCAAGAAGAAAAGTAGAAAAACATCAGCAAACCTGATCACTGATGGATCTCTATAGAGCATCCTTCAATGGGTTGTACTTTAAACTGCCATCCAAAATTTTCATTGGGCAAGTGGTGTTCCTCTAGTCACTGTAGCAGCACTTAATGAATATTGGCCAACCAGATACCTAGAAATCTCAAAGTTCCTCAGAAAATGTACACTAACTATAAAAATCAGGATGTGTAGATAGAGAATTAATAAAGCTGGTCAAAAGTGTTCTGAATTTGTTCACCTAAAATCAACTTTTTGATGAAAAATTTGAACTCTAATACTTAGTTTCAAACTATATCTGAAGTTCCAAGTATCTTTTGCTGTTTTCTGGCTGTTTATGGTTTATAAACTAAAAAATATCCAGAGTTCCAACAGAAAATGTTAAAATACACAAGAGTTTTGGTAGAGAGATAAAAACTCATTCTTCAGAGTGCAAGTCAACATCTAATTAATGGAGATTAGGAAAAGGCATTCTCAGAGCTGGTTATCTGCAGTATCCCTTGAACCTTCTTCTGAAACATTTGATTCTGGCCCTTCTCTGAGACAGTATACTGAACTAGATGGAACTTGGACCAGATCCAGTATGGCAATTCATAATGTCAAAATTGGAGACAGAAAGAGGTGGTAATTGGAAAACTACACTATCAATTAAAACTGTCCAGATCAGAATCCAACTCCTATCACTCTCCTAATAGATTTGCAAGACCAAACTTTAGAGTCTCGTAGCACAAACAAGCCTTCAATCAAAGCAACATTTCTAACCTTAGTGAAAACTTTCTACTGCTAAAACTTTGATTCTTAAAGCAGTAATCTTTCTCCACTGCTTTAAGAATCCATAGTTAAAATAAGGAAATATGATGATATACAACAGAGCCCAGTCAGCTAAGATTACATTCTTTGTACCATGGGAGAAGTGGGAGCCACATTTGTTGAGTCCAAAGGGCACATAGAGGCAGCCTCTGAGTAATTCAAAGATAAACAGGAAAGAAACCTGATAGAAAAGTCTCTGGCATTGGTCCATGTCAAGGCTAATTACTGCCATTTCTTTCATGCAAAGTTATGAATTAATAAGGTGGGAGGAAAGGGCAAAAGAAGGTGTACAGTTCTGTCCGCATTTTTCCCTTTTCACCTTTTGAATATATAGTCCCCCTTTTAGAAGAATTTGTAAGAGCTGTTTCACAAAACTGGCAGCTTGAAACACACTGCAGAAGATTGCAATATCGTTTTATGTGGTTAGCTCGGATTTCAGTTGTTGCTGTCCTGTATAATTTACAGTGAGACAATGGCAGACTTGATGTACAGTGGGTCAAATCTTATCTAATGCTATGAACTTACTTAAAATTTTTCGTCTTTATCAGTATTCTTAGAGATTCAGCATTATATGATGGTGTGTATAATAACTTCAGTGAAATAACAGCTCCAGTATTTTAATTTGTTAAATGTACCTCAGATATTTGTCAATTATTGACTTAAAGGAATATGGTTCCTTGGAAAGCTTGGTATGACCCTGAAATTTGTACTCAAGCTATTTAGTCCTTACTAATGCAACTAGCCCCCTTAAAGCCAGTGGGAATGCTCATGTGCATGAGGGCTGCAGGATTTGAACTGTAGTGAAAAAAGTACAAGGAAAAAGAGAACCCATATTTCATCTTGAAGTGAAATCCTGGTTCCGCTGAAGTCAATGTCAAAACTCTCCCTTTGACTTCCAGATGGCCAGGATTTAACCTGAGGGATAGAAATATTTTCATCCCCCGCCCCGCCCCAAAATTGTATGCTTTTCTGTTCTCATCAATGTATTCATCACTATGGAATAGGGGGCTGCAAGTAAGACAATAAGTGCATTAGGGGAAAACAGAGAGCATCCAATTCAATAATACATTTAGCAAAGGTTCACTTTTATTAGCAGAAAAGATTTCACTTGATACATCAGTAAAATGTCCTATCAAAGTGAAGGAACACTTGGCCTACTTCAGTGTGTGTGTGTGTGTGTGTGTGTACAGAAAGCTGGCTAGATCATTGGGCTCAACAGATAGTGATCAACAGCTCAATGTCTAGTTGACAGCCAGTATCAACCAGAGTGCCCCAGGTGTCAGTCCTGGGGCCAGTTTTGTTCAATGTCTTCATTAATGATCTAGATGATGGGATGGATTGTACCCTCAGCAAGTTCATGGATAACACTAAGCTGGGGAGACAGGTAGATACGCTGGAGGATAGGAATAGGGTCCAGAGTGACCTAAACAAATTGGTGCATTGGGCTAAAAGAAATCTGATGAAGTTCAACAAGGATAAGTGCATAATCCTGCACTTAGGGCGGAAGAATCCCAGGCACTGCTACAGGCTGGGCACTGACTGGCTAAGCAGCAGTTCTGCAGAAAAGGACCTGGGGATTATAGTGGATGAAAAACTGGATATGAGTCAACAGTGTGCCCTTGTTGTCAAGAAGACTAACAGCGTATTGGGCTGCATTAGTTGGAGCGTTGCCAGTAGATTGAGGGAAGGGATTATTCCTCTCTATTCGGCACTGGTGAGGCCACATCTGGAATATTGTCCACTTTTGGGTCCCCCACTAAAGAAAGGATGTGGACAGCGGAGGGCAACAAAAATGATCATGGGGCTGGGGCACATGACTTATGAGGAGAGGCTGAGGGAACTGGGGTTATTTAGTCTGCAGAAAAAAAGAGTGAGGGGGAATTTGATAGCAACCTTCAACTACCTGAAGGGCGGTTCCAAAGAGGATGGAGCTAGGCTGTTCTCAGTGGTGGCAGCAGGGGGGGGCCAGGCCCAAGCGGGGGGCAAGGGCGGGCATCATGGGAGGGCAGCATTTCATTGGCTGCTTTGCTCCGCGCATGCCCGCGGCGCTCGGCCAGAGCCGGCGCCCGGACCAGCGGCGCTGCTGCGCAGTCATGGCGCTTCGTTCCCCAGCGGTTCGGCCGCGCTCCCGAGGCGCCGGCAGGGCTGCGGCACTCCTCCGGTCCGCTCCCGTGGTGGACCTGCCAGGGCATGCGCCGGAGCTCACAACGCCGAGCACCGCCCCCCCCCGATGGGGGCCGGGAGGAAGAGGGGACCGCGCGGGACTGGGGAAGGGCGGCGCAGCGCTCCGCGCTGCTTGGGGCAGCCTGATTTGTAGAGCCGCCCCTGGGTGGCAGATGACAGAACAAGGAGCAATGGTCTCAAGTTGCAGTGTAGGAGGTCTAATTTGGATATTAGGAAAAACTGTTTCACTAGGAGGGTGGTAAAGCACTGGAATAGATTACATAGGAAGGTGGTGGAATCTCCATCCTTAGGTTTTTAAGGCCCAGCTTTACAAAGCCCTGGCTGGGATGATTTAGTTGGGGTTGGTCCAGCTTTGAGCAGGGGGTTGGACTAGGTGACCTCCTGAGGCAGAGATGGGCAAACTTTTTGGCCTGAAGGCCACATTGGGGTTCCAAAACTGTATGGAGGGCCGGGTAGGGAAGGCTGTGCCTCCCCAAACAGCCTGGCCTCTGCGCCCTATCCGCCCCCTCCCACTTCCTGCCCCTGACTGCCTCCCTCAGAACCCCCGACCCATCCAACTCTCCCTGCTCCTTGTCCTCTGACCGCCTCCTCCCAGGACCCTCATCTCCAACTGCCCCCCAGGGCTCCCACGCCTATCCAACCCTCCCTGTTCCCCATCCCCTGACCGCCCCCCTGAACCTGCCAACTGCCCCCTGCTCCCTGTCCAGCCCCCGGGACCCCCCACTCCTTATCCAACCCCCTGCTCCCCACCCACTTACCATGCTGCTCAGAGCACTAGGACTGGCAGCTGTGCCAGCTGGCCGGAGCCAGCTACGCTATCTGAAGCACCCAGGCAGGCCGATGGCTTGGGCAGCTGTGCTGCCCGCCAGGAGCTTGCAGACCCAGTCCGCTGGCAGCACGGCGAGCTGAGACTGTGGGAGAGGGGGGACAGCAGGGGAAGGGCTGGGGGCTAGCCTCCCTGGCCGGGAGCTGAAGGGCCAGGTAGGACGGTCCCGCGGGCCACAGTTTGCCCACCTCTGTCCCGAGGTCTTTGTCAACCATTATCTTCTATGATTCTATGTGTATACATATTCATATCTGTTTTGCAGCTTGGAATTGGTTTGCCTATGATGCCTAAGCATATTCCCTGTGTAGATTTTTCTCATGTGACTTTTAGCTCCTTCCTATGTGACATTACTATAGTTTTCATTAAGTATATACATTGGGGGAAAAAGTGTACCACTTTGTTTCATTGTTTTTGTTAGAGTGGAGTATTTGAAAACCAGAAACCTCAAAGTTGTAACAACTTTGAATAACATGCATGATACCACTTTTTGCTTTTTGTAGCTACACACATGGTATATTAATAGCTTGAACCTGCTCTTAGCTGATTTTATATATGCAGCCATGCACACTGCTATGTATTTAAGGCCAAGACCAACCAGTAAAAAGTTTTCAAAGTATCTGTTGCTTAGAAGTGTTGTTCAGAATGACATCATTCACGTAATTTCAGCACATTTTATGGAGTTAATATGACTTCCATGTTTTAGAATTTACCCAGGGCTCCTGACATTTTTATGTCGGGGGCTGAAAATCACCAGAAATTAGATCTTTCAGCTTCAGTGCCATTTACTCTTCTGTTCAGAAGAGGCAATGTGGTTATTTGACAAGCTTATACTTTCTAGTCAATGCACAAACTGTGTTTTCAAGGCCAGAAACATTTGACACTTCCAAGCACACTAAGAGGAGTTTTAACAGCAGAAATGCTGTACACAGTAAGAATGCAAAGACAAATCTACAGTTTTGCCAAAGGCCATTAAAAATTGTGATTTTTGGCAAACCTATCCATTACTGTGTTAAATTAGAACAGAGATCTGTTCAGAGTGGAAACAGTATCCCCTTTGTTGGGCCAGAAAAAAAGGTTCCAAGCTATACTTATAAATTCTTACTGAACCCTTTCAAGTAGTTTGCCAAAACATTAGGCAATTTTAAGAGAGCTCAAGGCTTCAGATTAATTCTTAATAAATTGCTTGCTTGTTTGCTTGAGAACATATCAATCCATGTGTTCAAATGCCGGTTAGGACCTGTGTATCTGACAGCATTTTCTATAAATGATGGTTTAATTGTTTAAAAAACCAGTGTGGCACCTACAAAGAAGTCTGCAAGTGCTTGCAGTTGGTTCACATTATAACATATGGTGTTACTGTTATGAAATATTCTTCCTATAAATAATCTTGTAGGAGCCAAAGAAATAGCCCTTCAGATGCAAAGAGCAATTACTTTTCCATGTTTCCATTTTACACTGTAGCAATGGGTGAACAATTTAAAGAAACTATTGAAAACTGACCAAACTTTTAGGTTTTAGAAAATGAAGTCCCCTTTTCAATACTTTTTTTGAGGTTTCATTCAAAAAATCTGAGGTAAAGTGGTGATTTGTACCATGTAGGAAACATTCCAAATTTGTGATTAAAAATAGATTGAGAAAGTCCCACTTAGTCTTATTTACATCCTGTGTTCTTTTCTGCTCACTTATTACTAAAAAAATGCATTTCCTTGTGCAGCAATATTAGTATGGGCCAGCTATGATCACTGGTATAGTTTTCTCCTTGCCTACAAGTTAGGATAAGTGAATCGGATATACACTAGCCAGACATAGACCCAGTGTCCTTTCCCACCCCCCCAACCAGTTTCACACTAAATCTCTTGTGAGAGGAGGGTATAGATCATATCCCTCTCCCAGTAGCTGTGAGGAGGACTGGACAGCTTTGTGCTCATGGGTAACTTTATAATTAAGGCTACAATTTAGTCACGGAGGTCACAGAAGTCACAGTCCGTGACCTCTAGCGATCTCCGTGAATTCAGCCTGTGGTGGTCAGGAGCTGTGGGGTACCCCCAACCTCTGGTGACCCCCCACAGCTCCTGGCCCCCATGGGTGATGGGGCCAGCCCAGGAGCTGCAGGCAGCAGGGGTACCCTGCAGCCCACATCTGCTGCAGGTGGCTCCAAGCCCCTGTGCAGCTGCCCCTCTTCAGGTGGTGTGGGGACCCATAGATCCTCATTTTATCATGGATATTTTTACCAAAATTCACAGACAGGTCACAGCCTCCATGAATTTTTTTTTCCCATGACCTGTCTGTGACTTTTGCTAAAAATATCCATGACAAACTCTTAGCCTTATTTATAATATCTGTCCTGCTGACCTCCCCACTACACCCTTGTTTTGAAACAAACCCCGCCACATCAGTTCTCCTATCATGTGGCAGGAGAGGCTTCCACAGGTGGTTTTTAGCTTGAGGTACAGAGCACTTGCTCTTAAATATTGGGAATAGCGGATGGCCTCAGCGACTCCCTGGAGACTCCCTCAAATACTCTGACGAGTGCACAAATACTCACCCTCTGAATTTGTAATGGCTGCTGCTCTTTGTAGCAGCAGCCTTTTCTTCTCAGGCAGCCGTTTTTTGCCCCAGAGGATGTTTTTACAGATTATATGTAATTCCTGGAGGGTCTGAGTGTGCTTGTCTGTCTCAACAGACATTGACTCCAAATAAAATAATCTTCATTTCAACTAATCTGATCTGGATGCTAATTTGGAGTTGTTACTGAGGAGGAGAGAGGAAAGAGGAAAGTATTCTGACCTCTTAAAATACATGGAGAAAGGAATAGGTAACTACTTGGATATGAAGCAAAGGCTGGTGAGAGCCACTGTGACTATAGTGTCATACTACACAAATGACAACAGGCACTGGTAAAATTCTACAAATGAAATCCTAATGGCACAGAAGTTTCCAAAAAAAGTGTCATGAAATGATGTACAGAGTGAACAGCTATAATTTCTTTGAAACTTTTTTCATACTTTTGTAATAGTGATTTGGACTGGAAAATTACTAAAACATTAAGGAAGGTGAAAAATGAAATATTGCTGGGTATAGCTACACTCCCCTTAGTAGTCAATGTACTTTTCCAAACGAATCCCCACATGGAGAGTCATGTGGATATGTAGAAGCAAACCTTTGGAATCCTCAGAACTTTTCTGTTACTCTCTGGCATTGTCAGTAAAATGTCCCCTTGTGCTAAGAAAATGAATTGGCTATTGGGAGGGCATGTGCAAAGGCATGGAAACGGAGGCAGGGGTTACAGTGTTGAAGGGGGAAGGGAACGGAATATGTAGTGGGAAGAAAGATGCAAGGGGAATTTAGTGTACATAAAATAACTGTTACTTTTCAATTCTGATGTCAGAATTGCAAATAAGCTTCTGTGAAGAAGTGGTAAATACAGTTTTGCCTGTCCCTCTTTCTAACACACTGTGGATGTTGTTTCCTGTGAATTAATATTAGGACTATTGTATTTTCAAATTTCCTGCCGTTGTCCCTTTTGGCCAGTGCTGGAGACTTAAGCTAGCACATAGGGTAGTTTGTCAGGGAAAAGTCTGTGAATGAAATATATGGACAGTATCACAGAGGTGTTGCACACAACTGCCTTTTTCCTCCTTTCCCTCTAAGTCTACCGCAGTCCATGGTAGCACTCGGGATGGTGCACATTTACGCTTGTTATGCATATGATACATGTGTGTTGTGAGACAGGTTGGCTAGTCTTGAACCAGGTCAAAATCATTGGGCTTACGGCAACATATGTTTCCTTTTCAGTCTAGTAAAACATATTAATATGCTGGCTTTCTTATGCCCACGAGCCAAATAGCTTCTAAGTGAGCTAAAATACTGCGGGTTTGTGTTTGCTTTTCCATTTGCTTTATAGGGTCCTAAAATAAGGATAAGATAATACAAGGGCCTTTTTATTGTCTTGTTGTAATGTAGGATACTTGATTTCAACCGTTAGGTTATCTTTATGGCAAATTAGCAGTCCCATGACAGATCTAAGCCTCCTGATGTTAACATCAGGGACGACTTTGCAAACCAAATTACATCTCAACATGGCCATTGAAATCAAACCATAGCCCTCCATTCTATTGAAGAGGGTTTATGAGTGCTTAGTCTGTGCACAAGCCAGGCAGCCATGATCATAATCTTTAAATTGGGGTGGAGTAAAGTATCAAATCTGGACATGGCTTAAATTCTGACCTTATTTACGTTTGGATAAGAATGTAAATGTAACTGTGACATTAAATAGTTCAGTAAATTAAAAACACTACTATGAATGCCACTGTGAAGTGTACTTGCTACTGCACATGACTTAAAGTAAAGAAGCTAATCCTCGTTAATTATCAGAATAATTTAGTGCTAAAGGCAATAGTTGATTTCACCATCTTCCACTCCAAACTAATGTCATTGTGTATCACTTTCCTAATTAAACTGAGTGTGAAAAATGGAAATCATGCTAAGTACATTTTGACTTTGACATCATAAGGAATAAACAGTGTTCAGACAACAACTAAACTATATTTTATTATCCAAGTAGAAATAGAGAAGTCTAGATTCTAATGTAATCTCAGACATTCATTACATATGTCATTACATATCTGAAAATATCTACTACTGAGCATGTGCACACACTCACCTGCCTTTCAAACAATAAATCTCATTCGACTATTTTCTTCTCCTTTCTCTTTTTTTAATTACAATTCATTCATGACAGCTTTTGCCTCTATTTTAGAAATCAGCACAATATCACAGTCTATAACAACACAACGAGCAGACGTTCCACTATTCACTGTGGACCATTCAATATTCCACACCCTTCCTAGGATACCCAGTCTCTGCTTCTAGATTTGGGACTGCAACATGAGGGGGGAAATGCTGGAGCTGAATGTAGGAAAGGGCAGAGGGGAGGAGTTACACAGTGAAAATGGTTAGACTATACATATCATGCTCAGAAACAGAATTAAAAAAATTACTTGTAAGATATAAAATGGGGACACTTCTGTGAAAGCAAAATGGAGAGACAAATCTGAGCCAACTCTAAACTGAATTTTTTAGCGATGAGTTCACAAGTACTTCAGGCATCTGCTCAGGAACAGTAGGGAGCCTGTGATATCTAAATCTTTCTTCAGTTTCCTACAAAACATGTTTTTAAAGGAGACAACGCTTTGCCCTTCACTCCGCACATTTTTGGCCGAGATCCTTAGTTGATGTAAATTGGAGAAGTTTCCCATTTTATATCAGCTTGAGGGTTAGTCTACACCTCAGTAAAAAAAAAAAAACCTATGTCAGCAAGCCTAAGCCTGGGTCAACTATGCTAAAAATGGCAATGTAGACATTTGGGCTTGAGGCAGAGTCTTTAAGAACCTCGCCCGTGGCCAGGTTTCAGAACCTGGGCTCCAACCAAACCCAAACATTTTTACTGCTAGTTTTTAGCCCCATAGTGTAAGTCAGAGTCAGCTGATGCTAGCTCTGAGACTCACTGCCGCTGGTCTTCTATTGTTGAATAGAATGCCCTGAGTATCTGGCCCATTCCATTTAGTAAATTCTGTAAGAAGAAGATGACCTCTTCGTCCTTGTCAAATAACTCATTCTTGGTGAGAAGACAAACTTCTTGGGTGTTTCTTCCACTGTAGAGGTAGTCTTGCATCTATAACATGTTGAAGAGAATTTTCCTAACTCAGATCCCTGCCCTGCAATTACCTATGCATGTATTCAATATTTGCATGTGAGTAGTCCCACTGAATTACTGGATCTGAGATTATCTGTGATGATTATTACAGGATAAATGATCTGGAAGCAGTATTTATAGTTAACTCAATGAATTTTGTCAAGACAACTCTGGTGGAAAAGTCAGAATCCAAAGTCACTGCATTAATGTGAAGAAAATAAGTGCTGCTGAAGAAAGATTCCCACATTACACATTGAAATATATACAATATTTGTATAATTAAATCTACAAGCATTAGGTTAGTATCCCTACCAACTGCTATGAAATACCCAGAAGGTATTTGCATGGCAAATCATGTCACGGCTGAGAAAATACATGCTATATATAATTTGGTAACTTGTATTCACATCAGTTTCAAAAGGATTTTGTAGTAATGGCCAATAAAACAATGAAAAAGCTCTGAATTTTTCAATACCAGTTAAAAATTATTAATGGCTTTCTCTAAGTATTCGTCTATTGTAATCATAAGATTATTAATTGAAATTAAGAAAGACGCTATTGGCTTTTGTAAAATAATACAAAATGGTGTGTGTGTGTGTGTGTTTTAGGAGAGCTGCTCATCTCCCATACAGTTTTTTCCCTTTTTCTAATTTAATCACTTTCTTTTATTAAATTCAGTGTGTGTGAAGGATAACAAGCTACCAGCCTTGAGGAAGGACGTCCTTTGTTTTGTTCACTGAGTTCTAGGTTGTGCTCTTTTCTAGCTGTAGGTAAGAGGTAACATGCAATCACATCAGTCCAAGTGGTGGTGTTCCCAAGATGTACTCCTCTTGTGCTGGCAGAAGTTACCTACTTTACCCCTCTCTCGGACACTTCTCCTGCACTCTTGAGCCTAGCCAGCTCTGCTAACTGGTGACTTCTGGACACTCCTGCATCTCCCTACTAACTTGCTTGAGAGGGGAAGAGTGCCGCTTCTCTGATTTGCATAGGCAGTATGAGGGAATGAGACAGGCCTTACCCTTACAGGTCCATTTTAGCTTAGTAACAATCTAGCCCTGAACAAGTACAGTACAGGCATCAGTAGTGCACATTTTGCCATGGTCCCTTAACTTTAAGGTGACCAGCTTTAAAGGTTAAAGGGTGGATTGCTTCATTTTTAATTCTCATTTTGTCCCACAAGGGTGACACATTGGTGGTACATTTGTTATGGGACATCTATGTAGTAGAACAAGACTGAGGCAAACAAGTAGTGTCATATTGACTATCAGATAGCGATCAGATGGTAGCAGCTTTTCATCTCTACCATCCTGGTCCAGGTTGGAGCTAGCAGCCGCAAAGAAGAATGCTCCCTATAGATCCATTGAGCCATTCAGTCTTATTCATATTTCTCAGACTTTCTGTGCAAAGATGTACATTGTCACCCGACATCCTTAGCTCTTTAGAATTCCTCCATTCCTGGATGAAGTGACTCTTATTGATATCATTTGTGGAATATTCCTATTGCACTAGAATTTAGCCCCAAACTGGATCCAGGGCCCCATTGTGGTTAAAGTACTGAGCACATACAGGTCTGTGTTCTGTAGGGGGAATTCGCCCTGAAGGACAGAATTAATTTGAAGAATCCAGGGCTGCTGTGTGCCAGGTTTTATGTACCAATGACCAACAGGTATTTGAAAATTAACCCTTAATTGTATGTCTGAACATGATCAGAGAAGGCTTAAAATGCTATGATCTGATTGTCGTCCATAAAGCTTTATTTCAATAAGGGGGAAAAGACTGTTGATTAATTGTATTTAAAGTGGCAAATAATCAGATTCATTGCTATATTCAGTCTACTTAGTGTAGAACTACAGTACAACTATAATTGTGCAAGACACACCATATACAGAGGAGTAATTGATTGCTGGTCAGCTGTGACTTGGGATTTTGATTAGAATAATTTGCAAAAATCAGCTAAAGCAGCTCTTATACACTCTACTAAAAAGCATTTTTGTAAGTTTGCTGTGTTTGACTCATACATAATGTATATTCCTTAATGGCCTTCATAGCCAAAGGAGGCATTTGAAATTGATGAGGATGATATATTCATATGTTGAACAAATTAGTTTAAGGACAGATGAAGAATAGATATGCAGTCTAGCTAGCATGAACTGTTACAATTATTGTGATTATTACAACCACACTCTAATACCTTCCAGACATCAGATATCATTAAGTGTTAACGTTATGGAAAACTACAAGCCATCTTTACAAAATATTTGTATTACAGCAGTTCTATTTGTGCTACTCTATCTAGGGATGTGTGGATACTTCCATTAAAAGTACCTATTTTCAGAGGTTTCCAACTCAGCAATGGAAACATATTCAAAGTTAAACAGAAAAGTTTCCTCGACTTAAAATTGTTTGGGAATCTACAGTATTAAGTTATGTTGTTGTGAAAATCATTCAGTATGATGAAAATTCCACTTCTGCTGCTCATTAGAAGCTAAGGTGAAATTGTTCCTTTGCTGAAAGGCTGCCTATCTTTTTAAGCAGATGACACTATCTTAAAAAGTCACTCAACAAGGAGCATGTTAGACTGGTCTAAGCCTTAACAAACTAGGACACACTAATCAATAATTATTGGATCTAAGAGCACAATTGGTTAGCAATAGCAGTAGTTTAATAAACTATGCAACAGCATAATCAATTGGAAGAAGGCTTATTTGGCATACTATAAAACTCTGCATACAGAGGAAACTGAGTAAGAAGTGACTTTATGTAGTCAATTTTCATTGTTGTATTGCACCTCAAAGGTAATCTTTCATCCAAAATCTCTGAATGAATAGCAAGAAACTAAACCTAAATAGGAAGTACATCTTTGGATTTTTTTCTCTCTGTCCTGCTGGCAGTATGTTATTGATGCCATTCCCAGCTGTTTAGTCAGTCATCTCCCTGGAAGTCAGGAAGGTCTGAGCTGTTAAATGCTGCTTTGGTGCCATGGGATTCATGTTCAGGGGATTCCTTTTCACATTTTTGTAACCTCTTTATCTGGAGCTGACATTACACATCACTATCTGTGTCAGAAGCTTTATCAGCATCTCTAGCAGCAGCAGCAGCACTTGCTGGTTGAAAAAGTCTTTGTTTACCATTTAAGAATGTCAATCATTCCACTCTGTAGTCTCAGTATTAGACTTGTGTGTCAGTGAGTAGCAACCTTCCCAGCTGTACCAAAAAATAATACACTCTGAATAAAAGCTGGGAGGAGGACAGTCTAAAGCACTTGACAGCAGTTAAAATAAAGCAAGACATACTTTTTCATTTCAGAAGTGAGTACATAAGGGGATTGTCCTATCCTGCTAGTGTTTCATTGTCATTTAAGTCTGCTTCCACTTCAGAAGATTCTGTAAGAATTATAGTAGTGGACTTTCCAGGTTGTGTATTTTGTGGTGGGTAAGAGAGAGAGTGCAATTACATCGTATCTGGTTCTTGGATAAAATGTATATATTATTTATCTGGTATTTTTATGGTCCCCCTCCATACAGTGTATGCATGCTTTACAATAATTGATGGATTTAGCCTCACAACACCTTGGCAGCTGGAGGTCTCTCTGTTTTACTAAGGCACAGAGATGTTAAGTGACTTGCTCAAGGTCAGACAGGTAGGAAGTTGTTTAAAATGGCAGAAAAGTCACTATGGCAGCCTGACAATAGCATAGGATTCATTTAAAACTGGAGTTGGGGAAGAGTTCTCCACTGGTCAGTTAATCTGGCTTTAAAACAAATCAGCCTTAACAGACCAGATAATCTGGCCCTGTGGCTTCAGAGATCTCTTGCCAGCTCACAAAGGAAGTTGAAAATCTGTTTCCACATTCCTAATCAATCCAATAACTTTATTCCTTTAGGTTTGGGTCTCCCAGCTCCTTTAGCTAGGATGTAAGTTCTTCTGTGATTAGGAGTTATGTATTGACATTTTAGGGATGGAGGGTGAAATTTGACATTGCCTCTTTAAAGTATTCAGTGTGTTTTAGATAAAGGGTATAATGTGACCTATAAACGCCTGTTTTAATTGATACCACATTTGGCCTCCTGCAATGGTTGCAGTTGCAATGATTGGCCCCTCTTCCCCAGGGCTAGGAGAACACATCTCCCTATACCTCCTATGTATGCAAGGCTCCTCTTTCAGCAATTACTGACGTGGCTGCTGTACCAGGTTTCTCAGGATACGAAACTAAGAATTCTATTGGATTCACTTGCTACTTTAACTCATGCAGCAGCAGCAGTTTGTTTTTGTTTTTTCCTCCTGCAGTTCTCCACCAATTTTATAGTTCATTATTGCTTGACAAAAATTGATGCAATTCACTTCTGCCCGCTGATGTTTAATAAAAACTGTCATTCCTACTAAGACCGTACATCAGCAGGTTCTGACTGTATGCAGAACATAGCACGTGCAAATTTGCCATGTTATGCTCATCTGACAGTTCATTTAATTGACATTGATAAAAACCAAAGAGGGAGGGGGTAAACCTTTAGGTGAGGGTAATCCACATATTTATTGAGACTTCGATGCTTTGCTTGTAATTCTCTGTCCAACTCACATGCTAAAAGTATTCTGTTTCAGAAACAGAGCTGAGGATGTTGGCTGAGGGAAAAGACAGCTTCATCCATTCTGCCAGTTACACTGCCTGACAAGTTACCCAATTCATTATGTGATTTAAATGCAGTATTCTGGGGCAGAAATTGGAGTTAGTGTCTTTTTATTTAAACTGGAGAAGCAGAATTTCTGTCTGTTAAGGCAAAAGACTGGGAATCAGGACTCCTGGGTTATTCCCAGCTCACTAATGATTCATATGTGACCTTGGACAAGCCACACCAACCCACTGTGTCTGCTTATCCATCTGTAAACAAAGTATAACAATACTTCACAGGCTTGTTGTGAGACTTGATTGATTGTTTGCAAAGTACTAAATAAATGGGACTGTGGAATTACTAGCAGTAACACATTTCATTAAAAGGAAACAAACTGTGTGGCTGGGCTTTCCCTGCCTTCCCTTTTTCATCTAGCTATGGTGTGTGTCTGACAGTTCTCCTTTACTACTCATTTGGTTCTGTTTGCTATTTCCTAATGCCTTTATTATCCTTTTCTTTGTTGTTTTTATTTTGCCTCTTTTGTCTCACCATCTCAGTATTACATATCTCTTTTATCTGACATTTTAGTTGACTATTCTATATATTTAAGTACATTTTCACCACTTGATGCATATACGATTTGTAACACATTAGTCCCTATTGGATGGATGTGTGGGTTCTCACTTCTTATTCTCAACTACTTATACCTACTGTTGCTTTACTGATTCTAGGTCTGTTGGAGTCAAATCATACTAGAAATGTGTGAATGCTTGAAAGATAGGAAAAGGTTGTTTGCCTCATTGGCTGCCCCCACAATTCTGCCTGTCTTCAAAAGGAGCTTGCTTTCTTCAGTTTCCCTCCAAAAACTGAGTAATAATTGCGGGCTTCCAAAGGACTGAAAGTCAAATCAGTGACTCGACATTTTAATAGAACTACCCAGGGCTGCATTACAATGTCTGCATGCTACTTGATTCCTTCTCTAGGGTAAGAGACATTGCTCTCTTTGATAGAATACAAGTGTATGCTGAGATGAGATGGAGGAAATTGGGAAGACAAATAAGTGTACAGAAATCAGGCCTCATTAAACTAGTTTGGATCATGTAGTCCAGTACAATGTGGCAGGTGGGTTCTAAAGCTGGTGAGGGGGGTTGAGGTCAGTCTAACCCAGTCTAACCCTGGGGAAAAAAATTCAGAAAAATAGTTCATTCACTCGAAGATGCAAAGTTTTGGTTGACCTGAAACTGTTTGCAAATTTGACATGAATTCATCAAATAATTTGAGACACCGTGTTTTTCAGGCTAAGTTCTTAAAGGGGCTTAAATGTCATTCACAAAAAGGTGAGGGGTAGGAGAGACTGTAAAGTGTTTGGGATAGATAATCCAATGAATGAATTGCAAGCAAAGCAGCCCCCATAGCATCAAAATACCAGTATATATGTGTGTGGCCACACAGAGTATGTATAGTTACCTATATGCATGCATGTGCAAAATGTACAGCATTTACCAAAAGAAACAATGAGGAGGTAATTAGAAACACATGGCGAGGTATTCTCAATACAAGCAAAAGTATATGTACACTCTTGATCTCTTTGAAACTGGGGGAAATGAGGATGGAAATGTGAATGTCAGACCTACAACAGGCAGGATCATTCCATACATACCTAGGGCATTTGTTGCTTCTACAGCAGAAGCTACTTGAATATTCTAAGCTCCAATTTTCCATAACTCATTGTTTTTTTGGCTAGACATATTCATGGCACAGTATGCTTGGACAGTCCTTTCTCATTAATATGAACAAAAATCAAAGACTACTACTGTTAGCAACTGTTTCCAGCAGAGTCTGCATTTTCTATACATTTTCCATTTGAAAAATGTATGTTCATTAAATGACTCGGGTTTTGCTCTCAAGTTCAAGTGATCTCTGTACAATGGTTTATCAACACCATTACCCTGACCGTTCACTTTACCTTATATAGCTGCACTTTTATGCCAGTCACTACTACTTGCCGAGAAAAGAAATAACCATCTCATTCTTTTAAAAATTCTTATGCAACTTAAGTCTTCTGAGACTTTCTTTCAACCTTTTCATTTTTTGAACCCTTTTGTTGCATAGTTTACTTCCTTCTTTGGAACCATCAGTTTAATGCTTATTCAAATCTGTTCAATGAGGGCTCTATCTTGGTAATTAACGTTCTGGACCAGCTGAGAGAGATGCTGTGGTACTTCAGTGCTAACCAAGTGGTGTCATTGATAACTGGGTTTGCCTATAATGTCCTCCATAGCATCATGCTGTTGAATGTCCATATGAAATATAGCTGTTCTTAAACCTTAAAAACAATAAAATAAAAATGAAGGATTTCACAGCTTTTTCTAGGTTCAGTCTAAACAAGTGGAAGCAGTGTGTTCTCCTAATGGAATTCTAGAGACATCAGTTGCATTCCTACTTCTGCTACTGACCTGCTTTGTAACCTGACATAAGTCATGTCAGCTCTGTGTGCCTCTGTTCCCTCTCCAAGCCTCTACCTTTGCTGATGGCGGTGCAGGGGGCGGTGAAGGGTATGCTTTTCAGTCATGTTAATTGAAAATTCCCAAAAAGGTGCCATTTAACATAGTTCAAGAGGTGATATCTGGCTGTGTTTTAGCCTGGAGGGATGGAATTGGCTAAAACACAACGCTAACATGGCTTCAAAACACAGCTTTTCATGATTGTGAAATGCTGTCAAGGTGCAGGCTAACATTTGAAGCTAAGTGTGATAGACTCATAGGCCATAAGGGACCATCATGATCATCTAGTCTGACCTCATGCACATCACAATCCACAGACCTTCATCTCCCACTCAGTCCTGAAATAGGCCCATAACCTCTACGTGAGTGAAGTCCTCAAATCTTGATTGAAAGACTTCAAGTTACGAGAATCCATCATTTACTCTGTCTTGTCTATTTAGATAGTCTGTGCCCCAAAGACTTTAGTCACTCAAAGTTGTGCATACTTCACCTAGCTCAATGGGACCCTAACTTTGGTTAGAACCTCTTCATAGACTTTAACATTACATAGATTATAGGATTACATCCAGTCACTCCTACACTGAGCTCAATAATCTATCAACCAGAAAGATATTGCGTCTTGTCTGGAAGACCTCAGGTGATCGGGAATCTCTTGGTAGTTTGTTCTGATGGTTTATCAATCTCAGTGTTCAGAAATGTCATTTTTTATTTTTTTTTAAAATAATGTAGGCACTATTGTGTTTAAAAAAAATGAATGACATCTACTTTCTGTTTCCTTCCATTTTTCTTGTGATTTAAAAGGGGGGAGGGAAATCCCCATGAAGTTTAAAAATCAGTACCATGACTCTCCCTTTGCTCTCCTCCCCAGCTTTCATTCTCCCCGATGCTCATACCTGGGCTAATGTCCATCTAAGTAAATAAATAAAACCTAGCAAGTTCCTGATCAGAATGATGAGATGAATGATATCGTGGTTTCATTCTAAATGTGATACTATCTTTCGTATGCAGCGGTGGTGTAGCCATGTTGCTCCCAGGATATTAGAGAGACAATACCCTATGAAGATCCACTCTAATTACATCAGGACTAAGGAGTAGTCCATAAAGAAACTAATTTCCAAATAACCCATCTCTAGTTTTACACTAGATCCAGGGCATGCTCTGGTAGGACTTTAGGGGTTTTAGTTCAAGCTTGATTGATGCTCATTGTGTGGGTCTGTCAATAATGCAAATACATGCTTCAATAGCTAGACTTAAGATGAAAATCACCCTTGCACAGAGGACCAGTACACAGCAGGTGCACAAGTTAAACTCTGTTTGGGGTTTGCATGGGATTTAAATGAGACTTTTAGTGGAGTGTAGGCTTTTGGCTAGTCTTTTTCACAGCACTGACTTTCATCCTTAGTGCATTTGGGCCATGGCTTAGGAAAAGCATTCCTGTTCAGGAAAACACTTAAGCATGTGCTGTAAATCCTAATGCATGCTTAAAGTTAAGCACATGCTTAAACGTTGTCCTGAATACAGATTGATTTAAGTGCTTTCCTGAGTAGGGGGCTGTAATTCAGGAAGAGCTCTATATTCCCAGACTGAGCACACATCTCCCTACATGCAAAAAAGGCTATTATCTATCCAGAAGTTAGTCTGCGCATGTTGCATGTAAAAAATAAAAACTGTTAATTACAGTATATCTCAAAGCATACAGTATAGATTTGTGTATCCTTCCTTAATTTCCTATTACCTTTTTGTCGTCTTCCCATTTATTGGCTTAATAGATACCTTTGCCCTCTTTGTACTATACACATTTGTTTTCTCCCTTCTAGGTTAGAATTTTACGATTATCACCATAGCAGCATTCCAGCTCTAATAGGAAGATACGTCTTCTGAATGGCTGATGATACAACATTAACTGTTAGAATATAACATTTTTCATGTTGGAAACATCTGGAATTCACAACCAGCAAAGATGTGTAAAAATGTCTGTGGCTTTTTAATAATCACCCAAGGCTTCACTTGCAAGCTTTATTAGGCTGCATTTACAGACATTTCTTATTAACCAAGTATAGAATGTGATAAAAACTAAGCTTTATTTCAACTTAAAAAAAAAAAAGTTCAATTTACAATTTATGTTCCTTTAAAAAGATTTGAACCATCCTTTTGTGAAGAAGGGCTTTGTAAGAGAATTGGGCCATATTCCCTTCCTCTGCTATTAGCAGCCTATTACCTAGTGCACTAATATTGCTATTTACTGGCTGATTATATCCCCCGGCAAGATTTGGGACTGTGTCTACTTTCCTGCTGCAAACTAATCAGTTTTCAAAATTAGTTATTGATCCAGGCCCATTCTAGAGGACAAATTTAGTGGCTGGTTCATTGAGTACCAACAGTTAGAAGGTTGGTGTAAGCTGCATAGATGTGAAAACAAACAAGATATTCAAGCACATGCACATACACACTTGTCTTGTATCTCCTTACATTAGTTAAGTGCAAATACTATAGCAAGGAATGGCTCTATTGAGAGAGATGACCAAGGTAAACTCAAAACAGCAATGATTTCAGGTTATTTTCCTTATCTACACACACAGCTCTTTGTATACACTCCAGAAGCTTTATCTGACAGACAAGAACACGTTTCAATTTTTTAGTTACAAGAAGTCATCCTAACTTAATTTGGACTTTGTAACTGGAGGGAGATCTTTCTTGAACAGTTTAGGTTCGCAAGATATCTATTTGTAGTAAGAGTTGCACTTGGGATTTACACAATATTGGCAATGGCCCTTTTTTTTTTTTCCTCCCTGGGGCGGGGGGCACTTGCTCACTTGTGGGAGTGGTGGATGTTTGGGCTTGCTTGCTGCAGGCAGCAGACTAGATGATCATAATGGTCCCTTCTGATCTTGAATTCTATGATTCTATGATTCTATTTGTCAATTACACCATACCCATTGCCTTAGTCTAGCCCTCTGACTGCAGAAAGTATTTTCAGCGATTCTTTTGCTGTAGCAAGGTGTCAAAACTATTTCCTGCATTATTTTCTATTTCCTGCCGCACCAACACTTGAAAATACTGTTAAAGCCAAATTCATATTTCATTTGAGTTCTAGCCATCATGTCCATCTATCTCCAAGAATGTAATTCTCTACAAAGGTTAATGACACAGACTCTTCTAATTCTTCAGGGGCCTCATTCTCCACCATTTATTCTAAGGGAGCAAAAAATACAGTTAATTTCTAAGATTAGTTTCACAGCATTGTACAAACATCCATTTTCTAGCTCAGAATTATGACTCTCATAATAGCTGCATGTTGATCTTTCTCCTCCCCCCCCCTCCCACACACACAATGGGTAAGATCAAATGGTATCTCTTCTGGGTTTTTGTTTTGTTTTTTACAATGTGGTGTTGTCTGTTCCCTACTTAATTACAAGTGTTTCTGGAACAGAAACATTCAATGAGACCAAGATTTCACCCAAAATGTTAATAACATCTTATTTCCCTTTACATATATGAAAATACTTTACAGCTGAACAAGCATTCTTCACTATGTATAATATTCTGGCTGTTTGCCTACTTCCAAGGGTCAGTCAAATGGAGGGATTGAGTTTTTTTTGGCTTCATTACCCTGAGTCAGTTGTATGTCTATTAACTCCTTGCTGAACCATCATACCGAGTACCTGAAAACTTCACATTATGTACTAGAGCTTTGTAAGGCATTCCTGTGCACCTTGTATTTTTGTTATACAGGCCTTGAATTTTGCTTTGAAGATTGTTATAATTCACCCAAAACTAAGCATGCTAAAACCATTTATATTCATTCATTCTCTCTCCATCCATCCATCTAAAACTTGGCCCAGATTCATCAAAAAGATTCATAAACCTGGACTTAGTTTGGGATTTATAAGAAAACCCTAAACCAGACATATGTTTTTTGCTTTGCTTGTGTCTTGGTAAGTTTCACACAGGTTTTTTTGTATATGCACATAGCAAAGAAAAGGGAAAGTTATTGATTTATATGAATGATGGGTAGTGGGTGGACAGGGGTCTTGGCAGATACTCTCAACGACTAAATATCTTTGTTCTTTGAGTTTCTGGTATCAGTTACTGGTTCATATCTGACCCAAATAAGTAATGACCAAGAGTTTATTAGAAGCTTACTAAGGGCTTGACCTACACTTTTGAACAGCAACTTTTATGTAAACTACAGTCTAAAAAGCAAATAACATGAAGGTATAAGGTACAGTAGGAAAGCCTGTTTAACTATACACTCTCCAATACCTTCCCTTGCTCCCCTTTGGTATGCAAGACATAGTTTACACATACTGAATGGCAATTGTGTGTGTTACAAGTGCCTTGAGCAGGTGTTTCTGATTGACTTGTACTCAAGGTGTAACTTATATCCATGTAGAATTTGTTCCAGAGCCTTCTGAATTGCACCAGTTTACATCTGAGACAAATTTTTTCTCTAGTACTCTAGTGTAATCCACTGATGTCAACATGGTTTCATTAATATAGCTGAAAAGGGAATTGGGTCTAAATCTGAAATTTGCCATTGTTCTGCCTTCCGCAGCAGAGAACAAGAACTCTACCTATTTTCAGTCTTTACCCTGTTATGACGAGTCAGATTTATGCTGTTCTGTGAAAGTTCAGAAGGTCATTTCTTACAGCTTCCCATGTGGCATTTTTTCCTTTTTTTTTAGACTAGTAGGGGTCTGAGATCTCCTGGCATAACTGGAAAATAAAGGTCAGCTGGTATAAATTTTCATAACTCTATTCACCTCAATAGAACTATATTAATTTAAACCCACTGAAGGTCCCAGTATCTTCCTGATCATTTTGGTTCTTGTTATATTCATTATAGGCTATAGGGAGACAATAGCACAAAATAAGATCTTTAACTTAGATGCCAAGACTCAAATATTTCTCCTGCAACTGTTGATGACGTTGTTTTCAGGTTTCTTTTCATATGCTCTACTTTTCAGGTCAAAGTAAAGCCATATAGAAAACAATTTAGACAGGGATGAATACATGAACAAAATCTGCATTTTCAAAGAGAGGCGACATGTATAATTTGATTTAATTTTGAGAGTGAAAACTGGAGCCTAAAACAGTAAATCTATTTGTATTACTGAACAGAAGAAGAACTTGTTCACAATTGGATCTATACTTTTTGTGTAAGTAAATCAATAAAATATTGTTTTTCTGATCTCCATTTCTTAGACTTTACTGGTCACTGAAACCAACCTTTCCTCAAGGGAATTAATTAAATTAAAAAATGAAATTACATAGTTATTTTGGCATCCTTTTTTAACATGAAATAGAGCTGCATTCAGATCCATTGTGAACGCTTCCATTACTACAGACCTGATATTGAAAGAAGGAATGAGCAGACTTCTGAAATATTAGCTAGCTTTATTCCTGGATCTACTAATTAGTTAATATTGCACTGCAGAGTGATATGGTTAAAAAATCTATAAAGGTTTTACAGGACTCAAAGTTAATATGGGTTATTCAAAATCTGTAATAAAAACAAGTTTAAAAAGTGCTATATACATGAAGCATTGTTAGAAAAGATGAAAACATAAAATCTCTAATAGGGACAATACTTAAACAATATATTTGATCTGATCTAATTCAAGAAAGTTGAGTACGTAAGTCTCAGACACTTTACATTAGGTGCAAGCAAGCCAGTATTGAGAACATAAACAATGAAAATGGCAAAAAATTGTAATTTAAAGAACTGGATGTGCTAGTGGGGGTACTGCTGAGGACATGCATTATAATTGGAGTCGTCATGCATTACATGGGGATATAACTTCAGATTTTTCTATTTACTTTTAATTGTCTTTGAAATTGATCTTTCTTTCATAAGTTTCATTTTAATAATTTTGTGACTGAGTGCAAATAGGGGTATTTTTAACTTGTTCAGTTTATTTTCCCCTCTGACAATTATGGTAATTCTACATTGTTCTGTCATCTTGTAGTTTTTATTTTTAACTTGCCTACCACGTCCCAAAATCACTGAATCATAGAAATGTAGGGCTAGAAGGGACCTCAACGTCAAGTCCAATGCACTGCTCTGAGGCAGGACCAAGTAACCTAGATCATCACTGACAGGTATTTGTCCAGCCTGTTCTTAGTAATCACCAATGATTGGGATTCCACATCCTCACTTGGAAGCCTATTCCAGAATTTAACTACTCTTATAGTTAGAAAGCTTTTCCTAATCCCTAACCTAAATCTCCCTTGCTGCAGATTAAGCCGCTTAATACTACTACTACCTCCAGTGGCCACGGAGAATAATTGATCACCATCCTCTTTATAACAGTGCTTAACATATTTGAAGACTGGTTTTGACTCCCCCTCTCCCTTCCGGGCCGTCTTCCTACAAGACTCAGTTGTGAGATTCTGGCTACTGTTCTGGTGCTACCCCATTCTAGAAATGCTTTCATGTAAACTCCATTAATCAGGAATCAAGGTGCCTGGAAGCAAGATAACCAAGAATTATTTAAAACAATGTCTGTCTTCCATTACCAAAGTTGTATACCTCTTTCAGTAGCAAGCACAGTTGCAGGGCTAGGTTGAGTTCCTAAAGCCATAAAGAAAGACCTAACCTGAAACAGAACTACAAGAACAGCAAATAATCATCCCCTTTTGAAATCCGTTTGAGTTGTTAAATAAGTCTGTTCCAAACCAATATATGATAATGAATCTACCATTCTTTGGCATTACACATCTGGAAATCCCCAGTGCACTGTGGGTTGGTGAAATGCCATGCAGTCTTTCTAATAGCTCTTTTGAAGCCCTAAGCAATGTGCCAGGTATGCTCTGGAAAGAGTGGTTCATTTCCCAATATTAGTCTGTCGTTTGAGCCAAACAAGTGGCTTTTCAGTCTGGAATGGATTCATCCTTGTTTGCATTTGAACAAAATATGATTGTATCCAAAATCAGTAGTTCTACCACTTCAGTTAGAGAGATTCCATTATTTCTTGGTAGTGATTTAGCACTAATTTCTTATCTGCAGGCCTCCAGCCACTAGAAGGCAATGCTTTTACAAGTCACCTCTAGGAAGCATACATAATTGTCCAATTTGAGTCCACAAAAGGTTTGATAAGTCTATTTCTAAGCACTAACTAGAATAAAGAAAATAACAATGGCACTCAAGCAGACTACTGTGGCACTTGGCTAGAAACCTCATTCAGGATATGTTCCGGCTTTCTTGTGTAGTACCAGTGAGGTATTGAGTTCTTTAATCTTTTGCAATCTCTATACACATTGGATTAAAATCGAGAAGGGACTCTGTTTTTGGTGAAACTTACTAGCATGACCACAGAAGAAAGACAACATAATGTGGAAGATGTTATCTATTTCTTTAGCTTTAATCATGCGTGTGGTAGAAGTCTATTCATGATGTCTGCTAGTGAACCACTGGAGTAATTACTACATTTAATCCAACATAAGATTTTAAAAGAATCACAAAGAATTCCATCTACTCTATTTCCATTCTTCCTTCCCATCCCACTTCATCTCTCTCCATGTAATGAGAATATGGAACTTCAGGTATTGAATCTGGTTGATGATAAAAGCAGCAGCACATATTTACTTCAAGATTTTAGAACATAAGAATGACCATACTGTGTCAGACCAAAGGTCCATCTAGCCTAGTATCCTTTCTTCCAACAGTGGCCAGTGCCAAGTGCCCCAGAGAGAATGAACAGAACAGTGATCCATCCCTGTTGCCCATTCCCAGCTTCTGGCAAAACTGAGGATAGGGACACCATCCCTGCCCATCCTGGCTATTAGCCATTGATGGACCTATCCTCCATGAATTTTGGAACATATTATAGTCTTGGCCTTGACAACATCCTCTGGCAAAGAGTTCCACAGGTTGACTGTGCTTTGTGTTCAGAAATACTTCCTTTTGTTTGTTTTAAACCTGCTGGCTATTAATTTCATTTGGTGACCGCACATTCTTGTGTTAGGAAAAGGAGTAAATAATACTTCCTTATTTATTTTCTCTACACCAGTCATGATTTTATAGACCTCTATCATATCCCCCCCTTAGTCGTCTCTTTTCCATGCTGAAAAGTCCGAGTCTTATTAATCTCTCGTCATACAGCAGCCGTTCCAATTTTGTGAGATCCCTTTGTAACTCTTCGCAGTCTGCTTTGGACTTAACTCTCTTGAATAGTTTTGTGTCATCTGCAAATGTTGCCATCTCACTGTTTACTCCTTTTCTAGATTGTTTATGAATATGTTGAACAGTACTGGTCCCAGTACAGACCCCTGGGTGACACCACTATTTACCTCTCTCCATCCTGAAAACTAGGGTGACCAGATGTCCCGATTTTATAGGGACAGTTGTGCTATTGGGGGCTTTTTTTTATCTGGTCTCCTATTACCTCCCACCCCTTCTCCCAATTTTTCACACTCACTATCTGGTCACCCTACTGAAAACTGACCATTTATTCCTTTGCTTCCTATATTTTAACCAGTTACTGATCCATGAGAGGACCTTCCCTCTTATCCCATGACTGTTTGCTTAAGAGCCTTTGATGAGGGACCTTGTCAAATGCGTTTTGAAAACCTAAGTCCACTGGATCAACCTCGTCCACATGCTTCTTGACCCCCTCAAAGAATTCTATCGGATAGGTGAGGCATGATTTCCCTTTACAAAAGCCATGTTGACTCTTCCCCAACAAATTGTGTTAATCTGTGTCTGATAATTCTGTTCTTTACTATAGTTTTAACCAATTTGCCCAGTACTGAAGTTAGGCTTACTGGTGTGTAATTGCACATAATTTTATGTGAACCTTTTCTTTGTTTTGATCTGCATGCAATCAAACAAAACTTTTACATATTTCAATTACGTCTCCTACGATGAGAAGATGCTAAAGAAAAGTATCATTCCACCAAGGGGCTCAGAGAAGGATTCTTCTATTCTACATGTCTGTCTTCAGTATGTTACTGTCAATACATACTCTCAAACTCTGTAGAAATTCACTCCATTGATGACTTCTGAATTCCCATGCTGACAGTAATTATAACTATTTTTATAGAATATAGAGCACTTAATTTTACAGTAATAGACATAAGTATGATGGGCCAACCTGCTTTTTTCTCTGTCTAAAAGTTATCTTATTCTTATATGCAAATTGCCAGTTAATCTGCTTGAATATGTCATAAGTCTCGCCTTCTAAAATAATAGTTAATATAATTATGTCTGAGACTTTAATTGTGTTCCATAAGGTGGAACTTTTTATGCCACTTGAGTAGTCTTGTTGTAAAGTTCCTAAGTCCAGGGAATAATCTGACCCTCAGTATATTAAACGTTCATCATCTGCTGTCTTCTGCTGATGCCTATCCAGGTTGGGTTAACAATTCTAGAAACTCTGTGTGTTTCAGGTTTCACCACAGTGGTATTTGGCATGAGCAAACAGGTGGATTATAAATCACACATACACTTTTTAGCCGTATTCCATAGCCATGAGAGAAACAAGTTCAATTTGTCCAACTCCTTTATGATTTTAGCTTACTTTTCATTTGCCAAGACTTTCTCTTTTTTCCTCTAACTCTCTCCTTAGCCTAATGGGGTGCACATTCAGACTAGATTCCATGGTCCAAATATTGCGTTATTTGTGCAACCCAAACTCTGAGTTTGGGGATGTACAAAGAATACTAGATCAAGCACCAGCTTTATAAAAGAAAAATATTTGGACTCCCAAATTTGAAAATTGTTGGCTTTAAAAATAAGGTTAGGCTGTTAAGCACAATGTAGAAGTAGCAAAGAGTAGAGCAAATCTGATGAAATCAAACAATTTGAGGTTTACTACAAACTAACTCAGTCACTCTTATTCTTTTTTTTTCCCCCTAATCTGACTACCAACATATATTTTGGTGCTATTTTCTCTGTTTTGTTTCCCAATTCCCAGCCAGATGCTCTTTCCCTGGTTTTGTAAGGCAGCCAGTGCCGACCAGCAGAAAATGCATCATAATCTATAATGTGGATAATATCCTTCCCAGAGAGACCAGCACACACTATTTTGCACCCTGCTAAGCGTGTTATGATTCCTTTATTATGCTTGGCGGTGCAACACATGTCAAATGCACCACTATGGGTGGTTTCCTATTTCCTTTTAGTTTCTCCCTTAATCACATAGTTTGTCTCTCTCTCCCCGCCCCCACCTCCTTATTCTGCAGTCATAATTTGTCTAAAACTCCATGTGTAGTGATTGAAGCTACTGAGTGATATTCCAGATACCTTAAAATGTAAATTTGCAAACAATCTTCTAGGAAATTGTTTAATACACTTTACTGGAAACCCTTAAATTAGCTGAATCGCTTTAGTCTGCTCACTACTTGAAAGCATAATCATTTTATATCTTCAGTATCTAGAGTATTTATATTTATATGTTTTAATATGAAATGTAATAGACAGCTTTGCTTACCTGATTACAGTCATCTTGTAACACTACATCCTACCAGCTAGACAGCCTTCCTCATAAAGTATGACTTACTAAATTGGAATACAATAAGGTTAACAATGTATGCTCCACATTATGGCATGTTTGATCTAAGTGGTGACCGTTTCTGTGAAATGAATAATCACCTTTTGCTAAATCAGCTTAACATGTTTTATTAATGGTTGCTGAAACAATTGGTAAGTCTGATCTTTTGAAGATATCAATGAATGGATCAGTCTGAAGATAAATCTCAGAAATGGATCAATGTCAATAACTCAGTAACAATGAAACTGTTACTGGGGGGAGGGATAGCTCAGTGGTTTGAGCATTGGCCTGCTAAACCCCAGGTTGTGAGTTCAATCCTTGAGGAGGCCACTTAGGGATCTGGGGCAAAAATTGGTCCTGCTAGTGAAGGCAGGGGGCTGGACTCAATGACCTTTCAAGGTCCCTTCCAGTTCTAGGAGATTGGTATATCTCCAATTATCACCTTTATAAATAAGGTGAAAGACCTGGTGTCAAGTCAGTGTCCATGGAGAACCAGAGGGCTGGTCTCCATTACTGGGGAGATAGATGCTACTGCAATCAATGCAGCAGGGATCAATTTTAGCAGGTCTGGTGAAGACCCACTAAATTGATGGCAGAATGCTCTTGGGTTGACCCCGGTACTACTCCTCTCTGAGAAGAGTAAGAGAGGTTGACTGGAAAGCCTCTTCCATTGACTCAGCACTGTGAAGACACCATGGTAAGTCACCCTAAGCTACCTCGACTCCAGCTACATGAATAATGTAGCTGGAGTAGAGTAACTTAGGTCAATTTATCCCCATAGTGAAGACAAGCCCATGGTGTACTCAATGGGACATAGCACAGGTGCAGGCGCATGCTTGCATGGTTCCTACTGAACTTTCAGGCCCTATCATAGAATCATAGAAGATTAGGGGTGGAAGAGACCTTAGGAGGTCATGTAGTCCAACCCCCTGCTCAAAGCAGGACCAACCCCAACTAAATCATCCCAGCCAGGGCTTTGTCAAGCTGGGCCTTAAAAACCTCTAAGGATGGAGATTCCACCACCTCCCTAGGTAATCCATTCCAGTGCTTCATCACCCTCCTAGTGAAATAGTGTTTCCTAATATCCAAACTAGACCTCCTACACTGCAACTTGAGACCATTGCTCCTTGTTCTGTCATCTGCCACCACTGAGAACAGCCTAGCTCCATCCTCTTTGGAACCGCCCTTCAGGTAGTTGAAGGTTGCTATCAAATTCCCCCTCACTCTTTTTTTTTCTGCAGACTAAATAACCCCAGTTCCCTCAGCCTCTCCTCATAAGTCATGTGCCTCAGCCCTCTAATCATTTTCATTGCCCTCCGTTGGACTTTCTCCAATTTGTCCAGATCCTTTCTGTACTGTGTGGGCCCAAAACTGGACACAATGCTCCAGATGTGGCCTCACCTACTCTCCAGTGTATCTATCTCTTCCCTCGCCCCCAGCAAACTTGCTGAGGGTGCAATCCATCCCATCATCCAGATCATTAATGAAGATGTTGAACAAAACCTGGCCCCAGAACCGACCCCTGGGATGCTCCGCTTGATACCAGCTGCCAACTAGCCATCGAGCCATTGATCACTACTCGTTGAGCCTGATGATCTAGCGAGCTTTCTATCCACCTTCTAGTCCATTCATCCAATCCATACTACTTTAACTTGCTGGCAAGAACACTGGGAGACCGTATCAAAAGGTTTGCTAAAGTCAAGATATATCATGTCCACCAGTTTCCCGATACCCATAGAGCTAATTATCTCATCATAGAAGGCAATCAGGTTGGTCAGGCATGACTTGCCCTTGGTGAATCCATATCTAACCTTGAATGCCTCATGTATCTTCAACTCTCACTGACATTTCCTGGTGTACAAGGAATTCAGGATTGGAATCAAAGTGACCTCATAATAACATTAACTAAATGTTTATAAGCTTCTAAATTAATCCTTTCATCATGTTCAAACTTCCAGAAAAAGATGTTTTCTGCCTGAAAAGAAATCCCTAATAAAAATTGAATAGGGTGTGATCCTATGAAGAGCTGAGCCTTCAACCCCCACACCTTATCAATGGGAACTGAGGACAGTCAGAGGCGGTGCTCAGCAGCTTCCTGCATCAAGGTTATAGTTTCTTCAGGTGTGAAATTCTGGCCCCATTGAAATCAATGACTAAGTTCCCGTTTCCTAAAAAAAAAAAAGGGGGGTGGGGTAGCATTTCACTCCAGAAGTATTAATCCACATTTGTACAAGTAGCAGTGATTCTCATTACAGAATATAGAAAACAGAAATTATGCATATGAAAAGTATCAGGAAGTCAGAGTGCCCTCACAGGAGACTCACATTTGAGTGAATTGTGCCAATAACCTAATTTGATTAGATTCAGAGAATACAAGAGAGAGAATGCCGTGTCCATTCTGGCTTGTAATGCAGAAGTACCAGCTTAACTTGGGGGGGGGGGAAGGCTGTTACAAGGAGGCCTTTTTGGCTGGTTCATAAATTGAACTGAAAAGAACTTAAAAAAAATCTGAAGAATATTCAACAGCAATTTCATAACCGCTGTCGGCCACATGCTGGTTCTTTCTCATTCTCTTTATTTCTGCCCTATTCAGTCTTCACTTCATAGCTCTGTTCTGGTATCCAAAAGAATATTTTAGTCTCTGATAATGGCTTTCTTTATCTTGCACTCTTTAGTTGCACAGAATATACTGTAAATTATTGAGCATAAAAGGATGAATAAGGGTTTCCTGAAGAAAAGTTATCCAAGCTACCACTAACAGTGTCATGAAAACCTGGTAAATGGCCCATTTAATAAATAGCAAACAATTGCGGGGTCTCAAATTATTAGAGCATGTTGAAAGTCCATTATTATTAACACAGTTTGAATGTTAATTTTCAAACTTTTTTAAACAGATCAGAGGATGCTAATTTAATGCTCAGAAGCATCAAGAGCTCCTATAGGAATAGTTTTTCCTGGGCATTTCAAATCCTCTATATTTTTAAAAGGAAAAGCAGCCTACCTGGAGCTGAAGAATGTTTCTGCAAGGCTTAATTTCCCTGTGAAGTATGCAGATGGCACACAGACATGCACACATCTTAACCAATCAAAAGAAGATAAGATCTATACAAAAATATGTATTCCCTCAAACCTGAGAGAAATGCTGCCGTAAAATAAAGGTGCATGGGTTTTGTTCTATATTTTGCAGCCAATGCTGCATCCTATCACATGGGAGCTGATATTAGGGTTTACAGCTATATTCACAAATATTTTACTTTTAAACTAGACATTGGTGAAAATGAAACACTTTTATACAACCTCCATTCTTCAAGATTTTAATGTTGTCATAAATAAACAGATCAGGGTTAAGGTCTCTTTTACCTGGAAAGGGTTAACAAGCTCAGTAACCTGAGAAACACCTGACCAGAGGACCAATCAAGGGACAGGATAATTTCAAATCTCTGTGGAGGGAAGCCTTTGTCTGTGTTCCTTTTTGGCTCTGTGTGCTCTCTTTGGATCTAAGAGAGGCCAGACATGTCTCCAAGTTCTCCTGGAGTAGTTCCTACTATCCAATAGTGAGTATTAATTAGAAAGGCGGATTAGTTTTATAATTTGATTTCTACATTTGCAATTGTGTGTTTGCTGGAGAAATATCTTTATTTCTGTTTGCTGTTACTTTGATTATTCTGAGAAAGGAGGGGGGGGGGAGAACCTCTCCAGGTTTATAGGTTAGACTCTGTGTGTTTTTGCATCCTGGTAATACAGAGACAGTGTACTTTTTTCTTTCTTTAATAAAATATTTTCTTTTTAGGATTTGATTGATTCTTCTCTTGTTTGCATTTTCAAGGGAAGGGGAGGGGGAGGTGAATCCCTCTTTGGTTGATTCAAGGAGTTTGAATCAGGTATCTCTCCTAAGCATTAGGAGAGGGGAGGGGGAAAATGGGTTGTTTCCCTTTGTGTTGAGATTCAAGAAGTTTGAATCAAGGTATTTTTCCCAAGGACTAGGAAAGGGGAAGGGGAGGTAAGTCCCTCTTTGTGTTGAGTCAAGGATTTGACTCAGTGTGTAATCTCTCCGGAGCAGGCTGGAGAGAGGGAAGGGGGGGAGGGGAACTGGCTGTTTCTCTCTCTTTCTGGTGAGATTCAAGGGGTTTGAATCTGGGTTTCCCAGGGGAAGCTTGGGGGACAGGCAGTGTGTCAGACACTTTAAACTGACTGGTGGCAGCGAAAACCAGATCTAAACTAGGATTTTAGTTTAGAGGAGTCCATGCAGGTCCCCATCTTGGAACCCAACAGCTCCAAGTTGGGGAGAAACCTATGACAAATGTAATGGACAAAACAGAATCTAGGTCCAACCTCTATTCTGTTCCTATTTTCACTCAGCGAATGGATTTCTGTAAACTTTAAAACCACACCAGGTTTTGATGACTATTTTCATTACAAACATTAATTTTGTGTTTATTTTTTTAAGTAATCTTGTCAAGGCAGGACATTATCTTTCTGAGTTTTTGAAGTACCTACCATATTTTTGAATTTTGCAAAACCAATACATGGTAGTACAATGGCATGGCCAGAATTTTACAGTGGCGAGGAGAGAACAATATACTACCTAGCTGCAGCTTTATGAAAGATGGTTGAGCACATGGGTTCAGATTACCCTTTTGGATGAATTATTGATTAATGTTGTTTTTGCAAATGTATTCCAACAACTGTGAATTGTAAGAGCCATGCTAGATTTACTGATTGCCGTCCTGAGAGTGTACAACAGATACACAGTGCAGTTGTGAATGAGTGCTTGAGCTCAATCCATTTATTGCATTTATGCCTTCAAAGCCCTAACTCACAAACCCACTGAAATCCACTGATAGAATTCACAGCTCAGTCAATATCTTCTTTGGTATTCCTCTTCCATTTCTATAATCAGTTCAGTAAAGTAGAGGAAATCCTCTCTGATGATGATGTGCAAGTAACCCAAGAAAAGGATCATTTCTTCATTGCTATGTTAGTTCTTTAATTTCCCAGTGTTCCAATCGTTGATGCATCTCATGAGTGTATCTCGTTTGTCTTACCTAGTAAGCTCAGTGAGGTCAATGTTCTATGGTTCTCCAAAACTCCTCTCTATTAATAAATGCTCAGAAGAATCTCATGCAGGATTCTGTCATTCTGAGCGGTCAGTCTCTGACCACAAAATGGGGCTTCACCGTATTCCAGAGCAAGTACAGGAGCTGTCTAGTCTTATCAGACTTATTAAGACTGATTGGATAAGCTGACTGCAAATAACAAATCTTCCATTAATGCCCACCAGGAAATCCTTTGCCAGATCTGTGTTCTTGTGTCAATTGGTCAGGTTTGTCAGTTGGCCTAGTTGTAAAATTGGATGCAACCTATCCTAAGCATGTCTTAAATGGGTTAGGCTTGTATTAGAGGGGCACTTACTCAGATGCTGTAGGATTCTGAATATGTCAAACTGGAATTTGGAGAGAGAGAGAGTCACATGAACCACAGCCCCTTTCTATGAAATAAATAGTTAACAATGTTTACAATTAAATTGTTCTTCAGAATTAGTCTTGAGATTTAAGGCCTCATTGAGATGAATAGGGGAGTTTAGATTTATTTTACATCAGTCAGCAGATTCTGGCAGCACAGCAGGCGTTAACATTCAGAAGGTATATTTTCTATCTTGATGGCTAGAAATATATTTTTTCAATGAAAACCTTGATTCTTCACATTGAGATGAGTAATAGGGAGAATCCACACCTACATGGAGTTATAGGTGCCTCCCATGAAAGTCAAAGGACTTATGGCTAAAGTACTATGTAATTCTTAAAAATCGGAGTGTAAAATTTTGAAGAGAATGGGATGGGTGGGTTGGAGAAAGTGAGATCCTTTGGAGCTTCTGTTTTTCTGTGTGTGTGTGGGAGGGGGGGCATGCATGTGAAAATTGGTGTCTCATCCCTTCACACAGATGAAAGCTGCCCATGGAGTCTCCAAGAGCCTTTAATATGACTTCCTAGGCTGTTCAAGAGTAAGATGAGATGCTCTAAGCCTCACCATTTCAGTGCTCGGTGTGCTTCCTCTGCAGCACTCCATTTTGGCAAAGAAGTTTGTAGTTTTGTTTGTTTTGAACAACCTATTGCTGTGTAGAGATGTAGCATGTAAAAATAAATTATTGCTTTTACAAAGTTTTCAGGGGTTTATTTCATCACAAGCCTGGGCCTTGTCTACATTTCAAATTGGCCCTGATTTCAGCAATCAGTAGCTAACAATTGACATAGCAAACAAGGAAACCCATGATTTGTACTCAGCCTAGATTCAAGCAACAGTAAGCTTCACTAGTATATATCTTTGCTTTCTCTATCTACATGTGGTGGTTTGCCATTAATCACTGAAATTGGGGGTGGGGGAAAAGTGGGATTGCCAGTGGAGAAAAGACATATAACTATTTAATACACTGTAGAGGACTGATACTGTTAAATGGAAAAGCCTTAGAGGGGAAATATTATCAGAAGAACTGCAGCCATGACCAGCTCTCTCCTATTCTTCATGGAATACAGGAGGGGTTAGGCTGTGTGGGATGCCTAAATGTCAGCTTTTCCATCTACTACCATTTTAACTAGCTTAAATCCATTGGATCAAGATAACAGCTAAATGCAAACTGACAGTGACTATTCCTTCCAGGAAGCAAGGCTGGCTTGTGCAGTTGATGAGTAGCTAATGCAATAAATGTGGTGCTTGAATATCTGCTTAAGGAAGAAAACTATGTAATTTTAACTTTTTTTTTTTTTTTTTTTGCGTTTCATAGAAGTACAGATTTTTCACCTCAGATGAAAGGGAGAAAATTGCCATAAGTTGTCTTTAGTATTTTTTGGGTAATTGTTTTTCAGCATAAAAATATTAATGCTCTGGCACTGGTATAAGAAGAAGAGACTTATGGAAGTAGAGCTTTCCATTTTGGGAAATCCTCTTGTGGTAGCTTCTTGCACTAATATGTTTATAATCTATAAAATTTAATATTCTCACTTCACATAAAATGTTTTATATGCATTTTTGAGCATATTCATTAGCAAAATGTGACAATTTCATTTAAATAGAGACAAATAGGATTTTTTTACTCTTTCTAAAGTCAATCTTTTTTGTGTGTGCATCCTGTGGTGTTTTGGAATCCACAGTTAATTTCTCAAGGGCTTTATATCTGTCTCCTTCCCTTCCCCCTGCCCTTCCACACACACAAGCACACAGAGAAAAGGCAACAGAGACTGATATTTTCCTAGAAGGAAAGACAGAAATTATATGTTTAAAAATGTGCATTCCAGAAAAAAATATATTGGCAGTTCCAGTCAGAATTTTCAAAGCAAAACAAAAAAAAAATCTTAGGCCACATAAACTGATCTACTTAAGACCTGCATAAACTAACCTTATGCTCCCTACCCCGAGTTTAGTCACACATTGGGCATACCTCAGAAACTTAATATGCATTTTTATAGGTGATATGTTGTGTATATATATGCTTTTCATTATATAAATGTATACAAGACAAATGTGCATTTTCACTGCTGAAATCAGTTGCAGTCTGAACCTCAGGGGCGGCTCTAGGTATTTTGCCGCCCCAAGCACGGCAGGCAGGCTGCCTTCAGCGGCTTGCCTGCGGGAGGTCCCCTGTCCCGCGGATTCGGTGGCACACCTGCGGGAGGTCCGCCGAAGCCGCGGGACCAGCGGACCCTCTGCAGGCATGCCGCCGAAGGCAACCTGCCTGCCGCCCTCGCGGCGACCGGCACAGCACCCCCCGCGCCTTGCCACCCCAGGCACGCGCTTGGCATGTTGCTGCCTGGAGCCGCCCCTGCTGAACCCTACTGGACATTAATGAGCCAATGTGTAAATACCATTTGTAAAGTTACTTAATGAACAGTTGCATCTTTGTTTGATACAGACTTTGATTATTCAGTGATTATAAATAGCAATTTAGGGAATCTGACAGGTAGCTATTCCCCTCACATTTTTATATTATACCACTTCAGAGGACATATTGGGCATAAAAAAATCCATATAAAGGAAGAGAAGTCTGTCATTTCTATAACCCAGTTAATCTGCTGAGGTATAAGAAAAATCTCGAACAAAATTTTGGCTGATTTTTACATCTTTAGTCCATTTGGAAAGTTACATTTTGATCCATTTGTCAGTACTGTGTCCATCACTGATTGCCCTCTGTGTCCACAAAAAACAAATTAATAAAACAGTCTGGATAATTTTTTTTCAATTGCTCAGGTTTTAATCTCTTTGTGATATTGTAGTCTCATTGTTATAATATCATTGTTTCCAATTATATGTTGTGATAGACCCAGGCCAGTTGGGAACAGCAGAGTAGTAGAAGAGAGAGATACTGGCCACTGGATAAGCAGGTTTCTGTTCCCTGAGTGACCAGAGCAAGGGCTGCTCCAGGCTAATGAGAACACCTGACTCCAATTAACCTGCTAAGAGTCAGGTGAGGCTGTTAAGCACCTGACTCTAAGTAAGGCCCCTCTGATGCTATAAAAGGGTTCACTCCAGTCAGGCCAGAGGGAGCCAGAGGGGAGAGAGTGTGTGCAAGAAGCTGAGAGTGAGTAGGCATACTGCTGGAGGACTAAGAATACAAGTGTTATCAGACATCAGGAGGAAGGTCCGGTGGTGAGGACAAAGAAGGCGTTGAGAGGAGGCCATGGGGAAGTAGCCCAGGGAGTTGTAGCTGTCATGCAACTGTACCAGGAGGCACTCTAGACAGCTGCAGTCCACAGAGCCCTGGGCTGGAAACCAGAGTAGAGGGTGGGCCTGGGTTCCCCCCAAACTTCCCAACTCCTGATCAAACACAGGAGGAATGGAGCTGGACTGTGGCTTCTACCAGAGGGGAAGGTCTCTGGGTGAATCTGTGAGGCGAGCAAATCTACCAATAAGCACAGGACCCACCAAGGTAGAGGAGGAACTTTGTCACAATGTATAGCATATGTAGCATCCCCTACGAAATAGAGTAGACAAGGTGTTTTTATTAGTAAAATAAAAAACAAAGGAAAAGGGCTTTTAAAAAAAATCGTCTCCTTTTAAAATGTAAATACATTTTTCCCTTTTGCAGATGATCTTTACAACCCCTTTGTTCAATAACTAATTCCATTTATATTTCCCACCTATCATTGTATTTTTGTATTGTCTTGTTCCTGACTCAGACCTCAGAAGTATTAGCTGTTCAAGATAGGCAATGTGTCACTTGTTTGTCCTCTTCCCTTTGCTTCAGCAACATGAACACTAACAGTGCTACACAAATACTATTAATCAGGAGTAACAATAATCCCTTTAAAATCTTACATTTAATAACAATTGAAATTACTGTGCTGAGGATTTAATTATATGGGTTAAGGGATTAAGAACCATCTTCAAAGGTGGCCAGTGGGTAATTTGAAGGATTACAGAGATATGTGGCTATATGCAGACAGGGAAATACAGCTGGTGTCTGGAGGCCTTCTAGATAGGTTTTATAGGACGAAAGTCCAGCAAATTTTACTTTAGAAAACCTGGTCTTTTGGTATAATTTCCTGCTTTTAAAACTAAGGTTTTTCCCACTAGTGTTTCATCCTCTTCATAAATGCATCAGTAATAGGGAGTAGGAGTAGTTCTTCGCTTTGTTGTATTTGAATATGTAGGCATGCTCATCTTGAGTGTTTCCATCTTATTGGTAATTAAAGCATATATTGCATGTTCTTTCCCAGTGTATAATGAAGAGGTGATCATTTATGCTCAGAAGAAATAATATTCAGAGAATCACAGGAAAACACACCTTCTGTGCTGCTCTATGTAAGATCACTATTATAGATAGGATGTTTGTTTAATAGACATGCTGCTTTGGTTTAACACTTTTGAGCATACTAAAGTACATCTTGGAAGAAAGCATTTACTTAAATAGCTTACATGACAGGGAAGTATATAAGAGTTGATGGAAATCAATACAAAGAGAGACGTTACTATTTCAAGGCTTTGGGAAGAGATGTATAGACAAGGTTGTTAATTGGTTTCAAATGGCATCATTTCAGCAGAGTTCAGACATTCAGTAGTAGGTACTTTCAACCTGCTGTAACTCCACTTGACTTTCCATCGGTTTTCTTTAGTGGACCTAGAAAAGGACAACATTAATATTATTGTGTAGCGGGCAATCTTTAAAAGGAATCAGGTTTGTAAATGTCTGCAGATGAGCTGGTTACTCGGTGACAAGTTAAGTGTCACTAAAAAGTATCATGTCTTTTTATAAGAAATACTTAATGGTCTAGACAGTATTTGGTCCTGCCATGAGGGCAGGGGACTAGACTTGATGACCTCTCGAGGTCCCTCCCAGTCCTAGAATCTATGTATCTATGAAATTTTCAGAAATGGCTGGTAATTATGGGTGCCACAAAGTTGGGTGCTCAACTTGATGCTTTAAAGGTGCTTGATTTTCATAAAGCGCTGAACACCTGCCCTCTGAAAAATCAGGCCCCTATAAGTATTTTCAAGCACTAGAAAGTTTAGGCACAAGAAATCACTAGTCGTTTTTGAAAATCCTAGGTTTATAAGGTAAAAGTATGTCTAACTGCATTTTCTCTGCTTCTGTTTCTCTGCATTCCAATCAAATTGTAATTAAACACCGTTTACAAAGAGAACAAAATGGCACGAGTCTGAGGACAGCAGTTCAGGTTTCTGAAGTTCAATTGACACTTGCTGTACGTACTACTTAGTAGCTGGATTTGGCGATGGTTCCCTCAAAAAGACTGAACTAAATTAGCATGGAAAATAACACACTTTGATTCTGCTGCGGGGGTTCTGCCTGCCCTGAACACAGTTTAAGTGGCAAAACAGTGTAGGAATACCCGCAGTGTAGCTGCCAACTTCAGGCATGTCAGTTCCACAGCCATTAAACTGACATCCTCATGGATATTATTTATAACTATATTGTAGGTCAGCAAATCCAGTATTGAGGTAAATAGATTTTATGGGCAGGAATTCGGTGGAAAGCTTTCAGGTATGCAAGCTGGGAACAAGCTATGGTGTGTTAAATCCTAGGCTGGGGCAAAAATGAAAGTTGCGTTAGGAGCCAAAAAGACATTGAAACCTAAAGGAGTACTTGTTCTCCCAAAGCATCTAGTTAAAAAAAAAGAGCACTGGAGAATAACAATTTTAGAAAGAAGGGATTTTTTAGTCCAAAATATGAAATTTTGGATTAATAACAGATGAAGTTTCTTGGTTTTATCACTTATTAAACTTTTCCAATAATCTTAAAAATGTGAAGCAATTCTGGACTTTTAGGATAAAATATATTTAGATTATATGCAGCAAAATCAATTAAAATAATCTGATGGCATAATTGCAGGTTATTTTAAAATTAAGATTTTGTTTGTTCAAAATTATTTTGTTAAACTAGAGCATTTATCATGGAAGTATGTGATAGTGAAGGATTACATTCTACCCTGTAAATAATAAAGAAAAAATATCAACAACCATTCAAATCTTTGAATCCTGCCTCTGAGAATAGGATTGTTACCAACTATCTAATTCAGCACTTACTGGAGCAAGGAGATATTTTCTCCCTCTGACCATAAAAAAGGATATTTGTTCTTGACATAACAGGTGGAGGAGATAAATAAGTGTGAGGTGGTAGTGGGGAAGATAGGATGACAAAAATAATAAGATGTGCATAATTCTTCACCAATATGGAGAATTAATCACAAATTGCCACCTGCCTATCCGTTATCAGACAGCAGTTTCTTGTAGGGGCTTGAAGGTGCCTTAACAAATTTAGACTGGAAGCTTTTTCTACTTGAAAGAGGTGGCACAGGAGAAAATGCTAACCCATTTGCCAGCAAAGTAGAGGCAGGTGAGGCTGGCATTCCTAAACTCTAAGTACTTAATGAAGAGTTCGTAATATGATTAGCTTTCTGGATGGGGAATGAAACAAGACACCTCTTTATGTAATGGCTGCAAGCAAAATAATACTCCATTGCTCAAATAGGTTTGGATGTTTGAAGTTAGTTCCTTTCTGGGCTAAACATCAGTTTGGCGTATCACCTTCTTCTTTTAATTGATGGTTTGAATCCCATACAAATATTGAGGGTGGCCTGAGAATTTTGGGACAGTGCTAACCATGCGAGTTGAACTAAAATTATTATACCTGTCACCTCACAGGAGAGAGAGGAAGCTTTTCCCCCCTTGATACAGATTCTCATGTGGCTTGTGATTGTGAGATTCCCAAGGAATTCCTAGAAGCTGCTTTATTGTTTATATAACGATAATACTTTTTTAAAAGCCCCTGTTAATCCTATGGGAAGTGCAAGCATGTGGTTGTATGCCTTGCTTGCCTAAACTCATGCAATTCTATTAATTTCAACAAATCTGTTTATGCCACCTGGGAATTTGGCCTGATATACCTACATAGTATGTCTCATTACTCAATGTTACAGTACGTGAAAGGTGATAATACTTTTATGAAAGGGAATTTGTGCTGAGAGAGCCTTGACAATGAGTACCAGAACATCAGCTAGTGTAAATCAACACCGCTCCATGGATTTCAATGGAATTACTCCGATTTACAACAGATGAGGTTCTGGGCCTGTTTCCTGAACTGTGTGAATTTTAAACTTTACACGTAATCCATCAGTAACACACATTTTTTGCTATCATTATTTCTCTCTAAAGGAAATGAAACATTCCGCATCCAGAGACCAATCTTATTGCCTATCTGTCCCACACAGGGACCCTATGAGGACATTACCTCACAGCTGGTTTTGTGTGTTTTGAAGGAAAGGAAGAGACAGTTAGTTTCCACTGCATAGCTGTCCATTCTGTCAGCAGTTTCTGTACCCAGTTTTTCAGATTGCAAAACTCTAGAGAATACCGTTTTTCTGGTTTTGTTTTTGCTGCATTGAGCCTATGGTTCAGTATTCATTGCATGTCCTCTAATTTTTATCTTGTATTGAATTTTTAAAAGCAAACCATTTTTGTAAAATATTGCAGTTCTATATGCTAACATTCACAGCTCTGCATAGGAATTGCCATACTGTTCTACGGTCTCCTTACTCTGCTGGAGATAGAGATCTGTATGACAGTGAATTGGCTGCAACTTGACCAAAATAAAACTAGAGCAGTGTTTTCTGACAGAAGTAAGCATTAAGAAGAATTAGTAAAGGCAGTCTACATGCCATATATTCAAGCAGACTGACAAGGTAGCTTGCAGTGCCTGGATCATATTAATTTCATTACTGCTTCAGGATTCCTAGGCAGAAATGGTGGTCCATGGTGCATTTTTTCCCCCCACATATGGCCAGATAAGGGTTGCAATTTTAATCAATTGAGAAGTGTTGTAATGGTCATCCTCTCCTTTTTCTCTTTTTTTAGACTACTGTAATTCATTCTAAGTAGCAATGCCATTTAAAACCACCCAGGAGCTTCAGCTAGTGCACAAACTGCTTGCTAGCCTTCTATGTTCTTACATACTCTTGATGTCAGTCCCTGAAGTTGCATTCTCTAGGTTTATTAGCAGAGCTCTCTTTGTAACATCACTTTTGCCTTTTTGATTTTGGTTAAACGAGCCTGAATAGCTGCTGGTAGATGGGGTGCTGCAGCGCTGAACACCAGCATCCCCTTCCTGGTGGCAGACGGTACAATATGACTGCTATCCATCACCATCATCAGCCCGTGAGTGCTCCTGACCGGCCTCGGTGAGGTCGGCCGGGGGCGCCTGGGTAAAAATAGGAATGACTCCTGGACATTCCCTACAGATGGTACAAAAGGATTGGTAACCGTCCTCATCATAGCAACTGGAGGCTGAGCTCCATCAGCCCCCCCACCCCCCTTCATGTCTAAAGAAAAGATTCTGTACTGCCTGGACTATCATAGCAGCTGGAGGCTGCCTCCCCCTCATTTTATCTCACTAAAAGTCAGTGTTTCTTATTCCTGCATTCTTTATTACTTCATCACAAAATGGGGGAACACTGCCACGGTAGCCCAGGAGGGTTGGGGGAGGAGGGAAGCAATGGGTGGGGTTGTTGCAGGGGCACCCCCTAGAATGGCATGCAGCTCATCATTTCTGCGGGATCTCTGGGGCTCTGACATGGAGTGGCTGTGCTCTCTGGTTCTCTAGTACACTTGCCCCATATTCTAGGCAGGACTGACTCTCTATTTTTAGACAAAACATAAAGAAGGGAATGACCCAGGGAGTCATTCCCATTTTTGTCCATGCGCCCCCGGCCGACCTCAGCGAGGCCAGCCAGGAGCACCCATGACAGCAGCAGACGGTACATTATGACTGGTAACCGTCCTCGCCAATTTCCAAATGCAAACGGTGCAAAATGACTGATAACCATCATCTCATTGCCAATTTACAATGGCAGACAGTGCAATAGGGATGGTAACCATCTCTGCTACCTTGCAAAGGCAAATTAATGCTGCTGTGTAGCACTGCAGTACCACCTCTGTCAGCAGCATCCAGTACACATACAGTGACGGTGACAAAAGGCAAAACAGGCTCCATGGTTGCCCTGCTATGGCGTCTGCCAGGGCAATCCAGGTGAAAAAGGGCACAAAATGATTGTCTGCCGTTGCTTTCACGGAGGAAGGATTGAGTGATGACATTTACCCAGAATCACCCGTGACACTGTTTTTGCCCCATCATGCATTGGGATCTCAACCCAGAATTCCAATTAGCGGGGTAGACTGCGGGAACTATGGGATAGCTACGGGATAGCTACCCACAGTGCAACACTCCGGAAATCGACGCTAGCCTCTGTACACGGACGCACACCGCCGAATTAATGTGCTTAGTGTGGCTGCGTGCGCTCGACTTTATACAATCTGTTTTAAAAAACTGGTTTCTATAAAATCGGAATAATCCCGTAGTGTAGATATACCCCCACGTCCTAAAAGTTACCCTGTTCTCAGTAAGGGAATGGATTTTTGACTGGAATTCAGCGATAGTCAATGGAATTTACCCTGCGAGATGGAGCAAATTCTATAGAGTTAGGACTAGGGGGGACGTGAAAGTACAAAATAAAACTAATTGGTTTGTTCTGGTTTGCTATTTTATGGTTTTGGTCCTTGCAGTTTGGATATATTGTGTATTGAGTTATTTTTGTGCTACTTACCAAGAGTAGCATAATATTTTTATTTAGTTAGTTACATATTTTGTATCACAGTGCTTGGATACTCATGAAATAGGTTCTATCAAAGTTTAACAACATAACTGAAGAGTCTGGATTAGGTCAGTTGTCAGTGGTTAAACATACTCACTAGGTCTGGCATGTGCAATTCTACTTTGAAAAGTTTCAAAGAGATTTTTACACGAGCACACTCATAGAATCCTGAACTTGAACACCAACCTGAAGAAATGTATAATTTCATTTGGTAATCAAATTATTGAAAAAGCAAACTCATATATATGGCCAATGCACAATTTTCAACTGTTTGTAGCTTTTTACATTTGTAAGCCAAATGTCTTCCCATATTTCAAGAATACCTCTTTACTGCACTTCTCTTTCATACTATTGTATTTCTCTTTAAAGTCTAGAGCAAGTTGTCAAAAGAGCCCTTTCACTTTGATTGAAATTCACCCCAGTGCATGGGGGTAGCACAAAGTACATGCACTATTTAAACCCTCAAAATAGGCCTTAAGTCACATAGGCCTTCTGCTGGGCCTCCACATAGAGATGAATTTCACTCTGTCTACATTTGGAGCGAGGGGTATGATTTCCCAGCTCTCATAGACATACTCATATTAGCATTCATAGTACTAGCCCTCTAAAAATAGTAGTGTTGGGGAGGTAGCCATGCCCAGTATGCACCCATGGGGCCCGGGCAGGTTTGTGCTCAGCACAGCTAACCAGTTCTGCCATTCACCACTGCCCATACTACTCCTGCTACACTTCTTTTTAGAGCGCTAGCTCAACAACAGCTAGCACAAGGCTCTGAATGCAAGCTGGGAATCCCGCTCCATGCTTAGACCTAGTCTTAAAGGGCTCCATTCCTTATCTATGTTCAAGACTCAGATGGAATAAATCCCATTATCACTGTTGCTCTCAAAGTGTTTACACTTTCAAAACAATATTCAGCTGAAATATCAGGTGAAAGTTTAAAAGTTACAAGCAACACAAAATGTGCCTTCATATTGGGGCTACTTAGGCAGCCATAACTATCTCTGTTGCTATGTGATCCAACAATAATTCTATTAGCAATAAGACACTGCAGGGAGTGTATTTCCAGGCAATTATTATACTTGGTTGATTAAAGTAATTCTAGATATGACTTTGTCCCTTATAACGCCACCAGGGATGTGTTATAATCATACCAGAAACACTCCCTCTTTCATCTTATTGATTAATTATAAAATGCATACAATAAATATTTTGTAGAGGGGAAATGGAGTATCATGGCACCATTTTAGTAGTTTGTTTTTAAAAAAAATAAAAAATAAAAACTCATAAGTGATTTATATCCTATTTTTAAAAGTGGCTTGCATCAAATCATCATATACAATACTAAAACTTGGAGGTATGCCCATAAAATGCCTCCTCTTATACCACAGTTGAGGAAAAATACCTCAAGATGTGTACACACACTTAAAATTGCTGCTGTTAGATTAGAAATGTTAAGTAAAATCTTGATTATTTACCACAGTAGCTTAATTTTACATTAAACTAAATGAATAAGCTATTGCAGCCACAAATCAATTTGTTATATAGCCAGAGGAGGTAGGAGGGTTATTAGTTGACATAAAAATACACCTTTTCTGTGCTTCTTACTACTTTCTTTCTCTATTGCTCAAAGGCCTTTACATTAATGAAATGCATTTTAATCAATAAACTGTGTTCTGTCAATGTTTTTTTCGGCTTGTATCAAAATTTGAATCCAATTCAGTGTAGACAAATTACATTCAGCCTTTCATTTCTTTAGTAAACCTACTTGAACATTCACAAAACCGAGATAGCTAACTTAAGAAAAAAAAAAGGGAAGAAATATATTGAGGATGGGTTTTCTCTGCATTTAAAAATATAGTCCTTTAGTATTGGAAAATATAAAGAACTGTAGTGAAGAAATATGTGCACATGAACTGACAATCTGTCCAGGTCTTAGGAACTCTATGGACAATAAATTTCTATATAGTAAATCATTGCATACAGATAATGTAGGAGTTGGGCCTGACCCAAAGCCCATTGAAGTCAATGGAGCCATCAGTAGTTAATGCATTATATTATGTGTATGACTAGAGTAATGTAATATATGTAATATTATGTATAATGAAGCATTTTACAAGATTTTGCAGCCATATTTATAGCACCAAGAAAAACATTGTTGATTATGGCTATGGCACAAGTTAAATATTAATAATTGAGGTATAGGGCATTTCCTGGGGATTAATGACCAGCGGGGAAAGCTGATGACCTGAGGCAAAGCCAAAGGCCATTACCCCAGCCAGTCATTAATTCCTCAGGGATTGCCCTATGCCAAGGTCATTATTGCTATTACTACTTTCTTTTTAAAAAAGTTTTACCTTATTTTATCCTTTACAGTATTACACTTTCAAAATGCTGTAAGAAAAATTAGTTCAATAGGATTAGTGCTATCTGGGCACCACTAGGGAATTAGGGTCTGAGCTGAAGTCAGTGGAAGGTCTTCCATTCACTTCTATGGATCAGGTCCTTAATGCCCAGTACAGTAGGTGATAAGAAATGCTGTTTCAATTTCTAACACACTGTCAGGGCTAAGGATTTTTTAATAGAAACTGCAAACATTCACATTAAGGTACAGTTATAGGCAGCGGGCTGCTTTTCCCACCAAAGTGAGCGCCCCCATTTTTTCTTTTATCTGAAATTTAAAGTTATAGTAAAGATATTGAGAGCTCTTCTTTGAGTGATGGTCCCTACTGTATTCCACTGAGGGTTTATGCATGTGCACTGTGTGCCCAGAGATTTTGAAAGTAGCAGTGTCCGTTGGTCTATGCATGCACTTTTGGTTCCCCTCATGGTTTCATCTGAGGTGATAAAGGGTGGAGCGGACCACCATGTCTCCAGTTCCTTCTCACCACTATATGGTCCTGTTTGGTACTATTTGTGTCCTCTTGTCGTACTTAAAAAAAAAAATTACAATTGTACATAGCTAATTTAAAATTTTTATTATTTTTAGTGTTTATATAGTAATTGTTAGTAGTTTGCTAGTTTTAGGAATAAGATTGGGCATCCTTTTTTGGTTCCCCGTGAACCCTCCTCCTGCTTCTTACACTGACATGTGGATACTGGACTATGCCAAAAGACACTGGCTTTAAAATCTGCACCTCCTGCCCACCTTCCTCCTCAGTCAGCAATGAACATCATACCGGCCTCTGCTGCTTGGGAGAAGCCCACATTTCATCCAGGTGCACTATCTGCCAATTCTTCCCGAGCCATACCCAAGAAGGCCAGGCTCTCCACCTCCAGGAGCACCACATGGAAGTCACCATGAGACCCATTCGGATCCTGGCTGAGCAACCCCTCTATCCCAGACACAGGCTGGAGGCTGCCAGAAGTGTGCCTCCAGCTGAGAAGTCTGAGGCCAGTTCCAGCAGTACCATCCTTATGGATCCCGCGCTGGGGCCTAGTTGGGAAGTAGAGAAGCATGAACATAAGCATGGCAGTAAGACTTCCTCTAGACCTAAGAAGGGAACGACTCCTTCCATGAGTTCATCAGAGGGACGGAACACACAGACATGAGACGGAACGCACAGACATGAGAAGAAGCCACATAAAGAGACAGATCCACTGGTACCAAGTGTGGGCCCCCACACACAGTCAACATCGGTGCCCTTCAGAGCTAAAGAGCCATCTGCTCCAGGGAAGACTATTGCTTCCACACCAGTCTGGGGACTAAAAAAGTGTGCTTGACCCCAGGGAGGTTGAGAAAAGTACTGAGCCTGAGGAAGTGTTTGCCCTGGGAGACCAACATCCCCTACCTTCTGAGGCTGTTAAAATGAAAGGAGACATTATCTCCGGCACCAGATATGCTGCATCTGAGACACTCCCCTACCGCCACTCTGGTGGGGTATGCTCTTCTGCTGGCTCACAGTACCGTCAACGGAACTGGTCTCAGAGTTTGTCTTCGAAGGAATTGGGTGGGAATCAGAGACCATCCATTTTTTCCCACCACTACAAGCACCAATGGCAGCCTTCTACATAGTGGCAGTATTCTCCACTCCAGCCAACATGGAGTCACTGGTTCCTGGCACGGTGGGGCCCTCCACATACCCTTTGGATCAATCATGCTGCCTTTTTGGGGATCCTGGCCCCAATACCCAGCTTTGGAACCCACATCCATTCTGTCAGGGAGGCATCTGCCTTCAAGTAGATGCTTGGAACCAGTAATGGAAGATGAGCTGCATAGCCTGGTTCCAATGGTACCACCAGAACAGAAGAGATTCCCATCATCCTCACCTGATGTAGAAGTGGCTTCGACTTCCCCCCCATACTCTGATGACTGTCACCAAGTTAAGGATCTCCTATGTAGAGTGGCAGGAGAGCTTCACATTCCCCTGGAAGAGATCCAAGATGCTCAGTATAAACTGCTGGGATATATTTCACTCATCAGTGCCAAGCAGAGTCACTCTACCAATCAATCACGCCATTCTTAAGCCAACTAGAATAGTTTGGCATATGCTGGCCACGTGTATGCCTACCCCAAAAGGGGCAAAAAAAAAGATACTATGCACCAACCAAGGGATCAGAGTTTCTGTTCCTACACCCCCTCCAAAGTCACTTGTGGTACAGTCAGCCACAGAATGGGCTAGACAACATCATCCATGCTACACCGCATATGACAGGGAGGGCAAGCAACTGAACCTTTTAGGCTACAAGGTCTTCTCTTCCCCCAGTTTGCAATTTAGGATTTTGAATTACCAAGCATTGCTTGCCAAATATGATTTCTTGAATTACAGCAAATAGGAGGACTTTGCTAAGAACCGACCACAGCAAGACCAGACCCACTTCCCAGCAGTAATTGACTAGGGGAAACTAGTAGCTTCACCTCAGAGTGTGGTATTTGGATGGGCATCTTCTCTAGAATGGGCATGTTCATAAGAAGTGCAAAACATCCACTTGAGTAGCAAGAAAGGGTCCATCAGGCACCCTTACCAGGCCAAGTGGAAGCACTTTGCCTCCTGGACCCAACAGAAAGGGCTTTCCCCAGAAGAGGTGGAAATTCCTTCTTTTGGAATACCTCCTGTCCTTGAAAGTGCCTGGCCTCACTTTCAACTCTCTCAAGGAGGCATTTAGCACTTTCCATGCCCACATGGAAGGGCACTCTGTATTTACACACCCATTGACTGCTAGATTTTGGAAAGGCCTCATCAGACTCTTCCCACCCATACAACCTATTCCTTCCCAGTGCTTCCCTCCTTTCCATGAAAGTCACGTTCCTTCTGGCTATCACAACTTGGGGCCGTTCACCACTTTACATAAGGATAGTCTCCCTGCACCTACATCCCAAGTTTCTGCCAAAGGTCGTATTCCAGTTTCACCTCCACCAACCCATCCACTTAGCTGCTTTCTTCCTAAAGCCTCATGCCTCAGAAGGGGAACGACAACTTCACTCCCTCATTGTCCACCAGGCCCTGGCCTTCTATCTACAGAGGATGAGACTAATAAGGAAATCCTCTAGATTGTTTATTGTAATAGCTGACAAAGTTAAGGAACAGGCGATCTCCACACAGAGAATATCCAAGTAGATTTTGGGGTGCATTATGCTATGCTCTTAGGTGTTGGGATTTCCTCTTCCCCCTTGGGGTGAGGGCCCATTCCACGAGAGCCCAGACTTCAACCACGGCCACTTTCCACGATGTACCGCTTCAAGACCTATGTAGAGTGCCCACGTGGAGTTCAGGGCATACCTTTTCTATGCATTATGCCTTGGGCAGGACCCTGTGACAGATCCGTCATTTGGCGCAGCTGTTCTACATCAACCATTCTGTCCTCATCCTCGCACCCTCCTCCAACTTAGGTACTGCTTGTTAATAACTCTCATTAGAATACAATAGGGACCATCACTCAAAGAGGAGGAGGAGCTTACTTGCCTGTAACTGGAAGTTCTTCGAGATGTGTGGTTCCTATCTTTATTCCACTTCCCCCTCCTTCTTTCATCTCTGCTGCAGATCTCTTGCATTCATGGTGGAGAAGGAATTGGAAATGAGGTAAGTCCACCCTGTCCTTTATCATCTCCGACAAAACCATTAAGTGAACCAATGGACATTACTACTTTTAAAATCTCTGGCTCTAGGTGCATGGTGCACATGCATAAACCCTCAGTGGAATATAGATAGGAACCACATATTTCAAGCATCCAGTTATAGGCAAGTAACCTCCCCCTTCAGTGGAGCGTGAACGTAATTTCAAGCCTTACAGCTTTGGGTTTACACACACACATATACAGTATTGTCAAGTGGCATACGGTTAAATTTATTTCCATTTTCACATGGACTCTATTAAAAGAAATATTGGTAATGTAGAGTGGTGACTATATCAGGCCTCTGACCTTTTTCTAAAAATTGGCATATCATGGTGAATGCAAATTGCAAATGCCAAAGGAAAGGTTTCAGGAAAATTGTTTTTCAACATAAGAAAGTGAAATAGCTGCCACAGTCACATTGTTGTTCATGTGTGTGTGTTTTTTTTAAAGTGTATCTTCATATGCTCATAAGAAATGCCAGATTTTAGCCCTTGAAATAGTTCTGTAACTATCCATGGAACCTAAATAGAGTAAATGGAAGCAGACATGCCAGATGACACTTGCCCATCTACCCAGCAGCTCTGGACATCCACCTTTAATCAGCCCAGCTGAATCTTCCCTAAGTGGAATGGAATCCCAATGTGGCTCTCTTTCTTCAATGCCCTCAGTGTGGAGGCTGTAGTGAGGGGGGAAAGGGTAAGGCTGGAGACTTATGCACTCTGAGGCATGTGTATTTATATTTTTAGGTTAGGTTACCTTAGAATCCTTACATAACTATCAGCCATTTTCTTTTCATAGCACTATGTCATTTGGTTTATGGCTGGTTGAAGCAAGGCAATATCCAGATGAAAAATGGGAGGTCATCATGAGTTCTAATCCGAGCTCTGTGACTGACTCATTATTTGATCTGTGACTAGAGAAGTCAATTAATTTGTCTGTTCCTTAGTTTCCTCATCTGTAAAATAGGAGCCATCACAGGAATATTTTTTTTAGGACAAATTAGTTAATATTTCTATAGACCATTGAATGTGGAAAACATAACAATGACTAATTTGTAGTCTTACTGCAGAAATCATTAGTCCTTTCTGATAGTCAGAGAAAGTCAGTCATATACAAATCTTAGTTAGTAAATATATCTAATCTCCTTCAAAACAATTGAGCTGTCATTCTACAAAGTTAAGCATCCTGCCTTTTATTCACACCGTAATAAAATGCAGTTGTACTGAGCTGAGAAATTGTTGTTGTAACATGGTGATCAGCATGCTGCAGTGAAATTCTGTTCAAGCTACTTGTATATCTTATGTATAAAATGTTATTTTTTAACTTAATTGTGACTGAATAGAACATGCAGTATGGCTCACAGTAATAGTGCATATAACTGTTTGTGGTAGAATATAACCAGTAACCCACTACCCAGTGCCAACATAATGCTGAGGAAATTAACTGTTATGTAAAATGAACATGACATTACATGGGGCGGGGGGAAGCAGTAACATTTTATTGTCAATAGAAATTCTGAAAGCATGCATATTAGATTAGAACCAACCTAATTGGGGGATATGGGTGGCTTGAAGTACAGTAATAGAAGCAGGCGCTAATTTGTGTCATGATATGCCATGTCACTACCACTTGAAATTCCATTGGGAAATATTAATTCAAACAGAGGTCTATGCCACTAATAAACGAGGTAAATTGAGTCAATTACTAATTTCATGCTTTTATGATTTTTAGTTTAGATAGATAATATCTGCAATTTAATACACTGTCCTCTAGAGATCTTGACCACTTACAAAGAACATGTGTTCACAGCATTATTTGTGCTATTCATTTTGTTAAACATCTCTCCTGTACGCCAAGCAACATAAAAGGCCAAGAGAAAGAAAAGAAGCCATTTTTTCCAACTGTTTGCCTTTTCTCCTTGATGAAACTCTTAATCATTGCTTATGGTTGGTGTTTTTGCCTTTATGGACAACAGAAAAACTGCTTAGTCATCTTTCGTTCCCTTTTTGCTATGTAGTGGCACAGCAGTTTCTACATTAAGTGAATAAGTCAGTACTTTCCAATCTACAGTTTACCACTGTACAATCAATTCACGTATCATTCTGTTATCTTAATAGGGATATTTTGCCCTAGTGCAGGACAGGGAAACAGCAGTTTAAACCCATACTCCTTAATCATGAGCAATTGGGGTTGATTATGGCAGATTGGGAGAAGCCTTGAAGTCTGCACCAATTCGTACCCTGCCTTGTAAAGACCCTGACGAGTCTGGTGGCAGCTGGGGAATCGGTAGGAGGAGGGAATGTGCCTTATCCAGCCACCTTTTTCCCCCTCCTCTCCTGCAATATTCCTGCAAGGGGTTATGAAGGCAATGTATTTGAGGCTGCAGCTTCTACAGAGGCCTGGTGTATAGACTAGAGAGGTCTTCATTTTTCCATCAGCTCTACATTAGTGGTGTTCTCTTTGCACTAGCATTATGCTAAAAAAATATGTAGGGCACATCCTGAACATCAGGCAGTTAGAAAGTGTGCTTAGATCAGTTCATCACTGTTTCTTCCAGTTAATTTAGTGATAGGAATGGGAGAAAGCAGGTGGAACATTAGATGTAGAATCATTTCTGTGCTGCTGCTCCTTACTGTGAATCTGTGTAATGGCAATTATTTTCTTAAGGCTTAGCTCTGAATCCTTACTCAGGCAAAACTCCTGACAATCAGTGAGGGGTGCCGGATATTTGGGCCAAATTCAGACCTAGTTTGACCTCAGTGGAGTTGTCTGATCCCATTATATCTGAAATTATTTCAAGATTAAATATTTCTTTGGAGTTTTGTATTTAGTACACAATATAAATATTATATAAATGTTGTTGTTGTCCCCCACATCTGCCCCCTGCACACACACCCCTCTTATGACTTAGTCCAGCACTGGCTATAGGAGAAAAAGGTTGTCATGGTTGGTGAGCAGCATCCCATTCCTCCCCCTTTTGAAATTTCATGTTACTGAACCCAAGGATTTTAATTAGCTTTACTGTCACTTACTTTCACAGTGTCTGATCTTCTGTCTCTATGGAGACGTCAAAAACACACTGCTTGTCTACCAACTGTGGCAGAATAACAGGAGACCAAAACTGGTTAATTGGAAGTATCAGTTCCTTTTCTTTCAGTAAGTTGCCTATAGCTCACATATATCTGTAGTGTTAGGGAGATATCTGTCCATCCCACATCTGAAGTTCTGAAACAATCACTACTACATAGCTTTGGTTTTTTGTTGTCGCTAGTAGTTTTATTACTGCACAATCAGGCTAGCCAGTGGGCAAGAGTCTTATAGTAAGGGATTTGCATTAATACAAGGGTTGGATATAACTGAAGAGAGCCCCTCATTTGTGTTCAGAAAGGAAAGAGTGCTGAAGAAGCTTATCTTGCACTATTTCCCACTTTACCAAAATCAATAAATTCTGGACAGAAGAAAGCAGTATGAACACTTTGAAAAGAAGTAACAGAACCAACACAAACTTTAAAAACCTGAGGTTTGTGTTGCATTTTACTTCTGTTACATTACATAAACATTGCCATCTCAAATTAAGCAACTCTTCTGCCATGTTTCATTAGCAAGAGTAGGCCCTGAGTTCAAATGATGTCTAGGGGTTCTGTTTAAAATAATTGGCTCAAGGTCCCATCTAAAACCTTATCCAGTGTGACATTTCAGAAACTTAACATTTAGCTCCCCTGGTCACTTATACAAGGGTTTCTTCCCTGCTTCAAGAACTCTGAAGTCCTTGGGACTATGAAAGCACAAATAATTTTTTGGGGGAAAATGAGAAACATCTATTTACAGAGTAAAATGAAATTGGCAAAACTCATTTTGAGTGGTCTGGCCAAACCCATAGCGTTCACTGCTCACTTGTTGGGGGCCCCAGAACTCTTGATAAAATAAAATCCCCTCCTATCTAAACCTCATTCACAAACCCAATCAGACTCCATAGAGGTCAAGCAGGTGCAGGGAGGATTCTGCAGCCTGGCTGCTGCGGTGCACTGAGATCGGCCCCACTCCAGTCTGTGACTGCTGGTTTGGATTCCCACAATGTCTCTCAGCAGGTCAGGTTGGGTTCAGTGAATTCAACTGTCCCAGCTCAGCTGTTGCACAGTACAGTTCAGCAAACTCAGCTCTACCAGCTTGGATGCTAGTAATTCTAGCCCCACAAAGTCGGCTCCATTTCTACCAGGTCAGTCCTATCAAGTCAGCTTCACGCAGCCTTCAGGATCCAAGCGCAGGAAATCCAAAGCAAAGCAACAGAGTCCCTGATCTCTTCTTGCTCAATTTGAGCTCAATACCCAGAGTCCACTACCTGTCGGTTCAGCCTGCTTTTCCCAGGCTATAACCTGTCATAATTTCTCTCAACTTTCACAAATACACTTACATGCACCATTAATATAATTTTCAAAAGCAGAACACAATCTCCATAAAATATAACATAAACTTGTACAGACCTGCACTGCAGAGAAATTATAATATGTAAATTAAGCCTGCCGGAGCTAGCATTTTTCCTTTTTCATATAGGGGGAACTGAGAATTGCTTTTCCCTTTTACCTTCTACCTCTGAGGCTTACATCTAGAATAACTGTCATCTTGAAATCAGTATTGCATTCGTAGTTGGGGACCTTAATCTACCAATTTCCTTTTTACTATTGCTTCTCTTTCCTGGCTTCATGTTACAATCCAGTTTTTTGCATGGACCAAAGTTCTCTATCTTCTAAGGATACTGATGTCCTAAGCTCAGAAAGAATCAAGAATGATGAGCAGGCTAAATTAGACAGGCAAAAATTTCTATTCAGATACAAATATTGTGGTAATCAGTACCAATGGAAAAGGAAATTCAGAAAAATATAGATGGCAGCTAAATGACAGTTAAATGAGCTGTAGCCAATGTCCTATCTTTCATGGTTCAAAGCAGGTCATTGGCTGAATACTTTTTTTAATCCTGGATTCATTGTCTGGATTTGTAAAATGAGTATTCATGGCTACTCTCTCAAGGAATGGTTTAAATCCCTACACATTATGAGAACAAATATGGCTGTCAAGGATATCTACGTATTTCTTTGACTTCACCTTACATCTCAGAATTTTTTTTAATGTGGCCATATTTTTCTGATGGTACATTCCTTCCTCTGTTTTGCAGAATAAACTAAACTATAATTCCTTTCTGGAATGCAGACTTCCATCTTGATAGGTTAAAAAATAATTAATTGTCCCCAGTATCCACATGTTATATTGTAGTTCATACTTGGCAAAATCCTCTCCTTGCATCACGAGTGCTACATGTTGAATCCTGCAAGATGCTGAGCACTCTGGCCCTGATCCAGCAAAGCACTTAAGCACATGCTTAACATTACTTCCATGCCCAAGCTTAAAGTTAAATGCTCTGCTGGACTGGGGACAGAGTGCTCACCACTTTGCAAGATCAAGCTGTATCTGCAGGACATCCTATACCTAAGGCATTGACTCAAAGACTCTGTGGTTAAGCAGAGGGACTCAGACTGTCTTTAATTGAGGGACAGAATTTATACTTACACAGTAATCCCTGGGATGTCCAGTTTCATGAAATCAAAGCATTATAGTTCAAAACCAATAACTTCCTCACACAGCAATGACACATACATAGTGACATGATCATCAGGGAACCCAAAGAAGATCTCTTTATAATCAGGTGCTCTTGTTTCGTATGGTTAAAAAAAAAATCATCTGCAATTTATGCAAGCCATTTCAGGTTATTTCTCACTTGCATCAATTAAAATACAAATATTTTGTACTGTCAATGTAATTCTCTGCAATATATTTATCTATTATACAACTTCTGTAGAATGAATGGCCACTTGCATCAATTAACCCATTCAGGTTCCCTTTTTGATCTTTTGACCTTCACTTGTCCTTGTTTTTCAGTTGTCCCCTGTAATTAAGTTCCTGGGCTCAGTGGATCCTCCCCATAGGCTGGGGGAGGGTCCTTTAACCATAGGCTGGGGGATGGTCCTTTAGCCATGGGTGGGCTTGCACCCACCTACCTCCTCGGAACCCAACAGGACCAATTAAAATGGAATCCTGTTGATTTCTTTATATCATCCACTTAGTTTTCCTAAAACATACTTTATAAATGTTGTATAAATCATGGTTTAGTAATGCCTGATATCACTTTATTCATGGGACTTTTCAGTGTAGTAATGACAAGCTAAGGAGATCAAAATAACTCTTGGGTGAAATATTATTGATCTTTATATTGAGATAAAAATGAACAGGACAATATATTAATATGCAATGTTAACTTATTTGTATGTGTAACATGCGTATTTCGGCAGCTACTGATGCTCTAAAAGTTGATGCATCTATTTTTGGTTTATCATTGTTCAAAACACAGGAAGATTTTTAATACAAGGATAAATACAGTGAAACTGAATTGGTTCCCAGCTAGATCTGCATGTTTGTGAGGGTATTAACCCCAGTCTGGGAGCTGTGTGCCCCTAATTACACACTCAGATTATTTGCAGAAGCTTTTAATTGGACATTCACATTGCAGTGAGCATGAAAAATATACAGATAAAAAGGGGCCATGCCTTTGAATTTACGTGGGCAAATAGTACTTTCAAGCTTTCAGCAGTGATTTTTTTTCTGCTGACATTGTAGATGTGAGGTTTACGCTATCTAGGTCAATAACCTCCTTGTTTCAAGAAAAAATGGCTTCTTTTTCTGCAATGTTTAACACACATAGAAGGAGATTAAAGACAGACTCTTACATAATCTTTTCATTTATATGTTAAAGAGACAGCCAGATAATGCATATAAAATAGTATTTGTGGAATTTTAACTGGAGTTATCGTTGCAATAGAAATCTGAAAAATAAATTGTTTTATTAGAGCCATCCACATTTATTTTAAGATCAGCAGAGTGAAGGGTTTGCTCACAACGTTTCAATGAATTAACAACTTCATGAAAAAGGTAAATACAAAACAAATCTCTTACCATTGAAATCATTGCCCCATCTACTTGATAGGACATATCTTCTTCCCATGGCAACTAGGTAAAAAAAACTTTGCGGGACTTCTAAGGTGAAATTCTGGCCCCACTGAAATCCATGGCGAAACTTCCAGTGACTTCAGTGGGGTCAGGCTTTCACCCCAGTGTCTGCTGTCATGGATACTAATCTTAGTCCTTCAGCTTAAAAGTTTCAATTTTTCCAGCATCTTCAAAGCAAAGCGCCACATTAGGTATTCCTCACTGTCTGTTCTCTAGCATAGCACTGCCTCCCTCTGCCCAGTGCTGGACAATGAAATGTGTACTAGAGACCACAGTGGGGTCGGTCAGTCTCCTGTCTTCCACTTCACCTTTGTTAGAAGGCAACTTCCATTCAAGTGCTTTTTTAGTCTCTAGAATGTTTATGTAAAACAGGTTTCATGGTGAGATGCCCATATGATTCCCAGTCTAAGGGCAAAATTTATCCCCGTGCAGCGAACCCCAAACAAGGCCTGTGCACCACTAAGATGGTACTTAATATGAAGTTATATAGAGTTAGTAATATGAATAGTAATATAGTATTAGACTTACGAACATTCTGTGCTGTTATGAAGTGCAAATTTAGATGTATCATCTCACCTTAACATGTAGGGATTTACAGATTTAATACCCATTAAGCCTTAACCTTCATCCAGAAAAAAGTTGATTTAACTGTATCATGAGGGAAATTTGTACCCCCAAATAAATTCAGAAATAAAGAACAATTCATAATATTTTAGGTAAAAAATATTTAAAATCTAGTTATGAAAAAACTATATTAACTTAAGTTGTGGGGGACTTTTGTCCCCCAAATCCATTCAGAAACATAGAATTTTTTTGAATGTTTTAAGTGAAAAAAACTTCTAGCAAATTGAAAGAACTAGCAGGAGTCTCATTCTGTGTGAACCTGTGAAATGCAATTTTCACACATCCCTGGAGCACCTTCTATCTTAGGATGAGTCTATCAACCACTGTCACGGCAATGCATTATCAATTAGCATATGCAATGTCCTAAAACAACATAATTGGATGGTCACTAGTTCATGAGTTATTGAATCATATATCCTAGTGGGGTACAACATTACCCCTCAAATGTGTTATCAGTTAGTATACGCAAATTACATGTGTCTTTTTTTAAAAAAAAAGACAAGCTAGCTTAGTGAGGGGAGACATTTACCACTATTACAATATAAGATACTCTCACTAGAAGCAAACATATGCACATATAAATACTAAAAATATAGGGTAACAGTGTGGTACATTTGTATCCCACACAGTTTTTTGGAAAAAATGTTTTTCATGATAAATTAAAAATTTCCACTGATTTGTGTACATGTGCCTAGGTGACAATGCCCTAAAACAGCATATTTGGAGGGCCACTAGTTTGAGTTATCATAACATATATGCTTGTGGGTACATTACCATGTGGATGTGGGTTAAATTGTGGTTGATGCTTAATTTCCTGCACCTTGAGATGAATATCACTTTAGAATGAAGGATATTAAAACTTTTGCAGTGGCATGTGACAAATATTTCCATCAGGCTATTACTTAACTATTTATAAGTGTGTTCATTACAATCTCTAGTGATTGGAAAAGTTTAATGTTTAAAATGTAATAAATTGCAGGTGATTGTTTTAATGAGAAACAGTACTGTCTCCTAAATTAAACAAATGCATTAAACTTATTTCAACACATTCATGTATTTTATTATCTTATGGTGGTGGATCTTAGGCATACTAGCATAGAGGTATGCCCTGCAAAGTTCTCTTAAAAAATGAACATGCAGAACATGTTGTCATGCATTTGCTTCAAGGGAAATCAATGGTATTCTTTACCTAAAATAACATAGAGATACCCTTTTCTGACCCTGTGAAGAAACAGCACATTTTCTTGGGCAGATATAGCTGTGGCAACTACCAAGAAAATAAATCACAGTATTAGTATAGGGCATTCCTCTGTTTTCAGGGCTTAGGTAGGACTTAAGTGGGTCATAAACTTTTTGATCGCACTCAGCATCAGGGTGAACTTTACTTGATTTTAACAGATAAAGGAGAGGCAGTTGCCATTTTTGAGCTGGATTATCTTGATTTTTTTTTCTTTGCATGAGTTGTTTTCTTTGCCAGCCAGTTTTGTGGACAGACTGCAGCTTGCTAACTATACTTTGCAAGTAGCCATGACACTTGTAGTCCTGACTGTCTCAGCCCTTAAGGAACTATGGCATCCCAAGATGCTTCTGCCTCATTCAGTGTTGGGAGAGGGTGGTGGGACACTACTTGCTGCACACTTAAAAAGCTACTGGTATCCTATCTTTATGATGTACCACTGGTTCAATCTCCAGTGGTTGTTTCAACAGCTTCGGCTTCTTTGTTGAAATGCCACTGATAGACAGTGTTCTGTCAGCACTTGAGTAGAGGCTCAATGTCAATCTGTCTTAACTACTGGCTATGTTGTTATCCACATCTCTGAACACTGTGCTTCTCTCCAATAAAATGGAGTAGCAGATCAAAATGATGTGGCAAAAGTGTCTGTCCAGCAAATGGCGGTATTCTTGAAATCGTTTCCTTGCTCACGTGCTCGGGGCAAGTAACATTTAAAGATGGGTGAGCAAGATATCCTTAGTTTTAACATGATCAGTTTCATAGTAAAGGGCAGACACACAGATCTTTGTGGCTGGGCAGAAAAAATCTGGCAATTTGATGAAGCTGGTATAACTCGAAAGAAGCTGAGACAGTAGCAAGGGAGAGGATGTCCCCCTCCTCATCTCAATGAGAACTCAGTTGCAAGCAACCCCCTTTCCTTTAGTCACGTGGGCTACGGAGGCAGAGCAGAAGCTCCCAAGGATGAATCTATCTACCAGGCATACAGGAGTTGTCCACCAGCAGGAACCAGGGCAGCAGTAGCAGATGAGCAGGCAGAGGCCCAGCTTGATCTCTTGATTTCACCACTATCATCAGTGATGCTGGTGATGTCAGAAGATGATTACATTTCACAATTTGTATGCCAGACATTTTGCTCTGTCTGCTGATGGATTGTTTTCCCAACTTTCTACTATCCAACTGCCTGCCTGACTTTCCCTGCCCTCCATACTTCTCCACATTCTGTTTTCCACCTCTGCATTTCCTGCTTTTTTCTCCCTAAATGCCCTCCTCTTCTTCCTTTCTCCTATTTATTCACACCTTCCTTCTGCCATTCTCTCTCATCCCAGCTGTGCCCCTATAATAAAAATTAATGGAACAATATGGAAATAAGACACGTACTAAACACTACCCTGAGCACTTTGCTTCTCTGTTTTCCCTTACCCTTACCCTTTTGCCTGCAGTTGTCTTTTAGATTGCAAGCAGGACTATCTCTTCCTGCATGTCTGTACGGTTCACAGCACATTATAGGTGCTATCACAGTCCAGTAAAGTGATGATCTATAGTCTCCTTTGCAATAAATGACACAAAAGAATGTCTGCTTAAGACTTAGTGGCAGAACTGGATGACCAAGAATGTATGGATTAGCATGTATTCCTTTAGTGCGCAGTGACCTTATAAAAGTTCATGACACAATTAATTAGGATTGTCTCTCAAATACCTTTTTTGAGTGTGAGCTGTTTAAATGACGGTTTAAAAAAAATTAGTAGGTTTGGTCAAGCAACTTCACGGAATGACAGATTCAACTGGTTTTCAAGATAGGTGGGTGACTTTGATATTTGTATGTGGCGTCCATCTCCTAACACATCAAGTATGCCTTTAAGAAACATTGTAATTGACTTCCTCTCCCCCAGTAGCTGGGGGTGTGGTTTGAGAGCAAGACTAGGAAAATGGGAAACTGAAAGTGTGTGTTCCGGTGGTGCGTGGTGCCATCTGTTGCCTGCTCTAGGGGAGATGGGTACTGCTGTGTGAGGTTTCTCACTGAATTCAAGTTGGTTGGGTTTTTAGATAATGTGGTCTTACCAATTCCTTTGGAGACAACTGGTGTAACTATATAGATATAGATATAGATATAGATATATATATAGAGAGAGATATGTGAGTGTGTGTAAGGCAAGAACAGAGTTCTAACTTTGGAAACAATTACTTCTGCCAGCAGAAATCCAGACTGGAATGTTGGACGACGACAGTAGTAACAGAGTTCTGGCTACCAAACAATCAGTTTATAGACTCATTAACAGTTCATAAAATGGAGGGGATTCTGCTGTTTCTTGTCACTGAACATATGCTCTGAATTTACAATGGAGTCTGTAGCATCATTCCACAAATACTAAAAATAGTTCTCTGATTATTACAATGGAAATGTTTCAAACCACAGTGGGAACCTGATCTTCAATTAAAAAAACATATATCCTGTCAGACATGTTCAAAGCCTAGAAAGTTTTGGGTTTCCTAAGTCTCTCTCATTAATGGGTTTTAATTTAATTTTGATGATTCATTCAAATACTATAAAAGAGATTATATGGTAAAATGCTCAACAAAACAATGTTTTCATAAATTTAAACCCCAAGTACTGTAGCTATATCTATAACTATGAAGCTCTTATTATAGCTACAGGTGTGAATTTTATATAGATTGCCCACTCCTTTGCTGTCCTTGTAAAGTGTGCTACATAAGTGTGCTACATAGTTAAGTATGTCACAGAGTAAAACATTCCTGGGATATTTAAAAACCTATATGAAAATTATAAACATTTTTATAATGTAAGACAAACTGAGGGTATTTCTACACTACGAAATTAGGTCAATTTAATAGAAGTCGATTTTTTAGAATTTGATTTTATACAGTCCATTGCGTATGTCCACACTAAGCACATTAAGTCGGCAGAGTGCGTTCTCATTACCGGGGCTAGAATAGACTTACAGAGCGGTGCGGGTAGCTATCCCACAGTTTCAGCAGTCTCCGCTGCCCATTGGAATTCTGGGTTAAGCTCTCAATGCCTGATGGGACAAAAACTTTGTCACAGGTAGTTTTGGGTACATGTCGTCAGGCCCCCCTTCCTCCCTCCTTCCGTGAAAGCAATGGCAGACAATTGTTTTGCACCTTTTTCCAGGGTCTGCCGGACCCACTCAGCCCGCTGCCTGCCTGGATGATTGGAACTGCTGCCGGCCTGGGTACCACTTAGCTGGCAGACCTCGGTTAGGTTGATTGGGGTGCCTGAACAGACATGGCTATCCTCCTCTTAGAACACTGAATGGGAGTGACTCCAGGTCATTCTCTTCTTTAAGTTTCGTCTCATGAAGATTCAATCCTGCCTGGAATATCGTGCGAGCTGGAGGCTTCTGCCTCAGACTGTTCTCCCAGCCGACATTACCGTGTAGTCACACCTACCCCAGCCTGCCCCTTGCTCCCATGGCACATGAAGCCAGGACAGTAGTAAGGAGCAGTTCAACTTATGGAATGACAAATCCAGAACGAAGGATTACACTCTATGGGCCACATTAAGATTATTTCAGAGTCCGAGATAGCATTTAGTCCCTATAAAAGGCTTCATGAAAATTTTTCCCTGCCCCTAACAAAATGTTAATTTATCAGAGCAGCTGAAACAGTAGGGAACCCGAGACTATAACTTAGAGAGAGCTTCCATATTATTTAACTCATAATTGATATAATTCAAAGTAAAATTTCACAGCACGGTCTGTTCTAAGACTAAAAATGCAGGAGGGGAGTCAGAAAAAGGAACAGAGACCTGTTTCCGCCCATTTTTGAACCAGGGACGTTTGGCATGTTAGGTGAACATGATCACCACTACACTAAGGGGCTTTTGCATGTTAGGTGAATGTGATAACCACTACACTATGGGGCTTCTCTTTTTTTGCCACAGATTTTGCCGAATGCACAGGAATGTTTTCTCTAGCTACAGAAGCTACCTAATGCAATATCTATATCTGTGGCCTTCCTGCTCACAAAGCGGTCATGCCCCCCACCCAAGGCTGACATAGTGCAGAGTGCATGTGACACAGCGACCTGGCTCGGGCAGGATCGCTAGCGAGGCCTGATACTTTTGCCACTAAGCAAACACAGCAATTCTTTCCTGGCCTCTGCCACTGAATGCCTCCATGCATTACGCTGTGCCCTATCAGTGTGGGAGGACTGCATGAGCTCAGAAAACATGTAATCGTGAGTGCATTTTTTTTCAGCTTCTAATCTGCAATAACCTCAGGGACAGAGATGATAGGGGGAGCATAGAAACATTCTGGGGGGACTGCATGGTCACCTGTGCTGCTGAGTTTGCCACGCTGGCCAAACAGGAAATGAAATTCCAAAGTTCCCAGGGCTTTTCCTGTGTACCTGGCTAGTGCATCTGAGTTCAAAGTGCTGTCCAGAGCAATCACAATGGAGCACTCTGGGATAGCTCCTGGAGGCCAATACTGTCGAATTGCGTCCACACTACCCCGAATTCGACCCGATGATGTCAATTTCACCACTAGTCCCCTCGTTAGAGGGGAGTACAGAAATCGATTTTAAGAGCCCCTTAAGTTGACAAAAATGGCTTTGTCGTGTGGGTGGATGCAGGGTTAAATCGATCTAAAGCTGTTAAATTCGACCTAAACTCGTAGTGTAGCCCACGGCTGAGTTAAGGTTTAAATGCCATCCTCACATGATCCAATTGTGCCTTGGGTTTATAATATATGTGTGTTAGCTACTCACAGACGGCCAGATTCTGGTAATCTTACTCATGCTAAATGGTATTACTCAGTGGAAATAAGGGAATTGGAATCTGGTGCATAAGATTTAGAACTCTGTCATACCTAAGCATCACAGGAGGTGTTAGTAAATAATGGAGTATACTAAGAATTGTGCTGCTATTGTGAATGGATATGTGCAGAGTAGGTGTGCATTTATATAGTTTACAGGGCAGTGTTTGAAGATGCCCGTAGTTGAGATTGCCCAAGTATTTCCATTTACACAAAATCTCATACTTTTGGGTCAGAAATTTGGTATGTTTACTATTAGTCAAGAAGTTAGAAAACAGGTCATCTGATTTCAAGTGTAGAAAATGCATTTTTTCCACGTGTGATCTGTTTTTCAAAATCTGTAGAGCTTCAGTGAGAGGAACATAAGCCAAGATTTTCAAAATTGCACCATACTGTTCCAGTAATGGTCCAATATACAGTGATAGTACCAGCTTCCTATTCATATCAATAGTGCATGATCCATTATGGTTTGTAATTAAAGACTGACGTGCAATTCATACACCACATGGGGCAAGCTTAGCTTTGTCATTTTCTATCTTTGCAGTCCTTCATTTTGCAAACTTAAGTGTCTTTTAATGATGAGACTTGATCCAGTAAATCTTTCTAACAGCTGAGGTAACATACAAATATTTCCAGTTCATATTTACAGGATTGTAATGACTATATCAAAGTGGCTGCAGTCTGTTATATAAACGCATATCTAATTTTTAGAGCCTACTATAGCTATCTGATAAGGTTGTTAGAGCTGTTAGATTTTGATGGATAAAGACAGACAACAATACACCTCTACCTCGATATAACGCTGTCCTTGGGAGCCAAAAAATCTTACTGCGTTATAGGTGAAACCACGTTATATTGAACTTGCTTTGATCCACCGGAGTGCAAAGCCCTCCACCCTTCCCCCCGGAGCCCTGCTTTACCGAGTTATATCTGGATTTGTTATATCAGGTCGCGTTATATTGAGGTAGAGGTGTATTGGGAATACTGTCTTGTTGTGTCTCAAACCAGTAATGACAAAAATTTATTAATCTGATGGTTGTTTGGCCAGTGTGAAATGAATTTCTAGTAGACAGGTGTCCTTATTACAATTCCACCATAAATGACAACTGGTAGCACCACGGTTGTCAACTTGTATGCATGCTCCACATCAGAATATATGCACAGAATTTCATATGAGTGGTTCTTTACTATTTTTTTTTTTGAAATGTCCCTTATAAAGCAGACAGGAACTCCCCTGCTGCTTTATATTTAATAGAGCTGGTTCAAAAAGTGAATCAATTATTCACAAACATGTAGGCAAAAATTCATCCTGTTTTGGTCAAAATTCAAATTTGTGATGAAAATTTGTGTCAAATACCAATTTGGAAAATATTGACCAGCTCTAATATTAAATATACAATGTCCCAGAGCCCCTGCTGAAACTGGACATCATTTATTTTATTACTCTTAATGGCAAAATAAAAGAAACAGGTGAAACTAAATTAAAAAAAATAAGTTTCCTGTTTTTTTAATTGAAAAATTGTTCCATTTAGAACCCTGAAAAACTGAATGGACATTGAAATGTTGATATTTTTGCTAAATTATTTTTCCATTTCCCAACTGTCTCTAGAGACCAGTTCTAGATAGAAAGGTGTAGTTCAGGCTTAATGCTTTCATTCTTGTTCTCTCTCCTGAGACTGCCAAAAAATCTGCCAGATGTGATGCTGAGGATGCCTGTCCTTTAGGTATCAGACTAAACCACCAACTCCTTTAACATTCATATCAGAATGCAATGATTTGGTCACAACTAACCTTGTCAGTCACCAGTCAGCTGTAGATATAAAAAGCGTTCTATCCTATACCTTAAAATTATATACTCAGGAAATCAAGAAACTGCTTCTATATTCTACGTAATGTATAATAGTAGGGACTTATAAGGGAGGGGAAAAAAGCTCACTGATCTTTGGTAATTACAGTATTTCACTTAACTGGAATTGTGGAAGCTACCAGTAGAAGCGAAATAGGTAGGCAGACAACATGAGTGCTTCCATTTAAATCTAGAGGTGCATAGTTTAGGGTATTTAGTCACTATGTTGTATATTAACATGCTTTCAGGTATGTTCAGTGCCACCTGTTATACATGCAGCAAATGTGCAGCGCAACTTATTTTCAAAATAGAAACCAGAACATATTTGTGGAGAGGTTTTTAGGCATGTGAAATCAATGTAAAAGGATAACTTTTGTTTTTTTTATTTTTTTTTAAATTGTGTACTTATGTCACTACTACCAACTTCTACTCAACAAATCAACAGCCGCACTAGTATTGTTACTGGAGTGCACTTTTTCCCCAGTAACAGTCCTTTTAATGAGTTTATCCTGGAGCACAGAAAAAGTGTCATTAGCATTCATTTTGAGCACAGATACAACTTCATACTCACTCCATACACTGAACACATCACACTGAATATATGTACTATTGGGAAGGTTGTTGCTGGTAAACACAAAGAAAACTCCCCTGGATACAGCAATATGCTTTGATGAAACATGTTATAGTTATATTAAAAAACAAGTTTTAATTGAGGATATGGGAAAACTGGGACATTTTCAGGTATCTTGGTCACTTTACCTGTGTTACATAAGGGAAGTGCTGAGAATCACAAAGCAGTTGTATTCATAAATTTCTACTGGGTGTCAGTGACCTCTTACTATGAACTCCTGTCATTGACTATATTTCAGGTATGGTCACTAAGTCCCACTGATGGACTACTGACATGCTTAAAGATGTGCATGCTTAAATATCTTCTTGAACTGGGACCTAATCACCTAACAACTAGCAAAAAGCATGCAGTAAGAATCAGAATAAGAAGAGATCCAGGAGAGAGTAAGAATAAAATGTCACTAAATGATGTGTAATACCAAGCCAAAATGGTCTCTTTTAAACAAATTATTATACCATTGTTATGCCACAATTTACTTGTTTTTATTCTTGCAGAAAAAGCACAGAATAAAGAAAACAATAGAAAATAAAATTACATAAATATCTAATGAATTCAATCAACATCAATTTATGCTGTTAGGTTTCCTAATAACTTCCATATAAATGTAGCTTAATCTATCCTCTTAACAGCAGCTCAATATTTTACTTTAGTAAGTGCTAAGGGGCCAGATTTTCAAAGGTATTTAGGTGCCTAAAGATCCAGTTAGCCATCTAGTGGCATTTACAAAAGTACCCACGTTCCCATGAGAACTAGGTGCCTAGGTATTTTTAAAAATCCTCCTAGGTGCCTATCTGTATCTTTATGCACCTAAATACCTTTGAAAATTTGGCTGTAGGTATCTATGATCAAAATGGATGAGATTCACAACTACAATGGGAAAACTAGCCAATTTTTTTTTTTAAATTCAGCTCACCATGAAAGCTCTAGGGAAATAATTTTTAAAATCAATTAACTAGGAAGGCCAAAATCAATTTACAAGACTTAGTTAATGTTTTACTAAAGCCAACTATTTTTTCCTTAAACATGATTAATATTATTTAGGTGTTTAGTACAGGTGGTGTCACCCTTCTCTCTCTTTCTCTCCCTCTCTATAACTAATTTGTAATGAAAGGCCTTTTGTGTATTTGTCTGGGATTTGAGATTCATACATAGAAAGCTAACACTCTATTAAAGATTACATCTTTTCCTTGTCTATGAATGATATATTAACAGAATACTCCATTTTCATTCATAGTCTCCTTGGAACATCTTTTCAAAGGTCATTGAAGGATCATGCAATATTAAATTTTTTTCCCATCCATGAATCAAAGCCACACTATGCAAATTTTATTCTTCAGACCCAAGTCTCAAATTCAATGTCAGATGATGAAATGTAAGGACTTCTTCCCCTCCTTAGCTAGATAGTTCATGTTTAGTTTATTATAGGGAACAAAGGGCAACCAAGTTAAAGGGGAGGATTCAAGCCTGTGGAATCTCAAGTCTGAAGTTCCTCATAACTTCTTCCCTCGGTAGGTAGAATATTTTGGTTTGCCTCATACACTAGGCTAATACAGGAAAGCTTCCACTCGTTATGGACAATGAAGAAAGTTTTGAGTTCTGTCCCCAAAAGAATGTCTAAGCATAGCTTAATTACAATCACATTATTGAAGAAAAAAAGATTTATTTTCAAAATTCAACATTCATTGCCACTAAAGGAATGATCGAACTCCCATTAAAGTCAATAAGAGTCTTTCTACTTTAATGGGGGATGAATCAGGTCCCAGCACTGGCATATCTTCATTTTAGTTAGAACAGGAGCTAGCCCAATCCTGGCAAATATTAAGAATCAGATCCTTGGCTAGTGTGCAAATTGTCATAGCTCCATTGAAGCCAATAGACCAGCTGAAGATTTGCTGCTATGAGTACATCTTCTCTCAGATAGTTAAACAAAACAATATTAGTGCTGCTGAGCAAAATTGTCTATCTGGTAGGATTTAAGTTGTTGACTTTGCGAAGGGACTGGCTGAGTCACTCCCTGTGGCCTATAGAGCTTACATCTGTTAAAGCTGTACGTCTTATGAATTTATTGTTCCCTGATGGAGCTGATATACATATTCTCCCACAAGCAGTGACATACACCTTGATCAAGGTATGGAGAGAGAAATAGGATTTGAACCTCTACTACCCAGATGTTCCTCCTTCATTCTCCTTTCCTGCCTGCTATTTGGAAGCTAAAGAATGAAGATGTTAAAGTAAAGAATAAAAGGAATTTATAAGGAAACAAGAGATGACACTCTTTTTTTCAGTGGAATTAAGTAAACATGGTGATATGGTAATTGTATCTACTTCAGCAGCTACCAACAAGATATCTTAGCAGCTTTGTGTCAGTGACTTCACTTCTGAACTTTCAGAAGAAATGACTTTAAAGTCATTGGAAATTGAGGGAAGGATCCAAATAAGTAGATGGAAAACAAGTATTCGTATTATCAAAAGATTTTTTTACCACTGCTTCTCCTTCCATCCCAAGTCCTCCCCCACTAAAAACAGAGAACATTTAATGAATGTCAGGATCAAAAGAACAATTTAAGAACCATAAATAGGATGTTATTGTCTGCTACAAGTCTTCCAGATAAAGTGCTTACAAATGCAGAAAATATTTGAGCAATTTCCATAGCTTTCAGTTCAAATAGCATAAATAACTCCTGCCTGGTTGAAATGTACAAGAGAATATTGTGTGTGACTATTACATAGATTTTTGAGGCTTTAAGAGTCCGACCTAAATTTCTAATAATTGGCAAGTAGGTAAAAGGGCTAACACAGTTATAACTTGAGGTATTCATGAATTGGATGGGGGGGGAAACAAATTTAATATCTTGTTCTTCTCACTTGCTTTTTGACTTACTCCTATGACATATATGTGATAAGTGAGTCTTGTCTATTTCCTCTTTTACCAGACACAATTAAACTTACATAACTCATGACATCACATCCATCTTTCATTTTCCCAAGCTCAGATCTCAGATTAATAGGTGTTAAGTACTTAGCTAGCCAGACATTTTGAATTAAAAAAAAACAAACAAACTGAAGGCCTAGATCCTATCCACCAGATAGCTGCATATCTTCCTCCACTCTGTCATGCAAAGCCAGCAGAAATCTGTCTGAATCAGACACCTAGGGATTCTCCTCTCTTTGATAACTTCCAACTGACCCCAGTGCAGAGAGCATGTCAGGAACATAGCTGAAAGAAAAGGACCATGGCTAGAGCCCTGCTGTACTCCAGCAGCCTCCAATCATGAGGATGGTCCCTTAGCATGGATGTTGTCACATGCCCCTGGTTTGAAGTGGTTTCCATAATATATAAAGGGTTTACAATTTGGTTCAATGGCTCTCAGCATCCCCACTATACAAATTGTTCCAGCACCTGTGTCCCTTGGGGGCCATATCAGCAGATGCACTCCTAAGGCTGCTCTAAGCTGTTTTTTGGAAACAACCCAGTACATGATGGCGATCTGAGTATGAGGGAGCCTTTCTCCCAAAATGTGCCAGGTGTTTTGCCCCTGGAATTGGCTCTCAATATATTTTTATAACGTGGATGTCTTTATGTCTTTATGGCAGGTTTTGTTAACAAAAATGTTTACAACTTCTCAAAAATCATTCAAATTGGTCAGTTTGAAACATTTCTGGCTGCCATGGTGAACTTATAAATCTGGTTATTACCTCATACTTTGTCTAAAACAGTCAATGCACTGAATTATGCAGTAATTAATTCAAATACTGTAAACTCTCTGTAAAGTAAGCCAAATTTAGCTGAAAGAGAAGTTATCGCATAAACTAGGCACTGGTAGAGCTGTCAATATAGACAGTGGGGGAAAAAAATGGAGTCAGAAGTGCATCACCTCTTTTTGTTCTTTTATCCAGCAGTTACCCATTGAGACAAGGTAGATGCACACAGTAGTAGTACGATGGATTTGAGTCTAACAAATGCTCTTCTCTACCATCCAAAATCAAAGCCTATTCTCTAAGAGCAATTGTGCATCATGGGCATAGAAATCATACAAGGAAATTAATAAGGCAACATTATGGACGTTGATGCATGCAATCAAGTACTACAAGTTTGATGTGCCAGAATCAGATGAGGCCTTGATCTGTAGTAGAGTGTTCTATATTGTAGTATCTTAGTGGTTCTCAGCCTACCTCCATCCCAAGGAGACTGGAGGGAGCAAGAAGCAAAATTAACATAATTCAGTGTTTCAGGTGAATTCCAAACTTCAACTCAGCCTCTGGGGTGGTGAGGCAAACAAAACAACTAATGCTGGTGAATTTTCACATCATTCAAATAAGGTTAAAAATTCAGAGGCACTTTAATTATTGTCATTCATTAACAAATGGTGTTTAGAATGAGCTACTGAGTGCATCTTCAAAATGCAGGGTATCAGACTGGAAAACCAAAATGGCCTGTTCTTGCTTTGCTCTTTATGAAAAAATCAAAGTCAAATTTAATTTTTGATTTAAAGACTTGAGTGGACTTGATATTGGGGACTTCAGATGGGACAGCAATTTCCAGAAGCTGGGTGTGTGCTACTGAAATCCATATGTTATTTGCACCAAGGGCCAGAATGGTTAGTCAATATTCAGGCCTTGCAAGTTTGTTTCAGTTAGGAGGAGAAATTGATGACACAAGTCAGGTATATTCTTTGGTGCAATTCTGCTATCTCCAAGAATGTACACAAAATCAGGGTTTCTGAAGACAATAGAAACAAATAGCTGGCAGTTTCTTTGCTCAGAATTCCCTAAACCCGCCTTTCTAGAACATTCTGTGTTCAAGGAACTTTGTCTCTGCAGCCTCTTGAAGCCACATCTGCTCATAACTGTTTTTCCCTGTCTGCTGACCCTCTGCAGGCTTTGGTGCCCTATCACACACCCACAAATGATCATCCAGTCCAGGGGTAGGCAACCTATGGCACGCGTACCGAAGGCAGCATGTGAGCTGATTTTCAGTGGCACTTACACTGCCCAGGTCCTGGCCACCGGTCCGGGGGGCTCTGCATTTTAATTTATTTTTAAATGAAACTTCTTAAACATTTAAAAAACCTTATTTACTTTACATACAGCAATAGTTTAGTTATATATTATAGACTTATAGAAAGAGACCTTCTAAAAACGTTAAAGTGTATTACTGGCACGCGAAACCTTAAATTAGAGTGAATAAATGAAGACTCAGCACACCACTTCTGAAAGATTGCTGACCCTTGATCTAGTCCCTGCATTTGCAATCAGGGAACCACTCAGCCCACATAGTTTAGCATCTGATTAGGTCTTGCCACGTGGCCTGTTGCCTTGGATAGTGGCTTTTATTTTTTCCACCTATCTCATGCACAAAGGATCTTAACTGCTACTTCCATTTAGCCTGGAAGACTGGTGCTTAGCCCACCCATCAACTTAAACAGGTTTGTGATTGATGAGAGATCTAGAATCGGTTTATTGGCAGCTATTAATGCCTTCCAGCATAACAGCATTTAGCCACTAAAAATCCAAATAGGCACCAACTGGGATTTTTCAGAAGTGCCTACCTGAGTTAGGTATGTAACTCCCATTGACTTGCTTACATATTATTGTAAATTCCATTAGACATCTGTCTACCTCTTTAGGTGCCTCTAAACACCTTTTGTAAATCTGGCCCCAAGGGAACAAGAAAATCATCACAGACTAAGTTTCAAGACCAAATAAAATCTCATACAACATAGGTATAGCAAACAGTCTTAATTCAGCTTCAGGTATAATTTAAAACAACATTATACATTAATTTATATGGTTTGTGGTAATTTGTGGAATAAAATAACTGTTAAAGGCTGTTTGATAAGGTGATGTACTTAACAGGAAACAGACAGTTTTGCAGATATAGCTTGACATTTCTGGCATGAAAAACAGCATAGACCAAACAGAAATTACTATGTAATATTGCCAGTCTGAACACATACAGTAACAGTGTGTGATTAACTGTATTTGAATGAAGTAGATTAGCATAGATTATAAATGGCTTGGAAAAACAGGCAACTAGTATGCAATAGCATACTGTAGTAACTCTCAAAAAAATCTCTTTAGCTTTAATTTTTCAGAATATTGTAGAGACCCATGAAATCAGCACAGTTCAGATGTCAGACATACAGTAGTGTTGCTCAATGAAATAAAAACCTAATTACAGTTTTAGCAACAGAGATTTCCCTTAAAACATTTATTTGGAATTTAAAATTAGAAAATTTCCTAATGTAAGTACCTGAAGTGCATATGACAGAGTTCCTACTGCTCAGCTTAATGAGCATGTCAGTCCAGAATATTAAGCAGATTGATTTAAAATGTTCTGATTTGCTTTAAATACTAAGAAGTTAATAAGACACAAGAACATGCATCTGACGTTTTAAAATATAATATGAAACCCCATCTCCACACATAATGGTCTTGTTACTATAGTCTATATTATTTGGGTACATAGATTTTGAAACATAATGGTTTATAAATACAGTCTCTGCTTTAAAGAATGAGTAGATTTAAATCCAGATTTATCCAGAGATTAATGCACCTATATTTGTTCTATAACAGTTTCCCTAGCTCACTCATAGCTTCTTTGTGCCACTTATAATCTGTAATCCTATCCCTGCCACAGGAGATCTCTCTGCTAATGCATGTGTGTCATAGTAAGGTTTTGCGTCTCTTTTCCCTACTCCCAGATATGTTGATTGTGGGGAGGGGTGTGTCAGAGCTCTGCTAAGCCCCTGTGTCAGTGGCATGATAGCTTTAAGTGGTGTTGGGGCTGCATCCAGCCCTGAGGATCCAGGAGCCATACCTCCCGCCCCCAGCCAAAGTCTCTTTGTACAAGTTTACGGACAATTGTTGAACAGTTGTGAAACTACATAAGCTTTCAGAAATGCGATTGTTTAGGATACTTTATATTAAAGTCATTGGAGGGTAAACACTGTGGACTGTTGACAGACAATAAATCAGATCCATTACTTTCACAAAGCCCATTCTGACTTGTACGAAGATGCATCTTTTAATTTGTGTTACATTGTGTTTTATGTTGGCTTGAAGACTAATATGTCATAGAACACATCCAAACTTGATTTAACTTAGCACATTTTGAGTCACTGTCTGATTTCCAGATCATATGGCATTAAATTTAAATTTATTGCAAAGGATAAAATCAAAGTCAATGCACAAGAATATACAGAGTTCCATTCTAGGGCAGCTATGATTAAATAATCAGGTTTATGTTATGTCCCTGCAAACCCATTAGAGGACTGTGGTGGATGGGGGCAAAATATTTCAGAAATGAAGTTAATTTTCTTTGGAATATAGAACATTCCAAAGACTCTTTACCACTCCCAAAGGGAAAATCTGCAGGGTGGCGAACTACATTATTTCAATGAGGTTTTCTTCCACAGGCTGGTATGATGCTAATGAAAAAGCCTTATAGTATCCTCATGATGTGTTGGGATTTATGTGTGTAAGACCCATTAGCACTTATGGGAGTTGCACACAAATTCCTGTGCATTTAGATAAGAAACCCATTCAATGCTATTTTTAGCATGCACTATTAATTCTTATTTTTAAGTGCCCATAAAAGGATATATCCAGCACATTCAGACCATTTAGAGTCCCTACACAACTGTTGTCTTTACTCTTTTATTGTGTACCCTCCTTTTCTGCTTTTAAAACTTACTGGCTTAGCTCCTTATTTTGGTTTGCTTACTTTGGATTTAATATTTTCATAAAAACTGTAAATTGTAAATTAAAGATCCTTGAGGCTGCTCTAAATTATGCCAGGGATAGGCAGGTCTCCAGTTGGCCCTACAATATGCAGAAGTACAAAGGAGGAACAAAACTGCCGCCTCACTTTTTTTGTCTCACCTTTCCTTTCTCAAATTCAGTTCCTGTACTGAGTGAAGCTCGGAAGGAAAAGAAAACTTGCCCTGCCCAATGTGTTCTTTGTAATGAAAATGTAGGTCTATCTCCTTCCCCCTCCCCCATTTCCCTTAATGTGAAAAAGAAAATGTATGCGGGAAAATATAACATGATACCCTGAAACCTTCCATCTCCACCACCTGTCTGTAGCTTTCAGAATAATTTTGTGCTTAATAATCTCTGTACTACCATGAGGCCCTCTATTTCTGTTTCCCTGGAAAAAGCTCAGTGACTTTGTGTATAAAATGTTTGGCAATCAAATCTGTATAGTCTTTAGTTGCAGACTATATAAAATACAACCACTAAAGGAGTTAGTATGTAAGCTTGCGGGTACTTGGATTTTATGTATTACTTTTTTGGTCATTCACTTAAACATATGAATGAATGAAATAGTTTAATCCACTATGCTGCTGTTTGAGTTAAACTTTCAGATTGTTCCTCTCTAGGAGAAAGTTTCCTTTGGAAAAATTGTTACAGTCAAGAGCACTTGTTTAGTTTATCATGTACAGGAGGTACATTTTTCCCACCGTAGTGGTACAGTAGTGCTTCATTTTTGTTTAGCAGCATGTTTTAAAAAATAAATCCTACAGCTATATAAAAAATTTAGATAGAAAAGTAAATTACATCAGCAGTGAAAAAAATCATATGACTGAAACATCAATTTTAATTTAAAAGCATTTCTGGAGACAATGTAAAAATGTAATTCTGTTGCTGAAGTGAGGCCAGGCTGCTCTGGGACCAAACTAATATAGAAATCTGACAAATAATATTGTTAATAATCTACTGATATGTGTAACTGATGACAAAAGTGTTGGCAGCATCATATTGCAAAAAAGAATCCTTGCCTGATGCAAGGATTACAGCCCACCACTAGAACCAGGCAAGAGTCTCTAATGCTGTTAGGGCTGCCAATACGCTGATGGACCAAATTCACAGCCGCTGACATCTGCATAAACCAGGAGCTGCAGTGTGTCACACCAGATCCGTGGTCTAGCTAATAAATTATTACAATTGAGGACCTTAACCTAGAAGAAATCATAGTATGCAGTAATGTGACAAAGCTGAAGACACTTCGGAAGCCAGTGATAACACAGAGGATTTGAGGGTGAGAGGCTTCTACACAACAAGTAACTTACTCCAAAGAACCTCATTTCAAAAAAACATTTCAGACTGAAAGACAATACTGTACTTACCTATCATGTTATTTCCAGTACCCATGCTGTTAACAGGAAGGAACTGGATAGTTAATGACATAATAAATCTTGCATTGCCCATGATTAACATAAACATATTATACTGTCAAGAAGAAATAAACACACATTTCACATCACAGAAACCTCTGACCTATGAAGTGTAGATAAATGTATGCATACATAAACAATATCTTTTATTTTGAGAGATAAGTAAATGGTAAATATCAGCTAATATGGTTAACAATTAACCAAAAATTATATTTTCAGGTTCACACAATTGCTACTGAGAATGTTGCATATGTAGTTTAATAAGAAAGTGTATAACATTAACATTATTGATTTATGTAAGTGTATGGGCTTCACTTTGAGACTTATTAGTGTGTCAGTATGTACATATATTTGTCATTCATTAGGCTTTGTGATGTTTGGCATTTACTGATGCAAGAATAGTATTTATTTTTGGTCAACATTAAGGTGGTGGTGTGGCTGTGATGAAATTTGCATTCTTACCTTGTAAGCATGATATGTTTATCTCTCTCATTTAGGCAGTGTAAAATGTAATGCCCTCCTCCATTTCCTTGATTTTAGATATTTGGGTTTTATGGTTGATGTAATGATTATATTGTGCTCACTTAGCAACCTTAACTCTTTTTTTGAAATTATGGTTTCATTCTTGCTGGAATTTGTGTGTAAGCTCTTTGTTTCTTACAATTTTCATTTTATTTCTATTTTGTAAGTAAAGACAGGCAGGATAATTTTGTTTAACTTTTTAAAAATGGGATGGACAGGTCACCAGAATTTATTAAATTAAAAGAATGACGGAACAGGACTGGCCAACACAATAATGCTCAGGTATTCACATTCACTGTGGTCCCGATTCTGATGTCCATACTCATGTGGAGGAACATCTTACTACACTAGTGATCTTTTTTTATATTTCAGTGAATTAGGAATATGTCTGGCTCTTTGTAGCTAACTTATTCAGGCACGTATGTGCAGGACAGCTTTCCTTCATGTAAAACATTAGTAAAATATACTAAAAACACTTGAGCAAATTAAATGAATAGTGGATGATACTTAACTCTTTGCAACTCCCCAACTCTCTCCAATGACTCCCCTGGGCCTTTGTTACCCTATCAGAAAACGTGCAATAGTGATGATTTATACTTTGTATTTTTTTCATTTGGAGAATACTTTACAAAGGTGGGAAAGCATTATTAGTACAATTTTCAAGTGAGCTAATTTCATTAATGGCAGAGATTTGAAACAATTTGTATAAGCAGTACTGAGGTCTCTCAGAGAAGTCTGGCCTCAGAGTTAAGGTTTTCTGGCCGCAACACAAGTTTTTCCAAGGTACAGCTGGCCAATCATATATTTCTGAGTCTTCCTTTTCTGAGGCTTTAAAAAAAAATTGACTTAGTCTTCTGTGGTACATGATTTTCTGCAGCCTATCAAAAGAGGATCTGGCCTTTCCACTCGTGCATGATTTTCAATTTGGTGGGACTTTTCTACCTTTTCTTCAGAGCCTTCTTTTTGATGGGGGCCAAAGCTTCCCAGCTAGACTGTGGTAGGGCTAAAATCCAGGAAAATTAAGAGTTTGTCCCACAAAATGAATGTCCATGATTTATTTTGCTGCTTGCCAGGTTCAGTTCCTGTAATTTGCATGGGTATATATATCAGAGAGATTGACTGTCTTCCCAACTTTACTCTTTACTTTCATTTTTCTATGATATCCTCAAACTGTTTCATAGGTTCTTCTTGAATATTAACTTTCAAACTATTAAGCACTGGTTCATCTACACAAGAAAGAAAATCAATACTGTATCTCTTTTGTCAATATGATATCCTAGAACTTGAACATTTGGGGATCTAAAATATCATCCTGTGTCATTACTCATGCTCCCCATTGACAAGTTTGTTTGTGGTTGTTTGCACGGAAATGTTCATACATATATATATTTTTTTTTCATTCAGAATATCTATTTGGTCAAGCAAAACAAGATCCTACAACTCAACTTGATGGCATTTCTCTGTTTGTTTGTCAGTCTGTCTGTTAGGATGTAACATAATAGATAATCTCTGACCCCTGAATTCAATCAATACCAAAATTTCAGGGAGTGTTCAAAGGGCAGAATGCTATATTGATTTTTGGGGTAAATTGGAAAACCAGAAAGGGAAATTGGGAGACACATGGAGCCTCTGGCATCTGGTTAGCATAGCCATCAGCCTCAATCAGGTCTGAAATTGCCGACAGCTGATCAAATAACTGGTTGATTGCAGTCACTAAGACCTTCCAGCATACCAACCACCCCAAAACAAACTCTGCCCACTGACCTAACAGATCTTAAAATGTTGACATCCTAAATGTCTGTCTCCTAGACATAAAATAAATAATAATGTTAGGAGGAATGGGGGACCCTGGAATGGGGGGAAGGGGAGAATGAGGGACCAGGGTATCAGGGGACAGGAGGGGAGAATGGGTGATACACAGAGCCTCTGGCATGGAGGGGAGGAGGGAAAGGGGGAGACAGAGCCCCTGGCTTGAGTGAGGGGGCAAAGGGGATGCAGGGAGCCTCTAAAATACTGCGGGATGGGAGGGTGGAACACATGGAGCTTGTGGGGAAGAATGAAAGGAGCCCCTGGTGTGTGCAGTGAGCTCAATCTACAGAAGTAATGAAGTGTGCAGTTCTCTAGTTTTAAATTCTCTTTGCAGCTTTCCAGAGTGGCTAGTTTAGAAATACCTTCTATTTTGTTTTCTAGTGTTGTGAGCACGCCATAGACTGGTAAAGACTGCAGTTTAGACTGTACTGTCTATATAAATCCTCTAGCTTAAAGGGAAAACGGTGAAGGAGGAGACTTGGGATTTTCTTATACAGTATCTACAAGAAATTTTTACTTCTAGATAGTTAGGGGAAGGTTGGCAGAATGCCAGCTGTTCTCTCACCGTTGATTTATCTAGCTCTCAATAGGAGTTATCAACAAACAAAGCCCCTGGAAATTGCAAAGAATGTCACTTGTTGATTAAGTTTGAGAAAAATCAAGCAATTGGTAACAGCTTATTTGTGTGCAGTTACTTTATAAGAATGCAGAAATCAGGACTTCTGTATGTTTAAACAGCTAACATATGGGAAATTTTGTCTTCTGTGCTCAGTTATCTATACATGGCTTTGCCTTCAAGAGTTTACAGTCAATACGAGCTCAACATTCTTGAAACATAGTTTTTTGTATTTATTATGATGACAGATATTGTACCTTTTCTACTGCAGACTATCAATTTTAGCCAATACTGTTGTAGGTTATAGTCACAGAGTTCTAATGAATGACATTTGTATTCTGTTGTAAAAACACTACTGCTCTCCGTAACTCCAGCTCAGCATATCTCTCAGGACAGTATACTGCCACCTTTTTCTAAATAGGGAAATATAGTCTTGCAGTCATTAGAGAGGTAAACAATTCTTGTATGAACACTCCACCCCTTCCCTGACAACTCTCCCTCTCCCACTACCACTCCCTTAAAAAAACCTCACCTGTTTTTACATATAATACATTCTTTTACTAAAATGTACTTGTGATTCCTGGGACTCTGTCCAACCAGCAAAATCATAGAATCATAGAAATGCAGGACTGGAAGGGACCTCAGTAGGTAATCTGGTCCAGTCCCCTGCACTGAGGCAGGACTAAGTATTAACTAGATGATCCCTGACAGGTATTTGTCTAACCTGTTATTAAAAACCTCCATATGATGGAGATTCCACAACGTCCCTAGGTAATTTGTTCCAGTGCTTAACTACCCTTGCAGTTAAGAAGTTTTTTCTGATGTCTAACCTAAATCTCCCTTGCTGCAATTTAAGCCCTGTCCACTGGAGAACAGGGCTTAAATTGCAGCAAGGGAGATTTAGGAGAACAATTTATCATCTTTCTCTTTATAACACCTTTTACTTGAAGACTCTTATGTCCCCCCCTTCTCCAGATTAAACAAAACCAATTTTTTCAATATTTCCTCAGAGATCATGTTTTCTAGACCTTTAAGAATTTTTTTGTTGCTCTCTTCTGGACTTTCTCCAATTTGTCCACATCTTTCCTGAAGTGTGATGCCCAGCACTGGACACAATATTCCAATTGAGGTCTTATCAGTGCTGAGTAGAGTGGAAGAATTACTTCTTGTGTTTTTGTTTACAGCATTTCTGCTAATACATCCCAGAATAATGTTCATTTTTTGCAACAGTGTTACACCATTGATCCATATTTTGTTTGTGACTCACTATGACCCCGCGATCCTTTTATACAGTACTCCTTCCTAGGCAGTCATTTCTCATTTTTATACTTGTGCAATTGATTATTCCTTCCTAAGTGCAGTACATTGCATTTTTCCTTATTGAATTTCATCTTACTTAATAAAGTTTTTATCTCCTGTTTGTCAAGATCATTTTGAATTTTAATCCTAACCTCTAAAATGCTTGAAACCCCTCCCAGCGTTGTATCATCTGCAAACTTTATAAATGTGTACATTCTGCCATTATTCAAATTATTTATGAAGATATTGAATAGAACCATACCCAGGACAGGTCCCTGTGGGATCCTACTTAATGTGCCCTTCCAGCTTGATTGTTGTGAAGCATTGATAACTACTCTGAGTATGGTTTTCCAGCCAGTTGTACACCCACCTTATAGTAGGTTCATAAAGACTATATTTCTCTAGTTTATCAGAAGGTCATGAGACAATTTCAAAAGCCTTACTAAAGTAGACGTATATGACATCTACTGCTTCCCCCCATCCACAGGGCTTGTTACCCTGTCAAAGAAGGATGTTAGATTGGTTTGACATAATTTGTTCTTGATAAATCTGTGTTGACTGTTACTTATTACCTTATTTTCTTTTAGGTGCTTACAAACTGATTGATTATTTGCTCCATTATCTTTCCAGATACCGAAGTTAAGCTGATTGATCTTTACGTCCCGCAGGGTTGTCTTTATTCTCCTTTTATTAGACAGATACTATATTTGTCCTATTCCAGTCCTCAGGTATCTCTCTCCTCCTCCAAAGATAATTGCTAATGGCTCAGAGATCTCTTCAGCCAGTTATATCCTAAAATACTTAAGGATTTCTCCAGGCCCTGATGACTTGAAGACCTCTAGCTTGTCTAAGTAATTCTTAACTTGTTCCTTTCCTATTTTAGCCTCAGCCTCTGCTCCACTTACACTGATGTTCACTATGTTAATCACCCAATCATTGCTAACTATTTTGGTGAAAACTGAAACAAAAAAGGCATTTAACACTTTTTGGTCATTCCTGCATTTTCTGTTATTGTCTTTCCCTCCTACTAATCGGCCTACCATGTCTCTGGTCTTCCTCTTTCTTCCCACACATTCCTTTTTACCCTTTATGTCCCTAACTAGTTTAACCTTGTTTTGTGCCTTGGCCTTTCTAATTTGGTCACAACATGCTTGTTTCTTTTTATATTCATCCTTTACAATTTGACCTAGTTTCCCCTTCTTGATGCCTTTTTTTTTTTTTGAGTTTCAGATCACTGAAGATCTCTTGGTTAACCCAGGGTGGCCTCTTACCATACTTCCTATCTTTCCTATGCATTGGTATAGTTTGCTCTTGTGCCATTAATAACACTGCTCTACAGGCAAAATGCTTCTGAAATAAATGTAGTCAAACTTTACTAATTCTGGGTCATGAACGAAAATGATACTTAAAATTGTTGATTGGCTCTAGTTTTCAAGTATGCTATTGGGTCAGTATATACGACCCTTGACTTGGGACTAGCGGAGGATAAGTGAGTTATAAAGGGAAGGGATCTCAATTTAAACCAGAAATTATTAAAATACATCTTTGACTGGATCTATGAATACATCTATGACTGGGTTTGGACAGTACTTGCTTTTTAGGCAAAACAATGAATGATGCAATCTGAAGCTGGTATTGCATCATACATGATATGAATTACATCATGTTATTCCTAGAAGTCATGGATGATGCAATCATAACGAAGCTTACATCACTCTGCTGAACAAATTGCCCTATATCAGCTCTAGAAATCATACAGTGTCGTGCTCTCTTATTTGTCAGTGTTTGATTTTGCAAAGGGACACATTTCTGTTTAGCCAAAGTGAGCAGTGATGCCTCGTACTTGTGTGAACAGTGCAGATAACTTCTGCTATGTTTGTGGTGAAGTGACTTTTGCATCACAAAAACGCAGTATAACTACTATGGTTAAGAAAGCCTATCATCTTTATTTTGGCTGCAAAATTGGAGATCAGGACAAGAGGTGAGCCCCACACATATGCTGCAACACTTGTGCAACAAATCTTCGCCAGTGGTTGAACAGGAAAAGGAAATCTATGCCTTTTGCAGTGCCAATGATTTGGAGAGAGCCAACACATCATACCAGCAATTGTTACTTCTGCATGGTGCCTCAAGTTGGGAAAGGTGTGTCAAAGAAGAAAAAGTGGACTGTGCATTATCCAAACATTCCATCAGCTATACGCCCAGTACCCCACGGAGAAGGACTGCCGGTTCCTGATGCACCAGAATCATTCTCACTTGAGTCAGACGAAGACGAGGAAGAGGATGAAACTTCTGGTCCTGAACCATCAATGTCACAGGACCCACATTTTCTCCCATCCTCCTCCTCTAACCACACCTCATCACACAAGGTGAACTGAATGACCTTGTCAGGGATTTGGAACTACCCAAGAGTAAGGCAGAGCTGTTGGGCTCCAGTGGAATCTCCTGGCAGGTGACGTTAGGGTTTCCATGTTCCGTGACTGTCAAAAGGATCTTGTCCCATTCTTCTTCATGGAAGGTGATCTTGTAGCCTGCAACAACATCGATGGTGTGATGGCAGCCCTCAACATCGTTCACGATCCAGATGAGTGGAGACTGTTCATTGATTCATCGAAGACGAGTCTTAAAGCTGTTTTACTGCATAATGGCAATGTTTTGCCATCAATTCCAGTTGGTCATGCAGTCCATATGAAGGAAACCTATGACAACATGAAACAACTTTTGAGGTGCATAAACTATGACCAACATCAGTGGCAGCTGTGTGGCGATTTGAAGGTTGTTGCTCTTTTGCTTGGTCTGCAGACTGGATACACAAAGTACTGCTGTTTTCTCTGCGAATGGGATAGTCATGCAAGAGATTCCCACTACATCAAGAAAGATTGGCCACTCCGACAGTTATTGGAGGCTGGGAGGAAAAGTGTTCAGCATCCACCACTTGTTGAATCAAGGAAGATTTTGTTACCACCCTTACACATGAAGCTGGGTCTGATGAAGAACTTTGTCAAGGCCATTGACAAAACACAAGCAGCTTTCAAGTAGCTCTGTGGAAAATTTCCAAGGTTAAGTGAAGCTAAGATAAAGGAAGGTGTCTTTGTTGGTCCTCAGATTCGTGAACTTCTTCGAGATGATGCATTTGACCATGCACTGCGTGGCAAGGAAAAGGCGGCATGGAAAGCCTTCCAGTTAGTGGCAATAAATTTTCTCGGAAACAACAAGGCAGACAACTACAGGTTGTTGGTGGAAAACCTCCTCAAGGCATACAAAAGCCTTGGTTGCAACATGTCATTAAAGATGCATTTTTTTGCACTCTCATCTAGATTTTTTTCCACCGAACTGCAGAGCAGTGAGCGACGAGCACGGCGAGCGATTTCACCAGGACATTGCAACAATGGAGAAACGCTATCAGGGCAAATGGAGCCCATCAATGCTTGCAGACTATTGCTGGACAGTGACAAGAGATGCTCCATTTAATGAATACGAGAGACAAGCCAAGAAGCGCCGAGTAGACACTGAATAGGACTAAACTATGTACATAATAGTTTTTTGCCTTTTGTTTCATAATAAATTTTAGTTAGATAACTCTTTTGCTGATTTTTAAAGTGTTACATAAATAGGACAGGTGAAATATTATCATGTAAAGCAACCATAAACACATGAAAAGACCTAGGTTTACAATTTATGATTAAAACTCTACTATCTACACAATATACATAGACATAAAATGTAAAAACTTAAATATCTTAGAAACAGTAGCCAATCAGTTGTTTTAATTGTCATATTTGAATTCAGCACATCAAAATACATAATAAATAGCACAGGTTATCTCTGAAGCAGACGACTTCTCAAAAATTGTAGACCAGTGTAATGTCCCCTTTAAACACTACCAACTCTCCTGAACTCTTTTTTCCCTTAGGGCTGGTCTATACTAAGAAGCGGGGTCGAACTAGGGTACACAAATTCAGCTACGTGAATAGCGTAGCTGAATTCGAAGTACCCTAGTTCGAACTACTCACCCCTCCAGATGCCGCGGAATCGAAGTCCGCAGCTCCAAGGTCAACTCCGCCACCGCCGTTTGCAGTGGTGGAGTACCGGAGTCGACCGCGGCGCTTCCGGAGTTCGAACTATCGCGTCCAGATTAGACGTGATAGTTCGAACTCCGAGAAGTCGAACTCACTGCGTCGACCCGGCTGGTAAGTGTAGACTAGCCCTTAGACTTGCTTCCCATGGGATCTTACCAACCAATTCTCTGAATTTGCTGAAGTCTGTTGTCTCAATTCTGCTGCTTTCCCTCCTGCTATCCTTAAAATCATGAACTCTTGTAATTTATTATTCATTTGCACCCAAGCTGGTTTCCACCTTCAGATTCTCAACTAGTGCCTCCCTGTTTGTCAGAATCAAATCCAAAATAGCATCTCCTGTAGTCACTTTCTACGCCTTCTATAATGAAAAGTAGTCTCCAATGCATTCCTTGCTGTATTATTTTCCCAACAGATGTCTGGGTAGTTGAAGTCCCCCATCATCACCAAGTCTTGTGCTTTTGATGATTTTGTTAGTTGTTTAAATAGTCTCATTCACCTCTTCTTCCTGGGTAGGTGGTCTAAAGTAGGCCCTTGACATGACATCACCCTTGGGTTTTTTTTGTTTTTGTTTTTAATCTTTTATCTTTACCCAGAGATTTTCAACAGGTCTGCCTTCACTTCTATCTCAACCTCTTCGATATAAATGCAACACCACCTCCCTTTTCCCTCTGTTCTTCCTGAGCAGGCCAAGTTTCTGTGATTCCAATTCTTCCTACCAAGATTCTGTGATGCTAACTATGTTGTATTTGTGATTATTTCATTAGTATTTCTAGTACTTCATTGTTTATTCCCCTTACTTCCTGCAGAACACAGACATCTATAATGTTTATTAATTTCCCCTCAATATTCTTTCTTGTCTCTCCTTTGTCTATGCTGTGATTTCCTGTGTTTCCTCCCAGATTCCGACCCTTCACACAAGTCTCCATGTCTTGGACTTACCTGTGGGCTTTTGTCCCTTGCCCTCATTGAACCTAGTTTAAAGCTTACTAGGTTAGCTAGTCTGTATCCTAAAGTACTCTTCCCTTTCCTTCACAAGTGAAACCCATCTCTGCTCAGCAGTCCTCCTTAGAACAAGATCCCGTGGTTGAGGAAGCCAAAGTCCTCCTGGTGACAACATTCACACAGACACATATTTACCTCCAGCATGTGTCTGTCTCTGCCCAGACCACTACCCTTGACCAGAATGATCGATGAGAAAACCACCTGTGCCACCAACTCCTTCACCTAGTTCCCAGAGCCATGTAGTCACTTCTGATCTGCTTAGGGTCATACCTCGCAGTGTTATTAGTGCCCACAAGGATGGGCAGCATCAGGTAGTAGTCAGACGTCTGGATGATCCTTGGCAATCCCTTCATAATATCTCTGATATGGGTTCCTGGAAGGCAGCACACCTCCCAGGATGCCAGGTCAGGCCTGCAGGTGAGTGCCTCAGTCCCCCTTAGAAAGGAATCACTGACACCTTCATTTCCTCTTGGGAGTGGTGGCCCACTCCTCCTGGGATACTCCCAGCCCACTGCTTCTCCTCTTCCATCTCTGGGTGAAATTCCTCATCCCTTGTTGCCAGGGAAGCATACTGTTTTTTATTTCTGTGGACAGTGTGTTGTCCACCACAACCCACAAGAGGTGGCACTGGGGCCAAGTTCTTTTACTCTCTTGATTGCAGCAGATTTTCTTTTCTAGGAGAGTTATGAATAGTGTGTAAGACCCTCAACAACCCTCAACAGTTGTCCATTACGTGTTATCATTTTAATTACTATATAAATACTTGTGCCTATATGCCTGTTAAAATGTCATTTAAAAAGTAAGCAAATTCCATATGATTTTGTAGGTAAAATAGTCAAAAATTGTGACAAAAGTATATTATAGCTCTCTGAAAGGCTTTTACACAATTAATGAATTGTGGCTGCAGAAACTAGAGGTACTGTACAATGTGTGTCAAAAATCTTGTTAGATTAATTCAGTTTTTTTCTTGTCTTGACATTGCTCAATATAGTAAATGATGGCTAAACATTACTGTACTCTCCCAAAACTAATAGCCAATGCATATTTTAACTCATCTACAACCATACCAACCTGGTCTTACACTATATGACACCTCATAAGCTAAGCAGGATTGGGTTTGCTCAGTACTTGAATGAGAACACTTTGAGGACAACTCACATGATTCAGGAAGTGGTGGTGTTGATGAAACAGGTGGCTCCCTACCAAACAAGGGAAACAACTTGGAAAAGGAAAGAAAGATCCACAGCTCTTAAGCTTCCATTACTCAGTCACATTTTCCTCCATTGAAGGTGGAGCCATTTCTGAAGTGGGTCTGGGGAACTGCATAGTTTGCCAAAATTGTGGAGACTGGGATTGAAATCCACTGAACTTCCACTGGAAGGATGTAGCCTCTATACATAGCCCGCATCCAGTAATATGGCTTCTTTCTGCACTGGGTGTCTATACACAGAGAGAGATCCCCTCTCCCTTCTGCTTTATCCATCTTCCCACTCAGTGTGGAAAAACTACACCATGAGAATTGTTGGCTGATTTGAGTAGCAGTAATTCATGATGGTAAATAAATTTTATAAATCCTGACTACCTAAAGGGGGAATATGCAATATATAGTCCCTGACATCCCGTAACTGACTTGATACCCAAAGATGCATGGAGAGGAGCATCATTTCACTGACTGCAAAGAGGAGAGGAACTCATGCAGAGACAGAGCATACTACTCATGGAACTTTCCCCTCAGTATGGCCCTCTGACTAACCTCCACCCATTGTATGCCTGTCACCTCTCTTTCATGCCATACATACAGAGTGAAGCCTATAGCTGAGTCAATAACGAACCAATATTGAGAACAGTCATAGGAAGGCAGCATGCAGTTCAGTGAGCCATTTTTCAGATGAGATTTAAAGAGTTGTTATAACACCGACAGACTCTGGTTGTTGGAATTGAACGTGGGATCTCTGGAGCTTACTGCATGATCTAAAAGCCGTACTGCCCTTAGCTAAGGCTGTAGAGCAGACTCATTAATCTCTCTCTATGTGGTCTCAGTTCCACTAGATGGGACAGAGCACCACACCCAGGAGGTGTGTTGGTTACATAATGTCCTGGACACTTGTGGACATTGAAGATCTCATGCCACTTTCAACAACAGTGTGAGTGGTCTTGGCCAAATTCCACTTTGGAGAGCTACCTACCTCAGTTCTCCCTGTGGTTTCTGCTGGATATCTAGCTTCTGTACCTGGAAAGACAATGGAGCAAATAATTAAACAATGAATTGGCAAACATCTAGAAGGTAAGTAACAGCATGGATTTGTCAAGAACAAATCTTGTCAAACCAACCTGATAGCTTTCTTTGACAGGGTAGCAAACCTTGTGGATTGGGGAGGGCGGGGAGCAGTAGACTGGGTATATCTTGCCTTTAGTAAAGCTTTTGATTGGAAGACTGGAAAAAATTGGATTTGTTTAGTCTGAAAAAGAGAAGACTGAGAGGGGACATAACAGTTTTCAAGTACGTAAAAGGTCGTTACAAGGAGGAGGGAGAAAAATTGTTCTTAACCTCTGAGGATAGGACAAGCAGTAGAGTTGAATTGTACCAAGGGAGGTTTAGTTTGGACATTAGGAAAAATCTCCTAACTGTCAGGATGGTTAAACACTGGAATAAATTGCCTAGGGAGGTTGTGGAATCACCATTATTGGAGATTTTTAAGGGCAGGTTAGACAAACACCTGTCAGGGATGGTCTAGATAATACTTAATCCTGCCAAGAGTGCAGGGGACTGAATTAGATGACCACTTGAGGTCTCTTCCAGTCCTATGATAGGGAGATTTTTGCAGAAAGAAAACTGAGAGTGAGTGCTTGCCTAAGGTCATGTGTACTGTCCTAAACTGCTGTGTGATATACTGAGCTGTGCTATTAACTAGCCTGACACCCAAAAGAGGGCTGCAATTCAGTGGGGGTGAAGAGAAACTTTTAAATATAGGAATGGAGTCTGCAAATCTTTACCGATATTACACTTTAAAAAATAGATTCAAAGAGCATTATTATGTGAAGTTGAACACCCAAAGTTAGGAAAAGCCAGAATTAAGGTTGCATGTGGAATCTTAATTCAGGCCCCTTGAGACTGTCTTTAATTACATGGTCACATACTATTTTTTTCAGCATGACCCCTGCCGTATTCAGTGTACAGGAGGACCTGCTTTGGGGATGCAGCAGGGCAATCTTAATTCTGTCATTTCCTAAGTTTTTTGAGTGCTTCAGTTGGAAAACTTAATGTTCTTTGAACATATATTCTCTCTGTGTAATTTCCTAGGTTTTTAAAAAAGCAAACTGACAACAATTAAATTTCATAAGGTGATATCATAATATCACCCACATCGGTCATCAGTAAAGTTAGATCCACTAGATCTACTGCCTACACTTGTTACTTGGACTAACTCTGTTCAACTCTGCCAGTTTCCTTGTTCTCACTGCCTGTGCCCAGCACAGGGACCATTGAGAACACAGGAGAGAGAAGTGATCTCACTTCTAGTGCCTGGACTAGACCTGGCACATCCTGGGCCAGTCGGGAACTGCCACTGCAGGGAAAATCCTGCTCAGCAATCTCTAATCCATGCTGGAACATGCCCAGTACAGATGGATTGTTTGGGGAATTAACATGCTAAACCTTAGCATGTCTCTGCTGAGCACTGAATCATAGACACGTAGGGCTGAAAGGTTCCTCGGGAGGTCATCTAGAATGTTTCCCATGCTGAAACAGGATGGGCAAACTGCGATTTTTTTCAAGGATTTATAACTTCTACAAATTTAGGTGGATTTTCACAGGGAATGCAAAAGGAACGTCCCTGCCACAAAGGCTACACCCTGCCAAATTTCAAGTCACTTCTCCAAACCATGTGGCAACAAAGCTTCTCAGCTGATTGCCAGGATTTTTAAATATTGGCAAAATGTGTTCTTAGAAATTGCTGAACTGTTTTGGCTGAAATTTCTAAACCAATTCAGACTGAGACAGACCCCCAGCTTTGCCCAAGTTTGAACATTTTTGTTGAAATTTTCAAAGTTATAAGCACCTGAAAACAGGGTCTTATAATGGGACATGTTTGGCAATCTTAAAAAGCAGTAGTACTAGCCTTCCCTGTATTAAGCAGTCTATTGACTTCAATGGGAATGCTCCAGTGAATACATTATAAGCAGTGTGGTTAAGGGTTTGTAAGATTGTACTGAAGTGGGTATTCACCCACGAAAGCTCATGCTGCAAAACGTCTGTTAGTCTATAAGGTGCCACAGGATTCTTTGTTGCTTTTAAGATTGTACTAACAACTGTAAAGTGATTTGGTGTATTTCAAATAAATACCTTGCATTTATTAGAAAAGCAGTATAAGCCCATTTCTGATTTTAATTTTTCTATAATAAGTCAGTAACTTTAACTGATAGAATCCTTGAAATGTCCACTGCAAAGGAAAAGATTAATATTTCATGTCTTGTTCTACACATTTCTATAAGACAGGTGATTGGTGGTTTTCCAGGATTGCCAATTCAGAAGTACATTGACAAAGACGACCATTTTCATCACCTTGCCCTAACTAGCTTTAATTATAGCCTCCTATACAAAATAGTCTTTAGATGTATTAAAAATATATTTATCTGCAGGGCATATTATAGGATAATGTAGTTCCCTGCTTTACATAAAGAGGTTGGAGTTGCCATATAGGTGTTATCCAACAGCTATAGCTTGTTTACAGATGGCAACCAATACACTTTATATTGTAAATACATTTACACTGCCACTTTGTTTGTATTCTATCTGTGACTTTTTAAAGTTAACTCCAGCTAGACTTGGACCTCTCAGTAAAAGATACATATTTCACAAGTATTCATTTAAATAAGCTCCAGTGTATCATTTACATAATGTAATGTAGCTCCTTAAATGAGGAATGAACTTACTAAAAGAATAAACTTCTAGTACATTTAAAAGGAAAATGTCACAGTAAACTGACATGATAAAATATGATGTATTCAGAGAACAAATTTACCATGCGCCAAGGCAAAACATACATAAGAAGGTAAGAAAGTCCTTTTGACAAGACAGCATTGTTTAATCTTGGTGAAGCAATAGTAATTCTCTCCCCCCCCTTCCCCATTTAACAGGTTTCTATTGTAGCTCTTTAAAAGAATCTTGAGCCTCAATATCCCTGTTACAAACATAACAGCTATCTAAATTCAAGATGAATGTGTTCATTTCTGCAGTACAATGTTAACTGAAAAATGAATGGAAAGTAATACATTAGTTTCAAGCTTTTGCACACTGTATAAAAGGCTTTCAGAGTACCATGACTATTTAGTACACTTTTCTATTCTAGTTCTTCAGCACTAGTATTTGCATGGGGGGAGTGTACACTGTACTGTAAACAGAAGGACATTGATGTTAGTGTACAGAATTATCCTCTAGTCAGATATGATATATACATACACGTCTGTGTAAATAATCTACTATCACTGTAGCTATACAGAGGTGCGTGTGTGTACAAAAGAGCACGGTCGGAGATTACCGGGTAGCACAAAAGGCCTAAACCGAAACAAAAGAGAGGCTATTCAAGAAGCAAAAAAAGGCTGTTTCCTGTTATGTTCCAGTAGGGGGAACTAAAGATTCATCGTCCAACCTTCCTTTTGGCTCAGGGACCTGTGTGTGTTCCTGTAACCCACTGTCTAATCATCAGTGCAAACATCAAATAGCTACCAGCTAGTCTGTGATCACACGTGGTCTCAACCACACTGTTTACACTAAAGACACTGGAAATAATCAAACCCCTTTGATCTAACTGTGTCTTTACCTGATCACCTTGTGTTCTGCGCCGGTAGATTCGGGGGTTCTGTGCCTACTTTAATGTGCCTTTATATCTCTCTCCCCCACCCGCAAACCCCCGGTCCTACTGAACGCTGTTTTCTGTAGCCTTCCCCCCACCCCCTTTTGGCTGAGATTCTCCTATCGCCCCCTAAACTTTCGTGGCTGAACCCTGTTGGGTTTCCTATCTTCCCCTCCTTTAACGCCCAGTGGCTCACAGGTAGGATCAGATAAACTTTTCCTCTCTCGCCGAGGCAGGTAGAGCCCCAGCGAGGGCTTGGCCAGACCCTGGGAAAGCGGGACAGTCGTGTCTTGGGAAAGGAACAAAATGCTCCAGCAATACACATTTGCGGGGCCGGCCAGGCTCGTTTTGGAAGCGAACCTGGCCCAGGGGGTGGGGGGGGGGGACCATGGGGTTCACTCCAAGGCGCTGTGTGCGTGAGAGAGGAGGACTCAGTAGGGAACACCTCCAGGAAACCACTCACCGAGAAAATTACCTGCCCATTAAACGGGACGCAGTGAGGAGCAATCATGTAAATCCCCCCCCCCCCGTACCCAAGTGGGGGGTGGGGTGGGGGGAGTGGAAAAGAAAGGGAGCGAGAGCTGCCTCATGGTATTGCCACCCCGCATCTCTCGAGGAGTGGGTGTGGAGTACAGCGGTTTAGTCCACACCCTCTCTCCCCCAGGCAGACTGGGAGCCGCTCTCATTCTCCTCCCCTTCTTGGCGAGTCGGCGGGGCCGCCGCCGCCGCAGAGAGGAGCAGGAGGAGGAGGAGGAGGAGGACTGGGACGTCTGGCTGCCGGGGCCGCCTGGGCGAGCTGCGGCGGGAGGGGGCTGCGCTCGCACACAAACTCACGCTGTGCCTGACACACACTCACCGCCCAGCTCCGCTCTTTCCGCGGAGCCTTTCCCATTCACAACGGCGCGGCAGTCCTGCCGCTCACACCCTCCTGCAGCAGCAGCAGCAGCACGTTGGACTTAGCAAACTGCTCGAGTCTAGTCTTTAGTTCTAGTTGGGGGGGGGGGGAGTATTTTGGTGGGTGCTGAGGGAAGAAATCCCTGCTGCAGAATGTTGCCTAACCATCCCTGAAGGAAGTTAGGAGAGGAACTCTGCAGATTGAACTGATTAGAGAGAGACGAGTCAGAATAGCCAAACCCAACCAATGTTTTTCCTGCAAAGTGCTGAGAAGTTTGTGGAACACTTTCTAGGAATCAGGTCCTTTTTCAAAGTATTTTCCTCTTGTCTTCCGAAGAAAGAACTTGGCTTTGGATTGCCATGGATCCTAAGGAGAGTCTTAGACACACTTGAATAATTCCTCTGCTTGAGCTGGATTGGTGGGAATTTAGGAGGCTGTGTGTGCAAAGCAGAAGCCTTTGGAGCTCTCTTTGCTAATCTGGATGGATCTAAAAGTGTCATCTTCAAGACCTTGCCATCTGCAGCTTTTGCTTTTAAGATTTCCCCCATTCACTTTAATTAGCTGCTAGGAAAGTCTAAACTTTTGGACCTACCTCTTCTTGTTTTTGGGTACTTTTTTTGTGTCACTCTGGGATTGGTGTCTCAAGCCATCTGGATTGCTTTTAATATGTCAAAATGGGTCTGCTGATGCCACTCCTGCTCTTTGGATTTGTATATTTTCAAGTTTATGGTAAGTTCTAGAAAAAAATCTGTCATCTCTTTTTGCAGAATTTCTCTGCATCTGAATTTGATTGGGGACAGCACATGGATGATAGTTTTTAGCGTTAATGTTATAGGATATTAATCAAGTTTGTTTCTGGTAAAGAAATAGCAATTAAAAAGAAGGGAGCATATATGTTTCCAATAAGTAGTCCTTCCTATTTGCCAACTTAATGGAAAATAGGTCATGAATGGAAAAATATCAGTCTAAGCTAGAAAGGAAAGAGAAGAACCCACAGTAGTAAATCTCTTGGAGGTAACACTGTGTTTCAGCTACTGTTATTTTTCCTGGTCCTCTTTCTGAACTTTTAGGTAGAGAATCGACTGATTTAAAACAGGGTAACTGTTCCTTGGATTCAAGTGAAGTGAATTAGAAAATTGCAGCTATGAGCTCCTAAACAATCTGTTTGAATCTAATGCAGGCAGGGGAATGTATTAAAGGGTGTGAAATCTGACTGTAAAATGTGGTGGAGGGGGAAACTATCAGAAGTACCTGTGTGCAAGTGGGTTGTGTTACTAGAGAAAAGTACAGTATGGAAGCCAGGCTTGCTACTGGGGAAAAATCTCTGATGTGAGTGTTCAGAGATTCAAAGGATTCTGTCCAGGTGCTGTAACTGTCTCTCCCTAGTCTATCAAGGCAAATACTCTTGCTTAGAGTTGTTTCTTTTTCTTCTTCTTTACCAATTATCCCAGGATTTTTTTGTGATTAAACTCAGCACCATTTTGGAGAGGGTTTCTTTTGGGATTGTGTTACTGTGCTTGTTGTGGTGGACAAGTGAAGGAAGCTGAGGGGTAAAAAAGATTATATCAGCATTATCTGGCAAGCAGACTGTAATTTAATAAAAGGATAGGATTGAAGCACTTAAAAAAGCATGGTTTGCTGCTGTGCTGCACAGTGCAGAAGTACATAGCATGTTACATACAGTATTTGTATGCACACAACTGGAGAACATATGCATATATTACAAGTCCTATGTGTGTGGTATGTAGTGGTGCCAAATGTTTGTTCTAGCTGTCTAATTTGGATCATTTGGATATTAACTTTAAACAAGCTTTTGGACACTAGATTATTTCACAGTCTGGGGCACTGGCCATTTTTGCCTGTCTGTGGGAGCAAACTTTGTTGCAGGAAGCTGCTGCTTAAAAACATTTAATATATCAGAATCAAAGTGAGGCCTCTCTATGAACATGCAGTGATATCATCTTACCTACTGTAGAAATTGTTTGCCAGCATGGGCAACTTGAGTATCTCTGCCCAACAGCACAGCAGAAGGCAAAACACACAAATGCAAAGCTAAGAGCAGGAGACATGAAAGTATTGCTTCACATGAGTTGTATAATGTGCCTTGCAATTGACTCTTCAGTTTGGCTGTTGATAAGAAAATAAGTTTCTGCATATGGTATGTACATCCTAATCAGTATGCAACATCTCACAATAAAAGGATTTTGATAAAACACCTACTTCTAGCATCATTTGTTACAGGGATGGGATTTTTTCCTGTGAAACCTATCACAATTCACAAATCTAAGGCAACCACTGCAGAGAAAGAGAGAGAGAGAGTGTGTGTGTGTGTAATATAAAAACTGTAAACAATTATACTACAGACATGTAAATATAAGCATGTGTTTAAAAATGGTATGTATCTAGAAGGAATACAATTAAACTACTCAGTGGAAGTGACAGAGGGAACCAGAGGAGCTTGGTGTTACAGAATGTAATTAATGTACCAGGCTGTTCGGAGGTATATGAAACAAATGCAATTAACCAGCTTGCTGGAACTACAGAAGCAAGACATAATTTATTCTGTTTTTGTCATGGGGAACACAACTAGAGCCTTTGTTCTGATTTAGCCTTATAGGACAAGGGAGCGGGCAGGTGAAGCAGATAACTAATTCAGCACTGGACCACTAATAATGAGAGGAAATTGCCAAAAATAGATGTGAGTCTCTCTTGTTTCATTGGAAGATACTGCAGAGGCAAGGTCAACACTGAGTACATTAACAGGCTTTAAAAAATACAGTTGTGTAATGCCTTGTGGATAGCAAACTGCAGATAAGCTCTTACTTTTTAGCAATGTTGACAATAACTTTGAAGAAACACTGACATTCAGCCTTGGCATGTTGTCACTTTTGCCCCCAAAGATGCATAGTTGTGATGGTAGCACCGTACGTTAACATGGTGCCACCAGTTGCTTTGAAAAAAAGTATTACAAATAAAAGTAAAGACCATTATAATGAAGCACACACACATTTGGGAATAATTGAATTGTTGCTTAGAAAAAACCCTCAAACATTGTCAGAAATAAAACAAAACTTATGTCAGCACCTACTCAATTGCTATATCCCTGTGGGTTTTTTCCCCCTCCTTAAAGGCTCACTCTTAACATACTTACTTGGCCTGAATTTCAAGTGGAGAGAAACATCCAGTAGGGTTTGAGAGAGAGGGGCTATTCTTTCCCTTGCTGTGACATTAGTTCAGTGACTTACAGGTAGCACTACCCAGTGCTATGATGGTGGTGCAGATTTAGGTGGTAATTTTTCTTTATGCTTTTGTTGTACCAGAAAATTGCACTCCTACAGGAGTATGGCAGAAAATGGGTGCTTTTTTTTTTTTTTAATTGTGCTTATGATTTTCTTGCAGCCCTGCCCATATCCTTGTGCAGTCTGCTCAGGGAATAACTAGGATTCCCTCTTTTTCCCTTTGGCAATGAAATTGGGTCCAAATTCCAAAAAAAAAATGAAACTTCTCTTTTACCACAGTGCACACCCAAAAATAAACCAGTTGAAGTCAGGGTTAAAACTGCTGATTCGATGTCATTTTCTTTCACTGGTTTTTCTTTCAAGCTTTAGAAATGATTTGAAAAAAAGCTGCAAAGACTAACAGGAAAGTTCACAACCATTCTAGTTTGTGAATAGCTATAATTACACATGAACATTAAGCCCTGCCCAGTATTTTTGTTGGGCCAAATTGAGCCTTGGTGCAATTCTTTGCCTCAATGGAAGTTGTGACTTTTTATACCAAGACTCAGTTTAATCCATTGTCCCATTGCACACTGCAAATGCAACAATTCCATCTGATTGATGGTGTTAAATAAACATGTGTACAAATAACACTATACAAAGCACAATTTTATGTTCCCATATAATTCTGGACGTACATTTTTGAGGTATTTATAGATATTTTTCCTTATGAAAATAATGGAGGTTCAAGCCTTCTGCCTCCCTTTTTCCTAACTCCCCTTTTTCAACAGTAGGGTTAAATCCGTGGCCTCATCCAGATCACAGTTGCCCATCAGAGGACACAGATTACATATAAAGCTAGAATATATTCTTCCAATGGGTATTTGTGCTGACAGGGTCTTGATCTCTCATGTGGTTTTGCTGTTGATGGATAACCTTTGATTCTGTGGAATGTATGCATTTTAATGCATTAAGAGTAAAGTGCTGTTTAAATATACAGTTTGCCTCTTTCTTTCCTTTACTCTGGTGTTTCCTTCCTTAGGCCCTGATTCAGCAAAGCGCTTATGCACATGCTTGAGCCCCATTGATTCAAATTCCTACTGAAGTTATGGGGACTTAAGCATGTGCTTAAAGTTAATCGAGTGCTTAAGGGTTTAGCTGAATAGAGATGAACTTATGTGCTTGGTTGCTTTGCTAAACTGGGAACTTTATATTTACTTTCTCTACTTCCCATACAGTAATTAGCTATCACAGCAGCGTTCCTGTGCAAAGATAGGAAATGAGAAAATTATCATGTTGCAGTCGCATTTCCAAGTGCGTGTGTAAAAGGCAATGTCTTTTCATAGTGAATTTGTTTCTTTCCTCTTTAGGTAAACTCATCTTGGTGCACAATAAAAGGATATGATACAAGCAGTTATTGTTTTAAATCTCTATCCTACCTCTTCTGCAACAGCTCAGTGGATTGCATGTACCATTAGATCAATCCTTCCAGAAGTAGTCTTCTGTGTAGGGAGCAGGCAGTGTTGCTTCTGGAAGTGTCATTTTAGCAATACAACAGATTAATGGATTAATGGGCTGTAGCCAAACAAGTTGGCAGGCTTCAAAAATCTATTTAAAAAGTGAGAGAGGCATGAAGGGAAATTCAGGGGAGAAGAGGAAAGCGTAGGCTTGTTTATACACTTTCTGAATAGGCCATCCAGCAAGTGCGCTTCTAGGACTCGGCATTCAGGATGGCAAAGAACTGATATGAAGGGTCACAGCATGGCCCAGAGCGTGCTTTGTCCACTGCTGAAATGTTCAGTTTAAATTACTAAATGTAGCTTGATGCATTTTATCAATTCATTACCCTGGAATTACTATACAAATGTTGATCTCTGCTAAATACATTGCTAACAGGTTCAGTACTTTCTATTTTATCCATCCTAACACTGTCAGGTTTTTTTCTGTGATCTCAGCTGGCATGGCTGCTCTTTCTTTGGGTACAATCTGGTTCCCCACCTTCCTGTACACTTGCCATTGCCATAGTTGCTCCATTGCTTAGAAATCATATTGATGTTACTTCTCTCTTGCCAGCAGGCTAGCGTACTGGTGCTCGTTTCTTCATTTCTATGGGAATCTCTCCATTTTGTGTTGCGGAAGAAAGGAAGTATTCACACTTGCCAAATAAATAAATGCTTTATTTGCTCAAGCAGAAATGTTATTCCTTGTATGTGAGTGAGTGTTGGCGAAAATACAGAATATTTGTTCTCGTGGAAAGCACTGTACAAAATCCTTACGCTTGCAATTTTTCCTGGTGCATCCCCAACATATCTTTAGAATTGTGGGTGTGCATGGAATGCAGAAATCTGACCTTAAACCTGACCTCAGAGATAACATTGGGGCAGGAGGTAGGTCCTTAAAGAGGCCCAATTCTGTAAACTTTTACTCATGTAAAGCGATTTGTTTGACTTGAATAGGACTATGTACATGAATAAGGATGTACAAAGTGAGGCCTTATTTTGTCATCTTTGGTTTCAGGCCCATCTTACTTAGCACACACCATGGATAACTGCTCTTGTCCAAAAACAAGAGAAAGTTGTAAATTTCTGTCCTTCCCTCCGGTCCTTTCCTCAACAAACTAATAAGTATAAACAACAAAAGAGGAATAGTTAATGTATAAATTAAACAAACAAGGTCTGTTCATTTAGGACCTGATTCCTGATGAGAATTTTGCCTTGACTTGTAGTAGGACTTTGGAAAGGAGGTGGCTTATTGGATCATAAATAAAGCACTGGTTTTAGTTCAGAATGTGACCTTTGGGAATGTGATTTACCTATTGCTATGGGCTTGGCTACACTTACAAATTTGCAGCGCTGCAGCAGGGTGTGAAAACACACCCTCTCCAGCGCTGCAAATTGCGGCGCTGCAAAGCGCCAGTGTGGTCAAAGCCCCAGCGCTGGGAGCGCGGCTCCCAGCGCTGTCCGTTATTCCCCACAGGGAGGTGGAGTACGGACAGCGCTGGGAGAGCTCTCTCCCAGCGCTGGCGCTTTGACTACACTTAGCACTTCAAAGCGCTACCGCGGCAGCGCTTTGAAGTGCTAAGTGTAGCCACAGCCTTTGTCTTCGTAGCTCTGGAAGACGTGTTATCAGGTATGTGTTCCCTTTTCACCAGGCTCTCAGAACAGAGTAAACTTAGGGTTCCCAAGTGAATAGAATTCTGACCTCATAGACTCATAGACTTTAAGGTCAGAAGGGACTATCATGATCATCTAGTCTGACCTCCTGCACAATGCACAGAATCTCACCCATCCACTTCTATAACAAACCCCTAACCTATGTCTGAGTTATTGAAGTCCTCAAATTGTGGTTTGAAGACCTCAAGCTGCAGAGAATCCTCCAGCAAGTGACCTGTGCCCCATGCTGCAGAGGAAGGCGAAAAACCTCCAGGGCCTCTGCCAATCTGCCCTGGAGGAAAATTCCTTCCCGACCCCAAATATGGCGGCAATCAGTTAAACCCTGAGCATGTGGGCAAGACTCACCAGCCAGCACCCAGGAAAGAATTCTCTGTAGTAACTCAGATCCCAACCCATCTAACATCCCATCACAGATCACTGGGCATACTTACCTGCTGATAATCAAAGATCAATTGCTAAATTAATTGCCAAAATTAGGCTCTTATCATACCATCCCCTCCATAAATTTATCAAGTTTAGTCTTAAAGCCAGATATGTCTTTTGCCCCCACTACTCCCCTTGGAAGGCTGTTCCAGAACTTCACTCCTCTAATGGTTAGAAACCTTCATCTAATTTCAAGTCTAAACTTCCTAGTGTCCAGTTTATATCCATTTGTTCTTGTGTCCACATTGGTACTAAGCTTAAATAATCCCTCTGCCTCCCTGATATTTGTCCCTCTGATATATTTATAAAGAGCAATCATATCCCCCCTCAACCTTCTTTTGGTTAGGCTAAACAAGCCAAGCTCTTTGAGTCTTCTTTCATAAGACAGGTTTTCCATTCCTCGGATCATCCTAGTAGCCGTTCTCTGAACCTGTTCCAGTTTGAATTCATCGCTCTTAAACATGGGAGACCAGAACTGCACACAGTATTCCAGATGAGGTTTCACCAGTGCCTTATATAATGGTACTAACACCTTCTCTTTGCTGGAAATACCTCGCCTGATGCATCCTAAAACTGCATTAGCTTTTTTAACGGCCATATCACATTGGCGGCTCATAGTCATCCTGTGATCAACCAATACTCCGAGGTCCTTCTCCTCCTCTGTTACTTCCAACTGATGTGTCCCCAATTTATAACTAAAATTCTTATTAATTCCTAAATGCATGACCTTGCACTTTTCACTATAAAATTTCATCCTATTACTATTACTCCAGTTTACAAGGTCATCCAGATCTTCCTGTATGATATCCCGATCCTTCTCTGTGTTAGCAATACCTCCCAGCTTTGTGTCATCCGCAAACTTTATTAGCACATTCTCACTTTTTGTGCCAAGGTCAGTAATAAAAAGGTTAAATAAGATTGGTCCCAAAACTGATCCCTGAGGAACTCCACTAGTAACCTCCTTCCACCCTGACAGTACACCTTTCAGTACGGCCCGTTGTAGTCTCCCCTTTAACCAGTTCCTTATCCACCTTTCAATTTTCATATTGATCCCCATCTTTTCCAATTTAACTAATAATTCCCCATGTGGACCAGTGTCAAATGCCCTACTGAAATCGAGGTAAATTAGACCTGTAAGACTTGAAACAAGTATGTGAACATGCACTGCAAACATTGTAACTAATTCTCTCTTTTCACCCCTCTACATGGGCTACTATTCAGAAAAAGGTCTTTGGTTCATTTTTAATTTATGGTCCACAGGCTTAGTTTGCTGAATTATTTTTCACTGGCCTACTGGAGGCAAAGAGTCCAGGCTGAGATTTGAAAGGTTATACAGAGTAGTTTAGGACAGCAAGGTTTTTATGATGTTGCAGATTTGACGCCAGCTTGATTAAAGCCAAGACATTCAAAGTCAAGGGTTGATACTCTGACCGTAATTCACAACATTGAGAGAAAACACAAGGCAAATAATAACAAGCTCTTTGCCTTGAGTTCCTCTTCTGAGTTAATTGCATACTCTATTCAGGACTAGATTGGGGCTTTTGCAGCCACCATTGAGCTAGGTGTGCCTGCTCTGGTGCAAGCTACTGGAGGCACAATGCATTTTTTGGGAAGCATGCTGAGGAGCTGCAATGACTGCACCCTTTTAACAAGTGAAGCATGAGCTCCACATTGTGCTAGATGTAGCCTCTAAACATTAGCAGTATGGAAATAGGGTAGCCATGATCCTATCACACCCTCTTTAAATTTGTGGAGCACCTCAGGCTTCACCAACTCTCTTCCTCCCTTGTACTGAGACTGTGTAGGCACTCAAGTTCTTGATGCCTGCCAATGGAGGGAGTGCCTAAAGTAGGGGAGGGCTTTTTATGGCATCTCTGCTCCACGCCCTGGCTGTGCTGTCATGCAGCCATATGATAGCAGTCAGTCTGGATTTTAATTCTGTAAAAAGAATTCCTCATACAAATAAGTGTGGAAACAATAACACAGAAACTGCACCAAGCACACATACATAATAAGCTGATGGTGCCTGTGTGGAGCCATTATGCTTTAGCAGAAAAGTCCTTATTTAGAATCCATGGACCGTTGCGATTTAAAAATGTTCTGGCAAAAAGTACTAAACTTCTGCATCTGTGATTGATTTTGATCCTTCAGTAAACCAGGTGTTTGTTTATTTGGCTAAATGGTTTCTTTGTAAACTGATTTAATGACAGCTGTTATCTACAGCTTTGCACAAGTTACGGTTTTGCTTCACCAGGTATTGAGTTAACTTTCTCTTTGGCTTTGCTCCTGGGTGGGTTTGCAAACATCCTCCCCCAAGCAAAGGTTGATGTTCAGTTCAAACAAAGCCCAAAACTTATAATGGTTAACTCAGTTGAAGCCACAGAATTTCACCTGATTTTTTTTTGTCAAAACCATGTGTTTTCCATAGTTAACACAAAGTTACCATAGTTCCACAGGAAACCATAAATAGGCCTAGATTTGCTGATAACTGAAGCTCATGAACATTGGCAGATATTTGGGTCAATGCAGTGTGAGTTTTGACAAAGCCTAAAACCCAATGAGATCGTAGGCTTTGAGTTTTCACTATGTATGTTGTGCACAACTCTCCTGGAATAGTGGGAAATGCTACTGCAACTTTAATTGCACATTAAACTGCTAGTTCTTCAATATTTGCAGGGGCAAATGTATTACTTACCATTCCGAGTTTAGTTTGGAGCAAACTTACTGTGAGTGTCATACATCATGAGCGCCCTCCCTGTTAATGAGACTTCATTGTACCTCTTCGGTTCCAACAGACTTCTGCTAAATAACAATAATAGTAATACCCAGCTCTTATATAGAACTTTTCAGCAGTAGATCTAAAAGTGCTATACAAAGAAGTTTGGTATCACAATCTCCATTTTACAGCTGGGGAAACTGAGGCAAAGTGCGCTGAAGTGACTTGCCCAAGGTCAAGAGGAGGCCAGTGGCAGAGCCAGGATTTGAGCCCAGGTCTTCTGAGTCCTAGTCCAGTGCTCTATACTCAAGCCATTGGTCTGACATAGCATTTTTCCTACTCAGTCACGGGGTCATTGTCACCATTCCCCATCTTCGTTTTCTCAGGTGGGTTTAAACGGAGTAACAGTTTTCTTGGCCTGAGATATGGGAAATACACTGTTAGCCTGACATGGCAAGATTCAAAGTACAATCTGTTTTCTTACAGAATGAAGCAACTACCTAGATGATTAAGCCACTATTTCTGATGTGGCACACAGTCTTTTAATATGCATTTATGCATTGCCTGTGCAACGGCAGTGCAATGTGCCAACACGAGTAGGCTTTATCAGTAATGTGCTTGTCATAATTGTACATCAGGCAAATAATGCAAAGAATAAATGGCCAGCAGCAAGTTGTAAAGCACCGTAAGCTCTGTAGTTCACTTCTGTTAATCACTAGCCATTGATTTCAGGAGAAACGGAGTGGAAAAAATTTAACCTTTTTAAAACCAAAATGTCAGGTAACTTGTATCATCCAGCATCTTTCTCCTGCAAAGTGGACTAGAGGAACCCTTCATTCGGGAGTATCAGAGGTACTTTTTTACTGCTGTGAAAATGTCAAGAGTTAAGTCGTAGTTATGAGAAGTATTTTAATGGTGCATCAGAACTGTAATCATGGATCTTAAAGCTGTAATTCCATATAGTTTTTCAAGGTGCTTACGCTTCTATTGCTTCTTCATTGGGCAAAAGGAAAGAGGAGTTTTAACCTGTAGTACTGTATGTTAGATCTGTAGCGGTGCAGAAAGTGTGAACGCCTGTTTTCATGGCATACATTGATTGCTTCAGCCCAAGAGTTATTGTTTTGGAAAGTGGGAGGAGGCGATCCTAAACTGCACACTGTGTAGACACCCTGGACCAAATTCTCTGCTGGTATAACTCCATTCAGATTGATGTTCTTGTTCATTTTTGCAAGTATATGGTTATATGATACAAATGAATTTCAGTGCGTTAACTTGCCTTTTGACAATGTGGACAGTCATCAAGTAGTGAACATTCTGTAAAGAAACAAATCTTGGAGAAAGAGAACCTATAGGTTATCACTGGACTTTCACCTCAAACTATTGCATTTGTAATGTTTCCAGACTGGAGTTTAAGAAATTTCAAGCCAGTCAATAGAATGTATCCACTCATGCAGATGTCTGAACTACAAATTTGTTCTGCACTTTTCTTCTACATGAACTCGTTTCATCTTCTTAAGCAGCACAATGTGGCATGCACCTAATAAGACCAGACAGTTTGTTTTTTAAAATTCAGCTCCGCATAGGATAAAATCCAAGCTTTTGGAATATGGGGATTTTTAAAAAAAATCAGCATACAATCCTATGAGCTTTAAAACTGTACGTTGGAAAATGTATTTCATGTATGTTCGTGCATGGCTGTGTGAAAGAAAACATCTCCAGAAACATAAGGAAATATGTGCAGTTATAGGCAAAAACTGTAAACATAATAATGGGGATTGCTGGAGCATTGAATTAAAAGAAAATGAAATACCTGACAAGTAGGTAAATAGATATTTAGTTAATATGGATTGTTAAGATTCACATAAAACAGAATTGTTTAGTGTTTACTGAATCCTTTTTGACAATCAATCAATTTAGGATCAGATGCAATAGAACATGTGTCTGGCTTTGTATGACCCCGAATTCTTCTGTTCCCCCTTTGAGCAGACAACATGCCTTTTCCCCTAAGTGATCTTGGTTGCTAGGAGAAGTGCAGTGGTCTGGCCGCCTCTTACCCAGCCGTAAAACCAAAGGGTGTATTGAGGTAGAGCGAGGCGCAAAGCACAGTATGGGCCATGAATCATGAGTTGTCTCTAATATGTCCACTTTGTTCCCACTTTTTCTTCAAAAACTTTTGTTTTTACCAATACTGTTTCTTTTCAACCATCTTCTATAAGCCTTTCAGAGAGGGGAAAAATTGTGCTGCTGAGAGACCACTCAGAGAAACAAAAAAAGGGGTTGAGAGTTATTCATGGGGCCACATTAGTGACAATGCACAGCTCAATGAATAGCTTCAGTCAGCTTCCTTTAAAGTTGAGTGATTAATACCTTCAGTTTTTGCTGGGGGTAAAAGGCCCTCAGAAAGGTCTTCATACTGGTTCTGCCAGTTTTCAGCCTAGATTCTGACCACGTTCTATGGAACTGTTTGCAAAGAATTCTCTCAAACTGCAATGTATGTAGCTTTCCTGAGGCGTGTTTTAAGATTTCAAATAGTGGCAATCCGATTTAGTTAACACTAACAGGACAAAATTATTAACAACATGCTACAGTACAATCCTATTTATGTAAAGCCCTTTCATTCAAAACTCTCTGATTTATCTGACTCAATCCTATACCCTGGTGTGAATCACTTAACCAATACCTCCCCCAAATGATCTTTCTAAAACATAAGTTAGCCAAACATTTTTGGATGCCCCTAAAATCTCATGGATAAAATGGTTCATTTCATTGTATGGCTAGACAATGAGATGCCTGTTAATGAAAAAAATGATTTAATAGTCATAATTCAGACCATTCCCACTTTAGTCTGCTTCGTTTGCATAATTAAAATCTCATTACAGTTATCCCAACATTTTTGTGAAGTTCCCTAAGAAAAAGCTACAAAGGTGGTGTCCGAGGTTTCTCATGTTCTGTCCTATGAAGATGAGACCATGTGACTATAAACAATTGGGATTTGTGCTGCAGAGCTGATGAGTGACTGGGATCAGAACAGCCCTATGCATAATTTCTTTACAGGAAAACTGATTGTTCAAGTGCAGAACCATATTGTGGCCAGGGATCTTATTACTAATTTGGAATGGCTTGGCTATTCATTCTCATGACTTGCAGATCATACAGAAATGTAAGGCCAGTGTCAGCGGTGACATATGTGGTGGTGTAAATGGAAAGAATAGTGTAACTTCTACCAATTTGTCGATGGTTGAGCAGAATAGGTACAATTTATTTCTGGGGGTACCAGATTACCTCTAGGTACTGGATTCAGTCCTGGCATAATTCTATGGGATTTGTGCCTGTTCAGGTCAAGACTGAATATGTCCTCTGGGAGAGCTACAGATGACACAGATGTAAGTTAAATTAGAGGGAGTTTTCTTCATGTTACACTCAGCTGTCAGTGGCTTTTCCTGCTAACCACAGAAATTTAGATTGCCATTTACATCACATAAGTACTTCCATGAAGGCAACATATACTTACAGGTTGAGTATGGCCCAGTAAATTGCAATAGGAGCTGTATTGTTTATGTAATCATTTGGCAGTGCAAAAGTAAATCCTAGTGATAATGGATAGATCCTTGTTATGTTGGTTAATTATCTTTATGGTTAGTAGGGCACTGGCTAGCTGACAACATTCAGCTATGAATATTTTGGCCCAAATGATTGCCCAACATCACCATAGGCATCATCCACGGCAGCACTGAACTCCCTTAACAATGAGATTCTCCTTTCTCTTCCTGCAGTCCCCTATCTAATTCACCACACAGCTTCCCACTTTATGCAAAAATGAAGCAGAGGTCCTACAGACAACTACCTCCATCACTACACAATCCTGATTTATCCCCAGAGAGAATTCTTTTCTAGAGGAAATAGTAAATAAAGATTATGTGATCAAAAACTGTAGAACAAGAGAGCCAAATTAATGTTGAATGGGCAACCTTTAATCCTGGCATTTTCTAACTTTTGATTGCTTTGCAACCTTAATGTTCTTCACCATATTATTTTGTGTGTAATTTTCCAGATTTTTAAAAAGGGAAACTGAAGAAAACCAAATTCCATCATAGTGATACCCATATGGTTCATTAGTAGGGTTGGAACCGTTATATCCAACTGTCCTCTGCTACTTGAGTTATCTCTGTGGCTGGTAGTAGGCTGTTATCCCTTATGCTGGCCAGCTCCTGAAAGGGGATGAGATGCACACTTTTGCTGACTGTAGAGAAATGTTGGTGTTATATCAATATAATAAAAACCAGCAGGATCTTATTAAGAGGGATAAGGCAAAGATGCCACATTTATGGTAAATATAATAGTAAAGCAAAAGACAAAAGCAAACAATGTTGTTTTACTACTTATTTCTATCACTACTTATTTCTTATACACACACACACACACACACACACACACACACACACACACACACACATTCATTCACACAATCATTCATTCAGGTTCTGTATAGATGTTATAGTTACCAGACTAGACGTTGCTCATGCCAAGTTACTGGCCAGGTATCTTGGCCATGAGGATGGAGCCGAGTCTGTGTCAGATGCATCTGATGCTCCTGGAGGCTGGCAGCAGAACCATAGACTCAAAGTCCTCAGTCTTTAGAGTCCAGTTTTATAGGAATTTATTCCTATGTCAGTCCATGAGAGTTGCTTCATTCTGCTGTTGCTAAATCAATCAGCAGGTGGCTGGCTCCATGTTATCAAATGTTTGTTTTTAGTGCCTTTGAGGTGTGGTGGGGTGGATTCCAGTTTGCCCTCCAGGGGTCATCTGGTTGATCCCACTTGACACCTTCTTGGGCCAACACTGAATTCTTCAGGCTGGTAACTTCCTAACCATTCATTCATTATTTAAATTAGGCACTCATTCACATACATTCTCTATCTTAATCACATCTATTTCACTGTCTCTTTACCTTTTGGGGTGTTACCAATTTATGTGAGACTCCCTGTCTTTTAACAATCAAAGATAAAGTGAGATGAAAACTTAGAGGGTGGGGGGTCTCTATTTATACACTATAACAGCTACTGTTTTGGCTTACTTCCGAAGAAGTGGGTATTCACCCACGAAAGCTCATGCTGCAAAACGTCTGTTAGTCTATAAGGTGCCACAGGATTCTTTGCTGCTTCTACAGAACCAGACTAACACGGCTACCCCTCTGATACTTGGCTTACTTAGAGTTAATTAATGTTTAACAAGTTTTATACAAAGTATTTCTTTGAGTAGGCTTCACACAGACACAGCTGGTGGCTTGGAGGTTAGAATCACAAATTTACTTCTAACATAAACCTTTAGTTATAAGGCATCAATTAACAATAAGTCATTTTTCATATAAACCATGTCTAATATAAACCTTCTTTAATATCCCTACATTGGGACTAAGAGTTCAATTACAGGTGGGGGAAGGGTGGGGGTGGAGCATGCTGTTTTTGTCCCTTTTCCTACTGTCCCTGTCTGCTAGCATGTCTTTTTTCCTCAGCATATCCCCTGCTGTTCCATGTCCCCCACCTCCTATTGCCCCTCCCTCCCAGTTATTTTCTCCCTCAACAGCCTGTGAGGGAGCAGACTCAGTAGAGACAGAATATTGGGGGAATTTTGCTACCATGCTCTAAGAAACTTTTACTGCGCATATGCAAATGGTGATGTTTCAGAGGTTTACAACTCAGCCAAATATGGGTATTTTTTGCATGGAGATGGCCAAAGGCACATTGCTGACCCTAGGGCAGGGGCAGGCAAACTTTTTGGCGTGAAGGCCCCCACCTCCTATCGGTCCCCCCCGGGACTCCTGCCCCATCTAACCCCCCCGTTCCCTGTCGGCTCCTCTGGGACCCCTGTCCCATCCACACACCCCCACTCCCTGTCCCCTGATTGCCCCTGGACCCCCATCACCCCATCCAACCCCTCCCCTCATGCCTGACTGCCCCCCTGGGACCCCTGCCCCATCCAGCCATCCCTTCTCCCTGTCTTCTGACTGCTCCCTACCACCCCATCCAACCCCCTCTCCTTCCTGACTGCCCTCCGGGATCCCTGTCCCCATTCAACCCCCAGTTTCCCTCCTGACCACCATTCACACCCCTGCCCCCTGACCACCACCCCGAACAGCCCTACCCTCTATCCACTCCCTGCCCCCTTTCCACGCTGCCTGGAGCTGGGCCGTGGCGCTGGAGCCGGGCCACGTTGCCGCTGCCACCACCATGCAGCACAGTGCACTGGGTCAGGCCAGGCTCTGCAGCTGCGCTGCCCAGGAGCTCTCAGCCCCACCGCCCAGAGCATTGCGCCAGTGGCGGAGCAAGCTGAGGCTGCAGGGGAGAGAGGACAGCAGGGGAGGGCTGGGGGCCAGCCTCCCTGGCCAGGAGCTCAGGGGCTGGGCAGGATGGTCCCATGGGCTGTAGTTTGCCCACCCCTGCCCTAGGGTGACCCATCGCAAATTTTCAAGCCCCTGGTTCAAAACATAGAGGAGTCAGAGATTCTCAATGAAATAGTGGTGGTAATTTTTGAACATAGGTAAAAACAATGTATTCTCTCCCCGCACCCACCCACGTTATTCTAGCAAATGGCTGAACCATTTTGCTGCACTTTATGAAAAGAAATTCAGACTGAGGCAGACTCAGGCATAGACATTTTCAGCTCAAATGGTGAAAGTTTCAGGCAACCTTAACTACAGAGGTGCTTGCAGCTCTGCTTATATGAAAGGACTGCAAGGAGGTACTTAAGTCCAAAACAATCTCTGGTGTAACTCTACTGAAGTCAATAGCATTACACTGAGGATGACTTTGGCCTATGAAGTCTCTTAAAAATGTGTACCTTAATATTTTTGGGAGCAAATGTTTATACCTATAGGAACTTGAATTTAATATTGATATTTCCAATGCTGATGAATTAGTATTTGTCACGGAGTGTGGGGGAGTCAGGGTGCTGCACCTCCCTCTTCTGGTGATTCACCATGACTCTCAGCCAACCAGTAAAACAGAAGGTTTATTAGATGACTGGAACACAGTCCCAAGCAGAGCCCTCAGCCAGGTCCCTCGGGGGGGGGGAGGAGGAGGGAGTCAGGGAGCTTAGACCCCAACCATGGGGGGTTCCCTCCGTTTCCCCAGCCAGTTTGAAACTGAAACTCCACTGCAACCGTCTCCTTCCCCCCTCCTCCCGGCTCCTCCTCCAGCCTTTGTCCAGTTTCCCAGGCAAAGGTGTCACCTGGCCCCATCCCCCTCCCGGCTCAGGTTACAGGCTCAGGTGTCATCCCTCAAGTAAAGTCACCCCCTGCTATCCCATCCCCCATGCAGACAGTCCCAGCAAAACTAGACAACATTCCCAGATCAGTCCACCCTGATCCCTACTGCGTCACATCTCTCTTCCCTTCGAGACTGAACTGAGCGGGGTCACTCTGACCAGTGACCTGGGGAAGTTGTGGACAACGCATCTGCTATCATGTTGGCACTGCCCTTCACGTGGATCACGTCCATGTCATAATCCTGCAGAAGCAGACTCCACCTCAGGAGCTTGGCGTTGGCTCCTTCATCTGGTGTAGCCAGGTCAGGGGAGAGTGGTCGGTGTACATGGTGAAGTGTCACCCAAATAGATATGGCTCTTGTTTCTTAAGGGCTCACACCATGGCCAGACAGTCCTTCTCGATGGCCGCGTAGTTTTGCTCTCAGGGTAGCACCTTCTTGCTCAGGTACACGATGGGGGTGTCTCTCCCCCTTTTTATCATCCTGCATTAGCACTGCCCCCAGTCCCGTGTCTGAGGCGTCGATGAACACCATAAAGGGCTTGTCAAAGTCTGAGTTTGCCAAAACTGGGCCACTGACCAGAGCTTCCTTCAGTGCACAGAGAGCCGTCTGGCACTGCTCGGTCCAGACCACCTTATATGGCTTCCCCTTCTTGCATAGCTCAGTGATGGGGGCAGCTATGGAGCTAAAGTGGGGCACAAATCTTCGATAGTACTCCGCCATCCCAATAAAGGCTTGGACCTGCTTTTTATTTTGTGGAGCGGGCCAGTCTCTGATCACCTCCACTTTTGCTGGTTCCGGCTTTAGGTAGCCGCTCCCCGCCCGATGGCCCAGGTAGGATACTTCAGCCATCCCCACCTTGCACTTCTCAGTCTTTACGGTCAGCCCAGCCTCCTGGAGTCGGTCCAGCACTTGTTTAACATGGGACACATGGTCTTCCCATGTTTGGCTAAAGACACAGATGTCATCAATATACGCCACGGTAAAACTCTAAAAACATCCCCTTCAGTAGCTGATCCACTAACCGCTGGAAGGTAGCTGGTACCTCCTTGAGGCCAAAAGACAAGGTCAGGAACTCACAGAGCCCCAGCAGGGTGAAAGAGGCCGATTTCAGCCTGGCATCTGCATCCAGCGGCACTTGCCGGTAGCCGTTGCTGAGATCCATGGTGGTAAGGTACTGAGCTCTTCCCAATTTGTCAAGGCTAGGAGTTTGTCAGGCCAGGCATGCCTGGGGTAGGCATTGGATACAGTGATGGCATTAAGCTTCCAATAGTTCACACAGAACCGGATCGACCTGTCCTTTTTGGGGACCAGCACTACTGGCGAGGCCCAAGGGCTGGAAGACGGCTGGATCACCCCCAAAGCCAGCATATCCCTGACCTCTTTTTCCAGGTCCTGCGCAGTTTTCCCTGTGACTCGGAAGGGGGAGCATTTTATAGAAGGATGCGATCCTGTCTCCACCCAGTGGACAGCCCAGTTAATGTGTCCAGGCTGGTTGGAAAACAGCTGTCGGTACAGATACAGCACCCTGCTGATCTCAGCTTGCTGGGAAGGGGTTAGCCGATCAGACGGGAATTGTTTCCAGAGGGGGAGCCAGCTCTTGTCCCAGGGAATAGATCTACTAAAGCAGGGGTCAGCAACCTCCGGCACACGGCTCGCCAGGGTAAGCATGCGGCCAGCACATCCCTCGGCTCGCGCCACTTCTTGCATCCCCCATTGGCCTGGAGCGGTGAACCGTGGCCAGTGGGAGCCGCGATCGGCCGAACCTGCAGACTTGGCAGGTAAACAAACTGGCCCGGCCCACCAGGGTGCCTACCCTGGCCAGCTGCATGCCAGAGGTTGCCGACCCCTGTACTGAAGGGTCATCTCCCCGCTCCCTACTGCATCACAGTATTGATGTGAGTGCACGATGTTTTTTCTGCGTGGGAAGGTAATGCTGAAAATGGAGTTTGACGTTTTTTAATTACACAGAGCTTAAGAGATTGGCTTAAAATTAAGCATACAGCTGTAATTACAAGACTATTAGGTAAATGAAGATTCACCTGGACTGTGTCCATTTAAATGAAGACAGTTGGCAATTAGCTCAAAGAGCAATGTAGTTAAAGCTATATCCAACAGTAGGCAGCATAGCCATCAACCTGTGAAGAGGTCAGTGCTGTGCCTATAACAGCATGAAGACTAATTATTTCTCTTTAAAATAGAGACTGACTGTCTTCTTACAAAGAACACTTTCAGCATTATGCCTGCCCTGATGAGTAGAGCTTCCAGTATTAGGGAACTGTTCAACTATATGTAAACAAATACACATGGAATAAAATGTGGAAGTAGAAAATGGTCAGACTCAGAAGAGAGTTCTCAGGTTTGCCAGCTGATGTGTCGCTCTTCTGCAGTTTTATTCCACTGTCTTGCCAGGCCGCAGTGTCTTTGCAGACTACTGACTACAGACAGGAAAAACACCCCACTGGCACTAAACAAACGAGGAATAATTCAGGATCCCACAGTGGCATGAAAATAACAGAAAGTATCATATTTAAGACTTCATCTATACATTCTACCTTGGCGAGGATTCTCATTTTCGGGGATGCTCTTTCAAGAGATGTGCATGTGTGAACAAGGCATTTCTAATGTGTATATATGTTTGTGTGTATGGCCTAAGTAGAGGGGTGTGTGTGTGTGTGTGTATGTTTTTATATAATGCCTTTCATTGCAAGGCACTTATCGGCTGACAGCAATGGGATGAAGAAAGGATGGTAGAAAGGACTGTGCCTAGAAGTAAGACTTTGCAGGACTGGGTACCGATATACCACTACTTAGGGCATCCTTCTGTCCAAGGGTCTCCTAGTGCATCACAGACTTTAAGGGCTATAGTGGAAAGTGCATCGTTATTTTCCTGAGAGGAGCCCTTGAAGACGTGCCCGAGAGAGAGACAATGCCTTTTGGGCCTCCCTGTGGAGCAGAATGGAGGAATAATTTGCAATAGTGTATACAGATACAGCACACTCCACCTCTCATGTGCAGCTGACTCCGTTGGTTGGTACATGAGAGGGAAGGCTGTGGAGCCGAGGCTCAGTCTGTTCTCTGCCTACGTCTCACTCAGTTGCTCCCAGAGGGTGCACGAGGTGTGCAGTCCCTGTGCTTCCCTAAACATCCAGAACTGTGATCTAAGTAGGCTGTATGTAGCTCTGCATGCAGGTGAGGAAATTATTATTCCATCCTATCCTCTTGTGTGGCCATCTAAGAATGAGGGATGATCTAGCGCTAAGAAATTAATTATTGACACATTCCTGTCAGGCGGATTCTGTAATATTATTGTTACCTCTATTTTATAGTTAAGGAAACTGAGGTGCAGAGAGGCACTCTGCATTTCTTATTAACTCTTATATAAACTATACATGAGGCTTACTTCACTTGCCATTAAAATGCAGCCACCTCTGGGGTAGAGAACAGCAAATGTTCAGGCGTGCTCAGAAAACCAATGTACTGGTTCAGAATAGGGTATGTAGAATACCATATCTATATATGATTGCAAGGACAATCTTGGTAAATAAAATGTAGTTCCCAGAGTTGGAATTTGGCTGAGAAAGGGATCTCAGTGTCCCTTTGGTTTTTTTAATGTCATTCTATGTTTAATTGCAAGTGGTCCAGACCTTGGCTTAACATTTCAAAGAAACAGCACTCTGGTCTTTAGTGTGTGTGGTGAAGCTGGGAGGTTGATTTTAGTATTGATTCAGTGCAAAGACTGCTACCTAGTGAATCATTAATACCACATCCTGCAGCATCTTGGGTGTTCCTCCATAGTCTTCTATCCAAGTATGACTGTCCCGATCTCCTTAGCTTGAGAGATCTTATAGGATCATAACGGAATGTCTATGTGTGTCTTACAGGCCTGAAAGAACATTTAAAAGTCAAGTTGGCTTAGTTAGGGATTTTTAGAGTTAGCTTTGGAAGCTCTTTGGAAGCAAGTTAGAGTTCAGTAGCAACACAAGTGAAAATACTGGAATGCTAGAACAAAACTGTTCTACCTGTATGTTGACTACTTGGCAAAGGCGGCACGCGAGCTGATTTTCAGCGGCACTCACACTGCCCGGGTCCTGGCCACCAGTCCGGGAGCTCTGCATTTTCATTTAATTTTAAATGAAGCTTCTTAAACATTTTAAAAACCTTATTTACTTTGCATACAACAATAGTTTAGTTATATATTACAGACTTATAGAAAGGGACCTTCTAAAACCGTTAAAATGTATTACTGGCACGCGAAACCTTAAATTAGAGTGATAGGAAATTGTTGGACTTCCATTATAATATGATTAAACTAGATTTTTTTTAAAACCAGAGATACAAATCAGCCTGCAACTTTGGTACATATGACCCCAACAGTTACCCTTGAAAACTGCAAAAATACTGCATTTTTCTTTTTCTTTCTTTTTTCCTCCTTTAAGATGCAAACAAAACCATCACTCACAGCCCTTAAAATAATCCACATGGTATTTAGAGGTTAGAAAGTGTTAAGTGCAAAAAAACAAAAACCCGAACCTTGTTAAAATATTTGTGAGCCTCATTTAAAGGCTGGGAACAGTAGCTGAGTTGTCAGTGCAAATGACTAAACAATATTATCTTGCCTTCAAGGGAGAGATTATAGAAAGTGTTTTATAAGCATTTTCCAAATACATTAGGGTATAATTCAAGGAGTTATCTTCTTGTGGGGAAAGCTGGATCTGAGGAAGTTATAAAATGTTGGAATAGCAGTTTCAGTAAGCAAAGATCAGCCTGAACAAGCTTTAAAGGGCAAAATCACTGAGTTGAAAAATAAATAACCATCTCTCAGACATATCATTACTTTATTCTCCTTCCTTCCAAAAATGTTCAAATGCAGCTATGGTTTTAATAATGTTCTCTTTAAAAGTTGGACTGGCTGTATCATTTATCTTTTCCAGTGAAAGAAGGAATTTTGCTTTGTTTGGGTCTGGTAGGCTTCAACCACAGATAGGGAAAATGGTGAGGATTAGATAAAAAGAACAGAATGCTTAACTCTGAGTGTGTCTACATTTCTGCTTCCCAGTGTGAGTAGACAGGCTTGTCCTATCTCTGCTCAAGCTAGCGTGCTAAAAATAGTAGTATAGCTGGAGGTAGGACGGGCGGTGGCTTGGGCTAGCCACCAAGTATCTAGCCTTGGGTTTGGGCAGGTTTGAACTCAAGTGTCTAGACTGAGCTGCCGCCCACACTGTGCTGCTATTTTTTTAGTGTGCTAGCTGGAGCAGAGCTAGTGTCTGTCTCTGTGCTGGGAAGTATGCTCACAGCTGCAGTGTAGACATATCCATGTGTGTGCATGGCTCAGGAACAATTCCTCTTTAATCCTTCCCAATAATCTCATTTGCCATTATTCTACAGCCAGTATCATAGGGTTTGTCCAAATCTACTTTGTTTAGACCATATGAAAAGGATTAAAATGAACAGATTAGACGTGAACAGATAAGTCATTTATATGATCTAACCAAATATTTAACATCAATAATACTTGGAATCAGTAAAAATCTTACCATAAAGGAAAAAAACACCAACATCATGTTAGTTGTCTGCTGGTTAAAAGTATGACTGACTTTACACATTGACAGTATTCCTGATTATATCATGTTCAGCTCCATAAGAAGAATTTCCTGTCTACCTCTGAGGATCTCACAGAGTTACAGGAAAAGTGGACAGAGCATGCCAGATGGCAGGTATCATAGAATCATAGAACTGGAAGGGACCTTGAGAAGTCATCTAGTCCAGCCCCCTACACTCATGGCAGGACTAAGTATTATCTAGATCATCCCTGACAGGTGTTTGGATTTTTTTAAAGAGCAGATTAGTCAATGATGGAGATTCCACAACCTCCCTTGGCAATTTGAGAGTTTAACCATCCTGACAGGAGGTTTTTCCTAATGTCCAGCCTAAACCTCCCTTGCTGTAATTTAATCCCATTGCTTCTTGTTCTGTCCTCAGAGGTTAAGAAGAACAATTTTCCTCCCTCCTCCTTCTAACAACCTTTTATGTATTTGAAAACTGTTATCGTGTCCCCTCTCAGTCTTCTCTTTTCCAGACTAAACAAACCAATTTTTTCAATCTTCCCTCATAGGTTATGTTTTCTAGACCTTTAATCATTGTTGTTGCTCTTCTCTAGACTTTCTCCAATTTGTCCACATCCTGCTTGAAATGTGGCGCCCAGAATTGGACACAATACTCCAGCTGAGGCCTAATCACCGTGGAGTAGAGCGGAAGAATTACTTTGTGTGTCTTGCTTACAACACTCATACTAATACACCCCAGAATGATGGCTTGAAACTTTTAGACTTCTAACTCTCCATATAAGTAAAGGAGAGTCGGCAAGTAAAGGTTTTTTTTCTTTCATTTTACAAGAACCAAGATTTTATGGCCTAAAATATACCTTTGTAATTACAGGTAGTAGTTCAAAATCACAACTGAGTAAAGAAAAAAAGCAATCTCAAATCAATTATAAATTTTAGGCACTTCTGGAAAAGTATAAAGTTGACTATTTGCATCATAACTCACTCTGCTCTGCAACCTTGGTTGAAAAATCTCTGGAATCCATATACACCTCTACCGCGATATATCACTGTCCTCAGGAGCCAAAAAATCTTACCGTGTTATAGGTGAAACCATGTTATATCGAACTTGCTTTGATCCGCTAGAGTGTGCAGCCCCGCCCCCCAGGAGCACTGCTTTACTGCGGTATATCCGAATTCGTGTTATATCTGATCACATTATATCAGGGTAGAGGTATATTACTGTTGTTAACAATTAACAAATACAAGTGCTTTGTCATTGCCCAAGTGCAGGACTCTCATGAAAGATTTTTGAAACTTCTATTTAATTTTTCACTTCTGGACTGTTCAAACCTACAACTGCTAAGATATCATTAATATCTGACAGTTACTCTAAGGATAAAACTATAATTTATATAGGGTGACCAGATGTCCCAATTTTATAGGGACAGTCCCAATTTTGGGGTCTTTTCTTATATGGGCTTCTATTGCCCCCCACCACCTGTCCTAATTTTTCACATTTGTTGTCTGGTCACCCTAAGTTTATAATGCCATCATAAGCCTAGAGATAGATGATAAAAAGCAGTTTTTCTGAAACAAACATTGAAAACACCTATCTTGTCTGTGACACAAGAAAAAGATTGTCTTATATAATTATGAACTGAAAGAGGTACATTTTCAAATTAGTACTACAACTGGAATCATGACTATGTAGATATGACTGCATTCTATATATTGATGTATAGCAAACATGAAATGTAAAATTAAAAGAGAAAACTAAGGAAGTGGATTCAAGTTAGGTCTCAACAGCTGGGTTTAAAATTGATCTTAGGTCACAAATAAAAAGTAGGGGATTGATGATTCAGTCTGGATTAATTACACTGAGCATAGGACCCACTGTTTGTTTCCAGTCGTTGGGCTGCAAGGGGTAATGTGGTCTCTGGTACAAGTCAGAGCATTAGCAGAGCTTCTCTAACTTGCACCGGTTTATAATGGCTTCCAAGTGCTTGTTACATTGCCTAGGGATTGCCAGAGTGAGCTGTGCCCACTCCCACTGCTTTGCACTGTGGAGGGGCTGGGAGAGAGAGTGACCTAGAATGCACTGTGCCAGCTCTACCTCATTTGAGGATTATGCCAGACGGGGAATCTTCAACTTCCACGTTAAAGCAGGTTTATCCTCCCTTTGTACCACCAGAGTGTGGGCCAGGCTCTGGCCCTTGTTTTCTAGTCTAGTATATTTATTATTTGCATATATGGCAAGATCGCTATAGGATTTCACAAAGTTCTCAATTTTTTAATGAAAAAGGCTGAAGGCTTGAATGCACAGCATGTTGTGGGCGAGGATGGCTGTAAATTGACAGAACTGTGTGGCGAACCTTGCCCTGTGCCTCCTAAGGGACATAGTGCCCCTTGGGGTGTGGGTTACACTTACACAAAGCCAGGTGTGAAGTGGCACTAGTATTTTTGTGCTTTGGTGGGCCTTAAAGTGACTTAGTTTTAAATCAAAGTTTGCCTCAAGCTTATTTTTGATCATTTAATCCAAAATGAATCTTACTTTTTTCCCCTTTATTCAGGAATCCTTATCCCTAAATATGTGACAGTGCACCTTTGGTTGGTGTATTTCAAAAATGCCCACAAATTCAGTAAGCATCTGAGCTGCTTTTTTAAATCTGGTGTCACTGGTGGTTGTTAGACTATTTATAAACAGAAGTGGATGCCTAAGTTGGGGAATCTCAATCAATTGTCATCATGCGTACATACTATTGATTAGGTATCATTGTTTCACCAGTCACCCATCTTTATTAAACATTGTTTAGAACGTTTGGCAAATTTAACCACTGGTATAATAGCACTAATAAACTTTTTGATACGTATGGACATATTTTATACATGTGGGCCTATTGTATTACATGGAAATCTATAATTCAAGGGATAAGAAAAAAGAAGCTGTCTGTATAAAACAAGTTTTTCGTATGTAAATCTGGATGGTTTATATTTATTGCAGATAACACATATGGGTAGATTCTTGGATAAAGTGATGGCCTTTCACCTTTGAGGCCACAGTTCAAATTAAGCCTTTGGTCCTAAGTAAATTGAGATGAATGGTTTTAGTTCTGTCCCTGGTGTAAAGTAGTCTATATTACAAAATCACCATACATCTGTTTTTGCAAACTTGGCATAATTGGCATTCTCATAGGACTGAGCTGGCATTGAAAATGAACTGTTTCTTACTGCTTAGAAAGATGGTCTCTCCAGGTCAGGGTTAAGGTCATTGTCAGGTCTATGAAGAAAATCCAATACTGTCTGTATTTCAAATGTCGTTGAAGGTGCTTAAAGCAAGTGATAGGTGCTCTTCTTAATTCAACATTTTTATAATACAAAATAAATAAAAATGAATCTGACCCCAGGGTTTTACATAGTGGCCCATAAACTACATGAGTTCAAATGTTCACAGGCATTAAAGAGAGAAACAAAGTAATTTATCATGGCTTAGTGACAGTTACCTTAACACTTCCATTATGGCCTTCGGACCTTTATGAAAAGACAAAGACATGGAGAGAAATGTAGACTAGTACAATTTATATTCTTATTTATTAAGTGTGAGATTAAGCTGGAATATGGGGCAGCATGTAACTGTGCTGTCCCGGAAGGAGCCCTAGAAATCTCAGGAGGAGCTCTATTCCTTCCCTGCTCTTCTCTTGCTCCCAGAGGAAAGTAATCTGTGTCACATCTCCATCGGGTGGAGATTTCTTCTCCTGTCAGACTTGTTCCTGCTGGCTGATAGGTTGGGGGCATTGAGCCATGGCTCAACCCATTCCTTGTCAACTTCCAGGGAATGAGCACACATACGTACTTCCCTACTTTTCCCCTTCCTCCAGTTTGACCCAAGGCTGTTTCGGGAGTGGAAAGGAGTCTTTCCAGTGTGGCTGCATTATGACCAGGCACAATCTTCTTTATTTATATTATTGTAGTATCCAGAGCACTCAATCCGATTGAGCCCTCATTGTTCTAAGTGCTGTTTAACCACAAAGCAAATACAGCCTCTGCCCCAAAGAGTTGTTATCCTAAAAAGACAAGGATCAGAGAGAGACTGAGGACACAGAACACAACAAACAGGAAAACTGTCACGGATTATAATACGCACACATCTTTTTAGTTCTCTTCTTAGTCTCCCCACCAGAAGCAGTTTACAAAGATCACGTTAAGAAGAAAACTATCTAAATACAATTGGATTTTATGTATATTATGTTTGAGCTAATCAGGAAAAAAATTCTTCTCAAAAAATTCCAAAGTCAATGCAAATTTTTGAGTTTCCATCAAAATGTCTTGTGTTTTTGTTGAAGGCAGGTTGTCCCCTCAGCTCTCCCGGCCATTCCCCAATAAAAAGAAGAGTTGTTTTTTGTTTAGGGGTTTCTGTTTTTGATGAAAAGTCATTTTCATTGAAAAATGTTTTCATGGAAAACTTTAAATCAGTTCTACATAGCATATGTTTGTTACATGTACATATTTATAAGGTAAACATAAGGAACACAAAACGACAAGAGAGAGACTGTTTTATCTTAATACAATGTTCATGTGTACATAGCACAAAATCCTTTTCTGTTGTGTTCTTATGCTTAGAAAATGGAAGGAATCTGTCTGTACTTTTAATTATAGTGAGGCAGCAAAACAAGCAATTCAGCACGTTTAGTTTAAATCTGAGTAAATTAAATATTTACCATAGGCACTGGGTCAAATGCCATTATGTATTTGACAACATTCAACTTGAGTTTGGGAATTCAGTTTAAAAGAAACATCACATGTGATAATGAACTGGCATCCTATATGATTCACATGAAGTAAACTGTCTAGTTTTCTAATTTCTAGCACTGGTGACTTGATATGATTTTGCGGTAACTATTTATAGGTGAGCAGATTTCATAAAATATATATATCGTACAGGCTGTTACTGTATCATCTGCAGAACATATTGGCAGGAATGGGAGATGGGAGCTGTTGTAAGCCCTAAGTAGCTAAAAGGGATTAACTTTACACAGAGGATTTGCTAATGAAGACATCACATTGAAACATTAAAAAAGAAAAGAAAAGGAGCATTGGTTGTTGCTCAGGAAATCATTTTGCACATTTGTCCTAATAATTTTTATTTTATTTTATGTCACTTGATTTATAATTTTAGTTGAGGTACTTCTGATATTTTTATCTCATGCTGTAGTTGTTAATTGGCTGTGAAAAAACTGTGCTCACTGGGCAGATAGACATGAGAGACAAACCACATAATGGTAATCTCTTGCATTGTTGTTTTACCAATGGATTTTATTCAATGAGGGCTAAATTCTGCCACCTTTCCTCTTCAAATAGGCCTTTTGAAAGTGCTGGTGGAGGGAGTTGAATTATTAACTGGGCTTTGCAAAGCTAAATAAATTCAGATGGCCATAGACTTAGGAAATTAGAAATGCAAGAGCTGTGAAGCAAATAAAAAAAATCATTCTTAAATGTTTTACTCACTTTGGCCCATGCTTTTCTCTGTCTCTACGTTTCTTTCTAGGCATTTATAAGATACCAATTACCCTATCATCTGGGTGTCAAACAGTCTGAAATGTTAGAAAACTAAGCCAAACCCAAGTAAAAGGACCTTGCTCCATATTGAAATGTTATGGGGCTAAGGTACAGATTACCCAACCCCAACCAAGTCTTTCAGTGAAGCTGGGATGATGCATGTGGGGGCTGCTACTACTGTTAAATGGGGGAAGGAGGTAGACATGGCTTGCTGCTTTCCTCAAGTTAGCTTTGGCCTAGAAGATCTATATTTGTTCATGGAACCTCTGCCTCCTGATTACTTCCCAGCTGTCCCTCTGGAGTCCGCTACAGTGACTCAGCATATAGAACTTGGCAGTAAGACCTTTCTGCTTAGGGTTTCGACAGCTTTAGTCCTCTGCAGTGAACCCAGCTTTTTAAGCTGCTTTGGACTTTATTATCACACACAGAGAACCCTGTGATTGGGCCCATTGACAGAGATCGATGCAACTGCTTTATGCTCTCTAAAATGCACTGTATTGCTGTGTAGTAGAAATCTATGCTCACTGCCCTTTATAGGGTTCTCTGTGTGTGATAATAAAGTCCAAAGCAGCTTAAAAAGCTGGACAAAATAAAAAGACAAAATAATATGTATATATTACCACACCTCAGAGATATCATTAATTACTATATATATATATATAGTAATTAATGATATCTCTGAGGTGTGGTAATTCATACATATTATTTTGTCTTTTATGGAAATATAAAGGTGTGACTTAAAGCAGGGCATGTCACTTTGATTTGATCCCATATAAAATCAGACAGGCAGGTAAGTACTGTATGTTTAAACAACTTATGGGTAAACTTATTGCTCTTACCATAATGTGGTCTTTCTAAATACCTCACCTAAAAGGAATTGAAAGTCATGTTATATGTTGGTCAAAACTACTTTCCCCTAGCGTCACAGTAATGTACTGGATTTCACCTGTGCTTAGAGTCACAAAATATTAATGATCTCTGTCTAGGTAAGGAATAGGCAAACAGACACAATTATTTTCTAGAGCTGAAATAAGTGTATTTGTTTACAAGGATAACCCATTAGTACAACTGATTAGTTTCCAAAAGTGACTGGCTTACTTTTTATGTACTTGTCTTTTGGCAATTCTCTGAGAGGCAATTCTCAAGCCACCCTGTTCACAGATCTACGGTGGAGACAATCAGTACTCTTGGTCAGTGGTATTGGCTCTGTCCACGGATATCTGATCTCTGTCATTCAGAAGAAGCAAGGTAATTTCCATCTTCATACCATAATCAAGCCTGAAACTGATCTGACACGGTATCAAGGGAACTTAAAGAATCCAAGTGATTCTAGAGCTTTCTTGAGAGCCCCTCCATAAGTTTGTCCAGAAAGGGAAGAGACAGAGAGACCATTATTCTGCAGAAGAGCCATTTCTTGCTGTTGAAAAATCTTACTTTTGATGATAACCTTTTCCTTGAGAGGATTTGGCCCACTGGCTTCTCTCAGAGAGGGATTAATAATAGCAGACTCAAAAACCTCCCCTGTTTCATTTTACTAGCAATTAGGGGCAAATATTGAACTCATAGGTACAGTAGAGTTGCAGTTACTCTAAGCCATTAGTGAGTGAAACTGGTTGAAACTCGTACTGAAGTGACATATGTTTCCACAGTCATAGATCATGACCACTGATGCAGCAAACTTGGTCCAATTTTTGCTATTTTTTTACTCATGGAAAAAGCAAACTCCTCAGAGTGAGACATACTTAATTCTGCTTCTAAGGCAGATAGTGGCAAGATAGATTCACTAAACTGTTCCCGACTGAATCAGTTCCACTTTTATGTGGTTTCCTGGATATGAAGAAAATTGTTTTAGAACAAAATTCCTCTCTATGCCATAATTAATTGTCTCTTCTCTAGCTGACTGCAGCTGGTGCTCTACTGCCTTCCCCCTAAATTTCAATTGTCTCAAGGCATATTAAAATATGAGAGATTAATTAATGAGGTGAGAATATTTGGGGATCATGACACTGGTGATGGCCAAGAGTAACAGAATATCTTGCTGCCTTATCATGCTCTCAATAGAGGATCCCATTCTTGGCTGTCCGAGATATCTAAAATAAATTTATGATTATCATTCCTCTCATATGGGTGAATAAAATGTTTCCTTCTTCCCCACCGCTGACTTTCAATGGGACTTCAGGCTTTCTGGCAGCTAGGCACTTTTGAAAATTGTGTCCATAGTCTGCAATATCTGGAATGGAATGCAATTTATTTATTCCAAGTTTGCAAATGAAAGTTATATAGGGAAACTAAATATAGGCTTACATTCTCGCTTTTGGGCTTGCTCCTGCACTATTTGATCAAGCAAAACTTTTATTGACTGTAGTTGCACTTTTGTCTGGGTAAGGATAAGGTCCATTGGGTCTAAATTTAAAACCAAAACAAAATAAAATGCAGCCAGGCCTCATGTAAATTGCTTGTTAATGGTCTTCTAATATCCTAACTTGTTGAAAGAACATCTTAGTAATACCATGTGTCCATTACATATGATACTTACTATGGGATGAGAAGTTTCAGAATCGAAACTTTGACAACATAGGAAACAAACCCCTAACACGTTGCTTTCCTTGTTTTCAGTCTGCAAGCGAGTGGCAGTGCAGTTTATAGATTCTAGCCATTCCAGGGCTAGAAGGAACCATTGTGATCATATAGTCTGGCCTCCTATATAACACAAGCCATAGAACATTCCCAAAATAATTCCTGGAACATATATTTTATAAAAAAGCATCCAGTCTTGATTTAAAAATTGTCAGGGATGGAGAATCCATCACAACCCTTCGTAAATTGCTCCAATGGTTAACTACTCTCACTTAAAAAAAAAAAAGCCTTATTTTCAGTCTGAAATTTGTCTAGCTTCTAAATTTTTCTCCAGTCTTTGGATTGTGTTATATCTTTCTCTGCAACATTGAAGAGCTCATTGTCAAATATTTATTCCCCATGCAGTTACTTATATACTGTAATGAAGTTACCCTTAAACTTCTCTTTGTTAAGCTAAATAGATTGACAAGGAAAGTTTTTTAATCCTTTAATCGTTCTTGTCGCTCTTCTCTGAATCCTCTGCAATTTATTAACATCCTTCTTGAATTGTGGGCATTAGAACTCGACATAGTTTTCCAACACCAATTGCACCAGTGCCAAATTCAGAGATAAAATAACCTCTCTACTTCTACCGTTTCTGCATCCCAGGATTTCATTAGCTCTTTTGGCCATAGCATCACTTTGGGAGCTCATGTTCAGCTGATTATCTACCTCAACCCCCAAATCTTTTTCATAGTAACTGCTTCCCTGGATAGAGTCCCCCATTGTGTGAATAAGGCCTATGTTTTTTAGTTCTAGATGATACATTTACAATTAGCCATATTAAAGCATATATTGTTTGCTTGTGCCCAGTTTACCAGGCAATCTAGATCACTCTGAATCAGTGACCTGTCCTCTTCATTATTTACCACTCCCCCAATTTTTGTGTCATTTGGAAACTTTTTTGTTTTCTTTTTTTTTTTTTTCAGGTCATTGATAAAAATAAAAAAATAGCATAAGGCCAAGAACTGAAACCTGACTCACAGGATCCCACTGGAAACATGATTCTCCATTCCATTTATAGTTATCTTTATCAGTTTTTTTGTTTTTCAGTTTTTTTAATGTTCCTGTACTAATTTTTTTATTTTTTTTTTTTTTTTTTTTTTTGTTTTGTACCAAGTCAAAATATATTATGTCAACACTATTACCTTTATCAACCACAATTGTAAACTCATAAAAAAATCAAATTAGTTTGACAGGTTCTGTTTTCCATAAACCCACGTTGATTTACATTAATTGTATAACCTTCCTTTAATTCTTTATTAATTGAGTCCTGTATCAGCCACTTCATAATCTTTCCTGGGATTGATGTCAGATTGACAGTCCTATAATTACCTGGGTCAGCCTGTTTACCCTTTTTAAAAATCTGTCATAATCATATTTCTTCGAGTCTGTTGGAACTTCTCCAGTGCTCCGAGACTTACTGAAAATCAACATTAAAGATTTAGTGAACTTCTCACCCAGCTCTTTTAGAACTCTTGGATGCATATTATCTGGACTTGCTGATCTAAAAGTGTCTAAGTTTAGTAGCTTCTGTTTAACAGTTAGCCAAAGATCTGCACTGAGAGGCAATATCTTACTTAAAACTCACTTAAAAATAAAGTTTCCTTCTTTTGTTCTTTCTTGCTGGTACTATCCTCATTGTTTGGTCTGTCAAGAAGAGATTCCTCATGTGAGCAATACCTCATTCTAAGTGCTTTTTCAGCATATTGTAGAACAATGTGGAAGATGAAAAAATGGATAGACTAAAAAATAGGCAAAACAGTATCTAGATATAAAAATGTATGAGATATTATAATCTCTGGGGATGCACTGACTTGGAGTAGGGGAGGCTTTGTCCTTGGACTTACTATTTGTTATACAGGAGGGATTGAGGGGAAGCACTGATTATGAGTAGTCTTTTTTTTTTCCAGTGAATAACATTTGCTGGGTTTTATTTATCTTAAAGGGTTATGTTTGCTGACAGTAGATTCTTTGTCTTTTTTTAATCAACTTGTTTAATGTCAAGAGAGCTTCAGATTTAATTAGATGGCTATTTTTGTTTGTTTGAGGAATAGAGTGGTGACAGTAGAGTAACATTTAACCCTGGAGAACGAGATAGAGGAACTATGTGCATTTCTACAAGTAAAAACAAACAAACCAAAACTAGTATTATAAAGAAATCAACATTCATTATACTGTGATATTTGTTGTATTTTCTATATATGGAATAGGAACTATTGCAACTACAGTATAGTGTCTCAGACTGCAACATGGCAAAGGTTGCTTCCATAGTGGTGATCCCTGCGGTAGTGTATGAAGGCATTATAGGGTATCGATTGACCTCTCACCCACTTACAAGGTAGGGTAGAGGCCCAGTCATTCTATTTGGTGGCAAAGGTCTGAGCTTACCACCATTTAAGTCAGTTGCGAAACTCCAGTTTACTTAAATAGGTGCAGAAGTAGGATCAGAATTTCCGGAACAGCTTTGTCACCAACTAAAATAACTTGTGATATCATCAACTTCTTGAACATCACAAGAGACGTAATCTCCATAAACAAAATGAGGGGCACAAAGTTGAACCTCTGAACCTGATGAGCCAGATCCTCCGGCGGTGCAAAGCTGAACAGCTCCATTGAAACCAATGGTGCGATGCTGACTTACACTAGCAGAGAACTGGCCTCATGTTTATTTATATATAATAGTATCATCACCCCACTGGCAATAATATGATTACTCCATTGTGATAAGCAGTTCTGCCTTTGGCCTCGCAGGAAGTATTAGGAATACGGGCCCATCAAGTGAAGCAACTCCAACAAGACAAATATCCATGAAAATGTTGACTGAATATTGAGCAGGAAAGGGGAATAAAAAGGGTGATTGGAAACAAATGGTTAGAAGAGAGTGTATGGTATGCTGAAATAAAAATAAAATGTCGTTTGTGCTTTCCAGGGCCACTAAAGATGGGCCCAAGCTTAACAATTTGGATATGGATCTTGAACATCAAAAGAGTGTGACTTAATTCAGGCATAATTAATAAGACAAGGAAGTGATCTGGGAATTTCCATGTTGTATATTCTAGAAACAGTTGTTAAAATTGTGAAAGCTCCTTTTAGATATGTTAATCCTTTTGAAATAGCACTAAATACCTAAATCATGAGGAACAGATGTAAAGGGCGTCTCAGCTATTTTTGTGCTGAGAAGAACAGAGGTAGCATATTAAATATTTAGGGATAAATCCAGCTAAATCTGTTCATATCTGTGTGGGTGTAATGAGGAGGAAAAGTGTGTAAACAGCCCAAAATTTGTTACAAATATCAGTGCATGCAAGATGGACATCCAGACAATATCCTGCTAAGAGGCATAAGAGTGCACTAGCAGAAGCACATTGCTAATGTACTCTGGCAACAGGAACGTGGTGTGAAGGCAAAGGCATTTGATTGACCCAAAATCCAGCAAGAGCATCAACAGGAAGAGCAAGATGCTGCTACAACATCAGTGAATAGTGCCCGTAGCTTGTAGTGCATTCAGCTGTCCTCATACATGATATCCTGGCTAGAAATGACAGGATTTTTCTATTCCTTGCATGCATCTGATGGCAACTGTGAGTGTGTGTGCTGCCCACACTGTGTTGATCTTAAGTGTATAACCCAAGTATTTGGCTCTGTAATGTTAAAATACATCTTCATTAAACTTAAAAAACAAACTCAGGAAAGATTGATGAAAACAATATCTAACAACAGTTTTAATGTGAACGTATTGCAAGATGGAATCTTGTAAACAATATAAAATATCAAGAAGGTTATACCTACTGTAACTCCAACAAAATACCAAGATCCATTCTACGTTCCCCAGTAATTGCATTTCTTGTTAGATAGGGAGAAAAAATCACATGTTCAAGTATAGGGGACCATTTTACCCTTTTCTGTTACATTAAACGCCTTTGAAAATCAGTGTTATCGGTTTTGCTCTGAAAGAACACATTCTGCTGCCTGTGATAATATCACTTCCTAGAGATAGCAGCATTAGGGAGAGGCAGAAGATAACGTTAGTAAATGTGTAAATTTAGACTACATGAAAACGTTCATTTTAAAGATCATCCAAAACTAATAATTCTGCACTAAAAGAGCAGAGACAATAATGATGCTAGCTTAAAGAACTCAAGTGAGGACAGTTATGCAGCTAATAATACAAAGGGATCTAGAGTAGTTTACAATATAGCTAGGAAATAAAATGGGATCCAACCCACAATATCAGTAATCAAATCCTATGCTTCAGGAAGAAAGCTTACAGAAGTAGAGCATACACAAAAATTAGTTAGTTATGTTAGTGTTTGACTTCTGTAACATTAACACTGCAAGAGGCAGGGTATCAGACCCAATGGACCAATGGTCTGATCCTACATAACAAATCCAAAATGCAAATTAAAGCAACTGGGGGAGAATAATCCATAACAATTCCATCCCCTTGAAAAATTAAGTTGAGACTTGAATTTTGCAGAGTCTTTATGCTTTCTGAAAAGGGGTGAATTTAGTCTTGTAATACAAGGGCATTTCTAGTGTCAGAAAGAAGCTCACAAGCTAGAGAGAAATCAGAGAAGACAACAAGAAAGGAATGAGGATTTGTAAGGTTTGTGAAAATGCGAATGTGTTATTGACTAGTCTGTAAATGAAATGGTAAAGCTGATAGAACTGTCACTATTAGATGGGTACTTATCTCAAGAATTTAGGCTGCTTCTTCAATATTCCCAGGCAAAAAACTCTGTTCAGATGGAGTTAAGACTGATAGTACATGTCAGCAATTTTGGGGAAAATATATCACAGTAACACTGAAACAATTTTGTTTTTTTGGGGGAAAAAAAGCATTACAAACTTAGGGCTTGTCTTCACTGCTGGGGTAAGTCAACCTAAGTTATGCCAACTCCAGCTACTTGTATAATGTAGCTGGAGTTGACGTAGCTTAGGTCAACTTACTGCGGCGTCTTCACTGAGCTGCGTTGATGGGAGACTCTCTCTGGTCGACTTTGCTTTACTCTTCTCGGAGAGGTGGATACTGGAGTCGACCTGAGTGTGCTCTGCCATCAATTTAGTGGGTCTTCGCTGCGCCTGCTAAATCAATACCCATTTCATTGATTGCAGCAGCTTTGATCTTCCTGCCAGTGAAGGCAAGCCCTTAGGAAGTTCAGAACTAGCTTAAACTTAGGGTACGTCCAGACTACCCGCCGAATCGGCGGGTAACGATCGATTTTTGCGGGGATCGATATATCGAGTCTCATCTAGATGCGATATATCGATCCCCGAATGCGCTCCCGTCGACTCCGGAACTCCACCGGAGCGAGTGGCACGGACGTCGATCCCGAGCGGTAAGTCGGGATAAGATGCTTTGACTTCAGCTACGGTATTCCCGTAGCTGAAGTTGCGTATCTTACCTCGACACTGCCCCCCAGTGTGGACCAGGCCTTAAATGAAGTTGAAACCTGTTAGTGCATGGAAATGCACAGTTAAAATGCAAATGTAAGAGAGCTGTAAGTGTCTACCAGTCTTTCAAGGGTGTAGATATTGTAGCAGAAGAGGTGCTGTTTAGGATGGCACAATTGGGTATAATGAGGTGAAATTAAGCAAATGAAAATTTAGTCTGGAATTCAGTGAGGTCTATTAAACTGTGGCATAATCTCCCAAGGGAAGGGGTTTGTCATTTCTTGAGGCATTCAAAACTAGACTGGATAAAGCCATATGATCCCGTATTTGTAGATTGATGGATGAAAAGATATAATAGGCATTTTTTAAAAAAATCTCTAATTTCTATAATCCACTGCAATTAATCCAATTCTTATAACCAGTCACACTCAATATACCCTGGAAGATTATTTTGGGAAGAATATTTTAGATAGTATTATATCCAAGTTTAGAATAACATTGCACAGTAATCAAAATCATTGTCAGGTTTCTGCACCCTAAAGTAGGTAGAGATTGGAATAGATTGTCTTTAGAGCTGTTGCTTTTAGGAAAGAAAAATTGGACTGGGTTGCTGAATATTGGCTGGATTTTTTTAAAATAGGGTTGGATGATTTTCTATCCATAAATAACATCTGTTGCTACATAAGTTAAAATGTGGAAAGGTTAATCAAAGCTCATGTTTCAGGATGTAATCTGATCACCTGGAGGTGATTATGAGAAATTTTGTCCCTTGTACAGCATTGTACAACTGCTATACATTCTCTCTGTCTCTCAACCCCCCCCCCCCCCCAAGCATGATGCCAAACTAGATGGAAGTATGGTCTGATCCAGTCTGGCAAATCCTTTATTCCTCTAGATTTTTCTACAGTGATTAGACTCCATTAAATAGCCAAATAAGCCATGCTAATCAATATGTTGCTTATTGTGGGAAAAACAACATATATTCTATATAAAATGTTATGATTTCAATGTAAACATTTGTTAAGTGGAGTGGGGGACATGCAAAGACATTATAACAAAGGTAGGTTTAAAAAATGACCTAAAATAAGTTAGCGGTATGAACTAAAAGGGGTTAATACATTGCGTTTGGCAAATGATTTGTAATTTTCCTTAATCATTATAAGTATACATGTTTTATTAACAATTTTACTTAGCGTTTAATACACCAGGTAACTGTGCTCCATTATTTTTAGACAGATACTGTGTGTGTGTGTACGTACACACATAAAAAGAACAAGGTGAAATTAACATAAAAGTGATGCTTCTACTTTCAGAAGGATAATTGTATGGCACTGCAACACCAGAACTATGAGGTGAAAATCTAGGTGATGCCCTTTTATTAAAGACTCCCCCACCCATAGAATTGAAATTTAATTAAAACAGATTCCTTTATCCTACAAGCAGAAAAAAGGTTCAGAACAACACATTCAGGAATGGAAAGACCAAGGGAACAGCATGATTAATCTGAAGCAAAAGTAAGGAAGTCTTTCATTATTCATCAGTTAATGACAGTTAGGAGCAAGCTGCAATGTTTCGATAAATGAGCGATGTAAAATGCTACTGTGAAGCAGCCGTCTTCCCCTCAAACTAGAACACAGGACTCAACTGAGTCCTGAATGAAAATGCTAATTCCACATGATTAATCCTTTCTTCTTTTCTGTCAACATGAATATTAACTAACTTCCTCTTCAGTATCACTGTTAACTTGTACTTCGTTTATTTCTGACTGTTTTCTTGGGAATATACAGCTTGACCTTAACACTTAGGATGACCTTATTGTGTCTGGTTTGAGCCCATTTGAATTGCACTTCTTTCTTTTTTCAGTTATTTTCATCATGTTAAAAAAAAAAAAGAATTGTTGGATTGCACTGGTGTACTGAATTGCACTGATGTACTGAATTGGGCATAAGGTTTCATCCACTGGTGTACAATCTGTAAGGAGGCTAAAAACTGAACTAAGAAAAGAGGAGAATGTTTCTGCTTTAATACAACACATTTTCAAATATTTGTGCCTAAGCTGTATTCCCAAAAACTGCCACTTTTGCAAACATACAGCCTGATCCTGATCTAATTTGCACTGTAAAAACAAATAATTTTACAGTATAAATTTAGTCTGTGTGGGAAGGTGACCCAACCTGATTTGTATATGTAAGTGCCTGTTTGGCATTTCTTATGGTGCAGTAGATGTCCATGTTTGAAAATTTGTCTATAAGCATCTACAAATTAAGGCTATTCCCAAATGAGACAGTCACTCTGTCTCCCATTTCGGCTTTGTGTAAGTATTAAGAATTGCAGAATAGTTAATGAGATGGTCATTTCAATTTGCCTTTATCTATAGAATAGAGATACAATATTAGATTAATACAGATATACCTATTAAAAAAAAAGATTAAACAGTCATGGTATACATGCAATGCATGTGTTTCAGATAATACCTTTTTTCCTTTGCCCTCCATCAGAGCCCTCACCTTCACATACAGTTTCCCCCTTCATTCACCCCAGTTCTTGATCCTGTATAACACCAGCTCTACCTCCAGCATAGAAGGCCTGGGTGCCTTCTGTGCTGGAGGTAGAACAAGTCAGCATAGCTCCTCAGTTACCAGGAAGAACGATTGGTGCTGATGTCCATGGTCTGGAATGAATGAGATCTCTACAATGTTCACAACCCTTTTCAGGCCAGTAGCAATGCAGCAAATTCAATTCCTCAACTTGGAATTCAGTTTTGAATAATTTGATCACCAATTTGGCTGCCTACATGCCCATTTGAATCACAAAACAAACAAACCCATAATAAATAATAACCTAGCAGTCAATTTTCAAAGGCAGTAGGCACCTACATGCCTTTCACAATCTACTCCTAGTCTAAAAGTAGTCACACACATTTCAACAAAAAGAACTGCAGATAGTGATGAGTGTCTAAAGCATCTCAAACTATGTCATATGAATTTTTTCTCAGACCTCTCTAACTATAAAATGTCTGTATTTAAGGCATATATATTCAGGAAATACCCCTATTTAGGAGAGTACTTATGAACTTGCTTATCTTTAACCGCAAGCTTAAGTCCTGTAAAATTAACCATGTTCTTCCTGCTTTCGTGAATTAGAGGGACTTAGGCATCTGCTTAGGTCCTTTCCTGAACTGGAGGCTAAATGTACATTAGGGTGGTAAAAATTCCTTTTGCCATGTTTCAGCCTACAGTTTCCATGAGTTCTGTTATAAACCTTTGAGAATGGAAAATATGACATAACCATCACTATTACACAAGCATGTATATCAGGAATATAGCATGCTTTTTGAACACAGATTTAAATGAGACTGTGCTGACTTGATCATATTAGGCATATGCCACATATAGTGTGGCAAATAGCTTCTGATTTCCTTTGGTCAGTATTTCTTTTGTATTCCCACAAAGCTCCTTGGTTTTCCTGCTCTTCCTTGGGTCTTGTATTAATATGTTGTTTGATATCTATATCTAAGTACATTCATTATGCTGGTGATATCCTGTATGTAAAGGTCTACCATTGTTGGAATGCATAGCATCATTTTGAAAACCACTAAGAGATTCAAGCAGATCAGGATGCCTGGATTTTATGCCTGCTCATTAAATGGCACTTGTATGGAGATTTTTACACCTCTATTCCATAGACAGCTGAGTTTGTTTCTTTTCAGCATTAAAAAAATAGTTAGATCTCCTCCATGTTTAGGTCATTGCCATTTTAGTGAAGAGTTGAATAAATTGTGGCATCTAGGCAAAGGATGGGGGGTTTTGTTGTTTTATTGTGATAGCACCTAAGAGCCCATGGACCAGGACTCCATTGTGCTGGGCACTGTACAAATGTGAAGCAAAAAGAAAGTCTCTGTTCCAAAGACCTCACAGTTGTAGGGGAACCATCCTTTAAAAGGTAGGTATTGAGAAGGAGTTTGAAGGAGGAGAAAGCAGTGGCCTCACAATGAGCTCACAGGAAAAAGTATAATATATATATATATATATATAGCACAAGTCTATATATTTTAGAGGTAAGTTTAAATCATGAGATTTGCATCTGGTTTTTGTACAAATGAAAACATTTGCCAGTCAGTGAATGTTCTTGGTCAGTAAGTGTAGTAGATCCATTACCTATAGAAAATGAGGCCCAGGTTAGGGGTTTACAGATTGTGTTTGAGTCCAGTTCCAATTCTTCCCCCCCCAGTTTGTGTGTGTGTGTGTGTAATATATATATGTTCTGTGTTTGTACAGCACCTATCACATTGGGGTTTTGGTCCACTACTGGGTCTCCTAGGTGCTATCACAATACAAACAACAATAAGCAACAACAATGGATTGCTCCCCATCCTTTATGCCATTCTTAGATGTCTGGTTTGTAGTCATATATATAAACCATTGTAGGGTATATACGGAGCCCTATGTTTTGTATTATCTTCTCTGTCAATCCTCTTATCTTGCATGGAATGTGTCCTCATGCTTCTCTTTGTGGATAATAGTGCTGAAATTAGGCTGGGTGGCATTATTTACCTTTTCTCCTGATAACCATGTTTCCTACCAAAGGGTCTTTTCTTTAGGAATGAATCCTTACATGAACTCCCTGTTACTGTAATGCTTGAAGATAAAAATAAAATTGTAACCTTGATACACAGTAATGGCAATGAGGAGGCACATTATTCCTCGATATTCTTATTTCTCTGCTGAATAAAATTGTGATTACATCATCAAAGCTACCTGACTCAGAGCTTCATTCTTCTTCTCCATCAATTTTAATGAATAAAAATAGCATTTCCTTTTGAAACCTCCTTACCCCATTCCCTTTATTGCTAATCCCTCATTTCAGGACCAATTTAGAAAACTGTTAAATACATTAAATCTATCGCCATCTTGCTTCTTCTAATGACTTTGCTACCCCTTGCCAGAGTTTGACTGACTGCTTCTGGATTGTGTCACTGCAAGTGCTCACAGATGATGATGTGGATGTTTCCTGACTTGCATTTAGCAGTGAAGCAGAATTTACTGCTGGGGAGTAGCAGGTGGAACAGGAGCAACAAGAAGAGATTAGATGTTCTAGCGTTAACAAAAAACTAAGTGGCTAAAAGCAATGCAGTAGATGTAGGCTGGGATTTGCAAAGCAGCTCAGTGGAGTTAGGCATCTAGTAATATACCTTCATTTGGTACAGTGTGCCACACGATATTAGTTAAAAAAAATTAATGCAAATTAGCTTGGATATCAGTGTCATCACATGGACTAACAATTGGCTGGATGACTGCAAATATGGGGTAGTGATAGACAGCAATGTACTGATTTGGAGGAAGGTATTGGTTGGCTTGTCGCAGGGATCATTTTTTTGGTCTGTGTTTTGTTAACATCTTTGTTAATAACCTGGAGTTGTGGGTAAAGTGCATGCTAATTAAATTCACAGATGACACTAAATGGGGAGGTGTTGTAAACATAGTGTTACCAGAGTTTCTTGTGGAAAAACTGGACCACCTGTCATGGCAGGCACATGGAGGGAGGCTTTAGTAGGTCTGAGGGAGGGGAATAAGCACAGAAAGGCTTGACGGGTTGCTGGAGGGGAAAAAAGACTGCCTACTCTTCCCTCTCCTTAACCAAGCATAGCCTTCCTCTCCCTCCCCAACATTCTGTGGCTGGTCAAAGGTAGCTGGTGAATTTTTCAGTGACCTGAGGATGTGGAATACTGTAGATACAGAGTTGACCTTCTGGGTCAACCCCATCCTCAGGTTGTTGAAAAATTCACTAGCTACCTAGTAGGGGGAAGGCTAAACCTACTAGCCAGTACTGGAGGAAGCAGAAAGATTTTAAAAAACACTTTTGCATTCCTCTAGGTGTACTGAATTCTGCTCCAACACAGCTGGGAACTGAACTCTCTATATATTAAATTTAAACTATACATGAAACCTCTAGCTAATACTTGATAATGTTCCTATCTTTGCTTTTTCTTTTTATTGTTTGTTTTTAGCAGTGTGGGTTAGTGGATACAGAACTGGATTGACTCTTGGGAGACCTGGGTTTTCTGTTCATGGCTCTGCAGGGTGACCGTCAACAAGTCAGTTTGTTTCTTTGTGCCTCAGTTTCCAGATCTGTAAAATGGGAATAATTACACTGACCGCCTCTGTAAAAAAAATTTTTATTCAAATGATGGATGAAAAAGGACAATATACATTTAGGTATTATTATTATTTAGTAAATGCTGTCCCTGCTGTTGTCAGCTAAAATCACTGTCCAATTTATATATAAGGTGAAAGCTTAAATTACTGAATCCATTACGTGTGATGATTGAGCTCCCCATAGGAGTGAAACTAGTGTGCATACTAACCAGAGTCTACTTAATTTATCACTTGTGTTACAGAGCACAACATGCAGTCATGAAAATATTATCTTCTTGTAAGTATTTGTTTTGAAATGTAGCTTGGAGATATTTTTTTCCAAAGAAATCTAGAGCTATGTCATGCTGCAAATTCAGTGGCAATGACACCAAACACCCTGCAATCCAATACTGCACATAGATTAGACTTTTGGTATGTATTTAGTTGTAATCCAGTTCCATATTTGTTACCCCAAACAATAGGTGATCCAGGGTGTAATGTCCATGTGACAAATGATGAGCAGGGTGCGCTGTCTTCATGGAACTTTCCACTCTTGGCCTGTGTTTTCTAGGCATCTTCCCTGACAGTGTTATGCAAATTAACCAATTAATGACAGACAAAATGGCCTTCCTGCAACACCATGTTTGTAATAAGAAGGGCAACGCTGTAAGTCACGTACTATTCAGAGAGTTCTGTAGGCCACTGCTAGGGCATGATTAGCCTGACTGTAGAAGACAATTGCAGAGGCATCTGCTCGGTTAATTTTGAGAGAAAATTTACCAGATGGAGGCTGAAGATTTAAGTGATTAGAAGGTAGTAGATTGGAATACAAATTGGATTAAAAGAAATTAGATTGATATAAATCGAATTGAGTCACAACAGTTTGTGTTGTTCGTACCAAGGGGCAGTGGATTATGGGAGAAGCAGATGCTCCAATGAGATAGGAATTAATGTGGCTTTGACAGTCCATCTGGGAAGGCCTGAATATCGAGTATATCCCTAATCTCTCTCTCCATTTATCAATGCCATAATGTTAATTAGTACTTCATTCATTAAGTTACTTACAGAGGAAAAAATCTCACCCCTAGCCCCTCTCTGCTTGAGGATTTGTTATTGTGCCAAGAAATGGAAATCTCTCTTTAGCTGAGCTAGCTACAGTTGACTGTTATGTTAGACCTGTGTAATATTCCTCAAGCATGCTGCTGCTTTTGGCATGCATGAAATTTATTGGGCTTTGTTTTGCAATAAATTTGCCTTCATAAATCCAGCTGCATAGTTATTTGAAGTCCTGTCTTGATCCCCAAGAGGACATCAATCCCAAGGTACTAGTAATAAGCCCCCTTTTCACAGTTTTAATAAGGTACTGTATATACTGTACTGTATGTAGTTGAGTAACATTTTGTTTTATGGCCACGATGTAGCTGTGACATTAATGATGAGAGGCAGATTCTTCCTTGAGGCAGGAAAACAAGACAGATTTGTGTGTGTGCATGAGCACTCTGTTGGAGAGAGTTATATTTATTGCACCTGAAATGTCTGATGTTGGACTGGTTTGTCCTAAAATCTGGAGAGCCTGGCTGACAACAGCCCTGTTGACTTTTAAATAGTTCTTTCATCTCACCAGTGTTCTAGAGGATGAATGCTTGCTTTGAGCCTGAGATACAGCACAAAAAGATAACTTTGTGTTCTTTAGATGGGAAAAAAAAGCCCGAAAAACACTATTTTAAAATGAGAAATCCACACCACACTTTGATGTGATTATGATTATTTTCTAGCCACTGTCTTCCAGTACTGAATACAAGGTGATGAAAAGAAGAGCATTCTTAGTAAAGGCACAAATCAGTCTTTTTTTTCCCCACTGCACATAAGTGTGATGCAGTAAGGTGGTGCCAAGCTATTTGCATATAATGTGGATGCTGGCACACAAGGGCTGCATGTCAGTGTGAGAGTGGTATGAACCCTTTAACATGTCTGTCCTTTAAAAAAAAAATTAAATAAATATTTGACCTGTTGTCCAATTAAGCATGTAAATGGACCAGAACAAACTAACTATAATTCTAAATGACCTTTCTTGCATCTGAATTTCTTTAGAAAAAGAATCCTAAATAGATTTGAAAATGTCTTGTGCTTTACTGACAGAAGCAAGTAAGGCCACAGATCTTTACAAACACATCAAACAGATTAATGTATGAAATAACCTTCTGTTTTGTCATTGAAGTGTGGAAGCTCTGAGGTATTTTCTTAATTACAAAATAGTTTTGCAGAAGAGAAGACTATTGTATTCCATTTGAGTTTATTTTGTCTGAACATAAGTGATCCAGGCATGTGTTCAGGTGTGTATAGTCCCATATGTGTGTTTTTATATTTTTATAAAGCCCTCACATTATCTGTTTTACAAATATACAATATTGACAAATAAAAAAGGAACCCTATAAAATAGCATCCGTTTCCTGAACCTGCTGTAATTTTTAGCTCTAGACAAAGAAAAACAACCAATATTCAGGAGCAGTGATGTGACCCACCCTCCTTTAGGTCCAGCTGCATGAAACATATGTAAGTGTTGGAAGGTTGAAATATTTTTTTCTTTATTACGGCCCAGACAGCATGCATTATGCTTATTGAAAATAATAATAAGTCAATTAATGTTTATGACCAGAGATGGTACCATCTGCTTCCTCTGTAATATTCCTTTCACTTCTTGTCCTACTACTTTTACATCTCATTCACAAATTTATGGCTATGGCAGTAAACAATGTGAGAACTGCCTGTATGCATGTGGGAGAGAGAGCAAGAGACCTCCTTGGATAGTAGCCTGTCTTATTCTTGTGCCCTTGTGCATGCTGCTCACAGTGGAACAAAATAGATTAAATAATTTGCATATCTGGAAGAAGTAAAGCATTTAAAGTAAGCATTGTCATAGCTATACACGCAACCATTTTATGACTCTTGCTTGTTGTGGTTTACTGGGAGTGTGCAATGCAATAATGGAATCAACAGACACTCTAAGCCAATAAAGTTATTTAGACAGAAACATTGACCTAGACCGTACATTAAAAGTACACTTCTTAGAACAGTATTTTTTGTTAATGCATCAAAGCTAAAATAACTCTGGGACAAGATACTGTATCATGCCTGGCCTTTGAAAGGCAGAATTCTTCTCAGCTACACGTATGCCACTCCATTGACTGCAGTGGCTTTACATGCATATGTTGGAGAACAGAATTGGATCCAGTACATTCATAGAAGCTCAAGAGAAGCACTGGACTGGTGCCTTCAAGCTGAATTATTACAAGCGACATCTCTGATGTCTGCCAGCCTTGACTATAAATAAACGAATAGCAGGAGAGTTGAGGAAAAATCAGTCAGTACTGTCAAAACGAGTGCCAAGAGTTGGCACAATGACTCAGAATGTTTGTCCTCTGCTCCATCATCAGGCCCAAGGGTATTCCATTTAATTCTGGCTGCACAAGATGGAGTTGGAGAATTTCAATTTACAGTTTAACAGGACATATAACTGGATTACTACTGGGGAGGGGAGGGAGGATTCACCTTGTAAATGGAAGTGAGAGAGAGGTTGTCTTTGTTTTGGACGGGATAAAGAAATCATCATCATCTTAGCCAGAGACATACCGCTAGTTACTATTTGGTAATTGTGGAAAGATAGTTTAATTAACAAAAATTTGTCAATGTGAGATGTTTGTGAAACAAGCTGAAATGATGTGCATAAAAGGATTCTGTGGGGTGGGGAAAATCTTCAGAAGTGCCTTATGTTTTTTCAGTATCCCACTTCAGAGTGGGGTTCCGTAAGCAGTGAGAGTATGTGAAAGAGAGAATCTCAAACACATCTGCACTTTCAGCTGGAAGTTGTGAATTCAAGCTCAGTCAGACATATCCATGCTAGTAGCTCTTATTGAGCTAGTGTACTAAAAATAGTGTAGCCATGGCAGCATTAGCAGCAGAAGGGACTAGCCACTCCAAGTACCTACCCACCCAAGTCACTAGGCATGTACTGAAGGGCAGCTAGTGCAGGTATGTCTCCTCGAGCTGGAATTTATACCGTACAGAACGAAGTGTAGCCATACGCTCAAGTGAGCCAATCTGTACTCCAGGTGCACCAGGAACAGTTAGATATGGGGAAATTGGAGAACAGGTTCTCTGGAGCACAAATGAACCTTTCTTAAATCTTGTGTTTGGTACGTAGATACTAAAGTGCTCAGTGCTTTTGTTATCTCCATATTCTCCTATATTTAGAAGAGGGAATAATTATTACCTCAGATGTCACTGTGGCAACCACTGAAATATCCTTTTAATGCCAGGTCAAACCATTGTATGAAAGATGCCCTTTTTGGCAAATGATTTTTTTAAAGCCATCCTCAATGTGAGTGGTAACAAATGCTGGTTGAGCGTCATAACAGAATATTAGTGTAAGTGCTTATGGTGACCCCAGGGTATGTATATAATGGGTTCAACAAACATAACACATAGTAGGTGACTGTTCTTTCTTGATAGGAAATTTTACTTTGGTTTAAGAGCAACTCAGTGGGTTCCCAAGTTACATGCTACAAAGAGCAAACTCAAAAGAAACTAACATTTAGAATTCATAGCCTTAATAACTGAATATAATCAGTGTAAATAGCAGGGATGTACAGATATCAGGAAGCGCATGCTGGCAGAATGGTTATGCCATCCTTGGAAGATTCAGAGGATGCTGTCCCTTCCACGTTGGCGTGAAGAGGCAGAGAGAGTAGGACGATGGTTCCTTTGAGATGAAGTCCTGTCCTGGGAGGGGGCAGACACTACTGTCAGCTTGCATTTGTACTGATCCTTGTGCAAGTGCAGTGAGGGGAAGAAAGCAACTTGTGCCCTTCTCTTGCAGAGCTATCCAGAGGCCAGACACAATCTGACTTTTAAAGGGAGCATGAAGACTAATGTATTAGGAAGTGTAACAGGGTCGGACTCACCCCCGCGGCGCCTCCTGCTGGTGGCTCTGGGAATTAGCTCTGTTCCAGCCCGGAGCGCCCTCTGCAGGCCGGTGATCCACCTGTGTACTATTGGCCCCGTGTCCCTCCCAGGACCCCGGTGCCCCTTTGACTGGGTCTCCCCCTCCCAGGGGAACCCCCACCCCACTATCCCCACTTTGCCTCAGTCGTGGTTACTGCCAGTCATTATCTAGCCCCACACTCTGGGGCAGACTGTAGTATCAGCCTACTCATCACAGGCAAAGGGGTTTGGACCTGCTGCCTTGGCCTACCCCTGGGTTGCCCCTTGCAACCCCCCCAGTACCTTTTAGCCCTCTGCTAGGCCGCAGTCTGGGGCTTTCCAGGCCAGAGCTCCCCAGCTCCTTAGCCTGTCCCCAGCCCTGCTTCCCTCAGGTACTTGGTCTAGCTCCCTGCAGCCAGGCCCATCTCTCTCTACAGGCAGAGAGAGACTGTCTGTGCTTCTGGCTTCCCTGGCCTTTTATAAGACCCTGGGCTCAGTTTGGGGCATGGCCCCCAGCTGCAGCCACTTCCCCAATCAGCCCAGCCTTGAGAGCCACTGCTCTCAAGCCCTGCCAGGCCACTTTTTAAACCTCTTCACAGCAGGAGCAGGGTCCACCCTGCTACACACACACACCCCTTAAAACCCCCACCCCAGGGGATCATGGGGCCTTCGGGCCTGTGCGACCCGGAGGTGTCCTGCCAGCCGTGCCTGCACCTCTTCACTGTCCTTCAGTTTGCAGGCCAGGGCTTCCTTCTCCTGGCGGACTTTTTGGAGCTCTGCTTGGGCTGTCTTCCAAGCCTGCTCTGTGGCGTCTAGCTGCGCCCGCAGATCCTGGTCCCCCAGGCAGTCTTCCTGACCCTTCGCACTCAGGGTCTGGGTTCCCACAGTCATCTTGTCCACCCCCACCTGGGTCCCGGCCCCCTGCTGGGCCCAGTGCATTTGGGTCTCCTTCTCCACGACCTCCCTGGCAATGGTTTGGGTCTGACCCTCTCGCAGGGTCCCCACCGTCCCAGTTGTGGTCCTCACCACCTCCCCTGGGTGGCCCACTGGCTGGTCAGCCACTCTCTTGGCTGCCTCCAGCTGCGTTGCCCTCCCCAGTAGGGGGCAGTCTTTCTTCAGGTGGCCCAGCTCCCGGCAACGCCAACAGGCTCCCCGCCTCGGTGTTGCCTGGGCCTTCTGCTTCTTCCCATTGTCCCTCCCTGTGCCAACCCTTCCTGGGTTGCCCTGGGTCGTGTTCCTTGGGGCCAGGCAGTCCCGCCAAAGGTGGCCCTGCCTCCCACAGGCCCAACACGCCCACAGCCGCCTGGGTTCCTTTACCCAGCGCGCTGTCTGAGGGACTGGGTGTTGTCCCAATCTGGGGTGAGGCACCCTGCCCCCAACCCCATAGGGACAGTCTCGTTTTATGTGCCCGCTCCTGGCACAGACGAAACAAGTCCTTAGTTCTGCCCTAGGCCTCCTGGCCCTAGAGCCGGGCTCCTCCCTTGGCGGTTCCTCCCGAACACCTGCCGCAGGAGCTTCTGCAAGGCCCGCTGTTCTTCCACCAGCTGGGCCATCTGTCCTTGGAGGGCCCATTGCGCCTCCCGCTGTCCCTGTGGGTCATCAGTCCCCTTCCAATGGGGTGCTGACTCCAAACCCCACCCATGGACAATGCCTGGAGTCTCCGCAAAGAAGCCCCCGGTGTAACAGTGATCCATCACCCCCTGCCTCAGTTTCTCCACCGTCTCTCAAGTCCAGGTATTAGTTCCACTGTCCTTTCTCTAGCCCCTTGTGTCAGGGGCGTACCGCTATGCCTGCATTCTCCACCACGTGTAGACGGGCTCGGACTCACCCCCGCGGCGCCTCCTGCTGGTGACTCTGGGAATTAGCTCTGTTCCAGCCCGGAGCGCCCTCTGTAGGCCGGTGATCCACCTGTGTACTATTGGCCCCGTGTCCCTCCCAGGACCCCGGTGCCCCTTTGACTGGGTCTCCCCCTCCCAGGGGAACCCCCACCCCACTATCCCCACTTTGCTTCCGTCGTGGTTACTGCCAGTCATTATCTAGCCCCACACTCTGGGGCAGACTGTAGTATCAGCCTACTCATCACAGGCAAAGGGGTTTGGACCTGCTGCCTTGGCCTACCCCTGGGCTGCCCTCTGCAACCCCCCCAGTACCTTTTAGCCCTCTGCTAGGCTGCAGCCTGGGGCTTTCCAGGCCAGAGCTCCCCAGCTCCTTAGCCTGTCCCCAGCCCTGCTTCCCTCAGGTACTTGGTCTAGCTCCCTGCAGCCAGGCCCATCTCTCTCTACAGGCAGAGATAGACTGTCTGTGCTTCTGGCTTCCCTGGCCTTTTATAAGGCCCTGGGCTCAGTTTGGGACGTGGCCCCTAGCTGCAGCCACTTCCCCAATCAGCTCAGCCTTGAGAGTCACTGCTCTCAAGCACTGCCAGGCCACTTTTTAAACCTCTTCACAGCAGGAGCAGGGTCCACCCTGCTACAGGAAGGCATAGAGCAAAATGTGCATCCAATGAGAGATGTGATTGAAGCTGGAGCAGAACTGTGCAAAACCTTGAAAATGAGGTTGTATATGATGTATATGATGCGAAAGAAACAGCATATTATGGGAATCCAGGCCTTTTATATAAACTTGATTATTTTTTATTTCCTTGCTGGGTTTCATCTTGAGACGTTTTAAAGTAACTCTCCTCTCTCAATATGAAACTTTCAAAGGTAAGCTGTTTGACTTAAAGGCCAGTTACTAAACATAAAGACTTCTGTAAGTTGTCTTCTTTGTAAGAAGAATGATGACATGTATGCATAATATGTTCAAGTTTATTTTTCATTTTTATGATGGATGAACATTGTCTGGCTGGCTGTTGCAAGGGTCTTTTTAGTCAGTTATTTTTATAGTTTTTTGTTGGTTTTTTTGGCTCAAACTTTCCTTAAACTGGTGACATATTATCTTAAAACCTTTTCACCCAGACAAGGCCACGAAAACTTCCTCAAAAGTAGTTTCATTTTAGGTATTTTTGGATTTTTTTAGGGGGAGGGAGAAGGTCACAAGCTTACTGTGTTTGTTATATAAAACATTGCTTTTTCCCCCAAATTATTGGCTTAATCAGGACTTTTCCATGTTGACATTAACTAAGGCTGACCAAGTTGCCTGGGTTCAAGGTAGGCCTCGCACCTGATTTGACTGAAGTCCTTAAAGGGAGGCACTGCAACGTGAAATAAGCAAAGATCATAAACCATAAAAATCAAGGATAAGAATGAGAAGCTTCACCTTCAGGTCAAAAAGTCACCTGAAGTAAGACTGATGTTCCTGGAACCATAGGTCCGGTCAACTTGGGGAGAGAAAGTCAAGACATCAAGAACAGGCTACCTGCGTCAGACAAGCCTTTGAGCTGCATCAGAGGGAAGCTTGCTAGCAAGAAGTGCTGTGCAACTAATATCACTATTTGGCTTCTTGATTGCAGTTCCAGCTACTAAGCTGTAAGAGTCCAGTAGACTATGGACGCTAAATAGTTTGTGAACCCCATTATCTTAAGTGTCTTATTTTTCCTGGTTTCTATTTCTGTGTTTTGTCCCTGTCTTTTCATCCTATCATATTAGCATGTGAAAGTATGACCATGGGGATGCATGTTTGTATGAGCACCCATAAACTCTGCACAGGGAAAGTACTTGAAAGGAAGTTTTCCAGATTTAAGCAGTCCTAAACGCAGTCTTGTAAAGATGCTCATTAAAACATGTTGTGTGTTGAAAAGTCCTAAGAAACTTCAATTGTCATGTGCAAAATTTGGTGCACAAGAATGATCAGACTTCTGCTTGTCACAATATTCTGTAAAAATCTGTATTATAACATCTCTGTTAGGGAGGAGGGGGAGAAAAGGGTTAACTATCACTCAAGAATTCAGATCGGAGAAGGAAGCTTTGTAATTGGCTCTGAGGTTGTGGTCCAGATTTTAGATGATTTGTTTTTTATATCAAAATACTTAACCAGCTGGGGTTTATCGTGAATCTAGTTGGAGATTACAACCAAACAGATAACCACCTCCTTAGATACTTTCATGGAATTTATAAGAATGAATTTGTTGTATGAATCTAATTATTTAACTAATTTGGTTATTTAATTCCAGTCCAATATTGAGACTAACTTGTTGATTTGTTGATTTAACCTTGATTTGATAGTTGTTCTTTATTCTTTGTTTCATACTGTTAACAGAAAATTAGCTTTGGTAATATGATACTTGATTTTATTTTTGTTTTAATAGTTTTAATAAAATGTATAAAACTAATACTGAGTCCTGTTTCTTTCAATAAATGGTGTGGGTCCAGGACCTGGGTGGGTATCAGCAAGTTATCCTAAAAGCCTGACCAGTTCTCCCTAATTAGACTTGGTCTCAAGTGATGTGCAAGGAGATGTGAAGGAGGTCCTTCTATTGTCTGATAAGAAGCCATTGTTATCATCCCAGTATTGGGATGATATGTTAGTTCTGTAGCAAAGGATGGATTGGGAAATCTTGAAAAGATGTCTGTGTTCCTCTCATCCTTGATCGGAAAAAGATCAGAAAGGAAACATGCTGAGAGGAGTTAGGAATATACTTAACTTTGCTAAATTTTAGAAATGGCTTTGAGAGAATCCCTCGGGATGAGCTGCTTTGCTTCAGTTGCGCTGGATGAAAAGTGTGAGGAAAATACCCATTGTCTTGTGGAACTCTTGTTACCTGCATTTTTTTTTCAGATAAGAAGTCCTCCCCCCGCCCCTCCCAAATTCATACTAACTTTCATAGCTCAAAATGTTTTCCCCACTATATTTTCATGCCTGAAGTGAATTTATCATGTCATATTGTGGGGACACAGTGGAACACTTAAGGAACTCAAACCTAAAAATTAATCTATGTTATTTTAAGTTCAAAAGCAAAAGTCTATTGATAGAAAAGTTTTACCAACTAAATAAATGAGTTATGGAATTAGGTGAATAAGGATAAGTGTCTGATAAGTGTCTGTGATCTTCTTTTGATGAATCAAGTACATAGTGTATGATAAATTTCTACACCATTCCCCAAACCAGATTACCCTACAATGATAACATAACAATTAGTTGTCAAGAGAAAACATAGAACTGAGGTAACTTTTGAGGGTAAGAAATGAGGAAACAAAAGAGATCCCTATCGTTTGAATTAATCTTGGTGAAATTCTGTTCAACCAAACAAAATTGATTCAATTTTTCTGTGCAATACGGACTTGTATTAATAATAATATTTTTCATCTCCAAGGACATGACTGATTTATAGATAATCATACACTGTGGGCTATTTACACTACTTTTTAGAGGTAGTGAAATTTGCACTGACTCCTGATTAGCATTGGCGTGGTGTAAGAAGAACAACATGTAGCCGCAGTGGTGGAAACGTAGCAAACTTTAAAGAGTAAGGGTTCTCTGCAAAAGTGTTTTAGAAAAGAGCCATTATACAACAGGCTGGCTGCTTATATTACAACTGACAAATTATTCTTCTCACACATACAATGAAGAGCAGGTTTTTGTGTTTGCTAAGTATTTTTTCCATTAAAATTGGTTATATCACACTAAGAAGTCTAAATTGTGTATAACAGAATCTTAATAAAATTGCTCTTTCCATAATATTTGCTTAAATATTTTAATAGCAGATATTGATTTTTCTCTCCTGGAGATTTTTGAAGAACTGTTTTAACTTTTTTCCTCAGTCCTAAGGAAACTTCCAGTGCAGGAAAGGTGGCATGTCTTGTAGAAGCAGTTTTCTGTGGAAGGTAGGGTGTGCTGCTTAATGGGTTAATTTTGCAGTAGGAAAAGCTTTCATAGACTTTGACACAGCTGACACAGCTCACTCTCAGTGCCCTTCCATAGAAACATATTAGAGTCCTTTCATTTCTGCCAAGATTTGCAAAAAATTGCAAACTATAAAGCTTACAAATGTAATCTTCACTGTGACACTTTGTGTAGAGGAATGCATCTAGGAGAATTAGGTAGCCTGATGCCACTGTATCAGCTCACACTCCAGTTGCATTTTCTCATTATCTTGAATTTTCACACTATCTTTTGTTCCAACTAGCATGTGACTGACTGGATCTCTATTTGAGATCTCTGCTTTCTTTCAGCCAATTCTCTGGTTAAGAGGGTAGTGAAAGCAACATATTTATTCATTATATCTAGGAGATGTGGATAATAAGTGTGGCTCATAAGTACTTTCCAAGTGGAATAAACAGCATAGACATTTGAAAGTAGGATAGTGGGCAATAACTGTGTGACTGTCTTCCAATAAACTTATCTAAGGAGGCCTTTATTATAATTTGTATCTACAAATGTTTTTTCACACTAACGCTGATCACAAATAGGTGGCTAGTGTACAAAGAGGTGACAAAGTCAGATAGGAAAAAGAGTGGCAGAGCTAAAGAGGGCCTTGAAGGCAAGACTGAAAACTGTATTATGAAGTACTTTCTGTATACTCTGTTAATAAAGTAATATGTTTTTGCTGTTTTTCTTTTAAACTGCTCGATGCTTATAGCGAAATCAGCATCCTCCCTGGTGTATAATCTGTGCCTCTTTAAGAATTAACATAATCTCAATAACCCTGAATGGTCTGGTGATTTGAGAAATAAAAATTGGCTATGAACTTAGCCTGCTTATATTACTGCTGACTTTGGGAAGTGACTACCATCAAGTAGCAGGTTTAATAAATCAAATCAACTTTTGTCTGAAAGTGATAAAATCAAAACTGGAGCAGCATGAAGTGTGTGGTGGGGGGGAGCAGTTTATTTCTTACACTGTAAAAGATGATGATTTTTTCGCCTTAGACTCAGCATAGTGGAAGTGAGATATAAGGCAAATTTATAAGTCTTCCTCTTGACTATATATATTTATTGTTTAGAGTGAGATAAGTGTAGCTACTTAGTTCATTTATAAAGTTCAGTGAAAGCACCTTACGCTTAATTGTACAGGAATGAGTCATAAATAAGGGGAGTTTATTTACTTCTCTATTTCTTTTTTTATGGGAAATCTGTTGCTTTCATACACATGGGCAAATTATTTTGGTTTCATTGAAAGTCTTGCAAAACAATAATAAGTAGAAACCAGCATAGTAGATTAGCTAGAAATGTTTTCTAGGAGACACTTATGGATATCAGTGCACCTCTACAGCAAAGCTCATACAAAACACATTTGCCTTGATTCATCCAAGGGTTAGTTTTCCTTATTTGCTTTTCCTTGTCCTACTAATGTTGAGGTGTCCTTCTATAGGATACTATATTGATATGTGTAACTACCATTTCAGCTCATGATCATATCCGTCACCCCTTGCTTGAGCGGATTTGCAGTTATTACTTTCATGTGCCTTGTGGTAGCACTTACTGGAACATTCTATCTCCTACCGTTGAGCAAGCTCTTCTTAGTTTCTAAGATTTAAAGGTAACCTTTGATCTATGTCAAGGGTTATGGCCTGCTTAACCACACTTATGCTAACTTATGCTTCAGCTAATGTCTTGCAGGATACTGTAGGTTTCTTGTGTTACAGCTCAATATAATGAAGGCAGATAAATATAATGAAGGCAACACAGTGAATACTATAAAGGCAAGCCTAGAGGCTACATAGTAGGCTATTCTGTGGGTACAGGTTGAAGGATGAGTGTCTTCAGCCACTTGAAAAGTGCACCAATAGTCTACTAATGCATATTCTGGAGTGACTTACTGCTATGGGAGTATGGCTTATTCATTTTACATTTAAATGTTTTTTAACTTGTAAAAATACAGTTTTATGGGGATTTAGGTAAATTGCCTTACATTATGGAAACAAGATCCTATAATCAGGGCCGGCTCCAGCTTTTCTACTGCCCCAAGCAGCAAAAAATAAAGAAAAAAAAGCCAATTGGTGGCAGTTCGGTGGCAGTCTAATCGCGCTGCTTCATTCTTCAGCAGTGGCAATTCTGTGGCGGGTCCTGCACTACTTCTCTTCCTCTTCGGCAGCACTTTGGCGGCAGCTCAAAGAGGAAGAGAGGGACTGAGGGACCCGGAGGTGCCGCCCCAATACCGGATGGAGTGCTGCCCCTTTGTATTGGCCGCCCCAAGCATCTGCTTCCTTCGCTGGTGCCTGGAGCAGGCCCTGCCTATAATAGTAATGAGAAAACAATAGGAAAGAGATTACAAATAAATTTGTACTACTGCTTTGACTCTATTTGTTTGATTTATTTATTTCTTTTTATCTTTTTTTAGATTAGGAAATGTATTACACCCACTGCCATTTGTATCAAGGTATATAGGTAAGTGTCACTATTTGCAGACATGTGGTTGTGGGAGTGCACATCTGGCAGCCAAGGACAGGATTTTGCCTCTTTGAGATGGATCCTGTCCTGTGGCAGCTTGACATCACCTCCAGCACAGGGCTGTACCTAACTGAGGGGCTGTTGTAGTCCTTGGAGTTTAACTGAAGTTATTAGTAACCATAGAAGAAGTTATTAACACAAAAGTAGATACAAATGGATGTGAATTGATTACTCATGCCGTTAAGTGACAGCTTATCATAAATCCACCAATTATTATTGCAAGAACAACAGTGTTTTCCATTAGTCATCTTTTATCGAGTCAGCATTTAGTGATAGTTAGCAGACTATGGAATCTATACAGTGAAGCTTAGTGGTACACTATCTCAGATATCACATGGTGATAACTTGATGAATGTTGACTATTTTTTTTAAACAAAGACCACTGTATTCACAAGTAGATATGTGACGGTGAGGGATCTATCTGGCCCTCTCTGTGTCTCTCCCCTCTCTTCCTGCCCGCAGCAGGCATCAGTACCCTGACACCCCCCTTGCCTAGGAAAAGCCCATTCAGTTTTGGCTACTAACAAGACTTAGTCCTCCAGGGGCCTAGAAATGCCAGGAAAAGATACTAACCAATCAGGAGCCAGCAGACAAGTTAAGAAGGCTCATCTGCTTTGTCCCAAGGAGGGCGGGGTGCTGGGTGAAGCTCTGCATTCTAGGTCTAGGTCAGACCTTAAACCTTAGTCCATTCCGTGTTTTGCTGCACATTGGGCTACCCACATTTGCTATTCTTGCCTGTCAACTGCCCTTCTCTCCAAATATTGCCATTTCATGTTGAGGTGCTTGATGTTGTTCAGAACTGTTTGTTTCCATGATATTCGCAGTCTTCCTCTCTCTCTTCTTGCATTTTCTGGCTTCCATTCAAGGATGGTATTTGGTAAGTGGTTGGTTTTTTTCCCCCGATTCTCAGCACATGTTCCAGCCACTCATGTCTTCTTTTGTAGATTATTTGTGAAAGGGTACCTTGTCCAGTAATTTTTCTGGCTTCTTCATTCATCTTCCTATCTCTATATATTATTCCCAATATTCTTCTCAGACATTTGTCATGAAATGTATCCATCTTTTGAGTATCTTTCATGATAAGTTGCCATGTCTCACTGCTATATGTTGTGATGGCAATAACAATTGCTTTGTACATATTCAGTTTTATCTTGAGGGAGATATTTTTGAGTTACCAGATGTTTTCAAGTCTTCCAAATGCAGCGTTTGTGTTCCTGATTCTTCTTCTTATTTCTTGGGAACTAGTACTATGTTGGCTGATAGTACTTCCAAGATGCGTAAAATTCACCACCTTCTCCAGTTTCTCCTCTTCAATTTTTATTTCTGTCCCTATAGTCCCCATTAACATGACTTTACATTTCTTTTCACTGTAGCTCAAACCTGTCTTTGTTACCAGTGTTTAAATGTCATTACCAAGTGGTTACTTTTTGAGTTTGTGAGTTTAAAACTAAATTATGAGTTTAACTTTAATTAACTATTAAACCTCAGTGCACCAGTTGTCTTACTATGAGTTGGCTGCCACAGTAACAAATAGTGGCATTTTTTAAAATCTGAAATGTAAAAATAAATCCCTCATAACTGTGGTCCATAGCCAGTTAGACGTTAGAAAGATTATAAATATTCTTTCCTTATGTTAGGAGTTTCTCCTATTATCTGTTTCCTTTAACTCAATGCTGTCTCTTAGATGGAAAGTGTGTGCTTTAAAAAAGCTTAGCAAACTTAATATTTTGCACTTATTTCACCAAACAACCAGGGAAAAGTGCAGATCTTCTTAATTTATTAATTTAAAGTGGCACGTTACTATGTAGTAAAAGTGAAGTGAATTAATACTGTTTTATTAGTGGTCCCTTGCAGTCCATCTTATTTTCCAAAGTGATTCCTTTGTTAGAAGAATGTTGGTCTAAACTACGCGTTTAAACCGTTTTAGGAGCGTAAAACCAATTTAACGCCACACCCGTCCACACTAAGAGGCCCTTTATATTGATATAAAGGGCTCTTTAAATCGATTTCTGTACTCCTCCCTAACGAGAGGAGTAGCGCTAGTATCAGAATGACCATATCGGATTAGGGTTAGTGTGGCCACAGATCGACGGTATTGGCCTCCGGGTGGTATCCCACAGTGCACCACTGACCGCTCTGGACAGCAATCTGAACTCAGATGCAGTGGCCAGGTAGACAGGAAAAGCCCTGCGAACTTTTGAATATTTCCTGTTTGCCCAGCATGGAGCTCTGATCAGCACATGTGGCGATGCAGTTAAAAATCAAAATAAAAAAAGAGGTCCAGCATGGACCATACGGATGTGATCGCTGTAAGGGCAGGCAAATCTGTTCTATCAGCGCTCCGTTACAGAAGACGAAATTCAAAATCATTTTTAAAAATTCTCCAGACAGATGCCATAGCAGGGACTCAGCGCACTGCTGCGTGACAAGCGTAACGGAAAGCCAAAGAATCAAATGGACGCTCATGGAGGGAGGGAGCGGGGACTGGAGGACTCAAGCAATCCCACAGTTCCTGCAGTCTCCGAAAAGCATTTGCATTCTTGGCTGAGCTCCAAATGCTTCTAGGGTCAAACACAGTGTCCGCGGTGGTTCAGGGCATAGCTTGGCAATTTACGCCCCCATATTCTAGGCAGGACTGATTCTATTTTTAGATACCAAAAAGGAGGGATTGACTCAGGGAGTCATTCCCAATTTTGGCTTTTGCGCCCCCGGCTGATCTCAGCCAGGGGCACTTATGACAGCAGCAGATGGTGCAGTGCAAAAGGACTGGTAACCATTATAATCTTATTGCCAATTTATGGCATGGTAGATGGTACAGTATGGCTGATAACCATCTCTGCTGTCATGCAAAAGCAAATGCATGCTGTTGTGTAACGCTGCTGAATCGCCTCTGTCAGCGGCTTCTAGTACACATACGGTGACAGTCACAAAAGGCAAAACAGGCTCCATGATTGCCATGATATGGCGTCTGCCAGGGCAATCCAGGAAAAAAAGGCGCGAAATGCTTGTCTGCCGTTGCTTTCCCAGAGGAAGGAGTGACTGACGACATTTACCCAGAACCACCCGCGACAATGATTTTTGCCCCATCAGGCACTGGGATCTCAACCCGGAAATTCCAAGGGGCGGGGGAGGCTGCGGGAACTATGGGATAGCTACGGAATAGCTACCCACAGTGCAATGGTCCAGAAATCGACGCTAGCCTCGGACTGTGGACGCACACCACCGATTTAATGTGTTTAGTGTGGCCACGCGCACTCGATTTTATACAATCTATTTTGCTAAACTGGTTTATGTAAATTCGGAATAATCCCGTAGTGTAGACGTACCCCTAGTTGGCACTAGTTATAGTTGTCCAGGGAGGAGTGACAGCCTTGAAAACTCATTTAAATCAATAATGAAAAGTGAGGGACAGATCCTCAGCTGGTGTAAATTGTAAAACCTCCATTGAATTCAATTGAGCTATAGCAATTTAGGATCTGCCCCAAATAAGTATTTTGTGAAAGAACCTGAATTGTCCCCAGTAGATTACTTTTGAGATGTCACTGGTAGCTCTCCTGCTCATATTGCCCCCAGTGCTTGCGCCAACACAGTATAGAAGTTCTTTGAAAGGTAACGCTGTGCCCCGTGGTACTCTAATATAAATTGTTGTAGCTCTATTGGCTTCAGTGTGCCCTGGTGCAAAAATGCAATGGTGACCTCAACAACATGTTGGAGCTGGAAGCAACTGCTTAGTGGAATTTTGGACTATGTTATCAACATTGTGGTAGGTGATTTGAAGGTGGCAAGGAACAGTGGAGACTTTTCTCTTGACTTCTTGTTTTCATACTTCCAAAGTTTTTTGATATGTAGGTTGATCCTGATGCAACCTTAAACAAAAACTCTGCATAGTGGTAGTTATGTTCATTTAGTAAAGAAGTGTTGCATCAGGTATCTAATATTACATCATGGTGCTTATGGTCCAAGGGCATTATTGTTCCTTAATTCAAATTGTTGTTGTTTACTTTCTTCAGAGTTTTTATGTGATGTTAATCACTTTTGAATTAGGTACAGTAAACAACTTGTTACACATCCCACCCCAGGGGTGACAACAAAGCATTAGCCTAGGGTAGCAAGACACTAGCCTAGGGCCAAGGGCAGCGCTCATGTTGTTTTTCTTCTTTCAGTTAATGGATTTGGAAGTGCTATTTCTGCAATTTTGTGTTGTGATTCTCTAGTGGGCACAGCTCCTGAGTGCTTGGTTTGTCATGTTCACTTACTAGTATGCTCCTGTGCTGTGTATTACAGGTTTCTAAGATCATAATATATACCATGGTCACATGCCTAAATACTCAAACACAAGAGGCAGCTGGCATCTGTACTCATTCCAAACGGAAGCTCGAGTTCTTATGTCTCTGGGCCCCTCTGTTCTCTATCATCCTGCTCCATGGAGCAAAGCTGTGCTGGGTCCTGGACCTCCTGTCAGCGAGGAGTCAGATCTACAAATCAATGAGAATTTATCCTTAATTTGTCACTTCTTGGAAGGGTCTTGGCTGATTCTAAGTTCCTTGGGTCTTCTGGGAAATTTTCCTACTGGCCAGACCGATCCGGTGGCTGCACTTCAGTGTTGTATGTGAGTAATGATCTTTTTAGATTGTATGCTGTTCAGGACGGGGACCATGGCTTCCTCTAGGTTTGTATAGCCCCCAATGTCTGCCACTGCAATATAAATAATAATAATAATAATAATGGAAGATACTGTGACAGCCTTACGAGTGTTTTTTAAATAATACTAGACCCTTTAAAGCTAGGAAATGAAGAGGTGAAGCTGAAAAGTTAAATGCCATGTTGGTTACCCTCCTGTCTTGCTGAGTTCATAAGGTATATATGAAACTGTAATTCTGAAGCCCCCTAATAAATGATAATATGCCAATGCCAATGCTAATGTACAACAGATCAGGTTATTATAGGCATGGTAGAGCCAATACAATGTACTTTTTAAATATATATTTAGGGACTTAACTGCCCATTTTTTCACAGCTAAAACTTACAGGCTTCTTTGAAGTAGCCATCATGGTCCATTGTATAAACTCATATTATAGTGGCTTTCTGCAAAGGTGTGTTTTGACTCAGTAGCATGTAACAGCTAATTTGGAACTGTTGCAGTCCCTCATGACAATGAGTATTTAGGGACTCTTAAATCCAGGGGCAATTTGGCTTTGCACGCATGCATGCAAAGTCTGTGTGGTGGAAATCCTTTGAGGGAAAAATTAATGAAAATGGTGCTATATATGTAGCGCAGTGCACAAAGTAAACTGCCTTCCTTTCAGTGAAACAACTTGTACTCTTACATAGATTAGGGGCAGAAATAAAATCCATCATCTTTCTCTCTTCAGCTTCCCCCTCAGAAAAGTACCCCAGATAACTCTGTATGCATTAAAGTACTAGTGAAGGCCATTGCCAGACCTTTTAACATTCATCATTTTAGAAACAGCATATTAATTTTGCATCAGTGTAGAAAAGGACTGAAGTATCGTGATTGTCTTCTTATGACCCTAAGATAGGATTTGAAGTCAGCCTCATGAGGTGAAAGGTTGGAACAAATGCAAGCCCCGCTGAAACCAAAGGAAAGGCTCCAAGAGGGGTTGAATCAGGCCTTTAATCCTTTGCTCTGCTTTGCCTCCTGATTTTGATAGTCCTTTGCAAACATTTGTGCATCAAAAACACCATGTATTTTGGTACGTAGAGCTGGTCATTTTTTTTTTAATTTTCACTAAAAATATTTGTCAACAATTAGAGCTTTTAAAATATTTTGACCTGAGTTGGTTGAAAAAAAAATTCATTAAAAATTCAGAAATACCCAAAATATTGACTAGTTGTAATGGCACTATTGGAAGTCCCCAGCGAACATAGAATTAATACTGGGGAAAAAAAGAATTGTTCATTGGTATTTATGAAATATGTTTAAAAAGTTGTATGGGGTGTATTATACCAGCTTCTTGCCAATGTTCTTATTCTGTTTTTCAGTGCAGCATACTGATATATATGAAATTCATGCTTTCTATTTTAGTGAATATTTCTAATGCTTTGAATTCCTGTCTTGGCAGAGAATAATGATGCTTTCTAATTACAAATTCTTCAGCTAAATTTTAAATGAAATACGGAACATATGTTCTGGCCATATCATGCTGGCTATATCATTCATAATCTGTTTTTGGTCTTTGAAATGATGAACAGATAATTTTACTGTATTGGTTAAAGGATGTTGTAGCCACTAAAAGAACTCAGATCTACAGCATTGGTTTAACACATTATTGCTAGGGCAAGCCTCAGTTTAATGATCCAGATGCCAGTAAAACAGAATTCCAAAGGGGGAAAAACTTTGTGATCTGTGAAATGTAACCTTATTTCTCAAAACTTTGGGGGCAAATGAGGCATAGAAGATATTTTCAAATGTATACTGTCTGAAACGTGATGTTAAATCTTTTTCCTTACTACTAATGCACTGCAAAATCCTTAGTTGAAGCAAATAAGTTTCATGGATCTGCTGCTGAAGGTGACATTACATGAGTCTAAGGAGTTCTGTGCAATGACATTAGATTGGCAGCTGCATTGCAAGCATTTTTAGCATCTTGAACGAGCTAAAGGTAATTTGTGCTGGTAATTAAGAAGATTGGTTTCATTTTTATGAGAAAGGATTTGGAGAAAATATTAGGGCCCTTTTTCAGAAGAGGACTTGTTTGCCAATGTACTGTAGATTCTAATTGAAATTGTAGGAAAGAAGTATATACCTAGCAGGGTACTAGAAGTCAGGACCCGTGGGTTCTTGAAACAGCTCTGCCAATTATTTTGTTGGGTATACTCATCTGTAACCTGGTACACATCTCACTTACTAATAGGTGTGATGAGAGGCTCAGCCAACTGATGTTTGAACTTAAAAGGGGTTATACAAATATAGTACACAAATGACAGATGGAAGTGTTTTTGTAGTGTATAGATTTCAGGGATGGCTTTTCTTTTTTCACCACAGCAACCCCTTGGTACAGATTTCAGGGACCAAAAAAAAAGGGTAGAATGAGCCACAGAAGTGTCTAAAGGTATATCACTGTCATATAGCACGCTTATGGTAGACACACAAACTATCCTGGGAAAGAGCTTGCGAGCAGCGAGGAGGTCAAGAAGGAAAAAATCAGAAGAGTTGTAAATTAAGAAAGTAGTAGAGAGAGAGAGAACTAGGGAAAGAGACATGGAATCTCCTCTCATAGAGAGCAGTGTCAGAAATGTCTTTTTAAGCCGTTTCTTTTTTATTCATATAGATTAATTGGGAATTTCTAAAGCTCATAACTGAGGGTTTTTTTTTTGTAATGGCAGTAAGGGGTATATATGAGTCAGTACTTTTTGAAAGTCCAAATCATCCCAACTATGGCATTAAAAATGAGCAAAGGAATTAAAAATGAGCAAAGGTATTAAAAATGAGCTGTCATGTTTCAGCCTTTGTTCTTTCCACACTCTAGTAGTTTGTGTGATAGAGGTATAAGACATAGTCACACATCTGTAGAGACATATTAACCAATAGGTCTTGAGGCCCAGGCACAATATGCAGTGATTTTGGATGTGCCCATCTGTTGATTCAGGCAGGTGAAAGAGCAAGAGAGCAACAGCTATGAGTGCAGTCTGGGAGGGGCATGGATATCCAAAGGTATGTGGTGTTCAGAAAGATTATTGGACCCACTGGCGAGTGTGTGTTACAGGTCCCCCTCTGTGCCCCATTTGCAGAAGATATGATTCTGTTACAATCTCAAAGCCTTGGCTAAAATCTTTACAAAGCCTTGGCTTCAGCTGAAGCAATTCATGAGTTTTAGCTCTGGAGGTCCCTGCTTCAGTGTTTAGTGTGTCAGCCAAGATGGCTGCCATCACACATGCTCAAATGCTTGGAAACCCCAAGCTGTATTAAGTGAGACTAGCAGTAAGACCCCACATATCAAGATGAAATTTTTTAAAAAAAAACCCTTCCCCCCCCCCCGTCCTTTGTCTCCAGGATCCCGTCTTCGCCAGGAGGACTTTCCACCGCGGATTGTTGAGCATCCTTCAGATGTGATAGTCTCTAAGGGAGAGCCAACAACTCTGAACTGTAAAGCCGAGGGAAGGCCAACTCCCACTATTGAATGGTACAAGGATGGAGAGCGAGTAGAGACTGACAAAGATGACCCCCGCTCCCACCGTATGCTGCTGCCCACCGGATCTTTATTTTTCTTACGCATTGTACATGGACGCAGGAGCAAACCTGATGAAGGAAGTTATGTTTGTGTTGCGAGGAACTATCTTGGTGAAGCTGTGAGTCGCAATGCATCTCTGGAAGTAGCATGTAAGTAATCCAAAATATGATCACCACCTTCTAAAATTAATGTAAAACTTTGTAGTTGCTTTGATGTTAACATATAGTCCTCTCATGAAGTACCGAGTTAGCAGATAATAAATGTAGATAAGCATGTCATTTTACCTTTCGCTATTACTCTTACCCAAGCTGTTTTCACATACATCTATTCCGTCGCAATGACCATGCAAAATATATGATTTATACTGAGGTACTGTTCTAGCCTGTGTATAATCATAATTGACATTAGCATGGAGGAATCCTAGTCTCCCTTTAATGAGTAATCTAATTTTGAAATTATGGGTGAAGTTGGTTATACTGAACCATAACATGAAAAATATAATTTAATATAAGGGTGCACTGTCTCTTTCTCCTTATTAGGTCATCTGTTACTTCTGCAGAAGTAGTCAGTTTCCAGTCTGGTGACTTGTACTGTACTGTTGAAAGCCTCAATCCCTTCAGAGTTCCCTTCTGCCAAAAACTCAGTGCAGGTCTCATTCATTATGTGACTGGCATATGATAATTGTTAACCATTTCTCAACACATTTAGAACAGTCGTATTCCTATTGATTGGCTTTATGTAACAGTGAAGTCATCACCAATCTTCTAGAGAATTTGAAACTACCGAGACCCTCATGCATGAATGCTCTGCTTCCAAGTGAACAAGCTGAAACAAGGTCATTTTATTTGCATGTTCAAGAAGCTTGTCTTTCACAAAATGTAAAGTTACTATGTGTTAACTGCCTCTAATTAATTATCTGGGTTGAAAAGGATACGGGAAAGAAAAATAAATTTCAGCATGAAAAATGAAGTCAGCTAATGCTGGCTGTGCATTTTCATATACATTATTTTTTTAAAAACGGTTAAAAAGCAAAAAACACAATTCTTTTCTTAGACTTCATTTTCACTACAGGGAGGCTTCAAGGCCCTGATTCAGCAATCTTTCCCTACTCAGCAAAGTAGTTAAACATGTGTTTAACTTAAGCCCCATTGACTTCTGTGGTAAGCACATACTTAAGCACTTAGGGTGAAGAGGGATGGACTTAAGCATGCACTTAAATGCCTTGCTGACCTGCCACCCAAGTATTTTGCCTACTTTTTTTTCTAGGTGGCTAACCCTTTTAATCTTCCAATTTCCAAATCCCTCCATTGTCATACAGCCACCCTTGTATGAGGATAAGAGGTACCTTCTCCATGGCTGATATCAGTTATAGTCTTTGAGGAGTAAGGGAAGGAGTTCATATCGGAAACTACCAGAAGTAATTGAAGAGTATTGGAAGAACTGCTGGTTCAGTTTCCTTAAAAGAATTTCTCCTGCTTCAACTGACTTTTGTGTGTACAATGCTAAACTTTAGTTAATCTTGATACTTCGTCATTATCTTCATAGTTCATTCCTTTGAACTAATTGTCAGATGATATGGGAGCTAAACAGTAGAGTAGGGTAGGCCAATGCATTACCTTTCATTTCATAGAACCTTGTTTCAAAGCTTTTTCAAATCATACCTGAAAGGTAGTTTATAGTTTTCTTTCAAGTCCTCAGTGAAGACTTGTCCCCATCACAAAAGCATCACATAGTTTTGCACAGTTTAGGATTGTAGGCATTTTTGCACTGCAGAGACGGATAGCATAAGAGAGGTTGCAAAGCTATTTGAAGAAACCAACATTGTGTGTGTGTGTCCAGCCAATGTTGTTAGATTACTACTCTTCTGGGCACTTTATTCACATGCATGATTGTTAAGATCTGAGAGAGGTTATGTTGTCTTTATTACAGGTATAAACATGTTTGGCTTCTTTACTTGTAAGTTAGCGTGGTACATGATGTTAAGATTAAAACATCTACTGTCTGGATACAGATTAGAAAAACTGGTGCAGTTGCACCTTGAGTCATCACATCAAAATGATTGGCTGTTTCAAAATAAAAGTATGCTTTTATTGCATCAAATCTTACTGATCTCTACTACAATGACTGCTGAGAGTCTCTAGTTACGAACTGTTCAGTCTCCTGAGTTACGATTTTAACCACTGCAGCTGGTGGCAGGTCATGCATGAACTAAAAGTCAGATAACAGAAGACTGCAAAAATAATAAGACCAGGTTTCACTGTAGATGGTGTTTTAGGGAAGGATCACAGAACATGAAATCTGAGAGCTGAAACCATAGCCAAAGATTCTGTAAAGGCATCGTGCACCTGACACCAGATTATTTTACTGGTTTTGTACCTTTGAAGTTTAACTGACTGAATTCTCCAATTAAACTCTTTGGGGATTAAAGGGAACATTCCTGGGCCATTTAAATTAAATGGTGCTTTGTCTTTTCTTGAACTGAAACATGATGGTATGAGGGACTTCATAAAGGATGGTAGAAAATTTTTTAAACATGTTCATTCATGATTTAAGGGCAAGATTCTGCCACACTTACTTTGTGAATAGGATCTATTGATTTCACTAGACTATAGACTCAATAATATACATCCTTATTAACTTTGTGACCTAGACATCTTTTATAGCTTAGGTAGCATTGCTTCCAAAGTTGATCGTTATGTTGGACACCTGACTGGGATGCACCTGACTGGAATGCAGCTCTTACTGGAGACTGCAAAATGACTCAACTCTTCTCAGTTTACTGCAAAAGTTCATGTATTTTCTCATCCAAATGTCTATATATTTTTTTATGGATCTAAAATAAATTCCCAGATGATTTGTAGGCAACAGCCCCTTTAAGGCTTTACATCAAGCTTTGTGCATCATAACTGTTTATAGGATGTTGGAGACTCTCTATAAGTCAATCTCCATTAGAGAAATGGCCTGTTGCTGATAACTGTTGTCAGCAGTGCATGACCGTGCACCACTCCATTGCTGAATTAAAAACCGTTTATCTGCTAGGTAGTTGGGACACTACAGCATTGTTAAGAGAAAGCATGATAGGCCACATTCCACCAGGTCTCACTCATGCTATCTGTAATGGTGTTGAAAACTGTTGTCTCTAACCTTGCAGTTAAACCTTTTTCAACACTCGATAAAGAGGAGCTAGTGGGGTCCTTTTGCTGACAACCGTTGCCATGGATCATTTTTCCAGTGTAGGTGGACCCTAATTGTAGCAAAAGAGAAACGGCTGCTTTTCACAGATCTAAAAATACTTGAATCTCTCTTCTATTTTGGTAATTAATCAATAGTGAATTATTTAAGTATCTGTATTAAATTGTGTCTCTTTAAAAATGTGAAGCTGAACAGTCCCTTTGAGAAGGGGCACTTTGTAAATAAACGTTTGTTTTTATTAGTCTCTCAAATTACTGTTGGGAGACTGTGCATGCTTTTGGTCTGGGCAAAGATCCAAGTGACTGGTTCATTCTTGTCTCCTTTTCCTACTGTTTTGTATGGGCACCTACCACACAAACACCATGATTCTTGAACTTATTCATATTCCTGTGTTTAGTTGAAATCATTAGAACTACAAGGGGCCATGATTCAAGGAAGCATATAATATTTAAAGTTAAGCATGCTTAATCCATTGCTGGATTGGGACCTGTGGTTGCTGTCTTAGTTTTCCTAAAGAAAACTAAAAAAAAAAAAAAAAAGTCTTACTCCTAAAGATTTTCAAAAATATTTTTATTTGAAAGCATAATTCATCATTGATGTGATGTGTTTAAATCATGCTTGGACTGATGCTTGGGTTAGTATTTTAGTAAGAATTTCCTGCTAAGCAGAAAACTAATTCCAACATCATTGATGGATCTGACATTTCTGTGGGAATTATGTTGTGTTTTTTTTTAAATAGTTAAACCATTAATAGTAGGCACTGTGCTCTTAAACCAACAGAAAATGGTTGTTTTATTCAAAAGAAAAAATGTGTTTATCTTGAGTTAATATGTTTTAAATACCACAAATAGAATTTTTATGCAACTTACAGTTGGTATTAGAAGCATCATAAATGTAAGGCCCAAAATTTGCTTAGGATCATTTTAAATAATCTGGTATAAAAGGTAGGTTTTAAGTCATCTATCTTTTGTGAAATGCCTTCAGTGCTTTTTAAATGTTTTGAAAATAAAAGCACTATTTTTCACAAAGCAAAAAATTGACATGCCTGAAACTATGGTGGGGAATTTTCCAATGGGAATATTGGGAGACACATTTGCGGTAGCTACTGTAGGTAGGATTTCAGTTTCCAGCACTAGGGCGCCACATGTAAGGAACAGAAGGAGCATAAGGGGTCCTCGCACTGACTCAGGCTGTCTCTGATCTAGCCTGAGTCAGTGGCAGCCCCCAGAGATAACAGCTGTAGCCCCAGGTGTTAAATATTTGACAGCAGCTTGATCTATCGACCAGTGTAAGAGGGGGCTCTGGCCTAAATGAAAATTCATGAAAAATTGATGAAGTCCCCAGATTATTTTTTTTCCTTTTTCAATGCTGTGCCAATGCAGTGAGGAGAGATTAAATGAGGTGTTGAATGCTTTAGTGGCAAAGAGGTTGTGGTTCAAAGGTTAGGGGTCATGAATAAAAAGATCATCTCCCTCCCCCACCCTTTGCTTTCTTCTAAAACAAAACACAAGGGCTTCTCAGATTAGCCAGGCTCTATTTTGCCTTTGATATCAAAATACAAAAAGGGTAATTGTTCAAAAACAGAGGTATTTTTCACGAAAAGGGAAGGAGTGTGGAGGTTGAGGCTGATACAAAGGAGTGAACAAACTCTGATTCGTAATTCAATTGGAGAACCAGAAATAGATTAAATTCCACGACTGCAATATAAATTTTGGCTTCCATCTTTCAGGGTTTGTGCTTGAACTGAAGTCATTAGGCGAAAGAAAAGGTCTTGCATTATTTATAGGTCACAGATTGCTGGAATAGCAAGCTTTGGAACACTCTCAAAACATAATGGTCCTGTTTGCATTAAATCCAAAACTAAATTGATGCTTTATCTGTATGAGTAAGAGAGGTTACAACAGTAGACTGAGATTAGCAAGAGGAGTCGCAGGTGTTCTCCAAAGTGAGCCAAATCTTTTACACAAGAAATCTGATATTACAACATGTCCATTTTATTTGTAAAATGTGAAGATTAAAAGATGAGAGGCATAAAATATTGACTAAACAATCATCCATATATCATAAAAATAATCCCTTCAGATATTCTATGAAGCTCTTGTAGAGGGCAACTGTGTGTTGATGATAATTAAATTAATTACATGTATCAAAGATACTTGAAATCCAAAGCACCTGCAAAATAACATAACATAGTAACCTGTGCCACATTGGCACAGTAAAGTGCATTGATGACCTTGGTCTAGTCTTTACTGCACAGATATTCCTATTAAAAAAATAACAATTTCACAATTGGCACTAAGTATCAGTGTCAGCAGGGAAATCAAGGGCTCAGTGGTCAAAGAACTGATTTGCTCTCTGATGTTTGGAGGATGAATACTCCACTGCCATGCACCCTTTTTAGACATTCACACCTTTGCCAAGGAACTGGGCAACACTACCTGTCTGAACTGGTAGTCATCTATGTTCTCTTAGCAGGGGTATAAATGATTGCAGAAAGTGGAATGCAGTGGCCAGTGGTCCTTTAAGAACCTGGCTGATGCAGAAGAGCAGGGCATTAGAGTGAAGCTGGTACTGTCCTTCCCACACTTCAGTTTTTCTGGGGATAAATATGGTACTCCTGGGTTGTCAATAGAACACATTTCATGAGTGCAACATTCCTTTTAAAGGGGAAAATAGTGACAGATGTGATAAATAAGGATGATATATTAAAAGAAAGGATAGTTGAAATGCTTTAAGGAAAAAAATGCCAGAATTTCATACTTGAAGTGGGATAAAAAATAGACAGATGTAGTATCATCTTGTCTGGCTTCCCATCAGCATTGTTCACTGTCAAAAATGTAGCTTATGATGAGATGTAATTGTGCTCCTTCTTTGCCCTCAAAGTCTCTCCAGGGTGGAATTCCTAATCAAAAAGTCTGCTAGTCTTTAACACACCTGCACAACTTCCATCAATGGTGATGAGAGGTGTATATTAGTGGGTGCTTGAACTCAGCGAACCTGTATAGTATCAATGCAAAAAAGGCCAATGGCTTAAGAATTTTTTTTTTTTTAAATTTCTCTACAGGATACTTCTGTAGCAGGAAACTGGTTATCTGGTATAATCCACTGGTGGTTACCACTGCAGGAAGTTACAATATGATAAAACATGTCAGTAGATTATACACACACATTTATTTCAGCAGTGAAAATATGAAACTAGAGAACCATACAACTAACAGTGAGTGAAACCACTTCAGATAAACCACGATCTGAAGGAAACATCAGCTCAAATTCCTATTTGAGGGTCAAATAAGTTTTCTAATTATTTCATTTATAATTTAGTTTGTATTTATAGGTCAAAATCTAGTCCTCTGAGAGTAGTAGGAGCAGAACTATCATGAGAGAGGCTTTTTTTGTGTGTGTTATTTCCTACTTGGCTGCAGCCAGAGTAGAACAGAAATATGATGGAAGATCCTGTTCTCACTAGATATCCAACCTATGAGATCAGGGTGAGTTCCGACACATCTGGACTTTTTCAGTACTTCTCCAAACTTCACCTTCTGTGGTTAGCATATTTCTCGCTATCTGATTCAGATAGTGCTCTAGCTCCCCAAATAACTATATTGAGCAAAGAAAGGTAATCTATTTCAAAGTACCTTTTAATGATTAAGGTCCTGATCCTCCAATAGGGTATCCCAGCCCCACTCCTCTACCAGTTTGTCTTCACATGGGCACCAAGGTTCAGTTGTAGATTCAGGATCTAAAATGTTAGTGACTATTCTGTCATTCCAGGGTGGACTAAATGGGACCTGGATCTACAAAAATTTCAAGAACCCATAAACAACAGCAGCAACAAAAAGGCAGTCATTTTTGGTCTCCTTGATCTTTTCCCCTGTTTTCTCTCCAATCATCCATTCCCAGGGACCTGTCATACTGGGCTGATCTTCTCTGCAGCTTTCCACACCTTGGATAGACTATTGATTTCTCAACCCCCCCCCCCCCCCCCCCGCCCCAAATGTTAAGGGCAAAGCAAATTTCTTTAAGATATCCAGTTTCTCCTCTGAAATTATCTACTCAGTGCCCACTACTTTCTCTTGCACAAAGAAGAAGCTGACATTTCCTTTTGGAAGCTATTCTGCAAAGCTGTTGGTCTGATTCTGCTTTTTAATAATCTCTTGCTTTAATCAAACTTCATTTGATTTTGAGGCTTCCTTCTTTCTCTCGCCTTTGATTTTTATCAAGCCTGCCATTTATATAATTTCTGAACAGTCTACTTGATAAAAGGTTGAAAGCTAAGCAAGTGCCAATGAGTCATGTATTATTATCTTTAAAATACCTCCCAGTGTGTGTGGGTTGATCTTCTATTAGTCTGTTTCATGTACTCATTCTGTGCTCGACATTTTTCTAATTTTAGTCAGTCCAGGAAATAACACAGCAGATCTCGATAACGCTGTAACATCAAATTATTTAACACATTTGCATTTCCACACCTCTGCTCCCTTTGCTGAGAAAACTATGAGTGCTCTTTGAATATTAATTGAAATACTGGCTATTGTTGGCATATGCCTCAGACATGTTGTACTACTTTGTGATGTCAAATCAGATAAAAAAAATTCATTTGAAGCAACACTCCAGACCTTTCATTTGCAAACACTACATGATCTAAATACTAACAAAGTGCATTACACTGCTAATTAACAGAAATCATTAGGGCAAAGTTGGTGGATGTTATACATTAATGGGCTGGCATTCAGATAATCACTTTATTTGTTCATGGAAACTAGACTCTTATCATTCCTCCTTTTCATTTTTAAGACTCATCCTTTCTATCTTCATTTACAAAGTTCTGTGTTTCATTTTTCTAGTCTCCAGGCATTAAAACTTCACCATGGCTTTTGATGATGATTATGAGCCATTTCAAGATGTTTACATTGGTATTTTTAATTGGCAATTTGATAATATCTGATGGCTCTACCAGTGGGAGGAGGGAGAGGAATCAGTTCCCAGTAGACAGGTATCTGTTTCACATCTTTCAGTGAGCACACATGTGGACTTCTGTGGATGCTTCTGGTGTTACTCTTTCCTGTGTGGGGAGAGTAATCTTCACTTAAGCATGTGGCATCAACTCACTCCTCAGCAAAATTCTAACATACTTTTCTTTTCAGCCCTATATGCAAGTTGGACTATCATTTTCTTTCATCACAGATACCTGCATTGTTGTACAAAAGGGTGTGAATTCTTGTGGTCTTGCTGGACTCTTCCCTGATCCTGCATGCCTAGGTAGAGATAGTGGCCATGTCATTCAGGATTGGCAATGACTTTGTCCACCTTCACCTTTCTTGGAAACTTTGTCCTGTTCTATTTGTAATAGGATCTGTTGTTGTTGTTTTTTGTTTGTTTTTAAATTCACTTGGTGAAGTGGTAAATGCTGAAGAAATACAGATGTTTCAGCTTGTAGAGAATATGATGGCTTGTCCTCTCAATGGGCTGAGCCATCACTGGACCATTACTCCTGTGACTCTCATTCTGCCTCCATTACCAATTCAAAGCCATGGTCCTGCTTTTCAAAGACTTTGACAGCACAGGGTAAAACTGTATTAGTAACCACACCTCCAACTATGATCCATAAAGAAAGTTGCATTTTCTGGGGCAATGCAGCTTGCAAGACACAGGATGAAAGGTGTGAGAACCAGACACAAAGTGTTTTGGAGTGAGGAGTGCTAGATGTTGAATGTTCTTCCAGAGGATCTTAGAATAATCCTAAATCTAACTACTTTTTAGATCATATTACAAGACCAACTTTTTTTTATAAAGCTTACTTCCCATAATCAGAAATGTATGCATAGCATACCCCCATTTTATAACTTGTCAGGAAGGGACAGATAAATTAATTACATTTCTTAAGGCCGTAGAAGAAGTCATAATGAGACGAGATTAAAATGTAGGAGTTCCTGTGTTTTGTCCACTAAAACCACACCTTCCACCTGGTGTGAATGTGTAAATTCTCCCAGCCTTTCACTTTATATCAGAGAAATACAATAGTGGCATCCTTGAGACAGCCTTCAGATTTCTTCTGACAAGAAATATAAACTCCTGGCAGATTTAAAGTGCATACTTGTATTTTTTTGAATAGATAGGGGTTTTTTTATGCTGATGAATGGAACTGCAAAGCTTTGGTGTGGATGAGTGCCCAAAGGTTTTGAACCATGTGTAAATGAGTTAATTTTGAAAAAGAAATGGGCTGGAGTCATACTAGAAAAGACTTTGGGATCCTTGAGCTTGCCCCAATAGTAGCAGAAACCAGGGTGTACAGACACAGCAAAATGGAGATGGGGACAAAAGAAGTGAATGACTTTTTTCAAATTTTCAAAAAGATTTGGTTTGCAATTTAAATGAAAATTCAGAATGTGTTTTACTTCAGAATAGGTAGTTTCCTGATGCTACTTAGTTTTAATGTGGTAGTTGGTTAACCTTAAACAAGATTTACTCCTGGTTAGATAAGCATTCAGCTGATTGGCTATCAGTTTAGACCTTATTCAAACTATTCTAACTCATCCGACCTCTAACACTGGGTTTGAAATCTTACAAATAAAAGCTCTCTGGTGAGATTTCCACTACTACTTTTATGTAGTCCTTTGAAGAGGGTGGAAATACACAAGAAAAAGCTATTAGGGTATTTTAGCACTTACATGTCTCCTCCTGACTGGAAACAGAAAAGTACAGAGATTGTGAAAAATAATGGTTAAAAGCATTGGGTTTGGGTGAAAGATTAGGTCACTCTTAATTATCCCTGAAACACTTTCCCCATCTTTACCAGAGAGACCATCTTCAGGGGGGCGGGGGGGGAGGAATTCTCTGTATCATGCAGAGTTCAGAAACTGAATATTTTATTTTTTGTCTTCTGTAGAGAACATGTTGAATCTTTGTTTTCTCAGATTAAAAAGATGAAGAAACTGATAATATAAAAAAATCTGTGCAGTACAAATCAGTATACAAATTATAAGTTGGTGAATTAAATCAGAAATGGAATGGCCTCCTGGGGAAGAAGTTCCTTCTGCCCATTTCAATGGGTGGAGCTGAGAGAGATGAGTAGAAATTAGGGGTGGGGAAACCCCTTTCACATTACACTCTTTTTAATTGCCATCAATAGGTCACCTGTCCCGAATTGAAGTGACTCTTCTTTCTTTCTGGTTATGTGGATCCAATCGTAGTATTTTAGCATCTCAGAAATGTTTAGTGAGATTAGCTCAAAGGGTGTTGTAAGGATAGGAGAGTACTATTATCCCTATTTTACAGATGAGACTCAGAGAGACTCTGACTTGCCTAAATTCACACAGGAAGTTGTTGCAGAGCCAGGAATTGAAGACAGGTTTCAACCACAGGATCATCTGTCTTTTTGTTCTTCCCACTCTCTACCTGTTAAAAAACTAACAAAAAAACAAATTTTGTTTTCACTTCTTCTTTCACTCTGACCACACACATTTTGTGGCAACATATAAATGTCAAGACAAAGGGTAAAATAGAGGCCTCCCTTAAGTTCTATGTCTTTTACAAGGAATTAACTAATTGTGTAAATTCTGTTCACAATCACCTTGTGGCAAGGTTATGAGACTTTTTTTCTTTTTCAGTGGGATATTCAATATAAACCATAGCTTATAGATAAGTTGACTCAGGGGAAAGAAATCATAAAAATCATGGACAAATGGTTTCCCTTATGAATGCAGTCTAAGTGCCCATATGCACTTTGAGGAATTAATAGTGTGGAGTCCCAGAGTTTGCACTCTCATGAGTAGAAGCTATTGATTATGGACCTGACTCTGATCTCTCTCTAAATTGGGAGTATCTCCGCTGGTGTAAAACTGGGGAAAATGAGATCAGAATCAGTTCTAGCTTTTTCAGGCTGGATTTGCATCATATTTCCTTATTATATACCTATATAGTGAACCAGTGAATATAAGATGGGATCAGAACGCCCATGTTATCAAGCCCAAGCAATGGTGTTTAAATGTAGCCTTTTCACCCATCTCTTGCAACTGATTTGGCCTTTACAGAATGACTGATCACAGGGCATAGATCTAAACAGAGTCACAGCAAACAGGTAGATGAAAGGGACAGTTTTATTTGAAGTGAAGTTTAAACTGTGAAACAGAATTGCTGCCAAATAAGGTACGCAATATATCTGAAAATATCATTTATAATTCTAATATCCTTATTGTCAATGTTATGAAAAAAAATATATCCTCAAGCTATAATGAAACATGGAAAGTATTATTTTACAGCAGACTTTACAATATATAAATTCTGCATAAATTGCGAGTAATACCCTTAAAAGTTCTCATGCTCTGGACCCTGAAAGGAATGCTCATATAATCTTCAAGCTTCTAAATTATGACAAAGCTCCTCTGTTAAGAACACAGTGAGCTCGATTTAATTTCAATATAAGATGGGTATATTTCCAGCCTATTTTATTTGATTTGGTAAAATCCACTATATAATATTATCTCTCGTATATTTGCTTTATTTTCCTTTTTCCAATTAGTCTCATAAATATGCAAAAGCTAATAAAAGAAATATAGCATAGTTTTCCCCCACAAATTCGGATTTACAAAATTAATTGTACATCCTGATCATGGTTTTTCTGATTTAGTGGCCTTTTCTGGCTTTTGTTGTAGTATCTGTGAGAAAATGTTTATATAAATATTTCTGTCACCCAATAGCCCAGCATCTTTTGGAGCTTAAGGCCAGTATTGGTGTCTATACTTATTTCCATATGTCACATCAGCTGCAGGAAAAAATGTATGCATTTCTGCCAGCCATTTTTCCATCACCTATCCCAGAGTCCTCAGTTGAGATGACCTCTGGAGTGACTGGTGTGGTGAGTGATGTAGTTAATGAGATCTAGCGACATCATGACCCCGACCTCTCATGGCCCTGGCTCTCCTCATCCATCTTCTTAGCCTCACAGACTGTAAGACAGTGTGTGGAAACAGGATTAAACAAGTGTGAATAAACAAGTTCAAGAGCTTTCTGTCATGACTGCCAACACTGGACAGCAGCAAAGTGAGAGACTAATAACCCGATGTGGGGGAGCTAGGTCACTTTACCATAGATGCACCTAGAGAAAGTACCACTTTCTACGTGGTGATTGTTTTTCAGACTTCAGGAAGAGTTTATATAAGACTCATGTGATATCTGTGAGGCTTTGCCTGCCATTCCTTTTTAGTCACACAGCTGGTGGCACATGTAGTCCAGGGATGGGTAATACATCATTTAAGGCTCCATCCAAAAAGGTGCAGAGGCCAACAGCACCACTAAGCAATCAGGCCTTCGGCTTGTACTGTGAACTACTTAAACTTTGATCTCTTCAGAAAATAATTGGGCTTTCTAATAAAAAAAAAAGATAATTTCATTTGCTTATATGAAAAACAATCCAGAATGTAAAACATACCATAGAAAAGAATCATGGCATTTCAGATAGGAGCTCTAGCCTACTGGCTTATTTTCTAATATGAATTTTTTCCCCCCTTAATATGATTTCACCCTGAGTCTGTTTCTAAATATAAGATGCTGAGATAAGGCACACTTTTACTTTCCTGCTTGTGGCAATGGTTCAGGCAATGTCTGTCCTCTGTTTGTCAAGACCTACTGTTACCCTGTGGCACTTTTTGATAAGTTGACCAGTTGGCGATTAAACATATTTATTTAGTTCAATGGGTCAGAGCTATTGCGGCAGATAGAAAATTACTGATGGATTATCAGTTTCAGCACCTCTGACATCTGGCCTTAGTGTAGTCCATCATCTGAGAATTCATAACACATTTGCCTGGACAATAACATGCTCAGCTACCTGTGTGATCATGGATCTGGATATTGGAAACATTTTGTTCAGAATTAATAGGACATATGTCACAGAAACTAGAAGGCTATCATTTTTTTCCATGGTTGCAAAAGCACCCATCAGCGTTGACTAGTAAACAGTGCACTAGAGTCCGTACAGAGATTCAGTTGTAGTTCACCAATATTTTAAATGTTTCTCTAGAATGTCAAAAGAAACTAAATGGTAATTTTAGAATTAAAGCTGGTTTGTCTTCCACACTAACACAAACATTGATTAACAGGACATTTAAGTAAGAGGAAGTATATAATTGGTATTTTTCTGTGTTGTCTTTTCTATTACACTGTCAAACTGGTAAACTAATATATTTGAATTAAGATACTTTATTTGTATAAGCATTAAGTCATCTGTTTCTCTATAATCCCTGATGTCACCGTTGACTGACACCAGAACCCAGTCTATTTATGTTCCGCCCAGTGTCCTGGCAATTGCCTGAGCTAAGGTACCAGAGCCTGATCCAGAAAGGTGATTAGTGCCTTTTGCTAAGGACTGAGGGCCTCAATACGGGACAGCACTTGAGCATGTTCTTAAGTACTGTTCCACAAAGGTGTGGTCTCCTGAACTGAGGTTTGTGACAAGGTAGAACAGTGCTGCTATACAAGCTCCCATGCAGGCAGGGCTGGCTCCAGACCCCAGCGCGGCAAGCACGCGCGTGGGGCGGCCCTTTCCCGGGGGGGCGGCAGATTGGGCCGGCGGACCTGCTGCAGTCATGCCTGCGGGAGGTCCACCGGAGCCCCGGGAGGACCGGACCTGCCGCAGGCATGACTCTGCGGAGGGGGCGCTCGTCCCGCGGTTCCAGTGGACCTCCCGCAGGCATGACTGCGGACGGTTCGCTGGTCCCTCGGCTCAAGCGGAGCCGCCGGACCTGCGAACCGCCCGCAGCTGTGGGAGGTCCAGCCGAGCTGCGTGACCAGAGGACCCTCTGCAGTCATGCCCGCGGGAGGTCCACGGCTCCGGGGCGCCTCCCACGCATGACTGCTTGGGGCGGCCAAAAAGGTAGAGCCGCCCCTGCATGCAGGAGGAGCTAACCTGGACTCCTATCCATCACATGGGTGATCGGAGGTGGGAGTATAAAGGAAAAGGGGAAGTGGTATAGTCATGGCTATGTAGGAAAAAGACTGTGTCCTTTTCCCTCTCATCTGGCAAAAAAAGCTGCCAAGGTCCCTGGCAGTTGGGACCACTCTTCTGAGTGGCTTGTTTTTGTTTGGACTCAATAAAAGAGAGCCTCCAGGAAAGAGATTAAAACTCTGCCGCTTGTAGTTCTGCTTGACAGTTTAAGGGCCTAAGTTCCCTCAACTCCCACTGACATCAGAGAGAGTTAAGGGCACTCACAAACTTTTGTGAGGCGATCGGCACTTTATAGTATCTGATCTCCAGTGTGTGGACTATATATTCCCAGCTGTTAGTCCCTCTTCCCTTTCCTCCCAACATCTACTCCACCAACAGCACCCTCCCACAATACTTCTACAAATCATTCTCAGGACTGGGGCCTGCAATGCTGAACTATAATTCACTAAGAACTTTCTTCATGTCCCTATTTATCCAATTATACAGCAGTTCCTATATCAGTTAAAATTACGAGAGTTTGGGATGCCAAAAATCAGTTATGTTCCATTAAGGAGAGATTTTCTAAAGCACTGAAAGTATTTAGGATTACAAATATCATTTACTTTCACCTTAAATTCTTACGCAGTATGGCTGAATTATGTATGTTAATACCTTATACTACATTGCAGAAGGATTTCACTGCATAGCCATTATTTGTTCTTTTTGGGTTTGGCTTCTGGCAGTGCAGGTATGGAGTGTATCATTCTGTCATGGAGGTAATCTGGGCAAAGAAGATTTTGGCACAGTTTTTCATCCTCCTGGGTCTGCTTCCAAGTTGTTTCCTCCGTCCCAACCTAAGAGCAGCAGGAGCCTCCGTGTGCAGGTTTCTTTACTTGCTTCACCTTACCCAGTCTAGCCTCTAGGCCACTGTAGTCCTCTACACTGAAGCACTGAAAGCCAAGCATCTGCCTCTCTTGTTCCACTCTGCTGCATCCATGTATAGTAAGGCTAGTTTACACTGTGTGACCAACTCTACTGTGTGGTGCAAATGGCCAGCTGTGGGAATATATCATGCTTCCTTTCTCAGCAGCCTAAAAGGGGTGCCTGTGCATCCCTCCACTACCACATCACCACTTCCTTCCTCAGTCTCCTCCAGTTTAGATTCTCAGTGAGCAAGAAGACATTTCTCCTGATAGGTGAGGATGTCCGAGGAAGAAGCAGTGGACTGAGAAATAATAAATTTTGTTGCTCCTTTAAAGAAACAAAAGCGCATGAGAGCTTTATAAACTGGGGGTAAATAACCCTTCCCTTCAAACATGCACAGAATTGATTTATAGTGAAAATAAAAAAAATATTAACAATAGGACATAGGTTAAGTGATACCAGGTAAAAGGAAAATAGAAAGTGTTAAAAGCAAATAAAAGTGAAAACCCTCATCTAAAAATCCAAAATTAATCTATCAAGGTACAGACTTTGTTCAAGATGGTTTATCTCACCAATATTCCTTCTTTTGGGAATGGGTGATAGGTAATGGATCACTTGATGATTACCTGTTCTGTTCATTCCCTCAGGGGCACCTGGCATTGGCCACTGTCGGAAGATACTGGGCTAGATCAGGGACGCGGCCCACCAGGGTAAGCGGGAACCAGCAGCCAGCATATGCCGTGGCCTGCACTGCTTCCCGCAGCCCCCATTGGCCTAGGATGGCAAACCATGGCCAGTGGGAGCCGCGATCGGCTAAACCTGCGGACGCGGCTGGTAAACAAACTGGCCTGGCCTGCCAGGGTCCTTACCCTTGTGGGCCATGTGCCAAAGATTGCTGATCCCTGGGTTAGACGGACCTTTGGTCTGACCCAGTATGGCCGTTCTTGTGTTTCCAGCCCTGGCTGACTTTCTCTCAGTCAGGACTTTCTATAGAAGTACAAGATGCTGGCTCTCCTTGTCTTTCTAGATGAAAGATCTTTGCCTATGTATGTTTCTCGCCTATGTAGGTTTCTCACCTATAGTCAGTTCCCAGAGACCTCAACCCATCTTTTTCAGCTTGCAAGAGCTCTGTTCCCTTGTATCTAGCTAGTGATGGATGCCAAAGATGGCTTCTATCTTTGCTTCTATCTTCCAAAGTTCAATTACCTTGTTTCAAGAGGCACGGTGACCTCATGCTGATTTCCCCTGCCTTTGGGCTTCCCATTCCCCTGTATGTAAATGGAGCTTTCATTGTTTTGATTCTTCCATGCTTAATTGACATAGGAGACAGGTAAATAGCTGTCCTGTCTGGGAGAGGCCTGTTTCTTCCTTTGTTTGGACACACACTATGAACCCTAATATCAGTGAGTATCCATAATTTCTTATATTGTGTTAATACATATATTTTACAATGATATTATCACCATTGTGTCATTATCTTTCATAAAACACTTCACTGGGTAAACTGCTATAGTACAGTACCATTGTATAAATCAGTTGATTCAATTGTTTTACACCCCCTGTCTTTATAACCCAGAGACTTTATTCTCCTCCCCTGCTCATTAGCTTTGCTACCTAATATGTAAATTGACCTTCATTATCTCTTCCTGATGACTGAGCTGGTCAAAGAAGCAAATAAGCATTCCTTTTTCTAGGGGAGACCTGTTTACCAACTCCCCCAACTGCCTGGTATAAACACAGTTTAGGCATAATTGAAGCATAGGTCCATAACTCTTAATACACTCTTTATATGTACATCACTCAAGAGTATTAATGATTAGTCAGTTATTAGTTTTCCAATGACATATTGTATGACACTTTTTAGATACAGGTTATAACCATAGTGAAATGGGTTTAGTGAGGCCTGACAAGAGTTACTGACACAGAGTAGTGAATCACCAATGAGCCTCTGTGCCATGATATCCCAACTACCTGAGCTTTCTCTCTTTGATATTTTCTAACTTGTCTTGCTCTGTCAGATCCCTTACTCTTGCATTTGTTATTTTGTCTTTCCATGGAACATGTAGTATCTTCCTCAGCCATACATGATGGGTAGCCTCCAAATTCTTGTTAGCCAGTGTCTTCAGCCAAATCTCTGCTTCATACAGTAGCTCGTTCAGTTCAATTGCATGATATAGTATGACCGTTGGAAGGTCAAACTAACAGTGCTTTTTCTAATTTCATATGAATGTTTTTGTTCCAGCTACCTTCCAGTGCCATCACATTCCCCAGGTAGCAAAACTTTGCTACCTGTTCAATTTCCTTTCCACTCATATACACCTTTGCATCTGCTGTCCAGTTTCCTGCTTTCATCTTCTTGATTTTCTCTGCATTTATTTTCAGTCCATTTTTTGCTCCTTTCTCTTTTACCTCTGGTGCAAGGGCAATCGTTCTGTTCCATGTAATATTAGTAAATTAGTGTCATTGGCAAAGTCATCCATGATGCCTTTTGTTGCCTGCTTCCTCACCCAGACTGTTGCTAAGGCAGGTGACAACACACATCCTTGTCTTACTCCAATCACAGTATCGAACCTCTCACCCAGGCCTGCATCAAACCAGATCAGGTTCCATTGTACTAGGCATGGGACAAACATATAGTAAATTGCAATCTCTGCCCCATTTATCTTTATAAATTAAGATGATAGAGATTTTTAAGGAAAGTGTTACTTTAGCATCAAAGAGGTAGATAGAACTCTGTGTCTTGGTAACATGCTAGTAGTGTTCTGACTATTCCTTAGTAGATGGGGAAATGGCAACTTTCTAGTCTCTGTTGGGGCTAATGTAGTTGTATTTGAGTGAAGTGGTGAACATTTTTTTTTAAATATCTTTTTATATGTAGCTGTGTCTGTCAAATCTACATTCCATTCTCTCATAGACAATCTTGACACACATTTCCATTGTACAAGAAATACAGGTTTTTTTAAATAGCCATCATCAACATTGGAGACACATTTACTGTAGCACTTCCATACAAGATATCATTTAATTCTGAGCCATCAACTAATATTGCATTTGAAACCTTTAATGTCACCTACAGCCAAAGGGGAATGAGGCTTTGGGAGGAGGTGAAATGATTGATTTTTTCCAAAGGACTTAACTAAAATTTAATTGCTAGCATTAACATAAAAGTTAGCACCCACATGTGCTTTGGTTCACCTATCTGCCACCAATGCATATTTTGCAAGATTTTAAGTTTTTAAAGGAATTGCCATCAACTTAAAAATCACACTTTGTTTTAATTTGTATTTAACTGACAATTCATATATATATTTGCTATTTATAGCCAGGGCCTATTCCATCACAAGGAAGACTGATCCAATGATTAGGGCACTAGCTAGAGATTTTGGTTCAATTTCTTGCTCTTTTATAGCTTTCCTGTGCAACCATGGGCTCTCTATGCTTTAGTTCCTAATCTGTGAAATGGAGAAGATAACACCTTACTTCAGAAGGGTACTGTGAGGATACATACATTGGAGTTAATAAGGTGCTCTGATACTATGGTAATAGGTGTCATATAAATACTTAGATAAAAATTAATCCTGTTCCCATTGGTAGAAATGTGGGTGGAATCAAGCCATTATTATCTGACCAACATTTCATAGAATCATTTGGGCACATCCGTTTAACTCAGAAGGAATACTCATGTGCATAAAGTTACTTACATCCTTAAGTGTTTTCAGGTGCAGATTCTTAGTTTTCCCTGTTTTTATATTTGTTTTATTTTATTTTATTTTATTTTATTGTCGTAGTGGTTGTCTTTAATGTATTAAGTGGCAAAAAAAAATGGGAAAAATATTCTAAAAGGACAAAAATAATCTGGAGGAATTCAGGAGCAGGTGTAGTACCTGAAACCTACTTTTAACTCAGTTTTGATATTGACTAGCTTTTTTGAGTTGACATTTTCCTTTGAAATCTCTAATTTGTAATCCTTATTTCTTGTGATTTTTTTAAAAATTAACTTATTATTGACAGGTAAGCTTTAGTTTAGCAAATGCATTCCAGCTCTTTGTTACAGTTCCTTGCTACAAACATGAGGTGAGGCTAATACACATACACTTACAGTATGACAATAGTTCTGCTCTTTCACTGGGGGAAGCATTCAGAAATTATCAAGTTAGACCCTAGAATTTGCATCAATTGTTGTGATGTCAAACCTGCCATATTAATATTCTTAGTTTTCCATCTCAGTAGATAAGCATAATACAGCTCAATCTAATGAGGTGTTTAGGTACACTAAGTACTTCGCATATTCACAGCTCTGTGGTCTTGAGTAAAAAAAAAAAAGCTTTTTAAAGCAGGCCATCACATGATAAAAAGTTGTAGCTTTAATTAAAAGGAGAATTAAAGAAAAACTGGGTTAATTAAATGTTTGTATATTTTCTTTAATAACTCCCCCAAAAAATCCATACCCTGCGGAGAGATGTGCTATGCAAAACTCTAGACGGATTGGTTTAGTTTTGTTGACATTCCAACAGTAAAGATGGTGAAAACTGAAGCTATAATGGGAATCTGGTTGTAATCTTTATTATACATGAATGACTCTTGTCTCCTCAATATCTAGATTTGTCCCTATATTTTCCCACCTAAATACCAAGAAAAAATGCATATACTATAAAGTTATCTTGTAACATTTACTGTTTGTCCATTGCAAAAATCTCAGTGAAGGAGAATGATTGGGGTCATGGAATAAACACATAGCCTCTTTTCAGTCAACCTGGGCAGGCCCCAAAGATAATATGCCTAAAAAATATTTATCTTGGGGTCATTGCAATAGTCTTAAAGTTAGTGGTCCAGGATCCTCAGTTGGTGTAAATTGGCACAGTACCATTGACTTCAGAGGAGTTTGTACCATTTAGTGAGAAGCATAATGAATTTGCTACTTAGAAAGCTTTTATTTTACAGAATTGAAACTAACATTTATGCTGGCAGCATGAAAAACTGATGTACCATACTAACCCAGGGCTTTGTTCTGCTATATACAGTACACTGCATTTTGGTCATATTGCAAGCATTCAAGTATTAAAACAATTTTGTCTTGTGTTCTTTCATCTCGACAGCACAACAGTCCAGTGACATAATGTTACAAACCATGTCTGATAGATTTAAAATTGAATGTGGATGTCCTGTATTTTCTTTTTCTTAACACCCCTCCCACCTTACTGCCCCCACGGCTAACAAAGCTTTCATTTTTTGCAAGCTGTCTGCTTCACAGACAAATATGGAAACTGCTTCTGGTGGTCTCCTTCAGTAGCCAGAGGAAATTGCTTGCTCAGAACTGTGCTACTTTATTATTAAAGCTGATTGGAGGGGAATCAGCAGCAGAGAATCAAGTGCTGTATCAAGAACCTAAACTCTGAGCTGTTTGGTAATGAATAAATTGGCCTATCTTTATAATTGACTAGTTTTAAAAGAAATTTAACCACTTGATTCTTTATGAGCCCCTGTGGAGCTGCTTTTAAGGGGAAAAAATGGTAAATTTAAGACATGACACGAATATTGATTTTAGATCTATTACAAGTTTCTAGTGGGGAAAGATGATAAGCAGTGTATGGAACAGAAACCTTAATATAACCTTCATAACTATTTTGCTCCTGCACAGCTTTATTATTGAATCAAATAAGGTTGGTTAATCTTAGGCTGTACAATCTGTTTAAGACTATTTTCCAGATTACTGCTGTAAAAGAGATGTGTATGGAAAGATAAACCAGACTAAGTCAAGTGATCTTTGGTTTATTGTAACACTAGTGCAGGATGGGCTTTAACAAGTAGCCTGTGTTTTCAGTGTACAGCTTGTGAAATGGATTGACAGAAGATAAAATGGGACAAATTAATCTCTGGTGTAATATTGTAGTTCTATTGATTTTTGAATGGTGTTACACCAGGGATCAATTTGCTGATTGTGCCTGTTTCTTCATAATATTTTTATATTACAATTTAGTATCTACAGTATATGTGTATGTTATACAATATTATGCATTAGTGAATTTATCTGTTTTGTGTGTGTATATACATAAAATTAGTACACACATTAATACATACACACACACTATTAGAAAAATACATTAAAAGAACAGTAAGGTTGTAATTGTAAAGTGAAGTAGTCAGGAAGTAACAAAGATAAGATTCAGAGGGGTAGCCGTGTTAGTCTGGATCTGTAAAAGCAACAAAGAATCCTGTGGCACCTTATAGACTAACAGACGTTTTGCAGCATGAGCTTTCGTGGGTGAATACCCACTTCTTCGGATGCAAGTGGTGGACCAAATACTTCGAATACTTCGGTCCACCACTTGCATCCGAAGAAGTGGGTATTCACCCACGAAAGCTCATGCTGCAAAACGTCTGTTAGTCTATAAGGTGCCACAGGATTCTTTGTTGCTTTTAAAGATAAGATTGTCTGTGAAACCTTAACTCTGCCCCCATGTGTGTGTTGTTGTTACATGATCACATACCGTATGTTCTGCAGGACTCCTTTTTCAGTCAGTGAACAAGATGGAAAGTGCCCAGTCAACCAGGCTGCTGTTCAATAACTTTTTTGTATCCCGATTGATCAGTGATTGGCCCCAGAAAGTCAGTGGTTCCTAGTTCCGTGGTTCCTAGTCTATTGTCTTAATTCAAGAGTATTCTTCCTCTTCCAGTCTTACCTGACTCCTCAAACAATGTACAACTTCTACCTACAATAAGGAATGGGTTTTAGAGGCACCTGTGTCATTTGGCACATACCATACACCGAATGGGGCAGAGGTGCTTTGGATTCCAGACTGATTCTCTTCATAGTCCAGCCTCATTCTTTCTCCACATAGAAAACTAAGGGCCTGACCCAGAGCACACTTAAGTTAATGAGCTTTGGTTCAGGCTCTGAATGAGCAGAGGACCTGTAGAAAAGGTAGTATGTAGCCATGTAATAAAAGACTGTAACAGATTGCATCCACATATGAAGGAAGTGTTAAAATAGCACAGGTGACCTTAATTTTGTTATTTCTTGACTTCATAGTGCTGCTTTTTAATATAGGTCTTTCTTTCTTTCCCTATATTAAAAAAAAATCAAAATGACGACACACATTCCATCATGTTCAGCTATTTGCTAGACCGCATACTCGAATACTTTACTGCATACACCTTTCTATAGCCTGTGTATGTGTGTGTATAAAGAATTAATAAAAGCAGGACTTCTTCAGACCACTGCCTCTCTGTACGTGCACCTTCACTTATTACATGAAAGGAGCTCTCCTGCCTTTCTTACTAATCATAGAGAAAACAATCCTAACACTGCCTACAACATTAGGTGAAAGTCGCTCTAAAAGACCTATTGTTTTTGTTGTTTGCATTTACATGCAGAGCACCAGAAGAATGTTGGTAGGCTATTAAGAGATTGCATTAGAGAATCCGGTGTACATAGCTAAGGTCCATTTTACAACTTTGAGAAATTATTATTAATTTTCACTAGAGCACTGACAGGTGATCTGTGATGTAGGGACCATCTCCAAATTTCACCTTTCTGCCATTACCATGGATGAACTGTTCAAAATAATGTTGCAACTACTTAAAAAAATAAATAAATATTTGAAGTATTTTTACCCCTCACTTTTTCATTCTTGAAAATCGCCGAATCCTCAAGCTTTCTAACAAATATTTGTTCCTGGACTGAAGAAGGAGAAAAAGAAAAAAAATCCTTCCAAATTTCAACCAGAATGGATAACATGCCGAAGTCCAAAAATGATCCCTTAAATGAAAATGCTTGTGCAACCTTAGCTATAGAATACTGATACCTGCTCTACCTATAGTATACACTTGTATGTATGTATAAATGATTACGTACTGTCATCATGTAAATCCAGCTGGTCAGTTCATCTCATTTTCTATGGTACAATATTTAATTGTATGTTTGAGCTATGAAAAACACCAAGATCACTACAGTTAGCGAATGGAATAGAGAGTCATTCTGAAAGTAATGGAATAAAACAATCTGTTCTAATTTTCATTGAGTTAATGCTATTTTGTTCTTCTCCCAGTTCATGAAACAAGATACAGATCTCCCTAAAGCCACAATGACTCTGCCAGTTGAATACAGCTTGATAGAATGCCTTTTGCTGAGATGTGGTCCTGGCATGGATTTCAAATTACATACAGTTTTGCTATATTTAGATTTCAACAACCCCCAAACAAAAATTAGGCATAACATTTCCTAGAAAACATATCCAATTACAAGCTATTTTTACAAAGCACAATGAGGGTACACGAGAGCTGACACTGCCGTGGAAGTGGTAATATGGCCTATGACCTTCTTGTGTCATGAAGAAACTTGGTCATGTTTAGTTAACCTACAGAACTACACACCACATTATCAATCAGCTTTATACCATTGAGCAAAGCATCTTCCGAAGGATGCCTCTGTGGCTTACAAGTATGGCTCTGGTGTGTTAAGAGAAGAAATTGTGGAGACCACTATAATGCTGAAGCAAGGGTTCATATGTATGCAGCTCCCAGCTATTGAACACATTTGACCCCCAAATGACAGAGTAAATGAAAGCTCTTTTTTAAAGTAATGCAATCAGTTCAAAAATATTGTGCTAATAAAGTTATGCATTCTAATTGAAAGATTTATGGCAACCCATTTAGTTGTTACTAGGTTATTTGTGACAGACAGATGCAGAGTAACCTGATTAGAGTCAGCATTGTGATGACTTGTAGCTACAGAGGGGAATAAAGCTTCAAACCATTGTCACAGTCCATTCTCTGAAATGCAATTGGAAGATGATTTAAAGGAACATATGTGACACAAGTTTTGCAGCTGCCTGCTAGAGGTTTTCACAGGCAAAACACTAAAATAACTGGAACTCTCTCTTTGGCTGGTTAACTTTTTATTCATTTTTCAGGTTTGCAGATTAATTTGGAAGACATTTCCTAAAAACAAAACAAACACCACTACCCCACTCCAAACCAACAATGCTTCTATGCTGATTGCTTTCCATTCATTTTACATATTGTTTCTTATATTAGAAGTAATATATTTGGTAATGGAATTAATGGATGATTATAATATTGGCATTTTTGTTGAACTTGATGAACATACAAAAACTGAAAATAACAGAGATGCTGTTTTATAGATGCATCTTTGAATAATATAGTATTAAGATTTAGATGTATAGAATAAATAACTGAAATTTTAGATGTGAGACTTTAGTAATACCATTATTGTGTATAATAGAATAATGAATGTTGGAGGTGGAATGAACCTATTAGATTATCACTCCGTCCCCTCCCATTCAAGAAATAGGCATGTGATTAAAAATGAATGTATTTTTATAAAGATGCAGATCTATTTTAATTGTGTTCCTGCTCTAAGTTATATTGTAAATTAGCATAGTTGTTTTGTTTTCTTTTTTTTACTCATTTCATAGAAGACACATAGTAACATTATATTTTAATAACATTGTAATACCATATGTCACTGTAGTTCTAATTTCTGTGCACCAGGAGACAATGTACCTGAATGCTTCTGGGTGAATATTGGCTGATAAGCAAAAAAATGATCCAAGTTAAGTCTCAGTGGTAAATATTGCTGTAACCCTTTCTAATTAATACAGGCCTTTTGCTGTCATGTGTCAATCTGTATCAGATTCAAATGTGTCATCAAAGTAGGTGTCAGAGGAGACCAATTTGACAGAGCTACTGTTTCATTGAGAATTAAATCATTCTGAGGACTAAAACCTTATAAAATGGTACACTTTGTTTACTGTCATTGATTTAAACAACACTTCATTGGTGCTAGAGGGTAAAAGACATATGTTCATCTGAAGGCACTGAAGGGTTAATTTAAGAATCTGACTAATAGGGTGTTAGTGGATTCCAGTATTTATAAAGTGCTTGCTGCAAAATCTCTTTTGACCCTTGACTTTTAAATTCTGCAGCGTTTATCCTCCAGAGTATAAAGCTTTCTTCAGCAATTTGAAACACTTGGTAAAGAATGACTACTGCTGCAATGCTAGGCAGGAAGAATATATAAATATATATATATATATCTTTTAAATTTCTGAGGCGGGAGATTGGGACTGGGAACCAGTGTGGGGTTGGGGAATGTAGGTGACTGGAGTCCAGGGTGGGAGGGGCAAGGGGCAGATTGCATGAGGAGCCAGGAGAGAAAGGAACTGTGACTCGGCTGGCCAATGAAACTGGGAACAAGGATCTGTGTGGTGGAGGAGAACTGGGAATCATGGGGCCAGGAGACTGGGAGTGGCGAAGACACTGGTTGTGACAAGAAGACTGGAGGAATGAGACTACGACTTGCTGGGAAGAGGACTTGGAATGGGATGAGGAACCCCAAAGAATGGAGAGTGGGACTGATTAGGTGTGGAGAATGAGATTGGGATAAAAGGCTATGGTGAGAAGAGGCAGGACTGGGACAAAGAGAGGCTGGGGGGAGAAGGCTGAAGCAATCAAGTTTGGGAGGAATAGGCAGAAGAGTCTGCGGGCATATCCCTTCCAGAGACTGAAGTAGAATTCCAAATTTCTGAGTTGCACCATTCTCACCACTGACACTGTCACATCCTATTTTAGTGCTGGTCCATGCAGAGGATTGGGCAGTTCTATTTATAATTAGTAAAATCATTGAAAATGGTGGAATTTTTAAAGGATGCCCTTGTTTGTATGTATGTATGTGTGAAGGCATTAGAACTGAGTTGCCAGTCACCAGAAGCACTGATCTTACCCATAACATTTAGAGATCCTATGCACTTGTAAGCCATTCACTTTCACCACAACCTTGGACATATATTAATATATATTTATAATATAGAATTGTGGGTAGCATGTGTTGGGCACCAAAATGGTGAAAATAGACGTTCATTATTTGTCCATTGTAAAAATCTCAGTGAAGGAGAGAGATAGGGGTCATAGAATAAACACAACTTCATTTAAATCAACATGGGCAGGGCCTGGAGATAATGTGCCTGAAAATGTTAATCTTGGGGTTGTTGTAATAGTCTTAACATTAGTGGTCCAGGATCGTCAGCTGGTGTAAATTGTCACAGTACCATTAACTTCAGTGGAATTTGTAACATTTTGGTGGTCAACCTAGATCTATAAGGGGTTGTACCACTGCCTGCCATGCAATTCCAAGTACCTTAGCAGCCCTGACACCAAGGTCACATCTTTGCTTCCACCACCCAGTTACTTTTTGCGGAGTGACCCAAACAATGTCTCAGTCCCAAATTTCCCCCAAGCCATCTGCCAATGTGACAATCAGCAGAGGTTCCCAGAATTCTGCTACTGATACTCTGTTACTCTTCTCAGCTTCAGCTAGTGAGAAGTTTCCTACTGCTAAACTGTGTGACATCTCCCTTTAACTCCAACTTGTCTGCCTTGCCAGCAAGCTCTTGAGGACTCTACCAGCCCAAACTTTGCCTTGAGGTAACTGCCCGTGAACCCCAACTCCCGAGTTCCCCAAAGACACCCCCTGCAGCATCCACTCTTTCCTGGAACACTTACAGAAGTTGTTCATTGCCCTTTAAAGAGACAATACACTGCAGCGCCTTAATTTAGCTGGGGTTTGACAAACTGGTAGGTTTCCATCACAGCACCTGAATTGGTTTATAATAAAAGTAAAACGAGTTTATTTAACAAAAAGACATAGGATTAAGTGATACCAAGTATAAGGAATTAAGGTAGAATGTGTTATAAACAAAGAATCAAAAGTAAAAATACGCTTTCTAATGGCTAAGATCTAACATAACAAGCTACAGTCGTTGTTCAAGGTAGTTTCCTCCCTATCTTCCTTTTCCGGCAATGGCTGTGATCTCCACAGAATCCAAGGCTCTGATTTTCCTTGTCTCCTAAGATTGAAGAGTTTGGGGTTCCTTGCCCCTCTCTTTACAGTCCAGGACACCTTTGAAAGTATATCTGTCAAAGTTGATTGGCCGTGCTTCAAGACTCAGGAAGGCTTTCTGGGGGTGCAGTCTCCATTCCCCATTGTGACTATCAAGTGATTGCTTTTTCTTTACTTGCACTCCTGATTGCAGTTTGCCTGACATGCAAATGTGCTTTCCTTTTTCTTTAGTCACACCTTGCTTAATTTACATGGGAGACACATTCAAGCAGGTGGAATTGCATTCCTTTGTCTGGGGAAAAAAACCTGTTTATCAACTCCTGCTTGTGTGCCTGGTTTAAACACCTTTTAGTCGTAATTACAGCACGTCTGTATAATCCTTTGTGGGTTGATCATACATCGCACAAGAATATTAACGATCAGTGAGTTATTAGTTTTCCAATGACACATTACATGCCACCTTTTGTGTATATATCATGACAACAGTATGTTAGGTGTAATGAGTGTGTCAGGCCTGACAAGAGCTGCTGACACAGAGTAATGTACTTTTGTCAAAGGGTTATGTCCATGTACTTCACTGAAGATCTGGCTCAGTGTTTTTAGAAGATACATACAGCCCTATGGTCCACATCTAATACTAGAAGTGGTGGTGTACTGTCAGCTCCCATTCATTTTAATTGTAATTGAAACTGTTGGACACCCTGCAGGAGGAGTTCAGCATCTTGCAGGATTAAATGAAGAATATTTCAAACACAAAATCCTTCCTTGAGCATTAAAAATTCAGATTCCGTGTTGAGCTTTGTTTTGTCTGCATCTTCCAAAATCACATTTTCAGATGCCAGTAGTATTTTGTTTGGAGAGGGAAACCTATTTGAGGGCTCTGCTTCGACAGTGTACCCTTTAAGTGCTTTTCCCATCTCTAAAATATCAGCGAGATGGAGAGACAGAAAAAAGGAGGACCTTAGTGACTACATTCACCAGCCCATTGATGAAATAGTCACAAAAACTGAATGCTGTCATTTTGTCTTTGTCAAGTTCTACAGGCCCCCAAAATTGCATTTGGAAGTGCTCATTTTTCTACCATTGACTTTGGCTACACTAAATTCACGAAAATCCAGTAGATTTTCTCTTAAATAAAGCATTTCTCACAAGCTGGATTGGTTCAGCTTTAATTTGCAGCCACATTATATAACACTCGGAGTGATTAAATGTAACCTTTCTCCAGTGGAGGATTCCCAGCTCAGACCTAGAAATGGAAAGAGAGTTGATTCAGCACCTGACTGACACCTCTCTTGGAGGGCTTGAAGGTTTGGAGCAGCCGTGTGCTGTTCCTGTGCTCTTTCAATTATAAACAAAAAATGCTGCAGTGGGCATATTGTGAATGTTCACGTCTCTACCTGTCAACACTTCTGAAACCTTCAGCACCCTGTTTCCTCGTGCTCCTCCTGATCAAAGCATGACCTGCTTACTAAGACTCTCATAAGCTAATAATTTAATAACAGCCCTGAGCCAGAAAACAAAGGGAAAGACAGTGTAGGAGGCTGGCTGCTAATTTCTCTCTCACCATAATCAAATCAGTACAGCTATCCAGCCAGGACTCATAACCCTTAATAAGTCACTCTACTCGATTAAGAGAAATTGATTTTCCTCCACCATGGATCATAGTGATTATGATAAATCTGGTATCTGCTGCTCACTTCCTTTTCTCCCCTGCCAGTGTCCATTTGTTTGCAGGGTCGGCAGGTAAACGAGCTGGAGAGATGACACCATGTCATTATCTGCAGTGGGTGTCAGCAGTCTGACAGCTGTGGAATTGAGTGGTTCTACAGATCAGTGCAGAGGCCAGTTGTGAGGGTCTCACACAGCAATTACACACTTCTGACAACTGTACTGACAGCCTTTAAGTGCAGGAAACTATGGGGCAGAAATTTGTAATTGCAATTAGTTGAGGAAGTTGTAGTTGGTTATGGTGTGATGGTAGTATGGGGGCCATAATTTAGAGGTTAGCCAAAGTGAGGGCAGATGGGAGGGGGGGGGGGAGAGTGTTGGCAAGCTGCAATGTTTTAGAAAAAAAATGTTGACTTGGTCTTCCATCTGAGGTTACCCATGCAAATAGTTCTTGACAAGGTTACTTTTTTGTTGTGTTCTCTTTCTACTTTCCCTTTAGCTATATTGGCAGTAGAATCTTTAATTGGCTTCTTTCTTTGCCCAGCTGGACTTCTGAGGAAATAAGTAGGGCAAATTTGCAATGTAATTCAAGATGATTTTTAAAATTTGCCAATTTAAAAAAAAATCATATTAATTATAATTTTGGACTAGTGTAAAAACAAAATAAAACAGTTAATTGTTCTCCCTCCACCATACTTGCCTGTATGATGGTAATATTAACCCATTCCAATGTCTCACCTGTTGCAGTGGACCATAAAACCAATCCAGGGAAAACTAGTCAGTCACATGGTTTTGGCTTTTCCTATTTATTTTGAGCTGCTAAACTGATATAAAAGATAACTTATTTACATATACATATAAATATATAAACGGACAACATTTTCAAATGCAGTTGTCTGAAGTTAGGCTCCTAAACCCATATTTGGGCACTTAGGTAAGTGTCTTGATTTTCAAAACTGCTTAAGTGCCTTGTAGATGACTAAAGGAAACTAAAAATGATTTTCCCTCTCTGAAAATTTTCAGAGTCTTTGACCTTGGCAATGTTTGGATTATATCTTATAGAAGTTAACTGAATAAGCAAAGTCAAAATTCACTAGAATCATCTAGTCCAATCTCCTGCATAATGCAGGCCATAGAACTTCACATAGAAATTCCTCTACGGATTGGATGGAAAGATGTCCAATTCTGATTGAAGGCCAGATTCTGGTCTTTTACTCATCTTGATTAGGAGCTTATTCCACTAGTAGTTACTCAAAGACTGCATGGGGTGAAGTGTTGACTGCATCCCACGGTAAGTTGTTCTAATGGATAATTAAAATTTTGCACCCTATCTCCAGTTTGAATTTTTCTAGCTTCAACTTCCAGCTGTTGGCTCTTGTTGTGCCTTTTCGTGAATAAAGCATCTTTAAAAATAAGATGTCTTCTCCTAACATGCATACTTATGAACTACAGTCAAGTTGACTCTGAACCCTCTCTTTGATGTGTTAAGTATATTAAGCTCTTTATGTCTCTCATTGTAAGATATAAACTGGCCGTCAGGAAGTTTAGACTTGAAATTAGACGAAGGTTTCTAACCATCAGAGGAGTGAAGTTCTGGAACAGCCTTCCAAGGGGAGCAGTGGGGGCAAAAGACATCTGGCTTCAAGACTAAGCTTGATAAGATTATGGAGGGGATGGTATTGGTATGATAGGATAGCCTAATTTTGGCAATTAATTGGTCTTCGACTATTAGTGGTAAATATGCCCAATGGTCTGTGATGGGATGCTAGATGGGGTTGGATCTGAGTTGCTACAGAGAATTCTTTCCTGGGTGTCTGGCTGGTGAGTCTTGCTCACATGCTCAGGGTTTAGCTGATCACCATATTTGGAGTCAGGAAGGAATTTTCCTCCAGGGCAGATTGGCAGAGGCCATGGGGGTTTTTCGTCTTCCTCTGCAGTGTGCTTTCCAGGATGCAGTCTCTCACCCCGTAACCGTGACTGACAACCTATGTTTCTAGAAATACGAACTTCTACTGGCTGTATTAAAATGCATGATGTTGGATTGTGCCCAATTTAACAAACAATTCAGATCACCTTGTATAAATCATGTATTTTATGTTTATTTGCCAGTTTGTGTCATCTGAAAACTTGATCAGCACTGATTTTATATTTTCTTCCAGATTACTGATAAAGATATTGAATAGTATTGGGGAGATAACTGATCCCTGGAGGACTCCACTAGAAACACATCCTCTCATTGATGATTCCCTAATGAAGAGTGTATTTTGAGATCTGTCTTGGAGGCAGTTTCAAATCAATTTACTATATGCTGTATTGATTTTGAATAGTGCTAATTTTCTAATCGGAATGTTATGTGGTCAAATGCCTTGCTGAATATTCCATTATGGCTGTTTCCTTTATCTACCAATTTCATCAAATAATATCTAATTTGTTTGGTAAGACCTATTTTCTATGAAACCACATTGATTCCATACTTTGAAATGTATCTCTTGACAGTTATCGAGTTTTCGGCATCTCTTGAAACTTACTTAGTTTCAACAAGAGTCTCAAAACTTTCATTTTTGATTATTGGACCTTCTGGCTTCAGTTTTAAAAATCGTCTTGGCAGAGTAGACCTATCTTGGCCCACAATACTGTTTCTGCTGGCTGCTTTTGAACATGTGCTGCTCATGTTCCAGTGGGCAAAGCCAGAGTGTCTTCTACAATATGCCAACACTTGATTGCACTACTGAGAGTGTTTTAAATCTCCTTAAAACCCCGTTACTGGCAGGATATATTGGAGTGAAACTGGAATACTGACATTTTATTAGCTGGGGCTGGTGGCGAGTATCCTAGATTACTTTCCCTGCCTGAAAAAGTGTGTACCCTTCAAACTGCTTCCTTTCTCAGTGCCAAGACCACACAGCAGTGGTGTAGTAATGATGTATTCCTTATTTAATAGAATGTGTTGATATTATATTAGTAATGACAGTTTGAAAATAAAATGGAAAAGTAAAAAAAGATACCATATTATTCCCCCCAACATATCCCCATGTGCCCAAAACCTGCATAGAGAGCTCTTTGCCACCTCCCCAGGCATACTAGGTATTCCTGTTCATTTTGGTCATTTTAGCTGACTAAGCAGACTACTCTAAATCATACTAGTGGCTAGATGGTGCCTTGAGCAACCACACTATCAGGGGAACCCGGGGGGTCTGGCTTTCTGAGGGTATGTCTACACTGCAGTGTAAGCCTTGTGTTAGGAGAACTAGAGTTACAGACACTGGCTTTGTTAACCTAGTGCTTGAGTGTCTACACTCATTTGTAACCCAGGTTAAGAATTGTGGAACCCTGGGTCCCAATCTGGAGCTTCAGCATCTGCACTGTATTATGCGGGCCAGAGTCCAACCGCCCAGTATCCCAGATTTTCTAGAGCCATCCTAAAATGTTGCTGCTCTAGACATTTGTTCATAGTGCAGAGTGGGAAAACTTGACTGTCCACCAAAGATGACTGTTCAGAGGATAAAGTTCACTTGTGGGATTGTGGGATACCCTGGGTCCCGGCTTAATTCAGGCTCAGACCCTCCACCCCTGTGGGGTCCTAGGACCCTGGGTCCGAGCCTTGAGTTAGCATGATTTCTGTGTAGATGAAGGGGGGGTTAGGCTTGAGTCTGAGTTTGAACCCTGGGCTTACATTATTGCAGTGTAGACATACCCGGAGGCTGAAGAGGATTTCGAGAGAATGAGGTAGAGAGAGTGAATGTTAAACTCCATCAGCAAAAACAGTTGTTCATCCAGGATACCTGCCAATGATAATACAGATACCAGTTCAGTACATGCGAATATTAATTTGAACCTTGCCTGATACCATTATTTTTTGTACTGCCAAATACGTATATTTGTTGTTGAATGGCTCAGCATCAACTAAATGCTAAAGTTCCATGCTATGGTCAGTGTAAGCATATTGTTTGTTTGCTTAAAGATCTGTAATGATTAATAGTTAACAGCACTTGATACTGCAAGGTTGAATGCATTAGAAATGCCAGAGGTAAGTATGAAGATAAATAGGGAATTTAAAAGGTTTTTTTCCCCCCTTTGTAAACAAAATGTTAGTCACTAGGCCGAACCAAAGGTCAATATCATTTGTGGGATTCCTGTTACCCTAGTGGAAATTCCAGTATTGTTATGATAATTCAATTGGTCTCTGTAAGTTACTACTGGTATCTCTTGAGGTGGGGAATAACTTATTTGTTATTGGAGGACCTTGGAAATAGTAGAACACTAGATCCCATTTTCCCTCCCAAAACCTAGATGCCAACTGGAAATAATAAAAACAAGTTTACATTTTTTCCACTAGAATTTCCATTAGGAGGAAAAGAGTATCATAAAATCATCAATGGCAGGACATGACCCTAAAGCATTGATTTTCTCTTAGATAGACATGCCCAAGGGTGGAAGCAAGGAAGGTACAAAGAAGAGAAGAAGCCTGAGTATCTAACTAATTTAATTTTTCAAATAGTCGCTAGTATTTCAGTACTCTGTCACACACAGACACTGAATGAGAACAGTGTAAGTTACAAAAACACAGTAGATCCAACCATGTTTGAATTTGTTTATTTGTTTTCAAAATCTACTTTAAACCTAGGTTGAGAATTTATGTGCTAAATTATAGCCCAAGCAAACTATTATGGTTGGGTCACAAGCCTTTGAATGATGAGTTCAGAGTGGAAATACTCAGTCTTCAGTCTAGTCTAGAAAATATTGCTATGGAAATAAGTCATATATTCAACAAATATGACCACAAAGGAATTTAAGGAATGGAAGACAAGTACAACTCAGTTGAAACCAACAAGATCTTTTCAGATTGACACATTTCCTAAAACAGTTCCATTAACGCATTTGACACTCTAAGCTGAGTATAGGAGCTTGGGTGGGCATTTGATGATTTTTGAGGTATTTACTCTATCATTAGAATGTTGATTAGAAACAATGTGGTATATAATTAATTAAATGTTGGTAAAGTACGGCATAAATGCTGGCTGTTATACAAGAAACTGTACGTTTAAGAACAATGGTGCAAGAGTTCTCATTATTGTAAATAATTTCATTTACTTACAGGGTTCTGATTTTACTTAAAGAGAATATATTACTGAAGAAAGGTGCAAGACTGACCTGGTGCCTAAAGTCCTGGCATCTCTAGGTGTGATAGCATAGTTCTGGCTCCATGCTCTTTAAATTCTGGGCAGAATCTTTTATGACTGCCAAAAATGATACCACCTGTTATCAGCTGTGAGTTTAAATTTTATTAGTAATAGTAATTATCTTGTACTACAGTAATGCTTGTAGGCCAGGTATGGTGATCAGATGTCCTGATTTTATAGGGACAGTCCCGAAATTTGGGGCTTTTTCATATATAGGCTCCTATTATCCCCCACCTCCTGTCCCAATTTTTCACACTTGCTGTCTGGTTACCCTAAGACCAGGGCTCCACTGTGCTTGGCATGGTACAGCCATAACAAAGAGACAATCCCTGCCCCTTGCTAGTTTACAGCCTAGATCATGTGATGTGGACATGTGTCCACTCCAAACTGGCCTGTGACCATATGGTTCACTGTACAGCCTTCAAATCTACATCTATGTTGAAGTCTGACTTAGCAATACTGTTATAATAAATGAATAATGTAGTGATGACACACTGCAGAACTGCCCTACAACAGAACATTAGGAATGTCTAGCAGTAAATCTCCTGGTTTGCATGGGCATTCTTATTTTAGTGAAGGCTTTGAAAACCATTGCAGTAGGCCCTCTTCCCCGTTAAGTTGGACAGCAGCAGAAGCTGCTTCTCTCAAGTCACTTTTCTTCACTTGTTTTGATAATTATGAATAAAGGTCAATCACTTTCCCATCGAGGCAGATCCTGACAGCTTCATATGTCAGCTAGTGAGCTGACATATGCTTGTCAACATAACCCCCACCCCCAACCTCAAACCCTAGGATATATCTTTACTTCCTCGTGACCAGCTGAAAGTCAAAGCCAAAAAAAGGAGGTAGAGGTCAGGGTCCCCTTTAACAGCCACATATATATATGGTGCTGGGGAATATTTCTCATTTTAAGCTCTATTAATGGATAATTACATTTACCTTGTTAAACGTATACAGAGAGTATTCTCAGAGAATACAAATGCTCAAGTTAAAACATGCACTTGTCGAGGTCTTCACTTAAAACATGCACTTGTCGAGGTCTTCACTTGAAGTGTTGGTTTTATCAAATCATTTCCCAAAATCAGAGGGTAGGTTTTTTTTTTTAAAAAATAAATATAAAATATTAACATTTTTCACACAGTTATGTTTAAGGCTTTAGACAGAGAGTTTAAAAATAATCTTGTGTTAGCAAAAAGTAGATTGTGTTTCAATATCCATTCTTTGTATTATAGCAGAGCCTGGAGTTTCCAACCAGTTTTGGGGCACCATTGGGGATGTGGTGGGGGATAGGGACAAGCTGATGAAAAAGGGAGGCCTAAATTATCATAGAGTAAATTATTCACAAAGGGATAGATTTTAACTAGCCCTAATGTAGCTGTGCATGGCATGAGGTGGTGCCCTCCACATCCACATTGCATTCTGGCTCTGGGTTCTCAAACAAATGGCTGGAGCAAAGGCAGAGTATTAGCACTTTCTGCTTCTTCCCTCACCCACCTTCTTTTCAATGCACTGGCCAACAAAGCTGGCTGGGCATGAAGGGAGAAGTAAGCCTGCACCCATTTCTGGGCAGTAGTGGGAATTCTGACTTTGAGTCAGATCCTTCATGTGCTCGTCCTAAGATGCCACAGCCCCGTGCCCTTTACTTACTTAGGAATGAGTTGAAAGGCTCAATCTAGCCCATAAAAAGGATCCACCAGGTTGTGAATAGAACTACTGAGGGACTGCAAAGCACTGTATATATTTTGGGAGGCAGTTTCACAGATCGGGGCCCAAACAAAGCCCTGTCCTGAACTAAATGTGACTCTGGAACAAATGACAATGAAAGCCCATTGAATGGAGGACAGGGAAATGTAGGAGAAGTAAATAATGTCTTTGCTGCAACACTTTACACCTGAAGGGTCCTAGACGGTATTTTCCAAATCATTACACACCACTGAAATGTAACCACCTCTGGAATGAAAAGTAACAACTTGCTGAGCATATACAACACTACTCGACAAGTTGTCAATCAAAACAATATAGGGCAGAGTTGCTGGAACTAGAGGTGCAGGGGCCGCATCCCCTGGCTTGAAGTGATTTCCATCATACACAGGGTTACAGTTTGGTTCAAGGCCTCAGCACCCGCATTGTTCCAGCGCCTCTAGTATAGGGAGCAGTTTAGCAGAAAGTGACAGCCAGTATCGTAAAGCTGTATCTTCCTCTCATGACACACTTCATTGCTCTCATTGGGGTACCTCTAATGAGGTGAAATTGTAACTTTAATTTTAACCAGTTACCTCCCCTAAAATTGGTTGTCTGGATAAAAAAGAACATTGAACTCCCTTTCTGAAACTCAGAGACTTTGTTCATTTCATTTGCTGAAAGCACATTGGCATGCATGCACCTTCGTAAAGTTTTAAAGCAGGGGCGGGCAAACTTTTTGGCCTGAGGGCCGCATCAGGTTTAGTAAATTGTATGGAGGGCTGGTTAGGGGAGGGAGTTGTGGCCTGGCCTCCACCTCCTATCTTCCCACCCCCCTGGGACTCCTGCCCCATCCAACCGCCCCCTTGCCCCCCGTTCCCTGGTGGCCCCTCTGGGATCCCTGCCCCATCCCCCCCCACTCCCTGTTCCCCTGACTGCCCCCGGACCCCCGCTGCCATATCCAACCCCTCCTCTCATTCCTGATGGCCCTCCGGGACCCCTGTCCCATCCAACCACCCCTTCTCCCTGTCCCCTGACTGCCCCTGGAACCTCTTTCCCTGACTGCCCCCTGCCGCCCCATCCAATCCCCTCTCCTTCCTGACTGCCCCCCAGGACTCCTGCTCCCATTCAACCTCCTGTTTCCCCCCCGACCACCATCCACACTCCCGCCCCCTGACCACCCCGAATTCCCCTGCCCCCTTACCACACTGCCTGGAGCACTGGTGGCTGGCGGCGCTACAGCCATGCCACCCGCCTGGAGCCGGGCCACGCTGCTGCCACCGCCACCATCACACAGCACAGAGCACCGGGTGAGGCTGGAGCGTGCAAGCTAAGGCAGTGGGGGAGGGGTGACAGCAGGGGAGGGGCCGGGGGTGAGTCTCCTGGGCCAGGAGCTTGGGGGCCAGGCAGGATGGTCACACGGGCCAGATGTGGCCCACAGGCCGTAGTTTGCCCATCCCTGTTTTAAAGGGTTGAAGCCAAACGACACCCTTTAACTTCGTTGGTAATTTTGCAATGAAGACTGCCTTCCCAAAACCTTCTTGACGATGTGCTCCTTGGTGTAAATCAGCTTTGTTAAGAACTAGGCAAAACTTCTTGTTGAAGCAATGTACATTTTCAAACTTTCTCTATGCAAATGGATCTGGTTAAACAGCCTTATCTTCCATTCCTATCCACCCTGTGTTCCTAAAGAAGCATTTCAATCATTCACCTGTCGTGGTGTCCACAGAAATAGAGTAAAAGACTTGCCTGGCAAATACACAGGTATTTTTGTCATTTTTCTCTTTTTTCCCTTCAGTTATTCATTATGGTAATGGTACTTTGTGATGTGCAATTTCTGGATTTATGACCCTTTCTTGATAAGCGTGAATCCAGCCTGCATGTGCATCTTTGATAAGGTTCTAATTGGATAGCGGTGACCTTTCTGAATGTAATTCAGGGAGGAAGATTAAAAAGCAGTCCAGAAAGTGACAGGTTTGGGACAATAACATATGAATTCGGCTCCACTGGCAGGCAAGAGATGTAAGCCATGATAAATTAGAGGCAGGCCACGCAGCCTTGCTGAATGATTGTTCATTTCTGCTACATCCTTGGGTAAAATCTATTGCATGAGTAGTGCCAACAGTGCCATATTTGGCCTCTACACCACATTGCTTGTTTGATTTTCCAGCATCTGCAATTAGTAAACAGCTAATATAGTTTCACAAGGCACTGAGAATCACATACTGAATTAGCAGCACATACACTTTAGTGATACAGTCCCTTAGTGCACTAGTGCATTCATGTATTTACTCTCCACATTAAGCAATTGCCAATAAGAGCTTTTTGCTGTCATTTATACAACTGTAAACAAGTAAGCAGCTTCATCCAGTGTATCCCAAGTTGAAGCATTAGTCCTCTCTGTAACTAGTCAGCCACCCATTTCTACTGATTCTTTTTGGAAATTCTGAAGCTGACTGCATGATTTACAATGTGTTCTGTACTCTGCTTGGTTAGAAATGATTGGAGGCCTAGGATAATAGGGGAAGGAGATGGGAGAAGGGGACGATTTCCTCTCAGTATACAGAAAACCTAAATAACAGTAATTGCCAATTTATATCTGAGGTGAAATTCAAATATAAAGGGATGAGCTTAAAAGTTAGAAAACAGGCATACACACTGGAAGTTGAATCATCAATTTCTTACTACATTGCTAGAAAACTCTTTAGATCTCTAGGTGAAATCCTGGTCCTATTAAAGTCAATAACTTTTTCCTATATAAAAGTCATTCGATAACTTTTTCCTATATAAAATATATTGTCTTTTTTTCCCCCACTTTCTGTAGTTGAATCTTGATTGGAAGTGAGGTTAAGGATAGCGGGATGGGAAAAATAGCCAAGCCAAATATCGATATCGTTACAGAAGTGTTTACCTTCTACAGTATCTTGATTTTAAATTCTGTACATTTTCCAGCAGTTCTCACTGCCAGTTATTGTGAGGTGACAAAAAAACATTAGAGTTTGAAACCTTTCCTCAGTGGTGCCAGAAGTGCTATCTGTGCTGTGGAAAATCTGAGAAGATCAAAGTGAAGGAAAGATCTTTGTCATTACAGTAAACCTCTCTATGAATAACCTAGTTTTTAAGCTTTTAAGCCATCTCTTTTCTGCTTCCTTAATATAGAGGGAAGAATTCAAATGAATGTTGCCTTGGCTTTCAAGATAAAATATAAGTGAAGAGAAAAATAAGTTATGAATATAAATGTGGTGCTGGGTAGCTGTGTGTGGTTAGGCTGGAGGTTACTGAAGTTGTAAACACAGATCTGTAGATTTCTTTAAGTTTGAAAGTTAACCCTTTTGGAAGAAAGAACTGATTTCTGAATTTGGAAGTCACAGGCTTACAGTAGACATGGATGCTTTTGGCTTTAAATCAGGTCCCCAATGTTAGTAATACTTCTTAGACCGGGAGACAATTATTTATTAATGCCCTAGCTCAATGGAGCATGATGATAAAAATGAGCAGTGGCTACCTCTCTGATCGTTTGTTTTGTCTTATTTTAATCTGTCTTGAAACATTTAAAAATGGGTCATGGGAAGAAGCTGTCAGAGGTTATAGCATATTCATTTGCCATTTGCTTTTAAATATTAATAATCTGCATAATGAAGGTACTTAAATGCAAATGGAAAACGAACAGGAAATATTTATTTGCTTTAATAGTTACAGAGCCTAAAATCTACAGGAAAGATTTTAAAATTAAAGCCAGATTTCAGTTAATTTAGCATGGGTGTGCTAGAGCAGAGTGGGCGAACAGGGACTCCTGTCCCTAATCCCCCTACCCACCCAGTACACCTGTCCATGAAGCACCATAATGTGACTGGCTACACTGGGAAGCAGGGAGACGGGGGTAGGGGGTAAAAGACACCTATATAAGAAAAAGCCCCATATATCGGGACTGTCTCTATAAAATTGGGACATCTGGTCACCCTAGCTCCGGCTATACCAAAAGAAGGACAGGAGACATTTGATATGGATTTTAACCAGGACGCAACTTTATTATATACATGTCTGGGACTACCCAGCAGATAAAGTGTACAGTGCAGGCAAATCCATGTTTATTCAAATCATTACCCGGGGCTTACACCAGCCCCGCTTCATTTTCCATCCAGGTCCCCGCCAACCTATGGCTTGGACCTTACCATCCACCCTCCTCATAGGAGGGTTAAGGTAGGCTACGAGAATGGGGGGCAGGCAGGGGGATTTGGCTCCCTGCCGTACCAATCATAGGAGACCCCAACCCCCTCTCCACTGTTCTGTTCCTTTATCTGGCACCTCCTTTTAAGTCCTTTACCAGGGCATTTATCTGGTCAGTGGATGCCTCCCCTATGGAGTACCTGCACTGGACATCCGCCCCACACTTACAAAATAAGTTGTGACATATGGCCTATCACCTTTTCTTCTTACCAGAAAAGGTCCTCCCTGACACCTGCTGTGGAAAAGATGAAAAAAACCTCACTCCACCCAAAGCCAATCTGGTGGTGAGGGAACCATTAGTTCCTAGCCCCCCTAAAAAGGAGCGACCAGCACAATGCCCACAGCAGGTCCTAACCCAAACTGATATTTGCCACCTCTAGCGGCGGGAGGGTGGGTACTTCCTTGCCTGCTGCTTGGAGAAAGGGCTTCCAATGAACAGAGCTTGCACCTTTAAAGCCTTCTGACCTCATATTCCCCGGGGGTGAGTCAGTGACATAAAGCTGACCACCACTCAACTTTTCTAGCAGTTTCTGACCTCCTTCTCTCCCCCTCCCCATCCTTCAGCAAGCCCAGAAAATGTTCCCCCCGCTTCAGGTGCGGTGCAGTCAGTGTCATACCTGAGAGTTCTGTGGGCAGTACTAGCCAGCCCCATAAGATATGTGCCTTGGCGGGGATGGGGGGTGAAGGGGAAGCTGTCACTATTTGGGATGTGGAGAATGCAGGGTTTGCGTTTTCAAAGGTGCAGTGAGTTGACCTTGCAGTACCCAGGAGGTTTATGCCTTGTAGAGGCAGAAGCCAAAACTTTCAAATGGGGATGCCTAAAATTAGGCATCTGACTAAGCAGCCTGATTCTCAGAGGTGCTGAGCTCCCACTGAATTCAGTGGCAACTCCTGGGTGCTCAGAAGCTTTGAAGATGAGGATAGTTATGTGGCTCAATATGAATTTAGGTGCTTAGTGTGTTCCAAGTTTGGAAATTTTTAATATAAAGGGCCTGTTTTTTGGAATTTTTTAGCATACACAATACCAATTGAATTGAATGTGTGGAGATACGGGAGCTTAGAACTTTCTCCAGGTACCTCTACCCAAACAGGGCACTTCCTTCCTCATAACCTGCAAAGCTCAGTCTCGTAGATCCATAATTTAGCCCTAAGAGGTCTTTAAAAAAAATCAGCATTTGCAAAGTGTTCTGAAAGCTTGATTTCTGAGATCCTATTGTATTTCCTATTCTAAGCTGCATTAACCCTGACATCACTGTATGACAACTTTTGGTAAATGTTGATTTCTGTGTGAGAACCACTGAATGTGTTGTGGGAGAGCATATAGAACAATTAATGACTCTTAAGGAAGAATAGCTGATATTCCCTGAATAGGTAAGTAAAAGAAAATAACATACGATTAAAGAAAAACACACACAATTTTAAGGGTCAAATCCCTTGCTGGTGTAAATTAGTGTGGTGCTGTTGAAGATAATAAAGTTGCACCAATTTGCACCAGTTGTGAATTTGGCCCTATATTTTCAGTTACCTTTAAGAAATGGTATCATATTTTCCTCCTTGAATTTGGATACAAATATACTTTGCTTGCATGACTAAGCTTGAGTGAACATACGCATTGTAATGAAGGCAATGTTGACTCACATACCAGTAGCATATAGGCATCACCAAGAGTTTTGTAAAACAGCTATAGTTTTAATTGCAAAGGGTTTAGAAGTTTTGATTTGTTCTTTTAATTTCACAACTTAAAAAAACAACAACCTTTTAAAGGAAAAGAGGGAAAAAAAAGAAGCTTGAAGTGAATGTAAACCAACAATGGTCAGACTGTAAGTGTAGTTAGTCTCTTTTTCATGGGAAAGAGAGAGATTGCATACTACTCTCTATTGTAGTACTGTACTATAGAATCTCCTTATTCTGCAAGGAAGGTGTTCAAATGGAAAACATACAATGTGCACAGAGCCATTTATTTTATTATGAAGTTCTCACTGTTAATGATCTCTCCACTTTCAAAAGAATGAGGGTTTGGGGGAGTGGAGGTAAACACATGGTGATTGCATTTGCCTTTCCATGGAAAGTAACTAATAGAAATGCAGAATCTGCGTCTTAGATGCATCTTGAGTTGCTTACCCCAATGCTTCAATCTTATGGGGCAGAAGGACAGCTTTTTCTCCCCAGTAGGCAAACTCTCATACTGTTGTTGTGTCAGGAGCCAGAAAAATCAAAGAGCCACCTACTGACCCTTCCTATTGTCTGGCCTTGTCGTCTTCTATCAGTAGTGTGCCACAATCAGCAAGATACATATGTACCTCATGCTTGCTTGGGGTTTGGCAGACCCCTGTCCCTTGCACCTGTTTGCTTATGCATGAGCTGTGCATGTTTGAATTCAAATAGCTGCCAGGGGGAAAAGGGTGGGGGGAGAAGTCACTGTCAGAAGCTTTTCATTATCATGCGCAGAGGAGCAAAGGCAGAGAGGAGACAAGAGAAGCTCTGGGGGAGTCCACAAGGGTACTGTAAAATGGGAATAGATGTGGGCAGTTAATCCTAGAGTATTAGTTAATAAATTAACTGTATGTTTGAGAGAGAAGATCATTTTTTTCTGGGTACTTTCATTTGCAGCCTCTTTCTCTTATTGTAATAGATCAAATAATTTTGGAACAAATTCCACCACCTTTACTCATCTTGGGTATCCTACAAGTAATGTCATTTAAGTGCTGAGTAAAATACTACTCTGTGTGAGTTAGGATGGCAGAATCTAACCTGTTACCCATTCATCTGTACAGTCTATAGGCCTGATTCTGGTTCACTTACAGCAGATATTGGTGGAGTTCCTTCTGATTTACACCAGTGTGAGTAAAATCAGTATCTGGCCTGATCTAGTTAATATCTCTTCTGATTAATTTTGTTAGCTGTGTTTCTTGTACAAAAGCCTGCATTGAAAGGAACCCCCACGTGTCTATGCAGGGGCAGAGGGATGAGCAAAAAGCTTCCCCATCAACTTGTAGTACTGTGCAGGTGATGCTCACTAAGGTGCTACTTTATGTAAGAATAGCCCAGAGCCACGTGAGTAAATACTGCAGGATCAGACTCATAAATAGTTCATGCAAAATAGTGGCTAGTGTATAGCAAATACTTTAGAAGACACTAAAGCATAGGATCTTATAGTGAATAAACTAAAGCATATATGGAAAAAAATTCAGATGTGCTTAAATAGCTTAGGATCATAAGTCCTGTTTTCAAAAGTGACTCAGGCACTCAGGAGCTTAAGTAACCAAAGTCAGTGGGACTTAGGCTCTTTGGTGCCTAAGTTACTTTCAAAATGGGACTTAAGATCCTAAGTCATATAGGTGCTTTTGAGAATTTTACCCATATTCAGAAGTCCAAGAGGAAGATAGAAATGTTAGGTGTTAATATGCAGCCTACTTATGCTGACTACTTGAATTTTGTGTCTACCCACATATTTAATTGCAGAGCTATTATGCTATTCAATTTTTTATGATGCAGTCTTTATAACTAGGTGTGAACTGGTGCAAATTTCATAAGATCATAAAATGCTACAAATAGGTTTAAAATAGTGTTTATTTTTATATGAAATGTGATATTTTAAAAAAATGAACGCCATTAATAATAATGAATTCATATTGGTGTTCTAAGTATTACCTTCTGAAGGGATTTTACAGTAACATTGGTATGTTAAATGTAATTTCAGAAAGAATTTTAGCATAGTAAAATTGTTTTATTTTATATAATTTGTTATTGCTTCATAAAAAGCTCCAATATGTATATGGAATGTGACTGAGCTAGTGTTTGCAATGAGTGTATTCCAGTGTGTTTTCCCTCCAGTCCTTTGTCTCATACAGCTGTTATCTGACAAAAGGGAAATAAAGAAGGGACAGGACAAATTCCTGTGGTCTATCCCATGCATTCTGCTATGCTGGGAAAACGTGATCTATCCTTTTAGTAAGAAGAAAATATTTGAAGTTTAGCATCTATGAATTCAGGTGACAAATTCTTCCCCCACCCCCATAAGACACTTAAAGTTGTCACTATTTCTCTGTCCCATGCACTTTGAACAAATGAACAGTCTTGAACTTTGTACAGAGAGTTGCCGTGCTTGGGCAGAAGGCAGTACATCTGCAGGTCCTTGCATGACTAATTTTGTGTCAGCAACTGATTTTATTACCATTTAAATAAGAATTAATAATAATAGCTGTACATTTGCCAGATGGCTAATTTGATAAATTTTAAAGTGCATAAACTTAAAATATTTAGCTTCCTCCCTCCCCCCCCACTCCTCCACAAGAGCTACTTAAATCCTTCAAATCATGATAACCAAAAAGGTTTTAAACTTCATGGTACAATCTCACTTGCTGCATTTCATCCAGTTATCTTCCAGCAGAAGCACATTATAGCCATTTCAAAAGAGATAGGTAGCTTGTTTGTACATTGTAGGACTGGAAGAGCAATAAGAAACCTGTCAATGGGCGAGCAAGTCAATGTGTGAAATTCATCTTGCATTATTTCCCTTTACAGTGGAACCACTCACCACAAAGCCACAGTGTGTGTGTGTGTGTGTGTGTGTGTGTGTGTGTGTGTGTGTGTGTGTGTATATATATATTCATTCCCTTGGGGGATTTCCCCTGACATAGGGGGAGTCCCTAACAGCTCTAGTTTCTACAGCCAGCTCTGCTTCACCCTTTCAGGCATCCTCAGCTCAGGAAGCATGCCAGTGAAGACAATGCATGTATATCAATGTAAATTTTGGATAAGCCATCAAACTAAGAAGATCCTTTCAAAAATTTTAAGATGGACTCTGATTTTTCCCTTTGTTTTATGATATTTTTGACTATTTCAAGTTCTTGGTGAATACTATAAGCAAAGCTGCACTTATCCTAGCCCTATAATCTTGACATTGAAATTCTACCAATAGTTTGCCCTTTTCAGTACTCTGATTAAATCCTCTTTTTCTTAAAAGTTTATTCTGATAGGTTTCAATCATAGTACAGTTGTGGACCTGTTCACTTAAGTACTTAGACAGTAATCAAGCACATAAATCAAATGTTTGGAACCCCAGCGTATTTTACAGATCTTCCAAACATTTTTGTGCAGACAGTAGTATTTTGTATAGATTAGCTACAGTGCCTTTGGGGATTAGTTTCCCTGCACTTGCTGAGCTTTTCTAGTGAGTGTTTCCACATGCTGAGAATACACACAGATGCTTTCCTGGCCTCCAACCTGTAAGAAAATAAATTTATCAAGAGTCCAATACTGGTCACGGGAGGGCGTAAATTCCCACAGGTCAGTATGGCTTATACATCTTTTCAAGAGATTTAGATCCTTTTGCTAGCATTACTCAGCCTCAAACATCCCTCTCATCCAATTCACAGCTTGAACTTCCTTACCTACCAATATATGTGTTTGCTGCCTAAAAAGCAAACTGTTGAAGGATTGCTTTAAGAAGGGTAGATTATTGGCTTGGTTACGTTCAGCCTTGTCACAGACGTGATCTGTATAAAATATTTTGGTGACTGGATCTTTCATTTCTGGTTTATCTCTCTCCCTCCCCTCCAACTCTTGTGTTTCGACTGTCAGTTAATGTTGTCTTTCTCCTTTTTGCTTTGCATGCTGCATGTTTACTTCTTAGTTTAATCCCATTTAACTAGGGACGTAGTCAATTTGAAAAATAACAGTGAACCATGTAAAAAGCAGGAAAGCAAGAGAAAATGCTTTCTTACAAAAATGTGAAAATTGGTTGGTTTCTCTCTCTTTCTTTCTACCCCCAACTGATTTTTCCTCTTCGCTGGATGTATAATTACATCATTGTTTCAGTAATGTGAAAGAAAAATTAGATGCAGGGGGAAAATATCTAAATGCTTTTTTTTTTTATTTTTTAAATAAGGAATTTAACTAAACCACTCTAAAGTCCCCTGCTGGGCTCAGGCAAGCTGAAATTAATTCAAGACAGCAGATAAAAATTTTAACCAGCCCGAGTGGAGATGACGGATGTGACAGCTCTCAGTTAAAATGTCTTTTAGTGGCAAATGCATGCGTATTAGTCAAGTGATGTGACATAACTGTCCCGGGTGAGAGACGATGAACCAGTGACCATTTGCATTGAGAACAAAAGAAAATACTTAAAACTAAAACAGAAAAAGGGGGGAGGGAAATAAGTCAGTGTTTTACACACAGTTTTTGATGGTTGTTTTTTGTTGTTGTTGTTTTTTTAGTCCCTCTTCATCTTAAAGGGTTTTGAGAGCGACAAAAAATCTTTTATTCTGAAGCTTTTTCTTTTCTTTTTGATAGAAGAATTCAAAAACCGGGACAGATGTAACTTGTTTGAACAGAGGAAACCAAGGGAACATGGTCTTGAAAACCATATTTGTTGTTTTTATCACACTGAATTAAAAAAAACAAAAAAAAAACCCAACCCCCCCATTCTTACTCCCCCCCAAAAATGCAGTATGGTGTACGTTAAATAACATGGCTTAACGGAATACGTTCCATGAGCATTTTCTTTTGTGAGGATGAATTTGGCTCCTTCAGTGCTTTTTTAGGATAAGCAAATGTAGAGAGGTTATAATATGAGTTGGGTTTATTAAAGGATCACCCAAGATTGCAGTTCATTGTGAAACAGTGCAGCAGTTTAAAAAAAAAAAGGAAACACATATAAGAAGGAAATTATTTGCAAAGAAAATACTTCAGAAACTGCAGTCAGTCAGTAAGTGAATTAACCATGTGAAAGTCATTTTTAATATGCTTTAGGAGCAGATGTTACCAAGTCACAGTAGCTCCCAGTTAGAGCTGCCAGAGTAATTGAGTTTTCAGTATTATTCTGCTTATTTTCCCTATTATAATCAAATTGTATTATCATAATTTTGTTATTAGGGGGCACCTCTCACTGTGTACCTCAATAACATTCAAGGCTGCATATGCAATTTACTATACTTGTTTTTACTTAGGGTTGGAGGAACTAAAATATTTTCTAATACCACTTCAGTACAAAATAAGATATACTCAGAACCACAGCCATAGAAGGTAAGCTACAGAGAAATTCTTTTGAAGGTAGGACTTTAATCTCAAAAGTCAGGTAAAACTGGTCAGACATTTAGTATGGCATCGAAAAGATTGTATATACTCACAGTTTCTCTTGACTTTCCACATAAGAATGTGTATAAATGAATTACCAGTGCCTGTGTTTTAACAGCTAATGTAGAAATCTATATCTTGTTTCAATATTATATAATATTTCAATGTATATTAGTATATAGCCTTGTTCAATATGCCAGATTACTGTTTATTTTATATGAAATACAATATTCTATAAAACAGTTTTAAAATACTGAATAAAGTACTCTGGAAATAAGATATAAGAAGTAGAAACTGGAAAATGCTGAACTACTCAAAAATAAACTGAGAGTCAGCAAATTGCAAGCTAGCCATTAACATTTTAACAAGGGTAGCTAATAACACTGCAGGTTTATTACCTACAGTATGTATATGAGCTGTGTTTTTCTACAGTAGTTTCACCTCTATTCCATGACTCCTGTGAAAATAGTAATTAAAAAATTAGAAGTCTGAGGTTCTGCAAGCTTTTTTCAAGAGATACCATCTCTGTCAAATCGCATTAGTATAACTAAAAAATTGTGAGGCATTTGGCCTTATTGTAGGAAGTGGTCAGCCTTTAGGTTGATTCACTAGCATCGACCCCAGTTCAATTATTAATACATACATCAACTCTCCTTGAAAATTTAACAGTGTCCTTGTTCTCCCACGTTCCCTAGAATGGCTGGGATGATAGCCTTGGACTTCGGAGGCCTGGGTTCAAAGTCCAGCTCTGGCGTAGTCTTCCTGTATTACCTTTTGGCAAGTCACTTAGTCTCTCTTTGTCTGAGTTCCCCATCTATAAAATGGGAATAATAGCACTTCTGTACCTCACAACAGTGTGTGGGGATAAATGTGTTAAAAATTGTTAGGCCCTCAGATACTATGGTGTTGGGCGTCATGTAAGATAGCTAGAAAATAGCTAAATGATGCCTTTATAGTTACTACTAATCCAACACTGTTTGGGCATGAATTATGGGAGGATTACAGAGGCAATTCTCTGGATCTAAAGTAGGTAGGTCACAGAGGTGTCTCTGGTTTCTACCCTGGGATTCATCGGGTCTGGAACCCTGACTTGCTGGAGAAGAAACATTCAAATGACACAGATTTCCAATTTTATATAATTTATCAGCTAAACTAAATAACTACTCCTGGGGGAATTCTGCGCTACTGAGTGTGTGCATAATTAATGAGCTGTGCATAATTTTATTTTTTTGCACAGAAAAAAGATTCTGCTGAAATGTTACAGCAGTTCTGCCTTTTGCCCACCAGAAGGAGCTATGGCGATAGAACAAAGCAGCAGCTCCCAGCCAGCTAGAGAAGAGAGAGAGCCTACTTTCTTTGCAGTGCCGGTCAGGAGATATGAGCAGACAGCAGGGCCGCCCAGAGGATTCAGGGGGTCTGGGGTCTTCGGTGGCGGGGGGCCCCGCAAGAGTTTTCCACCCCCCCCAGAGCAAGTGAAGGACCCTGCTCCAGGGGCCTTGAAAAACTCTCATGGGGGCCCCTATGGGGTCTGGGGCAAATTGCCCCTCTTGCCCCCCCCCGGGCAGCCCTGGGAGACAGAAAGTATGGGGTGCTGGTGGGGGGTCAGACGGGGGCTCATAAGGGCTAGTGGGGGAGGACAGACTGGAGCAGGGGCTGAATGAGAATGGAGGCACAGGGCCATGGGGGAGGGAGGTGCAGGGCCACATGGTGATGTTGGGAGGGCTGCAGAGCTACATAGAAACAGGAGATGGCTGAGTGGGGGCACAGACACACATGGGGATAGGGCAGAGGGTACAGCGCCACATAGGGACAGGGAGATGGGGTGTAGGGCCACATTGGGGTGTGGGGAGTAGGTGTCTGAATGGGGGTGGAGAAACACATGTGGACAAGGGGTGCAGGAACACATGGGGATAGGGGGCAGATGTGCCTGACCGAATGGGAGAGGCTAGGGGTCAGCCAGGGTCTACATGGGGGAAACTCCCTAACAATCCCTCCCGCCCCCACAAAAAAACTCTTCCATACTTTTCCCACCCATACCCAACAACCCTCCAAGTTCACACCTAGGCTTCTTCACAGCAATTTACTTCCTTCTTCCCCCTCTCCTCTGTTCCCCCTCATTCCTCATTTGCACTGCTTCTGAGGGGTGCAGGAAATATGGTTCGCTGTTGTAGTTTAAATGAATTATTTCTCAGAGTTCTGTATTAATGTGCCTACTAAGGAATCTATTTGTCAAAAAACATTTCCTGAATCTTTTTTGTTATCTGCATTGTTACAGACCTACTTGCTGACAGGTACTTTGAAATAAATGATCAAAAACTAATTGAAACTGGTGTGATTATATTGTTGTTTTGCCAAATAAAATATGCACAATTTTGCAGAATTTTAAAATATAGTGCACAGAATTTTTAATTTTTGGTGCAGAATTCCACCAGGAGTAAATAACAAAGCAAAAACATAAAATGAAGTACATATAAACAAACCAAATTAGAATGAGTGGGCTAATCTCAAATGACCAAATTAATCTAATTATCAGGTTGATTAAACCACAGTAAATCAACAGTTCCTATAAGTTTTATATAATAATATGGGAAGGAGGCAGTATTGTTTAGTTTTAATCCCTATAAGTAAAAGATATTATCAGTCTTAGTGCTCGTGGCAGTATTTATATTCCAGGTGAAGGCTCATTCAGGGAAGGACAAATCACTCCCAGGTTTAAGTCAATGTTGAGACTACATATCTGATGCCAATTAAGGCAGCAGGCCCAATTATAGGTGGTTATATAATAGCCAATCTCTAGCCCCTGTTCCCCAAATATAAGATTATGTGAAACATGCCAGTACAATTCAATATAACAGCTTGGTACATTTTAAATTCAAATGATAAATTTAGGTGAAATAGCATGATTTCTCAAGATTAAATGTACAGCTCCTAGGTGTGTGTTCTCTTAGAGAACAAGGTTGTTATACGCAGGGTTGTTTTAGGTGTTTAAAGAACTATTTTATATGCATCATTCACAGATAAATTCTGTGGATTCTAGCCACACCCACTGCTGTGCACACACACACAGATTCACTGACAGCCCTTTGCTGGAGTTTAAAAAATAAAAAAAAAATGCTGAAACACGAAGGTAGAGACATCCCTATATTAATACAAATTGGAAAAATGAGCTGAACTAAAAAGATGGACAATAATGAAGAATGCTTGGCATGACTCTAGTGGTCACCTGCAGGATGCTGGTGGTGATTGGACAGGTTAGCTGGTTGTCTGATCATATATTTTCATGTAAGTGGTCTTGCTAGCTGGATAGAGGTTACTTTCTTGTATATGTTGAATCGTAGATCTTGTATGTTGATGGACCTCTTCCCCTCAATGACCAGCTGGGATGATGGAGGTTGACCCCAGGGCTCTTTGTCATGCATGGTGGTCAGCAACTATCATTACTAGCAGCAGTCACAATGACAGCCAGCAGTGGTTTGAAGCCAATCGCCAGAAGCAAGAAATAGCTTTTTCTTTTCCTTCCATTTTTGAAGATGGTGGTCTTCTTCCTCCTCAAGATGGTTCTTCCTCCATGAGAACTCATCAGGAGTTTCTTTAGTGAATCAGGAGGGGGCACTCAGCTTCTGAAGCCACTGGCATCAGCAGTGTGGTTTGATTAGATCACCTTTATGCAAAGGTGTATAAGAAACTCCCCATTCCAGTAGTGTGTGGCTCAGAAAGTCCACAGAACCTCTCTTTCATTCCCCCTCTCCCTCTAAACAGTCAATCAGCAGGTCTGTTAGGTATGTTGAGACTTTTGAGTTCATAGGTCAGTCCACAGACATTATCTCAACCTTCCAACAAAAGTCTCATGTCAAAGCTACTAAAAAGTGGGTATGGACATCTGAGGAAAAGCTTGATTGCACATAGGCTAATTAGGCTTCAACTGGAGTATCGTGTCCAGTTCTGGGTGCCACATTTCAGGAAGGATGTGGACAAATTGGAAAAAGTCCCGAGAAGAGCAACAAAAATTATTAAAGGTCTAGAAAATATGATCTATGAGATTTGGGTTTGTTTAATCTGGAAAAGAGAAGACTGAGAGGGGGACATAACAGTTTTCAGTACATAAAAGGATGTTACAAGGAGGAGGGAGAAAAATTGTTGTTCTTAACTGCTGATAGGACAGGACAAGAAGCAATGGGCTTAAATTGCAGCGAGGGAGGTTTAGGTTGGACATCAGGAAAAAGTTCCTAACTCTCAGGGTGGTTAAGCACTGGAATAAATTGCCTAGGGAGGTTGTGAATCTCCGTCATTGCAGATTTTCAAGACAAGGTTAGACAAACACCTGTCAGGGATGGTCTAGATCAGGGGTTCTCAAAATCGGGACCACTCAGTGGGTCACGAGGTTATTACATCGGGGGTTGCGAGCTGTCAGCCTCCACCCCAAACTCTGTTTTGCCTCCAGCATTTATAATTATATTAAATATATTTAAAAGTGTTTTTAATTTATAAGGGGGGGGTGTCACACTAAGAGTCTTCCTATGTGAAAGGGATCACCAGTACAAAAGTTTGAGAACCACTGGTCTAGATAATATGTAGTCCTGCCATGAGTGCAGGACTAGATGAGCTCTCAAGGTCTCTTTCAGTCCTGTGATTCTATGATATAACATGACATGCAGAGGAACAGTTCCTATAACTTCCCCTTTTATATTTCTGATACTCAGCAATTCAGTTCCGAACAGCATTGTTGATACAAAATTTGTGTGAAAAGTTAGACTTAGAGTAAAAGTTTTTTTCTCTAAATGTACATTTTGCAGTTTTATATAGAGGCCTTTCTGTCTCCCAGAAGGTAGGCCCACTCAGCGTGTGTCAGATTTATGGATTTAAAAGGAAAGAAATCCCTTACATAGTTATGATCGTTGCAGAAGATTTGGAACCAATTTAAGGGATACCAAAAAAACCCAACCTTGCAACCCCGCCTCCTACCTCCCCCATCCTCAACATTGCTGCCTATTTGCAGAGACAGCTGTGTAGTTGCCACCAGCTAGTGGAGAGCAAAACTAGTGACTGGTATAAAATAACATTCACAGGCATAAATGAAGTCCTTTGATAGATAGGTCCAAGTCAGAGGTGTACCATGGCTGAATTAGGACCAGTGTGAGTTTCTCAGTTTTAGTATTTTTCTATATACATTTTACTTACTTCACTGAGAACTTCATCCTCCCATTGAGTTGCTTTTGTAATACAAATTCCATTTGTGCACTATTGTAAACAACATAAGGGACATATGCAAATTCTCATAAAAATTGGGGAACTTCAGGCATGTGTTTTTCATAAGTTGCTTTAAAAATGTATATGTAAGATGCTTATTAAGATAATATGTATTAGAAAAGATATAATATATATATATATATATATACACACACACATCATATTGCACAGTAATACATGTTTTAAACAAGTATTTCCACTTATCTCTGGATAGTTATCTTCTGTGATGATTGGCTAACTGTACATCTCAAGCAGAAATATCTTCTGAAGTCATGGGTGACAAATGGAGAGTATTCAATAGAAATGCTGCAATGTCTGTTGTTCAGCACTTCTTTTATCAGTAGGTGTCATTTCAGTTAATGTGGATTTCTAAGGAACGGTTAACCATTCAGAACCTGGGGGCCAAAGGAACCATTTGACTTAGCAATAAGATAAGACAAAATATCACAGATCTTTGTGCCTTTGATACCCCTTATTCTAATTGCAGACTCTTTTTTTCAATGAGATATGTGCTACAGCCACACTGAAGACATTACTTTTCTCCAATTGGATTGGAATGCTCTTGGCGAATAGCAATAGTAGCAGCATGGTAAGAGAAAACCATGAGTGTTCTAGATCCCTTTTCTAATTCCAATATTTACTTAATTTGAGACCTGATCCAATTCCCATTCAGGTCAATGACAGTCTTTCATTGACTGAATGAGAGCTGGATCAGGCTTATGATTATTTTAATAATTTTGATTCACAGTATGAGGCCATAAAGATGCATTTATATTCAGCTATCAATATATGGTCTTGCTAACCCAGATATTGACCTTTGATCCATCTCATTTAGTGGATCTTACTTCTGTGTCAGTACATGAGGCCAAATTCAGGTCAGGTGTGAGGAGGATACAGGTACATTGAATTCAGTGGAAGAAACTCTGACAGTTTAAATGAGGGTTGCCCTGCACATTTTGAAATTCCATATGGAAGACTTCCACCTACATTCCATTTAAACAAATAAAAGGAACACAGCATTAAGATTTTACTATCCAAGATGTATTTATTAAAGTAACGAAAGAAATAAATCCGGATGCCACAGTTTTTGAAAGAAAGCTGAACTAAACTTAGTGGGTTCAGATCAGATATGATCTCCATAATATTTTTCAAGGAATTATTTCAGGGTATTGGAGGATGAACAGTAAATTTGACTGGAATGATTTATTATTGTATCATAATGAGAAGATGCAGGAGGCAAATTTAGCATATTTGTAAATTCTCAACTCAAGTTTGCCACATATCTGTGTCGATCTTACTACCACCAATAATAAAACGAATCAAGTTGTCTGTTGAAGACAAGAAACAAGGAACAATGCACAGGTGACCATCATCGCATAGTGTCAAAAGCTGTTTGGGACAAATTTATAATCTATTCAAGCTTATTTTTTTGTTTGGAAAATAAAATGTTTTAATTGTAATAAAGAAGACGCAGGTGACATTATAATTAATTGAGTGAATTAGCACTTATTCATCCTTCATATATACATGTTTAAAGCTTTGATCACACTTCTCCTCATTCCATTCTTCCGCCAGTCCCATATGGCGGAAAGAGATTTGATAAAATGAACCTTGTTTTTACTTGTTCCTGTTTCACAGGGATCAAAGCAATCCTTTCATTCAAACCAAAGAAACGGGTTTCAGTTCCTAACGCTCAATGAGCTTTGATCCGTTATCTGTAGATTTCTCAATAAAAAAAGACAAAGTCTTGAAGCTACATATGACTCCAGTTTTAAAAATACAGTTCTCTCTGAAGTCATACACTGTTATACTGTTAATTTAACATTACATTCACATCAAATTTGATATGTCTGACTTTCACTTACTGAGGTGTTCTCCACTTTTGAAGTGAGGGCTTGCTCATTTGCTTACTTAAAACAATTCAAATGGCAAAAGATATAAAGTCTTAATCAGACATTGCATGTGTACTAAATACCTTGTATATATAACATCTCAAAGCACTTGCAATTATGGTTATAGCTCTACTTTATTGATAGGGAAACGGAGGCACAGAGACTTATCGAAGATCACAGGCAATTAACAATACGGTCAAGAATAAAACCTAGATTTCCTGAGACTCAGCACACTCTAACAACAAGGCAACACTGCCTCCCTTTATGACAAGAGCTTTGCTGGTATAAAGTCTTTGAGAGAGGGTCTCCCACCCACCCCCATCAGAGCTCTAGGAGAGAAGAAAAGGGGATACAAGAATCAGTTATCACTCCTTGGTTCCAAGAGGTGGTCCTGACCTTGATACAACTTAGAGCAGCTACTGGGATGCACTTAGGTTGTTCTATTGGTATAAGGTCATTAATTGAACACCAAATTGGTAAATTTGTAGACAATCTGTGTCTTTGAATTCAGCATCATCATTTTGCCTTTTTCTTTTCATTGGGACCGAATTGTTTACTAAACTCTTTAAGCAAACCAGATGTGTCAGTCTTCATAGTCAATTAATGAGTAATTAAAAGTGCAAGTGAGAATTTTTTAAATGTTAGCAGTGATCTGAAAGTAGGAATATCACCAATTGTGACTTATGTTCAGTCATTTAATTTGAAATGCCTGGTCAGACAGTCAGCTGGTTAAATTGGCGTAGCTCCATTGATATCTATGTCAATTTACACCAGATGAGGATGTGTCCCAGTGCTAAATGTTTATATGCTCGGCAGTGCAGTTACTTATTAGAGCCCATCCTTTCGGCTGTGGAGTGTCTCAGGGGATGTTTACTGGGATTGGCTGCAGACAACACTTGAAAATCCAACAAATATTTTGTCAGTTTAAGGAGACTTTCTGTTTGGGAAAATGTAAGAGATTTCAAAGGTGGAGATTTTATTTCCAATGTTATTTTAAGAGTTGATCTATTGCATTTATGTTCTTAAAAAGTGTGGAAAGCAGAAATGAGGCCTTAAAACAGAAAATTTCCCCTGAAATTTGGAAACGTGAGCACTCATTTAATAAAGAAATGTTTATCATTTTTACTGCAGTTTTACGTCTTGCATGTGTATCTGTTGGCCTTTTAAAAATCTTTGATATTATTGCTAAGAGATGTAGATTTTCTTACTATATACATTCAAATATTGCCCATGGTAATAGACCTATAAATGGTCACTGATACAATCTCTGCACTAGGGAATTTTTGGTTTTGGTACTGTAGATTTAAAAGCAAACACATCTTTGGAGTATTGCTGCTTAGGGAATGCCTACATCTACAGCGCTGCAGCGCCTTAGCTGTACCAATGCAGCTGTGCCGCTGCAGCGCATCTGGGGAAGACACTGTATGCTGACAGACGAGAGGTCTCCCGTCAGTATAATAAAACCACCTCCACGCACGGTAGAAGCTATGTCGGCGGGAGAAGTTCTCCTGCCAACATAGCTCTATCCCCACCGGTGCTTAGGTTGGTTTAACTTATGTCACTCAGGGAGGTGGTTTATCCATACCCCTTAGCGACATAAATTATGCTGACATAGGCTGTAATGTATACATAAATTTCAATCATTCTTATCTACACAGAGGGGAAAAACAGGGCTGATTGTAGTAATAAGCAATATTTGTGAACAATTGGCACCTGTCCAAATTGTTCGTATTGAATTTCTGTGTGATGGATAAATGCCATTGGCAGATCAATTAATACAGGTGTATTTGTGTTAACTAAAGCTAATGTTCAAATGATCTGTCTCAAAGCACTGTGCACTTGCATGCATGTGCATATGAGACACTGTGTAATGCTCATTATTACACTGCTAAGAGATGTTGGAATAAGCAAAAGGTCGGAATGGCAGCCTTAATTCTATAGTCTGAAATCACATTCTTAAATTTATTCATTCATTTTGGACCAGATTCTGAGCTATGGCCACCATCAAATTCACTGGAGTTACTCCTCATTTATACCAGTTTACGTGAGAGTAGAATCAAGAACCTTTATGTCTTGTTGCAATTTCCCTGTTTTTCCCACCATCTTTTTGTTATGAGTCAAATTGATTTTGCTGTGTCATATATAGATAAATTAAACCACTGTAGCTTCCTAGAAATAATACATTCATCCTTCCATTCCCCACCCTTTATTTTGTCCTTATATTAATGATCTATTACCACCCTCAGAGGAAACCAATATACCAACTCATTTAAACAGAACTTGTGTTTTGTTCCTGTGAATGTCACCAGCAATTCTCCTCCATCTGTATATCCATGTTAACAAAATCAATATATATCTTAGACCTTGAAGAAAACTTGCAAGAAAAATCCTTCTTAGAAAGCAGATTCTATCATTACAGTTTTGGGATCCTTTTAAAACTTGGAATACTAGCTATAAATATTATTAAAATATTTTAAATTGTGGATTATTGATCGAGTAGATTGTGTTCTCCTTTGCAGTCAATCCTTTCTGTACAGCAAATGCGTCCTAGTGTAGGTTGCAGCATATTGACCCAATACCACATTTCAGTGACATGTTGTTATTCTTCCATTGAGATAAATTCTTCCAGTGTATCAAATAACAGTAGATGGATTTTACTGTATTTTTCACTCCTTGCATCTGATGAAGTGGGTTTTAGCCCACAAAAGCTTATGCCAAAATAAATTTGTTAGTCTCTAAGGTGCACAAGGACTCCTCGTTGTTTTTGCTGATACAGACTAACACGGCTACCCTTCTGAAACCTGTAGATGTAATGATGCCATGAATCTATATTTAGGGAGTCTGCAGATTATTGACACAAAACACCCTTGTAGCTCTTAGGTTCGGTCATATCACTGGATATTTTAAGAATATCTTAAAATCTGCAAATTATTGACACCATATGCAATGTAAGTATTATCACTGGATACCTGTTTGAGTCTTTAGTGTGAGGATTATTGTATTGACATACTTCAGAGCCCTGGTGGTCTATCATGTCAATGTGTTTTGGAGGGGGCATTTAATCTGCGGATCTTTAGCGTCTTAGGTCCCTCATAGGAAGTTAAGTATCTCAATCAATTTCTTGATTGCTTTGATATCTGGTCTGATCTGCAGATCTGCCTCATTCTATGCTATACCATTTAAACTGATAGAACACCAGGATTTTTCAGACCAGTAAATCAACGTAGCTGCATTCTGTCACCAATATGGTTATTAGCACTGATTATTTGTATTGTTAATTATGTTGCAACATAGTCACATGGTCCTTTACAACGAAATGAGGAGTGAGAAATAAGTCTGGTTCTGAGCTGCATGTCTCAAGAGCCAGAGCCCAGGGGGCAGTGGCAACGTGCCACTTCTGCATTTCCTGGATTCTAGTGGGAGCAGGGAACTGAAGCAGCCTCAGCATAAACTAGAGCAGCCCCAAGGAGTGCTCTAATTTATGTGACCTGCAATGGCTCCTCATGAAGCCATCGAACAGCCCAGGATAGATCTCTGCCTCTTCCTTTCCCGAATGTGATACCCTGTCACAATGAGCAACTGACCAGTGTGTGAGGGTGAGGGTGCAGTAAAGTGTTTTTGAAATATGTTGTTTATTAATTACATATATAATCAAAGGTTCAGCTTTGATTCATCAGTTTCCTCCTGCTGTTTATTCTCTGCTTAACTTTTGTCAGAACTGTGAGTGTCATGAATTTTGAACTCCCATGTAGGCTTTTTAAATGCAAACATGGAAAGTAGCTGACTATCATGGGGCTTTGGGGAGTGAGACTTTTTTTTCTTAAGATTTTAAAATCTTTGATTCCGCCCCTCCCCCCCGCTCCTCCTTCATTTTGTTTTTTCTCTCCCACCTCCTCACATTCCCCTCTTGCTTTCATTATCTTTTAATTATTAAAAAAATATATTGTATTAGTGCTTAGCAGCCCCAGTTAGGAGCAGGGCCTCGTTGTGCTAGCTAACATGTTGTAATATACAGCTGGGTCCTATGGAGGTTAAAGTACCAAGTTTACAATCCAAGGCCTCCATCCTGTAAACACTTACACACATGCTTAACTTTAAGCATGTGAGTAGCCCCTTCAACGTCACATGCTTGAAGTTAAGAACATATGCGTTTGCAGTATCAGAGCCTAATAATTCTCCTTTTACCTCTTCAATCACCCTTTCCTCCCATTTTACATTCTAGTCCCTCCATTTAAAGAGGTACAATAATGCACATCTTAATACGTGTCCGTGGATCACATTGTTTGACATATTTACAGTGTTGTCTAGTGAATGAGACACTAAGAAGGGATGCTGATGCCAGGTCTGACATTGACTCCCTCTGTAGTCTTGGTTAAGTTGTTTGCCTTTTCAGATTTACTTTTCCCATGCAATTCTAGAAAATGGTTATGGCCCAAGGAAGCCTACATGTTTCCATCCTCAGTGCAGTCTTTTCTGGACCCTTTTGCATATAGAGGAGCATACAGGCAACTGCATTAACAGACAACACCAAAATCTCGCTATGAGCTTGTTCTCAAGGTATGTACATAGTAACACACACCTTAGTGTCAAGTATCAGAGGGGTAGCCGTGTTAATCTGGATCTGTAAAAGCAGCAAAGAGTCCTGTGGCACCTTATAGACTAACATGTACTGGAGCATGAGCTTTCGTGGGTGTATCCTTTCGTAAAATACTTAGCCCAAGGCTTTTCTGGAATCTTTTTAGGGTAGTTGTTGCAGCAGTAGGACTCTGCACAAGGTGATAAAGTTGATGATCTCTAATAACACTGCCCTGTGTTTTTGTTGTTCATATTGTGGTAATGCCTAAAGGTCCTCGTCAGGGACTGGGGCTTCCTTGTGCTATTCATTGTCCAAACACATAGTGGAAAGAGAGTTCCTAATCATCAATATTATTGTGCTTCTCAATTCTGTTGAATCTCATGATAAACATCCCTTCTAAACACCAGCATGCTCATCAGTTTTGTCATTACTGTTGCTTTTAAGCATTTATATAGCGCCATAAATGTACATGATACTCCACAAAATGTAGAAATATGAAAGTCTCTTGCTTAAGAACTTCTAATCTAATGCTGACAAGAAAAGTAAGAGGGATCATGGCAGAAAAGAAAGATGGTGGGGAGATCATTGGTGGAGAGAGAGAGACCAACATAGGAATGATTAATGAAAGAAGTAGGTTTTAAGAGAGGATTTGAAGAAGCAGAGAGAGCATGGTTGGCTGACAAGAAGTGGGAGATATATCAAGCTTTCTTTTTTTTTTTCTTTTTCTTTTTAGCTCTCAGTAACAGCATTCTAAAGGATATATTGTAGGTACTCAGCTCTGGAAATGGAAGTTCCATTTCTGTGAAAAATCATTTAGAACCCATCTGTTTATATTTCACAGAACCAGCAAGCACAAGACATATGAATGATTGAAAAATGTGTGATTTGCAAAGGGTCCACGTGTGAATGAGGTTGTCTGTTTTACTTTAATTAGAAAGAGACTTGTATTTTATAAACATTTTTAGGCATAGGGTTACTTCATCTGCTGCCAAAAAAAAAAATCATTAGCATTAACACACCCAAGGTGCACTTGTGAGCAGAGATTTTCGAAGGGGTTTAAGGGAGTTTAGTATCTAAATCCTATTAAAGTTCAGTGGTAGTTGGGCACTTAAGTCCTTTAGGCTCCTTTAAAAATCCCAGCTTTAAATGTTAAGCGCTAGTTGATGAATAGTGCTGCCCCCAGTGTGCCAGGTCTGAGGATGGAAGGAAGAGGGAAAGGATGAAAGAAGCCTTGCATGCCTGGTGCCCCTTGCAGAGGCTAAGCACATTCCCAGTCTTTGTGTGCAGTGAGCACGAGGACTGTGTAAGGCTAGCACTAACAGCCATGCTGGTCACCCAAAGGGGGTGGTGGAGGAATAGCAAGTGTAGGGCCATAGGCCCACCCTTGGATACAGACTGTTCCATTCAGAGGGTACAGCTGGGGTGTCTATGGCCCCCCTTTTTATTCTTCCATGCCTCAGGGACATTAAGCCTGAATCAGAATATTTCCCAAGTCCCCTGCTGTAGTGGTGTGTACCCTCCTGCCCTAAGAAGTGTCTAAAGCAAAGCAACACATACATAAAGGATAGGGCCAGACCCTCAGCTGTTGTAAATGTGCATAGCTTCATTGGCTCTGCAGCTGAAGATCTAGCCTGTAAAGCTCTGTGTGATCCTTTGCCCTGTTGTTGCTAGGTGTTTCAGCACATTCAGTACTATATGTCACTGGGGCGTGGGATTTACCATACAAGGTCCCTAAGCTTTTTCTTATGGTGTCACCATCTCACTGTTGTTTTAAACAATCTTGTTCTTTAACCTGTGTAACCTGGTATCCTATGAAAAAAGCATCAACCCCAGCTCATTTTCAGCTCTGCACATATGCCTAGGGGAAAAGGTATGAGTGGTCACATGGGGACACAAAGGGACTGAAGGCTCATAGGACTTGCTAGCTGGGGACTTTTTCTGTTTACTTTCTGATTATATTAAGTTATTTTCTTATTGTAAAAATTAACCCTTGAGGAAAAGATCTTGTTGACTTCAGGTTTTTTTTTTAATTGAGCCATTCTATTAGATTGTACATTATTGACAAAACAGTGAGAAATGGCTTTTTCGGAATATCCCAAGAATTCATTGTAATATCACATTGTGATTCAGATGGGACTCTTATTGATTAGAGTCTAATAGTAACATTTTGAATGGTAATTCTAAATGCCTAATTCCATTGCAAACTCTGAACGTCTTCTAACTGTGTGCCTATGAAAAGCTCACTGTTTCACTCTTATTAATTTTTGTTGAGAGAGAAGTTGCTGCATGGACAATGTTTTCTAAATAAAACAGCTCACATTTTTAAGCACTATATGCAAAAATTCAGATTAAAAATACAAATAGGTGTGCAGAAAAATTACTATAAGCACCCACGCCTTCTGTGTGTGTCCTTTTCTCTATTTCCACCACATGCGTCTGACGAAGTGGGTATTCACCCATGAAAGCTTATGTTCCAATACTTCTGTTAGTCTATAAGGTGCCACAGGACTCTTTGTCGCTTTTTACAGGTCCAGACTAACACGGCTACCCCTCTGATCCTTTTCTCTAGTTTCAAAATGACCCAATGAAAATAATTTTTAAAAGTTACTGACCATCTAAGATCTTGTATACCAGGTTTCAGCTGACACCATGACAACTTTAATGGTGTAAGGAAGCTACTGTTATGATTAATTTGTTACATGTAGTAAAAGGGAAATACTCCGCATGAAATCAGTGCTGCAGATTGTAGGCTGGGTGATAAAGAACAGGAACCTTTGTGTTAAGACTTTTAGACTGGAAAAAATTCTCATAGTTTAGTTACACAATTTATATAAGTCTTTATTCCAAGGTTTCAGAAATATTTATGGAAGTAACACTGGCATTTTTGAGAGAACAGATGTGGGGAAATAGATGCCATATTTCATATGTTTAGCAACACCCTTCTCTGAGCTGCCACTTCCTATTTATAGTAGTGCATCATACATAATATTCTGTCTCACTCTTAATTCATTTGCTGCTATATTGCCAGCCAGGCTGTAATAGATTCCAGTATAATACATGATCATATCCAGGGGCCAAATTAATGGTTAAGGTGGAGCCAAACACATATCAATCGAGACTCTGTGGGTTGAATGACTTCATAATGCAAGGTGGTAAGTTGTAGTTTTTTTTCCCACGGAAAATTACGTCTGGCTGCAGCAACTAATGACAAAACTGTTGCTAAGAAACTGCTGCTTATTTTATTGTTCTTCAGGTAGTACTATTTGATGGCTGATGCTCTGTGTAAACTTCCCAATAAATTAGCAGTTCTGAGCCGGATGTAGGCATGGCCCAGTGTACTGATCACACAACTGGAAGGCTGAGAGTAATGGCGCTGACAGTGACTGCCCCTGTGACTTGCCCAACTCACTCAAACTCTGCCCCATAGCTTTATTATGGGAAGAGTTGCCACTGGTTCAACTTAAGATGTGTATTTTAAATGGATTTAGTAGAACTGGTGCAGAAAGGCTATGTGGACATTGAGTGAAATTCTGGCCCCACTGAAGACTGTGGGAATTTTGCCATTGACTTCAGTGGAATCAGAATGTCATGCACTTATTTTAGTTTATACCGAAATGATGTCACTAAACTAGTACACATGTATATGTTGGCAAGGCCTCAGTTTACTCACCTGAAAACTGGGGATAATATTTACCTGCCTCAAGATACATTGAAAAGGTTAAATAATGTTTGTAGAGCACTTTGAAGTTTAAAAATGCCTAATAAGCACTGATTCATTATTATCATCAACTTTAAGATTTCCCCCCCCTGTGCTTCAGTACTCTTCTACCGATGTCTAACACTGAGGCCTTGCTACATGAGAAAGTTGTATTGGTTTAACTTAAATCAGCTTTTAAACTAATTTAGTTAAACCGGTGTAAACCCTTATGCTTTTGCTTAAATTGGTTTATTTGCTTATATTAGGTTCAGCTTAAACCACTTCCACATTGACTTAGGATAAAGCAAAGTAAGCATGTCCACATAGCCTTTTGCACTGGTTTAGCAATATTGGTTGAAATTGATTTTAATATCACACCTTTCACTAAACCAGTGCAACTTCCTTGAGTAGACAAAGTTTACAGATTAAAAAAAAGTATCTCTTAGCCTCACTGTGGATCTCTGCTGAATGCTTTGTACTGGTCTCCACACACTGAGCAGTCATTGAGAATTCCATGTGTAACAGAGATCCACAAGGTGGATTGCAGAGAGGAAATCTGCTATTGTTACATTGTAGTGGAGATTTTAAGAAAGGTAGGAAATTCAGTAATACCCAGACACAAAGTTATTTACTGTAACTATTCACTATTATATACAGCACAACTGATTATCTCTACAGTTTGTAAATTTTGAACTTTAAAATAAGACTGAATTATAGAATGTTGGATGGATTTTGGAAAATAAGGAATGGTATTATTTCATATATTTAATTCTTAATATTTATACCATTCTTTCTTTTGTTTGAGAGGATGAAAAAAGTGTCAAGGTTTATATTAAAAAAGTCAACGTAAGTCTATATGTTTTGTGTATATAATATGTGTTTAGAATAATCCAGTCTAAAAATAATGCTGGTGCCCTGGTTGATTTAATAAAGAATGATTTATATATTATGAGTGCATATGTGCATTCACATCAATAAATGCAAAATTAGAAAACTGATTCTATAATTATAACAACATGCCTAGGACTGATGGCAAAAAAGATTTCCAGTCATGTGGTCTCCAGACTGGGAGCATCTCCTTTCTAAATGTCTTTTATCTATACCCTGATATATCCTACTGATGAAAAGGTATTTGTCATGGCATGTCATACTTTGAGACCCGTTTACAAGGCATGTGACACAAATCATGCCATAAAAGCTGGATTCTGGGAGAATATGACTAGTAAAAGCCCTTCTGGATTGCTTTAAGATGGCAGGATGTTGAATTCCTTAGCTTAATGGTACTTTTTACATGAATTTATAATGCTTCCCCCCACTTACTGATTCTTATTTCCTTGCTATATAGATGTGGTTTTTCAGACTGGAGTATTGCTTAATTCTTAATAAAATCTTGTTCCTATCATTAAATATTACAGCATGCTCAACTATGACTAAGTGAAATTATCTCTGAGAATTTTTCTATAACAAACTGGAATAAACACACTAAAACTGTGTTCATGCTGTGATTAAAGGTCTAATTGAACTCCACTGGAGAAGAAAATTCAGAATTCATATTGAAACTCATCTGTAACTCACCCAGTTGTGCCTAACTCCCCATAGGTACTGCTGCTAATATGTCAGGTCGGCCACTATTTGACCTCTGTATTTGAACACACATTATGTCAATAAACCTATTAAGATTTTGCTGAATTTGTGTGTTGTTATTAATATGCCTTCATCATGCAATAAATGCATATTAATAGTAGTGCACATTTTCAAATGATGGATCCAGAATGCTATATGTGAAAAAATCCACAGGCAAAATTGTCTCTGCACAGAATGCCTTGGTTTAGATGCCATTGTTTCAGCCATTTTAGATACTCTTGGAAGATATCCTATCATAAAGGATTCATCTATATTGTAGAATAATGATGTGAGGTAACATTTTTATGGACAAATTATAAACCCCTCTAAAGTGAGGGTTTGCATTAATTATACCATTATAGTAAGTATAATTGGGCAATAGCTGTTTTTGTGCTAAATCATGTATCTAATTTCACAGAGGTCACTGGGCAAAACCGTACGATAAAATGTTCATAGTGTATAATTTTCACAACTGAAGAAAGCTCATTGTTGGAGACTCAGGTATGCTGCATAATAGATGATGCAGGTTGAGGGACACAGTAAAACTCCCCTAGCTTCTTAGCTGTGAAACTCCATTATAAAAACTCTGGGAATAATCAACAGATAGCACACATGTTATCTCTCAGAATGAAGTAGAAGGTCCAATCAGCAAAAAAAGATGATAGGAAAATAGAATTTCCATGCCATTCATCCCTATGTCATTCTATTTGCATGAAAATAATGTTAAAGCAGAGATCACATGAGTCTAATGAGAGTGGGAATGTTCCCCCTCATATGTAAATCACTTGTGGATGGTAATGAAACCAATCTGTAAATTAGTTTTTAAGGGGTGCAGTACTTTATCACTGGCACCAGTGTCACCATGCAGTCAGCCTTTCCCTCTCTTTGGAATGGAATGAGATTAGTTGCAGATTAAGAGTGATGACAGAATCGAGTGCAAATCACACCCTCCACAGTGTCCACAGGCCCTAATGATAACATAGTACTGCTTTCCTTAAAGAGTTGCACGTCTTATTCAATGTAAATGGTGAAAATGTGGCATTTTAGAACCAATGATGTGTTTTTCTATTGATGCTGTCACAGTAGCCAGCTGCTGAAAGAAGAGCTGTGTGTCAGATCCCATTTTCCTCAGTGATTCATCAAACAGTGGCAGTTCATGCATGCAGTACCAGAACGGGAATAAATAACTTACAGCCATGCATTCAACAAGGTAGTGTCTTATTAAACTACCACCAACTCTGAATCCATTCAACGTGTGTGGACAAAGCTTTTTGGGCACATTCACCCAGTCTTGTATTTGCTAGTCTATAAACTAAATGCCTGTTTCAGGAGGGAATTTATAAAATAAGAATGTCATCTCATGAGATAGTATGAGTGAGAGAAGAGCAATTCTAATATGTCTGTTATAAACAATATTACACTCATACCATAAAACATAACCACCAATATAAAACTTGCTCAGGATTTTTAAAAAAAAATAAATTATAGTGTTTTTAAGCAGGGGAAAACTCCATGCAATAATAGAATGTCCCAGGGAGGAGAAAGTTAATCTCCTTATATGCCAGGCAGGATTGGCTGATGTCTGAGAGCTGCATGGTTTGACATACTATTAGCACAATAAGCACTGGGAAAGCCTGTATATAGACTGGTGAAAAATCTATACATCATTTAAGTTGAAGGAAGATGTGTATTCTGGGACAGATTCCCAGCTGGTGCAAATCAGAGTAGATCCATTGAAGCAAATGGAATTATACCATTTTACACCAGATGAGGATTTGGCCAATCGCTTTAGAGTCAAATTCTGACCTCGGGTATGGGTTTGCAACTCCCATTTACTTTAGTGAGAGTAGAATTTGCCCTTCAACTTTAAAATACTCTTAAAGGATTAACTTAGCTTTTATGTATATAGAATCTATCTAGGATATGACACTAAATAGAGAGGTACAGAGGTAATAAAAAAGCAAAGCAGAAAGGCCTAGACTTTTAAGATTATGGGCTGACTCTAATAAGGCACATTTTGAGGATGTTGTAGCCTAGTGGGAATTGAAGGAGACATTGGGTGGGATCCAGAAAGATACTTCGGTGCCTAAACCCCATCCTACAGTATCTAAGTCTTGGGTTTGGGTGCATAAGTTCCGACTTTTTAGGCTCCACTGTGATCCACAAAACTCCCGCAGAATCTTGTAGGCACCTGAACTCACTCAATGCCTAATTTTTCAGGGTAAAAGTTTCCTAGATGCCTGTGTTCCTGCCTCTGGACATGTGCACTGTTGCCTCCTGTTAGGCAGCTGTCTGTCTGTCTCCTACTTAAGCTTCTGAGCTATTCACAAATGGGGTAGGGTTGCGGGGGGAGGAGGGTAGGCATTCGGATATGTCACCTGATCTGGTTGGTGTGCTCCAAGAATTAGGCAATTTCTCCTGCTGAAGCCATTCTATTGTGGATAAATTATGAAACAGTTGCTGGAGCCGGAGATCTGGACCCCGGGTCTCCCATCTCCCATTTCTCTCTGTGGTCTAGTGACTGTTCCACTATAGAGAAATACTTACATACACATTGGGCCAGAGAGAGCGAGAATGATTTTGTAGTCCAGTGGTTAGGGCAGCCGCCTGTGGAAGACCCATGGTCCAGTTGCCTGGTTCACTCACTCTGTCATTATTTATCCACGGAAGAACGCGTCCAACAGGAGAAATTGAGGGAGTCTCAATGTCAGAGTATTCTGTAGTTCTGTGGAGTTCAAATCCTTTCTCCCCCTATGGCAGGGAGGAATTGAACCTGGGCTAAAAGTTATAAGGTGGGCAGCCACACAACTACCTCCTCATCCAGCTGTCTTCTGCAGATTGAGCTAACTCATTCTCACAAGAAATGCTTTAGGCTCCTAAGCCACTTGACTCCAGGCAGCTGGTTGCCATTCATGGATAGCTAAACAGAGATGCAGCTGAAGAAGTGTTTGTTTTTTTTACCCATGAAAGCTTATGCCCAAATAAATCTGTTAGTCTTTAAGGTGCCACCGGACTCCTCATTGGTTTTTTTAAACAGAGATGGATGTCTTTCTGTGTCCCAGACATAGGCTTCTCTCTTCAAGAGAGGCACAGGGCGTAGGACACAACCTGTTGGCATCTCCCCTTGGCTATCTTACACAGCAACCCACTTAGAATGCTGGCTTTTGTGCATCACATTTTAAGGTGCCTATCTCCCTCTGCTCATTGTATACGGAGTATAGGTGCCAAACTCAGGCTTTGTAGATTGCAGTTGTTGTTTCTGTGTTTTTCTAGGCACCTACAAATTAAGTCAGGGGGAGACAACCTATGGCAGGCATGCCAAAGGCGGCACACGAGCTGATTTTCAGTGGCACTCACACTGCCTGGGTCCTGGCCACCGGTCTGGGGGCTCTGCATTTTAATTTAATTTTAAATGAAGTGTCTTAAACATTTTAAAAACCTTATTTTTAAAAAGACATAGAAAGAGACCTTCTAAAAATGTTAAAATGTATAACTGGCATGCGAAACCTTAAATTAGAGTGAATAAAAGAAGACTCGGCACACCACTTCTGAAAGGTAGCTGACCCCTGAATTAAATGCTTTTTGACACTTAGCATTGAAATGGCTAAGTCCCTTTGTGGATCCTACTCATTGTGTCTATATTGATTATTTTTAAAAAAACTCAGACAGCTCTCTGGCTTTCTCTCTCCTTTCTGGTAAAAAATAAAAATAATCATCAATTAAAATTTCATTAAAAATGTAGCAGATTTTGACCAGCTCAGTTACATTAATGATGATCTCCAGTGGATGGTGGGCATGGGTCCACCTCTTTCCTGGACCTCCCTTTTGGGGTGGCTGGTGCTTCCAAGGATAGAAACAGGGAACAGTTCTTGCATTCATGGGAGCACAAAAGATTCTCATGTTACGAAATTAGTTGAAATAATGACAAAGGGTCTGCAGTGGGCTGTAAATTGTACTAATTTTCTTTGTTGCTCCATAGTAAGTCTGATGTGCTCACCTGACAACTTCACAGCTCTATTCCAGTTCCTGGCTTCAGACTGATTAATTACTGAGGCACAATAGAAATGCCTCCACATCTTACAGCCAGAATAAAGCCGAACTGTTTCTTCCTTCTGTGTCAGCAAACACGTGCTATTGTGACAAAAGCATTATTGTTCAGGAGGACTCTTTGCCACTCTAGGATGATATTAATAAAATACTGATAATGAATAATAACACAAATATTTTAAAGAGCTAGTCCAAAGAAATCGGTGTTTTCAAAGGTAGGTACTTTGGAAATAACTAAGTTTTAAGAGTATTATATACCCCCAAAGAAAGCGAGTTCCAGTCTGGAATTCTAGTAGAGGAAATTTATATTTAAAACCAGCAGGGTAAGGAATTTCTGATGTGTACTGTTTAGAAGTCAGACCTTCTCATTCATCTGTGCATAACAGCTCATGTGCATATTAGTTATTGGAGGGCTAAAAGCAATTGTGCAATCGTTTTCAAAAACCTGTAATAACTGTGGTTAGAAAACTGCCATAGTCCTTTTAGCAATGCTTTGGACACAATGGGCTTGATCCTGCTCCATTAAAGTCAATAAGAGTCTTTGCCATTCCAACAGGAACAGGGTCAAGCTAACAGCATCAACTCTTTAGAAGTGTGCAGTTCCTTAGTAATGATAAAAAAAAATGTAATACTGACAAGCTGAAGATGGTGATGCTGGGAAAGTGAAAATAATCACTTAAAATAATAAGTAAGTTTTCTGAATAAAAAATAGTGTATATTTAAATAAAATATATTATTCAATATATCATTCTTTGTTTTGCTATTGCTTTATTTTAGAACCTGGATAACTATGCACTGTTGCAATTGTGTAATTTCATCGACTTACAATTTAAGACTATGCAATCTCAAGGTAAATGTTCTGGTTCTGTCTTTTAGACCTCATCTATAGCATAAGCCCTAACAAATAAATTTAGTTCTGTACCTCCAAGTAGAGAGACCTAGTAATCTGCAAAAATATTAAATCAGCACTCTGCATGATATGAAATTGCATTGCACTTGAACTGCTTTAGTGTGTGCTTTCTCTTCAAAACAGTAATTCATATGTATGGGTTCCTTGGTTTTCTATGAAATTATGAATATATTAAGTATTATTAAAGCATCTTTTATTATTGAATGGTTAACTGGTAACATAAAGAGGTAAAGGAAAGAGTACTCCAGTGGATTGGAAGAGGCTGGTAATTACAACTCTACTTCAGAAAGCTTCATAGCATGTGCTTCTTGAAAGATAGAGCCAATGAAGCACGACTGCCTAGGGCATGTATGTCCCAAAGGCTTTGAGTTGTTTATTTAGGTTTTGAGAAAAACACATTATGACCATAATAATAATTATGTATTTTGAATTGGATTTTTACATCTACATCACAAAATTCTATCTTGCGTTAAAATGCAGCTTCAGCATAATTTTCAGATGCCTCATTTGCTAATGGAGCTTCACAAAACTACTTGAATACAGGCATCTAATTGACAGGAAATGTTATTACAGTTAATTTAGTAAATATGTTAAGCTTATGAATAGTCTTTTTAAAAGAATATTCATGGTCCATCTCCCCATGTACTCCCTGACACATCAACAGTGTTTAACAATTTAGAAATATTTTGAAAGTCAAAGCAAAGTATTTTCTTCCTTGCCTTTTAGGGAGACAGTATTATTTAATGGCTAGAGCAAAAGACTGGCAATGGGGAGACCTGGGCCCACAGCTGCTATAGAATACTATTGAATCCTGTTTTGAAGGCTCAAGTGGTGCACAGGCTTTATGCTGTGCTACTTCAAGTCACTGTTTGTGACTCACTTTACCTGTCTGTAAAATGGGGTTGATAAATAATTAGCCACCTGGGTAAAGTGATTTGATGGAAGGCATGATAGAAATGCAAAATATTACCATTGTATGTTTGTATGTCTCACAGGTAGCTAGGTAATATCTTGTAGTCTCTTATTCCTTTGTTTACCTAATGTTGGCATTGACTTCCTTACCAATGCTTCTAATTTGACAAATCGCTTTTAAAAGTAGTAGTCAAAAACATACATTTGGGATTAGCAGAAGGTAGTCAAAAGAAATGGATCAGGCAACTTTGGAAGCATTGGTATAAGAATGAGCTAGCAAGATTTTTTCTAAATTATTGTAAAGAGCTATGCATTGCATTTGCAAGACACAAAATAGTGTAATATGGTAAAAAATAACCCACACAATTTCTTGGCTGAAATTGAAATATTATCTTACTTCTGCAATACATTCTTGGACCCTTGTTCACACAAGAGTGCACTCATTATACCGCCTTAGCTCCCTTGCCTCAAATGGATTCAGATAGAACAAGTTGAGAGCATAAATAAATCTCTTACAAAATGCATACAGTGGAAAGAGGTTTGTCTCTCTCCTGAACCATGGCTAGATTGTTTCTAAGTAGATGTTCCTACTGTAAATCCCAAATTGCTATTGGGAATCCATCTCATTACAAGAGTGAGTGAATGATTTTCTGATCAAATTAACCTTTCTTAATATGGTGCACCAATTGTTATTCATATTGGTATTAATATTAATGTAGTCTTAATAGTGTGCTAGTGGTGTTTATTTTTCTTATAGGGGGAGCGGTAGAGTGCAAAGGAAGGATTTACAAAGGGAGATATTCTTTCTGCATGTTACCAGTTAAAACTTTGCATGACAGCACACATTGCATGCTCTGTGTTCTATCATTTCAAAGGAAAACCCGTCCTCTTACATAATTTTGGGATGCGAAATGCATATCCATAAGGGCAAGAGAATGGTACATATCAAACTTACCAAGGTGCATAAAGGGTTAATAAATAGTGGGCAGAAATATAGGTTGATGGATACTGGAACATTTACTTAACATTAGGGTGACCAGATAGCAACTCTGAAAAAACTGGACGGGATGGGGGGTATTCCACCAACTTGCATGATACAGAAACTATAATAGAACAGTGACATATACTGCAGTGTAATGCCCTAAGCTGTTCATTTTATAATGCCATATATTTAAAAAAATCTATAATCATCTATCAGTAATTTATCACTACTAAAATTCTGATTTTGAACACTCCCATTTATTTTCAGTGATGTTTGCTTCTCCCTTCAAATTCCCCCCTGTCCCAACATTAATGTTAAAACAGCCAAGGTTTATTAATCACAAGAGGTGGTGTTCTTAAATACCTCTTGCTTTGAATTTAAAGTGGGCCGTTCATCTCTTTGAAAGTAAAATTAAATTCAAAATTAGTACCCTTGATTATGAACGCGAGCAAGCAGTCAAGCATGATTTTTCTCAACAAATTAACCTTCCTTAATATACTGGGTACAGTACTCAATAGTTACTCACAATGGGGTAGGTTGTGATAAGTCCTTAAACATATGCACAAAGTTTGTGTCAAAGGAACCTACCTCCCCTTTGTGCTCAACACAACCAACTGACTGAGAATTATAATGCCTACACTCAGGAGAAATCATGGACAGCCCCAGAGTGAACAGGGAGGAGCTGGGGCCATGGGTTCCTCCCATTCGGCAATAGTCTAAGGGGTTGGCTTGACCAAAAAAAAAAAACAGGGAAGAGTGAGTGGCACTGTCCTAAAGGGCATTGCAAATTCTAAGTTCCCTGGGCACAAATGAGAATTCAAGGAGGGATTGTCCCAGCTCCCCCTGAGACAGGTGTGACTGCACATCATTCCTGTTTGAGTCCATGTCTTAAAGGGACAGCCCATTATGACTAATAGCATAGCCTTAGTGTTGTGATTTTCATTGGGTTTTTTTTGTATTAATCTTTCATTGTAAATTGGAAATGTAGGATTCCTTCCAAGTTACAGAATTCTTGGGAATTTCTGTTTCATTAACAAACATAAGGCCAGATTTCAATACCTGTAGTCCAGTGGAGCGTAGCATCTTACCTCACAAGTAGCCTGATTGACTTCATTTTGGCTATATAATGGGGGTAGAGGTGAGGGGGTTCTAGGTCTTATGCTGCAACAGTCACCAATAGGTTAACGGACAGACTAGCTACTTCCCCACTTGTGGCTAATTACTTCACCAGCAACAGTTGGGATGAAAGGCGGCAGCTCAGGAAGGGAGGGGCTGCTACCAGCAGGGGTGGCTCTAAGAATTTGGCCGCCCCAAGCAGGGCGGCATGCCGCAGGGGGCGCGCTGCCGGTCCCGCGGCTGCGGGGGACCTCTTGCAGACGCACCTGCGGAGGGTGAGCTGGGAGGGCGGCAGGCGGCTCCGGCGGACCTTCCGCAGTCATGCCTGCGGGAGGTCCGCTGGTCTGGCGGCTCCGGTGGACCTCCCACAGGCATGACTGCGGAAGGTCCGCCGGAGCCGCGTGCCGGCAAAATGCCGCCCCAAGCGCGTGCTTGGCGCGCTGGGGTCTGGAGCCGGCCCTGGCTACCAGGGAACCTAAGGAGGACTCTAAAAATAAAGAGGAAGTGACACAAGGAGTTGGAAGCTCCAAGAACAAAACATTGGAACTAGTTGCTCTTTGAGAAGGGTCTTGAGGCAGATGAAGATAGGAAGTGGACCAGGGAAGTAGCAGGGAATCTGAAGGAGCAGATATTATGTGCTAAGTGTAGCGTCCTTGGGTTGGAACCAGAGAAGGAGGAGGGCCTGAGTTCCCCAACCTGCCACCAAAGAATGGGGTGTAAAGCCCTCCTGACAGAAAAGTTGCAAGGACTATTGAGCCCAGTTGAAGACCTGGCACAAAGTCATTGGACTGTTGGTTGATTGGACTCATTATTACCCCAGAAGGGGGTGGAACTGTAAGTGACCTGCCCAAACAGCTGAGCCTTGAGAAGAGACAAATCATCAGACTGTCACCAGGTTGCACCAGAGTCAGATGGCTAACCTACTGCTAGGAGGGAGCACACCAGCTGGTGAGTGACCCTTCTATGGGTTCCTTGTGGCATAAGGAAATTAAGTGAGAATGAGGGTGTTAGACTCTCAACCACCAGACTTTTAAATTCTTGATTGTCTGCACCAATAAACTGAACATAGTTTGGAGGGGCTATTATAAGCATTTATTAATATGCATGTATTATGCATATAGTGTCTGCATAGATATGTCCATAATAAATACATTATACAAGTATTGTGTGTGTGTGTGTGTGTGTGTGTGTGTTTGTTTTTAAAGCAAGCCCGGTGCTTCAATGTGAGTAGGGGAAAGTTTCTTTAGGATGTAGTTACATTCCAAAGCCCGATCAAGCTTCTAAACACACTGCTATATAAAAATTAGAGAAGTGTACCTTTAAAAAAGGATTTTAATTAGCAACTTAATTTTCAGAACTAAGTAGAATGTGGTTGTGTTCATCAAATGAAAAATTAAATAACACATCTTTGGTTTTGTGGATTTTGCTTGTGTCATGACAAGCGTGAATATCTTCCTAATAAGATTGATTAGCCTTTTGGCCTCTTTACTTAATATTTTTGTCATTCTTCTATGGAAGTTCCTGAGTGCCTCCGGTCAGGGTTATTGGAATTTGGAACCTTATCTATAATAGTCTACAATAGGGATGACATGATGTGTCTCTTGCTGCATTAACTTTATCATTCCCTGTAAAACATTATCACAGCAAAAATCTGAGCTTGTAAATGAAAGACCTATCTTCATCTTGATCAGAGAAATTAAATTTGTAATTTAAATGAGAAAAGTTAATGAACTTAATGCACAGGCCAGAAACAGTGTTGTAATGTGCCAATTCTGTCCTCATAAGGATGCTTCCAAACATTCCCATTAAGGTATTGATTGTGTCCATTTAGCAAAGTGAAGGGGACAATGAACTCCCTAATGGTTTGCACATCACACCATTAGTGTCTAGCCCCCAAAACAGAGGAAGTGCCTTAATCATACTCCTTAAACCCCTAAAATATTTGAATGTAAACATAAGTAAAAAAATACAGGTGTTAATGCTGATGTGGTTCTTTGGAAGGTAAGAAAAGACTCTTAAGGATACTTGCTGCTAAAGTATACAGACTTTTGCTGTTGCTTATATGAACGTGTACATTAGGTTTTAGCATTATACATCTGAAAATACAACTGGTAAGCAAGGATCTTCACCTGACTTTAGAGTAACATTTTGTAAAGAGAGACATGAGACTGTAAAATGACTGAGGGATGCTTTGGAGTCAGACTTGCTATTCTGTAGCATGGAATTAAAAATCTGCTAGTTGTACCTTCCATCACATTTGATTTCCAAATTGCAGAACAGTAATTGTCATGTCAGCCATTGTGTATGATAGCTTGTGCTATTGCTGCTGTCCCTGCCACTTGTGTCCTCCATAGCCCCAAATTATACTGGTTTATTAGTCAAAGTATGTTTCTGATCAGACCACAAGGGTGTTCATATTTTCTTACTGTAGGTAAAGGTCATCCTTGAGAGGTGGTGTGTAAATTAATACTGTTTCAAAAGGTTAGTTTTAGCAATAAGGACAGACTGTGCAGTCTGTGTAGGAGACCTGGGTCCAGCAATAGCCTCAAAACTCTTGCACCTTACGGGGCTAGTGGAGTAAGGAGTTGTCAACAGCTGCTGACTTTGCACTTTATCCTGGCTGTAAATACAGCATCACATTGTGTGCTGAGACTGACACCAGTGCAGCTTTGCAAACTGGGGAGTAGGTTCTGTCAGCTGCATCTTCTGAAATGATGAAACATTTTGTGTCCGTGAAGTACCCATTCTCCATCAGTGAGTTGTGAATAACTTGTCTTCCCCTCCTCATTTCAAGCATCCCACATGGCAGCACATAGTGCTGTTACTACACTCCTAGGCTGATCGCCCAAATAGTTTTAGATTACTAAGGTGGTGTATAAACTGATGTGTGGGCTTCATAGTTAACAAATTGCACTGTTTACCCAGACAACAGCTGCAGAGTGTAAATATAGTGTAGCTCACTTAACCTAAGCCCAGTTTGAAAGATCATGCATTATTTTCTCCACAGCACAACTAAACATAAATGCAAGACTGCAAAGTATAAGTAATAAAACACTGTTTCTATTATTTATTGTCTTTAATAATGAGGTTAAATAATAATATATACAATTTAATTAAGCAAATAAATCTGCTAAACTTCCTGTGGGCTGAAGTAAATATGCCAGATCAGTGGGAGAGGGAGGAAAAACGCTTTAAACCATGCTTTATTTTCATTTAAGCTGAAAGAGATATTTAAGTAAAAGAGCCTCAGAAAGTGTCTGAAAGTTAGCCTGTGCTAAATGCAGACCTTGAGCAGTTGCATGCTTGAGTGTAGAACAAGTCAGCGTACTATTGATTGGAGTATGGTGGGATAAATGTGTGGCTTCTGCTCTTAATGGAAGCTGATTGTTCAGGGATGTGCCGGCAAGGCTGGTCGATTCTCTAGCTGTTGTTTACTGGGGAGGACGATATCAATTTTCCAGAGGGACGATTGGTGGGATGTCAAGGCTGTCACCCTTTTCTTCCTGTCACTGACAGACAGCTGAGTGACAATTACAGTGACGAGACATTGTCTGCACTGGCATATACACCAGAGGATAAGTGGCAAACAAAAAAAGGCGGCAGTGCTTTAAAAAAGATATAATCAGCAGTTGTCAGGACGAGTTACATATATGATGTCTGAATAACAAGGCCAGACTGTCCTGCCTCAGCCACTGAAACACACTGTACTGTATGCCTCATCCTGTGTAAAAATTAGCCCTGGGAAAGTTATTGGCTCTCTCTCACCAGTAATCATGAGAATCCTGATTGGGAATAAAATTTCAAGGAACTCGTTTCCTGTGTGGCTGTTTCAAAATAAAGTAAAATGACAGTTTGTGCAGGATTTGACACATTGGAGGTGTGTATTACAAATATTTTAAGTTAGGGACCTTGCTAAAGTGGTACACCTAATTCACTATAGGGAATCCTGTAATGCAATGTCTTATGAAAGCCATAGGGAAAAAGGTGTTTGCTGATGTATTGTGACAAGTGAGTTAACAGAAGAAGGAGTTCCCTGCAAGTTTATTACTAGTGCTCACCTCGTTAGCTGATGTATTTTTAACATACCAGTAGAACAATCACATACTAGGCTGTATTTTGTGCCCCCTTCACTAACAAAGATCCAGATATATACATATTTTCACTAATAGTGAGATATGTACACTATCTTTAGCTAGAAAACAACTGCTCATGGACATGAGTCAAATATTTATTAGTGGATGCTAAGGGCTCTATCCTGTGCCTGTGGAAGTCATCGATAAAATTCCCATTGATTTTTAGTGGTGACTGAAAAGGCCATATGGGGCTAATCCTACAAGATACTGAGTGCTCTCAACTTCCCATTGAGCTTGAGTGCTATGAGAGCAGAATCATCCCCTGCAAGAAGGGGATTCAGAAATTGCTTGTATTCACCCATAAGGCACTAGAGTTACAGTGCAAAAAAGAAAATGGTTTATTTTGTAACTTCAGTGCCAGGCAAAGTGGTTGAAATGACACTACAGAACAGATTTATTAGACACCTAGATGAACACAATTTGTTGGGGAAGAGTCAACATGACTTTTGTAAAGGGAAATCATGCCTCACCAATCTATTAGAATTCTTTGACGGGATCGACAAACATGTGGACAAGGGTGATCCAGTGGAAATAGTGTACTTGGACTTTCAGAAAGCCTTTGACAAGATCCCTCACCAAAGGCTCTTAAGCAAAGTAAGAAGTCATGGAATAAGAGGGAAGGTGCTCTCATGGATCAGTAACTGGCTAAAAGATAGGAAACAAAGGGTCGTTTTCAGAATGGAGAGAGGTAAATAGTGGTGTCCTCAGGGGTATGTACTGGGACCAGTCCTATTCAACATATTCATGAATTATCTGGAAAAAGGGGTAAATAGTGTGATGGCAAAATTTGCAGGTGACACAATTACTCAAGAGAGTTAAGTCCTAAGCAGACTGCAAAGAGCTACAAAGGGGTCTCACAAAACTGGGTGGCTGGACAACAAATGACATTCAATAATGATAAATGCAGAGTAATGCACATTGGAAAACATAATCCTAACTACACATGATGGGGGTCTGAATTAGCTGTTGAGAGTCAAGAAAGAGATCTTGGAATCATTGTGGATAGTTCTTGGAAAACATCCGCTCAATGTGCAGCGGCAGTCAAAAAAGTGAACAAAATGTTGGGACTCATTAGGAAAGGGATAGATAAAAAGACAGAAAATATCATAATACCTCTATATAAATCCATGGTATGCCCACATCTTGAATACTGTATACAGATCTGGTTGCCCCATCTCAGAAAAAGATATATTAGAATTGTAAAAGGTACAGAGAAATGCAACAAAAATGATTAGAGGTATGGAACAGCTTCCATTTGAAGAGAGATTACAAGGACTGGGACTTTTCAGCTTGGGAAAGAGATGACTAAAGTTGGGGGGAGATGATAGAGGTCTATAAAATCTTGACTGGTGCAGAAAAAGTGAATGACAGGGATCAGCAATGTTTGGCGTGCGGCCTGCCAGGGTAAGCCCCCTGACGGGACGGGACGGTTTGTTTACCGGCCGTGTCCACAGGTTCTGCTGACTGCGGCTCCCACTGGCCTTGGTTCATGGCTCCAGGCCAATGGGGGCTACGGGAAGCGGTGTGGACCGAGGGATGTGCTGGCCACTGCTTTCCGCAGCCCCCGTTGGCCTGGGACAGCCAACCATGGCCAGTGGGAGCCGCGATTGGCCAAACACGCGGACGTGACAGGTAAACAAACCAGCCCGGCCTGGCCCACCAGAGGGCTTACCCTGGCGGGCCACAGGTTGCCGATCCCTGGAATAGAGGAATGTTATTTAATACTTCATATGAAGACTTTACTCAGGAGAGTTTCCAAAGACCAGGTCCCGCAGCAAGCTGTGGAGAGAACTCACACACCACTTAGACTCTAAAACAACTAAGGATAATGGGGATAGCAATTTTAGGAATAATCATTTCCTTTTACCATGGGCCTATATAAAAATGAGCTTGAGATATTACCCGCACTGTGCTGTGGACTCAGTATCTAATAATAATGGATAAGAAAAAAAGGGGCATTGAGCAATTTGACAGAACTGTGGGTCTCAGAAGACGAATGTAAGAATACGCCAAGGCAATGAGAATATTTCCTGTCTGCTTTACAGACTGAGTGGAAAACGGCTTGGCATATAGAGTGCCTTTGCTATCCATGACTGCATGGATTCTTTTCATGCTGTCTGATTTAGCTATACAGTTCCCATCACAATGTTGTCTGGCTAACCTACACACAAGTTGAAAATTCAACTGTGTATTTGTATTTTACAGCGACCATACTGTAATTAAATTTAACATCCTTGTAGGGGTGGAAACACCAAAGAAACTCACCCTCCACAGTAGCATTTAACTTCAAAAAGGGGAACCACGCAAAAATGAGGAGGCTAGTTAAATGGAAATTAAAAGGAACAGTCATAACAGTAGACATGCCTGCAAGCCGCATGGAACATTTTTTAAAACACCATAATAGAGGCACAAACTATATATATATCCCAAATAATAATAATAATTAAAAAAATTAAAAAAAAACAGTAAGAGGACCATACAAATGCCACCAAGGCTAAACAGAGTAAAAGAGGTGGTAAGAGACAAAAAGGCAGCTTTTAATAATTGGAAGTCAAATCCTCCTGAGGAAAATAAAAAGGAACATAAACTTGGAGTCATTGTGAATAGTTCTCTGAAAGCATTTTGCACAATGTACAGCAGCAGTCAAAAAAGGCTAACAATGCTAGGAACCATTAGGAAACGGGTAGATGATAAAACAAAAATATTATAATGCCACTTTATAAATACAGGGTACACCCACACTTTGAATATTGTGTTCATTTCTTGTCGCCTTATCTAAAATATATATATATTAGACTTGGAAAAAATACAGAGAAGTACCAAAGTGATTAGGGCTATGGAACAGCTTCTGTTTGAGGATAGATTAAAAATATTGGGACCATTCCACTTGTCAAAAGGGATGACTAAGGGGGAATATGAAAGAGGTCTATAAAATCATGAGTGGTGTGGAAAAAGTGAATAAGGAAGTGTTATTTACCCCTTCACATAACACAAGGACCAGGGGTCACCCAATATCCTTAACAGTTAATTAGGCTTTTTCTCTCTCTTGCCCTCTGCTATTGTCCCTCTCAGTCTCTGTATTTGTTTTTCCATTGGGCTCACTCTCTCTCTCTCTATTTTTCAGTGTATTTTTCAGGAAATATTTTTTCTTTCTTCCTGATCTTTTTTTCATCCAGCTGAACCCAATAACAATCAAGTCACTCAGTGTTCAAGTTCAAAATCTGGCAAAATGAGTTTGCTCATACTTTTGGCCCGATTCGCTCCTTGAGTTGCAGGCTTTGATTATAGTAGCTCCACCGGAAAGAGGGACACTGGGGTGAAGAATGGCACTCACTTCCATGTGGGGCCTGGACATACCCAGCACAGCCACTCAAACAGGACATGGCTGTCCTAAAGCAGTCCTGATTCTATACTGCTGTTGGGCAGCCTATGGCAGAGTTGTGAAGGAAACCGCAGGCTTTAAATCCCAGGCAGTGATACCAATATTGTCTTTAAAGGTGACCAACCTCTCTAGGACAGCTGCTCCCTTGGGCGTAAAAGAGGATGCATTTTATGCCTTATGATTTACTGCATCTGTTCCCCTGTATTAAGCTTACATCACTTTGCTGGTTGTCCTCATTTTTTTCTAAGATCTAAATACATAACCTTTTGTCTTCCTGTTTTCTAAATTCTTAAATGTTGTGTCTTTTTTAGAATTAAAAAATCAGTGCACTGAAGTCTAAGAAAACTCTTCACAAATAAGAGGCATTATTCCAGAGCTATTAGTTTCCAGGTACACACACACATTTTTAAACATTTAGCACTTTGGGGAGAATTGCCTGCTGCAGTGGGTATATAATATGACGTATGAAGTTGGCTGTCTCCCATGAATGGTGGCAGGGGAAGTACATCAGACAATTCTCTTCTCTTTTTCTGTTCTTTCTGAAAATGTATTTTCTTTGAATGTTTTCTTTTTTATACATTATAGCATTTTTCAGCTAAATGACTGATGTGAAAGCCTGTGATTTTGATTTCATATTTTTATGTTCAAGCACTGGTTCTCCAGGTTGCCAAAGAATACCAATATACGTAATTAATATTGAAGTTTATTTTTGATAGGACTCATGAAAATGCCAAACAAAAGTGATTATTAATTTCCTCTTCCAAGCCACTAGCTAATTGATTTTGTGCTGTGCTCATTAAAAATAGATATGTTGCCTTTCAGAGGGCTGTCTCAGCAACCCAAGGCAGGGCATGACTCCTCAGGGATGCCATCAACTGACCATTCCATCAGACAGGGAAGAGGAGCCAGAGTGGTTGTCAGAGCTGAAGTATATTTACCTCATCTCCCTGCAGATAAACATTTGCAAGGCAAATAATAAATTAGCCAGTAATCAGAAGAGTGTCTGTGTTTGATGAACTCTGAATAGAGTGGAGATGTCAGGTAACGACAGAGTAAACTGACATAGTGGATTTAGCCATGAGGAAATAGCTGCTAGCAGCTCAGAAATCTTTTTGTACTCAGCTTTCAAGAACTTTTAAGGATAAGTAAAAGGACCAAAGACATTTGTAGAGCAGAGAAGACATTGGTTTGCAAAGTGATTATATTCTTCAATCTGCCTTCTTGTAATTAAATGTGCACTGTTATCCTAACACAAACACACCTGATCTAGAAAAAGCACATTCCCAGAGATATTGTACATAATAACCTATTATTACCAATTTGTTCAAGGCATTTGTACGGCATACATTTGTACAAACATAATAATCTACATCCATTTTTAGGTTAAAGTTCAAACTTCTTGTTAGCAAAGTTTTTTAAAAATATTATTTTTAACATACTAATCAACCAGGTCCTTTGTATGTCATAAAAGTTTTTTGCAAAATGTGCCTGACGAAAGGAGCAGGACAAATTCTCCCCTGTTTAACTCATTGAAGTCCAATCATGCATTAAACAAGTGATCTCTGACTTCAGGTGCTCAACATGAGACATTTTGAGCCTTATGCTCAAAATTTCAACTGCACTGTAGATGCTTAGCAATTAATCAGAGTTCCGAGTGCTAAAAGTTAGGCCCAAGATGTGTCTTAAGATGAGTATCCAAAATGATAGGCAATTTTCTTTCCCTTCCTTTCTTAGGTGGTGTAAGTAGGGATGGTTGAAATTTTTCTGTTAACTGGTTTTCAATGGAAAATTGGGTTTTTGACTAAATGAACTTTTTAATTAACTTTTTTTTTCCTTCAAAAAACCCCCAAATATTTCAGCCCAAAACTCACCCCATATTTTGGCATAGAAATACTAACTGTGTGATGTCCCAGGCCTGCGAGTTCTCAGATAGTTGTTGCATCCTGGCATCTGCCCTGTCTCCACTGAAATCTGTTGGGATGAGATACCACTAGAACAACAGCCTCAGTCAGGGCACCACCCACGACAGCCCTGATTTGAGGTCCATTAATTAGTCTAACTGTGCTATTTAAGCCAGAAGGAGGCACAAAAAGTTGCCTGAGCAGCAAAGTGATTTTCTGTTATAGCTGCCTGGCCCCAGCTTGTATCTGCACCCATTCCTGTTTCTGATTCTTGAGCTGCTCCTGTGTCCGGCCTCACCCTTGCCTTCACTCCTGTTCCACCATGCTCCTGCACTGTGCTTGATCCTTGCTTCTTCTCTGGTACCTGACCTTATGCCTCACTTCCAGCCATCAATTACGAGTCCTGGCTCTGATTCCAGCCGCTGAATTCTGATTCTGCCTTGACCCTGGGCTCTGGCATTCGGTATCTGACCCTGGCTCCGACCCTTAGCTTTGATTCTTGGCTCCAGGCCTAGACTACATCTCCCAACATACACCATAGGCAGGGGTTCTCATATTGTGCCATCTCCCCTCTTCAACAAGGAGGTCCATTGTTCATTATGGGAGATGTAGTCATGTGTAGATGCTGTGCTGCACATTCATATCTGTGATAACAGAATGAGTTATTAATTTGAAAAGGAGCTCTGTGTGCTGCTGTGTAGTCTTCTTAAAAGTATGGCTAGGTAGCCTTTCCTTTCCTGTTTTTTTAAATGCTTCACTGACAGAGAAAACTGCCATCCTTTAGCCTTTTACATGTCTTTTGTTAATATGGGTCTTCACAGTGCAAGCTCTGTCACCCTTAGTATCCCACTGAGACGGCAACTGTGATAGGACACAGTTTGATATAAAGGGACCTACTTCAGGTTTTGATTCCTTCCCTCTCCTCCGTTTAGGCTGGTGTATTTATACAGGGATACAAATACACAAATCCAAATCTAGTTGCAAGGTTTCAGAACAGTGAATACTCAATACAGCTCATTTTCATCTCCACTTTTAACCCAAAGTAGAGCTTCTGCCTCTGGAGGTGGGTTTCTTAGAAGGCATAGCTCTTAAATGAACCCTCCCTGTTGTAAAATTAGCTATGTTACTATTCCCCATAGACTCCATCTCTAGACTTTCCCTGACTCATGGAAGCCTTTAAGTCATTAATTTTAAATTAATACATGTGCAGCTCATTACCACAGCCTCAAGCAAACACTGTTCTTAAATTTATTTTTAAGAGTAAGCCATTACATGTTACTAGTTGCTTTTTCACTAAAGTAATAGATTTAGAGGTAATAGATTACTGATTACTAGTATATTACTTGTATACTGTGCACATGTGCTGCCTAATGAGACTTTGACCATACTGGCTACCTTGTCATAATCACTCATGCTTGAGACAAGAATTATTTTTCTTGACAGTCCTGTAACTAAGAGAAATCTATGTGAATTATTTGGTCTGGAAAATAACTTGACTCTTTATTAGGATTATATTTTTTTTAAAATGACATTGCTGTCACTGGTTGCTTCAACAATTTGAGAAGATAGACTGTACCTTTCTAAAAGGTCTTCATTGTGTCCTGGCTTTTGTGTTATGAAGCATCATTTCACTGTAGCTGGAAGTTCTGCTGCAGGTGAATGCCTCAGAAGGGGAAATGGATTCTTTTCACTGTCCTTTTGGAAATGGAATATATGGAGTTGAATAGAAAAGGACCTGTGGGGAAGAGAGGAGGCCAGCCTATATGAACATAAAGGAAAACAGAAGTGGTTTTCTAACCATCAGAAAAACAGAGGAAGGAAAAAAAACCCAAAACAAATACTTTTCCAATCATGAAATCCAGGTTACCAACTAACTTCCCTTGAAGGGACATCAGCAACTTCAAATCTAGTTAAAAACACCGTAAGCATTTTCAGGTACATCTGCCCCTGAGTCCACTTGTCAGTTGTTGTGGTTTTACAGTCACTTTTTGTCTTTAAAACAAAGCAAAACAAAACAAACAAAACCAAAAACTACTCCAATTATCTTTATGAAAAACCTGGGGAAAGTAACTGTCTGACACAATGTGCTGTCAAATGCAAAATGTAAGTAAACTGAAAAGAGAGAATTTTTCCTGCAATCTCTTTTTGTTTAACTTGTGCATTAGTGCTGCACGGTTCATTTTTAGCCAGAAATATGATTAAGTTGATGGTGGCCCACCAACTCCCAGCCTTATAAAAGTTTGCAAGATTCTCAACCTCCAAGCCCCAAAGCTGTGGCACTGGACTTTAAACTATGTGGGAAAGCAATGCAAAAGTAACAATAGAAATGTGAGATTATGTTGAAATAGTTCTGTGAACACACAAACATTTTTCATAACCTCAGTTTGATGTCATGTTTGATATTCAGTACTCTAGCAAACAGACCTTTAATTTGGTTGCAAAACACCTGAGATCATGAAATGGTCTAACAGTCTCCTCATAAACTTAACTTCCATTAAATTGAAAGCCATGTCATAAATATCAAACAGTATTATTAGAAAATATAGATCATTCCATAAGTGCCTTCTGAAGGTTCTGAAGCTCCGTCCTCTGAAGCACCTATTGCTGGCACTGTTGGAGATAAGATGTTGGACTACATGGATCACTGGTCTGACAATTCCTATGTACTATGCACGTGGGGGTATTAATATTTGTTGAAAATATTTGGATAAGAGGCTCTGCAAACGACAGTACAAATGTTTCAGGACTGTGGCATTATAAACTGGCAGATGGAAAAACTATTCGCAAATTTGGATTCACACTGAGAAATATTTCTGACTGACCCAAATAGTGTCACACCATTTTTTCATTTTAAAAATAACTTTCTGTTGTCTTGGAAATTGTGCTTTACTTCTGGTGCTGTTTCAATCTACAGCATAGTCTGTGCACAAGGAAGAATCCCAGTTACCATTATGTTGATTTTTAGCACTTGGCATCTTCAGTCATTACAATCCTGCTGTTTATTCCTTCGATACCACAGACTGTGTTGTCATAAGCAAGGCTTAGGCATTTTTCTATGCTAAAGAGTTACTGTCTAATAATGGAGAAAATTTTTCAAACGTGCCTAAAATCCCATTTTTAAAAGTGATGCAGGCACTTTGGCTCCTGAGTCCCATTGACATTCAATGACATTAACAGTAAAAATTGCAAACGTGCCTAAGTTACTTAGGGGCCTACTGTTGGGATTGCTTAACTCCCATTTATATTCATGAGAGTTAGGTGCCTAAGAAGCTTTGTGAATCCCACCCTAAGTCTCATTGAAAATCAGGGAGTTAGGAGCCTTTGTCATTTAGGCCCTGTAGTAATTTTTATCTTAAAACTTCAGTTGGTGTAAATTGCAATAGCTCCACTGAGTGCAGTGGAGGTATACTGACTTTCAGTAGCTGTAGGTCTAGTTTGCTACCAAGCTGAACTCTCTGAGAATAACAATGTTTTCCCAAGTAATGTTTTCTTTTTAATTTTAACATAGGCATTGTTTTGTCTTCTGGTTCCATTATCCTACTTAGTGCCTATTGGGGTTTAATCTTTACTACCAGATTATTTGTTATTTATTAGCAGTGTATTAAGTGGTTAAGGGCAGTCCTCTGTCAGAGACGTATCATAATTATTCTGTATGGCCTCTGTGAAAAATGACAAATCTGTAGATTAGCCACTTTTTTATCTCTTATCTTTGCCTAATTTATTCTTGATACTTTATTTTTTGTCTGCATAAGAAAGTTGAATAAGCAATGTCATCCCTTGGGAGAAGACAATCACATAGGGGAGGACACTGATGTATCCTGCATTTGCAGTTTTTAAGATGATCAAAGATAGCCTCTTTGTTGTAGCTTTTTTAATTTCACCAATTACTTCTTAAAGGCTTACACAATTAGCTGGGTGAGAGACTTTTTTTTTATTTTGAAATACTTCTATAACTTCTGCAGACATATTTTTTTCTTCCTAATTAGGATTGCAGCCATGCATTTTGGCTAACACTACATCAAAACGCATTCAGGTATAGATATCGTGCCGTATACTTGAGCTATTCAAAAAATGGCCTTTGGTTGGCTGATCTCGCATTGATCATTTTATTAGCACATTTAAGAGGTTTGTATTTGAGAAACCTTTTCCTAACTCTCATGTTCTTGCCTTGATAAGGTGTCTAAAATATTTTGCAATTGAGAGATTTGTTAGTAAATGTTAAATTATTTTTATTTGTACAATAATAAAGTAGTTTATACACTAGATCAGTGTTTCCCAAACTTGGGACACCGCTTGTGTAGGGAAAGCCCCTGGCAGGCCAGGCCGGTTTGTTTACCTGCCCCGTCGCGGCTCCCACTGGCCACCGTTCGCTGCTCCAGGACAATGGGAGCTGCTGAAAGTTGCGGCCAGTATGTCCCTCAGCCTGTGCCGCTTCCAGCAGCTCCCATTGGCCTTAAGCAGCAAACTGCGACCAATGGGAGCCGCGATTGGCCAAACCTGCAGACGGTGCAGGTAAACAAACTAGCCTGGCCTGCCAGGGGCTTTCCCTACACAAGCGGCATCCCAAGTTTGGGAAACACTGCATTAGATAATGAAATAGGAATGTGTAGCAAGAACACTGCCCATACTAAGAGATGGTGTTTTGCTGTGCTACAACAGAAGCAGCCCAGGAAGTCACAGTTTTCCCCTTACATTCCCCTTGCTCCTGGGAATTGGCGATTTACTGCTGGAATTACTACCCTTGGTGCTCTGGCTTAGCAGTGCTGCCTGGCACACTTGTGATGAAGGTTCATCCATTGGTTAAGGAGCTAGCCTAGAATTTGCAAGATCAGGGTTCAGGTCCCTACTATGCCACAGACTTTCTGTGTGACCTTAGGCAAGTTACTTAGTCTCTCTGGGCCATATTTGTAAAGATATATTTATGCACCTACAGATGCAGATAGGCACAGAGTGGGATTTTCAAAAGCACTTGATTTTCATTGATTTCAGTGGGAGTTAGCCACCCAGGTGCTTTAAAAAATCCTACTAGTTGCTTATCTGTAACTAAAAATTTAGCCGTCTGTGCCTTTGTTCCCAATCTGTAAAATGGGAAAAATAGCACTTCCCTACCTCACAGGGCTGTTGTGAGGATAAACACATTAAGGAATATAAGGTGCCCATCTCTTTCCTATCCCTCTCTGCCCCCCCTACTGAGTCAGAGGCTTGTGGGGAGTGTTCATCAGCAACCGTTACCATTAGGCCTGTGTAGCCCTTACAAAGGAATAGGTGGACGAGGTCTTATTCTCTGTTAATCCCCTGTGCGGGTGTGAAGCTCGCTTCACACTCCAGCTGTTAGAGTAGAAAACAGTGGTAAAATTTGTTATAAAACAATTGTACTATTTACAAAAGTATACTAAAGAGCTAACTATTAGGTATAACTTTAACATGAACAGTTCAATGTCTAAATCCAGAAACTAAAGGTCTGATCTTGCCATGTGAGCATATTACTTCCTGGTAACAGCTTCATCATCTCAGCTGAGTTGAGCAACTACAGGAGCAGGGTAGCCTAACTGTAGGTATGTAAAAACAACAAGGAGTCCTTGTGCACCTTAGAGACTAACAAATGTATTTGGGCATAAAACCCACTTCATCAGATGCATGGAGTGAAAAATTCAGTCGGCAGGTATAAATATACAAAAAGTGTTACTTTTTGTAACACTACTTTTGTAATTTTCCCTCTGTTGATACTCACCCCTTCTTGTCAACTGTTAGGAATGGGCCACATCCACCCTAATTGAATTGGCCTCATTAACACTGACCCCCCCAACTTGGTAAGGCAACTCCCATCTTTTCATGTGCTGTATATTTGTACCTGCCTACTGAATTTTTCACTCCATGTGATCGGGGTCGGTTCCATCATTTTTGCTGTCCCAAGCGGCCAAAAAAAACCCAAAAAAACAAAAAGCCGCGATTAGCGGCACTTAGGCGGCAACTCTACTGCTGCTGCTTCATTCTTTGACGGCAATTCGGCAGCATATCCTTCCCTCCAAGAGGGCCTGAGAGACCCACCACCCAATTGCCACCAAAGAGCTGTACATGACGCCCCTTTCTGTTGGCCGCCCCAAGCACCTGCTTGCTGTGCTGGTGCCTGGAGCCGGCCCTGCATCTGATGAAGTGGGTTTTAGCCGACGAAAGCTTACGCCCAAATAAATTTGTTAGTCTCTAAGGTGCGACAAGTACTCCTTGTTGTTTTTGCTGATACAGACTAACCCGGCTACCACTCTGAAAGCTGTAGGTGTGTAGTTCTCTCGTAAACTTTTGTTGGATACTTGTTTCAGCTGCATGTGGCTTGTCTTGGCTTCTTTCTTTGCTCTATACTTTGGTCTTGTGTAAAAGTCCCGGTGAGCTGCCTGTCAGTTAAACTTTTTACATTTATTTATTCCCATTCATGTTTCTTCATATTCTTTCCCCTTCAGAAGAAAGACTTTATTATAACACAGAATATACCTGAAAGGGGTTTTATTTTCTCTGTATGACAAATCTGACAACATGACCCAACTCAAGAGATGGAGAATTTGAGGTCATTGTACTTTCTGAATTGGAATCTCAGTGGTTTGCTTCCTCTCTGCCTACATTCGGACAACAAACAAACAAACAAACAAAAACAACAACAACAAGAACAACAAAACCCCACCTAGCTTTTGCTGGAGTTTCTAATACCAAAACTCAGCAAAAATAACTTCAACTTTGAGATTCACTGATTTTACTAGGAAAGCTTCAGGGAGAGTATTAGCTCCATAGTTTTAGACTACCGGGGCAATAACATTTTAAGCAGTGATTTTGCTTTGCTTTGTCATCGACTAATCCGTGAGTAAGTTAAAAACATTGTAGAAAAACCTCAAAGACAGTAGTTTCCCATGTTAGCTCACTTTTAAACTAGTTTTCCTTTTTTTTTCTTTTTTTCTGATTTGCCAGGTACATGGTATAATTGGATTTATCACCAGGAGAATGGAAAGAGCGTGTGAGAGAGAATCTTACTATCCTTTCAAAGATTTCCAGTCCATTCATTAAGAATATATTTTCCCATCAGTGAGCTCACATAAATCCCAATAACTAATGGAAGTTAGATGTATGCACTGAAAGAACATGCCCATAATATTCTTTTTGGGATTTAGGGGATTTACAGACAAATCTTCCATTAAAACTGTCACAATCCTTTAGACTATTTTAAAAATATCAGCCCTCATTATTATCATCATATCTTTTCCTCTCTAAAATAGTTTTGTTTTTCACTGGTTCGTATCAATAGCAGGGGGCACTGGCAGCACGCTTGGCTAAAGTGTAAGAGACATCCTGGTTGAAAGCAGGCCCTGCATGTTTGTTCCTTTATATGACATTTGTCTCCCAAGCTGGCTAATGCATTGGTTTGATACTTTGTTACACTTATTTTAATGTATTCATCTCTTGAGCACTGCCAGCATACTAAGAGCCGGATAGATAAGAGGCAGACATGTAAATGTTGACCCCTGCTGAGGTCCATTAGTGCTGTTTTACACAAGCCCTTCTATTGACACAGTACCTGTTAGTGGGTCAAGGTTTTCCCAGCACCCCAGATTCTCTTCCTCCACAATCATCCCTCCCAATTGCCTTCCTGACTGCCCTGGGCCCCTCCCCAGCTGGCCACATTTCATCCAACTCCCCAGGAGTAAAAGAGCAGCCACAGAGGCCCTCCCAGCAGATCTACCTCTCTGCTGACCCATCACTGCTCAGCAGATACCTCACACATGGTCTCTTCCCCAGGAAACTTAGCTCAAGTCAGATGCAGATGATATGGTTTGATACATTATAGTAAAACACTTGGTCTGTTTGGAAACCAGATCTGTTGATGACACCAATTTATACCAGCTCAGGATCTGGGCCTTTCTTTAAAGTACCTGACAATTCAGGTTATTGGCTTTACCCAGAGCATATTAGCATGGTCCTGCCTGGATCGGCCCCAGCCACTGCCTGGAGCAGGTCTCAGCCCGTGCCTGCCCTCCGCCAGTACTGGCAAGGCAGGCTGCCAAACCCTGAGCCCCAGCCAGAGCCCTCATTCCCTAATCCTCTGCCCCAGCCCTACATCATGAACCCCTCATCCCCTGCACCCTAATCCTCAGCCCAGCAGCAGCCTCATCCCCTGCACCCTAATCCTCAGCCCCAGCCAGAGCCCTCATCCCCATCATGAACCCCTCATCCACAGCCCCCACACAGCCCCCCCCTCTTTCCTAGCTCTGAGCCCCCTCCTGCATCATGTACCCCTCATCCTCAGCCCCACAGTCCTCACCAAACTCCATCCCAAAGCCTGCACCCTTCACCTCCTCCTGCACACCCACCCCTGCCCCAGACCAGAGCCTGCACCCAGCACCCTTCCTGCACCCTAATCCCCAGCCCAGGATCTGCTCCCAGAGCCTTAGGCAGGTGGGACCCATGCATATTAGTATTGGCCATCATATCCAACTCTCTTTGCTTGCAAACTATAGAAATTATCAAAATGCAATAGCTCCTGTACAGTTAACAAGCTATCTGTTTTTTCCCTGACATGCCTGCATGCAGAGTGACTTGTTGTGGTATCTTTACGATATACATTCTGTAACAGGAGTTGCACTGGTCAAAGAGAAGGGAGAACTTTTTGAGGAGACAATCCCTGGCAGCTGCAAAAGGATAATATGGATAAGTTAATCTGGAAGCTCAAACTTGCTGCTGAAGTGGACTGTGTTAAGGAGATAGAGTTTCTTTAGCCGGAGCCCATTTGTAATTAGATAAGAAATACTGACAGGAACAGTGAGTTAGTGGCTCCCCTCCAGTGACAGCTATTGACTGAACACTAGGCTGTGCAGGAGATGGTGATGCAGTCAATAAAAGCATCAGGCCTTGTTTGGAGTAACACTGACAATTACTCTGTAATTTGCAGCCTGGATACGAGCCACAGACATTTCTGCCCTATGTTTAGTGTTGATGAGACCCAGAGCTTCCATTCAATCTTATGTTTACTAGCAAACCACTTGTAGTAAGGATACAATACCACAGAAAGGAAACTCTGATGGGTCAACATCAGTGCACGCTTAGTACTGGCTGTGTTGGTTCAAAGAAGCAGCTAGATTTAGACTATTCATTTGGAAAACTATGGCCCAAGGCAAAGCTCTGACTCTTTGATCGGGAAGAAATGAATTCTTAAGTACATCTGTTACTTATCTTTTGATTAAAAACAAACAAAGAAACTAGAAGTCATTTCCCAAACTACATCTGAGGCTACTAATGCCCGAATCCTACATGCTGTTCTGCATGGGTGGACTTCTGCATCAATGCAGAGCCTCACTGGTGGGGTTGCAGCAAAAGTGCAGTTGTCTGCTCATGCCAAGCAATTTGCAGAAGTGGGTCCTAAAGCAGAGCGTGCACTCTCTTTGCTTCAGCAGACTCTTAGGGCTTGGCTACACTTACAATTTGCAGCGCTGGGAGTTACAGCGCTGGTCACCTGTTTGCCAGCGCCTGCATCGCTTCACATCCCAGCATTCACTCTAATCGCGATTTCTGTGGCAAATGGAGCCCGATCTGCTGAGGACTCTGCTGATGAGTGTCACCAGCACAACACGTTTGGCAGTCGAGCTATTCCTTCAGCTCCAAAGTGACAGTGAGAGTCCGACGATGATATCAATATGGATTTGCCTAAACAAGCACTGTGAGTGGGGATCACATCGTCATGGAAGTCTGGGATGACGAGCAGTGGCTGCAGAACTTGCAATCTGGAAGATGGCAAAGATGCAAGTTTATCCTGCTAAGAAAGACCGTGACTCTGTAACTGTGGAGGGCTGGCCTGGAAAGGTGCATGATGCAACAGTGGCCTGTTCAGGAAGATGCAGGCAGGACTTTTCCCAGACAGGAAGATCACAGTAGGGGATGTCGAAATGCCCACTGTGATCCTGAGACGGTTCAACTACAGGCTGAGCGGTGCAGAATGACTGTGGAGTGTGCTTGCTGGAGATGTTTGTATGGGAAGCTAGACTTGGGGAAAGCAGCATCTCCATAATATTTGTGAAGGGAAGGGTGAAACATTCAGTGAGGCATGGACCACCGAGGTTCAAGTCCTGGAGGCTGAATATGCACAGCCAGAGAGCAGGGCTAATAGAGGCCCAGCACAGGGCTACAGGGATTAGGGATGCCTCGAGGGAAGAATTTGAGGCTGAAAGCCAACAGTAATGTTGCTGCCTTGCATGGGAGTGAATTGCACTGCTTACACTGTTATTCTATTATCCATAATAATAATATGATTTGCAGTGCCTCTTTCTTTACTGGGCTAAGGTATCTTTCACTATGTGCTATAATAAAGACTGTTTTCAAAGCCAAGAATTGTTTTATTGAAAAAAAAACTTCCTTGACAGACAGACAGACACACAACATTTCATTAACACAAGAGGGCAGGGGTGTGGGTTGGTGAACTGTACAGTCACAAGTTTGCATATGCCCTGTCTGGATTGCTGTTTAATGAATCCTGCACTTCAGGGTTCATATACTGCATGGTGATGGGGTTGAATGCAGAGGGTAAGGGTGGTGGTAGGTATCAGGGCTGGTTGGGCAGGTGTTGGAGGCAGCTGGTGGTGGTAAGAACCTGGATGCTGGGGAAAGGTGGTTTGAGCTGACATCTGTGATGTTGAACATCTGGGCAGTCCAGTAGTCAAGGTCACTGTAGAAACAGAAATGACAACATTTAACACGGGCAGCATTGTATCCACTATCTCCAGACATGAATTGTTACACTGAGGTTGAGTGAAGATGCAGATGCAGGGGTGATCTTATCTCTCTCTCTTTCACTAAAGAGTCTCCCAACATTTTCACAGGACTTAATCCTGGAAGATGTTTCCGTGCCTGTGTTCAGAAATGGTCCCCACTGGCAGAAGAGGGCATGCATGCATCCATAACCCCCTTCCTCTCCAGAAACATTTCACCCAGAAAATAACTCCTGGCTTGAGAAGAGCTCCTGGCTGCATGCCTCCTCCTCCTGTCCCCAGCCTGCTCAGAAGTGTCCATCGTTATCCTGGGATTGGATCCAGCATGGCCCTTGATATCTGCTCAAAGATATCTGAACAGATGCCTCACCCCAAACACTGATGAGGTCCTGCACTTCACCAGTGCTCCATGGTTACCTGTAACCTGTAACTGATTAACTGATTGCACTCCACACCTGGCTGCAGCAAACAGGAAGGATTTTTTTAAAATTTCGGGCATTTAAAGGGCGGGTCACCTGAGGCAAGAGCAGTAGAGTGCAAACTGATGGCAGAGTGGCTGAACAGGAATTCTAGATAGCTCCTTTCCCCCCTGGAGGACAGTAAAAGCGCTGGTGTGTCCACACCCTGCTGAGCAGCGCTGGATCAGCGCTGCTGCTCCTATACCCCTGCCGGGATGGGTTTTCAGCCAGCGCTGCAAAGCCCTTAGTCTCTCTCCTACAAGTGTGATCAGTTCTTCAGGGTCATTCTCAGGCATGTAAAGATTTAATTAAAAAAAATGTTATCTAGTTTGTCTGTCAAAGGAGTCCAGTGTGAGCACAGTGCACCAAAAGGATACAGAAATTAACAGTGATCTACAATTTGCTGCTGGTTACGTATACAGGCTAATAATAATCAGCCCAGATGCAGCCTCAAAAGTGCTCTAAGCCTAAAAAAGTCAGTGTGAACCAGAAGGGGTAAAACAAGTATTGGTTTTTTTAGCTTTTAAGTATATACTTTTGTTTTTGTTTTTTCTTTGTAATATCTCTCTGTCTCTCTCCCTCAACACCCTCTCTTTTCTAGGGAGCCAGTCTGCTAAAGTATCTCAAAGACAGATGCCCTCCTTCTTCCTGAAACAGTCTGGACAAATGCAATAAAATAGCTTGAATACAAAAATAAATAAAGGGGTCATTTCAGTTCAGGAGATTGGCAAGAGGATAGAAAACTTTTAACCTCTAGGCTGCTTGTTCATTTCCAGACAAGATCTGTAGAGTAAGTGACCAAATGCTTCTTACTCTGTAATTGCTGTCTGGAACCTATGTGAAATAATATTGGAGGCCTTACTGCTACTGTAAATGGACAAAAATCCATATTTTAAAAAAAATACCAAAAACCTTGAAAGGTCCTATTTGGCATCCTTGTTGTTAAGAGTTTCAGAAGACGTCAAACACTTAAATCATGGAGACTTAATTCCTCTATTGAATTGACATGGAGACAGTTGATCCTACAGATGGTCATACTGTAGGATGGCATGGGAGTGCTGGTCCCAGTACTTTCTAGGAATGAAAAATTTCAGTTTCCAGTGTTGAACAGCTCCTCAAATAAATATTTAAAACTAACTAGGGCCTGATCCAAAATGCCCACTGAAGTCAATGGAAAGATACTCACTGGTTTTTTTAACAGGCTTTGGATGAAGATCCTAAAAATAAAAATATTTTTTTAAAATAAAAAGCTTTTAAAATTGTAACAAATTATTAAAATGTTACAGTTTTTGGCTTTGTTTTTTCATTTTTTACCAGATGTCACAGATGGAATCAGATTAATTAAAGGTATTTTTGTTTAAGGCATTAAATCTCATGATTACTATTAATAATAATAGTAAATTCAACATATAGTTCCATAAATTTTACAAGCCTTCTGCAAACATAAAGACAAATTTCCCATTCTAGTGAATTTACAATCTAGGGGTCTGAGTTCAAATCTACAACTTACATGGAGCTCAACTGAGATCTACAATCTACACTGTAAACCCTTAAGCACATGCATATGTTAAGATATGCACATGCTTAAGTGTTTGCAGCCCACATATGAAAAGATAGATAAGTACACAAAACGGAGGCCAGTAATTGCATGTAGACGCGGGTGTGGAGAAGAGGAGTGACACAAAAATAGAGTTGGTGATGATGAGAGATTACCCACAATTGCACAATAGAGAGGTGGACTGGGTAGACTGTAAGGAGGAGTTAATCAGTGAAGGGTAGAATTGAATGTAGAGGAAATGAGAAGAAGATAGGCAGGAATTTAGGAAGGAGAGGGGTGGAAAAAGCAGAGCCACTGGAGAGACAAAAAGACTGGAAATTATGAAAAGAGTAAGTAATGGGATAGAGAGGGAGAATGAACACTGTGGAAGAGGATGTGCTGGTCAAAGAAGAATCTGTAGACAGAGATTGGAAAGAACGTTTGACAAAGTACTTACCAGTTGAAAGAGAGTTGCATTAAGATCCTCTATGATTAAATTAGCTATATTTGGTACATTTGCCGGGGGATATGCCTCGCCTGCAGAGGATGGGTATCCTGAACATTTCAAAAGCCATTCAGTCTAGGTGGGTTTAAGCTATAACATCTCTATCTGTTTCATTTGCAGATCATTTTTTTTCAGTGTAACCTAGCTGAAGGGTAGTGTTAAATTCATGCCTGCATATCTTCTGACTCTCATGGTTGCTTTGTATATTTGCTGGTCTAACTAATCTAATTGATATTTTGTATTTATAGGGTACCAATCACCACAGTATCTAGGCATCAAATGCTTTATTAACATAAAGACTGAGATTAATCAAAACAGAGTCTGCATGGCCACCCAAGGATTCAGTGTCTTACTCTTGGGGACTTCCTACCTCCGCTTGTTGTCTTCCCTTTTCTGCATAAAAAGTAGGCTTTGTGCCACCAGCCTCTTAAAACTCTTAAAACTGCCATTAGAGAACAGAAACAACGTGAGTTACATGTAGTGGAATGATGAATCTCTGAGTGTCCAGTGGCTTAAACTGTCATGGAATTCAGCAGGATGGTTCAGGATCTCTTTTCTAGCTTGTTGTCATTCATCCCTCAAAAACTGTTCGGTTGATCTTTTCCAAGAAGTAGTTCCTAGAGCTCTTTGCAGCAGGTGACATATGGATCCAAGGTTTGCTGATGCAGTATGGGTTTATCAGCTAATTGACTATTAACAATAGGTCAACCAGCTGTGATTTGACAGAGTTTATGACAAAGAACAAGGCAGTCTTAAATTCCTTAACAGCTGTCTCATAGTTGTGCAAACAATCCCCAGGTTGTTGTCAGAGAGGATCAGAGCAGGTTTTATGTCATCAGTGTTCTGGTCTTGCAGTTTTTATGCTGCTTCTGACACAGTTCAGTGGTGAGCCATGGTGGTTTTACATGGTATGTTTTGGGACCAAGATGCCACTGGTTGTGGCTAATACTTGGTTGTATTGCTCAATCAGGCCACCATGGTCTTGTCTTGTAGTTGGACATTTCTCTTCCATAATGCATTCTGAAATTTTTCAGACTTCAGTTTGGCTTTTGTTTTTAAGTTACTAGTCTATTGATATTTAAATAAACACATAGTTATCATGGGAAAAATTTCATACTAAATACCATCTGCCAGTACATCTGGAAGTCTCTTCAGTAACTAACCTTTGGGTACTCGTGATATATATCAGACAACAGATGTATAAATATACAGTTTTAATGTGATATTTTACATTTATACACACTTTTTAAAAATCAAATGCTTTACAGACTATAAGTGCACTTCACCCACCACTAACGTACAGACACCTTTAAGATGGAACACAACAACTCTTTAACAGCACCTGGACAGCAAATGAAGTGTAGAGTATTAAATTGAAACTTCAGGAGGTCATGTAGGTAGGCAGAATGTAATTAGATAAATTGGAATTTTGCCTGGGTATTAAGATTAAGTGTCATGAGCTATTTAATATCAAGTGGACTTCAGTTGTATATATCATCAAAAGGTAGCACTTCCAGAAACAGTGCTCAATCACACCTTCCTGGGATTCCTGGCTCAATACTAACAATGGCTCTGATCCAATGCCCATTGAAATTAATAGAAAACCCTTCATTGTCTTCAATAGTCTGTAGATCAGACACTTGGAGGGGAAAGTGCCAGCTACTGAATCACCAAAGGGCTTCCTACAGCACCTGCGTTTTCCCTGGAGGACACCCAGCCCAGAATAGACAAGGAATGATCCTGCTCAGTCTGAGAGATCTGAAAAGATCAAAGCCCAAGGTGGTATGGCTACAGGGCATGAACTGAACAAAACAAAACTCCACAAAAGTGAATTGTGTGGTAAGATTTCCTGTGGGACAATTCTTCAACTCTATGTGGATGTTGGCCCATCAGAAAGGATGAAAAACACAAACATGGGAAGAGGTCGAGTGGACGTTGAGGTTTTTTTGATCAAGGCTTATGCAAATAATAAATTATCCACAGTTCTACTAATAAAACTACCAAACAAATGCAGAGCCTTGTAAAGTAGCTGAACAGGCACATTGCTAAAACATTTGATTCATATAAACACTGTCTTCATCGAAGTATTGTAAAGGTGGCTACCCCATATCAGCCTCGAGCCCAGCACTCTGTCAGTTTGTTTGCAGTCCTGAATGGTTCTGAGTTTACCCATGGAATAAAGGCTGTTACATCTGCTGTACAGTTCGACTTTCTGCAAGCTTGTGATAGTGAACTGTACTAAATCTTTCTAAACAACCTTATACCCAAAATACATATAGGTAATTAGGAACCTGTTTATTAAGATTGGTGTAATGAATAATTACTCTTGAGGCATTCTTATTACTGGACAGCACACCTGCATCTCCAGAGACAATCACATTAATTGTAAAGTGCGTATTTTTTTCCCTACACAGCTTACATCAGCCTACTTTGCAAAATCTAAAATCAGCAAAGCATTTTAGCTTTATAGCAATGATTTATGGATAGGAAACTGAGTGTATTTGGATTACATTTTATTTTATTTTGGTTGGCTAAAAAAGCCCTTCTTTTTCAAACCAAGGCGAGTGTTAGTTAATTGAAGAAAGGGAGAATACATTTAATAGAAACTTCAGGTTTGTTCTTATCCTCTACAAACACTGGAGAATATTGCCTGGTGTTATGTTTGCATAATGCATGTTAATTGACAGAGTTTCAAAGATGTGTGGCAATATATTTGGAGTATTTTGTCAATAACAAATAGTGAGCTGCTATATTACATTATCAATGAAACATTGCACCTAAGTAGCAAAAAAGTCCCATTTAATCATCATTTCCATTACAAATTTATTGTGTGAATCTTAATGTACAAGAAAATAAAAAATGCTATCAATCTGGGATACTTATATTGTCAGTTTCAGTACTAAATCATGGAATAAGCTTGAAACATACAATTGTACATGTATTCAAAGAGTTCTTTCTCTTAGACCCTCCAGGGTCCTATTTTAATAACTAGATGAATATAATGGCCCGTTTAGTTTATGATGTACTTCAAATGCATTGCATACTATTCTGAAGATCACAATGTTCAGTATCACGTGCTATTCTAATAATCAAGTTGCAAGTTTCATTTTCAGATAGCTAATATCATTTCTACAAATACAGGCATTTATTTTTTTATTTTTGCCAACAATGTTTGTCTGGAATAACAAAAAGTAACATGGAAGACTTTGCATTTGGTGGAATATTATTCAAATTTGACACAGGGCACAAGGAGCCCAGTTCTCTGCAGTTTAATAGAAGCAGGGTTTTTTGTTTGTTTGTTTGTTTGATTTTGGGGTTTGGTTTTGTTTGTTTGTTTTTAACAATAGAATATCATTTCTAGAAATAATGTGTCCAAGAAGCTTTTTTCAGAAATACTATGGGAAGGGCAGATTTCTTGATAGGTTAACAACAGCTACCTTCAGATGCAGGGGTACAAAAAATGTTCCCCATAATTGACTCTATTACCAAAGTTCCTATTGGCAACTAGACACACCAATAAAATACCAAAGTTCCTATTGGCAACTAGACACACCAATAAAATATCAGAGCTTCCCATGAATCTCAGCTATTTCTAGGAGAAAAAGATTAAAAATTGAATTGAATTATGAATTGTTATTCTTCACTATGAAAGCCAAAAGCCAACTGAAGAGCACTGATCCTCAAAACAAAACTCTGTGGCAGTCAAGGTGTGGAATTGCTTCTTCTTTCAATGCAGTTTGGATAGCCACAAAATGGGAAAGTCCTAGTGTTCTGCCATTGTGTTGCAAACCATGGAGCCAAATCATAAGTTCATGTAACTGGTGTAGCATTGTTATTTGAGGTGATCTGTTGCTGCTGATAGCGTGTGGGGGTGTGACCTGAGGAAACCCCGCTTCATCAGTGTTACTGAGCATGCTCAGTACCAGCCAAGCAGCAAATCTGGGTGGTGGCAGCAGGGGGGGTGACCCTGTCTGCCTACCTACCCCCCCGCCACACACACACACACACACACACACACACACATATACATCCCCTCTGCCAATTTACACTGACCAAGGATCTGGCCCTTCGTATCATGACATTGCATCATCATCATCATCCACATATACCATAAGGATGCAACATTACAAAGAAAACACCCCTGAGCATTGACAGGATAGTGAGCTATGATTGTTCTTTGGTTCATTCTGAATCCAGCTGACACAATCACCTTTCTCTTGCTCCTATCCAATTCCTGGTTTCTTGGAAGCTAGGGAAGAATCCTTCTACCTAGTCCACTTACCAGCATTCCTCAAATCCTTATGTGGCATGGGAGTGGGTCTGTGATTGGTATTATGCTCATTCTATCTGGACTAGGCAGAACAAGAGAATCTTTACTCACGCCTGTGACTCCATGAGCTGCAATTGGGAACTCTGATTAGATGAACATAGCTCTAAATTCTGTGGCTGAATGTATGTGGTATTGTTGAATGTGTTTCTTTATAAAGCACCCGTGTCAGTGTCTCCTAATGGAACTACAAACGTCCTTTGATCAGTCTCAACCTAGGCATTATCCTACCTTAAAGAGTTCATCCTTAGCAGCATTTGTACATTTTGCTTGTTCATATGACTATTTATTTCCATTTCTCTGTTTCTGTGAAGGATCTTTATAAATGAGTGACAATAAAGGGTCACATTACATGCAGGGGAAAAGGAGTTAAATTGCGAGTGATTCTTGAAGTTTGTTTAAAGTCCACATGAAAATCTCGAAGCTGCATACATTTTTATGAAATAGTTTTATAGATTATATGAATATATTTAATTGTCTTTGCATTTTTAAGAGTATTTTTATTAATGTGCTCTGTGCAACTAGACACACCAATAAAATATCAGAGCTTCCCATGAATCTCAGCTATTTCTAGGAGAAAAAGATTAAAAATTGAATTGAATTATGAATTGTTATTCTTCACTATGAAAGCCAAAAGCCAACTGAAGAGCACTGATCCTCAAAACAAAACTCTATCTAATTCCCCTCCACTACCACCAATAGGATTAATAACTTGAAAGTAAAGCAGTGATATTTGTCAACACACTTTTGACTTTCCCAAGAGCACTAATTTAGATGGTAGGTTCCTTTTATATGCAAAATGGCCTGTCAAAATTATGAAGGGAATTCTGACACCTGCCTCTATTCCAATGCCTCAAAGCAAAGGTGAGGCAACATGCTACTGAGCATGCTATTGCATCACTTACTTGGTTTGATTTAAAAGAGGAAGGCTGTTTGTTGCAATGACACAGATTCCACTATAAAATAAATCCCCAGGTGGAGTTAAGACATTTGATTAAAGCAAAAGCTAAAGTAATAATAATAAAAAATAATAAAAATATGATACAGCATATCACTATTGGAAAGCTATGAATTAAATATCGAGTCAATGAAAAAACCCTAAATGACAAGATAAACTGTTCATTTGGAATAAATTGTTCAGTATTAATGCAAAGAACTTTTAAAATATGCAGAGAATTTTCATTAATACACAAATATCCAAATATAGTCTAATGATCCTATCCCAGTTGTCTTTAAATTAAACGGAGAATCATAGAACTGGAAGGGATCTAGTCCAGGTCATCTAGTCCAGTCCCCTGCACTCGTAGCAGGACTAATTATCTAAACATCATTCAAGACAGGTGTTTGTCCAAGCTAAAAATCTGCTCTTAAAAATCTTCAATAATGGAGATTTAACAATCTCCTTAGGCAATTTATTCCAGTGTTTAACCACCCTGACAGTTAGGAAGTTTTTCCTGATGTCCATCCTAAACCTCCCTTGCTGCAATTTAAGCCCAATTTTTCTTGTCCTATCCTCAGAGGTTAAGAACAGCAATTTTTCTTCCTCCTCCTTGTAACAGCCTTTTACAAACTTGAGAATTATCATCATGTCCCCTCTCAGTCTTCTCTTCTCCAGACTAAACAAACCTCGTTTTTTCAATCTTCCCTCATAGGTCATGTTTTCTAGAACTTTAATCATTTTTGTTGCTCTTCTCTGGACTCTCTCCAACTTGTCCTCATCCTTCCTGAACTGTGGCACCCAGAACTGGACACAATACTCCAGTTGAGGCCTAATCAGAGTGGAGTAGAGCGGAAGAATTACTTCTCGTGTCTTGCTTACAACACTCCTGCTAATACATCCCAGAATGATGTTTGCCTTTTTTGCAACAGCGTTACACTGTTGAGTCATATTTAGCTTGTGGTCCACTATGATTCCCCAGATCCCTTTCTGCAGTACTCCTTCCTAGGCAGTCATTTCCCATTTTGTATGTGTGAAACTGATTGCTCTGTCCTAAATGGAGTACTTTGACTTTGTCCTTATTGAATTTCATCCTATTTACTTCAGACCATTTCTCCAGTTTGTCCTGATCATTTTGAATTTTAATCCTGTCCTCCAAAGCACTTGCAACCCCTCTCAGCTTGGTATCATCCTCAAACTTTATAAGTGTACTCTGTATACCATTATCTAAATCAGGGATCAGCAACATTTGGCATGCGGCTCACCACGGTAAGCCCCCTGGCAGGCCAAGCCAGTTTGTTTACCTGCTGCGTCCGCAGGTTTGGCCAATCACGGCTCCCACTGACTGCGGTTCACCAGTGGGAGCTGTGATCGGCTGAACCTGCAGTCACAGCAGGTAAACAAACCGGCCCGGCCCGCCAGGGGGCTTACCCTGGCGAGCCGCATGCCAAAGGTTGCTGATCCCTGATCTAAATCATTGATGAAGATATTGAACAGAACTAGACCTAGAACTGATCTCTGTGGGATCTCACTCGTTATGCCCTTCCAGCATGACTGTGAACCACTCATAACTACTCTCTGGGAATGGTTTTTCCAACTAGTTATGCACCCACTTTATAGTAGCGCCATCTAGGTTGCATTTCCCTAGTTTATTTATGAGAAGGTCATGCGGGACAGCATCAAAAGCTTTACTAAAGTCAAGTGGGGATAGCTTTCCCACTGTCCACAAGGCTTGTTACCCTGTCAAAGAAAACTATCAGGTTGGTTTGTACTATTTGTTTTTGACAAATCCATGCTGACTGTTAGTTACTACCTTATTATCTTTTAGATGTTTGAAAATTGATTGCTTAATTATTTGCTCCATTATCTTTCTGGGTACAGAAGTTAAGTGAACTGATATATAATTCCCCAGGTTGTCCTTATTTCCCTTTTTATAGATGGACACTATATTTGCCTTTTCCCAGTCTTCTGGAATCTCTCCCATCTTCCGTGACTTCTCAAAGATAATCGCTAATGGCTTAGATATCTCCTCAGTCAGCTCCTTGAGTATTCCAGGATGCATTTCATCAGGCCCTGGTGAATTGGAGACATTGAATTTGTCTAAGTAATTTTTAACTTGTTCTTTTCCTATTTTAGCCTCTTCTGATCATACCTCATTTTCACTGACTTTCACTGTGTTAGATGTCCAATCACCACCAACCTTCGTGGTGAAAACTGAAACAAAGAAGTCATTAAGAACCTCTGTCATATCCACATTTTCTATTATTATGTTTCCCCTTCAATGAGGCATCTCTCATGTTTGAAGAACTTGCCAATACACTAAGGGCTTGTCGATGCAAAAATGATGCACTGATTTAACTTTAGTTATACCAAGCAAACCCCTGTGTGGACACTCTTATTTCAGTTTGAATAGCTTATGTTGATAGAGCCTAAACTGATTGCTAATCAACTTAAGCTAAACTGAAATAAACTGGTTTAAAGTGAAGTAAGTGTCAACACAGCCTTTTGCAATGATTTTAACTAGAGCTTTTTAAAATCATGCTTGTAATTAAACTAATACAACTTTCTTGTGTGGGCAAGGACTAGCTTAACCAGAAGTTATGGTCTTGATGTAGGAATCACTGGATGAAATTCTATGGCCTGTGTTACATAGGTGCAGTAACTAGGAGTGCTGTGGGTGCTGCAGCACTCCCTGGCTTGAAGTGGTTTCCATCATATACAGGGGTTACAGTTTGGTTCAATGTCTCTCAGCACCCGCACTGTGCAAATTGTTCTTGCAATCCTGGTGTGTTATGCAAGCAACCTGACTAGATGATCTGGCCTTTGGTTGAGTGCTTCAGACATAATATCAAGGTTATGTAAAGCCTACTGTATTATCCTGACCCCAATGAAGACAATAGCAGTTTTGCCTTTGATTTAAATGCACCTAGCATTTCATCTTTAGAGTACGTCTACACTACAATAAAGGACTCATGGCACAGCTGTGGCCTGGATCAGCTGACTCAGGCTCACAGGGTTCAGAGTGTGAGGCTATAGGTTTGCCACATGTTCGGTTTTCCACTGGAATACGTGTTTAAAGTCCAGTTGGTGGTGCAGTGGGACTGGCAGCTCCCTGCCCAGCTTTGCGCGGCTCCCAGGAAGTGGCTGGCATGTCCGACTCCTAAGTGGAGGGGCGGCTGGAGGGGCTCCATGCTCTGCCTCCGCCCATAGGTGTCACCCTAAGCACTGGCACTGCAGCTCCCATTGGCCAGGAACTGCCACATGAGGTCAGTGCTGCCTGGAGCCTGCACCACTCACCCCAACTGTTTGCTCCAGCTCAGAGCCCCCTCCGCACTTCAACCTCTTGGCTCCAGCCCTGAGCCCTCTCCTGTCGAAATTTCATGGTGGGACCTGTGAACAATCTTCTGATTGTTTTTGGAGTCATAATACCTTTTTCTCTCCCAAAACCTTCACAAAAGGGAATAATAATTATAATTAATTAATAAAAACAAACCTGAATGTGTCTGTCATAACTATAAAGGGAAGGGTAACAACCGTCCTGTATACTATAAAATCCCTCCTGGCCAGAGGCACCAAATTCCTTTTACCTATAAAGGGTTAAGAAGCTCAGGTAACCTGGCTGACACCTGACCCAAAGGACCAATAAGGGGACAAGACATTTTCAAATCTGGGGGGGCGGGTGTTTGTGCTCTTTTTTTTGGTGGTGTTTACTCTTGGGACTAAGAGGGGCCAGACATCAGTCCATGTTCACCAAATCTTTCTGAACAAGTCTCTCATATTTCAGACTTGTAAGTAATAGCCAGGCAAGGCGTGTTAATTTACCTTTGTTTTCTCAACTTTTGAATTTTCCCTTTGCTAGAGGGGAGTTTCTCCCTGTTTTGTTGTAACTTTGAAACTAAGGCTAGAGGGGGTTCCTCTGGGCTCTTTGAATCTGATTACCCTGTAAAGTTATTTTCCATCCTGATTTTACAGAGATGATTTTTATATTTTCTTTTAAATAAAATCCTTCTTTTAAGAACCTGACTAATTTTTCCATTGTCCAAAGACCCAGGGGTTTGAGTCTTTGATCACTTTGTAACCAATTGGTTAGGATATTATTCTCAAGCCTCCCCAGGAAAGGGGTGTAAGGGCTTGGGGGGATATTTTGGGGGAAGAGGAACTCCAAGTGGTCCTTTCCCTGTTTCTTGTAAAAGCACTTGGTGGTGGCAGTGTACCAGGTAGAAATAAGCTTAGGGGGCTTTCATGCGGGTCCCCACATCTGTACCCTAGAGTTCAGAGTGGGGAAGGAATGGAATCCTGACAGTGTCTTTCAAAGTTGGCTCTGGCATGGTGACTACAGTATTAAAACATAAGATTATTGTGGGTATAAAACATGTGCTTAGCATCTAAAACTAGATGTCCTATGTCCTGCCTACTGATTTTTCCCAGATATTGTCATGACTAAAATCACAGCATACATAGCAAAGTGTCCATGAGGAAGCTGCTTTGACATGTATTTGTAAATCTTCTGTGCTTGCAAATGGATAGGATGGTGCATTTCCTAACATATTTAGGCAAATACAGTGAATGCTAAGGTTGCCTCTGCTGGGAGACTGATTTGGCAGTTGTGTTTTTTATAGTATTAAGTGAAATATAGTGAAAAATCTTATAATATGGGAAACGGGCTTACCGTACATCTCTGATGGCTGCCTTATGATATGTCTGTAGCATGTGGAGTAACACATTAAGTAGTTAGTGTCTAACCATACAATGCTTCACTTAAAGCAAAAAGCTGTGATTTCTAGTCTATTCAACCAGAAATTTCTCAAGACCAGGATAATAGCTCTGAGAGCAAAGTATACAAAACCCGACCTAGTAGCCTCCTTTTAGCTTTTATCTCTCGATTCAACTCTTAAGAAAGAATCCTATTTTCTTTTCAGACCAAATGTCATAATTCCTATTAGACCAGCAGCTGATACACACAGTGAAATTCATTGTAGTACACACAATTCCATTGTGAGCAAAATCTGGGTAGGGAAGGGCTTGTTGCTGGACTTCCTCTTGCCTTTGATCTTTTTAAACCCATCAGAAAGGATAATAGAAAAGAAACAGAAATAACAGTTAGCTGCCTTTCCTCTGTGATTGGCACATATGTATCAAGCTGTTATGCAGTCCTTGTGCTGCAGGGGTGGATGAGGTATGTGGGAGCATATACAAGAAGGATATCCTGAAGTAGTGTAGGAGACTATAAAGCAGGCAACAGGCCAATCATTTTGTCATGCTATTCTTTCAGGCAGCAGAAATCCTCCTGCATGATGTCTGAAAGCTTTAAGGTGGCTCTTGCTAGAGATGAATGATACTTGTTGGCAAAGAACAATACTTGCTCTTCTCAGAGAAAATATATTAATAATACTGGAAAGATGAGTTTTATTGTGAACAATGACAGGTCTTTTACTGTGCTAGGCTAAAGTTAATTAGAGAAACTTTTCAATCCCTTCCAAAAAGTAGAGAATAAAGTTTAGTTATGAATGAAGATCCCATTTTAAATGTGAAATTATATTAAAAAAATTTAAACATCATATGATATTATGTGCGTGTCTGTATTGTGTATAGAGACGGGCCCAAATCCTGGTCACAGACTCCTTTATCCTTTAAATATTGGGAAACTCTGAATAAAATCATCATAACAAATCTACTTGTACCACTACATTTGGTAACACAGTTCACTGGAAGACACACTTGTGTCCATGCCCCTTGACGGACACTGAGGATGGTCATATAAATTTATCAGCACCTGTCCTTTGAGGTTCAGGGTTTTCTCCTCCTTGGGGATGTCAGCATGGAATTATTCATAAAGCAGTAAACTTAATTTAAACAAGATTTATTTAAAACAAAGACAGTGGAATTAAAAAAAAGTGTTTTTGTAATATATCTAAAGTCACATTACTGATATGCTAAGTTAAACAAGGCATTATTTGTTTAGATACAGAAAGCAGATTAGCAAATAGCTTATATCCCTTGAAAGGAATATTCTCTCTCAGAATGCTCTTCTGGAATGTCAGCATCTTATGCTGTCTATATTATCCCTTCGCTCCCACTTTTCTGTGCCCAGGACTTACTTTTCAAGTCCCTTAATCAGTGTGTATGTTCAGATATGCCTCTCCTGACTGTCTGTTCAGCTCTTGCTGTATGCAGTGTTGTGCCATGTCAGTCCCAGGATGTTAGCCTTCATCTACACTGACAACTGAATGGGGGAGGGATAGCTCAGTGGTTTGAACATTGGCCTGCTAAATCCAGGGTTGTAAATTCAATCCTTGAGGGGGCCATTTAGGGATCAGGGGCAAAAATCTGTCTAGGGATTGGTCCTGCTTTGAGCAGGGGGTTGGACTAGATGACCTCCTGAGGTCCCTTCCAACCCTGATATTCTAAATATACACACTGACAACTGAACCACACAACTTTTCCCACCAACATGGCACTATGCACACTACTACTTATGCCAATGAAACTTGTGTTGCTCGGGGGGTGGGTTTTTTCATACCCCCGAGCAACCTAAGTTTTGCAGACATAAGTGATAGGGTAGACATGGCCTTAGTGTTATGGTCAATTTTTGACCCATATCCCATTGCACTTCTCTATAGGAGATAATTCATGCTCACCAGCTGAAAACACCCAGTCACATTTTTTTTTAAAGTCTGTTAATTCTTACCATAAAACAAATTATTGACAGACCGCAAATCCTCTGTCATAGTGCTGAATGAAAACACCCTCTGAATATCACCAAACTTTTGAGAAATGTGGACTTAAACCTTGATTTTATGGCTAGGTCTTATTTCCTAAACGTGTGTGTCTATAGTGATCTTCCTCGCTCACCAGCCATATGTTCATGTGACCCATAAGCCACAGAACCAGGAAGAAGGGTAGCAGATTGCTACACATTCAGCCTCCAAAGTTCAGCCCAAGGCCAAAGCTTCCTACTTGTCATTTTAGCATTGCAATTTACAACAGAAAAAAATGGCATCATGCAGAACATAGATAAACATAAATGAGAGTGTATCATATGGGAGGAGTCGCGGGAAGCTACCTATATATGAAACATTGGAAACAAGCATAGCATGTAATAGAAAAGTCAGCACAAGTTAGGGCTGCACTAGGTTTCTCCTTCTGTTAAGACTCTGGTCCAGGTTCTGTTCAGGCGTGTTTGAACAGGATTTGTTTAAAGATTGTTTTAAACTGTTTTCCCAGTCCGATTTACAAATTTGCTTAATTAAATCATTTTTCTAACTCTACATTTAAATTTGAGGAAGGAAAGGTCAAGAATGTACCTATGTAAAAATGGCAAACTATTAACCAAAATTTTGCTCTTTATATGTTTTACATATATACTGTATCTTACTGTATTGATAAAAATAAGTGTTACTAATTCTGGATTGTAGAACCAGTATATCTATAAGAGATTAATCTGATTCCTATTTGACTCATACATCAACAAAAACATCTGTTAACTGTAGTGATTTTCATTAAAAAATTTGACAATGGCTGCCACTAAGAAGTATCTCAGATGTTACATTTATTTCCTATTGTGTAATATATATTTCCTATCCTGGATATAATTGCAATATATTAGATCTCTGTTTAGGAACTATAGACAAATGTTGGTGTCTTAGTGACAACCATTATAATTTCCAGTTACAGAATCTTTACTCTGAAGTGTACATCTCAGCTGAACCTAGCTGCTATAACATACCTTAGGTGGGTTAGAATGCAATGGTTGGTTAAGCTGTGGGGAACACAGCTTGACGTTCAGATCCCCAGACGAGTTTTCAGGGCTGGCAGTGAGGAAGGAAAACATCTTTTACTTGTAAACAAAGCAAATTTGAGATGGAAATTTGGAATGAGTTACCTTAGAGATTACATATTGTACATACAGAGTGAAACCTTAAATCCATTGAAGTCAGTGGTAAAACTCCCATTGACTTCAATGGGAGATTTACCACTGACTTCAATGGGGACAGAATTTCACACATGGAACCTAAAAAGAAGTAACTGAAAGATACTGAACATGCGCCCCATTGATGCAATTTGTACAAGTCACTTTTCAGAGGGAAAAAAAACACACTTGGAGTATAATTTAATATGGGTTGGGTTTTTTTGGGAAGGGTGGGGGTGGGTTCCTGGGTAGAAATTTAATATTTTTGTTTCCTCATGAAAGCAGGTGATAAATATCAGTGGGTAGTGATGTGCAGTGTTGATATAGCCATGTTGGTTCCAGGATGTTAGAGAGATGAGGTGATATTATCTCACCCACTTTGTTTCTGTAACGGGTAGTGGTGTAAACTTTTTCCAAACAGCCTAGCTCATATGCCTTAATCCTGACCTGCAACCCACCCCCTGCTTCAGTACTAGGTCTCAACCTGAACAGAAATGCCTAATTGTGCAGTTGCTTCATGACATGGCTAAATATCGACTATGGATTTAATTGAGATTGCCAACCTCTTTTAACTTGTGACCTAGTACAGATATGAACCCTTGTCTCCAGACATGAAATACTAATGCACTAAACCACTGTTCCACTTAGCCGTACTAATTGTTGTCCTTTGTAAAATCTAGGGAAAATTGTACCTTGCGATTGAAATTATTCTTATGGAGATGTTTCTCTTGTCATTGACCAGTAAGGCAAAGAAAATTTTAAAAAAAGTTTAATAAAAATAATCAGAATTAAATCACACCTCTAACTAAAGACCACATAGGGAAATGTATTACTGTTCCACATTTCAGACCATTTCCTTTACTCAGAAAAATATCCCAAGACCCAAGTAGTAACTGATATCTCTTCTAGTACGGAAAAAACACTATGCATGAACAAGTCCCTGCGAATTAATTGCTGAGCTTTTAAGACAGAAAATGCATCTTGGTTTATTTGAGAATCCTTATTTCTTGCAATAAAATTTTATAGCAGACCTATAAATTCTTCACATTGGGATATCAATGAGGATGACTTGTAAAAATGTGCTAACACAGAGAGCGTAAGTTATAACTAATATTTTCCCCTTAATATAAAGCAATGGCCTGATGATACATGGCATAGTCGTTAATGAATAGTTTTTCTTTCTTTCTTTCTTTCTTTCTTTCTTTCTTTCTTTCTTTCTTTCTTTCTTTCTTTCTTTCTTTCTTTCTATGATCTCCAAAACTAAGCAAAACATAAACTGCATGTTGTTGAACAAATTATGAAAGAGTTTAGCAAAATACTGTTTAAGATTTGTCAGTTAACAAATGTGTGCAGTGTGAATTAATGGCAAAGATTGGACAGAAGAGACCAAATGGCCCTGACTTTCTCAGCCAACAGATTATGGTTTCTTTTTTAATAAAAGTACTTGCCCGTCAGCGTTTTAACACAATATGTATCATAAAGAACTGATTTATAGACTAACTATGATAGTTGAGGAAAAACATGTTCAGGATGATGCTTCATTCAAGCGACAGAGTTGAACAAAAAAAAAAAGGCCAGTATATAGTAGCACTGATGTGCACATGAGGAATATTTTTTTTTACATAATACAGTCTGACAAAAGAGATGCCAGTTTGAGATAGAAGCATGGCAAGTCCACACAATTGCTTCCACACCACTTACACCCCACTCTGGGGCTATGCATACAAAGAACAGCTGTTGAGGTGGGTCTCTGGTCTGAATCTGTGGCAGCTCAACCATGTGCTGCTTCTTGCTCAGCTTCTGATAAAGCCACTATTTAACCCTAAATAAGGGTTATGTCTCATTTTTGTATTAAAATGGAATTCATAGATTTGTGAAAAAGTTGTGAATTGTGGAAAAAGTTTAAGGTACCTGTTAAGATTTTTAAGCTGTTAAGTTGACTGAACTGTTTTGTAATATAATAATGTCACTAATCTTCTGAGTCACTTTTTAATAAGCATGATTAGCAATTTGAAACTGAATTTATGATTTATGTATTTGTTGTATCAAAATTTAATTAGACGTCTTTATGACATTTGCCAAACAAAAGTACTTAATCAAATTTGCTGGCCATGGAAGGCAAGATTACGGACATTTCATATTTAATATAAAGGATTTCCTATAACTTTAAACATACATTCTTCATTAAAAAACCCATTGAGATGATTTGTTTTCCTTTTCCCACCCACTCCCCAAAAAGGCATTTTGAATGGTTAGTACTTTTTTTTATAAAGAAACCTTGGTTTGTTTTCCTAAGGCTTCACATTGGCTTAAAGTTATGAGTTTAGAAGAGATCCCTCATGGTTAAGCAGGCACTTTCCTAATGCAGGCCAGAACCTTTAATTCATTATAAAGATGAGCCTTGAGCAAGTTTGTTAATTTTAATAATGAGTCTGTTTTGTTTGTTTGACAGCAAAATGCTTTGAAGTTTGAGAGAACTTAGAATGGGTAGAATGGGTAGTGAGGTAACATGCCTTAATTCAGGAAAGCACTGAAACATACACCTAAATCCATTCTATTCAGAAGAACACACAAAAAACATGCTTAACTTCAAGAGAGGCTTAACGTTAAGCATGTACTTATTTGTCTGAATTGGGGTGTCAAGCTCAAGTTGCTCACATAGGATATGACTACATTGCAAATGAAGGAGTAATTGGTAACAATGGTAGCGAAGACATGGTGGCACAGACTTTGGCCTGGGCTAGCAAACTGGACATGTACCCATGCTCTGTGGCAGCTTCTATTATGGCAGCTAGCCAATACTGAAGCTCATGCTACCAAGTCTACTATTGTTACCCATGCTAGTGAGATTGTACCTGCCCTACAAAATTATACCTTCATTTGTGATGTAGACATACTCTGTATGAACAACTTCAGCTTGACACCCCAATTCAGAGAAGTAGACCTTTGACAATGCTTCATTTCTCTGTTATATTATCTTACTGAGTAGCATACTTTTGTTTTGCTAGAACCTGTATTTGTTTGTACTGACCTGTTTTATAAATCTCATTGCACTTCACATCCTCTTCACTTCAACTGATAACTGAAAGAATAACTTATGAGGCAGTCATATGGTGGGGACTCACGTGACTTAATGTTAATGCGACTTCATGTTACTAAATCCCCAAGGAGAACACTGAACAATTTTCCCTTAGTATCGTCAAAAGTTTAGGAATAAGTATTTCTAAAATATGATGGACAGTCTATTATTGTAATAAGATCCTATCTTTGGTATGCAAATTAACATGAATATTTATGATCCCAAACACAAAATCTACTTGCTCACTTATTCTGGTGGTGGTGATGATGATGAAACCCTGATGAGATTTCACTTGCCTGTCAGAAAGTTACTTCCCCTCGATGAATTGGCAAAGAGAATTTTTCCAAGACAATACCACACATCATTTGTTCTCTGATTTTACAGTTGAATAAGAAACAGTCAATCTTTTAACAAACAATTTACATAAGGATGTTTTACAGTTCAGAAGAATTTAGGAGAAATATTCACCCTTAGCAACCTTACCTCATCTTAAATATAACTGAATTAGCTAAAATCCACTCAGCACTGCATTAGCATTGCAAAAGAGACTGGGAGGAAATTACATTTCAAAATGTATTTAAATGTATAATACAAATCTAGTATGTTGTGTTATGTTACCTCTCTCACCCAGGTCTCATTAAGTCAAAATCCTAAAGAGTGAGAGTGTGCTGTCTCTTTAAGGCAGAGTAGGTATTGTCCTGATGAGTCAGGGGGCAGCCCACCAATTGGCAGACCTATTGGGTGATAAATGTCCAAAGGCCTCCAGGCTGACTACACATTTTTCATCATTAATCCAGCCTATTGTGAGCTGGTCCACTCGCATTGATTCCAACTAGGGGGCATCATCTGCTGTTAAGAGGGTGATGACTCGCTAAAAATGAAGGCCTGAAACTAATCATATATAGTTAGAGCCTTTGCTGGCAGCTTACTTGGATAGCTGTGGGGTACTAATAGGAAAGCGCCAGACATGTGGGCAGATCCCTTCAGGCACTGCTTGGCTTTGTATGGGAATGTGATGTTTTCCTTTGAAAGCATGTCATGTGATTATAGCTATTATTAAGTCAAATGCTGTTATGAGAGAGTCTTCTGTCTTTTTATGATTATGTTTTTTCTGGATGCTTTTGCAGTACCTTAAAAAAAAAAACCCAAGAAAAAAAACCCAGTAAATTTGGAAATGTCCTGTCAAGTCAAGATCATACTAAATGATTCACTTACAAAGAGAAAAGAATTCCCTGTGCAAAAATCTTTGTCTGCCTGTCTAATTCATCTGCCTGTCTCTCTGTCTTTCTGTTTAGCCACTTATTTATCTATTTATCTAAGGACTTCACTTCTTTTGTGAGCAAGTAAGACAAATGAAGTGCTTGACTTGATGCCTTTGTACAGTGCTTGCCTTTGGATGGTTATGATTCCTTTATATGTAATAAGTCCAGTCGATGGTAAAGAGTGAAGATCTGAGTAAATCACTGCCTAAAGTGAAATTATAGATGCAGGCTTATCTTGGTCTTCAGCAACCTTCCAATGTTGCTTTCCACTGTTCTTTTCTTCTTTTTTTCCACATTGCTGAGCATGAGCGTTTTCTAAAAGTTCATATCACTGGAGGCTCCCCCTTGAGGAATTAACATTGCTGGGAGAGATCATTTTTTCAAGAAATTTTTCATTGTTGGTGTGCCGGCTTTCAGAGAGTTCATATTGCTGCAGGAGCCCCTCCCATTTTGAGATTCTTGTTCCTCTGGGATTCTTCTAAAGAGAATTTGCATTCAGGAAACAAGGCATTTTGAATTGGTGGTTGATGCAGCTGTCTGATGATGAATTTTCAGTGTCTGAGGCTGTTGCTCCTTTTAAGCCTTGATCCATCCAGGCCCCTTAAAAATCATGAGTTCAACTTGCAGGTTGTTTTTGTCATCGGTGGATCCTCCTTTTCTCATATTGCATAGATTTCAAATTGTGCAGAATACTCATTGTGTAGATTGATTATATTTATGAACCATATTCAGGAAGACACAGTTCAATGCAATGACTCGAAGTTGGAAGGACTACTCGCATGTTTCAAGTTAAGCACATGCAACTGTACTTTTCTGAATTGAAACCTTACTCTCCAGGGTCTTTCTAATCCACCAATTAAGGGCCATTCTTACCCAAATGTAACTCCAAAAGGAAGGAATTTCCCTTAAATTTCTAAACTACATTTCTTTTCAAAATCCCAGTGTATTTTGATTAAATACATATTGTTTGCATATTAAATATTTAGATAAACCATATATAAGTTTCCCCAATTTAGTAAGAAAAAACATTATTTGATTTTGTATTCATGGGCATAGTTCATAAATATTGTCAGTCCTGCACAATGGGTATCCTCATTCTGCACAAATTGTTTAAGTCATTCTCTTAGTTTTCACTTCTAGTTTATCACGATATAGAATTGTAAATTCCTGTGTGCGTATTTTTAAAAATGCTTATGATTTCTCAGTAATTTAATTCAGATATTATATGTGTTTCTTGTCTATTTAGCATCTTCAGTAAAGTCAGCTTCTTTAATTTCTCTTATACACAAGTAAATGAATGAAACATTATTTCACTCAAACATTTAGAGGCCAAGGAAAGATTTTACAAATAATATCAAAGAGGAGAGAAGTCAGCCAACTGCGAAATTACTGATCATCAGGATTTTTGCCCTAGTTTTGACTGCATATAGTGAACTGGAATCAACGCATTTTTCTGCAGTGTACAGCACTTCTGCTTCACAGTACTTTATACCAATTTGCTGCAGTTGATTACATGTCCATCTTACTAGAGGTATGCTAGATGGTTTGTAGCAAATTTTCCAGTGGAACTTCAGGGAAGGATAATACAGTTAAAAAAAAAATAGATTATCTGCTAATGTGTGGCTGCCCTTACCATCCTTTAGAAGAAGTAAAAATAGTCTCAAGAAAGGTTAGTTGAACATTTTTCATCCTAAAAAAGTAAAGTGTCTCTCCTCATGGTGTTTTGAATAATGTAGGCAATTACAGAACACCTGTTTTGAGCTTATCCCATTTTAGGATTTAAGGTGGTGTGTATGATGGGATCCCTGGATGTGTAGTCTCGGACTGTGGGACTGCTGTGCCCCTAAACTCTCCAGCCTGGGCTGTGTTTCACAATGATTTGCTAGTGACAAGCAGCAAACCCCTCCAGGAGCTATCATCGCTCAGCACAACCACATGTGGAGCCCCTTGCTCAGCTAGCTTGCACAAATGCACCCAGAGCCACTCAGGAATCACACAGAGAAAGACACCAGCTAAATCCCCTATAGCTCCCAGCACTGTACCTCAGGAATATACCATCTTGCACTGTTCAAGACTCTTTCTTGAGCAATGCAAGTTTATTAATTTATTCATCACTTCGTCAATGGAAAGTGGATATACACGAACCTTTGTTAACCTGAGCAGATTTATCAAGCTCTTCAGGCAAACTCGCTGGTAATGATAAACAGTAAAACAAGATTATTGATTACAAAAGATAGATTTCAAGTGATAGGCAAAAAGTCAGTTACCAAAGAAAACAAAATAAGCACACAATCTAAATCTTAAACCTGTAAGTCACTAGGCAGTATTTAGATCAAGCAGTTTTCTCACCCCACTAGATGTTACAGTTCGTACTAAACAGATTTCACCCTTGAAACCTGGGCTAGTCTCCTTTGCAGCATAAGTGGGGGGGGGGGGGAGGAGGAAGGCAAAGCATGGGGCCACTATGTTCTGTTTTATACCCTTAGTCCATGTGCTTGGAGAACACACATCCAGGCATGTCTGGTGGGCATTGCTGAGTCACCAAGCAAGGCTGAACAATTCCCCTGGCATGTCCTTGTGCAACTGAGTCATTACATTGTAGCTCCCTTGCTGGACAATGGCTGTTAATGGTTGTTCGACACCCGCCTGGGCACTGGTTAGCTTCCTTGTCCTTGGATCTAGGGATCTAATATCTGGGCAATTCCCTGACTCAGAGCATGTGTTAGTGACAACCATACAACACAAACTCATACTTCATATGCACTAATAATATACATATTTAGATAGAACCATGGCTTTCAGCAGATCAGAACCTTTCCCTTGATACCTCACATGGCATGCTTTATATGAAATATCTCAATTATATATAAACAATGAATATGGGGATTGCAGGGTGCTCCCTCCGAGGTATAGAGTGTCAGAATGTGTAATGGAGTTCTTTATTTTGATTTAATTACAAGTGAAATGCAGTTGATCAGGATGGATTCTTCAGACATGATCATATAAGTGCTCCTATAGGTGATGAGAGTTGAAGGTGTTCTGCATCTCTCAAAAAACACTAAGCAGCTCAAAGAATTCAGCCCTGGTATAATTATTTGACCGAAGATTCATTTGGTCCTTGCTTGAGCTTTGGAAATGGATGTCACAAAGTGTGATTGGTTACACACATGATGAGAAAGGAAATGTTTCTGAAACTTTTGTGACCTCGTGACAGTGGAAATTTAAAACCTAATTTTAGGATGATGATTTAATTCTCTCACCTACTACCAGCACACTTATAATCTGACTGAGAGAAGTACCATGTTATGGCTCCAGTTCAGCAAGGCCCTTAAGCACATGCTTTACTTTAGGGACATAAGTTGTCCCATCAAAATTGGTTAGGGACTACACTCACATACTTAAAGTTAAGCATGTGCCCAAGTATGGGGCCCATAACAGCATCAGTGTAGATGATGGCACTTGAAACAATGGAAGGAAACGACCTGATGACTAAAGTACCCACAATTTTGAATATTAATTTTACACTTTGAAGAGATTTGCATTTAATGTGTATGTCAATTGCATATGTTATATTTATTTTGGTTTTCATAAATAAAATCCGCTATAGCCTAGTACATCATTCACGACATTTAAGCTTCTCTCTTATTCTCCTACGAACAATGGGCTAGATCCTTAGCCCTGCTAAATCTCCTGTGTGTTGTCCGGTGATTCAGAAGGGACTTACATTTAGCTTTGAAAGGGCAGCAGGAGTTGGCCTGGCATGCAGGAAATCCCCAAGTACTGTAAAGATGTCATGAAACTCTATGATACCCCCTCCCCACTCCCTGGTTGGGGTGGAAGTGCCATGACTAGCGTGGTCTGTACTCTGTCAATCCCTTCTGGTGAGATGGCACAACTTAGGGTGACCTCAGGCTCTGAGCTGTCCTTTGGCTGATTTATACATTGGCAGCCTTGGAAATTTGGGGGGAAGGAGAAGGAAATGTTCTCCCTCCTCAGCCATATGAATCAAATTCTGCACTAGCATATCCACTGGCCCAATCTTTCACATTTTAAAAGACAGAATCAGCTTTATCTTCACAGCAAGGACGTTTTTCCTCCAAATAGAAATACCAAAAAATGTTGACATGAGGAAAATATGATTTTCTTACAAGAAGGAAAGTGCCAAGGGTTCACCTTTTTTGGCCTGTGGCACAATAGTCAGAGCGTGTGCACCAGAACCAATATGTTCTTCCTTTGAGCTGAATTCTCTCCCCCAGCCCTCAACTGTGAATGGTATAAAGACTCAAGGACATACCATACAGTGTCCAGCTGAAACTGCCCTTCCAGAAGAGAAATTCTAATATCTAGGTAGCCTAATTAACCAGATCTCTGGGCATGAAGGTGGGGGTGTGCCAGGACCTCATGCCAGCAGCTGTAGCCTCATATGGTCTTAAACCAACTTCATAATTTTCAGTGTTAGAGGAAGTATTTTTTCCTTTCTGTGGGGTGTAGGCTGAGAAATATGCTGTTACTTGTGTTATGGACAGTGACACTAGAGGAAATGGCACATTTCCTTCTAGCTGTGCAAAAGACATGCCGCATTTGCTGCAGATTGCCTCAAAATGTGGCTATTCAGACTCCTAGCAAGCTTACCACTGAGGAAACTGAAACATAAAGAACTACAGTATCATTGCCTTTTCCATCTCAATATCATCAGCATGTTGTTATTACTGTTTGGTTTTCAGCAAGCCTATTTATGTACAACATATTAAAAAAGTAATGTGAAATCATGTTGTATTCTATTGCTGTGTGTTTATAATAGAAGAACAAAAGCTTCTAATGCAGTGAAGCTATTCCTAGCACAATGTGTGACGGGATGTAATAATTTTCTATTGTGTCAGCAAACATGTCATAGCTGATGTTCTTAATTACATTTTGAGATGTTCAGATACCTATTGTAGGTAAGCACTGCTTCTGAAAAAATTAATCCTTACATAAGAAATCATAACACTCAGTACATGGATACATGGTGACCCTATTGAGGGAATTTTGCACCAAAAATTTAAAAATGATGTGCAGAAAAATTAAAAGCTCTGCACACAATATTTTAAAATGTTGCAAGTTTTATTTGTCAATAAATAAATGTGGAGGCTCCAGCATGGCATTGGGGAGCCATAGGCTACTGGCTGCATGAAGGTAGGAGATCACCCTGCAGTCCCTCTCCTCCCTCGGGACACAGAGTCAGTGGTGATGCTGCACCTGACCCTGACACAGCACAAGGGCTGGGCCTTCCCCAGAAATGCCCTGGGTTCCTGCCCCTCTGTGCCAGGTGCATTAGGTGTGGGGCAGGCAGGGTCAACCAGGCAGGATCCAAGTTTCAAGGGGCTCAGTGTGGGGGGGATCCAGGTATGGGGTGAGAGGATTCTGTGTGGGACAATCTGGGTGCAGGCAGCTCAGTGGGGAATCTAGGTGTGGGGGGCATCTGGATGCACAGAGGCTCATGAGGGTGGGGTCCAGGTGCAGGAGAAATGGGACTATACAGGGGCTTCCAGCTGAAGGTGGTTGAAGCTCAGTGTGGGGGTCTGGGTGTGGGTAGGTCTCAGCAGGGAGGTCTGGGTGCTGGGGGAGTGAGGCTTGGCTAGTGGGGGTCTTGGTGCAGCTAGTTGGTGGTGCAGGAGGTGGGGCTCATCAAGGTTGGGGTTTGAGTGCAGGGAGCTCAGTGGGAGGTGGTCTGGGTGCAGAGGTCGGGGTCTGGTTTCAGGGGGACTCCAGATACAGAGGTTGAGGTTCAGTGGGGTGGGGCAGGTATGGGTCATCCAGATGCACAGGGGTTGGGCAGATGGGGGAGCATCTCCTCGTACAGTGACCCCTCCCCTGTGGCTGAGGAGTGATGGGGCAGGAAGCAGGGGAGGATGCTGAGCTTCCTGCAGCCGCCAGGTTTCTGGGAGTGGGTCTGAGACAGCCCCAGCCACTCCTTGTAGGGGAAGAGGAAGCCCCATTCTCTTCCATCTCCAGCTCAGCCAGGAATAGCAGCTGATCCCAGCACAGGGTAGGAGCCACCAGTGGGGGTGTCCCCAGCCCTGCAGTGAGTTACCTCTCCGTTGACTGCTCCAGGTGCCTGAAATGGCATACCTGAGCTGTCAGGGAGGGGTGCATGACCGCTCTTGCAGTTTCCCTATGCTTTCCTGTCAAAAAGTCATTTTTCTGCAGGTAGCAAGAAATCTGGGGGGGGGGGCACTCTGCGCACACGCAGTGGCGCACAATTCCCCCAGGAATAATGGCTAGGGACTGATTCCCCCACTTGTACCTTGTGCAGTCATCTATGCCTCAGTGGAGAATGCTAGGTGGGCATATGTTTGTGAATTCTCACCTGTGCACATAGTGCAACTGTTGGAGCTGATTTGTTGACATCCCAGTGGAGACTGTGCTAAAATAGTCAAGGTGAGAAAAGACAAAGGCGTGGGTAGCAATGAGACGACTGCTACTGGAGCAACTGGGACAAATTCTGTGTCTACTACAAAAGTGAGTAATGTATCTTCATTCATATAAGTTGCCTTTGGTTAAAGACTTTTTAATTCAAAATGGGGTGTTTTTTTTTTAATAACCATTCTTATTTAGTAGCATCAGGAAAATAATATAAAATAAAAAGACTGGCCATCTTGCAAGGAAAGAGCTAAATTATTACATTTATGGATTAGTTTCTATCCCAAGTGTGGGTGAGATTTTCAAATCAGTTGTGGCCCTTGGTATCAATCAGGTGGCTCAAATGGGCCATGATCCATAGGGGAACTCACTGCTAGAATAAACGTGCTAGATCTAAGACCTGTTTCTAAGACCCCTCCCTGGTATGGGGTCATGGCAGTAATACAAGAAGTGAGATGTGACATGCAGGAGAGAATTTAGTCCTATGTATTTTAACAGTGACAGCAAAAATATTGCATTTGCTAAGGGCAGGTTTACACTTAAAAAAGCTTCAGCAGTGCAGTTGCACCAGAAGCTTTCCTGTCGACATAGTGCTGTCTACACTGGGGGTTAGGTCAGTATAACTGTTTTTTCACACACCCCAAGCAATGTAGTTATATCAACATACGTTTGTAGCATAGACCTGGCCTAAACTAGTTATTCATCCATATAAGAGCTATTCCTTCTTTTTGCCGTTGAGTTCACCACTGTTTCCTTCAGTAGCTGCCTCATCAAGGGATCAGAGCTGTTTTGAAGCCAATCTCATTTTAAAACTCCAGAGAAAAATAGAGTACATTTAATATAAGTTGCAAGTTGTAAACCAATATATGCAGGCTAAGTGCTCAAGTACTATGCAGTCCTAGTGTAGTCTCTGCAGAGGGCGGATTTTACACAGTGGAAAGGACATCAGGACTACAGCATACATCGTGGCCAAGATTTTCAAAAGTGACTAGTGATTTTTGGGTGCTGCTATTTTTAGCTGTTTGACTTGGGTGGATTGTCAGCATTTTCTGAAAATCAGGCCCTTTTAAAGTGTCTCAAGTTGGGACCAAAAATGGACGCCCACTTCAAATCACTAGTCACTTTTGAAAATCTTTTGGCTATCATGTATGCTGTAGTCCTGATGTCCTTTCCACTGTGTAAAATTCATCTTCTGCAGAGATTGCACTAGCACTGCATAGCACTTCAGTCCCACTTGAATACTGTTTTGAGAGCTCAAGTGGAATTTAAGTGGTGCATAGGCCTTGTGTGGGGCTTTTCTGAGAGGGCTGAGTTTAACACTAGTAAGATGAAGAGTTTCATAACCAGTTTTTCCATAGCACAAGAGCATAAATTTAATCCATGACAGGAGCCCACACTGTCTGTTCATGACCAGAACTGATGAAAGGCAGAATATGAATGAATATACCATGTGCTTCCAGATACTACTGTGACTGGGACCATACAATAGTCTGTTTAAAAAAAAAATTAAATCTTGGGTATGATTTCTGCTTATTCATAAAAGTAGAACACTAGGTAGGAAAGATTTTTGTTTTAACTTTTTTAATGCACTAGAAACTACTTTATATATGTATTCTGCTTTCTGGAGTAAGTGCAAGGTGAGTGTATTTAGGATCACTCTTTTATTTTAATTTGGAATCATATCAAAAGCTTTCTATCAACCAATAACTGTTACTATCCAACAACTGTTTGCTGGCCTACATGCAATACGTCCAGTTACTAGTAGGATGCATGTCCACATTACAAAATTTACCACCACAATTAATGACTCCTTGATGGTGCAGATGAAAGGCCAAACAACGAATGGGTATGTGAAGAGTGACCTTTCCTCTTATCACAAGGAACTGCTTGTAGAACAAAACACTGGCATGCTGGCTGGTCTCTATATTGAAATGTGCAGTGTTGCTGTCCCCGCTCTGTGGGTAAGCAGAGAGCTTCAGCTCCCAGTGCTGTCAAACTGACATTTTCAGAGATACTAAAAATTGATTTATGAATGTTAATTAAAATGGAGTATATATATCTGCTATTTCAAAATTGCACTTTAATAGCCAATGGCAGTCTGATTTTCAGTATTTCAGCACTATGGTAAGTAGTCAAACTCTTAACAGTCAAGAAGCTGGTAATGATGCTCACAGGTACAATGTTGCAAGACACATGTTTACCATGTGTATAGAAGCATTTCACTTCTAACAATGGACAGTGTACAGTATAATATCTGCCACCTTTCCTCTGGCTCCTGACCTATTAAACATTCTGCTCATGAGAGCCCATTAGTCTTGATCTAATTAATATTAATAGGAAGAAGCTACTTATAATGCAGGTTTAAATGGGTAATCAATCTCACGTTTTGATCCAAACTTTACTGTTTTGTGCCTCACCTTCTGTCAAGTGCTTTCAATTACCTGAAATTGTTGCTTTAGTTTAAAAAAAGAAAAGCCTATCTTGTTTGTTTCCACCCAATTTTCTTATCAGTGCAGTGGAAATTTTGCTAGTTCCATAACAAAATTCCAGATGTAATTGCAAAGGAGGGTCATGAGATATCTGTGTTCGTTTTGATTCATCTCTCCCCTCTCCATTAAAAAGAGACCACATTTCCCCCCATCATCATTTGGATTCTTACATGACAAATGTCCTGGATAAGAGGTAGTTACTGATATATTATGAGACTGCATACCTGATTCTACTGTACACTTATCACTGAGTTTCTCCACACTTTAACTTCCTAGTCATAATCTCTATTAGTGGCTTACCCCCTTATTTTTGATCAACCTTGTTCTCTTCCTTTTTGCCTTTTTGATGTTGGTGGATCTAAATCATTTTTCTTTCTAAAAAATTAGAGCATTAACAGTGCTAAGTCTTGAATCCAAAGGCAGAAATATTCCTAGCTCAGAAATTACCTACAAGCCATTTCTTTCTTTTGGTTGGGTCATTAATTTGAGTCTTTTTTTCTCCAAGCTTTAAGGATAACATCCAACTTTTGATCCTTGATGGATCAAAAGACTGTGTGCTGCAGCTGTTTTGCATGAAAAATATATATTAAGAACTAAGAAGCAGTGCAGTAGAGAGCAAAGAAGAAAAAAAAATCCCAAATCTGGTATTCATTTTGTAATTTGTCTCATCAAATATAGTTCAGTGAAATCCCGTTTTTGCCTGCAGTGATTGTAGCAATACAGTGTCACATGCATATACACACCGTGGGCTTCAAATGAACCACATGCATGCCACATGGGGAGTAGAATACATGATTTTTATCTCCAAAAAACAAAGCTTCTATCAGAGGAAGTGAAACAGAATCTTCACTAGCTATGAGTAAGATAAGGGTTTATATTATATGATACATATATTTACAGCCACTAGAGGTCAACATAATCACAAACACCTTCGTCACTCTCTGATTCAATTCAATGAAATGCAATAATGACTTTGAATATAGATATTTTTTGGTGACCAGATAGAAAATCCTAAGTGCCCTAACTTAAAGGAGGTCGGAAATTCTATGAGTGTAAAGTCAAAACCTTGTTTTCTTTAAAAATTGGGGGAAACACAGCCTATTTGTTTTGGATGTTCAGTGAAGGACAAGACTTCTGTTGCTGTATGACAGCCTTCCAAAGTTTCTTCTTGTCCACTCCCCCAAGGCAAACAAGTGATTTTGCTGGAATAGTGAAAATTGCTTGTCTTTATTTCCCTCAGTCGTTGTGGTCGAAAGTGAAGAAATAGATTTTTGTGCGTGATCTGGTAAACAGTCCTGAGTTTTCCCAGGGTTTATTGTAATATAGTGAAAAAATAATTTATTAAGCCCTGAAATTATTTTAACTCCATTTATACTGACACTTGTTTTTCTCTTCATGTATATTTTGCAAACTATGCTGGAAGAATTGTATCAATATATTGCTTGAGTGAATTGTGTGCAGGTTTTGAATTAATGCTGTTTATATATTGAAGGCTTTTGTTCACATACAGGAGATACATTCAAATTGTTTCACTTGAATACAGTGCATGATTAAAAGGACAATGTCAAGGTAATTTTTCAACTGATTTTTCCCTTGACTGTTGTTTATAATAGCTCTTTGGAAGATTCATACTTCAGGCATATTCATTTGAAATCAAATAATGTCTGAGAACGTTTTCTAACTTAGCTTGCCTAATTTTGTTGAGCTAATGAAGAGAGATTAATATCTGTTTCACCATTAAGACATTAATGAATTTTCAGTCCTGTGCACCCAAGTTACCCATTTATCTTTTTCTAAAAGACAAATTATTACATAGCTTTCAATAATGCTTGTGAGCTTTATTACATGTATAATGAGAATACTTGTTTAAGCAGCAGCATTTTTATTATAAATGGCTAAGGTGCATAAGGTGTATATTCATGCTGAAGAATAAATAACTTTAAAACTTGAGCAATGAGGAAGTTTTTAATGTATATCAATTAATGATTGTCTTGAGCTGCACTTAGGCCAAATTCACCCCTCCGAATGTTATTCCTGAATAGGGCCAAAGGGTGAAAACTCAAAGTTACACTTCATGGAGTTTCCCTTTGTCTCTTTCATGGGGGGAAAAATGGTTTTACCCACCCCTAGAAGAGGATGTGGGTTTCATCTTTTAAACCCTGAGGGCATTTGCCAGAGGCAAAGTACATCTAGATAGAGTCCCCATGACTCTTAACTGCAGCTTCCCTAGCTATCGATGACTTCTGTATAGCATGTTTTCTGCTGGAGCCTTGCTGCTCTGGGTTCCCCTGAAGTGGCTGCCGCACACTGAATTGCAGGCTTAAGGTTAGAAATGAGCAAGCCCTCCTTTCATCCCTACAACACTGCCTCTGCCCATGAAGGGGCTTTCATCCAGTTGGGGCTTCAGTGGGGAGGTGTATGAGACAGAACCCATAGTCCCCCTTCTATGTACCTCCTGCTGGAATTCATGGACTCAGGCTTTCCTTTAAATTTTTGTTTAAAGAAAAAGCTAAACATTTTACCAGTGAGATGTTTCTTTAAAGTAGCTTCACATAAGAGTTGATTTGCTGTTTTTATTGATCAACCACTCTTCCTACTTTAATTCTCTTTTATTCTTTGCTTAGACAAATATTGTGAGATAGAACAGCAATGTGGTCAAAACTTAGAGTTAGTTGTGGGAATTGGCATTGATCCCATGCAAAAGTATGGTCAATTCCTAAATTTATTTTCTTTTTCTAAATATGAGGGCCCATTAAATTGCAGACATCTGGTGTTTTGGGCACTTAAAGCTACAGATCCCAAAGAGTTCTTCCTGTTTAAATATGCATGAACTGTTGTTTAGGTAATCCACTTCACCTAGTCAAAATAGCATCAAATATAATACATTTCTGCCCTCCTGGACATTGAAGAGGGAGGACCAGGCACATCTGTTTACAGTACATGCTGCACTGAATCTGTAGCATTGTTCTTATGTTTAAATATTTATTGAAAGATTTTAAATTATGACATAAATCAGAAAAGTCAGAATAGATATCTAACATTTTATTTGTATCATCCGTTCAATTTGCCACAGAAGTGATGATATATGAATCCTGTGTTATGCACCACAACTTGGATCTTAGGCATAAAAGAATGTAATTGGACAAAAGCTTTAGTGCATTGGTGGCATCTGAAAAATACCATGCTCAAAGTGCAGATGGAAGGAAAGATCGATCTGGAAGACAGTGAGATAGAATCTAAGGTCCAGCTGAGCTGCACTCAGTGGAGGGCCAGAAGGTAAAAAGGAGAGGCAAAGGTGAATATATACCATTTTCATGCCCTCACACATCCTGGGACTGTCTGGGTCTGGTTTGGCATCAGTTACAGCAAACTCAGTACCATTCTAAGTGGCACTGGGCTCCAACAACCCCTAAGGGTCATCCTGGCAGCTGGTGATCACCAGAGTAAGGCAGCACTTCACCCATGCCTGATTTCCCTTGGTCATATGCCCTATGCCACAGGGTGCTGGGAGGATGTGACAAGATGTCATAGGGTCAGCTATGCTTGTTTTATTCCACAGCAGGTTAAGTTTGGGATAGCCAGCTAATCTAGTTTTGTGGTTGCTTTGTGCTACTGGACTAGTAAAGAAGCAGCCACATCTAGGGATGCATTTCACAGAACTTGTATTGCGTTGTACTCCAAACATAAAGGCTTACACAAGTTTGCAGTCAAGCCAGTGGTTTACCAGCCATGCTAACATACAGCTTTCAGTGGAAATTACTATTTATGTCAAAGGAAATGAATGATGTCTCATTTGCCATGCTCCTGATTTTCTTGTGGATAAGTTAGACGTGACAGTGGCTCATAAGAGTTCTTATGTTTTAACTAATTTGCTCTGTTTGAGATTATTCAGTTTTATACCAGTCAGGGGTTTAAAATTTGTAAAGGTGTGACCATTTACTGGCCTTGATGTGCATGTGGAATTGCTAGTCTTGTTACTTGATAAAATGCTAGTAACCCTATTACAAAGTCTTTAAAATTAGCATTGTATATGTTGCTTGCGGTCAGTTATTTTAAACCTGACCCATAAATAAAATGGTGGACTGTACTTATTCTATCCTTTTTAACTTTACAGTGAAAAATATTGCTATAATGATAAATGTGATTTTAGAAGTATTGGCTTGTCCTCTTGCTGATGAACATATTTTAATAGGCATTTAATCCTTGTGCAAAATTCTGGATTATGACAGCACTTGAAGATTAATTTCTGTATTTATCTGCAGAAGTAGTGCAGCATGGGGGTGGGAGGAGGGCAGCAGTGCATGCTTCCTCAACAAATATGTCTGAACCCTGACCCTGGAGAGGTCACCTCTAAAGATGAGTTTCCAAACCCTCTCAGTCTTTGACCTCAGTACTGAGACTGCCATCAGGATTGCAAATTTATGATGTGGACACTAGACTGAGTACCAGCTAGTTTCATGTCAACTACCAAACTAGCTGTGAATAACAATGACAAGCAGTGTTTCTCAAAGATCGGTTTGTGGACTGATGCCGGTCCCTGAGATCTCTCTAGAAAGTTTAGGAAGGCAGCAAGCTGGTCCCTGGTATCAAGAAGGTTGAGAAACACTGGCCTAGAGGTGAAAGGCTTTCCATCCCATTACTGATCACCAGAGCCATCCACTTCTCCCCGGGGGACTCCTTTTTTGCCAAGAATTTCTCTTGGGCATGCACTGTGCTAATTTTTACAAGGTATCCAGTAGTGGGTACCTATGTATCTAAGAACAGGACTGAACTCATGGAGCTTAGTTCTACAGCATGCCTAAGGGCCTGATCCTCACCCACTGGAATAAATGATAAAGCTCCCAATAAGCTTCAGTTACGTAGGTTCAGGTTCAGGTTCTCAGCCTTGCTAGTGTTTTCAGTAAGATTTCTTGAGATTTATATAAGAACTCTGGAACTATTGTTTAGCCCTGCATATAATTCCCCACCCCCCTGCCCATTAGGAGGAATAAGAGCCAACTAATGCATTTTGTGAGATTTTTTTTTCTTATTCTCCTTTTACTAATTGCTTCAAACCGAGCCATTTTTTGCATAAGCTCTAATGGTGTCAGAGCCCTTTCCCCTCTTTTCCTTTCCAAAGCATTTGAATAACATTGCTCATTTAGAACCTGTCTTAACCTCAGCAATATGCGTAGGCTATTTGAATTCTTGTTCTATTTTTCCTCTTTGTTATTCACTGTACATTTTTTTAATGCTGCTTCAGCCATGCATTACCAGTCAACCTTAGATATAAATTCTGTAATAAATTAAATAAAGCCCTGTATGGGTCAGCTTAGACTAGCCCGATTAAAAAATGATTTACCAAAGAGATAGAGGTAGAGAGATAGTAATACGTGCTTCTAAATCAATTATGAGTCCATTCACTGTTGGCCTATTGTGCGTAATAGTGTATTAAAATGCATTCTATATTGTTACAAAAAAGATTGACTCTTTCATTGAAACTGAATTAACGTTTGCAAGCACATAATAGTCTTTGAAAAGCTATAAACATTTAAATTCAGTCCCTCATTGCAGGCTAAATATATACAGCTAGAATTGTAATATCCAGATAAGTCTTTATGTTGTACTCATTTCAGTATTATAGCAAGATGTTCACCATGCTGAAAGGTAAAGTTGGATCAGCATTTGCTTATAAACCCACAATTTCAATGGGAAAGTGAGGCCGCTGGACTGTGAAAATAAAATTAATCTTGAGCTGAAACGTAATATATATAATCTTCCTAACATATGTCAATAAATTATTGAAAAGTCTTATTTTAATATTCAATGCCTGTGGATCTAGTGATGTGGTTTGGCCAGGTAGCAGTAGATTAGCAGGTCACATTCTCTTCTGCGATCTGGCTTCTTTGTGCTATTCAGATAGCGTAAAGAGGCAGAATTCTAGTTACAGACTTCTAGCAGGGAATTTCCCGAGCATAGAGTGACTCCCTGATGGTGTATTTGAGCTGGATCCAGAACTGTCCTCTGCAAGCCTATCCCTCCCAGCAACAGGGGGGAAGTCAGAGGCTTGGAGTAGGTGTAGTGGAACTTCACCCCGCTATGGCAACCCTCCACTGGGGTATGGTCCATATTTTGTGAAAACAGCTCAATTTCAATTCAATTAATGATTTTTCTTTTTTATGAAAAAAAAATCAAATAAAAATGGAACTAAAATTTCCATTTCTGTTTTGGGTTTTTCTTTACATTTAGTTTCTGTAAACCTAAATGACACGATACATCAACCACTGAGTGCTCTCCCGTTGACTCCGGTACTCCACCAGAATGAGGAGCTCAAGTGGAGTTGACGGGAGAGCATCAGCTGTCGACTTACCGCAGAGAAGACGCCGTGGTAAGTAGATCTAAGTATGTTGACTTCAGCTAGGCTATTCATGTAGCTGAAGTTGCCTATCTTAGATCGACCCTGCGCAATAGCGTAGACAAGCCCTGAATTATTTCTCATTCCCTGAAGAAATGTATCCCTTTACTTCTCTGAAACTATCCATTGAGGAATAAGATGATCAGGTTATGTTTATAAACAACTGGAAGCATATTGTGATGGGGTGTTCACCCTACACTAGCCCTAGGAAATGTTAATGAAGTTGAGGAGGGGCCAGTTAAGTGGATAGGCCACACCTGAGGGGAATTAGGTGGTCTAAGTAACTCCAAATTGATGAAGAAGCCCAGCTGAGAAGGAACAGGAAGCCAGGAAGCTGGCAGCAGAAGAGGCTGTCATGAAGGAGCCTGTAGGAACTCTGAGAACATTAGAGAAGGAAGACAAGAAACCTAGGGGGAAAAGGCTGTAGGAAAAAGCTCAGGGAAATGGCAACATGATTTGAGAGGGTGCAGATCTTGACTGCTGATTAGAGGGCCCTGAGGTGAAATCTGAAGTAGACGACAGGCAATAGAGGGCAGGCCGAGTTCCCCTACCAGCGACTGGGGAAGTGGGAAGACTGACTGAGACAGTTTGGATGGAGAGTTTGATACACTGGAAGGGGAAAACACACAATGATCTAACTGGAGGTCAAAGAGAGAGAGTACCCTGAGACACAGAGAGAGAGAGAGAGAGAGAGAGAGAGGTGCAGCAAGGAGTGCTAATGCGTGGCAGAAGGCGCCGTCAGATCTGGAAGGAGCTAATCCCCAGAGCAGACAGGGGGAAGTGCCCTAACGGTGCGTGGACACTGTGGAAATGTATGTAATGTACTTTTTAAAAAAAATGTCTGAGTCCATCAGATATCAGCCCCTGTTCGTGATATTAGTTCCTCAACAGACAAATAATTTTGCTGTGTTTTCTAAGGGGGAAAAAAGGCTGCATAATGATGAAACTCTTATGATGAATGTAATATTTGAGGGCTTAATTAATGAAAAATATGTTCAGTTTCCAAGATGATTTCTCATGGTTTTGTGACATGGTGCTGAAGCCCAGATTTTAATTGTGTTAAATTCAAGTCTGAGTTTATTTAATCCCTGATTTTATACACAGGTTGTATTCCAAAAAAATGGTAATTTTAGAGATTTGGCAGATGTACAGTTTCATTCCTTATATATTATTTATTCTGCATAGGGAGTGGAGGGGGGATGAACAAAAGTAAAGACAGATTTTGACAGGTTGGCGTTGGTACAATTTTTTTTTTTAGGTGCTTAACCTCAGTTAGGCTTATAGTCAATGCTCATGGTGTGATGCAGGGACTATCCAAATGAAATAATTGCTTTGTCTGGCAAATAGATGGTCTCATAAGAGGACTGAACTGTATTAAGTGATTTTTCCCCTGGTGATTGGAAGTATATCTCTCCAGTGGTTCAGGTAATTCTAAGGTTGTGCCTTCATTCTTTCATGCTAGACTGCTTTTCCAATAAAATAAAAAATGTAGAACCTGCTACACAAATGTAATATTAACCTAGATTTCTCTAAGGACAAAGGTGAATGCTATAAGGTCTGCCAAAGGCAAAGGGGGAAATGATATTAAAAGAATATTAGTTCGAGAATTGGATTCATGGGACTATACAAAAGTGATAGGTGAAGACTGGGTGTATGAATTTTATATTAGTTTACATTTCTATTAGACTCCTTGTGGTCTATTTGAAAGCTGAACGCTACCATATGATTCCTATCAAATATAAATTTGTGGTAGCAAATTTCTGAGAGCAAAAAACCCAACTAGTATAGGTGCAATAGTAAGCATTAGTCATGTGATAAAGTGAAACAAAGAATGTGAGAAAACATGCTGGTGGAGTATTTTAGGTGCAGTACCTGGGAAATCACACACAACTGTGTAAATCTTCGTGGTTAAGGGACACTTTAAGTCACCAGAATTTTAAACAACATATTTTCTTTAAATTTAATTTTCAATATTTGTTAACCAAAAAGTTGAAATAGATTACTTGTATAGGGAACCTATTTTATTCCTATTAAATTTCATGATACCAAGGGATGGTACAATCACGATCCATATTTATTGTAATCACTCTGGAAATGTATGGACCTGGAGAGATGTTTGGGTACTGTAGTGATGGGGGCCATAATAGTGCTTAGATTAGGATGTTTTGATCAGTTTTGTGTGAAATTATAAGATTTCTCTTCAGTTTCTCACAAATTGTGTAAATATATATAATTTTATTACTGATTATTATGCCAGGGTAATGTTCTTGCCATATCCTTGAAATACCTTATTGTATAAAGTTTATGTACTTAATCTCTCTAGTGGGGAAGATGTGACAGATTTTGCAATCCCATGCAGTCTAGTATGGGGGATCTGGATGCATGGGGGTTGGGTGGATGGGGAGCAGCTCCCATGCAGAGATCCCACTCCCTATGGCTGAGGAGCGATGGAGGCAGGAAGCAGGGGCAAGGGTGCAGATCTTCCTGCAGCTAGGGGAGGTTTCTGGGGGTGGGTCTGACCCAGTCCCGACTGCTCATTGCAGGAGAGGGGAAGTCCTTCCCTCCCCAAGTCCAGACAGGATTAGCAGCTGAGCCCAGCACATGATAGGAGTCACTAGCCGGGGCATCCCCAGCTTTCCCTAACCCCTGGCAGTAATTTACCTCTCTGCTGGCTGCTCCAGGTACCCAAAATGCTGCACCCACATTGCTGGGGCAGGGCATGCACCCGCTCTTGTGGCTTCCCTTTGCTTCCCCATCAGAAAGTCATTTTTCTGCAGGGAAGCAAAGAAATCTGCAAGGGACATGAATTCTGCTCATATGCATAAGCGCAGAATTCCCCCAGGAGTAAATTGTTATTGTAACAAGCAGGATCCCTTTGTTTGCCATTATAACACAGATAGTATCAAACCAAACATGTACTTGTTTTCATTATCTCTAAACAACGTCAATATTTCAATATGGTAATGGTGTTTATCAGAAGCTTCTAATTTATCACCCTGTAAGATGGAAAACTTCATGATTTAGAGGCTGCCGTTCAGCATCACAGATGATGCCATTGCTCTGTAACCATTAATATGGTTTTATCTATAATTAGCCAGGGTCTGACACATTTCTGGCTGTATGAAAAATAAGTTAGCTCCTGTCATAACAGGACAATAACTATTGGGCAAAGTGTAAATATTTAAACATGATGAATAATGGTTACCCACAGAATCCTCTGCAGGGTAAAAGTAGCATCTGCCTTTACTTTCTGGATATCATACATTATTAATGTGAAGACACTGGGCTTCTTTTCAGCTGCACCCTGTATTCACTGGGCATAGTCCAGCCAGGGAGCTTAGCCCTCAGAGGACATTTGGAACATGAGGTGTACACGAAGTACAATTCTCATGAGGCACTGACACAGCTTAATCAAGTGTTTTTAGCTGAAAATGTTTGCTTTTCAGCCAAATATCATTGGGGTTTGGCTGATGTTGCAGTTGTTTGTCTTTGCCTGAAAATTTGAAATTTTCCATGGAAAATTTCTGTGAATATGATTTGTTTTTGTTTTTCTCAGAAGTTTCCACAGGCAAAAATAGGAAAACTTTTTTTTCCTACCAGCTGTAGTCCAAATACAAAACATGACAACTAACCCTCCATACCAATTCTTTGTGTCCCTGGAATCAGTCAAAGCTTTAAAATACCGTAGTTCTAAAATGTGATCTAGAGGCAGTGGTGGTATCAACATTTCCTACAATATCAAACCCCTAAAGGATTTGCTATCACTATCTCAGCAATAGCCAAAGTCATTAATCTTTATGGTTATTCATTTTGTAACAAACCAGAATAATGATGACAGATACTTTTCTCTGCATGCATGGGTAGGGGTAGAAGGGGGAGAGAAACTTTCCTATAATTATTTAAACACTCTTTACTCATTCAAAAAACAGTGGTAAAAAGGGCAAGAGTTAACTGAAATGCACTTAGTGTTAGAGTGTGAAATCTATTGAACAAAACCAGCTGGCGGTCTCCAGTTTTATGAAATTTTGTACAATTTACATAGATAAATGGCTTCTGCTCCTGTTGAAGTTAATAGAAGTTGCACAATTTTGCAAAGCATGCTAAGCTGAACTTATTGTGACAAAATCAGCACTGCCTTTAGTACCCCTTGTGTAACTAAGGTAAGGCTCAAAGAGGTGAAAGTCAATTAATAATTAAGCCTATTGTTTATTTGTTTACTTACTTATAATCTTACATTTCTACATGTGGAAGCAATCATTTAGGTCAATTCTTATTTTTTTGTTTTCCTAATAAAAACTCAGAGCTTACAAAAGATTTTGCATAGGTATTTACTCCTTTAAAGTTGGCCTAGCTAGCTGAGGACCATTAGCTTTGTTGGAGCTTTGGGACTTCACCCCTTTGACTCTGGAAATTAAATATTTAATATTGCTTTGTCTGTGCTTACTTTGAAAAGCATCCTCTCTCATTTGGGTGCCACGTCAACATACACTGAGGAGCAATAGCTAATGTTGTTGTCTGAAATGAAATCTGACCCTCTCACTCCCTTTTCACCCCCAAAGGACTCTGTCAGCATTGCCATCTCTACAACTCCTAGGGTTGCTGGTGTTAAAATGAAGTGAAATTAGGGCCCTGCCAGAAGGCAGTCTGATATTGTATGGTGTAATCTAGGCAGGAACCTCTTTTATTGTTTTGTTGGCAGTGAGATTCTTTTTGCTTGAACAGTTGCTCCTGGGTGACTTAATGTATATACTGACTAAAAAGAATAATGGTAGTGAATAACAATGATTAAATACCTAAAAACATTGTCTTTTTTTTTTTACAAGCATTGTTTGAAATGAAAGATTCACATATTTAAAGGTTATCTAACCAATGAAAGGAGTATTTATTTCCCTGAGGAGCATGGGGATACTACATAAGACACAGAGTAAGGGAGATGGGCAGGGTGTTTTATTAATATATTTTAAATTAAATTTTTGTGATCTTTTATCTTTGTTTTCCTCTCTAATTTTTATGTATGCCCTAACTGAGATCTTTGCCCATGTAACATCCTTCCTGTGTCTGATTAGATGTAGTGAACTTATTGCAAAGCGTTCATAATCAGTGAAGGACTGGTATATTATATAATCAATCCATATCTGTAAACCTCTAGGCTATGAAATGAGGGTGTATTAAAACAGTTTCATCAAATGCTTAGGGGAGTGATATTAGCATGGACCGAAACAACTTAAGCCAGGACATTTTTAGCTGCTGCATCATGCTCAAGTCCTGGCAGGAGACTTTAACAGCATGGGTTACACTTCCTGTGAGACAGAGGTTTCCATTTTACGAGAGCTCATTTGTGTGCACACTATTAAATAAAATTGATTTTATAAAGTTTTTGTTTTGAATTTAAAATTGGTACTGTGTCCATTCAGTGTGTTTTTTCAACTTTCACATTTTCATACTGAAACAATTTACAACATAGCATTAATTATGCTACTGATTGACGGTACTGAGCTGATAAAGCCGACATTGGCAATTTGGTATAAGTTTCCATATTTCACTAAACAAATATGGGGAAAAATCTATAGAATAAAGAAAACAAATATTGATATATCAATATTTGCTTGAAGCTTGTAATGAGGCCTCTTCTAAGCCAAGTGTATTTATATGGCACAGAACCCTGCTGGAGAACATGGGTATAGGTACTCATTTGAAAAGTGTTAAAAGGCCTGGAATATTTTAAATATGAAATTTGATGGGACTATAATTTCCTTAAATATATAAATAAATAACAAATCCAGCCCTTTATCTGCTTTATCCTGTGAGTTTTTGGTAAATATACTCAGTAACCCATTAGGAGATATGCTTAATGAAGACTTGAGGAAAGAGGTAATAGTGGAAGGGTAGGATTTTCATGCAGAATGCCTGTCTAAATCTGTACTGGGAATTAAAGAGTAAGGGCTAGATTGCGCATAAGCCAGTGCAGGTGCACAAGTGGTAGAAAGATCCTTTTCTGCATTTAACACGTGCACTTCAATTCATGTACCTGGCACAAACTTAGTCCTTGCTTTATTGCAGCATAAGGACTGAGGGGATTCTAACACAGACAGTGGGTAGGTAAAGTGCAGAGTGATGGCCCCATCAGTCTCCACACCAACAAGTGGACGTGGCCTGGGGCAAGTCGAAGCACATGCTACAACTGGTAAGGTAGTTTAGCAGGGGTTGTGCTTCCAGAGCCATTCTGCTTTCTTCAGGAAAAAATGCTCTGAGAGGAGCCGCTGGCATATAGCCTTATTCCCTCCTTTTAGAATATGGGCAGAGGTTTAGACCATGAGGTGACCTATTTGAGTATTTGAATGTCCTAAATGAGATTATATACTTTTTTTTCCTTCTTGATTGACATTTTTGCCTTTTGTGTCATAACATTTTCTAAAACGATTAATTTAATGTTATGAAAGGTGCTGGAACACTGGCTATTTAGAATAAAGTCCAGTGTTTATCCACAGGACAATTATAGTATGGCATCAATGATGCAGGCTGCCATAGAGTAATCTGCCAATGTGCCTAATATCTGTTCTCAAAAGACAATCTCTAGGAATGATAGCTTATTATAACTGCAATTTCCACACAATCTTTGGCCTATCTGCTGTAAACTATGATTAGTTTAGTGCTATTAGTGATGTGGCCACTTGCCCATGAGAAACTGGCCTGGGAACTCCAAACCCAACTGACAGAAAAGTCTTTAGATGGGCAATTTTTTGTCACACATTCAAAGTATCATTGCATGGGGGATACCTGAAAAGTCAGAAGAGGTGCTTCCAGCAGTGCACAGTGCACAGGAACTGCTGCAGGTATCTGTGTGTGTCACAATAACCTTGATCTTTCTCACTGGAATCTCTCTTGCTGATCTTTTCACAGCAACAAACTCAGCTTGAGCCAAACAAACAGGAAACAACCACCCCCCAAAAAGCCCACCCACACTACCTTACAAATGTTTTGGGACACTGATGTTGCTAATTTAAAGTTTCTAGTTTGTTAATATGATGCAAATGAGTAATGCAGGACCATCAAATTCAGACATAACTTGACAGTTCCTTCCTATCAAATACAAAGTGTTACGTACAATCTTGTTTGGATTGGAATCTGTCTGATATTATCAGATTGAAGTCTGCAATCAAATTTGCTATTAGTCTTGGTGCACCATAAGCTTCACCTGTTGTTCACCTGGTAATCCACTGAGCAATCAAATGTTTAATGGATGGAGAATTCATTTTATGAGGGATGAGGGTTTTAGGTTTAAGGCACTAGAGTGGGATTCAGGAGTACACCTCATAGGGAATTTTTCAGGAAAATGGTACAAGAACATTTCTGAAGCCTTGAAAAGTTTTGTTGAATATGAAAAATGTTCCTGCATGACTTTAAGTCACTCACTTAATCTCTCCGTGCCTCAGCTTCCCATCTTAAAAATCGGGGTATTAAATGCTTCCTTTGTCCATCTTGCCTATTTATATTGTCAGCTCTTTGGGGCAAGGACTATATCCTGTTGTGTATGTGCAGTGCCTAGCACAATGACTGTTGGAACGCAGCAGTTGCCAGTAGGGTCTATTGTAATAACATTTTAGATGGTGATTTCAGTATACTTTAGACAACCAGAGACACTACCCACTAGTCTTGCATGCTTACTGAAATGTTTAGTCATCTAGAGAGATAGCAAAACACTTCTATTAACTCGATCTCAGATCAGATTGTGCTTGCTTAGGCTTCTGGAAACTATGGATCTGAGCATGCTCAGAAGCTTAATATAGGTTTTGGTCTAATCACTTCCACACACATTACATCATTTCACTAGTATAGTCAACGCCATAGTAATAATTGAGCCTTACTTTTATAATGTTCTCTGTACTCCTCACCCTCACACACAAATGTATGAGAACATAATGAGTCCAACTTTTTGTCCTTTTTTCTTTTAAAAAAAAGTCAAATAATTCCTTTGACAATATCTCACACTCCTTTCCTTTCACTCCATCAATGAAATGTCTGCTTCGCATTATCTATGCAAAAAAAATGCCCACATGTAATGTTGTCTGTGCCCATGACTGTGCTACAGTAATGCTGATGTGACAGCTAATATAGTAATGTTTGTAACAACTAATTAAAGACAGTATTTTAATTATGAAAAACAAAACAAACACAATCCTTTTAACTTACTAGAAAACAAAATGTTCTTAGGACAGTGCTGCGCCATTCAGAGCTTGTTCTGCACGCAGTTCAAAAGAGTTATGCTACAGAATGGAATGCATTTTTGTCTGTTGTGGTGTTTTAAATCTACATTACTGTGACTTGCTCCAAAATGATGGGAAAATACAACTCTGCTACTGGCATGCCCAGTGTGTCAGTTGGAAACTAACAGGAAGCAGCTATACTGCATACATGAAACCTAGTGCTAGATAAAAGAAACATACTCCTTGTCAACACAGACCTTTCTCTTAGTCTGATCTCCAAATAATTCAGCATCTGAGCCCTCAAATTCATTGGCTGATTAAGCCTCTCAAATTATTGTCCAACCCAGTGGAGGAATGGAGCAATCATACAGGTAGTGCCTCAATATGTAGAAATGAAGAATAATTCTGGGACATTTTTCTTCTAGTTAACCAGGTTCCTAATAAAATGATAATAGCCAAACAAAATAAGTGTCAGGATGAGACAATACATTTGATCACTGATTAGCATGAAGTTACTTTGTGTAGCTCTTTTACTAACATTTAGAACATAAGCTCTTGCCTTTAACTTTTTTCTTTGATTCTCCCCCACTCGCTCCCCTCTTGTATAAAAGTACACACATTAGCGCTGGAATATGTATTGCCTTATGGGCTGCAGTTGGCACAAGCTCTCTGAGTGTTGAGCATTCGCACATTTTAAGGAGTACTTGGATGAGTTTATATTTACTGCAGGAAAAAACAAGAATAACATAATCCAAGAAACTAAAAATCAAGTTACAGTGGCAACAAGATGGTGTTTGTTTGATAAATAAAGATAACAGCATCCACACCCTGTTAGAATGGGCTTTTTTCCCCCTGCTGATTTGCTTTTAGTGCAAACTCTTGGCAAAGGAAAATGTTACTTTCTCTGCGTTATGTAACACTTTGGTTACAGTTCCTAAAATAGTATTTGCATGATGGTACATAAAAGAATTGAAACAAACACAGGGAGCCGGAAAAAAATATTTGCACTTAAAAAATGAAGCAATTTCTGTTTTGTTTATGGGATATGTTGGCAGATTTCTGATCACTAGCATTTTGGGGGCAGCTTCTGAGCAGTGCAAACCCCAGTCATCTTGCTCTGTTAATACATCAGCAGAGATGCAGCTTGTTTATGAGAATGTGTTATCAACATTAAAACTTTCTAATTTTAAATCCTTCCTTTTTAACTTTAAAGCTGGCTTGTAGGAAGGCAAAGCTGTAGGAGGTAATGTCTGACACAGCAGTTTGAGAAGGGAGATGCAGCATATCAGATCTGAAGAACAGCTGTATATTATAAAATATAAGCAAACTCAAGGAGTTAGAGTACCTCTGTAGGTAAGGGCACCAGCTTTAAACCCTTGTGGGGATAGAGCTAGGATCAAGTGGGTCACAAAGTGGAAAAATGAAACTGGGCAAACGGAAGCTATAATGAGTCCACAATTTAAAAGAAGAAAAAGAGACGACCATAATTATCAAAGTTTTCTTCACAGAGGCCTGGGTCTGGAATAATGGGGTGTTGAAGGTCAAGAATGTGGTTCATCTGTAGAAAAGTGTGGAGAAGTTTGCACTCTGCTCACTCAATGGACAGATTTACCAAGTCCTACTGTGACTGCAAGAGGAATTTGCATGGGAATAAAAGTCCACCCACATGGGTCCAAATGAAAGATCAAAGCAGTGCCGGCTCTAGGTACCTTCAAGGGGCAGCACTCCGGCTCCTTTTTTTTTTTTTTTTTTGCTTGGGGTGCAAAAAGTCGGGAGCCGGCCCTGAGCGGAGGTGAGCTGCGGTGGAGGGGGGCGCGGGGAGGACCGCAGGAAGAAACCCTGGGGGGGGGGCAGAGGAACCGTTCTCCCCCCAGCTCACTGCTGCCTCCTTCCCTGAGCGCCGCCGCTCCGCTTCAACCCCCTCCCTCCCAGGCTTGCCTGGGAGGAAGGGGTAAGGGAGGAAATGCAGCGCGCCCGGGGGAGGAGGTGGGGCCGGGGATTTGGGGAAGGGGTTGGAATGGGGCGGGGAAGGGGCAGAGTTGGGGTGGGGCCGAAGGGCGTGGGAAAATGTTTTTGCTTGGGGCGGCAAAAAACTTTGAGCCGGCCCTGGATCAAAGCATACTTAATTAGCACAGAGGTTATCATGAGAACTTGCAGGAATAGAGAGAGAGAGATAATTTAAGTTGACAATTCAAGCCCCAAACCTGCAAATATTCAGCACATGCACAACTTTACTGACACAAGTAGTCCATTAAATGTACTCATGTAAGTAGCTCCACTGATATCTCTGGGACTACTCACATGTATAACTTTACACATATATATGAGTTTTCAGGATTGTGGTCTACTTTAGTTTTGTAGTTAACTAGCTCTCCCTGTATACTGCACAAAGCAAGGCTCTGCTGGCCACATACACTCAGCAAAGTTGGCCCACTCTCCATAATTATCCATAAGGAAGGTGGTGCTGGTTTAAAAAAAAAACCTGTTTTATTCAAGACTGCTGACAAAATTATTCAAATACATGATTAGACATTTTATATGTACTCTGTTCTCAAAGTCATTTAAGTTATGTTATTAAAGACTATGGGTTAAATCCTAGCCCCATTGTAATCAATGGGGAACAATATTTAATGTCTCTTCAGTCTACTAGAGAAAGGTAAAGCATGATCCAATGGCTGGAAGTTGAAGCTAGACAAATAGAGATTGGAAATAAAGCATAAATTTGAAAGTGAAAGTAAGTAACCATTGGGATAATTTACCAGGGTCTGTGGTAGATTCTCCATCACTGACCACTTTTAAATCAAGATTAGACTTTTTTTTTCTAAAAGATCTGTTGTAAAAATTATTTTGGAGGAAGTTCTATATCCTGTGGTATACAAGAAATCAGATTAGATGATTAAAATGGTCCCTTCTGGCCTCGGATTCTGTAAATCTATGAAAATTATTATTGGCTTCATCAGGGCTAGGATTTTATTCTATGAGTGGGATTTTCAAAAGAACTCAAAGCAGTTGAGTGCCCTACTCATATTTTAACTTAGTGGGATCTGATTGCCTAACTCCCTTAGACTGGGATTCTCAAAAGTAGAGTAAGTTTTTATACACAGTCTTAACTTTGTCTGTTTATTTACGTTTGACTGCTTTAATTCTGTTTGAGTTTTGCTAGCAATAGCTTTGTTCTTCTAGTTTATCTAATCCAAGAATGTGATGTGTGCAAGCTGACCTCCATGCTTGTTTGAAGCCCTTTTCACTTCAGTGCCTCTGCATTGGTGCAGGATGGGGGCAATATTGTGGAGTAATCACTGCACAATCATTTGCACAAGAGAACAGTAAATAAAAAAAAATCACCTGCTTTAATACCTATGCAACATTTATAAAGGCTTATGAACTACACAGTTCTCTGAAATAAAATGAATGGATTGTTTTCAACATTATACTGGTAGCCACTTTGGAAATATGGTGTTTGATTTTTAAAAATGGTGAAACTGTTGATAGCCAAAACTAAAGCAAAGTACACTTTATGCATGTTGCATTTTAACCAGTCTGTTGTCTCATTGGAATGCACTGCCTTCTTGTGCTACATTTTCTTTTTGGAATTTAATAAGGCACCTGTCATATCTGCCTCAAGGCTAAAGGATATCATGGGGGAGAAATCCAAAGTACTGTCATGTTTGACTGACATGAGCCAATTTTACTTTTTTGGGGGGAGATGGTTAAAATTAACAGGCTGTAATGCTGAAGATGTGTTGCGCTGCCATCTGCTTTAAATACCTTGTTATGATGATCTGGTAATGACGTTGCCCGGTGACATTTATCAGGTGGTTTTGGCTCTGAAACTCATCAGAGGCATTTAATTAAACAAAATAATTCTGTTCATTTTACAGTGGAGCCCATTGTCATGATAGATTTTGGTACAGTGCCATGCGTCTACAGAAACTATTCTCTTTATGTGAGAAACTTGGGAAGGCAAATTTTGTGTGTGTGCATGTGTGTTTTCCCTCAACACACTGCCTCATTTATCTCAAATTTCTACAAGTCTCTGTGAATATTACTGAGTCTTCAAAGGAATAGGCAAAAACAACTGCTGCTCAGTGGTTATGTGGGGCTAGGATCTTTTAGATTGAGGTTCAGTAGAGGAGGTCATTCTGCATTCTGTCCAGTAGAGGAGTGATCAGAGAAAATACTGGAGGGAACCCTGAAGTTTAATATAGGATTTAAGGGTTCCTCCAAGGTACCTCTGGTTGAAAAATGGTGGTGATATTTTGTGAATAAATGTCATCTAAAGTTTGAAATTTCAAAAAATATATAAGCCAGTTAGATTCAGAAGGATGAAAATTTCTGCTTATTTGAGAGCTTTGAGGACTGGGTGTGTCCCTGAAGAAATGAATTGGAGATCTGTTTATGGGGCATCCTGGGAGGCTTAAAGCATGATAGTGATATAAATGAATCTTTGTTTCTTTCAATATTCGTAATAGTATTCAAATGTATTTGTTTTGTTGACTATATTTCTTACCAGCTTAAAATTAGAAAAGTAAAACCTGCATGTATAGGAAAATGTGAACAATGATCTTTGAAGAGGCACAACTGAGCGGATTGGATAGTTCAGAGAATACAGAGCCCCTTCTCCTACTCTTATGGAATAAGTCTAACTCGAGCTCAGTTCAATATAGACTGAAAGTTATCTTATGTGAAGGTTGCATTGGACTTTCTGAAATGAGCTGGTAGCCTTAAATCAATTTTCTAGAGGCTGCCAGACCACCACCCAAACTGTCAATTACTGGCACATTTGTTGGCAATCTCAGGTGAAAGACCAAGGACTAAATGAACATAGAGAATAAGCTACCATCTCATATTAAGAAGTGATCTTTTCAGGTCAGGATACAGGCACATGGATAGAGCAGCAAGGGGAAACCACTTCCTGTGTAGTGGACAGAGGGCTTAGGGATTCATCAGACAAGGTGCTGAGGATTCAGGCCCTGATCAGCAAAGCACTACATTGTTAACTTTAAAAATGTGAGTAATCCCATCATTGAAGTCTATGGGAGGTGCAGGAGATGAGCCCCTCAGAATATCAGTTTGTAGATCTAGTCAGAAAAGTTTTGGGGGATCCATTGAAAATTAACAATATTTTGACAATGTCCATTTTCACAACTCCTCTCCTCCCCAGTTTTTCTGATCTGTTTTTATATGGTCAGCTATTCTTGCTTTTATATTATTGTAAATAATAATAATTAATTAATAAATCCAATGAACACTTTCACAGGAAAAAAGTTTTTCCATCAGCTCTAGTAGTTTGTTATCCAGACACTCTCTTGTGAGTGTACCTTTCACTCAGTGAAACAGCAATAGTTACTTATTAACTGATTTATTTAAATGTTTCTGTGACTCAGCAAATAATTTGCCATAAAGCAGGTGATAGTTCACATCTGGCTCTGGGACGTATATGTCGGGGTGGGGGGAAGTATCTCATTGATGGGAGAATTACGTTTATGACTCTATTGAGAGAGGTTCATTTTGGGAAATTTCACATAGCATGAAAGTACATTCCTGGATCCATTAATCACCTTAATGCATACCTGCCAGCTGAACTATTCTGCAGAGGTCAGGTGGATCAGACCTTCAAGCATCTCGTCTAATCAGGGGAACCACTGCAGGCATTCATTTAACTTAATTTTAGCTGCTGCTACTTTATTTCCCGTACTCCATTTTGCCTTACTCCTTACACCTACCTCACTTGCTGCAGTTAATACAGCCCAAGGAAAAATTGCTGTATTGCTGGGTGGGAAATGGTTTGTTCAAAGGTAATCTCCTTCTTTAGACGTATTAGATTGCCAAACCCTCTCTGGTCCTCCCCTTGTCAAGTTGAAATGTTTCTAGCCCTGTCCAGGTGTTAGCACTCCTCTTACCTTTGAACCTTTGTAGTACACTGGACTCCCTGCTGCTGGTTAAGGCAGAGCTGAATAACTGTATGGCTGCATGAGCTCAGTTAGCTAGTCACTCAAGACCGTAGCAGATGGCTGTGCTTCTCAGGCTTACAAGTCAAATTCTCTTTCTCTCCGAAGAGTGAATTAGTCAGTGTCTGGATAGTGGGAGTGTCCCCCCACCATTCCCCTGTCCCAAAAATATCTGTGGTGCTTGAACATGAGCCCCTCTGAAACAGGATGAAACACAATTACATAAAAGATGAGCTGCACAGCAGAAACCTTCATTTAAATATTAATCTAAAACCCAAGCTGACTTAAACAAAGAGAATTTGCTGCCTTCAACAAACATCTGTTTGCAGCTGTTGCATGTTCATTTATTTGCCTGGGTTTCAAGGCTCTGCATGATTGTTTCATATGTGCAGCAGAGTTGTGAGAACCATGTCATGCTGCTTTACAGTAAAGTAAGTTTCAATCTGTAAGATCACCGCCTTTTCTCCCTTTAATTACCAGCTGCTGTTGTGAGTGACAAGCCATGTCATACAGTATGTCTTGTTTGCATGGCTCATTCATTTTTTTTAAAGCATTCATAGAACTATTTCTGTACCTTTCTCTTTCCTTATAATAAGAATAATTCAGATGGCATCTGGAAATTGACACTGAGTCCAATCTTAAACTTTTACCACAGATGTTAATTAATCAGCAGTTCATCTCAGCCACCCTTCTGTAACTGGCTCATACTTTTCACAATAGCAAGACAGATTGCCTGAAATCCCTAGCATGCTGGAACTGGGATTGTGGGACAGGGGCAAATGACTTTCCTGGAGGGACAAAGTGTTTAGCAGTTGTTCCACCTCATAATTTTCTCTGTTTATTCAGATGGCCAATAGCTTGTTGAGGCCAAATCCCAAAAGAGTGGGGAAGTGATTACACCTAAGCAGACAGTGGGTTTAGATTGGTGAAATGGGTTCTGAGGAGAATAGACTGCTGATGATGCAAGAGCTAGTGACTTTGTTATCTTATCTGTCTTCTAAAGAAATCCTGCTGGAAGAAGTTTAAAAGCTAAAACCTAGCACCAAGGGTAATGAAAATTGTAACCTATTACCGCTCAAGCTCTGTCTCCTAAAATTGGCCAGTCATTACAACATTTCTATAAAAATATAAATGTAAATGGAGTGAAAGTAGTGGAAAAGAGGAAGAGGGTTGGCTGAGTGGCTTGGTGGTCTAGCATCGGGATCTTAAGCTGCAAGGGTAAGCGTGTCATTGAGAAATAGCTTATAGAATAAAGAGAAGAGTGCCATTCAGAAATGCTTATGGAGCAGCAGTCTTCATGAGAACATACATTGCAGCTCCTGCTTCAGAACAGGAAGCAGCTTGAAGAAAATGGAGGAACCTTCTTAAAAGGGAAAGTGCCAGAGAAAGTGTCTTACCACCATAGTAGGGAAATTGGCTTTGGATTTGACCTGAGCACCTTGCATATTAGCTCCTGTAACTTGAAGGATTGCTTTGGAAGCACCTAGATAAATATTTCATCTTATTAGGGTGTCTGGAAAACCAACTTGTTTGTAAGTACTGTGTCACTCATAAGGGTAGGATCTAGCTCAGGTGAAAAGGATCTGTCTGTGTTGTAGGAAGAGATAGACTTTTATCACTTGAGATGATACCATATTTGAGCAGATAGCTACTGGACCTCCAATCAAGTGGTGCTAAAGTAATTAATTATAATTAATAATAATGGTGATGATAAAAGGCTAGTTTGGTTGCCTAGAAAGCCACAACCTTACTATTTAATGTTTTTGCAGTGTGAGAGCTCACATCCAGTTCCCAAGTGGTTCAAACAGGCAAGTTAAGGGAAGAATTTACCAGGCACTTCAACAGGAAAACTTGCTGCTGCTGTAAATTTGATGTGTGTCACCAACTGGAAATGAAGTTATACAATTGCATTGAGGATTTAGCTATTCCTTACTTGGACCCAGACTCCCAGGATTCCAATGGCAGGTCTAAAAATACTTCTCAAAGTGGTTGGTAAAAGTCAGAGAAGGAGCTTGAGAAAAAAAAAGGGTCTGGTGAATGAATGATTCTCAAATTAAGTTTTGTACTCTAGTCCCAAACAAAGTTCCTTGTGGTTTTGCTATCATCTGGCAGTTTCTGAGAGTGAACCAATAAAACCTGGGTGCTGAAGTTTTAGTTTGTTAGGTTTGAAATTCATTGGTCTCAGTGAACTTTATTGTTACTTATTACATGTAAGATCATTCTGTATATATCCATTTAGTGTTGTCAGTTGCATAATTCTAATTGTGTAACTTTTATGATTTGTTGGTTAAAATGCAGAATTTCTTTTCCGGTAATGGTGTGGTATGGGGTGAAAATCAAGAGGAACTGAGAGGGCTCTATTAACAATTTGGTGGGCCGTGTGAAAGGAGTCAAAGAGTGACCATCCAATTCCTAGAGGGCATGAACACAAACACACTTAGCATTAATTAATACCCTGGTCAGCATTTGCAGCAGAGGAGATAGGGGTTGAATGCACTACGGAGACTGAACAACCATCTCACCCCTTTCCATGTTGTCTTTCCATGTTAGAAGTTGCTTGCTAGGTCAGTGTTGTTTCAGGTGTGCTTTAGAAATGAGATGTTTGTGTATATAGGGAAGTCTGTGGCCTAAAGCTCTACTCCCCTCTGTTTGTGAACATGGGGAAGAACAGCCACAAAGCTGCTTTATTTGCATAAGCTATTTACTCAGACCGCCAGATGTACTAAAGTTCCAGAAGAAAAGGAGCTGTCTGTCACCATCTGTTGGTGAACAGGAGGAAGGACAGTTTTATTTGCATAAGCTTTCACCCCAGAATTCCTCATTGGCTTTTTGGCAGTCACCATAACTGTGAATCCAGACACACAAATCCAGAATTCATTGGGTAGTAGCCTGAGCAAAGTGAGGAGAGAAGGCTTCTGCCTTATCTCAGGACTCTGCTCAAGGGTCCTATATGGTTCCCCTCCATTTTCCTGTTGGAAGAACTAACTCTTCAATGGAAAGTGACTCAGAGATGGCTCCTCAATGGGGTGCAATGCTTAGAGGGCTTTTCGCTGAAGCATCAGGGGACCTCAGTGAGTTCTGGCTAGGTCCCCTCCTACACAGCCACTAAATAAAGATGAAATCACTATAGCTGTGTTATGTGATGCAGCTTTAGAACAGGACCAAGCAGCACTTCCCAAGGGACTGGGGACAGCTGGGGCTACACTACCTGCTAACACCAAACCATGAGTGGGGTTTAGCAGATGGGGGAGGTGGAAGTGATGCAGCTATTGGATGTTCATTCTGGTGGGTGGGGAATTGAGTTAAAAAGTTACCATGGGGGGGAGGAGGAAGTGCTCTAGTTAGCATTCATATAGATTGATGCTGTGTTTTCCAAAGCTGCTGATGTGTTCCCTCTTTCCCCTAATAAAGTTTTCCTTGTTTTGTACACAGACTCAGTGTGTGGAATTGAGGAAGTGTTGCCTATTGAGGGTACCCAATTAAGGGTTTCAGGGATACCAGAAATTCTGGATGGCAATAGAAGCTAATGGTGGTGGTTAGTTTTAAGAAACCCTTAGTTTTGAACCCATTTGTTGTTGCTGCCAACAACCCTTGAAGAATGGCTACAAACATGTAAATAGGTAAATATACAGTAGATGGCACTGAAGAATACATAGCACAATTCTTGGCTTTTGTAGGACCAATAAAATTTGTTGTCCCTGGAAATGACTTCTTCTGTGTAGTTCTTTACATCAGCTCTTAAGTGTGAGGGGATTTGTGCTGCTGCTGCTATGTCTGTCTTTTGTGAGGATAGAATACTTTAGTCCGCGCCGCTTCCCGCAGCTCCCATTGGCTGAGAACGGTGAACCGTGGCCACTGGGAGCTGCGGGAAGCCGTGCCTGCGGCCGGTCAATGTAAACAAACTGTCTCATGGCCCGCTAGCAGATTATCCTGACGGGCTGCGTGTGGCCTGTGGGTCACAGGTTGCCCACCACTGCTCTAGTCTCTGGCTAGCAACTTTCATGAGCACTACATTCACTTTATTAGTTGAAGAAGAATTAAAATCAGGGGGAAAATCTTTTTTTCTTCACATAATATCTTTATATTTATTAAATTACTTGATATGGGGACAGCATTTCTCTCCATGCCTTGTCTATTTAATCCCTAATCCTCTAGGTATGAGAACAGTGCTAAGGTCATGGATGTAGTAATCTAGGTGTTATACACTTAAACCAGCATTGTATAAGTAGCTGGAGGATGGAGGAGTGTGTGTCCAGTTAAGCACGGGTCTCTTCTTGTTCTATGTTTTATCTGATCCACCAAATGAAATCACTGTCCTATGGAGGAATTCTGCTAGGTAATTATTGCAATTGATTTGTATATTCCAAAAGAGAAACCAGACATTTTTACCTTTTTTTTAAAGATGTCATTTTCTGCAATTATGATAGTGATTTCCAGATTAAAACAATTTAAACTTTCTTCTTCTGGCTTGATGTTATTTTAATATGTCAATAAAATGTTTAATATACTGAACATGCTGTATATTTTTGCAATAGTGATTTGAGGACACTAAAAATCTTAAGCTAATAAAATAAGTAACTACTTTGCCTAGAGTCTTTACAAAACTGAGAACATCTGGGACTAAAAAATAAGATACGAGTAATCTGCTTCAGATAAACTAAACTCTCTCTCACACACACCCTTTGCACAGACTTTTGTTATCCTTGACCCATTGACCAATTTCAGAACCTTTCTTGGGGTTTGGAAATATGTGAAGTGTTTTGTTTCTTCCTAAATGTTTATCTTGAATTTTCAAATTGTTGAGGTTCTTCCATCAGTATCCAGGATCCCAATGACATAAGTTTATCAGTTTAAAAGATAGGAGCCATTAGAACATCAGTCAAATTCCCTGCATGTTGTTTTAGTGCTTGTGATAGATAGAGAGTTTATAGAAGATTAAGAATATTAGTCCATGCATCCGGAGCCTGATTCAGAACTGAGTGACGTTAATTGGAGTCAATTCATTGACATTAAGTGGTCTCCAGCTTGGGTGCTGGACACACTTAGCAGCAGATTCTCAACCATCTTTTTTTTTCCCTTCACTTTTGATTTTAAGTGTCTTTCATTACAGGTAGAGTGTATTATCTCCTTGATACACAGACATAATTCCTACTATAATCCACAGTGAGAGGAGAGTGACAGAAGTAGACTTTGGGAGCATGAAATTTCCCAAGAGAAAAAAAATGGCCACTACTGAGTTTTTTCATGTCTGCCTTGTGATGTTTTCAGGTGAGCTGGAGATAAGACTAACCACCAAACCAGTTCATGAAAGGGCAAGCCAAAGTTCAACTGAATGGCTGAAGGACATCAGCTTCCCTAGTCCCAATGAAATGTAAATTCATACAGCACAAATGCATTTTTATCATGACTGAATCATTACTTTATAAGAACTATTACACATATTTGAAATTTCTGTGTAATTCTAAATAGACTGTTTAGAATTTCTCCAATTTTCTGCTGCCTCCTCTCTCCGTTGCTGAAGGTGGGTGAAGTAGTCTGATTATTAGGTCTTTGAATATGCTTGGTATATGAAGAGTAAAAATGGGGATGATGAAAAACTGAATATAATTTAACTAGTCATTGCTGACGGTGCCTCTTCTTTAATAAGAACATTCCAGATTAAGTTTTTCAAAGGGTCTGCATGAATATGCCTGCCATGTTTGAAGCTGCACCTATTTGTGTATGCAGAATAGAAACCTATGCATATAAGTGCTTCGTTTTCACACGTGTGCATCCTTTACAGTCACAAAATTTCAACCAGGTAAAAAACCCTGCCCCTAACTCCACTTCACCCCTATCCATCAAGCCATTGCTGCCTGACAAATGGTTACCCAAAATTATTCATAGGCTCCTGGCCCAGACACATATATGTGACTTTATAAATGACTGCCATAATCCAGAGAAGTGGCTCAGAAGCACACATGTGACTGGTCCAGAAGGGCATGCTGGGCTACTTGGTTCCAGCTGCTAAAGAGTAAACCACATATCAATACTACATAGCTCTGAAAAAAAGCCACACGGTGAGAGCTGCTTTTCCCAAAGCCCATGTGAGATCTAGGCTCCAGTTTCCCTATTTAAATGGACCCTGCTCTTGGAAATGAGGATACTGACAATGCAGATTGAAAAACAGATCTTCCAGTTTCAAGCCAGCCACATATCTGATGTTAACAATTCTGACAGCAATGAAATCACAATACACATGAAAAATTGTCACTTTAAATTGAATTTGGCACGACTACCTTCCATTATTTGGGGTGGCAAATGTGCTTCCATTTGAGCTCAATTTCTAACAGCTCCACCATCAGAACCAATATTTATGGCCACACATGGGGTGCACCTGGCATCTGCAAAATCCAGGTGCCAAGCTCTGGAATGTATTTTTATGATAGTGCCATCTGGGTCTCTGGCTGGTTTCTTTTATTGTCTCTTGGCTGTTTTCACTCCTTGGCTTTGCTGGACAGTAGAACAGCCTGTGGGATGTTTGCTGGGTCAAACCATTTTGGGACTCCTTTGAATCATTTTTAAGTGAGAGTACTTTAACTTTATATGGAGATATACCTATCTCATAGAACTGGAAGGGACCCTGAAAAGTCATCAAGTCCAGTGCCCTGCCCTGCCCTCACAGCAGGACCAGCTACTGATTTTGCCCCAGATTCCTAAGTGGCTGCCTCAAAGATTGAGCTCACAAGCTTGGATTTAGTAGGCCAATGCTCAAACCACTGAGTTATCCCTTCTCTCTCTAATAATAATAATAATAATAAATATAATATGGAGATATACCTATCTCATAGAACGTTGAAAGGTCATTGAGTCCAGTCCCCTGCCTTCACAGCAGGACCAAGTACTGTCCCTGACAGATTTTTGTCCCAGATCCCTTTTATGTTTCTATAGCACCATTTGAAAGGAATAAAAAGGTGGTCCTCGTATACAGGAAGACGACTAGGGTATGTTTTAATATTATAGAAACATGAAATGCCTTAGATATTCTGCTCTATAGATCTCTTATGAGTCACGAATAAAATCCTCAAAGATTGTTCAAAATCATAATCAAAATCAAGTATTTTAGTCTCTGCTGGGTTTCATTATACTTTTTGTAGATTTTTTTGCAGATTAATTTATTAAATTGGTTTTATGATACACAGTAAATAAAATACACAGTGTCTATTAGGATTACAGTAGAAGTAGCGTCATTAGCGTCCAGCATGTTAGAATACCAGATTATCAATATGTAGCAGAACGGGTCTTACCCTAAAGAAGCACTATAGATGCAGGATTCTCCAGGTGTAATATAGACTATTCTACTTCTTATTCTTGTGCCACTCAAGAATGTGTAGATTCAATATTTAATGAACTCATTGTGGCACAGACCTATATAACTATAGGAATTTGATTCTCCATTTTTCTTCCAGTAGATTCTGAATTGGTTGTTTGTTCAGAAACTTTTGAAATTGGAAGGACTGGACCAAGTGGCTACAAACGGTAATAAAAGTCCACACATTGGACAAAAGTGTTTTACTTAAGCCCTGATTCTGCAGGTGCACATGAATGTGCTTAACTTGGCTCAGGTCAGTAGTCCCATTGAAACAACTGCAAAGTCACATGGTAAAGTAAAAGCATGTAAAGTTAAGGATGTGTTTGCCAGATCAGGACCTAGTGTGCACCTTGCACTGTAATATGGACCATCCCAAACTTTCAGACTAGCAGCAACATGAAATGCTGCTGAGGGCAGTGTGTGTTCAGTTTCAGGGAAGGGGATGGCAGCAGCTCTGCTTTACAAGAAAGTGGGAGGAAGCTTTACAATGATATCCTTTGCTAATGCATAGAACACAGAGAGAGTAGTTGAGCACAATGTGCTTCCACCCTGACCTGGAGAGATCACTTCCAAGGGTGAAAGAAAGGGCAGTTCATTTTGCAAACACAACAAGCCATTCACTCCAGGGCTTGTTTGCTATGACTGCCAAGGGTGCCAATTAGTGGCAGCTGTATTGGTGGTTTTTTTGTGATGTAAACAGCTGACCCCTAGGAACTGAACCAAGACAATCCTCTCATTTCACATTATAAAAAGGGTGGCGGGGGGAATACTATTTTCTTCCCCAGTAACTGGGTAGAGCTGATGGTTTGCTTGTTTGTTTTTTTCCTACCACCTTCTGATTCTTCTTATCTTTCCCCATTCATTGGCTTTGTGTGATGATGAACCTTCTTCCCTTTGAGGAAGGCTGAATGTGACCCAGCCCTAAGAATGGCCTTGAAGGGCTTCTTTGCCTGGAAAGAGAATCATCTCAATGTAAAACCACTGAAGGAGGGGGATGTGAAGGGGAAAACAGGCAATCCCAGAGAAGCCCTCAAAAAGAAAGATAACCGAATGTTGTCAGTTACTGAAAAAAGAGAAGTTACTTTATTGTATGTTTTATTGTGAAATGTGATGATGGGAGGAAGGTCAGACCCTAGGAACAACCACTACAGCTGTCACCCTCTGCAGTCTGAGCAAAGCAGCTAAAGACTGTTAAAATGAACTACCCTCCAATCCTTTGATATAGTCCTTCTGGGTCATGGTTGGCAGGGCACTGTGGAGAGCCTTGTTCTTCCTCTGTGCCAGTTCTGTAAATTAACATAGTACTTCATTTTCCAAACACACAACCTCTAAGGAAAATGAATTCCGTTGTGTAAAAAAGATGCTGATGTCCTGATGATAAGTGTTGTTGGTTTTTTTCTGAATACAAAGAATGTTTCTTTTTCAAATACAGCCTTGAGAGGAACAAAGGAATCCAGCAGCACAATGCTGTTTTCTAAAACACTCAGTGGAGGGGAGCTGGGTTTTATTATAGATCAGCCCTTTGTGTTAGAGACTGAGTTTCTACAGCAAGGTAGTTTAACCAGAAACAATGAAAATATTGCTATTTGTATCTTGGCAGCCAACTAGTAAGAGGTAATAAAAAGGTGTATATTATCTCATCTGGAGGAAACGCTATAAACTGTCACAGTTCCTCTAGGTTGCTCTGATGCCAATGAGCACATTTCAGATTTCATCATGTACATGAATGAGATGTGGGGACAGTTTATGGTTTCTCTGAAATGTCCTTACATTGATTGGCACAGTCTCAGCCCTACTGAAAATAATGGCTTGGGGCGGCCCACATAGTAATTTTCACGGCTTCAATTTTGTACAGTCTGTTGCTAGCTGGAAAATAAATATCTTGCAAAACTATTATGGCTGCATACAAATGTGTCAGTAACTTCTGCAATGAATACTGCAGTTACATCTCTGAAATGAGCCTTTTGTTGGCGAAGAGAATTCAGCAAAATGACAGTGGCGACCTGGATGATGACTTCTCCGAGTGACAGAATACAAGGTTGTACCACCACTTTTGCTTTCCGAAAAAATCTGCATTCAAGAATCAAAAAGGTATCCAGTGTCAGATCACAGGTGGGGGAATCAGTATGGTAAGATAATGTTACAGATTATTAAACCAACCAAAAAAAAGGCCAAAGCCTATAGTCAAAACTCCAGTGGCTGCAAAATGATTCAGCTTCTTATTGTGTGTGGTGTTTAGATGTTGCTTGTGATTAGCAGAAGTGGGAGCACTGGCTGTTGGGAGTTTGAAAGGAATCAGGAAGGAGGGGGGAGGAGTTGAGGAGGCAGAGTGAGAGTTACAGAAGATGCAGCAGCAGCTTGATAAAGAGGTTTCCACTGTAAAAATAAAGTCCTGTTGAAGTTTGTTAGTACCTTGCCTGGTTGAGACAACATTTTGGTGACGAGGATGGATCTTCTGTCTCTGAACCCAGATGAGCCTCCAATTGCTTTTACTGCCTGGATCCATATGTTTGAAACTTATCTGCTTGCAATCAGTGCTATAGAGATTTCTGAAGTAAGAAAGCGTGCTCTGCTAATCCACTTCCTTGGAGCAGAAGGGCAGCACATATTTTACACTTTTCCCCTTGCAGATGATAAATATGAGACTGCACTCACTGCATTAAAGAACTTTTTTGTGCCAAAAGTGAATGTAGTAGCTAATCACTACAGATTTCACCAGAAGATTTACAGTCAAAACTCAGACACCTGGCACACGATACTCATCAAGGAATTGTTAGAACCAAACGACGACTACAGGATCTGTATTGGTGGCCAGGGATGGACTCTCAAACTTGAAGCACTCATAAAATCCTGTGTCACTTGCTAAATGCTTGATAAGACAGCAGTAACATGTACCCCTCCATTACAGCCTGTTCCTCTTCCTGAATCTGCATGGGAAAAAGTGGCAATTGACATTGTAGGATCCTCTGATACTGCTCCAATTGACTGTTGTTATGCCATCACTTTAATAGACTATTTCAGTAAATGGCCTGAGGTAGCATTTACATCGCAAATCTCTTCTGCTACAGTAATTAAGTTCCTCTCTTCAGTTTTTAGTAGGGAAGGTAACCCCAAAGAACTGGTTTCAGATAATGGTAGTCAATTTACTTCCCTGGAGTTTGAAACTTTTCTAGCAGAGAGGAACATTTTACACAGAAGGTCATCCCTTTATTACCCTCAAGCCAATGGAGCAATCGAATGGTTTAACAGAAGTTTGAAAGAGAGTTTGCAAACGGCTAAACTGGAAGGGCGATTGTTGATACCCTTCACTACTGATTTCTTGCAAGCATACTGGGCTACACGACATGCCACAATGCAAATATCACTTGCAGAGTTACTGCCTGGGAAACAGATGAATACTAAACTGAACATTGCTGGATTGTTAGAGGCACGACTTGAGGCCCCAACCAAGGATGATGTGAGAAAAACAGTTGAACAGAACCAAGCAAAGTATAAGGCTTTCACAGACAAGCGGCGGGGTTTTAAGGAACCAAAGTTTGAGTGTGGTTCCTTCTTTAGAATACGAAAACCTGGAATTTTATGCAAAGGGGACCATAAATTCAAAGCTCCTCTTAAAATCTTAGAGAAGAAGGGACCTTATACCTATTGACTTTCTGATGGGTGGGTATGGAATGCTTCTTATCTTGCACCTGCCTAGGCACCAAGAGGAGATTACGCCAACACCCAGTCTACACTGGATGACTTCACCATAGTATCAACACAAGAAGACATTGGACTGGATCTGGGGCTTGAGAGACAGCCTGTCAGTCTCAGATGACCACCTGTCTGGACTAGAGACTATGTTATGTAGTATCTACAGTGTTTTCAGTGTAATTTTTCTGCCAATAGTATAGTGTCTTGTTTCCTATTTGTTCCTGTGGTTAGAACAACGTTTATTTTAATTGTGACAGTTTCTTAAGAGAGGAGGGAATGTGGTGTTTAAATGTTGCTTGTGATTATTAAAACTGGGGGCACTGGCTGTTGGGAGTCTGAAAGGACAGGAAACAGGAAGGAGGGAGGAGGAGTTGAGGAGGCAGAGTGAGAGTTACAAAGGGTGCAGCAGCAGTTTGGTAAAGAGGTTTCCACTTTAAAAATAAAGTCCTGTTGAAGTTTGTTAGTACCTTGCCTGGTTGATACAACATTGTGTAATAAAGGGTACACAGAGAAGTGCTGGTAAAAGACTGCTCTTCATTTCCTGGCCCATAGTATATTACATGGATCAGAATTACAAAAAGTTATACCTCTGTCACATGACTGCTCTGGCTCCAATGGCTACTATTCTACATTGTGTCCTGCAACCTTTTCTTCCCTCCTTTGCACTGCTGTTTCTGTTGAGCCAGTGCTTAAAGTGTGAATGTTGGGGGACTCTCAGACCCAGCAAAAAATAATAAAAAATGGAGCCAGTTCACTAAGGGTGCACTTTAAGCACTGTCTTAGTAGTGCTGCTATTCCCAGATTAGGGTAGGACGCCTTCTTCCCTCAACTCACCCATACCCACGCACTTGTTTCAGATCACTTTAAGCGTTCCATTGTGCCAAATTCTGTACAGATTTATGGCTTGATCCTGCAAGCTGCTGATCACTTCAGTGAGGTGCTGAGCACACTCAATTCCCACTAAATTCAGTGGATATTAAGAGTACTACAAAGAGCAGGTCTGCACATTTCAAAAACGACTCTTGTTTAAAGGAAACGTTTTGAGAAAAAATGTTGAAAATATCATGAAAGATTTTCAGAGCATTTATCAAAAACATCAAAATGGTTATAAAACAATGTTTGTGTACTGAAAACTCGTCTAAATGTTTCTGATGTTTAAAAAACTTTTTAAAAAAATAGCTAAAAGAAATCACTCATTAAAGGGCCCATTTTGTTTCACTTAATTTTTGATATTTTTCAACCACCAGTAGCTCTCACCACTTCACAGGAAAGCACAGTACCTTGCAGGATCAAGCCCTCAAGACCCATGTCAGCCCATTGATTTCTGTCCATGCATAGCATGTTAGTCAGTACAGAATATGAACGAGTGCACAAAAGTGGGAGGAAAATTAGGGAATGTTACTTGTTTTTGTGAATTTGTTAGAATCTTCAAATATTTTTAATGTTGAACCTTATTTACTTTACTTTTTCTTTTAAAGGCTAATCTAAACATGAAAATAAAAAATACACCTTTTTCAATAAACCCATGCAAATAATAAACAAAACCACTCCCATTTCCAGTAGCATCAATCATATTCTTCCCTCTTTAATCCCACTTTGATTTTAATAGAATCATTACATATGATCCATTCCTTCTATGAAACATTTGTATTGATATTTCCGTTTAGATCAAGGGCCAATGACTCATGATGATGCCAATATTACAATACAAGCTTTTGTCTAATTCAAAAGGATTTTGAGTATTTTCCAATTCATATATGTGGTGTAAAGTAGAATCAGAATATTTCTTAAAGAAAGACCAAAAAAAGTTACTCCTATATATCTTTTATCTGATCCCAGTAACTTAGGAAGTTCATGTCCAATTAGTTTTTGTGCAGGACACAATGAGACCATTTTTGGTTTTATTTTCAATAGCAAATGATACATTTCTGTTTTATTATGTGGGCATTGATCACAGCTCCATACTTAAAGTTGAACTTGCTTTTGCACTTAAAACAGGAATTCAATTTCTTTCCCATGTGTATCTCCCCAAAATTAAAGCATTTACTCTTTGAATGCTGAATATATTAAAGAGTTACACCTGTACTTTTCCTTTGTTCTCTGCATACAAATCCTATTGGTGGTAGCAGGAGTGATACATGAGATAAAAAGAGAACAACTTTCTTAGTGCTTGTAAAATGTGGCCTGCCAATTTGAAGCCTCCATACAGAGTAGGTGTAAAGTAAGTTGTGTATCTTTCTACAGGTTATTTTTGTTTGTCTGATACTATCTAGATCAGGGGCCGGCAACCTCTGGCATGCGGCTCTCCAGGGTAAACTCCCTGGTAGGCCAGGACAGTTTGTTTACCTGCCAGGTCAGCAGGTTCTGCCGATTGCGGCTCCCACTGGCCTCGGTTCGCCGTCCCAGATCAATGGGGGCTGCAGGAAGCGGTGCGGGCTGAGGGATGTGCTGGCTGTGGCTTCCTGATGCCCCCATTGGCCTGAGCGGTGAACTGTGGCCAGTGGGAGCCGCGATCGGCAGAACCTGCTGACGCGACAGGTAAGCAAACTGGCCCAGCCCGCCAGGGTGCTTACTCTGGCGAGCCGTGTGCCAGAGGTTGCCGACCCCTGAGCTAGATCAACAGTTTGCTTGCTTATTTATTTATTTATTTAAATTTAGTGCCCAAGAAGTGATGCGAGTTTATCATATTAGAAAACTGAAGTCCTATGTCTGTCCACAATATAGATACATCACAGGTAGTATCACACCTAACTTGGAGAGACCATCTTTCAGGGTTTACAGAGATTCCATACTTCTACCTTTAGAGTCCATTCCTCTTTAACTTTCTACTTGACAGTTGCTAGACTGGAATTAAATATTATTTAATGCTATAAAACGATTTCAACAAATATGATTTGTAAAAACTGGAAAAAATGGGAATGCCAGCCAACACAAATCTAACATACAGTATACTGTACACCATGCCAATCACAAGGGTATATAGTCATTGAACTATATAAACTTATATAGTTGAGAAACTGGTGTAACTACAATGAAGAGGAAATACTGATTTTTTTAAAAAAGGTTCTATGTGTAGTTGAACATGCTCTAAAGCAGTATTTCTCAACATCTTTGATATCAGGGACCTGCTTGCTGCCTTCCTAAACCGTGCTAGGGAGATCTCAGGGACCGGTGCCTGTCCACAGAATGATCATTGAGAAACACCGCTCTACAGGCTGCGGACTTAAGGCATGTTATTTGGTAGCATATAGAATAGCTAATTTGCAATATATGTGGAAGGTATTGGTTACAGAGTAGGTGTGGTTTTACTCTCGAGCAAGGCAACCATTTTGAATACAACAGTTTCAAAATTCCATGAGGAGAGCTCATTGAGAATATATTATTCTCAATACGGAAGCTATGGAGAAGCAAAGAGGATCCAGAACAGGGAAATGAGTCAAGGTAATATAAAAACACATGCTTCCTGACTTGATCCACCTGATCCTCAGTCTGATCTAAGACATTAGCTTCACACTAGAAAGAAAGAGATGCATGCTCTAAAAGAGTTAAGGTGCTTATTAGTGCATCTGCCCTGCAATAAAATCTCCGTGTGGAAAAGATAGGTCACTGTGCAAGGGAGAAGCGAACAAGAATAAATAAAGCAGTTCATTTGTAAGTGGGGTGATCCCTCTTGCTCATGCATTAGTGCTTGTGCTTCAGAAGAGTAGTAATTTATTGATGCAGATGGCTATGTAAAGTGCATGCAATTTGTGAGGGGGCTTGACCCTTGACTGATGGGCCATATGTTGCAAAGCCCCAGAGGCATCATTTGACTGAGTTCTCTTCCTCTCTCTGTCTCTGCACCTATGGTCCTTGTTCAATCACCACATATTGAACTATAGACTTACTAACTCCCCCAATAAATCTCCAGCTAATGGCTCACAGAGGCCATAACTTAACCCTTTCCATACAAAAGAGCACATTATTTTGCATCAAGTTTTCACAGTCATTGAAATAAATGATAAATATTACATGACCTTACTCGTATAAAAAAGCAAGTTGTTGAAAAATACTGTTCCCTAAAGGGTATTCACTGAGTTTGGACACACTAAACTTAGTTTGAACTCTCTTGAATTCAAGTAATACAGATTTTATAATTGACAATTCATTGCAAGTATCATATATCATTGAAGTTGAATATTTAAATGCCATTGGTGAACTACAGTGGAACATTTTATATTTCAATTTTAATATATTTTGCCTGTTACTACTTTTTATATACCAAGAGGGTGAATATGTTCTTCATGATCATGTCTTTGGTTGACATAGAGACTAAACAGATACTGTTAGACTGGTGGACAGCCTTCTCATAACCTCTTATAAGCTTTCATTTTTTTCCATAGAAAATCATTTGGTAAGCAAGCTAAGGTATTCACATACAATATAGTTACAGATACAATTTATTTTATAGAGTGTCCTTCATTCCTGACACTACAAGATGCTTTGCACTGTGAATCATGCCTAAGTTGAATGAACAAAATAGTGTTCAAAGGCCTTGTCTATACAAAATGTTGTACTTCTTAAACTAGTGTAGTTAAAGCAGTAGAATCCCCCTAGCGTGGATACAGTTATATTGGTATATATATGCTTTATACCAAATATAACTATCCCTGTATAGAAAGGGGAATAAACTACACTGCTATAAGGCACTTTTATATCCATATAACTTCATCCACACTATGTCTTGTAGTGTTATAACTATTTTGGTAAAAATCACGCCCCTAACTGACACAGGTAGACTCTTATAACTGTCAAGTGTAGACTAGACTATAGTTTGTCAAAGAAAGTGTGTGCCAATGACAAGGGAGGAACAGAGTTCTGGATGCATTGGGCAACAAAATTGAATGAATAAGTCTTTTCCCCCTCACTTTTTCTGCAACATAAGTAAGGTGAAATTCTGGCCCATTGAAGTTAAGGAATTTGTCCATTGACTTTCAGAGGGCCAGGATTTCACCTGTGGCAAGATGAGTCATGAGGGGAGTGACTTCTTTATTTTGATGCAATGATAAACTTTGGTGCAGTAGTTTCAGATGAAAAGTTTGTGCTCACTCCTGCAGATCTTATTTAGGCAAAATTAATAATAAATTGGAGAGTTTCCTGAGTAGGCACTGCACAATAGGTGTTCCTTTATCACCAACAACTTGTGAAGAGATGAAATGACAACTGAGAAATACCTACATTTAGAAGAAGGAAAAAAGTCAGTACTCCCTATCCAGTGGATATAGCACCACATTGTAGAGCTAGTCAGAATTTTTTAATGACATGGTTTTAGTCAGAAAATGCTGATTTATAGAGTCCAGGATGGAAATTAGAGAGTGAGAGAGAAAGAAAGACCCACTCCAGAATAGCCAATAGCCTGCTGGGATATGAGAGATCCAGGTTCAAGTCCCTGCTTCAAATCAAGCAGAGCAAAGCCTTGAATGTGAGTTTTCCACCTCCCACAGGAGTGCCCTGTCCACTGGGTTGCATCTCTTCCTATCATATTTTTCTGTGTGTGACAGAGCAAGATTTCTAAAAGTCTAGTTTTTGTTCCAAATGCAGAACAAGAACAAGACCGTATGTTGAAACTTTTTTTTCAAAAAGCAATTCTTGTTTTCCAGTCATCCCTACCACACCGGGAGTCAAGCGCTCTGGGTTCTGTTTTTTCTACTGCCAGTGACTTGCTGTGTGACCATCAGCAAGTCATTAAAACTTTGTATGCTTCAGTTTTCTCATTTGTAAATTGCCTACCTGCCTTTATTAATGATTTGAAATCTATGAGGGAACGACCAGTGTGTTGAGAGAGAGAGAGAGAGGCAGAACAAACAAAATACTGTTCTTACAATTTTTAAAAATTATAGCTACAAACGAGTAATATAGTTATGTTTTGAATAAGTCTCTCATAAAATAACAATAGGAATCCCTGATGTGAACACTCTCTTTTTATTCTCATTTCATTTCAAAATCACCCCCAATGACAAGAGAAAACTGCAGTCAAACAATGTGGTGGTCTTGAAACAGGTTCAGTGAGAACAGGGTGTCAGACTGCCTCAAAGCTCATTGAAATTGCACTGACATTGTAAAATTGGTTCAGCTAAATGATTTTTTAAAAAGAGTTTCAAAAATTCCCAGCGTAGACAAGCCTTTATCCTATTGCATGTTATCGAGTGCAGGAGGGGGCTCAGGGCAGGGGGTTGGAGTGCAGGAAGGGTGTGGAGTGCAGGATGGGGCTCAGGGCAGGGGGTTGGAGTGCAGGAAGGGAGCGGAGTGCAGGAGGGGGCTCAGGGCAGGGGGTTGAGTGCAGGAGGGGGAGCGGAGTGCAGGAGGGGGCTCAGGGCAGGGGGTTGAGTGCAGGAGAGGGAGCAGAGTGCAGGAGGGGGCTCAGGGCAGGGGGTTGGGGTGAAGGACAGGTGCGGCAGGGGGCTCAAAGCAGGGGGTTGGGGGCTCAGGGCAGGGGGTTGGGGTACGGGATGCAGGAGGGGTGCGGGCTCCGACTCGGTGCAGTTTACCTCGAGCAGCTCCGGGATGGCAGCGGGTGCACAGCAGGGCTAAGGCAGGCTCCCTGCCTGCCCTGGTCCTGCACCGCTCCCGGAAGTGGCCAGCATTTCCAGCAGTGGCTCTTGGGGTAGGTGGCTGCACTGCATGCTGCCGTCACTTGCGGGTACCACCCCCGAAGCTCCCATTGGCTGTGGTTGCCTGTTTCTGGCCAATGGGAGCTGCGGGGGAGGGTGCCTGCAGGCGAGGGCAGTGCACGTAGCCCTCTGAACCCCCTCTCCCAGGGGCCACAGGGACGTGATGCCGGCTGCTCCCCGGAGCAGGCAGGGAGCCTGCCTTAGCCCCAGTGCGCCACGGGGCTGGCAATTCCACAGGCTGGATTGAGAGCCCTGACAGGCCAGATCTGGCTTGTGGGCCGTAGTTTGCCCTCCCCTGACCTAGAAGTTTTAGTTTGTGTCTGTTGTGACCAAAGGCTCTAGCTACATATGACAAGTAAAATTTAGTATGCTACTTCTTTCATCTTAATTTATGGAATCATAATCTTTGTTTTCTGTAGAGGCAGAATAGCTAATTAATACTTAATAAATCAAGATGTTGTTTGTCATTCTAACCTGCAGTACTGTATAATATTTAACATTATTATTTTTCCCCACCAAACTTCAGGCCTACAATTTAGTACACTTGAGATCTGTCTTACAAAAGTAAGATTTTATGTGTATGTACATCAGTTCAGTGGCAAAAGCTGTGGAAAAAAACAAATCTCAGTTTCCTTTAATTTGCTACTCAGATGATAAGGATGCTATTGTGTTGTTGCAATATAGGTAATGATGCAACATGACTCTTCTCTGTAAACAAATCTCCCTCACTTATTTAAGCAAATTATAGTACCAGTGCTGTGACCTTTGTTTTCCATTTGTTGATTTGTTCACCATTAAATAAAGTCATCAGGTCATATGTCAAACAGACAAGGAGCCAAAAAAGATGGTCGTCCCTTTAAAAAAGAATATATATTAGAATTGGAAAAAGCACAGAGAAGGGCAACACAAATGATTAGGGGTATGGAACAGCTTCCATATGAAGAGAGATCAAAAAGACTGGGACTGTTCAGCTTGGAAAAGAGATGACTAAGGGGGGATATGACAGAGGTCTATAAAACCATGATTGGTTGGAGAAAGTTAATAGGGAAGTGTTATTTACCCCTTCACATAACACGAGAACCAGCAGTTACCGAATGCAATTAATAGGTAGCATGTTTAAAACAAACATAAGGAAGTACTTCTTCACACTGTGGAACTCATTTTCAGGGGATGTTGTGAAGATCAAAAGTATAACTGGGTTCAAAAAGGATTAGATAAATTAATGGAGGATATGTCCATCAATTGCTATTAAACAAGATGGTCAGGGAAGCAACCTCATGCTTTGGGTGTCTCTAAATATCTGACTGCCAAAAGCTGAGGATGGCTCACTCAATAAATTGCTCTGTTCTGTTCACTCCCTCTGAAACATCTGGTACCGACAATTGTCAGTGGAGAGGATACTTGGCTAGATGACCGTTGGTCTGATCTGGTATGGCCATTTTTATGTTCTTATGAGATGCTAACAAGTCAACACCTAGGCTAACTATCTTTAAAAAAAAAAAACCAAAAAACTTCTGCTACATCTTTCATACAAAAGAAGATAATTTGATGGACAGAACTGCATTTTTTTTTCTTCAATGGAAGCAGGACCGAGCACATCGTCAGTCTTCTTTAAATCCAGAGTTACCATTTTTTGCTTACGTCTACAGAAATTAGCATCTCTGTTGTTCCTTTTGTTTACAGCATGAGAGGAATCTCAGTTGATTCAGGGTGGCTCACTGAGACTTGAGCGTCCCCAAACTTGTTGTTCGACGCTGTGTATCTATGATGCTATTCCTTCTTGATTAAGATATTTAAGGCATATAAAACTCATATTGCTATATTAATCACTACTGTCATGGTTGCCAAGGTCTAAAAGAAGTAGGAAAGTTTGCCTTGCTACATGATTAAAGCATCTCTTAATGTATTTTTTCTTGAGTGAGGTACTGTATATAATAGGGGTCCTGTGTGTATTCACTTGTATACCGGTTTCAAAACAGTGCACGATCCCTAGATAGAAATTAACATGTCAGGCATTGCCCCAAAGAGTACTTATAAGCAGCAGCTGAAGGATTAAGGGAACACCCATGTTGTGTAAAGCAAACAAGGCTACACAATATGATTAAATCACTGCTCAGTGTGCTATTCTTAGGCAGTTGTTTGAGAAATCCACTGATGTCTCCATAGTTTTTGTGTTGATTTTGCTTTCTATGGTTGCATGAAAGGTTGATGACTTTTAATAAGCAATGAAAGTCAACACTATAGGAAAGCAGAGTAGAGAACACATTTGTTTATTTCACAGCTAGCACAATATTGATCAGGGAAGCTCAAGCCTGGAGGATCAATTCAGAGCAAAAGTGGGTTTTCCCCTTTGGTTGCTGAGTCCAATTTCTCTCCTTCTTTCATCATAGAATGAATTTCTTTATGCAGTCTGCTAGGCACAGTGTTTTGAGGGAGTTTTAAGACTTCTGAATAAGTTTATAATGCAAGAGCGTGTTGCAGTATTATTTTAGCCCACTTTTATCAATGTTGAGTGTAGCAGTTTTGGTTTTTTTCCATTTGGTGAACTAATAAACCGCCCTGCAGAGAGTCTAAGGAAGCACTTAAATTTGAGCTTTCATTTTCGCTAACAGCAATACAAATATAGGGCAGGTAGCAGGTGGCTATAATTTTACACTGTGTGAGAGAAAATGTTCCATTTATCTAAACTATCTTGTATTTCCAAGTTAAACTAGTGACTGGGGGAATGTGTGAATAAATATTTAAAAATAGTGAGTCAGGCCACAGTAAGGAAAGGAGGGAAACCTGTTGATTCGTATAATCAAAAGTTTGTTTTTATTTTTCTGCCAGAATACTAACCGCTACCCTTCAATTGAATAAAGTGTTAGAACAACAAAGGAGTGGATGCATGATCCTTTCTAGTGTGTAGGGGTGAGGGAAGGAAGAACCAGGGAAGAGGTGTTTTATTGGTATCCATATGCTTAGGGAAAGAACAAAAAATAAAGATTTCAGTGGTAGCTCTGCAATTATTTTTATTATTTTTTAGATTTTCAACACCACAGAAAAATGACCCCTAAAACCGTTTGAAACATGTAGTTGGAAGTAACATGTAAACTCACACTAAAATGATGAAACAAAACATTCCCCAGCTAGTATTTTCATTTTCCTGCTGGTGCTTCGGTTCTAGAAGACAGGACCTCTTTGGATTTTGGACTTGAAAAGCAACATGGGGGAAGCTATGAAAGTTATGCTTTGAGCTGTTGGAAGAATGTCAGAAGTGGTTGTTCTAAAACACACATGCTCACACTAGTAGTCAATAAAGTGCAGTATTAAAATTACTACAAATTCTCATGAGTAAGATGAATAAACTGAGACACAGAAAACTTACCTTGCCCAAAGTTTCACAAGGCAACAGATGCAGGGTTGGGAATAGAGCCTATCTGCCAGACCCTTGATGTAACCACTAGAGAATATTCCTGATTATGTGTGACCAAGGATTATACATTTTTATTCCAGAAGTTACAGGTGGCTACAAAGCTCATACATGGCAAAGCAATCAGGTTAGGTCATTCCACCAATTCAAGCTCGCTTCCCACACATAGGATATGTCTACATGACACAGCTATGCCGCAGCCTATACCGACAGACGGGGCTTTTTTTCTGCTGGTGCAGGAGCATCACCTCCCTAAACAAAGTTAGCTATATTGACAGAAACCCATTTCCATTTACACTGGGGGATACGATGGCCTAGCTACATCTGTCAGGGGTGTGTTTGATTCACAGCCATGACCAAAGTAGCCAATACAGACTTTTCAGGGTAGACCAGGCCTTAGAGAATTCTTTTAGTTAACCTCAAAATGTTCAGTGATTCCAGTTCCCCTTTGTTAATTACTCCAAAGTTAGATTCCTAAGTTGAATATGCCCAAAACCCTTTAGTTTGGAGATTGGATTAGAAATCCTAAAAGAACAGATGTCCTTGTGAGGTTTCCTTATTTCATTTAGATCAGAAATATGGTGCAAATAGCTTTTTCTCATGGTGTATCTCTACCTTCTCTTTCTGTCCCAGATTAAACTTGAAGCTGCACACATAGACCATTTAAAAATTAAAACAAACAAATTAAAAAAACCCTGTAATTAATCATTTCATTGTAGGCTTTGAAGTATATTTTTATTATTATTATTATTTTATTTTATTATTATTTTATTGTATTATTTATTTTAGCCAAACTGGCTCACCTATCTTTAATGCTTTAAAAAAAATGGTATGCATCATTCTTTTTTAAAGAGGATTTTAAATCACTATTGTATTGTGTTGCAAGATCTGTTATTCACAAGTAATTTGATCTGTAGAGAACAGTACTGTTATTCCTTTATTTGATGTTATAGGCAATTGGATAATGATAATAAAAAGGGGGTTATTCTCCCAAGCTCCACTCAGAAACTAAGCTCTGCCAAGTCATGGCACCAGAATGAGATGCCCAGTATGAAGTCTGATTTTAGCTCATGAGCAGCTCATCCTGGTTTCGGGGTTTGGCATATATGTGCCATTCATTCCTTTAGCTCGCATCCAGCTGATACTAAACATTAAGGTCATAATTAACTAATGCATCATGTCATTTAAAAAGGTTTATTTCTGGCAGACTGTTAATGGAGGAAAGTTTATTGTTAATGGTATCTAATCAAATATTGATAAATCGGTAAAAAAAGAAAGCTAGAAAGAATTTTACTTTAGATATTAATAAATTGATTCAAGGGTTAAACTAATCAGTGAGTGCTGAACACCTATGGGAGGTGAGAGCAGCTTTGAATGCCCAGGAAGGAGGCTAAAGACATTAGGAGAGTAAAGGAAGGGGCTGCTCTTTCATATACAGTAAAGATTCAAATTAGGATTAACCTCTTCTTTTAAAGTCTACTTGTTACTTTACATCTGTTCAAATATTTAAATTTTTGCATGAAGACTTGTATATCTCCCAAATATTAACAACTTTTGAAGCACCCACATCCTTTTTCCACCAGACGTCACAATGTTTGCATACAGGAAATGTCTTGAATACAACCATTAAAAACAAACTTTTAAACTATCCTCAGACTAAACTACAGTAACTGAGCCAGACTCTGTTGAACTTCATTTGCATAACACGACCAATATTGATTTTATCAATGATGTAGACTTCTTTCTTTCTCTCTTTCTCTCTTTCTTTCTTAACTTATTGAATTTTGTGTTTAAAAGGCCACTGTCAAGTACTATAGCCTAAGACTATATATTTGACCTCCCTTAAAATCTTTATATCTGGATAGGAAATATCCAACATCTCTTTGCACCTGTAATGTTGAACTTTGTTGGTTTGCAGTATCAGAGGTCTTGCCTTTGTGAAATACTAACTGCGATGAAAAAGATTTGAATCTCAATTTAACTACAGTAACTCCTCATTTAAAGTTGTCCCGGTTAATGTTGTTTCATTGTTACATTGCTGATCAATTAGGGAACATGCTAATTTGTTTGTTTCAAACTTATACTGTGTGTATATCTGTATAATATATAGTTTTTGTCTGGTGAAAATTTTTTTCCTGGAACCTAACCCGCCCTATTTACATTAATTCTTATGGGAAAATTGGATTCACTTAACATCATTTTGCTTAAAGTCACATTTTTCAGGAACATAGCTACAACGTTAAGCGAGGAGTTACTGTATTCCTTTTTTGGCCAAAGCAACATGTAGCAATATGAAAATATGTAACATACTTGATTACTGCTGGGGAAGTAGAACATAACTATTGGGGTTGACAAATCTAGTGGTAAATGTCAGACAAGTTATGTCAGGAGGCACTGAGATGGAGGTGGCATGGGTAAGTAAAGGTTGAATCAGGCAATGCCTTTCCCAGTCTATAAAGAAAGAACCTTGGAGAAGAATTGGGAAGGTATGTATGTATGTATGTATTAAGGGTCTGGAGAGTAAAATTAAGTCCTAGAAGGCAATAGAGGGAATCTGGAGAGCAAATCAGAGTAGGCTAGAAAATCTATGTTACTGTTGCTTCTGAAGATGCTGCCTGTGTATCTACAACAGAACATATGCTTTCTTGTCTAAAACATCCTGGTTACTTGATTCTGCTAGTGTTGGCTTTTGACTGGGAATGAACTCTCTGTCCTGCCTACCTGATCTAAATTCCATGTACACAGCCTACTTAAAGCACAGCTAGCAAAATTGCACTCACTCTGCTTTGCTGATTTGGGGAACTGTGCAGATAAGACAATTCCTCTCATGTACACGGACATGTAGACATGCTTCTCAGCCATTAAACCTGCCAATGTGTCACAGAAGTAATCAACATGTAGCAAATGACTAAAATGTAGAACACCTGTGTTTTTGTTACATTTCATGCCATAATTGACATATTATAATTGTTTTAACTATCAGACCAGTTTTTAAGATGATGTTTCACTGCTTGAGCTAAACAAATCTATTGTTTAACAAGAAAACTGGAAGGAAAAACATCAAATGCAAGTCACCACTGGTGTAGGTTAGTACCAGAGTTAGATCCTTTGACCTTTACATTTCCATTTGAGGTAAAGAACTGTTACCTCTTATATAGATCAGTCAACAGGGGAATAAGCAATATGCACACTTTGCCTCTGGTTTATATAACTGTTTTTTGGTTAGCAGTAGACTGGGGTGGGCAAATTATGGCCTGGGCGCCGCATCCAGCCCTCTAGATATTTTAATCTGGCCCTTGAGCTCCCTCTGTGGAGTGGGATCTGGGGCTTGCCTCTCTCTGCATGGCTCCTTGAAGCAGCGGCATGTCTCCCATCTGGCTCCAAGCACCTCCCCTGCAGTTCCCATTGGATGGAGCAACACATAGAGCTGCCTGGCCACGCCTCCATGTAGGAGCTGGAGGCGGGACATGCTGCTGCTTTTGGGAGCTGCTTGAGGTAAGAGCTGCCCGGAGCCTGTACCCCTGACCCGCTCCCGAGCCCCTGCCCGAGCCCTGATCTCCCTTCCACCCTCCAAACCCCTCAGTCCCAGCCTGGAGCACTCTCCTGCACTCCCAACCCATCATCCCCAGTCCCACCCCAGAGCCGGCACCCCCAGCCAGAGCCCTCACCCTCTCCTACACCCCAACCCCCAATTTTGTGAGAATTCATGGTCCTCCATACAATTTCCATACCCTGATGTGGCCCTCAGGCCAAAAGGTTTGTCCATCACTGCAGTAGACTGTTGAAGATCAGGATTCCTGGATTCTGTTCTTAGCCTTGAAAGGGTAGTGGGGTCTAGGGTTTGCAGACAGGCCAAATCACATTCATTCTGAACAGTAGTGTGGTGAAGTTGATGAGGCTTAGGTTTATTATAATGAAAAGCTGGGGTCTGTTCCAATTTTTTTCTAAAAAAAAAAAATGTTCTTGTGCAGCCTCTCAGTTGATTTATTTGTAAAATGAAGGGAATATTTGCCTCTTTCCTAGGAAGGAGTATTGAGGTCTTCTTCAGTAGGAAGGTTTTGAAGTGCACAGAAGTATAGATAGTACTCTGTAGAAAAGGTAAGTTTAGAACTCATGCCCTCTAAGGTCCTGACCAAGTGTATCTTCTCCCACGTTTGAGAAATTGTCTCTCTGTCCTGCCTGTGAACATCACTTGACACTACTGCAGAACAGAGAGGCTGATTTACCCAAAAGACAGTACATATTGCAGGACTCTTTGGAGATATGTATGTAGACAAGAGATCAGATCACAGGCTTACATGTATGAGTGATTGCCCACTGCATCAGCTTTGAAGTGGAGAATTTGGACCAAGAGAAAGAGGGAGGGCTAATAGCAGCAGCATCCTGGAAAGAAGCCTCAAATATTTGTATTCTTCTCCTTTTGGTTTTTAACATGCAAACCAACCATCTCTCTGAAATTTGATGAGTATGAAATTACCTTAAATTAAATAGTTAAAAGAATGTTGAGCCATATGTGGAATTTTTAATCACTTTTCTGCAGATTTTTATTACTATTATTTCAGATGGCTGGTGTAACTTTTTTATACATTTGCTATTTATATCATGCCAAAAGATCTCTTCCAATCGTTCAGTGAAGAAAAACTTGGATAGGTGAACCAGCTATTTGAAACAATAAACCCTGCAATTAAAAAAAGAAAGAAAGAAAAACACACAGTTATAATTAACTTTGCCTATCGGACTGTTTTTTTTTAAAATCCAACACCAATATAATTGCAAGCCTGAACACGGAGAAAACTGGGCAGATGTTCTTACTGCAGATCAGATCAAACTTCCTGACATTTAAAAGAGGATTAGTCTATGCAGGAAGATTTCAGAGTACAAGTCTGTGCAATTTGGGGGTTATATTTTTGAAGTGGGATGAAGGCAGACACAGTGTTGAGCATAAACGAGTCCCATGGTCTGTGGGCACAGAAAGCTCTGTCAGTAGCAGATCTCGTGTGATTCCCTGTACTGGAGAGGTAGGATGTCTGATCCACATTCCCTGCATGTAATGGAGCTGTATTCCACAGGTAGCTCCTGTTCCCCAGCATGCAGGATAAATGTGGGGTTGAGGCCCGGTAGATTCAGGCCTATGGAAAATCTGGTGGCCATTTTCCTTGCTTGGGAGGGGGAAGGGAGTGGCATTGGTGCCCTGGGGGCTACTAAGTCTGTAGTAGCAGCTCTGGAGACATTTTCTACCTGATGGGAAGCATTGCTTCCCTTCATTGCCCTGGTGGAAATATCCAGAAGCACTGCCTGTTTACAAAAACTTACTCAAGAGGGATCAATATTTGCCTTATAGATGCACATTGGTGACCAGTACCTGCTGTTGCTGTGCACGCCACTCTGAAAATAGAACCATTTATTGCTGTGCAGTTTTTTCCAGCAGTCAGTTGCACAATACAGTATTTCTCTGCATAGTTGTAGGGCCGAATATTGTTGTTGAGCTAAAGGAAGTGTCCATTGATATCAATGAGAGATAGTTGTGTCAACTGAGAGTAGCATACATCCCTTAACTAGGAAGGATTATCATATGCAGCTACAGCTAGGAAGAAGGACTGTTAAAATTTAACTCTGAGGAAAAGAAAGAGGCACATTCATTTTGCATAATTTTTAGCCCACTTGAACATAAAAGGATCAAAAAGAACACAATTTTGGGGTAAGTTTTTGCTCTTAACATAGACAGGGAGAAGGGGAGGAGCAGGGAGAAAAACGATGACATAAGATGTAATCCTGACTCCATTGAAGTCGATGGCAAAATCCCACTGTTTTCAGTGTGACCAGGATTTCACCCTAACAAATAAAAGGAAATCGAGAGAAAAGTTAATATACCAAGATATTGGAAGGGGGGAGGGGGAGGAGAAGAGAAGAGAAGTTCTAATGGAAAAATATATATCCTGTACAAGTGTAGTACATATAGCCCACAGCCAAACACATTTTTTCTCTGACACACAAAGCACAAGGTTCCCTTTAGCTAGAAAAAAACATGCTTTAAAAATTAATGTAAGGTGAAAAAGAGTTTAAATAAAAGGGAAAATGAACTCAAGCTGGATTTGAACCCCCCCCCCCTCAAAAAAAAGAAGAAATTTAAAGGTTCAAATAGCACAAGGTTCACTCTCCGTAAAGAGAAGAGTGCTTATTATTGTTAACAATTTCCTAAAGTGATTTTTCAGAACCATGTGTGCCTCCTTTACAGGTTCTCTCCCTACCTTCCTCTTTAAGAAATTACTGTGCAAGAGATTATGCATTTGGTTTTTTTTTTCCTTTTTCTAGTGGACCTGGGAGCACCTCAGTTTTTTCAGTCATTCAAGGCTTTGTTGTAAATTTGGAGTCCAATCAGCATGACTATTTTCTTTTTTTTAATGTTTTTTTTAATGTGCCAGACTCTTAAACCTTATCATATAAATTACAAAGTCATTTTGTGTAACCAGCTCTTACGTTAAAACTCCATTTTCTTCCAAACCCTGGTTTCAAGTGGCTTCATTTGGCCTGTACATCTAGTTGCTCCACAGCATCCTTACAGATATTTCTTGTAAATCAAGACAAGCCTGTAACATATTATCTGACACATTCTTAATCCAGTAACTGAAACTCTGATACCAAAGAAATGTGATTCTATATTACGTATCTTGATTCCTGCACAATTGCAAATCAAATGAATAGATTAGATTTGAGCAGGAAAAGGACACTGTGTAGTAAGACTGCATTTCTTTTGCATTTGGATTCAGTTTTTTGGTTCCAAATGTAATATTTAAATAAAAATATTTTTTCCAAACTGTGAAATTCCATCTCCTTCCCTCTCCTCCTCACCCCCCCCCCTTCAAAAAGTTACTCATGACCTTTGAGCCTGGTAGGACATGCAAGCTTTTCATTATGGAATAGCTGTTTAGAGTTTAATAGGGATGGGTCCAATAGGGTTCCTTACAAATTACTTAAAATCATATATAATTTAATAGAGAGTGGTCCTTTACAATTCTAGAGATTTATCTTTATAGTCTATATAGGAAGGTTATCAATGTCTATTAAAGTGTATAGGACTTTTCCATACAGATCATAGTGGAGATGCCAAAAGAAATTTAGAAAATCCCAAATCTTCTAAGCAACCTCTACTTCCTGTTACTGTCTTTGTCATCCCTCCCACTCTTACTACCTTTGAGGCTAAATGGCATACTGAGTGTTTGAGGGTGCTTGTCTGGCTATTGCCTTATCTTCTACCCTTGGACAGGGGCTTAGAATTGGCAAAGGAAAGTGAGAGGAGGAAATCTCCCTTTCCTTCTGTAATTGATTTTACAACCTGCAGGGCTAGGTCTTGCCTAATATAGCCTACTTTAGTAGTTAAGAGAATAGTCAGGTGTATCCTAGCAACATCATGCTCGGGAATTGACACCCTATAGTTTCTAGTGCAAGATAGATAGAGAAATTCAAAGGGCTCTAAAACTGCTGTGCTGTTACTTATGTGGTGCCACCTGCATCTGCAGCTTACCACAATAGCAGTCGCAAATGGGAAGTGTCCCTTCCCCACTGCCTGGTAGAGGTCAGGTTGTTTCCTTGTTGTTCCCGACAGAAAGACCCTCAGACTTGGTGGGGGCAGTGGTCTTGCAAAAGTTCTTGTTCAACCCAAAAAAACAGGAAAAAATGGAAGGAGGTCTGCATGACCCAGCAGCTCTTGAAAGCCCAGAGAAAGGGTCACCAGGTCGAAAGTCAATGAATGTGCAGGCAAGCCCTCACTGAAGACAGGTGTTCTGAAGTGAATGACTTAGGAGAGGGGGCTCATAGTGGGCAGATGGGAGTGGCATGTTCCCTTGCAAGTGAAGATGCACAGATTGGTTCACAGCACGTTCCCCTGCAAAATGAACTGCAGTGTTGGTTTCCTAAGCATAATAGAATCCTGCAGGGTCTACAAAGCCCTAGCACAGATCCAAGATCTCTTCATTTATTTGTGTGCTGTACATCTAGTGCTGACATTGCACTGACTGGTGAGTAGGTAACTTCGTTCATGTATATTGTTATGGCTCAAGTATATGCTTGGTCTTAATTTAATAGATAGGCAGCATACTACACATACACAAAAATCCTTTTGTATACCCTGCCGTGTAGCCGAGAGAACAATAGGGGTTAAGGAAAACACAATACATGATATCTTAGGGTCAACACAATAATATAGTGAAAGGAAGGAAACTTTAAAAATGAGGTTAAAATCTACAGCATACTCCAGGGTCAAGGCAGCCGCATACAGTCAGCTTATTCTTTGTAACTTTGGAAACAAAAGTCCATCTGCCTGGGGGTTGGTATGTATAATTGTTGCACCAAAGAGCATGTTAATGTTTTCTTCTTTTCCTTGTCTTCCTATCAGACCACCCAAGGTTTTCCAGTCTTCTCTGTGTTATTTTAAAATACAACTTGATGTGAAAATGCCAGTTTGAAAAATACAGGAATGCAATTTCTCTTTTCCCATTTGCACAAAGCAAGGGTAATTTTACTGCAGACAACTCATTTGAGATAATTGTGTCCAATCTACACGGAGCATGTTCACAATTAGGCAGGAAGCCTTACAATCCTTTGGTTATCCTAGTGCCCTTTTTAATAATACAATTCTGAATGACATAAAGAGAGTCATAGGCATGTGTAAATAATTTGATCCGATTTGTGTGTGGGTGTATCTAACTTTCTTGCAATCACCTAGCACTTGATGGCTGTCAGGAAGCTGCATATCATGGCCATTTGGAACTTCACAGTAGCAGGGATAGAACTCGAAACCTGCTTTTTTTAAGGAGTACCTACCGGAGCCTGAGCTATATACGGGAATCACCATTAGGTATTAGCAGTACAGTTGAGCAGGACTGATGCCAGCAGAGAGGGGACAGTTGAAAATGTACCCATTTAGCTAGTTCATTAGAGAATTACAGTATGAAACGTATGATTTATTTCAGAGTATTATTAAATTTCTGAGCTTATTTGTTAACACAGGCAGGGTCATGTTTTTTTTTTCTGTTTCTTTATTCAACGTTTATTTTTAGAGTACAGCAGCATCTAGAATTTTTAATCTTTTATTTTTCAAACTATCATCCTGATCATTTTAGGATGTAGTTATATTGAAATCAGTAACTCTATATTAAACACATGTAATGCATGCATTTATTGAAAGGGAAATGAAAATGTATGAAAATATCTAATTGTGTATACTGTTTGGATAGAGAATTAAAGATGATAACCCCTTTTCACCATTCAACAGAGCATGAAAGAGCAAAAGAGATTCAAAAACTTCATTAATTGCTGTAACATGACGTTACAAGCCACCTGCACTTCAAAGAATTTACACTGAAGCAGATGGATTGATGAATATGCCATCAAAGATTTTCTGAATGTTTGTTTTAAAAATAAACTGCTTTCTAAGTCACTGACAATCAAAGCATACAATTTGCAAAGATAACATTGCTCTTTTTCCACCCCACGTACATGTAAAGACATAGTCTTTGAGAGTGGAGACTTAAACACACAATTCTCATACCAGTAATTGCAGTTACATATGAAACACACTGCAGATCATGAGGAAAATATACCCCCTAATGTTTTCATGCATGTTTAATAACCAGGGGCATGAGTGGAATGGCTGTGTGTCTGGGGCTCATACAAGTGAGGGATTACTCCCACTGGCTAGAGCCAGGAAGAGTGTGGCAGATGTGGTGAAAGCTTCATCTAGTCCTGACCTTCAATAACACGCTTGTTCCAGTTTTGATTCCATTTTGAGCAGAGGCTGCTGCCACTTGTGTTGGAATATGTTGGTGGCTTTGTGTTGCGACTAGATATTCTCTAGGGATTCAGAGGAGACCACCAGACATTTTTTCCCCCTTGTGATCTAATCCAGACTTGAATTTAAGTCACTAGAAGGGAATGCATTAGCCCATTATTATACAAAGTTAATGTATAATCCAGTGTTTACGCAGTACGGATCTGATCCTGTGATCATATCCACATGTGCAAACCATGTCACACATGGAGCTTTATTGCCTTCAGTTGGTGTATTACAGGGGGTGCTGCAATAATCTGTATGCAGGATCACAGTCAAGGAATTGACTCCACCCATTCTTAGTTAATAAAAAGATTATGGTCTTGAGAGGTACCGAGCACCTGCAGTGCTCTCTGGGTTCTTTCCCTTAGGCAGTTAAGGTTTGATCTAAAGCACTTGTAGATAATGGAAAGACTCCCACTGACTTCAACAGGCTTTGCATCAGGCCCTTATATAGCATCTTACATGAAAGTATCTGTGACGTTTACAAAATGTAATTATTTAAACTTCCCAACACAACTGTGGTATAAGTATTATTCTATTTGTATAAGGCGTAGATGTTGGCATACAGGGATTAAGTGACTTGCCCGAAGTCACACACATGATCAGTGGCAGAGTTTGGGAATAACATTTTGGAATCCTGATTTCCCTTCCCCCTCCTCTAATGATTAAACACCATTGCTGTCCTTTCCCGATATTGGATAAATGCTGTAGTTGTCAACGCTTTTGGTCATAGTTTACTCCTCAGAAATTTTCTAAAATACCCTTATTGGTTTGTCTTTCAGTTTAAATAGTCACAGTTAATGTGTTTAGACTCTAACCTTATTATATTGTATAGGTCCTAAACATTATAATTTGACAAGGTCTTCAAATTTAACAAAAATCTATTTTGTAATATCGCAGTGTAATGTTTTCTAAATGAAGAAAGCTCTCAAAAAAGAGAGTATTGCCAACTCTTGTGATTTGATCATTAGTTTCATGTTATTTTGTTGTTTTCCTAAAGTCCCAACTCCTGGAGGCATGTGATTAGGGGAGAATCTCAGCTTTCATTTAAAAGGAAAAGTAAGTTTCTATGCCTCGTGGTTGTGGAGAAAAGCTTGAAGACATGAGCAAAGTGCACTCTAAGGCTCACAGAACAAAAGGCAAATAAAAAGAACACTAAATGTATTATTTAAAAAAAAATCTCAATTGTTTTTTTCGGGGGAGGGACTGACTTATGCATGATATTTGAACTTTTGAAATTGGTAATGCTGAAAGGAAAACAAAGGAGAAAGGGGCATGGGATAAAATTTATTTAAAAAAAAACAACAACGTTTGTCTTTGTACTATTACTGTTCATTTTAGGAGACATTGTGAACATAAATCCATCTTTCCATACTGAGACCAAATCGCACACTTATCTAGACCCCCACATTAGCAGAGCACTTTCATTCAAATGTAAAAGGATTGACCTCTCCAAGGATAGCAGGGCAATTTAGTCTTCAGGCTTATTCACTTTCATGCATCTTTAAGGAAAACAAAAATACAGCTGAAATGTGTCAGATTCAAGTTTCCCAAGGTTTAAAATATATTATTTCACTGTATCCTTCTAAGTGGATTCATTTAACCTTCTCTGTATGAAACTGTAGTAAATATTTCGTCTAGTATGCTTAAAGTCTTCACTGCAGAGTGGTTAAACAGTACTGATTTTGGCGTGAATCGCCAAAGGAGGAGCAGGTTGCATACCCTAAAATGCTTCCAGATATTAGACAGTGATAGGAATTTAGTGGAAATGGTTTCATTCTTCTTTTTTCTTTATATGTTTTATCTCAGTGGTTGCAAAAACACACTAAAATAAAATGTGTTATGTATTTTAACTTAATGGAATTAAACTGTCACACAATGCTTACAATTCTTTAGGGAAATACATGGGATACGTTTAGGATGCTGCTGCTAACAGACATGCATTCCCTGGAGAGACTGGTAAACAACAGAAAGATGCTTACAAAACAAAATTATTGCAAGATTTTTGTACCTGGTGTTTTGCAGTGCACCTCGGCAAGTGATTTCTCTGTGCCGTTTTTGCATGAATTACTCTTAGCCTCAAAGACACTAGGTAAAATGCTCATTTTTAGTGACATGTTGCTTTTGTAATCTAAAGATAGAGCATTTGCAACAATTAAAATCTATTTGCTATTTAATGTGGAATAAGGGACATAACTTCTTGATCACATGTTGATAGAATAGTCAGTAATGATCTTTTCCCCTCACTTGGTATAAAAAAGGAGAGGAGCTGATTATAAGTCACCAAGTAATTTAGCCTCCTGATAATAGGTCAAATTTGTCATTTGCACTTGGTTAGGTACTAGCAAGTTAAATGTTCTTTTCCAGGGTATACTAAACTGGATGCTAAGGTGATCAGCACGTTTTAAAAATATCTGAGATGTAGAGAAATTCATGGAATAATGGTCTCCAAGTAAAGCTTTTGTATTAACTAGGCTGTTGGCATATAAAGTGATAATGCCAATGCAATCATCCTTCAATGGAGAGTAAGGAAATCTGAGGTTTCCAAACAAAACCAAAACCTATTGTGATGGAAATGTGGATATGGAGGTTAGAAGGAGGGAAGTAAGGAGGCAAAGGTAGGCATGTTGTTTTTCTCTTGGGAGAGAAGGATTTGCAGAGCAAGGCTTTCCAATTGAGACTTTCACAGATTTTGCTATCTTGTCAGTGCTTTGGAGTGTCATGCTAAAAGATGACTGCAGTTGAGATGTGGTGAATAAGAGCTTTGATGTCTCAGTTCATCCTTTGCAGATAGTAAGCCATTTTTTCCCCAGACTACCTCACACTGTGGCATAATTCAGCATAATTTATAGTCAGTGTTCAGAGAAAAGTCTGCCTTAAATTAACATAAATGTGAGCTAAACTGGTTAAGTAATACTATGCAGCCTGTTTATTTCATTAAGGCTCACTTCACTGTTGTATAGAATGGGCTTTTAGTTAAGGTATTGTCACTGCAACACTGAATCTTCCAGAATTAGATTAAAAGTAAATATTTTGATATCTGGTAATTGTTTTCTGACAAGCCATTAACTTCTGTACGATTTGGCACTACTTTAATGTATCGGAAACCTGTTTTAATATGTTTTTATGTTGTTGTTTTTTCACTCAATAGTACTAAGATCAAATACCTGACTACAAAACTGGCCAACCATGAATTGCTTCTACGATTGTGGGAGCTGGTTCAAATGGCAAAGAATCAGAAATAGTGATATATATATATATATATAATATGTGTTGTGCAGGAAGTAGTGATAGGATTAAAACATCAGGTTGGCAAATGCACTTTTTGGCTGATAAAGTAGCACCTTTAATGTGTGCATTTATCAGAAGCCTATGTTTAGCTTAGACTATACCTTCTAGGCATAACCACAGGTAGAGGGCTAATATGGGGCTTATGCCTTATGGTAACTGCCACTGCAAGGCAATTAGAGTTCATTATTGCTGTGCTTATGCTATACTAATTAACTTGCTTGTTGTGCTGTTTTCCTTGTTTGACCGTGTGACAGCCACTGGTCTGACACCCTCGGTGAACAATCAGCACAGGAAATGCCAAGTGCAGCAGATTTTGTACTAAGTGCACCCAGTCACAAATGTAATCACATCTTCTAAACAAAGGCATTAACAAAGTGTGTGTTACAATAATCCCAGTGAATGAATATAAGTGAGTGTACAGAAAGATTGAGAGAAGACTCCGTTACTTCTACATCGTTATTTAACTCACTGTATTCATCTGTGTCTAGAAATCTAGGATTGTAGTGATGGAGCAGTACCACATAACATACACATATTTTTTTTCATAAGGGTTTATAACTTGAGTATTCATTAAAGTAAACAAAGCAAGCAGTTGTTTGGGGCTGTGCATCCTATACAAATTTTGCAGTTGGTGGATTCTCCTAGCTTCATCTCGAGCACGCAGACTACATGGGAAAAAGTCTTCACATTTCCAGAATCCCATATCCTCCAGAAACACAACCAAAAGAAGATATTTAAATTTAATGTTACATTTTCTGTTTTTTTGGACCCCACTCTTGCTTGGGGTCTTGAAAATCATAAAGCTGGTCCTTGTAAGTACTGGACTTGTGACTAAGGTGTGTCCTGAAATCTTCCTTCTAGTGGGAAGGATATTCTGTCAAATAAGCTTCTAGCTTAATATTTTTCTTATGCTATTGAAATTTCTCCGTAATTTCGGAGTCTGGCAGACAGATGTGGGGGAAGAACTGGGATGATTGAAAATGTTAGGTGAATGAATGAACATCATAGGTTTGTGAGGTTTTGTGTGAAGTGTAACGTGATTAAAGCTTAAGCCTATGTTTTGGACTTGGTCATAAATTTTGTTGGAAATTATTTTTTTTTCTCCAAGTGTTTGGGTAAATCTGATGTTTGTGCAATTCAGGAACTGTTGATACTGTGGCATGAGCCAGTCATGACACAGGCACTCAATGTACAAGCTTTGTCCAGATAGCTTTACCAGTGTATTTCATTGCTGATTTGTAGATGCAGAGATATTCTAATGTGCTAGGCCTTTTCTGAGCAAAGCAATGCGCAGACTACCGGTCATGACAAATGGTTTGGCAGTTTTATGACTGGGATAAAATGTTCACTATTGAATATATTACAACTAACAAACAAATTTTCCCCTTAATTTCTGGAAACGTGAAAGATTTTCATTCCGTTCAGGAACCGAACAAAAGGCCTACTGTTATGCTGGCTAATGAGGCCGTGCTCTCCTCATACATTCACTACCATCATTATTCGTCTCTATGTGCGCAGCCCTGTTTGTCAAGATTACAGTCACCTACCTCTGTATCTCTTCTTTCATTAGTTACCTAGGTGCCAGGGCTCTGGCAAGGGGTAATATTATTAATGAGGTACGAGGAGCAGGACAGTATAAGGGTTGACCTGTGAAATGGCACCGCTGGAGAGGGAAGAGGAGCTTACTATGCTGCTGCTGCTACAGTACAATATGCTGCAATAGGCTAAGTGTTCCAAAAGAAAGTACATACACAGTTATGGAGGAGGAAGAAATTGTGGATTATTCGCTGTACTAGTGCTATAAGGGAGGATGCAGGGGTTTACTAGGGACTATGTAAAATGTGGATAATGATATTTCCTTTCTTCTGTCCTTTCTCTGACTTGTCTATTTAGATTAGAAACTCTTAAGGACAGGAATTATTTTTCACTCTCTTTATATGGTGCCAACACTGCTACTAGCTCTCACGATTTTATCCTGAGTCTGGCAATATTCTCTCAGGTATTTTTATGTGATCTCTCTATACTTGCCTTCCGTCATGTGGGTTTTTTCTTATTCAAAATGGTCACCATCTCCCATGACTTTTAACAGAGCTGAAGCCAAGCAAGATGGTCACCATTTTCCTACATTCAAAGTGATCTGCCCTTAGTCCTGCCCAAAACCTATTATTTTGCATGGGAGGAAAGCCTGGCTGCCCTCAGGAAAAATGGCTGCCACTTTGTTAAGAAGCTGTAGAGGTCACTATGAGGACATATGGGAACCTGAGATTTAGAGCTGAAGAGGGCCAGGAGAAGACTGAAGGGAATGTGGAAGACAGGAGACCAGATTAGCAGGTCTGGGAGAATATAGGAGGAATGAGGAGATAGGGATAAGGTGCAGGAGAGAGTGAAGTGGATGCAGAGGGACTGTAGGGGGCAGGAGAAGACTGAGGGAGCGCAAGTAAGACTGAAAGGGTTCATAGGATTGTGTGTGTTTGTGTGTCAGGGGGCAGGATACTGGGTTAGAGTCAGAAGTGTTGGCAAAGTAGTGGAATAGCACAAAATGGAGTAGGAGGAGGTCATGAACTGGAGGCAGGAGGAAGAGAAGTGGGGGAACAAAAGGCAGGCACAAAAATGTCAGGAATTGGGAGGTAGCCTGTTCCTTTCTTGTGTGATGAATCTGAGCAGAAAAAGGTCAGCAGAGGCCAACGTGATGAATTTATCAAGGGTGAAACAGCTGCTGCTCTTTTCCTCCCACTCAGGATGGATGTGGTTGCCAGGAGAGGAGGGTTCAATAGCATTTGGAAGGCTACTGGAATGAGCAGGTGACAGGCAGGCTACCTGCGGGTACTGGGAAATATGTGGTGATTGTAGGCAGCTGGAGGGTATTATGGACCTACCTTGTGCTAGAGCTTTAGCAGTTGAAGTGCCAACATGTCTTGGCTGGCTGATGCTACTATGTTTTGTGCTACCAAGAACCATTTCATGACAAAGTGTGGTGACTGCATAACTCTGAGGATCCCATGAGGGATAAGGTGGCTCACGTGATTGCACTTCCCTGACCAGTTACTAAATAGCATCAATGCTGTCTAAAGAACAACATCTTCAGTTCATTGTAGTGGGGAGTACTGAGCCGGTGACATAGATTGGGTAAAAATAAGGGTAAATTAGGGTCAATTCTGAAGGCTCAGGCCAGAGGTTCTCTGTAGGAACAACATTTATACTGTAATGGGAAATATGCATGAACTTTATGTTCTATGCAGTTCAATGGAACCAAAGGAGGAGTCTGGCCTGCAAATTCCTTGATGACCTAGTGTGGCATCCATCTGTCCGCTAGTGAAATGTTGAATTAATCTCCCATCAGATATCGGGCAGTCTTAGTGTCAGATAGTTTCAAAATACTTATTTTAAAGTGGGATGTGATTGAAATTTATCCCCATGTTTGATGAGTGTTCTAATCAACCCCCTTTTGGATAGTTGGCTGCCATAGCAAGATGGATGACTTGGGGAGTGTCAATGCACTCTGTCACCATGGGGCCTTCAGGCCCACACTGGGGAACTAGTTAAGATCAAGAAATTTCAGAAGCTTGAGGAAGTTCTCCATATGTAGATTAAGATCTGGGGTTTAAGAAAGCTTTACTTGGAAGTTTAAACATTTTTAAATGTTTTTAAGTCCGAGCCTGGGAAGGCTGTAAGACTGCCCTGTAATGGAATAAACTTTCCACTAGTTCTAAAACCATTTTTAATATTTAAAAAAAAGCTACTTCACCATTGGGTTTGATTCTTGTTTGGGTTCCAATACAAAGAAACACTGATAGTCTGTAATTTTGATGTATTTATTTTTTGGGGTAGGATGGACTCAGTTCAGGCCATATTTGTGAAGATGAAATACAAAATAAAGCCTTCAATATATGCAAACTATATATGACAGGCTAGACTATATTTCTGTAATATCTGGATAATACGTGGGTGCCCCAAATAGTAACTTCAATTAAAATGAAGGTTTTTATTTTATTAGATACTGATATGGACCAATAGCCTCTGAATGCCTCTCGGATATTAATGAATTTATTTTCACAACATTCCTGTGATGCAGTTTGCTATGGAAGTAGGCACAAAACCTGACTTCGAATTTGATCGTTTAGTTCCCCCCTTAAAGCATGTTGGAGAATGATTAGTAAATTTATGAAATATTCTAATACAGAGTTAGATGATTGCTGGACCACTGCCAAAGAAACATTTAGACAAATCTGTCTGGATCTCATTCAATAACTTAATTCAAGTGTGGATGCATGAATTGTTGTAGAATTTACAGTACTGTCCTGCACAGTTTGTTGTCTAGCTGTATGTCCAAGTCAATTGATTTGCTGAAAAAGAGAAACATACAATGCCTGCCATTATTTCCTCACATTCCTTCCTGACCCAACTTGATGTAACATGTCTCCAAGGTGTCCTTATAGTTAGACCTATAAATAGTGTACCTCATTAAGCATAAGGACCAGCAATGGACATATGCCACTAGTGTCCACTTTCCTTCAGAGATTTAGGGTGATGAGAAGATAAAAGGTCTGCTTAGCAGATGGAGCTTGTCAGATTAGCAATTGGAGCCGAGTAAATAGTGCTGTCAAATTGGGGGAGGGGGGCGGTGTTAGCACAAAGAACTCCCTTTATAACGCATGTGCATATTTTATAGTCTTTAGGAAATTGGGAAAAAAAGCTCAGCAGAAGGTTGACTTGTGGTTGTTCCACTGGCCGAGTAGCCATTGCCTCCAGGCACTTTCCTGCTTTGTTCATAATAAGGAACATTAGCAACCAGTGGCTCAGGAAAGGCAGAGTCAAATAAGTCTCTTGGGGACATGTAGGCCACATGAAGTGAGAGCCATTAGACAAAGCAATGAGATTACTGTGCCAGAAAGGGTTTACCACATATATTACCACATAGATTTTACAGGGCTGCCAGCTCACTCAACTTACAAATGTCAAACATGATTTAAAAGGTTATTATACTATCAAGAGGGAAAGAGGATGATTTTCCATCACGGAAATTTCTATTTCATTCTGTTGCACATACTGCATCTTGCAGAGTCCCATATAGCCAAATAACCTGCTTTTATCTTTAATAAGTGTTTTATGGGCTTCAAATTGGAAGAACCATTTTCACTTTATTTGTATTAGAAAATTTGATCTCTGGTCGCATAACGGTGTGATAAATATTGCATGTAAGTCTTGTATTGGAGGGTTGAAGATGGTTCTTTTAGGCTGAGCATATTTGTGTGTGTGTGTAATGTGTTGTAGGAAGGGGCTGTATCTATAAGCAATGTGCAGTTGCAGTTAAATAATTGTAATACTTCAGTTCTTCAAATATATCAGTTAGACATACTATACTAAATATATATTATAGTAAATTGTTTAAAGGTTTTACTGTATCTGATATTTAAAACATAGTTTTGATTTTTCACTTTTGTCCCCTCTAGGTAGTTTTTCTTGCTTAACAGGGACCCCTGTTGGGGAATATATTTAATTGAATTCCATAACCACATGTTCATTTAAGGCAGTTCCTGCCCAAGAGAAATAAGAGGATGGATTTATCAACATACATGAACTACTTTCATTCATAAGGATAGCTTCTATCATGGTGTCACATTTTGGTTCCCAATTAGAACTCAGATTGAAACGTGAAGAGCTGGGTGGTTTGTACAATATCCAGTTACTTGCTGGCTCACAAAAATGTCATTAAATTGTACTGTGCAATACCTGCTTATTTCACATTTTGACCACTTAGAAATCTTTGCACAGTTAAATAAGAAGAAAGGCTGGTATCTGTGATCGAGATATTTAAAAGTGAATTTTTAAATTTTGTTTTCCCTCCCTACCAATGAAGCATTCTTCCCTCATATTCTTTCAGATAAGTGAGTTCCCCCATTCCTTGCTTTGTGTATAAATCTGGTAAAAAACGAAGGCTGCACACCTCTAAATCTTCAGCAGAGTCCAAACGCAGCAGCTTATCGGGACTCAGAGACACCATGGTGCTGGTTGCAGCCCTCAGGTGGGAAGTAAAGGACAGTAGGATTTAGTTTATGGTGCTCAGATAATAAAGATTTGTCTCTTATCTCTTAGCCCTGAAGCATTAAGTTCAGTGCTGTGAATTCACACAGGTTCACATGTACACTATCAAGATTAAATTAAAGCATATGGTAAAAACATCCTGAAAAATTTTAAAGCTGCAGCTCAGCATGAAATTGAACACTGAATTATTCCAATTTCAGCACCTTTATATTGTTTGGCTTCAGTTCCTGTTGGGAATTTGGGATTTCTCATGTTGCAAGGGGCAAAACTCTCAAATTGCAAAGGAAGCTATTTTGAAATGTGAAAGTTCACTAAACAGCACATGGAAGTAACTTAAGATGTGGAAGCAATAACTCTTCCCACCCCCCCCCCAATTTTTCCTGCAAAAGTTATATACAACATACTACGGACTTGTAAAATATTAGGAAGAACAGATCCCAAGCCCCTAGAGGGAAATGTGCTTTTTATGAAGAAAATGGTTTGCATTTTATGCAGTGAAGGTCGACGGGAAAAATCCACATTCTTCATTATTGCTATAACTTGAAATGAAAACAAAAAAGAGCTAGATACAAATAAATTAGGACCTCAGGAATGAGCTAAGTGCTCTATTTTACCCTGCTCCATTGATGTAGGAATTCAAGTGATATAAAATTAAGGAAAACCTATTTAAACAATTGCTTGCAAGGATGTAAATTGCCTGCTCCATTTTGCTTGTGTACATAGAACATTATTAGTTGAATAATAATGATACTTTGCAGTCATCTGGTACTTTTCATCTGAGTATCTCAAGGTGCTTTACAAACATTGTCAAAGTAACCCTGTTAGGTGGGAAAATATGATCCCAATTTTACAGATAGGAAAACTGAGATATGGGGACAGGAGGGTACTTGATTTGTGCACCATCACGAAAGTTTGTGGCAGAGCTTGTGATATAGCACAAAAAGTCTTAATTCCTCTCCTCCAACCATTAGACCAGGCCTGCACAACTCGTAAAGTGGCGAGGGCCACATTCCTCCAAAAAAAACAGCTGAGGGCCGAAACCTCTCAGCCCGAGGAAACACCTCGCCCCAAGGCCGCCCAGCCTTGCGGAAACAAACCCTCCTTCCCCAGCGCCGCCCCACCAAAACAGCTGTGGGCCAAAAAGGAAAGTTGGGGGTGGGGAGGTGATACTTTATTTTAAATCAACCAGGGGATCCCAGCTAAAGAGGTGGCTGGGAGTCCTCAGGGTCAGATTAAAGGGCCTGGGGCTCCGGCAGCTGGGGGAACCCGGCAGGGCCAGCTCTAGGTTTTTTGCTGCCCCAAGAAAAAAAAATTTGGCTGTCCCCCTTCCCAGCCCTGGGCTCCCCCCTGTGTACCCTCCTGCTGCCCCAGTCCTGGGCTCTCCCCCCACCCACACTCCCTGCCACCCCAGCGCTGGGCTTCCCCCTTTCCTCCCCACCAGTGCCCTCCCTCCACCCTGCTGCTGCCCCAGCCCTGGGCTCCCACGCACCAATGCCCCCCCACACCTCCTGCCACCCCAGCCCTGGGTCACTGGTAACTCGCTCCCAGGGCGGGTCATTCAGCCGGAATTTCGGATGTGCACAAAACACAGACAGGATTGGTTCCCATATGGTTACAGAGCTGCAGTAAAGTGGAACAATTTTCAGCTTGTGTGATTGGAGGATATCTGGATGCATATTATAAGACTGTCCTCCATAAATGAGGAAAAGTTGAGGTGCCTTTATTATTCTTTTGTTCCACTCTTTCTTTCTATGGGGAATTTGCCAATGCAATATCACTGTCTTCCTTTCAAACAAACAAAAAGGCAATGGCTGTTAAAAATAGCAATTCCAGTCCTAATAAGCATTTCTTGCTCAATTTTATCCTACTTTTTCTACAGCAAGTTACAGTGGATCAGTATATTTGATATGGGAGAAATGAAGTAAAAGCTGCCCAAACTGAGCTTGAGCACTCCTGAATTTTGAGGTGTTCAAATCTGGAAGGCAGGTGCTGGGGGTGGGAGAGGGCTGTGGGCTCCATGGGGGAGTATGGCAGCAACTGTCTGGAGCTGCAGGAGCCAGACATGCTGGTCTGAGTGGCACAGTAAGCGGTTTGGGGTTTGGAGAAGGGGTAGGGGGTTCCGGGGGGCAGTCAAGGGACAGGGAGCAGGGGGGGTTGGATGGGGCAGAGGTTCAGAGGGGCAGTCAGGGGCCAGGCAGCAATTGGATAGGCATGGGAGTCCAGGAGGTTTATCAGGGGACAGGTAGGGGGTGGGGTCCTGGAGGGAAGTTGGGTGGGGTCTCAGGAGGGGGCAGTTGGGGACAAGGAGAAGGGAGGCTTAGATAGGGGCTGGGGTCCCAAGGGGCAGTTGGGGCAGGGGGCTGGGGAGGGGGCAATCAGTGGCCAGGGGCTGGGATTTAAAGGGCTGCCCCTGTGGGCAGCACAGAGCCCTCTGATTCCCGGCCGCGGCTGGGATTTAAAGGGCTCTGAGCTCCCCGCCGCAGCGGGCAGCACAGAACCCTTTGAATCCCAGCCCCGGCTGAGATTTAAAGGGCTCTGGGTTCCCTGCTCCTGCAGGCAGCCCAGAGCCCTTTGATTCCTGGCCGCGGCTGGGATTCAAAGGGCTCTGGGCTGCCTGCAGAGTGCCGTGTGGGGGGGATTTAGAATCCCCCGGCGGGCCGCACAGTGAGGCTCCGCGGGCCGCATGTTTTGCAGGCCTGCATTAGACAATTGTCCCTCTCATAAAATAATATCAATGTATCTTCCCCCAAATATACATGAGTATATGAAATTGTATGTGCAGCATACAGATGAAGTGTAAAGGTAGCATATTGCACAGCAAGTAGACTTTCTGCATTGTTTAGACTGCACAATTTTAGCAAAATAATGTTTCTTTTTAAGTGGATATATTTCTCAGAATGCACTGTTAAGCCTCTGTCGTGTTCTTTCAAGGGCAAACATCTAGTAACAAGCAATTAAAATATTCCCAGAAAGCCAAAGAGTTTTTTTCATGAATTGTTCATTGGGCAAACAAACAAACTGAACAAAAAGTCACTTGGCTTAATAAACAAGTTCATATCGGCTTGTATGTGAGCTACTAAATGAGATTTGGTTTCTTAGAAAAATGAAAGAAATTCATGCAATCCTTAAAAAAAAAAATAGCGTAGTTGAACTTGCTGTCTTCTTTTCAGAAACTAATAAAGTAGAAATAGCTGTGTCGTATTTGTTTTTATATTGCTTGTGGAAATGTACATCAAATTTCTCTATAACATTTCTTCAACACCTTGAATTCATAGGTCTCTAAGCCTCACAAAACCCTGTTAGGCAGGAACAGTATTACACCAGAGACCATGTTGTACTCTCTGTCCCTACCCCTGAAGAGAGAGCTGGAGTGCATCTCCACACCCCTAATCATCCACACCCATGGGAGAGAGCAGCAGGAGCCACGCTATGATACTTGGATAGGAACTGGCAATAAAGACCCCTTCTGTCTGTTCTCAAAACACTTCTGGTGTTAGCCTCCTGTCACACACAACTCCACACAAGGGGAAAGTGGCAAAATCCACCAACTTCGACTATGTTTCTGGGGTGGGAGGTGGGAGAGGGATGGCCCTTGCTGGTTTTCAGACACTTTCACTAAAATTATGGGTATCATCTGACTGGCATTCTTTTTTGGCCTTACTTTTTTTTTTCTGAGGCCGACATGGTAGAAAGGAAGGCACAGTGGGACAGCACTGGTTTAGCAGGATAACTGGGCAGTGGGGCAGAAGAGGAGATGTAATGGACTGGGTCTGTTAATACATTTTTAACATTTGGTTTGCGTGTTATCTGTTCCGCCTGTTTAGATTTTAAGCTCCGTGGGCAGGCATTGTGATCTGTGTTTCTACAATACTTAGCACAATTGGGTTCTGAGCCTGAGTGAAACTTTTGGGGACAACTGCAGTATAAATGATAATAATCATAAGACAGTCATTTGTTTTGTTTTTCAGAAATTGTGAATTTAGAGGGCTCTATTACCAGTTATTTCAAGGGATAGATTCTTATGTGAAGAATAATTACTTCTAGTACTCTGTAATTTTGCTTCACAGGGATTCCTGCAAACAATTATAAAAAAATGAGTCTTTCTGTCTCTGTTTAAATCTTTGAGATTACTATCAAATATTAATATTAACATTGTATCAAATGATTTACTAAAGTCCAAATAGATTAATTATTAATTCCAATCATCCTTTTTTTTTTAAATTCTCTCTCTCTCATTAAAAAAAAAATTAGGGAAGACCTATATTTTCTAAACTCATGCTAATTATTGCTGATGATTCTTTTATCCTTCATGAGCTGGTAATCTCTGCCCCCTACCTTCCTTTCCCTCTGCCCCAAATCCATGGTTTTACTTGAAAAAACTGTTAATTATAAAACAGCAGTCACCAGGATCAATCTTCTTTCCTTTCTCAAATCTAGTACAACATCTACTTTTGTCCTGTTATGCTTTTAGATACAACAAGGCCTACAGTCCCTGAAAGCAGGTGAGGTAATATCTTTTTACTCATGTGGTCCCTTCTAACCCTATGATTTTATTATTCTATCTTGATTTAGTCCTAAGTAGAGCACAGGAGGTCCAAGAGGTGAATATAAATGGACCGCTTGGTAAGAGTGAACATAAGATAATTAAATTTAACATTCCTGTGGCGGGGAAAACACCACAGTGGCCCAACAGTGCAGCATTTAATTTAAGAAAGGGGAACTAGACAAAAATGAGGAGGTTAGTTAAACAGAAATTAAGAGGTACAGCAAGCTGCATGGAAACTTTTAAAATACACCATAATAGAGGCTCAACTTAAATGTATACCCCAAATTAAAAAAAAAAAAAACATAAGAGAACCAAAAAAGTGCCACAGTGAGAGAAGAAAGAAGCAGTGAGAGGCAAAAAGGCATCCTTTAAAAACTGGAAGTTAAATCCTCGTGAGGAAAATAAAAAGGAGCATAAACTCTGGCAAATGAAGTGTAAGAATATAATTAGGAAGGCCAAAAAAAGAATTTGAAGAACAGCTAGCCAAAAGATTCAAAAAGTAATAGCAAAAAAAATAAAATAAAATAAAAAAAAATTAAGTACATCAGAAGCAGAAAGCCTGCTAAACAACCAGTGGGGCCACTGGACAATTGAGATGGCAAAGGAGCACTCAAGGACGATAAGGTCATTGCGGAGAAACTAAATTAATTATTTGCATTAGTCTTCATGGCTGAGGATGTGAAGGAAGTTCCCAAACCTGAGCCATTCTTTTTAGATGACAAATCTGAGGAACTGGCCCAGATTGAGGTGTCAGAGGAGGTTTTGTAACAAATTGATAAACTACACAGTAGTAAATCACCAGGACCAGAAGGTATTCACCCAAGAGTTGTGAAGGAACTCAAATGTGAAATTTCAGGACTACTAACTGTAGTCTGTAACCTATCATTTAAATCAGCTTCTGTACCAAATGACTGGAAGATAGCTAATGTGACACCAATTTTTAAAAAGTGCTCCAGAGGTGATGCTGGTAAGCCTGACTTCAGTACTGGGCACACTGGTTGAAGCTATAGTAAAGAACAAAATTGTCAGACACACAGATAAACATAATATGTTGGGAAATAGTCAACATGGTTCTTGTAAAGGGAAATCATTCCTCACCAATCTACTAGAATTCTTTGAAGGGGTCAACAAGCATGTGGACTAGGGGGATCCAGTGGATATAGTGTATTTAGGTTTTCAAAAAGCCTTTGACAAGGTCCCTTGCCAAAGGCTATTAAGCAAAGTAAGCTGTCATGGGATAAGAGGGAAGGTCCTTTTTATAGAAGGGTCATATTATATCTTCCTGTAGGAGGGTCCACTGAAGACAAACAAGTACACTTATGCAATCCCATTGGACAGATTTTGGGTTACACAGATATAACTGAGGGTGTAATTTGTCCTGCAGAACTTTTTATTATTGGTGATGATGTGTGAGAAGGAAAGTACATAGCTTGGTTTTCAGATCCCAGGTAGAGTTACAGGGCTGTTAGCTAGGGGGAGATCCACTGAACTGGAGCACATTTGATAGGGGAATTGAAGAATCCCCATTGCCATTTTGTACTGGGTCAGTTTTCAGAGCATAATAAGAATGAACTGCAAATTAGGCATAATAAGGCAGTATAAAAGCCAAATATATTTTTGGCTATATCTGTACAGGAGGCATTTCATCATGGGACAGGGAAGTAATATTTTCATAGTATACAGCTGTAGTGCATCTGTATGTGGGAAACTGTGGTAGGTTCCAGAAAGATATTGACAAATTAGAGAGAGTTCAGAAAACAGCAACAAAAAGTAAGATGCCAGAGGGAATGATTGATGGGGAGTGACTGAGTTAAATATGTATAGCTTAGCTAAGTTATAAGTAAGAAGGACATAACAGTCTACAACTATCTGAAGTGTGTCAATACCGAGAAAGGAGACTGCACAGTGGAAGTGGAAAATAAATTAGAGATAAGAGGATGAAATTAATGAATGGACAATTGAGGCTAGTCTGTCCATCTTCTCTCTTGATTACTGCATCATACTTCTGTTTGGTTTCCCTAATACTTATACTGTACCTCCAGACTGTCAGAAATGATGGTGCCCATAGTCAGACCTAATAATTCCCTTTTTCCAGTCTCTCCAGTGATTTCTTGTGGCCAATGCTTTTTTAAAATTCTCATTTTTTGCCTTCAGATCCCTACAGAATTCTGCGCTGGCCCACATCTCAGACCTTAGATCAGGGATCAGCAACCTTCGGCACGCGGCTCACCAGGGTAAGCCCCCTGGCGGGCCGGGCCAGTTTGTTTACCTGCCGCGTCCGCAGGTTCGGCCGATCACGGCTCCCACTGGCGACGGTTTGCCACTCCAGGTCAATGGGGGCTGTGGGAATCAGTGCGAGCCGAGAGATGTGCTGGCCACCGCTTCCTGCAGCCTCTATTAGCCTGGAGCGGCGAACTGCGGCCAGTGGGAGCTGTGATTGGCCGAACCTGCAGACGCGGCAGGTGAACAACCCGGCCCGGCCCGCCAGGGGCTTACCCCAGCGAGACGCATGCCGAAGGTTGCCGGTCCCTGCCTTAAATCAACAAGCTTAGGCTTCTAAGCGGCTACGTCACTTTTGAAAATGGGACTTGGGATCCTAAGTCAATTAGATGCTTTTGAAAATACTCACCCTTGACTCTTATTGCGTCCTCCCTTAGCCCAAATTCCACTGATAATGCCAGCCTCAGTGACCCATTAGTTTTTCTCCTTCTCTTGTCTCTGTACCTTCTTGCATATTTCTCTTTATATATGGAACAATCCCCAAAGACTGGCCCATGTTCTCCATCAATTCCTTCATAATATTTAATACATGATAATAATAATTCTACAACTCCGCCACAAAAAGCCTACACTGGATGTTCTCTCCATCCCATGTGAATGCCAACCTCAAGCATTCAAAAATCATCATGAGACAAGCCATCCAAAATCACAAAATAGCTTGAAAAGTATGAGCTTTTTAAAAAATAATAAATTTGAGGTTCTTTTCATTTGCCTATTGGTTTTTTAACTTTGGGGGTTCCCTCAGGTCACATTTTCAAGCTTTCCTCCACAATCACAAGCTAGAAACTTAATAAATAAATGATAGCTAAGATCTTCCACTAATCACTTGACTCCAGGTGGTGGGACTTTTAAGAAAAAAACACCAAATATGAGAGACTTATGGGAGCTGTCAACACTGCACTAGAGGAGATCAAAGTATCAAAAATAAATCCATCAACATTAACTCCCTCCTCTGGGTTCCTCAGTGCATTTTGTTGTCTTCTGTCTCTGCATCTGACACTCAGAATGTAACATCCCTGGAGCAGCTATTGTCTTTTTATTTTATTTTATTTTTTTTGCTTTGGACAGCACTGAGCATAACAGGTTCTGTGTTTCAAAAAATACTGCTGCTAAGACCACCACATTCATATAGTTTCCATCCAAAAAGAAAAATTGCCCTACTTTTGGTTAGCATTCAGCCCTCCGCAAATCTTCTGGCAAACCTGGCCCAGATTCATTATGGATGTCCCATAATTACCTCATTTGTCGTTTTATAATTACCTCATTTGCTATTTTCAGCCAAGGCACTGAAGTAACCACTGCATTTTCCCCAGCTAAATAAATATGAGGGCCTGTGATGTACCAGTATATCTCTGTGTGTAAATATTTTAACAATATTTTAAACATCCTATTTAAAATCAATAAATAACAAGAAGTGCACTATGCTTTGTAAATGATTCTTTGGGGCAAAGCAGGAAATCCATATGTGTTGGGGGGGAGGGAGGGTTCCTGAGCTTGTGCAGGAAAACAAAATATCAAATTTAGCCAATACAGTTGAATCAAGGGCCCCAGAAAATGCATCACAAAGTACTGTTTGTGCTCACAAATGGAAAAAAAAAAAAAGATAATAAATCAGACTTGTGGCACAGCCAGGTAAATAATTGGACCTTCTGTTATGTGCCACAGGAAAGTTTTAAAGAAGGCATGAATGGAACAGAGATATACCAGTGTGGATGAGGAGCTGGCTTAATTTAGATGAAAGAATATAAAAATGCCTGGAAAGCTACAGTTGCCATACTTGGCTACCTAAATCTCACCTGCCAAATGAGAATAGTCAGCCATTGCATGTGCAGGTGGGTATTTATGTGCACAGTTAGCTGGTCTGTGAGCGCAAGTGTCCATTTGCAAATGAAAAAACAGATTTTGTCGATAATGAAGCAGTTGCACTTGCAAATTTTATGGGTTTTATTTATGTGGCCAGCTTTGAGAGAGAGAGAGAGGGAGAGAGAGTGGATAAACTAAGTCTTGGTCTAAGCTAGCACAATTCCATTAACCAGGTGTCTATTTGGCCATTTGTAAGTATGGGTGTGTCTCAGGAAACTGTAAGAGGATTATAGCTTAAGTGTGATTTTTCTGAACAGCCATGCTGGAGATGTTGTTTTGATTCTGAATCTTGGATTCTCTGCCTCGTGGATAGGAGTATTGAAGACAAATGCTTGGCTTTTTAGAATGATGACGTGTCTGTCCCTTTGAATAAACAGAAGCACTGATGGGGTCGAAAGGAAGTCCCACCCAGGCCTCATTGATCGAAGTTTGGTAGTTATGAAATATGTGGTATATCATGCAGTGCTGATAAGTGCAATGTGGAAAAAAAAAGAGTAAATACAGAGTAATCCGAGCTCTGTACCTATGCCAGATAAGCTTTCATTGCCCAGGAAGAAACTTAATAAACAATTGAAACAAGTAGTGGTCTATGTAGCTGTGTGGGATTCCTGGTGGCTGGCAAAGGGAAGTTACTTTTCCCGTGTTTAAGCATTTTGGCATAACCTCAGGGTACCCATGAACCAGGCTTAATTGGCCACTTAACTTTGCTATAGCAGACAAGAATGCAGGGGTCAGGGGGCTACTGACAAAGGCAAGGACTATAAAGATGAATGAATGTGTTTAGCTTATGTACAAGTATATAAGCTATATCAGGCTGGATCAGGCTTAACTTATTAATATGATTAAGTCAGCCAATGTGGAAACATTCTTCCTTAAGCTGTAGGTCTGTAAAGTACTGCCCTTGAGAGAGACAGTTGTGTTTGAGAGATGACTTTGGACAGTCTTGGTAATATTGCTCCTCAGGCAACACTTCACGACCGTTGCCTGTAAAACTTGTCATCATTTGGATTATAATATTGACTGAAGATGAAGTGTAAAGTGAAAAACTTTGTAAGTTGAAAGAGCAATTCACAGTGGAATATAATTTCTGAACTGGATGGCTAGTTAATTGTCAATGATAGTAATTTGTTTAAATACAATGGCTAATACTTCTCCCTTTACACTAACCCCATTATCTCTATATGTGGAGCTTCAGCAGGCAAGCGATGAAATACTCGAAATGCTGTTCTAAATGTTAAGGAGGTTGAAGGTCTCAACTGCTTCCTGTAGTCCAGAGCTGAGGCACATTGTGTTAGCTATACAAGCATTATTTACAGTGAAGTATTTATAATGATGATAGTCATAATAAATAGATTATTGATTTGTTTGTCTAGCATTAGGATGGTCACTGCCACTGCACATACCAAACTTGTTTTATGGACAGATACTTTTATTCTTCATTGTTATCAGTCTGGCAGCATTCAAGAGCACCTCAATGGTTAAAACTATAAGAAGAAAAATGGTTAAAATATAAGTCCTCTCTGTTTTCTCAAAATATGCTTCAGCAAAGAGGTACTTTCTGATGAGACATATGTTATGTTAAATGGTCATTTGAACTGTGCATTAGCCATTGGCTGTCCAGTCAATACTTTGATTTTGCCACCAAAACCTGTTGCCCTGCCAAATAGGGCAATAGCATCACACTTTCTTCAAGGGTATATGGGGCTGTGACACAGCCAGCTGAGTTGTTTGACTGTCGAAAGATGTAATGTGTGTATGAAGAATACAACAAAAAAGTATGTGGAGAAAGAGCAAGTACATGATGGCTTAGGTCTTGTACAACATTCATTTCCTTGAGTGACTACACCACAGTCTTCTCACTCTTGAGTTATCAAATGTTTTCATAGGAGAAAACTGAAATGTCATGTCTGACCTATGCCACCATGCACTTCATTAGATAGAATGTAGCTCTGAACATGTTCTCATACTTGTTGAATGTAGTCTGTTTTGGAAGCAATATAGTACATTGAAAATGTGTTAATAGGCAGTATATTTTAAAATATATTTTTTCTGTTCTTTTGTGCAAGTGTTGCCATGTTATTTTGTCTCTTGCTTTGTTATGTATTTTATGTATTTACCCCAGAATATAATTTAGTTAGAGAAATTCATAGATGTTTGTAATGGGGATTCCCATAAATGTGACATTTCATCTCAATGCCATTGGTTAAATCATGACTTTTAGATTGTAATATCTTTGGGGGAAGGTTCTTTTCTTTATGCATATTTGTAAATACTGTAGCACATAGTTGGCACAATACAAATAATAAATAATAGATTGGCAGCACCAAAAGTTATGATCCCACAGCTATTAGGGGGCATAGCTGAAAAGAATTGGATTTTGCCTTCAAGTCTCCTGTCAGGTGTCCATATCTCAAAATATGCCATCACAATTGGTGCCACCTACTGGCCATCTCAGCAGACTGAGTCACCCTCTCACTTCTGGAGAGGCTCTCTTCAAATTTAAGACATGTCAGTGGAGCACTATAAGGAGGTTTGATCTGTTGCTGCCTATGTTATACCTGCTTTTAGGATAAAGTCTCCAAGACTCGGTGGCATCATTTGTCATAAAAATGCAAATAATGAAAAAAAGTATTGGCTTAAATAAATGCATTTTCTTACATAGTGAGAGCACATGACGTTTCAGCATAACTGGAAAAAGTGAAGTGACTTTTTAAAATACAGTAAGAAAATCTGTCAATACACAGCAAGTGTGAAATCATTTTCTAGACAACAAAATTAAGAGTACTTAAAACTATGCCAGCATTTAATGCGGTAGAGCAAACTAGTCAGCAAAATTGCATTATCTTAAAAGGCAATTACGAGCATAGTTGCAAATATTTTCTGCATATACATGTGCTTTTTATATAAATATACATGGTATTTATAAATTTAACTGGTAAATAAGTACAGTCTGTATTGATATTTTATTTATTGTACACCTACAATTACCAAAAGTAGCATTTCATCATTATAATCTCTTCCTGCCAAGCCTTCCTCATGTTAGGCTGATGAAGTCATATACAGACAGCCCTCCCTCCACTCCTACCGCTGATTGCTGAGGTCCATACACACTATGCCTGTCAAGTTTTTCACTTTCTCAGCTGTCAGAAGCTTGCTGGGTTTTTTCAGTCATGCAAGGTTTCCCTGACCACTACAAGTACAATTATGCTTTGACCCCTGTGCTTACATTAATGCCAGTTGGAGTGGCACTGCTGAGCGTGTGGGTTGCTGACTCGCAGTAAGGAAGGATCCACTTGAGGAAAGAGGTGGCTCAGAGACAGTGTGTTTTTAACCGGAGACACCAGCATGCCCTTTCATTAGACACTTTACAGTGGTCATGGAATTAAAATCAGGGAAGGGCAAGCCTGGTTAATTAAAAGTAAGAACTGACTTAACCTTTCTCCTAAAACTTGAATCCAAGTTGGAACTTTATTTCTTTGAGGTTTAAAGGAGTTTTACTAATTTCATGACAAAGCTGTCTGTCTGTCTAATCATCATGTTTATACTGATGCCTACCACCATAGTATCTGAGTGCCTTTCAGGTAGAATTGATAGCAATAGTGAAGTCCTTTGTTGACTTCTTGGTGTCTCCAGTACTTCTCCTTTTTGGGGGTCAAAATACTGTTTTAGGGTTTTGTTTGGTTGGTTTTACATTTTGTTGATGGTGTTCGTTGGTTGGTCAGGGTTTAGGGGCAAAATGAGTTGTTATTTTTGTGAGTGGAAAAATCTGAGCTGCAGTGTGTGTGTCCGGATCCAAATTTCCACAGAGTTTGGGTTGGAAATGTTTACATTTGGTGTTCTAGTTGTGCACGTTGTGGAATCAGACCTGTGCTGAGTTGTGGGAGTTGGCATCCATGCATCCGATGAAGTGGGTATTCACCCACAAAAGCTCATGCTCCAATATGTCTGTTAGTCTATCAGGTGCCACAGGACTCTTTGCTGCTTTTACAGATCCAGACTAACACGGCTACCCCTCTGATACTTGACTCCCCTAAAGATGTTCCCCAGGCATTTTGAGGAGAGCAATGCCCCACTTGCTCACCTGGGGCCTGATCCAAACTTTACTTAAGGCATTTTGGGTCTTTCCATTGACTTCAGTGGACTTTGGATTAGGCTTCTTTATCAAATGTTCATGACATGGCGAGAGTTGTCAGTCCTGTGAGTTTAGAGGACGGACTTTGCCTAGTCTGCTTAATCTTTAATTTTCACACTGAATTGTGATGAATTTATATCAGGCTGCAATCCCCTGACCATGTGTTGGTTGCATGAAATTTCACTTCATAACCCCTGATCATGACCCTAAAAATGTATTTCCTTTCTCTTTATAGGTTAAATGGTTAACCTGGTTCAACGGTCTACCATTTGATTTTTCCCTAAGCAAAATAAATTTGTTTTTGTTTCTTAGAGTTGAAGAGTGCTGAAGACCCTGGACAGGTCTTGTCAGTATACCAGTGAGATGGCTTATTATTGCATCCATAAGACTGACGGACTGATTTCTGTTGCTTTGCCACAGTTGAATACTGTCAACTTTATGGAATAAATGTGTTTTTCCTTTAGTACTGCATAGTACTGTAATAATTGATTAAATCATAACTATGAACTACACATATATGTATGTATGTATATATCAAACCCCACTATGACAAGCCTTCCTCTTAACCAGCCATGCATCTCTTAAGAGTTTAATACCAGCACAAATAAGGCACCAATGGGACCAACAGAGTTGGACTTTTGTCCTCCTGTAGTTGAGGGTTTATTAACAGCTTTGCCAGTTTTATGTGGCTTTTGGATGTTTATATGTAGCTTGATTCAGGATTCTACCTTTCTGCACTGCTCATTAGTTGTAGTGGCCTTTCTAAACCTAGTCTTTTGGGAATGACAGTGATTGTGACAGATGGCAGAGGAAAAGAATTGAATGGGGACATGGCTTCTCACTCTGTCTCTGTCTCTCTCTTGCTTTCCTTCCTCTTTTTTTTTTCTTCAGTACTGATGTTAGATTCCCATGCATTTGCCCCTGGAGAGAGACAAATTGCAGTAGTTACTTATACAGCGCTTCACAGAGCACTTGTGAGAATAAGCTCCTGTGTTTCTCCTTTGCCAAATATAAATCAATTGTTGTGTTTTTCCTTTTTTAAAATTGGATTTATTTTTATTATTTGCATCTTGTGAAAAGTAATGCATTAAGAGCATTAGAACCCACAGATGTGTCTTTATAGGAGCGCACCTGTTATACCACAGCAAAAGCATCTTTCAGCTGCTGTACTACTGTTTATGGTTTGAAAGTAGACACTCTAGTGGAGAAAAGTGGTATTTTTAATTTTGGTTCTAGAGAGTCAGGAATACTTAGGACAATATTTTGGCGTCACCGCTGACCAATATATCCTCTCTTTTTGTACAATGTAAATGAGTGTGTGTGTTAACAGTGTGCAACATTTACATTGCATAAAATTGGTATTTTGCCTTCCAGAATGACTGCTCAACCCAGAGACCTTTTCAGGTTTGTCGGGGAGGGGGAGGTGAGACACAGTGGGAGGGAGACAGCAGGATGCATGTCCTTTGACCTTGGCAGAGTGAGAGAGAAGAGAGTTTAAATTCTAAGCCGTTTATGTTTTTCTTAGGAAAATGAATGTATTTCAAAGCATGACAAGTAGGCTAAAACTTCAACATTTTACGTCAGTGGTGATAGGTGTCTAGGAGAATTTCTCAAGATCCCATGTTAACCATGGAATCAGAAGATTGTACAAGAGTGGCACTCAATTGTAATTTCTGTATGTATACAGGGAAAAAGTCAGCCAGGCACTTCAAAATGTAAAATACAAACAGACTTAAAACAGCATATTTGTTTCTTTCTCATCAGAAATCTGTGTGTTCTTTATACTCTTAAATCTAATCTGTAGATATACATTTCTCTCAACAAATAAATGGACAAAAACATTAGCTGGCTCTCCCATACTTTGCCTTAAAAAGAATACAGTTAGGCCTAGATTGTGTGTAGTCCTGCAGAGAGGCAGAGAAAGCTTTCTCTCTCCTCTCCACTCCTTTCAGGGATTAGCTACAATCTCAGTCCCATGTGTTTTTTGCACACAGAGGCTCTTCAAGGCTATCACTGTCAGTTGCAATATTACTGCTATGGCCCTAGAACTCTTCCATTGGCTAGCAGAGCTAAGCTGGCACAGGGTGCGAGAATGCAAACTGGATCTTTTCACAGAATTCTGAAATCCATTGAATACATTTATTAAAGTTTATGTGATTAGCTCTAATTATGATCTACAGTTTATGTGGAAATGGATATGGGTTCTAGGGGAACCTTAGAAACATGGCTATAACCCTGTGGTTCAGGGTCAATTCTCCATTAGCCTTGGTGCTTTGTCTTTTTAGTGCTTTTTATTTGGCGGGGAGGGGGGAAAGGAGAGGGGAAATTAAGACTTTGTTTGTAGTTTCCTTATATCCAAAGGCAGGCATCCTTTATCAGAGTTGCTGACTGGCACTATTAGATAAGGGTGTTCAACATCAAGATGTCTATGAAATTATACAATTTTTTGCAGAATTCTTGATAGAAGAGATACATGGCCATGGAATGAAATACCATTCTCTTCTCTGCTTGCAGTGTAGGTTATGTAATAAGATATATGGGAATGGGTGTAATATTACAAGCTGTAGAAAATACAACAATAATCTTGCTTTATATAGTCACTGTTAATATTTTCAATTTCCAATTAATTATGTGAGTGCATAATTCCTGCCTTGACTTCATTACATGCCCAGCTATTTACAGTGTGCGTGCTTAGTTGGTAGACAGATTGAACCCTTACTGTAGGCTCACAGAAGCAATGAAGATACAATTGCTTATACAGCTATAGGATCCTTAAGAATGTTGGCACTGCATTGTCCATTACTGTAATGGACTGGAACTCTTGACACTGATTTCATTGAGTTTGTAACCATACACCCAAAATAATTTTAAGCATTGTTATATTGTTTGTTAGCTAGCTCTAAATTCATTGTACTGAATACGGCATACAATCAAAACATGGGAATGTGAAGTATCTATAACTACTCATGAGTGGAGAAGATTGTGCAAATTATGGAGAATTTAATGCCCTCTATATTTTTTCTTTCTTTTGCTGCATATAATCATGCAACTTGTTCAATATCTTATTTTTAAAAATGCTGCTGCTACTGACACTATTTAAAATAAGAATCAGCTGTATTTTGCAGACATTTTTAGGAAAAAACACTTTTAGACTAAAGGGCAAAAGAACTGTTTTTAATATTAGGATCATAAAATCTATTTGTTTTATATATTAAAAACAATCTCTGGTCATGATTTTTCATTGAAATACACCTCTACCCCAATATAACGTGACCCAATATAACACAAATTTGGATATAATGCGGTAAAGTAGTGCTCCAAGGGGGCAGGGCTGCGCACTCCGGTGGATCAAAGCAAATTTGATATAATGCGGTTTCACCTATAACACGGTACGATTTTTTGGCTCCCGAGGACAGCATTATACCGAGGTAGAGGTATATGATTGAAATCAGGTTTCTGCCACTTCTCCAATGGAGGTGGATCTTCTGTTATTCTGTGTTGTAATATGTATGCCAAATATGTTCATTGGAGGCATGTGCTGTGCATGCCACAACATACAATGTTACGTTCATAGGGGCAACATATGGGGGGGGGTGTTGTTCTTCACTAGGCTTGTATGAACACACTGATAGATCCCTGTCTAGTAGCACCCACTGTGGAGTCATCATATTATACATTATGGTATGTCTAACTAGGGGGATTATGGGTACAGTGAGGGCAGGGGACCAACAGAGATGCCAGTGTGTATGTACACTTATCAAATTGCTAGCTACACCCTTGGCTAAATTGCACAGTTAAAAATAGCATGCTGCTAAGAGTGAATAGAAGAAATGAGGTTGGTGGCTATTTATTTATTTCTATACGTTTATCATGTAATTTCTACAGTTCTCAGCAAGAGCAGCATACAGAATAATAACCTCTCTGCTGTGGAACTGCAGAGTCCAGAGTCACCAACGCTAGTAACCATTCCCTGAACACAAAAAGCAATGGTATAGACTTTTCACCTTAGGATTCAGACAACATGACGAAAGCTTTATGAATTTCACCTTATAGCAGACTAGTTATTAGGGCAGATGCAGCCAGGGAGTTGACAACCTCCTACACACATTGACTAGACTGACATTTGCTTAGCAGTAACAAGCTGCCATAGGGTGGTGCCGTGGGGGCCCTTGGGCTTGATTTAAGAGTGCTGACACTGACGGCTTGTTGTTTCATATTTTAAAACTGTCAGGGAGGCAACTTATGTCAGCATAAAATTATTTGATAGCTTTAAATCACAGGCAAAGTATGAATCTATTGACAGCCCAGCCATAAACCAGAAATCAAATTGTTGACCCATTCAATTGTGAGAAAACTGACAATTGAATAGTGCTCTCAACGTAGAGGCATGCACATAAACACACAACAGTTATTCAACATTAAATCTTAATCCACGGTTATGTATCTGGCATCAAATCTGGATTATATCACTGTGTACTTTAATAACCTAAATATTCAATATTGTCTTTGTCCGATCCATGAATTAGTTTCTGTGCCGGAATGCATTGCAGTTTCTCCTATCTGCAATGAACTTCTATTTGCCTTGTTGATGGTAGTAATGTTTTCATTGCATATTGTACCTTTGTAAATGTAATTACTTATGTTTTCGTTAACAGCTTTTCAGATTATTTAACATGGAATGGAGGCTGTTGAAGTAGGAATTATCATAACTAACTGAGGCACGTTATAAATACTTGTGACAGGCACTGCATATCAACCTCAAAAGCCTTAGTAATCACCCCAAAAATGATACACAGGTTGGGTTTAATTCGCCACTGTGCTTCTCCAGTTTTATGCTGGTGTAACTCCATTATTATTTTCAGCAGAGTAACGTAGTGAATCTAGTTCATTGTGTGTGGGTGCCAGATTTCTAAACTTCATTTGTGGAGTGCCTTCGGTGAATGCAAAAAGTGGGCGTTGGTTTACGGTATTTTTACTTCAGCCATGTAGTTTGTTTGGTTCCCCCCCTCTCGCCCCCTTTCAAGCCTGTCACTTGGATCTTGAAGGCTTGTGATTCTATAATTCTGTCTCAGTGTATATACCAATTGAAAGCATTTAGTTGTGATTAAAGCAGATTGAATGAGATAATCCCTCAGAGTGAGCAGCTTCAAGCAGCTCAAACGCAGCTCTTTGGGGACACGAACTAACTCAACACAAGCTAATTCCTGCAGCATTTCCCCTGTGGTGTGTTATGCACACCAATCACTTTTTATTTTTGTTTACTGGGCTCCATTAGAATTATTGAATTTTTCAGAAAGCTTCAGCAGTCATATGGCCTGGAACCTTACCTCTTCATTTCCCTTTCAACTATGTATTGAAATTCATTTCACCTTGTTAGAAATCAGAGCAATGAAGTTCCTGATGGCAGCTATGGTGACTTGAGTGGTGACCTTCCCCTGAAGGATAAGAAGATGAAAGCACTAGAATTTGCTTCACTTTCAATAATATACTATTATGGTTAGTGTGAATGAATGTACCTGGCCCTTTGAGGCTACCTGCTGGAGACTCTATGGTCTTACCACACCCCATCCCAGGACAGGAGCAGTGAAGGTGGTTTCTCCAGGCCTGCCTAGAGTGGCTGCATAGAAAGCAGCCAATCAGAGTGTAGCAGGATTACATAAAAGGAGCTGCTGGGTCTGAGCCGGGCAGTTCCTGACTGAGACCAGAGGGGTGAGGAACTGGGCTTCACTCTAGCCAGAGGGGCTTGAAGGGTTCATTTACTGGCTCTAGGAATGAGAGAACCTGAGTATTGTGACCAGACAGCAAGTATGAAAACTCGGGACATGGGGTGGGGGGTAATAGGAGCCTATATAAGAAAAAGCCCCAAATATCGGGACTGTCCCTATAAAATCGGGACATCTGGTCACCCTAACTGTGATCCTAAGGTAATAGGTGAAAGGAACAGGGCTACATGGGAAAAGGCCCAGGGAATATCAGCAGTGCACTGGAGGCAGTGGTACATGGCTGCTGTTTACAGTGTCCCTGGTTTGGGACCTGGAGTAGCAGGTGGGCCTATGTCTCCCCACTGGCCACTGGGAAAGTGGCATAAGCCCTGAAAAGGGGACAAAGCTTGGTGAGAAGCCCAAGAGTTAAAGGGTCAGAGATGGGACCGAAGGGCCAATAGTGTGTTAAACTCTTTGCTACCCCAGGAAGGGGTTCATTGTGTGACTTGGCCAGAGGGCTGAGCTATTGAAGACCTACCAAGCAAAGTTGACAACCTGCAGAGGGAACCAGGAGTGTGGGAAAAGATTGTGACAATGCAATAATTTGCACTTGTGCAAAATGGGAATAAAATGCTAGCAAATCAGCATGGATGATATTTCTCATCCACTTTGCATTCATTTTCAGAGATGAACCTGACTGCAGGAAGGCCAAGGATGTTGAGTATCAGTGCCTGTATGTGTACATAGTGTTACCAGTGTTGAACTGGGACAATATGTTTCACCAGAGTCTCTTCAGCTGAGATTTACAGAAATCATTCTGCTCATGGGCAGTGCCACAAATACTCTGTTTATCCCTATAGGATAAGTGCTTAGACATTTGAGATATTCTACTCTTTATCCCAAGGGCCAAATTCACTCCTGGTATTACCCTGGCATCAGTTGAATTTGGGTCTAACAAACAACAAAACAGCCATATTTTCCCCCATTCATAACTTGATATTTGAATTATTTTTAAATCAATTTTGATTCAATATTTTTAATCAGTTGATTTTCTGAGCTCTATTCATATTTATTGATTTTGTTCTTTGCTTTTCTTTTCCCCTCATCTCCATCTTTTTTGTGTGGGTGCATTTACGCTGCTACAGCTGATACACATAAATACATACATATGTATAACCATTTACTTCTGTGGTAGTGATATGTACGGCATAAATGTCAGAGCCAAGTATTGAGTTTATGATCTTGCATTATTCACAAGTCATGAAGCCACATTCATGTCATTCCAAGTAAGCACCATTGAAACCTAGATACCACACCATCACATTTTCTGTATATGCTACATATTTTGGAACAATTGTTTTAGATAGTACTTAAAATGTTATTATACATGTCCTTAGAATGTAAAATTAGAAATACTGTACTTACCATGAGTCTAAATATATAGAATAAAACTAAAATGAAAACGTTTTAGAAACCTCAAAAAAACAGCTTACGTAGTTTTTGTACACTTGTATGTTGTGATTTTTCGTCTAATAGTAAGCTTTTATATCTCTGGATCCTTATGGTCTAGAAAGAAGCACTGTATATTTCAGTACAAAGTTGGGAATTTTCCCTTTTCAGTGATACAAAGCTACTGTTTCTGGCTCCTAATGAGTTAAGAGATCAGACCTTAAACTTGTCACGGGCTCAGAAATGAATATTATTTCAGACTAGGGGATGAATTGGGACGGAGATACCATGTTTGAGGACGTGTGATGAACTGGGGAATATCTGATTATTTTTATGAATATGTTGCATTTCTTTGTGTGTGTGTTTGATGGATTACCTGCCATGGAGTAAGATCAAAAGGAGGGGTTGTTAAAGGAACCAAGCAGGAAAGATAAAACAATGGCCTACTTAACGAGCATCCTAACACTCAAAAATAATTGCCTGGATTATAGCTGTGAAGAGACGACTCCTGAGCGCCAACCCTAGTGACATAGCTGTTTTGCCAAGGATGAGAAGAAAGAGCAAAGGAAACTAAATCATGACAGGACAATGGGGCCTAGGAAAGGATGGGGATTGGGTGAGTGTCCAGAGGCTGTCCAGAGAGTGTCAGCAAAAGCTGATAGCCTGACGAACAGAACATGTTTGGGAGAGGTTGGTAGAGACTGTTTCTCTCAGCCAAAGATAGGGGGTTACCTGGGCTAAGGAAACTTTAAAAAGCTGGCAAGGCATGACTAAGGTGCAGGTACAACCCATGCATACAGGCCTTTTATTGTTTTTACCCTATGCTCTATGTGCTCTGTATCTTTTGAGAGAATGAATAAATAATGCTTTGTTTTGAAGGCACCATTTTGGAGTCACATTAATCAACTCAGAAAGAATGAGAAGTACTAGTGGCACCTTAGAGACTAACAAATGTATTTGGACATAAGCTTTTGTGGGCAAAAACCCACTTCATCAGATGCATGGAGTGGAAAATACAGTAGGAAGATATATACCGGTATATACAGAGAACATGAAAAGATGGGGGTTGCCATACCAACTCTAATGAGACAGATCAGTTAAGGTGGACTATTATCAGCAGGAGAAAAAACAACTTTTGTAGTGATAATCAGGATGACCCATTTCAAACAAGAAGGTGTGAGTAACAATAGGGGAGGGAAATAGCATGAGGAAATAGTTTTTAGTTTGTGTAATTACTCATCCCTTTCCAGTCTTTATTCAAGCCTAATTTAATGGTGTCCAGTTTGCAAATTAATTCCAGTTCTGCAGTTTCTCATTGGAGTCTGTTTTTGAAGTTTTTTTGTTGAAGACTTGTGACTTTTAGGTCTGTAATTGAGTGTCCAGGGAGACTGAAGTGTTCTCCGACTGGTTTTTTAATGTTATAATTCTTGACATTTGATTTGTGTCCATTTATTCTTCTGCATAGAGACTGTCTGGTTTGGCCAATGTACATGGCAGAGGGGCATTGCTGGCACGTAATGACATATATCACATTGGTAGATGTGCAGGTGAACGAGCCCCTGATGGTGTGGCTGATGTGATTAGGTCGTATAATTGTGTCTCTTGAATAGATATGTGGACAGAGTTTGCAACGGGCTTTGTTGCAAGGATAGGTTCCTGGGTTAGTGTTTTTGTTGTGTGGTGTGAGGTTGCTGGTGAGTATTTGTTTCAGGTTGGAGGGCTGTCTGTAAGCGAGGACTGGGCTATCTCCCAAGGTCTGTGAGAGTGAGGGATCGTCCTTCAGGATAGGTTGTAGATCCTTGAAGATGCACTGGAGAGGTTTTAGTTGGGGGCTGAAGGTGACGGCTAGTGGCATTCTGTTACTTTAGTTGTTGGGCCTTTTCTGTAGTAGGTGACTTCTGGGTATTCTTCTGGCTCTGTCAATCTGTTTCTTCACTTCAGCAGGTGGATATTGTAGTTTTAAGAATGCTTGATAGAGATCTTGTAGGTGTTTGTCTCTGTCTGAGGGATTGGAGCAAATGCGGTTGTATTTTAGAGCTTGGCTGTAGACAATGGATCTTGTGATGTGGTCTGGATTAAAGTTGGAGACATGTAGGTAAGTATAGCGGTCAGTAGGTTTCCGGTATAGGGTGGTGTTTATGTGACCATCGCTTATTAGCACTGTAGTGTCCAGGAAGTGGATCTCTTGTGTGGACTGGTCCAGACTGAGGTTGATGGTGGGATGGAAATTGTTGAAATCATGGTGGAATTCCTCCAGGGCTTCTTTTCCATTGGTCCAGATGATGAAGATGTCATCAATGTAGTGCAAGTAGAGTTAGGAGTATTAGGAGGTGAGAGCCGAGGAAGCATTGTTCTAAGTCAGCCATAAAAATGCTGGCATACTGTGGGGCCATGTGGGTACCCATAACAGTGCCCCTGACTTGAAAGTATACATTGTCCCCAAATGTGAAATAGTTGTGGGTGAGGACAAAGTCACAAAGTTCAGCCCTCAGGTTTGCTGTGACATTATCGGGGATACTGTTCCTGACGGCTTGTAGTCCATCTTTGTGTGGAATGTTGGTGTAGAGCAAGGGTGGGCAAGCAGGGGGTGGTTGGATGGGGCCAGTACCGCCACCCCATCCAACCACCCCCTGCTCCCTCTCCCCTGACTGCCCTCCGGGACTCCCTGCTCCCTGCCCACTTACCATGCTGGAGCCAGCCACGCCGCCGCGCTATCCAGCAGGAGCGGTGGGACAGAGTGTGGGCGGCGCGGCATGCTGAGGCTGTGGGGGAGGAGGGCAGTAGGGGAGAGGCTGGGGGCTATCTTCCCTGGCTGGGACTCAGGGGCCAGGCATGACCGTCCCGTGAGCCAGACGTGGCCCACGGGCCCTAATTTGCCCATGTCTGCTGTAGAAGGTTTCTACATACATAGTGGCCAGGATGGTGTTTTCTGGAAGATCACCAATGGATTGTAGTTTCCTCAGGAAGTCAGTGGGAGTGCCTTTTGCATAGGGCCTGAGGAGAGTCTACATAGCCAGACAATCCTGCTGTCAGGGTGCCAATGCCTGAGATGATGGGGCATACAGGATTTCCAGGTTTATGGATCTTAGGTAGCAGATAGAATACCCCTGGTTGGGGTTTTAGGGGTGTGTCTGTGCAGATTTGTTCCTGTGCTTTTTCAGGGAGGTTCTTGAGCAGATGTTGTAGTTTCTTTTGGTAATCCTCAGTGAGATCAGAGGGTAATGGCCTGTAGAATGTGGTGCTAGACAGCTGCCTAGCAGCCTCTTGTTCATATTCCGATCTATTCGTGATGATGACAGCACCTTCTTTGTCAGCCTTTTTGATTATGATGTCAGAGTTGTTCCTGAGGCTGTGGATGGCGTTATGTTCTGCACAGCTGAGGTTATGGGGCAAGTGATGCTGCTTTTCCACAATTTCAGCCCATGCACGTCGGTGGAAGCATTCTATGTAGAAGTCCAGTCTGTTTCAACCTTCAGGAGGAGTCCACACAGAATCCTTCTCTTTGTAGTGTTGGTAGGAAGTTTTCGGTGCTTTAGTATGCTGTTCATAGGTGTGTTGGAAATATTCCTTGAGTCGGAGACATCGAAAGTAGGATTCTAGGTCACCATAGAATTGTATCATGTTTGTGGGGGTGGAGGGGCAGAAGGAGAGGTCCTGAGATAGGACAGATTCTTTGGCTGGGCTAAGAGTATAGCTGGATAGATTAACAATATTGTTGGGTGTGTCAGGGGAACCACTGTTGTGGTCCCTTGTGGCATGTAGTAGTTTAGATAGTATAGTGTCCTTTTTCCTTTGTAGAGAAGCAAAGTGTGTGTTGTAAATGGCTTGTCTAGTTTTTGTAAAGTCCAGCAACAAGGAAATTTGTGTGGAAGGTTGTTTTTTTATGAGAGTATCCAGTTTTGAGAGCTCATTCTTAATCTTTCCTTGTTTGCTTTATAGGATGTTGACCACTCTGAAACCTGTTAAGCAACTCGCTGGTCATAGCTCACTGGAGTGAAAGGGCTTACAGGTGCCAAACACAGTTGGATGTGTGTCATTAACTTAGTTGGAAAACAGTGGGGCTGCAACTCAGAGATCCAGTCTGAGTGGTTAGACCACATGATTCCACCCAGAGTGAGGTGTTGAGAGAAATCCAGGGGGTGATACATAAAGGGAAAAAATTAGGGCTGTCAACTAATCACAGTTAACTCATGTGATTAACTAAAAAAAAAGTAATCACAATTAAAAAATAATTGCAATTAATCACACTGTTAAATAATAGAATACCAACTGAAATTAATTAAATATTTGTGGATGTTTTTCTACATTTCAAATATATTGATTTCTATTACAACACAATACAAAGTGTACAGTACTTATTTTATATTTTTATTTTTATTACAAATATTTGCACTGTAGAAACGATAAAGTAAAGAAATAGTATTTTTCAGTTCGCCTCATACAAGTACTGTTGTGCAATCTCTATATTGTGAAAATGCAGATTTTCTTTTGTTAAAAACTATGTACAACTTTAGATCCTACAAGTTCACTCAGTCCTACTTCTTGTTCAGCCAATTGCTAAAACAAACAGGTTTTGTTTACATTTACAGGAGATAAATCTGCCTTCTTATTTACAATATTACCCAAAAGTGAGAACAAGCGTTTGCGTGGCACTTTTGTAGCTGGCACTGCAAGGTATTTATGTGCCAGATATGCTAAACTTTCATATGCCCCTTCATGCTTCGGCCACCATTCCAGAGGATATGCTTCCATGCTGATGATGCTCGTTAAAAAATAATGTGTTAATTAAATTTGTGACTGAACTCCTTGTGGGAGAACTGTATGTCTTCGGCTCTGTTTTACCTGCATTCTGCCACATATTTCATGCTGTAGCAGTCTCGGATGATGACCCAGCACATGTTTGTTTTAAGAACACTTTCATGGCAGATTTGACAAAACACAAAGAAGATACCAATGTGAGATTTCTAAAAATAGCTACAGCACTCAACCTAAGGTTTAAGAATCAGAAGTGCCTTCCAAAATCTGAGAGGGACGAGGTGTGGAGCATGATTTCAGAAGTCTTAGAAGAGCAACACTCAGATGCAGAAACTACAGAACCCGAACCACCAAAAAAGAAAATCAGCCTTCTGCTGGTGGCATCTGACTCAGATGATGAAAATGAACATGCATCGGTCTGCTCTGCTTTGGATAATTATCAAGCAGAACCCATCCTCAGCATGGACACATGTCCTATGGAATGGTGTTTCAAGCATGAAGAGACATATGAATCTTTAGCACATCTGGCATGTAAATATCTTTCAATGCTGGCTACAACACTGCCATGGAAATGTCTGTTCTTACTTTCAGGTGACATTGTAAACAAGAAGCGATCAGCATTATCTCCTGCAAATTGAACCAAGTTTGTTTGTCTGAGCGATTGGCTGAAGTAGGACTGAGTGGACTTCTAGGCTCTAAACGTTTACATTGTTTTATTTTTCAGTACAGTTATTTTTTGTACATAATTCTACATTTGTAAGTTCAACATTCATGATAAAGAGATTGCACTACAGTACTTGTCTGAGGTGAATTGAAAAATACTATTTCTTTTGTTTTTTACAGTGCAAATATTTGTAATAAAAAGAAAGTGAGCATTGTACACTTTGTATTCTGTGTTGTAATTGAAATCAATATATTTGAAAATGTAAAAAAATCCAAAAATATTTAAATAAAGTGTTCCATTATTAACAGCACGATTAATTGCACAATTAATCAGGATTATTTATTTTTAATCATGCAAATAATCACGATTAATTTTTGGAATCACTTGACAGTCCTAGAAAAAATACTTATTATGGGCCCAATCTATTGGAATTAATGGATATCATATTATAGACTTCATGGATCAAGCCTTATGTGATCCTGCTGTTGTCTTGAAAGTAAGATCTCCCTTTCCATATGTTTTTATGCAAGAAATGGGGGGAAGTTGAGCTCTACTCTCTCTCTCTCTAGGGAATATTTTTTATTAAAAAGTAGATACATGTATACCCTTAGATCCTTGTTCATTAAAGGCAAAATCAGCATTTATCTCACTATTGGCAGTATTTCCTATGGTAAATGGAAGCACAGTGAATACTGCAAATATTAAGATAGTTTTACTTTCAGTAAATAAAGTTATCAACTTAAGTGTCTACAATACCCACTTATCATTCTCTGAGGGGATGTTTTTAGTTAGGAATATGTCTCACCTCACCCTGCCCAATATAAACATGGAAGGAGAAGTCTTGCTTTAAAGATATCTGCCCCTACCACTTCACTCTACCAATATTTGCAGTATTGTCTATAGTAAATATGGGGAAGTACAGAAATACTGAGGTAATGCTATTTAGTTATTTTGGGCAAATGACAGTTTTTAAGGGCAAATGGTTTACCAGTGAAAAGTGATCCGCAACTGTTCCCAGTTTGACAAACAGTGGTCACCATTAAAAAGTCACCATTTGTCATCAGTTACTTATACAGTGGCATCTGAAATTTTCATATTTTTCTTATACTTAGAATAGGCATCATCCATGTTGAAATATTAGCAACTGTTTACTTTTTAGTTCTATGGATAATAACTGGTAGGGCCAGGAAATGGGAATTTAAGAGATGCATGAAATTTTCATTCTTTTATAATTGGATGAATATTTCAAGATATTACTTAGTAGGAGGCCTGAAATAAAAGCAGCATTAAACATTTGATTCAGAACAACTGGAAATATGTCCATGAACTTGCCCAAAACAATGGATGAAATCCTGGGCACAAAAGTGTATGGCTGTTCAATAAGGCAAGGATTTCACTCTGTATGTATGATGCTTGATATTACATTTGGCAGTACCAGGAGAAATATTGAAGCGATGGGACCTAATATTACCTTGTCTATCCCACTGATATTCTTCCCCTCCTTTCTTTATCTCTATTTCACTGAAGAATGTTCATCACTGGGATATCCCTGGGATGTCTGAAAACAGGAATATTGATCAGCTACAGTTTGTATAATTTTCTTGGGATAATCTCATCTTAATTTGTCTGAGTTACAGGATCTAAGCCACAAAGGTTCATCTTATCCTATGTAGACAGTTAGTAGAAATTCCATTCCCCTTCAGCCCCCAAAGAGATCTCTTCACAACAACCAATTATTCTGGCTTGGGAAAGGAAGGGCAAATTTCTCTCATAATAGAAATATAATTGCTCTGTTTGACATGGTTCATTATATTTTCTTCTGGCTGAAAGAATTTCTGTTTAGAGTGTAGTACTTGTTTGGAATCTTTTCCCCCCATGAATGTTTTACATAGCACATGTGGAAGTAGGCTTCATTAAGAGGAACCAACTAGTCAGACATATTAAAGGAACATATTAAGTACTCACCAAATTGTATTGCTGAATAGACTGTAGCTATTACTCATATTTACCCAATGCATCTATCATTGCAAATAAAATAATAAAGTTTGGTTTTGGATCAGGTTTCTTGTCTGACAGATCTTGATAAAGGCTGTACATGCATTGTTTAGGGAAAGGATCCAGTTGGGGCTCTATTAATAATGGATATCATCCATCTGTCTCTTGAAAATGAATTTGCATGATCCCATTGTTTCGAACGTTGTGGATAAAGCCTACAGTTGCTATATATAGAAAGAAGGGTTCATCATACCAGATCAGCCTATTGGTTCATGAAATCAGGAATCCTGCTGTACAAGCATCCAATTCTTTGTGTACATTTTAGGACTCCATTCTGATCACTAGGATTTGTTGAGGATTTTAGTGTAATTTAAATGAAAAAGCAGCATGATGGGGCTCTCATTTCCCTCTAGTATATTGGGGTACATCCCTGGAAATGAGTCAAGGACAATACTGTATGCTGCATGTATCCTAAATTGGAATAGAGAAACCTGTGAAAGAGGAGCACCAACCAGCACAAACTGTCAAGTTACATTGATGGTTTTTCTCCATATTTCTTTGAAATCTGTTGTGTGTGTGAGTAAGTAGCTGGAGCCCTTGGGCAGGTTTAACTTGCATGGCAGCAGTTCAGCAGCAGAACAGCTAGCATGTTACTGGCCTTGGCAGCATCACACAGGCCATGTTTTTACCTGCATAAAAAGTTCTTGAACAATTTCTCTGTGTTAGGCACAAATACTGTTTTATCTAGCGTCAAGTCTATACATTTCCTTTTTATTTTATTTTTACTGGTGAACAGAAGGAAAATCTTCACTCCCCATCCCTGCTAGATTTGTCCCCATTGTCTTTATTACCCTATTTTAGGGACACAACAGAATATATGATCTTGTTACTCTGTTGTCTCTGAAGTCTCCACTTAAAATGTCCTGGGAAGATCCCTTCTGTACTCCCAAAAAGGGGTCAAATTCTGGCTCTTTAAAATCAAAGGTTGCTTTGTTATTGGCTTCAAAAAGGCCAAGATTCATCTTTAGGACTTTAGAATATGTGAAGCAAGCAAAGTTTCGGAAGAAGCCAAGTTTTACAGGAGACATTGCTTCCAGCAAACAGGGAAACAATAAATCTGACTTGAAGAGTTATGTTTCCTAGATGAATTGTAAATATTTGTTTTCTTACAGTAATTTTAGATATTGGGGGGTCTCAGTTGGTGGGGTCAAGAGTGAAAGTGCTAAGTATGTTCCATATTTTATCACCTGACTTTGTCACCAGTAACACAAGATATAGAGTTTTATCAGAGTTGGCAGCGATCACTGTTTTAGCTATTGCTAACTATTCTCCTTCTGAGATCTCTCTCTCTCTCTCTCTCTCTCTCTTCCTGATTTATCTCTCTGCAATCATCACTTGGACTGTATTGCATCGCCCATCAGCTCCTCCTCTCTGCCTACATCTCCCCGCCCCATCTATTGGCCTTTCTGTGATTTACAGTCCATCAGGATTGATAACTTCTCCTCTGCTCTCAGCCCTCTTCTCCCTGCCCTCTCCCCTTTCTTCTACTGATACGGTTGTTGATTATATCCATGCTGCACTCTTCTCCACTGTTGACTCTTTTGCTCCTCTCTCCCATTGCAAAGTCTGCGCTGCTAGCATCCAACCCTTGCTCGCTATCAACATCCACTTCCTCTGCTCCTAATCCCATGCTGTGGAGCGTCCCTGGCAGAAATCCTACAACCAGGCTGATGTTCTCCACTACAAATTTATTCTTTCTTCCTTCAGTTCTGCCATCTTCCTAGCTAACAACTCTACTTCTCCAACTTATTTCATTCCCACTCCCACATTTGCAGCTGTCTTGTCACTGCCTTTGTCTCACTGCTTAAACCCTTCCCTCTTCCTGCCTCCATTTCTCTCTCCATGCAGGATCTTGCTGGTTTGTTCCAAGAGAAAACTGACAAATTACGACATAACTTTCTCTGTCCCCTCGGCTCATTTTTCCTTTTACATATCTCTCCTCCTCCTTCCTTTACATGAATGCAAAAGTTTATTTTCTGCTCTTCTGATATAACCCTTATGCTTGTCACAGTGATCTGATCCCGGTACCATTTCCTGATCTTCCTTGCATCTAGTCATATCTCCTCCTTTATTTTTCTCATTAACCTCTCCCTCTTCTATGGCTCTTCCCCTCGCAGGACAAGCATACTTTCATCTTTCCCATCTAAAAACCAAAGCAAAACCCCCAAAATAAAATAAAATACAATAAACACCACTCTTGATTCTTCTTGCCTCTCCAACTAACTTTCCCTCTCCCTTGACCTTTGAATTTCTAAGGTAATTGAATATGTTTTTTTACAATCATTGTTTGAAGTTCCTCTCCTCCAATTCCATCCTAGATGCTCTCCAGTCTGACTTCCTCTCCCTGCACTCGATTGCTCTTGTCAATATCCTTTATCTAGCCAAATTTCAGAACTAGTGCTCTGTTCTCATCCTCCTGAACCAGTCAGCCTCTTTTGGCACTGGTAACCATTGCTTTTCTTCATGAAATCATGTCCTCCCTTTGATTCTTTGACTCTCTCCTCTCTTGGTGCTTTCCCAACCTCTCTGAGCATTCAGTGTATCTTTCCTTATCTGCCTTCCAGCTTTCTCTGGGTTTCACAGGGCTCTGTCCTTGGTCTGCTTCTCTACACCTTATCTCTGGGTAACCTCATCCACAAACAAATTCCACTATCATCTCTATGCTTCTGATTCACAGCTCCAGTCCTGTATATTCTAGTCCTGTCTCCTGTCCAAGCTAAAATCTTGGCCTGTATGTCTGACATCTTCTTGTGTATGCCTAGCTGTCCGCTCAAGAGCAACATAATTAAAACAGAGCTCTTAATCTTTCTCGCCAAGTCTCCCTCCAACCTCCTTTCTTAATCACTGTGGACAACACTACTATCCTGCCTGACACTTAAGCCTCTATTGTGAGCTTCATCTTTGACTAAGACCTCCCACTAGGTCCTCACATTCAGGCTGATTCTTTCTGCATATCATCTCTAAGGTACAGCCTGCTGCAAATATCACTTTTCTTGTCATAGACTCATAGACATTAAGGCCAGAAGGGACCATCATGTCTGACCTCCTGCACACTGCAGGCCACAATACCTCACCCAGCCATTCCTGTAATAGACCCATAACCTCTGGATGAGTTACTGAAGTCCTCAAATCATGATTTAAAGACTTCAAAGTTACAGAAAATCTACCATTCACAGTAGTTTAAACCTGCAAGTGGCCCATGCCCCATGTTGCAGAGAAAGGCAAAAACCCCCAGGGTCTCTGACCTGGGGGGAGATTCCTTCCCAACCCGTAATATGGTGATCAGTTAGACCTGAGCATGTGGGCAAGACCCAGCAGCCAGACACCTGGGAAAGAATTCTCTGTAGTAACTCAGAGCCCTCCCCATCTAGTGTCCGCTCTGTACCTGTTGAAGATATTTGCTGCTAATAGTTGCAGATCGGCTACATGCAATTGTAAGCAGTCTCATCATACCATCCCCTCCACAAACTTATCAGTCTCAGTCTTGAACCCTACTGTGCCCCTTGGAAAACTGTTCCAGAACTTCACATCTCTGATGGTTAGAAACCTTCACCAAATTTCAAGCCTAAATTTATTTATGGCCAATTTATATCTATTTATTCTTGTATCAACATTGGCACTTAACTTAAATAACTCCTCTCCCTCTCTGCTGTTTATCCCTCAGATGTATGTATAGAGAGCAATCATATCTCCCCTCAGCCTTTATGTGGTTAGTCTAAGCAAGCCAAGCTCCTCGTATCTCCTGTCATAAGGTAGGTTTTCCATTCCTCTGATCATCCTCGTAGCCCATCTCTGCACCTGTTCCCATTTGAATTCATCTTTCTTAAACATGGGAGACCAGAATTGCACACGGTATTCCAGATGAGGTCTCATCAGTGCCTTGTATAATGGTACTAACATTTCCCTTGTCTACTGGAAATACCTTGCCTGATGCATCCTAAGAATGGATCAAGTTTTTTTATGGTCACATCACATTAGCGGCTCGTAGTTATCCTGTAATCAACCAATACACCCAGGTCTTTCTCCTTTTCCGCCACTTGCAATTGACAAGTTCCCAGCTTATAGAAATAATTCTTGTTGTTAGTCTGTAAGTGAATGACCTTGCACTTTGTACTATTAAATTCCATCCCATTTCTAGTACTTCAGTTTTCAAGGTTGTCCAGATCTTCTTGTATGATACTCGGTTTTCCTCCATATTGACAATTCCTCCCAACTCTATCTTATTTGCACATTTTATTAGCATGCTCCTGATTTTTGTGACAAGGTCATTAATAAAAATGTTATTTAAAAGTGGTCCCAAGACTGATCCCTGATGAACTCTACTAGTAAGCTCTCTACAGCCTGACAGTTCATCTTGAAGTATGACTCATTGTAGTCTCCACATTAACCAGTTCCTTATCCACCTTTCAATTCTCACATTAATCTCCATCCTCTCCAATTTAACTGTCCTTTGCTTTAACCAGGTCACCCCTTTCTTTGCATCCTCCCATGGGTTCTCTCTTCTTTATCACATCAAACATAAGCTATTTGTCTTCTCACTCCAATCATTTATGGTCTGTCTCCATCCTGCCCCTTTATCTCTCATTGATTATCAAAAAAGGTCAACTTCTATTTCTGATTGGCCAATAATGCATCCATTCTCCACTTGTTAAAATTTCAAACATGCTCCATCATGCTTTCTCCCATTCTGTCTGTCATATTTGCACAAATATGCACAAATAACAGATTCTCCTCCTGCAAAACCCTTAACTCTCCTTTTCCACAGTGCCTACAAAAACTTGACAACGGTTGGGCTGCTGGAGTGCTGAAACCACAGCCTGTCATGCTGAACAATTTTGTCTCATTATTTCATTGTACTCCCTGTCTGTCTGTACCTATGTGTTTTCTCTTCTCTTAAGCTGTAAACTATTTGGGGCAGGGTCTACCTTTTTGTTCTGTATTTGGACAGTGCCTACCACAATGGGGTCCTTATCCTTAACAGGTTCCTGGATACTATGTTAATATAAATAATAACAATAATAAATCTGAGAAAAGTCACTGTGATCGGTTGGATTACGGCCAGAGGTCCCCTGCTTGAGACCTCAGGGTCCTACCACACCCTGTCCAGGAAAGGAGCAGTAGAGAAGTCCTGCAGGGTGCCTAGAGTGGCTGCAGGGAAAGCAGCTAATGAGAGGCTGAAGGGAGTAGCCAGTCAGGGCCATATAAAAGGAGCTGTAGAGCTAGAGATAGTTAGTTGCTGCCTGGAGATGGAGGAGTGTGAGCTGTGTTCAAGACTGCCTGAAGGACCGCAGCACCATAGACAGCTCAGTGCTGACAGGAACGGGGGGAGCAAGAGGGAGCTCCCGACTGGCTTCTGGGACTGAAGATAGAAGAACAGCTGTCACCAGAAAGGGTGAAGAGTCTCCAGGGAGGAAGTCCTGGGGCCATGGTCCCATGCCAGGACCAAGTGACTATTTGAAGGCTAGCCCAGAAAGAGCTGCAGGACTGATTAAGGGATGAGCTTGGGGAGGGCTACAGTGACGTTGCCAATGGAGGGGTACTGGGATAGGCCCCTGTTGGACTGTATACCCAAGAAGGGGTCTGCTTTCACATAGAGACACTGTGTGACTTGCCTGGAGGGCTGAGTCACCAAAACCACCTGAGAAACCGCTGATGGGACACTACAGACTGAGAGAGGAGCAGATGCACACCTGATGGGGATGGGGGGTGCTTGTGAGAGGTTGGTGCCACCTGGTTATAGTCATCTCAGTTTCCCATCTGTAAAATGGGTATATTAGCACTGCCCTACCTCATGGGGTGTTGTATGGATAAATATTTAAAGATTATTAAGTGCGCTGATATTATGGTGCTAGGGAGTTTATAAGTACTTTGATAGATTCATAGATAATTCACAAAGTTTAAAAGTGACTGAATTAATTTAGATAAACTATTCACTGTGATTTTTTTGAAATATTATGAATAACTTTGTTGATTTCTCCTTTTCAATGGATTGAGTGAGAAGTTACCATTGTTGTCTCAGCCTTTGGAACATTAGGATTCTAAATCCTCCTGGAGAACTTCTTAGAGAAAGATTGTGACATCTTGGTCAGGACTCCCAGAATGGTGAGCCTCTGTGCTACCATCATGCAATGATTTTGGGGACCAGTGTGTCACCAGTTTACATATGATACATTGCATGACACCTCTGGGATATATATTATGACAGCGGTGAGTTACTCATGCTGGACTCAAAGTGTGGACTTCTTGGGCTTCTTTAGATCTTTAGCTGATGTAAATCAGTGTAGCTCCACTGAGTTCAGTAGAACTGTGTTAATTTATAGGATATGGCTCCTTAAAGTTATGAATATTGTTTTTGTTTCTTTTTGCTCTTCCTTGTGTGTGTGTGTGTGTGTGTGTGTGTGTGTGTGTGTGTGTTTGAAGGCAAACTACTAGATATATAAAATATGTACATAAAAAATACTAAGCCACAAAACTGAAACAAAGAGAATATAAACACGCAAGGGTAATCTATTTAATAGGCATATATATGATTCTCACCACTGCAAAGCCCATGATGTTAATGTAGTGCCCAGTATCCATAGACCTCAGTGAAATAAGAAAATAATGTAACAGAGATAACACAATTACAAAGCAAGGTAATGCACCCTAATGCAACACCAGAGCTAGAGCTGAGGAAGCTCCTTAACAATAAATAGATATGGTGAGGTAACGTGTGTGAAGCAGCAATATGAGGCACATCACTTGCTACGGATCAGAGGGCAGAGAGCATTCCCAGTGTATGCACTTATGTGTGTGAGTATGCTAGGAAATAACATTGCAATATGATGTTTCCATACTTTAAACTCTAATTTGCTGTCTTGGTGCCGCAAGCGGGTTTAACCTTGAACAGTACTCTGGTGTCAGTTGTCAGTTTGTCTGTGATGCGGGATCGCTATTTATAGCAGCATTTACTGTTTACAAGATAAGCAAAGTCTGTTCTTTAACTTCAATAACAAATGAACCACCTGCCGATAATCATGGGTCTTTTTAGATGAAGATTTTATTGAAAAGAGCAATTATAACTCTCTCATTTTCACTTTTTTTCCCAGCACCTTGAAACCCATTCTCTTCTCACCAGCATTGCTCTTTTGGAACAGTGTAACTCCATTCATTTTAATGGGACATTTGCTGATTTATACCAGAGTAAACTGAGAGCAGAATTTGGCTTATTGTGTAGAGACTATCATATATTTTCTTTCCATTCTGTATTCTAATTACAGCTGTGAATAGGCAATGTTCTCATTTTTTAAACTGCTCCGTGCATGTTAGCGATTGCTGTTTTTTAACATAGTAGCAAACAAGAAAACAATCTATTTTTAAAGAAAAGGTAAATCGCCACATATGTATACGGTAGAATTGAGTCTGTCATTCATTGTCACCAAAAAAAAAAAGCTATATGTCCTGTCACATTAGACTTCGCTGTCAAAACTGACAGGTGAACAGCCCTGAGGATTTCAGGGATAGTAGCTTTCCAAAAGCATTTCAAGGATGCTTACTGGAGAAATGAAAGTGTATTCTTAAGAATACTGTACATTTTCTCCCTCTGTTGTTTTCAACATATCCATAATGAAACACACTCTTAATGTATAAACATTTATATAAAATAAAAGGATGGTAAGTTGCCATGTCTAGGTATTCCTAAATGAATAAATAACATCTAAGGTAGTCGGCAACTTCAGTTTGTGGTTTGTTGCCTTAGGGAGAGACTTTAATGAGTTGATGTGAAGCCTTTTACAGTTTATTGTTGGTGACATTTTGAGGACACATTCTGTTAGTAGAATAAAGAACAATAAAGCTGGGTTATTGTCCTGAATACGGTTTATATGTCCAACAAGTACCAGGCATGTTCTGACAAATGGAAGAAGTAATATAATTCTTCCTTTGGATCGGATGAAAAGGTTTACCTTCAGGAAACCATTTTCAGATGTGCAGTAATAAATTGGTAGTAAATTAACAGACTGTTATGCAGAACCAAGAAGGGTGGGATTTTGTTCTGCATTATACATATTTGAATCTCTCCTATTTATCTCTAGTAGCCTCAAGAGAGTTTTTCTTTTTCCTTTCCCTTCACAGTGATGTGAAGGCTAAGATGAGGAGAATGCAGAAGTTGTTGAATAAAGATGGCTAATTGGCCAAAAATCTCCCTGTTAGCAAAGATTACAAATACATATTGAAATAGTCCACATGTCCTGGTTAGTGAGTAGTTAAGGCATTAATATCTTGTCATGTAATTGGGTAACTTGATTATTCTGATTCCTGAAAAACGTGGGTTGTGTAGTTAGCCAGGAGAAAAAAGCTTTAATAACTAAGAAGTACAAAAATAAATAAATAAATAGGAAAGTACCAGGGAGAAGCCATAATCTTTTGTGATGAAAACTTTTTCTTTTGGGAATTTAGATCTCCTTATCTACCCTAAGCCAAGCCACAGGCACGTTACATACTGCAACTCAATATCCAGCAGCGCAGATAATTAATTTTGTATCTGCTTGCTGGTCAGTAACAGCTACCACATATTGGGTAGCAATATGGACAGGTGACAGAGAAAGTTGATCTCTGGAATTAATTGTTCTCCATAACAGGTTTGTGGCATGAATTGTGTCACTCTTATATTCTGTATCCATTTCCACAGCCAGGGAGGGGATCTCTTTGGCTGGGACTGAACAGGTGCATATCATAATGTTAAGTAACTTCACACAAGGTCTTTTTTAATCAGCTCTACAATAACTGTTGGTATTTAGCAGGTTGCCTGGTCTATACTGAAGAAGGGACAGCGCACCCTTGGTAATGTTCAGTATTGTGATAGGTTTTCACTGGTTGGCAGCTATCACTGGCATTCTGCTGTTCTTCAGGAGGTGTTCTTTGATGGGTGACACCCTACTAGCATTAGCTGGCAGTAGCTTGCCCGTCTAACTCAGGTGTGGTGGCTGAACCAGAACAATCTGCTGAGGTTGTAGAGACCCGTAGGAATGTATATACTGGCCAAACTTCTGTTTTGTGAGTTTCACTTTCATTAAGTTTGACATTTTTGAGATAGAACTGGGAGCTGTGGGCGGCTGTGCCTGCAGATGATCATTGTAAACAAACTGTCTCGCGGGCTGTCAGCGGATTACCCTGATGGGCTGCAGGTTGCCCACCACTGGCCTAGACTGAACATAAATAAATTAAAAGCCAAAGAAAGCAAGAAAGATAAAAGCATTTGTGTTTGGTCTTTATGTTAAGCTAGGAAGCTATATGATTGCTCTGATATCTGTTTGGTTAAAGGGGAACTAAGTCTAATGCGCCTTAGTAGAAGTTTCAAACAAACTAGAGAACAACAAATAAATGAATTAATTTTGATACTAAATGCATCGCTCGAGTTCCAGGTCTCTGAGAATTTTAAGGTGGCAATGAATTTGTTTATCAAGGTGAGATATTGCACCAGCACTATTTTAGTAACTGCTAATTAAAAGTGTTGATATTGGGGCAATGTGGTACATTTTTATGCTGTGATTCTATTCAAGGCCATAGTGATGTTTGCCAGGCCTGGGCAAGGTATAGAAGCAAGCCCTCACTGGCCCCAATACAACGATGCTGCCTTCCAGTCTTGCATCCATGCCACCTCATGGTCCCACTTTCTCTCTATAAGGCCCTGATCCTTTCACCTTCATTTTTTCCTTCACCTTCCTTCCTAATTATGACACTGGTCTTCAGTTTTCTTTCAACCTTCCTTTTCCTCAAGTCACAATTTTTTTCTGCCTCTAGTATTCACTGGCCCCCTCTTTGCCTTAGATTTTGATACCTCCCTTTGCCCCTTTCCCCCCTCCCACTTATTGCTGCCTCTCCTCTGGCTTCCTGGTTTTGCTGTCATAGGAACACAGGACTGGAAGGGACCTCCTGGGTCATCAAGTCTAGTCCCCTGATATCACAGGCAACCCAGTCATATAATCCTGTTCATAAACTTATCAAGCTTCATCTCAAAATGAATTCAGTTGTTTGTCCCTATGACTACTATTGGGAGACTATTCCAGAATCTCACTCCTCTGATGGTTAGAAACCTTCTTCTAATTTCCCGCCTAAATATGTTCATGGCCAGTTTTATACCCATTTGTCCTTGAGCTAACATTATCCTTTAGTTTAAATAGGTCTCCCTCCTGGGTGTTTACATCCCTGATATATTTATAGAGAGCCACTAGATCCCCCCTCAGCCTTTATTTTGCTAGGCACAATAAAAGAAGGATTTTAGGGTCTGTTTATATTGCCCATTAAGCCCTGGATCTGACTCAGGTTTGAGCCCAAGCCCCCTTTCTGTCCAAAGACAAATCACTCTGATTTGAGTCAGCAAGCACTGAGGACCCAGGTCCTAGGATCCTGCTAAGGCTTACAATGCAATGTGGATGTTCAATCATGGACTTGCAAACACTGAGTGCTCCAGTCTGGGTCCCATACACTTGGGCTTAGTTTGCAGTGTACACATACCCTTAGTCTTCTCTTATAAAATGAGCCTTCAATTCTCCTGATCATCTTATTAGCTCTTCTCTACACTGTTCCAGTTTTAATTCATTTTTCTTGAACATGGGTGACCAGAACTGTACACTGTATTCCAGATAAGTTGCCTTGTAAAATGGCATTAATACTTCCCTGTCTCTACTGGTAATATCTTGCCTGATACATCCTAGGATCACATTTGCCTTTTTTGTGGCAGCATCGCATTGGTGGTGCTTATTTATCTTGTCATCAGCTACTGCAACTGAGGTATTTCTCCTCTTCGTTATTTTCAACTCACAAGTCCCCAGTTATTAGCAGAAATTCTTATTATTAGTCCCTAAATGTGTGACTTCGTACTATTAAATTTCATCCCATTTATGTCAAGTATCAGAGAGGTAGCCATGTTAGTCTGGATCTGTAAAAGCAGCAAAGAGTCCTGTGGCACCTTATAGACTAACGGACGTATTGGAGTATGTCATGTCATGCACCCACTAAAGCTCATGCTCCAATACGTCTGTTAGCCTACAAGTGCTTTTACATCCCATTTATATTGCTCTATCCTCCACTTCCCATGTGATGCTGTATCAAATGCTGTATCAAATGCTTTACTGAAGTCCAAATAGATGAAATCAACTAATTTTTTAGACAAGGAAAATGTGGTAATGTTATCAAAGAACAAGATCAAGTGAGTTTGGCATGATCTACCTTCCTATTTGTCTTTCCACAGTCTCAAAATTATTAGGACTATGTAGGATGTGCTGGCTCCATGAATTCTTCCCATAGTGCTTCCCCCCAGCAGATTACCCCTGCTGGCTTTCCTCTGCAGGAGGCATTGACTAGACCTGCTGCTACTATGTTTACTGAAACATATTACGCCAGTGAACAGTCCCATTGATGAGGTACCACCAAGCTTGGACCCCTCACTGAGTTTGGGCAAGTGCGCAGTCTGTTCCCAGTGGAAGTCTGGATTTCATCATATGCAGTTAAACTCCCGAGTTAGTCATCTGGTGCCTGATCCTACCCCATTGAAGCCTATGGAAGTTTGACCATTGACTTTACAATGCTCAGGAGTAACCCCTTATTTCATAAAATTGTTATAATACGTAAATGCAGTGGAAATGTATCCCCATTATAGACCAGCTGCATTTCAAGTTACTGGAGAGGCAGAGCTCCTGTAGTGAGGGAGTGTGGAAGGAGGCACAGGGTTTGGTGAAGTAGTGCAAGGACTGCCTCCCCATGCCACCACTGTGCATGGACAGTACAACTCTTATGGAAAATAACAGTGATGTAAGCCTACATTGGACCACATGATAAACTTGCATCATCTGCACTGTTTCTGGATTTGCATCAAGAAAGTTACACCAGGAAATCTCCATTGTTTCTTCAAAAGGGAGGGGGGGAGTTAATACTTTATAGCTGCACATGTCCAGAACAAGGGGTGTTTACTCATTGAGTAGTTAAATTAGTCAAACAGCTGTTTTCACGCCAGCAAATTCTGAACTAGTCTTGGAGCATGTCGCCCAACAAATCAAATAGGTTGCGTTATCCAATAAATCTGTGGGTATTGGCTGAAGCCTAATTCTGCCGTCCTTGAAATGCTCTGCTGAACTTTTAAGATTTTTTAATAACCTCTCATTATTAAGACTGCTATAATGTTCAGGGTTATGTGTTTGACTATGGAGGGTTAATTTCTTCTCAGGTCAAAGATCAAGAGTTCAGGCAACTGTCACCAGAATGTGAGAGGAGAGGAGGGCTATGGAAACCTTTGAATGACCCACTTAAAGCCTATAGAAAACTTCAGAAGTTATTTATTTAAAGTGTGTCATGCATGCATGCGTATGTGTGTGTGTGAGGGAGAGGGTAATAGATTTTAAGACACTTGCATAAAAAACATGATTGGCTCCTGCCGCTATTTCTTCAATTAGTTATAGGTACAGATTATGAGAATAGTAGGAGAATAATTGAACAGACATTTGCACATATAACAGCCAGTTATATGGCAATTTCTTGCAAAAGCAAATTTTCAGAAAAAAATCTGAGACATAATGTTCAAACTTATTTCCATTACAATCATTAGCAGTGACAAGTTGCATAAGGCCATATCTTTTATTGGAGCAATTTCTGTTGGTGAGAGAAGCAAGCTTCCGAGTCTCACACAGCTCTTCTTCAGGTCTGGGAAAGGTACTCCTAGCACAGGGGTGGGCAAACTTTTTGGCCCAAGAGCCACATCAGTGTTGCGAAACTGTATGGAGGACCAGGTAGGGAAGGCTGCACCGCCCCAAACAGCCTGGCCCTCGCTCCCTATCCACCTCTTCCCACTTCCTATCCCCTGACGTCCCCCCTCAGAACCTCCGATCCTTGCACCTGACTGCCCCCCCCGCGACCCCACCCCAATCCAACCCCCCACTCCCTGTCACCTGACTGCCCTGACCCCTATCCACACCGCCTCCCCTAACCGCCCCCCGGGACCACACCCCCTATCCACACCCCCTTCCCCTGAGAGCCCGCCCCCAGGATTCCCACATCTATCCAACCCCCCCGTTTCCTGTCCCCTGACCACCACCCCCAGAACCTCTGCCCCATGCAACCGCCCCCTGCTCACTGTCCCCTGATTGTCCCCTGGGACTCCCTGCGCCTTATCCACCCCCACCACACTCCCCTTACCAGGCTGCTCAGAGCAGCAGGAGCTTGGAGCCCAGCTGGAGCCAGCCACGCTGCCGGGCAGGAGCAGTGGGCCGGAGCGCTCGCAGCGCACTGTGGCTGCGGGGGTGGGGGGGTGGCATTCTATTCCTTGGGCCAAAAAGTTTGCCCACCCCTGGGCTAGGCCATCATGTCTCATATAAGTCTGCAGGGATTGTATGTTTGTACTTTTAAATATCAGATCATTTTCTGATCTGCATCAAAGTAAATAGAAATAAAATTGTGTCAAAATGATTTTTAAAGGGCTATGTGTGTATCCCCAAAGTAGCAGCACTTCATTAAAACTGTAGGAAAAACCAAAGTTTAAGCGCAGTCTGCCTTCAGTCTGCAAGGCACTTTAAACATGTGCTTAAGCTTTATTGATTTAAATCAGTAACTCTCAAACTTTTTATACTGGTGACCCCTATCATATAGCAAGACTCTGAGTGCGACCCCCCTCTTATAAATTAAAAACACTTTTTTATATATTTAACACCATTATAAATGCTGGAGGCAAAGCGAGGTTTGGGGTGGAGGCTGACAGCTTGCGACCCCCCATGTAATAACCTCACGACCCCCTGAGGGGTCCTGACACCCAGTTTGAGAACCCCTGATTTAAATGGAATGTAAGCCTATGGTTAAATGTTTTGCTGAATTGGGGCCTATAAGAACCTATATAGAATAGACTCAGATCCAGATCTGAATATTGAGAAAAAAAATTATAGTGGTGTCAGTGGTCTCCTTCCCCACCCCCAATTTATTTGTGAGATTAGTGAAGAAAATTCTCTTTCCTTGACCCTTCAGAATTAAGATCTTGATGTTCCCATTTTGCACAGAGGACTTGCTACAGAAAATCTGTCATGCTTGGCCTGCTGTTCAGCCACATCATCTCCTGCAAGAAGCCATGGTTCTGGCAGAACAGAATTGCCAGGGGACAGGGCTCAGACAGGTCTTCCAGAGTTCAGGCCATCCTGCTCTTTCCTCCCTCATCTCATCCAAACATTACATCCTTCTGCCTGTGAAGCTGTACAGAGCTAAGCTTCTGCACTGCAGATGCAGAGGAGAAAGACACAGCAATACAGTGAGCCACCATTCCCCTCCAGCGGCACTCTTGTTTTGATTTATGAATGCTTTGATGAAACAGAAGGGGGCATACCAGAGAGAGCAAGTGATATGCCCCTAATTGTGAGAAAGTGCATCTCTGTGGAGGTGGGGGAGGAAATGAAGTGCTTAATATATGTGGGTCCCTTCTCTCTTTCTCTATGTATGTGTGTGTGTGTGTGTGTGTCTAATATATATATAGACACATACAATATTGACCATGTGGGCAGTGTTCAGACTGAAAGCAATTGGTACAAGAATCAGAATCTAAGATGTGAACAAAATATATCTGTCTCCCCCTTCTGACACCCATGGATCTCTGTAGAATTGCAGTGGAGTGTATTTGTCTGAAAAAAATTGAGGAAATTCCTCTTAGATTTGCAGCCTGTGTGTAGATTTGGGCATTTGGAACAGGCAGACTGCAAAGGAACTAAAACATTGCCACGTACTTATTACCATTAAGAAATCAAGTTATTGCTTATCAGAGGATATGTCTGCACTGTAATTGGGAGTATGCTTCCCAGCACGGGTAGACAGACCCTTGCTACCTCTGCTTAAGTTACTGTGCTAAAAATAGCAATAGTGCATTTGCAGTAGAATGGGTGGTGGGTCAGGCTAGCTACTGGAATACAAACCTACCCGGACTCCCTGGTTACATACTTGGGTGGCTAGTCCGAACTGCCCCAGCTTCACCACTATTTTTAGTGCCCTAGCTCAAGCAAAGTTAGCATGTATCTGTCTACCCATGCTGGGAAGAAAGCACTCTTCCAGCTGCAGTGCAGACATACCCAGAGGTGCTGTTTCAAGACCTGTATTTATCTGAAAAACAAGTTAAAAAATAGGCTGTTCATCTTAATTTCCAATATCGCAAATTTTAGTATGTGCTTCCCCGAATGAAAACACCAGAACTGTTCAACACTGATTCCATCATCTCTTTAGAATCACTTCCTATTGGAGGAGGGCACTTCCTTCAACCTCCATATGCTTGGCCTGGAAAAGTCAGTGATTTGATAGATGTGCCCAGCCAGACTTGTTCAGTTTTCTAACACCAGCCCAACTCTAGACAACAGCCTTTCGGCATGTTTGTGTCTAAAAGGAAATCTGATCTGACAACTCTGCAGTGCAGTTCACATTTTAGAAGAGATCAAAGATCTGCCAAATGCAGGAACCGATTGCAGTCAATATAACTTCAGGGGCATTAAAAATGATCTTGCATCTGTGTGAAGTTTCTGAAAGGCACGTCATTTCCAAATCTGTTAGAGAGTATGCTTGGGAGAATTAAAATGTATATGTATGTTTGAGGCTTGATGAGGAATCACTGGTTTGGGTCATTATATACTGTATTTAAGAGAAGGGGTTGGAGAAGAAAGACACAGTGGAACAATGAGGTCACTGGAGCTACATCACTATACATCAGCTTAGGATGTGGCCCAGAGTATACATCTTTATATGGAATTTCTGTCTTTCATTTCATTTATTCAAAAACTATTTTTCTCAGCTTGCCCTGCCATGGCCACATCCTATACTGGATAGCAGCTTTCCCTTTTGTTGCTGCCCATCATGAATAACAGCTTTATTTGGTGCCAAATGAGATGCCCCAAGTTGTGAGCTTTCCATAAACATACCTGAATTGTTCAATTTCCTTTTTATTGCATAATTTCCATATTGGACCCCTTCTTGTTGATATTCAACTAAAGATTTCATTTGAGTCATTTACAAAAATGCTATGAAACTGTTCCAGTGTAGCCTACCATCAAAAGTAGCAGAAGTGTTCAATTTTTATTTAGGTGTAATAACAAGCACAGCTCACATTTTTGATGGCTATTTCCACAGCCATCTTGCTATAATGAATGGTAAAGGGAAAAATAAAAGAGCAGTAGAAGTTAGTTCCATAAACAAATGTACTCCATATTAGAGGCAGAATGTAATACTGGTTGGTCAACATGGATACACTGGTTTATTTTAATACCTTTTTGTTTTAAGAAGGGGAAAAAAAACTAGCTAACTGTTTCCTTTCTTTTTCTTTCATGACATTGATGTGGATTTCTGAATTGCTGTCCTTTGTCCAAATGACTGGAATTTCATATAACTCCAATAGGTAAGTAAACAAAGTTATCTCAGAATTACTGCAGATCTGATATTGACATCTTTATTTTGAATTTTAAGTTTGTGAGGTGTATAATAGAATAAGAATGAAGATTCTGTATTGTTTCTGTTAAAGTACCATTATTTCAGCTCCATACTGTGTAGCGAGGACTCAGCAGAGAAGTCTAATACCAAAATCTCCAGTCATGGAGGACAGATGCTTCAGATGTTTGGAAAGTCCTGGTAAAAAGATGGTAACTCTCAGGGCTTGATTGAAAAAAAGACCCTCAACTCAATACAAAAAAGCTGCCAGACAAATCTTTCCATAGGCAGATCTGCACAGAGGAACTTCTGCAGAGTCTGGCAGAGACAGCACGGGTAAATCTGAGTTTTCAAAACATTCATGGACACCCATTCCAGTGTCCATTCCGGAAGTCCAGTATTCTCTGGATTATGTTGATGGACCCAAAGGTGAAGTGTTCCTGAGTCATTGTGATTTAGCAAAGATGATCAGAAAATTTAACCCCCCCCTTCAAATAAAAAATTTCAACAGAAATGAGATTTTCTGAAGATTTTCACAGTATTTCCCTCCTTTTCCCAACCAGCTCCAGTATATAGTAATTTACACTGCATATCACTCAGGCAGCAGCGCCCCACAGCTCCATGGCTGTGATGGGTGGGACAGTAATTTGCTGAGGTGAAGCGCACTTCATAGAAACTACAGCAGCTCTGATTCTGGGCAATCTTTTATTGGGTTGCACTGAAAAAAAAAACATAGTCAATGCCCTGTGTGTTTTAGATGATTTATTAGCATAGGAATGGACAAACTGAGATAGTGGCTGGTCCAAATACTGGCCTCAAGTATGCCAATGTATAGATGACCTCACTAGGACTGAGTGTATGCTGGTGTCGCAGACAGCAGAATTTGGCACACTGTGCCAAGGTATGCTAGAGCAACACAGCAGTTATTACATAATATTTTTTTTTTTGGTGTATTTGCCTTTTTTTTTTCTGCACTAGCTAACATTGATACATCAGCTGGCATTGCTAGCAACTGAAGTGCACAAAAGGTGCTAGGAAACAAAGGATATACCATGGAATATTGTGACAGACAAACTCTCAAGGAGCAGTGTAAAAACTGCTAGATGTTAAGTAGATGCATTATTTTGCTGGTTTAGACCACTGGGAAATAAAGCCTCTGTCTGTGTATTTGATATATACCGACAGGCAGAGAGAAAAGGCAAGCATACCATACATGTTCAGGTGTGGTACCGTTATTCAGCAGTGTTTTCCAGCCCTTTTCATGAAAATCTGACATTACCGTACCACAGACTGGAGCAGCAGGAATCACCAGGGAAAGAACAGCTGGATACTTTATTAGGTTTTATGTTGTACATAAGGAGGCCATGTTTTCCACTGTCAGAGTACAAAAGAAAATGAAAGCTCTGGGCATCATTAAAGTCTTGAACGCGTAAGATGTGTCAGCTCTGTTCCCCCAACACCTGCACTGAAAGCTCAGTGTGAGGTCACTTAGAAAACAAAAGCAGATTGTCTTCTATGTTTTAGTTTTTATGCATTAAGTTTCTAGTATGTTTCTGCTAAGACAAGCTTCAAAACTATCGTCTAAGGTACTTCCTTGTACTTTTTGAGTGGGGTAGAAGCTGGGCTAGGGGAGCAGGACCTACTTCCATGTGCCGTGAATTGGAACTGCTCAGAATTTGGATTAAAATAGATATGTTTTGATGCAAAAAGTTGATAGGATCCTATTTTACTATGTTAACTTATTTTACATTGTAATGTCTTTTGGAATGTGACTCAGGCTGTAACTCTTTAGACACATGATTCCTCTCTTACTGTAGCTTTGTGCTTCCTTTACTGGACCATGTTAAGCTATGTGAATTGATGTGGGTCCCTTCCAAGACTAGTGATTGTGAAAGGCCACCCTGCCTTCTAAGAATCATCTAACATCAGAATGGAATGGAAGGGAGACAGACTGACCTTTAAAAACATTTGTGATGGAAATGGGGGCAAATGTCATAAAGCTAAAGTCGAATGATGAGATCCCTGGTAATACAAATGTTTCAGGAGAAAGTAATTTTCCTCATTTTTCTCTCCTACCATCACAACCCCAGTAGGCCAACTATCACAATCTGATGTTTGTTTTTCATATAACAGTGAATGTGTAATATTCTATTTTTCAGGAACACTAAACTTTAAAGAACAAACCACAACAAATGATAGAAACTCAGGAAATTCAGAGTTAAACTTGCAACCCAACCCTTTGGAAATATTGAAAAACACACTGAAAGCATGCCAACTGCTTTAACTTTGCTCCCTTAGATAATCAAGCCTTCCCATCTTTCTTTCTTTGTGGGCAGAAAATAAAAAATGCTCACCACAGAATATTGGTTTAATAATTTCTTTCAAAAATGCATGTTTCTAATGTTAAATATCACTTTGTCACCTTGCTAATCTTTACTGTGCGAGTGCTATAGTTTCATGACCTAGGCAATTGTGTATGTAGAGAGACACTGGTTGAGATTTTACAAGATTCCTAATGGATTTGGATGCTCAGTTCACATGGGTACCTGAAAATCTCAGCTACTACTTCTATATATAATAACACTTGAATCACGTGCATGTGGTATATGGTATACTTTGAAGAGTACCCTTAATATGGAGTGGGGAGTGGGGTGAAACCTTCAATATGCTATTTGTGTAATCTGAAATTTGTAAAAAAAAATTCTTTCTTGTCGAACAAGTGCTGGATGTGGTATATCTGCAGCATTAAAAATAAAACTTTATATTTGTTGTGCTGGCTGATAAAGTAAACTATCTCTGACTATTTGACCAGTTGGCTGAACAGTATGAATCAATTTGATAAATATTTTTAAAATATTAAATACATATTTTTCTGGTATTCAACTACCCTACCTATCAATTTAGGAATGTATAGTACATATTTTATGAAAGAATATGTAGACAAAAAATTTGCTTGATACTTCTCTAAGATGAAAGTGTTTTTTTTAATTTTGTAGAGAAAGTGTTCATCAAACTATTTTCCAAAATTTTGTGTAGTGCCAAGCAGGATAAATGAATTAATCATTAAATATAGAGAAATTGTTAACAAGAATGATAAAATACTTCCTCCTCTGTTTCTGAGCCATATTTATCTTCCTGCATATATCTTATTGCCAATGTAGGGCTGTGGAAAAATAGAATCTTAATTTCAGTACTGATATTTGTTGAGATTCTTGCATATTCTTGCAACATACTTAAAACAATGTATGTTTACAAACTGGACCATTTAGGGGGAGGGAGGGAACTGTTAATTGTGATTCCCATCTAGCAGAACAGAAGCAAGACTCTGAGAAGATAAAGTGTGTGTGATGGGAAAGGGGCAGGAAAGTTGACCATGGAAGAAAAAGAGAGGGGATGGGATTTAGGAGCTAGTGAGTGTGTGATTAGATGATTGAGCCCTTCAGCATTACTAGGCGACTCCTCCCCTTTATTGGAATACTGGTTGAACAATTGGAGAAACCTCGTCTAAGAGAATTTTAGGGAAAATCGTGCTCTGTGGAGAAATGAGAAGTCTACGCATGGAAATTAAGGAGCCAGCAGTAGAAATTACTGTGAGTGTTTATCTTTTTATTGCATTAAAGTTCTGATCAGCTTTTCAAGAAGGTGTTTGAGCCTGCGTGTTCCTCCCAGCATTTCCTTCCATTCAGAATACAACAAAAATGAAATTTTCTTTTGCTTGTAATCTAAATGCAAACAGAATGAGAATTTCCATCACTGTCATTAGAGTGCATGTCGTCTGTTGTCGCAGCACAGCAGTTCAATCCAATAACACTTTTGTAATTGAAGCAGAACACATGAGGTCATTTTACACACGTACAAACTTTTGATTGCTGCGACATTAAACATCAGATAGGAAACCATTTTTTTTCATTGCTGATTCACGTTCTTTATAGTAGCTTTAAGTTGTACTGCACAATGCGTTCTTATGTGCTGAAACCTCCACAATGCACTCCCTCTTTTTAATAATTGTCTACTTACTTTACTCCAGTGTCTTTTATGTTACTTTAAACATTAACTTATGCATTAGAAGAGGCATGCTGAATCCTAATTTGTCATCCAGCATAGAAATGCCCAGAGAGGTACTACTGATTTTTGACTTTCAGCGAGCCCTCTCATCCTTTGTCTCCTTTGCACATTTAATTTTGTTTCATTTTTTTAGATGAAAGTTTAGATGTACTGTTACACAGAACAGTTGTATCCTTAATAAATAATTCATATATGAGGTACCAGAATAGTCATGAAGGATGAAGTCATAGTCAGTCTCAGAATCCTTTCTTAAATGCTAAGTTTTCCTGAGTTGCGTAGGGTTTAGCCACAGAGATCCCTTTGAAAATTCAGTGAAGAAGCTATAATACAGCATCCCTTCAAATTTTGGCCATTTGATTCCTAAAAGGCCATGGAATATCTTACTTTGAGTGAGTGGAAAGCCTCAGTTCCGAAACCCTGTTGGTGGAGTTGCTGTGTATGTGAGTAACCCATTTGGACCAGCAGTGGAAAGCTAGACCAATAATAATAGTGATATCATATGGATAGATACATATAGGCAAGGGGTTGGCAACCTTTCAGAAGTGGTGTGCCGAGTCTTCATTTATTCACTCTAATTTAAGGTTTCACGTGTCAGTAATACATTTTAAAGTTTTTAGAAGGTCTATTTCTATAAGTCTGTAATATATCACTAAACTATTGTTGTATGTAAAGTAAATAAGGTTTTTAAAACATTTAAGAAGCTTCATTTAAAATTAAATTAAAATGCAGAGCTCCCCGAATGGGTGGCCAGGACCCGGGCAGTGTGAGTGCCACTGAAAATCAGCTCGCATGCCAGCTTCAGTACGCATACCATAGGTTGCCTACCCCTGATATAGGCTTTCAATGAGCCCCTAAGTGTACACACACACACACACACATATTTGTGTATGTTTACTTCAGCCTGATCAAAAGCCAATTGCATTCAGTGGGAAAACTCCCATTGTTTGGGTGTCCAGTGGACTTTGGATTGAAATCCTAGTGCAGGATAAGATGGTCTCTTATTTTTCTGCATATAGAAAGAAATGCCTCCCTCTATCTGCTCAAGTATAGGATGACATGGGGAAGAGCAGTGGGGATAGCTGGGGTGTGTGTACAGACATAGGTTTGTTAGTCTTAACAAATTTAGTAATGGAGAGGCTTTATAAATAATTTTGCTAGCTCTATCCTATAATGCTTTATTCTCCTCTATTTCTTCCGTATTACTATTTGCATCAGTATAGCGGGCATCTCTAAACTCCCGCTGTCTGGCATTATTTGTTATGTATTTTATTCATATCTATATATAAGCACTTAATACTTTTCATTATGTTCTCAGGATCAGTAGCAGCAGGTCATCGTCTTAAAGCAGTTGAGCTATCTTATGTCAACCCATAATAGAGAATTTTAATTGCAGATATTGTGTTTTTTCCCCTTTCCAAATTCCTCCACTTTATATTTATTCCAAACATTGTATATTACAGAAAGTAAATACGTTAATGCTCAAAGACCTTTTGTGAGCCTAAGCTCTTAGCGTAGGTTTAAATATCTGGTTAAAATCATGATATGGAAAGCTGGCTTTTCTGATTCCAGTTGAAATTATTGCTGTAGAAAGGCAGTGATGAAATTATTTTCTTGATATTAAGTGATGATCAAGGCTTCCACAACAACAGGGAAAAAAAATGAGAGCATCTACATGAGAGCAACTAGTGTCCAGTGAAAGATTGCATTTAAAACAAATAAACAGAATCTGGGCTTCATTCTACTCTGCAGATGAAACTATTTCTTTTTTCTGCTAAAAAAGCCAACTCACTTGGAAAAATCTGAATAAATGGGGATGTGAACTCTAATGGGAAATACATTTTTATATTGGTATTGAGAGCTATAATATTGTGGTTATATAGTGATCAACTGAGATTCAAAGGACACAGATCATTTCAGATAGATGACATTGTACCTAGAGCCAACAGAAAGCATTTCTTTTGGATACAAACTATAGTAAGCTCTGTGTGAGAAATCCAATATGTCCATTGCAGTGTGTGCTGCACCTACTAATGGTGATTTCCTTAAAGAACCATTATTTGAAATTGATTGTTTATTTCTTAGTTTAAAATACGCATGTAATTAACAAATGAGTATTGAGGCTCTGCTGTACAACATAAAATAACTAGAACCACCATACGAAAATGTTGTTTTAGTGTCAAATGCTCAAAAGTTGCCAGACTTTATTTCTGTAACCAAAACTCCAACTGGCATTTGAGAGACCTGTCACTGAATGAGGATTGCAGTGCACAGTAGGGCCAATGCTAACTGCATCATTTTAAATTTGAGGAAATTCCCTTTCAGATTTTTGAAATGGTGATGTTTCAGCCCTTTAAGAAACCAATGAATCACCCTGGCAAGATACAAAAGTGGGGACAAAGAGACAAAATAATAATGGAAGCTGTGACGGGTCTGGTACCCCAGCACCCCCTGGTGGCGGGGGCGAGCTGGAGCCTAGCGCCTGCCGCTCCCTTGTTCCTCGGCCAGCCCCTGGTAACCGACGAATTACGGCCTACTGGCCAGAGTTCACATAAACACCGAGTCCAACAACCCCTCTTCAGAGCGGCCAAAGTCCCTAGACACCCAACAACCCCCTCTCGGAGCGGGTAGCACGCCTAGCGGCCAGAGTCCAGAGTCCAAGCAGGGCCGAGGCTAGCGCGCAGCGCCATAGGACAAGACACCCCTTCTCGGGTAGGCACGCCGCCTGCCAGAGTCCATAGGCACCCCTTCGAGCGGGTAGCACAGCCTAGCGGCCGGAGTCAGCAGTCAGAGTCCATAGACACCCCTTCCCCCGCTTGGCGGGGATCCGCCCGCAACACGCCGAGCGGTACTGCAGCTTTAAGGCTGTCAGTCTCGACATTCCCCTGGGTCACTTCCTACCCTGTCTAGCCGGACATCGACGTTGTGGGAGCGGTTCCCCTGTGGGTCCCTCCTGGCAGGCGCCCCCCCCCCAGGGTCTCCGGTACGGCCTCTGCTCGGCTGACGCCCCGGTCCAGGCGCACTGGCTCTCCTTCTGCAAGAGCTGACGGTCTACATCCTTCTCCCCCGGTGGTCAGCCCCAACTAAGCAGACCTGCAGGCTTTTATATCGGTCTGCCAGTTGGAGCATGCCCAGCAGAGCTTCCTGGGCGTGGCTTCCTCTGCTATCAAAGCAGGGTTAACCCCCGCTGTCCCAGTGTGGGGCTATCCCGCCCCGTCACAGAAGCATACAGTGATAGAGGTTCTAGTTCTTAAAATGACAATGGCCAAAATGTTGAAACTTGGATGTTAGGGCCTAACAACAAGATTTTTTTGCTATAAGCTGTGGACTTATCAGTTGGAAGTCACAGCGGAGGAGAAAGACTTGGGTGTATTGGTTGATCACATGATGACTATGACCCGCCAGCATGATATGGTTGTGAAAAAAGCTAATGCAATCCTAAAATGCATCAAGCAAGGTATTTCCAGTAGAGATAGGGAAGTGTTAGTCATAATACAAGGCACCAATGAGACCTCATCTGGAATACTGTGTGCAATTCTGGTCTCCCATGTTTGAAAGATGGATTCAAACTGGAACAGGTGCAGAGAAGGAATATTAGGATGATGAGAGGAATGGAAAATCTACCTTATGAGATGAGAGTCAAATAGCTTGACTTGTTTAGCCTAAACAAACGAAGGCTGAGGGGAGATAAGATTGTTCTCTATAAATACATTAGGGGGATAAATACCAGGGAGGGAGAGGAGTTATTTAAATTAAGTGCCGATGTGGACACAAGAACAAATGGATATAAACCAGCCATCAGCAAGTTTAGGCTTGAAATTAGATGATGGTTTCTAACCATCAAAGGATTGAAGTTCCAGAGAAAACAGTGGGGGCAAAAGTCTACCTTGCTTCAAGACTGAACTTGATAAGTTTATAGAGGGCATGGTATGACAGGACTGCCTATAATGGCATGTGTCCCATCTGGGACTGCTAGTAGCAAATATTCCCAACAGTCAGAGGTGGGACATTAGATGGGGGAGGGCTCTGAGTTAGTACAGCAAATTGTTTCCCAGGACTATGGCCAGTGGGTCTTGCCCACATGCTCAGGGTCTAACTAATCACCATATTTGGGGTCGGGAAGGAATTTTCCCCGGGTCAGATTGGCAGAGACCTTGGGGTATTTTTGCCTTCCTCTGCAACGTGAGGCACAGGTCACTTGCAGGTTTAAACAAGTGTAAATGGTGGATTCTCTATATATTGAAGTTTTTAAATTGTGATTTAATGACTTCAGTAACTCAGTGAGAGGTTATGGGTCTATTACAAGAATGGGTGGGTGAGGTTTTGTGGCATGTAACGTGGAGGAGGTCAAATTAGATGATCATGATGGTCCTTTTTGGCCTTAATGTTCATAAACAGGCAGAAAAATCCATATTTAGGGACCTAAAGTGTCCATTGGTGCTGTGGGTGCTCAGCATATCTGAAATTCAGGCCACTTTAGCTATACACAGATAGAGTTTGGTGCCTAATTTTGAGCAGTGAAGTTTAATATTGTTTGGTGAATATCTATAACTTTCAGCTTCAGCATATATTCCGACTCGCACGTTAAAATAATTGGGAGGGTGGTGACAGTGGATGAGATGTGTTCAATTAGAGTCTAAAATGAGGACTGTTCTTTGGCACAAGGGAGAGCAGCAATAGAGGCCAGACTGCTGCCTAGCTACGAAACTCTAGCAAATGCACCAAACACTTCTGCTAACGTATCTTCTTGAAGCAATAGGAAGGCATGACAGCCAGATTGTGGGTGATTTTTCTGTAGTTCATGATGACAAAGTACCCAGTAAAAGGTTATAGTGTGGGAAGGGGAGTTGGTTAGAGGGTTTTATTTCTGCAAATTAGAAGAGAACCTTACAGTGACACTGTCTGAGATACTCTAGGAGCTCATTAAAAAATGGGGAAATGTTTTATAGTGGTTGTGCTAGATGGTTGAGGGCTTCTGTGCATTTGTTTGTGGATAAAGTACCGAACAGATTTTCAGTACCATATGATTTTGATGCACATATGTACATGCATATATAGGTATTTTAATAGCACATGATGCTATTTGCTAGACTGTTATGTAGCATTAGAACATCTGTATTGTAGAACAACAGCGGTGTCCATAACTGAGGTTCAGATTCTGATCTCTTAATCATGTTGCCTTGTACCTTACTCTGTTGAGTATTTCTATTTCTTTTAATGGGGAGTAAGAATGAGAATATCAGAATCTGGATGGGACCTGGCAGAGATGATGCTTCAGGTGGAGTGATAATGTTATGACCAGGAAGTGTGGTGATGCAGTTTTGGAAGAAGCTATATTCCCTCTTAGCTATGACGCGAATCCTGTTTGCTTTCAAGGAAGGGAAAATAAAGTGCCTCAGAATAGAATAGTATGCTAATACATGTCTTGATATCACTAATTTTGGAGGGGAGGAGCTGTAAATCACCTTGTATATGGTTCTGCCAAGGCTAGGTAGGTGCAAATGCCCACATTTAGATGCATGAGATCATCTGGCACAAACCTCTTCCAGCTCTCTCCTCTCACTTCTTGGAAAGAAAAAAAAAAAGAGATAGTTGCTATATAATTGTGTATATTGCACATAGTTGGAGAGTTGGAGCACAGTATTTTAAACATAGTAATAAACTGGTATGGGCTAATAAGTAATAACTGAGATCTTGGCACCTTTCTTATATGAGCAATAAAAAAAGACATTCAACATGAAAAATTAAAGGTATTATGGAGATGTTGGAAGTGATTTTCTGTGTCTTACTGAGGGATTATCAGAGTGATGAAGGATTCCAGCCTTTGAGAACAGGAGATAGTAATTTTCTCTAGTTCTGTGGGAGACACTATGCTTAGCAAAGAAACTGTGTGTAATAAAATCTGAGGCTGAAATATTACCTCTAGCTTCCAGAACTTTATTCCGTTTATTCTCTCAAAGGAATGCTGCACTCAGGTTAACCATTGGAGTACTAAGGCTCACCGTATTTGACAGTTGGCTATAATATATCATCGTGGGATTGATTTGGCAGGGGAGTGGGTGCAAAAGGAGAAAGGTTTCTTGTCTGTGAATTGAATAATTTGAAATGGATAAGTTGCAACACAGAAAAGCATTAGTGTGTGTGTGTGTTGTATGTAAACCACACTTTTTCTCTCTAACATTTAGTTAGACCATTAAATCACTGGTGAGCAGTGTTATACTTTATCCATGTATATGTTCAAGGGTCATACATATGTCAGGCATCTGTACTTGACTTTTGTGACTTTTTTTCCCTTCGTATACTAAAATAATTTATAATGTATACACTCATATTTTAACATCTACTGGAATAAGAGCAAGGATCCTGCATGGATGATGTCAGGATCATGCAGACAACTTGCAAAATGGAATAGTGCACAAAGTGTAATGTTTAATAGGCATGAACTTTGCATGTCTTTGCATGTTCCCTATTTCATGTCTAGCTAAGAATACTTTCTGTGCTTGACTCACTGGATACATGAAAATAGACGGCATTCATTTGAAACAAATATCGTTTATTTATTTCTAACTACCACTTCGTCCTTCCCTTCATTCCATTTCCTTTTGTTCCTCATATTTCCTGTGTAATTTTCTTCTCTTTCCTTTGTTAATTTAGTTAGAAATAGTCCAAAGGGTTTAAAAATAGCATACATTTTTAAGATAGGCTTATTATAGTAATATTTTACTTGTGAGTAACAGCTTTCATCCCAAATGGCACAAAAGCACTTCAGATGCGGCATTCCTAGGGCACTACTGAAATATAACTGCCTCTGGTGCACCAAGCATTGCAAATTACATCCAAGTTTCAGTGGCATTATTTAAAGCTTGAACCAGATCTCATAACTCCATGGAAAGATTTCCATTTATTTCAGTTTCAGGTAAGTTCTTGTGGCGTTATAGGTACTTCATTTAAGTCCTTTCACTTGAATAAGCCATGAGGAACTTGGGTCTATGAACTGAAGCAGGACCATATGGAAAAGAACAGATAAAAACAGATCTTTAGAACAAAATACACAGACATACCAGTTCCTGATCTGCTTCCTCCTTTTCAGATAATCAGTCAGTTGTTCTGATTAATGTCCTCAGCATTTGTTTTCCCTGGAGTATTGTAAGTGAATTACATACAGAACCTGCAGCAGTAGATGAGAGCTGGTTCCAAAATGAATGAAAAGATTTGAAGAAAAATGTCTGCCTTACATACTGCAAGCAAGGTTTTAAGAACATAAGAATGGACATACTGGGTCAGACCCAGTGATGAGCTGCTAAAATCTTAACAACCGGTTCCCTATAAAAAGTTCTGATTTAAGGGGGGGAGCAGGGGAGGGGTCGGGGCAGGGGGAGACATACTCATGGGGCTAGGGGCCCCTGCAGGGCCTGGGGTAAATTGCCCCACTTGCCCACCCCCCCCCCCCCCCCGGCAGCCCTAGAGCTTGCAGCCCCCTCCCCCCTTACCTTGCCGGCAGCTCAAAGCAGCAGGACGACTCCGGAGCTCAGCTGAGCTGCCCAGCTGGTGCCGGTGGCTGGCCACACTGCAGCTGGGGGGAAGTGGGGGAAGGGCCGGGGGAGCCTCAGCCTCCCCAGCTGGGAATCCTGGGAGCAACAGGATGGTCCGGCCCGTGGACCGGAGTTCGTTGCCCACCCCCTGGCCCTTTAACAAGTTCTCCACGGAGGTCTAATTTTAGCACTCCCTGGCCCTTTAACAAGTTCTCCACGGAGGTCTAATTTTAGCAACCGGTTCTTGGGAACCTGTGGGAACTGGCTCCAGCTCATCACTGGTCAGACCAAAGGTCCATCTAGCCCAGTATCCTGTGTTCCGATAGTGGCCAATGCCAGGTGCTTCAGAGGGAATGAACAGAACAGGTAATCATCAAATGATCCATCCCCTGTCACCCATTCCCAGCTTCTGGCAAAGAAAGGCTAGGGACATCATCCTTGCCCATCCTGGCTAAGAGCCATTGATGGACCTATCCTCCATGAATTTATCTAGTTCTTTTTTGAACCCTGTTCTAGTCTTGTCCTTCACAACATCCTCTGGCAAGGAGTTCCATGCTATTTTTAAACCTGCTGCCTATTAATTTCATTTGGTGTCCCCTAATTCTTGTGTTATGAGAAGGAGTAAATAACGTTTTCTTATTTACTTTCTCCAGTCATGATTTTGTAGATCTCTATCATATTCCCCCTTAGTAGTCTCTTTTCCAAGCTGATAAGTCCCAGTCTTATTAACCTCTTCTCATATGGAGGATGTTCCATATGACCTAATCATTTTTGTTTCCCTTTTCTGAACCCTTTCCAATTCCAATATTTTTTTTTAAATTGAGCGACCACATCTGCACACAGTATTCAAGATGTGGGCATACCATGGATTTATATAGAGGCACTATGATATTTTCTGTCTTATTTTCTATCCCTTTCTTAATGATTCCCAACATTCTGTTTACTTTTTTGACTGCCACTCCACACTGAGTGGATGTTTTCAGAGAACTATCCACAATGACGCAAAGATCTCTTTCTTGAGTGGTAACAGCTAATTTAGACCCCGTTGTTTTATATGTATAGTTTGGATTGTGTTTTCCAATGTGCATTACTTTGGCATGTAAGCTGTTCCCAGCTGCTTGCAACTGAATGACACTAGCCCATATCTCCAGTCCCAGACACAACCCTAGGAACCTCCGTCTTGCAGTGTCCAGTTATGCCTGCTGGATGCTGCAAGCTTATATGATTTGTCAATTTAATAAAGAAATTGATATGTACCAGGATTGTTATCCCAAGGGGAGCCTCTGACACATTTCAAACCAAATACGCTGCTTCAGATAGAATAAACAAACAATTTTTTTAAACTATAAAGATAGATTTTAAATGATTATAAGTCAAAATATAACAAGTCAGATTTGGTCAAATGAAGTAAAAGCAAAACACATTCTAAGCTGATCTTAACACTTTCAGTGCCCTTATAAACTTAGATACTTCTCACCACAGGCTTGCTTGTTGGTCTTCAGCCAGGCTCTCCCCTTTGATCAGTGCTTCAGTAGCTTCGTGTGGTGTCTGTAGATGTAGGTGGAAGAAAGAGAAAGCATGGCAAATGACTCTCCCTTTTGTCTTGTCCTTTCTTCTCTCCTGGCTTTGCCCCATCCCGTCCTTGAGAGTCAGGTGAGCATTACTTCATTGCAGTTCCAAACTGACCGAAGGAAGGGGGGTGACTCCCTCGAGAGTCAAACAGATTTTTTTGTTTCTGCCTAGGCCAGCGTCTTTTGTTCCTGTGAGGATGGGCTGGGTTTGTCCCATACTTGCCCTGATGAGGTGTGAACTGCCTCTCTGCTCTTGGAGAGTTTTTGCCTGGGCTTGTTTTAAGACATGAGGTTACATTTTTCAGGTTCATAACTACATACATAAAAATATAACCTATAACATTAATATAACATTACTGTAACAATTACTATGACATCACTATAACAACCATGTTCAGTGCATCATGAGCCTTCTGAAGACACCCAACATGACACCACAATCATTGGATACCACACAATTATTTTATAAAGATGAACATGGGGGTGTAGGGTGTTTCCCCCAAGGTACAGAGCGTCATGGTGACAGACTTGTCAAAGGCTTTCTGAAAATCTAAGTACACTATATCCACTGGATCCTCCTTGACCCCCTCAAATAATTTTAGTAGATTGGTGGGGCATGATTTCCCTTTACAAAAAACATGTTGACTCTTCCCCAACAAATTATGTTCATCTATATTTCTGACAATTTTGTTCTTTACTATAGTTTCAACCAGTTTGCCCAGTACTGAAGTAAGGCTTACTGGCCCGTAATTGCTGGGATCACCTCTGGAGCCCCTTTAAAAATCTGACATCACATTAGCTATCCTCCAGTCATTTAGTACAGAAGCTGATTTAAATGATAGGTTACAGACTACAGTTAATGGTCCTGAAATTTCACATTTGAGTTCCTTCACAACTCTTCGGTTAATACTATCTGGACCTGTTGACTTATCACTGTTTAATTTATCAATTTGTTCCAATACCTGCTCTAATTACACCTCAATCTGGGACAGTTCCTCAGCTTTGTCACCTAAAAAGAATGGCTCAGGTTTGGGAAGCTCCTTCACATCCTTCACATTTTCTCTTGCTTTGTATCTGCATGGTCATTTGTACTTGTTCAAAGTAGTATAAAATGCTAATAAATCAGCATGACAGAGTTTTACATGCACTTTGTGTAGTCATTTACCTAGTCAGAAAGTGAGTGCAAAGTGCAATGGCAGTGGAGAATGTCTCTTTTCTTCACTTAATTTCCAGCACTGCATGGTAGAACTGGTCTAACAATGCTGCCAAACCACCTTGCAATATCAGGTTCTTGGCAATTAAGAGGTGTAGAATAAACAGTATGTTGTCTAGTCCATAACCCTGGACACAAAAGTGGGAAAAAGGGAATTTGTTACAAGAAATTATCTGGGTAATGAAAAAAGGGGTAAAAAACAAGGGTGATGTCATGGTAGGGGGTCTACTGTAGACAACCTAAACAGGAAGATGTGGTGGATGAGGCTGCTTTTTTTTTTTTTAACAATTAACAAAATCAGCTAGCGCAGAGGACTTGGTGGTGATGGGGAACTTCAACTACCCAGCATCTGGTGGGAAAATAATACAGCAGGGCACAGACTATCCAACATATTATTGAAATGCATTGGAGACTTTTTTCTTTTTTTTCCCTATTATTTGAGAAGGTGCAGAAAGCAACCAGAGGAGGCTGTACTAGATTTTGGTTTTAACAATAGCTCACTTCTAGTCCTACATTTCTATGATTCTATACTACAAAGTGAAAAAGAGCAGTGCATTCTTTATGTACAATCCCTTCTGTCATCACTAGATTGGTGTGTGAATGCCATTCATTCAACTCTATTTTCTATGAAATATTCAAAAAAGAAAGTACATTTATTGAAATTCACTGCTTTGCCTTCATGGTAGAAGGTAGCAGCAGAATATTCTTCCTTTAGCCTTGCCGATCCGGTTCTGTGAATCCTGTATTTATAGTGAAGGAAAATCCTCTTCTGAAGATCCCTTTTGTACCAAGAGACCATCCAAATCCAAAGATTTGCTTGTATTCTGAGGGGCAGGGAGGGAAAGGTAGAGTGAAAAGGGGAGACTATTCCTCTTCCAAATATGAGAAGTATAACCTCCTCGGAAGTAGGCATCTAATTGTATTACCCAGTGACATGTAGTACAGTGTTAATGAGGAGGGGTGGGGTGGGAAACATTTTTTAAAGAAATGAGTCAAGTCAGCTAGCTAAAGCACAAAACTAGAGGGGAAGGGAGGAATCTATTCAGCAATGTATAGCGCATCATTGACTCTTGCTCAGTAGATGGTATTCCATTTCTCTTCCAGCAGTGATAGATGTGGATTCTGTACAGATGTCAAAAGGGAGGTGTTAGAGGTGGGGGTAGGGAGTGATACTTCAAAGTAAAGTAGTCCTTAATTTGGATGGTCTCAAAACATGTCCTTGCTCATTGGGAAGATGAGAGATACTTACAGAAAAGGGAAACAACAGCATAAGTTTTGGTGTAAGCCCTTAATAAATGGCATATATTTCCTACATTTAGAGTCAGTAGGGCTTTTGTAGATTAGCTTCTGAAACTTTGTTTAGGTGAAAAAGATTTCTCCACATTGCTTCTACATATATACTGTACAGCATTTAAATCATGAGTAGTAGACATGACACTTTATTGAAGTGAGCACATAATTAAAGTAAAATAGGAAGTAATCTCAGAACTTCTCTTTAGAAAAAAAAACATACTGGTTAGTGTTAATTATAGGAACAAAGTATTGAACCCAGTGAAATCACTTTAATTAAACCTTTCTACAGCTGTCATATCGGAATCATTTATTTATATATTTGCAATGTATTGACTGATTTCAAACCCTTCTGTTTATATCCTTATATTGTGGAAATGCTATTTACATTTTTTTTAAAAGGTCATTGCAGAAGATTATTTTAGTTATAAAATCCTTAAATAGAGCCATATCTAATGAGTTAATATTTCCATAGTACCAGTACTAATCTACAGATGTATTAAGCAATACCAGATATTTTATTTGATAACAGCATTAAGAGCTAAATTGCAGACAAATATAGAGAACATCATGTAAACTGAACTATTTCTTTCCGGTACAAATACCCCCCGGAGGTGGTAGCTGAGAGATGTATATTTTGAGAGTGTGTACTACAGAAACGATAGCTGCCAGCAGTATCTCACTGCAGGGAGAAAATTAAAAGCAAGGGAGGAGAAAAAGTTCATGTGACCCACCCAGAGGCCTGTTGTGCCCATTCACAGTGTTAGCAAAGCTTCATTTCCAGAAGGGGTCATTGTACACCAGTGACAGCCCCTTAAGAGAGAGAGAGAGAAAATGGACAGAATTTAAGAACAACTATGCATTCCATCATGTGTAACATATGCAATAAATACTCTGAATAGTGACTTACCTGTACAGTAAGTAGTGAAGAAAATGTGTATATGTTTGATATAGTATAGTACTTGTTCACTTGTGTGTGCACACGTGCATGGAAGTTGGACGCAGAGAATTTTTAATCTCTTAATCTTTCCCCAGGATCAGTTGTTGTAACAAAGGTTTGGGGATTAACTCATGTGAGCTTCATCTCTAACAAGGGAAAATGGTGTGAACCAGGAAATTCTTCCTCTCCCTCTACCTTCAGTCAAGAGACACGTATAGTACTCTCATAAATGATAGACTGGTGGACTAGGTTGAAGATATATGGTTTGACTGCCGACAAGTATGATTTTAAAATACATTAGATAATCATGTTATCTATTTATAAATAATCTCTTTGTTTTAGGAGTTAAACAAGTCTACCAAAGTGAAGAATGCATCTGATAAAAAGAAGCTTGATCTTTACATTGACAGCATTTATGTGGAATCTGTTAAAAATGCATAATGGCATATCATCATAATTACAAGAGTGATACATATTAGTAAGATACCTCAGTGGTCAGACTTGGTCAGTTTTGTTAACTAATGATTTTAAGACTAGCTTTGCTTATAGATTGGTAATATTTACTAATGTCACAGGCATTGGACATATTGATACAGGGGGGAAAAGCACAATACTTGCCCATATGTACTATATTATTGACTTTTTCAAATAAGTCTACCAGACTAGAGAGAGAGAGTTTTCCTTAGAGTTTTCTTGTAGGTTTCCAGGCAGTGGGTTATAATTATCCAAGTGCTGATTGAGTCAAGTTTTAAGGAGACTCTGGGTGAAATCCTACAATACAATTTTTGCTACTGACTTCAACGGCGCTTATGTTTCAATCTTTGTTTCTATCCCTCAAATCTAAGTAGTGTTAATAAGTGAGTAATTCCAAGAACCTTACTGGGTTGTTAAGTATCATTCCTGGAATTACTCACTTATTAGTCCTTCCTGGATTAAAGGGATAAAAACCAAGCACTGCTTTAATTTTCCACAGATAAATAAGTGATTTATTTTGGCATGAGAATTATAAAGCAACCTATCATTAAATTAAGATCTGGACGGGACCAACCATTAAAAAACTTGAAGATAAAAGTAAGCAGTAACTAGATGATTTGAATAATTATTCACCTCAAGGAATCCAAAAAATATGACCCTAATATATATCATAAGGAGCACTATAAATAAGACAGTGGAAATTTTTATATTTAAAAACTATTAATCCAATGTGGGTCCTTCTTTGTCCCGATCTGCTGGCTGGCCACATACGAAGAGAAGTCTGCTGCTGCCTCTGTGTTAATATATGTGGTCCTTAGCTAACACAGTAGAGAATTATATTGTCAGATGGAGAGATTCCCAAATTCAATCCCTCTAGATGACCAATCAAGAGGATGTCATTATACCACAATTACAGAAGGTCATGTTCAGTCTAATATGGAGTATTGAATCCAATTCTGAAGAACTTAATCCTATGTAGATGCATAAATTCTGGAGGAAGTCTAGAAAAGCATTAGTAAATTGATCCGAATATGATGGGTTGTATCTGTCCTTCCAGAATAAAAACTTTAAACCTGCACTACATTTTGGATGATATGAGGCTATACTGTTTTTTTCTAGTGAATAAATACCTGAATGGTATCTCAAAATCATTGGTCTGGATCTGTTTCAGGAAAGCATGGACATTCTTGGAAATTTGAGTTAAACACCGAGAGGCTCTCTTCCTACCTCATCCAAAGGGTAATGAAAGGTTGGAATTAACAGACTCTGGAAGTCTTGACAGGAGCTATATGATTAGGATTCAAGAAAAAAATACAGACAATGTATTGACTCAAATGTTAGCTTCGTATGAATGAGATTAGATTCTTAACCATGTTTTCTCCCCACCTACACAGGGTTATGCTGATCACCGAATTAAAGATGAATGACATTTTCCCCCCTAAGGCATAATAACCTCCCCCTCCTTTTTTTAAATCTTTCAATGCAGCATTGAGATGGGGGTTATTTGCCTTAACATGCAGGGGTTCTGGCATTTGTTTTGCACCTTAGTCGTGGTCCTTAGTAAAATACAATAGGTGAAAGAATCTTCTGTTCTGCTAAGGATATTTCCAAAAGCTTCTTTATGGAGTTAGTATGATTGTTGTAGAGCTAGAAACAGACTTTTAAAAATACTGGTTATGATGCTGAATACACAGTTAATGTTTTGTATCTGGAAAGCTGATCCTAGTGGGTTGCTGCGTACAACTTAAGTAGCAACAGTGGGTTTTCAACAGGCCTTGCTCAGAGTTGCTGCACACTGTGATTCTTGGCAAGAATTTCAGTTCTGTGCATGCCAAGTGCCTGTTAAAACAAGCAGAAGTTACTGTAGCAGAAGTAAGAGCTCTGATTTATGTTTGCCTATCCATGCTCATAGAAGGAACAAAGAGATCTCACACGGAACACTTTTTGAATCTCTTGCTAGCCTTTTGCCAATTGTATATAATTTAGCAACAAGAAATACTACCATTAATTATTATTGACTTACTTAATACTGAGGGATAAGAGCACAAGCTGTTGGACCCATACCAAACCTATGCAGAGTAGGACAAATTAACAAAAAAACAAAACAAAATTACCAGGGACATGGCATGCTTTTTGAAAGCTGTAGAATGTTGGTATCCCATTCTAAAGTAGTGAAATTCTGTCCTTACACAATTTTAAATGACAGACCAAAAAATATATTAACATACATACATAAATAAACCTGTCAGAGTATTAAACTTGAAAAAAATGTAATTTTTTTAAATGTTATCATTTTTTAATTGCCACTTGTGGGATTTCTTTACTGTTAAGTCATATCATTCAGAGTGGACAATAAAAACTGATCAGTTAACTTCTTGCCATTTTCACATTTTTATATCCCTGTACTGGATACTGTACTTTGAGCAGGGGGTTGGACTAGATGACCTCCTGAGGTCTCTTCCAACCCTAATATTCTATAATTCTACTGTAAAAACCTGCAATATTTGGGCAGAAAATGTTGGAGGGAAAAGATACTCTGTTTCTTTCTTTTAGGTATTTCCACTGGAACTATTTTAAAGTAATTCAATGGAATCATTTCTCTTGGTTCTGGATTTTGTAAAAGCTTGTTTGGACAAAAGATATATTTTGGGCCAAGTTTGACCCAATGCTGTTCCTTTCACTCCCTATATTAGGAAAATACCAGTTATTATAACAGATCAGACCAGCAGTTTATTTAGTCCAGTTTTTGTGTTTGCTAGCAGCCAGAACCATGTGTTTCAGTGGAGAGTACAATATGTGTTCTCATTTGTGCCAGCTCCCTTTGAGGTATCTAATGTCTCACCTGGACCATTGCTGTCTAAACAGTCCGGTTTGCCAGAGAATGAAGGCTGAATGTGACAGTGTTCTTAATTTGATCTAGATGCTGAAACCCTGCACAGAGACATTGACTGATTCCTGCTGATTCACTATGGCAGGTGTGGCTTGTTAATTCCACCCAGGATATAATGCAAGTGGGAACAATTCTTTTCTTTGGGCAGAGAGAACTGGGCTTTTAGGATACAGAGGTTTCTGCAGGGAACACTAGACACAGCCAAGTTAGGGAAGAAAACTTAGTCCAAGGTTCATATTTAGGTTATTGTCTGAGCTACAGATAATGCCAGACTCCAGGAAAGCAGGAAGTTTGGAATAAATGCAGTATGTGTAGATGCTCTCTAAATCAGGCTAACAACTCCAGCTGCATAGACTGTCTCTTGCTCAAATGTGCAAGTAGGGCTGGAGTTCCATGGGGATGCCCACCCCTGCCACACTCACTGGGCACCTATGCAGGGTTAACAATAATCTAGCCTTCTATGTTTTGTAACTGAATCATCAGGTGTAGTCATTTGCATTCATTTGTGCAACCTATTGGGAAATGTTCTCCAAGACAGCTATTTCCACCTCGCCTGTATCCACAACTGATGTATTTGCTTCAACCTACCTTATTTTTATTTATTTTTTATTTGAATTGTTACTTTTCATTTTTAAGTATCAGAGGGGTAGCCGTGTTAGTCTGTATCTGTAAAAGTGACAAAGAGTCCTGTGGCACCTTATAGACTAAGAGAAGTATTGGAGCATAAGCTTTTGTGGATGAATACCCACTTTGTCAGACATCTGTCAGGTATTCTGTCAGATGTCTGACAAAGTGGGTATTCACCCGCGAAAGCTTATGCTCCAATACTTCTCTTAATCTATAAGGTGCCACAGGACTCTGATGCTTTTCATCTTTAGAAACTCAACTAATTATTTTTTGAGGGGAGGGCATGGGGAAGATGGGTGCATATGTTTTGGTACCTTAATTTTCATACATGGTTTAAAATGAATAAGAGATGTGCCCAGACTGTAAAACTTGTATCATGATTCTTAAGTTCCTCAATGTTTAGGGGATCTTCAGGTTCTCCTTGAAAAGGTGCATGGACTTTCTACATAGGTCTGCTAACCAGATTGTGTCCATGGATAAACCTTAGGAATCAGTTCAGAGAATTCTCAAATTTTGATCACTGGGTCTGGAAAACTGGAAGAGTGACTTGCGTGATTTCCAGTAGTCAGCTTTGAGTTGTGCCTCAAATGCAACAAGAGATATTTATGCACTTCCATCCCAGTCCTGAGTGGAATTTGTGAATGCAGAGGTGCCCCAAAATACAAACAAATGGGGAGGAAACAGTTACATTCATACCATGTCAGTTTCTATCATCCTTACTTATGCTGAATAGTACCTTACTCCACAACCCCCTTGAGTTGTGCTGCTCATGGGGGAAAGGTACAGTGCAGCTTGGGTGAGGATGGCAGAGGGTGGCCCACTTTTTAATTTTTAAGCTTCTAAACAAAGTTCTTTTGGGGTTCAATTTTTTGCAGAAGTTTCTGGCTAGTTCCAAATTTATTCCAAATACTTGAGGATAGAAGTGATTGCTACATTAATGTAAATTTAAAAAATAGATTAAATACTTTGCACTTGAAAAACATTCTATTTGTAATCATTCAGAAAGAAGGGGAAGAGTGTTAAAAAAGCATATTTACCAGTGGCGAAAATGGTGAGTTCTTTTTTCATTAAACACCTTACAACATTTTTTGTCAATTTGTTTTATACTTTTTTTTGTTTTGTTTTTTACACCCTTCACATTTTGGTTGGCACACAAATTCAAGGCAAAAATCTTCCTTTATCTTGAAATTCCAAATATGGAAATATTGTGTGGAAGTACCATGACAGTCAACTTCAGCAGTTTTGGGCAATGTATTGCAGACTAGGAAGGAGGAAGGAACAGACAAATGCTATACACGATCATAAAGTGACTAAGTCAGGCAAGGGCAGAAGTGGACAGGGAAGTATGAATTATGGTGCCACCACTGGAAATATAATTTGGAGCTTGGAATAGACCTTGTTGTCTGGCCAGGATAGAATGGAAGATACTTCTATAGTATGAACACAAAAATGTTTGCATGAATTTTTGTCACATATTTGTACAATTGGCTTACCTTTCATCTGTTAGGAAAACTCAGACAGGCAATGTTTTTATTTATTTCTCCATCATAGAGTCTAAGGCCAGAAGGGACCAACAGATTACCAAGTCTGACCTCTTGTATATCACAGGCCACCAGCACCACCCAATATCCACACACTAAACCCACATCCCAAATGAGACCAAAGTATTACAGCCCACAGGACACTAGACTCATGTGTGCCACAGTCCGAAAATAGGAGGGACCGAGGTTCACCAATGCCCTAGGCCCCTGCAATGGTAGGCAAATGATAAAGTGAGAAAGACCCAGATAATCCCATTTCTCCTTTAGAAATATTTCACCCAGTTTGTGCTCTTCATAGTGCTTAGGCTCCTAGAATTAATCATAGAAGTGTGTATTAATCATGGAACTGTGTAGAGGGACCTCGAGAAGCCTTCTAGTTCAGTTCCCTACACTCAAGGCAGGACTGCGTAATAACTAGACCATCCCTGACAGGTGTTTGTCTAACCTCCTTCTTAAAAACTGCCAATGATGGAGATTCTACAACCTCCCTAGGCAATTTATTCCATTGCTTAACCACCCTGACAGTAAGGAAGTTTTTCATAATGTCCAACCTAAACCTCACTTACTGCAATTTAGGCCCATTGCTTCTTGTCCTAGCCTCAGATGCTAAGAAGAACAATCTTTCACCCTCCTTATAACAATCTTTTATGTACTTGAAAATTATTATCATGTCCCCCCTCAATCTTCTCTTCTCCAGACTAAACAACCCAGTATTTTCAATCTTTCCTCATAGGTCAATCTCTAGGGAAAATCGTTTGCTGGTTTCAGTTGTTACACCTCCTATGATTTTGATAGAACTATGAAAGTTTACACCAGCTAAGAATCTGCCCTTCTCCTATATTTATTGATTTTCAAAAGAACCCAAAAGTAAGCTCCCAACCTGGTGTCAGAGTCACAGGGTCTGGTCTGTGCCCCGGCCACCCGGGAGTGATCCTGTGATGGGGTACAGAAACCCTACGTTGGAGAGAAAGGGGTCAAGGCATAGCTCTGGACCCAGGTGACCCCACCCAGCCACATCCGCAAAGCCTGCACAAGCTGGAGGCAGGGCTTTAAAAAGAGGAGCAGAGCCGTTCAGAAGCAGGGAGTGAAAGGGAGCAGATGGCTATTCTGAGAGGAAAGTACCACCCAAGAGCTCATTACTTGGGACCTGACAACACAGATCTGTGCAAATCTACAAAGGAGGGGCAGATGACTGAGTGCAGGATGGAGACCTGATTGCAGTGGAACCCTTGGAAGCTAAAGGAGACTGGGGTAGGAATAGGTCTGGGGTGGCAGCAGCTTAGCGACCCAAGGTGTTGGTTGTAGCTAACCACCATTGGGCCCTGGTCCAGAGCCCAGCGGAAAGGGTGGGCCTGGGATCCCTTACCCCCTGTGAAAGGACATTGCCAAACCAGGTGAGAGACCAGCTGGAAAAGGCCTTGACTGTTCAAGGGCCCAGCTCCCAGTACAGTCTCTGTGCTCCAGCGGGGAGACATTCTGCCAAAATGCTGCCTGATCACTAGGCGGCACTGTCTGTGATTGTGCACCTTCTGCAGACATGTTCAGTGTGCCGGTCCCCAAGTACCACACAGTTCCACAGTGATAGGCCTGTCTCCAAGACTGAGGCTTTGGCACAAGCATCCCCTGTCTCCATGGCTGCCTGTAGCAAATCCAGCCAAACTAGAGTCCTGTGGGAGGCTTCCCCCTCCAAGGTGAAATGCTCTCAGAGAGCATTTACAGCCACACAGGCAGCCTTTTCAAAACAAGGTAACCTTTTTTTTAGTCACCTGGCAAACAGAATGTGGAAGTCCGTGGGTTAGCACAGAGAGGTGAAGGGTAAAACATTCCCTTCTGGTTAGCCCAGAGCTACAGTCAAAAGCTGTAGTGAACCCCATGCTCTGGCTCTGTCTCCCCCTCATTCTCACTTTGTCTCCAGGCGAGAGAGCCCCCAGCTTCCTCCAGAAGTCAACACTTTATCCCCCACCTCACAACTTCCAGTCCTTTGTTCCTGAGCTGGGGGTCTGTTCCCTGCTTCTCTGATGAGAGGTGGAGAAATACATCTCCCTCTGGGTCATTGGTTGCTAGGGATCAATGTCCTGGTGACTGGGTTTTCTATTGTCTTCTTAGATACTCCACTGATATTGGTTCAGCCTCTACTGCTCCTTTGTTTAATGACACATTCAGGCTCAGAAGCTAGGTGACACACATACCTATCTCTCTTAGCCTGCCCCATGAGCAGACTTAGTCCTCCTCCCTCTTCCCATCACCCCAGTAGCAACACAACATATAGGGGAAACAGAGGCACAGACAGGATTCATAAAAATATTTCAGAAAACTCTCACTTCATCACACCTGGTCCATATAGTGCCCTTAATTTTTTATTGTTTTTTTTATTTCAATGGGGGGATCTGCTATGAAATTGATGGCAAGGTATAGCATTGTTTGTTTGTTTTAATATCTTCCCCCATTAAATACAGATCTAAATGTATGTAGTAGTTAAGGGAGATGAGGCAGGAGAATCATTGTTTTGTTGAGGGGAGACTGAGAAGTGAAGAGAAAAACAAGACAAAATGGCCTTCATAACATATAAAACCAGGAACTTTAAATAAAGAAGCACAAAGGAGACAAGAGTTGAAAGCAAAAGATAATAAAGAAAAAGCAGCAGATGGGGATTTTTCAGAACCAAAGTACTAACAGAAATAACAGTGCTTTGTTTTCATGTATTGCATGGCCTTAAATCTGTGTTAGGCTAAAGTGTCCTTTTTATCAGAGCAGTGGGTGTTACAGAGATTATTTCAGTGGCGAGTCTGTGCAAAGATGAATGTGCTCTGTTTCCCTCTGCTGATTAGCACAGTCCCAAATGGCAAGTGTGATAAACCTTAGCCTTTTGATGCCCCTTTTTTTTCCCTTCAACTCAGACTTTGAGATCACAGGGTACATTTTTTCTAACAAGATACTGGCGTTTTCCCCTGAATCCTTCGTAAATCAGACATTTAGAATACTTAAGACTCTGTCCTTATATTTTCTCTGTTTCCATGGAATCTATAGAACGTTTAAAGTATTCCAGGATGCCCTGCCAGCCCATAAAACCATTATCAGATTTTCAGTCTCTTGTGCCTCACTTAGATCTTCTGAGGTATATTGCATTGCTGTTTTCAGCAGAGCAACTCTGCATGAAGAGCTCTTAAATGATGGCTTCTAAACTTCCTATATTCCTTTGATTTCACACTGTGGCTATTTTTGCATCTTACTGACATTTGTAGCTCCCTTGAGGCAAGTGCTACAGCATATACACCATCCACAGTCCCCACAGTTAGATAATCACCAGTTTGGATACCTGAGACTACTCAGAGGCTGAAGTCTGTCTGAAGGGGAAAAAAAAATGCTTAAGAAAGTGTTCTCCTCGAGCCCAATGGAAAGGCATCACAGGAAAGGCTGTATGCCCAGTAATTTTAAATATGTATTTTGCCATTTACTTCAGTGGGTACAGCATTTGGCCCTAAGGACACATGAGCCACAAATCATCTTTGGGTTGTTTGGCATAGCAACACAGCATGATTCAATCAGTAGATTACAATCAATCTCATTGCAAAAGGTGGCACTGGAAAGCTATTAAACCCTATTCATAGAGCTGTATGTTTGTTTTGACATACAACATTTTAATTGTTCATTATTGTAGAGTTCTTTGTTTGTTTTTTTATCTTGATCTGCACTACAACAATAAGCTGCTCATTGTACCTATTGTGACATAGCACGTATGTATGTTAATGCATTGTGCTGTACTAATACAATCTGAGCATTATTTCTATTTGCTTCTCTAACAGAATTTATTTTGCTAATATGAGATAAAAAGGTAAATGGGAGATAGGGTTGTACTGCACTTAACCTTGAATTCCAGTCTAGGTCTATGTCACAAGCTGAAACTGTGCTGGGAAAGTAGAGATGTTGCAGTTCAGGACCATGGTGTCTGGCAGAGAGTTAAGGAGAAGACTGTACAATATGAAATATAGACAAGTTAGGCCAGGCATTAACTACAAGTTTAGGGACTAGTTAATTTTATAATAATATTTGGTTTTATTGTTTCCCTTAGACCTGCTAATGTTTTTTGATGGTTTCGCTTCATATTTGTGAACAGTTTTTATACATATCTTCTTATGCACTTATGCTTAGCACTGTCAGCTCCAATGATATCCTCCCAGAATTTACTAAGGCCTGTGCAGGATTGGCATCCTTATTCTCTTTCTCTTTCACCTTCTGTTCCTTTTTGCTGTGGTGCTGTTTAATCAAATATTAGGGAGATTTTTTTCTTCCCATCCCCAACCCATAGACAAGAAATGTAATAGTTAAATTGAATTGATTTGTACTTTTTTTGCTATTATTTGTAAACATTTAGTGAGTGGATGGCCTCAAATTGATAGAGCAACACTTTGCAAAGTATAAAAACTCCTTTTGAGCTGCCAAAATATCAAACTGCTTAATCTGCTGGACAGTGCCTTTGCCAATCAGATCAAATTGCAGCAGCAAATACAAAGCTATTTTGTGAAAATTAAGATCTTTACCTCACCCCTCATTTTTCCCCATCCTGCAGTATTGTGGATATTTTTATGTTGGGGTCTTAGTATATCTAGGGCATCTTACATCAAGTATCTCATAATGCTTTGCAAACTATATAGGCTCTTATTCCATGACCATCACTTAGGGTACGTCCAGACTACCCGCTGAATCGGTGGGTAGTGATCAATCTATCAGGGATCGATATATCGCGTCTCGTCTAGATGCGATATATCGATCCCTGAACGCGCTCCCGTCGACTCCGAAACTCCACCAGGGCGAGCGGTGGAAGCAGAGTCGATGGGGGAGCTGCGGCTGTCGATCCCACGCCATAAGGATGGGAGGTAAGTCGAAATAAGATATGTCGACTTCAGCTACACTATTCCCATAGCTGAAGTTGTGTATCTTACATCAACACCGCCCCTCCCCCAGTGTAGACCAGGCCTTAGTAGAAGCTCAACCCCTCTCCCTTTGAATGGGACTTTGGGGATGTTACTGTAGTAAGGCTTAGGTCACTCTAATCTCTTTGTGAAATGAGCTGTACGGTTGCTGAGAAAATGTTTGTCTTCTGTGCCTCTGAGTCTGACTCTTAACATTGACAAGTAACTTGGGGATATAGACCAATGGAGAGTTTTGAAAACGAGGATTGAACCCTTGAATGTGACCCAGTTTTCAACACCTGCGAAGAGAGTGGAGCACAATGGTGATGGGCTCTGGGGAACAACAGTTGCAGTTTTTATTAGGTTGGAGGCTTAATTCCTAGATAATCCTTTGAAACCTGGTGAGAAAGGTAACACCGTTATAGGCACTACAGCAGCACAGGTAAAGCACTGTAGTGCCATAGTGAAGATGCCTCCCACAGAGACAGAAGGGATTTTTGTGTTGCTATATGGAATTCCCCCACCCTCAACAGCGGTACTAGGTCAACAGAAGCATTCTTTTGTGTAACTAGTGCATCTACGTTGGGGGGTTAGATTGGCATAGCTATGGTGTTTCACACCCTTGGGCAATGCAGCTGTAAGTGTAGATGAGGCGTAAGTGTTATGAGACACAGACAAGCTATGATAGTGGTTCTCAATTAGGGGTATGCCTGCTCCAGGGGGCATGCAGAGGTCTTCCAGGAGGTACATCAACTCATCTAGATATTTGCCTGGTTTTACAACAGGCTACATAAAAAGCACTAGTGCAGTCAGTACAAACTAAAATTTCATATAGACAATGACTTGTTTGTACTACTCTATATACTATACACTGAAATGTAAGTACAATATTTATATTCCAATTGATTTATTTTATAAATATATGGTGAAAATGAGAAAGTCAGCAACTTTTCAGTAATAGTGTGTTGTGGCATTTTTTTGTATTTTTAGTCCGATTTTATAAGCAAGTAGTTTTTAAGTGAGGTGAAACTTGGGGGTATGAAAGACAAATCAGACTCCTGAAAAGGGTAAAGTAGTCTGGAAAGGTTTAGAGCCACTGGGCTAAGGGACTTGAGTGAGATCATCCATGGAGTTCTACCTCCCTGTCACTTGCCCTAAATGCTCTGCTGGACAAGGGAGGGATGATTTGAGCATTGACCTGCTAAACCCAGGGTTGTGAGTTCAGTCTTTGAGGGGGCCATTTAGGGAACTGGGGTAAAAATCTGTCTGGGGATTGGTCCTGCTTTGAGTAGGGGGTTGGACTAGATGACCTCCTGAGGTACCTTCCAACCCTGATATTCTATATGTCTGTTTTTGATCTCCATTGGATTGAAACAGATGAAATTCTATTTTGCAGTAGAATAGCTCCTGATTTACACTGGTCCAAATGTGATCAGAATGAGGCTGGCATTTACTAAGATAAAAAGAAAAAGCAATAGAAAATTGAGCTGATAAAATAAGACTGTATGTCTACATTCTTTGCATGATAAACCACATGCAAGTTTCACATATGAGCAGAACCCTCCTAATCAAGTACGTGTTATAGGGATCAATAAGATTACCCATATACCAGGATAGAAATCTTGGCCCCACTGAAGTCAATGGGAGTTTTGCCATGACTTCGGTGGGGCTAGGATTTCACACCAGGTTTCTACTTTCTGTAGTAACATTCTGTATGTTTGGACACTGACCTAGACCATTCCAGTATTATCCGGAATTAGCTCCTGCTACTTAAACATTTATAACATTTGTCAAAGTCAAACAACAAATTATTCTTAAACTCTCTCTATTTATACTGTATGTTACTTAGTTTTATCTTTTTTCCCCCCAGTAGCCAGTGGATTACTGGCAAAGATAGCTATAAAATAAGCCAATTCAACAGTAATAGCATAACACACTCTACAGCACCCAGCACAGTTTTTCTATGCATTTGATATTTTTATAAGGGACGAAATAGGGCTGTTTTACAAAACTATAGGACACAAGCCGGGTTCCTTTCACGTTTATGGTAGATATGTTTATAGATGATCTTTCTTGCTGTACTGAGAATAAATGCCAAGTTCCAGCTTGAGCTGAGAAAGAATGATGTTTCTTAAGTACTTTATCACAGCTCTTCAATTTGTGGCCTTTTACAGCCACCGTAAATTGACTGTAAATCAGGAAAAGACCTTAATATGCCAATGGAAACTGCAAAAATCTGCCTGAAAGAGCAAAGTTCCCCAAAAGTAACTTAAATGGAAAAGGGATTTAGCATTTTTAAATCAGTGTTTGAAGTGTGGAATGCAGAGTCAGCTCATGGCTTGGTACCGACACTTTTTAGAGTGATCCAAAAGAATTAGCTATTAGAACTAAGTGTTGCTAGGATTCAAGTTCTTTTCCTGATGATCTCATCAAGCCTTATCAATTACACAGCTTTCTCACTGCCTAATTTCTTTCAATGACCCTGTTTTATTTCATTCAGACTAATTTTCCAATTTTCATTTTGTAAAGTGAGCAGTTTTACAACATCTCAAATGTAACTTCTATATGAATTCCATGAAGTACTAGTTAATTTCAGCTAGATACCTCCTTGGTGAAATCTTTTCAGCTCCTTGATTGTTTTACAGCTCCAGATTGTTTATTGTGGTTTTATAATAGGGAATACACTATAGGTAGAAGGAAAAGGGTTTTGAAAAATTGAGTGTGGTGGAGATGTCTAGTTTGAAGGGGTAGTCTAAAGGTACACTCACCTCTTGGGTGTACCAGAGCAGCAGCGGGAGGTAGCACAGTCGTTTTCTCATTCCCCATTATCCCCTACAGGCTGCCAGCTAACCTTGGAGGGTCTTCAGTGGCTTGGCCATCTGGCAATTCACTATGTCTGAATGAACTCCTTCCAGGTATTAGAGAGTCCAATACATCAACAGTCTATTTGCATTCACTAGAGTGTTCGCTCCAAATCTGGGCCCTTTAAATTCAGCTCTTTGTTAGGCTTCCAAAATAAGCTCTGTCTCATTTTGGGTTTTAGGCAAATTTACCTGTGGCCAGTAGCAGAACCTGGATCCACCCACTACTCTGGGTTCCAATCCAGAGACCCTATGATCAGCAGCCACATACCATTTGATTAAATTTGTTACTGCTTCTTACCTGGGCTGCTTCGTTCCTGGTCCCTTTTAGCTTCACCCTTATCTCCGGGTCAAGGTTCTTAGTCCTCTCTCTCCCTGCAAACCTAGCTAGACAAATGCAGCCAGAAACAAACTCTGGCTATCTCTTGAGTTCCTTTTGCCAGAGAGGACAACCCTGCCTGGCCCCTCTGATCACAGCCATGAACTGACCTGCTAAGGACAGGCAGCTCCTTTAATCTGGGCCAACAGGGCCCTGATTGGCTGTTACTAACCCCTTTAGCCGTTGGAGGACTGGGTCTCGGTGGTTTCCAAAATAGTCACTGTGTAAACTCTTCTCTGAGCAATCTTGGAGGACTACCTTTACTGCTGAGGCCTAATACATCCTGTCTCAGGTAGCTATAGAGTATAACATTTTTTCTTTGACCTGCTTAATCCAGAGCATATAAAATGGGGACAAGTGGAAAGAAACAGTGTGAAGTCAAACACATGAAGTCCTTCACTTCAAAATAATTATGTAAAAAATGATGTATCAAAATAAAATGAGCTAATAATTCACATATGCTAATATATCTGTAAAACATAAGAGAAAACATTAGCTTCTCTGTAAAATGAGTGGAGTAGAGGCACTTGAATCTGTCAGTTTTCCTAGATCTTGTCATCTGCACTTACAAAATTAAATTGGAATAAAAATAAAAAATCTACAGTGTTACAGGGTACAGATTTCTTCTGCAGAGCCAACCTGTTAGTAAGTGTTGGAGTCCTCCATGGAGATGCTCAACAATTCCTTCTGATTATGACAGAATTGGCTTGTTAACTCCAGCCACAAAGCAGGGTGATATGAGTGGGTCTTTGGAAAAAGTAGACCTGGGCTGGAAGGGGTAAGTTTGGACTCAGTACAGCAAGTATAGATTCTGTTCCATACATAGAAACATGAAAGTTTATTTGTATTGCATTAAGGCTGAATGCTGCATTGCTCAAACACCTTGATTTAATGAGATAAGGGCATGAAAGCACCATTCAAAGTAACTGTGACACAGATTGTATTTGTGTGCATGATTTCCAGGTTGACTGCACAAACATTTTTGTCCTAATTCAGTGGCTTGACAGCTTATGACTTGCTTAGCAAAGTCATAGTTCAAAGACCTAATCAATGGGACAAAAAAGGACACATGATATTTCAATAATAACATGGAATAATTATTTCCTTTAACTTCCAACATAGTCTTCAAAAATGGCATAGCAGATCTGGATGTGTTCTAATGTTGCCTGAATGTGTATAGTAGGGATATTGTAAAATCACTGCCTTCTATTAAACTGATGAAGTTTTTAGGGGTAGATGAATTACTTTGGGGACTTTTCTGACTGTAGTTCTGTGTATCATATCAGTCTTAGTCCACCTAACTGTGACTTCCTCTATCATACCTTTTCTTGTCCTATCCCTTATGATGGCTGCTGATGGGGCATGATGTAGCTTGTGATGATTCAGCATTTGTAAATAACCCAGAAATTACATAGGATATTCAGAAAGTAATTTAAAGTATTTGGCCAGCTACAAGTACACCCCTACCCCGTTATAACGCCACCCAATATAACATGAATTTGGATATAATGATGTAAAGCAGCGCTCTGGGGGGGCAGATCAAATCAAGTTTGATATAACGCGGTTTCACCTATAATGCGGTAAGATTCATTGGCTCCCAAGGACAGCGTTATATCGAGGTAGAGGTGTAGATACCTTGTTAGTACTGTATTGAGTGGCCTCCTTCCTTTCCATTTCCTGTCATATGTCACTGGTACATGCTTCAAGTTAATCTCTTTCTCTCTGGTCTGTTGCCTGGTTCAAAGCTTCTTTTGTGTATGTGCATTTCCAATTATAATAGTACATACATTTTATACACCATTTTAATCACATGAAAGTCTGCATTAGTCTTTTAATTATTAATAAGGTGAAATCTATTGATTTCTTTCAGTTGTTCGAACATGAATCTGGCCTAATCCCGCCTCAGGCTTGAAGGGCACTGAGATGAACAGCAAATCCTTGAGCTAAACATTAATTTCATGGGATTTAAAATGTGTGTCAGTGGGGGACGGTGGGGTGTCTTTTTGTTTCTCCTGAAGGGGTCTTTTATTTTGCCTTCTTTTTACCTTTCTCAAATCTAAATACATTTTGGAAACTAAATTGTGTTTGTCACAAGAAAGGATGCTGATGAAAATCAGTCAGAACTTTGCAAGAAGGAAGCAGAGTAGTTTGGAATCTGCTAAAGTAAATGACTGGTTGTTTAAGCCTACTCAATTTAGGTGCATTTCTTTATATAGCTAATGAAAATAGACTTGTGGTGCATAAATTTGCACTATTGAATCTGAGAAGTCATAAAACTGGTAAACCATTCTGGCTATGTTGAGTATACCACAAAATGAAAAAAGTGGTAAATAATACGATAGTGTGTGTGTGTGTGTGTATGGGTCATCCTGCGATTAATGTCAAATGTTATCTTTTGTGTGAAGGACCCTGTTCACTAAAGCCACTGTCTCAGCTGCAAATTTGTGGTTTGATGCAATTGACATGGTTTGTCTTTTTTAATTGATCTGATCCTCCTTGTTCTGTACATATGACCCTAATTACTAAAAATTGGCATCCATCCCTCCTACTGTAGTCAACTGATTTGACTATTCTCCATTTTTCTTTATCAATCTAATTTTCTTTGTTGTTAACACAGAAGCTCTTTCATGCTGTATTAATAGAAAATCTGCTTTCTGAGATCCCAAACAAACAAAAAAAACCCCACAACCTCCAGCAAGCCATTTCTAATTTAAAAAAAAATGATAAAAATATGCATTAACAAGAAATGAGACATGATTGGTTTGATGCTAATTTGATGCCATCCTAGGTGTGTTTCTTGAAATCAGTGTCAGACCTTTAAGCTTTGTTCCATTCTCTTCAGAATTTCTAATCTCTCTGAACAGAGCCTTTCCAACTGCTTAGATCCCCTGTTCTTGGGAACTTCATTTCCAAAATGATATAACCGTTTCAGAAAACATCCATGAATATAACAGGTTCAAAGGGGCAAGTATCAGCACCTCAGTTGTGCCATGGAAGACAATACCCATCTTCTCTGAAGAGGAATAGTGTTTTTTCCATGCTGCCACTAAAGGGAAACCTCCTTTGGGACCTTGTTAGATGCTTTCATGTGAAGACCATTTGACCCACTTATGATTAGTGAGCAGGCTTAGAAGGCAGTAGTTGTTGGGGGATGCCTTTGGCTGATATCCTCCCCCTTTCTGTAGTAGGAGAAAATCCTCAGTGGAATATATTATGGATAATAATGGGGCAAAAATGTCAGTTAAAAGGAGGATGACGGATGGAGCTCCTATTTTTAAAAAAATCTACAATAGGTGTACTTCCTTATTCACTGCAATGAAAGGAGTATTAGGCATTAGGATAACTTTTGAAGTAGTTTCTTTTTTTTAACGAATAAAATCTGTTCTGTCATTTTCAGAAATGCTGTGAATGACTATCATGTAATACACACATGCAAATTTATGGCAAAATGTATCATTGTTTTTCACATAATGAATCTCATACTTTTCCATGCTTATAGTTGTATTCTTTTGACACAATATATAGTAGTTCCTACATTTTCAGACCTATTCACTAATTTTCTGTGTCTTGGGATTGCGGTGCCCAGGTTAAGACACTTTGTGTCTAATGGTCAAAAGGGTTGAGAATCCACCATAACCCCCTCATTTTTTTCCATAACACAGTGATGCTAAACATCACAGGGTTTTTATGGGCATCAGAATTACGTGATTTCAATTTCATCATGATCTGTGTCAGTGAAAACCAATGTTGATGTAGATTTTCTTTTCCTGAACAACTCTGAACAGGCAACAAAATAACACACTCAGGAGTGATATGGGGGATACTGAAGGAGCCCTAGTGCCTGATATACAAACTCAGCAACAAGGGAAAGCTACTGATTAAATATTTTACGATTTTATCCTTCCATTGGGATTTCCTGTAAAAATTTACTATAGCCAGAGTAGTGAATTTGAGAATTAACTGTTCTACAGAGTTTGGGAAGGTTTCTGGCTCCTGCTCCAACTTCTATACACCACTGTGGTGGTGCATATGGACTGTATATGAGAGTCACAAGGATAGATCCCAGGGCTGCTCTGATTTCAGCCCTGAATCAGCCTAAAATTTGGCAGCTGTACAAGTGATGTAAAGACGACTGTGCCTCCACTCCTCTGCACTTTTCCTCTGACCACCAGTGATATATTGTGTTTCTGTGTTCTTCCTCTCAGGAGATGCAGCAAAGGAGTTAGCCCTTTGTGAATATAAGGAGATATAAAGCTCCAGTTCTCCACTGCTTACTATCCACAAGGATACCCAGCTAAAAGATTTAATAGAATGCTGTTACCAATGTTACCAACATTGATTCAGGAACAAATGCCATCTTGGAAGGACTATCAAAACTAAATTTACCTATTTTTAACTACACTGAGCGTGAAACACCTGATTATTCTACATTTTTTTCCCATATGGGTGGTCTTTAATGTTACTCGTAGTTAACCTCTATGAATTCATACAGAACAATGAACTAATAGTCACATCAAATATGGCGATCAATGGAAAGGACAGTTGGAGAGAGGTTATGAAATTCCTATGACAAACAGTAGAAAATCACTTACAAGAAGGGAGTTTTGCACTTAGAAAGCTATTTGAACATTGGAGTCTCCAATCATATTTGGGGGCATGATGTTTATTGAGAAAACAGGAAACATCTGTAAAAGGTGAAAACCCAAAGGGGAATGGGTGTGAGTGAAGTACTTCACCAGAATCTTCTAATTGCTTGTGACTGTCTTCCAAATAAGAGTGTAGCTGAAATACCAACCCAAAGGGATAAAATTTGACCACGGAAGCAAAGCAGAGAAGATACCAGGCTTGAGAAATCCAGTGGGATGCCAGAGGAAGACATCTGTAGCTGAATACAGACACTGCCTTTAGGAGATTATCCTGAAAATTGATTACAGCAGCCATGAGAGAGCAAATGCCAGATGCTGCCCCAGCCCATAGGGAACCAGCTATCCATGATGAGTCACCAGAGATGGCAGGGCTAGAAGAAAGGGACATTCATGGAAGGTGTCTCTATTGCAAATGAAGGTGTGATTGCAGAATTACCTTAATCTAGCTAGTGCAGGTAACAACCTAAGTACATACTCAGGGTCCCTGGTAAGCTTGTATTAGGATAGTTAGCCTGCATCAAATCCCCTGCTAGCATATTGGTCACTAATAGCATTGTGAGATATGTGTATTAATGCTATTTGAGGAATTATATATACCTACTGGTTACACTTTGAAGTATGTAACCAAATAAAGGGAGAACCATTTTTTTCCCAGACAGGAAGGAAGGTAGTTTTCTCTGTCAAATGTAAATTGAGGCTGGTAAAGCCAACACAAAGGAAGCCCTATTTGCATGTAGAGTCAATGGGAAAAACAGGTTGACAAGGGACAGGTGAACTCAACATGGCACCAGCACACTGAAGAACAAGCAACGGGGGAGAAGAGTTTGATCTGGGGTTGCACACCAAAAAAATACATTTCAAAGGTTTATTGGATAGTAAAAGGAAGGGAAAATAACCATTTTCTTATCCATTTCACTGAGGAACACCCTTGGAGGAGGGATGTGTGATTCATTAAGGAATAGATCCTAGATTCACTGAAATCCAGCAAGCATCTCAGAAAGACTTGAAGGGTGAGAACCTTCTTTAAACAAGGGTCGTAGTCTATTAACTTAAGTCCTATTCTCTAGAAAGTGTTATACTTGTGCATTTGGAACCATTTTTCCATTATTCTTACTCAATGCTCATTCGAATCAGTGAATTTCTGTTCTTTGGTAATAAATTTATATTTGTTTTCACTATAAGTAGATTACAGTGCTGTGTTGACATACAATCCTGAGTTGTAACCTTTTAGCTGTGTGTTGTATGCTGTCTCTTTGAGAAGCAGCTTGCCTGGTCATTTCTGTGAGTGTCCAGTCACAGGGTGGATGTTACATGGGAATGCTCTACAAAGGGGCTGGGGTATTGTGGTGCAGTTAAGAAAACCTGCAAAGCAAAATAGGACTGAGAGAGTCCTGAGGAGAGTGGTTGAAAGGCCAGTGCTGTAAAAAAAGCTGAAACCCAGCTACCACAAGATCAACTCCTTCATATTGAAGGTAGGGGAGTAACAAGGTAACACTCAATTCTGGGCATCCTGAGCAAGTGTCATGCCAGGATTCTAGGTCTAAAATATTATAGTTGTTCTTAAAACATGTTTTAATTTATTTGTTAATTGTATATTTTTGGGGTGGGAGGGTGTTAAAAATAATGTGTTTTTATATTTCAAAGATGGGAATTCTATAAAGAAAGAAAGTGATTCAAGGTTAGAATAAATGAGAATATTTTTGGTTTTGATGCTTAAATAAGTAGAGTACGGTGATATGAATATCTTCAGAACACATTGCAAACTGTGTCATGTTAAGCATTTTGTTCCCACGTAAGTTAACTTGGGTTGTTGTTAGAGTTCCAAACTAGACAATTATGGAAACTGTTCATTGTAGTTCCCGCCTAACAGACCAGCACCAGCAGTGCCACACTGGGAAGCATGAGAATGGGAAGCAGAAAAAGCTGAACCAGGAAGAGAAGGGCTAATGAGAGTGTGGGAGATGACTAGGCCTTTTTTTCCATGACTGGGGGAATTTTCCCCTTTCCTTGCAAAACAGTTGAACAGTCAGAGTAGCCCAGTCCAAACAGATGTGGAGGGCGAATCAAGGTTCAAGAGTTCTCTACAGAAAAGAGCAGTCTGGTGAGGGACGTTAAGAAGGCAACAGGAAAAATTACCACAAATGACTGTCAAGTATGAGAGGGGTAGCCGTGTTAGTCTGGATCTGTAAAAGCAGCAAAGAATCCTGTGGCACCTTATAGACTAACAGACGTATTGAAGCACGAGCTTTCGTGGGTGAATATCCACTTCGTCGGATGCACGTATTCACCCACGAAAGCTCATGCTCCAATACGTCTGTTAGTCTATAAGGTGCCACAGGACTCTTTGCTGCTTTCACAAATAACTGTTTCAGTTCTATTGCAATAATGTTCTGTTCAGATTCTCAAATATATTTTTTCTATGTCTGTATGTTCCTCCCAACTCACCCTTCCATTCTCCACCTATTATTACAAAAGCATACCTATAAGCATTTCAATAGCAGCAGTTGCAGAAAAGTTCTAGACATCAGGGTTCCATGGATGAAATCAGTTATTTTCAGATTACTCCAGTATATGCTTGAGAATGGCATCCTTCACCCCGGAGCAATACTGTTAAGATGACCTAACTCCTGGTGTAGACATCACTAGGTTGATGAAAGAATTCTTCCATCGACTCAGCTACTGGCTCTTGGGGAGGTGGATTAACTAAGCTGTTGGCGTAGGTAGTATCTATACTGAAGCGCTACAGCAGCACAGCTGCAGCACTGCAGTTGTGCTGCTGTAAGTATTTCAAGTGTAGACAAGCCCTAACTAAGTCATTTTTGATGATAGTAATGTTCTTAGTGAATGTCTTTTTATCACTGCCACAGTTCAAGGCAACTGCACCTGTATTTCCCCTCCATGGTTGAGCAAGGGCATCACTCTTGGCTTTCAGCTCCCAGCTGTTTGTTTCTTTTGGGTGGAGACACATCTCTCTCCCTTCTGACTTGGGTATTCTGAGGCTGGACAGTTCCCTTGCCTTCACTGTGCATTTCCCAGCAAAGACAGGTTGCCCTACGACACCTGCTTGATTTCTCTTCAGAGATTTGCTACAGTTATAAGTTACTACACACATTTCTAAGCATGCCTGGTTTATTCTTAAGATAAAAAGCATTACAGAGAAAACATTAATAAAAATTAGAGAACTTACACACATGCTAATAAGCTTACCAGAGTTCATCCCAGCTTTCTTGTGAGCTCTGGCAATACCCCACCCTACAGGCATCCTTGTAGTTACAAGTTCAATAGAGCTTTAGCTCAAAACAAGCACACTCATAACATGTTCAGTTTCGTTTTTATAGAGTTCAGGGGTCTTTTGAGCTGGAGTTTCCAGAAGCAGGTAGTTAGCATACAAAGGATTTCTCTCCCCAGGGCATGTCTTCAAAAGGTTGGCTTTAATGGAAGAGAATTTTCATTCCCCTCACCTCAAAGTATTTCCTAGGGAAATCCACATTACACTTATTGTTCTAAAAAGACCTTTGAACTTCCAGAAATAGCATGAATCTTGTCTTTGTATGGAACTTCTTCAGTAGAATCTCAAAATAGTACATAACCATTTCCATTTGTTATATAATGAATTCCAAGGGTGTTAACCGTAGTTCAGTAAGGTTTAACTTAATTCAGTAAAGTTTATCTTAATTCCACAAGGTTTGTTCAGTATATTACAGGATATTATCAATCTGTGACAATCATGTCCTCTAACAATGCTCTGAGTAATGCAAGGATCTGTGCACCCAAAAATAAAAACAAAAACCCACAGAAACAGAAAATCCAACAAACACATTGCTGATAGTTGCACATTAAATTGAACAGAAAACATAACTGGTGTACTGGTTTCCCCTTCCAGGTCATGGAAATTCTTAGATGATACTGTTACATTTCTGGTGGCTTTGGAAATAGAACTGGAATATGATCAGTGCTTTGGGATGTATGCCAATAATGCTCCAGTTGGTTAACCACAATCTAGATGACAGGTTTTATTTAGAAAAAATTTGATCCCAAACCTTTAAGAAGTATATTTTATTTTTCTGAACATATCTAGATAGAGCATCTAAATGATGATGAACTGTTGAAGTTCCTTTGTCTATGATAGCTGTTTTAGTGCATTTTTAATGAGATATTTACATAGAAAATTATTTGTCCCGTTAACTTTTTGACCTTGTTTACCTTCTTGTGTTGTCTTCCCCCTGCAACACTGATTGAACTTTGATTTCATTGTTGCTGCAGACTTCCATCTCCTTTATTATAACTGTAGTAATGTCAGTTAATTATTTTGCCATTCAAGTACTGTTTCTGCTTTTCAAAATTAACTTATTAAACCCATCCTCTGTTCTTTGTTCATCCCATTCAACATGTTGAGATCTTGAATTTAATATCTATCACAGAGTTCACCACAATGTCATATGTCTTACAGACAGAGTTTATAGAAGATAACTCATGTCAGATAATAACATCACCATCCTATCCTGTTGACCTCACCCTTTGACCCTGCTGTGGATAGATTGCTGTCTTGCACAGTCACAGTTGCTAAAGTGTTCTGTCTACTGCCAATTAGGATAGATGGTCTGAATTTTCCAACATATACAAAATACTTTAGCCAATCAGCAAAAGGCTCTCGTGCCATTTGTCTTAATCTTGCCAATTTCATTTTACATTGTTAGGCAACCAAGGTAAATTGAAACACTTTCCTGGTCAAGCCATTTCATATTACCGGGGAAGCTAAGAGATGAACACCTATGAGGTTTTCTTGTCTGTGCTGTGGGTGACAATCAGTTCAACATAATGGTGGCAATTCTTGACCTTTAGGATTTAAAAAGGCAGAAGTGAGAAACAAGTAAATGTGTAATTCATTTTCACATAAATGTGATCAGTTATATATTTTCCCTTTTATGTTTAATTCTGCTGTACAGTAGTATTTTTTGAGGAATTTGAGGAAATGTATGTTTTATTTATTTATTAGATACCCTTGCCATACTATTTAGGTGCATGACACAGATTAAATCCTACCTGATGTTACATGAAACTGTCCTCAACAGAGAAGTGTAAGGCCTTTCTGGACTACCGTAGCTAGCCATAAATAACTCACTGAATGTCCAAAATCAAGCAAATGCTTGAACAAACAAACTTGTCTTGCCCTACCTTCTGATATCTATTTCACGTAGCCAACTCAAAAAGGAATTTCCTGAACCAGGAATGCTCAAACTAGAGTCCTCGTTCTTGTCACCAAGCATGCATATCTGTGGTCACAGAGCTTGTAAAATCAACTGTAGTTATCTAGTCCAAACCATGCAGTGTTTCGTAGATTTGAACCAATACCTGCAATTGCTCCTGAAGCAAATAGAAAGGCAGTTCACTTCACAGCACACAGTAATGTGTCCACATCAGCTTTCACCATCATGTTGTCTGTCCAGTGCATGTTTCACTAGTTGAATTTGAGTGAGTTTTAAGGATAGCCCCCACAAAGATCACATTGTAGTAAAAGAGACCCGACATAAAAAAACAACAACAGTACTTTGAGGTCCACATCATAGGGAAGATGCTAAAACTTGTTACCTGAGAGCAAATGGAAATAACACTATGAGCCATAGCTATTATCCAGGAATCCACCAGTAGTACCCCAGGATTGCAAGGAGCCATTCCATCAATACATGGAACAGTAAGAACTTTCAGCAGCTTCAGATTTCCCTTGCCAATCAATTCCACCTCTCTTTTTTTTGACTGAGTCTCAGCCAAGTCATTCTCATCCCCTTTCTTAGCCAATCAGTGAGAAAACCAAGTATCCTGTTGCCATCTTTGGGTACATTTAGACCCCAGATTATTTTGGGATTTTTAGTTAGCTTGGTATCTTTTACTGTCCTTTATGTCTGCATTTAGCTAAGAGGTTTTATACACACTAAGGCTTTATGCTGCTGTTTGAGATCTGATGAAAAGGAGATTTAGATCTGAGCATTATTCTTCTACTGTTGGTGTTACTGATCCAAACACCTCCCAATCATTGCTGCCTCATATAAACACTGTACAAAGGCGGTGGCAGAATGGAATCTCTTGAGACTCCTTATCAGATAGGCGTTAGAGAGGATGATCAGCTACCTTCTGAAAACGAATCCACCTCTGCCAGATCTCTCAGGTGTGTCAGAAGTATTTTATGACTATCTGCATTAAAATCTACTGATGGATCTCATCAATTCAACATGGGCATCTGACCTTTATTGATCCTTAGAGATCACGGACAGAAGATAGAAACACTGTCTCCATATGAAGACAGGGAAGTCACATTTTATCACTGAAACAGACCCCTGCTTACACCTGAAAAGCTAAGCCCTTCTATACAAAATTATTTTTTTTCAATATTCCTAACAAAGTGACTGTTTAGATCAATTTCTGGAGGAAACACTAAGTGGGATAAAATCAGTCCTAAGGTAGAGGTGGAAAAAGAAACAAATAACTACTAAATCTCCCCTCCCATCTCTTTACCTGTGAAGGATTGTTGCATTTTGACCCAAACACTTACTAAAAGTTTGGGGCTATGTGGATGGCCCAGTTGGGAGTAGAAATTGGTGGGGTAGTCAGGTATTTCTTTGCAGTTTTATTTATTTATAAAGAGTGTACAAAGTCCTATGTCTCTGAATGCAGAAGGAATCAAATAACATCTTTTGCTCACAGCACCAAGAGCACTCTTTTCAGCTTGCAACCCTGACCCAAAAAGCTCTCCCCCAGCTTTCTTTCAGGGTCAGCCAACGTGATTTCATCTGTATCTTTCGCCTTCTTGTCCGTTCTGTTTGTTTGTGCTCTGCCTTGCCCCGAATCCTACCCCTACCCTGGACGGATTCATACACTCCTTTTGTCTTACATGGGATTCAAGCTTTTACAGTTATCTTAACTGATGGATGAGTTCACATCTATCAACCTCAATAACATTACAAGGTTTTATTCAGCTCATTACATCACTCCTCCATTTTCCTGTTGTCCCAGTGAGGCCTAAAACAACATCCAACAACCAAGCGCAAGCAGAAAGAAAGGAAATAATTTAACAAATTGAAAATGATACAAGATTAACTATTTATATACAGTATGTACAATGTCTTCCTGTCACATCACCAAGCCAAAAGAATTGTATTCCCACCCAAATCTTCTTGGGTTTCCTTTCATTCACCACCTGAGGATCACCTATTGGAATTTGCTGGCTAAGGGAGACCCTGCCCATTTTGTCCTGATAGGGAATTCACCTCTGTAACACTTTTTATTCCAGATCAACTTCCACAGCTACATTCTCAGATTTGGGGGCAGCCAAGCTGAAATTCTGTCACCCAAACTGTAAGCACAAGCATCTGTGTTCAGTGTGAATGATGTTTAAAAACATAGATGGGCCACGTTAGGAGCAGTCACTAGATCCTTGTTCAACTGAAAATGCTAAATCGCACCCAGCTGACCACTAAAATACTATCCTTTTTTTTTCTACTATTTTCTGCATGTCAGAAACATTCAACAAGTGAACAGGGATCAGTTCTTGTTTCAGATCCACAGGAACATTAGCAACTAAGATTCCCCTGAGTTGCTAGGTCTCAAAATAGGTTTTGACCTCTCCCCATCTTTCTCTTGATGAAAGGCTACAACCACATCTAGCTGTTATCATGGTTTTTGCCTGGGGGGTGGGGAGGACAATTAGTTCACTGCAAACTAATTGTGTACAAACCATTTGTCTGACCTGGGCTATATCTTTAAAGGGAAAAAACAAAATAATGAGAGTAGATCTAACTGTCCAGATCTAATCACAAATGGTGGGGCTGATTCTAGGCCTTCCAAGCTTTGCCCCTTCAGCTTGGTGTCCCCAGTTTCCTGAAGTGGAAGAGATACTTACAACAATCAATTTTGGCCTGCCTTAAATTTATAATAAGCCTTTTTGTGGCCAATTTTCTCATAGTTCCAACATTTAACTAAACTGTTTCCTTTAATTTTTGCATTATTGCCAGTTTCCCTTATTTTATAAATCCAATGTATCATTTATACTAACTGTTCAATATGGTCATGACCCAGATCACAATCACCTCTTTCATCATACATATTGGTTACAGAGCTGTACTTATACGGTTCATGGTGATCAACTTTCAATTTTCCCACTAGATGTGCTTCATCTTCTGGTGCACTGCTGCAAGAATAGATTCAAATTCTGTGGCAAATTCCACAGCCTCTCTGATTGTGTTTTAACTCCTCTTGCTGATCTTGATCTGTACGTCCAATTCTTTAGAAACAGCTATAAATGGTCCATTAGCCCTCTTTCCTGGATGGTTTGGTGGTATCTGGATATGCCAGGAATATAAGTCTCTGCAGCAACTGTGCTAGGTGGGATTTCTTCTTTCCTTCTCTTCCTAAAACTTAGTGTCTGCCCTGGCCAGATCAGGTTGATGAATATCTCCAAACCGCATGTCAAGAGCTTGTACCAGTTCTGGATAACTGTCTTTTCTGGGGATAACTTCAGACCTGGGCCATCCAAGGTGGCTGCTAGTAACCCCCGTTTCTGTCCATCTTCCCAGCCACTGATTTGAGCTATGATGTTTAATTGAGCCGAATAAGCCTCTTAGGGTGTTTTTCCCTCAAAGATAGTGGGGTTTTGCATCACTGGAGCTGGGACAGCCTGATCTTTCCCTTCTGGGCATGTGATGTTTAAAATGGGGCAAGAAACTGTTGCAAATATCCAGTCTTACGCAAGTCCTGTGACTGGCTCAATTCCTCATCCATGTTACAGTCTTCACTGTGATTTGTCTCTCTTGATTTCCTTCTGGAGCTGATTTTTCAGCTCCTTAAGTCCTTGCTGCCACTCATCTCTGTTAGCAAGATCCATGAGGACAAAAGCTTGCCTGGTCTCCATTATTTTATGGCAAAACTTCTGGTCTATGGCAGTCAAGTTGTTGGTCACCTCTTTGATATTTCCTCTTGTTCCAGCCTGGGAGCTTTGCAGCTGGGCTTCCCAGCCTGTCTGGACACTTTGTAGTTGTTGCTCCAACAAAGATTTGATCTCTGCCTGCGAGACATCCCTCAGCCCTTTTCTAGGAATCATCCAGATGCATTGTTAGGTGCTTTTGAGAAATCCCCCAGTCTTGTTTTAAATTCTTTTGAGACGTTTCCTGTTTTATGTGTTATATCAATTCCTTCTGGTCAGCTTTGATTTCTGTAAGCATCACCATAATTTTGCTCCATCTTGTTTCAACAGGCATATCAGTTCACAATCTGTCTCCTTGGAAACAGGATCCCACTATTGACTCCAATGCTGCCTCTTTTTACCTGAATGGCTAGTCAAGGATTGAGCCCTGTAACTGTTCCAGTTGGGAGCAGAAATTGGTTAGATAGTCAGGTATCTCTTCGATGGAGAATTTTTTTTATTTACAAAAGTCCAGCATCTCTGAATGCAGGAACAGTCAAATAGCAAAAAACAGCTTTTTTTATCACATCTTCAAGAGCACTCTTTTTCAGCAGGTTTCAGAGTAGCAGCCGTGTTAGTCTGTATCTGCAAAAAGGACAGGAGTACTTGTGGCACCTTAAAGACTAACAAATTTATTTTAGCATGAGCTTTCGTGAGCTGCAGCTCACTTCTTCGGATGCATAGAATGGAACACACAGACAGGAGATATTTATACATACAGAGAACATGAAAAGGTGGAAGTATGCATACCAACAGGAAGAGTCTAATCAATTGAGATGAGCTATCATCAGCAGGAGGGAAAAAATTTTTTTTGAAGTGATAATTAAGATGGCCCATAGAAGGTGTGAGGAGAACTTACCATAGGGAAATAGATTCAATTAGTGTAATGACCCAACCATTCCCAGTCTCTGTTTAGGCCACAGTTAATTGTATCTAGTTTGCATATTAATTCGAGTTCAGCAGTTTCTCTTTGGAGTCTGTTTTTGAAGTTTTTTTGTTGCAAAATTGCCACCTTCAAGTCTGTCACTGAGTGGTTAGAGAGGTTGAAGTGTTCTCCCACTGGTTTTTGAATGTTATGATTCCTGATGTCAGATTTGTGTCCATTTATTCTTTTGCATAGAGACTGTCCGGTTTGGCCAATGTACATGGCAGAAGGGCATTGCTGGCACATGATGGCATATATCACGTTGGTAGATGTGCAGGTGTACGAGCCCCTGATGGCGTGTCTGATGTGACTAGGTCCTATGATGGTGTCACTTGAATGGATATGTGGACAGAGCTGGCATCGGGCTTTGTTGCAAGGATAGGTTCCTGGGTTAGTGTTTATGTTGTATGGTGTGTGGTTGCTGGTGAGTATTTGCTTCAGGTTGAGAGGCTGTCTATAAGAGAGGACTTGCCTGTCTCCCAAGATCTGTGAGAGTGAGGGATCATCTTTAAGGATAGGTTGTAAATCTTTGATGATGCGCTGGAGAGGTTTTAGTTGGGGGCTGTAGGTGATGGCTAGTGGCGTTCTGTTATTTTCTTTTTTAGGCCTGTCCTGTAGTAGGTGGCTTCTGGCATTCCTGACCCAAAATCCTTTCTGCAAGTTTATTCTAGCATGGGGCCCCCATGCTTCTAGATGCTCCTTTTGTGCTCTCTCTCCCTCTCTTATCTGTTCTCAGTGACTTTATTCAGCTCTCCGACTGTGAACGCATATCCCTACCCAAACCAAGTTCTTGTGCAGGTTTTATTTTAGGTGTGAACTCATCTGTCAATTAACACAACAGTAAGCATCAGCCCCACCTATCAACCTCAATCTCCTAACAAGGTTTCATCCCCCCTCCCCGCCCATTACAGTACATTTTCTAGTGATTTTTCCAGGGTCCTTCTAAAAGTTTCAGGGATGCAGTTTCTATAACTTCCCTTCAGAGATTAGTCTAGTGCATCTTCCTGTCAGGAAGCTTGGATATTTCCCCCCTTCATATTTAAGACTATTTTGTTGCTTTATTTTATCCTGTTACGTCTTGTTATATCTTCATGTAGAATCCTAATGTGTTCTACACTGGATAGTTACTTTGTGCCATTGTTGTAAATGCCCTTCAGATATCTGCAGACTAGCATTTGTATATACTTGTAATCACTTAGCCAAGTTTTACTGCACACTTTTTCAAAATCTCTGTTGTTCTCTGAATTCTTTCCAGTTTATCAGTAACTTTCTAGTAATATGTTAGCCAGAAATGAACAAATTTTCTAAGTGTTGTCCCACCAGAGATATATAGCAGCACAATGTGTTTACATATGCAGCCAAAATTACTTTGGAATTTTCTGCAGCTATATTGCTCGGCAAATGCATATCTAATTTTTTGTGCAGTAGTACTTCTTAGATTTCTCCCTCTTTTTGCATGTATGCTTTGAATTATTCTCCCTGAGTTGTTCTATTTTGCTTTGCAAGTTGAGTTTCAGTTTTTCCTTCTCATGTTTCTAATTATGTAGGATTTTTCTGTCCTCAGTCGCTTTCACAACTTTTCCAAATATAAACGGTTTCCATGGCTTCCTTCTAGATTTATAGGTTGCTAGTCTGGGACGGGAACCATCCTTGTGTGCTGATGCTTATATTAAGAATAATAATATATGTTAAACAGTGCTTACAGTCATTATGACCCCAGTAAGAGTGCTACATTAATTCACCACCACCACCAAAAAAAATAACTGTATTCTTGGTCAGTAAATCTTTCTTCATTTAAACATTGGCAGTGGATGTTCTTATTTATTCTGTTTGTAGTTCTTTTGGGAATCCAGGGTAGTTTTAGCTTTAATTCACACTTTGCTTCCCCAGGTTCAAATCTGAACCAACGTCCATTGTTTCAATATTTTGTCTTTGTTTGCTTGTTTATGCACAATGCTAATGCACTATACTGTCACTAACGTTGGGAGATTTCTACTCCAGGCCCCAATTTAAAATGATACATCATCATGCCGCTTAACTTGTATACATAACAGTCCAAATTTGAATCTTAGATGTATGCTGAAAAACCTGTCCAGTTTCCACAAATCCATTAGTGCACATGATCAAATGGCTGATATTCTCAGTGATGCAATTTGTGCCTCTTAGTTTTTACCTGGGGGTGGGAGAAAGAGATCAACAGGCATACAGTAGTTTATCAAGTCTTAAAATACCTATTCACAAACCTGAAAATCTAGCATCTGACTTTTATACCTAATTCCACTCAGAGTAGCTAGAACTGGCTAAACAAAAAAATGTTTGGTTATATTACTCAATATATAATTTCACAGCAGACCCTATTTACTTGGACCCCGATGTACTTATGCTGTAGCCTCTGGGAATGCCTTTGTAAGGTAAATGAGGTGATGAAAAGTCAATGCTTGGATGCTCTGTGCCACTCAGTGGCAACAAGAAAATGTATTTTCTAAAAGTGCATCGTATAAACTGAGTCTGATGGAGGAATAAGCTTAACTGTGCATAACTGGGTAATTTGCTTTTAGAACCAGGACATAAGTTCTTGTTTTATTATAATACATCCTTTCAAGCTGAGGTGCTCCTTAAGACACACATACAAGATCCTCAAACACAAAGTAAAGGAACAAAGAGAAAATATCTGTCTAATCTTGTCATATGCCCAGATTTTTAAAGGTATTTAGGTTCCTAATGGGAAATCAGTGAGCTTTGGGCACCTACATGCTTTAGAAAAACATACGAGAGGCCTACATACCTTTGAAAATTGGCCCATTGTGGTGGTGGTAGGATTGACAACTTTCTAATCGCAGAAAACTGAACACCCTTTTCCTGCCTCGCCCCTTCTCAGTCCATCCCCCTTCCTCCCTCCCTCCCTCCCTCCCACATTGTGCCCCACCCTTGCTCACTTGCTCATTTTCACTGGGCTGGGGCAGAGGTGTGGGTGTGGGAGGGGATAAGGTCTCCAGCTGGGGGGTGCGGGATAAGGGGTAGGGCTGGGGATAAGAGGTTTGAGTATATGAGGAGGCTCTGGGCTGGAGGGTGGGGTTGAGGTGTTTGGAGTGTGGGAGGGGACTCTGATCTTAGGCAGGTGGTTGGGGTGTGGGAGGGGGTATAGGCTTTGGGCTGGGGATGTGAGCTCTGGAGTGGGGTGAGAAATGAGGGGTTCAGAGTGCAGGATGGGGCTCAGGGCTAGAGCAGGGGGTTGGGGCACAGAAGGGGGTTTGGGGTGTGGGCTCCGAGTGGCGTTTACCACAGGTGGCTCCAGGGAAGCAGCTGGAATGTCCCTCTGGCTCCTAGGTGGAGGGGCAGTCAGGGGGCTTTGTGCATTGCCTCCTCCCAGCCCCGGGCAGGTGCTGCCCTCACAGCTACAATTGGCCATGGTTCCTGGCCAACGGGAGCTACAGAGCCAGCCCTCTGGGCAGGGCAGTGTGTGGAGCCCACGTGGCCACCCCCAAGCCGGAAGGACATGCCAGCCACTTCCTGGGAGTCACGCAGAGCCAGGCAGGGAGACTCCCAGCTCCGCTGCACCGCCAACCAGACTTTTAATGACCCAGTCAGCAGTGCTCACTAGGCTCCTGGCAACCCTAGGTGGTGGTTGCACCTAGAGAACCCCATCAGCATTGGGAAACCACTGTGCTTTGTTCTGAACAAACATATAGTAGGAGACAAGGAGGAATTTTAAGTGGATAATTTAATCTTGTTGCTATTTCAGATAACTCTCTGATTTGCTTATTTGTGATAGGTTATTTGCTATCACAAAATAAAGAAGTAAAATACCTCAAGATGAAAACACCTTAAGCAAAATATTAAGAGTATAATCCATGTCTATTGGGAGTTTTTCCATAGACTTCAATAAGGGCTGAATCAGACCCTAAAACTGTAATCTGAATTCATAAAAGTTAAAAATCCTGAGTAACTATACTATGTGGTACAGTTTGGGAATGTTTCAGGCACCCTCACTAGGTCTCATTGAGTTTCTTCACACATACCCTGCTGTAAATCAAGTGTAAGTCTACAAATTTACACCTATATCATCAGGGGGAGGAGAACCAAGCCCATTGTGTCAAAGATGCTCTATGTTTGTTACTTAAATGTGAACTTCTATCCTTTAGTGGATGAAAATCATTATTTTCCTCAATAAATTCACAAAGGGAAGAAAAAATCCTTGTTTTGTGTTTAATTCTGAGCTGATCCTTTCTAAATGTCAGTGCTCTATATGAAGATCCTGGATTCATTAAAAATGCTCCATTGAGATCAATGAAGCAGACTGCTAGATATTTTAGAAATGCTCTGTTGGTTTCCAGGTGACTAATGACCTCAGCTGTCAGCTTATCAGATTTCACTAGAACAGCATTTGAAATCCATGTTTTGTTTTTGGTTTTTGTTTTTGTTCTTTTAAAGTCTTTCCCCTTAAAATAGCAATGGTCTAAGAAAAAATAAAGTGTTAGAAATAAAAATAATAAATCTCTAGCCTGACACCAGGACCAAAATTGTACTTCTAAAGCTGGATTTTTATTTTTATTTTTTGCTTTTGTACATGTGAGCAACCAGTTATCTTGCTAAAAAAATTTTGTTTCCTTCTAAATTTAATCTAAAAATACTTTTACTCGTAATGGGCAACCCTCAAAAGGTTCAATTTTGGTATTCACAAATGCTTAGAACTTTATTCAACTCTGTTAGGACTGCAAAATCAGTCAAAAAAGTTTTACAAGAGAAGTCTTTCATCTCATATTCAGTACTTTTTTTCTATACTCACCCTGAACATAAGAACAGCTTCTTTTGAGTTATGTCACCACTTCTGCTTTTCTTCCAGGCCAGAAGAAAAGAATACAAATTAAAAATAATGAAGGAAATATTTAAACTGAGATTTATTTATTTCCTCCCTCCCCCTAAGCCCTGGAAAAAAGTTCAGCTAGTTTGAGGTTAAGGTAAGTACTTTAAACAAACCACCTGACGAGGTCTTCAGTTTTGTAGCTCATTGTCAGGATGACCCTTTGCAACAGCACATTGGCGTCATACTGGGGCATTGGTTCAATAATGACACTGAATGAAAAGAGTCAGCTAATGAATCATCAGCTTCCTCAACTCTAGTACCCTCTGAAAAATTTGAAAGATCTCACACTGAAGTATTTTCTTAGCCCACTCTGCTTATCATGTGAGAGCTGATAAGATCATAGCTTGATGTAATATAACTACAGGTCAAATATTTTGTTTAAGATCAATATAATCTGGGCCATCTGAAATATAAACATATTTTAAAACCGCAGCCCTATTTAGATACAAAATAGGTTATCTAAATTCAAAGCAGGCCACACTTTGCATCTTTAAATGTTAAAAATAATTTAAAACAAAACATTTTCCAAATGATTAATATTTCATATGTTGGCTTTTAAAAATATAGATTTGTTTGAAAATTCTTGAGGCTGTAATTTATTTCCTTAAAAGAAAATCTCTTTTTCTGTTTATTTACAATGAAAACAAAATAACAGAAACATGCTTAAATTAATTAAACATGTCACTGATTATTTGTGAAGGCCCAGGTTGCTTGTGATGTAAGAGAAGACTTTCCAATGTTGCTTAATGTTATGAGAAAAATAATACTATTTGAAGCTATTCTGTTGAGTGCAAGAAAACTAGACAAGAAAACTTAAAGGGGACTCAGTCCTGCACTGGGAATAAAAATAGTCTAAGCATGCTTGGGGAAAAAAAATGTTAACTTTTATTTCAATATTAGTCTTATGCAGAGTATTTTTTTTTTGGTCAAAAAGCCACTGATGAAGCTCCACTATATATTACATTTTTATTTAAATACTTTTTGGAAGCTTTATCAATCTAGTAAGCCATTGTGAGTTTTTGCCCAGAGCACAAGATGACACTACAAGTGAAATGAAGCAGTGATCCAGAATGGGCACCAGTCACCAGTGAAATTACACTGTCCCTCACTGAATGGCATTTTGTCATGCACGTGAGGAAAGTGAGATCCCAGGGAAAGTTCTCAGTTCCTTCCTCCAGTGAGTAGGAAAACATGTGTGAGTCTTTTAAACTGGCAGTGTAAATATCTTTCTTACTGAAACTACCACATGAAGCACACATATAACAAGGAACATTGTGCTCTGGGAGGTTGCCTCTTGGGAAGAATAAGAGAAATCTGAATCTAATATACTGAACTCAACCTAACAGCTCAGTAGCATCAGAATGTTCAAGACGTATATTTTAATCATCAAGAATACAGTAAATCCTATTTACAGAAAAAAACATAAATTCATAAACATCATCAATACTTTGTTGTACAGATAAGATTTTGATTCTTGTGCTTGAAAGCATACTTAAAATTTTAACTGATACAATTGATTTGAGACAGTTCATCTTTTGATTTAGACTTTCTGAACAATCTCTCAGTCTCTAGGCTGATCCACAATTTGTAGCCATCTTGTGTTTTAGATTATTTTGTGTTTTATGTTAATCAACTTTATCTTTCAATGTAAATCCACTGCACATTATTTTTCTTCAGTGCATTTGAATAAAGGGGACTTTTGAGAGTTTCATTTTATTTTTAGTAATAAGGACTAATTATGAAGACTTATTTTTAATGAGTATCCTGTTGATATCAGTGGGGGGGGCAATATTCTAGAGTGAAAAACTATATATCAGTTTAACTATACACTGTTATAAAAAAAGTATTAATTTTGTGCTTAAATTCTGCTAAATCTAATGTTCAGTTGTTCTCAAAGGCCTATGAAGAATAGATGAGAACTGATAAAACAGGAAATAAAGCAGAACTGTGGGGGGGAAAGAATTCAGAAACAGGGAAACTGATTTCTTTTCTTTTTATTTATTTATTTATTTTTCTGCTGGGGGGGGGGTGTCAATATTTTCTGTGTTTGCCAGGTTCTGTCTCTTTCCTTCTGCTCTCCAATCAAAGATGCATACACAATAGATTGCAACTGACAATGCAGTAGCACACTGGAGTTTACTGGATCATAGTGAAGATCTTTTGTTGTGTATTTCTGTACCCATTTATGTTCACAGTGGTTTTTATTGTGGACAATGTTGTCATAACCAAAGTTAGTTTATGTTCCTTTGACAATTGGCAAATAACCAGTTTGCCTCTTTAAGTGTTAATGGTGTATGAAACAAATATGAAAATGATATATCTATTTAGCATAGCTAATCAATATTCAGTGGGTAGCCTTCAGCTAATCTTTCTGAGGAATTAAAGTGAATTCAAAAGAGAGATTATCATGTGTAAACAATGAAGGCTTAGATATCTTGCCTACTGGCCTAAGGTCTCTGCATAGATCCTGCAGAGTTTACCTTCTGTATCAGTAGTTAATTAAGGTGAAACATGAGGTAATTAGGGCTAATCCCAGTGCTATCCTGCTGGCCTATTGCCTCTCAGGCCATCCCCCAAATCAAACCATTTTCACAGCTTGAAATGTGAAATGTTGCGATTCTTAGAGCAAATTTTAAATATTGATGTATATGTTTATTACAGATATTGTTCCTAATCCTTTAGAGGTGCTACAATGAATGATATCCTACTGGCAAGGGAGAAAGGATGGCACCATGGGTGGTGTTTGTTTTTTGTTTTTTTCCCAGGAGTTGATAAAACTTTATAGGAGGACATATCCTGTAATTGAGAAGGGATTAGGGGATTAAATTTGTTCTATGTACTTGTTCCCAACAGTTTGTGTGAAGCTTTTATTATTCTAATGTTTTAGATTTGGTGATGCAGGAGAGGGATGTACACCCTTGGAAGACAAGAGTTCTTATACAGATCTGACATTGTAATATAAACTAAAAAGTGTATAATAGCCCTTGGAAGAGCTACCATAAAACAACATCACAGGTGTTGTTCCTCAGGAACATTTTAGCCTTTATGAAGCATTAAATAGTCCTGCTGTGTTACAACTGATTTCTTTGCTTAAGGATAAGTACTTCATTTGAGCGTTGAGTATTTTGGTTGTTCTGAAGAGGTTATTTTATTACAGAAGGAATGGTTTCAGCTACTCGTTAAGTTTCTCTATTCAGAAAGGTGTATCTTTCTTTTTATAGGTAACATAGCCCCTTTATTTAAAACCAATAATATTATAAACATTTATCCCAAAGATATTTTCAGTCTAGTTGAATGATCATGAATCACACAGCTGACAAAACCACTTAGTTTTCCAATTAGAAGCCAGTTAGTGGGAATAAAGTATGAAGTAGTAATATTTATTTCTCTTATATTTATGTAACCTGAATATAGATTGCCAATCCAGAAGTCTTGGGCTGCAATCTTTTTAAGTTTTGAAAGAGGAGAAACTTTGAGATTCAGATCTGTATATCAGAAGAGGCTTCTATAATTTTGGTTCCAAGTTGAATCCAGAACAAAAGGGACCCATTTTCTGGCCATTGTCCACAATTTGGATCCAGCCAAAATACAGCTCTTGAAAATTGAGTGCAGTTGAATTCCAACTCTTTTCAAAACCGTGGCCTGATTTGGTTTTGAACCTGAATCCCAGCATTTCAGATATTGTTCTTCTTTGCTGAATATATGCAGCACTCTTCTAGTGAGAACGGATTATTCTCTTATTTATCTCTATTTTGCCAACATTCTTCTTTGCTAGTGATATCAGTCACTTTATGAAAAGTGCAAAGTCTTTTCTAAAATATACATCTAACAAGAGTAGTTGGTGCTCCAACTTTATTTGAATGATCTGCTTTGAAAAGTAAATTTTTACACCAGTTCTAGTAATCAGAATAACCAAGACCACCAGTTGTGTTCATTTTGATATTAATTTGACTGCTGCTGTTTCTGAATCTCTGTATGTTGCTAGATAAAAGTAGTCTTAAATTTGTGGCCACCCATTTCATTTCCCCATGTGTAACAGCTGAAATCTCTATATTATTCTGTGTCATAATCATTGCATTGTGGAAGAATAGGCAGTAAAATCACAGGTTTGAGAATAAAAGGGTCTCTTTCAGATTTATTATTTTTATTCATTTTATAGCCTTTTTACTTGATTTCAGCTTCTAAAACTGGGGGAGGGGCTCATCCCGCTGCATAAATGCAAAGAGGATTTGCAGCATGACATTTAGAAGTGTATTGTATGAGGTTTGCTATTGATCCCCCTGGTGGGGATGAGTGCTCAGAGAGTAAATGGGCTGCTTTATGAGGCTCCTTGTCATCCTGGATTTAGCTGTTTCATTTGCAGATTCCTGTAAATGTTTGCTTGATTCATGGCCAGTAATTTTCATTGGAGAAGGAATCGACATATCGTCAGCAAATGACTGGATGCCATTAATACTTATAGGTGGCGTCGGAAAATGTTCACACAATTCCATTGATTCATTCTGCTTCCCATTGCTGCTCCAAATGTTGTAGTGGTGTGTTGCTGTTGAGTAACTGTGACTGAAGGCACATTTAATTAGTAGGGTACAGTACTGTGTCAGAGCAAAAAACGTGTTATACAAATGTATTGTGTGTCATGGCACAAGTAGAAATTTGAGGAAAAGGAGTATGAGCAACGTTAGCACTTTATAATTCCACCACTGCTGGCAAAGGGAGGTCTTGGAAGTGCTGTCTTAGTTAAATATAAAATGGAGGTACTGATCATAAAGAATCCAAGAGCATACTTTTCACAGAAATAAGTGTTTTAGACTTGCAATTCTAGCCAGATTCAAATCTGATCAAACATCTTGCCTAACTAATTTGCCCTTACAATTTCAATATAAAGCAGTATTCTTCACTTCATATCCTAAATTGTTATGAAGTGTTAAACAGTTAATGTGTTCCACCCAAGAGGTAACTGCACTGGTGTAGAGATTCATGTTTATACATTGATATAATAATAATAATAATAATTAATATAATATGTTCATTGAAAAAAATAGCAGCAATACACTGTTGCTGCTGAGAAAGTAAGCAGTCCAATGTCTGGCCCTAAAGTCAGGTGACTATATACATACTTGGGTGCTTTACTTAGGTTTCTAAAAATAATGTTTAAGTTGAAAATACTGGCCCGAGTAAATTGTCTCAGTTACTCATTTAGGCATGTACATTAGTGTGTGCATGTGTGGGTGGAAGTTATTTATTATTTTGAACTCACTGCTCATAAGTGGTTCAGCAGTTATTGGTTATCTTTTTCATGTTAGTAAGCTCTTCCATGGCAAGGACATCCCACATTTTATAATATCAGTTTTCTCAGGGTGTTGCAGTAATAAGTCTGACAGTGATCAATGGAAAGCTCAGAAGGAAATCCCCTTTTTTCTTTTTGGTGCTCAGTATCCACACAGACAATAGCAATAGACATTAATTTGAACAAGAGAGCCTAGTAGAAGACTGCTTTGCATAGTTATTTGTTTCCAAAAGAGCTGAACTCCAAGGCAATCCCACCAGACATTATATTTTAAGGGTGCCAACTGCTGAATTGTTGTGTTGGCACAGATCTGTTTCCCACATTATATAATCTCTAGGGTGTCGGATCAAACCTTTGTAATTGATACTATATGTTGACATGTTAGGTACCAAGAGGAATTTTAGGAGCTTGCGGCAATGAGTGTTAACATAATATAAATACCTAAAAATAAATACATGGGCATAGGTATATATGTGTGTGTGATGATGTATTTATGCATGTATACATATATATTTAGATATAAAGTGTTCTGTGAACCTTTGAGATAAAAGGCAGTATCTAATGTTGTCAAAGATTCATGGAATGAAGACTGAAAACAGTGGCCATGAGAAAATAATATTAGTGTGGGACACTTTAAGGATTCACATTTTTATCATAAACAAAGTTGTTCATAACCTCAACTTCATTATTCAGCATCTGATATAAATAGCATGCGGTACTATAAGTAAGATCAGGGAGTGGCTGACTCAGGCACTTAATAATGGGATACAGAGCCTTTCACTATTAGGTCATCAATTTAAATTCAGTTCAGGACCAAACTCATTAGCAGCTGAAAACTTAAGTTAATGAGATCAGTGTAGTTACTGGAAGACAACTTTGTACAAAGTTTTTGGGGTTTTTTTCCTTTTTTCTTTTTTCCCCTCCTAAAACAGTGGTCCCAATGCGGTGCCTGCTGGGGCATTTATGTGCGCCCACCTAGTGTCCAGCAGGGGAGAGAAGACAGAGCCCTGCACCTGCTGGGGACAGAGAACTCCAGAGCTGCGGGCTTCGGGCGCCGGTGTTCTCTGTCCCCGGCAGGTGTGGGGCTGCAGCTTAAGCCGGAGAGAAGGTGCGGCCCCGCTCCTGCCAGGGACAGAGAACTGCAGGCTGCAGGCGCCGGTGTTCTCTGTCCCGGTAGGCATGTGGCCCGTCTAGTGCCCAGCATGGGAGAGAAACCGGGGCCCCGCGCCTGCCGGTGACAGAGAACTCCGAGGCTACGGGCGCTGGTCCGGCCAGCAGGTCCGGGGCCCGTCTAGTGCCCAGCAATAGAGAGAGAAGCCAGGGCCTGCGCCTGCTGGGGACACAGAACTCCGGAGCTGCAGACTGCAGCCGCTGGTGTTCTCTGTCCCCGGCAGGTGCCGGGACACAGCTTCTCTCCGACTTCGAAGCTGGGGACAGAGAACTCCAGAGCTGCAGGCTGCGGGAGCCTGTGTTCTCGGTCCCTGGCAGGCGTGGGGTCGCGGCTTAAGCCGGGGCTGCAGGCTTCATTCTATGTTAAAGTAAGAATAATAAATATATTTGGACCAGCAGTTCAACATTGTTTTACTTTTTTTAAATAAATAAGATGAAAACTGTTTATGATATTTATTTTGTAAAAGCGCCTCAATTTTTCTTACAGGTAGATAAAAAAAGAGCAAATTCACATGGGGAGGTGAAAGAGTAATTGCCGAATAATTTAATTAATACCTTTTTACATGTAAAATTACTCTTTTTATCTTATGGATTCATATATTATGTAATATTAAATATGATGATTTTTGTATTATTTAATGTACAAATACAAAATAAGCCTTAAAAAACTGTTGGCGCCCGCCACACTCTTCTGAAAACATGAATGTGCTACTGGCCACAAAAAGGTTGGGAACCTTAAAAGCACCGACATGACCAGCACTCTTGTGATAATCTCAGCAGAAGCCACAGTTTGAATAGGTAGGGAAACAGCTATCCTATCATCCCTGGTCCCTCTAATTCAGGGTGGGTTGTTTATGGAAACTTGCACTGTTTGAACTGCTGCTGTGTATGATTTTTGCCTAAATAGAGAGGTTTATTCTCTATTGCGGTCAATCTGGCACTTTTCACAAACACAAAATGTGTTTTTATTTTAAAATCCCTCTTCAAGTGAGGACATATTCACATAGAACAGAAGTAAATGTGGGGCATCTCTGGTAATGAGGGGAGATCAGGACATAATTAGTATTATATGAATTTTGGTATAAATATATCCAGCTCTTCTGTGCATTGAGGTATTCCCCCTGTACAACTAATGTAACTGTGGAGCTATCTCTTAATTAGCCAGAAATTTGCTGCATGTTGTCTTTAATATTGAACATCCCCCCCCCCCCCCACACACACCTCTCTCTCTCCCTACCATCTCTCAACAAAACAACCTCTTCCCTCCCCACCGCAAAAAAAGAAATAAAGATGAGCATCTGGAAGTGAAAAAGAGGATTATTCAGTGTTAGCAATTGTTATACAGTGTAGGGCTAATCTGTTTCAAGACACCCTACTCCTTCATATGTTGCAAAATCCTAATGTCTTCAACTGCAGCTTTGAGAAACCAATCAATAGCAGTGGAACCTTATAAATAAAAGTGACAATTGATTAATAAGCAAATGATATGTAACTCAAGTCTATATATTTCTATAATAACATGAAAATATGCCATAGTTTACAATAAGAGTAAGAATGTTGCACTTCTTTATCACCTTCTATCCAAAGAACTCAAAGTACTTTATAAACATTAATGAATGTTCCTGAGAGGAATGTAAGTAGTGTAATCTCTTCCCAACACATGAGAAAATTGAAGAACAAAAGGATTAACAAATCCCTGATTTTCAAAACTGCAGAGCATTCACAGCTCTCACTATAGTTAATAGGATCTATGGGAGCTCAGAATTTCTGACCTTCAGGCAACTAGTGACCTGCCCAAGGTCATATATCAAGTCAGTGACAGCTGGAAATAGATCCCACATCCTCAGGTCCCTAGCTCTGTGCTCTAATCACTGTGTGAAGCTACTTCTTGATTTATCCTCCCAACCCAATCAGACAACTTTGTTCCAGGGATCCTGTCCAACGATGGAGCTGCCATATAGATGTAAAAGCAGTTGTCCACATCCAAACTTTATAGTTGACCCCTTTGACTGTGACAAGTCAAATCAAAACACTCAGTTCAAAAACCCATCAATTTTGGGGGAAATTTTAGATCTAGATCTGAATGTTGGAAATCAGGCCCCTTTCTCAGAATCATCGTCTTTGGTGAGCTATGTGAGACTGGAAACTTTCACATTTTCCCCCTAATATTTCCCCAAATCCCTCTGCTCTCAAACACTGAATTAGAATATTTGTTTCACATCAACGGTGAAAATGAGTGTCACTGAGTGTGTAGGTAAGTAACTTGAAAAACTGCAGTTGCATAATCTAGTATGCAAGCTTTGACTGTGTCAATAGGAAAAGAGGTATGGATGGTGAGACCATTCTCCTCCGTATAGAGCCAGTTGTATTGTTTTCTTCTCATTTGCCTTGCCAGTAAACTAAATAAAACTATTAATTGTGATTGTGAAGCAAATCCCCTTTCTGTTCATTTATTCTACAAAAGGTGTATCTTCAATATTTAGAGTCATAAATTGACCTCTGATTATGACAGAGCTTCTACTAATATCTCATGAAACAAAAGAGAGAAAAGAGCCATAACTGACTATATTCTGTTATTGTTGATATAGGAATCATATGTTTATCTTCTCAGTAATTAAGGTTGCCTTTGCAATTGTCTACCATATCTGCCACTCACAATTTCTTCAAAGCATGTATTCATGGGTTACTGTGAAAAAGAAAGCCATGCATGTGCGGACACACACACATTTATCCTATTGTTTATTATGGAGGAAACATGTCTGTTGATTTTTTCAGATAAAGACTGGAGATCTTAGTTTTGCAATATAGCTGTAACACTGCTGCTTAAAAAGGGTAATTTGAGTGACTGAGAATACATTGATATCACATGAGTAAGAAGGTAAAATATAACTGAACTGATAAAACAATCTCTTTAGTTTAAATGTTAAAGATTAGTCTTCTCTTTACAATAAACTTGGTCAACTCAGTTTTAAATAATTAAAAAGAAAAACTAAGGGTTTATAGAATTAGGGGTCAAATTTTCACCTTATGGAAACTGTGTAGCTTTGTGAACTTCAGTGAATCTAACCTGATTTACACCACCTGAAGATTTGCCATTTGATGTGTTTAAAATTTGGGTTTACTATCCGAGAACTGTGGAACAGCTTGGTTATGTGACACGTAAATGGTTTAAGTTTGTAGAGTTAGATTTTAACAAACCTATCGGTAGAAACATGTTGAAAGGTAGGGCAGGAACTATCCATCTGTGGAAGAGAGTTTCATTTTCACAGTGTCATTGCCCAGGTAAATCAAGACCACTCTTGAAAGCTGGGCAAGAATTTGGTCCTGAGTTGATTCTATATGAACAAGTACAGTATAAGTGGAATGAATGAGCTCCATTGCTGCCTCAAAAATATGAGAGTAATGTTGCAACACTCGATCCCCACCTATTCTAGAAATTCACTTATTGTTGGCAGCAGTTTTCACCCTGAATAAGTGCTGAAAATAGGTTAGTCGATGGGGTAGACAATACCATTCTTAATCTTATTACAGGAAGCTCTTGACTAAGATTTTTCCATGTCTCACCTACACAAGCACCAATTTTTAGCACTAATTCAGATTATTCCTTGCAGAAATGGAACCACAGCATTGGGGCAGGAGTCATCTTGAAATGGGGCACTGAAGTCACTTTAGAGTGACCAGGACCTTTTTAGAACATGGACTAGGAATTGGCCCCAAACCATTGGTAGATCCCTTTAGAGGTGAGACTTGGACCTGCTCAAAGCTGTTGGATCTATATTTGGAGGATGGGTCTGGAAGGATGAAAATTTACTGTGGCTCCCATTGAAGCACTGGGCTCAGATTAGCCTAAATCTATTCAGAGCCCATTTGGAGAATGGACTTGGATTATACTAAAGCTTCAGTTCAGTCATCCATAATTGTTCCACCCTGCTCTGCTTGTACCTTTTTCAGTACCTCCTATAGGCTGTTTAATGAAACCCCATTGCTAGACGTTGTGAAAGATGTTGCGTATAGAATCCTCCCAGCTGGAGGGAAATGTTCCTTGTTGTCAGTTGGCTGCATAGGAGGGAAAAGAGGCTGCTCTAGGATGAAGCTGTGGATGTTGCCTGCAGCTAAATGCCTGTTGGTACCCACTAGCAAAAAGAAAAACAGACAAAAAAGCACAGCAGGTTTTTGGATCCATAAAACATCACCTTCCTAACTGTCAGGCTTGCAATTTCTGCACCTGGTACTCTGCGGACTCATTTCACCTGAATCATCCAGTCTGCTTAGTTTTGTTTGCAGGGTGTTCTAATTAACTAAAAAAAAAAAAGTACTGCATAAAAATGTAAAGAATTCAATAACTGTAATAGCTAGGAAAAGCCATTAACTATCCGGTTCCCCTTGCTGTTAGTGACATTAGGAGTCTGAATTCCTGGTTTTATCTATTTTTTTATTGTTTCTTTGAAGTCTACATTTGCTGGGCAGCCAACAAAACAGCTTAGCACAAATTAATGGTTTTGAAACTTTTCAGTTAAACTAAATACAGAAATCAAGCCAAAAGAATACAGGGCTCCTTTTGTTCCTCTTAAGAATCTCCTCATGACTTAGAACAGGCAATTCATTTTTTCTCAGGTCTCCAGAAGTTGTGTGACCTAATTCTTCCAGTGACTAAATGTTAAAAGCACTGACATAATTATCTCACTGTAATGTAATCTGTAATATTGAGTGACATTTTGGTCAGCTTTGGGCATTATAATCACAGTCCCATTTATTATTATTATTATTATTAATAATTTTCTTAATTTATTTTATTAATTAATTCATTATTTCTTGGTAATACTCTTAGCTGTTTCACTTGCAATGACATTTTTTTGTTTGTTTTAGATAGGATTTTATGGGTTATTTTCTCCTGCCAAGGTAGGCTTGCAGGATCCTATTATTATCTTGGAATATTTCCAATGTCACTGAGCTGTCTGTTTGGATGGTTAGGTTGAAATGTGATGATTTTTCTCTACAGTGTGGTGATCTATGTATCATGATTAAGTGAATTTGCATCATGGCAAACTGAACATAGTCACATCTCATCACAAACTTCAGGACATACTGACACCAAGAGTTTGGCCACTTTACTCACGAATGGCAAAGATGCAAGTGAATTATGCAGATCATCCCAAACAAGTGTTGTCAAAACCTTTATAATACACCACACCATAAGCTACTCTGTGTGTCACATGTTTTACCATTTTCAAATCTTTCAGTGATTTAATTAATTATATTAGTACTGGGTTTTTTTTGTATCCTTCCACTTTTAATACCACAACTACCTTTGCTCCATGAGTTGCTGAGGACAATTCTTAGATGATGAAAACAGCTCTACAAATTACCTGAAGTATCTTTTCTATATAAAATATTCTGATGACTAAGTCCAATATTTCGATCAAGAGAAGGAAGTTCTGTGTATCCCATTTAAAAGCTGGGAATTTTCTATGGTCAATTGGGTGGGTGGGTATGGGTGTATTGCGAAATTTGGGAACATAAGAATTGCCATACTGGATCAGATCTGTAGTCCATCTCAAATAGTATCTTCTTGTCTCTGACAGTGTCCACTACTAGATGTTTCAGAAGCAACCACCAGTTTCTGCCATTTATTTTGGTTTTGTGCTGGTCAAGCTTCTGAATGTCACGTTGATGGATTTGACTTCTTTCTCTGTTGTCCTGTGTAATGTTTCCCTAAATAAGCCTCTTTATTTTTCCAGGTATTGTGCATGTGAAAGACATATTGGTAGCATCCTTAAGGTGTGTCCTAAATAAGAACCTTCCCTATCTTGTTCGTTATTTTGTATACCTTTATCATGTCTACTCTTATTTGTCTATTCTCTGAATTAAATAGTCCCAATCTTTTAAACTTTCGCAATCTTTCCATTTCTCTAATAGTTCACATTGCCTGTCTCTGAACTTCCTCTATTCTGCTATATTATTTTTGAGATGAGGTGACCAGAACTGAACATAGTATTGAAGGTCACAGAGTAGCTTTGATTCGTATAATGGTATTATCCTATTTTCAACATTTTTCATTTCTTGCTGTAAGCATCCTAGCATTTTGTTTGCATTTTTTGATCTGTGTTGAACATTTAAAAGAGGTTTTTATTGAGAGAAGTACACAGGTCTTGTCCTAATGGTTACCTTTAATTTCTGACCAAATAATTTGAGTCATTCATTCATCTTACTTTTTCCAGGGTGCATTACCTTATGTTTGTCAACAAGTAACAAGTAACATCATGTATCATTTATGTCCCATTCACCTAACTTTGGTGGATCCCCACAATTTTCTCTGGAGGCCAGCAAATAGAAGGGGGATGGAAAAGATTCCACATTTGAGTTACAGGAAACATTTATGTGGCAGACTTTTTATTTTGCTTTGTATTTCTTTTAAATGGCAGCTGTTTGAACCTGGTCAGAAGTTTCAAATGTTGGAAGTAGTGAGCAGAGTGCAGGCAAAGTGGTCACAGATGCATGCAAGTATGCAAGTAATTATGGCTGATATTTACTATATGATTGATAAGCATTGGCAATATTGACAAGACAGTAGAGAACGAGAAGAAGACATGGGTTCTTCCCTCAAACACTTTACAATCTATGGAGTAAATTGGTCATGCATCTCTGCAATTTCGTTGGATGGGATGGCAAAGAGTTCCCCTTGTTTTCTTAAGTAACTTTATTTCACGACTGCAGTCCTTAGATTAGCTGGATTGAATGGACTCCTTTCCCCATGTCTCCCCTGGTGCACCAGATACCCCAAAGGGCACAGTAAGAGATGGGGAGGAGCCAGGGCCACAGCACCGCTTCCCCTAAACACCAGCCAGAAGAGCAGGCTGAGTGCATTACTGGTAGCATTCTGCACAGCATGAAGGGGTTAAGCAGCAGAAGCAGCACTTTCATGTGTGCTGGAGTTGTCCTGGCATCAGACAGTGTTCCTCCCAGAGCTCCTAGTGCAGTGATGCAGCTCTATACATTGCTCCATGTGGGACACTTCCTTAAAGGCACAGTTGATGCCTAAGTAAGCAAACAAAACAATGATACAGATAGCGGAGTGTGTGATTAGTCTCAAAAGGAAGTGGGGGCCTAGAGAACTTTTGCTTTTTATTTTTGCTAAAAATTATATTTCATTGTTGAATAGAGTCGAGTTGGTATGCTTCGTCGGAGAAGTGTGCTATAAAAATTTATATATGTAAAGAATAAACTGGCATTTGCAATTCAGATTTACTTTCTTTCTCTCTGGCTAGCAGCTTTGGAACTTGTTCCAGTTCCAGTTCTGGATGCTGACAAATTAAGCTGAATGTTGATTAGGCACTGGGAGAGGAGGAGATGTGGGCTAATATATGAAATAAACATTCTTATATTCACAGCTAGAGCAGCATAATTTCCACATTTAAAAAGAAATGCAACAACTGTCATGCTGTGCTGTCTGTCTTTCTTTAAATCTAGCACATCATACATACATACATACACACATCATTTTCACTGGAGAGACTTTAAAATTAGCTTCTTCCAAAAGTGTCTAGTTATGTGACTTCTTGAGTTTTCTGACAGCATGAAAAGCAGCAATGTGAGTAGGATTAAATGAAACCAAAGGGAATACTTGCATGTGGTATGTTTAAAGACCAGATTTCATGTATGTCATTTCCAAATTGGAATTTAATAAAATAAAAATCAACTTTTGGCAATCTGTGATGGATTACAGTTTTTAATAGTTAGATGTAAGTGGACGCTAAAGATGAAAAGGAAATTTTGTAGGTCAGAATATCATGGTATGCAGAGAGTGGGGGAAGAGGGAAATACTTGAAGGGAAAGTTGCAAGAAATTAATTTCAATTTATCTTTGGAGGTCCGAGTGGCTATGTTTTTATGCACAGATGCATAGAGTTTTAGAGTCTTATCTCTTTTTCCTACTGAAAGATTAGAAAGAAAATCAATGAGGTCATTTCCAGTGATGCATGGAACTTTCAAAGCATAACACTGAATGGTAAAAGCAGGTTGTCTATATTTGATCTATTGTTGTAGCATGCACACTATCTCCAGCCAAAAAAAGAGAAGGAAGAACAGCTTTGAAAAATGTGTCACCTTGTTGGCTAATGCTGTGAAAAATAAGTATTTGTAAAACCCACATGTTTTTAATCCTGCTACAGGGAGGCTTTTAAAATTAATTATTTCCCTAACGAATGGCAATGTGTAAAAATATAGAAAAGAGAATATTTAACTTAGAGAACGCCAGAGGGACTCACAACATCAGCATTGTATATACAATTTTCAGATTTTTTTCTGAATGAAGTACAGTAACTCCCCACTTAACGTCCTCTCACTTAACGTTGTTTCGATCTTACGTCCTTGCTCAATTACAGAACATGCTCCATTTAAAGTTGTGCAATGCTTCGCTATAATGTTGTTTGGCTGTCTGCTTTGTCCACAGCTGGCAGCCCCCCATCAGCTTCCCTAAGCCCCACCCCCAACACTTCACACCCACCGGCAGACCCAGAGGATCAGCGCCTTCCTCCCCGCCTCCTGCCCATGACAATCAGCTGGCTTCCGGTGTTTGGGAGGAAGGAGGGAGGACTCTGCGCGCAGGCTCCCTCTTCCTCCCCTGCTTCCTGAACACCGCAAGCCAGCTGATTGTCATGGGCAGGAGGGAGGGGGGAGCCTGTGCGCCAAGTCCTTGCTCCTCCTCCCTCCCTCCTGCCCCCTGAATGTCGCAAGCCAGCTGATTTCCGCGGGCAGGAGAAGGGGGGAGGAGTGAGAATGTGGCACATCTCCCTCCTCCCTCCCATGCCTCCTGCCTGCGGCAATCAGCTGACTTGCGGTGTTCAGGAGACAGGGGAGTGATGGGGAGACTGCGCACCCTGTCCTTGCACCTCCCCCCATCCCTCTTGCCTCCTGAACACTGCAAGCCAGATGATTGCCATGGGCAGGAGGCAGGGGCGGGAGGAGGAAGGAGCGAGGACACGGCATGTGGAGTAAAGGAGGAGGAGGGGAGGAAGAAGAAGCGGGTTAAGGGTGGGGGTTTGGGGGAAGGGGTGGTGTGGGCAGGCCAAGGGTTGAGCCCCCCGCCCATGGTGCTTGCAGAGTAGGGGAAGCTGCCACCTCTGCTGTGCAATGTGCTTCTCCTAGCCTACAGCACCTTCAGCCTCCTTGCCTGCCTCACTGTCTGCAGTGCCAGTGGGCTGTGCCTGTGTGGGGTAAGGCCGGGGCTGTACTGTATTATATGGCAAAAAAAAAATCCCTGGAACCTAATGCCCCCATTTACATTCATTCTTATGGGGAAATTGGATTCGCTTAACATCGTTTCACTTAAAGTCACATTTTTCAGGAACATCACTATAACATTAAGTGAGGAGTTACTGTACTTGGACTAAAATATTCCCCTTCATCAGTTGTGCTGATCTTGTTTTTGTCAGGACCTCACTTTTACAGCCTAAGCCTGCAGTTTACTCAGGCAAAACACTTTGAAATCATTGGCGATTTTGCCTGAATAAAGCTTAAACCTGTGTGCTCTCCCCCTGCACAGAGTCTTGTAGAGGGGAACAATGCAGTGTCAAAATTTTGCATCTCCATTGGTGTTTTGGAGTTTAATCATTCTTCTATCCCATAGTTCATGGGACCAGTAAGAGTTAGTAGGGTGTGGGGCTCCAAAAGGTTCTGGAGCGTCAAGGGTATGCAGCGCCAACCCCACCCCACCCCATGCTACTATTCCGATCCAGCTGTGTGAGGGGAAGCTTTGTGCTCTTCTGTGGGTATTAGCACAGTGGTACCAATAGCCATGCTGCCATTGATTGCCAACCTTTGGATGTCTGTGACTCTTTAGAGTGGAATCAGATAGGGACAGATTCTCATATCCTTGCTCATATTGAGTAATACCTTACACCACAAAGAGTCCCACTGAAGTCAGTGGGAACTACTCAGTGTGAGTAAGAGTAGTGGAATCTGGATCACATTGTGCTAAGGAATTAATGCTGCCTGAAGCAAAGGAAAGCCGCACAGGAGGATGATCATGTGTGCAGTTTTTTATGGGGGGGGGGAATTACCTCCCAAACTGAGGCAAGACATGGGGAAGGCACATGGGGTTAGTGCGATGGCCTTCCCCTCCATTCCTGCAAGTGCAGAGCTTCCCAGCTTGGAGGCTGCGTCTAGGGCTCCACTGACTCTGCAGCTGAATGCAGACTGGGTCCTAGCACCAGTCGGGCTCCCCTTCTGTGTTCTGGGAGCCTTCCTGTTTTCTGTAGAAGAGTGAATTCCCGAGGTGGGGGAAATGAGGAAGTGGGGGTGAGGGAGTGGGGGGGAGAGGCAGTAGGGAAGGACTTGGAATAGGGCAGGGGGGATGGGAATGTGGGAATGAGGGGAGGGGGATGGAGAAGAAAAGGGGAGAGAGGAATAACAGGGGGAAGCGGGAGCCCAGCATGCAGCATCCCCTCAGCTGCAGCTGCGGCTCCCTCAATAAGCAGACTCAGCAAACTGTCACTCTGACAAGCCCTACCCCACTACAACCTGATTCCTCTGACGAGCCCCCAACACCCAGAGCCCCACCCCATCAAGCCCCACCCCCCCAGAACCCGGACCTCCCCACTGAGCCCCCAAACCCAGACACCCTCCCCCCCGCTGAGCCCAACCACCATCCCCTGGATGCCCTGCAGAGTCCCACTTCCCCTGCATCCGGACCCCCATAATGAGTCCCTGTGCATCCAGATCTCCCACTGAGCTGCCGGCACCCAGATTGCCTCACACAGAAACCTCACACCTGGATCCCCCCCACACTAAGCTCCCCCAGACTTGGATCCTGTTGGGCTGAGCCTGCCTACCCACACCTGGTGTGCCTGGCACACAGGGGCAGGGCCCCAGGGCGTTTCTGGGGCAGGCCCAGCCCTTGCACTGTGTCAGTGTCAGGTGCAGCCTCACCACCGAGTCTCTGTACTGGGGGATGTGGGGGCTTCAGGGTGATCTCCCAGCTCAATGCAGCCAGTGGCCTGTGCTTTCCACTGCCATGCTGGAGCCACATTTATTTATTGACAAATAAAATTTGCAGAATTTTAAAATATTGTGCTTATTATTTTTATTTTTTGCCACAGAGGGTTTTTTTTTTGTGTGCAGAATTCCCTCAGGAGTAAATAATTCCCATTTGTTCACCCTTCAATTGGAGGAGCAGGGCATCTTGCCTGGTGTGTGCATCTCCTCCTACCATCTCCAGCCCTGCTGATTTTTTCCACTTAGTCCATGGGTTGCATTGTCATGATACTGTGGAAGAAAAAAGGAAGCATACGTGTAGCCAATTCCCCCCAACATTGGTCCCATCACATTTTTTCCCATGATTTTGCACTCCATGCTCAGGCTGCCTATGGCAGATGTTGCTACTTGGATAAGCTTGTTCACATTTTCCAGCTTTTCTTTACAGCCATTAGAGCTAGAAACACTTTATCCCCCCAAAAAGTGTAGTCTAACAATTACATTACTTCGGGGGGGGGGGTGTCATTGATGTGGGCCTATAGTACTTATGCCCTAATGCAGCTTTGCTCAGCTTGAGTAAATATTGCAGGATTGGGGCCTACATTAAGGTGAGAACAAAAATAAAAGTTCACAAACAGGGTAATTGGGAAGCACAAAGACAAAATTTAAAATTTAAATGGTGGAAAGGTCAGGAAGGGAGGGAGGGGGTTCCAGGCCTGAGAAGCTGTATGAAGGAAGGGACAGTGGTGGACATGGGAGGTGGACACAAAGGAAGCAGTCAGATGTGTAGATTGGGCTGAGTGAAGAAAGGAAGCTTGCCAGCTCAGACCAGGTGCCAGCTCATGCCAGGGCCCCTAGGCCTCACTGAACGCTGACAAACGTTTATCTGGAAACGAGTCTGGGCTTACTGTCACCTGTGTGTTAGTGCTGTTAAAATAGATGCAACGTTTATAAGAATGTGTTTAGTGTTTTGACTTGATGAAATGTTTGTAGGATGTTGCATGATACATGTGTATCCCATGGTATAAAGTTACATTGAGTGTTGCATTGTAAACCTCTGTAACTATGTGACTCATCAAACAGAAAAGAAGCATTAATTACTATAAAGTTCTGGTCCTGCACACCGGAAGGCCCATTGAAATCAAATGAGCCATTGTGAAACATCAAAGGACAAAGTCTATGCTGATTGTCCCCCCCTCAAAAAACTTCCACACCGATGAAGAGGAGACAGGAGCCAACACCTGCCCCATCATTTGGAACTCTAGAGGAAGAGAAGAAAAATCCCTGACCAGAAATAACTTTATCACTATGCTACTTGGAATTTGGAGAAGGCAATATTTCTAAGCATAAGCAAAGGATCCCCATGCTGCTTAGCTTGGGTTAGCTGTAAGAGGACATAAAAAGCCTGTATACAGGCTCTATTGCCTTTTGAAACCTAAGACTGTGATTCATTTGTGTGTGTGTTTACCTGCTTTAACCTTGCAAACAACTCTCATTTCTTTTTCCTAGCTAATAAATCTATAATGAGTTTATTATAGGATTGGCTACAAGCTTTGTTTTTGGTGTTTAAGGTACAATTGACTTGGGGTAAGTGACTGATCCTCTGGGACTGGGAGTAATCTGAATATTGTTGCGATTTTTGGTGTAAGGGACCATCTATCACAAAGGCAAGTTTGCCTGGGTGGCAAGATAGACCGGAGTACCCAAGGGGATTGTCTGTAACTCCATGTTAAGACTGTTATAGTCAGGGGCGGCTCTAAACATTTCGCCGCCCCACGCAGGGCGGCATGCCGCGGGAGGCGTTCTGCCGGTTGCCGGTCCCGCAGCTCCAGTGGACTCCCGCAGGCGTGCCTGCGGAGGGTCCACCGGAGCCACCTGCTGCCCTCCCGACGACCGGCAGAGCGCCCCCCCGCGGTATGCCGCCCCAAGCACACGCTTGGCGTGCTGGGGTCTGGAGCCGCCCCTGGTTATAGTGCTTGAGGAGTTCACACTTGATGGTTGGTGAAATCTAATTATAGAACACACAACTAATTTGCAGCTTGTGCCCTGCTTCTTAGCAGTCTGTCTTGAAGTTGGCACTCGTGGTTGTGAGCTACTCCAGACAGCTTGACGGAGATGAGGAAAGAGGAACCTAAGTTGTGGAACGTGCTGAAAGCAAAAACAAGGAGGTTGACTTATTGACTTGAACTCAGTGTGAATTTTGTCTCAATAAGCACTGAACAAAAATGGAGTAATGATAACCCCCATTAGCCCACAGTATGCCATTCTGATTCCAAGTCTTGCACACATCCCACTTATTCTGTCCTGTTGCGTACAATTAATGCTGAGCCTCAGTCTAGTAGTTGGAATGGCTTCTACTGGGTTTTCTCATTAAAATTTAGTTCAAATACAAACTATTTTGGAAAGACTTATATTGCAGAAAACAATCTGCATTGCATTTTTTAAAAAAAAGAATCCTGAATTAATTTACAAATTACCCAAATGCTGTCTTTGTTGAAGGATTTTTTTGTTTCCCTCAGATCCAAAGATACTGATCATTTTTAGGCAGTTCTGCTTAACTATTGATGACAGTAGTGGCAGATAAGCTTAATCTTTTTATTTTTATCGAGCTATAATTAGCACATTGCAATTAAAATTTGGAACCAGATGGTGCCAAACACATCATAGCAATAATTGCAGTAATGCTGTTTCCTTCAGAAGCTTCTCAGTTGTTGTCCCTTTTTAGTCATGTGTATATTCTTAGTACAATGGAATGTTAGTTGAAAAACTAAATGATTACAAAAAATGACCAACTCAGTCTAAATAGCTAGTTAGTGGGAAGTATGATGGATTTAACAGTATTCATTGGTGAAATTCTGGTTTGCTAACCAGATTTGATTAAGTGTTTCAGTTTAATCAGTAGATGTCTTTTCATTATCGATGCAAGGTGTATACCTTTACATTTAATTACTTTGGCCCTGTTTTTGATTGAGTTCTTTGGCCTTTTATTGAGATTTTTAGATAGTCTCAAAAGCTACTTTTTTAAATAGCCAAATGGCATATGAGGAAATTTAGAAACCTTCTTTTCAACTAAAATTCTGTGCATAAAATTATTGTGCCTTGTTAACTAGCTTGAAGACAGGTACTAATTGCACCCCAATTTAACATGCATCACTTTAGCACTATTGATCTGGGTTTTGTTGTTGTTGTTGTTTTTTAAAGTAAGTAAACTGAGCAAAAACCAGTCTCATTACTAAAGGAATGATATATCGATTCTATCTGACAGTGCTTTGTCTACAGATCAATGCAGGTACGCAGTATAGACCAATATGAAACAGGGTCACCAAAGGTCAACAAAGGAACAGGGCATCCAAGATTATTGGAGACAATGAAATGAACATATCATAAAGTAGACCTGATTGGTATTTGTAAAGGAATTCAGTGGTAACAGGTTTTACCGTGTAAGTTGGGGATAATAAGCTTTATCTGGGATTCCAGACACCTAAAAGAGTTCAGAAGGAATCTGTGCCTACTCAAGAGCAGCAGCTGACTATCAGGAGTCTGTTGCAAAACTGAAGTTGTGTGCAATACTTTAGCACTTGGCAGCCTTAAGTAATTGAAAAATCTGAAACTTGCTTTTGTGAAAGATCTTGGTTTTTTTCACATCAGAAAATTATAAAATTATAAAATTCAAATGTTCAGACATTCTTATTCCCTTGACACCCTTGTCTGAACCTTATTTTGGTGGTTCTAATGTTGGCCTGTGCATCCTTTCAGAGACTAGTTCTATTACATTTCAGCTTTCCACACTTATTACTAAAGTAGACAAGCGCTGGTTTAATTTGACAACAACATTGACGTGTACTTGTACCATGGTGTAGTATGCAGCAATAGAGTACGTTTTTTGTGTCCTTGACATCCGCTGGGACTGCCAAGGGCTTTATAAGCAGGACCTTTTCTTTACTCTAATGTGATCAACCCCTTACAGCTTTCATGCCTTCTAATCCTCCCTCATTCTGCTTTTGAAAATTCACTTTTAGTAAGAGAGGAATGTCTGCACTACACAAGAATTATAGTTTAGGGATTAATCCCCAAAATTAATGTTAAATCTGCACTGCTGCCTTGTCTGTAAGAGCTGTTGAATGAGTGTCATTCAAAACAGTTGCTTCCATGGCTTTCTAATCCATGTTTTTATATCAATCCTGCAATTTCCTTAGGTTTTACCATATTTTGTAGGTAAGAGTCTCATACTGGGCTGATGAAAGGTTGAGAAGTACAAGATAGATCTTCCACAATTATCACAAATCAACAATTCACCAGATTGCCAGTCTTCCTCCCTCCAATGGGATGAAATTTGAACATTTTCTCAAATTATGGATGTGTATTCTTTAGGGAATATATTCTACAATGCAGGGCTGCTAGAAGTTGTATGGGTTTTTTTTACAAAAAGGAAAATATTCATCACACCCTTACTTGTACCTCTAATTCCTCCTTTTCTATCTTCTGGGACAAGATACTTTTTAGGGATGATATGCTACGCTGATATTTAGAACAACTGCTTTTAAGAATAAAATTGGTATGAATTATTCAAATAAAGGCCTTAAATCTCAAAGGCATTCTAAAGATGGTCAGATGTCCTCTTTTAAGACAATGCAAAGGTAATGTTAAAGAAAACATATTTTCTGTTAGGATGGCAACTACAAACAAAGGCAATTTAGTTTATTTTAAAAGCATTTTAATGAATGCATGTTTGGTGTAAAATTCATGTCCATTGAGAGTAACAAAGCATTAAAATGATTATTAACCCTTCCTTTAAAAAACTGGAAATAATAGAATAGTTAACTGAATTAATGTTTTTTATTTAGTGTTTTTAACAGAATCCCTGTTGGAAAATGTCTGGCAAATCAGCTCTTCACTAACTTTTTTGACTTAAAAAACTGGAAAAGTGTTTAATAAAAAGCTGAGGGTGGATGATGGGGGGCGGGGAAGGGAAGCACGGAAGAAAAAAGCTGAAATAACTTTTATCCACAGGAAGTGTCAGTCAACCTTGAAGTTCTTTGGCTATGCAAAGTCAAACATAGTGCATATTCTGTCTTTTCTTGATGTATTCTACTTGCCTTTGGGGTAAAAAGTGAGTTTAAAATTTTGGTGTGATTAATTCTATACCATTTGTATGTTCAATATTCTTCATGTTAAGCTAGGTCAGAAACATTCTTTCATTTTTCTCCTTTATGAACATTACCTTATTAACCAGGTTGGAAGTATCCCAAATAATGCATTCATTAGAGGTACACTTATTGTCTGAAATAATTATTTCAAAATCCATTTCCTTGATTCTGGATTCATACCCACCGAGTTAAACACATTAAATTTTCAACATTCCACAGTTATTGGGAAGTGTTCATCTGAAAATATTGTGGCCAAAATCACAGTTGTTTTTATTTTGTAATATTTGCTTTCATTTTGTTGTATTCACTATCCACACTATTCACAACTGGTTTCAACCTGCAAGATGCAGAGTGCCATCAACCAACCCTGACTTCATTGGGTGTTGAGGGCACTCATCACTTCACAAGAATGCTCAGCATCCTTCAGGACTGAACACAATAATATAAAGCACGTGTCTACAGAACAACAAAAGTAATGCCAGTAAATGTTCTGGCTATAGCATGATTCTGTGTTTTTCCTTTATAAAGGCCATTTCTCTCTACACTTTAAAACAGTAAATATAGTTTTTGCTACATGAAGTAAGCAATCACCCCACCCTAAATCTCTACCTCAAAGAGCAGTATAGCCAATTATAAAATAAAAGTCCCAATTGCTATTTGCCTAGTGTCAATAGAAAGAATAAGTAGTGAATCAAATTCATCCTGGATATAACATCAGGGTAAAGATCCTTCTGGAATAAATTCGGCCTGATGAGTGCACAGAACTGACTTATTCTGGTATGCATTTACAGGGTGATCCTGCAATGTATTGAACACTTCCAGGGGGTGCTGAGCACCCTCAACTCTCATTAAAGGCACCAATTCAGCAAGATGGTTAAGTATGTGCCTATCATTAAGCATATATGTGAGTGGAGTCAATGTCAATGCAGGGCCAGTGCAAGGATGTTTTGCGCCCTCCCCCCTGCCCTGAGATGACCCCCACCCCCCGCAGCGGCTCCCCCCCTCCTCCCTGAGGCGCCTCCCACAGCAGATCCCCCAGCCCTGAGGCACCCCCCTTGCGGCAGCTCCCCACCCTCCACCCTGAGGCCCCTCCCCGCCCCAGCTCACCCCTGCTCTGCTCACGAGCGCGAGCACGCCATGGCCGCTTCACTTCTCCCACCTCCCAGACTTGCGGCGCCAATCAGCTTAGGCACCGCAAGCCTGGGAGGCGGGAGAAGTGAAGTGGCCACGGTGTGCTCGGGGAGGAGGCAGAGCAGCTGTGAGCTGGGGCGGGCAGTTCCCCTGCGTGCCCCCCCTTCCCCCCGCTACTTGCTGCAGGTGGCCCTCCCCGCTCTCCCCTGCCCAGCTCCCTCCGCCTAAATGCCGACGGCGATCGAGGCAGCCAAAGATCCAGTCGCTGCCAAAGAAAATGGCGCACCCCAAATGCCAGCGCCCTAGGCGACCGCTTAGGTCACCTAAATGGTTGCATCGGCCCTGTGTCAATGGGAGCTGAGAGTAGAACTCAGCTCCTTTCAGAATCAAGCCTTTAATTAATGTATAACAGCTGCTCAAATACATCCAAACGTTTTATTCTAGTATGATTATGTCTTGCTATTTTATGATAGGAAGATGTGCAGGCACTATGGTAAGTGTTTTGGGAGAAAGTGAAACACAATTTCAGTGACATTAAATTACAACTCGTATTGTTAGCTTAGTCTCTTTATGAGCTTGTATGGATTAAAAAGTATCTGCCACCTTATTTACAACCAACCAAGAGCCATTTACTTTAATAGAGGCAAATTAATAAAATCCTATAAATCATTAACAAGCAAGTAACTCTATTTCTAGAATTCCAAGAATCCAGGCTCACATTATCATAGTAACTGTCACCGAGCTTTATCTAATTCACTAAGTAGCTGAATGTGTTAGACAATAAATATGATAAAGAGCTCTGGAGTGTGAGGTGAAGCTCAGATACGGAAAGAGATCAAACATTTGGCCTTATCACTTGCTAGCAAGAGAAGTTCTGTAGCTTCTATAGGATCTGGGGCAAAATCAGTACTTTGTCCTGCTAGTAAAAGCAGGGGGGTTGGACTCAATGACCATTTGGGGTCCCTTCTAGTTCTATGAGACAGGTATATCTCCATATATTTATATTATATTATTATTAGCTATTACTGCCTTGCCTCTCAAACGTGGGCTTGTGTACCCACAAAAACTTGTACTGCTTTAACTAAACCAATACAGTGAAAGCAGAACAATCTTCTCTAGCAATAATGTAGTTCTATCAGTATAAAGGTGCTTTATGCTAGTATCGCTTATTCTCCTGCCCATATGGGAATAAATTATACCGGTACAAAGGTATCTTTACACTGATATAACTGTGTCCACACTATGGGTAGTACCAGTATAATTATTTTGACAGAAAAATCATACTCCTAAATGACGTAGTTAAATTGGTTCTAAAACTGTGTGTAGTCCACAGCTATGTCATACCTGATAACACAGTCACAATATTTTGATTTTGGAACAGGAATGAACCAAGCTGCTAGGGCCTGATCCAAAGTCCATTGAAATCAATGAGAGGCTTGAAGCTGGAGCATGTAATTTGAGCCGGCAGCTGAAACTTAATTAACAATCCTGTGGATGCATGATCCAGAATAGGATACAGTTTGCTGGCTCTGCTGTAAACATAGTCAAAAGTATTTTTGTTTGTAAGGTTAAATCAGCAAGCAGACACCACTCCTTAAATCGTACACAGAGCTTATTTGTTGAGTAAAATGGTGTCATTTTTGTGTTGTCAGTTCTCACAACAGAACCACATTGTTAGGGATTGTAACGATTAGCCTTCAGAGTAACAGTCCTTTGCTTATAGGAGAGTACACTTTCTGGCCCTTTTCTAAAGTACACATCTAAGGTTTAGATGGCATATTACATGGGGAAATGAAATAAATCAGTTATTTTATGTATACATGGCATGGATTCTCTTTTTAAAATCACATGGAATGAAAAATCTGAGTCTATGAATTAGAAAATTATGGATTGCTTAAAAAGGGAAAATGTAGAAAAAATAAAAACAAAAACTCCCCCTTGCAAGCAAGTTTCTTAATTTTGTTAGGCAGAATATTTAATATAAACATCAATATAATCTTCATTTTCACTAATCACTGTTTACCTGATTCCTACCAGATCTTTAGGGGGGTGGGAAATCTCACTACTGGTACAAGGTGCCTAAAAATAGGCTCCTAAATCATATTTTGATAATAAGTGGCCTGAGTTTCAAAAGTGCTGAACACACAGCAGCACCCACTGGATTTTTTGGGAGTTGCTGTGTGGTCAGCTCAGCTCCAGCCTTTTTGCCACCCCAAGCGGTGAAGCGGGAAAAAAATAATAAATCCGCGACCGGCAGCACTTCGGCATCAGCTCTACCGCACCGCTTCATTCTTTGGCGGCAATTCAGCGGCGGGTCCTTCCCTCTGAGAGGTACAGAGGGACCCGCCGCCGAAGACCTGAACGTGATGCCCCTTTCTATTGGCCGCCCCAAGCACCAGCTTCCTTCGCTGATGCCTAAACCGGCCCTGGCTCGGCAATTCAGGAATCCAGCCACTTGTGTAGATACCTAAATATGAAGTTTATAGCTTAACTTTAGGCTCCCATTTTCTAAACTATTGACAGCAACATGTGTCTTGAGCTGTACATAATGCCACTGAAAATACTGACTTCTTTGTGGTTAACTGTTGGCCCCTGATTAAAAGTAATGGATTCAATAAGATTAGTAATAAGTGCATAGCAAATATATTTAGAAGATCAATGTTTTCTGTTTTTTAGAATTTGTTGTTGTGCATGTTTCAAAATTACTAAGAAAAGCGGAGCAGATAAATAGCCGTAATGTTTGAAATAGTTTTTTTTAATATCAACTGATTTTTTTAATATCAACTGATATTTTTTTTAATATCAACTGATGATTATTTTTCTGTCCAAAGAATTATTATAATCTGCTACAATTGCATTACAATATTTGTTTTGTTGTAATTTTCAAATGGTTATTGTTCTGAATATCACATTCCTTGGATACATCATTAAGAAAATGCTATAATTTTTGGCATCATTGCCAACTTCTACAATCTTGAAATTCAAAATATCTATGAGGCAAAATAAACAGAAACCGTTCTCTATGGAGAAGAAGTGCAACTTTTCTTAAGCATTTGAGAGACAAACATGCGATTTAGTGCTTATCAAGGCAGGTTAACCCAGCACAGATCCAAAAAGTCAAGCTTCTGTTGTGTCTAACAACCACCTCAGAACAATTTCTTTGAAGAAAATAAATGGGTTTCTTGTCAAGGCCATTGTAACAGAAGAACAGGGGACATTGATATTGAAGAGGTCATTTTTTTCCTGTTATAGTCTAATTTGAGGGTGACGTTGTAAATGTTGCAGTTTCATAAGTTGCATGAGAAATCACTTGATCTTCTTTCCAGATATTTTCCAAATGTGTCATCATCAGTCAGATGTAAAGCATATAATCTTTTATCATCGCTATGCACATTCTGACATTCTGGAGATTTAGTCTTAATACTATCAATATAACTCTGCAAATGAAAATCCCATACTGTATTAGACACACAGTGTCTTGTTTTTGTGCCTTAAGTCCTACAGGCAAAATAGAAGTACCGGTATGTAGTGAAACACATTTCCCATTCATTTATCCAACTCACATTTTACCAGTGGGATCCAGAATTTTCATGTGCGATTGGTTGAAATTGACAAAAATTGGAACTTAGTCCTGTAAATGCTATCCTGACCTTTCTCAGCCCATTTCCAACACTTAAAAAAAGTATAGCAAACATGTGTTGGACAAGTTCTGTTATGATAATCCCACTGCATTACTAAGAGACACTTCCAGCCTTTACGTGACATACAGCTGTTTCCTTATATTTCCTCACTCCTGGAAGAGGGAGGACATAGTTATTTTACCATCTCTTACTTTTGCCATTACAAGAAAGCAAACTATAATTAAATAATGGCAAGTCAGTATTGGCTGTGCTATGTTTTTGTGCTATTCCTGATAAAGCACACTTCCTGCCTATATTACAGCCATTGCTATAGAGAAGGATATTTTAAAAATGTGTATGTGAATTATCATAAAATAGGCTTTACCTAAATACTAAAGGTGACTTTTGACTAAAAACTATAAACTATTGTGCTTCAATACTAAAGAGGGCTTTTAATTGAAAAGTATAAGTGAACCTACAAAGCAGGGTTAACACTTACTGCTATAATTTTATACATGCACTTTGGCCATCGGAATGGCTTTGATTCAACCTTGACTTACTGTAAGATCATAAAAGGCACAGAATAATCTCATGGAAAAGGGAAGAGGAGTACTGTACAAATATGAGTGGTATAACAAATACCACAGATGTAATGGTAGCTTCCAAAGGAAAAATAACATTTTATGCCAGTATTTCTGAGACTATTACAAAGAAAAAAAGTATAATCTGCAATCCATTTTTTATACTCATAATTGTACTTAGAACTTTACAGCTTGGATATCCAAAGGAGGCTAAGGGAGCTTAGTGCCCATCTCCTACTGGCAACTGGGTACCTATCTCCCTTAGGCAGTTTAGAAAATTCCAGCCTACATCTTGAAAGCCTTTTAGGAGCCCTGACTAATGCTCACAGCAGCTCTGTGAAATAGGTAAATAGCACTGCCCCAGATGGGAAAAATGAGTGAGATGAGACTTCTCAAAGCCACAGAGGGAGTTTCTCCTTTTCTTTCCTGTGCTGAAAACACCACTGTTTTATTAAAAATTGGAAGTATGTTGCCAAGGAATACAGAGAGAGAATGCACAATCAGGACATTTTTTAGATAATAAAACATACAGAATCCCACATTAAGAGTAGGCCATGTATATTGTACAGGTTATATAATTACTGACTATGACATATAGTAATTGGGTCTGTGACTCAATTATCCAAAGGCATTGGCTCATTTAGAGCTATGTTGTTTCTCATCAAGTTTGTGAGATAAGCTCTTTGTTGAAATAGATCCAAAGGATCTTCACTTGAATTCAGAGATACCACAGTCATCCTGTCTGGAGGACAAAAAGAGATCATTGAATTATTTGCTAATTGTGAGCAAAATTTGTATTGATTCTTTTTTGTCTCTCTGACTTATGTTAATAGTATCATACTTTAGGTCACTAACTACTTTTCAGCACCATTTAATTGCCCAGGAATCACTTAAGAAGACAAAAATAGTGAGAGCCAAAGCCAAAAAGAAAAAGGAAAATGTGATGACACAGACATGGCTGCCTGCATGTTTGATGTTCTAAGGCTTAAAGCTTTCTTTGTATTCAAGGACTTTGAGAGGGGGAAGCAATTTATTCTAGATGACATTAACAACTTTAACTGGAGCCAAAAGATCCCTCACATGCACTGCACACACTTATTTCATTTAATGTGACTTACATCTGAAGGCAAAAATTGGCACATGGACTGGTAGTTTAACCAAGTGTCTCACTTTTGAGGCATAAATAATGGAAAGATTCCAAGGGCCAGCTTTTTTCATTTGTGTGTACCTGCTTTGTCATGGAAAAATGCATCCACACTTGGTGTACCTAATGGATATGTGCAGTTACCATTATCGTATATGCAAAGCGTGTATTTTTGTGCATTAAAATGTCCAGGTAGAAACACTCCCTAGTATGCATGATCATGACAGCACCATGCAATATTTACTTAGGTAATTGCATGTAAATGGTTTTAAATCAATATCCCTCCAATACAATGTAATTGATTAACCACTTTAAAACCTTTGTTCCAATAATGACCTGTTTTTTGTTGTTGGGCTTTAATTAAACTTTTTATCTAATGGAAAACCCAAGAACTATTTCCTTCAACTATGTTTGGAGGAAGGGAATCAAGTATTGTTTCTAATCTGTGTCTCATTTGTAATGTGTAGGTGTATTTACTGACTAGACCAAACTCCCTGCCTAGTGTTATGAAGGTGTGGTGAATTCAGTTTTGTAATTTGGCTGGTGTTATAATAATGGTGTGCATGAGCAAGCTCACACATCAACGTCAGTGCACTCATAAACAATAGCTTCATAAATTTGAGTAAATTTAGTTGGCTAGAAGTATGGAGGAGAATAGAGAGAGATCCTGCTGGGTGATTGCAGCAGACTTTTTACACAGGAAAAGCTATTCCCATATGCCCCCAAATAGGCATTAAAACCAATGTACCTCTTCTTTGACATCTGTTAGAACCGAAAGAGGCCATTTGAAATCCCCAAAACATACTCATAGTGACAAAGTGTGGTAAATGGAGCAAAATGGTTTTGGGGAATGAAAATGTGTAAACAAGACAATCAGATGTCATTAACTTTCCTCGGTTTGTTGTGATATTTTTTGAAGGCTGACTGAAGTAAGTCTTTGTGCCTTTGTGCATTTACTATGTGGAATTTCCACCCTAAACGACAGAGCAGTTAAAACCATTTCTGTTTTGGAGCTGTTGCTTTCAAGTGCATACAAGTCACATTGGACAGTGTGCCAAGGAGTTATGGTAGTTGTTCTTAAAATAAAACAAATATGTGACTTCCTTTACTGTTGTTGCTAGTTGTCAGCATGATAGTGGGAATTTTCAGAATCATTTATAATTCCTTCCCTCCTCTAAATTTGACAAAACTTGCTAACTGATGCCTCACACCAGTTTATTGTACATACTTCAGGAGCATGCCACGTGTTTTCCATTTGGAATGCTTAGCAGTGATTTCTGTTACTGTTTTTGTTAATGGCAGTGTACATGTTAACAGCATCGGTCTTTCCACAACTAAACATGTGTTAGACAAAATTCAGGATTCAGCAAAAAGGAACAGAAGTAAAATTGTTGGGGCAGAATTAAACTATATTGATTTGCAGCAGTTGAAAATATCTAGCTCTTGAGTACTTTTCACCTGCTTTTGTGCTTAGTACATCCTTTTTTCATTTGAAAGAAAAAAACCTGTTGGCAAATAGCACATCTTCCCCATTTACCTTACAAGACATGGTGCATAGTTTGGGGAAAATTTGTGTATACATTAGAAGGCATGAAGGAAACTGCATATATTTAAAAGGGGTAGGAGATAACACTACTTACTAGTTTATCCCTGCAATGTGCTGCACAATGGGTCAGAAAAATCATGTGATAAGCAAGCAAGTCCTGACATATGCTGAACAAATGCTGTTTATGGTGAAGTTGAGAGCACCAATCAGAATCGGGCCTTTGATACCTGATCAAATTCCCACTGAAGTCAATGAAAAGACTCTCACTGACTTCAGCAGGAGTTGTATTGGGCTCCTAGTCTACAGGTTAGCACAAGCATTATTGACCTAGGCAGCATTAAGGGGCTAAAACTTTCTATAATTATCTATAGGGATAAGTTTATATGAAAATTGTATCCAATATCTTGTTTTCAGCAAACATATTCATGGCAGTCATTTCAAATATATTTACAATAATTCAACCATGCCCCACTTAGTATTTTTCAATATTTAGTATACTTTTACAACAGTACTTTATTTAGTAAGTGGGCATTTGGACGACTTTCTCTGTCAAGGTCCAGAACATGCCTTCATCCCATCTCCCATTGAGAGCTAATATGGCAGTAACAACAGAGGATGTGGAGAGGCAGAATCCATAAGTATAGTTTTGAAATGTAGTTCTGCCTGCTATTTTGCATCAATCTCAGCAGGTTCTCAGCCCTATCATCTGTTGGAGACTGCTGCCTTTGGTTTCTGTAGAAACATTCTGTGTAAACTGTTAATAGGCATGAGGACAGATACTGTTCTTCTATGACAGATGAGGAAAAAGTCTTGTATTTGAAATCCAGATTGTTTCACCATCAGCTAAATTTGTCCCAAATCCTCTGACTTGCATTTGGTCCTATGACCCAGGAGACTGCAGGTGTGGACATAAAATGTGAACCATTAAAGGAAGAACATGATGGTGGCGATTCCTTAGATTCAAATGACTTCCCTAAGCATCCTCAAATTTGAGTTGAGTTGCAGCCAGATGATTTCACTCTTAAATTAAGGCTTTACTCTGCATGTAGTCCTACTGAATTCAATGGGATAGCTTGTGTGTAAGGAGCTACGCATTGTGAGTAAGAGTCACAGATTCTGGCCTGTATTTTGTGTGTATGAATTATAATGGAGGGAGAGCCATCTAGCTGTCAGAGCTAAAAGCTCAAAGTGAAAATATCTGTACACCGCTACCTTGATATATCACCACCCGATATAACACAAATTTGGATATAACACAGTAAAACAGTGCTCCGGGGGGGAGGGAGGGGATGGGCTGCGCATTCCGGTGGATCAAAGCAAGTTCAATATAACATGGTTTCACCTATAGGTAAGATTTTTTGGCTCCCAAGGACAACGTTATATCGAGGTAGAGGTGTATTTTCTTTCTAGCTCTGCCACTGACATGCTGTGTGACCTTGCACAAAACATTTAACATTTCAGTGGCTGTTTCCCCATCCAAAAAAGGCATAATAATAGTGGTATAAGAACATAAGAATGGTCCTACTGGGTCAGACCAAAGGTCCATCTAGCCCAGTATCCTGTCTTCCGACAGTGGCCAGTGCCAGATGCTCCAGAGGGAATGAACAGAACAGGTAATCATCAAGTGATCCATCCCCTGTTGCTCATTCTCAGCTTCTGGCAAACAGAGGCTAGGGACACCATCCCTGCCCATCCTGGCTAATAGCCATTGATGAACCTATCCTCCATGAATTTATCTAGTTCTTTTTTTTAATCCTGTTATGGTCTTGGCCTTCACAACATCCTCTGGCAAGGAGTTCCACAGGTTGACTGTGCATTGTGTGAAAAAATACTTCCTTTTGTTTGTTTTAAACCTGCTGCCTATTAATTTCATTTGGTGACCCCAGTTCTTGTGTTATGAGAAGTAGTAAATAACACTTCCTTATCTACTTTCTCTACACCAGTCATGATTTTATAGACCTCAATCATATCTCCCCTTACACATCTCTTTTCCAAGCTGAAAAGTGCCAGTCTTATTAATATCCCCTCATACGGAAGGTGTTCCATAACCCTAACTATTTTTGTTGCCCTTTTCTGAACCTTTTCCAATTCCAATATATCTTTTTTGAGATGGGGAGACCACATCTGCACACAGTATTCAAGATGTGGGCATACCATGGATTTATATAGAACCTAACTCTCATAGATTTTACCAGGTTTAAATAATATTTTAAGTATTTTTGTATTGTTGGGGGGAAATCTACTATAGTGCATTAATACTATTTATAATTATTTATTCATTTTTACGAGTTATATGAGTGAAGCTGATTCAGTCACACTCACCAATCACCACCCAAAAATAATGCATCTTATTGATGGAATGAGCCTACTTGGAAGTATCAATTGTTTAAGGGTGGATATAACCAAAAGAAAATAAAGACCAATAAGAACACGCTTATCTCTTACCAAGGATTTATATATATATATATAAAAGTCATATTGATTTTAGTGGGAACACAATGAACAGACTAGTGGTGAGATAGAAACCTGAGGGATTAATATGCTACAATTTAATATCCCATTAAAATGAAATAGTCTTTGTCTTGGTAATAGGAAGATTGAAACTCTTAGGAATGCAACTTCTGTATTTAAATGACTACGAGAAGCTCAAGATCTTTGCCAAAGGGAAACGTGATACAGAGCACACAGAAGTAAGAGAATGTGGAAACTGGGAGAAGGGATAGATGAATGTAGGATCCAATGCTGGGAGGTACTAGAGCCAATGGGAATTGAAGATAATTAGCAGGATAGACCCCTACATTTTCACCCTGTCTTTTGAGTATAAATGTAATAATTACATGTACATCTTGCCAAAGTGTTTTAGGAGGATACTACAGTAACTAATATATGTTGGCATATGCCATAATTATATATTAAAAAAAAAAATACAGTGAGAACAGAATAACATTGTCAACTGGAAAGTTCTTGTTTTCCTCATAGTAGATTCAGAATGCTATATGTAAATAGACCTGTAGGATTACATTTACTCAAAGATAATTGTGGTGGGTTTTTTATTTTGGTTCTAAGGGCTTTGGGTTTGTTTTAGCTACAAACAAATATGTTCAAAACTGTAAAAAATTACATTAAAATATCTTTACTGTAGCTGAATCAAGGGCCTACATCTCTCATTAAAATTGAATCATGTTTCCATCACAGCTCACTGGGAAATCCTCCTAAAACCACTTCATTCACTGGGCAATGGGTTTTGGCATCTACAGTGCTGTAGTTCCTTTGATGTACTATGTTTCATTTGCTTATGTCCTATCATTGCATGTGTTTAATATAGCATCCATGTGCTTAGCTTGCAACATTTCAGTTTATTTAAACAAAATTCTCCATGTGAAAAAATGACAGATGTCTACAGTCGGTAAAGCTCAGACCTCCGAGAGAATAATGTGCCCTAGTAGCCTAGCCACCTTTTTATTATTAGAAGGGATTTTTCAAGACTTTTGAGACATTGAGACAGTCTTCCTGGTGAGCACACCCTTCTTATTCATAACAACAAGAAGAGATTCAGAGCCGAAAGTGAGATTAATTTAAAGTTTGCTCCCCCACTTACTATTTCAGTTTTGTATTGGAAATAGTTTTTTATGGTGAATGGCATAGGTTTGTTTAAAAAAAAAAAAGCTTGCGTGTGTGCGCGAGCGAGAGAGATTCCAAATCACTAAGCACGAAGTTAATTCAGTACAGAAGGTTAGTACAAGAGTCCACTATATACACTGTTTTTGTAGTGAACCAGTCCAGGAGCTTTTTGGTGGCCTTGTGTGCACTGATGAAATTTGCCCTAATAGAATGTATATGTAAACTCAAACATGACAAATAAATATATTTTAAAGAAACAAAGAAGAATCCTCTTAAATGGGTGGCCCCAGTGGATGGTCTTTCAACCTCCCTACTGCCCTTCATTAAAAGGAATTGCTGCTCCCCACTTCAGTGGTAAAGGAAGCTGTTGAACCTGCTGTGGATCTGATTCTGCATCGGCTGAAGTCAGAGATAAAACTCACATAGATTTTTTTGTATGTGTGGCAGGATCGAACCCCACATTAATAGACACAGAATTGGGAGAAGACACTGTTTTACTGAGATAGGGATGGCTGCCAGCCCAGTCAGAGGATCAGGGCAGTGTCGATACACTTGGTATTGTGGACCTGCACTTGTCACAGAAGGCATAAACTAACAGGAACAGGTGGTGGTGTGTAAATTTTCCACAGTTATACTAGTTATGGAGAGTCAGAAAGCTGTTAGAGGAGAAAATGGAGAGAAGTATCCTGAAAATGAGAGACACAAAAGACCTAAGTGCCACTCAATTGCCTTAAGGCATCGCCATTAAATGTAATTACCGTACTTACTAAGTACCAATCATAGCTATTAAGCATCATTGGGTTTAAATTAGTTCCCTGGGAGACATCCCGTTTAAGCAGATTTCCCAGTTAAGCGCAGGATACTGGTTTTAAAATCAATTCCTCCTCCTATTACCTGCTGTAATGTAGTCTGTTCCATGATTGTTCAGGCCAGCACTCAGCAGGGTGATTTAAATCAAGGTGATTTAAATCATGATTGTATCACCAATTAGAAACCCTCAATTTAAATAACTGATTCTAATCAACTTTTCCATTTGTACTTCAGTTGTTTTCTAAAGAAAGGTACATTCTCATTGGTTGATATAGCCATTACAATTTGTTGATTTACAACTAAATAGAGCCTTTACACTAGATTTGGTACATCTTTTATGCTACGTAGGAGGGTACACTATAGCTTTATATATTGAGCTATGCAATTATATACGTTAATATTTTCAGATTCTTATTAACTGTACATTTTTAGTAGGCGAGAAAATGGTGACTGATATATTACTTATCTACTAAATAATTAACGTTTTGCTCATGATTTATATCAGGTTGTATTAGTATGGCAACTGCAATTTAATTAAACACACAAAATAACACCTAAAATATCTTTATTAGACAAAACAACCTTAAATGTTTTGGATATCTAAACTCCAGTGTTTTTCCATGTGCTGGAGAGTAAGTTTCCATGATGGGTGGAGTCAGAAATATTCATAATTTGAGAACTGAACCAATCGGCACTCAGGGAGAAGAAGCTATAACATTTGAAGCATGAGACCACCCAGATGGCCTTAGTGGATGATCCAGATGAGATACATGATGGTGTATCCTGGAGTCAGAGGCCAGGTCCCAAGGCCTATGTTGACCTTGCCAGTCTCTTGCAAGCAGTAGCATACCCCTTGATTCTCCCACAGGTTCAATCCCTTAATACAGTGCATAATTTTCTGTGCCATATTTACATAGCTTGACCTCCAAAATTAGATGGTTTTCTCCTGATTCTTTCTTTATATACAAAAGCAGCCTTTAGCACCGAAGTTTTTGATAGAAGCTCCTGGATTCAGTATATTTGTTTTATTTAAATGTTGTAAGAAGTTATCACAAGTTTAGGCCTTAACACATTGTGTGTTAAATTCAGATTTCTTTTTAAACAAGTTTTTTAAACAAGTTTTTAAAAAGAAAAATGTATTATAATTTCAATAACAAAATAAAAAAATAAAATTTAAATAAGAAAATTTGTTTTTAATTAATTTTTATCCACCCTGGCTTGCAGTCTGCTTTAGTGTGGGAGATAAAGCCTCTATAATCAACTAATAAAGAATTACAGTGCTTGGTCTTAGTTTGTATCCAGCAGCAGCCTAAATAAAGAACTGATACCACAAAGTTCTTCCCACTCCTTTTATAACCTATGAGAACACTGGATTCATGATGTGCACAGAAGTTCTACACTGCTAAGAGTAGAGTTCAAGATTCTAGGTTTTCCCTACAACAGTTTTCAACAGCACAAACACCTAAAGAATTGCTGGAGAATATAAGAAATACTCACGGCTGTATTTTAGTTGTTTGTAATGATACCAACTGATACCAGTTTAGTTGTTTGTAATGATACCAACTGTTTAAAGGGAAACATGGAATTATGAACTCAGGTTTGAAAGCATCAAATTATATAAATCAGGGATGGGACAGTTTGTATTTTAAAATCATAGGCCATATCCTAAACTGCTGTAAATTGGCAGATCTCTATTAACTTTATCGGAACTACACCAGTTTGCACTAACGGACTTTTCCCCCCTAATAGTTAGGATGTAGAAGGTTTATTAGACCATGAAGATCATTTTCCAGGAAGGGTAAGGATGCTGGGCCTGATCTCATACCTATGAAGTCAATAGGAATCTTTCCATTGATTTCAATGGGCTTTGGGTTGAACCTGCAGTCATCTGATAGCGGACGTGTATATATAGTAAATTGATACTACCCTTGACTTTATGCAGGAGTCTTAGGAAGAAGTGTTTTCACTCTTCTGAATTTAGATACATTTTTTATAAAAAATCTTTGTAACTCACCTTTAAATAACGCACAGTTTTCCATTGGTCTCCTGTCCCTCGCTACCTTAATTATACGCTGTTTTCCATATAATCAATGTCGCAGTCTTCCTTTGCCCTCTGTCTTTCTGTATGCAGAATCTCACTGCAATTATGGGGTGGTGGTGGGTTTTTTTTTGTTTGTTTTTTTACCTTAATTCAGAGAAATCATTCTTATAAAAAGCCCAATAGCTTTGCTAAGCCACTGATGCTGTGTCAGGTTCATGCCTTCCTGCTTTAGTACCAGACTGTAAAAGAACTCTCAGTGATGATAGCAGCTACAGTCTTTTTGATAAACTCAGTTGGCATGAAGGAGTGAGACAAAGTCTGGAGGGGCTTGTTTGCCAGAATTCCAATATCTGCTCATTACAGTTCTAGATTTAATTTTCTTTTGCAGATATGCAATGTACAGTTTATGCAAGGACTCTCAAGGGAATATTCTACTTCTAAGGTCCGTATCTTTAGTGGAAATGATTTCATAGGCTGATTTTTTTTTCAGTGAAACTGTAACTAAAATAGTGTTGCTTTTATGCTTTACTGGCATGGCAGCAAAGTTTCTGATTCAGGAATATATTAAGCATTATCCTAGCCAATAGGTGTATTATTTTCTTGAATGTAATGTAGAGGTTGACTCTTGTTAAGGTTATGAGAAGTTACCTGCTTTTGAATTGTTGTTATAATTTTTGGATGATTCAGCCTGTATTTGTGCCAGCTTCTGATGGATTAATCACAGAGAGAGGCTCCAGGTGGAAACTCTACTGGTAATGTTAGGATACTGGAAAGCAAGAACTGAGTTCCAGAGCTAACAAAATGGGCAACACTGGCTGGAAAAGTGTCCTGGAGAGGGAGACGAGTGCATGTGCTAACAAAACTGTGCAGTCTTTCCTTAAAATGAATTACTATTCTTGAGAACAAAAGAGTAGCAGATATCGCACCTATTGTTAATCTATGTGCTTGGGACAATCCTGGGAATTATAGACTAGTAAACCTTGTTCCAGTACCAGGAGAATTAGTTGAAAAGATAACTACCTACAAGATTATGTACCACCTAAAAGAGCATGGGTCCAGGGACAAATCATCATGGCTTCTTTTAAGGAAAATCCTGCCTCTGATCTACTAGAATTCTTTGTACATGTAAGCAAACTACTGAAATTATAATTTAAATAGATTTGCAATAAGTCTTTTGCAAAGCTCCTTGCAAAAGGCTTGAAAGAAAACAAAAGAGTTCTAGTTGAGATGTAAAGTTCTGTCATGGGTTAAAAACTGGCTGAGACATTGTGACACAGAAGTCCATGAGTGGTACACTACTCTGAGTGTCAGCAATTCTTGTCAGGCCTGACATACTCTTGCCAGGCCTGACACACACTCTTATCAGAATCTGTATCTAAAAGGTATCACATACGGTGTAATATACAAACTGATAACTCGCTGGTCCTGAAAATTATCATGTGTCATATGTACAGAGTGTATACAAAGACTTATAAATATGTGCTAGAATTATGTTCTCAAAATGTGTTTGGTAAGCAATGCATAAACCCAGTTGCCTTAGACAAAGCAATGTGTATTTGCATGTCTGACCAGCCTGGTCATCAGGCAGTGACAATGAAAGTACTTTTATATAAAAGATAAAGACATCAAGCTAAGAAGCAGAGGAGAAAACAGTGTGGCCTTTACATCCCAGCAGGAGAGAAACTATATTGGGGGACACACTTTAGAAGAATACATTTCAAAAGTTAACTGGGCTTTAAAGACAGGGGATCTGAACCTCAAATGGTGAGCAATTGAATCAACTGATTGATACAATATTACTATGTTAAAATTGTATTGAGTAAGGTCTTTTTTGAAAGCCTGAGACATACTGGTGATTAATATCACTGTGAAATGTATGCAGTAACACTATCTGAAGAATTATGGATATTCACTGATTTTAAGCTTTAAAGTCTCTGACCTAACACAGAAACAGATTTTCTCCTAGACAGGAGGGAAGGTAGTTGTCTACCTGCCTCCAATGTAAATTAAGCTTTATATAATCAAAACAATGTAAGCTCCATTTACATCTGAATCAGCACAGGGATGGGAAGTTAACAGAAAGGGAAGAACAGCAGGAAGCCATTTTGGGAGATTTAAGCAGAAACAGAAAGCCATTTTGGTATCCTTTACCCAAAGAGACAAAGGAACCAAGCTTCTTTGAGATTGATGAAGGATCCTGGCCAGGAAGTCTCATCAGCCATGCTGGAAAGGAAGACTTCTCTGAACAAGAGAAACTATTTTGTTAAATCAGGTTTTAGTTTTAGAAGCATATTTGTACTTTTGTTTGCTTGTAATCCTTTCTATCTTTATTCCTTATACTTGATATCACTTAATCATATATCTTTTTGTTAAATAAACTAGTTTTAATTTTAATGTAAACCAGCCCAGCATTATGATTGATATAAGAGTGTCTGTCAAACCCCAGATAAATTATTGAGCTGCAGCTTATTGTCTCTTTAAAGGGGCAATGAACTTAACTTCTGTGAGTGTTTAGGAAGGAGGCTGGACATCACAGGGAGATGTCTCTGGGGAACTAGGGAGTTGGGGTTCACTGTTTGTTTACCTGCAAGGCAAGGTTTGGGCTAGCAGAGTTCTGAAGAGTTTGCTGGCAAGACAGACAAGCTAGGGTGTCAGTGAGTTGTTGCACAGCTTTAGTAGTAGCAAAACTCTCACTTGCTGAAGCTGAGAGGGATAACACCGTAACACACGATTCTGAGAAACCCAGCAGCTTTTCACAGACACAAAACTAAAAATAGGAATAAATGGTCATTTTTTTCCAGTGGTGAAGGGTTAGCAATAGAGTGTCTGGAAGTTCCAGGCTAGGACTGGTACTGGTAAGCATTTTTATTGATGTTCTCGAAAACTGGGTGAATGATGATGTGGAAAGAATTACATATGACACAAAATTATTTATATTATTCAAAACTAGACCTAAATAAATTAGGTTAATGTTAGAACAAAGACAGGTGGTCTTGGAATTGCCTTAGAATATGCCTGGTCCTTCATGTTGCAATCCTTTCCCTCAATGTGTGAGCTCGTGCTCATGCACAAAATGAGTTCTCAACAATTAATTGGGAATTAAGTGAGAGATGTTTGGCAATGCCAGAATGCTTGCCATTTGTCTCTGTGCAATAATATTTGTGATGTGCACACAGCAAGAACACACCTGAGACCCTGTGAATAAACTAAAGTCTCAGCAACAGCATAGAATGCTTAAAAAACCAAAGCATTGTGGTGTAAATTTCCCTGTGACACAATCATAAATGCTGGTGGGATGACATCTGTCTTTGGTCACAGGCAATTTGGTTTCTGTGGACAAAAAGGCAACAACTGGTCACCCTGCCAGTGTTCTCTTGTTCATCTCTGTGGTTTCTGCTGTGTAATATATGCCTTAATCCCACATCAAATATTTCACAAACGACCACCAAGTCTGCCAGGGTTCCCATCTGTAAGGGTTGGGTGGTATGACAGTTATGCTACCAATGTTTCCTAATATCCTGCCAGTTCTTCCCTTCCTTGCTACCTGCTCAGATCATTCTGTTTCTCCACCAGTCTGCTCCCCTGACTTCTAAAACACATGGCCTGAATGGACAACTGAATTCCACTGCAGGGAATGTTCCCTGCACGGACTGGTTCTTTGTTCCCTGCTCTGGCCATCAATCTCAGAGCAAGGAGGGGTAATGGTTAGACTCTCAGAGAGGAAGGGACTAGCTGTTTGTGTGTGTGCACCTCTCCCACATCACCAGCCGGACCAGAGGGGGAATGATGGAAATGGACAGCTTATGAGGGGAAAGAAAGAAAAGCAAGAGCAGAAAAATCTATGTCTCCCTCCAGTACTGTAGATATCCTCCTCAAGTTTCTGGAACTTGGCAGATTGCTATAAAAGATATGTCCCTGCCCACAGTTACTGTACAGTGGTGTCTGGGATTTCACAGTCATTTTGAAGCTAGGGGAAAACTTTGACATCTCAAATTCCAGAGTAGGGTAACAGCAGATAAAGGATTAATTGTCAATAGTGACAATTGTGTCTATGCTCTTCCACAGACATTTCAACATTTTAATTATTCAGTAGCATTCTTACTCCTCTCATTTGTTTCTAGGCCCTGTTTTGCCCCATTTGGGGTGCATTGTATTCTCTCTCTCTTTTTTTCCCCCATAAGAATCTGGATGCAAAGTCAGGAATTTAGGATTATTTAACTTTACATAAGCAATAGACTCTCATTTCACACCTGGTCTTTCTCAGTAGTGAGTCACAAATGCTAGCTAAAAATAAAACAGGCCTGATTCTTTTCTCTTACACCATTTTTACACTGGGATGACTCCATTGACTTCAGTGGAGTTACTACTGATTTACACTGCTGTGAGAGGAAAATTGGGCCCTATATGAGTAAATTATTCTCAGGTTCCTCTACCATGTTTTCTTGTAATAGATAGTGTATGGCACTTCTATCTCCATAATTTGTGCTAGCTCTATGAATGATGGGAATCAACATGTACATGAATATATATTTTAATATAGCTGGTAGCTGGAGTTTAGCCAAAAAATATTGTTCACAATTGCAAAGTGTATAAATAAGTTGTTAAAGCCAATATGGCCAACTCATAATTCCAAATGGCTCTGCCTGCGTGAAAAGATGTGCTGTGCATACAGTGTTAGTTAAGCAATTTTCATTTCATTGGCAGCAATGCATTAAATACACTAACATTTGTCAGAAGGGCATAACAGACACCTTAGATTTAAAAAAAAATGCTTTGTAGGATAGCAGATGTCCTATCATCTGGCCTCTGACTTCAAAGGAAAGCATTTTCTTGGGAGGTAAAAATATAATAATAAATTGTATTGTCATATTTTCTGAGCATGAAAATTGCTAATTCAACTGCTTAATATAAACCACCTGTTTAACTGGTCATGTTTGTAAAATAGTTCAAATGGTGGCAAGATCTTCGTCACCTTTGGCATGAAACACTGATTCTAATTAACTTTGTTTAAAATTAAAAGCAGCAGAAGAAGACGTGCTTAACCACTTGTCTGAAGTACATTAGTGGGTCTGGAGCTGGGAATGGAACAGAATCAATAAAAGAACCTCTTTTTCAAAGTGAATGCGTCTCACGGTGAAGCTCAGAATGATTTTATATGATAGAAAAAGCTATTCATTTCCAGCAGAGAGTTTAATTAAACAGGTCAGAACAGGTAGTTTGCAGATCTAAATGCTGATGTAAAGCACAGCAGAGATTATTTTTATTTCAGTGCTTTGGCAGGTGAACAGCCTCATACTGTTCCCCACCCAAACACACACGCGCACACACACACAATTTTACCCTGTCAGTGTTATTCTTATTTACAAGATCTCCATCAAGGGTACTGGGGATGATATGATATTTGGAGGCTTACATTGTAATTAGAGACAGGACATGATTCTCATGCTATAATCCTTACATCCACTTTGAAGCTCTTTTAACATTGCTCCGGAGCCTTAGTGTAAATAAGAATAAGGCCCAAAATGTCAAATTCATTCTCACAATTTACCTACCTTTAATACTGGTATACATAACAGAGACAGGGTGCTGGTTTCTAAATATTTAATTGTAAAAATCCATTACTCCGTTACTCAGATTTCTTTTTTCTTCAAAATATTCATTGCTTGTGTACAACCTAGGTTCTCTGCTTCTGGAAAGCCACCTGCAGGAGTATACAATGAATAAACAATATTCACAAAGCCATGCTCTCTGACAATGTTGCCCAAACTAGGAAGTAGAAATAAATTAGATCATTTTTTTTCATATCTTAGCTCATAGAGAGCCGAGTTTCAAGCTCCATTGGAAACAGGGGGGAAATTACATTTGCAAAATGAAAAAGGGCAAAAAATGGTAGTAAAAGATATTTTATTTAAATTAGTTAAAGGAAAGATGCTGTGGTTAGCTACTTGAAAATATTCCATTAAAAAGATAAGTAATGATACTTAACCCTCGGATAACACTCTATGGGAAAGATCTTGCAAACACTTATGTGCATGCTTAACTTTAAACATGAGCGTAGTCGCTTCATCAAACTTAAATGTTTGTAGGATCAGGCCCCTATGTTTTCATACATTAACCTATTAAGTTAGATAATAAATATATGTTACTACCATTGAGCAGGGAGGGAATCAATGTATTTGTTGTTATGTTTCTTAACCCACACAGCTAACTTTTGAAATCTGTAAAAGGAGACCTTTGGGGGGAGACATTTGATTTCACTGAAATATAGAGGATTAGGTGATTTCCCTGGGGAGGAATGTTAAATATTTTTCTAGTTATTGTCTAGAATGAATCTTTACTCAATGCTCTGTATAAAGTGACATGGAGGAGGTGATAGTTGCACTGCCCTAGGAAGAGCTCTTTTCATGTTGGTACCTTAATACAGCCTTTTATGGATACAGATTACTTCCTCTCTTGTGCTCGCGCAGTTATGCTGGCCACTGCACCGGGGAACAGAACTAAGGCTCCGTCCAATCCCCAAGCCCTCTTTGATCCTTTCCACGTAACTGTTTGAGGGGAGTACTAGATGAGCAGCTGCAATGTTGAGGTTGCTAACATGGCTACACAGGGCCGGGAAAGTCTTATTTATTTATTTTTGGTTAAATTGGGGTTTCAGAATTGGCTGAAATAATGTGATAGCATTTTGAAGCTTGACGTTTAATTTTTAATTTTAGAATTCAAATGTGTGTGTGTGTGTGTTGGGGAAGTGTTTTGGGGTTCTATGGAAAAGGTGATGATTTTATGTAATAACTGAAATGTGAACAAATTAAAAAACCTCATTGGCTGAATAGCTCTGGATGTTTTGTGTTGTGTTATAGCTTCATTAAGAGTCAACACTAATTTTTACACAATTGTATTCGTACATAAGAATGTTGGAACTGGCTTTCATGGCAACAAAAATGCAGGCAGCTCCTTTGTTGTGGTGTTCATTTAAATGTCTATTTGCAGTCCTCTATGTGCAAGCTAGGAGAGGGGCAGGATTGGAAATTTGACCTACTGACCTTTCGATTAGACAGTAGCACAAGACTATCAGAAAAGCATCTAAGTAAGATTGCAGCTAATATATTTCAATTTGAGGAGGGAAATAGAAGTACATACCTTGGGAAGTTAACTTTAAAAGCACTTTGTACAACTAGCTAATTGTTCAATATAGTTGAAGTATTGGACAACATGATGGACAAAATTAGTTGAATAATATTGGATAAATATAAAATTCTGTGAAATTTGAAAAGTTTTTTGAAACAATCCTATTTTGTAATGATTCATTACAACTAATACAATACAACTAATGTATTCATTAGTCTAAAATACTGGACAGATATCAGAAATTAACAATTGGCAGTTTGTGAAGTGTTTGGACTAATGTATTCATTAGTCTAAAATACTGGACAGATATCAGAAATTAACAATTGGCAGTTTGTGAAGTGTTTGGACAGCTTCTGGTGGTAATACTTTGTTTAGAGTTTAGAAACTGATTGACAAAGTAGCATGGCTTTGTTTCTGGTGCTTGATTACACTGGTCTACAATTTTTGAGAAATCGTCTGCTTCAGAGATAAAATGTGCTATTTATTATGTATTTTGATGTGCTGAATTCAAATATGACAATTAAAACAACTGATTGGCTACTGTTTCTAAGATATTTAAGTTTTTACATTTTATGTCTATGTATATTGTGTAGATAGTAGAGATTTAATCATAAATTGTAAACCTAGGTCTTTTCATGTGTTTATGGTTGCTTTACATGATAATATTTCACCTGTCCTGTTTATGTAACACTTTAAAAATCAGCAAAAGGATTATATAAATAAAATGTATTATGAAACAAAAGGCAAAAAACTATTATGTACATAGTTTAGTCCTATTCAGTGTCTACTCGGCGCTTCTTGGCTTGTCTCTTGTATTCATTAACTGGAGCATCTCTTGTCACTGTCCAGCAATAGTCTGCAAGCATTGATGGGCTCCATTTGCCCTGATAGCGTTTCTCCATTGTTGCAATGTCCTGGTGAAATCGCTCACCATGCTCGTCGCTCACTGCTCCACAGTTCGGTGGAAAAAAATCTAGATGAGAGTGCAAAAAATGTATCTTTAGTGACATGTTGCAACCAAGGCTTTTGTATGCCTTGAGGAGGTTTTCCACCAACAACCTGTAGTTGTCTGCCTTGTTGTTTCCGAGAAAATGTATTGCCACTAACTGGAAGGCTTTCCATGCTGTCTTTTCCTTGCCACGCAGTGCATGGTCAAATGCATCATCTTGAAGAAGTTCACGAATCTGAGGACCAACAAAGACACCTTCCTTTATCTTAGCTTCACTTAACCTTGGAAATTTTCCACAGAGGTACTTGAAAGCTGCTTGTGTTTTGTCAATGGCCTTGACAAACTTCTTCATCAGACCCAGCTTGATGTGTAAGGGTGGTAACAAAATCTTCCTTGATTCAACAAGTGGTGGATGCTGAACACTTTTCCTCCCAGCCTCCAATGACTGTCGAGCCTGGTCTACACTACGCGTTTAAACCGGTTTTAGGAGCATTAAACCGATTTAACGCCACACCCGTCCACACTAAGGCCACGTTTACACTTACCTGCTGGGTCGACGCGGCAAGTTCGACTGCTCGAAGTTCGAACTATCGCGTCTGATCTAGACGCGATAGTTCGAACCCCGGAAGCGCTAGTTCGAACTCCGGTACTCCACCGCGGCAGGAGGAGTTGCCGGAGTCGACCTTGGAGCCGCGGAGTTCGCTTCCGCGGCGTCTGGACGGGTAAGTAAGTCGAACTAGGGTAGTTCGAATTCAGCTACGTTATTCACGTAGCTGAATTCGCGTACCCTAGTTCGACCCCCAACCTTAGTGTAGACCAGGGCTAAGAGGCCCTTTATATCGGTATAAAGGGCTCTTTAAACCGGTTTCTGTACTCCTCCCTAACGAGAGGAGTAGCACTAATATCGGTATTACCATATCGGATTAGGGTTAGTGTGGCCGCAGATCGACGGTATTGGCCTCCGGGCGGTATCCCACAGTGCACCACTGACCGCTCTGGACAGCAATCTGAACTCGGATGCAGTGGCCAGGTAGACAGGAAAAGCCCCGCGAACTTTTGAATATTTCCTGATTGCCCAGCGTGGAGCTCCGATCAGCATGTGTGGTGATGCAGTTAAAAATCAAAATAAAGAAAGAGCTCCCGCATGGACCATGCAGACGTGATCTCTGTAAGGGCAGGCAAATCTGTTCTATCAGCGCTCCGTTACAGAAGACGAATTAAAAAACATTTTTAAAAAATCTCCAGACAGACGGCATAGCAGGGACTCAGCGCACTGCTGCGTGACAAGCGTAATGGAAAGCCAAAGAATCAAATGGACGCTCATGGACTGGAGGACTCAAGCTATCCCACAGTTCCTGCAGTCTCCGAAAAGCATTTGCATTCTTGGCTGAGCTCCAAATGCTTCTAGGGTCAAACACAGTGTCCGCGGTGGGTCAGGGCATAGCTCGGCAATTTACGCACCCCCCCACCCACCCCCAGAAGTGAAAGGGAAAACAATCCTCTCTTAACTCTTTTACATGTCACCCTATCTTTACTGAATGCTGCAGCACTCAACACCAACATCCTTGCTACCCCCCCCCGCCATGGGTGGCCAATGGTGCAATATGACTGATATCCATTGTCATCATCAGCCTATTGGCACATGGGGCAGTGCAAAAGGACTGGTAACCATGCCGACTAGCATCCGTGAGGTCAATCAAGGGCGCCTGGCCCTAATTTTTCCTGGTAGATGGTGCAGTATGGCTGGTAACCATCCTCATCATAGCAACAGGGGGCTGAGCTCCATCAGCCCCCACCCTTCATGTGTAAAGAAAAGATTCAATTGCCCCTGGACTAGCAGAGGGATGCTGGGCTCCTCTCCTCCACACTCCTTACTGTCCTGTCTGGACTATCATAGCAGCTGGAGGCTGCCTTCCACTCATTTCTCACTAACAAGTCAGTGTGTCTTATTCCTGCATTCTTTATTACTTCATCACGCAAGTGGGGGGACAATGCTACGGTAGCCCAGGAAGGCTGGGGGAAGAACGGAATCAACAGGTGGGGTTGTTGCAGGAGCACCCCCTGTGAATAGCATACAGCTCATAATTTCTGCAGGATCTGACACAGAGCAGCTGTGCTCTCTGGTTCTATGATACAGTGGTTCTCTAGTACACTTGCCCATATTCTAGGCAGGACTGATTCTATTTTTAGATACCAAAAAGGAGGGATTGACTCAGGGAGTCATTCCCAAGTTTGGCTTTTGCGCCCCTGGCTAAGAGCAGCCAGGGGCACTTATGACAGCAACAGATGGTGTAGTGCAAAAGGACTGGTAACCATGATCATCTTTTTACCAATTTATGGATTGGTAGATGGTACAGTATGGCTGGTAACCATCTCTGCTGTCATGCAAAAGCAAAAGCATGCTGCTGTGTAGCACTGCTGAATCGCCTCTGTCAGCGGCATCTAGTACACATACGGTGACAGTCACAAAAGGCAAAACAGGCTCAATGATAGCCATGCTATGGCATCTGCCAGGGCAATCCAGGGAAAAAAGCCACGAAATGCTTGTCTGCCGTTGCTTTCCCAGAGGAAGGAGTGACTGACGACATTTACCCAGAACCACCCGCGACAATGATTTTTGCCCCATCAGGCATTGGGATCTCAACCCGGAAATTCCAAGGGGCGGCGGAGGCTGCGGGAACTATGGGATAGCTATGGAATAGCTACCCACAGTGCAACGCTCCAGAAGTCGATGCTAGCCTCGGACCGTGGACGCACACCACCGATTTAATGTGTTTAGTGTGGCCGCGCGCACTCGATTTTATACAATCTGTTTTACAAAACCGGTTTATGCAAATTCGGAATAGTCCCGTAGTGTAGACGTACCCTCGGAGTGGCCAATCATTCTTGATGTAGTGGGAATCTCTTGCACGACTATCCCATTCGCAGAGAAAACAGCAGTACTTTGTGTATCCAGTCTGCAGACCAAGCAAGAGAGCAATAACCTTCAAATTGCCACAAAGCTGCCATTGATGTTGGTCATAGTTTATGCACCTCAAAAGTTGTTTCAAGTTGTCATAGGTTTCCTTCATATGGACTGCATGACCAACTGGAATTGATGGCAAAACATTGCCATTATGCAGTAAAACAGCTTTAAGACTCGTCTTCGATGAATCAATGAACAGTCTCCACTCATCTGGATTGTGAACGATGTTGAGGGATGCCATCACACCATCGATGCTGTTGCAGGCTACAAGATCACCTTCCATGAAGAAGAATGGGACAAGATCCTTTTGACTGTCACGGAACATGGAAACCCTAACATCACCTGCCAGGAGATTCCACTGCTGTAGTCTGGAGCCCAACAGCTCTGCCTTACTCTTGGGTAGTTCCAAATCCCTGACAAGGTCATTCAGTTCACCTTGTGTTATGAGGTGTGGTTAGAGGAGGAGGATGGGAGAAAATGTGGGTCCTGTGACATTGATGGTTCAGGACCAGAAGTTTCATCCTCTTCCTCTTCCTCTTCCTCGTCTGACTCAAGTGAGAATGATTCTGGTGCATCAGGAACCGGCAGTCCTTCTCTGTGGGGTACTGGGCGTATAGCTGATGGAATGTTTGGATAATGCACAGTCCACTTTTTCTTCTTTGACACACCTTTCCCAACTTAAGGCACCATGCTGAAGTAACAATTGCTGGTATGATCTGTTGGCTCTCTCCAAATCATTGGCACTGCAAAAGGCATAGATTTCCTTTTCCTGTTCAACCACTGGCGAAGATTTGTTGCACAAGTGTTGCAGCATATGTGTGGGGCCCACCTCTTGTCCTGATCTCCAATTTTGCAGCCAAAATAAAGGTGATAGGCTTTCTTACCCATAGTGGTTATACTGCACTTTTGTGATGCAAAAGTCACTTCACCACAAACATAGCAGAAGTTATCTGCACTGTTCACACAAGTACGAGGCATCTCTGCTCACTTTGGCTAAACAGAAATGTGTCCCTTTGGAAAATCAAACACTGACAAATAAGAGAGCACGACACTGTATGATTTCTAGAGCTGATATAGGGCAATTTGTTCAGCAGAGTGATGTAAGCTTTGTTATGATTGCATCATCCATGACTTCTAGGAATAACATGATGCAATTCATATCATGTATGATGCAATACCAGCTTCAGATTGCATCATTCATTGTTTTGCCTAAAAAGCAAGTACTGTCCAAACCCAGTCATAGATTTATTCATAGATCCAGTCAAAGATGTATTTTAGTCAATTCTGGTTTAAATTGAGATCCCTTCCCTTTATAACTCACTTATCCTCCGCTAGTCCCAAGTCAAGGGTCGTATATACTGACCCAATAGCATACCTTGAAAACTAGAGACAATCAAAAATTTTAAGCATCATTTTCGTTCTCAGTGACCCAGAATTAGTAAAGTTTGACTACATTTATTTCAGAAGCATTTTGGCTGTAGAGCAGTGTTACTTTTGGCACTTTTATATCTTCCCCCCACCTACATTATTTTAGTATTTCTGAGCCAATTAGCACATATACAGAATTTATACTCTTTTTCCCAATGTACTTAATCTTTCATTTAGAATACTACAAGGTAATCTGCACTTGCAATGCGCAGTCTCCCAATTTGAATAAGTCCTTATAGCATTTCTCAGTCCTCTTTATCCTTTACAGATGTAGAGAGTTTTGTGTCATTTGCAGATTTTCTTTATTTACACTGCATATGATCCCGGTGGTACTCCACTCTTAATTTCTGCCCCCTCAGAGAAGGAGCCATTAATTAAAACTCTTTTTTTTTTTTTTTACCACTTAGGTACTTTTTAATCCACAACAGGATTTTATCTCTTACCTTGTGGTTATTTCTTTTTCTTAATAGTCTTTTGTCAGGAATCTTGTCAAAGGTTTTGAAAAACCAAGCAAATTATATTTACTGGATCTCCCATTTATCCTGTATTTCATTAACCCTTTCCAAGAATTCTAGTAGGTTAAAGAGTTAAGATTTCCCATTCAGGGAGATTTGACCATATCAGTTTATACTTATTCAAATGCTGTAGTAGTCTGTCCTGAATTATTCTCTCAGTCAGCTTCTCTCAAACCAAACTGAGGCACAGGGAATTGTTATTCCAAGGGTCACCTTTTGCTTCTTTTTTAAAGGTGAGCATCATGTTGATGACTTTGTTCAGAATATATAATTCTCTTTAACAGTACCTCAGCTACTTTTGATTGAGTTCCCTTCCATGGCCTTGGTGATTTTACTGCTCTTACAATTCTCAAGTTTCTCCTTAATTTTTCTATAAGCAACTTTTTTCTAATGGTACATCATGCTTTTTTCTTAAGAATGCCTACAGGATAGACGTATCCCCATTATCTTCTATTGTGAAGGTAATGCAAAGAGTGCAGTTCCCTTCTCAGCTATCATGCCATCCTCTCTGATAGTCCCCTTTACATTTTCTTGGACTGCAAAACCAACACATTCATTTTCTACCTTCTCAATTCCATTATAATTTTACACATTCTTATTAATCACCTTGGAGCTGCACTGTGTGGTTACAAGGAGGGACTGCATGGAAGAAGCTGGCTAAGGAGCTAACTGGGACGGTGTAGAAAATAGCACTACACTAGCAGAGAACATAGGGCAACTAAAGTAGACCAATGGGAGATGACATTTTTGTTAGGTTAGGTTTTTATTTTAAAGACTTGCGTCAATAAGAAGTTATAGGTGTGGCCCCTATAGTAGACAGGGATGTGTTAGACCTAATTTTGAAGCTAAGTTCCAACTCATGTTTTTTCTTTCTGCCTATAGAAATTCCCTCTGTGATGCCAACTGGATATATTCCTCTTCATTTCTTGATCCAGACAGTCCTGAAGTATTGCTTTGTGTTGTTAGAGATATGGTGGGCCACTTCACAGTGACCTACATTTCAGCAGAGAGTGAAGTGATGCTTTTCTTACTGACTTCACAAGGGTATGCAAGGTTTCATTAGGCAATGTTTGTAATGCACTTTGAAGTCGGTAAATATAAAGGAATTATAGAAATTCAGCATGCACATATCATTATTGAAATATTAGCATTTACCAAAAATTGAAGATGGAAATAATTGTGGCCAGAGATGATGCGTGGCAGCGGGGAGGGATGTATACAGAGTTATGTGCCCCACCAGATTTCTGCCAGCGTGGGAGTCAGGCTGAGCACAGCAGAGCAGGACATGCCTGGGAAAGGCACCAGGTTCCCGGACAGTGGGAGCTGCGGGGGCAGTGTGCGGAGCCGTCTCCACCTCCCACAGGGGCCACAGACACGTGCCAGCAGCCAGCTGCTTCCGGGAGGAGCATGGGGCCAGAGCATGCAGGCAGCTTGCCTGAGCCCTTCTGCGCTGCTGGACTTTTATCAGCCCGGAGAGCGCGATCAACTGGCAGATGCTCCAGGATCGACCAGTCGATCTCGATCAACGGGTTGGTGACCACTGAATTGTATATAATTATGAATCTATTTTTTCAGGGCCCCCCTTGGCCTGTGGCCTTGGGCTGCAGTCCCTAAAGCCCCTGTGTTAATCAAGCCCTGGTTACAATCCCCTCAACACCTTTTAAATTGTGCTCCCTTCAGTTAAATGTTATAGGTCATCTGACTGTGGCATCTCAGATGCCTCAGTGTGGTAACTATTACTAAACTGGTGTTAAATGTTGTCATTTTTGTTAGAAGCCACTGTCATGCTGATGTTTTTGTTTGCTTAATCGGTGATACAAACAGTAGGTCTGTGGCTTACAAGTTTTGCTGCATTCTTCACAGGAATGCCATTGTAACTTTAATCTAAATTCATGGGGTTTGGGGGCTTTCTCCTGGCTCTTCCCTCACTTTTCCTAACCCCATCAGGTACCATCTGTCCTGTTGTGGAATATTATCTTAAACAACAACAAACAAACAAACAAACAAAAAACCCTGACACCTTTAATTTAAAAAAATCATATTTTAATATATTCATATTTACTTCTTATATTAATTGATGCCACACTCTTTGAAATATCACTATATTGTAACCTAAGTGTCATAATGGGGTAGTTAGCTGAAGAGTCTATATTTGGATACCAATTTTGTGTTTATTACACACCTTCCTTTTGTCTGAGAATAGCACTGTCTAATTATTCATTGTTTTCAAGATAGCCCTTGGTTCTTGCTGACACAGGGAGTAGAGAATACACTCTGTATTAGCCCTTTTAAGGTTCAATGTATGCCAGCCATGGGATGTGTAAGGAATCTGCAGGCACCATTAGCACTGCTTGAGTAGCTCTTGATAACACTCCCTATGAAGTCAATTAAAGACTTCAGGGGGTGGGCTGGACTGCTTTCTTTTGCCAATACACTCTTTAGGGGATGGAGGATGGGGAGATTGGGAACAAGTGACTTTAAGCATTTTCTGCAGACTGTTTCTCCCCTTTGTTTGGCATTCATTCTCTTTCTCTTTTCATTTTTAAATATTTTTAACCAATTTCCCACTTCCCAAGGCAACTGAAGAAAGCCACATGACTGTATTTCTCAACAAGGAACATCTAGATAGAAGGTAAAAGCTGCACAAATCAGTGAGATGTCAAGCATGGGAATCAGAAACAAAATCTTGGGCAGTAAATTCGCAGGACATAGTCCTACCACTTGCTGAGGGTCCTCAAATCTCGGTGAGTTGAGGACACTCACCATCTTGTAGGAAGTGCTCAGTACTCACAGGATTGACCCTTTGAGGGGTTGTGTAAATTTCTGTGACATAATAGAATTTTGATACTAATTTACCATAACTTATAAAAATTGTGTTTTATTTATTTATAAAAAGCTTCCAATGGCATTGAAATACTGCATGTTAGAGAAGACTACAATGGAGCAATGTTGATTTACACCAGCTGAAGATATGGTCTGAAATGTGTGTGTTTCAGGGACAGTGCAAACAATAGTTCATAGAATATCAGGGTTGGAAGGGACCTCAGGAGGTCATCTAGTTCAACCCCCTGCTCAAAGCAGGACCAATCCCCAATTTGATTTTTGCCCCTGATCCCTAAATGGTCCCCTCAAGGATTAAACTCTCAACCTGGGGTTTAGTAGGCCAATGCTCAAACCACTGAACTATCCCTCCCCTCCCCATTTGAACATGCAGTATTCAGTAACCAGAGTTAGTAAAAAGAAATTGCTAATACGGAATATGATGCAGATAAGACACTGTAATTAACTAAGATTACAAGAATATTGTTTCACCTAGTTGTGTTTTTAGACTTGACACCTAAGGCCAAGTGCTGTTAACCACTAATGTGTCTCACCCGGCAATTATAAATTAAATTTATCAGTTGTATAAGAAAGTAAAAATCATACTTTTATTTTTATAAGGAAAGGTCCATTTCCCCCCCATCAATGTCTTTTTTCCTGCTATTTCTTTTTGTTTGGCTTTTACACATTATTCACATGATTTTTCCTATGGAACCCATATTAACTCATTATTGCTTTGTCACCTTCTGATGTCTGGACCATATTTAAAAGTTTTTCTGGTACTACCTTTAATCTAACCAGTGTGGTCCTTTAGCTCAGTCAGTACATGATTATGCTTTTTAGATTCAGAGGGCTTGGGTTCAATCCCTTCAGACATTTACAGTGATTTGAATTTTTGTGGGACTGTGATGCATAGGAAGATCTTCCCTGGCGAGGGGCATTGTGTAACCTATACTAACACAGGGTGGCTGTTTCTCCCTGTTTAGTGGCTTGACAATATGTTACACCACCCTGATTAGGGTCTTCTGCAGCAGTTATGGTCTTCTGAACCTGGCATCCCCAGACTTAAAGATCTGAGTCTGTATTAGCAGCAGAGTCCTGTGGCACCTTATAGACTAACACACGTATTGGAGCATGAGCTTTCGTGGGTGAATACCCACTTAGTCGGATGCATCCGTGGGTATTCACCCACGAAAGCTCATGCTCCAATACGTCTGTTAGTCTATAAGGTGCCACAGGACTCTTTGCTGCTTTTACAGATCCAGACTAACACGGCTACTCCTCTGATACTTGAGTCTGTATTGCTCAAGCTGACAGACTAACTCAGTGCAAAGGCAGTAGCACCCTCAGAAACTGTAATACATGGTATTAGCAGGATACTAGGATATGATAGAGGTCTATAAATTCATGAATGGTGTGGAAAAATAAATTTTTAAAATGAGTAAAACAATATGTGTTAGCTGAAATTAAAAAAAAAAGTGCATCAACCTGAGGCAGTCATCTGGCATGTAAAAGTATGGTTAAAATCTGGCAAAAATATCTTGTTTTCAGTTGTTTATAACACCACGTGTCTGCAAACCTTAATTAGCAGTGCTACAAATCCTACTTATAACTTATCCTGTGAAATTCCTAATTGACACAGACACACTACACTGGGAAGTGTTATTTCCCTCTTCGCACAACACAAGCACCCAGAGTCACCCAGTGAAATTAATAGGCAGCAGGTTTAAAACAAACATAGGGAAGTATTTCTTCACAGTCAGCCTGTGGAACTTTTTGCCAAGGGATGTTGTGAAAGCCAAAAGTATAACCGAGTTCTAAAAAGAATTAGATAAATCCATCAGTGGCTGTTAGCCAAGATGGTTAGGAATGCTCCAGGTGTCCCTAAACCTCCAATTGCCAGAAAGTAGGACTGGACAACGTGGGATGAATCACTTGATAACCGCCTGTTCTGTTCATTTCCTCTGAAGCACCTGGCGTTGGCCACTGTCAGAAGATTGGGTACTGGGCTAGATGGACCATTGGTTTGACCCAGTATGGCCATTCTTATGTGCTTAGGAGGACACTTTGTTAGTGGACTTGCACAGTATATGCAGCCCTTCATTCACATTCCTCCTCCCGCAATTCAGCTCTCCCTCATATCTTGATTTTGGCCCCTTTTACTCCAACCCCTGCCTCCTCTGGCAGATTGATAAACCTTATTAGGCTCATAGGATGCCAGCAGTTGTGCATGTAGTGTCTGTGTCAATTAGGAATTTCACAGGATAAATTAAAAGGGGATCTGGTAGCACTGTTAATTATTAAGATTGCCAAACATGTCTTATTATAAGATCCTGTTTTCAGTTGTTTATAACTTTGCCAGATTTTAACCATTCTTTTACATGCCAGATGTCTTCCTCAGGCTGAGATCAAGAGATATCTAATTTCAGCCAAAACACATTGTTTTACCCATGTTAAAAAAATTCTGTCCACTTTGTTTGAAATGCTCTAATGCCCCAATGTTTTAGAGCAGGGACTTGAAATTTGGCCAAGGAAGGGGGGTTGGATTCAAGGTTCCTTTTGTCATTCCCATGAAAATCTGTTCAAATTAGGCCAGGTTCAAGCCTTTGAAAAATCACAATTCACAGATGCAAACTTGGTACAGCTTCACAGCTAATCTCTCCAAAGACTCCATCATCTCTTAACTTGCTTCAGCTTCTCATAGCTCCTAGAGCTAATTAGACTGTGCATGTACTCAGGGCTGGTGTTAGACTGGCTGAGGCCCAGGGCAGAAACTAAAGAGTGAGCCCTCACCCTGCTTCCCCTTACCTGCTTACCCACTGGATTTCTGCAATGTTTCTGAAGCTGAAGACTGAGCCCCGCAATGTGGCGCAAAAGCCAAGGCTAAAGCCTGAGCCCCATCATGCCAAGCCCCCTAAGACATGGGGCCCTGAGAAGTTGCCTCGCTTGCTGCCACTTAGTGCTGGCCCTGTATGCCATGCCCACAAAGTGACTGAGTATGTTGCTCCAGTAATTGCTGTTTCCAGCTGCTCCAGGCCAGGGTGGGGTAGAGCACTGATAGCAAAAAGCCTCTGTCTGCCATGCTCTCCATTATCCCCTCTGCTGGCACCCAGGCACTGCGGAGGAGGAAATTGCCCTATTCAAATGCAGAAGGTACCAACGCTGGATTGGGGGACAGGAAAAGAGTAGATTGGCACAAAGTGTCTTGTAAAATTGGAACCGGAGGTGGGACGAGACTGGGAGTTGGCAGGGCAGAAACTGGAACTGACTTGGCAAGCAAGTTGGGGCTGGGAGGATTAGAGTGGTTGGTCAAGGAGACTGGACCTGTTTGCTGGTGGGGAAGGGGAGGGGGAGAATGGGAGTGGTTGGGTGGGGAGGCTGGGGCAAGGGCGAGGGAAAGCTGGTTGGACAAGCACACTGGCTCTGTTAGTCAGGAAAAGATTGGGATTTGGAGCCCAGTGAAGGAAACAGTGTGGAGGGGAGACTTCCTGCCACTTGGTTGGATTGGGTAGACTCTGAGATCAGAAGAGGTGCTGGAGAGACAGTAGGCTAGACTGGGACTGGCTGGACAAAGAGACTGGGACTGGACAGCAGTGGAGAGGAGAGAAAAATCTGACAAGGAACTGGGTGTAGGGAAAAAAATGCGGGTTGGCTGAGCAAAAAGACTTGGGGCAAGGAGTTGGGAAGCGGGTTTGCTGTGAAGACTGTAATTCATGAGGAGCCCAAGGAGGGAGACTAGGACTGGGATGCTGCTAGCAGGAAGGGAAGGGAATAGAAGATTGGATGAGGAGTTGGAAGGAGAAAATGGGACTGGTTGGGCAAGGAGACTGACACTGGGTGTGGACAACGCTGACAGTGGCAAAAGATGTGAGTGAGGGATTGCTGGTCTTGAACCCAGGCAGCACTCAGGCCACAGCCACCACCCAGTCGCTCACTGGAACCAATGTAGAAGAGGATTAGCAGGGCTCTAGTTTGCTAAGGGGTCTGCTCACCAAGCTCCTTATTGGGAGAGACATCTGGCCCTACCAGTTGGCTCAGATGCACTACGTAAGCCAGAAGGAGGCACAGGAAGTTCAATAGATGAATCCTTGGCTGTCTGCCTTTTCAGACCTTACCTTCTTGTATAAGCCTTGCCTTCCCTCTTCTTCTTGGTTCCTCACTACCAGCTTGTCCCTGCCCTACTTATCCCAGATCCTCCTCCACTTCTGCTTTCCTGTCTCTCTCTCCAGGACCCTGCTCCTATGTCCTATCCCTGACTCTGACTCTGGCTTGACTCCAGCCTCTGATTCCAGCTCTGACCCCTGGTTCTGGTTTGCGACTCACCATTATGCTTGACCAACCATCCTGCAGTCCTCACAGTGGTGGGCACTGGGACTTGGACAGCAAGCCCTGTGACTTGAACTATCTGGGGCAAGGAGTCTAGAACTGAGAAGCCTGAGGAGTGGAAGCTGGGACTGGGTTAGCAAAAGGTGTGGGACTGAGATGAGGTGTAAGAGATGGGGAACAGACAGGACTGGGACAGGGACAGATTAGAGAGGACAAGATAGAAAGGGTGAAGTTTATATGGAAATTAATTCTGTTGGTTCCCAAGTAAAATGTTATTGGTTTCATTGTTTGTATATTGAGAAATATAAACATATTTTTTTTAAATCTACCTCTAAGGCTTGGATGTATACAGGACCACAATGTTGCAAATAATGTAAAAACAGCACTTGTATGCACATGCTAAGCAATGGATTATTTAGGCTATGCAGTGATGACCTGCCATGTATATCAGTTGATAATTGAGCCTATAATGTTTTCAACTGGTATTTTTAAGCTGTTTGTTGCTAGCTTTTCAATGGAGATGGGAAGTTTTAGTAAATATAATATGCAATTACTTTTCTTTCAAATGTGTCATCTATCTTTTATTTTGCATTTATGGTGTCTCATTTAACTTTGCTTATTCGATACATGGAAATACAACAAAGATAGTTTAACATTAATGCTTATTATGGAAGTTACTTATTTTCTGTCTGGGTTATTTATTTCCAGGCATCTCACACTGTGTTTGAGAGAAATGACATAACTTATCTGCTGGTGTGTGCAATAAAGATAAAATGAGAGATTATTTTCTTGGCTGAAGTGATATGTTGTTTGTTTTCTTTTGAAAAGGCTCAGAATATGAAATGTGAAAGATTATAGAAATAACCATGTAAATCTCTATGGGCATGTGTTTGTTAAGAATGTATCAACAGGAATTTTAGGAACATCACCGGACTTGTACTAGAGAATAATTTGCAGGCCAACATACTGTGGTCTAGTGGAGTCAGTATCCTATATTTGTTTGATTTTTGAATACTTTATTATTGTTTGCGGTACAGAAATATCCATTGGAGCCCTTGTGCTGAGCACTGCAGAAAGTACTTATGAAAGACTATGAGCTCTTTGAGCTAAGAATTATCTAAATAGACAAAATGTGAATGAAAAGAACTATTATCTCTATTTTCCAGAAGGGGAACTATGGACTGGAAGATTAGTTGATTTGTCCAATTTCCCCAAGGAAATCTGTGGCAAGGTTGGAAATTGAAGGCTGTTTCTCTTGAGTCCCAGTCCAGTGCTTTCCCCCAAGAATATCATTCCTCACAAATATATCAGTAAATTTTGTTCTCATTAAACAGAGTTTAAATAACCCTGAATTAACCCAACCACTTGTGCAGTTACTGTGCTTAGTACTTTTCAGGTTGTTTGTCTCTTCTGTCCTCCTCTAGCACTCTATGGATGTGAAGACCCACAAACCTTCTTTGTGCAGTGATCTTGTACTTAAGCAGTTCCATATTCCTGGGTCTGCCATCACAACATGTTCGAGTTCAGTTTTTGTCTTTGGCATGCTAGTCAGGCAACTCCCTCAGAAATCAGTTTTGAAACCGTACTCCGAGTGTCTTAAGTGTGTGTGGTGTGGGTGTGTACACGCATATCTATATGAGTTTCTATATTCAATAGAACCTCAGAATGGAGGTTGTTCGTAACTCTGAAATGTCCGTAACTGTGAACAAAACATTTGTGGCTGTTCTTTCGAAAACTTACAACTGAACATTGACTTAATACAACTTTGAAACTTTACGTGTTAGTAGTTTATCTTTAACACAGTACTGTACTGTACTGTTTTTGGATGTCGGGGATTTTTGTTGTTTTTTGGTCTCTGCTGCTGCCTGATTGCATACTTCCAGTTCCAAAATGAGGTGTGTGGTTGACTGGTCTGTTCGTAACTCTGGGGTTGTACTGTAGTGTACACACACATAAACAGTTTACAGAAATCGAGAGCAAAAAAAATCACAATATAAAGGATTTATACAGAAATAAATGTCCTTAATTTAATACTACTGAAAACACCACTTGTCTGGGAGTAAACTAAAATTACAAGGGGCCTGAAAAGCTGTCATGGTAGAAAGTTCTTTGTCTGACTCTCAGCTTCAAAGACGTCTCTTTCTTTCCCCATCTCAGAATAGGTCTACGCTGCAGTTACACACCCGTGGCTGGCCCATGCCAGCTGACTCAAGCTTGCAGAGCTCAAGCTGTACGGCTGTTTAATTGCACTGTAAAATTCCAAGCTCAGGCTGCAGTCCGAGCTCTGGGACCCTCCCATTTCACTGTATCCTATAGACTGGGCTCCAGCCTAAGACCAGAAGTCTACACTGCAATTAGACAGTGCCACAGCCTGAGCCAGAGTCAGCTGGCCTGGGCCTGCTATGGGTTTTCAATTGCAGTGTAGACATATCCTTAGGGTCCAGGCTACATGTCCTAGAAAGCCATGTATGTGTCAGCATCTTTTCTGGAAAACTTGTGTAGGTGTGTAAATGCAAGTGTTAAGTCTCAGTTAGCATTACATCACCTTCCAGCCAATGCTCACATGGCAAATATTGAGCACCAGAGTTACATTTTTCTTAATCTGGAGCTTATGTAAGGAGCTGTGCAGCATTGTCTTTAGCCCATAAATACTGGCTTCATCGTTATTATATTTTTTATATTCGCTGCTCTCAAACAATATTTTGGAGATAGATCTGGACCTGTGACCTAGCCAGATGAATTCCCCCCAAAAAACAGAACAATTTATTCAGATTGGAATTATATAGACAAGTCTGATCAGGCTGATATTTTCATTTAAACCTATACTTCATGCACCTAGAGGTAATAACTATCCTGATAATACAGATACTCTGTTCAAACTTCTATATACTGGGCCAGATCCCTGCTCCTGCCACTGGAACTTTCTGCTGCTCTAGCAGTGAGAAGCAATCAAAAAGATGACATGCTACCTTGCTGGGGAGTTCCCTAGAGAAGGAAAAATCCTGTGTGCTATAGAGTTGGTGTAACCCTCATAGATTTGACGAAGGTAAAGGGGTATGGCTAGAACTCTGTTGTGCTGCAGCTACCCTGGCGTTTGACCCAGCCCCTTGAAGGCTGTTCAGGCTAGACACAATTTAGAGCAGCCTCATGTATAATCTGGTTTGTCCTAAAGCCTGAATTGGGTCCCAGCTGACCCCAGTCTCAGTGTATGGGTGCTGTAAAGATAAAAGGCTGTTGTATAGTCTCAAAACTATAGTGATTTTTCTCCCCACATATAGACTGAGACCACAAAATGTCTTTCCATTTGTAACTTTTAAATTAGAGGTGGAAACCAGGCTTCCAAAGCTGAAAGGCCAGTGATGTGCCTAAATCTGATATCTTGGTTTTGAAAGAATAAATAAAAGATTGGAGAGTATTATAACTTCATTATAAAACCTACATTTTATCTTTAAACAATATAAAAGGCATATTGAATGAATTTTTTTTTCAGTAGAACATGCTGGGAATAAAATTTTATCAAGGACTGAAAGTACTACCATATTTTTAGTATCAGCTGCTGAGATGGTATGAACTGTATTGCTATGTCCACTTTTTCTAATTGAAAAAAACAACCAGGAATAGGCAATAACATAAACTTATTTTTAGAAAATGCATTTTTAATTACTGAGCTGCTTAATTATTGAGTACCACTGAAAATATCCCGTGAACCTTATCACTATGCAAATGTATTCAGTTTTGGAAACAATTAAATGATAATAAAGCATTCTTTTTTTCTTTTACAACATATTACCGTAATGAAGCTGTTACCTCTCAGTGTGCATTTTAATGAGTTTTAAGTAACATTTTAATGAGATCAACATTACCATAAACCCAAGGATTAGACAAAATTGAATTTACTGGGGAAAGGGAAAGGTTCATTAAGAGTTAATTATATTGTTTAAGAAGGAATATAATTCATTTTATGATGTCCCATCAGCCAAAACCCCATCAGCAGATCTATATTTATTAATAGGTGTAATAATGTCATTATTATATTGATGTGAACACATGGATTTACTCGCTATTATTCTGAGTTTTTTAATAAAAGTATTTGATACTAGAAGCTCTAAGTCAACTTTATTCTTCTCCAGTTCATTCCTAAATAAGGTACAATGTACACCAGACTCTGTGTTATCAGGTTGTAATCCCACCTAGGATTTTTTGAAACATCAGGAACAATGAAAGTGAAGTTTAATGGATTTATCATTGTTACTGGGATGTGAAGACAGGCTATAAATAGTGGCAATATATTTATTATGAAAGAGGCTAACAGAGACATCTGCCTGTTTTAAAATGGTTTGATGGAGGGATCTATCTTGACTGGATAGTGCTCAGATGGTTAATTAAAAAAGAACGTGAAATGCGTTTCAATATCTGAAATATAATATTATTTGTTGTTCTGAATGAGTGGAGCATTCTTTCTCATATTGGTAGTAAATATTGTAACCAGCAATAAAATAAATGCTTGGTTGATACCACAGTCTGTTGGGTCAAGAGAAATATGAGACCCTTGTGTGTTGTATTTGTTTTAGTTATTTACTGTCTTGTACAGTAACTATAACAAAAAGCCAGCTAGACATTGAACAAAAGAGATCAAAACTAACTCACAAACAGCCATGCCTTTCATAAAAATGTGATTGACCTTAGACAGCCAACTAACTGGAATACTAATAATAATTAATAATAATAAAATGTTCTACCAAAAGCCTAACTGTGAATAAAGGAAAACCCTATGTTGTAATCTACAACTTGCCAGAGTTGAGCCTTTTCAGACTATGAAGCATGAATTCAAAAGGCATGGGCCCTTAAATGAAAATTCCTTATTGCTAGTTCTAGGCTAAAATAACCGAGCAGATCTCAACTATCATGGTAAGATGAAAAGGAAGGGTGATCTCTTAAATAATAGAGGCCAAGACCATTGAGGGACCACAAAAGTTTATCTAATAATGTGAATGCAACACAGAACATGTAATTAATGGGAGTGTGTCGAGCATAGACAATAAAGTCTGCATTTGGGAGGAAAGGGGGCAGTCTTTTGGTTAGCTATAGATGAAAAAAAGGCAATACTGGGTCACCTCTGATATTACATATATGCAAAACCAGTGAAGGCTCTAATGGGCCACAGTGGCTAGGAACCATACAGGAAAAGAACAGCACAATGTTCCTGGTTGTTCTGACAACACCATCACTCCTTTGGGTCAGTTCCAACCAGTTTATGCCGTGCTCAGACAGCACAAAACAGGAAAATTTGATTTTAATAAAAGTTTGATGTAGAATTGAGTGCCACCTGCATTGGTGCCACTACAATTCATAAAACCTTCTGCTCTCCCCTAACAGACTTATGTGCAGATTGAGCAGGAGAGGGAGTGAGACCAAACCCTCTAGCCAGTATTTGAAAGCTGTTGAGGAGGAAGAAAAAGTGCTCAACCCCAACATCTGGAATCTCTCAGAGAGGAAGGTGTAGAATCACTGATGTCCACCCCTGTGGAGAGTTTAATTCAATTCACCTTAATTGAAACCATACAATCAATCTAAAGAAGAAGAATTCCAGTTCTGTCTGGTCTCAGAAAAATCCCATCACAATTATTTTCTGTGTTAGTTACATGAACCATTGTATTTCTCAATTTCCCATTCTAAATATAGAGACTACAACACATTCCAAAGTGCAGGTAAATACTGTGCTGGGATGAATGTACATTGTGTCAAATTCCATCGAATCTAATCTCTGCTTATTTGGTTGTTATACTGCGTTCATCGCCATGGTATCTGAACATTTTATCTAGTCAATAAAACTCTCACTGGCTAATCTAATTGAAAAATGACAGTAGTTCCTTGGGTGTATACAAATTCTCCCTTTCATGGGTGTCACTTGAACTGTTAATATGCTTTTTGATCATTGTAATAAAATACCCATGGGCAGTTCATAAGATATTCACCTGTTGCTCCAGATCTTCAGCTATGCCAGTGCCACACATGGACATGTTAAGGAGTGGGAAGAACTGTAAAGGTGGCTTTATTCCACGTTTATGTTCCTTCATTCTTGGCCCTTTCTGGCACCACCACAGGTTACAGCAGTCAGAGGGCTGCACTTAAATTCTGTTTTACTGCTTTAACATCCAAAGGGCTACTCCAGGAGCTGGGGATTGTGGGAGCCTAGTACTATTCTGGCTAGACCCTCAAAATGCCTCCTGTGCTATGAGCTGGGATAGGGGAGCAATGCCACAGCACTGACTATTATGTTATTTTGCCAGCAGAGGGATTCCCTTACATTACGGCAGCCCGGTTCTTAGCCCACGCCCCAATTAGCACACAGCTGCGGCCTAGCTATGTGCTAAAAATTTCAAAATGTGTGCTCTTGTCTGTCAGGGGGCGTGGCTGGCAGAGGGGGAGAGCCATAAGGCAGCCTTCAGGAGAAGGGGCTCGTATGTGCTGCAGGAGGACAGGGAGCGGGAGAGTGGGTCTCTGGGCAGGTTGTGGGGGTGGGGTCTCTGGGCAGTGAGAGTGGGGACACTGGGAAGTAGGGGTCATATGCAGCCCACAATGATAAACTGGTTGAGAACTATTGCATTAGGGGAATCCACACACGTAATTACATTGGCTTTGTATTGCTGTGAGCTGCTGGAGGATTCAGAAGGGTGTGGGGAGACTGGTCCCTTTTGTTCTAATACCATTGTGCAAAATTTGTTGTACATGAACTACCATTTTAGTTAGAATATCTAGGGAGATGGGGGCAGGGGAGGGGAGTTTCACAGCAATTGAAAATATTATGCCACCGCATTTGTATGATTATCTAAAGAATCTGATGGAACCAAATACTGAAAGTCATTTTGATTTTTATGCACAGAGTGGTATTACTGGAAGGTGGAACTGGACACCCAGATTCTGGCCTCCCCCAGGATGCTGAGACTCCCCTTCTAAATTATTGCTTTAGGCTACTGTTGTTGGCCTTTTCTCTTGCTGCTTTAGTTTTTCTTCCCTCTTGCTCTATGTACTGAATAATAATTAGTGCTATGTGAACTCCTACTTCTCTTTCTTTCCCCACCTGAAAATAAACAGGAGAAAATTCTCGCGTTCCCCTGGCACTCATTGTCACAAATGCAGTGTTAGGTTTCTGAAATCATTTAAATTTGGTCTTTAGGAAATCTGCATTCATAAAAAAATGCTTGCATATGCATTTGCTTCCTGTTAAGTAATTTGCTTGGAAATTAATTTTGGAAAGTTTCATGCCTACTTTTCAAAACTTGCCAAATATTTCTTGCAGGTTAGGCTTTTTTATGAAAAAGTTATTTTCAGTTTTGAGACAGTATGTGAGAGACAGTGTCTCAGCTAGTGCTATTCAGTGGATCACATATTTGGTTCATTTCCTAGTTTGCAGTGATGAAATTATAACTGACATGATTCCCTAATAAATTCAACTGGATATTAGGTCTATGTTGTAGCACATCTTTTTTCCTGCAGCATGGTGTAGACCTGTAATCTAAATACAATATTAAATGTGGGTAGAGGATTATGGGCAGGTGAATTTCATCTATTGTCAGTAGTGATAAGGAATTAAGAAGATGAAAAATGTTTCTTTGTTATCCCAGCTAACATTTTTCCTCACTTGTTAAAAGTGTGAAAAGGCCATGGTTTGCTAAATATCTGAAAACAGAAATAAAGGATACCGGGCCATCTCAGTCCAGCAGAACTCTTGGGTTGAATCCAGTCTGCTGCATATGGGGCCAGAGTTAGTATTCAACAGGTTGTGTGCTTCTCACACAAACATTAATTGGTTCCCTCTTCAAGATCCAATTAAAAATGCCGTTCTTGTTTTAAATTTGCTCCATGGACTTGCCTGGAGGCATTGGGTAACATTTTCACCCCCTCTAGTGAATTTGGAACCTAAGTCTCATTGACTTTCAATGAGATTTAGGCTCCTAAAAGCCTCTGAGACTCTTGAACATGGCACTTCAGAACCTAAGTCACTTAGTCATTTTTGAAAATTTTACCCATTGGCTCTATCTTTCCTTTTCTCCTTCCTTCTTCATCTCTCACTGTCCTCCCCACTGTGTGTGTCCCCATGAAATCTTAACATTGCTAGTGTGTGAGTCTCCTTCTCTGTAGCTTCTGCCATTTGAACCAGAGTTCAAGTATTGTTGAGAAATTAAGAGACAGAGGCAAGGCACAGAAGCTATGGGTACGTCTACACTACGGGACTATTCCGAATTTGCATAAACCGTTTTTGTAAAACAGATTGTATAAAATCGAATGCGCGCGGCCACACTAAACACATTAAATCAGTGGTGTGTTTCCACGGTCCGAGGCTAGCATCGACTTCTGGAGCGTTGCACTGTGGGTAGCTATTCCGTAGCTATCCCATAGTTCCCGCAGCCTCCCCCGCCCCTTGGAATTTCCGGGTTGAGATCCCAGTGCCTGATGGGGCAAAAATCATTGTCGTGGGTGGTTCTGGGTAAATGTCGTCAGTCACTCCTTCCTCTGGGAAAGCAACGGCAGACAAGCATTTCACGGCTTTTTTCCCTGGATTGCCCTGGCAGATGCCATAGCATGGCAATCATGGAGCCTGTTTTGCCTTTTGTGACTGTCACCTTTTGTGTACTAGATGCCGCTGACAGAGGCGATTCAGCAGCGCTACACAGCAGCATGCTTTTGCTTTTGCATGACAGCAGAGATGGTTACCAGCCATACTGCACCATCTACCAATCCATAAATTGGTAAAAAGATGATCATGGCTACCAGTCGTTTTGCGCCATTTGCTGCTGTCATAAGTGCCCCTGGCTGCTCTTAGCCAGGGGCGCAAAAGCCAAACTTGGGAATGACTCCCTGAGTCAATCCCTCCTTTTTGGTATCTAAAAATAGAATCAGTCCTGCCTAGAATATGGGCAAGTGTACTAGAGAACCACTGTATCAGAGAGCACAGCTGCTCTGTGTCAGATCCTGCAGAAATTATGAGCTGTATGCTATTCACAGGGGGTGCTCCTACAACAACCCCACCTGTTGATTCCATTCTTCCCCCAGCCTTCCTGGGCTACCGTAGCATTGTCCCCCCACTTGCGTGATGAAGTAATAAAGAATGCAGGAATAAGACACACTGACTTGTTAGTGAGAAATGAGTGGAAGGCAGCCTCCAGCTGCTATGATAGTCCAGACAGGACAGTAAGGAGTGTGGAGGAGAGGAGCCCAGCATCCCTCTGCTAGTCCAGGGGCAATTGAATCTTTTTTTTACACATGAAAGGTGGGGGCTGACAGAGCTCAGCCCCCTGTTGCTATGATGATGATGGTTATCAGCCATACTGCACCATCTACCAGGAAAAATTGGGGCCAGGCGCCTGACGGATACTAGTCAGCATGGTTACCAGCCCTTTTGCACTGCCCCATGTGCCAATAGGCTGATGATGAGGACGGGTACCAGTCGTTTTGCACCATCAGCCACCCATGGCGGTGGGGGGAGCAAGGATGTTGGTGTTCAGTGCTGCAGCATCGCGTCTATCTGCAACATTCAGTAAAGATAGGGTGACATGTAAAAGAGTCAAGAGAGGATTGTTTTCCCTTTCACTTCTGGGGGTGGGTGGGGGAGTGCGTAAATTGCCGAGCTATGCCCTGACCCACCGCGGACACTGTGTTTGACCCTAGAAGCATTTGGAGCTCAGCCAAGAATGCAAATGCTTTTCAGAGAGACTGCAGGAACTGTGGGATAGCTTGAGTCCTCCAGTCCATGAGCGTCCATTTGATTCCTTGGCTTTCCGTTACGCTTGTCACGCAGCAGTGCGCTGAGTCCCTGCTATGGCGTCTGTCTGGAGATTTTTTTAAAATGTTTTTTAATTCGTCTTCTGTAACAGAGCGCTGATAGAACAGATTTGCCTGCCCTTACAGCGATCACGTCCGCATGGTCCATGCGGGAGCTCTTTCTTTATTTTGATTTTTAACTGCATCGCCACACGTGCTGATCGGAGCTCCACGCTGGGCAAACAGGAAATATTCAAAAGTTCGCGGGGCTTTTCCTGTCTACCTGGCCACTGCATCCGAGTTCAGATTGCTGTCCAGAGCGGTCAGTGGTGCACTGTGGGATACCGCCCGGAGGCCAATACCGTCGATCTGCAGCCACACTAACCCTAATCCGATATGGTAATACCGATATTAGCGCTACTCCTCTCGTTAGGGAGGAGTACAGAAACTGGTTTAAAGAGCCCTTTATACCGATATAAAGGGCCTCTTAGTGTGGACGGGTGTGGCGTTAAATCGGTTTAATGCTCCTAAAACCGGTTTAAACGCGTAGTGTAGACCAGGCCTATGTCTTAAGGTAAAATTGAAGTGAGGTAGATAGTTGATGACATGGGGAATACTGAAAAACTAGTCCAAATAATAGGAGCTGGAGAGAAGGAGTTCTCACACCAGCAAAGTTAAGAAATGGTAGCTATTATTTATGTCTACTATTTCATTGTTTGTAATATATAAGAGAGATTTTAAGTCAGGCAAGTTGGAAGCATATGTTTAAACATTCCAAACATATTTGGCGATTCCCTGTACGGTTCTTTATTTGATGATATAGAAATATATTTACTTCATACTTGAATTATTTTACTTTACAAAGTATCTCAATAGTACCAAGAGTACACAATGAAAGCTACAATAGAAATGAACTTCTTAAATATGCCTATGGCTTCTACTGCTCATCGTCATGACTAACCTTTGGAAGGAAATGTAATTAAAATTGACATTCCACAAAGCTTTGAAGATTCTCATAGGTGGTGTACTAAATATTTCGGTAGTACTGAAACTTGTTGTCCCTTATTTGTGCTGCAAAACAGTAATGACTGTATTTCTCACATTCACTTCATGCAGGTGACATCCTTTGAAGATACAGCACTGTTTTAGTAGCACATAGTGGCACGCACGATACATACATTAGTTGGGGAAAATAAATTACTTGCCCATGGTTTTCTCAATATGTAGCCCATTAAGTCTAAAGAGCACGTAAAAGCTAATGTCAGACTTCAGTTTAAAGGATCATTAAATAACTATTCTAGTAAACTGTTAAATGTCTGATCCTTGTTAAATCTTAAGACTTCCAACAGCCAAGTACTGTACACACATTTGCCAAAATAATGTTTCTGAAGTCTTGTTACCAACTCGTTTGTAAAGCCTCTGTGAACTTTTAAGTATAAAATAAATGTTGTTGTTACTTTCGTTCTAAGAACATGTAATTTTTCAGTAGCAGACTCCTTGTTAGCATTAACAATCTATTTTCACAGTGAATGCATCAAAAGAGAATGTACTCAACAACATCAGAAAAATATAATTGTGCTTTCCATTGTGGGGGAAAGATTTTCCAACACCTCCTCTGGCACTCACTGTCACAAATGCAGTGTTAGGTTTCTGAAATCATTTAAATTTGGTCTTTAGGAAATCTGCATTCATAAAAAATGCTTGGATATGCGTATTGCTTCCCCTTCCCTTGCTTGGCTGTCAAAACACACTGATGCTTTTGAAGATTTATGGTAGATGGGTAATGAGATTGCTGAATGTTAACTGCAGCATTCAGAATTCATTAGGGGGTAAAAAAAAGAGAAGGTTATTTGGGACTTCAGCACAGTGCAGATAGGTGATATAACTTTGTTTTCAATCAGGAAGCTTAAACATAAATATGTTACATTTTTGATTAGAAAAACATCCAGTCTTTATGTCTTCCAGAAGTGAAATAAAATCTTTCATGGAAAATAAGGCAATGTCAGGTTGCATTCAGTTGAACACAGTGAGTCAGAAGGACATTATACAGTTTTTCAGTAGCAAACAACAGAGGCATGTGAAAAGTACAACAGAGGCATGTGAAAAATCAAAAGCAGGTTATAGCAAACAAGCTCCCATGCCTATATAATTGTGTGTGTGAAAGAAAATATGTTAGCAAGTCCCTCCAAAAGGGTTAATTAACTATTGATGAGAAATCTAAAAGTCTGACTTGCGGGGTTGTAACTAATGGCTGCAGTTCATGCTTTAAATAAGGAAGGAGAAAGGTCAGGAGAGTATAGCACCTTTGTGAAATAAGCTAGTTAATGGCAAGAGTGCAGTGACGCTATGGAAAATGTGTAAAGATTTCCCTAAGTTTGTCCCAAATCCTGAGATTCTTAATGAATTTGTAAGGAACTCCTAACTGTCTTCAGTAGGAGTTTGTTTGGAAAGTACCTCGGGATTTGGTCCCCAGAATTGTACTGTCTACGCCAAGGATCGGCAACCTTTGGCATGCAGCTCGCCAGGGTAAACCCCCTGGTGGGCCAGGCCAGTTTGTTTACCTGCCACGTACACGGGTTTGGCCGATCGTGGCTCTCACTGGCCGCAGTTCGCCGCTCCAGGCCAATGGGGGCAGCGGGAAGTGGCGGCCAGCACATCCCTCGTCCTGCACCACTTCCCGCAGCCTGCATTAGCCTGGAGCAGTGGACCACGACCAGTGGGAGCCGTGATCAGCCGAACCCGCAGACGCGGCAGGTAAACAAACCGGCCCGGCCTGCCGGGGGGCTTACCCTGGCAGGCTGTGGGCAAAAGATTGCCGACCCCTGGTCTACAGCTTTTGTATGTGGGCTGAGCCAATCTATAGTGCTAGCATCAGTACAGGGCATTGTTCAGTACTCTATTGGTCCTACTTGAGAGATGTAAATAAAGAGACTACTACCTTTAAATAATAGTATTAAGGAGGAAACTTATATACAGAGTTCAGCTGAGTGTTTTGCAAGAAAAAGGGTAAAGGAAAATCTCAACTTCAGGTTGTGACTTAAAATGAGGAAGTAGATGCGTTTTTCAGAAATGAAGATGCAAGTTTTTTTGGCACATGTTCTTCTGCAGCTTTGTCCCCCACTGTAATTTCCACTGGTCCTACTATTAACTTCAGTGGGGGCTCGACACCACAGAAAGTAAGCCACTGATTTTGGTGTTAATTTTAGCACTCAAGTTTGAAAGTTTTGCTCCATGTGGTTAAGTATTAGATGCCTTAGAAATATCTGTTTTGGGGGGAGGGAAGGGCAGAGAAGGGAGATTCCAGGGAGAGAGAGAAATTAAGATGTATAGGTAGAATTGTTTCATGTTTTTTCAAAGTTTTCCAAGAAGTGTCAGCACATCTTTAGGGAAACTGTGCTACATGTATACAGGCTCATACAGTGATATGAAATGTACTCTCTGCTAAGAGTACTGGTGTGAGCCTTGTGTCCAGGCTATGTTGCCTGCCTCAATGGAGCATATATCTGAGCGAGCAGCTGAAGCAGAAAGGTAGAGCACATGTGGCCTCAAAAAAGGTGCAATATCCTTCACAAGGGAGGTTGACCATGACTGCTGTTTCTCTCCCTCACTTTTCTTCGGGCAATTTCAGATTCTTCTGTGGCCATGTTAATTTGTAATAAATAAAACAAAACATTCTCAGACACCCCCCACCCCAGCACCATACTATGTGTAATAATCTTTAGGCTGTTCAGTTTATAAATCATGACATCTGTCAGTTATTTGGCACTATAATTCATATTGATCGTGCATATCAACATCCCTCACATGAGAGAAATACCAAAGCAGCAATGATGTGGGCTGAGGAGAAGGTGAAATTGCCTGATTTGGGTAAATGCATGTGGGAGAGTGCCTCAGATCAGGAGGAGACCAATCTGCATGTCATGTTCCCAACATTGTGGTGGTACAAAAGCTTAAAGTTTCAGATAAGCACTAAACAGAATGGGAGGGACAAGACATACTACCAGGACCCAAACTGCAACAGCACATTAATATTTACTGGATATGTTTTTGTACCCTCTAGTCAGATTGACAGATGTAGCTGTATTTTAAGGCAGTATCATTCAATGAGGAGGAAAAATTATGGACAGGGTTTTTTGGGTTTTGTTTTTTTTTAAACAAATCATCTCAGACATTCATTAGAAGGAGGGAAGCTGAGTGCTGGTGGGAAAAGAATGCAATTATTCCAAGCCTTCTGACAGGCCTGTACTTCTTCCTTCCAGCTTAGCTGCTTTGACCACAGACTTGGGGCTCGTGGGACATGGACCAGATTGAAAAACTAGAAGGAGACAGATGGTTATTTGTAATCATCATGTAAATGTAAATCCTATAAAAATGTTGTTTTTTCTCCTAAGGGCTTGAAAGCTGCTGTAGAGGAAAGTAGGATTAAGGGATAGCTATCTAGCCTAGAATAATTTTGACCCCTGCACCTCCTCCCTCATAAAACATTGTTTTTTTCTCTGGCTCTTTTAAACACATTGTTAGAGCCCTGATTCAGTATCTATATAATTCCCTGAGTTTATGGGCATCAGTTTGACCAGGGTCTGGATTTGGGCCTAAGCTGGCAGGTGCTGGTAAGCAGTTGCCTTGGTAGAGGGACTTTTTTGTTCATTATAGCAGGTGCATTGCCTGCAAGTGTTTATCTCAATACTTCTATTGCTGGATGTAGTTGCTGCCAGTTAATATACTTGTGCATACTTCCCAAATTGCCTTTCAGAACTTCAAATGTGAGATGATTCTTCACAGACATCTATCTTGTTTGAGCAGCGTCACAGACAACCATACTTTAGAGCTGCAAGGAGACTGATCAAACTTTAATTAACTTTTTGTCCCCAACTTCATCATCAAACTATATGTACGATATGTGTATCCTTTTCAAACATCAAATCCTTAAGGAATCCAGTAAGGTTTCTACTTAGTGGTGGTGCAGCAAAATGCCAATGATAGATTTCTGAACCTCAGATGTAAGGAATATGCCTCGCTGAGGCTGGCCTGATGGCATGGCACTGTTTGCGCTGTCATAATTAACATCTGGATTTAGAAGTGACCTGAAGATTCTTACTGCCTGAGGATATCAGGAGCACTATGGAAGTTATGGTGTGGAGTCACACTGGGCCGGATGTTGGCCATACTTCTCGTCAGTATCCTTTGTCACATGTAGAGTAACACTCATGACAAACATAAAGGAGGCTGTACATCCCATGTTAAGTGCCAAGATGAGGTCAGCTAATGCTCAGAGGGTGAGAATAGAGCAAAAAAGAACACTGGATGAAGAAGTTGGATCTGTCTGTAGCCTTTCACCACTTACCTTTGAATTTTTAGACAGACATTATTTGTAGACTTCCAGAAAGACTTTGAGAAGTGTTATGTTCTGGAATGAACAAAAAGGCTCCAATCGGTGTCAGGAGATGGTGTTCTGCTAAGATACACTAATGGTCTCTTGAAAATATGAAGAAATCAGGAATAATTTGCTGAAAAAATGTTCTGCAGTTCTCAGCCTTTTCTGTTTTCACAGACCATTGAGCTGTTGGATATGGGGTGCAACTTTTTCATGTGTGTTTCCACATTGTAATGTGTAAACTCAACTTTCAGCTGATGCTGGTTTCTTCCATTGATTCCTGTGCTGCTTGGTTTCTTGCTGGTGCTGCTGGGACATTTGAATTACAAGTTACCACTCTAAAACCTCTGCCTCTAAGGCCTGGTTTCCACAAAGCTAGGTTGGCATGAGCCGCCTTGTGTCAACCTAATTGTGCATTTGTCTACACTTAGATGGTCTCTCACCAACTTAAGTGCTCCATTACAGCGACGTAGTAGCACCACTTCCCTGAGTGGCATTGAGCCATGTTCAATAGGCTGTGGTTGATACAGTGTGAGTGCAGACTGTGTTACTTATGCCAACCATGACAGTCTTCCACCAGCTGTCCCACAATGCCCAACACTGATTGGTCTGATCACAGTTGTGAACTCCACTGCCCAGGGGTCACAGAGACAAGAAGGCTCCCTCCTCTTCCTTTTAAAGCCTTGTGAATGTTTGAAATGCCTTTTCCTGATTGTTCAGCTTGGCAAATACATTTAGCAACTCTCCATTCTTGTGTACAACTGCCCAGCTGACCATACTGGCTACATGCTCTGGCTTGACGTATACAAGAAATACTGGATCTCTTAGGCCTGTGAGGAGAAGAGGCTGTGCAGGTACAGCTATGGACCAGCTGTAGAAACATGGACATCTGTAAGCAGATTGCACTGAGGCTATGGGAGAAGAGGTACAACAAGGATCAGCAGCAGTGCTGCATGAAAGCAAAGCAGCTGCAGCAGGCATATCAAAAGGCCAAGGAGGCCAACAGTCGATTTGGTGCCAAATTACAGACCTACCACCTTTCCAAAGAGCTATGTGCCATACTTGGTGTAGACCACCACCTGGCACACCATTGTGGTTACCTCAGAGGAGCCCAAGCCACAGGCCTCTGGCACGAATAATGAGGAGGAGGAAGATGGGGGTCTGGAGAATCCAGCTATGCCACAAACCAGGTCCTGTTTGAGACTCCACCAAAGTCCAGGTGCTCCCAGTAGTCAAGCATGGGTGAGCACGATGCAGGGAAAGGAACCTCGGGTAAGTGTGTAATTGTATTTGCTGTTACAGTGACTACTTTTGGCAGCCCCAATTTAACAGAACACAGCTACTGACTTTTTTTATTAATTTACTCATAGTAGAAGAGATAGTGGTACAACAAAGAGAGTCAGCATCGTTATCAGCTTTTCATTCCCCTCTAGAGTGAAGTGTGGAGACCACGGAGAGAGCATTTTGTTTATGTACACAAGACTGGCCTTGAATCCTCCTGAGAGATCTTGATGAAACTTTCATGGAGGTACTCTGCATCATCTCCTGAAGCTTTCTAGGGATGGCTGCCTTATTTCTACTCCACAGTATGATGCTTTCCCATGTCAGTCAGCAATAATTTCAGCAGGCACCATTGCAGTAAACAGGCTAGCAACATATGGATCCAGAAGGCTTTGTTGGCCTACCCTCAGGAGTGAGATATTAGTTAAAATCACCACCACCTGCGGAAAATGGTGCCAGTTATTCAGTGTCATTGTTGTATACCCACAGTGTCATGCAAATGAGAAATTCTCTCCTCATTTCCCTCACCCCTGGTGGGCCATTTTCACCAACGCTGATGTTGTTAGTGGTGCTGTGCACAATCACTCTGAAGCAGAAGTGTCAATAATCATGTCTTGTTTAAAACGTTAGGGGAGCAAGTTCTGAATCTTAACTTACACTTTCACTTGTGACTATTCTGACAATGGTACCTTTGTGTATTTTATCTGTGGCTGCCACTGTTGTGGCCTTGAGGGTTCCCCCTCCACACCTGCAGAATGCCTGAGTCAGATAATGAGGGGGAAGGACTCAAGATGCGATCAATGCGATCCTACAATGCAGTGCTGCATCAGACCATGAATAAAGCGCCTGAAGGGTGAATATTGCAGACAGCCTGGAAGGAAAAGCAGACAGAAGAAAGGCTCAAGAGTCCCAGCAGGAAAAGGAAATGGAGATGCAATACACCAGGACATAATGGGGCTTCTCCGGTAGCAAAAACAGATATTGCAGACTCTTGTGGACCTATAGGTTCAACAATCCCAGGCTCGCTTCTCTTTGTTACCCATGGAGCACTCCTTTGCAGCATTTCCCTACCTCCCACAACATTCCACATGGCATCAAGAATCACAACCCTACCCTCACTGCTTCACACCAGGGGCCATTAAGGACAACCACAGCTTCATGTACACTGACCTGTGAAAGCCACAGTTGCTGCATGTGTAGCTAAAATGGACATGAATGTTTTTCCCCTTGTTAAGTTCTGTTCCATTAATTTATTAAGTTTTTAGCATATTTGCTTTTAAATTGCACAGATTTTTCTTTGTACTGGTTTTGTTACTCAATAAAATTCTAGTATTTCATCTTGTGAGTAAATACCACCAGCGTCCCTTCAGTCTACCCAAATCCATTCAACTGTCATTCTGTAACCGCTGAGCTGGTAGTTGAATCTTTCCTTCGTATTGTCAAGGTGGAGAGTGTGTGGCTTCATGAGCAAGAGGTAGGTTGGGTCCCACCAGGGGCGGCTCTAGGATTTGCGCTGCCCCAAGCACGGCGGCACGCCGTGGGGGGCGCTCTGGCAGTCGCCGGTCCGCGGCTCCGGTGGACCTCCCGCAGGCATGCCTGCGGATGCTCCACTGGAGCCGCGGGACCAGCGGACCCTCCGCAGGCACGTCTGCGGGAGATCCACCGGAGCCGCGGGACCAGCAGACCCTCCGCAGGCATGCCTCCTGCCGCCCTCCCGCGGGACGCAGCCCCAAGCGCGTGCTTGGCGCGCTGGGGTCTGGAGCCGGCCCTGGGTCCCACAGGGTCACTGTTGGCATTTCAGCATCACCAGTGGTAAACTACTGATTGGGAAAGAGTCCGTGCTTCTGTGTTCTTACAGATGAATACATAATACGCCTTCCCTGACCAATCAACACTAGTGTTGTTGAAGCTTCTTCAGTGATCCATCAAACCTTGCATAACCATAGAAAAGCAGATGTACTCTGTGGCAAGATGTTTCTGGTGCCAAAATAGGGATTTGTGTGCTCTCTATAATCCCACTGCAGTTGAGGAATTTCATTGGTGCAAATCCATCTACTATGTCTTTCACATGGTTGAGAGTCATACTTCTATGTAGCAGGAGGCTATTAATGGCACTGTGCACATGCATGACAATGGCCCCCACAGTGGATTTTCCAACTCCAAAAGGATTGTCCACTGACTGGTAGCAATCTGGTGTTGCAAGTTTCCTCAGTGCAATTGCCACTCACTTCTCCTCTGTCAGTGCAGTGCTCTTTCTGCTGTCCCTGTGCTGGTGGACTGGGGCAAGCTCAGCACACAGATCCAGGAATATGGTCTTCCCCCATCTGAAAGTTCTGCAGCCACTTCTAGTCACCCCAAGTCTGCGCTACAATGCAATCCCATCAGTTAGTGTTTTTCTCAGGCCAAGAAATGCTGCTCCACCATCTGCAGCTGCTCCAAGAATGCCACCAACAACCTTGAATTGATTCTCGCTATGTTCCATAGCAATCTGTCCTCCAAGAAATTGTCGTGTTCGCCAGTGATTTGGTGATTCTTGCAGCTCTGCAAATACTGAAGATTGTGTGTCCTGTGTTTACAATGCTTATGACAATAGTGCAAAGCTGTGCAGGCTCCATGCTTCTGACAGAGATGGGGGACAGCGAGGAGGACCAAGTGGGTTCATGGGATTTTTTAAAAAGGCACACAAATGATGGGATATAGATAGCATTATGGAATGGAATCAGTTGCATGCTGGAAGTTGATCCACTTCTCCCAGTCACCCCATGCAACTTGTTTCTTCCCCACCATATATTGCTAAAAACTTCCCACTGGATGGCAGCAGGTTGTATGCTGGAATACCTAACCAGGGTGCACCACACTGTGCATTGACACAAGTGCTCTTGGTAAGCACATGCAGCACTGATGCAAGGAGCCAAGTAGGACATGCACAAGGGATACGCTAACTTTTGTGGCTTTATGCCAACATAACTTGTGGCAGCAAAAATTTGTAGTGTACACATGGCCTACCAGACCTCCATTTCCTCTTATTTCCCAAGGATGATACTTTTGGAAATGTTTGGGAGAGCCATGCTGATCTGATTGATGTTTGTGCTTTGTATTGTCTTTATTATAATGTATGAGGGAGCCCTGAGTCACATATTCATCCTAAATGGCATCAAGTGATCTCTATTCATACTTATTCCTCCCTTTCTTTTACGCCATCCTCTTGTTCTTCATCCTCCTTATTCTTTTCCTTTCCCTTCCTTTTACCCTCTTTCTTTTTTCCCCCATTTCACCTAACACATTGTTTTGTGCTGCATAATTCCTGTGTTCTTGGTCATCTTTATTTCACCAACCACCACTATTCTTCCCCTTTGTCTCCGTCTGTTTTCTTCTTTTCCTGTTTTCCAATTTTCTCTCCTGCATTTTCTAAAACATAAGACACTTTCAGAGGTACATAGTTAGATAGATCTATTACAGCCACAAGAGTCAAGTTTCAATGTTTTTCTCCCCACTAAATCACAGTTCTGTGTTCCATCCAAGCCACACTTGATATACAAACAGGGTAGAGGGGAAAAGGGGAGTTCAAACCTTATTCTTGGCTGGATGGGGCCCTACTCTGCTCCTGGCTTAAGTCAGAGCAGCTTCCATGTTGCTGTAACTTACTCTTGCTTTCCTGTGGCCCTCAGAGACTGTTCTGGCTGCTGAAAACAATCACAGAGTCCCAGCCATGCTCTCAGCCTCAACCCCGCGTCAGGAACTGTGATTGGGTGGTATGGAACCATGATGCTTTGGGGAACATTTGGTGTATCCTGCTAATTTTATTACCCTTTTGCATCTCTGGAATTGCATTAAAAGGGCTGTAATATAATGAAGAACCAGGTCATACGTATCTGTTTAACTTTTAAAACAATCATGAGTTTAGTAGCATATGTAATGATGATGGAACCACTTGATGTTGTCCATAGGCCTCTTCAAAAGGATTAATGTCTGTCACTTGGCAGGTTTTTAGTTTTAGAAACAGTTGATGCTTGGCAGCTGTTTACCAGTTGTGCAAGAGGCTATTTCTCCACTCAAAAACATTTCTTTTTCTTTCAGCTCTCAGATATAAGAGAAACTTCCAGAAATGGGTGGTTTTGAAAGTTCCTTTCCTGGCCTCTCCCTTGAAATTGCTGCTGATGTTGCCTTTCTTGGCTTCATTTGGAAAATACTGTCTTCTAATAAGATTGCCACAAACACATGTTGTAGTGCCAAATTGTTAGTAGCCCATAATCTTCATCATGTTATTTCTGTATCATGGGTTAGCCTCTTTATATTCCATTTTATCTTAAAAACCAAAATACCCTATTTTCTCTCAGTTTAGTTATTGTGGATCAAAAATTGGCATTGGACAAGCAATTTGCATTAGTCAGAAATACCTTTTGGGTTGAGGCTTTTGGCAAGTCATTTGTTCGGAAAGCAGTACTAAACAATGCCTTTCAACCTACTAGATGTGCTACTTCAGAAAAGGTTGGGTCCTTGCCAAAGTGAAGTTTGTTGCCCACCACTTCCTATCATTTTTATGTTGTACCTCTAGAAATGGCCTAAATAGCCCCTCCTTTTGTGTTATATAATTTGTATATATATAATTTCCTCTCCCCATTGGATTTACTTGTGTATCCCAAAATACTGAATGATGACTGTAAACCCACACCTATATTGAGTTCCACAATTATATGCACTCTCACCTGAGCACACCCAGAGGCTAATCCTTGTGCATATAAATAATAATTTATTCTTGTCTGTACAGAAGAGAACAGAAAATATGCAGTTTAAAATGTTATTTTTTTATTTTATTAACAGTGAAAGCAGTAAATTAACTCTGCCTATAAACTGAAAGTGACTAATTTCTATTAAACTCTTCCTGACTGCACTTTCATTAGGATAAAGTGTTTTCTAATTTCTCGAAGGGCCCTGGTTTCATTAAGGGTGGGAACTGTGTTAAAGCAGTAATGAAGCCCATACGTAGCTGATATTCAAGAAGAGGAAATGCTCTAAATTCAATTTCAGTAGCTCTATCTAGAGCTATTTTAAGTCTGATGTTTATAAAAATGACAATTAACCTAGAGACGAGGACACACTTGGAGGAATAATGATGAAGTAGATATCATTTCAACACACACAGGAGCCAGCTAGCTGGACCTAATCCTGCTTTACAGCAGCATGATTTACATAAGGAGCTAGCATGTGTTGCCTAATTTAGTTTTCAAACCTCTTGGCAATGTATATGCTTTTAGGCAGTGTGAGACAAGACTGGTCAGGGCTGCAAGAATATCAAAGGAATAGAAGAAGCAGGTGCACTGCTAGCATACTGTATATCAGCTCAATTTCTTGACATCTTTCAAAAACACTGATCATTTAGCACCAATTTGATCATAAAAATAATCCTTCCTGAATAAAGGCAAAACTCCACAATTTGATACCAGCGGTTTCATATCTAGAACGTTTTCACCTAGCCAGTAGTGAAGAAAATAATCACTGACAAGAAAGGTGCCAATTTAAGAGAACAGGCACACCAGATTTTTAAAAGGTTACAACCAATGTCCAGCATGCTGCTGTCTTTAATGAAAAGAGTTCAGTGTCAGACCAGAACTACTGCCATAAGGAATATTTCTCCTCAGCGCGTCAGGCTGTCCAGATGTCACTTGGCAGGTGGATCTACAATAGAAGGATAAAAGGAGCAGTGTGTATATTGGTCCTTTTGCTTTTAAATGATGAGCAATGCATTTACTTTTAGCAAATGTAAAGTAAAAACATGCACATCTTGTCTGTATTCATTAGATAAGAGAGGCTACCTGTTGAGTCATCTTTCCTCTTCCCTCTGCCCACAATAACATATTTTGCAAGGAGTTTTACAGTGCACCTAGTATACAAAGGCATCATTTGAATAACTTGGAGGCTACTTTTACTGGAAAAACAATTTGTTTCCCTTTAGCATGTTGCAATTCCTAACAATTAGTTTTATTTTCCTTTCCTTATTTGTTTTATTAGTGCTACGGGATGACTTTCGCCAAAACCCTACCGATGTTGTTGTGGCAGCTGGAGAACCTGCTATTCTGGAGTGCCAGCCTCCTCGAGGACATCCTGAGCCCACAATCTACTGGAAGAAAGATAAAATCCGCATTGACGACAGGGAAGAGAGAATCAGTGTAAGTCCTACCAAAATGCCATTGATAGATAGATGTCCACAATGTTTTTTAAAAGGTACATTTCTCCATGGATTTGAATGAGCATTGAATAATTTACATAGCAGTATCCACAAAGATATAAACCCCCGTCATTCAATTGGCTCCATGGAGGGAAATTCTTGTGCTTATATGGAACTTCACTTATGTTACTGGGACACTAGGCAAACATTGGGTGTCCATGCACAGTTCTTATTGTAGGACTGAGAATGTAAGTATTCATATTGGGCCTGCACCACTACACCCCCACTAGCCCCACAACTGAACACCTTGGAACTCTGAAACTGGAGCAGAATTTCCCAGATTGTCTCTACAATGGGCCAAACCAAACCCTCCAGTGCTAACCTTTGAAAGTTAAAAATTTGCACCTCATGTCCATCTTTAGTCATAGGGAGACTTGGTATCAAAGTCTATAGTTAAGATTGTCTAATATTTTCTACTAAATACACTGTTAACTTTGCTGAACTTTAATCGGGAAGCGATATTTTATGCTGACTATCTGCCTATCGGCTGAATATTTTGAAATGTTTAAGCATAAATGGATCAGCTGTTTCTGAGAACAAGGTTATGAAAAAAACATCATTTTGTCCATGTTAAAAAGAATTGTTACAGCTGTTTCTATTGATAACTCTTCTATGCTTTGGAGTTGGAGTTGCCCAGATGTCAGGGATGTCTCTTTGCCTTCCCTCTGAAAAGCTATGCAAATTTGTCCAAGATAAGCTTCTGAAAAATACTAGTTTGCACATGCTCAGGAGAAATTTGTTAGAGTTTGGCAGCAAAATTCTCTGAACATTCCATCTTCCATTGGGCATGCACCAGTGTATTAGTTCCCAGAGGATGTGGAGAAGAACAAGGAAACAGCCTGACTTGAATGCAGATGAGTGAGAAGTGGAGGAAAGTGGGGAGAGGAAGGAATTGGTTGGGGGAGTGGGGACGAGGCATTAATAGATACCAAGGACAGGAACCATAGGTTGTAAAAGAGCTGAACTGGACAGAGATGAGAATTAATCAGGGTTGTGTAGTGAAGAAGGCTGTTATCTGTAAAACCCTTGCACAGGCAACCTTAATACTGGCCTTTCCTAACTTTTGAGTAGTTGGCTTTGCAACCTTAGTATTCCTTTAACATAGTTATTATACATAATACATTTTGAACTTGTTCAGTGCTGGTATAATTTGATACAATGGTGGCCTTTGGAAACTCGATTGCCTTTGATGTGTAAAGATGTGCAGTTACATGATCTCTCTCTATATATATACTATTCAAGGTGTTGTGGACCAGACTGTCTCCACTAAGTTCTGCTCAAACTGCGGGAGGAAGAAAGAGTAGCAGGGAGCTTACTTCACTTCCCTGTGTCTCAGGTTATAGTGGCTCCAGCCCTGACTTAAGTTGAAGCAACCTATTGACTGCTCTAACTTATAACAGCTACCTAGGGTCCCAAAGAGTACATACATTTTCTGAAAATTTACAGCTCTGAGCTGTGCCCTTTCTTCTAATCAACCTTATCATTCTCTTCCTCAGTATGCCCATGTCCTTGTAAGTACAGAGAGTACAAGGGAATACTACAGATTCTGAGATCAATTTACTATTGATAAAACAGGCTTTCTTTTAAAGTGCCACTATGGTACTGTAGGCTTACAGATTAATTTACTAGAAATAGTGTAGCAGATGCCGCATATATCACCAAAGAAAGGTAGCAAGAAATGTAATTGTTTTGAAATGTAAGGGCATCATACAAAAACAAACAATTGAGACAAGACCAGAAGTAGGGTCAAATATACTTCAGAAGAGCCTAATATCAAGTAGTTTTGGTATTGTTCAATACCAAATAGATGGCCTGATAACCCTTAAACAACAAATGTCATCGCTTTTCTTTAAAAAAATAAAAGAACCCCCCCATATTTGAGATCTTTGCAATCTAAGAGCTTCCCTTTATTTCTGATTGTACATTAAAATGTATTTTCTTTGCTACAAACAGATACGAGGTGGGAAACTAATGATCTCAAACACGAGGAAAAGTGATGCTGGCATGTACACTTGTGTCGGTACCAACATGGTGGGCGAACGAGACAGCGATCCAGCAGAGCTGACTGTCTTTGGTAAAACTACTTCCTCGGCTTTTGTTTTATTTTTACTATACATGCAAAATATTGAATTGATCTAGCTGAACAGCCAAATCAGGTGACAAAGTCAGGGTAACAAAAGACAGAGTAACTACTAATGTACAGGCTACATTTCACAATTTTCCAAGTTTCCAAGGGACGCAGGTTATAAGCTGGAAGCTGGGATGAAGCAGTCATTTTTTTGTGAGTGCATAGTTTAAATCTAATTGGAGATCCTTGGTGAAATGCATAAACTCAGAAACCTTAATCCAGTAGATAATGCTTTCCCCCACAACATTACCGAGTATAATTGAGCCACTTTTAATACAGTATCTGCTTAACAGAGACTTGGACCAACATAGCCCGTTTAAATAATTTCTTATTCCCAGAGGGCTCTGAGATCAAAGCTGTTGTAGCACAGCACACAGAAGCTGGATCAACTGTACAAAGTCTTTAGATAAAAATATCTATACAGTTAAGAAGCTGATCTCATGAGTTGATCACATTTTACTTTAAAGCAAAAATTATTAGACTGAGTAATCATCTCTGAGTAATCATCTCTGTTTTGACTCCAGTTTTCACAAACCACTCTCTCAGCTCTCCATTGACCCTTACTGCATACCAAGCGAGGCTGTACAAACTCTGCAGTACTTGAGTCAGCTTGTTTCTAGCATTGTACCACTTGAGTACTTTGCACAAAGCCTCTCAGTTAACAGAGTCAAATGCTTTCTTAAAGGCAAGGAATGTGCAAAACAGAAGTTTGTTGAACTTGGTGTGTCTCTCCAAGATTTGACCAAAAACAACTGTCTGATCTATGGTGGAGTGCCCAGGTCTAGAGCCAGTGTGTGACTCAGAAAGGATTTCTTCTGCTCTTTTTTTCATTCAGCTGTGAATCACTCTACAGAATACCGTGCTAGGAATAATCATAAGACTTATTCCTTGGTAGTTATTGCAGTTATTTCAGGGGCTTTACCCTTTGCCCAAATTAGGTTAAATAGTTTGTAAAGGAGCATGACTGCCTCTTCCACCATGCTTTAACACGTCAGGTAGTACGCTGTGTGGACCAGGGGCCTTGTTGTTTTTCAGGGACCTCATTGCAGCTTTAATTTTTGCTTCCATTATGTGTTCTTCATTGTTGCTTTTGTAGCTGATGGCCTCAAGGACATCTGGGTCAACTTGACTATTCATGTGGAGTAGCTGGTGAAAATGTTCTTTCCATCTTTTGAGTTAATCTTTCATTGCATAGCTGACTTGTTACAGGTGTTAAGTTCTGTAATATTTTTTTAAAGCTCTTTGTCTTCTCTCTCAAGCCATTCTTTCTTAGCTTTTTTGACTCTTCATGTTAGTTCCTTGTTGATCTATTTGTTTTTCTGCTCAGCACAGTCTTCAGCTTTCAGATGTTCTTGAGATTTTTTCTTTTTTGATGGGATTTTGATCTCTGGTGTCACCCACTTTTTCCTTTTTGGATACAGCCTCATCTTTAAAACCTCCTCACTTGTGGAATGAATTATGTTTTCTTGCTCTGTCCAGATTTGTTCTATTGTTGTGTCATCTAGGTCTAAATGAAGGGCAAAGTGGCCACCGATGGTATTCTGACTATTTTTGCAAATTTTGAAATATGAAGTCTGATCCTGATGGTAGTGATCACTGCTTGATTGTCTGAGTTTGCATTCAGACCTCTGTAGAAGTGTCCAGTCTAATACACTTGTTATCAAGTATTGTCCTACTAGGATGAAGTTGATCATGTTTTCTGTAATACCATCATTAGAAATCCAAGTTTCTTTATGGAATTGCCTGTGCTGAAATGCTGAGTTTGTTATAAACAAATTGTTAAATTGCTTCAGTTCTGCTCTATTATCACCTCTCATTTCTTGATCCTATTTCTTCTTTCCCCTGGTGTTCTCTCAGGCCATGTTATCACTCCCAGTCTTGACAGTAAATCCTTTCATTACAAGCAGAAGATTTCTAGATGGGGTTCGTGAAAACTCTGCTTGAAGATAATTGTAAAATTGGTTTGTGGCCCTGTTTGTCGTATCTAATATAGTATACAATGTTATCAGTCTTTTCACATACACACAGATCAAGATTTGTTTCTCCATTTCAAACAAATTGTGAGCATGAAATGGTTCCCTTTAGCGAAATTCCATGACCACCTGTGGATTTGCCACGATGCAGTATTACGTGACTGTAAACTACCACTCTGCTTACTGCATTGATGAAGCATGAAATCACATGACTTTTTTTAAATGGTACTTTTGCACCTTGCAGTTCATACCAGTATTGGATTATAGTTTCAGTTACAACCACTACATCAACATTATTTTATATTATTTTATAATACTAGAGATTGAGAGAGAGAGACAGAGAGACAGGACCTCTCTTATTCATCACTTTGAGTACTAGTAATTTATGGTAATAATCCCGGTAGATACTAAACAGATTGAAGTCCAAGTCTACAAAGCCCTAAGGTTCCCATAACTTGTTAAAGGAATTAAATACTAGGTATAAAATCATGTGAAACATACATTTAAATTCCTATACTGCAAAGTCATGAGAAGTATTAGGTTTGCCTTAATATGCAAACTTTTATGTAATCAATTACAATCTTCTGAAAATTTGCTACAGGATATAATCATAGCAGTCAACCAGTAAAGTACATTCTATGCCTGGCTTCCTAGTACTGTATAAAGGCAATGGTAAATTAAATTAGCAGTTTTGATCCCACATAATTGAGTTAGTCTATATAAGGAAATCTGTACTTAGAATTTTCTTGCTGTCCAAATTTTTCCAGCTCTTCAGGATTTTTTTTTTTTTTGCTGCAGCAGGAGTACCACACAGGCCAATATGTTCAAAGTTGGATGCTGAAAGTTAGGCACCAAAATGAATGTTTAGATGCCTAAATATGGATTGCCTGATTGGTTTAAAAATGTTGGCCTTGACACTTAAAATAAATCCAGGACAGGAAATGAATCTGCCTTTACTGGGAAATTAAAAGGATTTATTAATGTTACTGGCAAATATACAGAAACTACAGATTATGGTAGGGAAAAGTTCATTAATCATTAACCACTCTTCTCCCCTTTTAAAAAAGCCTCAATCCAAAACAAAAACAAAACCCTGTGGGAAGCTTTAGTGTATGTTGCTGCCCTACTAGGAAATGGGATAGTTCCATACTACATTTCCGGAAATCAGTTGTAGCTTGTTTTTAGCTCTGGAAGTTTTTCTATAATACCTTTTGCATGTCACTCCTGATAGTTTTTGGGTTCCCTGTGCAGTGAATTTAGCTTGAGGCAATGCCTCTGGAAAAACTGAGTCCACATGGTGGTGACTGTTGGCTTGATGGGAACAGCAAGGATGTCTGGGATTTTAAAAACAAAAGCCTGTAAACCCAACACCTTAAATAAAGCAATATATGAAAACACAATAAAAGGGATAGTAAAGGAATGAAAGGAGAAGAGAAAAGAAGGGGATGTGGATAGGTTGCAGTATTTAGAACCCTCCCACTGAGATGCACAAGTATTACTAAATAATATTCAGAAATATCCCCATTAGAACTGTTCTCAAAACAAGCAAGTTACACTTTGCCCTCTATTTATAAAACTGATATTTTTGTGTGCATTTATGAAATCGATCCGCAACAGCATTTTTGTTGTAAATAAAAAAAGGGGATTTTGTCCCCCCAGTCAAATCCTGAATCCTCTGCAAGCAGAAATTGTCCAACTTTTCACAGTAACATTTGAGAAATGTAACTGGTTCTGTAAGCAGCACATCCCAAAATTAGTCCTGTTCTTGTGACACCAGAACAGCATTAGGCTTTGCCAGTCCTCTTTTTCACTGCTTGCTTGGGTCTTCTGAGGCTCCCAGGTGTTATCTCATAGCAGAGCAGCAAGAGAGCAAGAACACTGTCACAGAATCTAGGATGAGTGGAGGACCGATTAAACAAATTTCAGTCATAAAAGGCACCATGCTACTCTATTTTATTATGGATTCATTTCCCACCCTAAATTCTAAAGACCAAATTCAGAAGTGTAAGAGGTATAAATTAGTCTGATTTAAATTGTGCCCAGGTCTGAACTGGCCAGCACATAAGTGGCTTAAAATGCACCTTTGCCCCCTCACTCCATTCCTGTGCTGAGCTGAGCTCAGCAAGATGGAGAATGTAGCCAGATAATCTTGCACTCAGGTGTGCTCTGTTAGCAGTTAGGCTCCTATAGAGCCACTTATACCCACTCATCAGTGTGCAAGGGTGTCTGAAGAACCAGAAGGTATAAGTTAAGTACCATAGAAACTACTATTCTCACTGTCTTCTGTCAATTGCTTCTCTCCTACACTCCTCTCATCAAAGATATCAGCATGAGTTGCTCCTTGTCACTGTCTTGGACTCAAAAGTTCTGATTCATTGATGATGCATAAGGATGCATATGCTATATGCTGTTTGAATAGTTTGTCATTAAATCTAAGGGCCTCATCCAAAGCTCACTCATTGGCGGTCTTTCCATTGACTTCAGGAGGCTTTTTGATCAGGCCCTGAGAAAGTCAAAGCAATTAAAGGCTTTGAGAGGGAATTTAAGTTGGTGAAACACAAACTAGAGAGGGTGCCAGACGGAGGTGTAAATGACACAGGTTAGACACCTCTAAGACGGACACATCTCTGAATTCAGCCTTTTATTTTAAGCTATATGAACTTTGTTATTCAGTCAGCATTAGATAAGGAAGTGTCTTTGTTAGAAAGACACTGCCTGGTCCACACCCTTAGGGACAGAGTTTGAGTTGTCCATTAAGGGTTACAGTATATTTGGAAAAGAAATACCCCTGGAAGAAGGCACTTTACTGAAGATGTTAGGTCCCAATTTTTGCCTTCTTATAGCCCAGGAGGCAGCACTATGTTCTGTGGCTACAAGATGGTCTTTGATAAAGTATCCTGACTATTCTCTATATATCAAGGGCTCTTTAATTTGTCATGACAAGGGTCATGATTATTTTCCTCAACTTCAGTCATTTTAGTTGCAGTTAGTTATTAAAATGTTCCATATAAAGAATGCAAATATACTATACTCATGACCCTGAGGTGGGGAGGAGTAGCTCAGTGGTTTGAGCATTGGCCTGCTAAACCCAGGCTTGTGAGCTCAATCCTTGACAGGTCCACTTAGAGATCTGGGGCAAAATTGGTCCTGCTAGTGAAGGCAGGGGACTGGACTCAATGACCTTTCAGAGTACCTTCCAGTTCTATGAGATAGGTATATCTCTATATATTTTAGTTTTTACTTTTTGTAAAGAGATAAGCTGATGTCACAATATTTGCTACCCCACAGATACTGCCAGAATATCCAGACGTAATAGGATAATCAGCCAGGTATAAGAGGTGCTGATTAGATCTTAGATGTTTGAACCTAATATTTAGAAACAGATATCACTGAAATCAGTGGAGAGAGGTGTGTTGGTGGGGGGTGGAGGGAGAGACTTCCAACCTTCAATAATAATGGTTCCAGTCCATTTGCATGTAGCTTTCACAATTCTCACCACTTTATTGTGAAAACTCACAGAACCTTAATAGTGTATAAGGCACAGATGTTTACAATAGCTGCATAAGTGCTTTACTTCCAAAATGACAAGAAAAAATAGCCTAAGAAAAGACATACCTTGGGAAGAATGTCCTGAATACAGAAACACCAGCTTTTGTCATCATATTTTTACTTGCTCACTCAGCATACACTAAGAACCTTTTAAAACATAGCATGACCCACACTCATCCTTTCATCTCCTGTGGACTTATTTTTGGCAATGAGAGCTTTGAGGCTATCAGGGTGGAAAGTAATCCAAATCATGCTACTATTAACAAAATATTCACTCCACTGGCTGAGATCTGGAAAAAAAATGTCTCTAACACATATCTGAAGGCCATCAGTGCCTCTCTAATGGACTGCAGTATACACACAATTAGTTAAATAAAGGAAAAATAAGTACTGGGTGTCACATTCCAGGGTGCAATCCAGACCAGCGAGAGGGTGTGTCACCTGTGCCCTATAACCTTGAGTACCTCAACAATGCTTTGCTGTTGTAGCTTTCAACTTGGGTTCCTCACAATCAGCCTGCCAGCCAGCAGATCCCATGAATGTCTGTGTGTGGCCACAGCCCTTGTCCAGCAACTTCGACCCCAGCAGCCTGTTGGCAGCACACCAGCCACACTCTGGCTTCCAGCAGACTTGGTTACTACTTGCAGGATGACCCCAATACACTCCTAGTACCAAATTTTCACCCCAAAACACATGTTCTGCACTGTCCATCCCTCTCCTAGAGAGTTCAGGTATTTTAGGTCCATTGCTTTTGTAAGGCAAAAATATCCAACAGGTTGCTACTTTAATTGGAGTTACCAAGCCATTTACAACACTGGATTGGTTTTGATTAAAGAATAAAACACATTTATTTAACAGCAAAGACATAGCTTTTAAATTAGTACAAGTACAGGGTGCTAAAGTCAGAAATGGATACAAGAGAAATAAAGATAATTCTCCAACAAAAAACTTCAAAAACAGACTCCAACGAAAAACTGCAGAATTGGAATTAATTTGCAAACTGGATGCCATTAAATTAGGCTTGAATAAAGACTGGGAGTGGATGGGTCATAACACAAAGTAAAAACTATTTCCCCATGCTAATTTTTCCCCTACTGTTACTCACACCTTTTTGTTGGAAATGAGCCATCCTGATTATCACTACAAAAGTTTTTTTCTCCTGCTGATAATAGCCCACCTTAATTGATTAGTCTAATTATAGTTGGTATGGTAACATCCATCTTTTCATGGTCTCCATGTATATATATCTTCCTACTGTATTGTCCACTGCATGCATGAAGTGGTGGTATTAAAGCAAAGGGGGGGAGAGGCTCTGCAAAGAAGACGACCGACTGAGAGTACTGAATATTGGCTAAAGAATGACACACATGACATCAGGACCCCAAGCGTGCGTTGCTGTCACTGGGGGAGGGGACCAGCGCAGCCTGGCCTGGGGCCTGGGGTGAAGCCTCCTACAAGTGGGTTTTAGCCCATGAAAGCTTATGCTCAAATAAATTTGTTAGTCTCTAAGGTGGCACAAGTACTCCTCATTCTTTTGAAAGATACAACACTTTCTAATAACTAAAACTTAACAGACTGGACTTGGTTCAAGATAAAATTCTCACCGCACACTCCCAGCAACAGGACTGACCAAATTTCAGGTCAGAATCTCTCCCAGAGTAAAATGGTGGCTTCATTTGTTGTCTTAGGTGACAAAGAAAGAAGGAGAGATACATGGGCTATTTTTGCTCCTCACCTTTATCATAGAATCATAGAACTTAAGATCAGAAGGGACCATTATGATCATCTAGTCTGACCTCCCGCAAGATGCAGGCCACAAAAGCTGACCCACCCACTCCTGAAATAATTCTCTCCCTTGACTCAGCTGTTGAAGTCCCCAAATCCTGATTTAAAGACTTCAAGTAGCAGATAATCCTCCAGCAAGCGACCCCTGCCCTATGCTGCGGAAGAAGGCGAAAAACCTCCAGGGCCACTGCCAATCTACCCTGGAGGAAAATTCCTTCCCGACCCCAAATATGGCGATCAGCTGAACCCCGAGCATGCGGGCAAGACTCTCCAGCCAGACACTCAGGAAAAATACTTTCAATATCCCAACATTGACCCTCGGTACTAATTACCAGTGGTCGTACCTTATTGACCTATTGACTAAATCACATTATCCTATCAAACCATTCCCTCCATAAACTTATCAAGCTTATAGTCCAGTCAACCTTTGAAATGCATTTTCCTGAGTGTTAGCCCTAGATAATATTGATTCCCACTGTGAGGTTGGAGTCATGGAGTCTCATGGTGAAAGAGGTTCCAGGTTGCTGTTTGCTAAAATGTAGATTGATCTGTTACTGCCTCTCTTCTTTGCCAAAAAATGGCCACTTAATAGGTTATTGCCCATCAACTTGGATGACACCTGACTAGAGGTGCCAGTTTGTCTTTTGGCTTTGAGAAACAGGTTTATCCAGTTCCCAGACTTGTCTGATAACCCCATTTTAGTCATAATTTCAGCTTATGTTCATAACTTTACAAATAATGTTGCTACATACATCTCACCATGATATTATTGTCTCAGTAAATTATTAGTTTTCAATTGATAGCTCACAAGACATATTTGTACAAAGATTATTATAGTAGTGTTTAGGATGTGAATATAGGGTGCATTCAGTCACACTGAATCATTGGTAGGGCCCTACCAAATTTGCGGCCATGAAAAACATGTCACAGACTATGAAATCTGGTCTCCCTCCTGTGAAATTTGGTCTTTTGTGTGCTTTTACCTTATACTATGCAGATTTCACAGGGGAGACGAGCGTTTCTCAAATGGGTGGTCCTGACCCAAAAGGGAGTTGCAGGGGGGGTCACAACATTATTTTGGGAAGATCACAGTATTGCCACCCTTAATTCTGTGCTAGGTGGCCAGAGTGTGGTGGCTCTTGGTCAGCGCCCCGCCATCAGCAGCGCAGAAGTAAGGGTGGCAATACCATAAAATGCCACCCTTATTTCTGCACTGCTGCCTTCAGAGCTGGGAAGCCAGAGAGTGGTAGCTGCTGACTGAGGGCCCAGCTCTACAGGCAGCAGCGCAGAAGTAAGGGTGGCAATACCATACCATTCCATCCTTCTGCGCTGATACTGGCAGCAGCTCTGCCTTCAGAGCTGGGCTCCTGGCCAGCAGCCACTCTCACCAGCTGCCCAGCTCCAAAGACAGCACTGCCACCAGAAGCAGTGCAGATATATGTACCACAACCCCTGGCCTCACAATAACCTTACAACCCCCCTCCCCACCCCCGCGCGCGCACACACACAACTTCTTTATGGGTCAGGACCCCTACTATTTCAACACTGTGAAATTTAAGATGTAAATAGCTGAAATAATTAAATTTACAATTTTTAAAATCCTATGACCTTAAAATTGACCAAAATGGACTGTGAATTTAGTAGGGCCCTAATCATTGATCATCATCCTCCAAAGAAAGAACAGGATTCTCCTTCTCATCTGGGTAGGAAGGGTTCTGTAGGATTTTGCCTTACTGTCCAGTGAACTACTTAACCGAAATTTTCTCAAAGTGGCTGTCTCAAGTGCTGCAGCATACTGTAGGTGTCTATCTGGTTTTCTGATTACATTAACAAGCCACTTTTATAACTGCAAGCAAAGTTTATTCTGAAGTTATAAAGGTCACACTAGTAATAGTACAACCAGCTGACATGACATATAATCATGACCTATTTTATAGTCCTCTTCAAAGAGTATTCATCAGTGAAGCATAGCTTGGGCAATGGACACTTTATTTACTCAGTTCAAGCTTTTAAAATGGCTACATTAAAACTTATACATGGCTATGATTTTAATTTATCACTCTTTCCTGCTATTTTCTCAGATATATTGTGTTCTGAATATTGTTGACAGAATTACAATGTTTAATTACACCTCTAGACTTTATTTATGGCCAAAGCTTTAAAAAAAAGTCATATTTTCCAAAGTTCTGATCTGAAACTCCTGCCTGCCTCGGAACAGCTGATCCATGGCGGATGGGAGGCGCTGGGGTGGGGAGGAGGTGGTACTGATCGGGGGAGCTGCCAGTGGGTGTTCCGCACTCACCCTTTTTTTTGTGGGTGCTCCAGGGCTGGAGCACTCACAGAGGTGGCACCTATGGATGCTGCCTTTCTAACATGCTTTCAAACTCTACTTGGTCCTGCCTCAGTGCAGAGGGCTCGACTCAGTGATCTCTTGAAGTCCCTTTCAACCATATATTTCTTTGATTCTATGCTCTTAAACTGCCTGATGCAGAAGGAAGTATTCTTCCTTAAGACCTTTGAGCCAGTTACTGACATATCAACAAGTTTCTCCTGAAAATGTGTTGGGATATTTTTTTGTGGCTCGTTCTGTGTAGGCATATGCAGCAACAGATAAGAATTTAATAAATATTACATTTTCCATGAAATATTGGACATCTGGAGCTTTGCATTGCATTTTGTGCTTGCAAATCTGCACATATTAGGTATATGGATGTCTCTGAGGTGTGTGTGCATGCATGCATATGTATTGTTACAATCAAATACACACTCAACAATATAAACAAGCAACATCACACGTTTGCACACATACACACATATATGTAGTCACAAGAATAACACAGGTGTGCCAGAATAGTTTTTTTAAATCTCTTTACCTTTCACAGATGGACACTACTTGTGTGATCCTCATTTTTCGGGTGCCTGATCTGAGATCTGATTTGCAGAAGTGCAGAGCACTCACAGCTTCAAATGAAGTCAGTGTGAGCTGCACTTTGACCATTTGAAGTGCTATGTAGTGCTAACTACCCTGAAAATTAGGTCCTAGGGACTTCAAATTGGGATCCCAAAAGTAGTGGATACTTTCAAATATAATATTTCTGTGCTTTACTTTCCCATCTCATTAGGTGATGGAAAAATTAATTAATTATTTTTGTGAAGCACTCAGATACTATAGTGATTAGTGCCATAGAAAAGCCCATGGATTTATTAGCTAATGAATTAACAAAATATTTTTTTCTCACAGCAGGGTTTGAACTGTGTGCAGTAAATAAGGCCTGAGGCCACCCATTAAACAACGAGAATACAACAAAACATCGAGTGGCTGCTCATTTAGTTACTATTGTCCATTCTATGCACTGTGGAAAAAATAGCATGCAACCACATAATGTAGTCAACCTGTGAAATTCAATGCTACAGGAAGTCATGAAGCCAAACTTTATGAGCCAGATTCTGATCTTATTTATGGTGTAAATCTGGATACATTTAATGTAACCTCTCAGCTCACTGAGACTGAAATGTGGGCTGCAATGCGTGACAAGCACCTTTATTTTTAAATCACTCTCTGTAGTGTGAATGACTCTTACTATGCCCTCTTTAATTGTGATCTATATAGTTTATAACAGTAAAAGTGTGTGTTTGGTGGGGGGATGTTGGAACTAAATTTGAGTGCAGCATAGGCAACTTGGAGACTAAAATCAGTGATATGTCTTGAAATGAAATTACCTTGGATTTGTCCCAGTATAACTGAGGTCAGAATTTGACTGTGAGACTAAATTTGAAACAGGAATGGATAAGATTGTAACAAATAATAATTTTTGTAGCTGTGCATGCTAGAACAACAAGGCTAAGCAAAACTAATTATTCAGGGCATCATTTGATTTCTAGGGCTGTCACACAATTAAAAAAATTAATTGTGATTAATTGCACGATTAATCACACTGCTAAACAATAATAGAATACCATTTATTTAAATATTTTAGATGTTTTCTACATTTTCAAATATATTGATTTCAAGTACAACACAGAATACAAAGTGTACAGTGCTCACTTTATACTTATTTGTATTACAAATATTTGCACCGTAAAAACAAAATAGTATTTTTCAATCCCCCCATTGCAAGTACTGTAGTGCTATCTCTTTATCATGAACATTGAATTTACAAATGTACAATTATGTTAAAAAATAACCTGCACTCAAAAATAAAATAATGTAAAACTTTAGTGCCTACAAGTCCATGCAGTCCTACTTCTTGTCCAGTCAGTCACTCAGACAAACAGATTTGTTTACATTTGCAGGAGATAATGCAGCCCACTTCTTGTTTACAATGTCACCTGAAAGTGAGAACAGGTGTTCCCATGCACTGTTGTAGCCAGCGTCACAAGATATTTATGTGCCAAATCCCCTAAAGATTCATATATCCCTTCATGCTTCAACCACCATTCCCGAGGACATGCATCCATGCTGATGATGGGTTCTGCTCAATAACTATCCAAAGTAGTACAGACTGATGCATGTTTGTTTTCATCATCTGAGTCAGATGCCTCCAGTAGAAGGTTGATTTTCAAGTGCCTTAGCTATCTTTAGCAATCTCACATTGGTACCTTCTTTCTATTTTGTCAAATTTGAAAGTGTTCTTAAAACAAACAACAAGTGCTGGGTCATCATTCGAGACTTCTATAACATGACATATATGGCAGAATGCAGGTAAAACAGAGCAGGAGACATTATTCTCCTCCAAAGAGTTCAGTCACAAATTTAATTAATGCATTATTTTTTTAACGAGCATCATCAGCATGGAAGCATGTACCCTGGAATGGTGGCCGAAAGATGAAGGGGCACACAAATGTTTAGCATATCTGGCACGTGAATACCTTGCAGTGTAAAACAGTGCCATGCAAACGCTTGTTCTCACTTTCAGGTGACATTGTAAATAAAAAGTAGGTGGCATTATATCCCGTAAATGTAAATGAGCTGTTTGTCTTCACAGTTGGCTGAACAAGAAGTAGGACTTAATGGACTTGCAGGCTCTAAAGTTTTACATTGTTTTGTTATTGAGTGTAGTTATGTAACAACAAAAAATCTACATCTGTAAGTTGCACTTTCACAATAAAGAGATTGCATTACATTACTTGTATTAAGTGAATTGAAAAAATACTATTTCTTTTGTTTATCATTTTTAGAGTGCAAAAATTAGTAATAAAAAATAATAATATAAAGTTAGCACCGTACGCTTTGTATTCATTGTTGTAATTGAAACCAATATATTTGAAAATGTAGAAAAACATCATAAATATTTAATAATTTTCACCTGGTATTCTATTGCTTAACAGTGCAATTAAAATTGCAATTAATCGCGTTAATATTTTTGAGTTAATCGCATGAATTAATGACAATTAATCGACAGCCCTATTAGTTTCTTGTGGTGGCTTTAGTGATGGAGATCAGGTCTAGATGTATTGCAGGGTGTTTTCACTTTCCTCTACAGCATCAAGTATTGATTATCGTGAAAGGCAGACTGCCACAGTAAATAGCCTGTTAGACTGTGTGGCAGAGCTCTGACCTTGCTCCTGTGGGTCCTGCGCTTCTAGGTGGTTTATGCTAGCCTCAGTGGCTCACTGTGATCCTCCACGTAGCCCTTCTCTCTCTAGGGCCAGGGTTACAGTCTACTGAGCCCTTTTCATCATAGGCGGCAAGGAGGTTGGTGAGAGAACTCTCACAGTCTCTGTTCAGCCTCCTGTCCTGACAGGGACCTGACTTCCCCTTCCAGGAGATGTTCCTGTAGTGGTGGGTTGGGGGGAACCCAGGCCCGCCCTCTACTCCGGGTTCCAGCCCAGGGACCCTAATGGTAGCAGTTGTTGGTAGCCAACCTTTCACTGCCAGAGTTGCTACATTTCCCTGGGCCAATTCCCCACAGCTCTCCTCCTGCTTTTCCCTTCTTCACCCTTACCTTAGGGCTCCTTTAACGATGTTTTAGGGTGTCTTCAGTAACCAGCCCTTCAGCCACACTTCCTCTCCTCTGACTCCCTGGCTCCCCTGCCTGACTGGAGTGAGCCCTTTTTATAGTAACAGCAGGGCCTTAATTAGAGTCAGGTGGTCACATTAACTGAATGGCCTCACCTGACTCTTTACAGGTTAATTAGAGTCAGGTGTTCTCATTAGCCTGGAGCAGCCCCTGCTCCGGTCAGTCAGGGAACAGAAAACTGTTAATCCAGTGGCCAGTATATCTGCCTTCAGCTATTCTGCTGTACCCAACTGGCCTGAGTCTATCACAACTGATATTGCTTGGCAAATCCTTTATTCTTATGGCTAGACTGTAGGTTTTAAAACACTCCCTGCATATGGGGTGGAGCAGAGCAAGGAGGAACGCTCAGACAGACATAAGGGGGAAAGCAACAAAAATGATAAAAGATTTAGAAAACCTGACTTATGAGGAAATATTGGGCATGTTTAGTCTTGATATAGGAAGACTGAGGTGGGGACCTGTTAAGTCTTCAAATATATTTAACGGCTGTAATAAAGAGGATGGTGATCAATTGTTCTTCATGTCCACTGAAGATAGGACAAAAAGTAATGGTCTTAATCTTCAGCAGGGTATATTTAGGTTAGATATTAGGAAAAACTTTCTAACTGTAAGGATAGTTAATCACTGGAATTAGGTCATCAGGAGAGGTTGTGGAATCCCTGTCACTGGAGGTTTTTAAGAACAGGTTAGACAAACACTTGTCAGAGATATGGTGTAAAGGAGTCCCATTAGGTTTTTATCCCAGATGGTGGAAGACCCTGACCATCCCCACTTATCTACACTGGGTGGCTTATGTTCAGCTTCAGTTTCTTAGTCCTTGGAAGAGGGCCCCTGCCCATTCTGGGTCTTCTGATAAGGGATCAAAAGGAAAATAAATGTACCAATGCACCTGAGAATAACTGCTTCCAGAGCCAACTCAAAGGGTATGTCTACACTACAAGAGTAGTTCGAATCAACTTAAGTCGAATTTGTAGAATCGACCTTACAAAGTCGAATTTGTGTGTCCACAGTAAGGACACTAATTCGACTTTGTGAGTCCACACTAACGGGGCAAGCGTCGACATTGGAAGCGGTGCACTGTGGGAAGCTATCCCACAGTTCCTGCACTCCCCGCTGCCCATTGGAATTCTGGGATTTCCCCCCAGTGCATGCTGGGGGGAAAACTGTGTCGAGGGTGGTCTTGGGTAACTGTAAGCATTCCACCGTCACTCCCGCCGGTGGAATCAGTTCGCGCACTTTTCCTGTTAGTGACAGCGCGGACGCCACAGCACTCCACTGCGATCATGGAGCCTGCTGCGATCATCGCTGCACTTATGGCCGTTGTCAACTCCTCGCACCTTATCGTACACCTCTTCAACAGTCAGATGCTGAGAAATCGGGCGAGGAGGCTCCGGCAGCGCGGTGAGGACATGAAGTCTCAGAGTGGCACAGACCTCTCAGAAAGCATGGTACGCCGCGCCGTGGAGATCATGGTGGCAATGGGTCATGTTCATGCTATGGGATGGTGATTCTGGGCCCGGGAAACAAGCACGGACTGGTGGGACCGCATAGTGCTGCAGGTCTGGGATGAATCACAGTGGCTGCGAAACTTCAGGATGCGTAAGGGCACTTTCCTTGAACTGTGTGACTTGCTGTCCCCTGCCCTGAAGCGCAAGGACACCCGCATGCGAGCAGCCCTGAGTGTGCAGAAGCGAGTGGCCATAGCCCTCTGGAAACTTGCCACGCCAGACAGCTACCGGTCAGTAGCGAACCACTTTGGCGTGGGCAAATCTACCGTGGGGGTTGCTGTGATGCAAGTAGCCAACGCAGTCGTTGAGCTACTGCTCTCGAAGGTAGTGACCCTGGGAAACGTCCAGGTCGTCATAGATGGCTTCGCCGCGATGGGATTCCCAAACTGCGGTGGGGCTATAGATGGGACTCACATCCCTATCCTGGGACCAGCCCACCAGGCCAGCCAGTATATTAACCGAAAGGGCTACTTTTCAATGGTGCTGCAAGCACTGGTGGACCATAGGGGACGCTTTACCAACATCTACGTCGGGTGGCCGGGCAAGGTTCATGACGCGCGTGTTTTCAGGAACTCTGCTCTCTTTAGATGCCTGCAGGAAGGTAGTTTCTTCCCGGACCACAAAATAAGTGTTGGGGATGTGGAGATGCCTATAGTGATCCTCGGGGACCCAGCCTACCCGCTAATGCCCTGGCTCATGAAGCCCTATACAGGCGCCTTGAACAGCGACAAGGAACTCTTCAACTACCAGCTGAGCAAGTGCAGAATGGTGGTGGAGTGTGCTTTCGGACGTCTCAAGGGGAGATGGCGAAGCTTACTGACTCGCTCGGATCTCAGCGAAACCAATATCCCCATTGTTATTGCTGCTTGCTGTCTGCTCCACAATCTCTGTGAGAACAAGGGGGAGACCTTTATGGTGGGATGGGAGGTTGAGGCAAATAGCCTGGCTGCTGATTACGCTCAGCCAGACACCCGTGCAATTAGAAGAGCCCAGCGGGAAGCGCTGTGCATCCGAGAGGCTTTGAAAGCTAGGTTCCTCAGGGAGCAGGGTAACCTGTGACTGTTCAGGTTCTTTACAGAGAAGCTGAACCTGCCCCTCTTTCAGTTACTGTTGACTTTCTTTTGCGGTTACATAGTCCGTTCACCACATTTCCCCCCTTCCAACACACGTTTAAAAATAAAGTTAATGGAATATTGTTAATTAACAACGCTTTCTTTACTAATGAATTTGCGTTAAAGGGTTGAAACAGGGATGCAGACTGTGGTGGGTAGGGTGTGCAGTGATGTACAGACCACTTCTACACTCGAGGAATGACAGGCTCCTGCCCCTAGAGCGGTCTGCACTGCTGGACTGGTTGTTTCAACGAAGCCTGCCATCCCTCCTTTTCGGGACTCTGTGTGCGGGGGCTATGTGGCCTTTTGGCGGGGGAGGACTCGGGGGAGGATGTTTACAGGTGGGTGTGAAGGAAGGGGTGAGGGGTGCAGGCTCTGGGCTGGGGGTGGGGGCGTAGGAAGGGGTGAGGGGTGTGTGGGAAGGGGGAGGAGGTGTAGGGGGATGAGGGCTCTGGCTGGGGCTGAGGGCTTGGGGCATTGGAGAGGCTCAGGGCTATGGTGGAAGGGCAGGGTAAGGGCAGCCTGCCTTGCCATTTGTGTATGGCAGGTGCTAGGACCCTGGGGCACCAGACAGCATTTCTGCGGGAAGCCGCTCTACTGTCAGGCAGGTACGCAGCGCGGCGGGGCGGGGGGAGACCCGTGGGGGCCAAGGCCAGATCCAGGCAGGGCCGGGGGGAGACCCAGCTCCAAATATAGCTGGAACAGGGCACCCGCTGCCTATGCACAGAACATGAAAAACACCTCCCAGACTGACCAGGGTGCCTAGTGACTGCACTGTGTGAGTGACCTGCTGTAGATCCTGCCCCCGTGTCTGTACCCAGGTAATGGTGACTGTCCTATGCAATTACCAAACCCCTCCCCCCCTTCACACAAAGTCTTCTGTAAAGAAACATGACGGAAACAGTAATGAACAGCAAACTATTTTTAATAATCAACTACACAGTGAGGGGACGAAACTGGGATTTGGGCTTGGGTGATCCAGGAAGGGAAGGACTTCTCAAAATTTAGTGAATTAGAGCTTTTTGGTACTTGTGAATTAGAGCTTTTTGGTACTTGAGCACTCTGCTGGGGTGGAGTGACAGTTTTCACGGCCCCTGGCGCACCTCCTTCTTGTTATTTTGGGTGAGGGGGGTATTGGACTTTGTGGTGGGGGAGGGCGGTTGCAGATACAGTGCAGGTCCTCCTGCCTGCGGTCCTGCAGAACATCCACAAGGCGCCTGAGCATGTCCGTTTGCTCCCTCATTAGTCCAAGCAGCGTTTGAGTCGCCTGCTGGTCCTCCAGACGCCATCTGTCCTCCCGTTCGCTGTGTGAGCGCTGCTGCTGAGAGAGGTTCTCCCTCCACTGGCTCTGCTGGGCCGCCTCGGCTCGGGAGCAGCCCATAAGTTCTGCGAACATCTCGTCCCGTGTCTTTTTCTTGCGCCGCCTAATCTGCGCCAGCCTCTGTGAGGGGCATGCTGGAGCAGGTCGGGATACAGTTGCAGCTGTGTGATGGGAAAAAGGGATTGACTTCCTTATAAAGATACAGTTTTGCAAAGAAGAAACATAGTCTAGTCAGTCTCTGTGAACAAGACCATGCACAGCACCTATCTCATGCGCACTCACTCAGGGAAAGTTCGAATTTTCGGAATTAGCTTTCATTGCCTGGGGGATTACACTGCAGATCAGACAAGCGGGGCAGAACAGCAGAATCTGTGGAGCAGCCAGGCATGGTAAGCCAAAAACTTTTGGCTGCTTAAAAGTCAATGTATGCCACTGTCCTCTTGCTACAGGCAATCCTGAAAACATAAACTCTGCCCCTGTTGCACCCCCTCGCGTCTGTTCCCTGGGAAAGATCCCTGTATGCTGCCACTCTGCAGCTTCCACCACCTGGCTGTAAAGTGTTGCTCATTGTTATGCAAAGGAACAGTGAAGCACTCCCAATACTAATAGTACACAAATTACTGTAATTAAATGCAGGAGTCTCCGAGCGAGATCACCCTGAGGAGGGTCACTGAGGCAGATAGAGAGCGCATGCTGCGTGAAAGCCAGCACAAACCAGGGGCCTATGCTGCCATGCTCGTGGAGGCAATGCTCCCGGAGTACCTGATGATAGCCTGGCGCGGAAAAGTGTGCTACCACGGAGCACCCAATAAGGCAGCTCTCCCCAGGAACCTCATGCGGAGGCTTTTCGATTACCTGCAGGAGAGCTTCTCGGAAATCTCCCAAGAGGATTTCTGTTCCATCCCCATATATATTGACCTTCTTTTCAACTAGTAACTATTCCTGCTCCATTAAAAATAAATATTAACATGTTTAAAGCACTTACAGACTGATCCTTCCCCTGATTCAGGGTCCGGGGTAACGGCTGGGGAGGGTTGGTAGGGGATCTCAGTGAGGGTGATGAAGAGATCCTGGCTGTCGGGGAAATCAGCGTTGTAAGCGCTGTCGACTGCCTCGTCCTCCTCATCTTCCCCGTCCGCGAACATCTCCGAGGAACAGTCCGTCGACAGTATCCCATCCTCAGAGTCCACGCACACTGGTGGGGCAGTGGTGGCAGACCCACCGAGAATGGCATGCAGTGCCTCGTAGAACCGGCATGTCTGGGGCTGGGCTCCGGAGCGTCCGTTTGCTGCTCTGATTTTTTGGTAGCCTTGTCTCAGGTCCTTGATTTTCACGCGGCACTGCATTGTATCCCGGCTGTATCCTCTGAGTGCCATGGCTTTGGAGACCTTCTCGTAGGTCTTTGCATTCCGTTTGTTGGAGCGCAGCTCCGAAAGCACAGACTCATCACCCCACACAGCAATGAGATCCAAGACTTCCTGGTCAGTCCATGCTGGGGCCCTCTTTCTAGTCTGAGATTCCCTGGACTCCTCTGCTGGAGAGCTCTGCATCGTTGCCAGTGCTGCTGAGCTCGCCACGACGTCCACACAGGAAATGAGATTCAAACTGGCCAGACAGGAAAAGGAATTCAAATTTCCCCGGGGCTTTTCCTGTGTGGCTGGTCAGAGCATCCAAGCTCGGACTGCTGTCCAGAGCGTCAACAGAGTGGTGCTCTGTGGGATAGCTCCCGGAGCTACTAAGGTCGATTTGCATCCACACCTAGCCTAATTCGACATAGCCATGTCAAATTTAGTGCTACTCCCCTCGTTGGGGAGGAGTACAGAAGTCGAACTAAAGAGCCCTCTATGTTGAATTAAATAGCTTCGTGGTGTGGACGGGTGCACGGTTAATTCGAATTAACGCTGCTAAATTCAAATTAAAGTCCTAGTGTGGACCAGCCAAAGTGGAAAAGGCCTGCAGTACCTTCTCTCTAAGTAGCAGTTTTCTAGGAGTCCTTCTATCTGGATAGCTGAATCAGGCGCACTCTGTCAGGCTTACCCTGGAAGTTCAATGCATTCCCTGTAGTGTCGGGCATTGTGATCTCCTGGATGGGAGTTCCTATTGCGGATTCAGGAGTCGCTCCAGCTGTTTCCTGCTCAGGGTGATATCTCCCCCGGCTGACTACAGTTTCCTCTCTAGCCCCCCCTCCCCTAACATTTCTGATGCCTTCCTCATGAATGTTGGTTCTATACCCTGTCAGGGATGGTCTAGGTTTATGTGGTCCTGCCTCAGCCCAGGGAGCTGGACTTGAGTTCCCTTTCAGCCCTATATTTCTGTGATTCTATGAATCTCTGTCTGGACTGCTCCTTGTACATGGTAGGTTGGCAATCTACTCCATCTCTTAGTGGATTACTGATCCTGGTGCACTGGTCCTACTCTGTGGCATGGTACAGAGGGGGAGAGCAGTGATCCCACTTCCCTGCCACATTTTCTGATTCTCATTTCCCACAAACGGTCTGTACGCTACCCAGAGTGCAGGGAATGCAACTGTGACTGTGTGTGGCTATTGTGAAATGTAGCAAGAATGGGATGCTTTTTGCTTGCTCCCTTTCACTCTGCCTGGCTGCTCACCATGTAGCCTTATACTTAGTATTTCATAGCCTGATGTTGCATATTTAGAACTAGAGTAGATACAGTTAAAATATTTGTTCTCTTCGTAAAGCTACTTTTTCTGTGGCAGCTGATTATGTAGTTTTGCTGCCCCTGTTTTATGTTTATGTTTCATGCAGAATATGTTGTGGCAGCCACTGACCTTCCTTGTTCTCAACAGTTGAGTGTATCTGTGCAAATTATAAACAATCACATCTTCATCAATTCATCTATATCTATATCTGAAATATTTTAATGTAGTCAACCCAACTTACTATATGTCATCTTAAAATCTCTTTCAAGAACGACCCACGTTTCTCAGGAGACCAATTAACCAAGTGGTTCTGGAGGAAGAGGCAGTAGAGTTCCGATGTCAGGTCCAGGGGGATCCTCAGCCTACAGTCCGGTGGAAGAAAGATGATGTGGATTTGCCAAGAGGAAGGTAAGAGTAACCATTCTTGTTCCCATTGTCAGTCTCTCCTCTCTGGTTAACCCCGATGGCTTTGTTCTCCAGTGTAAAACCCTTGTAATCAGATATAATAGGTAAAGAAATTTATTGCCTGTTGGTCAAATGACACTATCAAATATGCATTTGAGCTGGTGAACTAAGGAAAACCACTCGGGGTATGATGACCCATGGAAAAGGGTCTTGGGGAGAGCAATGGTGGAGAGTTATTTTGCCCACATAGACATTCACTCCACTTGAAGAATGTATCTGATGAGCCCCCAGAAACAATAATAAGTACTTTAGAAAGCTGATATTCCAGACAATAACTTACAGATGCTCTATAGGGGGCAAACAGAGCAGAGTGCTTACATATCACTTGGAAACAGTAGTTGGAAGGCATAAAAATAAGGCAGGCTGGAAGGGTTTGCTGACTCTTCTCCAGTCTTGCACAATGGTTTGAGGCTAGAAAATAAGTCTGTCTTTTCTGGAATATTTTGGAAAGAAAGAAACAAAATGCCAGAAGTAGAGAAAATAAATTTAAGAGGGTTCAGTCATTAGTAACAGATGTTCTGGCAGAAAGAAAGGCAGGAAACCACTAACACAACAGGCTTAGTTTAACTTGAAAAACATATTTCCCCAGTGAAAGTGAAAAATAAGGCAACAGCTTGAAAAGGTAGTTATTAATAGAGAGGTGAATATTTGTATAATAATTTCAAGTGCTAGAACTGTAGAGGACTGAGCAAATGAAGGATGAGAAAAGAACTCCAGCTGTGAACACATTAAGGGTGTTCCCATTGAAATGAATTGTAAAGTTCCCATTGGTTTCCCTGGGAGGAGAATCGTCAGGAGCGGTCATGATCAGCAACCAAACATTTCTCCTTACCTGACCAAGCACAAACAAAAGCAATGTTCGTATTTCCAGCAATGGTAAAATATTTGGTCATGACATGTTGTTGTTGATATACAAGTAGAAATAACATTAAGGTAGTTTGCATTCATCATCTAACCCCTTGTTCATCTCCCGCATAAACAATATACTGTGTCATACTCATTATATTGTCTTTTCTCATTCTTCTTGAAATGTTCTGTATATAGACAAGTAAAATGACATGAAAAATAGCACAAAACCATGTGTAGGTATTTCGTTAGCATGTACCTTTGTCAATAGAATAATACTCTCTACAGAAAATGGACATTTCATTGTATTAAGAGGTTTGTTTTTTTCTGAGGTATCAATAAATAATTTTCTGTTTTTTTCTGTGGCTTGCTCCATTATGCTCCGTATGAGCTTGTGTTGTGATAAGATGTTGTGAAAGGTAGCAAGAACATTTTGTTTGACATGTAGTAAACTTTACCTATCCCCGCCCCGATTTCCCTTTGGTAGACTGAAGGCCTCTTAACACCTTCATTTGTTGACCAAAAGTGACTCTGACCATGCCTATACTGTGAGCTAGGGTCTCATTCCCCTGCTCATGTACACATACGTGTGGTAGCTCAATGAGAGCTAGCACAGGTATAAATAGAAGTGTTGCTGTGGTACTAGCACAGGCAATGGCAGCATGGCACAGTTTAACTGTGCAGAGTAGAAGCACTGCTGAAACTGATGGGAAAATACTCTGCACGGCTAAGCTGTGCCTCCACTTCTGCTGCCCTTGCTACCATAGCTACCCTACCATTTATACTTGCACTAACTGTCATCAAGTTACCACGTGTATGTGCCTGTGAGCAGGGGAATCATAACCCTAGCTCATAGAGTAGATGTAGCCTTTGCGGGCCTCAGTTTTCATGTGCTTCAATTTCTGTGCGCTTAACTTAAAACAACTTAAAGGGGCCTGATTTTTAGAAAATGCTCAGCGACCAGCATCTGAAAATCAGACCCCATTAAGATGTCTGAAATTGGGTACTCAAAAAAAGCATACTACAAGGATCTATTATAAACATACCACTCTTTCTTCCTGGATGCATACATATTAATCCAAAGATTTTGCTGCTCTCGGTTTGGAGGGTATGACCAATCTATTGCTCCTTCATGATCTACTTTTGACTCATACCCCACCAGTAGAAAACTGCTGATCTCGTTGCTTTAACTGCTAAGTTTGATAAAGATTTCAGGCTAACAAAGAACTCCAATCTTCTGGATTTTAAAATATTTAATGTTTGGGTTTTCTTTTTTCACCAAATAATAATAATAATAATAATAATTGAGTTATTTAAAAATGTGTTAACTGGAATTTGTTTCTTCCTGTAACGTTCCTACTAGTGATATATTGTGACATCAAAACTAATGTAATGATAATACATATTGAATTTGGGTATACTGTATGTATTTGCACGTAATGTGGTAAGACTAATATTTTAGGAACTGATCCTGCAAACACTATTGCCAAATGTAGCATTTACTGTTGTGCACAGGTCCATTGAAGTCAATGGTAGCAACTCATGGTGCAACAATACTCTTAGTAATATTTTCAAGATTGGGTTGTTAATTCCTCCCACCACCCAAAAAATTAATAAAATGACAAAAAACAGAATAGGACAAATAACCCTAAATTCGTTACACATGTTGAACGTTCCATTTGAATAGAATGCATATTTATAGCTATTAAAATATATCTTTACTTTGCAGTTTAAAATAAAGGGAGATTTTTGACAGAGCTATTGTTCCAAATGCAGTAACAAATGTATGTATATCTAGTGTGAGAACCAGCATCAGGGAAGCTTATGATTAGAATAATTACATCAAACTTGGGATTTTGATGTGTGGGCAGATCAAGATGTCCTTTTGTTTTAGATTTTTGTTTCACTGCGTATACTTTCATGCTTAGGACATCTATTATGTTCAGGTGCTTTTTTTAAAAATCATTGTTATTACTATTAAGTCAGTCTTGTAAGTAGAAATTCCAGATTCTGAACTGATGGTGGTTTGCAATTAAGTTTTATATTTCATTAGATCAGTGTTTCCCAAACTTGGGATGCCACTTGTGTAGGGAAAGCCCCTTATGGGCCGGGCTGGTTTGTTTACCTGCTGCGTCTGCAGGTCCAGCCGATCGCGGCTCACTGCTCCAGGCCAATGGGGGCTGCTGGAAGCGGCGCGGGCCCAGGGACGTATTGGCTCCCATTGGCCTGGAGCAGCGAACTGCAGCCAGTGGGAGCCGCAATCGGCTGGACCCGTGGACGTGGCAGGTGTAGCAAACCAGCCTGGCCCGCCAGGGGCTTTCCCTAAACAAGCGGCATCGCAAGTTTGGGAAACACTGCATTAGATCATGTCCATTCTTACTGCCTATATGCTCTTCTCTTTCTTTTCATATTTTAACTATTGTGAGATGCATTACCTTTAATTTCATATCCAAATATGATTTCTTCTTAGTAAAAGTTTGATTTTAAAACATCCACTGGGCTTTCACACACACACACACACACACACACACACAACTGGTTTTCATTGTTTACTTAAATGGAAGGGAGATGCACGCTAACATTCTGATCATAACCAGCTTTAGCCACCAGAGAATACTCCAGATGTTATGTTTTTATAGTGCGGTTTAACATTGCATTAACAGGTTTTTTGCATTTATAATTGGAAGGTACAATGTTAGAATCTTCATCTTAGTCCTTAGAACATCACAAGCTGCTACAATGATACTTAGATTCATTCATTTTAAGACCAGAAGGTCTAGTCTGACCTTCTACATAATGCCCAAGTCTTTTTCAGACTTACTGCTTCCCAGGATAGATTCTTCCTCCTCTTATAAATGTGGCCTGCATTCTTAAATGTATAACCTTACATTTGGCCCTGTTTGCTTATACCCCTCTTACCCAGCGATCCAGATTACTCTGTATCAGTGACCTCTCTTCTTCATTATTTACCAGACCACCAATCTTTACATCATTTGCAGACTTTACCAGTAATGGGTTTGTGTGTCCTTCTAGGTCATTGATAAAGATATTAAATAGTATAGTGCCAAGAACCAATCCCTGTTTGATCCCATTAGAAAAACACCTATTTTATGATGATCCCTCATTTACAGTTGTATTTTGATACCTATCAGTAAACCAGTTTTTAGTGTATTTATTATGTGCCATGTTGATTTTGTATTATTCTATATTCTTTATCCAAAATTATGATACCCAGTCAAATGCCTTTCAGATGTCTGAGAATATTATATTAATTTTTTTTTGGTAATATGTATTTTCCATAAACCCATGTTGGTAATGCAACGCTGACAGATCCTGGTCATTGGTGGACAGGATTGAACCTGGGGCCTTTGGAGCTAAATGCATGAGCCTTTACTGCATGAACTATAAGCATATAGCTAAGGCTGTAGAGCAGATTAATTAATCTCTGCCTCTAAGTGGTCTCGACGCCACCAGAGAGGACAGAACACCACACCCAGGAGGTGTGTGGGTTACATACTTCCCCTAGCTGAGCAAGCACGTCCCGAGCTTCAGAGACTTCCCAGTTGAAATCCCAGATGAGCCCTCACTTGTAACGCGAACAGATCCCCTGTTGTCAGCAGGGGGATAGAATCTGGGACCTCTGGAGCTTAGTGCGTGAGCCTCTATTGCATGAGCTAAATGCCATATGGCCGTTAGCTAAGGCTGTGGAGCAGACTCATTAATCTCTGTCTCTAAGTGGTCTCGGTGCTACGAGATGGGACAGAACACCACACCCAGGTGTGCGGGTTACAGTAACATAATTAATGCCAATCTTTCTTTAACTCTTTTAGTTGAGTCCTTTGGTTTAGGTAGTTAGTATCAGTCATTCCATTATTTTTTTTCTGGGATCAATGTCATGCTAACAGGCAGACGCTTCTCAGCAGTCTCATCAGGAAGGCTGAGGATTTGAAGGATGTGGAAGTTGCTCTCTCTAGAGAGAGGACTAGAGCACCCCCCTCCATGATGACATAGCTTCATTGAAGTAAATAGATGTGCGATGATTTATACCTGCTGGGGATTTGGCCTAAGTTCTTTAGGTCAAGGCTGAGATACATTGATGAGGCAGTACAGGGAAGGCTTTATGTGGACAGAGCAGGACAATGAGGACAGACACATGCATGGAATTAAGCATAAGATCACAACTTTTATTAAACTTTATCACAGGGGAGGCTACCCACCTACCACCCATACTCTCCTATACCAGGCATTTATTTGGTTCCACTGCAGAAGTTACAAGGCTCCTTACCATGTAACCCAGAAAGCAGAGTAGGATCTCCTCAGTCTACCCTCCAGGAGTCAGCTCTCTCTAAGTCTTAGCACCCTCCATCTCCCCCCTGCCCCTGCTGCTGTCCAAGGAGAACAGAGGATGTAGCAGGGCCACAGGGTCTGACCCTATCACAGGAACCCAATGTCCTTCACCAAAATCCCAGGTTTCTTACCTCTGGGAACCATTCATTAGCCACTCTGGCAACTGGCTACAGGTTGCAACAAACAAACAACTCCACCCCAGTATCTGAGTTACATACTAAGCACCTTCCTACTTAAATTCCTTCCTGATCCCCTAAACAGGTGATCAGCTAGACCTGCCACATCTGTCTGGCCAGATTCCCACTCCTTGTTTGGAAGGGTAGGCTGCGCTGCTGGAACAGAGCCAAAGCAGGCTCCACATGGCCTCCATGCTGGATTAAATCCTGAAGCTGGGGAATGCTGACCAATCAGTACCTTTCACTCCCCAACTGGCCAATGAGTTCCAGAGACTCCCAGGGGGAGGTGCTACCTATTGTCCCTTGGCAAGTGTCTCCCTCCCTGGCTGCTTGGACGGTCTCCCTTTGTCACTGACCCCATCAGATCCCTGTTTATGTGGGTGAGTGGATTTCTACTATCCCTTTCTGTGCTTTACGTGTTCACTGAATAAGAAGATTACTTTAGTTTCTAGTTCTTTCACTCTAGTACATTTTATGACCGCTCAGCTTCCTTTAAGGATGAGGTAAAGGGAGGAGAAATCTATCATTTATATAAACAAAATCTTAAAGTGACGTCCTCATCATTCAAAGAGTACTTGGGACTCTAAAGCCATTTTGAACTGTATTTTATCTAGGCAGCTGAATTTGGAATAATCTGAAAGAACAGCTTTTACTATATATATATTTGTTCAGTGTGGGCAAAGATATTTGTCTAGCTGTAGACAAAATGAATATCTAAAAGATGGGCAAGTGACAGCATGACAGCTCTGTCAGTTGAAATTGAAGACAACTTCTGAGTATTTTCTCTTTGATTGAATGGGAGATTTTTTTTAAGAGAAAATGAAGTGAACTTGCATCTTCTGAGCACCTCTATTATAAGCATTTTGCATCTATGTTTCAGTATGAAACCTTCAGAAAGTTTTCCCTTTGCATCCCTTATTACATAAATAAAACCCTCCTCTGAGCAGATGTTCCACCCATCTATTTGTCTTACAGCTTAGAGTGTCAATTTCCTATTTCCACAGCTGATGACATTCTTTGTGCAGCTGCCTAATGTTAGTGTATATTCTGTTTTTAAATAATATTCTCCTCTTGGCTTCATCCCAGGAGTACAATGGCAGGATTATAGGAGATGCCCACTAGGGTGACTAGTGTTAAAGGTTTATTAAGGTTTCCATTCAAGATTTCAGCTTTCAAAAATGTCTAGTTCAGTAATGCTAAAACATGAATTTTGTTATACAGAGTGTTAGGCCCTGATTCTGAAATGAGCACCTCATAGGAAGCAGTTGTACAAAGTAATTTGCAAGATCAGGATATTAGCCTACAAGAATGTAAATGTCTCTCTCTCTATCAGTCTAAATTCTTCTTTAAACTTTACTGAGAAATCTAAGAGTAAGGAGAGCATAATCACGTATCATACTTAGGAGATAATACAGTCAAATTATATAGCTATTACTACACCAAACTTTGTGTTGCATAGTAATTGAAAAGCCCTTCAGCTCCTTAGAAACCTTGCTATTATAATTTTAGTTATAAAGATCCTTTTGTGATCAATGTGTATATCAAGTTGCAGCTGGATTAATTTAAGAAAAGCAAGCAACTCATAACTTCTGAAGAAACTTTGAGTATTTTTAAGTTATATTAACAATAAAGTTGCAATCTAGTGTTTTTGTTCAGATTCCTATTTACAAAAATAAATGAATGATGTTATTTTTAAGCTGAATTCAAGTAAAAATATGAAGTTTGGATTGGTGTTTTTAGCAAGATTTTTCAAAATTGGATCCCTAAAGTAAGTTTTCTATGATAGAATTTTCAAAAGTGTCTAAGTGGTTTAGGAGCATAAATCCAAATGAAAGTCAATGACTGGTGCTTCGAAGTCATGTAGTTATTTTTTTAACAAAAATCTTACTCTTAAATCCTTTTGTAAGTGCCTAAATAAAAGACCTGATTTCCAAAAGTTCTGAGAAATGAGAGGTAACAAAGTAAGTGGTCAGGGCACTATCCTGGGACTTCGGAGACCTGAGTATAAGTCCCTGTTCCACCACAGGTTTCCTGTGTGAGTTCTGGCAAGTCACTATAGATACTCTTGAAAATCTCATTAGGAACCAACCTGCATCATTAGGAACATAAATATCTTTTTAAAATTGGCCCTTAGTGTCCCTATAATTCAGTTCCTCATCTATAAAATAGAGATAATAGCATGTGAGGGAGTTGTGAAGGTAAAGACAAAGACTGTGAGATGCTCAGATAATAAAGTAATAGGGGGCTATATATGTATTGTAGATAGGTTTTTTATTTTAAACTTTGAAGTAGGCACTGCAAGGAAAATATGTAAAGGTTTTGGTGCCTGGTGCCCCCTTATTAACCACATAGTTACAGAACACTGTATTCGTTTCCAAAGAAACTGGTCATCAATTAAGAAAGCTCTAAGAAAGGGTCCATGGACACAGTTTATACAATAATATTGCTGCCTACAGCCATATTCCTCTTATATTGTTTTGATTGTATATTAACTGAATTATTCAGCATTTCTACTCTTTTGTAGACCACAAACTACTCCCAACAGATTAACAATTCCCTATATTACAAATTTTTGGTACTAAACCAACAGGGAAAATAATAGTACAATGTGAACTCTGGGATGTGTAAAGCTTCGTTCCAGAGGCTGTCCATTTTGAATCAATGACCCACGACTGAAATGCATTGTGAGTCAAGGAGAGAGGCACAGGGTGTATATTTTATTTTAATTGCTCTAAAAATTCTACATCAATCCATAGCTACCACACTGCACTGAGGCTAGGGGAATAGTTAATCAAGTATGACTCACGTCAAACTACTGAAGGTGAACAGGAAATTGTGGAGTCACTAGCCTGATGCCCCTAGCTAAAAGATTAGGTTCACTATCTCATGAATAAACTTGGTTTGCCATATAAATGATACAGGTAGAAAGGACAAAGATGATTTCAAAGCAACTGAGGACAAAAGATTATTTCAAAGCAAATAAGTTAGGCAGAGGAACCAGGCCATATTGGATTTTTTTTTAAAGTCAGTATACCACACCCTTTTTCAGTGACACAGTTCGGTGTCCAGTTGTCTCCATGATGCATGATTGATGTAAACAGGACTTATTGAAGGGCAAATAGACTCCTAAGAAATGGGGAGTAACAGTTAAGACCTCTAACCAAATATGGCCTTACTCAAATCATGACTCTGCTCCTTTTAATCCTTAGAACAGGAAGGGGGGCATTGTTATTGTTTGAGATTCTTTGGTGGAGGGGTGACATTTCTTTGGCTTTCTATTTAATAAAAATTTGAATAGAGTTTGTGCAGTGTTTCATGTCTTCAAATTTCCTAGTAAAGCCTAAGAGAGCAGCTGCATAGCCTGTAATTATGTAGCAAGCAATACAGGATTTTTTTTTTCCTGAGGAAGTGAAGAGATTTTCAATTACAAGTTAAAATTTATGACACGCTGTAATAACTGTTTAAACCTTTCACATAGAAGAAGATAGCAGTGCCAGCTCTTCATAAGAGTGAGACTTACTCAGAGAATGTATTTTACAGTTGCCTTAAAAAATGTCTTAAGTAGCAATCACATGGGTCTTTTTTTTTTCTTTTGGTATTCCAGCCTAGAACAGCTGGTTGAGCTCTGTAAATACATCTTTAATGAAATTACAACCTGCACTTGTAAGTTGCATTTACAGACACTGTCTGATTAGATGAGCATTGTACTAAGGAATGAAAAGTGGCAACTGCATCAGCAGAAAGAGTTATTTATTTTAGATGCTATCCGCACAATGGGAGAAGGTAGGCAGGGAAACCTTAAGTTATACTTCAGAATTAAAGTGGTATGCAGTTTACACAAAGTGCATTGCTAAGTGTTATGAGATTGAGGGTTATTATATGAAACAGCAGAGAAAATCATAAAAAGCAGAGGTATGGTTTGTTATTTACTTAAAATTGACAATGTTCATTTTAAAAATTATTTTGGAAAAATACATGCATTATGTTCTGTTGTTAAAGGATAATCTCTTGTGCTTATATGTAAAAAAAAGTCATTATTCAAACCTCTGATTTTATATTTAATTTGATTAAGCAATTGTTGAAGTGAGAGCAATATGAGCACCAACTTCAGTCACAAGTGAGAATTTAGACAAAATTAGAAGTTCTCTTTTTTTTCAAGTATGAATTTGGCTACATTTTGGCCTCAACTGTAAGGCCCATGCAGCAGCCCATGACACATTTTTAAATCTAGTATCTTTTTTTAGTGCACGTAATTTCATACACATTCTGTGGGCACAAATTCCATCAATTGGATTTCTGATTTGCATGCATTGTCAGGCAGAGATCTAGTTTCCAGGATTCGCACTGGTAATTTCTATTGACACAAAATTGCAGGTATAAGACTGCATTTTAAAAATCAGCCCTTTAGTGTCCACAATAGTAGGACTCTTCGGAAAGAGTTTCAGATAAGACTTGTATCAGGTCTTCTAAATGGATAAAAGTCAGAAACTTTCATTTTTAAAAAGGATTTAGTTAGGGCCTGATCCCGAGCACTTATATTTCCCTTTGACGCCAACATCTCTCAGAATCAGGCTTTAAAAGCTGTTTCAGTAAGTAAGAAAAAAACTGTGTAATTTTGAATTCTATTGTACAAAAGAAGCGCTACATAACAACATTTATATTTTGTGGATGGAACAGTGAGGTATTTAACTGCAGTCTCCTCTAGTTACAACCAAGGGGAGAATGACCTTTCAATGAAATATGAGTTAATAACCCTACAGTGCTGAGTGCTTTGGTCGAGTTAATCTTAGTACAGATTGTAACAAAATGTAGTCTAATGTGTACTGAAAATTAATTAGAGGAAAGACTGTGTTTTAATGGTGTGATGGATCTAATCTTTGATTACATCAGCAAATTTCTGTTGCAATTAATAACAATTAATCGTATTAAATAAAGGAATCAGGGGGAAAGGTTTGTCATATTAACTGTAGCACTCACACTATATCACCTTACATCCATTGTGTTTTCCATTCTCAGCATTTTGCTTCCTAAACTAACCATCAAGGAGAGACTGACTCCCTTTATGAGGAACGTAGGGGAGAAAACAGGATGTTTTTAATAGCTTGTCAAAGAGAAAGAGTAAAAGAAAGAAATTGAATGTGATATTTGTATACTTATGTGCAACTGGAGAGACTAGAGGCAGTTTCCAGAGGATATTTGTTGTCCAGTGTTAAATACAGCACATGGCCGGTATATGTTGGTCTATAATATAACTTGTGGATATTTCATACAACTTAACAGATCAAAAGTAGAGGTCCAAGACCTGCAATACAAACATATTTATTTGCTGCTATCCTAAAACAGATGAAGTCATTTAAAACTGGGGTGTGTATGTGTCTTCTATATAATTCTTATCAAGTATCAAAGTGGTGCCCCACTCACCATGATTCTCTCCTGTTGGCCCTTCCCTTTCACCTGAGGATTGATTCCCCCTCTCCTTTGTATTTAAGAGTCAACAGCCCTCCAGAGAGGTGAGAAAGGGAGTTGATACCTCTCAGAGGTGGTATTATTTCAAACTGTCTGTTTGCAGACTCATGAAGACAATCCTGCATTGATGTGGTTCAAGTCTGGAAGAATTTATTTACAACCATGTGGCTACAGACTTAAAGTGACCCTGTCAACCAGCAATTTAGTGTAGAGATGCTCAAATTTTGCCACATGAACAACTAGTGTTCTGTGGAGCACTTGCTGCTTCCCCACTGAAAGCTGGTTGGTCACAGATGGTTTTTGTTTTTTTCTACCTTTTCAATCCTTTTAAAAATCAGAATACTTAAATTCTGTTGAAATTGATAATGTTCTGGAACAACATTCCAGCCCAATGATATTCCCTTCAAGCACTGATTCTTCCTTTACAATTTTTCTGGTTTTTACTGGATATTAAATAAATGCTGTTGAAAACCGTGATGTAGATTTGCATTCAAATTAAAAATTCTTAATATGACTTGTTCCAGTCTATTACCACTTGTAATATTGGAAAATTTTGGCTATACCAAATAAAAATGCTTGGTAATTGCATTGTTTGTAACATTTGCTTCTAAAATTCAGAAATGTTGAGCAGGTTCTCAGAGTTCATGCTAAGGAAGCCTGCGTTTTTGTTATGTACTACACTCTTTTAAGGACATGAAGTAATTTGGGTTTCTGATAAATAATTACACTGCCTGGGTTGACTAATAAGACCATATACTTTTTTTTTAAATTGTGTGGAAAAAAATTGCATGGAAACCCTTTCAGAAGAGAAATAAGATGGATTCTCCACAAACAGGAATTAGGACCAGTAGCCACTAGCTCATTGGTACTATTCGGAAGGTGGGACACAGGGAGACTTCCTCTCTTATTTTAAGTATGTTCCTTCCCAGTAAAGGATATGAAGGATGAGCGTTTCATTAGAAGAAATCAAAGGTTGCCCATGAAACCACTGCAGAAGAATTTTTATACTGTAAGAACCAACAAACCTCTGACATGAGCCAGCTCCTGTTGTTAGGTCTTGTGCTGAGACCAATTCAACAATAGTGAAACAACTGGTTTTAATAACATGATTTTGAGTTCAACTGTAACATCAAAAATGCTTGAATTAGAACATTAACACGATTTCCTCTTTAGTGACCACCTTATGCTTTGTTCTTGATTTACAATAGAGATTAGAAAATCTTTCAGTTAATTTCACTGACAAGACTACCGTAGTTAATCATCACGCTTAAGGCAAAGAAGCATAGACCAGCCAACACAAATTCTGTTCATTTCAGAATGTTAACAAGCAGCATGTTCAGATTTCTGAAAAATGCTTCTTTTAACTGTCTAAAAGCATGTTTAGTGAATTCAAGATGCTGATCTTGGCTCAGGCTTGGTTATTGGATTCCAGCCATGGCTGTATCCTTTTTTTAAAATTTATAAGCAGAAATGGACATGAAGTAGTATTTCCCCCCTTCTTTAAAGTGAATTTTGTGGCTGTGAAAAGTGCTAGATTGACAGCCCTGAGACTTGAGAGTCCTCTGTTGACAGATGAATTACGACATGGGCAGCAGTAATGTCCCCAGTGCCTGACAAATACATTTCAACTCTGATGTAAAGAACCATTTCAGAGCTAGGAGGATAGGTCTCCATGCCAATTCATTATGGGTATATCTAGGCTGCAGCTGAGAGCGAGCCTCCCAGCCTGGGTAGACAGACTTGTGGTAGTGGGGCTCATGCTAGTGCACTAAATATAATGGTGTGGATGTTGCAGCACCTGGGGAAGCATGAGTCACCCCCAGGTCTGAGCACAGGTAGCTAGGCTGAGCTGCTGCCAGTGCCACAATGTCATTCAGCTATTTTTAGTATGGTAGTGTGAGCCCCGCTTCCACAAGTCTGGCTCACTCCAAGCTGCAGTGTACGCATACCCATAATGAATTGGCGTGGAGAGCTACCCTCCTTTAAATCAATGGTCCTTTACATCAGCGTTGAAGTATATTTGTCAGGCACTGGGGACATTTGTATCACTGCTGCCCATGTGGCCTCTTATATCAGAATGCCAAAAAGGGTGACAATTGGTTCTGATTTTTGTGGCACGGAGAACTGTCTGTCAGGAGCTGAAGTGAGACCACAAAGCTATTTTACGTAGTCATAGGTGGTAACAATTTCCAGTCAATACTGACCTTGTCTGTAATTGAAAAGGTAATGTAGAGGTGAGGTGAATGATTCCATATCCTTTTAATAAGCCCTTCAGTCCTTTAGTCAAACACAAACATTTGGTCCTTTGTATATATTTTGGTGTTACAGATTTACTTCACTGTCTGTGAGAGAACTTCTTTGTGGAAAAGAATGGCATCCTGACTCTCTTCTTCTTCACATCCCTTCTTAGCACCTAAACTTTATGGCTAGCTTTCGAGCATTGACTGTGTCTCTTACCAGTCACTGTAACTTGTAAAGAAAGAAAACTTAACACACTTCATTTGTCTTTTGCTATGGATTATCCTTCCCAGTCTTTATTCTTTTTTATCTGTAACCATCACTTTTGAATTTTGTCTTATTTAGATTTTGAGCTGTCAATAATGTGTACATACATACATATGTGTGTGTGTGACTTATGGCACTGTATAAATATTAATAACAAAAAAATGCATTGCTTGCGGGGAAAAATCATGTGTTACTTCAGAACTTGAAGCAATTTTGCACAATGAATGTAACTGTTAGAGTTTCATATTATTTTAACGTATTTCAGGCCACTCTATCAAATGCCAAAAGCATATGTTGGTTTAAGGAATAGTGAGCATGTGGTTTTGTACTTTATATTGCTGCAATTAATACTGGAAATGGTAGTTTAATTATAAAAATGTGCTGATAGCAAACCATAAATGTTTTCAGATGAAGCCAAAAAATTCTTTCCAAGTGTTTAATGTGTCAATAGCAGATGTGAAAAATAACTTATGTCACTTAGCTCTGTCCCTGGTCCAGGTCCTGGGCCCTACTTTGGCCACTTCACTTGGTCTGCAAGTGAAAAACCACCAGGAAGCCATTTTAAAAATCTACCTGAGGATTTCCGTGGCATGGTGAATTCAGAGAAAGCATATGGATCCTATGCTGTGCATCTACCCTGCGGCTGGTGTAGGAGGCATGCCCAGGGAAAAGGGAGTGTACAGGTAGCCACTATGTGGAGCAGACTGCCACAGCCCACCTGCTCTAATGCTGAGTTGGGGGCTCTTAGCAGCTGGCTCAATTTAGAATGGTCCTGAGTTGACTCTAAGATGCATCTCCAAACCACACCAGCATCTGGGATCCCCAGGCTCAAGGATATATAAAGGTTATTTAAAGCTCTGTGTGTGTGTGTGTTATTTTTATACACACACACACACACAAATAAAGGTAATTTAAAGCATATATAAACTGTCAGCACACTATTATACAACTGTCACTTATCAAAACCAGCAATGAGTGCATTCATATATGCCAGAGACTGCCAAATTTCACAATCAGAATCACCCAATTTCTATTAGAATTTCCTTACCAGCAATGTTTTTTTCATCTGCTTGCTTTCTCTTTATTTCTCGTTTATTAAAGCCAGACCCATTCTAACTGTGACTTGTAGAACAGGAATAATTTTATGTGATGTTTTAAAGTGGCTGGTTTGTATCCACACATATATCTTATATATAACTCACTTCTGTGCTGCCTTCAGAGCTGAGCTCCCAGCCAGCAGCCGCAGAGCTTCCTGCAACCAGTGGAGGTTCCCGGAGGTGTGTCTGACCCAGCCACGGGAATGGCCCAGTGCATGATAGGAACCCCCTGCTGGGGTGTCCCCAGACTGCCCCTCCCTGGTTCCGGATCCAGCGCTCAGGGATTAAAGGGGCCTTGGGCAGGATGGGGGGGGGGGGACCAGGCTCTGCCCCCACAAAAGCGATGACCATCCCATATCCTGTGATCCTCACTTCTGCGCTGCTACTGGTGCCATTAGCTGCCGAGCTTTGAAGGCAGCACCACCGGCAGCAACAGCGCAGAAATAAGGGTGGCAATCCTGCGACCTCCCACGACTCCCTTTTGGGTCGGGACTCCCACGGTTACAGCACTGTGAAATTTTAGATGTAAACATCTGAAATGGTCGGGCATTATGGTGTGCGCCTGTAATCCCAGCTTTCCATTATAAAATAACTTCATTTTCTTGGAACTTTTCTTTTTTACTTGTTAATTAGCCTGACAAAAAAATTAAGCTGTGGGCTTATAAAATGGAGCAAAATATCTCCTTCTTCTTGTAGCTACTACTTTTTGTAGTAGCTACAAGAAGTCTGCACACAAACTCTCTTTTTAATAAAGATAATGTCGCGAACATGCTTTGGAGAAAAATCCGCAGATAGTATAAACTGTTGTAACTTCATTTAAATGAGGTTCACCAATTTGCACCAGTGAAAGATCTAATCCTTCTTCTTGTAAACTGCTTTCTGCAGAGACTGTGACTTTCTATGGGCCACATTTGGAGAACTATATGAATGCCAAAATTCATGCCCATTGATGTGTCTTATCTGCATTCACAATTGCAATGATTGAATACACAGTCAAAGGAAATGCACGCTCACATCACCAGTTAGACATTTACCAGGCCATCTATGAGTGTAATGACTGCAGCTGCAGACACAATTGTGCTAATTGTGCATGCAAAGTAGGCATGTAAGCACATGTGTATTTTCTAATTTTCTTAATTACGTGGACATTTTTGGAAATCTTGCCTTCAATGTGTTTTGTAAAGCACGGTGTAAATTTATTACACTCTAATGGAATAGAAGATAGCAAATCCAAAAACCTTCATTTTAACAGTCACCTACACAGCATTTGAATTATCAAAAGTTCTATAATTTCAGTACATTATCTTTTTTTTATTTGTTAAGTGCAGACAGATGATTGGGTACTGAACAATGAACAAATAAAGTTTTAGAAATGGGGCAAAATCATTAGCAGCAGAGAAGAAAAATAATTTAACCATTTTTTTTATAAATTCAAACCAATGCATGACAGTAACCTCAATATATTAACTATTTTTAAGCATTGTAGATTAATTTGTTTTGTTTTATTCATTATTTGGTGAAACAGATGGTAATGGTTTTGTCACAGTTTTCTTTTCTTTTTCTTTTCTTTTCATTTCCCCACTTTGTCACAGCTGGTTACCAATCAATCTCAATTCACGGTACAGTGATGATAGCACATGTTGTCCGGGGGCCAAATCTGATTGGGTTGCATTTTTTCAGCAGTGTTTCATATCAGAAAAAAACGTGTCTGCATGGCAGGGACTGTCAGCACACTATTGTACAACTGTCATTAATCAAAACCGGCAACAATGAGTGCATTCATATATGCCAGAGACTGCCAAATTTCACAATCAGAATCACCCAATTTCTATTAGAATTTCCTCACCGGCAATGTTTTTTCATCTGCTCGCTTTCTCTTTTTTTCTCATTTATTAAAGCCAGACCCATTCTAACTGTTACTTGTAGAACAGAAATAATTTTATATGATGTTTTAAAGTGGCTGTTTTGTAGCCACACATATAATGACTGCTTATTTAAAAATCCTCTCTCAACTCAGTACTGATGGCTGAAGAGTAAGCTAGAGTGAAAGGTTAAGTACCTCAAACTGTTTAACAAAAGAACTATTTAAAAGCTATTAGATGATAGTAAATACATATAACTACACATTAGGGACTACATGTTATAGTTAATTTTGGCATCAGCTTGGGTAACAGCCAGTAATATTCAGGTAGTATATTGAAAGGTGTTTCTTGACACTATGCATATTGTACAAGCGTTGGTTGTGACTTCATAGTTAATTAAGATTGAGCTGATTTTTTTCCCCTTAACACTGAGATTCAGCCTTTTTTGTTATACACGAGTACAGTGTATCATCCCCAAATTTACCCTGCTCATTCTCTGAGTACAGAATGAATGTTCTAACACTTTACAAGTTCATCCCTTAATAAATTTGAGTTACAATTAATTTTAAAATCGGTTCTGTAAGAAATTTAGCATTCACTATCAGACCTTTTTCTGCCCTGAGTGATCTTAATAATGGAGTAACCCAGGCCCTGCAAACTTTCCATAAAGTTAAAGCTCCTTGAAATCTTATGTATGGGCTACATTTGAAGAAATTATGTTGTAATTAAGCTAAGTTATTACTTGTTGTATTTAATTAGATAGGGTTGGGTCAGTGACTGAGGTCATTCTTAACTGGAGCCATGATGGAATCAATCATCATTGCGTGCTAATATTCTATTGGTAGAAATGGGTCAGTGACATGAGGAAGTCTGTGCATGTGTCAAGAGTTTTCACTGATAAATTACTTCGCTGCTGGTTGTCACTGCTTTTAAAAGTTATGTCGCTGTATGCTAGCAAATGAAGGACCAGTCTGTGCTGTCTTCTTTGCACTGCTCCAGTTTTACTTACTTACACACACAGAGACAGACACACGGACACACACACACAGAGCTTTAAAATTGATGCTACATATGTTCAGTTCACTAAAGATATCACATGGTAACATTCTCTTTGGGGCTCTAGGTTATTGTTCATATATGATATTTTTAATATTTAAATACTTATACCGTTCATCAATAGTAAGGGACAGGGGTCCAGTTCTCATGTGTTAAAATGGACTATTCCAGAGCCTTCAGTACCTCCAGGTCTCAGCATGGCCATAATTTGGTCAGGTGTGATACTCCAGAGGGTCAGTGACATTAATCTAGATGCAGGAGATCTTGCCTGCAAAGTTAGGTGCAAGCTTTTTATAATAGGAGATACTGGACTTTGGTAGTAGGAGAAGGCAGTTTGAATTGATTAGGTTGTTCACCATCCACAACAGTTCCGCGGGATGTGACTTTACAAAGACCATGGTGGAGGAAAAGAAAGATTCAGTGTTACCACCCCTTCTTGCACAGGGTCATTTGTGCTGCTGTGATCAGATTCAGATCCAATTTTCCTTCAGTCTTCTTACTGCCTGCTTCAGCTGTCAAAGTTTATCATTTAACCATGGTGACTTATGTGGACAGTGTGGATGGAACAGATGACTGAGGGGCATTGCATCAATGGTTCAGGACACCAGATGGTTGTAATGTCCCACGAGTGCCTCCATGCACTGGTCTAGTTGCTAGATGGCATGTTCTTTCAGGATGGTCCAGAAACCCGCTGAGGCCCTGGCGGCTGTGCAGGCAAGAAGGCCTGGACCTCAGTTTGAAGTACTGGTAATTGATGATTGGACCTTGATAGGGACATGTTTACTCTACCCTCCATGTCAATACCCAAGTGGATGATTAAGATTGTGCTCTAGTTCTGCATTCTGGCATGCCAGGCGGCCAGCTTTTTCACCTGGTAGTCTTTTCACAATCTGCATGATGGACAGGAACAAACATAAAAGCTGCTGAGGCTTACAAGGCAGCTGGCCCACAGCAAACAACACATCCGTGAGACGAAGAGGAGCAAGTCAGCTGCAGCCCACAGCAAACTGCAGAGTCATGTCCCAGACTGCCTACATTAAAGTTCAAACAGTCAGTCAGGCACAGTCTTGCTGCCGTCTGGTTTTAGCCCAGCAGTGGTCAGAGTGCCATTTGGATTTTATCTTTCCTTAAAAAACAAACAAACAAATAAACAAAAACACTTCCTCAAAATAAATGGCCAGTTGCTGCCCCGCACTGTAGGGTTTTTTTCTACCCTCACCTAATCTCTATGTGGTAGCAAGTCTTAATTTCAGAATATTTTACAGGAACCGAATGTGGCCCCACGTGTCTTACTCCTCTAGAGCTGGCCCTGTGTCAAGGAAATAAGCATTCTCTCTTGTTTGTAGCAGTTTGTTTGCCAAAGACAGTAGCTTCTCCATCAGTATGGGAAATGGGTGTTGTATTCTTGTGATTTTATGGAAGGTATTGCTTCCATTTGCCTTTCACTCCTATGAAAACAGTGATTTCAATTTGTCATTGACTGGTGCAGCACAGTGAGCAAAATTACATAATTCAGTGCAACACCCCAGAATAAATGTGCCATAATAACCGCATATGGCTTTTAAATGCATATTTACAATAGCTGCTCAAGGAATGGAGGGCCAGATTCTCTGCTGTCATAATTTTTAACCTCAATGGAATTATGCCAACAGCAAATACGGCCCTAAATTTTTGGAATACACTGTAGCACCCTCCCGCTTTTCCCTCTGGCATACCATTTATGCATCAGATAAATGTGACATACTGAATAAAAGTGCACCTACATATGATTCCTAAATACATAAGTGACAAGTACTTATGCACCATCATGCACACCAGTAGTAGAATGGTTAGCCTCAGTTGTTCTTTTTGTTAATTTTTATATAGCTTCTTACCTAATGAATTTATTGAATATGAAAGGGAGCAATCTCAGATCACAATAAAAGCTCTGCAGAATATAAAATAAGGGGATTCTGATTTTTAATTATCCCTGAAACTATTAATTTTAATTGATAATTTGAGCATTACTTGGCAAAACTGATCTTTTTACAGTATTTCAGCATGTAGAACTCATGGGTTAATGTTCCAGTAATTTTGTTAGTACACTAACATCCCAGTAGCTTTACTGTATATTGACTGCATCTATTACAAGTACAAAATAAAAAAGTAATAACAATACATAACAATTAGCATGTACACAGAAATTAACATCTGGGGTTCAGAAATGGTTTACAAGTTTTAATAACTTCAGCCTCACACTACACAATTTCACAACACTCCGGAGGGAAGTAGCTGAATTATGCTCTGATTCAGCAAAACATTTACACATGTGCTTAAATCACATTTAAATTATGCAAGTGCTTAATTGGGACCATAGTCTCCATTCTACAGGTAAGTAAATGGAGGCAGAGTGCAGTTGAGTCACTTACTAAGGGTCACACAGTATGTCTTTGAAGATCTAGGTATAAGACTCAGCTCCCTCGAGGTCCAGTCTGGTACTTTATCCTCAAGAGCATCCTTCCCCCTTAGAGTTGACAAATCTGCAGCTAAATGTTATGGTCAAGATCAGTTAATTTCACGTATAGTAGGGTTGTTACCTCCAAACAGAATGTTTATCCAAATTCTGTAAAGGGGAATATTTCAGGAGTAAAATATACCTCATAAAACCCTTTGTGGGACTTAGAGTGCCCATTGAAATCAGTAAAAGACAAAGACTCCCATTGACTTCAATGGATCAGTCCCTAAAACAGCCATAATATTTTATCAAGCGAATGTTTTTCAGGATGACAGCAATTGAAATCTGAATATCTTTCAGAATTTAAGTTAAAAAAAAAAGCTTTACAAATGAATGTTCATTCATACTGAAGTATGCACACTATGCAGATACATTCTGAATAGCTTTAGCACTAGAATAAGAGTAAGTAACAAGAAAGAGGAAAAATAGGGAGACAAATGCAATAAAATGTTTCTTCTTTGTTTAAAAATAAATAAATAAATAAATCTCCTCTCCCTATTCTGTTAAATTATTACATTGTGCTACTGGGAAACTGATGTGTGTCTTGCATCTAAACTGTCACTTTTCAAAGCCTGTGTTTTCCATGTACATTGTGCACAAATGAACGCAATGTAATTTCCTGCTCCGCCCTCCTACAGGGGCTGACAATTTTGCTAGGGACCCGTTAGAGGAAAACTGTTTTTAAAGCAGCAGAAGTAAAATATGCAGCTCATGCAGTTAAAGCCATGATAAACCCAAGCTGTCATATATTGATAACTGATGCCTGATAGCTTAATTTTATCATATTACTCTAGATCAAGAGCAGAGTGAGTGATATTATTAATAAAGCCCTAATACTGAGTGAACATAGCAATACTAATTTTATGGCTGTAAAGTTTTTAACTAATGCATAGTGCAATAAAAATGTCATGAAGATTAATGCCTGGTGGAATTATCTAACTCTAGATAATAAATTATCTTCCAGAGATGTATCCAAGATGGAATCAGATTGGTAAACTCCAGGTGAGAAATTTTGCCACGTATATTATCAGCTACATAATATCTTTCCTTTTCCTTATTTCTGTAATGCAGATATGACATCAAAGATGATTACACCTTACGCATTAAAAAGGCCATGAGCACAGACGAGGGAACCTACACATGCATTGCTGAGAATCGAGTTGGAAAAGTAGAAGCCTCTGCCACCCTCACAGTTCGAGGTGAGTGCTACAGTACTTGAGATAGTGTTATGTTTCATTGTCACTTTCTGACACAGTGGGCCAGATCTTCACCTGGAAGTGATGAGAGCTGGGCTCCCATTGGCTGGGAATGGCGAACTGCAGCCACTGGGAGCTGTGATCGGCCATACCTGCAGACACTTAGGTAAACAAAGCATCTCGCGGCCAGACAGGGGCTTACCCTGAACGAACCACGAACCAAGTTTGGGAACCCCTGGCCTAGATCCATCACAGCCAATGGTGCTATATTGATTTTCACCAACAGTGAAATCCTGGCCCCATTGAAGTCAAGGGCAAAACTCCTTTAATGGGACAAAGATTTCACCTCAGCTGAGAATCTGTCTCAGTATTTATAAGTGAAAGCACAGATTCATATGTATGTATGTGTCTAGCTGTAGGTTGTATTGCCCAACCACCCTCACCCCCGTGTAGACTGTTTTTCCATGTTCCTTTCTATAATAAAATTAGGAACAACATAAGTCAATGTATATTTATTTTATTTTTTAAATATTGAACATTTCATAATGGAGCCATCTGCCATTTTTTTCACATGACAGACTAACACCATCCCAAGAAATAAGAGACTTGGTTAAGTATAATAGTCAAAGCATAACCTTTTCCTCTGAAAATATCTTTGGACACTGGTACCCACCTATTGCCACCTATTGTTTACATAGTATAGTTGAATTTAGTGAGGAGGTTTAAAATCCCAGCAGCCTAATGAGTTTTTGGAAAGTACTCTGTGACAGTACATATGGAGATGTTAAATATGGCGAGAGAGAAAAAAAATTACATAAGAGTAAATAAAATATAATAATAGTTAAAATATTTTATTATTTCGTTCAAAAAAGATAAGCCGCAATTTTGATACAATGGGTATCACACAGACACTATTTCACAGTTTATTGGTGCATGATGAAGGTTTTCAGTAGAGCTGTGAAAGGTTAATAAAAACATTTTTAGCTTCATCTTCTCTTTTTTTCTTTTCCCCCCCATACCCATTAAATCAAATGTTCAAAATCTCTATGGATTGCTTTATTAGAACAGGGTCAACTGACCCCAGAGGCCGACTTCCATTTCCATCCATTTAATGCATGGACACAGTTCAGTTTAATTTGCTGAATTCAAAGAAAAAAAAGTCACCCAGTGGCTTTGCAAGGGGGGAGATGTTAGTAAAGTATATAACAAAGAAAAGAGAGTATTTTGATAATCCATCTGCTAAAATATTGCCATAATGTCACTTTAGATAATAAGTGATAATGTGGCTTTCTTGATGTAAGCTGAAAAAGGCTTTACTTGCTATTTGTTTGTGATGAGGATCATTCTTCCATTTTATAATTTGATAAAAATAGGCACAAGAATTAACTCTCAAAAAGTGTGCACTTCCTTTGTCACAGAAGGAATCACAATACCCAATAAATCCGGCCATTAGTTTAGTGGCCTTAAATTCTCCTAGATCTGTGTCTACTGTATACATTATTGGGTCAAGCCTTTCTTTTTACTAGCCTAGCCTTGTGATATGAGCAATGACTAGAACAAAGCAAAAATCCTTTGAACTCACTGGAGCTTGAACTTGCCCAAATTAAGGTGGAAAAAGGAAATATATAATTTAATCGATTTTCCTACTCTCAAGAAGATTTCCCATTATCTTTTTTTCTTGGCTTTATAATCTAAAGGCCATAGGCAGAGTGTTTATTCAATACAAAAGAAGCCACTATATTACAAGCATATTAAACATTCAGGATGTGACAGAAAATGAGAAAAGCTAAGAAATTCAATGTTGAATGCTTGACACTCTAGGCTCTTTGGAAACAAGGAACCCTAGGTAAACTTCCTTTGACTTCAAAGGGATCAGGATTTGGTCCTATTTTAATTAATGAAGGTCTTAACCCTGAATTACCAAACTTTTGTCAGCTTGTGTCATTACTGTATTTAATATAAAGTTATTATTTGAAATTACCTTACTTTCATCATATTCACTTTGTCCCATGAAAAGGGGGGAACAACTCACAAGCCTTAGAATTCACTGTGTGGGGTGGCCCTAGTCCTGTGTAACTTACGTGTCCATTGAAAACCCAGTTCTGAAGTTACATGTGCATGCGCGCACACATACGCAACCTGCCTGCCCCAGGTTAATACCCAGCTCGCATCCATGGCTCCATTTGACCTCATTATCCACAGGTGATGGCAGAATTTGAATTCCCTGACTGTACCCTCAGTCCTGTGGTTGGGAAGTTGCAGTTCTGTTCTACCTCTTGTCTTTCCAGTCCATGAAAGGGGAGGATATTTCATATTACCAAAAGCCATGGAACCTAACAAAAAGAGGAGGGGATGGAGGTTGCTATGCGCTGAAGTGTGTAGCAGATAGGAAATGGTTTAAAAGGAGTGGTTGTTGTGACAGTGCAGGGCTCAGGTCATAGGAGAAGTGAAAACTGAATAGGCCCTGACCATGTTACTTTACATAGGGGCTCTTCAAAACATAGGTTTGACCTTGGTCTCTGAGCCTAAATGAGCAAATGAAACTGGTTGCTAATAAGCTGCTCAGTGGGTAACACTCATTCTATTGCTAAAATAAGGTAAGTTTCATCTTCCCAGGTTTTAACCTCAAGTGAATTTTCTGTCCAAATGTTAAGCTCCTCTAAAAGGGATGTCTGTATTTTAATAACAGCAGGCCTGACAGCCCTCTCCCTCAACTCAGGTGCAATGAAGGACTACTACTATAATCAAGAAATCACTTGTTGCAGCAACTGCTTTCAATCTCAATATCAGTCTGAAGCAGAATTAACCTGTCAATCATTCAGCAGCAATTTTTTAGGAAGTACAAGTTTATCTAAGCAGTAATTTGGGAGGCTCTGAATTGAAATCCCTGTGGCCATTCCAACCTATTTGTTATATTTTCATCAACCCTGTCAGTGAAGAAAAAGTGATGTGCTGTAAGCTTTCGTGGATAGGAAAAATGGTGTCTTGGGCTTTTCTCCAGCTCTTACTGCAGTACTGACTGGCCATGCTTAAAATTCAATTGGTATTTAAATCAGACAGTGATGCCTTTCATTTATTGGCATGACATTTGCCAGTCTGTGGCTTGAATGGATGTATTCATCTAGGCCTAGAAGTTTGTGCTAATGCAAAGCTATTTTACTTCAATCAAGCATTAACAGTGATACTTGATGACGACATATGAACCTATCAAAAATGTTTCTCAGATGATTGGTTCCAGCCAGCTTATTCAGAAGCTGTGTAACTACTGTCTCCAAAAAAATGTAATAACAATAACTCTCAATTCAACAATAAAGCTGGGCATCTTACTTTCACTGACATTTGTGAGTTTAGAGATCACTGGAGTGTCCATAGTTAAATGTAACATTACACGTCATGCATTCTGACAGATTTTCTTTTCTTTTTTTTTTAATTTCTTTTTTATGTTCTCACCACTCCATTGTAATGTCTACAGCTCGCCCTGTTGGTAAGTAACCATCCTTCTATCCATTTTCGCACGGCTTCATGCAATGCTTCATCTTTCGTTTGCAGCAGCATTTAATTGACTTAAGCACAATTATTAATGTGCTTAATAGTGCTAACTTTCTAATGCTAGCCAACCGATTTTGATTGGGCAAGAAGTGCTATCTCTGAATTTGTTATTACATCTAGAATATCATATGTAATGGCATTTGCCAAATCACTAACAAATCAGCAATTATATCACAGAGGGGTGTGGTGTGGTTAAGCCGAAATTACTAATAGGATAATTCTTAACAGTTTGTGGATGTGTGTTAAGGGCTTAGTACAAAGGCCATTGAAGTCAATGAAAAACTCCTATTGACTTCAAATGGCTTTGGATCAGGCACTAAATGAGCAGCCCATTATGTTTTTTTTCCTGAAGTAAGAAAAGAAACACACACTTTGCACATACTGTGTCTTTTGTACCGGTGTAAAATCTTTGAAACAATATAGTTGATTATGCCCTGTTCTTGAATTGAAGAGAGGGTGGAATGGATTCCCTTCCTGTTGGAGGAGTTCATCGTCCTTCTGTATAAAGCCTGCCATAACTGATTTTTATCCCTGGATCATAATTCTTCTTTTAGAGTGTAAGTTTTGCCTTTGGAGTGCACAAGATGGCTGCAAATGAAAATATTGTGCATGCTAATACAATGTGCATAGGAAGGCTGGCCCTGAATCACCATCTGCATTTTGAATCCCCCTTCAGAAAATACATACCCTGGTAATTTCTTTCAAAACTTTGGTTACATTTGAAAGATTGAGCAAAATGAAAAGGAAGCTTGTCACTCACTGAAACTTATTCTTGTACTGAAAAATATTCCAAGGAAATCCATGTTTGTTTTATTTTCATTAATGGCTGTGGACTCCATGCTCAGGGGGATTTGCTAGATATTTTTTTTCCAGACAAATTACTATTGTGAATGTCATTGTTTGTAGCTACATTGTTTTTTAGAATAATGATTTCATTGTTTTAGCCTTTTATATAAAGAATTGTCTTCACTGCAGTGTCAGCTCGAGTTATCTATACTCAAGTATAGCTCAAGTGAGATGGTCAGACAGCAATGGAGTGTTTGTATTAGCAGCACAGAGTAGTTGAGTATCCACTGCACTCAGGAGCACTCGAACTTCCACCAACACCCCTTCATGGGCCAGCGAGTTTAAAGTTAAAGCAAATTGAACTAAAGATTTTTGTGTGTGTATGTGCGTCGGTTTGGGATGACATTTGAGTTATATCTCAAGCTAATACTGTGGTGAAGACAAACCCTTAGCATCAAAATTAGGGCTTAGTTAATAAACACTCCTGAAATGTACAATCCTTTACTCAGGCAAAATTATCATTAGTGTTGCGCCTGAGTAAGGTGTGAAGGGTTTGACATTATGTTTGTATACACAATTTGGAATTTCTTAAGCTGACTCTGAGCCTGATTTATACAAATGATCTCAATTAAAATCAATGGAATTACACCACTGTGAAAATGGAGTAAAGTTACTTTGAACTGGGCCCTTTGTTTGGGAGATGAATGTGACTCAGGCCTGGTCTACAGTAAAAAAAGTTAGGTTTACTCAGCTATGTCGCTCAGGGGCGTGAAAACTTCTGATCTAACCCCCCTGTGAAGATAGTGCTAGGTTGATGGAGGTTAGAAAAGCACTACTAATAAACAATAAATACCCACATTTTAGTGCAGTGGGAAAGCCAGTACAAGAAAACAAACATTTTGTTTTGGAAAGCTTTCTTTTTTCTCATCCTTAAAAGAGAAGGAAGAAGAAATTCATTAACTAAGGCTCTTTGGGCTCTATAAAGGCCACATTAAAAAAAAATCTACAAGGAAAGTAATAGACTTTTGCTGTGTCGATGCTTCATATTATTTCATACCCATTATTTTGTACTCCTGATCTTAAGCTATTCTATTTCCAAGCACATGACTCCTTCATAAGGGTGTAGCTTTGTGTTTGCCATACTAAAATTGTTTTGTTTTGTTACAAGTAGTCATTTGGTACAAAGAAAATGTCTTCCTTATTTAACTTATTGAGATGGCCATAAAATAGAGTGGGTTATTTTAAAATAATTATTGTTTAGTACAGTATTTGTTAAATTATTTAATTTGCTGAGAATAATGTAAAAATATCAGCCCTAATCATTGGGGTGGCAAGTTGTATGGGCCTGTGGTGCCTGGGCTTCAGCAATATTCAGGGCCTAGGGGCCCTGCTCCACCGATGTTTGGGGCTGGGTCTCTCCCATGGCCCCACTTGCCACCCCCACGCGCCTCCACCGAGTGTCCCCCGGCTCCCACTTGCTGCCCCTGTGTGTCTCCCCCAGCCCCAGAGCCTGCAGCTCACACTGACTCTGCTCTGCCGGCTCCTGGTATCAACTGTTACCACAGAGTCCTAGTGCCCCCATCCACTAATGGCAGGGAAGGTTGTCCTTACCCTGCCCTTCCTCCCTGGCTCTGAGCCTCTCCAATGCCCCAAACCCCTCATCCCCAGCCCCAGCCAGAGCCCTCATCCCCCCACACCCTAATCCTCTGCCCTGGCCCTGAGCCCCCTCTTGCATCATGAACCCCTCATCCTCAGCCCCACCCCACAGACCTCATCCCACACCCAACCCTCTGTCCTAGCCCTGAGCCCCCTCCCACACTCCAAACCCCTCATCCTCAGCCCCACAGCCCTCACCCCTGCACCGCTTCCTATCCCCAAACTCCCTCCCAGAGCCTTAACCCCTCACCTCCTCCTACACCCCCACCCCAGCCCAGAGCCTACACCCAAACTTCATCCCAGAGCCTCCACCCTAGACCTCCTCTCCCCCACTCAAACTCCCTCCCAGAGCCTTAGGAAGGTGGGGGGCAGAGTTTGGGGGTGTGGAGTTGGGGGGGTGGGTTCTGGGCACCACCAAAATTTCTGCAAACCTTCCACCCCTGCTAATCATATCAGATGTAAGGATCTACCAAGCAAATTTACTGTACTAGTGGTTGTATATTGCTTGATGTTTATCATTCATGTATAACTGAATAACTTTGCAAGAAGTCTCAACAACAACAACAACAAAATACTTTCCCCACAATACAGTATATGTAATTACTGTTCTTGAGGTGGGCCAGATGCACAAGGTTCAGATCTCCATTTCACCAGGTTTAGTAAATTCACATCAGGGATTTGGGCCAAGCCAATCTCTACCAACTGTCAGTAAGATTATAGGTTATGATAAAAGGTAATGATTGTTGATTTCTTAATGTTAAAATACCTAGACCTCTCCTAGAAACATATGACTATTTTTAATAGTGGTATATTTGCATGTAAGAGAACAACAACAGCTGCATGCAGTGTAGAATTTGAAGGATTTTGCTCTTTCATCCCATTCATGTACCAGAAGAGGTTCTGGCTCTCTTTATTTCTGCTTATGCTTCAGGAGAAAAGCATCTTTAAAAAAAAAACAAAAACCTGTACAACAAAACCAGGATATTGTTTAATGGAATGTTCCTTGAAATGCAAAAGAGGAGGAATTTTAATGCTCAAAGAGAATGTAATTCTTATTGCAAAATGAGTACTTTTAATTTTCAATTCAGTTTTTTTCCATGATAGTTTCAAATATTTATTTATTGAATTTATTTTTAACAGTTTTGTTTAAACTTCAGATGGAGCAGAAAAATTCAGGGCTCAATTATTTTTCTTGCTCACCATCTTTTGTTCAAGCAGCTAGTAGCATATAGTATACAAAAATGAAGCATGGTACTGCCTGAGGCAGCTTGTGAATTTTTAACAGTTCTTTACCAGATTACTCATCATGTTGTGATTTGCTGCTTGAAATAAATGTGTTGTCAATCTCCCAAATAGATGCTCTCTTTATTTATAAGCTTTTAAAAGATTTCCTATAGGAGTTACAACAGATGGGTTTAGGAAGCAGGATATTTATCCCTATTTAGCCCATTTACTTCTGTTATTTCACTCATCAGATGCATTTTCCAGATGAACAAGTTAATATTTTCACACATTTTCATTTTTGCTGTCTTTCTTATGGCAATCACACATTAGAATAACTATGAAAAGCCATCACCAAAGTTGGAAGGAGCCAAAAAGATTCATCAATCCTACAAAAAAGTATCATTGGCCCAATCTTCAAAAGTAACTGCTAAACTGTTTTGCCGGAGATGGAAAACTTAAAATTAAGTTAAAAAAGAATAAAATCAACTATGTGTCTGATGCTTCTGTTTACCAATCTTTTTTCCTGATCACTCAGTAAGTCATTTCAGATCAAAAACAGTACTCAGTTTTCAAATTAATTGCCTATATCCAATTGAAAGTACAGTTCTTTGCATTTCAGTTCCATTGTAATAAGTCAAGCCAACTTGATTTATGATACGACTCAACTTCCCAGAAAAGAATGCATCAAGAAGTTGGATTTCATTTTCAGCTTGTATAAAAAATATCTAACTGCAATTAACTAAAAATGGAGAGTTCTTTCTAACATGGAGTAGGCAGATAATATAGATAAGTTGCCTACTTTCCATTTGCCATGTGTAATACTAATTAGATCCAATCTATTCAAATTTAAGTGAAATGTAACTTTTTGATGCATTGTACCCTGTTCTGGGAAGTTGTCACATCGTAAATCAACCTGGCACAACTTAATGGCGTATCTGAAATGTTGCAGCACAATACATCTGAAATGCATAAAACTGTATTTTAAACTAAGTTCACTTTGTGGTTTGAAATGTCTTTGGTTAGATGATAAGTGAAGAAGATATTTCTCTCTCTGCAGCAAACCCTTTGTGAACGCTGTTATATTTGAGTGCCAGTCATGGAAATATCGCAGTTCACATTGGACTTTCAGGAATTATACATCATTATCAGAAATGCTGATTGTGAGATCCCACTTGCCAGGATTGTGCCATCTCTCGGTGGTAGAAATTCTGACTTGTCTGCTGCTGTTGCCTGTAGAGATTTGGCGGTTAACCAAGGCAACAACAGACATTTTGCAGCTAGCTCTTCCCTAAATGGAAAGTGAGTGAGCTAGAATGATTCTTCATTATTTATTAACTGGCGAACACTTTAGACAGATCAGTGATGAAATCAGAAAATAGAATAAACCTAATCACAGGGCAACATACACATTTCCTTGGGTTTTAGTAAGAAAACAAAATACTGAGGCAGTTTGGCCAGGCAGTTGTTATCCTTTTTAGATCTACTGGCCAAACCTTCGTGTCCACTTTTGTGCTGAGGCAAAAATTCCATTGCCTTTCAGGGAACTTTTGCCTGAGTGAGTGTTAAGTGAGGACTTGAGGATTTGGCCTTGCAGCAGTATGGCATTTATGTGTCCAAACTGGATTTTGCTGTAACTTTATTGGCTAGTAGTGACATAGAGACCCAAATGGCTCAGGTAAGATTAGCACAGGGATCGACAACCTTTGGCACACGGCTTACTAGGGTAAACCCACTGGCGGGCCAGGCCAGTTTGTTTACCTGCCGTGACTGCAGGTTTGGCCGATCGTGGCTCCCACTGGCTGCGGTTCACCGCTGAAGGCCTATGGGGGCTGCGGGAAGCAGCGTGAGCCGAGGGATGTGCTGGCTGCCACTTCCTGCAGCCCCCATTGGCCTGGAGCAGTGAACCGCGGCCAGTGGGAGCTGCGATTGGCCGAACCTGCGGACGTGGCAGGTAAACAAACTGGCCTGGCCTGCCAGGGGGCTTACTCTGGCGAGTCGCGTGCCAAAGGTTGCCGATCCCTTTCAGTTGAAGGAACAATAAGCTGACCACCAAACAGTAAAATACTGGACCTCAAACTTCTCCACCTCAAAATCTCCCAAACTCATCTGTTTTCTCTGTTTAGGCTTCCACAAATATTTGCCAAATTTGTGCCAGAATCATGATGTACCATTACAGAGTCCCAGATTGCTACAGTACAAGTATTCATGGAGAGCTTCATTAGTGATTGTTGGACCCCACAAGGATTTATACTTTCTGCTTGGATCCACAATTTGGGATGCTTATTGTCTGCTGCTTATTTGAATTTAGCCAACTCCATTGTGGACATTGAAATCAATGGGAGTCTTTCCCCTGACTTCAGTGGGCTTTGAGTCAGTCTACACAAACTGGGGCTTGTCCACACAAACATGAAATTCACAGCAAGCTGGTGTATGAATCTACCATGCATTAGCCTTTCACAGACTAACTGTCTATATGGACCTTGGTTGTTAATGCACTTTGATCTGCTCTTATTTGACCTTCTCTCTGTTCCTTCAAAGAGCGAGTGGTTTGTGTGTGTTTCTCCAAAATTTTCAGAGGCTGTCTGCATTTTGAACCACATAAAATCACAGAACAAGATAAGAATAAGTATTTTATTATTTATGAACTTCAGACTCTGAAGTTAAATTGAAGATAAAAACAATTAGTCTTGGAATCAAGATGCTTCTGGTGTGATAATAGAAGTCTGATCTTTTCCAAATAATTCCTTTTGTTCTTACTATAAAATCCTAATGGTGGAAAAATCCATCCAAAATATCTGTTTGAGTTCCATCATCTATGCCTGGGGCTTTATTACCTTTTCTAGGTAAGAATCCCAGCCCAGTGTAAGACAGTATGCATCAGCTCCCCTCTCCCCCATCTGAAGAAGAAAAATTGGGAGACAAATAATACATACAAGCTCATCGTTTTTCAGGAAACAAATTGTGCCCAGAAAATCCATGGAATTGCTTCAAAGTCAAGATGTACGACACAGGCTACTGACTGCAAGCAAGAAACTCCCTGTGCTAACCCAACACAGCTCCCCATCCAGGCAGAACAACAAGAGTATGGATATTCCAAACAATTCCATTAGTACTGACTGTGGTGCAGCAAGAGGATCTGCATAACAATACTAGTGGCTTCCCTACTCCAGTTTGGGACTATATCAAATCCAGTATCAGATTGGGAAATCCTCTTCATTTTAAAGCGAAACATTAATGAGATGGGTTCACCATCTCCTCCACCCTCCCTTGTTTCATGCTGAACAGAGTAACCAGTCAAAGATATTTGGGTTAATAATAAATCCGCAGTGTCATCCCTTCAGTTCTCTGTTATGTCTCCAAAGTGAGGGCTTCATCTGTGATCATATCGTGGTTGACGGTGATTATGTTTCACAAGAAGCGGTGAATAGAGTCACTGTCAACCAGCTCTGTATTCCTGAGAAAATACAGCTGCCTCAGCCAATGTATCCAATATTTAATACTTCACTCTCGGGTTATATGTTGTTAGTCTGTATCTGCCCATTTCCTCTACTCACAACAATAGAGCTCAAAGAGACCAATTCTCCCTCAACTAGTCTCCTGGATTGCCATATCCCCAGCTCATAGCAGCATTGTTTGACACTCTCCGCCTTGTAATGGACACAGTGCAACAGCCCGATCCTTAAATAGATATTTCAGTCTCCTTTTAGAAATATGTGACATAAACCTCCAAAAATGCCAATGCAATCCACACACAATAGTGGGTGAGAACCCAGCTTATTTCCCTCCCAACAATTCCTATGCCACCCTCAAAAGTGCTCTCATCTTCCTGAAATGGGACAGTCAACATCCTTCCCAATCCCATTATCACCAAAACCAGAGGTGCAGGTTTAATCACAGTACAACCCTCCAGGAAAGCAGTCATCAAAAATAATTAGTACTAATCCATAAATCCTCCCTATTTCCTTTGTTCTCCCCCACTTTCCATATCATAATCCCAATTTCAACCTCAATCTAAATATATAGAAAAAGAGGTTGGGAATGCCCATCACCATAGTATCTGAGTGGCCTTACATATATTTGTTTTAATAGGTAATGGACTCCATGCAACAGGAATTGGCTCTGCTCACTTTCCTAAACATTTAGACTCTTACTTGAACTCCAAGCTTTGCACACTGAGAAGAGCTACAAAAGGATCTCTCAAAACTGGGTGACGGGGCAACAAAATGGCAAATGAAATACAGTGTTGATAAATGCAAAGTAATGCACATTGGAAACCATAATCCTAACTATACATATCAAATAATGGGAGTCTAAATTAGCTGTTACCACTCAAGAAAGAGATCTTGGAGTCACTGTGGATAGTTCTCTGAAAACATCCACTCAATGTGCAGCGTCAGTCAAAAAAGCAAACAGAATGTTGGGAATCATTAAGAAAGGGATAGATAATAAAACAGAAAATATCATATTGCCTCTATATAAATCCATGGTATGCTCACATCTTGAATACTGCATGCAGATGTGGTCACCCCATCTCAAAAAAGATATATTGGAATTGGAAAAGATTCAGAAAAGGGCAACAAAAATGGCTAGGGATATGGAATGGCTGCCATATGAGGAGAGATTAATAACACTGGGACTTTTCAGCTTGGAAAAGAGATGACTAAGGGGAGGTATGATAGAGGTCTATAAAATCATGACTGGTGTGGAGAAAGTATATAAGGAAGTGTTATTTACTCCTTCTCAGAACACAAGAACTAATGAAATTAATAGGCATCAGGTTTAAAATAAACAAAAGGAAGTATTTTTTCACACAATGCACAGTCAACCTGTGGAACTCCTTGCCAGAGAATGTTGTGAAGGCCAAGACTATAACAGGGTTCAAAAAAGAACTAGATAAATTCATAGAGGATAGGTCCATCAATGGCTATTATCCAGCATGGGCAGGGATGGTGACTGTAGCCTCTGTTTGCCAAAAGCTAGGAATGGGCAACTGGGGATGGATCACTTGATGATTACCAGTTCTGTTCATTTCCCCTGGGGCACCTGGCATTGGCCACTGTCAGAAGACAGGATACTGGGCTAGATGGACCTTTGGTCTGACCCAGAATGGCCATTCTTATGTACCTATATGGAGCTAGACAATCCTGCCATCCTTCAGGAAAACACCTCCATGTGGATGTGAGTCTTGTCATGTGACCTACAAATTCCAAAGCCCATCCACTGACAATGTCATGATCTCCCCACCAACAACATGTGCACCTAAATCCACTGAAATATTCATAATGAATGCCACTAGTGTCCTGGGAGTTGGACAAAGAAGTGGTCACTGAGAGCCAGATCCAAACCCACTGTGGGCTCTACTGATGAAGACCAGGACTTTGAATTGGACCCAGACCTAGACAGACATCCAGTGGAAAGCGCAGTTATGATATGTCCTTACCAGACCATCCTGTGCTGCAGCATGTTGTATGAGACATAACCTCAAGGAGGCCTTCATATGTCATCTTTGATACAGCACGTTTCAATGGCTTGTCCTGGGAGTGCTGATAGGAATGAGTCGCTATAATTTGGTGATAATTTGATGGAAAAGACTGCAATGTTTTGACCAGTCGTCCTGTAGACAGAAAAAAAAATAATTTTGCCACTGCTACATCTAGAAGTTCAGTAGCAGTACTTGTAGGCTGTGGCATCACTTTGACAGCTAGGTGAACCAGATGCTCTCAGCTGAGGGAGTGGTCAGGGACCATTTCTTTAGAATGTACATGTCAATTAGCAGCACTTGTTTTGCCCAGAATGAGCCTCTCACCTGCTGCAGTTCTATATCTCCATTTCACCCAGTTAGAGGAGTATCAGGGAAATTTATCCTTGTCAAGTGTACGAAGAGTCATCTTATTCTTCAGCGTCATCTAATCCCTACTTCCAAATAAATAAAAAAGACGATGATGACAGTTAGTAATAATATTACCTAATAGAAGAGCAGATCTGATCTTTGTAGCTGTGTAGTACATCCCAGCAGTTAATGGAACTTTGAGTGTTGGGTAGAGGCTAAGCACACAACCCATATTGTATGGGTTATGAAAATGATGCATCTTAAAGGTGAAAAGATTTTAGAAATTAAACTTTCATGCCACTTGCAAACCATAAATTAATAAAGTGCAACTGGAAAAAGGCCTTCAGAATGAATTTGTTTTTGATCTCACAGCCTGAAGGCACATATGTTCCATCATGAATTAGAGATTTCATTTGATACACCATTTCCTTTTGAGGTAAACGTGTTAATAAATCATTGAAGTTTCAGTTGAGCTCCTATTTTTAGAACTTAAAGGTATCCAAAGTAATTTTCATGCTGTATGTCACTGACCATGGATATATAATAGCTGAAATTAGATGTTATGAAATCATTAATTCAAATTGTACTCTACAAATAGTAAGTGAATACATTTTAATTATAAATAAGCCCTTTTAATTTTGTTACTGTCACGCTTCTCTTGTGAAAGTTAATTTCATCGGGAGCCTGATCCAAACTCCATCAAAGTCAGTGGAAAGTCCCCCTTTGGATCAGGGCCTAGATGTTATGGTGTATTTAAAAATTCTTATCTAAGTATGCATAATTAACAAATTAATTAGGTTGTCACCATTTGACGCATTGTTTGGTGGACTATGTACAATGAGTTAGGTTTGCATAGTAGATCCTAGTGGACAACTGTGGACATAACTCTCTCAACGGTACTATTTGCACTGATTTTATTTCAGTTTTAGTTTCCAATAGTGATTATACAGTATATTTTACTACAGAATTTACTTTTAATTAAAATCAAAGTATATAATATATAGACCTAAGGGCATCTAGTTTGGGGCCGTTGTCAGTGAGGAGGTAATGACAATACAAGTCCCTTATGATTATTGATTACTGCTAGTACACAGCACCTCTTAGGAGAAGGCCAATAATTCTATTGTGATATTACTTCCTATAGGGTCACTACACTTTTTACTATGAAATTGTACATTTTACCTTGATAATTCGCCTGAGCTCCTGCCCTCTACAATTCATATTCTGCCACATTTCGTATAAGGTGACTAGCATTCAGCTGGGAGGAATGAAATAATCAGTCAAAATTTTCTACAGCCAATGCTTTATAAGCCCCATGTGACTCAGCATAGCCTTAGAATTCAGTAACACCCCTGGGTGGAAAAATGAATGGCTTGCAATCTATCCCAATGGGCTCATTCTGCTAGCTATTAGGCTATGATAAATGCTGAGGAATTCCTTTGAAATACTTTGCAATATTCATTGCTTCCCCCCTCCCCTTATTAAGGCTCTTTAACACATAAGCACAGGCTACCTTTTATATACCTTTATTAATATAGCATAAAGGAATCATTCACTCAGGCATGAAAAGATCCAGAAAGACAGGGTGCAACAGAATGCCACCATTAGCAACTTGAATTAACATACCAATACTCACAACTGCATCTTCGCTATCTTCATTTTAATTCATGCCGTAAAATACCATCCTGTGCTGTAAAAACAACTCTGAACATGATGTGATTAACCTTAGGGTCCCCCAGACCCTCATCTCAAAGCCCACTCGTACATGGCCTGTGCTTTCTATTCATGTTCAACCATCTGATTTCCATATAATCCTACTCGCCCTCACAAGCTGCTATTAGCATAACAGAGCTTTAGCATGACATTGATTGAAGCCAGTGCTTGCTGAATGCAGTATCAAAGCATAATTTGCCAGAAATCAAATCTAATTTACAGTGTACCATATTAAAATTTCTCAAAACACTGTTTCAAGAAAACTGTCCTAAGCCTCTAATCTTAATTCTTCTTCTTTATATTCTTGTCTAGTTCTCTGGAATTCAGGCAATATACTTTATTTTAGAGCCACTGTCTTTGACTTGCGCATGTCAATTAAACAAGAGTTTTTCCACTCCATTTCCCCAACCCCGTTAATGTTACAGCTGAAACAGTGAAGGGTATTTGGTTGATGGGCAAAACACTTCGTTTATTACATCACAACAGGTTCTTTGGACAGGTTTCCTAATGTGTTGGGTTTTTAGGTAAGTGCAACAATGTGTTATAGCAGTGCCTGCTAGGGCTGAAATGAGTTTATCTGATTAACATTTGTTTTAAGGCTTTAAAACTTATGGTCCAATGGCCAGGGCACTGAAGGGGGAGCTGAGAGACCAAGCTTCTGGTCCCAGCTCTGCCACTGACCTGCTGATATTAAGCAAGTCACTTAACTGCTCTGTCCCTCGGTTGCCTAATCTGTAAAATGGGAATAACAGTGACTACCCATCTTTGGAAACTGCTTCTATATCTGTCCCCTTTCCAATAAGTTCAAAAAAGCCCTAGAGTCATCTGAAAGAGGACAAGGTTGAACCAGTCCCTGCTTTAAGGCACACCCTGCACTCTGTAAAAGTAGTAGTGCTACCACTTTGGTGCCCTGAAGGTGACACTCCACCAGAATTCCTCCTGTTGTAAGTGCTAAATTTTATTATCGAGTCTCAATTATGGTTGGGCAGCCTGGCTTGGTAGGTAAATCTGTTCTAGTATAGTGAAGTCATGGTTTTCATCCGGTGAACACCATTAAAATCCAAAGTTCCCTATTAACAGAGCTGCAGTTCCACACTGCAGTGCATTGGCACAAATTGGGATACTCTTTGATTTCCCTATAAAAAGATCCATCACATCCTGTAGAGAGGTTACCCTGTATAGGGACATTGGAAAAGTAAGGTTTAGTCATTTTAGATGCTTTTCTTATGTTCCCTAAAAGTATAGTATAAAATAGATTAGCTAAAAGTTGACTGGAGGGGATGGTTTTGTGCTCTAATGACGAGTACCAGATCAAGGCATAGATACTATAGGCCAACTCCTGATGTCATATGATTACCTCAAAACCTCATCATTTATTTATTGATATTTTTAAATTATATTTCTAGCCCTCATAACTGCAGAGAAAAGCTTGGAAACGTGAGCATAATCAGTGCAACAATGTCTGCCTGAGTCTGCAGAAAGCCTGAAATGCTTGCCGTGAGGGTGTGAGCTGCCCTATTCATCTCAATGCATGACATGCTGCGGTGGCCTTTTCAGTACCACTCTAGAGAGGACTTTGTTTATGGCTCAATAAGAATAGCACAGAAACCCCACCCCTCCCATTCAAGCAGGTACCCCAGCAGCAGGGGTGTAAATACTAACCCCCATCTCCCACAATTAGCACCCCGCCACTCATTAATGAAGACAAGCCCTTTGCTTCTTCCAAGGGTTGGGGGACTTCTTCTGATGCTCCTGGAGATGAAAGTCCACAATGATGTGTGAGGGTGTTTCAGATTAATCTGGAAAAACCTGCCTGTGGTGTGTAGACATTATGGCACTTTTTGTAGAGCGAGGGTTTGCTTTCCCTGGCTATTCATCAGGTTGCTGCTCTTGCACCCTGAAATCATTGCATGAATGTGCATTGGGTTGAGAGAAGTATGGTGGAGAGAGAATCATGCTGCAACTAAGGGCTCTAGAAGGCTGTAAGCTGAGTTGAGAGTCTAGGGGCTGTACACCAAAACAGTACCATCGCTGTCAATACAGAGGCCACTCATAGATGACTGATGGAAGTTGAGGGAAATTCTAAGGCACAGCCTCAATCTCTCCCTCTACCCCTTTCGAATAGCTAGCAACTTGCTGGGCACTAACAGGATACGCAAACTGCATTCCTCAGTGGGAGCTGGAAAAGTCACACTCAGGAGTATGAGAGAGAAGGGGAGGCTCCTTATGCAGCACCCAGCACATAGACAGAGCAACTGGCAATATTTGAAGTGTGTTCGAGGATCCTTTGAGAGAGACCCTTTGGAAATGTAAAATACTGTGAATCCAATCATAAAATGCCTAAGGAACACCAGTTATTTTCAAAGTGGGGAGATTTTGCTTGCCATGCATTTTAAGTGTGTCACTTCCTTTATTCCCCCATGCTTATCATTCCTAAATTCAGCTGCCGTGTTTCCACCTTCCTCCTCCATTCTATCTTCATCACCTCCCATCTCCACATCATCGTTTCTCTTTCACTCGTTTCCTCTCCACTCCTTTCACCAGCCCTTCCTCCTCTTCCTATGCTCCCCTTTCCCCTGGTAAATTCACACTACACTGCTCCATTCCCTTCAACTGCTCACTTCTGACATTTCCCCTGGTCTTGGTCTTCCATGTATCTCCTCCCACACCACCAACTGCAGCCCTCCCTGCCAACTCTCACATCTCTTTGGCATCACAGTCTTCCCCTTGTCCCTTCTTTCCCCATTTACTCTCCCCTCTCCTCTTTCTGTTCTGTCTGGGATGCCTGCTCCTTCTCAACATAGATCACTGCCATCCACAGACTTTTAGCTCCTGCTGCCTTCATCTCCTTGCACTCATTGAAACCTGGACAATATCTCACACTGCCACTCTCCTTCATAGCTACTTCTCCTTCCCACACACATTCTGCTCCCACTCATCCCTAAAGAACCATAGGGGAGGCATTGGACTTCTCCTCTCCTGCCTCTGTCATTTCCAGACCCCTCCCTTCCCATTCATTTTTAAAAGTGTGATGAGAGGGACTGAAAAGGATGTTGGGGACATGCCAGTTCCATACCCTGGGGCTCACCACAACAAAGTACAGTTGCCTCTAGATTTAAGGCACAACAGTGAGCTCTCTAAAGTGCAGATGGTATGGGAGTATCAGTATTGGTCCAGGGGAGGCTTGAGAACAAGGTTAGAACATAACCAGCTTGTGCACCATAAAGTGCCATTTGTTGCCCCTCAGCTTTTATTGACATCAGAGCTTAAACAAATATGTGTGATTGTAATGCTTTCCTTCTTACAGCTGATGGAGGTCATATATGGAGATGCTTTCTTTTCTCTCTCTCTCTTTTTTTTTTTGTATTTACTAATTGTGTATGTACTAATTAATGAATGTCCTCTGGCATGAAAATGCATCTACATAATGCTGTCTTTTCCCTTTGATATTATTCATCCATTCTTTGAGAAATCTCCCTGAATTTTACATCATTTTTTCCTTACATTGTAGCTCCCCCGCAGTTTGTGATAAGGCCACGAGACCAGATTGTAGCCCAGGGAAGAACAGTGACCTTTCCCTGTGAAACTAAAGGAAATCCCCAGCCTGCTGTTTTTTGGCAAAAGGAAGGCAGCCAGGTGAGTCTAAACCCTTCATCTGAACACTTATCTCTTTTTTTGAAATTGCACATTATTCAGTATTTTAAGTCACTTAATTAACTCACTGTCTTTCACCTGCTCTGGGCACCTTATAAAGAGATCTTGTCTGCTTCATGACACTCCATAAATGTCCTTTAATCATGTTGTTGTTGATGCACATTTGTATTGTGACGCGCCCAGAGGCCAACCAGGGTGGGGTCCCATTGTGCTAAGTGTTGTACAGACATACAGAAAATCCCAGTCTGGATCCCTAAAAAGTTTTCAGTCTGAAACACAAGACAACAGGTGGATGGGATAAATATGGTATGGAGCGAAGGAGACAGGGTAACAAAAATAAGAGGATGTACACAATTTTTAGCCAATCAGGGGCAGTAATTACAACAGGGCACCTGTGTTGTCATAATCAGGTAGTAATAGATCTAACTGCCTGATTTGCACTGACGTGTGCCACAGTGCATGCAAATGCAGGTTTTGAGCATGCAGCTGTTTGCCTCCATAAAACTGGCATGCACAATTTCCGAGACTCATTTTGGAAAAATTTCCCCTGAGTATTTAGTGTCATTTTAATGACTGAGTTTCTGACACCTCCCTGGGCCAATAATGATTTCCTTAGCTTTAGATTTGAATGTGGTGCTGTCACTGATAAATCTTTGTGTAAATTTCCAATGTTGTTGCTTTGCCAAGACTAGTTGTTTCAGAAAACAGGCTGTCTCACTGTCTGGATGGTTTTCCTTTTGGTGGGTAAAGTTTGGATGTTGCAAACCATGGCCCAGATTCTCTCCTGAACATGAGCTCTACTAAGGGCAGGAGAGGAGGGCATCAGGGAGCTGGCTGTTGTTACATCCATGTGAGATACATTGCACTGGTGGAATTCTCTGCTGCCCATTTGTGGATAGTTACTTGCACTTTGTGGTACCTGAATTGTACAAATGGCCTAGATCTAAATAGAGACTGTAGCCCTGGATGTTAATATAATTTTTCTCCTGGAGTCAACTGGATATATTTTCATCTGTTACCCTTCTCCCAGGTGGTTAATGGTAGTTAGAAGGACCAGATTCAATGTGTCATGAGTCCCTTTTGGAGAATATTAAAATTAACTTTAGCCCCCACCTAGAATTCTGGGGAAAATAAATAAATCCTCTTCCTGTTGCCCTAAGCAGGCGGAACTTCATCACCACCACCACCATCACCCCCAAGCACTCAGGTTATGTCTACAGTTACGGCAGCATGTACACTGCACTCCCACCTAGCACGGGTATAAATAGCAGTGTAGACGGCGAGGCATGGCTTAGGTAAATAAAGACATGCCAGAACCCTAGGGTATGTACCCTACGCAGTTCTTTTCACGCACAAGCAATATCTCCCCCATATACACTGTCCCACTGCATACACATTGCTGGAGCCTTTCCCCACTACAGGGAAGCTACACTCTATAGTGTGGATGCAGCCTGTTTTTCACTGTGGCATGTAGCTACACTTGTCCTACATGCTACCACCAAGGCATTATTTTCATAGGGACATAGATTCTTGGAAAATGCAGCAATCCAGTAATATTCAAATAAAGATTAAAGCAATCAGGAAACCTGCAGTGTAATCCATTCAAATCCCTCCCACCAGTCTCAGTGAATTCCCAGTAGCCCTAGGCAAGAGTTCTCTGATCACATCACTCCACCCACGACAAAACTTGCTCTTGGTTTGGGTCAGTGAATATTAGTAGCCCAGCATTCTCTGCAGATCTGTTTCTGGGCCTGTTAAAGCTGCTTGTCTAGTCCCACCATGAGCTGCCACCACCTGACCTCATTGAAGTCCCATCAGCTTATTCACCATCTAATTGTGCCTTTATAACAAGGAAGTGAGTTAAGAATGGAGAAAGTCTGCATCCTGTATAAAAGCTTATCTTCTTAGAATGTTAGAATGTGGGCTGGTATGGCTGTGCACCAAGGTGTCCAAAGACATCTTTATTACTGCACATATTAATTGAGGCCCCAGTTGTGCAGTCATAAGATCTACATGAGTGGAGCCTCGGACCTGTGCAAAGGTTTACCCACATGGAGCCACAATGAAATTAATGGAGTGCTGCATGGGGCGCAATGGTCCAATTACAGGATCAAGACCAGACTCAATATCCTATGTTCTCTGGGGTTGTGCAGCTACAGCAGTACATGCGTGTGCAATTGTTAAGTTGTTTAAGTTGATTCTTCACTCAATTTTATTAATTTGATTATGCGACATGTAAGGAAGCTCAGATCTAACCATCAAATACGTGGTTCTGATTCTTGCAAGGTGCAGGATTGTGGGCCTCACTAAGGAGCAAATTGTTCCAGGAGGAAAATATAATAGCATTTTGAAATTAAACCAGGAAATGCTGATGTGCTAGCAAACATTTCAAAAACCCTTCTTGTAGAGGGTTTTAATAACATGGTAATGTTTATGTAAAGTGGGCTTATAGTGTCACGCTTGAATCTAATAAAGTGGACATCCATCATGTTGTAATAAAGAGAAGAGCTTCTAATTAAAGTAGGGCATCATTTGCAGGATTAAAGTCATTTAGTGTAATTGAAAAGTGTTAATACTCTATTTTATCCTCTTCCGTTGGTATCACTTCAAGGGTAAAAACATTTTAAGGTGAAAATGTGTCTTCTGTCTTTAATTGAATGTTATTACCTACTGATTGTACCATGTTGAAGCTGTTTAATTACAAACCTGGAAAATTAATTACAATATTGAGAACCAGATCCCGTAGGGTTAGAATGTTCTTTTTTGGCAAATAAAGGCAACATAAAATTGATATCTTGATGTTTATAATCAAACCTTGAAACATAGCTCAATGTGATTCATTATACCCGCATGTTCTTAATTGAGCAACAATGAAACAACAAAGGTTAACCAGGTTAAAGTTACCATCCTAATATAAACTTTCCAGGTTTGAAATAAGACACTGTTCCATTAAATAGCAAAGTCTCCACTTACTATATTTTATCATCGAAATGAAGAGTACAATACCTTGGCCACACCTAAGGTTAACATGTGAGGACACTGTATCTCTGAATGTTTACTCCTTGCCATTTGGACTTGCAATGTTTTCTTTGTCTCCGAGGGAATGTCTACACTGCATTTAAAATCCTGTGGTTGGCACATGCCAGCTGACTTAGGCTCCCACGGTTCAGGCTAAGAGGCTATTTAATTGTGGTGTAGTCGTTCAGGTTCAGCCTGCAGCCCAAGATCAGGGACTCTTGCACCTTGCAGGTTCCTAGAGCCCAGGCTCCAGGCCAAGCCAGGATGTGTACGCTGCAATTAAACAGCCTCTTAGCCTGAGCCAGGCGGACCTGAGTCAGCTGGCATGGTTGGGACAGACACAGATTTTTAATTGCACTGTAGACATACCCTTTGTCAAGAAACTATCTTCCTTGCAATGCTGCTGTTAGTGTTTATTGTAATACTGTGTAGAGCTAGTCAAGCTAGCCCATTCCAGTGATTACAGGGAATTCTTCATCCTGGACCTGTTCCTCCATCCTGTTTCACTAAGCACAGCCAGCTGGAAGGGAGGGGAATAGTTCCCTCTGGAACAATCCTTGTGCCAACTTGTGCATCAACAGCTGATCCTTTGTGTTTGGTAGCCTTTCCCCCCAAAGCTTAACAGCAGCACTCCAATGAAATGCAGCAGCTTAAGGCAGTGAATTTACTCTTACTAGTCTCTAGTTCCTAAACACTGTGGGCAAAATTAATCCCCGGTGTAACTCCATTACAGTCAATGGACATAAAGCCATTGAAGTCAGTGGAGTTATGCCAGGGATGACTGTGGCCCTCTGTGGGCCAGCATGTCACCATTAGGCCTGAAAGAGCGAACAGTTTAACTGAATCCACTTACTTTATTTTAAATTCTTTTAAATTTACTCTGCGGTCAATTTATGGCAATTTATAATCCATGGGGTCTAATTCTCAAGGGTGCTGAGCCTCATCAATTCCCACTGAAGCGTAGAATTCACTGGGGCCCAAGGCCCTTCAGTATCTGGCCCATGCTGAAGAATCAAAGAAGGATGGTCACATAATCGGAAAATAATATTTTGAATGCAACAGTGAAAATTATTATAAACCCTGATTTGTACTACCTTGTGTTGCCGTCCACAAATCGTCAAGATGGATGATGAGTGGCTCCAAAACTCGGCCACATCAAAATTCTCACACAAGTGGGCTTTTATGCTCATTCTTCATTCAGCGCTTGCTTACACTACAGATCCTTGACCAGTATAGCTATTCCAGCAGAGCCCCCTAATGTAGACACAGCATAAGCCAGCAGAAAGAGTTCTGCTGGCATTGTTACACCACCTCCCTGAATGACATTAGCTAAACCGACAGAAGCACTTTTCTGTTGGCACAGTTGCATCTACACTGCCGATAAAGCCATGTCAGGTAGGAGGTATGATTTTTTCCAAAACTACTCAGCATTAGCCTAACCTTGCTCCCATGGAAGTCAATGGTAAAACTCCCAATAGCTCCATTTGGAACAGTTTTAGTCAACACTCAAAGCTTTTAAAAATCCCATCCTGCATATTAGGCAAACTTCGAAATCTTAACTGAACTTTTCCAAACTCCCATTATTAGAAAGCCAAACAAAACTACCTTACCCTAAAGTAGTGCTTTTCAAACTATGGAGCGGGCCTCTCAAAGGAGGCATGAGAATGTGAATGTGTCAAGCAAGGGGAGGCCTGATCTGTGAGCTATTTTTTCTGGCTGTCAGTCCCAGGTGGCTGGGGCTTGTGCAAAAGGGTCATGCACATCCAGGAGGTGGGGGGGATAGGATCCAGGGACAGCCAGAGCCCCACCGCACAACCCCCGGGGTGACAGCTGGATCCCAAGCACTAGCTGGCTCTGGCTCTCCTTCCCTCACCTGGTAGCAGCAGGACTCCAGCTGTCAGCGCTGGGGTGACAGAAGCAGCACAGAAGTAAGGGTGGCAATGGGGTGCTAAGTCTGCTGTGAAAAGTGATATTAGAAAATCACATTGCCACCCCCACTTCTGAGCTGCTGCCCGCACAGCACTACCTATACAGCTGAGTGGCCAGCCAGCAGCCGCTGGTTTCCACTCTCCCTTCAGAGCTGGGCAGCAGTATATATACTTGTGAGGGGCAGGGGGAGAACATAAGCAACTATAGACACAAAGAAGGGGGGCATAATCAAATAAGTGTGAGACCCACTGCCCTAGAGTAATGATCAATAGCTAACAGTAGTGTTGCTGCAGTGTTTGGGTACGTCACTGGTGTTAACAATTGTAATATTTTTATAGGGGTTGGTTCAGTGCTTGTTTTATTTAAGCTGGTTCATAAATCCATAAATCATGGTTCCATATCTCTTATGGAATTAGTTATTTCAGTCAGTTTTCCTCCTTTAGGTACTAACGTCTCATCATAACTCCTAAACCCTCTCTTTCACTAACCTGTCTTTCCCCAAGTGCTGTGTCTCACTCTTCTCAACCCTTCTTTCCTCGCATCAAAGCCACTGTCAAATGTTACCACTTTTCCCTGGAATATTTGTCCCCAGCTGCTAAAGCCCTGGTTCCTTGATTATCATTTTGAATTGATTACTGAATCTCCTCCACTCTATTTTCCCCAGTTCTCATCTCTCCCCCTCCAGTCCATTAAAAGGGCTTCAGCTAAAATAACCCACCCCCAATATAAATGTGCCACCCTCTCCTCAAAACTATCATCTCCTTGCCAATTTTCACATCAAATTTATACTCCTTGTCCTCACCTTCAAGGTTCCACACTGTCTGCCTCTTGTCTACGTCTCAGTTTTAATTTTCTTCTACTCCTCCTTTCACCTCCCATGCTCTGCCAATCCCTCTTTCTTTATGATCCTTTTGTGTCCTCCTGCCACTTCTGCTTCTATGCCTTGTTCATGCTGCCCCCTTTGCCAAACAATCTCACTCTGCTCTTTCAGATCACTACTCATAATTCATTCCTTTTAGATAGCTTTCTAATGTGCACTGTAGTGTTAGCTCTTCCTGATGTAACACCCAGCTATTTATGTTATTAAAATAAAGTTCAGAGTTACCAAGGTACATATGAAACAAAGTCAGAACTAATGAGATACATATGAAACAAATCACCCACATGTATTTGTTGAAATCTTCTTCCAAACCTCAACCCCTACTGGCAACACAATTGTCTGTCATAATTTCTCAGTGGTGCTGTGTCTAATTTAAACTGCAAGCTTCTCCAGGCAGGCAACATTATCTTATTATGTGTCTGTAAAGCCCTATGCACACCTGTGATATTATATAAACAGTAGTGTTTTTTTATTTGTGTTTTTGCATAATGCTTGTAAAGAAAATTATTGTGCCCTCGACTGAGGGAAAAGCAATGTTCTTGTATTTGCACTGATGTGATTTGAATTGTCTCTACAGAATCTACTCTTTCCAAACCAGCCTCTCCAGCCCAACAGTAGATATTCAGTATCACCAACAGGCGACCTCACTATTACTAACATTCAACGATCTGATGCAGGCTACTATATCTGTCAGGCACTGACGGTTGCTGGGAGCATTTTAGCAAAAGCTCAACTGGAAGTTACTGATGGTGAGAAATCAGGATTTTTTTTTAAACCAATAGCACCAAAGAATTAAAATATAATTTGTAAATATAGACATGTCAGATAATGTAATTCATATTGGCAAACATGTAGGATTCTACAAATTATGAATAATGCAAAAAAGGACCTTGGTGCAGAGTCTTCTCCATGAACACAAAAACATGGAATACAGGTTTGCACATTATATGAAATTTTGTACCTCTTTAAAACAATCAAAAGTGAAAAAGATACACCAGCTCAGAATATAATTTGTATTAAGGGACACTGTCCAATACAGTGGAACTGAAATTTAAGATGCTCGTATCCTAATCCAGAATGAGCAATGCATGGTTTTGTGGTAAAGCATTGAATAGCAACTCAGGAAAACTCAGTTCAATTCCCAGCTCCACAACAGACTTCTTGTGTTACCTTAGGGAAGTCACTTTGAGACATATTGTCATCTCATGAAAATTGGAATAACTCCATTTAAATCTATGGAGCTATGTCTGTGCATATCAACTGAGGATCCTGGCCCTTAGTTTCTTTGTCTCTCAAATCCCCATTTGTAAACAGGGGCCCGTAATATTTCCTTACCCTCACAGGAGTGTTTTAAGGATAATTAATATTTGTGCTGCGTTCCGATATTGCAGTGATAGGAATCTGACAGATTGACAAATACTACAACACAGTGTGATTTGTCACTAATCATTTCCACATTTTGTTTCAGGAAAATACCTTAAATGCATTCTTTCCTACATAGTACATATATCTCCTTTCATTTGAGCCCATGAATCCTGTTAACATCAGTATGAGTGCTGTACATGGATCTAGGGCAGAATAGTGCCTTTATATTACTAGAGAAAATGGAGCTGAAATTCCTATTTGCCTAGCAGGTCATCGCATTCCCAGGCCTTATTATTCCCTATCTTAACCGACTCATTAAATATCTCCTGACAGACTTTGATGAATTTTTGCCGTTAAAACTGTTGTTACATGCACAGATCCACTATTACAGCTCCCTCAGAGACCTGCCTACATCATGAAAGTTTGAAAAGATGTCTAATTCTGAATAATCTGGCTTTTCACAAAAGCATATTCATCGCAAGTGACAGGTAGAGAGGTTCAGACACACGCTATAGAGGTTTGAGCATGAATTTGATGCCTTTTTTTCTGTTGTTTTCCAAAAGCTGTCTATATTTCTATGACAAGGAAAGATAATTTCTTCCTTATCCTTGTATCTTTACAAGCACGCACTGCATTTCCTTAAAGTAGTTTCTAGGAGATTAAAGCCTAACCTTCGCTCTGTGACCTCTTTAAGTCTTCTCTTTCTCTTACTCTCTATGACAAAATGATGCATTTTCATACAATTCAAATTTACATGTAGATTAAAAGGTCATTTAAAATTAATGGAAAGGCAGTATTTTTTAATATCTGTCCACGGCGCTGTCTGATTCAATGCCATGGCTGTGATTGGAATAAATAGAACATACAAACATTGGCTGATAGGACATTGAGCTGTTAATGGTTGCACCTGCTGTTGCTGCAGAGATTTACTGCAACAGGGGCTGAAAGGAGCAAGTCAGGTTCAAGGGGATATCAGTGATGAAAAATTCTTCCTTTAGACAGAAAAGGCCTCTGGTCCTTCTTAATCTTTATTTATTTCTCTGTATGAAAAAAGAAATCATAATTGACCTCTTCTGCATCTGCATCAGCTTATGCAGCCAGTCAACAGAAAAAGCTCATTAAGGTGTCCATGGCAAAAAGCAAACTCAGCTTGAACTAATTACATTCAAAGGTACTTAGCATTCTACATTCCTTAAGAAAGCATTCAATGGTGCCTGTATAACTAAAGGAATGAAAAACCTGCATTCTTCAAATATCTCCCAGAACCTGAAAGTCAAGACACTCACTGTAATATAATACAAGATTATTTTATAGAAATATGAATTCATTATTGAGTTGAGGGGTAGATGAAGGTCATGAAGAATGTGCAAATAGAGTATTTTGCAATTGTGATTGTATAAATAAAGGTACCACTGTATCATAGATGCGTCTGACGAAGTGGGTATTCACCCACGAAAGCTTATGCTCCAATACGTCTGTTAGTCTATAAAGTTAGTCTTTGTCGCTTTTTACAGATCCAGACTATCACGGCTACCCCTCTGATACTAAATATTCTTTGTCAGCTCATGCTAAGTATAGGTTATAGAAGTTAATGTTTTTATCAGTAGAGAAATCTAATTTCAGGGTTTAAAAATATATTAAAATATAAACATTTCAAATATTAGCCATATATTTAAGCATTAGCTTTCCAGTTTTTGGCTGGTGATTTCAGTTTTACTTCATAGCCCAGAATTTTTCTGTTTGGTTAATGATTTAATAATAGTGGCAAGCCATCATTTTCATTTTGAACACAGTTTTGTTTGATCCCAGAGTAATTTGGATTCAATTGAAATTCCAATACAGAATGAAAACATATGTCATGTGCAGAAAAACAAGTGCTTAATTATACCATATATAGCAGTGTTTCAGTTGTTACATTTTTGCACTTAGACGTCTTCACTGGAAATATTTTTAACTCAAGTGTTCCTATGAGAAAAGATTACTTGCTGTGATGAAATGTGCTGAGTTGAGTGATAATTTTGCTGATTATGGACTGTGCTGAGAGCTTTCGATATATTTGAAATTCAAATCTTGTACTATCTTGAAAGATCATCACATAAATCCAGAGTCTAACTCACATCTAGAAAAATAACATCATTCAAAAAAAAAAAATGAGACAGTCTTTGCAATCTTTCAAAAGCAAAGGTAAGCATGCAGCTCAGAGTCTTGTAACAGCAGGTCATGCAAATAAACTAAAAGCTTCCATTTAACTGTGTGTCTGTGTGATATAAAGAGAATAATTCACAATTAGTAATTTATTCCATAAATTTAGCCTCATTTTTGTGCACAGAATATTCAGAAGTAAATCTCAATTTCCCCTAATCAATTCATTATTCATAATTATTGATTGATCTTTTTGGCCACTGTGTATGTTTTTTTACTCTATGGATTAGTCACAAATAGTTCTCTGTGAGTATCCAGCTCTCTCACTTGAAATTCAAGTTGTATTGCTTAGTTGTGACTAGTCAGATAAGGCACATGATCTTGTTTCCATCACTAGATTACATGCATATGTGAATGCTTGCAGATACTAATTTTAAATTCAGTTTTCATGAATGTGTGCACATACGACTTTGAAGTTCACTTTTCGTGAATATTCATACCAGTATAGCTCAATCACACACGTTTGTAGAAAATGAACACAAAAGGGTTTGTGCTTGGACAAAACAAATTCACCTAAAAATTAGAGCAACCATTCATGGATTTTTTACCGTATTTGTCCATCTTTGAGATAGATAGACCCTCAGACATATACAAACATCTTTCCAAAGCACTGCTCAAGTGTTGGTTCCTGATTCACTGAGAGACCTATATCATGGGAATCCTGTTTATATATTTAAATAACTGACAAAAACAGGAGAATTTAGAAACATTTTACAGAAGATTTACAAGTCATAGAAGTGAAGACAATACAGTTGTTCACAGATCACTGGAAATCCTAAGTGTTCATTTAACCTTTAGCCTTAGTGTCATGGAAACCTGTAGTAGTCTTTCACCCATAACACCCTTGAAAATGAAGATTCCTTCTGGCCAGGAGACTTTCAATTACTTTATTGATCAAACCCATTTAAAAGATTATGAGCTACTCATTTGGGCAGTAAAAAAACTAATTAGATGCCAAAGAGCAATATCTAAAAAACAATAAGCTTTTAAAATACCTAGATTGCTACCCATAAAACAAGGCAATGAGTTGCTACAAATAACTAAAGACATATAGTTCTCAACCTAAGCAATTATATGTTTTCATTCTTTTAATCTATACCTACTCACCTAAAAAACTGAAAACTCATTGATCTGCATTAAATGTAAATGAAAACTTATGTGGCCTAGTTGTCACCTGGATATATTTTTGCTGTAGGTATAGTACTTTGATGGGCCATACACACATTTCCGTAATTACAGCATAAAATTGAGATTGAGTTTTTATTTCTTAAAATGGCGGGGCAGTGCTCTCTCTTCAACAGTTGTGTGTAACTGTGCTTAACCCTAACGAGATGTAAATATGTGTTTTGAGGTGAAAATACATCCCATTGTGTTTTTCTTGTGTCCTACTGGTACCTGTGTCATCGCTGAATTCAGTGTATGGTATTTCAGAATTTCCAAGGCAGTTTTCATTTCCTGTGACAAATGTTCTAAATTAGCTTTCAATGCACATTTTAAATTTCTAGTTACAATAAGTTTGTTGAAATCACATCCCAAGGTATTATTACAGCAAGTAGATTCATCAGCCTTATTTCCCAGATTAAGAGAAGGTTTTAGGGTTGGTGCGATGTTACAGTTCCAAAAACAAACATTTTGAATAAAAAAACAAATGCTTACATTAGCCCTCCTCTTTCCTATATATTAAACAGTGTACCGAAAGCACTTTGGAGCCTTGACAATGCTGTGGGCTCATGTCTTGAATAGTTCAACGCAATGCAAGCCACATTTCTTTAAGACGCACTTAAATTTATTGTGGTTTCATTCAAAAGCATGTATGTATACTAAATACATTGGGCCAGATCCTCAGCTGGAGTAAACTGATGTAACTCAATTGACATCAGTTGAGCTATGTGAACCTACACTAGCTCAGGAGCTAATCCTGTTTATCAGAATACTTTCATTCAGATGCCAGACATACTGTTCAGAGATTTAAAGTTATAACAGTATAAAAGCTAAACATCTGAGAATTGTTTCTCAATTCTGTTAGACTGCTGTTATGATGGTATAACTCCATTTCCATTAATGAAGAATCCAGCCCCTTGTTTATTTTACTCTCTCTCTCCATAAACAACTCTTATAGAAACAACAAAGCTATGTTTTTCTCCTTCACAGATGGCACAGAATAGGTTCAACAGAATTATTTCTGAAAAAAATTCTTGCAAGAAAATTTAACATGAGCATTTACCTCATCTTCACGATATCCCACTGGTAGCAGAATAAGGCTCAGGTGCAGCTAGGCACTCACTAGTTAAAAATCTTTTATGAACTATTTTAAGCATGCAAATGTAAAATATTAGGAGAATAATAACAGAGTTCATGGTTTCAAAAGGTGATAACATGATTTGATAGGTAAACACACAGCTTGATTAAGTCTGAACTGTTCCTCACTGAAGAGCATGATGCAATCAGTTAGATCAGTTAGGGAAAGATTTTGTGTTGTTATTAAATGTTATTTCCCAATTATGAACATTTGCACATTGAACATGAATGGGAAACATGATCAAATGCACACTTTTAACTAACCGTTATGGTTGGTAGATAACTGTCTTAGCTTTTATCTAAGGCCCTGATTCAGGAGACCATCTGTTTTCAGGAAAGCATTTAAAAATATGCTTAACTTTGATGCCAATGAGATTGAAACACCTGCTTAAACTTAAGCATGTGCTCTATGGTGCTGGAATAATTTGTATAGTGGGGGTGCTGAGAGCCATTGAATCAAAATGTAAACCCTATATTATGATATAAACCACTTTAAGCCAAAAGGCTCTGCCGCTATAGGCACCATCTTTCTGAGTTACCCGGGTGTGCTCAACCCCCCACTCTGCCCCAGGCCCTGCCCTCATTCCACCCTTTCCCCTAAGCCCTTACCCTGCCTCACCTCTTCCCATCCCTGCTCTGCCCTGCCCCGCCTCTTCCCGCCCTCTCTCCACCCCCCTCTCTTGAGTTCCCTCACTCCACTCCCAGCCCCCAGTGCCTCCTACCCACCGCTGAACAGGTGATTGCTGCGGGTGGGAGGCACTGGGAGGGAGGGGGAGGAACTGATGCGGGGAGGTTGCTGGTGGATGTTGAGCACCCACTAGTTTTTTTCCATGGGTGTTCTAGCCTCGGAGCACTCATGCAGTCAGCACCTAGGGCTGCTGCACCCCCAGTATCTCTAGTTCCAGCACCTATGAATGTGCTTGAGTACTTTTTAGCTAATCTTAAGCAATGCCTACACTGCAATAAAAACCACCCACAGCTGGCCTGTGTCTGGTTACTCCTGCTTGCAGGGCTCAGGCTGCAGGGCTCTAAAATAGCAGTGTAGATGTCTGGGCTCTGGGACCCTCCCCCTCGCTGCGTCCCAGAGCTCAGGCTCGAGCCTGAATGTCTACACTGCAATTTGCATCAGCTGACGTGGGCCAGCCATGGGTGTTTTATTGCAGAGTAGACATACCCTTACGCAAATAAATGTGATAATCTTTCAATGTTTGTTAATAGCAAACTCACATCTAGGTACCATTTTATTGTAACTAAGGACAACCCTTTTAAATATGTCAATCAAACATCTCATTTGTTGGTGCATGAATGCATAGTGAGCATTGCAGAAATTAGCATTTTCAACCTCCCTGGATATCATATAGGATTTTCTTAAAATCTGTAGTCTGTTATAGACTCATAGACTTTAAGGTCAGAAGGGACCATTATGATCATCTGGTCTGACCTCCTGCACAATACCAGATACTAACTGCTAAACATGATTTTTAAAAGTAGAGAGGTTCAGTAATTGTTGTGTTTTCATTTAGTTTTGACAGATAGGCCTCCACCCATCATTCTCCAAGGTCCAGCCAATCAGACGTTGGCAGTAGATGGGACAGCTTTGTTGAAATGTAAGGCCACTGGCGACCCACTTCCTGTTATTAGCTGGTTAAAGGAAGGATTCACGTTCCTGGGCAGAGATCCTAGAACATCAATACAGGAGCAGGGGACCTTGCAGATTAAAAGTCTACGCGTGAGTACTGATACGAATGAATCTTTGTTGGGACTGGGTCATTACTGAGCTGGTGAGGAGCCCCCATCAAACAGTTAGGCATCCTTATCTTCAAAGTTGACATGTCCCTCCATTTAGAATAATGTCTTTCACCAGCAAGCTTTCATTGAGCAAAATTCTCTGCAAGAGAAATAAAAAAGGGAGATATGATTTAACGTTGCTGTAGAGGGTTCAGGTAACACATTAGGATACAGACAAAATGTGTTAGAACATAGTACCCAGCAGTAGGGGCTGGTCAAGCTTCACTCCATGCAGGAGATGGGAGGGAGGACTAGTCACCATCTCCATCTCATTTGATCCTGAGGCTGGATGCCAGTTCATTCAAAGTTGCAAGTCAGAGCAGCCTCATTTGTTCCAGCTGATAATTGTCTCCCTGGAGGTGTTACCGCAGCCAGGGATTCCTAGGCTGCAGCCGGGCTTTGGCTACTCCCTCCCCTACCAGATCCACTACATGAGGGCCTGGGAGAAGGAGATACCCTGCAGCTGGCTACGCTGGTTCTGTCCTATGTGTATTGGTGTTTCCCCTGCTGCTTGGTTAGGGTAATATTTCATCCCTCTTTGGCACAGGGCATGGAACACTGTCTGGCCAGTGTGGTTTTGAGGTATATGAAAATCAGATGCCCTGAATTTTAGAAGGGAGAAGAGACAAAATGAAAAGTTGTCAATATGAAATTTGATCTGAAATGAAATTCTGGTTCCCTTGATCACCTCTCGTCAAACATTTTAAATGACTTTTTATCTAAAATAAAAAAAAAATAAAAACACTATATGTTTGAAGCATGTTTATTTTCCAAAGGGGATTTAGAATTTAATAAATAGGCCATTTTCTTATATAATTGGGTCCATTCCTGCAGCCTGTAGTCATGCCTGTGATCCTTACACATGCAGATTGGCACTCCTTTCTTAAATAAATCTGCTGTTTACAAGGCTTTATAAGAAAGCAAAAATAAAACAAAACAAAATAAATAACCCTGAATGAAGTGACAGAGTGTAGCTTTGTGTGCATACACAGGCTCAATTCTGGAATCAGATACATGTGGTGGATCTAAGTTATGCCAGTTGCAGTGGTCCCAGCATGTACCGTGTGTTCCAACCTGTTCCTTCCCCACTCGGGGAATGCCCTCTATGGGAAGCGATAGGAGCCAGGTGGCATGGGGTAATCCTCAGTCGCTCATTTAAAGTAGCTTTCTGGCTACTTTATTCTGCTGTGCAGATCACGGATAGAGGATTGCTTCTTTGATATATCTATACTCTCACAGAGTGGTTGGCATTCAAAAGGCAAAATTTACCAACAATTTAACATATTGATATCTGAGATAACACTATTATGTCTTATTTAGAGTACAAACAAAATCTGCTGTATCTTGTTGGTAAATGTTATCTTGCTAATGACAACCTTTGTGTAGATGTATGTATTTATGTATAATATATAAAGTATAGAGATACTCATTATAGCTATCCAAATATATAATACATACGGTGCAGGAAGTAACTATAGTTATATTATACATTAATTGTTTAAAAATAATTTCAGGAAATATTTAATTTCATCAGCACTAATGCTTATACTTAGTTTTATCATGAAAAAAAAAGATAATCTGCAGAACTATAAAGAACAAGAAAAGAGCAGCCGTTTAGTTTTCTGCCAACATCTCATCAGTGATCGTAAATGAATTGTTAACCTCCTTGGAACAAAATGGAATTTATTAAAAAATTTATGCTAGCTTTCCTTGAGTAAACAATTTATCCTCCCTCTCTGGGCTAAAGGCGGGCTTGGGCCATGAAGGTTAATGCATTTTTACTGTAGAGCTGGATTAAACAGTGCGGTTGAATAGTCAAGATTCCCCAGTAGTGTTAGAAAGCAGCAATTAAAGGTGGGAGCTTGGTGATTTCAAACAAACTTTCAGAGCATTGATGATGGGCTTCTGTGGAGTGTCCATGAGGCAGAAGCTCATGGGATGCCTGCCTGCATGCAGTTATACAAACAGTAAAATACTTGTTGAATCGTGCCAGCACATTAATGTCTTTGTTAGAGGCACATGATCTGTAACGGAGAAAAGAAATACTAGCAGGGGGAAGGAAAATCTGGCATTAAGTGTGACTTTAAAAGACATGGAGCTTTTATTGATCCTTGAGAGGCTCATTCTTTAATACCCATTTTCCTTTAAGGCTCAGAAAGATACACCTTAAACCTTCTCAGTGCAGTAGCATGCATTATTTGAATCAGACACACCAGGAAGAAAGACTCAACACCATAAATTGGTTTAAACTACGGTTGCCGATTAATTGCAGTTAACTCATGCAATTAACAAAAAAAAATTGATCATAATTAAAAAATTAATCATAATTAATCACAGTTTTAATTGCACTGTTGAACAATAGAATCCCAATTGAAATTTATTAAATATTTTTGGATGTTTTTCTACTTTTTCAAATATATTGACTTGAATTACTGCACAGAATACAAAGTGTACACTGCTCACTTTCTGTTATTATTGATTACAAATATTTGCACTGTAAAAATGATAAACAAAAGAAATAGTATTTTTCAATTTACCTCATACAAGTGCTGTAGTGCAATCTCTTTATTGTGAAAATGCAACTTACAAATGTAGATATTTTTTGTTATATAATTGCACTAAAAAGCAAGAGTGTAAAACTTTATAGCGTACAAGTCCACTGAGTCCTACTATTTGTTCAGCCAACTGCTAAGACAAACAAGTTTGTTTACATTTACAGGAGATAATGCTGCCTATTTCTTATTTACAATGCCATCTGAAAGTGAGAACAGGTGTGTTCGCATGGCACTTTTGTAACTGGCATTGCAATGTATTTACGTGCCAACTATGATAAATATTTGTATGTCACTTCATGGTTCAACCACCATTCCAGAGGACATGCTTCCATGCTGATGATGCTCATTAAAAAAATGTATGTGTTAATTAAGTTTGTGACTGAACTCCTTGGGGGAGAACTGTATGTCTCCTGATCTGTTTTACCCCCATTCTGCCATATATTTCATGTTATTGTAGTATCGGATGCTGACCCAGCACATGTTAGATTTAAGAACACTTTCACTGCGGATTTGACAAAACACAAAGACGGTACCAATGTGAGATTTCTAAAGATAGATACAGCACTTGACCCAAGGTTTAAGAATCTGAAATGCCTTCCAAATCTGAGAGGGACGACGTGTGGAGCATGCTTTCAGATGTCTTAAAAGAGCAACACTCCAGTGCGGAAACTATAGAACCTGAAGCACCCAAAAAGAAAATCCACCTTCTGCTTGTGGCATCTAAGTCATGATGATGAAAATGAACATGTGATGATCCGCACTGTTTTGGATCGTCATCGAGCAGAACACATCATCAGAATGGATGCATGTCTTCTGGAATGTTGGTTGACATGAAGGGACATATGAATCTTTAGTACATCTGGCATATAAATATCTTGCAATGCTGGCAATGACAGTAGCATGCAAATGCCTTTTCTCACTTTCAGGAGACATTGCAAACAAGAAGCGGGCAGCATTTTCTCCTGTCAATGTAAATAAATTTGTTTGTCTGAGCGATCTGAACAAGAAGCAGGACTGAGTGGACTTGTAGACTCTAAACTTTACATTGTTTTATTTTTGAATGCAGTTTTTTTGGTACATAATTCTACATTTGTAAGTTCAACTTTCATGATAAAGAGATTGCACTACAGTACTTGTAATGTGGGTATTGAAAATTACTATTTCTTTTGTTTTTTTACAGTGCAAATATTTGTAATAAAAATAAATATAAAGTGAGCACTGTACACTTTTTATTCTGCGTTCTAGTTGAAATCAATATATTTAAAAATGTAGAAAACATCAAAAATATTTAAATAAATGGTATTCTATTATTGTTTAATAGCGCGATTAATTGCAATTAATTTTTTTAATCGCTTGACAGCCCTAGTTTACATGGGAAGCTGCAACTTTTATGAATTAAAGTCTTCTGCTAAGGCTACCACAGCAACAAGGAGTCCAGTCCAAACTGAAGTCCTTTAGACAGGACCAATCTCAGGGCAGGCTACAATTAGCTCCCCTTCACCATAACCAACCAATAGAGATTTTAGCATCTTACCAAAATAATTGTCACTGCCCTTATTGCATACAAGGGTTCACTGTATATGTCGAGGTAGCTCATTGCAGTACATCTAATGGGTATGGTCCTTCTCCTTAGCTCAATGCTGACATTTACTCTGGAGCCCCTACATCACCTTGCCCATGCTTAATAACACCCACACTGGACCCCAGGCCAAAGTTGTGATAAACCTTAAATGTGAATCTACACAATTCCCCTATGTGCCAAGTATCCCGGTTGCTGTGAGGAAGTGGAAAACAATCCCATACCCATGTCAATGGTGACAGGAAAATTCCTTCTCTGCTCCAAAAAAGCCACTTGCTTATTATTCATAGCTTGCTCAGAAACCCAGTGTTAACCAGGGAAAGGAGGGAAAGTGCTTAATAACGATCATAATCCATCCATATATTCAGATTTTCACTTGTCTCCCTTCATGTCCTTAAAAGCAGCCAGTTGGCCGCAGTCATTGGGAGGGGGTGGCTGATCCACAAACTATGTAGAACAGGGGTGGGCAAACCTTTTGGCCTGAGGGCCACATTGGGTTTCTGAAATTGTATGGAGGGCCTGTTAAGGGAGGCTGTGCCTCCCCAAACAGCCAGGTGTGGCCCAGCCCCTACCCCCTATCTGACCCCCTCTGCTTCTTGCCCCCTGATGGCCCCCCCAGGACTCCTTCCCCATCCAACCCCCCCATTCCCTGACAGCCCCCCGGGACCCCTGCCCCATCACCCTCGGAACCCCTTTCCACCCTCCCACCGCCCAATCCCACTCCTCCTCTCATTCCTGACTGCCCCCCGGAACACCTACCCCATCCAACCACCCTATCTCTCTGTCCCCTGACCACCCCGGAACCCCTGCCCTGACTGCCCCCCGCTGCCCCAGCTACCCCCGACTGTCCCCAGGACCCCTGCCCCCATTCAACCCCTCTGTTCCCTACCCTCTGACTGCCCTGCCCCCATCCACACCCCTGACCACCACCCGAACTCCCCTGCCCTCTATCCAACCCCCCCCCTTGCTCCCTGCCCCCGTATCGCGCTGCTTGGAGCACTGGTGGCTGGCGGCACTACAGCCGCGCTGCCCAGAGCACCAGGACAGGCCATGGCAACTGGTTCACATTTTGAATATTTCAGCTTTTATCAGAGAGCCTTTCTGAGTCAAGGCAGCTGCATCTTCTTAAAATTCGGGCCATGCTTATACAAATCTACTAAACAGTTACATCACTAATTACCTGTCGTGCCCTGTCCATAACAATAGTATACTGCAGTGATAATGTGTCAGAAGCAGAAAGTGCCAACACAATTCAAACATGATAAACTTCAAAATCAATTAAAATATATATCAGCAGATATTGTAAAGAGCATCTTGCTGATTTGCCTCAACAGCCATCTGGAAAATCAAGCTATGAGCACATTGATTTCAGTTCCAGTTTAATATAGTTCAGAGCACACACATACTATTCCCTTACAGTCCAATAAACCATTTTGGATTTAGCCGTATATCCATTGAGATGTTCCAGTGCAGTCGTCCCCCAGTGAATATAATTCTTCTCTCATATCATCAGAGTCAGCACTCTCCCCACTTCATTTCCGTCTCTAGGCTAACATGCTTTTCACACAGCAGTTTGGGGGCTTCTGAGTAGACTACACACTGTTGGCCAACTGTGGTATTCCATTGATCTCAATCGATTTCCCCAGACCAGTCTCATTCATAGCATCCCTTAGCCTTCAAATAACAAAATATCAGGGGAAATCAGTCAGTGTGATGGAAAAAAAAATAAAAAGAAGTGGGGGAAATAACTCTAATAGTGTCAATGTGACCACAAACAATTTCCCCAAATAAACTCTGCATATCTGGATCATTTATGTGAATATAATGCTTTTCATCCCAAAACACGTCTCAAACCCCAGACGTACAGCGCCACTGAAATGCACATACAGCATCACTGAAACCCCTCTGGTGTGGAAGGCAGCTGCTAGCTCATCAACAGGCTCACTCCACTCTGCATAAAAGTGGAGAGGGAAGAGGGAATTTTGGCCTAGGCCACTGACCCAGCCTTACCCTTTAGAAAATGTTATGCATGAGGACTTTAATATCCATACTAATTAGACAGGACTGATTTTAAAGTCTCATCTAAAAAGACCCATACATGATAAACTGCATAGTAATACTTCCTCTACAACAGAAGAATAAAAGGAGGTGAGACAACCCTGCTGGGATTGGAAACTGTAAATCAAGGCAGGGATTATGAAACTGAAGCTTAATCTCCTCTGAGAAGTGAAATCTGTACCCATTTCACAATTTAGACACACTTTAAATTATAATTTCAGTCACATCTATGTTATGTTATATTTTTACTGGAATTCACCTGGATCTTCCTTCATATATTAAAAAACATTGGTGACATGTTTTAAATTAACCATTCTGTAATGCCCATGCCCTGTACCAATGACATTAACAATATGAGAATTAGAATAATGGGCGTGGGGGAGAAAAGAGAGTGCAACTGTTAAGAGTAAGTAATCTTATTACAGTTCGCTAAAAGTAAGCCACCATTAAATGATTATTTGAGAAATGTCTGGTGTCCTTTAGTGATGTACAATGTAGGTTAAGTCCTTCTTATTTTACATCAAGAAATATTCAGAAAAAAATTGAGAGGATTGTGTCACCTGATGTTAAAGGTTTGTCAAAAATTACCATTTTTGTATGACTAGATATCTGACACTGGCACTTACACATGTGTGGCCACAAGTTCAAGTGGGGAGACATCCTGGAGCGCTGTGCTAGAGGTGACAGGTAAGTCATGTCAGAGGCTTGTCATTCTCTTGGCTTGTGTTCACTGTATCATAGCAGATGTGTTTTAAAGGGAACCAGGATTGAGACTACTATATTTTTTGGTAGAAAGGCTGGATATCTTCATGCGCCTTAGATTTTGGTATTATTATCTCTAAATCTCCATTGATAGTACAACCAGTTGTATTAGTATCAAGGTACGTTGGAGAGCTATATCTAGTCTCAAGTGGAGTATCAACAAACTAACTGTTTCCATGCAGGAAGGCCCTTATGGCCATGAAGAATCCCACTGAAGTCACTGGGGCTTCATGTGGGGTGAAAGACTCTACCTAATTGGAGATCCTTTTGTAGGATTGGGAGCTTTCTCATGCCTTCTATTGACTGATGTGTTGACATTTTAGGTGAATCTATTCCAGCTATTAAAAAATAAATAAAGTAGACTAGGCTGTCTGCCTCCTCCCCTCCTTTTTCTTTTATTGTTGTTGCTTTCTTTGGTTTGTTTTATGAGCAAAAGCTTCTATAAAGACCGACAGCCAATCATCCAGTAACATAAGCCTCTAAATGTAAACCTGACTCTCTGTTGTTATTGTTAAGTTAGGTCAGTAAGCACTGGGGCCATTGTGCTGACTATCGTAAATTATTTGTATAATTTTTTATTTTTGCTCCCCTTTTTTAAAATCAAATTGTTCAGTCAAGGATAAAAGTTAACTATTTTTTTATTTACCCCTTACAGAGTCTGGTGGAGCAACAATCAGTAAAAATTATGATTTGAATGATCTTCCTGGGCCACCATCCAAACCCCAGGTCACTGATGTTACTAAGAACAGTGTCACCTTGTCCTGGCAGCCAGGCACCCCTGGAAGCTTACCAGCTAGTGCATATATCATTGAGGCTTTTAGGTATGTGAAAATTTCTACTTCTAATCTCTTTCCTTTCTAATTTTGTTTTAACCCTAGTGTTAACTATGCTCCTGGTATGATGGTACCTGTGTGGACATCTGCAAATTCAATTAACTCACTAAAGGCCTTATCTTTGATGGCATGGAGTTCATTCTTAATCTTCAAGAATTTCTCCTTTTTATTATTAACCACCTATTTCTTAATAGAACTTTTAGACAAGCACTAGACTATTTCTTCAGGTCAGCAAAAGTATAGCTTGACTATGCATTCACTCATCTGTTACTTTTTTCTTAATCTCTGAAGAGGGATAGCTCAGTGGTTTCAGCATTGGCCTGCTAAGCCCAGGGTTGTAATTTCAGTTCTTGAGGAGGCCACTTAGGGGTCTGGGGCAAAATCAGAACTTGGTTCTGCTAGTGAAGGTAGGTGGCTGTACTCAATGACTTTTCAAGGTCTCTTCCAGTTCTAGGAGATAGGATATCTCCATTATTATTATTTTTAATCCTGATCATCACTGAGGGTTTCAAATGAGAATGTTGACATTCAAATTGGACAGCGTGAGAGGAGGTAGTTTAATTAGGGTTGGGCAACACAGATTTAAAAAAAAAAAGTTAATAATAGAATTCCCTAAACCTTGAACATGTTGGGATGTTTAGTCTTAAAGCAGAACCTAAAAACAAAAACAAACAAACAAACAAAAACACCTTTTGAAATTCTAGTATGTGTATACCACATGGAATAAAATATATCATTTAAAAAACAAACATCTGATCATTTAGAGCTTGATCCTACAAGTCTGAAGTCGATCAGAGCTGAGGAGCTGAGCACCTCACAGGTGTGCACAGTATTTTGCAGGACTGAGCCCTTAGGTCACAATTCAGCAAGTTACTTAAATCAATGGGTTACTTGTGTGCTTCAAATTAGGGTGATGTTTAAGGATCTTCCTGAATCAGAGTCTTAAAGTGAAAGAAAAGGAGTAAATATATTTTTCCTTTTAGTTAGCATGGTAGTCTATGGTCATCTACAATATGTACAGTAACAGCTCAAAAGGCTACAATGATGACTACTCATCCTTCTACATAAATATCTATGTACCATTTCTAAAATATGCAAATAATTGTTTTCCGTAAAAATGGTAACTTCCAGTATGTCTTTTGACTCATATGAAAATAGTGACTACCTTTAATAAGCCCAAATGGAAAAGACAGAAAAACTTTCTAATGAATAATATACAACCGACAGCTATGAAATGAAATCCTCTCTTTATACTTAGCAAAAGTTTCCATTTGTCTTTACATAAGCTGCAGTGACATCTCACTGATGACTCTAAAAATCACCATATATTCATAGGGAGCTGTTTTTAACAATCACACTTGAGATCATTACAGATGCAAGTGCTATATTCTGTTTATAGGACAGTCCAGCTGAAAACATAAGCACAGGAAAATATATTCATGCATATTTAATTTACAGTTGTGTTTTTGAAAGAGTCAAAAGTAATTTTACATATGGATTTAATTCAAGGAGAACACATTCTTTTAGCAAGACAATTCATTGGCATAATTTACCCTGTAGTATAGAAAGTTATTCTTTTAACAGGTTTATTATTTTTATACATTTGTTCAAGAGGGCCCCATTTATCATTCACATTTACTTTTCCACTTTTCTGTATCTGTTCATTTTGCAAGTATTTATTTTAGTGGGCTACAATGTATTAGGAAAGGCTTTCTCTTCAGCTGGGCTGAAATATTTTTATGGTACTATTGTTTTGTTTCATAATGTGGTCTACCCTCTTGATGAATTAACTAAAACCAGCAGAACTGTTTCATTTTTTTAATTGATCTTGTTATTTTTTCCCCTCAATGGTTAACCTTGGCAAGGAAATGAAACCCAACTTCTTTTACAAATCCTTTCTCTCCCCAGTATGTAAAAGTTTGTTATAAAGAGGAGGGTGATGAATTGTTCTTCTTAATCACTGAGGAAAGGATAAGAAGTAATGGGCTTAAATTGCAGCAATAGAGATTCAGACATTAGGAAAAACTTCCTAACTGTAAGGATAGTTAAGCACTGGACCAAATTACCTAGGGAGATTGTAAAATCTCTGTCAGTGGAAGTTTTTAAGAACAGGTTAGACAAACACCCATCAGAGATGGCCTAGATAAACTTAGTCCTGCATCAGTGCAGGGAACTGGACTATCAGGGACCCTTCCAATTCTGTATTTGTATGATTTCTTTTTGCTTTAATCTGTAGTCTTCAACCATGTTTTTTTTCATTGCAGCCAATCTGTGAGCAATAGCTGGCAAACAGTTGCTAATCATGTAAAGACAACACTCTACACTTTAAGAGGATTGCGACCCAATACAATCTACTTGTTTATGGTGAGAGCAATCAACTCACAAGGTCTGAGTGACCCCAGCCCTATGACAGATCCTGTCCGCACACAAGGTAATGTCAATCATTAATTGTTCACATGATCTCCAGTTGTATCCAGGACTTCTGCTTGAATTACTTGATAATAGAAAGAAGGGCGGGGGGGGGGGTGGAAATCTCTGAAAATTGAGCCAATTTAGTTCAGCTGCTTTGCACCACTCTGGTAACTCAAAACACTGTAAACCCACCTCAATCTGTAAACCCCAGTTTAATTCCCTGCTGCACTACAGGCTTTTTGTATAACCTTAGACAAGTCACTTAAGGCCAGATCTGTAAAGGTTTTGAGGTGCCTAAAGATGAAGATAGATGGCTAGTGGAATTTTCAAAAGCACCTAGACGCCCAACTCACATTGGGTACCACTAGATTCCTATCTGTATCTTTAGGTGCCTTAATACCTTAACAAATCTGGCCCTTAGTCTCTCTGAGCCTCAGTTTACCATCTGTAAAATGGGGATAGTAGCACTTCCCTTCCTCAGAGGGTTTTTGTGAGGATACATATGTTCAAGATCATGAGGCACTAAACACTATGTTAATGGGGGACATATAAGTATGATACAAAGATAAAAGCCAGGTCTACAGCTAGATTTCATCACCAGAGTGGCACAAAGCAGCCAGAGTGTATGAATCAGTCTGGCCCAATATTTTTGCAGAGAATCAATGTGAATCTAATTCATGCTGAGAATTATTTTAAAAGATATTCTGAGACACGTGTGGGTGTGTATGTACATATTTTATGTTCTCTACATTCATCTACTGAATACTAAACTAAAAAGGATGGCCTAAATAGGACTTCTCAACTGTAGGACAGCTAGTGCAATTAGATGAAGATGGCCTGATCCTCCATTGCCTCCCATCTCTTACACCTGTACAAAAAGGGTGTGAAATGCTGACAAACCAGAATAGTTGTTTTATACCCAATTTACTCTCTCTATGCTCAGTCTAAATGAATATGGTGAAAATGGACATGCGTCTCGGTGGAGCACAGGTTTGTCAATGCATTGACCAAATTCTGCACCCCACAGCATAACTCTTCATTGAACAGATTGGAAAACAGTTATGAACAATTGTTTACTCAGACTTATTCCTGTTCACGGATGATTCAGAGTAATCTCCTACAATTCATTTACAGAAAGGTCTTGTATGGTTGTGCAGTGAGGCAAGGAGGGTGTACACAGCTTTTCCATCCCTGCAGAGTCACCCAGAGTAGTAGCCACAGCACTGGTAGGAGACCCTAGGCTCCTCTCTGCAAAGGGGCAGGGATGGGTGAGAACAGAGGAGGAATGGGCAGAGGCTTGGTTTTTAAAGGTCTGTTGCAAATTTTTGCTCCCCACCCCCACTGCATCAAGGAGACTCCAGGTGGGATTCTGCTTTTCAAAGCAGTACGCTTCCCATCAGTTCCCCAGGGATGTGCGGCTCTGCACCATCCCTGACTTTAAGCTCCATGCTCATAGCACAATCTAGCTTTTGAGAACTCTCATGTTCCACATCTTTATATCTGACATACTGACAAGAGATTTGATTTCAGCAAAAATAGTTCTTTTCATTAGCTTCAGGACATGTTGTAGTTTCCATTTCCACAAGCTGTTCGCCAGCCACACATGGTGCAACATGTAGAGTATGCATAGCTCTTTGATACCTTACCATTTAGTAGAATTAAATCATAACATCAATTGAGAATTAGCATAATGTTTTGATGTGATTTCTAATAATGCTTGGATTCAACTCAGACTCACAAAGGAAGCCGACATGCAGTAAAAAGCCTGTTCATACTAGCCATTGCAAAGTAAAGAGGCAATTAAAGCAATGGTACATTATATTAATTCATAACAGGTATCCATGATAACTTTTATGTCTTAAAATTTGGTTTCATTAAATAAAAATATGGCAAATAACATGCAGGGTATACTGGGCAAATTTACACCATTGGATTGCAAATCCTTACACTGAGCAAGAACTCCTCAAGCCATTAAGAGCCCTACTGATCGCTTGTATGTTTAATAACCATATATTCAGAAACACCCTTGAATAATATTGAAATAATAAACTCTAAATAAAACACTTCCAAACATACTAGGTTCATTGGGAGCTACTAGTTGTCGAGGTCATGCTCTAATAAAGTCCTTTGTAACTTCCAAATAAATACCTGGTTCTCGCTGGCATGTTGGTCACCCAGAAGATGTCTAGCAAACACAACTTGAGGCTACCCCTCCTATTCTGAGGAGCTCTCAAACACCATGTTGTTGTTTGGCTTCTGTCAGGTGGACTCTAATCTGGTATATCTTATTTCCGGGCAACCCCAATTGCCATACCTTTCAGGGTGGCTTGGGTCTGATCTGTTCTCTCCTTCCTGGACTACCCTGCTCTGGTCTAACTTCTCTATGGCCAGCACCAAGTTTTTCAATGTCATGAACAGTGTTTTTCATATGTGAACAAAGTTTCAATTTCAGTGGCTCCCCTGGCTCCTGTGCCACCCTCCCCTATCCCAAACTCCCTTTCCCAAGCTCATCCAACCAGCCAGAAGTGTCTCTAGCTGTGAGCCTGCTAAGAAGTACAGAAGTGTAGCCTCCCGCCTGCACTAGTTATCAGGTCTCCTTCTAGGATAAGTTCCACTAGGGCAGGGACTCTCCTCTAGCATGATAGGGACTGTGAAGCTCCTAAGATTTGCAGGAGAGTAGCTCCCCCTGGCAGACTGTCTTAGCCAACAGGCATGGAACAGTCCAATCACATCTAGCCAATAGTTGCACATTATGACATTTTTATTTTCTATTTTTTTCATCATAAAGCCTAGGAAATTCCTTTGAAAAAATATGTTAAGAAAGCATTAAAAATGTACAATTAATCACTTGAAATCAAACAATGACTACAGTAAGGTTGCCCATACAATCTAACTCTGCCCCTTTGTGACTCTAGGGTAATTTTTCATAACACAGTCACACCTAATTGCACAAATAATACAATACAATATCACGCAGTATTCTTCTATAGCAGGAGTGGGCAATCTTTTTGGCCCAAGGGCCACATCAGGATTGTGCAGCTGTATGGAGGGCTGGGTAGGGAAGGCTGTGCCTCCCCAAACAGCCTGGCCCCCGCCCCCTATCTGCCCCCCTCCCACTTCCTGCCCCATGACTGCCCTCTCAGAATCCCCAACCCATCCAACCCCCCCCACTCCTTGTCCCCTGACCGCCCCCTCCCGAGACCCTGGCCCCCCCATCCAATCCTCCTGCTCCCTGTCCCCTGACTGCCCCAGCCCCTATCCATACCCTCGCCCCCTGACAGCCCCCTGGGACTCTCACCCCCTATCCAACTGCCCTCTGCTCCTCGTCCCCTGACCACCTGCCCCGGGTTGGATAGAGGGTGGGATGGATAGGCGGTGGGATCCCGGGACCCCCACCCCCAATTGCCCCCCCTGCTCCCTGTCCCCTGACTGCCCTCCTGACCCTTATCCGTATCCTCGGCCCCTGACAGGCCCCCCGGGACTTCCACTCCCAACCCTCCCCGTTCCCCATCCCCTGACCGCTCCCCCAGAACCTCCACTCCATCCAACTGCCCCCCTTAGAATGCAGACCTTGGGAAGATGGATAAGTGGGCAGAATGCCGATATAGAAGTTAGTGGCATGCAAAATGCAATTAATCACATAACTAACACTAACACATGTAGGTTCTTGTGTTTGGTATAGTGGTGATATCCCGCTGTAGCTCTAATTAGTAAATTTTTTATAGCTTATGGACATTTGTCCATATTAAAAAAAAATACACACTGTATACACGATATATTTTTCCCTCCCAAAGGGGATATAATCATAGCACGCTGTTGGTTCTGTACCATTGGTAGATAATATTTTCTACATTTGTCCATATTAAAAAAAAATACACACTGTATACACGATATATTTTTCCCTCCCAAAGGGGATATAATCATAGCACGCTGTTGGTTCTGTACCATTGGTAGATAATATTTTCTAAGATTTAATCATGGGTAGCTATGGGAATTATTTTATATCCAGTATAAAAGTGTTTTGTAGTTAGTATAAGTTATCTTTCAATAAACAAGTCTGAGTTGCACTGTTATAGATTTATCTTAATATCTGTCTTTTTTTTCCCACTCACTTTGAATAGGCATATTTTGCTGAGCACACCACTTCTGTACCATTGCTAACGTTTCCATATTTGGATTATATTCCCTTTGGGAGGCCCATAGACTCATCCCACAAATTTGAAAGTCAATAGAAAGCCTGTGTAGATAGTGTCTCTTTGGTGAATCAAAACCCATAATATTGCTTGAAATATGAAGCTGAAATCTGGACTATGAAAACTAGATTTTTATCTAAATCCTGAGGACTGAAGTATTTGAGACATGCTTTGAATGTTTTTCTTTCTTAAGTGCAGTATTATCTCTACTTTACGTAATGTTTTTCCTGTTAAGAGAACAAAGGGCCACATATAACTCTCCCATACCCATCAGGCAGAAAAGATGTCACCTTGTTTGAGTCTTCCCTTTATGAGGTGAAGAGTTTGCAGCAGCATATATGGGGAAGTTAGTGTGGTCAATGAAACCAACGGCTCCAGTGGATCATCTGTGAAATCTGAGCAGAACTCATGTATGCTCATCCGCTTTGTAGCAGGCCTCTGGGCCCTCTTTCTCCTGTAGGAGCACAACTCTTGTGAAGTAATTGAATCTGAGCACCCTGCCTGTTCCACAACTCCCTGCCCTTCAGGGAGGAAAGCAGATACCAAGGGAGTTAGTGATGGTTTCCAGTAGCAGTAAGTCCTACATGGATTTCCACTGGGAATTCTGTGGTGTGCATACGGACATGTACCATGTTCAGTGGCTCCTCTCTGACTCTTAACCCAGAATAACACCTCAAGTTCCCCAGAGTACTAGTGCACCTCGTGGGAGGGATCCTCAGTTCTTTCCAAGGGCAAGTTTGGGAAGAATGTGGTTTCTATGCTGACTTGCTCCCCTCCATGCTATGTTGTGGAGAAGAACATGAGGCCCAATATTTGAATATATGGAATTTTGAAAACATTGGGACAGAGAAGTGTTTCTCAAAGTGCTGCATACTAGGGAGCCAGTTCACCACGCACTAGATCAACGCACAGAAAGCCACTTCTCTGAGCAGAAGGGTGATTCAGTCACCTCTTCAGGTCCTTCTCCAGGTGGTCATGGGATGCAGATGGGTAGGCTCAGAGTAAATGTGAACAGGATGGGGAATGAGTGGGTAGACCAGAGACAAGACTAGAGGGATTCACATTTTGAGGCCACACTCAGTAAAGACAATACAATTTCAGGTTGCATAACTTTTCCACATAGTGCCACGGAAATTCTGGAGGTCCACTATTGCCAGGGAGCAGAGCCAGATTGGTGTGGTGGGATGGAGCCTCCACACAGATTGCCCTGGCCTTACACAGAGCCACTGAAACCTATCTGGTTTCAGGTGGGGAAATCCATGTTTTCCTTCCCCACCCTTCTGCTGAAGGCATGATTTGGACTAATCTCTGCAAGATAATCCTTGTGGAGTTTTTCTCCCATGTCTTTTTTTATGTGAGAAGGGGCAATTTGACCTCACAACTTTATCCCATTTTCAGACATGAACAGCTGGAAAATGTATAAATTTTCTGTAGTGGAATAGGCTTAAATAACAGGAAATTGCTATTTTTAGTATGGTTCCCTGTCTTCTCTCACTTTCTAACTCTAATTTTGTCAAACTGAAAAGGAAAGGAAATTGTAATACATATTGAAAAGGAGGGAAAATTTGAAGAAGCATAATGAGTGTAACATACACAGTTTAAAAACAAGCAAATGTACATATTCAGCTTCTGCAATATAATTCGCTTAGATTATACAAACTTGTTGTGCTCTAGATTTGCAGGCACACTAGCACATCAAGACTATTATCATCTGAATATTTCAAAGCATGTGAATATGGTATCTCACCAATCACTCACTAGCTGCTAGGGGAAAAAATGTTTTCAATTACTATTTGGGCTAGAGAGGAACATTTTCTAATTGCCTAACTAATAGAACATGTGGTGTTTGTTTATGGCAGTGAATGTTTACGTGGTGCTTTTCAGAGTTCATAGGTTAATCTAATCTGCTGCATTGTTTTTGAAAGTGATACAAACTAATACTATTTTAACCCAGTACATTAAATTTGTCAGTCCTCCTAATGAATTAATGATACAAGTGAGGCTCCTTATTAAAATAATCATTTTGTGTCTGTGGTTGGCCTGGCAGATATCAGCCCACCAGCACAAGGAGTGGATCACAGGCAAGTCCAGAAAGAGTTAGGAGACGTCATTGTACGGCTACATAATCCTGTTGTGCTGACACCCACTACAGTTCAAGTCACCTGGACAGTAAGACTTTTCTAATTGCTACCTTTCATTGACAGCTTTAATCTTGTTTACTTGTCCCTGCAATTCTTTCTCAGCTCTGAAAAACCCTAGTCTGACCTTAGTACAAGTGGCCAGATAAGCTAACATTGTACAGACAATGAACAATGTGCTAAAGGAATGGATTCTTTCTTTCTTTCTCTCTTTCATTGTGTCTATCTGTCTTTGTTAAAGTCAATCAGGTTCAAAAGCTTCACATGTAGCACAAAGCATGTTAACTGACTGACAAAGAAGATCTTTTTAACAGAATGTGTCTTAACCCACAATGCAAAAATGTGACTGATGCTTACACTAGTCTTCAGTGTGTAAACTGAGTGTAATAAGCAAAATTAAGTATCAGAATTAAGGATAAATTGATGTTTTCATAATCTCTGTCTACTTCAATCCGTGGGGACCTCCTGCCACAATATCCCATTGCCTGGCGACCTTTACTTGCAATAATGATCTTCCTACAAGGCACTTGTGGACAGATGTGCGTGCATGGTCTAAGTATGTAATGGTATTTCATTCTATAGCACAAGCTCTAACTTCACCTGATGGATTATGGAAGGCCTAAATCTCTTTGACATTACCTACAACATCTCTGTTTAAGAGGTCAAACTATAGGGTTAGCGCTCCCGAGGACTAAGTTTATAGTATTTAGCTTTCAAAATGCTACATTTCTTTTCCTGGCACTTCAGGGAAGGGATTTGTAACCATAGAAGCAGAGATTTTCTAGGGCACTACACACCACAAATAAGTGCTTTCTTCTTCAGGCAGTTACCCTGTGGAGGGGAATACCAGATCAGGGAGAGTGGACTAAGCACCACAGCAGTGCCATCAGTGCACAGGGCTTGAATGATTATTTTATATATGCTGCTGCCAGGGGCGGCTCTACCTTTTTGGCCGCCCCAAGCAGTCATGCGCGGGAGGCGCCCCGGAGCCGCGGGAGCAGCGGACCTCCCGCGGGCATGACTGCAGAGGGTCCGCTGGTCGCGCGGCTCGGCTGGACCTCCCGCAGCTGGACGGTTCGCAGGTCCGGCGGCTCCGCTTGAGCTGCCGCAGTCATGCCTGCGGGAGGTCCACTGGAGCGCCCCCTCCGCAGTCATGCCTGCGGCAGGTCCAGTCCTCCCGGGGCTCCGGTGGACCTCCCGCAGGCATGACTGCGGCAGGTCCGCCGGCCCAATCTGCCGCCCCCCCGGGAAAGGGCCGCCCCACGCGCGTGCTTGCCGCGCTGGGGTCTGGAGCCGGCCCTGGCTGCTGCAGGGATCCAGGGCACAGTATTTTTTTTTACACATGCACTGTCACTACAGCCAGCAGCTAATGAGTCATGTAGACTATAAAAGAGAAGAGAGGACTGAAGATGAGAACTGTGTATATGTATTGGGTGGGGGAGAGGGTGCGTGGTGAATTTTGCAGCACTGATGTAAGGCTTATTGCCTTTGTACTACAGAGCCTGGCTTGGTGGGGACTCAGACCTAGGTCCTACCAAATTCACAGCCATAAAAAATGCATCACGGATCATGAAATATTTTCTCCCCCTGTGAAATCTGGTCTTCTGAGTGCTTTTACCCTGTACTATACAGATTTCACAGAGGAGACCAGCGTTTCTCAAACTGGTCCTGATTCAAAAAGGGGTTGCAGGCAGGGGGGTTGGAGGTGTGTGTGTGTGTGGCAAGGCTATTTTAGGAAGGTCGCGCTATTGCCACCCTTACTTCTGCCCTGCCTTCAGAACTGGGTTGCTGGAGGGTGGTGGCTATTGTCCAGCTGCCCAGCTCTGAAGGCAGTACTGATGCCAGCAGCAGCGCAGAAGTAAGAGTAGCAATACTGTAACCCCCTATACAATAACCTTGCAACACCCCACTCCTCCCCAAAAATCCTTTTTCGATCAGGACCCCCACAATTATAACACTGAAATTTTGGATTTAAATAGCTGAAATTATGAAATTTACAATTTTTCAAATCCTATGACCGTGAAATTGACCAAAGTGGACCATGAATTTGGTAGGGCCCTACTCATACCACATCCCTGTTCAGACAGATTTGGGGCTGGACAGAGGCAGGCTTGGAATAGAATGGGAAATTCATTGACTTAACTTTTTCAGAGGACTATAGGAAATATTTCACTGCATCTCAAAGACTGAGAATGGGGGAACCCATTTATCTCCAGTCCTCAGATAATGGATTTGTAACAAGCCCTCCTACTCTGGATTGGCATAGGCGGAGAATTTATCCCTAAACAGGCAGTTAGTACCTTCATGCATATGATCCATGGAACCAGGTATTACAGAGGTGCACTGGACCAAGTTGTTTGGTCACCAATCTGTTGGAAATGGATCCAGTTGAAGAGGTCTGATGTACTTCAAAGACAATTGAGTCTGGTCAGAGTCTAGTCACTATTCTCAGCTCTGGCTCTGTAAGGGGCTTTTTGAGGCTCAGACTTTTTCTGACACCCTACTTTGGGATGTGGGACTTTGCAATCCACCCACACTGGACTCCCCCAGAGCTCCTCCTCGTGAAACCCCCAAGTGGTTACACTGCTTCCCCCAGAGCTTCACTGATGATGTGGTCACACTGGGCTCCTAGTCCAAAGCCTTCAGGGACAACATGGCTGTAAAGCAAGGAACATGGTCTTAGCAAAGAAATTTCTTAACCATGCACTTTTACTCTAGTACAGTGGTTCCCAAACGTGTTCTGCCGCTTGTGCAGGGAAAGCCCCTGGCGGGCCAGGCCGGTTTGTGTACCTGCCGTGTCCACAGGTTCAGCTGATCACGGCTCCCAGCGGCCGCGATTCGCTGCTCCAGGCCAATGGGAGCTGCTGGAAGCGGCAGCCAGTATGTCACTCGGCCCGCGCCGCTTGCTGCAACCCACGTTGGCCTGGAGCAGCAAACCGTGGCCACTGGGAGCCGTGATCGGCCGAACCTGTGGATGCAGCCAGTACACAAACCGGCCCAGCCCGCCAGGGGCTTTCCCTGCACAAGTGGCGGAACAAGTTTGGGAACCACTGTTCTAGAAATGTACAGATCTTAGTCTGAAGAACAACAAATATCCTCAGACACACCCTCATCATGTAAGAGCCTCACCTCTTCTGTGAATCTGAAGTCTGTTAGCATTTCAGTCTGGGCAGAATCTCTCCTGCCCTCTCTCTCTTCAGCCAGTTCTGCTTACATGTGGCGATGGTTGGTCTCCAACTCGGAGCAGCAGCTCTTCTGAAATACAGTCTCTGTCTCCTTTTGCCACGTGCTCAGCTGAAAAGCTCCAGCCCCTCCCTCAGTAAGGCACCGGTGCAGAAAACCCTTTGTTCCATGGGGGTGGCTCAGTAGTTAAGAATCATTCAAAGTTGATAGCCCCAGTTTGTAGTCCCGTTGGCTTCTCTGTGACAGTCCTTCAGTGAAGCGTCAAGAGCCTTTCCTGGGCAGGATAGCTATCAGGAATGCATTTAAATAGGCTTGCCTTGGGCAAGGTTAGATGTGTTCATCAAATAATACAAAATGGAGGCCCTAGTAAAATAGGGCTTCAGAATACAAAATGGAGTTCACAGTTTGATCCAGACACACTCATTCTTTCCACCAGGAAGAGATTAAATAATGTGAACAAACTCTCACATTTGTGCCTGCCCTGTTTTTCATAAGGAAAATATAAATTGTTGTGGTTTATAATATCAGCTTTTTTTGCTAGATCCCTTAATGTGAAAAGCAGTGACCCTACACCATCTAACAAGCACACACTGCCCACTGGTAATACATCAGAATTGCCCTAAAGAAGGAAGAGATTGGGGAGGGAAGGGGAAGTTAGCACTGCTAATTAGAAAGTTTCTAGCAATCGGGACAAAACCATTTAATTAACCACAGTCTCCGGGATAGCAACCACACTATCCAGAGAGTAAAGCCAACTTTATTAATGTGGCATAAAGATCCAGCATAGCTAGCATCCAAAAGGAGACAGACGTCAGAAGAATGATGTGACTCTTTCCCTTCTGGAAATTCCTGTTTGAAATTCCAAACGCTTTGCTAGGTGACAAACCACCTAGATGCCTTTCTATTATTTGACAGGGAGAGGGAGAGCTCAGTGGTTTGAGCATTGGCCTGCTAAACCCAGGGTTGTGAGTTCAATCCTTCAGGGGGCTATTTGGGGATTGCTCCTGCTTTGAGCAGCGGGTTGGACTAGATGATCTCTTGAGGTCCCTTCCAACCCTAATGTTCTATGATGGCTGGCAAACTTGCATCAGTCACTCCCCTTCTTTGGGTTCTGTTACAGCTTTTTAAAATGATTCTGAAATTGTCTCCTCTGTTCCAAATCAGGACTTGAAATTCCAGAAATATTTTCCAGAAATAATAACTCTGTGATTTGCAAACTTTATATATACACCTCTACCCCAATATAACGCGACCCAATATAACACAAATTAGGATATAACGTGGTAAAGCAGCGCTCCAGGGGTGGGGTGGGGCTGCGCACTCTGGTGGATCAAAGCAAGTTCGATATAACATGGTTTCACCTATAACGTAGTAAGATTTTTTGGCTCCCGAGGGCAGAGTTTTATCGGGGTAGAGGTGTATGTATTGGCTATAATATTGCATCCAAATATCTATGTCAAAAGGAGTCTGAAATAGCAAAATTAAGCCCTCAAAAGTTAGGTAATGGCACTATTAAGGTTACCATTACAACTTACTTTTCCCCCTATACAGTCTTTAACTACATGGTCACATAGTATTTTTTCCACAGGACCTCCTGCTTCATTCAGTGAATGGGTAGTTGTTCAATATTTCTTTTTATCATCTTTATTCAAAGAATGCCCCCAGGCTTTATTTAATGCACACCATCCAAACCCTATACCAAATATAAAATTATTAATTTCCTCCTGGGTGCTGCTGTAGTGCTCTCACCATAGTATCTGAGTGCTTCACAAACATTAATTAATTTATTTTCACAACATGCCTGTGAAATTAGATGGTATCGTTATCTCCATTAAATACATGGGGAACTGAGACACAAAAGATATCAATGCCAGAATTATCAAGTGTCTACTAACTTTGGGTGCTCAACTTGAAACACCTGGTACCTGATTTTTCAGAGTGTATGTAATCTTTATACATTCAAAGTACAGCTCCCGTTGATTTCAGTGTTAGTTGTGAGGGTTCAGCACTACTACAAATCTGGCCCCATGTGTGGTTGTTTGGGCACCCAGAAATTGAAGAACATGCTGGTAGTGGCCAACTGTGAAAATTCTGGTAAGGTACCTCTCCAACATCCCAAAGGAGCTCTGTGGCAGAGACATGGATATAATCCGAATCCCCAGGGCAGTATTCAGCTTTCTTTAACCCTACTCCCTCTCCAGTCAATCCTCTGATACCAACCACCTCCTTCCACCCTTCCTCTTTACAACTATCTACCCTCTCTTCCCTGCCCCCAGCTCCTGCCCTCTTTCTCCTCTGCATCTATCGCACGCTCCATGCCCTGGTGACTGCCCCACTCTGCTCTGGCTCCTATCCACTCTCTCCTGGTTCCCGCCTCCCTCTCTCTCTTCTCCTATTTATCCCACCATCCTGGCTCCTACCCTTCATTCCCCTCTACTCCAGTCCCCCTTCCCTCTACTTATGTATATACCCTCCAATCCATCCCCTTCCTCTCTGCTCCAGTCAACCACTACTATGTCCCCCAATGGCTCGTGCCCCCCTCCTCATTTTATCCTCACCACTCTCTGTTTCCTCCACCCCTCTCTATCCATTTCAAACCCCTCTCCCCACAAACACTCTGTACACCTCTGCCTTCCTCCATCTCTTCCATGCAGCCTGCAATAGCGAGAGCATTGAGAGCAAAAGAGAGACAGTCTCTCTGCTCTCCACTCCTGTGGCTAGTGCCACTGCAGCCCCTGCCAGACAGGAAGCCCAATTTCAGGGAAAGTCCTACTCTGCTCTGTAATTCTGGGTTATAGTATGTTCAGTTGCCCTGTAAGGGTGGGCACCCATGGTCTTGTCAGCACCTAGGAGGTGGGAAAGTTTGTACAATGCTGAGTACAGTTGGCATTGTCAAAGAACTTAGCTGCCAATCTCTAAGAAGTTTTACTGCCCATGTACAAGCTGAGATTTTTTTTGAAGTCTTAAAAATTGGCCAAACTTGGGTGGGTCTTTTTGTTTTATTTTTATGAGAACAGCGAAAGGCACTTCCCTAAAATCAGAGTAACTCACCTCTCTGCCAAATGTTCAAATCCCTGCTTCATAAGAACGGCCATACTGGGCAGACCAATTGTCCATCTGATTCACTATCCTGTCTTCCAACTGGCCAAAGCCAGGTGCTCCAGAGGGAATGACCAGAAAAGGCAATCATCAAGTGATCTTTCCCTGTCGTCCACTCTCAGCTTCTGGCAATCAGACATTAGGGACACCCAGAGTATGGCTTGCATCCCTAACCATCTTGGCTAATAGCTGTTGATGGACCTATGTTCCATGAATGTATCTAATTCTTGTTTGAACCCCATTACAGTTTTGGCCTTCACAACATCCCCTTGGCAATGAGTTCCACAGCTTTACTGTGCATTGTGTGAAGACGGGATTGGAAGTTCTCAAATAAGCATTTGTATGAATTTTTTAACATGAGCAAAGCAATGTATTTTTTTCCTAATCTCGTTCTTGGAAACAGCTGAACCATTTTAGCTGAAACTTTCCAAAAATTTCAGTTTGAGTCAGACATCTGATATGGAGAAATTCATAGAGTTTGGCAATATTATAAGCAATTGAAAACAGGATATTGTAGGGGATAGGTACCCTTGACAAAAGCTTACCAGCTCCATCTATAATGCATCCAAAAGCAAGGGCAGTTAAGTTCTGGAATAGGCTTCTAAGGGAGATTGTGGAATCCCCAGCTTGAGAGGTTTTTAAGAACAGGTTAGAGAAACCCCTGTCTAGGATGGTGTGGGTATACTTGGTCCTGCCTCAGCTCAGGTGGATGGACTAGATAACTTCTCAAAGTCCTTTCTAGCCCTATATTTCTATGATTCTGTGGGACTTAAAGGAGAACTTGTATTGGAGAAAACTTGTAAATGAAAACTTTAAACAAAGGAATCAGTGTACCTGGCAGTATTTTTTAGCTTTCTGCTAGGTTTTATTATTACAGATGGGTGAATAGGGAACATTATCTTTCCAAAATTTTTCTTTTGTTATTGTTTAAACTGTTTATTTCCTTTGGTTGTCAAAAAGAAAGTGAAATTACAGGGAATCTGCATGCACATCTTTAACATTTTGAGTCAGGGTTGTTATAAGAAAACATCTTAGACCTGATCCTACTATGAGCTTCACGCAGATGAATCCCTCAGACCTCTAAAGTCTTCAATAGGGCTCTATATAGGCACTGGGGTCTGTCTATGCAGAGTTAACAGTAAAATAGGGGCCATATTAAGGAAATGTAGGACATGATGTGCCTAACTGAGGCTGTGAGGAGTCAGATTTATGTCTCTTCCTGTAAACATTTAAGTAACAGAGTTGTACTGGCACAAATATTTGCATAAAGCAAATCTTAAAGTCACAGGCACAAGTACTTGTGGAAACTGAATTTCACATTCCCATGTGTGACAAAGTTGGAATTTTCTCCAATACATTTATGAATGATAAGCATGGCAGTGATTTACTGGACTAGGGATTACTACCATGTTGGTAAAAATGGTTAAAAAGCTGCCCTTGGATCAGAGCCAGAGCCACAAGGTATCTGTACCTGTCTGGGGTGGTATGAATGGGTTGTTAAAGGACTGTCTGAAACTGACCATATCAATTAATGATCTGGAAAGACAATTGGAACTCCAGTGGTCTGGACATTCACATCTAGCATCCAATAGCCAAGAGGATTTTTTCCCTCACCTCTCTGCAGGGAAGCCAAGCAAAGATCCCAAGTGGTAGAATGAAGGAGAAGGGCACCTGGTGTCTGTGTTAGGAGCTGAGATCAAAGAGATACAAGACACATGCATCTCTGGAACAAGAGATAAAGGGACAGAGAGACAGGTAGCCAAAATGTATTCCACAGCAGCTTTACTGGGTAGAGCCCTGATGTTGGCCAGTCTGAACTCTGTCTTCACATTTGCTTCTCTATACTAACGTAGGGGCTTCCCAGTGCTGTTTTCCAGTTGACTAATAAACCCTGCTCTGTTTTGGAAAAGTTGTCCAGTGTCATTGCAAATACTTGCTGAGGTGCATTGATCCCTGAAGAGGAAATAAAAGCTCCTGTTCAGAGATTATCTCAGTTGGACTCACTGGGCAGAAACAGGAGTGCTGCAGCACAGAGGCTCAGTCTCGGAGGTGCTGAGATTGTATGGCCTACCCTTAAGGAAGAGTGGGACCCCTTTACACACTGAAGTGATTCCTCCAAAGGACTGTTTAAAATCTAGGAAGTAGCACAGATCCTGTGGATCCATGATACCATGTGTGTGAGAGAATTCACATCAGCCATGCTTGTGTAATGCCAACAGGCCACAGTTGTCAGTGAGGAGGCTCAAACCTGGGACCTCTGAAGCTTAGTGCATGAGCCTCTACTGCCAGGGGCGGCTCTACCGTTTTGGCCGCCCCAAGCAGTCATGCGCGGGAGGCACCCCGGAGCCGCGGGAGCAGCGGACCTCCCACGGGCATGACTGCAGAGGGTCCGCTGGTCCCGCGTGGCTCGGCTGGACCCCCCGCGGCTGCGGACGGTTCGCGGATCCCGCGGCTCCGCTTGAGCTGCCGCAGTCATGCCTGCCGGAGGTCCACTGGAGCGCCCCCTCCGCAGTCATGCCTGCGGCAGGTCCAGTCGTTCCAGGGCTCCGGTGGACCTCCCGCAGGCATGACTGCGGCACGTCCGCCGGCCCAGCCTGCCGCCCCCTAGATTTCGCCGCCCTAGGCACCAGCTTGTTTTGCTGGTGCCTAGAGCCGCCCCTGTCTACTGCATGAGCTAAAAGCCATATACCTATTAGCTAAGGCGGTAGAACAGACTCATTAATCTCTCTAAGTATTCTCAGTGCTACTAGATGGGCCAGAGCACCGCACCCAGGAGGTGTATGGGTTACACTTGCGCACTCATATAATAAGAGAACGGAAACTATAGTATGTGACTTGTTTCACTAATCATAACTAGCCAACACAGCACATGATTTAAAAATGGCAAGACATTGAATAATTTTGAATAACACATATATTTGAGAAATGGTTGTCTGCTTGTGGGTGTCCTGTGACAAGAAGAAGAGCCTACATGAGTCCAATACATTTTTCATTATGAATTATTTGCTCAGATCTAGTCACCATTGAAGGCATTTATGATATCTTCTTTTTAAAATGTTCTTTATTGGGGTTTGATTAAATGCCCAAGCGAGGATGTCATGTACTCCTTGTACATGGCAGGTTGCAGGGCTGCTACTAGCATGTCAGGCTTCTGCAGCAGATATGAACTGACTACAGAGCTTCCATCGTGTTGAGAGAGATACAAGAGATGTGTTCTCTATGAGATACATGAATGCACTGCTACCTATAGACGTTACCAGCTCAAGTGAGGTATGTTATAAGTGGTGTCACCTAGTGGCTGTACATTATAATATAGTTTGAGCATTCCGTTACAGAGGATACATTTCTAAATGTCAGGAAATGATGAGTAAACTCTGCTGTCTGAAAGAATTTGTATATGTAGGTGAAACACAGGCTGGAAACACTATACAATTCTGAACAAGATCTCTGCTATTGTACTGGGTTAAGACCTATGTTGCTGATTCTTTTTATGTTTCCCTTCATTTTTCTTTGTAATGGTATCAGAGCTCAGCTGATCTATCGGAAAATGGATTTTCCATCCCACCAAAAAAAAAAAAAAAAAAAAAGAGCGACTCGAAAAAAATGTTTCAACTCAAATTGGGACCAAAGGCCCAAATTTTGATTTTTTTTTAAAACATATTTCTGCATTTTTGTTTTTTGTTTCAGGTCAATCAAACTCTTTCATTTTGATGAATCCAGAATGTTTTGTTTCAATTTTGATTATTTGTAATTTACATTTTTAGAATTTAAAATTAAACAAAAAGTTGTTTCAAAACAAAAAATTGAAACCATCTTTTCTAAAAATGGCAACGTGGGACTTTTTTACTCTCTCCCCCCAGTGAAATTTTGTCAAAATTGATAGAGTTTCACAAAAAAATTGGTTTTCTCTTAATGACATTTTCCAACAGAAAACTGTTTTGACCAATAAATAAATAAATGAAAAAAATTACCAGTTCTAATGCGGCACCCTCCTGATGTCCCATCACTTCAAGAATGCACCTTAATTCCCCTGCCCTGGTCTACTCTGCATTCATACTCTTTCCCTTTCTCCTCTTCTTTTCCACAATATTGTTTTCCCTCTCAGCCAAGAACTCACCTGGTCCCTGTAATGTCTTTTCTTCTCTCTCTCCAACCCCTGTGCCTTCCATGGAGTGTTAGAAAGTTGTTCCGATGATACTAGACAGGTGGATGAACCAGCTGACTGATTCTAATTCATCTCACTGCTCCTCACTCCTCTGCTTTCAGTCACACACTGTGCACAGCATAAGACACGGACTCACGCAGATCATGGGAGCTGGGAGGCAAGGAACTGAGAGAGGGAGCCAGCTGGCTACCCATCCCATAGTGATGCAAGTAAACCCCATGGATTTGAAAGGAGTGGCAGACATAAGAAATTATGAGCAGCCCTTTAAATATTAGGTGTATCTCACTTCACACTAGGATCCTGCATCCATCCTTTATGGATATTCTGGCCAGGCATGAATGCTGGTGAATTTCCAAGGTTATGGTGAGTTCTTACTGCTGAACTTGGCACGGACTGAGATGTACAGTAGCCGTGACCAAACTCACAAGTTATTCCGCCCAGATGGAGAATTGCTATTGGCATATTTATAAGTAGTATCTTATTCAGGATATTGTGGGAGGAGAATTTACATACAAAAGAGTGTTCTGTAAAATGTCTTTAGGCTGCGGGTTAGTGGGCTTGTCCCCAGGAAGCCATAGCTACAGGGTTGGCTAAGTGATGAATTCTCTGTGTCATATTTTTAACACCTGAATAGCCTGATAGTATAATCTAATGGGTTTAGAATCCATACAGCATTTGGTGGTGATGTGCATAGATCTGGAAAAGGCAGTTTCCTGTTCCATAGAATTGTATCTGCAACTAGTGCTAATAGTGCACAAAGTGTCACTAGTGTATTTTAACTGGTCCTATTTGTAGGTAAAACAAATGTGTTAGTTTAGTACAAAATCTATTGCCTACCCTGTGTAGGAAACTCTGATTGGTGTTACAGAGATTTTCTCTACTAAATAGTCATCATGACATAGAGATCAATTGTGCCTTTTAAGGCATCACATGATATTGGGAGCAGTGTAGAGCAGCAGCCCACCAGCAATTATTCTCTGGTACCAGATTACATGCCCCTTGAAGGCATATGCACCCTCTTATTTGAAGGAAGAAAGGTACCTTAGTTCCACCTCCTGTCCAGCTCTTTTGGGGTGGATAGCATTGCTATCTGTACTAGCTAGGAGTAGTCTGTGGCTGCATCCAGGGGCAGCTGCAGGCACCAGCGCTGCAAGTGCTTGCCAGGGCAGCAAGCCGCAGGGGGCAGCCTGCCGGTCACTGTGAGGGTGGCAGTCAGGTGGCCTTCGGTGTCATGCCTGCGGGAGGTCTGCCAGTCTTGCGGCTTTAGCAGCAATTTGGCGGCTGGTATGCCGAAGGTGCGGGACCAGCAGATCAGACGCAGAACCACCGCCAAATCCTCTTTACTGGCAGACCTCCTGCAGAAGCACCACCGAAGGCACCATGACTGCCATGTTTGGGGTGGCAAAAAACATAGGGCCACCCCTGGCTGCATCCTGTGTAGGATAAGAGAAGGGAAGCTTTTCCTCGTGTCCTCCATGATACTCCTTGCATATGATTGTCTGGCCCAAATACATGACATTAACAATATGTCAGGGTGTTTCAGATGGCAGTTCATAAGCACACACCACAAGTGAATTAATGACACTATAGATGGTGCTTTATTAGTTGCACTGTTGGGCGTGTTATAAAATGGTTAGCAAGGTCTTCTATTCTAATATTTGGTAGTATAGTAAATGCTTGCAATACCTCACACTTCAGAATTGAAGATGTTTAATGGCTAAAATCTGGTGATCCGAATTAATAGTTATAGTTTCATTGTATGCAGCTTTATGAGCCTTCAGTTCATTATTAGATGTACTCTGTGTGGGTGGGGACATGCCCCTATACATGCATATAGTTTGTGTCGCAAACACAAATTTACCCATATTTTATATACAGCCTACTGATTTTCAGCCTAGTATTTTTTAAATTTTCCCTTTTTGACACCTCTTTGTACCCATCCATTCTTAAAGGTTCAGCCAAAAAAAAAAAAACAGTCAGATTAAAAGTTACTGTATTTTTCTGAAGTGTAGAGAGAAATCTAATTTAAAATTAGCTTTGGATTATTAAACAGCTCAGCCATATACTATAGTTTAGGTGAAAATGATGTATTATAGAGTATGCAAAGGAGTTAATACTATATTTCGTAGTAAACTTGAGGTTCATAAAGTCTTTACGTCTGTAAAACATTTAATTAATGAAAGTCAAACATGGATAAAAACAATTTACCCTGATTTACAGACTCCCTTCATCTGGAAACAGCTGCTTAATGTTCTTCTTAAAAACACAGCTTGATTCTTTCAGTATTAACAAGCTATTATTGTGAGTTATGTCCCTCTTTCAGTGCATAAATTCACTTAAAGTGAATGTAGAAAAGTTTACAAAATGCAGGCTTAATGTTGTTGTAACATATGTTGCAAGGTTTTTAACGGTGACAATTTTGATTAAAGACATTTTTGCTTTGCTCTTGTAAATTAAGATTTCTTCTTGCTTGCTCTGTTTTTTAATGTTACAAGAACTGAAGAACTTAATGACTAGTAAGTGAGGGTATAGTAAAGGTAGTGAAAGTCAGAAGATCTTGGTTTGTGCCTTCAGTCTTGGACCCACTTATTCTTGACATAGCCCAAACAAGCATAGCTCTAATTCTGGAAAATCTTTGATGAGTTAGCAAGCTGTCAAGAGGGTGAAGGAAATCGTTCTTGTCACAACTCAGCTATAAGACTAGAGCTAACAATCCACTCAGCTATATGTCCAAACTGACACACAGAACGTGCTACTTGTATTATTTTCTTTGGCTGTTTGCTTGACAACTGCAGAAGTGAAAATCTTCTTTTAGCGTGCAACATTTTGACTGTTAGAGATTAAAATACAAATTCGTGCAAATGTTACAGTACAGTACGGCATAATACCTCAACGTTATTTGATATAATACCTTTTTTTCCAAATAAAAACGCTTGTGGTCACTTCAACATAATACATTTTGAACTATCTTTTTTTCAATTACAGTAACGTTTATTGTTTTGAAAGACAGGGTAGAATTGTTATATTACTGTATACAGCCCCGACCTTGAATTCTGTTTGCACGGCAACAAATTAAATACAAACAACAACAACATTCCATCCCCATCGGATGGCATGAGTGCTTTGTAACCTCAGAATGCAAATAGACTGGTTAGTCTAAGAACACAGGAAACAACACATTTTCTTGGTCATTGTTTTTTCTGCATCTGTCTATGTTTATTTTGCTTTCCTGAATATCTCATGAAAGGACCAGCCATAAGCCAAGTAATGGACTAACTAAAAGCATATAGTACATCTTCAAAGCTTTGTATTTTTCTGAAAATAATTTTTTTCCTTTCTTTCTCATATTTCAGCACATCAGTAGCCAAGTTAGTTTTAATTGTTTACATGCAATACTCATTATGACAAATTGCTAGAAAATTATCTACTTATGATTTTTGTTTTATACTTTGAGATTTAGGTGGGTTTATCATAATATCTATTGTGATAAAGTAAAGGGAACAATGAGAGATAGAGTTATACCACTTTAAAAAAATTAAGTGAAATGACAGTAATCCACAAGAAGTTTTAATTTTAGATTTAGAGGACGTCAGTAACAGGCAACTGACTAGCTTACTGTTTGTCATAAACACATGAATACAGTAGGCAGCCTTTTTGGTTTCATTATTGGATTATGGATCATGTACTTTAAAATGTTTATTAATGTGCCAATTAATACTATTTCCAGGTTGACCGCCAATCCCAGTTTATTCAGGGCTATCGAGTAATGTATCGCCAAACATCAGGCCTATCTTCTCCAATGACATGGCAGAATTTGGATGTGAAAGTCCCCACTGAGCGCAGTGCTGTCCTAGTCAACTTGAAAAAAGGGATTTCTTATGAAATTAAAGTTCGACCCTATTTCAATGAGTTCCAAGGAATGGATAGTGAATCAAAGTCTGCCCGTACGACTGAAGAAGGTTAGTATAATTGTCAAAAAAAGCAACTGGCTTCCCCATCTTGTCTGAAAGGAGAAATCATTGTGTTCACTGTGAAGACTGCAAATAATTTTGTTCTAATTAGTTTCCAAAACGTCTATACATAATTCACCAAAGATTTCTCTGTTTTGCATGAAATGCTGGCTTTTGGATTTCGCCTAACAATCTATTTGGGTGGTATAATATTATGGGGTTTGCATTGGCCAGTCCTATGCCTCTCTTCTCCAGAAGAGTTACCTTTTGTCTCTTCAACGTGTGCAGCAAGCAGTTAAGGGTTTCTGACACATGCTCTGCAACAGCATTTCCTTTAAAGTACCCAGGCTGCTGGTGCAGCAGACCCAGTCCATGGTTTGCAAGTACAGAAACCTTTTGTAGATGACTGAGTAATAATAGGCTTTCTTTTTTGAGTGGGAAATAACATAGATGGATGGCATGGCTAGGAGAAGAGAATGGGTGAAGGACTTCCAATACTGCCTTTAATTAGTGTGCAAAAACACTAAAACTAGTCCAAGTAGCACACCATTCTTGAAGCAGCCCTCTATGGTGCTAAACACGATGAAACCAGTTATCCGTTACTCAGTGTAAAATATCCTTAAAACACAGATCAGAACATGCATACTATACAGAAGTAGCAACCATCTTATAACACTGAAATGAAGAAACAACCCTCTGTACATCATGCTACATAGATGTATTGTTCTGCTTAGAAAGAGATGCTTTTAGAGTTGGGCGGAGTGTAAAGAAAGGAGAAACTAAGCTGGCTTTGACATAAGTATTCTCCCCCCCCACACACACATACACACACAATTTTTTTAAAAAATCTGCCTGTCTGTCTATCTAATCATCTCTATTTCCATAGTATCTGAGCACCATTGGCATCTTATGGATGGTCTTGGCCAAACTACAAGCCTGGAGTTAAGAGATCTGGGTTATCTTCCTGGCTCTGCCACAGACTTCTTTTGAAGCCTTAGGCAAGAAATGTAGGCCAAGACATTCAAAATGGGCATCTATTTTTTTTTAAATCTTGACTGTAATCTTTTTTTTTATCATTCAGATATGGGTCTATGTGATCTCCATTGCTCAGAGGGTGTTGTGAGGAAGTTAATTCAATAATGATTGCAGCATGCTTTGAGATCTTGGAATCGAACATGTCATCATCATTGTTGTTGTTGTTGTTGTTATACTTTTCACCTTCAAACATGTTATAATTACTTAATTAGACAACAGTTAAGTAAGCAACCCTGGGATCAGTGCTGTGAGTTAGGTAGTTGTTGTCCCTGTTTTGCAGATGGAGAAACTGAGGGTCCTGTGACTTACTTGAGATCATACAGGGAGTCATTGGCAAAGGCAAATTAAGAATTTGGGAATGCCTGACTCCCATTGCTTCGATTAGATCATAAATCCTAAATTGTTCAGTAAAGATTAGCTTCACTGTAGTATGAACAAAACTTGTTTTAAAAGTTTAAAAAAAGAAAATTGGAAAAAGCTTACTAGGTTGAAATTGCTTTGCTAGAATTTCACTGTAGGATTTTTCTCCCCCTCACTAGAGGATTTTATCCTTGTCCATTCTCAATTGATTTTTGTTGTTTATTTAGTTCATCTAAGTGTCTCCTGCTAAAGTTAAATTAAGACTCACTAAAAAAGAGAAAAGGTTTTGTATCTGTAGTCTATTTCTGTAAAGTACTTCAGGAGTGACATTTTCATTTGTAACCCTCACCTCCCAGCAGAATCTGTCAGGTAATTTCCTACTTTAAAGGCCACTTTTCCTTGTGGAATAATTGTCTACACAGTAAAGATTTTTAGAACTTTCCTGGCTTACAGATATGTTCAAGTCACAGTCTATGTGTATATTAGTCTAAGCTTCAGCCACTCTGTTGACTAGTGTCTTCTTCAGAAAAAATAAATGTTGCCACCTGTCAAATGTCAACCACTATAAAAGATTCCCCAACCCCCACAGTATTTAACTGCTTGTGTGATAGACTTTTTTTTTCTATCAAAGCACCAATAGGTAACATAAGCTTCCGTGAGAAAATTAGTGAGTGTATTTCAATGGCTGTTTCCTTTGATTCTTCCAATTATCTTTGTAATTACCTTGCTGTTCATAGTTTTGTAAAGATAGTCCCAAATAAATGGTGAATATGATTTACTTCTCATTCATACATAAAAGGAGTAGTATTTTTAAAGGTATCACACTTGTTGCATTGACATCTGATTCTGTTCTGAAAATCAGACGTTTCAGAAGACCTTACTTTTGAAAAAGTCAGTTATACTATCTTTAGAGAAACAATTTGGAAGAGTGCTGTGAATACTGTATATTTTTGCAACATCAAAATATATAGCTTTGGCAAAGGCAGCGTACTACCAGAAAGAAGTTTCAGCTTTTTTACTGGATTTAATTTGACGTAGAATGTTACTTCTGAGGCCTACCTCCAAAAATCAATTTCACCACAGTTAGACTTTTCCTCTAGATCAGACATTTGTTACAATTCAGTATCCATTCATCTCCTACCTCTATGGCCTTGTGAAAGTAACAAATGGAATTCTGTTTGGTTGCGTCTGGAAAAGATGAGCAGTGATTTGGGTTCTTTCATATCTGTAGCAAGAAGCTGAGCACTGGAATAATTGATCTGTCAAGAATCAGGCAAGGTGTTCTCCACAAGCCAGCAGCAAGAGAAATGAGAAAATAGTTTAAAAAATGTTATTTTTCAGTGTGGGCTATTTAATAACTACAGCACAGTCAGACAAGTGGTTTAATTTATATCATGGTGCCAGCTTACAGAGCAATATTATCACAGAGAGAGAAGTCAGGACTGTCTATACACACACACACAAGAGAGAACTGGACAAATATAATGGATAATGTATTTGATAATTTTCAGGTTTTTTGTTCACAAATTATCCTAAAAGCTGAACATGATTTTTTTTTTTCAAATTCATTCACTTATTTGAAATTCCTCAGGGAATTATTAATACTTGGTCTGTGTGTTGTTCGTGACCTGTTCATTGCAAATGTATGGTATTCTAAACTTGAGCTCTCTTGTTCAGTGTTCATTGGACACTGTTTTCATAGTGTCCACTTGCTGTTTGGATTAGACTGACTCAAGGCTTCTGATTACATTTATTAATTTCAATTTCACTTTCCATTAATATTACTCTGTATCGTCTTAAAATTTGCTATTTCCATTAACATTCATTCCAGTAAATTAATTCACTATAATAGTCATAAAATATAAACTCAAAGAAGGAATTAATACAGTTGAACTGATGGTTTGTTTTTTTTAATCAAAATGAATATTTTTCAAAAATATCTTGCAGTATTTGTCCAGTTCTCTATCGCTACATATGTTTGTACAGTATGTATATGTGATGTATTATCTTTCCATATGTGTTGTGTATTTTTGTATATACATGAATGTTATACACGTTAAGGAGGGAAGTGAATGTATTTCAGCAAAACAGTCCATTATATTTTAATGTAAAGACCATAAGCAACTTAGTTTTAATCTCTGCCATTATAATAATAATGCAGGTGCAAGGGTGTGGCTTTAAGAATAGAAGACAGTACCCGTGTGGGAAGCCCTACCAGTTGGTTGTATTGGGAAGAGAGAAAGGGAATAGGTTCAGGAATGGAGACCCCAATGGAGGATGGTTATAGAGAGAGATGTCCTACAGGTTCATGCATTTATTATTTATTTTCTTTTAGAATCAGGTAGGTTTATTTACATTTTTGTTGTTAAAGAGAGAATAGATTTTTTTATATTGATACTGTTTTTATTATGTGGCTTAGTTCTGTTTCAAGTGCTACAAAACTTAGGTCCTAGTCTTCAACTGCACCAATTTGATACTCAGCATGGTTGAGGAAAGTAGCTTTAGGCCACCTTTCTGCTTCACTGATTTGGGTTGGCCCGGGGCCAATTTGCCTCTGGAGTAATTTAGAGCAACTTAAGTGCTGCACAAGTTACATCAGTTACTGCAGTTCCTTAGAGACCACTACACTGCCATAGGTGAGTAAAGGACTGTGGTACCATACTTATTTGCTAGGAGGCGCTCAAGTGTTGAGGGTCCCATTATGATTTGGTACTAGAAGTGGGATTTTCAGACCAGACCCCGAAAGAAGGGAAAGATGGAGGCAGTCCTGTTGATCCTGCAACAACAACGGGCAGCAATGCAAGAACAGAAGAACATGACAACCATAAGAGAAGAGGATACCACAGCCAACCTGCTGCTAATGACCAACATGATAGAGCAACAACAGGGAAGTTTGGCAAGAACTCCAGAATGCTTTCTATCATAATATTTTGAAACATATGGGGAACGTTAGTGTACTGAGGGCTATGGATAAGAATCCCAGGTCAGAGCAGTCCCTTTGGAGAGGTCAAGCAGGATATTGCTACAGCTAGGGGATAGGAGGTGGCAGTTAGGAAAGTAGATAAGAGGGGCTTTGTGTGAAGAACCCTAGGGCCTACAAAAGTGAAGAGGCCTCACATTTGTGGTGACTCTTCCACCTCGATCCAAGGGTGTGGCATTAAGTATAGAAGACAGTACCAGTAGTGGAGGCCATACCAGTAGGTGGTATTGGGAAGAGAGAAAGGGAATAGTTTCTGGAATGGAGACCCCAATAGAGGATGGCTATGGAGGGAGGTGGCCTCCAGGTTCATGCATTCAGAGAGCGTGGGGTAGGTCAAGATCCCAAGCAGGGAGACGAAGATATCCCAAGCCAGCAGTGAGCTCAGAGGGAAAGAGCCGTGTAGGTGGGTCCTCCAGGCCTGCTTTGAGAGGTTTCACAGAAGTAGCCAATCAGAACCCAGCAGGCTCAGATGAAAGGAGATGCCGGGCCTTAGCAGGTCAATTCCTGGCTCGGACAAGAGAGGCAAGGCCAGGTTCTCCTCTCTGACCACAGGTGCTCAATGGATAGCCAGAGTTTGGTGCTGGCTGCATTTGAATAGCTGGGTTTACAGGGAGAGAGAGAGGACCCTGAGATAAGAGTGAAGCAAACAAAAAATAAATTAAAAAGGGGGCGGAGGGAGGCTAGATAGGAAGCAGCCCAGGGAAGAAACAACAACAAACTGAAATTAAGCACTATGTGGCTGCTATGTATAAGGTCCCTGAGTTGGAACCCAAAGTAGTCGGATATCCCAGGTTCCTCTACCAGTCACAGTGACATAAACCCAAAGAAGGGGACATAGCTTATTTGAGAACCTAAACACAGAGCTAAATGTAAAGTGTCCAGAGCTGGGGCTGAAGACCCTAGTGAGGGCAATGTTACTGTTCATTTATTGAACTCTTTACTATCACAGAAGTGTTTCATTTGGAATTTGTGACTTGGTTGGAGGGCCAAGCCACTGAAGCTCCACCAAGGTCAATTGGCAGCCTACAGAGAGTTCCAGGCATGATAAAAAGACTGTGTACCACACCCAGCTACTAGGAGTCTCTCAAGAGGTGAGATTCCCCCCATTATAGTTACTAAAAGGAGTTGAGTTTAAATTCCTGGATCCAGATTTGTAGGTCATATTCTGCAAAACAACAGGTGTAGTCGAGAAGCCATAGGGAAAATTAATGAATCCTGGATTGACTCAGGAAACTTGAGTGATCCTGACATCTCAGCTGTCCTGAGGCTGCCAGGGCTTTTGGGTAACCCAGGCATTGAAAGCCAGGGAAGATCAAAAGGTGAACAGGGAGATGACGGTGACTTTGGGCCCACTTTTCAGGAAACTATGGTCCAAGGATGTTTAAACAATCAGGAAAACCCAGTAACGAAAGGACTTGTCCAGAGTTTTGGTGCCCTCAGAACTAATGGAGCAACAAAGTGAACCAAGTCCTTTATGGACAGGGATACAGAGCTAGAGGAGAAAACTGAGGGAAGGGCTTCAGTTGGACATCCTGGAACTCAGTGAATTTTTTGTTTAACGTGACAGAAATGTACAGAAAAGAAGAGGTGGATATTTTTATGGGTTGGGTTCAATATTATTGAAGCAGAGGGAATCTAACTGCCACCTTTCATGTAAAATAGTTTTAAGATGCAATTAAACTTCTTTTTAGAACCACGTAGCTGAAACAATAGAGGCCTCAAACAAAACACAGGCACATGTCACCACCTACAACTATGGCACATGTAAGGTCATTCAGAAATTTTAACTGTATGGGTGGAGAGGTTTTGCTATTTGGAGAGAGATGCACACCACAAAGGGTTACAGATGTTCATTAGTTCATTTTATCATCCCTTGATCATTCTGTTATGTGATGTTACGGTCAGTTCATATGCTATTTCATATATAATTTATATATGCTAAATAGAAATAAATTGTAGGATTATACAAGTATAGGATTAATAAGTATTTAGGAGTGATGAGTGTGTATTATGTGTATAAGTAAAGCATGGCTGGAACGCAAGGCCTGCAGGCTGAGACCTGTAAGATGTTAGTTTAGCCATACTAGGTCCTAGGCTTAAGAAAACTTGACAGGAGTGGGTGAATTGGGAATAACCCTGTGCAGTAAAGTCACAAGTTTACTGTAAAGATGTGCCAACATGTGATATTACGGAAAGTAGATCGTAATGACCGCAATGTATTGTCCAAAACCACTAGACACCTAATTGTAACATCTTTGAATGTCTGTCTTGACTGCAGGCTACATGTTTTGCGTAGATGATAATGAGAATAAGAGGAATTAAGAACAACCTATGAAAAATGGGGCATCCCAATAGTCATGGGGTGTGGAAGAACAGATAAGGAAAAAAGAGCACCTTCATACATATGTGTAAGGAGTTAGGTGTAGTCAGAATTACAATATAAAAGAGAGTTCCATGATTGGGTAAAAGTGGGAAAACCCAAGGAATGATCTCATCCCTCCAGCAGGAACCATACCTCTAGCAATGATCATCTATTGAGAAGTCCATCAGACCCTAGAATATTTTTGTGGATCTGTGTATGACTGCACTTATAATTATTGCATGGGTTGTTGTAGGATTTCTATATTTATGGGTAATTGTAACTTTACTTACCGCTTTAATAAAACTTGCAGTATGGACAGGACTTTGTGATTGTGATTGTGTCTGTGATCCCCATCCTTGGACTTCGTGTGTTTCTAGAGCAGGGGTGAACAACCTTTCAGAAATGGTGTGCCAAGTCTTCATTTATTCACTCTAATTTAAGGTTTTGCGTACCAGTAATACATTTTAATGTTTTTAGAAGGCCTCTTTCTATAAGTCTATAATATATAACCAAACTATTGTTGTATGTAAAGTAAAGAAGGATTTTAAAATGTTTAAGAAGCTTCCTTTAAAATTAAATTAAAATGCAGAGCCCCCTGGACCGGTGGCCAGGACCCGGGCAGTGTGAGTGCCACTGAAAATCAGCTCACGTGCCACCTTCGGCACCCGTGCCATAGGTTGCTACCCCTGTTCTAGAGTCTCCACATTTGAAAAAAGCACCAGAGGCAATTTTCACTCTGTTGAGCTTCAAACGGTAGCAACCAGAGCTGAACCCACAGCGGTGTATTATAACACAAAATTCACTTTAAGAAAATAAAAGGCTACACAGAGGAAGAGCAGAAAGACGGGGCATGGCCTGGATGAGCACTTGGAGCATGGCCCTGAGGAAAAGCCTAGATAGAGAAATCTTTTTGAGCTGAGTGCTGTGTGAAAGAGGCTTCGAACTGTGAGCAAAGAAATTGTCATTTTTCTGATTGTTTGATTCCTGCTCTGTCCCGGAGAGGTCTGAGCACTGATTTCTTTGTAAATAAACAGGACTGCTTCAGAGAAATACCTGACTCCATCATCAGTTTATCCTCCTAACTGGGACTTCCCACAAGGCCCCAAAATTTTGGCTAATCCCCCAAATCAAAAGGAGTAACAATATATATGACCATTTCTCTGGCAATGTGAGTGAGATTAAAGCCACATGTGTTTTAACTCTTTGGCCGGGCAAAAATTGGAATATCCTACATTTAAATACCTTAAGGATACGTGTCTTTAAAAATATCCCCTTCTATTCATCACTAGGCAATATTAGATCATGGAGGGGCAGTGGGGATAGGGGGGTCAGAACAATGTTTAGGGCAGACTGAGTTAGCAGATTTAATTTCTGTATTCAGTCGCAACCATGTGTATAAGAAAATGATTATAAGTCTGAGACTAATTCTAAATGTAAACTTGAGACATGCTAAAATAAATAAATAAATAAAATAAGAGTGATTTGCATTGCTTCTCTGTTGCCACAATACTGCATTTTCATTCAATGCCATGCTTCTCTTCAGAAAGGCATTTTTCATAATTGTCGTTGCCCAAGAATGTATCCATCTCCAAGCCCATGGTAGTGCAAACCTCATAGATTCTCTGCTTGCTCTTACACTGTTTAAGCAAAAGTAATGATCCAGCAACTGAAATAATGTCATTCTTCTATTTGTTCCTTCTACCTGGTACAGCTCCAAGTGCCCCGCCACAGTCTGTTACTGTTCTAACAGTTGGAAACCATAACAGCACAAGCATCAGCATTTCCTGGGACCCTCCCCCGCCAGATCACCAAAATGGAATCATCCAGGAGTATAAGGTAGAATTGATGTACAATGGGCGGGATGTGAATTAAGCCAAATTGTGTGGTTGAATTATAGAACATCACTTTTTTTTTTCTTTTTTTTTTAAGTATCAGAGAGGTAGCCGTGTTAGTCTGGATCTGTAAAAGCAGCAAAAAGTCCTGTGGCACCTTATAGACTAACAGATGTATTGGAGCATGAGCTTTCGTGGGTGAATACCCACTTCGTCGGATTTTTTTGTGTGTGGATTTAGATTTTGACATAATGAAATATGCATCTGTATAATAAGCAGAGAGGTCTGAGCAGTTATACCTTTTTTTCTCAAGTTAAGCAGCATCAACAAAACTGATCTGTGAGGGGGAGAGGAGTCATCTTGTACTACACACCACTCTAGGCTCGGGGTGAATCAGCCAAGCTCCTATCCTAGAACTCCCACAGCCTGACAGGGAAGCTGGTAGTGTATCAGCCAAAGCTACTCCTTCCTCCCTGCCCTGCAACAATGCTGATGCAAACACTTCAGTGTAAAAATCACCAGGCGTGACCCTGAGAACACAAGTTCAATTTGTAATCAAATGCAAATCTTCTTCCACGGTCACCTTTAAGGGCCATAATTTAGAGAACTGCAGGCCACAAGCAGCCTCCCTGGGGCAACGGGTTGAACATCACTAATATAGCCAATGCCTGCTGTATCTGTTCCTCAGTGGGTTAGTATCTCCCTTTACTTATCTTTTGTCCTCCATCATTCATGTGGTGTCTGCAAGGTGTCATTCTCAGAGGCTATATCAGTCAACGGTCAATCCCATGCTCTGACCACTTATGCATAAATAAATGTTTACAAAATGCTATCCAATGGACTGTTCATCCCACTCTAGTAAATAAATACCCCTCAGCACATAGAATAACAGAAATAGTCCTGCACAGCAGATGTAATAGTAGTAAAACCCTTTCAGCCCTCATCACATCTTCTACCCAAATGCCAGGGGGATATGATGGGCTTGGCAGCATACATGCTTGAGGTCAGAGAATTAACTTGAGAAGCCATACTCTTGGGGCAGATTCAGCATTGGTTTCTGCCAGTGGAAGCTAGTGGGAATCCAGGAACAAAGCTCCAGATGCAAAAAAACTGCCAGAGGTTGCCTCTGGGGAAAGTGGCCACAACTTCCCTTCTTCAGGGAGAAATCCTATTAGGGATGTCAGAAGGTTGTGGGTAGGAGGATACACTATTTCAGTGAGTATCTTCAATAGCCTGAGCTAGTGGGCCTCATATGGAGTCTCTGGTGGAAAAGGAAGCTGCCCTGCCCCAACAGAAGTCCCAGAAGAGTGGAAGTGTTGGAATTGCCACTTGTGGATGCAGTTTGGTCATCTCACACAGGAAAGTGTAATTTATACCCCCTGCTCCAATGTGGGCGAATCTAACTCAAAGATGGAGGAGGGAGGCAGGCACTTAGTTTTAAAATCAGTATAGGCTCTTTTATGTTTCATTCTCTTGAGTGGGTGTTTTAAAGACACACAATATTTATTTGTAATGTATTAGTTTGTTGTTTTGTTTTATTTGGTTTGGTCAATACCACAATTTATTAAACCAACTATGCTGTTGAAACCTCATTTTCACATCAATTCATCTTCATACCAACTCCAATATGTCAATATTTGCTTCATATAAATTCCATTAAAAAAACTATCTTAAGAGAATGTTATGACTTCGCGGTTAAGCATTAAAAACATCAGAAAATGTGTAAGAGTTATCCACAGAACTTTAACTCTTAACTTTTATACATATGCATTGGGACATAGGCCAAGATTTTCAAAACCTAGGAGACTAAATTTGGGCTCTTAATTCCATATTTATGTTCCTGATTGACATGATTTTCAAAAGTGACCCAGTAGCTGCCATTTACCTCTGTGGCAAGCATTGTATGATCAGCACTTTTAAAAATTAGGTACCTCATTTAGGTACCTAAATAAGTACGAATTTAGGACCCTACCTTTATGCACCTATTTTTGAAAATCTTAATTAATCTGTAATTACTTGCTTATGTGCTATTTGTCTTATTAAGTAATATAATATCTCAGCATTTTCCTACAATCTGAGCTACACACACATCTGTGAATTTTGTTTCTTCCTTCATTTATGCCTACAACAATTTCATTGTCAAAATAGTCTGAAATGCCTTCATTAACTAAGTACTGGTTTGCAACCTTACAGTCTGCCTTAAATTAGGAGCACCATGTAATACTGTACTTTTCTAAGACCAGATCAGAACAAATCACGATGACTCTTCCCACTCCCTCATGCACCTGGCCAGGACTCTGGCCAGCAAATAAGCTCTATTTGAGCCTAGGGAAGCAGGGATTCTTCCATCCCCCACTCCTTGCTTACAGTGAGGTGTAGCAGGTGAGTAGCCTCTGTTACTGTGAAGCTAGAATCAAAAACTGAGCAGTGCCAAGCAAAGGAGCAATGGGGATGTTACTCCTGCTTTCTCTTCTACTGAGCCAAGTAAGGTCTGTGATAATCCAGCCCTTTGTCAGCAACCACATGTTGTTTTCAACCAGCAGCACCTTCCTTTGGTACAGTAATTACATACATGCATATATGGGATTTTTTATGTATTGGTTCCCTTGAGTGGAATTAGAGTGGTAGTTAATGCATTCTTTAATATTATCGTAATAGTCTCCACAGATCCCTTCAACTAAAAAAGAGTCCCTGAACATCTCAATGCTAAAATGTCTCAGGAAATGCTCATGAATAAATATAAGGAGAGAAGCAAAACTGCCTTGAAATAATATACCACTCGCGCCACAAAGTGCGGGTTTGAAATATGGCACATATCAGGATATGTAGGAAGCATTTTTTGTGTTTGTTGAATTACAGGATAAAATAAGTCAGACCGCAAAATTTAGATTCCTGAACAATTTCAGTTATGACAGCAACAACATAGCATAGCATTTTAGAAATGGCACACACCCTTTTTCTACCAGGATAGAAAGCTGAAAATACTTAAAAGGAAATTTTGTATAATATTCTTAGGAGTGTTTCAACATGCTTCTTGTTGTAATGTTTGATGCACATTTTCTATTCAATAGGAAAAAATGAGACTGAAAAAATGACTTTAGGAAACCATAGATTATAGCCATAGTAACTGAACAAGCACCTGATCCAGCAAAGATGTATGCATATGCTTGATGTCATTAAAGTCAATGGGTGAGATTCTGGGCTATTCCTCTAAGAATTGCAGCATAGAACTTACAGCCCAGGGGCATGGGGAAGGGGGTGATTTTAAGCCATCTTTGAACCCTACTGATCCTGGGCTGCTTGAGGGCTTTTTGAATCCCATCCCCAGCTGCCTATGGACAGTAGTAGCATGAAGAATGTCTGCCATGCTATGTGCTTCACCTCCAGCATGCCTCTCCACCCCCAGCACTGTTCTCAGCATTCCCCCTATGTCAGGGCTGGTAAGTGGGTCCTTGGAAGATAGCATGTGGCAGTCTTTCTCCATTCCTGCACACTGGTTGGATCTAGGGCTTTAAGATAGCCCCCTTATGCTGCTCTGGCTCTTTTACCTGGTGTAAAGAGGCCAGAGCAAGAATGAGAATTTTAGCCATGTGTAAAGTTAAGCACATGCATAAGGCTTTGCAGAATCAGGCCTAAACGTTTAAAGGAATTTAGTAGTTGCAGTTCAACATAATATATGTATTTCCAATGCAGTATATTAATATACAATATTTGTGCACCATTGTTTGCAAGCATGATTATTTTCATATTGTTTTGTTTCTCCAATCCCTACCCCAGATCTGGTGCCTAGGTAATGAGACTCGATTTCACATCAACAAAACAGTAGATGCAGCCATTCGCTCTGTAGTGATAGGTGGCCTATACCCTGGTATTCAATATCGAGTGGAAGTTGCAGCAAGTACCAGTGCAGGTGTTGGAGTAAAAAGTGAACCACAACCCATAATAATTGGTAAGTGATTGTCTCCTCTATTTTATTTTACCTGTTTAGTATTTCAGAAAAGCTTTCATAAATCACTTCTGAAAGCATAAAAATCCAGTAGAGCAAAAAAACAAAGTGCAATTCAATTTGAGCTATCTAGTTAACTTTAAATGTACCACTGCCTGCCAACACTGCCGCTTCCTCTTCTGTATAGTTCTCACAGCTAATAAGATGAAATTGTTCTTCCTTTCCTGAAACATATTAAAAAACATAGATTATCTTGCACAGCTGATTTAATATTTTATTATGAATTTACCACTCCTACAGGTTGACAGATTTATAGAACTAGCTCTTTTATCCTGTTGAGATGCTCGTAGTATTGCCTTATTTGAGCTGCTGCTGCTCGAGGCACTGTTTAAAGTTGGTTTTCTGAGCATTTGAAGTTTAGCACTTCTCAGCTATCCCAAGCAGATGGGCTTCCTTCTGCCAAAGAACATGGGGCCTCTAGTCCAACTAAAGAGGAAAGCTAGTATTATCATCTCTTTCCTTTGAAATTACTATTTCTTATTAGTGGTTTCCATGCTCAATTAATTTCATGACCTGAGGGAAACCTAGAACCTTATCCTTCTGAGATTCTTCTATAACAGAAACTGGGGGTGGGGCAGGCAACTGAACAGATCTGAATTGAGCTTTTTTGTTGTGGAGCTGCATTAAAGTGCTTTGAGTATAGGAATTTGTTTATTAATTTGATCTATTTGAACTATGGCTTTGGGCCAACTGTTAATGTTGCTTTAAAAATTTGTTATTTCTAAAAGAGTACTGGGACAAAGTTTTGTAATGGCCTCTTCTATTTCTTATACTGTGCCTTTAGGACTCTTGGCAGAGACTACTGAAAATGTGGAAAAGTGGAAAATGTAACTAAAGCAATGTCTCAGACTTAGAATGTTCATTTGAGTTGGGGTGAAATTCACCCTTCGGAGAAAAGCCAGCACAAGACCTAGCTCCCACTTAAGTCCTATTTAAGCTTCATTTTTAAGTGGTTAATGACATTCACATTACAAATGTATCCTCTCAAAAGTAGGGCAATGCAGAAGTATAGATTTAGGTTTTTTCTCTTGTATTTCTTTTTGGAGAGGAAGTCTGAAAAGGGAGATTAAGATAGATCTACCCTTAGGGTAAGTCTCTTCATTGAAGCTTCATGGGAGTATGTATGACAAGGAAAAGAATCTTGCAAGACTGAAAATAATGAACTCAGCTATTACAAAAACCTTGGGAAGGATACTAGATATGAATTTGGGGCCACCCTTCAAATGATCTCTGCCGAGAGACTGACCTTTCACTTTTAGTTCATTACTTTTGAATGACCTGATTTTTGTGTGAGGTGTCTCTGGAAGTACTGTTTTAAGGTTTCAATCCTTCAAGATGCTGAACACAAATGGTGCTAATCCAGCATAGCATTTAAGCACGTTTAACTTGAAACATGTGAGTAGTAGTCCCGTTACTCACTTGCGTCAAGTTAAACATGTGCGAAAGTGCTTTGCTGGACCTGGGCTACAGTGCTCAGCACCTTGCAGGACTGAGCTATCAGTCCTTCCCTGACTCTTACAAAACTGGTTAATATACCCCAGAGCTACATGGAAAGATATGCTTCCATGTTTGTGGAAGAGACATGAGAATGTAAGTACATCATAAATCGGAAAATGCCAGTTGGAACTTAGAGACTTTTCATTTATTCATTGTTATACTCATTATGTCATTTAATTCTTACTTTAATGATCCCAGAATATCTGCCTCAACAATCTTGTCTGGTAGCACTTTCTACATATTTAATGCCCTTTAGATGAAAAGTGACGGATAAGGTCTTTTCTATTTTGATTTTGATTCCCTTTTTCACTTAAATTTTCCCTTTTGTATTCAGAAAAATACTGTCTGCATCTCACTTTTCTTTAAATCCCATCTTTTTTCTATTGTTTATAGACTATCTTGATATCATTTTTGATGAAATTACAGATTTGGTTGGTAAAGGTAATAGTGTTGATGTAATATAGCTAGATTTCCCTAAAAGATGACATGGTACCACATAATATTTTGATTGAGAAACTAGAACAATAAAAAATCAATATAGCACACATTATATGGATTAAAAATTGGCTAACTGACAGGTCTCAAAAGGTAATTGTAAATGGGGAATCATTATAGGTTGCAATCCTCAAATACTTATGTAAGTAACTTTACATATGTAAATAGACTTTCCGGGGGACTTGATAACAGTTGTCAAATATGTGAAGGGATGTTATAAAGAGGATGGTGATCTATTATTCTCCACATCCACTGAAGGTAGGACAAAAAGGGAATCAGCTTAATATGCAGCAAATGTGATTTAGGCTAAATATTAGAAAAGACTTTCTAACTATAAGGAGAGTTAAGCACTGGCATAGGCTTCCAAGGATAGTTGTGGAATCCCCATCATTAGAAGTTTTTAAGAAAAGGTTAGACAAACACCTGTCAGGGATGGTCTACTTAGTCCTGCCTCAGTGCAGAGACTAGATGACCTCTTGAGGTCCCTTCCAGCCCTGTATTTTGATGATTCTATAATTTATGCCCCTGGGACTACTCAAGTGAATAGTTACTCACATATGTGTGTTTGCAGGATAAAATTTTGATTACATGGGAAAGGACCATAATGTGAATTTTTTTTTAAATTATCTGCACAACTATGCAGTATAAATAATACCACAGTGATATCTTGCGTTGCCATTCTAATGACATATCCAGATATCTATAATAAATTTTTCTTCCCTAATTACATTAAAATACTTTCTTACTTTGATTTGTAATTACGATCTTGAAACTATACTTTGATTGCTTGGTCTAATACAAAGAAACTGTTATGAATTGTGTTCTTTCCATGAACTGCACGTGTCTTCAAACCTTGCACAGGTTCTATAAAGAAATATATGTCAAACTTGTTATTTCTAGGAAAAAAAACCTAAAATTTTTCTCACCAGTGTTGAGGATGCTAGAGAAGAAAATGTAGTTGGATTATAAGAAGAAATAATTTTTAAAATAATATTGATTAATAATATAGCTATTATTTCGGTAATCAGTTGGCATGTTCATACTTACATTTTATAGTTGGTGTAATAATATGAGGAACAGCTGCAAACTTTCACAGTAATAGGTACAATCGAATCTGATGTGTCTAATTAATTTTTGGTCCAACAAATTAGTTTTGTTCTTCATTACTCTCCAATGGAAGGAAGACATATTTCATTATATTTTTGTCTGCAAGAACAATGGAGCGTTACAGGTCACACACATCCCTCATATGTGTTCTAATTAGTAGAATTGACAGCATTGTTATAGAAACACCTGCAGTATATGAAATAGTACATTGATACCTTGGATGACATATATATTACTTTTGATTAAATATCAGACAAATAAATACAAAATTAATGTAATTTGTTCCCCAAACTCCTTACAATTAGATTAATTTTGTTTTACGTCCATAGGAAACATGCATCTGTGTTCATTTACTTTTCAGCTACTGAAATCACAAAGCATATGTTATTTTGACATTTAAATGAATTATTACTTTTGTACATGTAATTGCTAAGCACTGAAGGGTAGAACAAACATCCAGGCTGCTAACTTAGAAGGTAAGTTGACCTAATTTGGAGACAGATTGCATCTTCCTCTGGAAGAGGCTCTGAGAGGGGATAAAGTCGTCTGAAAGCTCCTCTGAGGTTCTCCTTGCGGAGTTTCTTGTGCATCCAGTACTCATGGAGGACCTGTTTCTGACCTCATTGTGAAGGCAGAATGTCCAGTCCAGGGCTTAAGGTTTCTATAAGGAAACAAGATTCCTTTCTGTAACCTTTCTACCAGGTGGTGGTGGTGGTAGCAACAAGGGCTATTTTCATATCTTAGGGTTCCTCTTAACATTACAAAACAGAACCAGCTCGAGCCCCCACCCAGAAATCTGGGAAAACTAATCATCATGCCTGTATGCCTCTCCAAGGCCGTACTTCTCCACTTGCATGCACATTCTGTATAACAAAATAAAATGTATATTAAAAGGAGAGGGAACACAGTAGTAATTTGGGAAAACACCCCAGTGGTGATTCAGAAGCAGGCAAGCCATAAGTAAAATACCTTCACCACAGTGTTGTGGGTGGTAGTCATTTGTGGTGTGAAAAGTCCAATGGACAAATGACCCTTTAACACATCCCTCTCCTTTCCCTTCGCTGCATCCGCACTCATGATTTGTTGTCTGAGCTCAGCAGAGTCCCAGACTCCAGAGTTGTGATCAGATGAGTTCACCTCCTGCCAATAGTGGGGGAGGTTGGGTTTGAGTGATGCCTCTGCCTGCCCACCACTATCACTACCATGGCTCCTGCCTCGCCCTGCTCCCTTTAGCTGGAATGCTGGGTTCTGATGTTCTGCCACTAGCCCAGTCCTCCTGCTTCTAGTGATTTCACCAGGTAGCAGAGAACCTCACCACTGCTGCCTCTTCTGTGTCGTCTTTCACTGCAGCACTGTCCCCTCACCAGGTCTAAGACTCAGCCATTTAGACCAGCTTATTAATGATTTCAGCTGTAGTGATCACTGGTAAGATCAAGGACTCTGTATGGACAGAAAATCATCTCTTTCTTTAAACACTGAAGGAGAAGGGTAAAATGGTATCTAAGAACCTTTTAACAGAGCCTACACTACTAGATAGGAACACCTGTCCTAACCCTGTCTGACTTTCACTTGGATTTGGCATCACTATCCTCCTTAGCAAGTGAGGTTATAGTTAGGGCATATTAAATACAGGTTTTATTTTTCTCCTTTATATAATAAGGATGACATTTCATTATCCCTCCATCCAAGACTTAATTTTAACCCAAAACAGCCAAAATTGATCACTCTGGCAGAGCAGGTATTTTTGCTAGTGACCTACATGGACTAGACACAGCTATAAAAATATGGTCTGCTCTTGAGGTCTTTCCCCCCATCAGTAGATGGTAGAGAAGAGCTCATTCAGAGCAGTTCCTTACCTTTCTTTGGATTCCTGGACAACTATTCAAGGAGCCAGCATGTCCAAAGTGTTCCCCTGGCCTTCCTTTTTCCGTGGGTTCTTCAGCAGCAGCACTTCCATTGTCTCACCACATCCTCTTCTGTCCCTTTGAGCCCTTGAGGTACACAAGGAGAGAGGCTCATTCCTTTCTAGCCCTGGGAGACTCAACTCTATAGTGCACCTAAAGAAGGGTTCCAAGGGCACCAAAGAAGAGGAAAACATCTGATGGAGCCACTGCTCCCTCTCATCTTTTCCTTGCCCACTGGTTTCCACTGGGCTTTTGGCCTTCGTACCATATAATCGGTGGGAAGCACTGGGGCTTTGATAATTGGCCGGATAAAATTGAAAAGTTGTGGAAAGCACTGTGGCAGGTTTTGTAGCCTGTGGTTTAAGTTTCAGGCACAATGCAATGCAATGCTTTGAAATTACCAAATGTATATAAGGGAGGGTGCATGTTGCCCTCAGCCATAATCAGTCAAGGGCTTTTCTCCCTTGACTCTACTCTCTGGTGTTTCCTAAAATTCCCTGTTTTTTTTCCTTTATAGTACAATTGTCAGTGATTTTTCAACAAAACTACTAAAACCAAGCCAACATCAAGCATAACATTTGAACCATTTGTTCACAAAGGCAGACAGAATTACTAAGTATTGATATAAGTAATCAGATAGGGAAAAAGCATAATAAAATCACATGGATTACTAACAGCAGTTCCAGCAAATAATACTCTACATCATATTTATTAATAAGTAACTTCAACCACCTCTGAATGAAGTATAAGATCTAAACCGGGCTTGTCACTAAGGCATTGCTGCAATTGACATCAATGACTGAGTAAGGGGTGGAGGCTCTGACAGATAGAGTATGGTTAGACAAGTAGAGCATAATGAAATAAAGTGAACTCTTATGTTCTCTGGACTTGAGTCTCATTTATATTAAGGCCCCATTACACTGATTTGGCAATGAAAGGGAGCATTAAAGGGGATATTACATTTACAGCCACTGCAAGGCTGCTGGAGTCGTGTAAAGGAGAATTAGTGGGAATAAGAATCAGATCCTTAGTCTTTTCTTTCTTGCATTGACTTTAGCAAATGACCTTGTTTGTTTACTTTAGACTACAGTCAGTATGCTGACACAGCAGCAGTTGTGTTCCAAGAAGTGAAGAGTGAATTTAACCATTGCTGAATTATAGAAGAGGAATATAGAAATGTTCACAGCAGGCATAATGCTACAATACTTATAACAATTTGCCTGAAATAACCACTTTATTGCTACAGATATTCTACTTCCTAGATTGGGGATAGGTTCTTATAATTTGCTAGTTCCTGTAATTAAGAGTCCAAATATTTGCTTTTTATAATACAGTAATTTGCAGCACTGAATCATCTCCTCTACATCTTAAAAATGCTGTAAGTAGTTTCATGAATGCTCTAAATATTAAGGTTGGATAATTTTGGCATCATTTAAAAAAACCCACACCAAACAAGATGTTTTACACCAAACATGTACAAGGTTATTATTCACATTTTTTGTAGAAAATGTTATCTGATTTTCATATTTTTATAACTGCTAAATTTTTGAGTCTGTGGCTCAGATTGGAGAGGTGAGACATTTTTGAAAAGAGTTTCTAATAACTGAGCAATCACAGTGTTTGTCAGTTCTGTAGCTACACACTTTGGCATTTGTGTGACGTCCATCCACAGATAACAGTTTAGATTAGGGGCTTGTTATCAAGCCAGATACTGAGCTACCAGTTCAGTTTTAAAATCAGGAGAAGGAAAATGGGACATATGCAGGAAGTCAATAAATTCTAAATCATTACATACAATCAAGACATCATATAGTCTGTGTTCCAGTCACGTTGTGTCTTTGTCTCTCTTTGTGGTATTCTGCTTATACCCATATCAAGAATATTTCACAAAAATTGACTGTGAGCTGCCATCTGTTAGCTTATGAGGACAGTAGTATAGTAGACTTTTTTTCAACATATGTTTGAATAACTGCAATGAATTGTAGGTTCTCTTGCAGGAAACATTGCCTTCAAATCTGTTTTAGAACACCCTATAAATCCACACCCAACTACCTGTACCCCATCATGGAAAATTATTTTGAAGCACAGTACTGTTGTTTCTTTTCCGTTTCAGGTCTCTGGTTCTTGGTTGCATTACGAGTACATTATAAACATGTGATACTGACTTTCCTTTGTGCAGGAGGTCGTAACGAAGTTGTCATCACTGAAAATAACAACAGCATAACTGAGCAAATCACTGATGTTGTCAAGCAGCCTGCCTTTATAGCTGGCATTGGTGGGGCATGCTGGGTAATTCTGATGGGTTTCAGCATCTGGCTGTATTGGCGAAGAAAGAAGAGGAAGGGGCTGAGCAATTATGCTGGTAAGAACAGTAACTATTTACTACAAACTTGTCAGGTTCTATCATGAACCCAACCCTAACAATGCTGGTTTTACAAATAAAGGTGGAACGGATGAATGTCATATGCCTGTTTAACATGTGCTGTAAAAATGCCAGTGTATGAGAAGCTTTAAATGCATTGCTCTGGACCACATTTCATCATTACTGTAAGACAGTCTTTTACATCTCCAGCACATCTAGCATAACAAAAGTACAGGAAGAATTAACTGTATCTCTCACCCAACTCTTATTGCAAAAGGCAGTCTTTCAGTGTTCCCAACTCTAATTATGAGCTACATTGCGAATCAGACTACATAATCACATGACAGTAAGACGGAGTATGAATCCCCCACCAACTTCACCACTTTACTCCTATGTTTGCCCCAAACTTTGGGTTTAGGCACTAGGGGGACCAGATGTCCTGATTTTATATGGACAGTCCCAATATTCAGGGCTTTTTCTTACATAGGTACCTATTATCCCCCATCCCCTGTCCCATTTTTCACAATTGCTATCTGGTCACCCTATTAGGCACATACAAGTAAGCAGAGCTACTCACCCACTCCCTCCTTATCTGGAGTTGGGGGCTGAGGAAGGAAGGAGAGGGGAATGGGCAGAGCATTGGCTCCATCCACCTCAACTCACTGTCGAGAGTAGCTGAGCCTGTACAGGGGAAGTAATAATTTAGTGCTAGTATAAGCAAGCAGTAAATTACTTACTTACAGTGGGTGAGATGTAGGTCCTCAGACATGTCTATGAAGCACAATGCCTCCTGGAGCTACCCCAGCAGTGTGGTGCAGCTCTCACACACATATTTTGCTCAGTGCTCTGCCTACAGTCAGAATCTAGCCTCAGAGAATTACGTTTGGTAAGGAAAAATAAAAATAAAAATTCTCTTATTTTCCCTGTCAGATGTCTTTATTCTGTTTTGTCAGGAGTGGTAACACTCCTATAGCTGATATATGTCAAGTTTCCTGTGGGTTGTGGAGAAGTCAGATAGTTATAATAAAATTACATATGATTCTATTAAAAAAAAAACAAGAAAAAAACTACCTCCAAATTTGGCCAATTTTACATGAAAAATAACTCTTAAAATATTGAGGTATTTTCCAGCTAGTTTTCTTGCCCAATATACTAATTAATGTTAGCACATTATTGGTTTCAAAGAGGAAAACACCTTTCATAACTTGGCCCTGGTTAAGCACGGGTTGGCAATTCACACATGTTTACTGCTGGCAGTATTAGCATGCCAGGCTAAACTCACTCCAAAATCTTATTGATTTCTTATTAATTCTATACAGTGAGCCTGAGTGACCACAGTGGTGAAGTAACATTATTTGTAGGCTGTGCTGTTTGCACATGGTGTTTTCTTTCTTTCCTTGTAATTAATAATGTGTATATACATGATGACAGTTTCTACTCTGAGAGGTTTTGTTAATTCATGCAGATAGATAAATATGTATCTATCTGTCTATCTAATGAGGATAATTAACAGTAGGAAATAGTTACATTATTTTATCACTTATTTACATTAAACTGATAACACATCTAGGGCCGGCTCCAGGCACCAGCCAAGCAAGCTCGGCAGATTCTAAGGGGCGGCATTCCATCCAATCCTAAACAATCTTTTTTTTTTGTTTGCCGCTCTGGCCACCCTGTAGGGGGCGGCGGCGCAGAGGAGGGGAGCACCCTGCTGGGAGCTAGCTGCGCGCTCCATCTGCCCCAGCCAGTGCTAGGTCTGCAGCAAGCTGGGCAGCCCATGTCCTTCCCTCTCCGCCGACCAGAGTGGTGCGGAGCCCTCCCGGCAGGCAGCGTGGTGGGAGGGGCCAAGTGGTGAGCGCCCTGGCTGAAGGAAACCCTGGCTGCCCCCCACTCCCTCCTCCTCCCCTCTGCTAGCCGGGTCGCGCACTTCACTGCCCAGGGCATGTCTGCAGCGCAGGGAGTCCCGCTAGCCGAAAGTTTGCACCCTGGCTCCGGCCGCCCCACAAGTTGTTTTTATTTTGCTTGGGGCGGCAAAAATACCAGAGCAGGCCATGAACACATGAGGATTTTAGCAGTCTCATTTCCTTATGGAGGTGTCATACCTTTCCATGTACTTCAAATGCATTAACTAAATGCATACTAAGCCTCATTTTTCCAGAGACGGGATTTTGGTCTATGTCTTTGTGAGTTGGCATGGCACATTTTTGTGAGCAGTCATAGAATGTCAGGGTTGGAAGGGACCTCAGGAGGTCATCTAGTTCAACCCTGCTCAAATGCAGCTTAAATTGACTACCATAGGCTGTTGTCTAATGTAGCTCATTCTTTCTCATGACATCTGCAGCACCTAAACGTTATGTGAACATTGCATCGTGACACAGAATGACCATTATCAGAATTGTGAAATGCTGTATGCTCCTAACAATGAAAGCTCGTACGACATCATGTTTCAGGACTCATCCTACTATTTATGATAAGGAGGATAGCATGCCCACCTTAGAACTAACTTCCATCAAATGTAATTCTCAAAATTCGCTATTCACCTTTCTTCAACCTTTATTTCTCATTGGCTGCTGGCTGACTAGTGCTTAAAGCTCAATTGTTATAACCTGCATATGATTTTAAATTAGAGATGAGTGAATTCCAAGGGAACCTTGTGCCCTGCAATCAGTGCTTGTTATCAGGGTCTGTAACTCACGATGTGTTTGCTTTCTTGTTTTGCAGTTCAGTCCTTCACCTTCACCCCTGCAGGTACTGTCCATTAGTCTGTCTCTTACCTCACCAACATGTCACTGCAACCATTAGCATAAGTGTTTATAATCATAGCAGGTATACAGAATTAAAACCAAGTGCAAGGAGAAACACTCCCATTCCCCATCTGTTATAATAATGTGGTATTGACTCTGCTAGTGATTTCAGAAGAAGGCTACAATCTACCACAATTAACTTCTCTTTCATTATAATTCTGCATTCTTCTTACTCATCCAACCCTTCTAAATTATGCAATTTTGAAAGGTAATTTTCAGGGCAATGCTTGAACTAACATAACTACGATAGGCAGGCATTAGTCACAAAGGGCCAAATTTTGCTCTTGAGGATTCCTGTATTTAACTTGCAAATTTGAAGGCCTCTGCACCTGGCCAGAGAAGCAGAACTTATCCCAGATTCCACTCTTCACTTTACATGAATCTGCCTCTGCATGGGGTTTTCAGATCTGCACTTATTTCAAACCTAGCCAGTGATTAACCCATACACACACATTGATACACTAGGTAGGTCTTTAAGGCATTTTAAAGCTTTTTATTAATTGAAGCATTTGCCTTTGTTCTGCCTGTCCAATCCACAACCAACTTCATGTTATCATTTTTTTACAAGGCGTAACATACGGTAGGCCATTATCATGAGTGTGATTAAAGTTGTGTGAAGAATAAACGAACTGTGGCTGAAACAGCAGGTTGCAAACAGCTTTGCCAACATATGTATGGTCAAGAGATACAGTGTATCCAGTTAATTGTAATAATTAATACAAATAATTGACCTCAATTCTCATATCTAAGCATGAGTGTCACAATCCCAAAAATTCTTACATTATCTCCATGCACTACAGTGTACGTGGCCAATATATTTCAATGTTTTCCAGTATAAGTGTGCAACATTTTGTGGCATGTAGTACACCTCTCAGTCATACCTGCCAAATGCCAAGAATTTTGACAAGGGATATTTTTCCAAATAAGTTGGAGGTTAGTGGGCCACTGGTCTCCCAGCTACTAGTAAGCTGTGCATGCCTCTCAGGGAATTTTAGGTTATTTTCTCCTCAAAAAGTTGCAATAAAAACTCACCAAGATGTACCCAGAATCCTCCGACAGCCCCAGACTCCTGGCTTACTTGAAAACAGACCTTTAAAATGGTGCTTCTGCTTATCCTACCATAATTCCTCCTCCTTTTACCTTGTGCTAATGGGTCCCCCTCTTTCTCCATTGCTCACATTATGCTCATTCTCTGCACTCCCTGTACAGTTAACTCCTCTCCCTGCTGCTCATTGGAACTTTCCACTCCTCCTTTCTTGCTGCTTCTCTCCAGCCCTGTCTACCTTTCAGCCATCTCTGGAGTTGTATGCAGCTCAGCAGGAGGGCACAGCTGGCTGCTGAGAGGTGTGACAAGAAAGGGGAGGAGGTGATACCACCAGGGCCGGCTCTGGCTTTTTTGCTGCCCCAAGCAAAAAAAAAAAATACCTGCGCGGGGCCGGAGCAGCAAAGGGGGCGGGGGCGGGAAACCAACCTACCAGCCGGAGCAGCAAAGGGGGGCAGGGAACCTGCTGGCCGGTCGGAGTGACAAAGGAGGGGGGGCGTGAAACAAACCTGCTGGCCGGAGCAGCGAAGGGAAGAAAAAACAAAAAACCAAAAAGAAAAAAATAATACTTGTAGGGTGGCGGGAGCGCAGATGCAGGGGGGCTCCCAGCCCTGCAGCCCCCGGGCAGTGGTGTGCACACCCCAGCTAGTGGGGATGGGGGAGGAGCGAAGGGGGCGGCCAGGGCTTCCTTACGCAGGGCACTGCCATGTGACCCCCTCCTGCTGGCCGCCTGCTGGGAGGGCTCCCCGCCACTCCGGGGGCAGGCAGGGAAGGACGCGGGCTGCGTGCTGGGCTTGCTGCAGACCTGGCACTGCTCCCAGAAGCTAGCTCAGTGGGGGGAGGGATAGCTCAGTGGTTTGAGCATTGGCCTGCTAAACCCAGGGTTGTGAGTTCAATCCTTGAGGGGGCCACTTAGGGATCTGGAGCAAAAATTGGTCCTGCTAGTGAAGGCAGGGGGCTGGACTCAATGACCTTTCAAGGTCCCTTCCAGCTCTAGGAGATTGGTATATCTCCAATTATTATTAGCTCCCCTCCTCCGTGCCACCACCCCCTACAGGGCAGCAGGAGCAGCAAACCAAAAAGAAAAAAACCTGCAGGGGCAGCAAAGTGCAAAAAAAAAAAAAGATTTGGACAGAATGCCACCCCCTGGAATCTGCCACCCCAAGCACCAGCTTGCTAGGCTGGTGCCTGGAGCCGGCTCTGGATACCACCTGCCCACACAGTCCTTATATCGTTATTAGGAACAACTGTACCCAAAGAGAAGGGTTGAAAACTCATGAATGGCTTAGCCAAAACAGCACTATTGGCATGTTTGTTTAGATAAGAGTAAGGCATGGCACAGTTTGACAGACAGTAACCACAGACTCTAATGCTTTTCTCATTTCATTGGGCGGCACAACGTGAATGCTTTGAACCCTAATCACATACTACTGTATATCAGTAACTTAATTCATGTATGTTCTGAACACATTGGGCTAGATGCTAATCTCCCTCATAATGAGTAAATCCAGAGTTACTTCAATGAAGTCCATTTACACTGGGGGAACAAAGATCAAAATCTGACCCATGGTCTTCAGAAACTGTCACAATTAGCACAAAAGTGCATTTGGAGATTAGCAAAATCTACTGATTTATGTCCAGGCTCTGAGTTCCCCAAGAAGAGTCTCAAATCATGTTCCTGACAGCATGAATTTGGAGTTGGTTATATGATCTACAGTCACAAAATGTTTACATTTTCACTTAACCGGTGAAATTTTCACTTAGCCAGTTTGTACAGATCTGAGAAGTCTATAGGTTGTTCCTTCCATAGTCAGTTGTAACCCATGTATGCTAAAATAGATTCCAGGCCTACATTTTTAGACAGGCTTAGGACCAAATTCACCTTCATCAGAGGTGAATTTCAGTGAAGTTACATTGGAGGTGAATTTATCCTAATATATTTGTTTGTGAAAGAAGCACATTTTTGCTCAGGCCAAACATCTGCTTCCTTCATGAATACATAAAACATGAATATCTGAATATGTAATAGTACTGGTCAAACTGTTCATTATGTAAATTTGTGATAAATTTTGATTTTTGCTTTGCTTCATAAACCGAACTGGTTGGAAAGTTTTGAAAAAAACAAAGAAAAGAAGGAAGAACATTTTTAATTTTGTTTGTGACAATCTTTTTTTGTTTTCCAACTCTATTTGCAAATTATTCACAAATTGTCACTGATTTTTTTAAATGGCATGTATTTGTTATTTGAAAATATTTGCTAAATATTTGGACTGATAATTTTCTGAGTATGGGAAGTTTGTGAATTGTTCACTTGGACTATTTGCTATTTATGTTGTGTGATTGGCCACCAGAAAGGTATTGTTTCTCCTGCGTGACTGAATCACTGAAATATTTTAATCAGAAAAATAATAAATAGCAAATGAAATGCTGCTGCTACATAGCTGGGCTGGGGAAGATTAATCTGTTGGGCTAAAACTTAGGTAACTTTCTGGATTTGTGAACATTTTCACATATTCACAAATAATATGACCTCATACATGGTTTCTGGTTATTTACAGTGGAACATCTGTAATATGTATGTAGCCTTCAGGTTCACAGGCCATCTCTTGTAATAACACCCCTGCCACCCTACCCCTGCATGATTCATCAGCAGGGACTGAACCTGAGACTTAAAGCACTAAAGATATGAGTGTCTACCATGTGAGTGAAATAAGTGACTCCACTAGCTGGGAAGCAGTAGTGACATAACTGGAACCAGTGGGTTAAATATATATTCTTGGAAGATGGCAGTGTATCAGCAAAGCAAAAGCTGGACACAGAAGTCTGTCAGCACCACAAATGCATGATTTATTCCTTATTTAGCAATTGGCAGTGCAGATTGTAGAGGACAATTTGGCCTGACATGTCTGTGCACATTTGACACCCTCTAGAAGAGCAAAATTGCTGCTATGCACACTGAAACTGAGTTATTCACTAGTTTCCTGTTTTTCATGTTCACCCTCTACTCACATTCCCCAGATACAAACATGCAACACAGGTTTGCACATGGCACAAAGAAAGAGAGCTGGCTCAAAACAGGTATCCCTTCTAGTACAGTATGCAAGTTCTTTCACTCCCATCCATTACAATTCTGGAACAGAATTGATTCATTTAGCAGGGAAAGTTACAAATGTGTCATCACATTTCTACGCAGGTTTCTGTACAGTAAATTCACATAGCTCCTGTGCAGAAACAAGAGAGACTCCATATATCCATGTATCTTTCATGTGTCCTCTGACTCAATGGTGTGCCAATAACCACTCACTTGAATACTCAAGGTTTTTCAAAGAATGCATAGGCCATCAGCCATGCAAGGAAAGTAAATGTGTATGTTCAGTTATGAGTAGGTAAGCTTATTTAGTGACTAGTGCCCTAAGGGATTAAAGATTTTTTGAAACTTAATAAATATAAACAAATTAAAAACAGGAAATCATGGCATTCTAAATGTTTCATGCATAATTCGTAAAATTGTTAGAGGAGTATAAATTATTTGACACAATCATCCAAAGGCAGGCAGAAGAGTTGATGGAATTTTTATACACTGATTATCTGTTCTGAGTTAATGCTTATTAAAAGAGGATTAATCCACATTCATATTTGAGGAACAGCTTATCAGGAAAAGGAATGAGACTTGGCTGGCAACATTAAAGTTTTCATTTGTGGCAGGAAAATGTGGCCTATTAGAGATAGGCACATAGAAATCTTTCTGAAGCTTCTTGCCTCAAAATGTCAACTTACTATATATTTGTATTTTTCCAGTTCTAGCAGGCATGAAGATTAGGTTTAACCTTGTCAGATAATATTAGTAAAAAGCATAGGTACTTCTTTATATATTTAAAAAAACATGCAAAAGCTCTTTTAACATATACTCTTCATACAAATATATACTGTATAATTTCTTTACATTGTATATAGTTTAAATGCACTTTGGAGTATACTCTGCATTTTTGCAGCTCTTGCAGTATAGTCTGGTGAGAATCCCTTAGAAATCACTATTCTTGTTTTCCCCCCATCTTCTTTTAAAAGCCAATCTCCTCCTGGCACCTAATGCAGGACTTCAGCCATTCTATGGACATATATCAGATACGGATAATGCTGAAAGACCTTTCATGCTTTCTCAGTGATAAAAGGCAAGAGAAGATGGGTTGGGTTAGAGCTAGAGAGACCCTCCTCTTCCTCCTCCCCCATTGCCCCTTGAGACTGTTCAGCATTGATTTGAAATGGAGACAGCCTGAATAAAACCAGCTTGTCTGGGCATTTTATTTTACATTGACATCTACAAGACTGTGTTGCATTAAATATGCTCTCTTTCCAGCATTTAGACCTGTTTTGTAATTTCAGAAATCAAACTGCAGGCAAAAATGCTGACAAAACATATGACAGGAGTGATAAACAAAGTGCTTATTTTGGCAGCGTGACCGTGTCTTTCGTGCCGTTAGCTGCTTTTTCCTTCTTCTCGTTAACTCTTAGAGAAATGGATATGCTCCTGCAAATCTGAGGTAGCCCTTTTTTGGAGGGGATCAGAAATACAAAATGATTTTGTGATCTGCCAGTAATGTCCTCTGGTTTCAAAAAAAGATCTACAACCTTGGATTGGAGAGTTTAGCTGATCAGACGAAGCCTGTCGAACAAGAACAGTGACTGTAGTATTTGCTTGTTCCACATTATGGGAAGGTTGTAGCCATTCCTGCATCAGTGTGCAAAGTGGAAGCAAGCATAAGGAGCCTCCTCTTTCCAAGCCACATGAACCTACGCATGCCCAGCCACAACCTGGCCCATAGCTGTTTCTCTCTGATGGGTTTCTCTATTTCAGCCAATACCTAGCTGTAGCTCTCCCATAAAGCGCAAGGCTTTTATTGGATGGTCAGAAAGTGAGGTTGTGCACAAGGACAAGGCAGGGTTACCACTAGATGCTAGTGACCCCAAAGGTGGGGCAGAGTGGTGCCATCCACCCGTCTTCTGTGCCAGCAGACTACTGCCGGCCCGAGGAGATCAACAACAGCTTAATACAAATAGTATAGGAAGCACGTCTTCTCATGATGTGATCTCCAGCATGCTCAGAAGTATCCTGCATACGGCATGGCTCTGCAAATAGAGCACCTCTGGGGACAGTTGTTGGTGTGCTCTCCCTGTGTATTCCCCCCTCCAGCTATGCTAGGGAGTCCTACAGATATAAATATGTAGGTGACCAAAAATATTATTTTTCCCCATTTGTCATATTTAAAATTTCTCTCTCACACACACACACAGAGTGACACTATTTCTTTTAAAATTAAAATGTTAATATCAGTCTGTAGCCTAAACAAACATATTAATCTCAGGTGTGAAATTAGTTTCACTGTAGACTATGTTATCCTGGAAGTCCCCTATAAAATACTAAACCAAATTCATAAAGTTCATTATTGAATACATTAGGGGTCTGTTTCTGGGTTTATATCTTTGTTGCTTTGACAGAGATAATATGGCCGGAAGAAATGGAGGATGGGGAAGAAAAAGAATATTAAATTAGCTTCTACTGATACATTTCTTAACAACATGTTTTGAGACATAGCCAGACAGCACCCATTTATTTGCATATTCACAAACGATATCCACAGCTCTTTAGCATCACTTTTAGCAAAGAGTGATATGATCACTTGATAGTCCATTAAAAAGCAACATAACTGGAAAGTAGTGTCAGATCGAGAGCTAATTAGCTGCAATGCTTTTAGCATGTGGTGTTTTCGTAAGCAGGTTTTTATTTAATACTTCCCACACTTTTGATTTTCTTTTCATTAATTGTTTCAGATTAACTCTTTCAAAATACAGCTATTAAATAGTCTGATGCGAAAAAGAATTACAGTGGCTTTCCAGTAGAAACAGTAGTCCATTCTGTGGTAATGGATAATTAATCATCAACCCCCAAATCCCTTCCATATGAGATTCCAAAGGGGTTAGTTTTATCACCATTAAATTTTGTTAAATGTGTATTGCGAAGCCCCTTAGAGAACTGATAAACTGGCAAAATATGAAGTATCACAAGTATGCTACTGATATACAGATTTATGTCAACTTCTTTGCTAATCATGGCATTTTCATCTTGGTGCTGTATTGTTATCTGGCTGAGAGTGCAGTATCTGACAGAGATGGTTAAAGTCAGCCTAGATACAAGAAAGATATTTCTGTGTTGGTGGGGGTAACAGCTGGAGAACCTTGCAAATGCCTTGGTGACTGTATATTTATTGATGAAGATGGCTACCCCAGGAAGGTGGTCAGAATTCCCTATTTGGAGGTTATTTTTAACTAAGCTGACCATGGAGCTTCTTTCCATCTGCAATTGCAATCTTCATTCATAGATGTGGATTTTGTCCAAGATCTTCAGGATCCAGGCCGGACCACTAAAATAGTCTGCTGTAGGGCACTTTAATTGGAATGATCTCCGAAAATCATTAATAGATTATTGTCACTGAAGGACCAGGTCTGCTCATTGGCTTGTTTCCTAATACCTAGTGATTTCTACAGTGCATTAATTGCACTTGCTGTTCAGCAAGTGTGCAGCAAAGGTTGGCTTAGAATTAATCATAGAATCATAGAATTCAAGATCAGAAGGGACCATTGTGATCATCTAGTCTGACCTCCTGCAAGATGCAGGCCACATAAGCCGATCCACCCACTCCTGAAATAATTCTCTCCCTTGACTCTGCTGTTGAATGCTCCAAATCATGATTTAAAGACTTCTAGTAGCAGATAATCCACCAGCAAGCGACCCCGCCCCATGCTTCGGAGGAAGGCGAAAAACCTCCAGGGCCACTGCCAATCTACCCTGGAGGAAAATTCCTTCCCGACCCCAAATATGGCGATCAGCTGAACCCCGAGCATGCGGGCAAGACTCTCCAGCCAGACCCTCTGGAAAAAGGCTAACAATATCCTATCATTGACCCTTTGTACTAATTACCATTGTGGCACGTTATTGACCTATTGACTAAACCTGTTATCCTATCATACCATCCCCTCCATAAACTTATCTAGCTTAATCTTAAAGTCATGGCGGTCCTTCACCCCCACTGTTTCCCTCAGTAGGCTGTTCCAGAATTGCACTCCTCTGATGGTTAGAAACCTTCGTCTAATTTCAAGCCTAAATTTCCTGACTGACAATTTATATCCGTTTGTCCTCGTGTCCACATTAGCACTGAGCTGAAATAATTCCTCTCCTTCCCTGGTATTTATCCTTCTGATATATTTAAAGAGTGCAATCATATCTCCTCTTATCCTTCTTTTGGTTAAGGAAAACAAACCGAGTTCCTCAAGTCTCCTTTCATACGACAGGCTTTCCATTCCTCGGATCATTCTAGTGACCCTTCTTTGTACCCGTTCCAGTTTGAATTCATCCTTCTTAAACATGGGAGACCAAAACTGCACACAATACTCCAAATGAGGTCTCACCAACGCCTTATATAACGGGACTAGCACCTCCTTATCTCTACTAGAAATACCTCGCCTAATGCATCCCAAGACCGCATTAGCTTTTTTAGCGGCCACATCACATTGCCTACTCATAGTCATCCTACAATCAACCAGGACTCCTAGGTCCTTCTCCTCCTCCATTACTTCCAACTGGTTTGTTCCCCAGCTTATAACTAAAATTCTTGTTAGTCATCCCTAAATGCATAACCTTTCACTTCTCACTATTGTATTTCATCCTGTTACTAATACTCCAGTTTACAAGGTCATCCAAATCTCCCTGGAGGATATCCCGATCCTTTTCCAAATTGGCAATACCTCCCAACTTGGTGTCATCCGCAAACTTTATCAGCCCACTCCTACTTTTGGTTCCGAGGTCAGCGATAAATAGATTGAATAAAATCGGACCCAAAACCGAACCTTGAGGAACTCCACTGGTAACCCCCCTCCAACCTGACAGATCACCCTTCAATACGACCCTCTGCAGTCTCCCCTTTAACAAGCTCCTTATCCACCTCTGGATTTTCATTTCGATACCCATCTTTTCCAATTTAACCAGTAATTCCTCATGCGGTACCGTATCAAACGCCTTACTGAAATCAAGATATATTAGATCCACTGCATTTCCCTTGTCTAAAAAATCTGTTACTTTCTCAAAGAAGGAGATCAGGTTGGTTTGGCATGATCTACCTTTCGTAAAACCATGCTGTAATTTGTCCCAGTTGCCATCGGCCTCAAGGTCCGTAACCACTCTCTCCTTTAAAAGATTTTCCATGACTTTGCATACTACAGATGTTAAACTAACAGGCCTGTAGTTACCCGGGTCACTTTTTTTCCCCTTCTTGAATATAGGAACTATATTAGCTAATCTCCAGTCAAACGGTACAACCCCCGAGTTTAGAGATTTATTAAAAATCATCGCTAACGGGCTTGCAATTTCAATCCCCAATTCCCTTAATATTCTAGGATGAAGATTATCCGGGCCCCCCGACTTACTTCCGTTAAACTGTTCAAGTTTGGCTTCCACCTCAGATACCGTAATGTCTACCCCCATATCTTCATTCCCATCAGTCCCTCTATCACTATTCCTTAGCCCTTCATTAGCCTCATTAAAGACCGAGGCAAAATATTCATTCAGATATTGTGCCATGCCAAGATTATCCCTAATCTCCACTCCGTTTAAAGTTTTAAGCGGTCCCACTTCTTCCTTCTTGGTTTTCTTCCTATTTATATGGCTAAAAAACCTTTTGCTATTGGTTTTAATCCCCTTCGCTAGGTCCATCTCCACCCGGCTCTTTGCCTTTCTCACTGCTTCCCTACACCCTCTGACCTCAATAAGGTAGGTTTCTTTGCTGATCCCTCCCATTTTCCATTCCTTGTACGCTTTCTGTTTTTTCTTAATCACTCCTCTAAGACGCTTGCTCATCCAGCTCGGTCTAAAACTGCTACCTACGAACCGTTTTCCCTTTCTCGGGATACATGCCTCTGACACCTCCTGCAACTTCAACCTGAAATAACCCCAGGCGTCATCCGCCTTTAGATCCCTAAATATGTTAGTCCAATCCACTTCCCTAACTAGTCGCCTCAATTTAGTAAAGTTAGCCCTTTTGAAATCGTAAACCTTAGTCTCAGATGCAATTTTGTTTATCCTTCCATTTATTTTGAAACGAATTAGCTCATGATCACTCGAGCCAAGGTTGTCCCCTACAACTATTTCCTCAACAAGGTCCTCGTTACTTACCAAAATCAGATCTAAAATGGCATCCCCCCTCGTCGGTTCAGCAACTACTTGATGAAGGAATTCATCAGCTATCACATCGAGGAAAAGCTGAGCCCTATTATTATTACTAGCATTTGTTTCCCAATCTATATCCGGGAAGTTAAAATCTCCCATGATCATACAGTTTCTATTAGTATTTACCTCCTTAAAAACATTAAAGAGCTCTCTATCCATATCCAGGCTAGAACCCGGCGGTCTATAGCACACCCCAATCACTATCCCAGGGGACGCTTTAGTAGTTTTCTTCCCCAATGTGACCATTGCCCAAACAGACTCCGTATTATCCATTGCATTGCTAGTTATTTCGTTACTTTTCACCTCATTATTGACATACAATGCTACTCCCCCACCTTTACCTTTGTATCGGTCTTTCCTAAACAGCACATACCCTTCCATACCTGTACTCCAGTCATGGCTACCGTTGCACCATGTTTCGGTTATTCCTACGCTATCCGGTTTCAATTCTCGGACCAGGAGCTCTAGTTCCTCCATTTTGTTACCTAAGCTTCTCACATTGGTGAACAAACATCCTAATTTTTGCTGTTTGGCTCCTCTCACCCTTTTCACCCAACTTGGTAGGGACACAGTACTACCAGTATGACCTGTCGGTCTAGTATCCGTCCCCCCCCTCTTCCTTATACCTAACCGTCCCCCTCTGGCTATATCTGTTGCTATACTGTTGTTCTCACTCTCAACGTATAAATTTGGCGTGGAGAGTACCTGGACCTCTCCCAACCATCTCCCTCCAATGTCTAGTTTAAAGCTCTTTTAATCAGATGAGCCAGCCTCCCTCCTAGAATTCTACTTCCTTCCCTACTTAGGTGGAGCCCATCCCGTGAGAATTAGTATATAAAAGAATTAATAACATAGGACCACAATATAGGACCACCTATATTGACCTACGTTTGAACGCAGGATCTGAGAAATGGTGGGCCATCCTGAAATATACCCCTGTGAATATATGATGGAGGCAGGGACTTTTCTGTCAAGGATCTATTTATGGATTTCTAACATGATTCATATACTTCAGGGAAAGACTGAAGGGATTTTCCCCCATGTAATGTTGATGTATTTGCGTTTGTGTGTGTGATGTTTTTATCTTGTATATGTGAGGGAAGTGAGATAGGATTTATACTTGTTTTTCCTCCACTATAATTCTAGCAGGACTGCCACCTCTTTGCATTTATCCTATGGGACAAAATATTTGTGTGGTGGCATTATGCTGCTGCATCATGACACTGAAGTCATTAACATTCCGGTATAATGTCATTATATACTGAAGCAGAAACATGCCAGGAAAACACAATTTCATCACCTGATGTAGTCTCACACAACATAGTCATGTCAGAGGACCCATAGTAAATTCAAGATTCTTTAGCCATCCTGCAATTTTGGCTTACAGGCTACAGGGCAGATTGATTTAAATCTGTCCAGTGGAAGCTCTCAATGTGGCATGTTTCTCTTTCTTGTAACTGCTGCATTATATTTTGTTATGATGCCCAGAGGTCTTAGTCTTGCGTGATGAAAACTCTGATTTTTTTTATTACTAATTATTACTAACTGATTTTATTTTCCTCTCTTGTTTTTTTTTTTTTTTTTTTTAAATCCCAGTCACTTTTCAAAGAGGAGATGGAGGACTAATGAGCAATGGAAGGTAGGTTTGTTGTTAAAAAGATCTATTTCCATCCTATTTTCTTTTTGATTAGGAACTTGAACTTTTCTATAGATAAAAGACTATTATAATAAAAGATTATTTATAAGACTGACAAGTCTAGGAGGAATTAAATGGCTTACCATGAGGTTTAATGATCTATCTGTTGGACACTTTAGAGGAATCAAGTCCAGATGTTTCATATCTCCCAGATGCCCAAGAAGAAATTAGTAGTAAATATCACAAGGAATGTGTTCATTTGTTACCAGGATGTTTATTGCATTAATTAGACATTAGCAAATGAAGTTGCTGTTGTTTAAGACTCCTTATTGGCTCACACTAAATTGCTGTGAGTGAACAATTACACATAATCGATCACAAAATAAATGATTCATGGATGATAAATAGGTTGTAGATTGATGGGACTGGATTCCACAAGTTTGGCTACTCAATTGAAATTGATAAAAGCTGATAACAAACCCATATATCCTCATCTATTTTCTCTTTGCCAATATGGAGATTGTAATTAGGCCATGGTAATAACTTCCAATCTCCCATTTAATCAATATTTTAGCAAAAAAGAGATTAGACCTAATGAGAGCTAGTGGATGTGGCAAGAAAACTGCTGGATCTTCTTATTGCCGTTTCCATAGAAACCCATGTTTCTCTTAGGGATTGTACCAGAAGGGGTCTATCAGAAAAACTACAATGATTATAAATGTTGCTTCTTCCTCATAAGTGTGCTAATAATCCGGAAAACCTTCAGAACTGTGCTTTTCATGTTAAGAGATTGATTTTCCTTGCAAAACACAAAGCGCTGGCCACATTTGCTATGCTGAATTTCAGGATAGGGCCACATTATTTATCCTGTGCTTAGTGAGTGCACAGTTTCTTATGGCCAAAGTTCCCTTCCCTATTTGAGATATCCAAGTCACACAACAGCTCTCGAAGTTAAATATTACAAAATTATGAAAGCATGCTGTAGTCACAGATAAAAATACTGTTGTGAACTTTCCATTAATCCAACTCAAACCTATTTGCCTCTAAACTATACAAGAGTACTCAAAGAAAAAGCTACCAGCCTATAGATGACAGATGTACATTTGGGATTCAAGGAGTGAAGAAATAGTAGCCCAAAGTCCTGGAAATGGCTGATACAGAGCAGTCATTTTGAGTGATTGTTCCCTTGAAGTGGCAATTTATCATTCAACCCTTGTTTAGAATCCTTCAGTGATACAGCCTACTCCCTGTTTCAGACAGACAACAGAGTTCATTTGGATTCTGGCAGAATCACGACTGATGCCTAGTTCCATTTCAACTGCCAAAGTTATTTTGTATATAGCCTTAATTAACTGCTGAAGGTCTTTAAATCATGAAAGCCTACACAATTTTAATTTGAAATATATTGAAGTCTCCTAAACTGTTTATTACATACTGTGGCAGGAGAAAAATGATACAATCTCTTCGATCATAATCTTGTCCAGAGTTGTCTGACAGACATATTTTCATGTTCATTTCCTTTTTTTTTTCATCCTGCTTCAGTCGACCGGGTCTGTTGAATGCAAGTGACCCCAGTTATCCTTGGCTTGCAGACTCTTGGCCTGCCACCAGTCTGCCAGTAAACAACAGCACTACTGGACCTAACGATCTTGGGAATTTTGGTCGTGGAGGTGGGTTTTACTGAATCATGTCATCATGCGGTGAATAACACATTTTATTTTCACTTTAGTTTGTTTTTCATATTGGGTTCTGTTTTGTGCCCGTGTATATATATTGTGTGTGGGGTTGTTCATCAAAGAGCCTTAGCAGTGCTGTAAAATTGCTGCCTGGTACAATACAGTAAAGCACAACAACTCTGCTAATTAGTAATGTTTGGGTTTTATCAGCATTTTAGCTCACTATTTCCAGTCCTTATATGTCCTACTCATATTCTTAAATCTATCATAGAAACACCAATAGTAGAGAAAGGGGAGAGAGGTGAGGTGTGGTCTGTCAGGCTGAGTGTAGCACTTGGAGCTGGGAGCTCCTGACTCCCACCCCAGATCTGCAACTGACTATGTTGCCAGAAGGAAGTCATTACAGCCAACATTTTCAGAACTAGTCTCTTATTTTGGCTACCTCAGTATTTGGGTGCTCAACATAGACTTGAATTTTAGAAGTGCTCAGCTGCCTCGGGTTCCGTTGGCTTCATCTGAAGTTGTGGGTACGCTGCAGTTCTAAAACTCAGGCCCAAAGTGTTAATTTAGCATCCAAAATCAGAGACTACTCTTGAAAATGTTGATTTTCACCTCTCTCACTTCCCTAGTCTGTAAAATCATTGTTATTATTACTTTAATTTCAGTATTACTTCTTACTGTGGCAAATTAGGCACTTCAGTCATAGAGATTAAAATGCTAAGTGGGAATATAACAATTCCTATCACACCAGAGTGTTGAGGATTAATTAGTTATTTCATGTTTGTTAAGCTCTGCGATAAGCACTATATACAAATTATTTTTATTTCAGGGTGGTAAAAAGCACAGTTCTTTCTGTGTACTATGGCTGACTCAAAATGAAATGTTTATCTGCTTTAAAGATGACTTGTAAAGAAAATACAATTATGTTTGTGCCCATTTCTGCTTCTTTAAATATAGGGCTAAATAGTGACTTAAGCAATAGCCCAGAGGGCAACATCACCTCAGAGGAAGCACACAAGATATTCTCCAGGTGCTGCTCCTTTCGTATGAGGGCAGGACTTAAATTCAGCTGGAGCTGTCCAGAGTGAAGCGCTGATAAATATTTTAGCCCCACAGGGCTAAAGCTCCAAATCCCCTCGCCCTGCAGCTAAACCCCCAAACCCCAGTGCCTCCCCTGTGCCCACCATGGGGGCTGAAGCCCCAAGCCCTGGCACCTCCCACAGAGAATGGGAGGGATGTGGTGGGCTCTTGGAAATATTCTTATTTAAGCCCTGTATGAGGATGAGCAATCAGCCCTATAGGATGGTGTAGAGGGGACAAGGAAATGTCCTCACCTCTTTCTCTACCCCTTTTGGAGGAATGGGTCATGTGGGAGAGCAGGAGTGAGCAAGGAACTTAGGAAGGCAGTTGTGAGCAGCTTTTGAGCATCTCCACAGAGGAGGAATCTTGTTGCTCAACTGTCTATGCTTGCACAGAATCATTGGAGGGCTGTAATCTATAAAGAAAACCTCAAAGATTTTTTGAGTGGCAGGGTTTTGAGGAGAGAAGTAAGGAGAGGGGAGCTCTTTGAATTTTTTAAGGTCTTTTTTCTGCCGTGGTTTCATTGGAAACCCTTTTGGAAGGTCTCAGGCATCATTACTTTGAGTGTTGACTCATTAACAAAGAGAGCTTTTCTCTCAAGTGTTTTCATCAAAAAGGTGTTAAAAAAACAAAAGACCGAGTTTTAAACATGCCAAATAATAATCACATCCCCTCTCACTTCCTTGGTTCTGTAATGTCATAATCCTACCAGTTCTTCTGTCTCCATAAAGCCTTCGAAGGTAAAAAAGACCCTAATTTCTAATGTTAAAAAAATGACGAAAAAATGGAAGCAGAAATAAACCAAAGTGTGTCAAAGTTCCCATCTGGAGAATCATTTCTTAACTTGTTTGTAACACTTTGTTGTGTTGAATAACAGACTCTGTCTCTCTGATACTACACTATGGTGCTGAACTGCATTAAAACACTTTATATTAACTTTCAATATAGCAAAGCTATCTTTAAGTGCTGATCTTACAAAAGTGGTGTAAAAAGGGCATGTCTATAGATAATATTAAGAGGACAGCGGTAGGATTATACATACATCTGCCAGCTTCTTGACTGCAGAGGCCCTGAAACTATGATTCTTCAGCATTTCCACATCTTTACATGAGCACCCATAGTACAAAAAAATAACATTTTCTTATAGCATTTGGCTCTGTAAGCCCCAGGACTGGAAGTAGCTTTTCAAGATTTTTGCCTTCAGTGGCAATGGAGCTGAAGGCCAGATTCATCAGAAGGACATAACATTTATTCTTTCAATTTTAGCAGCTAAATTGCATTCATAACTTGATGCTTCTGGTATCAGTCCCTTGATTTGAACCCTAGAGGCTGAAGTCAGAGGAGTAGCATGAAGGGTCTCTAGACATCTTGGATGTGACCAGAGGAGGGTTTCCATGTGCAGGAACTGTGAAGGATGGGTTTAAGGCTGCCTTACAAGAATCCCCTTGCAATCTCTGGTGTAGCAGGTGTGCCAGGCCAAGGTGCCGAGTGGGAGGGACATATTGGGGGAAGGCCCATATCACAGAGTGCTGCAAATATTTGCTTTGACCCCATATGGCAGGCTGAAGAGGCTACTGTAACTCAGACAGGACTCCAAGACTGTCTCAATTACATGAGGATCTGCAGTGCAGGTTAGGATTTGGAGTATTTTCAACAGAGAAACCTTGATTCTGGAATATGCTTTCCTCTTTGAGTATAACAACATGGTGCAAAATTCATTTCTTTTTTTAGGCTTTTCTACAAGAGGTATAGTTGAATGATATGAGTCTTGCTCTGGTAGTGCTTGATTTTTTACTATATAATTACTTTGTGAGCTGACAATTTAATAGTTCATGTGCTCAGCATGTGCATTTTATTGAACTAAAACAATCAATTTAAAATAAATAGTTCTATTGAAAATTCCCAATATTTATGGGAAACTTTTGCAGGCTGATTAAGCTGGATTCTATTATTGTTGTACATCACTAACAAAATTGGTTACTAACTTTTAATCCATTGCACCATCATGGAACCATTTGAGGCAAGGTAGACTCTGCATTATTGGTGATGGTACACAAGCCAGATAGGACCCAGCTTGACTCTCAGATCTCAGGCTGAGTTTGCAGGGCTGGTAGTAAGAAAATAAATCTTTATAGCTGTAAACTGAACACTGAAAGTACATTAGACCATGTAAGTAGATGCTAACTGCCTGATTTTTGAAAAAAATAACTCTTGTTTTACAATATGTGCTCTTCATTGATTATATCTCACTTCTGTGCCCATAATTAATCTGTAGTCGTGCAGACTACTTTGAAAAGTGATTATATAGACATGGCACCATCTGATTCAGCAGTGGTAGAATTTAGCCATTTTGTATACCTGATTGTGCCTTACACATAGATCATTTGGCATCTAAATCCTTTCACTGGTGCCTGCAAAAGTTGAAAATACAGACGAGCCCAAACCAAATCCTCATTTCCAAATTCTTCTGAAATTGTCCATATTTGACATTTGAACCCAGAATAGTAGTTGTTAGTTATGTTATGTTAGTGTCTAGAGGCTGTAACCAAAGTCAGGGGTCCATTGTGGTAGTTGCTGTACAGACATACACATAGTAGGAAATAGTCCCCAAAAACCAACAAATGACCCTGATTTTTACAATGCATTGAACCAAAACCCCAGATCTGAGCATTTTGAATTTAGGAGTATTCATAATTATTATGATTCAAATTTTATAGTCAGAGTCCATGTCCAGTAGCTGGCAGTCATGTTATAAAGCAGAAGGGTGCTCGCATGTTTTCTATCAGTTGGATTCCACACAGAGTACTACTTTTTTTATCTTAAATTAGAAAAAGAGCCATTTTTGAAATACTTGGCTCTGAGAGAGTATCATAAACTGAGCAGTGTTGCTGCCTATGCCATTGTACCAGTCACCTTCCAGGCACTTTTTCATACTTCAGAGGTGTTCACATTTAAATCTAGTACAGCAACTCCTCACTTAAAGTCGTCCCAGTTAATGTTGTTTCGTTGTTACGTTGCTGATCAATTAGAGAACGTGCTCGTTTAGAGTTGCGCAATGCTCCCTTATAACGTTGTTTGGCAGCTGCCTGCTTTGTCCACTGCTTGCAAAAAGAGCAGCCCGTTGGAGCTAGCTAGTGGGGGCTTGGAACCAGGGAGACTGGAAGCCCCCCAGCAGCTCCCCGCTCCCCTAAGTTCCCTGTGTGGCAGCCTCCCAGCAGGCTATCAGTTGCCAGCAGTTCAGCTGTCCGTCCCTGCACTGCTATGTGCTGCTCCTGCCCTCTGCCTTGAAGCTGCTCCCGGGAGCCTCCTTCTTGCTGTACAAGCGGGAGGAAAGTGGGGGGGGTAATGTGCCCCCTGCTCCTGCACCCCACTTACCCCATCTCCATAGAGCTGGGGGAGACAGGACAGGGCTCAGGACAGAGGGAGCTTGCTGGCAGCAGGGGCTGTCTCATCTTGCTGATCTTCTTAAAAAGGCAATGTACTTAGAGTGGGGTCAGCATACGTAAAGGGGCAATGCGCATCTCTCTCTCACACATAGGTGTCTCTCTCTGCCATGCTGTCTCCCCTCCCTCCATTTGTGCTGCCTTGTAGAGTGTGAGGCTACATTAACAACAATGTGTTAACCCTTGAGGTCTCAAGTGTTCTAGTTCATCATTTAGCAGCAAGGCATTCCCTGGGAAATATCCCACCCTCTTCCACCCTCTGACTTCACCACCGCAACCAACCTTCACAATCACCATTGCTGAGCACAGTATTAAATTGTTTGTTTAAAACTTATAATGTGTTTGTTTTAAACTTATACTTATATATAATATAGTCTTTTGTCTGATGAAAAAAAATTCTCTAGAATCTAACCCCTCCTTATGGGGAAATTGGATTTGCTTAACATTGTTTCATTTAAAGTCACATTTTTCAGGAACATAACTACAACATTAAGCGAGGAGATACTGTATTCTGCCAGTAAGTATCACTGTGAAATTTCAGAAGGAGAGAGAGAATTTAGATCTACAGAATTAAAAATATAATTCTGCAATATGTAAAATGATTCAGCATGTGGAAAAGTGAGCAGATATTTTGTTTCCAAGGTTTAATTTCAATCTATACATAGTACAGTTTTTGAACTGAGTTGTTCTCCATTTCCAGCAGTGTACTGTATCATTATAATTGATTGATCACCTGAATCTCTTGAGTGTAGCTGAAATCTTGTCACATTCTGAAATGACTTATTCATGTCAGTTTTCCTGTATTGTTCAGATGAAATGTCTTGTTTAGGTTCTAAAATCAAACCAGATAAACTGATGGATAAAACTTTAGAAAAATGCACTTTGTGCCCTGAAAAGAATTACTTTGGGAAGTCTTGGCATTCATTCAGTAGTTTTGTTAGATATTTGCAGGGAGATGGTTTCCTCTGTGATTTGTAGATTAACTTTCATCCCCGTAAAGCCCAGACAGTTTCATTGGTTCTGACATAGAACGAACAATTGAAAACATTCTTCAGTAGTGAAATATTCCAAACTTCACTTTCACAGTTGAAGGTATGGAAGAAAAAAAAGATGGTTTTAGGCAGTGAAACGTGAAGGACAAGTGGTAGGCCTGTCACAGATGCTGATAGCTTGGCAATGGTTGTACATCATCTTCCCTTCGTTGGCTCATGGACCCTGTCTCAGCTGAAATGCAAACGTGCAGAATGACACATTTATTTTTCATCTTAAACCTTGATAGTTTCAGGCTTCCTGTGCATCACTGATTTGTTCTATTTCCCTATGCTCACCACAGATGTGCTGCCACCAGTGCCAGGCCAAGGGGATAAAACTGCCACTATGCTTTCTGATGGAGCCATTTACAGCAGCATTGACTTCACCACCAAAACTAGTTACAACAGTTCCAGCCAAATCACGCAAGCTACACCATATGCCACCACACAGATTCTGCATTCCAACAGCATCCATGAGTTGGCAGTTGACTTACCTGATCCTCAGTGGAAAAGCTCAATTCAGCAAAAAACTGACCTCATGGGATTTGGTTACTCTCTGCCGGACCAAAGCAAAGGCAACAACGGTGATTCCTGCTCTTATTTTCCTGAGTCTGTTTATACTGGATCTTCTGTGCATGAATTAGAAAATTGTGGTTTGATTTATTATTCATATTTACCTTAACTAATAACATGCACCTTGCATGCATACTGTTCTTTACACCATTTCAGAATAAATTGTTCTGTGCTTTAGTCCTCTTTGTCTGACCGTAATCTGCAGCCCATCTGTATTTCCATTAGGACAGGCTAGGTAAAACATTTCCCACAGTCCCACCACATCTGCTTCTGACTTGCTAACTGCATGTTCTGCATGTGCTTATGCTGTAAACTAATCACATGATGCCACTATGACCTTTGCCCTTTAACCTTTAGCCTTACTTTACATCCCTGACTACCGATTGGCTGAGGGATTGTCTAATAGAATGCCACACAACCAGTCACAGGATTTCAGCACCACCAGCTCTCACAACAGCTCAGAAAGAAGTGGCAGCCTTTCAGGTTGGTTTCGTTACAACGTGTGTAAAGAGAAGTATTTGTGTTTGTAAGCAGCTTGCTCTGTGGTCCTGATTATAACCATGAAAGAGAGATTATTTCAATCACAATTTATAGTCAAATGTTGTGTCTGTCCATTTAGACTTCACTGAACATGTCATTGTAGTCTATAAAAACATGCTTTTACAAAAAACATCTTATTTGTCCAGGCTGCACAAGAAACCTATTTAGAGATAATAGGAAAATATTTCTAGACTTTGTATCTTTCAGTCTGATTGGAAATTGTACTTTGTAACATTCTCACCCTTCTAGTACGATATTGAATTTATTCTCAAATCAGTCTTCACTTTACAGTACAGATTACCTCTGTTGAGCCTTATGAAGAGGTTAATATTTTTGTTGAATCATTATTGGATCCCAACTCCTGTGAGTCAGGTTATAAATTTTATATAAACAGAACCACCAGAAACAGCAAAATTCTCAAGTCCAAACAAATCCTCAAGATGGTATTTCAAAAATTGTTTCAAGTCTGCATACAAACATAATGTAAATAGTATATGTGTGCTGCATGCTATATTGGAAACATAACACATTTTCACTGAACAACAATGAATGTTGTTTCTTTATAAATACTCTTTAATTTTGACTTTGTTAAAATAGTATTATTGTAAAATTATGCCATTTTTAAAGTAAAAACAAAACCAAAAAACTTGCACTTAAAGTGAAAGTATGTCATTACATTTAAGCACAAAAGGAAAGAGTTCCAGGGATTTTAACTAGTGGTACATATTTTTTCTGAATCTTTGAAATTCTGTTATAAACTGAACATAACAATACAGATCAACTTTAGAAATGGTTTCTTTGTAGGTCAATTTTAATGATGATTCAAAATAAATGTTGAGCTCATACAGCTATAACTGTTTGCCTGTAATTTAAGTAGCCAAAAGTATTCTCACATTTTATGGGAAACAATAACTGATTCTAGTTAGATGGGGAAATAATCTTATTGTGTTGGCAAAAAGAGACAGTGAAATAATATACTGTGGTATTTTACATGTTTGTACTTGCTCTCTAATCTGAGGTGCATTGACACATATCTTAGAAAATTAGCTCCTCTCCATGCATATTTTCAAGTGCAGACATTTCTATGCCGAGGTATGAGTCAGTATGTGCTAGGTATCAGAAGGCAGTATCAAGCTCTTAAATGTGTTGTTGGTACTGAAATCAGTCCACCTGGCAGATTCTGTTCAATGGCTGGATTCATTCAAATATTTGATTGTAGAATCACTGAAATTCAAGGTGAAAAGACCTTTGAATTTCTGGCCTGACTGGCATGGAGAAATAAGACTTGTAAGGAACAATATTCAAACATAGACTAGACATTACATTCTAGTTCTCTGTTCCTCTGATCAGCCACTGGAGTATTTTTGCTTATAAAGAGTGAGGAGAGGACAAATCCCTTTCCACAAAGAACCACGTGGCCCATATCCACAAGGATCACAATAATACAAGTTCCCTCCCCACACTTTCCCCTCCCTCTCCCCAAACATCCTCCCTTTCTCCGTACAAGTCATATTCTCCTGAAGACTCATGTTATTTCTCTCCCTCCCCCACTTTTTTCCACCAACCTTGTATTTCTCTCCTTATTTCCTATTTTGTCCTCCATTCATTCCTTGAAGTTTCCTGTCCCTTCTCAAAATCATTCAAGTCTTCCCTCCCTGCATGTATGCCCCCTTAGTTTGCTATCCAAGTCCCTGGCTTTTATCTCACAAATCTCTTTTCTTCTCCCAGATCCCTCTCCCCCAAAGGGCTCTCCTAGACCTTTGTCCCCATCTTCCCAAATCTCTCCTCTCAAACAGCCCCCCCCCCCAAGTTTCTGCCTCCCCTTCCCAGTATCCGCAAGGTCTCTCAGTACTTGTAATTTCTCCCCAAGGTCGCAGCATCCCACACTCCCCAGCTCTCCTTGCCTAAGGTTCTCTTCTTGTACTTGTGTCCAAGGAGCCCACTTTCCCGGGATCCCCATCACATTCTGGGGTGCAATCCAGACTGATGAGGTGTTGTGTCATTACCTGTCCTGTAACCCTGGGTGCCTCAAAATGCTTTGCTTCATCCTTGGCTGGAGGTTGCCAGTTGGCATACAAGCCTGCACCAGGAGTGCCTGTGTGTTAAGCAGCTCTGACTCAGCAAATCTGATTCCAGGAGCCTGCTTGTTACACCACTGCCACACTCTGTCCTCCACCAGCCTTAATTACATCTGGCAAGATGACCCCAACCCCTGCCCCCAGTCCTAAATTTTCTCAAAACTCTGTGCTCTGCAATGTCTTACCCTTTGCTGCGCCACTCAGCAAGAGATTAAGATTTGTTAGTTCTGTCAATAAAATAAGAAATAAAATTAAAAAAAAATGTTCAAGGTGGTTTCCTTACCAATCTACCTTCCAAAAAGATGGCTAAGTTCCCCCTTGGTCAGGATCTCCCACAAAGTCCAAAGTGCTCAGTTCCTTTGTCATCTTAGGTGAAAGATCCCTTGTCGTTCTTTGCCCCTCTCTTTTATAGTCCAGTGCACCATTGAAATGGATTGTTCTGAAATTACCCCCCCACCCCCCCAGGGTAAAGTTCATTTAAGGCAACATGGAGTCTGGTGGTGAAGGAAGTTCCATGCTGGTTTCTTCCCCTGCTAGTGTTTGCTAAAATGCAAATTGATTTGTTTACTGCAATCTTCTTCCCCTGCTGTGGTGCTCAGTAGTGCTCCCCTTGTTGGCTTGATGGTCCTGAGCACCTTCTATGTAATTTACATACATGTTGTTTCTTATTGTATATTGAAAGCACCTTCAAAGTGGAAGAACCTTTGTCTAGGGTAGGGTAATTTTAGCCCTGCCTGGGAGACACACTTTGATAACACAATATCCAATCTGTTTGTAATTTTTAATTTGTCCTCCATACATACACCATGAAACAACATTAATGATCAGTATGTTATTAGTGTTTTGTTGATATCTTACATGACACCTTTTAGATACAGGTTATAACATTAGCAGATAACAGTGAACCTCTTGCATTGGTATGTTATTAGGGTCACACACACCTATGCCTATCCTCAATGTTCAAGGTCTCCCCTGCCTTTCCTTGCCCCAACTTCCTTCCTTGTTCTTGTCTCCCACAGGTTCCTTCCTCCCTATTGTGCCTCTTATATCTGCCTCCCCCAAGCTCTTCCTTTTACCTGTCCCCACTGCCTTCCCAAAGTTTCCCCTTTTACTGGTTCCCCTTTTCTCTAGGGTGCCTCAGGTGCCCCAGTTTATGTCCATTTCCTGTCCTTGCAAGATTCCATGTCCTTCCAGCCTCATTTCTATCCTCCCCTTCCCAAAGATGCATTTAATCTATTCCCTGGAAGTTCATTTTTCCTGAAGCTGCTCCATGATGCTGCTACCCCATTTTCCTTCCTCCCCCCCCCCCACTAAGGTTCTCCAAACTCTTCCTTTCCTACACTTTCCCCTTCTTTTGAAAGTTCCTCCTAATCTGTCTCCAAAGAGGGGAAGAAGAAAAGAGACTGCTCTGCCAGTCTCATAGTTAGAACTCCTAACCAGCTCAGCTCCCTCCCAGCTCTACAAGACTCCTTCCTGTTACCAGCTCCCAGACCCTCCCAGAGAGAAGAGGAGGAACCCTGGCAGAGAAGGCACAGAAATGAGCTAGCTACAATGGGGAGTCTCAGCTGCAGCATCCCTCCAGCAGGGGTGCAATGAACCCCGGCTTGGCAGCCTGCAGGAGAGGGACAAGATGACTGAGCACTTCAGTATAAAGCAGCAGCCTGATTGCTGGGGCAGTCTCTACTGCCTCTCCTCTCCTTAGCTAGTCAAAAGGGGCTGTTGTCCCTCACAAGTGAAAAGTTCTGGTGTACCTGAGCTGCGCTCACCCTTCATCTATCATTATGCCCCTGGCTGGGTTTCTGCTCATATTGCTGGGATGAGACAAGCAGGGCTTGATGCATGGTTGGCAGCACCACCTACAGTTCAATCATGGCTTAGAAATCCTTGCTTGTGGTATTGTGACCTTTGACACTATTTTGGCTGGTATTTGCCTAACTGCATACTCAGATCAGCATAACATGAGAGTAGGATGGGCAGGCTGGATTAGGCTGTGCTTTCTGAAGATAGTCTTTGCTGTAGGAGATGCTTCGTCCCAAATATAAACTCATGTGGGTTGGTCCACTTAACTTTTTTCTGTAGAATCAAGAAACTAACATGGGAATTATTACTTCCCTGGATTCCTCCAAAAGATGACTGACTACTTGAAGAATCCAGTACTGGAATCATATAGACTTACTGTTCTGGTTGATGCTTCTGGGTTTTGCTCAGGATCTCATGACTTCCATGATAACCACAGGTTTTTCCAAGTGGTTGAAGACTAGCTTGCATCTGCTCTTTGAGCTGCGATAGCAAAATATAGCGTGAAGATATTTGTCTTAGTCATGGTCAGTGCCACCCCTCCTCTTGGCTGGGATTCAGAGGAGCTATCCAAAATTTTGTTGATTTGGGGTGGTGGCAAATATGTGTGGGAAATATTTTAATGCTGGGCCTAGAAATGCTGATGGCTTCAGCTGTGTTGTAGGCTTCTCAGATGAATGCTGCTGACTACACATTAATGAAACACTATTTGGGTTGTTTGGGTGTCCGGTTGACTGACTGTTATTACAATCTTTAATCCACCTCCACTGACAGACTGACACCCCCACATTATCTAGTCCCTGAATTGTCCCCTGAAAACACCACAGTTTAGGGATGACAAGTAATAGTTGATGTTCCAAGGGAGGATGCTGGCACACCAGTCCTAGAAAATTCACTCTGAGTAGGACTGATCAAAACATAGAGGGTTGTTGGTTTTTTGGCTCTGTCAGGTGCATAGAAATCTTGCCATGCTGTTGGTTACATCTCACCCAGTGCAGGTACAGGAGATAAAAGGCTTGAGTGATGATTGATTTACCTCTCTTGTAATCTCATAGGAATGGGAATATCAGTCAACAGAGTGGTGTGGGGGAGGGGGGTTGGAACAACCATCTCTTTTGTACATGTCCTACCTCCCAAAATTGCATTTGCCACAGGGAAAGAGAGAATAAAATACAATAGAACCTCAGAGTTATGGACACCTCAGGAATGGACGTTGTCCATAACTCTGAAATGTTCATGACTCTGACCAAGCCGTTATGGGATGCTCCTCAGGGCAGACTGCTCGGAGTGGGGGCTCACAGCTCTGCAGTGGCTGCCTGGCGAGTGGGGATGGGGCAGGCAGCTGGTTCTAGCCCCCTGGCTAAAAGGGTGATGAGTGAGGCAACCTAGGGCACTACAGTGTCAATGGGTGCACGGTGCAAGCTGTAGCCCTTTAAAACTGAGCTGCTCCTCCAGAGCTCAGAGTGCAGGCAGGAGCTCGGGCTCCAGCTCCAGCAGCTTGCACTCCAGGCCAGGTTTCAGTAGCAGCTCAGGAAGTTTCTTTCCCAGACTCTGAGATTGCAAGCTTATTCCCCTCCCAGATAGGGGTGAGCGGGAGAGGGAGGGAAAAACAACATTCACCACCTCCAACTTGTAAGTGGCTGTTCCGCATTGTGACGAGTAGGGGGTGAGGGTGCCTCCCTTTAAGATGCAATACAGTACAGCACTGTATTTGCTGGTTTGTTTGTTTTTGTCTCTGCTGCTGCCTGATAGCTTATTTTCGGTTCCCCATGGTGTCCGGTTGACTGGTTAGTCCCTATCTCTGGTGTTCGTATCTTTGAGGTTGTACTGTAAAGGGAGGACAAAGGAAAGAAAAGAGGTAGAGAAGAAGGAGGAAGTAAAGAAGTGATGTGTGAAAACTGACTGGTTTCCACCAAACAAGGAGTGATTCAAATGGAAGTAGCACAAAAAGATTGAAAAGAGCAAAGGAAAGTGTGGATGAAAGCGGGTACAAGGCAAGGAACAAAAGGTGGAAAAAGAGGGAGAAAAGCAAGGAATATTACCCACCTCATTTCCACCTGCATCTTCCCAGTTTTGAGTTGCACATCCAATTGTAGTGCCCATTGTCCACAAGCTATTTGCATGCTTCTTACAAAATAAGCCATGTGAAGCATACTCTCCTAAAACATTTTGAAAGGCTCATTGATCCTTTTTTTAAATTAAACTTGCTCATACCGTTTCAGCAGAAACCCAGTTACTTCTACCTTTACATTTTGACAACCATGCTTGTCATTCTGGCTGAAAGAAATTGACTCTAATGGCAAAGTTTTAGGTTCTGTCCTTAACCTCTCTGTTTTCCACAGAAAGAGATTATGCAAAACAGTCTTATAAATACACTGAAATCTGACATTTGAAAGAATATGCTGTGATCTATTATTTTTTCCAACAATGAATGCATGGAGGCTTAAAGCAGACATGAATAAATCAATACATGTATTTTTGATAAAGAAAAACTATGTTTCTGCCTTATTCAGTTTATGCACCATTGTGATGAGGTTTTATGGGGTTCATATTTTTAAAAGAAGCAATTTTCAGCAATTATGTAGAATATTTTCCCATTTCATCTTATTATTATTTAGAACCTTAAAACAACCTTAACATGTTGATGCTGATGTTGCTAAGATATAAATACATCTTCTTTTTTTGGATATGCCATCTGGACTCAGATTTCTTCCAAAGAAGTGTACAAAGCCAACATATTTTTTTCCATTATATTGCTGTAACGTTTGTTGATTTTACAGGTGGGAAAGGAGGAAAAAAGAAGAAAAACAAAAATACATCCAAGCCCCAGAAAAATAATGGGTCTAACTGGGCCAATATTCCTCTACCACCTCCTCCAGTGCAGCCGCTCCCAGGCACAGAGCTAGAGCACTATGGAGAGGACCAGCAAGAAGCAGGGTGAGGCCTTTTCTTCTTTTGACACAATCAGTAGTTCTTTATCACAGTCAATTTTGTCTTAATGTGAATAAAACATCCTTATCTTAGACTGTCTGCAAGCCATGGCAATGAATTCCCAGTTATTATATTGCTTATTATTTGGTAGAAAATATAACATCTCTGTGAAATAAGGGCCTTATCCTGCAACCTTTCATCATGTAAATTGTCTTAATGAAGTCCAGGGTGTCTGCTTCCACGAGTAATGGTTACATGATCAAGTCTCATAGATTCTCTTCAGAGTGTCTCAAAAGGGCACCAAGGACAACCTTGTGTCATAATGATTTAGAGCTGATTCTGCTACCCTTACTCATGCGAAGTAGTACCTTACTCTGCAACTAGCTCCACTAAAGTCAATTGGGCTTCTTGCAGAGGAAGGGCAGCAGAATCTGGCTCTTCGACTTTTCTAAAGTCTGGCAATAGATTAATCACCAAAGAGACACCAAAATGGAATAAGTTTAGAAGACCTGCCAGTCGATGATACTCAACTTGCAGAACTGAAAAAGGAGCTCAAGTTATAGACACACTATATGTGTGAGTTTCCGGAGTTTAAACATGCATCTTGACACTTTAAACCTCTTTGGATTGCTAAAAATCGTTCCCAGGGACAGAAAAGCATGCCACAAACATTTTTAAATGGGAGTGGACATTTTATGTAAAGAAAAACAACCCTGTGATTTGTTTTCATAACTTATGTATTTAACATTTTTGAGAACAATCACAATGTTACAAAAAAGAAATTATAACAAATATAGGAAAACAGATGGAAATGTTCAAATTCATCTCTGGTGGAGCCTGTGGAAGTCAATGGAGCACCATCGGGGATAAATTTGGACCATCCATCTGTATTGATAACCCAATAATTTAAGATCATGAGAAGTAATTTTAAAAATAATCATAGTATCCTACATCTTCCTTTTTTTAAGTTAGAAGCTAATCCTCTTGTTCCCCTTATCCTAGAGAAAGGTCATGAAATATTTAATGAATCCTCTCCCAAACCTACGGTTGATTTAAGTTATGTTAATACATTTTAATGGGCAAATGATATATTGTTTGTGTATTTGCCGGTGTTGGCATACTTACCAGAATACATACCAAACTTTTTCAAGCTCACTCTTCCCCCGTCCCACTGTGGAATCCTGCAATCTATCCTTCATTTCCCCCATCCCGCTCCCTTACCTTCCCAACAGGCCCACACTTCCCCACCCTCTCTGAGGCCTTCCATAAACTTCTTTCTCTTTCTCCATTAACACGCTACCCTCAGCTTCCCCTCTTCTCCTAGTCGCCAGCCATAGCAACTAGTTTCTTCTTCTTCTCCTGCAGTTCCTCGATAGGTCTCAGCTTCCTCCCTCTCATCCCTATGATCTTGCTAGCTGGAGTTAATTACCCATTCCCTTGGTTCATATTTTTCTTTCTCACCTCACAGTTTTTCTTGTCCCTGACTCTCCAACACATATCCTTAATTATCCTTCCTACCTGTTCCCCTTTTCCCCCCCCCCACTGATCTCTAGCGCCAGCATCTTTAGTCAACACTTATTATTGATACAACCTCTTTATTGTGTGGCAAAACTGTTCTGGCCTCTTCTCTCTAGGGCACTAGTCCCAAAAGAAGAATTCACATTGCCATATTCTGGGTTATGTAACTCAGAATAGGAATACTGAATATGGATGTGACTGTGGCCTAATAGAGAGACTGCCACAGAGCTGTGCCCCCTCAGTCCAGAAATGGACTCTGCACCTTTAAGAGGAGGAGGTGGGAGTTGTCTGGCTGGCTGAATGAAGGGAACAGTGCTTTATGGCTGGGGGTGGGTGGAGAGGAAAACTGCTGCAGAAGGGGCAAGAGGCAAGTGTGATGACACCGACTCATCCCATGGGAACCAGATGGGTGGAAGGGCTTAAAAGGGGTAGCCCTGTGTGTGAAGCCCCCCACCACACTTTTACACAGAGCAGGCTGGGGCAGTGTGATCAGTCAATTCCAGATAGGTGGGTGGAAAAGGAGGCTACTGGAGATTAATATGTTGTGCAGGAGCTGGAGCCTCTTAGAATGTCATGGGGAAAGAAAAAAGTTGTTAGTTACTGAAATGGAAAGAAATGTTATTTGCACTATTTGATATGGGCACAAAAGTTTTGATATGGTTCCTTTCAGAAAATGGGCAGAGGCTCGGATCCATGCTTATGTTTCCCCCCACAATCTGGCATAAACAGTATACTGTTAGTTAATCTCCATCCTGCTGACAAAGAGCTATGTGTCCCTGTAAGCCACCCTCCTTCCAAAATACCAAAATGTAGGTGATCAAATAAATCTAAAATATTGTCTTTAAGCCAGGTTCTGCTACTCTTATTCACATTGAATAGTGTCCAGCTCCATGAATTTATGGGATGACTTCCAGAGTGAGATTCCATTCAGCCTAAGTAAGCATGCCAGAATCAGTAATACTCCTTACTATACCTAGAGCTATTCAAATATATTTTCCAGCCAGACAAATTTGGTCAATTCAACAGAAAGTCTCTAAACATTTTAGCCAACCTAAAAATGCATTTTTCAGGGGAAAAGTTTGCACCCCAAATTTCATGCAGCTCTATTTCCTATATATATTTTGGATTTCAAAGTACTGTCTATACTTAAGGATTTTTTCCAAAAATGCAATCTACTTTAATAGAGTACTATACAAATTTAAGATATGATAAATAATAATAATTCTCTAGATCAGCTTGGTTTTTAAATTATTTTTTAAAATAAATGTCTGTTAATATTTAACTAAATTAATTCCACAATAATAGGCAAACCACTTCCATCTTCTTTAAAGATGACAAACTGATAAATAAGACAGGTGAATTGAAGTACCATCTAGAGAAAGCCTTTGTGACACAGGGCTTGACTTCTTAGTTGCATAAAATATCTGTTATCTAGATGGAAGAAATTATATTAGTCACCAAGACAACACTGGTTATTTAAGGGTAGAGTAATCAGAGCTATTGACAGCACACTTTCAAGTTCCACACAATTCAGGCTCAGTTTTTGCTGTGTTTATCTTTCAAATTACACTTTTCAGTTAGTTATAATGTCACATTGATAGTAATGGCAACTAGACTTTCTAAAGTACATCAAAATGACCAAAAAAATAAAAAATTAAATTAAATGTATAGACCAGATCTGCAGCTGGAATAAATAGACACAGCTCCATTTAAATTAGTAGAGTTATGCTGATTTATACCAGCTGAGGATGTAGCCAGTACATTTTTGGCCTTTTGCATCTTTTTTCTTTCAACCTCTAAAGTCAAATGAAAGTGCAAAATCAAGATTGTATTTCCTATGTCAGCTTTAATATTGACATGTTGGAAAAAAGTTGCTTAGATTTTTATTTTTATATTTTTATTCATCTTAATTCATTTGATTTCTAACATAAATACCCACCATAACATTACATTTTAACTTTTAAAATCACATATTTGGAAATAACCATGTTGCACAGGAAAACTGAATCCATTCAGACAGGCCTTGCAATGTGATCTGAAGATGAACAAACTTATACCAGCAGGACAGTGTCCTGGAGAATGCTCAACTTCCAACCCTCTCCTCTCCCTAATCCCTGAGTTTCCATTTATGGACACTTACCATGTGCATCCTAACTAAACTCAACTGCAAAGGATTTTATACATCAAAGTTAACACAGTAAATTGCACCTGGAGACCTATAGGTAGGCAGCAGCCTGTGAAGCACATCTATATTATAATCTACATTAGCCTCATCATTAAATTAGCAGGCAGCAACCTTGTGCACTAGATTAAGTTCCCAGATTGTTTTCAAGCATAGCATCAGATGAAGTGCATTATAGTAATCCAGTCCAGAACTAACTGTTGTGATGTCTGCAACCAAGAGCAATGGTCATGGTCACTGGCCAACCTCTTAGCTCTTTACCGCTCTCCAGATGTGTACAAGGGCCTAAAATCAGTCCCACGCTCCCCTAAACCCTTGTTACATAAGTTGGATATATTGGGCCAAATTCTCAAGTTCACTAAGGCCATTTTGTGCCACTAAGATACTTCACACAAATGGCCTTAAAATGGCCAAAGATAGCCAGTGGAGAATTCCCCCTGTACAGGGGAACTCCCTGCTCATGGAGATGATTGCCACGTGCTGTGCCAGGCACCTGCAACACAAATGGATAGAGGAGGTGTGCCAGGAGTGGGGTGAGGAAGCAGTGTGGCATAGCAGAGCTCCACGATGCCATATTCTCCAGTGACCTAACTTAGTGCTGCTCCTGTGTGGCTCCAACTTGCACTGGAGTTGAATGGCTAAGGATTATAAAATAGCTTCAGCTGACTACCTGTGGCTGCCCCCCAGCCTTTCCTTTTGCCTCAGCTATGCTGGACGAGATAAAGAATCTGTCCTGTTCTCTCAATTGAGGGAGGCGACATCATCTCCGAATCAAAGCAGAGTTTTGTATGGTGTGGGCTATTGGGTAAGATATTCAGAAAGTCAGTGTGTGTGGATATTTCCAGCTCTCTTTCCTGATCTTCCGCTAACACCATCTCCATTCCCTTTTGTCTTCCCTAACTTTTCATAGTTCCCCCACATGCCCTTTGTACCTTCTCTCCTTTCCCTGAACTACTGTCAGTCAAGCACCCTCCCAATTCCCCTTCTCAAGAAACTGTATTTTTCTCTTTGTTTTAGTTAATAATCTGGACAGTGGCTGTATTGAACATCGGTTGTTTAATTATTATCACTTTTTATTTTTAGTATTTGTTTTCAGTGTTTAATTTTATCACTAATAATATACATCATTCCACCCAACCACAGTAATGAAAACCCTTCATGCAGACAGGTAGTTATAAGACATGTTTAATTATTGTTATTGATTATTCCTAACTAGAAATAAAAAGGAAATATTATTAGTTGTGATATCAATATAATTGTTAATCATATTGCTTCTTGAGGAAAAAGTAATGAAGGTAATAATATGATACTCCTTTAGTTCAAATGCATCCTTTTGGACAACACCTGAAGAAAGGGACCTTCCTTGCTTGAAAGATTGTGTATTATAACAAATCTGCAGTGTAAAGACCAACCTATCACATTGTTTATCTTATCTAATTCATATTGTAAGGAGAGGACAACATGTCAATGGAGTATATATTAGTTCGTTAACAGCCAAATATAAATAGATTAAAACACATAAGACTATAGAGTGGCAACAGTAATGGGAACATACAGATTTTGGGTTTTCCAGGACAAGTTTCAGACATGGACTTTAAGTGAATTTCTGTGGAATCATTGCCAGAAATCCTTGGTGATATTCAGGGCCGCCCAAAGGATTCAGGGGGCCTGGAGCCCCGCCGCAGACCTGGAGCGGAAGAAGCTCCGGGGGCCCAGGCCGGGTGAGAGTTTTCCGGGGCCCCCAGAGTGAATGAAGGATTCCGCTCCAAGGCCCCTGAAAAATTCTTGTGGGGGCCCCTGCGGGGCCCGGGGCAAATTGCCCCACTTTCACACAGACCCTCCTTCCCCCCCCGGGCAGCCCTGGTGATATTAAGCACTCATATTTTATAGATAGCTACTATGAAAGTATTAAATTGTATTTTACTCAGAAAACATGGATGTTAACAATATTTACTGTGCTACGGTTTCATCTCCAAAAACTAAGTAAGGTATATCAGATTAAATGAGTTAGCTGTGAAGGTCATCACAGATAAGTGCAAGCAATGCCTTGATACTATATCACACCATCAGGTATTCTGTACATGTTATATTACATAAAACATTTTAAAAGAACATTAAGGTTTCAAAAGCAATCATTCAAAAGTTAGGAAATACCCAAATTAAGTTTGCCTGTGCATATGCATTATGATAGTGTCTTTAATGACATGATCCTTTCCACCAAACTTCGGTCTGTAAAGTCAAGCTCCTTTAACAATTATGTATCTAAACTGTATAGACTTCTACATAGGGAGCGGGAAATTGTACTTTCATTCATTTTAAAAGTCTCTAAATATTGCGTAAAATAGCTTTTCTGTCCATAATGTAACTTTAATGTTCTCTCTCTCATGATATGTCAGGACTAGAAACAATAGCTTTATTGGAATGGAAGATACAACTTCAGTTTTTAGCCTTGATGAGTCACAATATATTAGACCCTAAACTTTTCTTTGGGCCAGGACTGAGTATTACACTCAGACCAACATATTTCTAGCTGAGAATTCCTTATATAAGAAGAATGAAAGAAGGAAATATTTTTTGGCATTTTTTTTAAATTTGTGGCAACTGTGTTGAAGATATTTAGAAATTTAGAATGTCATCTAAGCAGTCTCAACAGAGATTACTTAGCTGCTGAGGTGCTGGCAGAGAGGCCCAGGTGTATGATAAATGTAATTTATCAGATGGCTCTGTAATTTATCATGTGTATATAACCTCTCCTTGTGCTTGGGGTGAATTGGGTGTGTTGCAGTTGTATGCATTTAATACTTTTTCTAGGTTGCACAAAATACGCAAAGGCAATGTACGCAGTTTACAACCTTTGTGGAAACCATAACTTTTGAATTCACTACATATAGTGCTGTCAAGGTTCCTCCCCCACTCTGAACTGTAGGGTACAGATGTGGGGACCTGCGTGGACACTTCTAAGCTTAATTACTAGCTTAGATCTGGTAACACTGCCACCATCCAGAAATTTCAGTGTCTGGATCACTTTCTGTCCCCCCAAAACCTTCCCCTCCCTGGGCAGCCTTGAGAGGCTTTTTCACCAAGTTCCTGGTGAACACCGATCCAACCCCTTGGATCTTAACACAAGGAGAATTTAACCATCCCCTCCTTCCCCACCAATTCCTGGTTATTCCAGATCCAATCCCCTTGGATCTTAACACAAGGAAAAAATCAATCAGGTTCTTAAAAAGAAAGCTTTTTAATTAAAGAAAGAAAGGTAAAAATTCTCTCTGTAAAATCAGGATGAAAAATACTTTACAGGGTAATCAGATTTGTATAGCCCAGAGGAACCCCCTCTAGCCTTAGGTTCAAAGTTACAGCAAACAGAGGTAAAATCCTCTCAGCAAAAAGGAACATTTACAAGTTGAGAAAACAAAAATAAGACTAACACGCCTTGCCTGGCTATTACTTACAAGTTTGAAACATGAGAGACTGATTCAGAAAGATTTGGAGAGCCTGGATTGATGTCTGGTCCCTCTCAGTCCCAAGAGCGAACAACCCTCAAACAAAGAGCACAAACAAAAGACTTCCCTCCACCAAGATTTGAAAGTATCTTGTCCCCTCATTGGTCCTCTGGTCAGGTGTCAGCCAGGTTTACTGAGCTTCTTAACCCTTTACAGGTAAAAGAGACATTAACCCTTAACTATCTGTTTATGACAAGTGCACTGAAAGCCAAAGATGTAATAATGTATTAATGAACACTAGTATTTTACATTTAGAGCCATATTCCCTTCCCTGTTTCTGGCTCCTTTGTAATGAGCATGCAGCAAATGTGGACCAAAGGGCAAATTTTAAAAAGTATTTAGATGTCTAAAGATGCAATTAGGCACCTAGTGGAAGTTTCAGAAACACCTAGGCACCCATCTACAATGGGAGCTGGGCATCTAGGCACTATTGAAAATCCTGCTGCGTGCCTAAATACCCTTTTTAAAATATGGCCCTAAGAGTATGTCCACACTGCACTCTATATCCCATGGCAGCTCCAGCCTGAACTCTACACTGCTGTTTGTAGACCCAGGCACTGAGACTTGCTGCCAGGAGTTTTAAAACCCAGTGTAGACATATCCTAAGTGTCCAGCTGAGAATTTCCTCACGGTAGAGATTTTTGTTTACATCACACCTGAATAGACATCTCCTGTGCCAACCACCCTCCCTCACCCCTACACCTGGGCTAAATTAGGGTAGTGTGGTGTGGAGCAGGCTATAGAACAGCATGTGAAAAAGCTGCTTGCCTTGCTAGTTACGATTAATTTACCAACTGGGAGGGAGTAATGACTGGGTTATGTGTGGAATGATGGTAACAACAAATCTTCCAAACCTCTCTTGGTATGGTCACTGCTTTGGGGATGCAAGAAGATATCTAACATATGCTTGTTAGAAGGAAGGTGGAAGTAAGAAAATGCTATGCCTAAATATTTGAGTTCATTCACTGTCTTTTAATCAGTAGCCTGAGTTTTCATGTCTAGATGCAGGTAAATCTTTAATTCATTCTCTTAGCTTAATAGTCCAGAAAGTGAGTTAGTTCATTTCCTTTGGTAATTGTGAGATAATGTTATCTGATTAATATCAAAAAACATGATAATGGACATGTGGTTTGTTGTACCAAATTTTGTTCCAATTGCTTAGCTATTATGAGCCAAAGAAACAAAACCATTGTGACAAATTTCAGCAATTATTGCCTTACTTATATTTAAAATAATAATTAAGACTCAAACTACATGTCAGGGTGGGCATGTCCCATAAACATCTACACAACAACCTCATTATCCACCTTCAAATCCCTCCTCAAAAGTCACCTTTTCTGAGTTTGTACAGCACCTAGCACAATGGGGTCTAGCCTATAACTAGGGCTCTACAGTAATGTCAATAATAAATAGTAATAATAAAGATGTGCATCTTTCCCTCTAGTATAGAGAAGAGGCTAGTTTTGGTTGATACTAAATTTACATTATCTTGATTTCAGATATGACAGTGATGGTTGGTGTCCTCCTTTACCAGTTCAGACATACTTACACCAGGGCCTGGAGGATGAGCTTGAAGAAGATGATGACAGAGTGCCTACACCACCTGTCCGAGGGGTGGCCTCCTCACCAGCAATCTCCTTTGGGCAACAGTCCACTGCAACTCTCACACCTTCTCCACGAGAGGAAATGCAGCCAATGCTTCAAGCCCACCTTGATGAATTAACCAGGGCCTACCAGTTTGACATAGCAAAGCAAACTTGGTAAATGTTTGAGTTAGACACATGTAATTTTAGAAAATGATACTGTAATAATACAGTATCCAGTGCCAAAATCCTTTTTACTACACAACAGATGAAACTGTTAATTGAAAAAATATATATATACATATATATATATATATATACATATACATATATATAGACATATATATATATATATATATATATATATACACATATATATATATATATATTAAAAAGAGTATCTCTATGGTATGAAAATGGAGCCTAAAAATTGGTAGTGTATTCAATTTGTGTTAAAATACATCTAAAGACGATATTCATCTGGAATGCTGGTATATGCCAATTGATTAACTCCATCAACAGGTAACTTTTATCCACACATTTCAGGGATAGCAAATAAATTGAATTTTTCAGGGCTTTGGAAATAACAAGACACTAAATCACTGTTTAAACTTCAGGTCAGTCACCTTCAGTATCAATACAACTGTTATTTTTCTGGACAATTAGCTTCATTCACATTTACATGAGACTGAAGTATCCACACAGCTAAGAGTTTTGATAGTATGTTGAAATAGCACCTCTAATTTTAATAAGAAGATAATAGAAACAGCAGGAAGAAAGTTGTTAAATTACACAGACTGGATCTAGTCTGTTAGAATGTTTTTCGCTTATTCAAAGGATGAAGAAACAAATATCACTGTAACATTTTCACTATAAAACAAACATTAGAAGCGATCTCTTCAGGGACTAAAAAAGAACTTTTCAGCTGCACAGGACAAGAACTGAAGGCCAGTTGCTTTCTGGGTGTCCCCTAAGTAGTAGTTGTCCTTTTAAAACTTTTCCATCTAGAGAAAATAAAAAGAGCCTGAGAATCTGAGAAGATAAAGTACAGCTAGTTACTGAATGACACTCCACCAGCGAAGAAGCAGACATGCTTCATTGGCAAACAAAGGTCACAACTATATTCAACATTTGCCATCATAAATAGAACAGACAGGTAGGCAATGAGATTGCAGAGCCATTGGCCATTATCTTTGAAAAATCATGGCGATCGGGGGAGGTCCCGGACGACTGGAAAAAAGCTAATGTAGTGCCCATCTTTAAAAAAGGGAAGAAGGAAGATCTAGGGAACTACAGGCCAGTCAGTCTCACCTCAGTCCCTGGAAAAATCATGGAACAGGTCCTCAAGGAATCAATCCTGAACCACTTAAAGGAGGGGAAAGTGATCAGGAACAGTCAGCATGGATTCACCAAGGGCAAGTCATGCCTGACTAACCTAATTGCCTTCTATGATGAGATAACCGGCTCTGTGGATGAGGGGAAAGCAGTGGATGTGCTATTTCTGGACTTTAGCAAAGCTTTTGATACAATCTCCCACAGTATTCTTGCCAGCAAGTTAAAGAAGTATGGGCTGGATGAATGGACGGTAAGGTGGATAGAAAACTGGCTAGATGGTCGGGCTCAACGGGTAGTGATCAATGGTTCCATGTCTAGTTGGCAGCCGGTATCAAGTGGAGTGCCCCAAGGGTCGGTGCTGGGGCCGGTTTTATTCAATATCTTCATTAATGATCTGGAGGATGGTGTGGACTGCACTCTTAGCAAGTTTGCAGATGACACTAAACTGGGAGGAGTGGTTGATACGCTGGAGGGTAGGGATAGGATACAGAAGGACCTAGACAAATTAGAGGATTGGGCCAAAAGAAATATGATGAGGTTCAACAAGGACAAGTGCAGAGTCCTGCACTTAGGACGGAAGAATCCCATGCACTGTTACAGACTAGGGACCGAATGGCTGGGCAGCAGTTCTGCGCTGAATATGAGTCAACAGTGTGCCCTTGTTGCCAAGAAGGCTAATGGCGTATCATTTCCAGCAGATCGAGGGATGTGATCATTCCCCTCTACTCAGCACTGGTGAGGCCTCATTTGGAGTACTGTGTCCAGTTTTGGGCCCCACACTACAAGAAGGATGTGGATAAATTGGAGAGAGTCCAGCGGAGGGCAACAAAAATGATTAGGGGGCTGGAGCACATGACTTATGAGGAGAGGCTGAGGGAACTGGGATTGTTTAGTCTGCAGAAGAGAAGAATGAGGGGGGATTTGATAGCTGCTTTCAACTACCTGAAAGGGGGTTCCAAAGAGGATGGATCTAGACTGTTCTCAGTGGTAGAAGATGACAGAACAAGGAGTAATGGTCTCAAGTTGCAGAGGGGGAGGTTTAGGTTGGACATTAGGGAAAACTTTTTCACTAGTAGGGTGGTGAAGAACTGGAATGGGTTACCTAGGGAGGTGGTGGACTCTCCTTCCTTAGAGGTTTTTAAGGTCAGGCTTGACAAAGCCCTGGCTGGGATGAATTAGTTGGGTTTGGTCCTGCTTTGAGCAGGGGGTTGGACTAGATGACCTCCTGAGGTCCCTTCCAACCCTGAGATTCTATGATTCTATGAATCCATGCCAAATCAAAGCCAGTTGTTTTCTCTTGGAAGCCTCTAGGCTCATTTGCAAGCTGCATTCAATCCACAGGGTAATTAGGCCCTACTGCAGTGCCACATTGCCTAGTATAGGCCTAGCCTGTCCAAGGGACTGGTCCAAATCTGAGGCAGCAGCTAATCCTGGCCCATTCCAGTATCTGACTTGAGCCAGCATACAAATGTGTGTCCTGCCGGTGAAGGCTGTAATTTGCAGGTATTATGCTTCCAATGGCCTGCAAACTGCAGGTGCCATTTTGGTGTCAGATGACACTGTGAATCTCATTATGACATCTATGCTTTTGAGGGAAGGGCTATCCACCTGATTTTAGCTTATAAAAATACACCTGTATAAATATACATAATACTCATAATCCATATACACTAACCAAAAGTTAATTCTCTCTTGCCACCTAAGGCCCTTTTATACCAGCAGGCAGGCAAAATTGCTCAGTAAGTGCCCTTCACAACTTCCAAATAAGGGGTAGGGAGGCCATTTTGGAATGTTGCTATCTGATGACCACACCTGCTTTACATAGCCTGTTCAACTGCAGTCAGATGACCCAATGTGGCCTACTGCTGGTGCAAGTAAAATGTTCTAAGTCCTAGCCTCCCTATCCAGTTCACTGTGGAATCTATTTCTTTGACAATAAGGAGACCAATTCTGGGCTTTCTACCATGCTGACCAATCATGAATAAGGATCCACTTTACAGATTGCAAACAGTCAAGCAAAGTCATAACTGGCTTCTGAGAACCCCCTACTGGCCTGTCACAGCACCCACTCAAACAGAATTGCTCAAGAAAGCAGTTCACAGCTAAGAGACTGGGTTCTGCTCCCCTTATTAGAGTTGCTGCAGAGTTAGGATCCACAGATTTCAAAATCAGTGTTGTGAAGGGTCACAATAATGACCTCATTGTGCTCTAGTTAAATTAGTTCTAGTTGGGCAAACTAAATACATGCTTGCTGAAGATGAGATACAATCCATGTGACCTGAAAACACTTCTCCTGGAGAACACTTCCTGCTCTTCAGGCTGAATTCGATGTAATAACATCTAGTTTGGTTGGGGAAAATGTCCTCTTCCTGCAGTACGAGTTGAATTTGAAAGCTTTTGGCTTGTATTGAGAGGAAGGATGTTCCAACAGTTTGGGCACTAGCTTGGATCCCAGGAGACCCTGCTCTGCCATAGACTTCCTATGTGACTTTGGGCAACTCACTAATTCTCTTTGTGCCTCAGTTTTCCATCTGTAATATGGGGGTAATAGCAATTCTCCACATCACTGAGGTTGTAGTAAGGAGAAATACATTAAAAGGTAGCGCTCAGATCTATGGTAATAGGTACCATATACGTACCTGAGATAGATATCTGAGTCACCTCTTCTTGGGTAAATAACTTACAAACAACTGTGTAAATACATTCAGGGTATACTGGAAGATTTGTCTCTTTTCTCATTGGCCCAGCAAACCAATGTCTTCTGCTCAGCCCAACAGCATTTCTGTTTATCTGTTTGTATAGGCACATCCAAAGCAATACTCAACCTCCTCTGGCGCCAGTTCCACCACTTGGATATGTAGCTGGAACCCTTATTTCAGATTTGGAAACAGACATTCCAGATGATGATGAGGATGATATTGAAGAAGAAGCTATAGAAATCACTAGGCCACTAAGAGGTCTAGAGCATACTCCGGGATCCAGTATGGACAATCTAGACAGCTCTGTGACAGGTAACCGAACACATTTAACAGTGAAACCAACCTGTTTGTAATATTAAAATACATCATAAATCAAATACCTTTTAAGCAAAAATTTATTCCATTCTATTTCTGTGATATTTAAAATATGTTAATATTAAACACTAAAGTTAAAGAAGGATTTGAAAATACTTTTGCTTTGCTGCAAAATGATAAGAAAATTCATGAATTTTAAAAAGCTTTAAAGACATGAAAGAAAACTCAATTATATCCTGTCTTTCATGAAAAGTTCAGTCTGTTGGGGAAGCAAGTCTATTACATAAAAAGGAGGGGGGAAGCTCTTAACTTTGAAACGATATACTGTATTTTGTATATTGGGAGCAGCATAAAAAGTAAATGTTATCTTAAAATGTTTCTAGATATCTGGCTGTGTAAAAGCATGCACTGATGAACACAGGGAGGTAAAAAGACTTTTCAGAATAAGCTTGGCTAGATCAGCACAAAATGTATTTGTAGACTGAAAAAAATGTATATGTAGGTGAAACATATATTTTATACCCACTTCATATTGCTGTGTTTAATAATTGTTCCCTTTCAGTGAAGATATTTAATTATTCTGTCACCTTTTCCTTCAATGTTTCTTATTCCTTGGGTGTCTAGAAAAGTTACAACTGGAATCAACAAAGAAGGGCCTGAAAATGCATGCTAAACTATTCCACCGAATCTGAATTAGTAAAATTACTGTCAAAGAAAGACAGAAAGCCATGGAGTTTTCTGAGAAAAAGCAGTTTTTACATGAACATTATGAACCCATTCTGAGGAATCAGTAAACTTTCCTTTAAACTGAAGGTGGACCTGTACGTAACGTACTGCATCCATGATGATTTAGCTCTACTGATGACTCAAATGTGCGTGGACTTACATAGCTCATTAAAAATACTGTTTGTCTCTTCAGTCATTGATCTTTATGTGAAAGCACTAATTTCTTGATATACCTGCACAGTACCCTTGCTCACTGGGGACATATTAATGTAGCACCACTTAATTTTATCTCACCTCTCTGTGCCTTACAAGTTCTAAGAATTTTACTCCCTTATCTAAACATTGCAGCTCTGAAAACACATTGCAGTTCCCACTGATGGAGGCAGGACTGTGACAGTGATGAAGCATCAGTACCTATAATTTTCCTCTTCTTCCCTTGTTGAATTAAACAGTGTACTGCTCTATCCCACTTTCCGGTTTCCCCCTTACCCTAGGCCAGACTGCTTGCCAAGCTAATTAAGTTTTTAAAACTGTAGCTCTAGTGTTGTGATTTGAAATCCAGATCCAAACTGAAAGCTGTAGAGTTATAGTTTAAATTTTTGAATTCAGAAGGCTGACTTATTAGTGCCCGAATATGGTAAGCTACTTTGCCTGAATTTCTAGCATAATCTCCTTCAGGCTATAATTCTGCATATTTTTGCATATCTCACTAATGGCTCTGAAGCCTTTCCATTAGGAATGCAGCAAAGGTTTTACAGTGATAATACAGGACTAAATAAAAAAAATCAGCCTACTACATATTGTCCCTTCAGTGTGTATTAATATGTCAATATTGGTATATCTATATCAGAAAATGAGCATTTCACCTATTTACATTTTCAACTGTTATTAGTATGCTACTTTAACTAATGTGAATGAAATAAGGACAGCTGCATTTCTGCTGCAGTTAACATACTTCTGGGTTCATTACAATTGATGAATAAAAATCAAGCCTGCTTTCCTAGATAGAAATACTGCTTAATTATTGGTGTGTTAAAAATCTCAGTCTGTGAAGTTGTATATTGCAGGAAGAAGTTGTGCTTTACCTCGTAACCTATAAATAATACATATGTTTAGTAAAATGACCTACAAAATCTCAGGCATCTAGATAACAAATTGTCTTCTGCCTCCTTCAATGACTGTATGGGGAAATACGATAAAAGCCTTCATTTTCTCTCTTGGATTTGAATCTCTTAGCAATAGTGTAACTTTCACATGAGGGAGTGCATATTATATTTGTGGGGAATGTTTCAAAGGATAATATTTTGAGATTTTTATGATCCCATTAACCCCCGTAGGCTTGATTTTTCAGCAATAAGCATGGTATGTAGAACCCATTGTTTCAACGGTTTCTCAAATTGCCTGATTTGCTTATCTTTGATATGTTAGGCATTCTGAGGTCTCCCCATATCCTGCAAACAAAATAACTGATGAGTTAAAATACAAGCTCATTATTTGCATTGGGCTTCAGATACGTTAGAACGGCGGTTTCCTGGGACTTTTATAATGTTGTTTCATTTCTCTAAAGCTAATGAATATTTTAGAAAATTGAGCAAAAATGTAGTACCTGGTCCTTAAGAACTCAGAAGCCAACATTTATTTTTAAAAAGAGGTGTTTCTGTGAGGTTAATACTTATGGAAAAATATTGGCTCACATCCCCAGATACTGAAGGCCTCGGAACAGAGAGACAACAGAGATAGAAGCAGTGCCTGCCTCAGCACTTACCCGGAAATATCATCTCTAGGAGTGAGAGGGTAGTTTGGTCTTCATAGCAGAGTCAATCCTTGTGCTTGCTGCTGAGGTTGCCAACTAGTTTTATATCCAGCACCCACTAAGGGGAAGATTTTTGTGCTATGCAGACTGGTTCAGTGGAAACAGAACTCCAACTTCCAAATGCATCTGACATGAGGCATGTTTAAGTGATGGAATTTATTGCTGATGTTTCTCCAGGAAGTCTCCCATTATGGCAGTTAGAAAATAGAAGTTGCTAGAAAAGTCCTAATAACATCCAAGACCATGATTAAGCAGAGCTGTTGGAGATGCCGTCAGATTTTAGTGCATTCTGAGTGGTCTCTCAGTGGTAGTGGATCTTTTTATCTGAAAGTGGAGGAATTACTTTGATTATACCATATAATTTGATAGAATAAAAATCCGATACAAATCCAAAAGTTTGAGGTTGAGACCCAAAATAGAAAGTCACCATCAGGATTTTTTTCCAAAGGCTATTTTATTAGGGTCAGTAGGATCATATGTCAACTGAATTAGGAAATGTTAGATTTAGAAATTATAGTCATTGTCAAAAAGTCTTTATTTCCCAGCCCCTCTTGATTTAGTTAGTGATGATGGAGGATGCAGACAGAGATTTTCCTCTGTGCATGAGAAACTAAATGCTGACATGTATAAAAAAAATGGGGAGGGAGGGAGGGAAAGAGGAAAAGAGGAGTTCACAGTAAACACATCTTAATCGTCTCTAGGTATTATAAAGGAAACCCAAGCTGGGAAAATTCTATTTAAACTTTTGAGTAATGATTTTATAAATCTAAAAGCTGAAGCGTTAACTTGTTTCCAGCAAAATTCTGAGTAATAGTAAATGGAAAGAAGGACTTATTTTAACACTATGATGTGTTTTTTTCCCAAATCATCCATAGTTTATTAGACGATTAAGTTGCTGGTTCTCATAAAAATACTGAGTTGATATAGAACTCCTGCTTTCTTAACTTTCAGTTAATTGATCATTTATGTCTCCTTTTCTTTTAACAGGTTCATTGAAATATTGGTAATGGGACATTTGGGGGACAGGGTTGCATTGGTTTAATGTAATGTTAGTATTTATGATTCAATTTTGTACCATCATTTTGACCAGAATTCTTGTTGTTTTGCTTTAAGAGTACATAAGGACTTAATTGTCTAAGATTACTGTATGGGATTTGAGCCACTTTTCATTGAAGTCAATTGAAAAACTCTTAGGCCTTGACCAACCCCCTTAAAATTTCATAGCCTTGCCACCAGCAGTGTAGAAATAGTGAGCACTCTAGCTACAAATAAGGTACAGACATGTTAAGAACTTTCAGCCTTTGTCATCTGTGATAGACCTGCTCTTGGCAGGGATAGATCACCCGGTTGGTCTAGCACCAGTGACCATTCTACATAATGGTTCATGCCATTCCCCCCATTAGTGCATCTGTACTTATGTGGAAGCTGAAGAGAAAAGAGTTTAGTGTAGATGCAACCCTGTTAACTCCAGGGTTTATTGTAGTTTAATCAAACCCATAGTTTGCTCAAGTGAAACAGGATACATCCATCAATGGCTATTAGCCAAGACCCATGCTCTGGGTGTCCTTGGCCTTCGACTGCCAGATCCTGGGACTGGATGACAGGGGATGGATCATTTGATGACTGCCCTGGTCTCTGCATTTCCTTTGAAGCATCTGGCATTGGCCATTGTCATAGACAGGATACTTGGCTAGATGCAGGGGCGGCTCCAGGCACCAACACGCCAAGCGCGTGCTTGGGGCGGCAAGCCACTGGGGGTGCTCTGCCGGTCACTGTGAGGGCGGCAGGCAGGCTGCCTTCGGCAGCTTGCCTGCCGAGTGTCCGCTGGTCCTGCGGCTTTGGCGGACCTCCCGCAGGCAAGCCGCCGAAGGCAGCCTGCCTGCCGTGCTTGGGGCGGCAAAATGCCTAGCGCCGCCCCTGGCTAGATGGACCATTGGTCTGACCCAGTATGGCCATTCTTATGTTCTTATGACTGAAAATAGTACACAGTTATTCTTGCACATGGGTAACAAAATTGGAATAATCTAAAATTCTAATAAAGATGCCAACAAGAAGTATAGCACAGAGAAAATAACAGCCTTCTTTTGCATATTTTCAACCTAATAATAAAAAAAACACTCTGCTTGTTAGCTATGTGGTAAAAGCTGTTTATTCAGTGTGTCTGAGCATGAATGTCATAACTCTGGAAAATTATACAACATCAGTTACTTAACCAATATTTTACCAAGGCAGAGGTCAATATTTGTATTGATTTGCTCAGGGATACATATTGCTAAAGATTTTATTTTACAGGCAGTTAGGCAGATTGCATTTAATAGGAAGAATGTGGTTCATGGATTAAATATGTGCTTTAGAAAATAGGGAACTGCTAGTTTTTGTATCTCATAAAAATGGTAATACAACAATTAGCAGGGTCATACTATAAAGCACAGACTTTATCCTAGCTTAATGGATCTGGGGATACGCATTCATCAGCAAGGATGGATTTAGCATAAAATGACATGTAAATGAATTGATGACTGATCATAAATTAATTTTAGTGCTGAAGATGTAGTAGAGACACAGCAAGATGCCACTTTATCATAGTATTTTATTGCACGGCAACATTTGAGCAACTACTTAATGTTCTATGTGCATTTCTTCTCTAACAGCTTGAATAAATTAGAAAAAATGTTGGGCCTTTCAGCAATATGGAAACCAAAACATCTAGAAAGATTGAAAATAAAAACACAAATAAATTTGGCTAAGTGGCATAAATTCATTTTTCATTAAATGTTTATAGATGTCTTGATTATGTGTGGACCTATAAAGTGTCAAACTTGTATGAATGGCTTGTATTCTTTTATTAAAGATTCCCTGGCCAGGAGAGACAATTTTAAGAACATACAAATTTCATTTCATACTTATAAGTTTCAATATTTGGTACAGGGAGAAATCACTGTTGTATAATATACAGGATATGTCAAGGTCTTATTTTCAGAGTGGGTTTATAGATATATATATATAGAGAGAGAGAGAGAGAGAGAGCACTTTTTTATTCACTATTCAGGACTTTGCATGGTTTTCTGTTACCCAGCATAGCCATAGCCTCACACTGTTGCATGATACCCCACTAAAGTCAATGATCATGCTTTGTATTAATAAATAAATGTAAAAGGCCAGATGTGCTCCTAGGAGTGTAAAGGGCTGCTCCTGCACAATGTAGGCAATGAGAGTTTTGCCATTCACTTCAGTGGAAGCAGGATCAGGCTCAAAGAATTGGATCCTGCAAAAGCACTGGACACTCTGGCCCTGATCAAGCAAAGTACTTAAGCATAAGCTTAACTTGAAGCATGTGGATAATCCCCATGTTTAAAGATAAGCATGTGCTTAAGATGCTCATTTGGGGAAGCACTTAAGCACATACTTGAGTTCTGTTGGCTTCAATGCTTAAACTTAAGCATGTGCTTATAAGTGCTTTAATGAATAGGGATTCTTTGCTATATCAGTGCAAAAAGCCAGTTTTTAAAGGTATTTAGGCACCAAAATATGTAGATCGGTGCCTAGACGAATTTTCAAAAGGGCCAATGGGAATTTGGCACCTGGGCCCTTTGGAAAATCCCAATAGGCACCTATCTGCATCTTTAGGCACCTAAATGCCTTTGTAAAGCTAGGTCTAAGTGCTTTGCCACATTGGGGCCAGAGTGCTCAGCACGTTGAAGGATCAAGCCTTAAATCGGTACACCTGGACTAGTAGTAGTCAATAGCTAAGAGCTTGTTTTGAAGGCATCTGGACCAACGGGCAGCTTCTTATGAAAAGAGAGGTTGGTTGTGTTTCACAGGCAAGATAGACTTAAAAACAGTACAGAGATGTACTGAAAGATTCAGTTTGCACAAAGAAGTAGCTTTTTCATTGCCTGTAAAATGTCAGGAAATAATAAAATCAGTAGCAAGCAATCTACTAGCAATTCTATCCCCCTAACCTTTCTATAAGAGCAAAACAACTTCCTGTGTGCCATAGCATCCAAAAATGTTTTATAGAGCAAGAAAACAGAGTTCAACTTTTCAGATAGTTGATTTTGTTTTGCATAATGCATTTACTGCTGCTGTCTGCCAGAGTAAAATTTACTGTTGCCAGAAAACATAAAAACTCCAATGTACTCTTCGACAACACAGAGTAAGCTGCTGCATGTAAAGGAGGTAAACTTACTAAAAGCCCATTTGGAAAATGCACAGTTGATCTAAGAGGGACACCAGTACCTTTTATTCTACCTTTATTCAGATAACAATTGTTTATCTGGTTTGGAAAACAGTGCCAGTGGGCACCATTAAAAAGCAGTCATCATTTACTAAGTGTGTTAGATTAACCCAGCTTGAATTATGGCCTAGGAGTGTTTGTACAACAAAACAAGATTCAGTCTTTAGTTGTGAGGGTCCACGTGTTTTTAAGATAAACAAAGGAACATTTTTATTTTTACAGATTGTGATGAAAAAAAAATTGTTTAAGCAGTTGGCCAGAATAGCTCAGGAGACTGGTAGTAATGTCTGGATATTTTCACCCATAGTTCCCAGTTCAATTATATCCCAAGTCAGTGGATACCAAAAACTCCCTACAATTTGATAGCAGTTTGTTGATCTATGTGAAATGAGCTGCAAATCTCAGTTCAGCTACCAAAGTACAGGAAGCCATAATACCAAAAATATCATCAGTAGCTGGCAACCAGGTTGACAGATTCAGCAAATAAAGATCAAATCAGCAAGAGGATTGAGCTACCGTTTCACTTCTAGAGATGGTCCTTCCACAACATAGTTGAAGTATGACAGACAAAGGGAAAGACATGTGTGCACGTGTGTGTGTGTTTAGGAGCGCACTGCTGCTCACCATGCTACAACTTGTTCTGTACTTAAAAGTGGGACTTCAGTCTCCAGGGCTTTCCAACACTTTCAGAAAGAATACATGTAAAAAATACGTACTCTTGTAATAATAGTTTGGCAATAATTAAAGTCTAGGTACTGCTAAGTAAACCTGGTCTGTGTGCGTGTGTAGTTTGTGTATGCATGTATAGTACATACTGTATAACAACTGCTTCAGAAAATTGCATGACTGGTATTCAAGTAGATTGAATGCAAATGGAAAGTATATTTTAATTTTCTTCCTTAAAATAATACTTAGACTTATTCCTTTTGTTCTATTTACATTGTTAAAATCGTAGGCCCAATTCAGCAAGGTAACTAAGCAGATGCTGAACTTTAAGGTCATAGGAAGCAATTTTTTGAAAGTGTCTTCACCTATAGCATCTCATTTTCTTTTGTCCTTTTCATTGTTTTTATATCTGTTTATACCATTGTTTTTCATATTTCATATCAATACCTATTGCCAAGCTACTGCTCTCCTTTCTGTATGATGTTCTGTGACCCCTTATTGTTGTTTAAGAAATTGTCCTCTTTGAGGAGGTTCAGTTTCAGCCTTTCCTTGCTGTTATCTTAGATTCCTTACATCTGTCTGTGTCAAGTGGAGTCTGTTTGGAAAGTAATAATTTTGTGTGTGCTCTTGGCAAGCAGAATCAAACTCTGTCACTTTCTGTTGCGCTTAACACACTTTCTGCCTGTCAGACCTCCACAGACCTCTTCAGTTTCTGTTCGTGTATCTTTGGAGTGCATGAACCTGTGTTATTACAGCCTGCCACTTTGCTGATGTTAAAAGATTTGGTCACTGCAAAGCAATTCATTGTTTTCAAAAAGTTAGTGGCACATAAACTTCTCCCTCTTCCTCTTTTTTTGTAGTACAATGTATGTCTGTGGCTTTCAATCTTCCCAAACTACTGTGCCCTTTCAGGAGTCTGATTTGTCTTGCGTACCCCCAAGTTACACCTCAGTTAAAATCTACTTGCTTACAAAATCAGACCTAAAAATACAAAAGTGTCACAGCACACTGTTACTGAAAAATTGCTGACTGTCTCATTTTTACCATATAATTATAAAATAAATCAATTGGAATATAAATATTGTACTTACATTTCAGTGTATCGCTTCTCGGATCCTTAGAGCTCAGATCAAGTGTAGTACATAGAGCAGTATAAACATGTCATTGTCTGTATGAAATTTCAGTTTGTACTGACTTCACTAATGCTTTTTATGTAGCCTATTGTAAAACCAGGCAAATATCTAGATGAGTTGATGTACCCCTGGAAGACCTCTCTGTACTCCCAAGAGTCTGCATACCCCTGGTTGGAAACCACTGGTGTATGTTGTTGATTGAATTCCTGATTTCAATTATATTTTTCCTTTACTTTTGCCAGATAGCTTTTAATAAACTACAATACCACAAATATCTATCCTATCAACATGGGCCTAATAAGCAATCCATAATTTAAAAGTTTTGTTTTAGACATTAGGCTTTAAATAACTCCCTTGTACATGTAACGAAAAAGAGAGTTTGCAGGTCAGGTATTAAAATTACACTACAACATTTGTACATCATCAGTAAGTATATAGTAAATCTAAGGGATGATTTATCCCTCCACATGTATCCATGCATATCTTGAAAAAATCAGCATTTCTGCTGCTGCACATGTGCTCACTTGCTTATTTTGTAATGTATGTAGTGATGTAGGCCACTGTGTGATTTTGAGTATCTCAGTTTTTGGAAATCAGACACGTTGGGACCAGGGCCAGTGCAACCATTTAGGTGACCTAGGTGGTTGCCTAGGGCACTGGGATTTGGGGGGCACCATTTTCTTTGACAGCGACCACAGCGGCCGGATCTTTGGCTGCCTCGGTCTCCGCCGGCATTTAGGTGGAGGGAGCTGGGGCAGGGGAGCGCGGGGAGGGCCGCCTGCAGCAAGTAAGGGGGGGCAGCATGCAGGGGAACTCCCCGCCCCAGCTCACCCCTGCCCCGCCTTCTCCCCGAGCACGTCGTGGCTGTTTCACTTCTCCTGCCTCCCAGGCTTGCGGCGCCAATCAGCTTAGGCGCCACAAGCCTGGGAGGCGGGAGAAGTGAAGCGTCGATGGTGTGCTCGGGGTGCTCATGCTTGTGCGCAGAGCAGGGGTGAGCTGGGGCGAGGGGGTGCCTCAGGGCAGAGGGTTGGGGGCAGGGAGCTGCCGCAAGGGGGGCGCCTCAGGGTGGAGGGGAGAAGCTGCCGTGGGGGGCGCCTCAGGGCTGCGGGGGCATGGGGGAGGGCGCAAGGTGGAAGTTTCGCCTAGGGCATGAAACATCCTTACACCGGCCCTGGTTGGGACTGATTTTCAAAAGTACACACCACTTATAACCCCAGTTGAAGTCAATGGGTACTATGGATGTCCAGCAACTTTAAAAATCCCAAACTCAGTGTTAACTCTTGAAAATGTAGTACATACTATACTGTACATTGAAAGAACAGGAGTACTTGTGGCACCTTAGAGACTAACAAATTTATTGCAGCATAAGCTTTCGTGGGCTACAGCTCACTTCATTGGATGCATATAGTGGAAAATACAGAAGGAAGATATATATACACAGGGAACATGAAACAATGGGTGTTACCATACACATTATAGGGAGAGTGATCAGTTAAGGTGAGCTGTCGTCAACAGGAGAGAAAAATAACTGTTTGTAGTGGTAATTAAAATGGCCATTTCCAGCACTTGACAAGGAGATATAAGGAACTGGGTGCGGGGAGATAAGCATGGGGAAATAGTTTTACTTTGTGTAATGGCCCCTGTATATATATATATATATATATCTTCCTTCTGTATTTTCCACTACATGCAGCCGATGAAGTGGGCTGTAACGCACAAAAGCTTATGTTACAATAAATTTGTTAGTATCTAAGGTGCCACAAGTACTACTGTTCTTTCTGCGGATACAGACTAACACGGCTGCTACTCTGAAATCTGTATACTGTACATTGTGTATCAAAACCACGCTTCAGATGCTAAAAAGTACAGATAACTGGGGAGCCAAAAGGATGTATCCTTCCATCAGTATTAAGTATTATACTTATGTTCATTCTCTTTCTCTCTCTCAAGCGATTTGATCCGTTCTATTTCTGAATATGTTTTTGTCACTGTAGTTGCACTTTTTTCTTACAATAGTGGTAACCCATGAGCAGGGCAGGAAGGCAGCATTTGAATGTGTAAGTGACTCAATATTAAATTCAGAATTTAGTCACATATTTCCTGCAAATCTATTCCCAACAAAACTTTAAGACTGAAACTCTTTGAATTTGCTCAAGGAATTACAATGAACTGCAGTATGTACTTGTTACTCTCTAGTTTTGACTTACAGATCACATAACCATTTTAAGGCCTCAATTAAAGAAAGCATTTACATAGTTCCTTAACACCATCTCTTACAGTATGTAAGCATGCGTTCAATGTTCAATTTAAAGAAGTTCAGTGAGACTTATGCACGTTCATGGTCTCCTAAATTAAGGCCTTACATTATGAATGTCAGGCTATGCACTACTTTACAACATATGGAGCCAGATCATGTGGCAATAGATTTCCTTTACATTGCTGTAAATTTTCAGTAAACACATAGACTTTGGTGGAGTTGACACAGAATTTTCATAAGTATAGATGATATCAGAATTTGGTCCATTTTGTACATATGGTCAAATGATCAAGGGACAACCTATGAATGTAATTCCATCTACTCCTGAAAGATTCCTTGTACACAGATAATGCTTTGATGCCAGACTCTCCCAGATAAACTTTTGTTTTCTTGATGAGAGAAAATAAACATGGTGGGTCTTTGAGCTTTAGATAAACAGATAAGATATTAAATGTATACAACTCACTAGACCCCTACATTTGTTTTTAGGTTCAATGGTAAATGGATGGGGTTCTGCGTCTGATGAGGACCGTAACTTTTCTAGTCATAGATCTAGTGTAGGTAGCTCCTCAGATGACTCGATCTTTACCAGCGGCAGTTTTGCACAAGCACTGGTTGCAGCAGCAGATAAAGCTGGGTTTAGGCTGGATGGAACCAGCCTGACAAGAACAGGTTTGTAGACTCAAAGTTGATGCTTTCTGCATGGTCTCTTCCTTTTCTTTCTCTTCTTCTTTTCAGTGAACTCAAGTCTCACTCAGAATTTATTTAACCTGCATGGAATAAGGAGGTTGGACAGTTTTTTTTCTGCATAGCTTTAATCAAAACCTTCCACTGTGTTTTAATTTTAGTACTCCGAAGCAATGAATAGCACAAGCTTTTAATCACCAGCTTCAATCTGCTATTTCCCTTTACTATGACTCCACTATGGATTTACTGACATGTGCTCCCTTTTATATTGCAGCAAAGAGACTACTAATTTTGCCATGCAATTTTTGATGATTTATTTTTTGCAAAATCTTCTCACAATCAATAATATTTCTAGTGATGAAGAGCACACTTAGTCATTACCTCCATTACTGCTATTCTAGTGCATCTCTTTTGCACAATGTGTTTTCTGGGAAGGCTCTCTAAGCATGGGATGAGCTGGTGTAAGTTTATCACTAACAGCCTTATTAATCAGTTGCTTTAATGGCACTTATTGGAATAACTTATTATATTTGGATTTCAGGATATTAATTAAAAATATATCACCTGCATCTACAAGTTAAATGTAAGAGTGGCAAAATGAGTATTGCTTTTGAAAACAACACACTCTTTCCTTCTGAAACAAATGAAGAGTAAATATAATTTACTTTATGTGATTTATAATTCACAAGCCTCTTATGTGTCATGTTTCACATGTTCATTTTTAGCAAAAAAAAGAGATAAGTAAAATGTAATAAAAATGTTCTGGACACAGCGAGAATTGATTTGTGTATCCTGACTTTTATCTAAAAACAACCTTTGCTGTTTAATTAAACTGACAAAAACTAACAGCACAATTTTAATTAGGGAACTTTTTTGTTGTTGTTACACACTCATTTCACATTTCTGCCTGCAGGTACTACCCTGTTTCCATAACTTTGGAACTTTTAGTACCATTCTCACATAAAGTTTGCCCTTTAGTACATTATTTGCATTTAGGAAAGTTGCCCATAAACATAGAGGCTGATCCTGCAGTCTTTATGCATGCAAAATTACCTCAGTGACTAGATGGCAAATACCTTAGAAATGGAGAAAAGGTTTTTGGCACTCACCCAAGCCACTCACAAAGACAGAGGGTAAAAATTCCTGGCTCCATTGGCATCAGTGGGAGTTTTGCCATTGACTTCAGTGGAGCCGGGATTTCACCCGACTCTTTAGTTAAATTCATCAATGTTTAAAACAGTTATTTCACTTTTAAAAACAGACAAAGCTCTCCAGTTGCTCCTCTGCAGTTGTGAAACATTGATTTGTTCAGTCTGTCTTTTCATAGGGAAATAAATAAATAGACTGCCTGCCTTTAGACGTGCCAAAATATGGGGAGAATTTGGCCAAAATATCATTTAACACTGATTATTTTGCTTGAAGAGACTCTTTGAAAAGCCTTGTGTGAGAGCACCACAACTTTTGCATCCTTTCTAGTTTTTGTGCGCTCTCACTGGGACTTATTCAAAGTCCATTGAAGTCAATGTTGATTTAATGTTGTGTGGATCAGGCCCATTACGAGGTACAGGCCCTCTTCCCCTCCACATGCACAAACTTTAAAATGTATTATTTTGTAGCATAGCCATGCAAGAAAGGTGCATCTTTCTGGTCAAGTATTAGGAGTGTCCAGCTTGAAAAACACTCAATTATTTGATGGTGGTATTATGATTTATCAAGTGATTGATGTGCATTTTAAAAATTGCATGCTAACATATTACCTAATTGATGAACCATTACAGTTTAGAATATGCCAAAGTATCCCTTATCATCACAGGACCATTATGGCAAAAGATTTTTGTTCTCTGTGGGTCTGATGCAGCAAGCAAAAACACTTCCTGGGACTTGATATAGTTTAATGACTATATGATACTTTTAGTGATACCTCCTGGGCCATGTCTATCAAACAATATATATTTATGCATTTTTTAAAATGCATATTACCTGATGCACCATAATGACTCTTCACAGGGCATTTCTCTAGCTGAGAAGAGGCAATATTCTTTATGACTGTCATTCAGGGGTGTTATCTCAAGGCCTGATTCTCCACTACCTTATACCCAGTGTAGTCATTAACACCTCTAGCCAAGTGGGTGTAAAATACCATCACTGGTGCGACTGGCACGTTCTGATTTGGTATCATCTTACACTCACTTTTCATGGGTGCCTGTGACTATGCAGGGGACAAGGCATTGGTAATCGGGACCAAAGTATCTCTCCTTCATGACACACTCATTCAGGTTTCCAGGTGCTGTTGTGCTAATTGTCATATAGCTCAATGATTTGGAGTATTTTTTTCTTCTCATTTTTATAACACCCTGTAATGGGATGATTATATCACTAATACAGTCAGTCTGGCACAATTGAGCAGATTTTACTAAAGAGACAAGAATAACAGATATGCTACAGGTCAGATCTGAGGTGCAATGAAAGAATTGTGCTGGGAAGCTTGCACATCACCTGCCTGCCCTGTGTACGACTCAAGTCAGTACTATTGTTAGCCCCTCTCTTTTATAGGTACTTAAGTCAATCACAAACATGTCATATATTTTTTCCAAAGCCTGCATGCTGAATTAAGGGTTAGACTTATACCCATGAAAGCAAGAGAATTCACTTAAAGATGAAATTTCATCCTAGATTCAGGGCTTGCCTACAAGGTGCTTTAGTCTGCACCAAATTTTAGTCCTCACTAACATCTCATGCACTGACTGAACAGTGTGGACTGTACTGGTGTGCACTAAAAGTTCCCAAGTGCTCATTAATGTAGTCCCGTTTCAAACAGTGCTACATTAACATGCACTAGGAAACTTTTCCTTTAATCTCCTCTGGTGCAGATTAAAGTTCCATGGAGGAGGTTATTTTTACACTCCATGGTATCTACGTGCTGGCGGGGTTTATTTTTACAAAACATCTGTGTTGCAATATGGAGTGAGTTAATGATGGGATTTCAGACTCATCTCTGAATTTCTTTTCCTTACAATTTTTAAATCAAATCCTCACTATTTTGGCATGTATTTGTTTCTGGTTGAATCTATAACTAGGAAAAATAAGAAATCAAATGCTGAAAAAGCAATTCTTGCATGTACAAATTACTAAAAATCAATCTTTGGGAGATTGTGGGAGAGATCTTGATTCCTTTGCACCACTCCGGCAGTGCAAAGGGCTGTAACACTCTACCAATTGGCAGATAAAGATTCCCTTGTCATGGAGGAAACCCCAGATGACAGAAAGCCAACATAGCTATCTCTAATCCTAAAAGACCCCACCAGAGTAGGGTCTGTGCTAGGGCATGGCTAAAAGAAGGGGGTGTATTTAGAACTCTACTGTAGTCCAGTAGAGTTCCTGCAAGCATACTGGCTCTTTGAGGGATATTAACAGCCAGTTTAAGTTAGAGCAGCCCACAGTCATCTCTAAGTTTTTCACCAGACACCAAAACCACTCCCAAGCAGCCTGGGAGCACAAAGATGTCATACAGCCATCTCATCTCTCCTATCAAGTCCTGTGCAGTTTGGCCAGACCTAAGCACTGATCCTTCCGGGTTTAAAAGAAAAACAAGATGTTTGGTTGCCTTAACACATTCAACTCTGGATACAATTAAAGAAAATTAGAATAACCACCAATTCAAAACAAAGTACAATGTTAAAATTCCTAAGGTACTTGTTACAGATGTCAAATAAGCGAAACAAGAATAAAACATTCTGAAAAGATTCCAAAGGGATCATCCAATCTTAATAGGAAATAAGCCAATGTATTCAAAAGACTTTGGAGAATTTGATTGAATTTATATATACATGTAAAAAAGAAATGAATAAAGCAACTGAATTGTCATCAAACAACCCCTGCTGTGATACTCTTGAATGCCCCATTAGAATAGAGTCAAGCAGAGGAGGGGTGTTTTTTTAGAGGAAGTGTTTCTAGTGTAAACAGATCTCTGAGTAATCAATTCAGTTAGCCAACATGTGTCCAGAATAAGTTTTTACATACACGTGCATACTCACAAAATAATAAAAAAATGGGGAAATCTTTACAAAAATAAATGTTCTTGCTCTTTGTTTGTTTGGGTCCATAGATCTATAGGCATGAGTTAGTATATATTTTGTAAAATCAGCTACATTAGTGTCATTGGCATTACACCACATATACAGTACATTGGAGTCACGAAGCTAAGAATCTGACCCAGTATATGTTTGCTATACACAGAGAAAGATGATATAGGGTGAATAAATGTTATATAATTGCAAAACTATTTTATCCCCCTGCAAGTGTAAGAAATTATTCTGAATACATCTCTTTAGTATAAAAAGTAGACATGAGTTAAACAACATATAATAGTTTTAACATAATGGTTTTGGAATGGTTTTAGTTAAATATAATGCTGAGTTTCCCACTTGGCTTATTGTGGAGTATTTTAAAATGATTGTCATCTGTGGATATTTCAGCAGGGCTCTTACTTTATCTTGATCATCATCATTAATATTATTAGTATTACCAGAGAGCCTAGGAACTCTAGTCATAGACAAGGACCCCACTGTACAAACACAGAACAAAAAGATGGTCCCCGCCGCAAAGGGTTGACGATTTTCACGTGAGCGCTGAAAGGAAAGATATGCAGATCAGACACATGAGAGCACAGCTTACTTCATTGCAATAACTTTTTCCATTTTGGTTTCCTTTTTTTTCCTCTAGGCAAAGCATACCCTTCCTCTCAGCGACCTCGGCCAAGCAGCCCATTTTCAACTGACAGTAACACCAGTGCAGCCCTGAATCAGAGTCAGAGGCCTAGGCCTACTAAAAAACACAAGGGGGGTAGATTGGACCAACTCCCATTGCCTCACCGCAGGGAGGGAATGACAGACGGTAAGTTCTTTGGTTTGAAGTCAGCTCCGTAGTAGTACTGATATGTTACATTCATGCAGGACTGAAAAAAACGTAGAGTGTTCCCTTAAAGTGTGTGTGCTCCAATGAGCTATTTGTTCCATGATGTAAGATCTCTAAGTTGTCAAGTGAATAACGTTGAAATGAGAGCTGTGCAAAACTTGGTTGATTCATCATTGAGCAGGACTTCAAGCAAACCTTTCTTTGGTTCATCTATGGATGGGTTAACTCCTCTCAGGTTTCCAGAAATGTCATTGCAAGTCACATCTAAAACGACTGAATTTCATCTGCTTTCACTCCAAAACCATGACTTTAGCCAATGTATGGAGGTAACACTATTCAAATGAATTTCCCAAGAACAAATTCAAAGTGTGCCGTGCTGTGTTCCACTTTGCTCATGCTCTTTGTGCCACCCATACAAAAGGTCCATATTAACCCATGCCATGCTTTCCTTGCCCACCTATCCCACTGCTTGGTAATGCTATCCCATTCCTGAATTCCACTCACCTCCACGCCCTAGTGGCTCTGTCTTTCTCTTCAATTCCCTGACACCGCTGTTTCTCTCTAATCCCCTCTTCCAACCTGCAAATCCCTGGTGGATCTGTTCCTTCTAATCAATTGAACAACCACCTCTCCTGTTATTCCTACCTCACTTACACTTCTGATGAGCAAAAGAAGCAACCACCATCTGCTACTCCTATGTGTGGCTGTCTTACCACTTTTGCTGCTCTCATAGCTGGCTACTGTAAACGCTGAAGGATTTGGAGAGGACAGCAGGCAAACAATCAGCTTTAAAAGAGCCATCAGCCATTTTCACCACTCCTGTAATGAGGGTGGGGAGTGGATGCTCTCCTCATTTTTCTGGTCAACCCTTCAGTCCCCCCTGATGCTTTGCAGCTGCCCTCTCTTCCACACAGGCAAATCAGAGACAGAAAGAAGGGCATCCCCTGAGGCTGCATTTTTCCCTATTTCAGTTGGTACCATAGGATCAGCTGAACTTTGTGGTCCCTCAAACAATGCTTGGGTGGGATTTATGCCTGTGAGTCTGTGTTCACTCAGAAATGAGTCTCTTCTTCTTTCTAATGGCTAGTGAGCCTTGACAAATCTTCCAGCAAATGCAGAAGTCAGGTGGTGTGTGGTGTCAGGTTCTGTTATGAACATTTCTCGGTGCTCTAAATCCATTAGTAAACTCTTCCATTACTTATTTATTTAATAAACTTATAAATTGCAGAGCACTGCAAGCTACATATTTTAACTACACTATACCCTCCTGGCTGATTTTAAATTTACATCTTTAGTGAAACATAATGCTTGACAAAGCCATAGAAGAAGAATCAGAGAGGACGTACATCTAGTGACTAAAGCAGTGGAGCTGGAGTTAGCACTTCAGTTACTTCCTCATCTTTGCCACTGACTTGCCCAGTCTTTGCCTCTGCTCACCTTTGCCTATGCCACTGTAAGGAGGATACTCACACCCTGATTGCAAAGAACAGCTCATAGGCTGCAGCTTTATAAAAATCACTCCTGGGAAAAACAATGAATGGCCAGATCTTGCAGAAAGGGGTGCCTGCAGCCTACCTTCCAACCATATGCTGTGCCTTCATCCAGTTGATGACAGCCTAAGAGCCTGTTTGACTTGGCCATGAAAGGCAGCCAGCACTCTACACTCATAAAGAGGGTTAGACTAAGCCTAAGCCAACTCTCCATTAATCTCTGCTTGGGGTTTGTGCTAAAGAATCTGAATCCCTGTCACTCAATTAGGCGATCAGAAGACAAGGCCTTCACCCCCACCACCCACCATTTCAATTATAAATTGGCTTGCAAATTTATGATCCAGCCATTAGATATTGCTAGTGGTGGTTGGCTGGCATCCCACCAAACCAATCAGTTGCTGGATATCCAAGATAAATATGTAGTACCTGACATCAGAAAGATGAATCCCATTGGGATGGAACAACTAAGATACTAGGCAATACCATCATGTACCAGGGTCTCCCCTCTGAAATCCCCTCATTTCTTGGTTTACAATTTTCTTGGAGATATTGATCTTAGGAAACGAGTTGACTCCCCTCCATTGTGCTATGGAGATGAATCTAACCATACTAGCCTGGCCATAGGGAAGTGGGATTGTAAATCCATCCAGTCTCTCTTATTCTTTGCTGGTAGCCCAAATCCCAACCTGTTGACTGATTACTATGCAGTGATTTTATATTATGTGGGGTGCTGCCACCACCATTGATTTAGACACAGAGCAGAGTGTGTGGGCGGGAGAGATTAGCCTGCTGTGAAATGGGAACGGGCTCATCATGGCTCCAGATGCAGTGAAACCTTTATATAGGCTCAGGGAAGACAGCAGAGCGTGTCCGGTGAGCTTAACTAAGGCTAAAGGTAGGGGGAAGGGATAATTAATGCCACAGACACAGGAAAAGAAGGGAGGCAAAAGGGTTACCACTAAATGCAAAACTTCTTTTAGAAAAGGGAGGAAAGGGTGTTTCTTTCCCAGCCAGTCCTGAGACAGAGAGCAAGCAATTAGCCAGCTCAACACTAAATCAGGCCATGACTGGCTAGTAGGGCCATCAGTGCTTACAGTCCTCCCCTGCCAGCCTTTGTACAACATGGGCTCCACAACCCTCAACTCAGGGTGGGACCAACCTATATGGATTCTCTAAGACAGACCTACCCTACTTCCAAAAATGTGTGAGACTGCCTTCAAAAATAAGTTATTTAATTTGCTGATATCATCCAAGGATTTCAAAGTCCTTTACAAACATCAATATTCACATCACTGCTGTGCAGTAGGCAACAATATCCATTTTACAGATGGAATTGCAGGAAAGATGAGGATGAGTGATTTGCCCAAGGTCAATCTGCTGCAGGTCCAGGAGTTGTGTCCAGATCTCCTGATTCCCAAGCTGTACCTTAACAACAAGGCTTTCTTCCTCTCCAGTGTTTGATTAATGAAAGTTTAAGTGCATTGGGATAGTCAGATGAAAGGCACTGTATAAAGTAAAATACTGAAACAATTTTTGAATTTAATGAAGTTCTTTTTCTGTGCTACTGTCTGTTGCAGATTTAAAATTTACACATTTGTTGATCCCTATTATATTTATTTTGTTCATGTGAAATTGTAATAGTTCTATGCTGGAGAATCAGATTCCATATTACAAACTGCCTTTACTGAATTCCATGGACTTTCAAATAGAGGTTGTAAGTTACAACTTCAATAATCTGAATTTCAAATTGCATAAGCAGATGCCAGTGTCGTGATTCTTGTAAGGTAACTGGTTATGATTGCAGTAAAATCAATTATAAGGAATGCCATTTTGGAAGCCAACACTATAAAGCAATTTTAACATTGGCAGGCTCCCATACCCCTCCTGTCGTCCACCTACAATAACTCAAACACAGTCGTTGGCATAGAAGGTCACATTTATATTCATAACTAAAAAAAAATCAAATAAATTAACACTGAACATAAAGTATACACCAAGCCCACTGACAGATTATTATAATATTGTGCTAGCCAGAAGAGAGAGGTCTCAATCTGGGGGTTGGCACCTCATTCAAGAACAAAGGTGAAGTGCTGCTACCAGATATAACTCTCCTGTCCCATACATTGACCTGTTGTCCCAAATAACCAGCATTTTCTCATTTAACTATGCAAGACAGAAGTGCTGATTGGGAAGATGTCTCATCAACTTTGGAGACAACACTGCCCCACACATAGGAAATGCAAGTATCACCTCTACTATCAAGGACATGGAAAATGAGAAATCTTACCCCATATAAAACTGAAACACTGCCATCCTTTTAAAATAAATCTGTTGACCAAGACCTCCTCATCAATATGTGAAAATTGCTTCAGCCCCTTTATAGCTACAACCCTGAGACTCCTCTCAGGTTCCAAAAGCAGAGGAATAATCCTTCATACTATCCACTGCTCCTGGTCAAGTTCCAATTAAAAGTTTTCAAATGCTGTAATTTCTGAAGGGTAAAAAACAAAAGGATAGAGCTTCAGCTGGTATAAACAAGCATAACTCCACTGGAGTCAATTGAGCTACACAATCTGAGGATCTCTCCCAACATATCTGTAAAATGTTCCCAATACAATTAGTTGAACCATAATATAGTACATAACAATGATGAGCTACAGGCTGTTCTTCATACACTAAAGATAGGCAACATGGGGCAGCTTCTCAGGGGAATGTCAGAGGCACTTCAATTTTTTTTTTTAATTCCTCACAATCTGAGTTTGAGGCATAAAGAGCCACTGTCTCTTGTTTTCCTATTGTATAACTTCAGTCAAAATTTCACTTTTTGAGCTATCATTTTCCAACTTTGATCACTGTCTCAGGATTCTATATAGTGAGAAAAGTATGCTTATCTAGTTCAAAAAAGAACTAGATAACTCTATGGAGGATAGGGCCATCAACGGCTATTAGCCAGGAAGGGCAGGTATGGTGTCGCTAACCTGTTTGCCAGAAGCTGGGAATGGGTGACAGGGGATGGATCACTTGGTGATTACCTGTTCTGTTCATTCCCGCTGGAGCACCTGGCATTGGCCACTGTCGGAAGACTGGATACTGGGCTAGATGGACCTTTGGTCTGACCCAGTATGGCCGTTCTTATGTGCTTATGCTTTTTTCATCACAAACATACTTTGAAACCTCTTTTTTTGAACAGTACTACCACTTTAGTGGTTTAGTATATAAACTTTGAAATGTAGCATACAAGTTATTCTGAACATCATGTGACCTTCAGTGATCAGTTGAAAATTTGTTTTGATTTGAGTAAACTATATGTTCTTTAAACTTATGATGTGGCTGAATTTTTTCCAAAATAGCAAGTTTTGACTGAACTTTTTTTCTGAAAAAGTGAGATTTTTTTTGGAAAAAAATATTCCTCTTATTAAATAGTTCTGTTTAAAATATATTTTGAACATTTATAATAATTTATTGTCAGTGAAGACACATTTTTAAAATAACTTGATATTTTGTGAAATTATGTGAAATTTGGTGGGATTTGATTGAATTTTACTTTTAGATTTTGAGTTCATTCAAAACTGAAACTGAAAGTGAAACTCAAGGATGGGGGCAGAGAGGTATGTCCCAAACAGACTGAAACAGAATAAACTGAGTCAAATATAATGGATTAATTTTTCACAACTTGACAAAATTCCTTAACTGTTGCTGAATGAGGCAAGTACAGTAGTATACATCATGTATACATCAAGGAACACAAATTGTAGCTCATATTCTACTGATTTCATGGAAGATTTAGTAGCACAATTGCTGGAGGGAGAGGCTAGTAGTGAGAACAAATAAACTGCATTTCTGACTAACATGCATTTCCTTTTTTTAAAAAGTCATAATAAGTGACTCAGATCCTTTTATTAGGGGACATTTTTTTCTCTGCGGTTTCAAACAAAACATGTTTCAATTAAATATTAGCTTGTTCTAAATCTTATTCACATTTTTTAGATCTTCCACCACCACCAGATCCGCCCCCTGGTCAGGGTTTAAGGCAGCAAATAGGCCCTGGCCAGCGTGGAGGCTCGGCAGAGAGAAAAGGAAGCTCTCTTGAGAGGCAGCATACTTCCAACATAGATGAAACAAAGAGCTCATTGGATCGTCAAGCTAGAACATCATTAGAGTGGCAGCGACAAACCCAGGAATGGATAAGCTCCACAGAACGTCAAGAAGATTTCAGAAAAGCCCAACATAAACAAGCATTTGGATCAGGTGTGTGTGCTGCACAAGTCAAAGAAGTGTAGACAGCTTCTTGAAACATTTCCAGTAGAGGTTTATAACTCACTAGAATATAAGATCACCTTAAACCAGTCGTCCCCAGCATTGCCAAGACTTAGAAGAATAAATACATTCACCCCCTAAGCCAATGCATTCATTACACTATTTAGGGAATTAATAATATTGTCAAATGTAGCAGCAAAAAAACAAAATCTGAACTCTGTTCTTGGTGGGCAAAGCAAGAGGAACGGCCTTTTAACTGTTCCCCTTTATAAATGTATTTAATTGTACATGTAAGGCCACATATAGCAGTATCTTCAACCAGCAACTGAATTGGCACTAGCTGTTTTGCATGCCTACAGAGGGCTGACCCTCCTTAGCCTAAGCCATTTTTTCCCCACTATATTTATAGCATCCTTTCCTCTCTACTCAAGTATATGACAAAATAGCCTTCCTCAGTAAGGCCTCGATTGATGACAATATAGACTTTATCTGGGAACTTGTCTTTGCTGATTACTGAGCTTGACTTCTAAATGGATCTCAGGCCTGTAAAACCATGTACAGGAGGTGAGATTGGACTGGAGATTCAGCTCTACAACATTCACAGATTCCTTCAGTTCAGCCACTAACAGCTTCTGTTTCAGGACACCTAACTATTTTCCGTAACCTTTGTCTCACATCTTAGTCCAGTGCTGATAAAATAGAACGATGCAAGGGGACAATTGCACAAGGAACATACAGCATAGAAGCAAGGCATATACAGTTCTTTTTTCTAGGGCCATGCTGGACCCTCATGCATGTACTAAATTTACACAATGACACTGGCAATAAGTATTTAAATCTAATTCTCATAGCTAATCTCATACCTGTAAAAACAATGATATGGGTAGGTGTACCTGTCCTGGAGCAAGGATTTCTGAATGGTCCTTTTCTGATACCTGTATGTTATCCTCCTTTATCTGCTTCTCAGGACAGCCTCAGAAGGAAAATGACTGGTCTCTTCAGTTCTAGGCAAAAGCAAAAAAAATGTTAATGTCTGGTTACAGTTGCTATGTAAATATGATAACCCATATTTTAATAAATAACAGGAATATGCCATTAAAAACAAACCAAAACAATCCTTCATTAGTATGGACAAGTGAAAGGTCATTTATATGTCTGTTCTACCACCTTTGCAGTACAGATGTTTGTTTAAAAACAATATTAACATGTGAGATTTCACCTGGTACAGTCCAATAACAACCTTAACTCTGACCCACAAGACATACTTACAAACTTTTTCTACATATACACCTCTGATATACTGTATGTATATCTGTTATGTGAAGCTATATTCAGGGAAGCTCCTCTGCTACCAAACTCAAAATTCCACAGCAACAAGGGTCCCCATCTCTATTTCTAGTAAATGTGCAGGAAGGCCTGATGAGGATGTTAACTATTATGTAACTTAGGGGGTCTACAGTTCTAGGGCTCTCAGACCTCACACCTGAGTCAGAGCCAAAACCCATTGAGTACAAAGGACTGGTTCCCACTGACTTCAGTGAGTGTTGAATCAGGCCCCACAGGGGTTAGAGTGATTGCAGAGTTCCTGTCCTGTGAAACTTTACAGATGCAAGGCAGTTGGCTTTCCCTCATGCATACCTTAGGAGGTACATTGGGAGCTGCTGCAGCCCTCTCCTTCAGTGTGAGACATACAGAAATCTGTCTCCAAATGCTTTCCGTGATGGCCAGTAGCTGAATGCAAGGTGCTTCACTGAAGCTGTGCCAGCATTTTTCACTGTGCGTGTGTTTCTTGTCTACTCCAATTTCTTGTATTGAAGCATTCTTTCTCCGTATTCTTTTCTCTATTAGGTTTAACAATGGATACTCATGTATCATTTTTATTACGTTAATTATGAGTATATTTTTTTCTTGAAATCTGTCCTGAACTATTTTCCCAATTAATGATGAAGTTCATTGGGAATCCATTCACCAGATAACAGGGTTAGACACTTAACAAATATTTTCAAAAGAAGGCATTTTTAATTGTTGTCTTTCTGAAAAACTGTTTGCTCAATTTCCTTGATACCATTCAAAACAATGTCTATTGTTACTGGGTGTTAGCCTTAATATTTTGAAAGCATGACTTTTAGTTTGAAAGTGAGTAGTCATAATCTGCTTTACAAAAGAAAGCTAATTGCAACCTCTTTGCAAACACTTGCATATAGCAATATATATATATATATATATGCATGTTTTTATTCTTCTGCTATATCTATCTATAGATAGATAGATAGATATAGCAGAAGAATAAAAGAACATGCATAAGAAACCACAGTAGCTATAACCTCCCTTCCATTCTTCCCTCATCCTACCTTCCCCATTTCATTGCTTTGACTCCGTGTATCACGTCTACATTTGGACCTGGGTCTAACACACACCTGCATCTGTGGCAAATTGTGTTCCTGAATAGTGTCATTGATTTGGTTCAGAAATGAAGTCAGTGGGAGTACTCACATGAGTAAAGTTGTGCACACGCATAAGTGTTTGCAGGATCAGAGCTTGAAATTGTAAATTCTTCAGGGCAGAGGCCATACATACTGTACCTATAAAACACCAAGCCCACTTTGGGTGCTGCACATATAAAACAATAAGGAATCTGGCTGAGTACTGAATACATTCTTCTTTTTTACATCGATTGACCTATGCAATGAAAATTTTGCTGCATTTGTCAGATGATTTATTCAATGAATGACAGTTACATTTATTAACATATTTTAAAGTACTGTAATAGCTGTAATAATAACCCTAATTATATACGAAGAGATTATTATTCTTTCTATTGTAGGGTCCCACCTAGGACATGGTCAAAATGCCATTGATATCAAGGGCATAGCCCCCATTGACTTCAATTGTGCAGAACTAAGCCCCTAATTTCATGTATTTTTCAAAAGAGCATGAGTAGTCTAGTACTGGAAACCATATTTTCACTGATGACTTTTGAGCGTGCTCAGGATCACTAAGTGGAGTAACAGCAGCAACATACCTAAATGTGATATGCTCAGCTACCCCAATAATAGGCACACTATGCAAATCAGATTAGAGTAGTTTTGAGAACAAGGAGAACATTGTGGTTGTCCAGCTCAGGTGGGTCATACGAACACCTGTCTGGACAAACGAACACCAGTTTTGTAGATGTAAATTAAGGCCTTGGTTCTGCAAAGAGAACCACATGGGCAGATACTGAACTCTTTGCAGGATCAGGACATAAAAAGCTGTTTTTGGGGTGGGGAAATGTCCTTCAGAGCTGTTTTGGGGATTTAGACAAATATCTTCCAAGTTCTAGACTGTTTGAAAAATCTGACTTATTTTATATTGTTATTGTTTATTTTATGAATTACACATTTCTCAGGCCACATCATAACATCATATATTCTATTAAATTATTGTAACAGTATAATAGGGATGGTGGTTGTTTCTAAATATTTCATTTCACCCATAAAAGTGCTGGAATGGACTATTCATCAATGGACTATTCATCAAAACCTTAGTCTTCATCCCAAAACTGGGAAAACAAACCAGTATATAGTATATTTCATTCTCCTAAACGTCTCCATTCTATACTCTAGAAATGTGTCCAGCTTTCTGCTAAACTGATTTCCTCTACTTCTGTTTATTGCTGCCTTTGCAGGTTGCTGCATATTTCATCCAGCTGTTGGAAGGAGTTTCTGTCTGACTCTATTGTTAGGGTTTGCTGTGAAAAGAACTGCTAATAAAATGTAAAAGTCATTGATAGCTAAATGCCACCTTTCTATGTCTTTTAAATGTTTGCTTACATTTCAGCAAGGACAAGCACAATCATAGCATATGAAGCGGATATTCTGCAGTGCTAGTATTCTAGATCGATGGGCACTAAGATTACGGAAGAGAGTCAAATATAATCTCTTATCTCCCTTTTCCTTTTCCACTACTCCCTCTCTATTTCTCCCTCCCTGTCTCTATCCGCCATTAAATACGATATGCCTCGCCCAGTTAAATGGTTTAGCAATAGGTAGAGGGGAAAAAATCTTAACCCTAATTCAGGAAAGTTCTTAAGCAAGTGAATACTTTAAGCTTGTGAGTTGTCCCATTGACTTTAGTGGGGGCTACTCATGTATTTAAAGTTAGGCATATGCTTAAGTACCTTGCTGAATTGGTGCTGTAGTTATCAAGTTCTCTTCCTCAAGATTTAGTCAAGATGGCCAGAGTGCTGCATGTACAAAAATAAAAATAGTTCCACAAAATAAACAGCCAAACTCCTCAGTTTGAGAATCAAACCAATTCTGTTGTTTGCTGCTGCTACTGTCACTACCATGATGCCCAGAGGACCCAATCAGGTTTGAGGCCCTGTTTTGATAAGTGCTGTACAAACACAGAGGTGCAAGCCTATCCCCAAAGAATTTCTGTCTCCCAAGACGCCTATTCTTCCAATCCTTCATCTGCACAAGAGGAGGGGTAAACTGAGAGGGGCATAACCCTTTGTTCAAAGAAGACCATGTAGTGCCCCTGAAAGAGTGTCACAGAAAGATTTACTCCTCCACAAATATTTAAGTAATAGAATTATTTGTAAAATGAGATTTTTCCAATGTACTTTCTATGGTTGGAAATTACTGAGCTCCAGGAAGCTAATTAAATTAGCTGATACCACAGTTCTTTATCTAAATTGATTGAAGTGGTGTTACCATAAGTTAAACTAAAGAAGAGGAGAAAAAACACACTCCTAGAAGCTTAAAGGAAAATATAATCATTACATTATTCTGGAAATTCTATGTGCAGCTATTTCTATTAAGCAATCTGTAATTCATCTGCTATTTGTTCACAATGAATCTCATTTTTATAATTAATGCAAACTAGTTTATAAGTTTACATGCAAACACGTTGGTTTCATTATCTGTGGAAGCAGTTTAGGATGCACATGGAGGCTTTTTGCTATTACTGCCATATCATAAGGTAAAATAAAATAAAAAAAAACTTTTCTAAATGTAATATACACTGGGTGAGTTTGATATCCACACCTGGATAATGCTGTTAATAATATGTTTATGATTTTGTGTTTTCTAGAAGAGGCACTGGTGCCATATAGTAAGCCCAGTTTCCCATCCCCAGGTGGTCACAGCTCTTCAGGAACAGCTTCTTCTAAAGGATCGACTGGACCCAGAAAAGGCGAAGCCTTGCGAGGAGGTCACCAACGCAATGCTAGTGACCTTCTTGATGTAGGATATATGGGATCAAATAATCCAGGACAGTTTACTGGTGAATTATGTAAGTGTCTTTCTTGCTGCAATTCAAATGTAAAAAAAAAAGAAAAAAAAAGAACAATTTTTTATTAAAATTTTCATTGACGCAAGATTGGACTCCAGAGAGTGAGAAGCTCAGTTTGTCAGTCAGATATGATTCTGACCCAGATCTCTGTCATCTCTGAGAGGTCACTTCCTTGTGAAAAAGGCAAATGATTGAAATGTATCTTTCTGTGCCTTTAGATTTATCTTAGACTTCACCCTGCAACATGATTTTTAATCTGTGTTAGTACTGTGAGTCATGCCAGGGTCATCTATTTAACACATCTTTGAATCTATGATGCTAGTGTAAAGGGAAACACATCAGGTCAGCTGATTAGAATTACTCGTTACCCTTTAGAATTTTTTGGCCAAATTCAAGTTACTTGACCTGAAAGTGGCATTGGTGATGTTGTTACAGAAGTGCATTAAAAAGAGGCCTTTGTTCTGGCAGGCAAACTTATCACTCCCTTTCTTTACCCCCTCTCTTTCCCATTCAGCTTTCTCTCTCTTCTCTGCCCCCTGATTCAGTCTCCCTTTTGCTCATCACAAAGAAAGTGGTGCCTCCCTTTTTCTCAAGTTCCCCCACCCAGCAGAACTCCTTCCCAAATTTGTTACCACTATGTATGTCATACCTGGTACCATGCTGTGTATACTCACATGAGACCTCAAAGACTGTTAGGTCATAGAAGCTGACCTTTTAGTAACAGGGACAGCAAATACTGTGGTGTTCTGGCTGCCTGAGAAACACAGTGAGAACACACCTGGGCCCAGAAGTCTTGGAGGAGGTTCTGGGACTTTCTCACCACATCAGCAGCTCCTTTAGAGAAGGCTGATACCTGACCCCTGCTGATGTTTGTCAGTGCAAAGCAATGTCAGTATTGGATTACCCAGGGCCAGAAGGCTCTCCTATATATAGGGTATCTCAGGTAGGCCTCCATGTATGGTTGCATGTAGATTACATATATTGTACACCCTCCAGCACAGGTATAAATAACAGTGTAGACAGTAAGGCACTGCGTAGGTGAGTAGAATAAAGATACACCAAAACCTCCAGGTATGTATCCTACATGGCTTTATTCATGCCCAAGAAGTGCTTCCCCCAAACTACACTCCTATTTTTAGCTGTGTAGTGTCCCTCTGCCTCCCCACTGCAGGAGCTTTTCCCCACCATTGGGAAAGACTTTGGCAGTAGAGAAAGGCTCTGAGATCTCTCTGCTGCTGGAGTCTTTTGGCAAGGCCTTCCGCTTGCCAGAGCCGTCCACTGATGCATGTAGCTATACACCATAGTATGAATGCAGCCTGCTTTTCACAGCGGCATGTAGTTACACCTATGCTACATGCTGTTGCCAGTGTAGACAAGGCCTTAGGGTGAACCGTCATGCAACCAATGCAGGGAACGTGGCCGGAGGAAGAGGGATGTGGCTTGGACTTTGCTATTATTCTATGGGCCCCAGTTTCCATGACGGTGCCATAGGCAGCTAGGAGTACAACCCATCACAGGGTGACCCCAGGATCAGAGGAGTGCAAAGGTGCCTTTAAGACATCTTTGCATCTCTCTGAGCTCTGCCAAGCACACCTCCGTTGTGGATCTGACCCATAAAATTGGTATCTCACTCTAGTAAAGATTATGTTAATTTCCACATGCAGTGCAATTTAAAAGCGACACAATTAGAGAACACTTGAAGTACATAACTAAATAACCAGGTTTTACTTGATATCCAGTCTGAGCCCCAGGTTTGACTTCAGCACAGATTTTCCATTTGAAAAAGATATAGCGGTCATTTAAAAATATTAAGTATGTTGTTCTTTCCCACTTATGTATATTTTTCACTTCTGATCACTGTTTCTCTCTCTAGTAAAAACAATAAATAGGGTACTATTGCAGTACCAGCATAACAGATATTACCTGGACAGCAATTGCAGTGTACTAACATAATATTCTTTCAGACCTATTCAAATAAATGTTTCTTAGATACAATCAACCCTGTAACTATTCCTAATCCTGCTTAACTGTACCTACACCAGATTCCTCCAGTAATATCTGAGCAGATACTCACCAGAAGGAGTCCCTTTGTCAGTGGAGCTCTGCAGACATGTTGTCTACCTATGTGGATCAGTCTGAAGAAGTAAGGCCTTAGTTTCTGGTCCAAAGCCTGGTATGTCAAGGGATAGACTTTCACTGACTTCAGTGAAATTTGGATCCAGCCCTAGGTTAGCATTTACACTAGTCCCATTAAACAGTTAGGTGAGGATTCCCCCCCCCCAACACACACACACACATACATACACATCCCAGTGGACTCTCAGCACAGGCACTTCACTCCATGAGGTACAGCAGAGAACCAGACCCTCGATATTTACTTGCAGTTACCACACAGTGGTAAGGCAGAAACTCCTGACCTACACGCACACAGGAAGACATATTTGTTATCTTTAGTACAACTGGTGGTAAGTGTGGAATTTTTTAAGTCAACCACTTGCAATTTTAAAAGCAATTTTAAAAAATCCAAAATACGTTTATGAGATGTGCTGTGGTACTGTAGCCAGAGGATTTGTTTTATTTAGTGCATTTTTTCTCTTTTTCTTTCTATAGAGTAGTTGAGAAGAGACATCCCAAGCTGCTCTGAAGGACCATCAGGTCTGAACTCATGGAAGTGATGACACTAAACAGTGCAATGAACATTTTCTTTATTTATGTACTATTAAAAGAACTGTAAATGCAATGTAAAGACACACAGCCACACATATCCCACAGATACTTGTGTTCGTCTCTTTAATACACCATCCACCTTAAACTATTTCTTGTCAGGAGTATATAAAAAAGAAAGAAAAAAAAATCACCCTCCAGGATGAAAATGATTTCCCTCTGTATATAATTTCTTTTGTTGCATTGCTATGCAAGCTCACCTTCTTTTTAGCTATGTTCATATTATTGTCTGTTCTTATTGGTCTGTTGTACTATATGTGAATTAATAGGCTGTGGTGCCATATATTAACTTTTAATTGTGTAACTTTTATGTTTAAAGTTTGCACTGCAATTTTATTTGGTGATAAGCACAAAACTCTACTCATTGTGACATGAAGAAGAAGAAGACTGAATGTGTGAAGAGCGTTTTATGTGCTGTAAGCTGTGTTGGATAATGCTGGATGTAATGGAGTATGGTAAATGGTTTTCCATTGGGGTGTAGAAATAGGAAGATGACAGGCAAAACTGATGTTAGCAAAGATGTCAGGGACAGAATTAAATCTTTTAATAACAAGCAACATAGTTGCTCTTACTATTTAAAAAAAAAGGGGGGCTGTCAAAAGATGAAAATGTGAGTTTCAAGAGTGAATATGAAAAAAGTGACTACAGAGTTGAACTGTGACCTCTGAATAGAACGCTAAGCTTCTCAACTCTTAGGATCAGTTTTTACCTGCCCAATATAATTAAATAATGGAAGGGGGGAGGGCGGGAAAACTTGCTACAAATAAAAGAAATTAAGGTGTTTCACTAAAGCTGTTTTTATGTTACATTTTAAAAAGAATTACCATAATTAATCTCTCAAATCCAGCATGTAATGCAGAAATTCCCCCAGGAAAAAGAAACAATATAAACTCTGGGATTACCTAGCAAATAGTTAAAGATGCAATTTATTATTGAGACATATTCAAGATGCTTCTGAAAAATGAAATATGTTGGAGTATCTTAGTTCATCTTTCCAATACATGTACAGTAAAATAGAGGATAGAGCTGCACCACTGAAATTCATTTACATGAGTTGTTTTTTATGCAGTCTAGAAACTTTTGTGTTTTATTAACTGAAGTCCTCAATAACTGAAGTTGATTCCACGGAATTTGCAGCAAAATTCTTAGTGTTTGAAAAAGAAAGCAATGGTAAAATTATATTCAGTTTGCAGTAAATATTTTTCTTTCAATGCAATATGTTCTCAGAAATTGGATACAAACAAAAAAAACTTTGACCTACTTTTAACGTGTGAATTTAAACCCTACTATAATAACAAAGTAACGCATGTTTATACACTTTTTGAATAAACCAAACTCTGTAAGTGGACATTATTAACAGCATCCTGTCTCATCATTAGTTTTCATGACTTTCTCTAGATTTTCTGCACCTCCAAAATCCCTATGAGTAATTTTTTCAAACATTTGTTAGAATATGCTACATGTATTGTATACCACATTCATTCAATACTTAATTTAAATATTACATTCTACAGGGTTTTTTCCTATTAATCACCTAATCATGAATGCAAGTTTGCATTTAAACACCCTTTAAGTATATCCTGTCTATGTTGTTTTGTATATCGCCTTGGAGTTCACCAGTATTAAGTGAAGTACACTTTTAGTGATGGCAAAGTCCTCGGACAAGTAAATTACACTGCTAAATATATGTGCTTCTTTTCATTTTGTTTAATTGTTCCATTATACAATAAAACACTACAGTTTTCAATTGTATTCAGAACTGTCAAATATCAAAAACTGGTATTTAAACTTTTCTTAAGGTCAAATCCGTTACTTAGATGGTTACAAGACAAAAACAAAATGTATGAATTTATTTATATATGTAACCAATGAATATATGTAATTTTCCTGCTGATTAAATGAATATAGTTAAAGCCATTGTCTGTAAACGTACAGAAATATTCAACAAAGGTAAAAAGGGCATCAGATTTATGCTGACTCTGATATGTGAAGATACAGATTCTTCAGCACACTTCTCAAATTTTGGTTCTCTGGAAACATTTCAATATGATTAGAGAGGATTTTGATTTGAACACTTGACCTGAGCTTTGGTGGAACACCTTTCTCATTATGTTCTATTTTAAAATTGGAATAATGAGAAGTTGACAAAAGCCATCCCAATTACTTTCAGATATGTTTTATCTATTCCACTGGAAAGTAAATGTGTGTCAGTATTAAAGCTGTGCAGTATCATGATATTCACTACCTTGTCCATCTGCTTCTGTATGTTTTTGTTCATTAATAATTTGCTTACAATATTACATAACAAGTTGTCCGTGTGTATCTCCAAGTGTCTCCATTATCTTACAAGTGATCTTTTTTTCCCTCTTTTCTATACAGTGTACTTCCAACAAACCACAATACATATTTTTTAAAATGCAGTTTAATTTACTATTTTTAAAAAAATATTATTTCTGGTTTTTAAACCGAAAACATTTATTGTTAATAATGTGCTTTTTAAAAGGGGATGTTGTGGTGGCACATAGTTTTCCAATTTGTTTTTTTAAATTTGTTTATTGACTACAGCTTGTTCATGAAAAAGTATGACCTCTTAATGTGTTTCATTGGTATTGTTAGTGCAGCAAAGTTTAATTGCCATAAGAAGTTGGTTAATAGTATTGTCGAGCTGTGTATTGTATATTTACTGGGGAAAAAAATAAAACACATTCACATTTCAAATTTATGTTAAAATAATGTGAGTAAGGAGTCAATATGTGAAAAGAGTAAATAAACGTAAATAACCTAAAAAAACCCCTAAATAAATCATTCCAATGGCTAGAAGTTGATGCTAGACAAATTCAAGACTGGAAATAATATGTAAATTTTTAACTGTGAGAGTAATTAGCCATTGGAACAATTTACCAAGGGCTATGGTGGATTCTCCTCCATCTCTGACAAATTTTAAATCACAAATGGATGTTTTTTAAAAGATATGTTCTAGGAATTATTTTGGGGAAGTTCTATGCCCTGGGTTATACAAGAGGTCAGATTAGATTATCACAACAGTCCCTTCTGGCCTTGGAATCTATAAATCTATAAACTGGGAACAAACAGGGAATTATAACATATACTGAGCTATAATGTTCACTGTCTACTTACAGGTACCAAGTATTGCTGAACACTGCTGCTAACTTTCTTAGGAACTCTGGGACAAATTTACCACCAGTGTCAGTGGCATGACATAATTGAAATCAACTCTGCTGTGCCTGTTTAGGCTAGTGGTAAATATTGCTCATCATGGGGGACTTGTGTTTAAGGTCTCATCTAGAGTGAGAATAGTTGTAGAAATGTAACTTCACCAATTTAGCAATGTTGGTGCCACACTCCCCAGTGTAGACGTGCTGCATCAATGTAATACAAGGCTTGCAGCTGTATGGCTTACCATGGATTGAAACTGTTTTACATTGATGCAGCACATCTACCCTGGGGATTTGAACTGGTGTAGGTACACTGGTACAAATATCCCCAGTATAAACAGACCCTAAACCAGTTTTCCCTGAGGTTTGCATAGAGTAAATAATAAGGAAAAGACAGTTGAAATAATAAAAAAAAAATCTGTACTTCAGAATACTGTTTGGGCAGCTACTTCAACGATACATACAGAAATACAAATGGCAACCTGAAACAGAATATTTATTAAACATTAACATTAAGGTCCTGATCTAAAGCCCATTCTTTTGAATGAGCCTTTCCATTGATTCAAAGGTTATTAAACCAGGGCCAAATGCCCTGCTCTGCATCTTTAATACATCTCCAAATCATCATTAACTTCAACAGGTCTTTGAAGTGTTTAAGAAATGCAGGACCCAGGTTGCAAATATCTCCCTAAGGTCCTTAAATACAACAGAAACAGTTTTTGTACTTTCTTTGTGGTACACAAATTCTTGGGCGGAGGGGAGAGGGGAGAGAATTCTTTAAAACACATGGATTGTTTTAATGTATTTATTAAACTATACTGAGAGCTAGAAAATGATGAATCAGTCCGAAATAACTCTAGCTTGTGTTTGCCTCCAACCTGTATGTTGCCTGACAATGGAAAAGTTCAGCAGCAGTGTTGAGGAAGAGTCCTGAAATTTGAAAAGTAGATGTGCTTTATTTTAGGCCATGTCCATTGTTGTTGTTGTTCTTGTTTTTCAAATTAGTGGAGATTGAGCTGAGGAGTGAAGGCAAAAAAAAAAGATAGGAACTCTAACTTTAAAGGTTCTATTCTGTTCTGTAATAGACTTTTGAATTCACTTACATGCTTTTGTCCACAAGTTAGACATATGTAGTTCTCACGGTCTTAAAAAATAGTTGATTTTTTTTTGTTAACACATTCACCACATCTGGAACCCTTTAACTAAAAATAAGTTCTCTCTGAAAACCAAATAGGACATGGACATGGATTCATTCAGGATTTCTATTAAAAATTGGAAGAAGTATAGCAAGCAATAAATAAAAATATAAAATGGGATATGACAGGATAACACTGGAAAAATCCTTGAAGGGAGCACACACCCAGGAAGGAAAGGGATTCCTGAGTGAAACAAAGAGATAAAATTTTGAGTAATGTGATGAAATCAGAAAATATAATTTCATCAGGAAAATTCTTTTATTGCAATCAGTAATTCCTCTCCTTCCTGGGTGTTTACACCCTTCAACAACTTTTCAAGTGTTTTGCTATCACACCACCACACCCTTCCTTTATCCTTGCTGTTATAAGGGCTGCTGCCCCAAGGCAATGTTCAACAATGGAAGTGAGGGAAGGAGTCCACTGCCCCAGAAAGGTCTCTGGAAAGTATGATGTTTCCCATGGGGCACTGTTGCCTAGTGCAGAGGGTGATGTGGAGCTGTAACTCCACCTGCTCTCTGATAGTGTCTAGCATTCCTCATATTTGTAGCCTTCATAGAATCATAGAATCTCAGGGTTGGAAGGGACCTCAGGAGGTCATCTAGTCCAACCCCCTGCTCAAAGCAGGACCAAACCCAACTTGCACAGTTATTTGTGTTTGACAGTGGACTATAAAGATTAAGGTATCTTGTGATCTTTCCTCCCCTTTTGCACTCACACAGGGACAGAGTTCAATGTACCTCATAGTTTTTAGCTCTTTATTCTTATGTCAGTTCTTCTAGCCTGAAGCTTTCTTGCTGCTCTTTTCTGGTTTTGTTTTGTTTTGTTTCATTGTCAAAAGCTTCATAGTAGTGAGGTGCCTGGAGTTGTAGACAATATTCCAGGTGTATAATAAGGCTGATGCCAAAATACCTAGTGCAGTTGCAAAATGACTCACACACACGCACGCATGCTCTCTCTCTCCATGTTAACACCCTTCCCATCACATGCACACACTAAAAGCCATACGGGTTTAGAAACCTATGCCAAGTCTGAGACTTAACCTCTGGGCAGAACCCCAGGTTTGCTCAGAACCTCCCTGTCAAAGTTACACAGTGAGTTGTATTTGGGACCCCATTTATAGCTCCTCTCAAGGGCACCCTTCATGTGACAGGCTTCACTTCCTTCACTCAGAGGTAGAACTCTAGGGATCAGCCACTCTTAGCCTGGCTTTCTGGGTCAGAGCACCTGTTCAAGGGCATCATTTGCTATAAGTGGAGCCCCCCCCCAGCCAATTATGGCTTCTGCTTCTTTTTGCTGTTCCATCACTTAACTTTGCAGGCTGTAATATAAGCACATATCATCCTATATGCTGACACAACTTTGCCTCCTCAATTTTTCTTAAATGACATCCGCAAGACATGTTCCTCTGGGCACTTGAGCCCTGCAGCTCATTAAAGTAACTTAAAACAGCTTCTTCAAAAGCAAATGAATAACTTGTTCACCCAAAGGCACATAAAAGCACAAAATAGGGTTAAAACAATAAATGGCTACCCACCTGGCATTTACACCTTCCTTTTTCCTTGCAAATTTGGGTACGTGCCATTCAGTCAAAGCACAAACCGACACACACTTCTGGGCTGGCAGGAACAGACTGCCCTGCTGCAATTTCTCTCTGTCTTGCCCAAAGTATTGTCCCCTGAGCAGTTGATATCCCCTCAACCCCCCTCCACACACCCACACATCCTCTCCAGATAGGTTTTATTAATGGTTTAGTGTGCTTAGTGCTCCCAGCCTTGGCATTACCTGGCTGGCACCAGGCAGCTAGGCATGTCCCAATTAGTAGCCTACCCACTGGTCTCTTAAGGACCCTTTAAGTATTTTCTACCAAGCTAGCTAATCGCTAGTCATTGTTTCAGTTCCTACTTGTTTCCCAACAGCTCTCTACAAAACTGAACCAGTCTATTCACACATCCCAATATGGCTATGCAGTGACTATCTTAATAACTAGGTCACATATTCATAATATATTCATAATATTAGTACAGATTGACTCTACATTCAGCCTACTTAGTGCTGGACGTGGAGCAGCATTAATAGAGGCTGCATGGAACAACTGAGAAGACCTATATTTTGCCTCTGTGGGGCTACTGTGCAATAATCCCACAATAGCCTATTTTCCCTGCTCTAGGTCACCTCCCACTGCTGCCTATAGTCTGTTTGCTGGAAGGCCAGAAGGCCAGTTGTACTGCATCAGCCAAAGCCACAGAGGACCTTTTGCGGCTGCTGCTCCATCAGTTTAAGGGGGGAAACGGGTCATGAAGGCAACTAATCCTGGCAATACCACATCTGTGATTTGTCTCTTCTTGGATGCTGAATGAGCCCCTTAGGGAATACTGGAGACTAGTGTAAATTAGCACATCCTTGAGGCTTCAAGTATGCTCTAATTTATGCCAAGCACTTGACCCAGAATACTGGGAAACACAAAGGTGAATTAACATGGTCTTTCTCCTCTCCTCATCCTCCACCCCTTGGTCCCTGTGCTGATCATATCTTGGTCAGAAATAGCAGTCAGAACCATGGACAGGAACATGGTATCCCAGATGCAGCACAAAAAAATGCCTTGGTTTCTCTGTGTGTGTTGGCCGGGGGTGGTTTTGGTGCTTTTGTTTTGTTGCTTTTGCTACCATTTCTCATTACAAGTCTCAATGGGGATTAGGTGCCTCCATAGTTTTGAGGAGCTGGCCATGACAACATTGCTGCTATCCAGGTTTCATCCTCCCATTGACTGTCTCTTTCGATTCTTTCGCCAGTTCTATTAACCTGATTTTTTTTCTAGAATGGATCTAATGTTCTTTCCAATATTCCTTTTCATAACTTTTCTATATTCACTGGTGGTCACTTCTTCTCCCCATTTAATATCATCTATGAATTTGATTCACATGCTAACTACTCTTTTTTTCTATTAATGACTATATTAATATGAGGCCTACCATGGCAATCACCCACTAGAGTTCCCACTCCATCTCTTTACCAGTTCCTTTCATTTAGCCTCTTTTAACAAAGGTCAAACCTACTTGATTATGTTCTGATCCATGATACTGGACTCATGATAAAGAATTGTCACTGAAAAAATGATGTTTTAATATGTATTCTGTTTAACATGCTTTTTTTTGCTAACTTCCATACATATTAGTCATCTCTTTCTAATGTGTAAAAAATGAATCAGCCCATAGGATACATCTTGTGAGCCTAAAAAAATTACCACCGTTCAGAAGAATTATAGCAAGTGTTTTCCTTTCCATGTTGAAAGTATCAACAAATTGTACACTTGGATTTATTTTACTGATGAAATGCAGAATAAGGCTTACATTTAGTTTTTCCAAAAGTCAGTTGCCATTTATGTGGGCTAGCCCTCATTTATGCTGATCAATGCAGCTTTTGACTTCAAGGATCACATTAGTATTTCTGTGCTGTGTTGAAAAGCAGGAAACCAATGTGCATCAATTTGAGAGCCACTCGGATGCAGGTAAAGAATATAACAGCTTGAGCAAGTGCTAATTAGAGCCAATTAAACTTAATTGACCTCCTTTGGCAGTAAAATACATACTAGAACTCTGTCCTTGCAGAGCAGAGATACTGCCTCTAAGCATATGTGTGATGCATAGTTTCATGTAGCAGCCTGTAATGATGTGGATTTAACAACCAAAAAAAAAGGCTTGCTCCAATTTGTCCTTATAACTGAGTTCCGCTGTATTTGGGCAGTACAATGTAAGTGAGAGCGCTGCCATGAGAGATTTAAAAAATCAATGAATATAGTGCTGATGAGTATCCCTAGATACTAATTTATTGCTGTACTAAGCTGTCATTTCCAGGAGTGAACGAAGAAGAAAAATACAGCTTCCCTGCTACAGGTAAATTAGTGACATAGGCAGCTCCTCTCCCACATATTGGACAGGACTCCAATATGCAGCGGTACCAAAACAATGATGGGAAAACAGGGAAATGAGGATGGGAATTGTAAAATTCCATACATGCCTAAATGTGTCAGTGGTGACCTGTTAACTACACATCCCTGGAATGAGCGTGAGCAATTTCCACATGGGGGCCACATTTATTATCAAACAATAGTTTGTCCAAGTGCCTGTTAATGTGCTTTACTGATTTTCTTAGCAGGAACAAAGTGCAATTGACTTACTAGCTAGGCCTTGCTAATAACAGCAGTAAAGATGCTAGTCACCACCAGGGCGGGGGGAGGGGAGGACAGGAGGGGTGTGTTAGATGTGCAGGGTACAACACAAACAAACATGAACTGAGTCCAACTGAAATAAAAAAGAAAACAAATTCACAAACAAGACAAAATTACTTTCTACTCAAGCACAGCACAGCCAGCTACCAGCCTTCAAATAGGAATTTCTTTAGGGGGAAATTAAGAGCAATATACAGTGATGGCAAAGCATGCGACAATAATTTACAGAATGATCAAGTGCCAACAGGAAAAGAAACAAATAAAGCTATAACCCGAAGAGGGAGAATGCCAGGAAGTAAATGGACCTAAACAAAGAAAAGGCTGTGTCATAAAATGTGACAAAAAGAAAAAAAAAAGAAAAAAGAGGGTTTTCTTTTATTTCCAACAGACCTTAATTGTTGTTGGCATAGAAATTACCTACTTACATTTAAGACAAAAAGCTAAGCTGAGAAACACAGAAACAATTAGCAAACAGATCTTAGAGTTAAGAGATAGAGATGCAATATAGAAAAAGCACAATTAGTCATTAATCGTTTGAAAACCTTATATTCTTGAGTCAATGGAGACATTTTTGCTCTTAAAAAGACAATTTATTCAATTTTGTATTGAAAATAAATCCCTCAAATGATTTTGCCTCATCACCGCCCCCAGTGTAAATACTGGGTTCTGTCAAACAAATCCTGCACTGCAAATCCAGTTAAAATAGTTTTGCTAGATTAGCCCACCAACAATGCACCTGTACTGTTTCTTCTTTGACACTAGGCCTTTACTGTGGGAATTGGTATTTTTACTTGTTTTGCCCCCAATGTGGTATAACTTTCTTTCTAAGATATTTCAGGTTTTGCTTTTTTATTTTGTTTCCATTTATAAAATTTCAGTTGTATATTTGTGCTGTGTGAAAAATAAGCGTAGCTATCCTAGGCTGCAAGGTGGAGGAGCAGGGGCAGGTGAGAGACCACTAGATGTCTTTGAAAAATAGTGGGGTCCATTGATAAGCATATTTAAAAGACAGATCAATAGTATCAGCCGGTCAGGGAATGGTCTTTCTCTTAGGTTTCCAAGCCCAGCTACAGTATTTTTTTTTTCTTAAGTAAGTGTTGTTGAGTGTTTCAACCATACGTCTGGAGAAAATGAAAGAGCTCAATTTAATTTTAACAGCAACAAATTTAAGGGCATGTGTAGTAGTGTCTTCTGTACCATACTTTGAGCCCTGGAAGCATTAATCATGACTCTGGGTGAATCAATAGCAATTTAGGAGCTACGTATAGGAATCTAATTTGATACATCTGGTCTAATACCCTGCCTCCAGCAATGGCAAAATACCTGGGGTGGCATCCTGGCAAATGATTGACAACACTCCCATTGATTTCAGTGGGGCCAATATTCTACCCCGACTGTAAAGGAAGTTGAAACACATAAAGTAACTAATGAATGATATTCATGGAGGGAAGAAAGGAAATTGTAGGTACTGCTTTTTAGCCAGTTAGTATGAGATGACATTATCTTTGTCTCTGCTTGTAGTAAAGAGGGATCCATTCTCTTGTTTAAATTCAGCTAAAGTGTTTTTTAAAATGCCAGCAGTAGGCATAAAATGTGGTTTATGTCATGCCTACTAGATGGCATGGTTCTGTCTTCTGTGTACTCTCATAACTCACTGGGATTAGCTCTTTCTACCATTCCCCAGATTTGTGTATATGCATAAGGAAGTGTCAGGGAACTCTTCCTTCACTGGTCCAATAACACTTTTTGACCTTTAGGGACTAGCCCAAGCCCCAGGTGTACTCCCAGGAATTTGGATATTATAGTACCATACAGTACCATACATCTAACTTCTTCCTGTGCTGCTGCTGACACGTAGCAGTCCAGTTCCTCCAATGATTATGGTCATTCACTAATTATGGCACTTCTTCCCAGGTGATGCCAGCATATGCAATATCCACTATATCTGTCTTCTGCAAGTTCTTCCTCACTTTCTCTTTTCTTCCTTGGATACCCATTTCAATGCTTGCTTAGCATGGCACCCATCTGCTGTATGGTGCACATGTCCCAGCCATCTGAGCCATCTTTGTTTGATGATATTTTCTAACATGTGCTGGTCTGTCAACAGCCTTACTCTTGCATGTGTTATTTTTTGTCTTTCCATAAAATGTGTAATATCTCCCCCAGCTATCTATTCTATAGAGCTGCTTGAAGTCTCCCCTTTGTACTGGAACAGTGTCTAAATGCAATCTGGAATCTGAACTACATTTCTTTGGGCTGGTCCACACTAAGAAGCGGGGTCGAACTAGGGAACGCAAATTCAGCTACGTGAATAGCGTAGCTGAATTCGAAGTACCCTAGTTCGAACTACTCACCCGTCCAGATGCCGCAGAATCGAAGTCCGCGGCTCCAAGGTCGACTCCGCCACCGCCTTTTGCAGTGGTGGAGTACCGGAGTCGACCGCGGCGCTTCCGGAGTTCGAACTATCGCGTCCAGATTAGACGCGATAGTTCGAACTCCGAGAAGTCGAACTCACCGCGTCGACCCGGCTGGTAAGTGTAGACTAGCCCTTTGTCTAGTGGTATAACATTCTCCCCCCCCCAATGTTTGTGATCTCTTTTGAATTTGTTAAAATGTGGCTACAAACAGAAAATTATCAGAGTCACCATCAGTTAGCAACAGTGCCAATCCCAAGCTCACATAAAAGATGGGGGTTCTGTAGTTGGGTTTGCATCCAACTCAGGTAAAACTTTATTGCAACAGAAACTGTTCAGTTAAACCAAAAATGGAGTATGGTTGGTGCAGATGGAGCTCAAAACCTAACTATGACAGATCTCAGCAAAAGGCAAAAAAAGCTGAGATTTTGAGACATTGAATGCTGATGACCAAATCTGTAACAAGAGTAGGCATGTGGAATGTATGTACTTTGTATATTATGGGAAAGTTGGCACAGGTTACATGGGAAATGAAAAAATGCCACCTGAACATGCTTGTCATCTATGAGATGAAATGGACAGAGAGTGGCAAGATGGGCTCTAATAGTGTTACAATCTTATACTCGGCAGGAGGAATGCATGAAAGAGGTGTAGGAATTTAACACCACAGCAAACTGTCTTGGGAGCCAGTGAATGACAGAATAACAACAGCTGGGCTGCAAACAAGACATTTCAAGTGTACAATAATCCAAGTAAATGCTCCAACAAATGCAGTAGGCAACAGTGAGCAGGTATGAGCAGATGCAGCAAGTATTGGATGACGTGCCTAACCCTGACATCAAGTTGATGACAAATGATTTCAATGCACAAATTGGCAACAACTGTACTCGCTCAAAAGGAGTCTTGGGTTCAGCAACAGAAAGCATTCCAACTGATAATGACTGACAGTTCTTGAAACTCTGTGGCACATGCACCCTAAAGATAGAAGTCCATCTCTTCAAGAACAAGAGGATTAACATGGAGATCACCAAACAACACAACTGTCAACTGAATAGCCCATATGTGTGTATATCTAGGAGGTGGGCATCTTCTTTGAGGGATGTCAGAGTCCGTAGAGGATTTGGACATTGCTAACCATAAATGTTCTGTGTTCTCTTAATCAAAAAACATCTCTCCAGAATCTCATCTCTATTTTATACAGTCTATGGAGGAAAATGCTACAATACAAGATTAAATTGAGGCAAAATTGCTTCTATTTCAATTTCATGTAGCTATTTCAGTTTCTAGTTACCCATATGTTAACCAGTTGATTTCAGCAGGGTTCATTTCAGAGAAGAAGGGTGGCCCAGAATTTAGAGGGGTAGTCTGGGATTTGGGTGACCCAGTTGCAAATCCATGCCCTGCCATAGATTTCCTGTGTGATCTAGAGCAAGGCACTTAGTCTCTCTCTAGGGTTGCTGTGAGAATAAATATGTTAAAAACTGTGAAATGCTCAGAGACTGCTGTAATGGGGCCATATAGATAGATAGTCTCAGTACACAAAAAGCTATCTGTCCCTTTAATATTATTAGGAATATTTTTTTCAATATCAGTACCATATAACTATTACTTCAGAATGATGATGAAGTATTATACCATTCTGTACTATCTACAGTGAAATTATCTAGATTCTAAAACCTCCTATCATATGAAAATAATTTGACCTATAAAAAGATTGGTCAAATGTTCCCATCCAGGAAAACATACCACCTTGGTAAGGTATTCGGTTGATAACACACTGCTGGGTGACAGCGCTGTATAAATGTTCTTTTAGAAAATACCGTTAATAGAAAAAACAAGACATTTTTCCCCACTTCCTCTGTAATTCTGCTGTAACTCACCTTGTAAACTCAATGCAGCAGATTTAAGGTTCTAATTTTTTTGTAAACAGTACAGTACTTTTACACTTTTCTTCTGTATGGGACCAGTCCTACAAGCCTCTGAGCACTCCCACTGATTTTATTGGGACTTGGTAGTTAGCAGGATGTGCTCAGCACTGCAGCTGATCAGAAAATGTTGACAAAAAATACAAACAAAATATTTCCATTTTCCTATCAGGCTGATTGGCCCCTTTCAGGTTCAGGTGGAGAGAACACTAAGAAAATATTGTTGCTTTGATTTTAGAACACTTCTTACACTTCTTTTAGAAACTGAGTTGTGGGCTTAGTAAAACAAACCTTGAAAATTAGATTACAGAAAAACCACGGTTAGCTGCCAAAAGAAGATAGTTACACTTAATTCACTACTCTGCCTGTCACCTCAGCTAGGTAATGTTTGTAAACAGATTATAAGTAGTGGAATATTCTTAGTGCTTAAAACACTAACAATACAGCACTCCAAAGCAGGGAATGTGCTTCTCAGCTCAGGTAGCCCAACATGCAATAGCTCTGCTCAAGCTAATGAGCTAAAAATAGTATGGGTGGTAGTATGGACTAGCTTCCTGAGTACAACCCTGCCCAGGCTCCCTAAGTATATGTTCAGGAAGTTAGCCTAAAACACCACTCATGCTAGCTCAAGCAGAGCTACAAGCTTTGAAGCACACGCCCAGCTACAGAGTAAATTTACCCTAAATGAATCCTCTGAAACAAGACCAATGAGAGACAAAATGCTCTATGATGAATAGTTCCTTTTCTCTTGCTAATGGTTGGTGTTGTCAGCATGGTCTTTGGACTGCTTCTCAGTGGTTTGAGCATTGGCCTGCTAAACCCAGGGTTGTAAGTTCAATCGTTGAGGGGGGCCACTTAGGGATCTGGGGCAAAATCAATACTTGATCCTGCTAGTGAAGGCAGGGGACTGGACTCAATGACCTTCTGTGCGTCCCTTCCAGTTCTGTGAGATAGGTATATCTCCAAATATTATTATTTTTTTCACAGTCTAAATCTGTTTATTAAGTTGAATGTTGTTTAAAAGGATGCTGAGATTAGGTTATTCTCAAGTAGCTTTTAATAGCTTCAGGGTACTAGTTTTTGGAAGCAATGTTATAATGCTGCAATGTGTCCCCTCTCCTTTTGCTGGTATGTATTCCTACCATAGAGCTCAGGAAGTACTGTCAGGACAGCATATCTTTATTTAGGCAGACCATTGTTTATTGCTTAAATGATATTCTGGGAGATTTTTCAACTCTAGCACGGCTGCCAGCGGTTAAGGTTTCAAAACTTCATAAATGTCTGTGCTTAGTAAGATCAGTCCATCTGGCAAATTGACAACATTTAAGATTTTGAGGGAAATCATCAACAGGACTGAAGCGAGCCAATAATTTTCATTGTATGATGAAGTCCTCATTATGGCAAACTGAAACCTTTACGTAGTGTAAATGTCTATGATGTTAAGAAAAGGCAGAGGGCAAGGGGCGCCTAGATAGCAGGTAATGAATTGCAGCAGGCTTAAGCAGTTCAAGTGTACCCCAATTCTTTAATGTTATGAAATATGGCTGAAAAGTGTCTTGCAAGGTGTCAGACAATGAGAATGTATTTACATACCATATAAACAGGCCCATCAAGCTAACAAGGGGTGGAGTCAAGCCTCACACTATCATGGCAGAGAGATGGACAATCACATGTCTGATGTTCATTCAGTTGCACTGGAGGAGGCAGGAACTAAAAAAAAATCATTTTAGCAGAAACAAGTTAAGTGGGGAAGACATGGTAGGAAACTTCCTTCAAGACAGACTCTATGTTGACTACCTCATCGCTGGAAATAGAGTTTTATCTGGAAGTATCCTTCAGAAGAATCCATTTCAAAGATTAATTGAACTATAAAAGAAAGGGGCCAGGAAATCCCATATTATCTATCTTTCACCTAACACGACAAAGGTACCAGCCCTTTAACTTTTGGGGGACAGATTGTGACCCAGGAATTTGGTCAGCCATCTTGATGGAAACGTGAGGATTTTGCCTTGAATCAAGTCTAGCTTGTTACATTTTAGTTACAAGATAAATAAAGATTTCTAGTAACCATTTCTGATTTTAATTCTTATAATTGTACTCCTTTAAAATCTGTCTCTTTGGAATTAAACAAACTTGTTTTATTTTTAATCTAAACCAATCGACTGCTGTGTTTAAACCAAACTGTTTCGTAACTCCTGTTAAAACAACAAACTGTTGAATATTGGCTCTTTAAAGGAGCAATGAACCTTACATTTTTTCTGATTGTCCCAGGACAGGGTTAGAACACAGGTTTGAGGGGAAATTAAAGGTTGACAAGAGTGTGGAATCATTTTACCAGTTGTTACCCAGGTTGACTGAAACCAGTGGAAGTCTGTGGTATTGTTGGCAGGCTCTGAGATCCACTACATAGACGTAGAGTGTAAGTTTGCTGCTGACGGTGGGCATCCCAGGAGAAGAGCTACAGTAGCAAGTCACTGTGAGACACACAGAGTTACAGGGTAAGAGGTGACACAACTCTTTGCTGGTCTGGATTGCACCCCATTATCCTTGCTGCCTTGTGCCTGCACTTCTAATAGTGATCATACACTGAAAATATGTTGTTGCCAAGAGGGCTTGCAGACTTCATTTTCCGCTAGGACCACGTGGATACCATTTCCTTCAGACACTGGAAGGGCCCCTCATATTCTGTAAATGTCTTTATTTCTCAGCTCCTTTTAATGTTAATTTCCTAGCATATAAAATGTCAGTTAAGATAACTACCAACTTGCAATCAACACACACCACAGGAATGTATGTCTTGTAGAACACTGAACAGAGCGGATCATTCAGTAATAAGCGAGTTCTGAGGGAGGACAAGTTAACTCAAAATGCTTTATGTGTTTGTCAGATTTAATTTGAGGGTTTGACTGTTTTCAGAAAAACTTGTCAGAGATGGTCAAGACATGCTGAAAGGTACTGCAGTGAATAATAAAGCTATCCTGCTATAATCTTCAAAATTGCTTGTATTACACTGAAGTGAAATTATATGACTTAGACCTGCTCGTGGATTCTGTGAAGGTGAATCAACATCACTAATACTTGTGGGTGTTGTTTTTTTCTCCTGACTATGCTCAGTTTTGTCTCACTAGCTGGTACATTAAAAAGAAAGTAGCAGTCCATTATCAGCATAGCACTATTAATAAAGCTCTGCTGGATGACAGCGCTGTATAAAAGATGTTCCGTTAGAAAATATTGTTAAAAACAGAAACAGTATATTTTCCCTAATGTCTATGTAGCTCTTTTATGGCTTGTCTACATGGCATGCTAGTACGGGCCGAGCCAGGATGTGAATCTACAGCACACCAGCTTGCCAGCAGTAACGTCCCATGTGGACATGCTACAGTGCAATGAAAATCCCAGAGTGCAGCCTGGTGTACTACACTTTCAAAGAGGAGTAGGGTCAGTGCAAATTGAATTAGTGCACACTGTTGTTTGTGTACATGTAATGTTTCTGCACACTATCTGGGCAGTCCTCCATCGGCTATCCCACACTGCTTTGCCCAGATGGCCCTTTCCCCCATTTAAGCCTGGCACAGGACCAAGGTCATCCCATTTGCTCCCAGAATCAAATATGTCAGTCTTACAGAGATGTTACTCCATCACACATCTCATGAACCTATTTGGCATCACACAGAGATCCTTGATCTCCTTGACATCTGGGGAGACGTGCTGGTATCCCAAGCTCTTGTGACCGACCACCCATTAAGCAACGTTTCAAGGACATCACTAAGCAGATGGCCAAGAAGGGTCACAGCCAGGACTCTGACCAGCGCCATATAAAGAATGATGAGATCAGGAAAACTTACAACAAACAAGTTTGGAGGTGCTCATTGGACCTGTCCATTTTGTGAGGAGCTGGACAGGATTTTTGCCAGCATGCTACTATGGACCCAGAAGTAGATTACAGTTTTGTGGGGCCCTGGGCCAGAGCAAGTGGGGACCTCTCTCCATCACTTCTGCCTCCAACCCTCCTTCCCCCAGCTTGTCCCCTGCACTTCTGCTGTAAAAATGGAGTTGGGGCTCAGGGGCTTCCTCTGCTCCGCCCACCCAGTGCTCCTGCCGGGGAGTGGGGTCTGGGTGTGGGGGCTTGCCCCGCCCAGTGCTCCTGCTGGGGAGTAGGGTCTGGGTGTGGGGACTTGCCTGCTCTGCCCGACCGGCGCTCCTGCTAGGGAGTGAAGGAAGCCCCCATGCCCACTCACCAGCAGGAGTGCCAGGCGGGCAGGTGGAGTGGGTTAGAGCACAAGTGCGCCCATTTTTCTGGATCCCCCCAATTAGCCAGGGCCCCTGGTCACGGGCCCCATTGACCCAGTGTGTAATCTGCCACTGTACAGACCCAATGACATTGGTGAGTGTGGTACCCTGCCACTGCCACCACCAAGGAGACTGTGGCCTCTGAAAACAAGCATGAATCATCGGAAGAGGACAATGAAGAGCTCTCCCCACACCAAGATCTCTGCAGAACTTGGGACCTTGAGAGTGGCTGTGTATGAAGCCATCCCTACTCCCAGCCCCCATCCCAGCCTGGGACACAAGAATTAGATCATCTTGTGGGGAGGTCAGCAGATAAGTATCTATATTTTCAATTTATGATGATGATGATGATGTGATACTGCTGTGGTAACTTCTGCTCCAGGTGCCTGAGGGCCATTGTTTTTTTGGGTGGATATGAGCTAGGTGCCTTTCCAAGTCACCAGATCCCACCTCCCTCCCTTATCCAGTGTCGTCCCCTTTCCTTCCACCCACAAGAATATGTTTTCAAAATGGCATCTGGGATGGTTAATCAGCTTCTAAGGCCATGTCTACACTAGCAAGCTTACAGCAGCACAGCTGTACTGCTGTAAGTTCGCTCTTGTAGCCACTCTATGATGATGGGAGAGAGCACTCCTGTCAACATAATAAAACCACCTCAGTGAGCAGTGGTAACTATGCCAGCGGGAGAAGCAGTGGTAACTATGCCACCACCATACTACCACTTATGCAAGCGAAACTTATGTCACTCAGTGTTCTTTTAACATCCCTGAGTGACAGAAGTGTTGCTGGCATAAGTGGTAGTGTATACATGGCCTAATTCATGCTGCTGCACCGACCATTGACTGTTGAGAAGCCTATGCCATCAAGGGTGCATACTCACCTACTGATTTCCTTTTCCCTCCCCCATCTGTCCTGCCCAGCAGATGCCTACCCCTACCAATAACAAACCCACCTGTGTGCTTAAAATGGCATCTGTATGACACAGCCACAACCTCCCCTGCCCTTCTCCTTGCACTGTGGATTCAAATAATGAAGCCTTGCCGTTGTGCCAGATTCAAAAGTTTACTGAGACAGTCATTACAGAAGAAAATAAGGTTATTTTAGATTTCACAGTTTCCATGAGGTATATGTAAGCATTAGGCATTGCATGCAAGTACACATAATAAGGCTAATGCTCCCAAATGCGGAATATATACCTGTACAGCATGGCAAACAGGGTTTTGTACAGGAAAAGAAGATTAGCTTAGGAATTGCATAGCCATGCAGCTTTTAAGTCTCTCAGCTGAGGTATATCAAATATCATTTTCATCATTATTGCAATCACATAGACAAAGGTGGCATAATGGCTTTTCACAGGGTTACATATTTCATAGAAAAAGACTGGGAGCCATTAAGGTTTTAAACAATCAGCATACAACCTGATCTATTTTTCAATGTACTTTCTGCATGTCTGCAGAAGAGAGAAAGCAGAATCTAAGGCTAAGAAATTGCTCGGTTTCAGTATAGAAATTCAGCAGCCTGGCAGCATGATCATTGCCCCTACTCCCCCTGCAGCACTTCTGGGGAAGGGCCATCTTGGTGAACAATATCACAGCATAGCTTGCTAGTCTGTCCTATGCTTTTTTGAATAAAGCCCACAAAAACACCAATTTTATACTTAAGAGTTGTGTCATGGGTTTTTACCAAAGTATAAAAGCTTTCACACAATGTAAGATAAAGAATACCACAATGTGCCACTTCTAAATCAGCTTCAGTGCACTGAGTCCTCGCAGTTTACACTTTGCAAGCGGAAACTCTGCCGGCTGCTCACGCCGCTAAGCCAGTCTCTGCCCCTCCGCCTCCCACCTAGCATTAAGATTTTCTCCTTTGAGCTTGCAAATACTGTGTCAAACACAACATGCACCTAGAATCCTAGGTAAATATCCCTCTGCAGCTTGTAAACTAGCCATAACACAGCACCGCATTATTTCAAATGGCCAAACGCACACACACTGTCATTCTGCAACTGCTGAGGTCATAGTTAAAACAGTTCCTTCCTTCTGACCAAGTACGCTGTAAATAGCTTCATTAGCCAGGAAAGGGTAGGCTAAACCTTGTGTCCTAGAATGACCAGAGCATTCTCTACATCATCATTGTCCAAAGCCATGCCAAATATACCCTGTGTTGACAGCTCAAATAAGGCCCTGAAAGCTGCTATATATTTGAAGTTGCCAGTATTGTGACATGGAGCATTGTTGTGGCTGAGAACAATTTGAAAATGACATGTCCTGTCAAAACAGTCCTAGTCTGCCCAGAAGGAGAGGAACATAGGATGGAGGAAGCATGGGATTTTTGAGGTTTAACTCCCCCAAGTCCCAGAATTCCACTGTATCCCAAAATGTGCGGTAAGAAGAATCCCAGAATGCACACAATGCTGCAGCAAAGCAAAGCAAAGGATATGGGGGAGAGGATATCCACCCAGAATGCCACATGTTTAGTGTGGACCAAGTCCCTGTCAAGTGTAAGCAATTATGCAAATTGAAACAGGGCACAGCTGTCCTGTGTGCACTCTGTTACTCCAGCATACATACTGAACACCAGGTAGTGTACATCAACTCATTGTGCAATAAACTTCCTGTGTACACAAGCCCTTAGAGGTACATTCACCCACTGACATGTAGCAACAGATTCTGATATCCTTACTATGATGAGTAGCACCTTATTCCACAACAGCTGCATTGAACTCAAAGAATCTACTTGTGGAGTAAGGTGCTACTCAGTGTAACAAAGTGGAGCAGCATCTGATCCATGGTGACTCATACAATACAGGCCAATTTGACCCTCCTTCTGTGTGTGCCTTCATTTTTTACACATGAATGTGGATCCCTGTAGATTGCTGAAGACCCTCCCCCTTTTATGTTTTTTGGAAAAGTTGGATTTTTGCTTTTGGTTCCACTAAAACTCATTTGCTAACTGTTTGTTTATTGCGCTTTTCTTCCATTTCTTTGTTGCGGATATTATTTTGCTCTTTTGTCCCAAGATACAGATTATATGTGGCCTCTTAGTTGTGCAGATAGTAGATTTTGAAGCTTCAGAGCCAACATGTTCCCTATTGTACAAATAGATTCACTTATAGCCTGCCTAAATGTATGCACATGTCTGTCTGCTAAGTTAGGTTGTACTCTTTTCACAACTATGTGTTGGATATCTGTTCAGTTGTTCATTACTTTGGTACACTGACAGAGTCTGATGACAAATCCTGACCCAATAACTCTTCATCCATTTTAGAGGATTCCTTATCTCCTAGAAAGGTCTAGTTTCCTTCTCTGACATGCTATATTAACTCATGTGTGCTGTATAATTGAAAGGATTACTCCAATATTTACCTTTCCAACATTTTCCTTCAACTGTGAAAGTTATTGCTGCTGATTTTACCCAGGAATTCAATAAACAACTTCTCTATCTCTAACTCTACATCCACTTTGCCAGCTAGCTATTTGGAATGGTTTCAATTCAAAATAACTAGTTATGGAGAGATAGTACCAAGCCAGCATTCTGGGTCAGCTAGAGTCATAAATCATCATACAACCTGGCATTGATTAATTGTCTTGGCCTAGAATATTTAGGAGCTTTATGAGAAGGCTGGCTACACCATGGTTATAATATTAAAAGCAGGTGCACTGGGTTACATTTTCCACCTACTGGATGGAATTGGATATGTAAGCAATATGCTTTGTGGGCAAATTTCAGAGAAATCTATTGAAATTTTAAATTTGTCTTCAATTACTTTTACCAGAGTTTTCTTTCAACTGAATTTCTATATTAGGTCTCCAAATGAGTGTGAGCAAGGTGGTCCTGTGGCATAAATCAGACTCACCTGTCAGTAGTGATATGAGGAAAAATAGTCGACATGGCATAATTTAGTATATTAAATATCTTTATAATAAGATTGCCAGTTCTTCAAAGTTTCCTGTGAATGATGTGGACTTCCAGTGGTGATTTTGACTAGTATCTGAATATGGTCCTCCTTGGATTCCAAGGCTGAGTTGCTCTCACAGCTGGTAAATATCAACAGAAAATATGCTGTTGATTCTGACAATAGGTTGACAATTAATTAGCTTTTTATTTCAAGACTGATGTCTCTTTAACACTGTAGCCCCATTGTCTGAGATTTCCCTTTGTTTTTCCCGACTCACCCACTTCTCTTTTCAAATAGCTGCATCTCTCTCTCTCTCTCTGTGTCTCTCGCTGACAACAAAACCACTGATGCACATTATAATATTTCTCTACATTTTATATGTGCTTTAAATTGCCTGAATTTGATGTTAAACATATTTTCCAATACCTTAATCTGCTAACATAGGAATAAATGTGGTGGAAAACTACCTAAACATAAAATACCACTTTGTCATTGAACAGAAAGTGTCATTTCATTTACAGACTGTAATAACACATTTAATTACTTTCAATAAAATGCTTGTTTCTTCATTTTACCTTATGCTACTTCTACTAGTTTATAACATTCCTGTCTCTCTCTCTCATTTTCTGAATCTTTTTCCTTTTACTTTTCCTCAGATTCCCTGTCCTTGTCCCATCTTCCAATCTTTCCCTCCATTAACTCTATTTTCCCTCTCTCTTTTTCTCCCCAGTTTATCCTTGTTCTTCTCCTCCACTCCCCTTTGCCCCCTCCCCCGCATGCTGAAGGGCCTTCAGCCCCTGACTACTAGACAACACTCCCCATGAGCAAAGACCATCATAGGGACATAGTACTGATTTTGGCATATCACATTATGAGTCAAGTTTATGATAATATACAATGCCAAAATCCTTAAGTGAATGCTGTTTGGTATTAGTTCTGCTCCTGATGTATCTCAACTAGCAATTGCACATCTTTTTAGAGGGATTAACAATCCCTCAAAAATGGGTAGCAGTTAAAATGGGTGATGTTAGGACCATAATTCATGCGGACAAAGAAACAGGCAGTTTTTGCATAGAGCAAAGGCAACATCCCGACCACTGAACTTTACGAAGTCAAAATTGGCCTAACCCAAATATTCTATCTTGAAATAATTCAAGCTTAAAAAAGATATATATTTAGATAGTTTTCTGATATAGTGGTGGAATCCTGCAAGGTGCCTATTTAAATCAATGGAAGCTGAAGGATCTGAGCTTCTAGTATGGGTGACTATGCAAATGAGACACTCTGACTATTCTAATTCCTGTACCCAACCTTTGAGCATGCCAAGTGTGAGCTAGATAACTGCAGAAGCCTGAACAGACTCAGATCTATCTAAATGATTATGCAGTTAATAAGGTATGTGTCTTCATTCCAAACAACCAGATTCAAAATACTTGCTAAACTTTACACCTCCTCTTGCTATGAGATTTCTTGTGCCCTTCAGCCCTTAACCTCCCTGTAATGTTCTCCCCTTGCCCCAAGATTTCTCCCTTTTTACCCCCCAAATTTCTCCACTTCCTATCCCCTCCCCAGTTCAGCCTGTCAGCAAGGCTATCCCCATGCCAGGACTGCAACTGCCATTCGCACATGTAATGTACTCTGCACTACCACCTCCCAACCTGCCAAATTGTTGGAGAAACTCCATAACTTATGGGTTTACCTGGCTCTCAAATAGGTCTGCCTGCAGGGTTGCCCCATTGGATTGGTTATTCTTCCTTATATTCCAGCTTCCTGGGGAAGGACAGGCAATCAGAGCTTCTCCCTGTGCTGTGTGACAGTCAGATCCATCAGCACATGCAGCAGCTAGTACTCTTTCCCTTCTCACTGCTAAAAAGTTGGAGCACTGCTGTAGGAGAAGCAGCTTCTGCCATCTCTGCAACTCCTCATCTTCTCTGTCTCCAGGCCTAGAAGGGGGGAAAGATCTTCAAAGTCCTGTCCCCTTTCCTACAACCCTGGCTTCTCAAAGGTAACTGGAGCAGGGATCCTATGAACTGTTGGAGGTCAGGGGTGGAAGAAGAGAATGAAATTTTAGCTTGCAGGGTGAAGAGGGAGAAACATACTGAAATGCTGAAAAAGAAAGCAGTTAGAGAAGGAAAAAACTAACAAAATGCTGGGATCTCTCTATTTGTCTCATATGCCCAGTCCCCCTTTCACTCTCTCCTTCTTCATTATCTGTCTTTATATACATTCATGTAAACTTTGTGCATTTATGCAAATATGTCACCTATGGGATTTTGTGTTCTGGAGGTTGGCAGATATGCCTAATTCCTGGTACAAAAGATGAAATAGTAATCTCAGTGCACAGCTTAAATAACATGTCCATTTTCCATTTCCTCATGCAAGATTGCTGTTTCTGCATGGGGTGGAAACTACATAATCACACAAACAGTCTCTAGAGTGTTTCTGGCACTACTAGCTGGAGCACAAATGGTGGGTCACAGGAAAAACTTTGAGAGCTCTGTGAAGGATTCAAGTAATCTGCTAAAGTATACATGCCTATAGAAATATTGTTTTAAAGTTACATGAGTGAAATTTGAGGTTGGATGGGTTTATGGCTTACATCAGATGTTATGCCAATTCTGAAAAAAAAAGGCATGGTATGAATTCATTGCAAATTGCTTGGCAGGAATTTTCTTGTTGACATTAAACTAGTTAAATAATTAGGTGAATTATTTTGTACTGTAGATTAGGGATTGGCAGGCTGATAGCTAAACTAGCCTAGCTAGAGAAGTAGTCATCTGATATTCACAGCATCCCTTAGCAATTATAGCACATTAGCCATCAAACTGAAGGGATCAGATTTTTTATAATGTGTAAGATGACATCTGGCATCAATGCTTGCTCAGTTCGGGGCCTCTCCTAGCCGAACACAGTCAATTACACCAAATTATGCTGTTTAGTTTGGAGTACAGGGATTAAACTGGGCCTCCAAAACTTATTTACATTAAAAACAGAGCATGAACTCATACTGAAATCATGTTTAAAAAACTGTGTGCTTCTCTTATGTTGCTACTATTTCAATAAAATGTCAAGTGTTATTTAGTAAAACAATTTTACTCTGAACCTATAATGCATATAAATATTGAATGTTGTGAATTTATGAATATCCTCAGTGTGGTGCAAAGATTCACATTCAGAAGGTTTAAGTAATGCAATAAACACTGCTACATGCTGTACTGCTGTGTTGTCAAGACTGTAACTAATGAAACCATGTTGAAAAGAATCCTCAAAAACTGATTTAGATTTTGTCAATAGAACGTTCATAAAGGCAAGCTTCATGAACTAATAAAGCAATTCAGTGGATGTGTGAAATACGGCATTACCTACTAAATGAAAAAATAAGTGCCTGAGCTATTTGTGACAGTGTGTTTGGTGTCATTGTCTGAAAAATTTGTTATGAAATGTGAAAGGATTAAAAATGATCATTACTTAGGCTAGGATTAGTAATAAATAAGCAGAAGCTTTTTGCTAAAGCCCTAGGTGAACAATGGCTCTAGAAAATGAAACACTGGCAAACTGCCCATCTCCTCTGGGAAAAGACGAAAGAGGCAGCAGTTTCTCTTTGTAAGCAATCAGAACACAGAGTGTGAGCTTCTTCCTGATGCATTAAGAACATCTCAACGGGGTACATGGTATTTTGTGAAGTACACCAATTTAAGCAACACCTAAATTCACAGAGAAACATACAGATATTGCACAATGGTTTGCCTGGGTTTTGGATGCTGCATGCATATTCCTAAAATTGCTCTCTTTCTCGCTAGCTTTTTTTTTTAATTTCCTTTACAAAAATGCTTCTTACAGGAATGAGAGGAGTGAAATGTGACAGCATAGTTTAAAAGTTTATTTTGCTTACATATGTGTGGCTTTGGTTTATTTTGGTGGTGGTGTTTTGTTTTTGTTTTGTGTTTTGTTTGCTTGTTTGTTTTTGTAATTTTGTAAATCACTGGAACCAGGAATATTCTGCAACAAAGGAGACACAAGCAACAAAATTTCCTGGTGTATCTTTTGGAACAGATGTTTGGACAATTCTGAATACTCATCCACCTGTGGGAATATGTTAAAGATTGTTTTAAAAAATTGGAGCGTTCAGCAGTCTGTTCACTAGGAACTTTTAACTGAACATCATATTTTATTCTGGGAAAATACACAGGGACTTGTGATTATCATGGGTTACTTTTTGGAAAAAATGTTTCTATAAAATTATTTATTTGAATTTTTTAGGATATAGCCACCGATTTTTTGGTGTGTGGCATGTGCAAAGATGACCAATAAAGTATATAAAGCACTCGGATACATCAATACAAACTGCCTAGTTATTCTAGAAAGTGTTAATGTTTTCTTAGGGAACTCAGCCTTCTAGTCAAAAACACATAAAGTACATACATGAGCACTACTCCCTTGTTCTAGTACAGTAAAAACTATATAAGGTCATGGAAGACATGTAACAAAAGGTTTTGATGCTTATACTTTATCATCTCATGCTGATGTTCAAATAACTGCTCTGTTATTACTCAAGGCAAGTCATTGGGTCCACAGTCTGAGTCTTTGTCTTCCCAGGCCAAGAAGCTGAAGACCCATTTCAGTCCTCAAAGGCTGAAGTATTGATGCAAAAGCTAATCATTCATTATTAACTGCTTTATAGTGTCAGAGCCAGGATGGGAGATCCTGTTAAAAAGCAGAGCTAGTGGAATGGGATCAGTGGGATACTGTAATCAGGATGAGAGGAAACTAATGAATGGACCTCCAGATGGTGATGAAAAAAAGATGACTACCAATGGAGCTGCTATACAAGCAACCAGAGGGAAGCCTAAAGCATTTCAGCCTGAGTTTGGCCAAATGCTTGGAGGTTGGAAAGATGTTTTCAGCCATACAGTGAGTTAGAAGACAAAATTTGAAAACTTTCGGGATAAGTTTTATAAAAATGTTTCACATAATATAAACCATAACAACCCCTCTCACTCTCATCCCCCACCGCCAACATGACACATGTTAAAACAAAGTTGGTAGTTTTGCAAATGATGACATTTAGAGCACACAGGACTCAGATGTCTGATGACATTTAGAGCACACGAGGAGTCCTAGAGATTCCACTGGAGCTCAATTTCATCTCGGATGTCCCTCTGACAAAAACCAGATTATAATTTACAAAACTAAGGCCCCCATGTGTTGGCAGTGGATAGGGCCTTCAAGTGGGTTCAGCATACTCTTGAAGGCCCGTTACACTTCATAATTCATTTGTGAAGGCAATTAAACTTAACAAAATTAAGGCCACTTTAATCTGAATAAGGGTGTTCACATAGGGGTTTAATACAGTTTAATCCACTCACACCTTTATTTAATTCAGATTAAGGTCCCTGGATGTCCCAAGCCCATTCCTCACAAAATCCAATTGAAATGGAGTCCTCCTATTGACTTCAGTGATCTTTGGATTAGGTTCCTAAACTCTAAATACTTCAGCAAGTGGCTTTTATTTTATGTCCTTGCCTGGCACCAATGTTTTGGTGTGGTAGTCTGGTTTCACTCCTTAGGGTCCAGGCCCAGGTTTTTCTCAATTGAAGGGTCTCTCAAGACGATCTGTTGCAATCTCTTGCCAGTTGCTCTTCTGATATGATGAAAGTTATGTGTGTGTGTGTGTGTGTGTGTGTGTGTGTATACACACACACACATATATATATGTATATGTGTGTATATATATATATATATATTCCCTTGTTTTTACTCCTGTTGGTTTCCTCATTCATAGGGCCATACCAATTTCACAGTAGTGAAAAATACGACATGGACGGTGAAATAAGCCTTTCCCTGTGAAATCCAATGTCCCCTTGTTCCTAGGAGCGCCCCAGCAAAGGGGGTTCCTAGCTCTGGCTGGACTGGGGAGGGACAAGACCTGCCCATCCCCTGCTCAGCCACTCGGGGTTGGGGAGACCAGACCTACCTCCAGGTGCCTCTGCCTGCTGCAGGCTGCTCTGGGACTGTGCAGCAACTCCAGAGGTTCCTGCAGCTGGAGGAGGCTTGTGGAGTTAGATACAATCTTTCCTGTGCTACTGGGAGCGCCCCAGGAAAGGGGGCTCCTAGTCCAGGCTGGGATGGGGCAGGACAGGATTTGCTCTTTCCCTGCAGGGCCACTCTTTGGTATCTCTCCCAGCTTCAGATAGCTCCACACCCACTCCTCTCCGCTGTTTCCAGCTCTGAAGGCACCACAGAAATGAGAGTGGCAATCCCATGATCCCCCTACAACAAGTTTGTGACACCCCCCACAAACACCTTTTCAGTTGGGACCCCCACGGTTACAATGCTGTGAAATTTCAGAATTAAACCTCTGAAAATGTGAAATTTAAATTAATTGGAGATATACCAATCTCCTAGAACTGGAAGGGACCTTGAAAGGTCATTGAGTCCAGCCCCCTGCCTTCACTAGCAGGACCAATTTTTGCCCCAGATCCCTAAGTGGCCTTCTTGAGGATTGAACTCACAACCCTGGATTGAGCAGGCCAATGCTCAAACCACTGAGCTATCCCTCCCCCAATTACCAATTTTCAACTCCTATGGCCTTGAAATTGACCATAATGGACCGTGAATTTGGTAGAGTCCTATTCATTCATCCTGTTGGTTGGAAATATAGCCCTGTATGGGATAAATTATAGCCAGCATATCATTAACGTAATAGGCTCATATGAGAAAGAGGCCCTTTACTCAGCTGTAAACCCCAGGTCCAGAAGACTGAACTCTCTGCTGCTTCTGTAGGAGAGAAGGGGTATATCCAGCTTTGGCCAGCTTAATTTACATATATGTTTACACATGAGTCCACCTACTGAGTTTTGTGGCTTTTGTTGGAGTTTTATATTTTGATCTGTAAATGTGATAATTATTTATTATTATACTCATGAAAGGGCATCGAAATTGGGCCAAATATGTCCTGGAGTGAGTGGGTCACTCTGAATGATTAGGTAATTGGCTTTGGTTTGGTAACAAAACTCAAGTTTAGTAGGGAAGAGAGGGATAAGGGGTTTATTTTTTAGGTGGTAGGAGATCTATCCCGATAAGCAGTATTTCTCTCTGATATGCTTCTTTTAGGCTGTGTTCCCCGGCTGGCAATTATGCAGCCCTGTGTAAAGTGAGCTTGTGGGAGTGGATTGGACCTGTCTGGTGGTGGTAGCAAGCTGACTTGACAGTGCGGCTGGCCTATTTCATAGGTGGTGGCAGCAGTGAGATGACTTTGCAGTGTCCACACCCAACAGGTCAGGATGAGGAGGGTATCACAGCACTGAGCCACGTGGAATTCTTCTGTCTCTATTTGACCAGACCAGCAGAGGTCAGCCGCCCCTTCACACCTCCTGACTACCACTGAATATAGTTGGATCTGGGAGTGGGGTTTCAGGTAGGTGGTATTTGGGGAAGGACTAAGAGTTCTCGACTACCCCTTATGTTTTGATTACAAACTTGAGGCTGCTCTAAACTAAGGCAGCCACTTGCAGTCTCCAAGTGACTGTCCATGAGCTGAGAATAGCCAAAGTATAAGAGTGCTCTGGGCATACCTGTGCCTACTCTAATGCTCCCTACTTTAGGCTGTTGGGTTCAGAGCTAGCTATACTGGTTCTGGATAAACTGAGAATTCCCTTGCGCAAAATGGAGTTCTCACATAGGCGATCTAACCAGTTTCTGGGCCCTTTGGATTGCCTGAGTGACACAAAGAGGCCAGAATGTAACTAGGTTATGGACTTGCTGTGAAATAGTCTTCCCCAGAAGTAACATTTGTATTAAAACAGGTGCTTATATGCACTCTGACACACAACAGGTGTAACTCTTTCTGCAACTCACCAAAATGGTAGAGCTGCATTTACTACCAGATATTTGCAATTTTCTAAAGGAAAATTCTGTGGTCACCTTCAATTATGCTTGAGAAAATCTATTGAGTTGCAAAATGCCTTTGATGATTTGGATTAAAAGGAGAACACATCACAGAACTGGAGAACCCTTGGGAAGATAATTAGGTATTGCTTATTGTCCATGCTTGATTCAAACAGAGTTGTGAATTTTTAATGGAGAAGAGTAATGTCTATTTTTGACATTTTAGTCTATATTTTGTGTGATGGGTTGGACCCCTTGGGAAGCCACCTGATGTGCTGCAATACCACTGAGTCTACGTGTTCTGCCAGCATGAGCCCCCTTTAACCTGTCTTGCTGAGCCAGGCTCTTAAAACCTCTTCTAACACACACACAGGCAGGGCCACATCCAGCTGCAGATCTGCTCTGGGAAGACTCAGCTTAAGGGACTTGCTCCAGCACTCAATGTCCACCTCCCTTGGAGTACAGACCGAAAGATATATTATATTCACCTCGTCCTTCCATGTGGAGGAGGGTATGCACAGTTTATTGCTTCCCCCAGTTAGAAATCACATAAACTGGGTTGTATTATAAACCGGAAATAAATGTATTAACTATAACAGGTGTATTTTAAATAGTTAGGGAAATAGCAGACAGAAGAAGGCAGATTACTAAGAAAATAAAACAAAGCATGCAAATTAAGCTTAATGCACTAAAACAACTGGTTACATGTGAGTTCTCACCCTAAATGTGGTTCTAATAATCTTCTTCATGGGCCAGATGCCTGTCCAGCCTGGGCTCATTTCTTTCCCCCTGTTCAGTTTTAGTTGTTTCCAGCAGTCATATTGGGTAGGGTAGCAGGGGAGAACTGACAACCAGGATTACCTCACGCCCCACCCTTAAATAGGATTTGCATAAGGTGAGAGTCCTTTGTTTCCTAGTTTGACCCCCCACTAGCTTCTCATGGAAAAGTACAGAATTCAAGATATGTTCCAGTGTCAGGTGACATGGTTACATGCCTCTGTAGGGCCCTTGTAGCCATTTTTCACAGCCTGATCCACACCTTCACAGGAAGACTAAGATCTGTTACAGTCCATTGTCCTTGCTGGCTTTTCCATTGTTGTACCTGAAGTATTGGCAGTGGGCATCACCCAAAGTAACATAGTTGAAATACAGATACATAGTCGATATTCCTAATGTCAGATACAGAAATGATACATGCATACAAATAGGATAATCACAGTCAGTAAATCATAACCTTTCCAATGATATCTCACATGAGCCATCTTGCATGAAGTATCTGTTATGTTATATTAATATCATAAGCATATTTTCATAATGAATATGGAATGACATGTCACATTTGGATTTTAATTCTTTCAGTGGTGTTAAGTATGTGTTGTGTGTGTGATTTTTACATCTGCCACTCTGTACACACTGTACTTATATCTACTACAGATAGAAATCTGTTTTGGGCAGAAATCTAACAATGTAAAAGGAAAGTGCTGAATTACTATTGCACGAGCTGTCATTTAAGTGATAGATGGTAAACTGGAATTTTGCCATGCAAATTAGTTAATGCTCAAACGAAGAGAGTGTTTAACTATTCAGATGAGATCTCACTCTTGATTAGTTGTTTCAGCTTATATCTCCAGCGAAGAAACAGCTAGCATTCAACTGGAGCTGACAACTAGAACTCCATGTAACCATCAACTATATTCACTTAGTGACATCTCAGTAGATCAAATGATGCTTGAACAGCACTGATATGTAGCTATCAGCTGCAAACAGTCATAGATGCTGATTTCTTTGGGCAAAACAGTGTGATAGCTGTGCTAGTCTAAGTTGATACAGACTACTGCAGAAATTAAAAAAAATAAAAATGTCTTTCCTTTTATGGCAAGCACATGCACATTTAATATACAAAGACATTGTGTTCTATATTATAGAGGGAGTGGGTAGTGACCTCTCTATATAGGATAACTACCGCACCTGAGTTACAATTGATGTAACTCAATTGATAAAAATCTTAATTTTTTTCTTCTTGCTTGTGATCCTTTGGAAAATGTTGGCAGCCTGCCACAAACAGTTTAAAGAGCCAGGCCCATACTGCCACCAAAGCAGCAGCAGAACCTAGTGCACTGGGAACTCCTGGGAGTTACCAAAGTACCTGTAGGAGGTGGGGATGGAGAGGACTCCCTGACTGCAGTATCCCGTACCCACTCTGGGGGCAACACATAGGGTAGAAACCACCCACCTTCCTGAGGTGGGGAAGAAAGAGAGCCATACCTCGCTCCCCATTGCCCCTAACCTGTTCCCAGCAACTGGCCTCAGTGACTCACCCCTCTACACTGAGTTGATAGCTGGCAGTAGGAAAAGAGGAGGTTAATACAGTTATAGCCCTCTACAGCTAATCTTGTTAGTATTTTAGCTCAAGTGATACAGTCTGTGTTGAAAATTCAAGGTACTAACTGTGGTGATTCATGGTGGCAGATGAGAGATCAGGGAATGTGACAATTGTACACAATAGAATTTATTTTTACTCCTTTTCCTTAAAAAACACCCCAAGAGATTATATACAAAAAACTATAGTAAAAGAAGATTTAAGTTGCAAAATCAAGCATTTAATTCTGCTCCCTGTGCATAATGATAGTAATTAATTTCATGGTTATATGGGCTTTTTTTCCATGGACCCCTGCTTCTTGCAGCACAGAGGATGGATGCACCAGGGGCACAAACCATTAATGTTGTTCAAGCGACCATACATGTGCCTAACTTTTACACTGAAACATTAATAATACATTAAAATAATGTAATTTTTTATTATAGGTGGGACTGGAAACTCTATCTACACAACACTTCCTGTTATAAGAATCTGTTTTCAGTTACTTATAAATAATGGTTTGGACTCGCATGCTATGTGTGTCTGCCCCAGGTTAAAATGTCTGTAGCAAATTTCAGCCAAAACAATTCAGCCTTTTCCTAGAAGGGAGCTAGGGGAAATACATGATTTTGCCCATGTTAAAGAATTCTGCTGACCTTTTCTTTGAATAGTGCTAGCATTCTATGCTTTAAAGGAAGAACTTGAAATTTGGCAGAGGGGTGGCCTTTGTCTCAGGGATGCTTCAAATACATTAGAAGGAAGAGGAAGACCTAGGACCAATGAGGAAGGAAAGACAATATCAGAAAACACAGCAATGACCAGTTTTCACCAAAAAGAACAACTAACATAGTCAACATCAGTGTAATTACAGTAAGATATGATGCTAAAGAGCAAGTTAAGAATAACTTAGACAAGTTAGATGTCTTCAGCTGGTCAGGGCCTGATCAAAAAATACATTTTAGAATACTTCTGGAATTGGCTAAAGAGATCTCTAAGCCATTAGTGATTATCTTTGAGAACTCATGGAGGACAGGAGAGATACCAGAGGACTGGGAACAGGCAAATATAGTACTTATCTATAAAAAGGGGAACAAGGACAAGCCAGGGAATTACAGACCAGTCATCTTAACTTCAGTACTTGGAAAGATAATGGAACAAATAATCAAACAATTTGTAAGCACCTAAAAGATAATAAGGTGATAAGTAACTGTCAACATGGATTTGTCAAGAACAAATTTTGTCAAACCAATCTGCTATCCTTCTTTAACACAGAAACAAACTTGATGGATGAGGGGAAGCATTAGATGTGATATATCTTGACTTTAGAAGGGCTTTTGACATTGACTCATAAAATCTTCTCATAAGCAAACTAGGGAAAATATAGCCTAGATGACCCTACTATAAGGTGGATGCACAACAGGTTGGAAAAGCATACTCAAAGTAGTTATCACTGATTCACAGTCAAGCTGGAAATGCATATTGTGTGGGGTTCCTCAAGGATCTGACCTGAGTCCAGTTCAATTCATCAGCTTCTTAAATTATTTGGATAATAGTATAGAGTATATAGTATAAAGTTTGTGGACATGTGGGAGAGGTTTCAAGCACTTTGGAGGACAGGATTAGAATTCAAAATTATCTTGATGAAATACTGTAGAGAAATGGTCTGACATGAATAGGATGAAGTTCAGTAAGGACAAATGCAAAGTACTGCACTTAGGAAGGGATAGTCAACAGCACAAATATAAAATAGGAAATGACTGTTGAAAAGGATTTGGGGTTAAAGAGGATCACAAACTGAATATGAGTCAACAATGTAGTAGTGTTGCAAAAAAAAGCAAACATCATTCTGGGATGTATTAGCAGGAGTGTAGTAATTAAGACACGAGAAGTATTTCTTCCACTCTAGTCAGCACTGATAAGACTTCAGTTGAAGTATTGTGTCTAGTTCTGGGCACCACCCTTTGGGGGAAAATGCGACAAATTGGAGAAAGTCTAGAGAGGAGCAACAGAAATGACTACAGTTCTAGAAAACTTGACCTAGGAGGAAAGATTGGATAAAAATTGGGTTTGTTTAGTCTGGAGAAGAGAAGACTGAGGGGAAGCATGATGACAGTCTTTAAGTTCATGAAATGTTGTTAGAAAGAAGTGGGTGATAAATTGTTCTTCTTATGCAGTGAGGAGAGGACAATTAATGGGCTTAAATTGCAGCAAGAGAGATTTAGGTTAGACTTTAGGAAAAAATTCCTAACTGTCAGAGTGATTAAACTCTGGAATAAATTGTCTAGGGTGGTTGTGAAATCTCTGTCACTGGACATTTTTTAAGAATAGGTTAGACAAACACCTGCCAGTGAAGGTCTAGATAGTACTTAGTCCTGCTTCAGTGCAGGGACAGACATAGATGACCTATCACCGTTCCTTCCAATCCTACATTTTGATAGTTCTGTGATGTGTCTGTTGCTGTCCCTATGAAAATCCAACCAAATTTAGCCATATTATATGAATTTGAAAAATGTCAGTGCTCAGTAGATACTTCCTTAGGGTTTAATAGATAAAAAATCTATGAAGATTCCATCCTCATCGAGCATGTGCAAGCCTCTCATAACTCCTAGTGCTAATCAGACTGTCCATGTACCATCTCTGCAGAGTGTCTGAGCATGCTGTAGTCCAGGGCTATAATGGGCAAGCCAGACTTTCCTTGTAACGGCTGCTCTGGGTTAGCATGGGGTCAGACACTGGAAGTGAGAGCAGGGAGCCTGTTGCTCCTGTGCTGTCAGTGAACCCCCTGCTGGCACCCAGGCAGAGAGGAGGATTTAAATGCAGGAGGACAAAAGCCAGATTAAGTGGGAGGAAAAGGAGTAGGGATGCCACAAGGTAGGGGAGAGGGAAGTCAGATCTTACGGGGAGCTGGGAAATGAGGGGAAAACTGAGACAGGCTTGGCAAAGATAATGAGAGAAGGAGCCAATAGGATGTGTGTGTGGGGGAACTGAGGCAAGGAGCAGGACAGAGGGCATGGGGGAGACGGAGACTGGATGAGGAATCTAAGGAAGGAGACTAGGACTGGAAGCCAGTAGGGGGAGGGGAGTGGAGGGGAGGGACAGATAAGATGAGGAGCTGGGAGGAAGGAACTGGGGCTGTCTGGGCAAGGAGATTGAGACTGGGATGAGAAGCCTTAGGAGTGACGGAGAAGAGACAGGACATGGACAGGAACAAGAGGTTGGGGCAAAAGGGGTCAAACTTTATGGAAGCAGGCAGATGTGACCACTATAGCACACCCCCTTCCAGAACCTGGAATGGAACCCATAATCCTTGAGTCGCACCATTCCTCAACTCCCAGCAAAAATCTGTAAAACCCATTGGCAAAGTATGTATTTAATCCCACTCTATTATGGGTTCACATATAGGATAACAATCCACTATTGATATCAATAACTCAATTAGCTCAAGTGGCTGAAATCTGTGCAGTGGATCTAACAGTTCCAAACATACTGATGAACCACATGAATGTCAATATGATGCCACATGGTGGATTTTTTTTTTAATGGTACTCTTCTAAAAGCCAAAGAAATCACATACATACAAAACTGCATTAAAAAGGTATCACCATGGTTGCAAAATCAAGCACTCAGAAGTTAGAATATGCTAGAATTAAGGAGTTGGCTGTGCTACCTTAATTTTGGCTCCTTATGCATTGTGACAGAGTCTTTAACTACTCCATCACATGTTATTTTTTTCACTGGGTACACAGAATGGACTTACTCTGGCGATGATTTGGAGTTGTGTACTGACGGAGACTGTTGACTGTAGGACCATTTTGACTTCATGGCAGAAGTTGAAAGGTGTTTAGTGAACAAGATCGGGAATTGCAGAAGGGGAAAAGACAGTCTCCTCTTTGAACCAATTGAAAGTTGCCTTGGAGAATCGGATTCTATCCCTACCTCTACCACAGAGTTCTGATGTGATGCAAGAAAGTCACTTAAACCACACTTTTCATAGACAGTCTCTAATTATATAGTCCTCATTTGCTGGGTGCCCAACTTGATACACTGGGATCTGATTTGCAGAAATACTAAGCAATTTCAGTTGCAACTGAAGTCAATGACAGCTGTGCTTTGAATATATAAAGTGGTATAAAAGGCTAAGTATTCTGAGAAATCAAGGTTTCAAATTGGGCAACCAAAATCAATGGAAACTTTTACCTTATTCTTTCTATTCCTTAGTTTCTCATCTGTAAAATGGGAACAAGGTGTTGTTTTTAAAGGTCTTTAATGTCAGTGAAGAACTCAGATACTCTAAAGATAAGCACATTAAATTATTAACTTTCACACAGATTTTTCTATTTTTTGATCAGGGTTCTAATAGTGTGCAGTAAATGAAACTTGGGGGCCACACAATGAACAATGAAGAGAAAACAAAATATGGAATAGCTGCTCATTAAATGAGCACCCGCTATTCTGGGCAAGGGTCCTCTGGACAAAAAAATAGAATGTGATCATGTAATTAAACACTGTATCATAATGCATGCACTCAAGGGGGCAAAATCAAGATTGTACCGATAATATAAACATTGGCATTTCTGAAATTTGAGCGCTAGACTTTGCAACTTTAATGGTTTTTTAACATAGATTGTTTTGCATGTGATCTATGTTACATGTGCATAGACTATAGTATGTGACAGGGTTTATGTTCAGGTTAGCTAAAATGTGTTCTCGTATGTTTCAATAGTTATGTGCTCCTTATACAGCATTAACACTATTACATACAGATGGCATATTTTCAGCTGGTGTAAATGGACCACTGAAAGCAATGTGGTTATATAATGGTGAGACGCATTCTTATCCTTTAGGGTGTTCAGAGAATATCTTTTCTAGAGGATAATACTCAATATGCAGGGTTGGCAGCATTTAAATCTTTCTGCAGGATTTTTCTCTTTGGAATCTGATTGACAACAACAAAACATGGTAGAAGCCATCTACTGTTTTCTCATTCAGGCCCACCAGTTGTATCATTTGGGCTGCACTTGATTAGCAAGGACACAGGTTCAAGGTACTACCAATTGTCTTTGTATGTTTCTAATCATGCAGAGACTTATTTTTCTTTTATGTCCCCAGGGTTTATAACTCTTAGTGGTTATGTCCTCTGTGCCACAGATGGTGGTTCCATTGTAAGTATTGTTTTAGCACCTGCTCTTGCAAGGTTGTATGCACCTTCTGGAGGGTCAGACACACAAAGTACACTTAATATGTTTTCTCTTATATTTTCTTGCTGTGAACACAACCCTAAAACCTTCAGTCGTGTGAGTAGATCTATTGATTTCAGTGGGATTAATTGTGAGAGTAAGCATTATTTGCACAAATCAGAGTTGCAAGATTAGGCCCTATTTCTGCTGAATACTGAGGGCTGGTTTGTGGAGTTACTGTAAGCTCTGAGTAAGCAGCTGTCTGTGGATGCACTGCCCCTGGAGCAGACCAGGGTGTTGCAATGCTGTCCCTGGCTCTTCCTGCTCCAAAGGGTAAATATGCTGCATTGTCTCTTTACCTGGAGTACCTGACTTCCCCCTCTACATTGGCTCATCTGTGTTGGTTGGCACATTGGAGAGGTTCTTCTCCATCCTCCTCTGTGACCCATGATGGAGGTAGCCTGTGCAGGGCAATATGGGAACACCTTGCATGGGCACATATTGTGTGTTATAGAAACACAGAAATGCAGGGCTAGAAGGGACTGTGAGAGGTTATCTAGTCAAGCCTCCTGCACTGAGATAGGACCAAATATACTTAGACCATACCAACAGATGTTTGTCTAATCTGATCTTAAAAACCTCCAGTGAGGATGAATCCACAGCCACCTTTGCAAGCCTATTTCAGAGCTTAACTAGCCTTATGGCTAGAACATTTTTCCTAATATCCAACCTAAGTCTCTCTTGCTGTAGATTGAGCCCTTTACTTCTTGTCCTACCTTCAGTGAACATGGAAAACAACTGATCATCTTCCTCTTTCTCACAGCTTGTAATATATACAGCCTACTGTAGAGCCTCAGAGTAGACATTTACTATGCCAATGGGGTGGGTTCTTCTGTCAGTATAGGTAGCTACCTATACTGGTACCTGAAGGATGGTACCTAAATCAATAGAAGAATTCTTCTGTCTATCCAGTACTATCAACACCAGGGGTTAGATCAGCTTAACTACGTCAGTCAGGTTGTGGATTTTTCATATCCCTGAGTGATGTAGCTGGGTTGACCTAACTTTACAGGGTAGATCACTAAATATGCTGAATGCTTTTAACCTTCCCTAATAGGCCAGTAATCATTTTTGTTGCATTCCTCTGGACTCTCTGCAGTTTGTTCACATCTGCTTAAAGTGTGGTCTCCAGAACTGGACACAGTACTCTAGCTGAGGCCTCACCAGTGCTGAGTAGAGTGGGACAATTACCTCCCCTGTCTTGCTGTGACAGAGTTCAGTGAGTTAACAGGTGAGCCTGACCTCTGATCACATTGACAGCCATTAGTTTCCCTGGAGAAAGCTGATTGGAGTAAATTAAAGGTAATTAGCTAATCAGGCCAGTGGGCTGGATGAGCTAATGAGACAATTAGCCCATTAGCTCACAAATGTTAAAGAGACACAAGTAGGCAGTGTGAGGGGGAGAGGAACTGGGCTAGTATCACAGAGGCTTTGAAGAGGGAGACATCAGTTCCCCTCAGGTCCTGCATGGGGAGGAGAAAGCACAGGGATATTGTAAATAGTACTGTTGCAAAAGACTGTGATGATATTGGTGGAAGGGACTCAAATGGTACAGAGTGTACACAGCCAGTGGAGTCTGAGCTGTTTTTTTGTGGGTCTGAAAGGCAGGAGCAGAGCCTGCCCTGCTATATGTGGAGACTTGTCTCAGATCATGATTTCCCCATCTGTGGTGACTGAGGACCAGACAGGGACTGCTGGTGTGAGGATTTGGCATTAGGGTAATGGAACAGACTCTACAGTGGTTAGTGGAGCGGCAAAAAGAGATGCATAAAACCATGCCTTTGTTCCAGGAATCCTACCAGATGGAAAGTCAGTTCTTCCTTGTGTGGCAGGCCAAACAGTAGAAGAGCCTGTAAGAGTTGATGAAGGAGAAAGTGCATGTGAAGCAGCAACTGATCCAGAGTCTGATGAATCCTGTGATGGGGAACAGCAGCACGACACAGAGAGCCCAATGGGTGACCCTGATATGTCTTTATTAACTTTCTAGGGAATAGCAATGGGCGCTGGATGGGATAAGGATTGTGGGCCTTCCAGGTGGCACCCTACTTGTCATGGAAAGCCCAGGCCTCTAGTGCCCTGAGTAGGCCTGAGACGATGATGGGGTAAAGGCAGCCATTCTGGACAGGTAAGACCTTTTGGTCAATGAATATCAACAGAAATTTTGGGCTGCCAGATGTACTGGAGGGGTATGGCTCAGGGTGTTTCACAAAAACTTATTAACTGACAAGGTGACTTGCTGGCTGAGGCAAGACACCCAAAGTGTGGAGGAAATAATAGATATGATAATAAAGGAGCAATTTCTCCAGACCCTTCCTGAAAGTACACACGTTTGGGTTTGGAGGCACCAGCCAATGACCCCAGAGGAGGTGGTAAAGTTTGCAGATGCATTTGTGGATGCAGACTTTCCCAAGAATGAAGTCCAGACATTTCAGGGACTGGACTCAGGGAAGAAGAGATATGATTTTATCACACCAAGGATGATCGGGGAAGAAAAAAAGGAAAAGATGAAGGGGATTCTTTTAGGGAACCGGGGTGTGGTTACTAACAATGTAGGCATCCAAGGCATATAATGCAGGACTGCCCAGTTACATTTTGTGGGTGAAATGTGCCTAGCAGTGATGAGTGGAAAAGGGGAGCATGCCTATCATCCCTGTAAAAGTTGGGGGAGGAGGCTTCAGAGATGACTAGTAAATGCTGCTTCAGGTAGATCACCAGTCTGAAGGTATTTGGTGAATCCCAATTGGATGCTGCTAGGTAGGAACTAAAAGCTTAAGTGCGTCCATGGTGAAAGGAGAGTCTGCCTAATGACAGAGCTACCCCCCAGAGATTAAGTGGAAATGGGTAGGGATGGTGGATGAACTGGCTCATACAGTCATTATAGGAACTGACTAGAGTCCCTTTCCTTATAAGAGAAAAATGTAAGTTGTAAGTCCCCTAGGCAGGAAGTAGGGCTAACAAGAAATCAGGTAAAGGGGTTTGACATAGAAAAATCAGAAAATCCTAGACCTAAGGACAGAAGCCAAGAGGAATATAGGACCTCTCTCAGGAAGGAAAAAGGCAGCCCAGGATAAGATGTAGGGGGAAAAAGTAGCCCTAGTTTGCTGATGAAACAGTCGCAAGGAACCTTTTCACTGGAACAGCGGGAGAAGGAATCTCGGGACCAGTTTATGAAGCTGTGGGGGACCCAGAGTCCCCAGTAGAGGAAGGAAAAGGAGGGACAGCAACAGGCCCTGCCCCAAACTAATTATGGAGAGTAGGGATACAGGCTGCCCTTGGTGTGAGGACCTATGGACAGGAACGGAGTTATGGGGGTGACCACTACCTATGAAATGTGACTTCCGTGGGTGGAGAATGGGCAACCACCCTGGAGGCAAAGGTGAGCAGAAGCAGTCCAATGCCCCCTTCTACAAAAAGGACAGCATGGTAGAAGAGAAACTTGGCTGGTAGGCAATGCGGAGGAGGTGGGTGACAGATGAGCCTGCACTCTGAACACTCTGACACCCATTACATCCCCCAGGAGAAAGCTAATTGAGATAACTAAAGGTAATTAGCTAATCAGGCCTGCATGCTGGGTGAGTTAACAAGAACAACCGGCCTCTCAGCTCAAGGCTGATAAAAAGGCCTAGGAAGGAAATGCTAGGAGGAGAAGAACAAGACTAGCACAGTAGCAGCCAAACAGCCAGACCTCCCTCCCTCCCCCTGCTCCTCTCAGGTCCTGAGGAGCGGGCGAAATGCACGGGGGATATTATAAATAGCACTGCTGCAAGGGATCGTGAAGGTTTTGGTAGAGGGAACTCAAATAAATGGCTCAGCATATACACAGACAGTGGAGTCCGAGCCTGTTTGTGAGCCTGGGGCTGGAAGGCAGAACCAGAGCCCGCCTCACTACACTTACATATGACATTCCTATTTAATACACCCGAGAATGATTTTAGCCTTTTTCACAACTGCATCACATAGTTGGCTCATATTTAATTTATGATCCACGATAACCCCCAGATCCTCTTCAGCCATACTACTGCCTAGCTAGTTATTTCCCATTTTGTTGTGCGTTACGGTATTTTCATTCCTAAATGAAGCATTTTGCACTTATCTTTATTGAATTTCATTTTGTTGATTTCGGACCAATTTTCAAATTTGTTCAAGTTGTTCGGAATTTGTATCCCATCCTCCAAAATTCTAGCAATCCCTCCCAGCTTGGTATCATCCACAAATTGTATAAACGTATTCTCCACACCACTATCCAAGTCATTAATGAAAATATTGAATAGTACGGGACCCAAGACAGACCTCTGCAGGACCCCACTAGATGCATCCGCTAGACTGAGCTACCACTACACTACTATGACTATTTTTATAAACATTTTTTAAAAAATTTTTTTATAAAAATAAAAACGCGCGCCACACAAACGCCAATTAACACAAATGGTGTGTGTATCCCAGTCCGAGGCCGATTTGCTGAGCGCGTCGATTTCTGGGCTGTGGCACTTATCCTATCTCATAGTAGCTATCCCCCCCCCCCCGCCCCCCCCCGATCTTGGAACTTCAGGTTGAGGGGGGCAAAAAATGGGTCAAAAATGGTTCTGGGTAAATGTGTGGTTGTCCTCAGTCACTCCTGTTCGCCACAGAGCAAGCACGCTTTTTTTTTTTTTTTTTTTTTGCCCCTGGCAGATGCTGGCAGCATGCAGCATGGCATTTTTTTTTGTTTTTTTCACCGTCTGTGTGTATGTATACTAGATGCAGAGGCAGAGGCAGCAGCGCAGCAGCAACACACAATTTTGCTTTTTTTGCATGACAGCAGAGATGGTTACTACTCAGCCTTGCTGTGCCCATTCCTCTAAAGCCAGCCTGGTCAATCAGCCAGTGCGTTTTGTACCATATAAACATACCCAATTTTGTTTACCACAAGTGCCCTGGCCCTGCTTGCTGTGGCTGCTAGCAAAATGGATCAGCCAATCTGAGAAAAGCCCTCCTGAGAATGACTCCTTCCCAATGATCTCCTTTAAATAGTCAAAAAATATAGAGAACCACCCAGAGTGTGCTAGTGTGCCCAGAAAGCTGTCTGTGGTATATTCACTGTATGAAATTATCTTGCCCCACCTCTGGGGGTGCCTCTTTCCCAACCCTCTCTTTGATTCGCCTTTCCCCCCAGCCTTGTGTGATGAATTAATAAAGAATGATTGTATAAGACAGAATAAAGAATGGAAGAAGACACACTGACTTGTTAGTGATGCTGCTGGTGATAGTCCAGACAGGCACATAGTCCAGTCAGACAAGAGAAGCAGTGGTGTGCCCAGCAGCCAGCCCCCCCACTGCTAGTTTCAACTGAACTGAATCTTTGGGCTGATGGAGGGGGGGATGGGATGATAGCCAGCCCCTGTTGCTATGATGCCACCCATCCCCCCCCATGCCAGCCCACCATCCCATTAAAAAGGACCAGGCTGATGTCCAGGACGTCCTTTTGTCTACCAGTTCAGATTCCCATCAGCTGAAGCGATCAGCTCATCAGATTGATATGATCATCTTATTATGATGATGATGATGATTGACATCTTTCATACCCATCCTTGACCCATGCCAAGGACGGGGTTATGATGTGAGTGGTGCTGCTGCAGCCATCAGCTGCCATAAGCATAGTGTGTAATAAAGTGAAAAGAGTCAGAGGGATTGTTTTTGTTTACCTTGGGGGTGGGGGGGGGTGGGTAGGGTGGTGGTGCATGCCCTGACCCGGGCATACTGTGCCTGACCTAGAACATTTGGAGCTCCAGCCAAATGCAAAAAATTTTAATTTTAGGAGGGCTGTGGAACTGTTCAGTCCTTCAGTCCTCTCGCATCCATTTGATCATCTGTTTCTTTTTGGCTTTCCGTGCTGCGCTGCGCGCTGTCCTGCTTGAGCTTGCTGCGTTTCTCTTTTATTTTAAATTGGAAAAGGATTCTAGGAGAACGATAGGAACGGATTTGCCTGCTTTGCCTGCGATCAGCAGCCTCATCATCATCACATCTTTTTTTTTTTTTTTGATTTTTTTTTGATTTTGATTTTGGACGTGCTTGCCACGTGCTGAGCAAACAAAAAATGGAAAAATTTTCTTTTTTTTTCCTTTTTGTTTACTCACCACTGCATCCGTTGTCAGTGCGGTCCAGAGCGGCACTGGTGCACTGGTGGGTGCGGGGTAGGAGCCAATACCGCATCAGCCCGTCCATAACCCCTACTATCGATATGTTAATACCGACGATAGACTTACTCCTCCGTTAGGGAGAGAAAAACCACCGTTTTAAAAAGCCATTAAAAAAAATATATAAGGTGCTGCTAGTGTGGGAGTTTGGCGTTAAATCGGTTTTACGCTCCTAAAACCGATTTAAACGCCTAGTGTAGACCAGGCCTGACAGTGAGCCATTGGTAACTACTCTATGACTACGGTCTGTCACCCACTTTTGCACTCATCTGATCTAACCCTGAAGCTTCCTGTGGTTCACATAACAACAGGCCCGAAGTGGAACATTGGTTCACAACACTTTCTCCATATTCAGGGAAATTATGCTTCAGTTACAAATCCGGATCTGAATTGGGCAGCTTGAGGCCATCTATACATGAAAGACTTTCCCCCTAATGTATTTTAAGCTTCTGTTACCTCCCTGTAGCAGGGTGGACCCTGCTCCTACTGTGAGGGGTTTAAAAGTGGCCTGGCAGGGCTTGAGAGTGGTGGCTCTAAAAGCTGGGCTGATTGAGGAAGTGGCTGCAGGTGGAGCCATGCCCCAAACTGAACAGGGCCTTATAAGAAGGCCAGGGAAGCCAGAAGCCCAGTCAGTCTCTCTCTGCATTCAGAGGGAGAAGGGCCTGGCTGTAAGGAGCTGAGACAAAGTACCTGAGGGTGAAGCAGGGCTGGGGAAAGGCAGAGGAGCTGGGGAGCTCCAGCCTGGAAAGCCCCAGGCTGCGGCCTAGCAGTGGGCCAACAGGTACTGGGGGTTGCAGAGGGCAGCCCAGGGGTAGGCCGAGGCAGCAGGTCCAAACCCCTTTGCCTGTGATGAGTAGGCTGATACTGCAGTCTGCCCCAGAGTGTGGGGCTAGACAATGACTGGCAGTAGCCAATACTGAGGCAAGGTGGGGCTAGAGGGTGGGGGTTCCCTGAGGAGGGGAGACCCAGAGAGAAAGGGGTTACTGCCAGGGGGCAGCACCCCATGTAAGAGGGCACCGGGTCCAGGGAGGGACACGGGGGCCAGATGACAGGGGGATCACCAGCTTGCAGAGGGCGCTCTGTGCTGGAACAGAGCTAATTCCCAGAGTCACCAGCAGGAGGCGCCGCAGGGGTGAGTCAACCCATCTACACTCCCTCAGTGAAATCATAATGATGCCAGATTTCCAACAGCACAATCATTTTCATAGCAACAGTGTGGTGTCACAAAACACAGGATTATAACTTCATTGTACTGTAAGCTCAGCAGAAGGGAGATAATAGACTCTGAGGAACAAAGCTCAAATATGTCATAAAATTAAAGAAAATACAGAAAAATACTGATCAAATAAACTTTCTATTTGTATAAACGATTACTAGAGGACGGCCCTAAGATGCTCTGCTAATAGTTCCTCTGTAAACACAATAGATCATAATCGATTATATAGAAAGCTGAACAGAACCTATTTCATGAAAGGATTTAGTCTTTTCATGAAAGGCTTTGAAATGTGCAACTTCCTGCAGTGCAATCTTGTGCAGTGACATTCCTATCACACAATGAAAAAAGGGTTCAGTTTAGCTGCGGAAACCTTGTTTCCAACTTTACTTAGGTGTGTGCTAGATTTTCAGGGTTATACCTGCGTTAGGTGCCTCAAAATAGGATTAAAGCAGATCTGTAAGTTAAAAAACTTGATTTTCAACAGAGACCCCCTCTAACTGTAATTTACCTATGTGTTTGTACAAGGTGTAGCTCAATGGTCCCTGATCTTGACTGGGACCTTTGTGAGTTACCACAATACAAGTTAATAATAAGTATTATTATTGTGGTTTGTTATGATATTTAGGGCAAGAGTCTAATACTCTTACTCGCATTGAATAATACCATATTCAACAATGACTTTCTACAAATCCCATTGAAGTCTCTATGTCTACACTAGATCTTTTTTCGGTCGGGGTATGAAAAAGCACCCCCCTAACCGACATAAGTTTCACCAACAAATGTGCCAGTAAGGACAGTGCTATGTCACTTGGAGATGCTCTCCCAGTGACGTAACTACTGTCGTTCATTGGGGGTGGTTTAATTATGCCAACGAGAAAGCTTTCTCCCGTCAGCATAGAGCGGCTACACGGGAGACCTTACAGTGGCACAGCTGTGTCGCTGTAAGCTCTGTAGTATAAACATAGGAGTGAGAGCCTAGGGGCTAAGGGAGATAGCCTTTTGTAGGGCTTTGCATCTCTTCTCAAGGCCTGTCTTGCACCACAGACCTGCTTTAAAGCCCATGGAAGAGAATGGAAAGTCTTCTATTGACTTTAGAGACTTTGGATTGGGCCCCCATGTCCCTTCTTCCTGCTGCACAGATGTAGTAGGTAAGGGCTGAGACCAGCATGAGTAAGCTTAGCTCAGCCTGGTGAGCAGTGCTGCTCCAGTAGCCTGATTGTTCACTGGAGTGGTGGTAAGAGGCATGCTCCTGAGGAAACCCAAGAATCAGCTGTGCATCACCCAGTGCAAAACGAGGCTCCAAATACGGACCTATTTATCACCCTATGTTGGACCCAGGTGTTTCTCATCCTTTTATTCAGAAACTAGTGCAACACTCACTGGCTGCATCAAAATGGTTCTTTTTTTAGTTGTAAGGTGCTACAATTTTTTCTGCATGATTTTAAATATTTTTATCTGCTTTTTTCATATCTCTTTGCTTTTAAAAAGTGATTTAAAGTTACATATTATCAGATTATGTGATATGGACATAAAGCCAGCCTGACCATTCTATGATGCATTTATCATACACCTAATTCCATGGTTTTAAGAAGTGTCAGAATTATCTGCCCTCGGTTTTTCATTGTGACACTTCAAAGGGCTGAGAAACCCAGCTGATTCAGTCCTCCAAGTCCTGTGTGGAAGCAAACCAGCATAATGGCTCTGTGCTACCTTCCTGCATAACCCCCGTCCCAACATAAGGGCTTTAGAGCAGAGTTGACCCAGGAAAAGGGGATGTGAACATAGTGCATTGCATTCCAGCTATTCCTAGCTGCTGGAATAACCCTTTAGAGCCAATGGAGGAGCCAGCAAGCAAGTCAAAACAGCCTTGAGTCTGATTTAACAGACATTGTGGACCAGGTTGTCTTGGGCATGAAATTACCTTTACCATTTCTCTCCAGCTATGTTTCTGTGCTGAGTATAGTTCAGCCAAAATGGAGAATCAGATTCTCAGCATCTCTAACATTCTCCAATCAGCCACACTGGCTGCTGCAGCTCTAGGGAATAGCAGACCTAAGAAGTGAATGCTATTTTATTTCCTTGATCTCTGTACACTGTTTCTTTGACTTCCTTTAGTTGCTGCATTCTAAATGGGGCACTGTCAAACTGAAATTCATTGTAACGGAGTACAAGGACTCTCCCTAGCCTGGACTGTATAGGGTTGATGCAGCAGCCAATTATCCCTGCCTATTAGAGGGAGCAGAGGAAATATTAGAGGACCTGCCCAGGGGGAGGGAGGGGGAGTTTGAGTTCTGTACATAGGTCTATGTGGAGACTGTTGGTTATAGGTGTGGTCTTTGTTTTTCTACTACCTGTTTTGTTCTTTTTGGGCTCTTTATAAGTCCTCATAAAGGTGGGGCTAAGAAGAAGGGACCACAACTGATTGAAAGCTGACTGACTGTATTTTGCGGACTAGGAAATCAGTGGCGTCACCCCCATTTGTATTTAAGGACATGTCTTTATGTGTGTTCTTAATACCACCGTAGAGTTTTCAAATCAAAAGTATATTCAAAATCTAATTCACCCCCTTTACTTTTGACACTTTTCTCTCATGTTGGACATACAGTAGACTAGTAAGTTTCCCTTTTCTTGAATCTAGTCATTGCTTCCTCAATTTCCCTTTTGTCATGGCATACACTGGCAAAATACTGTAAACTTAGGGTTGCTAACAGCACAAGAGAATGTCAATCATATTTGGAAAAACAATGAAGAGTCCTTGTGGCACCTTAGAGACTAATAAATTTATTTGGGCATAAGCTTTCAGATGCATGAAGCAGAACATAGAGTAGGGAGGTATAAATACACAGCATATGAAAAGATGGGAGTTGCCTTACCAAGCGGGGGGAAGGGGTGTCAGTGCTAACGAGCCAATTCAGTTAAGTTGGAAGTGGGCTATTCTCAACAGTTGACAAGAAGGAGTGAAAATCACTTTTGTAATGCTAAAGAGACCAATGTAAACAAGGTGGCCCATTTCAAACAGTTGACAAGAAGGTGTGCGTATTTAGCAAAGGGAATTTAGTTTTTGTAAAAACAACAAGGAGTACTTGTGGCACCTTAGAGACTAACAAATTATTTAGTTTTTGTAGTGACTCATCCATTCCCAGTCTTTATTCAGGCCTAATTTAATGGTGTCCAGTTTGCAAATTAATTCCAGTTCTGCAGTTTCTTGTTGGAGTCTGTTTTTGAAGTTTTTTTGTTGAAGAACTACCACTTTTAAGTCTGTTATTGAGTGACCAGAGAGATTGAAGTGTTCTCCTATCAGATTTTGAATGTTATAATTCCTGATTTGTGTCCATTTATTCTTTTGCATAGACTGTCCGGTTTGGTCAATCTATGTGGCAGAGAGACATTGTGCCACATGATGGAATTGGTAGATGTGCAGGTGAATGAGCCCCTGATGGTGTGGTTGAGGTGGTTAGGTCCTATGATGGTGTCCCTTGAATAGATATGCAGACAGAGTTGGCACTGGGGTTTGTTGCAGAGTTTGGTTCCTGGGTTAATGTTTTTGTTGTGTGGTGTGTAGTTGCTGCTGGGTATTTGCTTCAGGTTGGGGGTCTGTCTGTAAGCAAGGACTGGCCTGTCTGCCAAGGTCTGTGAGAGTGAGGGATTGTCCTTCAGGATAGTTTGTAGATCCTTGATGATGCGCTGGAGAGGTTTTAGTTGGGGGGGCTGTAGGTGACAGCTAGTGGTGTTCTGTTACTTTCTTTGTTGGGCCTGTCTTGTAGTAGGTGACTTCTGGGTACCGTTCTGGCTCTGTCAATCTATTTCTTCACTTCACCAGGTGCGTATTGTAGTTTTAAGAACACTTGATAGAGATCCTGCAGGTGGTTGTCTCTGTCTGAGGGATTGGAGCAAATGTGGTTGTATCTTAGAGCTTGGCTGTAGACAATGGATCATGTGATGTGGTCTGGATTAAAGCTGGAGGCATGTAGGTAAGTATAGCAGTCGGTAGATTTCTGGTATAGGGTGGTGTTTGTGTGACCATTGCTTATTAGCACTGTAATGTCTAGGAAGTGGATCTCTTGTGTGGGCTGGTCCAGGCTGAGGTTGATGGTGGGATGGAAATTGTTGAAATCCTGGTGGGATTCCTCAAGGGCCTCCTTCCCATGGATCCACATGATGAAGATGTCATCAATGTAGCGCAAGTAGAGTAGGAGTGTTAGGGGACAAGAGCTGAGGAAGCATTGTTCTAAGTCAGCCATAAAGATGTCAGCATACTGTGAGGCCATGTGGGTACCCATAGCAGTCCCGCTGACTTGAAGGTATACATTGTCCCCAAATATGAAATAGTTGTAGCTGAGGACAAAGTCACAAAGTTCAGCCACCAAGTTTGCTGGGTTTCTTACTTGTTTAGACAGCCACTGTGTTTATACTGGAATTTTTTTATTCATGGAAACATTTCTGGTAGTACTAAATGTTGTAAATGAAACCTTAGCTGGGGGCCAAATCTGACTTGGCATTATCTCCTTAGGTGGTCTAGGCAATTTATTTAAGGCTTGTTCTGCTATTTTTGCTTTTAGAGCAGTTTCCTTTATTAATAGGCACTGCATTTTTCCATTTTATCTTGTATTTCGTGTGAGGATGTAGAGTTGTGATCTATTGTCACTAGACATTACTTCAAATTTTCTCATTACGGCAAGACATTAAGTTGCCAGGATATGATTTACTTTAGTAAGTGGCTTTGTGTCATCGACATTTGAGAGTTTCTGTGAGTTATTTAAATTTCCATTTTCCTGGCAGTCTTTCTCTTTTAAAACAAAGAAAGAACTGGATGCTGGAATTGAATACCATACTGAAAGCATTAGGAATATGAAATTGCCCTGTTAGGCAAACACAACAGCAGCACATAACACCACATGAGACCAAAGCAACCACCTGGAAAAGGAGGAGAGGAGAGCTCAGGTTTATTGGCACAGACTGAAAATATTTTGTCAACATAACATTTGACTGCAGAGACAAGGACACAAAAGTGATAAATGAAAAGATGCAAATATAATCATAGTCTAGAATATAAAATGTTTGTTTTACTCTTTCAGGCATTTGACATCTGATCCTGCTTTCATTGAAGTCAATAGCAAAACTGCCACTGACTGAATGGCAGCTGGACCATGCCATTAAACAGTTTGAGAAATATAACTATAGAAGAATGCAAGAAAACAATGTGTTCCCAAGGACACATGGAGTATATATATTGGCAGATACTGGGTAAATCAAGACTGCTGTTGTTATCTACTGTTCAGTGTGTATTGTGTCCCTTTCTAGGGGCTGGTCCAAAGATACTCACTACAGCAATCCTTTAAATTGCTTACTCCTTTAGCATGGAGGGTCATACTTTAGCATGAGGTGACAAGTTCAATCCCCAGTGAAGACCAGTGAGAGTGGTTGTTAATGTGACAATGCATTGAAATACTGTGAGGGACAGTGAAATGGTTTAGATTACCTGGAGGGAATCGAGTAAATGATGTTTGTTTTTCTGAGATTATGTGGTGCCATGAAACACAGCCACACAAAACCAATGGAGTTTGGCATTTTATCTCTGCACTGATCAAATTTTTGTGAGAAAATGAAAAAAAAATTTTCAGATCTATTTTTTCCACTTAAACTCAAATCTGAGCATGTCCTAAATCGGTTCTTCCCTCCTCAAGTTCATTGTGGTTCATTGTGGGTGTAGCAGTAGCAGTCCTTCCCCAGCCAGTCAAGAAGATATTTCTGAACACCTTCCTGGTCACTGCAAATGCAGGGCCCAGTTGGCTTCACAAAACAGTAGGGCTGGGTGCTTTGGAATTTCTCTCTCCAAGCTCCCTCTGGGGCTTCCCTGCCCTCACCACCATATCATCATGGAGAGAAGCTCAGTGACTTCAACCAACAGATCAGGTAGAAAGGAATCAGCAGCAGTGGTGGCTCAAGTCAGTGGTGAGGTCTGGGTGCTGGAGTTGTGTATTGTTAGATGGAGTTTACTGAGTAGGCTAGGGCTATCCACAACTGGGACAAGGCTGGTGGAACTTACATTCCACTCACATGTGACTGGCATGAGCTCTCAGTGTCCTACTGAGGGGTCCAGATCAGGAGAATACTGGAGGGGTGGGCACATACCACAACCAGGCCAGTGGACATTTAATGTTCTGTGATTACTGAGATGCTGGGAACATTGGCACTAGCCTTATCAAAATTTTGTCAAAATGGTGAGGAAGTGCTGCTTTTCAGGGCCACTTTCACAGACGATTTCTTCGGGACTTTTTGGATGTGGGATCTTGTATCATGCTAGGACCCTGTTACTAGTTAGCAATGCACATTTTTGCACTTATTTATTTTAAATACTTACTCTTCTGAAGAATTTAACACCAAACTTAAAAATTCAGTTGTTGTCATTATCTGTGCAAGGGATAACTTAAATTCTGACTAGAGTTTTTTGGGTATTTTAAAAAAACAACATATAACATGAGTGTCCTAGAATGCGGTGGCCCCCCAACTCTTCTCTGACAACCTTTTCTAGATGTAATTTGTTTTCTGATGTCACAGATGCATCATGAAGTTTAACAGAGTCTTCCACTTCTATTTTACATCCTACTGGCACAGTAGTAATTTACTCTAAGGGAAAACTGTTTTCATAGCTAATCCCCACATTTTTTGGCACTGTAAAATATGTATATAATTTCTAATTTAATTACCAATAGGTACTCAGTGTTTCTTTTCACACTGCACAATATGAGATGCTGTGAATGCATCTGGAATAATGAATGGCATTATTATTTTTCAGTGAAAAGACTTGTCCAATTGTTTTCTATCCTATCTCCTCTATGCATGGTATTTTATCAGATGTTGGGATATTTAAAACAGAGGCCCTACATATGCAGAATAACAATTTCAATGTCATTAGTATGGGTTTTCACAACTTATATTCTTTTAAAATATTGTGGCATTTTGATTTCTTGGAAACATTTAGTTGGAATTAGCTTTTTCAGAGTACAGAGTAAAAATCAATTACTAACTTTCTTTTTTAGCTGGAGGGAACAAAATCCAAGAAAGTTAGTGCATATTTTTGAAGTTTTCCCTCAAAGACTTTCTTCACATCGAATAGAAATATGTATGCAGAGATATATTACCTACAGGCTTATTAGAAAACCCTGACTGTGCAGTAAAGATGCAGCTGCTAGCAATTCACCACCGAACTTTCCTTAAATTCTATTGGTGGATCATTTTAAAAGCCAACATTTTAGCAGCAGATGTAAAATTGCCTGCATTTACATGCCACAGTTATTTATATATATATTTAACCGCATAAAGCATATAGTTTTATTTATGCAACTATTGATCCCCCTATTTTTTTTCCTCTAAAATTGCATGAAATTACAGTCTGTGGTCCAGGAAAGTTGTGCTTTGCTCTTGTGATGCTCTTGTGATCCACTCATATGGGCCCCTGTACCTGTGCAGAACCCGATTCACTGCAGCAAGACTGCATGTGGGTAAAAACGTCTGCCCACACAGTACAAATTGCAGAATTAAAATACATAGGTCCTGATTCAGCAAAGGAACCTAAGCAGATGCTTAAGACCATCCATATTCACCATTCCCACTGACTTTAATGAGAGTTAAGCACATCCTTAAATTTAAACATATACTAATGTGCTTGTTGAATAGGGATGGACTTAAGAAGTTCCTTAAAGTTAAATGAATTTACATCCTTTCCTGAATTAGAGCCTAATTTTGTTGTTTTTTTAAAAATGATTTTTAATATCTTATAACATCCTTTTTGTTTGCCTCTAGCTGAAATTGATAAAACCTTTGATTTTTAAAGTTTCAATAAATGTTTCTTAATGTCTCTGCCTGTATTTCTCATTTATTCTGTATTTATTCTTTGGAAAAATGATTTATGATCAGCTGTAGTGAAAACTCATGACAGATTTCCCAACAATTTTTTTTTTATGTGCTGAACTGACAGAAGGACTGTGCTGCTCAGCCAGTTGAAAGTAATTTGGAAAAATCTCATTCTTTTACCTGCAATGGGCCTGGGTCTCTGACTGCAGTGGCAGCCTCTGCAAACAATGAGCTGCGTGCCATTTTGAATGATTTTGGGAAACAAATTGTCTAGGGATGAAAATCTTGGACATAGTTTTGTCTAGAGCAATAAGTTTGGTTCCTGTACTAGCCCTTGCTCATTTAGTACTGTCACACAGTAAGGCTGAAAAGTGCCTGTAATTATATGGTGAATTTTCTCTCTCCTTTATATGTGATATATACTGTGCAGGCAGATGTAAACAGGCTGCAGAGAGCTGCTGTGATATAGCCCTTCATCGAGACCTGAAGAGAACCATCTGATGATGGGGCAAGAGAATATTCTTATTGTATGTGGCCACTCAGATTTTTATCTCAGTTCTTTAAAAAAAAAAAACACCCTAATTATCTTTGGATTAAACACATTCACTATAGACCACAATTTACTAGAAAAATCTACTCCCAACTTAATTCCTGTGATTAATCCTTTATGGGCTTTCTTTTGTTAGTCAATACAATGGACTAATGATTATTAATACCACCTGGGAGAGGGAGATTATATAACACTAGAGCTGCATGATGTCCATACACTGTATGTATGTTGGTCTTCCATGCAGCTAGCAAAAATAATAATAATAATAATTAATGGAATACTACTACTTGTTAGAGCCATTAACTGATTCTTTAAAATAACAATAAAAAACAAGTACTTCATCCTTGTCCAGTTCTATTGACAGAACCAGGTAAGTATAGTATATGGCACACTACTTCTATTGACCCTTATACAAATTCAGCTTCTTCAAATGCTATCATGTTTTCTGTTTTTAATATTAATTTGCTAGACTGTGTATACTGAAGAGGAATCACTTATTTCTTATTTTGGAAATAAGTGATACCTAGACAAGTCTACAGCAGTGGAGTACATTGGGCAACAAACATATTTATTATAGTGGCACAGCAGCATCACTAAAATTAAGGTTGCATCAAGACACCTAGTTAAGGATTACTTTTCTATGTCCAACATGCTTAGTTGGAGTTCTTTGAAATCTGGTATGCATCAGGGTGGTACATTTAGTGAATCAAATTTGGAATCATTTGAACCAGGGCTTATGGAGATAAGCCTGGAAAAAATAAGTATTTTAAAATAAGTGTATGGATTTTTTTTTTGCGCACTAGAGATCAAAGTATTGCTAGAATGAAGGTAAAAATGGTTTCGGTAGGTTGAGTTTTACCCACAGTAGAGTGTGTGACTAAGACTGGCTCCAGACTGAGAATGGTATTTTAGAAAATGTACGGTATATTTTTACACTGCACATGCTCCAAAACAGGAAAAAAGGCTAGAGAGTTTCTATTTGCAATAGAATTATCTAAGGAGAAGTTAATCACAAGCCATCATCTAAGACAAAAGGAGGTTTGGACTGAGAGGCTGCTACAATTTGTGACTCATAGATGGCAGTTTTATTTTGGAAGAAAGTATTCCAAGCTTTTTTGGGGGGAAAAGAGGCCTGTGAATGCTCTCTGGGAGGGGAGGGCTTTTAGGGTGTGGAGGAGTGAGAGAATCAGGGGTTGGGGCTGCAGTGAGGAGTGGAGGGAATATAGGGAAGGGCATGGATAGTAGGGGAGGTGAGAGATGTTGGCGGCTCAGGTGAGGGAGGCATGGCATCCCCTTCTCTGCCATTGGTTCTCAACCCCACAGCTCTGCCATTGGACCCAAGTCTTTCTGCACCCCCCAGCTCTGCCTGTGCACCGCATGAAAGCTATTAATAAAGTGTAAGAAGTATGTTAATTGGGAAATTGGAGGGTTCATGGCAAATGCATACTGTATGGCATAGAAACATTACAATTTTCAGATATGGGGTATGTCTATTGGACAAGGGTCAGAGGCACTTTCTCTCAAACATAAAACTGTCAATATTTTGGAACAGAAACTGTCTGTGATTTCTCTTGCTTGCTGGCTCTGCCACACTCTCCACCCTCCAACCATTGTGAAACCCAACCAGGTACACATTGTACTGTAACATAATTGTCCTTCGCTCCAGACACCATGTGAGAGTTGGTCTAGAGAAGATGGTAAGTAATGGCAATAGAAATACTTGTATACCAGTGAGTGAAGACTTAAGGAAGATGTGTTCCCTGCATATGGCAGTAATGGTGGGGCTGGGTACAGTAATGGGAAAGGACCAGGTTGGACAGATGAATGCATTAAATGGGTCAGGGGCATGGTTGGGCAAGTGTGTGGAAGCAGGGCTGATGGGGCACAGAGGGTGTGTGTATTGAAGGGGTGGTGGCTGGCTCAGTATGCTAATTGTGGGACATAACAAGTACAACTGCCTTAATGACTAACTTCTATGAACAATGTAACTTTTCCTGTTTAAAAAATACTAGAAAATTCAATGTCAAAACACTATGGTAAGAGTTAAGGTGAGAGGTATGTTGTCCTCTTGCAAAATGTTGAGGTGAGCAAAATTGAAACTTCTAAAAACCAGGAAGTGCAGAGTTAAGGTTGCATGTGTAACCATAACTCTGCTCTTTCAGAAATGCCCTGATACCACCTACCTTTACTCTGCCAATTCTGCAGTTCCTGAAACATTCAAACTCTTCACCTCCTTTTACAACCCATTCATTCTCACCCACCTCCTCGCCTGGTTTTGCTTTTGCAGCTTCTGGTTCTGCGCTGAAAAAAGGCGCGAAACAATTGTCTGCCGTTGCTCTGACAGAAGGAGGGATGACTGATGACATGGCTTACAGGGAATTAAAATCAACAATAGGGGTGGCTTTGCATCAAGGAGAAACACAAACAACTGTCACACAGAATGGCCCCCTCAAGGATTGAACTCAAAACCCTGGGTTTAGCAGGCCGTTGATTTCACAAAACAAATCAGGTCAATTTCTTGTTTTGATCCACTCCATCTTTCTTTTACATCTTAGGCTGGCAGCAGACGGTGCAGTACGACTGCTAGCCATCGTCATCTCCGGGGTGCTCGGCAGAAGATGCTGCATTATGATTGCTAGCCATCATCATCTCCTGGCTGCTCACCAGAAGACAGTGCAGTACGACTGCTAGCCATTGTCTTCTCCTGGGTGCTCGGCAGAAGATGGGAATGACCTGGCTGAGTCACTCCCATGTCTGCCCAGGTGCCCCTGACCGACCTCACCGTGGTCGGCTAAAAGAGCACCCAGGAGTACAACGACGATGGCTACCAATTGTAATGCACCGTCTGTTGCCAAAAGGCAATGAGCTGCTGCTGTGTAGCAATGCAGTCCCACATCTGCCAGCACCCAGGAGACGTACGGTGACGGTCAGCTGTGCGGGCTCCATGCTTGTCGTGGTATAGTGTGACGTTATTGATATAATCTGGGACCATATAGAACATGGTTGCAACCAAGGTCCTGTAGTGGCCCCAAATCTTATGTAAAGGGGGTCATATAAGGTGTCTAAGACCAGGTTATGGGTTGCTGGTTATAATTATGCTGTCTATATGTATATATCATTTTGTAGGTGAAGTTATAAGTATTGGCTCTATACTGTCTGTATTTCAAATTTGTGCTGTGCTTCTGGGAAACATCCCAGACAAGTTGATGTTAGCTCTGCCTAGCCTGCTTGATGGCCCATTAAGGACCATCAGCTATACAATTGGCCCATTGAGAGAAGGCAGATACACCTTGTAACTCAGCAAAGTATGCAGGGACTTGTCCCTGTGACTCCAGACTCCCTTTTGCTGTAATTTTCCACAGTAAGGACAAAGAGGTTCTTACACCTGGAAAAGCCGATATAAGGCTGATGCCTCATCTCCATCTTGTCTTCAATCCTGCTTCTTACCTCTGGAGGGACTTTGCTACAAACTGAAGCTCTAAACAAAGGACTGTTGACCCATCCTAGCTGTGGATGTACTCCAGAGACTTGATTTGAACCTGCAGTTTACTCCATCACTGCTACAAGCCTGAACTAAGAACTTTGCCATTACTGTATGTAATTGATTCCATTTAACCAATTCTAACTCTCATCTCTATCTTTTCCTCTTATGAATAAACCTTTAGATTTTAGATTCTAAAGGATGGGCAACAGCATGATTTGTGGGTAAGATCTGATGTGTATATTGACCTGGGTCTGGGGCTTGATTCTTTGGGATCGAGAGAATTGTTTTCTTTTATTTGGGTGTTGGTTTTCATAACCATTCATCCCCAGGATGAGTGGGACTGGTGGTGATACTGGGAGACTGGAGTGTCTAAGGAAATTGCTTGTGTGACTCGTGGTTAGCCAGTGGGGTGAAACCAAAGTCCTCTTTGTCTGGCTGGTTTGGTTCGCTTTAGAGGTGGAAAAACCCCAGCCTAGGGCTGTAACTGCCCTGTTTTAAGCGATTTGTCCTGAATTGGCACTCTCAGTTGGGTCCCGCCAGAACAGCATCATCACATATGGTGTCTACTCAGGTAACCCAGGAAAAAAGGCGTGAAACGATTGTCTGCCGTTGCTTTCATGGAGGGAAGAAGGGAGAGGGGTGCCTGACGACATGTACCCAGAACCACCCGCGACACTATTTTTGCCCCATCAGGCATTGGGATCTCAACCCAGAATTCCAATGGGCAGCGGAGACTGTGGGAACTATGGGATAGCTACCCACAGCTACCCACAGTTCAGTGCTCTGGAAGTCAACGCTAGACTCGGTTCTGTGGACACATTCCGCCGGCTTAATGCACTTAGAGCATTTTTTGTGGGGACACACACAATCGACTGTATAAAAAAGATTTCTAAAAAACCCGTCTTCTATAAATTTGACCTAATTTCATAGTGTAGAGATACCCAGAGACTTGGTGGGATAACTCACATGACTGGAGTACTGTCATAGATGGATATAAACTGTTCAGGAAGGACAGACAGGGCAGAAAAGGTGGGGGAGTTGCATTGTATGTAAGAGAGCAGTATGACTGCTCAGAGCTCCAGTATGAAACTGCAGAAAAACCTGAGAGTCTCTGGATTAAGTTTAGAAGTGTGAGTGAAAAGGGGGATGTCATGGTGGGAGTCTGTTATAGACAACCTGATCAGGGGGATGAGGTGGATGAGGCTTTCTTCCAGGAAGTTTTTGGAAAGTGTAGGGGACAATTTCCTGGTGGAAGTGCTGGAGGAACCAACTAGGGGTAGAGCTCTTCTTGACCTGTTGTTCCCAAACAGGGACGAATTAGTAGGGGAAGCGAAAGTGTATGGGAACCTGGGAGGCAGTGACCATGAGATGGCCGAGTTTGGGATCCTGACACAAGGAAGAAAGGAGAGCAGCAAAATATGGACCCTGGACTTCAGAAAGGCAGACTTTGACTCCTTCAGGGAACTGATGGGCAGGATTCTCTGGGAGAATAACATGAGGGGGAAAGGAGTCCAGGAGAGATACCTGTATTTTAAAGAATCCTTACTGAGGTTGCAGGAACAAACCATCCTGATGTGTAGAAAGAATAGTAAATATGGCAGGCGACCAGCTTGGCTTAACAGTGAAATCCTTGCTGTTCTTAAACACAAAAAGGAAGCTTACAAGAAGTGGAAGATTGGACAAATGACCAGGGAGGAGTATAAAAATATTGCTCAGGCATGCAGGAGTGAAATTAGAAAGGCCAAATCACACTCTGAGTTGCTGCTAGCAAGAGATGTTAAGAGTAACAAGTAGGGTTTCTTCAGGTATGTTAGCAACAAGAAAAAAGTCAAGGAAAGTGTGGGCCCCTTACTGAATGAGGGAGGCAACCTAGTGACAGAGAATGTGAAAAAAGCTAATCTACTCAATGCTTTTTTTGCCTCTGTTTTCATGAACAAGGTCAGCTCTCAGACTACTGCAGTGGGCAGCACAGCATGGGGAGGAGGTGACCAGACATCTGTGGAGAAAGAAGTGGTTCAGGACTATTTAGAAAAGCTGGATGAACACAAGTCCATAGGGCTAAATGAGTTGGTGGATGTGATTGCAGAGCCATTGGCCCATATCTTTGAAAACTCATGGTGATCGGGGTGGGGTCCCAGATGACTGGAAAAAGGCTAATGTAGTGCCCATCTTTAAAAAAAGGAAGAAGGAGGATCCGGGGAACTACAGGCCAGTCGGTCTCACCTCAGTCCCTGGAAAAATCATGGAGCAGGTCCTCAAGGAATCAATTCTGAAGCACTCAGAGGAGAGGAAAGTGATCAGGAACAGTCAGCATGGATTCACCAAGGGCAAGTCATGCCTGACTAATCTAATTGCCTTCTATGACGAGATAACTGGCTCTGTAGATGAGGGAAAGCAGTGGATGTGTTATTCCTTGGCTTTAGCAAAGCTCTTGATATGGTATTCTTGCTGGCAAGTTAAAGAAGTATGGGCTGGATGAATGGACTATAAGGTGGATGGAAAGCTGGCTAGATCGTCAGGCTCAACGGGTAGTGATCAATGGCTCCATCTCTAGTCCATCATGGGGCCGTTTTTGTTCAATTATCTTCATTAATGATCTGGAGGATGGCATGGACGGCGCCCTCAGCAAGTTTGCAGATGACTAAACTGGGAGGAGTGGTAGATATGCTGGAGGGTAGGGATAGGATACAGAGGGACCTAGACAAATTAGAGGATTGGGCCAAAAGAAATCTGATGAGGTTCAACAAGGACAAGTGCAGAGTCCTGCACTTAGGACGGAAGAATCCCATGCACTGCTACAGACTAGGGACCGAGTGGCTAGGCAGCAGCTCTGCAGAAAAAGATCTAGGGGTTACAGTGGATGAGAAGCTGGATATGAGTCAACAGTGTGCATTTTGGGCTGTATAAGTAAGGGCATTGCCAGCAAATTGAAGGACGTGATCATTCCCCTCTATTCGACATTGGTGAGGGCTCATCTGGAGTACTGTGTCCAGTTTGGGGCCCCACACTACAAGAAGGATGTGGAAAAATTGGAAAGAGTCCAGCGGAGGGCAACAAAAATGATTAAGGGGCTGGAGCACATGACTTATGAGGAAAGGCTGAGGGAACTGGGATTGTTTAGTCTGCAGAAGAGAAGAATGAGGGGGGATTTGATAGCTGCTTTCAACTACCTGAAAGGGGGTTCCAAAGAGGATGGATCTAGACCGTTTTCAGTGGTACCAAATGAAAGAACAAGGAGTAATGGTCTCAAGTTGCAGTGTGGGAGGTTTAGGTTGGATATTAGGGAAAACTTTTTCACTAGGAGGGTGATGAAGCACTGGAATGGGTTACCTAGGGAGGTGGTGGAATCTCCTTCCTTAGAGGTTTTTAAGGTCAGGCTTGACAAAGCCCTGGCTGGGATGATTTAGTTGGGGATTGGTCCTGCTTTGAGCAGGGGGTTGGACTAGATGACCTCCTGAGGTCCCTTCCAACCCTGATATTCTATATTCTATGATTCTATGATCTTTAAAATAGATTGTGACCTTTGTGGGTACAGACACCCTGTCTTCCTATGCATTTGTCAGTACCTAGCACAATGGGACCTTGATCTTGATTATAACCTCTGGGCACAATTGTATCATAAATTAATAATAATAATGAATATATAAATACAAAAAGTCACGGAGGTGCATGTTAAGGAACAATCATCCACAGAAAACTTTGAAGTAGATTTTTGCCTTAGAGTCTGAAATCGACAAGAACTCAGAGAAGACTTCCAAAGATTGAGGTGATTGATGTGTCTCCTTTCTTTGGATAACCTGTCACACTTTGAAAAATAAGCAGTATGATTGCTAATTAAGGCCTCAGTTCTGCAAAACACTTAGCACATGCTTATCCTAAGCACTTGCTTAAATCCATTGAAGCCAATATGATTTAAGCATATGCGTAAAGTTAAGCACGTACTTAAGTATTTGCTGAACAGAAATAGACTGCTGATTCAGGGCCTAATTACCATAAAAAGAGGAGCCACAATCATCTGATGTATTATTACAGGTATATCCCAGTGTTATAGATGTTATTTCTTATATACCACAATTGAACACTCTGCCAATCCCATCCTATGTAGTCTTACTCTGTGCTTGTTTGGACCTGACATTAGTATATTGAAAGAATTTGTGAACAAATGCATAAGAGTGGAAAGACAGAGTATTTAAATGTTTTTGTGTAGTGTGGGGGAACAATTTCCACATTTCTGGGTTATGATTGGCAGAAAGTGATCTCATGATATTTCAGACTTTAAAAACTATGTATTTTGCATGCTTTAATGTACTTTCAAAATAATTTTATTATTCTCTTGCTGTGTGCAAAACACTTAAAGTTATTACTTTTGGTTATGACTCTTTAAATAGTCATTTTTTAGCCTTAAAGAATCAGTCCAGCAGATGTTCTGCCAAAAACATGAATAAAAATTAGTTTGGGATCTGATCTAGCAGCATGAACACTGATATTTAGCATACAGTAGTTAATGTGATTGTGTGCTATTAATGGAAGTGAGCAGTTCCAGTCTCTGATAATATTAATAGATATCTAGTCCTTCAAAGAGTCTACAAATAGATTTGATACTCCTTTCTGATATTTACTAAACACTTCACATGAATTTATGTTCTTGTGTTTAGGTGACTCACTAACGAAGAAGGCAGAGAGTTAGCTTCTGACTCAGACTGTACACCCATGCAAAGGAGTACTAAAAAGACATATGATCACCTCCTTACACACCTATGTATTCATTTGCTTACTCCTTCACTGGAACAGGCAGTGAATTGATGGAGTCTTGGTTCCACGCATTCCGCTCAGAAGAGCTAAGCCAGTGTTTGGGGCTGCAGAGAGTATATGGCAGCAGAAAACACACACACACACACACACACACACACACACACACACACACACACACACACAAAAGCAAGGAGAAAATGTTTTTGGAGTCACAATGCCATCCAGGGCTCCTCCTGGGTTGGTGCAGCTTATGTACCCACATTTTCTCAAGCCGGGCCTTACATCAGAATCTAGTTCATCGAAAGTAAACCAGAGGGTAGGTTTCTCCCGAAGCATTAATAGAGTTCTTCCTTTTCATTTGCAAAAGGGATAACAGAAAGTAGAATAATACTTTTGATACTCCTCCCCTAATTGTCCCTGTTTCAGCAAGTTCTCAGAATTTCCTTGCCATGAGTAGATGGGGAGCAACTTAACGAGCACAAAACCAGACCAAGTTATTTTCATTCTGATACTGAAAATGCAAGGAACTCTTTCCATTAAAAAATCAAAACACAACAATAAAAAAGCCCTTAAAAGTGCAAATCCTATTGTATTAACACTTTAATTATTGACCCAAAATATAGCCCAAGTTTGCTAAAAGCTTTGCAAATCTTTCAGCTACACTAGGCCTCATATCAACAGATTCTGGGTTGCCTTATGCTTTGGGTTAGTAATCATGTGAAACTTAGTGGTTTTCATGGTTTTGAGTTAAAAAATCCAAACAGACAGAACTGATTATTGATTAGTTGATCTTCCCTTTTTAGAAACTGATTTTTTTCATTTGGATTCTCTTGAACCTGAAATGCTGAGTGAAAGTCACATGGTACAAATCCATCTCAACCAAAATCAAGGAGGAAAAATCTTTTGAATAGAAATGCTGACTTTTGCACAGCTCTCCTTAAAGTCCATTTTCCAATTAAAGTTGATATCCAGAGCCTGAGGCAAACACAAAAGAAAAATTGGAAAGCAGGCATAATCAATGTTTGTTCTCTTTCTCACAGTGGTCCATCATTTTAAAAATTGAATATATGCTGTAATTGGCAATTGCATCTCATGTGTCTACAGACTTGAAATTATGAAGTTGTTTAGGTCTCATCATACTTTCATTTTTGCTCTTTATTCTTACTGTGTAATGATGCATATAGTGTGGCAATGTTCAATGCTGATGGATTCATCTTTAAAAGGGTGGTATAATATTATGATAACACAAAGTGTTTTTTTATGACAACCAAGGTGTGAAATCATGATGTTAAAGATTATATTTAATGTTTCTTTTGTAAGAACTGCCCATCAGACCCTCTTTCATAAAGAGGGGTAGAGAAAGTAAAGGAAAAACAGGAGGGATAAAAATATCTTTTACCTCTTTACATTGCCTGCTAGTTCACCTCTACCTTTTGTTCAGAAGTGACTAAGGTACATGTATAAATCATGTATTTGGAGCTCCATTTCCATAATTCTTTTAGGACATTTCTTTTGTTCCTGTGCTCAGGAGTGGATTTTTGCTTGGTTGGTTGGTTCTGGTTTTTTTGGTAGATGATATTCTCTAGGAATATGGGAGGCTTTCTAATCATCTTTAAATCTTAATGTAGTATCCTTTCATTCCATGGGTGAATAGTAAAGATGATGGTTCAGAGACACACCATCACTAATGTTATGTGTTCCAGACACATCGTATTTGTATTATCACTTAGCTGAGATTGGGACCCCATTGTTCTACACTATGCAAACACATAGTATAAGTCAGTCCCTGCCCAAAAGAGTTTGCCATCTAAATAGACAAGGGAGAAAAATGGGGCAAGATCTGTCACCTCTCTGTACCTAGGTCACACTGCAGGTCTCCTGATGCTCTGTTCCCTATCGACTAAACCACACAGCCTCCCATAACACATTCCGCACATCTCACTGGAAATTTGCACTGGTAGATTTCAGTTGGATAGTGATGAAAAGTATCAATACGTTGCCTGAATGGTTTGACCTACTGCACATTTCTCTTGTTCTTGGAAATGTAATCTAATGTTGTAATCAAACATGTTAAATAGCTGATATGAGTAACAGATTGTGGAGAATTAAGCTGTTGTTTGGTACAATGCTTTTTAGACAAAGTTTTGAAACAAAATAAAGTTACATTGAAGAACAGAGCCAGAGTAAAATAAGTAGTGGCATTCCAAAGAGTGCTGAATTTGGAGCACATAACAAGTGGGATTTCATAGAATCATAGAATCATAGAATTCAAGATCAGAAGGGACCATTATGATCATCTAGTCTGACCTCCTGCAAGATGCAGGCCACATAAGCCGATCCACCCACTCCTTAAGCAAGCGACCCCTGCCCCATGCTTTGGAGGAAGGCGAAAAACCTTGGTGGTTGGTGTTCCTGAATAATTGCTCCCAGAGGGCTCATATCTCTGAATTCAGATAGAACATGTGCCAAAAATGATCTACCAATCACTAGATTCATGCTTAGAGCTGTTGTAGATATTCAACACCACCCCTCTCTGCCTTCTGAAAAAGTTTCTGCTATATTCATCATTCTGTGAAAAACTTTCATAATAAATCTCCAAACCAAGCAAAACTTGACTGGCTTAAAGTGCCAGCACAAACCTGAACTCAGGCTACATTTGTATGTATCCAAAATTCCAGGGGTCTGAACCCTTGCAATCTCAAACAAACAAACTTTATGAATCCCACTGTGAATTAAAAACGTCCATATTTCTCACACCACCTATGAATCATAGAAGATTAGGGTTGGAAGAGACCTCAGGAGCTCAACTAGTCCAACCCCCTGTTCAAAACTGGGTCAGTTCTGTAAAAATTATATAAAGTAGCTCTACTGACTTCAGTGGAAGGTGTGTTTTACACCAGCTGGGTTTCTGGTCCACAATTCTTCTGAAACTTATAAGAGATTCGATATTTTCAGTCTTCTATTGCAACCATCTTGGACTTTTCTTAAGGTACCTCCCTCCGCCCATAAACACACACACCAATTTCAGAATGTTTAGAAACTTTGGCTGTAAATTGGCCTCTGATCAGTTCTGAAGCCTGCAAGATGTTTGGGTGGGTTACAGAGGTCATGTTTACATCTTTGAAGATGCCTCTGGGCACTATGAATGAGTAAACACAGCGTCAGAAAACAATTATAATATAAACTGCATTTTTAACAAGAGATTAATTATTTTTGCTTTCTTCATAGACTTTGCATATGTGGATTTTTGTTCTATGTTTAGAACATCCTTTACCTCCTTCATGAATGCTTGGTTTTGTACTCTAGCTTGGTCTTTTTGTTTTCTTTTTAACAGAATAGCCAGGGGTGTGTTTCTGTTGACAGTGCTTGAGTGCTTGCCCACCATGACTGGTCACCAGCATTCTGGACTCCCATAGGAAAGTCTGAGCCATCTGTGCCTAGCCTTGTGGTTCAATGATTTTAAGCTAACCCTGGTGGTTGGTTGGTTGTTTTCTGCTACATACAGTTTTCTGTTTATTATGGAATGTATGCTGGAGAGTCTGACACTGGAATTTGGCACATGCCTTTGGGTTAACTTGGCCAAAGTGATTTATAGCTATTTTTTCATAGCTAGCATCCGGTAGAGTAAAATGCTGTCTAAATCAAATCCCATTAGGGGAACATTATATGGTAACTTTAGGGCTCATCTACGCTAGAGACATGATTGAGCTGGGATAGTGGAAGGTGATTACACTATGGTTGTCCACGTGGTTGCCCGTAACAACATAATTAGGAAGCAGGAATTTGATATTTATTTTTCATTGTCATTCTGGTTTCCTGAGTTTTCAAAGATGGAGAGAATTTTTAATAAACAGTGCAGAATAATCACTCTCAATAGAGTGATGCATCCATCATGCATCCGACGAAGTGGGTATTCACCCATGAAAGCTCATGCTCCAATACGTCTGTTAGTCTATAAGGTGCCACAGGACTCTTTGCTACTCTCAATAGAAGCAGACCAAATTCTGGACCAGATTCTGATATTATCACTCATAATGATTAGCACCTTACTTCTCAAGTAGTCCCATTGCAATCAACTCATGGAGTAAAGAGCTATTCTACCTGAGAAAGCAAATCATTATCTATTTGGATTTGAAACTTCCAGCTATAATGGCACCTCTCATACTGTGGGATTGACTGCATTGATTTGAATCTGCAATTCCAGGTGGGGAAGAAGAAGTAGGGAGCAAAAATGTACTATCTAACTGGAAAACTACAGTATGCGGCTGACTCTTTAAAAAAAAAAAGAAAAGAAAAGAAAAAAAAGAGTGGCCAAGATTGTATCCATATTTTTCACTTTCACTCTCCATTGCCTACATTCTGAAAAGACATTCCGTGTATTCATGGATTTCCTTTCTCCTGCAACACATAGAGACTGATTCTAGCCCCTCTTCTGGCAGCTGGAATGCCAACTTGTCTGCTTACCGGGGGATTCTCCTTTCATAATGGTACTCCTTGGATTAAGATTTACAGCTAGCTCCACTCCTACAACCTCAGTGTTAGGGATTTTACCAGAACATATGTGAGCTCTGACTATCCCTGACTACTCTGGGCCTATAGGTAAACCAAGCTTAAGTAACCATCTTTGGTTCTTCACCAAGTGCAAGCTGGCTTTGCCTAAGAACCTGGCCAGTAATGTTCATCTGGTACGTTAGACTTGGTCATGTCTGAGTTTTATTACATTGGTAATAAATGGTTATGATCCCAACTACTTTGACCCCTCTAATTTACTACTCAACACAAAGCTTTGTAATTTACCATTTTCAGACATATAGGCTTTTTGTAACAATGAAACTTCTGGTTTACACAAACAGAAGAAAGGGTAGAAACATTAGGACAGGATGTAAACAGTTTAACAACAAAAACAGTGTATGAAACAGGAAGAAAATCTCACCGGTAATCTCCCTCCCCTTCCGTTACTCCCTCAAACTTAACTGATCAACTATACAGGTTATATTCAGCCATTGCCACTAGTATGGGGATGTTTACTTGCATATAATGTGTAAACTATATAAATATTTAGAAGGAAAATATATAGAAATGTAGTATCTAAAAGGCTAAAATACATATTCTTATTAAGAAGGTCTTGTATGTCCCCAGTATGTTACGTGGATGTCTTTTAGGAAAGATTTTCCCTGTTTAAAAAATAAAAACTTATGATTTACCACTGTAGGCCCCACTTAGGAAAGCACTTGAGCATGTGCTGAACTGTAAGCACATGTTTAAGTGCCAGCCTGAGTAGGGATATTTTCCTGCATCGCAGAGCTTTATGTAATGTATATTTCCAGGACTATATTAAATAGAAAAACTCCAATGGGGAAAGAATACAAGTGATTCTAAATAATATGATTTATGGCAGTTATTCCCACACTGTGGTCCATGAAGTCATCAGTAGTTCACAGAGTGGAACGGTTAGAGCAGGGGATTGTGGTGTTGGGCAGTAGGTTGGTTTCTCTCTCTTTTTTTTCCCCTTTACTCCTCCTCCCACCCCCCATGTCTGGCATGTGCGCTCTCTCTCTCTGTCAAAGTGATCCAAGAATAAGAAAGAGCATTAACATGGATGGGTTATATATGTGTGGCATTCACATTAAATTGTGGCTGATGCTTTCAAGGTTTAAAAAAAAGCACATGTTGTGTGTGTGTCAGAGAGGGGAGAGAATAATTTGAATGGATTCAGAAGGTCACCACATGAATGAAGGTATTATCAAATAATTGCAAATCTCTTTAAGAATATTAGGTGAAAAATTCCTGTTTCTCAGAAGTATAATGTATAGGCTATAATCAAGAACTTTGAACAAGACTTGCACTTAATTATGTACCTCTGCCTAGATACTAAGGTAGCAGATACTTTAGAAATGCTTGTGGATAGACCGGGAACCAGAGTAGTTGGTAATCCGTAAATACAATAACTTGAATATGTTTTCATACTTTGTGAGATTTTAAAAAGATAGAAATGTTAGATAGACTATTAACATTCCATTCTATTTTATAATGATGCTGAATGGCTTTAAGATACTGTTTTTTTAATTGAAAGTGCAAAATTCTGCGATAGTTTAATGTTAAATTGATCAAAATGATTTTTAAACCACAAAATAGATGAATAATGTGTGTATTTGAAGAGCCTGTTGTTTTGTTCTGTAATTACTACAAAACCTTGAGCTGTAATTTTGATCTAGTACGTTGTAATGCTTTCTAGCTGATGACTGTCTGGAAAGCTCTTTCCCCAAGAAGTCCACCAGCGAAATGTTGCAATGGTAAATCTCACTTTTGTCAATGAAATCTGTTTAGGAGGAAAGATTTATGTTAAGCTGCTTTGTGCTTTTTTTCCCATATGAAACTATAGCTAGGTTTCTCTCTGCACCTACTTTTCACATTAGAATAGCTGTTGCTATCAGAACCCCCCTTCCTTTTGCTTGTCTATTGTCTGTTTTCACACTCCTCCTTGCTTTGTAATCACTCACCCACACTCATTTATCACTGGCTTACCCAGTCCTGCTTACACTATCTCCCATTTTTGTCATAGTGCACTGGTACATTACAAATACAATTAAACCTTTTACGATACTGTGGCTTTTGGCTAACGCATCCCAGCTTCAAGGTTGAAAGACTTCTGATATTACCACTGATATCAGTTCTCTCCCATTTATCGGCAATGTCTGGACTAATGCAGAAGTGGTGCATTAATTAAAGGAAGCATCCAGTAAGGCTGCTGTTTTTGCCAGTCTGACACTGAATTGGAGCCTGATGCCTGCTCATGTTTTAAGGGCCATTCATCACACATGTCATCCAGAAGCAGCCAGCTGTCTGAGCAAAGCCTCATTTGCATTTCATCAACTACAGTCTCCCTCTTCTTCCCCCTTACCTTTTGTATGGAGCTTTGGTTTTTAAAAGAGCATAGTCTTCAAAAGCAGCTTAGCTAAAATTAATATTCCATTTAGAAAGATGATTTTACTTTAGTTCTGAGATTGTAGCATTATTGCTGGGGGGATATATGTCATATAAACATACCCACACAATCTGTGCCTATCCAAAATATTTAATGTATTATGGAATAAGGCGAAGATTTTGTGATGGATGGACTGATGTATGGATATGTCCACTGGTTCTCCGCATTAGATTGTTGGAAGTAAAATGTTTCATTTGAAAAGATTCTTTATGGATGTGCAATTCTACAATTGAGGAAGCTCCAAAAGTTCGTACATTATGGATTTTGATTTCCTCCTTTGCTTAGCCCAACTGCCCATCTCAAGTTGTATTGCAAATGCTATCAGAAGACCTAAGAATATCATCAAAAGCTTTGGGTACAGCGTGTTTGCTGAACCAGTATGTCCCGAACTGCTTGGAAAAAGACAGTTTTCTTAAGTGAAGAATAATTTCCCATTTTTATTCAGTGGTTGAACTAATTGGTTTCTATTGCTCCACCAAGTGCAACAGAATCTCCAAGCATGCCTAATTCTACCAAAATGTGAAATATGATGGAGGTAGAACTATGTCTGCATATGAATAATATATAAAGAAATTTGGATATGTCTGTGTGGATGGTAACTTTGGCTTTCCAAAGTATGCCAGGTTTTGGTGTTGTAAAACAAAACCCAGGGCTGGCTTGGATCCCAGTCCCATTTATTTGAGAAGTCATAATTCAGTTAAGGGGTGAGTCAGGGGTGTTTAAGATAAATGCTTCCACAAATTCACTACTGGTGTAACTAGGTACAACTTTTCTGATGTCAACAGATTGTGTTCCGTACACCAGTGGTGAATGTGGCCCATTGTATATTATATTTCACACAGGGTATGTTTATTATATGCCAAGCTTGGCAAAACCCAGAAATATTTATCTGAATCTAGCATATAGATTGAATCCAAAGCTTGCTAGGTTCAGAATTCTGTATAGAGAGTGTCTATATAGGTATTCAGTTCAGTGTGTGAATACATACTGATTAATGACCCAGTTCAGCAAAGCACTTAAATACATGCTTACCATTAGTCACAAGCCTAAGTCTTGGTCACTTCAACAGGATTTAAGCATGCACTTCAAGTTAAACTGGAGCTTAAGTGTTTTGCTGAAAAGGGATATGTTGCCGAATGGTGACTGGAGGGAAAATGCGTCTGTATAAACACACGTGTATACTTTTTGCTGTATGAATTTTAACTTTTGTATCTTTATGTATACAAATGAATAACTTTTGTACTTAACTTAAATCTTCCAAAATTAGTGATTTTTAACTTGGAACCAAATCCTAACCCTACCTTCTGCAGGAGCAAAGGTCTCATGAGCCTGCCTGATTTATCCTGAAAATTAATATGGGACAAGTCCACTGCAACTCTTTGGTTGAAATCTGTGAGCTGCTAAGGTACACATATGACTTCTCCTTTGCCTTAAACATGGCTATGGGTTACCTAGGGAGGTAGTGGAATCTCCTTCCTTAGAGGTTTTTAAGGTCAGGCTTGACAAAGCCCTGACTGGGATGAGTTAGTTGGGAATTGGTCCTGCTTTGAGCAGGGGGTTGGACTAGATGACCTCCTGAGGTCCCTTCCAACCCTGATATTCTATGATTCTATGGCTTGTATGGAACTTATCATCCCTCATTTAATATAGCCCCATTGCCTGCAGTTGCCTAACCTGTTAGGAGTTACCCCAGGAAGTAAGCAGAGAAATGGACAATGAATGATTCCATGTGAATAGAAGATCTGGAGATGGTCATGGAGTATATGTCATGTCCCCCGATTGTCCATGGAGCCATGTGCTCCTCATCCTTGCTGATGGTTCTCTTTGTGCTATATATTGTATTGGAGCTGGATTGTAAACTCCTTACAACAAGAACATTGTTTTTGTACATAATCCCCATATGATTTTCCTTTCTTCCTGGGCTGTCACCTTCTGAGAACCATCTTCATCTTTGAAGGGCCCAGTAAATCCTGTGCATCTACATCTTTCCCATTGGGGAAGGTGTGGAGGGAGAGAGGAAGGGTAGTTATTCATATAAGTTCATCTGCAAATGTTTGCCCATGGTCCTCAAAAGATAGCTTCAACAAGGTTGCTAACCAAAGGTGAAAAGTTAGTGGATCACAATCCATTTTTCATGTTTCACTTCTGTGAGTATGTGAACATGCATCTATTCTTGTTTACATCTCAGAGTGCAGTGAAGCCAGAAGAAAAAATTATTTTCTTTATTTATAATTTTCCTCTCAATTCCCAGAATAATATTTCATTGGAATCCTAAGAGACTAAGGAAGAATCTGAGATTGAAGATTGTATTACATGTGTTGGTGACTTCTTTATTAGCCATTAGCCTTTTTATTTTTTTATTTTCTTTGTAGGACCTAATAGCCAATGTTCCTTCAACTCCCTTAAGGACTCTGCAAAGTCATTATTTGACTTATTTTTGTTTACAATTAGAATTTATGATATACTAGTATTTGTTATGCTAAACACACTTCTGGTATGGATACTTTATTATTGATGCATAGTTATTTTACCGCTTTGGAAACCATGTAGTCTGTAATTACCTAAGCATATACAATGATAATTTCAATACTTTTTTGCGTAAGTAATACATTTGCAAAATTATGTGAAAACATAATAAAGATTTTATATCAAATTGATTTCATACTGCTATTTTCATAATATTCTGGGCTCTATCCTGAATGCCTTTGTAACATGTACTTGCTATATATTTTCTATAAATTCAGAGCCTAGTCTTCTCATTATTTCTTATTTGTCTCACATTCAGTGCTTTTGTCTGAATGTCTTTATTTTCCAACTCTGTCCTGTCAAGTTTATCAATTAAAATCTTCTCATTCCCTGAAATTGTAAAGTTTCTCCCTGGCTCTGACACATACAGATACCTTTTCTACATTCTAGTGCTTCTGGATTCGTTTTTCAGTATATTAATATAATTCCTTATTAACATCTAGGGATTATTACCTAAATCAAATCACTCTTTAAAGTCTTCAAAAGTAACTCCCTCTCTTTGTCCAATTTATCCAATGTGCAATAATTAACCCTTCTTTTTCAATCTTGGGAAAAAATCTTATCTCTATCTCCAGCTGGAAAATAGGGATTATTTGTAAATGTAATTAGAGAGGATTGGTACCTAATCAAATTAGAATATGTGAATGCCATCTTCTGTGGACTCAGTGGCCACTGAAACAATACACAAGCTTCTGAATATTTACAAGCATGGGCTCAAATTTATGATGGATACTGAAAGCATTTTTATAAAATGAAGACACATGGGGTTTAGCAAACGTGTAAAACAATGTCAGCATCATGAGGATTTTACGCTCAAACCCCAAATACTATATGCAAGATTAGACTTCAAATGAAAAACATTGTGGAGACAGCCTTTTGGGAGGCTTGACAAAAGTAGGCGGTGGGAGGTTGAGGAAAGATTTAAATAAGGAAAGGATGGGGAACTTGTTATAGCATGTGGGAGGCTGTTTCAAACATAAAAGACAGCCTAAAAGAATATGAAAAGTTTTAGAGGGAGGGCGGGCGAAGGAGACTATATCCAGAGTCTATTGAGTATCAGAGGGGTAGCCATGTTAGTCTGGATCTGTAAAAGCAGCAAAGAGTCCTGTGGCACCTTATAGACTAACAGACGTTTTGGAGCATGAGCTTTCGTGGGTGAATCCTTCATGACATGCATCCGATGAAGTGGGTATTCACCCACAAAAGCTCATGCTCCAAAACATCTGTTAGTCTATAAGGTGCCACAGGACTCTTTGCTGCTTTTACAGAGTCTATTGAGTTCACTGGAAAGATTTTAATCCAAATCAAGTCCCTTACTGGAGCAGTTAGAAAAGAAGTGCAGATACCGGTGTAGGGAGCTATGAGATGCATAAAAGAGAATAAAAACAGATATTGGCATGGGTTGAGCTGAACATTTGTGAACAAAGATAATTAATTTAATGTTAAAAACAAAAAAGAGAGAGGCAGTCAGTGATGGGGTTTGAAGAAGGGCTAAGATTGTTGAAACACCTAGAGAGAGAGAAATTACATCAGCAGAGGGATTTTTGTTAGAACAGAGGAGAGAACAGTGATGTGCAGAGGCTGGAGAAGCGGAGGAGATCACAATAGTTACACAAGGAAAGATCACCCAAATAGGTAGAAGAATATGTGGAGAGGAAAGGATGGATCTTATAGCTGTTATAGAGAAAGTAGTACTAGGATGCAATGAGAACCTGAATGTGTGGGGACAATGAACAAAGTAGGTCACAATAGGATGACCTACCAGTTTTGGTGGTAGTTTGTCATGGTTGCTGATATCATATCGTGAAGTGATATTGCATCGTGTTGTGAGACAGCATGGTGAAGAGACTGAGGATAAAGGAATACAAGTACATGAACTCCTCACTTAACATTGTAGTTATGTTCCTGAAAAATGCAACTTTAAGCTAAATGATGTTAAGCAAATCTAATTTCCCCATAAGAATTAATGTAAATGAGGGGGTTAGGTTCCAGGGAATTTTTTTTCACCAGACAAAAGACCATATTTTATATATATAAACAAACAATTTAATACTGGTACACAGTGATGATTGTGAAGTTAGTTGAGGTGGAGGAGTCAGAGGGTGGGATATTTCCCAGGGAATGCCTTACTGCTAAATGAACTAACAATTGACTGAGCCCTCAAGGGTTAACCCTCACAACACTCTACAAGGCAGCAGGAAAGGAGGGAGGTTAGACAGAGACACACACCCTGTGTGTGAGAGAGAAACTGTGTATTTTCCCTTTAAGTAGCTGACCCCAGGCTTAAGTACACTGCCTTGTTAATTAAATCAGCTTGCTGAGACCTGAGACCACAGCTACTGCCTAGGTCAGGTTGTGTGTCCTCCCTGCTCTACGGAAGATAGGGTAAGCTGGGTACGGGAGCAGGAGGGAGGGGGAGACACCCTGACATTAGTCTCTCTCTTTCCTCTCCCCCCTACACAACAAGCAGGAGTCTCTGGGAGCAGCTCCAAGGCAGAGGGCAGGAGCAGCACATGGCAGTGGGGGGAGGGACAGCTGCTGCAGAGGGAACTTAGGGGAACGGGGAGCTGATAGGGGGGCTGCTGGTCCACCCTGGTTCCAACCACCCACCAGTTAGCTGTAACGGGCTGCTCTTCTACTGCAAGCAGTGGACAAAACAGGCGGCTGCCAAACGACGTTAGAAGGGAGCATTTCACAACTTTAAAGGAGCATGTTCCCTAATTGATCAGCAACTTAACATCCAAACAACATTAACCAGGACAACTTTTAGTGAGGAGTTCCTGTATATGCAGGGAGTCTGTTTCCCTGTGGCAGTCCAGATTTAGCAAAGCAAAGTGTGTATGTGCATTTGTAGTGTGGAACTATGTAAGGAAACAGCTTCTATGCTACTAAGCACACCAGATTCGTTTGCTTGATGAATAGAGCTGGGTGTGAAATGGCTTTCCTGTGCTGCAAATCTTTTTGAAAATTGTCCCCATTCTGCATTCTACAAAAAGCCAGACACTCTAGAACAGCAAATAGCCCTCTGATTCAGGCACTTATCTAGACTGTGTGAGCTCCATGTTCAAGGCCCTGCCTTGCCTCATTCAGAGTAGGACTAGTTAGTCTCCGTCTCTTAGGCGCTACTGTTCTAAGTGTTCCACTTCGTACAAATGATTAAATATTCATCTCAAACTTTTTTTCTCCGTGAAACACTTGGAAATTGCTGAGGTCTCAACAGACCACTTAACGATCTTTCCAAATGTTGTTTGTACCATTAGCTAACTATTGTAAAGTGCTTTGGATAAAAGTACTATATAAAAAAAACCCTAATTAACATTTTTTGTTCTATAAATAAAAGCACACAACTCATATTTTAATAGCAGCAGTCTTACCTTTTTAATGCAATGGATGTGCCCTCTCTCTCCTGCCGCAGCAGCCTCTGAGCTGGTGCTGGGAAGGAGGGCGGGGGTCTCTCCCTGGCAGCTGCAGCCATGGAGCTGGGGAAATTCAGCTCTTTCTCTGGCTACCGCAGCCCTGAACATCTCAAATTCCGCCCACCCCCCTCTTCTCACTCCACTGGCCCCTACTCCCTATTCCCCGCAAGGCCACCACCTCACTTTACATGTGCGTCTTCTCCAGTGTCCAGGCACCTAATTAGTGGAGCCGCGCAGGCGCGGCTCCACTAAATAAGTGGGTGGCCCTTCATTCTCTCATGTGGGTGGCCCTTCATTCTCTCATGTGCGGCCGCCCAGGCACGCACCTTAGAGGGAACTATCCGCAGACAACCTGAATGGAACTCTCAGACCACAGTTTGAGAACCTCTGAGGCAGAGAGATGGTATGTCTACCACTGCAAAAAAAAAGTGTGCTAACTAACTAAGGTTAAAATAGCAGTGAAGACAGAGCAACTCAGCTTTCAAAAGCCTATAGGGTAGCCTATGTTTGGACTCAAGCTGCTAACCTGAGTTAAATTCTATTTTGATCCAGTGATTAAATTGTTCACCTGAGATGTGAGCAACCCAGGTTCAATTCCCCTCCTTTGCTAGAGAAGGAAAAATGTTTTGAACAGGGAATTCCAGAGGGTGCTCTAACCACCAAGATATGGGATATTTCCAATTTAGAGCTCCCTCAGTCTCTCCTGTTGCAGCTGTTCCACTTTGCATAAATAATTAGGGGGTCCAGTCTACCTATTCTGCCTCTCAGATGGGTGCCCTAACCACTAGATTATTGTCATTCTCTCTCTTGCTGCCTCTCTAGCTCTGGCCCAGTGACCCTAGGTAGTTAGCCATAGTGGAACAGCTTCAAAAGATGAGATTCGAGGAGCCCTCCTCCCCATCAGAATATACCATAGGTGAGTGGAATGTGGGAGACCTAGCTTCAATTCCCACCTCTGCCAGAGTGGGAGAAGGGAGATCTATATTCAAATCCTATCTCTCAGGAGAAGCACACTAAGCAGTAGGCTAAAAGTTATAAGGTGGCACCACTTCCTCGTCCTCTGGTCATTTTGTGATGTTAGGTGCCTTCATAACTCATTCTCAACAAAAGTACCTTAGGTACCTCACCCACCTTACACCAGGAGAGGAGTTCCCAGTTGTGGATCGCTGTCAGAAATAGGTGCTTCCCTGAAACCTGGCCTTAGGAGCTCAACTCTGTGAGAGGGGTGGGGCTTAGCATATACCCCGCTCAATAGTATCTTCCATTGGCTAGCTTAGGCAGGGAGCCACCTAGAGTGCTGGCTTTTGTGTATTGTATCGTACGTCTCCCCAGGTACTGTTTAGGGTGCCAAGGTGCCTAATTCCAGCATTGTGAACCTGTGTTGTCCCCTGTGATTTTCTAAGTGCCTAAAAATTAGCCATTGTGACACTTAGGTGGCTTCCTGCTCAGCTTCCTGGCTTTTGGGAATTCCATTCTCACTCCCCTTTGTAGATGTAGGCCTAGTCCCTACTGTCTTCAGTGGGCTTTGGATCAGGCTTTCTGGAGCATGTTGCACAATACACCTCGTAGAGTAAGATACGAAATAGTTAGTGAGCTTATTACTTTCCCTAAATGTTTCTGAGAGTGTCCCATAAATTGTCCAAAGTTGGTCGAATAAATTGATATTACCCACCTTGTGTCTCAGGTCACTGCTCCATTGTCTGTCTATTGTTACCACAGGCAGTACTTGTGTATTTAAACTGGAAAGTCTTTGGGATATCCTGGACATCAGTGATACCAGCTTTAACTGTTGCATTGTATATTTAAATACTGTGAAAATTTGAGAGAAAGGAGAGAATAGTAGAATTCCTGGTGGCAGTCGGCATGAACCTTACATTGTACGTAAGGCTTTGAACCTCTGCAATGTGAATCTGTTGAAAAGAAGATTTGAGAGCAAAATACGAAGCAGAATACTTAGCTGCACTATCTAATGGGGGAATTTGTTTTGCTATTTTAAACTTAAAAGGGAACATTTTTAAAATAAAAATAAGCATGTGATGGCACCTTTGCAGTGAGCTCTTGGTTACAAAAGTGCTAATTATCAGCCTCAATTTTAGAGAGGCAGCATTGTCAAGTCAAATAGTAACAAAGCTGGCAGCAAGGAGTTCAAGGGTTCTAGTGCTGGCACTAACATTCTGTGTGGCCTTGGGACCCCCACCTTACTGCTGTTTTTATTTTCCAATCTGTGAAATAGTGTTATCTCTAAGGAGTAGCGTGAGGATAAATTATTTAATGCCCTATATAAGCAAAATATTTTGGCATCCTGCAGTGTTTTAATTTGCTTGCATTGGTATATCCTGGAGGAATTGGCTCTGCACAAGGGTTGTCCGGTTTTCGATGGGCATGTCCAGTCAAAAAGGGGATCTGTCCGTGTCTGGTCAGCCACAGTAACTGTTGGGGGGCAGGAAGAGCAGCAGCTACTGCTCATCTACTGATGCCTGACAGAGAGCAGTTGCTGGCTTCCAGACCAGGATCCAAGAGGCAGGTGCTGCCACCCGAGATGGGGGGATCCTGAACACCCTCCCTTCTGCCCTGCCAGCCCTGATTGCCCCAGCCCTGGCCCCTCGCTCTGGGGACCGACCGCTTCCCCCCTGGTCCCTTGCTCCAGGGACCGGCCCCTGCCTTGTCACGGTTTGCCCCTGTCCTCTTGTTCTGGGGACCAACCCCTCCCTCTGCCTCTCTGTGCTCTGATTGGGCAGGCGGGCAGGCTCCATGTCTGCACCGCCAAGCCTGGCTCTGCAGGCAGCAGTGATTTCCGGGGGAGTGAGCAAGGGGGGAGTGGACAGCGAGTGATGGAGGGAGGGGGAGAGGAGTGGGGGAAGGGGCAGGGCAGGGATGAGGCCTCGGGGGAAGAGGTGGGGCAGGGGCTGGGGCAAGGGTATTCGGTTTTCAGCAATTAGAAAAGTGGCAACCCTACTCTGCACCTAAGAATGATTTCCATCAGAGAGATTTGGGTACATAAAATAGATTTTACTGTGATACACTCAGTTGGGAAAAAAAAGAGTTGCACTACAGCTAAGAAAAAGACATTTCTCCTGGATCTATCAACCTGTGCAGTTTATGAAAAGAATTTATAAGAATACTTGTAATTAGATAGCTTTCAGTAATACAATAAGAGCTAAGTATTATTTGTCAGACTTTTGCATGTTCATATGACAGTTGAAGCCAAGAACATTTGCAGTCTTTGCTATAAAACAGTGACTGGGGCAAGCCTGGGGCCTACATTGATGCATCAGCTCTTAAATCTCAACTGCAATGAGTGCATTCATTATGCCATTCACTGCTAATTTCCCATTCACTGTCAGTTTGAGAAACAGTGCTATTTCTGAGCAAGAAAAGGGGCTTGCTGCTCCTTCTATCCCCTAATGAATGCACTATTATAGAGGTAAAAGATGGACAAAATATGTAATACATGTTGCGCCTGGGTTCCTGAAATTTGTTACAAACTATTAGCATTTGGCAGCAGGCTAGTGTAAGGAGATTTCACTATGGCATATAGTAGAACAAAGACACTGTAACTGTTGAAGAAGCATTAGCCTGGCTATATATCACATTGAGATACCTTACTGTGAAGTCTAAATCACTGTCCACTATAATCTGGGCATAGTACCTGTCTTCTTCTTTAAAACAGACTTTGTCTCATCCAAGTCATTATAGAATAATAAAAGAGAAAAGCATTTATAGTTTTTTTAGAGCTGTAAATATTTAAAAATCAAATGAAAAAAAAAGGAATTGCACCAAATTAAAATACAATGCAGATTAAGAGAGAGACACAATTCTAAAAAAGAAATCACATGATCATTATTTTTGTAGCCCTTCACCATCGCCACCCTCTTGCTCCATTGTCTGTCTATCATTATCACTGGCGGTACTTGTCTTATTTAGCCTGGAAGTTCTTTGGGGTTGGACCGCTCTGTTCAATCTCTGTAAAGCACCGTGTATTTATAAGAATGTATAAATAGCATCAAATAATTACAAAGAGTGAAAATGTGCTGAACAAATAAGAGGCACTGATGAACATAGCTAAGATTCCAGAGGCACAAGTGTATAAAGTGCAGCTCACAAAAATGCAGATCAAACACCTAAAAGGGAATGGTCATCAAAGCTGGAATTCATCCTGGAATAATACTCATTAGATTTTAAAAAATCTGCTGACTTTGTAGAACTCCTACAGCAAATGACATGTGAAATGAACAATTCCTTCCCAGCCCAATGAACTTTGCAACCTGCATTCTCTATGATGTGCTGTTTGCTCATAGACTCAGCACCCCAACCTCTAACAAATATTTACCAATAGAAATATACATTTTAAAATCTTGTCCTGCTCTTTGTTTTGAAATGTAAGCATTTCTCATTTGTCTTCACTTATCCAAAATCTCTAGTGCCATCAGTGTCTTGTTCCTATAGAATCATCTGCAGGGGATCCTCATTGTTGCTGCCCCCTTCAGTCCTATTAAAGTTTTGTTTCCCCGTTTTTTTTAAATTTCTCTTTGTGCATAAATCTATGCCTCAAGAAAGACAGATTAAACTAAACTAGAACTTTAAAAAAGGCTTGCTTGTGGCCACCATTTTGAATTCTTTCTGGCTGCATTTGACTATTTGATCTTCAAAACAGTTTAAACTTTATATTTATCAAAGGCTTGTCTCAAAGATTCTTTAACCAAGGAAGCAGGTGCATTTCTGTCCCTTTAATCTAATGGGTAGGAGAGGTCTTTAGGTCTTCAATCTGAAGGGTCTCAGACCCCTCCCAGACCAATGGATCCAAAATAAGTAATCACTCTTGTCAACTGTGAAGCCCCTAAATTATCTCTTGCTGTCACCCAACCTGTATGGGAAGTGAGGAGATATTCCTACTCATAGGAGATATTCCTATGTCATCCTCCAGTATCCCAAGTACCATTGATTAGGGTTGTCAGAGAAAAGTAAAGGAATCTACCCCTTCATAAGGTATAAATGTGGGCAACTGTGAAGCCCCCAGGGTAGATGGTTACCTCTGAGGGAGTCTCTGATCCCTCAAGGAAATAGCATTAGAGCCTAGCTGTAGTGTAGAGCTGTTGAGGACTCAGACCCAGATTCTCAAAGGTATTTTAAGCTCCTAACTTCCATTGAAGTTGGGAGCTAGGAGTCTAAACACCTTTCAGGATCTCGGCCTCAGTGCCATGGACATGGGTTGAGCCAGGATTTGTCCACTGACTTCAGTGGTAGTTCCTGCCTGTGCTAGGGCTATAAAACCTGTAGGATTTGACCACCTGTGAGTAATTCATATTTGGTGAGTAATGCAAAGTGGAAGCAGGGGTGTGCTTACTAATCACTGGCAACTCATGGTAGTGCAGATATACACTAGGCATTGTATAAATGTGCGCAGATCACTTTTTGGAAATAATTCTTATCTAGATCACTCTGCAGGAAGAGAAGATTTTGGCAACCTTCCACCAAAAGATAAACAATTTTTAAAAGTTTTTTGTACCCACTAATTTGTGGTATAACTGCTATCACCCACATATCCAGCTATCTGAATGTGCGCAGTGCCCACCTATAAATTCTCAAGATATTTAGTTGACAAACTCCATACTGCAAACTGAATACAAAATTGTCTGCAGATATGCATCTGCAATCCAAAAACATGAAAAGTAAACTGAATTTTCAAAATCTATTTTAAAAGTGTATTTTACCATATTTAAACTGCAATAAATTATTCTTTAAAAGAGAGAGCCTTTGGATGATCAAATGGTGTGAACTGTGTGCGTGTCCTGAGGTTTTGTGGATATATGATTCGGAGTCCGCTAAGTGCCAGCCCTGATCAATGGTGCAAGAGTAGCCTTAAGAGACCAAATGGATATAGCAGCTTGCTGGCCACAACCCCTTTTGCTCAGCTATGCCACTTGAGCTGAAGCAGGGAGAGAGTGACTATTCTGGCCTGATACCACCTGAGGAGCCTCAATGCTGGAGGAATCAAATCCCCAGGTAGTCAATTAAGCCAGTTTTAAGGCTACTTTGTACCTTAGGTGTAGCACAAAGCAGTCTTAATAAGCTGATGCATCTGACCCTTGTACTCTTATGTGACTATAGAGTGTGGTGATATTTTCAGATAATCCAAAAATAGTATTCAATAGTGCAAGCTAGTATTTGGATATGAGTCCTGGTGTGTGCTTTTCAATCAGTTTATTAAATCTGTTGGTGTTAAGTTTCATTTTTGTTAGTATCAGTTTCTTGCTTTATTTTTTATTTGAGTATTTGATACCCATTCACAGCAGCAAAAACAAATCCTTAAACCCTGAAATTTAGACATATCTTGCTGGACAAAATAGAATCAAACTTTAGCCTTATTTCAAAAGACTGTTCTCTTAAGTAGGGGGAACGTATAACTGGGAACCAAAGAAGCAGACTTGTTCTGGAAGTGGTATCTCAGTTCTGAATTTTCTTGCTTTTAAAATAATATTCTGCTGGTGAAACATATCATGTGTCATCAGAAGAGCTATACATCTGTTTGGAAGTCCCCTGGCTTTGGTGGAAGAGCCCTAACTCCACAAAAAATAGTAGGCTATGCTAGATGGTGATATACAAACAAATGTTGGATCACTTTCTCCAAGAATTTCCTGTGTTCTCCTTCCTTGAGGTTCAACAGAACACTTGACAGCACAAAGGTTATAATATAAATACAGCTGGAAAAATAACAGGTTTGTTGGCAATTAAAAATTGTTTCAGGTTGAATGAAACATTTTGTTTTGATTTTGGAGCATTTAAACTAATTTTAATTCTTTTATTTTAAAGGCAATTTAAAAATGAAAGTAATTTTGAATTGAAAAATAAAAAATGTTTCATTTAGAAAATGTCAAAAGAAACTTTTTTCAGAATTTCTTTTAACTTTTATTTCAACCAAAACAATTAAGTAAAATGCATATAAATTCACAAAATATTTGTGTCTTAGAATCTGTATTTTCCACCAAAACAAATTTTGACTGAAAAATGTTACCCAGTTCTAGTTACAAGCTTTCACAATTTGTCCTCTCCTGCCAGTAGGGTTGCCAATCCTCTCAGATTATCCTGGAACCTTTAATTTAATTAATTTAATTAATTTAATTAATCTTTAATTAAAGATTATGTCATGTGATGAAACCTCCAGGAATACATCCAACCAAAACTGGCAACCCTACCCGCAGGTCCTATGGAATGTTGGGTGGTCTTAATCTCTCTTTCAATACAGTTATTATCCGATGAAGTGGGCTGTAGCCCACGAAAGCTTATGCTACAATAAATTTGTTAGTCTCTAAGGTGCCACAAGTACTCCTGTTCTTTTTGCGGATACAGACTAACACGGCTGCTACTCTAAAACCTGTCATTATTCTTCCAGCTACTTGACTGGAACTTGTATATTCCAAATAATTTTTTCCTAGATTCGGTGCTGACATTTTTGTGGTGCATTCTCTTGCTCTCTCTGTAAATACAGCTCCAATCTTATCAATGCTTTCCTGTAAAGTGTTGTATCAACCAAGCAAGGTACTAACAGACTTCAACAGGACTTTATTTTTAAAGTGGAAATCTCTTTACCAAACTGCTGCTGCACCCTCTGTAACTCTCACTCTGCCTCCTCAACTCCCCCCGCACCTCCTGTCTCCTGTCCTTTCAGACTCCCAACAGCCAGTGCTCCCAGTTCTAATAATTACAAGCAACATCTAAACACCACATAAAGTTTCCTATATCAGATGTCCACTGAGGATTTCATGGTTACAACAAACATATGCTTCATTTCTTTTATATCTCATAAACTCCTACAGCTTCATGGCCAGGACAGGAAGGGAGTCATAGGCTTTGGAAGGTAGACTTAGTTAGATACATATGACAGTAAACTTTTACTCACCTTAAGCATTTATTATTCTCTTCAATTTGTCTTATTACTTAACATAAATCCAAGGCAATTCTTATTAATGTTCTATTAACCAGTATAAAGGATACCAAGTAGTCAATCATAAACAAAGCCCAAATAAATCTGGTATTACTTTTTGTTCATATTCACCATTTTATCATAATATCCATCAATACCAAATATTTAATGGCAAGGTATATAAATATCTTTTCTCTGAATAATTGGCTTATTTTTATAGCAATGAGCTCTGGTTATATGATAACTATAAATATCTTTGTTTTACATGAGGTTAACTTTCTTCTGATTGTGGGGAAGAATCATCATAGCTAATAAGGACAAAATACAAATTTATACCAACAGGCCACAATAACCATTTCAAGAAAATCAGAGCCACTTGGGATTGGTCTAATGCTGACTTGGTGCTCTACTTCTTGACTAAAGAAATGAGAGGAACCACTGAAACGGTGACACAAATTGATGTTAATAAATTAGTGGATTCATAAAAGGGCTACCAATTTTAGTGCTAAAAGCACACCATTATATGCTGCATAATGAAGTTTAAAAGGCATACAGATAAGTGGCTGCATTCAAATCCATTTCTGTGCCCTTTTGTGTGCTTATCTACCCTGGGCCAGCAGACAATCCAGCTTTTCACTAACCTTTGGCACTCCACCATCAGCAATAAAATGTGAGCTCCTTTATATTCCCATAGCTTTCTTAATTAGCAACACCTGTGGTATGCTCCATTTGGAGCTGCATCATCAACAGAACACACCTGCTTTGGGGCCCGCAGGTAGAAAAAGGCTTAGTATCTTAGGGCTCATGGGAGTCCATCTGTGTGCCCTAAAGCAATGCTGGAGCAATGGCTAAATACCTATCATCTTCAAGGACCTTTATTCTAGCCACTAATCCTGATAATTGTTGCCTTGATTAAGTGAAATAATAAATAGCATCCTGAGCGGATACACAATGGCATTCCTGGTTATAAGGAAATCCTTTGCCTGCCTCGCATTTGAGATGAACTATTTTTTGGTCAGTTAGAACACAATGGTAACATGAAAAGTTATTTTTTGAGTTATTTGTGTAATCAGAGTTTTTGTATTTATCTTGCGCATTTTGAAGCACATCCATAATAAAATCGGAGGTGATTTGTTCTTATAGAAATGAATATATAGTTAATAGACACACATATTCATTTGTCTATATGTGATATCACCATACTTATATACATGATATAACCAGATACTAATTACCTATTAAAGGAATGAATTGGTTTGTAATTAATTTAAAGTAATAACAGTAACAGTTAACCATGAATAGCATTTTAAAATGATGTTTTGCAGAGCAATAGACAAAATGTCAGCAGCTGAAAGACAAAGAAATAGAATTCCTGTTGTCCAGTCTGAGTTCTTCTCTCTTTTCCCATAAGAAGAATTTAGTTGAGACACTTAAGTATATTTTGTTAGACTTAAGGTTGTTTTAATGCACACTATTATACTGTAACTTGTACTTATGCAACAAAGATGATGCAAAGATTTCCAACAAGTAAGTATTCATTCTTCCTTAAGCAGAAAGACACTAAAAGAAAAAATCTTTGTGTTAGTAGATTGATATGTTGAAAGATGTGCAATTGAATTCCATAAATGTACCAGACTAAAAACAGTGTTTCTGAAAGTAAAAATGAAGAAGATTACTATGACTATAAAACAAAAGTCTTCTGTCTCACTACACAATTTATAATAAAACAAGTAATATTATTTTCTTTTCTGAAATGTGATGAGACATAGCACAGAAATACTGTATTTTCAGCTGCCACATATGTTTTCCATATTTTACCATCATATTTATAAGATCTGTCATCGTATTTTACTTTGGACTTTTCCCAAAGAAATATATGTGTACTTACAAAACTTTCCTTTTAGAGATATGAGAAACATTCAGTCATAATGTGGTTGAGTCAGCAGACAGCACTGTCTGAATATCTTGATACTTGGTGTTGAATGTTTAATAATATTTTATATATCCCAGCCCATTTCTGAAAGGCCCTTATTTTTTTATTCCAAATTGTGGGGGGAGGAAGGAGAGTTAATTGGTACGTTACAGGAATCCCACTAATGTACTGCCTGCCAAGCATCTTTTTTAATTAATAGCAAGATATGTACAGTGAGGAGACAGTGCCAGAAGGAACCCTGGGATCCTGATAATCTAAAATCTTTATTTCTAACTAAAGGAACCTGCAACCTGACAACTCTGAGTCCTGGACATTACTCAGCCAAGAGCAAAACCAACAATACTGCGATTAATATGCCACCCACTGGTGTCGAGGATTAATGTTGCAATGGTTTGGTCCCCCATACAGGCATAAACTAATTCTGCATAGCAGGAGAACAGACCTCTTTCAGCTAATGTGCTCATCAGGAAGGCAATTTATACTGCCTCAAACTTCACCACTGTCTTGTAGGTTTAAGAGGTGAGCATTTTAATTATTTTATAGACATGAATAAAAGAAAACAGCCTCAATTTTTTATTTCTCTCTTTTTCTCAAAAATGAGAGTGTGTGAAAATGACAATATCAGACAGCCAGAAAAAGCCGCCACCAATACATGGCACTATTCCATGGTGAGTGATCCCTGTGATCATTCAGACAACGGTAGTCAAGAGAATACAGACTCTATTTGGGTGCAAATAGGCATAGAGGTATTTAGTTACAATAGATATCCACAAAAAATCCCCAAGGATAATTAACGTGCAAAAAATGTACAGTGACTAGAAGAAAAAAATGTTTGGGCAGGAGGAAGAACAAAAATATGGTGAAAATACAAGCAGCCCAATCATCAACTGGTATATACTGCTACAGCATCATTGCAATCACTTACACTGACTTACACCACTCAAGATCTGGCCCAAAGTAAATAAGGCTTTTAGATTAAATTGGTCATAGGAGTAAACACCATCCCCCTTGCTAAGATCACAATGAAGTCTGACCATTTGAAATTTTACAACTCAACAGTGACCCAGTTGGCTCCCTGTTCTGGAGGTGGAGGTCTGCTGAAGGCAATTATCATGAATGGGTGGAGGAGTACACCCCTGAGGAGATCATTGCAGGACTAGGGCATTGGAGTTTAAGTGGGAATCATATTGCATAAATTTCACTGGTTTCCAGTTAGTTCTTGGGTGCAGTTCAAGATTCTGATCTTAATATAAAAATCCATATAGGGTATGGGCCCTGGGTACCTCAAAAACAGGCTTTCTGTGCAGTTGTGATCAGCTAGTACACTGTTACTAATAGCCCAAGATTTGAATATGAGGGCCCGGATTTTCAAAAGCACATGTGCCAAAATGTTTGCACACCGGACTTGGATGCATGCACGTAAATGTGTATGCACTTCTGATGATTACTACTTAGGGGAAGCTGGAGGCTTGGGAGTTCTGAGTGGAGAGGCTCTTATCTATAGAATTTTTTTATCTGGTTGGTCCAATGCAGCATGACTTTCAAAGCTATCTATTGCCTCAGGATTTACGTTAGTAAATGTTGGGATGCAGATGTCTGTCTGTCCTGTCTCTTTGAGGGAGAATGAGGGTAACAGGAACAAGAAAGTGTGGCTATGCAGACCTGTGATGTACAAAATTTGCAGGTATGAAGTGTGAATTTTTGTTTGTTTTTCATTATATAAATAAACAAGGGACATAAATGACCTTGATGGTCTCTGCTGGCTACCTGCCTAGCCATATGCTTGAGAAATGTATACAATCCACAAAGAAGAAATATAGTATAAAACAATTTACATTTCTAGTAAGTTAAATCTCTGTTAATCTTCATCCAGTGTCAAGAAAAAAGTTACAGTATCTGTGTCATGGGGGAAATTTGTATTCAGAAACCAAGAACAAGATTGGCTTTGTTGTCTCCTTGACTTTCACAGTTCTCTTGAATTCTTAATTCTTGCCTGGACCATCCATTTACTTTCTAGCAGTAACACTCATACTTGCTGTTTCTGGAATGGATCTCTTCAGTGTACACTGTTTTCTACCATCTTATCCTGTCAAAAATTCCTAGTCTATGAAACTATCTCCTCATGCAGGAAGATTCAGAGGGTTGCTGTTACACAGTTTTAAAAGGGCATATGATATAAAAACAATAGCATGACCTTCAGTACATTATCTTTCAATCATGCTGCATAGTGTGACAGCATTGTGATGAGTTTCTGCCATATGTGTGGTGATAAGTCTTTTAAAATGGAGAAAGACTTGCACTTTGCTCAACATGAATAATACTTTTTAAAAAAAAATCTCTCTCCCTGTTTTTCCATGTCTATGGAGATAGATGGTGGAGATACTAAAGGAATTTTCCTCTCCTATAGGATTGTTAACTAAAGACACATATTATTTAATGTATACCTTGTTCTGTAGTTAACTGTGAATGTATATTTGTCTATTAGAGAGTGCATGGAGGCTGGAATGATCTGAGATACTGCTGGGGTATTTTAGAATTCAAAGATTTAATGTAAACAACTATGCATCCTCTTTTTTCTCATGTTGAATTTCTCTCAGTTGTATTTGGAACACTAATCTTAACAAGATAAAAAAAAATATATTCTCTTTCCCCCTTTTCCTATTTGAATCGGGAATTTGCTTACAGCTCTATTGTTACCATGTCATTCATAGGGATACTGAAGGTTGGAAACTATTGTAGTGTTCTAAATGTTTTACTTCTAGCTAGACTGAAAATCTCACTGTGATTTGTTCTTACTTTTTTTCCCAGGGTAATTTAAAACATTTAACCTCTTCTTAAAATGCATTAGAGTAATTTGGAATTACAGTTAATGTCAGATGGATTTTAATGTGAAATCTCTTAGAAAAAAACAATTGGAATTCATATCTTAAATTAATATTGGTGTAATTAAAATTCCTAGAAGAAGTAAAAAGCTAGAGAGAGAAGAAAAAAGAACCAAACTTTCCATAATTTAAAGCTTCAGAATCTGTTTTTTTATTTACACAATTTAACGCCTCCTGATTTCCACAGATGTGAGAAGGAAAATAGGATCTTACATTTGAAAATACTTTAGAAGAATCTTGGATCACATTATACCAAGTAACAGATCTGATTAAAAACATTTCACACACAACACGCTCAAAGTACAGTTCCCTAATATGTTGCATTTAGAATGCATATTCTCCGATCAAAGAATTTAGCAGCTAACCTTTTGCAAATGTAACTAAAGGAACCCATATGGTTCCATGAGTGAAACAAATATTAATTTTGCAACAAAAATAGATATAATCTTGAATATTCTAGTAGGCAGGGGCGGCTCTAGACATTTCGCCGCCCCAAGCAGGGCAGCATGCCGCTGGGGGCGCTCTGCCGGTTGCCGGGAGGGCGGCAGGCGGCTCCGGTGGACCTCCCGCAGGCGTGCCTGCGGAGAGTCTGCTGGTCCCACGGCTTTGGTGGAGCACCGGAGCCACGGGACCAGCGGACTCTCCACAGGCGTGCCTGCGGGAGGTCCACCGGAGCCGCCTGCCGCCCTCCCGGCGACCAGCAGAGCGCCCCCGCAGCATGCTGCCCCAAGCTCGCGCTTGGCGTGCTGGGGCCTGGAGCCGCCCCTGCTAGTAGGTGGCTATAAAGTTCAAATGAATGTGGCCCTTGGATCATATAAAAGTATTGTAGCTGTTACATTCTAGTCTCAGATTTCTCACTCACCAGCTTTTGAACATGATATTTAAGCAATTATTTGGAAAAACAAACACACATGCAGAGGGACAAAATGAAAGTTCTTATAATTGTAGTTGTAAGGGCATTTCCCCAGATTCCCTCTATGTTAGGTCCTCTGCCAATGATCAATGAAAGCACAACACAGAACAGTCTGTCTGTCAACCTTACTTCCTTAGGGTTTTCTATAAAACCCAATGCTACATCTACATTTTTTCCCTTGAATTAGTAATATTTATGTGATAAATGTGGTCCTAATTGTGCATTCATTGGAACTCTGCATGAGTATAAAAGCAACCAATTGCAGGTTTTGGACGTGTGTAAGTATGTAGTTAATGTATGCTTAGGGATATGTGATTACACATTAGAAACAACATGTTATCAGAACATTATTAAGGTTGCAAAGTTAACCATTCAAAAGTTGAGATGCCAGTATTGAGGATGCCTGTGCAACCTTAATTTGACCACCATGTGCATAGATGCATTATGACACTGCCTTTAATTACATGATCACATACTGTTTTTTCTACATGAGATCCCTGCCTCATTCAAGGTTTAGTCTCCCTTCCTTCACCATGTTCAGTCTCTCTCCCATAACCTCTTCCTGGTTCCTTGCCTCATTGCCCATCATCCTTGGCTCCTTGTCCCATTCTCTTTGCCCAGACAGTCCCAGTTCTCCCGTTGCACTCTAACTACTTATCAGATTTGTCAGCCCCCAGTTCTCAGTCTGGCTTCACCCCTGTAGTCCTAGACTGGACTATGCTCAGTTGCTCTGTGGAGATGGTGCGTACAATGTCTGGCTCCAGGTAGCACTTGTAAAGGGATGGAGCATGTTCTGTGAACACAGAATATTCAGAGATTTTAGCTTCTTAAATCTAAGAAGTCTCTAATCGGCGTGAGTGAACTGGGACTTTTCAAATGCTTATAACTTGGTCAAATTTAGTCAGGTTTTCATGGGGACAGCAAAATGTACATACTTGACACAAATGCCATCCCCTGGCCAAATTTGAATTTCCTGCTCCAAAGCACAGGGCAGTTGAGCTGTTAAAAGCTTGCCAGAATTTTTTAACATGGAGCAAAACAATGTATTTTTCTCTAAACTCATTCTCAGAAATGGCTGAAACGTGGCTGAAATTTTTCTGAAAAAAATCAGCCTGAGGCAGACACCTGGCATGGAGAATATGAGCCCAAACAGTTAAAATCTGGCAAAGCTATAAGCAATTGAAAACAATTGAAAAGAGTCTTATAAAGGGAAATGCGGGCATTTTTAATAACAGGTGGCACTATCCGCAGTGCCTATAATAAATAGACAAAGCTTCATGTTGTTTTCTCCCTGACTGTCGACCCAACTTCCCAATGAACGTAGAAAACCATTTCTATTAGAGCATTTAAGTCAAAACTTCAGAGCTTCAGGATCTGCTTCTACTTTTATTAAAATGGGTCTGGAAGGATGAAATGTCCTAGAACTTTGGTGTACAGCTGTATATAAATGCATTAAATTGTAGATATATTTATTTTGCTTAAGATAGTGACCATCAAAATTGTAATGCAATAATTTAACAAGTCTCTAATATATAAATATGTGTTGGACCTCTCCTGTTTGTTATGGACAGGCACGTTGCCAAAACCTTCAGATTAATGTATGAGTTCCTAGCATAATCACCACTGTTTACCAAGTAATTGTGCCTTTATTTTAAATGGAACTGAATATGCTAGGTAATAAGTTGTTTGTCATGCTTTTTCTTTACCAGATCTGTTGCTGTGTTTTATTATAAGAGCGGTGATAGTTTTTGGCAGTACAATTGTTGATTTACTGGATTCAAATTGAACACTGACTTACTGTAAAACATAAATGTTGTAATTGATTGTCACAATGATTTAGGGTTAGTGTAGTGTTCACAAGCAAACTTCAGAGTCAACTAAAACTCATAGAGTTTAACCATGAACTGACCCTTTTCTCTTTCAAATATTAATAGTTAAATATCAGGCACCTCATCAGAAATAAAGCTGTGGCACATCTAATGCACCCTCTGTTCCTGTGAAAACACAAGTACTCAAGTGGAAAAGATTTTTACCATTCTTCATCGTTTGGATCCCATTCACTATCAGGTTTCACATAAGTATGCACACAATGAGAGCAATAGATCCACGCTGTGTTTTACATAACTCTAGGGTATGGCTGTCTCTTTTTTTTTTCACCAAAAGAGAATTCCCCTGGCTTCTTTGCCCACCATCCTGTCCTGCTGGTTCATTTGTTCTATTGTTTTTCCTGCGGAGTGATACATTACTGTATCTTCCCTGGCTGCAGCTGAAGTAGAGCCATCCATCATCCCAATCACTGAAAATAAGGACCTTATGGACTGGGAGTAAATTATGAAGCTATGGGGGGGAGACAGAGTTACAGTGAGTGTGCTTTTTTTGCAGAAACAGCTATTTTAGGTTACTATTCATCTATAGATAATATTACTTTCTTGCCTGGGCTCATCATAAGGTAAATGCAGCAAAAGCAGGTTCATTATTCTCAGACTATAATGCATTTAATCAATATAAATGCATTTAACAAATCTATGGCTGACTTGACTGTTGCTTGGATCTGAATGCAAGTTTCATATGTCGCTTTCCTTTGGACTTAAATGTAATGCAAATGAAGAGTCCACTGATATGAATGTCTGGTGAAGGCCTAAACTAATGCTCTGTAGGTGTTGACTCTCACTTGCTGTTATAATCCAATTCTTAATCCTATTCAGAGCTAATAAAATCCAAGACACACTGTTCTGTTTTTTAAGAGCATAATGGATTCTTGTCTTTTTATCATGAATACATTAAAGCCAGAAACATCAACCTCAAACTTAGGTATATGTTGAAAACTGAAATATAACCTTAAATCTAAAACATAAACTTAATCCTAACTCAAATTTCTCAACAATTTACCCTGTCTAACTAACTTCACCAAAAATGAAAGAAAGAAGCTAGGCCTAAATTCCCTTTCCACTGATGTGCATCACTTCTCCATAATACTCGTCACTGATGTCTCAGGTTTTCATTTTAAAAATTTATAGTGGGGACATGTGGAGAGCGGTCTTTTACTTCCAAGTCCCAACACTAATGTTGATGCCAGTTGCCACTGAGTAGCTTAAGAAATCCTTAAGGCCCCTTGTTCATCAAAGTTATTAAACATATGCCTAACCTTAAACCAAACCTAACGTGATTTCAGTGGGGACTCTTGGGATGCTTAAAGTTAGGTGCCTGCTTAAGTACCTTGGTGGATAAGGACCTAATTTAGCAATAGTACCTCATAACCCAGGCCAGCCTTTTATCCTCCTTGCTGTCTCTCCAAATAGTGGAGTTTGAAAAATACTTTTTGCCCTTCAACATTATTTGCCCTTCAAAAAGCACTCAAAGGTTTGGATATTATGGCAGATATTTTGCTTCTAAGAATGGATATCCCAAGTTATGTTTCAAAATTCTCCTTGATTAGTTGGACATGTCTAAAATGAATAAACAAAGGACTAATGAAACCCTGTAGTCTGAGGAAATGGCTTGGTTTTGTTAAAGACTAGTCATGGAAATCATGTATAATAATATATCTTTACAAGAGTTACTGTAATATTTAGTGAAACAAGAAAAGATACTTGCATAATGTCTTCGATAATTATCCAACAAGAGTTTTAGTGGCACCACTGAATCAAGGACAATTTTATAGAATGGATTTGAGTATCTCTGCAATATACATGAGTGGAGAAGCTGAGGGGCAAGCAGAAAACTTTTGAACAAACAAGCTTGGGATGAGATTTGCATTTGTTATTTAAGTTAACAGTAAAAAAACCTCAAGAAAATGCGCTGGGGGATGGGGGGGTTAAGTTGACGTGTGTGTGTATGTATACTTAGGTGCAGAGTGAGACTGTGTGCTATAAGGCATCACATTATTCCGCATTTTAGCTTTATGCAGAAACCCATAAGCACTGCCGAGTTTCTCCTCAACTTGGTGTTGGGTCCCAGCTGTAACTGGTGTGTGTACCACAAGAGTGCTTTGCTGAGGAAGATCAATTCATCCATTAACTACCCTGAAGAGACTGCTTAAGTATGATCTGGGTTAAATTATTGTCAAAACTGAATAAGGACTTTTGGATTTGACCTGCAAGGCATATTTCAAATGATTGTACACATAATGGGGCAAAGGTATAACCTAAGTGACATCAGATCATTTGCACCACAGAAGAATTTGACTCAGTAAGATGCTACTTCTGTGACCAAATTATTTAATTAAAATGTTTTAATGTCTTTATGAATCAGAAATAAAAAAATGTTCTGATTTTGGCCCAGATTATGCAGTCCTTTTATGTCAGTGAGCACTAACTTGTGTGAGCAGTGCCACTGAGGCCAATGAGACTACTCACATGAGTAAGTGCTCAATGTCATGAGTAAGGCTTGCACAGTCTGGCCCTTGGTGAATTCAGTCTCCAAAACTATTAACTCAGAATCTCTTATTCCCCAAACGCAGTAGTCCTCTATTCATCCACAGAAAAGGAACTACATGGGCAGTGGAAGTTTTTTCTTCAAATCATCCTACATGTACATCACATCCTTGTCCTGGAGATGTGAAAGGGTAGTTTCATCTACATGTTCCTCCAATATATGAGGCTACTACAAAGGGTAATTAGTTTCTGTTGACATGAACGTCGGTCTATAAAACCCATCTCACATACACTATTGAATAGCCATCAGATTGTTATAATTATGAGTCACTGTCATTCTAGCTGGATTTGAACCAATACTTGGAGGAGGAAGACATTGTTACTATTATGAAACTCCCTTGCCATCATAGTTCTTCCTTTCAAAGTCACAGATAAATATTTAAATTTCTCTGTCCTGTCCCCTTCTATTTTCTATCTCTAATTGAGAATTTGTAGATATAGGCAGCTTGCTGGAGCTTCCTTCTAAATGTATTGGCTTATAATACTCATTTCTTTGCAGAAACTTGCAAATTTAGATTTGTACTGAAAATTGAATAATTACATCTATTTTTTGTTCCATCTCTGTTGTTCTTGGACTCATTCTGTTGCTGAACTGACCTGGCATGCTTTCAGAAAAGGAAGGAGAACTATTAACAAATCTAATGTACTCCTTTTGCAACTGATATACTTTTTATGAAAGCCAATGAAATTATTATTATAGTGGAGAGTGCAATACTGATCTCTACGGGACAATTACCCTCAAAACAGAGATAACAGTTTCAAACGATATCATTTTCTTTGGAAATATTTTTGCTTTGGGGGGACTTCATAGTAAGAGATGCTTTGGGTTTATGCCATTGTTATCTTTTTAACCATTCTCCAGGCCCCATTTTCATGCATAACACCCAATTATTTCAGCTTCATCTTCAGGGATTGTCCTATGCCACTAGTTTTTCTTCCTCCATAAGTACATGAACAACAGTGTTGCCAGCTCTCATAATTTTATTGTGAATTTTCTGATATTTGGTCTTTCTCTGGAAGTCCTAACTCTTGGAGTCATGTTGTTATCTGGAAAAAAACCAACTTTTTAAAAAAGTATTATTCTAGCCCTCATTCTCATGGTAAAAAGCTTGTAAACATGACCTCTTAAAAGCTCAAAACCTAAAAGGCAAATAAAAAGAACTCAACACTTGTGATTTTTTAAATCACCATGTCATAATTTTGGGGGATCTGATTCATGATTTTTGAATGTTTGGGTTTGACAATACTGCCAGTGTCCTTTCTGGTGCACTAGAGGTTGAGTATTACTCTTTTTTCATGTTGACTCTATGTAAAAATACAAAAGAAAAATGATTTTTTGATGTTAGCATAACACATATCAGAATCCCGTCATAATAAGATCCGTATTACAAACCCGTATTATTAATGCTGCTTAATGGCATTAATGCTGCTTCTGTAAAATTAATCTAATTTCAGTTAAGTATTTTCCTTTTACTTAATTCTTTACATCTGCTAATTGTTTTAGTAATCTTGACTAAGGTGTCTTCATGAGTCCTCTGTAAAGTAGGCAAGTATAAGTAAGTAGACTTATCTCTATTCCACACATGGGAAAATTGATAGAAAGAATGAAAGTATGTCCCTTTCTAACAGGCAGCCAGCAAGAGTTGGGAGTAGAATTCAGGAATTCCTTGCTACTAGTTCTGTGCTCATACCAATAGATATTAAAAGTGCTTAAACTCGTCCAAAAATTTAAACTAGTAGTTTACTGAAAGGTAAAGCACATGAGGATCAATGAAAATTTGTCTGCATCTAGGTATGTCTAGAGCTTCTCAGTAATGTCATACATTTAAGAATTTGTCTTTCTTTTTAGTCTTTACCTAGCTTCATTCAGCATGATACTTGTGGTCCAGATCAGATTCCATATCCAAGATATGAACCTTAGAAATCGTCCCTATCATCCATTGGAGTACTATACCACTTATAGTTAAAAGTCTTGCAATTAATACAAAGGAGGAATAGTTGGGTGCATCAAGGAGAGTTGGGCACATAACTGCCATTTGTGTCTGTGAAAATCTCCAGCAAAATTCTTTGACTTTGCTCCCATCACATCAGACAGTTACAGCAAATATTGAGAGGGCATACAGTTGGTTTCTTGTTAATACCAACAATTAGATTAACTGGAGGAGGCATACTTTTAATGTGAATGTGGATTGTTTAAATTTGAGCTCAGTTCTACAGGAGGACTCTGTGTACAGGAGTATAGAGGTCAGCAAGGGACAGACATGGTCATGGTAGGGGCAGGGGACAGGCAATTTACTGAGCAGAGTCCTCTCATCTTGTGCCTCTGGAGGATTTATATTAGGGACTCCAAATCCAACCTCAGACATTGGGCTCGTGTAATCTCAAGTGAGTGTAACTCACAGCTTTTCTACTGCAGTATTTTATTTTATCTTATCTTATTTTATTTTATTTTTTTAGCCCAAATAGGGAGAAGAGCAATGTGAGTGTATGTGGACTCCGCTGGAAGTGCCCAGACTCAATCCAGAAGAAGGGTGTGGTAGTTTTTTTTCTTGAAGCTGCATAGAATGCCATCATTATTGGCAATCAAGCTGCCGCACAGATCAAACCATAAGCCACATTGTCAAGGAGTGCCTGCTAACAAAATTCAGTAGTGGGCTCCGAGAGTGCCACTTCACCACTGACAATGCTATTGCTTGGCTTGGTGAATATGCAAACTCTAAATAAATACTGGCAAGCAGTTCTGCATGTCTTACACATCCTTATCTTGAGGGCTTGGCCAATAAGATCCCAGGTGGGGAGAGCAATATGTTATGGAGCTATCGAGAGTCCAAGGAGTGCTGATGTCTCAAACTTGTAACATTTTTACAACAGGCAAGATTTTCTATCTGACCACATGAACCGAGGAGACCAAGTAAGCCTAAATCTGCTAGATACAGCTGTACTCACCAGAGTTTCTGCATTTTCATTCCAGTTCTGAAGAGTCCAGATGACATAAACAAAATTTTGTCACCCAAGAGTGTAAAAACTCTCTGACAATCAGAGGAGAAAAGTGTGATTATATGTGTGTGCTAAAGTAAAGGAGCGTGAATATTATCCTGAACTGTTCCATTGCAATTGCAGCTGTGAAAGCCTGCAGAGGCAGAACTTCTACCTAATCATTTTTTTTAAAAAGTGTTTTAGTATTTCATGGGTTTCTTTCTGTCTATTATGCTCATCTGATCCACATTACTATAGTATCTGACACCTCAGAATCAATGATGTATTTGTCCTCACACCACTCTTGTGAGGTAGGGAAGTTCTATTTATCCCTATTTTACTGATAGGGAACTGAGGCACAGAGAGACTGAGGGCAGTACTATGCTCCCCTCCAGTTTGGACTACTAGGGTGTGAATAGCAGTGAGCACCAAAGTGCTGCACTGTGACTCCCCCCATGTTGACTCTGTGGGCACGATCTAAAAGGTTCCTACTTTGCATTAATGTAGTCCTGTAAGAAGAGGACTACAGTCATGGCACCTTTTGGTTCATGCCCCCAGCGCAGCACTTTGGTGTTGACAGTTGTTCACACCCGAACAACTGTCAACTGTAAATTGTGGGACATTGTAGACATGTCCTCAGTTACTTGCCCAAGGTCACACAGGAAGTGTGTGTGGCAGAGCAGGAAACTGAACTCAGGTGTCTAAAGTCCCAGGTGAGTGACCCAACCACTGGGCCATCCTCTATCCCTTTTCTTTCTATTTAATGTAATTGTTTGTACATAAAGAAAGTGTGGAATACTCTTTTGGAAGGTGACTAGCAGCTGTTAATATGACCTCAAGTTAGAGTTGTTCATCCATGCTTCAGAAAGAGTTATGTTGAGGTGCAGGAAAGTGGAGTATATAAGCATTTGAACATATTTAACCCATCCATGTTACAGGAGCTACCTGAGGGGAAGGATTCTTCCCCTTCCCAGCTCCTCCATGCAGCTACCTAAGTGCAAAAGAAGCCAGTCATCACATGGTCCTAGGGATATTTCTTTTCCTTCACTCCTTCCATTCCATGATACAGGGGCTCTCAAATATTTTTTGGAGTGTGTATTGCAATTTAATAGCAAAACTGTTTCATGGGCACTTCAGGATCACACAGGGCTGGCGCTTCCATTAGGCGACCCTAGGCGGTCGCCTAGGGCGCCAGGATTCAGGGGGCAGCATTTTGTGCACTCCCCACGGGGCGCACAGGAGCTTCCGGTTCCGCTGCCATCAGGCCGCCGAAGAAGGACCTTCTGCCGACGTGCCGCGGAAAACAGCAGCAGGCAATTGAACAGCTCAGTGACTGTCGCTGTCACCTGCGGCATTTTGGCAGAGGGTCCTTCTTTGGCAGCGCAATGGGAGTGGAACCAGAAGCTCCCGTGTGCCCCGTGGGGAGCGCACAAAATGCCGCCCCTCGAATTCTGCCTAGGGTACCAGAAACCCTGGCGCCACTCCTGGGATCACATGAACCATCCCCCTATTCTCGTAGTATCTGTGTAACCTCAACAATAACTGCTTACATGGACATTCACATTAGGAGGTATTTAATGCATTCTTAGCTTCTTTTAATATGATTTGGCAGCTGGGCACAAGGAGTGTGAATAGCGTAGCTGAAGTCAAAGTATCTTAGATCAATTTACCTTGGATCCTCATGGTGCAGGATTGTCGTCCGCGGCTCCCCGTGTCGACTCCGCTACCGCCGCTCGCTCTGGTGGAGTTCCGGAGTCGACAGGAGCGCATTCGGGGATTGATATATCGCGTCTAGATGAGACGCGATATATCGATCCCTGAAAAATCGATCGCTACCCGCCGATACGGCGGGTAGTCTGGACGTACCTTCTGGGAACAGTTCTCCAAACAGTTATCCACCCATCTTATAGTAGCTCCACCTAGGTTGTATTTCCCTACTTTGTTTATGAGGAGGTCATGCGAGACAATATCAATATCCTTACTAAAGTCAAAATATACCACATCTATCCCTCCTCTCCCGCCCCATCCATGAGGCTTGTTACCCAGTCAAAGAATGCTGTTAGGTTGGTTTGACAAGATTTATTCTTGGCAAATCCATGCTAACTGTTACTTATCTCATTATTACCTTCTAGGTGGTTGCAAATTGAGTGATTAATTATTTGCTCCATTATCTTTCCAGATACTGAAGTTAAATTGACTGGTCTGTAGTTCCCTGGGTTATTTTTCTTTTTATATTTGCCCTCTTCCAGTCCTCTAGGATCTCTTCTGTCCTCCATGAGTTTTTGAAGATAATCGCTACTGACTCAGATATCTCCTCATTCAGCTCCCTGAGTATTCTAGGATGTATTTCATCAGGCCCTGCTGACCTGAAGATATGTAACTGGTCTAAGTAATTTTTAACTTTTCTTTCCTTATTTTAGCCTCAGTTCCTACCTCATTTTCACAGGCGGTCAGCATGTTAGACATCCAATAGCTACTAACCTTTTTGGAGAAAACTGAAACAAAAAACGACAAAGAGTCCTGTGGCACCTTATAGATTAACAGACGTATTGGAGCATAAGCTTTCATGGGTGAATACCCACTTCGTCAGACGCATGTGGTGGAAATTTCCAAGGGCAGGTATAAATATGCAGGCAAGAATCAGTCTAGAGATAACGAGGTTAGACTGATTCTTGCCTGCATATTTATACCTGCCCTTGGAAATTTCCACCACATGCGTCTGACGAAGTGGGTATTCACCCATGAAAGCTTATACTCCAATATGTCTGTTAGTCTATAAGGTGCCACAGGACTATTTGTCGCTTTTTACAGATCCAGACTAACATGGCTACCCCTCTGATACTTGAAACAAAAAAGGCATTTAGCACTTCTGCCGTTTCCACATTTTATGATATTGTCTTTCCACTCTCCCTGAGAAATGGACCTACTTTGTACTTGGTCTTCCTTTTGCTTCTAATGCATCTGTAGAATGTTTTCTTGTTACCCTTTATGTGTTTAGCTAGTTTAATCTCATTTTGGCCTTTCTAATATTGTCCCTATATTCTTGGGTTGTTTTTTGATATTCATCCTTTGTAATTTGACCGAGTTTCTGCTTTCTGTAGGTCTCTATTTTTGAGTTTTAGATCATTGATGATCTACTGGTTAAGCCAGGGTGGTTTCCTGCCATACTTCCCATCTTTCCTACATGGTGGGATAGATTACTCTTGTGCCCTTAAAAATGTCTCTTTGAAAAACTGCCAACTCTCTCTCAAACTGTTTTTCCTCTTAAACTTGCTTCCGATGGGATCTTACCTACCAACTCCCGGAGTTTGCTAAAGTCTGCCTTCTTGAAATCCATTATCTTTATTATTCTGTTTTCCCTCCCACCATGCCTTAGAATCACAAATTATAATTTCATGATCACTTTCACCCAAACTGCCTTCCACTTTAACATACCATTATTAAATAGGTCTCTGCCTTTTTGTCTCTGTCTAGACCAGTGATTTTCAACTTCTGGTTGTCCGTGGACTATGTCTAAGCAGTCCACAAAAGGTTGTCATTACCATAGAACACTGGTTTTCAACCTGTTGTCCACGGATCCTGGGGGTCCGCAGATTATATCTAAGATTTCCAAAGGGGTCTGCGACTTCCATTCAAAATTTTTTAGGGGTCTGCAAATGTAAAATGGTTGAAAACCACTTGTCTAGACCTTTCCTTACCATGCAGGGTATTGCTGAGGACATGCAACAGCTTTTAAAGAAGCTGTTTACCCTAAATTAATCCAAAATGGTATTGCATCTTTTCAAACCATTTGATCTAGAGGCTAATCTAGGTTCCTTCCACTGTAGTTTCCCTGCAGGAAGGGTTTTACAGTTGCTTATGTGCCTGCATTTTTGTTCATGTATTCTGATTTTTTTTAAGGGTGATACTTTTGAAATGTTATAACTAGCTCCTCAGAAGTCTAGCTACATGCTCAGAGGTTAAAGTCTATGTCACATAAAAGTCTGCCTGCCTGCAGGAAGAGAGTGCCCTTTTTTCCACACTGACTCAATAGTACTGAATAGAATTCATTCTACAAAGCAAGAAATTCCATGCAAGGCAGGGGGACTTTTAGGTAACATGCCTGTAGTTAGACTTAGCACCTTTTTAATCTGAGAATAAATCAGGTCCCCAAACCCCTACTCACTTTGATAGTAATGAATGTCACCTTTCCCCTCAGAATCATTCTCAAAAGCAATACTCTTGATAATGGGATATCGGTCTATTCTATAACTGAGGAATGCAACATCTTTGTATGTGAGAGAGATCAAAACTCTAGTGGGAGCTTGTTTTGGGGTGTGCATCCCATGCCTTTACACAAAAACCTGAGAGGCCAATTGGGTTACTTGGTATCACCTGTGACAGAGAAGGGCCAGGGTTAATTGAGAGTGAAGCCCAGCAGAAGAAGTGCTGGGAGAGCAGCATGCAGCCAGGAGACTGAAAGCAAAGGGAGTGTCATGGGAAGAAGTGTATAGTCACTTCCTCGGCAGACAGAGGCTGCTGGGAGCAAGGAGGAAGTCTAGTGGGAGAGTGAGCCCTGGGATCGTGCTCTGGAGAAGGAGTCTGGTAAGAGGCTAGGAGGGGTGACGTAGCCAGAGGCAGCCGTGTTTAGAAAAGCCGGTCAAAAAATTCTAACTTGAAAAAGTTTGGACCAAACCTTTCCCTTTTTTTGTAGTTGCTTCTGTTTTGTAGTTGCTGTAGTTGCGGCTGCTAGTGCTGTCTTTTTGTTAAAGTTGTCCAATGCTTCCCATTTTAAGACCCTGTGTCAGTTAATTATAACTTTGTTAAATGATAACTACTTGGGTGAAATTTTTCATACAAGGTCTCTGCCTCTGGCTCAATGTTTTTGGAAAATTTCAGCCTCAGTGGTTCTGCTATTTCCATCAACAAACCTTGGGGAAAATACTTTTTTTGCCTATGTTTAAAAAAATCTCGCCCTCCCCCCTCCCCGATATTTTGGAGCAGGAACTAGAAATTTGGCACTGGTGTCAGTGGTCCATCTTTTGCCACCCCTATGAAAAACCTTCTTAGATCTGAGCAAGTTATAAACTTTTGGGGGGGCGGGGTGGATCCCAGTTTGTATGTGATCTGTAGAGTCTTGTTACAGTTCAGCATCTAAAATCTCTGTGTCCTTGGTGAGAATACTTGTACCACTCAGCTCTTGGTACTGAACACACTGCCCATGCTGCATCCCCACAGAGCAAATGAGCATTCCTCAGAGCTCCTATGTGTGACCAGTCTGTGCCTGTGCATCCCTCGTAGAGTGAGCATGCTGTAGCCTGGGGCCACAGAAGCAAATCTGAACTTTATCTGGATTTAATTGCTGCTCCAAGACAGGGTAGGGCTGGGCACTGTAAATGGGAGCAGGGAGCCTGTCTCCCCTGTGTCCTCTATGACTGCCTAGCTGGTGCCCAGGTAGTGAGGAGGAGGAAGCTGCCTGATTTGAATGCAAAGGGGGACATATTCTGGACTGGATGGAAGGAAAGGAGTAGTTTGGGGTAAGGAGTCTGGTGAGATTTGGACTGCAGGGTGGAAGAGAAACTGAGTTGGAGTTGTGGGAAGACTAGGACTGGGAGCTGAGGGGAAGCTGTGACTGGAAACCACTGAAGGTATGTGATCAGGGCAGGGGATGATGGACATCTCAAATGGGGAGCTAGGCAAGGTGCCTAGGACTGGCTGGGTAGTGAGATTGAGGCTGCGATGAGAACTCTGAGGTGTGGAGTTAGGGACTCTGTAGGCAAGGAGAATGGGACTAGGACAAGGAACCAGCAGAGAGAAAGAGACAGGACTGCGACAAGAATAGATTGGAGGGGTTGGGACAGAAGGAGGTCTAGGTTGGATGAAAGGGGACAGAAGAGTTTGTTTCACCCTAGAGAACACTACCCTTTAGAGCCTGAAAGGGAACCCAAGATTCCAGAGTCTCTCCGTTCCTCTGTTGTCAGTAAACATGTGTGAAACCCGCTGGCAATTTGTTTCTCATTCCCCTTCAAAGCTGATTCTCATTGGTATTCCAGTAGCCCAAGTAGCAGAGGTCTGTGTTATCTAAAGGTTCCAACCCTGCTGATGAGCCATGTGGGTATCAGTATGATGCCACATAATGGAATTTTGTTTTGTCGCGGCCTGATTCAGAGTTGGAATTTGAATCCACATCTCCTACCTCCTAGGTGAGTGCTTTAATTACCAAGTTAGTCATGCTTGCTTTCTCTCTCTTTGGACCAATGAATAGCTAAGTAATACAAAATGGAACAGCTTCAACAAGAGTGATTGAGGAGAGAATAGTTAGGCAGTTAGGGTACTCTCCTGGTGGGAAGGAAACCAGAGTCCAAGTCCCTGTTCCAATGACTATTTCTTTAAGTAGTTAGATAAAGTGGGAAGGCTTCAACAGGAGAGATGGAGAGTGCTCACCCCAGACTAGCCGAAAGTCTGGTGGTTATGACTCTCACGTAGCTCGGGGTGGGGAAAGATCTGAATTCAACTCACTGCTCTAGAGAGGGGCTTCAAAACCATGTGCCTTAATCACTGTCCTAAAGGTTATAAAGGGGATGGACACTCCTGTTTTTGTGCAAATGGCCTTGAAAAAACTTTTTCCAGCCAAAACAAATTGGGTCAAATTCATATATAGTTTCAGGTTGACCCAAACTGCATTTTTCAGCAAACAAATTATGCGTCCCAAATTTTTTGCCAGCTCTAATGCTAAGTACTCTGCAAAATGTGGTTCAAGTAATCTCAAAGTGGGCACCCAAAGTTAATTATTTTTTTTTACCTTAATCTGTGTCTCCATTTCCCATCTATAAAATGGGGAAAATACTATCCCCTCACCTACACTAGCCAATAGTTGCTCAGATTCAACAAAGATGGGTGCCAGATATGGCAGGTTCTTTCTATATTCAACCAGTGCAAATGTTCTAGTGACATTATGATGATCTAATGACTCTGTTAGGTTCTGCTGCGGCTGCTCTTGCTCATTCAGCCACCAACTGATAGGCACCAACAATTTAGATGTGTTTGGATGGGGAGATGAGTGTGCTAGAACTGTGCAAATACAGCATTTTGATTTGTTTGATGGAAGCAAACCAGTTCCTCCAGGGTCACTTGGAGGTCTGAGTTTGCTGAACAGCTTCTAATGCTGACTTTTTGTTACAATTACAATTTTATGCCAATATAGAGGTTTTATGGAGACATGTATCATACATGATGAGCTGCCCAGGACAAGCCCAACTTCCCGGATGACCATTGAGTAATACAAGCAAAAGCTCGCAATGTTATTTTGTCACATTTTGAGGTAAATTAAAGTGTTCTCTGAGACAGCTAAAACCAAGATCTAAATAGGGCCCCTAGCAATGAAACAGCTAACCCATCAAAACATCAAACATTGAAAAGGTCATCTTGAAATGGCATAGGACATTTTATTTCATAAAAATACAGGCATTGCATTTCTGGAACCTCATTTGTGTGACAAAAACTCTGAGAAGAACAGATGTTGGCACAAAATCAATATACTCATGCAGAGTCTGTAATAAAATTTATGCTGCTCCTCATTTTTATTATTTAAGCAGTTTCATTACAGGTTAAAGTCAATCTGATTTCTTATGTAATTTCTAGGAGCTGCATAATTTCCAAAAGCATCAGGGGAAGGTAACTTTTTTTTTTAATTTTGGCTGGAAGGTGCTAATATAAACTTCAGAGAAAGGGATGTTTATTGCCTTCATTTACACCGGGATGTTACTAATAGGAAGGGAGCTATTGAGGAAGTGGCAGGTAAGTGGCAGGCTAATATGCCATATAGCTGATGACATATGTATGATGGCATAAATCTGGTGCTAATATCTATGGCTGTGGAAAGAGAATTTGTGGGTTGCACCACTGTACGTGGAGGAATAAGGACAGGATTTGGGATCCATGCAGGGGTTCACGCTTGATGCAAAGCTATACAAAGTGTTGACGGTGTTTGGCAGAGGCAGCTGGAGGAGAAAATGGAGGGAAATGTGGGGTGAGCCCAGATGACCTGTAGCTGCATATAGCGGCCCCCACTGTGGGAAAAACCAGGGGATAAGTGGCAATTTCAGTCACAGTGGCTGCAGAGCTGCTCTGTGGCCTGAGTGGGAAAGTCCCCTGTACTTCTAGCCAGTACTGAGCCCAGCTACTTAAATCTTTCGGACTCAAATATTCCATGCTAGGTGTCTGCCTCAGGCTGGAGTGTGCGGGTTGTTTTGTTTGTTTTTGTTCAGTTAAAATAGTTCACCCACTTCTGAGAGCAACGTTGGGGGGGAAATGTTTTGTCCATGTTTTTTTGTTTGTTTTGTGTTTAAATCATACAACTCTTAGCTGAGAATTTCTTGTGTTTCAGTGCTTTGGCACAGGGACTTGAAACTTGGCATGGGGTTTGCCTGATGTCAAGGATAAACTTTTTCTAGCCAAACTATGAGACTCTGAAAAAAAATTTTGTACATGCTCAGGTGAGACCTGTTAGAATTTGCAATCTGAAGATTGCTCTGAAGATTGTCTGCACTGAGCATGCTCCATCCCCCACATTGTGACTGAGCATGCTCCATTTTTGGGACTGCAGGGGATGAGCCTGAATTCCTGCAGTTTCTTTTCCTGGCTGCAGGGGACAGCTGTGGCACCCACCACTGGAACTGAGAGCAGAGTCTGTCCTGTGCTCTGAATGCTCCCCCTGGCAGTGAGGAGCGGGAGGAGGATAAGGAGGAAGTCAGTGAGGAGGATGAGGAGGAAGCCGCCTGATTGGAGTGCAGTGGGATGAAGATTGGGGGCAGGAAGAAGAGATGGGGCAGGAACTGAGAGGATAAGGGAGGATAGGAGCCTGGGTGGAAGGAGGGTTAGAAACCAGAGCCAAGATGGAGTACAGGGGCAGGAGCAGAGAGAAAGAGGAGCAGCAACTGGTGATGGGGAAGATGAGAGCATGGTGGGAGGAGGCAGTATGAAGTAAATAAGGCCTGGGACTGCACACTGAATTATGAGGATAAAAGTCAACATAGAATAGCTATTCCTTCAGGGACCATCATCCATCCTGTGCACTGAATGAGGGAGGGGTCCTGTAGGAAAAAGGGATGTAATTGAAGACTGTCATCATGCATATGCACAAGAGGGCAGCATGAAGACTTTGAGTGCTTGACTTGCAACCTTAACGTAGCTTCTGCGTAATATACGTTAAATCAGTAGACATATTGCCTAACTTCATAGTTCTCAGCATAGTTTGTATCTAATATATAGCCTTATTCTTTCTAAATGTAAATTTCTGCATATTTTCAGATTGAGGCAGAGTCATGTCTCCCAAAGAAACAGTTGCTTATGCTGTTTAACTTTCCTAAAAACTAGGATGAAAACGTCATCCAAATGGGAGATTTTTATTTATTTATTTTAGTGAATTACGATATTTGTACAAGAGAAATCCAAATGAAAATTACACTTTAAATTTGTTTATAGCCAGGGGAAGTTTTTTTAGAGATATGATTAAACTGTTATCAATGGAAGGGACTAGTACACTGAAATATAAAGCACACAGATGTCCTGAGTGATTTAAGTAATATACAAACCATGGATGTGCAGATGTTGTGCCAAAATCAGAATTTTATTCCAGTTAAAAAGGATAGTTCCGTTGCTAGGCACCACGAGCTGGCTATCCACTTTACCTACCATTGATAATCACTACCACTGGAGATCATACTGACTCCAAGTCTTGCAACCTTTAGGCCATCATGCAAGATTTAGGTTTTTTCAGCAGGCATTCCGCTAACAGCTGCAGAATGTCCCCAGTGATATGTTCCTGAAGGAAACCATGCAGACTGAATATGCAAGTAAGCAGATTAAAATTGAAGGGAGGAAAGTTGGTTTCTCTTGAAGCAATTGATGCAAATCAAAATCTAGGTAAGAGAGCTTTGGCACTATGGTGAGGAGTGCTTCAGAAGTGTTTATCATAGTAGTAACGCCTTGCTTTAATTAATGATGAAATCTGCAGTCTTTACCATAAGTGCCTGACAGAAATATTGCCCTCTAGCTCTCCCTACTGGATCATTACAATGAATTTCACATGTTTAATGTGTGCGATGTTACATCCCTATATTACACAATTAATTCAACATATAATGCAAGCATCTTGCTGTACCGTATAAATATTTTAGATCATGTTAATTAATGAACATATAGGGCCACCTTTTGTTCATTTTTACCCCATCTCTGGTTTTGTAGCATACCAGAAGACAAAAAGCGTGTTTATCCCTTTATAGTTCCTGAAAGTCCCCTCCAGAATATGAAAGTAGTTCTTATGGTTAAAATTTTCAAAAGTGCCAAAAGTAACAGGCTCCTAGGATCCATTTTCAAGAGTGACATGGGCATTTAGGAGACAAAGCCTTACTGAAAGTCAATAGGGTTTAACCTACTAAATTCCAAAGTCAGGCTACTAAGACCCATTTTCAAATGTAAGTTACTTAAACCGTTTTGAAAATGTTACCCCATATCACTATCATGTTTCAGGCTGCTGAGTCCGGGTGCCAAAAGTCCAAGATAAATGCAATTTATCACTTGGATCCTCTGTTTATCATAATTCTGAAATTCATCACACACCAGTATGCGTATTTATATATCCATGTGTAAAAAAGACACGCATTTCTAATTTTGGAGGAAAATTGTACAGGAGAAAATATGAGGTCCTTACTTTGTTTCATTCTGAATTATGCATCCTTATTTAAGACAAATTATATGAGTGAAAAACTGTTTAAGAATATTAAGGTTGCAAAGTGAAGTACTCAGAAGTAAAGAAACTTCAAATGTAACGTGTCCTCAGTGCCTTTACATCTACTCTGCTCTGCATATGCAATTAGAAATTTAGTTACATGATCACATGCTTTTTTAAAACTTAAATACATTTTTACTGGATTTCTAAAAATGTTATGCCCAATCTAGAGACTATCTTTGTGAAAATTTCAATTTTCTAATATCTCCAACTAAAGACCTAGTGTTCTTCCAAACAAATTATAAGTAACTTAAAAAATATACTGGCTATAGTTTTCTGGCTCCAAAATGTCCTAGAAAAAGTGTGCAGCCAAATGCTGTAGTAATTGTCTTTTGCTAGCACCTCAGGAAATTACTTCTGTAACTCACTTCTGGCTCTGCTACATATCCATAAGGTGTGGCTATAAAATCTTTCTCACATCACAGTATAATGTGTTCTGTCGAAGTGAAAGACAATAGAGATTTCTGAAAGGTTTTCAGTAGGGTCTGCAGTGAGAAATTTTACAGAGGATACACAAGCTTCCAATGAATTACATAAAAATATTGTATAGTGTTCCACTGAAAAGTAAATGCAGCTTTTTTCAAAGCACAAATTACATAATTTTAAGAAAGTCAGTATATCATTATGGTTTAACTGCTGTTTCAGTGGAAAAAATCAGCATAACAAAAGTATCATTTACATATTTATGGTCTAAACTGGATATATCATAGTGGAGACCAGTAATGTAATTTTACCATCATTGTAAAAAACACAATAAATACCAGTTACTAGACCAAACTTCCTCTGAATAAAATGGAGTGACCACAAGATTTTGCTGTAAATCTAACAGCATTTTAAATGCTAACTCAGCTTTTACTTTGCATCCACGACCATTATCTCTACCTATAAATCCCAGTTAACCTTTAAAAATGCTCCCAATCACTATTTATTTCTTACATTTTTCACCACTTGTGCTTGGTCAACAGCAATTTAAATTTATTAACTGAGAGTGCCCGCATTGTAGTAAATGAGGCTATTTGTATAAAGAAATCCAGCAATTACCCCAAAACAAAATAGCATTTATTTACATTTGGAATTTCTTGGAGACTCAGTCAAACTCGTACAATGGCTGTAAATCTGAAGTATGTCTTAACAGTGCACAAGGAATGCCATCTGAGCTCCCCATGCCATGCTGTGGCAAAAAAAGGGCTACTGTGATCCTTAACTGGGTATGAGCAGGTAGGTGATTTTACCTCTCCCTATGGATGACAATGGTGTGACTGATACTATGATATCATGCCCAAGTCTGGTGCTCACCTTTTAAAAAGGGTGTTGAAATACTGAAAAGTCACAAAAATGACTTGAGGGTTGGAAAAATGCATTGCAGTGAGACTTAAAGAGCTCCATCTGTTGGCTAAACTAAACAGAAAATGGAAAGGTGATTTGGTTAGGGTTAATACTGCGATTCTGTCACTGAGGTTGCAGAAATCACAGATTCCATGACTTGCCATGGCTTCCACAGCTGCAGCAGCCAGTATGGCTGACCCCAGGGCTGCCTGAGCAGCTGGCCCCACAGAGCACCCACACCAGTCACTTCTGGAGTGGCTCCAGGGACCACCCGAGCATTGGTCCTGGGGGTGGCCAGGAAGCGGCATCAGTCCCAGGGGCGGTCCCAGGACCATCTGAGCAACATCGGTCCTGGGGTCAGCCAGAGTATCAGCCCTGGGGTGCCCCCTAGACCACTGGGAAAATGTCCCTGGGAGCCTCAGAGCAGTGGGCTACTGGGGGCAGTCAGCCCCCACCGCTAAAGCAAGGGGCCCTAGAGCAGTGAGGCCCAGAAGCAGAGATTTAGTAATGGATCTTTTCAGTAAGAGTCATGGACAGGTCACGGGCCATGAATTTTTGTTTATTGCCTGTGACCTGTCCATGACTCTTACTGAAAATATCCATAACTAAATCTTAGCTTAAATTATGGTGTATAAGTACCTGCCTTGGGAGAAAATACTAGGTACTAAAAGGGTCTTTAATTATAACGGAGAAAAGCATAACAAGAACCAATGGCTGGAAATGAAAGCCAGACAAATTAAAAAAAAGGCACACATTTTAGCAGTGAGGGTGATTTAACTCTTGGAACAAACGACCAAGCACAGTGCTGGATTCTCCATCTCTCAACCTCTTCAGCTCAAGAATATGTTTGTTTCTGGAAGATACACTTTAATCAAATCAAAGTTACTTTGTATTGAGCTCTGTAAGTGCATGAAGCTCTATTGTCTGTGTTGTGTAGGAGGTCAGATTAGGTGATCTAATGGTCCCTTTTGGCCTATGTCACAAGCTGGTTGACTCTTTAAGAGAATTCAGGCCCAGCTTTGTCTGTGATGGCAGCAACTATTCCTCACAGCTGATCCTGAGTGGGTGGCTTAATTCCAATTATTGGATACAGCTGGACAATGGTCATGAAGGCCTACAAAGAGAAAGCTCAGCTAGGAAGAGGGAGACCTAGGAATGAGGGGTCTGAGAGTTCCTTCTTACATGTGTGATAGGAGTTAGTCAGAAGGAGAACTGGGGAAAACTACAGGATAGGAGTTAGCTCTTGTGGTCTGCCTCAAAATAGCAACAAGGCTCCATGGGGCAGGTTGGGCATTTAGCTGAGGAATAGAGTGTAAGGGAAACAAAAGAGGGATGAAAGATCAAGCCCAAGGATGTCAGAAGTGGTTTGAGTTTATATTTTCATTTGGGATTTGTTGAGGTACTTCAGGAGCAGGGCTATGAGCCCCCTGCCGGGAAAGAATGGTGAACATAAACAGGCTGTGAGCCCTGGGCTGTTCTAGAGGTCATGTAGCCAGGGAAGGAAAAAAAATACACAGTGGGCCCAGGAAGGGTCTGGAGAAAAGGCCTGCTGACAGGCTGAGGTAGGAAGAAGCCTAATGAGGAACCCAGGGCCGGACAATGTCCTGAATAAACAGACCTTACCAGCTCACTGCAGGGTCCCTGGGCTGAAAGTTAGAGGATAGGGAAGACCTGGGTTCCCTACAGGCCCACTGAGAAAATGGTACAAAGAGCCAGAGATCCAGCATGGAAGGAGTCTGAACTTGGCTCAAAGACTCCATGTGAGGCAATTGGACTTTGGTTTGTTGCACTCTCTTGCCCTGGAAGGGGTGAGACATGAAAGTGACCTGCCCATAGGGCAGAGTCACAAGAAGAGGCAGATCACCATGGAGCCAGAGCAGCTGTCAGCAGGGGGGGACTAGATAAGGAGAGCCTGCTGTGCTAGCCCAACCACTAGGGAATGTGCCAACAGTGAGTCCACTTATCTACACCTTAATCTATTAATTGAACATTGTTGTATACAAGCCACAGCTGCACATATTCTGGGCCAAATTCAATGGAGGTGTATAAAACCAGGTAAACTTGGCTCATTGTCTCTGCAGCATCAGAATATGCACAGACTGCTCTGTTCTCTTTGCCGCAGAAAACAATCAGCTCTCCAGTAGACACAAAATTAAAAACTCTGAATGAATTCACTAAAAAGGTTAATGGTGACTAGACACTCAACACCTTATTAACAACAAGGGTGAAGGATCTGTAGTCAAAATAGGGAAATAACAGGTTAAAGAATATTTAGCTAAGTTAGATGTATTCAAATCAGCAGGGCCTAATGAAATTCATCCTAGGGTACTTAAGGAACGAGCAGACACAATCTTGGCACTGTTAGCAATTATCTTCAAGAACTTGTGGAGGACAGGTGAAGTCCCAAACAAGTGGAGAAGGGCAAACATATCTAACATTAAAAAGGGAAACAAAGAGGACTTGGGGAATTATAGACCAATCAGCCTAAGTTTGATACCTGGAGAGATACTGGAACAAATTATTAAACAATTGATTTGTAAGCACCTAGATGATAAGAGGGTTATAAGGCACACTGAGCATGGATTTGTCAAGAACAAATCATGCCAAACAAACTGAATTTCCTTCTTTGACATGTTACTGGCCTAATGGATGGAGGAGGAAACAGCAGATGTGATATATCTTGAGGCAGTGTAGGGTTTTGTTGTGGTGATGTTTGTTTTGGGTTTTTTGTTAATAAAGGCTTTCTACACAGTCCCACAAGACATTCTCATGAGCAAACAAGGTAAATGTGGTCTAGACAAAATTACTATACGGAGGGTGCTCACCTAGTTGAAAGACCATACTCAAAGTAGTTATCAAAGGTTCGATGTCAAACTGGGAGGACCTATCTAGTGGGGTTCCACAGGGGTCAGTCCTAAGTCTGGTACTAATTGTTATTTTCATTAATGACTTGGATAATGGAGTGGAGAGTGTGCTCATAAAATTTGCAGATGACTCCAAGCTGGAGGGGTTGCAAGCACTTCAGAGAAAAGGATTAGAATTCAAAAAGACCTTGACAAATTAGAGAATTAGTCAGAAATCAAAAAGATGAAATTAAGTAAAGACAAGTGCAAAGTATTTCTCTTAGGAAGGAAAAATCAAATGTACCAATACAAAATGGGGCATAACTGGTAAGGTGGTAGTACTGCTGAAAACGATCTGGCGCTTATGTAGATCACAAAGCAAATCTGAGCCAACAATATGATAAAAATCTTCAAATATGTTAAGGGCTTTTTATAATGAGTACTGTGATCAATTGTTCTCCATGTTCACTGAAGGTAGGACAAGAAGAAATATGCTTAATTTGCAGGAAGAGAGATTGAGGTTAGGTATTAAGAAACCCTTTCTTACAGTAAGAGTAGTTCGATCTGGAATAGTCTTCCACAGGAGGTTGTGGAATCCCCATCACTGGAGGCTTTTAAGAAAAGGCTGGACAAACACCTGTCTAGAGGTATACTTGGTCCTGCCTCAGCACAGAGGGTGGGACTTGACCTCTCAAGGTCCCTAAATTTCTATGAAACAGAAACCAGCATGACACTGGAATAACAGTGGCAAATCAGGCTCTGCGACTCTATCCCAGAATGCAATTCCCATGGACTTCATGACTAGTTGCAGCTATGTATCTAAAAACAGCATAAAGACCAGAGAGAATAGACATAGTAAACTGCATAATATAATTTCCCCAAAAAGCAGGATGGATTTTCATTGGATGTATGAGCTTCTTCTGTTCCAAAACAATAATTATTTATATAGAACCTTCCTGCAAAGCATTTCATATATCTCTGCAAACATTAAGCCTCAAAACACTCTTTGATGTAGGTATAATAATATCAATTTCCCAGAAGGATAAATATATACAAAGGGCAGAGTGCAGGGGTCTCTACTGACTCCCTGTTGCAGTTCTACACTATCCCAAGCATACTTCAGAACATCTTCAGGACTGCTCTAAGCTATGCTGGTTGGCTGTGGCCCCAGCATTGACAAAATGAGCTGAGACTAGTTGAAGTGCAGTAGCCATGCCCTCTGATATCTGATATGTACCCTACACCAGTGACTACAGTGGGAGGTCATATATGGGAGGGCTACACCAGTTACAAGCCACTAGGGGACTTCCCAGCCAGAAAGGTCAGGAAGGTTTCCAGCACTGTGCTAAGCGACCAGATTATAGGAGAGGTTCTGTCCCTTTAGAATTATTGTAAGGAAAACAGCCCTCTTTTTCCAGTTGCAACTATGCACCTCTAAATGAATGGGATGAAAATAATAAAACAATCTTGAACTGAAAATTGCAAAAGCACCCCAATTCCATACTAATATCAAGAATCACCTGCACCATGTATGGCTTATTGAATAGAGTGCTACTCCTATATGCAGTCCACCTGACACAACATTATAGTGTTTTACTGTGCCAGACAGTAAAATCTCACTTATTCTGACAAGTAAATTAAAGCCTGATTAAAAATATATGCATCTGCTGAAGAAACTGAGCTAAAGATGGCCAGCATAAAGGAATCGTATATTAGTACATGACCTGATATTAAGAAACACCTTTTAGAAATATTTATAGACTCTGAAAACTTTAGTGTATTATCAGATCTGCCATAAAGGTTACTCTGAAGGATTTTTAAATAGCCTATCCCAGGGAATTAGTGCTTGCATTTACAGTAAGCTATTTAAAAATTATGAATGTGGCCTTGAATTAAAATAGTCTTATGTGATAAGGTTTATGATGACCAGATTATAGTATTATTTTCAAATTTTGATGTCACCATTCTGTGATGAATGCATCCTACTGTTTGGTCAAACCCACTTTTAGGCAGCTCCTATTTAAATCCTGTTAAAAGATACTTTTCCAAAAGCCATATTTGGAAATAAAATATATGTTTCAGCTTGATGACCTCTGATCCGTGCAAATCTCCTGTACACAAGGCTTGGACTGTGGCAAAATGGAACAGAATACTCTGCTTGGGTGTTGGCTGTAACTAAGCTCAATTCAGCACATTTGCAGACTACTAAACAATTCAGTCCTCCTCTGGTGAGTTGTTGACCTAAGTCAGGTGGGGCAGGACAATGCAGAGTAGGAATAAAATATCCCCATAATATGGGCACAAAGCATCTGTTCCTTCAGTGACTTAATGATGCAAGGGAGAACATGTTAAACTGTATGATCTATCAATACATACATGACAGGGAATAGCCAGCATGGATTTGTAAAGAAAAAATCATGTCAAACTAATCTGATAGCTTTCTTTGATAGGATAACGAGTCTTGTGGATAAGGGAGAAGTGGTGGATGTGGTATACCTAGACTTTAGTAAGGCATTTGATATGGTCTCGCATGATATTCTTATCGATAAACTGGGCAAATACAACTTAGATGGGGCTACTATAAGGTGGGTGCATAACTGGCTGGATAACTGTACCCAGAGAGTAGTTATTAATGGTTCCCAATCCTGCTGGAAAGGCATAACGAGTGTGGTTCCGCAGGGGTCTGTTTTGGGACCGGCTCTGTTCAATATCTTCATCAATGACTTAGATATTGGCATAGAAAGTACGCTTATTAAGTTTGCAGATGATACCAAACTGGGAGGGATTGCAACTGCTTTGGAGGATAGGGTCAAAATTCAAAATGATCTAGACAAATTGGAGAAATGGTCTGAGGTAAACAGGATGAAGTTTAATAAAGACAAATGCAAAGTGCTCTACTTAGGAAGGAACAATCAGTTTCACATGTACAGAATGGGAAGAGACTGTCTAGGAAGGAGTACGGCAGAAAGGGATCTAGGGGTGATAGTGGACCACAAGCTAAATATGAGTCAACAGTGTGATGCTGTTGCAAAAAAAGCAAACGTGATTCTGGGATGCATTGACAGGTGTGTTGTGAGCAAGACACAAGAAGTCATTCTTCCGCTCTACTCTGTGCTGGTCAGGCCTCAGCTGGAGTATTGTGTCCAGTTCTGGGCACCGCATTTCAAGAAAGATGAGGAGAAATTGGAGAGGGTCCAGAGAAGAGCAACAAGAATGATTAAAGGTCTAGCGAACATGACCTATGAAGGAAGGCTGAAAGAATTGGGTTTGTTTAGTTTGGAAAAGAGAAGACTGAGAGGGGACATGATAGCAGTTTTCAGGTATCTAAAAGGGTGTCATAAGGGGGTGGGAGAAAACTTGTTCACCTTAGCCTCTAAGGATAGAACAAGAATCAATGGGCTTAAACTGCAGCAAGGGAGGTTTAGGTTGGACATTAGGAAAAAGTTCCTAACTGTCAGGGTGGTTAAACACTGAAATAAATTGCCTAGGGAGGTTGTGGAATCTCCATCTCTGGAGATATTTAAGAGTAGGTTAGATAAATGTCTATCAGGGATGGTCTAGACAGTATTTGGTCCTGCCATGAAGGCAGGAGACTGGACTTGATGACGTCTCGAGGTCCCTTCCAGTCTTAGAGTCTATGAATCTATGAATACAGTTTTTCCTAATTAATTTCAGATGATACATTTTTCCATGCTAGTCAGCCATGGCAGTGTGTTATATATCCGGTGGATGGGGATGTGTGTGTGTGTGTATACATATATGCACACACACCATGTCTGAATAAAGAGTACATATATGTCTATATTTAGGTATATAGTATAAGGAGAATATGTCGGTCTATCAATTGTCTTTGGAAAGAATCAAACCAATGGCAGTGGGCAGAAACTAAGGACCACATCTTGAAGCCTCTCTGTGCTGATCCACTGTCTTCTTTCACTGGAGCCAGCTAGGAGAGAGGGGCCCCCAAGACCCTATATTTTCCTCTTTCTCCTCTTTTCCCTTTCTAGCTTTTATCCCTTTGCCGCTCATCCTATTTCCTTCATGCACCTAACTTCTTCTTTCCCCTTCTTTCTTTCAGAGTGTGTGAGATGGGGAAGGCAACAGTAATTAGAGCACTGTCCGGACACAAAATTTATATCTGTGGATAGAAATTGGTATTTGTGGCGCTGCAGAGTCCTACCGGGCCCCGAGTGGCAAAAGCTGCAGCGTGTCGGGGCACCGCTCGCAATAGCCAGCATCCCACATGGGCAACTCCTCTGGCGTGGCTGTACCGCCCCCAGCCCTGCCCACTGGGGTGAGCACCAGGGTCACTGGCAACTGTCCCTAGTCACACTAGTGTGTGCAAGTGGTTCGCAGGTTCCTGGACAGGAGAAGCTGACCTGGGTGTGGAAGGGACAGCTGTCAGTGAGCCTGGTGCCCTCCCCACTAGGCAGGGCTGAGGTTGGTTAGAAACTAAACGTAAGCTCCTTTAGACAAAAAGGTAATTACTTATCTCACCCAAAATTCTCTCTAGCCTTTTTAGCGAAGCCTGATTGAGACCCCTTTTTCATGAAGCAAAAACGCTTTCCTTTTACTTCCTCAGCGAAGGGCACAGGAGTCTCCTCTGTCCTCCTCGAGCAAATCTTTGATGCACACCTCCAGATAAGGTATTTTCCTCTGCTGCTTTTTCCTTTCTGTTAGGTTTTTTTTCTGATGTCCTTACAATTCCTCATTTACATTTAATTCACACTGGTGATAGACCAACTGTGAATGAGACAATATTTAATTTACCCGTAAATGGACAGATAGACATGTAAACATCTCTCGTCAGACAGAAAACCTGTTTTTCACCTTTTCTGCTGATTCAGCCTAAGAACATATTTTCAGTATATATTTACATAGTATCTGTACATGTGTTTCACAATTATATTGATGACCAGACTGCACCAGCTTTCATTTGAGAGCCAGAACATACATATCAGATTTGGGAGATTCCTGTAACCTCCTTGACAGTTGGCATTGAGAGATTCTTTAGTCACAATGACTTTCAAGCCATTCTTATGATTTGTTTGGGGTGAGGGGTAGATTCATTTTTTTTGTTTTTGTTTTGTTTTAACCCTTGGGTTTGGCAGTACTTCAGGAAGAGTGTGAGAGAGGGGAAACTAAAAAGGATAGCAAGGAAGAGTATGTGAAAGGGAAACAATGAGAGGTAGAGAAGAGGTGGTAATGAACATGGAGTATGGAATGAAGCTCTGTAACAGGGTGTGCTGACTCAAGAGCTAACTCAGCACCCTGTCCCTCAAATCTCTGCCTATTTACACTAATTGAGCTGCAACTGAAAGACAGGCAGTTGGTAAAGCCAATTAACTGAATGGGACAAATTGAGTGGAAGTATCCCCAGCAGCTAGGTGTATCTAAGAATCAGAGAGAAGAGTTAGAAGCCTGAAGGAAGGCAGAAGTAGGCAGAAGTGGCTCGCCCTCCTCCTTCAGAAATGGCACCACCCTTCCCCTCAAACAAATGGGGAAGCTGGCGACTTACTGTAAATATCATATTTACAATACAACAGAGTGAAGGAGACCTGGAGTGGTTGTGGTCTGTTGTTAAGGCCTGAAGGGAATCACAGGGTACCACTGCATGACAGCCTCTCCCCACATCCAGGAAAACACTCAGTCACACTCATAGGACTTGAATGGGACTACTCATATGCTTAAAGTTGAGTGTGTGCTTAAGTGCTTTGCTAGATATTTTTCAAAATGGTTTTTTTTTTTTTCAAAAAAGAGCCATTTGGGAATGTAAAACATTTTTTTTTAATTCTGAAAGTTTTATCCAGCACTTCTCCTGAGCAGATTCATGAGCTTGAGATAGCTGAACGGTTTAATGAAGAGCAGGATCTTTGACATAGCAATAGTTCCTTTTAGATAGAGCAGGATCTTCATGAAAGCAACAGAGTACTTTGAAGATCCTGATCTTCATGAACAGTTTAGCGGAACCGGAAGCAGGTCAAATAATTTCATGTGTCAGCTAGTCCTAGCAAGTATTGTGTAGAAGAGCTCTTCTCTGATGCAGCACAAATGTCCACAGACTAGCAAAATTCATTCCTCACACTCCTGATTTTAGATGCAGAGAGCATTATTGAGGGCAGTTTTTTCTCTGCTCATGTGTTCCAAAGGGATTCCCTGTACCATGTCAAGGAATGGACGTGTCTGTTGTAAATCTTGTTCTCTGTCCCTTAACTATGTCACAATGGCTATGTAACAAAGGGCTTATCTACACAGCCCCATGGTGTGGACTACAGGGTTATGCGTTGCAATGCACAATGAAGCGTTGCTCTGTAACCGCCCCGGCAGATGCTGTACCTAGTACCTAGTTCACATTAACATAGTCCTGTTTGAAATAGTAAGGTAGCTATATAATTTGTACAGCACCTGGTACAAATGGGTCCTGTTCCATGACTGGGATTCTTAGGAGCTACTCCTAATCTTCATTAAAAATATATTGGCATATGAGTAGAAATCAAATACTGAGGACTTGTTACTGTTTCCATGTTACAAAACTCCAGCTGAACAAAGGATCAGTTCTTATTGGACTTAAATAAACCTGTAGTGATGGATGTGATTAGGTTAGGGTACTTTTAATGCTAAGGAGGGAGCCAGGGTAGGTGTTAATATAAGATAGTAATACACTTTTAGCAGTGGATAAGAATGATTTTCAATAAAGAAAAGTATGTGGAAACATGGAGTCAGATTGAACTGAATTACTGAGGGGAAAGGACAAAATGGTTACCACCATGTATTTCATGGTAGTGAAGTACTCTGAGTTAGCTAACAACATTAAATTAGAGACTGCAGTGATATCTAGGGATTTTTAATTTGCCTCCGATATTTAACCATCCAGTAATAAAAAGGACTAGGATTTTGTAGAGAATCCATTTTTGTATCAGTATATGCTAAAGGCAACTCACTGAGAATACTTTAGACTGCATTTTGTCCAGTAAAGTGGATATGGTAAGTGCAGTGATCAGCGAGGGGTTTTTGGATACAAATACAGATACATTAAAATGTAAATGGCCCATTTTGATAAAATCAGAAACACATTAAGCAAAATGTCTGAGCCAGGAGTCTGGAGACAAAAAGGGAATAAAGTTTAAAGAGGTGCTGGATCAGAGAGACTGTGTAGTGTTATGTATAACTAAACATATAGAAGTTTTAAAACTATTGTGAAGGAATGACACTTCATTAAAGAAGCCAAAAGCTGTGGCATAGATAGATTTTTATGGAAAGAAATACGAAGAGGATATTTGATGAGCAAAATGGAAAAATCAAATATTGTTGCTGCCCTTTCCTGGAAGGGTAAGTGGGAGAAATTCCATTCTGTTGCAGCTGCCCCAGCAGATGAATAGTGATGGAGACTGAACCTTCTTGCACCTGTGGGGGTGAATCTGGCCCAGTAAATGGAACTCAGGGAGTTATCTATCTATGAAGAGAGATTGACAAAACTGGGCTTAGTTAGTCCTGGGAGAAAATAGTTAAGAGAAGACATGTCTGAAGCATTTCAACTGCCTAAGGATTAATTAAAACATCAGATATAAAATTAAACTTGATCTATTTAAGGTTGTTGGCAAGATCTGATCAGGTAACCCATGAGGGTGAAGTTAAGAGGGACTATATGCAAGAGGAATTTATAATAATAATAATAAATAATGAGTAGAAGAGAGTTGTGAATATATGGAATGGATTTGGACAGAGGTCATGAAGTCAATCTACATTTTCTCCCCTGCATGTCACCATAATATTTAAAACATCTTTTCACTCAAGTAGAATCAATATATTTAAGCAAAAATTGGATAGTTGTGTGCGAGTTCATAAATTAAAGGGATATTAGACATGTTTTGTTTGGCACAACCCATCACTCTTTCTGGATGTGAAGAAGGAACTTTTCACTGACTGTACTTTATCCCCAGCATGGATGTGGAGGTTTTGCATCAGAGTGGTTTTTTTCCCCTTATACCAGCAAGAAAAAGGGTTTTTTAAAAGTTTTAAAATGTACAGAAGAGAGATGGTGGAGTTCTCATGAAACTATTACAGACAGCTAGGCTACTTCTGGTCCCTATGCAACTACTACATCTCTTTATTAGTACTAGACCCTATAGTGAAACAGTCCTGGGACAGGCTGAAAGAAAACTTACAATGGAGATTCCACTACTGTTAAAGCAAAGTATAGAACACTGACATATAGAACAGCGTCCCGCAGCAAAACTTAACAGATGGCTAAATACACACACTTCAAAGCCAGCTTAGAGGCTCAGTCACCAGCCATAGCTCGAGCAGCTTTATGCCACCAGAGCAGCACAAGACAACCAGAAAGTTGGCTTAAATGATTACATGTGTAAGGGGTCGTTTCCAAGTGATGTTCTCTGCTACCTCCCTCCCACGCTCCAAGGAAAAACAGGTGCAGTGGCGAAGAAGCCTCCCTGCACAGGCTTTCACCAGCTAGCAGGAGAGCACTTGGGGTATGCCTACACTGCAGTTAGACACCCATGGCTGGCCCATGCCAGCTGACTCAGGGTCGCAGGGATATTTAATTGCAGTGTGGCCCTTCGGTCTCGGGCTGGAGTCCGGGCTCTATGGCCCTCCCACCTCACAGGGTCCTAGAGCCTTGGCTCCAGCCCAAGCCCAAACATCTACACCACAGTTAAACAGCTCTGCAAGCCCTAGACAGCTGGCATGGGCCAGTTGCAGGTTTTTTAATTGCAGCGTACACTTTCCTTGGTGTTTTAGAGCAGTGAAGGCAACAGCTGCCTTTGCTAGGCATGAATGGCCTAGCGCTAGACAGGTGTCCTTCAACTAGTGGATTGTGGCTCCCAGCAGATCACAAAAGGTAATTGGGGAGTTGGAAGTTGTTGGAATTACATTTCTAAAGCAAAGAAGAAGAAGTTTGTGAGGTTAAATGTAGTAGTTGTATTAAAGGCTTATCACTGATATGTTTTTCCATTATCGTAAATGTTAGGGGGTTGTGAAAAATTTTCACATTGAATAAGGGGTTGTCAGGCTGAAAAGGCTGAGAAACACCATCATAAAACAAGCTAAGCTTCCTTTACTCCACCCGGGGACACCTCTATGCCAAGCTGCTTAGGCTAGCTCTAAGGATGGCTTGTGTAGCTGAAGTGGGACAAAGAATCTTTATGGGGGCCAAGGATTTGGACCCATACTTGTAAAACTTCATTTCTAATTTTTTATAACGTTCATGTGGCCTGTGAAGTTCCAGTGGGAGAGGTTTCTTTCTGGAGAAGTTGGGAAGCTAGCATCAATCTTAAAAAGGGTATAGCCACTCCCTAATTAAACCAGCCTTTGGAATGACTGCAGATGCTTGGTTACCTACCTCCATTCTATATCTATTCTATTTTTATTTCATCTTTCTGGTTTGATTAGTACCAGACCTCTCATCGTTGCTTGCAGCTCTATTCTTTCAATCACCTAGCACTTATATTCAGTCTTCCTGTGTATTCACAACTGCTGGGAGTATCTACTGTATATTTGCTTTTTATACCAACCCCCCTCCTCACAAAAAAGTGGGGAAAAAAAACAATGAAAAAAGGGAGGAATCAGTTATAGAAGCTGAAGAGGGTTTAAAATGTTTCTTTGGTTCAAAAAAAATGCTTCTGGAAATGTTGAGAGACAAGGATTGGATAACAGAGGCAACTTGTAGGAATTGTCACCAGTTGATGAAACTGAGCTTGAGACAACCATATGGAAATGTTTAACAGTGCCATGGTTTATGAATCATTGTTTTTCCCGGACTTTACTTTTTCAAAAGAATGCAGGGCTTGGATAAGGTTAAATGTGTGAGGAAATGGATTGAAAGCATGTGGCTATTAAATTTTGTTAAATGGTGATTTTACTTTACTTTTTCGCCACATTCCCTAAGAGCAACGAAAGGAGAACACTGGTATTTGCGTTATTTATTTAAATGTTTGGAACAGAGTTCTTCTCTTAGATCTGCATAGCCAGTTGTAACACAGGTATTTTGCTCTTCTGACATGCACATAAATCTACAGGTAAGCACCCTGGCATCAGTCAACCCTGTAAGCTGATCCTTGAACACATTAAGTTCAATGGCACTCCATGCGGACTGAAGGGTCCACCCTCACAGATCTGCCTAAAGGATTGGAATCTCAATGAACAAAAAGCTGCTGATTAATACCAGGTCTTGGAAAAAAAAGAAAGAGATTCATTTAAACTAGAAATATGCTGAAGACCTTCTTACCCATTTTATTTGGCATATGAACTCAGTATACTAATATGATGCAATTGTTTTATTAGTTTGCTGATTACACTGAGTACCATATGCAGCACCCATAGTCAATAATAACTTAGTGTATAGACTATGCTGGAACTATTGTGAAATTGGGAGGAATTTCTTGGTGACATTCAGAAGCTAAAGTATAAATAGCATCAGTGCTGCTTTAATCTTGGGAGAAATTCTAAACAATTTTCAGATACAAAGGGAAGCTTTAAGAGCAGTTTTATGGCTACCTATTTCTAATTTTGGCTTTGTGTACACAACAATTGTATAAGATCCATATTCTGTAAACATTCATCTCATAAAGAAAACACTATCTTTGACATGTTAGAGAGAGAGAAGAAAGTAGCAAGAGAATTGTCCTTAAACTTAGAAGAAAGTGTGATGGGGAAGTTAATATGGATGTGTGAGAGGTCTAATTTGAAGTAGAATACTGTAGATTATTAATTAAGTAGAATTAGCTGAGGTGTGGTCTGACTGATTTTTGTTATTGCATGTGATTATAAAGCAGATGATCTGTAACTACTAATCTCCAAACACTGAAAATGTATGTTCATTTGTTACTGAAATTTAGTTTAATGTTTTCTCTAGTTTCATTCTGAAACTAGTGCCAAACTGAAGTGTTGGCAGTACCTCAAGGATTGGGGTCTACTTTACAAATATGGCCCCAGTGACTAAAGCTGGGAGCACAATGGATTTTTGGGTTGTTGGCAATTTCGAAAAGTCAAAATTTGTTTTGGGCTGAACAAAATATTTTGTTTGATGTGAAAAGAAACACAGTGGTTCAATTTTGAGCATTTTTAACACTTTAGAAATTTCCTTTAATTTTATAAAATTCAAAACGGTCATTTTGAACCAATAATCAAAACATTCTATTAGAAAATGTTGAAATGAAAGGCTTTTATTTTTTCCAGATTTTTCCAAAACTATCCATTTGGTAAAAGCAACACAAATTTGCAAGACATTTCACTATCATCATTTTTTGCCAAAAAAAAGTTTTGTTTGAAAAATTTACCCTAGTCTACCTGTGGCTGCTAACAAGGTTTAGGATCAAGAAGAAGAAATCTGCCAAATCCCTTCAAAAATCTGTTTATAAGCCTTAAAGGATTTAGAGTTGGTGACAAACCAATATTGTTCACAATATTGTTCAAACAGACCTTACACCCACCTTTATTAAAACATGCTTGATTTTCCTCAATCTTTACTGTGCTTGATCAGGGAACCTTAACCTGAGGACTGAGTTGTAAAGCTGATTTCTTTAAATACTCTAGGGCCAGAACACTCAGCCCTTATTAATAGAATAAGTCCTTTCTGTTCAGTATTGTGAGTAATCCCACTGCAGGATGTTGTGTACCACAGCACTCATAACTAACTCCTTATTGATGCTGTGTGCACCATGAGCTGGAGGCCAAGTTCAGTAGGTATTTGAAATGCTCAGTTGTACAGGCTCTTGTCCTCATTGTGTTCCCATAAACACAGACACGTGGAGAGAAAATAACAGAAGTACTTTACTTGGGCTGACAGTAGGGGCAACAACCACTCTGACACAGTTTGTTTAATACAGTAGAACCTCAGAGTTACGGACACCTCGGGAATGGACGTTATCCGTAACTCTGAAATGTTCGTTACTCTGAACAAGCCACTATGGGATGCTCCTTAGGGCAGACTGCTGCGAGCGGGGGCTCACAGCTCTGCAGTGGCTGCCTGGTAAGTGGGGGTGGGGACAAGCAACTGGTTCTAGGCCACTGGCTGTAAGGGTAATGAGTGAGGCATCGCATTGTCAATGGGCGCACGATGCAGGCTGTGGCCCTTTAAAACTGAGCTGCTCCTCCTGAGTGCAGCACGCAGGCAGAGCTGGGGCTTTGGCTCCAGCAGCCTGCGCTCCAGGTACGATTAACCAGACAGCAAGTGTGAAAAATCGGGACGGGAGTGGGGGGTAATAGGAGCCTATATAAGAAAAAGACCCAAAAATTGGGATTGTCCCTATAAAATCAGAACATCTGGTCACCCTAACTCCAGGCCAGGTTTCAGTAGCAACTTGCAAAGTTTATTTCCCAGGCTCTGAGCTTGCAAGATTGTCCCCCTACCAGCCAGGGGGCAGAGAGAGGGGAAAAAAGTGTTTACCACCTCCTACCTGTAAGTGGCTGCCCCATGCACACAGGCAGCCTTTGGCTCTCCCTTAAACCTGATCCCCTCTGGCCTCAGATTATTACTTCCTTTTCCTGTACTGGAACGCATTAAGAACCCCTTTACTAACTGGACAGTGAACTATGTGACATGAGAATGAGCCAGTAAGTTGGTTACCGTCTTGCAACCAGCTTCCCAACAGAGTACTGCTGAAATCTTTTGCCTGGACATAGAATCACCTCTTACCATGCAAAATGTTGCTGGAATGTATACTGGTCTATAATAAGCAGTTTAACAACATTACTTTTTTGGGAGGCTTAGAGTTTTCTGTTACCTGTAGGACAAGGGATGAAATCTTGGGGCGGGGCGGGGGGGAGTTAATATAAATGGCATAAGCCATTCATGAAGGAAAGAAGATGCTTCTGCTCCTACAAAGAACAAATTTAGGCCTTCTGGTCTGTATTTTTAAAGCCCCAAAAGTGTAGGTTCTGTAGTTGCTATAAATTTCATTTAGATTTACCCATGCGTATAAATTTATAGAAGAGAAATTGGTTAATTTCAAAAGTAAGAGATGATGCTGTGCTTGACCAACAGCCATAGGACAAGTGGTCGCAGGCAGAAGTATAGCAAATGGGACTGGATGAATAGAATGAACTTAATGACCACAATATGATTTATGGTATTTGGGAAAAAACACTGGATAGCTGGAAATACCATACCTCCCAAGCAAATTAAGATATGCTTTTACAGGCAATAAATTCCCAAGAGCTCTCTAGTGAGTATGGCAGATCAGAGCTCAGCTCACTTTTAAAGTGTCACAGATGATGAAAGTGTCTGAGCTAATCTGCATTCAAAATGTTTTCCTTTTGTAATTAAAAAATGTGTATGTAGATGCATTACCTAGGGACAACTACTGACTTAATCAGTACATTTACACAGTGGCACGTTCTTAACCATAAGATGAGGCTGACAGACAAGAGAGAAAATGGATGTTGTTAGTTCTAGCAGAGATGTCACAAGTAAAGCTATTTGAATAACAGATTTTTTTGGTTCAGTAGTAGTTCTAAAAATTATTTTTTTTTTAAATGTTGACCTGACAATTTTTTTCAAAAATGTTGGTAAATCAAAAAGCTGTGGGGAAAAAATTGATTTCAGGTCAAATTAAACATTTTTAAAGTGGGTGAGGGTTTGTTTGTTTGTTTGTTTTGTATTTTAATAACATTTAAAAATCAATTTGACCCAAAACCACAAAATTTTGTAAACAAAATATTTCATATCAAAATGTTTATACTTTTTCAGAATTTTTTTCTGGTGAAATAAACACATAGTCAGGAAGCATTCTAGTGTTGCCAAATCTGAATTCTTTGCCAGAAGAAAATCTCGAATGAAAAATTTCACCCAGCTTTGGTCACAGGTAAGATTCATTTATGTTTGCAGTTAAGGCAAAATAATACTTTGCTACCTGACCCTCTACATCTTACTTTACATCCTTCCCCTCTCATATGACATCGACTCCACCAGCTACACAAATTGCCTTTTCCAAAAATTGTATATACCATAGTGTCAAGTGTTGTCTAGTGGATGGAAAATACAACTAGACAACATTTTCACACTACAGTATAGACAGTAATACAGTGCTAAAAGCACTTTGTTACCTATTTAATATTTGGTGGAGGAGGCAAAAAAACCCTGTCTCATCTATTCATTGGAAGTCTCCACTCAATTTCTTCACTCCCCCCACTTATTTATTTCATGAGAATACAGAAACTGAATCAAAATCAGGTTTTGAGTTGTAGTATAATTGTGCTTTTCAGGGTAGATCATTAAACTGCTATGTCTTTGGGAAAAGGTCAGCATGTTGGGGTAGCATATATTCATCTCTCTAGGGCATTTGACCTCATTAGCCATGAATCACTGTTTCATAAGCTAAGAGCCTTGGCTAGGCTCCATCTACTCTCAAATATGTTGGAAAACCATATGAATTCACTGAGATTCACTTTAATAGTTTATTACTAATAAAGCTGCATATGCCCCTTTATGTTACTCAGACAACCAACGCTCACTGGTTCATTGCCATGCTTTGGAGTCCCTTGACATGCTTGTCACTGCTTTTGTTCTATGTACGCAGGGACCTGCTAGGAGGGTTAGTGTAGAGACATGCATTCGGGTGCCTTCAATATGCTGACAACACCCAACTTTCTGATTCCATCTCTGCCTCATTAAATGGTATGATAGAACAACCAGTGTTTGCCTAAGGTTGGGGCATAGACAAAAGCTAGTTTGTTGTGGTTCAGTCCAGATAAAAAAGAAGAAACATTGCAGGGAAGCACCTGGAAGAGATGGAGGAGATTATACTGGACACTTTCAGTATAGGTGAGTTGTAATAAGTTCAGAATCTGGGTGTCTAGTTAGATGGTCACCTGCTGTTAAGGTGATCAGATGGCAATGGTGTTCAAAGAGCCAGAGAATGTCCCTTGTCCTATTGCCCTTACTGTGTGTAGTGGCATCAGCAGCATTATCAAAACAACATTGTCTAGGGTATCAGAAATGTCAGCTTCAGGACTTTCGGAATGTTAAATAGACTAGTTTGGGATATTTCTTCAAGAGCGGAGGGGTTTAGATTTTTTTCAATGTGGACCCTATCTTAATAGAAAGATTATCTTGTGGATACCTCCTATCCATTCACCATTGCAGTCACAGAACATTCCTGTGGCAGTTACAGGTGTGAAAGTAGAATGAATTATATTGTAAAAATAAGAATGGATTAAAGAAATGCTGTATGTACCTTTAAGCAGAAATAAGAAATGTTGAAATACAGGTGCCAGGAAAAGAAACATTAGGCATAAACAATGGTGCTAATGACGAAACATTAACAGAAGATGGGTAATAGTTAGTAAGGAAATAAGATATGCATGCCTAGCCCAGGTAAACTTATCTGATTCTGCTTCCTTTGTTATCTTGTTAAGTTCTCACCCTTTTATCTGTATAAATAAGATAGTTTGTGTCTTGCATGGTGCTCACATTATCTGGGTGTTATTAGCAGAGCGCTGTGCTAATAAAACAGAGTGGTCTGACAAACTGTGAGTCCTGATTCTAACTTTGACACAGGAAATGCTTACATTAAAAAAAAGAGAAAGGTATTAGTTAGTATTTATTTTAGCTTTCTTTCAGTGTAACATAGTAGCTGGATACAAGAAGATGAGCCATTACCATGTGGTCTACAGCTGTGTGGTGGTCATGGACCAAAGTTTCGGGATCTATCTCCAACTCTATAAAACCAGCAAATTAATTCCCATTGTTTCAAGGCCCTATACAACTCCACCTCTGCTCGGTCTGACATCCTCTTCTTATATCTTCCCATTCCCACTGCTCTTTACCAACGATGCCAGTCTCAATGCTTTGTCTGCTTTTCCTCCCAACATCTTTCCCCACAGACTTTTTTACCACCCTACCCTCTATGCATTAAATAACCCCCCAGTTCTGAGATGCCAAGCTGTTACCTCTTCTCATTCAAATCTCTTATTAACTAGCTCAGGGGTCGGCAACCTCTGGCATGCGGCTCACCAGGGTAAGCACCCTGGCGGGCCAGGCCAGTTTATTTACCGCCGTGTCAGCAGGTCCATCTGATTGCTGCTCCCATTGGCAACGGATCGCTGCTCCGGGCCAATGGGAGCTGCTGGAAGCGGTGCAGGCTGAGGGACTTACTGGCCGCCACTTCCAGCAGCTCCCATTGGCCCAGAGCAGCGATCCAAGGCCAGTGGGAGCCATGATCGGCCGGACTTGCGAACAGGGCAGGTAAACACACTGGCCCGGCCCGTCAGGGGCTTTCCCTACACAAGTGGCGACACCTGTTTGAGAAACCCTGCTCTAGCTCATGCTGAGTAATATCAGAATCTGGACCTTAGGGCTGAATTGTGGCTTTACCACAAACCTTGAGCAAAGAACAGTTGTGCTGGCCCAGGACCAGGCCAAGAATCAAACTGTGACATAGTCAGAATCTGTTTCCCCATTGCCCTCCTGTGAGTATATATGTGTGTGTGTGTATATCTGTCTGTCTGTCTATCTTGTATCTATAAAAGGCCCCCAGTTATCTGTAGAGAGAAATTATGTATTGATACTCCCAATTTCTTAAGCGTAAATGAAAGAAATCATCTATGTTTTTTTAACCTGTCTATATATATATATTTGAATGTGTAGTATGGGATATCCAGAAATGGCTACATAAGTTAGGAGCCCAGGCTCTATTGTATTATGTTATTTTCAGAACCATAATCTTGCCCTATAGCCTTACTGAAATTCTAGAATCTCTTCTAAAGTATTATGTGTATGCTTCATCACTGAACATATAATAAACTTTCTTCTGTCACTGAATGACATGAAGGATTTTTTCCACTGACATTAGTTTTTTTAACTGTTTCTGGTCAGATGCCAGGCTCCTCCAAAAATATTGTAAATAAATGTGAGCAATTCAGTCTATATGCAATTGTGACAGAATGTACCCGCGTCCACACCCTACACACTATTGTACAAATATGCTTTGTAAGGTATCAACTGCAAACTCATAATTTTCTGGTCAATAGTGTCCTGATAAAATTTGTGGCAACACTGTATGTGTAATTATAAGATTCCTCTGTATGGTGTTATTAGCACATATTCCAAAGTAAGCTTGGCAAATAGGTCTGTTTCAAACAAAGGAATGTGTGCTCTGCTTAATTTGCATTTAAGCAGTAAACAGAGTCATCAAGCAGGAATGGAAACCAACAGGTGAGGAAAATCAGCAGGTAGCATCCTTTCCTATAGATTCTGTCTCCTGAATCTCAGCTGGAAATGTTTTCCAAGAGGGGGACTGGCACCTCCCCACCTCTCTCTCTCTCCACCCAATGATTCACTGCACTAGAAAGGGCAAAGGAAAATGCCATTGAACTGGAAAAGGGGTCCTGACCTAAGAACAGGGGTTTCCCTACATCCCCTAAGGGGTGTACACCCCCCTGAATTTCCCTAACACCCCCCCCAGTTACATGCAGTGTTACCAATTTACTCATTGGTTGGAAATTTGAACATTACTACACACTTTAAAAGCATATACAGTATATGAGAAAATACGTGTACCTGAGAAAGCATAATGGGTTTGAAAAGTATGAAGAAAGACTAGCTTCCTCATACAGCTGTTTTTTATGACAATGTTGGCACATTTGTTTCGGCTACATTGGCCAACCTAATGATTTCAAATTATGATTTATAAGCAAGGTCTGAATGAACTCCCCCTGACAGCTAGTGATGAGCCAGGGGTGGGTGGAAAAACCTCAGGACCAGACTGTATTGACATGAACTCACCTACTCTGCCTAGGTATCCAGCAGACAGAGCTGTGCTGCCCAAGTGATCAATTTTGGCTGGTGCTGGGTTACAAATCACTTTTGTAAATGGACAATCTACCCTAAATTCTCAATTACTGAAGGACAATCTTCACTCATTGATATATTTGCTTTCCACAACTAACTCTCTGTACAACTTTTCATGAGTGATGTACCCGAATACTTGGATGCTAATATCTCAACTGTATTGTTAAATTTATTCACCTAAATTTGCGTTATTGCTGATTATGCACAACATGTATCTTGTATCAGAGGGGTAGCTGTGTTAGTCTGGATCTGTAAAAGCAGCAAAGAATCCTGTGGCACCTTATAGACTAACAGACATTTTGCAGCATGAGCTTTCGTGGGTGAATACCCACTTCTTCGGATGCAAGACTTGCATCCGAAGAAGTGGGTATTCACCCACGAAAGCTCATGCTGCAAAACGTCTGTTAGTCTATAAGGTGCCACAGGATTCTTTGCTGCTTTAACATGTATCTTATTACTTTTAAGACAAACTTTGTGGATAATCTAAGCACTATACCAAGATGTACAGACACTCTTTTCTTAACCTATGCATTATATAATTTTTTAACATTAGCTTTCATAATTTTTTAAAATTTGAACAGGGGGGTCATGAAATGTTGTTATCCTTATTGTATGAGTAGAGGGCAGCAGAACTATATGTAGCCTGCCTGCCTGCCTGAGGGGATCTCCCTTAGTGCTTAATCTGTGCTAGCGCTTGCCAGGGTTGAACCCCGGCACCTCTAGGCTTGGCAGTTCATAACCCTGGGACCTCTGGGCTTGCCACATCAGTTATGAAAGTAACAAACTTGCTTAAGCCCCAGCACCTCTCTCATTACAAATTAAGCACTGGTCACTCTCAACTGAACTGCACTTCCTAAGCAGGAGGTTGGGATGCCATATCCTAGTGAAGAGAGAGACAGAGAGAGAGAGGGGGTAGGGCACAGGTGTTTTGCTTGGTGGTGTGGGATCTGCCTAAGAGTCACAGGCACTATTTGACCTGCCCCTCTCTCCTGTTTAGAGAGAGAGCTGATTAGGCTCCATAGAGTGTCTTTTGGTTTAAGTGACCACTACAGCTGAAATCACTGATAATCGGGTTTAAGGGCTTAGACTTGCTGTGGGACAGTGTTTCTGTGGAAGAGACAGTCCAGCCTACACTAGCAACGAGGTTTCCCCACTAAGGGCTTGGCTACACTTACAAGTTGCAGCGCTGGGAGTTACAGCGCTGGTCATGCAGCTGTGTAGGGCCAGCGCTGGAGTGTGGCCACACTGACAGCTACCAGCGCTGCAGTGTGGCCACACTTGCAGCACTTTCCAGCGCTGTATTGAGAGGTGCATTGTGGGCAGCTATCCCACAGAGCACCTCGTCCCATTTTGGCGCTAAGTATTGTGGGAAGGGGAAGGAAGTGTGTGGGTCATTCCGCTTCCTGTGCCAACGCCCCGTGGTGCATTGCTTCACATCCCAGCATTCAGTCTTTCCGGCAACGTTTGGCGCCATTGTGAGTGTCTTTCTGTTTTACTCTCTGTGTGAATCGCGATTTCTGTGGCAAATGGAGCCCGAGCTGCTGAGGACTGTGCTGATGAGTGTCGCCAGCACAACACGTTTGGCAGTCGAGCTATTCCTTCAGCTCCAAAGTGACAGTGAGGAGTCTGACGATGATATTGATATGGATTTGCCTGCCGCGTGTGACACTACAGTGCTTGTGGCATTCACGGAAATGCTCAGCACCGTTGAACGCCGCTTTTGGGCTCGGGAAACAAGCACTGACTGGTGGGATCACATCGTCATGGAAGTCTGGGATGATGAGCAGTGGCTGCAGAACTTTCGTATGAGAAAAGCCACTTTCATGGGACTGTGTGCTGAGCTCGCCCCCACTTTGCGGCGCAAGGACACAAGATTGAGAGCTGCCCTGACGGTGGAAAAGCGGGTGGCTATTGCAATCTGGAAGCTGGCAACTCCAGACAGCTACCGGTCGGTCAGGAACCAGTTTGGAGTGGGAAAGTCGACCGTTGGAATCGTTTTGATGCAAGTTTGCAAGGCAATTAATCGCATCCTGCTAAGAAAGACCGTGACTCTCGGGAGCGTGCAGGACATTGTGGATGGCTTTGCACAAATGGGTTTCCCTAACTGTGGAGGGGCAATAGATGGGACGCATATTCCTATTCTGCCCCCCCCCCCCCACCTGGCATCAGAGTACGTTAATCTTAAGGGGTATTTCTCTATGGTTCTCCAGGCGCTTGTGGATCACCGTGGGCGTTTCATTGACATTTACACAGGCTGGCCTGGAAAGGTGCATGATGCATCTTTCGGAACAGTGGCCTGTTCAGGAAGATGCAGGCAGGGACTTTTTCCCAGACAGGAAGATCACAGTAGGGGACGTCTAAATGCCCATTGTGATCCTTGAGACCCCGCTTACCCGTTACTGCCTTGGCTCATGAAACCCTATACAGGGAAGCTTGACAGGAGCAAGGATCGGGTCAACTACAGGCTGAGCCGGTGCCGCATGACTGTGGAGTGTGCTTTGGGCGTTTAAAGCCGCTGGCGTTCCTTGTATGGGAAGCTAGACTTGGGGAAAGCAGCATCCCGCGGTTATATCCGCTGCTGTACCCTCCATAATATTTGTGAAGGGAAGGGTGAAACATTCAGTCAGGCATGGACCACCGAGGTTCAAGTCCTGGAGGCTGAATATGCACAGCCAGAGAGCAGGGCTAATAGAGAGGCCCAGCACAGGGCTACAAGGATTAGGGATGCCTTGAGGGAAGAATTTGAGGCTGAAAGCCAACAATAATGTTTGCTGCCTTGCATGGGAGTGAATTGCACTGTTTACACTGTTATTCTATTATCCCTAAAATGATTTGCAGTGCCTCTTTCTTTACTGGGCTAAGGTATCTTTCACTATCTGCTATAATAAAGACTGTTTTCAAAGCCAAGAATTGTTTTATTGAAAAGAAAAAAACTTCCTTGACAGACAGACACACAACATTTCATGAACACAAGAGGGCAGGGGTGTGGGTTGGTGAACTGTACAGTCACAAGTTTGCATATGTCCTGTCTGGAGTGCTGTTTAATGAATCCTGCACTTCAGGGTGCATATACTGCATGGTGATGGGGGTTGAGTGCAGAGGGTAAGGGTGGTAGGTATCAGGGCTGGTTGGTGAACGTACAGGTGTTGGAGGCAGCTGGTGGTGGTAAGAACCTGGATGGTGGGGAAAGGGGGTTTGAGCTGACATTGGGGCACAAGGCAAAAACCTTTGGGACGGGGCGGGTGGGGGAGTAGCACGGTAGTGCTCTGCTTGCATGGCAACGAGTGACTCGATAGAGTCCGCTTGGCGCGACAGGATGCTTAGCAGCTGCTCTGTGCTTTTCCTTTTGGCCACTGCATTTCTCTGCCGGTTCCTGCTTTCCCTCTGGCGGATCTTGCTTTCCTTTTCTCTCCACTCCTGCAAGTTTTACTCTCTAGCAGAGTGAGCAATAACAGTTTTCAGCATGTCCTCTTTGCTCTTTCGGGGATTTTTTCTCAAATTCTGCAGCTTCTCTGCTGTGGTACATCTGCTCAGTCCAGCAGTCAAGGTCACTTTAGAAATGCAGAAATGACAACAGTTAACAGGGTACCATTGTTTTCATTATCTCCAGACTGAAATTCCCACACACTCAAGGAGTTCTTAGTCCTCACTTGAGCATTCTTTTACCACACACATAACACAACAGAAGACACGAAATGGTGAGTGAGGGGGTGCTGCATAGAGGGAGAAGTGGGGCTTGAGTGATAGAGGGGTGCTGGTTGATTCGGTTAAGTGCACACAACAACGGCAGTGATAGAGGGGTTGAGTGAAGATGCAGCTGCAGGGGTGATCTGCACTATCTCCCTATCTCTATCACTATCTTCACTAAAGAGTCTCCAAACATTTTTCACAGGACTTAATCCTGGAAGATATCTCCTTGCTGCGGGTCACTGCGGAAGAGCGGTGGGCTCTTCTACAGCAATGTGGATTCCGCCCTGGACCCTATGCAGCTTGCCTGTGTTCAGCAATGGTCCCACCACCCCTCGCGGCACAGTGGCGCGGACGCGTTACCCTGACTGGGACAAGGACCACAGTGGCTCTCCCTATAAACCTGCGCAGGCATATTGCCCACGCTCTGGCTGAAACTTATGAGGAGATCACTGCAGCCGATTACCGCAACGTGATAGACCACATCAATGGGCTATTCCACATCTAGGCTGGCATGCATGCAGCCATAACCCCCCTTCCTCTCCAGAAACATTTCCACCCAGAAAATAAAAGCCGCTTACCGGTAACCCGCTGCTCTGCTTGTCCTTCTGCAACAGCTGGCTGCTGCGATTGGGTACTTTCCTCCTGGCTTGAGAAGAGCTCCTGGCTGCATGCCCCCTGGGAATCTGGGGTGTCTTCCCCCATCCCAGTAGCTTCATTCGCGTTTTCCTCCCCCCCCGCCGCCTCCGCATCCGCCTCCTCCTCCTCCTGTCCCCCAGCCTGCTCAGAAGTGTCCATCGTGGTCCTGGTCACCCCCAAGTATCGCGTCCATCTCCCTGTAAAAACGGCAGGTCGTGGGGGCAGCTCCGGATCGGCGATTACCCTCGCGGGCTTTGTAATAGGCACTCCGCAGCTTTTTAACTTTCATCCTGCATTGTAGTGCGTCCCGATCATGGCCCCTATCCAGCATGGACCTTGATACCTGCTCAAAGATATCGTAATTCCTACGGCTGGAGCGCAGCTGGGACTGAACAGCTTCCTCCCCCCAAACACTAATGAGGTCCTGCAATTCGCCAGTGCTCCATGCTGGGGCTCGTTTGCCGCGTGGAGGCATGGTCACCTGTAAAGATTAACTGATTGCACTCCACACACACCTGGCTGCAGCAAACAGGAAGGAGACTTTTAAATTTACCGGGGCATTTAAAGGGCGGGTCACCTGAGGCAAGAGCAGTAGAGTGCAAACTGATGAGCAGAGTGGCTGAACAGGAATTCTGGGATAACTCCTTATTCCCTGGAGGACAATTAAAGCGCTGGTGAGTGTCCACACCTGCTGAGCAGCGCTGGATCACCAGCGCTGCACTCCTTATACCCCAACCCGGATGGGTTTTCAGCCAGCGCTGCAACCAGGGAGTTGCAGCGCTGGTTGTGCCCTGCAAGTGTGGACGGGGTGTAATTGCAGCGCTGGAAAGCCTCCACCAGCGCTGCAACTTGTAAGTGTAGCCAAGCCCTGAGAGCTGAAATCACTGAAAGCTAAGTGGACCCTCAAGAAACTGACTCGCAGAGGTCACAGTGGCAGATGGCAGCAGAAGGGGTGACCGTGCCGGGGAAGGGGACAGAACAGTGGAGTGAACGGTGGCATGATGAACAACAGCAGCCAGAGCATTTGTTTGTTGGACTATGTTTCAGTGTTCCATACCCTTAATAATTTTTGTTGCCCTTCTCTGTGCCTTTTCCAATTCTAATATATCTTTTTTGAGATGGGGTGACCATAACTGCTTGTAGTATTCAAGATGTGGGCCTATCATGGATTTATATAGTAAAAGTGGAGGAGCTTGGTTTGCCAGACTGATCAGCTAAGCCAATACTGACAACCTATATGAAAAGGCTGCAAAACACCATGCCTCTGGACTGCATCAAGATGCAGAAAGCCTTATAAGCCAGTCACTGTCAAAACCAGTTTTGAAGTACTTAATAAGTCTGTTAAGAATGCTGGAATGCTGGAGACACAACTCAGTTTATGTGAACCAACATTGCTATGCACCATTATTTTTATTTAAGCAAGATATACACACCACAAACTGGAGGCCAATGTTAAGTGCATTGGCACTTGTTAATCCTGAAGTTGGACACTGGTTCCAAACAAGACTGGCAAATGCTCAATATCTTTGTGCAAAAAACTCAGCTGACTCTCTAGAAGCATGCAATGCAACAGCGAAAAAGTGAAGGACTCTCTCACCATATTAAAAAATATGTTCATGCATGGCTGATGAGTGTACCAATGCAAATAGGTATAAAATATTAAGTCATTGTGGATGTTATCTTGATGTCTGTGGTAGGCCAGTAGATGCATTCTAGATGTTCAGGTTATAGAAGACACATCAGCTTCATCTGTGACATCTCAGAAGAGTTGAATGCTTGTAAATTGAACCCCAAAGAATTGGCTGCTTGTGCATTTGATGAAGCTACAAACTTCTCTGGAAGCCATAGGGGTCACAAGCTTTGCTCAGAGAAAAGTGTAACTGTAATGTCTCCTATACACACTGCAGAGTCATCTACTACAGCTGGTGCTAGTACAAGCTGCAGAATCTTCAAAAGACATTAAAAAGCCATAAATTTAATGGCATTGTTATACTCTTTTTTTTCCCCAGCAAGAGTCCAAAAGGACTGAGTGTCTTGGAAACAAATAAAAGATACACTGGGACTGAAGTTCAAATTAGTGCAACCTGGAAAAACCTGCTGGCTTTCTCATGAGTGATCCTTGGCTGTTGTCTTAAAATTGCTGCAACTGTTATTACGGCTTTGGAAAGTATCTACAAAGATAGGACAGATCTAAGTAGTGCAGCTGGTGGACTACTTTTATTACTAAGTTCAGAGAAGACTATTGCCATTCTCTCTCTGTTAAGTCTACTGTTGACCCAACTGATTTAATTAAAAATGCCATCCAGGCATCTGCTACAACAGTAGTAGATCTTTGTCCAGCAATAGAAGCTACCCTTGGATCAATAAGAGAGATATCCATTGAAAACATACTTGAAGAAACAAAGACTTCAATCCAGAAGTTGACTAATGAAGACACTTCACTCCTTAAGTGAAGAGGACAAGAAGTGTTTGTTAAAAAGTACACAGACTTGCTTCTACAAATCTATAATAGTGGTTTCTAGATTCTATTCAACCTCTACATAGCTTTTACAGATGCCTGTCTTATAAAACACCTACAGTTGAGTGAAGTGAGGTGCTACCAGCAATGGGGCTGCTATGTAATCAGGACAGAATAGAGAATTTTAAACACAGAGTGGAATATCATTCAACAAACAAATGAAGATTTAACTTCAACTTTTTCATTATCATCGCTAGTGGTTCGACCCAATCTTTGTGCTATGTTTCCTGGGATGAAAGAAAAAGGAATTAATCTCTTGATACTCCCAGTCACAACAACTACAGTTGAGCGTTCTTTTTCCTCATTGAATAGAATTTTGTGTTCTGAAAGAAGTCACCTTCTGCCTGATCATGAGCATATCATGAAGGACTGGAAGTAAAGACACACAAGTAGACACTAAAGAGTTGTACAGAATTACAACAAGAAACCAAGAAGGATGTAGAAGTAGTGCATCATAATAGGCTTGAGTAGCCAACTTTAATTTCTGTGATGATTTTAAAACATGAGTTAAATCCAATAAAATGGTCATGAAACATTTTTCAGTTTTTACTATGGTGCCATACAGCCTACTTTCACCCTCATGGTCTCAACCTTCATCAACCCTCATTCCCCTGTCTATTCAAAGACACCACTCCCCAATTTAAATTCCTGGGGAAAACACTGCCTAAGAAGTTTGGTTAGTAAGACTGTTGAAAGCATGTGGTGAGAGAACCCTGCTTTGAATGCAACGTAGTTTAAGTTAGGAACCAGATGCATGTGCATATTATTTCAATTAAAGCAATAACAGACAATATAATTTGTATTATCCAGCTGAGGGCTGGGCAGTACAGGACAGACACTTGTGGAGGAAAATATAGGACTGATGTGTGTGTTGGGGTCACCTTGCAATATAACAAAAGCTGGTAAGAGTCAAGAGGTGGCTTGCTGGCTGCAGCGCACATAGATATACTTAGGAGTGACTTGCATGCTGGAGGCTGTTTGTGAGCAGTCCAGACTGGAGGCTACTGGAGCAAAGCATTGTAAAGGGCACCCCAGGTTAGAGGGAAAAGGTGACATAGCTACTTATTAGTCTAGATTGTACCCTGGGTATGTCACAGCAGCATAATGTGAGGATGCTGTAGCTTTGAAAAGAAATGTACTCTTGGGGAAATTCTGTGCCACTGCACATGCACAGGATTCATGTGCCCTACAGATTTTTTTTTCTGTGCAGAAAATACATGCTGCCAGCGAGATGCTGCAGTTACACCTTTTTTCCCACCATGGGCTGCTTTGGCACCAGAACAGAGACAGCTGGCTCACCATTCATTGGTCATATTAGTCAGCAGCAGATTGGGAGAGAGCAGAGGCTGCATTCCTGAGAGTGCCCTGCCTGCAGGACTAGGTGAGCAGGGATATGGGGTGACAGAGCAGAGCACATGGGGTTGCTTGGGGGCGTGTAGATTGGGGTTCAAAAGGGCTAGTGGGGGGAAAAAACTGGAGCGGGGGCTGAATAGGAGTGGGGGTGCAGTGCCACATGGGGACAGGGGCAGATGTGCCTGCCTGACTGGGAGAAGCTAGGGGTCAGCCAGGGTCTGGATGGGGGAGGCTCCCAACTCCCTATCAATCCTTCCCCTCTCCTCCCCCTCCCCCCACAATATCTGTTCCATACTTCTCCCATCCACACCCAGGAACCCTCGAGGGTCACTCCCAGGTCCCTTCCCATCAATTACTTCCCACTCCCTCAGCTCCCCCTGACTCCTCCAAGCCTTTGCACTGCTTATGAGGGATGTGGGAAATACATTTCTGTTTTGTTGTTTAAATGAACTGTTACTCAAAGTTCTGTATTAATATTCCTAGTAAGGAATCTATTTATCAAATTAACATTTCCTTAATCTTTTTTGTTGTCTGTATTGTTACAGATATACTTGTTGACAGATATTTTGAAATAAAATATCAAAATAATTGAAATTGCCATGAGAAATAAAAAAAAACATTATTTTGTTATTTTGACAAATATAATTTGGAGAATTTTAAAATATTGTGTTCAGAATTTTTAATGTTTTGAGCAGAGTTTCCCCAGGAGGAGAAATTGTGTCATATTGCCCATCAGTTTGTCAGAAAACTTTAAGACCTAACTTTTTTTTGCTGATTTCTCATGTTGTTTGCAAAAGTGTAAAGTGTAAACCATGTTGCTGTGAGACTCGGAAGCAAATATCCACCCTACTGTGATTATGTGACTATTTGCATTATATCTTGGTATGTCAGCACAGAGAAACTCAACACAAAAAGATAACATTTCTGAAATAAACTTTTGTCATTTCAATTTCACTTACCTGCTACAAACGGAATCACATAATATACTAGAAAGACTGTATATGCACATCATTAAGTAATACAACAAAACATATGCCTTCTAGAGGAAAGCTTGGAGTCTTTGCACATTCATCTGTAACAATTATATTCTCCTCCCCCGCACTCAAGAAAAAAAAAGGAGGGACCTCTGAAAGGTTAGAAATGGTCTGCAGGAATTTCCTGGCATTCATTCTTCCTGAAATCAGATATTCTTGATTGGAAGCCCTGCATTGCTCTCAAGCTATTCTTTTTGACAGTCTGAAATCAATTCTCGCATCCTACAAGCTAAAGTTGAGTCTGAAATGAAAAATAAACTCCCTTCTAATAACACTATTCTTTTAAAATCATTTTTAAAAATTTAGAGCTCTTTCTCTGTTATGGTATAAATAGTTTGATACTGAAGTTTACATATTTGATGATTTAGCAGGCCATCCACTGATTTATTCACATCACATCCCCAAAGTGTTGAATGCAGTGATGCTTTATATACTTGAGCCTGCAGCACAGGAAACATTATGTATGAAGGGAATTTATGGAAGTGGTTCTATTTTAAAGTGTGTGTATGTGTGAGAAAGTGATGTGCATTTTTTAAATAGTAGAAAATGAATGCCCAGAATCATTGATATGACTTACTGTCTGTACTTTAGTGTTCTATATCTTAATGTTGACAGTACCAACTGGAGCTAGAATCTGATAAGATAAAACAGGGTCTGACCTAGTCAGTACATGAATGGTGATCTCCAAAGAAAAATCTAGGATCGGTGTTGCTGATTCAACAGGTGGCAGTCTTCCCTTTGATACAAGTTGGGAGTTATTATAACTTAGTCCTAGTGTACAGCTTTACAGAGAGATATAAAAATGAAGTTTTCCCAAACTACTTATCTGGGTATTTCCTGTGTTCCAAAAAAGCCATTATGAAGACTAATTTTTAAATGAGATTCAAATGTTGCATAAGAAGTCTAAAGATAGGAATGACGGTTCAGAAAGATACCATCAGGGAACATTTCCCAATTGCCTGTTTCATGGGGACAGGAAAGGAAGCAGATGTTTTCCATCAACAGCTAACGTTGAAAAGCTACCATTACTCCCTCCCTAACTACATGCTGTAGGCCATAATCATGTACTCCCTTCTTCTGCTTTCATAGATGCAGTAGCAAGTAATAATTCAAATTCTGTCTTGACATAGCTTGCTTCAGCTGTTTCACATAGCAAGTTGTTTGTACACGGCATCTGTGGGCACATCAGCATTTTGTAGAGCGATTAAATGGAGTTGTTGCTTTCCTGATGGTGGTTGCAAATGTTTGCTGTAGTCTGAGAGTTCAGAAAACCTGTGGGTGTAAGATTAAATACTGCTGATCACTGTAGCACTAATATTTGCATTAGCAGAAATAACAAACTTCCCGTAATTCCCTTTAGGTACCCAATCTAAAATAAATCTCTCTTCCCTGTTAATTGACAAAGTTGCTTACAGTGATGTTTTTTTCAAATAATTATGCCATTTTTTTGGATACTCGACTCTAAGTAAGCAATGGCAACCATAATTTACGGCAGACTGCCCTGCTCCAGAGCTGTGTTCTGTAGCTTCACCTATGGGATGCAAGTGACTAGCAAGTAAACTGTTTTGGTACTCTATATGTATCCATGTATTAGTATGACAGAATATTGTATGGATGCCAGTAACTCATCAATACAGGATTTTCCAACAGGCATAAAGCATTTTTTGTGCATATGATAATTTTAATGGCATTCCATATCAGCCTAGCTAATCCTCTATATAATAAAACATGCCAAGTGGGTTTATTTTTGTTCAAACAGCCACAGTAATTTGCAGTTGAGATTCTCCCTCCTTCATATTTATAAATTCTGAACATTCCTCTAAATGAAAGGTTTTAAACACTGGGGAAATAGTTTATATGTCCTTTCTTGGAAACTAATGTAGAATAAGACACTTTGGTCTTCACTAGCAGTGCAGAACAAGGCAGTTTGAAGTCATGTCCAATGTTAAAAAGTGGTCACTGAGTTTGGATGCCACTATATTCCCTTGCCCAAGTTGAGACCTCTGTTAGAGTGGGTGAAGAATCTAGGTGACATAGAACAGGAGAGAGCAATAAACCTTGGTGCTGATTTTCACAGATGTTGAGGACCATCCCTGCAGAGTAAGTTAATGGAACTGAGGGTGCTGGGCATCTGTGCAAATGAGTCCCATATATTTTCCCCAATACCTCAAATGGCTTAAAAATACACTAACAGGAAAGTGGCTTTGCATGGGGAGAGAAGAGAGTCCCCTGAACATTTAGAGGGACAGGTCATCACACAGTCCTTTTGTATGGAGCTAGGTGTGCTTTAAGAATCACCCTGGACCTAGTTTCAGGTTTCCACTGAGGTTTATCTGTCCAGGTGCCTAGACTGAGACAGGAGTGCATGTTCAGTGACAGAAATGTAGCCACCTAAGCAACTTTAATGTTGACATTTAGGTGTTGAGGGACTTCAGATGCCTCCAGTGATAGCCAGCGGCTGAGCAAGGGTTTTGTGAATGCCAATTGTGCCTACCTTTTGGACTTTGGTTAGACACTTAACTCGATTTGTGAGCCTAGCCCTTTGGATTTTCTAATTTTTCTGTCTTTCACCATGGTTTACTACTTAGGGTATGTCTACACTACAAGACTATTTCGAAACAACTTAAGTCGAATTTGTGGAATCGACGTTATGAAGTCGAATTTGTGTATCCACACTAAATACACTAATTCAACTGTGTGAGTCCACAGTAACGGGGCCAGTGTCGACTTTGGAAGCGGTGCACTGTGGGAAGCTATCCCACAGTTCCCGCACTCCCCGCTGCCCATTGGAATTCTGGGATTTCCCCCCAATGCATACTGGGGGAAAAAATGTGTCGAGGGTGGTTTTGGGTAACTGTCATCATTGAACCGTCAATCACGCCCTCCCTCCCTCCCTGAAAGCGCCTGCGGGCAATCTGTTCGTGCACTTTTCTGCTCAGTGACAGCGCGGGCGCCACAGCACTGCGAGCACGGAGTGCTGCAGTTATGGCCGTTGTCAACTCCTCGCACCTTATTGTCCACCTCTTCCACAGTCAGCTGCTGAGAAATAGGGCTACTTTTCAATGGTGCTGCGAGCACTGGTGGACCATGGGGGACGTTTTACCAACATCAACGTCGGATGGCCAGGCAAAGTTCATGATGCGCATGTTTTCAGGAACTCTGGTCTGTTTAGATGCCTGCAGGAAGGTAGTTTCTTCCCGGACCACAAAATAACTCTTGGGGATGTGCAGATGCCTATAGTGATCGTCGGGGACCCAGCCTACCCGCTAATGCCCTGGCTCGTGAAGCCCTATGCAGGCGCCTTGCACAGCGACAAGGAACTCTTCAAGTACCAGCGAGCAGCGAGCACCGTGACCTGTGACTGTTCAGTTTCTTTACAGAGAAGCTGAACCTGCCCCTGTTTCTTTACCAAGTTACTGTTGACTAGCATCTGCAGTTACATACCCCATCCACCCCGCTTCCCCCACTTCCAACACACGTTTAAAAATAAAATACATGTTCCACTGTAACTTTACAAAGGTTTCTTTATTGATGACTTTGCGTTAAAGGGTTGAAACTGGGACGCGGACTGTGCTGCGTAGGGTGTGCGGTGATGTAAAGACCGCCTCTAAACTCGAGGAATGACAGGCTCCTGCTCCCAGAGCGGTCTGCAGTGCCGGACTGGTTGTTTCAACGGAGCCTGCCATCCCTCCTTTTTGGGACTCTGTGTGCGGGGGCTATGTGGCCTTGTGGCGGGGGAGGACGGATACAGATTCCTCTGCTGCGTGGCTCTGTGGTCCAGGATAGGGAACGTTGCATGAGATCTGTAACCCCCCTCCCCCGCTACAAAGTCACGTACCCCCCAACCCACACAGAACCTGCAAACCACCTCCCATACCGACCAGGGTGCCTACTGACTGCACTGTGTGTGTGACCTGCTGCTGATCCTGCCCCCGTGTCTGTACCCTGGTGAAGGTGATTGTCCTGTACAATTACCAACCCCCTTCCCCCCCTTCAAACACAGTCTTCTCTAAAAGAACATGACGGAAACAGTAATTAACAGAAAAGTATTTTTTATTATCAGCTAGACAGTTAGGGGATGAAACTGGGACGGGGGCTTGGGTGAGGTGGGAAGGAAAGGACTTCTCAAAATTTAGGGTATGAGAGCTTTTGGGTACTTGAGCACTCTGCTGGGGTGCAGTGGCAGTTTTCACAGCCCCTGGCGCCCCTCTTTCTGGTTATTTTGGGTGAGGGGGGTATGGGACTTTGTGGCGGGGGAGGGCGGTTGCAGATACACTGCAGGGGGGCTCTGTCCTCCTGCCTGCGGTCCTGCAGAACATGCACAAGGCGCCGGAGTGTGTCCGTTTGCTCCCTCATTAGTCCAAGCAGCATTTGAGTCGCCTGCTTGTCTTCCTCACGCCACCTCTCCTCCCGTTTGCTGTGTGAGCGCTGGTACAGAGAGAGGGTCTCCCTCGACTGGCTCTGCTGGTCCGCCTCGTCTCGGGAGCAGCCCATAAGTTCAGCGATCATCTCGTCCCGTGTCTTTTTCTTTCTCCGCCTAATCTTTGCCAGCCTCTGTGAGGGGGATGCTGTGGCAGGTCTGGAGACAGTCGAAGCTGTGTGATGGGAGAAAGGGAGTGAATTCCTTGCAAAGATACATTTTTGTGAACAATGAACACAGGCTAGTCTGTGTCTGTGAACGAGAGCATGCACAGCACCTATCTCGTGCGCACTCCTGCTGCAGGCAATCCTGAAAGCATAAACTCTGCCCCTGTTCCACCCCATCGCAGTGTCCCCCGACCCTTGCACTTCTGGGTTGAGATCCCAGTGCCTGATGGTGCAAATTTCATTGTCACGGGTGGTTCTGGGTAAATGTAGTCAGTCATTCCTTCCTCCGGGAAAGCAACGGCAGACAATCATTTCAAGCCCGTTTTCCCTGGATTACCCTGGCAGACGCCATAGCGTGGCAACCATGGAGCCTGTTTTGCCTTTTGTCACTGTCACCGTATGTGTACTAGATGCCGCGGACAGAGGCGATTCTGCAGCGCTAGGCAGCAGCATTCATTTGCTTTTGCATGACAGCACAGATGGTTATCAGCCATATTGTACCATCTACCATGCCATTGTAAATTGGCAAGGTGATGATGGTTACCAGCCGTATTGCATTATACCTTCTGCTGCTGTCATAGGTGCCCCTGGCCGAGATCAGCCGGGGGCGCAAAAGACAAAACTGGGAATGACTCCCCGAGTCAATCCCTCCTTTATGGTATCTAAAAATAGAATAATTCCTGCATAGAAGATGGGGCTAGTGTAGTAGAGATCCAGTGTTTCAGAGAACCAGAGAGCACAGCCGCTCCGTGTCAGATTATGCAGGAATGATGAGCTGCATGGCATTCACAGGGGGTGCTCCTGCAACAACCCCACCTGTTGCTTCCCTCCTCCCCCAGCCTTCCTGGGCTACCATTGCAGTGTCCCCTGATTTGTGTGCTGAAGTAATAAAGAATGCAGGAATAAGAAACAGTGACTTGTTACTGAAATGAAATGAGGGGAAGGCAGCCTCCAGCTGCTATGATTGTCCAGACAGGACATTAAGCAGTATGGTGGGAGAGGAAAACAGCATCCTGCTGCTATGACAGTCCAGGCAGTATAGAATCTTTTCTTTACACATGAAGGGCAGGGGCTGATGGAGCTCAGCCCCCTGTTGCTATGATGAAGACGGTTAGCAGGCCATCTACTTATGGGCTGATGATGAGGACGGGTACCAGTCATATTGCACTACACCATCTACAGCAAGGCTGATGATGATGATGACAGATATCAGTCATATTGCACCGTCAGCCACCCATGAGGGAAGGATGCTACAGTACAGTGCCGCAGCATCGCATCTACCAGCAGCATTCAGTACACATAGGGTGACATTTAAAAGAATCAAGAGACAATTTCTTTTCCTTTTCCTTCTGGGGGTAGGCGAGGGGGGTACAGTGACGAACTATGCCCTGAACCGCCGCGGACAATGTGTTTGACCGTACAGGTATTGGGAGATCAGCCAAGAATGCAAATGCTTTTCGGAGACTGCAGTAACTGTGGGATACCTTGCGTCCTCAGTCCCCCCTCCCTCCATGAGCGTCCATTTGATTCTTTGGCTTTCCGTTACGCTTGTCACGCAGCAGCGTGCTGACTCTCTGCTACGCCATCTGTCCGGAGATTTTTTAAAAATACTTAGGACCAGGTGTAACATTATGGTAATTTTCCTAATTAGATGCAGGAGTCGCTGAGCGAGATCGCCCTGAGGAGGGTCACTGAAGGAGATAGAGAGCGCATGCTGCGTGAAAGCCAGCACAAAGCAGGGGCCTATGCTGCCAGTATTATGGAGGCAATGCTCCCAGAAAACCTCAATAAAGCCTGGTGCGGAAAATTGTGCTACCACGGAGCACCCAGTAAGGCAGCTCTCCCCAGGAACCTCCTGCGGAGGCTTTTCGATTTCCTCCTGGAGAGCTTCGTGGAGATCTCCCTGGATGATTTCTGTTCTATCCCCATATATAGAGAGACCTCCTTTACACATACTTCAGATTCCTGTTATATTAAGAATAAAAGTTTACATGTTTAAAGCACTTACCGACTGCTCCTTCCCCTGATTCAGGGTCCAGGTTCACGGCCGGGGAGGGTTGGTAGGGGATCTCCATGAGGGTGATGAAGAGATCCTGGCTGTCAGGGAAACCAGCGTTGTAAGCGCTGTCGCCTGCCTCGTCCTCCACAAACCCTTCCTCATCTTCCCCGTCCGCGAACATCGCCGAGGAACTGGCCGTCGACACTGTCCCATCATCAGAGTCCATGGTCACTGGTGGGGCAGTGGTGGCAGGCTCCGTAGCGTCCGTTTGCCGCTTTGATTTTTTGGTAGCCTTGTCTGGGGTCCTTGATTTTCACGCGGCGCTGTGTTGCATCCTGCCTGCATCCTCTGTCTCTCATGGCTTTGGAGACCTTCCCGTAGGTCTTTGCATTCCGTTTTTTGGAGCGCAGCTCCGAAAGCACAGACTCCTCACCCCACACACCGATCAGATCCAAGACTTCCCGGTCACGCTATGCTGGGTCCCTCTTTCTATTCAGAGATTACATGAACTCCTCTGCTGGAGAGCTCTGCATTGCTGCCGGTGCTGCTGAGCTCGCCCCGATGTCCAACCACGAAATGAGATTCAAACTGTCCAGACAGGAAAAGGAATTCAAATTTTCCCGGGACTTTTCCTGTGTGGCTGGTCAGATCATCCAAGCTTGGACTGCTGTCCAGAGCGTCAACAGAGTGGTGCACTGTGGGATAGCTCCCGGAGCTACTAAGTTCGATTTGCATCCACACCTAGCCTAATTCGACATAGCCATGTCGAATTTAGCACTACTCCCCTCATCGGGGAGGAGTACAGAATTCGAACTAAAGAGCCCTCTATGTCAAATTAAATGGCTTCCTGGTGTGGACGGGTGCACGGTTAATTCGAATTAACGCTGCTAAATTCGAATTAAAGTCCTAGTGTAGACCAGGCCTTAGTTATGTTGTGTCTTCGTGTTACAATGTTACTGTTTATCATAGTAAGACATTTATTTGCCCAACATCAGTGGCCAAGGCTTTCAAATGTGACCTAGTCATGTTGGATGCCTGAGCTTGAGACACCTTAAAAGACTTTGATTTTCAAGGGATTTGTGCTCAGCATTTCTAAAAAAAACACGCCCCAATGGAATATCTCAAGTGGGCCATCCAAACCGCTAGTCACCGTTGACAATTTTGGCCAATATATTTTGATGTATTTATTTTATCATCAAGAGAATATTTAACAAATATAACTAGATAATATACAATAATGTTAATTCATCTCCTGGTTGGAGCCTCAAACATGCCCCTCTCATTCCTCTCATTTATTTTTCCAGTCATTCAATCTCTAAACTGTGGATAGCTTTTCTTTGATAGAAAAGGGCTGGTTACATCCAGCCATCCTGTAGAGTCTAACACCATCCTTCATTAGCCAGAGGGAGGCCATTAATGAATGGCATACCCACATGTCAAGAGCACATTTCTCCATCTAGATTATTTCAAATTAAAGGAAAGAACAAATTATGAAGTCTCTATGAGAGAGAGACAGAACACAGTGACTCAATGCACTGGAGCTAAAAAGCAAAAGGCATCTGTCTCACAGCAGCTCTTGAAGCAGACAGAGACCCCTCTGCTTGTCAGGGTACAAAATACAGGCATATGAATGGCATCATCTCCTTTCAATTATGCAATTGCATAAGCCAATAGCAGAAACTGTTTTTTGTTCCCTGTGTAGCCTTATTGATTGGTGATTTATTAATTAGTATTGATTATTGATTAATCAATTAGACCACAGTGGTCAATAAAGGTTTGGTGTCCTGAGATCTACAGTATCAGCAATATTATTAGTGTCATTGGAATAAGAGAACCTAAAAGTACACTAGAAACAAATTCAATTTATCATAAGACCTTTATTAATAATCCCACTAAGCAGACAAACAATCCCACACACTGAAATACAATAGACAAGATAGAGAGTGCAAAGTGTTTAGCCCTATAACTGGCATCCCTCGTATCTCACTTCTCCTGCTGGGGGACTTTGGAGTGTCAGTCATTATCTTCCTCATCAGCATTTTCATCATAATCACTTGTGGTTGTCATCCTGGCTTCCTCCTGTGCAATCATGCTGCCTCCACAGCATTCTCAGAGACCTTGTTGGTCTGGTTTGTGTTTACATAGAATCAGTTTAGATTACTTGATTTTAGCCAACACTTTCTCAGGCTCAATTCTCTCCCCCCCACCAGCACATGGGCCAGACAACTTCTTTTTATCCTGAATTATGCTTACTCCCCTTTTTCCTTATCCTTACTTCCACCCCACTAATTTAGGTGTATCCCATTTATCATTGGCTATTTCCTTAGTTCCCCTTATTCTCATTAACATTTACATCACACAGTTAACATAGTAATTTCTGGTCAAGTTAAAATTTCCCAAGATGTTACTACTGGTCATCTTGCAGTATAAACTGATACATTGTCACATCTTTTCTACTTTGTTGCTGTACAGTTTCCAGAACATCAGCACTTACCATGTCTTTTACTCTAATCTTACTCTTTACTGGGACAGGGTTGTCTTTTGATTAACTTGCCATGCCAATCTTTTTAGGCCCAATTCCTTGTTTGGTTACGCTGAATAACTTACCACCTAAGGCCAATATGCCCTGTGTTACAATATTAATTCTACTGATATTTCATCTCTATATCCTGAATATACTTAACATCTTTTATCCTTGGCTACACGTGGGAGCAATCATGCTGCCTCCACAGCATTCTCAGAGACCTTGTTGGTCTGGTTTGTGTTTACATAGAATCAGTTTAGATTACTTGATTTTAGCCAACACTTTCTCAGGCTCAATTCTGAACCTGCACCACTGCTAACAACTTAGGGAGATTTACATTAATTTTCATGATACAAGGATTCTTGTGCAAAATTCAGTGCCAGCACCAGACACTGCAGCAATTGCCAGCTAGAAGGGGTTAATGTTCAAAGATGAACTGCTGAAACACACTCTAATTGCTACTGATTCTTTTTATGTTGTAATGATGAAGCAATAATGATCAAAGCACAGAACATTTCTTGGGGATTCCTGACTGCGTGGGTTTGCTTCAGGCCGTTAACCCCAGTCAGTAATACCTTCACTTTGTGGAGGTTATTATTGTTAATAATTGGAACACTGCAGTACATTCACACATACTATAAAGTGAGATGGCTGAAGCCTGTGCACATGCAAGTTTTGTGATTTGGAGTCAACAAGCAAAAGTTTGCTTATCATAAGCCCTAAGGGGAATATATAATACATAGAGTGAACCCTTCTTAAAGACCATGAAGACATATGTTTGTGCATGTATGAGTGTATGTACTTTAGAGAAAGATACAGTAGGTGCATATGTAGTTGGTTTTATGAACATTTTACATCCTGATCATCAATTTCTTAATTTTCTTTTCACCTGTTTCTTCTTAAAAACACTTAAAATATATGGGCCAGATTCTCTTTTAGGATTTGGCTGCTCAGGCAGCTTGAAAGGGCCAGATTCTGGCTACAGATGGTCAATGGTGAATTCCCTTGGTGGAGGGGAACTCTCCACTACCATAGGATACACATCAAGGGAAGGATGGGGATACATCAGGAGAAGGGAGGAGATGTGGAGAAACTCTCAGTCTAGTCCTCCATTGCTGTAATGGCTTTTGGAGACCACAGGCCAGTGGCATAAGTGAGAACAACCCCTAGTCTATTGTCTGTGCTGACCAACTCCCAGCTTATTTAACAGAGAGGCCATGATATATAAGGGTATGTTTAACCTTTGAGCTATGGGGAGGGGGCTGTGATTTCCAGTTTGAGTAAATGTACCCATGCTAGCCCTCATAAAAGCTAGCATGCTAAAAATAGGGTTTAGCTGCAGCAATGCAACAGGCTAGCTGCCCTGAGTACAGGCCACATCTTGGCCTGGATCACACTCAGCACTGATAGCCCCTCTCTTTGCTCACACCCCAATATCAGTACTCTATTTTTAGCACTCTGGCTTGATCAAAGCTAGCATAGGTATCTCTCTTCAAGCTGGGAATCATATACTAAGTACACATTTAGACATACTCTTTGTTTCTCATTGTATATCTGTGTGACGGGGTTCCCAGAGTGCAACTGCTGAGCCCTCCCAACTCACTAATCTGGGGTATCCTTCTCACACTGTGATGCTGATGTCAAGCCACAAACCTCTGGCAGGTTCTGGCACTTACACATACATCCACAGGCAGGGACACACTTAACTGAGTTACAAGAATGATCTTCCAGATACTCATGAGCAATCAATAGGGAGGCTTAGCCAATTCCTCCCCCGCTCCCCAGCCTCGCACCCCAGAGCTGTACCATCTTGCACTGGTCAGACGCCTGACCTGTATAAGTTCATTACAGTCTGCCCCTCCCTCGAGGTGGAGAGGACATACGCCAGCCTTTATAAACTGAGCTGAAACTTTCCAAGCACTTCAACCAAAACATACTGTTTTAGGTAAAATATCAAAAAGATGTATTAACTCCAGAAAGATAGATATTAAGTGATGTTAAGTAGCAGGCATAGAAATCAGAGTTGATTATTTAAGAAACAAAAATAAATTTGCAGTCTGAGTTCTACAAAGTGAGCAGGAATTGAACCCTGATAGATGGTACAAACAGGTCACAGATCCTCAGTACACAGGCTGGAGCTCTTTCCCAACCTGGGACCACCCTCCCCCCAGTTCAAAGTCTTTGTCCTCCAGACATTTCTTCCAGATGCTGAGTTTGGTGGGGGGACAGGTCAAGTGATGAGGTTATTCCTATGAATAAAGATCTATGGTCTGGAAAGATCTATACTTGTGACATGGGGTCTCCCCCTATTCGACAAGCAGTGTCCATTGTCTACATGCTCGGAGAAGTCTTTTGGGATGGCTGCTGGGAGAGTGGATTCCCTTTAATAGGCCATCTGCGTGTCTGGCTACTCCACTGTTGTACCTGAAAGGCAGGTTTTGGGTGTTCCCAAACTCCCAACATATTTCAGTAATATATACGCAATACTTCATGACCTCACATACAATGATAGCACATACAATCCAACAAGAGATTAATGTTCAACAGATCAAGACTTTTAAAATTATACCTCATAAGGCATACTTTGTACAAAACATAGAATAATTATATTACCATGGTGAATATGGGGATTCCAGGGTGTTGCTTTAAGCGATCCATGAAAAATTATGTATTAATGGTAACATTGTTTGCTAATGCAATGTGCTCTAAAAGAACACCACAATATATTTCATGGAGAAAAGAAGTAACTCAAGCATTGCTGTTCACTGGCCCAATGATAACTTTTAAGTAGGGTTTATATATGGCTTCTGCAAAACTAGATTATAATTGCAAGACCATGGGACAATCTGTGTGAAAAGCATGTTTAAAAGCTATTTATTTGCCATCTGCCTCCTAGACCATGTTACATGGTGATTCTGCTGCAGCTATCCTTCAACCATTTTAAACAGACTTTTAGTTATGGTTATTTTATTGATGAAGTTGCAACCTCAGCATCTCAGTCAGAAGGAAGAGATGATTCCTGATAAAATGGCCATCACAAATTCAACAACCACCTTCAATTGAAGAAATGAATGGTATGAGGTCGGGGAAAAAAGGATGGTGCACTTTTGTAAAACAGGTACAACTTTGAATTTAATTTAGAGATGGAGGAAGTCACAAAGCAAAGATGATAGATAATTGCAGTGATGCAGTTTTCATGACTGAAATAGAATGGGGACACCCCAGCCCATTAAAGAGATTTAAGAAGACCTCAAAAGAGGAAGTTTGACCACAATTTATATTAGGGCCTGATTTATGAACAGTTTATAAAGGATTAAAGAATGTTTAATTTATATATTAATACACAGTTAATCAATAGTTATAGATTTCTATAGAGTCGAAATGTCAGTAAGTTGCTTATAACCATGTATTAATTGCTACATGTCTGTAACACGCTTGTATCATTTATTAACCCCTTGTACGCCATTTATAAATGGATCCTTATTATTGTGACGGGAAATTGTGTTAGTAGACAGGAAATGTGAAAAGCATGAATTAGAATCTCCATCAAAACTGTTAAGATTTATCAAAAATTACAGCAATTACAGTGTGTTGCTGCTATCTCTTGTAGGATCACCGTGGCATTATATATATATTGAGAAGTTTTTTAAAACATGTACAGAGTCTGAAAAATCTTTGGCCACACAATACATTTATTAGAAGAATAGAGAAAAAGGAGGAAAGAGAAGACAGTTTTAATAAATTCTGCAAAGGGTACTGCTGCTCCTGGATGTTTTTGTTGGATTTACATGATGTATTAAAAGCTGACATGTCTTGTAGGGGTTAGTTTACCTTTTTTATGGAAGGTTACAGTATTCTGGACTTATAATTTATTTAAAGTCTTACACAAGCAATGTAAATATTTATTAAGGATTTAGCTCCTTAAATTTTGTGCAGCCTTTGCACTCCAAATTTGTGTGTGATTCATTGTATGTTGAAAACATGAATAACACCCTTATATCATGTACATTCACAAAGAAAAAACATCAGCTATTTCACTTCAACTCTTCACGTTAGAACAGACAAAAAAAGGAGCCCAAGAGGAAGCATGCTTGTTTCAGATTGGAAATTAATTCACTGGAAAAATAAGTACATCATTCAAAAATGCATAGGCATGAACACTATGCAGGCAAAGGGGGCAAATTTAATTTACCTGCTCTAGAACTTTAAGTAAACACTTCCGTTTTACACATAACCTAACACCAGAGTAGGAATAAATTTGACAGCCTATTATCTCTGCTGTTTTGTTAACCATCCATTACGGAGTAATTATATAAAAATGGTATAGAGTACTGATGTGATGTATTCAGAGTCTGATACTCTAATTCATGGTGCATAACAGCAAGAATGATCAGTGTCATTAAGTTGTTATTGCATATGAATAAGAATATCAGAATCTGGACCACATGCTGTATTGTTTCTGCAACTGATCCAATGTCCACTGAAGTCAATGGGAGTCATTCTATTATGTAGAATGACTTGGGGCCTTTGGGAATAACATTCAAATACGTAGGACCAGATCCTCAGCTGGTATAAATCAGAATATGTCTGTTGAAATCTATGATGGTTTATAGCAGCTGAGGAGTTGCTCATTATTTCTAGTCATTTTGCATGTCTTTATTTTTATACATACATCTTCATAATTAGGGCCCTACCAAATTCCCGGTCCATGTGGGTCAATTTCACGGTCACAGGATTTTAAAAATTGTAAATTTAATGATTTCAGATACTTAAATCTCAAATGTCATGGTGTTGTAACTGTAGGGATCCTGACCCAAAAAGATGCTGTGGGGGGGTTGTAAGGTTATTGTAGGGGTGTCACAGTGTTGCCACCCCTTACTTCTGCACTGCTGCTGGTGGTGGCGCTGCATTCAGAGCTGGGCAGCCGGAGAGCAATGGCTGCTGGTCAGGAGCCCAGCTTTAAAGACAGCCATCAATCTCTGGCCACCCGGCTCTGAAGGCAGCAGTGCAGAATTAAATATGGCATGGTATGGTATTGCCACCCTTACTTCTAAGCTGCTGCTGGCAGGGTGCTGCCCTAAGAGCTTGGGAGCTGGCCAGCAGCTGCTGCTCTCTGGCCACTCAGCTCTGAAGGCAGCGCAGAAGTAAGAGTGGCAATACTGTGACCCGCTACAATGACCTTGCAACCCCCTCACAACCCCCTTTTGGGCTGGGACCCCCAGTTGGAGAAACGCTGGTCTCTCCTGTGTAGTCAGTGGAGGAGTAGCTATTGGGCCAACGAGGCCTAAGCCCAGGGGCCCTGGCCAATTGGGGGAGGGGGAGGCAGAAAAATGGGCACCACTGCACCTCAGTCTGCTTGCCTACCTGGTACTCCTGACAATGTGCAGAGTCTGGGCATGGGGGCTTGTCCCACTCCACCCGCCCAGTGCTCTTGCTGGGGAGCAGGGTCCCCAGGAGGAGCACTGGGCAGGCGGGCAGGGCAAGGCTGGGCAAGCCCCCCATGCTCTGACCCCATTTCCCCTCCAGGAATGCCAGGGTGAGTGGGGGGGGGCAGCAGGTGAAAGAGGTGGGGAGGGCCCCCCACTTGCTCTGGCCCACGGCCCCATAAAATCATAATCTGCCTCTGTGTATAGTATAAGGTAAAAGTACAAAAAAGACCAGATTTCACAGTCCGTGATGCGTTTTTCACGGCCATGAATTTGGTAGGTCCCTATTCATAATGAAAGCATTTATTAACACACACCTGCACCATTACCTCAGGCCACCAGATAAAAGTACTGTTGAGAACAAGAAAATCCATCTTGAAACTTGAAAGTTTAATTAGAGAATAATCTGTCACTGACAAATTACCAAGGGGTGAATATGTCATTCACAGCCTTTGCACATAATTTCAAAGAACACGGTTTAAATCGCAAGAGACCAACAAATCAGTCTGTTTGTTTGTAATTAACAGACAATGGTTGCATAATTGATAGGAAGCACTTTCCAGAAGTTCTCTGCATGAGAAGAGTCAATGGGAATTACTTCATACTGAAAGGTGGATCAGGCCCTGGAGTCACTGCTGCTTTGTGAAAGATTTTTTAGAAGTCCTAGTAAAATGAGCGATCACTTGACAAGTTCAGAGCTCTAGAGCTAGAGCGATGGTACTTAAAATTGGGTATAGAGGCTTATCAAGTGTCTTCACTGGATAAACAAGATAGCAGCTTTTCACTTGGCTTCATGGACTCAATGTTCACAGTTCAACATTGAGTATTTTTCAAAAAACAGGAACTAGCGACAGGGTGTGAGATAGAAGAAAGATCTTTCAAAATATGGAAAATCTTAGTACTACAATTTAGAGATTTTCATCTGTTTATGATCATCTTTGTAACCATTTGGAAACGTATCACATCTTTATTCTAAGTTCCTATGCAGCCACCATATTATTGGTACATTAATGCTAATTTGCACATTCTGTAATGGTGAGTGTGTGACAAATAAGCATTACACAAGAAACAGTGACAAACAAAGATGCCTATGCACCTGATGTGTAAAGATAGTTTTTCATCTCATGATCTCAAAGCACTTTAAAGAGTATTAATTTATTATAGCCTCTTAATTCCTCTGTGAGGTGGGTAAGTATTATCCTATATTTACTGATGAGTGACTTGCCCAAGGATGCAAATCAAGTTAGTCGTCAAACAGAGGATAGAAGCCGGGAAGCTAACTATGAAGGCAATCTACATTGTATAGGCTTTACTCAGGCATAACTCTTACCTAAAGTAACACCAGTGGGAGTTTTCCCTGGGTAAGAACCCAAACAGCAACAGTTAATTAGTAAATAGTGGTTATGGGTTGTCTGTTCCTTTTCTACAAAGCTGGCTTTGTTTCACCTTCACATCCTCCAGAAGATTCTGACCAATTGTTTACCGCTCCGCCCCACTTCCCAAAGAAAAGAAATGAAACAAAATTATCAAAATTTCATTTAGCTCTGGTATAGCTGCAGTCGGGACAGAGTCCCATTGACTTGGTCCAAAACATTGTATTCAAACCCCCTTGAGCTCTGGGGGAACATCTGCCTTCAGTTGTGTCTCTATAAATATCTTGGCCTCTTTGTCTGTTTCCTTTTTTTGTGGTGATTATTAGCCTTGTTCTGTCTCTTTCTTTGATTGAACAAAAAGTTAAGAGATTGGGATTTTTTAACCCACTGAAATTCATCCATGAGAAACTACACTAAAGGAATGAGGAGGCTGAAATGGAAGCAAGAAAATTGGCATCTAAGGATCAGAGGTGCAGCACCTATGGAGATGCTGTGAGCCCGTAACTTCTGTGGACTCTGGCAGCAGAAGATGCTCAGCACCTTATAGGAGTGCTCAGCACAGTGCAGATATACAATGGAATGCCTTCTTAGCCTTCTGAGTGCTGCTGTGACTGGGAGGAGTTGGGTTGTTTCATTGTCAACTGTTAAAGTTCTTGCTTTTTTGATTGATCATTCTTTTTAATGTAGATTACCTTGGCTTCAGAGAAATATATAATGCCCCCATGGTGAAAGTCAGTGTTTTAGGGAAATGGCCAAATGCAAGCGACCCCTAGCAGAATTTTAATTTTCATGAAAAAAGGTACATTTACTGGGTCATCTCAAATTATATAATGTTAGTTTCAGTATGTGACTTTCTTTTAATTAAATTATATTAATAATGACCCATCTCTGTTACACATGACTCTATAAAAGGTGGCCGATAAAGGTCTGATATTTCTTTGTTAATTAATTCCCTGTGATAAAGCTTCCAAATTATTGCATTTTTCTATGGCATGCTGATCCTACATAATAGGCTATCATTCTAGCAAGACTGTATAGCTATTAACAACAAGCTTTGCTATGCTCACTAGGTTTCTGCTATTAAGATTTTTAATGTAACTATAAATAATATTGACAATACACATTGAGGCAGATCAATTTAAAATTCTACCCCAAAATAGTAACCTCAAAACAGTTATTAAATGGCATCCAATATAATCATTAAATAGGAACTGAATTGCAGATGTTATGGCACTATGATTAAACGACGTTGAACTGCTTTTAATTGCTTTTAAGACACTAGAGCCCTTTTATATGACAAAAACAAAAGCAATAAAACACGGAAGCAATGTTAACGAGTTTTTGTATGCAAATGTTCTGTAAAACTGACAAACTGCTATTTCCAGCTAATGTCCTCACCAGGTGATTTCCAGTGACTTGAACAGATTTTGTTACTCTGTGCTAAACAAAATGGGGTGCATGGTAGCTCCATTTCTTTCTGGGAATCAAAGCCAGAAGTGCAAGAGTCTGGATTTTCACAGTCATATATTCCACTTTCTATGCTATGTTTACAGTTTCTAAAATCGACCCTCCATTCAAAAATGTGAAAAAATAGATTTTATTCCTTTTAATTGTATCGTATAAATTACAATCTTTGACTGAGCTCTTGGATTGGGTTGCTGATGGTTTATGCTGCATTGATGTCACAAAATAACCTTTAAACTTGCATAGTGAGCACGGGCAGATTAGATCACTGGAATAGAGCCAGCACCATGGTTTCTCTGGAGCACAAAAGCACCCCTCCTCCTGAAAAGGTGTTCCCCCCACAACCCCCGTATTCTTCCTGGGAAAAGACCATGATTTTGCATGTGTATAGAATTCTCTCCCTCCCTGGGCAATGCTTCTGAAGAGAAGCATTTTAAACTTTGATTCAAATTCATCAAACTTCGGCTCAGCCTGATCCCTTCTGGCCAGAAGCTCCACAGCCCAGGAATGTTTTGTTCCCACTGTCTGAAAGTAGGGTCCTGTGTCTATCCAGCTGCATCATCCCTGCAGAGTATATGATGGGAATTGTAAGGAAATCTCTCACATAAACATTCATCTGCCAAGTTCTCCTCCCTTATGTATATTGACTAGTATGTGGTGGTGTAGTTTATACTGGATGATGTGGGCTAGTGGTTTGAGCATGTCTAGGAAGTTGTGTCCTCAACTGAAAATATTTAGGGCCTGCTTTTCACACATGTTGAGGACGAGCCCTTCCCTTTGACTTCTCTTGGAGCTATGCATGCTCAGCACCTTTGAAAATCAAATTCTAGGTCTCATAAGATGAGTACCCAAAAATCGAGACACTCAAAATGAGCACACACACTTTTTGTCCGAATTGTCTTGCCCAAGGCCACAGAGGAAGTCAGTGTCAACAGCAGAATTAAAACAATCTTAAGAAATATGTCATCACTTCAGATCCAAACATCTGGCCATCATTAACCATCCTTATTCACACATGATATTTTACTTAGATTCAGAAGTCAGAGAGTGATTCATAGTCCTTTATTCTGTGAAAAAAATCTGACAGACTTTATAAATGATCATAGATGAAAGTCCCTGGCAGGTTCAGCTTTGGATCAGTCGGGAGGTCGATTTAAGAAAGGGAACCTCACCTTTGCAGACTTTTACTGGCCTAGAATGATGATGTTGTGCCTAAACTCTTCAGAGAAGGAGTGACGTTAAAGTAGCCTGTGCCTCAATGTGCCTGGCTGTCTCTGATGGGCTCTTACAATATAAATGTTAGGTTTGATTGTGTATTTTCTTTGCTTTTAGTCTTTGAGGACTGGCAGTATTCCAGTTTCTGGGGGGCGGGGGGGAATGTGCCCATCGAATTCTAGCATTGCTTCATTTAATTCACATTTGGCTTCCTTCAATGTTAGATTAGTAGCTTTCAGGCAGTCAAATATCACTGTGTACTTCCTGAGTTTTGCCAAAGACTAAAATGTCATCACTCTAGTTAAGAACATTGGGAATGTGCTGAATTACTCTCCAGATTATGTTCTGAAAAGTTTCAGCAGCTGAGCATATTTCAGACATTATTCTCTTGTACCATTTCAAGTCTGTCTGAATTTGCATCATGGGCCAGACCCTCAGCTAGCATAAAACAGGAAAGCTCCACTAATTTTAGTGAAACTACATGTATTTACTGTAGGATCTGGCCCTATTTATTTATGTATTTAAAATTACCCCTAGGTTTTAAGAGGGCTTTTGTGAAGTAAGTCATGCAAGGCCCTGGGAAATCTCACATATTCCTATCTTGGGGTTGGAGTATTTGACAGGTGGACAGATCAAGAGCATTTATCTTCAATGGGGTAAAAAGGGTCTTAGACATGAGGGGAAAGGGCTACTGTTTTTGTAAGTGACATGGCGGTCAGAAGGTTTCCATCATTTAGAAGAAAGAACAGGAAAGGGTTAAACAACTTGGAACAGAATTGAATCCCCATGGTTAATCATTCAGTGTGGGAGAGAGGTTCTGGATGCTACCGGCTAGTGGAGATCTTGTCAATATCTTGTCAATAAGCTGGGAAGGTGTATGGAGAAGTGTGGTCCTTAACAGCATGGGACACAATGTATTCCATAGTCTTGGAACACAACAAAAGCAGCTCCTGTATATTAATTCATGTATGTATGTATCTATCTATCTAAAGTATGTATACAGCATCAATCACTATAGTATCAAGGTGCCTTATAAAGAATAAACATTCACTGAGTCAACACAGTGGCTGACCCAACACAGTGGTGCTTCCACCCCATCCTTCCCCACACACATACCCAGCCTGCATAAAGCCAGCTTGCTTTGGTGAAAAAACAGTCTCATAAAACATAAGCTCTGCCATGTGGCTGGAGTTCACTGAACTTTGGCTCTTGAATGTACAACCTGGTAAACTCATATCCATCTCCAATTCAGCTAGGGCTCCAAAGCTGTCTGGAGCCTCCTGGGACCTTTCTCTCAAATATGGGGTTCACAACCATGGAGGACTGGAGCCAAATGATAATAGAGGCTAAGCATGTATTCTCTTTCCATTCTGATCTTTGCCAGATTGCTGGGACAGTGTGAATACCCCCACTCCTCCACTCCTCCACCCTCCAACTCAGCTTGCCTATTCTGCATCCAGCTCCTCTCTTTGCTTCTGGATGGACCCCAGCACATGTGGGGTACCCAGCGTGGGATCTGGAATAGGGGTAAAAACTGCCATTGAGGTTGTTGGCCTCCCTGGACAAGGGAGATTCAAGAGTTAGTCCCATAGAGACTAGAGACAGAAAAGTCCAATCGTCCTCATTTCTGTTTAGTGTGTCTGTTTGAAAGATCTTTGTCCTGTTTTCATTAATACATAGTTTTCCTTGGAAGATGGTGTATATGCCCAATCCCATACTCCTCATACAGCCAAAATAGAAATTGAAATCAATGACCTGAATGATGAGTTTCCCACTACTTCCCTTGGGATAGACTACTTAGGGTATGTCTACACTACGAGACTATTTCGAATCAACTTAAGTCGAATTTGTGGAATCGACCTTATGAAGTCGAATTTGTGTATCCACACTAAATAAACTAATTCGACTGTGTGAGTCCACAGTAACGGGGCCAGCGTCGACTTTGCACTGTGGGTAGCTATCCCACAGTTCCCGCACTCCCCACTGCCCATTGGAATTCTGGGATTTCCCCCCAATGCCTGCTGGGGGAAAAAATGTGTCGAGGGTGGCTTTGGGTAACTGTCATCATTGAACCGTCAATCACGACCTCCCTCCCTCCCCGAAAGCGCCTGCGGGCAATCTGTTCGTGCACTTTTCTGCTCAGTGACAGCGCGGGCGCCACAGCACTGCGAGCATGGAGCCCGCTGCAGTTATGGCCGTTGTCAACTCCTCACACCTTATCGTCCACCTCTTCCACAGTCAGCTGCTGAGAAATCGGGCTACTTTTCAATGGTGCTGCGAGCACTGGTGGACCATGGGGGACGTTTTACCAACATCAACGTCGGGTGGCCGGGCAAGGTTCATGACGCGCGTGTTTTCAGGATCTCTGGTCTGTTTAGATGCCTGCAGGAAGGTAGTTTCTTCCCGGACCACAAAATAACTCTTGGGGATGTGCAGATGCCTATAGTGATCATCGGGGACCCAGCCTACCCGCTAATGCCCTGGCTCGTGAAGCTCTGTGCAGGCGCCTTGCACAGCGACAAGGAACTCTTCAAGTACCAGCGAGCAGCAAGCAGCGTGACCTGTGACTGTTCAGTTTCTTTACAGAGAAGCTGAACCTGCCCCTGTTTCTTTACCAAGTTACTGTTGACTAGCATCTGCAGTTACATACCCCGCCCACCCCGCTTCCCCAACTTCCAACACACGTTTAAAAATAAAACACATGTTCCACTGTGACTTTACAAAGGTTTCTTTATTGATGACTTTGCATTAAAGGGTTGAAACTGGGACGCAGACTGTGCTGGGTAGGGTGTGCGGTGATGTAAAGACCGCCTCTAAACTCGAGGAATGACAGGCTCCTGCTCCCAGAGTGGTCCGCAGTGCCGGACTGGTTGTTTCAACGGAGCCTGCCATCCCTCCTTTTTGGGACTCTGTGTGCGGGGGCTATGTAGCCTTGCGGCGGGGGAGGACGGATACAGATTCCTCTGCTGCGTGGCTCTGTGGTCCAGGACAGGGACCGTTGCATGAGATCTGTAACCCCCCTCCCCCGCTACAAAGTCACGTACCCCCCCACCCACACAGAACCTGCAAACCACCTCCCAGACCGACCAGGGTGCCTACTGACTGCACTGTGTGTGTGACCTGCTGCTGATCCTGCCCCCGTCTCTGTACCCTGCTAAAGGTGACTGTCCTATGCAATACCCTACCCCCTTCCCCACCCACCCCTTCAAACACAGCGTTGTGTAAAAAAGCATGACGGAAACAGTAATTAACAGCAAAGTATTTTTAATAATTAACCAGACAGTCAGAGGATGACTGGGATTGGGGCCTGGGTGAGTCAGGAAGGGAAGGAATTCTCAAAAATTAGGGTATGAGAGCTTTTGGGTACTTGAGCACTCTGCTGGGGTGCAGTGACAGTTTTCACGGCCCCTGGCCCCACTCCTTCTGGTTACTTTGGGTGACGGGAGGTATGGGACTTTGTGGCGGGGGGGAGGGCGGTTGCAGATACACTGCGGGGGGGCTCTGTCCTCCTGGCTGCGGTCCTGCAGAACATCCACAAGGCGCCGGAGTGTGTCCGTTTGCTCCCTCATTAGTCCAAGCAGCGTTTGAGTCGCCTGCTTGTCTTCCTCATGCCACCTCTCCTCCTGTTCGCTGTGTGAGCGCTGGTATAGAGAGAGGGTCTCCCTCCACTGGCTCTGCTGGTCTGCCTCGGCTCGGGAGCACCCCATAACTTCAGCGATCATCTCGTCCCGTGTCTTTTTCTTTCGCCGCCTAATCTTTGCCAGCCTCTGTGAGGGGGATGGTGTGGCAGGTCTGGAGACAGTCGAAGCTGTGTGATGAGAGAAAGGGAGTGAATTCCTTGCAAAGATACATTTTTGCAAACAATGAACACAATCTAGTCTGTGTCTGTGAACAACACCATGCACAGCACCTATCTCGTCCGCACTCCTGCAGCAGGCAATCCTGAAAGCATAAACTCTGCCCCTGTTCCACCCCATCGCAGTGTCCCCCGACCCTTGCACTTCTGGGTTGAGATCCCAGTGCCTGATGGTGCAAATTTCATTGTCATGGGTGGTTCTGGGTAAATGTAGTCAGTCATTCCGTCCTCCAGGACAGCAACGCCAGACAATCATTTCGAGCCCGTTTTCCCTGGATTGCCCTGGCATACGCCATAGTGTGGCAACCATGGAGCATGTTTTGCCTTTTGTCACTGTCACCGTATGTGTACTAGAGGCTGGGACCAGGCGTAACATTATAGTAATTCCCCTAATTAGATGCAGGATTCTCCGAGCGAGATCACCCTGAGGACGGTCACTGAAGGAGATAGAGAGCGCATGCTGCGTGAAAGCCAGCACAAACCAGGGCCCTATGCAGCCGTGCTCGGGGAGGCAATGCTCCCTGAGTACCTCATGAAAGCCTGGCGTGGAAAAGTGTGCTACCACGGAGCACCCAATAAGGCAGGTCTCCCCAGGAACCTCCTGCTGAGGCTTTTCGATTACCTTCAGGAGAGCTTCGTGAAGATCTCCCAGGAGGATTTCTGTTCTATCCCCATATATATAGAGACCTCCTTTTCACATACTTCAGATTCCTGTTATATTAAGAATAAAAGTTTACATGTTTAAAGCACTTACCAACTGCTCCTTCCCCTGATTCAGGGTCTGGGTTAATGGCCGGGGAGGGTTGGTAGGGGATCTCTGTGATGGTGATGAAGAGATCCTGGCTGTCGGGGAAACCAGCGTTGTAAGCGCTGTCGCCTGCCTCGTCCTCCACAAACCCTTCCTCATCTTCCCCGTCCGTGAACATCGCCGAGGAACTGGTCGTCGACACTGTCCCATCGTCAGAGTCCATGGTCACTTGTGGGGCAGTGGTGGCAGGCTCCGTAGCGTCCGTTTGCCGCTTTGATTTTTTGGTAGCCTTGTCTGGGGTCCTTGATTTTCACGCGGCGCTGCGTTGCATCCCGCCTGTATCCTCTGTCTCTCATGGCTTTGGAGACCTTCCTGTAGGTCTTTGCATTCCGTTTTTTGGAGCGCAGCTCCGAAAGCACAGACTCCTCGCCCCACACACCGATCAGATCCAAGACTTCCCGGTCACTCTATGCTGAGTCCCTCTTTCTATTCAGAGATTACATGAACTCCTCTGCTGGAGAGCTCTGAATTGCTGCCGGTGCTGCTGAGCTCGCCCCGATGTCCAACCACGAAATGAGATTCAAACTGTCCAGACAGGAAAAGGAATTCAGATTTTCCCGGGGCTTTTCCTGTGTGGCTGGTCAGAACATCCAAGCTCGGACTGCTGTCCAGAGCGTCAACAGAATGGTGCACTGTGGGATAGCTCCCGGAGCTACTAAGTTCGATTTGCATCCACACCTAGCCTAATTCGACATAGCCATGTCGAATTTAGCGCTACTCCCCTCATTGGGGAGGAGTACAGAATTTGAACTAAAGAGCCCTCTATGTCGAATTAAATGGCTTCCTGGTGTGGACGGGTGCACGGTTAATTCGAATTAACGCTGCTAAATTCGAATTAAAGTCCTAGTGTAGACCAGGCCTTAGAAAAGCATGACTGCATTCCAAGGTTCTTCCTTCCCCACTGAATACCTATGTTTGTGGGGTTTTTTTCCCCCTGACATATTTTTCCAAGATGAATTTCATTTTCTTATATCCTGCCTTTGGTATATATTGTTATGTTGGGGGTTGGGTGAAACCTCATTGAAGCTGAGGGGTATGACAGCTGCTCTTCATCAGGCTAAATGTAAGAAACATTTACGCTCTCTCTGGAGTATGGTAGCTAAAACACTAGGAGCCACCACCGAAAACGCAGTCCACATGCAAGGCTAGTCAGAAACTGAGCTATGTGGGCAGAGGGAGTTGGCTGAGTATTGTTTTGCTATAGCTGTGTGTGTGAGAGCAGCAGAAACACCAAAGAAGCAGACAAAGAAGGCACCAGAAAACAAGGACAGCCAGAGAACTTGTAGCACGGTCCTGAGAGAAATCTCAGTAAACTATTTTTAAGTACTGGCTGTAAATATTTGGCTTGGAATATCCAGTAAGGAAACTGTTGCCTGTTGTTTGATTCTGCTATATTCAGCAGAATGGAACTATGTACATTCTTTGTAAATACACAGGATTGCATCAAAGAAATACTTGACCTTAGCATCAATCTCTCCTCCTAATGGAAACAACCAGCAAGACTTTATAGTCAAGTACACTATTGGGCTGTTGTAATTATCCCAAAATCCAGTATTATAAATCCAGGAGATTCAGAGTTAAGGTTAAACTTGAAAGTAATCCAATAATGTTAAAGTTAGGAAATACACAATTAAGGACCCTAAACACCCTTAGCTCTGCCCTATAGTGACAGCATGAGGGGGGAAAATCAAATGTGCCTTTCAAAAGCAGTTTTATCTAATTTGGCACCACTAACACTAAAATGCGTTAATTATAATAAAAAAAGTTATTGCATTGTGGGCAGAATTAAGGTTGTTTGGGTGTCCTAAATGTGCATTCCTTTGACAGAATAAGACCTTGTCTGAGCAGTTTTCTAAATGGGACCACAAAAAGTCATCAAGTCCAGCCCCCTGTGCTGAGTCAGGATCAAGTAAACCTAGACACTCCCTGACATGTGTTTGTCCAACCTGTTCTTAAAAACCTCCAGTGATGGGGATTCCACACCTTCCCTTGGAGCCTATTCTAGAAATTAACTATCCTTGTGGTTAGAAAGTTTTCCTAATATCTAAGCTAAATCTCCCTTACTACAGTTCCAACCCGTTACATCTTGTCCTACCTTCAGTGGACAGGGATACCAATTGGTCACTATCCTCTTTGTAACACTCTTTAACATATTTTAAAACTGTTATCAGGTCCCCCCTCCATTTTCTTTTCTCAGGAATTAACATGTATATTTTTATTAACCTTTCCTCATAGGTCAGGTTTTCTAAACTATCATCATTTTTGTTGCTCTCATATAGATGCCCCCCAGTCTGCTCACATATTTCCTAAGGAGTGAGGCCCAGAATAGGACACAGTACTCTAGCTGAGGCCTCACCATTGCCAAGTAGATTGGGACAATGGCCTCTTTTCTGATGAGGTTCCCAGGGTATAACCTGGACGGTGGGACCGCTGAGCTCTCTGTCCCACCAACCTGGGGTATCCCTCTCACACTGTGGTGCTGTATCAAGCAACAAAATTATGGCAGGCACTGCACTTACACAGACATCCAGAGGCAAGGATACAGCCAAATGAATTACAAGCATGATCTCTCCCAGACACTTATGAACCACAAATAGGGAGGCTTCAGTCAATTCCCTCCAGCTACCCAGCAGTGCACTCCAGAACTGTACCATCTTGCACTGGTCAGAAGCCTGGACAGTATAAGTTAATTACCCAGTCTGCCCCTCCCTCAATGTGGAGAGGACAAAGACTAGCATTTGTAAACTGAGCTGTGATTTCTCAAGCACTTCAACCAAAACACATTGTTTTAGGTAAACGATAAAACAGCTTTATTAACTACAGAACAGTGATTATAAGTAGTAGGCATAGTCTAGAGATCAATGTTGGTTAAAGAAATAAAAATAAATTTACAGTCTGAGTTCTACAAACTAATCAGAATTTGAATCAAGCACTGTCTCACTCTGACAGATGGCTTAAGCAGGTCATAGATCCTCAATACACAGGTTGAAATTCTTTCCTGGCCTGGGACCACCCTCCCTTAGTTCAAAGGTTTTTGTTCTTCAGACGTTTCTTCCAGGTGTTGCGTTGGAGGGGGCGGGGGGAGCCAGGTGATAATGTTACTTCCCCTCTTTTATAGTTTCTTCCCGCTTGCTGGAAAGATCTTTTGCTAGACCATTGGGGTATGCCCCCATTGGTGAAGCAGTCTCCATTGTCTATGTGCTCTCTCTGATAAATCTTCTGGGATGGCCATTGGGAAAGTGGTTTCCTTTTAATCCACTGGCTACTCCATTGTTGTACCTGAAAGGCTGGTTGTGGGTATCCCCAACCTTACAACATATTTCAGTAACATATACAGCAATACTTCATAACCTCACATATAATAATAGCACATACAATCCAACAGGATATTAATATTCAACAGATTAACACTTTTAAAATGATACCTCACAAGGCATACTTTATGCAACACATATCGTAATTATAAAACAGTGGTGAATTTGGTGGTTCTAGGGTGCCAATCTGAGGTACAGAGTGTCACAGTCTTACCTTTGACAGTCCTGTTAACATACCCCAGAATGATCTTAGTCTGTTTAGCAACTCCACAGTACTGCCACCTAGCAAGTTCCCTATTTTGTAGTTGTGCATTTGATTTTTTTTCCTCCCTAAGTGAAGTACTTTGCAATTGTCAGTACTGAATTTCATCTTTTTTATATCAAACCAATTCTTCAATTTGTCAAGGTCATTTTGAATTCTAATCCTTTCCCCCAAAGTACTTGCAAACACTTCCAGCTTGGTGTCATCTGCAAATCTAATAAGCATACTCTCCACTCCATTATCCAAGTCATTAATGAAAATATTGAATAGTACCAGACGTAGGTACGACCCTTGTGAGCCTGCTAAATACTGGCACCTCCCAGTTTGACAATACAACTGTTGTTTTAGTACGGTCTTTCAACCTTTATAATAAATTCATCTAGACTGCATTTCCCTAGTTTGCTTATGAGAATGTCATGTCCAAAGTCTTACTATTGCTTCCTCCCACCCCATCCACTAAGCCTGTAAACCTGATAAGGATGGAAATTAGGTTGGTTGGCACAATTTGTTCTTGACAAATCCATGCTAGCTATTCCTTATAACCCTATTATCTTCTAGGTGCTTACAAACTGATTGTTTAATAATTTGTTCCAGTATCTGTCCAGGTATCGAAGTTAGGCTGACTGGCCTATAATTCCTGGGGTCCTCCTTGTTTCGCTCTTTAAAGATAATTACTATGTTTGCCCTTCTCCAACCCTCTGAGTCCTCATCCATCCTCAGTGAGCTCTCAAAGTTATTCGCTAATGGCTATGAGATTGTTTCAGCTACTTCGTTAAGTACCCTATGATGAATTTCATTGGGCCCTGCTGACATGAATACATTTAACTAAATATTCTTTAACCTGTTCTTTCCCTATTTTGGCTTGTGTTCCTTCCCCTTTGTTAGTAATATTAATTGTTTGAGTATCTATTCACCAGTAACTTTTTGTGCCTACATCTATGCTACACACCACTTCTGAAAACATGTAGTGTAGGTGTAGCTACATGCCACAGTGGAAAAACAAGCTGTGTCTACGCTATGATGTATAGCTATATATGTCAGCAAAAGGCTTGGCAGGGAGCGGCAGTGAAGAAAGGCTTCATCAGCTCTTCCCTGCCAGAGACTCTCTCTGCTGCCGGAGTCTTTGTCTGCAGAGGGTAAAGATCTTCAGGAGTGGGGAGCTGCTGGAGCCTTTCCCCACTGCCTCTCCCCTGCTGCCAGAGTCTTTTCCTGTGGCAGGGATTGCGGAAAGGCTCCAGAGGGTGGGCAGCAGGACGCTACATGGCTAAAAATAACAGTGTAGATGGAAAGAGACAGCTTGAGTGAGTGGGGAGCCATGTAGCATATGTATTTGCATACACACTCACACCCTTCAGGCGTAGCTGTACTCTACTCACCTTATGCCTCATCATCTACGCTGCTACTTAAAATCCATTTTAGGGGAGCTACCCAAGTACATACTCTACATGCTGCTGAAAGAAGCATGCAATGTAGACAGACTTATAGTGAATACTGAAGCAAAATAGGTATTAAACAACTCAGACTTCTTGATGTCATCCATTATTAGGTCTTCTTCCTCGCTAAGTAGAGGAACTACACTTTCCTTTGTCTTTCTCTTGCTCCTAAGAGAATCAAGGAGGGTGAGGTGATATGTTTTATTGGACCAGCTTCTCCAAATATCTTGCTTCTAATGTATTGAAAAGAATCTCTTCTTATTCCCCTTTATGTCTCTTGCTAGGTGTAACTCATTTTGTGCCTTAGCTTTTCTGATATTGTCTCTTCGTGCTTGCGCTATTTTTTTTTAACTTCTCCTTCACAATGCATCCATTTTCCACTTTTTCTAAATTCCTGTTTGATTTTCAAATCATTACAGAGCTCCTGATAGAGCTCTTTAATCTTCCTATTTTTGCTTGCACGGGGATAGTCTGCAGTTGTGCCTTTAAGAAACTGCCAGCTCTCCTCAACTCCTTTTTCCCTTAGATTTTCTTCTCATGAGACCTTACCCACCAGTTATCTGAGTTTGTTAAAGTCCGCTTTTGAAGTCTATTGTCCTTATTCTGCTGCTCGCACTCCTTTCCTTAGAAGCATGAAATCTATAATTTCATGATCACTGGCACCCAAATTGCCTTGTACTTTCAGATTCACTACCAATTTCTCCCTGTTAGAACCAAGTCTAAATGGCTGTCTCTCTGGTTTTCTGAAACAAAATGTTGTTCCCAATACATTCCAATGGCTTACTGGAAATTTTGTGTTTTGCTGTATTACTTTTTCAACAGATGTCTGGGTAGTTTAAATCCCCCCATTACTACCAGACCTTATGTTTTGGATATTTCTATTTGTTCTAGAAATGGCTCATCCATCTCCTCTTCCTGATTTGGTGGCCTATAGTAAACCCCTATCATGACATCACCCCTCTTTATCTTTACCCAGAGTTTTCACCTAGTCTGCTTCTGACCTCCTTCTGGATCTCAGAAGAAGTGTATATATTCTTGATGTATAATGTAACCCTCCTCCCTGTTTATCCTGCCTGTCCTTCCTGAACAAGCTACACCCTTCTATAAATTATTCCAGTCATGAGACTTGGCCCATCAAGTCTCTGTGATGCCAATTAAGTTCTAATTTAGCTTATGGACTAATACTTCCAGTTCTTCCTGTTTATTCCCCATACTCCTTGCGTTTGTGTATAGACATCTAAGATGTTCAGCAGATTCCCCCACTGATTTCCCTCTTGTTACTCCACTGACCCTATTGTCATTTTCTGTGTCACCCCCCAATATCTAGCCCTCTGTTAAGGTTCCCTTTTTTAACACTTGTCCTGTCTTCTATGACTCACAAGAGTTCCAGTTGCAATGGGAACACTAGACTGCAATGGGGACTGAGATCCAATTTATTTCCTGTAGGCCACTGACTGCATTCTTTGCCATTTCTACTTTCAATTTCTGGTATTGTCTCATTAACATAGTGTCATTTAATTGGCTCCATATTGGAGTAAAAAAGTTGTTTTCCCTATTCAGATCAATTATATTGATTGTGATCATGAAATCTCCAAATTAATCTCTCAATTTTCTCCCATTATACTAAGCAAGGTTGTTAGCCTGATGTCTCAGATTTAGGAAACACATGCAATGTGTTGGCTCCCTTGTACTCATGTCAATCTAGAATGATCAGGAATGCAGTCTGTATTCAGCTTTGAATTACAATCACTTTCTCGCAGCAATGCTATTCCAAGTTTATATTGATTCTTGTCTCAAAAAAAGTATTAACTTTTATACCAACTCTTTTAGCCTGTGTATGTCCTAGAGAATAGGGAGGAGCCACTAGTTTTGCTTTGAACACTTTTTCTCCAGGGGTCTGATCCAAAGACTGCTGAAAGGCTCACATTGACTTCAATGGGAGTGGGTTCAAATCCCAAACACCTGGATAGTTATTTTTAGATCTGATACTTTGTAGGTGTTGCCTTTCACTTATTAACTATTCTGCCAAGCTTTCAGTAATAAAATTTCTGTGCATATTTGTAGAACAGAATAGGACCTAATTATCTCAGACTATATGGTGCAATGCACGGAAGGCATAGGGCTGCACAGGTGGCCTACTTTGGATTACAGTTTATTACTTCTGATGACATGAAAATGGAAACAAAAGTTTCAAATATTTGTCTCTCAAGAGTACAGGCTGAATTTGCAAAGCTGGTAGTTGTAAAATAAATATTTTAAATTGTATATTTAAGCATATTTAGTCCCTTTCCAGAAGCTCATCAAAGTCAATGGGAGTCTTTCGACTGACTTCAATGAACCTTTGAAAACAAAACAAAAAATTTCAACTGACTCTAGTATTTGGGCCAATCATCTTAAACCTGTTTTTACACCTGCAGTTGTTTGAAGGCGCTATTCTGGTCAGTTGTCTGTCTGAGTACTTGATTTATAGACACAAATAGCTATTTAGATATCTTCAAATATGCTGAAAATATTTGCACCCACAAAACTGCAGGCCTATTTGAGATTAGGCTGAATATTGGACTCTTTAACATAAAGAAGTATCAATCACATTCAAAGTGTTGTGACCAAAAGATGTTACCATTTGATGGCTATCTGGAGGTCTAAAGGGAAATGAGTTTGTCAGTGTCACTCCTGTTCCTAGTGGACAAGATGCTGCGTCACACAAACCAGCATAAGGTTTGACACAATAATCTCTCTTTCGTCTCCATGATAGTGCTTCCTAGTTAAGGCGCATTTTTAATAGCGATATAAGGAAGCTTGCATTCTCTTCGCTTGTACCATGCTTTAGTGGATAAATAAGACACTTCAGTATCCATAACTGTTAATCAGGCCTCTTTATGCTCACACTAAATTAACACCATTTATTTTAAACGTGTTTTGTGCACAGCGCTGAAAGTTGAAAATACACTTTCCCCCTGAGAACATTATGTAGTGTTAAACATTACTATTTAGGGTTTTTCTTGGTGTTTAGTGTCAAGGATGCTGAACTGAGCTCAAAAGTTTAGATTTCACTTTCTGAATATAGAGCCCAAGAAGTATGTACTTGTACATTAATTTACTTTGCAATTTACAAGTTAATTATATATTTATTGTAAGTAAGTATATACCTTTCTTTCATTTTATTTTTATAAATCTTAATATGCATTCTGCTCCATACATCCTTTCCCCTACTTTGTCATTTTATTTCTAATATTAAATTAATAGACACACTTGTCTTGTAATCCTTGGTTCTCTTTCTTGCTTTGTCAATGATTTCCTATATGCACGCAGAAAAATCACTTAACCGCTCTGTGTTCCATTTTCCCCATCTGTAAAATGGTGATAACAGTACTTAACTATTAAAAGGTTATTGTGAAATTTGATTATTTCCTTTTTTGTAAAGTGCTTCGAAATTTGGTATGCAAGATGCAATAGATAGGAAAAATATTAGCCTTCACTTCCCATGCTCTTTCCACTGGTACCTGACCTTCTTGTAGGCACAGAATGAGGAAAAAAATAAAAATAAAACCAAACAAAACCTTATTGATATAAGCTAATATTCACCCCAGAGCAGGGAGAACACACTAGAACCTAAACATCAGTTAAGTCCCACACTATGAAACTGAGTGATGTACAAAGTGTTGTTTATGCTCCTACATTGGTGAATTTCACCTATGGGGCCATATTCAGGTCAAACTCCTATCCAATTCAATAGGAGTTTGGGCAGTTTAATGACTAAAGGCCTGAGCCAAAGCCCATTGAAGTTAATGGGTGTTTTTCCACCAACTTTAAAGGGCTTTGGATCAGGCTCTACGTAATATAACAATTATAGGTGTGACAAAGTGGGGTTTTATTCACCTTGTAATGTTGCATGTGAGTCTTACTGTTCTATACTAATACTGTATGTACCTCAGTTTCCCTGTGTACTGCGCCAATACTTAGGTGCTGGGACTTGGGCATGTGACTTTTGCAGAGGCCCTCAGGCAGGTGAGGCTGCCTAGCTCTACATGTAGGTGATGGCTGATGCCCGTCATATCCTGAGACCAGGAGGGGGATATGACCATGTGACTCTTTGCCTGGGAAGTAAGACAAAGGCCAGGATGAGGAGCAACGGGTGTGTTGGAGGTCGGGTCGCTGGAAGCTGGGCAGTCTGCCTTTTGAGACTGGAAGACGGGGCGTCCAAGGCATCTGTCCCGGGGACTCCCAAAATGGACTTGGCTGAAAGTCACTGATTTCTGTGCAAAAAAGTTCTGTTCTACACTGTGTTCCTGTTGACTAATAAACCTTCCGTTTTACACTGGTGAGAGTCGCATCTGACAGCGGACTTGGGGTGCAGAGTCCTTTGACTTCCCCAGGAGCCCCACCAGGACAGACTCACTGCAGGAAGCACATGGTGTGGAAGGGGATGCTGAATGCTCCGAGGTCGAAGCTGTGTAAGCTTCTTGTCCTGGTGACAGTATTCTCAGAGAGAGGAGGCATGCTACCCCAGAGTCCTGACTGGCTTCATATGAAGTAGTTCCAGAACATCGTCCCGGTGACTCCATGACAATAGCTTTGGCCTGTACTTTCAAAACATTCTTATTCATTATATTCATATTATTTATTCATATTACATGAATAAGGCTAAGATTTTGTCATAGATATTTTTAATAAACGTCAGGGACAGGCTTCTGTGAAGTTTTCTTTATTGCCCGTGACCTGTCCATGACTTTTACCTAAAATATCCATAATAAAATGGGAAGGGGCTGGGCAGCTGTGGGGTGGCTGGGAGTTCTGGGGTCCCCACCACCCATGTGGGCTCAGAGCTCCAGGATCTCCTGCCCCCGCCCCAGTGGTGGGGAGCTGCAGGGATCCCCCTGCCCTGCTGTGGCGGTGGGGAGCTGCGAGGATCCCCTGCCTTGTGTGGACCCCTCCCTCCCCCGGCTGCCATGGCTGGGAGATGCGGGTTACCGCCCCTGCCCATGGAGGCTTGGAGCTTGTGGGCCCACTGCCTCAGGCGGCTGGCATACCTCACAGTTCCCTGCCGCTGTGGGAGGTGGCGGGACCCTGCAGCTGAAGGGACCTGGGCTGAAGTCATGGAGGTCTTTGGAAGTCACAGATTCCGTGACCTCTGTGACAAAATCATAGCCTTATACATGTGCCCCTGCAGGCCTTCATCAAGTTTAGAGCCTCATTATGCCTTGAAAAGTAAACCCCTGAATAGTCTGAATAGACAAGAAAGACAAAAGGTTTGTGGGGAAACAGACAGAGTTGAAGCGACTTGCCCAAGGTCATAAAGCAGATCTATAGCAGAGCTGGATATAGGTCTCCCTGCGACCTATCCTGACTCCCTGCCCAGTGACCTATCCACTAGACTACACTGCTTCCTCTCAGACAAAAGAAGCTAAAAAAGTCTGTCACTATCTGACAGTTGCTGGTGCTGCTGGCATGGGCATTGGCACCTAACCCTAAGAGAGGGGCCTGATTTGAGAATCCCAAGCAGAGGGAGCTGCCTGCCTCGAGCTTGGACTCAGACACCAAACTTCCTGGGAGCAGGGGAGGGGGGACATGCCTTAAGACACCACTCAACTTGGCTTCTCCCATTCTCTAGCTTACATGGAGAGCTGCCTAGTGTGCTGGCTTTCGTGAATCCCATTCTGAGGTGCCTATCTCCCACCATTCATTGTACCAAACCTAGGCTTTGTGAATTGCAGTGACTATCTAGGCACCTAAGGGCTGGTCTACTGCAGAAAATTAACTGCATTGGTCATGGATGTGAAAAATCCACACTCCTGAGCATCACCATTAAGCTGACCTAAGTCCCCATGTAGACAGCATTAGATCTACAAAAGAATTATTCCATCAACTTAGCTACTGCCTCTGAGGCCTGGTCTACACTAAGAAGGGGGGTTGAACTAGGGTACGCAAATTCAGCTACGTGAATAGCGTAGCTGAATTTGAAGTACCCTAGTTCGACCTACTCACCCGTCCAGACGCGGTGGGGTCGAACTCCGCGGCTCCCCCATCGACTCCGCCACCGCCGTTTGCAGTGGTGGAGTACCGGAGTCGACCGCAGCGCTTCTGGAGTTCGAACTATCGCGTCTAGATCAGACGCGATAGTTCGAACTCCGAGAAGTCGAACTCACCGCGTCGACCCGGAAGATAAGTGTAAACCTATCCTTAGGGAGGTGGATTACCTGTGCCAATGGGAAAACCCCTCTTGTTTGCACAGGTAGTGTCTACACTGAAGGACTGTAGTGGTGCTGCTGTAGTGTTCTAAATGTAGAGAAGCCTTTAGTTTCTTTGTGAATCTAGCCCAAAACTTCAGAAGCTTACACAACCCAACATGAACCTCTGTGGTTCATAATATAGGCTGAAAACTTACAAGCTTTCTGTGTAGATAGTTAGTATTTTCTCATTCCAGCTGAGTAGAAAACACCATAAGAGTAGTTTTTCTTTCATATATCCTATTCTGGTTGAATCCAGGAAGTAATAAGGCACATGAAAGTAGAAAAATAATGCTTGGGTTTCTCTGTGAAATGTCTGTGACTGCAACTATTACAAATAACACTTAAGATTACAGTAAAGGAAAAAAGATTAGAGAAAAATATTTTGTTGTATTCCTTCAGCTTTACTTTATGATAGCACTTCAAATATCTGTTTCACTTTTTTTCTACTATATAATCAATTAGTCACTTTGCCTTGCTGTTTGTTACTCCTGGGGGAATTCTGTACCATTGTGCAATGCAGAATTTTGCATAAATTAATATTGGGCATGCAGAATTTCCTTTTTTCCCCTCCAAAATGGGCTGCAGAGATGTTGGCTGCCACTGGGAACTGCTGGACCTGGCAGACCCCAGCTTGCAAATAGAAGACAAGGCCGGGGGGAGGGGGAAGGAACTGGAGGGTTCCCACCAGCTGCAGTTCCCAGCATACCCTGAAGAAAGGAGGTGGTGGCGTTCAAGAAACTCTGTGCAAGCCCCCGACCAGCATCAGGCCATTTCTTCCCCTGTAGGAGGGAAATGGGTGTGAGTGTCTGGGCCAGGGGGAACCTGCAGCTGGCCTCTGGGGGGGTAGGGGTGTGAGTGTCTGGGCTGGGAAGGGGATCTGGGTGGGAGGGTGCAGAGAAACAGGAGTTGGTTGTCATAAGGTTTTCTTTCTCTCTCTACTTCTGGGGGATTTCTGTATTGTTACAGACATATTTGCTGACTGGTATTTTGAAATAAATTACCAAACTAATTGAAACTGGTGTGACTATGTGGTGCTATTTTGACAAAAAAAATTTGCAGAATTTTAAAATATTGAGAGTAGAATTTTTACTTTTTTGGCACAGAATTTTATTTATTTATTTATTTATTTATTGGGTGCAGAATTCCCCTAGGAGTATGTTTGTGTAGTGTTTTACATAGCAACAGGGGCGAGAAAAGCATTTAAAAAGCTGGAAAATGTGATTAAAAATTATAAAAGCTTATCAGGTAGGAGGTCAGAGGGATGGTAGAACCTGAAAATGCATTTAACTCATATCTAGAACATGACTACACTTCAGGTTAATGCTGTCCCTTTTTGTAACATTATTTGAATATTTTAAAAAGTTCCAGTTTGGGGTTTTGTTGTAGTTTGAGGTAGAAATTCAGATTAGTTCCTGTATTACCCAAACCAGTTTGTCCATCCTTTATTTAAGCCTCTCATAAACTATACAAATTAGACAACTTTTGGGCCCATATAAAAAAAAGTCGGTGAGTGAAATTACTCAATTAGCTTCTGTATAGAAGCAGATTTTCAGCATTAGTAATTGGAAACCCCTTATTAGCATGAGTTACTGCAGCTGAAAACGTTGCCAAAGTTTGGTAATACAATCATGTTGTGATGGGCACTGTGTGAAATAAGCCAGTGCCACCACTGTAAACTCTCATTTGCAAAGACTTTTTAGAAACGCTAATGAGAAATGTCAGGAAAGTCTGTTGTATTTGGAATATCTGGGAAAGCTCAAAGAATCTCCTGAGAGCCACTATTAAAAATATAGAATGCAGGCTCTTCTCATATTACAAGACTGCGGTGTTTCTGATTCTTGTTGATTTGGAACACGCTTTACAAAAGAAATGCTAAAATGTTTTTTCCAATTAAATAATCTCCAGAGAGAAAGCAGAGTTTTGCATATTTGTGCAGCGCATGCCAGATCATATGACAAGAACGACCCTCACCATGTTGCATTTTAAACTAATTGTAAAACCTCATGCCCAGGCTTTCTTTCACTGACAATGATTCATTCATGTAAACTAACCAAGTATACTTCTTGTTAGATGGAAAGAAAAAGCACATTTGTTATCCTTTAAACAAAGTTTGCCACTCAGGGCTAGATCCACAAAGGAACAGAGATACCTAACTGCCACTTTAAATGCCACTGAGATCCTCTAAGCCTGTAAGAGACTTAAATTTCCTAGCTGCTGACTTTCCACAAGTAAAGTCCCGTAAGCACCTACTTTCTGTTGGTGAACATGCACAAAACCACTTAAGGCCTGGTTCTACCAAGCTGCTTGGCACCCTAGCTCATACATAAATTCTGGTGGAATTCTCAAATTAGATGTTCCCCCACCTAGCTAGCCTTCATGGCCCAAAGTGGTAGGCATGCTATGGGCACATGAGAGAGACTGGGGAGGGGAGAAACATGATTAAATCAGAGCGATACATAGCTCAGTGGATTGGGCACTCATTTAGAATGTGTTCACATCCCTGTTCTGCCTAAATTTGAGCTGGAGGCTGAACCCAGGTTTCCCATAGTCCAGCTGAGTACCCTAACCCCCAGGCTAACGAGCAGTCTGTGGTCTTTCTCTCAAATTCTCCTGTTGAAGTGGTTGTATAAAAATTGGTTTTTTTTTAAAAATTAATTGGTCCAGCGAGAGAGAGATTGACCATGTAGTTCAGTGTTTAGGGCACTCACCTGGCAGGTAGGTGACCAAAGTTTAAGTCCCTGTGTTGATGAATATTTAATTATTTATATAAAGTGGAACTGCCTTACTAGGAGAGATTAAGAGCATCCCATCCTGGAATACTCACCAGCCTGGTGGTCAAGGCATTCAGCTGAAACATGGGAAACCTTGATTCAAGTTCCTGCTGCGGAGCAGGATTTGAAAACAGGTCTCCCACATACCAGGCATGTGCTCTAGCTACTGGGTGGGAGTACTCAGTCTGTTTTCCCTGTGAGAAAGGGCTGACCTGGGTTAAGCACCTAATTCTAGGAGAGGGTTCACATCTGTGAGTCCCCCATAGAGCTATGAACCCAAATATCTTTGAGGGGTGTGGCTTCAGTCCTGCTCCTCTTTTGGCTAGCTTAGCCAGCTCCCTGCTCAGTTTGCTGGCTTTTGTTAATCACATTCCTAGGCACCTACCTCTCCCCATGTACTGTATAGGGAGCCTGATCACCTAATTTGGGACTGTGGATTCCACTGGGTGACAGGGCACCTAAAAGTTAGGCACTGCAACACTGAATGGTGCTGGAACCCCATGCAACCAGTTACAATGCCATGTCTCAAACCCAGAAAAAACCTGAATGGGCAGTGGGGCAGCTAGCAATTCTCCTCTTTGCTGCTGCCTTGGGGCCAGCTCCTGCAATATTGTTCCCCCCTGGGGGCCTGCCCAGCTTCCAGCAGCCCATGTCCCTTCTGCTAACAGGACTTTTCCAATCACAGCCTCAAGATCCACTACAAATACCTGAGCCAGACCAGCCGGAGCTTTGCTGCCATCATCCAGGCACTGAAAGGGGATCTGTGGTGAGTGCCCGCAAAGGGAAGTCCTGGCAGGGCAGACATGAGGTGGTTAATAGGGCAGTGTTCCTTGCAGTAGGATTCAGTCACTGACTAACCTCGAAACAAGATGGTTAATTGATCAATATTCATGCAGCAGGAGCTAGGTGTGCCTGGGTTAATAGATCACCAGTGCCACTGTGCTGGCTAGGACAGGGTTAATAGGAATGTATCCATACCATGGCAGCATCTAGTTTAGCTGCCCAGCTGCAGGACCATTGGAAGATAAGGACCCAGAAGTGTATGTTTGCCTAGGGCCCAGTGATGGGTTAATCCAGCCCTGCACAAGATCCCTGCTTCCTTTAGTTTTATTTTTTCCAATTTTTGTTTCAAAGTGATTTAGTGAGAGCGTAACATGCCAGACTGATAGTCTTTAGCATAGTATTTTGCCATAGTGCACTCTCCCCATCACGCTGCCCCATAGAGGGGCCAACTCTAGGGATGAGGGGAATGATCTGCATGATCATTCCATCCTTGACCATTCTTCTGAGGCTGCCAGCCAGAATGCTAATTATTATGAACTGCAAAGACACTTGTTTACTTGAAACTGGACTCAAACTAGCAATTTACTAATAGGAGCAGCAATGTCTCAGTATGTTGGTTTCTACGCTCAGACTCTGAAGCCTTTGTTCCAATCCCAAATTTGCCATTAGCAAGTTACTTACTTTCTCTGTGCTTATGTAACTCACATGCTTTATATTGCAGCATTAGATTTTTATGGCCCAAAGGAAGGGAGAGAAGTAGTGGGGAAGACGCATGGATTTTTGCTTGATGACTGTGTCTCCGCACATGTGCAGAGAGCAGGGCAGCACTACTCAGCTGGAAGGGCATCCAGAAGAAGGTTATGGCAGTTGCTAGAGATGTTCAATAGCTGTTTCTGACGCTGTACGGGAAACCTGCATTAAGGCCAAGCACCCTGGCAGGACTTTATCTTCAGAGAGCTGAGCCAATCTGAGTGTGTGTGGGCGAGTTGTAAATATAGTAGTTAAAGAAAAGCCCTAGGACTTAGTAGCTGATATAGGTAAGATCAATGGATGTGTCTTCTGTGAGGGCTGGGTCCCTATCCCTGGTGAGTGCTAGTCCAGCTTTACTTGCTAGAGAGTCTTCTGCGGTATGTTTTATGGATCTAGAAGAAGAGCTGGGAGGGGATCATTTGTCACCACTAGAGGTTACGCACCTGTGGAATATTTAATTATTGATTAACTGCTTTAAACTGGGATTCTGTCTCAATTAAAGAAAAACAGGAGCTTGGTGAAATAAAGGCTTACAAATCTTTCCTGATTGAGCTGGGTTTCTGGGGAAGAGCTAGTGCTGTATAGAGTGAGAGCCTTATAGAGATCCAGGGAACTAATATTTTATATGCTGATTCCAATATCTGTATCACTTTGAATACAGGTTTCCTCTCTTACCTGCAGCTAAGGAGACTAATCAACTCTTAACACAAAAAGTGGAATGCTGCTAGCTGTGGAGGTCCCTTGTTTGCTGACAAGGTGTCCCTAGCTTCTGTTTGCGAGAAGCAGGGAATGGGCAACAGGGGATGGATCACTTGACGATTACCTGATCTGTTCATTCCCTCTGGGACACTTGGCATTGGCCAACATCAGAAGACAGGATACTGGGCTAGATGAACCATTGGTCAGACCCAGTATGGCCTTTCTTATGTTCTTGAGGTTCTGAGGTGTTTGAAAAGAACTGATGCCTTTCGGTACACACATGGAGGAATTCAGGTGAAGAATCCAAAACACTGCATATTATGGCCACACTACAGAAACTGAGAAATCATCTCTGAAAGAAGAGCAGAGGGGAATGTGTTTATGCCTGTGCACATGTTGTGTTGAAATCTTGCATTTAAATATATGTAACAGCAACAAAGGGCAAACAGGGGTTTGTGTGAGTAACAGCAGTAGATGTCCTGCCTAATAATTTGTATTTAGTTTTTGAAATACTTGTCAGTTTTATTTACAATTTTTGTGCATTAAATGTTTGTTTTTCTAAGAAATTATAAAATTATTTCTCTTTGAATCCAGCTATAAACTATTAGCACCTTCATCAAGGGTTCTCCATACAAGATTCCTATGATTTTAACTCCTGTGTAATGCTTTCTGAAAAGACAGTATACTGGCCTGTGCTTCAGCAAAGAGTTTAGCTGAGGTGCAGGAAATATGGGAGTGTAATAGAGTTAAACCCATTATTTCAGAAACCCTGTCCCAGTTACACTTCTGTTTCCCTCTTTGTAAAACTTGAGATCTATGAATACAAACTACTCATTCATAAAGAAGACAAGGCAAGACAGTATTTCATTACAGAGAAGATCCAGGACAAAGATACTAGCTGCACGTGGTTAAATCAACCTGCTTAGTATTCAAAAAGATAGTGACTTACTTAGTATCCAAACTTGCAATCAGTGAATGCATCACATAAACGAAATAAAGAGGGAACAACTGTATAACTTTAGAAAGTGTGGTTAATCCTTTCCTACTGAACTGGGAAAAAAAGTTTAACTGTAATTACAATGGTGGGTTAAACTTTATTATGAGTTGGATTAAAACTACTCAAGCTGATGTGTGAATTCACCCTTTTAAAATAGTTAAAAGAAATCCCAAAGGAGTTACACGTGAAACAAGACATAATAGTATCTTCCCCTAAACTAGCGCCATGTGGACAGGGAGTGCCGCTGAGGAGTATTGTCACCAGTTGTGGTGTGTTCTCTCACACAGAAACCGGAGACAGACAAGAACTGAGATAGAGACAGAAAGCCAGAAAATCAAGCAAGAAAGCATAGGCTTAATGCAACCCTGCAATATGCTAGAGGGAGAATTGTTGGATCTGTTGGCTAAAGAAGCTTGGGGCTATAAACTAAGAAACTGCTCCTTTTGTTCTTGGCCCTTCCTGCTTTCAGAGCAGCAGGAATATGTACATTCCTTGTAAATAAACAAGACTGTATCAAAGAAAATACCAGACTCCATCAATTTCTACTTCCAACTGGAATATCCTCAGGGCCCAAAATTTGACTAGCATCCAGGTCAAAAAGGGGCAACAATATTTTAAGCAAAACAAATGAAAAGTAATTAATTCAGCAGAAGAAAAATCAGATTTGATAAGTCTTCCAATAATACACGTTACAGTATTGGAAAAGAGAGCAAATGAAGAAAAATGGAATTGCAGATCAATATAGATAGTATTTTTATGGTATGTGGTTAAATAGATTAGAAATGTAGTTAAAATATGTTATAGAATATGATGAGTCCTGAAGAACAAAATAATGCTTACTAAATGGAAAAGTGTTCCAGGATATAGATAAGGATTTGGAAATTAAAATCATATTTCATAAACAAAGCAGTGCTTGGTCTTGTCAACACATGAATAGGATAGGAGAACTCAAAAAATCCACCACCACAACAGAAAAACCAACGCTAGCTGCCGCAGAAAGAAGTTTGATTCAGTGACATTCTGAGTTAATACTGAAACAATGCTGCATCATTATTAGGGACAGTACTGCTGCAATGTCATCTTTCAAGGAGGGTATTGAAAATACTTGGCTTTTTTCTCTCAAAATGTAGGTGGGTACCGTGGGTTAACTCTATTATGCTGGCCAATTAAAAATGGGTAATTACAGTCAAGTCTACTTACAGTTGGTCTGAAATTGGCTATGGGTAGGGCTATGATCATGTCACAGAGGTCACAGAAGTCATGGAATCTGTGACTTACAGAGACCTCCATGATATTTTCTGCCCCAGAGCTGGACTGCTGTCAGCAGGGAGCCCCACAGCTCTCAGTCGCTGCTGGCAGCAGCCCCCAACAGCTCCTAGCTGCTGGTTACCGGGGGGATCCTGGAGCTCCCTGGAGTTCCCCCAAAGCTCCCAGTCCCTGTGGGTGACAGGAGCCCCCCCTCCCCCTCCAGCTACCCAGCCATGGTGGACAATGGGGAACGCCCAGCAGCCCAACTGTGGCAGGCGACGGGGAACCACCCCAGTAGCCCAGGGGAGGGGGCGGCCAGAGCCCCACCAGGGCAAGGATTGGACCCCGCAGCAGCCCAGCCGCTGTCGGTGCTGGACCCTCCCCATTTTGTCGGGGATATTTTTAGTAAAAAACACGGACAGATCACAGACTTCCATGAATGTTTGTTTATTGCCCATGACCTGTCCGTGATTTTTACTAAACCTACCCAGGACCAAATATAAGCCTTAGTTATGGGATTCACTTTCTAGCCTGAAATAACACACCAAAACTGCATCTAAAAGTTGTCACCTTCCACCCCAAAAGCAGCTTCACTTAGGTGAGGACACCCTCACAGAAAATGATATATGCTTTTATTTCTATATATTTATAATAGTTGTAATATGGTCGGGGTGGTAGATTGGGATTCAGACAGCAAGCCTGGAGGGGGAGACTGAGTGTGGCTGGGCAAGGGAGGTGGAGATTGGAATGAGAAGCCTGAGGCAAGGAGACTAGGTAGGCAAGGGGAATAGAGATGGAACAAGGAGCTGGGGGTTGGGAAGAAACAGGACTGGGATGAGTTAGATAAGTGGGGGTGGTACACTGAAGTTTTGCCTAGGATGGCAGATTGGCTTGAGCAGCCTCTGCTGGAGAAGGAAGACATAAGCACTCACATCCACCCTCTTCTCTTGGTTTCTGGCCCCAGTACCTAAACCACTTGGACTGCCTGCCCCATAAATCTATACTGCCTTCTCTTTCCTTCCCAGGGCTTCTTCCTATGTGCTCAGCCTAGCCTTTTCCACATTGGCTCCTGGCTTTTAATTGACTTATCTCCTAGCAAATTACAGGCTGCCTTTACATCCCCTAGTCACTTGTTCCCCTTGGTCATGTGAACTCTGCACTCATTCCCTTCACCTGGGAAGGCAGCTAAACCTGACATAAAGGCAGATGTCCCGCAGCCTCTAAAAGGGCCAGCTCATCCTACAGCAGTCTGAAATTGGAAACGTTAAGTGTAACATTCATTGTTTGCTATCAAAGATGCTCAAGACACAATGGAAAAGTAAATCCTTTTGACTGTGCTTGTTATTCCAAAGGAAAGTGAATGATAGAAAATAAGTCCAGATTTCTTTCAACAGCAGCAGAAAAACACCTTGGTTTTAAAGGCTGAAGGGAACACTATGACAGTCTCATCTGACATCTTGCATAGTGCATAACACAGGCTATAGGGTTTCACTAAGTGGTTCCTCCATCAAGCCTATAAATTCTGAGTGAGCAGGAACACACATTTTGGAAAGACATCCACATGCATTATAGCCAGCTGGATAACAGGAACCCCTTTCTCTCTGGTGTTTTGGAGTTCAGAGAAATGGGAGAAAAAAGAAAAAAAAAACCTTCTAACTTCAGTCACAGCCCAAGTGGACCGGAGAGGCCAGGCGTACAAGAGAGAGGGCACAGGAGTGGCAATCAGAACACCTGCATTTTTCTATTCCCAGCTTTGCCGTTGAGCCATGTTGTGAACATGAACAAGTCACTTCACCTCTCTTTGCCTTGGTCTCCTCATCTGTAAAATGGAGATCTTCAAGTTCAGGCTGCTTATCTCCATTTTACAGGGGAAAATGAGACACAGATTTAGTTACTGCCTACACTACAGATTTGTAATGAGTTTGTAAGCAGGTGCCTCCATCCCCGCTCCACCCCCCCCCCCATGGTGTAGGAATATTAAAGAAGGTTTATATTAAACATGGTTTATATGAAAAATGACTTATTGTTAACTGATGCCTTATAACTAAAGGTTTATGTTAAAAGTAAATTTGTGATTCTAACCTGCAAGCCACCAGCTGTGTCTGTGTGAAGCCTGCTCAAAGAAATACTTTGTATAAAACTTGTTAAACATTAATTAACTCTAAGTAAGCCAAAACAGTAGCTGTTATAGTGTATAAATAGAGACCCCCACCCTCTGTAAGTTTTCATCTCACTTTATCTTTAATTGTTAAAAGACAGGGAGTCTCACATAAATTGGTCACACCCCAAAAGGATAAGAGACAGTGAAATAGATGTGATTAAAATAGAGAATGTATGTGAATGAATGGTTAGGGAGTTACCAGCCTGAAGAATTCAGTGTTGGCTGAAGAAGGTGTCAAGTGGGATCAACCAGATGACCCCCGGAGGGCAAACTGGAATCCACCCACCACACCTCAAAGGAAGAAAAAACAAAACATCTAACAACATGAAGCCAGCCACCTGCTGATTGATTTAGCAACAGCAAAATGAAGCAACTCCTATGAACTAACATAGGGAAAAATCCCTATAAAACTGGACTCTAAAGAATAAGAACTTTGAGTCTCTGGTTCTGCTGCCAGCCTCCAGGAGCATCAGATGCATCTGACACAGACTCGGCTCCATCCTCATGACCAAGATACTTGGCCAGTAACTTGGCATGAGCAACATCTAGGCTGGTAACTATAACATCTATACAGAACCTGAATGAATGATTGTGTAAATAAATATATGTGTGTGTGTATAAGAAATAAGTAGTAAAACAACGTTGTTTACTGTTGTCTTTTGTTTTGTTATGGTATTTACAATAAATGTGGCATCTTTGCCTTATCCCTCTTAATAAGATCCTGCTGGTTTTTATTGAATTGGCACAACAATGGTAGATACAGCTTCTTAAAATGTGTTTCCTGTATTTTGACCCTATGCAATAGCAGGGCTGAAAGCTCTTTTCCTGCTCCATTATGGAAGAAGCTATGTGGTGCCTGGGGTCTGAAAGAAAGCTCTCCACAACTAACATTTTTTCAACATTTTAATCAACTTGGAAGCTAACATGAAATCCCTGCTGATGATAATTACAGATGACCCACAGATTGGTAAATAACGATGAGGACAAACCAGTCATGCCCAGTGATTTGGATCACTTGGAGAGCTGAGCTCATTCAAACATGCATATTAATAAAGCCACACATCTAGGAAGAAAGAATGGAGGCCATTTCTTCAGGGTGTAGGAGTGGGAGGTGAGACTGCATTGGTGAGACTGATGCTGGAATACTGTTACAGTTCTGGTGTCCACATTTTGAAAAATTAGAGAGGGTGCAGAAAATAAATTGGTGACTGAAGAAAATTCTATGCAGTGAGAAATTTAAAAAACTCAATCTGTTCACCTTGTGATCTTTTTATAAGCTTATTTGATTATGGTATATAAGTGGAGAGAAAATATCAGGGAACTTTTTAATCTAGTGGGGAAAGGCATAACAAAAGCCGATTGCTGGAAGCTGAAGCCAGACAGATTTAAATTAGAAATAAGGCTCGGATTTTAACAGTGAGGATGATTAACCACTGGAACAAACTACAAAGGGAAGTGGTGGATTTTCCACATCTTGATGTCTTCAGATCAAGACTGGATGCCTTTCTGGAGGATATGCTTTAAGCAAACACAAGTTACTGGGCTCGGTGTAGGGGCAACTGGGTGAAATTTCATGACCTGTGATATAGAGGCAGTCAGACTAAATGATTTAATAGTCCTCCTGGCCTTACAGTCTATGAATCTCAGAAAAATTCAGTGTGGCATGGAGAACAGCCTCTGCTATTTTCAGGGCTGCCCAGAGTGGGGGGCAAGTGGGGCAATTTGCCCCAGGCCCCGCAGGGCCCCACAAGAGCTTTTGGGGGCCCCTGGAGCGGGGTCCTTCACTCGCTCTGGGGGCCCCGGAAAACTCTCACGGGGTCCAGGCCCCCGGAGCTTCTTCCGCTCCGGGTCTTCGGCGGCAATTCAGCAGTGGGGGGTCCTTCCACTCCAGGACCTGCCGCCAAAGTGCCGGGTCTTCGGCGGCAATTCGGCGTCAGGGGCCCCCTGCCACCGAAGACCCCAGACCCCCTGAATCCTCTGGGCGGCCCTGGCTATTTTACTGTGTAGCCTGTTTGAACTCAAGAATCAACAGTGGCCAAGAGGGGTGATACAGGGGAGCAATTTAAAATCCAAAGGGGCTAGCCAGGGGCAGAGCATGAGCCCTGCAGGGGAGGGGTGGATCTAGCAGTCACTTCACAGGGCCATTTGGTAGGATGTCAGCCTATTGGGCAAAGATGGTGGGGAGGCAGAGAGACTCTGACATCAGACATATAAGGTGGGGTAATCTTGTAGACGGTTGTGACTTTGCAGCAACAAATCTTTCTTGTGGCTCTCCTTGGAACATTTGTGTTCACACACCTGAGAGTGAGCAAGGCACCTCTCTGGGGTGTTCTCCTTTCCTAATGCTGATTTTGGTTGATAGCCTGTACACAAAGGACATCAGTTAAGAGCCTGATTGAGGTTTGGAACCTGTTCAGTCTGATCCATCTATTGCCTGCTGAGCTCTAGGCATAGGAAACACTAGGTTATGACAGAAAAATTGCCCACCTGGGACTCTGCGCCTTAGAATTCTTAGGGACATTTGGAGTTTGTCCTTTTGTGATTCCCTTTCCCTCCTTCCCCTTCTTCATTCTTCTTTTTTCCCTTTTCCCTCTCCCCCTGCCTTCATTAGGAGGGCAGCGCTGCTCTTCAGCTCTCATTGTGGGAGGCCCTCACAAAGAGGTGCAACTGGTCTACTGCTCTGACAGTGATCCCCTTCAGTGATGAGTGCCTCTTTTGAGCCATTGGATGGCAATTCTTGGCCTCTAGCCACTGAGGTTATCAACACTGATTGACCAAGCATGGCCTTATTATTGAGTCAACAAGAAGGAGATCTGGGTCCTTGTAATTCTCTTTTAAGAATGACCAAATCATCCATAACAGATCATGTGATTAATCTGGCTCCAACAACTGTCTGTGAGCAGTTAAGGGTTTTAACCAGTTACTGATCCATGAGAGGACCTTCCCTCTTACCCCATGACTGCTTACTGGTGAGGCATGATTTCTCTTTACAAAAGCTGTGTTGACTCTTCCCCAACGTATGTTCATCTATGTGCTTGGACAATCTGTTCTTTACTATAGCTTTCACCAATTTGCCTGGTACTGAAGTTAGCCTTACTGGCCTGTAATTGTCAGAATCACCTCTGATTTAAAAAAAAAATCATCTGTATCCCATCCTCCAGTCATCTCATACAGAATCTGATTTACATGACAGGTTACATACCACATTTAGTAGTTCTGCAATTTCACATCTGAGTTCCTTCCTTTTGAGCTTGCTCTTTAAACCATGCCCTTAGTGTTTTCCTGCAATGAATTCTTCTGGACAGGACTCCCTATAGAACCCTCTTACCCATTCCATGGCAGGTGTAGCCCTGGGTTCCATGGCTCTCCCGTCTCTTGCAGACTCTGCACATGGCCTTGGTGGTATACATAGATGTAATCCTGATGAGTCTAATGATATTGATCCTCAACACAGATATACTCCAGTAAGTGCTTTGTAGAGGTGACTATGATGGGGAGGGGAGGGTGAGTTGCATAGTAGAAAGTGGACTATCCATGTTTCCATTGTGTCTTCTTCAGTATTTTGTCCTATTTGAGGTGCTTACTTTTTTTAATCGGTTCTTTATTTTAATAACATGCTCATTCAGCGAACTCAGCCTGGAAGAAACATATGCCACATAGTGAAAATGCATAGACAGCTGTGCATTTACAATAAAACTGACAGTGGTTCTCAAACCTTCATGTTAAGAAGCACAGAGATCCTTCTATTGCCAGTCTGACAATCCCGTCCCATGTGACATTCTCCTAAGCAAAGTAGGGAAATATGGATGAAATTACTATACGGTGGGTTCATAACTGGTAGAAAGACCACACTCAAAGAGGTCTCTGTTATACGTCTTCAGTGTTTTGGCAATGAAGGCTGTTCTTTGTTACAGTCTTTGGTCATTGTCAAGAAGAGTTCTGAAATTCCATGACCCAAACTTCAGTCTGTGAATTTTTGTTTTATTTCAACTGCTGAGTTGGCTGACCAGCCAGAAGCAGTAGCCTGACAGGTATGGAAAGGGCAGACTCTGTGTAGGGGTTCCTTTCCAGACCCCTTTCCCTAGATTGGGAAGAGCAGCACTATGCCTAAAACGTCTGCTCTGTCACCCCAGGAGGATGCGAGCTCCATATCTGCCCTGGTCTGTGGAGAAAGATCATCACCCTAATGCCTCCTGTGTGCAAGGTTGTGACTAAGGACTGCCAGCAGCGTGCTCTGCCTGTCCCTGTCACCACTTCCCCATTGCCTTAGGATTCTGGGTTAAATGTTAAAGGAGAGGCTGAACAATCTGCACTATGAATGGATTTAAGAGAGAGAGGTTTGTGCACAGCCTTTCACAGTCTCTCGCCCAAGCAGATTTGCCGCACTGGTGCAACAGAGGCCACAAGCACAGCAGCTGACACGGGTGCAGGATTTGTATTTGGAATTCTCCTTCTACTAGATGCACTGCAGACCCGAGTTACCTCCTTCCAGAATTTTTCTTCACCCCACTGAAAAGCTCCAGCAGCGGGGAGTTGCCAAAACCCTTCCCCTCTGCCACAGCCTTTCACTGATATGTGTAACTACATACCGCAGTGGGAACACACCCTGTTTTTCAGTGCAGCATGTAGCTACGTGTGCAGTACATGCCACTGCCAGTAGTCTGTAGCATGGACAGACCCTCTGTCAAACTTCAGTTGTTCAGGTTCAAATTTTCCATCCTAGGGTCTTTGTTTCAGGCTGAATGTTTCTGTAAAATTACAGCTAAATGGGCCTACAATTTCCAAGAAGTCAAGGTGAGAAATGTGATGATCTTTTCTTTGAAAAGCTCTAGCATGCCCTTTTCTGGAGCAGGGACTTGAAATGTACCTGGGACTAGCGTTTGTGTCAGGGTTGTACCTTCTCCCATCACCATGCAACTCTACCCAAATTTAGCTCAGTGATAAGCCTTTCAATAATAGCAGTTCACTCCTGCTCTGAAAATAAAGTTGATGAAGGTAATTAGGTTGCTATATGTAAACTTCTGTAAAACATTTGGTTTGGGATTGAATGACATTTTAATTAAAAAACTAGATTACAAAGTCAACATGGCACACATTAAAAACTGTTTAATTGATGTGTCTCAAATTGCATAGGAACAAGAAGAGCCCTATGCAACCTCAGTAGACACACACCTGCTCGAAGATAGTTCCCTATTTACAATTACATTTTAACATTTGTATCAATGACCTGGAGGAAAACAAAATATTTACTGATAAAGTTTCCAGATGATATCAAGATTGAAGGAGTTGTAAACAACAGAAAGGACAAGTTACTGAGTGATCTGGACTGCCTGGTAAGCTGGGTGCAAGCAAAGAGTATAGATTTTAATACAGCCAAAGCTAGGGAGATGGTGTGGTCTAGTAGACGGAGCACTAGACTGGGATTCAGGAAACTTGGATTCTATTCCAAGCTCTGCCACGCGTCTGATGGGTGACCTTGGGAAAATTACTTCACTTCTTTGTATCTCTGACCTCCTTTGTAAAGTGTTTTTAGATCTGCTGAAGAAAAGCATATATCAGAGCTAGGTATTATTTCTTACAGGATGGGGGCTCTAGTCTGGAAAGCATTGACACTGAAAAGGATTTAGGTGTCATTGTGGAAAAACAATTCACCATAAGCGCCATGGGTTAATGGGACCTTTGAATGTGTAAACAGATAAATAGCAAGCAGGAGAAGGGAGGTTTTATTATCTCTTTTGGGCACTAATCCAACCGCTATAGGAATATTGTGTCCACAATTCAAGAAGGTGGCTGATAAAGTAGAGAAGGTTCAGAGAGGAGCCATGAGAATGATTAAAGGATTGGAGAACGTGCCTTATAGTGATTGAGCTCCATGAGTCTCTTTAGCTTAACAAAGAAGTTTAAGGGGTGATTTGATCAGTCTATCAATACCTACATGGGGAACAGAAATTTGTCAATAGAGAGCTCTTCACTCTAGATATAACAAGATCCAGCAGGTGGAAGTTGATGCTAAGTACATACATTTTTAACAGTGACAGCATATAAGCACTGGAATAATTTACCAAGGGTTTTGGTGGATTTTCCTTCACTGCAAATTTGTAAATCAACACTGAATGTTTTTCTGACAGGTATGCTGTAGTTCAAACAGGAATTAATTCATGGAAGTCCTATGGCCCGTGTCATATAGAAAGCCAGACTAGATGATCTCAGTGGTCCCCACTGGATTTACAATATATGAATCAGTAGAGATTTCATAGCATCTAAATTCTCTGAAGATTCCATCCATACTAGGTATACTACAGCCTGAGGCAGAGAAGGAATTACCCTGCAATTGTAACCCCATCATCCAGTAGTCATCAAGTAGTGGTCTGGTCCCAAGAAACAACTCAGAGCATCACCAGAGAGATGCTTACTACCAGCAGTCCTCAAATGCAATTCTGACAATTTATCACATGGAAAACACCTCCACATTTGTGGCACATAGATACACAAAGACACACATGTAGTAGAAGTGTGTGTGTGTGTGTGTGTGTGTGAGACAGAGAGAGAGCATATAGACATGCAAAGTAAAATGCAGCTTGTTTATTTTCTCTTCCTATAGTTGCCAAGTCACCATTACAGAAATTATTGCAAGTAGACTTTTTTTTGGCCCTTAGGATGGAAGGCCCACAAGCACTCTTTAATGTTCAATCCATTGTCTTCATGAGCTTGTATTCATAACATAATCCAGTTGTGAGGTGTAATAAAAAGAGATGTTAACCATACTTCTCATTTTTTTCACAGCATGTAAAATAACTATAACTTAATTAAAGTGACATCTTAGGCCATGAACTATACATATCTTTTTATATCTGACAATTCTACCATGAAATGTCCTCCTGACTATAATCATTTATCGGGTTTTAATATTGATCTCACAAGCTGTAAATACATTTTTCTAAACAAAACTGCTTCAATATAAATATGGTGCTTTAAAGAGTGCCTGTGTGCTTCAAATAAATTGACTCTTGCTTGTGTTGTATAAATTGAGGCTGAACTGGGCCCAAGATAGGGGCAAAGTGCAGATATTGTATTATTCCTGCAGTATAACAGCAAAATTATAATATGATAGCATATTTATTTCATTCTATGCTTACATTTAAAGTTGCTACACTATGGCTGCCAAAGTTAACTATGCTCTACCATGCATATATTATAAGGAGAACTAACTGAAAAAAAAATCCTGGAAATTTTCACTTAATTGTTTGTGCTTAACTTTAGGCATGTGCTTAAGTGCATCCTATTCAGAAAAGCATTTAAGCACATGCTTAAAACCTCAGCATGTTCTTAAATTTCATTGACTTCTGAAGGAATAAGGACCAGCTCCAAATCCATTTAAAAATCAACAGGCTTCCTTCCTTTTACTTAATAGACTTTGGATCAAGCCTTATGTTCTTTGGTGATCAGGGACCAGCTGAGAACATCAATCCACTCTCCTTTATGACCCAACCCACAGATTAGCTCAGATATCCAGATGTGAAATGCTAATTTATGAAGAAATGCTGCCTCTATCCATAGCTATGGAGGACTAAGCAGAACTGGTGTGGTTGCACTGAACAATGAGGACAAGGTTAGGGTAGCCAATTTCCCTACATATTGCAGAGCCCAGCTCTAATGGGGCTTCCTGTACACAACAGGGTTTAGGGGCGTGCAGTATTGACAGGAGGTGGGATTAAAGTTGAGGCTAGTGAAATCATCGCTTTGTTGATACACCAGCTTTTCTTCTCCACAGAGTAGAGACTTAAGAACAATGGCAGATACTCTGGTATGAGGACAGCAGTAATGGCTGCAAAGCAGCATGCTTGCCTCTCTAGGTATGTCTATACTGCCATCAGAAGTATGACTGCAGCTCGTGCAGACATACCCCAGCTAACTTTATTCTAGCTAGCTGGGGTACTGATAGTAGTCAAGCTAACTGCACAAGTAAAAGTCTGCCATGGAGCACAAGTATATATTTGGGTGGCAAACCCTACACTTCTTTGCTATTGGCACCCAAGCTAGTTAGCTTAAAGCAAGCTCACCTATGCCTACACATGCTGCAGTCACACTCCAGTTGCAAGATAGACACACCCTGAGCGGGGTGAGGGCTGTAATGGTCCCCATTGGTCAGACTCTTGTTACTCACCCATTATGTCTAGCACTGGGGATGTGGGCGTATGCCATCCCCTACATTGCTCATAGAGTCTCCTACACCAACTCCATCTAAGATTCAGCCTTGAATACATTAGTAAAGGGTGCTCACTCAACTTTGTTTTGTCACAAATCCCAATATCAGTCTCTTTGTCTCTCTATTAAGTCAATGTCACAGCAACTGCAAAACCAAGAAAATGAGGTGATATGCAAATGAAGGCAATCCGATTGCAATGAAACTCTTCAGGCTAAATTTATTAGTACCTTGTACATCAGTCAGTGGAAGTGCATAAAAGATGTGTATCAAATTAATCCTGCATTTTTATAAAGCCTAACATTTACAGTACCTATAATATCCTTATGCATAAACTTTAATGTGAATTGCCAATGTTTGCAATTATCTGGAAAATAGCACACTCATGATTATTAAAGCAAATGCATAAACCTAGAATGACAGAAAACACAATTTTATTGCTATGAAGAGATAATGTAATGTATGAAATCAGGATAGCATGCTCAGAGGATGGTTTTCAATCATTCCTATGAACACTGACAACCCGTTCTATGGAACTTCAAAAGGAGAGTGTTTGACTTGTGAGCAATAACCCTTTCTGTATAAATTCCCTTTGCATGTGGAAAGTAACTGTAGAATGTCTACCTACTGTCTTCTGCAGGGAGTTATAGAAGATGTTGACAACACAGAGTTTTTTATATAGACTAAAGGGAGAACTTATTCAAGTTCAATACAAAACTGGAGACCATAGACAAAGTTTCCAAACTTAAGTGCTTAAGTCTTTAAATACATATTTAGGCACCTAAGCAGGTAGCATCTATTTTCAGCATACTCAGGGACTTGCAACTCTCTCTGAACTAAATGAAAGCCAGAAGTGTTCAGCACCACTGAAAATCAGGTCACTATTTAGGTGCCAAAATATAGATTTAGGGCCATGATTTTTAGAAATGCTGAGCATTCACAACTCTATCTGAAGTCAATGAACTCTGTGGGTGGTCAGTACCTCATTCACTGCCTAACTTGGAACACCCAGTATGTAGATAATAGAATCATTCATGTTAGATATGGAAGAGACCTCTCTGATCAACACTTATCTTTCCAGAACAGGATATGGTGCAGGTGAAGGAGCCAGAAATCTTTGTTCCCGTTGAGTAACATGTTACCCAACAATGAATGCCACTGACATCAATAGGAGCTTGTGTGAGGAAGATACTATTCAATATGAACAAAGATATCAGAATTTGGCCCACAGTAAATAATTTTAAATATTATTTAGGAAGCAAATGGATTACATTGTGCAATTCTTACTCATGACAGTGAGCCATGACTCTTACAAGGAGTACTAACATCAATGATACTTGAACAAGTGCTGAAGTAAGGATTGTAAAATCTTACCCTATGTGATGTTAAACAGATATAAAAAAATTTATTAAAGCTAATATTAAGTAATATGTATTATGTAATACTCAGGTTAAAGAAAGAGCTTCTATACATCTGGGTATTATGCTTAAATTACCCCAAAAGTACAAAGTTTGGTTTAAAAAGTCGTAAAATACATATAGTCTGTAGTCTGCAATATCGCAAATTAAGGTTAATGAATTTAACAATACAGTTTAAATATTAGCATCCAAATATTTGGACACATCAGTCATAAAAAGTTATACTAAGAGTAGCTTGTGAAAAGCAAATATAGGTTGTCCCTCAGTAAATACAAGCCACCAGAGAAGTATTTCAGTTACTTTCCTGACTTTGCTTCTTAATGGCACTCTAGCTCATTTCTCCTGGCATTGCCAATGTCTGGTGATATGTACTAAATAGATGTCCCTTGACCACCTGATGGTGTCCGAAACCATGAGTCACCACATCAAACGAGCATAGCACTGACCAATTCCATATTCCAACAACACTTGCTCATTACTGAGATTCCATGTGCCCAGGGCTTCAACTATCAGCATGTGTGTTTGAACTTCACAACCCTTAGCTCTCAAGGGATCGGCCAAAGGGGTGTATTTCTCCATCTTTTGAGCCTGGACATCACAGAAGGTCAGGATCCTATACTTAAAAGGAACTGTGACATCCACCACGAGGATCCTCTTCTGTTCTTCATCAGTGATGATGGCTGGTGACAGTTGACTGTCCGTTCCAGGGATAGATAAGTTGATGGCAACCTTCCCCACGGGTGGCAGGATGGCTTTGACTGGCAAACTTGGATGGCATTGTAGCGGAGCTGCCAGATTCAGGAATGGGGCTTGCAGTTACATAAGACATGGGGTAATATCTCATTGGCATAGCCGCCCTTTATTCATCACTTGACCCAGTTCTCATGGTAGATTGTTCCATTCAGAGGGATGCAATTGAGCCAGGCCCTGTGGATGAATGTTGGATTGGTTGAAACTGCCCCTAGGGAGAAAGTGGTTCCTGCCCTTCCACTTGCACATGTCCTCGAAGGCCATGCCCTGGTCCATCTTCTGTCTCGGGTTTTCCATGTACTACAAGTGGATGGCATCCTTCAGGGTCCTCTCCCGCATGGTTCTATCTCTAGGAGTGACGATTGTGTGCTCCATATTCTTGACCTATGGCACCAGGACTTCCTCTCACCACATCCAATGGCAGCTGATACCGTTCTCCAGCAGTCAGGTAGCACTGTGGGCACGAGTCCAAAGCGAAGCAAAGTCTCCCCTGTCTCTTCCAAATTTGCCCTCCAGGTACATGGCAACATCTTGGCTGGAAGGGGTCATGGTGATTTGCTTCCTGATAAAGTCATGCACTGCACTCTCTGTGATGTTCCTCATCATAGTGTCCGAGAACATCAGAAGGCAGAATGCGTAACTGATCGCTGCAATGTCACACAGATCACCCATTCAAGGGACTTGGCGCCACCCTGCTTGTGCAAAATGTGCACCAGTTCATTATTGGCCCTCTGGGGAAGAAACAGCCACTTCTTCACCAACTACCTTATGGTGTTTGCTTTTGCAGAGGTAACTTCACCACGGCAGATCCCCTCAGGACAAATGAAATACAGGAAAGCATTCAAGGCATCAATCTTCTGCCATGGGGTCAGCAGTGAGGAGTTAATCTTGGCCACATCCCATTGGATCTCAGCAATGGTATCCTTGGGCATCTGCTGGACATGAAAACCTGATGGTGTGCCAAGATATTGGTACTCTTGCCCATATTCAAGAAAGTTCATGGGCTCTCGCTGGATCTGAAATGGTGTCACCTGGACAGAGTCCCTTCTAAAGCCATCAGTATGCAGGGATGTGCACTTCCTAGCATTAAAGTGGAGTCCCATCCAGTTGGCAGCCTGGCTGGTGATATCGACCATCTGTTGTAGACTCTCAGGGTTATCTGCAATCAGGACCAATTTGTCTGCATAGGCCAACACGTTCACCCTGTTATAGGGTTGCCAGGCATCCAGTTTTCAACTGGAAAGACCAGTCAAAAAGGACCCTGGCAGCTCCAGTCAGCACCATCAATTGGCCATTAAACGTCTGGTCAGCAGCACAGCGGGGGCCTGGGGCTAAGGCAGGCTCCCTGCTTGCCCTAGCTCCACGCAGCTCTCAGAAGGGGCTGCCAGGTTCTTGCAGCCTCTAGGCACGTGGGTGGCCAGGGAGGCTCCACTTGCTGCTCCCATCTCTAGTGTGGGCTCCACAACTCCCATTGGCTGGGACCTGTTACCAATGGGAGCTGAGGTGGCAGCATGCTGAACCTCCCTGGACTCCCGTGTGCCTACGGGCTGCAGGAACCTGGCAGATGCTTCCTGGGAGCCATGGTAAGCACTGACAGGACCCTGCACTCCAACCTTCTGCTTAGCCAGGAGTCCCCTCCTGCATCCTCAAACTTCTTATCCCCAGCCCCACCCTGGAGCCCTCACCCCCCTCTGCATCCCAATCACCTGTCCCAGCCCAGACCCCTCTCCTGCACCCCAAACCCTCATCCCACCCCCACCCCAGAGCCTACACTACCAGCCAAAGCCCGCACTCCGTCCCGCACTCCGAACCCCTTCGCCCCAGCCCAGAAGCCCCTCCTGCACCCCAAACCCCTCATCCCTGGCCCCACCCCAGAGCCTGCACACCCAGCCGGCATCTTCACCCCTCACACACACACCCAACGCCCTGCCCCAGCCCAGAGCCCTCTCCCACACCCTGAACCCCTCATTTCTGGCTCCATCTGGAGCCCACATGCCCAGTCCAGAGCCCATCCCCACCCTTTGGATACCCATACAAGTCCAGGAAGAGTCTGTACCACTTTAAGAGCCATAGATCTATTTGTAGATTATAACACAGGAGACATCTTTCCAGTATTTTGGATGGCTGTTGTCTAGCAATGTTCTGCAGTGCCCGGAAATAATTTTGGTAGTACCAAACTTCTCAGTCAACTTTCTATGGCACAGTCCTTGTACTGAATCATGAGTATTATACTTGTGTGTTCTGTTATTTTACATTTTCAATTAGAATGTTACTTGTAAAGTAACTGACCAGGCCACATGTCATCTTCATAATGTAAATTTTTATAAAAGTATCCACAAGGTAAAACTGAAAGGAGGATTTTTGGACTTTAAAAATATTTTACAACATACTTCATGTGCCTGCACAAATATTCTACCCATTCTATTACAGATTATTTAATGTCTGCCACGCCACGAGTCAAGAACCAGTTGGTACTGTAGCTATATTATCTAGTGTATCAATGTTTGATAAATATGAACTCCAGTTTAATTTATGAGAGGACAGGAGAGTGCAAGACCTTGATATAAATGATACATGAGTGACCAAGGTCAAAAACCATAATAGACTTTTGTGTTTAGAGTGTTTAAATAATAACTCATAATCAGTACAGATAGGGGAGAAAATGGAGGTCAAATGCTGGTAGGAGGATTGAAACAATAAGTGCAGGTGTTAATTCAAACTGACAAAGAGTAAATATTATTTCAGTGAATGGCACATATTCCAGACTTTTAATTTTTTGTCAGATACAGTAAAAATCTCTCTCACACACGCACAGTTTCAGACCGCATCCACTCACCATTGCAATAAGGCTCGATTCCTGCTTTCATCATCTTTAGGCTGAATTATCTTCTACCCAAACAAAATAAAAGTTTAGTTATTTTCCAAATAATTAAAAATGGCTTCTGTCTTGCTAGAGGCTTCCACACTTCTCTACTGTGTGAATTTTGATTAATAAGTCTTTTGTTGAAAGGCATTTTTAGTAAGAGGGAACTCAAGGGAATCTTCTCCTGTGAAATTTGTTTAATGGTGTAAAATGGTATATATTTCAGAATTCAATTATGCACATGAAAGAAGAGAAGAGTCTCTTGCCAAAGAAAATGGCACTGAGTGCACTTGCTGGAATTCTTTATCATTTGTTTACTTAAAATACATGCTGAGGGTATTGACTGTGCAGCACATAAAAAGGTTTTCTAAGTGAGGAGCCTGTGTTCATACACATATGGATGTTTGATGTGTATGATCCATGGCACAGGGCAAGATCTCAGGAATAGGGAGACCCTCAGACAAAGCATCCATGCAATATACATGCACAAGAAAGGAAAACAAGGTGTTCATTCAGGGGAAAGAAAAATTATCCTAAACCACGTGACACAGACAAAGTCCACTCTGGAGTCTGCAAGATTGCAAAAAAAAATCCAAAAATTAGATATTCTGTACTGTAGCAGTAAACATCAATTAACTCCAGAATAGCTGATCAGCAACATTAATAAGCATCACAAAGTGTGAAAGCTGGCTATGGGGGAAATGTTATTGTGACGGCTGATCATTCCTGGTGACTGATATAGTGTCTTAAGGCCAGACTTTCAAAGATATTTTGGCAACTAATTATGCAAATGTGAAATTTTCAAAGGTACCAAAACACATTTGAAACTCCCACATGGCACCTGTCTGCATCTTTAGTTGCTAAATACATTTGAAAACCTGACCCTTAATTCTTCTATGCAAGGGTATCACAAGTCACTACCAATTACCCCTTATTCTGTGTTTAATTGCTCTTTGATTTAAAAAAAAATGTATATCTGAAAACCTTCCCTCTACCCAAAGCAGAAGCAAAAGTTTCTAAAGTATTGAGCCCAATTCTCTATAGCCTTACACCTGTGCAAGAGTAAGCAAAGTGTGTGTGAAATGATACCAAATCAGCATGGCAGCATTTTATACACACTTTGAACTGGTAAAAAGACCCCCATCCTGCAACTAGTTCCATGTGGGTAGAAATCTGTATTTGCCTCAATCACCTCAAAGTTTATGGGGCACTGTGCAGCTTCAGCAATCCTTTTGTGGGGAGCCAGTTGCAGGATTAATGCCTGAATGTCTACAGAAGGCAAAAGGCAATGGAGAATCAGGCCCACCCCCAGGTATGTCAGCGTTTCACACTGACCTTTTTAGTGCTGTATTCTGTTCTCTGTCCCACCTTGGTTTCCTCTCTCCTGTTGTCTCTGTCCAGACTGCTGTTCCCAACCCCAGGTCCTATCTTCTTGCCCACTTAGTTATCAGGTTATATTTCTTTAAGACATCTTTGCAGTCAGGAAAGCTTGAAATTAAACTTTAAAATAAATTCTGTAATAAAATAAAAATCAGAAATTAAAAAAAATCTATTAATTTCTAGGACACACATCAGGGTGGTAAAAATGCTTGAGCTTTGTCCATAATACAGCTTCCACTGTTCCTATCACTAGTGGAGCTGCATCAGTGATTAATTATGGGTTAAAAGTTTGTTGGTGTACATTCATCCACACAAACTATGCAAAGTGAGATAAACTAGAAGCAAACACTTTGAAAAATGACTCCTACCCAAGCATGCAAATGAGAGCACTGGTCATGCATATGAGAGAAAAGACTAATGTACAGTGATATCTCGGGGAGGGAATATACAGGGAATTTTTTTAAATTATTTTTTAAAAATTTTTTATCTACAGTATAGGGGACAGAATGAGACACCATCAACAAGTGACTATCTCAATACTTTGGTCATTTTCCCACAGGCTTATCAGGAATGATTTTTTAAATGCTGAACAGTATTTCATATTACAATACGTTAACCTGTAGTCTGTTCATTTCATTCTGTGGTCCACGTTTTGTGCGCATGTTTCTTGGCCCTTAATTATTCAATTAAAGCAGAACACCTTCACTAGGAGAAATGGCGAGAACCCCACATCAGACTATTTCATAGCTCAATGGCTAGGATACTCCTCTGAGAGGTAGCAGATCCCTGTTCAAATCCCTTTGCCCTCTGTGGAGGAGGGGGTAACTTAGGGTGACCAGACATCCTGATTTTATTGGGACTGTCCCAATATTTGCTTGTTTGTCCCACGTCCCGACCGATGTTCGATCGGGACATTGGACAAACAAGCAATTTTGCCCTCTGCTCTGGCGCACAGGCAGAGCCCGGATGGGCTCTCACTCCCCCACCCCCAGCCCCACCCCTTCCTTTCCCCATTGGAACCCTCCCCAAATCCCCGTCCTGGCCCTGTCCCCAGCCCCGCCTCCTCATTGCCCCAGTGGATCCCCGCCCTGGCCCCGCCTCTTCCCCAAGCATGCCGCATTCCTCCTCCCTCCCAGGCTTGCGCTGATCAGCTGTATGGCGGCGCAAGCCTGGAGGGAAGGGGTGGCCCCCAGCACTCACCCGTGAACTGCTCCAGTCCAGCTTCTCCAGGAAGGTGAGCACAGCCTGGCAGAGATCCTGCAGCGGCTTCCTCCACCCAAGCCCCCGGTAGAAGGTGAGGCAGGCCTGGGCTCCTGCGCTGCACCCATGGCTCATAGAGCAGCCCGGCCCTGGCAGGGAGGGCGGCTGGGAAGTGAGCCAGGCTGCCCAGGGGATCTAGTGCAGCATGTGGGCTTGGCAGCTCCAGACCGGGGCATGCTCCACTGTTGCAGCCACCATAGAGTCGGGTGGAGATGGAGCTGTGCCACTTGGCAGTGGCGGGGGGGCGCTCCTGCGGCTATTTTTTTTTTTGCTCTGCTGCCAGCTTTTTTTTTTCCCCTCCATCACCCCCCCCCCGCCCCCATCCCGATATTTCATCTTTGTCACCTAGTCACCCTAGGGTAACTTGAACTAGGGTCTCTCACATCCACTAGGCTAAAGATTATAAAGGAGTTAGTCTTCCTCCAGCTGTCTTGCTTCAGGCCTACACACAATGTAGCCACCTCCCTGCAGCCTGGATCTAGTGCACTGGCTTTCTGGATCGCATCCTCTCTCCCCATACATCCAGTAGGAGCCTAGGCACTTACCCCAGATTTTGAGGATCAGAATGGAGTTTTTGTGGGCCTAAAAGTTAGGCGTTGCAAAGCCTAAGTCCCTTTGTGGCTCTGAGCCAAAATAACCGGAGAGGAAAAAACATAATACCACATCTAATCTCCAACTTTTGCCCTTATCAAGCCCTCTTTCCCGCAAATAGCTGAGCCTTGGAGCATGCCCTGTCACCAGATTCCAGTACTAAATCAATTGTACTTAACTTCAGTAACTTCCAAAGTTTCCACTGCCCATCTGCATACAATATTCTAACCAGTCATAGATTCTCGCTAAAGAAAATAAATAATACACAGTCAGTTAATTCTTCTATTTATTTAGACTTCTTTAAAAAAAAAATCACAAAGCACACTCACCCCATGTTTGGCATAATTTAAAGTTTGCAACACCATCTATTAAAATTGGCATAATGGAATCTCCATTCTATTATAATAATTATGTCCATAGTAAACAACAACAAACTCCAACAAGAGACATTTCAACTCTCAATCCACACCCTCCTCAAAAGACACAGGGAAAAAACAAGACATGCATCTGGAAAGTTAACACTCCCGGCTTTGGGGTAAAAAGAGGAGATGTGAGTTCCAGAACCTAGCAGCCTTCAGTGTGTCCTGTCAGCAGTCTCCCTTATTTAACACCAGCAGGCTTTCTTCGCTTATCTCAATCATGGCAGTAGGGCATGGAAAGAGAGGTGACCTCTCAGTAACCAAGTGCCAAATCACTTGGAAAGGTTAGAAACAAAACCCTGGATTCTATCTGGAAATTCTCAGGCAGCTTGTGAATTTCAAGGACTCCTAGTATTATATATCCATCATGAGGCTGCAAGAGCCCTCCTACTTGACAGGCAAGGAGGACAATGAGGGCTGGTGAAAAAGTTTGCAGTGGAGGTTGTTTTCCTAGAGAGAGAGAGATCAGATTCATTTTTTTTTTAATATGAGGGAAGTTGGGTTACTGGATTTATTTTTATGGATCATACTGTACTATGTTTCTTAAAGTTTCCCAAACGCACATGACTGGAGCTCGTTTATTTGAAGTTCTCATGTGCTTTTTGAATAAATCACATTAGTTCATTAATTTCATTCTGCACCAGCTTCAGCTTCCAGCTGTCTCAAGATGTAGAACTATGAAGAACATATTAAAATAGTTGCCTATCCTCGAGGAGGCAAAGGCACAGATGAGTGTGCCCAGGTCACATTCAACTTGCCAAGTGAGTAGGTTAGAGTGCTCTTGGCCATATCTGCTACCTGAGCCACAAGCAGCAGCCTGCGGTTCAACAAGATCCCTGTCTTAGAACCTGTATTATAAATGGTGGATATGATCCCTCAAGTCAAGGAATGTTGTACTGCAGAATACATGTACAATACAAAGTTCACTGGATGCAGCTCCAACCTGGGCACAACATCCTTTGAAATGACATTCCCCCTGGTGACTAAGGATTCTGTGGCCTTACTAGTCAGGGAATGTTGTGAAGCTCACTTACACCAGTAGTGCAGACAAGACCTAAGTCGATTTAAGTTATGCTACTCGAGCAATGTGAATAATGTAACTGGAGTCAACGTAGTTAGGTCAAATTACTGTGGCGTCTACACTGTGCTGCATCGATGGCAGCTGCTCTCTGGTCGACTTACTTTAATCTTCTTGGGAAGTTGGATTACTGGAGTTGAATGGAGAGCACTCTGCCATCAATTTAGCAGGTCTTCACTAGACCTGCTAAATCGACACCTGCATTGATTGCAGCAGTGTAGATTGCCCTGGTAGTGAAGAGCAGCCGTTAGTGAAGCATGTGGTTTTTTCTTTGGACCAGGAAACCCAAAATCTCAGAGAGGGTTTTGTTTGTTTTCAACTAGATGAAAGGATTAAATTATTTAATTATCTGTCTTTGGTGAATTTCTGTGCAAATATTTTCATCGGGCTAAGCAGGCCCACAATGTGTTTTCCACAGCACACCTGCCTTAAAATGTACTGACTTGGGGTACTGATCCAAAGCCACAGAGGTCAGTCAAGGTGGGGGGTGTCTTTCCATTTACCTCAGTGGGTTTTGGATCAGGCATTTACAGACTCTCATTCACACATGCAAAAATGTTATATTTAGATGCTAAATTTTTCAATAGAAGTTTAGTTGCTGGACAGTACTTTTATATTTCATCACAAGCTGTATGCCTGTAATTTTATGCTAGAGAGCTTGTTACATTGGAAAATCAGTCAAGCTTCAATTTAATGGTTTATCAAAGTTTCAAAAGTCACCTGTTCCAACTGAAGGTTCAAACGCTTACTCATTCAAGGAATCCCTGGTAATTATTTGTGTAACAGTTTGTATGATTTCTCCACAAAATAATAAGCAGTAATCTTTATGGGCTCAAGCCAATTCCCATTGAAGTCAAAGGCAGTCTTTTCATGGATGCCATATCAAGTTCTGAAAGTCCAGGAGCTGCTGCTCCTTTTTGCAATCGATGCAGAAGATGTCAATTTAGCGAGTCACTGCTTCCTGGGCTACTTCAAGGGTTCCACTACCTGATCCAGCTGTAGTGATTTCAGGGTGGGGGCTTGAGCTGGCATTAGTTATGTCTTTTTAGAAAGAACGCCTAGAAAATTGAACCTGACCCTTTCAGGGTATGTTCACACCGCAATTAAAAACTGGTGGCTGGCCCATGTCAGCTGATTCAGGCTCAGGCTGTGGGACTATAAAATTGTGGTGTAGACATACAGGCTCTGGGACCCCATGGACTCTGGGACATGATAGTTTTACAACCCCACAGCCTGAGCCCTGTGAGTGCAAGTTAGCTGACATTGGCCACCAACATAGTGCCCTCCACACCGGTATTTTGCCAGTGAAACATATGTTGGGTAGGGGTATGTTTCTTCAAACCCCTGACTGACAAAAGTGCTAGTTGTAGATATAACCTTAGTTGGAGAGTAGTCTCAACCTCAGTCCTCCTTTGGCCATTAAGAGTTCCTGATGTATTCTTGGCCACTGCCCTCCTCCCCAGCTGGCCACGCACAGCTCACTGTCCTCAGACAGACAAGTCTAAGGATTCTAGCAGGTCAGTGCTACCATGGCGGCTTCAGGGGTTCCACTATCTGATACTGCTGTAGTGATTTCAGCTGTATTTGCTGGGTGGGGAGATTTGTATTAGAGTCCAGTAGGTAGCCTGCTAATCTCTGTCTGTGGCTTAAGCCTAAAATGCCTGGCTCTGCTGCTGCTTTGCACCATCCATCCCCTTGAAGGTGCTGCCACCACTTCTGTGCCAGCCACATGCACTGTCCATTGTTCAGCAGGCTCATCACAGTTCTTATAGAAGGATCAGTAGTATCTAGGGCCCTTGACAGAGTCCTTCCCACCACAGTGACATTCCCAGTAAAAATAGTCTAGTTTCTTTAGTTCCAGATAGGCTCCTTAACCCAACTGTGTCTTGGTCAGGGTGACCTGGGGCACAGGTGATGTGGAAATCTTTTCCTTGTATTTCCAAGAAAGTCAATTGCATTTTATTGTCCCCAAACTCCAAGTTTAACTGTATCTTAACCGAAGTGCCTCAAGCCAACACATAAAACTGAAATGCATTCAGTCAACTTGCATTGCTCTCCAACAGATGCTGGCAGAGTGCTCCCTGACCAGTCCTTAAGCTGCTCTGGGCCCCTCTTCTTCCATTTCACCAATGGGTGGACAATAGAGAACTCTTTATTTTCGAAGGCTTCAGGCCACAGGGCTTACACATCTGTAACTAAGTTTAAAACTCCTTATCCTGTCTAGTTTATGGGAAGTGTAAATCTAGATTTGCTAAGAAAACCATTTCTTTTCTGTTAATTCCATTTTCTCCGTGGTTTATTTTTATTAAAATCTTGTTTTGCTAAGATTACCATGTATGGGTAATTTCATGGAGATATTCCCAAAGAGAAGAGGACCTGTAACATTTAAGGTAAGATGCTGAAGGATAAAGAGCTGTTGAAACACATTCCCTCACCTCAGTCTCAGTCAAAGGGCACGGGCAGAGGTGTCTGCTCCCAGTCTGGATTGTTGCCAGCAAGCTGTGGCAAGCAAACACAAGAGGAGAAACTACAGGACCAAGTAGGAGGTAAGAGTTGGTGGGGTGTTGACCACATAGCTGGGAGACATTACTGGAAGTCGGGCAGCTAAACCCTACACAATGAAACAATGGCTGGAAAACTTCCTCCCCTGCTCCCCAAGAACAGAACTGATTACAGTCTTTCAGCTATATCTTACTGCTCCACATTTGTTCACACTGCAGAATACCGACATCAGCATAGTTCCCCTTGAACCTCACATTGTAGTGTGAAGCATTGAATAGGGTCCAAAAAAGTTAACATCGTCAAATTTGATGTCAGGCTTCCTAAAGGTGTTTAAATAAGCACCCCAACCCTCCCCTCTCACACACACAGCCAGCGCTCTTATTTTCAGGGCTATCATTATCATGTAAGCACAGGTCAAAATTAAATTTTCATATGGATGTACATGGTGCCCAGATGGTAGTAAATAGATGTAATGTTATTATAAAGTACTTAAAGTGCATATATAAATCTGTGGGTGCTCAAATTAATTTCAGGCTGGACTGCACAATCTTGCATCTACCTGTCTCCAATGTACCTAGTTTTTAATTATTTCTCTCTCTGACATAATGAATGCCACAAAAAACCCTGAAGCACCTAGTTTTCATCATAAATCACAATATCTTTAAAAAAGGGAAGTATAATTACAACAAAATAACCATTCAAAACTGCCTACAATTTACTTCTTACCTTTGACAAATAGCAGAGAAAATAACTGCCTAAAGACAATGTACAACACTGATTTAGATAACTTGTTATGCACATATATTGTATTCAAACAATCTCCATTCCAAAAAAAAGCTGTTTAGACAGCTGACAAATTTGTTCTGGCCTAAAACAGTGTTCATTTATAACCTCCTTGTCTCATCTTTAAAATCTTTGTGTCACATCTCCACTTTGTTTGCTTTTTGTTGATTTAAAGAAAGCTTTATCCCATCAACCTACTTTTTTATTGTGCTACTTATTTTTCATCTGAGATGTCTTCCTGGTTTTTTGCAAACCCCCTCCGCCCCTTTTTTTTTTTAATGGCATTTAGTTTCAACAGAGATATAGAAAGCTGTCATGGTGAAATAAGCCACAATGTAGCCAACACTGTAGTGTTAGTTTACAGTCTGATTTTCCTTATGCTGTTCAACCTCACAGTACAGTATGATATCTGACCCTTTGCTGAAGGGTGTTTGCAGTCGGATGAAATAAAGTTATACTTAGAGATGTGATGATAGCACATAATTGCTGAAAGTCTGTCTCATGAATTATCATTAATTGTTTGTATTTCAGTAGCACGTAGAGGTTCCAACCACAATTGGATTGTGCTAGGTTTTATATAGCAACATAGTGAGAGATAGTTCCCACCCTGAAGAGCTTACTATTGGGATATAGATATTCAAGCCTGTCTGTAAAGGCCTATACTTTAAGAATGTAGGCATATGTTTATCATTGTCTGCCTGTGTAAGGGCCTTCTCTGACTGTGACAGTCTGAGGCCCTGTTCTTAAGCTAAGGCCTTTGGCTAAGCAGCAGAGACTGGGAAGTGTATGGTCACATCCTCACATTCCAAACTAGTCACATTGAAATAAAGCAATATGGGGCTGTTAGGAAGGTGATCAGATCTATCACCTCCAGATAAAGGGAACAGCCTAGAAGATGAAAAAGGAAATTCAGTTTGATAGTTTTCTGTTTGGTAAGAACTCACTTATCAATAGACATAGTTGGAAAACCCTTATGTCTGTATAGATGTAGTTGTAAAATCCTCACTTCTGTATTGTTTTGTCATTATAGTTCCCATTTTGCTATTGTTTATTTGCATGGTCTCTGTCTGGTTCTGTGATTGTTTCTGTCTGTTGTATAATTAATTTTGCTCAGTGTAAACTAATTAACGTGGTGGGATATAATTGGTTAGAAAATTATGTTACAATATGTTAGGACTGGTTAGATAGATTTCAGTAAAATGATTGGTTAAGGTATAGCTGAGAATATTACTATATAAATTAGGGGCAAACAGGAAGTAAGTTGGGATTCGAAAATAAGGAAAAAGGAACTTGGATTTAAGCTTGCTGGAGTTCACCCCAATAAACAATGAATTGTTTGCACCTTTGGGTATTGTTGCTCTCTGTTCATGCAAGAAGAACCAGGGAAGTGAGAGGGTGAAGGAATAAGCCCTCTAACATTTACAAACGTGAGGTAGGATGGAGAACAGAGGCACAAAGACTTGCTCAAGATCTCACTGTAAGGTAGTGGCAAAGCTAAGAACTGAACTTGTGGCTCCTGACTACCAGTGCAGAGCCCTATCCAATAGATCACGCCAACTCACATTTATATTTCTTTAATATATTCATATATGTATTTAGAATTTTTACTAAGACAACTGACATCTTCCAAATGCAATGCAAAATTATGTCCCTAGAGTTATTTACAATCACAAAAGATAACATTAATATGCTATTAAAGTTGTCAGATGAAGTACGGACATGCTCTGAAAAGTGACTGTAAAAATAGCCTGTTCTCACTTTTTAGGTATGCGCCCTCTGTGCATACAAATAATTATATCTGCTTAATATTCTGGAAAAAGAACCAAAACCACTCCTTTACTCCTAGTACCACAACATCGTCAATACAGTTGTGGGAAGGCAAGCTTGAATCTTTTCTTGGTCTTGGTCATGCATCATCAATACCACCACTGTTCACCATGTTCGGAAGCTGCCTTTATTCACAGTTGTGCTACTCTATTGGCAACACAATGGGTTACAGGTGAACATGAGGGTAAAGCAGATTTGTCTGCAGACTCTTTATTACTGCTGTACCTGCATGAACCAGAGAGAACCCAGATTGACTCTCACATAGCAGGTTGAATTTACAGCATTAGCTATAAGAAAAGCCCCCCCCCCCCTTTTTTAACTGAACACATTTGAGTTGGGGTCATTGTGACAATAAACGTGGAACCCTAAAATACTGTTTGTGTAGTCATTTATCATCATAGACCTGAACTTTAAGGTTTCTAAAGCAGTGCTAACTTGGCAACCTTGCACCTGCTCTATATTTTGTGGTATACATTCAATAACAAAGCACTAGATTTTTAAGGCTTTTTATTATTATTTTAAGAGTGATCACTGGAAATTACCATGTGGTTGAGTGGATGATGAGTCAGAATCCTTCAAGTTTTGAATTTTCCATCCTTGTGTATTTGTTTCTCACCATTTAATGTTGAATTAAAACAATCTTTTAACATTTAGTTTTCCAGATGTTTTTAAAGGGTGGGTGGGGCATTTGATTTGATTTTAGGAGATCTGGGTTATATTCTCAGCTCTCCCACTGACCTACTGTGTGACCTTAGACAAGTTGCTTCACCCCGTGTCGCCATTTCCCCTCTCACTCTTTGTTCATCTTGATATTTAAGCCTCAGATGGAGATTGTACAATGCATGGCAGAACTGCTGCAACCACATGGAGCCCTATCGAAGTCAGTGGGTCTCTACTGCACCTGCACCATCTGCCCAAGCACTGTACATTGCAGGATGAAGGCTTTAAATTGTAAGCTCTTCCAGACTGTGTTACAGTGTTTATATGGCCATTAGTAAAATGGGGACCCAATCTAACTTTGAGGCTTCTAGATCAGGGGTTGGCAACCTCTGGCACGCGGTTCGCCAGGGTAAGCACCCTGGCAGACCGGGCCAGTTTGTTTACCTGGTGCTTCAGCAGGTTCGGCCGATCGTGGCTCCGAGTGGCTGCAGTTGGCCGTCTCAGGCCAACGGGGGCTACGGGAAGCGGCGCGGGCCGAGGGATGTGCTGGCCGCGGCTTCCTGCCACCCTTATTGGACTGGGATGGCAAACCGTGATCAGTGGGAGCCGCGATCGGCTGGACCTGCTGACGTGGCAGGTAAACAAACTGACCTGGCTCGCCAGGGTGCTTACCCTGGCGAGCCGTGTGCCAGAGGTTGCCGACCCCGATCTAGATGCTACTGTAATGCAATAAATACATAAAGGGAAAGAAAAGTCAAGGGAAAAACAGAGGCACCCTTAACTGAGATATGTTAGCCATTCTACCCCATCCCCTAACATACTAACAAAGGGTACATTTCTCCTTTTATATTTTAAGGGAAAAAGGATTTGAGGCAAGTTATTCATACTCCAAATCTCTTTTCTTCTTCTCCCCCATCACCATCCTCTCTTATTGCTCCTTCCTCTTCCAACTCCCTCACCTTTCTTGAACGTGAACCCTAGTCACCTTCCACCCAATACCCTCACATATACAAAAAGTCTCTCACTTACTCCCTGCCTGACCTCTTTCCCCTCCTTTCACCACATTTCCACATAGACAATCCCATAATAGCCTGGAAGTGGTCAGACTCTAAGATTCAGATTTCACATTAGGACTAGGTAGTATCTTAAGAGTTAAGCATGTTCTTAACTCAGGCTTCCTTAACTGTGGTGTCAAGTAAAACCACTCACACGATAATATAAAATATAATTTTAAAAAATTATCTCTGGACTACATTGCTCCTTATGGTTTAATAAACTAGTAAATCACTATTCATTTACTTAGATTCTAGCCTTATTTCCTATTGTTATGGAGCACAAAAGAACTATAAGCTTAATTTTAATTAGCAAAAATATGATCTTTTACAAAGTACCACATTATTCTGTTGGAGCATTTCACATAATATTATGAAAGTTAATCTTTCCCCAGTGATGGAGAGAAACATTTTGGAGCTGTTCTTCTAAAATAAGCTCTGCTTAAAGTAAATTGTGATTACACAAAGCATCTCTCTATGGAACAAGATGAAATCAGACAAGCTAACATTCCTGAAGAGAAAGGAGATAGGCATCTGGGAGAGACGGCTCAGAGTGGTCTGACTGAGCTGCTAAGGATTGGGGAGGATGGAGGTGGGAAAGAGTAGCCGTGGGCATTAATTTAATCCCCATGTGTTGGGCTGTTGGGAAGGGAAGGCCGGACGACCATTATAGAGAGTCAGGTTACTCATTTCTGGGTAAAGGCATTAAGGTTTTGGAGCTTAGTGTCCCAAAGAAAGATGAGGAATCAGGTCACATCATTAACCTATGGGATTCATTGGTACAAGAGGTCACCAATAGACACCAGGGCTAGATTTTTAAAAAACAGCTGGATGACCTTTAATAACATTTTTGGGTATGTAGGCTAAGATAATAAGGTTAATCAAATCTCATGCTTCCCCTGTCCTCAAACAACTATTTACCTAAAATAAACTCCAGTGACACAAATGGAAAGTCCTTTAAAGCAACCATCAAATACTCACCAGTGTACTTTTTTTCCCATTTGTTGTCAGTTGAATTTTCTTTGGCCCTACATAATTTTGTGATATTGGAATGTATGTGCAAAATCTAGCACGTGCTATTATCAAACAAAAAATAATTCATTGCTTGTATATCTTTTCAGCCATGAACGCTTCCCTTTAAGTCAATCAGAACTTTTGCTAATGTTCAAACCAGCAGTCGGACCCATTTAAAAGATGCATATTTTATGAAAAAACATCAAAATGAAGTGACCGCAGCCACAGTTCAGATTTCACTGAGAAAATGAGCATTTTCTAATAACATGTGAGTGCTAAGAACGCAATATATGACCTTGGATATATTATTGCAGAAGATGTCATTGCTGAAGTATCATTCCAATGACATTTTTTAGCATGGGTTTTCATTAATCAGGATGTTTTGTTTCTTGTGCTTATTTATTAGCTGTGGGACTTGGCAGCAAAAATTACTAATTAATTTTCCAATTAAAAACTTTATGTTTCTTTATTTTTATTATTATGGGCAAATATAAGTGCACCCCATGACCTGCAGCCAAAATGCTAATACACAAAAGAATAAAAACTGATATACAGTGGTCCATCTTGTCCAGTATCCTGTCTCCGATAGTGGCCAGTACCAACTGTCACAGTTCAGGGTAACTGAACCTGTATTCTCCCTTTATGGTCCATTAAGGGCTCACACTTAACTGTTTCCAGCTTCCGGTTGTCATCCCTCTTGGTCAGGAGGGAAATGCTGATCTTTCCCCGGGGTATTATGGCTGCAGTGCACCCTTATTTACACTGTGATATTTCCAGCAAGCCAGACTGCCTAAACAAGCCAGTGCCTACTCTTTGCTTTCTTCTCAAAGACTATGAACAGTAGAATTACTGACAATTACAAGTTTCCACACAGCTCTTTCTAAACAAGCATATTTATTCTTAAGGTGAAAGCATTAGAGAGAAAATATATTTAAAAAACAATAAAAGAGCCTGCACACATGCTAATAAGCTTACCAGAGATCAACCCAATGCCAACCCCAGGCTCTGGTAGATGTCAATCCTTCAAAACCCACAGCTGGATTTTCCCTGCGGTTACAAGTTCATAACTGACTCAGATACAAAACCAGAACAGAGACTGGGCAGATCAAACATTTCTTTATACAGCCCAGGCCTTTGATCTTGGCCTTCTGTATCAGGTAATCAGCAGACAACCCTCTCCTCAGGGCATAGCTTCAAAAGGCTGGGTTTTTGCATAATGAAGTGGGTAATTTGCATTAACCTTTCCCTAGGGATTCCCCAGAAAATCCACTTAACACTTATTGTCCCAAAAGTCCATACTTGTCTACTACCTTTTCAATTTACTCTTTTGAACTTCCAGGTCTTATGTTTGAGGCTTCTTCCCCCTAGAGAGGTTACATACAATCCCAGCTGACAATAATACATACATTTAATACAATAAGGTCTTTCAAGATATTGTCCTGTCACACCAGCTATGTTAGAGAACACTGGAAGAAACATTGTAACTGAATAATCTTCTTTAGAGGAAGTTACTTCCTAATCCCTTTCAGTTGGTGGTTGGTTTATACCCTGAAGCATGAAGTTTTATAGGCCCGCTTTAAAACAAAAATTATGTGTGATATAACTGTGGCTTTGCTCAAAACCATTTATGTCCACTGGCAATTACCAACTAAATGTTTCCTATTTAACCCAGTAATGATCAAAATTAAAGATGGGCCTGAACCAAAAAGCTGGATCCACACATGCCCAAATTTTTGGCAAAGTTTAGAACAGGGGTAGGCAACCTGCGGCACACGAGCTGATTTTCAGTGGCACTCACACTGTCCAGATCCTGTCTGACTGGTCCAGGGGGCTCTGCATTTTAACTGAATTTTAAATGAAGCTTCATAAACATTTTAAAAATCTTTATTACTTTATATACAACAATAGTTTAGTTATATATTATAGACTTATAGAAAGAGACCTTCTAAAGACGTTAACATGTATGACTGGCACGTGAAACCTTAACTTAGAGTGAATAAATGAAGACTCGGCACAGCACTTCTGAAAGGCTGCCGACCCCTGGTTTATAATCTGAACCCAGATCCAGATCTGACTTTTATGGCTGGTCCTATCCTTTATAATAGACTGACCCAAAGCCCCAGATCAGGCCTGGATGCTTTGGGGAGTATAGGGGAAGGTTGAAATCCGGAACTGGATCCAAATTTTGAGAATCAGTCCCAATAGGTTGAACCAAGTTGCTTAAGTCTTTTTAATGGAAAGTGTTTCAAACTGAACATTACACCAGTGATTTTTGCAACAGCAACAAAGGAACTATACACACATGGTTGAAAGTGTGCTAAAGTTTACATGAGAGAGGCAGAAGAAAGGCTTACATCAAGACCATCCAAACGTCAGCCTTCTGAAAACTGCATTGGCAACCTTGTGGTTGTACATAATTAACATAAAAAGAAGCAGATTTTAGCTGGCCTCAGCTCCACTAGGGAGGGACAGTGATCCAGTGGAGCTGGCAGGGAACTTTTTGGCTTCCCTGGTTTATAATATCAAATCCATTGAGCTGTCACAAAAGTCCAGTATAGAGATAGCTAGAAGGTAATGGAAATTAAAGGGAGAATAAATAGACAGGCAATGAACATCATCCTGTAAGTGAAGGGTTGACAGTACAGTCAATCAGAATCCTCATACTTTTTCTCTCATCTGGTAACCTAGTGGTCTATTCACACTCCACCACAGCTTTATCTACTTAGCTGATGTTCATGCTTATGACTAGCTGCAGGGATCACCCTTTCTAAATTCTTGTCCTTGCTTTAGGAGATGACTAAATTTCCAAGCTTGTTCCACAGAATATGACTGCAGAATGCTTTGGGGTATAGGTTATACCTGTAATGTTAAGTCATCCATTAAGAATTTTAGGCCATTTTCCCACCACAGGAGTTTTTTGCATTAGCATTCTCCCAGTGGAGCTGTCGGAGTGCTAGAACAACAATTAGAGAATTGCCTAAAATTCTCAGTGTAGATACATCCCTGTTTTCTTCAGCCACTTTCCATGATGTGAGAGAGATGCTGCTGATGCACCAACATTAGGACACAGGCCATGATTACTTGATGTAATGCACAATATTCCCTCCAAAATATCCAGTTTGGGCCTATGGATAGGCAAAATTTAGTGTCTTCACTAGTCATGAAACACAGCTTGCTCCTTTACTACCTACATCGTCTGGAGGAAGAGTAATAAAGGGCATGACTTCCAAAACTCCCCAGACAACTCCTTGTCCAAAGACTCAACTTTACTACTCCACATGAAGAAAACCTACACAGCCAGGTCCAATAAAGCCATGTTCCCAAGCTCACATTCATTCCTGTCAGTTGAAACATCTTCCATTCCCTATCCATCAAATGAATCAGTTCTCCCTCTCCAGAAAGTGGTTTCCTCCACTTCTTTAAATAAATGGTTGCCCGGTCAATTTCATCCCTCATCCTATCAATTCTGTACCGCTAAATAAATATAAATTCTACTATCCCAAACAAGCCAAATTTGGTCCCCAAATATATTAATCAATTCTGTCTCCACAATAATATCAATCTGCCTTCCCCAGTCAATTCAGCCACTCATATCAACCATGATTTTCCCTACTCCTTTCCAAGCAAAATTAATTCTGTCCCTAACTAAGTTGTTTAGTTTGTCTCCTCTAATCAATATTGCTCCACCCAAACAACTCAATCATTCAGTTCTGCCTTTTCACCAGACCTCTTTTCAGGGCTCCTTTACTGCTGCCACCAATGCCAATGCCCAAATCAGCCAATCACCATGGTTCTGATCCATCAAGTCTTTGTTCATTTTGGTACCCCTTTTTCACGTGACTAATAAAAATGTTGCATCTGAAACCAAAGCAAAAAATTTCACAGAGGTCTCTGAAAGTCACAGAATACATGACCTCTATGACAAAATCTTATCTTTACTAATGATACGCAGGAAAACATAACCAGGATGCCAGAAAGCAGGTGGAATTGAATACACCAAAAACAAATAGTATTAAATTACATTGGCTCAAAGGGGGTTGGATTAGTCAGAAAGCCTTAGAAAATTGGACTAAAAAATGAAATAGACTGGGAGAAGAAATAGTGCATGAGGGAGCCTTTTTTTTTAACATTAATAATACCCGTATTCAAGAAATAAAAAACTATTACTTGCTGGAAATCAGCCTATAGTAGTTCATACTGGCAGGAAGAAGGAACTAAAAGGAGTGAATATTAGAGTCAAATTTCATTACATTTATGTGTGGGAAAGTTTCAACTTTGTATCCGACAAGATTATATCAGCTAGAAAACACAGAGATGGCCTCAAACAAGCAGTATCTCAAATACTTTTAGGAATGCATGTTCATCTTGAAAACATTAATGCAAAAAGTAAGATTAAAGTAGTCACTTTGCATGCTTAGCAATTCCCAGAAAGCTTTTCACTCCAGCCTGTGTGAATGTGTATGCTGGGGCATACCTAAGGCTCTTGCTTTCAGGGATTCATTCTCATGGTAATTTCCAACTGAATCCCTCACTGGGCACATTTGCATGGTAAAAAGATGGGGAGGTGGGTGGGAGCGCTCCCAAAGCCAGAGGAAAGTTATACTGCCAAAACAGTTAAGCCCCAGAATGTCTTTCCAAATAAAATGCTGTTGCTCTATTGGGTTCCATTTGAATGAGTCAACGATAAACTAAGGAACTGGTAACAGAAGTCCTTTTTAATATAGAAAAGCATCTTTCAGTAACTCAAACAGCAATCTCCTTGGGAATAAACTGAAAGGTGAGAATGATGGAAGGCTTTGTCCAGTTTCAGCCCTGTGCTTTTTATATGTTTTAGAGATGCATTCTACTTTAGCTGCTTTGCAAGTTTCATACTTATTCTCATTTCCTTCAGTGACATGGTGCAAAATAGGCATATATTTGAATTAACAGAGTGGTTCTTAATGCTTTTTTATGTTGTGACTAACCTCCGAACAGAGAGGTCCATTCATGGACCACTTTCACTCGCAGTCTCCCAAGCGTCATCCCATGCCTTTTCTTTGACAATTATGCTGTTCGGTTACATAAAAAGCTCACATTAATACAATACAAGATTAAAATAAACTTCCATCAATGCAGTGGATGTGGTGGCTACTTGACCCACCTTGACAGAACTAAGGTGTTCATGAGCCTAATACTAATTTGTAATCTTCACAATTTATCTTCATCTATAGGTTACTATGAATAGTCTGGATATCATAATGAGGTAACAAGAAGTACATTTATTAAAAAGAAATTCCTACAATATATTTATTTAATCATCAAATGTGCTAATTCTTGGTGACTTCAGGAAAGCCAATTACCCATCATAGGAGGAAGTATGTGTAATCAGGTTGTGCATGATGAATATTGCCAGACCTTTTTTCCTCTCAGAGATGTAAATACATTCTGAGCTAAATCTTTCCTTTACTAACCCTAGTTAAATGAATAGAAGTAACTGAAGTGAATTGTGAATTTATTTAAAGTTACTTTGACACACCAATGGTATCTCAGAACATTACTTCAGTGCCATTATATAATTGCTAGAGAAGAGCTGGTTTCAGACTTCACTCCTAACAGACACATGAACTATGAATGTTTTCTTTCTAAAGACATGAAAAGGAAAAGCATTCATACAATAAGAATTGTGAGCAGCTCAAATCCATGAGAGAGCCCTTGCCTGTGTCTGCTGAACTTTCACTTCTCAAAAGAACAATTCTACTGTCTGCCAGGGAGCTTTTGCCTGAGTGTCTGACAAACCAGGAAACACATTCTTAGACATGAAAAAAAAATTAATTCTGCCAGCATGCTCAGAGTATGCATGACAGATCACGGGATGCAATGCATACATTGAGCACCCAGCACCATTATTTTTAAAATGAAAGTATAGATTACTTTATGCAGATAGTTCAAGCATTTTATTAAACACACACAGGTCCATAACAGTGCTCTCTAAAAGTAGTCCAAGATCTTTGCAAATGCAGTGCTAATATTTCAGCTTTTCCAACCCAGGCTGTGTTTTCATCTGGATTCACCACTGAAGCAAGATTACCCTTGGATAGGAGATATTTAGGTGCTGCAAGAAATGGCAGTGGTGACTCAGTAGGTGGCAATCTTCCCATTGCCTCAATATTGAACAAATGCCTCAGCCTAGTGTCTGGGGGCACTATACTGCTAGAGGTTTTGTCTTCTTGATTAGACATAAGGTCCAGACCACTGTCATTCATCATAGAGCTCATGACACTTTTTGCAAGAGTACTGATGCTAACCCCAGTGTCCTTACATTCTACCTAATTTTCCTTTCAATTGCAATTGGATACAATATTATTCACTTTCTGCCTAGAAGCTTTGTTACTATTTAAATTTTTCCATTTGCAGAACAGAAAAATCTGGCAAACAGCAGCCAGAATTAACATATTATGAATACAGAGAATGAGCCATACCTAGGCTTCCTACAAAAAAGAATAAAATCTGCTGCTAACAGATCTTCAGGATATCCATAACAATATTTGCAAAAACCAAACATTTGCTATCAAAGCAGTTTTTCATTTTGAATATTCTTCCAGCGAAGAGGTGCATAAGTGTGAGAGAGACAGCAGGTGTTAAAATAGCTGAAATGTAAGAGTACCAGCACAGATAGAGAGAAAATAAAAACTTATTTTAACTAGTCAGCCAGTGCTAAGAAATTTCTAAAAAGTAGCAATGTTGTTGGTAGCTGAAAGACACAATATTGCTACACATATATATGTCAAACAGAATTTTGGGGAATTATGGAGATGTCAGTTTTTGGCTCCATATTTTGTTTGAATTTTACACTTAAAACTGGAATTCAGACTTTTATGATGCATAACAACATAGTGTTTCCTCCCCAAAATTATAGCACTTATTGACTGAGTACAGAATTTTTTTTTAGCAAAATCTCTTATTAGTTTAAGAATTAATCCTACCAAAAAAAGTCTTTAGGTGTAACCTACACACAGGACTTCAGTGAGTTTAAGTTATATGGGAAGTCTGAAGCATCTTTGTTATTAAGATAATTTCAACAAAAAAGTCTCACACCAGGTGCTAAATTTCTTGAAGGGTGCCCTTTAACTAAGAGACACAAAAATAGTTGTTTCTTTTTTGCCAGAGCAATGCAAAGTGACTGGAATCCACACCCGAAATTCTCTCTCCCTCCTGTTCTCCTCAAACCTCTTCCACTACACACCTAAGTTTCGCCTTCCTCCTGCACCATCTCTGTTTCTCTGTGCAACAGGTGCACACCAAATTCCCTCTTTCCTGCCTGCATATCCACACAGACACAGACCCTATTTCCCCATTCCCTCCTGTTGAGTAGATCTAGTGCAAAAGGTCACCTTTGGAAAAAAATATTTAGGATAAATGATCATTTAAGCCACTATTTGTCACAACTAAAGTTCTCCTTCAGCACAGGTTGGTGTACAAACTCTTGTCCTTCAGAGAAACAAATACTTTTTTCTTTCAAAATGGCCACCACCTCCCATTATTCACAATGAAAATGAAGCCAGGGAAGATGGCAGAGATGGATGCCCTTTTCCCCCCCCTCAAAATAACCAGCTGAGGGCAGCTTGTAGTTTCTGGCCTATTAGGGACAATGGGAGATGGCAACCATTTTAAAAGTGGATTCTCTGTAAAACTTTTTCTTTTTCAGCAGAAGCTGAAGACTTTCTACTATGAAGAATAACAAGGGGAAATATAATGTGTATTTAATAACCAGTTTAATCTAATCTGGGGCCACATACACTAAAATGCATTAACAAACGTATGGTTATTGATGGGTGTCACTTCAGGATACAGTTACAGTTGTTTGGGTATCATAACTTTTGATAAAAATGCTCATTTTCTCCATTCCTCCCAAGGTGGAATCTTGTTTGGAGCAGTGTGGAGCAGTGTTGTGTGCTATTAGGACCTTAGACAAAACACACTGAAGCCAATGGGGAGTCTTTTAATTAGCTTCAGTGAGCTTCAGATGTAGCCCTTTTACATGTATAGTCTACCCTACATTTCAGTGGTGAATAAAGTAATTATAGACCAATTTCAGCATGTAAATAAGTATGCCCTCACTTTCAAAGGTGCTGAGTACCTGTTGTTTTTATTTAGGTCAACAGGAGCTGCAGCTGTTCAGCACAACTGAAAATTAAACCACATATTTAAGGCTAAGATTTTTAAAGGTGCTTGAGTATCTAAACATCAATATTAGTGCTTAACTTAAGGCACCCAGTTTTGTAAATGTTGGTCCCACTGTACAGCATATAGTTTTTTAAACACTATGGAATCCTTTGAATGAAAGGCATGATACCATTGTAAGAAATTAGTATCTTCTTCCCATAATGTCATACTACTGAGTGAAAAAATCTGGCTGCCAAATATTAATACTAATGACGGAGAAAAGCAAAACTGCATCCTGCATACACCTATAAACAAACACTTTTAAAAATAGGAGAATATGGGGAAATTTACTCATGATGAACTAAATATTTTCAATTTTCCAAGGCAACATTTTCTGAATCTATACAGTGAATACATACTATAATTCTCACACATCCCAGTGAAGACTCAAGAGAAGGTAAATAGATCAGAGGGTGAATAATTCTCCTTTCTTAATGTTAATTCTTTCCCCATATTAAAATTCACTACTTATTCTACCTTTAGTACATTGGAAACCAATTATGATACAAATATAAATGAAATGCATGGACTGTAAACTGTTGACTCATGATCTTCAGTGACTACCTACCAGATTTCTTGGTGATATTCAAGATGGTGGTTTTAGGCCAGGTCTATATTACAAAGGTAGGCTGACAAAAGTTGCCTTGTATTGCCCTATTTGTGTGTGTGTAGCTCAGATTTGTCTCTGACCTACATAAGCACCCCATTAAGAACACAGTAAAACCACCCTCAAAAAACATTGAGTTATGGTCAACCTAACAGGTGAATCCAGTGCTAGTGTAGACACTGTGTTACCTATATTAACAGTAACAATCCTCCAGCTGCTGAATGTATAGCAGTACTCAAGCACCCAGGACTTGTAAGTGTACAGTACCACAGAACTTATAGGTTCAAGAAAACACCTAGTCATGTGTAATGTACAGCAAGCACCACATAATTCATAGATTCATTAAAAAGACACGCAGTGTTATAAATATAACTATACAGCAGGCACTACACAATTCCTAACAGCCAATAATCTTCAGGACCAGAGCGCAGTCAGTCAAACACAGTCCATTAATGTGGCTGACTATTAAAATACTCTTTCAAAGCCTCCTGTAACTGCATAGCTCCATGTTAGCAACCACTTATTTTAGGTAAGCATATACCACATTATATGAATGCCTGGCAGATACAAGAACTGACCCGGCCTACATTCATATCATTCATTCATGCTAAGCGACATCCCAAAATACCCTGCAATAGTACAACTCAGCCTTTGGCATAAGCAGATAGGAAACATTTCAAAATCAAAACATTTGTTCTAGATCTTAGTTCAAGCTACGACGTACCTTGCAGACCAGTACCTGGAATGCTAGGAACCAAAACAAAGGTAAGGAATGATACAGAACAACTGGGATGGCCTCATGGGTTAGATTTTAGTGACATATAAAGAGTTTTGTAACTTAGAATTCATCCCCTAAATACTCCTGGCTGATATGCATAACTTGGGAGCATACTTTCTGTGTTAGGTGAATGTAATAATGCTGCACAAGATGGCTTCCTGGAGACTGGTGATATACTGAAATCTTTCTTCTGTGCTATATTATCATCAGCTTTTAGCAATAAACCTGACTGATATTGATTATTTTGAGTCTTGAATGTTTCATAACAAACCAACATGTGGTCAAGCAACCGACCATACAATTTATCAACATACACATTGTGTCTTGTATGGCCCTGGTGCTTGGCTGTTGAAATTCAGCAAACAGCCCCTCCACCTTTAACCTGACAGCAACTTTTCCTCTCTTTACCTCACACAATAGGGAGCTATAACCATTTGGATATCACTGAGATCCAAACCGCTTCAATCTATCAACCGCACATTCAGTTGTCATTCTGCACCTGTTGAGCTGGTAGTTGAAACTTTCCTTTGGGCTGTTGGGGTGTCAGGTGTATGGCAGCATGAGCCAGGGATATTCTGAGGCCTTCGGGATCACTATTGTCATTTTAATATCATCAATGGCAATCCACTGGTTGGGAAAGAAAGTCCCTGCTTGCAGTTTTCTGAACCGTCTTGTGTTCATCAAAATGCAGACATCATGCACATTCCTTCACCAGCCAACATTCATATTGGTGATCCACCAATGCTTGCATGGCCATAGAAAACAAGCTTTTTCTGCTGATGTACTCTGGCAAGGTGGGCTGGTGCCAAAATAGGGATGTGTAAGCTATCTATCACCCCACTGAAGTTCAGAAACCACATTGCTGAAAATCTATCCACTATCTTCTGCACACTGCCAAGAGCTGCAGTCCTGCATGGCAAAACATGATTGTAACACTGTCCCTCAAAGTAGCACCATGGAACTCACATATTCACTACTGTCATATAAATATAATATGTTTTGTGAGGTATCATTTTAAAAGTCTTCTTTTGATGAACAATAATATGCTGTTGGAGTATATGTGAAGTTATGAAGTATTGCTATATGTGCTATTGAAATATGTTGAGCGTGTGGGAAACACTCACAGCCAGCCTTTCAATGAGGACAAAGGAGCACCCATCACTTCCCAGAAACCACTGCACCAAACAATGGTATGGCATGTTTTTTCCAGTCTATGTAAGGCCTAATCTACACTAGAAAATTAAATTAGCTTAACTACGTCGCTCAGGTCTGTGAAAAATTCACACCCTGGATCAGCATAGTTAAGGTAACCTAACCCCCGGTATAGACAGTGCTAGGTCGATGAACCTAGCTACTGCTTCACAGGGAGATGGATTATTTACACCGACCGGAAGTGCTACACCTGTGCTTTTTAAGTGTAGACAAGTGTACAGCATGCTAAGTCTAAACAAGTCCTAGATCAGTGTTTCTCAAACATGGGTTGCCGCTTGTGTAGGGAAAGCTCCTAGCGGGCCAGACGGTTTGTTTACCTGCCCCATCTGCAGGTCTGGCCGATCGCAACTCCCACTGGCCGCGGTTCGCCGCTCCAGTCCAATACGGGCTGTTTGAGAAACACGCTCCTAGATAATCCAGCTCCATGAGCAGCAGTAGCTGAGACAGGTCTACACTTACAAAGCTGCAATGGCTGTGCCCCTGTAGTGCTTTAGTAAGGACACTACTACGCCAAAGGAGAGCTTCTACCAGCAGCATAGTTCATCCACCTCCACAAGAGGCAGTAGCTGTGTTGATGTCAGAAGCTCTCCCACTGACATAGCACTGTCTACACCAGGGGTTAGATTAGTATGACTGCATCACTCAGGGGTGTGTGAGTCTATAGTGTAGCTCAGGCTTAGGTAAACAGAAGGATTCTTCCCTCGACATAGTCACCTATACTCCGGGGGCTTGGTCAGCTTAACACCACTACTCAGGGAGCCCTGAGTAAGGTCACTAGGTCAATCTAAATTTTAAGTGTAGACCAGGATTCAGAGTCTTTTAACTAACAAGCTTCAAGTCTCCTCTAATAAGGTTTTGTCTACACCAGGGCTGCCCAGAGGATTCAGGGGGCCTGGGATCTTCAGTGGTGGGGGGCCCATGCTGCGGAATTGCCGCTGAAGACCTGGCACTTTGGCGGCGGGTCCTGGAGCAGAAGGACCCCCCACCGCCGAATTGCCGCTGAAGACCCGGAGCAGAAGAGGCTCCAGGGGTCCGGGCCCTGCAAGAGTTTTCCGGGGCCCCCAGAGTGAGTGAAGGACCCCGCTCCAGGGGCCCTGAAAAACTCTCATGGGGGCCCCTGTGGGGCCCGGGGCAAATTGCCCCACTTGCCCGCCCCCCCCCCCCCCCGGGCGGCCCTGGTCTACACTACACTAGATACACCTCTACCTTGAAATAACATGACCCGATATAACACAAAATTGGATATAACGCAGTAAAGCAGTGCTCCGTGGGGGCGGGGCTGCACACTCCGGTGGATCAAAGCAAGTTCGATATAACGCAGTTTCACCTATAATGCGGTAAGATTTTTTGGCTCCTGAGGACAGCGTTATATCAAGGTAGAGGTGTATTAATTTTGAGTTAATTGATTGCTAAGTAACTTGAGGTTAACAACACATGAAGTTGTAAAGACGTGTGTGGGGACTCCCTACGTGTGTGTACCAGGCTACAAACATTTGTACTGGACTTTAAATATTCAAACCTACATTAGGCCTCAATCCCATACCATTTGAAAATGCACCACTTTTTTATCTTTGCTTTACCCAGGATGAAGCACAAACATTTGTAGTCTAGATCAAACAGGCGTGAAGAGTCCACTAGCCATTACACATGAGTTAACTACCCCAAGTCAATTGGCGATCAGTTAACTCAAGATAAAGTCTAGTATAGACACCCCCACAGTGGGACATTGTCAAATGATTTATGGTTGTTTCATAGAAAGTAAATGCACATTTGCATCTTCTTTCCGTGTATAAAAATCTAAAAGGGTATCACTTTTTTCCTGGGATATGGATATTGAAACTGAAATAGGAGAACATTGCTGGAGAATTTTGTGGGGGATAGATGATAGCAGGTTATCGGTGATTATCTACACTACAATTTAGATTACCCAGACATCATTTGGCACATTGCACAAGATTAGATAGAGATTAATAGACTTCACTTTAATCAATAGACATCAGACCCTATTTGAGAATACTGGGAGTTTTTGAATCATTGAGATTCAAATAATTGATCGTTATAGATACAGCTCCTTTTTATAGATATAGATAAAACTATGAGGATCAGGTTGGTGTATCCAACAGGATTAATATCCTGCAAGTGCATTAGTACCTCAGGAAATAATGGCCCTCAGTCCTTCCCACGTTCAGTTTTTCTGTTTCTATGTATCATCAAGTGCATCCAGACGTGAAAAGAAAATGAATTTTCTACAAACTGGCAGCATTGTGAGTGGCTTTGATATAAGTGGAAAAAGGGTCAGTAACTTCTAAGCTTCAGCAGCCTGATAAGAATATTAAATCTACCGTTTATCCCCAATGAGTGCTTGATTAGCCATACAGTGCTCTGCTGACAGAGTTCACTAAAAATACATTATGATAATCACACTAGACTGCCAGCAAAGCTGGAGACACTTGAGTCTCAGCATAAGGGATGAACCATTATGGTGTTCATCCGGCAAACACACTAATAAAAGGTGCAACATTCTTGTTTTATATGCAATAATGCTACTAGAAACAGGTATCCAAGGCATTGCTTGGAACACACAGGAGATCAACAACCAAAGTAGATCTGACGCTCACAGCTGCTTCACATTACTTCACTAGTGTTTTGCTCTGCCCAACCTAGCATTGTGTGGGTTCCTTCCCACTGAGTAGCCAAATTATATGCTGAGATTTTCACCGAACCACTGTGGCATCTGTGTATTTCCTGGCAGGCTACCATTGCCCTCCCCAGTTCTCTTCTAGTGTCTCAGTGCTGAGAGTTCACTGCTAATTGATACTTTCTCCCTATGTCAAGAGGCTTTACAGGCTGCCCTCTTTTTAAATTAGGGGGCTGAATAATGAATACCTCCAGAAATGCCCAAATTTTATTTTAATAGCATTCAATAGAGCAGGGTGAGGAGGCAAAAACTCCACCCCAAAGACAACTCAGAGAAACTATAGCATTGAGAAGAAACTGTAAACTCCATCCTTTTCTTCACAGTTCTTTCTTCTTCTGATTCAAACTGGCTGTAGCTATAAGAAATACTGTCACAACTAGAAACCTAGCCAACAGGCCTATAGTCTTTGCACTTGGATGTACTCTATAGCAGATTACTTGGTTGAAGTCTGTAGCAGAGGAAAGTTACAGTACAGTACTTGGTTATACTTCGTAGCAAAGACAAGCTGATCTAGAAGTTCCTAAGAGCTTTCCAAACACCCAAAGTCAGTGGGAGCTTTTTATGAACAGAAATTACAGGATCTGACTTTGAAAAAAGGCATATTAAACTGACACTTCCCCCCTCCCCACCCCACACACACCCTAGCTTTTATTGACAAAGCTACATGAGACTAAGGCCAGGGCTACACTACACACTTAGTTATACCAAAGTATGTCGCTGTGAAAAATCCCACACTCTGAGCATCATAGTTATACTGACCTCAACCCGTCTCACCCCCACCCCGATGTAGACAGTGCTATGTTAGCGACAGAAGCTACCACCTCTCACAGAAGTGGAGTTAAGTCGAGGGGAGAGCTCTCTTCCGTGGGCTTATAGCGTCTTCACTGGTGCAGCTGCACCGCTGCAAGTTTGTAGTGTAGACCTGCCCTAAGATGCTACCTGCATACTCAGATACAAGTTAGTTGTAATGGTGCAGCAGTGGAGTAATAACCACACACAAAGTCCAAATAATGCAATATGGAAATCAGAGTTGATGGAATAAAAAGATATTAAGATAAAAATATATTAGAATGTGGCACAGGCCACCATTTTCTGATACTTCCTTCAGCACTGAATTTCCCTCCTTATTCACCATTTGTTTCCCTTCTTTCCCACCTTTCCCTTCCATACCCCTTTTTTTTGTATCCTCCCAGTTCCCTCTCTTCCATCTCCCATCCTTCAGTTCACACAATTTAATAGTTATTTTTCAGAAGTTGCATTTACTACCATCCAGCTGCTACTCTCACCTGCTCTCTAGCTTTGCATTCCCATTCTCCAGCCTGGATGAACATACAGGATATTGGGGGACGGGGAGAAGTGGTTTCTGGTTGCTTTTCAAATACAATCAAGTGCAACCTGTTGTACACATTTTCCTCTCATCTGATACTCACTTTTATATGCCATCTTCTGCCCTTGCCCCCATTCCTTCTGCTCCACTTTGGATGAATAATAAGACTCCTTTACTTCTATTTCTTATGATGTTTATCCAGGATGTAATAGCCTGAACTTCAAGATATTTTTATAGAATTCTTAGTATGCCTCCACCATCACTATTACCCATCTAATGAAACAACCTACATAGCTGTGAAGATTAAAAACAGCCTATTTAAAAGCAAATGGAAAGTGTATACATTTACCACTTATCACACAAAGAAGCACACACTCCAAAATATGATATAAAGCAAGAAGGGAAAAAAGTGTGTGTTTACACAAACAATTATATTATGTTGTCTATACAGAGAGAGAGGGAGAGAGAGAGGGAGAGAGATCTCAAACAAAAGGCCTCTAATAGTGATTATCCTCAAATCCTTTCTTCAAAGCAAAGAAAAAAAATCTTACTCCAGAAGAAAATGTTCCCTCTGTCTTATCGCTTCTGTATTTCACAAGAACACTTGTTTATGGCAGAAATAAATCTTATTTAATGCGCTCAGCATTTCATACTTTAATGTCAAATCAGCAAAATTCAGAGCAATAACAGGAAATAGCAAGGTGAGACTGAAATGAAAGATTAAAAGTGAAATATTTGAGAAACAAGGAGACTTATTTAAGAGATGCAGGTGAAACAGCTATATTTGAGTGTCTGTCTGCCAATTATTTTGCTACCATAGTAGTGTGATAGAAACAAAACCCTGTCTGCCTTTGCTAGGCTGGGCCAAAGAGCAGCAATAACTAAGCCACAATTTCAGAATCATTCTGTGGGTATACAGCAAAAAGGTTCAAGACAATGACAAAGCGCAGTTTGAAAACCTTGAGCGCCTGTGGGCAATAGCAGGATATGGATGAGATATCTGGAGGCTAACTATGTACTCAACTGGCAAATCATGCCCCTTGGGAATGCCATCAGATGCAGCTCCAGAACCATGAATGTCCCCGCCTTTGCCAACTCCTCTTGACTTTGCAGACCCACCTCTTTAGCCTCATCCCTTGCCCCCTATTTCTTTAATCTCATGCTCATCAAGGTAATCAGGCATTGGGGTCCCCTCTATAGCGTTCCACTGTGGAGGATAAAGCATGCTAGGGACAGCATGCTGATATTCTAAAGGCTATACAGTACTATCCCCAATATGATGTAGGCACAAAAATGGCAACTTTAACCCCTATGCAGCGTCAGCTCATCCCCATGGAGGAAATGATGCTTCAGAAACTCCACGGAGTTAACTAAACAGAACCTTCCAGCTTTAGTCTCTCTATTTTCCCTGTTAGAGGGGATAACAGGGCCCTTTGGGTAGGATTTTTGAAGAGCATTCAGTGCTGGTGTAACACTGATCTCACTGAAGTCAATGGACATTTCATCCAATGACAGGGAACTTTGAAAATCCCATCCTTAAGTTTTAGCAGAGAACAGCTGTGGATAAGCTATTGTGTTGTGTTCTCTATTATGTATATATTGTATCCACATTTTAAACACCAAGTGTTTAGTGTTTCAGTTTTATCTAGACTCTTCCATAAAGCCTACTATACCAACTAAAAATTAAAATAAAAGACATAGTAAAATGTTAGGACAAACCCTACTTCTCTTATGTATGTGTGTAGTCCCACTGGCTGACTTACATGTATGAGTAAAAAAAGCAAGTTTTGTCTCTGCCAAACTCCATAAGAGAAAGTTACAACGATTATAACAATATAATTATAAAGGAACTCGTACTTCTGGATGCATAAGTTGCTGAGCCTCTTGTCTGAATATGTGGAGAAAGATTTGCACTGTATCATCTTTGGTAGCACAAACTATAGCAAACGCATAGTTTGCTGTTTACCATGAATACTTATAAGTCATGAATATGTGTACTTATATATATATATATTTACTGTTCAGCTCCAACAGTGTGTAATACGTGAAGTACAAAGCATTCCACAAATATAATAAATGCAGCCAGGAGGGAAGTAATCAAATTACATTCTTCAGTAAGCTGGGTATTCATCCTACCACTTTGTAAGCACCAATAAATAGCAACATGCAACAAACAGAAGTGCCTCTTCTTCTCTTTCTCACTTTATTCTTTGCTAGCTGTATTTCCTCTACCAGCATTTCCCCTTTACATTTCTCCATCATTCTGGTTATTTACTGGGGTTTTTTGTTCTGACGTTTTCTTCCATTATCTTCTGATCTTTTGTTTTATAAGCTATTGTCCCAGCACCAAAGGTATTTCAATATACATTTACTTGAGCATATATTCATCCCTGATATATCCCCAATTGATTCCCATTAGATTGCATGGGTTTACTTCGGGATAGAATATGGCCCTGCATTTTTATACTATGGATATGATTTTTCCCATTGCACCTTGTTGTCATTATTAAACTTGAGCAAACGGCTTGTAAACCATTACAGTTATGATCTTAACATTCTGCACCCACTTTGCAGATGGGCAAGAGCTCAGTACAACTAGACTTCCATTGACTTCAATGGATGTCGAAGAAGAATCTACATTCCTATACAAGCTTAAAGGTATAAGTACATAAGTACAGCTAAATTCTACCTTCAGGTAAACATGCACAACTTCCATTAACTTTTGCGGGAGTTGGGAGCTCATATTTGAGAGCAGAATTTGGCTCATTTTATAGATTACTTTAAGTTACTCATTTGACTTTCTGAAATTTCTGTGCTCTGTTCTTGGCAATAATGGTCACGTTAGCAGTCTCAGAAACAGTAATTAGAACTTATTCATTTCAATGATCTGGCCTGTTTCTTCTCATTTCACAAGTTCCTTACACAAGATGCGTTTACAAGCATAAACTGTTCTATTACCGTTCTTCTAATTAACACCTTCCATTAACATGCAGGCAGAGTGCAAGGAACATTCTGAAAGAAGCCACCGTTGAGAGTAACTGTGACAAAAATCAACAGAAACATGTCCTGCAAATTGCAATCAATGCAGCCTGAATGATGTTAATAAAATGAGATGCATATATGGGAGATTGATGTGGTTATTAAGATTCAAGAACTACACAAAGTAGCTTTTCATTATTATTATAATCATAACGAAAAAACATTGCATTGCTCCATCAGTGTACAAATGCTTTGCATTTATTTATTTTTGGGATGCTTGGAGCGGGGCAGGTCTGTTGCACACACAGGCCCTCTGACTCTGATGCTACTGATTCTAATTGACTTTCACTTCCTGGAAACTCAGTGGTGTCAATCCATAAGGAATCAGACTGACAAAATGTTCTTATGACCCAAGGGGCAGTGAACTCTGCACCAGTGCTGTTAGTTTGAAAGTGTAATAGTTAACTCCAATTCACAATTTGGGAAGGGGGGCTGTTGTTTTTAATTACACTTTCCTGAAAAAAGTAAATAAGCATCACAAGACAGGAGTCTCTTGGATCTTTAAAGACAAAGGAGTTTGTTTGTTTTGTAAATTCAAGTGGACAACTAAAACTGTTTCCTGTGTAATTAATGAACATCCAAATTGTTTTTGAGCCAGCAGGCAGCAGTTAATTCGAATCATGTTTATCCAGTGAATTTGATGATTAGCAGTGATAAGGATTTTAAATGTAGATATCATCTCTGTTGATGGATATATTAGGACAAAGGTTGGCTGAATATTCCTAGATGATGTCATTTACTTAGCTTTTTTTTTTTTAGGTTATAGTTTGAAATTGGATATAAAGGTTAATTTGGCAAAATGCTTGATACACTGAGGTGTGAAAGATTCAGCCTCACAAAAATTATAAATGTGTTAAGGTCAGAGAACTGAGAGAGGCTTTCCTGCCTGCATCAGAGGAAATTGTGTTTGCAGAGACAAAGGTGTCCTAATTTCTAAAAATATTATGACACTATTCTGAAATGTCACGACATAGAGACTAGAAGCTATATTCTCATGCCCTTACTCAGACTGAATAGTACTTTATTCCTCAAGTATGACACCCCATTGAAGTACATGAGACTACTCACTTTGTAAGGTGAATTCAAAATGAGTAAGGGTAGCAGAATCAGGTTCTTGGTGTATACATTGCTGGCAGTCTACTTTTGTTTTTGCAGACTATATTGAATGTGTTCTCCAAAAGGCTTTTCGGTTGAGTTAGGACAGTAATGAGGGTTTGAAAATGTTATGCACCCTATAGCATTCTGGCGCTCTCTGAAGCTATTATCTTGTTCTACAGCATCTCAGCTTTCACTTTCTTTTTTAAAGTCTCTCTCACAATTATGATTGTGAAAAGAACCTCAAAAATGTGAGCAGGGTATACATGATCCAGAAAGGAACTGCAGGGAGTCTGGAACTATAGAGCTGAGATGTGTGAACAGCCACATTCATCTCACTGAAGTGTTAACTCAGATGCTCAGTGATGAACATTTAAACCTCAACATTACCACTCTTGTCTCACGTAAAAGAAAAGGAAGGCCACAGATATGCACAAATTTACTATAGGCTTTGGCTACACTTGCACTTCAAAGCGCTGCTGCAGCAGCGCTTTGAAGCGCTAAGTGTAGTCAAAGCGCCAGCGCTGGGAGAGAGCTCTCCCAGCGCTGTCCGTACGCCACCTCCCTGTGGGGAATAACGTACAGCGCTGGGAGCCGTGCTCCCAGCGCTGGGGCTTTGACCACACTGGCGCTTTGCAGCGCCGCAATTTGCAGCACTGGAGAGGGTGTGTTTTCACACCCTGCTGCAGCGCTGCAAATTTGCAAGTGTAGCCAAGGCCTAAGAGTTACATCTCATTTTGGTGCCACAGGTGGGTGCCATTGGGAGATACTAGCACTTCCCCCTCCCTGCCAAACACACACCAGTCAAGATACATCCCTAAGGGACTAGCGGAGCCCATGGGCATGTTCAGCCCCCAAGATAAAGGATCCCAATGGAGCCAAGTGGCATACACCATCATATTTTGAATGTTTTCACAACCTGCAGTGAATGGGATCTCAGTTTGACAATACCCTTGGGTGGAGCTTATTTTGTGGGCAGAGTTTGGATGAGTACCGCCACTTCTCTCCTCTGCATTTGACCCCTAACAATATACTAGTTACTAGTGGGGATCCCTAAACCACAGATTACACTGAGTAGACAGACTTCAGCCTCAGTGCACATTGTAGAACTATGAGACTAAACATTTTGCTTAGCCGTAGTAAGATTGGTTGAGCTTTGGTATTTCTCCAGCTGAAAAAATTCAGGCATTTTGCTGAAACATTCACATTTTCCATAATTTAACAAGTTATATAACTGATAATTACTTTCCAAGCCACTATCTTTGTCCAATCTGTGATCAGCTGCAGTCCCTTACCTAAAGAGATTGCTGGAATCTACAGATGGACAAAAGAAAAAAATTGAAATAGCAAATCTATCCTCATTTTGTAAGATTGGAAATGGACCCATTTTCTTTTCATTTTTGAAAACTGGGATTTTGGTAAATGAAAAGTTTGATGATCATTTTGATGATACTTGTATCAAATTGTCTAATTAGATTTTCACCAAAAAAATTACTTTTTAACAGGCATCATCAGTTTTGCTTGATTTTTTTTGTTTGCTCTATTTAAAAACAAAATTGTGTTTGAATTTTTTTTACCAGCTCTATTTAAGTTCCCATATGAGATCAGATGGAATGACTACTAAAGTCAATACAAAGAATCTCAATGACTTCACTTGATTCTGAATTAGGTCCATACACTTCTATCCTGAATGCTATAGTCCATATCCTCAAAGGTATTTAGGCACCTGAGTTTAAAGGTCTGGGTCTAAATTACTAGGTCTCGTGGGGTGTAGGTATAATTCTTAGCTGTATATCTGTTGGGAATTTCATGATGCAGTGTGTTACAAAATTTCACTCAGCCTCCATTGCTGGGTGTAATATAATTAGTTTTTAAATTATGATGGGCTTGATTCCCAATGGCTTCCTTTCTAATTTTATAAACTCAGAGATCCATTAAATTTTAATATGCAGTTCATGAGTTAATAAGAAAAACTAGCACAAATTAGTAATGAGGCACATATTTCTACACTGGCTTTTAATCTTTTCAGATAACTTGATGTTTACAAAGAAACAGGGTTCTATAGATATTGTAGATTGTGCTGCCAATAAGAAATAGCACAGGGTCATATGGTAACATCAGCTTTTAAGCAGAACTCTTCACTGAAGTCAATTTTGAGCTGTGCTCAGAAATCTTGCCGCCAGTTTGTGTGCGCATGTGCAAGCTTAATTTGGACACAAAGTCTGCCACACTTATGGTGTAGTAGCACCTTGATCCATGATTAATGATACTGAAGTCAAGAAACTTTTGGCAGAGTAAGATTACTCAACATGAGTAAGTGTGGCCATAGGCGGCAGGTTTGTATAATTTTTGGTGGGGCCCAAAATGGTGGGGCCCCCCCGCTCCCGCCCTGTAAGCCGATATAAAATGAAGCTACAACGCGTCAGTGCCACAAGATTACAAGGGTCAATTAAAAGTGGAAAGTCAGAAGCAGCATATACAGTATTATAATACTGTATATTGTATTATATATAATACAATATACAGTATTATATTTTGTTGCGCCTGTTGTGATGAAGTGGGAATGTTCTTAATATTTTCTCTGAATACTGTGTGGGTGCCTCAGTTTCCCCTGCAAGATGCCAACTGAAGGTGTTGTGGACAAAGAGATCAGGTGGCCTCCTTGTCCGAAAGAGACACAGAGACCAGAGGAGGGAGTGTCAGTTTGGAGCTGGCTGGGGAAATGGGGAGAGACCCAGAACTTGGTTCTGGGCTCCCCACCCCCAAAGATGGACCTGACAGAGGGGTTCTGTTTTCTGTACCAACAAGCTCTGTTTAAACTGTGTTCCCGTCATCTAATAAACCTTCTGTTTTACAGTCTGGCTGAGAGTCACATCTGACTGCGGAGTTGGGGAGCAGGGACCTCTGGTTGCCCCAGGACCCGCCTGGGCAGACTCGCTGTGGAAAGTGCATGATGTGGAAGGGCAAGCTGAATGCTCCAAGGTCAGACCCAGGAAGGTGTAAGCTTCTTGCCCTGGAGACAGTATGCTCCAAGAGAGGAGGCTCCCCCAGAGTCCTGACTGGCTTTGTATGGAGTTGTTCCAAAGCATCACAGCATCCCCTTCCACACCATGCACTTCCCAGAAGTCCGCACAGGCACTGACACTCCCTCCTCCGGCCTTTGTCTCTTTTCCAGGCATTAGGAGGCCACCCGATCTCTCTGTTCTCCAACACCTTCAGTTGGCACCTTGCGGGGGAAACTGATTTGGGAGAAATGAAGTAAAAGCTGCCCAAACTGAGCTTGAGCACTCCTGAATTTTGAGGTGTTCAAATCTGGAAGGCAGGTGCTGGGGGTGGGAGAGGGCTGTGGGCTCCATGGGGGAGCATGGCAGCAACTGTCTGGAGCTGCAGGAGCCAGACATGCTGGTCTGAGTGGCACAGTAAGCGGTTTGGGGGTTGGAGACGGGGTCGGGGGGTCCGGGGGGCAGTCAAGGGACCGGGCGCAGGGGGGGGTTGATGGGGCAGAGGTTCGGAGGGGCAGTCAGGGGCCAGGCAGCAATTGGATAGGCATGGGCGTCCAGGCGGTTTATCCGGGGCCAGGGAGGGGTGGGGCCCTGGGGGAAGTTGGGTGGGGTCTCAGGAGAGGGCAGTTGGGGACAAGGAGAAGGGAGGCTTAGATAGGGGCTGGGGTGCCAAGGGGCAGTTCGGGGCAGGGGTCGCGGGAGGGGGTAATCGGGGGACAAGGACCAGTGGTGCTTAGATAGGGGGTGGGGGTCCTGGGGGGCAGTTGAGACAGGGGTCTGGGGAGGGGGCAAGCAGCGGCCAGGGGCTGGGATTCAAAGGGCTCTGGGCTCCCTGCAGTTGCAGGCAGCCCAGAGCGCTCTGACTCCTGGCCGCGGCTGGGATTTAAAAAGCTCTGGGCTCCCCGCGGCTGCCGGCAGCGCAGAGCCCTCTGACTCCCGGCCACAGCTGGGATTTAAAGGGCTCTGGGCTCCCCGCGGTTGCAAGCAGCCCAGAGCCCTCTGATTCCCAGCACGGCTGAGATTTAAAGGGCTCTGGGCTCCCCGCCGCAGCGGGCAGCGCAGAGCCCTCTGATTCCCTGCTGCAGCTGGGATTTAAAAGGCTCTGGGCTCCCCGCGGTTGCAGGCAGCGCAGAGCCCTCTGATTCCCCTGCGCTCCAAGCAGGGGAGAAACCTAGCTCCAAATATTGGTGGAGCAGAGCCCCTGATTGTGAATATTACTGGGGCTTTAGCCCCACGAGCCCATATAAGTTGGCGCCCATGAGTGTGGCTGAATCTGGCTCTTCCTTTTTAGTGCAAAGCCATTGTAGAACTGTAGCAAAGAACTGACTCAGCTTTTTTTATTTCTGCTGTAGTTCTTATAATTGCCTAAATATTATACAGCCAACATTGGTTAATGGGCCTTCAGGAATTACATGCAACCCATACACACAAGTCCTCATTGTTCGTTATTTGTTTTTTTCAGACAACAACATAATTTCCCCTATTGCCTTCTTAAATCATTATATATACTATCAGGCAAGTCCAAACTACACTACCATAAGCAACATCAACTATCTTTTAAGTCAATTATATACTGACTAATTTTATCCTATGTGTCTGAAAAAATGGAAACATACTTTAGCAACAGACATTTGGATAAATACAAATAATTTTAATTTCCCCACTTTCATGAAAATTACAGCTGTCTTAGAAAGCCAAGAAATTTCCAAAGAAAATATTGGTTTACCTCACATTCAATGGCTCTGTCACAGCCTTAATTACATATACAAATAGATTAATTTGGTTTCCCTGGTTAATGGTTATCCTCATTATTTATTAGGACAATGCTGTAAAGTCCCTGTTTATTCCTCGCATGATATAAAATGCATCAATTTACTAAACAAAGTAGTAAAATAATCCATCACCTCTCTGAAAGCCTCAGTAATATTTCGACATCTTTAATAGAACTGGGCAAACAATGCAAAAAAAAAAGTCGGGATATACTTGTCAAACAGATTTATTCTGGCTGTATTTATACCCTTTGTGTTTGCTTCTGGTGATTATTCTAGAGCACGAGTTTGCCAGCAAGACCATTCATAATCAGCAAATTTTAAGTGGGTATTTATGGAAAGTGATTTTTCAGGTCCCAGTTCAGGAAAGCACATACTTACCTGCCATCCAGAATAGTGATCTTTCTTGAATCAGTGCCTATATTTGTACATGTGAGGGCTTGTCTACAATTAAAATGCTGCAGTGCCACAGCTGCACCTGTGCTGTTGTAGTGCTTCAGTAAAGTCACTACCTATGCTGACGGGAGGGCTTCTCCCTTAGGCATAGGTACTCCGCCTTCCCGAAAGGAGGTAGCTAAGTCAATGGGAATGTTTTCCTGTCAATCTAGCACTGTCTGCACCGGGAGTTAGGTTAGTTTAACTGCATTGGTCCTGGGTGTGGATTTTTCACACCCCTGAGTGATGTAGTTATACCAACCTATTTTTCTAGTGTGGAGCAGGCCTGAGTATTCATACCAGAAACCTGATTCCAAGACCTTGTCTACACAGAAAAGTTGTACCTCTTTGATTATACCAGTATAGTTTAACCAGTACTAATCTCTAGAGCAGACGCAGTTATACAGTATAGCTATTCATGTACAGGAAAATAAATTATGCATGTACAAGAAACCTGAATCCACCCTAAAGCCTTATACCAGTATCACTAGACTGGTGTTAAAAAAAATTTTATAACAACCCTAGCCAACATAGTTACACTGGTATAACAAATGTATTTAGATTACACCTAAGAGATACTCCTCCAATAAAGGAACAGAAACATATGAAGACAAACAGCATATCAATCAAAAATTAACCAATACAGCTTGCATGTTGAATACTCTGCTCATGAATAGTCTACAGACCAATAATTACTTTGAATAACAAAAGCATCTCAATCTGATCATGGACTACGTGCAAATAAGAGATGCAAAATTAAATAAGTTCTATGTTACAAATTAGTGCAAATCTAGTTGGTGGTATCATCCCAGCTGTGAACATATTTTCCCAATTTTTCAACTGTTGCCGTAACTGGTAAATACATATCTGTATTTGTTCACTGAACAAATTTTCATTAATTAGGGAAGGTTTAACCATAAGGGCTTTTTGTACTTTGACTATCAAAAACCCATTGCGCAGTACAGTGTGTCTGATTTCCACTCTCCTACAGCAAACAGATTCACAAACAACTGTTCTCAGAAAGTTATTCTGTACTGGGAAGTCAGCTGAATATGTAAATTATAAACTTACTGAAATCATTCTTACATAATGAATTCCAATCACTGTATTCCTTCCTGTTTGTTTTAACATTGGAGTGCCCTTTCTAAATCATACGTGGGAGATGTCGAGTTAGGTTAATGAGAGAACTTCAAGGAGAAGAGGACAATGAATTTCTTTATAGTACAACAGGCAATACCAAAACCTGGACCCAGATACATCTGATTAGTCAAAATTCAGATCCAGTTCATGTACTTGAAATCCATCTATGAGAAGAAACAATAAACTCTTCATATGTAACTAAAATATTTGGATAACAGACAACTACTATCAAAAATTAAACCCATCACAGTGAGTTGCAAATCCAGCCTTCTCCTCCATAGGTATGGAGGCTCCTCGGGCAGTTGAATCAGTTCAGTCCAGCTCTGTAAGAACTGGATCTAGTTTTGCATATCACATGAAAGTCATGAAGGTCAGGTCTGTGCAAGCTTCCCACCTGGCAGCACGCAGGGTCTGGGTGATCTGGGTAAGGATTCCAGCTATTGGAGTCCTCCCACCACCCCAATGAGCATCTGCATTGTGCCTGGCTGGTTACTGAGGGCAGGAACGGGGCAAAGGAAATGAGGAGACGATGGGCTGGAAAAAAAGAAAACACTAGTAAGCAAATATAATATATGAATTAACTCATATAGAACCCAACTAGCAGATTTTTTTCCTATGTGGCCTGTGTAGAGAGAGCAGAGGTCACATCACTAAAACAGACACATCTCCATCTGTGACAAATTTTGTACTGTTGTCTGCCTGTATGTATAGAGCTAAGTCAAAAGGAGGCTGTAAAGGGGTTGTTAAAGAATCCATGAAAGGGTTCAATGAAAGCATCTCAGGTATCCAGTTTCAAAGGAGATAAGATAAATCACTGGGTTATCAATTGGGGGGAGTCTCCTTCCAGGCTAAGATGTTTTGCTCTTCTCAAGGCTAAGACTGGGATCAAAGTTAACATAAAATCTCAGAGACACTAGCAAAGGGAAGGGGAGAAGGTTGTTATGGGGGAAAAACTGGTCCTGGGGGTGTGAGTGAAAAAGCCAACATGCGAGGTAATTTAAGCCATCTCTACCCTACACTGATATAACCCCATGGTTAACATGGTTAACAGCCTACAGTTTCAAAGGGGGTTTTCCCATCATTATAGGAACCTCACCTCTCCATGTTAGGTCAGTGGAAGTATTCCTCTGTCAAAATAGCTGCATCTGTTCACGGGTTTAGGTTAGAATAGCTGCAATGCACAGGAGTGTGGATTTTTCACACCCCTGAGTGATGTAGCTATGTCAGCCTATATTTTAAATGTAGACCAGAGGGTGCAAGCTGCAAGCAGTGTACCCCAACTCAGAGATGGGGAAAAAAGCCAAGCCTGTCTGAGCTGTGGATAGAGAGGTTGAGCTTAGGTAATAGTGTGAACAGGTTTCTTGTTTAAAATCCACTTCTTTAAATGAGGTGTGCTCTTTGACAAAATAAAACATGCTTTGTTTTGAAGAGGCTGTTTCTATCTCATTGCACATATGTTGTCCCAGGTGCTGGTGCCACGCCTATTGGGTCTGCTAAAGACTACAACTGGCAATCAGGAAGACGTAACCTAGAGATCCAGTTGGACAGTGGTTGTGAGATCCTCCCCCAAAGAAGAGTAGAGGTTTGGGCCTGCCACTTGAAAGGATTCCTAGAATCCTTGGGGTTGGCGTGCTGAAAAAGGATCTTAGCAGGGGCAACCTACCCAGGGATTGTCATGTCGGTCTATGAGATATGAGCTGGCTACAGAGCTTCCATGGGTACACACCAGCAAGGTACACACCAGCTGTGGTCATCAAAAGATACTTTAATGTTCTGCCAGGTATGGCTGAGGTTGGTTTAAATAAAGCATGTTACACACAGCACCACATAGTGAGTGAATATAATAAAGTTTAGCATTCCATTACAGTGACTGTCACACCATCTATACTCACTTCCTCGTCTTTCATCCAGTACAGGATCTGGCCCTATTTCTTTCTATGGAATCATCTCCATATATAAATAAATATATAGGATGGAATATATATGTTTCCATATATCCGAAAATTTAACAAGGGTAAAACTGTGACTAAGAACACAGTAGACCCAGATCTTCGAATGCTCAGTTTTCTGTTCACTCAACTTTCCAGCTCTGTGCCACACCCTGCAGTCTCTGTGCCAGCAGAAGGCTATGAAATAGGACTATCGATACAGATCTAACTTGTAAATGCCTCTGCATTATTTTGGGGGCAGGGGAAAACAAGAGGGGGAAGGAACATCTCTCTTTCACACACATGACAACATATTTTGGCTGTATGTATCTCTGGAGAGCAAAGGGAATAGGTGCCAGATAGGGACTGCCCAAAGGGGCACATCCAGGAAGGGAAGAGTTATAGACATGGTCCTACTCCCCTTTGCACCAGACAGCACTGGGATGAGAGCAACATGGGGGCATTTTCTGTACCTTTGCTACAGATGCAGCAAATATTGCTGCTCTCCATTTTATCCAGAAGCCATTGTACTTCCAGGAACCCTCATTTGAGCTGTTCTCTTCTTTTCGCTTCCACCACTTCTCCCTAGAGAGTACATATCCTGAAAGAGGCATACATCAACCATTAAAATATTAATCAGTACTAGATATCTCTTTCTGACCATGCTAATAAAAGATTCTTGGGAGCCAGTCCCAGACCAGCTTGCATGGTGCACGTACAAAGGGCGCACACACACACAGCAAGGAGACAGCACAGTCCGTATCCAGCACAACTTTCTACATACATCTTCACCATTCCTTCACCCCAAGATTGCAATCTGGCATGTAATTTAAGGTGTGATTTGTGTGGAGTGGGTGTGGCCACAGGAAAGCAGTGTCCATTAAATTGAAAGATAGTTACTCATGAACCCTTAGGCCTGATCTATGCTAGAAAGTTAGTTTGGCATAATTAGATCACTCAGGGGTGTGAAAAATCAGAATTCTTTCATCAACCTAGTGCTGTCTACACAGGAACTTAGGTCAAATTCTTCTGGCAGCCTAGCTGCTGCCTCTCAAGGAGCTAGATTACCAATACAGATGGGAGAACCACTCCTATCAGTGTAGGTAGCGTCTACACTGAAGCTCTACAGCAATGCAGCTGTACCACTTTAAGTGTAGACAAGCCCTTAGAAATAGAACAGTGTGAGCTAAAGAAACAAGTGCCATCTTGGAAATCAGCAGCTCCACCTCACTACAATCCAGACTGCTCTACCATGTGTGGCCTTTGGGGACATTGGAACAACAGTTAACAACTCACAGGTGTGTTGTGCTAATCAAGGGCATGATCGTTAAGGTCTTTCCATTCATTTTAATGGGGTTTAGATTGAGCCCCATTCATTAACATTTGTTAAGTGCTTTTGGCTGCTTAAATAGGAGAAAATACAGAAATATTAATTATTAGTATATACATCTCAGGTGGTTGGTAGTGAGTAAGAGAAGGAGTAGAACTACCACTTGCTTACTTTGTATGCAGTGTTATGGCTGTGTTGGTCCTAGGATATTAGAGAGACAAGGAGAGTGAGGTAATAGAAGTTGGTCCAGTAAAGGATATTAGCTTGCTTACTTGTTTATCATTGTGTTGCTATACACTGGTGTGTCTGTATTTTGGCCAGTACAAGATCTGGGTGTAATTTCACTAAAATACTAGAAACTTGCTTTTCAGTTAGATATCTATGTTCCTATCTTAGACAGCAAACCGTTCTTTTCCTCTGACGTTTTTTATACTAAGATCAGTGTTTAACAGTCAATGATCATCATTTTATTCTTTCAGTTCCATTAAGATTAAAAATGTTATCAAACAGCACAAGCATACACTTCATAGCACTACTATTTTCAGCCTAATTTACTTTTTTAATTAGAAAGCACCATAGTTAATCACAGCAATGGGCTAATTTCTGGTCACAATATAATCCTTAGCACTAATTTTGATAAAGATTTCTAATTATATTGCCAATGTGGCAGCTTAAAAAAACCCTGCAGTTATACATTTGTATTAATATGAACCAGGCATACTGTACCCAGAAAATAACATTTTTTCCTCTAATATTTTATACCATACAACTTTACTCAATACACTGAATTTTATATATTAAGCTTAAAAATTATACCTCCACATTAGGGTGTACTAGATGTAGTATAGTATCTATTTAAATATCATACCAAATATGTCTGCTATCTTGGGAACTATGTACAGTGCTTCCAGAAAGATGGGCTTTTGAAAGTAGCTATTCCCTCCCCCAACCCCATGTCTAAATTTTATCTCAATTTCTGAAGCAGGAATAATGATTTACAGTGTGTAATTTCAGACTGAACTCTGTATAACAATACCTAGATTTTATATTCCATTTTTTTAGCCAAAAGTGTTTTTACAAGGAGGTCAGTATCATGATCCCCATTTAATAGTTGGGGAAACTGATGCACAGAGAAAATGACTTGCCCACAGTCTGTGGTAGGGTCAGAATTTGAACCCAGGCCTCAGTCACAGTCTAGTGCTCTAGACACTTGTCCATAGTTCCTAAGGGCTTCTCTATATGGCAAGTTAATACATGGCAAGTTGGGGTGTGAATCTACGGTGTATTAACTAATTGTGTGAACTCTGCTACCATGCACTAGAAGTTCCATAGCACTTACTGCGCTTGTAGCAGTATCTACATGGGATTTTACTACCGTGGGCTTGCAACACAACTTCACACCCTAGCTTGCAGCGCACTAATATCACACGTAGACAAGCCCTGAGTGTCTTTAGCCTCCTTTTGCTCATCCTGATCTGTAAATTGAAATTCAGCTGAGCATCTATAAATTGGTAAATTGCCAATTTATCCCAAAAGTCCTCCTTGGAATCTGGATATGCCAGGAACACAAGTGAAAATATCCAGTGTTCACACTAAAATATTAACAACACTTGCCACTTTGTCCACAGATTGCAAAGTACTTTACAGAGATGGGTATAAGCCCTATTTTAAAAAGGGTAAATGAGGCACAGACAGGTTAACTGGACACACACGGTATAATTCCCAGCTCAAGGAGCCATACCCATGCTAGCACTGATTGAGCTAGCATGCTAAAAACAGAATGTAGCTGCGGCAGTGAGAGTGGTGGAAGGAGCTTGTTACCTCAAATATGGGCCTAGCATCTTGGACAACTAGGTAGTCGGAGTGGCTATCCCCTCCTGCTGCTGAGGCTACACTCAATTTTTAGCATGTGGTCTTGCTCAGAGCTAGCATAGGTATATCTCAATAAGCAGGGACTTAAATCCACAGCTCAAAGTATAGATATACCCACAGGGCTGTCCTTACCCATACGCAAAGTACGCAGCTGCTCCAGCCCCTGCTCCGGCTCTTCCCCAGGGCCCCCGCCCCAGCCCCACCTCTTCCCACCCCGCCCCCAACTCCCCTGAGGACTCCAGAAGCGGTCAGGCCTGCACTCACCAGTAAGTCGAGCGACCCGGCCCCAGCCTGCTCCACTCCCCTGCCCCCCAGCCGCACCACTGGTGAATGCTGGGGGGTGTTTCCCCCCTCCCCCCAAGCCTGGGAGTCAGGGGAGCAGAGCAGGCTGGGGTCGGGTCACTCCACTTCCTGCAGGAAGTGACCAGCCTCCCTCCCCCCCATCTCCCACAGAGGCCTGGGGCAACCCCCACCCCCACATACCCTGGGGTGGGGCCCCACACAGCACCCCCATGGAGGCCTGGGACCCCAAACTTCCCCCCTGTGGGGGGAGGGCTGCGTAGGGCACCAAAATAGCTAGGGATGGCCCTGCATACCCGTTGTGAGCTGGTGATGGTGTTCTGGTGGCCTGTCTATGAGTTCATCCCTCTAGATCACCGCTGCCTGTGAGGTTGATATATAAGTTGTGTGTGTTTAGCCAGTATTATACCTAGGTTTTAATTTCAGTATCCTGGATGTGTTTGACAGTATTATGCTTTCAATATACAATGGCTGTTTTCCAAAAACACACAAGTGGACATGGATTTCAGCATGTGATTCTAAAGGTAAGCAACTTCCCCACCAGCATGCAGGTTGAAAGCAGACCACATATAGCAAGTGTTAGTCTGGAGACCATTATGAACCATTCAGAAATGGCCTAGTTACACTGTAAGACAGACAAACCTTTAACTGCAGTGGTACTATAGCCCAATGCAATATTTTACTGTTTTAACAAAACCGGACACAGCATCAATAGTAGTTGTACAAGGGACAAAATTCTCTCCCCATGAATAGCAATGGCAAATGAAAGCTGAGAAATGCCTTGGGGTGGGGCTCATGGCCATTTTTTACTTTGTACTCTGATAAGAGAAATTGAAATTTACACCATTAAATAGAAAATATTTGAAAGCAGCATAAGCTGCAGATGAATTAAAACAGATGTGCTGAATACATTATTGCCAGAGAGAATTTTCACATGTTCATGTTTCTAAGAGAATCCATCTCTCCACCTCTCTCGTGTTATAACTGAGAACTGTAGAGAAAGGACCAGCAGAAGCCTGCCTGAATTTTTTAAAGTGGTACAAAATTACAAGTACAATACAGATGTGTCAGGCACTCCTGAATTTATTTGTTCTCAATTTAGTGTGTCTCTAATAATAAACCTCTCACATCCATAGAACAATCATATGAAATAACTTTCCAAGGCAAGTAAATAATCATTTAAGGTTTGTCACTTACTTCACCTCTGAAGCCTCACAAATATTATCCATTATTTTAAAATAGTCCTTCACTTTCCCTCCAGCTGCATGCACTTAAGAGCTGAAAGAATGAATTAATATTAACATTCATGTGAAAATAGACAACATTATGGTCATGTTTAACTTCCTTTTCAGAGCCCTTCTTCTCTCCCTGGCAAATTTTATTGCAATTTTATTGACAGATGCTTCTGAGGCATCAGAGTTGAAAAGTAAAATAAAAAAAACCCAACAACAACAACATGCTACGTTTCTTTAATAGATGCTATTTTCAAGTATTCTAATAATTAGAATATAGAACACATCTAAATGTAATATTTATTTCTTTACTAATGGAATATTTCTTATTAGAATGACAGATTCCCATTTTACATTTCCTCAGGCTTTTCCCAGTGGAATTTCAAATCCTTATTTCTAGACATTCTAACTTTAATCATGTTCATTTCTATTCTGTGATCAGAATATAAATGGCTTCTCTTCAATCCAGGCATATAAAGAACTACATTTTTCCTCTGCCTAGCTAGTCAAGCTTCTCATTCTGCCAATCCATCCCTCCTAGGATAACAATGGCTCAAGTTCATTGTAGAGATGGGGCTGTGGAATGGTTTATACAACGAACTGTTGTAAGCACTCCTGCAAGCATTCATGGACTTCCAAAATCTGGGTACCAGACACCCCATGTAAAGCAGACAGAGATTTGTCCTTTCACTCTGTTACCTTGTCACAATAAATCATCTTATATGGGTTTATCTTCTCCTTGGAGGTGTGGTTTACACTAGCTTTTCTGCATTTTCACTTGTGTTGAAATAGAATTTTAGGAGTACTTTTCTCCAGCTATTGGATGATCTCAATTATTTAAATGTCAGCTACCGCACATCCCTCTTCTTTAAATGTTGTAAGTCAGTTTAGCATTCCCTAAAGATAACAGATTTGCAGTTCTGAATATAGAAATCCTCTGGCTGTGCACAGAAGAGCTACAATGCTTGGAGCAGAGATTTTCCTTCGCTATCTTATCAAAGTACTTCAAACGCTAACCTGCAGGGGTCATATTTAAGTGTGATAACCAAGTTTCTATACCTACTCATTTTTTACCTCACTGTAGATGCTAACAAGGATAGCCAGGTTGTGATGGATATATGCATATGTCATCTAGAAACTAGAGTGATACCACCAGTCCTTCTCAGATTAGTGAGATAATTGTTATCAAATACTACTAACTTACGCACTGACCTGTTTGGGCCAGTGCTAGAGGTGAAAGCAAGGGTACTGGAATAGTTTGTATAGCGGGGGTGCTGAGAGAGATTGAACCAAACTGTAAACCTTGTATATGATGGAAACCACTTCAAGCCAGAGAGTGAGGCAACACACCCAGCAACCCTAGTTCCAGCACCTATGGGTGAAAGTCTCCATTTCCTTTTATTTTCCTGTTTTTCTTTTCACATGGCTGGGAAGTCTGACTGATGCTGGGCTTCAGCATAAGACATTTAGAGGCAGACTGAGCCCTTTAGTCCCATTGGTGAACAGATACTCCCAGGATTTCAAGTAGGAGCACTGGTGGAAATAAACTGGGTCACCTGTGTTAGTAAGGGATTCACTATCTAGTTACTCAGGAAGTGACGTACAGCAATGCTCCATTAACCTCATAAAACAAATGTACATTAGCATACTGTGTAGGCAGAGCTGTGAATTGCTCCATATTTGTAATATACATATATTTGACATTCTGAAAAAAGGAAGAGCAGAGGATGCTAAATTCTGCTCTCATCTACATTGGTGTGTATCTAGATTAAGTGCATTCAATTCTTTGTATTTACTACCAATTTACACTGGTATACAAAGCAGAATTAGCTCATAATATTGTGTGTTATGGGGTTGAAGGTTTCCAAGAACTGAGCCAATCAGTCCCACATTCCGCCCTTCTTTTTAGAGTGCCAAATGCAAAACTGAAGCAATTCAACAAGGTATGAAAGTACAGTCATATTTTGTAGACAAACTCAGTCTCTTTTGACATTGTTGAAGCAATATGTCCAATCCCTAAAATAGTCCATACTGCAGTGTGATGTATAGTCCTACACCATGCAATGGGAAATTTTGAGAACAGATGAATACTGTGTGCACTTTCACATGTCATCAGTACAAAGTTATTTAGCAGAATTCTTCCTGTAATTGCAAATACTGGGAATGTTCAGTGTTCAATGGTCCTCGAAAACTCAGACTTCCAATTGGTTGATAATGGGTTCTGTTACCAGTGTACAATGAGCCGTGTAATACTGCAGCACATGTGAGCATCTCCTGGAATTCTCAACCTCCACCAGAAGGTTTGAGGGGGGCGGGGGAATTCATGACAATATCTAAACTTTTGGATCGATGCATTTCACTTTTGCTGCATTGACATGTGGCACATGTCTACCAGTCCTAGACACAGAAGGTGAATGGATGTTTTAAATGCAAATGGAGCAAAAACAAAAAAGAATTTGCAGAGATAACCATCTCGAGGAATCTGGAATTAACCAATTATTTGGTGTCACCCTGGAAGAAACAGGTTAAGACTATCTGAAATGTCTTTCCCAGTTACAGAACTGCTGCCATCTAACCCATTTTCCTGAAATTCACCTGAATTGTCTAACCAATCAGCAGTATGCTCAAAAAGTTAAGTAAGAAAAAGGAATGAGTCTTCAAGTTTTAACAGCATATAACGGTGGATAACATGCTGTGGCAATTAAGACTTTCTTAACCAGAGTCTTTCTTTCTGCAGCACTAAAGAGGATTGCAGTCAGTATATCTGCTGCCTCAAGAAATAGTGCATCTACACAGCAGCTGGGAGGGTACTCCCCAGCACAGTCAGATAGAGACACAGGCTCTGCTCAAACTAGCATGGTTGAAATAGCAGTGTGGCCATAGCAGCCCAGATGGGCTGCTTGGCCTAAGCACCTGAGTACAAGCCTGCCCAATCTCCTGGGTATGTATTCCGATAGCTGGCCTGTGCTGCCATGGCCACGCTGCTATTTTTGGTGCACTAGATCAAGCAGAAATAGTGCATGTCTGTCCACCTACACTGGGAAGCACCCATATCCTTAGAGCGGTCAACAACTGTGTCCTCCTAAACTAGGGGTATGTCTACACTTAGACACTACTGCAGCTCAACTGCACCACTGTATTGCTTCAACGTAGACACTACCTACTCTGATGGCAGGTATTCACCTTTCAGCATAGGTAATCCACCTCCCTGAGAGGTGGTAGCTAGGTCAATGGAAGAATTCTATACAGGGGTTTGGATGGCATAAAGAAACTTTTCAAAACTGTGTTATACAATAAAAAAAAAAACCCTGCCTCTTACCTCATGCTACACGCTGGCTATGTAGTCTGCATTCTCCAAAAGGGACTTCTGGTATTTGTGACACAGAACAGAGTTCAAGACATTCAGCACTGATTGTTTGGAGAACACATTTTTTAGAAAAAAGGCAGATAGCCTTTAAGGAGGTGATATAATCTCAATTATTTCAGTAATCTAAAACTGAACTATGAACTAACTACCACAGTGTGTTTTTACCATCACTGAGCTGGAAAAGGACATGACTCCAATTGGGATAAACATCCCTCTTTAGCAAACCATAGGGGAAGGTTTTCAAAGGCACAAATGTCAGTTAGGTGCCTCACTTCCACTGAGAACTTGTGAGGACAACCCAGCTCCACTGTCTCTACATCCAAATATAAAGATGACAAAAATTTCTGAAAGTAATTTCTAAGCCAAAATTACTGTCACCTTCCTTTGATGGTCAAAGACAACTTGTCAATTTAAGGTTGAACATGGTACTTAGCACTTGGATAACAGCAAAAGATATTATATCTTCTTCCACCTGGTGGACTCTTGTATTACACCATGCATGTCAGTAATGAAGACAGATTCATGCTATTTATTTACTGACACTGACAAGTGTACCTGTATTTTATCATTAAGGTCTTGGTTTTCCACCGCATACAGCCCCAAGACAAAGCACTGTAATAGTTAAATAAAAACAAGTTTAGATAACATTGGTAGACTGGCTGAAATCAACAAAAGCCAGGAAGTTCTAGTCAATGCTGACAATCCATCCTTAACTCATTGCTGCCTGGAAAAAATATAGTAGAGAGAGAGTTTGTCTATACATAAGAGTTGTACCACTTTAACTACATAATTACAGTTAAAGCAGTATAACCCCATCTAGTGTGGACACAGTTACAGTGGTATACATGAGTTTTTGCTGATATTCCTCTTCCTTTAAGGGAAAAGAAGCTATAATTATATGGGCACAGAATTTTTATAACAAAATAACCCTGCTCACACTAGCTTTTTACTGGTACAACTATATCAATACAACAAAATCACCGTACTACCCAAAATAGCTAGACTGGTAAAATTTTAAGTGTAACCCAGGCCTTAGTTACACTGATGTAGGGACAACCTTAGGCCCTGATCATTACACATATGAGTAAAGTTACACATATGTTTTAGTGTTCACGGGAATATGAAATTCCTGGCCTATTAAACTAAGCTTTCGCATTATTTGCCTTGATGTATGTTGTTATTCTTTATTAAAGATCAGTTAAGGGCAAGATCATCTTTCTTACTGCAAGGTCAGCCTTCTTTGCTGGGATAAACACTTGCAGTATGTAAGTTTTTAGAGCTGACTGTGGCCTGTTTTTAAATGCATATTATTTATCCATTAATATAAGAGTCACTGCCAAGATGTTCAGAACCAAGTCTGAATTAGCTTTCAGCCTCCAACAATTCCTCCTCCACCCCGATTGCTGATCCCACTGAAAATTTTGCCAGCAGTATCAGCCTTACTAACCTTATACACTGGTCTTTGATGCTGTACTGTAGCAAACGGCTTCTTGAAGTCCAAGTAGATTATGTCTACTGCTTCACTCTGCTCAGTTGTCATTGTCATTTCCTTGAAGAAATTAATCAGATTTGTTCAGCGTGACCTCGATTTTAACTAGCTTTGAGCTATCTAAGTCCATACCTGTTCAAGTGTTCTCCTATTTTGTTCCTACTCAATGAGTCTGGAATGTCTTTGAGGTCTGAAGCTAAGCTTTGATCCCATTCTAAATAGGACTATCACACTAGCTCCACTCTATTCCCTGGCTTCTTGTCACCTCTTCCCAGCAGAGAGTTAAAAATCTGCTAATAGTTCTTTTATTTCATCTTTTAGTATGAACTGAGGCGAGGTGGCAAGTTGTATGGGCCTGTGGTGCCCAGGCTCCAGCTATATTCAGGGTCCAGGGCCTGGCTTCACCAATGTTTGGGGCCAGGTGTAAACGGGTCATACTCACCCCTGCCGCGCCTCCTGCTGGTTGGGCCCAGATTGTCCCGCAATTCTGCCCCGGGAGCGCCCTCAGCAGGCTGGTGACCCGCCTGTTCTCTGGCCCCGGCGTCCCTCCCTGGACCCGGTGCCCCCTTTCTATAACTGGGTCTCCCCCTCCCAGGGGAACCCCCACGCTACTATCCCCACTTGCCTCAGTAGTGGCTACTGACAGTCATGGTCTAGCCCCACACCCTGGGGCAGACTGCAGTATCAGCCCACTCATCACAGGCAAAGGGGGTTTGGACCTGCTGCCTTGTCCTACCCCTGGGTTGCCCTCTGCAACCCCCAGTACCTTTGGCCCACTGCTAGGCCGCAGCCTGGGGCTTTCCTGGCTAGAGCTTCCCTAGCTCCTCAGCCTGTCCCCCAGCCCTGCTTCCCTCAGGTATCTAGCCTCAGTCTCTAAGCAACCAGGCCCATCTCTCTCTGATGCAGAAAGAGACTCTGTCTGGGTGCTGGCTTCCCTGCCTCTTATAAGCCCTGTTCCTCAGTTTGGGGCGTGGCCCCCAGCTGCAGCCACTTTCCCCATCAGCCCAGCCTCCAGCTGCAGCTCTCAAGCCCTGCCCGGCTGCTTTCTAACCCCTTAAAACCCCGGAGCAGGGTCCACCCTGCTACACCAGGTCTCTCCCCCTGCCCTGCCTGCTGCCCCTTCGCACCTTCCCTCAGTGTCCCCCAGCCCCCACTTGCTGCCCCGCGTGCCTCCCCCATGTGCCAGAGCGTCCCTGCCTCTCCCCTGCAGCTCCATGCTGACTCTGCTCTGCTGGCTCCCGGCATCAACCACTGCCACAGGGTCCTAGTGACACCTGTCCACAAGAGGCAGGGCAGGCTTCCCTTACCCTGCCCTTCCGCCTTGGACCCTTCTGTTTTCCGAGAGGACCATCCACCCCCCACCCTCAGTGAGGCTACAGTGAGGGGTAGCAGCAAGGGAGGAGGCCACATGTGATGGCAGCTCCCTCCCCCCGCACCCACCACAGGGGAGGCAAGGTGGCTTCTTGGACCTGAGAGAGGCCATAGGAGCACATGCAGTGACAGTGGCGGGGGAGAGCGTGCTGTCGGGGGAAGAGGGAGGGGGCCCTCCCCCAGAGCTTGCTGCTGCCAGGGGGCAGAGAGCTGGGGGAAGTCCTCTCTGGCCCCAGCCCTGGGGAAGCCTGAGATGCACCCCAAACTCATCCCCAGCCCTGCCCCACCCCAGAGCCCTCACCCTCACTAAACCCAACCCTCTGCCCTAGCTCTGAGCCGCTCCCACACCCCAAGCCCCTCAGCCCCAGACAGAGCCCTCATCCCCCCACCCTAACCCTCTGCCCCAGCCTGGAGTCCCCTCCTGCATATGAACCCCTCGTCCCCAGCCCCACCCCACAGCCCTCACCCCAAACCCGTCATCCCCAGCCACACTCCAAACCCTCGTCCCCAGCCCCACCCCACAGCCCTCACCCCAAATCCGTCATCTCCAGCCACACTCCAAACCCTCGTCCCCAGCCCCATCCCACAGCCCTCACCCCAAACCTGTCATCCCCAGCCACACTCCAAACCCTCGTCCTCAGCCCCACCCCACAACCCTCACCCCTGCCCCCTCACTCCACCCTCTCCTACCTCCAAATTCCTCCCAGAGCCTGCACCCCTTGCCCCATCCCAGAGCTTGCACCCAAACTCTGCCCCAGAGCCTAGACTCCCACCCCCTTCTGCACCCCCACCCACTGCCCCAGCACAGAACCCTCTCCTGCACTCAAACTCCATCCCAGAGCCTGCACCCCAGACCTCCTCCCCGCATCCAAAGTCCCTCCCAGAGCCTTAGGCAGGTGGGGGGGCAGAGTTGTGGGGGAGGATGGGTTCTAGGCATCACCAAAATTTCTACAAAACTGCCACCCCTGAACTGAGGGATGAAGTTCTTTCTGCTTTGGAGATTCCTCAGTCATTCATCTATTTTTGGATGTTCTGATCAGTTTCAGTCTCTCCGCTCTTCCAATCCTTTGAGTTTGCTGCATCAATGTTCACTAGCAATCAGTAACACTCAAATATTCAGGGCTTCCATTTCTAAAAGTTACTTTTATTGTGGTTTTTGATTTCTCATTTCTTTTTTGCTTTATTTATGAAAACAATTTCTTTAAAAAAAAAGCCTTTTTAACTTGGGAAATCCTTCTTTCATTTTAAAGACTTATCTCATAATCCAGTGGTTCTCAACCTAAGATTTCCAAAGGGATCCACACCTCCATTTGAAATTTTGTAAGGGTCCACGAATGAAAAAGAGGTCAGAACCACTGGTCTAGTCACTTTCAGGCCATATTCTGAAAAGCTATTTAGGCACTTTACTCCCAATGGCCTCAATGGACATTAGATAGTGTAACAAGGTGGGGTTCCTTCACCCTGCAACTCCTTGCAGCAAACCATCATTGCATGCTCCCATAGCAAGTTGAACACCATGTGCTTTATTTACAGCATACTATACAAGTGCTTGTTCCCCCTGGCACAAAGCTTTGCCTTCTCCCAGGCACCAGGTGAGAGGAAGGAGAGACGTCTCCTCCCTGAGATCCTGAGCTTTACTCACTTGTTGGCTTGCCCCTCTAGCTTCCCCATCTCTCTTGTAACTGTCCTCAGCTTACAAGCTGAGGCACTTGTAATTGTTTGGTCACCTGCTGCTTAATCAAGTATCTCCTCAGTTTGTCCCACATGGGAATGTTTACAAACTGCACTGGGGTGAGTCAGCCCTAAGCTACTCACATGCTGTCACAGGTGCCTAAATATCTTTGAGGATCAGGGCCTGAAAGTTCCTGTACTAAGGTTAAAAAAAACAGGGAGTCTGGTGGCACCTTAAAGACTAACAGATTTATTTGGGCATAAGCTTTTGTAGGTAAGAAACCTCACTTCTTCAGATGCATGGATACTTGTACTAAGGTTGTATGTACTTGTTATACACAGAACTAGTGGTGATGCTTACAGTGAAGGTTGCCCAACACTTCCCATATAAACCATTGTTTTTAATTCTTTATACTTTTCAAAAATTTTAGCAATTCTGGCCTACATTTTCCATGCTTGGTCTCTGCCTCAAGCTGAATGGATTTTGTTGGACATTTTGAGCAAAAATGGCACAAGTATTTCCATGAATAAATTAGTGGGAAAAAATACGTATTTTTGCCAATGTTAACATTTTTCTAGTCTTGCTGTTTTTGTTGTTCTGCTCTACCACCTCCCTGGTTTGGAGTAGGAAGTTAAAATTTGCCAAGAGGATGGCCCCAAATATTAGAGAGATCTTTCACAATCCCACTGCAAATTTGGCTGAGTTATAAAATATCAACTATCGCAGCGTGTGCCTGTAGTAGAACCAGTTATACACTTGATCATTTTCTGAATGTTCCAACTGCGGTGGCCCAAACTTCTGGACCCCATTCAGTCTTCTGTATCATCAACACAAACATAGTCAAAACTCCACCTAAGACACTGACAGAACTGATCGTCAGTTAACCTCCCCTGGCTTCTCCTTTCCCCGTTCTATGGCAAAATGAAGATGCACTGAGCTGGGAGCCAAGAGGCCGTAATTTTCATCTTTTCCTCTGACTAGCGTAATAATCCCATGCAATTCAAATCTGTACTTAAGCATGGTCATATCCCTATCCTAGGTCAAAGACAAGTATAATTCTCCCAGTTTTACATATGGAGCAACTAGAAATATCAGAGGTTGTACAAGGTCACACATAGTGGAGCTTGGAGTAGAACCTGGTAGAACATCCACTCATCCACCTGACCATGCTGCCTCTCACAAAGAATAGGCCAAGCCTATGTGATTTTTGCAGCAATATCATTGGCTTGTAGCACTCCAGCCTTGGAAATATTTGTCAGACCAGTGTGGGGAGCTATGGAGCAACTGCTTTCCAGGACATGCTCCCTTGCAATCCTGTAGAAATATCATAGGAGAAGCCAGTGGAAAGTAATTCTACTTGAATTTCCCTGCTGCACTTGCATCCTCTTTGGAAAGAGGACTGTCCCCAAAATGTTCCACAATCTTCTGCACTAGCTGCAGGGAAAAAGGCAGGCTATTGCAAATGGCATAAAATGTTTGAGGGAAACAGAAAACCCTAAATTGCTCACTGCAGTCAATGAGGCAGATACAGGTGTAGACATTTCTTTGGTAGGGAATGCAGAGGCAGAAACTTCCCCTGAGAGGTGCTGAACACCTGACTGAATACCTGAAATTCCACATGATTTCAATGGGAGTTGCAGGTGATAACTGAGTGCTCAGCACTTCACAGAATATGGCCTGTGGTTTCCTTGCTACGGTTTACCTGTTTACTATGACACAGCTACTCTCCTCCTTATACTGGATGACCCCCTTCTAGCTAGACACTCTTTTGTCACATTCATCACTTAAGAAGTTTTACAGTTGAACCTTTCTCCTTAAATGCTGTGTTGGCAACTAGCCCTGAAAGTGTACAAACATGGTGCTCAGCAAAGTGGAATTCTAAACACCTGTAATCCTTTTCTGCAGCCCTCAGTAGCAAAGCAGGATATTATGCATCAAGAGCCAAACCCTCCTTGCCTCAGTCATGCAAGTAGTTCCACTGATGTTACTTGTAAAGCAAGCAGGCTTCCACTTTGGTATTGTATGTAAGATAACTCACTGTTCTCACTCAACTACAATACTTAGGTACAAGGGTTAAAGTGGCAACCTTGGCTGTGAAGTTCTCTCCCTTTGTTAGGTTAAAACTCACTTTAATTCTTATACTGTAGAATGGTTTTTGTGTGAATTCTATAATATATTGCAAGAATAGCTACAGGGGCAGAGAAAGTTGGGGCAAAAGCTATAGAGGATGTAATAGTTAGACAAGAATGTTAATTCTTACAGAGAACCTTGGAAGCTTGAATCAGTCTGTGCCACAGCGTTCAGGAGTTCAGCAATGCTCCATTCATTTGTGCAGCTAGTCTCACTATTATGAAGCCTTCTGAAAGCAATTCATTCATGGGAAGCTTTGCATACAGTTTCCCTCAGGAACAGAAATGAAACCTAGGAGATCTTAGGAAAGCAAAAGGAGCAGCAACAGAATCAAATAGGAAGGCATACAAAAATGAGCTCTTTTGTGATTTTACCTTTTCATTATCTTTGACATCTTTAAGAGTCTTAGCTGTGTTTCAGACTAGTGGCCTAAGGCAGTGAAACTGGGAGAGATAATTTTACTGCAATCCAACACACACACACACATACATACGTATAAATATTGAATTGACAAGGTTGTGTTGCTAATTTACACAAGAATTGCAGCAGCCCAAATAGCCTGTTGTATTTCGATGTAGACAATTGTATATGATCCTCATTATTGCAGAATTTAACTAGACAAGTGGATGATGAGCAAGAGATATGCAATCTGATATGCTATGGAGAAGTGAAATCAAAACTCAATCTGACCAGAATTTCACTGGAGAGAGCTTCTGAAGAAAACCAGCAACAGTATTTTTGATTAGTGGTGCTATTCACAGAATAGGTCTGAAATGACAACTATATTAATAATTATAATTTGATGATTCTCCTTGGGATTCTAAATTTGTCTGGGAGTCTCTAGATTTGTTTGGGAGTCTCTAGGTTTGTTTGTTGGTGGTTGATTTTAAACACCATTATTGAGAAATTAAAAGACAAAAAACAAACAAACAATGTTTTGTGCTCCCTCTGCTGGCTTTGAAGCAGTAGGTGACTCCAAAACATTATTCCCAAAGCTGTGCTGTGCTGTGCAGTGTTGCTGCATAATAAACAAAAATTTGGATGTTAAAAGCTGCTGATGTATAAAAGTTGAAATTGGTGTTAAACAATCAAACCAAAAAATAGCTAACTTAAACTGATCTCCATTCAAAATGCAGCAACTATCTACATATAGAACTTTGAGACAGGGCTGAGGGTACAGTTTTTGGAATGGGTTGGAATGGGGTCTTGCCTTGGGTCAATGGTTAAGTTAATTTACTTTATCATGTGTAGGTGTTAAGTTGCTGGGAATGAGATTTTCAAAGGATATGTCTGTGCTGCAGCTGGGAAGTGCAATTTCCAGCTTGGGAAGACATATATACACTAGCTTTGGTTGAGTTAGTGTGCTAAAAATAACAATGTAGCCATGGGGCATAGGCAGCAGAACAGGTTAGATACCCCAAGTACAATCCTGTCCAAGACCCTAGGTCCATACGAGGACAGCTAACCTACAGCTTACTTAAAGAAGTCAATAGGAGCTAGCTTAAGTATCTTTGAAAATACCATTGAGGTGGTTAGTCCAACTGGAGTGGTAAATGTAAATTATTATGGCAATGCCTAGAGCATTACATGGACCTTCCTTTATTAAATCTCAACAAACAAGAACTGTACAAAGGACATTAAAATGAAAATTAAAACTATACTTATTACTGTGTAATTTCAAATATACCGGTATGTGGTTTCTTGCTGTCAGTGTAGCTAGTGATTTGTTAGTGAAATGAAACTTAAATGAGGAGGTTATGTGTTGGTGTTCCATTTATCCTTTCTTACAAATGCACAGTGTTTGCTATCCCACACTGTATTCAGAGATACACATGTCACAAATAAGACAAATGGCACTTTTGCTGGTAGTTGCAGAAGTGAGAGAAAGGATGGGATCTGGACACTGAACTACACCACTTTGTCACCCCTGCAGATAACAGGTCACATTTTTAAAAAGAATTTCTTAAAATATTTTTGAGGAAGAAGTCTGAGAAGACATTGCAGGAGGGGATGCTAGATTTTACTCACCTTGGATAAAAAGTTAAAGGGAACAGTCAGCCATCTTAAGAACCATTATTTCTTATACAAACAGCAGTTAAATGTTTGCAATATGTTTTGGTCTGATTCTAGTTTAAATTAAGAGCTAGCATATGCATCTTAAGTAAAGACCATAGCAAGGAGATATGTAGAGTCCCCCTCTCCCTAGAATACCATCCCTCCACAGTACCAGAAACATTGTGCCTCCCAGAGAAATCTAGCTATGTGCATGGAAATAAATTGCTACCCTCCTTTAAAGGGTAGGGCTCATCTCCCTCCCCCACCACATGGTCAGTCAAATACTCCCCCATAAGATGGGGGAGTTGGAGACATGGCTTTGCTAACTCTCCATCCCTTTCTAGCATGATGCTACTCCTGGCAGGAAAGCTCATCTGTATCATTCCCTGAGCACATTCACAATTCTGGCTATCCCTTTTACGGGCAGCACAAGAGGATCCCTTTGTCCCTTCCCCCATGCATAGGTGTATTACAGTTAGCAACAATCTAGTCCTAAATCAGTATTAACTGCATTGGAGTCAACTGAATTACAACAGTGCAACACCAGTATGATGGGTTGGAGAATCTGGTTTGTTGGTTTTAGCACCTCTCACATGTTTGTGGGCTCTTACTTTAGCTTTTTTGGTTTTGCTATTTAAAACAGTTTTGCAAGAGTACAAAATGCCTTATACCATTCATCAAGAACTCTATAAAAAATGAAGAGAAGATGTGAGAAACTTCCGCTAGACATTTCATTATCTTTAAGAAACAGAACATGCTACCACAAAGAGGCATGATACATCACCATGGGAAGTTTCAAATAGCATATTTTATGGAAGGTGAATGTTTTGCATTACAGAAAAAAACAAAGGTTTAATTTTATTCCAATATTTCCTGCCATCCTACCAGCCTAAGGGTAGAGCCACCTCCAAATGCAGTATTTGGGTAACTAGAATGTCATAGAAATGATCACTACAGCAATAACTGCTTTTTGGTGAAGAGGGAACATTACAGGGAATCAAAACCAATTCTTTGGTTGTTGGAAATGCTAATTAGCTTTCCCTATATTTTGGGGGGTTTATTTTTTCTTAAGGAAATCCTCAAAACATAATTCATTCCATCTTTTTTAAAAATCTGGTTAGGAATAACATGAAAATTGAATTACATAAACCATTCACTTGGCTCAATTTTATTAGAGAAAATTGAGACTTGGGGAAATATTTTGAGCATAATTCTATGAAAATTAAATCCCCAACTCCATTTATTTTTAGTGGAACCTGTGTGCCTAATTCCTCTGGATGGGTCACATTGATAATGTAATCCTTCAAATTGGTGTGCTATTTCCCACTGTGGTAATAGCTAGATTATCCCAGAGTTAGACCTAAGCCTACAAGTTTGGATATATATTGACACATCTCAGAATTAGAGAGATCAGATCTGGCATTTCAGTTTGGGTCCATCCTTAGAACATACCAAATAGGTCTGAATTCTCATTTAAGGCTAGAGAAAAGGGTCCAGTATGTGCGCTATGCTTTTTTATCAACAGAAGATGTACTATTTGATACAATTTATAGAAAATACCCTCCTCATTTCTGAGATTCACCTGCTTTTCCCACAGCAAAATCCTGCACAAAGTAGTGTCCCAGGCTTCTGAGGGCACATCTTGAATTAATGCACTAAGAACCAACTTCTCTTCCCACTGTCCAGCCTGAGTGCTGGGTAGATGCGCAGCTGGGGAGAAAGGAATCTTCCCACCCAATGTGTGGAGCAGCTGTGGATCCATTCTGCAGAAGTTACTGAAGCCAATGCCTAAGTATCCACCCAAAGGGTGCACAACATGTTCTGCTTTTCTCTGCACAGTACCTTCCAATTGCCTTTTCCCTAGTCTGCCCCCTATATGATGCCTCATAGGAAGCATGTACACCTTATTCTTCCTCTCCATTCCTTTTCTGTTGCAAAGGTCATGAAGCAGGGACCTATATTTGACTCTAAGACTCAATGTCAAAGTAAATAAAATCAGGGTAAAATCAGGAATAGATTCTTAGTGGGGTGGGGGGAATGTCTTCCTGGCTACAAAATCCAGGACAGCATGGGCCACTTGGCAAGTGTGAAAGTTCAGCAGCTGTAGAAACAGACTGATAGCTGCATCGAAGTTCCCTACCTGCATGTGAAGCATCATTTGTCCATCTGCTGAACTATGTCCTTTAATTATAACACAAGGTTTTCTTTTTAAGTGTCTCATACTACTGTTTCTTTAGTAAACAATGACAGTAACTAAAACCTTTATGTCTCCTCCAGGCAAAGAGAGCACCCATAATAAAGTTGCAAAAAATATGGCCTAGACTTTAATTGGCTAGATTTGTACTTTTACAATACATGATGAAATGTTACTGATTGAAAAAAAGAGGTAGTAAATTCTTGTTAGTGCACAGAAAATTACTGCAGCACTTAGTTTTATATGCAATTCAAAGTGAAATGTTATTAATAAAAAGGCTTCTGATAGGAAAAGTTTATTTTAATATGGCATAATGTACCTTCTACTTTTTTTGAATAAGCAGAGATATTTCTGCTGAGCAGGAAATAACTATGGCTGGAGAGAAAGTTGAAAATTGGGATGGTAATGTTGGAGATATGGGTTTAAATCCAGAGCTCAGTAATATCAGAATTAACTGTTGCTCTCAAAGGAGGCTCACCAATAAGCAGAGAATTGGGGAGGAAGGGGTGTGGAAAGGAAGAAGGTTTATAATACTAATGTGACTATTTCATGCTTTAAAAAAATCACTTACTTTGTAGGTATTTTGGCTTAGTTTATCAAATATCTAATTATTCATATCATTTTCATAAATGGATAAAATGGAAAGGAACAAAAATTAAAATCTGAATCCATGGCAACTGGTGTCCAAAACAGAATAGCTTAATCTTTGATTTAGAGCCAGCCAGCAGGTTAACTGAGCAATTCCACCCTTTCAAAATGGATTTGGGATGCACTCCTAGTGGCATCTACATTGATTGTTACCATTCTGCTGGCCTAAACATTTTTTCCAATAACCTATACATTGAGAATATGATCTTGCACCTGAGATTTGTTCTTAGGTACACACACGTGCATAGGCCATGGTTAATCTTACAAATCACGCAGAGGTACATATATGTTGACATATAAAAACAGGATTGAACTAGAAGTTTTGGAGTCCTCAGAGCAATTTTCCTTCATTTGGAAACTTTTGAATCATGAGGAGAACTGAGCCTTTCAAGATATAGTCACATTCTGAGGTACCTTCTCTTTGAAAAAATATTTCTCTTGTCACGATCAAGATGATTTATACAACTGTAGACCTCACATTCTCCCACTGCTGTTTTTATAAGCCTGATATCTGCATTTCAGAGGAAGTGGCCTACAGGGTTTTTTGTTTGGTTGGTTGGTTAGGTTTATATAGAGTAATTCAGGTGAGGAAGGTTTAGAATTGAAGTATCCAGAGAATATTGGTAACTGTACTCTGTGGGTTGTAAAATAATAATAATAAAAATATTGAAAATTGTACAGCCCAGAAGAACTGGTGGGTTCATTATAACAATTAGGACATTTTTTATAATACCACTTCCCTTGTGCCTCCCTCTGAAGGATATCTAAGTGCTTTACAAGTATTAATAAATTAGTGTGCTGAATACACTTCTTCTAAGGCACTTAGTACATCCTGGTGAAGTAAATGGATCTTCCTTTTTGTTTTGCAGAACATTGTTATACACTCCAGATTGGTCTCTGCTCTTATTTACCACAGCAGAAGTCAAACCACCCCATAACCAAATTTTGCTCTTCCTTACATTGGTGTAAAGCTGGAGTAACCCCATTAGCCCAGAGTCACTTCAAACTCTATGCACTCAACCATAGTAAAAACAGAGTTTGGCCAAGTTGTCTGATCATTCTCTGGTGCACCTGCATAACTTCACTCTCTCTCCATTTGTTTGGGAGGCAGTTGCATGTCTCTTCCTCTTACCTAATGCTTTAGTTAGTTGCATTGCTGGTAATAAACAAAACTCTTTCCCTTCAAGTCAGTACTTAGTAACAACCTATGGTGGGAGACCCATTATTTTAAGGGTTTCGGAAGCACTGTTCAAAGAATGTTAGAAGACGACATCTTTTTGTAGCTTGACCCTTTTCTCCAGCAGAGACTGGACTCCTGTTGGAATATATAGTCCCACTTCCAGCCAGACACAATTTGACCCATAACATGAAGTCCTGTGAATCAGGACATTTAATAAATCATAAGTGACTATTTGGCTATATCTGCCTCATTTTCAAGTACCATGAATTCCTCCTAAATGGACATAGATTGTCATGTTAAAAAGATTGCTTTCTTCTTTGGTACTTTATTACAGCAGATCATGAGACCCCCTCGTAATCAGATTCTTCCTGGAAAAAGAACAGTTTATTGAGTTATGTTTGCTATTCACTGTGGGGCACTTATACCATTTCATTTAGACTGTATTCACTCTGAGGAATTAAGCCAGTATATTTGTGTTTCGACCCTGATAATTCATTTCATTGCCAGATGTTAAAAGGATATAGGAAATAAACACTTGAAAGAAGACAGAAGCTATGTGTATCTGGTTTACTTTACCGCTGCTAAGATCTTCCTTATCCACATATCAGAAGCTTGTAAAACACATTGTCTAAGCTTCTGAGAAATAACTTTCAATGTACCTAAGTATTTTTCTAAGATTCCAGTTATTTCTGGACAGTTGACAGCTCTAGTTTTTTTGTAGTTAAGGAACAAACAAAGCAGCCTCAAGCAACATCATTTTTTTAGACAAATTACCTTTCTAGAACTCCAAAGAAGTAATCTCAATCAGACACCAGATGATCTATTGTCCTCTCATCCATGTGCGCCACTTCCATTACTGCAAATCAAGAGAATACACCTCCTGGTATTTTAATCAAAAGCACCTCAAAGCTGGCCCTGTGTAGAATAGAGGGATGTTTTACATAGGTGAAAATACAATACATGAAAAGAAAGATTGGTAATGTACATGTTACTGAAAGAAAATAACCATGTATTAGCTTAGGTGCTGATTTTAACCAGTGTTATGCTAATGTAACTCCAGCCCACTGAATTCAATGCAGTTACTCCTCCTGACTTACACCAGCATTAGCTTAGAATCAGGACTTAAGTCTATAATGTCAGCATTAGAATACACAGAGTGATTACAGTTGTAGCACCAGATTTCATTGTGGAGAGTTTATTAATTAACTGGAAAAGCCATCCAGGTAATTGGGAGCATCAAATTAGGGATATCAGACACTCACCAAAGATAGCCTTATATGTACAACTTTGATTTAAAACCTCCTAGTCTCTTTATATCTGCAGAATTCCAACAGCTGTAAAATATGAACACCCTAGCCCAGCAATACAGTAGACATAACTATTTGTAATAATAGTGGTTTTGTATTGAAAATACCAGTTATTTCATCTCACAAGCCCCAGATTTTCTTCATGTTTATCCATACAGCTGCTTCACGATCCCCTGTAAGGGTGAGATAATCAGAACCTCAACAGCACATCACACGAAATTGCATTGCAACACACCAGAAAAAAAATTGAGTAAACCTAACAATTACCGTGAGAAAACATTCCCTGGAAAATAAGACTATCACTTTCTGTATTTCCCTGTTTTCCCACCTTGGTCCTGATGGTCTATTACAACAGCTAGCTGAAAAAAATCTATTTCCTTTCTTTTTGTTTATGAAGCGAACAAAGCATATTCACTTCCCGTAGACTGACACTTGTTCTCAATTCCCTCTCCATGCACAGGTTGGTTTTTTTTGGTCCAGAGCCAGAGAAAACACTTACTATTAAGTTCATTTCTTAAAATATTTTCACATTCTTTTCCAGGATATTAAAAGAACCCAAAACAAAACACTGAGTAGTGTTCTATTAATACTATAGGTTCCTTGTTCCTGGTAGGATTGGAAGATGTCTGTGAATAAATCAAAATATAGGCTCTTTTACCTAGCCTTACGACTTGAATAAATTATTTTGCTCTATACAACTGTACATGAAGTGCACGGTGCATTACTTTTAGGTAACAACAGCACTCACAACCCTTTTTACCCTCTTGTTCTAGTGCGTCATTTGAGAAGGCATAAGAGAGGGTATGTCTCCACTGGAGCTGGAGGTATAATTTCCAGCTAGAGTAGATGTTCCCAGACTAGTGCTGATTGACCTTGTGAGTTAAAAAAGAAGTAAATAAAATAGGAGTGTAGCTGTGGTGGCACAAAGAGCAGGATGGGTTAGCCACCCCACATACAATCCCATTCAACATCCAAGGCATGTAATTGAGGGAGCTAGACTGTCCTGCTGTACATGTCCCACAGCTACACTTCTATTTTAGTGCACTAGCTTGTTCAAACACAGACTGGGTATTTCTACCCAAACTGGAAATTACACCTCTAGCTCCACTGTAGACATATCTTTAGGGTCAGATCTAAAGATTAGTGTAACCATCCTCTAAATTGCCTTTAGCCTCATACCTATTGATACAACCTAATCTATGCTGGGTTGTATCTTTCAGGTTTGGGTATATCTGTTACAAAAATGATACCCTGCTTTGGTAATATTGTTGCCTCTTGGCCTGAGTGGTTAGTCATTGTTCAGGGTCTTGCCAGGCTGTTTCCAGTAGATGGGAAAAATTGATTATATAAGTCAGGTGTTTCTTTGGAGCTTCAATGTTTATTAAACAAAAAAAAAAAACTTACTTCCCTGAACATAGCAGGAACAAACAACAGTAGACAGTTTCTCTGCTCACAATTTCCAAGTCTGCTTTTCCAGATAGTCCTATGCCCCAAGGAGCTGTCTCTCTACTCCCTTTCAGGAGTATCCCCATGAATGCTTCTCTCATTGTCTGCTGTTTGTCTCTCAGCTTTCTGATTGCGTTCTGCTTTTGACACACCAACACACCAGCAGCAACCAATCAGTGTCCTAGCCTCTACATTTGCAATCAATCCCCCTAGAAACTCCCCTGGCTCATGTGACTTAGCATCTGCTCAGGATTTGTCATACTGGCCAGTGCCTTGGGAGGTGGCTTCTGTTATTTCAACTATCAATACATAAAGGGACATTTAATTGCTCCTTCACTTAGCCTGAAATAAAGGATGCTTGGTACACCATCAACTTTACCCAACTTTATCAGGGATTGATGGCAGCCAGTAACACCATCCAGCATAACAATATCATATTTGTGAAAGATACAAATCATTCATTATATTGCTTTAGCCTTTCCCCCCCAGTAATCTGTATTTAAGTTGGCTAGCCATGCTAACTAAGTATGGTTTAGAATAAAAATATCTGCTGCTTATAGTCACTAAATTTTACAGATGTAACCCGTCTCAACAAAACAGCACTTTCCTCCCATCTGAACATAAAATATTCGGCAAGTATTTATTAAACGAGTTATCTAAATACAAATAGCTGGGATTATCTTGTCACCACTTCATAGAAAGTAGGAGAAAAAATAAAGACACTAAGAAGAAAGAGAAATTAAATTCCTAACTCTATAGAGTGTTCTCTAATTACTCTTTCAGGCCAACAATTGGTACATAAAATTGCCAGTAGGTTGTAAAAGTACTCATCAATGACAAATGACAAACCAAATTCTCTTCTCCATTACACTGGTGTAAACCTGCAATAATTCTGTTGCCTTCATTAGAGAGTTTCTACTCATCATACAGTCTTAAAAGTGAGCAATAGTGCACTTTTCATAGCTTTTCAGTCTCTTTTCATAGCTTTGCTTTGGGGATCTTCCACTGAAGTGAAAAATATATAAGAACCTATAGATTCACCAATTTCTTCATTTTCTCAATTGCTAAATTATCAAATATATTTCATCCAATATAAGTGCTGTTACTGTTGTGTTTTATATCAATAATTGTGCCTTCTTGTAATTATATTCCATCTTTTAATCAAGAAAATGGTACCTTGAGTAATAAAAATTAACTTTATATGTTTTGTTTGCTGTTGAAAGAAATAAAGAATTATTTCATTGATTGATCCAAAGGAAAGAAATCTTCTATAGCTCTAAAAAGGCCCATCATTGGCATAATTTCCACTGATTTTTTTATTCTTCATCATATACAGCTAGTAAGCAAAATGCAGGACACGCATTGTATTGAAGAATGCAGTGTGGAAAGTAAACTCTTCTGTTGTATGTCAGTGGTGAGGATGATTGGATATTCTACAGTGATAATAGTGTTGTCAACTAAGTTAGCAAGTTTTTAATGTAGAGCCTTACAAATAGATAGATGGGGAGAGTTTCAAGTGTGCCCAAGGGATTTAGGAGAATAAATCAGTGGGATTTGTGCTCCTAATCTCTTAAGTGATTTTGAAAATCTCCCTCAAATTTTAAAGGATGCAAAAATTAAGAGTTAATTTTGATAAAGTGTCCTAGTTTAAAGTCTAGTCTGCCACAGAAAAAAGTATGCTGATACAGCTATACCAACAAACCATCTGGTATAGTCACAACTTCTATGGAGAAAAATGAGCTTTTGATAGTATAGCTGATACTAGTTCCTTGAACAAAAAAAGCTATGCTAATAAATGTCCTTTCCCCCACCATAACTGCCCACTAGGGCTTCTGCCAGTATAATAGTGTCATTAAAAAAATTATACCCCTAACACTGCTATACCAGCCAAAATGTCTAAGTGTAGACCGGATGAAAGATTGGTATTGAGAGCTCATTTTTAGTGGACCTCGCAGCAACTTTTCAAAACTGAGCATCATTACAGAGTGGCTTTTGTGTGTTATCACTGGTGGATATTAAACACAGCAGAAATCCTGAAGGATATATCCTGTCTTTCGTTATTAATGTATATATGAGGTTTCTTGCTGAGATAAATTCAAAACATGGGGTCGAGACCAGCTGCTGGGGAGGTTTCCTCAGTGAGACAATATTCACTCTTCTTTAGCATCCTGCTCATTAAGAAACAGTGATTCAGGTTAAGAGCCCTGATGTGATACATGATCATACCCTTGGCAGGGCAAGCCACATGTTGCGACATGCTATCTTTTTTTTTCTAGTTGTGTAACGTGCAAACTGCACCTTTTATTTATCCCATTCTTACATCATAACAATACATGTGCTGGTGACCCTGAGGTAAAATTATTGTTATTTCTCCGTTTGCTACTGTGTAAATATCCTGACATTCCTTCCCATGGAGGTGGTTGTCTAAACAGCCAGGTTAGTCATAGGAGCAGAAACCAGCATTGCTACATTAGTCATAGGAGCAGAAACCAGCATTGCTATATTTGTGACACGTGTAAAGATAAGATAGGAAATGACTTGTAACCTTCAGTTGTGACTATAACACTGCACAGATAAGGATTCACAAGGTAATTCCATCTAGTCCTCATCAACAGAAAACATGACAGGTAAATATCAGGGATTGAAGATGGGCTGTTTAAATGGCGAAAGCTTCAGAGTGCAGCTGAGGGTGCAAACCAATAATGTATCCAAAAACCAAGAGAAGAAGTTGAGTTTGCTACTTCTGTCAAGGTTTTCCCCTCTCCTCTTCCCCTTCTGAATGGCTCATGCCAGAGCTGCAAATTAGTAATTTAAAAATCACTAAGTACAGTTCACTTTTTCCTCAGCTCACTGTACTAACCCAAATAGAATGTTCCAGAGCTAAACATTTTCCCCTCACAATTTGCACGTTTCAGCTTTATGATCCCTCCTAGTGAAGGATGCTTCAATTTGACACTTGCAAAAAGTTCCATTTACAATAGAAAACCATCCACTTGCTCTTTGGATACGTTTGCACTACCTGCTATGTTTCTGGGCCTTTAATTTATTGTAACATACTTCACCAGACTGCTTTCACATGAAAACATGTTTTTTGCCACAACATCTTTTAGATTAAAGGCAGCTGTGATTCAGAGTCAAAATAGCCCTCCCTTCCTTCCTTGTGTGGTTTGTATATATGTACAATCTATAATAAATTTGCTAATTTGGTTTAATCCAGACTCTACATACTCAGCTAGAATGCTTTGATTTCCAAACTTGAAAAACCTCTTCAGATCTGTTCCCCTGCTGTCATAGTTTCCTTTGGTTACCTCCTGAAGAAAACCTCTCTGAGATTTAAAACATTTTACAGTGTGCTTTGCAATGCCTAATTCTTCATTTTATTTCCAATAATATAATGCATTTGAGTGCTCTGCAGTGTTTTGATAAGATTCCATGGGGGTTTATCCTTTTCCAGCTCCACTAAAATGTTCAGAGAATGAAACACTGGGGGCTGAAATAGATGGCCTGCTGACCATTTGTACCCAAAAAGATTAGACTGTATGGATCAAGACTGTTCTACAAACATGTTTTCTGAAAGAAAGATCCCTACAGTGCTCCCTCATTAACTTCTAACCACTCCAGATTGAGCAACTGGGCAGGGGATTCAGTTCGTTGATATGACCGAAAAATACTTAAGACATAACATAACACACAGCCACAGGTATCACAAGGAGCAGAGTCTGTTGATTGGTGTTCACACTATTAATTAGGCTAGTTTTAACAGATTTATTTAAAGACATTTCTAGCTTTCTAGGTGAGTAAAACAGGAAAAAAGAAATAAAAGTGACATGAAGGAAAACTATTCAGACTAAGTTTCCTTTGGTTTCACCAAAAGGAGGCACAGAACTGCTGTAATAAGCACCGAACAAAGAGAATTAAAAGGATTATTTTAAATGCATGCTGAAAATAAAACTGAGCTATGACATTTCAGCCTCCAGGAATTTGCTGTCAAGGAAAAGTTATAATTAGTGAGGTTTGCCATATGTGCTGTATTAATGACAATTGCTAAACTGGAGGATATACAGTCAGGTCAGAAGGTGCTTTAAAAGCCACCCCAAGAACAAAAAACACTTTCTGGAGGCTTTTCAAAATTCCAAAGTGCATTTTTTGATTATCATAGTTTTGTGACAAGCTCTGGAACTGGTTGAAAAACCTGAAATATTTTGTCAAAGTTTTATTTAATCAAAAATTGACTTTGATGAAACAATCAAAAACTTGAGATTCAAAAAATGTCAACCATCTCTAATTATATATTTAGCATTTGAGGATGATGAATTAGCACTCTGCCTTGGACTCCCTCCTGATTATTAGGAGTTGGGAACCATGATTCAAGTCTTCGCAAAGGTAATTTTCCCTGGTTTTCAATGAGAACCTCCTTCATTTCATTCTACAGGAGAAATCCTGGCCATACTGATGTCAGGAGCAAAATTCCCAGTGATTTCAAAGGGGCCAGGTTTTCACCAGACTTTATATTATAAGAGGTAATGATCTTCATATGGGGAATAAATAGGCAAACTTACAGATGTTAATACAAACTTTAAAAGCATAAACTCAGTTAGGAGAGCTCAGTAATTTCCTATATTTTATTTATTTATATTGAATGTAGTTGCTACCTATTGCATAGGTGACCTAGTTATTTTATCGAACGGGAAAAAATATAAATCATAATAGTAAAGTGCTATTTTTCTGGTTTACCTCACTAGTGTTAAATTTATATGTATTGCCTAACCCCTTGAGTGAGAAGCATTTATTGTAACTTGAAGACATGAGAGTTTGCTTCTTGTGGAATAATACTAATACTACTACTGAGTAGGAGCCATTTATACTTCAGAAGACTATAGTGGTACAAATCAAATTTTGTTTGACACCTTGATTGTTCCTGGAGGCTACAAATCTGATGGCATTTGATTGGAACCACATCAATCGAAATTGTTGAGGGTTGTGCTTGGGAGAACAGGTTGAATATGGCAATTTCAAGCATTTCTAGGACATGGCAGGGAATAAATACACTTTGCGAACCTTGACAGGTGCTTCAAAGAGATAACTGTAATTACTTCAGTCTCAAGCACTCTTCACATATGAAAGAAAATTTGGTCATTCATTGGCATCATGACAAATTGTCAGCTCTTTTGCACTATTTTCAGGGAGTCCAGTGTTCAGGAACAGCCTAGGCTTTTCACTCATTGTGCCAGTGGAGAGACTTCATGTGAGAATCAAAGTTTAGAAGGATGGTGCAATGTCTTGTTAAGAGCTGACGGCTTACACAGGAACTGATCCCTCAAGATGATAAAGCATCTTCAGCTCCCACTGCAGTCAATAGGTGCTGAGGCTGTTTAGCCCAACAATGAAGGAGCTCAGCAGACATATCACATGAATAGACTCTTATAGATATAAAAATTACAGCTTCAAAGATTCATACGTTCAACTAACAGTCATGGTGCATCAGGGTCAATTGAAGGGTATCAAGAAGAGGCTCAGATCCTGCATTGCAAGGAGCTATGCTCAGTGCAATTTAGGATACAGGACTAAGCTATATAGAGGTAGTAGCAGTATTAAAATCACTGTAGCAGCTCTATGTCACCCATGAATCCTTGTAAGCAGGCAGAATCTGAAATTATCTAGTTAAGCCTGCTTTTGGGCTGGACTGATTTGGAGGAGTCAGGGAGAGTGGCAGCTGAGCTACACTAGGGTCATAGCGGGAGGAGAGAAGAGGAATGTTTATCTCAAACCAAGGAAATTCCAAGTACAGCACTTTTGTCTAAGGCTCTCCTCCCACACATAATGAATAATCTTAAAAGAAATAAAGGGAAATAAACCATAGCATGATTTACTATCACTAAGCTGAATTGCTTCTTTGGGTACTTCACCTTGTTAATTATCCCTATCTTTGAAACAGTCCAGACTGACTTCTTATGTCCAGGTATATTAACACATTACTACCAGAAGTAACCCTTTCCTGCATGTGTCCTCCAAAAATTTTAGTATATCAGGTTTGTATAAGAAAAAAAATCCCAACTTAAAGCTCCTGCTTTTCAAAAATAAATTCACTGAGAACATCTTGCTTCATAGTGTAACAAGCAAACACTCATGAACTTCTTGTTGTTAAGCAAATAAACAAATCTGAATTTGATGCTCTGATGCCAACCTTCCTTTCCATCATTTTATACTAGTATACCTCCACTGATTTCATTGAGTGATTCTTGTCTTACACCAATGTGAGACCAGAATCAGACCCTAACTCTCATTTCAATGTTTGTTTATGCATTTTTTTCTTAATTTAAAAGTGACTATTAAAATGGCCTTGTGTAGCTTTGTATCTATTTTCTCTCTCTCTCTCTCTGTCTCTCAATTACTTCCATATAAAGTTTTTAAGGCAAAATAACAACATTCCTCCCTCATGTTCAGCTTGACATGGGATCTGAGAGTTAATCTGTATTCTATCAGTATGGTTTGTATAACCACCGTTAACGGGACTCAGCTGACAATCTGACCGCCAATGCACAAAGCAGAAAAGAGTCCATCAGGTAGTAGTAAAAATCTACTATTTTTTGTGAAAAATGTGGGTAGACTTGAGAAAACAAGAAGCATCAAGTGTTAAGACGAAGAAGAAGAAGAAAGTGAATAAATCATAATGCAAACCCAAACATTAATTGCGAGTCCAAATGCCCAAAAATTTATTTTTCAAATGGGGGATTTGGGGCCTTCTGATATTTTGAGACTTTAGAGGGAAGCTACCCACCCCCACTTTATATATGTGATTGTTTCAAGTTCAAAATTAAACCATACTCAAAAATGCAAGCCTCCCAGCTGACTTGGAGGGTATGCTGCTACACTATCCTGGTATGTGGGGAGCTGCAATTTAATCCCTCTCTATCTACCTCCTTCATTGCTGACCTGTTTCCTTCCCTCACAGTCTCCTTACCTCCATCACTCAATCTCTTTCCCTATTCATATTCTCCTTCACACTCCCCCAAAGCCATCTGTCTTTATATTTTTCCTCTTTCCTCTCACAGTCTCCTCCTGATCCCCATATATTCCTGTCTCCCTTCAGCAAACCATACTATTCCCTTTTCTATTCTACTTCATCTCCCAACAGTCCCTTGCAATTCCCCTTATTCTCTCTGCTGCTTCTCATGTTTCTTGTCCTTAGTCTTACTCCAGCACTACATCTCCTCCCTGCGCTCCACATTCCCTTATACACCCATTTTAATCTCCCTGTTCCTGCCCACATCCTTCTAATTCCTGAAGGTTTCCTATCCAGTTTACTAAAACAGAGTTCAAGAGTTCTTTTCTGAGAGCAGTCTGATTTCAGTCATGTTGAAAACAATAGGAGATGGTGACAACCTTTGCGAGCGGCAACCTCGCTTTCACAGGCAAAGGAGCAAGCAGATAGTGGCCATCTTGACAGAGGGCAGATTTGTACTTCTAGAAGTAATGGGAGATTGTAGTGAGCCGGTGTGGCTCCCCTCTTGCCCAGAGGAGGGAGAGCCCAGCCGGAGACCAGAGTGGGCGGAGCCACGGAGCGCTGGGCCCGCCCCTCAAAGGGTCAGGCGGTGACCCGGAACTATAAAAGCCGGCCCTCAGAGCTCAGTCAGAGGCCAGCCAGCCGAGAGAGTGGACGTCCCTCAGGGAGCTCGAGACTGGGAGGCCCCTGCAACCCAGACAAGCCACTCAGACTGGCCTGAGCTTCCCCGCGCCCGCTACTTGGAGGAGCCGCCGGAGCTTCCCCTCGCCCGCTACTTGGAGGAGCCGCCGGAGCTTCCCCGCGCCTGCTGCTACCCGGAGGAGCCGCCGGAGCTTCCCCGCGCCTGCTGCTACCCGGAGGAGCCGCCGGAGCTTCCCCGCGCCTGCTGCTACCCGGAGGAGCCGCCGGAGCTTCCCCGCGCCTGCTGCTACCCGGAGGAGCCGCCGGAGCTTCCCCGCGCCTGCTACCCAGAGGAGCCGCCGGAGCTCCCCCATGCCTGCTGCTACCCAGAGGAGCCGCCGGAGCTCCCCCGTGCCTCCTGCTACCCGGAGGAGCCGCCGGAGCTTCCCCGCGCCTGCTGCTACCCGGAGGAGCCGCCGGAGCTTCCCCGCGCCTGCTGCTACCCGGAGGAGCCGCCGGAGCTTCCCCGCGCCTGCTGCTACCCGGAGGAGCTGCCGGAGCTACCCTGGCCCGACTACCCCGAGGAACTGCCGGACCTGCCACCCAGCCCGGGCCGTGACAAGCCCATGTTCGTGGACCCTCCAGAGGCCGACGTTAGGACCCAGGTAGGCCCCGAGGGGGAGTACGGAAGTAGCCCGGGGGCAGCTGACCCCAGTCAGGCTGAGGCTGTACCGGAACCCATGTCAGTGTGTTGCGGTCAGGATCCCCACTGACTGACCAGCGGAGTAATAGTCGCTGCTAGGGCCCCGGGCTGGGAGGCAGTGGAGTGGGAGGGCCTGCGTCCCCCCTGCCACCCCACTCCGGGGTGGCAGACTCCCCCTCTCCCTGGCCTGAAGAGACCACTACCTTAACTGTTATTGTTGCTCAGCCCTGAACCAAAGGTCTGAGCTTCCTGACTCTGTGGTTGCTGTCCCGCCCTGACCTAGGGCCGGGCTCATAGCTCTTGTTACAGCTCAGCCCTGCTGAAGGGTCTGAGCCCCTCGCCCAACAGGGCAGGCGACTGCCGCAAGGACTGCAGAGGGGGACCCCGGCCGGACTATTTCCCCGGAGTCCCCAGTGTGTAGCGAGCCGGCGTGGCTCCCCTCCACCCCGGAGAGGGTCAAGCCCTGGTGAACACTTCTACAGAGATGGTCACTATTCTGACTAAGGGCAAATTAACAAGTCTGATAGAACAGATCATGAGAAACACACAAACCAATCAACCCTATATTAATAGAGCTATGAGAATTAGCAATTCTGATAGTGAGAAACTTAGAAAAAAGAGGATAAATTTTAACTATTTGTTATTTAATTTTCTCTATTGTATTATTCACCAAAGTTATTTAGATATTTAGTCTATTGATTGTTTGAGACAGCCTATTGTAAGCATTCAGTACTCAAAATTTTAGTAACCTTTGTTAGTTTTGAATGAACGCAAGTCAGATAGTATTGTTTCTGTTCTCTTATTAGATGAACATAACATTAAGAGGTATATTGTGCAAATACTCATCATTATGGGTTCACACTTTGGTAATGAATTTATAGAAATAGGGAATATTTTCAGAAAGCAATGAACTCATTCACTAGAATATACATGACCGATGACATTTTCTCTGGCAAAAGAGGAAGCATGGTTTTGTGTTAAAACACTGGGCTGGGAAGCAAGGGATCTGGTTTCAGTTCCCAGCTCTAAAATAAACATTGTGAGATCTTGGGCAAGTTGCTTAATTTCTCTATGCCTCAATTTTCCATCTGTAAAGTAGGAAACATCCATTTGTTTGTCTTTTCTATTTAGATTGTAAATGCTTTAGAGCAAGGACTACATTCATGTTTTTGTACAATGCTTAGCACCATGGGACACTGATCTTTGAACCTCCAGGAAATACAGTAACACAATTAATAGTGCTGTGGGATCACATGAGGCTTTATACACCAAGATTTTGAGGATGGTGAAGCAGTTCATATATGTAGGAGAGCAAAAGAATGCATCTATGCCTACATTTGTGGGATTCAAGGGTGTGTGTCTTCACAACCTCCTTGTGCATCCATTCAGGTGCCATGGCTCAGTGGGTTGGCTCGTTTGCCTAGGATGGCAACTCTTTATCTGCCCTTTCTGAGCAAACTATATTAAACATCCAAGATATGCACATAGTATATGTAAGGGTAGAAGACAACCCACAGTTCATGAAGCCATGCAGGTGATTATTTACAATAATTTTTAAAAGCCTAGCATGGCTTGAACTTAAACTAGTTTATTTCCTATGCTTTCTAGGACAAAGGACGGCTAGCAAGCCGAGTAGAGTTGATGAAATTTCTTGTCTACAATCTTGTCAGATAAATCAAATAAATTACACAACCAAAAGGTTACACAAATTATTTAAACATCTGAGTGAAGTCTTCCGGGACCAATAAACATTTCTCAGAGATGAAACATAACAATAACAGTTTTATTTGTGGAGGTTATTCTGAGGTTCTCTTGGATTCTTTATGTGTAAAACCAAAAATAAGGGATTCCCGTGCAATATGTATTTTTTCCTTTAGTTATAATATTTCACTAAAAACTAATGACATTACAGCTGCAAACAATATAGTGTTCTGCATATTGTGAAGTGTAGAATGTTTACAATAGCACAAAAATAAATATCTCTAGTTATATTTGCTGAAGTATTGACATGGTTGCATGAAAAAAAAAGATATATACCATTAAGTATAAAACAGATTATAAGCTTTTTGGGGCAAAGTCTGTCTCTTTGTTGTGTATTTGTACAGCACCCTGCACCTCTAAGAACTACCACAATCAAATAATATATAGAATCTGGCCCATAGAATATTGTTGAAAAATAGGGGCCTGATTCTGCAACTTTTACACATGAAAGCATTGCCATGACTCTCAGTATATGAAGGTTGTACAATCAAACCCTCGAAAGAGGAAATACGAAAAAATAAATGAACAACAAAGAACAAAGCCATATAAAGCTCTACAGCATCAGCTATTCTGTTAGACATTTTCCCGTGGTCTTGGACATAAATTGGAAAAAAAAATAGTATTGTGCTACTCCGTCAAAAATTATAGATTTAAAGCCACTAAAATTCACGATCTAGTAAATGAAACTATTTTTTCTTGTCATCCCTCAGGACCACAATGTTATTACATAAAGGAAACAGTGGAATAAGATGTATTGGCTCTACAGCTAATCCTCAAAAACTATTTATGTATTTTATAAAAACCAAATCATCCAAGGATTGTTCATCTTTTAAATGTATTGTTAAACTTAGTCTCTAAAATATATTTGCAATATTCCTGTTTTGTTTAGCTCAGCAAGATCTAACTTTTGTTTTCCCTCAAACTGTATATCAATTTTTTTTTCCTTTCACTTTGTTGCTTTTTGGTTACCTTCTTGCTTAAAATGCCTCAACACAATTCTAGCATATTATAGATATAATTATTTTTATTTCTATAAATAAAAACTAAGCAAAAGGCTTTTAAGATGAGAAAAACAATCTTTTTTGGAGGCGGAAAACTTTCTCAGAGTTAAATGTAACAAGTAAATACACTCCTGCTAAATCATTTACAGAGCAACATAAATATACTGGTATAGTCTAAAGGCATTTTACTAGCAGCATATGTACAGTATAGTCCAAAGGCATTCACTTTTATGTTCTTTTCTGACCACAACAACGTCTACACTAGGATTTAAAGGTGTGATGTTAGCCCCCACCCCACCCTCAGCTAACATGTGCTAGCTAATATGTTTTAAAAGTTGAGTGTTGACAAGGCACCCTGCCTTAAAATGTGTTAAGCTTGTCTACAGTAGATTTTTAAAATGTTAGCAATGTTAGATACCACATACTAACATCACACCTTAAATTCTATTCCAGACAAAGCCATCTTCTAAAGAGGTCACTATCCAATTTATATAATAGGTAACAAAACAGAGAGAGAGTAAGGACAAGACCTAATATTTCATTTAAATGTGGTTTTGTGGTCCAAACACAAGCCTAGGAATTCTAATTAGCAATGGGCCAAAAATTGTTATTCAAAATTTGTTCATTGAACAAAAACAAAAACAAAAAAACAAAAAAAAAACATTTTACTGGAAAATTACCCCCCCTCCCATTTCCACTGAATTTTACTGGAACAAGGGAATAGCTAGGGGGTTAAAAAGTGAGATAAAATGCTTTTCTCCACACACAAAAAAGTCACTGAAAAATGACAAATTCCATGGAAAATTTTGAACAAAATAAAAAATGTGCATTTCTTTAAAAAAAAATTAAGTGAAATATAATTTACCTTTTCAACCAGCTTCATTTGTAATGTTGCCTTTGGCACTGACCCCTTCTATGGCTTTGGATAAGTCACAACCTCTCTGCTTCATTTTCTCCACCTTTAAATTGTGATAATGCTTACCCACCTCATATGGGTGTTGCTGGAGCAATTGTTTGTGAAGGACTTGGAAGATAAAAAGCACTGTGAATCTGCTAGCTAATATTTAGTTATGGACCTAAGATACAGAGTTTGGATCTGGATCCAAAGTTCTAGGAGGTTTGGGTCTGCTGTTACAGTTTGAGACCTATCAATAATGGTTATTAATTATTGTTCTCACTAGACATGATTTTGCTAGAGATGGCTAGAGGATTAATACCCATTGATCACATGTTAACAGTAAAATAAGGCTACAGAAACAGTCACTCTTTAAAGGGTTGATAAATAGGCAAATACTAACTCTGTGCGTCTCTAGATCCAATTAGCTCACTTCCAGTTGCCTGCAATATCAGGATAATTGATTTTGTGCTCCTCTGGTTACATCTCCACTCTGCCTTACAAAGTAGAGCCTCTTAGGGCCTGATCCTACAACCCTTATTCACTCATGTAATCCTTATTCATGAGAGTAATCCCATTGATCCAAATGGGATTATCCGCATGGGTACAGGTTGAAGGGCTGGGCCTTCAGCCCCTAGCAGGATCAACTTGTCATGTATTAATTTATACAAATATTCACAATACATTTTTTGTTTATTTATTAAGGTGACTATTTAAGGCAAAGCATCTGCTAAAGTCATGTTCACTGACTGTAAATTATTTTCTTGTTTGTAACATGAATTTTGCTCTCATGATAAATGCTGGTTTGACAGAATTGAGCCCTGATCTTAGACCACTTAACTCAATGGATGCTGTGCCACTGAATTCAATGGCACCCAAAGACTTATAAATAGGACAGAGGGCTTGATTCTCAGCTACAGTAAGACCCCTTTATGTAACGCTGGCTATGTCTTCTTTGGAAAAAAATGCATGAGATAGCCATGTCGATGTAAAATCCTAGCATAGACAAAGCTCAAGTAGCATTTACACCTCAATATAGGTAGTCAAGGTCACCCTTATTTACCTCCCTTTGAGTTTACCATGACTACCTACAGGTGAGGTAGGATAAGAGTGCCTTATCTTCACCAGGATTTTACATTAAGGTAGGTCTCTCACACTTTTTGCAGTGGAGATATAGCCTCTGGCAATGGAACGGGGCTTTAAAGCAAGCATAAATGTAATCTGCTCATACATTAAGGTCCCTTCATATGTAAAGAGACCTTAGTGAAAATGCAAGCTAGGCCCTCTGTCCTCTACTTCTCCACAACATAGGAACAAAGTAATCAGAGATGCAAGCTTTCCACATGTATCTGCCCATTTTCCTCCACCTTGACTTGGGAGGAGAATTGTTCAAACTCCATGTCCATTCAATCCTTCGCCTATCTGACAAGACCACCAACCAGCGCTCTAGTTGTAACAACAAGTTATGTTTGTAATATGAACATCTATTCTTTAGAAATAATACTGGAATGAGTTGCTCATTTCACAGCAGGCCACTGAACAATCAGATGCCAATTTTTGCTTACTACCAACCTGCGCCGTTTTAAAATTAGTGATGATTATGGTCAAAAGGACCCCTAACCAATTGCCTGTCCCATAAGCCCTCTGAGCCTTGGGGACATTTATTAATAGAATGGCATCATGTAAATGGATAGGAAGCCCTGAATCCCAAAGTCCCACCTACAGTACAAACATATGAATGTACAGCTTTTTAAAAAAAACTAATTTGTTTTTTAATTGACTTGCACATGAATATTTTACTCAGTCCAGAGAGAATAGCTTTTTACCAGTCGTGATGAAAGGGAATTAGTGAATATCCAAAATGTGTACATTAAGGAGAGGAGAGGGATGGAAAATAAACTATTCAGCAGCTTTACTGAACAGGTGTTTTGCTGGAACAGGGAAGAGCCTCATACAAAAAACAAACAAAACAAAAAAAAAACCCAAGTGCACTACAAATATTTTTCTCACCCATGCCATGGGTAACACAATAGCCTGTAAAGAATTAATTGGGAGACCACCAATGTGGCCACAGAACATTTGTGAAGAGCAGCTTTCTCCTGCCTGCCAAAATTCTTAAGCGCCATATATCTTCTGGGGGTTAAACATACCCCCATTGCCTGAGTAATGTACATGGAAAATGGCCAAACAGAAGCCAAGTACACTGCTTCTTTTTGATACACTGGTTGCAAATAATGGCGTTATAGCTTTGTAGGTATAACTGTTAATTTACCTAGATTTAGGGCCTGATCCTGGGAGCTGGATTGAGCTCTTACTTTGTATACAATGGAAAGCTTTACACCATATCTTGCCAAATAAGGGAAGATTAGTGCTCCATGTGGTTGTGCTAAAGTGTTCCAACACAGAGGTGATTAAAAGAAAGTGATGGTGATGAATATCCAGTTGACTTAAAAACCAGGATAAATTAGAAATATGAAAGGATTAGAAACCAATAAATATAAGTGCTGCTCACAAACAATGTCAAAATTATTAGCTCTTTAAAAACATTGGACTCAACCACTGTAATGGTTCAGCAATAAAAAATTGTATTCTCCTGTTTGTTATGAAAATTGTGAATTATAATAATCAGAAGAGAATGATGTTTCATTCACATTGCTTAGTAGATTACAGTCAAGCTCTGTAGCATGTTTGATTTCAGCAAGATCCCTTGATTCCTGCAGCACTTGGCTGTTAAATTCTACAAAAACTGGGAAATTCTGCAGCAGCTCCAGAGAGAGGTTTTTTACTGAAAGAGGGGGTAAATGTTGCAATCAGTATAATGTTCAGTCCAAAATTTAATTCAATGTTTTTACGCTGTCCCCAAACTTGCAGTTCACTCTTTACCTCACATTTTGCATTGGCAGCACATAATTTAAATGGGAAAAATTGCCAGGAAATAGATCTGATCATAATCAGGAAGAATTGAGTTAACAATGTTGGCATTTAAGCTGTTGTTGCACTTCAGTGTCTACAGTGATGTGTGTTTTTCTCAGAGCTATATTTCTAGGCTACTTAATGGAACTCCCCCATCACGTTTTACACTTTGTTCACATTTGGAAGGTTATCTTGCAACCAATGGGCTAAAATCTGAAAGTCTAAAAAGAAACTGGTGCTTACATTCGGTTGCAAGATTCTGAAGCTGAGGTGAATTCTGCACACTCCATGATAAGAGAACTGTGCAGTACATGGAGCATTTGTGTGCATTTAAATCACCAAAAATATTTTCTTTTAGTTCTATTACTTCATGTATAGTTTTTAGATCTGATCAGGTTTACTGTAAATATTAACACATTTTTTGAAAAAATCTGGTGCCTTGGAGCTTCTTGGCTCCAACTTCTGTTGCTTCATGATTGTACATGGTTATTTTGGAAGTCTATCAGTTATATTTCCCCCAAACACTATGAAGGTTCCATGTACAGGGCTATCCTTAAGCATGCACAGCATATGCGGCTGCATGGGGCACCACCGGGACCAGGGACGGCCTTTTTGAGGTGGGCAGCTGGGGCGGGTGGCCCGCCAAAGAGGGCGTCATGCGCTGGCCCAGCCCGATGCTCCATGAGTGCCACAGCCAATGGCTGCAGTGCTGGTTCCTCTCTGGCCCAACCCCTCCTCCCAGCTGCTTTCAGCGGGTGGGCCCAGGGCTGCCTTTTCCCTACCCCCCTCCTTCCTACCCACCAACTTGCTCCTCTCAGCCAGACAGCCACCAGCTGAGGGCTCCTGCCAGTAACAGGGGTGGAGAGGAGTTCTCAGCCTCTGTGGCTCCGCTCTGGCCCCACCTCCTCCCCCCAGATGCTCATACCACTTGGTGGTGCGAGGAGGAGGAATGGGGAGCTTGGTAGCAGGCCTGGGGGTTCCTGGTTTCTGCACCGCCACATGCCACGGACAGCTGGGCTCCCCCATGGCATGGCCCCCACCTCCTCTCTGCACTCTCGGGCCCCTGCTGGACCTGGGACAGTACTGGTGGGAGGGTGCTGTGCATGCAGCTTCCCCACAAGTCCCGTGCACCCGCCTCAGCCCTGCCATTATTCCAATGCAGAGGATGGGCAGCATAGGGTTCCCATACTCTCAGAGGGCAGCACTGGCACCGAGTGGACGGACACCTCTACCAATGGGTGCTCCTTGTTCCAGGTAAGCCCCCTTGGTCCGGGTGCCCCGGAGCAACTGGAGACCCATTTCCCCTGAATCATCCCCACCACCACCAGCATCCCTGGGGGAGACCCAATTCCCTCTGTCCCATCCCCCCCACCAGCAAGGCAGCTCAGTATCCTTTGCTGCCTCATTCTCCCCCTCCCCCATGGGCTGTAAGCCCAGGCTATGGGCGGAGGGGGGGGGACATAGTCCATCAGCATTATAATGTGCTTAATTTGTTTAAACTGGTTTTAATAAAGTGCATGAAGCAAGTTTTCCAATACTATAAGCTTATGTTTGTGTTGCTAAGAGCAAGTCGGGCATAGGGGCACCAGTTTAATAATACTGTGCAGGGCCCCATAAATCCTGAAGACGGCTCTGTCCCTGACTCATATCTGTCTACATAACTTTGGATTCATTTAGGTTAGAACATAAGAACAGCCATACTGGGTCAAACCAAAGGTCCATCCAGCCCAGTATCCTGTCTACTGACAATGGCCATTGCCAAGTGCCGCAGAGGGAGTAAATCTAACAGGTAATGATCAAGTGATCTCTCTCCTGCCATCCATCTCCACCCTCTGACAAACAGAGGCTAGGGACACCATTCCTTACCCATCCTGGCTAATAGCCATTAATGGACTTAACCTCCATGCATTTATCTGTTTCCTAGAGACTGGCTCCATGGGGTCCCTCACAAACTGGAGACGGTTACTGTGGGTTTGTCTTTAGTATAGCTTATGTACATACTCCACAAACTGAGCATTTGAGCTTGTTCCAGAATCTGGGATGAGCCTATGTTGTGAAAACTGAAATGCTCAAAATAGCACATGCATGTGAATGGACACAGGGTGCTAAAATTAAATTAACCCAGGGGTTCTCAAACTGGGGGTCAGGACCCCTCAGGGGGTCACGAGGTTATTACTGGGGGTCACAAGCTGTCAGCCTCCACCTCAAACCCCGCTTTGCCTCCAGCATTTATAATAGTGTTAAATATGTAAAAAAATGTTTTTAATTTATAAGGGGGGGGTCGCACTCAGAGGTTGGCTATGTGAAAGGGGTCACCAGTATAAAAGTTTGAGAACCACTGAACTGACCCCCTGAAGCCTCAGGGAATGCAGGAGAGGGGGGTCTCCCTTGGTAGGGTTGGGAAGTGGCAAATTTTAAATGAAGTTACCCTCCCCTGACAGGAATCTCCCTATGGCACTGAAATTAAATATAGACTATAATTTGGCATTAGAGAAATGAAAGGGATGGTAGCCCTAATGGAAAAGCTAACAGCTTGGCTCTTCTGCAAGCCTCAAACTGCTGAATGAGCTTTAGGGTAGGGAAGGCTGTGCCTCCCAAACAGCCTGGCCTTGCCCCCTATCCGACCCCCACCCACTTCCTGCCCCCCTCAGAATCCCCAACCTATCCTGCTCCTTGCCCCCTCACCATCTCCCAGAGACCCCCACCACCACCACCCCTGGGACACCACCCCTGCTCCCTGACCCCTGACTTCCCCAACCCCTATTCACCCCCCCTGCTGAATCCTGACAGACCTCCAGAACGCCCACGACCCAACCCCCCCGTTCCCTGTCCCCTGACTGCCCCCAACCTCTGCCTCCTCCCTGTGCCCTGACTGTCCCCAGGACTCCCTGCCCCCTAGCCAACCCCCCAGCCCTGGCCCCGGCCCCTTACCCCTGGCTCCCCCCTCACCTGGAGCCTCAGCGCATCCAGGAGCTTCGCTCGACAGCGGCAGTGTGGTTCTGGCGGGGCCTGAGCTCCTCCCCGCTCAGAGCCACGTGGTAAGGGGAGGAGCTGCTCGGCCTGGAGTTCGCAGCCCTGCCCCCTTACCATGTGGCTCTGAGCGGGGCGGAGCTCAGGGGCCCCGCCAGAGCCACGCTGCACCGCTGTTCACGGACTCTGCTGGATGCGCTGAGGCTCTGGAAGAGGGGCAGAGACGGGGTCGGGTGGGGCCGGGGAGGGAGCCTCAGCCATTCTCGTGGGAGCCCCTCTGGGGCCTGGGGCAAATTGCCCCACTTGCCCCCCCCCCGGGCGGCCCTGGTAAAAAGGAATGAAGAAAATACCAAGTCAAAGAACGGGGCAGTTAAGAGCCCCACCAGAGTGGGAATTCTCTGGAAAACAACTGGGGAAACAACTGATTCAGACCAGTTCTCCAATTTTTCAAGGTTGTTTTGAATTCTAATCATGTCTTCCAAATTGCAACCTTTTCCAGCTTGGTGTCATCCACACATTTTATAAGCATACACTCCACTCCATTGTCCAATATTTTCATAAATTACTTGACTAGTACAAGAACCAGGACTGACCTCTGCACGACTCTACTAGATATGTCCTTCCAATCTGACAGTGAATCACTGATAACTACTCTTTGTATATGGTCTTTCAACCACTTATGAACCCACCTTATAATAATTTCATCTCTATCAGTGGTTCTCAAATCCGGTCCGCCGCTTGTTCCTGGAAAGCCCCTGGTGGGCTGGACCGGTTTGTTTACCGGCCGCGTCCGCAGGTTCGGCTGATCCTGGCTTCCACTGGCCGCGGTTTGCCACTCCAGACCAATGGGGGCTGCGGGAAGCAGCGCAGGCTGAGGGATGTGCTGGCCGCCCTTCCCGCAGCCCGCATTGGCCTGGAATGGCGAACCGCAGTTAGTGGGAGCCACAATCGGCCTAACCTGCAGGCACGACAGGTAAACAAACCAGCCCGGCCCACCAGGGGCTTTCCCTGAACAAGCGGCAGACCAGCTTTGAGAACCACTGATCTAGATCGTATTTCCCTAGTTTGCTTTTGAGAATGTCACATGAGACTAATGAAGTGAGATTGTCAGACTGGCAAGGGAGATGATCCTTAGATCTGTAGTTCATAACATGTGAAGGTTTGAGAACCACTATTAGTTTTATTGTAAATGCACAGCTGTTTAGGCATTTTCACTATATGGTATATGTTTCTTCCAGGCTGAGTTCACTGAATAGGCATGTTATTAAAATAAGGAACCAATTAAAAAGTTGTAAGAACCTCAAATGGGACCAAATACTGAAGAAAAATCACTGAAACTGAAAACTTCTCTATTGTAAGAGGTCAGGTATTTTGAACTCTGTTTGCCAAACCCAGCCCTGAAGACAATTTTCAAGTCACAAGCTGGAATACAAGCAAGCTGAATAATTCCTCAAAGAGCTCCTAGAGGAAGAAAAGACATTCCCTGAATATATAATATAGATCCACGTGGGGACAAGACTAAGCTAATTTATTTGGGTTGTTCTCCAGTTTCAATGTTCTGCATCCCAGAGCTGCTTAAAATGAAGTTAGTTTAGAATAATATTGTTAACTTTGCTCACAATTGTCTGGAGAGTCAAGCTGATTTTCTGGTGAAACAGCAAGCAAGTGGAGCACCTAAGTCTACACACATATACACTGCCAACTGCAAACTCTCCAATTTATTTACGTATAGGCAATTTTTAATTATTGATCTAGCAACTCTTAAGTATGCCTAACAACCACTGAAGTACTTTCCTTGTGAAAGAACTGCAAGATCAGCATATAACTAAACAAATATTCTTGACATCCTAAATTGTTTTCCTTTAAAAAACATGAAAAAAGACATGTTGTCACAGCTAGAGGGGTACTGCAAAGAAATATGAACAGCTGTGTGCAGAGGCATTCACATTCCAAGATCTACAGAACTTTTGTCATCACGAATCCAGTGCTTCTGATGCCTTACATCCAATCTTCTGCCTATGCCCCAGCTCCACAGGTTCTGTGGATTAAGGGAAAGAATACACAGTCTCCACAGCTCCAAAAGAACAGTGAAGTGAACTATTTTTGCCTATCTACATGTTTTTGCATGGGAGGGGAGTACATGGGCTGATAGAAATACAATTATTGCCATGAAAATTCACATTAATAGGTTACAAATGTTTTTAAAAAAATCTTTAATAATTTGGAACAAAGTAAGTGCATAAGAAGGTTCTCTAGGAACAAAAAAAGAAAACACTATGCGAAGTCTGTTTTAAATATCAATGCACTACAAAGGACTGAAGCACAGGGATAAAAAATTATATATAGTGCCAAACACAGAAATGCTTACTATTCCATTCAGATTCTAAATGCTACACCTCACCACTGTGACGTCGGAGTACCTACCGACCACATCTAGGTTTTTCAAAATAGTCTACAGGCATTTCAATTTCAATGGGATTTGGGCACTTAACACCCTTAAGCCTCTTTGAAAATCTCAGCCTACAATGGAAGTTTTGTCTGAGTAATAACACAGAAAATCTGGCATAAGGATAGGACTTCTGCATTTGAGCCACACTGATTTAAACATTCAAAGAATAGGCCACATTTAAAAGTCAGCATGAGGCTCCTTTACAGAAAACAAAAGCATGTACATGGAGGATAACTGAGTCTACAAAAAGTAGACTCCATATGGTGTAGAGGAAGCTTTAAAAAAAAAAAGAATTGCTCCCCAGATTGAAATATGGATCATCTTTTTTTAAAAAGTCATACTGCAGATGGTAAGGCTCAGGCTAAAGAAAATCCATTTATACCAGTGGAGCACAGCATATGTCCCAGATACATACTATAAATAGTAGGAACTGGGACGTCTTATGGGATATATCTGCATACAAAAAAGCAGTGATAGAAATAAATAGCCAATATGCCTGTGGAGGGAGGGATGTTTTGTTTTTTAGTTGCCTGCATCCATCTAGTGGCAGCACATTTTTCTGCTTATCGTATGTGCTAAAATCCAGTGTTTGATTCAAAATAAAGCTAATTTGCATTGGCATTGTGACTTAACTCACTAGTGTATTATTACTGTGTAAGCAGGTGTACCAGCAACTGCAAATAAGTGCTTGCTGATGGAATCCCAGCAGGGTTTCTGATGAGTTTTCCTTTTGTTGAACCTTACCCAGGAAATTACTGTGTAAAAAGCTTCGCTATTAGTTCTTTGCCTGAAACATCATTTAGCTACATCTGGCCAGATTCATGGCAATTCTATTAACTATACATATAGGACATACCAAAAATCCCATCAGCCTTTTAAAATCATCATTTCAATTCCTTCATAACAACAGTGAAAAGAAATCCAACCAGATTAGTATCCACAAGGAGATTTATGATCAAAACACTCCACACACTCTAAACTATATAAGGGAAATATCACATATAGACTTTAAGATGGAATCTAAACTACATATCAGTGTAAAATACATTAAATAAAGTATTGTACATCATAACATGCTATATAAAAGTAAAAATATTGTTATCCCTGTTGACTTGAGTTGCTAGTCTAAGTTTGGGACTCTGGGGGTTGTTTTCACTACAAGGAGCCAAGTATTCCTTTGTATGTAAACAAAACTGTATCAAAGTCCTGCTTCTATGAACATTGGAGGAGTCACAAAATCAGACACATTGCTCTTGCGCACAGGTCCAAGCTTCCTTCAAATAGTAGACGTTATCTAAAACCCCTCTCAAAGCTTCTCCCAGACCCACAACAGACTTCAAAGCTGTGTCTGTCTCTCTCTGTGCTGCTTCAGACAGACAGACACACACACACACACACGCAAAATGTGCCAAAATCATATCAAGCAAAATTCCTTCTCCCAAACCCTAAATTTCTAAGATGACTTCCTTTGTTTTGGGCAGCAACCTATGCTTAACTATTTTACGGTTATCTTAAATGAATGGTAGAGCTTAAACCTATAACAATATCGTAAGATGGTTGTGGTAAAACAATTGAGTACGTCATTAGGACTTGTTTTGATTTTAATTATTTGTTTAAATTAAATGTTTAAAGCATCTTCAATATGTTGCAGTTTGGGAGTTTAACGTATCCTTCATATCAGTTTGGAACATTCAAGAACTGTTGCAATAGGTGGTTCATGGCCTATATTTCAGTGTCTCTAATTAAGGATTTATTCAATCCATAAACATAGATGAGAATGTCTTTCTTACCCTCTCCCAGGGGAGGGAGATAACTGATTTTGGTAAAAGGCACATAGACTCATAGAATATCAGGGTTGGAAGGGACATCAGGAGGTCATCTAGTCCAACCCCCTGCTCAAAGCAGGACCAATTCCCAACTAAATCATCCCAGCCAGGGCTTTGTCAAGCCTGATCTTAGAAACCTCTAAGGAAGGAGATTCCACCACCTCCCTAGGTAACCCATTCCAGTTCTTCACCACCCTACTAGTGAAAAAGTTGTTCCTAATATCCAACCTAAATCTCCCTCACTGCAACTTGAGACCATTACTCCTTGTTCTGTCATCTGGTACCACTGAGAACAGTCTATATCTATCCTCTTTGGAACCCCCTTTCATAGCCTTCTCTTCAAAATACAGTACGCAGATCCTTCTGAGATAGCTGTAGCAACCATGTCCAAGATGTATAGCTAATAATATATACCAATAACCCTGAATACACAAGTCATCTTCAAGCATTATAAAGTGAGACTATTTAAAATGACCATTAAAAAAATCAAGATAAATGCAGCATTCTTGTATGTTAAAAGTGGGTGCTTGCCACAGAAACTCAATTTAAAAACAAACACTATTTTCTATTTCCTAGGGATTATCACAAATGTTTGTGGATTCTCCTAACTATATTTTATCTACATCAGGAAAAAGCTGATACAGATACTCAAAAGCAATGTGAGGACTCAGGGATCTACAGAGGTACCATTGGTTTGTCTTTAGTGAATGTATTGCTTTGCTGTATCCAAGTTATGTTACTAATATATGGAGGAAAGAAGATACATGTTAGCAACAAATTATCAAAACCTGTTTTTTAATCTAGCACCAAACACTAGTATACTGAGCACTACATTTTCATTTGTGAGCTAAATTACAGATTTGTTTTTCTGGTTTGGCTCTGAAAGGGCCTAATATGCAAGTGCATGATTTACTCACTTGTGGGGCAAAAGTAACATGTATAGTAACTCTGTCTCACTACTGAAAGATGGAAATGTAGGCGGGGTGGCTCTAGCCATTTCGCTGCCCCAAGCACGGCAGCAGGCCGCGGGGGGCGCTCTGCCGGTCGCCGGTCCCGCGGCTCCAGTGGACCTCCCGCAGACGTACCTGCGGATGCTCCACTGAAGCCGCGGGACCAGCGGACCCTCCACAGGCACGCCTGCGGGAGGTCCACCGGAGCCGCCTGCCGCCCTCCCGGTGACTGGCAGAGCCCCCCCCCCCCCGCCCCGTGGCATGCAGCCCCAAGCACACGCTTGGCGTGCTGGGGCCTGGAGCCGCCCCTGAATGTAGGTATAATACCTGTTAGTCACATGGTTATTATAAAGTGACAGCTGCCACCAGCTGAAGGGTCTGCATCTTAATATTTTTGACATGATTTATGTGGGGCACTACATCAGACTACATTCAGCTATATCAAGATAACACACAAAAAATGCAAGCCTGTACAGAGACATTTAGAGAGAACAGATTTTCCCTGCAGTAAAAAACATTTCAGAATCATCCACAAGTATTACAAGATGAGATTTCTATACCAACACATGTCCAAATTTAAAAGGTCATGAACAGACCTTCCATGTTGTAAACTCATTGCCTTTAGGTGAGAATAATCATGAAAAGAGAAAATCGCTATGGGCTAGATTTTGCAACCTGTATAGATTTTGAATAGTATTTTATTCTACTTGCTGCCCCTTCAAAAGGGACTACTCAAACAATATGGTCTATTTCAGCAAGAGTAAGAGTGACAGAATCTGGAAACAGAGCGACAGAGTAGCACATAATACCTTAGACATCAATATATGTCTAAAGGAATTAATTCCAGTGCAGTGAACTTACTGGATAGGAGAATGTTATTAGGTATCCACAGGCAGTTATGGTGGTGGGAGAGTGTAGTGTATAATCACTTAAATATCTGTATTATAAAACTGCCCTGCACTTAGTAGTATCTATTATTTAAAAGCTCTATCCTAAATATTTGCAGGGGGCCCACTTATTGTATAGCATCTGTCCATCACTATGTACACATTAGAAACCTAAGAGTACTATATCTTCCTCTCACCATTCCACCCTCACCCATATACATACTCTGGTTTTGAAGCTTTATTAGACACAAAGAAGGAAACATAAGCTGTGGATGTAATTCTATCCATGATTTAAAAAAAATATTAGAGGGATATATTAGAGCTAGCAGCCTTTAGTAAATTTTGCATTATTTAGAGAAGCCAACCACATCTAACTGTTTTAGAAGGGGATTTAGATGATACTACCACCTAGTTTCCTGCCAGTATCACAGAACTGCCCGATTTCTCTAATCTTCAAACTAAAACTTTTTCTGCTCTTTTTCCATTTACCACAATTAGAAAGGTCAAGTGCCATTCAGATTTAGAATATTGTTTTATTTTTTTCTTAACATTATTTAAACCTCTTAAATTGACACCTTTCATTCAGAGTTTATTTCTCTTATTTAAGAATGGCCTGTGGTAGTCTCTCATGAGAGTATTATCCCAGATTTACTGTAGGCATTATAACAAAGAGTGGATAGCTACTGCCATGCTTTGCCAATGCCAAACAATCTTTGTCATTGTTCTTCCTGTATGGGTTATTTCTGTTTCTGTTTGGTTATGTGTTTACAATATGACCACAAGGGATGTAACATTAGTTCATCTGCAATGTCTATACCCTTTGCAGAGTTTCTCCACATGTATGTGGAAAGCCAAAATATGCAAATCCTGTGCTGGATGACTAAGACAAATCAAGTGGGTTTTTACAGTGCAGCTTTCCACAATTCTAAATATTCCTGTCATGTTGCATTTTACATAACATCGCCATTATACATGGAATACATTTAGACATTTCTGAGGTGAACATAATGGACATGATGATGAGGAATGAGAAACTGTTAGGAACACTTGCTGCCTAGGTGAGCTACCCTTCCTGAGACTGGAAATATAAATAATCAATTAATTATTCAGTCAGTCTACTATGCAGATCCTAGTAAGGCGGTTACGACTTTTTTGTCAAGATAATCATCATGTCTTCTGGGGGTTGTCCTAATAAAAATATAGTTATCCTGAAAAGCATCTACATGTCTTTTCTTAAATAGAGTTATTTTGCTTGCACAACTGCCTGTTCTTATCTTAACTGAATTTAAAAAAATCGAATATATTTCTAAATGAAAATCATTTTTGTGCTTTGTCACATTCCACACACTAAAATCCTCACCCTCTGTGAGTCATGATTAGATAAGACTATTCTAACCATTTCCCTGGGCAAAAAAGCCTGCAAGACAATGCACATAAGTCCTTCCCTTGTGGCCCTGAAGGGACTGGAATTAAATGGTGGACCAAAGAACAGTGATTTTTCAGCTGTGCTCACTGATTTTCAAAGCATTCCCATAGATTGAGAGCAGAACTCTGAGTTTCCTTTTGAATTCAAACAAAAATCCAGCTTGAAAAACTCAATATGAAATGCTATTTGAAGCCATTCATATGACAACATCTGCTCCAACCAACTCTGAGACCCGACCTGTACAACCCCTCCCACCCCAATAATAAATTTTGCTAAAGAGAGACCATGAAGCTCTTTAAAAGATGCCCCACTTTGGCTGCCAGATATTCAGGGGATACTGTGCACTAAATTTTTCTGTCAGATATTCAGCAGTATTTCCCTTGCTAAAATTTTCAAGAGCACTGAAGTGACTTAGGCTCCTAAGACCCATTTTCAAAAGTGCCTTAGGCACTTAGACATCTGCATCCTATAGGCTCCTAAGTGCATAAGGAACATTTGAAAATTTGTATGTTTTGTCAGATATTTGTGCTTTTTGACAAATTTATTACTTGATTCACCCAAACTTACTGCTGCCATCTGCTCCAGAGATTGATGAAGCCTTCCTTATACAGTTTGATATAGTAGTGTTAAATTTGTATATTGTTTTAGGATGAAATACACTATTATTTATACATTGCCAACAGTTTCCAAGATATGTTTTAAGACAGGCATGAAAACAGGATTCCTGATTGAGAGAGGTAGCAAACTAAACAGACTATATGCAGATGAAGGATGGGATTAAAGATAAACCAAAGTGACTGAGTATTAGAATGCATTGTGTGTTTTCTCAATTCAATATTTTGTTTAGGTTTTTTTTCCCCACCCCCATTTCCTTCCTTCACTTTGTTGACACTTCTCTGCAGGGAGAACTAGGGTCTATAGGCCATTTTAAAGATTTTAAAAAAGCTTGTAGAAGGATAGCATAGAGGCATTGCAGACTGGGTCCAAAAAATGAGGCCCAATGGACGGCAATAGGAAACAAGAGAAAAACTATTATAGGCGGAGCTGCTAGCACTGCCTATGATTAAGGTTACCTAATAAGACCCTGTTTTCACTTGCTTATAGCTTTGACAGACTTTAACCATTCAAGCTGAATTCTTCCATACCAGGTATCTGCCTCAGGGGTGGGTGGGTGGGTGTGTGTGTGTGTGTGTGTGTGTGTGTGTGTGAAATTTCAGCCAAAAACTATTCAGCTATTTCTGAGAACAAAGAAAACTGTTTTTCAATGTTAAAAAAATTCTTGTGACCTTTTATTTACAAATCTCTACAGCCTCTATGTATTGGAACAGAATCTTCAAATTTGGAAGGAAGGCAGCTTTTGCATCAGGGATGTGCCTTTTGCCATTCCTGTGAAAATCAACCCAAATTTGGCCGAGACAAGCCTTTGAAAAATCAAATCAGTTCATGTGTGCTCGGTAGAGATTTGCTAGAATTTAACAGCTAAAAATCTCTGAAGATTTCATCCTCACTGAGGATGCTTGAGCTTCCTACAGCCCCTGATGCTGATTCGCTGTGCATGTGCGATCTCCACAAAGCAACTGAACATTTCTTACCCCAGGGCTACAGGGGTGAAGATTGTCCTTCCCTGTAGTAGCTGCTCCAGGACAGAATGGGATTAGGCACAAGAATTAAAGAGACAGGCTTCCTGCTCTCAATGACCTCAAGCTGGCACCCAGGAGTGTGGAGAAGGAAGCTGTCTGGTTCAAATGCAGAGGGAACAAGAGCTTTGGGAGGAATAGATTGAAACAAGGAACCTGGGGGGCTGAGTCTGAGACTGTCAAGAGAACAGAGAGACTGATTGGCTGGACAAGGAGATGAGGTCTGGGAGCTGGGAGGAGAAGACAGGGAAACATGGGTGGGCAGGGGGGGGTGTGTGGTTGGATCTGAGGTCAGAAGTGGAGCCAGGCTGAAGGGATGGAAAAGATGACAAGGATCCTGGGTGCAGGGGAGAACTGGTAGTGTCTGGGCAAACTGACAGGGACAAGGAATCTGGGGAGGTGAGGACAGATTGGATGAAAAGCATGAGAGCCTGTGGGGATGGCAATTGTGGGTGGAGGTGAGAGGTGGGCAACAAAGAGTAAGAGTTCTGGGAGTGGGGGAGGGAAGTAGAACTGGCTGGGCAAGGAGACCAGTTTGAAATAGTGTCCATGTTCAGTGGTGAAGCAGACAGACAAAGACCAGACAGAGCAACTGTTGGGCTTTATTCCTTATTCCACATATGTGGTACTCTCTTATTCAGCCCTTCTAGAAAGTGCAGTTCTCCAAGTCCTATAATAATCATACTATAGCATCCCCTATTGGGAAGCCATTTATTGCAACAGTTAAGACTACCCTTAGAATATACATGACTGAGAAGGCTTTGCAGGTACAGGCCCTGTGCACTTACTGCAAGTTATTAAATGAATCCTATTTATATTCATGATATATTTACTGGATGACAACATTTAGCTCTTCTTTATGAAAGACAGACATGATATATTTTCACTAAAGACCAACAACCTGCATATTTCATTGTTAATACTTAAAAGGAGAAATATGAATGGAGACATTGGAAATCTAAGTCTTTGGCTTTATCTTTTTCAAAAAAAGAAAAAAAAATAAGACCCTTGAAGTAAAAATAAGAGAAAAGAAACTTCTTACCTTTGCAAACTCCTTCTATAGAGTTAAAAAGAGTTAAGCCAGAACAAAAAGATTGTCATAGCAACCAGTTAAGAATAAATTCAAGCAGGGAAAGTAATCTGATTAATCTTTTTTTATTATTAAGAACCATAGTACATACTGTATCAAGTTCAGTAACAGTAATTCTTTAAGAAGGGTATTATACTAAAACTCAATTCATTAAGATACATATTTTATTCACAGGATTCTGAACTCCTTCACTGTCATGTTTTCTGCTTAAACAATCTGAATTGTAACAAACAATCATCTCAGACAGCAGATTGCTTATACAATCAGAAAGAAAGTTTCATATCACCTCTAAAGTCAGGACCAGAGCCTACTCCCATTGAAGACAATGGCAAAACCCCACAAATCTAGACCAGGATAAGAGGCCACATAATGTGTTATCTCTCTCATTCTCCCAATCTATTGGGATCCCAATGGGGAATAGGCTTTGTGGCACTGTCTTAACCTCAGCTCTACAAGGGCTCACTGAGTAAATTTTGCATTGATAGCATTACTTTACCCAATATGACCCACAGTGAAGTTAAGGGCTGCTGGTGTCAAGGAAGGAACAATCAGCGGTTAAGAGACAATGAAGAAGCATAGGCACTTCCACATGGATAGCTCTTGTCTATGCATGATCTGTGCTTTTACAGGTCTGATCTCCAGCCACTACTATGACCCCATATGGATGAATTCCAAGAAAACATCACAAGTAGAATCAATTTGTAACTTTCTCCTCCCTACCCCAACAGGCAAAATTCAAATGTTATGTTGATGTTTCTAGAGAAAATGTCAACTTTTCATTGAAAAAAACAAAAAGCCCAAGCATTTTCAGTCAAAAACTAGGGAGGGGGGGCGGAAAGAAAATTTATATTTTCTACAGAAAGCAGACACTATACACAAAACATTTTGTTTAATCTAAAACCCCATTTTCTGTCAAAAACATTTCAACAAACCTTATTGTCCTGGATTTCTAGCCCTCTCTGCAGAGTTTAGGGACAAATTGTCCCATAATAATATTTCTACAAAACTTTTAGTGTTTGGAAAGGTTTGCTAGGGTAACTTTTAAAATATACGAAGTAAACAGACTGTATGAACTAAATAAAAATATGGGGCCTCTATTATTTAGTTGAACCATACAATTTATTTTCTGTGAAGCCAAAGGCTTTTAGTTATTTCAGACTGATCTAGATAAAAAATACTGTGCTAACTGTGAAAAGCTGTATATTTCTGAATGCTAAAGTTTTGCCCTCAGGGCCTCCCTTCTTCAGCTGTAAGAAATCAAAATACAGTAACTTCTCATAGCAGGAAAGACAGTTATTAGCTTTGAAATCCACTCATTGAGTTCCTTTAACACTATATTAATTGATCCAAGACTTAAGGCCTAGTTCTCTTCCCTGACCCAAAGCAAAGCCAACAGTTTACTTAGACAATCTGCACAATAGGATGGGGAGGGAATACTGCCACACAAACCCAGAGCCAAGGTCCAGAGCAATCATTCAGCTACTTTTCATCCAAGTTTGCTTCATAGTAGCGACTGAGTCCAATTACACCTTCTTATATATTGGGTTTTGGCAATCAGCTCCACATAATTTACAGATACACTGGCCTTATGCTAGTGACCAGGCCTCCCCTCCTCTCCTCACCGACCCACCCACCCTGCAAATATAATATAGAGCTGTAGGGAAAGTCTGGCTTGATGCATAGAGCCCCCTTGATGCATAGAGCTTTTGCTGTTTGTGACTTAACTATTACATTACTGTAGCACAGTAGTTTTCAAACTGAGGTACACATACCCCTATGGGTAAGTGAGCTCTCGTCGGCGGGCATGCAAGAAAAATCCTGTAGTGGTGGACAATGCATTTTATTTATTAAAACTTGGCAATCTACTCATAGGTATATTATGGCCCTATCTCAGAGTATGCAGTAGACTATATTATTTGGAAAGGGTTGTGCAGTCTAAGAAGTTTGAAAATGACTGGTGTAGCACTGCAGGTGGTATTCTGGGATCAGGGCCCTACTGTTCTAGACACACACATTTAATAAAGACAGTCTCTGCCTGAAGAAGCCTACAGTTTCACCCATCCACATATGTTTATGTTCTGAATCATCACCACCCCCAAAACCAGAGAAAGCACTACCAAAACAGCCTAGTGAAAATAATTATATTTGCATGAACATATGCATCAGAAGTTTGATGAATTGTTTATATAGCTGCAGTGACATTCAAATGCCTCCTTGCTGTAGTGACAACATGAGATGGGAGCTGTGGATAATAATATATTTGCCCTCTTTTTACTGATAGGTTGTTTCCCACCTCCCATTCTTGATTGTCAGTGGGGGGGAGCAGAGAGGAAGAGTCATTTTGTGAAGTCAGATAACACCTTTAGGGCCAGATGCTGATACCCTTACATCGAACAGCACCTTATTCCACAAGAAGTCCTAGCATAAATTGCTCCTCAGTGTAAATAAGGGCATCAGAATCTGGCCCTTAGATTTTACCTGTCAGGTGACCCTAGATAATTCATAGAATACCTTGCAGAGCCTCTGTCTCCAGGATTCCTCCCAATTCATTTGCATTCCTAGCAATTCCTCACTACAACTACACTCTAATTCCTTAACATGTCTCTCCTGAGACTGTCAAAAAAAGATTGTATTTAGTGTCATTGTAGTGGTAGTTATTGTGTGCTAGACTCTTCTCCATTAGCAACTGGATTAAGACTATCAATTTATTTCTTTGAAAAGCTGTCACATGGTAAATCCTGTTAGTCACTAATGAACTGGGGTGGATTAGAATCAGTGACTTGGAGATAAGAGCTCCTACAACCCTTCAACAAACCGCTGAGCCAACCAGTGACAGACTGCTCACAAACATTTATAAAATGTATTACTAATGTGCTGACAGAATGCTCTCTAGAATCCCAGTTCAACAAAATATTAAGCGTATGTTTATAGCTGTTCTTATTCAGCAAAGTGTTAAAGTCCCGCTGCAGATAATCACATGCCTAAGCATTTTGCTGAATTGGGGCCTACAGCAATGGTTCTCATAATACCTAATGCACCCCAGTTACAACACTAAAGTACTTGGTACAGCCATCCTTTGCCATTCTAATCATTGTTGTCATAATGGATTTTGTGCTGAGAAGCCAACCTAGGGTACCCCCTGCTTCCAGTTCACATCCCACAGTTTGTGAATCACTGCTTTAAAGCAATCCTTTTCTCAGTATTGTTACTGAGCACAAATGGTGGGTCTGGAAAAAAACATTGTGCATGTAGGAACTAAATCAACATTTTATTTAAATTAAGGGTAGAGCTCCTGACCCCCATTCCACCATTCCAGTCTTTTTACTCGCATAAAAGAGCTCTAGAAGCCGCCGCTCCTGCTGGGAGAGGATTCTCCTGGGACAGAAATTGAGAAAGGCAGCCTGCAGCTGTCCTTCCCAGGATCCCTTTACAAGCCCTGGCACAAGGGCCAAGCCAGGAGTAGACCAACCCAGGAAGCTGCTACTACACCTTATTTAGGCCCTCTGACTATCTAAAATATGCACCAGGAGGCATGAAACAGCCTAGTATCAGGAGGGTGCAGACATCCCTTAGTGTCATCATCGCCCCCACTCCTGCAGACTGAGGGTTCTGTGGCAGCAACAAGGACTCTCATCCGTGAAGTCTCAGCCATGAAGTGATCATTGAATTACCCACATCACTTGAAGGGGCACTCAAGAAGTTACCCTGAATTCTAAGACAGAAGTGCTTGTAATTATATATATATTTTAAATGTAATGGACTGTCCAACCCAAAGCAGTATGTCCATCATGTGATAGGGACATAGAGCTAAAGATTTATTGCTCATTATTCAAACTGATACACCAGTCTGCTATAAAGTGGACATGTCTCTGTGGTATTTTAAGTTCCTGACCTACATTTTCCCTATTTATATTATCTTTTTCATGGCTAATGAAATGGCTAATTCATGACTGAAATGTGCAGCTACCAGGGATTTGTTTGTTTTGTTTTAGTATCTGCTTGAGATTTTATATCTGCAATATTCTGGTGAAAAGGTCATGCTATGCTTCTGTTACCATGGGTTGAACTTAATAAAGTGTGCTGAAAGAATAGGTTCTCTCACGTATTGTTGATTTGTATTGTTCCTACATTGTACATTGCCTCGGTGACAGAGAAAGAGTGTTTTTATTTGTTCCTTACACAAACAGATTTCCAATAGATTTATGTTGTACTTATATGAAACCAAGGACAGTTGAGTATGTGAAAATGATTCAGTACAAGAACACTGAAGAAAAATGATACTGTACAAGTGTCAACATGACAGGATGCAATTTTAGAGAGCTTTAAGCAGTAAGATAAAAATATATTATTCAGAGGACCTTCCCTATTGATAGAATTACGTATTAACCATATAGGCACGTGCACGTACATAGACACACACACAAACTGAGAATACATACCATGGAAACCTATGGAAAGCTGTTTTTGGCAAACAATCTGATTTTTACATCACATTATGGAGTTGATTTTCCATTAAATTGTGTATCAATGTTTCAAACTTACTTCAAACAACATGGTGCCAATAGAAATATGCAATAAGTTTTGAAAGATTCTTCAGAAATTCCCCCCCAAAATCTGCAGAAATATATTTAAAACAATCTTAGTAAATGAGAGCCACTTTTTAATCTTAAGTACACTTAGAAATGACTATGCACTGTACTACAGTGAAAGCTTTCAAGCAACTACCCATGGGACCAAGGGAAAAGCTGTTGCCTAGAAAAGACTGTCTGATTAAATGTCCAACAAAGTTGTACTAGAAAGTGCATGGGGTCACTTTCAAGTGGTCACTAAAGACAGGAAGCTGCCTACTGAAGATGTTTCAATGAAGCCTGCTATAAAGCGTATTTCAGACCTACATATCTAGCATTAAATAAATTAAATATTAATCTAATATCTTGATGGAGATCATTGGCTGGAGGAAAACAAACAAAATAAATAAATAAATAAAACCAGTATCCCAATGGATGCCAATAAAATAAATAGGTAAAATAAACCTATTTTTAATGGAACAAAGATGATTAAATTACCCAATTTCAAGAAAAATGTGCTTCCATGAGTAATGAATTAGTTGAGTGCTTGTACATCTTTCACCTAGAGTGCAGATATTTCATGCATACTCCCCACTCATTGATATGAGTGGCAATTACCATGCGCAGAACAAGTATATAATATCTAGTGGACTAGATCTGCAGTACAGATCAGAGATGTTACGTAGTTTTCAACGTATCCTAATTGGAGATGGTCAGAATATTCATTACTAACAATTTATTTGGATTTAGCTTTTTTTCGAGACATGAAGTTTCCTGAAAAGACATTGAGTTAAAAATATTTGTCATTCATTTGAAACATACTGGATCTAATATAGTTGTTGCCCAGTTTCCATAACTGAGGGAAATAACATTTAAAACAAAACATGCAAACACCCTCATTGTCAATGGAAAACTGTGTATAAGGGCTTTCAGCTTTGAAATCATGTATATAGAGCATACTGTAAACCAAAATCAGCTCTGAAAAAGTCCATACTGCTTCAAAACACATAGTTAACCAGTCACTATGGTACACATTCTTAAGAAAGTGTGTAGCATATCAATAACCAACTGCAAAAAGCATTCAATAAACCAGTCTCACTATAGCAGGGTGGGCAAACTGTTTGGCCTGAGAGTCACATCAAGGTATGGAAATTGTATGGTGGGCCATGAATGCTCACGAAATTGGGGGTAGGGGTTCAGGAGGGGGTGAGGGCTCTGGCTGGGGGTGCAGGCTCTGGGATAGGGCTAGAAATGAGAAGTTCAGGATGCAGGAGGGGGCTCCAGGTTGGTGTGCGGGGGGGCTCTGGAGTGGGGCTGGGGATGAGGGGTTTGGGGTGCAGGAAGGTGCTCTGGGTTGCGACCAATGTGTTCAGAGGGCAAGAGGCGGATCAGGGATGGGGCAGGCTGTTGGGGCATGGGGGGTGAGGGCTCTGGGGTGGGACTGGGGATGAGGGACTTGGGGTGCAGGCAGGTCTCCGGGCTGGGACCAATGTGTTCAGAGGGCGGGAGGGGGATCAGGGATGGGGCAGGCTGTTGGGACAATGGGCTGAGGGGTGAGGACTCTGGGGTGGGGCTGAAGATAAGGGGTTTGGAGTACAAGAGGGGACTCTGGGCTGGGATTGAGGAGTTCAGAGGGCAGGAGGGGGATCAGGGCTGTGGCAAAGGATTGGGGCATGGAGTATGCTTAGGAGTGCAGGCTCCAGGCGGCGTTTACTGCAAGCAGATCCTGGAAGCATGTCCCCCCCCACCAATTCCGAGGCACGACCAAATGGCTCTGCATACTGCCCCGTCTGCAGGTGCCAACCCTGCAGCTCCCATTGGCCAGGAACCATGGCCAATGGGAGCTGTGGGGGTGGTGCCTGTGGACGGGGCAGGGCGCAGAGCCGCCTGGCTATGCTTCTGTGTACTACGTAGGAGCTGGAGTGGGGTCATGCTGGCTGTTTCCTGGGAGCTGTGCGGAGTGGGGCAAGCCCCGAACCCTGGCAGGAGCTGAGGGCCAGACTAAATGGTCTGATGGGCAGGATGTGGCCCGCGGGCCATAGTTTGCCCACTCCTGCACTATAGAAACATGCATACGAGCATGCAATAAACCACTGGTTTACTCAAACAGAAAGAAAGAGCTAGTACTCAAATTACAGCAGCTAAACCGTTTAGAAACCAGCACATTTCTCATTTTCAAGCTACTCTTCCCTACAGGTCAGTCTCAAGACTGAGCATAAGTGGGTGAAACATAGAACGTCAGTTGCAACAATCTTTCAGTTTTTATATGTTCTCTGGCACTCCTAATCAACAGTAATCACGTGAGGCACTTGGGGTAGGATTTACAGGACTTAGTCCAAAATGTAGATTATACAAACCCCACTCAGCTGGGACAGTATTTTTCCAGGGACATGAATTGAGAGTATAAAATAAGGGACATGAGACTACCTCTCTCCTCCTCCACCTGCTCTGAAGGCAACAAGAATGCTGAGAAGACAAAGACTTTGAACTGGGGAGATTGGTCCCAAAATGAGAAGGGAATTTGGCCTGTGTATTAAGAATTGTAACCTGCTGCAACATCCAGTGAGGTGAGTCAAATCTTAATGTGTCTGATAAAGGTTAGGGTTTAGAACGCGTGTTTACTTTTTATTTCTTAGGCAATGGTATCTAACCTTTATGCCTACCACTTATAAATCACTTTAACTACAGAAAGATAGATTTTAACTTATTTTAATGTTTTATCTTTACCAGTGAGCTTGTCTAAAGAGTTTGGGGAATCTGCTCAGATTACAAAGGTTCTTTTGACAAAGTGGTGAACTAATTAATGAGCTTGCATTGTTTTAGAGGGTCTTGAGCGGTGCAAGGTGGTACATTGCTGGGGTGCAAGGCTGGGGGTATTTACTGGTGTTTCCTTGTGTAGAGTGAACTGGTCTCTGGCGTTTTCACTACTGCATCATGTACCCCTCCTCAGAGCAGGCATAAACAACATGATGGTTAAAAAAGTCATCATCAGCGACCCTTGGTCTTATATGATCTTCATCAGCAACCCTCCCATTAGTAGCGTCACTGGAGCTGTAATAATCCTACAGTAATAGCAAGAGATTTTCCAAAATAAGTCACTGTAGACAAGCCTACTATTGAGGGAAATTAAGAGAATTAGGGTCCTGGCACCATGCATGGTGATGTTTAAAGGCCCGACTCACACAAGGGTCCAAACTACACTATATGCAGGTATGTTTAAACATGTGGTTACTAACATAATTCTAGCATGATATCTCTGACCCATGTTGACTGCCAGACAAACCTTGGAATAGACTTCCTGCCTCCCTGCGTAGTCTACAGCATTGGTGCGCATCTTTAACATATCACTCTCAAAATAAAACAACAACACTGTTTACTTAGTGTGATTCCCACCCCACCTATGTATTTCTGAAAGGCTTGTCCAATGGGTAAAGAAGCTATAGCCCATTCATTAACCACCATGTTTAACAGTGGTCATAGAAAATATGGTTCTGATTTCAGTATGGTTATGGCCTCTATATTTAGGTTAGTAGTAGAAGAAGAAGATTTTGTTCTGTTCAAATATTTTGAAGGTTCTAATAAAAATGGCACTGGCACTGATTTCATCCCATTCATTACACAGCACTGAAAGTCAAGTCACTCTTTTTAGCATAGTAAAAAAGAAAGAAGAACAGAAAACCTGTTTGGTTTGAGGGGTTTTCGTTGCTTGAAAGTACTAAAGTATCTGAGCACTTAAGCAAACCAGACAACACTTTTCATTGTTCATTATGTCTTCTTTGCATTACTGTGACAGCACAGTCATATATCTTTAAGTCTGCATATAAGAAAAAAGTATATGAATTGTTTTCGCTTGAACATTCTTCAGTGTTTATGTTGTAACATAGATTTGCTAAGATGTCACTGCTGGGGAACAGCTGCAGTACCTCTGAAAGTTATGTGGACCAATGGTATGGAGCCCTGATGCTGACATAGAATGTACATGCTAGCACTGAGAATACTGCCACCAGTTTCATTTATCAGACACTAACCTGACAGCAAAATCACATATTTTCCCCTCCTTAATAAGGGAGGATATGGCAATGTAGCCAATGCTTAGGCATCACAGAGTTAATAAAACACTCCTGTTTTGAAACTTAATTTTCCTTCTGTTTTTACACTGCCCTCTCTGTTTTACTATAATTTTGGTACTATACTCCTTTCTTCTTTTCAAGCCATCGGGGTTCTACTATGGAGAGAGTCAGGGCTTTTAAAAAACATTTTAAAAAAGCAAATTGCAATATCACCTCCTGCCCCCTCAGAAAAAAACCCAAAACAAAACAAAAAACAAACCACCAGAGTCATCCAAACGAGAAAACACATCGAGAGAGGGCACTGAATCTCTTCATGGAACATTGGACTGGATATTTTGGACTCTCATAACTGGTGAGAGGTTCAGCTGGTCAAAATGCTCTCACTTCTCTGGAGCTATGCAGATTTATATCTGCCAAGTACCTAGCACAATATAGCTGCAGTGGCAACCATTTTCCTCCCTTGATGACCATATTCATAGCTTGTCAGTATAAAGTGGGGATTTACTGTGTGCTCGTGTATTTTTCTATGATGAAAGTAGATGACTTTGTTTTATTTTCTGAAGACCACACTATACAAATCTGCTTTATTCCATGAAGCCATACAAGTGTTGTTCAGTGTTAAAAAGAAAAAAAAAATTCAGAGATACAATCTATCCGAAAATATGTTTTCCATTTTGGAAAAGTCCTATAGAATTTAAGAAAGGGGAAACCAGCAATGTCCTGTAGAAGTTATACTGGAAAAAAAAATAACACACTATGGTAGCTTTTCTATAGTTTATTTGCGTTTTTTTTAAACCACCCAACAGAATGCAGTACCATGGATCTAGTTCACCATTAAATTCTCAAGGTCACTCTGAAACAGAAAGCTACAGAAAAGCTGTGCATGTGTTAAAGGTCAAGTTCAGAAAATATCAGAACTGCACCTCTGAGACTTAATCATAAAGTATTACAACTGGAACTTCCTTATTGTTCTGAGACATTTGGGTACATTCTATTATTAATAGTTTCATTTGCCTTTGCATTTCTGGTTTCTGACCTTAGAAAGATCATCGTTGCAGTTAGGTAATAAAATAATGTAGTTTCAACTTTTTGAAAACATCTATATGTGTAACTGACAAAATTGCCACAGTAATTTCCTATCAAATTGATTTTAATACACTGCTGAAATAAAAAAATATATGGTTTTGCATAATTGCCTTGTCTTTTTAAAATTCTTCATCAGAAAAAAAATATGCAGAGGTTTATATCATTTGCCAAAATACTTTATTCTTTGGATATTTTTATGCGAGAAAGATTGCGTGCAAGAACTGCAGAATGAATTCAGTTCAGCCATGCTCCTTGCAGTGAAAGATATGTTTAAAAAAACACTATGTTTAAACGAATCACTTTACATACTAATAACCTGCACACTCATATTTACATGGCCCAAAACAGACAGACAATGAAATTACATACTGAACTACAGGACTACTAATGGGAGTAGTCCCACTGGCTTCAGTGAGAACACTTTACTGCATTACTCCCACTCACTTGAATAAAGGTTGTAGGATTGGGCCCTATAGGCTAGATTTTCAAAGGTGTTTAGGCACTTAAAGATGCAAATAGGCACCTACTGGGATTTTTAAAAGCACTAGATAGGTTAGTTACTGAAATCCAACAGAAATCAGGTCGGCATTTTTTTTTTAAATGGAGCCTAATGATTAGTATGAATTCAGCAGCCTGGCCTAAATACATGGCTTCAGTGAAACTACTCATCTGCATAAATTTCTGTTTGAAGAATCAGGTCCTTAATTCACTAACACACTGTAAAAAAAATTTAAAATGCTATAAATAAGGCAAAAAACCAGCACATGATACAATATTATCACCATGTTCAAGGAAGCTAAACTGATACACTTTGGATACCTGTGACTGGGTTTTACCTTTGTAGCATCACTGCTTTATTCTCCCCTCTGGTACCTCCTGCAGACTGTTTCACTCTGGCTGTACGGTAATTTGTGTCCCTCTGGTTGAAGGATTTAGTCTTCCAGCTAAACCATAATGTCATCCCTCTCCAGGACAAGTAAAAAATATTAATATCACAAGACAACTCTTCATCTTTCCCCACATGTAACATTTCTTCAGTACTGTTGCAGGGTTGCTTAGAAGTCTTTCAGCTTTTTCCCAGGCCACACAGTTCAGTTGATTTTTGCCCACCAGGATCTGATTTGGTCTTCCTGCTGTTGATGAAAGAGTGCTTCCTCCCACTCTCTCTGAAACCTCTGGACATGAACCCCCAAAATGAAAGCTAGTATTCAGTCCCCATCCAAAGCCTTTAATGCCATCTTTGTCCATGGCCTCTTCTTTCATCTGCTTTGCTTCTCCCCAGAGTCATCAGAACATAAGACCAAAAGAACATCCCATTCATTACACAGGACTGAAAGTCAAGGCACACCTTGGGTCAGACCAAAGGTCCATCTAGCCCAGTATCCTGTCTTCTGGCAGTGGCCAATGCCAGGTCCCCCAGAGGGAATGAACAGAACAGGTAATGATCAAGTGATCCATCCCATGTTGCCCATTTCCAGCTTTTGGCAAACAGAGACTAGGGACACCATCCCTGCCCATCCTGGCTAATAGCCATTGATGGACCTACCTCCATTAATTTATCTAGTTCTTTTTTGAACCCGGTTATAGTCTTGGCCCTCCCAATGTCCTCTAGCAAGGAGTTCCATAAGTTGACTGTGTGTTGTGGGAAAAAGTACTTCCTTTTATTTTTTAAAAAACCTGCTGCCTATGAATTTCATTAGGTGACCCCCTAGTTTGTGTGTTATGAGGAGTAAATAACACTTCTTTATTTACTTTCTCCACACCAGTCATGATTTTATAGATCTCTATCATATACTCTTAGTCATCTCTTTTCCAAGCTGAAAAGTCCCAGCCTTATTAATTTCTCCTCATATGAAAGCTGTTCCATACCCCTAATCATTTTTGTTGCTCTTTTCTGAACCTTTTCCAATTCCAATACATCTTTTTTGAGATGGGGCAACCACACCTGGACACAGTATTCAAGATGTGGGCATACCATAAATTTATGTAGAAGCAATATGATATTTTTATTCTCTCTCCCCCTTTCTTAATGATTCCCAACATTCTGTTTGCTTTGTTTGACTGCCGCTGTACAGTGAATGGATGTTTTAAGAGACCTATCCACAATAACTCCAAGATCTCTTTCTTGAGTGGTAACAGCTTGAGTGGTAAAGTTCTTCTACAGTACAGAATCATAGGGTTAGAAGGGACCGGAAAGGTCAACTAGTCTAACCCCCTGCCAAGATGCAGGATTTGTTGTGTCTAAACCAGCCAAGACAAGTGGCTGTCCAGCCTCCTTTTGAAAACCTCTAGTGAAGGAGCTTCCACAACCTCCCAAGACAATCTGTTCCATTGTCCTATTGTTCTTACAGTTAGGAAGTTTTTCCTGAGATTTACTCTACATTTGCTATGCTGTAGTTTGAACCCATTGCCTCTTATACTCCCCTCTGTGGCAATAGAGAACAACTCTTTATCTTTTTTATGACAGTCTTTCAAGTAGCTGAAGACTGCTACCATAACCCCACTTAATCTACTCTTTTAACTAAACATACCCAGGTCCTTCAGCTTTTGCATGTATGGCTTGCATTCCATCCCTTTGATCATCTTTGTCACTTGCCTCTCGATCATTTCCAGTTTCTCCACATCCTTTCTATACAATGGTGACCAAAATTGGACACAGTACTCCCAGCTGAGGCCTAACAATCACTGAGTAGAGCGGTATTACTATCTTGCATGACTTGCATGCTGTGCTTCTGTTAATGTAACCTAAAATTGCATTTTCTTTTTTTGGGGCAACAGCATCACATTGCTGACTCACGTTGGAGTTGATCAACCACAATTCCCAGATCCTTCTCAGCATTGCTGCTGCCAAGCCAGTTAACCCTATTCTGTATTTGTGCATTTGGTTTTTCTTCACTAAGTGTAGCACCTTATATTTGTCTTCGGGGCAGGCGTTAAGCTGATTCCCCTGATTCGCGTGAATCAGGCCCCACACCTAAGAGGGCCCGCAGCGTCCAGAAGAGGGGTCCCACAAGGTAAGGCCCTGGAAGACAACTCCTGCTGAGGAAGGACCCTCCACCGAAGTGCCACCGGAAACAGTGGCAACCAATTGAGCTGCCGCCAAATTGCTGCCGCTATCTTTGGCAGCAGCTCAATCGCTACTGCTCTCTTCAGCAGCATTTCGGCGGCAGCTCTTTCAAATCGGGCCACATACATCCTAAAGCCCACCCTGTTTGTCTTTGTGGAATTTCATTGTGTTGTCTATTGCCCAGTTCTCCTATTTACCAAGATCCCTCTGATTCTTAGCTCTATCCTCCAAAGTGATGACACCCTCTTGCCCACCCCATTTTGTGTCATCTGCAAATTTGATGAGTATGCTCTCTATTCATACATCTAAGTCATTAATAAAGATGTCAAACAGTACCAGACCCAGAACAGATCCCTGTGGAACCTCACTTGAGACCTCCCTCCAATCTGACATCATTCCTTTAACAGCTACTCTTTGTCCATGGCTGTCCACCCAATTATATATCCACTTAATGGTAGTTCCACTGAGCCCACATTTGTTCAGCTTACTTATCAGAATATCATGTGGGACTGTGTCAAAAGCTTACTGAAGTCCAGGTGTATTATGTCCACCACATTCCCCCCATCCACCAAACCAGTTACACTGTTAAAGAAGGAAATCAAGCCGGTTGACATGATTTGTTCCTAGCAAATCCATGCTGACTGCAAGTAATTACCCCTTCATCACCCAGAGAGTCACATGTTGAATATATGCATTGCTCCAGTAGCTTCCCAAGCACTGAAGTAAGACTGACCAGTCTACAATTCCTCAGGTCCCCCTTTTCAAATATGGGCACTATGCCAGCCCTTCTCCATTCCTCCAGGACCTCTTCTGTCATCCATGAGTTTGCAAATATTATTGCCAGTGGCTTTAAGATTTCTTCAGCTTATCCCTTCAGCACCCCAGGGTGAATAGCATTAGGCCTTCTGGTTTGAATTCATTCAAAACTGGTCAGAAGATCTCTGGTGTGTTCTTTACTTACCCCAATCTGCATCCCTGTCCCTTTATTGTCTATGGTAATTTCGCTAGTCGCCCAGTCACATGTTATTTTTTGCGAGAAGAGGGAAGCAAAGTAGATATTGAGCAGCTGATCCTTCCTATCATCTTCTGTTACCAGCTCACCTTCTTCATTGAACAGTGGACCCACACTGTCTTTGATCTTTTATTTTTGTCTGACATGTTTGAAGCACCCATTTTCGTTGTCATTCCCCCCGTTCCCTTAGGTCCACTCTTCCTATGCTGCTTTACAGCATTCCATCTCTTGGATTAGGCCTTAAAAAAAAATCCATCCCTAGGATTCCTTCCCCTTATCCATAGCTTGACATAGGTCACTTCCCCAGCTCTCTTGATGGTAGAGCCCCAGTCCAATTCTTACCTCATTCTGATCTCTTAGCATGCTGACAAGAGGCTGTTCCTTCTACTCACTGGCAATCCTTCCCCGTGTGCCTTGCAATAGTCTACAATTCCCAGGATTCCACTGGAAATGTCGCTTCCCAGAATTACCGTATTCTATGCTGAAATGGGATTAGGACAAGGTCCATGCTTGGCCTATAGCTGCCATTGAAAGGACTGCGGGACCTGTTACCATTCCATAATTTTGTAGTTCCTGATTTCTGTAATTTTTAGAATCTGTTTCACAGCATTGCATTAGCATGGGATTTTTATATTAATGTTAAAACATTGGAAAATCCCAAAGTATATATATGTAGTTCTTTAATATTAATCTTCCTTTTAAAGACATTCAAACCAGCTCAATAATTAAAGCATTTGAGAGCGACAGATCATGTGTCTGATTATTTTCATTCTATATGCTCAATTGTACTAAGACCATTACAGATTAGTAAACTAATAAATACTGAAAAAATTGAAGTTGTTTGTTTGAAAATTCCATGGTGTTGAAGCATGATGGGAACATCAAGCCCTGATTTAATTTCACAACATAAGCCACACTGACAGCAGAGAACACTTTTATCTTTAACACAAAGCACAGAATAAATAGTCAGCCTTTTTGTATGAAAGTTCTGTCTGGACACATTGTTCACATATTACATCTAACTATATTACTATGAACAAATTCAGCTACAAACTAACAACAAGCCTTTGTCATTCCTCAGTCATTTTCCCTTTATATCTTCCAGATTTTATGATGTCTCATCTTGAACCAACTTGCCTTGGGCTACTACTGCTCTAACAAAGCTCAGTCTAAAAGAATGTCTAACCTAATAAAAAAGGTAAAATCAGAAAATAGAATCGTATTTATATTGTTCTTTCAGAAATTGAAGCTTCTTGCTATTTACTCACATATTAAAGCATGTGTTACTACAAAAAATCCTGCTGTTTGCTCTAGTGTCTTTGGGGTACTAGTGCTCATAGATCTGCACTCCCAAACAGATTTCTATAAATATTTGCAGATAATAACATAAGGAAAAAATTATAGTACTGTACATCACCAACATTGCCAACCTCAAGCTCTGAAACTTTTGGGTCAGGCTACAATAAATCATGAGGTTGCCTGAAAAAAATCTTGTGGGTTTGTTTTTTTGAAAATACTGCACTTGGTTCTTTTTATTTGCCTGTTAGTTTCTGAACCTTTAGGATGCACATGCTTTGTGTTTTCAAGCTTTTCTCTACAAGCAAAAAGGCTAGAAGATTACTTGTTAAAAAAAAAAGAATGCAGATCAGATTTTACTGAAAGATTCTCATGCAATCTCTCAATTCCAGCAGCTGGGGCTTTAAGAAAAACAGCAACTACTACAAGACTCCTGTGGCACCTTATAGACTAACAGACGTTTTGCAGCATGAGCTTTCGTGGGTGAATACCCACTTCTTCGGATACAGAACCAGACTAACACGGCTACCCCTCTGATACTTCAAGACTGAATCAGATCTCAAGAGCTGGCACCAATGCATCATCTACAGTATAGCCCACTATCTCTTCTCCACTCTCACTCCTCCATTAAAGGGACCATGAAGAGATGAAGAACTCCTAGAGGACTTCATCCTACAAAGTCTTGTGCACCACAGAGTGAATTGAAACTGTGTAAAGGCGTAACTAATGTTAACTGCTAGGCATGGTTCTTCAGAGTAATAGTAAGTTTCAAGTTCCTTGTTTAATATGTCCTTACTCATAATTGCAGAAGGTAAGAAAGGGTCAGGGAATGAGTGGTGATTGGGCGTGCACAATCATATTTTCAAATTTGGCCTTAAGCTCATTCCTCTTCATGCTAATGAGACACTTAGCATTACTTCTGTTATTAGGTTGGAATAACTTGGTGGGTGCCTTGCTGAGTGCTTATTAATCCAGAATTAGGCTGTGATAAAGTACGAATATTTTGTAATCTTTTTGAGTCCTGTTTGTGCCTCAGTTTCCCCTGTAGACTGCATTGTTACCCAGTGTGGATGTAAAAGAACTGTTTGCTCTCAGAGCATGCTAAGATATGTGGATATCACCTAGCTGTCTGAGGCTGTATCCCATTTGAAAAGACAATGGCAAATCTAATTGCCCAGACATTGACACCTAGCAACCAACACCCAAGGGGATTTGGATGTCCCTAAATCTCAGCAGGGAGGCTGAGCAACATTCCCCAGATGGCTGACAAAGGACTGGGAAGGTGTGAGGAGGGAGGATCAGAGCTGGCTGCTGGAAGGAGTTAGGGCTCTCACCTGGAGTCTAGCAAAGGTGGTCAGATGGAAAGAGACAGAGCTTGAACCACAGGATTCTCTACAGCTTTACCGGGCTCTGGGCTAACCAGAATGGACTATCCTTTAGCCTTCAGTTCTCTATACTACCCTAAGGACTTCCTATGCTGTGTTCCTGTTAATGAATAAACCCTACCGTTTTGATAACACTGTGAGAGTACTGCTGCAATTGCTTGGCGAGGTGCAATAATCCCTAAGAGCGTACAAGTTAATTTGCAAACTTGACCCCATCATATTAGGCCCAAAGAAAGACTGGGAGTGGCTGAGTCACTATAAAAAATAATTTTCCCTCTGTTGATATTCACGCCTTCTTTCAACTGCTGGGAATGGGCCACATCCACCCTGATTGAATTGGCCTCGTTAGCACTGACTCCCCCACTTGGTAAGACAAGTCCCATCTTTTCATGTGCTGTATATTTATAGCTGCTTACTGTATTTTCTACTCCATGCATCGGACGAAGTGGGCTGTAGCCCATGAAAGCTTATGCCCAAATAAATTTCTTAGTCTCTAAGGAGCCACAAGGACTCCTCATTGTTTTTGCTGATACAGACGAACACAGCTACCCCTCTGAAACAAGTGTCCATTGGGCATCTGTCTCAGTTGGACTAACTGAATGGAGCTCATAATGTAAAGCAGGAGTGCTGAAGGCCCAGAGCTACAGTCTAAGGATGTGGTGAAGCAACGTGGCTTACCTAGAGGGTCTGGCACACTGACGGGGTTTTTCCTACAAACTGTTCCAAAACTGGGGCCATAGCACCAATCCTGTGGCTCCATGACACAGGTTCCCATGTGCTCCCTGCCCTGCTTCTCACTTATTGCTTTGTTCTTGTATGTGCAAAACCTCCATATCTTTGCTGGTCAGAATAAAGCACAAAATGGAAAAAATCTCTCATAGTTATTCATGAAAGGCCTAATTCCATATCCTCCCCCCTCTCCCTACCTTTCCCCATGTAGCTTCACCTGTTTATTGAGCAGTGGAGATCATTCAATAACAACTATTAGGGATAGTGAAGTCAGACTGAAGAGGAGGAGAAAATATTGCTTAAGAAATGGAATTCTCAATGAATTTGTCCTTCGCCAACAGAAGTTGGTCCAATAAAAGAGATTACCTCACTCACCCTGTCTCTAAATGAATTTAAGTAATTTAATGTCATTAAAATATATGTACAATAGATGTACAGTATAGTAGTGTTGTTTGCTGGTTTAAAAATGCATGTCCTGAGGGTCTTAGACTCAGTGTGAAATGCCAGCAAATATACTTTTGCATAACCATGCACTAGCAAGATCAAAAATAAATGATCCACATAATAGCGTGTAAGGAGGTTTGAATACTGGTGCCCATATGTAATGGCATATTTTATTTCTTTTTGTGGCAAATAATGTAATTCTGTGAGAGTATTGCTATCACAGTATGAAATACGATTTTTTGTCCTTTTTTTCCATTTATAAAAAGAGCCCTTTAACAGTGACCTATGTAGAAAACAATCTTGTGAATATAAATAAAAAATAACATTGCAGCAAATTGCAATATACATTTGTCCCTCCCATTCTTTAAATATATTAAAGGGAGACTGATAATCAATTCAGTTGCAGACAGGAACATATACACAAGGGGGTTTTATCAATTAATATATTATACGCACTTATTTACAAACCAAGATGTGCAATGGGGCATGATGATATGCTTTAACTTATAAAAGGGTTTAATGATACTACTCATGTGAACAACAGCTCACAAATGCAGGTAAGGGGCTCACAAGCTGGTCTAATGTAATTATTAATGCTGTAATGGGAACAATGATTACTGTCACTGTTATCCACCTTATTCTTTCAGTTGTTACTAATGTGTGTTGACTCTTTCTTCCTATTGCCCAATATCTTGTCCATTTTAATGGAAAGTGATTGGATTATTAATCATAATTTATTTTAATATTGCAAGCATGCTTGGCTCTTTACAGACATGTATGAAGATGAGAATCTTGCCCTGAAGTGCTTAAGGCTCAGTTTCTATACTTAGTAACAATTCTGCAAATTCACTTCAAAAGGGTTGTAATGTTATAACTGACATCAGAATTTAGACCTAATCTGTTGGCAGTCTTGTGGCTTTTGATCTGTGCCTTAAACTGGGAAATACAGTGCACTAGTGGTAATATGTTCTGAGGTCACTGGTTGCTGCAAATTCTCTTTTGAACTGCTGCTATGTAACCCATTATGTGAATATGAATTTCATGTTCATTAGTATAGCAACCAATATGCTTGACAGCATGGAAACCTCTAGCATAGTACTGAATAATTAACAATTCTATATTACATTAAATCATAGAATCATAGAATATTAGGGTTAGAAGAGACCTCAGGAGGTCATCTAGTCCAATCCCCTGCTAAAAGCAGGACCGGCACCAACTAAATCATCCCAGCCAAGGCGTTGTCAAGCCAGGCCTTAAAAACCTCTAAGGATGGTTATTCCGCCACCTCCCTAGGAAACCCATTCCAGTGCTTCACCACCCTCCTAGTGAAATAGTGTTTCGTAATATCCAACCTAGACCTCCCTCACTGCAACTTGAGACTATTGCTTCTTATTCTGTCATCTGCCACCACTAAGAACAGCCTAGCTCCATCCCCTTTGAAATCCCCTTTCAGGTAATTGAAGGCTGCTATCAAATTCCCCCTCACTCTTCTCTTCTGCAGACTAAATAACCCCAGTTCCCTCAGCCTCTCCTTGTAAGTCATGTGACCAGCCCCCTAATAATTTTCATTGCCCCTCTGCTGAACTCTCTCCAATTTATCCACATTCCTTCTGTAGTGGGGGGGACCAAAACTGAACACAATACTCACCAGTGCCAAATAGAAGGGAATAATCATTTCCCTCTATCTGCTGGCAATGCTTCTACTAATACAGCCCAATATGCCATTGGCCTTCTTGGCAGCAAGGGCACACTGCGCACTCATATACAGCTTCTCGTGCACTGTAATCCCCAGGTCCTTTTCTGCAGAACTGCTGCTTAGCCAGTCAGTCCCCAGCCTGTAGCTGTGCATGGGATTCTTTCTTCCTAAGTGCAGAACTCTACAGTTGTCCTTGTTGAACCTCATCAGGTTTCTTTTGGCCCAATCCTCCAATTTTTCTCGGTCACTCTGGAGCCTATCCATACCCTTTATCATATCTACCTCTCCCCCAAGCTTAGTGTCATCTGTGAACTTGCTGAGGTTGCAATTAATCCTATCATCCAGATCATTAATAAAGATGTTGAACAAAACTGGCCCCAGGACTGACCCCTGGGGCACTCCGCTTGATGTTTTCTGTAGTCAGGTTTGACCAGTAAAGAATTGCACAAGCTAGTCTTGTGGATATTCCATTTTCTAGATATCTTTGGTGGTTGAGGTTCTTTGGACTATGTTATGTGGAAGGTCAACTTGGATTATTTTAATGGTCCCCATCTGACCTTAAAAATCTATGGGTCCAATTCCCCATTGCCTTACATCTTGTGCAGTCATTTACACCAGCATAAAATGGCTTTTGCTACCCACTTTGCACTGGTATAAATGACTACACAAAGCGCAATGTCCTATGAATCTCTATGTGCTTGAAGGAATAGTACTGCAAATACATTAGTGTTCGGTCATCCTGGAATGGAGGAATTTGCTTGCACAAAACAGAAGGCCACCTATATATAAATATGAGACAATTTCTAATACTAGAATTATTAAATACAGTTCTGTCAGATGTGTTCACGAGACAGTGTACCCATCTCCTGAAAAATGCTTGGAAATCTAATCTCTTTGCTATGCATATAGAGAAGTTCAGAATTGATCTAATTTTTATGTAAAATTTCAGTTCTTAAGTAGCCAAAGCCTCTCATGACAGGTCACAAAAAAGATTTTTCCACCTGAAATGATGAAAAATAGTTAAAAAATAAAAGAAAAAAAAAGTTAGATGTCATCTCTAGTTTACATACTCACTCCTACTGCTCCAGTCAGCATGAAACTTCTGGACTACCTACAAGCACATCAAAATTCTCAAAATCACTAATAGATTAAAGAACAATTTGTTGTAAATAAATACACTATCAAAAATGTGTCATTGTAAGTCAGAAACAGAAGAAGAGGCTAAAACCCACAAACATGTTTACATTATGAGCTTGGCCTTTCTGTTTCAGGAAAAAATGTTACCACTTAGTCATCTGACTACCTGGCTTGTGAGCACAGTTAGGTGCTAGATCCCTTATTAGTAACATTTGTGCTCACAATTCATTGTGCATCCACAAAAAATGAAGTTTTTATTTTTTAAAGTATAGCTTATCATGCAAAAAACATCTGAAAAGTTGGTTTCTCTTTACTTACCTGCCAAGAACTTCATCTGTGTTTCCCTGGTGTCAAATGGTGTCAAACAATTAAAACAAAAAAGGGAGCATGTACACTTACTGTGCCTTTGGGAATCTATAAGACAAGACAACATTGCAACAATCTACATCTATCCTCAAATGTGTGTGGACAATTCCCACTCATTTCAGGAAAGTAACAAATATAAAAAAAAATTCATTTTGTTTTCAAATATATTTTTCTGCTTTGTTTTCTTTTTCATTCCAAATATATTTACAGTTTACTTTTAACTACTTATCATCAAAATACTTTGTAATTTAAAAACTCACCTTAGCCTGTCTTAGAAACACTTGCAACGTCTTTTTTTTTTTTTACAAATGTTTCAATTAAATCACATATATGGGACCTAGTTCTGAATATAATATTTTGTAAGCAGTCAAGTGTCAGGTTTTTCAGAAGAGAAGACATAACATTTCTCTTCATGAGCTTCCAACTCATTCTGAGTTTCTTTAAGATTCAGGAAACGTCAATACATTCTGGATGTAGTCAGAGATTTAACACAAACATTAGTGCTTGTCGGAACATCTGCAATAAAATAGAACTTTGTCGAAGGTGAAATGTTTCTCAGTGACATTATCTTTTTTCTTGTTAAGGTTTTTGTTCTCTATCTGCCTGGGACATGGGAGACAGAGGTTGAAATCCTTCCTTTCCCTGATTCACAGAATTCTGGGATGGAAAACTTGTTCTGACTCAGGCAGAGCAAGGACTTAGACTACTAGCATAACATGAAAAGAAAAGGAAAGATCTGGTCCAAAAAACCCTCACAAATCAAAAAGCTCAGGTTTTGATCTAAAAACAGATGTTTTTGGCAAAATTCTGTTGTTGCAAAAAGTTTTTCAATGTTTTGTTTTTGTTCAAGGCAGAATAAAAACTAAATATGAAACTTCAAACGTCGTCATGAAACAGAACTGTCGACCTGTGGACAGTTCTGATTAGCACAGTCACTCTCTTACTGATTATTTCATTTGCTTAACCACTCCCATACTAGTCATTTGATACCTACTCTTGAGTTGAAGAGTCCTCAACTCCCATTATCTTTTTGCAGAATCGAGCTAATACACAAGAAGAAAAGAAATATAAATTAAACCAATGGTACAGATGATAATAATAAAAAAAAATAATACCAAAGATCAGAAGCAAGCCATTCACCCCTGCTTTACTTGAACCCCATATACTTACACAAGCGTCATCACATAATCAACTGACATTTCAACCAACAATACTAAGATAGCAAGATTGTTTCTGAAGAGGAAGCACAGCATTACTTTCACACTTTCTTGACTAGCTTCTCTGTCAATCTGGGATCTGATACAAAGCCAACTGGACTACTGAAAGAGCTGTGGGAACAAGAATTTTTTGTTTCACTGGCAATTCTGAAAAAAAGATCAGAAAAAAATTGGTTCCATATCAAACCAAAACTGAAATTTTTTTGAAGTATTCAGTGAGACTTGAAAAGTCAAAAAAATTGTTTCAGGCTGAACAAAATATTTCATTTTATCCAGACTACTTCATTCAACCCAAAATATTTCTTTTAGACTTCAGGCATTTAATGTTTTTTATATATATTTTAAAATACATTTGAAGAAAATTTTGAAAGAAAAAGTCATTTCAAACCAAGACATTAAAATGTTTAATTTCAACATTTTTAAAATAACACATTTCACCTCTTTTGGATTTTGGGGGTGGAGGGGAAGGAGGTTTCAACATGAGCAATTTGGCAAAAATGACAGTCACAAAACATTTCAGTGTCACCAAATTTGCTTTTTTTTTTTGCCAGAAAATTTCTCCCAGCTGTATCTGTGGATCAGACATGTCATGTAGGGCTAGATTCACAAAGGAAATTAGGCATAAAGACACTGAGCATCACCACATCTAACTTTTAGGGACCTAGAAAATCACTGGGACTCACAAATTTGGGTACCTAGTTCTTCCTGTACAATGAATGGGGAGTGATAACTGCCTCAGAGTGGGATTCACAAAAGCCAGAACACTAGAGTGGCTCCCCACCTAAACTAGCCAATAGGAACTGCCAAGGTGAGGGGTGTGCCCTTAGCCCCACCACTGTCAGGGAGTTTGGCACCTAAGTGCAGGCTAAAGGAAGGTGCTTCTCTCTGCTTGGAATTCTCAGCTACAAATCCTCTGTGGGCGTTATGCACCTACATGGTCTCTGCAAGGGGTGGAGAAGAAGGCAGGTGACCTTTCCCCCTCATAACTTTTAGCCCAATGGTTAGTGCACTCACCTGGGATGTAGGGACCCCCAGGTTCAAGTCTCCCCTCCACCTGGAGTCAGCTACCTCTCAAGTGAGTGTCCTAAGCACTGGGCTATGTGCTATTCTGATGTAGGTTTCCCTCAATTTGTCCTGTTAAAGCTGTTATGGCTACATGTCATTAGAGAAAAATGTCATTAGAGAAAGGCAACTGATCCTGACTCTCTCGCCTCCCGAGTGATCTAACCAGGCTAGAGTCTCTCTCTCTCTCTCTGGGGCCAAATGAGTCATTATTTATCCACACTAGAACAGCTTCAACAGAAGAGACTGAGGGAGCCCCACATCAAAATATCCCATAGCTCAGTGGTTAGGGCACTCACCTACAAAGTGGCAAATCCCTTCTTCCCCCTCAGACAGAAGGGGAACTTGAACCCAGGGTCTCTGTTACCCCAGGTAAGTACCCTAACCACTGGGCTAAAAGTTACAAAGGGGGAGCAGTTATTGTTGTCCTCCTCCTGAGCCATTTTGGGAGAGCTTGCTCACCTATGGGGGGGGCGATCCTGTAGGCAAGCTCTGAGAACACTTACCAATTCAGACCCTGTAGGCAAGTTTGGCAGAGGAATGTCTCTCTTTCCCCGGTTTATATATCATTTGCTCTGTGGCTTAGGTGTCCACATGCCTAGAACAAGGCTGCAGTGCACAGTACTCAGAGGCAGAAATATAGGCATCTAGAGAATTTTATTGCAAAACTTTAGGCACCGGGGAGATTAGGCAACTACAGGACTGAGAGGCAGCCAAGCAGGGGCTTGTGGATTTCAATGGGTCTTGATTCTGAGATTTAGATGCCTAACTCTTTTTGTGAATCCTTCTCATATGTCGGACAATATAATCTTTCTTCTTGCAGCCTACACTTTTTAAGCAGGAAACTGAGCTTACAGTACATTTTTTTCTATCCTAATTGATACCAAAGCTCTTATTTTGTGTGGCCATCCCCCAAAATGTAAATTCATTTATCTTATATAACCCAGGTTAAACCCTGCACCTTGGACTCCTCATCCATAAAATGCGGATGATACTTACTTCACAGAGGAGTAGTGAGTCTTCACTCATTAGTGCTTGTAAACAGCTTTGAGAAACTCAGATATAAGGCAGCCCAGAAATGCATTATTATCTAAAAAACTGAGCAAGGCTTCTCACTTGCACTTTCCAAGGAGCTACAAGCTGTGGCTTTTACCTAGTTTTCCAACTGCTTCCTGTGGCTACTCACAAATTTAAATAACCTATTGAAAACTTTTATGATAATCCTGATCTCCTCAGTCTGCTGCTCCAATTTCCTCAGTGAGAACAAATTGTCCCTGAAAGCACACAATTCTTCCCTCCAAATTATCCTCTCTCACTATTATTTGATCAAATTGATCAGAAAATAGAAGAACTTAGCAGCAAAGATTTTTCTCTAAAGCAACTGTACTGTCTTCATTGGCTTGACAAATTTTTATTGCATCATCCAGCATGACCTCTGAGTCTCTTAATCACCTTCCTCTGATTTTTCTTTAAAAAAAAAAATCTTTAGCTTCAAATGCTATTTGATTCTGACTCAGTGATGCTATGTGTACTTCAAAGTTACCTAACCATGCTTTGAGCCTAAAGTCTGTGACAAAGGCATTAACATGTCTCTTTTACTGCTGTGTTCTGCAGTGAAAGACACACAGTACCTCTCATATCTTCAATATAGACCAATAGTTTTGAAAAAAAGTGACATCCATTCTGTTTCTTTCTGATTATTGTGTGTTGCTTAAGACCTTGAGTTTATATGCAGGGTAGGTGCAAGCGCTGACATAAACGGCCACTGCCATGCACACTTTGGGGATTTATGGGTGATGAGACACTAAGAACTTGTCTAACCAGGCACATTCAAGAAAGTTAATCCAAATGAACTAAAAGGCATGAATTAAACTGCATTAAACTCTGTGTGGAGACATTTGTTCAGAAGTGGCCTTAATTTGTTTATTTTAATGTGAATTAAACTAAACCAAATCAATGCCACTTTAACTGTGAATGAGAGTACCCACATTCGAGTTTAATGAATTTTAACTAATTCACTGAACATTCACACCTTTAGTTATTTTGGATTAATTTTCTTGAGGATTACCACATAGACAAGCCCTTAATGAACTAAATCCTCCTGATTCTTCCTCAGGATATGTCTACACCACAATAAAACACCCACAGCTGGCCCAGGTCACCTGACTCAGACCCACTGGGCTCGGACTGCAGAACTATACAACTGGAGTGTAGACATTTGCACTCAAGCTGGATGCTAGGCTCTGGGACCTTGCAAAGGGGGGTGGGGAGGGTCCCAGAACCTGGCCTCCAGCCTGAGTGCTTGTAGAAACAGCGTACCATTAGGGGCAGTGTTAAGCTGCACTGTCCCTGAGAGAGCTCATGGGTGAATTCTGCCTCAAAGAGGCAGAATTTACCTTTGAGCTCCTCGCCATACAGATAGTCTGTGCCCACTGTTCTATCCCTTCAGGTGCAGCTATTGCAAAGGGAAGGATGGAGCTATGGCACTGTGTGCACTGGGGAAGTAAGAAGGCGGCAGTTCCTGCACTACCTTGAGCACAGGGACTGAAATTGTGCCTGGATCTTTATTACAGGCATAGCAAGGAAGGAAGATAACTCCTTGTGCCCACCATGCCATCACATCACATGGCAACCACATAAGAGTGAAGCACAATCTGACCGTAAAATGAACCTGAAGATGAGTACATTATAGACACAGAACTAGCATGGTAATTACATTCACACAGTCACTGCCTACCACTAGTCTCATGACTTGGGAAGAGCACTTTGTGATACCTTGATTACAAAATGTGCTGTGTAAAATTAAATTCTCTGCCCTTCCTTGGCAACTGAAGAGATAAAATCATTTCTACAATCACTGCATCCATCCTTGAAAATATAGAACTGCTAGGGCTGTATCACACATGGTGAAAACAGATCAAGAAAACAGATTTATGCTTTTAAAACCATCGGTTTTATTCTGCCAAATGCACTTATTTCTCTGTCCTTTACTACCAATATTTTACCACCCCACTCCAAAAGTGTAAAGAATCAAACAATCTTGTAAAATAATATAAGTTGCATGCTAATGAGGCCACAGTTCCTAAGGGTCTGTCTCCTGCAATTTGTCAAAAAAAGACATTTCAGTTCTATGGTAAGTAACATCTATTCCTCAGAATATATTGCCACACACTAGGAAGAAACTTTGGAAGCCATTTAAATGCCAGTTACTCTTTGGTTGCTCTGAGACAATCTGATTACCTTCTCTAGAAAATTGAGGCCCAAATTAATTACTTAATAATAGAGATAGTATAAGGTTAACTCCATAACAAGAAATCTTACTATGAGTTAGTAGACACACCACCAAATGGACAATAAGAATTTGTCATGGATTGTAAATACTAAAACAAAATGTTGTGTTTATGACATCTTTCTTAGCAGTTTACATGAGTTTTAAAAAAGCTGAAACTGACAACTGACTCTGGGTTTTCAGTAGGATCTCGGCCTTAGTTTTTAAATTGTTTATTTACTCTAGATTGAAAAAAATATTAGTGTATATTATATTATTATATTATCTGTGTGCTGTGGTGTTCAGCAAAAGCCATGATCCTGAGTTGACTCTTATAAGTTGGTCTGTGCTGTTCTGTTGGGAATAGCAGGCCTTTACCTCAATAAAATCCTATGGAGAACCCAGGGTTATGAGGCACCTCACCTGCCCTTTGTGTGAAGCTGTCTTGTCCGTGCCTTCTGTGAATTAGCTCCCTGAAAACCACCAGTCTCCGTCAGCAAAAGCACCACCTTTCAGGCCCCTGCAGACCTCACTCTCTATATACAGGTAGAAATATGTATACACCAATTCTAAATGCTCCCAGCGACAAAGCTACCACCCTTCATTGGAGGTGGTTTTATTTTGTCGCCAAGAGAGCTGTCTCCCAGCAACAAAGAGTGGCTACACTGCTTACCTTAGAAAAGAGCGGTTGCAACAGCCCAGCCAGACCATTGTAAGGTGTGCAGTGTACACATAGCCTAAGACTGAAACTAATCAAATCACAGATAAGCAGCTATAAGTCTGGTTGTTCTATAACAACTAATTTTGTCTAAATTGTGGACTGAAAAAACTTCATAAAAGAATCCCAAGAGATGGAGGTACTGTGAAGAGGTAGTAGGAAGTATCCCAGGGACACCAGACAATAGTCTGGTTGTGTTGCCAGAATTCAGGTCAACATGTTGCAGTGGGATCCTGCTGACCCAGTGGAAGAACCTTCTGTCACTGTTAGGGCCCTGGGCTGGGACCCGATGGAGTACAATGGGCACAGGTCTCCCTACCCACTGTGGCTGACCCACCCCCAGGGTGTCCACCTACCCACCAGAGGCCAAAAGGCCTGTTTTTGTCCGCTGTCTGCCTGAGCAAGGAGGCCAGATGAATGACTTCTGGTTGCTCTGCCATGCCCGGAGGGCCAGGGCCCTCAAACTGCTAATTCCCAATATAGCATTGCATTTATAGACACACAATAGTGAGGGGGCATGGCCTCACTCAGACTGATGGGGAAAGACAGCCTCAATTTTCTAAAGAGTTTTCTTGTACTCCCTCAATTTTTGGCACTGGCAGAAAACCACAAGAAAAATGCTCTTTTATAATATATCATCACTTTCATATGCAACCGGAACGAGAAAGTTTAGAGAAGCATGACAATGGGATGGAGGGAGGAAGTTAAATGTAAAATAGTTCCATTCATGTTAGATTTCATTTTTGTTTAACCAAAAAAAGTAATGACTGATCCACAAAATGATGGATCCAAACAAAAAGACCTTGATCTGAAGATGCCTAAATTTTGGGTCAGATTCTATATGCAAACTATACTGTTCAAACTTCTCGCTAATCTGAAGTTGCTGCAATAATCCTTTTCTTTCTCAAAGATTTGCCACTTACTTGTCATTTAACACATCAGAAATTTTATCAGATTGCACATGGTAGCAGATTTGAAGCTATAGGATATGAGGGTTGAAAGGTTTTTGCTGAGGGGAAAATTTTCAAAGCCACTTCAACCCCACCTGTAATGTGATATGCTCAAACATTTGTGGGTACAACAAAAACAAAAAACAAGGAAGCAAACGACAATAGGTATAATCTAATGGAAAGATTCCTATTGTATGCAGTAGGAGCTCAATCAGTCTAACAAGTACTGTATTACATGCAAAATTGTGTATGCAAATGTATAGGCAATGTTTTTAAAGTTTGGTTAGAACAATCTGCTCTTTGTGGTGTAAAGTCTTGACAAAACATAATGTGATGTCCAAAGCCATCAAGTAATTGCAACATAGATATGTAAATAAATTCAGAATTATTTTGTGGTTACTAAAAATTTTAAGACAGCTGAAAAAAAAATGTATTTTTGTCCTACAGAAATTTAATACTAAGAATGCATTGCCAATTTTGGCTATTTAAAGTGACATCTGTGCTTTTTGCTTTATGCTGGTGGAGACATACACTAAGTCATTTCATTGCTTGATAGGAACATCTATACAGTTTAACATCAAACGTTTTCTGCTTTTCAGACCTGCAAGGTCAACTAGCTTATGAAAATCAAGCTGTTTTCGGTCTGCTTTATACCCCATCACTAAAATTCCCAGACAGACTAGAAACTCTCAAATCCATCAAAACACCATCCATTAGACTGGAGAGAATTAGAGCTGAATACTAATTTTTTATTACTATTATATATTCATGCATGAAGCAACTACTACATGAGGCTGATATATACAACATATCTTGAAGGACTCTTGTTTATGTGCTCCTCCCAATAAAGAAGAAGAGCAACAATTTCACCTAATGAAGTGAGAAAGTGAAGGCAGTTTTGCTTTGTGAGTGACTGAGTTAATGAGGCAATATCCTCTTGCATCTTTGAGATAAACTCTAGGTCAAAAGCATACATATTAGCATAACATTCATATTAATATATTTCAGAATCAGATACAGAAGGGCCCTACGCTATGAAATCCGTGTAATCACAGACATCTAATTTTCAAAGGGATTTTGGGTGCTCATTATGGTGATGGATGACAGTACTGAAAAACATCAGCACTTTCTTGAGCTCTTCTATACTCTGTATGCTCTTTTCTTATGTATCCCATGAATGGTGTCTTAGAGGTTTCATAATTTATTTAGATCCCATAGGAAGTAGAATCAAGATGCTTTGTGGCAACATTGTAGCATATTGTTACTGTAGCATATACTACAGTAGACCTACTCTAAACATAACAGCATCATGTACCAGGAAAAATAAGTACAGATATTTGAGTATATGCAGAAAAAATGACACACACTCCTCTTTGCATGTACACACACACACACACCCCTATATACTTAGACACACATTACATACCCAACCACATATACACATTGTGGTTACTATTAAAGAGTTACCAATACCATTGTTTGTGAAATATTACATTATCTCCCTGTACTTAGAAGAAATAGTAATAAGTGATATCTCAGAAAACAATGCATGGTAACTGCTGATTAATACTGCTGATCTCTCTCTCAAGACAAGTAAACCAGAATGGAAGTGGTTTTTGTCTGAGTCTGAAAACTTCTTATCAGTCAATGTTTTACTTCAAAACATCAAGGCCACTGAGCCACTTCCCAAAGTCATAGGTGGATTTGGTTAATTATTCTAGTTTAGGCCCATCTCAAATTTTATGATACATACTCGGATTAGTCAGAGAAAAGAGCATAATACTAGGATAAAAATCATGGCATATTTGTGATCTCAAAATTCAATGTTGCAGAAGGAAATTGTATTTAAACATTTAAAAAAAAACAGGAATAAGAACAAACAGCAGCCCTGATTCACACCATTGTAAGCACTGTTAGGGATGAATTTGACCCAGTATTTATTAAGGGACTAACCTTAAATGTGTTTTCAGCAGAATCTGAACATCTCAAAGAATGCTCAACACACATGCAGTCGATGAGAATCGATGGCTCTTGGCATCTTGTGGGTTCAGGCGCTGTTTGTTTACAGTGATGGGAATGAAAAGACTCAGGCCTCAGGCAGAGCAAATTGGTCAAGTAGGCATTTACCCCAAAATAAATGAAATCTGGAGTATGTAACGTGACTAAAGGAAGGGTACAAAGACTGATGCCTCTAGGTTACTCAAAAGCAAGCTGGATATAGGCCTGCAAGCAGGAGAGAACTGGAGACTGTGCCAAGGGAACAGGGCCGACTCCAGACCCCAGCGCGACAAGCACGCGTGTGGGGCGGCACTTGCCGGCAGGGGCGGCAGATTGGGCCGGTGGACCTGCCGCAGTCACGCCTGCGGGAGGTCCAGCGGAGCCCCGGGACGACCGGACCTGCCGCAGGCATGACTGCGGAGGGGGCACTCCTCCCGCAGGCGTGACTGCGGACGATTCGCTGGTCGCGCGGGTCGGCTGGACCTCCCGCAGGCGTGACTGTGGCAGCTCAACCGCAGCCGCCGGACCAGCGAACCACCCGCAGCTGCGGGAGGTCCAGCCGAGCCGCGCGACCAGCGGACCCTCACCAGTCAAGCCCGCGGGAGGTCCGCTGCTCCCGGGGCGCCTCCCGCGCATGACTGCTTGGGGCGGCGGAATATGTAGAGCCGCCCCTGCAAGGGAAAGGAGATCATCTTATCTAAGAAGAGAACCGACAATATATTGGCAGTATCAGTCACAATTATGATAGTTGTGAATCAGTTTATAGATTCTCTTGTCACTTCTCCATAGATAGTCTTAAGATCTCAGATCTTCCTCTTTCTCAGCAATAGCCAAATGCTGCATCTATGTAGTGCCAATCCTATCTACTGTGTTTATTACAATGCCTGTCTTCTAGCTCACCATTGGAATGTTGTCCTGATAGCAAAATAATAATTAGGCTATTTTGCCCTTATTCCTATTATTGTATCACTTCAAAATTCCTATACCTTTTTTAGAGTTTACACCTAACATACTTAATATGGTTACCATCTACTTCCTTATCGTCTTTTTGGTCAAGCCATTACAAAATTTCCTGATGAGTGAAATCTTTATGGCTCCTTAACCATTTGTATGACTCTTCTCTAAATTACCTTCAACTACCTGATTCTACTGAATTCCAATACTGAGTCCAAAAATGAACATAGCTGCCCAGTATCAGATCAGCTGTGCTTGGCCCAATTCTAGAAGTAAGTGGACAAATTATTGGTGGTTTCGCAATCCTGGGGTTCACCGGTAGCTGCACTGTCCTGGGCACAAGGCAGAGCAGCTTAATTGTTGCTCTTCTGTGGGCTACCAACAGTCCAGAGACTGAGAGGGAACTGGAATAGGAACCATTATGATGGCCTACGACACATCAGGATTCTCTATGAAGAGGGAAATCCTCCTCAGTATGGATCTGCTGGCTATATCACTGCGGGCTGGTATGACTCATTTTTAATTCTGACTAAGGACAATGCAGTCAAGCCCTAACTCTATGAGCAGAAGATGCATTTGCTTAACTCTTACCCTCTTCTTGAGAGAGAGAGAGAGAGAGAGAGAGAGAGAGAAGTTTCTCTCTAGTTTAAGGTTTCCCCAATGGCTGTAATATGGGAGAACAGTTTTATATAAAAGTTAGGAATAATGATTAAAATTCCCTGTTTTCTAAGTGACTGTGTTATTTTCATAGGTTTATGGATATTTAGTTTCATATAGGCAGATAGAGATCTCTATCAACTATCTGGAATTTGGTACTGTATTCACTAAATGAAGCAAGGCAAACCAGCTAGCAGTTTAGGCAGAAAGAATGGAAATTAATTAAAATAGCACGCACACAAAAACCCTGAAGCTGGGTGCAGAGATAGGTTACTGAAACTCCATTCATAAACTGCTTTATTTTACTCATTTGCTCTATTTAAAACAAAAATTAATACAATGCAACCATATGCATTTGATTAATCAATGGCTTCTAAATCATCGGTTCATGTAAAGAGACAAGTATAGAGATAAAACTCCTTTGTTCTGGTTCAAATAAGAAACATGTTAACATGTTCTCTCTGAAATTTCTTGATTGAAACCAATAAAGGGGGCATTCTTATGCAGATCTCAGAGAACTTTGGTGAATTGCTTGAGATAAAGACTTTTTTTAAAAAAAAAGCAATACATAATAGAAACTTAAAAATTCTTCTTCAAATAAGAAGCACTTATTTCCTGAATTAGGATAGCAACCATATCATATTTTGCTGGATAGTTTTGTCACAACTGATGAAGCTCTTTTCATAAATGAAAACCTCTCATGAATATTCATTTGCATTCCAAAGAGAATCTCATTATCTAATCCAAAAAAAGAATTAATGATCCTTAATAGTCTCCTCTGACACTTTGTCTTTGTCCCTTCCTCAGCTAGGAAGGTGATTTAGCATAGCGGTGCTAATGCTTCTTTGACCACAGAAGTCCATTCTCTGACCACACTGCAGACCCTCATCCTGGAGTTAGCACCTTGCTTTTAGGTTATTCTTTCATACAAGGAAGAGAAACAACTTTAATTGTTTGAGATGATTGGTGTTTTGGTTAGTGGTTTTTAAGTCACTATCAATGTTTTTGATAAAGTTCTTTTATCTGCACATAGGATGAAATTCACCATGGTATTATCTTTGCAAGAGGCTGCATACCATTGAAACTCCGTGCAGGCAGCCCTCTGTCTGCCCTGGTGCACCAGGAGGGCAGCCTTCCCCACACCAACTTTGCATAAACCAGCATGAAAGGCTGAAATGGGGACAGCAGCATGAGAGCTCTAGTGGCCCTGGTAACCCGTGGAAGTAGAGCAAAGGGGCTGTGCTTGGTATTTCAGATCACAGGATGGAGTAGTGGCTTTCAGGATAAGTGGATTATGCTACACTCTCATCCCTAGTCCCGGATTACAGGAGGGATTATGCCTATCACCTATACCTCACCTGCATAAAAAGTGTGGTCACTCTGGCTTTCATCTATCGCTAATGAATAAGCAGAATATTGTCTTCTAATTAGCTTCAGAGTTTTAAACTAAAACAAATCACCAAACAATGACAACAATCATGGGCTGGACAAAGTATTTCTGGAGAATAACTTATTCAAATGCATCCCCTTTTTTCAATCAATTGCCTTCAAGTGTATCATGATTTCCACTAAAAGCATTCCTTGTTCACATTAATCCAATTAATATTTTGTGTGAATGCAGTGAGTAATCAATATTTGCACTTCATTTTTTGACCATAATATAAAACAGGAAGGGCTCACTTATTCTGATGGAGAGAGAGCAAGGAGCATTTAGGAATTTAGGTACCAAGAGACATAGGCCTAGGGAAATCTAGGACATTTAAGGCTTTTCCTTATTCTCCCAAGAGCACTATTTTTCGGGTGAGTCCCACTTTAAAAAATACAAGGGGTTCCTTATTCACTGAGCAAAAGAAACAGGCAAACTGCAGCACGAAAGATGTATTTACAGGACATTTCCCTTCTTACATTCACACAAGGTAACCATTTCTGTGCGTATATACCTTAGTCCTATTCGTGCAGTCACCTAAACTTGTTTATCTCATTTGATTAATTGTCTCAGTGCTCGACTTCTAGGATACTAACTCTTATTCCACATTATTTCATTTATATCCCATGTGCATTTATTGAAATTTACTGGTCTCCTGTGACCGTATATAACCTTGTGTGAAGAGACATTCACATACATTCATATGAACAAAAGCTTACTTGCATTGCAACATCTTGGAATAAAAAAAATGTGTACATAGGCAACTGTATTTCAGTCAAAATTTGACAGTGTTAGTGGAAATATTTTTTCACTATTCACCTAACTATCATGCACCCCAAAAAAGCAGAAATTATATATTAATTCTCTCATATAAAAGTGATAGTCAATGGGCATCTTGTCATGCAGTTGGATACTACTATTGCAGAATACCTGCTGTCTGTTAGTCACCAATTACTATTATATAGTAATACCCTTACATTTTCATATACTCAAGGTAAGCTTCATTTTGTATCTTTAGGCATTATCATGATGATTATGCAAAACTCTGCTAGGATAATTTGCACAATGGGGGTTCAGTATTTGATTAAAGTAACTCTTATTTTTAATTATAGCATTTAAGATCATCTTATTGTCAAGTGGACTATAGCCTGGTTGATATTCATTTTGGCTTTTAGGATTCCATTGGATTTGAGAAATATCCCACCCTCCCCACCTCCCACCATCAAGATTATTTCCTAGATTTCGAGATTATCTGAGGTATACACACTATATACTTTGTTCATATGTTATAACAATCTGATCATAACTAATCTGTTTTGGTGTAGATAAGAGATCCGAGTGAAACTTTTCAAGAATAGGATTGAACAACAAACAGACTTGTGACATTCTTTGAAAATCTTGTTGAAAATCTTGTGAATGAATGAAGTAGGCAGTTCAATTTTAGGTACGTACTATAATATGCTTCTAACTCCTGATGTATATGGTTTCCCTCTTTGTAATTGTTTCCACCTGAAGGGGAAGTCCCACAAGGAGATTAAAACAGCTACATATTCATGTCAGCAGCAGATAATTAAATTTGAAAACTTCTAATATGTTCATCAATATCATTTCTGTTGTAATTAACACTTTCTATAGCTTAAGAACACTAGAGCTGAATAAAACATCTCATCTTCTTGTGATGAAACCTGCCAAACAGAATAATAAAACCATCATTACAGAAATGTTCCAGCTTCATGTTTGTACACGAATAAGCTTGATTCCTGAGCTGTAACAAAAGGTAATTGAATCCAGATGTATATATTTCAAGACTGGAAATCAGCACTGTGTTTAATGTTTGTATCTTGTGTTGATTTTAACCATATTTGCAATTTGCAAAAACTATTTACCTGAGGGCATTATTATACACCTATAAAATGTATATTTTGAGATGATGGAGCTGCAAACAACAATTGCATCTGGGACAAGGCATTTGAGGACACACACATCCATTATGAGGACACCTGGAAATCTGCAAAAATCTATGTAAAATAGATAAGCAGACCAACTGGGATGACTGATATACCTATCTTTCTTTCATGATACCAAATGCCATCTTTGTATAACAACACCTTTTGGATATAGAACTGGAGATCTCCGCCAGTATCTCTACAGTATCTTTTTTCTGAAGGCTTCCTATGCCCTATGGATGATCTGTTTCAGCAGGAATGAGAAATAATATGTAATGCTACTTAATATCTCCACATTTTTAAAACTGATTTCTCCCCCTTTATTGAACACTTCTTTATCTGTGTAAGAACATTATTAAATCAATGTTCATTACCAATATTTATTAATAATAATATAATTAAAATATATATTTGTGCTTCTTTGTCTCAAAATATAAAGTAAATAATAAAGAGGTAGCACTGTTTATAGAATATTATTTGATCTGTTGTATTGATTAGCCCGGCCAGAAATCCTGAGAATCCTACAGCATGTTAACATAGCTCAAGGAGAGCAAATTTGCAATGAATGATAATTTTTACTGAAATAAATTAGTATTTTTTCTTATTAGGAATTAGCCTTCTGTTCAGATTTCAGTAGAGTAACACATTCAGTCCTGGTTAGAGCACTAGGTGGGTTGTAAGGGTAAAAGAAAACTGGTGGACAAAGCAAAAAGAGAGGTCAGAGTGTGATCACCGCACTTGTTTGATTCTCACATAATTCAAACAAAGAAATCGCCACCAAGATGTTATCCAGATACACATTTTACAATACTTTACACCGGGGTGCCCCAAATTTGCCCACCTAAAAGGACTACATTGGCATTTCTTCTGAAGTTCAAGGTCAGCCTCCCTGATCTTAGCATCTAATATCACAAACTACATTGCCACATTAAACAGTTAAGCAGGCAGGTAGAAACTTTCCCATTTTATGGACTTTGTGAACCTCTAACAAAGGATCACAGAGCACATGCCTATAGCACACATATACAGTAAGCTTTTATTTCAAAACAGTTAGTGTTATGAAAAGTATTAGATTGACAGTCTTGGCAGACAGAGGGGTAGCCCTAAAGCAGGATAAGACAACAGGTAACCCTGTTGCTCCGACTACACTCCGGGAATCACTAAATTCTGCTAGGTCAGAGCAATGGGCAAAAAACTATGCAGAGCCTAGATTTCACTTGCTCAAAAAGGAAAGCCTGGAGGCATTTCCATAAACTTCATGGTGCTAACACTCCCCAAAGCAAAGAGCCACATATCACAGCCAATGCCATTGCCACCCAATAGAGCCAGAACTCTAATGCACAAAAAGAGCAGTAATTCAATAAAAAAAGATTTATCAGAAACATAGATTAAAATGATTTATTGGGGAAGAGTTCAGATGGGCTCTGTAAAGGAAAATCATCCCTTGTCAATCTATTAGAATTTTTTGAGGGGGTCAACAAACGTGCACAAGGGTGATCCAGTGCATATAGCATACCTGGACTTTCAGAAAGCCTTTGACAAGGTCCCTCACCAAAGACTCTTAAGTACAGTAAAGAGTCATGGGATAAGGAGGAAGGTCCTCTCATGTATCAGTAACTGGTTAAAAGAAAAGGAAACAAAGGGTAGGATTAAATTGTCAGTTTTCAGATTGAGAGAGGTAAATAGTGGTGTCCTCTAGGGACATGTACTGGGACCAACATGTTCATAAATGATCTGGAAAAGGGGAAAAAACATTGAGGTGGCAAAGTTTGCAGATGATACAAAAAAATCAATCAAGATAGCTAAGTCCAAAGCAGACTGTGAAGAGTTACAAAGGGATCTCACAAAGCTGGATGACTGGGCAACAAAATGGCAGATGACATTCACAGTGTTGACAAATGCAAAGTAATGCACATTGAAAAACATAATTCCAAGTGTATACATAAAATAATGGGGTCAAAATTAGCTGTTACCACTCAAGAAAGATCTTGGAGTCATGGTGGATAGTTCTCTGATAACATTTGCTCAATGTGCAGCAGCAGTCAAAAAAGCTAACAATGTTAGGAATCATTAGGAAAGATATAGCGAAGGTGGCAAAAAAATATCATAATGCCACTATATAAATCCATGGTTTGCTCATACCTTGAATACTGTGTTCAGTTCTGGTCACCCCATCTCAAAAAGGGTATTAGAGTTGGAAAAGGTAGAGAGAAGGACAACAACAACTATTGAGGGTATAGAACAGACTCCATATGTGGAGAGATTTAGAAAAATTGGGGCTGTTCAGCTTGGAAAAGAGCCAACTACAGGGAGATATGATAGAGTTATATAAAATCACGAATGGTGTGGAGACAATGAATAAGGAAATGTGAAAGAATATACAACACAAGAACCACCACCCAATGAAATTAATAGGCAGCAGGTTTAAAACAAACAAAAGAAAGTACTTTTTCCAAACAACACACATTCATCCTATGGAACTTGTTCCCTGGGATGTTGTGAAGGCCAAACTGGTGTTCAAAAAAGAATTATATAAATTCATGGAGGATAGGTCCATCAATGGCTAGTAGCCAAAATGGTCAGGGATGCAACCCCATGTTCTGGGTGTCCTTGGCCTCTAACTGACAGAAGCTAGGAATGGATCACTCGATGATTGCCTGTTCTGTTCATCCCCTCTGAAGCACCTGGCATGGGCCGCTGTCACAAGACAAGATACTGGGCTACATGGACCATTGGTCTGACCCAGTATGGCTGTTCTTATCACAAAAGGAAAGTGAGGGAGCAATGAAGCTATTTTTTAATCTGACTGCCGAGCAGCATCAACTATCAAAGCTATTCAGTAGAGAAGTGGACAAGGGCATAACAATCAAATTTGGCAAGGCTGCAGGCCAAGATGACATCTTTCCAGATTTTCTGAAAAATCTAGGTCTACATAACCATGACCAACATGCATGCCCTTGGCCAAACACTCAAGGTATGGCAACAGGCAAAGGTCACCACCATCCTGAAACTGGGGAAAGCAGCCAACAATCCAAAAAAACCTACCACATGATGTTACTACGTGTAATGTACAAACTCTTTGAACAGACCAGCAAACATACAAGAATCCGTCTTGGACCTATCACTCTTTAATATTTATAACAACAACATGCCATTGACCCAGTCACCGACATTTGGATATGCAGAGGATTATCTCGTGCTTACCATTCAAGGAAGCACTTTCATCCAACTAGAACGCATCCTCACAGAAGATCTGAAAAAACTGGAGGAATGCTACTGTTATGGTGACTTCAATCAAAACCCTGAAAAAACCAGCTGTTTCCACATTCCACCTGAGCACCCACCATGCAAAAAAAGCACTTTCATGCCATCTTTTGCAACATCAAACAGACACGAGGATTTCCCAAAACAATTCAAAGTGGTTCTGGATTGCAACCTCAAATATTGAAAACATTTAACAAAGACCACTGCTAATATAAAACCTAGGAATAATATAATCCACAAACTAGTGGTACCAGTTGGGGATCAAACGCTAACTCCTTGTGGACAGCCACCTTGGCCCTCATGTCTCAGCAATTGAATATTGTACACTAGTATGGGCAGATAGGGTACATACATTATGGCCTGGTCTACACTACACAGTTAGGCAGCTTACATCGACCTAGTTATGTCAGTATACATGCTACTGCCTTGTCCCACCGATGTAAGTGCCCTACTACACCGACATAACTCCACCTCCACAAGAGGCACAGGGTTTATGTCAGTGTAGTTAGGGCGATGCAGTGTATAGACACTGCATTACTTACATCGGCTGTTGGCTGTCTTGTCAATTTCAATGCTCCAGAGCTCTGAAATGGACCAAAAAGTCCGGCAGCTGTGCCCGCCCGGCTCCCTGCTCAGGGAGGAGAGAAGCATGGGCAGCTGCCTGCCACTCCCAGTTGGGAGCTGAGAGCCCAGGGAGCAGCTGGGCTTCCGGTGTGGAGCTGCATACAGCTGAGAGCCCTGGCTCTCAGCCCCACACACTACCTCTCTTCAGTAGGTGGAAGCGCACTGACAGAAGGAGGGTAGTGTGGACATTAATGCAGTAATTACTGCAGTGGCTGTAAGATAACCTAACATAGGTCAACTTAAGTCTGTAGGTGGATATGCCCTACTTGTCAATGGGCAACTGAACACTATGGGAATTTTCACAGAAGTGCTGAAGTTAACACTCATAATCTGGCTCCCATCATTTTTTACCAGCATTACAAACAGGAACACTATGAGAATACGACCAGGCAATGAACCCAGACTTACCCATCTACAAAGGGCTACAAATCCCTCCCGCAAGATGCCACCTTAAGTCCAGGACCCATTCTGGTTAGCATCTTTTAAATCTTTTAAAGCATTGGGACTAACATCTAAAAGAAAAAATGGTGGCGGCTGTGAGAAATAGTTGGGTCAAGGATCAAAACCCGATCACGGATCCTACAGACCAGCCACCTGACTTCAACCTGCCATGTAAGATATGGATCAGAGTGAACCACATCAGAACCTCACATAGGCATTGCAATTACCCACAACACAAACGGAAAATAAAGGCCAGCCCAATATGTGAATGTGGAGAAGACATTCAAACCATGGAACATCTAGTGAACTGCTACACTCTAAGGTCCTTCTCCAGAGGGACAGCCTTAATTCATTCCATGTCACTGGAAGCCACATAGTGAAGGACAAGCTGGACGACAACCTTTAATGTTATTTTTCAAGTTGCCTTATGAAAAGAGACAATAATTGTGTGTTGAAGGTGGCATTGTGTCCTATACATTCTCTATGGTCTCATGAGTTGGGGAAGGAGGACTCCCGGGGGAAGGGTCAAAGGTGCAACCAAAAAATAGGGGGATCATTGGAGTCTTCTTTTACCCTAGAGTTTGTGCCCCTCCTCTAGCCTCTATCATTCCCAAGCTCCCCTTTGTGTCTCTCCTACCTGTCTCCAGAGTTTTCCTCTACATGCCCCAGCTTCTTCTACCCGCAATTCCCCCATTTCTATTTTTGATTTGAGGAGGGAAGTTGCTGCTAGAGCTGCTGCTGCTCCTCCTCCTCAGAGGAAAAACTGTCCAGTCAGTGCTGGACTGAGAGCCACACTTTCAGTTCTCATCCCATTCTCAGATACAGGGAGCCAACTCACAAGAGACCAAGGCAAAAACCTCAGCAACAGTCTCCTTTCATCCCAGCACAGAGACACAGCACCAGTAGCTGCTTCCTACCCAATTGGCCAAACAAACAATTGTTTGGCAGCTGATGGGGTGGGGGGTAGCTGAAGTTTCTGCACTTAGAAGCAACAAGCAGTGCTCTCTGCTGGGTCACAACTGTGAGGAGGAAAGGGGAAAGACATCATTGTCCTATGAGACTAAAAGTTGTGCAGTAGAAGTTACCCAGCTTCCACTAATGGTTGTCCATTAGGAGGCAAAGCACATGCCACCCTTTGAAGTCACAGAAAACTCCTGAATTTTTCAGAATTATTTTTGCCTTTATGTGGCAATAATCCATGCAGAGGAGAGTGATTCCTAAGTTAGGCCTTGATCCATTCCAGTCTATTTAAAGCCATTGGTAGCAGTAATACATAGTACAATGTAAAAGATACAGAAAAATAAAGCAGAAATATTTTAACCCCAGTCTACACCTTCTAATATCCTCTCACAAGTTGTCACTCATAAGCAGGTCTGAAAGGAAGCATTTCCTAGAGCTGTATCAAAATCAGCTGAAAGATGCTCCATGCTAAACTTCATCTCCACAAACTCATCCAAACTGGAAATGATTTTCCGTTAAAAAAAGCTATGACACCAGTTTGTTAAACATGCAGTACAGCAAATCACACGTCTCTGCTTAAGGCCTATAGTACTCACATTAAGGAAGGAAAATAAATTATATTTTACTTATATTTATATTTTAGTTATATCCACACTCACCAATTATAAACTACAAGAAGTAATTGTGTCAAGGCACAAAAAATGAAAACTCTTAATTTATACTTCTACCGAAAAAAGAGGTTTACAACCCAGTGACTGTAACTTTGAGTGGTCTTTCGAGTGGAAAAAAAAAAAAAAAGCTTCTTATGACTATATTTCCCCCTTCACTCATGTTAAGTAGTAAATACAACAATAGGATTATTTCTGGAGTAAGGTATTTAAACAACTTCAATGGGAGCAGATCTGGGCATGTAAAGACAAGATATTTTTGCCTCTTCACAAAATTTTCACTGTTTCACATTGGTTTTTCAAGCAGCCCCACAGAGGATCACAGGCCAAATCTGGCAGCATGTTTTACACTAGCTCTTACCCGATTTCCTATAATTATATATACACCTCTACCCGGATATAACGCTGTCATTGGGAGCCAAAAAATCTTACCGCGTTATAGGTGAAACCGCGTTATATCGAACTCGCTTTGATCCACCAGAGTGTGCAGCCCCGCCCCCACCCCCAGAGCGCTGCTTTACTGTGTTATATCTGAATTCATGTTATATCAGGTAGCATTATATCGGGGTAAAGGTGTATTTTTAAAATGGACAGAAGTATAACTGAATTAATGAAAAGCAATTCATTATGTATCCTTAATAACATTCTCAACAATATCCAAGGTCTAAATTTCTAACCACCACCACCACTAAAATTATGCCTTTATTTCTACCATAGAAATAATGTGCCTTTAACAAAACAGTGAAAAGAATGAAACTTATTTTCTGAAAAGTTCACAAAACAAACATGCTTTATATCTCTAAGTTCCTTTTTCCACTATGCACAGAGGCAGAGAGGAATAATTTTGAAATGATTAAGTTCATTTTACTGTGAAGCACCATTGAATACCATTTGTTAAGTGGAAAAAAATGCCATTGAACGCTGGACTCCAAACTCTCTAATCCAATGATAGAGGCACATGGAAATGCACACAGATATTGTGGCATATTTATATATTTAGATTTATATTAGACATTTCAAGTTGAAAAGAGCAGTTTCACAGTAATGTGATAGCCTAGCTTAAATAGCGTCATTAAAATAACTCCGCGTGTGGTTTCTGGCCTTTTTTTTTTTTTTTTGTTAAACTGTCATAAATACACAGATCACCTTAATCCATCTGTTTTTATTCAAACACCTGCACTGGTGCATATTCATAAAGCTCTATCACATCTTGCATTCTCCAGCTTGTTCTTATTAAAGGCCTTCTGGAAGATTTTCTTCTTTCTGCTCCCTCCCCTTAGTAGTTAATTAAAATACTTCCATTGAGATGCACAACATGGACCCACTAAATAGTGTCAGGCACTGTGTGACCCAGCGCCTCTGCAATTGGGTAACTGGTTATTGCAATGCTGCTCTTTTCATAATAGTTCTTGTTCATATTGTGATTCAGCAGAACTGCTGAGGCATCAATTAGTGCCTGGTTTCTAAAAGCTTTCATAATTTATGTTTAAAGTGCCATGTCCAACTACAAAGCTCTGCAGTCCCATAATCTACAAAATAAAATTTGGGGCTCAATTTCCATTTACCTAAACCACTACTGTAATGAAGATGTGTCTGCTGAAGACATCTGTTACAACTCAGTAACCTCTAATTTTAATGGCAAATAATAGAGTTCAGCACCACAAGATTAGGGGTTATGGGCTAGGTCTTCTAACTAGTTTGGCTTCCTTGTAGAAATGTTCTGCCAGCCAGCTTAATTTATGCATCTGAGAGTCCCAACGACTTGATGTTTTTTTCCCTCCCCCTGGCCGTCTCCCCAAAATAAAGCAATTCTGTCTTAACACTTTGCTCCATTGCATTGTTGAGCCTATGTCAGTGTCTTCTTTGATGGGGTTGACAATAATATTATTTCTTTTCACTAAAATACATGCTAAATGAAGGGAAATCAAGAGCTAATTACATGGTTGAATACATGAGCTCTGCCGGAGAGGAGGTGGGGTTGCAGAAATCTGTCTATTTCAGTCTGTTGGTTTTTTTTAAATTGCATCCCTGGTTTTAAAACTTTGACCTTGCAAACTCCAGGCCTGATTCTCAGTTATGCTAAGACTCCCTTACACCACTCTGGCACAGTAGAGGAGCCATAAAGTGCCTGTAAATTACAACATGGAATACAAATATTAGAGAAGATGCCTCTGGGGAAAAAAAACCTGACATCTTCATCATTTGTAATAATCATATCTTTAGGGCTTTTTAAACCACAGATCCAAATACCTGAATTCCTTTGTTAATAGTAATTATGATTCTATTGAGGTCTAAGTATTTTAGGAAAGTTTACAGATTTGAAAATACCAATGGAAATCCTGTGTTAAAAGGGATATTTTCACTTCATTCATCCTTTAACAAAAAAGCAACCCATCCAATAAATCACCAAATAGAATTACAACCTTGGTAGGACATGCATGAACAAAGCTATAGAGAACCATTCGCCAGAGATTCAAATGCTATTGAATAAGCCTACATAAAGCAGACCTACAAAATCTGGGCAGGTAGCTCCATCAACATCAACCTGTCCCATTTGATAGACAAGTAGTGGGGTGGTTGTAGCCGCAGGAAGAAAAGAGATCAGGTAGCATACAGATTTGCTGCCTGATGGCATGGAGCTCTGAGAGGTACTTCTTGGCTTCTGTGTTTTGAAGGAGAAGAGAGGAGGGCACAGGTTAGGCATGTTGGACCCAATCCAAAGTCCACTGAAGTCAATGGAAAACTCCCATTGATACAATGGGCTTCAGATCACGTCCTTATTACTGATAAAAAGACGGCGCGCACGCATGGGGGGGGTCATGACGTCATCAGAAAATTTCTACATTTTCAAACTAGAAATCTCAAAAGAGCATCATCAGTGTGCCTTCTCTGGGAATCTTAACATCGCCCTCTCCGCTTTGCTTTTCCTCACCCTCAGCGGAACCCCAGTACATCCTCCTCTTTCCACAGGCCATTTGCTTTTCCATAGAACCAGGGAAGGTGGAGTCATTCAAAGAGTGATGTGAGGTAATTTCTCTCCCCGAGGGCTGAATATGCAGCATCTGGAATGCTTTCACCCCGGAAAGTGAAGGAACATGGTTAGCACAGCTAGATTCCTGTGCCTATTGCCAGTCCCGTCTAAATATTGCTTGTCCTGATCGTTTAAAAAACCAATAGATCTTATTCATACTATAACGAGACAGCAAACAAACCATCTTCTACACTGCTGGAAGAAAGATTAGGGAGAACATAGATTACATCATTTTGGTATTGCTAATAATAATAATAATAATATTTTACATGTATATTGTACCTATCATCCCCAAGTGCCATGCAAACTGTCTACAGTACATACGGCAGCTCTGTAAGTCCACCAGTGCTGGGGCATAGGGTGGCAGCAAGTCAAAACAGTGACAGGGAAGGAGGGAACATATTTCATCAGAAACACTATCCTTAGCAAAAAGGAGCTATTTTTAGTGCCTACACACAAGTAGGCAGCACCCACAAAGTAAAACTACATGGTCGTAAATTCATCGGCCTCACAGAAATGAAGGGATTCAGATCAAAGGCTCAAGAGACAGCAAGTCAGAGGCTATTAAGCCGCCACCCCCCCCCCAGCTGTCACTCAGGAATAGTGTTTTCACTATACTATGGTTCTGATTCTGCACTTGCTCACAGCTTGGATGATCATTCACATCTGTGCAAAATGAGTGGAAACTGAGCATTAAACATTCCCATTCTGCGTTAGTAGCGCTTCACTACGGCTACCGAATGTGCTATACAGGTGAGAAACAGGCCCCTTGCTTTCAAAATACTTTGGCAAATACAAGAGAGATTTAGGACCAGAGAGTCACAGCCCTTATTCAGCAGTGAAGGGGAATAAGGTCCCTCACATTCACCTGCTCAGATTGAGATTCCAGCCACAGCAGAGAAAGCAGGGGCTGCTCACCTGTTACACTCTCCTGCAAGTATATGGCTGAGAGACAGAAAAGAACAAGGAGTTGGGGGGAGCTCTGGTGGTGAAGCTCCTCCTACCTTACTCATCGGTCAGAGCAGCTGGCCAGGTGCACAGAGAGTAAGGAGAATAAACTGCTTTGCCAGAAAAGGTGAAGTAGTTCACTTCCTCTGCAGTTCAAGGGGGTCTTAAGGGAGGAAATATGAGTGATTCACAGTTTGTTCTCTGGTCTGCTCCTGGGATTAAGCAACTATAAACTGTCCTTTACTCAGAATATGGTGTAAAGTTACAGCCGAACCCCGACCTGATTTGCGGGATTATTTTTGTTTATTGTTCAATTGCTTGCATTAACTAGATCTACTGTTTTTATCTTTTCTCAAGGCCCTAATCAATCCCCACTTTGATTTTTCCATTGACTTTAATGATGTTCTCAGGCTATAACAGTTGCAGAGCTTTTTATAAACATAGGAAAGCTTGGTCACCAAGAAAATTTTTTTGCTCTCACAACTCAATTTATGATACACTGATTAATCAATCATCAGAGAGATTAAAGGTCATCTATATAAAATAAACTGTGTTTTGTTGCAGCAAATCATGGTTTTGAGATTTATTGGCAAAGGCTGTAAATTGTCAGTCATGTTATTACACAAATAAATCAGATAGTTACTGAAAATTGATTAGCTGATTCCAATTTTTAGGAACAAATTGTTGCTCTAACCAATTTTTCTCTCTCCTTGGACAAAATGATAGCTCTGTAGTCCAAGTGAATGATTGTATGAGTATCCAAGGCCACAGTTACTGCTTTATGTTGCTTTCATGAACATCAATGTTCTTTGAGAGCTATTCACCACAATTTGCCTTTACATGAACACTCCAGTAGTTACGCTCCCACCTTGAGCAGATGGAAGGCTATGGTAGTTGTTATATTGAAACTAATATTTTCAGAGCATAATGACAAGATATTTCTTCTGTTAGAATGATGGAACCATGTTAGAACAAATGCACAATTAACAGTTTAGACTGGCTTCCTAAAGATTTCATAACAAATGTAAAAAAATGTTGTAATGGTAAATTCCCAGGAAAGGAAAAAAAAAATTCTAGTTAAAGGGTGGGTTTAATGTTGTGAATATACATCGATAACTTAAGATGATGGGAGGGATTAACAGAATGTTGTGGTATTAAAAAAAGACAATGTCTGACAGTCAGGCCCTTCAAAGTTGAGGTTACAATTAATTCTTTTTCCTATCCAAAAACAATAGTAGAATGTATGGAATTGCAAATTAAAGGCATCCCACACCCCTCTAATGTCCTCCTATTCCTGACACTGTGAACTAGACCCATAAATTCCATAGCTAAGAGAAACACCACAATGTCACAGTCAGTGGACATTTTAACCACAAGATACCCTATAAATTCTGCTAGGAATCCCAGTGTCAGGGATTATACACTACACGTCAGCATTTCTTACTTTTTGTTTCCTATCTTTTTTAAAAATCCATTTTCATTTATTGATTTAAATATATCAGTGAGTGAGTGAGTGGCTGAGAGAGAGAGAGAGACACTTGTAAGTTTACACGAGGTTAAAAATATCTGCAGCCACAGAGGAACTAACTGCTACGGTGGGTAAAGGTATTTGTATCATTTCCATTGCTTCAATGAGGGAAAAATATTAGGAAGGTGGGATGGGAATTGGGGATATCTAGTTTTTAACATGTATTTCATATAAAAAACTGAATTTTATTAGTAGTGATAAAACCCTTCCCTGAGAAATGTAGAGTATAAGGCTCTGACCACACAAAGGGATCTGAAAGTGCAGACTCATGATCTCCCATGGCATCCTGTTGACTCAAATTATCAGTCACTTCTATAAACAAAATAATGATTAGTGAAGAGGCAGCCAAGCATAGAGTGCTGATTTCCATTTGGATGAGGTCTTCCTTATTTGTGGATCAGATGACTTTTAGCAACTTTGAATCCTGTAAAGAGCTCATTCACAATAAGAATGAAATGAAAATGAAGTTCATGGTCTTCCTCCCAATTCAACTGCCTGATGCATGTAGGAATAAAGATGGAGGCATGCACTCATATTATCTCACATCTAGCTATTATTGTCTCTGAGGTAGCTAGGGCAGCAATGCTATGTCTATCAGTGCTCATTTTTCTGCTACCGCATCAAGCTGTGTATTGGTGAGGTGCAGTGGTATCAATATATATCATCTGAACATACACCTCAATAGCACTCCAGTCAACACAGATATGGTGGCTAGCAGAATTATTTATACTTGGAAGGATTAGATTTTTGTTGGTAAAATTTGGTTTCACCATACACACACAAACAAAAATATTCCCATCAAAATGTACAAAGTAAGAAAAATGCTGCTTGAGAACTTTAGTAGAGTTTGATTTAAGGATATTTATTTTGTATATTAGAAGTGGGATGTTGACAATGTGTTTTAAAGGTTACAAAGCTTCAACTTTTCAAATTCAATGTCTGTCAGATAATTGTCTGATACCATCCTTCCCCAGAATGTCCAGCAACTGAAAAATTAAATTTATAAAAATTGAAAAAGATGCTTAAAAACAAACATTGATATTATCCGTCAAAATCATAAAAAAATAAAAATCAAATTCAGCAAAGACTTAATACTGTGGTAAAGCAGCTGCATTGTTAGTGTAGATTGCAGGCCTGGTTGTCAAGTCTTCTAAAGCTATGTAGACACTACAGCTTAACTCAGTATAAATTATGACACCTAGGTGTGAATAAGCCACCCGCAAGCGACATAAATTACACTGACCTAAGCGCCAGGATGGACAGCGCTATGTCGATGGAGAGCTTCTCCTGCTGACACAGCTACCACCACTCGTGGGGGCCAGAGTAATTAAGTCGATGGGAGAGCTCTCTCCCATCAGATTAGAGCGTTTGCACTAGCAGTGCTACAGCGGTGCAGTGGAGCCTCTATAGGTTCTGTAGCATAGCCGTAGCCTCAATCTTCTTTGCACTGATCCTTTAGTGCAAGGATTTAAACCTGGTAAAGATGAAGGGACATGATAACAGCTCCTACACCTTCCTACAGATGCTGTCCGGGTATGCCATGACTCTCCTGAATTCAGGCGTGGTTCCTGTCCAGCGTGAGTAGCTGATCGTAGAATAAACTAACCTGAAAACGAATGGTTAATGCAGACTCTGATCTGTCAGACCCAAGAAATAGGGAGCACAAAGATGACTAAAATGCTATGTTTTCCCCTCTGCTCTTGCACCAAACATAGTTCAGAGAAACCAGGGAATCTGGGCCATGGTGGTGGAGTCACAGTAATTTTAGAAGTGGATATACTGGGCATTGTGTGCAGCACATTGAAGCTTTTTGTAGCCATAACACAGTGGTAGATCTCAGTAGTTTGTTTTTTTTAGGCAGCAATGCTTTAAGGAAGTGACAGGAGGGACCAGAATGCTGTTTTTTTCTACAAATACAGAAAGAAAGCATGAGTTGGTAGGACTCTAATATGTACTTGCCTGTTAACATCAATTATTGGAAATTAGAGGTACCAGGTGGGTTAGGCAATATCCTTTTTGACCAACTTCTGCTGATGAAAGAGAAGCTTTTGAGCTTACACAGAGCTGATTGGCAATGTTGTTTACTTGTTACAATACTTTTTTTTTCAGTAATGTTATCCTTTGAAGAAAATAGTGCACCAGAAGTGTCAATTAATCTGTTTAGGAGCTGATCATGTAAACACTTGTACATGGGAATAACTTTACATACATAAGTAGTTCCATTGACTTTTCTTTTCTTTGCATGACTTCTCCACTCAGTACATTTATTCGCATGCACACTGTGTGCCAGATCCGCAGCTGATGTTAGTCGCCATAACTCCATTAATCTCAATAAACTCATCCAATGCAACGGAGCTATGCTGATTTACACCAGCAGAGGATCTGGCCCTGTAAATGTTTGCAGGATCGAGCCCTTAACTAGAAAAAGCATGTGTATGTGTAGTGGGGGTAGGGGATATTTATTGCACCCTGAATTATATCTGAAATAAAAGTTTGTCAAAAGTTTCAGTTTCAGAAATAGCATCTGAAACATCTAAAATCTTTATAAAATGTTTTAAAAGCTTTCACAAAGCCAAAAAGATCTCTGTCGGTTCATCCATCCCTGTTCTGAAGTTCCCTGTGGGCGCACTACTTCACAGGCACCATTTTAATGTTAAAAAGCTGTATTGTTATTAACTCTTGCACCAAACACTTGCTCTAGTTATATTATAATGAATCCTCTTTTACAGAAGCCAGCTGGGTAAAATCGCTATAGAACTGTAACAAACAAAATATGCCATCAAGTTAATTTTCAAAGTTGATTCTTCTGATATATCTGGTATGATCCCTATAATATTCTTTCAAGTAGCACCAAGCCGAGTTATTGGCCTCTTCTTTTCAAACTTTTTTTTCCTTCTCTTTTTCTTGTTTTGCCTTGGGGCCTCTGAATCCTGGTGAGCACACAAGAGTACTGAGAATCTGCAGTATTTTGCCTTTTTCCATCTTTAGCCATCTACAGGGTTGCCACTAAAAATATTCTGAAATAAGTTTGAAAATTCAAAGCTTGGGACCAAATCCTGCTCCCGTTGAAGTCAATGGCCAATTTTCCATTGCATAGATTCAGTGGAGAGACATTCCTCATAATAAAGTTACCAAATGAGCTCTTCATTTGAATTCAAAACCACCATATAATGATCCAAAATACTCATTCTATTGTCAGCTATGTGTTATAGCCTATCGTCTTAAAATAAGCTAAAGCCCATCTGTAATTTACCTCAAAAAAAGTTTGTCAGTTTAAAGAAAAATATTTTCATTCCTTTTGTGCTGTATGTTTCTAATACTGCATTAAGCTGTTAAAGGAGACATTACAACCTTCCTTAGAGTTTCTTCTTGGTGGCATTGCCACCACTGAGGTTTTATTATGCAAATTATTGCAATCTGGTTAGCTCCTTCCATCTCTTTTCTTAACAAAAGGGGTCTGCAAGTGCTAATCAAAATGTTGCAATTTACATATTAATGAAGTTTTCATAATGACATTTGCTTCATATGCAGTGTGAATGGAGACTTTTTACTCTTCCTCTGAGCAAGCAACCACTATTTTGAGCTGTATGAAGTAGCTGAGATACATTTTAAAACCAACCAGCAAGTGTAATATTGTTACACATTTTTAAAACCATGATAGTGATACACCACAGCATTTGAAGTTAAAACATAACATCACTGTTGCCCATGGACTCATTGTTAGCATACACACTCCCTTCAAGTGGTTTGTTGCAATCATACTATAAAATGCTAACAGCACATTTTCTGTTGAGGATGCTGAGCATAACTGAGTAGTTAATCATTTTCAGGTAAAGAAAAAAAACCTCTACTATGAAGTGTTGAAAGGCAAATATTGTTTTATCTGTACAAATACAGTTTCACAAAAGCTGATCACTTCTTAGGTGAAATGTTTACACTTCGTGCCATTTTCCTTTCTGATACTATATTTTGAAATACAAGACAGACTGGGTACAATATCAGAAGTTCATAGATTTTAAGGCCATAAGGGATCATTGTAATAATCTATCCTGACCTCTCATGTAACACAGGTTATTGAACTTTCCTGAATTCCTGCTTCAAGTCCGATAGCTGTGGTTAAACTAGAGCACTTTTTCAGAAAAAAAAATCCAGTCTTGATTTAAAGCTTTCCAGTGATGAAGCCGCCACTACAATCCCTGCTAAGTTGTTCAAGTGGTTAATTGCCCTCATAATTAAAATTTTGTGCCTCATATCCAGTCTGAATTTGTCAAGCTTCCACTTTCAGCCATTAGCTCTTGTTATACCTTTGCTGCAATTTAAGCCCATTGCTTCTTGAGGCTAGGACAAGAAGCAATGGGCTTAAATTGCAGCAAGGGCAGTTTAGGTTGGACATTAGGAAAAACTGTGTGTCAGGGTGGTTAGGCACTGGAATAAATTGCCTAGGGAGTTTGTGGAATCTCCATCATTGGTGATTTTTAAGAACAGGTTAGACAAACACCTGTCTAGAGAATATTTAGTCCTGCCTTGAGTGCAGAGGACTGGACTAGATGACCTCCTGAGGTCCCTTCTGTTCCTACAATTCTATGATTAAAGAGTCTTCTGTTCCCCAACTATTACTTATAGTCTCTGTTCAAGTCACCTCCTAACCTTCTTTTTAAATAACTAAATAGATTGAGCTCACTGATTCTCATTATAAGGCACATTTTCCAATCCTTTATTCATTCTCATTGCTCTTCTCTAACCTTCTCCAACTTATCAACACCCTTCATGAAGCATGAACACAGGGACTGAACACAGCGTTCCAGTAGAAGTAGCAACAGTGCCAGGTGTGTAAATAATATAACCTCCCTACTCCTATTCAACATTCCCCTGCCTATACATCCAAATATCAGATTAGTCCTTTTGGCCACAACTTCAGATTGGGAATTCACGTTCAGCTGATTATCCACCATGCACCCACAGAAGAGAGTTACTGCCTCCCAGGATAAAGTCCCCCATCCTGTAAACATGGCCTACATTTTTGTTCCTAAATTAATGAATTTACATTTGCCTGAATCGAAAGGTATATTATTTGATTGTGGCCAGTTTACTGATCGATCCAGATCACTCTGCATAAGTGACTTATCCTTACCCCTATCTTTGTGCCATCTGAAAACTTAAACCTAAAGTCATTATTCATATTCTTCCAGGTCATTGATAAAAATATTAAATAGCGCTGGCCCAAGAACCAATCCTTGCAGACCCCACTAGGAATGATGATTTCTGATGATTCCCCATTTACACTTGCATTTTGAGCCCTATCCATCTAACGTGTGCCATTTAAGGTTGATTTTGTATCGTTCTAGTTTCTTAATCAAAATGCTGTGTTAAATGCCCCACAATATACTTAGACTTCTATAATCAACACTCTTATCTTTTTAGTTATGTGAACAATTCTTTATTGTCAAAATGAGGTCTAACAGAGACTTCTCCCATGTTGGATTGTGCTGGGAGCTAGCAGATAGCTAGCACTCTGATCACTCTGGCACCAATTGGTTCCCCCAGAACAGTCTAATTGAGGGATAGACTAATTAGGTAATCAGGATGGATGAGCTAAAAGATTAATTAGCCCATTAGCTGTGGGCTGGTAAAAAGACATAGAAAGGAAGTGCAGAAAGACCAGGGCTTACGGAGTCCAGACTTAGATCTCAAGGAAGGGAAGCTTTTTCTTTTGGTTCCTGGGGGGAAAGGCTGATGGTATAAGAAACACTATAAATAGTATTGCCACATGGAACCCTAAAGGTGTCGGTGTAAGGATCTGAAATAAAACTGCACAGCATGGATACCTAACCAGTGGAGTTTCAGTGGTTCCTGAGAGGGTAGAAGGCAGGAGCTGAGCATGCTCTGCTATATGGGTGCAATACATTTTGCCTTAGAAAAAGGTCATTTATACATTTTAGAAATTCCAAAGGTATTTTAGTACTGGCAGCACGAACTCCACAGTGTATGTCACTCGGATTGAAGTCCGCCATAATAATGCAATATTTTCCCCTGAGCAATAGATGGGCAATTCCTTAAGCACCTATCCTTTGCTGTAGTGTGAGTTGGTGGTCAGTAGCAGACACCGATTAGTACCCCATTCTGTACTTTCTCTGTTAGGCTAGTGTTCCATAAGGATTCAAGATCACATACTTCCAAGTTGTCAGTGATGTGGAAACAGGCAATGCCATTTTTTTATATAGAGTTCCACTCCGCTTCCCCTTTTGCCCTCTCAGTCATAAGCCTCTGGTAGAGCTCAGTGACTCAGTAACAGATAATGCCAATTATTTTAAATTTGTTTTTTACGCTTTAGAACAGGATCCAACAGAAGATCCTATTTGAATGGATGTTTTTACCATTATTAAAGAAGGTCAGTACTTGCCAATGATAGAGATACCTTTCTTTTTGACAAACATTTGAAAGAAGTAAACTTAGAGGATGAATAGGAATTGTTTCACAGGGAAGCAGGTGTGTTGAGGTGAAATTAAAAATAGAAAAAATTAAACTGAATATCAGGAAACACCTCAAGGAGGAAATTTGGCTATGGAATAGCCTTCCAAGGGAGCCCATGTTCACCTCCTCACTTGAACTAGAACTACAGCTGCTTTTGAGTTCTGAAGTGTTTGAAATGGACCTGTAACGGGGTGGGACTCATCACCTGGCGCCTCCTGCTGATGACTCCTGGAATTAGCTCTGTCCAGTTGAGCGCCCCCTCCTGGTGGTGTCCCGTCCATCATTCTGCCCTCTGTTTCTGTCTCTGGACCCACGTTGCTGCCTGCTCGGCAGCGTCCCCTTCAAGGCCACTGCCCTCCGGCAGTGCCCCTTAGTCCATCTGCACCCCCTTCCGGGGGTTGGTGATCAGCATTCCCATACCCCAGCCACCATGTCCAACTGCCCTATGAGTCTAATCCATCCTGTCAGGGATCTGGCGCAGTACAATGGCTGCTCCCTTTGGCCAATGGCTGGGTGTACTGCAAGGGAGGTAGGGGGGACCTAGGCCTGCCCTCTACTCTGGGTCCCGGCCCAGGGACCCTGTGACAGCAGCCTCGCTGTCCTCCTTCTCTCCCCTCATCTGTCTGCTTCCCTGGGCTGCTTCCCCTACGGCCCCTTGCACCCGCTAGGCCGTTCTCTTCAGGGCCTGCAGCCTGGCGGCTATGGGCTCAAGCTCTCCAGCCTCCCCAAGCCTGGCCAGCACTGCGCTGTCCACGGTGCTAGTCTCCCACCCCTGGAGACTGACCTTCCCCTCTTGAAGGCCTGGGACAGACTGACTGCTCCTTCTCTGGGCAGCCTTTATATATGGCTGAGCCTGGCCCTGATTGGCTCCCTCCAATCTAGGCCCTGATTGGCTCCCTATAAGCCCTTTTCTGATTGGCTCCCTGTCTATGCAGGCGCCCTGGCCTGCTGCAGCCCACTCTCACAGGGAGTGGGGCAGTCCACCCCACTACCCATTCATTTTTTAGAATATAAAAACATGATCAAAATTTTTCATTTACTGAAAACTGGGGTTTTAGTAAAAATCTCAATGTTTTCAATTAAAATTCTGATGGGGGGGAATGTTCACAGAACACTTCGTGCCTTTTTTGAAGTATCTACTCTTGACTCTTTTGCACAAGTTTTTCAAAAGCCGATTTTTTACAAAGTGTCATTTAAAAATATAAACCAGGTCTATTTAGGACTAAATTGGACAGAGGACCAATGAGACTATGCTGCTCCTTCTACTGCCTCCTTACACCATTTTCAGCATCCTGCTTTCTTGGAGGAGGAAGCAGAAATGAGCATCCATCCATTTTCTAGAGCACAGAATTTGCAATCATGAGAGTCCCTTGCACCTCTGTGGCAGGGGAAAGAAGGAAGTCTTCTTATCTGCCCCTCCACCCCCATGCAAGAGCTTCTCAAGATCTAGCCTATGGTGAGGTCATCTTCCACAGGCCGGATCCTAGTCAGACAAAATGAGAAATTTCAGCAACAGTGTTTAGAGTTCAAAAGCAAAGAAAGCAGATATAGTCAGTATACTGTCTTTAGACTTGCTTCTGCTCCATTGAACTCAATGGCAGATTTACTTGCACCCTGTGTAATTCCTATTGTACATTGTAGTGAGACAGGACTGTAAAATTCCCCCATTTAATGGCTGATATGATCATAAGCAGTGGAAAACCAGGTGAAAACAGAGAAAGTATGCTTTGTCAACCAAAGTGTTAGATTTCTTCTGAGTGAGAATGGGGTTGAATACATTACCTTACTTTCATTGATGGCTTCATTGGTCTGTTTCCACCAAACTCAGCTACTTCTTTTCTAGGCCCTCGCTCACATGCTGAGCAAATGGAGTCCTCTGACCTATGTGTGGTCTATTCTCAAACACTGACGTTTGATTTCATCACGTAACTGTGCTTGTTTCTTGGCAGTATATGGAGAAAGTGCTTCCATAGATGGTTCAAAATACAGATTTGGCACTTTGCCCTTCAGGGTGGGATTTCGCTTTAAGTCTTCTACCACTGAAGTCAATGAGTTTTACATTGACTCCAATGGAATCAGAATTAGGCCACTCCTGAGGACCTTAAAAAAAAAACCAAAAAAACCCTCTCACCCTTAATGCATACACACAGTATGTTGTGGTTGGTATTCATTCTAAGTGGCCTGCACTACTGGAAAATGCATGACAAAATTGTCAAAGTACCATGGAATACATCTGCTGCATCTGGTTACCTGGAGAAATAGTTTCCAATAACATTCCTCATTCAAACACTCCTAAGGGGAACAAATTCACAGAATCACACTGACTCTGTCACTTATACAGCATCAAAATGGCCAAATGAAACTCTTTGTATAGACATTTAAAAGGGCATTCGAGACAAAACTACATGGAACCCTGCAACACTCATGAAGATTTTCTATTTTTGTTCAAATCGACACCACATTCTGCCTGTGAGAAAACTCCAGCAGAGTTATTTCTAAAGCATCAGTTACCTATTGGATTTGATCTGCTTAGAACTGATCCAGCAAAGGAAGTGGAAGGAGGGCAGCACAAAGTTTAAAGCATTCCTGGACAAATATGCTCTACAGGGCTTTCGCATGAAATTATAGGGGAGGAAGGAAATGGAGGAGAAACATAGTGGTAGGAAGGTGTTGCAACCAGAGGCATACTTGGCTGAGATATTACAGGGCACACTGAAGATCACATGCTGACAATCTGTTGTAAGAAAAAGTTTCAGATAGGAATGAAGCAGATAAACGTATTTTCAGGATTTGAGGTGCTACGAGGTAGAGAAGTAGTGGGGAAGTGGGGAAGAGCCAGACCAATGGAGAGGTGGAGCTGGATCCAGTAGGTGTCTGGAGAAGCCTGACTGGTGGATAGGAACTGGAAGGAAGAGAGACCCTAGCATAGTAGCTAGAGAACCTTTTAAACTAGGGATTAGGGGTTCTACAATATAAGCAGAAAGTTCAGTAGATACATTTGCTGCAGTGCGAAGCTACTCCAGCAGGGTTTGATAATTTTTTTGCTGTGTAAGGTACTTCCCCTAGTGCTGCAAGACATGTTTCATGTCAAATCCTGACTCGATTCAGGAGGTTCTAGATTCCATATAAATATATTGCCTAGCTCCATTACGTATCCTACTTATCTCACAAAAAGGACTTTTTAAAACTAGGTGTCATGTTATATGAACATCTTATATGACTTTGTTTTACTTGTGGGGAAAACAATACCATATTTCTGAAAATGATCGGAGGCCAGTCAAAAACATTTTCTGCACTGCGGTTTCATTTTCTTTTGGAGAATGCTGCTTTTAGTAACAACATTCCAACTATGGCAAGGAATGTGTGATAGGAAACATTGTCTCAGATGCAAGTCACACATATTGGTGTTCCACAGCTATTATAGGAACGTGTACAAGTGCTGGTGGCTTGTGACAGTGGTAGGATATTTTTCTCACAGGTCAGCAGAAATCCTCATGTTCTGAGGTACTTGGATACTATCAAGGTGAAACTGGGAAATCTAATTTGAGGGTGTTGGGGAAGCTCTTTCATGAAACAAAATTTCAGTGAGGGAAGAATGGTAGTTGGGTTTGTGACTAGGATCTAGCAAAGACTCTATGCAGATGAAACTTTGAATGCAAAGGACATGGAAGATTAGCCACACTTTAAGAGAGAGCTTGCACGGTTTCCAAGTAAAAGTGAGGGATCAGCAAACACCTTACTCAGTTCTACTTTTCAAGTTTAAACTCGAAGACAAGAGAAGCTGTTTGGGTCCACATCCTGCATCAGAAGTACAGATCATTGATCAAAACAATTGCTTTGCCCATCCCACAACACTGACTTCCCAGACTGGAATTAAAATCCTATTTCAAATCACCTCTGACCCACTGTTAACAGCACCTTCATGTATTTTTGGTGTGTTCATGTGGGAGCATCTGAGAAGTCAAACAAGTTCCAGTTTAACCTTGGCAGGAGGCCATGTGATTGACATTTCCATTGCTAGACGTTGTCCATGTCATTTCAAGAGCCAACTAAATTTCATTTTGCCTTATCTGGAGGTTATCATTCTTATAAGATTCATCTCATTCTAGTGGTATCTTGATTTAAGGCTTTAAAACTCAGCTAGGCTCAAACTGATTTTGCAAGGTCACAAGCACTGCCAATTTGTTCTATAGCACAGAATTAAAAGATTGAGTGCCCGTCCCTTCAAGGTCCTGGCAATGGTTAGATGTGTCTCTTTTTCAATTAGGTCAATTTTTAAGGCTGTCAGCAACTCTCACTTCTCTCTCATGGTTTACTTCCTAATATTTCTTCCAGGTGTACAATCCAGACAAAAGTTTGCCTTGCTCCCACTTGCAAGACCTTTGAGAGTCTCCCTAAATATTATATTCATATCCGTATAAATTCTAAGGGGGTCCATTTTTGTCAAATCAGATAGGATTTGCCTTGCAGAAAATCCTTGCTAGTCTAAATAACCCCTCTTCACATAGGAGCCTCATATAGCAGAATTTGTTCATTGGGGAAAACTTCTATTTAACTTTATGGACTAAGAAATAATGTGTGTGCTCACAAACTAAAGGCCCACACCCACAAAATGTATTGCTTACTATTGAGAGTCGTTGATATGAAGCAAGCACTATTTATGGTGGTAATCCTTTACAAGATCCAGCCCAGATGGTTTTCATTAGACATAACTGAGTTTATCTTTTATCTCACGGGACCTTACACTGTACATGTTGAATACCTTGCACAGCATTCAGCACTGTACAGATTAGAAATGTGCAGTGGAGTATACAGTTTCCAAGAAATCATAAGCTTTGGACTGCTGCAGTGATCACTGAATGCCTTGAAACAGAATTGTAGTTTATTCTTATCCTTTCCATTTCCAACTGTTATAGTTATACATGCTCCACTCAACAATTACTCCCTAAGAGGTGCAACCAATTAAACTAGGATCAAAAGATATACATTTAAGTGTTTGGTTGTTTGTATTGAGGTAGCACCTACAAGGCCCCATCATTGACCATACCTCCATTGTACTATACATTATAGAAACAGAGCAAAACAATTTGGTCCTTACGCCAAAGAGTTTATAATCCAAGTAAAGTATTATTTCAATAGTTATAGCTCAACAGCATAATAATCAGTATTATCTATATTACAAAAGCATCCACAGTCTATAAGAAGCTGTCCACACACAATCCCTTCCCCAAGAGTCTAGGCCCCAATTCAGCACCACACTTAAGAATGTATACAACTTTAAGCTGTCCCTGCCAGCAGGTATATGGGATCTTGGGGAACAATTACCACACGGGTGGGGTGCAAAATAAACTTTATTAAGAAAATACAAAAACAGGGAAAATTCAATAGTGAGGGGTATGGGTTGTTAAGGTAGACAATTGGGCAGGGGTTTCTTTTTTGGTAAACAGTAAGGGGGTTTCAATAGTGGGGTACAACACAGTAGGATACAATACAGTGGGTAATCAGTTAACACTGAGGTATAAATGTAACAGGTAGCTAGCGATTTCTATGTAAAAAGGTGTGTCACAGCAGCATATAACCAACTAACAGTTATGGATAAAATGTGTTAAATAACAAACAATTTTAGGTAAAAATGTGTCACAGTGGTGTAAATGTAGAATGTGAGAGGTATCAGAAAGGAAGAAAGTAACCAATGGGGTTTTATGCTAGAGATTTAAACTTAGTGAGACAGAGCAAACAGGCTGCAACCTTAAGCAGCAGAGAGAGTGTAACAAGGTAGAAAGACACAGAGAAGCTGGGGGGGGGGTGTTTGCAGTGGGAAGACAGACAATTATAATTATACAGAACACAGCAAAATCTTATCTATGAGCTAACTTAACCAAGACTACACAAATTAAAACACAATGCAACAATTCTCTAAGCCTAACTTACAAAGTATAATGCTAAACTTGACTTAATGGGTGTACCTTATGCTAAGGATAGTTCCAGAGGGCTGAGTGGTGTGTGTCCAGGACACAGCTCCAAAGCGGGGGGTGGGGGGGAGTGACTGCAGCAGTGGAAAACAGTCCAAGGCAAAGCCCACAGGAGCAGAACTTAGCAGCAGCACAAACTTATTTTCAGTGGCAGAGTGCCACGGGGTTTAAGAGAGAGGTTTTAAAACGCAGACCAAGGTTTAGCTTGAGTCTGTGTGCTGGGGAGACAGAGCCAGCAGCCAGGATAGGGGGCAGGGTGTAAGAGAGGTTTTAGGACACAGACCAAGGTTTAGCTTGAGTCTGTGTGCTGGGGAGACAGAGCCAGCAGCTAAAATAATAAAATAAAAGTATAGAAACATTCACAGAGGGATTCTTACCATCCCACAAGGCAGCAGCAGCAGGGGCAGAAGCAGGCACAGCAGCAGCATCAGAGGATGCAGAGAGGGCTCAATTCGTTCACAATAATCAGGAGATCTCCAGGCAAAATTCGTTGTCCTTGGGGGGGGGGGGGTTCAAAAACGGGGGTATGCTCAAAAATAAAACGAGAGCGGAGAAAGGACCCCCAGAACCCCTGGTTGATCAGACCAGGCAGCAATGCAAGAACCTTTCTGAAGTCTGTTCAAAAAATGTCTGTTTATAAAGGCAAACCCTGGCAGCTTCCCGCCAGTAACTCTGATTGGCTCCCCCTCTTACAGGTAGGAGAGAATGCAGAGAAAAAAAACTGCAGGCAGCCACCAAGACATGTTTGGACTAGTCCTGAGCCCAGAGGCATGACTCATGCCCAGGATCTTAAAAACACAATAGTCTTGCAGCTCTGGATAGAGCCTACCCTACACCAAGCCCGGGTTTTAACAAGGTGATAACAGGACTAACCCTTTGAACAGGGCAGTGGTCCCACTTAGCACAAGTGGCCATCCCTTTGAGAAGGGCAATGGCTTTTGTTAAACAACTTAAGGGGCCCTCCCTTTGAGAAGGGCAGAGGCCCTGGTAAACAACTTAACAGCCAGGGAGGGGCGGCCACAGAGGAGAACAAGAACAAAATGGAGTAAGGGGACAGCTTTAAGAAACAAAATGGAGCTGTAACAGACAAAAGCTTGTCAGGAGTCCCATTAAATTTGGAATTACTCAGGTGATCAGGATCCTGGATCAGGGCCTTAAATGTCAAAGGATCTCTCCTTTGAAAAGTTAGATTTATTGATGTTTAACTAGCTAATGTTAAGTCTAGTGAGACATACAGAAGGAATCTATCATTAATTTTTAACTTTATTGTTTTCTACAAGAAGAAATTTCCATCAGGTAGGGCAGTCCTTCCCACAAGTCAAGGCCTCATTATTGCATCATTCATATAACTATCAGCAGTGTGTGCTGGACCATCTCTAGCTGGTATTTATTATACCATACAGTACATCTTCATTCCATCACATTGAGTTATCCTGGATGCCATATACTATGCCTTCAACAATACAATAACCTTCTTTTGAAAAGGTCACTGAAACTGAACACAGTGAACTAGCTGAGGCCTAGCTAGTGACTTGTACAGAAACAATAGCATTTTCTTCTATTTGTATTTTAGTTCCTCCATTGAGGCACCCCATAACCTGCTTGGCTTTTTCAGTGCCTCCATACACAGTTGGTATAAATTAAGGATTATTCTATGAAAAACCATATAATCCCCTTTCTGATTGCTCAGGCCATTACTTTCTTATACATGGTTTATTTTAGTTTATTCTCACCTTATACTATAAGCTCTTTGGGGCAGGGACTGTGTTTATTCTGTTTGTATAGCACCAACCTCAATGGGATCCTAATCCATGGCTGGAGCTCCTAGATGCTACAATAACATAAAATTACATATAGGCACACTTTAGACTACATGAGTTCTTGAAAAAAGTCTGCAGGGGGAAAAAGGAAGACTTTTTTTTACTATGTATAGTTGTGACAGTCCATACATCTATGTTCACCCCTTTTACAAGACTGATACATTTTGTACAAAGTATGCCTTGTAAGGTATCATTTGAAAACTCAGTTTGCTGGTCATTATTGTCCTGGTAAAATGAGTGGCAACATTGCATGTAAAGTTATAAGATTCCTCGGCATGGTATTGCTAAGACATGCTCCATGTCTGGGGAGCAATCACAAACCAGTTCTTCAGAGACAAAAGTGAAGCTGACACCTTATCCAGGTGTCAAGGAAATGAATGGACCATCACACAGTTAAGCAGCAACTCTTTGGCAAGAAAGAGAGCGTGGATGAAAAAAAAATCTACATCTTGACAAAGAAACAGCTTGGGATTCCCATCTACACATACTATCTCCTGAACCTCAGCTGTAGATGATTCTCAAAGAAGGGAAAGAACTAAATGAAGGGGGAGCAGACACCCTAAATTATCTCTCCCTTCTGTCTTCCCACAGCATCAGGAACACCTGAAGAACAAGGAAGCAGCATTGGACTGGGGGAGGGATCTTGAGTGAAAGAAATTCGGCCAGTAAGCCTGCAGAAACATGTGGAGAAAGAGACGTTTGCTTTGAATTCACTGAATTTGTTGAGTTAGGCATTGGTTGCATTTTACTTTTTTGTAACCAATTCTGACTTTTATGCCTCATCACTGATAATCACTTAATATCTTTCTGTAGTTAAACTTGTTTTACTGATTTATCTAAACCAGTGTGTTTGAGAAGCTCGATTTAGGATAACAGGATTTATTCAAATAATATTCTATTAGTAAAATGATGGACTTTATGAGCTTGTATTGTCTAGGAGAGAGCTGGGCAGTACAAGATGTACATTTCTCGGGAAAGTCTGGGACTGGGAAATTGCTGGTGTTGCTTTGTAGTGTAATTGATGAGTGGCTGGTTATAACACTCATATAATAACTGGGATTAATTTACATGCTGGAGTCTGTGTGTGAGCAAGTCCAGGAATGATTGCTCTCACAGCAAAACAGTATAATAAGCACCCCAGGTTGGAAAACTGAGGCAACTCAGCTGTTCATCTGTCAAGATTGTACTCTGTGTAATGTCACAATTAGGGCTGCTGTGCGATTTTAAAAAATTGCAATTAATCACACTGTTAATAATCAAATACCATTTATTTAAATATTTTTGGATGTTTTCTACATTTTCAAATATATTGGTTTCAATTACAACACAGAATACAAAGTGTACAGTGCTCACTTTATATTATTATTTTTTATTACAAATATTTGCCCTGTAAAAAACAAAATAAATAGTATTTTTCAATTCCCCCATTGCAGGTACTGTATTGCAATCTCTTTATCATGAAAGTTGAATTTACGAATCTGGAATTTTTTTTTGTTACATAACTGCACTCAAAAACAAAACAATGTCAAATTTTAGAGGCTGCAAGTCCACTCAGTCCTACTTCTTGTTCAGCCAATTGCTCAGACAAATAAGTTTGTTTACAATGTCACCTGAAAATGAGAACAGGAATTCTCATGGCACTGTTGTAGCTGGTGTCACAAGATATTTACGTGCCAAATGCTCTTCATGCGTCAACCACCATTCCAGAGGACATGTGTCCACGCTGATGATGGGTTCTGGTTGATAAAAATCCAAAACAGTGTGGACCAACGCATGTTCATTTTCATCATCTGAGTTAGATGACACCAGCAGGAGGTTGATTTTCTTCTTTGATGGTTCGGGTTCTGTAGTTTACGCATCAGAGTGTGGCTCTTTTAAGACTTGTGAAAGCATGCTCCATACCTCGTCTCTCTCAGATTTTGGAAGGCACTTCAGATTTTTAAAAGCTTGGGTCGAGTGCTTTAGCTATCTTTAGAAATCTCCCATTGTTATCTTCTTTGTATCTTTCTTTGTCAAATCTGCAGTGAAAATGTTCTTAAAACAAACAACATGTGCTGGATCATCATCCGAAAGTGCTATAACAAGAAATATATGGCAGTGTAGCGGGGTGGCTACCCGCTCCTGCCCTTTGGGGCTTTAAAACAGCCCTGGGAAGGGGCTTTTGGCTGGGCTGATTGGGGAAGTGGCTGCAGCTGGAGGCCCTGCCCCAAACTGAGCCCAGGGCCTTATAAAAGGCCAGGGAAGCCAGAAGCACAGACAGTCTCTCTTTGGCTGTAGAGAGAGATGGGCCTGGCTGCAGGGAGCTAGACCAAGTACCTGAGGGAAGCAGGGCTGGGGACAGGCTAAGGAGCTGGGGAGCTCTGGCCTGGAAAGCCCCAGGCTTTGGCCTAGCAGAGGGCTAAAAGGAACTGGGGGGTTGAAAGGGGCAACCCAGGGGTAGGCCAAGGCAGCAGGTCCAAAACCCCTTTGCCTGTGATGAGTAGGCTCATACTGCAGTCTGCCCCAGAGTGTGGGACTAGATAATGACTGGCAGTAGCCAACACTGAGGCGAAGTGGGGATAGTAGGGTGGGGGTTCCCCTGGGGAGGGGGAGACCCGGTTAAAGGGGCACCGGGGTCCTGGGAGGGACACGGAGCCAGTAGTAACAAACAGGTGGATCACCGGCCTGCAGAGGGCGCTCCGGGCTGGAACAGAGCTAATTCCCAGAGTCACCAGCAGGAGGCGCCACAGGGGTGAGCCGACCCTGTTACAGGCAGAATGCAGGTAAAACAGAGCAGGAGACATAAAATTCTCCCCCAAGGAGTTCAGTCACAAATTTAATTAACACATTTTTTTAATGAGCGTCATCAGCATAGAAGCATGTCCTGTGGAATGGTGGCCGAAGCATGAAGAGGCATATGAATGTTTAGCCTATCTGGCATGTAAATACCTTGCAATGCCAGCTACAAAAGTGCCCTGTGAATGCCTGTTCTCACTTTCAGGTGGCATTGTAAATAATAAGCCGGCAGCATTATGTTCCGTAAACATAAATGTAAACAAGCTTGAACAAGAAGTAGGACTGAGTGGACTTGTAGGCTCTAAAGTTTTACATTGTTTTGTTTTTGAATGCAGTTATGTAACAAAAAAATCTACTTTTGTAAATTGCACTGTCACAATAAAGAGATTTCACTACAGTACTTGTATTAGGTGGATTGAAAAATACTACTTCTTTTGTTTATCATTTTAGAGTGCAAATATTTGTAATAAAAATAATAATATAAAGTGAGCACTGTACACTTTGTATTCTGTGTTGTAAATGAAATCAATATATTTGAAAATGTAGAAAAACATACAAAAATATTTAATATATTTCACTTGGTATTCTATTGCTTAAGTGTGATTAAAACTGATTAACTGTGATAAATTGACAGTCCTAGTCACAACAGTTTTTTGCAAATATGAATTTTGCAAAGTTTATGGCATCTCAATGACTGCAATTTTCAGTGGCTATCATCATAAATGTATCTAATGCTATTTTCAGCTGACCGGTCCAATAACCTAGTTGTCAAATCCCCATAGTCTTGGTTACCAATCATTCCTTATTCATTGCTCTATTTCCGGCTTTGGAACCAGTAGCAAATTTTGATATTCACAAGGATTAGTACTAGGACTGGTCTAACCTAACATCAGTTATGTAGCCCAGGAGGTAAACACCATGCTATTGAAATCTGAAGATGATGCTAACAGGGTAGGGGTTATGGATACTACATAGGAATAGAGGTGGGTGAATATTGTGAGCACTTTGAAACTATTTTAGTCATATTCTGAACAATTTTTCTGGTGGACTGACTATATTCAAAGTTTTGTTCAGTGTATCTCAGTCCATAATTCATAGTGCATGGCAAAAAAAAAAACCAACAAAAAAACCTGATTTGAGAATTTAACAAGAGGCCTGACTGAGACTAGATACAGCCTGACAAAGTGATTTGTGAGGTGCAGTCTTCTAACTAGGTCATGAAGCATTTGAAAAGTGACTATTTATCATCATTAAAAGGTCTCTGTATCCTCAGTGACCCATATCTCAGAACACAGGGACTCCTAGAAACCCGAGTGTGTGCGAAGATAACTGGAGAAAACTGGTTTGGAAAGTGGAGATAGCTGCTTTCAATCAGGGGAGAGGAAAGGTCTTGATAAACACACTGAGTTAAGTAATACATACGTGTAACCCTTTCATCAGGTGCTGTTGGCAGCAACAAGGGCTAAGGGTCATCTTAAAATTAAGATGCCACTGGCTTGATCCCCGACCCAGAATTTCTGGGATCCCTGAATACCTTCCTTGGCTGCCCTCAATAGACAATACTTTGCTACTCAAGATTGGGTCTGTGTATGAAACAAGCAAAATTTTGTTAGGGAGAAAGGGAACACAGCAACAACCTATATAAATAATCAATTGAACATTTGCATGGTAACTTCAGCAGTAGCCCATTAACTCAGCTCCCCACCTACCAGCATGCAAGTGTCCTTTTACCATGTCTCTTCCCCCTCTCCCTCTTCCAATAAGCCCCACTCACAGTGTTGTGTCACTGGGTAGTGGAGGTCCAAAGTCCTAAGATGGACTCAGGCAGACCTGTATTCAGGCCCTTAGGAAGTGCAGTCCGGTCCTGTCCTGAGGCATCACCAAACTAACCCAGCTATAGTGACTTCAACTTTATGTAGTGGCTGGGTAGGAGGGGTTCACCAGAGTTCACTCAGCTCAGCTGCAGTATGAAAGATCCTTCGCCCCGACCCCCATCAAGGAACTGCCTCCGCATTATCTACCATCAGGAAGTTCTCCCAAGCACAGGATTCTCAGGGATGAGGAACTAATCACATATAGGGCTCTTGAATAGGGTCCTTGCCCTAAGGATGCATTCTTTGCCAAAAAGTAGGAACCCATGTCCCCCCCTCCCCTCCTCACTACCCAACACATTCTGAGTCTGGGTACAGTTATGATGACTCAAAGAGTCCCTGAAGGAAAGCAACTCTGGCCATTGTCCCCTTTGTTCACCAACAGATAGGAGCAAAGAGCTCCTTACCCTCTAACACTTCAAGCCACAGTGCTTGCTTTTACACACACACACACACACACACACCCATCTAAGCATAAAGCAATGGTAAACTGACAAGAAGAATGATCAGAGAGGCGATTGTTTTCATGGGATGGCAGCTATATACTTCTCTGTAAAAGAATGGAGAATGATTTATCTAGCTTAGTTTAATGGAAGTGTAAATTCAAAGTGGTATGTAAACTTTTTGTTTTACTAATTGTATTACGATTGTGTTTGAAATTTCATGTAGTTGTTCCCAAGAAGACTATGTCCTGGAGACCAAATTTAGGCTGCTTGGCCAGAGATTAAAGTCCAGGATCACCTTGGTAGCATTCTCTAAAATGCTTCCAATTCCATGTGCTGGGCCTCTTAGAACAGCAGGGTCTCAATGTGTGGATGAATGATGGTGTTGGGAGAAAGGATTTACGGTTAGTAGGAACATATACAGGAAGCTTGGGCTCCACCTAAACCAGGTGTCAGCAACCTTGGCACATGGCCCATCAGGGTAATCTGCTGATGGGCCATGAGACATTTTGTTTACGTTGACCATCCACAAGCCCTCCCCCCCTTTTCCCCGCAGCTCCCAGTGGCTGCAGTTCGCTGTTCCTGGCCAACAGGAGCTGCGGGGGGCTGGGATTACCCTGAGGGGCCACATGCCGAAGGATGCCGACCCCTGACCTAAACCAAAACGGATCCAGAAGGCATGTAAAATTGAAAGATCATAGAGGAGTTTTTAAACTCCAGCTGGGAGAAAGCCAACAGGTGCAGAGGTGGACAGACATCCTTAGGGGAGGATTTACTAAAAGGGACACTCTATATCCCCATAAAGAGGAGGGGATATCAGTTGATCAAGTACAGGTAGGAACTGAAGAGAAACTCAAAAAAAGTTCCATTCAATTGCATCAATTACAAATGCAAGTCTAAATACTCAGACAGGTGGACCTGAGTGCCTGATATTCAATGAGGATATTGATATAATAGGCATGAAAGAGTCTTGGTGGAACTATGATAATATAAAGATACAAACTATATAGGAATGACAGTAGATCTGTGTCATGGTGCTGCAGGGGAAGCTCTAATCAGCTCCTGCCACTCCAACCTCAATCAGGGGAAATAGGTTGGGGCTGGGCCACTAACTAGGACTGGCCTGGAAACTGGCCACATTTGCCAGCCTTGTTAACAGGGGTAAAAGCTTGGGAGGAAGTGAGCCGGGGGTGGGGTGGGGCGGGAATGGAGACCAGGAGGGGAGAGTAGGCTCAGAAGGTGCCAGGAGCTTGCTACCCTGTTGCCACTGAGGGCTGTGCTAGGCCAAACCTGTAAATAATCTGTAAGTAGTTGGAGCTTGGTGGTGGGGACCGGACAGAGGAATAAAGAGCATGGGTGTTGCACCAGCTCAAAGTAGTCCTGATTCATTGGGGAGCGCGGCCAGGAGGCTGACCCCATCCGGGCATGGTGAGCACCCGGCTACAAGGTCACACTAGTAGGGGAGTGGCACTATATATGAAAGAAATCATAGAGTCAAATATAGTAAAAATCTTAAATGAATCAAACTGTACCACAGAATCTCTATGGATAGAAATTCCATGCTTGAATAATATGAATATAGAAGCAGGAATATGCTACCGACCAGCTGACTAGGATGGTGAATGGTTGTAAAATGCTCAGGGAGATTAGAGAGGCTACAAAAATAAAAAAAAACAACAATAATGGGGGATTTCCAACTACCCCATATTGCCTGGGAACATGTCAACTCAAGTTAGGATGTAGAGATAAAGTTTCCAGATACTATTAATGAACACTTCCTGGAGAAGCTAGGCCTGGAACCCACAAGGGGAGAGACAATTCTTGATTTAGTCCTAAGTGGTGCACATGTTCGGGTCTAAGAGGTAAATATAGCTGAACTGCTCAGCAATAGTGACCATCCTTCTGGGGAGAAGATACCAAAGAAACTCACCACAATAGCTTTTAACTTAAAAAAAGGGGAAAATACTCAAAAAGAAGAGGCTAGATAAATGGAAACTACAAGGGACAATCACAAGAATGAAATGCCTTCAAGCTGGATGGAGACTTTTTAAAAACACCATATAGGCACAAACTACATGTAAACCCCAAATAAAATAAAAAAACATAAGAAGACCAAAGAATGCTACCACGGCTAAACACAATAGAAAGTGCAGTTAATGACAAAGACATCTTTTAAAAATTTGAAGTCAAATCCTAGTGAGGAAAACAGAAAGGAGCATAAACTCTGGCAACTCAAAAGAATAATTAGGCAGGCCAAAAGAGAATTTGAAGAGCAACTATCTAAAGACACAAAAGCTAAAACAGCAAAGTTTTTGTTTTTTAAGTATAACCGAAGCAGGAAGCCTGCCAAACTATCAGTGGGGCCACTAGATGGTTGAGGTGCTAAAGGAGCACTCAAGGAAGACAAGTACTTTGCAGAGAAGCTAAATGAATTCTTTTCATTGGTCTTCACAGCAGAGCATGTGAGGGAGTTTCTCAGATTTGTCACCTAAAATGGTAGGTCAGGTGTGGAAAACTCACCCATATTGAGGAGTTAGTACAACAGGTTTTTGAACAAATTGATAAATTAAACAGTAATAAGTCACCAGGTCCAGATGGTATTCACCCAAAAGCTCTGAAGGAACTCAAAATGAAGTTGCAGAACTACTAACTGGTATGTAACCTATTGCTTAAATCAGTTTCTGTACCAGATGACTGACAGATAACAAATGTAACCCAAAATTTTAAAATGAGCTCCTGAAGTGATCCTGCCACTTACAGGACAGTAAGCCTAACTTCAAAACAAAGCAAATTGGTTGAAACTACAGTAAATAACAGAGTTAGACACATAGATTAACATGATATGTTGTGGAAGAGGCAACACAGCTTTTGCAAAGGGAAATCATGCCTCGCCCATCTATTAGGATTCCTTGAGGGGGGTCAACAAGGGTGATCGAGTGGATATAGCATACTTGGACTTTCAGAAAGTCTATGACAAGGTCCATCAGAAAGGCTCTGAAGCAAAGTAGGCAGTCCTGGGATAAGAGGGAAGGTCCTTTCATGGGTAAAGGAATTAGTTAAAAGACAGGAAACAAAGGATAGGAATAAGAAGTCAATTTTCACAGTGGAGAGAGGTAAGTAGTGGGGTCCCCAAGGATCTGTACTGGAAACAGTGCTGTTAAGCACATTCATAAATGAACTGGAAAAGGGGGCAAAAAGTGAGGTAGCAAAGTTTACAGATGATACAGCTGTCTTGAGTAACTTTAAACCCAAAGCAGACTGCAGAGATTTACAAAGGGATCTCTCAAAACTGGGTAACTGGGCAACAAAATGGCAGATGACATTCAGTGTTGCTAAATGCAAAATAATGCACATTGTATGTATAGTTGGGATTATATTTTACAAAGTGATGGGCTCTAAATCAGGTGGTACAGCTCAAGAAAGATCTTGGACTCATTGTGGATAGTACTCGAAAAACATCTGCTCAATATGCAGCAGCAGTCAAAAAACAGACTGTTAGGAACCATTAGAAAAGGGATAGAAAATAAGACAAAATACCATAATGTTGCTACATAAATCCATGGAACACTACATCTTGAGTAGTGTGTGCAGCTCTGATCACTCCATGTCAAAAAAGGTATTAGAATTTGAAAAAGCGCAGAGAAGGTCAATACGAGCGATTGGGGGATATAGATATTGTTCCATGAGGAGAGATTGAAGAGACTCAGCCCATTCAACCTTAGAAAAAAAGATTACTATGGGTGGACATGATAGCACTCTATTAAATCATGAATAAGGCTAAGATTATGTCACAGAGGTCAAGAAATCTGTGACTTTTGTGACATTTTACACTTCAGCTCCAGGAGGCAACAGCAGGGAACCCCGGAGCTCCATGAATTTTTGTTTATTGCCCATGACTCATTCGTGACTTTTACTAAAAATCACTGACAAAATCTTAACTTTAACTATTGGCCATACTGTCTCAAAAGATTTGTATGTACAGCGTTAGGCATTAGGTACCCCATAAACTCTAAGGAGCAGTACTGAAGGGTCAAGAATTTCTGGTGCTTAATCCCCACTCAGCACCCCTGAAAAATCGGAGTTATTTGGGTTTTGGCAATGCCCGAAGACTTGTTCAGGCACTCCTGTTTCTTATGGTTAGGTTTTCCTATCAGGGAATATAGACTGTCTCATATAACTTAGATAACCAGTCACACAGTTGGAAGAATGAATTCTGAGTATCGCATGTTGAAATTAATACTTTCTATGAACAATTCATGAGACATCTATAGTTGAAGTGCTCTTATAATCTGTTTCAATGATTTGAATAATGAACATATTCAGAAAAATTGTGATCTGTTTGCAGACACTTGGCAAACAAAAAGTAATGTTACATTTGACATATAAACTGTTTGCAAAAAAGTAATTCTATCAGCTCTAGTCAGAGCAGGGAAATAACACTCAGCGAATTAGAGATATTTAAAACATGGGCAGTCAATAACAAACACATTCAGCTAGGAAAAGTTCAAACTAGTCATCAGGGGAATAATAATCTTAAAGATAACCAATGGGAAGAAAACATCAGGACAACACTAAAGCCAGAAGAAAAGACCTATAGATAAAATTAAAAAAATTAAACTGAATATTTCTAAGAGTACCTAAGTGACTTTAGGTCCCACTTTCAAAGGTGATTTAGGCATTTAGGAGCCTACATCTCATGGGGAAAAATAAATGGGACTTTCGTACTTTTAAATATTTTACCCTGAGGCTGCTAAGTCATATAGGCTTTTTTAAAAGCAGTACTCCATCTTTTATGGCAATATGACAGGAAAAAAGGACAATGCAATTTTCAGCTGCATAACAGGCTGGTCATAGAGCCATTAAATGGTAATAATATTCAGTTACTATTGACTGTGCTGTATTCAGATTGAGGACCTAGAGAAAAGCTCCGAGTCCTGTTTCTAATTCCCTGATTCACCCAGTCCCATAGGCCCAGATTTTCAGAGATATTTAGATGCTGCTGAGCTCAGCATTGCAACACTGAACAGATTTAGGATCCTAAATCTCATTCTCAAGCATATCAGGTTAATTAACCCTTTTGAAACTACCTTAACCCTTTCAGGTGAGGGGTAAGATGAGCACCCTATCACAGCCCAAATCCCAGTTCCTAAATCTTTTTGAAAACAAGATTTAGGGTCCTAAATCTGTTAGAAGTTGCAATGCTGATTGCAATGCCTAAATACCTTTTAAAAATCTGGGCCATACAATTTTGAGTTATAGAGTTAGTTTTACCACCAGTATCATGTATCCTTTATTAAGCTAATCATTTTCAATAAAAAAAAAATAAAAGTATAAAAAAGTTTAAAAAGAAAATGTGTATTCTCTCTCTGTGGAGATGGAGAGAGAGATGGCCCTCTCATAGGGTCCACTCACCATTAGGGCACCTCCTCCTGACCGCTCTAGGAAGCAGCTCTTTCCAGATGTGTTGCCCCTTTCTGCCATTCACTTGCGCTCCTTCTCACCTGTGTCTCCTCAACTCAGGGTATTTTCTTTATAGCTTGGCTCTCCAGCCAGCTCACTGTGTTTTCCTTTCTGGAGTATCAAAGACTGTCCTAGGCAGTCCTCTGCTCCACTTCCTGGTATGGGTCACTTCTCCAGTGGCTAGTACGGGAACCCTGGCCTGCCCACTATTCTGGGTTCCAGCCCTGGAACCCTACAACCAGCAACCAACGTCGTCAGTGTCCCAAACCATGCTACACTTTTCCTGGGCTGCTCCTCCTTTGCCTCCATCAGACTCCTTCACCCTGTGGTTATGCCCTTCTCTCAGGGCTTCTCTTCTTCCCCCGGGTTCCTTCTCTAACACTAGAGAATGAATTCAGACATAGGTGCTGGAGCAAACGGGGCCAGGGTACTGCTGCACCGCACCCCTTGCCTAGAAGTAGTTTCCATTATATACAGGGCTTACAGTTTGGTTTAATGGCTCTCAGCACCCCCACTATACAAATTGTTCCAACATCCCTGACTACAGGCCTCTACAATGGCGCCTCCTCTGTCTTCAGCTTCCTAGTTTATACCAGCTGTGCCTGTTCCTGTCCAGCTAGACTCCATCTTCTGTTAAGGCTTGCCTAGCCAGCCTAATTCTCCCCCAGAAGCGTATCAGGTTAATTAACCCTTTTGAAACTACCTTAACCCTTTCAGGTGAGAGGTAAGATGAGCACCCTATCACAGGGCCTACAGAGCAGGAGGTGCTATTGTGAAAGAACTCCAATAACTTAGTTGGGTGAGACCTGTGACATTCTCATAATTCACATTACTTGTCGCTAAAGAAATTATGGACTACAGCATGCTCTGTCACTGAACCCACACATTTTTTCCTAATATTTTCTCATAATTGATGTCATGGCCCTATCTCTGACTAATGACATTATGTTTGCACTTTTCCAGTCCTCTCACCAGGGAACTTCAAAAATCATCACCCAAAGACTTAATCAATTTCTACTTTCATTTTCTTGAAATCTCATTACTACAGATTAAGGAAGAGAAAGTACAGGCACAGACAAAGTGTTTGAAAATCTTCCCTTAAAATCATATCTGCTGATATCTATATTATGAGGACTGAGGCCCTGATCCAATCAGGTACTTAAGCATGTGTTTAACACTAAGGATATGTCTACACCAGCAGAGTTACAGCACCGCTCAGAGAGCAATGAAGGGAAACGGCTGTTGTATGTTCACACTGTCATCTGCCTGAGCAATACCATGTTCACACTTCTGGCACTTGCAACAGTATTCGGTATCTCTGAGCAGCTATCCCACAGATCATCTCTTCTTCTTCTGCCGCTAAGAGTTATGGGAACATGGAGGGGATTGTGGGGCATCCTAGGTCCTGTCTCAATGCCCCGTGATGCATTGCTTCACATCCCAGCAATCCCTGTGCTTCTGTCTGCATTTGGTGCCATCTTTCAATGGTGTGTGTACTGCGTGCTCTGCTCTGCCTCTTCAGTGTGCAGGAATGGATCCTGCACTGTTGACCGATATGCTACTCGCTCTCATTAACATGTCCCAAGTGGTAGTGAAGTTATTCCTTAAACTACAAAGGCAAGAGCAGTTCAGCATTTATCTCAGCTATGACACGATTTTGCTTGTGGCATTCACAGAGATGAAGACCATAGTGGAATGCCACTTTTGGACTTGGGAAACAAGCACTGAGCAGTGGCTGCAGAAGTTTCGGATGAGGAAGACCACATTCATGGAACTGTGTGATGAGCTCGCCCTAGCCCTGTGGCACAAGGACATGAGAAGGAGAGCTCCCTGGCTATTGGAGAAGCGCTTGATGATTGCATTGTGGAAGCTGGCTATTTCAGACTGCTACTGATTGGTCGCTAACCAGTTCGGAGTGGGAAAGTCAACAATTGGACATATGTTGACAGAAGTGTGCAGGGCCATTAATCACATCCTGCTCCGAAAGACTGTGACTTTGGGCAATGTGCATGACATTGTGGATGGCTTTGCACAAATGGGGTTCCCTATCTGCGGTGGGGTGATAGATGACATGCCAATTCTGGCACCAGACCACCTAGCCACCAAGTACATTCATCGGAAGGGGTATTTCTCAATGGTTCTCTCACCATGGGTATCTCACAGACATTAACGCAGGCTGGTCTAGAAAGGTGAATTATGCATTCATCTTTCAGAACACTGGCCTGTTCAGGAAGCTGCAAGCAGGAACTTTCTTCCCGGACCAGAATATCACTGTAGCGGAAGTTGAAATGCCCATTGTGATCCAGGCAGACCCTGCCTACCCCTTAATGCCATGGCTTATGAAGCCATACACAGGGCAGCAAAGAGTGGTTTAACAACACACTGAGAAAGTGCAGAATGACTGTTGAGTGTGCTTTTGGCTGTTTAAAGGCCTGCTGGTGCTGCCTATATGGGAGGCTGGACTTAGGTGATAACAATATGCCTATGATTATAGCTGCATTCTGTACGCTCCATAATATTTGTGAAGGGAAGTGTGAAAGTTTCACTCAGGGCTGGACCACTGAGGCTCAGTGCCTGGAGGCTGAATTTGAATTGCCAGAGACCAGGGCTATTAGAGGGGTGCAGCGTGGGGCCATAAGGATCAGGGATGCCTTGAGACAGCAATTTGAAGCTGAAAGCCACTAGTATTTGTTGTTATGCTTGAGAGTACCGTGCTTGTAATACTAGGAGGTGATTGTGATTTGTGCAAATGATGCACTATGAAGGTTTTAGAAAATTGCCTGTTGCTTTACAGGGCTCTGTTTGCTTTCAATTAATGGAATAAAGGTTGCTTTCAAATCAAAACAATTTTTTATTAAAAAAAACAAATGGAGGAGAGAGACAAAGGAAAAACACATCAGCACTGAGGTTATGGGGCAAGGGAGGGTCCCAGGAGGATGCGGGGTCCTGGGATGGTTAAAGATTTGTGTATGTCCAGGTATCATATCCAACCTTCTCCTTTGGAGTACAGTGCAGTGGGTACTGCACTTCAGCAGGGCTAAACTGAAGAGGGACGGGTGTTGAATGCAGTGCATACTGGGAGAGTACAGTGCTGGACTGTGATGTGGGAGGAATGGAATGCAGTGGGTACAGACTGGCGCCAGGAGGTTGATAAGAGTGTGTTGGCAGTGTCTGGGGGGCACAAAGGAAAGAGTTTGCGATAGTGGCTGCAGGGGAGGGCAGGTGGCGAGCTACTCAGTTTGTAGTGCTAGTAGCATGTCCACTTGGTGCTCCATAACGTTTAAGAGCCACTCCGTGGCTTCATTCTGGTGTGCCGCGTTCTCCTTTCGGTCTCTCTTCTTGCTGTTCCACCACTCCTTCAATTCTTGTTTTTCAGCCATGGACTGCATCATGACATCATGCAGAAAGTCCTCTTTAGTTCTTCATGGCCACTGTATAATTCTGCGAAGCAGTTCAGCAAGTGATAACAAAGAGGGAGGCTGGGCTCCCAAGGTCATCTCTGTGATGCCAAAATGCAACATTTTACAAAAGCAGTATTGTTTGCAACACAGAGACCACTGATTCAGTGATTTAAAACTCAGCCACTATTCACATACCTATCACTAACTGGCTGACTCCAGGCAAGCACACATGAGCCACAAGATCCCCAAAATGGTGAATAACCGCAGGGGCAGGGGAAATCAGTGTTCCAGGACTGTATTTTACACGGGCATATGGAACTTGGGGAAAGCCAGCACTGTAGAGGGAGCCTTATAGTCATTATTGTCCCCACATTTTCCACAAACGGTGTTCATTATGGAAGATATCTCTCTGCTGAGGGTGAGCAGGGAATCATGGGAGGGTCTTCTCCAAGGCTGCAGCTTCCGCCCTGGCCTCTATGTGGCTCACCTGTGTGCAGCAATGGTTTCCACTCCCCTTCCCCCCGCTCCGTGACAGCAGAGTGGCACGGGAATGTTATCCTTAATGGGGCAAGAAACAAAGCTCTGCCAAAGAACCTGTGGCAGTGGATTGCCCAGTATCTCCATGAGAGTTTTGTGGAGATCTCTGAGGCAGATTCCCGTGAAGTGAGGGAGTTAATCAACACCCTATCAATCCACTACTCAGACTAGGCATGCGATGGTACACGCATCATACAGACACAGGCCTGCTTTCTGCAACCCTCCTGCCACCAACAACTCGCTTCAGCAATTCCCAGAATCAAAGCCACTTACCAGGAGTCTCTGCTTCTGTTTCCGCTTCGCCGAGCTCTGGCAGCTGTGACTGGCTAGCCTCCTTCAGGGTAGAAAAGAGCTCCTGGCTGCATGCATCTCTGACCTCCAACTCCTCTGCCTCTGGGTCCCCTCTCCCACTCCACATCCTCATCCAAGATTTCCTCCTCCTGGCTCAGTCCACTCTCGACTGGCATGTGAGCCAACGAAGTATCCACAGTGGCCTTCGCAGTGGAGGTGGGATTGGCACCGAGTATCATGTCCAGCTCTTTGTAGAACTGGCAGCTCATGGGTGCAGCACCAGAGCGGCGGTTTGCCTCCCGCACTTTGTGGTAGACATTCTGCAGCTCCTTCACTTTGACCCTGCACTGCAGTGTGTCCCAGGTCATGGCCCCTTTCTGTCATGCATCATGAAATCTGTCGGTATGTATCATAATTCCTAAGGCTGGAGCGCAGCTGGGACTAGACAGCCTCCTCTCCCCAAATGCTGACGAGGTTCAGCAGCTCAGCATTGCTACAAGTGGGGGATCGCCTGGTGCCTGGAGCAGGCATGGTCACCTGGAAAGAGACGCTGAGACTGCTGCATGCGTCACTGAGCAAACTTTCAAAATCCCCAAGGAACTTAAGGGCTGGGGCTCATGGTTGGTCACCTGAGGGCAGGGCAGTAGAGTTCAAACTGATGACCAGAGAGGCAAGAACAGGCATTATGAGACACCTCCTGGAGGCCATTCACAGCACTATAATCGACCAGGGTGTCTACACTGGTACTGCGGTGCTGTAGCCCCAGCACAGAAAGCTGTGCGCCTCTAGTCAGGTGGTTTTTTTACAGCACTCCAACTGCGCAATTTCTGCACACTAAGTTGCTTGGCAGTGTGTACACCTCAGGAGTTACAACACAGAAAGCTGCTTTACTATGCAGAAACTTGCCAGTGTAGATAAGGTCTAAGCAAGTGAGTAGTCTCATTGAAATCCCATGTTTAGAGTTAGGCATGTATTTAAGCACCTCACTGGATCATGGTCTAGATCCTCCCCTGTGTTGAATGGGTGTGGTTGTGTGGCAATAGGAAAATATAGCACAAGGAGCCATTCTCCCCACCCACAAAGAAGCAGGGCAGGATGTCTCAGGACTATTGTTAAGAGGGTGGATTGGTTTCTGTAGTGGCTGGAGCTCCATAACCCAAATTGTATGTGGTCTGTCCACTAAAGAATATGGCCAGACCCCATGCTGGCTAGTGCATATCTTGCTGTTTTTAAGCACATATTAAGTTGGGGGCTATCCTGAAAACTATTCAGTGTCTGCACCAAACCTCAATGTGGCTCTGTGAGGAGTACATGGGTCTGCCTTTGTGGAACAATTTGTAGGATTAGGGCCAGAACACATACTCTTCTCTGCCTCTCTTGTCCATGCTAAACTATACTGCTACCTCTTGCTGGTTAGATCCAGTATTTGGCCTCAAGTTTCCATTTTTTTGCTAGGATAAGAAAGATAGAAGGAGGCAGTGTAAAACAGAAGAATAAGTGAAGGGTTGTCAAGCTGGAAACACTTTATTTTAATCCCAGATATGCTGTTGACCCACAGTGTGGTTTGGGGCAAGTCACATCACACCTCTGCCACATTTTCCTCCCTGATCTATAAAATGGAGACACTACTTACTTCCCTACGTCTGCTACAGTTTTGTACAGAGCTTTGAACATGTTAAATGCTATATAAGTGCTAATTATTATTTTCATTAGGAAATACAATCTGTCCTGCACAGCTTGCCATTTTCTACCTCCACAGATCTGTAATTTTGTTAGACTATTTTCCAGTTCCCCACTCTCCGTTTTAAATAGATCACTTTTCCATTTTACTCTTCACTTACTGTAAATACAACTGAAGAATGCCTTGTTAGCTGAAATATTCTTCACAATTGAATATTCAGTATATCTAATTATGGTCTTAACTTGCTTATGCATATTTTTAGAGGTTTCCCAATCCTCTCCTCACTAGGTTTTGTATATATTCTTAAAGATGCTTTCTGTTTATAATTATTTTTACATTCCTACTTAAACAAATTTGCATCTGTTGCCTTTTTTTCCCTTTGGACTGGACCAGGATGGATTTTAATTGCATCTCCAACTGTTTCTAAAATATTTTCCACTGTCTGGTACTAGATTCACCCTGCATAATAAAATTCTAGTCAGAACTTATTAGAGTATTTCATATTTCCTCCAAGTCAGCTTTTCTATGGCCCAGAACATTCACTTTGCTTCCTCTAACCTCAAGAATATTTTAATCTAATGATATTATAATGTCCTGGGTGTTCCTTTACTTCAGCCTTATTAATCATATTTGGTGCATTTTCTAGGACGTGGTCCAAAATAGCTTCTAACCATCTGAATGCTTCAATAAACAGTATAAGAAAGCAACCCTGAAATACCTCTCAGATTATGTTCCTGCCTCATCATTTTTGCCTTGAGTTGTATCCACATTTGAGTAATTAAAACCCTGCCAGGATCAAAGAGCCTGCTTGGTTACTGCATTCTTCAATGTATAAATCCATTTGCTGATCCTACTTTTTATTATTATTTCAACTGCCCCAGTTATGTAAACTATAGCAGCAGCAGCATCTTAGAATCAATTTACCACCTTTACGGTCCTTAATTTCGATCCAAGTCCGTGTCAGCCATAATATTTCTTCCCATAAAATCAATACTCTAAATAATCATCTCTTCTTCCCATCAACCCTGTGGCAAATTTTGTATCCTGATATTGTAAGGGCTGTATTTGAAAAAAAAAAAAGAGGTACACGAGGAATGTGTACTTTAAAAAAATTAAATATGCAAATATGCACATGCAAATATTGGCTCACAAGGAGGAAGTGGGTTCAAATATGGCCTAGATACTCTCAGCATCTTCAAAAGCAAATGCTCAATTTTGCCTAACCTCCATAGGTCAGGGGGATTTGTATTTAGACCGCTCTATGACAACAAGGGAAATCAATGGAAATGGTAGTGGCAGATTTTTGTTCACCCCATAAGTGGGTAGGTGAGAAAAGATGGACCAGAGACTAGCGTGATGAATCAAAAAACAGTAGAGCCCCGGATAATTAGCTCTATGGTGCTGATGAACAGTTGGAAAGATGAGGCACAGGGCCACATTAATGACAAGGGAGCAGAATAATAGTTCTGAAAGGGTAACAGTAGGTGAAGATCCAGAGGTTGGAAGAGTAAAGTAGTCAAGTTACAGGGGTGCAGCAGTAGCCGGGTGCAGTTAGAGGGAGCCAGAGGATGCAGAGGAGTGGAAACCGAGAGGGGTCAGACAGAAAGGCAGAGTGAGGATTCATAAGTTTGTTAAAGAATGTTGGGTTAGGAGCCCAGGGATGGGGAAGACAGGCAAGTTTGTAGAGATATGACTGAAACAAGGGTAAAAGTCAATGAGCCAGTGTCTTTGTTCTCCTGGCACATTGGTGCAGCCATAAAGCAGAACAGCCATCAGAGTGATAAACAATACGAGAGACCTATCAGTCAACACAAGAGTTTGCAGCATTCACATAGGTGGAGAATGGGGAGAGAGGTTTTTTGACACACAAAAGCATGGCCCTAGTTCTGTGCATATTTGAGTGTGTGATGTATGCTCCTGTGGCTGCATGCTCACCAGCCATTGAAAACCTGCTTGATAGGCAGCTCTTCTCATTTTCATATGTACATGTTACTCCAATTCCGCATTCACACAAGAGGTTCCTAGCATTCATTTCATTCTTCTCTCTGTCAACCTATTGCATCACTGTTACAGCCACGGTTGAACACTCTCTGTTAGACACTTGCCAGGCTGTTGTGTTTGGACCCAGCTGCTGGATCCAGGCACTTTAAGTTCCCCTCTGATCTGGGGAGGCTCAGAACACTGTCTTCCCTCTTTGGCTTCTAGGTTCACTCCCTGGGCAGAGACTGTGACTGTAACTACTTCTCAGAAATGAATCCCAGAAATGCCCTAGCCTCCCTGCTCCCCCCCCCAAAACCCCAAAACAAAAAACCACCCACCTCTCCAGTAACTTAAGCACTTCCTTTCCCAGAGCTCCACTCTTGTGGGTACTCTTGTTTATAATTTACTCCTTCAGGAATGCATGAATGTTGAAGCCAATGGATATCCTTTTTGCAAAGTCTGTGTCTAAAACAGTCACTCTTGCTCAGACAGCACAAAAGATGTGTAGATCTCTGCAAAATAAGAAACACTGTATGCCATTCCCTGCCTGAGTTTTCTCAGCATTTCAAAACAGTCTTTAGGGTTTGGTCAGAGTCCTCTGCCAAGTGCAGGATGCTTCCTCTCCCCCTTCTCCTGCACAGCCTTTGGTTCTGGTCTACTCCCTCTCCAAAATAGCTGGTGACAGACCCTTCCTTTCATAGACTTCTAGTTCCCTTTTTCAGGTGATACCCTGGTCAGCCCCAAATCCCCTATCGAGTAAGAGAAGCCCACCCCATCAGGTGATCTGTGCCTTAGATCACCCACCTAGAGTGCATCATTTGCCTGGGGTGGTAGCTCTGTGTCCAAAGGTGCTTCCATTGTTAGTGGTTTGCTAGGTGCAGGAATTTCTCCTGACACCTCCTGAGTGTTCCAGCTCAATGTGGAGGCTACTAGGCCAAGGTGAAGGCACAGAACAATTTATTTTAAAAATGGTGTTTGTGGTTTGGTATAGATACACAGATTGTTCTGAATGTCAAACAATTCATAAATTACACATAGATTTGTTCCCCAGTCAGCCAGTTATCATTTCACTTTCTGGTGTGAAAATTATCCTTTTGTAGATATTCCTGGCATGATCTACTGCAAGCAGTGCACACACTAAAATCAGTTCCCAAATGTTAACAGGAAGATTTGTGCTGTGCTGTGAGATACAGACTGTCCTCTTCAGGGTAATTCTGTTTCTTCCTAAAATCATTGCCAAGTAATCTTCCACATTAACAGCTAACCTATTTCTTCTTACACAGTGTAGCTGGGAAGTAGAAAATGTATTCTATACTACTAAGCAGTGAAACAGAATTTAAAGAAGGCTCAGTGTATCAGAACATTGTTCTGCTCTAAGTTTCAGCATCAAGATGTCATGATGCCATTTACAAATGTCACAGGTGAGCAACACCTCCAATTGGAGATTGTGCTTTTTAATTCTTGCTACTCGTATTTGCCTATGAAATAGCCCCAATTGTCCAACAATATATCACATTGCCTACACAAAGGCAAATATTGATGTCTCTTCCCCGCATTATAGCTCCATCACTTCACTCATCACTAGCTAATAAGAGAAAACTATTGTACATTCCCTTCCTGTTTCAAAGTTATAAGTATGAATCTACTTTTGAGTCTCTTGAGCCTCATTCTTTTCAATATGCACAACAAAGTACAGCAGCCTCGCTCTCTTAAGTTCTCTTGACTAACTGATCAACACTCTCATCATTCTCTCTAAAATTTGGCCCTTGTTGAATAATCACTCTCCAATTAGCCTGGTGCTTTTTTACTTAAATTGCTGTCCACAAAGCACAGCAGTGAGTTCCATACTAGTAGAACATCTCTAGACTGCCTATATTGACTTCACTGCTTTCTCTTATTTCTCTTATGATAAGATGCAAATCTTTCCTCTGAATTACCTTCAAGTGATACCAATGCCAACAGCCAGTTGGACACTGAATACTTCATTTATTCTTTCTAGGTTTTCCCTTACTTTTATCATCTTGAAGTTCAGATGTAGTTAGGTCTTGAAACAAAACCCCTGACCTTGGAGAAATTCAGATTTGGACCTAAACTTCACAGACAGACTATGCAATTCTAGAACCTTAATATTCCAACAGTTCTGCAAGAAGGTAGTAACTTTTTTTTTTTAAATATAGAAACAGAAACTCAGTGTTAGTCAATGGAATTATCCCTGTATGTCACGAAATCCCATAGCAGACAGGTGGAATTTTAAGGTGTCAGGACTACAACTTTACAATGGACCAAGCTGAAACCCTATGGGAAATTTGGATGTTAATCTAACTTTGGAGGTTGGACCCACCGTTTCTTCAAAGTCACATCTCTTTACAGTTGTGTTTATCTTGAGTTTAACTTCCAGCAAATGCATCCTGCATCTCATACACTTAGTCCTTCGCAAAACTGATCATGCTGGAGCAGCACAGACAAGACAGAGTAGACTAGAAAATCTGGCTCCTTGTTTCTTTGCATCACAACTGACTGACAGCCTCTCCCAAAAACTATGCTATGTTTTTGTTAGGTTGGAATACATCATAACTTAGTATCAGCCTTGAGTGGGGCTCTTTACATGCAGATACATTTTCACTGCTCTTTCTTCTTATTACAAATCACCTTAAGTCCCAAATGTAACTATCCCACATGAAGAAGTGTGGCATATCAGAGAAATATAAGATAAAATACTGACTGCAATATATTTAACCCCATCCAAGTTCAATAAAATAAATGGCAGTTATTCTTCTGAGTGTTGTTCCTTCGTCACTGGTGGCTGGGCCCAATATTATCCTCTTCTGAGAAAGCAAGTATTTAAAGTAACAAAAGTTTACTTCCCTTTAGACTGTGCAAGTCTCCTATTTGTTTATCTCCACTGAGTACAACACTACACAGGGAGCTGTCCGCCCTCCTTCCGATGGGGTCCAAATATATTACTACTAGAGTCCACTGATATTTTTCTAATAAAATTATTTCCAGTGAAAATGGCCTTTTCTCTAAAATGAAAATTACATTAAAATTTATTGTTTGAAAATTTCTGGGGTTTTTTCTGATGAAAAGTAAACTCTTAAGGTTGGGGGGAATTCCTCTCCCCATTCCTTTTTCTCTCTTTCCTTTAATTTAATTTGTTTTTTTCAACTGGAAAAATTGACACCCTCCCCCCAAATGGTAAAAAAAAATTAGTGCAAATTTCCCCCAAAAAATCCTAAAAACTTCTAAATGGAAATGTTTTTGAATTCCTCCTCCCTCATTTTTACCACATCTAGTTATTACTCTTACTCCTAACCCTTCTGACTGGATCCAAAACTAGAAAGTAGTGGGGCTGGAAAAATTATTTCACTGCTCTGAATATCCCCTCTCTGGTGGCTAGATTCATACTGTAGCAGTTGATGGAAGGGTGTTTGCTTCTTTTGACAGAATGAAAGAGAAATGAAAGAGGGAGAAAGCTGGCTGGATTACCTTCACATTTCACAGTATTATTATTTGAAAGCCTTGGTATTCCAACAAAGCTCATTTTAGCTAATTGTCAATTTTCCTGGACTAGGACAACTCAGTCCAGCGAGGTGACACAGATACAGGAGGTCCCTTCTCATTTCCAGCCCTCTAAGTGATAAAGCTTTGCAAAACCTATTTTGAAATGATTAATGGCAGTGGAAGGTAATTATAGGGTTTGACAAGAAGTTTGAAACTTTGGGGATAAAAGTGACTGTGAAGGTTTCAGTGAGGAAGTGAATCCCTGACTGGCACAATATGCTCATTATGAAAATTCATTGAGAGATCTCAAAACCAGGCTAGATATGGGAGAACATATTTTATACATTAACCCCATTGCTGCTGTTGGCAGTTGCAACTTCCTTGTAGTTTGAGGGCTACTATCATTCATAACTCACTAACTGTAGTCTCTCTGAGATGCCTTAGCAGACATGTTGTGATCTCTTCCCCACAGGAAGACTTGGTAGGGCAAAGACAATCAGGTAACTTATTATTCATGGCACTAAGTGTTTATGACAAATCAGAAAATTCTACCTAGAATTAGCACCTGGTTATATTTGCTAGTGTCATTTTTTTTGTTTCAGGTTTTGGTAGCATTATGATACATAATGAAGTGGGATACTCAGTTATGCATCCTGGAATCCTTATTTGGGGCTAAACTCTGAGAACTGGAGGAAAGCCTGATTAAAAATGTCATCCAAGGAAAAAACTCTTAGGGACGGCAGGACTTTGCGTAGGAACTCTTAGCTCCAGTGAGTGCTCTAGGACATTCAAACCTGCATCATTCACCTACAGCTGGCCACTGTCAGGGAGGAGGCAAAGAACAGTCAGAACACTATTTCAGTTTATAAATCCACTGGCCTTGCTCCCACCACATCCCCTCCTCTGCAGAGAGTAACCAAGGAGACCTACTATGTGGTGCAAAGGGTGGAGTGCAGGGTCCTTGTGTGGGGGATGTCCACTGACTAGCTGTAGAGAAAACCCATTTCTGCTGTGTATTCGTCTTACCCCAGCACTGCCGAGCTGGGCCCTTAATGTCACTGCAGAAAATATATGCCATTCATGTGCCAATTTGTCTGTCTCACAACTTGAATTTACAGGGCCAGATTCACCAACACTCTCTAGCTGCTTTGTAACACTTTGGCAATACAAGGCAACTGTAAGCCTGCCTTGCCCAGCTGGTTGTGTTTTGCTGCTTTGCATTGCTGGGGAGAGGCACCAAGCAGCTGGAGTATTCCAGTGAATCTGGCCCACTGTTTTGGTTTAATTAACTGCAATGTGTATGCAACACAGAGAAACTAGGAAATTCAGAGTGGAAAAGTTTTCATGGGCCAGAATAATCACTAAACTCAATCAGCAAAGCCATTTACACCAGCTGAGGGTCTGTCCCATGGTATTCTACAGACTCTGTCCTGCCATTAAAAAAAATAGTTACATCATCAGGCCACTGTGTCATCAATTTCCCCAAATACATAATTTCTGTTTTCTTGCCAAAATTGTTTGTGGGAAATATTGAGCAGAGAGGATGTATTCCAGTATTTACTGGCATGAATTCATACTTGGACAGTCTAGGTAACATACGATAGTGGAAGATTATCAATGCAGGCTGGAACTCCCATGCACAGGGCCAGCACAAGACCTGTTTGCCACTTAATTGCCACTTATACTCTATTTTGAGGGCTTGAGTAAAACTGAAGTGATAGCCTTCTGCTGATCCTCTCTGCACAAGGATGAATTTCACCTTCAGAAAATAAAGTGACTGCTACTAGACAAAACTCAAGTGACCAGTGAAGCTTTATCATGTTCTCATTGATGCCAGTGGGAGTTTTTGCCACTGATTGAAATAGGATTAAGACTGTGGTATAGTTTCAGAAATTTTATATACATTATACACACATACAGATAAATTAATTCCACCAGAATTGTATCAGTCTGTGTCATACTTAGGCCTGATCCAACCTCTATTAAAAGCAATGAAAATCTTTTCACTGACTTTAATGGAAGTTGGATTGGGCAATATTCTGTCCTCTCTTCCGTTATTGTCCTGCTCTTTTGCCTTCTATCTCCAGTTCTCTCTCTCTCCTCTCAGTTTATCCTACTAATGTACTATACAAAATAGTCTAGTCTGGACACAGAGCCCATTGTCAATCTCTGAAAATAAGATTGGTGTGTGAACCCAAAGCAGCATTTTTTTCTAATTGACATGAAATGGGTGTCTTTCCCCAGGGTAGGAAGGACCAGAGACTGCAAGGGCGTTGCCTGCAGAAGGTATATTTGGGACCAATAAAGGAGAGAGTTTCATGGATGGGCAGGGGTGGCTCTAGACATTTCGCCGCCCCAAGCACGGTGACATGCCGCGGGGGGTGCTCTGCCGGTCTCCAGTCCCGCGTCTCCGGTGGACCTCCCGCAGGCGTGCCTGTGGAGGGGCCGCTGGTCCCGCGGCTCCACCGAAGCTGCGGGACCAGCGGACCCTCCGCAGGCATGCCTGCGGGAGGTCCACTGGAGACGCGGGACTAGCAGACCCTCCGCAGGCATGCCGCCGAAGGCAGCCTGCCTGCCGCCCTCCCGGCAAGCTGCAGAGTGCCCCCAGCGGCATGCCGCCCCAAGCACACGCTTGGCATGCTGAGGCCTGGAGCCACCCCTGTGGATGGGAAATATCTAGGCCTTATTTCCACTTTCACTCCCAGATATTTGGCATGCTAGACCAATAGAAGAAACTAATACACGGATCAGGCAACCAATGCTTCAGAGTACACAAAGAAACAGCAATCCCAAATGACCGGACAGACTATAAGAAGATAGCTAATTAAGTTCAAACTAGATGGAAGGATAAACAAAAATAGATCTGGGACTTGGGTTTTTTATTTCAAAAGGGCTAACTTTAAAGAATTAAGGAAATTAGTTAGGGAAATGGATTGGACTGAAGAACTTGTGGATCTGAAGGTGGAGGAGGCTTGGAATTACTTCAAGTCAACGTTGCAGAAACTATCAGAAGCCTGCATCCCAAGAAAGGGGAAAAAATTCATAGGCAGGGGTTGTAGACCAAGCTGGATGCGCAAGCATGTCAGAGAGGTGATTAAGAAAAAGCAGAAAGCCTACAAGGAGTGGAAGATGGGAGGGATTAGCAAGGAAAGCTACCTTATTGAGGTCAGAACATGTAGGGATACAGTGAGAAAGGCCAAAAGCCATGTGGAGTTGGACCTTGCAAAGGGAATTAAAACCAATAGTAAAAGGTTCTATAGCCATATAAATAAGAAGAAAACAAAGAAAGAAGAAGTGGGACCGCTAAACACTGAGGATGGAGTGGAGGTTAAGGATAATCTAGGCATGGCCCAATATCTAAACAAATCCTTTGCCTCAGTCTTTAATGAGGCTAATGAGAAGATTAGGGATAATGGTAGGATGACAAATGGGAATGAGGATTTGAAGGGAGATATTACCTCATCCGAGGTAGAAGCTAAACTCGAACAGCTTAATGGGACGAAAACAAAGGGCCCAGATAATCTTCATCCACGAATATTAAAGGAACTGGCACATGAAATTGCAAGCCCATTAGCAAGAATTTTTAATGAATCAGTAAACTCAGGGGTTGTACCGTATGACTGGAGAATTGATAATATAGTTCCTATTTTTAAAAAAGGGAAAAAAGGTGATCCGAGTAACTATAGGCCTGTTAGTTTAACATCTGTAATATGCAAGGTTTGGGAAAAAATTTTGAAGGAGAAAGTAGTTAAGGACATTCAGGTCAATGGTAATTGGGACAAAATACAACATGGTTTTACAAAAGGTAGATCGTGCCAAACCAACCTGATCTTCTTCTTTGAGAAGGTAACAGATTTTTTAGACAAAGGAAATGCAGTGGATCTAATTTACCTTGATTTCAGTAAAGCATTTGATATGGTTCCACATGGGGAATTATTAGTTACATTGGAAAAGATGGGGATCAATATGAAAATTGAAAAGTGGATAAGGAACTGGTTAAAGGGGAGACTACAACAGGTCATACTGAAAGGTGAACTGTCAGGCTGGAAGGAGGTTACTAGTGGAGTTCCTCAGGGATCGGTTTTGGGACCAATCTTATTTAATCTTTTTATTACTGACCTTGGCACAAAAAGTGGGAATGTGCTAATAAACTTTGCGGATGACACAAAGCTGGGAGGTATTGTTAACACAGAGAAGGACTGGGATATCATACAGGAAGATCTGGATAACCTTGTAAACTGGAGTAATAGTAATAGGATGAAATTTAATAGTGAAAAGTGCAAGGTCATGCATTTAGGGATTAATAACAAGAATTTTGGTTATAAATTGGGGACACATCAGTTGGAAGTAACAGAGGAGGAGAAGGACCTTGGAGTATTGGTTGATCACAGGATGACTATGAGCCACCAATGTGATATGGCTGTTAAAAAAACTAATGCAATTTTATGATGCATCAGGCGAGGTATTTCCAGTAAAGATAAGGAGGTTTTAGTACCATTATACAAGGCACTGGTGAGACCTCATCTGGAATACTGTGTGCAGTTCTGGTCTCCCATGTTTAAGAAGGATGAATTTAAACTGGAACAGGTTCAGAGAAGGGCTACTAGGATGATCCGAGGAATGGAAAACCTGTCTTATGAAAGGAGACTGAAAGAGCTTGGCTTGTTTAGCCTAACCAAAAGAAGGTTGAGGGGGGATATGATTGCTCTTTATAAATATATCAGAGGGATAAATATCAGGGAGGGAGAGGAATTATTTAAACTTAGTACCAATGTGGACACAAGAACAAATGGATATAAACTGGACACTATGAAGTTTAGACTTGAAATTAGACGAAGGTTTCTAACCATTAGAGAAGTGAAGTTCTGGAACAGCCTTCCAAGGGGAGTAGTGGGGGCAAAAGACATATCTGGTTTCAAGGCTAAGCTTGATAAGTTTATGGAGGGGATGGTATGATGGGATAACCTAATTTTGGAAATTAATTGATCTTTGATTATTAGAAGGTAAATAGGCCCAATGGTCTGTGATGGGATGTTAGATGGGGTGGGATCTGAGTTACTACAGAGAATTCTTTCCTGGGTGCTGGTTGATGAGTCTTGCCCACATGCTCAGGGTTTAACTGATCGCCATATTTGGGGTCAGGAAGGAATTTTCCTCCAGGGAAGATTGGCAGAGGCCCTGGAAGTTTTTCGCCTTCCTCTGCAGCATGGGGCACGGGTCACTTGCTGGAGGATTCTCTGCACCTTGAGGTCTTTAAACCATGATTTGAGGACTTCAATAACTCAGACATAGGTTAGGGGTTTGTTACAGGAGTGGGTGGATGAGATTCTGTGGCCTGCATTGTGCAGGAGGTCAGACTAGATGTAGACATAACGGTCCCTTCTGACCTTAAGTCTATGAATCTATAGAGTTCTAGTGGGAAGCTGAAGGTTTATTAGAGGAGAGTGTGCAAACACTTTTTTGTGAAAATATTTGTTTGAAAATTTAAAATGAATTTGTTTCAGTTGTGTCTGCAGCCCTTTGTGTTCCCTTTTCAGACTCGCCAATTCTTCTAGACAAATAGGTTCATTGAAAGCAGTTTCAATCAATTTAGTTTTTTAAATTTTTGGGTTGGCCACCAAACTGGGGGCACGGGGAAATAAATTATTTACTTAGCTCTACTCACTCTGGCTTTGAATGATTTTAGATCACAGAACTCTGTTTTCAAATATTCACTGTCAAACCATAAAGTAAAACTTCAAGATATTTGTCAAATAAAACTAAAATGACAATTTCCTCAGATTTAGCCATCCATATATTTAATATTCCAATAATAGAACAAGAGATTACATTCAGAGATCTTATTCATTGAAAACTATTCACTCATCTCTTGTATTTATAAGCTCAAAAATATCATGTTTAGGAGTCAGGGCATGTAACAGAATAAAGAATTTAAAACACTTCCCAAATTCAAGTGATCTGATTCCTCTCCTTCCTCAATAATAATTATTAAACACTTAAAACCCCCACTGTTGCAGAAACAATATATCCATGACCATGAGTACATCATTTATTTCTTTAAGTTATTGATGAGCTTTCATAGCACCTTGTGATGCCACTTTGCTCTGCAAGTCATGAGTTATAACATCATTAACTCATAATAAATAATGTATCTATAGTCCATTGGATAGCTAGCTCTATTCATTTAAATATATGCACATGTATATGCACTTTTTTTTAAGGAAACAAAATGGTCGCCACATAAACTATGCTGTATTGATTTTCATAGGTTTCAAGATTAGAGATGTAGAGTGGGAAAAATAATTGAGGGCATTACATTTTTGTCCTTTCTGTATTTGATATAATTTGAAATAATCAAAATCTTGTTTTAACAGTCCTAATATTAACAAGGAGAGTAAAGTTAAAAAGGAAATTTGTTTGACTGGTTGCGGGTGAACTCTGTGCACCAGGTAGCTTAAAGGGAATGGTCATTAATTGAAATTGTAAGTTGTCCATGAAAAAAATAATAGTTGTAGATGGTGTTGGACTCTATGCTCAAGAAAAAGTGCTGACAACATGGTCTGCTAGGGATCATCTACAAGGGTGGTTCCAAAACAATGTTGATATAATTGTATATTTCAGGTACATAGTCCCTTTCTTATCCATGTCCAGTCTTTCATTCTAACTTAGAAAGACACCTGAATATTTGCAAAGCAATAAGAGATTGATTTGCCTTTCCATAAATGATCACCAAAAGATAAAGTTGAAGTTAGGGACTTTTTCTACACTCATTGGCCCAGGATGAATGATTACTCCACATTTCAAGATTCTAATCAATGGGTGTGACACCCCAGTGTACAATCCAGACTAGTGAACCCGTGTTACCCCTGCCTTGCAACCTCAGGTGCCTAACGATGCCTTGCTGAAGTAGCTACCACCTAGGCTGCTCACAAACAGAACAGCCCTTCCAGCATGCAAGCCACACCCTGAGTGTCTGTGTGTAACTGCAGCCTGCCAGCCACATTTGGATTACATTCTGGCTCTGACCAGCCTAGGTCATGCTGCAGGGTGGCTACAATACACCCCAAGTCTTAGATTTTCCTCCAGAAATGTATGTCCTGTACTGCCCAGCCCTCTCCTGGATAATACAAGTTATATGAAGTCTGTTATTCCTTTAAGAGAATAATGTGCACACAATTTGTCACTCCAAATGCAATTACCTAGACACTTCAATTTAAACACACTGGATTAGATAAAACAATAAAACAAGTTTATTAACTACAAAGAGATAGATTTTAAGTGAGTACAACTAATGAGACATTAAAGTCATAAATGGTTACAAGAAAAATAAAGATAAAACATTTACTATTACCTAACAAATTATATAAGATTCAAGCAAAGTTTCTCACCACATGCTTTCAGCAGTCTTACTGACCAAATCCTGTATGTCAGAACCCCTTCCCCCAGAGTTCAACAAATTCTTCCTCTGTCGTTTCAGGTGCAGTGAATGTGATTGGCAGGGAAAGAGAAGGGCATCCCCCTCAGAGTGTTTGTCCATCCTTTTTACAGTTTCAGTCCCCCCATTGAAAAATATTTCCAACTGGGCACTAGGAAATAGGAAGTCTTTGTGGAAGGATGGTCTCTCTTGTTTTTTTCTCACCATTTTGAGCTTTTTTTGTTTGTTTGTTTCTCTTCCTGGTTGATGACTCAGATTACTGCTTAAATGCAAATTAAGCAGAGCACACATTCCTTTGTTTAGGGCAGGTCTGTTTGCCATCCTCAGTCTGGGCAGGGCTGTGGGGTTTGGAACATGTGTTAACACCATACAGTGGAATCTCATAACTTCACACACAATGTTGCCACATATTTTACCAGGATGATACTAACCAGTAAAGTGTGAGTTTTCAAATGATACCTTATAAGGCATACTTTGTATAAAGATTATTACAATATTGTGTAGGCTGTGAATACAGGAGTGTGTTCTGTCACAATGGGCCTATGGAAATTAATTATACCAGACATTACGAACATTTGTATTTTATTAAATAGAAATCATTTCCCCTCCTCCCCCCCACTGAAATGCATTCATTTGTAGGTGATACACAGCAATCATACAATAGTACGCAACAGCTTAGGACATATGAGTAGTGATTTCTGCTTTCAAGGAAAATCAGGAAGAGATTGTTGGTAAAGATTATTATATCCTTCCAAACAACAAAAAGGTGGTTTTTTTTTTTACTTATATCACATAGCAGGGGTCTACATCATACCTCAATATTGTATGTATTGTGTTCTTGACAATATTTCACTAGGGACATTCACAAACTCTGAATAAGATTTAGAACATCTGCCCTCAGAGTAACAATATGGTCTTTGCTTCTCCCTTGCTCTAGAAGAGAAGTAGGTTGCACCACCCCATACCTGCTGCAACTTCCCCAAATCTCTATCCCTGCATACCCACTCCTCCATCTCTATGTGAATGGGAGTAGCAGAGGCTGCTCTCCCCTCTCATGCTGAAACCACAATGTGGGAACCTTGTGCAGAGCAGTAAAGGGGTATTTGGGGGAAATGCAACACAGGTCACAAGTGTTCCTAGCTGAGATGAGTGAATTAGAATGCAGTGATGCACATTCTGCATGGAAGAATCTTCAAGTAATAAAGACTCTCACTTCTCAATGCACAGCAGCTTGGAATTGTAAGGCAAATATCTTTTCTTACCAGATCATCCAGTGCCACCCTTGCTCCCACTGAGTCATACCTTATACCACAATTGACACCAGTCAGACTATTTGGATGACTGACTGCTCAACTGTAAGGGTTCAAAATCTAGCCCAAAATAAGTAAGTAATAAGTATTGTGATACAGCATGGCCAGAGGGCAGCAGGAGAGGGTTAGAAGGGAGCCTTAGTCCCTGTAAGGGGAAGAAAGTTTGCTATAGATTAACTAGAGCACCTGACGCCAGTTAGAGTACCTGAAGCCAATTAGAGCACCTGCAGTCAGTCACATGATAAAACCCCCCTGCTTCAATCAGACAGTGTGGGAGTTGGAGCAGAAAGAATTGGTGTTGAAGCAGAGGAAAGTTTGGAGAAGTGCTGCGGTGGGCTAAGAAGTCCTAGACCCTAGGTAAGGGGCACCTGGCTTGTGCAGAGGGAGGGCAGGAAGCCCCCCACAAACTGAAGGGCAGGAGAGGGAAGTAGCCCAGGGGAAGGAACCGTCAGTTCAGGTGGTTCACCACTATCCTCAGGGCCCCTTGGCTGGGACCTGGAATAGAGGGCGGGCCCAGGTCCCTCCCTCTCCACTCCCCTCCTCTAGGACACTAGTGGAGCAATTAATATTCCAATTTAGGGGCAAGAAATGGTGCCCTGAACCCCCCCCAAAGAAGAGAAAGTGTGAGACCCATCATAATAGTGCTGGCAATTTGCCACAGTATGTACAGCTCCCTTTTAGAAAAGTGTCCTAGATACTTAAATGCAAAAATAGATACAGTTTAACAATGTGAAGACAACTAAAATTAGTATTAAATCAAAAATAAGTAATAATAATATATTGGAGATATACCAATCTCCTAGAACTGGAAGATCATCGAGTCCAGCCCCCTGCTTTCATTAGCAGGACCAATTTTTGCCCCAGATCCCTAAGTGGCCTCCTTAAGGATTGAACTTACAACCCTGAGTTTAGCAGGCCAATGTGCAAACCACTGAGCTATACCTCCCCCCAAAATCATAGATTGTTAGGGACCTCAAGAGATTATCTAGTCCAACCCCCTGCTCAAAGCAGAACCAATCCCTAAATGGCCTCCTCAAGGATTGAACTCACAACACTGGGTTTAACAGGCCAATGCTCAAACCACTGAGCTATACCTCCCCTCCCATCTGATTGCCATTCTGAAAGCCCTACATTGACTTCAGCAGGAGTTTTAGTAGAATAAGCTGCAAGTTCATTTTGTTTTAAAAGTTCTATATTATACAGGTTGAAAAATATTCAGAGGCCCCAATGTGATCTATCTTTATGTACACATGAAGCTACACTGAAGTCAAAGAGGGTCTGACTACACTGATCCATTTGCAGGATCCAGGCCTAAATTAGTCCAGCATTAGCCCCCAATCCCATTGCATGGAACTGAGGCTTTTACTTAGCACAACAGGAGTGCTATTTAACAGTTCTAATTCTATAATAAACTGAAAATTGGAATTTTAAATACTTTACTTTTTACATCATTTTCTTTACATTTGAGCTTATCTAATGCAGTGTGCATCAAGCAATCAATTACAGTAGCAGACTAACAAAATCAAGCAAACATTCTCAGACATTTTCAGTATAAAACTAGCTGGTTCAATCCCCAAAAATAACCCTATTCCTCTCCTTTTTAGATGTGACATCTGCCGTTATACCGAACGATTTCCAGTAGAAAGCAGAAGCCTGGCATCTCTCCAAAAATTAGATTTGAAACATTGCACTGAGACTGCAAGAACCTCACCTGAGCACCTCTGTCCATCTATCACCTGCCAGGCAACACTTGCAAATTGTTTACAGTCAACTGAGAAGAGATATATAAACTTGCCCAAATGAGGAAGATGTTGGATTTATACAGACAATTGACAAATGAGTTTGGAATGAGAATGTATAAGAATAGCCTACAGTGTGCCATTATGTCATGACATAAATATATGGCACCTACCCTCAACTGATGCCTGAGGCAAATGAACTGTGCTACCAACACAGGAGTCATTTCTCATATGTTGCAAGCTTTTTCCTTCATCTCTCATTCTACACCAATAATATAAAAAATGTCCTTATTAGAATGAGCACTTTATATTGCGCAATATGTATTCCAATGCAATAGGCTGATTACTCTAAACATCTATATAACAATTTAACATGTACCATTTTTCATGAATCAGTTTCAGTGCTACTGGTCTTACATACTAATATACAAAACAGATATTCTTTCCTTATAATGTACTGTGTGGAAATATGCATAATCTATCACATATCACAATCTAAAGACAAATTGGAGCAGCCTCTAGACTGCTCTAACTTGCACCAGGGTTTCCACAGCCTGAAAGGGCTATCCCAACAGAAAGGAGTAGCACACCACATTTTCCTCGCCATGTTCCCTATGCTGGGGAGCTGCAAGGAAGGTGACAAAGTCTGCAGCTTCATACCACCCAGGGATATCTCCTACACTGGAGAGGAACAGTTTAAGAACACCTATAGGCTACAGTAGTAGCACAAAGACATTTTGCAACAGAAAAATTGGGCCAGATAGGGTGTATTTTCCTCTTGAAGAACAGATATAATTGCTATTATCTTATGGGAATCGGGCTTAATCATTAAGTAGAGACCACTTCACAATTAAGAGGGTTGAAATCATAACTAAATTTGAATAACTGTTGTTAATTTCCATATGCAGAGAAGAATATCACAGTGCTGAATCCAAATACTGTACACTATTCTAGTCCTTTCTCTCCCCTCTTATTGCCATAAATTGCAAGATGATGTTAACTGGAAGGTTTTGGACAGGATTTCTACACAGATCAGAACCCCATTATACCTCTTGGATCAGGAAGAATCCATCCTTGCATTAATAATTCTCTCAGTGCAATTTCTTTCCTTATTGGGTTATACAATTAACTTGAATGAAACTGAGTGTTATGCCTTGAAAACAAAACTAAATTAAAATGTAATGCAGTCCATCAATGACAATGGGACAACCAATGGCTTGAAATAGTTTGTACAAGAGTTTCTGGTTGGAATAATAATATAATTAATGTTATGTACTCACCATTATAGTAGGCAATAAAATATTGTTTTAGTTATTCTCTCATTGTCATTGATGGGAAAGCACAGCATAAGCAAAATGAATATGCATCACAATATCTTGTAATGTGTTGCCTACATGCGGTGGTGACCATTAAAAAGTCAGGATTTGCCAGTTATTACAACAAAGTGGTTTTTGAGATTACTATAGTCCCCCCCCCACACACACAAACCCATTTTTAGCAATCACTACAGATACCTCCTCTTTTAACTTTTCAATAGCTTCATCTGTATTAAGGAGAAAAATGGACAACTGATTTTTGAATAAATTAGATAGGTAGACAGATGTATCTGAGTGATGACACTAGCTAATATTCTCAGTAAGAAACGTAAATAATTAGTAAACATTCCACAAAGAAACGTAGCTGCCTGTCTTATGAAAATGAGGGATGTCTCGGTTTCCTTGTTTTAGGGCATGTATAGCTGTTCAGTGAATTTGGATTATACAATTTTCTTCCAATACTAGGAAACATTCAAGGACCACACCTGCCTGATGCAAGATTCATGCATGCCATGTCCTTTACTATCAATAGGCATTCTTTCTACTTACTTGCATTAAGCTCTGAATGTATGCCTTAGAAAATTATAGAGGCTTATTTAGTTTACAATTAAAACAAAATCCATTCAATCTAATGTAGACACAACCCATGCAGCATTTCAGAACTCTCATCCTTGAATGAGATTCTACAGGACACATCTTTTCCACAGTTGTTCTCAAAATTTATATATAGAAGAGAGAACTAAACTCAGTAGAGAATATCATACTGATGCACAAGGCATTTGTAACTTTAAGGCCCCACAGTCCATTCTTTTAAATATCTTCATATCAGACAACTCAGCAACTAAGGCAATGATTTATCAGTTGTGTAACATTTCCTACCAATTTAAAATGTGGATACATCATGGAAACCAAAGCGTTGGTTTCATATGCTATGTGGTTTTACTTCAAGGAAGCTGGCTAGCCTATATTATGTGCTGTGGGAGAAAGGTTTAAAGTATGTTTTCTGTAACTAGAAATTGGAACAAATAAAGAAATCAAATAATAAAACTCATACATTTATACTGGCTGCTTCATTCAAAAGACCCAAATATTGCGGGGCTTGAGGGAACAGAGGTTTCCCACCTCAGTGGAGTCCGCTCATTTCTTCCCAGCATGCAGGAGAAGCTACTAGCTGCTGTACTTCTTCAGAGGAGAACAACTGCTTGCTGATTAGTAGGAAAGCTGGGCTATGGCATTAGCTCCTCTCTCTTTCACCCCACCATCTGAAGAGCACAGGAACTGCAGTTTTCTTTGCTGCGTGTTTTCCCAGCCTCCACAGGCACACACTTGCAGATCAACAGAGCACGATTCGGTCTTATAGACATACAGCACCATAATACAGAAGTCACTTCTAGAGTGAAGGTAAGAGTTTTATCCTGTGTTAGTTAAAATGGGAGGTCGGAGGAATGTTGGTCAAGAAGACAAAGGGAATTATCTTCTCTTAACATAGTATCACGGGATCTTTAAAGGTTTCAGAGTAGCAGCCATGCATCTTTAAAGTGCATGGAAAGCAGACAGGACCTCTGTTTTTCAGATCTTATCAAAGGACCACGCAAGGCTCAGTTCCATTCTCACTGAAATTAAAGGAAGTTTTCCCATTGACAATAATGGGAACTAGACTGGCCCCATAGCTAGCAGCATAACACTCAATTTATTTGCCTCTGAACAGCGAGGAATGGATGAGTCAGCAATATCATGGTCACTTTGAGACTGGCCTAGCTCAAAGTGCTCCAGCAAACTGTTAACACATCAGCAGGATGCATATGGACTGTTAGATCACAGCAGGCTAGTGCACGGTATAATCACACTTTACCTTGCTGCAAACTAAATGTTCATGTAGACAAGCCCTGAGAGAAAAGATTAAAACAAAACATCCGTATAGGCCTGAGTGTCCATTTACCTTGAGTTGTCATTTAACCCAGTACAAAATGAATGGAAAGCAATTATAAAACCATTCCAATAGGTTGTATTTTACACTCACTTAGCACTGGTATAAGTGACTGGATGCCTTCCAATCATACATTAAACAAGTTGACAAGCATTTGTGATTACTTCTCCATTCCTTTCTCCAAGAGGAAAAGGTGCATGTAAGGTTTGTTGTGAGGGTCGGGAAGCTGGTGTTGCATCTGAATCTACAGATTGCTGTAGAAACATCCGGAACAGAGAGAGTAATTATTATTGCACAAATAACTAGAAATAAGAGGATAAAATTATGAATGGGAAAAATGTAGGGTCAATATCAGGGGGAAAAAAAACCTTTTTGGAAGTGAAGTCTATTCAGGGGCAGAACTGTCTCCCCTAAAGAAGGTGCCAAAAGACCTTTGACTTGAGATATTTAAAGTTAGGACAGTGTGGTTGAGAATGTACTATAGGGAATGTACTGCTTTATCATCCTAATTTATTATGATGGATTGCCTGCTGTCATTGTACATAGCACTATGCAAACACTGGAAGACAGTCCCTGCCCTAAGGTGCTTATCCTTTAAATCAGACACAGATAATAGAGTTCAGACACATAAAACACCAGTTGAGTCCAAAACGGAAGCTCTGCCAACATTTTTAATAAGATGGAGGTACTGTCGTTAAGCCATCTGAGGATTTGGGCTTCTCTTTAGTGGACTATTATTTAGGGTCTTCACTTAAGAATTATAATAAAAGATTTAACTAAAGAGAGACTATTGATTCTACAAGAAGATAGAGCTTCAAGCATAATGAGCTCTGAGCAGAATGAAGAGCTGAGGAGTACTAAGTGTACTAAGCTAAACTGCTGTGCACTAATTTCCCCATGTAGACAAGCTTTAGAGACCAAGAACAAATGAGAACAGAATGATAGGTACTGAAGCAGGATCCTTTGTTTGTCTTGGCTATTTACATTGCAAACTCTTCGGGGCTCTTATTATATGTATGTACAATACAGCTGGTCAAAGATTTTCTGTCAAAATGATTTTAACAGAAAAATGCAATTCCCCCCAAATCAAAATTTTGTCATTTGTTTTTAATTTTCAATTGAGAAAGTTGGTTCATTTTGAACAAAATCAAACTTTTCCATTCACTGAACTAAACTGAAACACGAAGCTGAATCTGCTTAAGCAGCATGGTTCCTCATGGGAGTTGTAGTTCAGGTTCCATATGTCTACATTCTTCTCTATGGGCAAGGCTCCTTGGCCAGACTACATCTCCCATGCATGATGGCCTCCCCTCTGACAGAGTTGCATGTATATCATCAGAATCAAACCTTAGGCAGATGCAATTCAATCCAGCAACCCAAAGCAAAATACTTCCTTTCAGTAATTTTGAAATTTCATTTTGTTAGAAATGTCAAAATGACACATTTCAACGCTTCCAAATGGGATTTTTCCATTCTCTGAAAAATTTCCTTATTTTGACTTGTTATCCAGATTCAAGATGAAAACAAATGTCAAAATTTCCCATGGGATTAAAAGTTTGATTTTTTCACTCAGCTCTAATGTACAGTGCCTACTATAATGAGTCTCTGATCATGGCTGAGTTTCTACCATAATACAAATAAATAATAAAATTTCACCTAACTACTAACAGCCAGATTCTGGCTCTTTAGTCACAACTTCTTGTACTTTGTTCTACAATTAGTTTCACTGAAATAAATAGGACTACCTTCTCAGGGCAAGTGTAGTGAAATCTAGCCATAGCAATGTAAAAAGTGAATGTGAGGGCTGATTATCTTTTTAAAGCCCCATCTCAAATAACTATCAAGCAAAAATAATGGTAAAACAGAATGAGGCAAATCAAATTAAGAAATCAAACCTAAAATAGCCTTCAAAATTGGCTGGTCCTTCACAGAAAAATAGCATCCTCAATAGAAATCTTGTATTCATACCTTTATTTTAGGCTTAATTTTAATTGTGAGTTGCTATTTCATTTTATTTATGTGCATCACCCCGTACCCAGAGACATAGAGCACTGCATATATGGGCATACACAAAATAATATATCAATATTTTCATACAGTTATGTTATCACTACAAGATGGAATTTGATTGGCTATGGTATTCAGATTGATTACAAGATTTGTGGACTTACTGATAACTGACAGATTGATTATCGAAGAATCATTAGTGACAGTGGGGTGGGTGGGTGTACAGTACAGAGGAAAGCATCCAAGTTGGCATAAATTGTAATATTAAAAGTAAGTACATGTACTTAGAGTGGAGTGTATGGGGTGTTCAGGGAGGGGTAGCACCTCTGGTGTAGGGGCATGTTGTGTCCTTTCAGGGCAGCTCGTCCACATTTGGTCCCCACCTGTCACTCAGCTCTCACCTGTGGCTCCTAGTAGCTGTAGCATGCGCAGCGGCCACACCCCGGGCAACAGCTTCGACAGGCTGGCTAAACCAGGTTGAGGGTAGCCGTTGGGCATAGACCTTCGGTGAGATAGGGCCTTGTCTATCCCAAGCATGTGAAGACAGACTCCGGCGGATTGAGTGGATGAGACCTTTTGGAATAGGACCAACGGTCATGAAGGCGGTTTCTGCAAGCGACGTGGTACGCTAAGAGCACGGCAAGACGCGAAAGACGCCCTGGTCAACCACTGCGCCCAGCCCATCTCCAACCGTCTTGACTTTTGTCCTGCCATTGGAGCAAGATGGAATCTGGGAAGAGAGAGTGAGGCTGACTATGCGCACCTCTCCCTCACTTTAATCCAATTCACGCGCAAGTCTTGACATCCCTCCAATTCCCGTAAACTTTAAAGTCCTGTGGCGATGGGCGAGCGACGAAGCAGCAGGTGTGGATACACTGGGAGCTGTAGCCGCGGACCTGCACACAGGCGGCTCAGGTCTAATGGTCGTCTTCTTGCTGACCGAAGCAACAGCTGGATTCGGCGTCTACCTGAGTGACTGAGCAGCCCTCTTTAGGATTGCACTGCTCACCTCCGTAGTAAGAGGAAGGGGCTAGAAAAGGTGCCCTAAACATTGTTTGCTTCATAGAACCCTGGCCAGCTTACCGCGGCTGGAGGGGATCCCATCTTATGCGGTCGAATAACAAAATTTCAAACAACAAAACGCAAGGTGACACCACTCATTATTGGTACATGGAATGTACGCACGCTTCAAGACAACCCCTCAGCAGATCGACCAGAAAGAAGAACAGCTCTGGTCACCAGAGAGCTCGCAAGATTTAACATCGATATTGCGGCCCTGTGTAAAACTCATCTAGCCAACGAAGGTCAGCTCACAGAAATAGGAGGTGGTTACACATTCTTCTGGTGTGGACGTAGCAGTGACGAACGTCGTGAATCTGGAGTTGGCTTTGCAGTTAAGAATCATCTTGTCCGCAAACTTGCCAGTCTTCCCAAGGGCGTGAACGATCGACTCATGACACTGCATCTTCCACTACCGAGAGGAAAGCGAGTTATATTAATCAGCGCTTACGCACCCACAATGACGAATCCGGATGAAGTAAAGGACAAGATCTCGATGCCCTACTTTCATCCATGAAGCGCACCGACAGGCTGATTCTACTTGGCGATTTTAACGCGAGAATAGGATCCGATCACTCTGCCTGGGATGGTGTCATTGAAAAAAATGGAATCGGCAAATGCAACAGCAATGGCCTACTACTATTGAAGACATGTGCGGATCATGATCTGATCATCACCAATACCATCTTCCGCCTGCCCACTCGCAAAAAGATGTCCTGGATGCATCCACGTTCCAAGCACTGGCATCTCATTGATTATGTCATCGTGCGGAGGAAAGACAGACAGGATGTAAGGGTGACTAAGGCCATGCCGAGTGCTGACTGTTGGACTGATCATAGACTTATAATCTCTAAATTAAGCCTTCACATCAAGCCAAAGAGACGTCCGCAGGGAAATAAAGCTGTGATGAAAAAGATCAACATTAGTAAACTGAGGAACCCCAGCACAGCAGCTTCACTAGTAGAAGATCTCGACAACCAACTCTCAGAGCTGCAATTAGAGGAAAACATTGAGAGGAACTGGGAACGCTTCCAAAATATTGTGCACTTTTCTGCACTAAAGGTTCTTGGACCCTCACACAGGAAACAGCAGGACTGGTTTGATGAAAACAACGAAGAGATCAAGGCTTTACTTGCTGAAAAGCACCGCCTTCACCGTGCTCATCAGAACGACCCGTCGTCAACAGCTAAGAAAAATGCCTTCAACAACATTCGCAGGACCGTACAGAGCAAGCTTCGTAAGATGCAGGACTCCTGGTTGAGTGCCAAAGCAGATGAAATCCAGAAGTTTGCTGATAGAAACGATGCCAAACGGTTCTACGAAGCCCTTAGATCCTTGTACGGACCTCGGCCTTCAGGGAGTTCCCTTGTACTGGACTTAGATGGTGTAACTCTCATTACTGAGAAGACTCTGATTTTACAGCGTTGGGCTGAGCATTTCCAATCCGTATTGAACCGCCCATCTTCCATCAATAATGAGGCGATTGACAGAATGCCCCAGGCGGATATTAATTACAGCCTGGACGTTCCACCATCAGAGACTGAAACCCTACAGGCCATCAGTCAGCTGTCTAGTGGCAAGGCCTCAGGATCTGATGCGATTCCAGCGGAAATCTATAAGGATGGTGGTGCAATGCTTGTTGACAAACTCACTCAGCTGTTCCAGTCCTTCTGGAATCAAGGGTCCATTCCTCAGGAATTGAAAGATGCGTCCATCGTACACCTCTACAAGAGGAAAGGAAATCAAAAAGTCTATGATAATCATAGAGGAATATCACTGCTTTCTAGCACAGGTAAGATTTTTGCACGAGTGCTGCTGAATCGCCTGATTGACCACCTGGAACAGGGTTTACTACCCGAGACACAGTGCGGCTTCCGCAAAGAGCGTGGCACTGTGGACATGATCTTCGCAGTTCGACAGCTCCAAGAGAAGTGTCAAGAGCAGAATCATGAACTGTATACCATCTTCGTGGATCTTACCAAGGCTTTTGACACTGTCAGTCGCGAAGGTCTGTGGCGCATCATGTCGAAGTTTGGGTGCCCTGACAGATTCATCCTGATGGTACGTCAGTTCCATGATGGCATGACGGCTCGTGTTCTGGACGATGGAGAAGCTTCAGAGGCCTTTCCCGTCACAAACGGCGTCAAGCAGGGGTGTGTTTTGGCACCGACCCTGCTCAGCATAATGTTTTCAGCTATGCTGTCAGACGCCTTTCAGAACAGTTCCTTGGGAATCAGCCTGAGATACAGGACTGATGGGAAACTGTTCAACCTGCGAAGACTCCAGGCTGTCACCAAAATAAAGGAGACTGTGCTAAGAGACCTTCTTTTTGCTGACGATTGTGCCCTGAATGCTGGATCATAGCAGGAAATGCAAGCTAGCATGGATAAATTCGCAGCAGCATGCGATAACTTCGGCCTCCTCATCAACAAAAAGAAAACTGAAGTGATGCACCAGCCAGCTCCGAAAGTCCAACACCAAGAGCCCACCATCATAGTGAAGGGACAAAAGCTGCAAGCAGTGGACCAATTTACCTACCTTGGCAGCACCCTTTCTCACGCAGTGACAATTGACATCGAGGTCAACTGCAGAATCGCTAAGGCAAGTTCTGCATTTGGCAGACTGTTGACCAACGTGTGGGACCGTGGAATAAGCCTTGCTACAAAGCTTTAAGTCTACTGAGCAGTAGTGCTAACTACCCTGATGTATGCCAGTGAGACTTGGACTGTATACAGGAGGCACGCTAGGCAACTGCACCACTTCCACATGACTTGCCTCCGCAGACTTCTGAGGATCTGGTGGCAGGATAAGGTGCCAGATACAGAAGTCCTCTCCAGAGCAGGCCTGCCGTCAGTTTACACTCTGCTTATGAAAGCCCAGACACGCTGGGCAGGCCATGTTGTAAGGATGCCAGAGTCACCGCATCCCCAAACAGCTCTTTTATGGTGAGCTGTCTCAAGGAAAGCGATCGCACAGGGGACAAAAGAAGTGATACAAAGACACGCTGAAAGCCTCTCTTAAGTCCCTGGATATTGACATCACCTCCTGGGAAACTCTGGCACAAGACCGATCGACATGGCATTCGCTGATCAATCAAGGCTGCCAGACATCTGAAGCCAGAAGGATAACTATAGCACAAGAGAAGCGAGCACTCCGTAAAGCCAGAGCTGTAAATGTTGTAACAGTGGTGCCCACACATGTCTGCCCGACATGTGGCAGAACATTTCATGCCCGTATTGGCCTTATCAGCCACCTGCGGACCCACTGTGGACAGCTCACAACCTGCTAGATGTCAAGGTCTTCTTCAAAAACGATGGACGAACATACATACATACATTTCTTAGAGTGGGCTTTTCATGCCTTTTTAAAAAAAATAGTGTTATTACATAAACTATAAATGGCCATATAATTGTTAAAAATATTTTCCCAATGACTCCAAAGTCCAAATTCTGCCCTCATTTATGCAAATACAACCCATCAATGGATATGAATGACCCTTTGGGATCAATTTTGCTTTTCTTCAAATATTTGAGTTAAGCAGGTGGATCACTCCTTGACATAGGGCAGTGGGATTTATTATGTCACTTTCTTGAACAGCACTATGTGCAGATATCAATATAACTGGGTTCTCTCTCTTGACAATATCATTGTTTTTCTTGACAATATAACTGTTGACCCCATACCATACAGGACATAGACCCACACATGAATCTCTGCCCAAGCATCTTTCCTGGGAATTTTTATCATCAACACATCTCTATTTCCATTTATAAAATATTAAATCTGGGAATTTGGAAGACATTTTTTCTAAATAAGAGGACATTGGACAATTTTTTCCAAAAATTATTTTTGATTTTCCTGTTTTGTTTCCAACTGTTTGAAAATGCTTCCTTGAAACCAGACATGTTCAATGCTATAAAACATTACTGGAAGTTATTGAAATTTTTCAAATATAGAAACATTGAATGAATTCCTCCCCTCCACACACACACACAAAAGGCTTCACATTTTTCAGCCACCTCTGTTTAATGATAGTGATATTCTGATTGTAAAGATAGCATAAACATATAATCGCATCAACGTCAGTTGTTTCCATACTACTCTTCCCAGAAGGACGAGTGTCAACATAATACAATCTCAGGGTACTAAAAGCCCAATTTGTCACATTGTACAATTTCCAGCTGCATGCAAGATACTCATGTATATTAAAGGAAAATTTTCATGGATGCAACTGGCCATTCTGTTGCCTAATATTGGGAGAAATAAAGAGAAGATTCATTTAAAAATATCACTAAGCAGTTTTTACATCATGTTAATTCACGTGGACCATCTCTTACTCTTACAATTTCTGCTTTTACTCATGTGAGTCATAAGAAATGGCTTCACATTTTATGTAGTTTTATGTAGTAAGGGATGGAGTTTCGGATTAAAGTGAGCAAACAATTGATTTCTTGGTTCAGTGGCTGAACTGCAAACAAAAACAAAAAAAGAGGGCAGGTTCCTTTTGAACTTAAGATGAATTTTGTGGGTTTTTTTCCCCTCACTAAAACAAAAAACTGAAAACATTTTATTTATGCTGAATGAAACACTTCAAAATGTTTCAAAACAACATTTCCAACCAAATTGTTCATTTCTAAAAGGAAATCTTGACATAGTTTGTTTTGGAAAAAGTTGAACCAAATTCATGAATAGTTTTGGTTATCCTGCAACCACATTTTCAGCAAAATTACTATTTAGCTAAAAAATTCCAACAAGCTTCCCCCACCATCCAGTTTTTCTGAAGTGACATGCTATAATGGGGCATCATCTGAGGGCTCAGAAAACCTCTCAGACTCTGTCAGCAGGTAGCAGCTTTGTGTGACTGTATTTATATTCCTATCACCAAACACCAGTATGGTTTTGTGCAGCAAAGTGCTTACAGTGTTTCTTGCCCTATAGCCCTTTCTCACAGGGCCAAAGAGGAACAGAGGTCTCCCCTTTCTTGAGATATCAGAGCATACTGGGCTCAACTATCCCAGGTCCTAGAAGGATAGATAGATGGCTCACTGCCATTGGTCCATGGTCTAGGGCAGGGGTCGGCAACCTTTCAACAGTGGTCTTCATTTATACACTCTAATTTAAGGATCTGCGTGCCGGTAATACATTTTAACGTTTTTTAGAAGGTCTCTCTATAAGTCTATAGTATATAACCAAACTACTGTTATATGTAAAGTAAACAAGGTTTTAAAAATGTTTCAGAAGCTTTATTTAAAATTAAATTAAAATGCAGATCTTATCAGTTTAGTGTGATCCTTGCCCTTGCTTTTCCTTGCTGAGTTTTCCAATGTCTGCCACGTATTTGGATACTTTAAGCTGTAGACAGGCTTCTGAGTGATCACTTGTTAACCGGCTCTGAGAGGAACAGAGGACAGATTTCATGTATGAAAATACCTGTTCACACAGGTATGTGGATCCGAATGCTGAAAGCATTGCAAACACAATTTTCTTCAAACAGTTAAATTTCACTGGCAGGGACATCCAGCAGGTCAGAGTAGAGTCCCCATGATCTCTCTCGGTAGCTTCAAGTGCGCTCCACAGATCTACAAACTTTGATGTCCACAATTCTGAGCTTTTTAACTGAATGAGCCGCATTTCGAAATCTTCAACATCCATCCACTGAAATACAGACAAATCCAAGTCACTTTTGTTGAACTTTTCAGGTTTAATTAGAAAAGAAAGCACTGGGCCAAATCACTGGAAATCTTGAAATCTGTCAGAAAATTCTGATTCCAGTTCTTGCATGTACTTTCCAATCTCATCGACATTGACAGTGCAACGTGTCGATGGCTCTTTTATGAGTTAGAAGTAGTGGAAAGTAGAAGTTTGAATATCCCTGGAAAAAACTGCTAGTTTCACAACAAATGCTTTCCAGGCTTCATAAAGATCCAGAACTGTTTGCACGGCACCCTGGAGGCAGAGGTTGAGTTTGTTTAGTTGAGCAGTGATATCAGTTAGAAACACGAGCTTACACAGCCATTGGTCATCATCCAGTTCAGGGAAGTTTTGTTCTTTTTCCAACAAAAAGGCCTTGATTGCATCAAAACAGTTTACAAAGCACACCAAAACCTTGCCATGACTTAGCCACTGAATGTTGCTGTGAAGTGGAATGTCATTATAAGCACTGACCATCTCTTCTAGCAGTGCTTGAAACTGTCTGTGAGTCAAAGCAGATCAAGCAAAAAGGAAATTCACAATTATCACTACTGTATTCATCACATTATTAAGCTCTGAATTAGAAATTTTAGCATACAGGTTTTCGTGATGGATGATACAATGAAATTTGACTGTCGGATGGCCAATTTGATCTTCAAGTAACTTTACAAATCCCTTCTGTTTTCCGACCAGGGCAGAAGCACTATCTGTTGTCACACAAAATATTTTTCTGATGTCAACTCCTTGTTCTTCAAAATGGTTTACAAAACTTTCCAGTATATCTTCCCCCTTTGTTGTGCCAGGCAGGGGTTTTAGGCAACAAAGTTCCTCTTGGATTTCATCGGAAGCACAATATCTTGCAACAACTGCCAAACATGGAACATCGTTTATATCCACGCTCTCATCAACTGCAACACTAAACACTGCTGTATCTTTCAATACAGTTGTCTGCTTTTCCTTAATATTTTCTGACATTTCACTTATGCATCTCTCAACTGTTCTGGCAGAAATGGGCAGTTCTTTTATTCTAGATATGATTGTATCTTTATTTGGCAAATCATTGAACAAAATCTCCGAACTGCCAAGAAAAACTTATTTTATATATTCCCCATCTGTAAACGGCTTTCCGTTTTTTGCAATGCACTGTGCAATCTTGTAACTTCCTTCTGTAGCTTGATTTTTACTTACACTTAAGCTTTTAAAAACACTGGTTTGCTTCTCATAGGCTGCTACTGCCTTTTTGATTGATTCAGTCTTGTCTGCTTTGTCAAGAAAGGTTTTCTCATGCTTCGTTTCAAAATGTCATCAAACACTTGATGTGCGACAAACAACACTTTCATAACAGAAAGCACGGTCCTTCTTTTCAATAAATCCAAATGCATCTGTCCAAGCAGGCTGAAATGATCGGACACCTAGCTTCGCTTTCTTAGGAGCTGCCATTTTGTCAAATGTTCCCTTCAGCTCTCAGTGGGGGAAAAAATGGTGATAGAAGGCAGGCACACGGTCAAATACAGTGTGGTCTGAGATAAGCAATTTTAAGATGTGGGTGCTGAGCTGCACCCCCCTCTTGCCTCATGTGCAATGCTCACTGTTCCAGGCTGGGGACAGTGGGCCACAGCGGGGAGGCTGCAAAGCACTGATTCAAGGCCAGGAGCAGAGCCCAGAGTGGCCTGCTGGGACTCCAGGCCAGAAAGCAGACTGAGCAAGGCTGGAGATCCAGACCTCAGCTGGCAGGAGGTCAGCAGCTGGAGCCCCAGATCGGCAGCTGAGGTGAGTGGAGCTGGCCACTGGTAGGGCTGAGCAGGGCCGGAGGCCTGGACCCTGTCTGGCAGGGGGTCTGTGCAAGGTGAGTGGGGCTGCAGCAGGGGGGGACCCCGGATGGCAAGGGGCCAGCAGCCAGAACCCCAGAGCAGCGACTGAGCAGCTCAGCCCGCCGCCTCTCTGGGGTTTCGGCCGCTGGCTCCTGCCAGCCGGGCTTTCAGCCCGCTGCCAGCCTGGGGTTCCTTCCCCCAGACCAGCAGCGGGCGCTGAGTGGGACCAGCGGTGGGACCCCAGCTGGCAGGAGCCAGTGGCAGAAAGCCCCAATGCAGCAGCGGGCTGAGCAACTCAGCCCGTGTCACACGCCATCAAAAATCACCTTTGGCACGCGTGCCATAGGTTTCCGATCCCTGGTTTAGGAAATATGGCTTATCAGCAGTTCCAAGGCAGAAGGAAGACTCAGGAACAGACATCGGCAGGAGGTTCAGGCCTCTATGGACATTAGGACATTGCTACAGTTTATGGTGATATTGGATTCGCTGGCTGCAGTCCTCAAATGAAATACAGGCAGTGGCAGTGCTTGAATTCAGGGAATATTCAGTAGGTGGTTTTCCCATACTATACTCTCTCCTCTGAATTCTGGTGACTGAAAGAAGTTGGCAAAATGTCACAGCAGATGCTCATTTTTAGGAAAGAGACCATTTTCTTTGAGTAATGCAGAATTCTATACAAATATAATCTTTTCTGAAATAAGTACCACAATAAATAAACTTGATAAGCAGTTTTTAAATATGATCAGCAACTTGATCATACATATCATACAAACCACAAATCAATTGTCCAGGAGTCTGACATTTTATTTGTAACTAGAATGAAACCAGTGTCAAATAATGTATATGCTGGTAACTACAGAACAGCTGTCATTTTGCTATGACTGTTGACATAATTTTGGAGATAAGAAGATTCAGAGATTTTGTTCATGTTTTTGAGCTAAACAGAGATGGGATTATAGGTTTAACTATAAACATAAGCTGGATATGGCCTTAGCATAAAGTCTTATAGCAAGCATTTTCTAAAAACATTCAGAAAATTCTATTCTACTTTTAATTCATTATAGCTGTAGTATTAGCAATACAGTTGCAAAATCCTATCTCAACTCCTCAAAGTAGTGCAGCAGTGACTGGCTTTTCTGACAGTGTTTTCTGACAGTGAAGCATTTTCTTCAGTAGGTTCAACCATGTTATTAAGGTGTCAGACTACCAATCCAGGGAAAAGACAATTGTCCTCCTTCTTGAGATTTGGTACTAGCTAAGTTGAGGAGGTAAACGCACCACTGACAGCATAGCCAGTGAGTAGATGAAGAAATGGCTAAAACAAAAAGAATAAATAGGCCCCAACTCCTTGTGCGCTCCTCAATCCATTCTACAATGGTGGTGGGGAGTTCAGTCGATGCTAGGCTGTTAAGAATCTCAGTGGCCAGAAAAAGGACTGCCCTCTCAATGTGCACCTATAACTGCAGGATACTGACGAGAGACGATTTGATCAACTATCTAATGGAGGAGAAGGCAAGGACAGCTTACAACATTCTTGATCTCTGCAAAACAAGATGAAGAAAGGAGATGGAAGTGAAGTGGAGTGACAAAATACCATCATGTTGGGAAAAGGAGAAAGCGTGAGAACCATTGGAGGAATTGGCTTCATCATCAAGGAATGGTCTCCTGCAAGTTCAAGTCATCATGCATCAGAGTGCTACACCTCCAACTGAACAAGAACAGCACCCTCAAGATTATTCAGATCTGTGCTCCCACAAGCAAAGATGACAATGTGAAAGAATTCTACCAGGAGCTAGAGAAAACCCTCGCTCAAAAATCCACATATACAATTGCAATGGGAGATTTCAATGCCAACACTGGAAGAGGGAAAGAAGGTAAAAAGTTCATTGGAAGGTCTGGCATCAGCAAACAGAATCCATATGGAGAGTGGCTGGCAACTGTGGCAGAGACGAAATAAATGTTCATTGGTAACATCTGGTTTAAGAAGAAGGCCAAGAGGAGATGGACATGGATCACGCCCAATGCGAAGAACAAGAATGAGATTGACTATAGTCTGATTGATAAGCAGCGCATTGCACAAAACATCTCAGTAGTACTATCATTTAACACCGGTAGTGACCATCGCTTGCTCAGAGCAAGGCTCAAATTCAACAAAAAGGTGGAAAAGAAAACACTAGAGATGGCAAATCAGAGACAGCGGCCAAAAATATTCAACGAGGCAATCTTGAAAGTGATCATTTCCAAGGAAGACTGGAGTCTTACAAATAACTGCAATGAGGATTATAAAAACTTCACTGATAAATTGAGGCAATGCTTGAAATTAGCTGAGAAAGAAAGACCACAAATAGTGAAGGGAAGAATCTTGGAGGAAAAGCAGAACTTGCTAGATAAGGAGGAATATGAAATGAAATGATGGTGACAAACTTGAGTACTCCCTTCTCTGCAAGTTGATAAGAAGACTTCGAGAAATACCAAAATGAAAGGCTCTTAAAGACCACTAAAGAAGCCTGAAAGATGCAAAAGGGAATTGACAGCATACAGGTCAGTAATAATTACACTGAAGAACAGGGACAGAAAATGAGTAATTGACAGAACAGGGATGGAAGCAGTCTGCAAAGATTTCTACACTGATCTGTTCATGTCTCAGATAAGTGTCCCAGTACCAACACTTCAACAGATCAACGAGCATGTACTCCCAGTCCTCGTCAGCGAAGTTTGACATGCAGTTCACCAAATGAAGGAAGGAAAAGCCCCAGGTAAAGATGCACTAACTGTCAAAATTATAAGAGTTGGAGGCCAAGACCTCTGGGAAACCCTTGCTCAGAGATTTAGTGGTTACTTGAAAATGCAGAAGATACCTAGCTGGAAGAAGTCCACCACCATTCTGCTGTACAAGAAGGGCAATTATGAAGATCTAAAGATATATCTTCCAATATGCCTGCTCTCACATGTCTACAAGCTGTTCACCAAAATAAGAACAAACCAACTCTCACAGAGTCTAGATGAGCAGTAGCCAAGAGAGCAGGCAAGCTTTTGAAGGAATTTCAGCACAATGGACCATATTTTCACTATCAACCAGCTATTGGAACACTCAAGGGAATACAAATTCCTTTATGTATTGCCTTCATTGACTATGAAAAAGTGTTTGACAGCGTAGAGATCTATGCAATGCTGAAAGCTCTTGCAGAGCAGAGCATCGACACAAATTATATCAAACTATTAACGGAAGCAAATTCTGACTGCACTACAAATGTAACATTATTTGATACCCCCTTCGCATCCCAGTTAAGAAATGTGTGGAACAAGGAGACATGGTTTCACCGAAATGCTTCACAGCCTGCCTCAAAATGGTAAGGAGGCAGATGAATCGGAAGGGTGGAATCAACATCATTGGAGAGCAGTTAAACCATCTCAGATTCACAGACAATATTGTGTTGATCACCGAAAATACTATCACACTACAGAAAATGCTGCGAGAACTCAACACAAAAAGCAGCCACATCAGACTGAAAATTAACAGCTCCAAAATAAAATGTATGCAGCCTGATACCTTGGCAAAAGCCCAAACAACAATCAAGGGAGAACAAATAGAAGAAGTTGAGCAACATGTATATTTTGCCCAAGAAATTAACATGTACCACGATCAGGAAGGTGAACTCTTGTGAAGAAAGAAAGCAGGTTGGTGAGCATTCAATTCTATCCGGATGTCCTCCAAGGAAAAATCAACAAGGCAACAGGCGCCAGCCTCTTCAACTCAACAGTACTGCCAGCAATGTTGTACGGCAGCATAACATGGGCACTGACAAAGAAAGAGAAGCAGCAACTGTCTGTCACAGAGAGAAGAAAGAAGAATTCTGGGAATTTCAATCCTGCAATCGAGTCCCCAATGAAGTGATCAGACAGCAGAGTGTAGTGCAGGACATCGTTATTAAGAGCAGGCATAGTAAAATGCGATGGGCCAGGCATATAGCGAGGCTCATCGATGGACTGCAGCTGTTGTCGAGTGGTACTCATGGGAACTGAAACAACAACTTGGCCAATCTCCAAAGAGATAGGAAGATTTTATCATGAAAAGGCATGGCCACACATGGAGAAGGAAGGCCAGGATATGAGAAGAATGGAAGAAGTGTTGTGATCGGTGCAATGTATGGGGTGAAGGACCAATTGATCAAGGTGATTAGGGATACTACAGCCAATGTTTCACCTTCACTTTCATTATTAACCTCTATTTTCACAGAATTACAAAGCAGCCAGAAAATATGACTTCAGCTTGAGAAATTTAGCATATAGAGTCTCAGAGTCAGACCAATTTTTTTTAAATTAGATCAACCATTTTTAAGTTTAAATAAGTAGAAACTATGTCAGGTCATTTTAAACATTTAAACTCCTTTAACTAAAGGGAGGCTTTATTGTTATAAGGACATTTGGAGATCCAACATCCATAACGCACAAATCAAATGCCAATGAAGACAGCTGGTCAAATTCATTCTTGGAGTATAGGGACAACTTTACTGATGACAATGATGTTACATCTCTTTACACCAGGGCTGAGTTAGCTCACACATGAGAATCAAGCATCTTACATTTAAAGAATCATACTTGACAATTTCACAAACAGACATGAGTCCAATGTGAAAAAAATATCAAACTCCAGTGCATCTTCCCTTTCAAATATTGCATAAGATTTCTAGTTGCTGGTTAAAGTAAGCAACCATATTAAAGGACATGCTAGTCATATGAACAATATACAGAACCTGTATTTCACCTTTTATTACATTTTTGCAATATAAAGCTTCTGGTTTGAAATGTGGCATTCATCAAACAAATAAAAACATACTATGGGCCTGATCTGAAGCTCACTGGAGTCAATAGAAAGACTCCCACTGACTCTGGTGAGCTCTGGATCAGGGCCTATGGGAACTTCTAAATGCCTCTTCCTACAATTCTCCTGGAAAAAAAAGAGATATAACAAACTTTCATAGGGAACCTTTTTGTAGGGTGTAAATAGAGATACCATGCACCATTGCTGTCCTCAGCTTTAGCCAATAAACAGTTTTCCCTCAGATAAGCCAAACCCTCTGACAGATAAGATGATTATTTTGACTTTTTTGGGGCATCTGTCAATTTCTAACTCTGACCACTGAACCCATAGCTACTGTTTGTTCTCAAAACAGTTTCTCTGTAGTGGCTGATACAGCTGCAGTCTGAGTCTGTTATTACTGTACCTGCTGTTTTTCCTGTGTGTGAGACTAGGTGGAGGTCAGGTTTTACTTTGGGAGAAACTGGATGCAGCCCTAGCCAAACTGGGACAGCTGCCAGTTATGTAAAAGACAGAGCAGCTGTGGGCATGGAGTTGTTTATGATTTGCACCAGTGCAGTGGAGAGTAGTAAGTATAGTACAATATTCCATCAGATACTCTTTGGAAGCCCAACTCACCAGGCAAGTCATCAAATATAACCCCCCAAAAGGCAAGAGTTCAGTCCCTTTCTTCAGGGACCAGTTTATTTCCCCAAAACAGTCCAATATCAGTTAATAGATAAACCATAATGTTCTGCCTGGACCCTCCTCTGTCCTTTCTCCTGACCTGCGCCTCATTCAAGCACCTACCGGATCTCCACAGGTCTCTACAAACTCCTTGGTCCTTTACCTAAGAACCAAGTGATCTGCAAGCTATCACAGACCCATCACATAAGAAGCTGCTAATAAGTCACAATTGGGCTAAAACTACCTCCCTAAAGGGCCATCCCACCCTGAGACAGAAGCACACTTCAATGGCTTCCACTGAAGTAACATCAACTCTCTCATTTGAGGTATATTGCTTCCCTCAGATCAGAATGAGAGATGTCAGCTCTGATTTTCTGCTAAACCCAACATGAGGGGATCTTTCACTGATGTCCAAAGGAGTTCCACACATGCATGCAGTGAGAGCAGAATTGAGGAACAGGATAGAGATGACTTGTACTACCAGTAAAGGTTATTGTACAAAGCTAATTTGACTGTCAAGTTCTGTTTATCTAAAAAACAAAGCCAATGGAAACTTTTTTGGGAGGGGAGGGGCTCAAAAAGGTTGAAATTAGAATTTTTTCAAACAGCTCTTTTAGCTAAAAGGAGATTTCTCCCAATGTTGCCCAAATCATGGGCAGAAGCACACAGTCCAAGTAATCTGGTCTGGGAGGGTGGGAGGAAATTTCCCCCAAAAGGCTACTGAGGTGTCTCTAATCTCCAAAAGCCCCAACATTCTCCTTGAGAAAGAGGGAACTCAGAAGAATCACACAGCAGAGATCCGTTCTTTCCCCTGGCCCTTTGCACACCCGTAGAGCATTCTGGACTTAATTTTCAAGAAAGAGAAAAAATATTATTCTACAGAAGCCTCTAACCATCACTTTGCGTAAAGTCAGATAAATGGTTAAGTCAGAACATGGCACTATGGAATTATTCTTAACCTGAACGATTGTAAGCTCTTTAGTGCAGGGATCATCTTTATGGTCTGTGTTCATCCAGCACCTAACACAATGAGGGCCTAGGTGTGATTGCAATACAAATAATTAACAATGGTGTAGCAGGCCAGAGCTGGCAGCCTAGTTGGCAGACCAGAGCTCAAAAGTCCTCCAAGTCCTAGGATAGCCTTGTTGGGCATTCTGTAGGCTTGGTGACTGTGGGCTTGGTGACTGTGTTACAGTCCATCATTTCCCAATGCTCCACATTCTCCCAGCCAGACGGGGAAGTGGGGGTGGGGAGAACGATAGGGAGGAAGAGAGGGGGACCCAGCCCAGGGTTCACGTGGAAGGGTCAAGGAGTGTCTCAGTCCCCTCTTGCTGATATACCAGACCAGCTTCCCCTGGGCCACTTCCTACTTCCCCATGCTCTCTTTGGGGCATGGTCTCTACCCCTCCCTAGCAGAGAGTTCCCAATCAGTCTCAATAGTTCAAAACAGTCAATGGGTACTTCCCAGCTTACTTTCAGAATGCTGTTATTCTCCCTTTTCAGGGAGCTGGTCAGGAAAAATGGTCCTGACCACTTGGGCCTTACCCCCAGTCTAGACCCTTCTGCTGCGGATAAATATGTCTCCTCAGAAGTTACAAACCAGCTTCATCCCTGCAGATAGACTCTCCTTCACTGTCCTGCCATTTGTCTGTCAGTTCTGTTTAAAGTGAGTCTTCCATTTGGAGGACACTCTGTAGCTGCTGATTGGCCCCACTCCCTTAGGTTTTGTAGGGGGGAGTCTGTAGATCCCATCACAGAGAGCGACAATTATAGTACTAATAAAATAACAACAAATACTTGAGACATCTATTTCAGATGTGCTCGGGGTATTTTTACTCCATTCTCACCGGTGGGATGTGGGTCAGTGAAATACATTTCTGCTCTGGAACACCACAAAGCTCTGTAAAATAGAAGCCTCACTGCGCTGCGCCAATGCACTATGCAGTGTAGTGATTAAACTATTACAAGGAGGTGTTTGGCATATGAAGGGTTTGCACAGGGAGAAGTCCACTTCACTTAAAGGGGCTGATCATCACCTGGTATAATTCAACCTACTGCCATTGAAGTGAATGGAGCTATGCTGATTTATAGCAACTGAGGATCTTGATTGTTTTGGTTTTAATGTTCTTTCTGGATTGTTGGACTTTTTTGTTGTTGTTCTTTTAGTGGCATTTTTTTCCATTCCCCAAGAAAATTCTCTGTCCTCAATGTGATTGTACCATCCCTAAATCTGGTCTTTTGTCATGGGAACCACAGATTCCAGGATTAAATATATATATATATATATATATCTCAATGATTTGGCTTTTGTGACTTGTGACTGAGCAGAAATATTGCACTGAAACATCACAGAGCCTTTAGAGCTTTAAATTTATAACTATGAGTTCTATTAAACGCTAATGGAGAGCAAGAGTTCAGGGACATTAGTGTGGCAACACAAAGATCAGTGGACTCTCATATTAAGAGGTCTAATTCATGTAAATAGCCACAAGGTTCCCCTTTTGCAGAAGGTTCAAACAAACAAGGACATTTCTTTGTTTAAAAGCCTGAGAGCTGAATTTGGTTTACAAAGGTTTGTCTGACTGCTGCAAGGCATGAATGTGATTCTTAGAATTTTTATCCTGACTATACTCAGATCTGCATGAGAGATGTCAGCACCTTTTCTTAGAATTCAGTGAGGTACCTCCATTCCTAAGCCTTGCAGAGTGGCCAGAGGCATTAAGGCTGGGAGATCTTTTTTGGAGTGGAATTGGTTTCAGCTAGACACAATTGTGCTTATCTGAACAAATATGATTTAAGTTTAGTATGGGCCAAAATATTTATGAATTACACAAGTAAACTGTGTAAAGAAAAACAACGTGAAAGGAAAATTTTATCAAAGTTCACAAAGTTAAAAAGCAATATAGTTTTCAGCTTTTGCAGTTGTTATGAGAGATGAGTTTAACAGGATCAGTATTTTTGTGCTTATGTGTTTAATGTGGCAGGAAGAAAGAGGGGAGCACATTATAGGGTTCCCAAAGTTAAAAGACTTTTTACCATGTGAATTAGAGCACCCTGGGAAATAAAACAAGTATCTTAGTTCCTCAAGCCTACTTTGCCCCTCCTGATTGGATAAAACAGTATACAGCCCACTGTAACAGGACACTGGCGACTTAAGTCCTGAGGAGATAGCTACTCTGTTCTCTGTGCCCAGGAAAAGTGAATGAAGGCCATGAGCAGTCATCTGGAGACAGGAAGTTGGTCTCGGGGAACAGTCAGTGTCTGGAAGAGGGAAGGTGTAGGAAAAGCCCAAGCACCTTGTAGAGTGGCTAAGACAAGGCTCCCCTCTCTCCCAGCCAAGCACAGACAAGTGTTTGGGGTTATTAGAGCCGCCTGGGAAGGATTAAGTGACTGACTAGATGACTAGGCAGGTGAATGAAAAAGAGGTTCCATGCCAGTCAGATGCAACTGTAGGGGGAAAAAAAGGTCAACCAGAACACAGCTTCAGGAAGGAGGGTTGTGCAAGCCCTAGGTTTCAGGAGTGAGTTTCAGCCTGAGGAGGCCACCACTGAAAGCAGTATACACAGCCCCAGGAATGACGGCTGTGAAATCTTGAAAGAGGGAGGAAGGCAAAAGGCCTGGAAAGGGAAAACAGAAGCCCCAAAAGGGTGGGCTGTGCAGCCCATGAAACTAAAATTGGAGATTAGTAATCTGAATAAAGTAGACCCCCAAGAAAGTGGAAATATTGTGTTAAAGACTCTGGTTGTATATGAATTATTTTGAGTTTCAGAGCAGATAATCTGAAGGACTATCCCAGGCCACAAAGAGGTGGCCTGGGATGGCACCTATCTACCACACTAAAAGCCTTTGATCCATGCAGGGGAGAATTTCCCTGATGCAGGAACTGAGGAAGAGAGCCACAAGCCATCCTGTAAGAACGCCCTTATAAACCTTGGAGTTGGCAGCGAGGCTAGGGGAGGGAGGAGAGTGTCAGGGATGGGGCTGTGGCACACAGTGCTGCTGAGATTCTGTGCAGCACTGTTGCCCATACACAAGCCAGGGAGGTTGCCATAATTTAGACAGACCAGATTCATGAGGACACACAGGTGGCTTCAAGCTACCTTAGCCTCAACCTCATCCCCTGGGCTGAGTGATCTGTTCTCTGCTCCGTTTCTAATTGATGCAGCACAGACTCTCCCCCTGACCACCAACCGTCTTGACCATATTAATTACACAAATGAAAGTGTGAGACTGATGGGATAGGTAAAACAAACATTTTCCTCACAACAGAGCACTGTATTAAAAAATTATACTCTCCTGTTCAAGTCACTGTCACTGTGATGAAATCTGTTTCTAAATATTTCTAAAACCAAAAACTAAAGAGGAAAGTTGGATCCCTTCCAGCCATCCAAGTTTAACTTCCAGCCTCCACACATCACTGCATACACAGAGAGAATATGTATAGATACACAACACACCCACACGCTTCTCTACTCCATGTTGCCCAGGAGCAGAGAACAGAGTACAGGTGGCCTCATAATAGTGTACATAAAAATGACAATCATTGTATGCTTGTAAAATAATCTGCAATGTCAGATGCACCCCCATCTGTGTCACTCATTACTACTGCTTTCTGCAGCACTGCCATCAGCACTAATCCAGTGTCTCATTGTTGGAGAAATCACAAGAGGGGGAACTTGGCTTTGCAAGAGAGAGGTTGAAACCATTCCTGCTATCAACTCTGACATAAGCCCCTAGGCTGGACTAAGGCATGGTATCCAAATGGTGTCTCCTGCTGTTATATAATTGTAGACATATCTGAAGGGAATGCTGTCAACTGTTTATTTGTCAGTGGCCAATGTGCTGAAGTAACTCTCAAGGCCAGAAAATGGTTTGTGCGGCCATGAGGGGAGAATTAAAGATCCCATTGACTCAAGCTTGCTTGAAACATTCACCTCCACAGCTGTCATTGGCTTGGTATGCCACAAAATCCTTAGAGAAAGGTTTCGCATTAATCAATCACCTAGCCAGTGAACTAACATCTACAGCACTGACAGAGAACAATTATAAATCGGTAAAACCTCAGGAGAAACAAAAAACATTTGTCACTATTTGGTGAATATTATCCCTTATGTTATAGTTATCACAGTCCATATCATAGCATAATGTATTCTGCTTACCACTGAAAGTGGATTGAATGTGTCCTGTGTAAAATTATAACTGAGTGCATTTCCTGTGACTTTGCTGAAAACAGAGAGGCACTTTTTTTTTTAAACACAAAACATTTCCTCACAGTAACAAGAGCTAGTGAAAAATGCTTCCTGGTAACTAAGACAGGCTCTGGCAGCTTCATTAGTAAGTGATAGACCAGGGCCCATTTTCCTTTCTTTATTGTATGCAACTATATTTTAATTATGAAGGAAAAGTTAGAAGAAACCACTGCAGAATAACATTAAAAATTATGAATGAGTTCAAATGCTGAAAGACTTAAAGGAGCTTCAATTACATTATTTTGAAATAAGAGAAAAATTTCATAAAAGTAAATACCAATAATTTGAGTAGAAAAGATAGCTTGTTACAAATATGCTGTCAACCTTTATCCTATGCTACATGTGCATACAATACTTTGCTTGCCAGCCAGCACATCTCCATTAGCACAGTCAGATGAACAAAGAATTGGAGTAATGATTATAGACTGAGAGTGAGCTACACAGGGTGCTACCTGTCCAGTTTCATATCTGTGAGTCCCAACAAAACCTAGGCATGGCTCTGTACAAATATGGTTGTTTCAACAAATATATGACATTTTTCAAACATAACATTCTGACATACCAATGTCATTAAAACCCTGGCGACCAAATGCCTTAATTTGTATTTAAGCAGTAAACAGAGTCATCAAGCAGGAAGGGGGAAGGGAGAAACTAAGGTGGGGAAAAACAACAGCAGGGAACATCCTTCCACACAGACTCTGTCTCCTGGTTCTCAGCTGGAAATGGTTTTAAAGAGGGAGACTAAAACTTGAGCAAACAAACACCCCAAGACACCTCTCCTTTCTCTCCTGAGAACACAAAAGAAGCAGCCATTAGACTCCGGGGAAGAGGCCCTGACCTGACGAATTTGGTCAGTAATGCTGTTGGAAGCATGTGACGAGAAACTTTGCTTTAAATCTAATGGTACTAGAAAGCGTTTCATCTTTATTTTTCTTTTAACCATTTCTGACTTTTATGCCTCATTAATTGTACTCAAAATCTCTCTCTTTGTAGTTAACAAACTTGTTTTATTGTTTTATCTAATCTGGTGTGTTTACGTTGAAGTGTCTGGGTAACTCCATTTAAAAGGGTAAGTTGGTGTATATTATTCCCTTAAACTTTAAGGCTTAAAGGAATAACAGACTTAATATATGTGGACTGTCCAGGAGATGGCTGGGCAGTACAAGACATACATTTTGGGGAGGAACTTTGGGACTGGGATTGCGTATGGTCACGCTGCAGTATAACCTAGGCTGGCAAAAGCCAGAGTATAACCCAAGTGTGGCTGGTGGATTGCAGTTACACACAGACACTCAGAATGTGACTTGCATGCTGGAAGGGTGTTTGTGAGCAACCCAGTGGGCAGCTACTGCAGCAAGGCATTGTAAGGCACCCAAGGTTGCCAGGCAAGTGACATAGTCCTTTCACTGGTCTGGATTGTAGCTGGCATGACACAATCAGTTGAAAAGAACAAAGGAAAATGTAAAGAGATGAATGAGCTTTTTAAAAATATTATATCATGTAATTAGAGACTGCCTCAGAATGCTTACACAGCAGTAGCCAAATTCACAGGCTAATTCGGATATTTCCTAACTTTTGAGTGCTGGACTCTGCCACCTATTCATGTTATTTTGATGTACACCTCTACCCCGATACAACACTGTCCTCGGGACCCAAAAAAATCTTACCACGTTATAGGTGAAACCGCATTATATCGAACTTGCCTTGATCTGCCGGAGTGCGCAGCCCCGCCCGGAGCACTGCTTTACCGCGTTATATCCGAATTTGTGTTATATCGGATCGTGTTATATCGAGGTAGGGGTGTAGTTTATTGTTTGCAATTTTCTATTTTTACAAAAGACAAACAGAAATTCCCTCATATGGCAACATATTGACACCCACATGGGTTAGCAGCAGGATTTGAAACCTTTAGATCCACCATACATTCCTACCAGGCTTATAGTAGTATGTATATCATTGACCCAGAATTGAGCTAGAATAATTTGCTATTAAAATTGTCTGTTACTGAATTATAAATATGACTGAATTTAGCAATACATTTGTGTCGGCATTACTTCTACCAGCAGTGGGTTTTCAGGAGCAGATTGACACATTGACTGAGTCCATAATTATCACAGTTTGAGTTTCCATGATTTGTCATGCCACGCTGACTGGTTTGGCACATTGGCAAAGTGCAGAATTGTTTACATGTCACAAATTGCATCTCATGATTTTTCATGCGTATTCTGAACAATTGACAAAACACAGCACACTGGCTGAGCTCATACTCACCAATGTCTAGTCTTTGCATTAACTGCCCAGGAATGTGCTAGCAATCATCATTCAGATAGAATAATTTTGTTATGAACTTGAGGCTTTATGAATTCTCCTCTTTGTGCTACTATATTTTTGCTTCATGTATTTTTAAAAAGCTATTAACAGATTATATTGACCCTGCAGGTAAAGTCAAGATTCCCTTTTAGATCTCAGCGTAAATGTGTTTCACATCTCCTCATACATGCCCTGGGCTAGAACCTGTGAACTGCTGAGCATCCTCATGCCCACTGAAGGCACTGGAAATTGAAGGTGCTCAGTGCCTCACAGGATTGAGTCCCTGATGTCTAAAATGGAGCTACATTTATTTTCACCAGCTGAGAATCTGAACTTCTGAGTCAAAATGACATTTTTATTGTACTGTACGTGATTCCTTGTGTAAACAGGATTTACTGTGCTCCTAGTAGAGACAAAACAGCAGAACAAAAAGAGGATTGGAAAGAAGAGAGGGGAGACAGCAGAGGAATAGGAGGAAAGAAACATAAAAGTGGGAAGAGAATGAAAGCAACAAGGCTGGTTTAAACCAGGGCTCTCACTCATACACAACCATCCTCCCTCCACTTACAACAGAATTCTAACACAGCATTCCCTCCCCTCATTTTCCCCAGGCACCCTAATTGCAGGATACTTCTGAATGCTTAGTGCAAGGCCGCCCGGAGGCGGGGGGGGGGAGAGGCGAGTGGGGCAATTTGCCCCAGGCCCCGGGCGGGCCCCACAAGCCCTGACCCGGCGGCAGTCTGGGTCTTCAGCCAGCATTTTGGCGGCGGGGGGCCCTTCAGTGCTGCCAAAGACGTGGAGCAACTGAAGGGCCCCCCCGCTGCTGAAATGCCGCCAAAGACCCGGACCACCGCCAGATGAGCATAATCGCCACAACTCCCCCACTTTGCCCCAGGCCCCCTGAATCCTCTGGGCGGCCCTGGCTTAGTGTAATGAAATGTTGAATAATATGATACAGTTTAGACACTATGTGGCACTGTATGTAAAATATCTCATTTAAACTAACCTCAGCCATATCTGGCAGAGCATTAAGGGATCTTATACTGAACACATCTGATGTGTATATGCAAGCTCTGTAGCAAGTCCATACGTGGTACAGGAGCATGACATGGTGGCAGAAGTAAACCATGAACAGAATCAGAAGGAAAACAGCAAAAAAGTTTGCAGGATCTCAACAACATGTCATTCTTCAATGCCCCAGACAATTTCAGCAATGACAAACTTTCACAATGGACAGATTGGAAGCAATATTCTGCAAAAGTTTGAACTGCAAACTCACTCTACAAATAAACTAGCAATATAAAGCTATCGGGAAACAGGCAGAGCATATTTTTAAATGATCTGACTTTACTGAAGACAGGCACAAAGATGACTCTGAAAGGGTTGTGCCTATGTTTGATACATACTTCATATCTCAGCAATATGTGGTTTATGAAAAAGCATAATTTCACGGGAGAATTCAACAACCAGGGGGAAATGTTGACTGTTTTAGAAGAGCTCTGCATACTTTGTCTGAACACTGATTTTGGGAATGCAAAACATGAAAATATTGGACACAGGCTGGCTTTGGGGTTAACAGATAAAAATATTTCACAGCAGCTACAATTGAAGAGAGAGTTAACCCTAATCACAGCTACCCACATGGCAAAGCAGTCGGAGATAGTGAGACAGCAAAACCAAAATAACTTACCTGTGAAGGGGTCAGCTTACCACTTGGTACCTCCGCATGGTCAGGTGTAGCATCACAGCTCTCTCTCTCTCCCAGGGACTATGGCCGCTGGCTGCTCCACCTCTGTGGTGGCCTGCCTCCTTCTTGACTTGGCCCTCTGGCCAAGTCACTTCCAAGTCCATCCCCTTCCAGGGTAGTCCATAAACAAAATCAAGGGGAATTTGCACAGAGTTCGTATGAGAGAAGAGGAAATCCCTCTGTCTCAGGCTGTATCAGAGTCAAGTCTTCCCTTCCCTCAGAAAGTGGCCTTCAGGCAGTCATTGTCTTCCCTCAGCTGCTGCAAGTTACTGGTCTGTACTCTTCCCTTGTCTGCCCACAAGTAAGCTACTCTTCTCACCTATGAACTCCTTCTCCAGTCTGTGTATGTCTTACAGGTGTGGCAGGACGGGTCTGGCTCAGCCCAGAGTAGTTCCTTAACTCCTTCTTGTCCAGTGTGGGGTTTGTATACCCCATCACATCACCAAACCTGAAAAACCTGAAACTAGCTTAGAATCTATAAACAGACTATTGCTGTCAAGCAATTAAAAAAATTAATTGCTTGACTGTTAAACAATAATAGAAAAGTATTTTTTAAATATTTTGTATATTTTCTACATTTTCAAATATATTGATTTCAAGTACAACACAGAATACAAAGTGTACAGTGCTCATTTTATATTTCTTTTGGTTAGAAGTGTTTGCACTGTAAAAAGACAAAAGAAATACTATTTTTTCAATTCACCTAATATAAGTACTGTAATGCAATCTCTTTATCATGAAAGTTGAACTTACAAATGTAGAATTATGTACAAAAATACTGCATTCAAAAATAAAACAATGTAAAATTTTGAACTTGCAAGTACACTCAGTCCTACTTTTTGTTCAGCCAATCGCTCAGACAAACAAGTTTGTTTACATTTGCAGGAGATAATGCTGCCTGCTTTTTGCTTACAATGTCACCTGAAAGTGAGAACAGGTGTTCTCATGGCACTGATGTATATACTATACTATACAGTTTAGTCACTAGGTGGCACTGTGGGTATGTCTTCACTACCCGCCGGATCCACGGGTAGTGATTGATCTATTGGGAATCGATTTATCGTGTCTAGTGTAGATGCAATAAAATCAATCCCCGATCACTCTGCCGTCGACTCCGGAACTCCACCGCGGCGAGAGGCGGAAGCGGAGTCGACGGGGGAGCGGCAGCGGTCGACTCGCCGCCATCCTCATGGCCAGGTAAATCGACCTAATATACGCCGACTTCAACTACGCTATTCATGTAGCTGAAGTTGCGTATCTTAGGTCGACTCCCTCCCCTCAGTGTAGTGTAAAAGACCTTATTTAAATGAAGCTTAGCCATACCTGGCAAAGCATCAAAGTATCTGATGAGGAACATAGCCAGTATGTAGAGGTAAGTTCTATAGCCAGTCCATATATGCTACAGGAGCATGATGCTTAGTGGCAGAAAATCCAACATTTTCTAGAGGCTGATTAGGTCTCCACTCCTTCAGCCATTATTCCATCTTTTTCTTGTAACTCACTTCAATTATGTTTGTGAATACCCTTTTGTTTTCTTCTCGTTACTCATCCTTGAACATGCCCCTCTAACTTAGATTCATGTTTAGTCCATGAACCAGGAAATCCTGCAGCATCTAAAAAGGACACAGAATAGTAGCTGAGGTTATTAGTTTTCTCCTTTGACATCAAGACAGATTTTTCTATAGTAGCCCACTGCAGAGGATTTGGGAGGATAAAAAGTCAGCGAGATAAATAGCATATAAACATATGTGAGCTGAAGGTGAACGGACTCTGTGGCTGTGATAATTGATGCATCTAGGTTGTTGAAGTACCATTGGTAAGAAGGCTTGTTGTAAGGGGGGATGTGGCAGATAAGCAGTTTGCTCAGACAGAATGTAAAATAGTGTGTTTATATACACACAAATACTTTTTTATGTTTTCTCTGTGCAACCTGCTTAACACAGGGCAAGATGGTGCGTTAAGGCTCAGCTTTGTATTAGGGGTGACTCTGAGTTGTGCCACCTCAGGGGGAAAACCAGAGGCAGTCTCCAGGAGCTCTCTAGTGGCTAGGGGAGAGACCAAAAAATGATTACAGCCCTCTAAATTTGGACCATTTCTAATTTGCTTCTCAGTGATAATTTAGGGTGCTCTCTTGTTTATGAGATGACTGCATCCTGAGCTAAATACATACTAAAGCCAAAGGTAAAAGCAACAATTGAAACTGTTTTTTTCTCTCACCTCTTTTCTCTGTTTAGCAAGGAGAAATGAATCTATTCTAACTTGCTACTTCCCTCAGAACCTACATCCATATGTCCACAATACACATGCCTGCTTCCATTTCTGACCCCATTTCCTTCACAATCTGAATTTAGATCCTAACCACCCCAAATACAGAGATATATGGCTCCCAGGTGCCATTCATTTCAGGTGCAGTGAAGACATTTTGTGCTATGGTGCTGGTTACACACCCACACAATATTTTATATTGCATTAATTAATGGAAACAAGGCTACATTGAATTCTTAGAATTTTAAATTTCTGCCTGCTGTATCTAAAAAAGCACCAGAAAATGAAAATCACCCTGCTACTGAGACTTGCACATAATCTTCCAGTTCTTTCGATCAATGTTTTCCCAGCTTCAAAGCATCCATTACTGGTTACTTTTTGGACTATCATGCAATGAGCCACAAACATTTCCAACTCCCTTATCTCCTGTATCCCTCAGAGGAAGACAGCATCTTTCAACTCTAGATGCTGGGTTGTGTTTCTGAAGTATTGCAGTGTGGTGATGGCTCCACAAAAGCCACCCATCAACACAGCCATGAAACACAAACCTCCACATAATTATTCATCAAAAATAATAAATCATCAGCATGTCAATTTTTAATGTCTCCTGCAGCACTGAATCGGAACCTCCACAAGCATTTACTCCTGTCAATCACTCTGAAAAGATGTTGCCTGGAAGCAGAACTGATTCTGCTCAGCATGGAAGCTGCAAAATTCAGCTACAGGCACTTAGTGTTAATGCACCACCAGAAATTATATTAAAATAGTGCAAAAGTTCTGACAAACAAAAGCAAAGTAATTTAAAGTTAAGGCTGTGACAAAAATATGTTGGTGAAATGGCTCAATTACTGTATGACTAACTGCAGCATGCACCCACCCACACGCCTGAAAAAAATTACATAAAGCTGTTATCCCACATTTCAAGATACAGTGAAATACAAGTATGATGCTTAAAGTATCTCAAAAGCATTGCTGGCCTTGGAAAATCTGAACCCTTTGTGAAAGTCCTGCTTCATGGGTCTCAGAAGAAGCCACTATATTCTATCATGACAATTTGTAGCACGAAGATTGTATTTAATAAAAATACAAAGGCTTAGGATTTGGTCTGTTTTAAGCTTCAAGAAAATCACAGGTGGATCATAGATACAATATTTTCAGACATATTTCAACCTGTCAGAGATAAATTCACCCTTGCTGTGACTCAGACTACATCTAGGAAGTCAGTCCAGCCCTGCCTTAGTGAAAGACACTCTGGTGCTCTAGAAACTATGGCATGGCATGGGGTCCTCACATGGTGTGGCACTCCATGGTTCTTCCTCTGTGGCCCCATTGCCATGCCCCACACTTGGAGTGGGAGTATCAGGGGGACACATTCCCTCCCAGATTGAGCTTGGCAGCAGCATGTGTCCCCTTCAGTCCCCAGGAGTGGCAGCAGGTCCTTTTCCTTTGGAAGCAGGAGTCCCTTTCTCTACCCCAGAAGAGGAAGGTATGTCAGAAAGGGCCCCCTCAGTTCAACAGCAGCTATTTAACCCAGCAATTGCAGTGCATTGGCTTAAGTGGATAGACTGGACAGCATTGCACTGTTCTCCTCCTCCAATGAGGGGGTGGCATTGGGAGGTCCCACAGAGTGATACATTTTGGACATAAGAACTCATTGGCATGCATAGAGAAATTCCTACCACTTCCTTAGTTACAATCAGATTATGTTTTCAATTTTTACTTCACAACCATGAATGCTAGACACTCACTTTAAACAAACTTAGCTTATGATGTAATCACATGACTCCAGAGCTGGGACCTAGGCATAGCACTATAGTTTTTATGCCTTAATCCAATTTGCATCAGGGAAAAAACTGACCCAGTATGCACAAAAGGGAGGCTTGACACTATATGCCAGATATTTAGTGGAACAGAAATATTTTGCAGGCTCAACTGTTCGCACATGAGAAACTCTCATTTTGTTGTGCAAAACAAGTAATTGGCAGCACAAAACTGCATGCATAGAGAGGCAGTTGGGCATTTTCCAGGTGCACATTCAGATTGCTGTATGAGCGTTAACGGAAGCTTCTTGAAAATTTGGGCCTAAACCACAGATTATTAGAAGCCAAGATTTAATTAAAAAAATATGAGCAGCCAACCAAAAGCAGTCCTTTCTCCTTCAAATACATGTATAGTTAGCTAATAAAAATGGCCAAGCCAGTTTTATTCAGAATAAATAAATAAATTCCCTCCTGGCTGAGATTTTGTACTGTATACCAAGTTTCAGCCTAGAGCAAATTTTTACAGCTGAGTCATAAACCCTTGAAAGGCAGCATTTATAATGGAAATGATGACAGAACCATTACTCTAGGTATAATACAGTCATCTCAACCATTTAAAATAATACTGCAGCAGAGAAAACATAAAATTGCCCTAGCAGATGGAAAGATCAAGTGAACAGAAGTACATGTAACCATAGCATCAAACTGAATTGCATACTCTGGGGTAAATATTTGAAGTGCTGCAAAGGGGATTTATCCACATGATGCTCAGCGACATTAATGAGAACCCATTAAATCCCGCTATACTCCTACCCCCATATTTCTGATAGGTTAATTAAGCAATAGGATATGGCAGTGTGTGAATTATGTTGTATTAATTCATGCCTAGTGTGTTAAACACAAGGACAGAGGCCAAGTACTGTCAAGACTACTAGGCTTGGATTAATAATACACAATTTTTGCACTGCTGCACCTTATTATAAGTAGAAAATGCTAATTTTTAAAAAATATATATATTTATATTGTTAATTAAGTAATGAGGTTCTGAGCTGTGACTGTAATCAGCACTATTCACTGCTTGCAAGTTCAGAGCCATGAATAGCACTGATTAGTCAGGGATTGGAATGCTCATTTGATAATCAGATCACTCAATTGCTCTTGCCCATTTTATAATTACTTAATGATGCAGTAAATGGAAATTTCACCCCAAAAATGTTCCAAATGTTTTTTTGTCTTTATTTTACTTGGTTAAATTTCTGTTTATATATCTAGAAAATTCACAGGATCAATATCTTCCAGTGTTTTCCACTGTCTTACACTAGGGCAGAATTAAACTCAAACTCAGTAATGATGGAAACTGTGTTACTTTGCTTTAAGTTTTAATCCTACCTTGAATATCTTCTGTGATGACATGTTAATTGTGGGTATTGCACTGTTTAGAAGACACCCAGTGTTTTGCAGCTACAATCTTCCTTTTCTAGTGACCTTTATTAATCTTGTTAGTTACTATTCTATTTAACCCTATACCAGCAACACATAGGCACAGTACAAAGGCCTCCTACCTTAATACAGAGGAGTCTACGGTGTTTTCTAAAATCTAAAGCAATTATAAAGCTAACATCTAATGACAATACAGAAATTCCTCAAACACGTTAAGAATAAAATAATCTCATTTACCTAATTGCTAAGTAGGTACTGCATATGCCTTTCCCATAAGCACAGGTTAGGATGTGGTAGTGAAATGAAAGCATTGCCCTGCTAGCTTTAGAGCATTCAAAAATGCTGTTTTAACAGTAATTAATGTGCCATAATGCATAGGACCAGAGGCTTTGCAGTACAAAAGCAGGTGATTTCTCTATAAAGCCCAGAATCTTGCCTGCTCTAGGGACTGATACCGGGAAGGTGAACAAGTCTCATAATATACCTTGTCCAGTTGTGTAATACTCTCTATATAGGGGCAAATATCCTTCCTGACCTAGGCGGCAATGACTTTACACCCAGCAGTTGAGTAAGGCAGGAATGTTCTCCTGGGAATCCAGACTTGCTGGTCTGGGGCTCAACACATAAATCAGAGAGAAACTAAGGGGGAGAGGGAACGACAGAAGGAGGGGGGATGGAGTGAACAGGGTGAGGCCTCGGAGAAGGGGCGGGGCAAGGGTGTTCGTCTTTGTGCGATTAGAAATTTGGCAACCCTATGGATGAGGCCTAATTGCATAAAGGGTGAGTCTTGTGGAAGTCTGTAAATGTAGCTAAAATCATTTGTGCACTCCCCTTATCCTGATGCTGCTGTCTGCAGAGCCATTACCCCTATACTGTGCTAGGACACCCTATAGGCTACAATAGCCACAAGGGGCTGAAAATGATACAGAATTGGTATAGAACAGGGCCTTTGTATCCTTTTCTCCAGCAATGCTAGGGTTGCCAACTCTGGCTGAAACTATTCTGGGAGATTTTTTTTCCCCACATGGCATAATATCATTTTTTTAAAATATCCTATTAAAATCTCCCTGATTGCTTTCAATAGTTACTGGGAGATCGATGCCAATTCTGGGAGATTCCAGGCCAATCCTAGCAATGATCCCTTTTCTTTGTTACATTGGTAGCAGGGAAGTTAAATGACATGAATGAGCCCTTACATCAGCTCCTTGCCATCTTTAGGATGGGTGATCTCCCTTAGGCCAGTTAAGAGAGATTTTAAATACCAAAGAAACTGACCCCAAGATGTTAGCTAGATTGAAGGTGGATGGAGCTGGACATGACCAAGAAGTCCACTGAAGAAGAAGCATCTATCAGGGAATGGAGGAGAGAGGGTACATCTAGAGTTGACAGGGAAAGCAGCTGCTGTGGCAGTTAAAGAGAAACTACAAACGTGCTCCTAATAGTTATTTGCAACTCTAGAAACAGTTGGACTGTATACACTGCCAATATTCAAAGCATTCTACTCTCATTTCAGGTCAACAGGCAAACCTAGAGAGAAACCAAGGAGTAAATTGGTCCATCTTCCATGAATGTAACAGGATTCATTAAGCAGATAATCCCTGTAATCCCATATTTCCTTTAAAGTAAACTACACTACACAACAGGACACATTTCCAGGTGTGCTTTCAAGTGTGAAAGAGTGATGTAGATGGGCATTAGTGTAACTGAAAACTGGGGCTTTAATCTTTGGATTGCATTAGGTTGGTTTTTTTAAACTTATAATGATAATATAAAGGTTAGCACAATATGATATTTCACAGCCTGTAAGTAAAATTGAATAGATATTATGTAAGGAAGGTTTTTCCTCTTATATTCCTTAACATATAGGGCTACCACAAAAATATTGTGATAAAAACCTGTTCTGAGGTGGCAAATATCCATTTTATTTATATTCATTCTTTGTTAATGGATATGGTAAAGAGTTCAGATAATTGACCTTGAATGAGGGCTATGGCAAGGCAAGAAGTAAGGCCAACTGGACTCGTGTTTTGCCCAGGCATTACCCAATACTAACTGGGATGTATTTCTCAAAGCGTAGTATCAATTATTTGCACTACCTGAAGGTAAGGTATCTGAATTTGAATATGGTTTCTCAAGTATTTATTAAATCTCAAGATGATATGAAATACCCAGTAATTCTGAAACATAGATTGGGATAGAAAACGTTCCAGAGAGTATAAGCCAAACAAACAATAAACAACTGATCAACCCCAACAAGGTCATTGCAATTATGTTGCAGTTATCCTGTTAGCTTAAGTGATAGAGGTCTGTGCTGTGGATCTATAGGTCCAAACTGGAGCTGTGTGAATAAGCAACTCTGCTTGATGTGGAGTAGAGACTTTTAAGCCCCAATTATGCAAACACTTACACACGTGCTTAACTTTAAACATTTGAGTAGTCCCAATTGCTACATGAATTATGTCTGGTAGCCCTGCTTTTAGTTAAGGTTGCTTTACATTTCCCATTAAATCATATTTTAATTTGTTTATAACTTTGCCAAAGGTTTAAATATTAGAGCTGAAATTTTCCATGTCTGGTGTCTGCTGGGCTGAATTGTTTTGGAAAGTGGGCTGAATTGTTTTGGAAAGTTTCAGCTAAAATGGTTTCTTCATTTCTGAAAATTAGTTTGGGGAATTACATGTTGTTTGCCACGTTAAAATAATTCTTACCATTATTTAACTGAGACATTCTAGTGTCTCTATCCTTTGGAACTGGGACTTGAAAATTGGCAGAAGAATCGCCTTGGTGTCAGAGATGTGCCTTTTCCATTCACCATGAAAATCTGACCACATCTGGTCAAGTTATAGGCCTTCAAAAAATCTCAGTTCACACATAGCCAGTAGAGACTTGTTAGAGTTGGCAGCTAAAAACTCTGACTGAGCATGCTCCAGTCAGGGACTGAGCATGCTCCAGTCAGGGACTGCAGAGGCTAAGCAGGCCTTTTCCTGAAATTGCTCCTACCAGCTGCTGGGGAGTGCTTTGGTGCCATGGACTAGAACTGAGAGCAAAGAGATTGTGCTCTGAATTATCTCCTGCTGGTACCCAGGCAGCAAGATGGAAAAGAACACAACCTGACATGAATGCAGTGGTGTGAGGAATGAGGTAGGTAACAGAATCCAAAGAAGGGAGGGGGTAGCCAGGGGATGGTGAGGTAGGAACAAGGGGCAAGAACCGATTTGGGGATAAAGTTGGTGGGAGCAGTGGAAGAGGGAGGCATGAGCCAGGGATTGATAGTGGGGAGGGGGACAGGAGCCAGGGATTGGGGTAGATGTGGGAGGAGGGAAGCACAGATAGGCAGTGGCAGAGGGCCTATAATCACTAGAGAATACTCTCCAACATAATCTGTAATTGAACCCAGATGTTCTCAATCTCTCCTGCCAGCAAATAGATATGAAACCCCCTGGGAAAGTGTGTGTCTCCTCCCATCTCTAGAAAATGGTCCACATACAGGATAACATCCGACTACTGCTAACAGTTATCCTGTTAGCTCAAGTGATAGAGGTCTGTGCTGTGGTTCTATAGGTCCAAACTGGAGCTGTGTGAATAAGTAACTCTGCTTGATGTGGAGTAGAGACTTTTACCCAGGTCTGCCACCTCATAGATGAATGTTGTAATCACTGGCCAATGGAGTTTCCTGGGGTGGGTCTCTCTCAATATGCCCTCTTCAAGCAGTGTCACTTTGTACAAACAATTAAATCCATGATTCTCAAAAAATTTTAACTGACGACCCCTTTCACACAGCAAGCCTCTGAATGAAACTCTCCCTTATAAATTAAAAATCGGGGGTTGAATTTAATGGGGGCTCAGGGATGATAGCCCCAACAGATGGCTGGGCTCACGACCCCCATGTAACCACCTAACAACCTCCATCTTGAGAACTGAATTAAATAGTGGAGCACAGACTGGAACCTGGGTGTTCCCCCATGTGTCCCTGAACCACCAGGCTATAGAATCATTCTCTCACACATCCTCTCTCATGCTCTCTCTAAATATTCATGTATTTCATGAAAAATGTAACAACATCAATAAGAGAGATGGAGAGACACCTGGCCTCACAATACCCTGATGGTTAGGGCACTCCACTGCTATGTGGGTGATCTTGGTTAAGTTCCTGCTCCAGAGTAGGGGTTTGAACTCCCATATCTCAGGTGAGTGCCCTAATCACTATGCTATTTGCATAAGGGAACCAATGGCACCACTTCTCCTTTTTGTGAAAATAGCCTGAATTTTTTTTGGTCCAAAATTATCAGCAAGTTCAACACAAATTTGAAAATCATTTTGGGTTGACCACAACTGTATTTCATGGCAAATAAACCATTTGTCTGAAAAAAATCATCCAGTTCTAGTTTGAACATTGCTAATGACCCAAACCATGAATTTAAGTCAATGGCACTTGTGGACTGAGGTCCTTCCCAGTATGAGAAAGGGCATAACCATCTGGCACTTTGTGTCCTTCTTTTTCTTGTGTTTTCTTTTCCTCTTCCTTATAATTATATAGCTCAGTCCAATTAGTCTTGTTTGGTGCCTTGTCATGCCTCCCATTCAAAATAAATATCTTAACATTGACTTCAATGGAGCCACACCAGCTTCCACTATCTGAGAATCTGGCCCATTGTGATGGCATTCTGGAGCTGGAAAATGCTTTGCCTTGTCCTAATGTCAGTATCATGGCAGCTTCCCTTTACTGGGAACCACTATACATATATATATATATCTACACACACACACACACACACATCCTGTTATAAATGTAATTTGCAGAGCTTTTGTGGCATCTTAAGGGAAAAGCAGATAGATTTACAGAATGCAGCTTGGAGCCCAAGGATAAATGAGGATTGAGATTATCTGATGAGTCAGTCCTTGCCCCAACAAATCTTTGGGTCAAAATTATTCCATTGATTAACATTCCTCTAGATTGTCCAGTATTCCTTAGGTACTAAGAATAGGGAATACTGTGAATCCGAGGTAACCTGATCTGGTTATCAACCTTGCAACGATTTTTAAGAGGACAACTGTACAGAGAAAAAGAGACAGAAATAACAGAAATTGAACCTTCCTGACCAGAGCAGAAAAAGATGAAGGGAAGCTACTGATATGCTGTGATATTCGCTGTATGCTACAGGTACTCATAATGCTTAACTAAAGGTGGGTGTCATATAGATAATAAATTACATAATAACAATGATACATAGTCACAAGTGGGGGGTAATAATGCACAACCACATCACAAAAGGGCAGATGAGACCAGAAAAAGAAATGGAAGAAAACAAACTCCAGAATAGTTTGAGAAGTGAGGGGATAATGGGTGCACAAGAAATGGTTAAGACACCTTTTCACAATGTACACCAGTTGCTACTGAAAATATTAGGAAATATTGAGAGGAAACTAAGGGCTGACCTTAAGTTTTGCTTGTGCAGTCTGCAGCTACAAACATTGATCCAACATGATTTGCAACCACACTGTATTACAGGTGAAAATCTTATTCTTTACACATCTAACTCCCTAATTATCGGTTCATGTAGTTATAGCTGTAATTCATTTGCAGGTTTAAAAAAAATAATATGTTTTAAAATTTGTATTATGGTAGCATCTAGAGACCCCAAGCTAGACGGAGTCCCTGCACTGTTGATTGTCATTGCTGAAATGTTGATTGCCATCATTGTGCTAAGCATTGTACAAACACATAAGAGACAGTCCTGACCCTGAAGAGTCTATCATCTGGAAGTGAAGGCATAATTTGTGACTGCGCACAAGAAAGACGCTTGACCTTGGCATGCCTGAAAATTTACTCCTTAATGGTTAAAAGTAAAACAAAACCCAAGGCCAGATCAAACCTATTTTGCAGTAGTGAATCCTACTGTAGGCCACTTTTCTATTAACATCAGTTTAGCTCTTCACTGCCCATAACACAGCCTCCCTCATCTCCCTTGTGACCAGTGAGACAGATCAAACATGCAGTATACATTAATATGCTGTAGATATGGAAAGATATATTGTATACATCCAAACAAAAGATTGCTGTCGATGGACATTTTATTGAACCCTTATTTCATCCCAAAAGCTGAGAGGCAAAAAGGGCAACTGCAGATCTATCAAGTCTGTCTGCATTTAATATTTACCTTAGTAATGAAGAGCAAGTGATGAAGACTCACTACTACAGGAGAAATTCAGATTGTCAGCACCAGAAAATGAAAATTTTATTGATGGGAGCTATAAGCTCCTGAAATCATATGTATTATTTTGCCAGCCCAACTGATTTATAGCTAGGACCCTACCAAATTCACTGCCATGAAAAATGAATCATGAACCATGAAATCTGATCTCCTCCCATGAAATCTGTGTGTTTTATGTTTTCTGTGCATTTACCCTATGTTGGTGCTCTGCTTTGTTCAATGTTGATATCAATTGGTGCATGCGTGTTCCCTCTGTGTGCTGCCCCGGCTCTGCGCAGATCACTGACACAGCAGACCCCAAGAGAACCCCCAATGACTACAGACTATGGTATGAAGGCACCTGGGCCAGGTTTATTGTTGAAGAGAAACACAGTCTCCAGTTCCCCGGCATAGAAGTTCAAGGTGCTGCTAAAGCGCTGCTAGCTAGTACTTATGTGCTCCCTGACAATAGACCAGCTCAGTCAGTGGCGGGACTTTCCACTGCCCCCTAGGCCAGACAAAGACACTGGCCCAAGGATGCATTCTTATACACAGGTAAAAACAAGTTACACATCACTCCTGATGTATTGAGGTGCAACCCCTCTACATAGCAGGATACAACCCCTCTACGTAGTAAGGTGCCACCTCTCACCTTGTACATGTTGGTTCGAACAAAATAACTCTATCCATCATATTACCCTTTTGGCCCTGTCATTGGGATGGGTCAGCTTGTTCCTTGTTATCTGTGTGGAGTGTTCAAGTATGCGAAAGTTCTGATATCTAGTGTCCAGTACCTTTTAGGTATGTCTCTTTTTGCAGCATCAGCCCTTTTCTTGCCAGCTTCTGTGAGCAGGGCCTGCGTCTGGCTCACAGCTTAAATTTGCTTTATGTTAGCAAAGTCTTGACTATTACTTTAGTTCAGGCCTTAGGCCTCATACTGGGCCTCTGATAAGGGTTTATGTTTCAGGGCCTCATCTTACTATACTCTATACAATATTAATTTCATGTGGGAGAACAGATTTTGTCAAATTGAGTGTCCTGACCCAAAAGGTAGTTGTGGGATGGGGTGGGGTGGGGTGGGGGAGGCACAAGGTTCTTTTAGAGGAGATCATGGTATTGCCACCCTTACTTCTGAGCTGCCTTCATAGCTGGGCAGCCAAAGAGTGGCAGCTGTTGGCTGAGAACCCAGCTCTGAAGGCAGCGGCCTGCCAGCAGCAGCTCAGAAGTAAGGGTGACAAAACCATACCATGCCACCCTTACTTCTGCGCTGCTGCCTTCAGAGCTGGGTGGCCAGAGAGTGGAGGCTGCTGACTGAGGGCCCAGCTTTGCAGGCAGCAGTGAAGAAGTAAAGGGTAGCAATACCATACCATACCATGACATCCTTGCTGCTGCTGGTGGTGGCTCTGACTTCAGAGTTAGGCTCTCCAGCTGCCCAGTTCTGAAGGCAGCACCACTGCCTACAGCAGTGCAAAAGTAGGGGTAGCAGTACCACAACCATCCTCCACCCCCTTACAATAACCTTGTGACCCCCTCCTTCTCCTTCTTGGGTCAGAACCCCTACAATTACAACACTGTGACATTTCACATTTAAATAGCTGAAATCATGAAATTTACCATTTTCAAAATCCTATGACACTGAAACTGACCAAAATGGACCCTGAATTTAGTAGGGCCCTATTTATAGCATATGTGAATGAATACTAAATGGTGAGAATATGTATTTTTGGAATATCTAAGAATAAGGTGCTGGCCAGAAGAAAAGAAAAAGAAGGATTTCTTTAAAAGCTAGATCTCAGAAAGTGTCAGCACCAAAAAGACATGAGGAATATGCTATAAGTATTACTGGCAGATCTTTCTTAGAGATTATTTTGTACATCAGTAATTTATTACCTGATATATCTTGATTTTAGTAAGGTTTGCACACAGTCCCACCTGATATTCTCATAAGCAAACTAGGGACATGTGGCCTAAATGAGATCATAATAGGGTGAGTGCACAACTGGCTGAAAGACCAGAGTAGTAATCAATCATTCACTGTCAAACTTGGAGGACATATCTAGTGGGATCCCACAGAGATCAGTATTGGGTTTGGTACTACTCATATTTTCATTAGAAATTTGGATAATAGAGTGAAGAGTATGCTAATAAAATTTGCAAATAATACCTAGATGGGAGGAGTTGCTAGAACTTTGAAGGTCAGGATTAGAATTCAAAATGACCTTGACAAATTGGAGAATTGGTCTGAAATCAACAAGATGAAATTCAATAAAGACAGGTGTAAAGTAATACACTTAGGAAGAAAACGTCGATGCCTAACTACAAGCTGGGAAATAACTGGGTAGGCAGTAAAACCATTGAAAAGGCTCTGGGGACTTAGTGGATCCCAAATTGCATATGAGCCAACAATGTGTTGCAGCTGAGAAACAGGCAGATATTATTCTGGGCTGTATTAACAAAACTGTCATGTGTGTAACCCTTCTGCCAGGGCGAGTTGATAGCAGCAAGGGCTGGGTTCAGTACATAGGGGTCCCCCTCCCAACAACGTAACACAAAACCAGCCCGAGCCCCCACCCAGTGACCTGGGAAAATCTTACACACACCCCTGGGCGCCTTGAAGAGGCAATACTTCCTCTCTCACAAGCACAGTGTCTCGGTGTAGCAGAAACTGTTTAACAACATGAGCATTAAATTAAATGACATCAGCATTAAATTAGGAAAACACCACAACTAGAGTTCATAGACCAAACCATGAGTAAAGATCCACCCCAGCAAATTGGGCCATGTCCTTTCCCTTTGGTTCTTGAGTCCAGCAACCCAAAAATCACCCAAAGACCCCAAAAGTCCCACAACCCAAAAGTCTCTGTCCCAGGTCAGTGCAGCCCCAGAGTTCAAAAGTTTACCTGCAGGGTTTTACCCCCCAGCCTAGGTGGAAAGGGGTGTGTGCGGGGTGTTAAGTGGCACCTTATGTGGTCCAAGGCCAACTGCTCCGCCTCTCCGTGGGGTTCTGCTTCCGCCTTCACCACAAACTGCTCCACTCCATTCCTCCAGCCATCCTCACAAACTGCTCAGCTCCGCTCCGCTCACTGTTCCATGGGCCGCTCCAAACGTCCCACAAACTGCTCCGCTCTGCCAGCCGCTCTGCTTCACCAACCATCCCGTGAGCCGCTCCAGCTGTCCCCGCAAGCTGCTCCGCTCACCGCTTACCAACATAACTTCAGGATCCTCCACTAGTTAACACAGCATTCAGTGATCTCAGCTCTTAGTAACTTTAGCTCTTTAGTGATTTCAGCTTGTAGTAGGAGAGCTCCCATGCTGGTGCACCATTAGCCCAAAGTGAATTCAGCTCAGCAGCCTATAATTAGATTCCTAATGGAATCAAAATTAACTCTGACATTCAACAGTGGAGAGAGAAGGAGGTGCAATTGGTTTTCAGGCTCACAAAAGGGGTCCACACCAGCAGGTACAAATACCTACCCCCAGCCTCTCTCAGTTCACTGGGTTTTGGAATCCATGTCCCTTGTCTAGCGAGTGCTGCTTAGTTGATGGTGAGACCCTCTGTCATAAAACAGTTTCATTGTCCTTCATTCACATAATCAGGGTAACAATACTTTATTCCTCCTGCCCCAATAAAAGAGAAAATGGGGATCCCACAGCTGCCAAAGTGACAATTTTGGGCTGCTGTGGGCTCATGCTAGGCGGGGTGGGTGTGCCTATGCAAACAAGATCAGCACCTGATGTTCTTTTCCATACTCACCACAATTCACCACCAGATGTCAGGGTAGAACTCATCCTGACTCAGATTACATGTGTAAGACTCCAGATATAATTGTCCCACTGTACTAGGCACTGGTGAGGCCTCATCTGGAGTTCTGTGTCCAGTTCTGGGTGCCACACTCTAGGAAAGGTGTGGACAAATTAGTGAGACTCCAGCGAGAGCTACAAAAATTATAAAAGGTTTAGAAAAAGTGACCCTAGGAGGAAAGTATTAAAAAGTTGGGGGAGTTTAGTCTTGAGGAAAGAAGACTGAAGGGGAGCCTGATAACAGACTTTAACTGTGTTAAGGAGTGTGATAAAGAGGACAGTGATCAATTATGCTCTATGTCCACTGAAAGTAGGTCAAGAAATAAATGGCTTAATCTTCAGTGAGGGAGATTTAGGTTAGATATTAGGAAAAGCTTTCTAACAATAAGGGTACTTAAATAATGGCATAAACTTCCAAAGGAAGTTGTAAAACCCATGTCATCGGAAGGTTTTAAGAACAGGTTAGAAAACATCTGTCAGGGATGATCTAGGTATACTTGTTCTTGCCTCAGCATGGACTAGAGTTGACTAGATGACCTCTCAAGGTCCCAGCCAGACTTACATTTCTATAATTCTATTATTGCTAATAGCCTGATTGAACATATAGATAGGAACAGACAGTCCCTTGCTCTGCACAGTTTTTCTGGAAATACAGAGGTGCTGAGTACCCAAAACCCAATTAATATTAGTAGGAGCTTAAGTGTGCTCAGCACCTTTGAAAATCAGGCCATACACTCTTTTTAGTTGTACTTCACCATCAATGTGCTGATCCCACGTGTCCTCTCCTCATCTGTTATCCACATTGTCACTTGGATATACCTATGATATGTGATGGATAGGTGAAACACCTGATGGCTGACAGTAGTGAATATTGTGTCTTGAGTCATCTCAGTCTCAGGATAGTTATTTAAATCATGCCGAGTTTGGTGTGGGGCAAAAAGTATTCACCATCTCCATAGAAACATATGTGAAATGTTACTTATCTCTGAATGGTTTTTAGATGGTTAGACCACTGGGAACTTCTGGCTTACAATTGGCTTGGAAGAGTTAAGTATTTTCCATATGAGTAGTTGGCAATCATCGCAGATTAAAATCACTCCAATTCTGAGTCAGTTGGCTGCGTCCATGTAGCCAGATACATGTTTGGAGGAAGATGAAGTCTTGCCTTCTCCGGTGGAATTTTAGCTACATTTACTTGCTGTGATGCTAGAATTACTGGACATGCCTGTGAATCTGCCAAGTCATGGTTGGGGGATGCTATGTGTAACAAAGACTCAAAATGAAGGATACACAAAATTATTTATGCAAGAAAATATGAGGTTCCTTCTGTTTGTGTTAATAACTCTTTTTATAGTTCAGTTTCATGATTAGTTATTTCTGATATAAATAATTTTCAGCAGTAAACATTAACACTAAATTTATATGTAATGAAAATAACATTAAGACTAATATGAGGGACACCTGAAGAGGTATGGGGCTGTGAGCACTTTGGTCTGCAATTTATAGTTGGACCCAGATGCTTTTATCTTAGTTTAAGAAAGCAAGGAGGGGAATTGGATCTATTATCAGTAGCAATAATTAGTGCATCCTTAAGGAAGGGCAGGATACTTGCTTCACTGAAGCAAGCAGTCAATAGTTTCCTGCTCAAGAAACCATCTGAAGACATTAGTGATTTTTTTCAACTGTTTAACCTTTGCATTTACAGGGGAACAGAAATTGTTAGACTGGTGGTTAGTAACTCTGGTATAATCCTGCATCCTTGAATTTCTTTATTCCTGATCAGTTAGGTTTCGGGAATGTGTGTGGGATTGAAACTGCTTTGTCTTCATTGTGATGAAAAGATATTAGGTGTGTCTGTTGTTGATTTTTTTTAGATTAGTCAGTGGCTAATACCAGATTCTTCTGAGAAAGGTGCCAAAACCAGATAGTGGATCGATATACAATAACCTGCCCATAGGTGACCAGAGCAATATACAATATTCCAGATGAGGATTGATTTATGTAATGACATTATAATATTAGTAGTATTATTTTCCATCCTACTCTTTCTGGGATGACAGTTCAGAGGTATCCAAGAAGGGCTGTTGAGTCATTAGTCAACTACCCCAACTTCTCTTTCATACTGTGTTCCCTAATGTTCTTTTCTGTAACCCCTCCTTTCCACTGTATATGTAAATCCACTGTGGAAGGTAGTGAGATGCTTTGGGTTACAGTATCATTAGTGAAAAGCAGCTTGATATCTCTTTACTCAAACCTGAACAATATCCTATTAATACTTTCCTAGTTCCTTACTGAGTTACCAACTTGGATGGAAAGAAGTTGATTCACCAAAATGGTGTCGATGCTAGCTGATTGGGGAAAGAAGTTTGAAAATATGATGGTCTGGTATCTGATCCTGCAATAGAAGAGGTCTGTCCATCCTCAGCAAATGGAATTTCCAGCTTAGAGATACTGTGAATCCCCGATTGTTCCCCTGACTACCAGGTGCCATCAGTGACCAAGAATCCTTCCCATAAATCTGCGTTTACCCCATGTTTTTTCTTGGATGTGGATTTTGCCTTTGTCTAGATTGTCACACTATACTCTGCAGATGGGGCTTGCTTCCAAAGAATACTTGCAAATCCAGTTGATTCACAGTGTAGCAGCTTGTTTGCTTAGGAGTGCTGGGTCTTGGAAATACATTGTGCAAATGCACCAAAGACTGAACGGGCTTCTTTTTATACATCTGCGTGCAATTTTAGGTGTTTACTTTAATACCCTACATAGTTTAAATCACAGTTGTCTGAAAACCACCAGGACCTCCTAGATCTGTTTACAAGTGTCTAGATTTGAACACCTCTGAGGCCTTGTGCGTGGGCATTTTAATTAGAGGGGACTCAACTAAGAAATTTGCTTCCCTCATTCATCTGATGGAAGAGGCTTTGTTTACCCTCAGGCAAGCTGACCATACATCCCATTTTGGCTGGGACAGTCCCTTTTTTAAGCCCTGTCCCAGCCATTCTGACTTCTTTGGCAAAAGTGGGCATTTGTCCCATTTCCAGTTGGCAAGAGCAAATGGGACAAATGCCCACTTCTGTCAAAAAGGTGGGGTGCAGTGCAGAGGAACTGGGCAAATGGAGATGCCAGCCCTGTGCAGGGGGATGCTGGGCTGATGGGGAAAAGCGAGGAAGGGTTCCAATGTATGCAGGGCCGGCAGGGTTCCAGCGACCAGCAACAGCCTCGAGAGTGGGGAGCAGGGTTTGAGTGAGTAGTGACAAGCTTGAGCGCAAGGGCGGCTCCAGGCACCAGCACGCCAAGCGCGTGCTTGGGGCGGCAAGCCACGGGGGGTGCTCAGCCGGCGCCGCAAGGGAGGCAGGCAGGCTGCCTCCGGCGGTTTGCCTGTGGAGGGTCCACTGGTCCCGCGGCTTCAGAGGACCTCCAGCAGGCATGCCTGCGGCAGGTCCGCCGAAGCCGTGGGACCAGCGGACTCTCCGCAGGCAAACCGCCGGAGGCAGTCTGCCTGCCATGCTTGGGGCGGCAAAATCCCTAGAGCCGCCCCTGCTTGAGCGGCGGGCGGAGGGGAGGGGCAGCAGAGTTCAAGTAACCAGTGACAGTCAGGGGCACCTTGGGTGAGTGGCTGAGGCCAGCCCCATGGGAAGGAGGTTTGGGCCAGCTCCTGCATGATGTCCTATTTTCCCTTTGGGAAATATTGGTCACGCTAACTCCAGGGATATTGCAATGTCCTACAGTTTTCCCAGATATTTGACTGATAGAGCACAGGGAATGGGCTGTTTATTTGATGAAAGGATGGAGTTCGGTGAACCCAGAGACTTTTGTAACAGCATATTTTTTGTAAACTGAAAAATACATAAATGAATAAGAGTGAACATAGATGGCTGCAGGATGGTGATAGTTTATAATTTGTGGGAATGGTTTATCTTATACAAAACATTTTAAAAAATGAATCCTTCTCTGATTGATTGAAATGGCAAAACTCCCATTAATAATCAAAGGAAATGCGTTTGGGCTGTACGGCTCTAAACCTGCAAACTCATCTCTTGAACACTGGACAGAGGCATGTCTGTGCACAGCACATAGCAGGAATGTGGTCTAAATGACAATTAGCAGGATTAACATTGCAAGATTTGGGTATGGTGTTCAGAAACCGTTACATTGTAGAGCTGCAAATTTTTTGTAGCCATGTGGATCCCAAGCTCTTAGAGAGACAAGGTGGATGAGGTAATATCTTTTATTGGCCTTCTTCTGTGGGGTGAAAAAGAAAAGCTGGCCAAGAGGTTAATTATAGGTGGTTGAAAGTTTTTGATTAAAAAAAAATTCAATTTAAAAAATGGCCTTGTAATGGTCACTCCCAAAATGTGTTGCTTTTGATGAAACCTTTAAAAAAAATCCCAGTTTTGTTTTTAATCTGAAAGTGGGGAGGGGGGGGAAGGAAGAATGTGAAACAAAGCATGAAAACTCCAGATGTTTCTATAAATATTTCCAGTAAATGAAAAATTATTCTTTTTTGAAACCTGAATGATGAAAATGATTTTGACAGTTCCAGATTTTTTTGGAACAACCTTTACCATTTTTTGATCATGTATTGTAAAAACATCTTCAGCACAGTGGCTTATGTGTTTTACAGAATGTTATCTACAAGTTATTAATTTTCTTGAATGCAACATTTCTAATTCTAATGACTGGCTTTGGAGGCAAATAAAAACCTTTCTTATGCCATTTAATCTCCCAATTTCTATTCTTTGGAACTCCCACACAATCCAACCAAAAAGAATTAAAAAACAATATACATATAATAGTGAGAGATATTAACAGCTACTTTGCATTTCTCTTATCATCAGATTCAAAGTAAACTTGCAATAAAAGTGCTGTAAATATTTATCAAGGGTTCCAAAGACTGCTACTGATAATTTAGCGGCAAATAATCTATTTTTGATGTTAGACTTAAGCATTACATTTTATATACTAGTGAAGGTTAACAACTACAGACAGATGCAGCTGCAATGGGAAAGTGTTCCGCTGAACAATGAAATAGTCGTTTCAGTATTCTGTGTCAAATGCCTCTTCTAATTAGCTACATTAAGACTGTAAGCAAAAAGCACCGACTAATCCTTCAACTGTCAAGTATAATAAGGAACTAGTGGAACACAGAACTACAGTATGTAGGCAGGGAGGCAGCAGCAAGAAGAAACACATACTTTAAAAATGTGAGTGATAGTAAGTAGTGCTGTGGTAGATTAGATGAGAATAGAGTATCAGGGTATTTATTAGCAAATTTCCTTTCAGAGACCAAAAGATCAACCCTCAGCTTGGTAATGCTGAGTTACAGAAAAAGTAAAGACACCTTTCCCCCTGTCTGATCCTGGGGACTCAAGTTAGTGCAGAAGAACTACTCTAAATTACACCAGGTAACAATAGCCCTTGGAGCCACTGCACCAGCAAGGGGATTAGATGGAACGCAGCGTACTGCCTTCACCTCCATCCTGTACCAATACCTCCCCTTCAACAGGAAGTGGGGTAGCTAGCAGTGTAAGCCTTGTTAATGCCACCAGAGGATTTCCCTACATTAGTGAAATCCACAGCTGTCCATAGGTGCTGGACAGCTGTGGATTTCTGTAATGGAAATTTCTATTCCATTAGGTGCTGGACAGCTGTGGATTTCTATAATGGAAACCACTTCAAGCCAGAGGGTGCAGCAGTACCTCTGGCTTGAAGTGGTTTCCATTATATACAGGATTTACAGTTTGGTTCAATGATTCTCAGCACCCCCCACTACAAAAATTGTTCCAGAACCTCTGTAGCTGTCTTGTTTATGGCAGCATTCTGGCTGCTATGCATTACCTGAGCAGGGTAAAGGAGCTGAAAGCTGGGTTAAGAAACTGGTAAAAAATGCTGATGAATATAATTCCACTTTAATAATTAGCCCTTAATTAGAACATACCCTAAAAGTCAGGAATGGCATAAAGAAATATTTAAGAAATTAGGCTCTAAAACTCATTTTGGATTATCCAAAAAGTTGTATCTTAAAATTGCCAAGTTTACACCAACTCTTAAGAAAACCACATCCAAATATTTCTTAGAAAAGAAGGTTTTATTTATGTTACAATTTACACTCAAAACCAAATACATGTTAAAAGCCAGTTGTCATGTTACCTTTCATCAGAAAGTTAGCTACTCCAACATTTTGCCAATGCAAATCTCTGCTTCTCTGCTGTCTGTCCACAGCTTCTTTCATTGTTGGATGATCATGCATTACAAAAATGGAGTAGAATAAAATACTGCATTAGTGCATCAACAGTTACAGAAAAAGTTCAGTTCAATTTGAAGGGTAGTTCCTGGAAGCTTGAAATATTGTCATACTGGTCTCAATAGGTCTTTGTCTGGCCATGCTGGAAGAAAGACTGGAGGCAATGACTGTGATTTAATTAGGCTGCAACTTTATTTACCTAAAATATCTGGGTGTACCCAGCAATAACTTGTACAATGCAGGCCATTATTATCCTTAATTGTTTGCACCTGTTGGTGTGGGGGGAGGTGGCATCAGCCCTCTCCCTTTCCAAGCTGTTCCAAGCCAGCCCAGTGCTGGGACCTTGCCACTCTCTCCTTGTATAAGGATTAAGAGGGAAGGTAGGGTTGGCTTCCCATGGTACCAGACATTAGAAGTCCCAAACCTCCCTTCCCCAACTTCCTCAAGGGATGCTGGAATGAGACTCTGCAGCTGCACCTGTTCTGTACTCCTGACACCCTAATTCATCAGCTAGACTGCCTGCCGTACGGCCCTTCCTGATTGGTTGAGAAAGCCAGCAGGCCAGTTCTTAAGCCCAGCTGCAGCAGTAGCTCATTGTCTGCTCAATGCTCATGCCAATGGATTCTATACCTCCCTGTGCTCATCTTTACAAGCCTTGCTCCTGCTTTACTCCTCCATAGCTTCAGTCCATATCTTGCCTTGCACCCAGCCTGACTCCTGCCTCAGAACCAGCCTTGATCCTGCCTCCCCTGACTCCTCGTAATCCAGTTCCAACCCTCAGCTCTGACTCTGACTCTGTCTCACCGTGGTGTCTGGCACTCGGATTCTGAACATGAGGCCTTATTCCCACTCCGAACCAGTTCACTGACCACTAAATCCCCTGCCAGTCCATTTTTATCCAATCGACATGTCCCTTCTGTAACGAGTACCTGCACTACACATCTGCCATGGTTTTCATTTTAACCTAATCTCCCTGCCCATCCCACTGAGTGCTTGAACCACTGTGCAAGTACAAGAGGCAAAAAAACCCATCCTGCCTCTCCCAGTCACTGTGAGGAAAAAATTCCTTCCCAGCCCCCAAGGAAAATGTGCAACTGTGTAATGCCCACAGCAGATCATGAAGAAACCAGTTCTACTCTGATTACATGGGGTGGAGCAGGGGTGTGTGTGTTACCAGCCCAATCACAGTGAGACAGGGCTTCTCTAAAACTACTCAGGGTATAAATACACCCCCTTCCAGTTACCTGTAAGGTCAGTGCCTTTCCTTTCCCTGCCCCACATCCATCCCCCGGCCTCCTGGTCTGGCCACTTCCTGTTCCTTCTTGCCCTCTCCAAGGAAACTTTCCCCTCCTTTCCATTCTGCCACTAGTTGCAGAGGGAACCCTTGTTGTCAACAATTTTCAGCTAATTCTAATATAAATGAAGATAAATGTGAGTAACACATGACGATAAACTTTGCAAACTTTGCAAATTAGGCCATTTTCACAAAGCCTAGATATGAATTTAAATGTAGAACTTTAGATGCTCAAGAATAAAAGTTGGGGCCACAGATGTGATATACCACCTCAACATTAATAATCATTTTGCTATTCTAACCCTATAATCCCTTCCTGTATATCAATTTTTATCATATATGGACCACAACAACATAACATAGAAACATATCTTTGTTCTACCTAAAAAGTAGATATCCATACCCATAAAGTACTGATTCATTTATGCCAATGGAAGAAAGAGTCTTCCATGATATATATGCCCAATACACACTGCAGTTAGTTGCTTAAACAGAGCAGCTGGAACGAATAATTCTTTTAGACAAGTTTGTGTTCTATTTTTTCTTATCCTGAAGGACAACAGAAGATGTAACTTTGCAATTTCATTAAATATGGCACATGTTGCTACAAGCTATGCTCTTGCAAGTACTATATTTATGCCAAGTATGAACAAGAGTAGAGTAATTAGGGCTTACTTTTTACATGGGGCATGTCAGGCAGCAGACGAGTTTCACAAAGGGACTGAGAGCAAGAAATGTTGAAAAAAAGAAAAGGAAAACATGGGCCAGAGGCTTTACAGCTCACAGTTGGCTAAACTGAAACTGGGAAGTCTTTTAATGACACTGGGGTAGATATGTCAAGTAAAACGAGGTTACAGTTTCAGGCCATGCTGCCAAACCTGGCAACGTTTTCATGTTGCTGCAAGGCCACTACTCCAAGGCTTGATAAGAGAAGTCTTCTTCCAAAAATCTGTGTCTGGGCCCCTTGGGTGATAGTTTCTTTTGCGGAATGAATCAGACTCTAAGTCCCATGTGAGCAGGGACATGAGGGTCTGGAAGCTCATTAGCCTGGTGGAGTTGCTATCTAAAAGTGCTTTACATCTTTCATTCTACAGCGCTTATGACGCTGTTGACAAAAGACATGGGAAAAGAAAGAAAACACAAATGAGCACATTTTGATAGTATACAATTTCGAAAAGTGCCTAAATAATTCAGGCCTGATCTACTCACAGTTTTTGTACCAGTGTATCTATTTCAGTTAGTGGGGTGATTTTTACCAGAATACTTACACGGCTACACCCCTACTGTGGATGCAGTTATACTGGTATCAAAGTACCTTATATTGGTATAACTTCTTCCCTTTCCCATAAAGGAATAAGCTATATTGCTATAAGTACCTAAGCATCTTTATACTGGTATAACCAGCTTTAACTATACTGATATAGTTGAAGCGATACAGCCTATATGTGTAGACAAGGTGTCAGGAGCCTAAGTCCCATTGAAATCATTTAAGTGATTTAGGAGCCTACAGCCCATTGACTAAGTTACTTAAGTGCTTTTGAAAAGGTTACCCATTATTCTTTTAAAGCTATATTTACCATCATATGTGGAAATTGTAAAATCTCAGAGTATTGAACCATAATCAAATTAAATCAAAGCAATTTGTACCATTCTTTTAATACAGTTCAAAGCCTTAAGATAACAAAATTGGAGGATAAGCTCAGTTGCCTTGAATCAGTGCATTGGACTGCAATGTGAGGAATCTGGGTTCAAGTTCTAGTCTTAGGTTGTGATTTTTAAAAATGAATTGCCCACAGTACAGTTAGGTTCCTAATTCCTTATTTAGTCACTTAAATAAAATGGCCTCACTTTCTAAAGTGCTACCCATGCAGCAGCTCCCATTAGGGTGAGGTCTATTCTCTTCTATTATTGTACTGAGGTCAGTAGGAATCTGTTAGGTGCCCTGTGCTTTTGAAATTCTGGTCTCCTCTTTAGGTGCCCAAATATGGACGTAGGAGTAAAACTACAGACCTCCATTTTTGAAAATGTCAGACTCAATGTCTTCCTCTCCAAGTTGTTAGAAGGTGGGAGTTTTGTTGCAAAATGTTTTTAAACAAAATACAACTATTTAGCATTTGTTCAAGTGTCTAACACAGTGATCTTCTGAATTTAATTAATACAGTAGTCTATTACCTCTAAAGACCAGGGTTGAAAAGAATCATGCATGTCACAAGTGAAAGTAAACTACTGACACTGCTACAAAGCAAGAAGGAAATGGTGAACAATAGTTACAAAAGGGTATTGGGTGCTAGACCTTCTGGATTCCACTACCAGTTCTGACACCAACTCAAGTTTTTTTTTCCTTGAGCAAGTCAATTGACCTTTCTGTTTCATCATCGTCATCTTCCAGTTCCTTCATCTACACAATGGAGATAATATCATCTGTCATGGCTGATGGGATGTTCTGATGGGAGGTTAACTTAATAATTTAATTAATATTATTTACTCAATCCTCACCTGCCTCTCCAACTACTGCTATCTCTTCCTTCATCTCTAAATTCATCCAAGAGGTTATTTACAATAATTGACTCAATTTTTCCTCATGATACTCCATACTGGATCCTCTACTGTATGGCTTATGACCTCTCTGCTCCCTCAAAATTGCTACCAGTAAGCATGATGGTCTTTGCTCTTGAGAAGCATTGCCTAGTGGTTGGGGCTTAGGTCCTTCAACATACAGAGAGGAGTTTTCATTAGGGAAGTCCAGGCCCTCCCATTCCACTAGACTCCAGACCAAGAACCTGTGAGGGCAACACAAGTGTCTTCCACCCAAGTGCACAATAAGGCTGCCTTACCTAGGTCACTTCCTACCACCCCTATATTATCCATAGTTCACAATCTCTCACAGGACAGGATGAAGCAGGTAAGCTCACCACTTGGCACCTCTTCACAGCCAGACATGGCATGGTAGCTCTCTCCCCCTTTTGGTGCAGTGGCTGCCTCCTCTCATGCCTTGGCCCTCCGGTCAGGTCACTTCCAAGTCTCCTGTTCAGGGGTAGTCCATAAACAAAACACAGGGAATCATCACAAATAAGCTGAGTTAGTATGTGAGAGGGGAAATGCCTCCCTCTCAGAGTCTATCAGAAACAGGTCCTCCCTTACCTCAGGGAGGAACCGTCAAGCAATTGTGGATGGAAGAGATCCTGCCTTCCCTCAGCCATTTCCCTTGGAGCTATCATAATTAGGGGCGGCGGAGGGAAGAGTTCAGCCCCTAGTGGGTCGGGACTGTGGAACTCAAAGGCCGCTCCCTGGGAGTCAGCCTCCGGGAAAGGGAAGGAGACAGCTCCAGGGGCGGCAATAACAGCATGGGAGGTGGAGGGGGCAGGGCTGGGGTCAGGAGCAGGGGTAGGGGTAGGGACAGAGATGGGACCCTGGGCCGCAAGAGCTGGCCTCTCAGTGGGTGGCTCCTCACGGCCAGGCACGGGGGTTTGAGGGGCAGGGAGGGGGTCCCCAGTGACACCGGGCTCGGGCTCAACGGCAGGTAAAGCAGCCTCAGCGCAGAGAGATGCAGAGCCCTCGGGGGGGCCCCCGCCCGGGAGGGAGCTCGGTTGCCCCGCACCACCGAGGGACACCCCTGGTAGCCCTTCTCCCGGCCACGAGGCACCGGCCATTGCCTCAACAGGCTCGGCGGCCAGCAGCAGGGTGCCGTCCGCAGCCGGGCAAGTCGAGGGGCCCAGGGGACCCTCGGAGGCGGGAGCGGACGCAACAGGAGGGACGGTGGAGCATGGGGAAGGGGAAGCTAGGGTGAGGTCAGCTAGGTCGAGGCCCATTAGCAGAGGGTCATCCTCCCCCGGGGTGACCGGGGTCAGACCCAGGGCCTCGATCTCTGCGAAGATGGAGGGGAGCTGCAAGGTAAAAGTCCTTTCTCTTCCCTAGTTTGCCCACTGGTAAGCTGTTCTGCTCCCTTTTTAACTCCTCCTCCAGCCTGTGCATCTCTTGCAGGTGTGGTGGGGCAGGGCTGGCTAAGCCTAGAGCAGCTCATTAGCCCCTTGTTTCTCTGTGTGTGGTTTGTATACTCCATTACACTAATGTTACAAATGACCTTTTATTAACTAAATCGCAGGGCCTACATTCCATCTAATTCTACTCAGTCTCTGAACATACTTCTGGAGATCTTGGCCTCCCTCAGCCTTCAGGATTCTCCCCTCTCCTGGTTCTCCTCTTACCGCTCCAACTTCTTCAGCATCTCTTTAGGTGTGTTCCTCTCCTCCCAACTCCCATTCTACAGTGTATCCCCATAGATCTCTGTATTTTGCTCCATTTCCTTCTTTACGTTCTCTTTCTGGATGACCATCTTTACACCAATAGTTCACAGATGAGTCTCTCTATTCCTAACTTGTCTCCTTCCATCCAGTCCAGCATTTCAGCCTCTCTCTCTGTCATCTCCTCCTGGATGTCTAGCTATGAGCTTAAACTTAATATGGCCAAAACAGTACTCCTACTCTTTCCTCCTGTACCCCTATTTTCTGTCACTGTTATAAATCTCACCAGTCACTGAAGGCCATCAGAGGTGGGTAATCTTCAAGTTTCCCTCCCTCCTGCCCCACAAATCAAGTCTGTGTTCAAATCTTGCTACTTCTTTCTCTATAACATTTCCAAGATATATCTTTCTTTTGGTCCAGAAAGTCAGAAGTCTCGTCAAGACCCTCAGCGCCATTCTTGATTACCATAACCTCCTCCTCTTTAGCCTTCCTCATATCTAGTCAATTAATGCTAGCTTGGATGAAAGGCGGAGGCGGTATTAGTTTGAATTTGATTTGTTTACAATATTTTTTAAAATTGCAAATGCTTTGCATGTGTAAATATTGTTTATATTTGATTGTATCCATCTAGGCACACCCTTTGTATGGCACATGTCTTAGAGCCAGATTGCTGTATAGTGACTCACATTGAATAATACCTTTCACCATGTATAGTCCCACCAAACTCAATGAAGCTACACTGTGGATAAGGTCCATGATTAGGAGTATCATAAGGTGGGCTTTAGATTTTAAACTCTTCAGACCAGCACTGCGTCTGTATATATAGATATTTGTGCATCACCTAGCTCAAAAGCACCCCAATCCTGACTGGAGCATCACTAATACAGATAGTAAATCACAGTAATCGTTACAAGAGTACTGTATATATGTAGCTGCTTAAAAGATAAAATGCTGGTAAGTGGTGCTGAAGAATATATTGCATAGTTCCTATATTTTGTAGGATGCATAAAACTTGTCATGGAAAATGTTTTTGTTTGTGCAGTTCTTTACATTAGCTCTTAATAGTAATAAATGTCTGTAAACTGTTTTGAGAGGATGTGACAGAATGCACTGTAGAAATGCAAAGTGTTTATCATTGTTATGTTCTAACTTCCAGAACTTGGAACTGAACTTAGCTTTGGTAGCAAGTGATTTGATTCAAGCCAGGAGCAATGTTGTTTTACTTGCTGTACACACTTTTCTCATGATAACCAGTACTTGGACAAATACTTCAATTTTTCTAGCTTTCAGTGATTCGTTAATGGAAATTCTCTTTTCAGTCAAACATGGTATGAATAATTCTTCACAGTTTGACTAGCTCGGGACAAGTTATCTTCAAAATGATCTTTGGGAAGGACAAGGTGTATTTGTAAGAATATTATAGGTATATATATCTTTGCTGGTTTCAGAAACACTTGTCCCTTCTTCAGCCCGTTTTATATTAATTTATCTCATGGATAGGCTGAGATATCCCAAATGACTTATTTATATATTTAATTAAAACCTCAGCTCCATTGCCTAGATCCAGACATACTGTGAGAGGTGCCTCAAATATTATCTCACATGCCTTGTATGATGACCTTTTTCAGAACTTCAGGCATCTGAGATGGCAGACAAAAGACATCAATCCATATTAGAACCTTTCAACTGAAAGGTTTAAAATTTCAATGGATTCTTGTCCACGATTTTTGTGTGTGACAAATCTGAGAATGTACAGTACATCGCTATCAAAAGAGTTCTTGCCAGTAATATGTATAGATATAAGACCTTAGATCCTTCAGATGTTTTCTCCCTGGCACGGCTTTTGTATATCACACCTGCAAACGATCTAAGATACAACTGTGACCAGTTAGCAAAATGGAGGATTATTTTTCCTTTAATTCAGGAAGCCTTTATTCAACTTTGCAGTGTTTGGGGTGGGGCGGGGGAACCTGGCACAAGCTTGTCCAGTAAAGAATTGGAATGGCAGCATTAGTATGAAAGATCATTTGTACTGATGGGAAGATAATTTAAAGGCACACCAATTGTCTGCCACCTGAGGTCCATTTCCACATGAAGTGGGGCAGGAAGTTCTGGTACAGCCACCTTCATCTGATCATGAAGGGATTCAGAAACCAGGAAAGGCACCATGGGTTTATAACATCACCCTGAGTAGATGAAGACAGGTGGGAGTATTATTGTACTCTGGATGTATAGACACTTCCAGACTATCTAGTGCGCTAATATCATCCTCACTGACTGGAAGAAGGATGTTATTCTGCCTCTGCTCAAAAAAGGGACCAAAACCAGGCGTAGCAGCTACAGAGGTATTACACTATTCCTGGTCCAAGGGAAGGTCTTTGTCTCTGTTACTGTCGCAAATTAGGGATGTATTTTTGTGGCTGGGATGGTCAGTGCAATTCAGACCTGGTCATTTCACCAGTGACCAGATCTTTAATTTGAGACAGATTTTTTTTTTGAGACAATGACTGAATTTAATAAGCCATGGACAACCCTTTTTATAGACTTCTGTCAGGGCTCTGATTAGTGCCTCAAGCAAACTTGTGGCATCTGATTAGGTGACTCGACAGCCTTGGGATGATAATGTCATAGATAGAAGTGCTCCAGAATGGAACAGAAAGCTGTGTTTAAATTAATGGTAGATACGTGGCATGGTTTCCTGTTTCCAAGGGAGGTGACACAGCTGCATTCTGGTGCCATTGTTGTTCAATATTGGCATTCATTGGCCAGTGGATAAGCTTGAAGAGGCAGCTGTTGGTGGTATCAAGCTGAACACTGATCTGGTCAGGCAAGACGCAGTGCACATTGGTCTGATTATTAATCTGACCAAAACTAAGTCCCTGGCCATTGCCATCTAGGAGCCTCTAACATCATATTACAGCCCACTCAGTATTAACCTGTCTGGATGGAATATTGAGCAGATGACAACTGTCAAACACTTGGATGTTTGAAAGAGGTGGACGCTTGTTTAGCAGCAGCCATCCCCATGTTATAGGTCATTCAGTGGCCTCTATGGAGATGTTGGGATATCAAGCTTACTATAAACCTGCACACATAGAGATCTACAGTTATACCAACTCTACTGTATGGCAGTGAAATGCGGGCACTGAGGCAGCTGAAGAGTGACAGATTGATGTTTTCAATTCTCATCTTTGTCAGTTGCTCCATATTAAGTGGCAGGACAAGATCAGCAGTTCAGGTATTCATAGCTGAACCAACAACCACCCATCCATCAATACTGGTTTGGTTTCAGTGGCTTTCTTGGTATGGAACATATTATTAGGATGGAAGAGCAACATATAATGATGCTCATTTACCGAGTAATGTTCCTATACATTTGGCAATCACATGATCACCAAAAGATTCAGTGATGTTTATAAACTGAACATCAAGTCAGAATGTCTTAGAAGCCTATCTACAGATCGATCCAGATGATGTTCAAGGAGGCCATGTCCCTTTGGGTCTTACCTTCATGATTCTTCTTTTAAATAGGCTTTACTTACTGCATTTTGTAAATCTAATTTTGCAGGCCTTAGAATATGTTTATCCTTTTGACCATGGGCTACAGTTACTTTTTTTCTAGTTTATTTTGAACAATATGAGAGTCCTTCTTGATTCTTTTTTCTGAATCAAACAAATGGGTTTTTGAAAGTGTTTGACTGAGCTGTTACACTCTGAAAGAGATCCAAATGTTGGGAGTGATCACTTCCACTGCACATTTCTGGTATGTATTAAAAATTGACATACCTCCCCCACCAGATTGCTCCATCACCGAGTAAAGTAGCAGCCATTAAGAATTCTTATTCTACAGGAATTTTTCTCTGAAATGTTTTGTTTATGATAGAGTTAGAGCTGGTAGAAAAATGGGAAACCTTGTCACAATTTTTTGTTTTGTTGTGAAATACCCATCCAGTTCACTGAATTTCAAAATTTTGTCTTTTGTTGTTGAAAAATTGTAATTTTGATCAGCTCTAGGTAGAGTATCATAATTTCTTAATTTTCTCCAGTATCAAGGGCCAATTCTGTTTGCAATAACACACACACAAAATGTTCAATTACATGAGCACAGTCAGGGGTGCTGGAACAATTTTTATAGTGTGGGTGCTGAGAGCCATAGAACCAAACTATAAACCCTGTATCTAATGGAAACTACTTCAAGCCAGGGGGTGCTGCAGCACCGCCCCCCCAACCCATAGTTCCAGCACCTATGATCACAGTAAATCTGTCTCTCCCCCTTTTTTCCTGAAAACATGCTTGAAACATCCAGTCTACTGAATATGCCTGTCCCTGATGCTAGTCCTAAAGAAACAGTTGGCAATTTCATAAATGAAATAGGTTTCAATTAACAAAATAATGGATGAAATGCTGTTTTAAATCTGATGCTCTCGCTCTGCCAGACACTAGTTGTTAGCTATTTTCTTCTGTCAGAAATAGAAGCAGGCTAAAAACTGGCTGATGCAGCTTCAATATGTAAGGCTCGTTCATTTCCCTTGCCCCCAATTCAGCTGGGGTGGGAGAGATACAATTGCTTCATTTTTAAATACTCACTTCCCTTATTGTTAGTGGTAATCAGGTTGGAGGAAAGGGCAGCTGCATAGCTAGATTTCTCTCTCTCTCTCTTTCAAGACATTCATTCTCCTGTTTCAGCAGAAGCAATCACTGGAGGGGGCACAGCTTCCTAAAGATCTGTTCCTGTGAGTTCTTGTGCTCAGCATCTCATCAGATTTAACTTTTCAGTTTAATACTAATTATTTTGCTTTATTTGTATTACTGTAGCAGCTGCAACTGAACTTAGGGACCCATTGTATTAGGCACTGTTCAAACAAATTGTAAGTGACAATACCTACCCAAAAGAGCTTACAATCTAAATAGAAAAGTCAAAGGGTGAAAGGAAGAAAGTGTTGTTTAGAGAAACTGAGGCTTATAGACTTTAAGGCCAGAAGGGACCACCATGAGGCATAGAGGGAGATTAAGAAACTTGCCCAGAATCACCTAGGAAGTATGTAGCAAATCCAGGAATTCAACTCAGATTTTCTGTGTCCCAGTCCAGTATCTTAATCCCATGACCATCTTTCCTCTTTAATTTTAAATTGTTCTCCATCCCCTTTATCAACAGAAAGACACTGCAGCACATCAGCAATTTTTGAAGCCGCTCCAGCAGCCTCTCGACTCTGGAGAAACAAGGATAAAGTAATTTTATTAACATTTTAAAGGATTTTAAGTTAACACATTTCTTCTGTTTTTATTATGATGTTAAATATGTATGAAGTGACATAGCTATACAAGTACTTAGATAACTTATCTATATAGCTTTGGCACAAATTACAAATTATTTAGCGTCTTGTAATGTTTTACACATTGAAATAATGTCAAGCAAATGAACTAGAGTTACATTACTTAAATCAGGTAAAGCTCACTCCAGTTTTTGTCTATCAGTTGCCTCAGCTTCTTTTATTATTTTAACAAACATCTCCTCTTGTTGGGGAATAGGGAATGTCATGGCTTCCTCAAATGACTTGACAATATAGGTATGACTTTTATTTCAGATATAATCTGAGTTCAAAACTACCACTGGTATTCACAAAACATAGCTACTCTCTTTAGTTTCAGGGAAGCATGGTCTTCTCTCAAGTACTATTGGTCTGTAATCTGTGTATTCCAACATGGGAGCTCCAAGAGTCAATACTTTGTGAGAACTTGATAGTGCTTAAGATTTTGTTTTTTCTTTCTATATCTGAACACATAATGTAGATTGTTTCTGGCTAGTAGAAGTAGCTTTTCCTGCAGTTCAAAGGAAAGCTGATGCTGCTGAAAAATGAAGAGTTAGTAAATTGCTTTGTGATGTCTCAAAAACCCTTTCAATATATTCTTCAATGTTCTCTGGGAGCAGGCACAAGTTCGTAATTCTCATTTTATTCTTTAGAATGTTCAACTTTTCAAAGCATTATTTTCAACCATCAAACTAGAAGAAATTATCTTCTTACCCTGAAGTCATGGTCTCAAGATCTGTGACATGAGACTCCTAGTAATTTAGAAGAAATATTTTCTACATTACCTTCAGTATTATTGGGAGAAAGGCCTTTAGCCCCTCTAATGGTTCTCTCTGACACAATTATTTAGACAGTAATAACAGTCACTGGTCCGAGTCAAAATTTAACCCTTTGTTTCGGATTGGCAAAATATAATACATAGAGTACAATTAAGAAGAACATCTGTCTTATTTTTCCCCAATCTTCCTTTGATTCTCTCTCTAAATTCCACAATAAAATTTGAATTGACCTCTTTAAAAAGTGATTGTTTGCTTGAATTATTCTTTTTTGAGTTAGTAAATATATCACCTATATTTTGTAGTTAATAATATGTGCTTATTGCCAACTAGACTAACACTTGGCATTTATTTTTTCCCTTTAAAAAGGAGGAAAAAGGAACTTTTTTAATGCATTTTTTTCCTGGAACATGGAAGTGTGCATTTCCACAATATGGGCATGATGTCAAAATGTAGTGACAGTGTGCATGCATCCAAGAAAAGAAGCCTACAAGCAGTGAGAGGGGAAAAAAAGAATCTACATAAAATCTTTTTGTTGTTGTTTTCGCTTTTGTAACACAGATTTATTTCACTTCAATGATCTGCTTCACTGACTAAATAAAAGCTCTCCAAAAGTTACTGAGAAGCCATCTTGACTATGATCACAAAACAAAATTGTCAGAAATACTGCTGCCATTTATAGCTTATATAGACATTTTCATATTCAGAGTGCTTGACAGATATTAAATTAATTGCACTGTATTGTAATTCTAATTGTCACAGATTCAGAATGTTGTGATGCATATCTACTGACAAAGATACGTGTCTACAGCATCTTTTTGTCACAGGAATAGAGTTAAGATTCAATTTGTCATTTTAGCTAGAGACTAGTTTTGTCAAGAATGTTGTGCCACTTTTCAAAAAGTGAAACAAACACCTATGTGCTAACAATTGTGTTGGCTCACTTCCACTAAGAACCCACTCCTGTAAACCACCAAGCAAGAGGTGAAAGAGATGGAAGGTTAGCTAGCTCCTTATCGAACAGCTTTTATGAAGCACCAGGAGTGGAGCTCAGCATTGTACAAGACATAAAGGAAAATAAGAAGCCTGCAGTCAGCAGGTTGAACTCTGAAACCCTGACTCACACTGCTAAGCACTTATTCATAGAGGTAGAACCACACCCTTGAATGAGGAAGGATGGTCCAATGATTATGGTGTCAGTCAGAGACTCAGGTTCAATGCCCTGCTTTGCCACAGAGTTTGTCTCTTAATCTCTCTACAATTCAGGTCTCATTTGGAAAAAAATTGCAATAATAGTATTTCCCTACATCACTCATGTGTAGTGAGGATAAATACAATTAAAGATTATGAAGGAATCAGCTACAATGGGGAAGGGTGCCATGTAAATAATGACAGAGAGAATGCTCACCAATGTGTGTCAGGTGTTTTACAGTCTGGCTATCTGATATGAGCCAGATAAACAAGCAAACGAAGATAATTGGAAACAAGTTATTAACAAGGCAGAGGTGATTATTCCACAATATGTCATTTTAAACTCTTGCTTACAAGCTTCTGGACTCAAATTATATACCCAATGACAGCATGTTTATATATGTACTTAGGTCTAGAGTCTGCTGCCCTTATTCATGAATAGCTTGATTAAAATGAATAGGTCTACTTATGGAATAAAGTGCTATTCAGGTGTACTAATTCGTGATTGAAATTTATATACAAGGAGCTTATCATAGATGCTTTTGCTATAGAAGACAAGACTGGATGTAAGGAAACCTAAACAAGGAATATTTTGTATTGACTTTTTTATTTATTTTATATTTCATGATGCTGCTGTTGCTAAAAACATCTTAGATCAGAAAAATAACTCAATAAATACAATTATCATCATGACTTTGATTGTCATGCTCCAAAAAATCTTAAAAGCAATTGGTTCCACTTTCATGTCATATATAGAGACTAGTGCTGAGTAGGCACAATCTTTATTTTCTGATGTGACAAGAATACTGAGTGGCATGGTGAGTTAAAATACCACCTTCCACTACTGCCAACTGAAAACAGCCCATTTGATGATGTCTGTTTAAGAGAGAAATAGGGCAATAGATGCATGCAACAAGGATTCAGTTCACTTTGGCAGTATTTATCCTACAGTGATGTCTATTTTGTTTACCAGTATTGGAGAGGTAATTAACTCTTGGAATCAATGGGAGTTTTGCCATTTTCAGTGGGGCCAGGATTTCAGTCTTATTTACTTGTTCTCTGATCCCCTCTGGCTGCGCCTCCACCTAGGAGCCACAAGGACACATCGTCACTTCCAGGGAACCGCATGGAGCTGGGTAGGGAGCCTGCCAGCCCTGTGCCAACTGGACTTTTAACCGTCCAGTCAGCAGTGCTGACCAGAGCCGCCAGGGTCCCTTTTCAACCTGTTCTGGTGGAAAACCGGGCACCTGGAAATCTTAGTCTTCATACATACTCAGACAAATCAAACACCCCTGTGCAGATATGCATTAGAATTTGTAGGCAACAAACAAAAGGTTTGCACCTGTAAACCACTGGCATAAACAATAGCAAGATGTTTTTTCCTGCTACTAGAATCTTTTTTAAATTGTTCAGAATAGGAAGATTAATATACTCAACTCAGTGGTTTTATTTTTCTTAGGTGATTGTAAAGCTGATGATATGCAACTCTCTTGGCAGCCCGAGGTGATGGCGATGCTATGTGTACAGATCCTGTTAAATGAGAGTACTTTCATCTCCAACCTTCCCTAAGTCATATCCTATCTGTTATTCTCTGTTGCCCTCCATGTATTACAGTGATTATCTCAGTTCTCCCAAAACAATTCATGAATTCACAACTGAGAATTCAATGCTGACATTGACTACACTAATATAACTACACTGGTTTGTTAGCACAGTGATCCTGGACTGAAATTTGAGTAGTTCACTACACCAGAAAATAAACTTTGTACTTTTAAGTTAAGAATAGTCTTGAATTCTGAAATCTTGGCATTCTGCTTGCTATGTAAAATCTCGGTCCCCTTTTACTTTATTCATGGCAACCTATGGCATTGTATTTGGTGGTAAAAAATTGTGATGACAACACTCCATGTAAAATATCTTCCTGTGCTTAATTTAAACAAATAAATAATTAAGAAATTCATGCCACTACTATTTTGACTGTAAAGTTTCAATTAACTAGTTAGCTATTTTATCACTTAAATTGTGGTTGATGGAAAATAAGAGTCAAGGTTCTAAACAGTGTGAATATATTTACATTTGATAAAGAAATGCATAATTTTAGATTTAATTAACAGTCTAAAATCACCTGGTACAATTAACTCAGGAATGGAATAAAACCTTTCAAATACATGTAAGGGATTCTCTCTAAGAACCATGTTTATGTACTATTGCTTTAGTATACCCTCTCTTATTTTTCTAATAGTTAAATATATTCAGAAATGGGCAGTCATGGGAAAATGAATAGAAATCTGAGGCTAAACATTGTAGCAATGCATCTTTTAAAATTCTTATGATAGCTTCAGTGTTTTAGACAATTTTTCATATCACATTCATGTCTCCATTGGAATATTATTTTTCTGATAATTTGACGTTTTATTCTCATTACAGAATTTCATAGAAAACACCTTAGGGTTAGTCAAACTTCTATATATAAGGCATTCACTCTAAATACTACCATTAAGGATTTTTTTCTGACATTTATGCACTATTTCTTCTTATTGGGAATGAATTTGGAACACAAGGAAATATTCCAAAACCTTTGAAGAATGTTTTTTTTCTTGCTTTGCTGACTTCCCAGCCAATGAACAATTGTTAATTTATGTTAGCAATGCAAGGGTGACCTTGTTTTAGTACAGATGAATTCTGAAAGATGAGATCAATTATCTTTCAACATGGATCAACAGCAGTAACCATTTTTGAAACTCAGATTGCAATATACATCTCTTCACTTCACTGTTTTGTGCATTTTAATGTTACTGAAACCCATAATGTATTGGAAAAGCAGTGCAGATGGAAGAAATCTTTGCATTTACATTGTTTTTGCCTTTAAACTAATCAAAAATCTTACCATACTATTACCTTGCTTCTAGATGTGCCCATATAAAACAACAAATGACATTTTTATGGACAATGGCTAAACTAGTTTAGCTATTGCTAACCAAAATAATTAAATGGGGAAAGTTTTCCTACCTCACTTACACATTTGGGGCCAGAACATCAGCTGGTGGTTGACTTCAGTAGATCTGCACAGATTTATATCAATTGAAGATCTGGTCCTTGGTTTCTTGTATTTCTCTGTACCAATGAGGAATGAAGTAAGCTCCAATTACATCTGGTACCAATGTCCAATCAAAGATGTGCCCTCCAACTCTTAGCTTTGCCAGCCCATCCTTCAGTTCCCAAAAGCTCCAGTTTCTCCAGTTCTAGAAAAGTCTTTTAATGTTATTGGTGTGAACCAGGCTTAGTGCTGAACCATGTAGAAAAAAAGAAAGACACCTCAAACACTGTCCTAGCAGATGCTTTTTTTTTAAGCTAGCGGGATAGTGATGGTGTTGTGTGTAGAGAATATGATTCTTTATTTCACTTGGATAAATTTTCAGGGAGGAAATACGGTGGAGAATTGACATAGCTTTAATTTAGTTACAGGGGTTTTTGGTTTTGATTTTTCATATTTTTAAATTGAGGTAGAGGAGACAGGGTGAGGAATGGCAAGAATGGGGTAATCAGAGTAAAGGAGCAGAAAGGGAAGACGAAGAAAAAGGATGGTCACAGCTCAATTACTGTCCAACTATCATCCACAGACAGGATTTTGTAGACATCACAATAGCCCAGGGATGACTCAGGGAATGTCTACATTTGAGCTGGGAGGTGTAATTCCCTGTGCTAGCGCTGCTCAAGCCAGCATACTGACAATAGCAGTGTGGCAGGGGTAGCACAGGGAGCAGCTAAGGCTAGCTGCCTGAGTACATACCCGTCGAGACCCCTGGCTACGCACTTGGGAAGCTAGCTTGAGCAACTGCCTGTGCTACCCTGGATACTATTTTTAGTGCACTAATTTGAGCAGAGCTAGTGCATGTATGTCTACATGAGTTGGAAACCACACCTCCCAGCTCAAATGTAGACGTACCCTCAGAGTGAAGGGGCCAGCAGTAGGCACTCAGACACTCCTATACTATGTGCAGTCCCCAGCAAACAAATTCTTTGGCAAGGCTGGGAAGTAGATTAGCAAAGAAATTCCCTAGCATTGAATTTGGAGTCTCTTACACCCATTTCCTCCCCCAACAAATGTATCACCTCTCTGGTCTACAGTGTTATATGTGCATTGGTTAGGGACTGGACTTCTGTCTTCAGCTCATTTTGGAAATTAGCATGCTTTCAGAGATGTGATGGTTTACCCCATTAGAGCTGCTAAAATATTCACGAAGCACTCACTATTTCTGTCTTTAGGATCATCAGAAGTTATTATGCAAAAGTCTAAGGGACTGATCCTGTTGCCTTCAGTGGAGTAATCAAGTATATTGATATAAATCATATCATAATCAGACTCTAAACATGAGTTTTGAGAAAACCAAGAAACCTTACAAGACAAGATGCTGTATTTGAGAACATTTTTAATAAATAATGTGACAAAAATTACTTTTCTGATTATTGGATCCTCAGTATGCAAAATTATGGCTAAAATATGAGGTTTCTTACATGAGCATAATGAAAACATCAATCACATAGATTGTTCCCTTAGTACTGCACATCCTTTCTATGTAACCATTTTTTAAAAAATTAACTAAATGAAAAATTTCAGTCCTCAGTTAACACCAAAACACTCTTTTTTTCTTCCATTGGGGCTAGTCCTGATAGCTGTCCATAAACAAACACACAATTTTCCATTAGCACCAATGACAAAGAAATCATATAATTACAGAAAAGATAATAAAATCTACAGAGAGAGGACATCATTTGGCAAAATTCAACACAACTAATGCCTCTATTTCAGCTTTTATGAAAATCCACTGTTGAGATAGGCCACAGTAAACTTGAGAATGTTCCACAAGTCCAGGAAAAGTGAGAACTGTTCTGTTTATGGCCCACGTGTAAGTATGTTACTTTACCATCTGTCATCATTCAAATATTCCAAATACAAACATAAAGCATTAACAAAAAGATGAAAACAAGTCCCAAACAAATGCTTTTTAACATTTTTCAATAAGACAAAAAAGGTTAATAGTTACAATGGTTTACAAATAAAGTTTAGTGATTGTGCTTTTAAAACCAAAAAAAAAAAAAAGCAGTGCATTACAAAACAAAACAAACCCCAAGATCAAACAAAACATCTTAAATGGCACTTCTTTAAGGTGAATTGATACTACAAGTAGAGGTCTGAGATTTGGGCCAGTCGCAATAACGATGTCCTTACCCAATTATTATTAAAAATGTCCATTATTTTCCTTGCTTATTTTTATGCATCATTTAAATTGAAAATTAGAACAAGTTTCTAATAGGCTTATTCATGCCATGACTAGACCACCAGAGTTTCTACTGGCTTGGCTCCTGCCTATCCCAAAGGACATTTTCAATAAGAATGTACTTGAATGATGAAAATGGGGAAGACAAATTAAAGTACCACAGGGGCTTTAAAATGAGTATATATTTACAATATGAGCTACCCCGCCCCAAATTGCTTCTAGTTGCATTTTACAAAGTAATTCTTTTGCTGCTGCAAAGGGTAATTGAGAAACTGGCAGGAAATAAAAGGAACAGTCTATTTTGAAAATGCAAGTTACCCTTTGCACTAACTGCAGGCTAGAGTAAAGCCACTACATTAGAAGAACCCTTTGCATAAATTTCACTTTATGCAACTTAGTATTTTTAATCAATGCTATATTACATGGAAGATTATCAACTGGCTCGGTGCTGTATCAACTGGCTTGGTGCCGCCTGCAGGGTGAAAACTAGGAATCCCAGGTTTTGGCACCCTCTTCTGTCCAAATCCTGAAGTGCCAGTTGGCATCCACACAAGGAAGAGCAGATTACCTGCCTTTTGGGCAGAAAGAAGGTGATACACTTAGCGTTATGCAATAGTCAGGGGCTGTTCATAATGAAAAGGGGTTAAAAAGAAATAGTAAAATAAAGACTAGCGTTCTGATGGCATGAATAAAAATGAAAGTTTGTACACTCTGATTGCACTGAACATTATTTCTGGCGTCAAACATCATCAGACTCGAGGCATCTTAAGTGATATTTTTCTGATTAGATTTCAAAGCATGTTACAGTACATCTCTTGTCCTCTTCAGCTTTCGGTTTCCTGTAAGAAATCAAAAAAATGGCTAGGAGTTAGCTTCATTTTATTGTTTAAAGTATTTTCATTCTAGCCTTAGAGATTTTTACTCACAAACAACATATAACCATACTATTATGCATGAATTTTAAGACAAAGGCTGAATTTGGTTGACACTAGAGGAAGACAACAAAATACACATAATAAGTCTTTAAATATCTATTCAGTCTAATGTAGCACCACAGACTCTAAGATATATCATGAGAGGGTAGAGTTAAGGTTGTTTTGGGTGCCCTAACTCTGTATTTCTATATCTGAACATGTTTGTAATATTTTAAATTTAATCTTTATTTTGAATTTCCTGTGCTTATAATGCTTGGTTTTGTGAATAACCACAACATCCTTATATGTATTCTCAACCATATCTCTAATTTAACATAGCTTTTGTTTAGGAATAACAAACAACAACAACAATGTATAGAGAAGAGCAACAAAAATGATTAAGGGTATGGAACAGCTTCCAAATGAAGAGAGATTAAAAAGACTGGGACTGTTCAGCTTTGAAAAGAGACAACAAAGGGGGAGCATGGTAGAGGTCTATACAATCATGAATGGTGTGAAGAAACTAAGTGTTATTTTTTACCCCTTCACATAACGTAAGAACCAGGGGTCATCCAATGAAATGAATAGGCAGCACATTTAAAACAAACAAAAAGAAGTACTTCTTCACACAACATACAGCCAGTCTGTGGAACTCATTGCTGGGGATGTTGTGAAGGCCATAACTATAACTGGGTTAAAAAAAGAACTAGATAAGTTCATGGAGGATAGGTCCATCAATGGCTATTAGTCAAGATAGTCAGGGAGGCAACCCCATGACCCGGGTGTCCCTGAGCCTCCTACTGCCAGTTGCTGCGACTTGACAACAGGGGATGGATCACTTGATGTTCATTCCCTCTGAAGCATCTGGCATTGACAGAAGACAGGATACTGGGTTAGATGAACCATTGGTCTGACCAGTATGGCCATTCTTATGTGCTTATGTTTAATGAACAATTAAAATAACTAAAATAATTTTCCTAGGTTAAATATTTCCACTTTTGAAACATGCTTTCCCCTTGCTATCTATCTAGGTCCGCAAATCATTTGCCAGTGACAAGGGTCTATCCTATGCATTACAATTAGTGCCATTGCAGTTACCTCTAATTCTTCTTCTTCTTCTCCTTGTTCATATGCTCCCAGTATTTGCATTTCTGCAGCATTTCTTCGGCCTATATTGGTTTGATCTGCCCTTTGTCTACCTCCCGATCCTCTTGATGACATAGAGCTGGAGGAACTGGGATCTCTTGGATTATTTGATGTTGGAAACGTAGGCCTACAATATGGTAAGATGTCCTCTGTGTAATGAAATATATACGTTGTTATATACATTTATATGTGCTGATATAATGTGCATCTGCAAAGTCTGCATACATACTTGATGTGTGCAATTTTCAAATGGCCACTCAGAGATTTAGAGTGATGGCTGATAGCACTATGAACTGCTTCACAATTGTTTCCGTAACCGAGTAAAAATGTTATTGAAGAAAAGGTAATAGTGAGGTTAGAAATATGGAAATGAAGAGAAAGAAGCAACTGAAAGAATGATCCATAATTCATGTCCACTTATGACATAAAACTTATGATCCCTGCTCTATATTCCAGCAGAAAATGGAGAAATAAAGAAAACCTTTGCAGCATATTTGTCAGGTATGACCTTGGAGGTGGAGGGGACAATTCATCCTTGATCTCTACTGGAGTTGTGGGTGCTCAGCACCTCTGAAAATTAGGCCCAGCATATCTCAAGCTGAACATTCAAAAATGTAGGCACTCAAATTTAGTGGAAACTTTTGTAAATCTGGGCCTATGTCACTTGGCCAGGATCTTACAAACAAACAGTAGCAGACTCAGTAATGCACTTCAGGTCTCCTGTCTCCATATGCACTAGACCATTGTTTCCCAAACAGTGTGTCCTGTCCCACCAGTGGATTGCGGAAAGGCACTAGAGGAGTCTCAATGTCCAGGGTCAGATTAACCCATCATTGGGCCCTGGCCTAGGCAAATATACACTTCTCTTGGCCTGATGAGGACGGGAGGCCACAAGAGTTGGATAGCGGGATTGCCTTGCACTCACCCTGCAGGACTGGGCCTAGCTCCCCGCTCTGGGCATTGTAACCTGATGCACAGGGTTTCACCACAACTCAGGAGGCCAAGCCTGTGACCCCAGGCACTAGGTCACAACGCCTGGAGCAGGGAGTTGATCCCAGCCCCATGAGACAGGAGCCACTGCTATTGGGTGATTGTGGGGCAGACTCTCTCTCCAACCTCTCCTGCTCACACACTGTGTCCTCCCTTCCCCTCTGCTGGGGTGGAGGGTACATCTGTGAATGGTGGCTTGCAAAAAAAGAAAAATTCAGTGAATGGGGTGCCTTAATAAACACTTTGGGAAAAGTTGGGCACAGAAAAACAGACACACCCAAAATCAGCTGACACTTTGGAAAACTTTGGCCTTAAAATTCCTTCTCTCTCATTTTTTATTTTGTTTTGAGATATATGGATGAAAAGCAGTATACCAGAGCTAAGTATTTTTATTAAGTAAATAATAATTAGACTCAGTAATAGATACCGCAAACCTGAATGCTTCCATTCCTTTTATTGTCAGTAAATTGCATTTCCTTACCCAGTCACATGTAGGCTGCCTAATGATTTTAGAGTTCAAGTGCATATCTATAAATCAACACACAGACATCTGCCCTAACATTTTAACTGTTTCTGAAGGTGAGATGTCCCTTAAATATTAACATTGTTTCCAATTTTACTGTCATCAGCAAATTTTGCCACCTGCTCTAAGCCATTAATACATAAATTGAAAAGCAACAGCCCCAGAAACAACCCCTGAAGTAACCCTCTAATGACTTCTCTTTATTGTGACCCACTGCCATTTACAGTGACCTCTTGCTTATGTGCCCATTTAACCAATTTACTGTCCAATTTCTATTCCCCTGTTTTGTATCCAGGCTAGCTAGCCTAAGAAAGAATCAAGCATTCACTTGATACTTTGCCCAAAGCTTTACTGAGGGCCAGACAGCTACTGTCATATGAACTCCCTTTATCAATAGCCTTACTGACCTCCATAAAATGAGAGATTACGTTGGTCTAGCATGATCCATTTTTTGTAACATCATTATGGTTACTATTTGTAACCTGTGCATCTCCAACCCATTCTATTGGTCTAATCTTCATTATAGTGTTCTACTTTTTAAAGGGGACCGAAGCAAGACTAAGTGGTCTTTGAAATCTGGGTTGCACCTTTTTCCTTTATAAATGTGAGGTAAAAATGAGTCAATTTTCAATTCACCAGTACTGTTGCTAAATATCTGGGTTACCTGAGTCTCACTGCACGCCCTTAATAGCCTGGGGTACAGGCAGGAGGAGCTCATACAAGTTACAAATGTCCATAAGGCATTCCAAGAATGTCTCTCCAGGTGTGGCTGCAACATGTAGGGTATGCACATACAGGCCTGTGCATATAAGGACCATACAATAGTGAAAGGAATGTATTATTTTCACAAGATTGAGTTCACAATATTGCCTACTTGATGTACAGCAATGTGACCTGTTTTCACTTTGTAATGCAGTATAATTTAAGGCCTTTCATTTTCAGTTTTATTTATTTTTATCAAAACTTTCCCAATTTTTACAAAAGTCATTATCTGGGGGGTGGGAGGAGAGTGGGGGAGGGGAAAGGTTGGGGTTTTTTGTGTGTCTGTGGGGGGGTTGTTTTATTTTTGTTTTACTGATTTTCTCACCTACATTTTGGAACCACCTGGTTCTCCACTCCAGAAGAAGAGATGGTGGCCCAGTAACCAGGGCCTTCCACCCTCCAACATTAACCCCAGTAATCACCAAGAAAAGTGAAGGGTTTTTTGCATCTATATTCAGCCACCACAGTTATTAAATTGCTTGTGTATGCATGCGTAGCTCCTTGTGTCTCCAGTGCACATCCTCACCAGGAGCACTTGTATTGATCCTACTGTAAGTGTGGGGCATTGTAGGACGAAGGGTGACCAGATGTCCCGATTTGATAGGGACAGTCCTGATTTTTGGGTCTTTTTCTTATATAGGCTCCTATTATTCCCCTGTCCTGTCCTGATTTTTCACCCCTTGTCCTGATTTTTCACATTTGCTGTCTGGTCACCCTAGGAAGACGGCTCCTGATAGACAGTAACAGTCAATGTAAGCAACACAGTATCTACACTGATACTGCATAAACCTAATTACATCAACCGTGACTCTATGTCATGCAGGGAGGTGGTGTTACAACACTGGCATAGAGAGGCACTTATGTCAGCAGGAGCCACATTTAAGTGAAGATACTTCCAAAGATAGTAAGATGCAAGACAAGTTGCGTCAACCTAACCCCATAGTGTAGCATGGGTGCTAGAACAATTTGTATAGTGGGGGTGCTGGGAGCCATTAAACCAAACTGCAAACCCTGTATATGATGGAAACCACTTCAAGTCAGGGGGTGTGGCAGCAACCCTCCAGTTCCAGCACCTATATAGTGTAGACCGGGCCTAACTTCTCAAGCCTGCTGTGAATTTGATCGGGAGATCTGTGGACCAGATCCTCCTGCTTAGCTATGGTATATATTTCATTAAACTCAATGCATGTCAAAATCACCTTGGAGAAGATGAGTTTTTGCTGGTGTGCCTTCTCGCTTTGCTGCTTTGATTCCTCGCAGTTTCCCATCATTTTGCTGTTCCTGCAATTCTCTGCGCTCTCCTGAATTTGTCCGCACATCAGAATGCTGTCTGCCATCTGCCCCTTCCCTCCCTTTGTAGCTTGCTCCTTTTCTTTCCGAGGACCAGTCTGTTCTCGGTTCTATAGAGGCAAGTTTTGGCAACATGACAGGTCGCACCTCCAGCTGTGACTTGGACTGGGCAGTAGGAGATTTAATAGCAGGAGGTGGCACTGGAGGGGGTGGCAGGTCTACAAAGTAAAAAAAAAAAAGACATCAGGCATTAACAAAATTAAGGAATAATATTTTACTTCCACTGTGGTAACTCATTATATTTTTACGTCAATTTCCTCACAAAAGAAAAGCATTCACTTAGAATTAAGGCTGCTCAAGTGTACAGCCAACCCAATCATTAAAACATCAAGAGTTAGACTTTCCCCCTCCAATCACAAGATGAACTTAGAAATCATTATTTAAAAAACAACACATTTATTGTGTTAAAATGTTGCGTTCTGCTTTTTGAGTCTGTAGGAGGAAGTGGCCACCCTGTGATAATTTCCAGTTCTAAATTCAATCCTAAATGTAGCAAAAATGAAGGCTTTCCAACTGGCTGCTCAGAGAGAGGCTTCACCTATTCTTTCCTACCCCTGGGGTGAGAGAGCTCATTCTCATTCCTCTCCTTTGGCTTCTTTATCACCGTCTGCTGTGCCCCTATTTCCCTTAATCCTCGTAGCCCCTGAACTCGTCAGCCTCCCTCTTGCACACCATACGTCTCTCCTTCTCAGTTTTCAGTGCAGCCCCACACATCCCTGTCTTCCCTTCAGTCTCCTTCAACTCCCTCTCTGCATCCTCCTGCTCCACAATCCTCAGCATCCCTCTGAGTCTGCCTTGCTCCCACATCTCCATACAGCTCCTCCTGCCTATCTCTGTATCTCCTCCTTAGTTCTACCCCTTCTCAGTCTCTCTTCTGCTTCTTATCTTCTCCTGTCTCCTCACACTTTTCGATAAGGCTCCCTAACCATAGGACTGCAGCCATTTTCCTTGATGGCAGCTTGGCTTCAATCCTATGGAAAACAGTGAGTGCTGGTGGCCACCCTTAGTAGGGGCTTGTCTACACAAACAATTAGTTCATGGCATGCTGGGGTGTGAGTCTACTTTGCAATAGCCTGTCATGGAGTAACAATTCACATGGATCCTGCTGATGTGCATTAACAATTTGTTAATGAACTTTAATTTAGTCCTCTTTGAAATGAGACCAATCAAAATGCATTAATAAATTGTTAATACACATCAGCAGGGTCCATGTGAACAGTTACTATATAGCAAGATAATTCACACTCCAGCTTGCTGCAAACTAAATGTTTGTGTAGAAAAGCTACAGGGGCTGCCTCACTTTCACATGTGGACACTGTTAACATAGTTGCCAATTTGCCTTATTTCAGCCCTATTCAAAGTCATGGGTGGCCATTTTGAATAAGGGAAAACCTGCAAAATGGAAGACAGCAATAGAGAGCATGTGAAAGTTAAAAAATCAGAATATCGTGAGCAAAGCAAAATAGTGAATAAAGGCAACACTCACCCATCAGAGTCTCCATCTCCCTATCCTACCAACACATTCAAACCCTCATTCACAAACTCACTTTCAGATTAACAATACTATTGCTCTCATATATATTTCACGCATAGCAAAGTATTACAATCACTGCTCTTGAATGTATGCTAGTATAAAATACTACTTACATTCCAAGGGGCTGAACTACATTTTCTGTGGAAATAATAACTGTGAATGTCATGTAATAGCAGACATCTCTCAGAAAAACAGACTAAATTTGCTAAATTATTGACTTCTAAAAGAGACCTTATAGCTTCTGAGGGAGTTCCATGTTGAATTATTGTAATGAATATTGGTAATGTCATTAGATTTTATGAAAACAACACAGGCCAAAATGTTCAGTAGTTGGTGTTTAATAATAGAGTCCAAAGTCCATGTACACCACACACCCCTAAACATTCCGAGCTTCCACAAATCCTACTGATTTTAGTGGGAGCTAGAAGTGCTTGCCACCTCTGAAAATCAGTCTACTTTTATTTTGGTTCCCAATCGTGGATTTAGGAGCCTGACTATCATCACCCAATTTTTAAAAGTTTGGATATGCTCCTTGTGGATATTTATCTTCCTTGTTGAGGTCCATCCAAGAGAAGAGCAGGCTTTTGCTACAGTTGTTCAGGACCTGAAATGTACTCAGTTCTTCAGGAGGGATATGGCTATTATAAGAGAAATGCTGCTGATGGCTACACCCAAAGGGTAATCTATAAGTACTAATTGTTCTGTTATTTTTCAGAATTACAGAATGGCGCATCCAACGTCTAGTAAAGGAAATATATTCAGTCCTAGTCTTTGTGGGCATGCCATATGTCACCTTTTGCAACCTCCTTATGTTGAAATGTTCCCAATTAATATCAATATAAAGATAAGGGTGCAAACAAACCAACTTAGTTTTTAGGTTCAAGACTCTAGGTCGGTTACAGAAAATTTATTTAGTAGAGGACTGCTAGATGATACTTTGAATGATACAATTAAACTTTATTCAAAAGACAAATGATTACTTTAGCAAATAGGCATACAATTATCTCTTACACTACAATTATACATACACTCAAAGATAAAATAGTGTATTAATGGATGGTCAGTCCACGGACAATAGAATGAAGTACAGCCTTATAATTGTGGAAGCTAACTGTACCCTTCTGATGTTAATTAGAATTCTTCTGCAATTTACCAAGGCTACTCCTTTTCTAATCTATTATAATGCTAGTTAACATTAAACTGCACCTTACCATAATTATATTTCCACCCCTTCCTTACTCGTTCTTTACATTACACTTTATTTAAATAAACATCTGCACTAATGTCCTTCCCAGGCTATCAATATAGATAGTATTTTAATCAAACATTCACAATCTTCAAAAACACTCATTAAAAACCTTGCTCAAACCAGTTATAATCAAAATATAACAGCAATATAACCTTGGGTCATGTCTTTGTTAACTTTAATTTTTCCACTTTACTGACTCCAACTTATCTCAGACTTTCTCATATTAGCAACTTCAATTTTCCATACTCCTGGACAATTAGGCTAACTTAGGCCCAAAACCTAATTTCTGCTTATTTCTTAACCTAAACCATCCAATAGGCTACACACAGCCTGTAATATACACAATTAATACATACAAGGAAACATGATGCTAACCTGAAAGACGTGGGTATGTAAAACAGGGTTTGCATTAAAGATGGCTTTCTGTACTATTTCAGTAGGTTGCATTATAGAACCATACGGCTAGAAGGGACCACAATGGTCGTCTAGTCTAACCCCAGGCCAAGATGCAGGGTTTGTTGTTTCTAAACCATCCAAGACAGGTGGCTGTCCAAACTCCTTTGAAAACCTCCTGTGAAGGAGATTCCATGACTGCCCTAGGCAGTCTGTTCCATTGCCCTACTGTTCTTATTTTTCTAAAAAGTTTTTGCCTGAGATTTAAACTAAATCTATTATGATGTAGTTTGAACCCATTTATTTTTGTCCTGCTCTCTGTGGCAAGAGAGAACAACTTTTCTCCATCTTTTTTATGGCATCCTTTCAAGTATTTGAAGACCGCTATCATACCCCCCCCCCCATCTGCTCTTTTCCAAACTAAGCATACTCAGCAATTCCTTCAGCCTTTGCTCATATGGCTTGCATTCCATCCCTTTGATCATCTTTGTCACTCTCCTCTTGATCCTTTCCAGTTTCTCTAGATCCTTTCTATACATTGGTAACCAAAATTGGACACATTACTACAGCTGAGGCCTAAGTAGTCCTGAGTAAAGCAGTACTATCCCCTCCCATGACTTGCATGCTATGCCTCTGTTAATGCAGCCTAAAATTGCATTTGCTTTTTTTGCAACAGCACTGCATTGCTGATTCATGTTGAGTTTGTGATCCACTACAATTACCAGATCCTTCTCAGCGATGCTGCTGCCAAGCCAGTTGTCCCCAATTTTCTCTTTGTTGCCTTTTGTTTTTCTTCCCTAAATGTAGTACTTTACATTTGTCTTTATTGAATTTCATTTTGTTGTGTATAGCCTAGTTCATCAGTTTATCAAGATCCCTCTGAATTTTAGCTCTATCCTCCAACTCCTCCTAGCTTTGTGGCATCTGCATTTTTGATCCGATCTTCTTCTTGTAGGTATGCATTATGTAAATATGAAACAAAGTACTGAAGAAGTCGTAACAACTGAGGCTGCTTGGCACAGTCACAGAATTGAAGCCCCAAAACCTAACATAAAGACTAATGAGACTGGCCCATTGAAAATAGTTTTATAACTTTTCTCTTTCATTTAGCTTGTGCTGCAAAATCAAATGTATACCAACACGGCAACAATAACTATTTATAAGGTGCATATATGCTATTTTTTTCTGTTCCGCATTAATATTTAACATTTTTAAAAACAGAAGGGGAAAGCTATCAGTCAGTTATAACAGCACACAACTGTATTATAAAAGGTGAAGGAAAATTTAAAAAAGCTAACATATGGTAACTAAGATACAAGGCTGCTTTGGATCAAGGCTACAGGAAACAAACCATAGGCATAAATTAAGTAAACAGGTGAAGAAAATGTGCATGTGAGAGGTGTAAATGATAGCCCTGAGTCAGTAATGCATTCATCCCAAGTGCATCTATTATAGAATGAAGACCACTGAACATTGTAAAATCCCTGCTTCAGCAATTTGCAATGAAATGCATTCATTCTCACTATTTCCTCTGAGATGAGCTGAGAGAGCTTTCAAAATCTCAGAGCAGCTGCACTTTTCAGCTATTACCACTGTACATTCAGATAGTTCAAGGTATATTTGTGCAGGTGTACATTTGAACTGAAAACTGACTAAACTGTACAACAAAAGTAAGGAGATGAGTTCAAAATGAGTAATAAATGGAATATAAGTAGGGCTTAAATTCATCCGGAGCTGTCTGGAAAGGAGCTCTGGTAAATATTTTCAAATCCGCAGTAGCCCTGGTGCGCCCCACAGGGCAGAAACCATGAGCTCCAGCACGCCACAGTGAAGCCCAGAGCTGAAGGGGGTGGGGGACTTCAGGAAATAATTTCTTAGAATTTAAGCCCTGTGTATAAGTAAATGGAATGATGGAATATATTCCTGGCGTTAGCAACCAGAACGCTGTCCTACGAGGGCTGCTGAAGATTCCCTCTCAGGAGCATTGCAGGGGTGTGCCATTCTGAGGGAAAGGGTGGAATGGTGCATGAAGCTCTACTTGAGCCTTAGCTGGCATAGTGGTCCGTGTGGAATCACTGCAGCAGGGCTAACATACAGCAGTCCTTCACCTGCTTTAAGTTATGCTCGGGTTCATTTCAGTCATCAGCTGGCCCGGAATCAAGGGAGTAGAAAGGGGTTTAAGCTACATTTCCTAATTTTGGAAAACTGAGTACTTCAGGTAAAAGAAACCAATAATGCCCATCAGCCTTGCCATCACGGGTGGTAAAGACCTGTCCATCTTAATTTATACATCTTTCAAGCACCCTCCAGGGGTAAGTCTCACACTTTGGGAAATCTTTCCCTCTCTTCCCCTTATTTGCATCAACTATAAACTAGGAATCTTTGTAAATTCAATCTTTTTTCTTCTCCCTGCCATAACATCGGGAATTTTGTGGGCATCAGGTTTGGAAAGTAGTTGGAATTATTTGAATACGGGCTGCTCTGACCTCTCAACCATTTTTAGACTTGTCTTATGAAATAACACTACTTCTCTCAGACTGAAAGAGTACCCTGTCAAATAACCTGAATTCTTACATGGTCTGGAAACAGGAATATACTAGTAAGTAGCTGCATCAAAGTCTCTTTACTTAATGAGAGAGAGCCCATTTATTAGACAAAAGGGTAAAGAAGAAAGATGATCTTATGGCAGTGAATCTGATTTATCTTTCTGAGGGGATTGTAAATATAGAAAAGTCTTTTTGACAAAGACAAGAGGCAGATTAAGGTTTCGTGGGCCCCTGGGCCAGAGCAAGTGTGTGTGGGGGTGTCCCCTCCCCACCCCTTCTTCCTGCGGCCCTGCCCCCACAGCCATCCTTTCCCTGGGGCCCACCCTTGTTCCACCCAGGATACCCCACTTCTTCGCCCCCACTGTAGCCCCGCAACCCCTTTTGCTCCTTTCTGCCCACCCCCAATGCAACCGCAAGACTGGATCGAGAAACTCTATCCCCCCACCATGGCCTCGGGGCCACAGCAGGGAGTGAAAGCTCCTCCAGTCCCAGGGCTGCAGTGGGGGTATGGGTGCTGGGGCTTCTCCTGCAACCCCATGCGCTTCTGCGGGGGACCAGGGTCAGGGCACTGGGGCTTCTCCTGCCCCACCTGCCTGGCGCTTCTGCCAGAGAGTGAGTTGAATGTGGGGGCTTCTCCTGCCATACTGCAGCTTCTGCTGGGAATGTGGGCTGCTGGGCGGGCTTCCACCGTCCCATGGCTGCTGTCGGGATCAGGGGCTGCTACCACAGACCGGGGCTGGGGCTCTGAGCAGCCACTGGCAGCGGTGGATTTTTTCTGGGGACTCCCCAGTTGGGCAGAGGTCATGTCGGGCCAGTGGATAATCTGCCACTGGCCGAGACGGTGCAATTTTTCCTGGAAAGCAATTACAATGGTTTTTGCCAACCAATCAAGGAACTAGTCTTGATAATCCAACAGAAATATTCCCTTGATAACCTTACATCTTTGAAGATTGTTAGCTTTTCTATCTTTTGTCTAATCTCAAAACAACCCTACTCCTACACAAAATCATTGTTAATTTCAGAAATCAGTCAGTGAAACATAACTTTAAATAAACTTTTCTCCCCCAAAAACCTAACCATTTACAAGTTAGAGTGGGCAATGATTAAAATGATTATTTAGGTAGCATTAAGGCATGATAATGGAAGAGAAAACACATTCTTATGAAAAACTTTTGTAAAATTGCATTAATACAACAATAACTACAGAAAAAGTGATAGTCTCTTCAGAGAGAGCTTTGTCATACCCTGCAGGGAAACTATAAAAATCTTCATTATAACATAGTGTTCCTTGCTGAGAAGGATCCTTTAAAAAGGAAAAAGGAAACTTTTCAGAGGTCAACACTATTACACTCCTGTGGTGTTTATTTAACAGCTCAAATCACAGAGAAAATCAAAACTCAATCTACCTCCTCTAGTACAAACTGTTATGTTTCGTTATTAAAAAGAAAATGGAGGCCTCCATAGCAAGAAATAAAAAAAATTAATAACAGAGTGACATCAGACCAATATAAGGAATTCAGAGGCACCTGGTAAAGGTCAGCTGCTCTCAACTGTTTCATTTGTGTCTGCATATCAGTGTTGTATTGTGGCCCACTTAAGACAAACAATTAACAGATGCCATTTTATAACATATTCTACTGGGGAAATCTTCCATATGTGCCTTTTGAAAAGGGTGATTATAATTTTCAATAAGAATATAAATGAGAGTATATATAACAATCACGGGAAAAACAATTGCTGGGAAAATAATCAATCCACGAAGCCAGTTTTGTACTAAAATGGAGAAACTGAAAATAAACATAAAAAAGATCAATCGTAAGTAACGATGAATGAAATATTATTAGGAATCATCTCTAAAAAAATTAAACATATAAAGTCTAAGTTATTTACTATCGTATCTCAAGAAAAAACAGCTGACAGTTAAAGATTGTGATGTGTGTTTTCTCTAAAATATACCAGGCCAGATTTTCTTAACTGCACATACAAATATGCATACAAAACTGCAGACTTAGGCCTTGCTTCTGAAAAGTTTGAAGCGCATGAGTAATTTTATGTATGTGAGCAACCCAATTCCAGGTATTACTCATGTAAGTAAAGTTCCTCACCTGCTTAACTCTTTTCAGATGCAGCTTCTAAATTGCATGAACAATAATTGAGTGAAGGCATTTACAAAACCCCAGTACAATATATAAAGAAGTTTTTTTCCCCCCAGTGTGCATGTTTATATAATTATAACTTACACATAGTAAAAGCTTTTCATCTCACAAAAAATGTCTCAGTTTTAAGGTCAGTATTCCCATTTGCCTCAGGATAGAAGCAGATGCTGTGTCCTATTGCAAAGATGCTTTATCCTGGAATGTCACAGGAAACTGGATGTTCAAATCATAACATCATTTTATAGAAAAAAGGATTTTTGGTAATTTGTAGAAGATGCAAAAAATGTATTTAGATGTAATTTTTCTTTCTTTCTGAAATTGCACAGTTTAGACATTTTGTACCATCAAGGCAGAGACAACAATACAGATTGGGCTACAGTGGGGAAGAGTCAGAAACATTTTGGAATTGTTTTTTCATGTCAATATTTGGCAGAGCCACCTTTCCACTTGTGAGAAATATTGCTTTAATAACCTCATCATTTATTGTGGGTGCAAATGATAACACTGAGCTATTGACCTGTGTTTCAGGTAGTTAGCTCGCTACCATTTGTGCCTACATCAAATGTGGGAGCAACAATGGAGGCTAGATTTAAAAATCAAGCACCATATGTTGATACCTGGGGAGGGATAGCTCAGTGGTTTGAGCATTGTTCTGCTAAACCCAGGGTTGTGAGTTCAATCCTTGAGGGGGGCACTTACAAATCTGGGGCAAAAATTGGTCCTGCTAGTGAAGGCAGGGGGCTGGACTTGATGACTTTTCAAGGTCCCTTCCAGCTCTAGGAGATTGGTATATCTCCAATTATTACCTTTACCTATACTGTCAATGCCATAATCTGTATGGAAAATCCCAAAGACTATAACTCACTTCAGAAGATTTTCACTTTGTTTACCTAAATGCTTAGAAGTCTGAGGGCTTCTAATTAGTGATAAATCAAATCAAAACAACGATTCAAAAGAGGCTTGCAAATGTATAATTTATGACAACTAAGGCGCAAAAAATATTTTTAGACTTGATTTCTTAAATAAAGTATGTAAATAGGTCAGAGGAGGTTGGTTAGGGAAGAAATGCATTTGTTAGTAGGTTTTAGTAATGCGCTTGCTTGTATTTAACTCTCTGAAAGACTAGACAAAGAACAATTAAATATTCATACATTTACTCCTTACCCTCCTCTCTCAGCAAAAGATTTTTAGCAACAAATATGGAGAACATTTCACAGTCTGGACGACTGTCAATGAACAGAACAACAGAGCTGAAAGCCTGTTCTACATTCAGCAGAAACTGATCTGAACTAGTATCAGCCAAGGATATAATATTGTCATTACATTACCATGGGTTTGTGCAATCTTATACAATGCACAGTAAACTAAAAAAATAAAAATCCTGTATTTAAAAATAAGCAATGGAAAGCAAACACATCTCCTTTCATTGCTGCATTACGAATAAAAGCTCTCTGAAATAACAATAATCTACTTCATAAACCGTGCCATAAGAAAGAAAACAAAACCAGAATTTTTACAGCATATGCATATAATGCTGCTGACAACATTCTTGGCAATGTCAACCAATCATTTGATGCTTGAATTTGCTTCCATATTTTTTATCATCCAGCTGTGTAAATCCTTCATATCACAGATATTTCATAAAACTGCTAGCAAATATTTATTGAGCTAATGTAGTCAAGTAATTTGGGAATAGTGAGAAATGCTTCTATGCTACATAAAAAATAGCTGTTGTTTAGCAGTCACTTGCGAATGTGCATTTATTGAAAAGATAGAGAAACTGATGAAATAATTAATCTCTTCTCCCTTTTAGTATTTAACAACTCCAACCAGTGATAAAAGTCCAGGTTCAGACCATTAGTTTTCTTCCCCTGTAAACTAGGCTGCTCACTGATTATGGGAAAAACTAGAAGCTTCTCTAGTAGTAAGCACTGCTTTATAAAAGAAATAAATCACACTATGACACCAAACCAATAGAAGAAACTAAGAGGTACCTTGAAAGGTCAACTGTGCTCAATTGTTTCTTTCATGTCCACATATCACTGTTCTCCACTTAAGGAAAATAATTAGTAGATATTATTTTATAGCTTACTTTAAAGGACCAGCTTCTATATGTGCCTATTAAAATGAGTGATTATAATTTATGTAAGGCTTCAAATATAGCTATGCAAATAGTTTGGGGTAAAAAAGAATAATAAAACACAACTGAACTGGGTTTTATTAGCATTGCAGAAAATAGAACAACTCCCTCCTGTATGACCAAACACAATGTATAGCAAATTAATTATAACACATAGGTTACCAGAAAATCATGTCTAATTAGAAAACATGCTGAAATAAGCATCTGCTGTAGCATACAAAACAAATATTGATCACAACTGGCAAATCTGTTAAAATTTTTAGCCACAGTGCTGTATGGTCTAACTTGGTATAATTACTTTTATAAAATACACCAAATACAGATCCCTCACTTTTTTATTCCTGTGCTAGAGGGAAAGAAATGGTGACATAAAACTCCAGTCCAGATTTTCTTTCTGATGTTCTAGCTACTGTAGATGTGATTATATCAAGGTTTGATGTTTAGCCAATTTTTCAGTTAAGAGCATTCTCTTCAAGATAATAAAAGCTGATAAAATGTCCATAAAATCTTGTAAAATGCCATTACAGAGGTCCCATAAATGTAAAATTGCTAGTATAGTTTTGGGATTTACACCCTGTGTTGTCCCTTTCACAGAAGCAAACGCACAAAACCACTGTAAATAACCTCTTGAAATCAGATAATATTCTGACAGCTCAGTTTCACTGACAAAAGGGACCTGGGCAGAAGCCAAGAGGCCCAGGTGCACTGTGTCATGCCAGTATTTAATGCAGTCTAATATCAGATGGATGCTAGTGAGAGAAAATACTCAGAATAAAGTCAGATAATAGCACGGACAACCACTCATTGCAAAATTACTTCTGCTCATCATGCTGTGAGCTTTGTATTAAATTTTTCTGTCAAGTGGTAGGAATCACAGGGAGAAGTGGCTCAAAAACCCCTTCTTGTAACCCTGGATAAGGATCTATAATATTAGGCTTTCATATGATAATGGCAAATGATGCCCCTCTTTGAAAAATTTCTGACTGGTAATGAAAGTCCTAATCAGATTGTTGTTGCTGAGAACCAGGAGGTGGGGAATGATGCCTCTGACACTCCTTCGTTCCCCTCCTCCTTTAGCAAATTTAGCAAACTTGACAAGATGGGTAAGTCTTCAAGAATTTATCTTACATGAATTTCCACAAAGCCCTTGAGTTGTTTATAAAAACTGGAAGGCGGTGGTTTAATAAAAGCTGGGCCACCTGAGGCATTTTCATTAAAGGCTTTCTCTAGACAACATCACAATGTTTGCATTATCCTCCTATACTCTCCAGAGAATACAAGCATTACCTTTTCAGCAGGAGTCGATATTGTGTGTGAAGGCATGAGAGAAGATGATTACATTTTGCCTTTTGGTGCACAAAGTAACTAACAATACTCGCATTCGGATTAAAATTTGGCTATTTTGTTGGTTACCATCTGAATGCTAAATTGTTTCTGTGCGAAAAAACTGACACTTTGGAGGAGTTATTGTTCCATTATTTTAATGAAAATTTTAATCCCAGGCACACATTATTTTCAACTACTGTACCTATATGTGCTACCTTTTCTCTTAAATAATGGCAGCAATTAGCCTATTAGGACACTACAGAAAACAGGTGCAGGGGAGGCATCCATAAAGACTACCAAGTATGGAAATTTAAAATGATTAATTTGCTCAACATATTTAGCAATAGCAAACACAAATCACTTATTTTTTAAAAAAAAACATAATGTTATCTCTGAGGAAAACCTTTACACACTCAGCATACATCTAGAGCGGTTCATTTCACCTGTTTCAGTGAACTTACCATCTGTGTAGACTTCTCTGCGCAGATGTCCTGGCTGGTGTTTTTGCTTTTTGGCAGGTCGGACCTTTTGTATTACAACAGCACTCATGTTGCTGTCAGTAGACACAGGGCTGGTGGGTCTAGGGCAGTGTGATGCATGAAAATGTCTTCGGCCTGAAAAAATAATTACAGACAACTGAATGTTGTTATTTTTCTCTCCAAAATAAGATATTATATTCCCTCTCTTTTTAAAACAAGACTCACGTGCAGCCATTCTAAAACTGAAGTTATTTAATTATAATATTACATTAATCTAAATCTTGTAATATCCTTATTGGTGATATGGTTTACAGCATATTTTTAACAATTGAAGAGATACATTAATTTTCAAATCAACAAACAGGCTGACTTAGTTTCCCAGAAATTATGCAACTGGTTTGTTTCTAGTAGGTCTCCCTGCAGGAATCTGAACTCTGTGACCAAGCAGGAACAGAATACTTTATCAGCCCAATAGCTTGCAATGTCCATCAACAACAAAAATGCATCACTTTCACAATAGGCTTCATTTCCTCTGGCATGGAAAATGCACAGGTTTACTCAAATGTACCATGGCAGAACAATGAGAAGGACCTAGTTACAAATGTATATTGCGCTGCACTGCTTGACTCGTTAAGAATAAAGTTCTGTTTGTGAAGTACACCAAATTGTTCCTAGATCCAAAATATGACAAATCCCCACACCAGCCTGGAAGGGGTTAATAAGTCTGAGAAGGAATTTTGTGGTCAAATTCAGTGCTTCTCAAAGTGGGGAAGCCACTTGTACAGGGAAAGCCCCTGGCGGTCCCGGCTAGTTTGTTTACCTGCCGCGTCCGCAGGTTCGGCTAATCGCGGCTCCCACTGGCTGTGGTTCACCGCTCCAGGCCAATGGGGGCTGCGGGAAGCAGCGACCAGCACATCCCTCAGCCTGGAGTGGCGAACCGCAGCAAGTGGGAGCGCCAGGGGCTTTTCCTGAACAAGCGGCTTCTCGACTTTGAGAAGCACTGAATTAGGCCACAAAATTCCTTCTCAGCCTTCTTAACCCTTCCAGGCTGGTGTGGGGATTTGCCAGGAAGAGAAGGCAGGGCACATGGTAGGAGGTGGAAAAGAGGCATCAGACCTGAAATCAGCTAATACTTAAACCAACCAGGAGGTGACTCATCAGAAGTCCCTGTGATACCCTGATTTGCATTTCCTAATACTTTGTTTGTACATGAGCAGTCTCACATCTCTAGTGTTTGTATTCAGAAAAATGCAAAAAAAAAAAAAACCAAACAACCCCAATTCATAATACTCTTTTGAACATTGCTAAGTTTAATTTTGTTACGTCAGTAGTATGTAACAATGTCCATTCCAAATAGTTATACAAAAGGATGAAATTGTGGCCCCATTTAAGTCAATGCGAGTTTTACCAATGACTGCAATGGGGCCATGATTTCACTCAAAATAACTAAACTACCTCCCCTTCTCTTTCTTCATGATGAACAGCCATGTTGAAATAAAGGAATGCTAAAAGTTTGAGTGGAAATTAGAAATGAGAAAGGAATCTTGCAGCTCTGTAGAGTTGGTGAGGACAAAACTACAGTAATAGAATCCCAGTGTTCTGGCTCTAGTGGCTATACAGGGTTGGCAAGATAGTCACAGATCTCTTTGAACTGTGGCAGACCTATTTATCAGCTGACACTACCCCTTTGGTAACCACGAAGCCTACTTAGATCACTGATTATTCATATTCAATTAATCCTGGTAGCTAATAGTGCCTGTGCTCCAATATGAAATATTTATTACATATCGAGTGTTGACCAGCAGAAAAACCAAGTGTAGTTTGTTTGTAATCTAATAGAAGTTTCTGAAATGATAGGTTATAAATTATGATGCCAAGCCAAGGGCAGTTCATCTCAATTATGCTCCAAACAGAGACTGATGATATTCCCCAGTATAGTAAATGGCAAATAATTATTTAAAATGTGATTAAATGTATTCTTAAACATATAACACCTAGAAAATAAAGTGTTAAAGGTGAAACACTCTACTTTTCACATTCCAGTAGACATGGATAAACTAAAACTCTCATATGAAGAGAACAAAAAAACCTGGGATCATGTACTTTACAGGGAGGACATGAAAAGTATACAAAATAATGCATTTTAGAGAAAGGGCCAACTGGAAACTTCTGTTCACCCTCTCTCATAATATAAGAAAAAAAGGCATTTAATTAAACTAAAAGGTAGCAAAATTTCAAAATCAGTAAGAGGAAAGAACAGTTTTATGTAACCTACAATTAGATTGTAAATCTCCTCGCCACAATGTGTCATTGAGGCTAAAAGCTTAACAAGCATAAAAAAGAAACTGGATGTTTATATGGATAACAAGAATATCCAGAGTTATAATAGCAAATTCTAAACAGACAAGAGTTTTTGAAAGGGTCTAAACCACCATGCTTCAGGAAATAAACCAATTGTAAGAAACTTCCCTCAGGACATGTTATCCCAAACTGCCTGCTTCTTCTGGACTTCTTGTGCCTTCTCCTGAAGCATTTGGTATTTGGCCACTGTAGGAGACAGGATACTGGACTAATACAGTATGATAATTCCTGTGTCCTATACATATGATGTGCATACGGGTGATTTTGCACAACAGAGAAATTTAAGATTGAGCTTTCTATGTTTGATTTCTTTTCTTAGGTACACACTATACCCTTACATCCTTATACTGCAAGAGTAGGCAACCTATGGCACACGTGCCAAAGGCGGCACGTGAGCTGATTTTTAGTGGCACTCACACTGCCCGGGTCCTGGCCACTGGTCCGGGGGGGCTCTGCATTTTAATTTAATTTTAAATGAAGCTTCTTAAACATTTTTAAAACCTTATTTACTTTACAGACAACAATAGTTCAGTTACATATTATAGACTTATAGAAAGAGACCTTCTAAAAACGTTAAAGCGTATTACTGGCACGCGAAACCTTAAATTAGAGTGAATAAATGAAAACTCAGCACAGCACTTCTGAAAGGTTGCTGACCCCTGTTATACGGTAACATTTAAAAACAAAGACAAAACTGTTCAACCATTTTAAAGTTTGCAAATGGCTCCCAAATGGAGTTCATGTAACTGCATGTATTTTCAGTTCAGAGCACATTAGCATGCCTGAGTTATAACAGTCAAAGAATATGGATGATAATGTTGTTTTTATTCTTGTTTTTTCTTCCCCTCTGACAGACCATTGTCCACACAAGCCTTTATCCTTATCACTGACCTGTCCCCCAACCCCTTCACCAAACTCTAAGGGCATGTCTACACACTCCTGTTTGAAGAGGACTACATTAATGCAAACTAGGAGCCTTTTAGTTCGTGCCTGCAGCATCCACATGGGGAAGTTAGACATGACCTAAGGGAACAATAATAATTTCAGGGGCATTTGAATTTTAAATCAATTAGAGTTTTTTTTCCCCATGATTTAGCACACAGGTTTCAGTTTTACAGCCACATCTCTGACAACTGATTTTATGTAAAACAACGTTTAGCAGCAATTAAATTTAATATAGTGAATTGGACTGTTTCATTTAAAGTCCTTCCCCACCCCGCAACCTGGAGATCTTAAGCAGAGTTAACTGTCTCCCATTTCACTTCAACAAATAATACATTACCTGCTGGAAGAGCCATAGCGTAGGAGATAATTATGTAGGCATGCAAGTCAATTTTCTGAGCATGCTGAATTTGTATGAATTGGAACAAAAGACTGTGATTCATTGTTAAGTTATTTAAGAAATTCAGGGACAACCTTTGGATAAAAGACATGGTATGGTGGCAGTTTTTCTTTTTTTTTTTTTTTAATTCCCAACCAAGCACACCGTGCCTTTATGAGACCTCACCTCCTGCTGCATCCTGCACTTGACGCCTTGCTACTTTAAGACCAGCATATTCTGCTGCTGCAGCAACAGCCTGTGCAAAATCTGCATCAGTAAAAAATGATCCATCAGAAGAGCTAACACTGGACCGGCCACTTGAGATGTTGTCTTCTTCTGAGGCTGAGCCCCAGCCATTAATCATGGATCCTGTTACAGAGCTTTCCAAATCCCCAACACTCGAGGCAGGTGTCTGCTCAAGGCCACGCAAAAGGAGCCTTCTGTTCTGCATCTTGGCAACCTCTATTTCTGCCTCATCCTCTTCCTCTTCTGGTGCATCAGTATCCATATCTGAGACAAGGGGTCCTGAAATGTAACCATAGGTGTGTGGTGGAGAAATAGGCCTTGGAGGGGGTGGAGGACTCACAGGCTGACGTCTGCATGTAAACACAATGTTAGAAATTGTTATTTCATTTTCACAAAATAACCAGGCCAAAACAAAATATCCTGGTAGAATCAGTGGAATATTTCTCTTACATGCCAACCAATTTGTTTTGCCATTTAAAATTCCCAGGATTTAGATTTGAAAGTAGCAGGATTTTACTTTTTTGCTGTAATCAGAGATTACAGCTACAAAACCAGAAATCAACCAAAAAAAGAAACTGGCCTTTGCTTATAGTACTTTTCACTCCCAGTCTAATGAAATTGTGCTCGCTTATGTATAAATCTCCTTATGTTTCATAATTTAGTTCATGTTCAGTTAGGAAAGGGAAGCTGACAGTTTAGGACACAGTTAAAAAAATTACATTAGGAAGTGCACATCTGTGAATGTGAGCAAAAGGTGTGATTGTATATTACTTTTGAAGCTTGCTATTACCAGGGACAATAGGCATCTACAACCAAGCAGACTGCTCCATAAACTACACTTCTTGGGATTTGTTCCCCACTTATTCCAAACATAGGATTGAAACTGGTCTGGAAGAGAGAATTATTCAATATCATCTATATCTAGCTTTTGGGAGCAGCCAAATATTTCTATATTGTTCTTGTTCCTAAATAATCAGTAACAGAGCTGCTAGATTCAAAAGTTAAAGGACTCTGGGCATTATGGGATCAATGTTCGGTTCATTTAATATTTTGATCTGCAGAACATTTATTTTAATGTTGCTGATATTGTCATCAGTTTAGCCCCAGTGCTTTTTAGTTGCCATTTACCCAAAAGGAAGATATGCTTAGGGAGGGAATGACCAGACTTTTGGCTTCTTTCGTCACTAGGGTATCTGTTGTTCGCTCTTGACCAGAATCTGGTTTGCAAGATTTCCCAATGTTTTCTATTTCTCATGGTTTCCAACCCATCAAATTTTGCTTTATCCTTACTTCAGCAAAATGGCTCTCTTTACAAAAATGTTAATTTTCATATTTTTGGCTAGCTAAGTTTTGCCTACCCGCTCTTGAAAATGGCCAGGTTTTGCTTTTAAGAAATTATGTATCTACACAAATGTTTCCTTAAAAAAAAAAATTAAGTTCTCGTCTTTCACAACAAAATGCAGAACTGAATAATTACCATTTCCTTTAAAATATTTTACATATACTTCTACTTGTTGCCTTAATTACAGAAGGCAACAGAAGCAGTGACAATTAGAGATATTTTAACCAAATAATCATTTAATAGAAATAACAGAGGCCATAGCTGAGTTAAAAGAAGCTTTATTCACCTTTGTATACCGTCTCATCTTGTCTAAATTATATTGGTTTAATGTGGGGTCTTGGCAAGATGGGTCCTTGTAGTATATTTGTCTACCAGTCTTCCTGTTATCTGGGTTTTGTTACCAAGACACAGGCAACTGTTTACAAACAGAGAGGGTTCCTGGAAAATCAGCTTGCTCACTAGCCCATAAAGATAGGATAACTGAGAATACGGGCATATTCATGGACATATAGCAGCATTTCTTTCCTTTATCCAGCACTGCCCTAGATTACAGTGACTCTGGCTTTAACATTCACAATGTCTCCTATCTCACTATGCTTGGCCATTCTTCCAGAGCAGAGATTTCTATTTCAATCTGCTGTAACTGTGGAAAGCTGACCGGACAGACAACATTACTGCACACAATCATCATCACAGAGAGAAATGTTCCAGCTGCCTGATTCCTGTGGCCCACAACACACAGCGTGGCTGTAGAATCATTACAGAAAGTATTAAAGACTGGAGATGAGGGAAGCGGGGAGAACAGGAGATGGCCCCCTCTGTTAAGTAACCTTTCCAAAATAGACTGGAATTCAGAGACTAAAGCTACACCAACCTTGTAGATACATTTCAGATTATAGTATTTTAGATATAATCTTCACTACAAAGCTACATGCTCAACTTATTTCCCTGTCAGATACTTTTATTATTTGCAATGATGAATATTTTCAGTTAATCAAAAAATCTTAGTACTTAAACAGAAGCATGTGTGAGATAAATGTGTGTGTGGGGAGGGGGAGTAGATCCCTTTTATAGGCACCTAGCCAGCCAATAGCTATAAAATCCCTCTTAGTAGCTGTTCTCTAATTCCCAAGTGCACCTTCCTGGGCTCTCAAACTGGTTCTGCACTTGTGGTGGCAGCATCTACAAATCCAAGGTCAGAGAAAAGCTGTAACCTTGGGAGTTTAATACAAGCCTGGAGTGGCCACTATTAATTTTTAGAATCCTTGCGGGCCCCCACCTTCTGCACTCAAAGTGCCAAGTGGGGAATTAGCCTTGACACTGTGCAATTTGAAATAAGTGTTCTCAATTAGAAAGCCTTGTCACTCTCCATGTTCCAAGTGTAAACTTCCTTCCAGTACATACTTGAAGTGCTGAGCACACAAAAGCCAACTTCTCAATGTAAGAGGTCATAACTATGCCAGTAGAGTGGAAGATGCAGACAGGCAAGTCTTGCTGATCATGCAAGAGAAGTTATACAATACAGTGTCTTTATTTTAATAAAATAAATTAACATATCAAGTAGATAAGAGAACACTGGAAAAGCTAAAGACACATAACCAAGATAGCCCAACTGCATTGTGTTTCTTATAAGGCTGAGTCACTAGCAGCTTTGCAAAGAATAGAGGCAATGGCATTTATCCTCTAGTGATGTTTATCTAACCACCTTTAATAACAGCAAAAAGATGTGTAGGATATTTCTTCCATTCATTACATAGCAAATCCTTATACCCTAGCAGTTCAGTGGTGCATCCTTATAGGCACATCTCAATCATATTTCCTTAAGTTTTGTGATACATCCATGGTGGCCACCTCCCACTCCTTGTGCTGAGGGAAACATTCTAGTTTCCAGGCTGTTGCCCACTGGATCCTCTTCTTTGCACAGAAGTGCACCACACTATTTAAAACAGAGAAACTGAGGGTCTGGGATGTGCTACCCAAAGGAAGATTGAGCTGACATCCCCCCTTCTCCAATGGCATACATGGAAGGGAAAGAAGGAATGAAAGACACGAGGAGGAAGAAAGAACAAGATGCAGAACATGACACAGGGTAAAAGTTACAGGACACCAGAGTAGGGAGGAAGAAACAGGAACACTGAGGAAACATGGGGGGATAAAATTAAAGGCAGATTTGAAGCCATTTTCAAAAAGCAAGGGTAAAGTACCAGGCTTGGCTTTACAATACAAAAGGGCAAACTTAAAAAAAAAGCTAGTAGACATTCTTTTTCTGGGAAACACACTATAAAAAGCTACATTAACAAAATCAAATTCAAGGAATTAATTCATCAAGATGACACTTTAGAAAAATATTGCTTTGAAATAAGCCCAGGAATAAGAAATATGAAAAATTAAGAAGTGCTAAACTGATCTTTGGAAAATAAGCCTAGAAATTCTTGAAGATAATAAAAAATGAAATAAAAATGACTGGAATATTAAAAGTCTAATGGTTTATCATAAATTTAATATATATAAGCTAATGTGTGTGTGTGTGTGGGGGGGCTCTACAAAGAATATGTTCCTGGGTACAAAAGCTCTATTATCTCAACAAAACAGCAAGCTAAACAAGTGTCACATTCAGTCAGAATTCACTTTTTTTTTCATAGAACAGAAGCTTCAAGGGTGCAGTAAACTGAGAAAGGAAGCAAAATTTCTCTGGAACAAATATAGATCTTATTAATGTCCATCTTTCTTGAAAAAATGAGGGAAGGTGGGAACATGAAGGACATTTCACAAGCAGTAATTTACTGCAGTAGGATTTATGAAAGGAGGAAAACCTATAGGTTATATAAATTATATATTTATATATATTCATACACATTGGTGACAAGTTAATTGCACAGTTACTGTGAAATAATGCAAGCTATTTTATGGTAATAATGCAGTAAATCTATTGGAAACAATGGAACTGTAATTATATGGTAAATTGTGTTAACGATACCACTTTAGTATCCTGATGACTGTGCATTTAACTTGTGTCAGCACTGTATGTAACATAAGATGATATACTGCATTTCCTTTCATGTTACAATATTAAAGCAACTTAATTACCTTGCTCTAAGAATATACATAGTCAAATCTTCCCAATTTGTAAATTATATATAAGCAGAGTAAATATGTTGGGTGAAATCCTGGCCCCTTGAATTCAATGGGAGTTTTGTCATTGGCTTCAGTGGGAGTGGAATTTCATCTGTCACCTCTGCATGTTTGCAGCAACATACCTCCGGTCAGGTTGGTGTTGCATGTGGCCTATTTCTTCCTGACAATCCTGTAACATGGGCTGTAGTTCTTCTTGGGGTGAGGGTGTTAGAGTGGCAGTGGACTGGTGGCTGTAGGAGACAGCTGCGGGAGAGGAAGCTGCTCCTCGGACTGGAGGTGTAGGACCTCGCTCTTCATCTTCTTCTTCCTCTAGCTCATCCTGCTGTAGATACATCCTTGCAGGCGGCACTGGACATGGAATTTCTTGGTCATAACTAAGAAACAGGGTTTTTTTTTAAAAAAAAATGACGACTATAGCTTAAATTAAACTTGTTTGATGCAATAAAAATAGATCTTATATACATATACATAGCCAGACAAAAATCACACTTCTTATAAGTCCTCTTCTCATACAGGGCTAGGGGAAAGATCCTGATTCCACTGAAGTCAAAAGGGCTTTGCCATTGATTTTAGTGTGGCCAGGATTTCATTTCCCAATTATCCCATGAGACCTGTAGGGTCCAAATTAGCTGCTAGGTTACTAATATGGGTATTAGGGCCAATCAAAGAACAGACAAATAATATTTGGTAAATATATTATTCAGTGAATATTATTGTGTGTCAATTTATTTGACAAACAGTAGTCAAGTTATAGAACTGGTTGGATGCTACTAAACATAATTAAATGGATAAATTATTTAACAAATGACTCCAATATTTGTTAAATAAAGTATTAGATGGAAAATATTCCACCAAATGTATTAAATGCAGATTTAATAAACATGAAGATCTGGTCCACAGAATCTACTATACATTATTCTAGCTCAAATGGTCAGAGATTTTCAAATTGTTAAAACTGTGGAACTATTTGCTTTCTGGATCTTATAATTACAGGCAAAATGTCAAGAACGAGGCCATGTCATTTCAAGGAAACAACAACTTAACCACTGGAATATTTGTATTTAATTTTAATTCTTTTAAAAATATTGAGTACGTTTAGTTAAATCCAAGGGATAAAATCCTGGCCCTATTATCTCAATGGCAAAACTCCCATTGACTTCATAAGGAGCCAGATTTCATCACAGATCTCCAGCTGTCTACAGATATTGAACTGGTCTAATCTAATCTAAGATTACTGTGCTGCAGAATTTATTCAACAGGTTGTGTATTATATTGCTAAATATGGCCCCTCATTGCGTACAATGCAAACCTTTGTGGTCACTTCATTCCCCCATGGAAAAAAAGAAAAAACATGCTAAAATCCAAACAACACAGAGCATCAATTGATAAAGATGCATTGACAGAGGCACAATACCATCAAAAGCCTTTTTTGTATTTTAATAATACTGTATGTAGCTCAGGAACATCCAAAGTGGATTGAAGGAAAACTTCATTACCACGTTGGCAGAACACAAATTAAATTAAATCAATTTGAGCTATCTCATCAGCAAAATGATAAAAGGATGACTTGTTCGTTTTTCTTACCTTTCATCCACAGAAAGACTGTACTCTTCACTATTGCTGTGGGGAGGAGGGTGTGCTGGGGGAGGTGGAAGTAGATCTGCCCAGTTCATGCCAGCCTGTTTGGGTACCTTAGGGGTGCGGGCACCCTTCTTGTGTCCTTGACTCCCTAAGAATAAACAATAATATATTTTAAAAAATGCTTTTAATTATCTCCTTTCCCCTAATTACTTTGCTATCTCCCCTGCGGGTGGGGGGGTGGGGTGGGGTAGGAATCAGGAATCATTCCAGCTCCTATTGAAGTCAATGTGGATTTTACCATTGACTTGACTGGGAGCAAGTTTTGGTCCTCTCTGTATACATAACCTCATAATTTCAGTTTCATCGTAAAACCAATTATTTCACATTTTGCTGCAGTTAATTTTAACCAGAAACTTTAATACAACAAGGACAAAACACAGTATTCATAACTTAATAAATAGCTAAAATGCAATAAAACTGTAAATGAATTTTACAAGCAATATCGTTAAGAATGATCTTCCCACAGCTATTAATTACATTATAGATTATGATCTAAAACAAATGAGCTGTAGACATATTTTCTAAAGTGCCTTTCTGTTATTTAATTGCTGGAACCTAAAATACAATAGGATACAGATATGATCTATTAAAGTTCCACTGTTGCATTAAGTCACTGAATATATGCAATTTGTATATGTTCACTGAAATGTTTTAGGCACAATGAAATTACTAATTTTAGTCTGAATGGCAGGTGGAGTTGAAAATAATTGCTGGAAGAACTAAAATAACTAAAAAAAAAAACCCTGATGAAGTATGGTGTGAATGTTTTCAGACATTGTTAATGAGAAATTATGGCTTATAGTAGGATGATGTAGCTTTAACAATCCAGCTTTACCAGCAATCCAGCTTTACTCACCAATTATTCAGGTGCTGCATTTTGACTAGAATACTATCTGTAATCAAAATTAACTCTACATTTTCTCTGTGTTAATTTGTATACTTTGTCATTTTATTATTAACTCTTTGAAAACAGTTATTAGTTTAATTTATTTTTTTTTTAAATGATAGAAATTTTGAAATGATTCTTCTTCATATTAACTTTCTTAGGTAAGCAGAAGTTTTTCTTTCAATATCTAGCATAGTTTACCCTAGCCACATAATTAACGATATTGAAGTTATTGTGTAATTGTGCCACTGTCTCCTAGATTGTGTTCCTATGGACAATATTTCAGCTCATTATTGCTCCACATTGACGGCTATGTACCAGTATGTTTTAGCTGTTCACTATTGTTTTACTGGTACATCAGTACCATATTGTGTCAAGCAAGACCCTAATTGTCCCAAGGAGACCATAATCTGCATTTTGTTCCTTATCCTCCAGTGTGTATGTGTATATATGTGTGTGATATATATACATTAGATTCAGCACAATTAATTTATTGCTCTGGTCACGTTGTTTCATTCCTGCTGGAGTCCTTGGTGTAGGACTATAATTTGTCATTGTTATGAATAAACATATTAAGTGTCAGCACGGTAAATAATATGCCCCCCACTCTTAATTCACATGGGTTCGTATCCCCTGAGAGGTATTGCTTTGTGTTTCTAGTCTGAATGCTGTAGAACTGGGATTCAGAAGATCCTGCTGCTATAGAATTGGGCAAGCTGCCCACTGCCAGAAGGTTCTTTCTGGGAATTCTGGAGGTTTAAGAGGCTTGCTATTATTTGGGGATATCACTATACCCCAAATAAACAGTAGAGAGTACCAGGCAGACCACCTGAAGACAGAAAATACTGAGCCCCATTTACACTAAAACACATTTACATTGCCAGAGTAGTGTTAGGTTAGGATAGTTATTAAGATCAAACACAGGTTAAGAAAAAGGCAATTGAGCCACTCCAGGTGAAAGCAAAAGGTAAGGAAGAACAAGGTTTCTTTGCAAGGAAATCTTTTGCAAAGGGCTCTTTGATACTCTGCATATGAAAGGCACTGTGAGAAACAAAATTCTTCTTTAATTCTCTACTGTCAAAATCTGAATTATCAGTAAGATTAATTTTGATAAATAGTCACTGAGTCGGTGTAAATAAAAACAGGATTTTTTTCAGTTCTTTCAACCAAATTGTATGGTATCAGAGTTAAAAAAATACAGACGCAAAATTTACTGAAATTAGTTTTGATATGCATAAAACAAATGTTCTGGTGTTTTCAGTAAGTGCAATATACACTAACAAAGTAGGGTTTTTTGGTTGGTGCCTAGGGATGGGAAGGGAGTCTGTTGCCTTTCCAGAAAGGGAAGTATGTGGGTTTATATCCAGCTTTCTTTGAAATTCTGAGAAGGACTTTTGTACAGAATTGGCTATTGGGAGGCCAAGATGTCAAACGGTGGAGGACCCAAGATAGGAAATCCAAAGTATACTGCAGTATATGGCTTTCACAATTCTAGATGGCATTAATCAACTAGCCGATACTTTATTTTAAGTAGTAAAAAGGAGGCAACCATAGATTATGGAAGTTAATTCTGACCCAACAGAGTTGCTGTTGTATTTCCTCCAATGGGAGATGTGGATGCTCAGCAGTTCTGTAAATCAGGCCATTAATACTGACTACATATACAGTTCCATCAAATAGAATCATATTTTATTTTAGCAGACTGTAGCTTGGTATGGATATACTCACCAGATGTACTACTGCCCCGATCTGAACTGTTGTAGGACCCTCCTGTATTCTGGTCATAGGACTGGTTGTATGGAATAGTTGGAGCATTATTGTCATTTACTCTGTAATCTGTAGGTTTAATAATACAGTTAATATTCCCTTCACATAAACTATTTCCTGTATATTTCTGCTTCATAACACACACACAAAAAGACCCACTGAACATGTTGATGAGGAAGCATGGGCGGGGGAGAAATCTTTTAACCCTCCCCATATTTGTTTTGCTCCTATCTTTTCCTTTAATTTCTATTACTCACAGGTTTCCAGAGTTTTAGGGCAACTCAGTAGCTACACCAAGAAAAGGTCCATGGTCATTAAGGATATGTCTGCACTGCCCCTGGACACATTGTGGTTGGCCTCTGCAAGCTGAGTTGGGCTTGTGGTGCTCGTGGCTAAGGGACTGTTTAATTGCAGTGTAGATGTTTGTGCTCAAGCCTGGGCTCTAGGACCCTGCAAGGCGGGAGGATGCCAGAGCTCAGGCTACAGCCCCTTAGCCCAAGCCCTGTGAGCCCAAATCAACTGGCATGGGCCAGCTGCAGTTGTCCAGTTGCAGTGTGGACATACACGTAGGGTGAAATTCAACACTAGGCACAGTGCCTGTGGCATGCTCAAGTCCCAAATTCCACTGAAGTCAGTTTACACCAGCAGAGAACTTGGTCCAATGTCTCTATAGTATCCAGGAAGACTGCCAGACAGTGCTGACACAGTTTTTACTATTAACAGCTACAATAACTGGCCTATCCAATTCTGAAGCTTTGGATGAACATTTAATTACAGGGATTTTATTTTTAAATGCTAGATTTGGCAATCAGAGCTACGAAAATTTCTCAGGGATAAAATGTTCATCAGACAATACAATGTTTTCTTGCTTAAGAAATGTGTATAATTTACAGAAGACTTGCAAGGAGATGAGTTGCGTTTCATAGACCAAATAAAATAAAGACATAAACAGAACCATTGGACATATAGTACTGACAATGAAGCACAGCATGGAACTCACCAGAATGGTTATTTCTCATTATAAAAGCTATAGGTAAAATTGTCGGCAAGATGGTTCTGACTTAAGAAATAAGAAATCCAAGATCAGACTATTGACTCATAAAAAAACCCTATACAAAGTAGCTAAGTATCCAGTCCCCATCTGCTGCAGACATGCTTTTGATAATGTAAGCATGGGGAGAAAAAAAAGGAGCAAAATGGTAAATCCCACACCAGAATGTATTCTGTAATAGTTTCTCAGTCTAGCTGAATTCCACACTTCATGCTGAAGCCCTGCATTCCATGTCTGTTTACACAGAGGATAAACAATAATTCAACACTGAAATATGTATATATGACTGTCAGCGGACAATGCTTTAATGGGGTCTTTTCATAGCACAATATGCTAGAAAATGTGCAGCTGTAATATATACCATCTGAAAGAGACAATGTCTTCTTGGTCATAAAATCCAAACATTTTAATTTTGAAACTGAAATGGAATACATAAGGTCATCATAGAAAAGTGAGTGCATAAGCATAATTACAAAAAGATAAACCCCTCACACTACAGCTTGGAGCCAGAAAAAAAATGAATTTTCCCTTTGACTTGGTTATATCAAAAGGCGGTGTCACATTTTATATGGCCCTCTCAACTACTCTGTGGGTAAAAAGGTCTGGTAGGAAATAGATGAAATCAACCTTCTGTAATGAAACGTCTTTTTGCTGGACACATTTTCAATATCACTATGTGATCATACAAGTTACAATGATCTGTTCAAAAAGTTCACAGGTAGAATGGATCCAATTCTTAGGGGCACTGCTTTGCAAATCAGGTTATTAAAGCAGGTTGCACGGTAGCCTGAAGACTAGCAAGAAATCACATACCTATTTCTTCCAAGTCACACATATCACATTGGAGTAACATGCCCCTAAGGCCACAAAAGTACATTCTGATGTTTCAAGTTTACACTGAAATCAATTTATTTTTTAGCTTCTGAACCCATAAACTGCAGTCAGAACAAAGGAAAAAAAATTTCCACAGCATTCCCTCTCAATATGAATTGGAGGCTTGCTAGGTATAAAGCTAAAATTAATTGGATTGGTCCATTTCTGTCCCCAGTGTACAACACAATATAATTTTACACAGTTTGATGTGCAAAAATTCCATTTGTTTACATGAAGATGTAGATTTAATTAGCCTGCCTCTATTCACGACTGATAAGGGGATGTTGATCTATTTAAAATTTAAGGTAGAGTATAATGTGACTACCATGCATTGATCTTATGAATAAAAGATCTTGTCTCTGTCCTAACCAATTAAGTACCTACTATTAAATTTAAATTAATCACAAACTCATATGAAAATATATTTTATTTAATTCTCTTTAAAGTTGCAGCTAGTTATTTGTTATAATAAATTCAATCTTCGAAGGTTATTGGAGTGCTAATTAACTCTTTGACACTGTTTACTGGGAATTTCTAAATCTACAAAGGAATAAGCAAGCAGCACCAGAGAGGTTTACGTTTACTAGTCCTGACAAGCTTTGGATTCCCAGCACCAGAAGGCTGACGATCATCTGATGAATAAACAAGAGTTAAAAAGCAAAAAGCTCTTCACCTTTGTTTAATTTGTTTTGCTCCATAATGTTGTACTGTATGGGTGCAACCTCTTGTTTTTGCTGAACAGAGGGTTTCCAGTGTTTCTCATTTGTATCCCCACTGCTGCTGTTAACATTATTGCTGATGCTTGATTGGATGAGCTGAGTGGTTGCATAAGGAGTGGGCTGCCCAGGTTGGTTGACAAATCTTCCATCCTTTAGATTTGGGCTATTGAAGGTTTTCATCTCATTGATTTTGTTGCTCAAGTCCACATCACCATAAACAGTTGACTCAGGCAGCATCAGGTTTGTTTGCTTGCTTTCCAGCTGGTTGTTGTAATTTGCTATACAATCAGCTAACCACAGGGGGAAGGAAAAAGAAAAGGTCATTCTGTTCAGTTACTCGCTATATTTCATGTGCAATACACTTAACAAATATTTTTGTGCACAACTATATGACCTGATTCTATGCAGCAGAAATGGGGTTGTAATAATATAACTTATAAATAAATAACCCATTGAACTTTATTTACCTTTTAGGTTACTATACAAAAACATGGGTTCAGAGAATTTTGTTAGTTCTCATTTATTTCTCCATATTATACAATTCTCCAGATCCAAAGTAAACTCCTCTGTTTGGCTCCCCTGCAAATTCAGTTCTGCTAAATTTGTCCCTACAATAATGTTTATGTCTTTTCTGTTGCTCTTAGGTTGGCAATATGAACATTTTAATTTTTGGGCACTATCCTCAAAACAATTTTGGCATCTTAATAATTAAAAACACAATTGAGCATACTTAAAACAATTTGTGTGAGTAAATAAAAAACACTTGTTTTGTATTTTTGCTCCAACTCACAACTATCTCATGTCCACATTCAACACACAACATTTTAAACCCTGTAAGACTTCAGACAAATAAAAAGAGGTCTTTATGGAAAGAAAAAACGATGGCTATACAGAGGTAGAAATCATTAATGAAGAGATACAGTACATTATGAAAGGGGTCTCAGAACCTGTTTAACAAGACTTCAATAGAACACTGCATTCTAGCACAATAACATGTATGAGCTTCAAAGAAAAAGACAAGAAAGCATTCTTGGAAGGGTTGCACCACATGCTAATCATAATTACTTTGGGTCTTCTTAGTCATACATACTATTGCCTCTGGCACTTTATTCAGTATAAATAGAAGTGAATTCACCCTCCTAGTAGTTACCTTGCCACGAAGTTAGCACTCAGTGACAGCCTCACAGTAATCAGGCTTGTGCTGACATTGTAACCACAATTCTAGAACTCAGCCCTGGTATTAAATGCTGGCTCGGCATACTTGTCCTTCAGGAACCCCAAGTGCTTCCCTGTGACCAGCACAGATGTTACTTTCACAGCATTTGTTTCCCTTCTATATCCAATCCACCGGAAGGGTGGTGAGTACTAGTAACAGGGTTAGCAGATCTGTATACATGGGGTTATTAGGAAACCAACACAGAATGACCGTTAAATGTGTGTTATCATTTACCAATTTGTATATGTAATGGTAATTACATAATTACCAAGAAGATAGTTGCTCTTTTAACAAAATGTAACTGCTGTGTGTTAACCCTAGGGACAAATCCCGAAGTCCTTAGTCAGGGCAAACTCCAGCAAAAATAGTGAGTAAAATTAAGGAAGCATTTTTGGATTTAGCCTCTACATTCTATGAAATGCACATGTACATTTCCAAAACATTCTCTAACATTCACACTTCTTTCAGGAAAAAAAAATTCTGTGTAAAAGCAGTAAAATACAAAAATAAAATAATTCATCCCCACTGTAATGGTTAAGGGATGTGAGCAGTACATGCCATTACATACAACTTATTCACTGCAAACTTCATGCCCTTCAGCTTCAATTTAAAAAAAAAAAGATTTTACCCTTTGATTTATTTTTCTTTCATATGTGAGCTGTTATTTATTTATCCCTCTACATACTCTTCAACTTCTTGACTTTTGTTACTTTTTTTTTCATTTTTGCCTCTCCCTTTACTTTTTTTCACGATCACCTACAGCAATGCTGCTATTCTTTCCTCCTCTTCTTCATGCAACTCCTGCCTTTTTATGCCTCCTTTGTTACCTTCCAGTATATCTGTTATTACTCATGCCTCCTGATCTATTTTGATTTTCTTTTAAGGTCATTCTAAAAATATTTGTATTTGCTTTCTTCTTCTGCTGGATCTGATTTTTTTTTGTGAAGGGCAATAATCAATATAGTACATACTACTGTAGGCCCATTCATAAGCTATACCTATGAGGATGTCTTCCTAGAAAGTATCTATCTGTACAAATGTTTGCTTACCTATATAACAAAATGTATTTTATCAAATGGGAATTTTATATTCCCCACTACTTTTACAAAGAAGCTGTCCCTATAAAGTAGGGTTCCTATTCAGTACAATACTTATAAGATTATATTAGAAATATACATGGGTAATTAGTTACATTTTTATATAAGAGGGATATAAGCCTTTGTGCTTCAGGGCATAAGACAACTACAAACTGAAGGGGTTAAGAAGATTCATAGATATTAAGCCCCGAAGGGATCATTATGATAATCAATTCTGACCTCCTGTATAACCAAGGCCATAGAATTTTGCCAAATGATTCCTGCATCAAACCCATAACTTCCAGTTGAGCTACAGCATATATTTTAGAAAGATTTAGATTTAGAGAGAGAGTTGGGATTTAACGATAAAGTGATAGAGAATCCACCACATTCCTCAGTAAATTGTTCCAGTGATTATTACCCTCACTATTAAAAATGTGTGCCTTATTTCTAGTCTGAATTAGTCTGGCTTCATCTTCCAGCCAATGGACCTTGGTATGACTTTGTCTGCTAGATTAAAGAGCCCTTTATTATCAGAAATCCCCTTCCTATCTAGGTACTTGTAATAACGTAATCCACGCGCACATTATTTCACAAGTCTCTTATTAGAAATCTCATACCTTCCTTTGAAGCAACTGGTACCGGTCACTGTCAGACAAGATACTGGACTAAGCAAGTGACCATCATCAGTTTATGGCTGGCCTTGCAGTAATTACATTAGACTTAGAGGGAACACCATCTCTCTCCAATGCTTCCACATTGCAGGCAGTCAAAACTTGACTGCAAAGTGATGGGGAATGCAAACAGTGAAGGCCAACCAGTGTTACTGGCAGTGCTCCATGCCCAAGAAGGGATGCGTCTGATTGGGTAGGGAAGTGGACAAAGATTCCCACTCCCGACTCTCTGGCAATTCGGTCAGAGTAAAGAGAATGTCAGTTCTATTTTTTTTTAAATGTGTAGCAAGTGCGGCTTCATGGTGTATTCCACCCAGCATGCACCACCGGAGAGAAGGAGGCATTATTCACCCATAATGTCTCCCTCTAAAGTGTTCAGCCATTGACATGCTTTTGTTGCCCTCCTTGTGCTGCCCTTGCTCCCAAGAGCCTCAATTTATCCCTACATTTTATATTTTGCTTTCCAGAGTCAATATAATTAGTTGTTCTCTATAATATAATCTTTACAGACAAACAAACAAACAATACAACACCCAGTCACCCAAATGAAAGAGTTTGGCATAGCAATGAGTGAACAACAAAAGGTGTGATTGTGCAAAACTAGACTAGAAATCTCATATGAGCAGACTTTGATATGATAAGGCATTTCTTGTTTCTGGTCATCCCAGGAATAGGCATGAAAACCTCTCCAGTAATATGTTGGCGTTTCTAATTCTGGTCCTAGCCAATATTAGGAAGTACAGATCTGCGTCAAAAATAAAATTTATTTGGACTTTTCAAACTCAAGAAATGTTGAGCTCAGTTTGAATTTTGGGAGCCAATTCAGGTTGTTTCTTATTTGATTAGAATGAGTTCATTCAGACCTAATTTTGCAGTAAGTTTAGGTCTTCCATGGATTAAACCAGGTTTGTATCAATTAACAGACACATTTAGCTTGTGTTTAAGGTGCAGTGATTTTGGGGGCACCGTAATGGAGACACATTTTGGTGGGCAAAAGTGGCAGTAGCAGCAAGAGGAACTGGGCTAATAAAACCATCTGGAGAATCAGTCAACCCAGGTTTAGCAGCTGCAGCTGTACAGAATGAAGTGGGAGCTCCGAACTATGCTGGCACATAAAACAAAGTTTAAAATTACATGTGGTATTGTAATCTACTGGTGAAAACAGGTCCTCCTCCATGCCAATACAAGTAGTTACTGCCTCTAGGTACACAGTCTTGCCTCCTAAGCTCAAAGTGTAGCACCTCATGATTTTATCTCTAGAGGTTCCCAGTATCAACCTCTGGGCCAAATACTACAGCTGGCACACCAACACATAATATTTTATGGCCTATCCTCAGTTTGATGAAATTCTGGACACTGTCTGCTACAACATGCATGATACGGGACTAAAACGAACTCTGTAGAAGTATGAATGAGACTGGTTGTAAGAATTCTGTGTAAAACAGGCCTCTTGTTAACTAGTAAAAGTATCTAACCTGGTCGACTGTACGTTGTGAGGTTGCTATCACTGTTTCCATTGGCTGAGGTGCAGCAGTTGATGGAGCAGTCATTGTGATTGTTACCAGTGTTGGGCCATGTATCTGCTAGCCATGGTTGAGGGGCAGGTTCACTGATGTTTAGAAGTCCTGGTCTTTAAAAAAAACAAAGTATGGTAATTTCATAAATTAAGCAACAGTGTTATTAAACTGATTCCTATGCTCTTCTCAAAAGGCTGTCTAACGTTAAAAAGTTTGCACTATAATTAGTAAAGATTTAGGCAATTCATACTTGTCACATCTCTTATAAAATATATTTTAATTGGTATATGTCCACTAATCTGGACTTAGTTCTTTGAACACTGCTAATCACTTGTCTTGCCATACAAAAGAAGAAGAAGAATTGGTATATGTAATGACTCCCAGACATCTCCATAAAATGTTGATATTCTTTGGTAAATTATGGTAGAGAGAAACCAACACAATGTTTTGATCATCATATGGGTATTAACAAACAGTAGGCCTTGTTGAGAAAGGGTAAGAATGTTTCCATGGAAAATTTAGAATTTTATTAAATTTTCTGATTTTTCATCAAAAATCTGAAAACTGAACTTTAGTGTTTTTCAATTTTTCCCCAATTTTCAGTGGCAACATGGAAAAAATGGAGGAGGAGGGGACACAAAAACAAGTGGGGGTTGTTGAAGGTAAAAAAGGAAGAGGAAGGAGGGAAAACAACAATGACAAAAATAGGGGGGTTCTGATGGAAAAATTGGAATTTTTTTAAAAAACTAAACTTTTTTAACAAAAATTGTGGAACACAAGCAGCTCCTACTGAAGTCCACAGGAATTGTGAATGCTCAGCACCTTTGAAAATCACAAGTCTGCAATTCTGTATGTTGGCTGAATATTGGACGATATATCATGTCATCAGCTAAAAGATTTGTATTCCAGCTGCATGGTTTCCAAGTTATTGCAGGTTTTCTAGTGAGCACTAAATAAACTTTGATGAATGTTTTGTTGAAACTCCAGCCCACATACTGTTTTTTCCACTGACAACATTGTGCATATTACAAAGCTTCACATACAGCAGTGACCCTTAAAAACCTGACAATTGCTTCTGATAACTAAATAAGTATTTGAAGTTAGATAATCTCAGCCATTGCTGCGTTTGAATGATTTCCTACAGTAATACAGGTAGGTATACGGAACTAGAGGGGAAGGCTTCAGAAACAAAAGGAACATAACTATTTAACACAGGCATAATGGGCAAATTTTAAGGGCTACCATTGTAAACAGCATAAAAGTTAGTCACTGAGTCCAGAAAAAATAGGTATCTATTGTGAAAATAGTGGATATAATGCTTTTTCAAGTAAAATATGTTAATCCCTTTAAACTGGAAATTGAGACTGCAAACTGCACCAGCAGTTAGTTATGGGGTATCCAGTCTACCAGTGCCATGGGCTTAAGTCTGATTCCTAGAACAGCATTAAAATATGTATCTGCTGTATATATATTTCTATGCTGTATGCACCATCTGACAATTTAGCATATGAGTTGATGAGGCATGACTTACTATCAGACAAACCAGTGCACATGTACTAGGCAAACATATTTTTACAGATTTATTTTCTTTGTAAATATGAAATAAATGTGCTGTTTAGTTTTTTGGGCAGTGCAGCTGATTTGTCATTCCTGTCCATGGCTTGCCTAGAGCTCTGCATATAGACTGAAAATCACCTTGGGTACACAAGGATGGGATAAGCCTCTCTGCACCTTTCAAGTCCTAAGAAGGGTCTCTGTACGGGAGCTGGGGTTGGAGCAGCCAAAAAGGCCTCTCCTTTTGTCTCTGCACTTTCTGAATACTGCAGAGGGGAAGTCTACACTTCACTCATGCCAACTGGGAGGAAAGTGGGTGGAGCGATTGTAACGTCAATCCAGGTTTCAGAAATACCGTGTAACAAGGTATATATGGTAATAGAAGCTGCTACTCCAGCCCACTGGCTGGAATAGTGACCAGGAAAAGTTTGAGCATCAGCCCCACAGCTTGCCCACCGCTTGGGTGGATGAATTTCATACTCCTCAACCTTTGCAGAGAAACAATTACTTGAGCTTTGTGCAAGGACAGTGAATATTATCCACAGCATTACCAGATCCACAGAACTGGATGCTATTTTGAAATACTTCATATTTCTGAATGTTAGAAGACAGCACCTTTTATATACTATGTAGGATGGGGGCGGATGCTGAGCCTCTCAAAAGCCTTACAAATATATTTTATGCAGGGAAAGTGGGAGTCTGAGCTTGAGGGTTTGGAACTCAGTGTAAAGATTTTATGCCAGAAACTACACTGCTTCAAAAATCGATCAAATGTGTTTCCTGTGCTCCAAAGTATTGTGCAATATACTATATGCTCAGGTGAGCAAAGAAATGAACATATGCCACAGGCAATATTTCCTGGCTTGATCACTTGTAAAATCTGAACTGATGAGATGAAAATATATTTATCAAAATAAGTATGATGCATCTCTAGCCCTAAAAGGGGAGAGGTTTTATGAGGGAGATTTTAGGTTATGGCATTTAGCTACAATACTGGGGCAGCACAGAGCCACACTGCTCCAGCAGGAGCATCAGGGAGACTGTACATGATACAGAAACACAGTTCTTCAGTGCCACTTGTGCAGCATAGTCTCTGATGTGCCAGGCCAGCTCTGCAGGCCATTACAGAAGGGAGAAGAGTCATTGCCTTGCCTCTTCCCCACTGCTCTTTAGCTACCTTGCTCTATAGAGACAATAACATTTATTAGCATAGGGAGGGGAAGGACTGCTATTGTGTTAAACAGTCATGCAAAGGAAAAGAGAGGACCCCTCTGCCCCTGTGCAAGGGCAGCAAACAAGCTATAGTAGCCTATAGTTATTTACAGGCTTGTCAATTCAAAAATATTAGAAAACGGAATGTTAATCTTCACGTCTTCATATGTCTAATCTTTATCTCTATCAGATTTTGGTACATTCTTGCAAGGTAAGGACTACAGGGCAGTGCCAAAAGCAGAAGGGAGGGGAAGGGTAGGAATGTATTTATCTAGATGTTTGCTGAGATTTAGAGGCTTGCTACCATACTGTGCCAATACCTTAACTCTAATGCTGAAAAAAAGGTGTGCTTGAGCGTGATTTAGAAAACAAGCTGTGCTATTGAAGTCACACATGCATGATGTGCCTCCCTGTCATCACTGCTGCTCTAGCCTCTGAAGAAACATAGCAGGAAATTGGGGTTATTGTGTGTTCCATTGATATTCATTAGGCAATAAACTAAAACGGGCAAACACAGTTGTGTCCTCAATCTGGAACTAAACTAGGTTCTGAGAGCAAAGAACTATTTATTAATAAGCTACCCATTTCTCTTTATTTCTTCAATATAATTCTCTCTCTCTCACAAGTGATGATTTAACTGTTTTGCAATTCACTGCAAGATTAAATACAATCACCTTGTGTGCTGCTGTCTTCAGCAAGTTTTTCCCCATGAATGTTTTTTTTTCTTTGTAGTATCTGTGAACCAGCTATATTTCTTAATCTTCATAAATGCCACAGTTTAATTACTTTAACTCCCTTAATCATCTGCTAAATCAGTAAACCTTGTATTCTGAAGTCAAAGTGCTCCCTCTGCTGTTTGTTTTGGGGTGCATTTTTCTACAGATCAACAAAGCAATTCAGTTGAAAATGTTAAGATTCAATCATGAAAATGAACCAAAAGCTACATTTCAAAAGCCATATATTTTCTCAGTGAAATCTGCAAAATCAGTGACCTATATGCCTAAAATGTATATCATTATACCACCACTTATAAATGTATTTACATCCAACTTATAGTCTGCAAAATAAACCATGTCATTACCTGCCTCCACTGCTTACAGCTTCTCCTCCTCTCTGATAGGTTACTAAAATATGAAGAGATAAAAACAGAAAATAATTTGTCATTTTGGACTTTTTAAATAGCACTGTAAAATCTCTTTTTGTTTCCTTCTAACGAATCTCTAAATTTTGATCGGTGAAGTTTGAATACTGAGTCTTACTCTTTCAGCAGTCATTCCTTCATTTAGAAATCCATACACTATACATGGGTCACCTGACTGGTGTTACTTTAAGTCCCCCAGAAGCTTTATATCACACACACACACACAGAGAAAAGAATGGAGTAATGCATGAGGCTAAATTCATCCCTGATGTAACTACTGACCTCAAATAGGTTACTCTAGGGAAGAATTTATGTCACTGTTTATTTCAATGAGTTGATGCTAAAGATGTTAAAGCTTTATTGTACATTATCATCATCTTGATAACATTAAACAGGTACCGTGATTTTGCAATACAGCTATTATTTCCAGTGTAAATGATGGTTCATTCTATCACAACCTACTGCAAAATCTTATGCTGTATTTACACATTAATAGTATACTAAAGCTCTGTATGATTTTCAGATGTCCATCCACATAAAAAAACAAACTGAGTGTGATGTTTTACTGATGGGCACCGTATTCTACTTATGCATCGTGCATATTTAAAAAGTCCTTATAAATGTATTATTTTCTAAATATTTATAATTGGATTTTTTCTAATACTTTTTTAGATCTCAAATTTTAATTTATTCATTGTAATAAATAAATCAGTTTGTCTGACTGGTTTGAAATTAGCAGGAATTTTTTGTGCTAACACTTCCTGAGAATAAACAGGAATACAGTCAGCATGCATACAGATTCAAATTTTAAAATATGTGTTGATATGAATAGCATGTTTTTTTTCCAGAAAGCATCATGGTTAAAAGTTAGTTTTTAAGAGCCATAAACCAATAGTTTGAAGAGCTATAAATTTGCCATTTTTAAGTTTGCAGTGGGTTAGGCAAAGGGTTAAGGAGATTAGCTTCACTGCAAATGCTGATGGATTCTACGGCTATGCATTTCTTAACTAGGAATGTGTTTAAAAAAGCAGCCAAATTCTGCTCTTTAAAAGAACTCCAAGCTGGGAGTCTGCAAGGGAGAGATAAATGCTTGCAGTGATTACAATAACAGGATTAAAACCTTAGCAGGCAATGCTACAGGTAAGTCTTTTACTAAAGGTAATGCTACAGAAAAAGGCCTGTTACCATTTAAACTGAATAGAACTAACTATTGGGAGTCTAATGTATGGAAAAAAGAAAGAATTTTTAAAATCTTTTACATTGTGTATTTCAGATTTCTTCTTCTAAATTCCTTATGTTGTTGAATTTACAGCTATGACCTGCAACACCCATATGTTCTAATATTTTCTTTTAATGTCTAGATTTCTAACTGCAAAAATGTCTATCAGTTAATCTAAAACACACCATAGAGCTTCAGTAGCATGTTGCACTGTGATTGTGCTAGAAATTGTATGTAAAGCTAATTAAATAATAATAATAATTTGCATGTGTTTCCACTCTGGATGTCCAAGGACTGCACAAACATCGAGGGCCAGGTTCTAGCCTCGCGTTGAGTAGTGAGCGAAATCAGTGGGACTAGTCGGGATGTAAGATACTACTCAATGTGATTAAGGGTACGTCTACACTGGCAGAGTTACGGCGCTGCTCAGAGAGCGCTGAAGGGAAACCACTGTTGTGCATTCACACTGTCAGCTGCCTGAGCAACACCATGTTCACACTTGCGGCACTTGCAGTGTATTCGGAGCAGTGCAGTCTGGGCAGCTATCCCACAGAGCATCTCTTCCTCTTCTGCCGCTAAGAGTTGTGGGAAGGTGGAGGGGATCACGGGGCATCCTGGGCCCCGTCCCAATGCCCCATAATGAATTGCTTCACATCCCAGCAATCCCTGTACTTCTGTCCGCATTTGGCACCATCTTTCTATGGTTTTTGTACTGCGTGCTCTGCCTCTTCGGTCTGCAGGAATGGATCTCGCACTGTTGACCAATATGCTGCTCGCTATCACTAATACATCACGAGTGGCAGTAGAGTTATTCCTTAAACTACAAAGGTAATAGCAGATCGACATTGATCTCGCCATGCATAGAAGCTATGACATGAGATTGCTTGTGGTATTCACAGAGGTGCTGACAACAGTGGAATGCAGCTTTCAGGCTTGGGAAACAAGCACTGAGTGGTGGGATCACATCGTTATGCACATCTGGGATGATGAGCAGTGGCTGCAGAACTTTTGGATGAGGAAAGCCACATTCATGGGACTGCATGATGAGCTTGCCCCAGCCCTGAGGTGCAAGGACATGAGAATGAGAGCTGCCCTGCCATTGGAGAAGGGCGGGGTGATTGCACTGTGGAAGCTTGTTACTCCAGACTGCTACCGGTCGGTCGCTAACCAGTTGGGAGTGGGAAAGTAGACCACTGGACTCGTGTTGACAGAAGTGTGCAGGGCCATTAATCACATCCTGCTAGGGCCAGCTCCAGGATTTTTGCCGACCCAAGCAGCAAAAAAAAAAAAAGCGCCACAATCGCGATCTGTGGGAGCTCTACTGCCGCCACTTCAGTCTTTGGCAGCAATTTGGCAGCAAGACCTTCGCTCCAAGAGGGACCGAGTGACCTGCCACCGAATTGCCGCTGAAGAGCCGGACATGCCGCCCCTTCCCCGTGGCCGCCCCAAGCACCTGCTTGCTGGGCTGGTGCCTGGAGCCGGCCCTGCATCCTGCTCTGAAAGATTGTGACTCTGGGCAAAATGCTTGACATTGTGGATGGCTTTGCACAAATGGGCTTCCCTAACTGCGGAGGGGTGATAGATGGCACACATATTCCAATTCTGGAACCAGACCACCTAGCCACCGAGTACATTCATCTGAAGGGGTATTTCTTAATGGTTTGCCAGGCACTTGTGGATCACTGTGGATGTTTCACGGACATTAACGCAGGCTGGTCCGGAAAGGTGCGTGAAGCACGCATCTTTCAGAACACTGACCTGTTCAGGAAGCTGCAAGCAGGGACTTCCTTCCCAGACCAGAAGATCACCATAGGGGAAGTTGAAATGCCCATTGTGATCCTGGAAGACTCTGCTTACCCCTTAATGCCATGGCTTCTGAAGCCATATTTGGAGCACCTTAACAGCAGCAGCAAGGAGCGGTTCAACAACAGGCTGAGCAAGTGCAGAATGACTGTTGAGTGTGCTTTTGGCCATTTAAAGGCCCGCTGGCGCTGCTTATATGGGAGGCTGGACTGGGCCAATGACAATATTCCTATGCTTATAGCTGCGTGCTGTAGGCTCCATAATGTTTGTGAAGGGAAGGGTGAAAGCTTCACTCAGGGCTGGACCACTGAGGCTCAGTGCCTGGAGGCTGAATTTGAGAGAGATCAGGGCTCTTAGAGGGGTGCAGCATGGGTCCATAAGGATCAGGGATGCCTTGAGGCAGCGATTTGAAGCTGAAAGCCACTAGTATTTGTTGCTATGCTCGGGAGTGCAGTGCTTGTAATGCTAGGAGGTGATTGTGACTAGTGCAGACAATGCACTATGGAGGTTTAAGAAAAATGCCTGTTGCTTTGTAGGGCTCTGTTTGCTTTCAATTAATGGAATATAGATTGCTTTCAAATCAAAACAATTATTTTATTTAAAAGCAACAACCGGAGAAGAGAGACAAAGAAAAAAACACATCAGCACCGAGGGAAATGGGGGAAGGGAGGGTCCTAGGAGGATGTGGGGTCCTGGGATGGTTAAAGATTTGTGTATGTCCAGGTATCATACCAAACCTACTCCTTTCGAAGTGGGTACTGTACTTCAGCAGGGCTAAACTGCAGAGTTTAGTGTTGAGTGCAGTGGATACTGGGAGTGCGCAGTGCTAGACTGTAACGGAGGAGGAGTGGAATGCAGTGGGTACAGACTGGAGCCAGGAGGTTGATAAGAGTGTTTGGCGGTGTCTGGCGGGAGCATGGGAAAGATTTTTGTGACAGTGGCTGCAGGGGAGGAAGGGTGCGGAGCTGCTCCATTTTCAGTGCTAGTAACACCTGGAGCATATCCGCTTGGTGCTCCATAACATTTAAGAGCCGCTCCGTGGCTTCATTCTGGCACACCACGTTCTCCTTTCAGTCCTTCTTCTCACTGTCCCCCCACTCCTTCAATTCTTGTTTTTCAGCCACAGAGTGCATAATGACATTACGCAGGAAGTCCTCTTTAGTTCTTCGTGGCTGCTCTCTAATTCTGCGCAGCCATTCGATCGGTGATAAAGAGGGAGGCTGGGCTGCCAAGATCATATCAGTGAAGCCAAAATGCAACATTTTACGAAAGCAGTATTGTTTGCAACACACAGACCACTGAATCAGTGATTTAAAACACAGCCGCTATTCACGTATCTATCACTGACTGACTGACTCCAGGCAAGCACACATGAGCCACAAGACCCCCAAAATGGTGAGTAACCGCAGGGTCAAGGGAAATCAGTGTTCCAGGACTGTACTGTACACTGGGCACGTGGCTCTTGGGGAGAGCCAGCACTGTAGTGGGGGCTTTATAATCATTCCTGTCCCCACCTTTCCACAGGCTGTGTTCATTATGGAAGATACCTTGCTGCTGAGGGTGAGCAGGGAATCAGCAGAGGGTCTTCACCAAAACTGCAGCTTCTGCCTGGCCCTTATGCAGTTCGCCTGTGTGCAGCAATGGTTCCCCGCCCCCCACCAATGGCAGACTGGCACAGGAAAGTTATCCTTAATGGGGCAAGAAACAAAGCAACTCTGCTGAAGAATCTGCATCAGCAGATTGCCCCTATCTCCATGAGAGTTTTGTGGAGATCTCTGAGGCAGATTCCCGTGAAGTGAAGTCAATCCACTGCTCAGACTAGGCATGCGGTGGTACACGCATCATACAGACACAAACCTGCTTTCTGCAACCCTCCTGCCCCCAACAACTTGCTTCAGCAATTCCCAAAATCAAAGCCACTTACCAGGAGCCTCTGCTTCTGTTTCCGCTTCGCCAAGCTCTGACAGCTGTGACTGGCTAGCCTCCTTCGGGGTAGAAAAGAGCTCCTGGCTGCATGCATCTCTGACCTCCGACTCCTCTGCCTCTGGGTCCCCTCTCCCACTCCACATCCTCATCCAAGATTTCCTCCTCCTGGCTCAGTCCACTCTCAACTGGCATGCGAGCTACCGAAGTATCCACAGTGGCCTTCGCAGTGGAGGTGGGGTTGCCAACGAGTATTACATCCAGCTCTTTGTAGAACTGGCAGCTCGCGGGAGCACCATCGGAGCGGCGGTTTGCCTCCCGCACCTTGTGGTAGGTCTTCCGCAGCTCCTTCACTTTAACCCTGCACTGCAGTGTGCCCCGGTCATGGCCCCTTTCTGTCATGCATCATGAAATCTGTCGGTATGTATCATAATTCCTACAGCTGGAGCGCAGCTGGGACTGGACAGCCTCTCCCCAAATGCTGATGAAGTCCAGCAATTTCGCATTGCTCCAAGTGTGGGATTGCCTGTAGCCACCATGATCACCTGGAAAGATGCGCTGAGACCACTGCACGCATCACCGAGCAAACAGGAAGGGGACTTTCAAAATTCACAGGGAATTTAAGGTTCGTCACCTCAGTGCAGAGCAGTAGAGTTCAAACCAATGACCAGAGAGGAAAGAACAGGCATTGTGGGACACCTCCTGGAGGCCAATCGCAGTGCTGTAATCAACCAGGGTGTCTATACTGGCACCACGGCGCTGTACCCCCAGTGCAGAAAACTGTACACCTCTCGTTGGGGTGGGTTTTTTTTTGCAACTGCGCAGTTTCTGCACACTAAGTTGCTTGGCAGTGTGTACACCTCAGGAGTTACAACGCAGAAAGCTGCTTTACTGCACAGAAACTTGCCAGTGTAGACAAAGCCTAAGAATGTAGCCCTAACTCATTAAGTCTCAGAACACACCTCTCATGTAAGTCATAGTATAAGGCCTGTGTACTCAGCCAGTTCTTTGTCTGAGGGAGATGGCTGAGGGGAGTATACAGAGTTTAATGGCTGGCTGCGTGTCTATTCAATACCTGTTATTAAATTGCATGCTTTGTTGTAAACATGGCACTTGCCCTTAAAGACTATGGGCTTCATCTATGGCACATTGTAGTCAGTGGAAAGATTCCCATTGACTTTAATGGGCTTTGGATCAGGGCCTGTGTGATAGGCACATTTTATAAATTCCAAAAGAGAGAGAGAGAACAAAAGAAAAAAAATTACTTCAGATCCTTCCTTATTCCCCACATGAAATGCAACCTCTTTTAAGGATCAGTGTTAACATTGTACAGCCGACACTACAGTTCAGGGCAGGAAGCAAAGAAAGGCATATCCAGTTGACACTGGGAGGTTGGGATATTTAGGGAAGCAAAACATAATTATCCAGGCTGAAGTTTGGCTAGGAAACCAGAATTAAGTAAATGAGTATTAACAAAATGTTCTGAGATCTTTAATGACCATGGTCAAACACTGCTTTTACACCTCTTCCAAAAATTTGGCAACTCCTACAACATAATGCTTTCTAATATCATGCTGGAGCATTGGTTTCACACTGATTTAGAGGAAAGAGTATCACCGATTCATTCACCGACATTGCTCCCTGCTGCATGTACAATAGATGCCATTCAGAGGTTTCCTTCCACATAGTGACCAGGGCCCTGATACTGCGTCAGGATCCGCTGGTGTGGAATTCTTCCTCCTCTTTCCCGATAAGTAGCTCCTTTAACATTAATGGGAGACTTTCTAAGTGCGGGAGTCAACACTACTGGATCCCTGTAGAAGATGGGGGCCCATGTTATCATGTGAGAACTGAAAGGATCACACCACAAAGTTTATGGGTGGGCTTATATACACAGTCAAATTGCAGGATATGGAATGACATCCACAAAGGGACAAAACCTCAGCTACACATAGCAGTAATAATCTCTAAAATATGTGGAAGAAAAATAATAAGGAAACTACTTCATCTTAAAGAATACTACAATGATACCTGTCACTAGAAATAATTCATTTTAATGTTTTGTTTTCAGAACAGCTGGGCTGGTTATATCAGAAAAACAGAAACAGTACCACACATACATGCCAAACAAACAAAGGAGGGGGGGAAAAGTGCAAATATATACCTGTTGGTGTGAAGGTAAAAGACGGGACTGAAAAATCAAAACAAAATACAAATTGGTTATTAAGCTGAAGAGAGAAAGGGAAACATACTCATTAGTATAAATCAAGCAGACAGCTGAACTTAAAACAAATAACTAACCCAGTAGTTCAGTCATACTGACATAAGAATAAAACCAAATTTCAGAAAGAAGCTTGTCTTCACAGGTACCATTTTGGAAAACTATAACATTTTACTACACTCACGAGGGGAATAGAATGTGGTTTAGCCTCTGAATGACCCTCAGTTTAGTATCTTATGTTTTGCTGCAAATCCTAATATAAACAAATGTCCTACACTATTAATCATTTCAAAACACAGAATGATAAATTCTTTAATAAACCTTATCAGGATCTTACTTGAATCTTATCTACAGTTCAGTAAGTAGATGCTCATTACACTGAACTAATAGGAACACTTAAGTATTCAATAAAGGAACAATAGCCCTTTAAAGAAACAAAGAGAACTACAAAATAACTGTTTTAGTGTATGTTCACCAAATAATGCCCCACACTTCATCATAACAACTGCACTACAATATATTACAGCTGTAATATAATATTGTTTTGCTATTGTGGAAAAGGAAGAAATACATAAAATCAGACTGTATTCCTTCCCCCCCCCACACACTTTATTTACACGAGCTAGCCCTTCCATTGTAACTCCTCTCTACCTTTCAACCCATGACTTTAACAGGAAAGGTTAACAATGGAACAATAACACTCTTTGAAAACCTTCACTCTCACTGCCACTATAAATCTTAATTGAATCAATAAGGCTTCTAATTCAAGTGTAGTGCACTAGCATCTACTCTCCCCAATAGGACATACTCCCCCTTCTGTTGAATTCTGGCGTATTGTTTCTGTACGCTTGATGGGTAGAGAAAAGCTAAGATTTTCCTCTTGATTCCAAGTAAAACAAAGAAAAACATGAGAGATGCAATAGAATTTTCACTAAAAGACACCTTAGGATGGGAATTTGGTGATCAGACCTACCATACGAAGACAATGTGCTGGCTAAGAGATTTAGGTGCTCAAACAGCTTAATATAATTTTTACATTGCAGACAGTTCTGATGTCTTTTTTGAATTCTCTTTTTAGAATTTGCAGAGTTTCTTTGGGACCCAAAAGTATTAGTTAGAGTATGCTGTATGTTTGTCGCTTCTTTTTAAGCCAATTTATTTCCAAGCATGTGACATTGTATAAAACCGGAAAACTTCTGAGCATTTTTGCCCATTGCAGACTTCATTTGTAGCACAGCTGTCTTTATCTCAGGAATTCTATTGTGTTTTCTTTCAGCTAGGCCTTTTCACATAGTCAGTGTAATTTAGCTACATTCAAAAATACAGAGCCATAGTAACAAGCTTTCATTAAAAAAAAAAAAGGTGCATTTAAAACCAGAGCTATTCAAGGAAGAATGAAATGTCTCCACATTAATTTGCAATCACAAGGACAAGAGAAAAAGATGAATAGTCCTTGTCATCACTTTTCTGTGAGCTAACTACTAAATCTAGCTTAGTTTTTAAGGAATTGAGGAACAGATGAAAAGAGGTCAAACTAAATGAAATCTTTACACTTAGCAAACCGAAGAACAACTTAATTCTTAGAGCTTCCATTAATAAACTGTTCCGGGTGCCTAGCGGTGCTTGTGTAATAGTAAATGTGTGGGTACTGAAGTATTTTAACAGATGTCAAGCCTGAAGCTAAATGTTAAAAAAAAAAAAAAGTTAATAAAGTTCACTATTACTCAGTGTGCACATTCAACATTTATGACAATATACTGCAGAGTGGTAGATTATTTCATGATTTCTATTTCTCCAAAGATGCTGGTTTTACTTCAAGTGCAGTTGGTAACACAGACTTTCTAAATGTTTCTATCAAAGGTTTTTTCCTCTCTGCGAAATACTGAGAACTACACATGTGGTATTTCTACAGAAATTCATAATCCACAACAGACTAGAACATCACCAAATGCCAATATTATTATTTTAAAAACTATATTTTTATGGTTTTTCCTTAACCTAAATTCAGCCAACCGCATAGTGATATTAGTTTGAAAGCATCTGTGGAAAGACCGTATGGCAGCATGCAATTAGTAAAACAAAAAAGTGCAGGTTAATGCAGTGGGGCATACAGTTCTCTCACATCTTAACATTCTCAGAGAAATAAAATCAAAGGTAAAATTCAACCCTCATTTCCATGGCTACATCTCCATTGAGATTCCCAAGCCTAAATTTTGCCAACCAATCTATTGCTTTAATAGCATGGAAGCCCTCGAAGACACTGTCATCGAAAACACTGCATTCTTCTCTAAAGCCATTTCGAAAATGATAGTGGTCAATCTTTTGTCAAAGACAGTAAGAAACAGGTGTTTAAAAAAAGATAATGTTTGTATTTAGGCTAGAGACCGCACTGCCTGTGTTTAGATATCATTTCTCCCACCCCCAAACCATTTCCATATGTCTCCAATCATCTCAATCGATATTTTTTCATAGCAATAGCTTATTTACCATCTTTCAAAAATATGTTTGTGTTATCTGCCTCCCTCCCCATTCCCAGCATACATTCACATCTGCGATGACTGAAGAGGCAATCTTGTGCCTACCTTTAACAATATATTAAATGCGTCACTTTCATGCCACCATTTAGGCCTGGCTCAGTCTTTTAATTATCTAACATCCAGCGTTCTCCTTCTCTCCCATTAAAAAGCTACCGGAAGCTCACCTATTCTGTGAAGCATTCCAACTTTTATGATCTTCAGACTCTAATTGCCTAAATGGCACTGCTTTGAGTTGTGATGCATTGCACTGTATCGTACCCACTTGTAACTTTAGGGTCCAATCAATCCAAAGCCTATTGCAGTCAATGGAAATCATGCTCCTAGGCCAGAAGATCTTCTGGACAGAGATTCTGTTTATCAGATATCACAGTGACCAGCTGTAAAGCACTGTGCCCACCTAATGATGCTACATAAATGATGATAACAACATGGAAGTGAACATGGCTAGAAGCTGAAGCCAATACTGCCATTTTGGATGTACAGCAGGTTTGAATACAGACTAGGGGCAGTCCCCCATGGAACCTGAGAGCTAATAGGACAGTCTTACAACAACATTGATGAAAGTGCCCTTGAAAATATATTTCCATCAATTCTGCTTCTTCAAACAGCCACCTTACCTCTTCCCCACAATATGTAGGAACATGCACGCACAAAAGCACTCTATAACTGACACCTAGAGCTGACGTTGGTAGTATTCTCTGCCGAGGGCAACTGACTGACTAGAATGAAAAAACGGTTTCCTACCTTTCGTAACGTTCTTCGAGCTGTGTTGCTCTTGTCCATTCCATTCTAGGTGTGCACATGCCCACATGCGCAGCCGTCGGAGATTTTTGCCTTTGCGGTACCCGTAGGGTCAGCTGTAGCATACTCTTGAGTGCTGCATTCATGCGTCGGTATATTAGGGGCTGCCGGCCCTATGCCATCTCAGTTGGCAGGAGGGTGGGTCATGGATTGGACATGAGGAACACATCTCGAAGAACAACAGTTACGAAAGGTAGGTAATCGTTTTTTCTTCTTCGAGTGTTTGCTCACATCAGTTCCATTCTAGGTGACTCACAAGCAGTATCCCTGGTGGCGGGCTCAGAGTTCACGGTCATGTGGTTTGCAACACCGCTCTGCCAGCATTGTCTCGAGCTTGCTGGGTGAGCATATAACGAGATGTAAACGTGTGGGTAGATGACCAGGTGGCAGCCCTGCAGATATCCTGAATCGGCACCTTGACCAGGAAGGCTGTTGATGAAGCCTGCACACCAGTTGAGTGGGCAATCACTGCCTGAGTTCCTTGGCAGTCCCAGAGCCAGCCGCACCGGCAGCTGCGGAAGTCATGGAGTCCACGGAAAGTTAGAGAATCCGTGACTTCTGTGACCTCTGTGAGACACACACAGCCTTATCCATGAGCCATGACAGTATGAGATTCAGGTCCCAGGGAGGGACGGGATCCCTGACGTGTGGATAGAGATGCTCCAGACCTTTCAAAAACTGGACCGTCATGAGCAAAGACCGACCTGCCCTGGAACGGAGGATGGCTGAAATAGTGACCAAGTGGTCTTTGACTGATGACTGGGACAACCCCTGGAGCTTGAGGTGTAGAAGACAGTCCAGGATTGCCTGCAGTGAGGCCTGCTCAGCCCGGATATCCTGGTCCAAGGCCCAGCACATGAACCTCTTCCACTTGGCCAGGTTGATCTGGTGGATGGCTTTCTACTACCCAACAAGACCTGTTGGACCCAGGCCGAGCATTCCCGTTCTTCCACAATTAGCCATGCAGAAGCCATGCTGTCAAGTGCGGCGCCGGCAGGTTCGCATGCAGAAGATTCACGGGGTTCTGGGACAGCAGGTCCGGCCAGAGAGGCAGCGGCTACCAAAAGGTCCATAAGCGTGCCAAACCAGTGCTGCTAAGGTCACAGGAGCTATCGGTATCACCTTTGCCTTGTCCTGTTTGATATTCCTAAGGACCTTGTCGATTAGCGGCACCGGTGGGAAGGCGTACATCAGAGCCCCCCACCATGGAAGTAGAAAGGCATCTGATGGGGATGCGCTGTCCAATCACTGGAACGAGCAGAACATGTGGCATTTCCAGTTTGGATGGGACACGAACAGATCCACCTGGGGATTCCCTCACCTCTGAAAGATCACACTGACCACCTCCGGGTGGAGCGACCACTCGTGGCGAGATGAGAAGGTCCCGCTGAGGCGATCTGCTACCATGTTCTTGGCTCCAGGCAGATGTGTGGCCACCAAATGGAAGGCATGCCACACACAGAAGCTCCACAGGTGGAGAGCTTCGTGGCAAAGGGCCGACGAACTGGCTCCTCCCTGCCTGTTGACGTAATACATTGCTGTGGTATCTGTCAGGACTTGCAGCACCTTGCCCTTCATGTGAGGCAGGAAAGCCTGGCAGGCCAGGCAAACTGCTTTGAGCTCCCTGATGTTTATGTGGAGGGACAGATCATCCTATGACCAGTGGACTTGCGTGCTGAGCTCTCTCAGGTGAGCTCCCTAGCCCAGGTCTGAGGCATTGGAAACCAGGTTCAGCCATGGGGCCGGGGCTTTGAAGGGAACTTCCTCCAGCACAGATTCGGGGTCAACCACCAATCCAGGGACGATTGGATGTGAACTGGCACCCTGGCCACCCAGTCTAGATTGTGTCTGTTGGAGATGTAGACCAACGCCAACGGTGTTTGCACTGGCTGGAGATGGAGCTGGGCATGCTGGACCATGTACGTACATGCGTCCATTTGGCCCAACAACTGCAGGCAGGTATGAACAGTGGTGAGCGGCTAGTTTTTCACATGGGCGATCAGGTCTGATTTGGCCTGGAAACGCACCTCTGGAAGGAAAGCTCTGGCTCCTGTGGAGTCAAGAACCGCCCCAATGAACTCTATTCATTGCACTGGCCTTCAGACGATTTCTTTTCATTTACCAACAGGCCCAGGTCACGGCAGGTGGAACGAACCAGATTGAGGCTCCTTAGCACCTGTTCCCAAGATCTGCCCTTTATAAGCCAATTGTCGTGATTTGGGTAGACCTGAACCACTCAACGCCTGAGGTAAGCAGCGACTGGTGGGATACCTTTTGTAAACACCCTCAGGGCAGACGAGAGGCCAAACGGCAGTGCCATGAACTGGAAATGGTGCCCACCCATCACAAAACGGAGGAATCATCTGTGACCTTGGAAAACAGAGATATGGAAATAGGCATCCTTCGGATCGAGGGCAGGATGTAGCCCCAAGATACAACCTCTAGCACCCAGCGGTCTGAGGTGACCTGCGACCAGGCAGCACAGTAGGGATGAAGATAGTTGAGGAAAGAACGAGGCAGATCTGGGGAGTTGACTGGGACATCACTTTCGAGTGCACCCTCAAAATGAGTGCTTCTGGCCCTCGTGAGGCTTTGACGGGCTGGGCTGCACAGGGGAGTGGGAGGAGGAAGGGCAGTGATGACAAAAACTCGTGTCTCTATCCCTTCTCCTTGCCTGCCCTGGTTGAGGCTGTGAAGGTCTCGGCGGAGGGGGTGGCCAGAACTGCTTCCTCACTGACTGCAGCGTGTGCAGACCCAGCGAGCGAAGTGACTCAAGTGTCAGTCTGTGCAGCCTCAGGTCAGTTTGTCCTATGAAGAGACCATTCCCATCTAAGGGAAGATCCTGGATTGAGGCTTGCATCTCCTGGGACAGGCCAGCTGTCTGAAGCCAGGAGCTGCACTTCATGACCACCACTGAAGAGAGCTCCTGAATCAGCTGCATCCCACGCCATCTGGAGGGAGCACCTTGCAACCATCAGACCCCCCTGCACTGGGGCCCCGAATATCTGGGTCAAGTCCTTTGGCAGTGAGTCCTTGAACTTGCGGAGGGAATCCCATAAGTTGAAGTGGTACCTCCCCAAGAGAGCCTGGTGGTTGGCCACCTGGAACTGAAGGCTGGCCATTGAATAAATCTTTCTCCCAAGAAGTCCAGCCTCTTGGCCTATTTATTCTTGGGGGTTGAATTGGTTTGCCCATCTGTCCTTCTTGTTGGCGACCGAGATGACCAGCGAGCCCAAAGGAGGGTGAGTATACAAATATTCATACCCTTTGGCTGGGACAAAATACTTTTTCTCGGCCCTCCTGGAGGTGGGAGGGATGGAAAAAGTTTGCCAAAGGGCTTTTGCTATTTTTAGGACCCCATTGTGTACTATAGCACAACACAGGTGGGAGTAGAGGCCAAGAGCACAATGAACAGAGTATCTGCCTTTTTGGCCATCTCCTCCACTTCCAAGCCCAATTTTGTAGTCAACCTATGAAGCAGGGCCTGATGTTCTTTGAAATCATCTGGTGTGCTGGTGCGGAAGGGGCACGCCACTAACTCAGCTCAGGACTATGACTGGTTCACCGAGGGAGCCCCTGAGGGGTCATCTCTCATGGGAAAAGAGGGTTTCAGGGTAAGCACCTGCTCCTCTATTCTGGCCTCCGAGTGTGCCACCCGCACTGAGCTCGGTGCCGCCAGTGCTGTTGGTTGCTGCTCTGAGGTGGCCAAGGAATGGACTGACTGAGGCATCGGCATCACAGGCATGCCCCATGAGCTCCAGTAGGGCCATTGTGCCGGCCACTGGCCTTACTGCCATGATGGCATCGCAGAGGTCAACGCAGCCTCAGTGCTGTTGCGGTGAAGGGCTGAATTCCCTTTCTGAACCAGAGGAAACACCTTCCGGTGGCCACAGAGGGGCTGTTGAAGCTTGCGTTTCACGGCTAACCATTGCTGCATGAGATCAGTGCCTCAAGTAAGAGGATCGGTGCTGGGGCAGAGTGATCAGTACCATGATCAAGACCGCTCCCACCACAGGGACCTACACTGAGGAGGCAGCTGGTGGGAGGATGATCGGTGCCAGTGATATGGTGACTGGTGACAGTGACTGGTGCCTTCCTGTAGGTGACCCACATCAAGAGAGTGGAGACGGGAACCTGGTGCTCACGATGTAGGATGTCCCACAGAAGACAGAGACCTGGGGAGTGGAGACGGAAAGCACTGTCTCATCTATGGAGACCAGCATCGTTCGCCTGCCCTCTGGGGGGGTCTTTATGGCTGGCTTGCCCTCAACGAGAGCCTTTGTGACACACTTGGTGCCGGTGGCACTGGTAGAGGCCTCTGCTCTCTATGCACCAGGAGAGCCCGGGAAGGCATTAGCACTGCCACCAGTCTGGGTCCCCTACCACTTCCTGGAGTCGGTGGCGGATCCCTCAGGGGACTAGGAGGCCCCATCGAGGGGGTGTCCCCATGTGGCTCTGGTGCTGGCTGTCAGCCCAAACTGGGTTCTTAGTCCTTCTTGTTCGGTGCTGAGGAGTCACTCTTCTTCGGCACTAGTGACCGGGGGAGGTGCTGGGTGGAGCCTGGTGGTGAAGGTGTGCTGTGCACTGAGGCCAAGGTGCTCGGGGCAGAGTCTGGCCGGGAAGGTGTGGATGCCGGGTGGACAGCAGCCTCCATGAGGAGGGCTCTCAAACGGGTGTCTCACTCTTTCTGTGTTCTCGGCTGAAAGTTCTTACAGACGCAACACTTCTCCTTCACAGCTACTATGGGAGTCACTAACAAGCATAGGCCTGTTACAGTCAGAGCAGGGCTTAAAACTCAGAGACAGTGGCATGCCCCGCCTGGGGCGAAGTGGGGAATCTATCTCTAACTACATTACTTAACAACTACATATTAACTAACTACTGTAAACAAACTATTTACAAAGCCTTAAGGCTAAAGGGTAAAGTAGAAAAACTGTTAGCCCTTGTGAGAGAAGGGAAAGGTTCTCCAACTAATCACCACTGGTGGTAAGAAGGAACTGAGAGGGCACAGGGCCGGCAGCACCTAATATACCGACACATGGGCATGGCACTCAAGAAGGTGCTACAGACTCAAGAAGGTGCTACGGATATCTCTAAGGCTATCTCTGATGGTCGTGCATGTGGGCACGTGCACACCTAGAATGGAACTGATATGAGCAAGCACTCAAAGAAGAATACTGAACTATCACCCAGTTGAATCTTTTTTCAGGTCAGCCATGCGGCACAGTGGCAGGGCAGCAAGAGGAAACTTGCCCTGCTGCTACCCTATTCTGTAAACATATGGACAGCTGTCAGCACTAAATTCACCTATATATATTTAAAATGAAAAGCAAGCCTGGGTATTTTGATTAAGGGTCTTAATAAAAAGTCACAAGTACTAAATTATCAAAATTTTCATGTGTTCTCTATTGGGGTATCTGATGCAAAGTCCACCTGGTTATTCAATGGACAGACCCCAAGTATTCAATGGGCCTGAGATGAGCAAGATCTTTCCAATTAAAAAGCTGTAAAGGACAGTAAAGCAATTAACAAATCAAGAGTTGTAATATGGCACCTTTTCTGATACCAGCGTAAGTACTAGTGAGTCCATTTCGCTTCTTTCGGTGGCGGTATAACCAGATGCTGAAGACCATAAGAATAATCCAACAGGCTGCACCAATGCCAGCAATGAAAGCTGGCTGCTTTACAACATCTGAAATCTGCTGGGCTAAGCTGACTTGGTCTTCTGGTGACACAGGGTTTCCATGGGAATCTAGAAAAGGAACCAAAAATCTGATTAATTTGGATGTGCAGTTGTAAAAACCAAATGTACTACTATTATTACTGAGTAATAATAATTGTAGACAGTGATTTAAAAATACTATGGCCCAGATTTTCAAACCTGGGCACCTTTTAAATCCATATTTAGACACCTAAATAAAATTGGCCTGATTTTCAGAGGTACTAAACTACTATTATTATTACTTATTATTTGTACTATTGTAGCACCTAGCAGACTTAGGCATGGACCGGGAACCCATTGTGTTAGGTGCTTTATAAACACAGAAGAAAAAGATGCTCCCTGCCCCAACTCCCGTTGACTTCAGCAGGATAGTGCGTTCTTAACGCTTCTGAAAACTAGGCCCCTTTTATTTAGGTGATTAAATATGGATTAAGAAGGCTGACTAAATCCATGGTTTAAAATTTTTGGCCTATAATTTTTCATCATTTCTGCAATATACCGTAAATCAAATTATTTCAGATTAAATTTAAAAATAAAAGCCAACAAAACATTCACAAAAAAACTATGAAGGAATGCGTTGGAGCAGTCTGTTCCCAGAATTCTACTAAAGCTTAGAAACAAGCTACAGGAACACACACATACTTCCCCAGAAGTGAAAATCATAGAAGCATTACAAATTCAAAACACATTTATAGAAGGTGGATACTGAAGAGATGTTCTTTAAATTCAGCAGTTTCTGACAGGCGACTTGTATCTCATGTTACACAGTCTGTTTTTTTCCCTCAGAGTCTTATTTTGACCTCAGTTCAAGAAGACTGAAAATTCAAGACTAGCTAATGGAGTGAGTGAATAAAGTAACTTGATTCTACCAACTTAGCATGGCTAGACAAGCTAGTCTTTTAAATTATAGCTATGAGAAGGCAAAAAGAACTGTAGGAAAGGGAGATTAACTATCCCAAGAAAAGGTATAATAAATAAAATAAAATAATCAAATAGGCCTTCCCAGTAGCAGAAAAAGCAGAACCCCTCTTCCCCCGCCATCAACTACTCCAATTTTAGGACTAAGAATGGAAACAAAGGACAGCTGAAAATGTTTTCATTAATTGTTAAATCTATAAGAGTTTTATTTTTCAATATACAGGGTATTTATTATTTTAACCTAAAACTTCATTTTTCTTTCCATATAGTATGTCTGTAAATACTTTCTAGTAACACTATTTCAGACTATTCTACCCACCAATATCCTATAATTGCATTGAGGTTGCTCAAAGAGAAGACATTTTGCTAGATTTTTATCCTCTGGGTACATTGATTTTTAACAATAAGAGGTGCTCTTTGCAAATTTGTGAGGTGAGAGATCTGTATTATTGCTCCCCAAATTGAGGGCAAGATTCTGAAACCCTCATTCACAATGAATAATACCTTACATCACTCAAACTCTAATACCTAACTCTTGATCAGTCCTGTTGATTTCAGAGTAAATAGTCAAAGAGTTAAGTACTACCCAATGTGAGTAAGATAGTAGAATCTGGTCCTGAGACTGGTCCTTTTAGGAGAGAAATGTTGTTTGCTCAGGTGGCCTGTTAATTCAAATTCTGTTAATGCATGCTAGCTAAGAAATGGAAACCAGTTCACTTAAAACACAATAGCATTAATGCTCTAAGCACTAACCAGTGAACATGTTAATACTCTTAATCATGACACCACACGTTTCTGCCCCCTCCCAAATAAGTGTGTTTTTATATATATATATTCTATATATATACACACACACACACAGTTATTTGGGAGGGGGGCAGTGTTTATATATATATTTATATATATATAAACACTGTTATATATATATATATATATATATATATATATATATATATATATATGTTATATATATATGTTATATATAACAGTGTTTATATATATTTTATATATATATATAAAAAATAAACACTGGCACTATAGACTACAGGGAAAACAAGCCATATTGTAAAAAAAAAAAAAAATTGCTCTGGGAAAGGGACACCTTTATAGATGGGAAATGGTTAAATTATTAATAGTTTTTTCCTTGGCTTTTTCTTCCACAGAATTTCAGATTTCATTCTACATGGCATCCAGGCTGAATACCTATTTTCACAAGCAATCACTGCTTTTGACTGTTTGTTGACTGGAAGTTGTAACAAGCCCTTTTATCTTCTGTGATCCTAAGAGCACTCATAGTCTGAAAGTTCACCAGGCAGACCTATTCTTTTCTTTCTAATACACCCTTTGTGTCTGCTAGGTTTATAGATTTCATGGCTATTTGTGCAAGGTTAAATTGGGTTGCTTCAGATTTTATGGAGACAGCCAAGTGAGGTTCCATGCAAGTGGCCAGATGGGCTTCACTGTATAAAGTGTACTATGACTAATGAATTAAAATTGCCACTCTATATCTCATCTTTTGTCTCACAGCAGCTGAGGCTGTATTAAGATATTGGAAACTGCAATATCATTCTAATTTCAAAACAACTCAATGTGCTTTTTTAAAAATGCGTTTATTATTTGAAATTGTTTTCCTTGACAGAAAAGTGAATTTTCATTGGAGACACTGTTCACCTATGTTCGGCGGATGTGAACATTTCTTTATTGTTTAAATATTTCTCTTTCGTACTTCTGATGAAGTATTTACAATAAGGAAAAAGTTACCTTATTCCCCCTTTGCCCCCCGAAAAAGAGTATTACAACATAGAATCAATAAAATGTATGAAGCCCTAAGCTGTGCATAAGGAGTCAGCAATGTAAATGATTCTATAACTCAAACAACCATAGTGGTAGCATTTATATATATATATATGTACAAATGTCAAGTGCATTATTCACACAGTGCATGTCTCGTGTACAAAATACTCCATGAACCTTTATTTTTCTAATCACTCACATTATGATATGCGATTTGAGAACTAATTAGCATGCCTTTAGTAATATTATTCTGTTAGCCACTGGAAATACCTGTATATCATTATAAGAAATTGTTGTATTTAAAGCACCAAGGCTGAAATATATTATGCATGTGTGGACTGCTATACCTGCACAAAGCTTCATTTTTCATATAGCTTAGCTTCTGTTATTAAATTAAAGGTTAGCTTAGCTTAGTGGTTACCTTAGCTTCTATTATTAAATTCTATTATTAAATATGCCTATGTATGTATACATAGGCATATATGTGTGTGTACACGGATATATATGATGTATGTCAGTCAGTGTAATGACTGAAGCTAAACAGTAAGAGAGAAAGAAAGTGTCTGTGTGTATGTGTAATATATATATTACACACAGACACTTTCTTTCTCTCTTACTGTTTAGCTTCAGTCATTACACTGACTGACATACATCATATATATCCGTGTACACACACATATATGCCTATGTATACATACATAGGCATATTTAATAATAGAATTTAATAATAGAAGCTAAGGTAACCACTAAGCTAAGCTAACCTTTAATTTAATAACAGAAGCTAAGCTAACCACTAATTTTAAGGGAAGCTGGTAGTGACCCATGTGTATATGTTGCTAACACTTTCCATGATTAAAGATTCTTGCAGCCTTTTTTTGTTCTATCACTTTGTTGTTTGTGTCAGGCCTTTGAAATTAGGGGAAAAGGGAGAAAGCCTTTGAGCTAGAAAAATGCCTTTTCTTTGTGCCATGATTTTCAGCAGTTTATGACTTGACTAAACCTGAATGGTTTAATCAAGTCATAAACTGCTGAAAATCACCATATCATTGCTGTTGTTTCTGGTTCCTCCAGGTAAATGTTGGCAGCATGACAAAATAATAACGAATTGTGAACATTCTAAGGCCAGGCTCACAATGCTGACAAAGCTGCAGAAGCACACACTGCACTGAGAATACCTAGGAGCTGCTGGAGAAGGCTGACTACATCACTCCCTGGAACTGGCATATTTCCTGGTCCCAAGATAACAGACTTTCCATGCTGACAGTTAATGTAGTTAGGTCTGTTGTTTAAGTACTAGCAGTCTGTGGTGTTGTGTGGAAGGTTCAGGGTTTAAACGCTGATGATATACGATGCGAGGTTGTTACAATTGTACATAACAATTGCTTTCTATCTTTAGCCTTTTCAAAATAGACTAGTAAATTACACACAAAAATACTATGTTAAAATAAAATTATTTAGGTTGCAAATTCAAGAGTTACAAAATACCAGAATCACAGTGACCCGTGCAAATGCCTCCATGTGTATGCATCAAGATACAGTCTTTAACGGTACAATGAGGTACTATTCCACAGGACTCCTGCCTCATTCAGTGCATCAGATAGCTGGTCAAAGGGAAGTGAGAATTAAGGTTGTACGAGCAACCATAAATCTGGCATTTCCTAATTTCTGAGGGCTTGAATTTGCAATAACTCTGCCCCCCCACCCCCACTGTGGGTATCTATAATGCGGAAAGACAATTCTTTGGTCAGAAATCAACTTATGAATAGCCTCTTTTGCCTTCTTTCTAGTTATATAAAATGTCATAAATGGAGAAGTGCCACTTTTAGGCTACAGCTGTATAGTGTACTGCATGTAAGTGGCGTGCATCGCCCATGTGGAGCCTCCCTGACATCAACAGGGCTTTGGGTGGGCAAACCAGGCCACCTTTGAAAGTCTACTGCAGGCCTGAAAAAGACACTATATTATGTTGGGCAGATTACTTGCAGTGGCTGACAGAATAATATCCCTAAAGGCATCCTAATTAGTTCACAAATCACATCTCTTAATGTGAGTGATTAGAGTAATAAAGGTGCAATAAGAGTTTCTTGTATTTTGTACCCTTGAGACATCCACTGGTTGAAAAAAGCACTTAACATTTATAATTATTTTACAGAAACCTCTTAAGAAATAAGTGCATAAAATGTATTCACACAGGTTAATATGTTTATTATGAGTAATATTAACTGCATCTGAGATTCCTCATGTGAATAATATGCTGGACAGACTGTGCTGCAGGATGTACCAGGTAATTTGCTATTGAAGCATCAGCAAACCAATGGAGTGTCAACATTTCAAAGCTGCCATCCATGGCACTCTATCACTGCACAGAAGCTACGGTGGAGATCAGTACCAAAGGGATTAATAGTTCTTTCGGGTAATGTTCTGTAGTGCAACTTACTTTTACCCCCATGCCCAGCCGAAGGTCCACATACTCATTTTTGGCACGAGAGCATTCAGAGTTCTGGTATGAAACTGCAGAAAAACCTGAGAGTCTCTAGATTAAGTTTAGAAGTGTGAGGAACAAGGGTGATTTTGTGGTGGGAGTCTGCTATAGAACACCAGACCAGGGGGATGAGGTGGACGAGGCTTTCTTCCAGCAACTAGCAGAAGTTACTAGATCGCAGGCCCTGGTTCTCATGGGAGACTTTAATCTCCCCGATATCTGCTGGGAGAGCAATACAGTGGTTCACAGACAATCCAGGATATGAGTCGACAGTGTGCCCTTGTTGCCAAGAAGGCTAATGGCATTTTGGGCTGTATAAGTAGGGGCATTGCCAGCAGATCGAGGGACGTGATCATTCCCCTCTATTTGACACTGGTGAGGCCTCACCTGGAGTACTGTGTCTAGTTTTGGGCCCCACACTACAAGAAGGATGTGGAAAAACTGGAAAGAGTCCAGCGGAGGGCAACAAAAATGATTAGGGAGCACATGACTTATGAGGAGAGGCTGAGGGAACTGGGATTGTTTAGTCTGCAGAAGAGAAGAATGGGGAGATTCGAAAGCTGCTTTCAACTACCTGAAAGGAGGTTCCAAAGAGGATGGATCTAGACTGTTCTCAGTGGTACCTGATGACAGAACAAGGAGTAAGGGTCTCAAGTTGCAGTGGGGGAGGTTTAGGTTGGATATTAGGAAAAACTTTTTCACTAGGAGGGTGGCGAAGCACTGGAATGGCTTACCTAGGGAGGTGGTGGAATCTCCTTCCTTGGAGGTGTTTAAGGTCAGGCTTGACAAAGCCCTGGCTGGGATGATTTAGTTGGGTTTGGTACTGCTTTGAGCAGGGGGTTGGACTAGATGACCTCCTGATGTCCCTTCCAACCCTGATATTCTATGATTCTATCTGAGTAGCCCTATCTGTGCAGGGGAGAGGTGTGTTGTGTGGGGACGTACTCAAACTAAGTCCTAAGGGGGAAGTTTTAGGGTTAGTCACAACCTAGCCCTCAATTTTTAATCAAGAATTGTTCAGAGTAAGATCTAAATCTGATTAAATTGTGAGAGACATTCCAAAATTTAAATGAAAATACAAATCATACAGTATATATAATATGCACACAGGGAATTTGTAATCAGTTTAATAAAGGTACCAGCATACTAATTCAGAAATCAACATCAAAGCAAAATATTTAAGCTTCCTGACTCCTTCGGGTAACTTATAGCCCTAGGGGCCTGTTTGAGTTATGGCAGCCCCTCCAGGATGCCCTATGGGCCACTGTACTGCTCAGAATCTCCACAGCGTGGTCCCCACACATGCTTTCTGCTCCCAGGGCTTGCAAAGGAGTCCTCAGATGATAGCCATACAGCTATCTTACATTGCATCTGTGCCAAAGGAATCCTTCCAACAGCTAGTTACAAGGCTGTTAAGGCCCTTTACATTGTTCTGGTCCATTGACCTGGTGTAAAGTGGCAGTAGTGGGGCTGAGGATCTCACCACAGATTATATCTGACCCTGTATCGGGACAAAAAGGGGAGAGGGAGCTGAAGAAGGCACATCTCCTCAGGTACTAGAAAAATCCTTTCTTTTAGAGAGCACAAAGTTTGCTTGAGGCCTGTACTTATAAGAGTGCTAACCTCCCCAAAAGGAGGCAAATGAGAAAGAGGCTTTGTGCCACTTTCTTCATCACCAGCCAGCACAGTTTGTCAAGAGATGGGCGCCTGGTGTGCATTGTTAAAGGTCACAGCAAGAGATTCTCTGGTCAATACTTCTTCAGTGTCCCTAAAGGCAATGTGCTTACATCAGGCACAGTGTTTCTGAGACCTCCCACAGAGGGTGTGTACTACCACACCCTATGTGGCACAGGGCTGTGCCTCCAATGTACATTTTAGCCCTAGGGGGTGAGATGGTAGGGTTTTTTAGAATTCTCATACAGTGTAATTATTTCTTTCCAAAATGCCATAATGCTCAAATCCCTGGCTTCCGCTGAGAATGTCATTAAGGATAATAACTGTAATGTTACCATCTGTCCACTAGGGATTGGACTAAGGTCACCAAATACTGAGGCCACTAAACAGCAAATGGTAACTTTTGTTTACCGTAGGTCTCAGATGAATCAGAAACAATGATCTGGAGGAAAGAGGCTTTGGCCAACATTTTCAAAAATACTTAAGTGATTTAGGAGCTTAAGTCCCATTTTCAAACATGATTTAGGCACTTAGGAGCCTAAGTTCCATTTATTTTGTGCAGCACTAATCAATAGCCTTAGGAGAGGATTGTCAAAGACTCGGTACCTGACTCCTATTGACTTTCAATAGGACATAGGCATCTAACGGCCCTTCCCCTTCTAGTGAAGTGTCCATACATGCCATTGCTGGAAGCAGGCTAGTGGCCCTGCTCAGTCCTAGTAAGGCAAATTGTCGACTATGTTCCTTTTCCAAATAAGCTAACTGGAAAGGCAAAGAAGGGAAGCTAAATAAATCATGTTCTTGTAAAACTGTTTATTTAGGATTAATTTACTAGCAGATGGATTAAGGAAAAATGTCACTATCAAGCCTGCAGTTTCAGACATCAAGGCCTCTTCATTAAGCTGGTATCTATAACCCTTAAAGTTTCAAGGTTTTCAAAATAGCAGCAGTGAAACAGAAACCCTGATTCTTGAGAATGGAAAATGAGCACAGAAAACAACATGACAATGAGCACTTATAGGTAGTACATTAATGAGTCATTTTTAAAAGTTCTACTATGCAATTTCTATTACAATCAATGGGCGTCACTAGCCTAAATTATAAGCAATTCTTTGAAAGTTCCCTTAATTTCAATGTCCACACATAATTTTTTGGCATTGCAGCAATTGTTCACTCAGAATAGGGTCCTTTTTTCATCCTCAGTAACTACCTATTTTTAACTGTAAAATCACATAACTGGACAGGTCTTTTAATGATGGGGACAGAGAAGGGTAGAAGGCCAAAAGAAATATGGCGAGGTTCTATTTTGGTCTGATGGGACAGAGTACTGACCCTAATGACAGCATGTTTTGATTTCATCATGCTAACAAAGAGAAGCATCACTATATTGCAAGGCATTTTAAGTATTGTTCTGTAAACCAGCAGTATTCCCACATCACTTCCAGACATATCCATCTCCTATGGCCCCCAGTCTTAAGCCGGGTCAGAGGAATGCTTGGTGCAGATGACATCACTGTTGCATCCCTTGCCCTGATACTGGTAGGCCAGAATATGAATGTAGCAAACTTGGTGGCTCAGGCCTATCTTAAACTGATGTGTTTTTCCTATGCCAATCTTAAGTATCAACCACTTCGCAAAAATCAACAGCCAAAACCAATAATGAATTGTGGCTTTTTGTTTTAAAAAAAAATGCAGCAGCCATTATACAGCAAACCTTTGAGAGATGCTGTCTTTAGAATCCAGTTCCAATACATGTCCAAAACCACAAATATTAATCTCATTATTTTAAATGCAAATAACACTCTGCATTCTGCCTGACTTGTAAATATTTCTGGATCCATAAAAGGCAAAATAAACACAGCAGTGAATTTATAGGCAGATTTACCAGAAGGCTTACCTAACTGGATAAACTGTGGCTCACTTTTCACTCCAGGTCCTGCCCCAGTACTTGCTGCTACTTCCACACTGTATCGAATACCAGGAACTAAGGAAAGGATGACTACAGAAAAGGTGGAACCATCTACTGTCTTGTTTATGTGGTATCTGCTTTCATTGCCCAGGCACCAAACCTGTAGGTAAATAAAGTACATAGCACATGTGGGTGTTAAAAGTTAAAGCTAAAAGGATAGTTACAAGATATGATATGGTCCTTTCTGCTGCATCAAGGGAGCGGAACTAGATTATTACTGTTATTTATTATTTGTATTGCAGTACCACCTAGTAACACCAGTCACAGGATAGAGCCCCATGATGCTAGGTGCTGTACAATCACAGAGCAAAAAGATGGTTCCTGCCCCAAAGAGTTTGCAATGTAAGGTAATTTGATAGATCCCTTCTAACCCGCTAACTTATCAATCCAGGACATAAACACTAATAATGCACTAGTGAGCATTTGTTGCACTTCACAAATAATATGAGAGAGAGAGAGAGAGAGAGAGAGAGAGAGAGAGAGAGAGAGAACCCTCAATCATTCAGTATGACTAAAACAAATGAATTAAATTTGATGGTATTTCCAACTCTCTTTTTCATGAATAATCGGTCAGGCTAGGTTTTGTTCACAGACATGTTTGGGGAAATTTGTATTCACATGAATTCATACTTTTCCCTGAGGACAGGTATTCATGCAGGAAACAATAAAAGTTATAGTAAACCAAACAGGGATGGGTGCAGGGTCTGGGGCTGGTGCAGTGACATGCAATTTTAAACTAAGAGTTAGGTCACAATCGTTGGATGAGAACGTGGCACGGGTAAAAGCTAGGGGGCTGAGACTCAATCTGGAGAAGACTCAGGTGATATTGGCTGGTTAGGGGGAAACAACTGGATGAGACGGGATAGAATGTTGCCCCCTCCGATTCAAGGGGCTTGCCCACCATTTGTGAGTAGATGCACAACCGAGGAGGCCGGATGGACTCACAACTGGTATTTTAAAAGCAGGTAGTGAGTAGTGCCTACTGTTAGATCACCTATTTCTCAATCTGTATTGCCAAGAGGTTGCAATAATTACTTTTGTAATCTGAACTTGCAACTGTCTTTGTCACCTCCAGATCAAGCTATTGCAATGAGCTCTACATGCAGCTACACTTTCAATCTACCTCAAAATCAAAAATGGTGCAGAATTCAACAGCTTGTTTGTTATGAGGTAGGTCCTCCTAGGAACACGTGACACCAGTACTTTTGGATCCACACTGGCTACCTATTAAATACAGGGTACAATTTAAGGTTATAGGTCTTGACCTATAAATGGTCTAAAACCTTGTTATCTGAAAGAATGCTTCACTCTCCCTGTGCCATTCTTATGCATTTGAGATCAGCCTGAGCTGGAACCCCAACCATAAGGGAGATCGTATCAACTAGCACAGCACTTTCTGTGAGGGGGCCACCTCTTAGCTTTGAACTCACAACTATTCCTAGTACGCTGGCCCTGTGGGCATGCTGCAAGACACATTTCTTCGCCCTAGATGGAAGGGGTTCAGAAGACTCTTGTGGGGAATTATAAAGAACTGGAAGATATTTTCAGTTGCTGGATTATTATATATGATTATTGTGGGAAGGGGTCAATGGAGTAATCCATTTTAATAAACACAACTGTGAAATGGGTCAAGGAATGTTCAGAGCATAGGATAAACACTCATTTTTACAAACGAATACTAAATAAATGATATAATTTTTATTAGTGCCATTAAATTCTAGCCAATGATCCATAAAACCTGCAGAAAAGTTATAGAATGATCTTATAAAAATGATAACAGTGCATGTTTTAAAAAGCTATTAATAAGTCAATATAGGGATTTGGAAAGGGAACAGTTATGCAGCCTTCACAAGAGCAGTTGCAACCCTTTGTGCCACAACACACACACACACAGAATATATATCTATATAGCTTAACACCTCCCCCCAACCCACAAACAATCTATATTTAACTAGCAAGAAGGAAGTGACACGAATGAATGAAAACTATGCTAGGCAATGGATAGTTATGGTATAAATTTGTTTTCTGCTTAATTTCTCACAATCTTTACATAGAAGTGATACAGTATATTATAATGATCCATTATATAATCTACACAGGGAAGTTTGAACAGATAAAAGATGTTTGTTAAGGAAACAAAAGGGAAGCTACTCCTGAACAGATGCATCATGGAAGAAGAAAATGAAAAGTGTTGTAAGCAGCCTTGTAACTTTATGCCAGAGATGTGACAGAATGAACACTAGCCTCATTTGAATGGTGTTGTATTTTGTTAAGTGCTATTCATACTTCTGTAGCTGTGGCTGTGTCATCCTTTCCATTATAACCTATTAATACATTCAGATTTGCTCCATTCTAAAATGTAATGTGCAAGGTGTCAGCCAGCCCGGGTTTGAATTGTTTTGAAAAAATAAAGAGAATCCACTTGTTGAGAAAATAACGACAGAATAATCATTAACTCCTTTTTGTATTCAAAAAGGGGGGTGGGGAATTTGAATTTCAGGTTTTTTCCCCAGGTTATTTGTTCCTAACATTGAATAGTTCCTTTTGTTTTTTAAACAGAAAATATAATTATGCATGATGCCTGTTTTCTATCCATAGGGAAAATTATCCACCAACCCACATTAAAAAATAGTGGCAGCCCCACAGCTGCATAGGCACTAAGAGATGCCTACTCATAGCTCACTGCAAGCTATTGTCCCCAGATGCTAGCAGGCACTGTATAGCATATTCCACGCTCAAATGTGAATTTCCTCTCTTTTATTGTTTTGTCCTCACAACCCTAACATTCTTTTAATGCAGTTTCTGGTGGGTGAATCATTCCATCTCTTTAGTTCAAGGTCTAACTGCCTTTAAATAAAACTTCCTTTGTGAATATTTTTTCAATTACATCTGAAACTAAGCCACAAAATGATTTTGTACCAGTCAATCAGGTTCTGAAAGGCATTTTATTATTTTAAATTGACCATGAAGCTAAGTGATCTCCACTCTTTTCTTTTCTACAGGGAAAAAAAAGAAATGAGTGGAATGAGTTTTGATGCTTAGGAATAAATGCCTCCACTATGGTATTTTATCTTTTTTTTTTTTTTTTTTTTTTTAGGCTAAGACATTCTGATTTAAAAATCTCTCTCAACAATGCCAATTTGCTACAGACTAGAGCAAACCATCCTGCCACTAGTGGCTATAAAACAACTTTGAAATCCATGACTAGACACTTACAACATCTCAGCCTTGCTTAGGCAATTTTAGCTTCATTTCTTTTATATGTAATTTATTCACAATTTAAATTACTCTAAGATAAAAACAGTATGTTGCTACAGAGGCCTTAAATAATAAAAACTGAATACTGAACTTTAATATGTTAAAAATATATATAGTATAATAAAAGCTAGAATGCAAAGATAGATTTGTGAAAAAACAAAGAAAAATTGCTATAAATATATTTAATCATACACTAACACTCTTTAGATGGAAAGCTTTTCCATGTTTCTAACCATCTCAGATGAATAGAATAGTACAATTTACTCAGGATGTTACATAATAAATTATGTTTAAGCCTTTCAAATTATTAGACCAATTTATCTCCTCAAATACCCTGTTTTGATCACAAAATGGTTCTTAAACTGGTACATTTCTCTTTGTGTATGCAATTCTCATATTATAGCATAGACAAGAAGTTGCTTATTTTAGTTATGAATTTTGACCTTTCCTTTCATTTCCTGCACTACCATCTTCCCATTCAAATTAATAGGCAGTTTTAATTCCTTTTGTAGATGTAAAGATGCCACAGACTAGATAGAATTCCAAAATATATACAAAATATAAACAGAGAAATATTTTTTAATTCCACCGGCTTTGATTTTACCAGTAGATGGAGCCAAGTATCCACGAACAACTTATCCATCAATAGCATTCCAATACTTTGCAGTGAATAAGAACTCTGCATGTTACCTTATATTCTTGGACCATTCCATTCTGGGTATCCTCAGGGGGTGGCTGCCAGGTAACCACAATTGCAGTCCCATTTCCGTCATTCTTAGTCACTGAAACACTTTGAGGTGGAGCACTAGGAGCTGTTTGCGGGAAGAACCAGATCATTAATTTGTTGTAATTCCAATGCAATGTTGCCAAATGCTTTTTAACAAGCTGTAGCTAGTGCTTGATATATAAATGGCCCATTCTGCACGACACAAATGTAATCATAATTTCTTGTTTCGCCATTAAGGATGTACCTATCTGTCAAGGTAAATGGACATGAGAGAGAAAATATGGTCTAGTGATGTGAACAGGTATTGGGACCCTGGGTTCCATTGCTGGCTCTGCCACAGACTCACTTTGTCACCTTGACCCAATACTGAGATCAAAACGTTAAAAAGATTCTACTAATTTTTTATGCCTAACCTGAGACATTTAGGTCCTTCCTTTCAGAACTTCTGAGCACTCAAATTAACCTCACATAGAGCTTTGGGTGCTCATCACTTTAGAAAAATCAAGCTGTTGGTGTGCCAAGTTGGACACTCAAAATATAGGCACCAAAAAGTGGATGTTTTCAAAAATGTTTGCTTTTCTTTTCTCTGAGCTTCAGTTTTTCCTTTTTTATAAAATAAAATAAAATATGTACTTCTTAAACTCCAGTTATTTGTTAGGTAGTTTCAGTGCAAAGATTCCTATTTTTTGGGTCCATTAGAGTCATCCTAAGATATTCTGGGCTAAGGTGCTGCTCTTTTGAGGCTGCTCTAGAGGCCTACACGGAAGGCACTGACGGTCATCTGTTCAACTAGTGCAGCCAAAATGTATGGTGCAGGTCTAGGCCCCACCAATGCACTGAAATGTCTATTCTGAGGCATTACCCATCTCCATTTTGATTATGTTTGGCCTGAAAGTAAAAATGCTATGGTGAGGGAAATGGCTTTGGCTCCTCTTTATAGCACATACACAGAAGAGGATGCATAATTTAGCCCTCCTTATTTGTTGCTCTCACTCATCATCTTTTCATTTTGTACCAGTGACGGATCCAGATATACAGGCACTCTAAAAAAATGTAGTTTCCGTTCCTTCAGCTACAATACTTTGATGATTTCTGCAGTATCTGCTATTTACTTTAGATAGTGGTAAGTATGTGTTTGAATTTGATACAAGTCACTTGTGACCAGACCATGAACTCAGCAGGGAGGAGAACACGCTGCACTGGAGATAAAAAAAAAGCACATATCCCTTCTAAGTGCTGGAGGGGATTTCTGCACATGCCTCTCTCACACGCAAAGTTTTAAATATTGACTTCTGTACCACCAAGCAAGTCACATACTGATCAGTCCAACTTGATGACAGTCTCCTCAGCTGCGCATTGCTGTGTTCTCATATAGTATGCACTTCAAACAAAATCAAATAATGCAAGTATCAGAGAGAAACCGACCAGAATACTCCTTCAAAAAGAAAAGGTGAAGACAGACTTGCTGCTACTTGCCTTCTTCTAGGGTTTTTGCAAATTTCACTTCGCTATCTGCTCCTTGAAACTCGTTAAAAAAAGGGCGGGCCTTGATTTCATAGTTTACACCTTTCTTCAGCTCTGGAATGACGACACTATTTTTGGTTGGTGTTCTCACTTCAAAAATTAACCATTCAGATTCGCCGTGGGATGCAGTGGCAGGCCTATAGAGAATTTTATATCCCTGAATGTACTGGGATTGCTGGTCCACCTAGCAGAGCAGTAGAAACACACATTAGTGAATGCCTAATGGACTGTTTAATAAATACAAACCGTAACATTGTCTGTGGTATTATGCAAAATACTAAGAACTATCCATTTATTTTATCCAAAGTAAACAATGCTACTGAACCAGATAAAAATTCCTGGGAATTACAGCAAATTATGGGCCTTATTCACCACTGCATTAATAAAGTTTTAAGCTAGTAGAACTGCACTGACATCAACGAAGGGATAACAAAATGGTGAATCATGTTCTATACAGGGCCGGTGCAACCCATTAGGCAACTGTGCTAGCATTTGGGGGGTGGCATTTTGGGTCCTTCAGCGGTGACCGGCTGCCCCGGTCCTCGTCGGCATTTAAGTGGAGGGACCTGGGGCAGAGGGGCACGGGGAGGGCCGCCTGCAACAAGTAAGGGGGGGCGCGGCGCACAGGGGAACCGCTCCACACCCCAGCTCACCTCTGCTCCGCCTCCTCCCCTGAGCATGCCGCCCTGCTCAGCTTCTCTCCCTCCCAGGCTTGCGACGCCAAACAGCTGATTGGCGCTGCAAGCCTGGGAGGTGGGAGAAGTGGAGTGGTGACGGCGTGCTCAGGGAGGAGGCGGAACAGAGGTGAGCTGGCGCACGGCTCTCTAGGCGGGGGGAGCTGCCGGGGGGGGGGTGCCTCAGGGCGGAGGGGAGAAGCTGCTGTGGGGGGAGGGGGGGAGCTGTCACGGGGGGATTCCTTAGGCCGGAGGGCTGCCACAGGGCTTGGGGGTGAGGAGGCACAAGGTGGAAGTTTCGCCTAGGGCGCAAAACATCTTTGCACCCGCCCTGGTTCTATATGTTTTTAAATGAATAATCCTGATGCCATGGGGCTCCAAGCAGGGCAGGGGTTTGCCTAGGTGGATATGTTTTCAGGATTGGGGTGTATATTTTAATAGTTCAGATGATGAATATAGAAATTAAACAAAGAAACAGGTCAACCTTCCTGAGGGCTGGAAACCTCTCAGATTGCATAAAATGACCCTTGCTTCCTGCCTGCTTCTTTCTGGACAAAGTGGATTTTAAAGGGCAGCCAACTGGCACTATCTACATTCTGATGATTATGCTTGACTCAGTCAAAGGCCAGATAAATCCAAGCACTTCCTCCATTCTCAGTGACTCAGCAGGGGGCTACTGTGCTGTAGGACTGGTGCTGTTTTAAGCAGTCAGTAACAGGGCCAATAAAAATTAGCTTTTTAATGGAAGAAAGCTACTAATAAAGATGGATCAAAACTAGACTCAGCTGGATTGTCATTTGCAGTAAGGCCACTTTATGTCACTTGGCAGGGTACAGAGGCCTTAGTGTACATCAGAATCCAGGTCAATATATTTGGGGATACTTGAGACAGGAGGTTACCTAATAGAATTGGAGTCTTGTGCAGCTTTCAGTATGTTTTAGTCACTGATTTTGATAAATGATTTCTGATGTATAGGCAAATTCAAAAATAAAAATGTCTACTTAAAAACATTCAGATTTGTCCCATTTAAACTACTTCATCTGGCGACATAATAGAACTGTTTGTTTGCAATATAATACCCAAGCATCATATTTCATTTTAAACAACCGAGTGATGAATATCTGCTAGCTAAAATTGAGGTAATGCTTAATCTTTGAAATTGCAGTCAGAGACCACCCAAGAGAGCAACAAAAATTGGCTGCCTGGAAAAGGTTGTTCTGTAACTAAAGGTCAAACAAAATTATGCTTGGAAGCTTGGTGATGTTTTTAAGTGGTCAGTTAAAACAGGAGATTGCCTGCTGAAGGTGGTCCTTAGTGCAAGTTTCACTGTAATTACTGTGCATCACAGCAGTCAGTTCCTCTATAGCTCTTGACAAAGTAAAATGCTTTCCTTACGAAGTTACGCCATGCTAGCTGCAGCATCTTGTGATCGCTTTTTTATCATGCCTGCCAATATTTTGACTTGATCAGAAGGGAGCCCAGATGACAGTTTAAAGCTCCATTCCCTTGGGATTGTCCCAATGGTGGAGTTGACCCTCTCTTTTCCTGACCACCTAGTCGATATTGCTTAAAACAGCTGTTCGTTCATTTACATTGTCTCAGGTCTTTCCTTGGATAGACTTATCCCTTCCTCATACTATACTCTCTTTCTTTCTTTTTCCTTTCTCCTCATCCATCCCCTTCATGCCACAATTTATTTCCCTGTATTCTTTCAATTTTTCTAAGCCCCCAGTCTTCTCATTCTCTCTCTTTGTTCCTCCTCTGTATCGTTTCCTACCCCTCTCCCTTGGGGACTCCTATAGTATCTTTTTCTTTTCTTGCCCTGCTTTTCCCCCTCTTCCACTATGGCCTCCATACATCTGACCTAACTGCTACCAATATGATGGTCAGTAAAACAATCCCTGATTGTTTCCCATTGTGTTTTTCTCTCCCACAGCATCTGTGTTCACTTTTAATCTAGTAATTGCTGTGCTGTGCTGTGGGAAGAAATGTATTTCTCAATATCTGATCTGGGGTGGGTGGACATGGCAACTGCCACATCATAGGGTCTATTTTATGCAGGACTTCCCCCAACTCTGGTCGATAGACTGAGGAGCTATTGTATTATCTCAGACATGACTTAGGGCCTGATACACCTCTCACTGAATGCAGTGGAATGGCTCTCATGAACTTGAGTGGACTTTGGATCAGTCCCTTCGCCTCCTGACAAAGGAAGCTGATCACTCTTCATACGGCGTAGCGCTCTCTGTAGAGTGAGAAGATAGTCTAGCTTCTGATTAGGACAGGCAGTCAGGGGAGTGTAGATAGCGCCAATACACACAGAATGATTTTCATGTACAACAGCAAACTATTTTCATAGTTTCTTTACATAGTTTAACTCCACCATCAACACTGTGGTGTAGTATTGGGATCAAAATAAAAAGTTCCCTTTAACCCTACCCAAAACCCACCTCCCATTTTATAATATTTACTTACTGTCCAATGAACTTCAATTGAGGAAGAAGAAAGGATAGTGGGGTTGTGAAGATGCAGAACCACATCCCCGAGCTCTCTCTGGACCTGTTTGTGATCCACACCCTGGCTTGTAGGTGGAACATCTGGAACAATGTAAGAACCCATTCTTATAAATGAATTTGTCAGTCAAGTTATGTACTTGGAAGACTAAATCGACTTATTCACAGTACCCACTAGAAGAGCCCAAATGTGCAGGAAACAGAATTATGTGAAGCATTTTCACAGCAAACTGGCCAAAAACAATTGGCCTTTTCAGTGGAAGCAATGTGGGGAGAGGGGAGAAATGGGTGGGTGGGTGGGAAGCAAGGAGTAAAAAGAAAGAACAAGGTCATGGATAACTATGGTAAATTACAGCAGTAGCATCACCTCTCATCATGCAACTCTCTCTTTCCTGCAGGGATGGGGAATCTCCAAAGCACACTCCAAACACCACAGAAACCAGGAAACAATCAAGGAGGGGCAGAAGAGCAGGTGTGTCTAAAAATAAATTCAGTAACACTCTAGCAAGTGTTATTGTTGGGTTTTAATGACCTATTAACTGCAGTATAGTAATTAAATGAGGGGAAATGAACCACACAGATGCCAGGTCTTTCAAATACAGGAGACTTCAGTGAGCGCAGTTGCCCTCTGTCTCCCTTGATATTTGCAAATCCAATACTGGTCTCTTATTGTTGAAAGAATTGTTCAGACATATGAAAAGAGGAATTCCATTTGATGTGTTCTATCATTTGAGCTGGTACAATGGGGTAAGGATGTTTTCTATGTACAGCTCTCAAAAAGCATCTTGGGCTGAAAAGAAACTACTCTCCCCATATATATACACATTTATAGTGAACTCATCATCATGATATCTGAAGTGTATGTGTAGCATGGATAGCAGAGTACAGTATTTTTATATTCATTTAATAATTCCCCCTTTTTTCACCTCATTATATACAAAAACTATGTTGGCAACAGAGATAAAAATCTCAGGCTCCGAAATTCACATGAAATGAAAAGTGCTGATTTTTTTTTAAACAATCACAGATATTTGTGAACATGTTACATTCACTTCACTCCATGATGCTACTCTCTCAGTCTAATATTTCCTAGTGTTTAGGCAAGGTTTTGAAATCTACCAGCATTCTTCATTCTGAAACATTCAGTAATATTAGCAATTTCAACACCTGCCTGTTCACAACAGGGCTGGCTCCAGGCCCCAGCCCAGCAAGCAGCTGCTTGGGGCGGCCAACCGTGAGAGGCGGCACGTCCGGGTCTTCAGCGGCAGGTCCTTCACTCCCTCTCAGAGCAAAGGACCAGCTGCCGAATTGCTGCCGAAGACTGAAGCGGTGGTGGTAGAGCTGCAGATCGCAATCACGTTTTTTTTTTTCTTTTTGCTGCTTGGGGCGGCAAAAACCCTGGAGCTGGCCCTGGTTCACAAGAATGGCCAGAGAGGGAACACAGAGGAAAGGTGTATGTGCATATCCATGCCTGCAACAAAGCCATCTCCATGAGTTTGTTGCAGGTGGGTAGTCCATCTGAGGAGTGAAAGCACTAGGATGTCGATCTCCCTATAGAAAATGCTTATATAAAATATGAAGGGGACACATGAAAAAGTGCAACTTTTGAGGGGATGGTTACATTTCCAGCCCATTACCCAGTGTATCTTTAAATAAATCACTGACCATCAAATTAACAAATTATCTATCTATATATGTATGAAGTTATTGGCATGTGAACAAATTCTTTATCCAGCAACACAGTCCACATTTGAGACTGTAAGAGTTATGCCACCAGGCAATTTGTCATACAGCTTCTCCAACATATTCACAAGAGTGTGGGATTATTTCAAAACTAAATCAGCGTGTGGCCTTTGTGCAACCAGTGGGTGACAAATCTGTCTGTTTAGCCATGAAGACTGATTAAAGTAAATACACCATTGAGCAGCTACTGTATCCACATGTAAAACATTCTGCCAAATGGTCCACAAATCCACGCATCTTTTCCTCCTTCTGATACTCTCAAAGACAGTAACTTCTGCAACTTGGATTTGTGTAATCTCTGACCATCCTTTTGCCTGGAGCTTAAAGGGAGAGTCACCTTAATAAGTAGCAGCTTAAACAGAAGATGGCACAATGGATGAGTCACCATCAATATAATAAACGGTTAACAAACCTTGTCATTCATACCTCTGAACTACTCAGTACAGCTTATCTACTCTATGGCTTTCTCGTTTTGACTTTCAGCTTTCCAGAGCAAAGACTGTCAATATTCTGTATCTGAACAGATCCCAGCACATTGTTTACAAGATTTTACTAATACTAAAACAGCAATGGCCGAGTGAGTGGGGGAGAAGGGGATTGCCACATTTGAACTGTATTTAGCCCAAGATCTCTAAAACAATCAGCCTCTATGACCAGAAGTCAATTTTGACCTATTTTGGCTTGAGGGGAATTCCTGTGAGACTGAGGTGATACTGGGAGGAAGAGGGAAATGCTTTCAAGAACTAACCTCTTGTATAACATTTCCCACTACTGAAGATATATGCCCTGAGATTGTTAATTTGGCACACAAGCTTAATGCCATTTTGATCTCCTCAGTTCTACTAGAAATCCAAATAGCCATGAAAGCAAAAAACATCCACTTCCATCTTCAGTTTGTTCATCTTCTAAGAAGTACACTAGGCCACAGTGATATATGCATTTGGGAGTTTCAGGCTTGATATAACAACTCAGATTTAGGATTGAAGCCACAAATCCTGAAAAACTTCAACTGGTATAGAATACAGCAGCCTGTCTGCATAGCAACACAGGTTGCCATATCAACGAAACTCCAGTGAATTGCCCGTACATTGACTTCCCATAGAACACAGAAATCCCTTCAAGCTCTCGGTCTTGTTATTTACACCCATCCACGGGATTAGCCCTAGCTACCTGAGAGATCATCCCACCCTCTGTGACCATGATCTCCCATAATGGCTATGTTCTACTGGAACAATGAAACTGTCAACCAGTGGGGGAGCTTGTGGGTACAGAGGATGGAACTTTCGCAGGAGCTTGAGCCAAATTGTGGAATTAATTCTCACAAGAGAATGACCAAAACCCAACCTATCTTAATTAAATGTAAAACTCGTTTCTTTGATTTGCTTTCCCTCAAGAACTTCTTCACACAGGGTATGTCTACACTGCAATCAGAGGTGTGACTGCAGCACATGTAGCAGCTTCGATCTAGCTGCTCAAATAACAATAGAAGCAAACTCGTGGCAGTATTGTCAGTAGCTTGGGCTGTATAAAACTTACTGGGACCTGGGATGTGCACTCCAGCAGCTAGCTCATGCTGCTGCAGCTTAACAGCTATTATCTGAGCTAGCTATATCAAAGCTAGCTCAGGTATGTCTTTGCATGCTGCAGTCACACCTCTAAATTCAGTGTAGATATACTCACAGACAACAACGCATCGCACATACTAAACTAATTCTCCTGTAGACTGGTTAGGAAGAAATTGAGAGTTTATCATTGTTACTTCTCTTCTGAAATACTTACTCCTGGGGGGGGGAATTCTGCGTCGATGCAGGGGCGAAGAATTTATATGGCCCGCATTTTTCTGTGCCCTCCGCACAGAAAAATGCAAAAAAAATCTGCCAGGAGACATGCAACTCATCCCTAGCAGCCCAGGCAGTGTGTATGGATCAGCCTCTGAGACGGGGAAGGGGGCTGGACGTGAGTGCCTGCGTGCTCATCATGGGGGTGGGGGAGAGAGAAGAGCTGAGTATGTGTGTGCCAACAAAAGAGAGAGACTCTCCCCTCCACCCCACAGCTACTGTAGCTCACTAGGGTGTAAGGATAGGGCTTTTTATTATGTACGAGGCAAGCTAGATGCACACATTTTTACTCCTGGGGAGATTCTGCAGGACTGCATGCCTGCAGAAAGCGGTCCCCCTGCACATTTCCTGCTTTTCCCTGCAGAAAACAGCAGGGAAGCAAAGGGAAGACAGGCCGGGAGGGTTTGAGGGGCGGTGACCGTGTGTGCAGTTTTTTGGGGGGGATTGCTCCCCAAACAGAGGCAAGGCATGGGGGAGGCACACAGGGTTAGCAGGGATGGCAACTTGTATGGGCCCGTTTTGCCCGGGCTCCAGCAAATTCAGGGCCCCCTCCTCCACCCCGTCGTACACCCCAACCCCCTGCCCCAGCCCAGAGCCCACACCCCACACCCAAACCCCCTCCTACACCCAGCACCCCAAACCCCCTCCTGCACCAGCCCAGAGTTCACAGCCAGTACCCAAACTCCCTCCCAGAGCCCACACCCAAACTCTCTCCAAGAGCCTGCACCGCAAACCCTCTCCTGCACCCAATCCCCCATCCAGAGCCCACACCCAGCATCCAAACTCTGTCCCAGAGCCCTTACCCCAAGCCCCCTCCTACACCCAAGCTCCCTCCCAGAGCCTTAGGAAGGCGTGTGGGGGGTGGGTGGGGGCGGCAGCACTTTGAGCCATTCTTGGCACCACCAAAAACTATACAAATCTGTCACCCCTGGGGGTTATGTACCACAGCCTCCCCCCCACCCTCATTTCTGCAAGCGGTGAGTTCCCGGGGTAGGGCTGGGTAAGTGGGGGTGGGGAAAATGAGGGAGCGGGTAAGGGAGTGGGGGGAAGAGGCAGTGGGGAAGGGAGGGGGTGGAATAGGGCAGGGGGAGGGGAATGTGGAAGCAAGGGGAGGGGGATGGATAAGAAAAGGGGAGAGGGGAATTACGGGGGGAAGCGGGAGCCTGGTATGCAGCATCCCCCCAGCAGCAGCTGGGGCTCCCCCATTCAGTAGGCTCATTGAACCCTCACCCTGACAAGCCCTACCCCCCTACACCTGTACTCCTCTGACAAGCCCCCACACCCAGAACTCCACCCCATCAAGCTCCACTCCCCCAGCACCCAGACCCCTCCACTGAGCCCCCACATCCAGACATCCCCCTCCCCCACCATGCCACATCTCCCTACACCCAGATACACCCCCTCACTGAGCCCAACCACTATCCTCTGGATCCCCTGCAGAGTCCCACCGCTCCTGCATCCGGACCCCCCTAACGAGTCCCTGTGCATCCAGATCTCCCACTGAGCTGCCGGCACCCGGATTGCCTCACACAGAAACCTCTCACCTCACACCTGGATCCCCGACACTAAGCTCCCCCAGACTTGGATCCTGCTGGGGGGAGCCTGCCTACCCACACCTGGTGTGCCTGGCCCCCAGCCCTTGCACTGTGACAGTGTCAGGTGCAACCTCACCACCAAGTCTCTGTACTGGGGGAGCTGGGGGCTTCAGGGTGATCTCCCAGCTCAATGCAGTCAGTGGCCTGTGCTCCCCACTGCCATGCTAGAGCCACATTTATTTAATGACAAATAAAATTTGCAGAATTGGAAATTATTGTGTGCATAATTTTTAATTTTTTGGCACACAATTCCCTCAGGAGTAAATACTTGAAAGGCACTCAGATAATATGGTGATGAAGAGAGAGAATTTTGCTTTTAGCATAAATGTCATATTGTGTTAGATTTATGTATGTGCATTCTCTCAGGAGTGTTCTATAACATCTGATGGCAAATGGGTAATTTGCCTATCTGACAACTAGTGTTGTGAGTTTAGAGGTAGACTGGCCATCAAATTAATAACTCTCCCATCTGCATTGGCTCACCTTCAGAAGTTTTTCACATCTGTGTTATTTTCTCAATCTTTAGTTCTCATGACTCCAATAAAGTTATTGGATTGGAAACACATGAATGCACAGTTCTGACTGCACAGTGCCTAAGTGCTGTGGCACAACTTCATTTGTTTTCTATATTAATCTAAATTTATTACAATTTATTATAATTATATTACTGGGCTCATGACTTCTATCTGCCCGAGGAATAGTTGATTCCTTTCTCATATTTATGCAATGTTATTATAGTAGTGTGGGGACACTAATTCCATCTGCTTCACTGTAGGGGTTGTGGCTTTACTGAAGTCTCTCTTCCCCAACTGGACTTACCTTTAATAGTAAGCATTTTGCTGAGGATTACGCTTCACTTATGAAGTGGTATCCTGAATCCTACAAATTTTTCATTTCTCTGCTTCCCCAATACAACAAACAGCACATAATACTACATGCTCTCTCTCACTGAATCATAACCACAGCTTGATTTTCTGCTTAAATTGATAATATTTAAGCACAACTATGTAATTTCCACAGAATTTGGGGGGGGGGGTGTTGTGTGAAAACTTCACAAAGCCAAAGACTAATAGTGCTGCTAAGATGGGTCACTCAATTAGGTGTAACTATATTTGGATAAAAACGATTAGGGTTCTCTTATGACAATGTGATAAGCTTTTCAAGTAGCTTTTAAATAAAATGCAGCTTCTGAGCATTGTAAGTTTACCATCTAGTATATACAGTGACTTTTAGACATCATTTTAAAGTTAGGATAAATATGATCACCACATCTAACACTGTTCTGTAATATATCATTACAGACATTGTGGGGCCTAAATGCTTCAGTAAATAGGTTTACCTTGAGTTTTCACTGGGTCAGATATCTGGCTAGGATCACTAAGTCCATATGCATTAGCTGCCCTCACAAGGAAGAGGTAAATTGCATTAGGTTTCAGCCCTTTAACTGCAAAACTTTCAGTTTTCACATTTTCTGCTACAGTTTGCCAACTGCTACCAGATGCATGGCTAAGGATAAAACACACAGAACAGCAGGTTAGAGTATGCTAATTGAACCATATATAAACTGTAAGTACAACCAGATCACAAGAGAATCGTAATACCTGAAGGCCTCTATTATATAAGACGTTGGAGTTGCACCTGAATTCAAATTAGGTTGCCATGACAGTGTTACTGTATTTCTGCTGACATCTGTAACTTCAGGTTTTGAGGGTGCACTAGGAATCAAGTTTGGGTCAGTGGGTCTTGGTGGTTGCACTGGAACTCCAAACTCTAACAAAAAGGGAGAAGTAGCTAAGTGTGGACAGAAAATGGGTGGGGGTTCAATGATGTTCACATCTGCATTATCAATTTATTACAAAGTTAGATAACATTTGCATGTTAATTTTTGATTTTCATCAAGCAGAGAAAACCTGATTGATTTACCTTGGACCTCAATATAAGCACTCCAGGTAGCTTCGCCACTTGGAGTTGAGGCAATGCAGGTGTACCGACCAGTGTCACCCAGCTGAGTGGGAAGAGAGGAAAATAAATATTTTGAACAATCAGGCACTCAGTGGGCTGGAAAAGTAATTACAAAACTGTATATCACCATGAATATGGATAAATACATTAGAATTTCCCTACCAGAAACTTCTCACTGCTAAGTGAGAATCTGTACATACTTATTCCATTCGATTTAAAAGGCACAGAAAAATACCAACACTTTTTAATGTATTAGTTCTCATTCTATAATGAACTAAACCACCAGCCAAAAACTATATTTCTCATTCACTCCTTATCCTGCCAAACTCCCACTGAAATCCATGGGGAGAAATGAACTCAGAAAATCCCACACAAGCGCCTATGCGCTACTTAAAACTCACACTTAAGTGGTGTTTAGGGATTTATGCAGGGCCTCAAGGAGTAAATTTCAACTTTAAAACAGGGCTTACGTAGTTCACAGGGCCATGTGCAGGTTGGGCTCTCTGAACTAGGGTAAATTTTACTCTGTGACAGACAGGACCGCCTAGAGAGGGGGGCAAGTGGGGCAATTTGCTCCGGGCCCTGCAGGGGCCCCGCGGGCCCTGGCTTGGCGGTGGTCCTGATCTTTGGCGGCATTTCAGCAGCGGGGGGCCCTTCAGTGGCTCTGGGTATTAGGCAGCATTTTCGTGGTGTGGGGCCCTTCGGTGCTGCCGAAGACGCGGAGTGACTGAAGGGGCGCCTGCCGACGAAATGCTGCCGAAGACCCAGACCGCCGCCGGGTGAGTACAAGCACCGCAGCTCCCCCACTTTGCCCCAGGCCCCCTGAAACCTCTGGGCGGCTCTGGTCACAGACCAAATACAAGGATCCCCATATACCATTATAATCCAAATCTAAACAGTGGATTATTTGTCCACTTGTGACTTAATCACAATTCAAAAGAGTTATGATCAAAGAAATGAGACTATACTCAAGTATCAGCACCAAAGGAAAAAAACAAAAAAACACACACAATACTCAGAAATGAAAGGTCAGAGGTTCAAATTCTGCATTGGCACAGTGGTGTTTCCTATGACCGGGTAATCACAACATCATCAGGTAGCACAGTGTTGGCTGAGAAGTCTTACAAATGACCTAATTTTATTACGTTGATGTACCAAGTCACAAAGAGCCCGCAGGTAACCACAGATGTGCTAGAGCAGTACAATATTTTAACACATCATACAACTTGTCTGGAATGAACAGAAATATTGACCAGGTATCCTGCTCCAATTCCCCAAGGAAGTCACCCACACAGAGCTGCTTAACCACTTTAAATATATAATATAATATAATATAATATAATATAATATAATATAATATAATATAATATAATATAATCAAGATCTACCTTCCATATACTTTGTACCACATATGCATGTGTAATCTTGAACCAAAAAAGGCACAAGAACAGGTACTATATAGGGACAGAAAATGAAACCCTGGATTGTACCTGTAAAGCTGGAAGAAAAAGTTTTCATCTTTTAACACTGTAACTATGAATGTATATTGTGTAAGGGCATTAACATCATTGCTTTTTTTTTTTTTTTTTGCTGTATACACTACTTTACAACTGTGAAATCCTGAACTAAGGTGGCATATACATGTGTGGAGTTTTTGATTATTTTCACATATTACAGAGCTGAAGCTTATGCTCCTTCACAAACGGTGTAAAGATTCATTGTCATTTCAAGCTACCTTGGCATATCGGATCTGTAAAGCTCCTGTCTCCAGCTGCTTGATGCGAGAGTCCTGGGTAGAGATGAGGACCCCATCCTTTCTCCAGAGGATTGTGGGCACTAGAATGCCTGTGGCCACACAGCTGAGTACTAACGTACCATCCACAGCTACAGTCTGATTCACAGGACCCTGTCGAATGACTGGGGGAGGCCGGTCTGCAATCACTGCCAGAAGAATCAACAGGAAATAGATTTTTGCAACTGAAAGCAATTTTCTAATCAACTAAGCAACAGCAGTTGCTTGAGGCTTTGAAACAAACTGAATATAATTAAACAAGTAATTAAAGTATGAGACATGCATTATTTTGGGTATATTAATATGATGCACGGCTACAGAATATTAACATGATATACAATACACTATTTTCAGAGGTGAAGGAGTGTTAGAGGTTTTGAGTTGGCATCTCCTAGGCACACTGAGTTCCATAGTCTTTAGATGTGATAATGAAACAAGCAAGGATTTCTCAGTTTCTTTAAACAGGCACACTCTTCACTTTATATATACACCTTACCATGTGATGGGTCGGTATAATTAGGGATTTAGAATTTGAACATTCATTTACAGATAACTAAGAGGGTGGATGAGAAGGGAATAATTCAGCAAATATGCAGACACACTTTTTCCTAGAATGAAGCTGATCAATGGTAGGGTGGAATAAGTACAAAGCTAATGTCTGGAAAAATATCAGCTTTTTCAATTAAAAAAATGTTTTGCAAGCATTTCCTTATACTCAGTTCTGTGGAAATTTATCTGACCGTACTGATTTGAAATCATAGTAAGAATCTTTTACAGTATTTCTAATAATTTTATTATCAGAGGGGTAGCCGTGTTAGTCTGGATCTGTAAAAGCAACAAAGAATCCTGTGGCACCTTATAGACTAACAGACGTTCTGCAGCATGAGCTTTCGTGGGTGAATACCCACTTCTTCAGATGCAGGTCTTGCATCTGAAGAAGTGGGTATTCACCCACGAAAGCTCATGCTGCAGAACGTCTGTTAGTCTATAAGGTGCCACAGGATTCTTTCTTAATAATTTTATTGTATCTTACACTCAACATAAATTAACTATCTGTGATGAGTCATTTAAACACTGAATTTACATAATGGCACAAAGTACTTTTAAGTACTCATGCAAACAAGAAACTATTGTGTGCACCAGGAGATTAGCAATTTTCCCAGAAGTAAAAGCTATAGTACTGTACTTCAGTAGCTTCTCCTCCTAGCTCATAATATCCTGAGATGTGCTGGCACTATAAAATAACTGCAGCTTAAAACAATATCCATTCAACAGCCTAACGGGAGCTGATGTGACTGGTTTGTTAGCATGAAAAATAAAACTGAAGTCCCAATAATTTGTGATCATTAAACATCTCATGACACTTTTCACAACCGAAGTGTGATAACAGTGATGTTTTGGCCAAATTCCAAGTCAGGTAATTACATTTGCATACCTAAATGCCACCCTGCATTTTCAATTGCATGATTTATACTTTACTTCCTGTCCTACTCTGTTCTGATGTGTTGCAGTACAAAGTTAAATCTCTCACTCCAGTGATGGCTGAAATGATCCCCAGTGTAGTTGGAAGTTCAGTTTGTTAGGTGTGTAAAGTGTTTTGAGGACCTTATGGAGAAAAGATGCTACATAAATGTAGGCTATTATATTTGGTTTGGCGGTAATTTTCTGTATAATGTATATATCTATAGGATTTATATTTAGGTGTTACCTTACTTGCTATTTAATTTTAAATTCATTATAAAATTGGCTTTTGCATAGTTAACAGCTGTGGCAATATCCTGATATGACACCATGAATGAAAAATACTTTAAAAACCTCTATATCACAGATAATATCAATATGGCTCTATTAATTTCAGCTATTGACCAATCAGGATTTTCTAATGATATATTTTTTCATATAGCCATTCAGTGAGTTTGTTAGTTGACCTAGACACTATGGGTAAAATCTTAGCCCATCTGATGTCAGTGGCAAAACTTCTGCTGACTTCAGGTGGGCCAGGATTTCACCTTATCTGGCCTGTCACTCAGGATACATCCAAATAGCAGCTGGGAGAACGTTTCCCTAAGTGGGTATACAGACAAGCTCTAGCTCTGTTTGAGCTATCACACTAAAAATAGCCGTGTGGACGCAGCAGCATGCGGAGCAGCTCAGGCTAGCCACTTAAATACAATCCCTCCACGAGCCCCTAGGTAACCAGCACAAGCAACCTGCCAATGTTGAAGTCATGCTCTTCTACTGCTGAAGTTGTGATTTTAAATAAAATTGGTCATTGTAAAATAAAAGTATCTTCACTTTACCATCAGTAACTTCCAAGTACGCTTTTGTTGTGATACTTCCTGCAACGTTTAAAGTCTGACAGATATAGTACCCAACGTCAGACCTCTGGACGCTTGTGATTGTGAGGTCACCAGTCTGGGAGACTGAAAAGCGGCTGGATGACTGTGGCGGCTGGTATGAGAAAAGCAGATTCTAAGGAGAGAAAGAAATGGGTTAGATAGATTATAACACATCTGCAATGTTCATCTTAATATTCCTAAACACGTGTGAGTTATAATGTGCTATATATTCACATTATACACAAAATATCTCTGTTATATATACACACCGCTACCTCGATAAAACACCACCTGATATAACACGAATTCAGATATAACGCGGTAAAACAGTGCTCTGGGGGAGCGGGGCTGTGCACTCCAGTTGAACAAATCAAGTTCAATATAACACAGTTTCACCTATAACGCGGTAAGATTTTTTGGCTCCTAAGGACAGCGTTATATCGAGGTAGAGGTGTATATATAAAGCATTTAATTATTGTATACTAATTATGGGGCCCGTTTTTTAAAAAAGGTATGGAAAGGTGCCATAACTGTGCAAACAATTGTGGTTTTTCTGCACACTGTATAAGTAATGTCCATACAAATGTTCACACAATCATCTTTCAAAATCAAGGTTGCAGCATTTCTTGTAGTGAAATAGATTTTATTTAAAACATTTATAAAAAGATGCCAGTTTACTTATTTGTGTTTAAACTTTGGACTGCTAAAGAATAGAGACAGAAAGTGACATGAATGATTTATAGGTTTCTTTTTAAACTGATGTTTTAGTCTCACTAATCATAGTTTCTGTTCTATAACCAGTACTACATTGTATAATAAAGTCCTATGCAAGTTTCCCTTTACATAGTTTTGGTTTGAAGTTAGATGTTATGGTGCCAACAGTGGTCATGAAAGTCAGAGCTGAAACCAAAATAACACACATGCGTTACATCAAATACTGGTTTCAGATTTTTATTTATGGTTTAGCATTTTGAAGGGAAAATATCTGAAGTTCTCTGTACTTTATGGACACTATTTTTATTGCTGTCTCTTGTCTGACTACATTTTGCTTTTCCTAAGAATGCCCAAAAAAAGAGGATGCATCCGACGAAGTGGGTATTCACCCACGAAAGCTCATGCTCCAAACTGTCTGTTAGTCTATAAGGTGCCACAGGACTCTTTGCTGCTTTTAAAGAGGACAGAGAATCTTCAATTACAATATAAGTACAGAAACTTGTCAATAATCTTGTCTCTCTCCATTTCCAGCTACATACTGTTAGCCACTTAGTAAAGACAAAAAGGGCGCAGTGAAACCAAGATGTTTTGCATTAAAACAAACATCCCTACTAAACACGTCCCCCCACCAAAACAAATAAATAAAAATACACATAATGTAGCAGCCTAACTATATCATGAACTAACGCTAGAGATAACCAGCTCAATTTTTGTCTAGTCAGATCATTTATTTTATTTAGACAAATGTTTAACAAATAGAAAAAAAGGAGCCAATTCCAAGCTCTGTTTGACTTTGACTATTGTTTAGAAAAGGTTAACTACCCACCAAGCTCAATAGCAAGCAATCAGTACTCTCAATAACAGAAAAATGAGAAATTCCCTATCTTCACTGAAAATGATCCCTTATTCAACTTGTCCCCTTCAAAAGTTCCTCCCTAAAAGTGATATGTTACAGTGTTAAATAACAAACAACAACAACAACTAGATTTTATATTGTGCTTTTCTTCATCTCAAAGCATTTTACAGAGTAGGTCAGTATCTTTACTCCCCATTTTACAGACAGGGAAACTGAAGCACAGGGAGGGGAAGCAACTTGCAGTACTGTACACATCTGAGTTAGCCACAGATACATAAACACCGCAGATTATTTTTCTGGGTGAGCGCAAGCCACAAAGCCCAGATCTAATTTTTTTTTTCAAAATGTGCTAGTGTTTGGACATGATGTTGTAGTTCAGCCAATTACAGTGCTAGGCCAGGATCCAAACTCTTGGGACTTTTGGATGCAGGATTTTGGTTTTGTCCCATCTCTAATTATTATATAGATATTACATCAATTTTTCTCAAAAACATTTAATGAAAATTGTGCATCTAACAGCACACTAAGAATGTACTCATCCTTTCCAGCTTGTTACTATACTGACCTTTACATTTTAGGAAAAAGACAAGCCCAGTAATCAGAACACAGTTTTCCTTTCCATTTAGTACACAAAATACAATATTTTTAAGCTCACATGATGTATCACAATAATAATGCAGATGGGGTTGAGCATTTGCAGGCTTAGCAGTTATCTTCAGTGGGTAAATAACTGCAGGAACTGCCATCCTCTATTTGGCACTATTGCTTAAAGAAACTGACATGAAACAAGAAGAGAAAGTTGGCTTTACCTGACTTCCCTCCCTCCGCCAAAAGATGGCTGGTTGAGGGTTTCCAGTTGCTTCGCACTGGAAAGTCACTGTCCGTCCCAATGCAGCCACCTGGTCACGAGGTTTCACAACAAAATGAGGAGGTTCTGTAGGAGATTAAAATACACTAAAATCTGCAGTCCAAAGTTCACCCCACTGAAAGCCAAATGGCAACTTGCCAGTTGCCTGAGCACCACACTGTATTTGTTTTCAAGGTAGCGTGTTATAAGCAACCTTTAATATGGAGCTGCGGCACAAAGAGACTGCAGCTCCCAACATTCAGTGCTTCATCTTGACCCAAGATTGTTGGTTCTTGTGCTGCTCTTCCCTATTAAGATCCTGATTGTGCATTCCTTATTCAAGTTTGTGAACTTTTAGCCAAGCGAGATTTAAGTCCCATTGACTTCAATAAGTTGAGTTGCACTAATAAGCATTCACCAGCGTGATCACAAGGGTCACAATCAGGTCTTAAAAGAAGAAGGGGCCACAGATCACAACGGAGAAATCTCTGGGCTGAATCTGGCTCACAGGCCACACTTTGTTCACTTCTGTACTAAATGCTATGGAGTAATTGCACATTCAAGTTTACATACACAAAAGTCACCCTCTTTGATTTAGGAAAGCTCAGGAGAAATAAACGACTTTTAGTTGCTTTTATAAGAACGATCTGATGAAGTCAGGCTCTCAAAAATTTTCCATTTAACTCAAAAGCCCCAGAAATGCTACTGTGCAAATGATAACCATTTAAAACCTTCAATCCAATTAGTGAAAAGGAATGAATTTAAAGTAACAGTGGGGCTGAATTCCTCCTTCATTTACAGAGGCAAGGGCATGTTCAAATAAAATATATATGTAAATGAAGGCAAATTTGAAACATCTGCTCATCCTAACATTATAAATCCTGCCAGCATTGTCCAAACTGTTTGATTTACACCGACTTAAATGACCATTTCATCTAGCAGTAAACAGAATGTCAAAAATTATGTCAGCTACATTTAAAATAAGTTAGAGCACTTGACAGCATTAGATACACTGATGGGGCTAGCCCAGAAAAAATAGAATATAAAGTCTGTTAGGTGGTATCTTCTTACAGTTGGAAAAATTTGCATTAAATGAAAAGTCCTTTTACTTACTGTTTACATTTTTCAAATTCATTTCTTATCAGCTGTCCAAAGCATTAATTATTCTCCCCCCTTGTCTCAGTTCAGAGTGAAGTGAATGCTTTGAATCAGTCATTTTAACAATTTTATGTTCTTTTCTTTTTTTGAGGGTTTTTCCTTCACTTTAAACACCTTAAATTACTCATGTCACTTAGGTGGTGCAGCTTAAAATATATTCTATGACTCAAACAACTGTGACCTATCTAGATGAAACCCATGGATACCAAACATCCCTTCTGCACAATTTGTTTTCTTTGTTAATCCACGTCAATATTTTCAGTTATCCATTTATCTATTCTATGACTATGCTCCCTATTTAGATCAGAATAAAATACACCAAAATGTTCCTTTTCAGAATTTATAAGCAAAATGTTGGGGTGATTTATACCTGGACACAAATGTTAACATTTCGTTGAATGACTTAACTAAGAAGCTATTCAAAATAAAGTCCCACATAGATGTTCCAGTAATAGAAATAATAATAGACCCATTGTGATCACCATACCTTTAAAACAGAAAACCTGGATACATTTAATATCATGAAGGGCTGGGGGTGGGGGGTACTGGAGGATTTCTGACATCTACAGAAGGGATTTAATTTAGTATTGCAAGCAGATTGGTAAACTGAATGGTGTTTGCCACTGGGCTGTGGGGAAAGATTAGGAAACTAGGATTAGGGGTGCTTGTTTATAATTTTTCAGTCTCCCTATCCTGCTTTTGCACTGACCCTCTTTACTTTAAAGGTATATTTAGGGCCTCACTGCCTGTTTAATGGCTGTTGGGATAATGCCACACAGAGTAGAGCCCAGGGTTTCTAAATTATATTCTGCTGCACTAGGATACATAGCACCTGGTGTCACTGTGTTTGAGAGCTTACATAATTATGAAGGAAGGACTACAATAGTGCCCATCAGAAAGGCAGTGGGATCCTTGTATTTCAACTTACGAGGAGGGTTGCTCAGGGAGTACTGTGCAGATGAAGGGAAGCGAAGGGAAAAGTCAATTGGTCAGTCATTTAGAGTGTGATTTACAAAAGCACACGGGGTGTTGTTCCAATTCTACTCTCATTAAAGTAAATAGTAAAACTCCTAATGCCTTCAATGGTAACAGAGTTGGAGTGCAGCTGAGTGCTTTTGGAAATCCCACTCGCAGTGGTCACTGCACCAGAAAAAAAAATTAAAACACTTTACAAAATATTAATTTAAGTTTGCTTTCTTAACTAGGGTCAAATGTACACGTGCAGCTTGTCATGAATATTTATCTACATAGGACGCTGCAGCTATTAGCTACTAAGGAAAAATAACTTCTACTGTCCTTGGAATCTTTAAAATAAATTGAATTGATTATACAGGAAAACACTAAGTATGACTTGTGTGGTAACAGGGGGGAAATGAAATCAGGAATCAGCTTGTACATTATTTAAAAACAGACAAAAAGTTAGCAACCCATTACCTTTGCTCTTTGCCAAAAAGTTACCCATACTTCATGCAGAATCTATTCTGTGCAGTCTGTCTTGTCAATAACAAGTGAAACATGGAAGTTGATTGGTTGAAGGACATGGAAGGGTATGGATGGAAAGGGGAAGAGAAGTTCCAGTCACAGTGATACGGTGATTAGAAGATGGCCAATAAAATTTCAACTTACCAGACACAACTAAAAACAAAACAAAACAGAAAGAAAACATGGAATAAATAAAATTAAACAAATAAAACTAAACAAAAAGTAAAACAAAAGAAAAGTAACAGGATCCTTTGTAAGGACCTTAGAAAGCACAAATATATTCTGATATATGAAAAATATGCAAAAAAACTTAGAATTATGTTATCCCATTGATTTTTAAGCAGGATTCCCCATCAACTTTTTAAGGGGAGGCTGCCTGGTAAAATGGATAGGAAACTAAACTAAACTAAACTATGAATCAGGAGACATAGGTTCTACTCTGAGCTCTGCCACTAAACTGCTGCACGGCCTCGAATAGGTTGGGTCGATTCTCAGTTTCCCTATCTGCAAAAACGCAAATCCAGATACTTACCCTTCTTTATACAGCACATTGAGATCTACAGCTGGGAAAGGCTTTTTTAAACCTAATGTCTATTAATAGGGAGTTTTGCTTAAAAATCAGTGGCATGGTTTGTCCCAATTTGCAGCTTAGATATAATGACTGCATGCATCAGAATCATAATTCTCAGTCTAAAATTCTGCAAGTGAACTAAATGGCACATAATTTGATAATCAAAACAGATACTGGTTACTCTTTTTCCTTCATTTTATCAACATATTCAAAGCACAGAGTTAATGTAAAGTAATATAGATATCAACAGCCAATTATGTGAAAAACATACATGCATCTTTTGTTAATATTTGAAAATTATCATAATCCTAGAAATTGTACAGTCTCTGGCTGGTTAGTTTTACTTATTGAAGAGTAAGCATGTAATGAGGAACTCCAATACCAAGTCATTTATTTGCTGATGTATTTTAAAAGAAAAAAATGGGCATTTCCAAAGCCCACAAAAACAACAAAACAACAACAAAAGACTCAAATCAAAGTCATTGTTATAAAATGAATAATTGCATTATCTTCAATACATGTCAATACATTTTTAATATATATCCTTTTAAAAAATATTAAATATATATAATCACAAATCACATTTCCTTCAACACCCTCATCTGGTTTTACCCTTTTCTATAGAGAGTAAAAAGAACTAGTGTTAAGCATGAGTACACTTTCATAATGAGCTAGTAAACACCTGCAATATGCTATCCTCCGATGAAACATACTGAAGAAACTAATAATATTCAGCCTGTCAAAATTCATTAGACATGGCAAACATGGGCTTACTGTTCAAATAAGTGGAACATATTGTGGGCTGCAGGTGTGCTACAAAAAATAAGTAGACATAAGATGCCATATTCAAACAGTATCTCTTTTGGATCAGGGTACAGCCAGGAAGCTGTAACTGGATATAACAAAACTGGATGAAATACAGCATACATTGCAAATAAGTAGGAATATTCATTTTAGGAGAGGGTGTAGAGTGTGAGAAGTGAAGTTTTCAAGTTTTTATTTTCAATTTTGCAAAGGTAATCTGAATTGTCGTTTTCAGGTTAATATTTGGGTTCACTACTTCTCAAAAGGAAAACAACAAAGAATCCTGTTCACATTATACAGGCAAATAAATTCTTTGCCTGCTTATACCAAGAGGAAAACAAGAGACACTAGATGTGATTTAATTAGCTTGCAACCTTATTATTAACTGTAAGAGAGTAAGCACCCAGCAGATAAGTGTACAATGCAGGTAATTCCATGATCATTTCAATATATACCTAGGGGGCTTCAGGCAACCTCCTCCTTTCTCATCCTGCTGCCAGAATATTACAACTTCCTCCCCCAAATTACAGCTAAGGTGGGCTGAAATAAGGGGGGGGGGTGAGGGAGTGGTTCACTGCTATATCAATCACATAAGAGCACCAACCTCCTCCCCCCATTTCCACTCCTTTAAAAAATACCTCCTTTAAATCCTCCACAGTCCATGCATCTGATCACTGTATCCCTTTCCTATGCAGTACTTGCACTGATTATCTTCCCCATATATTGAGTTGCAACATCATAGCCTAACTCCCCTTCCATGTTTGCTTCCAACTAAACCACCTCTGATACTGCTGTGGGGAAGGTGAAAAAACACCCACTTTTTTCCCTCACTGCCAGATTGGCCTAAGCAAAAACTTCCTTCCCAGGCCCCATGAGAAAGGAATGACTAGTGCAGTGCCCACAGGGGATCCTGACCAAATCTGGTATTTCACCACTTCCATGGGTGGGAGGGTGGATGCTGCTCCACTTGGACCAGGTAAAAGAGAGCTTTTCCTGCCTGGCATGTACTTATATCAACTCCCCTCTATTCCGGTCAGCTGGGTGGATGGGTCAGCATCCTCACACTGACTTGCTCTGTGGCTGCTGCAAACTCACTCCGTGCCTCTGTATCCCTTAATGAGATACATACCTTCCTACAGCAAGCCAGACAATGCATCCCCCAACCCCCGCACCAGCTTCAGGTGTGGTGCGGTCATTATGGGAGAAGTGGCCAACTGATGGCCTATTGGGTTTGGGATGCAGTTCCACTCCTCAGCTCAAAAGCCGAATTTCAGGTTACTCTTTGGTTGTACTAGGATACACTACACAGCATCACCCTTTTTGAACAGAACAGCTCTCTGCCCAAAGCATGCAAAAATACAATCAGACACATTCTGGAATTTTCAGAGGATCTCCAGTAAAAAAAAAAAAAACCCAACAACTTGCATCCCACATCAGAAGACCCCAATAAGAAAAATTAACAATGTTCAAATTAATGTTCTTTAAATTCTTGCACTTTGGAATTCACTCCGAAGTACCACTTTTCTGTTTCTTTAGAAATACCAAAAAGGAGAAAAGTTTAGCTCTCGCTCACAGGAAGAGGAGTTGGATTGGGACTAAAACCAAGCAGTGAGGTGTATAAGGTAAAGGCAGCATGGCCTGTCCCTTGCCAGGCCCAGTGCCTGCTCAGCCATCAAGCTCTCCACAGTAAAGTTCATCTGAAACCTCCAATAGATACACATCTGTCTTAGTTGGTCAATTACATTCCCACAAATCAAGTTAATTTATAAATGCTGAAATTCCAACTTTTTTTTAAAAAAGAGGATTTTGTTATTGTATGTCAAAAATAACTCCATTGAGCAAATGAAGTTTTTTGCCCACCTGTAAAAACACTGGGGATACTAATGTATGAAAATAAATCCCTCTAGAAACAGGGCATGATGTCAGCTACAGATTTGTGGTGAGGGCAAAGGGTGAGTTTCATATCAAAATGTAAGCAAGTCTGTTAAAGAGGCATCATGTGCTTAAAAAAAATTGGACTCCTGAGTTTTATTAGTCTTCTATTGATAGTTAAAGTTATTATAACTGAAGAGAAGTCAGAAAAGTCTCTTTATTATTACAGCTTTGCATTTGACAGCACTTTGCGTACAGCTTTTAGTGATTTGGTTTCCACTATGTCTGTGATGGTTTTTCTTATAGCAACAAGAGAAAGAAAACACTAGTTTTTAAATAGGAAAAATGCTACTGCAAAACCACAAAAACTGGCAAAGAGACTAAGGAAGAGGTGTAGTACCTGAAGCTATTTTTAAACTAACTCACTTTTAAGTAAACAACTGTCTTTTAAGCATTACTTTTACATTGCAATAGAGTTGTGCATTTAAAAATTAAATACAAAGAGAGAGCAAAATTATTGCTGTTAAAATTATTTTCTTATAGTGAGAAAAATGAACAAAAGTGATTTACTGATTAATGACAATCTTTTAATACTTTATTCATGCCAATCCTATCTGTCTCACTGGGACTACTGATGTCAATAAGTCTACTCACTAGAACAAGAGTTTGCTAGTTCTGGTCCCAATGCTAAATACAAGTACAGTTGTGGATGTCAGTGAAACAACTATTGTAGTCGACAGATGTATAGATGTGATCAAGAATAGCTTCAAACACACAGTATGTAATGTCTGCATTTCTAAATAGCTAATTTTCCCCACAGAAGTGTACGTAAACGTGGATCTAATATTTCATTGTGTATAGTCTGATTTTTAAAATTATAGCACACAACATGGAGTTAGGTAATCTCGGTTACTGGTTTGACTTTCCTTCCCAATAAGGACTTGGACAAGTCACAATCTTCATGTGCCTCAGTTTCTCATTTGAGAAAATTGTAATAGTTATCTACCTCACAAAACAAAGGACTAAGGTGATAAGAAGCTTCATCCATTTACATTTATAAAGTGCTGTTGAGATTCTGTGCTGGAAGGCACTAAAGAAGTGCCATGAATTATCATATTACTTATTCATTAATTATCAGTATAACTGTTTGTAAATTAGTGACAGGTTCTCAGAAGGTACCTTGCTATTCAGCTGAGGCAAGTTGAATTTATTTGATCAGAGCTCTGTTTTTTTTTTATATCTTTTTATATCTTTCAAATCAAATCTTTAAAATCCATTCTAAAGAACCATAGATACTTAAATCTTTATTTCTTCATCATCTTCTTGACACTTCTCTTCTATGGCACTATATATTCTAGTATAAAAGCTTCAAAACAATATAATTCTATACAATAGGAATCAAATAATGGTAATCTTCATTTATGTACTGCTTTTAAAAAACTTTAATGCAAGAAGTTTTAAATGAACTGGTATTTACTTGTAAATGCCTGTCAAAATTTCAGGTGACTGGTAATGTGGTTTCCAATTCTGTTGCAAGGGAAAAAATATTTTCATAATGTTGCCCAAATTTTATATATCCTCTGAAAATCAAATAAAGAACTACCTTTATGCCACATTAATCATCTTTCAAGTGAGAAACAAGAGAGGTTGGACAGGCCTACAGGGACAGAGACTGATGGGAGATGGGATGCTAGTGGCAGGTGTGTGTTTACGTATGTTGGGGTGGAGCAGACAGGTAGTTTGGGAAGGAGAAGCAGATAGGTAGGGTGACAGGCAATAGAGCGGGCACAGAGCATTTAAGAGCCAGAGGGCCAGTCAGAGAGAAGACAAGAAGTGGACATAGTGGAGAAGCTGCAGAGTTAGTCAAGGAGAGCAAGTTCTCTGAAAAGCAAGTGTTGTCGTGCGATAGGTTACAAACTCCCCCAGTTCTTCCCAGTGCGCTACACCACTTGGTCCATGACTAGGGCTCCCATAGCAATCCAGATAATAACAACTACTGGAGTGGCTGGACTAAAGGATATAGAAAGGTCTGTGTGATGGGTTGTGAGTGCTTAATGAGTTGATTGAGCCTGGTCTGCTAATTCTTTTGGAAAATCCAGACGCCCTTCCATTAATTTTAGAGTAACTACTCATAAAAGGGCTTCAACCCCCACAGAAATATGTTCCAAACCTGACATCACTAAACAGTCAAATATAATTACACACTTTTTATTTTTAACTACAAAAATAATTAAATTATGCAGGCAGATTTTGCTTTTTACAAACTGATTGCCAATACTGCGTAGTTGTCTTGCTTGCATTTTTAAATACATGTATTGGTAAAAAAGGTAGTCTAAATCAATGTGCTGTATTCCTTTTCTCCAGTGATTACTTTTTGTATGTTGCGCTGATCTTATCAAGGCAATCTGAAAACCTTAGTATCCTCAAGATGCCTATTTCTCATGCAGTCATTTGTGTAAAGTATCATTTTCTACAGAGCAATAAAAGACGACCGACATTTCCAGCTCTAAAAAATTTAAATACTGCCATTCATATGTCTGCATGCCACAACTAGGAAGAATATAAGAAAATAATACCAGGTACATTATAGAAGAATTAGGGTCTCTCTTTTCACCCTTGTTCTTTGGCCTCCATCTAGAAATGCTATTTTTAGCTGCTACTTACTACTATGCAGATACATACATAATTTGACATTTTTTCAAATATTCTGTTAGAAATTATTTTCATTTAAGGCCTGATTGGATACCCTTATTCACAAAGAACAATAACTTGACTATAAATAGTCCCATTGACTTCAATGAAGTGCCTTGTGTGGTAAGCTTCCCACAGCCCCCATCGGCCGAACCTGCGGACGGGGCAGGTAAACAAACCGTCCCGGCCCGCCAGGGGACTTACCCTGGTGGGCCGCGTGCCAAAGGTTGCTGATCCCTGATCTAGAGCATAGTACAGTCTCCTGAGGGAAGTGGTGGAATCCCCAACAATTTCAACAATAATGCTTCAAATGCACAACAAGAAAAAGAAAGGAAGTGAAATGCCAATGAAAAGTAGCTGTCAAGAGCCTTAACATATATCATTCAAGTTATAAATAAACCTCAACTAGTCTAATTCTCTTTCTAGATGGCATTTGAATAGGTCTCCAAAGCGGATTGGTTGGAATTCTCTGCTCCACCTGAAAATGCTACTCCCATACGGATTGTGCTGTAATAAAGACATCTCAGGAAAGTAGCATGCTCTCATAGGAATGGGTGGTGTATTCAAAAGTTTGATGCTACCATTTGGGAAAGACAGGTACTGTACTGGTACAAATTCAGTGCTGAAAAAATTTAATTATGCCTAGAACCGGTTTGACAAATATGATGTGAAATATGATGCATGTGTGGTTAGGTTATTAGCACATGTTATCAAAACTGCACAGTATGTCATCACCACATAGATTGTGGTAGTTTAGTAGCATCACCTCTGAAGCCACAAGCAACAAGAGGTCAACTTAAATTGCAAAGATTCAAAGTCATAACTGTTTTCTGCATCTCACTGAGCTCTGCAATGTATGTGACAAACAATTCTGTGTTGGTGTTACTGTCAAGATGTCACTAGCCTTTTTAGTTGGCACAGGAAATTCAGACCAGCATAAGGCTGACATATTTTCAGTGGTAGTTACTGGCTGTTGAGCACTTTTAAAAATCTGGTCACTTCATTTAGATGCCTACTGGGGACTGAACCCTTTGGAAAATCTGGCCTTTAACTGAGGGTGCTGGGCACTAAAATCTGGCCCCATCCCCATTGTATTACTGTGTCTCATTTGTAAAATCAGCATTTTATTAATATCTGCCTTATATGGAGCTGTGAAACTTACTTTTAAATTATTTTAAGCTCCTCAGATGAAGAATGCTATTCAGGTGAAAAAAATACTGCAGTGAAGTGGCTTTTAGTGGGAGGAGGGTGAGTAAGAAACTTACTCAAACTATTTCTATATTGCAGACTTTACTGAAACCAACTATTAAATAATAAAGTTGATAATTTCTTTTTGCAGTAGCCACTGAATAAAAAGGTTTTCATTACAAAATTAAAAAAAAATAAAGAAAGAGAGCACCTGCCAAGTCGTTTGAAAACTCATCACTTCTCAGGTTAAAACATGCACAACTTTCAGTTTAAAATGTTTATAAATTCTGTAGTCATTGCCTGGGGGTAATATAAACCCCCTTGGAGAAACTCTGAACTATGGAGGATGTGTGTGTGTAGCTATTTGAGATGATTTAGTCCCTCAACCTGCTTTTCTCCCAAAGAAAAGACAAAAAATAGGCATCATAGAGATTTCTAGCAGAAAACATTTTATAAACCGGTGACAATTTAGGGAGCACAGAAGGGACGAGAATCCCCATTATCAGATTTACACTGGTGTAACTCCATCCATTTCAAAACTGAAGCAATGCCATAAATTAAGCATTTTTTTTGAAGTTTTGCACAGCTCAGAGCAGGAACCATGTTTTACGCTGTGTTTAGAAAGGACCTAGCTACTTTGGGTACTATTACAATCTAAGTAAATACTAATGCCTTAAAAAAAGCCAGTCAGAAACCTTAAAGAAGCTACTTGAATAAGAGCATAAAAGACATGATGATAGCCTAATGCAGTTGGAACAACTCCTAGGAACCTTCTTATATGTTTTTGTTACTTTCTTTAAAGAGATAATGGAGTCTGAATTTTCCTGTCATCTGGTTATGGCACCACAGTTCTCTTCTTAGGAAAGATTATTTAAAACCCATAGAAAATGTTCTCTGTCTTTCAGAACAAAATCTGCTAGGGCTGCATTGCAAAAGCTAAAACTAAACTGTACAATTACAGATTAACAAATGGAAACCTTATGCTGACAATACATTAAAGCTATTTGGGAAGAGTGAGGGAAGACTCCATGATCAATGGCTACAGACACTCAGTAAAAAGGAAGGACAGTAAATCACTACCATGAAACAACTTTTGAACTGTACAAAATGTCATTTGTGATACCTGGTGAGGAATACTGTCAAGTGAAACAGATGCAGTTTTAAAGAGATCTGAATTTTAAAAAATGGCATTGCTAGCAAGTAAAAATAAATAAATGGAGTTCACATATGGCAGACCTACTGCAAAGTTGTTTTGGCTTTTAAACCCATATCGGGAACTTCTAATTACAGATAGTAAAATGTGACACAAATGTAAGAATCTGGAATTAACCAGCCTGGTTATGCCAGTATTAGCAACAAATTTTGGCTATTTTCCTGTTGGTTGCGGTAGAAAAGAGCTGCTCAGGGAAGGAACCACATCTTTGGGAAGAGAAAACCCTTTGATTTAGTTACTACTGCTCTGTTTCCAGGATATCTAGATTTAGCCTGGTCAGCGCTTCTGCCCTGGATTTACTGAGCTGAATTTCAGAGAGTGGCAGCATTGAGTGCTAACACTGATGAACTCAACGTTTTCTCTTAATTCCTGCCAAAGGACCTTCTCTGTACTTAAACTACTGGTAGGCCGGAGGGAGGGGAATAGACAAGGCCATAAAATACTTCCTGGAAAGGTGAATTCATGGAGACAACTCTGTGGAACCTCTTTATTTGCATAGTGACAGAAGCCCGGGCTTTCAACATGCTGTAGATCCTCCAGTAATGCCATCAGGGAGAGCTGGCAGTTAGCTTGGAGAAAAGCCAATACAAAAAGGATCATGCCTGCCTTTGAAATATGGAATGAGAGCAGAAAGCCCATCGTATTTTCACTAAGAAGCAGGGGTACCCTGTCAGAGAAAGAAAAGCAGCAGGATGCATGATGTAAGCCTCAGTAGTATCACGCGGTGGCAAATGAATCTTGTAGAATATATTGTGCGTGGCTGATGAGACATGTGCCATAAACAGAAGGAAAATATTTGGACTACAATCTTGGGAGTACCTTTGCAGTCATTCATAGAAAATAGAAGAGGATACCAAATATATTGTAAATATATTGCTCCTGCAGGAAGCAGAATTTACATGTGCAGTAAAGGGGGAGGGATAGCTCAGTGGTTTGAGTATTGGCCTGCTAAACCCCAGGGTTGTGAGTTCAATCCTTGAGGAGGCCACTTAGGGATCTGGGGCAAAAATCAGTACTTGGTCCTGCTAGTGAAGACAGGGGGCTGGACTCAATAACCTTTCAAGGTCCCTTCCAGTTCTAGGAGATTGGTATATCTCCAAATTATTATTATTGTATGACATTCAGGCCTGCAGCAACAAGATTTTTCTTGCACTGGAGGATTATGACATAGTGCCTGGTTACAAACTGTAGCTTGTGCTATGAAGACTTTTAAGAGTACTGTATTTATCCTTAATTTGTCCCTCTAACTGCCCTAGCTATTATTCAACACATAATGAAAGAGAATTTTAATGCCCAAACATACCAAACATAGTAGTCACAAAACGGTATAGTAAACCTGCTCCTTAGCAAAACAATGAAATAGTGCAGTGTTTAATGTTGAAAAGTCGGCATTTGTCACCAGTTAGCATACATGATGTCTGAGTTTAACACAGTTTTTCCATTAAACAAGAAATAAACGCGGATCTGGGTGGGGTAAGGTTTTTTTCTGGGATTGAGAGGAGCTGGCTGTAGGGGTAAGATACTATTTAATTTTATTTTCATTCTTGTAATTTGTTGTAGGGACATCCAGAGGCTGGATAGGCACACCTTTCATAATAAATAAATGGAAAAAAATAAACAATATGTATCGTCTCTGTTGGCAAATGTATCCTTTTAATCATGATCACTATATACAGAGATTCTCAACAATTATTTTGGTGGCCTCAGAGTACAACTTATTTATGTAGAGGGTTTTTTGCAGACATAATAATAAAAATAACGTACAGTTGTCTCTATTCTATACTGGTCTTAAACAGAATAGAAACACAAATAAGGTGCTTTGCACATTCTTGTGTTTTTGTATTGTGGTTTCTTTTGCCCCCTCCCCCCCCCTTTTTTTTTTAAAAAAAAAGACTTGCTAGCTAGTAAATCTGCTGCTGTGAAAAGTAACATTTAGATGTTTGTTAATATCACCTTTCACAGCAGCAGACACACTAGCTAGCTGGAAGACTGTTAAAAGTGATATTAGCAAATGTACAAATACCAATTTTCACAGCAGACTTATTCAGCCCTGGCAAGCCAGATGACAACTTAAGCCCCGGAAGGGGAGGTGGGTAGGGAGACAGCGCAGCAGGGGCCAGGGGCAACATGTGACGGTCCAGGGACAGAGCCCGAAGCCCTATGACCGGAGCCTGCCGCCCACCACTCCAGGGCTGAGGCCTGAAGTACCAGCCTCACCACCCCCAGGAAGGTGGGGAACTCACTGGCTGCCTCTGGAGTTTGTGGATCCAGAGGGGGGCAGGGCCCACGCCCTGCTGGTGCTCCTCCCCTCCCCAGTCACTGCCCAGAAAAGCCCCTGGTGGCCACAGTGGAGAAACACTGGTATAGATCATCCTGTAGAAAACATAACAGGAATTGGACACAGAGAGAAAAGTCAAGCTTACCTTTATATTGGTGTTTAGCATCATTTCATATAATCCAAGAATATTTCACAATGAACATAAAATATACACACCTGTTTATGATCCAACCAACCACTGGATAATATTGTCACCCCATTATCTACCAATTTCATACATATACACAAAAATCACCCAAGAGAAGAAAAAATGAGCAACTTGATGTAAAGTTCTATTTTAATCAATTCTGATAGTACAATTATTTAAACACTAGCTTTAGAATAACAGCAACGAAACAAAGTCTGCAACAGTGAAGACTATTACATCAGTTATCGATTTTTTCCTAACTACTGTATAAAGCTTAGGAAATTACAGCTATTAGAAAAAGAAAACCTCTTCAATAGCTCTATTAGTTAAATATTCTTTAGCTGGTAATTAAAAGCCATTGTTTTCATGTTCTTTACAGCACCGACCAAAAAAAATTCAGCAAGTTGAAAATCCCTAGCTTTAAGGTATTTTTAATATCATACTTCTTTGGACCACTGCTGGTCCATAGCACTTGGAATGATTTCCTAAAAGTCAGCTGGTTCCCTTCCTTGTTTCCAGTAGCTAACTTGGGTTCAGAGACTTGACATCAAAACAAAACAAAAAAACTTTTCTAACATTACTTTTTCTCTGTAAGCAATTGCTGTAGCTATCATGAGATGTTGTGCAGTTACTACTCAGATGGGAATTGGTCCAGAAGTTCATGAATGGTAGGGAAGATAATTCATTAAATAATCTATTAAAACGTGGGTCACACCATGAAAAAGTTTAAGAATATCATATAACAATTTCTTTATTAAACCTCCAATTCAAAAATATTATTTTTTTAAACTTAGGAATGGTTATTTATTAAGCTATGTTAAATGGATTTAAAGAGCTCTGTGTAAGCTTGAAAATTTCTCTCTCACCAACAGAAGTTGGTCCAATAAAATATATTATCTCACCCACCTTGTCTCTCTCAAGATTTATATCAGTTCACTTGAAATAGTGGAGGCAACAGATCACTGATAGAAATCTCAAGTGCTGTCAAAGTTATGACAGACATTAAGGGTAAAATGGCTATTCCTTAAGCTATAAAACCACAAGTGGTGCTTTCCCTCATTTGTCTTTTCACAAATTTGTTAATAAATAATCACTACATTTTACAGGACACTCTTGTGGCTTACTATTTTGTCTGTGTTTTGATTGGGAATTATAGGCAGGATATGACTTAGTAATAAAAAAATCTGCTTTCAGAAAGGAAAAATACATTTCAATTAAAGCGGGACCCAAGACAGGACGTTCAGATCCAAATCAGGAACGCAACTTCAAAATTCAAGGGTGTTCAGATCCAGGGATTTGTTTGGTTACTTCCCTAATGTCAATAATGGGTTCCAAATATCATACTATTTTTAAAGCCACATTAAAAATATCAGAATTTAATTTATTCTTATTATTTTAATTTATGAGCTGGAGATGCCCTCACAGGAACTATATTTGCGGTCAAACTCAGTATCACCCAAAACTGCATAAAAATGAACATATCATCTGATAAATACAGCAGCAAACTCCTTGTGCCCTCTGCCCCCTCCAAAATCCCTATCAAAATGATGGGTCTTTTGCAGCATGCCTTGAGGGTTAAACTTGACCTATTTTGGACCAGTGGGGGGGTCGGTGGGTGGGTGGGAGGGAAGCCTACAAAACAAAGATGCTTCTCCCTATCTTATTAAAACTCTGGCTCCTAGTTTATCTAAAGATTTTGGTCACTTTCACCCTTGCATAGAAGCATGGATCATAGCCTCAAGTGAACTCCCACTACAAGCAAAAACACAATCGACCCCTGATCTAACTAACCTCACAGAACTGCTAGAGTCGCATACTCCTCCAGAATAGTATTGCTCTGTACCTGCCCTGTCATCAAACCTGAGTACCTTTACTAGTATGCTAGAATCTTTTGCACTTGTCCTTCAAAGAGGATGCTCTGTGACCAGCACATAGAATTATGGGGTGCATCTGAGACCTAAAGAAACATGATACATGTAAGTATGCAAAGGATCCTTGTTTTGGATATATGAGACTGTGATCCATAGACCTCTTGATGCCAACTGCAGAGGGTACAAGAGTTCCCAGGGGTACAGGGATCTCTAATTCACCAGAAGGGGTCATGTAAGGTCTCTACTGAAAGCCTGTGTCACATTAATTATCATAATCACTCTATTATGGAAATTATGTGTGGGGTGTTGATCATTGACCCCTGACCTGATCTTGAAGGATCTCTAGTTTTGGATTAAAAAAAAAAATCTATCTGCTAAGCATGCTTATAAAATAATAATGGAAGCTATAATGAAAGTAGGGAAACCAGAGTGCACATATATATATCATTATTGAAAACAGGCTTGGCTATAGTATAAAGTAGAAGTATAGTAAAAGTAAAAGTATAGTAAAGAATGCGGTTACCATACGTTAGTACAAATGATATATGCTTGACTGAAAGTTATGAAATCTGGCAATATGTATCTTGTGATAATTTAGCAATGTGTCTTGTGATAACCCAGTAAACCACAAATGAACAAACAACAGAATTGGAGAGGCTTTTTCCAATAGCTATTTTGAAGAATCAAAGTTATGATGAAAGGAACTGATGGAAATGGTTTGGGTAACTGTTGAAAATGTAATTATGGTCTCCCAGAATGCCAGATATGGTCCCCTGGAACATGAAGCACAGGTAGCGGGTCAAAACCTAATCAGATTTGGTCTTGGATGTATGTGTGTGGAATGAAAAAAAAGCATCTAAAAAGTTGTCAAACCCATCCCTAGTTGGGACATCTGGGTGGTAAGAAGGCAGAAGGCTGTGCAGTCATAGCCTCTTATGTAGGTCTCCACTTACTTTGTTTCCAACGTCACCTCCACTGGCTCTATTAGGTTGTGAATATGCCAATACAGAGTGTCGTTCTGTTATACTTATTTCAATTTTCTTACTTTTGCTGTACTGATTAAGAGATACAATTAAACACGATTCACTTTAAGCATTCGCTTAAATCCTATGAAGTAAATGTGATTGAAGCATGTGTTTAAGAGCTTTACTGAATTCAGATGGACCTATGCATATGCTTAAGTACTTTCCCATATTAGGGCCTAGGTTATGGGCAAATTCCAAACAAGCATTATGGTATTCTGGAAATACAGCCCCACACCCATCCCCTTTAATCTTGTAAACATTTATGCGACTAAGAAATTCTACATATTAGTAGGACCACTGGAAAAAATAGGACTGTTCAACATGTGTACATTGCAAAACAGGGGCCACAGATTATTTCCGAAAGTGTAGCAACAGAAATTGTAGTCACAAAATTAGCTGCTTTAAAAGCAGCATCTTGGTTTCAAGACTAACAGTTGATTTTAGGTTCAAAGCTAACAAATTGTCTTGAAAATAATTCAAATTGTTTTTCTTTCACTTTTTTTGTTTGTTTCAATTTTTAATTGGAGAGTCCTTAATTAAAGAAAATGAACACAGGAGCTAAGGATTTTGTGGACATCAAGGATGATAAGTTCCTTATCTCATTTTCCTGACAAAGTATCAAGGTGTACAGAAGGATAAAACACCTCCAAAAAGACTGGGGGATTGGTATGAGAACTTCACAGCAGAAGTATCCCTTTACAGATCACCTTATTCTGCTTAAGAGCCGCAGATGGCTCAGTGTTGAGAAAAGATGATAGCACCAAAGATTTCTAGAGTCAGCTACTGGAACAAGCTAAGCATTTTATGAGCAACAACTTCATTGCTATGGTAAATGTGTCAAAATAAGAGTTTGTTACTCAATACAATATTTTAAGCCCATATTTCCCCAGAACTCCCTCCTGCTGAACAGAGAAAAGGACAGAAGGATCATCATACCCACTAGCTTAGGAAAAAAGCATCAATATGACATCATTGGCTGTCTGCTAGCTGAGAAAGGAAGAGAGGGATTATCTCAATGGTGAACATCTGGCTTGTGTATACAAAGGCAATGAAGATTTTTTTACACATAGTAATTCCTTCAGTTCCCCTTGATTTTTATCATTCAAAGGAACAGTAGTGCTGCAGTATGCTTTAATAGATTACTAACATGAAAAAGAGACGGAAATTGTATCGATCTGATTTAGTGTATTAAATGTATGTATGCATATGCTGTACACACACACACACACACATCTGTGATTCATTAGTTGCAAAACATAGTTCACTGTAACTAATCTCACCATACATGGGAATCACCAGGAGGGATGTATAAAAAACAAATTGATTTTATCACTATCAACTGTAGGTATACAAAACAGTCTTAAGAAGGTTAAGGTTATGCCAAGTCTAGATTCTGGATCAGATCATAGATTAATCTGAATAGCAAACTGAAAAAGTTACAGAAAAGCCAAAAATTATCTAGGATGGAACCTTGAACCTCTGACAAATCAGGAGATACAAAGTCACTACCAAGAAAAAGTGACTACCAAGCGACTCGGGAACGTCTGAAACACGCTATCAAAGAAGCTGCAGATAAATATGTAGGGAAGAAGTTTCTAGCTAAGAAAAATCCATGAGTAAGAGATGAAATCATTGGTCAGATAGATAAAAGGAGTAAAGTAAAAGCACAAAGATCAACAGCAGAAAGAGAGGAATACCAAAGACAAAATCAAATGATACAGAATAAATGCAGATTAGTAAAGTCTGAATGTTTGAATGAGAAATGCAAGAACTTGAACAACAGGATAAAGAGAACAAACAAAGTGAGCTCTATCAAAAGATAATAGTCTTTAGCTACAGAAGAAAGGAGATCAATATGACCCTTAAGGAAAAAAATGGACACTATCTGATAGACTCTAAAGACAAGAAAGAGAGATGGTGAGAATATATCAAAGAACTATATGGTGATGATAACCTTCAAAAACTTCAAATAGGGATCGATGAATTAAGCGCACCAATAATGGATGAAAAAATCACAGTAGCAATAAAAAGACTTCTGAAAGGAAAAGCACTAGGTTGTGACAGAATACTAGCTGAACTGTTAAAAAGTATAGGGGGATGAAGGCTTGAAAGCTCTGTCAGATGTAATGAAGAATAAGTTTGAGAATTGCCAGAAGATTTTACAACCTAACTGTGTATCCAAATTCTTAAAAACAACACCACTATGGATTTAAAAACTACAGAATAATTGACCTAATATTGCATGCCTCTAAGATGCATTTGTGAGTTGCTCAATACCAAATTAAAGGAAAGACTGATAAGGAAATAAGCCAACAACAATACAGGTTTGAATGTGGAAAGGGCATGATCAACACCATTATGAACTTGAAGCTCATATTGGAAAGATCAATTGAAATGGGGAAAACAGCATACTTGTATTTCACTGACTTCCAAAAAGCACTTGACAGAATCTACCTCTACAAATTGCTCAATATATTAAGATCTGTGTGGATTGATGGATAAAAACTCTGAGTAATAAAACAATTAGGCCTGGTCTACACTAAGCGTTTAAACCGGTTTTAGGAGCGTAAAACCGATTTAACGCCACACCCATCCACACTGAGAGGCCCTTTATATCGATATAAAGGGCTCTTTAAATTGATTTCTGTACTCCTCCCTAACGAGAGGAGTAGCGCTAGTATCGGAATTACCATATCGGATTAGGGTTAGTGTGGCCGCAGATCGACGGTATTGGCCTCCGGGTGGTATCCCACAGTGCACCACTGACCGCTCTGGACAGCAATCTGAACTCAGATGCAGTGGCCAGGTAGACAGGAAAAGCCCCATGAACTTTTGAATATTTCCTGTTTGCCCAGCGTGGAGCTCCGATCAGCACGTGTGGCGATGCAGTTAAAAATCAAAATAAAGAAAGAGCTCCAGCATGGACCATGCGGATGTGATTGCTGTAAGGGCAGGCAAATCTGTTCTGTCAGCGCTCCGTTACAGAAGACGAAATTCAAAATCATTTTTTAAAAAATCTCCACACAGACGCCATAGCAGGGACTCAGCGCACTGCTGCGTGAGAAGCGTAACGGAAAGCCAAAGAATCAAATGGACGCTCATGGACTGGAGGACTCAAGCTATCCCATAGTTCCTGCAGTCTCCGAAAAGCATTTGCATTCTTGGCTGAGCTCCAAATGCTTCTAGGGTCAAACACAGTGTCCGCGGTGGGTCAGGGAATAGCTCGGCAATTTATGCACCCCTCCCACCCACCCCCAGAAGTGAAAGGGAAAACAATCCTCTCGACTCTTTTACATGTCACCCTATATTTACTGAATGCTGCAGATAGACGCAATGCTGCAGCACTCAACACCAACATCCTTGCTCCCCAACGCCATGGGTGGCTGATGGTACAATATGGCTGATATCCATCGTCATCATCAGCCTATTGGCACATGGGGCAGTGCAAAAGGACTGGTAACCATGCCGACTAGCATCAGTGAGGTCGATCAAGGGCGCCTGCTCCTAATTTTTCCTGGTAGATGGTGCAGTATGGCTGGTAACCGTCTTCATCATAGCAACAGGGGGCTGAGCTCCATCAGCCCCCACCCTTCATGTGTAAAGAAAAGATTCAATTGCTCCTGGACTAGCAGCGGGATGCTGGGCTCCTCTCCTCCACACTGCTTAATGTCCTGTCTGGACTATCATAGCAGCTGGAGGCTGCCTTCCACTCATTTCTCACTAACAAGTCACTGTGTCTTATTCCTGCATTCTTTATTACTTCATCACACAAGTGGGGGGACACTGCTACGGTAGCCCAGGAAGGCTGGGGAAGAATGGAATCAACAGGTGGGGTTGTTGCAGGAGCACCCCCTGTGAATAGCATACAGCTCATAATTTCTGCAGGATCTGACACAGAGCAGCTGTGCTCTCTGGTTCTATGATACAGTGGTTCTCTAGTACACTTGCCCATATTCTAGGCAGGACTGATTCTATTTTTAGATACCAAAAAGGAGGGAGTCATTCCCAATTTTGGCTTTTGTGCCCCTGGCTGATCTCAGCCAGGGGCACTTATGACAGCAGCAAATGGTGCAGTGCAAAAGGACTGGTAACCATGATCATCTTATTACCAATTTATGGTATGGTAGATGGTACAGTATGGCTGGTAACCATCTATGCTGTCATGCAAAAGCAAAAGCATGCTGCTGTGTAGCGCTGCTGAATCGCCTCTGTCAGCGGCATCTAGTACACATACGGTGACAGTCACAAAAGGCAAAACAGGCTCCATGATTGCTATGCTATGGCATCTCCCAGGGCAATCCAGGGAAAAAAGGCACGAAATGCTTGTCTGCCGTTGCTTTCCCAGAGGAAGGAGTGACTGACGACATTTACCCAGAACCACCCGCGACAATGATTTTTGCCCCATCAGGCACTGGGATCTCAACCCGGAAATTCCAAGGGGCGGGGGAGGCTGTGGGAACTATGGGATAGCTACGGGATAGCTACCCACAGTGCAACGCTCCAGAAATCGACGCTAGCCTCGGACCGTGGACGCACACCACTGATTTAATGTGTTTAGTGTGGCCGCGCGCACTCGATTTTATACAATCTGTTTTGCTAAACTGGTTTATGTAAATTCGGAATAATCCCGTAGTATGGACATACCCTTACACTGGAATCAGAAGGTAGTTATAATGGGAGATGAAAATGAAAATCTAATAGAGATCAAGAGAGAAAACTGAGACAAGGTGATCAACTTTATTCAACATTTATAGCGAGTACTTAATTAAATTAATACAGGAAACAGAAGAGGGTATTAAGATGAGTGGAAAAATTGGTGAATAATTTCTTCTATGCAGATGATAGTGCTGATGGCTGATTCGGAAGATCTCATGATGTTAGTAGAGATTATATATGAATATGGCAAGGAATATGGTCTAAAGTGGAACGTGGATAAGATAAAAACTATGGCGCTAGACAAGGATCCTGGGAAAACATGTAAGAGTCCAGTGAATGACACAGCCATACACAAGAAATTATTGCTACTTAGGAAGCATCTTTACAGAAGATCAGATACTGAAGTCACACCACACTAGAAAGAGCAACAGAGACATCTGGAAGAATAAACATCTGATGAGATTGGTGATTACTGGGATTTAGCAAATGCTATTAGAGATCTTATTAAAAGAATGATTCAATTTGCAGGGCACATTTTAAAAGGGTCAGTGGCATGACATGTTTACAGGCACTGGAAGGGAAGACTGGAAATGATCTTGGGTAAATGATGTGGTATACTGGGTGGATCAAAAGGACCATTCATTCACAAGAGATCAGCGGAAGATCATACAGAATGGAGTATGATGGTTGCAAACTTCCACTAATAGGGTACGTCTACACTACCTGCCAGATCGGCAGGTAGCGATCGATCTATCGAGGATCGATTTATCACGTGTAGTGTAGACACGATAAATCGATCCCCGATCGCTCTCCCATGGACTGCTGAACTCCAGCTCGGCGAGAGGCGGAAGCAAAGTCGACGGGGGAGCTGCGGCAATTGACCCTGTGCCATAAGGATGCGAGGTAAGTTGAACTAAGATATGTCAACTTTGGCTACGCTATTCTCGTAGCTGAAGTTGCATATCTTAGGTAGACCCTCCCTCCCCCCCCAGTGTAGGCGAAATATTTTACCATTTGGGAATCTAAAAAATGTCAACTTTACTACTTTAAATAAAAAAATCCAACGGATACTTGAAGTCACAATATCTGTATCCAGTTAAAATAATTTGTGGTGACAACAGTCACAGAAAGGAGAAAAAAGTTCTCTTGTCTCCTAAGCTATTAAATACAAAGAGTAGAAATAACATGCTTCTAATGCCATTAGAGTTCAAAATGCATTCCCTTCCCAGCATTGAACATTAATTCTTTTCACACTTCTGAAAAAAAAATTGAAATTATTTATTCATGGAGGTTGAGTCCATTAATGTCTATCAGCCAGGATGGGTAAGGAATGGTGTCCCTAGCCTCTGTTTGTCAGAGGGTGGAGATGGATGGCAGGAGAGAGATCACTTGATCATTGCCTGTTAGGTTCACTCCCTCTGGGGCACTTGGAATTGGCCAGTGTCAGTAGACAGGATACTGGGCTGGATGGACGCTTGGTCTGACCCAGTATAGCCGTTCTTATGTTCTTAAATGCTTCAGTAGTTTAACAGTGCTCAAATAACACTGGTCTACAATTTTTGAGAAGTCGTCTGCTTCAGAGATAAAATGTGATATTTATTATGTATTTTGATGTGCTGAATTCAAATATGACAATTAAAACAACTGATTGGCTACTGTTTCTAAGATATTTATGTTTTTACATTTTATGTCTATATATATTGTGTAGATAGTAGAGTTTTAATCATAAATTGTAAACCTAGGTCTTTTCATGTGTTTATGGTTGCTTTACATGATAATATTTCACCTGTCCTGTTTATGTAACACTTTAAAAATCAGCAAAAGGGTTATATAACTAAAATTTATTATGAAACAAAAGGCAAAAAACTATTATGTATATAGTTTAGTCCTATTCAGTGTCTACTCGGCGCTTCTTGGCTTGTCTCTTGTATTCATTAAATGGAGCATCTCTTGTCACTGTCCAGCAATAGTCTGCAAGCATTGATGGGCTCCATTTGCCCTGATAGCGTTTCTCCATTGTTGCAATGTCCTGGTGAAATCGCATGCTATGCTCGTCGCTCACTGCTCCGCAGTTCAGTGGAAAAAAATCTAGATGAGAGTGCAAAAAATGTATCTTTAGTGACATGTTGCAACCGAGGCTTTTGTATGCCTTGAGGAGGTTTTCCACCAACAACCTGTAGCTGCCTGCCTTGTTGTTTCTGAGAAAATTTATTGCCACTAACTGGAAGGCTTTCCATGCCGTCTTTTCCTTGCCACGCAGTCCATAGTCAAATGCATCATCTCGAAGAAGTTCACGAATCTGAGGACCAACAAAGACACCTTCCTTTATCTTAGCTTCACTTAACCTTGGAAATTTTCCACAGAGGTACTTGAAAGCTGCTTGTGTTTTGTCAATGGCCTTGACAAAGTTCCTCGTCAGACCCAGCTTGATGTGCAAGGGTGGTAACAAAATCTTCCTTGATTCAACAAGTGGTGGATGCTGAACACTTTTCCTCCCAGGCTCCAATGACTGTCGGAGTGGCCAATCTTTCTTGATGTAGTGAGAATCTCTTGCACGAACATCCCATTCACAGAGAAAACAGCAGTACTTTGTGTATCCAGTCTGCAGACCAAGCAAGAGAGCAACAACCTTCAAATCGCCACAAAGCTGCCACTGATGTTGGTCATAGTTTATGCACCTCAAAAGTTGTTTCATGTTGTCATAGGTTTCCTTCATATGGACTGCATGACCAACTGGAATTGATGGCAAAACATTGCCATTATGCAGTAAAACAGCTTTAAGACTCGTCTTCGATGAATCAATGAACAGTCTCCACTCATCTGGATCGTGAATGATGTTGAGGGCTGCCATCACACCATCGATGTTGTTGCAGGCTACAAGATCACCTTCCATGAAGAAGAATGGGACAAGATCCTTTTGACGGTCACAGAACATGGAAACCCTAACATCACCTGCCAGGAGATTCCACTGCTGTAGTCTGGAGCCCAACAGCTCTGCCTTACTCTTGGGTAGTTCCAAATCCCTGACAAGGTCATTCAGTTCACCTTGTGTTATGAGGTGTGGTTCAGAGGAGGAGGATGGGAGAAAATGTGGGTCCTGTGACATTGATTGTTCAGGACCAGAAGTTTCATCCTCTTCCTCTTCCTCGTCTGACTCAAGTGAGAATGATTCTGGTGCATCAGGAACTGGCAGTCCTTCTCCGTGGGGTACTGGGCGTATAGCTGATGGAATGTTTGGATAATGCACAGTCCACTTTTTCTTCTTTGACACACCTTTCCCAACTGGAGGCACCATGCAGAAGTAACAATTGCTGGTATGATCTGTTGGCTCTCTCCAAATCATTGGCACTGCAAAAGGCATAGATTTCCTTTTCCTGTTCAACCACTGGCGAAGATTTGTTGCACAAGTGTTGCAGCATATGTGTGGGGCCCACCTCTTGTCCTGATCTCCAATTTTGCAGCCAAAAGAAAGGTGATAGACTTTCTTAACCATAGTGGTTATACTGCGCTTTTGTGATGCAAAAGTCACTTCACCACAAACATAGCAGAAGTTATCTGCACTGTTCACACAAGTACGAGGCATCTCTGCTCACTTTGGCTAAACAGAAATGTGTCCCTTTGCAAAATCAAACACTGACAAATAAGAGAGCACGACACTGTATGATTTCTAGAGCTGATATAGGGCAATTTGTTCAGCAGAGTGATGTAAGCTTCGTTATGATTGCATCATCCATGACTTCTAGGAATAACGTGGTCATAGATTTAGTCATAGATCCAGTCAAAGATGTATTTTAGTCATTTCTGGTTTAAATTGAGATCCCTTCCCTTTATAACTCACTTATCCTCCGCTATTCCCAAGGCAAGGGTCATATATACTGACCCAATGGCATATATTGAAAACTAGAGCCAATCAACAATTTTAAGCACCATTTTCATTCTCAGTGACCCAGAATTAGTAAAGTTGGACTACATTTATTTCAGAAGCATTTTAGCTGTAGAGCAGAGTAATCAAACCAAAATGATCTTTCTGTATTTTTTTTTTAACAACATAGCCTATCACATTCAATATTAATTATGGATCTATTAAAGTTACTGCATAGAAAATCCATTTTATTTTCTTTTTCTGGGGTTAAGTATTATATAAAGAAACAGCTTACCTTGAACTGTCAGAGTTGCTGATGCTTCAGCTTTTCCAACCATATTTTCGGCAACACAAGTATAAGACCCCATGTCTCCTGCCATAACTTTCCGGATTTTCAGGGTGTGATCATCACGGATTTCATATCTTAAACACATATAACAGCAAATAAGGGTGACTATATAAATACAAAGAATATTGCCAGTTTCCTTAGTATATAAAGCATAAGCATAAGACGTTTTTGCCTTCAAATTCATGTGTTTCTCTGAGATATGAACACATTTAAGCAACACATGAAATATGCATATTGCCTTCAAACTATGGAAAAATATTTCAAAACAACACACTTGAGAGCTTAATCTGATCTCACTTACAATGTGAAAATCAAGACCATCTCTAATAAAGTAATCATAGTTGACTGGTAAATCTGGTGACATTAGACTTTGACCTAAAGACTTCTAATGACAATGCATTTAGTAAACATATTTAATGATATTTCTGAAAGAAAAAAAATCATTCTTATATTTTTCTTCATTTGCATGTAGGAAGATGTAAAAATCAGAAGCTATAAGGGTTTAAAAGATTAAAAAAGCAGCATTGTTGTTATGAACATAACCAAAGACCATCTTAAAGTCAAGCTAAAACATAACTCATTCAATCATTTTTATAAGGAAATAACATAGTCTTATAATATTCCCTCCAATTTCATCTCCTTTTACTCATCTTTGCATAATGTAGCCAGTATGTTTCTCTTCCTAGAAAGCAGTTATTAAACCCTATATGCAGTGGTTTTTAGATAAATTATAAACTGGATTAACAGGAAACAGGATTTCGATGTAGAAGATGAAGGACCCAAATGTTACAGTGTGTCCTCTTTGGGGAAGAAAAACCCACCAATACTTTTAAAACTGATGATTAGGAATTTAAGCAAAATGAAAACAAAATCTTCATAAAATGTGTTTCCTTTTTACAAGACTATTTTACTTTCCATCCTGTTAGGCCAATGACAGAAGAAATGTGAATTGGAGACTTGATAACAAAAAACGCAGGTCTCCTAAGAGCAGCACTATGCATTAGCAGGCTGCTTCTTACAACACTTGCAATTCCATTATCCACGTCTTGGTGCTGTAGCCTAATTATATTATCTCTTAGACATTTTACAGTAGTTTTGATAATTACAGTAGGTACTTCAAGTACAGAATTCATTCATGTCATACATTGTTTGAACTTAAAACTTTTGCTGTTTTTGTAGTAGGTTGTAAAGATTTTAGTTCAAGCTGTTTCTAAGATTTCAACATAAGTGAATTATATCTGTAAACAGAGGACCATGGGATTCAGAAATAGAAGAAGTCCTATTAGATCGCCAAGCCCATCCATACAAGCACAGGAGTTATCCACTGTTAGATATTAAATTGATACCCGCACTTGATCTTATCCAAAAGGTAACTTAACATACTGCACCTTGCTTTTGGTAACTCCCCATCATCTTTTCGCCATCTTACTGTAGGCACAGGGTCACCCCGAGCCTCACATTTAAACTCTGCACTGTCTTCCACAGTTACGGCCAAATTACTGGGTCTCTTCACAAAAGATGGTCTTTCTAAAGGAAAGGAAAGAAACACTGGATTACAGCTAAAGGCCAGCACTGCAAGACTTGCAGTGCCTCAGGGTGGCTGAGGTGGGGATTCCAGAGTTACTTTTGTGCAACCAGGTCAATTTTGCTGTACAAATCAGGGCCACCCAGAGGGGGGGGGGGCAAGTGGGGCAATTTGCCCCAGGCCCCACAGGGGCCCCCACGAGAGTTTTTGGGGCCCCTAGAGCGGGGTCCTTCACTCGGAAAACTCTCTTTCTTCCGCTTCAGGTCTTTGGTGGCAATTAGGTGGCGGGGGGTCCTTCCATTCCGGGATCCGCCACCAAAGTGCCCCGAAGACCCGCGGCTGGGGGTCCTTCCATCCTGGGACCTGCCACCGAAGTGCCGGGTCTTCGGCGGCAGGGGCCCTCCACCGCCGCAGACCCCAGGCCCCCTGAATCCTCTGGGCGGCCCTGGTAAGAATCACAAAAATCATGTACACAATGTAAATATGCAAATTACATCAGACCTGACTCTGGGCTTTTCTACACTACTGCTTAACTCGATGTACATTATGTCGCTCAGGGGTGTGAAAAAGCCCTCACCCTGAGGGACGCAAGTTACATCGACTTAAAGCAGTGTCCGCACCCATGCTTTGTCGGCAGGAGACACTCTCCCATCGACTTAGCTTCTGCCTCTCATTGAGGTGGAGTAATTATACGCAGTACAGTGGAGAAGCTACATGAGTGCTGCTGCATGGATGTAGTGCAGTAGTGTAGACTAGACCTAAGTGGCCTCAGTTTCTCTCCAGTGACAGAAACAGATCTGCTGCAAGGCACCAAAGCTGACAACGGGCATCACTATTTTATTGTACCTTTGACAGAAGGCACTCATTAAGTATTGCCTCTCCAGAGACCCTGATGCGATGGCGAAGTACTGAAGATATTCGGAGGCTAGCTAAAGCCACCACAGAATCTTCAGTATGATTGCACCTTGTCATCAGTAACAGTTTATGTTTGATAGAATCATTTCAAGTGTTAGAGCAAAGAGAAAAGTGATCATTTTCTTTCTCACCAGCACAAAGAAAAAGAAAATTACTTCTCTATAATTCTTGTTCACAGAAGTTGCTGTTATCACGGGTCCATGCTCATAGCACATATAAGGCACGAACATCTATAGGTTTTGAATTTTTGGACAGCTAACCTCAACACACATGAAGTGGAAGAGTACATCCCGCTGAGCTCTAAATGTAAGTTGCTGAAAATGTTTTATTTATATATTTGAAACATGCACTTTCCACTCTGTAGATAAGGTGGGTAGATGAGTGTGAACTTATAACAACATACTCCTTACAGATAAATATATTTTCTCCACAAGGTACAGTAAAAATTATAACTGAACCTCATTCCTGGAGTCAAAAAGTTGTCAGGACTGCCTCTACAAGAGCCTAAACAATAGGCAGAGGATGTTATAAAGGAGATACCATCACAAACAGGTTTAATGCAGCTAACTGGCATAAAAAAAGTGTTGGTGCAACAGAAGCAAAACAGGTTTACCTGCACATTTATTTAGAAAGTAATAAAAATCCCCAAAGTCCTCAAGGCATGTAGGTGCAAAAAGGTGGCAGGGAAGACTGTTGGGCATGCCAAAACCAGTACATGAAATTCTGGAAATGGCAAGCCTAGATTTATTGAAGGAGAAGAGTCTAGATAATGATGTTTGGCAAAATTATGCAAAAGAAAAATGATTCTAACCTAGAAAACCCTATAACAATGAAATACTGGACTGCTAGGCAATACCAGTGAACATAGCACTCATGCAGTTCTTTAGATCCATATTCTATAGGAAGGTTAAGAATGAAAATGCTGTATTAATAGTTTAAGAGTTTCTGCCTGGTTCAAATAAGTATTAGGGCGTTTTCATAATAGACTCTCAGTAAATATCTTCAGAATATATAAGAAGGAAAGGAGAAGTTTGGCTGGATAAATGTCAAAAATGTCATCTCTCCAGTTGAGAATACTTATCTATATGTATAAGTGTGTATCTATCTATCTATCTATTGGAAACTGAACCTGTTCTCTCTAGTCCTAGGCTAGTGCTGTAGCCACTACATCATTCTTCCTCTCCAGAAGGGAATCTTTTTTTTTTCCAGGACAATAAGCGGAGATAAATTTTGAATTAAAGAGAAACAAAAAACTAAATGAAAACCCGTGAAGATTCCGTCTTTCTTTCAGTCTTCAGAGAAGGGAATCAAGCTAATACTTTCCAATAAGGCAACTATAACTCATCAATACTACCATTCCTGGGATAATAGTAAATAGTAATTAACCAATGCAGCTGCATGGGCACTTAATATATAAGAATAAGAACCATATTCATGTAAACAAAGTTTCTTGTAAATTTCCAGACTTCAGAAAGTCTGGAAGTCCTAACAGTTGACTTGACTTAAAATTACCTCTAAACCAAGTGCTTCAAAGGCACCTGAAATAGAAAACATCACAGCAATATACAGGAAAATATCTTGAGCTTCCAAAAAAAAAATCACCACACTGTCTTGCCGACTGCTGAGAGGATGCCAACATAGTTTGAGATGATAAATACTGTCAACATATTAAGGAATCCCCTCCACTCGTAAACACTGAACAGGATTTCAAGATGTCCAGCACCACAGCTCTGAATTGGACTGAAAATAAATCAAAGCACCGAACACTGAGGGAGCAGTGCCTCAAGCAGAATAAAATACCAGTGCTAGAGATAGGGCCAGCACTGAGGAACTTGAACTGAATCCAGCTATTTTCGAACTTCGATGTTGCTGTGAAGTTTCCAAACTGATGGGTGTAAACCGTGCACTCAAAGTGTTTGTTCCCAATATAAACATGGTTAAGCTGTTTCCAAGCCTTATACTGCTTTGAAGCAACACTTCACATTGAGAGTTCAGAATCAGAACCACACTGAAGATCCTGAGGCAGCCATAAAATGCCAGAGATATTCTCAGGCTGCACTGCAGACATCATAAGGTCTTGTCTACAAAGGCAAAAAAGGTGTTGTTTTGCAGTCAAGGTAGCTTGAGTTAGCTTAATTTGACTGAAAATCCCCTTTAATAATGATTAGACATGGTGTAATGTTTCTAGGATCATTTGAGCTAGTTGTATGGTAGCAAATTTATGCCACTCAGCAAGTATCAAAGTGGTAGCCCACCTCCTGTTTTACTAGGTCAATGTATATGTATGCATAAAGCAGATCTATTCATATTTGAAGATTTCATTACATAAATTATATTAAATTCCTCATGGAAGGAGAAAATGATACATACGCTTGTTATTGAAGTTAATTCTTTTTTTGATATTATTTATAAATTTTTATGGTCAGTCAAAACTGGAATTATCTGCAGTGTGAAAACCAAGTCAGATCTGACCACATATGTGAAAAAAAAAATCTACATTTTCTGTTCACAAATCAGCATAGTTTGCTGACTTGTGTTCATTATTTCCTCTTTTCCCTCAATTTTCATCTTGTTCCAGAGTAACAAACCTCTTTATTTCAACAATATTCCACTATGTGCTGAAGAATGGATATTGATGATAAATTATTTTCTGGAATATGCCATCAGGCAGCTATCCATGACTGTCACAAGAACACGCCCAATATGAACATAGCAAAGGAGATGGATGATTAAAAAAAAACAACAACCTTGCTTTAAAACTGCTTCTCCCGATACCAAAAATGAAGCTGTATTAAATACTGGCATTTTCACTAATGAAGTGTCACACAATGGAGTCTCTCTTACCTAAAACGGTGAGCTCTGCCACTTCACTCTCTCGTTCTCCCACCATATTTGTTCCAACACAGACATACTTGCCAGCATCATTCTTTTTTGTGTAGGTAATCATGAGCTTTCCTCCTCTGATCTAGGACAAATCAAGAATAAAAAAAATTACCTTTAAAATAATCAATTAGATAATGTCTGTAAAGTGCTTTAAAAATGTACCATGCTATGTAGATGCTAAATATGATTATGAAACTAATTGCTGAATGTAGACTCTTGCTTGGTGCATCTCATTTACTGCACATTGACGTTTCACCAATAGAAAGCATAAAATACAGAATACTGAGCAAATTTTATTTGGACTTCCATCTAAAATGAGAAAGTTTTAGTCTCCAAAGCCTTTTAGTTATGGATAACAAACAACCATATGAAATCATGCTTTAGGAATCATGCTTTAGGAATCTGGGGTTGAGTGGAGAAACGAGGCTAATTAATGTTTCACACCAAAATCATTTTGTTCACCTTATTAGCTTTATACCTTTTTATTTCTGTATTCTAAAGCCTCTTCACTTTTGTGGATCCAGAAGATATTCCACTTCTATTTGTCTATTGCCCAATAGTGGCTGTTCCTTGCTTCTGTTTAATGCTTGATAACCATAAGTTCTAATTTCCTTTCTACTGTTAGTATATCAGAATCAGACACATCTAATATGGTCTTTGCATACAAATTATTTTAATGTCTTTCTGCTTGGTGATGAAAATGTATTTAATTCCTGCATTAGGGACAAATTTGTCTTTCAGCACTGAGTTGTGGTCTTCTTGTTTATAAACTATGAAAGGTTTACAACATCAGAAAAACCCTCTCACCTGCATCACAACTTTACATTTAATTAGATTCCACTAACCATAAAGCAGTTAAGTACCTCACCGAAAAAAATGAAAAAGGCTATTTAAAAACTGCTTCTCATTTAAAAAAAAAAAATCTGACTTCTGTTCTCATGCACCACCAGGAGTTTGGGTCTGCTTGCTTATGCCCTCCATTACTGGGACTGGCAGAGTAAATAAATGGTGCCTTTTCCCTAAGATGGATCCTCAAGAAATACCATACCTCACAACTTGTGTAGCAGTAAGATATATTTATACCAAGATTTTGTTTTAATGGAAGCCTAACATTTAGCTCCTAAATCCACATTTATACAAATAAGTAAGGGTTCGACATTCAAAAGTGCTGAGCACTCAGGTAGAGGTATACAGAGCCTGTATTTGGCAATATCTGAAGTTAGCTAGCTAACTTCCTGCTCATATTTACCCTAGTTCATTTCTTTGCAAGTTAATGAAGTTGAATTGGTATAAGCAAAGAATTCCCCCTTGACGTTTCATATTGAACAGTGCTATATTTTACTTAAAAATAGATTATGAAATATAAGCCAAAATCTGAATCCCTCTTCATTTAATAAAAGCCTTGGTTAATTAAGTTTTTAAACTTAAACAAAACATGTTCACAACAGAACAGAATGCATACATTAATTTGAATAAATCTCCTGTTGCCTGCAATTCCACTTAAATATTCTTTAATGATTTTTGTAAGTTGGAAAGTCTTAAAACTCAGATCACATATGATAATAATTTAAATTGAAATGTAGCAGGGAAAAAAAAGGTGCCTATAAAGTTACATTAAAAGGCCTAATACAATCAGTGACTAGCCAGAGAATGTTTACAATGTGAAGTATTTTGCACAAGTTGCCTACAGCCAGAAATCTATCCCTGAGAACTTGACGTCTTGAGCGGCAATGGACTCTTATTATCATTGTAAGACATATACACACAATGATGACAGTCAGTTATTGAGATAGTGTTGAATACAAATTTCATGCTTTTGCTGTTAGAGCACATCATTTCGGAGAGAAAAAGCGATGTCCTTTATCTAGCGATCTAGCAATGATGAAATTTCAATTGGAATTTGAAGCATGTCGAATGGAGTATTTAAGGTCACCTGCAAATATTATTTTTAAGTAAGGTAAATGTGTTTTTATTTGCTTATAGCCTCAAACAGCAAGAGAAGGGTATGAAGTACACAACTAGATTTTCATTTCATATCCCCCAAAGTAATACAATTTAAAGGACTGCAGTAATAAATATTATCAAGGTGTTATATTATTCATTGTATGTGTGCATAGTTGTATAAATATGTCTAGATATACATACACACCTCTCTCTCTGCATATTTATATCAATGTTGACTATATGGTGGTGTGAAATAAAAGTTTATTGGCTTACCTGAGGGTGGTTAAATTACTCTCATCTCAAACTTACATAGAGGAAAGGTGGGGATTTTCACATGTGCCTCAGTGACTTAAGAGCACAAGTTCCATTGACTGTGAATGAAACTTGAGCTCCTGGTTTGACATTTATGAAAATCCTACCTTTATATCAACCGTTATTAACACATCACCACACATTCTATATCAGTGCTTCTCAAAGCCGGTCCATCGCTTGTTCGTGGAAAGCTCCTGGCAGTCTGGGCCGGTTTGATTACCTGTCGTGTCTGCAGGTTCGGCCAATCGCGGCTCTCACTGGCCGCGGTTCGCCACTCCAGGCCAATGGGGGCTGCGGGAAGGGCGCCCAGCACATCCCTTGGCCCGCGCCACTTCCCGCAGCCCCCGTTGGCCTGGAGCAGCGAACCGCGGCCAGTGGGAGCCGCAATCGGCCGAACCGGCGGATGCGGCAGGTAAACAAACTGGCCCGGACTGCCAGGGGCTTTCCCTGAACAAGCGGTGGCCCGACTGATTAGCACTGTTTTGTATGAACCATAATTTACAAAAAAAAAACCGAAACACTATTCTAGGAACATTTTAAAGAACTTTAAAAAAATCTTATTGGAACGATCTTGTTTCCATCTGCAAAGTCAGGTGTCTTTCTTACCATGAATCTAATTGTACAAAGTTCAGATGGAAGTAAACATTAAAACAAATATGTAAAGCAACTCAAAATTACCTAAAGTCACTTCTCCATACGTTGGGTACTTCCCAGTTAGACGTGAGTGTTGGGTTAAACAATAAGGAGTGATATATGTATGAAGATCCTCTTTCTAACCCTCAAGGACCTTCAGACATCAGATTTAAAGCTCTGACATTTTTATGATTAGAAAAGCTGGTAACAGTCTCAAGGCTCATTTTTGTACCTCCTGGGCCTCAGACAGGATGGTAGTTTGTTTTTAAAAGATGACAGAAGCTGCACAGGGGTCAGGAATGTTAAAGTAAGTTCCTGGGTTGCTGGCTCAGTGGGCAGGTGATACAATCATAGGAATATGAAAAATCGCACAGGTTTATGATATGTTTATCACATAGATGATATCGCCCCATAAATATGGTGTGTGCATATAATACACACAGGCATGTACAGAGTACTATATGTATCCTGAATGAATTATTCACTGCTGACTGATTGAAAATGTATTTCCTTTGTTGACTGACTACATACGCTTCCCATTACTTTTTAGCAATTAGCCAACTCCCAATTGAATGGGACAAATTACATCATCCTTTGTTTTAACATAAAATAGCTTTGCCTGAGGAAAGCTGTAGCTACAGCAGATTTGTGTCCTATATCCATTAACACCACCACCCCCGCTTTTCTCTCAAGCATGAAGTTCTGAGCAATGGCAAAGAGGAGACACTGAAGTAGGGGGACAAATGATTTGATGTAATAATAAGTATATGTCTGAAAAACATGGATGGGTCTATCTGTGCAGATGGGGGGATAATTTACATACTGAGATTTTCCAGCACATTTCTTCTGTTACTGCTGAATTGTAAGCTACAATGCAATACGGTGGGCAGCAAAGAGACAAATCTCTTCTTTGTGGGCAATAACTATTAAATTATTCAAACTAAAGTTACTCAGAGTGGGGAGACTAACTAGTTATCAGTGGTTTTGCTAAGTATATTTTAGGTCTCTTTCTCTCATATTGTGCGTGTGTGCATATCTATATATCAATATCTATCATCTGAAGTTTAGAGTACCTAATGATTGTTCTGTGGGTTAAAAACCTAACAGTGTAACATAACCACAGGCAAGGGGCATTTTTGTGCAGTAGGGGATACATTTTCAACCTAAGGAGTAGTAGTTTTCCTTACAAACAAGAAGTACTAGTGTCTGTTTTCAAAATATTTTATACCACCACTTCCCAGTGAGACCCAGTGTTTGCTTCTAATCTTGGAAAGATCCAAATTAATAGACTTTAAAAGTCACTATATTTTATACTTATGGAAAATCTAATTCAAATCTTTTTTTTAGAGTTTTTCCAGCTCTCTCTAAGCCTTGTACAGTTGAACTCCTGGTAACAAAAGACACCTGGCTTTACAAGTGGAGGATACAAAATAGACCCATTAAAAGTGTTTACGGCTCTGGAACTGCTGGGAACTGTCAATGAAGAGATGTGGACACACAGCAGATCACAGGTGGTCCCCAGTGCTTTATAGCAGTGAGTTCTAGAATATTTATAAACACAGTTTTACTATAACATATGTTGTGTATAAAGAATACATGATATGATGGCATGTTATATGGGCTTTAACTGACAAATCACTTTGGCATTCATGAGTATTTCAGCTATCCCAATTTAATTTTATTTATTTCATTAAATAACAAAAGATGTCCATACAAAAAGTTGGGGGTGTCCTATGAGTTAAACTTAGAATAATAAATTATGACCACTCAACAGCAAAGATATACAAATAATAATTCAACCAATAAGCCAAAACCACAAAACATTACTCAAATTTACACAATATCATATATTAACTATACACACACACATAAATGCACTCTCTATATTTAAAAATAAAATTGTGCGATTAAAAAAAATATTTGCGATTATACTGTTAAACAATAATAAAGACAATTTTATTTAAAATATTTTTGAATGTTTTCTACATTTTCAAATGTATTGATTTCAATTACAACACAAAATACAAAGTGTACAGTGCTCACTTTATATTTATTTTTTATTACAAATATTTGCACTGCAAAAAAAAGAAAAGAAATAGTATTGTTCAATTCACCTAATACAAGTACTGTACTGCAATCTCTTTATCATGGAAGTTGAACTTATAAATATATAATTACATACAAAAAATAACTTCATTCAGAAATAAAACAGTGTAAAACTTTAGAGCCGACAAGTCCACTCAGTTCTACTTCAGCCAATCGCCACCCTGCACTTAAGCAGGGGTGGGGGAGAAGGAAGGAGAAGGGAGTTGTCTGGCATCAGAGTGTTGCTCTTTTAAGACTTCTGAAAGCATATGCCACACCTCGTCCCTCTCAGATTTTGAAAGGCACTTCTAATTCTTAAACCTTCAGTCGAGTGCTGAAGCTATTTTTAGAAATCTCACATTGGTAACTTCTTTTCATTTTGTCAAATCTGTCGTGAAAGTGTTCATAACCCGAACATGTGCTGGGCCGTCATCTGAGACTGCTATAACAGAACAGGAGACATACAATTCTCCCCCAAGGAGTTGAGTCACAAATTTAATTAACACATATATTTAATGAGCATCATCAGCATGGAAGCATGTCCTCTGCAATGGTGGCTGAAGCATGAAGGGGCATACGAATGTTTAGCATATCTGGCACGCAAATACCTTGCAATGCTGGCTAAAAAAGTGCCATGTGAACGCCTGTTATCACTTTCAGGTGATATTTGTAAATAAAGAAGCAGGCATCATTATCTCCCATAAATGTAAACAAACTTGTTTGTCTTAGCAATTGGCTGAACAAGAAGTAGGGCTGAGTAGTTTTGAAGGCTCTAAAGTTTTACATTGTTTTGTTTCTGAGTGCAGTTATGTAACAAAAAATGTACATTTGTACATTACACTTTCACGATAAAGAGATCGCACTACAATACCTGTATGAGGTGAATCGAAAAATACTATTTATTTTGTTTATCATTTTTACAGAGCAAATATTTGTAATAAAAATAATAATATAAAGTGAGCATTGTACACTTCATATTCTGTGTTGTAATAGAAATCAATATATTTGAAAATGTAGAAAAACATCCAAAATTTTTTAATAAATTTCAATTGGTATTCTATTGTTTAACAGTGTGATTAATCACGATTAATTTTTTGAGTTAATTGTGTGAGTTAACTGCTATTAATCAACAGCCCTTATATGCAAAGATCAAAAAAGTCTACATAGGGTGTGAATGGAGAAAGAAAAGAAACCCAGAGAGAAATGTTTGAGAAATCCAGCAACAAAGACCATGGGCATATTTAAAGCATTGATTTACAACTCGTAGTCGTCATTCTATTTAATACATAAAACCTACAATGCGTTAAAACAATGCTAAGGGGTAACTTAAATCCCTAAGGAAATGAAACTCAGATTGACGGGTGAAATTCTGTCCTCAATTCACACAACATTGCTGGTAGTATATATGGCAGATTGTAATGTTGAGTGTGTTTCAGTATTGTCACATGCGACACACAACATATGCATATAGTCAGACATTGTCCCTGCTTTGAAGAATTTACAATCTAATTTTGGAAAGAAAGACATAAATGGTTAAAGCATGAAGGTGAGACCCCACAGAGATGTAGGAGATCAGTGTCAGAAGAAAGGCTAAAGAAGTGGACTTTAAAAAAGAGATTTGGAGAAAGGGCAAACATATGCATAATTTAGCAAGCAACATTACTTTAAAAAGCTGCACACATTTTGTGTTTTAGGTTTTGTGAGTCAGACTGTAACACTCACCATTCCCAAATTAATATCCTTATAACAATGAACAAGAAAGATTTTGTTTAAGTCTCTAGGCAAAAATATGCTCCTCCCCCAAAAATATCACACACAAACTGAAATAAAGACTAAAAGAAAACTCTGTTGGACTGAGATCTTTCTTATACCATGTTTTTGCTCAGAGCAAAATCTAAGAGTTGAATTGTAAACCTCCTCTCTCCACCACACAAGTCAACAAACCAACCCCTGTGATGCTGGTGGGTTGGGGATGTGGAGCTGATAATGAGCACAATGGCTTATCTATAGCAGAACTGCTCTACTTAAAATAGTCTTGAGGGTGGAGATATTGAAAGAACATTCAGGTCCTACATGGCGCGTTTGGCATCCATCCCAGCCTGTGCCAAAAATGTGAGCTTCAGAGTTAGGCTCGGTTCTGCTCTTCAAAATGTTTTACTGTCTCTTACAGCCAACTTCATTAAAAGTCTAATCCTGCAAGAAGATGAATATCTACAAAGTGTTAAATGCTGTCAGCTGTCCCTGGAGCCATTTGGTAACTTTAATTGTATTTTGAAGGTGCTCAGTCAGCATTTGGCACTATCAGGCACCAAACATCACAATTGCACGAACACTTGATATTTCCTCCTGATTAACACAGAAAGTGGGAGCAGCCAAGAGACACAGTGTGTCATAAATAATCTTGATGAAAGAAAATCCAAAACTCAGTGTATTTCTCTTTTAGCTTAAAATATTAAATATTCAAAAGTTACTTAAACTTTGTTTTACATTTGGTGGTTCTTAATTACAAAGGCAGCCTGAACTGATGACAAAGCCCATATTAGTCCACCCCCAACCAAAACTTATTTAGAAAGAGAGAAGTGGTGCTTTATGAAAATACTTGAACTAGACAAATAATTGTGTGAAACATTTTTCATGCTACTATTCAAACCTCAGTGGATAGTACGTACACAAAATATTTACTATGCAGTATTTCCTCTGTTATAGTCCATGAACAAATATCCTCACATAGCAAAACCATGTTACTTCTCCTCCACTGTATAAGAGTCCTCTCTCTCTAGACCTTTAGAGAAGTTGTAGGGAATCCTTTTCCGAAGATCTTAGTCTGCTTTTTGTTATATAGTTTACTAAGCAACAAAGAAAACATGTGAATGCTGAAGCACACTCAGGCTATATCTACACTACAAAGTTAAGTTGACTTCAGTTACGTCAACATACAGCCACCGCTGTAATTAAACTGCTGTTGCATGTCCACACTGCACTCCTTGTGTCGGTGGAGCACATCCACAGTAGCAGCTCTTGCACTTGACACAGAGAGAAGTGCACCATGTGTCGCTATCACAGGCACTGACTCCATAGGTGATCTGGGATTGGAGCATCCACAGGAAAATATAGTGGGTGCTCCAGCAGACCCAGGAGAGCCAGACAGAAGCACATTTGATGTGTGGAGCCGGCATGCTCATGTGGCAGTAGCTATGTGAGCTCTCCACACCGAGCAAACAGGAAGAGCAATTTCAAAACTTCCTTGGGCTTTAAAAGGGAAGGGGTGCATACCTGTGTACCTGACTGCAGGGCAGTGGAGTTCAAACCAGTGACCAGAGTGGTCACAGTGGGCATTCTGGGACACCTCCTGGAGGCCACTTAGGGCAACATAAGCAATGTGGTGGCTAGACTGATACTGCATTGCTCTATGTCACACAAACTGCTTTGCCTCTCATTGAGGTGGTCTTATAATGTCGGTATAACAGTTAAAACGGCAGGAAGAGCATTGCAGTGTGTATATCTCTATAGTTAGGTCAACGTAAGATGACTTGTGTCGACTTAACTTTGTAGTGTACGGAAGCCCTCAGTCTTTTGTGACCTACTGTTGAAAATCTGCATATCTAAATAGTGTTTCTTCAATGTCAGAACATGCTGTAACTGCATTAGCACTACTATGTGTATGCACTGAAATTAGGAGTGTAAATTTAGTCCACTGTATGAATATATCCTGGATGCATTTTGTCATATATGTCTCTTTCATTGTAATCAGTGACTAAAATCAGAAATAAAAGTGAACTTGAACTGAACTCTGTTCCTGGTATGTCTGCAGTTCTCTACCCTTAAGCAAGTCAGATGGTTTGAAGTATCTGTTACACAGGAATTTTTTCAAAGCATCTCCACTGAAGTGCTGTTCACACACCTTTAAGGTTAAAATACTAAACCAACTGGGCCTAATTAGCTCTTTTAGCCATACACAGAATCTCTTCTGCTTTTAATTATATAAACCTAATCAGACAAAAGAGCTTAATAAGCCACACATATTAAGACACAGAAGATTTCTAATGGCAAACCATGAAAGAGATTATGTCCTTCTGATTTCTTCCTAAATATCTAATTATCTTTTGTTTGTTATTTAGTGCAATTCAATTTGGTACAACATACTTCATACCTAAGGCTTCCCAAAACGTGCTACACTGATGAGTAATGGAGTGAAAGAGTGGGCAACAGTAACAGCCTTGTGTAGTCAACAGCATAGTCCTGCCCTCCACTTCTGTGAGACAGAAGGAACTAGAGAGAAAGAGACAGACTTTTTTTTGTACACTGGACATTGTGGACCTGATTCTTCATTGCACTAAACATGTCATTTTTACATCACTGTAACTTCAGTGGAAAAATACAACTGTAACACTGATGTGTGTAATGCAGTGAAGAATCAGGTCCAGTGTGTATAAAGAGATGGAATGCTGGCTACAATACATGGGTTTTCTGCCATGGTTTTGAGAACTGAAAATGGATTTCTGATTCCACCAGGCATTGAGTATGGAGAGAAGACTTAAACTTATCTCCTGAAGAATGATACTTCTAAAAGTGCGGTACCTCTTTTATACTGTAGTGTCAGCACATGTTCTTAATCCAGGTCTCGATGTGAGAACTGAACACAGGATCTTCTTAACAAAACTGGTCCAAAAATAGAAATGTTGTTAAAAATTTAAAATAAAATAAAAATTGTAGAGTAAAGTTTGTCCATTCTTTCATTATTTTTTTAAATGTCCAACCAGCTCTACTTCTGAATCAGAATCACCAGTATTACCAACTCAGCAATACGCACACTGCTGCTTCTCAGACTTTTGACTAAGATTAAGTATAATGCAAATTTAGACCCCAATTCAAGAAAACTCTTAAGCATGTGATTAAATGCTGCTGACTTGCATGGCACTGTACAATGCTGTACAATGCAATGCTGTACAGCTATACAATGCTGTGCAATGCTGATGACTTGCTAGGCACTGTATAAATACATACAAGAGACAAGACATACAAGAGTCCCTGCCCCAAAGGGCTTACAGTCTAAGCAGACAAAACAGACAAGGGGTGGGAAGGGAAACATGGCACAGAGAGGTGAAATGACTTGCCCAAGGTCACCCAGTAGGCCAGTGGCAGAGATGGGAACAGAACCTAGGTCTCCTGATTCCTACTCAGGGCCCTATCCGCTGGATCACCTCCTCTCAGTCTAACTTTCAAAATATACTTAAATTTATAAACATTTGGACCTAAATATTCAAAAGTGGGCACTGGTTTTAGCTGTCTCTGGCCTGGTCTACACCTAAAACACTTGAGAAATATGGGCCCACACTCTTACTAACACCACATACTTTACACAACAAGGATACAATAAATCTGCTCCTCACATGTGAGCCTTTACCTTCAGAGTAGCAAACTGCTTAAAACACAATGTGTAAATGTCAGTGATTACATTATAAATAGTGGAAGAGATTGAAGATATTAAAGTAGTTGTGAATGCTCTCCCTCCTTGTCTTATCGGTAGTGGCTCTCTTGTCTGCTGCTCTCAGTTGGCGGTTGACCAAGTTGTTGAAAGGCCTGTGAACGCCTACTGGGATAATTGCTTCCTCTGAGGCAGTTTCTTGCTGTTTCTCTCTGATGCCATGGTGTGTTTAAACTCTTGCCTCAATTCTTGTTGTTAGAAGGGTAGTGTAAACTGTACCACAACAAAAAAAAATGGCAGGGAGTAGGGAGAAACTGCTGAAAAAGGGAAATCTTAGCTGCCTAATTTTTTTATTAATATTTCTAATGTGAATGAAACAGATACGCTGGCCAATATAAAGCACAGAGATGGTTTGTTTTTTAACCCCCTTGGCAATGTGTGTATTGGTTGAGAGGGAATGGAAAAGACAAAAACATTGTGATTACAGAATCAAAAGGAGGAGTGACTTTCCCTCTAGAGAAAATGTTTTAAACATTTCTGCAAAAAAAGCATTTGCTTGACTGACATTATTCTAGTGCCATAGCTAATACTGTTTTCATAAGCGCTTTCTACCTCATTGCCAGCGCAGCTTAAATATTATATGAAAAAACATAAGAGTGAGAGGTATTAATGACAGATAAGCAAGTATGATGTATTTGAACATTTTCTTCAATATGAAAGTCACTATTTAAAAGAAATCCTTGTTAACCTCTCTGCATATTAAAGACATCATAAATGAGCTTTCCAAGTCTTCCTAGCTCTCTTCTCAACAGTCACAAGAGCAATGTAATTAAGCATTCTGCAATATGTGGATACACATCAGTTAACTATTACTATTGCCGAGGCACACCTCTCCTGATGACTTTTATAGTCAAAAGTTCACACCATATTATCATAATATATTTGTATCTATGAAGGTCCAATACTTAAGTTCAGCTATGTCCTAAAAAGTGCAAAGGGACGATGTCTGTTCTCTCTCATTTTGCAAAATCATTCTTTAAGGAAAATTATCACAGGCATTTCAAACTTAAAACTTCACAGGATTTTATTTGTCTGATTACATATGTTGGTAAAGTAATGTGATGGGTTGACATTTTTTGTTGAAAAAGAGACTTTAAATACATAATTGCTAGCTATTCTAAATACTTTGTTCAATATTCCATTGTTATGCAAATAGAGGTGTGCCCTTACATGCGGAACAAAAAAAAATATCTCTATTGAGAATCATCTCTCTAAAACACAAAGTATTAAAATCATGACTATGAATATAGTAAAGTTAATGTCAAACAGGCTTGACATGGTCTATCATGGTAGAGTTTCCTTGACCTGATACTGATCCCATAGAGGAGAATTGCATTTGGGGCTGGCAGATGTAAACAGAGTTCAATCTCAGCAGGGCTCAGACTAGTTACTATTCAGAAAGGAAACTTTCAAATGATTAACAAGGGGCTGTGGGAAGTGGTGTTAACAGTTCTGGAGTTGGAACTCCAGTGCTTAACTAATGTCTTTGATGTCCTTCGGTCCTTCATGATGTATCCTTTTGCATCGCATGGCTATATAAGTACATAAGGGGCAACTTATTTCTTCACCTGATTTTTAACTGCAAAACAACAAGGATACCTATTTTGCCCTATAGAAATTTATTTTTTAAGAAACCACTGAAATTTTCACATCATCTTCTTAAGCAACTTATTAAGGTGTGAAGTAAAAATGTTACATGTTCAAAAGGAATCCTCTGGACTTGATGTGAAATTAAATGTAATTACTCAGTGCATCATATACCTTCTTCATTTAAATATATTTTGAGTTATTTAATCCATTTCTCTTCCTAATGATAAGATCAATAAAGTAATCAATATCCTGCAGAGAAGATGCTTCATAAAGCTATCTTGGCCTACTTGTATATGATCAAAGCCATAGAAACAAAGTAAGAACAGCACCTAAATGATAAAATACAAAATCCCTACTGTAAAGAAAACTACAGGCTGAATTATAAACCAACAGCACTGATTATAATCAACTTTAAAGCTAATATTTTCATTTACACCACCATGAGGGATAATAACCACGTCAGTAGTGAGTAAAGAGAAACAGCCCTAATTTTTTGTCCCTTTTGTTGTGTTTGTGTCACAGCTTTAATATTTAAACAGTTGTATTTCCTTTATAAAAGGAATCTCGCACAGTCTTATTTACTGAAGGACAATAAACCACCTTTCTACATGTTAAACAAACTTCTTCCACAAACAATGGGTTCCATAAAATTAGCGAACAAAAACTGTGTTTAGTGACAGTTCACGTTGAGGCACCCACCCAAAACTTTCAAATCATAGAAATAAGAAGGTAAGGTGAAAAACGTGTGCATTCATTTTCACCTTCGTATTACCTACAACACTATCAACAACACACTAACACTCCATACATAAGGCTTTCACATCCAACAAATAAAAAGGAATAGGTACCCCAACTTTAAACCTGCACTGCACTGCAAAGCCTTCACAGGGACCTGATATGCCTTTATTAACAGGACATGTGACGATCACACATTCCATGCCTTTGGCAAGTTATTGTGCCTTAACACTTACCAGATCACTGTTAAGGTTTTGTTCTCGCGTGCAAGTCTGATTAAGTCGGAGTACTTATTGCTTGGGGAATCAATCCCCAAGCCTGCACTGCTGACCTGCCAGCTTGTTAGTGTGCAACACTGCTGTTCTGCCCTCTTGGACACAAAAATGGCACGGTGACCCATGAAGAGTCACATTTGTCACAAATGAGACCTGGAGAGTGGGTCAATAAGTTAAGAATATTAAGTATAAAGAAATATTTCATTTTAAAGGTTGATCTGTAATGCAAACAAGGGATGGAGCAAACCCCTTTTTAAAATTCACACACATTTTTGTGTATCAATGTACAAAACAGGAATGAATTATATTTCTTCTAAGAACAATCAAAACATGCATCTGAGGGAATAAGATGGTAATGGGATAAAGAGGATAAAGAGGATTTCAACTGCAGCTAGTAGTTGAATCCAGCCCAAATCTGTAATGATCTAAAATGGACAGGTATCCAGATCAAAGAAACCAACATCACAGATTGTATTGATCTGTTAACCCTGTTGACAGCAGGGTCAAAGGTTCAATTGGTATCTCTAGAACTGAACCTTCAAGGTAATCATTGAGTCACATTTGCAAGAGGGCGAGAGGAAGCTTGCCCTGCTGCCCATGATGCATTTGTTACAAGTACAGGGAACTTCGGCCTTTTTCATGGACTCTAAATTCACACACAATATATATTAGGGCTTTTGATTAATCACAGTTAATTCATGCAATTAACCCAAAAAGATTTACTGAAATGTATTAAATATTTTTGGATGTTTGTCTACATTTTCAAGTATATTGATTTCTGTTACAACACAGAATACAAAGGGTACAAAAAGTGTACAGTGCTCACTTTATATTATTTTTATTACAAATATTTGCACTGTAAACATGATAAAAACAAGTATTTTTCAACTCACCTCATACAAGTACTGTAGTGCAATCTCTATCATGAGAGTGTAACTTATAAATGTAGATTTTTTTGTTACATAATTGCACTTAAAAACAAAACAATGTAAAACTTTAGAGCAGGGGTCGACAACCTGCGGCATGCGTGCCAAAGGTGGCACACAAGCTGATTTTAGGGGCACTCTGCTGCCAGCCAGGATCCTGGCTGGTGGCCCGCTCAGCCCACTGCCTGCCTGGATGAATGGAACCCCAGGCTGGCAGTGGGCTGAGAGGGGCCGGCGGCCGGGACCCTGGCTGGCAGGAGCTGGCGGCCGGAACTCCAGACTGGCAGCAGGCTGAGCTACTCAGCCCACAGCCCCTTGCCAGCTGGGGTCCCGGCCCCACTCAGCCTGCTGCTGACCTGCATGGACGGAACCCCAGGCCGGCAGCAGGTTGAGCGGAGCCAGCGGCTGGGACCCCACCCACTATGGGCCAGCGGACGGAACCACAAACCGGCAGCAGGCTGAGCACGCAAAACCTTAAATTAATGAAGACTTGGAACACCACTTCTCAAAGGTTGCCGACCCCTGCTTTAGCGCCTACAAGTTCACTCAGTCCTACTTCTTGTTCAGACAATCGCAAAGACAAACACGTTTGTTTATGTTTACGGGAGATACTGCTGCCTGCTTCTTATTTACAATGTCACCTGAAAATGACAACAGGCATTTGCATGGCACTTTTGTAGCCAGCGTTGCAAAGTATTTACATGCCAGATATGATGAACATTTGTATGCCCCTTCATGCTTCAGGCAACATTCTGGGGAACATGCTTCCACGCTGATGAGGTTTGTTAAAAAAATAGCGAGTTAATTAAATTTGTGACTGAACTCCTTGGGGGAGAATTGTATGGCCCCTGCTCTGTTTTACCTGTATTCCACCATATATTTCATGTTATAGCAGTCCCGGGTGATGACCCAGAACATGTTGTTTGCCAAATCTGCAGTGACTGTGTTCATAAATCAAAGAAGGTACCAATGTGAGATTTCTAAAAATAGCTACAGCTCTTGACCAAGGTTTAAGAATCTGAAGTGCTGTCCAAAATCTGAGAGCACCGAAGTGTGGAGAATGCTTTCAGGAGTCGTAAAAGAGCAACACTCAGATGCAGAAATTACAGAACCTGAACCACCAAAAAATAAATAAATAAAAATTAAAAAAAAATCAACCTTCTGCTGGTGGCATCTGACTCAGATGATGAAAGTGAACATGCATCGGTCAGCTCTGCTTTGAATCGTTATCGAGCAGAACCCGTCAATCAGCTTGGATGCATATTGTCTGGAGTGGTGGCTGAAGCATGAAGGGACATATGAACCTTTAGCACATCTGGCACGTAAATATCTTGCAACACCAGTTACAACAATGCCTTTTGAATGCCTGTTGTCACTTTCAGGTGACGTAAACAAGAAGCAGGCAGCATTATCTCCTGCGAATGTAATCAAACTAGTTTGTCTGAGCGACTGGCTGAAGGAGGACTGAGTGGACTTATCGGCTCTAAAGTTTTACATTGTTTCATGTTTTAATGCAGTTATTTTTTGTACATAATTCAACATTTGTAAGTTCAACTTTCATGATAAAGACATTGCACTACAGTACTTGTATTAGGTGAATTGAAATATACTATTTCTTTTGTTTTTTACAGTGCAAATATGTGTATTCAAAAATAAATAGAAAGTGAGTACTGTACACTTGACATTCTGTGCTGTAATTGAAATAATATATTTGAAAGTGTAGAAAACACCCACAAAATATTTAAATAAATGGTATTCTATTAACAGTGTGATTAATCCTGCGATTAAATATGCCCTAATACACACACACACACACACCCCACCACACATATTTAAATATAGTTTAGACCACTTTCTGACTAAAAAATGGAGGACCCAGTCCTGCTCCTATTGAAGTCCCAAAGATTAAAACATTTTCAAAGGTTACATTCTTACTATTTTCAGACCAGACATATTAGACTGGTGTAACTAAGCTGCATTAAAGGATTTTGTAAATATGAACAGCTGTTCCTATATTCTACTTTAAATTTCCAAGTTTCTTAATACATTAACTTTTTTTTTCCCTCCAAAGTGCTGTGATCATCTACATTTGTAAGCTTCAGAATAAGAGCCTTAAACCATCTGGTAATAATTTCTTAGATATGTACAGAATTTCTTAACAGAATGGAATAATTATCATTCTACAAAATCCCTCAGTTTTGGAAGGATAAATCTGAAGTCATCAAATGCCACCTGCAGATTGGTAGTTAATTATCTATAAGAACCTTATAGATAATTAACATTTAGGAATGAGAAACTTCCACTGGTCTCAGTAAGGCCATGATTTCACCCTGAGAGTACACCATATATGAAACACTTTATAATGTGAACTGATCATGCAGCCATTTTGAATACAAAATTCCCAGTGAGTTCAATAGGAGTTATTATCATACAGAGGATCCAGGAACAATTAATAGACTTTCAAGATCCATGACTCCAAGTGCAGACAGAAGTTCTAAAACACCTGTGCATTTAAATCTTCCACATTCAGCTATGAGAGCAACTGCTCAAACTTGGATGTTTTCTTTTAACATAAAGTGAGATCTAAAAACATTTACAGTCTAAGAGCTTTATCCTGTAAACATTTACACATTTGAGTGATCACATTAAACTCAGTGGAACTATTCCCGTGAGCCAAAATAGGGAACTCCACATGCAAACTTACAATATCACAAATATATTTGCGTTACAAAATAAAATATTTTTGAAAAACTGGTAAAATCACAAATGTCAACAGCAGTGCAGCTGTTTCAGAGAATAATGGCATCTGCTATTATAGGGGAAACATGGAATCCTCAATTTAGGTCATGTTATATAAGTGTAGACTTAACAGTTTTATTTTAACACATATACATATAAAATCTGTTAATGATTTAGGATTTAATAATAATACTTTGCACTTCTATAGCTCTCTCTTTTCAAGGATCTCTAAGTATTTTACAGGCATTAATAAACTGAGCCTCACATCATCCCTGTGAAGCTGCTAAGTATAATCATACCAATTTCAAAGATGGAAAATCAGATGCACAGAGAGCTTAAGTGATTTGCTAAAGATCTTACTGCAAAGAATATAACTGCAACACAGCTGGAACTACAAGAATACAGCTTCCTGACTTGCAGACTTAACTGTGCTTCAAACACAAGACCATCTTTCCTCTTATCTAAAACTATTTTTCCTTTAGAAAAATGCTTTGCAGCTCACTTAAAAACATATTTTCAATCTATCTGCATTCTTATGGTGAGAGACATCAAAATTTTAATTCTATGTAATGTACCAGGGCTTTAGAGAAATGAAACCGTTCATCCATTCCTAAAATCTGGAACAGCTAGCATGCATTGTAAAATGACTAACAAGATACTTTGGATGCTGCTATTGAAAAGTAACAGCTCCAAACTGAACTAAATGCACATTTCCATATGACAAAGTTGAACAGAGCCCCGGTTTTCATCAGCCCTCCTTTGAGGCCTGACTCTTAGAAGTCTTAACCCTAAAACAGGATCATAGACTGAACACCACAATTCAAAATGGTTTAAGGAGCCACAGGCCATCAGATTAAATTTTAATAAAATCTGGACACATCTACAAAGGCAAAAGTTATATAAAAGAAAACAAACAAACAAAAAAATCCCTCCTTCTCATTCAAACATTCAAAACATGCATTATAATATGGTATAAGCCACCACTGGGAAAGCCATGCCACAAAACATAAAAATACCAAGATAAGTAACCTTGCATCAAAAGCATTGTTAAGGCTGTGCACTCTCTTCAAGGAATCAAATCACATATTCTGTGGGGCAACATGGCCAGTGTCAGCCAAACCAATGCTGGAATTATTTCAGTACATTCCCCAGAGAAGTTTTCACTTGTGTTTCAGCTTTTTGGAGCATTACATTTTTAATAGTACCATTGTCTCTAGGAATTCTCTTTCCTCCTAAACTTGTTGCAGGTCTTATTCCGTTTTCCCTCAAATATGAAAGGTTTAGTCACCCTTCGGCCAAACTGAAGTTTTGTCTTAAGCACAGACTCAGCTGGTTACATAATCTCTGAGATAGTTTGGTCTCGTCAACAGGTGATCACACTGGCAGAGACCTGTCTCTGTCACCTGTCCCTGAGTCTGGCAAATTCTTTTTCTGTGGAGACTCCTCATGCCCTGTGGTGTTGGCTTAGGAATGGTTCTCTGTCTCTCTTTTCTGGGTGAACACTGTATCTCTGTAGGGTGTTGTGTCTGCCAGCTCGTAAGCTCCTCTTTTTCCTTCAGATCACTAGTCCCTCTTTCACAATCCTCTCATACTACCTGGGTGCCATTGCGCCCCTCATGACTCCTTTAGTCAACTCCTGGTGTCCCTCAAATGCTGTATCCTCATAGGTGTCTCCATGGCCAGCAGCTCTTTGGCTGACCAGTTGTGCTTTAGCCAAGCCCCACTCTCCGTGCCTCCAGTACTCTCATCCTTACTTCAGAAAGATTGCTCTCTCAGCCGCACCCACGTCTGTGCATGTGCAACCAGAGGAAGATTTGAATATTTCATTTTTATGGCAAACAGTCAATTTAATGTTTTCTGTGAAGTCAGTGACAATTATGAAATACTGCAGCCCTAAACATGAGTAATTAACAAAGTTCCAACAGAAGAGCATGTCCATTTTATAAGCCTTCACATAGACAACTTCCAACCTATCCTTAAACTAACATTTTCTTGAGAAATAATATATATATTACTTCTCTTGAAATCTTAAATATACTATATGACCTGTACTCAAATCCATTAGTAGTCCTGCTTGGCACAGGTATAGTTTGTTCAGACTCACATTGCTACTTTACTGGAAAGAGGATCTTTGAATGTTCTGGGGCCAGTGTGACACTGCACCCCATATTCTTCACAGTGATATTATTATGATATGATTATAGTATAATTACCATGTACTTTATGCGAGACGGGTTGTCATAACTATAAAGGGAAAGGAACAGCCCTCCTGTGTACAATACTATAAAATCCCTCCTGGCCAGACACACCAAAATCCTTTTACCTGTAAAGGGTTAAGAAGCTCAGGTAACCTGTCTGACACCTAACCCAAAGGACCAATAAGGGGACAAGATACTTTCAAATCTTGGTGGGGGGAAGGGTTTTGTTTGTGCTCTTTGTTTTGAGGGTGGTTCGCTCTTGGGACTAAGAGGGACAGGACATCAATCCATGCTCTCAAAATCTTTCTGAACCAGTCTCTCATATTTCAAACTTGTAAGTAACAGCCAGGCAAGTCATGTTAGGTTTAACTTTGTTTTCTCAACTTGTAAATGTTCCTTTTTGCTAAGAGGATTTGCCTCTGTTTGCTGTAACTTTGAATCTAAGGCTAGAGAGGGTTCCTCTGGGTTCTATGAATCTGATTACCCTGTAAAGTTATTTTCCATCCTGATTTTACAGAGATGATTTTTACCTTTCTTTCTTTAATTAAAAGCTTTCTTTTTAAGAACCTGATTGATTTTTCCTTGTTTTAAGATCCAAGGAGATTGGATCTGGACTCACCAGGAATTGGTGGGGGAATAGAGGGGGGATGGCTAAATTCTCCTTGTGTTAAGATCCAAGGGGTTGGATTGGAGTTCACCAGGAACTTGGTGAAGAAGTCTCTCAAGACTATCCAGGGAAGGGAGTTAGTATTTGGGACTGGTGGCAGCAAAACCAGATCTAAGCTGGTAGTTAAGCTTAGAGGTGTTCATGCAGGTCCCCACATCTGTACCCTAAAGTTCAGAGTGTGGAAGCAACCTTGACACGGGTCATGAAAGGCATCATTGGAAAAGTTATGATTTGCTGAATATTATTATCCAATTTGTATGCATGTATCATTTTTGTATATGAAGTTATAAATACTGACTATGTATGTGTACTTCAAATATAGTTACACCTGGGTAATGCCCACTAGATAAGATCTTTCAGGATAGACAGCTGGGTGGGAAGGGCCTATTCAGGCCAATGAGCCATTAGGGAAAACAACAGGCCTGAGGAGAAGCTTATCTCCTACCTGGTGAGTCTTCCTCAGAACGCTCCAGACAGCTGCTATGACTCTACAAGGACATGTGACCAGACCACATGTCTCTGGACTCCATGTTAGTATTTTTCTACAAACTGGTCTGGGAACCAAGTTTTGAAACAAAGGGTTCCCACCTTTGGTTCTAAGTCATCCTCAACGATTTTCTTGCAAATACTGGTGAAGAACTAAATCTGAGTCTCAGAACTCTCATAGTTTACATCCTCAGAGTAACTGCTTGCTAACTGTCAAGCATGCCTCTTTAGGTCTTTGCTGTTGAGACTTTTCAGTTTCTTGCTCTTCCAAAAAAAAAAACCCAACCAAACAAACAAAAAAAACCCCCTTCTTCTCACTCTGTAATTAGTATTTGCGTGTCCTATCATTCTATTATTTTAATATTGTGTCTAAGAAAGGGTTGAAAACCTAGCATTCAAAATTTCTGGGCGGGATTTGATAACCTTTCCTCTGTTGAAAATTTGCCTGGCATTATTTTCCTCCTTTCAGATCATTTCTCTTTGAACTGGGTGAATATTCCTAACCTTTCTGCCTGTGAAACAGCAGCTTCCTTACATGCAGGAAACCCAGAAGTCCATAATTCTGATAAAACATCTCAAAGGCCACAGAGTGAAAGTCAAGAACTGGAGTCTGCAATTTTTTGCTCACAATATTAATTTTAGATCAGATAGCATAGTATACCATATCTCGGCCAAAACAAGAACTGAAATCTCGGAAGTCTTCATTAGTTTCTAACACATGTTCTCACATAACATTGTATGAAGCTTTGTTCTCATCTAAAACATCAAAAGCACCCTCAACATGATTTTGTGGTGGATGGATTGCTTCTATCCTTACTAGCCATCTTGTTGTGCTTTGGCATTTTAATGTAATGCTAATATGCTTTTTCAATACACCCCAACAACTAGTAGAAGCAGAAAACAGGCTATATAGTCTTTGGACAACTTCAAAATATACAACTACTTGGGGAACCACCACTGCAGCAGCTTCTCCAACAAGATTCAGTGAGTGGGCAGCACATGGATGAAAGATACACGCTGATTCAACTGCTGAATTCTGTTTTTCACACCTTTGTATGCTATAGCCATGTTTGCTCCATTCGCATAGTTCTGTCTCTGCAATCAGCCATATCTAAACAGTCTTTTTCTGCTTCTCTAAAATAATTTCCATAAATACCAATCCACTGTTTGGCATGAACAACAATGAAGTCTAAAAAGTTCACAACAACTTTCACCCCATCTTTCAAAACCTCAACATACCTCTTAACACTTGAGGCATTTATTCTGTTTGGGAGAGGTCTGAAGTGCACTCTAACATAACAGAGAAGTATTTAGCTTTCTTAATATAATCAAAAATAACTTGCCATACTTTTCTTGCAATTTACTTTGAATTCAGTTTGATAAGTTTTGCAATACAGGCCTTACTAGCTTCCACATGATCCTGCAACACGGTGTCTCTCTTACTTCTCAAGCAATTCAAGTAAACCCCAAAAAAACATTATGAGGACTATTTAATTTCTTGTCTGAATCTCTCAAAGCTAAACACCTCTCAATGGAGTACAGAAAAAATATCAAAGAGATGTCACAAACTATTGCAATGTCATATCCTTCCTTTATCAACTGTTCAACCCTTTCCAATAGTTCTGCAACTTACATTCAGATTGCCTCCACGTGTGCCTTTGAACGTTCATATTGGCACACTTGCCTGCTAAAGTGGAAAAACGTTTGAGACCCCAATTCTATAGTTTGCAAATGAAGATGAAGAAGCAAAAGAAATAGAACAAGGAGGCAAGAGTTGAACCGTACATCAACCAAGACCATTCATGTAACTTCCCATTAGGAGTTTTGACAAAGAACCGTAATTTTAATACTTGCTTTCCTTTGGGTTTGCTAGGTGAAAAAATTGTGTTCTAAATTAACAATGGGAACATTTTCTACTCTAAGATAGCTAACAGAATCTGTCACTTGTGTGGCCAAGTAGCCATATCTGCCTTGTCAAAGTCAAAATTCTGCCCCATTCTTTCAATAATCAAACCACTTTCAGTGTCCACATCCATAACAATCATACTGACAACCAAAAGGCAAATTTTGTCCTTGAATCAGAGACTCCAGGGTCCAACAATTCAAGACCAACCTCTGTGTTGGAATCAACAAGCCTGAAAAACCCTAATCAAAGTCCTCATGAGCTAAGGATGGCTCAGAGTGCGAATAGTGGAACGATCCACAGATTGTTCACAGGAACATAGTTGAACTTTGCATGTTTTAAGAAACTTTGTAGACCACTTGCACTTTTCTGATCTTTATCATTGGCCTAGTGCAGCCTGCACTTTTGAGCGCTACTCTTGTGCTTCTAGGTATTCATGGCAGAAATCCCAGTTGAATTCAATAAGAATTTACCCACCAAGTGCTTCACAAATGAATTGCTAGGTTTGAAATTACTGTGGTAGTGGATGAAAGATGTATCTCTGTGAAACTCTGGGAGAAATCAGGTGAAAGGTCATAATAGGTTAGTGAACTGTGCTTGAAGTATGTGTGTGGGTTGGGGGGAGCACTAAGAATGCAGACCCCCTTCCAGTTGATTTTTTTTAAGGTAGAAATGAGTCACTGAGACCCACACACAGCTTCTAACAAAGCTGTTGCCTCACAGAGCTCCCTGGGCTCCTGCTGCCTCATACAGCTGCCCAGGTTCAGTTCCACTCTCCCACAGGCAGGCACTGCCCACTCCTTGGCCCATTCATCAACACAGGGCGAGTGCAGCGCAGCAGTAGGAAGCTTCACTGCACCCCTGTTCCCAGACAGACCCTCCCCTGTTTTGGTGTGGCTGTCAATGAATCACCATTTGATCCCCTCTCTTTTCACAGCCCTGCCATGTGCCACAATATAATCTGGGTAGAAAGTGATTCTTGAAACCTGTGAGGAAAAAAACTCCCTATCAACTGCTAAATGTTGCACTAGAGAGTAGAAACAAATGATGTGTAGCCATTAGCAAGATAAAAGTATCATTCCGGAAACGCTGAAGTCCGCTAACATGATATTAAATAAAGAGACATGACAAAAATTCAAAATTCAGAGAAACAGACAAAACAAAAAATCAAAATCAAACTGCTACTCTGGATTCTTGTTTTCAAGAAATACCATTAATCTTAAATTCCAATCCAGGCTTTAGTCTCCAGCTCCAGGTGAGTTTATTTTCCAGTGTTTTGCTATTTTTCATTACTTTTCTGATATAATGATTTCAAGTTGCAAAGAAGAGTCATTCTGCCTGTTTACCCAAGTATCCAAACCAAATAATTTGTGACAGTCTCTCAACATTTTTTGTCTAGTCCTACATAGGAGTTTGGGTGACATCCAACCAATTTGATGTCAGTTCCATGCTTTTGCACATTGCAGATTTCAGTTCTTGGCAGAAGCCTGACTAGAGGTAATTTAAGTGTATTAGGACCAAAAAAGAGAGAAGTACACTTCTGGGTCAAGGAAACCAAAGAACTGAAAAATTATTTTTGAAGTACTGTGCTTTGGATTAGACTTTTCATATGACCAGAAGCATCACTGGAGATTTGGTAAAGCAAAACTATCCAAACAAGCTGAAATAAGCAAAAATGAAGCAGCTAGAACTAAAAAAAAAAAAAAGGTGGTGGGGGGTTAAGGAATCAAAGCAATCCAAACAAGGGAGCTCTAATCATTCACATCTGTTCCAGGCTTCAACAGTCACCCCTCTTCCCCCCTATTTTTTATTTTACATTTTTCTTCTTTTCATTATTAGACATATTTGCCAACTCAGCACAATGATTGTTGAAGTTTTTTTAAACATATTTTTAAAGTTAGTGTCATTTTTACTTTACAAGAATAAATAATAAAAAGTAGGATATGCAATAAAGCTTCAGTTAGTAGATATCGGAGATTTCCATTTTAAGTGACAACATGTGGTCACTGCTGTCAGCAAGTGACAAGGAATAACGAAAATGCCAAGAACATTCAAATATATACAGTCTACTCTTGCTCAAGAAAAAATATGCAAAAATCCCTTCCAGAAGGAATGGACTTTGCTGTTTGGAAAGGCAATGTGGTGAGTTGATTTTGGTTGATTCCGTTTACAGCAGATATAACTTAAATATAACTACTGCTCTTGAATAACTTACCTGCTATCTCTCTCTAGTTCAGTATAAATGGAAATACATTTTCCTCCTTAAAAAAAAAAAGAGCTAAATCGAGCACATGCTTAAGTAATCTCCTGAATCAGGACCTATGCTTGTAGGACTCCTAAGTCACTAACAGAGATTACAGGACTAAATCATTCAGCACAATTTGATGACCTAGTAGTTTGACCAAACTACTTCCAAACAGCAGATTTATTTACACAAACACAAATCAGATTCCGCTTACTGTATTTATTCATTGTTTCAAACCACATATTGAAGATTAATGAAATACTATCTTCAAAATAATAAATTCACAAATCAGTAACATAATATGGATAGATATTTGAAAGTCAATCTTTTTTCTTCTTTTACCTAGCAAAACCTACACTGCAGCCATTCAGAGGTCCAGCTACTGCAGAATGCAGCTGCCCATTCTGTATGGCAGGGCATCTTGTCGAGAGCACATTACATCTCTGCTCTGCATTTGTTCCAGGATGCAGTTAAAGGTGGGGTTTTTTTAACCTAAAAAGCCCTTTACAGACTGGTTTGTGGCTCCCTTAAACATTGCCCCTCTTCTCATTGCTTTTACTCAAAAATTGATATAGGATTGGGTGCCTGATCCAATATTCCCTAACAGGAATTGGGAAGGGCATTCTCCATGGAAGGATTTAGAGTCCAAAACTCACACCTGCTCTTGTACAACACAAAGCTCAGTTTTCTGACCTTCTCGGCCTGTTGCAAAATCCCCCTATTTACTCAAGGTTTTCCTGGAGGGGAGGGATGGATTGAGAAAGGAGATTTTTTTTTTTTTTCATTTGTAAGTGATAGGGCAGGCAGAATTCTTTCAGTATGAAGATTTTTGTCAATGTATTTTTTTTCCTGTGCCAGCAATGCCCCTCTTCCATGTACATTGGCCAAACCGGACAGTCTCTATGCAAAAGAATAAATGGACACAAATCTGACATCAGGAATTGTAGCATTCAAAAAACAGCATTGGAGAACACTTCAACCTCTCTGGTCACTCAGTAACAGATATAAGTGGCAATTTTGCAACAGAAAATCTTCAAAAACAGACTCCAACGAGAAACTGCTGAACTTGAATTAATATGAAAACTAGATACCATTAACGTAGGCTTGAATAGAGACCGGGAATGGCTGAATCATTATACAGATTGAATCTATTTCCCCATGTTAAGTATCCTCATACCTCTTGTCAACTGTCTGAAATGGGCCATCTTGATCATCACTACAAACGTTTTTTTCTCCTACTAATAATAGCTTATCTTAGTTAATTAGCCTCTTAGAGTTGATATGGCTACTTCCACCTTTTCATGTTCTCTGTCTATATATCTCTCCTTACTATATGTTCCATTCTATGCAGCTGAAGAAGTGGGCTGTAATCCACGAAAGCTTATGCTCAAATAAATTTGTTGGTCTCTAAGGTGCCACAAGTACTCCTGTTCTTTTTGCAGATACAGACTAACATGGCTGCTACTCTGAAACCTTTTTAAACACTGTAATTTTAAATGTACCTAGGAGATATACAATAGATATGTGATATGAATGGAAATAAAGACCTCAGTTTAGGGTTCTATATTTCTCCTGCAAATCTAATGATGCTATATAATATACCTGTAAGCATGCTACACAGGCAAATAGAGCCACATTCTAGATTCAGATAATATATAACAGTCTTGGATACAGAAAATAGCAGTATTACCTTTATCCTGTTTCTCTCTCAGATTTGCTAACATGCTGGTCCACACATTTATTTGCTTCCTTGGAAGTAGAAAATACATTGGGCGTTCTTATTAACACTAGTCTTCAGCCTGACTGTATATAATATAAACAAAGTCTCTTTTCAATTTCCTGAATTTTCCAACAATTGCTAAACAATCCTCTCTTTTTCAGTAAGAGAGAATAATTTTTTTAACAAGCAATTTAGTTCGTGACATATTAAATCACTTTTGCTTCTGGCCATTCACAAAATACAATCCTGAATGCTCTGAGTATCACAAGTAACCCAGGCTGAGAGAACAACCATCAGTTTTTTTCAACTTCATAAGAGAGGGAATCCTCTTCCAGACTCCAATTTTATCATTTCAGATTGTCCCTGAGTTTCAAAAGTCTCAATAAGCCCCTTTAACAAGAAAATCCTAATATCCTCTACTCTCAAGTCCTATCCAGTTCTCAAAGATCAGATTCTAACATATTTTATTTGTTACATAATCTAATCCAAGCTGCAGGCATTTATTTTCTTTTTCTATCTAGGTTATCAGTTCATGACCAGGGACAAAAGAAATCTGTGGAGAACTGTGGCTCAGTTTAGGAGCCTTCAAATTCTTTCATATAGGCAAAGTATATGCAAGAGAACTTACTCTCTCCCCATTCTTCTTTGCTCTACTTTTATATTTTAATCCTATATATCACTGAAAAACAAAGTGTTCAAAATACGTATGAACAAATAGCGTGTTTTTTTTATGGATTCCAAGGCCAGAAGGGGGCTATTGTGATCATCTAGACTGACCTCATGTATAACATGGGTGATAGAACTTCCCCAAAATAATTCTTAGGGTGTATAAATTTAGGGGAAAAAATTCAATCTTGATTTAAAATATGTCAGTGATGGAGAATCCACCATAACCCTTGGTAAACTACTTTTGTTACTGCTGGACCAAATACAGGAATATGGGGGGGAAATGCAATATACCGGATGTTACAAAATACAAATGTCTAGCCCACTTTAGATGGCAGCTACATAGTCACTGCTTTTATTCCTCTATTTTTTTTAAGAAAGATAAAGTATCTTAATCACCCAGAAATCACAGGAATATGCAATCACTAAAACCTGTAGCCTACGTAATGCATATAACTAACCAAAAATGAAGAAGTGACACATAAATCCAGCCACACCGAATAAGTGATTTACTGGTTAACGATGTTAGTTGCTAAGTAGTCATAATTGTTCTTCTCTTATAACACTGAATTATGATACATGGAGGAAGTTCACACTTTTCTTAAAGCTGCAGTTTCAGTTTCTTTGAATGCAGACTTGGAAAAACAATGAGTCACATTGTTAAGGCATATCTTTGCAACCAGAGTTCCTAGGAGGTCAATTTTGTTTTAAATGAAAAATTAGACCTTGTCAGATTCAGTAAAAATCTGCAGGGAATACCCCGAAATTCACACAGTTCATGAACTTTCCATGCTGATGCACGTTGTCCTGCATCATGAGGCTCCCCTCATCTAGTTCTACATGGCAATATTCATCTTGGAGATCCATGGTGAAATGTATCATGTTTCTGGTTATTCTCTTTAATCACCTAGTGAAGGTTTCTTTAATGTGATTTATAATATCTGAAATTTTATTCAACAACCTGTTGATTAAGCTCAGAGTGAACAATGGAGCACTTAAATATGGTGGCAATTCTTTCTACTGAGAAAGATTGAGAAATAATATCCAAGACTGATTGGCACATTTTTTAACAGGTACATAAGTACTGCAAGAAAGTTACCTTGCCCTCCACAAAACTGTCAAAGAAAGTTGACCATAAGAATCAGGAGAAAACTTAAAAAGGCAAACCAGCAAGGGGAGAACATTATTATTATTGGCTCGGATTCTGAACCCTTTAGCTTCTTCAAAAATCCCAACCATTACTTTTAGCTGCATTGTAGCAGCACCTACAGGCTCTAATCAGGATTGAGTCTACTTGAGGTAAATACTATAGAAATGTGGAAGAAAAGTCAACTCTGCCCTGAAGAGCTTAAGTCTAATTTGAGACAAGACATAACAAGTGGGTCTGACAAACAAACAGAAAGGGGAGACAGGAAGAGGAAAATGAATATCAGACCACACAAGCATTAAGGTAGTTATTACCCAAACTGATGGCACAAAATGAGAGATAATGACGACTCTGAACTGGAGCTTTAGCAGTGTGGACAGAAAGATGATGTCAGATCTTGGAAACATTATGGAAGATGTAGTAGCGGGATTTGAAACATCCTCCTCTACCTTCAGTGTTATTGTTTGGTCCCAAACTATTTTCCAGTCTTTAAATTCCTCTACATTGCGTGACAGGTTAACAGCCATAACCTTGGTAATATTTTCAGCAGAAGCAACTGAAAATAAGGGCTGGTCTACACTAAGGGGAAAAATCGATATAAGATACGCAACTTCAGCTACGTGAATAACGTAGCTGAAGTCGAAGTATCTTATATCGATAACTTACCCGTCCTCACGGCGCGGGATCGATGTCCGGGGCTCTCCATATCGACGCCGCCACCGCCGTTCGGGGCAGTGGAGTTCCGGAATCGATAGAAGCGCGTTCGGGGATCGATATATCGCGTCTAGATGAGACGCGATATATCGATCCCTGAAAAATCGATCACTACCCGCCGATACGGCGGGTAGTGTAGACGTAGCCTAAGTGTAAGAAGTGTAAATCATTAACAGAACTCCTCCTGATCCTCAAGGAAAGTAGACAATAAAAGTATCGATCAGCAGAGGAAGGAAGATGGGGAGAGGAGAGAGGGGCAGCCCTTTCAGGAAGTATATGTGAGGGGGACTTAGGAGGAAGGAAACTGGTGAGGCAGGGAAGAGAAGACTGGCACCAGGAGAACAGGAAATGGCTGTATATCTGCAACTGATGCCTGCCCTTTAAGCCCTTCTGAAAATAATAATAATAATAATAATAATAATAAAAATAAGATGAAATAAAATACTTGCCTGTGATTTCCTTTTACCCATTCTTTTATTTGTTAATATACTTAGGACTTAAACCCACAAGCACTTCTGCATGTGAACATTTTCATTATTCAGTGAGTAAGCATTTGCAGGATCAGACCACTGAGATACAAGTTCTTCAGACTGGGGGCTGGTCTCTAAACCACATTACACGTTTCTAGGCATTAATAGATTCAAAGATTCACAGATTTCATGGCCAGAAGTAACCACTGTCATCTAATCTGACCTCCTCCATAACACCGGCAATAAAACTTCCCGAAAATAATTTCTAAAGAAATGAATAAAAATATAGGAGGGAGGGGGAGAAAGAACCAACAGGAGAGAGTGTGAAGGAAAGGAGATATGTACATACACAGCATAAATACAAAATTGCACCCTGATAGTGTTTTAGAAACTTAGCCTAAGAGAACACTCCGTATCAGAAACCTAGCACATAACAGGTTAAAAGCATTACTCCCAAAACAGACAATCACAAACTCTACTCCATCAATTTATTTCCTCCTCCTTGATGCACCTTTCCTGACTGCAATTTATCTTTTGAAGGAAAGATTCCTCTGGATACAGATGGGATTAATTTCTGCCTTTTCTACCCCCAGTTCCCTACATTAGAAACGGATCTATTTTTACTGATATGCACAATGTTTTCTTGTTGTTGTTATGACAAAGATCACCATAGGATCCAGCTACTTCATATAGTTTTGTTCCTGTGAAAGCAATGATGCTGTGAATAGTCAAAAAAATTATTAACAGGTCCCTTTTTCAGTAATCTAATTAATTAACAGGAACACTGTGGCAAACAAACAAAATATTTCTGAGTGGATGGTAGCTTTGACGGGGTCATTCATTCCACAGCAGCATATTTTGGCATACTGTCAAGATTTCATAACTCGGTTATGGAAAAATAATATTTTTCAAAACACACAGAATGTTTCGTCCCCCTGATATGCTATTGAAAGGTCAGATAAAAACAACAGAGAATTCAAGCTACAACTTATCTAAAACAAGAGTTTAAGTCATTCAAAAATGTTTATGTTACAAGAGAGCCACACACAAAGGGGATGAAAACCTGTACGCATTATTGATCCCGTAACTTTGATCTTAAAAGCTGGGAATCTTGAACAAAGAAAGATGAATGCCACCTCAAAGTTTTTCTTTCAAAAACTCAAATGAGGATGATTCAGGATAAATGATAGACAAGAGTTAATATGAAAGGGGAAAAACTGGATTCATAGTATTGCACCCAAATTTCAATAAAAAAGCTCTGCTTTTTTAAATCAATTGCAAAGGTATTTTAACATGCTACCATCCCCTTTCATGTACATATAAAGGAATTCTTCATATTAAATTTTTCATGTTCAGTGTTTCCTCTTTTTTCCACCATCCACATTCTTATTTCATGTGAACAATTAGGGGGTGTTTCTGAGGCTTGGGCTAGGGGTTGTGGGAAATGAACAGAGGCTGGAAAATCCTGAACTCCAATCCTGGATCTGAAACAGGATCTGTTTGGGGGCTTGTGCTACCAAGTAAACTCTCTCCATACATTTTACCATATGAAAAACAGTGATAATAAGACTCACCTCTACTTTACTGTGATTTAGCGAGGTTTAATAAATTAAGGAGGAACCGCTACTGAAAGAAAAGGCAACCTAATGGGTAACAGAGTTTATCTGTAAGGAAACTGGGACCAAACTAATTAAATAATTTGTAATTCACAGTTTTAGTTATTTTGGTGCAAGTCTGTGTGGACAGTCTTAGTTCAGAATAAAAATGCTCTATTTTGATGTAAATGGAACTGTTTTGTTAACAAAAAGAAACATGGGCCAGTGCTGAAGGCTTTGACTCAAGAGACTTGGGTTTGATACCCTACTCTTCCACTGACTTCCTGTGTTACCTTGGGTAGTCACTTAGTCTCCTGGGCATAGTTTGGGGGGAGGGCAAGGACACTGTCCCCCAAACTGCAAGCCTCAGGCAGGCACAGTATGTGCGCTCACACACATGTAGCCCCATTGGCCTCACTGGAACTGCCCGCCCAAATATAGAAGTCAAACTATGCCTATGCTTAGTCTCTCTGTTCTTTGGCTCCCCAGTTGTAAACAGGGATAACAGCACTTCCCTACCCACAGGGATAGGACAGGGGTGAGGATTTTAGTTATAAGATGATCGGGTGTGTTCAAATCCTGGTGCTTACATAGTTTCTCCTACAATCACAAGGAATGTTTGTGAAGACAAACTTTGGAACAGGAAATTTTATTTTAAAAGTGTTCAGAAAGTGAAACCACAGCTATTTACCTAGCTGTATTTAAGTTTAGCTGTTAGGCTCTCCAATGGTACAGGAAGGATTTTTGATTTCCAATAAGTCCCCTATGCAGTTTTGCTCTGACACCATGACAAACATTTTTAGATGCAACAGATTAAATTAAAGATCAACATTTGCCCCACACATTAGATTTGCAATTCAGAAGACACAAACATGGATTAACCAGATTTATAAGCATCTGCTTTTATACAACTGAGTAAGGAACACACTTTAGGGAAATCATGATTAGCTTTAATACTGTGAGAAAATTGCTTTTGGACAGATTTCTTTATAAAGTAAACAAAATGTTTAGACTGTGATTCTTCACACAGCACAAGGAAAATGTGTACAGTGATCAGCCTACACAGAGGCTGACCTGAGCCAGAAACTGCAGAGCCCAATACACTTGTGGTCAATGAGGATGTCTGTTTTAATAATTTATCACTGATAGCTCAGTCTACCCTTATCTTTTTTTGTATTTGCTCCATTTACTGTACTTCATGACTTGATAAACTTGTATTTTTATTTTACTGTAATACATATTTACTCACTACACAAATGGACAAAATTATGCAAAGGTTACTAACAACAATTTTTATTGTGTTACCTAAATAAATGTATCAATTTCCTTAATTCTGTCAGGACAAAAGAATATTTTCTGTTTATTGTGTTCTTCATGAAGTTGTACCTTAACCTGGATCTCGTTTAACTGTGGGGGTTTGTTTTTTTTCCAAAAATTAGATTTAAATGAAGCAGTGCAAATACCAACTCCACAGAAACTTAACTACAGGGCTGTAGGATGTCTCAATCTTTTGCCTCTGATTTTGTCTCAGGAGTCAAGCTACTGCCTATGTTCCTTTTGACCTTTCATTGTCCACAAACCTCGTATCAGTTGCTGGCTGGGAAGTCTCACTCTAACAAGTCCAGGAATGGCACTGTTGGTATTGAAGAGAAAGAATTCTTTAGATTCTGGAGGAATGTAATAAAGTGGATCGTTTCACGGATCAAGACTTTTCTGGAGGTGGTCCATTTGGGTAACATGAACCAACCCATAAACCAAAAGAAGTGTGATTTTTTGACTGTTTATATCTTATCACTTAGCACATAAAAAGACTTCAAAAATTCAGATGCTTCAGCAATATTTCCCACTTCTAGTTCTCTTAAAATGGCAAGAGATTTAAGCTATTAAGTTCTGAAGATTTGACAGAAGATTTGACAGAAACTTAACTATGGAGCCGCTAGTACCAGCACTTCTATAAGTTCTCAAGTTCATAAGTTTTATACATACACACACACATATTCACCTATTTTACCCTTTGGCTTCCATGTGCCTGCAATTTCACTGTGTTTACAAGTGGCAGGTAACCCCAATCTTCTGAAGTTTAATGGGTGACATTTTAACGGGTGAAATGAAAGTTGGGCCATTGACTTCAGTGGATCCAGGACTTCACTCAACATGTGTGGAAGCACAAATATAAAATGCCAGGTAAGAAGCGGCCAATTAAACCTGACAAATGTGCTTTCAAATGTTGCTTTCAAACCTATTCTTTCACCCTTATTTTGGTATTTCTATTCTTCGATGAAATAATGCTACATAAGGAATTTCAGTTTATCTATACTTCACTAAATTAAGTTTTCCAAATCTTTTACTTCTCTCCTTTCGCATGCTGTCCATTCCTGGTCCCATTCTCTTTGTCTCCGAAATACCATTAAAAAAAAAGAAAATATCCATTATTACTGCAAATCTGCTAAGACATACAACTGAATGTGTATTTTTTCCTTCTTGTCAAGACTCCTTTACAGCTGTTTAGAAATGGGAATCTGAATTATAATGTAGTTTCAACCTCTTGTCTGTATGAGAAAGATGCCATGTTATTAATAGTGCTGATTAAGACAATGCCTGGCAAATAGGATGTAAATTCATTCAGTGGAGTTTGCCATCTCAGCAACATTAATTTATACCTCTGAATACAAAATGAGCATTTCAGCACAAGGCAGTACTGTAGCTGAATCAAGTTTATTCCTAGACCTACATCAAATCCTGTTTCTTGTTTGTTTGTTTTTAGAAAAAAGCTAACTGAAAATATAAAATGAGTCCGTGAGGTGGAGTGATGGAAGAACGCTAGTTAAATAGGCACAGTATATAATCATCACAAAGCAAAAACAAACTTGCATGCTATTCCTCCACAACAAGCACAGATTTAAGACCATCAAAAATACAGATGGTGTTGCCAATTAATGCATGTTTCCTTTGTTCTGGGTGTGTCTTTGTTCTCACAGGTGGGTGAACAGCAATTTTAAAGTGCAACAAGAAAATGCACCACATTAAAGAACACCGGAAATTCCTACAACAGAATGAATGGTAGCAGTAGACAATACGCGCTTAGAATGCATTTCACAGAGAGACCTAATATTGCTTTAATCATCTGCTTACCTAAATTCAATAGACTTTACACAGCAAGGAAATGCAAACACACATTTTAAGTTAAGGGGATTTCTTTTGAAACAAATAATAAATACGGGGCTAGATTCACAAAGAAACCTAGGTGCGCTGACACTAAGTGTCGCCACACCTAACTTTCAGGCTCCTGGAAAAACACTGCAATTCACAAAGCCTTAGTTAGGTGCCTAGACTCCCTATACCATGATTGGAGAGAGATAGGTGCCTTAGAATGGGATTCACTAAAGCAGGGGTTCTCAGAACAATTTTTCGGGTGGCCTCCGAGTGTGTCCACCATCCCGCACTGAGCCGAAGCCCACTGAAAAACACACACACTGGCCCCATCCATCTGCAGAGGTGCTGCCCAGAGCCCCCAGGAGGCTGCAGGCTGTAGCTGCTATTCTCCTTCTGGCAGGGCTAGCAAACAGCAAGGCAGCCAGGAGCATCAGCTGGGCGCCGCAAGGAGGGGCCACTGCTTTGCCACTCCCCCACCCCCATTTCCACCCAGGAAGCTGTAGTGGCTGTAGAAAAAATACCCTGGTAGCCGCATGCAGACATGGTGACCACATTTGAGAAACGCTGCACTAAAGCCAGCACGCTAGGTGGCTTGTCCCCTAAGCTAATCAATGGGAGGTGCCAAGTGCTTCTCCACTCCCAACCCTTCACCATTTTGTGTAAACTCATCTACAGGGGCTCATCTAGAGTAGACAAAGCCTGAACACACTTACCAGATTGGGCCTTGTAGACGAATCAGTCACAGGAATACCTATCTTCCCTCCCCAGTTAGGTTATCACTCTGGGAGGTGGATGTCAGGAACCTGGCCTGGCGCAGCAGTGCACAGGCTCAGAGGCAGAAACATAGGGATCTTTAAACGCAATTATTTTCTGCACCTAAATGATTTGGCTGCAGCTGACGGGTTGGTTGTGAATCCCGAGTCTGGGATTCAGGCACTTAAAGTAGCAGTTAGACATACACGTCCTTTTGTGAATCTAGCCCAGATTTCTATAAAGTATTTTTAATTTTATAGTTATGTGGTTGAAAACACACCCATCATTGTACACAGCTGTTTCTTGGTTTGTAAATCTATGCTACTAAATAGTGAAGCTTTGTTTTGCCCCTAGGAAGGAAAACAAAACCAAACAATTTAGATCTCAAAATGTAGCAGTCATTTTGAACCTTAGCTACTGCGTTTTTGTGTGTTCATTTCCTACAGTGGTCATTTCAGCAGGTGATTAAGGTATAAACAGTATATCTCCAGTGTTTTACATCAGCTTAACACTTGTAATTCACATAATGCAGAGAAGATCTTATAAGAAGTACATTTTCAGATGTTGCTATTTCCAACCATAGAGAGCGATGTCTTGGATCACCATGTTGGCAGCATATAAATGATTTCTGAATTCTTTATGCATTAGCATTACGAAAAGCCAGTTAGGCACAATTGTTTATGGTTTTGCATGTCAAAATTAAAAGAATGATAGCTTTCTGATTTGCTTTTACCATACTTGAGACTAACTCGTGCACTGCATGCTTCAGCCTACATAAGCATATGAAAACACTTCTAATGAGAAGAGAGCTTACCTCCAGAAAGCAGAATAAGCTATCATCTCCCTAAAGAAATGTGATTTTGTCTCAAACGCCTTATTACACTTTCTAATCCATTCCATAACTCTGCTGTGGGAAGTATAGCAGAGACATTTCAAAGGAATTTAATAAATGGTTCACCTACACTACTAATGGTTCACCTTTACCACTGAAGTATTAGTTAGCTTGAAAGAAAACACTATGGAGCATAGATACCAATAGTAATCAAAAGACAATGATTATGTGACAATGGAAAATGTGATCAATTTTATTTTCACAAGCTACAGATTGCAACATAACTCTCAAATGGACACGGTTAGACATTTTCTTTAGATTTTTTTTTTTGACAAAAATATCTTTTTCTGAAAACTGAAATTTTCCCCAGGAAAATTTGAGTTTTGTTGAAAATTTTCAATTTTCCACTGCGGAAATCAAAATGGCAGCTCCCTGACTGTCCACCCGCAGAGACTGAAACTATCTAGGAGGGCTACCATGGTGAGGTCACTTAAGTGCCAGCCTCCCACCTCTGGCAGCCAGAGAGGTACAGAACCCAGCGACTCAGCCTCCCCACCTTCCCACAACTCTAGCACCCAGAGAAGCAGAGAGATGGGGAACTTAACCTCTCCGGCACCCAGACTAGAAGAGTCATGTCAGACTCACTTTGCACGTTCCCTTCTCATGAAAAATATTGTGATTTTGAAATTTAATCCCAGTTTGGAATGAAAATTGTTTGTAAAAATGCAACATTTTTCTTAGGAAGGGATTTTCATTCTCTGGCCAGCTCTCCTCTCAAGCAGGGGGATGGAGTGTGTTGCACATAATCATTCTAACAAATAGAAATGCAGAGCACACAGTTAGACAGTATAAGTCTGAAGTTAGACAAGATACATTTCCAGCTTTGTGCAAATGGGATGCATCCTCTGCAACATTTAGGGAAGGCAACAGAGGGGCAGGAAGACAGAGGGGTTGAAGGTCTGCAGCTCAACACAATGATAATGGATAGATTAGTGTTGTTTGCTGAGGAATGATGTGAATGGAAAAGGGAAAGGATAAGTATTCTCAAACATCAGGTTTTTACACTTACTGTAATTCGTTCATCTTTGTCATCCAGTGGGGACCCATCTTTTTTCCATGAAATAGTGGGTTCTGGATGGCCTCTTGGGGGTTGGCATTCCATCACAGCAGGTTCACCCACAGCTACCATTACATCAGAAGGGTTCTGTCTGAAGTCATCTCGTAATACTGAAAGGGTGAAGACAAAAAAGTCATTACTGACACATCAGTGCACACCAGACAACCAAAATCTTTGGCTTCTAATCGCCACTTTAACAAGTCATTGTTTTTGTTAGGACTTTGAACAATTAACACAGATATTTTCTCTTTGTGGACTTCGAAACAGTGTCACAATTTTTTACATAGAAATTCACCCAGGTTACATCTGTTTTCAGAGGCAGGATACGTCATTTTTATTTGTCTAAAATGGCAATTCAAGGACATGCACCTGATGAAGTGGGTATTCACCCACGAAAGCTTATGCTCCAATACTTCTGTTAGTCTATAAGGTGCCATGGGACTCTTTGTCCCCAATTCAAGGACTGATATTCTAGAGCAGCTCATTATCTCCTCTCCAACTCCCAACAACTTTTATGATGGTAAACCTTCAGTAAGTTCAGTTGCTTCTACTGCCACCTCTTCTCTTCTTTGCCCCTCATAACACCCTGATTATTTTTATTTGAATTTCCACCAGTCAGAACTAAGTTATGGAAGCACCAAAATGTCTATCAGCATGGTGTGAAAGCTAAATGTGTACCATGGGCTGAATGTAGCAAGGAGGAGTTTGGAAGCTAATTAGTATACACTCTTAAAATCCTACATAACCCAAAACCTTCCATACACACTAGATGCACAGTGTAATGGACATGGGCTTGATACTGTTACTGCTGAAGTCAATGAGAATTTTTGGCCATTGTTTTAATGGGAGGTGAATCTGGACCTCTGCCACTTTTCATTTTAGAACCTGCTTCTTTTTCCACCTCTCCAAAGAAAAGACCATAAAGGCAATAGAAACAAAAAGCTAACAATTTTTAAATTAAAACTAACTTATAGCCCTTAATAACAACAAAGTATGTAAATGCAGAAAAGTTAATTTGCTACACCAAAGTTCTATTACATAAGAAGATAAGAACGACCAGCAGGAGCTTTTTTGCCACCCTAGGCAGTGGAAGGTCCCACCCCCAAAATGCCACCCCCGATAGTCAGTGGAAGGTCCTGTCCCCGAAATGCTGCCCCCGACAGAGGCAGCGGATGGTCTGGCTGCCGCAGTCACCCCCCCTCCCAAATGTTAGCGCCCTAGGCGACAGCCTAGGCCACTTAATGGGTTGCGCCTGCCCTGACGACCAGACTGTGTCGGATCAAAGGTCCATCTAGCCCAGTATTCTGTGCTCTGACAGTGCCCAATGCCAGGTGCCCCAGAGGAAATTAACAGAACAGGTAATCATCAAATGATCTGTCCCCTGTCGCCCATTCCCCAGCTTTTGCCAAATGGAGGCTAGGGGCACCATCCCTGTCCATCCTGGCTAATAGCCATCGATCGACCTATCCTCCATGAATTTATCTAGTTTTTTTTTTTGTTATAGTCTTGGCCTTGACATCCTCTGGCAAAGAGTTCCACAGGTTGATCATGCATCGTGCGAAGAAATACATCCTTTTGTTTGTTTTAAACTTGCTGCCTATTAATTACATTTGGTGACCCCTAGTTCTTGTGTTATGAGGAGGAGTAAATAACACTTCTTTATTTACTTTCTCCACACCGGTCATGATTGTATAGACCTCTATCATACCTCCTCTTTAGTCATCTCTTTTCCAAGCTGAAAAGTCCCAATCTTTTTAATCTCTCCTCATACCCCTAATTATTTTTGTTGCTCTTTTCTGAACTTTTTCCAATTCCAATATGTCTTTTTTGAGTGGACATAATACAAGAGCTGTACTGAGCATCTGAGTATGGAGCCTCTTCTTAGTTCCCAAGATTACATCACTACTATAAAGTGAAGAGATAGTTAAAAGCATGTGCTGTAAAATTAAAAAAAAATCAAGTGAAATGATCTAAACAAACCTTAAGTGCTTCTCAAGTCTGGAGAAGCTCATAAATCTAAGATGAAAACCTATTAGACAGTACCTTGGATGTTTTTTAGCACCTTTGAAGCAACAAAGAAGTCCAATACTTGCCTAATAAAAGCAAATTACTTGAGTAATTTTGTACATTTGTTAGGCTTAGATCAGCTTTACAAGTGCAGTACCTTCTCTGTAAACTGAGACCTTTCCACAAATTAACCAACACATAATAAAATACCTTAGGAGGACATCAAAGGTCCAGGCCACAGAAACATCAAAATATTTTTTTTCCATTTGCTATGAATTATTTTGGCTCTAACATTACATAATGAAAAGCTAACAAAAAGTAATCCATTAAAGATTACTTCACAGATAGCGGTCACAATTATTTTTGCAGCTGTAAAGTAGACACATACTCCAGTTTTGCCTCAGGCCCTGGCAATCTTGCATAAAGTTATAAATTTAAAGACTTCGTCTCTTGCTGAAAAAGCAATTTTTCTTCACTGTCCTTTATAGTCAAGGCTCACTGTAAATTGAGAATACATTTCCTTTTGAAGATATATTAGCAATATACTTTATAATCCAGTACAGTATGTGCTTTCAGTTATCAAAGGGTCAAATTTAACCATGTGCATCTCATTTTCCAAGAACAAAATCGTTTTGGGAAAAAAATGGCAACTAAAACAGGGAGATCATTTTAATACATTAACATGTAGAATCTTTATGAAGAAAAACATGCTAGAATTTAAGAACCATTATTGGTGATTTTCATTCATATTGTATTTAACAAAATGTTGAAGTACAACAAACAACGACTGTGATCCTGTGTTCCTTGCACAGCAAGAAAACTCTCTTTGACTTCACTGGACTGCATGAGGCTCTCTGAAGTTACTTGTTGAATGTAATCAGTGACAGGAACAGCTTTGACAAGTCTAGTCTCAAGTCAAATCCAGAAATCTTGTATTTTGTAGTCAACAAAACAATTACACCTCCTGTATAGAATTTATCCTATGGCATAAGCAATAGAAAAATAATTAGGAATCACTTGAGGGTAATTTTTTATTGACAACCAACACAGTAAGTAGAGGCATAATACATTTGTGTAGGTCCTGAACAACATGTTCAGATACTCATCACCCGTTATTTTCTTCTCAAGCTTTACTCTGATTACTAGAGCTGGGCAAAAATCATTCTAAATGTTTTTTGTTTATTTGGTTTGGGGGTTTTTTGGTGAAAAATGTAGATCTGGAAACACTTTTGCAAATTCATGTCAGTTTCACCAAATTGTGTAAAAAATTTCAAAAAAATCAAAATGTTTCATTTTGACATTTTCCAAAAAAAATGTTGCATTTTTTCAGTTTCAAATGACTTGTAATTTGGAAATTTACTTACATTACATTTGATGTAGTATTTTGGGTTAAATGAAACCTGAAAACCATTTCATTTGAACCATTTTTTTTTTGCTTTTTAGTTCATCAGAAATTTTGAAAAAAAATCTTTTCCAGTCAACCTGAATTTTTTTCCTGATTTTTTGAAACTGCCAGCCAACCAAAAAAAAAAAAAAGTTACTCACAGAGCTGTACTAAGCTCTACACTAAGCAGGAGGGTGTGGCGTTAATAGTACAAATGGTATGTAGGGTGCTCATACAATGAAACAAATCTGAGATTGCTTTCTGGACTGTAGACAACCTCCTCAAAACAAATTAAACAATAGTCCAATGGTTCCCAATCATAGTCCAGACTTCAAAACAACATTTGTCATCCCAGTGCTGGCCATTTGATTCAGATCTGAAGCGGCTAACACTCTACTCTCAAAGAACTAGAGCAAGCAGCCTTTACTGGCAGGTTTAATTAATGTCCCATAGCATAGTAATGCTTCATCATCAAATGGTCCATGCTGGTTGTTCAGAGGGCCATAACTGGTTCAGGATGCCCTGACCAACCAATATGTCCTGCCCCCCTCCCTCCCACCCTCCCACCCCCACACCAAGGGGCAGACAGTGGTTGGAATAAATTACAAAGGAGATGGGAGGCGTGAACCCTCAGAAAAGCTACTTGGTATGCAAATCCTCTACTCATAGTAAAAATCTCTCTTAACAACAACAACAACAACAGGATCCTAATTATTTCATCTCTTTCAAGGTGGACACTATAAAAAAGTTCCTTGTACTGTGGCAAAATCCACAATTTGATTTTAAATTATGAAAATATAAATCATAATCCACGTTCCTGATTAATATGATTTTGCTTTCCTTGTAAAGTCATCATCCTATGTTCCTACAAAAATAAAAGTCTGTTTTGGATTATTTAAGAATCATATGGCAATTTAACATGGAGAGTTTCTCTTCACTAAAATAACTGGTCACTCCCTTACCAATGCTTTTGAAAAGAAACAGGTCTCAGCTAACAAGCAGGTTTCCTCAGCTCAAACAAAAATGTGCTAACAGAAGCTTCACTATGTCCAAGCAATACAATTTTAAAAATCCATTACACTGCTTTGTGTCAACATGTCTTTTTTATAAATCTTGTCGTAGTATGAATTTGATGTTTAAAGTCTTCATTATTTTAATTTTTATTCTTGTAACATTAAAAACAATGCTTCATTTTACATTTTCCTCTGATAAAACTAAGGTATATCTGTGTATTACCAAAAGTAATTTCTCTTTGCCTCTTATGTGGAATGATAAAATACTACATGAAACAAAACTTCAGAAACAAGCATAATTTAATGGGAAAAATATTGAAAAATTAAGAAAATCTCTTTACTCTTAGAAGGTACTCTTAGCATGTACTCTTTACTCTTAGCATGTACGATGCTCAAAACTTTTAAACAGATAACTTCATTAAGAATGATTAATAATAATCAGGATTGAGAAAACCAGTAACAATTATTTATCCTGAATATTTTGAATCCGTTTTCAACTTTTCCACCAGCATCTTACATTTGTGAAAATTGCATCAGTATCTGAAATCATTCAAGGAACAATTTCTATAAAGAGTTATTCGTTTGTAGGTTTTTTATGAGCAGTCCATTGTGAGTAGTCAATATGTGATCTATCTTTGTTAGTTTAAGGACTTGTCTTCACAGCTAAAAAAGGCTGTTTTTCAGCTTAGGTAATGAATGAGTATTAGCTAACTGAAGTAAAAATCAGTGAAGATAAGGCACTTTAAGTTTTACTGGGAGGTAAACTTGCCAAGGTCAACCCCTGGCCAGGGTATAGGACTGTTTACGTCACAGCAAAACTAAAGTGCCTGGTCTTCACTGTGTTTTTACCTCTAGATTGCTAATGGACATTAATTACTTTGAGGTGAAAAACTCAGCTTTTTTAGCTGCAAGGACATTCCCTTAAACATTCTTTAGGTTGGAGAGCAATCACCGCTCTCTTACCCCATTTTCCCTTTTTAGAGGCCAGCAATGATCCTCACACCTACCTACCTACCGAATGTTTTGCTACGCTAATTTTCCAGCTTGCTGAACCCCAAAAGGTGGCATTTCTGACTGGGTTGAATACATTGTGACATCACTCTTGTCAGGTGCCACAGCACTTCAAATCAAATGCTGCACCTATTGGTGCCTCCAGAGTTCAGAATCTCAGTTCAGCAAGGGTATTGAAACATGCACATAACTTTAACACAAATTTTCGATGGGGCCGCTGAGCTAGACACATGTTTAGGTTCCTTGGTGAATCAGGCTGAAAGTTGTTGTCTGTTATTGCACTGCATGTCACTACAAATAAGGTGCAATGCATCAAAGGAATTCCCAAGACTATCAAAGTTGTGAGATCCCCAGTCACACGTTAGCACCTCTGAAACTCTGTATGTTGGCATAGGTAGGTCTAGAGCAGTTCACAATCTTAGATAGTAGTAACCTAAATTTAGTCACTTGTCCCCATTTTGACCAAAAGTTTGACATTCAAAAATCCAGGGAATGTCATATTTGAAACTAAATTACAAGGATAGCTTCCCTTCAGTAATAGAGAGCTAAAGGAAAAAATAAACTCCCTCAAAAACACAGGGAAATGAGAAGGGGTAAATCTTGAAACCTTTGGGCTGTATGGAAAAGAAAAAAAAATCTCATCGCAGGAAGTGACATTCTGAAGTATGTAGCAGTTGATTTTTTTTTCTCTTCACAGCAGTATAAATTGGGAGTGACTTCACTGAAGTTAATTGTGTGACATGGTTGTTAACATGGAATGGAAGGAAAAGGTTTGATTAATGATTCATTATTTTAAGGCCACTATAAGGACCATTATGATTACCTTGCATAACACATAATTTTACTTAGTGATTCTTCTTACGCCCAACACCTCTCGTTGAACTAGACTATGCCTTTAGACTATGCCATACAGTGTTGATTTTAAAAGCCCAATTGAAGAAAAAATTACCACATCACCTGGTAATCTGTTCCAGTGGTTAATTATCCTCAATATTATATATGTGCATCTTATTTCTAGTTTGAAGTTTTCTGACCTCATCTTCCAGCAGTTGGAAGCAGGACTAGAGAGCACTTAACTATCAGATATCTGATAAAGGTCTGTTTTCCAGACCACTCATCTTCTTGGACCCTATCCACACTTCAAAAAGAGGTTGAAAAACTGGACACCTGAATTCCATCCATGGTCTCATTGATACTGCCTACAGAGGTAATATCACCTGTTATATACATCTAAGGATTGTGGTAGACCTTTTTGCTACATCACTGCATTAGGAGCTTACATTGAGTTGGTTTGCAAAACCATTTCTTTCTCTGCAAGAGAATGCATTTTCTTTGGTTATAGAATATCAGTTTTTAAGCTAATGTTCACATCATCGAAGTTTTTAAAAACAAACATCTGACAGGTATTCAGACATATTAATTCTCTTAATATGAATTAGAAATATCATCATGCTGAATCTCTACTGCCAGCAGCAGAGTCAGCACCAAATCACTGTATAAGCTTAGTTGAACAAAGTCAAAGTTGAAACAAACAGTAGCAGCAAAAGACACCATATCATTCTTTTTTCATTTCTGCCACCACAATGGCCAACCAACTCAGTTTAAACAGTTGATTGATAAACACTTCACCCATGGTGTCTCAATGGAAGAAATTCAGAGTTAATGAATATAAGAAAACAGGAGTACTTGTGGCACCTTAAAGACTAACAAATTTATTTAAGCATGAGCTTTCGTGAGCTACGTGCATCCGAAGAAGTGAGCTGTAGCTCACGAAAGCTCATGCTTAAATAAATTTGTTAGTCTTTAAGGTGCCACAAGTACTCCTGTTTTTTTTGCGGATACAGACTAACACGGCTGCTACTCTGAAACCTGAATATAAGAAGAGTTTCAAATAGAGCTGTTATTTTCTTTCTAATTTGATGCTGAATGAACTTAGGAGCTGTCTTCTATAATTATATCCTTTTCCACTCCAGCCTTTCATACAACATGCAACATTTTATTTTTAAACTTTAAATTACACCACATTAAAATTCTGGTGGACATTATAATGTGCATATACTAAGATCACTTATTTTCTTAAACACTAGTAGTTTTTAAGTCTTTATAGACCTCAGTGTTGTGCTTCTATGTACTGTATTATTTCAGCTTTTTATATAGTTTGGGGAAATGGTACAATAGCTTTAATTGCTACTCACTTGAGAAATGTACCTACTTGCCCATTATTCAACAGAAGAATACATTTTCTTCACAGTGCAGATGCTCAAGGAACAAGTTTGTGGTTTAGCATACAAAAGAACTTGCTCTAGTATAGGTCAAATAACCCTTTACTCAATCAAAATGGAATCCAAATTGGGCAATCTCCTTAGAACTGTGGTGAAGTTTATTTAGCATAGAATGATGTAAAAACTCATAGTGTTTTAGGGTCTGTTATTAGCAATGTATAATACGAACAAATAACTAATTTTCTAGACAATCTAGCAGGACTACAGCATTTATAAATCAAAGCCAGATTTTTCAAAAGTGCCAGGGTACCTCATTTTTGGGGTGACCAACTTGAAACACCTGAATGGGATCTGGTTTGCTAAGGATGAGTGCTTATAAATTTATGAAAATCAGACTTCTTTAAGGTGACTCAAAGTCCGGTGACTCAAATCAGGCACTCCAAAACTCAGACATCCAAAATCATTACGCTTAAGAATACAAACCGTATTATTTATTGTTTTTATCAATCAGTATTGTTCATGGTTATCATAACTAGGTCATCATTTCCAATTAATAAAATTATTTCTTATTTTAAGTACCGGTAAAAAAAACATGCTTAAGTGATGGCAAATCTTCCCAGTTATTAGAGGCTATGACAGCTGGCAATTTTTTCAGTTCCCAAAAGGTTAATATAGCATAAAGTTAAATGCACACTGCTACTAATTTAAAATTGATTTGTAGGTATTTGGGTGAGGGCTAGAATACAAACAAATCATAGTATTACATGAAGAATGTCCTAAAGAAAAAGGTGAAGAGGAGTTCAGCACACTTGCTAATTTAAAACATACCTTGTCTATGCCATTGTAGAACAACCACGCTGAATACTTTGCGTATTCAGAGGGTACATACTCAACCTCACACTTAAAAAAATTACTCAGAGAGGACTTTTTAAGATTCTTGGGAGAAAGTTCCAGATGACAGAGACAAAACACAATAGTACCTAGTCAACCGACAGGTCAGTCTGGTCTTAGATATTACTTGAACATGGAGGCTTTGAGTTTGTCCAGACAGATTTTTAGACAAATAAGATGGTACTATCCCACTGTGTGGGAATCAAAATGTTTAAATCAATTATGATGAACTGGGAGCCAATTAAGTGGCCAAGTATAAGTCATATAAGGAGCAGATATAGCTCCTGTAAGACATATACCTGATGTGCTGAAAAAGACATATTGTAACAGTGGCAATCCTAATTAAACACTGATGTATCTGTGATGCCTGGGGCAAAGGACTGCATACAGAGACACATCCCTTAGGTCAATGACAAGAACAGAAAATAGATAAGTACAGTCCTGATTATTAACTTGATTGACTGAATCTAAAATGCAATTCCTTCCAGTACCACCAGTTTCCACATGGTATGATCTAGCATAGGAAAGACTGCCCTTACTTTGGCTTAATAGCTAGGGTTGCTATTTTTTTTCTTTTTGTAAAACTGGCAATTTACTTTATTTTACATAGCTTCTTTTGGAATTCTTGTACAGTTTGTATCTTTTTATAGTCAAAAGAGAACTTTTTTGATGTGACCATAAACAGACACGTTGACAAGAAGACCAATTTACACTTTTTTGGGAGGGTAAGGATTATGATGGTTTAAATAGTTGAAAGTAATTATTGAGCCGCAACAATGGGCCGTAAGCATAACCCATACAAAGAAGTGGAACAATTTTCAGCTGAAACTTGAAATGTCATGTGAATTCTCCTGTCTAGGAACAAGCAGGACTTGTATCTCCTCAGACAATTGAGAAAGTCAGGATTTCCACCCCCACAACCGAGGATCTTTGGGAATTGCTCAAAAAAGGACATTCGTCCTCTGAAATGTGGCTCAAGTACCTCCCACTGCCCCTCTCCACAGCATTGAGCCTGTAGGATCTCGGACACCAAATTCTTCACTAACTTCTAGATACCTTGGACTATCAGCCAAGTAGGAAGGGAGAGGAGAGAAAGAAGTCCAAGCTGGGAAGCATCTTAAGTTACTGCAGGCCTCTCCAGTCCTGCCGCCTCCATTAGATGGGGCTACCAAAGAACAAAGAGGGAAAAGGTGAAGAGAAATGCCACCAGGATGGCACTTCCACATTCCACAAGGCCAGTTCCATGAGTAAAGAGCACCTTCTGCGTGAGAAAGAGGAGTGATGAGGGCTCTCAACAGAAACATCATTGTATGTATGTATTTTGCGCTATTAATAAAAAGGAAAAAAAATCTCTTAGAACAAATGTGAGAAAACAACAGTGCCAAAGCCACTAAGAAAAAGGGAAAGTGAGGATTATCTATGCATTCTTAGGTATAGTTTGATACTTTGAGTTATTTTGTTTGCACATTAGTAGTTTAAGCAGCAGGTCTACTTATCAATACATGTGTGTATTTATCCTTTTACCCCGAAGGAGCTAAAAGTGTTATACAGAATTCTATTTATTTAAAACAATGAAACCCTGCATTAAAATCATGTTATGAAAGAACATTTAAGCATTCACAAGCAAGGAGATGACAAAATTAATGCTGCACTGGGCAACCCTAACTGCCCCCTTGCGCATATGCATTATGACACCATGCTGAGAAGCCCTACCCTCATGCACTAAATGCCTTCACAAAAATTTTCACTCTGCGGCCATTATAGCCTGGTACTTAAGTTAAGTGGGCAAATTTCAGTTGTTCATAATTCCACTAAATAAAAAGCAATTTATACCACCATGATCAATGCCACTTTTCCTGAAAGAGGACTGTTTCCATCTTATATTTTAACTCTATCTTCATTCTGGTGCTAAAGCAGTCCAAAAATATACTATATTTATTATTTTAAAGTATATTTTCACTGGCATATTCAGACAGCCAAAATACTTTCGCACAAACTTTCCCCATGTCATCTTTAGCCAGAGATCAAGCCTGAAATATCAATCAGAAAGTGGAAATATCAATCAGAAAGACACGTTAAGTGACTGGTCTGAAACCACCCGACATTTTAATGACAGAGCTAGGACTAGAATTCAGAAGTTCTTGGCATCTAGGACTATGTCAGACAACACTACTCAAAAATTTTGCTGAATTGTTACTTTCTCTTTTTAAAAGTTTAGTCTATTACAGGGGACTAATAATCCCACTAGAGTTTGGTTTCTTACCACAGCTGTAGACAATTTTAGAGGAAAATATTTTAGTTCTATAGCAGACTTTCAGTTCACATAAACAGGGAAGTCCAATTGCATGGACACATTTTCATTCTAATAGTAGTACTATCTTGTTTTTTGTCTTCTAAGTTAATAAAAAATGTACATTAACAATAATTGGCCAAAGAAAAATCCTTCAGTAAAAACAATTATACAAACTTGTGTCAAAGTCATTTATGTCAAATATGTCATGTACTTTTTAAACTTTTATACCAAGTTTAAAAAAAAGGAATTTGTCTAATTTCTTTTTCTTGCTGGTTTAGATAACAGTCAGTAAAAGATCTTCTAACTAACCTACATATGTACACACTAAAGAGATGGGCAAGCTATCAAACCATTGCAGTACTTATACAGAAATCTTTCTGTTTCATCCAAAACTCATATATGACATTGTATGATGCTAAGTACACAGGGCTAGACAGAGTCTGCAGAGAAAATGGAAAATATGTCTTTATACAGGTTTCAGAAAAGAGTGGAATAATTGTGCTAGAGAAAATAAAGCCTCCATGTAATGCAATTAACTGTTCTGAGTTAGATTCCAAATGGTCCAGAAGAATGTTTGTTCCACTCAGTCACATTCTAAAGTATGAATCTTTCATGTTTCTACGTATAGAAATAATGCTCAGTCTGATACATTTAATTTAGTATTGTCCAAAAATTGAAAAATATATGTGAACAGACATCTTCATGATTTACAACAAAAACCCTTAAATTTAAACCCAAATCATCTCGAAAGGAGATTAATTGGAGGCATTACTAACAGGGCCGCCGGGGGGGGGGGGGGTCAGGGACGGGGCAAGTGGGGCAATTTGTCCCAGGTCCCGGGCCCTGCAGGAGCCCTGGGAGCCCTGGCCGGCGGTGGTCAGGGACCTAGGCGGCATTTCCGCAGCAGAGGGCCCTTCTGTCACTCTGGGTCTTCGGCGGCATTTCGGCGGCGGAGGGCCCTTCAGTGCTGGCGAAGATGCAGAGCGACTGAAGGGCCCCCCGCCACCGAAATGCTGTCAAAGACCTGGACTGCCGCTGGGTGAGTACAAGCGCCGCAGCCAGGGCCAGTGCTACCATTAAGGCAAACTAGGCGGTTGCCTAGGGCGTCAAGATTTGGGGGCACCAAAAAGCGGTGCCCCCAATTTTTTCTTACAGCGTTCCTCCCCGAGCGCGTGGTCGCTGCTCCACTTCTCCCGCCTCCCAGACTTGCAGTGCCAATCAGCTGTTTGGCGCTGCAAGCCTGGGAGGAGAATTAGAGCGGGGGCAGCGTGCTCGGGGAGAAGGCGGAGCAGAGGTGAGTTGGGGTGGGGAGGTGCCGCACGGCTCCCCAGGGCGGGAGCTGTACTGGGGGGAACCTCAGGGCAGGAGGGAGCTGCCACGGGGGAGGCATCTCAAGACGGAAGGGGGGGCGCGGAGCTGCCGCAGGGCGGGGGGGGGGCACAAGCTGGAAGTTTCGCCTAGGGCACGAAACTTCCTTGCACAGGCCCTGGCCGCAGCTCCCCCGCTTTGCCCCAGACCCCCTAAATCCTCTGGGAGGCCCTGATTACTAATTATAAGGATCAGTGTATTATATTGCAACAAGCAGTGAAGTCACTAGCTGCAACAAGAAGAAACTGTGCTATGATGCATTGGACATCAGCAAACTCACCAAGTCTGAATTTAGAATTGTAACCAGCTCACATTTATATCCTTTGGTAAATGGTACAGGAGAATAAAACCGTAAGGAAAAGTTCTACTCCTGCTGGATTTTTATTCTGGCCTCCATTGCTATGAAATATTCAGAGGCAACCCGCCAATTGATCAGTATGCTAGCATTTAATGTGCAACAAATGCTACTGAAGACAACTAAATAGGCAGCATTTCTATTAGCACAAGACTCCTTATTCTAAGCAGAGAGGAGCAGAATAAATTTTGGATTATGCTGTGTACTAAAACAGCAGCGAGCAGTCTGATTCAGAAATAATAAAGGAAACACAGGGAAGTGCTCAGCATGAATACAAATACACATGCAGATGACAAGATTTCATTACTAAGATTTTAATTTTGATTTAATACTTCTGTTTATATTATGTTAGCATCATTGTCTTCAAAGCTTGTATTTTCATTCGTATTTTAATAGATACAGAAAATTAAGTTGCATAACTTCAGTGTTGTTGCTAAAGATAACATCTTTCATAAAAATAACAAAAGAGGAGAAGGTGGCTTGCATTGTTGTTCAACCTAATAATGCCATGAGCCGCATTTGGCTGGCATAAATCTTATTGCCAATAATACAGCATGCTATGTCTGCTACCACCAGCAAGTTAAATAATTAATTAATGATAGGGTTTAAAAAAAAGGGAAACTCTAACCTATTCTGGACAGACTAAGATGACATAACACAACTGGAAATGAAAGTAGGGTTGCCAGGTGTCTGGTTTTAGACTGCTGACCGGAGACTAAAAGTCCGGTTACCGGAGTAACCACAATCAGCCTCCCCGCGGAGAGGATGGGAAGAGCAGCAGCTCTTCAGCCGCTGCTGTTGAGGGAGAGAACTGGCTGGCTCCCAGACACGGCTCCAGCCTCTCCAGCAGATAGGTGCCGCTGCTCAGCCCAGGGGGAACCCTGTCTTTCGCCCCTCTACCCCGCTGTAAGGGGCGGCTCCAGGCCCCAGCAGGCCAAGCGCGTGCTTGGGGCGGCAAGCTGTGTGGGGCGCTCTGCCGAAGCCGTGGGACCAGCAGACCCTCCGCAAGCAAGTCGCCGAAGGCTGCCTGCTTGCCGTGCTTGGGGTGGCAAAATGCCTAGAGCCGCCCCTGCCTGCTGTGCCCTGAATTCCCCACTTTGTGGAGGAACCCCCCTCCCCTCTTCAAACAGTGCATGCCTCCTCTGCTGCCCATGACTGCCTCTCCCCACCACACACATACCACATACTCCCCTGCTGCCAGTTAATTGTCCCCCAACTCCAATGCTCCCTGTCTGCCAGTTAGTATCCACCCACAGAATGCCCCATCAATTCCAGTTAGCCCTCCCCCACACCCCACCAATGACAGTTACTGCTCCCTCCAAAATCCTAGTGTCCCCCCACAGCATTCCTCCCCCTCCCCCCGAGTTACTGCCCCTACAATCCCAGCACCCCTCAATGTTCTCCCAATTACTGCCCCCCACAATCTTTGGGAAGTAGGGCAAGGGTACTTTTTTGTGAGTTATCAAGTGTGGATTAGTACATTTCTATTCAAACAATATTCTCAGATGCTTATTTTAGTGACAATTTTTAAAATGTTTGATTTAAAATACAATACTTTCTTAACCAGCCAAAAATCACTTGCCAGCTTTTCAAAGAATTACTTAGATACCTAAAAAGACTTAATTTCTAAAAAACAAATCTTACTGTGCATAACATGCCAGAAACCATAGAATCTGTACCAAATTTAAAGATTCTAAAACAGTAACAAGATGATCAGGACTATGGAAAATGAGGCACGTAGCTAGCAGCGGCCTAGCAAATGGGTGCTGCATTTTATAGCAGAATTACATATGCTGCCAGGTTTGTTTGGCATCATCTTGGGATATTATGTTTTAGCGAGCCATTCATGTTTGTACAGCTGAAATTTGCCTTTTCTAAGTTTCTTCTCATTCGCCCTAACCCCGAGAAAAAACTCACATTCCTGTATCGTTTGGTGTGTAGTAACACATAGAAAAGAGATGGGGTGGGTTTTTAACCAAGTTAGAGGAAACTTTTTAAACTTTGTTATTGCATATTAGTTGTGATGGTACTTCTCACTTAATATAGATGCACTTAAACCTCTTTAAACCAAACTGACTTAAGTGAGGGTTAATTTAGTACTTTATTGGTATATGCTAAACAAGGATTAAATGGGTTTAAGTGCAATAGGGGATATCATCTATTTAACTACACTGACTTCACAATTTAGTTAAGGCTGTACAACTTTTCTAATATAGACAACCACTAAGTATTAGGAGGGCACAATTGTAAACAGATGCACATTTGGTAAATGTCAATATGTATTTGTATAATACCAAACTGAATCTGCTCATTAGGTTTGCTTCCAGTTTTCTCTTTAAAATTAAAAAAGTCCCTGAAAAAGTGTGTGGGGAAAGCCTACCTACAGAGCAGGTGAAGCATTTAATGACACTCCTAAGGCTAGAGGGTTTTTCTATATGATTTTTCTGTGGAGAATTTTGTTGTAGAAAGGAATCAAGTATCAGAAACAAAAGTTTTCCAAAAGGCAAAGAACAAATGATTATTTTAAACCTCTCATGCTGTTCTAGGTCTAATGAATCAGCACCATCTTGCTGAATCACACCAGCTTTTTGGGTAGGGCAAGACAAATGGGGGCAGGGCTTTGGGTGAAGTAGTGGGGAGGGGGCGTGGCCTCAGGGGAAGAGGCAGGGCAGTGTGTCCAGTTTTCAGCAACCCTAAGACAGCCTATAGGACCATGGTTCTGTGTGCTAGGGAGGCACACAGTTTAAACTGCACTTAAAGTCATGTGAGAAACTGCAACACAATATGACTTCTTTAAAAAATCCATTATACAAAACTCCACAGCCTGAAAGTTCCATGCGGAAGGGAACATCTCGTGCTAGAAACAATCAGTAAAGTATATTTTTATTTTTTATAATTATATTTGGTGTTTCTGATCCCACTGTTTAAGTCTCTGTGAGTAAAAAGTGACTTCATTTGTTATCCTGGGAATGTGGCAGTCCAATATAAAAAGACTGTATGTTGGGGTGGGGGATCTCTGTCCCACTTTTGCCATCATAAAGTCACTTTTATAAGTTGGAGGTTTGGCTGGACCAACGGCTGCTTAGAACACCTTCTTGATCACTTGATGATGTATCAGCTGAGTTGAGCCAAGATTGGTACTGCCTTATTTTACAGATGTGGGTTTTGCTACCCTCATCAATACCTTTATCACTTCAGGATTAAACTACTGCGCTCTACATACACCTACAACTCAAGCCTATATTGAAGCTGAAAATGACACAGAAGCTGGCTGCCTGCTTGGTAAGTGGAACATTTATTAGTGTGATTAGTGAAATGAAAGCTCTGTAATTTGCACAGGTTGCCAAGTGGCTTCTGTGTTTAAGGTGCTTTTGTTGACCTAAATCCCAAAATGGTTTTGGTAAAGCACCAAATGGCATGGAACCAATGTAGGTGAAAGACCATAGTTCCCCCTCATTAAACACTAACTTGGTTGCAATCAGCAGAAGAATGTGAGCTGAATTACCCTTCCCAGTACAAGCATGAGTGGAGTGCTGGACCCGCATCAGTGCCACTCAAATCTGGAATTCAATTCCCTCTAGTTCAAAGCAGCCCACATTAGTTAACTTTCATGGCATGTCACAGGGCTGATATTTTGGGGGGCTTTTGAGAAGAAGCAGGAGATAGACAGATGGGATACGTTATAAGGTTTGACATGGTATTTGTTTGATCAGTTTATCTCTGAACTGTGACTTTAAGTACACCTCAACCCTGATATAACGCGACCTGATATAGAATCATAGAATATCAAGGTTGGAAGGGACCTCAGGAGATCAACTAGTCCAACCGCCTGCTCAAAGCAGGAACAATCCTCACCTAAATCATCCCAGCCAGGACTTTGTCAAGCCTCATCTTAAAAACCTCTAAGGAAGGAGATTCCACCATGCCCCTAGGTAACCCATTCCAGTGTACACACATTCGGATATAACACAGTAAAGCAGTGCTCCAGGGGGCCAGGGCTGTGCACTCCGGCAGCTCTTTTTGTATTCTTATATAACAAAAATGCTAGTATACTAAGATTAAACTTGCTATGACGATCAGTGCTGTAAAGTGGTTGGAAGATCAATCTACACAGCACTGTATAGCTCTATATAAGTGCTAAGTAATACTTTAAATAACACCCCACTTTTTAGGACAGCTTTTGAAAACAAACATATTGAATCTATTCTGGTGAATGGGAATCTGTAGTTATGACTATTAAAAATACATACATACATAAAAGATGATGGATAGATCCTACCTGCCTATACATGAGTGAGCAAAGGGACAGGAGGAAACAAAGAGTTCTTTCCTCCCCGACGTGCCCCTACACCTGCAGGAACCAAAATCCTTGTACTTGTGTTTCTTGTGTATCATAAAAAATAAATAAATAATTCATACCTTTTTCATTATAACATCATTATATTTTAGTAATCAAAAAGTGTGATTATTCAAATGATACTAACCTTTGTAAAGAACTTTGAAACCTACTAATAAAAAGCACTATAAGAGAGCTAAGTATTATCATCATCATTAGGTCATCTTTAGCAGTTCAAAACTTCCTTTCCCCACTGTGTTCTCTCACACACAATCTGATTAGTTACTGTGTGTGGACTCTATTGATACTGCCAGAATTTCTATTTATTTTCCAGGCTGCATATTCTGTATATCTAAATGTTTATTAGATCCTCTCTTTTATGCATAACAGCATCAGTTCTAGCAAGAAGAGCCGCAGAAATAACATTCATACAAAAATCCTGAGCTCCAGTGGATATAGAAACATAGTACAGTAGAACTTGAACATTAGTTTCAGCTTCTTTGTTAAAAATCTTGGGGAAATGAAGCATTCGTTTGCATATGAGATTCTAAAGCACAGGGGAAAATGCTTGCTGCTTAAGAAAGTGCTTGGCTCTTGCTCTTTACTTGAATGAGATTGATTGGCCTCTTCTAGTGCTCCACAATTACAAGTGATTGCTTAGAATCTTTCTTCAATTTTCAAGCTGAGACCTTACAGCTAATTCCTATACAGTGTATTTCTCGGTAGAGAGCCCTTAAAGTTTGTATGATATGTAAACAGCCTAAATTTACTAATTTTTCTTCATCCACTTTAACATTTTCCTTCACAATGAATGAAATGCGTGTCTGAGATTCTGATTATTCATATTAGAAATGAAATAAGTAGTATGTATATTTTTAAAAGCCAATGTATTAAAGCTGAATTCAATAACTATTTATGCATATTTTTTCTCTAGAATATTTTTCTGTTCATATCAGAGACCTGAAATAAAGAACACGAGCCCAGACACACCATTATATATCCACCATCTACTCACTACCAAATCAATTTATCTAAAACCAGCATCACTAAGGAGAAGAATGTAATTCAAAACAAAAACCATATGTTATTGCTTCTGAAAACAAATGGAAGTCAACAATACTGTATATCATCAGTTCGAATTCTTTTGTGCTAAACTCTTGGTTTCACTGTATCTCTATGTGAATAATATCTGGATATTTATTAATTAAAAAACATAGAACTGTTCAATAGACAATATTATGGTGATTCTGTTCATGTTAAAAAGTAAAGAAAGATTAAAAGTGATAGCTCTACAAGCATCCTTTAAAAAAAAATCTTAACCAGAAAATTCCATCAATGATCACAGAATCATACATCTTGTGGACACAGCCCATTATCAAAATATCTGGAGATTTAATTAACAGAGGAACCTTACAATAAAACAAGACCAATGATACATAATCAAAAACAACAGTGCCATAAACAATGGAAATGCACATTATTCCAAAACAGTATAAATAATTAAAGGCTTCCACAACTGAAATTAATCTACATACCATTTGAAACACACATAACCACCCATTTGGACTGAATAATAAAAGCATGGGAAAAATATGGATAATAAAAACTAAACCTTCTGGGTGGGAATACACCAAAGATAGTAACAAGCAAGAAAATGGAAATAAGTGTCAAGGAAATCCTATTACCTGCATATATTTTATATGATTTCTTTTCATAGGGGAATTTTCACTAGTGTGATTGGAAAGTTAATCCACTAAATCCATCAACATTGAACTCATTAGCTCTTTAGCCCTTTGAAGCTCTGATATTTGATGGGGCATTATTTGCACACAGATTGAAACAATCTGATTTGTTAGTATTTGAAGTGGGTGTTCTTTTGGTCCCCACTAACAGAGAAGCCATACCTTTTCTTCCCAAATGAAGTCTCAACAGCCTACTTCAAAGGGAAAAAGATATTCACGCGGTGTCTTAACCTTTCCTTTGAAACTGAATCTCTACATCCAATATCATCTAGCAAGGCTAATTGCATAGTATGCATGGGAATTGTTATTATTTCAATATAACCTACCATAGAGAAATGATGAAAGCTGATACACTGTTGTAACAAGCTTTACATAATAGATAGCACTGCAAACAAATCAGCAAAGGTGAATATCTTACACAGGTAAGAACAGGAGACTTTACACACCATCTTTATAACTTCAACAATTACATTCTAATATCAGCTTTCTCATCTTTGAGAAGAAATTTCAGGAGGAAAACAAATCCATGGATAGGATTATGAAGAAGATATTTGATTTCATGGATAGAAGTCACTGTATATCTTTGATCTTCAGTAAACAAAGACAAGTTAAATTCACTTTACTCTTTACACACTTTACATATCAACAGACAGCAAGTTCACATTTACTTTATTACTTCAGATCAGTTTTACAATCTAAAATCAACCAGAAAATGTGAAAACCAACTGAGAAACCAGTAAGTGAACTGCAAACCAGAAAATACAGAGATAAGAAGTTATTTTCCCTATTAAGTATTGATATTTGAAATTGTCTACTCATCTAGAAAATAGGGTCACATATTTAAAAAAAACTAATGACATCATTTCTTGGCAATCAGAATAAACAATTATAACCTTAGTATGTTGCTGTTGTATTACTTCAACTTTTTAAAGACTTTGAACTTTAGGAAGTCAATTCACCAACCACTTACTACAGTCTGGAGATTGTCATAATATATTTCTCCCAAATTTATAAGGCTAGATTTTCAGTGAGACCTTCATTTTTTGTAGGTGTCCTTTTCTAACATTAATAGCTGTATATGAGGTTAACAATATTTGTAGACACAAACCCATTCAGACAAATGGAGTTTTCACTTTCAAACAGTACTGCTTGTGTGTCAAGGTATTAGTACTGGAAGAGTGCATACAGATGTGTTGCATTAGTGCTAGAAGAATGCACGTGTTGCAGGTGCATAAATGGAGACTAGAATTTTTATTGTCTGTACTAACTGAAACAAACAGCTAATACTGTAATTATGACAACAATTGGAGTGACTAATACATGCAAATTTAGAAGTTTAAAAATGGGATTTAGAATTCACTAGTTTTGCACCTGCTTTGAGTATTCCATAGACAGGATAATGAACGCTGGATAGACATGGCATCTTCTTGGGCCCTGTTTCAGGAAAGCACTTCAGCACATGCTGAAGTGCTTTGCTGAAAAGGGATGCAGTTAGCACACACTTAAATGCTTTCCTGAATCAGGCCTCAACCCACCAGTGGTCTTGCTGGTAAATCTAGAGAGCAGGAAGACAGTCTGTAATACAGGTAAGGACCCAAACCATACGAGACATTATGAATCAAAAGGGAGACATTGAATAATACCCAGAATCCAATTTCTGGAGAATTGGTGTTATTTGTTTCCACGAATACTGATTTACAGGTGGGCAGTCACGTTTCATACCATCTGTAACTCCCAAGTAGTCTCCAGGTATAGCCCATTCAGAATATACTGTAAGAATTTAATCCAGAAGACAAAGGCATGGAATACTGTAAGAAGGTCCAGTTCTGAATGATGTGGCAATGACCAGACATACCAGAGATTTAAAACAAAAAGAAAAACACATTTTTAACCACTGATACCACCTCATATTCAAGGGAGAAATAGTGGACGAAAATCACCCCAAACTGTGACCCTGTCTTTTAATCAATATTTAGCATATGAATAAATAAATTTATTTATTGTTAACATAATACAGAAATGAACACTGTGCTTTAGTTACATTTATTATCCCAGTTGCTTGAAGATACGTATTGTCTTTCATGCCGAACAGCGAGCATAAAATTTATTTAGATACAGTACATACCCTAAAACAAAATAAATCTAGGTGCCATAATTTCACTGTAGGCAATTTAAATCAGTGCATTATACTTTTTTTAAAATAAAAACAAAACAAAACTTCCCACTAGCTCAGAAGAAGGTTTGAAATATTTAATGACTTAGCTTGATTATTATTTACGAGTCATCATTAGTAGCATCTATTTCAAAAATTGTTAAATCCCAGAGTATGCTTCTAAGAAGTCTGCCAGAGATGTAAGAGTAAAGCACTGTAATTCTGAACAAAAATGTTCTTGAGCAAGAAGCCATACAAGAAGGCAAGTGAAATAAGGTTACTTTTAATTAAAGTGGGCAATTAATGTCTAGCACAAAATATCCCATTGTTAATGGGGTAATTGAAAATATTGTATTTTGCAAGATAAATAGTTTAGCTAGCCAAAGAGATATGGCCTTATTTTATTGTATATTTTAATAGAGGGCAAAGCTAGTCAAACAGATGGCACTCAAGATTTCTCAATGAATTCAGCATCTGTGCGCACATGTTGTATAAATGCCAATTAAAATGTGTCCGAGTAAATTTAAATCCCTTGCTGATAGAATGTAAGCCAATCTAGCTGGCTCAGGATCAAGGTTAAACTTAATCATCTGCTGAACTTGCAACAAGTTGCTCTCAAAGTGTACAGAAATTCCCAGAGAAATAATAAAAACAGAGCTCCTATTGATTTGTATTTATTTACATTCATAACTCTCCTCTCAAGTCTTAGACTGAGGCTCAATGAAAAGTTACTTATGGGTATGGTTTTGCTAACCATTATCCAACAAATACTTCTTTGATTACAAATGTTTCTACAGAATTTTTCCTAAACCACTCAAGAACTTCTCCTTAAGGCAGTTGTATGTAACAATTGTCTTTCAAATGTCTTTTTGTTATGTCTAAACAAAAACAAACCCATTTTTTTTCTGTATTTTGCTCTATCTACCAATTCTTAATATTTCATATTAGGTTGCCCTGTTCAGATAATGTTGAGCATTTACCTCAGGGTGAGATGCATTTTCTTGAATCTGAAAATATGTTACAATAACTAAACAAATACACAACAAAATGTACATGTAAAAAGAAAATATCCAAAAGGCACAGGAGTTTGCTATTCTAGACTGCAGTAGATTCAGTCCAATTTGCCTCCGCATGTATACATTAAACATGCTGCTACTAGTTCTTACACCAACAAAAAATGATTAGTGATGCAATGAGAAATATTACATATAGTTAGTATAGTTTGAAAAAGTTTGGTCTAAGTGTGAATGGTTAAAAATCAGAGGCCAGGGAATAATTGCACAGGAGGGTTTCAGAAAAAGAGAAGAACCTCTGTGACATGCTCAGACTACATGGATCTATCCATAGAAGTCAAACTTTGGGGTGGGGGTAGGGGAGAGATGAACTGGATTAGGGCACAGCCAGCATATGCTGCAGTTATTGCTCTCACTGAAAGGAACTGGGGATTCCCTAGGATGTTAATACAGCTGAAGTCTGTATTAAATGTGTATTGAATTAACTCTGTGCTGTGGCGTCTCCTCCCCAGAACTGCTTCAAGAAAAGCTGGAGTCCTCTGCAAAGCTATTCAACTACTAGTCTCACTATTACAGCCTCAGAATCCAAGCACACAGCCTTCTCCTATGCCACCTGTGTGGCGAGGGAGGGAAAGGGCAACCACGAACTATGCAACACAACAGGAGTCAAAGTCAGATCTAGACAAGTGCAAGATAACACAGAAAATATCAATCTGGAATTACTCATACACATTTATGCAGCGTACATTAACTGATGCCACTCAGGAAGATGACCGAGGTGTCACTGGTGAAAGCTCAATGAAAACCTCCCTTTTCCCCAGCTGCAGGTTTGGCAGCACTATCTGAACTGCTCTTGAGAGTGGGAAAACCAAATGGAGTTATCTTTTCTCTGGTTTTCCACACAGATGAAACAAACTGACCCAAGACATCCCACAGCAGAATCACATATTAAAGATACTGTCTATGAATATCCTAAGAGCATATACATTATACTGGATTTTGAACAGCATTTTAATATTCAGTAGAATCTGTTTCATTTCAGGCATGTCTCAGAAACTAGATACAGTAACTCTTCACTTAAAGTTGTAGCTATGTTCCTGAAAAATGTGACTTTAAGCGAAACGATGTTAAGCAAATCCAATTTCCCCATAAGAATTAATGTAAGTAAAGGGGTTAGGTTCCAGGGAATTTTTTTTCACCAGACTTTATATATATATATAAAAATAAGCAGGGGGAGGGGGACACCCTGATAGCCCCCCTCTTCCTCCCCTACCCCCCACACAGCAAGCAGGAGGCTCCAGGGAGCAGCTTCAAGGCAGAGGGCAGGAGTAGCACATGGTAGTTGGGAGAGGGTAGTTGGGGGAGGCACAGCTGAACTGCCGGCAATTGATAGCCTGCTGGGCAGCTGCTGCACAGGGAACTTAGGGGAGTGGGGAGCTGATACGGGGGCTGCCGGTTTACCCTAGTTCCAAGCCCCCACCAGCTAGCTCCAACAAAGCAGGCGGCTGCCAAATGACATTAGAAGGGAGCATTGCTCAACTTTAAATGAGCATGTTCCTTAATTGATCATCAACGAAACAATGTTAACCGGGATGACTTTAAGTGAAGAGTTACTGTATTGAAGATAACAAAAGGTCCTTTATAGAAGACCAAAATTTGACTGCTGAAAATAGCTCAGCACTGACTTCAACTGGAGTTTTTTGTGACCGTGCTTTAAAAATCAGGCCCATCATTATCAGTTAATAATAACAGAAAATAGTCATGAGCAGGGAATTAATGTGAGCAGTTAAAAGTCAGGATTCCAAGACAGATATATTTCCCAAATAAATCATCAACTTAAGACACGTTGGTATCATCTGCAGAATTTCCAGAAACACTAAAATGTAGGGCTACATTCTCCATTGACCTGCAGTCATTTTCATCAGTGCAAAGGGAGTGTAAACCATTACTATGCTGATTTTGTCACATTTCACAGTCCATTTGCACAGCTGTAAATGACTATACAATTTGCAGACCACTGGAGAATCTGATCCATGGAGAGAAAAAAGTGTCAACTGAAGTTTCAGTATTTAAACAGTAAAATATAGTAAAATATTTTTTCCCATGACTTACGAGGGCAGGCACCATAGAGCACAGAATCAGGTTAGGTTTAATTGGGCTAGAAAGGGATTAGCAGATGGATAAGCTAGTTTAGCAATATAGAAAAACATGAAGTGGATTGCACATAGGGTCAGTGCCGGGTCCCAGGTAATCAATTGGTCTACTCTGCTCAGCTTCTCTTCCACTTTGACCAGGTCCTTAGAGGAAAGGATATAAGAATGACTGCTTAAGTCATGTAGGAGGAGGAGCTGGATGGACTTTTTGGAAAGTCAGGGTTCCAGATGCAAATGGACGGAGGTTGAAACCCAAGATGAGAAGTTGTCTAGTGGGTGTTTTTTTTTGTTGCTGTTGCTTATCTCGCTTTATTTTGTTCTCTTGCTATCAGCACTGTTCCTTAGGAAAGGGACATTGTATGTGTGTGGGGGGGGCAGAAACGGGGGCATGACTTTGTACTAGGTAACTCCTCCAGCTTACCCAGGAGCTTTTGTGTCCTTGCATTTAAAGGTTCTATTTAAAACCTGAAAGGCAAATGCCAATCAGGCAGGGTGGCTGAAGGAAGTGGTAACATGCTTTTGAAAGTGTCTCTCCAGTTGCCAGGGCACTTACATGTCTCCTATGTGTTACCCCAGTCCTCCAGCACTAAATGCCAGAACAGGATATTTTCAGTAAAGTTCTAACCTTTTCCCAGAAGCAAGCTCTACAATTGGCATTTGAGATGCAACTGTCTCTTAGCTCCTGGAAAATGTTAGGGCCTGAGCCAAAGCCACATTTTCTTTCCTTTGATTGTAATGGTATTTGGATCTGGCCCACTGTGCTTACTGTAGTTTGCACGGAAGATTATGTTGATACTGTAATTTAGTTATTGCTGTAATTTACTTCAGTTGCACACAGAATAACATTTCAAAAAAGTTCAGTAAAGCAGCTTTGCTTGTTTTCAAAGTTAAATGTCTCCTTATTTACTCAGAAGAGGTGACCTGCCAGTAACCTTGCTTTGTGGGTAGGAATGAATTGGAAATTTGAACTTGACCTCATTCTGTAACCACTATGAAAAGAACTACATTGCAGTTATCTTGCATCTTGAGGTCAACATGCCAGATAAATATTTTATTCAACTGCTAACTAGAAGATGTGTTTTCAAAACAACCCACAAAGCTGAATGCATTTTCAAAATATATTGCTAAAAGAAGCAAAAATGAAAGTAATTTTGCAATATTTAAATATATATTTGACATTTGTGAAATATTGGACTAATTTGCTCCAGAGAAAAATGAATTATGCATTAACAAAAGTTTTAGCGTCCATTAAAAAACTATGAATAATACATTTCTAAATGCCTCGTTTTTTTGTTTTTTTTATAGACACGTCAATTTGTACCTAGCCTAAAACAAAGCTAAATTATAGGTAAACTATCTAATGCATCCCTTACTATGCTTTGGCAAGCTTAGTCTAATCAGAGTTTTTCCACTAAATTACCCAGATCAACAGAAACCCTGCACAATTATATCCTGCTATCTAAAACAGCACATGATCTTTGCTCATGTGGGTAATTGCTAGGGTGGAAAATTACAGCAAGGATGATGGTACAGATGTTCTGTTTCAGTTGACCAGACAGAATGAAAGAAAACAAAACAATTCTGCTCCATACTGAGTTCTATTTAAAATTTGCTGCTTTTTAAAATATATTGTGAACTTTGAATACATATTTTTTTTTAAAGAGGGGAGACCTTGGACTGTCTGCTCAGATTTTAGGAAACAGTTGGGACACAAGGGGAGCAAGTGTTCAAAACAAATCAGCATATGAACCCCTCTCCCCCCCCCCCACAAAGTTAAATGCTAGCAAATGAAGAAATGAAATGAAAAAAAAATAAATACATATGTTATATTAGACTCATTTAGAGTTACAGGAGCGATTTTCAAGACAGACCGAATGTGAGTAGAAAAACTGAGTGCTCTAGGATAAATCTCATTACATATGATAAACTAAAACAGAAGAGAATCAACTATAGTACAGACTTTGATCTATACTCTTATACGGATCTCAAGAAGTCTGATGGGAAAGAATGGGTGTGAGAAAGAATCAATCTAGCCTGAGTACAATATTTTAGTTATATTTACCAGCCCTCTTTAAAGACCAGTTGAAATAACTCACCACCCATATCAGATGAAGGCTAGTCTTCAAGAGGACAGCCGCCTTCACTTTGGCTTTGGACTGCGCACACCCAATGCTATTTGTTATCTTGTCCTTCAACCCACCCCCCTGCTTGTGTGTCTTATCCCACCTGTAACATCTTGTCTGTCAGACAGTAAGGTTCAGATTTGCTGGTAGCAACAATGCCTAACTGATTTAGGATGCTAACTCATTTTAAAAAGGGAATTAGACCCTTAGGAACCAAAACACTGTTGACTTTCAATGGGATTTTGGCTCCTAAGTTCCTAAGTCCCTTTTGAAAATGAGATTTAGGCTCCTAAATCAGTTAGGTGTTGCAACAGTATGTGCAAAAAGCCTAATTAACCTTAAAAATTCGTGTCCAAGACCTATGGGTAGGGCCCTACAAAATTCACAGTCCGTTTTGGTCAATTTCATGGTCATAGGATTTTAAAAATTGTTAATTTCATGATGTCAGCTATTTAAATCTGAAATTTCAAGGTGTTGTAATTGTAGAGATCCTGACCCAAAGGGAGTTGGGGGGGGAGGGGTCACAAGCTTATTGTAGGACTGATTGCGGTACTGCTACCCTTACTTCTGCGCTGCTGCTGGCAGCGGCACTGTCTTCAGAGCAGGGTGGCTGGAGAGTAGCTGCGGCTGCTAGCCGGAAACCCAGCTCTGAAGGCAGAGATACTGTCAACAGCACTGCAGAAGTAAGGATGGCATGGCGTGCAGAGGTGGGCCCTCAGTCAGCAACTGCCACTCTTCAGCCGCCTCATTCTGAAAGCTGCAGCGGAGAAGTAAGGGTGGCACGCGTGCTGATTTTCAGTGGCACTCACACTGCCCAGGTCCTGGCCACTGGTCTGGGGGGCTCTGCATTAATTTAATTTTAAATGAAGCTTCTTAAACATTTTAAAAACCTTATTTACTTTACATACAACAATAGTTCAGTTATATATTATAGACTTATAGAAAGAGACCTTCTAAAAACATTAAAGTGTATTACTGGCACGCGGAACCTTAAATTAGAGTGAATAAATGAAGACTCAGCACACCACTTCTGAAAGGTTGCTGACCCCTGGTATAGGGTAAAACAATACAAAAGACCAGATTTCAGGGGGGGGGGGGGGGAGACTAGATTTCATGGTCTCTGACGTGTTTTTCATGGCCATGAATTTAGCAGGGTCCTACCCATGGGGACTGTCATCTATTACGTTTGTACAGTACCTGGCACAGTTGGGCCCAACCTGGTTGCAGCCATTACGCACTCTCACAGTTAACTAACATATATAATCAACAAAATTATTTTTCAGTGTTAATTGGGGAGGGGGGCGATTCTGATGGATCTGCCCCCGCCGCTCCTTTTTTTCTAGAAAGCCCTGCTTATTGCTTTGTGTTGTTATCTATTAACCCACTCCTGTTTTCAATTAAGTCAATTGCAAAAAGTCCATTAACTTCAATGGGCTAAGATTGTGCCCTCTGTTGTTGGGAGGGATGGGGCAAGAAAGGGAAAGGAACAGCAGAAGCTGCATGAAGGGTAGAAGACAACAGACTGCGGCTGTATAACAGACCACAGTTGCTTCCATCAAGAACAGCAGCCTAAGATATACAGGGACAGGGAAGGAGTAAGCACAGAACTTTTGCCAGTTCCCAAAAATCTGGTAGCCAAGAGTAGTAGTGACAGCCACAGGACTTTCCTCCACCTACAGAGAGAAACATCAGGCTACAAGTTCTCTCACCACCCACCAACGCACATCGTAGCCTGGAGGGATTAGAGAGAAGCGCAGAAGAGAACTGTGTTGTCTTACACTCCCCTGCCACTCCATCTCTCACCCACAAAATCATTTGCATAGGGGGAGCAGCAGGACAAAGAATTTAGCACTTGGGACTGGTAAAGTGTACCTAAGTTAACAGACGTCTTTGGTGGGTACAGCTTTGGGGCCTCATCCCCTCCCACCCCCCACCCCGTGGCCTCGAGCTCTATCTGTCTTTAGAGGGAAGGAGTGCAGGAGAGTTTGTCCATGTGATCACTTGGCCACCAGATTCCTGGGGAGGGGGAAACATATGTTGCTCCTTTTTCTGTATATCTTAAGCAGCAGGAACCTGTCTCAAGCAATCTCTTTTGTCCCCCTTGTTGCTGCCTGGGACATGCTACTGCTGATATAGATCTTTCCTGTCCAACATGTATATGAATGAGGCTGTTGGGAATGTTAGTAAGGTGACATGGACAACAGTGTACTCAGTATACTGGAGACATTCATCTCTATGTCTCCATCACATCTGATCCTGCTGGTAGAGAGGGAAGAATGACTCAGTGTATGCATGAGACTGGGGACTGAATGAGGAGTAGCTGGCTGAGGGTCAGTCCTCACAAGAACAAGGTGATATTGCTAGGTTGAGGAAAACAACAGGAAAAAAGCTGGGAGAATTATATAAGATCCCTTAATGGAAGTGGTGCAGCAACCATTTGTGGTACGCGTTCACAATTTAGGGGTCTTGCAAGAACTGGGGCTGCTGCTTGTGAGCCAGATGGCAGGCACTGCCAAGAACAGCTTTTCATCTGTCCCTAGCATAGCATTTCTTTCAGATCCACACCTTGTTATAATTAATCATGACTTTGTCAGCTTGAGATTATATTACTTTAAAGAACCCTGTATCTTGAGACCACTCAGAAGCTGAAGATGGGTCTGACTTTTTATTGCATGGAACTTCTTGCCAAGCGCACATAACACACTCTGGTGATCCATAAGCTGCACTGGTTGTCTTTAAATTTCCTGCTGGAGTTTGAGGATGCTGGTTTTATGCTTTTAAAGCTCCTCAGTGTTTGGGATATGTGGTTACTTAGAGACCCCCTTTCCAATGTGACATCACCATTACCACAGTTGCAGCTGGCAGAAGAACTCAGGCTGGAACACCCTCAGCGTAAAGCAGGAGGGAGCTAATAGTACAGTATTCTCTGTGAGGCCGCTTGGCTTTGGAATGCTGTCTCCCCCTGGTAAGCCAGAGGCCAGACCTGTGAACCCACTTGGATACAATTTCGCACAGGTGCTTACAGAAGGAATGATCTGAAGGTTAACAGGTTTTAATTTTGATCCACACTGTTCCTAACTGGCAGAAGCTTTATTTAATTATATTTGTATTAGAAATTGTTGGGGAAGTCTAGTCTATTATGTTTTGTTGTAGTCATCTGATGAATATATTTAAGATATGATGTTTTAACTATTGCGTGAAAGTGCCCAGAGCCATTAGACAGGTCATGTGATTTTATAAATAAATTAAAAACAAAACAAAAAACAGCTTCTGGCAGGGAAAATAAAAGATGACAGGTTGTTTGGGAAGGTCAAGAAGTCTAAAATGTTTTATACATACACTTCAAGATGGCAAATGTTGACTCTTCATTCACTCTGTCCTTCCTGTTTGTGAAAAGTGACATCCCCAAAATATTATTCCAGTTGTCAAAGTTAACAACTTGTTAAAATCAATTCTGATGGACTATTAAATTGAGCACAGTGAAAGCCAAACTGGCTTCCTTTTCAAAGATGGTGCTTTGGAGTTCAAATCTGCTCTCATTCAAGTCACTGGAAAAACCCCCATTAATTTCAGTGGCACAGGACCGAGTCCATGATTGTGGTGTATGTTTTTTGCTATTAATTTTACTCATCATATATAAAACAGAGGGGACAAGCATTACTGTATATTTCAAACTGCAACTCCATTGATCATGTGACAGGTAAGGCAATTTCCTACAAAATCCTGGACCACTCTTACTGAATTACTTTAAATATATTAGGAGATATTATATAAAAAATGCAAATGTGTGTGTGTTATTGCATGGAACTTGCCTAGGAGACATGGCTAATGTAAATCTTGTGAGCTTCAAAGGACTCTTAAATAATGGGCTAGAATGAACAAGAACAAGAATAAACTGTTAGTTGAGTAGGTTTCCTAGAAAATACTTCCAAGGAGGGAAAAGCAAATGCCCACCTTCAGACCTAATCTTCTGAATCTTTACCCAGAGAAGGGAACTTTGTCTATGAATTACTTATTCCCAGGATCCAAGGGACCAAACAGCATAAAGGAGTCACTCTCAGATGCATGGGGTGGTGGTTCTAAGCAAAAGGGGGTTAGGAACTCAAACACAGAAAAGCCTATTGGTGAAGTTTGAAAGACTAATCACCATACAGCGCCCTTGCTGGAGTGAAGGGATGATCTCTGGTAAGCTTAGTAGCTGTTTTCAATGTTGTCTCTCAAATGCTTTCACCTTAAGAATAAGTGTGCTTGCTTAGAAAGAACTATGTGGTAACTTAACTGTAGCAATTACACTGTGTACTGTCTCTGAGGAGAAAAGTAAAGCCATCCTGTTTAGGCAGTCTGACTTTGTTGGAGAGTTCAGAGTGTAGGCAAGGAGTTGTGCAGTCTGGAAATACCCTAGTCAGGAGGGACAGACATATGAGTCTCTACCCAAAGATGATGGCTGGGGAGCCAGAAACCTAAGAGTGAGTGCCCTTGCTGGACCATAAAGGGCAAATACCTGTGCAGTTTCCCTGAACTGTGGCCCATATTATTCTGGATGTCTTTGTAATAGTTATGCTCTATAGATGTCAGCCACATGTTGTTTGACATGATGCAGAAATCAGTGGGTGAAATTCCACATAGTTTTATGCAAATGGTCAGTGTATCTCATCATAATGGGCCCTTCTGACCTTAAAAAAAAATGAATCCTTGACATATTTCTTAATTAACAGGAGAGAATCTCCTGCAAGGAAAAGACTGCTTTATGTAATAATTTTTATTATACAGTTCATTTCAGTGTTTTGTGACAAGAGGTCAGAATAACACAAGCAAACAAATTCTAAACAGGAAGTTACTTAAGATTTGTTTAAAGTATATTTCCTCTACAGAATGAATTACTTAAAAAAAAAGTTCTGGGGCATATTTACTGGCATAATCGTTTCTGTTCCAGGAATTAAAAAACTGGGGAAAATCAGTAACCTTATCAGGAAGTGACTGACTTCAGTCATGGATATTTACATTATTGAATGACTGATCCTTCTGGTACAGCTCAGATGGATCTGTTTGTTTTATAACACATTTATTAGATACATATTTGATGTCTTGTTCAGTTATTATGTGTCTGCCTTGTTTGTCTGGTATCACATGTTATAGGGTTCTCTTGCTCCAGGGGGGTTGCATATTGATGGAGAACAGAACATACAATTATACATACTGTTAGATATGCATAATACTGTATTATCTGTATCCATGAGTGGGATGATCATCCTGCTGTTAATCACAGATATGTATAAGTTTTATTCATTGTGCTATTTAAAGCAACAAACAAACAAAAACCCGGAACAAACCTCTAACAAACAGAATTACATATTGTATATCGGAAAAGTAAATTGTTTCCCTTGTAATCAGCATTTTATAGGAGAATTTTAATGAAGATTAGCATGGCCAAGCTGAACCCTCTATCCTTCTCTCTGCATGGCACACACCTCAAATTAGAATCCAAGTACACCCTCTATTTGGGCTTTGGCTTTACTGGTAACTCAAACAACAAAACATACTTTTTGGTCTAAGATATTTCCTTGAGCCTGGATATCCTTATGGTTTCTACCTAGGATCACCTTTCTGCTGAGTTCCTACTACCCTCTCTCACCTCTTATACATTTCAGGTCAGCAGAACTACCTCAAGTTTTATGCAAGGTCCAAAAAGAAAACACCGAAAGATTCCTGACATCCCGTTACAAATAGATATTGCTCATCATTATATTTTGGAGAGTGATCAAATAGGAAGTTTCATTCTATGACACCATAGTTCATTTACTAACTTAGAGTTTTTGAGGTGATCTGTAGTTTCAGACCTAAATCCATTTTTGGTCCAAATACATGGCTGGAATTGCAACAGAAGTCACCAGGGCACAGCACAACCTGATCCAAGACCCACTCAACCAGCTGCAATGGGATATAATGGTAGCGAGAGTCCTGCCCTCAAATCTCGTTCTGACTGGCAATGGTCAAGACTTGCTTGCAGCTGACTACCTTTGTCTTTCTCTAGAGCTAGGCTCCCGTCTTCACCACCTTCTGACTGTGACAAGCAGTATAAATTGTTTCATCAGGAGAAAGCATCAAAGCCTGCTCCTCTTCCTGGACCTGCTCCCAGTCTTTTTATACCTATCTTTCATCTAGATTCTCTGATTATGCTCATACGAGCAAAAAAAGCTAGGAAGTAGGTAGCTGAGCGCGAAGGGAAGAGAAAAGACAGACCTAGAGAGCAGGAGCACTACGGAGGAAATTCCCTGAGCCTATACCTAAGAAAGACTGGTGTGAGAAGGGGAAAGAGTAGATAACCACTTAAAAATTTCATTCCTCATAACAGATGGTGAGTTCTTGTAATGATTCTCCCCATTTACACCATATTTATATAAACAACTCTATGGTACAGAGCTTTTAGCTGCTATTTCTGTGACAAAGGAAAGTGTTTTTTTTTCCCTTGCATTCACCACCTTTATCATCACTGTTAACATTGGTCATTATGGTGAATGGACATGATCGCCTACTAGCACATGAAAAGGTGGAGAAAACATAGGCACCGCTCAGAGTAGCAATGGCTTGACAACTCCAAGAGAATAGTCAGGTTATTTATCACTGTCATCCTACCCTTATTCATAAACTCGTTCCTGCATGAGAATTAGGCAGAATACTTGTGTAATTCTGGGTAGTGTACACATAACAGTTTTAGGCTTCAAACTGCTGTACTTGTCTGATTAAAAAACAAAAGGGCTGTTTTATACTGATACTGTCAAAATTGTTTCCTTCATCAAACATTTTAACACTGGATTTTGGAAAGTAATGCTTGTAGTTAATCTTGAAACTTCTGACCATGGCTCATGGGCTAAATTGTTGATGCTGTTTTACATGGGAACCGCTAAAAATGTATGCAGTGGGATTTATCTGTATCAGAAGATGCTCAATCAATAAAGAGATTTCTTTCTCCTGGTGGCCCAGGGAAGACTTACAAAGTGTTCAGAACAAAGTGAAGAATCAAAGTAATTAGTACTTGAGTCAGATTGCTAAAATCATTGTCAATATAACATACAATCAGGCAAATTCTGAGTGGCTCCTTCAAGGTATCAGGTGCCTTCAAACTCTTACCGAAGGCCACGGAGGCACGGGCTGAGGGACGTGCTGGCCACCGCTTCCAGCAGCTCCCATTGGCCTGGAGCAGTGAACCACGGCCACCGGGAGACGCGATCGGCCGAACCTGCAGACGCAGCAGGTAAACAAACCGGCCCGGCCCACCAGGAGGCTTACTCTGTACAAGCAGTGGAACAAGTTTGGGAACCACTGGTCTAATGAAAGATGCAGATTTTAAGAAGAACAATAGTACAACAGTTTAGATTTTATTCTCTCAATTGCTGTCCTGCTATCAAGGCCTGCAGAGTAAATGGCTATTCAATTCCTGGGGCCATATATATTAGAACTTTACATCACCAATTTTTATTGGATAATGAGGCTGTCAGCATATATAAATCTGGATTACAGAGTTACAGCTGTGCACTAACTAGAATTACAATTTAAAGAGCTCATTGTAGCTGTGCTTAGATTGTGCATGCTCTAATTATCGGGCCACTTTAAAAGTTACAATTAATCATTTTAATTGAAATAAAAGTCAAATAAATAATTAAGAGTCAGTGATCACTGCAAAGAAGAGTACAGGAAAAAGAAAAGAAAGATATTCAGATTTAATATATTCAATGGATGGATTATAAACAAGCACAGTGCTCTTTGGTAGATACCAGGATGTTTCCCTAATGCCTGGATATGATTATTTTAGGTAATAGGATATTAATTTTTAAATTTAATTATTTCTGTTAAAAGACAATGCTAATGTTTTAAAATATGTTAATTAAAGTGATTGTTTTCTATAATCCCTTACGTGACTGAAACTACAATTTGCTCTTTTATCAAATATCATTCATTTGCAGTAAGAAGTAAATTGTGCACGGTTTCCTCCCATGGAGGAAAGATCCTGACTACAGTAGATACCAATCTGCAGGAAGTGATGAGGTTCATGCAGGTGTACTCCCCACCCACACCATTGTAGAGTGGTAGCTCTGGGATCTGGATTTGCTCCTACATGTACATCCTGATTTGATTTGATTCAATTCAAGATGTGAGCTGTTTACTCAAGGTCAGGCAAGATATCTTTTCCACTGACCCCATGCAACTACTGCAAAATTGACTTAGATATTCTCAATCAAAAATCATGAATCAAGCTCCCCACAATCATGAAACGTCCTAAATATAATCATTTTTTATTCTTTTTATTTGCTTCCTGATTTCTGAGCTTTTTGGCTGCATGCTTTCATAAGCGTTTCTCTCTCCAACCATGAGGTTGATTAATATATATATATTTTTAAATGTAAGGTTAAGTAGAGATTCTCATGCTCTCTCGTGCTATTTCAGCAGTTGGGGGCTGAAGAAAGTCACCACATATTGCAAGGCTTGTGATATAATTGCAGCAGTTGGCAACACTGAGTAAACCAGTGGTCAAACACGGGCATGCAAAGGTGGAATAAAGCTCTCAACAGCAGGCCAAGATCTTTCTTCAGAGCTGCTGTATCTGACACAAGAGTTCAAAAACACCAACACAGTAACCACCTTAAACTTCTCCAGCTTCCATCAGCTGGAAGGGAGCCTATCCTTTTAGTAATCCTTCCTAGCTAATATGGAGACCCCCACAATGGCAGTTCCTTGATCCTGAATGTCTTCTATCTACTGTTTCTACCTAACAGGTAGGAAGCCTTATATCTGACTTCTTGTAGGTTGCATACTTGGGTAGTAGGTCACAGGTGGTATCAAGTTTTCACACTGTTTGAATCCATCCACAGCTACACAGTTAGTTTGCTTGTAGCTTGAAATGGTTTTAAAAAGAGGTTAAAAATCTGTTCATAGTTACATGGCTGACTGCACTTGTATGTAATAATGTGCTTAATATCTAACTATTGTAGTATATAATTTTGTGTTAAAGGTACTTTACAAACATTAACTGATCATGTATACAAGTGTTAATCAATTATTTGAAGTCCAATATAATAGGATTGATAAAGCTTCAGACTCTGCTCTAAATCTGGGTTGAAACTCAGTTATTTTGACAATTTTTATGCAAATGCCTCAGAATACTCATGTGGGCCAAAACAATGCTTACAACTAGGTAAAATGAGTGCCTCCGGTGCCGGACGCTACCCGCAGCAGAACTTCAATGAAAGGAGAACCAAAAGGCAGAATTATGATTTATAGAACTGATATATCCATTTCAGTGACACTAAGAGGAAAAAGGATTTATGAATTCCTTGTCTCTATGTTGTTTATCTCTTCAGGGTGAGGCTGAGTACTTAGACCAGAAAGATCAGTTGTTACCCAAAATAATAAGCCTATTTACTGAATCTGAACAAAGTGCTGAAGTTTATTTCTAATGAGTGTTGACTGATCTTGGCAAATGAAGTGAATTAGGCCACACATAACTGAGCTTGACAAGTCATCGCTACACAGCATGTCCCAAGAGGTCAGAATGAATAAGAGCAAGTTGCTACTTAGTTTAATTTTTTAAAAGGAACAACACAAACTTATTATACCACTATCTTAACATTCTTCCAGAACCATACTTGCATTAGTAATCCCTTTGTTATATATACATATTTTTGTTTGGGAACTTTTTTCATTTGAAAAGAAGAAAAAAAAACCTGAAACCAACCTATCAAAGTGTTTTCTTTTTATCCATCCAAGCACTTTCATCACACTCATCACCTCAATATCTGTGAGCCTGGTATCTGAGTATTGTCACAAAGAAGATTAGTGTTCAAGTCCTGAGGGATTTTGAGTGCTGCACAGCACAGATGAAGAAGAATTTCATCTCCAATCCTCTGTGCAGCAATTATAGGGAGGTGGTGTGGTTTAGTTAACAGGACACTAGACTAGGAGTTAGAAGATCTGGCTCTATTTCTAGCTCTGCTATTGACCCACTGCGATAACCTCGACAAGTCACTTCAACTCTGTGCCTCAGTGTCCCCAAGTGTAAAATACAGATTTGGCTTTGAGAGCTATGGCTGGGAAATGTACATAAAAGTATTATCCTCACTCCCATCTTAGGGAGAAGAACACCTATTGACAAATGTTCAAAAGAAATGTTGAATGGCTCAAGATGGAACTTCATCCAACTCTTTCTAAGAAAGGAAAGTCATAATGACAGAAAATCTTATAACAGTGATGGTCAAGTTAAAAGAGGATCACAGAGGACTTTGAGCTAATAAAATACACATTGGATATTTAAAATATTTTATTGCATTTTTTCAATTAGAAAAGGAAAACAGGAAGATTATTCTCTCTCTCTCTCTTTTTTTTGTTGCAAGTTTCATGGAAATCCACTTCTGACTCAGATGTGTATTTCCACATCCAGGGACAAAAGCAGAACATCTGTCTCGCACATTTGTGCTCTTCCCTTTAGATTCTGACCAGAAGAGCATACAGCTGAATCCTTTCAGATGTCTCTTCCCCTTACAAAAAAGTCACTTTCTTAAACCAGCACTGTAGTGTTTCATGGATATCTTTTCCAACCATTATCATTGCTTGATTTAATACAGCAAATCTGTAGCAAAACATCTGAATGTGGCAAGTGAAGGGAGATAGCCAGAGAAATGCTGAGTGCCTCTTTGTTATAGAGTCATATGAAGGATAATGAAGGTTATCTATGTCTAGTATTTTCAAACAGATTAGGAACAAATACATTTTCTCTGAATTCCCACTCATTCTTCATGTAAATAAATAATACACTTGCTATTTACTTTCATTTTCTGTAAACAGTTATAACTTGATTGTTTTTCATATTGCACTTATTCTAGCTGTCTTATTTTTCTCTCTCAGGTGGAAAGTTTTGTAGTGATGAAATTTTAATCTTTTATTCTTCTATAGTTTAGATGGAGTTTCAAAAAATATTTGACATGTATGGCACAGGGAGTTTGATTGGTCTTGCCACCATGACATGTTAAATATACTATAAGGCTTTTAAGTGCTGAACCAGGGTGAAGGCAAGTTATACTCTGCTGAAATACTGTAAAAGGGCAGAAGCCCTAGTTTTGTTCCTTGTGTGCAGTAGTTGCAGACTCCAAGGAAATAGTACCCCCCAAAACTAATGTTGGCAAGCACCATTATTAATGACAGATGATTTGGAACATCAGACTGTTTGGGAATAAGTAGTGCAATTGACCATATACCACAAAGGAAGTTAGAAATCTTCCTGTTATCTATCAAATCTTCAAAGGTTGTTTTAAAGGCATCAAAAACATTAGCAGTGTAATATAATTATAAGATATATTAAAAGTGCAACTGCTGAACATCTTTATCCAATGAATGATAAGATGATTTGTTCTCTGGAGATTTTCAACTGTACCATATATGTGCTAGAATGATCATAATAAAGAAAATATTACCTGTGATGGCTTTCTCTGAGTTCACTGGGTCTGTGATTACTTGTTCCTCAGATAACTAAAATGGCTGCAAATAATTCTAGCATATACAAACAATGCTTACCCATATTTAATGTAGTGTAGAGTGGTAAATTAACACTTCCTTGAAGACAAGCTACATTCAGCCTGGAAAAAAAGTAGAGGCAATCTGATGGATCCTCTAATTGAAACTAGTACAGATAAGCCTGCACAGATTTAACCTTTGTTCTCCTACTACAAAGCTGTTCAATTACACAAGAAAAATGAAGCACAGTAAAACTTATGGCATCTATTCACACCACAGGAATCCAATTTAATTATTCCCACTAGGAGATATAAAGTATTTCCTAATGCAAATACTGGACTGTCTCAGAACATTATATCAAGGACCTGTAGTGTATTTTTCCCCCAAAGGGAGGAAGTAGGAAGTGTATTGTATTTTTCACTCAGATTAAGCACAATGTCTTTTAAAGATTCTGCTATGCAATGAAGAATCTCAAAGATTTCTATAAAGCCTTGACAGATTTTATAATATGATAGCATAAGAAATGATTAAAGGATAAAGAATGTTTTTTGTAAACATTTAGTACTAACCTAGTGTGGTAACTTCAACACTAATTTTTTAAGCACTAATTTTGTTTATGGACCAGCTATTAAAACCAGCATTACAGACACAGTCTCTAAGTAACCAAAATAGTTGGCAACCAATTCCAACAGCTGATATGTGGAAACAAATTGCTATAGTTTAGAAGATACTTGGTGATAAATTCCAAGTAGTTACTGGAAATCAGAATCAAGACCTTATTCTTAATTTCTAAACAAATTATCTTCATCCAGTGGCAGTTATTTCAATTTGAAAAAAGCAGCAATGTGAAGTGTATTTCTTAACTGTCCAATTAACAGCTCACAAGATTTTGGCACCACTGAATTCAAACCCAAGCCCTAGCCTAAACCTATTGCAGACATGAAGCCAAACTCAGCCTGTCCACCTCTAAAGTAGGCTTACATCCCTATTCCCTTTGCTCTAAAATATTCCCATCTTTGAACACGGTTTTGTCAACTCCTCACATGATTACTTCCATGCCTTCTTCCATGTTGCTTCCGATGCATGGTCAAAATTTCCTGAGCTCATCTGTGAGGCTCCTACCCTTTCCACTTTTAAATCTCCTTTGAAGACCCATTTGGGCTGTGCTGCTTGCCGACATGCAATTCATTGAAAGGTCTATCTGTCTGCCAGTCCTTGGACTGTGAGCGCCTCAGAGCAAGGACTGCACCTTCTTGCGTGTCTGGAAAGTGCCCAGCACAGAGTGGAATCTACCATAATCAAATGACTAAACAATAATAGATGTAGAATGGCCCAAAGATATGGGAATATCCCAGTGAATTTACATGTATTGGAATTTTTTTGGTTGATGTTACCAAAGACACGTAACACTATCTACTGCTCCTTGGAACTTCCCACCTGTGCTCTAGACTGGCAATATGGAGATCACCACAGAACTCAGCTGGAGAAAAGTTGTGTGTTTTTTACACTATATAATGGAGTTCTGGAAAGTACATGTATATTTTCTATGCTTTGCAATAAAAAATATGTACTGATACAGCCAAGGCCCTAATCCTGCAAGCTTTTCTATACATGAGGTTCTATGCACATGCATAGAGCCACACAGATTTCACTAGGGTTCAACATGGGACCAAGGGTCCTCCCATGTGGAGCAGCTTGCAGAATTGAGTCTCAAGCCCTGTATCTATCAGTTGCAGCAGTTACATTTATTTTATTCACGGGAATAATCAGACCTCTGCTATGACAAAAATATCTGAATATTTGTATGGAACAATAGTCTGCAATAAAAGAACAAAAAAAAGATCTTAAAGAAACATTGTCCAGTAGTTCAGGACCCCTTTTTTTTTGTAAGTATTAATGTATTTATTTTTAAGTTTTTACAAAGCTTATTTAAACTGATTTTTTTTTCAGTAAGAAAAAATGAAGATATAATTTATTTTGATATAAATATTCTCCCTGCAGTGCTTGCAGTTAAACATTGTCACTTGTAGTAGTGCATGGAAAACAGAAAGTGAAGTTGACTAGAAAAAGACTAGTTACAAATAAAGTATCGTATATACTCATTCATAAGCTGAATTTTTTTAGGAAAAAAGGGACGCACCAGAGATGGAGGTTGGCTTATGAACGAGTATAGAGAGGGAGAGGTGGGACACAGCCCCTCCCTGCCAACAGAGGGGGCAAGGAGAAGCAGCACAGCCAGTAGAGTCAGAAGGGAAAAGGCGGGGCCAGAGTCTCTCCGCTTCTGGCCAAACTAGTCTCTCCCCAGCCTCTGAAGCAGCTGCAGCTCCGCGGCTGGCAGGCTGCAGCCATGCTGCCTGGCCCCGCCTGCTGGAGCACGCTGCAGCCACGCCACCCAGCCTGCCAGAGCACCTCCGGCCAGGCCAGAGACATCCTCCCCTGGCCCACCCCAGCTAAGGTGGGAAGGGATGGGATGAGAAAAGTGTGGGGGTTCCGGTCTAGGCGTGGGGTTATGTGGAGGGTGGTCACAGGGGTTACTCCCCTGACCCCCAGCTTCTCCCCCAACAAAAAAAATAATTTCCCCACCAGTTGCTGTCCCGGCTCGTCAGGGTAAGCAGCTGGCGCGCTGGGACACTTTGTTTACTTAGGTTTACCTCCATGCCTGCAGACACTTGAGGTAAACAAACCATCTAGGCCTGCCAGTGGCTTACCCTGATGGCCCAGGAGACAGTTTGCCAACTCCTAAATTATAGGATCGGCTTATGAATGGGTCATAAAAAATTTCCTTTTTTACTTATTCATCTGGGGGGGGGCGGCTTATAAACGAACCATCTTATGATCGAGCATATATGGTAAGTCTATTTTCATTGTTCGATTTCTTTTCACCTTGGTCAAACAAAATAGCAAAGTTAAATTAGAGTCTTATTTCAGTATTAGCATTCTAAAGTGAAATTACACCTAAGGAAACTTTATTTTTAACATAAGACTTTTTAACTTGACTGTGTCTTTTTAAAGAAAACAAGATGGACAAATAAAAGGTAAGATGACAAACGTAATATGTTCACCAGTTTAACTTGTATACACAGACACAAACATATGTTTGCCACGCACACAAGTTAAAATTGTTACCGCATGCCAAGTAAACTTTTACAGATGTTCAGTAACTGAGTTCAAAAGCAATTTCATCATGTCTTCTTGGATCTGTTACCAGCCAAACATACAGAAACACAGACATGTCACAACATCCAGTGCTATGACCAGTTGGCGATTTTCAGATAAATGAGATACTCATGACTGCGCTGCTTGTTTTTATGTTAATATTCTCTCTTGCCACATCTCTTAAACTGCATACAGAGAGAAATATTTGAGACCATACTCTGAAATTATCTTGCAGTTAAACCTGATATATTCCAGCTAAACCATGTCCTATTTTAAAATGGCTTTTTTTTTTCTAACTTTCAAAGGGAATGTTTCAACATTACAGTACACCAGCAGAATCTCAATTAGAGAAAGTTTGGTCCACAATACACATGTGCTATATACATAAAATATATGTTTATATTACATATACACACACCATTTATATATGTATTATTATATTAAAAAAGTGTTTATACGCACATACACAACACACAGACAATATATATTCTATATTCTGTATTATTTATATACCTTACCACTAAAACACTTGTTCTGGTAATATCTTTAATAGTAGCATTTGTTTCTTGTAACACCAATAATGTGCTAGATATTATACAAACAGAAAAGAAGGCATACTCTCTGCCTCAATGACCGTGCACGTTTGTTGTTTTTTAAAGAGTAATATATTGTAATTGTACATTATAAATGCTAGAATCTTGTGGTCAAAGACACCATCATTTGAGAAGTTAAATTTATCATGCCCTGTTGACCACCTCACCCTTTTATCGAACTATACTGAAAGGAAGACAGGGGACACTTGATTGGTTTTAATCAGGCAGCAACTTTATTATTAGATGTCTGGACTACCCGGCAGATAAAAGTGTGCTGTGCAGGTAACTATGTTCATTCAATATCTACCCAGTCATAGGTGCTTGCACCCCAAAGTTTGAAGTGGTTTTCATTATATGCAGTGTTTACAGTTTGGTTCAATAGCTCTCAGCACTCCCACTATAAAAACTGTCCCAATACCCCTGTACGTGGGGGAGTTTCTGCCGGCACCCATCCTTTTCTGTCTAGGTTCCCCAGCCAACCCATTGCTTTGACCATACCATCCACCTCTCAAACCAGGTTAAGGAGGCTAGTGTGATGCCCACAGCAGGTCCTGTCAAACCTAGTATTTTGCCATTTCAAGAGGAGAGAGGGCAGGTGCTATTCCACCTGGCCCGGGGAAAAGGGGCTTCTCCAGCTTTGCTTGCCTCAATTGAACTCCCCAGCCCTTCCAGGCCCCAGAGATGAGTCAACGTCACCATGCTGCAAAACATCTGTTAGTCTATAAGGTGCCACAGGATTCTTTGCTGCTTCTACAGAACCAGACTAACACGGCTACCCCTCTGATACTTAACGTCACCACGCTGACCCACTCCCTATTTTGCATCAGCCTCGCTTCCCCAACTGGCTGTAAGGTGCTATTCCCTCTCCCGCAGCAAGCCGGACAATGCATTCCACCCTGCTTAAAGGTGCAGTACAGTCATTCTCTGCCCACTAATCAATCTCCCCTAAAGCCACTTCTAACATTCTAGACATTTCAACAGCTTCAGACAGTCAATGTTAACAAACGCACACACGCATACGTACACACAGCAACCCTACCAGGAAATGATTCCTTCTTTTCCTCCATTGTGGAATTCCCATCCTCCGCTCATCCCCAAACATCCATCCTTTATTTCAAATTACACTTCTCTAAGGCCTAGGACAGACAATATTCAGTCCTGGAAGGAACACTGACGGGTTTAAATTATAATATTTCACAGCCCATCAGGGCTGGAAACAGAAGCTTTTTAACATTAGTGACCTTCAAATCCTTCCATGAGTTTTTCCAATGTTTCAGACTTTTTTTTTTTTTTTTTTTTAAAGTGAGTGCATTATTTATGGAAAAGCTATTTTAGGAAATTTTAAAAAAAAATTTTAAATTGAGGCCTGTATAGATTAAATCATTCTATTACAGGAGTTTAGCTTTAATGGGACAGCAAGAGACAGAGAGATGAGAAATGATATCAATACAAATGAGAACTGCTTTAGAAAGTTTTACTAAACTATTTTTTCCCATGAAAAAATGCACTCTGGTATAGTGCAGTATAAAGGTTTTATGTACATTTTCTTGGGATGATCTGCATGACCCATTCATTGCTTCACCACTGAGTAACTTGGGCATCCCAAGCTGATATCAATAAAATTTTTATACCACACCATTATGCATTTCTACTCTCTCTAAACATAAAATATGTTTGTAAAACAAAAAACAGATATATTGAAATATAAAAAATGAAATAGTAATAGCATTGCTATTACATGAAAAGCAGGTGCATGAGAATTTCACAAAGCAAACAAAAGATCAAAAACACCCAGGAAGGCATTCCTGTAGGGTTGCAAAATATTTACATGCTAAATAGCTTAATCATCATCTTTACATGGAGCAATGAATATATTTCTTGATTTAGATTTATAAAAGGCATATTCTTATATGCTCTGGGTGAAATTCTGACCCCAATGAAGTCAATGGAAGTTATTGACTTAATGGGGTCAAGATTTCTCCTTCTGTCTCAGGGTACATTTACAAAAGTATCATTTTTAACATTCTGTGCACAATTTTATATATATATTTGGACACTTTCCAAATTTACAACTACAATATGTATGACAGACAATAACCTCAGTCAGTATCAGAAACATCTTGAAAAGCTTTCCCCAGTTTTCCCCAGACCCACAACCCATTCCACAAATCACCAGACTCTAAAAGACACAGATGTGCTTTCACAGTGACTAGAAGATTAACAAGCTTGGGCATGAAAGAGGACCAAAGTCAAAGGCCCACCACTGGAAACACCCTGCCACATTATACCTCCAATGGCAATTTCAAAATTGTAATATAGAATAGGTTATCTGATCTCATCTTCTGCAGCAGTGCTCAGAAACAGACACTCTCTCATGCATCAAGGCCCAAACCACACATGGATCTGCAGATCAACATTTCTAAGGGTGCTACTCATATGCAAACAGGACAGTTACTATTGTTACACATATATCCTGATCTTGATACTGCTCAAGAGAAGCTTCAAGAGAAGCTCCGTGCATAACACATTTCAGTAATCCAGTATGGAAGTTAAGAAGCATGGATGACAGCCTCATGAGAGAAAAATATGTGGATGTAAAAAGCACTCATTGACCACTATGTAGGACACATAGGGATTCAAAAATACTCCGGCATTTTGAACCACTTTAATGAAGGTGTGAGCCTGGCAATGTGCTGAGCACGTTAATAAAGAATTCATAAAATAAGTAATCAAATAGACAAACACGTATCAAATAATGACTACTAATAGTTGTACTTATTTACAGCGCTTCTTGGATCTACTATTAGTTGCAGCAGGAACATCTAGTAATGCTAGGAGCAGCCACCATTTCACCATCCTTGGCTCACTTTCAGGTTGCTTCTCTCAACCAACCAGCATATTTCTATCTCTTGTATGGAGTACACCTCAGTCAGAATGCTCTCATCGAAGCCATTATCTCTGCCAGGCACTGGGAAAGCCAAGACACCACACTGTCTGGGTTAGATAAAAGGAGATTAAGAGCAGCATGTCATCCGTGTATTAATGACACAACAGCTCAAAGTCCCTCAACTACCTCTCACAGTATCTTCACTGAAAATACACAATACCTGCACCCAGACTACAGCAAAAATCATTTCAAATGCCACACAGATTCCAAATTCTCAGGTTTTGGATTGTAAGCAGAGTACAGGAACAATACAAACGTGGTGAATGACAGCACAAATATTATTATATGGCTCAGTCATCTGAACTATTTTACAATATGTATTCTTCTCACTTCATTGGCTCCACAGATTTCTCTCATCACTGTTTAGTCCCCTTCAAAAGAAAGGTGTAAGCATGCCACTGTCAAAACAACATAACATTTATACTTAGACAAAACAGTATATCTGCTCTATTTGAATATGTTCATAAGATAATTGTCTATCCCTCTCAAATCTTTAGCAAGGTTCTTCTTACCTATCACATCTTTGTGACAATACTGATACAAGTTCCACTGTTAGATAAACTCTCCTAATGATGTGTTTTGCTTTCCAACGTTTTTCTTTTGCTATTTCCCAATCATTTTATTTTGTTTCATTCTTGCATTCTGAAACAGATGCAATGGAACTGGGAATTTTATCAGGCATAATATTTCTGCACAGCAGCTATAAACAGGTTTTTATTGCATCAAAATGTTTTCCTCCATGTTTTCCTGTGTTATAAGAAGTGATAAATCCATTTATTTCCACTTTAAAAATGAAACAAATAAAAATTCAGTTCTAGTTTTTAGTTATTTAAAAAAAAAAGTTCTAGTCTGACATTCTGGATCTATCCCTGGATCTGGCATATCCTGGATCAGTTCCCCAGCCCTTGTCTCCTGATTAGTTTCTGGGTAGTGGTAGCTTCTGGCAAGAGCTTTTCCCCCTGGAGACCTTCCAATTATTTGTGGCTCCAGATCCTCTCTTCTGCGGACAGCTCAGATATCTCTGGGATAACTTGCCGCCTTTAGATCTCTAGACCTTTTTACTTTGATTCTTGTGTCAAAATCCTACAGTTATGAGTTCTCTCACAACTCTTCCCTTTTCTATGCTATTCTGGCTTCTGAGCTCTGTCTGGCATCAAATTTAGTGATAACTCCTTTCCAACAATCATCAATCTGGTGTGCAAATCTCAGCACTGAAGCTCTCTTCCATCTAACCCTTGATTGAGCAGAAGTACTCCAACCAAGATCTTTTGTAGGCTCTAGCTTTAAAAAAATGCTACAGGGGTGAGCATCAGTGCATTCACTTTTATCTGGTGGACAGATTCCTCAGATGTCAGTCTGTCTGCCTGAAGTAGGCTCTCTGATATGGATAGAGCCATATCTGTTCACTTTTCCTGCAAGGCTTCTAAACCTTGGAAATGTAATGCAGAAAACCTTCCATCTTAAAAAGAGTGGATTTACCCTGGTATGCAAGTATCTAAAAATGGCACCTCTGTACTTAAAAAATATGGACTTGGTGTGTATTCTGCATCTCTGCTGACCTCAGTGACAATTTATACTCCTGTTATCAGTTCACGAGGCAGGTACAAAACAGTGAACTGGATTCTATTCAATCCCAAATGTCACCTACAGACTTGCTGACTGAATCCCAATTTCAGAGCCTTATTCTGCCTTCAGTTACACCTGTGTAACCACTATGAAGAGGTGAAACAGAGGGGAGTATTTGCTTTACTGAAACTTAATTACTGATGCAAAGAGTCCTGTGGCACCTTATAGACTAATAGATGTATTGGAGCATGAGCTTTCGTGGGTGAATACATGCATCCGACGAAGTGGGTATTCACCCACGAAAGCTCATGCTCCAATACGTCTCTTAGTATATAAGGTGCCACAGGACTCTTTGCTGCTTTTACAGATCCAGACTAACACAGCTACCCCTCTGAATCTTAATTATTGATGATGATGCATGAGCAAGAGGAACACACACCGTTTCACTTGTATGTATTTTATTTATTGTAAGTTTGGAATATTTGATCTAGAATCATAATTAATCTAGAATCACTAAGATAAAATAAATATCGCAGGTTTTACAGACTCCTCAGAGTGTAACAGCACTTTAAATACTGACCTTCCTCCCACTTAGAACAACAGAATTCCACTTGTTCTGGACCAGCAAACTTCTGGTAGCTCCTGTTTCATTGGTAGGTATATCCTATATTTAACCATAAGCTCAATAAGAGCTGCTAAATGGAGATAATGTTTACTTACAAAGTTCTTCTCTTTGTAACCATTTAAGGCTCTGATTCAGCAAGGAACTGAACCACACACCTAACAGTAAGTAGGGTTGGCAAGTGTCTACTTTTCTACTGGAAAGTCTGGTCAGAAAGAGGACTTAGACAAAATAAATTAAATTAATGGGGATATCCTATCTCCTAGAACTGGAAGGGACCCTGAAAGGTCATTGAGTCCAGCCCCTTGCCTTCACTAGCAGAAGCAAGTACTGATTTTGCCCTGATCCCTAAGTGGCCCCCTCAAGGACTGAACTCACAGCTCTGGGTTTAGCAGGCCAATTCTCAAACCACTGAGCTATCCCTCCCTCTCGGCTTGATAGTGTCCAGTCAGATCTACTGACTGATCACAGAAAGTCCGGTTACTGCTGGTGAGGGAGGCAACAGGTCATCACCCATACCAGCCCCTGCTCAGCTGGGGCCACCTCCTCCCTGCGTTGGGCAGCTGCAGGCAAGTCCCTCCTGACCCAGGTGTGGAGGGGTGGAGAGGGGGAAAGTAGCAAGCAACGGGGAAAGGGAGGAAGAGGAGCAAATGGGGGCAGGTCCTCAGGAGGACTAGGCAACTCAGGGGCAGGGCCTCAGTGGGAAGAGGCACAGCAGGGCAGGTTTAGTGCTGCTGTGGTTCTCAAAGCCAGTCCGCTGCTTGTTCAGGGAAAGCCCCTGGCGGGTCGGGCCGGTTTGTTCACCTGCCGCGTCCGCAGGTTTGGCCGATCATGGCTCCCACTGGCAGCGGTTCACCACTCCAGGCCAATGGGGGCTGCGGGAAGGGCGCAGCACAGCCCTCGGCCCATGCTGCTTCCCGCAGCCCCCGTTGTACTGCTGGAATGTAGTTTTTTTTTTAAAAAATATTACCAAGTTGGCAACCCTAACACTAAATTCAAAAAGGACTATGCACACTAAGTGTGTGAATATTCCTATCGATCTTAATGTTAGGAATGTGTTTAAGTATCTTGCTGAACTGTGGCCTAAGTTCCATTTGTTAATTAATTTAAATATTGATCCTTTTAAATTCTGGTTGAGACTGTCAAAACCATCTAGAGGATTTAGACAGAAATCCATTACATTCCCCTACCCAGCTCTGAAACTCTTTTAGTTTGGATCCAACATACAACACCACAGTTCATATCCTGCCTTTTCAGACTACATTCTTTATCACCTACCCCTCTTGTTAAAAAATCTTTTAAAGGTTTCAGAGTAAACTCATCTTTAATTAATGGATTATTTCTTTAATCTTCAAATCTGCTGTGTCCTGCAAAGATGCTTATTGGTAGATATAGAATGGGATTTTGGAGTATGAAGGTTATTTTCATATCAAAGATCACTGATATATCAGTCACTTTGTAGGCCACTATGTTGGGAAATATCTGCAAAATGTGTGACAGCTCATAACAATGACCCACCCTGCCACAGTCACTAAGATAATGAAGACTGCATTCTACCAAAATGCCACAGATAAGATTTAATGAACTAGGACTTCATACTGGCCAACCAAGGTGAAATCATGGATAATGCAGAATTAACCCTTTCCAAGAAAATAAAGCAATAAGAAAGCAGTTTAAGAAACAAAACCTTAAACTGATGACTTTCAGATGCTTGAACAGTCCTGAATAAAATAATGATTTACCTGTACTAACTACCCCTCTCCTTTCACTGTTACCAACCTTTCTAGAGATACTGCTGTTAAATCAGGAACATGTGATTTTTCCTCTCTCCACTTTTTGAGGGAGGGCAACATTGCTAGAACACCTTATTTCAACCAGGATAGAACATACAGGCTTAGAAAGAGCCTAGGGATGTTTGCTTTCCTGCCCATTTCTACAGAGGAAGTGACTGAACCACATAAATTGCAACAGTACCCTTACTGGACTTAGGGTTGCAAATTTTCGTTGGATGTATTCTTGGAGATTTCCTCACATGACATAATCTTTAATTAAAGATTAATCTTTAATTCCTGGAGACTCCAGGCCAATCCCGGAGGCTTGGCAACCTTATTGCTGGTCAATTCACAGAGAAGCAAAAGGTAATCGTGTCACTGTAGGGAAGTATGGAATTGAAACATATCTGAACAAATATATATGTTTGAGAAAGCATTTGACTTGCTACAAACAGGCCTGACATTTTGGATGAAAGTTCTTTTTCTTCGTATAAAGCACACAGTGAATCAGAGGGTGAAAATAGGGATCTCAGCCCTAGTGAATTATTTCAATGATTTAAAAATCATTTTTAGAATGACGAATCATAAAGGAGGAGGTAAGCAGTGTAAGTGATACTGACTGAAGGAATTAACCCTTCAAGCTCTGCAGTCTGAGTTTAAATCCTGTTAAGTCTCAAGTTTAATTAATTTGTTAGTCTGCATCTGGATATTGATTTAACATTGCTGGCAAATCCTGCTTAGGAAAGGCCAATACTACAATAGGTAAGTTTCTTCAAGTCAGAACTGAGACACAATGGAATGCGAGTATAGTTAAGTTTGAGTAGTATTTGCCAGCACTGTGTCTGACTTGAGCCAGTACTGTAAATCCTTCGCTTTCATACGTGCTAAAATAAGTTCAACTCACAAATGCTAATAAGTAAATTAAAAAAGGCGAATCTGATTAATTGATGAGGCTTTCAGTCAGAAACAATCCAATCACACTATAACTCCTAAAAATATTTGCAGCCTTGTCAACAGTTTTCCTTTAAATATGTATTGCTGGATCCAAGTAAATGCTCATTTCAAACATTGCATTTGGCAGGGAAATGCTACTTTTCAACCAAACATTGAGACTTGTGCCAACATTTCTTTACTAGTTTCAGTAACTCACAGTTGTATTCTTAAAAAGATTGTTAAATACATTACAAGACTTGTCATTCACCGCAATGGTATCAAACCAGAAGGCAAAGAGGCTTTCATCATATAACAACTATTAAGTGTCAGCTTTCTTTACTGTATATTAGTGAATAAAATGGGATATCCATGTGTTATACAAGTATAATTGGCTGAGGTGAACAATTTGATTGCCTTCCAGTCATGTGGTTTTCATAGCCACACAAATCAGTGCTCATTTTCCTGAGTGATTAGATGTTAAATAATAGAACGTGTGTTTTAGGATTGTCATTTTAAAATAATTAAACCCCGTTAAGGTCAACAACCACTCCTAGGGAAGCCAAAGGTGAGTGCGCTACAAGGATCTTCACACTGTTTAAAAAACAAGGACAAAACACCATGCAGGCAATTGCATATGATGTAGAAATCATTCTTTAAAATGCATTGTAAAAGTAAGATTTTTCTATGACTAGTTTCATAATTCAGCATTTATGTTACACATAACACTCTCAGGTCTATGTGGGACAAATGGAAATTTGGATTCAAAAGTGTAATACATATGGTCTTAATTGCCTTTTGCACAGTCCAGTGTAAAGAAAATTATTCCAAATGCCAGCTTGCAAACTGGATTTTCATGTGAAACTTTCAATAAAAATAATGAAAAAAAAGCAGCGGCAGATGTGGCTGTAGCTATTAACTTGCTTGGGACCCCCCTCCCCAATCTACCCATTTCCAGCCAACTGCCATCTACCACTCTCAAACTAGCCTTGTTTTCATTTTGGGGCACTGGCGAGGCTTTCCTCACAAAACATGTTGCCACAGAGAAGCTGAAATGCATAGGGCAATGCCAGCTACTTACGTTTTTAATTAATGCCTGAAATACTGTCGCCCTCCAACCCCCTTCTTTTGGTAGGATGGATTTGGTTTCAACTGTAATTTTTGTACAAGGCAAAGATTCAGTATATCAAACCTATTGCAGAGACCGCATAGTTGGCTGCTTTTACACTAATCAAAACAGCCATTAAGCTTCTATGTAATGAAAACAAGATTTTTCTAATTTGATTCCTGTGACTTGGCTACAGTAGTGCAGACTGTGAGGCAAAGTAATCTTCTATTTAAAGAAGTCACATCCAATCATATGGTACAATTTTAATGGTCTCAAGGCAAGAACTATTCCTTCCACCAGCAAATCCACTTGAGTACCAGCTGTTACCCTATCCTACATTCCCAATTACCTCTGGGTGTCATCTAGGGTGACCAGATAGTAAGTGTGAAAAATCAGGACAGAGGGTGGGGGATAATAGGAGCCCATATAAGAAAAGCCCCACATATCGGGACATCTTGTCACCCTAATGTCACCACTTGAGTTCTCTAACAGGATCATTCCTCTGTGTGCACGTGTGTCCTGCAGTACTGTAATCAAGTCACTCTAAACAAATTAGCAGGTGAGGAACAGTTTTATTTATTTTATTTTTTTTGGCTGTTACCTGCTTTCCACCAGTGCTGATTATGACATTCTAGGTAGCATTTTTTAAAAGATATGGGCAGATGACAACTGTATAGAGGAACACAATAGCATGGAAATGAAATAGGAAAGGGGGGAAATGAAATATCAGCATAGCCTGTTCATCCCAGATGGGTGGTTTTAGTCTCATTGCTCTAAGCCAGAGGTCAGCAACCTTTCAGAAGTGATGTGCCGAGTCTTCATTTATTCACTCTAATTTAAGGTTTCGCGTGCCAGTAATACATTTTAACGTTTTTAGAAGGTCTCTTTATATATGTCTATAATATATAACAAAACTATCATTGTATCTAAAGTAAATAAGGTTTTTTTAAATGTTTAAGAAGTTTCATTTAAAATTAAATAAAAATGCAGAGATGCCCAGATCGGTGGCCAGGACTCAGGCAGTGTGAGTGCCACTGAAAATCAGCTTGCGTGCCACCTTTGGCACGTGTGTCATAGGTTGCCTACCCCTGCTCTAAGCACTGTGTCTGAATACTGTATTGGCTGCTACAAGCATGACCCTGTAACTACTTAGTACAGATAAGCAGAGACTGACATGTGCCTGTGTCATAGGTTTCACCCCCACTTAGAGCTGTTGGGTTCCAAAATGGGGACCTGCATGGACTTCTCTAAACTAAAATCCTAGTTTAGCTCTGGTAAAAGCTGCCACCACCCAATAATGTACATGTATTGGGACACAGTCCTCCCCCAAAATCCTTAGGGATCCCAAGAGCCCCAAATCCATGGAGTTCTTACACCTAGGAGAAGTAAACCATTCTCCCCTGCTTCCTCCCCCGTCCCTTCTCCTAGGAGAGATACTGGGATTCAACTACAGAGGGATGCCTTCCTCCTCCCTCCTCCCCTTTCCCTGAGAATTCACCCAAGGAAAGATCAACCAAGTCCTTAACAGAAAAGATTTATTAAAGAATAAAAAAAAGTAAACTCTCTGTAATACCAAGATGGAACAATACACAGGGTCTAAACTTATCAATCTCTGGAGAGAATTCCCCCTCCCTTCTTTCTCAGTAAAAGCAATAACAGTACAGAATTAAAGAAATTCTATAGCAAAACACAGAATTGCAAATACAGAAATAAAAGTATAAGAATACTAGTTCCTTGCTAATACTAACTAGCTTGAATAGAAGAATTTATTGCAGAAACCTGGGAGGACTTGATTAAGATGTCTGGACTCCCTTAACTCCCAAGAGAGACTCCCTAACACAAAGGATACAGGGGAAAAAAAACTTCCCTCCACAGGGATTTTAAATTATCTTTTCCCTGATTGGTCCTCTGGTCAGGTGTTCACAGGTACTGCTTGTTAACCCTTTACTGTTTATGACAGCCTGACTTCCACAGTTTCTCCTCCGAGGCTTCATCCTCTTTCTGCCTATAAAAGTCACAGCTCTAGTTGAATGGACTTTTCCTTTTCTACAACAGTGGATTTTGCACATTCAGTAAGCATCCTAGATAGAGGATCTGCTCTAGCTACACTAAAAAAATATGGATGCTCTGCTACCATATTTGGAACCCTCAAAAAAAAAAACAACAGGAAAAAAATTACAGACTAGAAAGAGGTAATTCAGTGAAGAAGTACTATCTATGGCTAAAGGTTAGGTGAGAAGTTGCAAAGAGAAATTTTAGTTAAGTAAGAATACAGAAGAACTAACTAGTATTTAAAAAAAAAGATAGCGAGAAAGATTAAAAAGATGCCACAACTTTCCCAGTGTTATTTGTAGCGTTTGTGTAGCTGTCTTAGTCCCAGGATTTTAGAAAGATAAACTTGTCTCTGTAATACATTCCCCAACACATACACATGTATTTGGAAAAACACAAATAAAAAATTGGGCCTGCCAGAATGGTATCTTGAAAGTCCCTTGTGTGCTGCTCTTTATGCAAGCATTAAAAAAAAAAAAAAAGAAAGAAATGGAAAGTATCCAGAGTTAATTTCATAGCTGATCTATTTTAATTGGGTGGATACAAATTGATGACGTTTAAAAAAACAAACAAACAGGTTTAAAAAAAAAAGTGGTTATTTTTATATAATCCTTTTTAAAATTAAAATTGAATTGACAACCAATGTTAAGGCCTAAACTTATTCTAATATTAAAATCATTTAAATTTCTTAAAATAATAATAAGCAGTACATGTTTGCTGCTAAATTCTTAAGAAAGGCAAACCATTGAACTGGTGGGAGACATGCAATACTGCCAACTCTCACAATTTTATCATAGCTCTACCGATTTTGGGGTGTCTCATGAAAACATAATGAAAGGCCCCAACTCGCAATTTTCCCCTTATTTAAAATGGCCACCATCTTCTATTATTCATAATAGGGCTGAACCCAGGAAGATGTTCTCTGTTTCCTTACAGTTTGTCTGCATGTGTAAATGGGGCTGCCCTTAATAATAAAGATGGCTGCCACCTCCCATTGTTTTAACTGAGATTGAAGCCACGTCCACAGGCAAAATTGATGTCACTCTAATGTTCAGGGGGCTAGACAGGAGACAGGGACTGTGAAAACCAGAAGAGACACTGATCACTGATAGGTGGATGGGAGAAAGTTGATATAGAGCGGGAGGCAGATTTAGATATTCCAAAGGCCTGGGACGCAGTGATTGTGGGGGACAGGATGGAGGGGGTATGGAACAGCAGGAGGCAGAGGAGGAGTGTGGGGAGTGCTGCCCAGTCTCAGATAGATAAATTGGGGTAAGGCAGAGGTCAGGGAAGTGTTGCTTCTTGCAAAAGGCTAAAACAATCCTTTTTTTTTGTAATTGGGATTATCGTTTATATGAATGATTGGTATACATTTAAAGTTCTTTAGAGTATACATCAGTAATTCTTCAACCCTAAAAAATAATATACATTCTGTCTGTGTTTGTGAATCATGATGCATTAATTAGGTCACTTGTTTTCAAACTATTTTCCATTCAGCCCTTTTAAAAATTCAAAATAAGCAAAGTAGGAGGGGAGAGAGTCAAGAGAACAATAGGAAATGGATGTCAATTTCCCTATTTTGGGAGAGAGGGAAGGGTAAGTGGAGTCTACATCTGAGCAGGGAAAGGCATGCATTTCTGTGGGTATTAAAAGTTGATTTTTCAACCTGAAATTTTCACACACACATTGGTAATAGAAGGGAATTAAAAACTCAGACTAAAAATGTGTTTTGATAGCTTTTTACATCTCATACTTGGGTGCAGGAGGGGAGAGAGTCTGTCTCATGATTTCTGTTCTCTTGAGGGGACTCTAATTCATTATTTTTGATGACTTGGGGTTGGCATACTAGTCACTGGCGAAGAACCTGGAACCAGTTTGCTGAAGCGTCAAACTAGCTTTTGACAGCAGTAACCTCTTCCATAGATGCAGAGAGAATACGTTCCTTATATAGGTTTATTCAACTAGTTCAGTCCAATGACTATTTCATTCCAAGTTAAAAAAATTTTTTTTTTAAAAGGGAGCTGAAAACGCAGGAATGCTTATTTTTCTCTTCCAATCTGCGAATAAAAACTAGGTATGAGAGGATGAGATCTACTTGTTCTAAAATGCTGAAGGAAATGGCGACCAGAAACAATCAGTTCAATTCACTCACTTTTCACTAACTTAAGAGTTCACTAATTTTTCCTTTATTTCACAAATAAGTTAGTTTTAATGCAAAACATGTTTTATAAACTTTTTTCTTCTATATTCTGCACATTTAAGATAATTTCATTTAACTACTATTACTACTGATAAAATTTAAAATGCAAGTTTTGCATATTTGAATTGATTATAATTTCCATCAAAATACAGCTTAACAAAATCACAAAAAAAAATTAATCAGAATCTAGTAAAAGATAAGAGACTAAGGAGAAAGATTATTATAGGATAAATGCACAGAATGCAACTAAACCCCCAGTTCTGCAATTGACTGCATACCGGCTGTCAGACAACAATGTCTATGTGAGGCCCTGCTGCTAGCAAATTTGTTACTTGTATTTACAGTGCTATTACTGATGTCACTGATAAAAAAAAATGAACCACAAAAAGTGCAGCACTAAAGATTATTCCAGTGCATCAATACAAAATGTATCAATACATGTTTATTTTTTTAATTATGATCTTTATTAAACTCCAGAGAATGATCAAAAATGAACAAATATTGGGGATGTAATTTAGAGAATGCCAACTTAATACATGTATTATAAAACTGTACAATACCACAAAAATTCTGGTGACATATATAAGAAATAATGACAACTACTGAAACAAAATGAATATTCTCAACTGTATCCAAAGATGATTCTCTCTCCCTGCTGAAGATGAAGATTCCTTCTGACAAATTGAATATTTTTTCCATGTCTGTCAAGTATCAGAGGGGTAGTTGTGTTAGTCTGGATCTGTAAAAAGCAACAAAGAGTCCTGTGGCATCTTATAGACTAACAGACGTATTGGAATACAAGCTGTCAGAAACAGTATCTCTGATGATGCCACAGCATAACTGGTTGCTGAGCTCCGTGACTTTATCCTGACGCACAATTATTTCAAATTTGGTGACAATACATACCTCCAGACCAGTGGCACCACTATGGGCACCCGCATGGCCCCACAATATGCCAACATTTTTATGGCTGACCTGGAACAACGCTTCCTCAGCTCTCATCCACTCACTCCCCTTCTCTACCTACGCTACATTGATGACATCATGATCTGGACCCATGGGAAGGAGACTCTGGAAGAATTCCACCACAATTTCAAAAGCTTCCACCCCACCATCATCCTCAGCCTGGACCAATCTACATGGGAGGTCCACTTCCTAGACACCACGGTACAAATAAGTGATGGTCACGTTAACACCACCCTATACCGAAAACCTACAACCAAGTGCTGAGGTACAACCGCATTTGCTCCAACCCCTCAGACAGAGAGCAACACCTACAAGATCTTCACCAAGCATTCTCAAAACTACGAAACCGACACAAGGAAATAAGGAAACAAGTCAACAGATCCAGACGTGTACCCAGAAGCCTTCTGCTGCAAGATAAGTCCAAGAAAGAAACCAACAGAACTCCACTGGCCATCACCTACAGTCCTCAGCTAAAACCTCTCCAACGCATCATCAGTGATCTACAACGCATCCTGGACAATGACCCCTTGCTTTCACAGGCCTTGGGAGGCAGGCCAGTCCTCGCCCACAGACAACACGCCAATCTTAAGCATATTCTCACCAGCAACCACACACCACACCATAGTAACTCTAACTCAGGAACCAATCCATGCAACAAACCTCGATGCCACGTCTGCCCACATATCTACACCAGCGACACCATCACAGGACCTAACCAGATCAGCCACAACATCACTGGTTCATTCACCTGAACATCCACCAATGTAATATACGCCATCTTGTGCCAGCAATGCCCCTCTGCTATGTACATTGGCCAAACTGGACAGTCCCTACGTAAAAGGATAAATGGACACAAGTCAGTTATTAGGAATGGCAATATACAAAAACCTGTAGGATAGCACTTCAATCTCCCTGGACACACAATAGCAGATTTAAAGGTAGCCATCCTGCAGCAAAAAAACTTCAGGACCAGACTTTGAAGAGAAAGTGCTGAGCTTCAGTTCATTTGCCAATTTGTCACCATCAGCTCAGGATTAAACAAAGACTGTGAATGGCTAGCCAACTACAAAAGCAGTTTCTCCTCCCTTGGAGTTCACACCTCAACTGCTAGAAGAGGGCCTCATCCTCCCTGATTGAACCAACCTCGTTATCTCTAGACTGATTCTTGCCTGCATATTTATACTTGTCTCTTGAAATTTCCACTACATGCATCTGACAAAGTGCGTATTCACCACGAAAGTTTATGCTCCAATACGTCTGTTAGTTTATAAGGTGCCACAGGACTCTGTCACTTCTCCATGTATGAAATTTTATATATCACAAGGCAATGGAAATCAGAAAATGTCCCAAAAGGTACATGAACGGATTCCAGTTTCAAAGTGAAGATTCACCAATGACAGATTGAAAAACAATACCAAGACTTTTTTTTTCATCCTTGATTACATACAATAGTATAAAATAGACTCTTCCATTGCTAATACTCCCTATGTCTCTGATCCTGCAATAGGAACCACGATACCAGACGTCTTTGTGCCCATGCAGAGGACTGTTGATACTGAAGGAGCTCTATGAATGGAGAGGGGTCCACCCACATAGATTGTGAGTATGTTTGTAGAATTGAACTCACACTAGATGTAGCAAGAATCTCTCCAAAGTCCTTGCATGCTCATTTGGGGAAAGACACAATTAAAATCCACAGATAGATTTTGAAGAACGAAGTTGAGGCTCAAAAAAAAAAGATTAAGAAGCTGATTTTTTGCCTTCCCCTTGTAACCCAGGGCAGCAGGAACATTTAAAGGGGCTGCAACACCTTCTTCTGCCGCACAGACCAAGGCCCACCTCATTCCGTTGTGGCAAGCACATTGGGATACTGGTGGACTCACTAACCACACTCACTGGAGTCCTCTGTACATTACTGTGGTCTACTTGCCATGTGTGAAATTATGTCCTACAGCTCATAGGGAGGAAATTTCTAGCATTGATGAAGAATTAAGATTAGTCTCTCTCTGTCTATGTAGTCAGAAGGATTTTTATTTATTGGTATAAAAGCAGTTGATGAGACCATTTCTTGCTGAATGGAACCCTTGAGATAACAAAATGAACATTTTGCTTTAACTTCAGTTTACATTCAACTTACTTTCCCACAAATTGTTGGCAGTTAATTACTGGAGGTGTACAATGTTGATTTGTTTTTCAGTTCTCTTTACAAAACAAAGTTAATAAAGTTTCATTAGGAAAAAAAATAAGGAAAAAATCACCAAAGTTAAAAAAGTCTGCATACACTTGAGACACAACAACAACAAAAAACACCACCGCACCACTCTGTTTTAAAAACAGTGGAATTTACTATGAAATAAAGTTTTTACAAAGGCAGGTTTGTCACTGGGGGGATTTCAATGGCAGCAAAAGCAGTCTTTGCTAAATGTCTTCTAAGTTTGTACATTAAAAAGATGTCGTTCAGAGCATTCATTTGTACCATTTTTGCAAAAAAATTTCATACACAAAATAGTTGTACCACTATTCCAAAATGATCCCCCCTGCTTTAATACAAGAAAATTGAAAATTTAAAGAAAAATAGGTTTTCATAAGGAGATTTTGCTCTGCTGTAACAATTCTGACTGGAATAAAGAAGTGTGAAGAAAGAATGCAAATCATAGCACACATATTTATAAATATAAATTCTAAGACATTGGCTGCCTCTTTGAGGCCTGGTCTACACTGGGGGGGGGTCGAACTAAGGTACGCAGTCGAACTACCTTAGTTCGAACTACTTACCCATCCTCATGGCGCGGGATCGACGTCCACGGCTCCCCCGTCGACTCCGCCACCGCCGTTCGCGGTGGTGGAGTTCCGGAGTCGACGGAAGCGCGTTTGGAGTTCGATATATCGCGTCTAGATGAGACACGATATATCGAACTCCGAGAAGTTGATTGCTACCCATTAGTATGGACGTACCCTGAGATATAATACAATTTAACAAAACTTGAACAGCACATTTCTACTATAGCCACCCTTTTGCTGTGAACATTTAAGTTTATAATGAAAGTTCACTGCATCTCAACTGGCCATACTGTATGACTGAGAGAACTTACTCAGTAAGGTTATCAAGGAAATAAAAAGAGTCCACATGTTGAATTCACATAAAAGGTAAAATGATTAAGTTAGTAGCTTCTAATAATTTAAAATTTAAGTTTGCGTGTGTACTAATTACAAAATACTATTTTCAATTTTGTGTTTTACAGCATTGACAAGCACTTTTGAGAATTGTGTTAAAAGTGATCCATCCAATATCTAATGATTGCTCTTACAACTATAATTAGGATGGATAGGGCTTTTCACAGCAAGTCTCAGTAAATCTTCTGCTTTAAAGAAGTCTCCATACTCATAATTACATAGTTTGTGCATCTAGGGCTCAGATATGCATCAAAAAGTCAGTTCAATGGTACTCTTTCTCCAAAGACAAAATTTTGATAAATATCAGGCAGTGGAAAATGGAAGCCCACATCACCAAAACATAATCTGCAAAAACAAACATATGATTCTAAATTTGAATCCTGGACTCTGAAGCTAACTTAACTGGGAAGAGCGCTAAACATGATTTTTCACAAATTGTGTGGTCTTGAAAATAAAATTGATAGCATTGCCTCCCAAATGCTCTACTAGAAGACAATCTAAGTGATATGCGTACTCCGTTCTTTTTCCCGTCTGAATGAACTTTGAATTCTCTTTTCCCAACCCTTGGATTAGAAAAGTAAATTCTCAAAGATATAGGACCTTATTCACTTTGTCATTTCTATTTCACTTATGACCAAATGTACCTATGTGGTAATTTAACATAGGTTTTTCACAATTAGTTATAATATCTTCAAAGATTGTCTGGAGAGAGACTGGATAAACCTAATAATTATGTTGTCAACTACATATTTTCAGTCATTTTGAATTTATAAGTAGAACTAATCTAATTAATATGCTTCAGCATACCTTAAATTGTTGCTCACATAGGCTTTTTCAAAGTAGCATTACTAATGACTAACATATTGTTAAAAGGATGCTCATGGCTGTTACTGAATGGGTGATTCTTTGCCCTTTGGAGACTGTGTGTGTGTGTGTGTGTGTGTGTGTGTGTGTGCGTGTGTGCGTGTGCGCGCGCACCTCCTCCTGAACATTAACTGAGTTTGAAAAAAAAACAAACAGTTTATGGTCTGTTTGCCAACAACTAATTCTTATTGTAACAAGAACAAAAATGCGTTGTGGTTGTAAGAACAGAGCACCAATAAGACAATTGTCAATATATTACCTAAGGCTGAGCATATATAAAAATATATATATTATTTATGGTAATAGCAAATTAACCTAAACATGCCAAAATTCTGAATGAAGGTAACTTTTCTATTGTTGAGATGTGTTACATGATATCTGTGCATCTGCAGATAGGTGGATGGTGGAGAGGGTATTTTGTACCATAGCTGACGCCCATTCTCTTAGCAAGAGCAGGAACGTATTGCATGTGTTTTTGTTACCTCTCACCCATTAACCAGCATATTCACAGACACAAAACTGAACAAATACGAGAGGCCTAATCTGAATGATAAATTACACATTTTTTAAAATTTATGCCAGCTAATATCATGAATATTTTACATTATGCTAGTGTCATCATGTTTTTTTGTAATATCTACTTTTTGTTATTTTTATAACATGAAGGAATATACAAATAACTGATTAAAAACTATTCAGAGAGGATGATCCCTTATATGATTATCCTTTCTTTTACCCAAGATACCAGTACAAACTGGCGAATATTCCCTTTTCTTACATAAGTTATGCACTTAGCAATCAAAAAGAAACCAAACTTTTGAATTAACCCCTTAGCAGGGCATAGAACTCCTCTTTCTTTCCAGCTAGTTTGATTACTTCCAGAGCTGAACTAATTCAATGCAAAGAGCTACTGTATTTTTTTTCCTTGTTAAAAGCAATGAACGGGAAAGAATAGAAGAGAGCTGCTAAATCTTCCACACACTTATTGAAGGAGAAGTCCATTGGTAAAGTTAAATTTCCAGGACTGAATCTGCAGGATAACTGAAAAAATGACCAGAATTGATGAAGGGCCAGATTTAGGCTTTACATCTGGGAGATTTTGACTTTAGCATTTTATTGTGGCTGCAATAAAAATAGGTTGGAAATATTTTTGGAGCTTTACAATTAAAATGCATGAAGCTGAATGGACAACTGTTGTTACATATCTGCAGAACATTCAAAGAAAGTTTATAATTAATGTGTGCTTATAAAGGTTTATATAAAAGCTTCATGTTTATATGTCATTAAATTAATATTTACAAATTGTTCTGAATCTTTTTCTCTAAGTGTACAATAGTGCATTTGTTAATAGTGACATTTTTATCTGGCCTTTCCCAGTCCTAGAAAAAAATATATGTCCATTTTCCTTCAGACTGCTTTCCTATCCTGTCATACACTTTATTTCATGAAACATGAATCCAAATGTTCTGTTTCTTTTCAATTTCCTTTCACCACAAATGCCAGAATCCCCTACTTCACGACTTTTCAGTAACAATTCAGTCTTTCTATTCTAATGGCAAAAACTCAATACTGCTGTCTTAAATCAAGCTACTTTGGACACATATTCAATAATTAAGATTCAGCTCTTTATGTTAGAGAGCTATTTCTTCCCAAGTAATAAATTATCCCTATGATTCTCCGTTATGTATCTACCTTAACAGAAAAAGACAAAAGCTTATAGGATGACTGAAAAATATGGAAAACTGGCACAAAATAAGAATTAATGGATATTAAAAATGAGCAGTTCTAAAAAAAGAGACTCACACTAATAAGGTATGCACCAATGTCTAGATGTCTCAAGGAACTTACTAATGGGATATGGGCCTTCCTCTTCTAGTTCAGTGCAGATTACTTGTAACAAGAAAACAGGACCATCTGTGGAAAATTCACAGAAAACACATTTGCTACATCCCTCTCCAAATGAAGCCACCAGTGCTATGTTGGTTAAAACCTCACAGATTCTCTGTGTCAGAGGAGATGGATAGGTGATCTCAATCAGGACTCATTTAGGACTTCATATGTCAAAAAAGTAAGTATTAGATATCTTTGTAGGAACATGGACATGACCCATTGTACTAGGTGCTGTTCAAATCTATACAAGGAGATGCACCTTGACCTGAAGAAATCCAATTAGAAATTATTTAGCAGGTCGTGCAGGCAGATCACACGTTCAATATATTATTAGGAAGAAATATTTACTAAGCGGGCTGCCCCTCATTCTGCACTAGCTGCAATTTCTGAATGGTTTGAAGAGGTATCCTATGGAGAACAGAGTTCAATAACCTGATCTGAGTCAGACAAAGGAATGGCTAAAAATGACAGCTCTGCATTTAAAAGGAAATAATGGAACCTTTTGGGGGCTGAGAAGAAATGGAAATTTAGAGCTAGATGTCATCCACATATTGACAACATGCAAACCATACTTTCTCACTAATCCTCTTAATAACTATATGTACAAGCTAAATGGGAAAGAGGACATCATCTTACTGCACCTCACCTAATCACACACTTAATTTTGATGAGCAATTATCTTTGATTAATCACTGGCATTTCTTTGTCGAAAAACAGCGAAGCCACTCCTAAGGAACTCCTTTTTTCTACCTCTAGGATCCATAGATGTGCAAAATTACACGTGTGTCAACTGTATCGATGGTAGATGAGAAGATCTAATAAAAATCAATATACACACCTTATTCTCTTCCCTAGGCCTCCAATGCTGTTTGAGTGACATATCCAGATCTAAAACCAGATCGGTCAGATTCAGGAAATCAGAAAATTCTGCATTCCCAATTACCTTTTCCAAAAATGGGAGGTTTGACACAGGTCACTGGGTAGAAAGATTACTAGTATCCACTGACAGTCTTAAGCAGAGGTTGCACCAGTGCCTCCTTGAAACATATGCCATCTTATTTTCCCAGAGAGGTAGTGCAAATTTCAAAACAATGGGACCAGCACCTCCTCACTACATTAACCAGGTAGGAAGACATAGTTCTAACTTACAGATGATGGTTTTAAGTGTTTCCCATACTTCCAGAACTTATTTTGTATACCTTGTCACTATGAATTATTATGGATCTGAGCAATTTTATCTGCAAACTATTTTAGAAATTCCTGATGAAAAAACCCTCAATTTTGTAACCAAGAAATGCCTATAATATTCCCAACCAACTAAATAATATAGACTAAACTTTCATCACAGCTTCTGTCCAGTTGCCTTTTCCTTTAAACGCAGTGTTACTTTTGACCTCTGTTGTTGTAGTCTTTGTTAAAACACTGAAATCCCTTATCTAGCCAAAGTAATCCTTAAGCTACAACCCTTTCTGCTGCCTCACCAGCCACCCTCCGGTCTTGTTCCACAAACTGGGGCCTCAGTGCATACATGCCAAACAACCTTCCTCTGACATGAGTATCTGTGTACAGGTCCCCTTCCCCTCTGGAGCTTTGCCCCAGTTGGTGCAGCTGGGGACTGGTGCTCCAAAGGGTCTTTCTACTCCCTCTGCTGCTGGAGATACGAATCCAAACAGCAGCATATTCAGTACTCAAATTATACAATATAGGCTGTGAGGGTCATTGGTTAGGTGTGCTACTTTGCTATTCCTGCCTGCTGCCTCCAAAGTGTCTGGGACTCTTCCCTAGCCCACAAAACTGATGAGTGTATGGAGGCCTTGCATCCTTCTTGGGAAGTGGGGTGTTCCCACAGGGAGAGGGCCAATCTGCACTGCATACGTATCTTTCATAATGCTGCTAGCTTTGATACCTATATTTATCTAGCTCAGATATTTGTGTATCAATCCCCAAATGCAGATAGTTAAGCAGCAGATCCCAGGACGGTCCAACATTAATACAAAGGGCAAAGTTAGTTGGTCAGACTTTGTTTGTTTGTTGTAGGCTATGTCCAGAAAGATCCAAACGTTCAGTTCCAAAACATCTACAACTACATGATCAAAATTAGTCACTGCTATTAACAGCCATTTCAATTAAGATATGTTTATAAGTTTGGATGGTTAAGCCCAAATATCTAAGGGTGTTTCAAACATTCTGTGTTTGTGTGCTCCCATGTACATTCATCCTCATTTGCTATGCTAAGTTACGCCTTTAAGAATGAAGATTATTTTCTGGATGTAACAGAAATCAAAAAAACCATCTGGAGATTTGTTTTACCATTATGAGAAACAGAGTTATGTTAATTAAGGATGATTTTTTTTCTAGCTCACATATCCTCCTGGTGCTACATGATTACCTATTGGGAATATGGGGTCAAGGGTTTGTTACAGTAGGGTCTACATCAATGGGAGACTTTCGGGAGTCATGGATAAGAAAAGCCATGGAATAATGGTTAACCTGGCCCCTTGCACAGAGCCCTGCACTGGAACAGCAAGGTATAAACAAACAGCTATCACAAAGAAGAATAAACCATGGTTATTAAATTGCAGAGGACTAGACAACAGAAGGGTTCATATGACATGTCCTGGACTGCCCCAAATCAGAAACAAAGCATAAACAGAACACGTTATAAGACGACTGGTCTTGGAGACCTGGATGGGTCAGAGAATTCATAATGGTATATACAAGCTTTCATTTCTAACACATGTTTTGCATGCTGATCAGAGCTAAGATTGCTGAAAGTTTGTACCATCTGATGGCTGTTAAATTGCTCTTACAATTTGATGGTTGAATTTGGTGTTCTCAGTATATTTTTCAAAAGGCAGACATCCTGTCCACATGACAAAAAACTCTACCATATTTTTCATTAATTAATTATCTGCAGCATCAGCAGAGAGCCTAAGGACCAAATAGTTAAAGGAACAGTCTTTAAGTCCAGGCGGCCTGTCTTGCTCAGGATTGAGACCACTGAGGAAGCCTGGGAACATTTGCACAATCACTAAACATGGTGTGCATTCTCTTTTGTGTACAAATAGAGAATTTCTGTTTCCAGGCGTGTCAAGCTCACACCTTTCAAACACTAAATTCTCTCTCCCAAACATCCCAAGAAAGAATCAAGCACATTACCTTAAAATTAAGCAGTGAATATGTATTACAATGACTGTTTGTCCCTATTTTAAATATAATAGGAAGCATAATGCTGGATATTTAAACAATTATGTAGCTGAATAAGAATGGCCACACTGGGTCAGACTAAAGGTCCATCTTGCCCAGTATCCTGTCTTCCGAGAATGAGCGATGCCACAAATCTTTTCAGAATTATTAATTGTGAATTTTAGTACAATAGAACCTTAGAGATACGAACACCTCAATAACGGTGGTTCTTCATAACTGAAATGTTCACAACTCTGAACAAAATGTTATGGTAGTTATTTCAAAAGTTTACAACTGAACATTGACTTAACATAACTTTGAAATTTTACTATGCAGAAGAAAAATGCTGCTTTTAACCATCTTAATATAAATGAAACAAGCACAGAAACAGTTTCCTTAACTTGTCAAATCTTTTTTTTTAAACTTTCTTTTTTTGTTTTTATAAAGTAGTTTACATGTAACACAGTAACTCAGTTGAGTTGCTTTGGATTTACAATAATGCAGCAGAGTACAATTTGGCCCCAAACAATCTAGGCTATTATTAGAAAAATGATAAATGATCAAGAGGATTTTATCAAAGCTCATCAGAAAAGTTTCAAGATGAAGACAAACTAGAGCAGGGGTCAGCAACCTCTGGCAAACGACTCGCCAGGGTAAGCCCCCTGTCCTCCCAGGCCAATGGGGACTGCGGGAAGCGGTGCGGGCCAGGGATATGCTGGCTGCGGCTTTCTGCTGCCCCCATTGGCCTGGAGCGGCAAACCATGGCCAGTGGGAGCCGCGATCGGCCGAACCTGCCGATGCAGCAGGTCAACGAACTGGCCCGGCCCAACAGGGTGCTTACCCTGGCGAGCTGCGTGCCAGAGGTTGCTGACCCCTGAACTAGAGGTTCCAATGTGTCTTTGTTTTCACTATTTTACCAAAGTGTTGAATAAAATTCAGCTTAAATCATTTTTCTGGAAAGTTTGCTGGTGTTTAATTGAAAGTGTTTAATTTCAGACATTGGAAAGTAAACAGTCAATCTAAGTAAAACTTTTTGAATGGATTAAATATGAAAAGCAAGGGCAGCATTTCTAAGATGCGTAGAAGAAATATAAAACCAAATAAATAATATTAAAATGGCAATATCATTGAATAATTAGTCTGTGATACATCTTTCGAGATTTCCCTTCATGTTTGTTTATGTTAAACCTAAGCTGTAACTGTCTGCTACACATTCAGCTGCGTTTTCTACAAATGCATTGTCTACTCCTGGGGGAATTCTGTGCCACTGTGTACATGCAGAATTCATGTCCCCCTGCAGACTTTTTTTTTCTCTGCAGAACATAGATTCTGCTGCTTAGGTGCTGCAGTTACACCTTTCACCCACCAGGAGCTGCTGTGGTGCCAGAAGAGAGGGCGGGCAGCCAACCGAGAGGAAGGGGAAAGAGCAGGGCCAGGGTGAAGAGGCAGAGGATGGACAGGGCAGGGCACACGGGGCTGCTGGGGGGTCATAGACTGGGGTTCAGAAGGGCTAGTGGGGAGAACAGACTGGAATTAGTTGGGTGACATTGAGCTGGGGGCTGAATGGGAGGGGGCTGCAGTGCCACACGGAGACAGGGGAGGGGGCTGCAGAGACACACGGGGATGGTAGGTGCAGGGACACAGAGGGACAGAGGCAGATGTGCCTGTCTGAATGGGAGAGACTAGGGCTCAGCCAGGGTCTGCATGAGGGAGGCTTCCCAACTCCCTAACAATCTCCCATCCCCAAAAACCTGTTCCATACTTCTACCATCCATACCCAACAACCCCCCAGGTTCACTCCAAGGCTCCTTCCCACTCCCTCAGCTCCTCCATTACCCCTGACTTCCCGAGTCCTTTACACTGCTTCCCGCAGCTCCCATTGGCTGGGAACAGCGAACCGCGGCCACTGGGAGCTGGGGTGGGGGCGTGCCTGCAGACGAAAAATGTCAGCAAAATGGCTCACGGCCAACAATCAAATTACCCTGATGGGCCGCATGCAGGCTGCAGGCTGCCCACCACTGGTTTAGAAGGTAGAAATTAAGTTGTTTACATGATATGTTACAAGGCTTAAAATTGCTTATAGTATTTCTATCAACTTTCACTGTACTTTTATATATGTAAAAATAAGAAGAAAAAGAGAAAAGAACTGATTTTGCCCTGTATACTATTGAAAAACTATATAAAACTTACTTAAAATGTGTACTTTATTAGATTTTTTTTGATACTGACCTCCGATAAGTGCAGTACATCAAACTTATAGCACCCATGCACCAGATAAGTAAATACATACATGAGGAGAAAATTTCTGAGAGAAAATAATTCATTAATCAATAGATAAAAACATAACATCCAATCACTGAAAGTTAAAATTCAGAGTGGACATAGGTTGTATATTTTTAACAGTCAAGGAATGTGGTGGATTTTCCATCACTTGAAATCTTTTAATTAAGATTGGCTGTCCTTCTAAAGCATATGGTTTAGCTCAGCCACAAGCTGTGGGTTTGATGCAGAAATTATTGGGTGAAATTCTATGGCCTGTGTTATGCACCAAATCCAACCAGAAGATGAGAAGAGTCATTTCTGGCCTTTAAATCTATAGATTTGTATTGCGATGAAAACCAATCTAAAAAAAAGTGACATATAATTTCTGTGAATGTTGAAGTCAATGTATATTCTTGGGAGAGAGGAGAGATGGAAAAACACTGACAGCCTATGCTTTCTTTCTTCCAAATGGAAGAGGGTAATTTACCTCTCTTCCCCATGTGGCAGGATTATAACAATTTTAATAAAAATAGAAAATGTCGCAATACATTTCAAAGACCCACATTCATTTTTAAAGGTATTTTCTTTTGTGGAAAAAATATGGTATTGATTTAACATATTTGCCTTTGTGTCACTCAGACATCATCTCAATTTACAGCTCCTTTTGATCTGCACAATAGTTTAAATAAATATAACACTGTAATTCATTATAAATGATTTCATTCTACATTAAACACCTACCAGCTGAGTTTGCATTTTTGTTTCTATTAACTTAAAATGAAATTTAATATTAATATAACAATATCAATTCACAGACCAGCTACTTTTTAATCCTCTCTATGGTACAGGGGGATGACAGAGACTACTATATATCATTATCAAAACCTATATCAACAAATGGAAAGGAATTCAGAGTGTATTGTTAAGGGCTTGTCTTCAATGCAGAGTTAACATGAGTTGTAATGCCCTATCTCGAATTCCATACAAACACAAAAATCCTTAACTGAAGTGCGATGGTGCTTTCAAAACACCTGCCAATAGAGTATAGGCTAAAATTTGAGTCAGCTGCTAGGGTTGCCAGGTGTCTGGTTTTTTTGACTGGAATGCCCAGTCAAAAAGGGACCCTAATGGCTCCGGTCAGCACTGCTGACCAGACCATTACAAGTCCGAACTTTGGCCAATGGGAGCTGCTGGGGTGGCGCCTGTGGGTGGGGAGAGGAGGGGAGGGGGTGAACAGCACGACAAGCCTCCCTGACCGCCCTGCTCCACTGAGGAGCTGGAGGGACATGTCACCACTTCTGGGAGTCAGGCACCCCCTCCTGAACTCAAATTACCTCCCAGAGTCCCCACCCTGTCCTGCACCAGCCCAGAGTCCACTCCTGCACCCTGAATCTCTCATTTCTGGCCCCACTCCAGAGCCTGCACCCCAACACCCTGTCCCAGCCTGGAGCCCCGCACCACACTCTGAATCCCTTGGCCCCAGCCCAGAGCACCTTCTTGCACCCACAAACCCCTTATCCCTGGCCTCACCCCAGAGCCCTCACCCCCTCCCACACACATGCAGCTCCAGTGTTATTTTCCAAATCTGTCTGTTCTCACTTGAGTTAGGCTGACTTAAGTGTAATTAACTCAAATTCACTCTGCAGTAAAGAAATAGCCTAAGAGTGATCGGATTAACTACAGAAAAAAGTGAGTCTGAATTTGAGGGGAAATATCCAGATAGCATCCAATTAGCCTCTGGAATCTCTGCCAAGGAAAGTGGTGGACGTCCCATTTTTTGAGTAATTTGAAACTGGACTTAGTTCTAACACTCTAGGGAGCAGTCCTGCACTGGCAATGGGATGGCTAGATGACCTAATAAGCCTCTCTCATCTATAATTTCTATGATTCCTTGGTAACAACGACACAATATTAAAATACTCTACTGCTAATGCAATGACATTGTCATGTCTTTTAAAATAATTGCAATATTGTTACTTCCTCCACAGTGTTTACAAGTAACTAAGCTATCAAAACTGTAATTGTTGTAGAATAAAAATTTAAAGCTTTTGTTTTTTTTCCAGAGTCAGAATTACTCATTAAACTTCACAGGCTTTCTTATCTGCTACCAAATGACCATGCTTAAGCTGTCTAAGTGAGATGGCCTAAGGGAGTTGCTCTGTTATCAGCTGAAATAGCAAAACTCTTTGAAGTCATTCTATTGTAACCTTAAATTAAAAAAAAAACAAAAAAAAACTTCCACTGACTTCCAAAAATACAGTATTTCATTTCCAAGAACATGGTATAGTTTACAGTGGTATGATGGTTCAAGAGTATACACATTTTTTTCTTTTATTTATGATAAATTCATAAAAAAAATTATTCTTAAAATTATGTAAAATTAAGGTCAGAAAACAATTTAAAATAGAATGAAAATAAAAAATAGGCTATTCATATGCTCGCAGTTCCATATAAAGTGTTATCTCAGTTAATTATTCACCGAACTATCTGTATGAACAGCTTATTGGGAAGTCTATAAAATATAGCAAAAGGCTGAATCAGTCATGTATGTGGAAGTGTATACAAATTCTGCATTACAGATGAGTTTTGCTGCTTTAACTAGGCACAAAATAGTCAAAGTGGGCTATTTAAAGTCTTATTTCTTCTTGTTATTTCTATATGTTTTACATGGCTTGCGACTGGAACAATTTTTTTCTTTGAATGCCAATGGAATCTATAAACAGAAGAGGAGTACTTGTGGCACCTTAGAGACTAACAAATTTATTTCAGCATAAGCTTTCGTGGGCTACAGCTCACTTCTTCGGATGCATAGAATGGAACACACAGACAGGAGATATTTATACATACAGAGAACATGAAAAGGTGGAAGTACGCAAACCAACTGGAAGAGTCCAATCAATTGAGATGAGATGGAATCTATGCAATTTATATTTGATAGACTTAAAAACATAAGGAGTGTTCTGCTTTCCAGAGAGGTCAAGGAAAAACTTTGTTCATTAGCAAAATGAAAAGAAAAGGGTAAATCACTCAAGCACAGTCCAAGTGGATAGGATTCTCGTCAGGGCACATTAGGAAAAAGAGTGCATTGGGATAAACTTTGTAACTTGTTCAAAAATCTCATTCCCTCGCTAGGCTCTAAGATAGTGACTAAATGTTGCATACTTTATGATCAACTTTTCTGACACTTCTTAAAATTTAAAGAATATACAACAAAACCTATGAAATAGTGATCTCTACTGTTCACACTGCAATACTATCTTCCAATTTTTCTGCAGGGACCACTTAGCATTACATTACAAAGCAATAATTTTCCTACCGGGAAATGATACACCCTAAGTGTTATAGAGGCAATATATCTAACAGATTAATTACACCAACTTAAGAATGCCAAATTGTCTGTATTTAACTGACTGGGAAATGTATGTTTCATTATATTTCTAAATGCTATATTAATCTTCTGCATTTCAACTTAGTGAGACAGTCAAATTAAACATTTTGGAACAACCTAGTTATATATCTTGGCTTTATGTTAAAGCTATCCCTTGCTAGAAACACAAAGACATACATACATATCCATTAGGAATACAAATGAAATTGAAAAGCATAATTAATTTAAGGACAAAGGGCATAAGCAATATGTTTCGCTTTAGATCTCTTAGAATTCCCTTTTTAAAAAAAATACTAAGCAACAAGGAGAATTCACCTACAGTTTGCCATTTTGTTTAAATGAAGCATTCTACTGATTGAGCCAAACTCCCTCTAGGGCAATTAGCAATAAAGAACTTACGCTGTTCCAAAAGATAATTAAGTGTTGAATGAAAAATGTTGTCTTACCATGTCAATTTCTTTACTGTTACTGCCTACGCCAATTTGGGTGTGGCTGGAAATAATTTAATTCTATTCCTGCAGATGATTTGGAATTCTTCTAATATACTCTCCAACCAAACTCTCTCAAACTGTGGGTCAGGACCCCAAAGTAGGTCTCAACACCATTTTAATGGGGTCATCAGGGCTGGCTTGGACTTGCTGGGGCCCAGGGCTGAAGCCCAAGCCCAAGCCCCACCACCCGAGGCCGAAACCCAAGTGTTTCAGCCATGCGTGTAGGGACTCAGGTTACAGGCTTCTGCTTTGCCCCTCCAGGGTCAGTGGCGTTTGGGTGGGCTCAGGCTTCGTTCCCCCTTCCTGGGGTAGTGTAGTAATTTTTATTGTCAGAAAGAGGGTGCAGTGCAATGAAGTTTGAGAATCCCTATTCTAGAAACTATCATTTCTATTTAGATAATTAATCTTGAGCTAGTTACAAAAGAAGTGGGAGAAAAAGCAACCTCAGCGCCAACAGCCTATGAATCCCAGGGATGTCAGTGGGAGCTATATGTAATCAGCAGCACCTATGAAAAAAGAGGTTATTTTTAGGTAGGAACCTAAATATGGGATTTAGGAGACTAACTTTAGGTTTTGAAACTGAAATACAACCTAGATATTCAAAAAGGGAAGGCATACAAGATTATTTAGGGGAAAAACATGAGTTCATGCCCACGTGGCCAGCCCTCTTTGGCAAAGATATGTCTGGAGTTCCAGATAGCTGCTCAAAAAAGGAATGCTGCAGATTCCTCTTCATTTCCTCTGTTTATTTATTTATTTATGTTGATTAAAGTAGGAATTTGGAAAGTGCAACGCATTCTTCAAACAAAAACAGCTTATTAAAAAGCATGTCAAGACTTTGTCAGAGTTCAGAGTCTTGTGGATAAGGGAGAAGAGGTGGATTGTAAGGCATTTGATATGGTCTCGCATGATATTCTTATCAATAAACTGACAAATACAACTTAGAGGGGGCTACTATAAGGTGGGTGCATAACTGGCTGGATAACTGTACTCAGAGAGTAGTTATTAATGCTTCCCAATCCTGCTGGAAAGGTATAACAAGTGGGGTTCCACAGGGGTCTGTTTTGGGACCAGCTCTGTTCAATATCTTCATCAACGACTTCAATATTGGCATAGAAAGTACACTTATTATGTTTGCAGATGATACCAAATTGGGAGGGATTGCAACTGCTTTGGAGGACAGGGTCATAATTCAAAATGATCTGGACAAATTGCAGAAATGGTCTGAGGTAAACAGGACAAAGTTTAACAAAGATAAATGCAAAGTGCTCCACCTAGGAAGGAACAATCAGTTTCACACATATAGAATGGGAAGAGACTGTCTAGGAAGGAGTCTGGCAGAAAGAGATCTAGGGGTTATAGTGGACCACAAGCTAAATATGAGTCAACAGTGTGATGCTGTTGCAAAAAAGCAAACATGATTCTGGGATGCATTAACAGGTGTGTTGTGAGCAAGACACGAGAAGTCATTCTTCCGTTCTACTCTGTGCTGGTTAGGCCTCAACTGGAGTATTGTGTCCAGTTCTGGGCACCACATTTCAAGAAAGATGTGGAGAAATTGGACAGGGTCCAGAGAAGAGCAACAAGAATGATTAAAGGTCTTGAGAACATGACCTATGAAGGAAGGCTGAAAGAATTGAGTTTGTTTAGTTTGGAAAAGAGAAGATTGAGAGGGGACATGATAGCAGTTTTCAGGTATCTATAAGGAGGAGGGAGAAAACTTGTTCACCTTAGCCTCTAAGGACAGAACAAGAAGCAATGGGCTTAAACTGCAGCAAGGGAGGTTTAGGTTGAACACTAGGAAAAAGTTTAGGTTGGACGCTAGGAAAAAGTTTTTAACTGTCAGGGTGGTTAAACACTGGAATAAATTGCCTAGGGAGGTTGTGGAATCTCCATCTTCGGAGATATTTAAGAGTAGGTTAGATAAATGTCTATCTGAGATGGTCTAGACAGTATTTGGTCCTGTCATGAAGGCAGGGGACTGGACTCGATGACCTCTCAAGGTCCCTTCCAGTCCTAGAATCTATGACTCTATAATTAATTGAAAAAACCCATACTTTTTTTATTAGTATTTTGTCTAGAACGTTCAGGTTGGTTTGTTTTTTCCCCCAGTTGAAATTCAAATTTTCAGCAAAAGCCTACAACATAATCAAAAACTCACATTTACAAGAAGTTTCTACCAGCTCTACACAATAAATAAATAAATAAATAATAAACTCTAAATAAATAATTATAATAATATTGTACTTAATCTCTTTAGCTAAGGAACGCATTGAACATTGATGTTAGTTCGGGCTCTCTCCTGAAACATAATTGTCATGCAAATATTATATAAATTTGAATCTGTGTAACATGAATGTCTTTAGTTGCTGGTTTAACACTTTATTTTTTCCCATCAAACAATAGTAGACTGAATGCTTGTAGATGTTACAGTTCAGTGCATCTTTGATATACAGGGGAACCTCAGAGTTATACAGACAAGCTTTAGAAGTAATAAATAAAAATCATTGTAATGTTTTATATTTAAATTGTGCCTTTCATTCAGGGAACACAAAATATTTAAAAAAGGTGTGCTTATCCCTCTTTTGCAGCTGCGGAATCTGAGACACAGGAAGGTTAAGTAACTTGCCAGAATCACAAACCATGTCAGTGGCAGAGGCAGAATTAAAACTCAGGTCCTCTAATTCTCAGTCCAGAGCATTATCTGTGGATCACATTGCCTTTAAGAATCTAGATCTTGGGAAACCAAGTCATAATCCATAAATAAAATGTTAGTCCTACACAAATCAAGGAGCACTGTAAAACTCACCACCTTCTGCTTCAACCTCAAGGTACACTTGTTAGATATTAGCATAAACAACGAGGAGCCCTTGTGGCACCGCAGAAACTAACATTTATTTGGGCATAAGGTTTAGTGGGCTAAAATCCACTTCATCAGATGCATGGAGTGAAAAATTACTTTTCGTAGTGACCCATCCACTTCCCGTCTTTATTCAGGCCTAATTTAACGGTGTCCAGTTTGCAAATTCATTCCAGTTCTGCAGTTTCTCACTGAAGTCTGTTTTTTGAAGTTCACTTCACCCCCACCATAAACCTCATCCTGGACCAGTCCACACAAGAACTCCACTTCCTGAACACTACAGTGCAAATAAGCGATGGTGACATAAACATCACGCATCAGCAGAGGGAAAAAGTAATTTTCCCTCTGCTGATATTCACACCCTCTTGTCAACTGTTTGAAATGGGCGAAGTCCACCTTGATTGCATTGATAAGGCAACTCCCATCTTTTCATATGCTGTGATATATATATTATACTGCTTACTGTATTTTTCACTCCATGCATCTGATGAAATCGATTTTAGCCCACAAAAGCTTATGCTCAGATAAATTTGTTAATATCTAAGGTGCCACAAGGACTCCTCATTGTTTTTGCTGATACAGACTAACACGGCTACCACTCTGAAACTTGTTAGATATTGTGTTTTCTAATACAAACACATAATAGCAACAAGTACGTTTAAAAGAAATCATCACCAGCACATCAGACCAAAACACTACACGACACACATAGAATTGTCCCCCTAGAGAGAGAGAGGAAGCAAGAAGAAATCCCCCATACATTAGCTATGTCCCTTAATGCTTCCTGAAAGGTGCTTAGACACTGTAGTGATGCAGGCTGTATAAAAAACATGCATAGAATAGAATAGTCCTGAATGCTCAATATTTTACTTGTGCCACAGAGGTTATTCTTGACCAGCAGGATGAATTTTAGTAACAGTCAGGTCCTGCATAGGAGGCACTCCCTTCCTACATGGTAGATGGTATTTTAAGGATCCAGGGCTGTCTGGACAATGCTTCTTTTTGATAGACTTTTTTTTAAAATTTCTTTCCTCGTGACTGTCTTAGGATCTGAACTTTAACAGCTGGAACTATTGATATCAGCATGAAGGGTACATTCTAGAATGTCGTTATCATTTTGTAATGCTTCTGTGTTTTTGCCAGTGGAAACTGAGAGAACGTGCTCCTCCCCATTCCTACAGTTGCTTTATGAGGCTCAGTTACATGAGTCATTGAGACCATTGCTGTTCGAAGTTACTGTTGTATAAACATCAGACATTCCTGACCTTCTGAAAAACACCGTCATCAAATCTATAAAGCTGTAACGTCTTGAATTTAATGATATAACCATTTTATGCTACTCATGCACTGTAAATTATTTGGAGAATCAGAGTAAATGAAATGAAGATGAGACTAGGATGGGGCGACAATAGAGGTTAGCAGCCCCTTGCAAGGCAATTACATGAGGGCATATCACAATAAATGTAGGTTTAGCAGAGTTTTGCATTCTTCATAATTAAAAGCAGTAAATCATGACAGTTTCTTGTCATCTTGTATTGTTTTACTCTAAAGAAAAATGTTTTGACTTATTAGTTCGACATCTTCAACATCAGTTAGCAACTAGAGCCTAGAAAAGGGATTTTTTTACTACAACATTCCATTTCAGATCCACTCCAAAGACTAGTGACAAATGTCTTAAGTCTGAAACCTCACTTACAACCCTCAGGTATTGTAGAGACCTCAGAATAGTGAGTGACCATATACATCATAACAAGTGCTGCAACAGCATGCTGTGAAAGGATAGGATCATATTTGAATTTCAGCTTTACTTTTTCTGCATTTCACATCACCCAAGTATGTTTATGCTGAATTTAATTTTAAACGTAATTAAGCAAACAAAATGAACGGTTTCATTTTTGTGTGTGATTTAATAGCCACTAAACTCACATTCCCCTCTCACATTTTTTTAGGATTACTGTATATATAATACCTGAACTCAAACACTATTTTGTAGGTCATGAAAAAGGATCATTTCATATTTTCCTGGCAGCATGGAAACTTTTTTGACCAGTTGTAGCTAATGGTATTGTTTTGTAGCCGCTTTTTATTTAATTTGCATATTATAATTCTCTAAAACAGTTTGGTGGTTCCATCATGACAAATACTCTATACATCACTTGGATAAATACTATGAACCTGAAATACTGTGGTAAGTCTCTTTCACACATCTCAGACTCATAGACTTTAAGGTCGAAAGAAAACATTGTGATAATCTTGTCTGATCTCCTGCACACTGCAGGTGACAGAACCTCATCCACCCACTCCTGTAATAGACACCTAAAATTTGGTTGTAATAGACACCTCAAATCATGATTTAAGACTTCAAGTTACAGAGAATCCACCATTACATTAGTTTAAACCTGCAAGCGACCCATGACCCATGCTGCAGAGGAAGACGAAAACCCTAAGGCCTCTGGCAATCTGACCCAGGGGAAAATTCCTTCCCGACCCCAAATATGGCGATCAGTTAGATCTTCGGCATGTGGGCAAGACCCATCAGCCAGACACTTGGGAAAGAATTCTCTGTAGTAACAGAGCCCTCCCCATCTAGTGTCTCATCATCAGACAGCGGAGATATTTGCTGCTAGAAGTTGCAGATCACTACATACCATTGTAGGTAGCCTTGTCATACCATCCCCTCTATAAATTTATCAAGCTCAGTCTTGAAGCCAGTTAGGTATTTTGCCCCCACTGTTCCCATTGGAAGACTGTTCCAGAATGTCACTCTTCTGATGGTTAGAAATCTCAGTGCTGCCTGCTTTGAAAGCTATTATGCAGCAGAAATTTAGATTTTAAAATATCGTATTGTTATATAAGGGCAACTTTCATCTCACGCTGAAAAGCTTATGATAAAAACTGAGATACAAAAACTTGTCAAGAGAAGAAAATTTATTTCAAGTTGCAAAAAAACATGTTTTCTATTTGAGCAAACACAGAGCTCACTCCAGTACAATGATGAGTATATTTTCAAAGAACTGCAGCATTTTAGTCATGACTCTTGTCAAATTCAAAGCGAGTTTTGTTGCTAAAATCCCAATTACGTCTTTGAAAATTTAGGAGTTGAAAGAGGCCTTTTTTTCTGGCACATGCATCTATTTAGGATAACCTAAGCAGAGTTAAAGATAAATTTTTCTTTACTAAAGTAGGTTACTTATACCACTGCTCTACAGGCAAAATGCTTCTGAAATAAATGTAGTCAAAATTTACTAATTCTGGGACACTGAGAACGAAAATGATGCTTAAAATTGTTGATTGGCTCTAGTTTTCAAGTTATGCTATTGGGTCAGTATATACGACCCTTGACTTGGGAATAGTGGAGGATAAGTGAGTTGTAAAGGGAAGGGATCTCAATTTAAACCAGAAATTACTAAAATACACCTTTGACTGGATCTATGAATAAATCTATGACTGGGTTTGGACAGTACTTGCTTTTTAGGCAAAACAATGAATGATGCAATCTGAAGCTGGTATTGCGTCATACATGATATGAATTGCATCATGTTATTCCTAGAAGTCATGGATGATGCAATCATAATGAAGCTTACATCACTCTGCTGAACAAATTGCCCTATATCAGCTCTAGAAATCATACAGTGTCGTGCTCTCTTATTTTCAGTGTTTGATTTTGCAAAGGGACACATTTCTGTTTAGCCAAAGTGAGCAGAGATGCCTCATACTTGTGTGAACAGTGCAGATAACTTCTGCTATGTTTGTGGTGAAGTGACTTTTGCATCACAAAAGCACAGTATAACCACTATGGTTAAGAAAGCCTATCACCTTTATTTTGGCTGCAAAATTGGAGATCAGGACAAGAGGTGGGCCCCACACATATGCTGCAACACCTGTGCAACAAATCTTCGCCAGTGGTTGAACAGGAAAAGGAAATCTATGCCTTTTGCAGTGCCAATGATTTGGAGAGAGCCAACAGATCATACCAGCAATTGTTACTTCTGCATGGTGCCTCCAGTTGGGAAAGGTGTGTCAAAGAAGAAAAAGTGGACTGTGCATTATCCAAACATTCCATCAGCTATACGCCCAGTACCCCATGGAGAAGGACTGCCGGTTCCTGATGCACCAGAATCATTCTCACTTGAGTCAGACGAGGAAGAGGAAGAGGATGAAACTTCTGGTCCTGAACCATCAATGTCACAGGACCCACATTTTCTCCCATCCTCCTCCTCTGAACCACACCTCATAACACAAGGTGAACTGAATGACCTTGTCAGGGATTTGGAACTACCCAAGAGTAAGGCAGAGCTGTTGGGCTCCAGACTACAGCAGTGGAATCTCCTGGCAGGTGATGTTAGGGTTTCCATGTTCCGTGATCGTCAAAAGGATCTTGTCCCATTCTTCTTCATGGAAGGTGATCTTGTAGCCTGCAACAACATCGATGGTGTGATGGCAGTCCTCAACATCGTTCACGATCCAGATGAGTGGATTCATCGAAGACGAGTCTTAAAGCTGTTTTACTGCATAATGGCAATGTTTTGCCATCAATTCCAGTTGGTCATGCAGTCCATATGAAGGAAACCTATGACAACATGAAACAACTTTTGAGGTGCATAAACTATGACCAACATCAGTGGCAGCTTTGTGGCGATTTGAAGGTTGTTGCTCTCTTGCTTGGTCTGCAGACTGGATACACAAAGTACTGCTGTTTTCTCTGCGAATGGGATAGTCGTGCAAGAGATTCCCACTACATCAAGAAAGATTGGCCACTCCGACAGCCATTGGAGCCTGGGAGGAAAAAGTGTTCAGCATCCACCACTTGTTGAATCAAGGAAGATTTTGTTACCAACCTTACACATCAAGCTGGGTCTGATGAAGAACTTTGTCAAGGCCATTGACAAAACACAAGCAGCTTTCAAGTACCTCTGTGGAAAATTTCCAAGGTTAAGTGAAGCTAAGATAAAGGAAGGTGTCTTTGTTGGTCCTCAGATTTGTGAACTTCTTCGAGATGATGCATTTGACCATGCACTGCGTGGCAAGGAAAAGACGGCATGGAAAGCCTTCCAGTTAGTGGCAATAAAGTTTCTTGGAAACAACAAGGCAGACAATGACAGGTTGTTGGTGGAAAACCTCCTCAAGGCATACAAAAGCCTTGGTTGCAACATGTCACTAAATATACATTTTTTGCACTCTCATCTAGATTTTTTTCCCACCAAACTGCGGAGCAGTGAGCGATGAGCACGGCGAGCGATTTCACCAGGACATTGCAACAATGGAGAAACGCTATCAGGGCAAATGGAGCCCATCAATGCTTGCAAACTATTGCTGGACAGTGACAAGAGATGCTCCAGTTAATGCAGGCCTGCACAACATATGCACACGGCACATCTGCGGGCACCCCATACGCACATCTGCGGGCACCCCAGAGTCCTTTGAATCCCGGCCGCGGCTGGGAGTCAGAGGGCTCTGGGTTGCCTGCAGCGACGGGGAGCCTAGAGCCCTTTAAATCCCAGGCGAAGCCGGGAATCAAAAGGCTCTGGGTTGTCCGCAGCCGCAGGGAGCCCAGAGCCCTTTAAATCTCAGCCGCTGCCAGGAGTCAGAGGGCTCTGGGCTGCCCGCAGAGATTCCCAGCCAGCTGGGATTTAAAGGGCTCAGGGCTCCCCACGGCTGCCGGCAGCCCAGAGCCCTTTGAATCCCGGCACGCGGCCGCTGTTTGCCCCCCTCCCCGGACCCCTGCCCCAACTGCCCCCCAGGATCCCCACCCCTATCTAAATACTGCTGCTCCTTGTCCCCCAATTGCCCCCTCCCAAGACCCCTTCCCCAACTGTCCCTTGGGACCCCAGCCCCTATCTAAGCCTCCCTTCTCCTTGTCCCCAACTGCCCCCTCCTGAGACCCCCCCCAACTTTCCCCCAGGACCCCACCTCCTACCTGTCCCCTGATAAACCACTGGGACTCCCATGCCTATCCTACTGCTGCCTGTCCCCTGACTGGCCCCCGGAACCACGGCCCCCTACCCCCCCCCCCGCCCCTGGAACCCCTACCCCTTCTCCAACCCCCAGCCCCCTTACCGTGCCACTCAGACCAGCGTGTCTGGCTCCATGCAGCTCCAGACACATTGCTGCCATGCTCCCCCGTGGAGCCCACAGCCGCCCTCCCCAGAACCTGCCTTCCAGATTTGAACACCTCAAAATTCAGGAGTTCTCAAGCTCAGTTTGGGCAGCTGTTACTTCATTTCTCCCAAATCTAATATACTGATCCACTGTAACTTGCTGTAGAAAAAGCAGGATAAAATTGAGCAAGAAATGCTTATTAGCACTGGAATTGCTATTTTCAACAGCCATTGCCTTTTTGTTTGTTTAAATTTTGGGAAGACAGTGATATTGCATTGGCAAATTCCGCATAGAAAGAAAGAGTGGAACAAAAGAATAATAAAAGCACCTCAACTTTTCCTCATTTATGGAGGACAGTCTTATAATATGCATCCAGATATCCTCCAATCACACAAGCTGAAAATTGTTCCACTTTACTGCAGCTCTGTAACCATATGGGAACCAATCCTGTCTGTTTTGTGCACATCCAAAATTCCTGCTGAATGACCCGCCCTGGGAGCGAGTTACCAGTGACCCAGGGCTGGGGAGGCAGGTGGTGTGTGTGTGGGGGGGGGAAGGCACTGGTGGGAGGGAGCTCAGGGCTGGGGCAGCAGCAGGGTGGGGGGAGGGCAGTGGTGGGGAGGAAAGGGGGAAGCCCAGCACTGGGGCGGCAGGGGGTGTGGGTCAGTGGGGGGAGAGCCCAGGATTGGGGCAGCAGGGGGTACGGGGAGAGCCCAGGGCTGGGACGGGGGGCAGCCACATTTTTTTTTTTTTGCTTCGGGCAGCAAAAAACCTAGAGCCAGCCCTGCCGGGTTCCCCCAGCCGCCAGAGCCCCGAGCCCTTTAATTTGACCCTGAGGGCTCCTAGCCACCTCTTCAGCTGGGAGCCCCCGGTTGATTTAAAATAAAGTATCACCTTCCCACCCCCAACCTTCCTTTTTGGCCCACAGCTGTTTTGGTGGGGCGGCGCTGGGGAAGGAGGGTTTGTTTCTGCAGGGCTGGACGGCCCTGGGGCGGGGTGTTTCTGCAGGACCGGGAAGTTTCGGCCCTCGGCTGTTTTCTTTGGAGTAATGTGGCCCTCACCGCTTTACGAGTTGTGCAGGCCTGATTTAATGAATACAAGAGACAAGCCAAGAAGCGCCGAGTAGCCACTGAATAGGACTAAACTATGTACATAATAGTTTTTTGCCTTTTGTTTCATAATAAATTTTAGTTATATAACCCTTTTGCTGATTTTTAAAGTGTTACATAAACAGGACAGGTGAAATATTATCATGTAAAGCAACCATAAACACATGAAAAGACCTAGGTTTACAATTTATGATTAAAACTCTACTATCTACACAATATACATAGACATAAAATGTAGAAACTTAAATATCTTAGAAACAGTAGCCAATCAGTTGTTTTAATTGTCATATTTGAATTCAGCACATCAAAATACATAATAAATAGCACATTTTATCTCTGAAGCAGACGACTTCTCAAAAATTGTAGACCAGTGTACCCAGACAGCTATATAGCCATGAAATTTTAAGTATTTTATATTGAACTTGTTTGTTTACTAGTTCATACAAAGCTAAACAACTGAAATAAATTTTGCACCCAGCTATACTGTTTAAATCTGGAATAACTAACTGAAAATACTCTAAATTTATACCAGAGTAACTGAGAGCAAAATTGTCACTGCTTCTTTATGCTGTCTTAAATTTAGGCTGGAGTTTTCAATGGTGCAATGCTCAAAATGTGGGGGAAATTCACTTAAATTACAGTTAAAGTGTTTAATTTAAAAATAAATAAATAAATGACCACTTAAATACTCACCACTAAAAAAAAGTGTTTACAAAGAGTGAAGTGGATAATAGATCCATTACATTTCAGTAATCATATACTGGGTTTAGTAAAGAATTCCTCAAGATAAAAAGAAATTACCATATATTCATCTTTTAAAAATAAAAATAAAAATCCTTGAACCAAGAAATGAAGGTGATTACAAAAAATCAAAGCTGAACTTCACATCATTTCCTATTCACAGCAGATTTTCTTTTAACTGCTCCAGTGAAAGGCAATTCTTGAAACCACAGCTTTCAATGGGGTTGCCTAATTGCTTTACAGATTGGTCAGGAGTCCATTTGGCTGTCCAACCTGGTCTATAATATAGAGAAACTTTGCTGTACCTGAATCCCTCAAAACCACACACACAAACACACACACACAGAAAGCCAAATATACCCACTGAAGACACAAGTGAACAATTGTATACTTGGCTCCATATATACAATATGTCACATAAAATGTGTCCCAGGCACAGAAACGTACCAAAAAACAAGCAAATGTTAAAGAACAATTAATATCTAGGTGCACATGGAGATGTGGAACATTTGCACTGCTACTCTGCCAATATATGCCAAATTTTGTATTTGTTTTTTTTTAACTGTTACTTGCCTTTAATGTCTTCTATTTCCAGAGCACAGAGTCCCAAATTAAGGTGGGATTTTCAGAAGCACTCAGTGTTGGCTAACTCTGCTACCATTGAAGTTAATGAGCGCCAGATTCACATATGGTGTAAATCGGCTTAATTCCATCAAATCCAGCCTTGAGAGATTTACCACTGATTTCAGTGAGAGAAGAATTAGGCCACCACTGTGTGCTTTTGAAAATCCCATGTTTAATTCTTAAGCACACAAATTCAAAAATCACAGTAATAAAAATGAGAAAATAAAATACCAGACAAAATGACACTATTAATCTTCTGGAGATTCTACTTCTCCCAGCATAGTTATCCCATCTGAGGCCTCCAATCAAATGTTCCAGCCCAAAAGCATAGTATGTATAAAATCATTAAAAGGACCCATTGCAATCACATAGAAGGAAGTAGCAACATGGCCAAATATTCACAGCTAGCTACCCACCCACGAACTAAACATTTTCAAACCCAGTCAGCATTTAAAACCGGGAGGGATCAGTCCCATCCACAACAATAAGTCCTTTCTAGCAACCAAGAACTACAGTAAGAGCACAAGGCCAGACTTACTGTGGTTCTCATAATATATTCATCCTACAACGCAATTGTACAGCTTGAAATAGTTTGAATTCATTACATCGTCAGCACTTTTAAACTCTCATACATTGCTTTACACAAGACCAGATGAAAAGTAAAGAAGGTTTATTATTATAGGAAGAAGGTGAGGAGTGGCCAAAGACACTAGTATAAACATTCTAAGCATCACACTTTGGTATGTTTTCTTGAAATTAAAGAAAGATATTTTGCATGCGCAGAACACCATATTCAAAGTTTTATACCTTATTTTTAAATCAAATTTCTTCAAACAAAGCAAAAGCATATGTTCTTCTTTCACAACTATATACACGACACAGAGTAATTCACATTATAAAAGCACAAAATACACCTCTACCCCACTATAACGCAGTCGTGGGGAGCCAAAAATCCCTACCGCGTTATAGCTGAAACCCCGTTATATCGGGGTGGGGGCGGCAGGGCTCCAGCGGTGATTTAAAGATCTCCAGGCTCCAGCCACTGTGGGGAGCCCCAGGCTCTTTAAATCGCCAGTGGAGCCCCACTGGCGCAGCCCTGGGGTAGCAGCAGCAGGGCTCCAGCGGGATTTAAAGGGCCTGGGGCTCCCTGCAGCAGCCGGAGCCCCAGACCCTTTAAAGCGCCACCGGAGCCCCGCTGCTACTGCGCTATATGTGAATCCGTGTTATATCGGGTCGCGTTATAGCGGGGTAGAGGTGTAGTATCTGAAAAAGAATCTGTAATATTCCTTCTCCCCGACCCCCATATTCTTCATGTCTCCATAGTGCAGTCCTGAATGGAGTTCTACCATATTTTTTGGAACAAAAAATAAATTGCTTCTGGGCTGAGACCAAGAACATTAAATATTAGCCTAACACACACAACTTTTAGAGAAGACTACACAGAACTGAAAATAGAAACGTAGCAGGAACTTATCATCTAATGCACTATTAGTTCAGTCAGACAACCAAAGAGTGGACATTTGTAAAGAGTTCATTCTGCTTCTTGGGTTAGTATCTGTTCCTGTGGTATTCCCCATTATAATCTTTATTTTCAAGGTCTTTCCTGGCTTACAACCCTCCCTACCTATCATCTGTTCCACTCTACAGAGATGTCAATCTCAATGCCACCAGTGATGTTATCTGATTAAAATATGACTATATAGATCAGTGGTTCTCAAAGCCGGTCCACCGCTTGTTCAGGGAAAGCCCCTGGTAAGCCAGGCTGGGCTGGTTTGCTTACCTGCCGTGTCCGCAAGTTTGGCCAATTGCAGCTTCCACTGGCTGCGGTTTGATGCTCCAGGCCAATGGGGGCTGCGGGAAGGGCAGCCAGCACATCCCTCGGCCTGCGCCGAATCCCGCAGCCCCCATTGGCCTGGAGCGGCGAACCGGCTATGAGAACCACTGATATAGATCATTGTTGCAACCACTATTATATATTTACAACTCTTGTACAAAATGTTGCATGTAAGATATCTATGAAAAGGTTATGATTTGCTGGTTATGATTATGCTATTTGTATGCACATATAATGTTTGTATTTGAAGATATGAATATTGGCTCTATACCTAGATTTCAAATGTTTGCTCCTGAGGTAATGCCCAGGAAGTAGTTAGCCAGCACATCTTGGAGGGACTATTCAAATTGATTGGCCCATCAAAAGGACACTTACCTCACAATGGACCATGGGAGACACCCATCTACACTGAGTGGCCTGTACTATAAACTTGCTGTCTGGAATATAGGTAATGGCTTCCAGCAATGACTGAGTGAAATTGGGCATGAACATGTGACTTGCCCATGTGACTCAAAACACTATCTGGTCACCTGTGATTCTCCACTACCTATGCTAATGTTTTTATTTGAAATCCTGGGTTTCCCTCCACATGGCAGAGGATATAAATGGCCCTGGAAACCTCTCCATTTTGCCTCTGTCCTGCTCAAATCTCTGGACTGTGGACTTACACTAAGGGGAGAATTCTAACCAAGGGATTGAGGTCCTTCCAATGATTTGGAAGCAACCAGAGACTTATCAAGCCAGCAGTTTATTCCATCATTGTTACAAACCTGAACCAAGAACTTTGCAATTACTGTATGTATTTGATTCTTTTAACCAATTTTAACTCTTACCTTTCTTTCTCTTTCTTTATGAATAAACCTTTAGATACTGAAGGATTGGCATCAGTGTGATTATTGGGAAAGATCTCAGTTATATATTGACCTGGGTGTGTGACTGATCCTTTGGGATCAGAAGAACCTTTCATTTGATAAGACTGGTTGTGAAGAATCACTCATCTCTGAATCCAGTATTTTTGGTGGTGATATAAGAACTGGAATGCCCAAGGAAACTGCTTTTATGAATTCTCATTAGCCAGTGTGGCAAAACAGGAGTGTACTTTTGTGGCTGGTTTGGTATATTCTATGAAAAAATAACGAGCAGTTTTGGGTTGTGTTTGCCCTATTTCTCAGCAGTTCCTTCTGAATCTGGCATCCTGAGTTGTGACCCACTGAGGCATGATTACAGCCAGCATTAACTGCCCTTTACTCCAGTTTTCCCTCGCCACTCCTAAGGCATAAGGAGAGCTCTTCATAAAGATCTACAAAGCAATTACAGTCTCCTTCTACAAATCCCTCCTAAAAACTCACTTTTGAGGCAATGTCTACACACATCTCAACAATAGCCAGGTTGTGGGAGTGCTGTGACCACTGCATATTATCATAATTGTTTCACTGTTACCTTGTGCTTCCTCTGATGGATTGATGTGGCCACCTATTATCTCACATAATATACTTAGATTGTAAGCCTTTTATGACAAGTGTGTGTGTGTGCGCGCGCACGCATGCGCTCCAGTCCTTCACATGCTACCATAATACAACAAATAAATAATAAATAGCAATAACTATAGGGAACATCACTGATACTGGGAATCTCTTTAAAACTGAAAACAGTATTTTAGGTCCATCTACTTCGCCAGAGTCTCTTACTTACCAAACTATGGGGCAACCCAGTCAGAATGAATGAACAATTTGACAAAACTGAAGTTATACGTAGAGCAGGAAGTGCCATCTACCCACTCAACACATTCTTTCCATAGTTTGAAATAGCCAAAATGTCTAATCTTTGGAATAGGTTACAAAGCCATAGCCCTGATTTTATATTTAAAAAGACACAGAAAAATGAGACAATGGGGTTTGGAGGCAGAATGTGGGATTTGTTTGCTCTACTGTTATAACCATAATTTTTCTTTTGCGATGACTGGATGGGCCTTTTGTATGATGCAATATTCTAACTGATGTGCAGGCACTTGGTCACTTTGGATGGGCTTTTTTTCCCCCCTTCTTTTGTTTGGATGATGGAATCTTATTTATCTATCCCAGGGAGAGAGATTGTGGCAGACAATCCCTGGTATAGGGACAAAGGCCTGCAAGAAGAACCTTCCTTTGCCCATAAAATAGTCCTCAAAAAGATACTCCCTATGGGTAGCTCAGAAGCTAGCTCACATAACAGCTAGTCACAAATCTCTAAAGTTGTCCACACAAAGGTACTATGTAAGACTAGAGCACGAAGGGATACGCTGATTCTGTTTTCTGCAACCATTTACCCTTTCTGTCTGTTCCAGGTGATGCTGGCAAAATGGTGCTTTCTGATCCAAGCTCCACTAGCAGTCCACATCATGGTTTCATTCAATCCCTCAGTTCCTGTACTCCTTGGGAAAGCAGACAGAATGATCCAAATGCAAAGGAGCAACTCTGTCAGGAAGGATTCTCTAATGATTCTCTGTTTGCTGCCTGGGAATCATTGCAAAATGCAGGATTTCAGGAGAAGACTGTACTCCTGCTTTCTAGGTGGAAAAATGTAACAACAATAAATCTTGCAACCAAACATATAGGCACTTGTGGGCAAAACCCAGGACAATAATTGAAAACAGAAATAAAAAAAATCAATCTCAGGCATTAAATCTTTAATCTTTGATTATTTGTCTAGCAAGGTGGCAGATGGTAAATCTATAGCTGTTATTAAGACTTCTGGTTCTTCACTGGCATCTAGTTACTCCAGGGAAAACAGAACTAAGGAGTTGGGAATTCTAGTGTGATCTACCCTCCTTAGCCAAACCAGTGAGGCCCAGCTAGGATTCCTTTTGGTATATCAATATTGTACATAATCACCCATCCTCAAGTGGTATTCTAGCATCATGAGACCTGGCTGCTATATAATCACATCTGTTAGCTATGTGTTGGCTTGTCATAGTATCCTATAAACCAGTGGTCTCCGTAAAAAGGAAAATTTAAAAAGGTATTAATTTATATTTACCTGCATATTTCTAGTACACCCATCACTGTGATACAAAAGCACATACACTTCATATCTGATATCTGGGACAACTACAGTTGTAAGAGTCAATGTCTCCTAGTCTAGAGTCCATAATGAAATATCTTTAGAGCAGGGTTGATACTGACTAACTATTTGATAAGCTGTGTGTATCCACAAGCATGCCAAATCCAGTCTTATATGGGGCTAGACAGAATCCTGCCTAAGAAATGCAAGGGTACAATATGGAGCTTACTCCATTAGAGGAACATCTGCAGCAATCAATAAGGGATATTACCTCTCTATATTAGTATGTGCAGCCTGCAGGCGTGATGACAGGGCCTTCCTATATTATAAATTAACTACTGGTCATTCTTCAGGGAGAACACATTGAAATCAGCTGCTAGGAGCCAGAGGTATTAGAAAGTCTCAGTCTCGCGTGATATTAAACTGTGATATTTAACAACAGACTGCCATTAAGAACTGGCAGTTTTCTTTGATTGGAACAGGACCACATTTTTACCCCACCTAAACAGAATACCAAAGATGACAAAAGGGCATATTCCTTATCTTTTCCTCACATCTACTTAAGCCTCTTGCTTTACTGAAGTAAACATAAGTGTTAATGTTGTTTTTCCCATGCCAGAAAGAAAACAACTTTAAATAACCCAAGATGTAGCTCTGAATCTACTCCCAGATGGATTTAAGAGTTAAACTTTGCTCTTAAATTATGTTCAGTGACATTCTATATCAGCTACCCAAGTTTCCAGGAAAGTCTACTCAGATTTTAATGGAAGTACTTTCCTTTGCTGATGCTTGATTTTTCAGAAATTAGTTATATATGAACTGTAAGAGGTTTAGCCACTCTTGGGAAGGATTCAGCAACATGAGGTGGTTTTAGAGGAGCTGCAAGGACATTAGCATCTTAAAGCTGGCAAAAAAACAAGAACTGACACTGAATGCTCATTGAGGACTGGGATCCAGATCCTCAAAGATATTTAGACACCTAATTCCCATAAGAGTCAGTTGCCTTAAATACCTTTAAAAAATCAGTGCCTAGCTCCATGATAAGCCTGAAAATACTGAAAATAGTCCTTTTCTAAGCTACATGAAAATCACCAAAAAGCGAAACATTTTTTTCATGATCTGATCAAAAGTTGTTTTGTCATCAAACTCACTCTCTCACAAGAGCATACATCCAGTGGCGCTGGAACAAGGTGGTGTGGGGGAGGTGACACCACACCCTCTGGCTTGAAGAAAGAATAACACCCAAATACAGAGTTTCCATAATCAGCACTCCTGACTATAAAAATTGTTCCAGCTCCCCTGCACACATTCATATTGGGGTGTCTATAAATATGAAATATTGTAGCCCAACCCTCCCAGGATAATATTGTAAAAAAGTTTCAGCCATTAGAAAATAAGTACTTAATATAAGTTCCCTTTGAATAGCACAGCCTTATTAGGACTATGCTATGACAAGTACTATCCCTTCATTCCACACAAAAATAGATAAAAAACTAGGGGAGTCAGAACATTTTCATAAAATGGAAGATAATACAGCTTTGACACTAAAATCTGTATTATACACATGGTCATGTATATATACACATACACTACATTTAATCACACTGTAGCCTAGTTTCCAGGAACAAACAGCTGCTATTCACTGTACAAAGCTGCTTTTAAAAAAAAATGACCATAATTCATACCATACATATTGATGTCCATTAACAGCTTTTTTGCAAACCTTTTTATATAAACAAAATATGCTAGAAAGGAAACCATCTGTACAATTAAATGGTCAGTCAGCATATTTGTCTTTCATAAGCAATAGTACAGCCACACTATGGTGCAGTGTAAACATTGACTCAGTGATCTGACATCTTAGCACTGAAAAATTATCTTTCATCTGGCAGAGGCTGGAACTGCTGTGGAGTTGGTACACTGAGTCCTAGAGTAGAGAGTGAGCTTTGCATTATACTTGATATACACTAAAATATGAAGAAAAGTGATAAGTCCCAGTGGGAGTCCAATAAATTCCTTCCAGATGGAAGACGTGACTAAGGTTTACAACAGTATGAAGGTGGCAGCTTAGAGATGGTGAAATATGCAGATCAGGACATTGTCTAACTTTTCCATGGTCAATATGGGCATGGGTGCAGAGACTCTCTCTAAGTAAAAAGCAAAAAATGGGTGAGGGAGGTGGGAGGAAATTATCCTTCTAAAATAATTCTGCATATTGTCTTCAAAAGAAACTCAACTAGTCAACTCTCAGAGAGATTTATTTTTCTATTTTAGAATTGTCAGGGATTCTTACTGACCTTTAATTATTGACAATTTGTTTTCACTTCTGACAGAATTATTAGATTGTCTGATATATATTCAAAATGAGTCCTTTGGCCTTTCATGTATGAAAGGGCTATTAAATACTAGGACTCAGACAAGTACCATTATTTTTGCCACAACAAATAAAAGGTCAAAGGATCTGAGCTCAGAAATGACAGACTGGCTGCTCTGTAAATCAATGGTAGGCTTTGTGTTGACCACAGTGATAGGTTTATGGGCAAAGGTCAAATCATTTAGAAGGCTCAGGGTATGGTAAGAAAACCTTCTACTTAGACCCCTTTATCGTTATCCACTCGCAAAACGCACCTGCCTTGAGCTACTGTTCCTGTGAATAGATAGACAAAATGATAAAGTCGTCATTCAATTACTAGTCCTAGTGAGGGAAAAAGTTGTCATCAGTAAACTCTAGAAGCTCCGACACCAGAAATGAAGAGAATGATGCCAGTCCTTGCTGGCCTGATAGGCTGATTGCTAAGGCCATAAGATACCTGTTAATTTGGAATTCACGGTGAGATTACTAGTTGGGTCAAAAGTCAGAAAGTGAAGGCAGGGGGACAGAGCCTGAAACTCAAGCATGTTTTAGCTAACCTGGTTAGAGAAGAAATATACTTCTGAAGTGAGCCATTAGCACTATGATACAGCTGCAATTACACAGGGACAAGGGATGAATGGTAACCAATGGCAAAATGATCACCCAAGTGGCAGCATAGGGGGGATATATTACAACTTCAGGTGTACCCAACCAATATTTGCTAAATTGCTGCCTGAATACAACATTAGCTGTGTTCTGAGCCAGGTGAGAAGTCTAGCACTGGGAGGAAGATTTTATTTCAAAAACAAAAATCGTCCTGATAAAGCTGCAGAAGCTCTGACTGCCATTTGCAAATCAGAGAAACACTCCTCATCTACAGGGAAAAGTATAGCTACTTCACAAAAATCCTCCTGAATACAGACATATGGGTAGCCTCCCTGACCATCTAGAGATAAGGTGTAGCAAACGATAACAATTAGATAAAACTCTTAAAAAATAAATCCTAGGAGTAAAATATTTAATTATATAACTTTCTGAGAATCATCAGACTGGTGGTTTCATTGGTACAACTCTGTATCTGCTCTCACACTGCTGATTTTGTGAACTCATTCATTCAGGAAGAAAGTACTTTTTTCATTGTCTCCGCTAATTTATTGAAGTTCCATTAATTTCAATAGTTGCTCGATATTGACTTGGCATTCTGATTCACTGGCACTGAACTACTCTTTTCCTATTGCACCCAATTCCCTCGACTGTCAATGAAAGAGCACTCAAGCCAGTTTGCCACTGCTCTATAGGACAAGCTTGCTGCTGTACTTCACATTGCCAATCACATTTTGGGATTATAAAGAGAAGCTCACCTCTTCTCTTTCACTTTTGTCTATTATTATTTTTACACTTTGTTAAGGTCAGTTCTTGAGGAAGGGTAAAATGTATCATTATGAACAAGGCTATAAAGATTTTTGTTAGGTTTATGTGTGAAGGGATTAAATTTGCAGTTAATTCTAGCTATCTACTTTTCCAGAATCATCAAGTAGTGTAGGTAGCCTATGTTATCAGGTGGTCTTATTTCAGGCATCCTCCCATTCTCCCTCCCACCTTCATTCCTATTGTTTGCTGCACCAATTTGTTGCATCTTTTTTCAAAAATGATGCTCTTCAGCACTGGAACCATGTCTTCCTGTGTGTTTTCACTATGCTTACTATATTTGTGGCTTTTGGACAAAACAAAACAAAACAATAATTCTCCACTGCTTTGGTAAATTAAAATATAAACCCTTTGGAAAAAATACCATTTCTCCTCAGAAGTTTATCTTTATGTTTTAAAAATTGTTGAAGCCTGATCAACATACTCATACACAAATGGCTCATCCCCAAACTATGCAATGTAATTTGAGATGTAATTTTACTTGAAGGCCATGCTCTTCGTGCAACCATTTGAAAAAAATTCAAATAAACCTGTTAAACTCACAGCCCTTTTCTTTACCTGTAATGTGGCTAGTAGAAAGCAATGCATTTTTCACATTTTTTTTTTAAACAAAAGACCTTTCCTGTATTGTTCACGACTGGTATCAGGCATTACCTTAAAATGGAAACATCCATTTAAAATGGACAGGCACTGTATTTTCTTCTTTCTTCTTTTTCTAAAGCCTTCCTGTGGTTTTCCAAAAGCATTCCAAAGAGGTTACTTACTTTGCTTTGAAATTGGTTTGAGTTATGAGTAGGCCACAGCCTGAGACCAGCAGCTGAGGCAGCAACAGAGATGAAAGTTTTTTAGCTTTGAGATTCAAGGGGAAACACAGCTGCTACAGCTGGCCTTCTCAGATCTCAACACTTACTACAATGATCGAGAAGGCGATAATGTGCTGTGTCTCAGTTTGAAAAATGCATTAATAAAAACAGTCCCTAAATAGAACAAAAAGTCAATTAATCAAACACTAGACTTTTGGCTCTGGAAACTGAAGTGGGCTATGTTTACAGAAAAAGGGTTCTGCTGCATTCTGAATTAGTATATCTACTCAAAATTGCCAGTGATATTACTTCAAACTGATTTTTTAAAGTTTACAGAACAGGAGATTGTTGTCACCTCACAAATGTTTACGGATTTTATCAACATAGCGAAGAAGCAGAAATGCAAAAGCAACACATATAAATTAAACACCATTGGTTTTATTGTAAGATCCTAAACAAACAAACAATTTCATACAGCTACATGTGGACTAGGACTTTTATAGCATATGCAGGACAAGTTTTAAAATAAAATAGATACAGAAATATTAAGTGGGAAGTACAGCTTATCTTTAAGATCTTTTGATTGTACGTGACAAACTCTGATCTCACTGCAGGTTTGCAGCATTACAAATCCCCCTTTAGGACCTCTGAACAAAACATGCAGTCCATTTGGTATACACTTAATACATTCTGGCAACAGTATAAACAAATGTCCTATGCTGTTCATATCACTGTGGCCACATTGCTACTTGGAGGTATTTGACTTTAAACAAGAACTAGATTTAAAATGAAATATTAGCAGAAGGGTTAGAGGCACTGTGAACTCAACTATTTGAACCTTCTTGACTCAGCATGAAGAGGTTCATATTATTTTGGATGGAATTATTTGTATCCTGAATCTTAATGTAACTTTTGCCAGCCAGGGAGCAAAGGGCAAACCATGAAACCAAAACTCAGACTGCTAGAGCCAGCTTTTCAACAGAGCTCAGTTCCCAGCTGCTGAGAACAATGAGAGCTGCTGAGCACTTTAAAAAAATCTAGTTACTTCAGTTTAGGAGCCTAAATGGGAGCTGAGCTCTTTTGCAAATCTGACCCTTGGAGTGTTGCATTCTTGCTAAGCAATCAGGCCAGTGAATTATTTATCGAAATAAAACTGCATTCCATAGGGAGCAGTATTTTTATTCTGTGAATTATACAACACACATTCATAAAGGAAAATGAACTTCAAGTTTGGCCCTTATCAATTTTCCAAAAGTGCTTGGATTTTTTTTTTAATTAATGGAATTATTTCTAGGAAAAGGAATCAAAGTTATACAACTATTTAACCCTATGTTTTAATCAAAATCACAGGAATAAAGTTCATGCCTGACAGAAGTATTACCCTACTCTTATAAACCATGGGCTTGTCTACACATACACTGAGTTTGCAGCAAGCTAAGGTGTAACTCTGTCCTGTACAAGCCTGCTGCCCCACTAACGATGAATGTGACCCTGTTGACATACATTAACAGGTTTGATTTTCCCCGCTTTGTTTGTGTAGAAAAGCCCTGAGTGATGTATTTAAAAGATGATGGTGACATTCAGAGGCACAACCAGAAGCGGCCCAGATTACCTGCCTGGCCACCCCAAATTTGGGAAGCATAGTGACCCCAAATTTGAGTGGCATTACCACCCCATGCAGCAGGTCACAATCCCACTCACTTCAATTTGGCCCGGATGGTCCTCTATCAAGACTGGGGGGCTGGCTGGGTCAAATGTTAGTAAGAGGCATTGCATCATGATGCATAGGATTACAATGCCACCTGCTTAAATTTCACCTGGATGGCCCTCCACCATGCAGTCAGAGACAAAGGGGGAGACCTGCATCCCTTCTTCCCCTACCAGTTGTACGGCTGGTGCTGTTACACCAATCTGGTTAATAGTTTTTGCATCTAGAAGCAACAAACTGTGCCCTAAAAGTCAGTTCTGAAAGAACATTTTATTCTTCAGTAGTATAAAACATAATTGATATAATACAGAACTGACTGATGCCATGTCAATAGCCAAAGCAAGAACAAAATATCATTTTCACATAAGAAAGCTGTGTTAAGTGATCTACATTTTTAAATCACTCAGTCTTTATTTACTGTTGGCACACCCTGAATTCACAAAACAAACCAAACAAAAAAAACTGTCCACCAACTCCTTAGCCATACTTTATTGACAAATAACCTGTTCCAAGAAAGAAAAAAGCAAATAATTGCTAACAACCAGATAGTCAGTTATATGTATGTTGAACTGGACAGGCTGAAGTGAGTGTAAACTAAAAATACACACATTTAAGCACCAAAGAAAACAGAAATGCTTCCCAATACTTTGGGTTTTTTAAGTGCAGTATAATTGATATTTTTGCCCAAAGTGAAATGTTATGTTACGAAACACAAAAGGAAATTTGGTAGAACTGTCATTCATATTTCATTATAACTTAGTTCAATAACTAAATGATGCATTTACCAACCTACAGTATGTTCCGTGTTTTTAAAAAAAAATCTTAAAAACAGACCTTTAATCCTTCCAAACAGTAGACAACTGCATAACATCTACCCCTTTTATTATAACAAAAACTACACAACTTCATATGTTTTAAATTATGTACTGTGCTCAGCTCTGAACAGAAATTTTCAGCTATATTTTAATTCCACAGCCTGAAGATGATATCGGTCATGGCTGAATTATATCTAACCTCATTTTTCTTCATGAAGCAGTTTTTACAATAATTTCCAGGAAGTCAAACCAGTTTTTCTCCTCCTCTGTAGAAAAGCTAGTACCCAGAAGTAAAATGGAGCTAGTTGTTCTGTAGATAAGTTTATTGGAAAGCTTTGGAAGAGTTTTGTATCTGCAGAAGGGTTACATATGTTTTACACTAAATGCACAAGAAAACCAACTCTGCATGGTAGTTAATACTGTATGGTTATGATATGCTTTCAAGTGTCAGGTGCAAATACTTAAACCTTTTGCTTTTGGGTTTTGTGAAGTGTTTTTTTTTTTCTTATTAGCCTATATTTAGAGAAGGGTCATCAGTCCCTATGTTCCTATATATTTATGGTGCAAAAACAAAACTGCAATTTTATGTTGATAAACAAAGTCAAGGGAGAGGTGGCAACCAACATTTAAAGGAATGCCGAAGTAAGCGAGAAATGGTAATTTGTTTAAAAATTACAGGTGAAATTTTGGCCTCAATGACATTGATGGTAAAACTTCCATTGACTTCAGTGAAGCCAGAATTTCAGAGATGTTTTTTATCAGGCTAACAACCTCCACTCCTATTCTGGACTCAAATTACTGTCCTTTTAAAGAAATCTGTGGATACGAATTTTTCAGGTTACACAACATGTTAATGTGTACCCATATATTTGATATTCCAATGGAGATGCGAAAGTTAAACCTACACTGAAGGAGCATGCACCCCTCACAACACAATAAATCACCAAAGAAAGCATTATACCATCCATTCTAAATTTTAATGTTTTAAATTTCCCTAATAATAGACACCAAAACCCTAAGTAACTGTGCATACATACATACGCACACACACATTTTATATATACATATATATATATATATACACATATATATATATATACACACATATATATATATACACACACACACATTCAGTTTTTCCATTTAACTCTGTAAATCCAGTCATCATAGCTATAATCCCTGAGGGAAGAATAAACATAAAAAACTAAACGTTTTAATTCCCAGAGTTAGTCTAACAAAATATCAGGATGCCAGAGATTCCCTGGAACAACTGATGTTAGTACAGATCCTTGGATGTCCATCAACAGTGATACAGCTTTGAAAAATCACTACTGACATTATTTTACTTTAGCAGAATCTCCTGGTACTTAAATTTTATATTCTGTCTCCAGAATCCAGAGTTACATCACGTAATAGAGTACTTAACCTACAAGCATTAACAACAATTAATACTAGCCACATTACAGGTAAAGAAAAGGGCTGTGGGTTTAACAGGTTTATTTTAAACAACTGTATTTCCCTACTTTTTAGATGTGACCTTTGAAATATGGCATGGAGTTACAATTTAGGAAGACCGGTTGGAATTAAAAAACCAAATAAACAAAACAATGTATTTTCCCAACGTATTTTCAGTGAAAGAACTGCTGCTTGAAGCAAAGAGGTGAGGAATAAAACAGACAGAGAAATCCCCCTTCTCTTAATATTTACATAACTCTATTATTTTTACCTTTTAAAATTAACTTACCAAAGTGTACTTGGACTATTCCTTTTCACTTTGTGAAACAATGAGGTCCCTAAAGAAAGTGGTCTAAACTTATAACTTCTGAAGTAAGCAGGGTTGGCATGGTGTACAAGTTAGTGCAACATTTGGCCCCGAGAATCTTGCTTGCACTAGGGACAACTTGAACCTTCAGAAGAACCTTCAGCAACAGAACTGGAGTAAGGACTTCACTGCTGAAGATACAAAAGAACATATCTTGGTCAAATAACAGTAGTCTATACGGGTGGCCATCGGCTTTAATAAGTCATAAGTTAGAACTCTCCCAATATTTCTTTGAGTTTAAGAACTGAACTCTACTACCCTATTCACAAGGGTTCAATACTACTGCACATGTGTGCTGAAACTATTCATGTAAGGGATGCAGGATCAGGAACAAAGGTAGAAGAGAGCCTGTAAAAGGACACAAATGTAAGTATCATTATGAAGGGCCTGGTCAAAAGAGATCATTACATACAGCGTTTCCCTGCCTCATTTAGGATTAAGCCAACATTTTCTTCAGTTTTTTTATTTGTTTGTTTTAAAATAAAGTAGAAATATTTTCCTGAGTCTGCAGGCAGTCAGCTCTAGTACATCATCTGTTCATTGCTTTGCAAGAATCAGTAGGGTGAAGTTAACATTCTGGTAGTTTCACTTTGGCTTTTTCAGAACCCCTTGTGGGAATCAAAGAAACTGTCAAGAATGATGCCAATGCCATGTGATTGGCCAGTCAGCTGCTGGGGAAAACTAGTAGCAGAAAAAGAGACAGGAACTAGACTTACGTGTGGGGAAATGGGACCCAAAATGGAAGACTGAAGAAAGAAAAAAGTAAGGGGAAAAAGCTTCTCTTCCTCCCTATTAGCCAAGAGGCTCTGGATGTAATTGAAGTAGCAGGAACTGAAAGCTCTTTTCTCCTTCCAGAAGCTAGATGGAACCTTCATATTTATCATACATATACTACCTATTCTGATTTGAAAAACTGAAGCCCGTGTGCAAGAATCACACATAGCACTCATTTAAATATCCCAAGAACCTTCTCCTTCTTAGCATCTGGGAGCTCTGTGGATATGCCTACACTGCAGTGTAAGCCCATGCTTGAGCCTGGGTTCAATCCTAGCCCTCCTTGTGTCTACACTGCAATTGGGCTAACCAAGGGCTCAGATCCAGGATATCAGGACCTTGCAGGGATGGAGGGTCTGAGCTCAAGTTAAGCCAGCACCCAGGGTCCAAGCCTTATTGCTTTACAGCGTAGATGCAGCCCCACTTGACTCAGGTCCCAGGAGTCAGCCAGAGGTGTCCCACAATTCCATGAGGCAACTTCCTTAGTCCTCTCTATCCTGAAAATCTGTACTCTACTATATTGGAAACAGAAGACACCCTCTGCCTCCTTTGCAAATGGCAGCAGCTCAGGTCAGCATTAACCAATTCTTTTCTGATCACTGATCTGCCAGCACACTATCAGACAACCTTCTGGGTATGCAATGCAGAACAAACCGATCAAGCCTTTTGCAAAGCAAGCTGCTTTCTGGTAACATGCAGGGTGGGCAGTAAAGTATTCCCTCGGTGCACCACAGTTCTATGACTACTGCGGCCATATTTTGAGGGGACGGGCACTGGGGGAACTCTGGGATACAGTTACTTGGTCTCAAGTCTGAGCTCTGCAATGTGGATGTCATAGCACTAGGTTCGAGCATGTGTTAGAAAAGTCTCAACATAAGGTTAAAATATAATGTTGATGCTCAAGCTCAGGGGTCCCTAACACAGTTCAGCTAACTCGAGTCTCACTAACCCCGGGCTTTGCAGTGTAGACCAGTGGTGCTCAACCAGAGATATGTGTACCCCTCAGGATGCACAAAGATCTTCCATCAAGTCATTTAGATATTTGCCTAGTTTTACAACAGGCGACATAAAAAGCACTAGCAAAGTCAGTACAAACTAAAATTTCGTACAGATAATTACTTTTTTACACTGCTCTATATATTATACACTGAAATGTAAGGACAATATTTATATTCCAATCGATTTATTTTATAAGTATAAGGTAAAAATGAAAAAGTAAGGAATTGTTCACTAATAGTGTGCTGTGGCAATTTTGTATTTTGACATCTGATTTTGTAAGCAAGTAGTTTTTAAGTGAGGTGAAACTTGGGGGTGTGCAAGACAAATCAGACTCCCGAAAGGGGTACAGTAGTCTGGAAAGGTTGAGAGCCACTGTTGTAGACATACCCTGAAACTGCTGGCTTCACAGAATTGTATTGCCTCTAGACCTTGTTTGTGGAATTCCCTCACCTTCTCTGTATTGTCTACTTCTGGTAGTAAGTGTGTAGTACTTTTTTTCAAGCGTTAGATACAAAATACCATTTCTTTTGCAAACAAGGCATCACTGTTCGGTAGGTGGAATGCTCCCAAGGCTCCCTTTCCAAAAGAACCCATGAACAATACAAATTTGTGTAATAAACAGTTGCCTATGAAGGTGAGTGCAATGAAATAACTGTGAGGGTAACTGAACGGATGTCAAGCCTAGAAGTGTTATAGGATCTGAATTCATTATACTGCTGTATGTGTTCATTCAAAATCTATTAAGCCTAATAGATTACAAAAGTAAGTGAAGGGGACAAAGCCAATTTACTGAAGACATTATTATTGCACTTTAAAAACGTGCACTTAGAGCCCGGGTAAAAAGCTTCAAATCAGATAATGTCAGGAGAAAAGCAGTTTTATTATAATTGTATGTCAGCCACATTTTTCCCTTTCAAACCCACCTACCTAAAATAGTGTGACAGGCTTGATTCCAAGATGTCTGAGCACTTGGAGCTATGGTAAACTTTGCCCAGAATCCCTAAAATAATTTCAGAGAACTCTTGGAGGCCACAAAAACAGTAATGTTGCCTCAAAGGTTAGTGAGTTGTACAGAAACCAGCTGAAAGACCACAGGCTTTTTTTTTTTATTTTAAATCACATCTCTAAAAGAAACTGTATGTAAAGAACTAAACACAAAACATCTTAATGAGTCAGTTGGAATTCATAACTTTTTCTTTTAAAAAACTAAGGTCTAGTCACAAGAAATATAAACATTTTAAATGAGCATGTTCCTTTTATAGCTATGTATTTCTTATAAATGTTATAATTAATTCAATACACTAAATGTAATACAAAGGGACTAAAGCCTAGTCTTGTAGAATAGCAATTTGAAAGGTCCTGCTACAACTGACTGAAGTATTTTAATTTGGGTAAGGAGTTGGCAAATGAAACACCACCTTTGGTAGGCAGTCAGCTTTTTATTTTTTTTTCCTATCAATCTGTAACCAACCCTGAAGCCATTTGAAGTTCACATTTAGGATTATGGAGCATTTATGTTTAGGAAAAGTGTTTTAATATGTTCTAGGTAGGGTTGAAAAGATGATTTATGAAAACAATATTTCACCACCCTGAGATGTATTTGACTGATTCAGTCAATTCCAATTAAAGTAAGATCCATTAACACACACAATCTCCAAATTTCTTTTTTAGCTGTTTCCTTTAGCTTTGTTCTACAAGAAACTTTTTTGTAATGCTGTATAACACGAGTCTTATTCCTTACACAAACTTAAGCATGATATTTTCTCAAGTAAAATGAACCCTTTGTGGACTTCTGACATTAAGATCCTATTCTAATCATAAAGGTTCATTAAAGTCTTTTGATAAGGCCTGTAATTTGACTGGAAGTCTGGAAAATCCCTGTACTTTAAGACTTACATTTTATTTTTATTTCTTTCATATTCTTCTGCTAACTATAATGATAGCTACCACAAACTGAAAGCCTGACAAATGAGATGCCTCTTTTCTCATTGCTGGCCATCCATGACCAAAACCTCCTTAACCATCCTCCAGATAAACACAACTGCAAACTGTTGGCACAAAAATCCCAACTATCATTAATTTCCTTCACTCAGAGCAATGTATATGTAATAATTACTAGCAAATTAGAGAGTTCCCATCATTACTACATATTTTTATAGCATGATTGTGCCTTGATCCTGCAAAGGATCATCATAATGTTCTGTAAATATGACCAAGTGTTACACTCTAAAACAGGGTTATTTCCCCCAGCAAAAGAATCATAAATTTTAAACTTTTATATTTTATTTTGCAGAATGGGTCCATTTCCACTTTTGTAATAAGTACAGAGATACTGAAATTTAGAGTAGGGTAGTTAAGCTTTTTCTTAGGGTGCCATCTTTAATCCCTTTTTTAAAACTCTAAAAACATTAAAAATATGGACAAGGAGACAATGGATGATGTTCTGTAATCTCTTCTGGCTACACTCAAACACTGAAAATAGTCTAACATTTGAAACACATCTTTAAATTTGTAGGGCAGTCATGCATTTTGCAAGGCCGAATTTGGAGTACAATTAAGGAATCACAAATGTATTTTCAGCTTTTCAACATGAAGACAATGAATGATGGTGTGACAATAAATCAGCACTGTTGGAAGCTGGTCATAGTTAGAGCACCCCTAAGGCTGTTCCACCTTACACTAGAGGATGAACTAGTCCACAGCTGACCCAGAATTAGGTGCAGGATAGTGCCACACAATGGTGATGAAAAGCCAAGTTTGCTCTTCCTCTGCCACAAATTTATCTTTTGCCTGTGGTTCTTGGGATAAGTTGATACATCATCATTGTCTATGTGTTTACTGTGGGTGCATAATAAAGAGACCACAGCTGTACTGTTATTACAAGAGTCCTAAAAAGGGCAATTTTCTTTTATATTTCCTGCCAACACAGTTGGATTTAAAACAATATGAATGCTTAGCACTAAACATATCCAAAAACAGAGCAAACATTAAATCTTCATAATACTCCTACTATATCTCCAGTTTACAAATGGGTAAATGGAAACTCAAAGAGTTTAAAGTGTTCCAGTCCACACAGAAAATCACTAGCAGCAGAGGCGCCAACTCCGTGGGTGCTCCAGGGCTGGAGCACCCACAGGAAAAAATAGTGGGCTCTCAGCTCCTCCCTCTTTCCCCCCCAGGGCCTCCCACTTGCCGGCAGCCCCGCAGATCAGCTCCTCCCTCTCCCTACCAGTGCCTCCCACCCCTGCAATGAGCTGTTCAGTGCCATGCAGGAAGCGCTGAGGGGCGAGGCAGAGGAGTGGGGGTGAGAAGAGGCGGGGGATGGGGCAGAACGGGGGCATGAAGGGACAGGGCGGGATGGAAACATGCGGGGCAGGGGTGCGGACTTGGGGGTGGAGGGGAGAAGTGGGAGGTGAGGCCTGGGGCAGAGTTTTGCATCATGTTTACATCATTTTAGTTTATACAAGTGTGTAAAGAGACAATACTGTACATAGAAACAACCCATCTAAATACATACAAAAAAAGCTGAACTTAAAATATAAATCAATACAGGTGACTTTAAATATTATTTAAATATGTAGAATCTGTTTGGCCCACACAAGGTTGTGCTTAGGTTTACGTGGCCCTCCTGTGTAATGAGGTTGGGCACTACGGCTCTAGACTATTCTCTCTACCAGGGTGAAATTCTCCATTGTGCAGAGGGGCCGCATAAGGGTGAATTTCATTCTCTGGAAATAACTAGTTAAGGTAAATGCCTGAAGATAGGACCAACACTAAGTCAATATTTTAGTCATCCAAGGTTGACTGTGCACTGTCAATTATTTATACAACTTGAAACAGTAAAGATAAGCATACTGATGAGATAGGAAAATGGAGAATACTCTCACTGCATTATATAGCAATGGTAAAGAAAGTTATGTTGTTCATTTCAAACTCTGGTACGTTCAAATAGGGTTATTTTACATTTGACCAAAAATGTATATAGCATGTACCTAAAACATACTTTCAAGTTATTTGGTATGCAAATTATAGTACAGATATAATTATGTCTAGCAGATGTCATATGTACACACATGAGCAATGTACATGCACAAGGAATCTTCTATGTATAAGTAGTAAAACAGGAAACATTTTCTGACTAAGTAGGATGGGTATATAATTTAGTTATTTAACGGGACGCCGTCTACATGCAAAGGGACACCTTTCCAAAATGGCCACAATCCCTCATAACTGTTTGTGGGAATGAAGCCAATTCCTCAGCTATTCCTTGAGTGAGGTGATTGCCCTCAGCAAGAGGGTCATGATGTCCCATTAACCTTTCTAGTTAAAAGTGAGGCTGCTCTCAGTCAAAATGAATGCCATCTCACATTCTTTAACAATCATGCTGCCTTCAGAGAAGATGGTGGCCCCCTTTTCACCATGTGATTGCTAAGCAGTACACAGAAAAATGTGGAGATCCATGGAATGAGACTTTGGAGACCGCAAGGGATGTGTTACAGACAAGGACCTTCATTTTCAGTTTTTTATTTTGTTTAAAATTTCCTGGAGATTTATCAGTGTTTATTACAAAAATAAAAATAAAAATGGGTGAAAATCAAGTAGAAAAAAACTTCAGAGTTTTTTGGGGTACATATTGGCATTAGAATTGGGAAACAGGAGGATAGAAAAAAGCAACAAAGAGAAAAGTAAGACTATTTTTCCTTTCAATATTCTAACGTGCTAGTGGTTTATTTCATGAAGTGTATTTATCTGCTTAATACCGTATTAATATACATGTGTCTTTATGAAATTAGAGTCACCTGGGCTCTCCTGGAGTTTGCTCAGTTTACTGACCCAATATCTCTCCTTCCACAATAGGAAGCTGGGTCCCAGACACCTTTTTTTTTGGACTCGAGCAGTGATATATACATATGCGTGCGTGTGTGAGTGTGTGTATCTTCCACTATACTGCCTTACTTTACCAGTTTGTTACAAAACAGGAGAGAAAACTATGAGGAATCAGAAGAGTGAGAGGAAAGCAGGTTGCAGCTTTAGGTGCTGCAAGGGAACACAGGGGAGCAGGGAAGAAGCAGGAAGATGGAGGGGAGTGCAATGGAATGTGAAGAGCTAGAAGAGATTGAAAAGGTACAGGGGACTGTGCTGTTGCAGAGGAGGAGGATATGGTTAGGGAAAATATGAGAGACAACTGAATGTAGAAGGTAGCTGTGGGCAGGAAACTGTGGGGGAACATGGAAGAAGAATGTATGTGGGGGCTAGAGAGAAACAGAAGAAAGTAGGAGGATTCTCGACTTCCAGGAGAGACCACATGTTTGGTTGAATTTTGACCATGAAATGCACATGTTCAAGGTGGGTGGCTTCCCCCTAAAAGAGAAAAAAATATTAAAGGCAGTACAAGTACAATGTGATTAATTTATAAATCACATTGTTATGAAGGCAATCTTATGATATGTTTGGGTCAGACGATTTTTGAATCTTAGAGGGTGGCAACGCTGAAAAAGTACCGTATTTTCCGCACTATAAGGCGCACCTAAGAGCCTTAAATTTTCTCAAAAATTGGCCGTGCGTCTTATAATCCGGTGCGCCTTATGTGTGCACTGAGTTCCAAAATCTGTAAAAAAGTTGTTGTGCGACTTTGGTAAGCGCTTTGCTTGATTGACTGTCGGACCATTTTTCGCTGACACAGGGACGTAATACGTAAACTACGTACGCTGGCAGCGATAAACCAATCAGAGAACATTACGTAATACGTACAGTACGTACATTTACCTTCTCCACTCCTCCGGTAGGTATACTACCGGTATGCTGCAAAACAACATTTGTTTGTCTAAGGACCCCCGAAAATGGCACCAGTGAAGAGACATGCTTACGAGGCACAATTCAAACTACAGGCTATCAGTTACGCGGTTGTAAATGGGAATAGAGCAGCTGCGAAAGAATTCAACATCAATGAATCTATGGTTCGGAAGTGGACCGTATGTTTTAGCATGCGCCTTATAATACAGTGCGCCTTATGTATGGGTTAAGTACAGAAATAGATCCCGTAATTGAGACTGCGCCTTATAATCCGGTGCGCCTTATAGTGCGGAAAATACGGTACTTGGATGGATTGATATCTATGGGACTATTGTGGCACTCGTCAAATTAGCTCTAAGCAAAATACAGAAAGCTCATACAGATTTGAAAGGGTATAGTGCTAAATGAATGCTGTGCAACAGTGTTTTCTTATAAATTATAATGTATTTCATGGCTAGTGGCCAAAGTGACTTGTGTGTTCTTCCCTAGTAAATGTAAAAATGCTGTGAATTCTGTTTCCACTTGAATGAAGACAGTCAAACATTTGATTGTCATTATCAGTTAATTTAGAATGCTTAGAAATTATGAAGCATCAAAATGTACAGTAATTGTAGAAAAATATATAACAACTGGGAACGTTAGTAACAGTCAAAGAATGGCGCTGCATTTGATCATCTCATAATAAATTTGTTGCCACACCAACAGAAGATGAACTAAGGAAGAAATATTTCAGTAAAAGAACGGAAATGTAAAACCTTATTAAAACTAGAGGATTCCTCAAGAACAAACTGGCAAACATGCTCCCTAAAAGATAACATGCACCGGTACAAATGTTTTAGTGACAGCTGGCATGTTTCATTGGAGAATAGCATTCATTTGCATGTTTCCCTTATGCATTAAGAGAACACTGCACTGATTGTATTATAACAATGCTCTGGAGTGAAACAAAAAGATGAGGAAAGAAGGGGCTTATTCAATAAGCAGGTATTCTGACAATAAGAGTAGTGCCCATAATGCTAATATAATTTTGTTTCCACTGTAAACCATGCAGGACTTTTATGTGCATTTCTTTTTTTTTAATTTTAATATATACTATAGAGAATATAACTTGGCTATAAGAAAGTTTCTTCTCTGCTTAGACATTTCACATATGGCCATAGCTGGGAGAGAAGTGAATGATCAAATGGAATTTAGTTTAAATGTTTTTGCCCAGCTTTAATTAATTTAAAGTTAAAAAAGGGAAAAATGGGGATCAGAGGTTCCTGGATTCTTAATACACTTAATCAATTTTTTAATTAGATGGGTTTATACTGGCAGGTGTTTGGGTCAAGTTATAAAAAAGGGAAGCCTAAAATTAGTTTCTTAAACCTAACTTTATGGACCTAAATAAATTACATGATTTTCAAAAATGCAGAACACCAATTAGTTTTCATTGACTTTATTGAGAACTGCTGGGTGCTCCGCACTTTAGAAAAATCAGGCTATTTATTAGAGGTTCCTAAAAAGACTTAGGTGCATAACTTTAGGCAACATTTTTGAAAATCTCGGTTTACAATGTAAATTTTTTGATTGGTGTTTCAGAGTTAAAGCAGCTATTGTTTTGAGATTCATATAAACAGATCTGATAGCTGATCTACAATAAAAAGAAACACAGGTTTGCAATGGATTTAGCTGGTGCAAAAGAACGTACTTAACTCCTCCCTGTAACAGCTTTTAATTTGGGCCACAGTATTTAAAGTACTGTGCATACATACAATGAAACACATACAGCAGTCACTTCTTGCACTACCAGTACATGGCTTCTTGTAAGTCTGCGACAAAGCCTATGAGCTTGTTCTCAGATACACTGAGGCCATGGCACTGGAACAACTTTTATAGTGAGGCTGATGAAAGCCACACAACTGTCAACCCTGTATGTGATGGAAACTACTAAAAGACAGGTGGTGTGGCAGCACCCCCTGCACACCTAGTTCCAGCACTAATGCCCCTTCATACTGCTCTGGTTGCATTTACACCCATCATACAGCCCCTTTTCAGTGCTAGAACAGCGTATTGCGATCTTACTGTAAACAAGCCCTACGTAAGAAATGGCTATTCACACCACCTAGAGGAAGACTACAACACTCAAGAGAGATCCACTTTCCCTTAGGCCAAAAAAAAAAAAAAAAAAGGATCCTTTTTACTGACGACCACAGCCTGCCACCAGGAGAATCCTGCTATACCACAGATCAACCACACCAAAAACAGAGGCAGCTGGACAACCCACCTGATGCCACATACCAGAAATAGAAATACACGTTGCCTGACCTCATTGCTGCCTACAGGAGCTTTCATGAAGTGCAGGGATGTGTAGAAAAATTGTTGTGCTTTTTCTTTTCTTTTCTTTCTTTCTTTTTTTTTTAAAAGGGGGAAGGGGGTGACGTATTCGGTGTCCAAAATATAGAATTAATGGATTTTGGCTAAGAAAATCATCTTAAATCAGGGAATGCCACGTGGATCACTGACTGAGGCAGAAAATATTGGAAAGAGACAGCATACTCCTTGTTAACATTTTGGCTGCACATCACTGTATTTTCTGCCAGACATGCACTATGTGAGTTCAGAAGCTGAATTGGCATAACATCATGCTATACATTGTACATCGTGCATATATCTTAACTGTGAATGGTCTTATATAACAAATGGCATATTAGAGTCCATGAATATCAGTAAACAAATCTAGTCTGCTAATAGCTTGGTTCTTTTTTTAACTGGCATTTGATACAAATATTGTTAACACATTTATACAGTTCTGGAAACAATGTATTTGCCTTTGGAAAAGGAAGACAGAAAAACAAAAGAAAGAATAAAAAAGGAAGTTGAGCAATTTCAAAACACTGAACATTGTGAAGTAACAACATACAGGTAACTGGATTGATTTATGTGTGATTAGTAGAACAAAATCTGTTCAATACTTAGCAGCTATTCTACATCAGAAAACATTAAAAATCATAAAATCTGAGTATGTTGTTTGGAAAAGCTGATGTGAGACCCAAGATGATTTTTTTTTAATTAATGTTTTCAGCTTCTTTGTAAGTGCTCCAAGCACAATACTAAGCACGCAAAAAAGTTTAAATCATCATTTGCTTTCCAAGCCACTGTTGATAGAAAACAAGTTATAACATATTTATAACCCGGTGGCAGGATTTTCCTATTGTCCCGTCTGTGAGCTGATGTTGGAAACCTACAGGGAGCTGTAAATTAATTACTGCTGACTCAATAGGGCAGATGTAGTTCCTTAGACTTCATCCAGAAAATAAAGGACATGAGTATAACCCGTTTGGGAGAAGGAGCTGAAGTCTGGGACAAAGAAATCTTGGGAGAAGGAACATCAGGAACAGCCAAGCCTCTTTAGATGGCTTAGTCTGGGAGGGAGAGGATATATGTAGTGTTATTTTGGAATTATCTTTTTGATTGGTAAATCAGATGCTTGCAATTTAAAGCAGAGATTAGTCAGTATAATGTAAAAAATATATATACTGTATTTTTCAAACCAAATTTTCCGGTTCCAGATTATGTTAATTTGCAAAAAACAGAAGCTAGTTTGGCAAAAATTTACCTTTAAATGGAGAAAAAACAAAAACAAAAAAAAACCCTGACAATTCTAAAACAATTCTCATTAATATGTTCAAAATGAAAATGTTCAAGTTATTTTCTCTCTCTTTTAATATATTTTGTGCTCAGTTCATAGGGATAAAGCATATGAGTTGAGTCACATGGTATATGTTCCAATTCTCTGATTCGCTATACCTACTCTACATGGTCAGTAAGGTTAGCAGAACCCATTTTTACACTGGTTTTCAAAGAGGAGTTATGCTGTTTGAAAATCCCAGTATCCTAGTCTGTCTCCTAATTCCAGTGAGTTTCCTCTGTTGCTTCCTCCCCCACTCTTCCCTCCTCTGTAATTCCTTCTCTCTCCTCCCTTTATAATCTTCTCTCCTTTTACTCCCCAACACCATGAGATAATTTCTAAAATGGTAACTACATTTATTCTGTTGTAAACAAACTCTGATTTGAGATTATACTAAAATTGTTCATTTCTTCAATATTTGGATATAGCCTAAACTGATGATTTTCATTTAATCACCAAACAAATTTAACTAATTTCTGCAATATTCAAATACTGGTTAAAGTGGTCCAAAAATAGGCAAAAGATATGAAACATCCTGTTAGTTCACCACAAACTATTAGAACAGTCTTAAAACATTCAAGGAGGAAAAAACATCACAATAAGTTCAAAAGTTATCTGATTGCCCTAAATCCTGTACAACACAGGCTGTAAAGCTATGTCATTAATTCTTCAAAAGCACTACTGTAGAAACAATAATTTATGCAACCCCTCCAATTACTTTGACATCTTCATCTACCAAGGGTGCAGTGACCCCAAATGTTTTGGACCTACTAAGTGCTAACATATCAAATGATCAACAGCCTTTAATGTCTTTTCAGTGAAAATAGTTCATTTAATCAGTCTGACTCTGATGTTCAGATCATGCATATTTCATAGTATCAACTACTATTACAGAACATAAAAAGATTCCACATGGGTATGAACACTGTGTAAAAGTAACTTTTTGCAGACTTTTATTAAAACTGTTTCTTATTTTCTCATTGATTAGTGGAGTATTACCAAACACAGTATTAGCACCTAAATAATAAATACCTAACTATATCATATAATATAGGGAAATTCTTATCTAAAACTTTACAGTATGTGCACTCCACATGCAGTATTTTCCTGTATCTGATGACTGCTTTTGATTTATTAGGTTTACAGTCTACTACTTATAGGGACTAAAAGACTGAACATTTTGCATTGTATTATTTTGTCCATATGTTCAACATTATCTTGTTGTCATGAGGACTTAAAGCTATTTGGAGCAAGTCTCCCAAGATGGTACATGTTTGTAGTATATTTTAAATATAGACTGAGTATTGAACTAGAAAGGAAGAAATCTAGATGGTGTAGCCTAACATCACCATCTGTGATTAAATTAATAGTGAAGACGTGGGACATAAAACTGAAGGAAAAAAACTATAACTAATGTACAAAGGGATACTACTATTTGAACACTTCATTACTCTTTATAACTGAGGCAAAAAAAAATCCACCTCTCCTTAGTTTTCTAAGACATGCCAACAGAAGGAATATATGATCGGGTGTTAATCAGTTCAACTTTCCTAAAAATGCATCTTTTTCATTTAAATTAGCATCAACTAGTATGGGTGCACTTTATCTTATTCCTTGTGGATTGCTTTGTGGGGGTGAGGAAAGAGACAGCCAGCCAGAAAGCACAAATCAGTGCCATGAAAGCCTGCATTTAAAAAAAAAAAAAAAAAGATTAAAAATCTGCCACTCATTGGAATATTCTATTCTAAGCACAGGCAAGCAAATTATACTTATTTCACTTCATGTTTATTTTCATGGGAGTAAAACATTAGTTGAAGCTTCACTTGCCGCTACTTGACACAAATGAAACCTTAATGTTCAGCTGACTGATTTCCCATCTCACCTATTACTTGAATATTATTAATATGCTTCACTTAGACTTCTCTCAGCAAAATCAGTATACTAAATGAAACCTTTCCAAGCTGGCATTCTTAATAAATCCATATTATTCAAAATACAATTGGAAAGGCAAATGTATCTTGCAGAGTATGCCAGTAAGTAGTTTACCTTCCTGTGAACTCAGTATTGGGTGATCATTTTGTTAGCTCTTCTAGCAAAAAATGATTTGCACCTGAACAGTTTGCCAAAAGGAAAACAAACATTGAATGCACCTCAAAAGTTCAATAACTGAAGAACAAGCAAGTACATATTTGAACTACATAATTATAGATTATTATTAAAATAAGTTAAATGTACACAGCCAATTTCTACTAAAGTAAAATATTTTTCCTAGTCATTTTTACTGTTTATTTCATTAACTGCCATCTTTGTTCTAAACACACTTTGCAAATACAATTTAAACTTACATATGTGCCCATACTTTAAACACAAAACAAACCACTTTGCTCTCTTCTTTGAATTCTCTTAAGCCAATTATGAAGAGTCATTCATACCTACACTTTTCATTTTTGCAAATTAATACTATATATACTAGAATAAAAACTCTGATGGTCTCATTTTAATAACATGGAACTGATTGCTCATCTTCATTTTGTTCCTTTCATACTTCTTGGGATTTCCTTGCACAGTAATTAAAATGGTTCTCTGCCTGTGCAAATAGACACCAACAGCCACACCCAGTAGGCATTAACAAATTACATGGTAGTTTTTGTTAATCTGAAGTGAGAATATATTCATCGGCTTAGGTAAAAATTTTCTTGGCAGATACATAATGTTTTCACTGCTGATTAAACACTTTAATCTACACAATAGTCCAAAGACATAAGGAAAATTCCATTTTTCTGACAAATACATATAAAGCCAAATCCTGACTCCCTTACTCACATGAGTAGACCCATTGATTATAGTTAGACAGTTCATGTAAAGGGAGTGGGTTTAGAAATAGAATGTCACTACTGAGGATGTCTTCTGAAACTATAGGAAGGGCAGGAAACAAAGCCCTTCATTAAGAGCCCCTGTTGTAAATTGCTTATAATTTATTGCCAGACTTTAACCTTTCAGGATGAATTTTTCCATTCCAGGTGCCTGTCTGAGGCTGAATTTTCTTGGAATAGTTTGGAGCAAATGGTTCAGCCATTTCCAAGAATGAAGATAGTCCAAAATAGACAGTTCTGCCAATGTAGTTTCCTCTCCTTCCCCAACCATTTACTATATAAAATCATCCCAGAGCTATTAGGGGGAAAAAATAGCAGTTAACTGGTTAACAGTTCAAGTTCACTATTTACAGTAGTTAACTAAGCTGGAATTTTCAATACTTATAACAAAGGGAAAAAAACATGAGCACAACATATACACACATAAAGTGAACTACAATCTGATCACTATCACAAAATGCCATAGTATCACTCAGAGTAATACCTTTATTGGAGATTAAATCATATTTAAATGTACCAACGTATGTTTCAGTTCTTATCACAGTCGGCAGCAAGTTCAAAAGTTTTGCTACTGAGACATTAAATGTTTTCTTACCTTATGTCTTATCAGCTTGGGGGCAAACAAATCTCTGCTTCCTCTCTCTCAAGCTCAGACTTTAAGCTATTCTCAGATCAATGTGGCCCTCCAAACTTTAGTTGAAACACTAAAATATAATTTCTTTGAGGGCTGCATCTGCTGTATTTTTTGGTTTCCATATGGAGAGACGGTATTTGAAAGACCCAAGGGAACACTCCCAAAAATGAATGCAGCCTTCAGACCAGAGTCCAAACAATGGTTAAAAAATGCTGAGCCTAAATTCCTTTGGCATTCTAGTGACAATATTAATAACCATTAAGAATCAATGATTATGAAAAGTGACACTGAAAATCCTAAATAATCATCACGACTGTCTTTACAACAGTCAATGGGAGTCAACAGTCAAAATCAATGGGACTTGTATGCCTAACACTCATTTTTGGATTTGAAAATCTCCAGTGTGAAGTACAGCGTATATTGTATGAAGGGTTTTTTGTTTATGAACATCCACCTAGTTTTCCAAAGTGGCATACTCTCACAATTAATTAGTTTGGTTCTGTTTATGCAACTTTCAACTTCAGGTTAAAGGAAACACTTCTCATAAGTAAACCTGGATACAAAAAAAAATCAGCACATGTAGTATAATTTTGCACATTGTTGATATTCAATTGTGCAAAAATAAATTATTTCATTACTAGTATTTTCCTTTATTAACACAATGAGTACAATATAACAGTTAAAGGAATGTTGTTGGCGTGAGTGTTTTGCTGAAGTATATGTTTTGTAGAATCTATTCTGAGCACTTTCATTGAAGCCCTATAGTATATTGTCTAATTGGAAGAACAGAATATGACCTCCTTCAGAAAACCTGCTCACCTTGCTCCCTTGGGAGCAGGGATTGCTACAAGCGTTGCAGTATGAGAGTTTCCACTCTCACTAGTTTTTAGAGCCTCAAGTTGGTAGTATTCCCAGTGCTTTGTATTTTTATGACATAGAAAAAAAAATCAATTTTTTTTCCGAACACATACAGAGGATGAGATCCAAAATTAATTTACTGAACAGCAATGCTCAATTACACCCATATCCTCATGTTTTTGCTATCTAGTACAGTTTCACCCACACAGAATGAGAATAATATGATTTGAAAATAAAATTTCATCTAGCATGGCCTTATTCTAGTTATTGATAGAACTGACTCATATTTTAGGCTCAGACTATATGGGAGGAAGAAAAATCTTTTGTATAGAGAAGCTGCTAAAGCAGGGGTAGGCAACCTATGGCACGCATGCCAAAGGCGGCACGTGAGCTGATTTTCAGCGGCACTCACACTACCCGGGTCCTGGCCACCGGTCCTGGGGGCTCTGCATTTTAATTTAATTTTAAATGAAGCTTCTTAAACATTTTAAAAACCTTATTTACTTTACATATAACAATAGTTTAGTTATATATCATAGACTTATAGAAAAAGACTTTCTAAAAACGTTAAAATGTATGACTGCCACGCGAAACCTTAAATTCGAGTGAATAAATGAAGACTCAGCACACCACTTCTGAAAGGCTGCCGACTCCTGTGCTAAAGACGCATGTATTTCAAGAACCTCAGTACAAGAAAAGAATGAGGAAATAGGAGTGAAGGGGAAAGAATGAGGAACGAAGGTGACTGCAATGGGGACAGGGTTGAGGGAGAAGTGCCAAGTTAAAGCTGAAGATTACATTCTATTTGTGTGCAGATTCTGCCTTGACATATCAAAAAGTGATTATATCTTGGGGATGTCCCTGTGATTCATGAGCAGCATCAAGGCACCTGGTGAAGAGCGATATTTTCCAGTATCAATGAGGATGCGAGAGAAAGGGCTCATATTTTTCAAATATGTCTTTGTTTAATCAAATTTCCAATTATTATGTCTGAGAGAGTGCACTTTTTGAGACCTGGCAGAACTGACTCATCTTGCAGTCTTACTAGGAAAAGCTTGGATTAGTGAGTAATAGTGAAATTCTAAGATTTTAATATTGCCTTGCTTATGGCAGTCTAGAGCTCAGACATTTTCTTAGTGTTTCTTAACATGTGTCAAAGACAGAGTAGTTAGGCTAGCATCTCAAGTGGCTGAGCCCATGACCTCAGAGTATAGCTTAGCTAGGGTTCAGAAGTAGTATTTCAGACTTTTACCTCAGGTGAGGTACAGAGAATAGGAAAAGGTCAAATTTGCAATTTTTTCCATGCACTAAATATAATTTATTTAGACTTGCACATCCCACGTAACAAAAACCAGGGCTTTGGAGTGGAGCCCAGAGCTGGAGCTCAGAGCAGCTCCGGAACAGTGGAGCTGCAGGTTTTCGCCTGGAGCTGGAGCAGAGCCGGAGCACAGCTCCAAAGCACTGACAAAAAATAAGTAAGTAAGTAATAATAATTGGCATTCAAATGATCTACCAAGCAAAGAACCTCAAAACACTTTGCTCTAGATGCCAGGGATGGTTTAGAGTTGAAATGTAGTCAACACAGGGTACAGACACTACATGTACGACACCACAGTCATTCACAATTATAGTATATTTTGTTGGTAGTAACTGCATAATAATCAAATTTCTTTTTCCTCACTTGTTTTCTAGTACTTGGTAACTACATTTGCATAAACTATCACTCTGCGAAATAAATGAAAAAAAATATTACAGGGAGGGAAAAACGTACTTACGTTTGGTCTCAAAGTGAAAGTAATTTTTGAAATAGGTTTAAAAGATGTTTTTAGTGATTAGAAAAATTTAAAATGATGACAAAATAATACAGCAACATCTTTGCAGGGAATAGCATGTTTTGCTGTGCAATATTATTTAGAGGAAAAAGCTGCTATGACAACATGTTATTTAACTTTGTCAGATGAAATTACAAAAACAAAAATCTAGTTTATATAGTTTTAGAATCTCTTCCATGGAATTTAAACATACCTAAATATTATATACATATACAACCTGATTATTTTTACACAAATTTTATACTAAGTCAATTGAGTTACTCATGATTTACCTTGGTGTAAGTGAGTGGAGACTCAAGCACATACTATTTAATATAATATTAATTTAGAAGAGTCTAGATAAGTGGCCCATATTGTTATATGCCTGTTGCACATAATTTTCAAATTGTTTTAATATTCTGTACATTTCCTCTTCCCAAATAAAACAAATCTGACCTGGCTTTCTTTAATATTCAAATGTGGTCAGAACAGGTCAATATTTTCCTGTTTGTTTCAGTGAGCAATGACAAGCAAGAAAGAAGCCTATCTCAATAAGTTGCACACACACAGCAAAGGAATTGCAACTGAAGCCAGTTTACTATGATTTGGGGCTGCATTTGCACCACCAATTTTCTGTCTAATACTTTATATGCTTATCAGAATTAAAGGTACAAATTTTTGAGTCAAGTGTAAAAAATGACAAGGCAGCTTGGGAGCTGAATTTAGCACAGGCAAAAAACACTCACTCTTAAGGGCATATACACACACACAAATCTTTTCTTTATTAAACCAATGCTTTCTTTTCCAACCCTAAATATGGTAGCATATCAGGCAAACTACTAGGTTGACAATCCATCATATCATGTTCCATCATATCTAGCTGTACAACCAAATTTTTCCACACACTCTGAATTGTTAGCACTAAATAGCAAATGGTTCCTGCAAAATGAAACTTTATCTGAAATTGCTACTTGAAAATTCTCTCTCACACTCAGTGAGCAGACACAAAGTACTGAATTTAGTGGCAAAAGAACACATTTCAGCTGTGTCTTCCCTGCATTATTTTACATAAATCGTGGACTTCAATTTTTGACAATGTTTATTTGTTTTTTTTAGAAAAAAAATGGTCATTTAGGTAGTTAAGGAAAACATGAGACATGCAGAGAGGCAGAAGAAAACATTTGTTCTAACAATCTAGACTCCTCTATATGAATACAAATTATAGATTAACACCACTGACCAGTAAAAAGAGACCAATCACGCTATTGTAATAAATATCACACTGATGGATCTTACAAATTTTCATAATGCTCTGCCAGGGAAGATTTTAAAATCCAAGCCAGGGAAAACTATAAGAAATTATATCTACTGTGATGAAGATAAGTGCCACCCAGGCGCTGCAGAGATTTATGGCTAGATCCTCCAGTGGTATAAACTGATGCAGCTCCACTGAAGTCAACAGAACTATGCCCGTTTATACTAGGGGAGGATCTGGGGCCAACACAACAGCTGCACACCAATACTTGAAAGAACAGCCATGTGTTATTTATCCAGGAATGAACTTAAAACCACCCACCACTTTGAGAATTTGTTTGCTCTCTCTCTCTGGGGGGGGGGGAGTGATAAAGGTTACCTGGGAATTCCTCAATAGCTTAATAAAAAAGGTTGACTCTTCTGATAACTCTCTTCTTACTGAGACTATCTGGGCAAATAAAGGGACAAGCATTAGAAGTTTCCCAAAATGAACAGAAGATGTCTTCACAGCGACCCAGGTCTCTGTTAGAGGTCGCTGGTAAGACTACATGTTACCAGCAATCTAACATTTAAAAAATTTTCTATATAAATATATATAGCTTCAACTACCTTCCCTTCCCCTGATAATTTATGTTTGATTTATAGTGTGTGTCATGTTGTCATGTGAATATATATAATATAAAATATATACCATAACATCATTCATTCATTGCTCAAAAAAAACAAAGTCGAATAAACAAAAATTTATCCAGTTTTTTTTCAACCAAAAGCTCTTCTAAAAAGATGTATTCTTTTTTTCAGTAAGTGAAAAACTTGAGAGTTCAAGGACAATATTTGCAAAGACTCCTAAGTCACTTAAGTGCCTAAGTGCATTTTTCAGAAGTGACTTAGGAGTCTAAGGCCTGGTCTATACTAGAAAAGTTATACTAGTATAACCATTACTTAGGGGTATGATTTTTAATAATATAGTTATATCAGAACAAGCCCTAGTGTACACATTGGTATAAATGTACCTTATACAAGTACAGCTTATTTCCCTTTCCAAACCAAAATATAATACTACTACTGTACTACTACCACACCATGGGTGGGAGGGAGGATTGCCATTTTTTTATAATTAAATGGAAAACTCTAGTCAAAAAAAAAAAAAATGGGATTTAGGCTCCTCAATGCCTAAATAGCTTTTGAAAATGGGATTTGGGTTGGGTTTTTTTAAATCCAAAATCACTAATCAAATCCCAATGTATATCAACTGAGTGATAGTCCTCTCAAATAATATCACTTGGTAAAATTCTTCTCATAGATTAATATCTTTACTTGTAGAATTCAGCCACAGAAAGGACATGGTATGCCCTCCTCAGACTGACCTCTGAGGCTGCAACAACATAGCTCCTCACTGGTTCTAGGGGAAGATAGTTGATGGGAAACATCAGTGTCTATAATGAGTGGTTTATTATACTAAGTAAAAATTTAATTTAAAAAAAAAAATCAATAAAATAATCGCACTTATAATATAATAAATACCCAACTGAATTATTACATATTTTTTTTTTTTTTTTACATTTTCAATATTGATTTCAATTACAACACAGAATACAAAGTGCACAGTGCTGAACAACAAAACCCAGTATTTTTCAATTCACCTCATACAAGTACTGAAGTGCAATCCTCTTTATCATGAAAGTGTAACTTATAAATGCAGATTTATTTTTATTTTTTTTACATAACTGTACTCAAAAACAAAACAGTGTAAAACTTTAGAGCCTACAAGTCCACTCAGTCCTACTTCTTATTCTGTCAATTGCTAAGACAAACAAGTTTGTTTACATTGATGGGAGATACTGCTTCCTGCTTATTTACAATGTCACTTGAAAGTGAGAACAGGTGTTTGCATGACACTTTTGTAGCCAGAGTTCCAAGGTATTTACATGCCAGATATGATAAACATTCATATGCCCCTTCATGCTTCGGCCACCGTTCCAGAGAACATGCTTCTATGCTGATGATGCTTGTTAAAAAAAATGTGTCACTTAAATTTGTGACTACTCCTTGGAGGGAGAATTTTGTATGTCTCCTGCTCTGTTCTACCTGCATTCTGCATACATTTCATCTTATAGCAGTCTTGAATGATGACCCAGCATATGCTAATTTTAAGAAAACTTTCACAGCAGATTTGACAAAACACAAAAAAGGTACCGATGTGAGATTTCTAAAAATAGTTGTAGCTCTCGACCGAAGGTTTAAGAATCTGAAGCGCCGTCCAAAATCTGAGAGGGACGAGGTGTGGAGCCTGCTTTTAGTAGTCATAAAAGAGCAACATTCTACGTAGAAACTACAGAACCCAAACCACCAAAAAAGAAAATTAACCTTTTACTGGTGACATCCGACTCAGATGATGAAAACGAACATGCTTCAGTCCGCACTGCTTTGGACGCATGTCCTCTGGAATAGTGGTTGACGCATGAAGGGACATATGAATCTTTAGCACATCTGGCACATAAATATCCTGAAACGCCAGCTACAACAGTGCCATATGAATGCCTGTTCTCACTTTCAGGCGCCATTGTAAACAAGAATCAGGCAGCATTATCTCCTGCAAATTGTTTGTTTAAGTCATGGGTAGGCAACCTATGGCAACCTATGGCACACGTGCCGAAGGTGGCAAGCGAGCTGATTTTCAGCGGCACTCTCACTACCCGGGTCCTGGCCACCGGTCCAGGGGGCTCTTCATTTTAATTTAATTTTAAATGAAGCTTCTTAAAGATTTTAAAAACCTTATTTACTTTACATACAACAATAGTTTAGTTATATATTATAGACTTATAGAAAGAGACCTTCTAAAAACGTTCAAATGTATGACTGGCACGTAAAACCTTAAATTAGAGTGAATAAATGAAGACTCTGCACACCACTTCTGAAAGGTTGCCAACCCCTGGTCTAAGTGGTTGGCTGACCAAGAAGTAGGACTGAATAGACTTGTAGGCTCTAAAGTCATACATTGTTTTATTTTTGAATGCAGATTTTTTTTTTTAAGAATCATAATTCTACATTTGTAAGTTCAACTTTCATGATAGAGATTGCACTACAGTACTTGTATGAGGAATTTAAAAATACAATTTTATTTTATACAGTGAAAATATTTGTAATAAAAAATAAATATAAAGTGAGCACTGTACACTTTGTATTCTGAGTTATCATTTAAATTAATATATTTGAAAAAGTAGTAAACATCCAAAATATTTAAAATAAGTGGTATTCTATTGTTGTTTAACAGAGCGATTAATCATGATTAGTTTTTTTTAAATCACTTGACAGCCCTAAAAATTACCCAATTCAAAAGTATCTTGATGGGGACATGATGATATTGGCAATTAGCCACAGTGATTTTGTCCCAGGGTGAAATGAATTTACAGATTAATATTATTTCATGGATACTGACACTCGGGTTTAGTAATTACTGAGTAAAATGAGGCACTGGCTGACAAACTCTTCTGCCCCCCCTTTTAAATTAGCTGATACAATAGTGATAACTATTGTATGGAAATCTACCCAAATATTTCTATTAATAGATGGTTTAATAAATTATGGTACCTTGTCACCTGTGGAAACCTAAATATAAAAATGATACCTATGGAGAATATCTTGAAATTTGCTATCTTCTTATCAAGTATCTGGAAGACACTGAGATACAAACACTAGCTAGGCATGAATTCATGAAAGTATAATTTTGTCACCTGAAACGGAAGAAGAAAAGTGTTTTGTTTTTTTTCCCCTTTTGCTGTGAAAGGTTTAGTTATGAAGAAGAAAATAAGTTAGTTTTAATGAGCGATGTCTGGCATAATTACATATGTATACACAATCACACACAATATTTCTTCCTAACTAAACCATTCACAACCGATATTAAAACAGTTCTCCCCTTCCACTGCAAGTGACAAAATGTTGATGCCTCTGTTTTATTCTTGCATTGCTGGATCATATATATTTTTTTTAATTCCAGCATCACTTTTGTCAAGTTGCATCTGAAGAAGTGGGTATTCACCCACGAAAGCTCATGCTGCAAAACGTCTGTTAGTCTATAAGGTGCCACAGGATTCTTTGCCACTTTTGACAATTAATTATTCAAGCACTAATTGTGCAGGACACACCAATAATAAAGACATTTAAGGCAATGAAATTGATGGGTCTATTCATGATGGTAAAGGTAAGTGCATGAATAAGATTTTGTAGGCGCAGTACCTTAGATCATAAGCTCTTGGTAGCAGGGACCAAATCATCAAATGTAATAATGGTGCCGTGGCATGGAGTGGCATCTGAGTGCTTTTGCAATATAAATATTAAATGAATGTAGTTAAAATAAGTGGCATAAACAATAATTTTAGAATATATAAAAGGTGTAGATAGGTGTTTTGACAATGGAAATAAGTCTAAGACATTGTGAGTTATGCTACAAAAGAGGCACATAAGTTATACAGTAGAACCTCAGAGTTATGGACACCTCAGGAATGGAGGTTGTCAGTAACTCTGAAATGACCGTGAGTGAGAGAGAGAGAAATCAGAGGGGTGGGTGGGTGGCTGGGTGTGGGTGTGAGGGAGAGAAAAAAAATAGTGTGTTCCCCTCCTGGGTGGGGGACGGGTGGCAAAAACAGCATGTCCCCCTCCCAGCGGGGAGGAGAAAGGGGTGAAAGTGGTGCAGCCCCCAGGGCAGCTCCTGCTCTGCTGGTTGGCTCCAGCTGCCTTGGTCTGGCAGCCCCAGTGTCCTGTTGTAAGTGGCCACCCGCACATTGGGGTGGGGTGAGGACAGGGAGCCCAGATATGCCTGCCTTTACGATGCAATACAGAAACAGTACAGTATTCACAGGGGGGAGGGGAGGGGGATGGAGGTTGCTTTTGGTTTTTGGTCTCTGCTGCTGCCTGGCTGGGTACTTCTGATTTCACTTCATGTCCGGTTGACCAGTCAGTCCATAACTCTGGTGTTTGTATCTGAGGATCTACTGTATGGCATTCCCATTGCAGTTGCCCTCTTCCATGAAGAACCATCCCCATCATGCAAAATTCATTAGAGTAGCATGGGTACTTATGTTCTGGATATGCCCACTTCTTTATTATTAATCAAAGTATTAATAACTGGGGAAGACAGTGGGAAAACTGCAAATTCTCCAAAAGCAAAACAAGAGGAAAAACAAGAGAATAATATTTTTAGTTCCAAGATTAAACCCTAAGTTTTTGTTTGGTTGGTTTTCTTTTGTTTGTTTGTGTTTTGTTATTTTTTTTAATAGGGGGAGGGCTTGGGGGGAAGGGTTCTGCTAAATATATGAATGAATGAAAATGTGGTGTTAAAATTGCCACTTAGCTGCCATTGTAACTATAGCTTTCTGAGTCAGAGATTTTATACACTCAAGCAAAAGATAAAAGGGAAAAAAAGTATGTTTGGTACATCACAGCTGTCTTCTGTTACCTGTAATTATCCATTCTCAGCTTCAACTAGGGACTAAAGGCTATACTAAGAAAAATAAACAGATACATGTTAAAAGGCAACAGTATATTACTCCTTCAGGTATATGACATTCTCCTACAACAGGGGTGAGCAAACTTTTTGGCCTGAGGGCCAAATCATGGTTCCAAAACTGTATGGAGGGCCAGGTGAAGTGTATTAAATCGCTCCCTGTAGGAATGTGCTACTTATGGTGTGCTACTTACAGATGCCACTCCTGGTGCTCTGAGCAGCATGATAAGGGGGCGGGGAGTGGGGTTGGATGAGGGGCAGAGATAAGGGGCTGGCAGCATGGTGAGCTGAGGCTGCAGGGGAGGGGTCCGGGCTAGCCTCCCCAGCCGGGAGCTCAAGGACCGGGCAGGATGGGCCCACAGGTCGTAGTTTGCCCACCTCTGTCCTACAAGGAAAAAAAAGGAGCATTCTATATTTATTTCTATTTCTAGGCACAGTGTTTTTCCTTTCTATTGCACAAGTTGTGATAAGTATAATGAGGGTGACCACATGTCTTTTGGAAATGATCTAGTACTTACAATACATTGAACAGAATTTGCCACACAGAGAGACATCAGTATTAAGATGAAATAACTCAGCAAATTTCAATCAAATTACTCTGGATTTACCCTCAATAGAGACTAGAATATCTTATTAACTCTAATTATTTTTCTGTTACTAGAATGTTATTAATCCTATCTTCTAACACTGGAAATACTTTCCAATACTCAGTTTGGTCTTGAGCCACCAATGTTTTATCTGTATTTTATCTATTCATTTTGTTCACTGACAGTAAAAATATTTGCAGTTCCATCATATCACAAAAGGCCCATGCCAACATACCTATTAAGGTAAGAAACTGCAGCAAAATATGTTGTTCACTGAGTGACTACATATGACAATTCCCTTATCTTTTTTTTTCTGAACGAGAGTGTATTAAGGGTATGACTGATGTTAGTCAATATTCATTTCTATACAACAAAAATTGTTTACTTGTACCATCAGATTGCCTACTATATGCAATTGCATGATCTGGGTAACTATTGTCCTGCCTCATCTCTTCCCTTCTCTACAGTCTATTGCCTCCATTCATCACTTCTCATCTAATATTAAACCATAAGCACTTGGAGGCAAAAATTGTCTCTAACACATCTTAAATGTAATAAATAATACTTAAAATAAACAGATTTCCCTAGTTATTAATGCTATGGGAACTCTTAGAATTTATGCAAATATTTCTAGAGCTGTTGCTTGTCCAAAGTTTTACTGTGAAATTGAAGGTAAACAAAATCTAAGGAATTATTTATATCATGCTGGTATAAGAATAAGAAGATAAAATTTTGCCACATCAGTGGACGTTCAAAATGTCCTGAAGAAAGAACAGATTTCAGCATTTTTGCTACAAAATCAACATCTCTATGAGCATTAATTCAGGAACTCCAGCACAGTTCTTATGTTGTATGTTTCCTTGAGTGACATAAGTAATAGTATACATACCTGATGATAGATGATAATTTATCTTCCAAGAAAAATAGATAGCTTGATTTTATACATGGGAAAACAGACTCAAAGAGGTTAAGGGACTTCCCCAACACCACAAAGAGGTCAATATATAGTAACAGATTAGAACTCATATTATTATACCTATGCTCAGAATACTAGATCATTGGTATAAAGTGAAAGACTGATCTGAGGAATAATGGTTGTTTTTTTTTTGTTTGCTTGGTTCTCTAGACCTTCAGCTCATAATTCGATGTTACCACTTCACTGGGACAGAACACTTTCTGTATAACTGGGCCTCTTCATACGATCTGATAGCAAGTCATGTGGTGCTTTCTGAAAAATTCAGTTATGCAGTTTAATAAAACTTCTCTGTCCTTTCCACTTCTGTTTTTCTTACAACTTCTTCTCCTGCAACTTGATGATTTTGTGCAGTATCTAGAGTACTGAATAGGATGAAAAAGTATCTGTGTGGGATTTTCAGAAGCATTTAATGCTGGCCTAAGTTTGCTCCTATTTAAAGTCAACAATAAAGCTCCTCCTAATTGAAATGGGAACAGAATTACACCAACACTGAGTGCTTTGAAAATCTCATCCTCTACTTTTATTGTACGATCTTTATGATCTTTCCTTGGCAATTGCATAGGAGTGACAAAATATTTTTCTCTTTCTTCTACATCAGTTTCTCTCTTGGAAGCTATCTGTATATTTCTTACAGACTAGAAAATACTTAGACAAAAATTCTAGTTTCCAAGGCCTTAACCATGCGAGTCTATTGCAGTGGAGGCCATCTTGCGGAAGACCTTAATACATCTGCATGTGTCTGAAATGAACAATGAAATAACAAACAAACAGATATTTGTTTATTAACACAAATGTTTAAAATGTCTCATTTTCTGAAGACAAGTTATCCTTAAACTCAAATGAATCAACTCAAGGCAAAACTAAGACGACCCTATGAAAGCATAAAGAAGTAAACAAGGCTTTTAAAGATGCCGTTCACACCTCAATTTCCCCTACTTGGTTCTTCTGTTAAAATTAGACTCCTTTTCAAGATTTACTGTGTCCTGTCTAGATGTAGCTTATTGTATGGAAGATTTTATAATTTATTGTTTTATTGCAAAATTCCCATTCTACCGTAACATGTTCCAGTGGCGAGGGGAAAAGGAATACAAAGCTGAAGGAAATTATTTAGCTGAGGTACCCCCCCCTCCCCCACATAAATATTACGGTCTAAATGACCTGTTGAAGCTTATCATATTGTAATCCCCAATAAATATCTTTCTTCTTCTCATTTTCTTGAATCAGAGAGCACTTCTTCCTTTGTAAAAGAGAAAAAAATGCATGACTGACATAGTAGAAGGGTGCTATCGTTACATAGCTGATTTATTTTATTCACTTTTTCAGGGAACTCTGGTAGCTGTGTGACTTTCAGAAGGATTTATTGTGTCGACTGAACTAGGATCTCCCTCTGGAGATATCAGATTTTGCTGTCTCTCTTCCTCCAAAAGGGAAATAGATGAGCTAGCTAAGTTGTTAGATCTTATTTCTGAACTGCCCATATTCTTTGTCCATCCATTGAAGTCCACTCTGCAGCAATATCCAAGACCAGGTTTGCTTCTTTTCCCAGGCTACTATGCAACAATGTGAATACCACTGGGAGTATTAAGTAACTGGGTTGAGAAGTGAAACAGCTTTCCATTTATTCCTTTTATGTTTATGCCCAATACTGATGTTCACCATTCAAATTTAATATCAGAAACTAAAATATAGGGAGCGCTAGTCAACGTGCCTCTGAGTCTGCAAAATCTCATCTCTGACACAATGAGGAGATCTTTTCCTTGCTCAGTGTAGGAGTCCAAAAAACATCTTTGTGTACCATTGTTTACATACAAAAAAGCCATTTGTGCCGATGAGTGCATGGCTCTAATGTGGCAATACATTTGCAGCCTTTTTTCTATGACCTGGATTTTTGCTATTTTACCATTAATGCCATTTGAAAAGCACACTATAGTTCAGGGGTAGGCAACCTATGGCACATGTGCCGAAGGCGGCACATGAGCTGATTTTCAACGGCACTCACAATGCCCAGGTCCTGGCCACCGGTTCAGGGGGCTCTGCATTTTAATTTAATTTTAAATGAAGCTTCTTTAACATTTTAAAAACCTTATTTACTTTACATACAATAATAGTTTAGTTATATATTATAGACTTATAGAAAAAGACCTTCTAAAAATGTTAAAATGTATGACTGGCACGCGAAACCTTAAATTAGAGTGAATAAATGAAGACTCGGCACACCACTTCTGAAAGGCTGCCAACCCCTGCTATAGTTCAATGACAAAACACTGTTTTTCTTCAGAGAAAAAACAAAAAATAAAAAAATGCTAAAATTTGCTCTCAAAGACTCAGAAGACTGCACAAAATATACTATACTGAACAGACATTTTAAATCAACACTGCTGTTCTGGAATACTTTTAATAATAATTACCATGTGATCTTGTGGAGGCAGAAACTTCAACAGGGATTTTCACTGGGTGGTCCAAAGTGCAATCAGACACCTGACATTATGTCACGATATCTACTTCAGCGGCACGCTACATCCCACGTATTGATCCACAACATGATGAAAACACCACGTATAAGTTTTACTACGTCCTGCCCTGACTTGTGTCCCTCTCTGTAACTCCATCAGTAACAATAACTTACCTTTTCCCCTCTTCTATTTCCCTTCTTGGCTGCTAAAAGGAAGATCCTCCCTCCTGTTCCACCATTCCTAACTGCTGTAGTGCAGACCTACTCTTGCAGTCTTGCTTTGTGTGTGATGTGGGAAGAGCAATTGTGATCAGCACTCTGTTTGCTCTATTTGAGACCAGGTAGAGTTTGCTCTACTTGAATGGAAGCAGCTCAAAAATCAGACCAATGGACACCACAAATAATGCAGGCAAGAGCCTCAGATTGAACAACATTTTGTTTCATCATGTCTTTCCCTCCCTACTTCTTGCTCTACTTCCATATCTATGTAAAAATATCTGAATCCTCCCAGTATGTATTAGAATTGAATTCACATTTAGGTTTTGTTTTATTCTTATTATTCTCACCTTTTCCTTTTGTCTGTCTATCTTCATGTCCTATGTTGGTATGTAGCAATTATTTATTTTTATTTTTGTAAATTCTTTGGTACACTGACCAAGTCTTCTTTATTTGATATTGCAGATTTTAGTTCAAAGGAATCATGCATATATTTGGTATCAACAACAATGGCAAAGCTGTAATTGGTAAATTCATGAAAGATTTGAATAAGGCAAGTCTCAGTTTTCATGGTGATTCATTTATGTGTTATTTGTTAAATCAACAGAGGATAATACAGGAAAGTGCAAAATACTATCATATATCTTTTAAAGTTAATAAATTTTCCCTCAAAATAAAATAGTCTCTCATATAACATAAAAAATTGACTGCCATTCACTTGATCATAACAAAACACTTTACTTGAAAGCAGCCCTCACTTATGCCCTTATTAATTAATTCAGTTTTCCAAAGTGCTAAATTACTCTGTGGGAAAAAAAAGTAACCTTTTCCATAACTGGTGTTCTTCGAGATGTGTTGCTCATGTAAGTGTGAGTGCTCGTCATGTGCACTGGTGCCATAAGTTTTTCCGCTAGCAGTACCTGTAGGGGAGCACCTCAGCAATGCTTGGAGTGGCGCCCCCATGGCGCAGTATAAAGGGCACTGCATGCTCCCCTCACCCTCAGTTCCTTCTTGCCAAACAACTCCGACGGAGGGTGGGATGTGGAACAGACATGAGCAACACATCTCAAAGAACACCAGTTACAGAAAGGTAACTGTTTTTTATTCTTCGAGTGATTGCTCATGTGTATTCTACAATAGGTGATTCCAAGCTGTATCTGTTGGAGGGGGGTAGGACCTGCCGAACCTGGTGTTGTCCCTGGTTTGGGAGACGATCACATAATATGAGGGGAACGTGTGAACTCAAGACCACTTAGCAGCTCCACAGATGTCCTAGATGGGGACATGGGCCAAAAAGGCAGCTGACGAGGCCTGCGCTCGAGTCGAGTGTGCCTTCACAATTGGTGGTGGAGGGATTCCCGCCAGGTCATAACAGGTACAGATGCATGAGGTGATCCAGTTGGAGAGCTGCTGAGTGGAGATCGGCTGACCATTCATGCGCTCGGCCGAGGCGATGAACAGCTGCAAGCACTCTCTGAGCAGCTTAGTCCGCTCCAGGTAGAAAGCCAGAGCCCGTCTCACATAACAGTTCGTGGAGGTGGTGCTTCTCACTGGATGCATGGGGCTTGGGGCAGAGGACGAGCAGAAAAATGTCCTGACCCACGTGATAGGCGGAGACCACCTTCAGGCAGAACGAAGGGCGTGGGCGGAGTTGGACCTTATCTTTGAGCATGTTTCTTGGGGACGACCACCACTGTAGGGAGGTGATCACTGGCTCGGGCACCATGAGGACTTTGTCAATCCTGTCCCTGGCCTGGGAGAACTCCGAGGCCAACCAGAGCTGGAGGGGGCTCATCCTGAGACTGGCGTGACGGACCACATACTCTGGTTATTGTCACTGGAAACCTTGTGACCATGTCAATGAGCCCCTTTAGGGTCTTGAACCTGTCTTGTGGGAGGGAGGCTTTGGCCGACGAGGCGTCCAGGACTGCCATGATAAACTCTATGCATTGTATCGGGACTAACATGGACTTGGTGTTTACCAACAGGCCCAAAGTGGTGCACGTGGACAGAAAGAGCGCCACATGATCCCACACCTGTGATCAGGAGCTGCCCTTGACCAACCAGTCGTCCAGATGGGGAAGATCTGGACCCCCAGTGCCTGAGATAGCCCGCCACCACCGACATACATTTCTTGACTACCCTGGTGGCAGTGTACAGGCCAAATGGGAGGACTGTAAAGTGGTAGTGTTTCTGTCCAACCGTGAAAAGTTTCTGTGCCCCTCGACTATATGAATGTGAAAGTACGTGTCCTGCAGATCAAGGGTGGCGTACCAGTCCCCGGGAACCAGGGAGGAAATGATGGAGGCCAGGAAGACCATGCGGAACTGAAGCTTCACCATGTACTGGACCTGCGAGACCTGAACCAGGATGGGCCTGAGCCCACCTTTGGCCTTTGGGATAAGGAAATAGTGGGAGTAGTACCCCTTGCCTTTGAACTAAAAAATAAAAAAAATATATCTTTATATTTTATCAAATCTAAATTAAAAAAATTCAGATTAATTACAAAAAAAAAAAATTATACCCATTAATAAAGCCCTCCTGGTTTAGCACACACCAGCCACACCCCTCCCACAGTTCACAACAGGGCTCATACAGTACATTTGCCATGAATGTCTGCCATAGTTAAAGTGAATCTCAGATATAACATTTTTCCGTAACATAGAACTGTAGTTTTCCTGTCTGTAATTAAGAGTTTAGAACATGGAAGCTTCTAGTGTGGGTAGGCTTCCCCGGTATTGCTTCCACCGCTACTAGGCCCAGGAGCCACCCCACCTCCTGCTTGAGCAGAGCCTCGTGTGAGGGATCCCCCAGAAGGGATGGGGGCAGAGGGTGGTTGGGCAGGAAGGAAGTAAACTGGAAGGTGTAGCCCTGGAAGATGATGTTGAGGACCCATCGGTTTGAGGTCAGCCACGACCACTCCTGGAGGAAAGCACACAACCGACTGGAGAAAGGAAGCTTTATTGAGGGTGGATCCCTGATGAGAACTGGCAGGGCACCGCCAGGTATCCCGTCAAAACCGCCTTTTCTCCGCTTGATTGCCCTTGAGGATCCAGCTGGGGGGCAGGTGGAGACTGCCTTTGTGGGCGCCTCTTATAGTCCCACAACTTCTTATAAGCAGTCTCGTATTTTGACTGGGTGGCCTGAGCGGGAGTCTGCTGCGGCTTGAACTTAGGTTTAGCCAGAGCCGGAACACAGAGACCCAGAGTCTGGAGAGTCATGAAGGAGTCTTTCAGGCCATGGAGCTTTGAATCCATTTTTTCCACAAAAAGAGCTTTGCCATCAAACGGGAGGTCCTGCAGGGAGGTCTGCACTTGCTGGACAGCCCAGAGAGCAGGAGCCATGACGCCCTTCTTATGGACACCGTGGAGGCCATGGACTGCACGGCCATGTCCACTGCATCTGAAGCTGTCTGCAGGTTTGGTTTGGCAGCTGCTGTGCCCTCCTCCTCCACCAACGCTTTGAACTCCTTCCTGTCATGTTCCTGGAGCAAGTCCTCGAACGTGGGCAGGGAGCTCCACAGACTGAACTCATACTGGCCCAGGAGAGCCTGGTGGTTCGCCATCCATAACTGGAAGCTCGAGAACGAATAAATTTTCTTCCAAATTAGTCCAGTCTCTTTGAACCTTTATTTTTCAGGGTAGGGGCTGGTTTGCCCTGCCGTTCCCTGTGGTTGACTGACTCGACCACCAGGGAGTTAGGAGCAGAGTGGGTGTATAAGTATTCATGCCCCTTGGTGGGTAAAAAATACTTGCGGTCCACTCTCTTAGAGATGGGGGCGAATGAGGCCAAGGTTTGCCACAGGGCATTTGAAATTTTCGCCACCCCTTCGTGGAGAGGCAAGGCTACCCTGCATGGTGCCGAGGAGGACAATACATTGAACAGGGAGTCTAAGGGCTCCTCCATCTCTTCTGCTTGGAGGTGGAGGCTTGATGCCACCCTTTTTAAGAGTTCTTGGTGGGCCCTAAAGTCCTCCTGCAGGACAGAGGAAGGAGGGGCTGTAATCACCTCATCTGGGGAGGATGAGGGAGGCCAGCACGGTACTTTGGGTATCCAACGGCACCAGGGGGTCCACCACCAGACACAGTGCCGAGGATGCACATCCCACCAACTCCTTCCTTGGAGGTCTGGAGAGGGAGGCCAATGATCCTTCTGAGGCTCTGACCACCGAGCGAGCCCCCACTGGTACCATTGGGCCGGCCACGGAGCCCGGTGCCACTGCACCTGCTGTGGCTCTGGCAGAGCCAGCTGTTTGGCCTGGCCCATTAATGGACGACTACGAAGGGAGGCCGGGCTGACGTACAATCTGATGCTGTCCCTGGATCAGGAGGAGCGGCAGCGCCGGGAGCAATGCCAACTATGGGACTGCGATCCTGATGTAGAGGACCGGTTCCGTCGGTAACAGCTGCTCCGTGATCGGCTCCGGTGGGCAGACCCGTGACAGCAAGATGCCAGTGATCGACACCCAAGGCTGCAGAGGCAGTGCCATGGCAGGGTGCTGGAGCGGGACGCCAAACGTGAATGACGTTGACGTTTGTGCCGTGACCAGCTGTGATAGCCCCTCCGAAATGAGGACCTTTGGCGTCATCTGCCTCAGTCCCATTGGTGTTCGCTCCTCGAGGCAGAGCGGTGCCGAGTGTCTTGGTCAGATGGAACCCAACCAGACAGTCTGGTGGGCATCGAGGGCGATCTACATGGACTTTGCCCTGAACGGTCGCTGGGCAGCGAATGGCATTGGGAATGTTCCCTCGACCAAAACCGGTACTGAGCTAGGGATGACTGCGGAGATCCCAGCGGCGGCTTGTCTCTGGAGCACGGGGCTGACATTGACGTTGCTCTTGGTACTGGTATGAACGTAACATCACAGGCTGCCTGCAGGGCCTCCGGTGTGGAGGGCATCTGGACATCCAGGGAGGCCTGCTCTGAATGGAATGGGCTACTCTGCTCGACTTGAGTCAGAGGCCTAGAGGCCAGTGGGGATCAATGACTGCCTGACATGGATCTAAGCCTCTGTCACGGGTTTACTCCGGTGTCGCGGCCATGAAGGCCTCTTTCTAGCCTTCTCGGCATGCCCCATGGAAGGGGAACAGTGCCAACTAGTCAACAGCGCCGAAGGGTTGCCTCGCACCGACACTGCAGTGCCTGGTGCTCACTCAGAGCGGCGCGCCAGAGCCGGGGTCAGCGCCGACTCCATTAGAATAGCCAAGAGCCTAAAGTCTCTTTCTCTCTTGGTCCAAGGCTTAAACAACTTGCAGCGATCGCTGAGATGGGTTTTCCCCCCAAACAGCGCTGACAGTCTGCGTTCAGATCACTCAGTGGCATAGATCGCCTACAAGTGTCATATGACTTAAAAACCCAGGGCACGGGGCATGCCCCGGCCTGGCACTCTAGCTAAACCAAACAACTAACTACAGGTACCATACATGGAACGAACAAGCAGTTTTGAGGATGAGCTACACCGAAGCTGGAGCAGAGCAGTTCTGAAGCACTTTCACTGGTAGCAAGAAGGAACTGAGGGTGGGGGGAGTGTGCAGCGCCCCTTATACTGCACCATGGAGGTGCCACTCCAGGGGTCGCTGGGGCACTCCCCTATGGGTACAGCTAGGGGAAAAACTTCCAGCACCAGTGCACATGGCAAACATGTGCACCTATTGTGGAATACACATGAGCAATCACGCAAAGAACTAGTTCTATTATATAACATTTTACATCAGTTTTTTCTGTTTTTTTGTTGTTATTTTGAAGAATTCCTGGCTATTGAAAAATGGGTTCACAAGTAAAGACCTACGGTAAAATACTATAGTTTTATTGTAAATGTTGTGTTTCAGTCATGCAAACCCTATATAATTTTGCTGTTAATGTAAAGTACCAATGAGAAAAAAATGTTGCTGTCTCAAGATGCCCTGATAGTGCAGTGAAATTCTCTCTTTTTTGCATGCTCCAGGGCGATTTGGTAAGAATGACTGTATTTAGATTGAATTTCACATTTGTTTTCAACCAGTGGTCTGGCCCAAATACAAGGTTAGGAAAAATGCAAGCAAAACCTAAGTAGCATGTTTGATCTTATAAAAATTCATGAATATCGTTACCACATGCTTTCTTTATGCCCCTCCCCCAAAAGTCTAAATACCATCTGTGCAAGATAGTCTAATTAGGGGATTAGAACCACAGAAACTCTCTTAGCTCAAGCACATGCACCCTTTACCACTTAAAAGAAAATGAAAAAGAAAAAAAATAGACAGCAGCATCCCCTTGGATTCAGTATAGACTGGAGTTAACTAAGCCAACAGAATTTAGCTGTCTGACTCGCCCATGGGACATTGGTATTCTTTTTTCTTGATGCATATGACTGGTCCAGCATAAGGTTTATGAGTAAAGTTGGCACCACATGAATCAGATTTTAATAAGTTCAACTGGAATTCTGCAGCAGACTGATATTTAAAGGCTGCAGCATACTATGGGGACCAATTTTTTCAGGATTTGGCACCAACAACAGAAACATCAAATGATAAAAGTACATAAGTAGTTCTTAAACAAAATAAATGAGGTATAAACATCAGTAAAAACTGTTTCAAATATATAAAAAGGTCCTGTAATGCCCATAAAATTCCAGATCCATTTTTGAATCAAGTAATTCTAGAAAGTGAAATGATAAATGTATAAAATGACCTCCTATAAAAACAAAGTAATCCGTCAGCATACTTCACCATCAATCTAAAACTGTTTTTGTTATGCCACATCATTTTTCTTAATTACAGTATAATTTATGTATTTGCTAGTAAAAACATGTAATGACTTTTACCAAAATCTTTAAAGGAAAATGAGATCTTGACATATGAAACGCTAACACTGACAAGTTTCAACAGCTTTGGTTAGAGTTCTCTTTCTCAATAGGACAATACATTGTAGAGCTAAGCAAATAATCCACGATGAATAATTTATTCAGTGTATTTAGTCTTTTCTGCTTGCAGGATGCCCCCAAGCAGATCATCTTTATATGTTCAACTTTATTCAGATTATTTTTTTTTGCCTTTTTAAAAATTCTCTCTCTCTCTCTCTCTCTCTCTCTCTCTATTGCAAACAGTTTACTTTAAGAAGGTGATACTCAAACTGTGAGGTTAGTTGTGATTGGTCACATAAGCCACATGGTACTTTCTCTGTTCCATGACTGGCTAAGTGTAACTCCTGTAACTGAACACTTTTGGAGTGCTTGTGAGTTTAAAAATCACATTCTGCAAATAGCTGTGCATGTCAATCATATGTTTGAAACTCGCTGTCTGTAAAGCTTTATGAGTAAAATGTGATTACTTGAGTTACTCTTATTTAATATGTATTCTACAGTAAAACCTAGAAGCGTAACCATGTTCTAGGTATTAATCTAAGGCCTTCATTTCTAAAGCATCTGAGTGCCTAACAATCATAAAATGTAACATCCATGAAAGGTAGGGAAATAGTCTCTCTGTAGAATGGGGATAATAGTAAGTGACTTGCCCAAGGTCACACAGAACATCTGAGACTGAGCTTGGAATTGAACACAGGTCTCCTAAGTCTCATGTTAGCAATCTAACCACTGGACCAACCCTTCATCCTCTAAGGAGTGAGATAGGTACTGTGAAAACATGTGGTAAGCAACAGTCTCCCTCGCTGAATATTTGTGGAAAGTAAACACAAACAGGGGCTTCAGAAGAGCTCAAGTAAATTCACTCATGGAAATACTTTGCAGTATTCAGAGTTGTAAGTATATTTTTAGATATGTTTTCTTCCCTGCATAGATAAAAGCTGCATTCTGAAATCAGCTTAGAAAGAAAACATCAATAGAAAAGCATAACCAAAGAAAGATACAAGGTAAACGTAAGCACATTTTAAAATAATTGTTTGGCAGTAAATATCATTTGTTGTGCTTATAAAAATCTAATGACACTAGCTGGTGACAGACAAATGACTGTGTAGGTAGGTAATATGAAACATTTCCCACTATTAAACTGGTGAACCATAATGTTGATTTGTAAAACGCTTGCTATTCTAGTCAAAGGCTCCTTCTGAGACAACAGTACCAATTATGCTATATATTATAAAGTTCTGCGGTGATTTTCTAAGGTTCGGTTATCCATCTGGGAGTGAATTTAGTCCAACAACATTATTTCATTTATGGAATAAGCCAGCGGTAGGCAATCTATGGCACGTGTGCCAAAGGGAGCACACGAGCTGATTTTCAGTGGCACTCACACTGCACGGGTCCTGACCACCGGTTCAGGGAGATTTGCATTTTAATTTAATTTTAAATGAAGCTTCTTAAACATTTTAAAAACCTTATTTACTTTACATACAACAATAGTTTAGTTATATATTATAGACTTATAGAAAGAGACCTTCTAAAAGCGTTAAAATGTATTACCAGCACGTGAAACCTTAAATTAGAGTGAATAAATGAAGACTCAGCACACCACTTCTGAAAGGTTGCCGATCCCTGGGCTAAGCCAGATTGAAGCTAGCTCTCAGAGGTGAAACTGTAGTGTACTAATCCGTCTGCACACAGACATATTTTGACATATGTGAACAGCTCTAGTGAAATTTGAAAATTTTGCACTTTCCTTAAGTGAATGTTCACTAACAGGTCAAACAGTGACCTCTAGACCCCCAAAATCTGACGGGGTTACAATCATGGGAGTAAAAGGCTAAGAAGTTAACTCTATTCTCATTCACCAGAGTGAAAGAAATTGGCTGAATGTGTTCAAACTTTGTCTTTTATGCTGCTTAGTGGTCAGTGTTCACAGTTCACTTGCCAGTTCTGGACATCGTAGGGTCCTCTAAGATATTGGTTTCAGCAACAAATTCATATTGTCAACAGATGCTACGATGTAATTTATTCAGTTGCCAGTGGAAGTTTGGTGCTGCAGTAAATTAATCCCCACTGAATCATGTTTTATATGCTTCTCCAGCAGTATGAAGAAATATGGATGGGGTGATTCTGAGCAGGACTAAGGACAACAGAGCATTGGAGACAGCCTTGGAAAGTCCGAGCTTGGAGGGAGTGTTACTGACACTCTTTTAAGTCTACATTACCTTTGGGGTATTCACCTCAAACATTCCTCTTTCAGCATTAAACCTACTGCTCTTTGCTCTTCAACTGTTTACACAAAGGAAAACATTAGCATTATTGTATGCCTTCATGTCAAAGACCCAAAAACTAAGCAGTGGAATACTGGGAGGGGGCGGGGGGAAGGAAAAACAGACACTACTCACCTCCTCCTCCACTCCACAAACTAGCAGCAAGCTAAAAATCAACTTTCTTTTCAGCTAAAGTCCTTTCAAGTGGATTGGTAATTTTAGGAATACAGCTTCCGTATGGGCCGTTTGTTGCCTCCAGTTTTGCTGATTTAAAAAAAAAAAAAAAAGAGAGGCACAGGCCAGCTGTTTTGTTTCCATTTCTCATTCCATGTCTTAATTGAAATGGCTTCCCCTGCACTAGACTTTGCGCTGCTTGGCTGGTTATGCTGGAATACAGGCCAGGGCTACAGACTAGAGCTATTATGGCATTTAAAAGTAAAACCTTTCCTCTATCCTGCTGAACTAGAAACTGCTCTATGACAAACTCTAGCTAACTGTCTTGCCCCTCCACGTTTTGTCTGAGGTTTTATATTATTTTAATCACAGTTACTAATTTGTCTAACACCACCAAAAAATAAATATATAAACAGATTACACAAAAAAAAGCCCAGCACATAAATACTTACTTATTTCTTGTGATGCTAGTTAGCTGCATTTACAATTATTTCAACTATTCTTTAAGCAAAGTACTGGTATTAAAATTCAGTGACACAAGATAGGAATGTCTCCATAAGTCATGACAACTGCTTTGCATCCAAGCTGCAACACTGAACAAGAATGTATTTATTTCAGATATTTACAAAATTATGCCTTTGGATCCTGCAAGCTATATATGAAAAAGAATTTCAATCAAGTATGAATTGTCTCTGCCTGATGCGACCTATATAGGAAAAATCATTACACTTAATGCTACACTTTCAATACACTTGCTTGAAATACAAACACAGAAAATTTGCAGTTTCGTCCTTAAACTGATTTTTTTCTCTCAAGATAGATATGAATTTTCTGCAGCTGAGTTAAATGCCATGCCAAAACTGCATTTATTTGTAAACTTGTAGATATTTTGCATCCCGAAAATCTTACAAAGCGGTGGCAATGCTGATTCAAAATTTCCAGTTTCATTTTGAGTTTACAGCTTTGCCAAATTGGTTCAGAAAAAGTCAATCATCAAACAAAACTCAGTAAATCTGAAACCACATCAACCAAAACTGGTAAAACAGTCTGATAAATTCAGAGGTGAAAAAAAACAAAACAAAACAAAAATCAGATCTAGCTGCAATATCATTTCAAGGCAAATGATTGTATAATATATTATCAATTTGATCAGATGTTCCTTATATTTTACATAGAAAATAGCACTACTAGGGCTTGAGATATCCACTCACCCAAGAAGAGTACAAGATTTACTGGACAAACATATATAAAACTTCTATAGAATTTTATTTTTTAACCCTGTAAGATGTGGGAAAAAATGGTCCAAATGCGAACTGGAGCATAAACTTGTAACTTTTCATAGCTTTGCCAAACATACCTTTCAACTGGCCCTGATTTGAGGGATGTTGCTCACGTTAATCCAAAAATTAACTGTTCCCCATAAAGTAGTGTTACTTCACTTTTATTGCTGACAATTATTTACAACAGAAATAAAAATCAAGAAACTGAGCTTAGGGGAAGAGTTATTCATGCTAAAGGAATGAAGCATTTTATGTTTCCTGCATGAATAGGTTTTGTTTCCCTGATTTTAGGTGTTTGTCAGACAATGCATCCAACATTTGGGTTTCCGCTGGTTGAGAAGTTGGTTGTCAATCAGCTGCACAGTGAAAACTGCCCAGTCTCCTCTGTTTTCACTCCTCCTCAAAACCCTATTTTGCAAAAGCAACAAAATTGACAGAAGTGAGATCAATTTCCCTTTGCTATCGGTAGATGGAAAAGCTGTGAGCAGCAGAAGATACAGGCACTTGATTGGGGCTGATGATAGGTAAATAGTGGAGAGACACTCCTTACCACTCAAAGCAGCTAAGGGAAGGGTGGAGAAGCAGACAGCTACTCACTCCACCTTTGTAGTAGCCAACACATTGTGGGGTGTGTCTGGAGGAAGCTGTGGGGGATTCAAATTTATCAGATGGAGACTGAAAGTTTGGTTTTGTTCCTCCACCTTTTTTGAGGGATGAATTATTCATTTTAATTAGTTGGTTGTTAGGCGTCTTGTAAAATGTCCCACACCAAGGTGTGAGTGGATGGCAGAATATGGGAGAGAGGTAGAGATTTATGGGGTAAGTTAGAAATTAGAAGTAAATATGTAAATAAATATTCCCATTTCAGAAATTTGCAGGTGTTGCAGAAATTGCCAGAAGTGAGGGGCTGTAAGCACTTTGGAGGACAGGATTAGAATTCAAAACCTTGACAAATGAGAGAATTCCTCTGAAATCAACAGGATGAAATTCAGTAAAGACCAGTGAAAAGTACTATGCTTAGGAAGGAAAAATCAAATGCACAAATATAAAATGGGGAATAACTGGGTGGTAGTACTGCAGAAAAGTATTTGTGTGTTATAGTGTAGCACAAATTGAATATGAGCCAACAATGTGATGTGGTTGCAAAAAAGACTAATATTCTGGGGTGTACGAAGCAGGAGTGTCATATATAAGACACGAGAGGTAACTGTCCCACTCTACTCGACATTGCTGAGACCTCAGCAGGAGTACTATGTCCAATTCTGGGTATCACACTTTAAGAAAGATCTGGACAAATGAGAGAGAGTGTCCAGAGAAGAACAAAAATATTATAAAAGGTTTAGAAAATTTGATCTACAAGGAAGTTTAAAAAAACTAGGCATGTTTAGACATGAGAAAAGAGACTGAGGGGGCCTGAGAACAGTTATCAAGTATGTTAAAGATGGTTATAAATAGGATGGTGATCATTTGTTCTCTACATCCACTGAAGGTAGGACAAGAAGTAATGAGTACGGCTGCCAGTCTGTCACAGAGGTCATGGAATTAATTGGTTCCATGACTTTCTGGGAACTCTGTGACTTCTGCAGTGGCCGGTGCGGCTGGAATGGCCGCTGCTGGGGCAGTCTTGGGCCACTACGCACCTCCACCCCTCCAGCAGCAGCAGAGGTCCCAGGCCACGCACCACCAACTGCTCCTTGAATAGATATGTGGACAGAGTTGGCAACGGGGTTTGTTACAGGGATAGGTTCCTGGGTTAGTATTTTTGTTGTGTGGTGTGTAGTTGCTATTTAAGGGACACCATCATAGGACCTAATCACATCAGCCACACCATCAGGGGCTCGTTCACCTGCACATCTACCAATGTGATATATGCCATCGTGTGCCAGCAATGCCCCTCTGCCATGTACATTGGCCATACTGGACAGTCTCTACGCAAAAGAATAAATGGACACAAATCAGACGTCAAGAATTAGAACATTCAAAAACCAGTCAGAGAACACTTCAACCTCCCTGGACATTCAGACCCAAAAGTGGCAATTCTTCAACAAAAAAACTTCTAAAACAGACCAATGAAAAACTGCAGAACTGGAATTAATTTGCAAACTGGACACCATCAAATTAGGCCTGAATAAAGATTGGGAGTGGATGAGTCACTACAAGAAATAAAAAAACCTAATTTCCCCATGCTAATTTGGCCCTACTGTTAAGTGTTTGAAATGAGCTGTTTTTCATCCTGTTGATAATAGCCCACTTCAATTGATTTGTCTCGACCCCGCACTGGGTAAGGCAACTCCCTTCTTTTCATATACTGCTATATATATACACACATATAGATATACACACACACACACACACACACACACACACACATACATATATATATATACACACACACACACATACATATATATATATACACACACACACACACATATATATATATATATATATATATCTTCCTACTGTATTTTCTACTCCATGCATCTGATGAGGTGAGTTTTAGCCCTCAAAAACTTATGCCCAAATAAATTTGTGACTAAAAGTCCTTAATAATGGGCTTAATCTGTAACAAGGGAGATTTAGGTTAGATATTAGGAAAACTTTCTAACTATAAGGGCAGTTAATTACTGGAATAGGCTTCCAAGGAAGGTTGTCTCTGGAAGTTTTAAAGAGCAGGTTAAACAAATACCTGTTGAGGATGGGGTTTGGTATACTTTGTCCTGCCTCAGCACAGCGGGATGGCCTAGATGACCTCTTGAGGTTCCTTTCAGATCTAATGTTTCTATGATTCTAAGTATAATGTATATGAGATTAATCAACGATGGCTTAAACTCCCTCATAAATTTCAACCACAATTTCAACCACCACCTTCTGTCTCTCTGGAACACTCCCACTTCAGTATCAACTTTCTGACACCAGAATCAGCTTCAACAATTGAACCCTACAGACAACCATATATAAGAAACCCATGAATCACCCTACCTACCTTCACAGATCCAGTAACCATCCAAAACACACCAAGAAATCTTATCTACAGACAGGCACTCAAATACCACTGAATATGCTCCAGGGAGAAAGCCCAGGATATACAACTTAACACGTTTAAAACCACTTTGACCAAACAAGGACACTCCACTAGAGAAGTATATAGTATAATGGAATGGGCTACTCGAATACCCTGAGAGAACCTACTTCAGTACAAAAATAAAATCTCTTACTGCACATCTCTTATTGTCACCTACTACCCACACTGGAACCCATAGGGAGTATCATCAAACAACTAAAACACATACCCTAAACCCCTCTTTTATCCTATGACTGCAGAGGTGTTAATGGGCCATTTCACCTTGAATAGTCCCTTAGAATATGTGCTAACTACTTATGCTAAACTATGTTTTTCACATTTTATTTAGCTGTGACACTGAGTACCTTTCCCAATCTGAAGAAGAGCTCTGTGTATCCCAAAACCTTGTCTCTCCCACCAACAGAAGTTGGTCAGTTAAATGAAATCAAAACTGACAGGCTTTTCTTTATCACTGTAATTTATTTGTAGCTTTTTAATTAAATATACATTTAAAATAATTTAAATAATTTATAATAATGTTATGCTGAGTCTTTATTTAAACAAAGAAGGTTTCTCTACCCCTCCCCAGCCTTTTTTTTTTCCTGCTACCAATTAATCTAAACAAATTCAGTGATATGTTATGCATGATACCAATAATCATTCAAGACATTCTTGATAGTCTTTGGTTTGGGAAGCAAAGTGGGAGGTCACTTCCAAGGCTTAGTGTTTGGCTTGACAATATAAACTTGAAATCCCTGATAAAACTGTGAGACATAGTCAAACAAAGAAGAATCTTCCAAACTTGGTACGCTGGCAGTTGGGTTGACTACAGGAATGGTGTGGACTTTTGTTTGAAGGGCTGAGTGCTACGAAACAAAAAAATGGGTCTTATGATGGCACTTTAAGATTTCCAGTATTTGAGACAGCACAGTCATAACAGTTCTCAACATCCAGAAACAGTTGATTCAAGCCACTAGCCATGTCTTTAAATATCATGAGAACCTCTCCGTCATTTCTGATCCCTTCTAGGCAGCTCTATTTACTTCCATATTATTTCCTGATGCATGTAACAAGAATATTCAAATTCTCATTACTGCCCTCTTAACTTCACAGAATAAAGTTTCCAGTCACAGATTGAAAATAGAAGCTAATTTATCTAGCATCACAATCTTTCAAATGCATGTTATGCTCATTTGAATATTTCAAGAGGACAAAATTAAAAAACTGAAGAAATGGCCACCCTCCCCTCCCAAGAAGCCTAGTACTCACCTGATTTAAAAAACACCCAGTGAGTTGGGTTTCTTCCAACCAACGAAGAAAAAACCCGCCAACCTAGGTTTTTCAAAAACCTGATGGTGGCTGCATTGGGGCTTCCTCCATGTATTGGTGGGGGGTCTGTGGAAAGGTAATACACCTTGGGATTGTCTTCTCTTTCTGTCCTGAGTGCCTCTGGGTGGGTTGTGGGAAAACTCCTTCCCCACTTCTTCATCCAGCATGAATCCTAGAACCTGTGTGTGAATCTATAGGGTATGATGAGACTCATCTTTTCACACATCAGTTTTAGACCAGTGAACCACAACTTGAGGGGCTTCAGTGGCTTTATTGCAGATATACACTGATGTAAATGAAGCTGAATCAGGCCTATATTTATTTCAGGTCACCAATACACATCTCCTGGAATAAGCCCCTAAAGTCAGTAGGGAAGGTCTGGTTTCACAGTTCTTAGTTGACTGGATTTAGCAAGGTGCTGGCTATTGCATATATTTTATGTAAAAACTCAAGTAATCCTTTAATCAATTGTCTATGTCATGATGATGCCACCAAGTCTTGAATACAGCCCTTTCCTTACTATTTCCTGTGCTTGACAATCTTAGCTGGACACCTTCAGAAGTAAACAATGGCACTTTATACTAAAGAAAAATCACTTCTGCAAGACGAGTTAGAACAGTTTTCCCCCCCAAGAGTTAATATCCCCATTGACAAAACTATTTTATAACTGACAACTGCCTGAAGTTGTTAGTACATTTGAAGGATTGGTAGTTATTAATTCTCATGTTTAACTAATAATAAGAGTGCTACCTGTACTGAATAAAGTCAAGCAGAAAATTATAATTTAGACTGGAAAATGCCTAATATTGGTTGGATTATTAAATGGAAAGAGATTAGAATCTGGAATGCTAAATATTTTCTTTCCTGGAAATGTACTGTATGGTGCCTTTGCCTCCAAAGCTTCTGTACTCAAAGGAAGCCACTGTAGTCTCTCCCTGAAATATGCTAATCCCCACTTTTACATATAAAATACAGAAATTCTAAGAAGGCCTAAACCAGAATATTCTCTTTGTCATACAGATGAGGAGCATCTACAGAAATAAATGAATGCAGCATACATATGCCTTTTCAAAATACAAATCTCTCATTTCAAAGCTTCACTTGTGCACAACCTAAACACAATTCTAAACTGCTTTCCTTAAGTGAGCAGTTACTCAACAGAGATGACAGGACCCACACACAAACATCACATCCATTTATTGGAATTTTACTTTGGCTGTTAAGTTCTTACTTTTATCTCAAGAAAATGAGTACTTGTGTGATGTTGCTGCTAGAATGTACAGAAATCTCATAGCCATATTAGTCTCTCTTTCTGAAGTGTTTATGCCCAGCTGTTAACTGCTACAATTTGTTTTTGCTTGCTTACTGCTTTAGAAGTGCAATTTCCGGTTTACTGTGTTCGAGGCCTAGAGGAAAAAAATTGTAGGAGAAGAAAAACGTTTGAAAGAAAAGAAAGTCAGTCCCCAGTAGTAGATACAATTCAGTCAGAAAGAGACATAACATGGCACTCATAGGCATCTACAGTGGTTTATATTGCTAAATAAGAAAGTTGGCTTCACAAGAAGAGATTTTAGTTATCAACTTTTTTAAAAGTACATGACGACATTAGGAGATTTAATAAGTTACTACATAGCTACTAAAGAGTAAAAAGTACATACTACAGTGATGAATACATAAAAAGCAAAAAGCTTAAGTTGTACTGTATGCTCTATCCTCAGTTTATATCCTTTAGTAATAATTATAGCGTTCATGCAAACTAAACTAGTTGAAATTATATCTAAAACAGAATTGTCTTTGTAAAATATGCTACCAAAACGATTACCCTTTGAACGGTTACTGGTATGCCTTCAGCAGGAAGAATCAATTTTGTAAACCAAAAGAATAGTAGCTGACTTGAACTACTATTTTCCAACTGTCTCCAACAAGTCTTCCATAGAGTGGTTTTAGAAATGTGACACTGCTATCTATTCATGTGAAACAACAGAGAGTAATATCTATTTCCATGTAAAGTTGGTCTTTCAAAATCACTGTAGCTAAGGAGAAAGGGATTACAGTTCTTCAGCTGTCTACTTGAACACGTGAGCAGTTATTTGAATTCCTTATCAACATTTCAGAGAAGTCCTTTCTCATGCAAAACCAAATTATTTCCTTTCTGGTTCCATTCAGCCTTCATCTAACAGTGGTCAATGGTATTAATTAAAATCAGACAGACAGATTTTTAGCACGTGCTCAGTTTGTTGTTTTAAACTGCTGAATATCAATTACTTTATTATTTTGTAATTAGCATGAAGTGTATATATCTAGGTCTTGTGGCTTTTTGGCAGTAGTTTAAAAATATTTTTCAGCATCTTTGCATAAGGCTGTAAAACAGCATGTTTCCAAAGCATTTTAGCATTGACTCGAGTCATTCTCAATCTGCTCAACAGCATGGAGTAAATTAGGAGAGGCATGAAGCTTATGTCTGGGCACAGAAATTAGCAATGGAGCAAAGGTTTTTTTTGCATTTTTTGGCTTCAATCAATAACTGCCACTGAGTCTACATGATTTTTTTAATGTTTTCATGTCAAATATCAGTTTAAATTTTAACTTATCTTATCCAATATTCTAAACCCTTTAAGGAATGTAAACTGATATAAATATACAGACAGAAAGAACAAATTACGTGGCAGCTAAGGAAGGTAGCATAATATATTATACAGAAGATCTAGTTTTAGACACAGAATCAGGATCCTTTACTGTTTCCACCAGTCCCCTTTCTAGCCACTTGAAAGCTAGCCATCATATTAATGGAAAGCCAAAGAGTCTTGTGCGCCATCATGTTAATAGTTTGCACTCCTATCCCACAAGAGGGAATTCTTCATAGAAGATCCTTTTCTGGAGGGTTCTGTCACTTCCCCTACATATTCAGCAAAGATTCTGGATGATTATAGTACTTGGGGAGAAAGTAGTAGTACCACAGTTAATGGGCTCTCTTCAGGGCCCCATATTCTTACCGGGCTAATGATACCCTCAGGGTAGGGCACAGTTGTCTTATTAGCCCTCCTAGTTGTCTTATTAGCACTACTACTAGGAATCTACTCTTCCTTGCATGATGTAAGGGGAGAAAATTATGAGGAAAAGAGGAACATTTATAACAGAAATTAGAGTCATAGGAGTCAGAGTCTTAAAGTTTTATTTCTCCCTGTGTTTGCCCTTTGCCTCCTGTAATAGAAATTTCCTCCTTTGGGTTGCTCTCAATTTAAAAAACAAAACAAAACAAAACCTCTTACTACAGCTGCCATCTCAAGAGCAAGCTTCTCCTGACTCAGGGCTTGGCTACACTTACAAATTTGCAGTGCTGCAGCAGGGTGTGAAAACACACCCTCTCCAGCGCTACAAATTGCGGCGCTGCAAAGCGCCAGTGTGGTCAAAGCCCCAGCGCTGGGAGCGCGGCTCCCAGCGCTGTCTGTTATTCCCCACAGGGAGGTGGAGTACGGACAGCGCTGGGAGAGCTTTCTCTCAGCGCTGGCGCTTTGACTACACTTAGCGCTTCAAAGCGCTGCCGCGGCAGCGCTTTGAAGTGTAAGTGTAGACAAAGCCTTAGTCATGCTTTGTGTCAGCTCCTCCTAAATGGTGCTGTGGATGAAGCTGTGACTGAGTACCGAGTATTAACATGGTAATGTTGCATGGGAGTTTTACTAGTTTACTGTCTTCCGCTAACACAAGGCATGCCTCCATTTCCATGGGGTACTGCACCAATACGAGATGGTGATGGGAAATAAGGGTGTGACTTCACTGAGGGATGATACTTGATGTCCAGCATGTAAACAATGGTGTCTGCCCTTTGTAACCTGAGCCCAAGAGGGGGGTTGAGGCCAGGTGACACCTGCCCGGGAAACTGGACAAAGGCTGGAGGAGGGGCCGGGGGTGTTGCTGGGTGAGGCAGCAGAAAGGGGTTTCAGTTTGGAGCTGGCTGGGGAGATGGGGCAGAGGACAAAACCTGGGTCTGGGCTCCCCACCCCCCAAGAGGGACCTGACTGAGGGGTCTTGTTTTGTGTACCTACAAGCTCTGTTTTAGACTGTTCCTGTTGTCTAATAAACCTTCTGTTTTACTGGCTGGCTGAGAGTCACGGTGAATTGCAGGAAGTGGGGGATGCAGGGCCCTGACTCCCCCACACTCCGTGACAGAAGCTATCAGACAGATGGCCCCTGATTTGAGTCGATGGTGACTGAACAGAAGATGGTCTTACTTTACCAAAGACCTTAGAGATCGAGCAGGAAATGAAGAGGGATGGAGTACAAGAGGAGTGGCTTACAATGTTACCAACCAAGATAATGGCAAGTGGAGAATTGGGTTTTTGCATATCAGTATCAATCTATTCATAATTGCTATGCAGAGAATGCCTGTACAGCAGTGGTTCCCAAACTTGTTCCACCGCCACTGCTGTACAGGTCTCTTGACTATGTTTACATACTGAAGCCTCTTTTCAATGTATTTCCTCAGAAACTGACATTAAACAACTGCTGTATGATAGGCATACACTATAATCACTACTAGAGTGGCTTGAAGAGAGTTCCCTCAAGAGGACGATTCTCTGTCTTTCTTATCTACTTTTACCCCTTCTCTTTATGTCAAGTGTTTTCAGAGTTCATTTTTGCCTCAAAAACAATTCTCTTAAAAAGGGTAAACCTGCCACTGTAACAGTCTCTCTCTCTCTCTCTCTGAGGCTGAATGCAGAATGTTTAAATTTGTGAGATGAGGGGAGACCATCACATTTTTGGTGCAAAAACTGTTTCATACTTTTTTTATTGCTGTCTGATGAATCCCATCAGACCAGATTGGTGGATCTACAGATACAGAGTAACCAAATGTGCATGTAGTATGAATGACCCTCTCACCTCCAGAAATGGCCCTCTCTAGGTCATGGTTCAGACAAAAGCAAAGAGTACGAAAAGTGCATATTGTGGGACTACACCATCCTAAATGTCACATTTTAAAAAAAAAATGTACAATCAAGTTAATTCTCATTTTGTTATAGTAATATTTTACATGAACATTTTAACAGACATATGTATTAGATTTTGAATTACACAATCCTACTAAGTTTGTTCTGTGGTTTGAAAAATATATTAGCAAAGTTACAAAGAGGCCATACAAACAACATGAGCTTTATAGGACAGAGTAGGACCCACAGAGAAGTTGAAAGAAAAAAGAGTCCAAGAAAAGGCAAGAGGAATTATCATTTGTGGTTATAGATTGCACCAAATCCCATAGTTTTTGCACTAAACTGGATGGGATTGGCGAGTACTGCCAGGGTAAATTATTTCCCTCAGGGAAAATTTTGCACTGTTTTAGCTGTGTGTGATTGTCATGAGACATAAATTTATCAGCTAGTTATTTATCCTGCCATGAATATCCAAACTGTAGAAAATTTGAGACTCTTGGACTTTAGAGGCTGAAATAATAGCAGCTGTTGGATTACGTAATGTGCAAACTCAGGTAATGTGGAAAGGAGAAAAGGGATTTAAGATAGAAACATGATAGCCATGAAGTGGTGAAAACATGAGGATGCAGTAAAAAAATATATATATATACACACACACACACACGTGTATACACACACACACACACACAATTACTTCTCACAGAGGAGGAAAGAGACAACACTTTTGGCATATATCCTTCATAAGAGTGACAAATAAAAAAAGCCTCTCTCAGAACAAAAAAAGTATAAAAGCATATGCACCAACCAGTAAATAACAGAGGCTGTACCACTTACAGAGCCTGAAATATTTAAAGGGATTTTGTGAAAAGCATGGTACTTGTAATATTCATCAGAATTCATAGTCATATAGAAAAGGTGATTTTACAGTGGATAAAGTGGATTAGTAGCACCAAAATATTAGGTCCTTTACTTATCCAGAAAACAGGGGCAAGCACAGGGTGAAGCAGTGAAAGCTTCCTAACACTGCCTGATCCCTACAGGTTATAGGACAGTTCTGTCCAACAAGGCTGCAAATTAGTACCTAATGTGGGTCAATTTTTGTGGTGTGAACACTAATTTTTCTAGCAATTTCACTCATACTCAGATTTATTTCACAATCAAGAAAAAAAAAACAAACACTCTCTCTCTCTCTCTCTCTCTCTCTCTCTCTCTCTGAGGCTGAATGCAGAATGTTTAAATTTGTGAGATGAGGGGAGACCATCACATTTTTGGTGCAAAAACTGTTTCATACTTTTTTTATTGCTGTCTGATGAATCCCATCAGACCAGATTGGTGGATCTACAGATACAGAGTAACCAAATGTGCATGTAGTATGAATGACCCTCTCACCTCCAGAAATGGCCCTCTCTAGGTCATGGTTCAGACAAAAGCAAAGAGTACGAAAAGTGCATATTGTGGGACTACACCATCCTAAATGTCACATTTTTTAAAAAAAATGTACAATCAAGTTAATTCTCATTTTGTTATAGTAATATTTTACATGAACATTTTAACAGACATATGTATTAGATTTTGAATTACACAATCCTACTAAGTTTGTTCTGTGGTTTGAAAAATATATTAGCAAAGTTACAAAGAGGCCATACAAACAACATGAGCTTTAAGAGGACAGAGTAGGACCCACAGAGAAGTTGAAAGAAAAAAGAGTCCAAGAAAAGGCAAGAGGAATTATCATTTGTGGTTATAGATTGCACCAAATCCCATAGTTTTTGCACTAAACTGGATGGGATTGGCGAGTACTGCCAGGGTAAATTATTTCCCTCAGGGAAAATTTTGCACTGTTTTAGCTGTGTGTGATTGTCATGAGACATAAATTTATCAGCTAGTTATTTATCCTGCCATGAATATCCAAACTGTAGAAAATTTGAGACTCTTGGACTTTAGAGGCTGAAATAATAGCAGCTGTTGGATTACGTAATGTGCAAACTCAGGTAATGTGGAAAGGAGAAAAGGGATTTAAGATAGAAACATGATAGCCATGAAGTGGTGAAAACATGAGGATGCAGTAAAAAAAAATATATACACACACACACACACACACGTGTATACACACACACACTCACAATTACTTCTCACAGAGGAGGAAAGAGACAACACTTTTGGCATATATCCTTCATAAGAGTGACAAATAAAAAAAGCCTCTCTCAGAACAAAAAAAGTATAAAAGCATATGCACCAACCAGTAAATAACAGAGGCTGTACCACTTACAGAGCCTGAAATATTTAAAGGGATTTTGTGAAAAGCATGGTACTTGTAATATTCATCAGAATTCATAGTCATATAGAAAAGGTGATTTTACAGTGGATAAAGTGGATTAGTAGCACCAAAATATTAGGTCCTTTACTTATCCAGAAAACAGGGGCAAGCACAGGGTGAAGCAGTGAAAGCTTCCTAACACTGCCTGATCCCTACAGGTTATAGGACAGTTCTGTCCAACAAGGCTGCAAATTAGTACCTAATGTGGGTCAATTTTTGTGGTGTGAACACTAATTTTTCTAGCAATTTCACTCATACTCAGATTTATTTCACAATCAAAAGAGAACTCTCACTACCAATGGGAAGGATTTAGACTGGTGACCTGGTAACCTAGAGGTGAAAAACACTTTATATTATATTTCCTGTAGCCTGAACCACCTGGTTATCTGCAACCCAACTATATTTCCAAACAGAGAAGGTGTTTTTACTACACAGGAATTATTTTTCAGTAACAATTTTACATTTAATATTTGTTGGTATTTTTCTACTAACTTTTAAATTAATGCAAAATTGGGATAGCAGAAACCACTAGTAAAGTTTTAAATATTAACAATCCTCTTTTGTGTTGTCCTGGCTTTGTTCCACTAGCTTGTTGAACTGTACAAGTTTGTTCAGAACATTAATTGAGGGTAATGAACTGAGGTGCCTCCTGAGAGCAAAGAGGGCAACACTCTCAAAAGGTTGCACAGTGCTTTGATAAAAAAAAGTCTGCAAACAGCCAGTAGTTAACAACACTATCACAAGGAAAAAAACTAATTTATGTAACCCCCCTCCCCCATTACTTGCCCTATCCCTCTCCTCTCCTCCCTAACCCCGAACCTAAAATAAAAACAGTTACAAAAAATAGCTGGTTCTAAATTTTGTCTTACAGGACCTTTGCCAAGCACAGCTCAACATCCACTTGGAGAAAAAGTGGTGTCAAAAAATCAAACATTGCTTGAAATACTACTGACAACTCCTGACTGTAAGAGGTCTTGCTGTTCTGAGCATTGTAGTTGACATATGTGCCTGCTGGAATCTCCAAAGATGAGACAGAGGCCTTTCAAAGCCTCTCATTACACCCCAGTTTTAGGCCAAAACAGGCTACCTAAAGTTCTGCTAATCAATTAGCTGAGGTCCATGCTAAGGCCAGGAAGGGGAGCATTTAAAAAAGGGATGCAGCATGTAGGACAAAGCTATCTGTTCCAATGGAAGAGCTTTTCATGTGCATTTGCACATTGGCCATTGTTCCATTACTGAAGAGCCACATTAATCAATGTTCGGGGCTGCACTACAGGAATAAAGAGTTGGCTATTCATCAGTGATTTATTACAGGCCCCAACATGCATTTGATATGAAACAAGTTTGTATTCTGGAAGCTGCCACCAACAGACAGAGGGACAGGAACGGGGTAGAGGATGCGTTACTGCAGACACAAATCAGCACTATTCAAATGACAGAGAAGAGGGAAAAACCCAACACCTTTACAAATATCCAGCTAAGGCCCCAAGAGACCAAGTGCCTCATTCTGATTAGCAGAATTATAGAATTGCTGAAACTTCAGAAAATTAATATGCAGTCACTCAAAAATAATTACACTACATATATTTCTTAAAACAACAAAATGTGTGTTGAATTGAGATTTTAAATTAAGAGCCTTACACACTGCTTCCAAAACCAGCCTACTTTTAAGGTTATGACTGTCTTTAAAATAAGTAAATAAATCTCTATACATCTGTAAATAAATAAAATAAAAAGGAAAGTTATGTAGCATGTTCTGACAGTTCTGCTATTTGGTAAAAACTCTTCTTCAGACAAAGTGTTTAGTAGGGGGGGAAGGTCTCAAAGAATCTCATTTTTTAATTAAAAGGAAAGTTTTATTTAAAGATTTGACCAAAATGGTTCCATCTTAGCTCTTCTCAGTGTATTAACATCTCCAAACAAAAATCCCAACACAAAGCAGCACCATACACATTGGAAATAGTTCAATCCATCTAAATTTTAATCAAGAATATGGGAGGGCAGAAGTCTTCCAAAAAGATGCAAACTTATTCTTTTCTTTTATGTGCAATGAATCGAAATAAAAACTAATTTAATTTTGGTACATGGCAGTTCACATTAATGTCCTAAATACTTTACTTTTATTTCAAAACATATGGGTTCTGTTTAAAATAAAAATTACCACTAAAGTACTGTAGCATATAGTCTTTCCGCATTCTGTTTAAACTAATATGATTATAGTCAGAGAATATTATAAATTACATGTAAGATCAATTGGGAAGGATTATCAATATAAGCACTTTTGAAAATATAAAGAAATTATTCAGTAGGAAAAACAAGTCCATGGTAATAATAAGAAGGGGTCACAAGTGTAAAAGTGCATCCAAGAAGGCTTTGATAGAAGCCTAATACAGACCCGTTGCAATGCACCATCTGTGCAATGCATGCAAATGTAAGTATTTTTCATTATCTAGCTGAAAACTGAGAGGAAATAAAATCACAATTTTATGGACAATTAGACTGTGTCTGCCACTTCTAGCGATTTTAGTATGTAATCTATATTCAGTGAGTAAAGGGTTCCAAGATTGTTAGAACAGATTTCTTAGAAGGAAACACTACTGATAGCCCAATTTTAAATACAATTAAAATAATTTCATTAAAAGCGGGAGGGGAAAAAAAAAAAGGCCTCAATACCTTGCTTGACTGTTGAAAGTGGATGGCAAAACCAGATGCAGCATTTGGCTGTACAACATTCAGCCTTTTAATATTACAGGAATTAGACATGTCGCTGTGTCTGCTGGATCTCCTGAAAAAATCTAAACCATTTAAACCAGATAGGCTAAATCAGACCCCTTCCATCCAACAGAAGCGGGATTAGGGTTACTGTATGTTAATAACAATTTATGAAATTACTTTACAGTACAAAGCTTAAGCAAATCTGTCTTAGAACATCTGAAAACTTGTTAAACATTTTCAAAGGCGTTATAATGTAAAGTAAAGAACCATTTATAATCCATATATTCTTACCCCTAAAAAACTACAAATGTTGTACTCTGATACCATTTTTACTTTAAGTTTCACATGGAGGAATACTACATAAACAAACAATAGAGAGACTATTTTTCCCCCCTTCATGACAATAAAAGTCATACTTTTATTACTAAACCTATACTAAACCTAACTGGCAATTTGCAATACTAGTTATAGTAGCTACCCGAGTACAATACACCCCTTAAATTGAGCAGAAGAATTAAGATACTCCCAGAGAAAAAACAACAATTCATAAACAAATTTATGGATGTGCTCTAAAATTACCCCAACAAAAGACTAGTTTACATTATTATAAATTTCTAAAGAAAATCTCACCCAATGTGAATACAAGGAATCCTATAGTCTGGTTAATAATATTTACATTGCATTTTTTTTAAAAATAATTGACGTAGCATATTGATATAAAAGTCAAGGGAACCATAAATCAAGTGTACAGCAACTGAAAAATATAATAGGAACTTCGGCGTAAGACACAAGTAGAATTTGTGTTCTTGAATCAGAGCAAAGTTTTGACCTTGTAAGTACAAGAAGTCAACAGGCCTCAAACAGTTAGATTTTCAGATGATGAGAAATCCAGTCTAGGGCAGAACAGAGTAGATGCAGAAGACATGAAAGATAGAGCTAAAACTGAATGTATTATGTGGTTCTGGATCAAATTATTAATTCTGGAAAGCTGATGTTTGAAGAAACTGAGGCAGAAAATCAAATGCAAGGACAAGGATTTTTTCTATAGTAAAATCAAGAAACTTTGAGTTCCTTGTATACTCATTTCAATAAAAGGGGAGAAAAGAAGCTCTGGAAGAAGCTTGGAACTATGGAAATGTTTAACAGAGGAAAGGGTAAAAAGAAAAAAAAGTTGTTGGTCAATGATAAACACAAAAGGTTCTAGGGAGCAATAACTGAACTATGAAGTATTGTGGATGAGAGGACTGGTGGAGACTGAAGATGGAAAGATTGGAGATAAGGGGAAAGAAATTTCTATCCTGGTCATATTTCATTTAAGATACTTGCCATTTCTTACATGATTATACAAATCAGTATACAAAGGATATGGATAGCCTGAAAAGAGATAACATCACCAAGAAACCTGTGTTCAGAAAAATAAATGGGGGGCTAGGAAAAGAGCCCTCAAGGGATATCCACTAAGAAAGGATGAGAAGAAGAAAGATTATAATCTAAGAACAGATTGAAAGATTGATCAGATAAGTAGGATTTAAATCATTGGAATACAGAGTCAAAAAAAAAAAGCCATATGCATTCAGGTGATGATGATGTAGAGAGTGATCTATAGTGTCAAAAGCAACCAATAAGTCAAGAAGGATGTCAACAAGTCAAAAAGAAAAGTGAGACCTTTGGATTGAGCCACAACAAGTCATGAATTATGTTAGTGAAGGCTGTCTTGGAGAAATGACTAGATCAGAAACAAATTATAAAGGGCCAACAATAGAATGCTAAATGAGCTAAAGAAGAATTTGAAAAGAAGCAAGCTTCTTCAAGATTTATCAGAGTATAATATCATAATAGTGTTATGATTAATATTTCATGGTTCCAGAGGGTAACATAGGACTTAGGCACTATTGAAAATAATGATTTTTCATTAGAGGAACTCAAATCATTTAATTAACAATAATTAAGCCTTGCAGCAACCCTGCAAAGAAGGTAAGTAAAATACTTTTATTGCGATGAGTAAACAGAGGAACAGAAATTTTAAACACTTTCTTCAAGATTACATGACTCATTTGCAGAATGTGGAATACATTTCATGTCTTGTAAATTCCATTCATTGACCAATAGGCCATGAACCAGGATATATTGGATACAGGGGAAAATATTGTTTCTGAACTAAATGTATTAAGCTTGTTTCTTACAATGCTAAAGTCTGATGGCTACAGTTTACTTACAATGGGCTACACTCCAAATAGGAAGGGTTTTATCAAGGAACAGCAAGAAGTGAAAGTGAGAGAGTGACAGAGATAGAGCACTCTGAAAGTATTCTTTTAGCAATAAATAAATATATAAGAAGAGATAAATCTATCTTATTGTGTCATCTAGTAAAATGTTTTAAAGACATGTATGGCATACAGTACAATACATATTGCTGATGTTACTCTCAACCGACATTCACCAGAGTAATACCTCATGCATAAAAATAAAAGTTCAACACACTCTGTGACTTTACTCACCCATTCTTTACTTTTTCATATGCAGGGTATTATTTATGCAGCTACCACTTAGGGTGACCAGACAGCAAGTGTGAAAAATCAGGATAAGGACTGGGGGGTAATAGGAGCCTATATAAGAAAAAGACTCAAAAATCGGGACCCAAAAAAATCGGAACATCTGGTCACCCTACTACCACTGCTCAGGATACTATCCTTCAAATGTTTAATTAAATCAAACTTCTGAAATAATAGTCTCAATAATCCTGCAGATATTATAATCTTCTAAAGAGATAGTAAAATAAAAAAACCCGAATGTGAACTTTTCACCTTAACATTCTCTCTGCAGAATTTATTTAGTTCAGAAACCAGTTTCAAAGGAAAAAGCTCAATGTAAATTAGTTAGTTATTCCTAAATGAGATTAAGTTTACTTTTCAATGTAAACTCCTTTCATTTAATCCTATCTGCTGATGCTATAAATCCCATTTGTTCATAGAGTTATCTCCTTAACAGGGCTGAGGCCCTGGAAGAATCTTTGAAGATGTGACCTATTGTTACGGAATGATACACAAGACCTTTTCTGAGCCTTAAAAGCCTTAAAACTAGGTCTGCTTCAAAAGGTAAATTTGAACCCACACACATTTAGACTATATTTGACAAGATGTTAGACAGGTCAACTAATGTCATGACAACATGTTCAAGTTGAAAGAATTTTACATATTTGCAGTAATTTGCTAAAGGTAAATCAACTACATCTCTAATGTCAGGCAAAATTCCATTTCAACTACAAGAGTCTAAATGCAAAATGACTCAACTAAAGACAAAGATGCTACAACAGTATAAATACAAGTAAATGAGGACAGACTTGGTCAATTGTTTAACAGAAACAATAAACTCACTCCTACAAACACAATTTCAATAAAACTACTCAAATTCTTTAAGTGAAGCATAAGCGTAAGTGTTTTCAGGATCAGGACTATTGTATGTCAATGATGATAAACGTGATGAAATATCCAAATATATGAGTTTGTATATGCAATTACTTGACTGAGTTGTGCCTCAGATTTCAGGTAATGCCAATAAAAAAATTATATCCAAACAATTATCATGTGTTCTGTACATGCTGGAATATGTTACATCAAACAGTTTTAGGAATATTTTCTAAACAAAGATTTTTTTGTTGTTGTTAAAGAAACTGTTTATTACATCTCTTCACTTGTTGCCTCAGGGCCATTGCCTTAAATACAGCTGGCCCAGTAGCTTAGGCATCATAAATTCAACTATATAGGGCTTAAAGGGAACCACACAAACCAACCAACCAGCCAACCTGGCTACCCTTAAAATAACTTAAAATAAGTACCTTGTATCTAAAGATACCATGTTTTTACATCTTGGACCTTTTCAGGGCTAGAAACACATTCTGGGAATGTTTTTTCTAGTGGTATAAAGCCATCAGATCAAACTTCGAAAGATCAACATTTTTATATTGAGAAAACCTCTAACTGGTCAAGGACTGATCTTGCCCATCTTGAACCTCAGCCTGGTGTAATTTTGAGATTGGGGGAGGACGAGGGCAGATTCCATATTTGCAGGGAGGAAACATTTCTCTGGCAGTTGCTTGAAGCTTCTCAGGGATATAGAATGTTTGAATATGTCTCAAGGACATGGATTAGCAAACAAAGGAGGTGAGGTAGACAAAGGTGCAAGAAATTCATCATTCACATGCCTCTACAATTCATCACGTGGATATCGCCTCTCTACATGACGTACATCTACGGCTCACCATGATCACTTTTAGAAAAAATTGCAAGGTACCTTGTATCTTCTAGTAATATGCTTTGTTATTGTTTCTGAAATCAATGCGTCTTGACTTTATAGGGGTTGTGATTTAATCTTCATTGTTTTCATTGCAAATGTAGGATCCAATATTACAAGTTTTATCCATATGAATGAACCTCATGCACAGAGTGTCACACTGACTTTAATGGGACTATTTCTGTGTGTAAGGCTTGCAAGACTGATCACAACAATTGCCTATAAATTGAGACTCACAAGACATTTCTATGCTTAAGAAATACAGAAATAAATTAAAATTAAAAAAAATCTTTTAAAAGAACAAAGTCTTTTTAAAGATTTCCTTCGTATAAGAAATGCAGTGGCTGTCTATGTAGCCTGCAAAGAGAGTGGCCCTTGGGACTTTCTGGAAATGTATAAGGCTATTATTTCTGGGCTATAGCAGATAGAAATGTGATCAGAGCCCCAGGAAAACACAGAAAATCAGAAGACATGGAAATTTAAACCTCAGCCACAAGAACTCAGAAAGTTTAGTTATGCATAATTGTGGCTCTTCGAAATTAAATCAGTATCACCACACAAACCTATAAGTAACAGTTCAATTAATATTTCATAGAGTTTCCTAACAAGGGTCTTAAGACAAACTAAGTTCCATGACTTCTCCAACATGCACAGAAATAAATGAAATTATTTTGTTTAACCAGCTGATCACGCCACTTGAGAACAAAAAAACCTCTTGTATCTATATACTGAAATACATGATTTAATTCAGAGATCTAAGGCTACTAGGCTGAAAGTTAGGGTTCACAAGCCATTTTTAATATATCTTTAAAATAATGTTATCATAATACAATAAATTAGGAAAATTAAAAGGGGTTACCATTTTTAGTTTGTTCTAATGCCTTGATAGCTAAGATCTTGATTCAGGAAAACATCCCTATTCAGGACAGTATTTAAGCAACTGCCTGTGGCCACTGAAGTAAATTAAAGCTGTGCATGTGCATAAGTGCTGTCTGAAGAGGGCCTATATTAAGGAGACAGTTAAGGCTGGCACACAAAATTTTGAGGCAAAATATATAGCCACTTGAAAAGTTCATGATATGGTTTCTTAATGGTGTCACCCCTTAATCTTTTTTTCCTTTTCTGTTTTATTTAAAACAGTAACTGAGATAAGACTTCTTTTACATTACACCAATTTCATTAAAGGCATGATACACTGATTTAGTTAAACGAGTGCAATTTTTGTGTAGACACAAATTTAAATCTGGCTTATTCACTTTAGCTTGTATCAGTAAATTTACTGACATGAGCTAAACTAATATAAGCAGTTTTAAACCAATATAAGTGCTCATGTGGGGCATTGCAATGGATTAACTGAAACAGTTTTTAAACCCATTTAAATAAAAATAGCACAACATCTGTGTGTAGACTTGTAAGCGATACACACTCAAAAATCTTTTGCCTGTGTTCTAACTCAATGGGAGTTCCAGTAGGGGATGTGAAGGTATGCTGAAAGAGTGTGTGCTTTGTCCTGGATTGAGTGTACTGGGATCAAGTTGCACAGAGTGTTTAAATGTGGCTATTTGGGCTTGAGTTTGGAGTGCTGACTGGAGAAGGAAAACAGATTTATGGGAAAGATGAGACACTGAGTTGTCATATTCTAGGCCAGAATTTCTATCTTATCTTCAAAGTCCTGAAATTATTACAGGAACTGAAGTGAAATGAGTTTCTATAAACAGGTTTTTGGCAAGATCTCATTCTAATAACAAATCAGGAACAGAAATTCTATTTTCTGGTTATTTTAGTATTTGCCTCCTGTACATAAAGGATGTTCTTCCATATGCTGTATTGAATGCCTAGTTCAATCCTCTTGTTGATAATCTTGTTCTACCTGCAGATACTTAACATAGTTTTTCTTACAGTTATGAATAGGTTTGTTTATGTCATGTTGGTGGTGAGAAAGTTGCCCCGTCTTCCTATCAGCTGTTTAAAAAGCATTGGAAAAAGGATTTTAAACTGATTGCCCTCAATACATACTATATCTTCAAGGGATCAAGGAGACAACCCTTAACCTTGAGTTTATCCACAAGCCACATAGAATGTATTTGGTGGCAGCATATTTAATGTTAACTTTATTCTAATAATAATCCAAATTGACTTGTTACAGATGGCTCTTGGTTTGGCAGATGTCTGTTGTAATGGTGACAAAAAAGCCAGCAACGCTGCATTGATAAGCAAGAAGAACAGTGTTTTCATGTAATGGAGGAAAACAACACACACTATTTATTCATAGTTAGATTTCATGTTTCCAAAGGATTATAAAAAAATTTGAACAGACTATGAACAAACATGCATAAATTATTTTAAATGTATATTTAATTAAAAAGCTACAAATAAATTACATGCACATTCTGGGAGAAAAATTCATTTGCAGAATTTACTTAACATAATATACAAAGTGAAAGAGAATAAAACAAATACATACACTAACGAGAGGCCTTCCAATGTGTACAGCACTTTGTCTGACAGTTTCCTCTCCTCCCCAATGTTCTTCCCTCTAGTTTATGTTATGCTATGAAGCTGAAATGATTTTATTTATTATATAAATCATTATTTAATAAGCTGCATTTTGCATCAACACTGTAATGCACACATTGCACACAGTTGTCCCAGCTAGCAAAACACAGAATGCAATTTTGCACACAATGTCAGCTAGGCTTGTGGTAACCAGAGGCTATTGTTTCTGTAGGGAAAACAATGGATACTGGAAATGTTCACTCCCATGATGTCTCACACACACACACAGTTCCATTATGTCATGACAACCATGAAAGTGCTGGTGTCACCTCTGAGTTTTAGGAAGTTAATCAACCAATGAAGTTTCATTAGCACGCCTCATTCTAGTGGCATAAATTATAATCTGAATATAAAGCAAGCCCAGCTCATATTGGTCACAGTTAACTGTGCAATTAGATAAACTGACAAAAAAAAAAAGTCATCCAGAGTACTAAAAATGTTTTTTTCTGAGGCATTTCTTGTATAAGAGGAATAAATAACAAAACCTTTAAAAATACTAAAACTTAAATCCAATTAGGAAATAATTTGCAATATTCAGTAGGGATTTAAAGCACTAAAATATATTGTAAAAATGCTATTTTAAATGGCAGAATGCTTTTAAATATATATATTTTTTAAACACACTATGGAATTTGGGGATGAGGGGAAAACCTTGCTGGATGGAAGTAAAATATCTTCTTCAATAGAAACAATCTTAACTTGTGAAAAAATGAGGACTGACAGTTGTAAATTGGCTGCTGTCTTCTGACATATACAAGATGCATTAGCTATCATTTCTTGACAGAATACACTTTTACGTCGAGTAGATTAGACCCCATCAAGTGTCTGTACTAATAACTTTTGTGACTGCCTCATTTTTCCACTACAATAACCAATTTTGTGCTTGTTTTCTGCCATTGTATGGCATTTTTTTCAGAAGACATATTTAATAAAAATAAAAGGTCAAACTATTAATAGGCAGGCCTGGGGAAAAACAAGCAAACTTCATATTGTTAGATTAATTTCTTTATCCAAGGTTACATATATCTCACAAAATAATTTGCTAGTCCATTGCCACCAAATTCCATTCTCTACAAACTAAGCATCTTGCCCATTAATTAAGGCTAATAACCTTATATAGCTGCTTTCAAAGGTCTTCTAGGTGTTTATATATTTTTATATGCTTAAAAAGGCAAAAGAAAAGTTAAAACTCAGAACTACTGAAATAGCATCAAAAGTGACAATGAAACATCAGCTGTATAGAGTTATAACTATTAAACTGAAATAAAGGAAAACTGAGTAGGTTTAAAATCTAGCTACAATACATATGTGAGTATAGGATGTATTTAGAAGTAGGCAACCCTATTTCAGATCAAAGAATGACATTATTTATATTACTGTCTCCACAGAGGATAAATCTATTTCTTGTTTGAAAAGGTTAGGCAATAAAGAGAGATTTATAAAACCAGTACAAATAATTGGTTTCCTTTTCCTTATCCTCTGTGGGTTTCAATACACATTGGATAACCTTAAACCTCTATCCAGTCTGGGATAACATATTTTTACTAAGGCTTTACATTACTGTTTTCTTAAGAGATCTACATAATTGTAATTAATTTTCTGATGAATTGAAACCATATTTAAACATAAATCCATTTGCATTTAAAGTATTTTCTATTTTTGTCATGAAATTCAGGTATTATGGAAAGACAACCCCTTATTTTTTCACAAAACCTATTTTCTTATTCTACTTGCTCAGACTTACCTACCAATTAACTCCCTAAGTGGAAAAAACAGTTTGAGAGTTGGCAGTTTTCAAAGAGACATTATTAAGGACACAAGAGCAAATTATCCCATTCCATAGGAAAGATAGGAAGTATGGTAAAACACCACCCTGGCTTAACCAGGAGATCTTCAGTGATCTGAAACAAAAAAGAGTCCTACAAAAAGTGGAAATAAGGTCAAATTACAAAGGATGAATATAAACAAATAACACAAGTATGTTGGGACAAAATTAGAAAGGTTGAGGCACAAAATGAGATTAAACTAGCTGAAGACATAAAGGGTAACAAGAAAACATTCTATGAATCCTCCGAAGGAAGAGGAAGACCAAATACACTGTTGCTCAGTGAGGATGGGGGGAAATAACAGAAAATGTGGGATTGGCAAAAGTGCTAAATGATTTTTTTTGTTTTCAGTTTTCATGAAAAAGTTTAGTAGCGATTGGATATCTAACATAGTAAATGCCAATGAAAATAGGTAGCATCAGAGGCTAAAATAGGAAAATAACAAGTTAAAAGTTACTTAGACAAGTTAGATGTCTTCAAGACACCAGGGCCTGTTGAAATACATCCTAGAATAATCAAGAAGTTGACTGAGGAGATATCTGAACAATTAGTGATTATTTTTTAAAAGTCATGGAAGACAGGAAAGATTCCAGCGGACTGGTAAAGGGCAAATATAGTGCCAATGTAAAATTGGGGAATAAGAACAACCCAGGGGATTACAGACCAGTCAGTTTAACTTCAGTACCTGGAAAGATAAGGGAGCAAATAATGAAGCAATCAATTTGCAAACACCTAGAAGATAATAAGGTGATAAGTAACAGTTAGCATGAATTTGTCAAGAACAAATCATGTGAAACCAACCTAACAGCTAGTCCACATACTTAGATGTACTTACCATGCTGTCTTCACTGTGGTGAGTTGACAGCTGACGCTCCCCCCTTGATTCCGCCTACGCTTCTCCCTCCGGTGGAGTACCGGAGTCAATGGGAGAGCGCTCGGTGGTTGATTTATCATGTCTAGACTAGACGCAATAAATCGACCCCCACTGGATGCCTGTTGATCCAGCACGTAATGGAGACATGCCCTAAGATGCCTCTCACCTTTCTCACCAGTGTGTCTGAGCCATGACTTGATGTACTAGAGGGTCTTCTAAAAATTAAGGGGATATAGTAGGTTCAACTTCTAGGCTCATTCACTCCCAATTCAGCAATCCATCCCTGTTCATGCTTACATCTGCTTGACTTCACTGGGACTTAAGCAGGCACATTAATGTTTTGCTAAATTGGGGCCTTTATTCTTGGCCTCTCTATGGAGACAGCTTGCAAGGTGGACAATTACTTCCAATTGTACTGCTTTATGCAACTATGACACCTGCACACAGAAAACTGGATGGTGTTCAGCTATTCATTTCACATAGGCCACTGAACAGTTAATTCAAACCTCTTACCCAAAATGTCTGAATTGAATAGCAGAAAAGAACATTAAACCTGACCACAAATAATGCAAACTGAAACTGCAGTCGAGATAGGAATTGACTGAAGAGACAGTAATATCATAGGGGAAATAAAATAGAAGGGGTTGGAAGGAGAAAGGATCCTAATTATTCAACTCATCTAACAAAAAAAAATTAGCTAATTGCATTATAACTGATTGGAGATATATTTGCAATATATACTCATCCAAACATTTATTACTATATGTAGAAAAGATAGGCAAAATCTTTTTGGAGGTTTGTTACTTCTTCTGGTCCCTTTACTACGAACTTTGCCAAGTTATAATTAAGTGTGGCTATTAATGTTACAACGTATATACTGTCAGAGGGGAGGAGGGATAGCTCAGTGGTTTAAGCATTGGCCTGCTAACACCAGGGTTGTGAATTCAGCCCTTGAGGGGGCCACTTAGGGATCTGGGGCAAAATCAGTACTTAGTCCTGCTAGTGAAGGCAGAGGTCTGGACTTGATGACCTTGCAAGGTCCATATATAAAATAGATAATAGTTGTAGGATTGTGCTTAGACATTACTGTGTTCTGGGCAATGTAAGCTGGTTGCCACTTTTATTGTGGGTACTGAAACAAAACACAACCAAAAGTAGAAAGACTCACTGACACATACATTGCCCTTGGGGAATCACTAAATCATTTGTACAAAAATTCAGGTCTAATTGAGGAAGGATAAACTAGGATAGGGCAGGGTCAATTTCTATTATACATGTGGTTTACTCTCGTGTAATAATCATATAGCACAGGTAAACTCAACTCCTTTGTAACACACTTTTACCAGGTCAAACTTTGAATGGTTTTGTAATACTCTATCAATTTCCTCTAACCAAAAAACTGTAAATTGACAAGCTGCAGCAAAGGACAAAATCTTAATTTTCCAGTGATACTGGAAGGACAGGAGACAGTAGGTTTAATGCTGTTCGATGGTCTAATTAATTGTTTATTATTAGTTGTTTGGGACTATCTGGTAGATAAAAGTGAACAATGCAGATAACTCCGTGATCATTTCAACATCTACCCAGGTGTTTCCAACAGCCTTCCCCCTCCGCCTCCGCCCCTCCCCCGGTTTTCCATCCTGGGACCATACCATCCCTATCTCCTTCAAATGAGGGTTAAGGTGGGCTATACAGGATGGGGGGTGTTGGCTCCCTGCCAGTCATAGGCATCCCAAACTGCCCCGTTTCACGCCTTTAACTAATATCTCCTTTAAATCTTTTAACCAACCATTTAGCTGATCACTATATCCCCTTCCCTATGGAGTACATGCACTGGACATCTGACCCACGCTTACCTAATGAGTTCAGACATCATAGCCTAACTTTCATTTCCTGCTCACTCTAACAACCCCCCCCTCCAAACCCGCTGTGGGGAATGTAGAAAAGAAAACCCACCATTCCACCTTAGCCAATCTGGTGGTGAGTGAAAATTCCTTCCCAGCCCCCTGAGAAAGGAGCAGCTAACGCAATGCCCACAGCAGATCCTGACCAAACCTGGTATTTTGCCACTTCACATACTGGGGGGGTGCGTGCTGCTGTGCCTGGTCCGGGGAAAAGGAGGCTTCTTCCACTGGGCTTGCCCTCTATCAACTCTCTTCCCTTCCAGTCCTGAGAGATGAGTCAGCATCGCCATGCTAACCTGCACTGCTTTTGCAGCACCGTCCATAACTCCCCTGCCCTGATCCCTTAGAGCAATATACCCCTTCCCTCAACAAGCCAGAAAACGCATCCTCCACCCCATCCCAATTAAAGTCATTTTGTAAAGTATCATGGAGCAGATTATATTGCACCTGAAGTTTTATTCTATTTCATTCACCTACCTGACTTTCCCCACCTTCTTGCAGTCTCCATCTCTGCTTCAGGCAGCAGGCTTTTCTCCTACAATTAAGGATCTGTGCTCATCACAGCCACAGCTTTAAACTATATTTTTGTGAGCACTAGCTCTCTGGCCAATCTGGGTTGTTTCCAATCCCAGCCCAGATGGGGGCTCAGCTGCTTTAGAATGTCAAAAATCCCAATCCCATCACAAAATATCGGAGAATCTCAGAAATGCAGGGCTGGAAGGGACATTGAGACGTCATTAAGTCCAGCTTCCTGGGCTGAGGCAGGACCAAGTAAATTTAGTCCATCCCTCACAGGCATTTGTCTAACCTGTTCTTAAAAACCACCAGTGGTGGGGATTACACAACCTCCTGTGGAAATCTATCCCAGAGCTTAACTACTCATAGTTAGAAAGTTTTTCTTAAACCAATTACTTCTTGTCCTACTTCAGTGGACTTGGAGAACTATTGATCCCTCTATATAGCAGCCCTTACCATATCTGAGGACATATCAGGTCACTCTCAAGTCTTCTTTTCTTTTTAACTTTTCTTCATAGGTCAGATTTTTAAAACCTTTTATGTTTTGTTTTCTCCTCTGGACTCTCTCCAATTTATCCACATTTTCCTAAAGTGTCCAGAATTGGACACAATACTCCAGCTGGGGCCTTACCAGTGTTAAGTAGAGCAAGATACACTTGTTCATATGCCCCAGAATGATATTGGCCTCTTTCACAACCACATCAAATTGATTCATATTCAATGTGTGCTCCACTGGCACGTAGCCAGTTATTTGTAGCTATGCATTTGATTTTTTTCTTCTTAAGTGAAGTACTTCGCACTTGTCTTTACATAATTTCATCTTGTTTATTTCACACCAGTCCTCCAATTTGTCAAGAATTCTAATCCTGTTCTCAAGATTCCTTCCAAAGTGCTTGTAACCCCTCCCAGCTTGGTTTCATCTGCAAATTTTCAAAGCACTCTCTCTCTTCCATTATCCAAGTCATTAATAAAAAATAATAATAAATAAATCAAGTCATTAACAAACACTGTCACACTCTCCCATGGCTCCTAAGATAACCCCACCCACCTGCCTCCTCACCAAGTCCCCAAACCCTCTCCCAGTCCAGCCGGTCATCTGCTAAAATATACAAACAGCCTCACCACTATTTTTCAACTCTTACATCTCTCTTTCAAAACAATATTAAGAAGCATCTTAATGTGTAACATATGGTATGGCATCTCTCCTTGTACATTCTGTACCACATAGATTTTTTAAAATACAATCATTCAGAGGCAAATGTGCAGAACAATCTACAGACGTCCTTATTTTTCTTCAAAAGTCAATGGACTTGCTGCTTTTAAGTTGCTTAAAACAACAGTAGAGGTATGAAAATTAATGTTGTATGTAACATTTTGATTCTCATTGGTGAACCATAAGCTTGAGTTTATTTTTTATTGCTTTTTTAATTTATTGTTTTAACATCTCAGTTGATGAAACTATTCTGAATGCTTCCTTATTCAGTATGTTTCCTTTTAGTTACATTGCATTGCTTATTTCCTCCAGTATAAGCCTGCAATCAATTAGGCCAACTGTTTCTCCCAATATCTACTGGCCAGAAGGCATAACCCAAAAGCTAATGAGCTACTAACCACTGCTGCCATTGAAGAGAGAGATGAATATGCATTTTTACAAAATACAATGCACATAACTGATGATTCTTGTCACTAGCTGCAGTGTGAGATTATGACTGACTCGCAGATAACAATGTTATGAAATATATTCGATGCTTGTTATGGATAGCAACAACATAGAGCTTGTTACTGACTGAGATTTCATTTCCCTCACACACACTTCATGAAAGCATCAATGATTTGTCAAGTTCCACAGACAGCAGGTCCACTTATAAAACTTACCTGGAATACATTGTGATCTCATTTTACTCTAGCAAATCATAACTTTCATTTACTTTGAAGCAGAAAACTCTTGGATAAAGGATGCCAAAATAGAGAAGAGGTTGGATGGTTCAGAAGAATGGCATTTACAGATACTGTCTGTTCACTCAAAATCATTGGTTCTGACTTCTTGTTTTTAACCAACATGAAGCCTAAGTGACCATTGCATTACTTCAGTTCTGTAATAGTGACCTCTATTCATTTCACTGGATTTACACCACTATGTGGCTGAAGTAACATTGTGGTGAATCAGTCTTCAAGGTGGTAGGGACTGACAGTTATTTTCATTTCAAGTTTCTCTGATAGTACATGTGAAGGAGATAATATCAATGTTAACTGACATAGTTTTAGCAGCTTCAGAGATTACAAAGACTAAATGTGCTGTGACAATAATTACCCTCTCAACCTTTCAGAAGTGGCACCAACACAACAGAATTGTGTCTCATTGGTAGGACAGAGCGGGGGAGTTTGACTGCTGCTGTATCTGCTATAAGAGGTCAGTAGACACTTACCTTTTACCTTTGTGTTACCGATAGGGTGTCTCTGCCTGCCATTCTTTCAAAATAGAGAGATTCCAAAATTTAAGATGCAGAAGTGGAGGAAATATGAAGGTTTAATTCAGAGTTTCCTTTGTCTACCAATTCAGTAATCCAATTAACTTTCTGAGACTGGTAACTGACAGAATCAAATACACTCCCTGAGGAGAATTCAATTCACTTGTCTCTTCCTCAGCTACTAACCCCACCCCCACTGCCATTTATCCTATTGTTTGTCCCCTTCATCCTCCTCACTTCCTGCCATTATTCCAGCATTTACAGGGGAGTTTAAAATGCACAAGAAGATTTAAAATGAACATGCTCTTTCTAAAGAACAGGAATCTTATCAAATACAATCTCTTGTCATCTCACTAGAACGGAGCAGTTGGTGAGAAGGGCAATCACATTATGCACTCAACGGTCTGTGATGAACCTATTGCCAGAAACTGCAGTCAGGGGCGGCTCTAGGAATTTTGCCGCCCCAAGCACAGCAGGCAGGCTGCCTTCTGTGTGCGGGAGAAGCCGAAGCCGCGGGACCAGCGGACCCTCCGCAGGCACGCCTGTGGGAGGTCCGCCGAAGCCACGGGACCAGCGGACCCTCCGCAGGCATGCCTGTGGGAGGTCCGCCGAAGCTGCAGGACCAGCGGACCCTCTGCAGGCAAGCCGCCGAGGGCAGCCTGCCTGCCGCCCTTGCAGCGCCGGGAGAGCGCCCCCTGTGGCTTGCCGCCCCACGCATGCACTTGGCATGCTGGGGCCTGGAGTCACCCCTGACTGCAGTTACCCACAGTGGCCTAGGCTAGAGGATGCTATTTAAAAAACTGTTGCAACCCTGCTTTTTGAGGCCTGATACATCTTTCACTACTGGGTAAACACAAATAACTTTGTGCAAGTCTTTCTATAGCACTTGGCATCAGATATCTCAAAGCACTTGATATGGGGGGGGGGGAGCCTCATGACACTCTGTGAAGAGTTAAGTATTATCCCCATTGAAAACCTGCGAAAACTGAAGCAGAGACATTAAATGATTTGTCCAAGGTCACATAGGAAGTCTGTGGAAGAGTCAGGTATAGAAGAACTTCTTCCACACCTGTGTTTGCCACAAGACTGTCGTTAGGGTGACCATATTTCCCAAAGGGAAAACGAGACACCACCCAAGCTGCTTTCCAAGCCCCGCCCAAGCCTCCTCTTCACCCCCTGTGTAGAGTTGGCCTTAAGACCACCCATCCCCTGCACACAGAACTGGCATGAGTTGCCTTGTGTCACTGCTGACCTAAGCCCCACCATGCAGGGCTGGCATTGCCACTTGCTCCCCAGCAAACATTCCTCCATGCCCCAACTAAGGGGGCAAGCCCCACTTTTCTGTCAAAACTGGGCATTTGACCCATTTGCTCTGGCCAACTGATGAAAAGGGGACTGTCCTGGCCAAAACAGGATATATGGTCACCCTAAGTATCTTCTCCTCTGTTTCATTGTATTAAAATCTTTAAAACCAACTGTAATTTTTAGAATAAAGTTGTTTCTATTTTTACTTCTATGGTAGGTACAGCCTTATTCTTTGTGAATTAAAAGGAGGCTATTATATTGTTGGCACCGCTATTAAGGTGATGTTTGTTTGTCTGTGTATACAAGCCATTTGAGACTTGTGAACCCAAATTAGCATATCAATAACTGTGCAAGATTTGCACGATATAAGAGATCTGCTGCTCTTAAAAATAATCATTAAGACATTTGTTAAATTTAAAAAGGATATTCATAACATGCTGCAGAATTGAAATGCTCTTTTATTAATTTAAAAAAAAGAAACTCATCAATAATTCCTGAAGTCTGCATGGTCTAACAATGGTTTCCGTACAATCTATACACAAAAAAAGGAATGAGAAAAAGCATTTAACTATTATGCAGAATTTAGATTTACATATTTTCTTCTGTTTATAACCCATTCTAGCTTCCCCCCCCCCTCCACCTTGGATTCAGAGAGTGGAGCAGGCCAAGTGACGGAAATAAAAATCACACTGGTCCAAATTTTGGGCTTTGCTACTGGACCAGTGCCAAAATGGTACTGATAGAACAAGGGACATGTGACAGATTTAAAGTAGGACAAGTCTTGATTAATCAGAGCTAGAAATTAAGGATGTACACCATTGGGACTTTTGAATCTCAGTTTTCGAATGGCATGCTGCACTTTTTCTAGATCTGGCATTTCACAGGACTTAAAATTGTGTCATTCTGATTATTAGTTTGTTATGATCCATCAGTTCAATTGCAACAGGATTTCTGCAGCCATTATAATGAAAACTACTACCTCTGTACACCAGAGCCTTTGTTGTATTCTCTCTCTGGAATAAGCTCTCTCTGGAATAAGCTATCAAATACTACATAGCATCAACCTCTTAATTCAGTGGTTCATGAAAGATTGGACATTAACATCACATCAGTATTGAACCTGGGAACCTAGAAAATATAGGGGAATTTTTTTTAAACAAAAAGGACATCAATTTTAAGCTTGATATCTCCTAATATAGCATGGGTGAAAACACATTGACAGACCAGTACAAATGCTCTGAGAGCCAGATAAAAGTTTCTTGGACCAGTGATCATGCAGAAAAAAATATGATCCCTAAAATGTCCCTAAAGAGACAGTTGATTAATGTCCTGGAGCCAATTAACTTGAGGAGCTCATTAGAAGGATTCACTGGAGGAGAAACTGTATAACACTATGGGCCAATCCTAACATCATAATAATAGGGTCAACTATTTATTTCTGAAAGTGTTTGCTTTTAATATATAACCTATGTAATATTCCAATGAGAAGATATTTAGCCAAACAGAAAACACAAGTTTGCTACAAGCAAAAAAAAATTTAGATTTCAAAAGATTTGTTATCTGGAATTTATTTGATTAAGAAACTTTGCAGTGAATGTTATTTTGAGCAATTCTTTGGCCTCAACATGCTTCCACCTCTGCTATTTTGCAAGCACAGCCCTTACTTATTTGGCAATTAACCAAGCAAAATGTTGGCAAAATTTGCTAATTCTTCTCAGCAATCTAATTTTATCTCCTCCTTTATTGAATCTCATGATAATCATTTTATCCAGTACTAAGACATTGAAACACATATTTCAATCCTTTTATAATAGGCTTCACTTGGCTGTTAACAAGGACTCTCAAATGTGACACCACTTTCCTGATTAATATTAATGTTCCTACTCCTGATTAGGGCTGAAATTTCGTAACGTTCATTTCCTTGAGCTTGATAAAAAATAATTCATTTTGTCCGTTTAATACTCCTTTTCAAACTGGTAATATTCATTTTTGTTACTAAGAAAAACGCAGCCACAACAATGAGACTCTTATTAACCCACTCCTAAAAAAACCAACGTGGAATTCTTGGCACTCACCAAATGAGGAGGAGTGTCTTGGCCTACTAGTTAGAGTTCTGTATAGGGAGATTATGCCCTAAGTCTCAAAATCTTGTCCTCTTGTTTTCTGTGACTCTCTCCTCCCTGGTTCTCACCCTATGTCTCTAATTGATCCTTCCATGAGTCTTTCTCCTTTCCTCACCCACTTTTGGTGAGAGTGTCCCAGGGGCTTCCCCTCTTCCATTCCCTAGCTCTAACTGACCACAGAACTTCTCAATCCAATCCTACATCTCTTAGACAGGTATCACTATCTACAGTGAGGTTTCTTGCTCTTTCCCCTACAGCATTTGGTACTGCCCACTAATAGAGTCAGGTTACTGGTTTAGATGAATCACTGGTGTGACCCTGAATGGCAATGCCAGTGTTTCTAAATAGAAAATTAATGCAAATTGGGTGAGGGATGCCTACTGTGAAGTTTGTGCCATTAATGCATAACCTGACTTAATTGAATTGGTGGCCCTACCACTACTTCTTTGAACTATGAGGAATTGACTTGACAGTCTTATTTTTCTTGGTCATAATTAGCTGTAGGTATTGCCAGAATTAAAACATGATGGAATAATTTCATTTTTCAGATATTCCACCAGGTTAACTGAAACCAGTTATCTCTGGGTCAGTCTGCTCCCAATCCATCAAGTAAAAAGAGGGAGAGTGAATCCTTTGGATATATCACAGATGTCCGACTCCTTAAGACCTACTAACATCTGGCTGCTAGGTAGAGCAGGTAATGGAGTTTTAAGGAAAAAGTCAGTAAGTGACAATGGCTGCTATTGGTCATATATTGAAGAAAAAGATATACAACTCTTCTGAATCAAGCTCATGAGAACAAAGATCTGCTCAAATTAGAAAAAAATGTATAAATGTAAGTTTCAAGAAATTTGGATGGCATTCAAACAAACAAACAAAACACAGCCTTATTTTAATTTTGTATTAGTCCTTTCAGATTTCAATGAGTAAAAGGTGGTGGGGTGTGTGCGTGTGGAGGGTTAAACAGCTACAAGAGTCATTATGAAACATTCTCTCACAAGACATTAAAAATATATAATTTATAACCTATAACATTTTGCCCGATATCTGGTGCTGAAAACTGCTGAATATAATCACAGTAAATGATATGAAAAGGACTATATGATAAGATACATGTAGTTAGTATTGAAAAAAAAAACATTAAATGGACAGACAGTGTGATACATCATCCCAGACATTAAAGATGAATAGATGGAAGGGTTAATATATACTTTAGATTATACTAACAAGCAGGATATCAGCTGGTAGGTGACACTACACTGAAAAGTACTACTGAAGCCCAAGGAAAATACCAGCTGTCTCTGCTCAGAGAAGATGGATTACCACCTGTCCAGTTATCTTTCATATACAATACAAGGCACGTTGGCCATTTTAACAGGGATAACTGTACCCATATGTTGTTTAATTTTGAACTGCACTTTGCCTACTTGTAAATATTCGTGATGGATCATTATAAATTGTAGATTAGCACAGTGGTGGTGTTTAGCTAGAGGCTAAGCTTCAAGCTTACTTTAGCCCCCTGAAACCTTAATCTACAGTATATTATGTTGGTATCCGTACTTTAGACAGAGGATGGGAAGCAGACAAACAAAGAGAAAAATGCATTTGGGATTTTAGTGCAAAACTACTTTAGGTCTCAAGCCTTCAAAGATTTATGCACATGCTTAGTTTTATGTATTATGAGTAGTTCCACTGCCATTTCAGCAGCACACTAAACCCTATTTTTGTCACAGTGTAGTTCATAATTGCAGTACATTAAAAATAATAAAATATGATAATTTGCCACACACAGTTAGAAAAACATTATTTATATCACAATTGTAGTAGAATATCCCATTTACAATACAGGGATATTTTGGGCAGGGTTAAAAAACCCTCAGTTTTAAAGTGCCAAATTCTGGAGTAAACAGGCCCAGTTCACTGAAGTCAACTAAGTTGTATCCACTTATGTTAACGGTGAATGTGTTCCCAACTAACCAATTTTTACAACACAACCTGGGATTTACCAGGAAGTGAGGCAGACCTCTGCGAGTAGTTCAGCTCTCCCACCTCTACCTTCATAGTCTGGCCAAAAAAAGTCATCCCAGACCCTAACCCCACATCCATTAGCATCTGCAAAGGACACTGGTTATAGGATGATTTTTCTGCCAGTTTGTGCATCACAGACAAAAATACCACAACACACACACACTTTAGGGAAACACTGGCACTGCACACAGACAACTGCTTTCTGTCAGCCAGATGTTGGTGGGTGGCTGGCTGGCTGGCTGGCTGGCTGGCTATCTCGTCTGCAAGGAAGTTCAAGGACAAGACTGTGATCCATAAAGGATTGGGATAAAGGGGCTGACTGCTGAGGTCTGAAAATTTTGAAAGCCCCTGAAGTTTTGGTGGATTTGGCTGCTGTTTATTCTAAATCAATTCATATAAATGTTTTAGACCAACAATTGTTTAGGTATTTGAAAAAAAAATGTTGACATAATTATGTTGTATAAAACAGTTCAATTAAGGTCAAAACTGCTCGTTATTCTGATGTTTGAGACACTGGACTGAGGTTTTGACCCATAATCTAGAATCCAAGCATGCTGATTTGTTTTACAAAATACATTAAAGAGCCCGAGTTTTTTCTAGATTCCAATCACCTGAAGTGTTTGTACACTTTCACTAGAACTCTGATCACTCACTTAGATATCCTGGAACTTATTTTACTGACTCAAACCTGGGAAGCAGGCTGAAATGGGGAAATTGTGACAATTGCAAACACTATACAATAGCAGTCACTAATATGATTTTGAAGTAGTGAACTATAAAGTATAAAATAAGGATAGTTTTAGTTTTCAATCTGTTTTATTTTTAATAGCAATATTGCACAAGTTTAAAATAACACAGCATATTTTTCCTTGATGTAATTTTAATACCTTTGTAGCCTGCATACTCACTGGTCCAAATTAGGCAGAGCCAAAAAACAACTCACAAACAAGTTGATTTTCAACAATGGATTCTGATTTCTTTTTAGGAATCCTGAAAACCAATAAATGACACTAATGCAGCTGAAAATGCTGTTCTGAATTAACTCCCCTTTCTTAAAAGTTTAAATGAATGAATATGTTGAATTTTTTTAAATACTTCAGAGAATGTAGCCCAGCATGCAACAGATGCACAATTTATTGACAAACCAGCTCAAAATTATATAGTTATATAATTACCCTCTGTTTCATTGGTAGCTGCTGAAATCTTCTTTCACTGTCAGCTAAAGTCAGTCAAGGCTTTTTCCCCATAACGATTGCATACATTTACTCTGCACCTGTGGTCTGTTTGTTTTTAAATAAAGTTCCATCTGCTCTGGAAAGAACATTTCAACAATAAAATATACTTGAAATGTCTTTTTTAGGATTATTTCCCAAAATATAGTAGAGGTATAGTTTTCTTAAATTTGATTTTAAATGTATATAGAATAATTCTTAACGATCTGCTTGGATACAAAATAAAGTTTAAAATCTCTTTACTTTTATGTTTGGAAGTGAAATTAGCCACCCCACCCTTTTACAGACTTAGGTCCATTTCATTTCACCTCTGTTTGAGGACATCCAATCAAAACAGGAATTTCAAATAATTCTTTTACATTTTTAAACATTCATATTTGCTCTCTGAGTGTTCTCTGCTGAATGTGAACAGGAGCTTCAGAAAGTTAATCACATTACTACTACCCTTCGTTTTAGGGCTGAGTAGTTATATCATCCAGTTCACTAGCTTTCCTCTCTGATGAAGTCAATATGGCTCTAATCCTGCAACTGGCTCCACCCAGACAAAGACTCAGCCCCATATACTTCTTTTACATCAAACCACCACCACATTCTGGCGCTCTATTGGTTTTCCAGTATCTTTGTAATAAATCATAAAAACTTGATTTGGCTTAATAGCCTGGGTTTTGAAAGGAACAACTGGATGGATAAATCAACATGTTAGTATTTACTATACATACAAACAGAATGTGACAATAATAAAAAAAACCCTAAGCCTAGATACAGCAACTGACTGCACACAGACTAATCTACAGCTTCCCCAGGATTGGGGGAGAATGGTAGACAATCCTCTGTGTGAAAAGGATGGCCTGATTTTAGGAACTGCCACACAGGGGGAGAGGCTTCAGTTTAGCTAAGGGCCAGCTACCTTGTTTCCAGTTAGGTATGCCCTTTTACATATGGCGTACTTAGAAGGATGATGTGACACCCTCCACTCCCATCAAGAAGGGAATTGACAGAACTGAAGGCCCAGGGGAATGGAGACTAGCTGCATCACAGATCTGAGAGAAAAGAGATTTGTTTTCCTCAAGGACTAGTTTGAGAACTTGGGGGGCATTTAGGGAACTCTTGATTATATACGTACCAGGTGAAATGTTTCAAGGAAATGTGTTTTATTTTGGGGTGTGTATGATGTAGCCTGGATGGGGGATGTGTTTGGACGGTTAGAAAAATAGAGAAAAAGACCTGCCTGTGAAAAAGGTTTCCCCTACTCTCTTGCCTCTCTTCTCCCTTTTGACAATGGAAAGGTGCGTAACAGGCCCATAAATGAAATCAGACCCAGATCTCCTCTTCCAGTGCAGGTGTGCCCTAGTTTGGTGTAATGAGGAGGGCGGGGCTGCCCTGGGAGTTAAAGAGAGAGTTAGCCAAATGGCAAGAGAGAGCACAGAGAGAAAGAGCTCAGAAGAGCAGAACTGGGCCCAGAGCTTCAGGGAAGTGATGCCACTGAAGGAAGGAGTGGTGAGAGTTCGCTAGTGCAGTAGCGGATCCAGATAAGACCACTGAAAGCCAAGGCAGAAAAGCAGATGGGGGTCTCCTACAAACTCCCCCAGGCCAGAAAGCCATGACTGGAGAGAGCTGAAGGCTGAGATCAGCAGAGGAAGATGCCCGCTGGCTCTCTGAGCTGGATGGCAGGAGGTTGCTGGGTGACTCACTAAGACCAGGGCAGACCCAGTTTGAGCAGGTGCAGTGCCAGCAGGTCAGAGCAATGCAGAGGAATAGGAGCAGGCTGGAAGCTGGCAGACAGGCTTAAATAGCTGTCATCTGCCCCAGTCCTGGCTTGTGGATTGGCTGCTGCATCAGCACACCTGAGGAATGAAACATCACAGGCTCTGGCTGAGGGATCACCTCACACTGGGAGAGCTGAGGCCAGAAGGCAAGAGGGGGCTGAAGGCTGGGGAATGATGGAGGAGTGAGATTGCTGATGTCTCTGGGTGAAAGCCAGAACCAGACCAGAGAAGGAAAAGGGCACAGAAGCACCCCCAACTAGAGGGTCTGGGGTGAGACATGCCTATGCTAGAGCATTGTGAAAGATACCGAAGCTGTAATAAGTGTGTTGATAGACTATTGGGACTTGAATGACTGAAAGTACTGTTTGGACTGTGCTGGGGAAGACTGGATTATGGTTATGTGACTTTTATAATAAACTCCACAAAGGGCTATTTATACTTGGACAGCTTGCTTGCAACCATCAGGGACTCCAGAATAACAATGAAACTGAAATCATGCCATGGCCTGCCACTAGAGGGAGCCCTAGTCAGGGCTACCTTCCCCCACATAGTGGAGAATGCTGGCAGGCAACTGGCCCCTGGAAAATGGGGCCACCGGATGATGGAAGTCAAAACATGGGGCCACTTGCAGAGCCACCCTGACACCGTGGGGGGGGGGAGGATTTTCTAAGGGAAGGAAGGACCTAGAAATCTGAACTATAGAAGAATACCCACTACAGATGGGGAGCCCAGCCTGTTGGTGAAATTTGTTTCACAGGAGTTTGTTAACCAAGTTGTTTGATTGATCCAGGTATTTTGGAGTATTCAGTATTATTAGCTGGAGAAGTGTTCTGTCCACTGATCTTTAGTTCCATAGGGTCAAGTTTCTCATGGTCTTCAAGTCTTGTACCATAGCTTCAAAATCACTGTCGTCATGATGGTTAAATCATGCTCAACTTCTCCTCATTTTTCCCCCACCCACACAGCGCTTCTACTGCTTCATTATTTAGCAATAATTAAAATCTTTATCTAAGTGATATAATCAAGAGCACAGATTATGGAAGTTACAAATAAAAAATGAAAAAAAAAAGTCACTGTACATCATTTATTATGACAGACCCCAACCTTCTCAGTAACTGCCATCTAATCCACCTCTCCCTAAAGCATCAAAACAACAAAAGAGTCAATTAGAGTGAAAACCATCCACCCTTTTGGTTTATCCATGTGATCGCTGCTAAATTTTTCACAGCTATCAAATATCCACGATATATTTTATTTATTCCACACACACACACAAACAAAATCTATGAAAGGTTCTAGGTGTTCTAACACACTTAGCAATATAATTAAAATCCCAGCTGCATTAGAATAATAGTTTCAAACAGGAACTCAGCTCGTCAGTCACCAAAAAAAAAGAAAAAAAAGAAAAAAAGAAAACCTTTCCACGCCTTTATTGTCCGAAGAAACACCGGGGTTGAACAGGAGAGGTGAATGGGTCAGCAACTCTGACCATCAGTGTGCTTTCAGTGGGAACTGAGGGGGTACAGCATCTCACAAATAGAGTCCTTTAGAAATCCCTCAGCTTGCTTTGTTGCAGTACTAATGTTTCAGCATTAATTGTGCATAGGTATTAAAGTTACTATTTCATTTCAAATTCCAAAATGTCAGTTTTTGTAATTGCAGCAAAGTTCATTCATAGCACTACCCAGAAAATATACACCTCTACTAAGTATACACTGGTATACTAATCACTTACTGGGTTATTGTCAAAGAATAAAAAACAAAATTTAGATTACAGAAACAGACAGGAAACTGTAAACAGTATTATATACATTAAGGAGTGCTGCATGCTCTTTTTGCCTTTCTAAAGCTATTTTAGAAAGCAGAAAATTGATTTGACCTTTTAAAATGTTATTTGACAAGTTTAATATACTGTATGTAATAAGGGTTTCTTTATTTCTCAGACAATTTCAATGTTTGCTGTAAAGCAAGCTAATATCTTACCTACGTTCTGGGAGTGGTGAGGATATTGCATTGTAACTAAACTGTGCACAAAGTAAGGATAAATCTATTGGGTTAGTTTCTACATTAAATACTGACGTTTTCTTAGCCAAGTCAGTTCAAACAAACTTTCTCCCTATGGCAGATCTCCTTATAAATAAGCACACACTCTATAGTTAAGTATGCTCTCTATGGTGGATAAAAGCTACCATGCAGTGAGGAGTGTGTTACAATTTGATTAGACCCTTATGTCAGATAACTGAAGAAATTCTGTAAATGGGGCAAGTAGGGGAGGTAATTTTTGAATGGGTCAGCTAACAAATACATTTTCTGTTTCTCAAACATCGCAGAGTAGGCCTCTAAATTCCCATTTATCTTTATCTAATGAAAGAGATTTTGGTTTCTTTTGAATTAAAGTACATTAAAAATATCCCTTAACTAAGTGCATGACTATACTGTAGCAATATTAGTTGCAATTTATCAAAAATTATTCAGCTCCATAAATCAGTCCAGCTGCCTCGCTGTCTCTCTCCCCCCATTATCCACAATGATAGTTGAGCTGCTTGAGTTAACAGACCTTAGGATTTAATTGACTGAGGGCTGGAGAGTTCTCAGTGAAAAACGCTTAACATCGGAACGTGCTTCCCTCGTTAGACCTAAATAGCCCAAGTCTGTTACCCTTTTGGGTACCATAAATGACCCACCTCTTTTCCCAGGATTGTGGCTAAAGAGAGGAGTAGGAGTTTGAGAGTGGGTCAGAAGGGGATTGACTTATTTAATAGCTACTAAAATATTTTATTATTACATGGATTAAATTGCATTTGCACAATATGGTTCCTTGTGAGGAGTAGCATGGGGCCACATCACCCCAAGGAGAAGAGCTCAGAGGTACTGTGTCTCAGAGTCTTTGGTGCTTCCCAGTGGTACCCAGGGTTGTGAGGGACCTCTCTTCCATCTGCCCTTAGCACAATGAAGCCATGTCTGCTGGGTCTGCTCCCTGACTGCCTTCTCCACCTACACAGGCTTTGCTGTCTCTCTGCAGGTAAGCAACAGGAGCATTCCAAACCCCAAGTCCTCCAAGTGTCCTTTGGCGTGTTCAGCCCCTTAACCACTGGATCCTCTCAAAATTCACAGACCCACTGATCCCTTAGGAACAGTACATTTCAGTTTACCAATTTCACCTCAGGATTACCGCTCTGCTCAGTGCATAGCACTTAGATTTCTTTATAGTGAAAACAAGTATAATTTATTTATCAAAGAAAAATAAAAATAAAAAATAAAATAGCAGCAAGTAGGAAGACATATTGGTTACATGTAAAATAAAATCTTAACATGCCTTCCGGAGCCTATACTTAACTAACAAAACATTCTCCTGTCTCAAAGGTTATTCCACCCAAGGTTTACCCCCCCAGCGTTTAACCACCAGGCTGGCTAAGACCCTCTGTTCATAAAACAAGAACACTGGCAGCTTGTCCCCTAGGCAAAGGATGCCATGTGTCCCCTTGCATTCTCTGGATATACCAGACTAATTCTTTGATGTTAGCCACAAAGAGGACACCCTCCTGCCGTGTGTTCCTTCCTGCAGATTTTGTGATCTCTTGTCAACTTTGCAGTCTTGATTAGCTGGTGGCTCCGTATGGAAATAGACTTACATTGTAAGACAAGCAATAAATAGTGTTCAGCCAGGGAGATAAGTGTCTACTATACCCTGCCTGAACAAAACCTGTGTAGACATCAGACTGAGAGAATCCCTAAAAACCCCTACGCATCCTTTATGTCCTCTGCTAGTTGGCATCAAGAGGTTCCTGCATCACAGGGTATGTCTTCACTCCAGAGTTAACCCAGTTGATGCACACCTGGGTTTGAGCACCAAACCAAGCTCAGGTGTGAAAAGCCACACGGCAAAGCCATAGGTGAGTTACTGGGTCCATAGTGTTGCTGCCCTCGCCCCTGTGTGTCACTGCTGGGGGCATAACCCATTATCCTCTGTGCTGTGGTAAATGGAACACCCTGATTATTTCCCAGTGTACTGTGAGAGAACTTGTAGGTCCTAGCACACTGAAGGAGAGGGGGAGAGGTGGGAAGGAACTGGAGGACTCAAGTGTTTTAGAATCAGAGAAGACTCATAGAAGATTAGGGCTGAAAGAGACCTTAGGATGTCATCTAGTCCAACCCCCAAAGTCCAGAGGCCACAGTGCATTACCAACACAAGTGTAAGCAGCACTCATTCTTTAGTGTGTATCCCCAGGACAGACCAACTAGCTCAGTGTAAAGCACCTCCACAATCAGGCCAGAGAGTTGTGTGTGAGAATAGAAACTAGGTTAGGTTCAATGCCCACGTCACAGCTCACGAACTCTGCAGTGAAGACAAGCCCAGAGAGCCACAATGCCTCCAAAAGCTCACTACTTATTGCTTGAGGGGGAAGTTTGCTACAGCCTTGTAAAGAGTCCAGCATAATCTCCGTAACACTGGCCTGCATGCAGGGAGCGGAGTTATGGTCTGCCAGGATGTTCTCCACCTCTTACTGCTCCCTTTCCAGTCAGTTGTTCCCAAGCTGGAAGCAGTTTTTGTGATCCTCCAAGCACAGGGGCTGAAGCACGCAGGCAACATAAATAAGGGGGAAGGAGACTGTTTCCTTACTTCCTTCTCCCTGCATAGCTGCATAACAGCTACTCACAATCTATGCCTATAGCTTTTTTCCTTTGCTGTGTATTTATTTTACAAAAACTATAAAAATTATTTAAAATATTAATACATTAGAAGAACAATACAGTGGTCAACATTTTCCTGCATTGGTATCTGAAATACTGCAGCATTTCACTATACTTAAGAAAAGTAGTAACTGTAGTATCTCAGATATCATTGTGGGGAAATTATGATTTTTAAATGTGAACTCAAATGTGCAGACATTATTTACATAATGTTGCTACAAGGATAAACAAAACTATTATTGAATAGAGTTGTATGGCTTCTTGGAACAGATAGTAACAAGACTCTAGAAGCAAACCAATCTTTAGCAAAACTTCCTAAGAAATTGTCTATTTAAGAAAAAAATACAATATTCGTTTTCAATTGTAAGCCTATTATTGGGGTTCAGTTCTAAGTGCCTGGAGCAACTTAGAGAAAAAATACAAAACATAGTTAATATATATTGCTTCTTTGAAATATATATCATTAACTCCCTTAGTTGAGACAATACAGGAATGATGAGTCAAGATTATACGTCTCCAACAGAAAAAGGCAGAATACACCCTTTGTCCACTTACAATGGATTCTCCTATTTCTTCACCACTCCCCGATTCATAAAAGAATCCACTTACAAAAGCCTTGTGGGAAAGAGTTTTTTTAAAAATAACCTAAAAAGATATGGAATGTGCTCAGCGTACCTTTAAGAAGAATCTTCTTTATTCTACCAGACAAAAAGAAAGTTATCAAGTAAACTAAGAAAAAGTTAAAAGGGGTGCTTTATGGGTGCTTACAATGGCTATCTTAATACTTTTCAACTATCGTCTATAGTTTCTATACAATATGAAAAAAAAGAGAGGGCTAAGTTTATATCTTTAAACACTCATTTCACAACATATTTCTGGTATTAATGGTATATTTATATTAAATACTTTGTATAATAGTACAACTGCTATTCTGATAAAATGAAATACTTAGAAAAAAAGAGAGAGAGAGACACAATTAATGTATTAGATACCATTCAACAACATTCACAAAGACTATCAGCATGCCAGGGCCCTTCTCACAAGGTCAGATTATAATGAATCATCTTCTCTGACAAATCACGTCGTTCTCAGTGAAAGGTTCGCTGTGGGCTTTCCCTTACACCAAATACTTGGAGTGCAATTAAAAAAAATGAAGTATCATTTTTCGCTCTCGGAGGACAGCATACGTGTAGGATTGATTGTGAAGACTCCACCACCACCCACCATCCTTCTTTTATATATAACTGGCACTATATAAATAAAGTGATGAGTTCTCAAGGGCCGTCTATAACTTCCCCTATCTGATATAGCTAAGAGGGCCACATTTCTCCGAGAGACTCATTTTTTAATCACAGCAAGCTTAAAGGCACACTGAAAAAGCCAAAAATAATACATCTGTTTTCCTATATTTCTTCCCCCAAAGTCTATGTAATCTTTTAAATGCAAGAGGATTTCTCATTCCGAGTGGGGAAAGGAGTGAATCTAAATTCCCCACAAATGATTCAACATGTTTTACATGAACAAATCTGGCACCACCTCATAAATCTCCCCAAAAGTGTGTATTCAGTAAGTTAATGTGTATCTTCATAAAAGCTTCTTTAATTTTACAAAGATAAAATCGGATGCACATGCTTGTCTACTGTGACAGACCTTTTATATTTTAATATGACTTATTAACTTTAATGCTAAGAAAATAAATGCAAGCAAGGAAATTTCATTTTTGCAGTTCAAGAGCCTTACTTTTTATTTTCCCTAGTTATGAGTGTGTGTGTGGGGGAGGTGAAATCATAAAGATAACTAATTTCTAGCATTTGCAAAATCTGCATTCCTTTGGGAGAAACACCAATTCATTAGCTTTACTTTTACCTTGAAATGTATGTCCCAATCCTGCACACGTATGTGCTTAACTTTAAGCACAAGCATGCACACACACATGCACACACACTTGCAAGTCTGGGGACTTAATTTGTACCTGTGTGCAAGTTTTGTTTGTTTTTGTTTAGACTAGAGTAGGCTAGAGTATGCCTACAGTCAAGCAAAATTCCAATGTTCTTTTTTTAATGAAAAAAAATCAGAAAGAAGCCTGAAGAAATTATTCATGAGAAAATAATGCATTACTTCATTTTGAACTAATTACTGTGGTTTTGTAGGCTAACCAAAAACATGGCTGTACTTTGGTGAACAAAGAACAAATTGTTCACATTACTTTTTCAAGTTCCTCATCCAAAAGTTTCCAAATTAAATCAAATTCCTGCTTCAGACTCATTTCAGTATTACTACTTCAGAGTTATTGGAACTCCAAAGCAACTTTTTTTCTGAAAGGTCCATACATGATAAGTAAAAGAGTGAAACACAAAGGCAATATTAAGCAAACCTGCAATAAGCATATCTAAGTCTTCGTTGCACTGTTTCTGGTTACTCTGGCTCCTGTACCTCATCTAAGACTGGAACCGCTTCACTCTGAAAATCAGAATTCTCTCTTACCTTACATAACTGGTACGAACTCCAGTTGGAAAAACTTGGACAGTCAGTATAATTCTTTCACTAAAGGCAAGAACTACAAATATAAAACGTTTTAAGACTACTGTATTCCTTGATCCTGAACTTTAATTCGTGACTTCAGCATAGTTTGAAAGAGATCTCTACTTTTTAAACATCTAGAGCAGGATTCGGCACACCACTTCTGAAAGGTTGCCAAGTCCTCATTTATTCACTCTAATTTAAGGTTTCACGTGCCTGTAATACATTTTAACAGTTTTAGAAGGTCTCTTTCTCTAAGTCTATACTATATAACTAAACTATTGTTGTATGTAAAGTAAATAAGGTTTTTAAAATGATTAAGAAGCTTCATTTAAAATTAAATTAAAATGCAGAGCCCTTCGGACCAGTGGCCAGGACCTGGGCAGTGTGAGTGCCACTAAAAATCAGCTTGTGTGCCGCCTTCGGCATGCGTGCCATAGGTTGCCTACCCCTGATCTAGAGCAACATTTCTCAAATACAGCAACCGTGCCCGCATGTGGCCACCAGAGGCTTTTCTTGTGGCCATAGTCTCCTGAGATGCAACTGGGGCTGCCTGCAGGGGTTGGTCCCTACCCCCTTCCGGAGCCACAAACACTGTAGGAGCAGGCAACTTGTGTGAGTTCCCTGCCTTTCCAGGTGCGGTGCAGCTCAGGCTTCGGGCTTCAGGCTAGGGTGACCAGACAGCAAGTGTGAAAAATCGGGACAGTGTGTGTGTGTGGGGGGGGGGGGAATAGAAGCCTATATAAGAAAAAGGCCCCCAAAATGGGACTGTCCCTATAAAATCAGGATATCTGGTCACCCTACTTCAGGCTTCTGCCCGGGGGGGGGGGGGGGGGCAGGCGCTGGCCACGGGCCAGCGGACTCTGTCCCCTAGCCGCAGAGTTTTGGGCTTCATCCCTGGACTCACCCCGCCCCCCACCATCACCCTTACCCCTGCTGCCTCTTCCAGACTCCCATTATCCCTGGCCCCCCCTGCCTCCTTACCCACCTCCAAATCCAGGGCTTAATTTGTGCCCCAGCATGCCAGGGCTGAGTAAATCTGATGTGAAACGTGATATTAACAAATATACAAAATGTCACTTGTCACAGGAGCAGATTTACTAATTAGCAATCTAAAAAAAATAAATTTATATATATATACACATACACACACACACACACACACACATATATATATATAAAAAAACATGGAAAGCACCTTATTTTTGTTTCTATTCCGTTTAGGTCCAGTACAGAATAGAGATAACTGTACATTATAATTTATTTATGCAGGGTTTTTTTTTGGCAGACTCAATAAAAATAAATGATCTGGACTTGTATATGTGCATATACATTTGTTTTTCCTAAAGTTAATTAAGTATTTTAGGAAAAATTATCAGAGCGGCCAGCAGCAAGAGTTCATGGCCACACTCTGAGGACATCACAAAATATGTTGTGAGAACCCCTATCTAGAGCAGAGGTGGGCAAACTACAGCCCGTGGGACCGTCCTGCCCAACCCTTGAGCTCCCATCCGGGGAGGCTCGCCCCTGGCCCCTCCTGTGCTGTCCTCCCCTACCCCCGCAGCCTCAGCACTGTTCTATGGTACGATAACCTTTTGTGGATCCCTTAGACAAAATCTTCAGACCCCCCTGGGGGCCATGGACCACTGGTTGAAAACCAGGGATCTAAAATCAAAGACGTCCTGTTTACTTACCAGGTTCATAACAAAATAATCTGATCATCAGAACATCAGAACACTGCTGCATATGTGACACAAAAGCTTAGCAGTGCATCTCCAATATAGTCAGTCTATGATTAAGGCTAAGTTTTAGTCACAGGTATTTTTAGTAAAAGTCATGGACAGGTCACGGGCAATAAACAAAAATGTATGGCCCGTAACCTGCCCACGAGTTGAACTATACACCCTGACTAAATCTTGGGAGTGCTGCGGATGCTGGGGGGCCATCACGAGTGCTGAAGTGGAGCTGGGGGTGCCGCAGGTGCATGCAAGTGCTGGAGGGGCGGTCCACGGGGCACCAGGACCCCCACTGGTGCTGAGGGGGTGGGGGATTGGCAGAGCTGGCAGGCTCCCTACCCGGCTTCTGGGAAGCGGCCACATGTCCCTCCCTAAGCTCCTAGCCCTGCGCACTGCCAGCTCTGCAGCTCTCATTGGCCAGGAACAGTGGCCAATGGGAGCTGCGGGGGCAGTGTCTGTGGGGAGAAGCAGCACACGGAGCTAGGAACTGAGGGAGAGACGTGTTACCACCGTCGGGGAGCTGCCCCCAAGGTAAGCGCTGCCCCTCCCGCGCCCCAACCCCCAGGCCTGAGTCCCCTATCCAAACTCCTTCTGCAGCTAGGGAGGGGGCGGTGGCCCGAGACTGCCCCAGGCAGCCTTGGAGCCAGCCGCACTAGCCATTGCAGAAGTCACACAAAGTCATGGAACTCGTGACCTCCGTGACAAACTCACAGCCTTACCTATGATCTATAGCACTCTTCCTCAGTATTGCCATGCCATTGAGCATATATATATGCATGCCAAATCCAACGCTAATTTTAGGCATCCTAACACAAATGGCAAAAGATTTGGTCCACTCCTAATGAACTACTTACTGTACACCGAAGTAAATCCTTGTTCTACACACAAACTTGCATCAATTTAATGACAACAGCTTAGTTAAAGTTGTACAAACTCACATGTGGACACTTATTTCAGTTCATCTTAAGGCTTTTCCTAATCATTTAAGCTAACCTGAAACAAGCTTGATCTGAACTGAAATAAGAATGTCCATACAGACTTTTGCACCAATTTAACTAACGCAGTTTAAATATCACATCTTAAGTTAAGCTGGTGCAACTCTGCATATAAACAAGCCCCAAGTTAGGGGAGAAAGGGCTGCAAGCAAAGAAAAATGGAGAGTGATTTCAGGGATGCACAATTCTCAAAATCCTACATATGCTGCTTGTCTAGCAAGCTGACTGAGATGGGCTGGTCCTCCTACCCCAATTTTGTAGCGCAGATCTGCTTCCTTGTCATTACAGATCTCTTACTGGAACAGAGCCAAATGCTGAAGTAACCCTTATACATAATTCCAGGGAGGGACTCAGTCCTCCTTCATCATTAATAAAGTCCTACTTCATTTTGAGGTTAGCAACACACACTTTTTCCCCTGTTAATACATTAAATTATCTTGGAGAGTTTGGGGCAGGGCCGTAACCAGGGTGGGTGAGCAAGGCAGACATCCAGGGCTCAAAGCCAGGGGAGAGAGAGGGGGCAGAAAAAATGACGAAAAAAAAACCAGTGGGGTAGAGCCTTGCAGCTGGCATGGTATTGCCACCCTTACTTCTGCACTGTTGCTGGCAATGGTGCTGCATTCAGAAGTGAGCTTACATTAGAATAAGATATTTTATACACATTACATCTGCACAGACACTCCCGTCCCTCTCACACACCCCGATAAGCATCAGGACTTACTTCCAATTGCAATTTAAAAAAATGAATTGAGGTGTATACTCTAGTTCCAAAGACCCACAACCCACCTATTTTGCAAAAAACTGAGTGGCCTGGAGAGCCAGAATTACTGACAGAAAGGCATTATCGGTCTCTAGTTTTGACAGAAGGTAAACAAGCAGGGATATTAATGGTTCACAATAATCCATCCATGGTTACTGAATTCATTCTGCCCACTATGCAGTACATCATTCAGATATGTTTTCTAGTCAGCAAACATCAGAGTCTCAGATATAACTGTAGTAGAGTCAATCAGATAAAAATAAGCATCATGCATTAGTGACACACTAATCCATATGCCTCAACAAATCATCTTAACTAGTGTAATACTCTTAAAAGGAAATACTTTCTATGTATTTCCCTGAATCATTTAAAAGGAGGCCAAGAAACTCAAATGATTAAGCAAGGGAATAAAGAGTGGCCTGAAAGTCACTCTTAATTTAAATTCCGGTGCTTCAAGATTCTTCTACCGTACTGTGTTGAGTTTATGATCAACAAGATATGTTGACAGGAAAATTCCTCTGCTTGCTTTCACATAGGAAGCACCGGTAGTTATTGCATTCTTTAAGGGCATTCAACACAATTAAAAAATATATCTTAGGAAATAATGGATAGGACAAGGCTTTATCTCACTGAGACAGATCCATAAATAATAGCTTTTCTGGTTTGTTGTTGGTAATGATCCTATTCCTAGGCCAAGGCTACAGCTGCCATTAGGGATTCCAAGAAAATCTTGAGACAGGAATTCCCCTGCCTAACCTTCCTCTGACAAGCTGCTATCTGAAGAGAGCTGATGTATGTTTAAGGACTGTAGCAGTAAAGCTTCCAAAGTCTGGCTGTAGATTTTGAAGACTACTGAATGCTTGAAGCGCTGGAATAGGATTTTGAGACAGAAAACCTCTGATTAAGGAAGCAAGGACTATAGATACTGAAAGGAATCTCCTATCATTATAGAAAATAAGCAACATTTTTAAAGGGGAAAGGGAACAAAACTGATTTGAAAGCAGCACTAGATGAAATAGGGTAAAAAAGGGTTTCCAGTGCCTGGCTGCTCCTGCTGCTGGGCAAAAGAACGTTAATCCTCTGCAAAAGTCCAGCTGGCACATCTGATGCAGTTGAGCACCCACAGGCTGAAGGGGTGCCTGAAGAATAAAAGGTTTCTTTTTTGTTTAATATGCATGCACAAAGACACAGAGCTTTTAAAATAAACCTGCTATGCATGACTGTAATGTGTGACCAGCCACTTTCCATGTTTCCTGCCTTTTTGGTGGTCTACAGATTTAAAAACGGCCATCAGACTGAATTAAGAAAAAAAAAAGTGACAGTAACTGAAGTATGGTAAAAAAAAAAGTTTTCACATGTATGTAGGACAGCTAGTCATCCTTTCTAGTTGTCACTTTGTTCACAAATACAGAGCCAAGTTATGTTACAGAAATCTCTCCTGTATATATATATACACACAGATATATACACACACCATTATCATCCCAATTCCTATTTAGGAATGGTTCATGCAGGTTGAGAAATCACCCTATTTTTAATGATCTCCCCATTTTACAGACCATTATATTTGTCATCAAGGAAGATGCATTGGAAACTATTGCTTGTTTCTGACAAGCTCGGTCTCTGACACTTCAGTACCAATTCTCTCTTCTCCCTTTCTTGGATTTACTGATTAGTGAGATGTATGCATAAATATACATTTGCGCTACACAGAAATTTTACTTAGGAAGCAAAAACAGTTCTGAAAGGCAATTGGGTACTTACTTCCTCCTCCTATGGCACATTTTACTGCACTCTTAATCCAAAAGTAAATGACAGTAATGTAATTAACCCTAACACTGCTTTATTTAAATTCTATGTACACGGTTCAAGTTAATATGGAGAAAGATGCAATACAAGTGCATTGTTTTACCTTCTTGAAGCACAGTAGTTCAGGCTTCCCTCAAAACTGCGACAGAAATCACCACAATGTTGTGTGTGCCTACATGCTGATTTTGACACTTGACAACCCACATATTAAAAATCAGTATGTTTAAGAGGTTATCCATGCACAGGCTTTTATAAAGCACAATTAGTTCACTAAACCATGTTTTTAAAGATGTAATAAGTTTATATCTGTTAGTGGATAAAGACATTTTTAAAAAGCCTCCAAAAATCCGCTAGGATGGATCCACTGCTCTGGATAAAAGTTATTTCTGCTCAACCCGCAAAAAGGAGATGGCGTTCCTTTTATGTAATTATTAAATGGAACTGAATGCTCTCTCTGTTGACATATTTGCTGAATCAACCAACCCCCCCCACTCAGTCTCTCCCCCTTCAGGAAGGGGAGAGTGGGCGTTTCCTCTATTGTCATCTAGGAGACAGCTTTTTGCAAGGGATTCCTTTGCCCTCGTAAAAAAGATTATCTTATTTTATCCCTGGCAATTTTCTTCCTTCCAGGTTTGTCTCCATTTGGAAAAGTGTGAATCTTCACAGAAGAATTCTTTTGGAGGGCAGAGAATTCTCTAGTCTAGCAGTGGGATCCCGAGCTTTTATCACTGTGGACACAGACAGAAACAAAGGACTCTTGTGCCTCTAAGATCAGACAAGAAATGTGTCTTTTTTTAAAAGATACCTTTAGTACCAGAGGTTTCCCCTAGAAATTACCATTCCTATGCCAACACACCAGGAAAGTAATTCCTGCAGCCTGTAGCTTCACAGCATCTCACTTTGCAGCACAACGGAGTGGCTGGGAGTGGGGGGTTAAATGGACACTGAGGGTTTTAGCAAGGAAGTTTTGGGACTTGGCTCTGGCCTGCTTCCCTTTCAGGAGTAATAGATTTTAAGGCCGGAAGGGATCATTATGTTCATCTAGTAACACAGGCCACAGAACCTCACCCAATACTTTCTGCATCTGGCCTATAACTGTTGTGTGAGATATGGTATCTATTTTAGAAAAGATATCCAGGTTAAAGACTTCAAGTGATGGAAAATCTTCCATATTCACAGGTAAAAATTCAGTTGTTAATCGCCCTGTTAAAAATCTGCACCTGATTTCTAGTCCCAGTTTTTTTAGCTTCAACTTCTAGCCACTGGATCTCATGCCTTTTTCTGCTAGATTAAAGATCCACCTACTGTCAGAAATCTCTTCCCTGGGTAGGTACTTGTAGTCAGTGTTCAAGTTACCTCTTAAAAGCTTTTGTTGGATGAACTAAATACATTGAGATTCTTAAGTCTCTCACTACAAAGGCATGTTTTCCAAACCTTTAATCATTCTTGTACTTCTCTTCTGAACATTTTTTTAATTTATCAACATTCTTTTTTTAAGTATGGACACCAGAACTGGACACATTATTCCAATCTCACTAATGCTACATACCTTAATGCCACCTCCCTCCTTGATAATCCCCTGCTGATAGTCCTGAGAACCGAGTTTGCCCTCTGAGCGACAGCAGCGCACTGATGGCTCACGTTCAAAACTACTATCTATCATAACTCCAAAGTCATTTTCAGTGTCACTGGATTCTAGGGCAGAGTCAGGGGTGGCTCCAGGCACCAGCACAGCAAGCGCGTGCCTGGGGCGGCAAGCCAAGGGGGGGGAAAGAGGCATGCCGGCCATCGTGAGGATGGAAGTCAGGGACCCTTTGGCAGCTTTTCTGCGGGAGGTCCGCCGGTCCCGCGGCTTCGGCGGTAATTTGGTGGTGGGTATGCGGAAGGCATGGGACCTGCAGATCACTCGCAGAACTGCCGCTGACTCTGCGTGACTGGCGGACCTCCCACAGAAAAGCCGCTGAAGGCTGCCTCATTGCCGTGCTTGGGGTGGCAAAAAACAGAGTCACCCCTGGGCAGAGTCCCAAAATCTTGTAAATGTGATCTACATTCCGTGATTCTAGATGTATGTCCTTGCATTTGGCTGTATTAAAAACACATTTTCCCAAATAAGGGCATCTTACCAAGTGATGCAGGTCAGCCTGTATACCTGAACTATCCCCATCATTTTTTACCATTTCTACTGATTTGTATGTCATCTGCAAATTTTACCAGTAGTGAAGAACAACCATCACGTCCCCTACCTGAGCCAGCCTTTCACTTCTGTGACTATTTTTTAAATCTGTTTACTATATAATTACCCCATTTGTGTGTTTGGGAGACAATGGTCACTGCTTGCTACCTTCTATAAGTTACAGCCAGAGTACTAGAACCGTCACAAAAAGAAAGGCAAATTAGTTTTTCCATCTTTAAATTTTGATTGCTCTGCTCTGGAAAGACTCTCCCTATGCTTATCTATTATTCTACATACAAGTTTGGTTTAGGATGGGTTTATTTTTTGTCTTAATTAAGATCAGGACGAGGAGGAATATTCTTCTCTTAGGCTTAAATATTACAAAAATGACAATACTAGAGTTGTATTTGTTTCTCCATTTTAAAGTTGTAATAATGACTGTAGTTTTGTATCTCCTCTACTTTGAAACTATGCCTCTATTCCACAGGAGCGGACAGAAATACCCATGAGTTTAAAAAAAAAAAAAAAAAAAGGCTAAACCAGTAAGTAGTAAGAGAAACTGAAATTACAAGAAAACTGATTTTGCCTCCCACCACCACCACCCAAAGGGAATAAGATCAACCTGCTTTTGTGACCATTTCAAAGGGCGTTGCATATAACTTTCAATTAGTGCTAGAAGTAGCTGTAAAAACATTTTAAATTTTCTTTAAGCATAGAATAGTCTTATGGTAAAGCACAGGAGTGGGAACCAAACAGTTGTGTATTCTATTTCCAGTTCTACCAAACTTCCTATGTGACCCCATAGCACATAAATTAACTTCTTTCTATCTCAATTTCTCTCTCTATTGAAAGGAGTAATAAGACTTTCCCACCTCAAGAAAGCATTTCTAAACTACTTGAAGCATCTTAAATAGAAGGTGCTACACAAATCAAAGTACAACATCAACCCGAAAGGTGCAATTTATTTTTGGCAATCTCAGAAGAGTGTGCAATGATTCATTGAGCATAAAGTGTTAACTTTCCTGTCACTCCTTCAAAACTACCTACCAGGTATGGGCTAAAGCACATTGTTAGAGAAGTGGCACTTCTGGTTCCGAATGCTATACTAGCTCTTTTGCTAATCGATCTTTTGCCCTGTTGTGCTAGGTGTTGTACAAACACACAGTCAAATCCCTGAGCCAATGAGATTAAAGCTGAGGATTCTTGAAGCTATTGAGATGGAACACCAAACTGCCATTTCAATTATCTAATGTCTCAAAAAACAAAAGTAAAATTGTTTAACACGAGGCATTTAGCGTTAGCAGAAAACATGACCGTTCTTTACACAATCTTATGGAACATTTATTCAGCAGGAACAATGCTGTCTGAATACCACTGAATTACCATTGAAAAAACACTTCATTAGCACGTACAGGCTGTACTGTAAATCTAAGGTTCAGAGTTATTTAAGTTAAGAGCCAATGTTGGCACAAGAACAAATGGATATAAACTAGCCATCAGCAAGTTTACGCTTGAAATTAGATGAAAGTTTCTAACCATCAGAGGAATGAAGTTCTGGAACACAGTCTTCCAAGGGGAGCAGTGGGGGCAAAAAACCTAACTGATACCTTCCTGGCAGGTCTTCCCAACATGCTCAGGGTCTAACTGATTGCCATATTTGGGGCCAGGAAGGCATTTTCCCCCAGGTCAGAATGGAAGAGATGTTATGGGGGGGAGGGGATCACCTTCCTCTGCAGCATGGGGCATGGGTCACTTGCAGGTTTAAACTAGTGTAAATGGTGAATTCTCTGTAACTTAAAGTCTTTAAATCATGATTTGAGGACTTCAGTAACTCAGCCAGAGACTAGGGGGTCTATTACAGGAGTGGGTGGGTGAGGGTGTGGGGCCTGTGATGTGCAGGAGGTCAGACTAGATCACGATGGTTCTTTCTGGACTTCAAGCCTCTGAGTAAATGGACAATATCCAAATATCCAAAACACTCCCTCGGAATCAGAAAACAAAATGATCTATAAAATATTGACCACTGAACGTATGAATTTTGCCAATGACATCAATGGATGTTTGACCTGGCCCTCTATTATTAAAAAGAAAAGAGATATATATTCACTGTAAAATTAATTCCCTTTTAAAATAGCAAGATAATTAATAAAAAAGTATATTTATTTTCAGATTTTACTTTTTTCATTTACAAGTCATCTGCATACATTGCATAATGTATTTTTTCTAGAAAACAAGGGTTATTCCTTTAAGAAAGCACGATCATAAACCCAATTATCTTTAATGAGGATTTTACACACACACACACACACACACACACACTATACCCGTACATCTGTTGATTCAAGTTTTTAGGATTATTTTGTTTTCTTTTTAAATGCATCTTGAGGGACAATACCATAACCTATCTTTCCATTAAGGGTCTGATCCTACTAACTATGGTCTTATACTACTTCCATCCCCAAATTCCATTCTGTACACACGCACAACTACCATTGACTTCAGCAGAAATTTTTGATACACAAAAGGATGAGGGATGATGTCAAAGTCAGCAGTAGGAGCATAGCCTAAAAATAATGCATAAAAACTAGAAATCTGAGAGTTCCTTAGAAATAAAAGGTTGCACAAAAATCCACCTTCGAAATCTTTGCTAGACTATCATATATGCTGCCGGGGGGTGGGGGGGGGAAGGTTGTTGGGTGGATATTTATCTAAGGGTAGTTCTTTAAGCTGTATTTGTATTTTAATTAAGGCATTCATAGCTTTTCAGAAAATTAGATAGGCTACTATATTTTAAATACATGTTAAAGAAAAATCAATCAATACATTACCCAAACATAGAATAATTAGTCAGAACACTGCAAGAGAAAGCACAGCTGTGTACAAATACCTTTGGAAAGTCAAGTTATCAGTAGGGTCTCTGCTGTTTCAAAACCATGCCGCAGACTATAACAAAGAACTAATTCCACTAATAAAACTGGAGCCAACCAAATTATCTTCAGATAAATAGTCTGTATAAATAGACTCACTAGTATTCAGAGAATCTGTTTAATTTTTGCGATCCTGCTCTTAATGACTTTTTCAGTCAACATTTTTTTATAAACATTAGGAAGAAAAATAACTCACTTTTTGAGGTAGGGGAAAAACCTACAAGATTGAAACATTTATCTAATGTTTCATCTGCAGTACATCATTGGGATGAGGAATTAAGGTAGAAGCTATTTACACTAAGAATGTCGGTAATGTTTATAATGCATAATAGCACTATTTTAAATGATTTACCAATGGAAATATATGGATTAGATATACAGAAGGTAAGACTAAATGAGCTGCTGGTCACTTATGGCCTTAAACTGGGTGCCTCTAATATATCCATAAGGCTTTTGTTGAGAAACATGGACTTGACGAAGTATACAGCACTGCACACTGTATTACCTTTTATTTTATTTTTTAATTAAAATATGCACATCAAGTTATGAGTTAATGTGAAAGGAAACTCAGTTGTAATATTTTATACTCTATTTTCTACTTATTATTAGACTTTTTTTCTTGTTCCTGATGAAGACACATTAGTTTTGCATTAAAACATTTATGTGGGTAAAATCTTAAATTTCAGTCGAAACATATGCAGGAGAGTTCCAATCAGCGGCACTAGAGAAAGCACAAAGAAGCTCAGTTCAGAGTCCACATGGGTTTAATCTTTGATTAATTGAATGAAAACTAAAAGCCTCCAGACGTATTTCTTTTAATCACAGGAAAGATATCTTTTCTGTGGCTTTGCTGGTAGGAGAGAGAGTCAGCAGATGTCTGTCTGGTCTGAGGGGAATTTCTCTTTCCCAGGAGGAAACAGTTTAAATAGGAGAGAAAGAGCCATATGCTGACTATGCACTGCTTAACAGATGACGTAGAGAAGCATCTACTACCATGGGGAGAGGCGCAGAGGCAGTTTCCATATTAAATTTCTTTCAAATTCAATGCAGTCAGCTGAAATCAATTTACATACTGGATCCAAGTTTGGTCAGATGATGGTCATCTGAACATTACACAGACACAAAGATGCAAAGCTTTATAACCAGTGCAATTTTGTTTCAGGAAATTGTATAGTCTAGAGACAATAAACACAGATTATTTTCTATTTTAAGAACACCTAGTTCTCTTTATTTGAGATGAATAATGACTTATAAAAATACCATTCCTGTAAATATTGATCAAAACCTATGTCCCCGTTTTGACAGGCAAAAATAATGTGTTTTTCAGTCATGTTAGCTTAACATAATTATCTTCCTAAACTTGGGTTAACATGCTGATTTCTCAGCAATATAGGAAAACATATTAGAAAATGTAGGATTGAGAGGAACCAGGATCTACATAATCAATGGTGAGGACCAGAAAGGCAGCATTTTGCTCATCTAGCCCTTCATAATCTTTGTCAGTAACTTCTCATATACAATGGAATGGTAAAAGTGGCACAGAAATTGGTACATGATCAAAAAGTAGAGTGTATGGGCTGGTCTACACTAGGAGGGGGGGATCGATCTAAGATACGCAACTTCAGCTACGTGAATAGCGTAGCTGAAGTCGAAGTACCTTAGATCGAATTACTTACTGTCCTCATGGCGCGGGATCGACATCCGCGGCTCCCCATGTTGACTCCGCTACCGTTGTTCACATTGGTGGAGTTCCGGCATCGATAGGAGCGCATTCGGGGATCGATATATCGTGTCTAGATGAGACGCGATATATCGATCCCCGAGAAGGCGATTGCTACCCGCCGATACGGCCGGTAGTGAAGACGTACCCTATGTGTGTGTCTGTCTGTCTTCCCCTCCCACCCCCCACTATGGGTTCAGCAGATGGTTGTTTCTGAAAAATTTCAGAGATTTGTGATTCTGAAGATCTAGCTCCACAGCTCTGCCTAAAGTGACACGCTGTGAGACAGGGCTTTAAAAATGTACCACATAGCTACTAACTAATGATAGATATAAAAGAGCTCCTTGGGATCAGGAAGCCTACTAGCAATATCCAAGAGAAGTCAGCCTGCTGTTGACCTTAGATGCTAGGAAGGAGAGGGTACTGGAATTTTTATCCGAGTGCTATCTGTGAACCATGCTTTAGGACTCCATCTGTTGTATCAGCCTCTGTCTTGGAAGTGTTTGATAAATATGAAACTGGACCACACCTACCGCTCCTTCAAGGGGGAAATAAAATTTTGCTTTCCCTCTCCAAGGCCTTCTGCGAGAGGTAAAGGTATCTGTCACAGACAGGCTTTCCGTCCTTCAAAAAAAAAAAAATCTCCTGTAGTGGGACAAAACCGAGACCTTTAGAAAAAAAAATTTGGTCCAAAAAAGGCATATCCCAACCCCAGAACAATGGAATCATCCAGTATTTGGGGCATTCACCTGGGATGTTGGCTCAATACCCTGGCTCTCACATGCTCCAGACGAGTGCCCTAACCAACGGGCTATTGGCTATTCTGGGGTAAATCTCTCTCATTTTCACAAGAAATTCACTCCTGAACCTGAGAAACTTTCCCAATGAAAAATTTTCTTTGAAAAAATGATGCATTTCCATAAAAAGTTTTGGTTTTGCTGAATTGGCTTTTCTAACAAAAAAATGTTTTGTTGAAAATGTCCCAACCAACTCTCACCAGGCACTTCTCCTCCTTGCTCCCTCTCCCCAGTCCTCAATGGTCTCTACCTGCAACAAAGATGTGGAAGAGGAAAAAGGAGGTCTTTGCTGCTGTAGCCCTCCCCAGTTACCATTTTTTTTTGGATCTTGCTTCCCCACAAAGAACTACAGTGGCCGTCTCTATTGCTGCTCATAGCATTCCGAAGCAGCAGCAAGTTGAAATAGACATGCTTACCAAACATGCTCTCTCTGTTTTAGACATATCTGGTCTCAATATCTGAAAGCCATCTGGAAAGATAAAATATGAATCTCCAAACATATCTATATAACTGGCGTAGCTACCAGCTCTCAAGATCATAAAGTGCCAATACTAGGTATACGGTCAATCGTGTTTTTAAATCTTTCAAGCGTGCTCTTGTGTATTATCCCAGATCCACACAGATCATACATTAGGCGATTCACACCGAGCTTGTCCTTTTGAGGACAGATTAAACATGATTTAGTTCTGAAATTTTATCATTCCAGAAAATTGCATGAGTTTGAATACATTTTAGTGGTGATATTTCAACTACAGCTTTGACTTCCTTCTGAATCTGCAGTCAGCTTCACTTTCTTGTCCATAAATGAATGGGCTGAGCTGTACTTTGACACATTCTGTGCTAAATTTCATTTTAGTGAAGCACTGATTCTGCCATTCCACCATGCTGTGGAATTTCAAACTGAAATTCTTCTGGAGGGTAGAGATTTATACACCATGTCAAGTGCCAATAGGGAAGAATCACAGAAAGTCAACTTTTCCCAACATTGAACTGGGAATGTTACTGGGAAAAGAAAACAAGTATCAGAATAAAACTAATTGTCTTTATAGTTCAATGTAGAGCTTCACTCTAGACCCTACTTTAGACCTCTCCCCCCCCCTTTGCTGAGTTTGCCATTAAAGATGTAAAGGAACAGCTCAAGTGTGACATGGCGGGGGAAATGAAGGTAAGTAAATTCTATAGTAGAAAAGGGTAGGGCAAACTTTTCCCCCCAGACAAAATCCTTTGGCCCTCAACTGATATTTTACAGATCATGGTGAATAACTATATTTTAAAAATGTGTCATTACTCCCTTATTTATAAAACATTTGTTCATTTTTGCTAGGCCTAACCCATAATCAATCCACAATAGCTTTTGAGAAAGACATTTAATTAAAAAGTTTGACTTTTATTTTTTGGAGTTTTACTTTCCTTATTTTTTTTTAAAACAGAACTAAATTATGCACGTGTGTGTATACACAACACCTCTTTAGATCTGAAAGGAGGATAGTTTTATTTCTCTGGAGTACAGTAATCACCTCTCAAAGTTTCAGGGATGTGCTGTAAATATAATGGCTCAATTATGTATATAATGTATCTACATTTAGAAATGTAACAGTAAGTTTTGAGGAAATTAGTTTTTCCCCAGCCATGGCTAGTTGCTCCCCTGTTTTTGATTAATTCTCCCATTTTCATTAGGATAACTATGTTTTATGCCAAGGATAGTTAGATGGGATTTCCTTATAGTACTAAGCTCCCAGAATTACTTCAGCTTTAATTACTACCAGTGTAATTCTGCGGCCAAATTACATAGGATGTTGGGGAGAGAGGGAGAGGAGGAGTTAGAATTAATTGCAAAACAAAATAAGGCTCTCTGTTCCCCTCAAGAACTAAGTGAATGAGGTAAAGGATAGAACTAAAGACTCAAAAACTCTCAACGATAACATGTTCTGCTATTGACTAGAATGGCTAAGGAAATTACTTTAAAAAATCCAAAGCTATATGAAGATAAGCTAATGTAAACACTTTTGCTTTCCTGAAGTACAGTCAACACATACTGTATTGCAAATAGCAGGCACAAACAAACGTGTTATCATTGTTCCACAGGAAGTAAGATTTGAAATGACATTACATTCCATTTTAAAAATGCTTTAGAAGTTGACAGCTTCTAGTAACCCAGGATTTCAGTTGTTGTTACAGCTGTACAGTAACACTTAGTTTCAAGGCAAATACAGCATAGATGGCAATGCTTTTAAAAGCATTACCAACAACTGTGCTATGAAACTTGTATTACCTCAAGCAACATTTGTTAATGCCATTACTTATGGGTATAGCTTCACTAAAATTTTTGATATCTGCTTCTTCCTGTGTCTGAAACTTTGGGAGGAAAGAAAGGAACCAGTTCTATTAGAATCTTTTCCACCCATAAGGCTCTAACATTAAAGATTTTAAAGTAATATTCTGAGAAAAGTTATCAAGGCTGTAGGTTATTATTGGGAGCAGGGCTGGTGCAACCATAGGGCATTAGGATTTGGGGGGCAGCATTTTCTTCGGCAGCGACCACAGCAGCCGGATCTTCGGCCGCCCCAGTCGCCGCCGGCATTTCGGCAGAGGGACCTGGGGGAGGGGAGCGCGGGGAGGACCGCCTGCAGCAAGTGAGGGGGAGGGCGGCACGTAGGGGAACTCCCCGCCCCAGCTCAGCCCTGCCCTGCCTCCTCCTCCTCCTCCTCGAGCACGCCGTGGCTGCTTCACTTCTCCTGCCTCCCAGGCTTGCGGTGCCTAAGCTGATTGTGAAGTGAAGTGAAGTGAAGCAGCCACGGCGTGCTCGGGGTGCTCGTGCTCAGAGCAGGGGCTGTGGGGGTGCCTCAGGGCAGAGGGTGGGGGATGGGGAGCTGCCACGGGGGGGCCTCAGGGCGGGGGCTCGGGGACGGGGGAGGGCGCAAGGTGGAAGTTTTGCTTAGGGTGCGAAACATCTTTGCACCGGCCCTGATTAGGAGTCCTGCTTTCCCAGTTTAGAATGCAAACAAAATCTAAAATCTTCTCAAAATCAACTCAGTAAATAATTGTGCCATGCAACTGCAATGCAGTTTAGGTACCATATTACAGTAATTTACAGAGCAAAGCAACTTAACAAGACTCTTTCCAAAGTGAATTTAACTTATTCATTAAATTAAAATGAACATGCTTAACAGTGCTGATCTGTCAGTTACCAGTTTATCAATGGGCCACAAAGTCTTCTCCAAAATAGGAACTATTTTGCTGATTAATTTCAGCTACTGCTTTAGAACAGTGCTGCTATACAAAGGCCATTAGAATGCATATAACACCTCTCAGAGATTGCGGCATTTCCAGAGCTGAACCTACAGTGAGAACAGGTATGATCACTATGTTACAACTTACCAATCAAAGGTAAGTGAGCCATGTTTTTTCCATGTCATTTTTGAAGTACCATCCCCAAAGTAATTGCTGTAAGAAGGACATTAGTCTTTTAGGAAGACTGATTAGATAGAGACGTCAGATCATATCTCAAGTTAACACCATCCTAAGAAGGTATTCTCAAGAAGGATGTCACATCCTGGGAAGTTAGAAAACTTTATAGGTACTGCTGGGAACTGAATGTGAAGAAAATTTGGGTTACCATCCAGCTCTAAACTAAAAACAAATATATTAGCAAACATACACAATAGCTTAGAATCTTAGCTGTGCAATGCCGAGAAACATTGTTACAGAAGTTAGAGGTAATGGTTAGTATAACTTGCAGAAAAATAAAATTTATTAGAAAAGACTGTCTCTTTACAAATCTTTACTCAAAAGCCTGGTTGCACAGACCTGTTTTTCTATAGCAGGGATGGCCAACCTGTGGCTCTGGAGCCACATGTGGCTCTTCAGAAGTTAATACGCTGCTCCTTGTATAGGCACCGACTCCACGGCTGGAGCTACAGGCACCAACTTTCCAATGTGCCGGGGGTTGCTCACTGCTTAACCCCTGGCTCTGCCACAGGCCCTGCCCCCACTCTACCCCTTCCCACCCTCTCCCCTGAGCCTGCCATGTCCTCGCGCCTGCCCCAAGCCTCCTGCATGCCACGAGACAGCTGATCAGGAGGTGCGGAGAAGGAGGGGGAGGCGCTGATCAGTGGGGCTGCTGGTGGGTGGGAGGCGCTGGGAGCTGGGGGGAAGCTGATGAGGGGCTGCTGACGTATTATTGTGGCTCTTTGGCAATGTACATTGGTAAATTCTGGCTCCTTCTCAGGCTCAGGTTGGCCACCCCAGCAATGATTTAGGGGGGAATAAAGATTTCCTGAACACTAGTGGCAAAACTATAGCTCTCATCTAAACAAGAAGCAATTTGAAAATGAAGATGTATGAGGTTGGTGTCTACCAAACCCCGGCACTTTGCTTCTCCTTAAGATCCCCAGAATCTTCAGAACGGGGGAGGCGGCAGAAATGAGGAAGGCAAAAAAGTATTGACCATGGGCATTTGCCTGCCACTACCACCACTCTTGGTTATGAATAAATGCCACATAACTTGAGAATCATCTTTATTCACCTGGATATTACAGGTCCAGGAATACCTTCTCTCAAAAAAAGAGTAATTGCATGGAAATCTAAAGGATGCACTATAACTGTTGAGTCAGTCTGCTGTGCAATTAGATGCCAAATATATGAATTTGATCTTGATCAGGTGCATCTGTTCATCAGAGAAGCTTCAGGGACTCAGCAGCATAAAACAGCTGTAGTACACTCCTGGTTTGTTGACAGATAACCTCTCTCATATCTCCAAAACAGCTTTTGTTTCCTTTAGGGTGAGAAACAGCCTTTGTTTCTAAGTTGTTTATGTGATGGACAGATTCTTGTCTGGACCACTTATTTGGAGGAGCAAAACACTGATCAACTCTCTGCTCCTACCTGTAAAGACTGACATTTATAGTAAGAATTACCCTGTTTAGTCTTGACAAGGACATGCCCTTTATCACATTCTTTAGGACCTTTCACCACCAGGGAATGTGTCACTGGTACATGGTAATTCGAAACCAGTTACATTCTTCAAAAACAAAACATTGAGCTAATTTAAGGAGGTCTCCGGTGATCAAAAGGCCGAGTTCAGGAAGTCAAGAAGAGAGAGGCAAACAGACGTGTAGTGGTATAAAGTCTTTGAAGGATGACTGTTTACCCATGCCTGATTATCCCATTGCCTTCACTGGTTGGTCTAGTACACAGAAGCCTCATTCAGTTGTGAGTAAAGTCTGAAGATACGTAAGGTTCCATTTCAGAAACAATGGGGAACAATATCCTGTTAACCTGTCTTGTAACTGAACCTTTTGCTATGGCTCCTATTTTATTTAGGTATATATTTTATTCCTCCTTTGTGAATAAACTATATCAAAATTATATCACCTAATATTAAGTTACAAAGCTACTTCTCTAACTAACTGAGACAGTACCACACGTCTCTAGAGTTTTGCACTACTGCTCATCAAAATGATTGATAGATTTTAAGCTTTTGGTGTCAAAAATATCAAGTGACTTGTGATTTGACTAAGTCAGTAACACAACCCTGTAACCTGAGCACACAGAAGAGACTCAGGATAAGATAAGCAATGCTATGCTGTATTTAGGGAAGAGACCCCATATTGGAAGATACATTTATTACATGCATAGTGCCACACTTGGGGATCATGTTGCTATTTTGTTTTTTTTTTTAAAAGGGCTAATAACAGGAAATAAATACAGGAAAAGCATATGAAAATGAGAGAATACAGTACTTTTAAACAATGCCAAGGACACCAGAAAGCAAGCCCAACAATGTAATGCATAAAGCTCATAATTTTAAAGTAATATGAGAGGCAGAGATTGTAGTGAGGGAAATGGTTTCCTTGATTCAGTTTACTGAAGATACCAAACAGTTATTAGTACTAGATTGATGCTATTCACCAAGGGACAAATGGCTCTGGCTAGCTAAAACATATACCTCAGTGGGGGGATAAATGAAGATATAGATACAGCGTATTTTGGATAACATTACATATTTAGCCCCTTTGATGGGCCTACTGGGGAGTGGGAAGTAGAAGATGAGTAAGCTTGCACATTCCTGCTTCCTCATATTCTACCTGTTCTGTGGATATAAGGAGAATTTTAGTTTAGTTTCTGGGGCTATCAATCTGATATATAGAATAAAATTTTATATGTACCTAAAGATATATTAGTAGAATTAAAAAAAAACCCTTTAATGTTAACATTTCACATTCCAGAAGATTTTATTGAGTTTTTGATATATCACCTTAACTACTTCTTTTGTAACTGGAGACTCTCTAAAGCTTATATGTATCATAGAACAAAGAAAAGAATTAGTAATATGCCCATGGTACTGTAAAAACAAAAACGAAATTTCCATGATGAACTGTCCTCTCTCAAAAGATTAAGAGTGAATTGGTTTTGAAAACGTGGTTTTTAGACAACACTAAAAATTTGTTTTTAGTGTTTATTGGAAAAGTAAATAGACTCTTTGTTGATCTGATGCATAGGCTACAAATTCATAGGATACTAAAGGACTGAAATCTAAATAAAGTTGTGACAATCAGAACTGCTGAAAAAGGAAGTTCTTTATAAAATGCAAATTACTGCTATAGACAAGAGTCTCTTCCAGTCATACCTACCAGTTACAGTGCATAAAAGCTTTTGTTCCCCCACCCTTTTTTTTTTTTTTTTACAAATGTCTTTCAGTTAAACTGATTGTGTAGCATTAAAGCATAACCAAATGAATATGCTAAAATGTTCTTTTGTGTTTGTTAAATGCACACCAAATAAAGGAAATTTTATTGTGTAAACATGCAAAAACGAAACTAAAATTTAAGGATTTGTAAAGTAGCAATTGCATATTATAATACTGAAAGAGGATGCAGTGACAAGTGACAAAACAGTGTTTTCTCTTTGACCATTATGAGTCTAACTATAGTTTATAATGATAGATATAACACTATGTTTCACAGATGTTAAATTTAATGTAAATTTATTCCCGTAGCCTTCAATTACTTCCCTGTTTCCTAGAATATCTGATTCTTTACCTTTTCAGTGCTATTTAAAATGCTTCACTGGTTTTGCATTTTCACATCATTGCTTGTTCTGTTAAAAATCTTTTCAAATACCATGTTACCAATGCTAAAAATTTCATTTGCTAACACACGTATTAGTGATTTTTCCCTTTTAAGTGTAATGTCAACTTTAACAACAATCAAGTCTCAGCAAATCTCAACTCACATTTCACAACTCTGAGATTCATTGTCAATACGAGGGTGATTGGAACTGGATTGGCAGTTAATGCTATGCTATTGTTCTGTGGCAAATATACTGCTACCTCAATATAACCGTCACCTGATATAAACACAAATTTGGATATAACACGGTAAAGCAGTGCTCCGGGGGGAGGCGGGGCTGTGCACTCCGGTGGATCAAAGCAAGTTCAGTATAACACGGTTTCACCTATAACGCGGTAAGATTTTTTGGCTCCCAAGGACAGCGTTATATCAAGGTAGAGGTGTACGTGAAGCTCTGTTAAAAGATACTTGTCTTTTATCCCTGTCTCAAGAATTAAGACACTTTAAAAACCTTATGGTGGCACTAATGTTTTGCGTACAAGTTCAGACCCTGTCATGAAGATTCTCCCTGCAATCTAATCAGGATAACTTGAGATGTGTCACAAACACATTGTCTGGGTATACTGCAAGAAGGACAGGAGATTTGTTATGGGTTTTAATCAGGCCGCAACTTTATTATATAGATGTCTGGGACTACCCAGCAGATAAAGTGTACAGTGCAGGCAAATCCATGCTTATTCAAATCAATTCTCTGGTGCTTTCACCAGCCCTCCTTTGTTTCATCCAGGTTCCCCAGCCATCCCATGGCTTAGTCCTTACCATCCACCAGCCTCGTAAGAGGCTTAAGGGGAGATATGGGGGGGGAGGGGGTTGGCTCCCTGACATACTGGTCATGGGAGTCCCCCAACCCCCTCTCCCATTCTGTATCTTTATCCAGTACCTCCTTTTAAGTCCTTTACCAGGCCATTTAGCTGGTCACTGGCTGCCCTCCCTATGGAGGACCTGCACTGAACATCCGCCCAACCTTACATAGTAAGTTGCGACATATGGCCTGCCACCCTTTCTATTCACCAGAAAAGGTCCAGCCTCACACCTGCTGTGAGGAAGGCGAAAAAACCACACTCCACTGCAGCCAATTCTGATGGTGTGGGAAAAATTCCTTTCCAGCCCCCCTTAAAAAGGGTGACTAGCGTAAAGCCCACAGCAGGTCCTAACCCAGCCTGCCATTTGCTTCCACTTGCTTGCTGCTAGGGGAGGGAGGGTGTGTGCTGTCTTCCTTGCTGCTTTCACATAGAGACTTACACACACACCCCCCCAGGAATGTGCATAAAGGTACACAACCTGGGTTGGGCGAGTCATTGCTGCAAAGTTGACCACCGAGCACCTTTTACAACAGTTTCTGACCTTCTTCCTCTCTCCCCATCCCGCCCCCCAACCACAAAGCAGAGCTGTCCTCCTTTGGGTAAGCCCAGACAAATTCTGCCTCACCTTTAGTTGTGGTGCAGCCATTTAGAAACTGCCAAGCGAATTGGCAGCAGCAACACTGCTCCACCAATATAGGCCTAACCCTAGTTCCTAGACTTTAAATGGGAAATTGTGGGGTGAATATATATATATACACACATTTTACATACACAAGATATAGTGGCCTTAACACCATGTGCATTTTAAGAAGTTATTAAAAGATACTATATTGTATGTTATTAACCAAATAAACTGCTGATTTTTAATTGAATGCCTCACACATTGTAAATATCCTTTGCAACACACACACAAAAAATCTTTAAAACACATTCAACATTTATGAACTATATTGTACCATAGTAAACTGGAGGTGAAGAGAACTGGATTTCAATAAAGCAGGGCTTTGGAGCAGTGCCTGGAGCTGGAGCACGGAGCAGCTCCGGAGCAGTAGAGCTGCAGATTTTTGCCTGGAGCTGGAATGGAGCGGAGCACAACTCCAAAGACCTGCAATAAAGCGCTTAATGCTACAGCTACTCAACTCTTCACAAAAGACCACTGAACTAGACAATAAATGTGTTTTAAAGCAGTTTCAAGAACTTTGGATTAGTTAGTGAGCCAAATTCTTATCTTTCCTCAAGAAGGGATTTCAGGTGTGATCTGGTAGATTAATTCATTTCAATGTTATGACAAAATATACACTATATAATCAAGGCTGTATGAGTGTAGGCATATGCTGTGCTTCCATCAGTACTCAGGTGGTAATCATTGTAATTCAGCAATAAACAAACGCACACAAAAATGGCCTGTAACAGAATGTCTTAGATGTTTCATATATGGGACTTGAAGGTCAAGTCCCAGAAGAGTGTACAGCAGGAAGCAGAACCACCTTCTGCTCCTGTGAAAACAAGAGTGGAGACTAAGCACGGGCATTAGGACCAAAAAAAAGGGGCCTGACTTCCACGGCTGTTAAGCAACAACAATTTCCATAGAGTTCTATAAGAGTTGTGGCTATCAGAACTCTTATTTAGGTTCTGAAATCTGACTTTCAGCATCTAAATAACTGAGCTTGAAATTTCTGACTTAGGTATAATCTCTCTCATTAAGTATCAAGATTCATGCATGCTCACTTTTAACTCTGTTCTTCAGAGCAGAAAACAGAAAAGGGGCATGTCTGAGGGACAAGTGTGATGAAATGTAAATGAACAACATACCTGTTTGCTCCGGTCTTTGGCATATGCCTGCTATTAGCCAGAGGAAGTTGACTGGCCACACACCAGAACTCATTTGAGCAGGACTCTTGTGCACCCAGTCATGCGAAGTAATTTTTTGCCTTATATTTATATACACAACACTTTGCACCTGTGCAGTGCTACATCAAACCTTTACTCTATCACCAGTAATAGTAAACTGCATTTGATGTGACATGTGGTGGAAAAAAGTATCAATCTTTGAAAGAGACATGCAACATTCAACAGCCAACAAAGAACCAGAACTTCATAGAAAAATAGAGCTGCATCTGGCCAGCAAGTCCAAATCTTCAAAATGTCTGTGTTTCCTTCCCATATATTTGTACGTAGTACTCTAAATTCAACTACATAGTTCCTACCTTTATTTTAAGTCAATTGTTTGTCTCAGAGAAGTTGATTTTTTTCTCTTAAATTTCCACAGTAATAGCCAACATCAAGACAAGTGACTTTGTAAAACGTGAAAAGGCTTTACTTACTTGCTACCTCCAGCGATGCATTATGACTCACAGCTTCACCAAGGTAATTCCTTGCAACACAGACATAGACTCCTTCATCTGGTCTACTTTTGCGTCCATGTACTATGCGTAAGAAAAATAAAGATCCGCTGGGCAGCAACATCCGATGGGAGCGAGGGTCATCTTTGTCAGTTTCAACTCTTTCACCCCCTTTATACCACTCAATAGTTGGGGTTGGCCTGCCTTCAGCCTTACAGTTCAAAGTTGCTGGTTCTCCTTTTGAAACAATTAGATCAGAAGGGTGCTCAACAATTCGAGGTGGGAAATCTTCTTGACGGAGACGGGAGCCTAAAAGATAAAGAAACCAAAGTTTCCTTATTGGATCGTGATTATACACTCTCACTGAATGGAACCCAGCATTTTGTAAGATGACAATTTGACTGTTAATCCACAGTGTCCACATATTATAGTAAAGCTGGTGATGAATAACTTAAATTTAGATCAAATTTTTATGGATTTCAGTATGTAAGTGCTTTCCCATAACTGAGCAAATTAAGAAGTCATTGGTCAAATAATCTTCTGATATCTTATTGATTTAATGAAACAACTAAGTTATTAACTCAGATCTACTGTTTTACAGTACAAAGATGAAATACCTCTTTACCAAGACTCCCCTGGTATCTGTAGAGTTGTGCCACTCTGGGCATGTGAAGTAGATTTGAAGCTGGCCTGACTGGCAAGCTGGAGATCCTCTGGTTTATGCAAGTGTAAGTAACATCTTCTGACCTCAAAGTTACTTTCTTTTACTTGTACTGTAAACTGCTTTGGACACTGACTAGGCAAAGCACTGGAAGCATGAGAAACTGGATTGTCATGGAATGAAAATACCTCTCAAAAACTTTCTATGCCAGGAAAACTACAGAGAAGGTAATGTCAGTAAGGACTATACTGCAACTCATTACAGTATTGGAGTGTTTATTGCCTCATTCTCTATATCAGTCACCCTGGGAACTATTCCACCATCTGCCCCAAAAGAACTGACAGTTGTGAACTAACAAGCTCCTCTATAAGAGGATGACATAATTCAGAATCTCACTGCACATGCTCATATGGCCAGGAGCAATCATAACCACCTGTTAGACAGGTATATACCACAGGAGAACAGGACAACATACATTAGAGAGCCCTACATAACATTCATTTATGAACCATCCTACAGTATAGATGTAAGACTACAAAGGTTTCCAGATTTTTAAATTCATGACTGCATTCCCCTCTCACAAGTTTTCTTTATTTCTCTCTTTCTTGATATACAACTTTACCAAAGTGAAAATTAGCCTCCGGAGTTAATAATTCTTGATCATTAAAATTTAAAATGTCAAAATTCTCTATTATTCGAGTATTAATCTGTGTTTTGAATGGCTATGAAACACAATATATAGAAATATGTCATGTATTCACCACCAGTTACAAGACCATGAAAGTGGTGTGGAAAATTAGAAGAGGATCCCAGAGAGAGTGCTGCTTTCAGTGTAAACACAGAAATAACTGTAAAATGCAGAATTTACATGTAATGTTTATTTCACACTCTCCTCACCTCAGGCTAATTTCTGTAAATTAAATTTCACACTAATCAGCCAGCAGTTAGCGCACAATCTCAAGACTGGGACTTTGGCTGGCTACATTAAAAATAGATTTGCACTCTTTATGCAATGCAAGAAGATAGTTTTGTATGAACTCTTGTGATCAATAAATACATATCAACTCAACCACCAATCAAAAGTGCTTTGTGGTCCTTTGATGAATCGCACCATAGCATGTTCATACAGAACATATTCAGAACATATTTGTATTAGCATTACAAGTTAAGAAATTAATTAAAAATATTAAATATAAAAATATGTTGAGCCTAACTATACCGGAAAATTCCAGCTGGATAAAAGGATCTTTGGCTGCAGAAGTGAGCACATAAGCTACTCATTTCTGTTCCAAAACCAAAGAGCCTCCCAAATCTATGAAACCTGGGCAACAAAAATAAGAACAACATTTATTCTACATACAAAGGCTAAGCACAAAAATATGATGAATCTTTAAGGAATGAGAAAGAGAATGGAAGTCAGAAAACCCCTGACTTCTTATCCAGTTTTATCACTATGTGGCTTTGGACACAACACTATGGGAATGTCTACACTGCAGTTAGACACATGTGGCCGGCCTGTGCCAGCTGACTCGTAATAACAGGGCTTGGTCTATGGGGCTGTCTAACTGTGGGGTAGACGTTCAGGCTTGGGCTGGAACCTAGGCTCTAGGAACCTGCAAGGTGGGGGTGTCCCAGAGCCTGGGCTCCAGCCCGAGTGTCTATACCATTAATAAACAGCTCACAGCCAGAGGCCTGCGAGCCCAAGTCAGCCGGCACTGGCCAGCCACAGGTGTCTAACTGCTGTGTAGACATACCCTCAGAACTCTCAGACCAGGAAGACCTGGGGTTAAGATGGCCTTAAGTCATTTTTGCACCATCCAAATTCTGGACTCCAAAAACACACGTGTAATTTACACAGCTGTGTTGGTCTGTCTAAATTATGACATGCTCCTTGAGGTGCTATATGGGTCACAATGCTGTCCAGAATCTCTACAGTGCTACACCCACACACCTGATACACATCCCCAGCCAAAACTTGGGACTCTTTACACCACTCCAGACTTTTTACCTAGCATAGAGGAGCCAAAACCAGTGGCGGGGAGCAAGAATCTCACCCCCTGAACTTTAGTCTGTTTGCAAAGGAACTCATATCTCCTGTATCCCTCAAGGGAAAAAATAGAAACAAGGAATCAAAATAAGGTAGCTGTAATGCTTATAAAGCATTTAGAAGATCTAAAAAAAGCTAAATTTAAGTATTTGAATGTATTATATTTTCAAGTATTTTTTAAAAGGCAAAAGGTTGCATAGATTTTTAGTACATTACCTATTCTACATTTAATGGATTACACTAGTTAGCTAATTAAAAAAATGCCCTACTCAACCTTATTTTTTATCACTACCAATAAGGCCCAAGATACAAGAAAACATGCAAGTCTCTCCAGATATATTCCATGTCCCTCTTATGCACTGTCCTTCAAGTACCATAAACAATAACGGTGCAAACACCTGGCTCAAAACTTGCTTGAAAACTGAGACATTCTGATTTCCTGTGGGGGATTGGGATGGGGGGGGGGGGAAAGAATCTCACGGGAGGTCAAGTTCTTAGGAAATTTCAGGAATTTCCATGTACTCTTTACACTTGTTCGACGGGTAATAGTAGAGAAGTTAAAATGACAGAACCGACCATTAACAGATTTCTATTATGACATTTTATAAAGTAGCATTTTTCTGGAAAATTCCTTCAAGCACAAGGGGACAAAAGTTATATGAGTAGTTGACTGACACATAGTGAGCATTAACAGCAAATTTAGTGACAACTGCATGAGGGGATATAACGGCCTTGACAACCAAGTTATAATCTTTCTGTGTATCTACATGCTGTTTTTTTAATCTTTCTTCCCTTTTACCCTTGTTACTTAAGCTCCAGTTGTGTTTTATTGAGTAGAAGCAGCTTCAATTATCAAAATAAGTCTTACAGTGGGCACCAATCCTGTAATTTTCATGTCAAAAAATCTATCCAACAAGGGATATTTGGTAAAAATTGAAGTACAGCACCTATTAGTTGTACACTGTATCTGGTACTAAATACTCAGCTGAGGCTACATTTTTTTTTCCAAATCAGACAGTACTGTGGTTAGAGGCACTAACAAACTTGTGTTCCCTACTCTGGTATAATTCAAGTCAACAGAATGCCTCCTATTAGAGTGCGCCATACTGATTGTTTTCACCCTGCTAGTTATATGAACAATATTATGAAAAATCATGTTTACAGTTTATTAGATTGTACCACAGCTGTTTTTACAAGAATTCAGACCTTGGAGGAAACAGATGTGAAGAATCAAAAGAAGGATCACAAGGTTAGATAAATACAGTTAAGCTCCTTAGGGCAAATATTGCCTTTATTCTCTCCTTAATGCACCATCAAATCTATTGATGCAATATACAAATATGAAATAATACAAAATAAATATTTTTCCTTCCTAAGTGTAAGCCAATCTGAAAACTCTTGATGTCAAGGCAACAAAATGTTATCCAGTTCCAAGCCCAGACCCAAAACTCCCCTCAACCACCCAAAAAAAAAAAACCTACAGCACACACCACTATATCACCATGCTCCTAATGTCTCCAAAAACTGCTCTTTGAAGCATGAAACAGCTCTAAGTCAAGACCATATCTAAAACCTTCCCAGAAAAATTCTGAAACTTCACTTAAGATGCATAAAGAAAACATTATTTCTTCCAGCTAAAGATCCATGAGAGAATCCACCTAAATCTTGTAAAAAGCTCCTGATGTAACTGACTTTGGGACTTTAGGAAGGTGCCTGTAAAAACATTTCCTGCTGGCCCAATTAATTCTTCCTGTTTCATAAACCAAGCATTTTAAGCAAAATGTGTTTACTCTGAATGAAGCATTATTTTTCATTGAGATCAGATCTGAACTGCTGCTGTGTCTCTTGTGTTCTTTATGCAACAAAGAGTGTGTAGAGGAATTTGGATAGATGAGAACAGAGTACAAAGGATCATACTGAAGAAATTGTAGACCAGTCCCATGCTGTCATCATTGTCAGCTAGCCTGGAGAGGTTAGGATAACTAAAAAGCTTGTTTTTTTGTTTTTTTCCTTCAGAAGTCTAGATCTCTCATTGTTGTGTCCATCAGACTTCACCCAAGCGATCATCCTGAAGCTCCCAAAGTTACTCAATGTTGTAGCTCTGTAATATACTCTTCCTTTTCACTTTGAGCATTGGATTAGTCATATGAATAATTCATTTTTTGCTAGAAGTGTTGAAAATTTTCAATTTTTTCCAGAAAAAAGTAAAATCATTTCATTTTAATTTTTAGCAGTTTGTTTCATTTTTTGAATAAAATTTAAGTACATTTCAAAATGAAAATTAATTTCAAGTGGAAAGTCAAAATATTTTGTTTTGAAAACTTTTTTTCAGAATCTCCCCCACCCCCTTTTTTTTTTTTTTATGAAAACCATTTGACGCAAATTCGCAAAATGTTTCAGTTGATGCAAGTCTGCATTTTTTGGTAAAAAACAGTGACAAAAAACTTCACTCAGCTCTAGTGAAGATTTTGGTATAAACATTGGTTTGTGCTGTATATACTGCCTGCTTAAATGGGGTCATATGGATTTGTTAGGAAAAGACAGATTCTCTTTTGGGTACTATGTCTCAGATAATATCACCTTAAATTTTTATTTAAAAATCCAGAGGTCTGTCGGGTATACAGAATATAATATAAATTTACACAGTATGTAGATTGGATCACTGTCCTGAAATAAAAGCATTCAAAACACCCTCAAACTAAGACTCTCTTACCATTCCCCCAGTATCTGACCATAGAAAATGCCTGGGAAAACCACGTAGGTTTTACAGAAATAAGATGTAGTCAACAATTCTTAATAATATATTTGCACTTGTTTTATAAAGCAAAACAAAAAAAAACGAAAAGAAACATGAATAGATGAAAATGAGCCATGATTTACCCTGTTTACTTACTTAACCACATGGCTATAATTGTATTTAGAAAAGCTATGGTTATTCATTCACTCAGAGAAAATATGTGCCACCCTTACATTGAGCATTAAATTGCTATGCAACTACTCTCAATAAAAATCAGTGGAATACCACCAAGTAATGCACTGCACACTTTGAATCCTACTTTAATCCCCTCTGAGTCTCCTCTGCTTATACGGAGACAGACACAGCTGGTGTGGAAGAGTGTGACCTTTACTTTTCCCTTTAACTCCCCACCCCCTTCTCACAATGGGCCTAACAAAGGTAAATTGCATACCTCCCCGATAGAATCCCATGAGATGTTTTCAAATGCATACTGTAATTGGACATATTCAGGTTCAAGGGAGATTTCCCAACAGACACTGCTATGTACTTGGGAGGTCTGTTTTTAGCCTCTCAAAGGGTATGTCTACTTTACAATCAGGGGTGTGATTGCAGCTCACATAGGTATACCCAACCTAGGTTTACTGTAGCAGACTCCAGTGCAAGCTGCATAAACCCACCTGGAACTCTGGGCACACACTCATGTTCCTAATCCGCACTGACATCTGGGCACTGCCATGTCTTTACTACTATTATTAGGTGAAGTGACACAAGCTGCAATCATATCTCGGACTGCAATGCAGGCATACTCAAAGTCTTAAAAGCTAATCTATCAAATTATGTTCCCTGCTGATTTTCAATAGAATCAACCCCCAACACACCCACCTTCTTCTGCATACTATTGTCAGCAGAGCTGGACTTGGAAAACTAAAGAGATAGGTGGTTCAGGTCCAAGCTTCAATTTTATCTGAACCCCCTAAATTCTGTTGTGGGGGTTGAGCGATTCGTTCAGATTATGGCCCATCTCTGAATGTCAGCTGTATTACTGAAATCCACTGATGGAATAGGAGTCCACAACTTGAAAGTCAATAAGTCTCCTCCAACTGCTAAGTTTTCTTTAGAAACAAGCAGATTTAAAGTACTAATCACTCATTATAAACTTAAGAGATACATTGCAATACACCTCTACCCCAATATAATGCGACCCGATATAACACAAATTCGGCTATAACGCAGTAAAGCTGCACTCCAGGGGGCAGGGCTGTGCACTCCAGTAGATCAAAGCAAGTTTGATATAACACAGTTTTACCTATAACACAGTAAGATTTTTTGGCTCCCGAGGACAGCATTATATCGGGGTAGAGGTGTATGTTATATCTGTCACAGGAAGAGAATTGAAGGAAAAGCAAAACATGGGCACCTGTCCCAATGCAGGGAAAATGCTGCCCCAAACCTTGCTTTAGGATCAGTATCTACTGCAAAATATTAGAAGCAGACATCTGCCACTTCAGACAAACATATATTTGGGACCTGAGGAGCATGTATGGTAAAAAATACTTCAGGATAGATGCCAATTTTTCTGGGAGAGTGTTTTGTCTGCTCAGTCAACCACTAATCTTTATTTCCTGACAAGTATCTTCTGTTTATAGACAGATGATCTTCAGCTAAAAATCGTTGAGTGTCATTATCCCTGGAGGTCTTGACCCACTTCCCCTTATTTATTTGCAAGTTCCACAGTTGAACAACTGTCTCCACCTTTGAACGCTCTTATGTCTAATATATTTATGTGGCAATGAGACTGCTCATTCAGGAGGCCCATTTCATGGCCAAAATATATTTGGAATCCTACAGAATTAGTGTCTGTTTTGAACAGCAACTATTCCAAAATCTCCTTTCAAAATGTTGTAGTCTCCCATACACCAAAGTAGACAGAGAATGAAGGAAGAATAATTACACAAGTCTTTAGATTTTTCCAAGAGTCAGATCAGTAAGAACAGCAGCTTCACCCTTGGAATTGCTTCTCGGCATGAGTACAACAGCCAAAGAGTGTGCGGAAATTGCATTTCTGAAACTCTCTCCTGAAAGAGTTTTTCCTTGAACCACACAGACCACACAGACAAAAGTATTTTTCCACATAATTGATCACCAATCCTTCCTTGTTTAGCATATGAAGAATTTCATTTACTGCTGCAGTTGCCACCCAGCTTTGATAGGTGACTACCAATATATATCTTTTTATCATAGTCCTTCTGCTACTTCTGTGATTGACTCCTTAAGTACTTTAAAGGGACACAGTTCACATGAAAATCAGCACAAAGCCCACCTCAGGGAGGTTGCTAGATTCCTTCCACCCAACAGACATCTTAGGCCTGGTCTACACTACAAGGTGGGGGGGGGGAGTCGAGTCGAACTAAGGTATGCGACTTCAGCTACGCGAATAGCGTAGCTGAAGTCGAACTACCTTCGTTCAAATTTCCTACCTGTCCAGACGCCACGGGATCGAACTCCACGGCTCCCCCGTCAACTCCGCCACCGCCGTTCACGGTGGTGGAGTTCCGGAGTCAACGGGAGCGCGTTCGGAGTTCGAACTATCGCGTCTAGATTAGACGCGATAGTTCGAACTCCGAGAAGTTGAACTCTCCACGTCGACCCGGCGGGTAAGTATGGATCTACCCTTAGATAACTAGAGACAACAGGAAATTGGATTGTAATAGTATTGGATACATACATCTATTAATGCCAAACAAGGATAACAAGTTATTGGACTCAATTTTTAAGATGTGTTTAATGACATGATGGGTTAGCCATTAAGTTGGAAATAGGTCCAATCCTTCCCAATTTCCTAGATTTTTTTTTATTTTTTTTTTTTAAGACAGCAACTAGACCCTTCAAAGTACGAGACAGAACTGGGAAGTGCACCACTGCAATTTCTAACAAATTATATACTGGCAACAAAATGTTCTCATGTTTTTGAGCGTTCACAGGAGAAGAAAAAAGAAGCTACTCTGGGTAAAAGAAAGAACAATATTGAACTCCAACTGCTTTCCCTTCCCAACTGCTTGCATGCAAAACTTTCACTAAGTTCCCTGAAAACAGAAGTCACCTTCTTTAAGGATAACCTAGGTGGATTAGATCTTTATATGAGAAAGATTTTTTTTTTCAGTTGAGGTTGGCGTTTATCATTGGAGAAGTGAGAAGATCAGCAAAAAAGAGGTGTTCTGCCGCCAACCTCTGTAATTAAGATATGACTCCTGGTAAAGGTCATAAGTGCAGTAGTTTATAGAATGTAAAAGGATCCTCTGTCGATCATGGCTTCTAAAGTTGGTTGAAGGGATATTTGAAAGGCCTTCCTATCAAAAGCTGGCTGCAAAAGGTGTCTTATGCAGTAAGCTTTTTGCTAGCCCTTTAACGTCAATTAACTGTTAAATTCAAAATTTGGCTGCCTCAGCCTTTAAACTGCAAAGCAAAATAACCAGTTTGCCACTGCTTAACTGAAGATACAGACTAACAGTTAGGCCCTGACCTAGGCCTGGAGCTCTGGGTTAGGACTCTCGAGCGCCTCTTCTCCTGTCCCAGTTTCACCCACAACTGCCCTCTAGTAGAGGCAGGCAAGCTTTCTTATCTTGCTTGATAGTTCCTCATTGCCTGGGAACTGCCACCAATGGGATCTGCAGGGGCAGCACCTGTGGATGGGGCAGTGCACAGAGCCACCTGGCAGCACCTTCGCGTAGGAGCGACATGCTGCTGCTTCCAGGAGCTGCCTGAGGTAAGTGCTGCCCAGAGCCTGCACCCCGACCCCTTCCCACATCCCAACCACCTGCCCCAACCTTGATCCTTCTCCCGCCCTCCAAACCCCTCGGTCCCAGCCTGGAGTACCCTCCCACACCGTGAACTCCTCATTTCTGGCCCCACCCCAGAGCCCGCTCCCCTAGCCAGAGTCCTCACCCCAACCCCCAATTTTGTGAGCATTCATGGCTCGCCATACAATTTCCATACCCAGATGTGGCCCTTGGTCCAAAAAGTTTGCCTACCCCTGCTCTAAAGTGTGTTATGCTGCTAAAACACCAGGAACCTAATTATATTTCTGTTCGCGCTACCACCCTATCTGACGATGTCAAACGCAAATCGCTTACTGTATACTTACGACAGAAAAAACTAAGAAGTAACCACAGGGAGTCTGAAGTTGCCTCTGATGTATCTGTCTTTTCCCTGAACCAAAAGATTGTCAGTTCCCATTTTTAAATAAAAACCTCAAATCTCCAAATCCAGACTGATCCTGCCTGGCAGTTGCACTGAGGAGACCAGAAGCCCAACCATTCAGTGTTGGAGAAATTCAGATGGCACAATATGCTCAAAAAGCTGATTTCATAAAAATGATTGTAATGTGGCAAATAATAGGGGAAAGCAAAATTACATGAATCAGTACATTATGTTTTGAACAGTTTTGTTGCTCCCTACTCATTGTCTACATCACACTAATTTTGAGCATATGTATCAGTCTCATTAGTTGCCAAAATCTGGCTGCATTTTGGCTCGCAACACTCTATGCATCCTTAATCAAACTAAATTTTAGAAAAAAGTATTGAAACATTTAATTTGGGAACTTTAAATATTTTTAGCAGTATACCCTATGTGACATGAGTGAAAAATTGACAGAAAACAGGCTGGAGAGACACTAACACTCTGTATACTCGCTCTAGTACAATAAAGCATATTTCCCAGAAGCAGTTAAAACATTCTAACTCTTTGAAATGATCACATTTCACGGGGGACAAACACCCCTCAATATGGCAACCAGAAGATATGTGCTTTCATTTTCTATGCGAGTCATCACCAGCAGGTCAAATCCCAAAGGGATTCTGCCTCTTTGCAGATTGGAGGTCACCTGAATTGGGTTTGAGCAAAATGATTAAAGTAATCTAGACGTATATTCAGTTTATGGCCATCACTGGTAATATTATTGCACCACTGAAGCTTCTGGCACCCACAATTGCCAGCCATGTAGCAGCATTCCTGGTATAATCACTTCAGAATTTTTTCAATCTCATAATACTTCCATGCCAAGAAAGCCACCCACACCGAACTAGTGCTAATTGAGGCATTGGCTGGGTTCCATTTTGAATATCTTCATTTCTGATCTTGTCTTGCTACTTCATACTTTCAAAGATTCCAAGGCCAGAAAAGGACCAGAGTGATCATCTAGTCTGACCTCCTGTATAATACAGGCCACAGAACTTCCCAAAAATAAAAAGTGGCTATGAAGCAGTGGTAGGTGACTATGAGAATCAAAACCATCAATCCTGTGTTATGAAATCTCAATTTTCTTGTCACCGTTTCCTGGCCAGCCTTCCGATAAAGCACAGATCTCAAAGTTCTGACTTTTCAACTGCTTGTTGGATGGCGTTAGCTGTTTTGGACAATGTTTAGACATTCCAGGAATCCACTTTACATTTGTCACCAGCATGCCTGAATGGCCCTTTCACAAGGTTTCACTGGTCATTTTCACCTCAGTGGCAGGAAAAAAAAAACAACCCTCTCCCCAATACACTCCATCACCACCTCTTGACCATTTCAGCTACAAAGACAATTGACGAGATTGTCGCAGGAGGTGTCGCATCAATACCTTCATGACAAGAACGTACCAACCCAGGAGAAAATCCCAAATTAAATGATCACCATACCAAGCCAACCTGTAACAGTGCCTTTGAACAAACCACTGATTCTCGAGAAAGTTACTTTTACTGGGCAGCTTTGGTACCATACTACAGGTTTCTACTGCACTTAGTGAAAAAGGACCTTGATCTGGTTGGCCACCAGGCATTCCCAGAATATAAATGTTAAATAACATTAATATTGGGATTTGTAATAGGCAGACTTTTACTGAAAACTGTACCGTGTTAGCAGCGGAGGAGCCTAGTAAAAATGATAGTGGGTTTTTTGACCCAGTGGAGCAGCTCTCAAGTAGCAATGTTTCAAGCTTGGCAAAAAACAGACAAGTCGTGAAGGAAGGAAGCCAAAGTGCTGCAAAGCAGGGGAGAATCCATGAACTGGAGTAAAGGAATCAAAAGGAGCAGCCAAGCCTGAGGTGGTCTGGGGTTGTTATTTTGGAAATACCATTGTGGTTTAAAAAAAAAAAATCAGACTCCAGAAGAGCTGACTTTACTTTGACTTTGAGAGGATAGTTTTATTTGGAGTGAGCTGCGGTTTTCACCTGCGCACAGGCTGCTCATGGCATATGAGGCCATTTTACTCCACAGTTTATAACTTTGTCATGTACATAATTTTGGAGAAAGACACCAAACTGAACATACAGACACTTTCTGAGCTACAATATTTTCTCTTGGATGCTCTAGCCCTGTGTATGCATAGGTGCACAGTAAATGTCAACTCTATATCTCCCAATACTATGTATACTGGTTGTATTGTGTGGATGTAGGTGAGGTGGTGCTGGGAGATCTGTGCAGATGGAAAATGAGGGGTGTGTGCTTCTGTGAGTGGCTCTGGCTATGGTTACACTTAGCGCTGCACAGCGCTGCCGCGGGAGCGCTTCCGTGGCAGCGCTTTGAAGCGCGAGTGTGGTCGGAGCGCCAGCGCTGGGAGAGAGCTCTCCCAGCACTGTCCGTACTCCACCTCCCTATGGGGATTAACGTACAGCGCTGGGAGCACAGCGCTGGGGCTCTGATCACACTGGTGCTTTGCAGCGCCGCAACTTGCAGCGCTGGAAGGGGTGTTTTTTCACACCCTGCTGCAGCGCTGCAAATCTGCAAGTGTAGCCATGGCCTCTGTGTTTTGGACATTATCGTGTGTGCTGGTTATGCTGATTTGTCATGCACCGGAGTGTTGTGTGGGTGGTGAATGAGGGCAGTGTGCTGTGATAAGGGGCAATGCATATTTGGGGTTATTGTATATGCTGGTTGTATGAGTAAGTGTGTTGATTTGTGTCTAACTTAATAGAAAAAGGAGTTTTTAAACAAAAGTCAAAACAAATAACATTTTTATTAATAACTTTATAGTACCCAAAAACATGCTTAGTGTGCCACTGAATACCTACGGAAACTGGATCCTTTTCCCGGAAGAGCTTACTATTCACATGCCTCTATCCCACAAGCAGTCAGGCTTGAAGTCAATGGGAAGACTCTCTTGTGCGAAGTGAGGCATAGGTGGAAGTGACTGCAGGACTGCTGCATACGTTTTAGGTGGGACACGATGAGCGAGGGGAAGAAACAAAGACTGCCCTAGATACTGCATGAAGAAAGAGACCAGGAATGTGATTTAACTAGACTGCAACTTTATTAAGACAGATAGCTGGGAACTATTCAGCAATAATTTGTCCAGCACAGGTTATCCTTCCTATTGTGATTCATTTAATCTCGTGGACGGCTTTTGTCAGCTCCTCTTCCTATTTATCTGGTCCCAGCATTATTTCATAGAATCATAGACTTTAAAGTCAGAAGGGACCATAATGATCATCTAGTCTGACCTCCTGCACAATGCAGGCCACAGAATCTCATCCACCCACACCTGTATCAAACCCATGTCTGAGCCACTGAAGTCCTCAAATCATGGTTTTAAAACGTCAAGATGCAGAGAATCTTCCAGCAAATTATCGATGCCCCATGCTGCAGAGGAAGGTGAAAAAACCCCAGGGCCTCTGCCAATCTGCCCTGGAGGAAAATTCCTTCCCAATCCCAAATATGGCAATCAGCATGTGGGCAAGACTCACCAGCCAGCCCCTGGGAAAAAATTCTCTGTAGTAACTCAGATCCCACCCCATCACAAGCCATTGGGCATATTTACCACTAATAGTCAAAGACCAATCAATTGCCAGAATTAGGCTATTCTATTATACCATCCCCTCCATAAACTTATCAAGCTTAGTCTTGAAGCCTGATATGTCTTTTGCCCCCACTACTTCCCTTGGAAGGCTGTTCCAGAACTTCACTCCTCTGATGGTTAGAAACCTTCGTCTAATTTCAAGTCTAAACTTCCTGATGGTCAGTTTATATCCATTTGTTCTTGTGTCCATATTGGTACTGAGCTTAAATAATTCTGGGACCCCATCACCCTCCCCTCACATAAAAAGGTTAAGGGGTGTGGAAGCCAGTAAATAATTAACAAGGTTTTGAAGAGATCTTAATGAATGTTAGTTAGCATGAGTTAGGTTAACTGTGACCCTGGTGACGTGAGGAAGCAAGATAATGTAAGACAGAGTGAATTGTGTGAAAGTTATTACGACCTTGCAATGTGCAGTCTTGCAGTCTTGTTTTTCTAGTGAGATAGCAGAAAAGCTTATGTATAAACAAAATGTATTTGTTGCTTTTTACTGTCTGTATTATTGCTAGAAATTGTCTGAAAGAACGGTATAAAGGCTTGATGTAATTGTTTACCAGTTGAGAGACCTGTCCAGGACCCTGTGTCCTATGGCACTCTCTCCCTCCATGGTAATTACTGGAGAAATAATAAAGTATTTAATTTTGCTGCATCCAAACAAAAAGCGAGAACTGAGTTTTTCTTCGACAGGGGGCTGTCTCCTCACTGCACCAAACATTTCCTACCTTCTTTAGGATCCTTTCTCCTAATCCACTTCCAATTAGGATTTCAATTTTTCAGGAAATTGAAGCCCTTGTTGAATGAGTACCTGAACTAGAGATCTACTAAACTGACAAAATTAATTTTACAATTTAACTTACCTACTGGAGACCTAGCCAACCAGGCAGTGAGAGGAAATTCCTTACTAGGCCCAAAAGGTAACTATCATGAGCCCACAACAAGATCCTAAAATTCAGTCCTATTCAGAGAGAGTAGGAGGGAGCTTTATTCCCCAGTGCAGGATGGTGTCAATGGGCAGTGAGAAGGGCTTACGAGCCATCCCACTAGGTGCCAGGGAGTCAATAGGCTTATGTTCTACTCTTCTGTATAAACAATGAATTGCAGAGTCCCACTCCTCCTCTTCTCCTGAAGCCAATAAGAAAAGGGATGTGTGTGCTGCAATTCTTACAAGGTCCAAGAGTTCTCCTCCCACCGGCCCAGACAATGACATTTCTTCCACCATCTCTGATGTTGTTAAGGACATTATAGCAGTGTATCAGTGTGGTTACTCAGGGCTTGTCTTTACTACGGGGGTAAGTCAACCTAAGTTACGCTACTTCACATTCACGAATAACATAGCTGGAGTCAACGTAACTTAGGGCGACTTATCCCAGTGTCTCCACTGCTCTGTGTCTACGGGAGACACTCTCTGGTCAATTTCCCTTACTCTTCTCCGAGTGCTGGAGTACCAGGGTTGACAGAGCGCTCTGTGATCAAATCAGCAGGTTTTCACCAGACTCGCTAAACTGATCCCTGCTGCACGTCAATCTCCCTGATAGCGGAGACCAGCCCTCAATGTAGGCACATGGAAACCTGGGTGGTTCATTTAAAAGTATAATTTGTTTTTAATATAAAAAATAACCCAAGGAAGGTCTGAGAAGTCCAAAAGAGTCCTAGACAATTATTCTATAATTTTAAGACGAACTTTTCAGTTTTTTTTCCCTGCAAAGGTAAATGAAATGTCAGAATATCGTCATGATCCTAAAGTTACATATTAACAGGATGTGAGCATCAGCACAGGAGGAAGTTAGGATTTAGAAGTTCAACTGCCTACATAATTAGTTAAAGGACAACGTCAGATTAAAAACCATTAGTCATATCTCCTTACTTCTGTTGTTAATACTTTGAGCTATTAAAATTTGTATTTATAAATAAGGAAAGGAAAATCAGAATTGTATTAATGACTTAACTTTTGGCCTGGCACTCAATTTGGATAAGAATAGATTAGTGCAATAAAAAGCAGGAACTGAAACTATCTAAACACAATGTTGCCCTGTTTCAGCTGCAAACACAATAGTGGAATGTTTAAATCCAAAACAAAATGCTGTTTTCACTGAGTAGTTTCAAACTGCATAGACACCTTCCTATCTATATTAGTTGGTGGGCTTTTTTTTAAAGACATATGCAAACCTAAATTTTCAGCAACATTGCATAACCATTTTAAAATCTATCAGGACATTAAAACATCTTTCCAAAATTATCTCAATTTAGTCAGTCAGTTTTAGATTTGAATTATGTAGCATGAAAGATAAAATGCTTTTAACGGAGAGCAATAAATTTCCATCATGAGTTCCCTGGTATTTGAAAGGAAGAGGAAAAATTGGTCTCTGATCCCACAAGCCTAGAAGTGAAACATCTGTTGGATACATAAAGATATTGTTGGCTAAGTTACAAAGCAGGGGAATAGTCCATTGGTCAGTGCACTCTCAATGAAGAGAGGTTTTTGTTTATTGGAGTAAGCCGAAACTAATATATCATTTTCAGAAATCTTATAAAATATTATAGTAGCCATAAAAATGTTGGCTAATCACACCCTTTGAGGATATATTAGATTGCTTGTATATTAAAAAGTCAAATTGTACAGCACAGCAATTAGCACGGATATGTATTTTATACTGAATGCAGATGGCTACCTTTTGAGGGGGAGGGGAGCAACTAGGATAAAACTGTTTTACCATTTTGATAGTGTGATATATAAAGAGATCTGAACTTGCACACTACAATGGAATTTCATTTATCCAGTTCCCCACCATACAAACCTCCTGTTCTAGTGAGCTGCCAATGCTTCCCCCTCTTTTTCTGACTCCTTGACTACTGACTGCCAGCTATCTGAACACGTTTGTTATCCCCCAGCAGCTCAGAAAAACAGATTCTGATGAATCTTTAAAAAGCTTCCTCAGTTTCTTAAACTTACAACAAAAATTAGGAGTCTTTTCCCCTTCCAGCTCTTTTAAAACCATCAATTTACATCTCTGTGGAATTCACAGATTAAAATGCTAACAACCAATTCACTTGCAGAAGCAGTCAGTGTAACATCTGAAGAAAGCAGTTTCCCCACACACTCTTAAGCCTACAATAGTCAATAAGGTCTTAGAAGGCTATCACTCAATGAAACTGACCTGCAAAGCCTACATCTGATACTGTCGATATCAAAGCTTTTAGTCTCCCCTTCCTAAGCAAGGGAACTGAAAAGCTAGCTCAAAGCACATCTCTAATTTTGTCAGGCCTCTGGCACACCTTGGACACTTTCCAACTGGATTTTAGACCTGGTCATGGCACAGATCATGCTGGTGGAACATCTCCTTGAGACAAGAAGCATGAAAATATACACATGGGATATCGCAGTAGCAGTCAGCATATTCAGCCAGGAAATGCTGCTGATGCACCTCAGAGTCCTAGCAGGGCAGGAAGGAATTACATTGATCTGGTTCAGATACTTATCATACAAGTCTTAATGTGGGTACACCTCTGCATCTTGAGCTCTGCAATGCCCCACCTTTTTACCACTCCCCCAGCCTATCAATTTAATATTTTCATAAAATCACTGGGAAAAAAGCAGGAAACAGAAGCTTAAATTCCAGCCATGTGCAGAAACCATCCAGCTCTAACTCTCTTAACTGCATCATCTTCCAGCTATCCAAATACTGAAGCAAGATCAGTGCCTAGATGAGAAGTTGACTGACATCAAATCCAGGTAAGGTGAAAATGATTACAGTGGAAAGAACTGAGAACTAACCAAGACCATATCTTCTCCTGTCAAAGGCATCTATCCTCCAATTACCTACAGGTTCCATGTGCGTTAATGGGAGGGAAGAGAATTAAAAAAAATGCATTTTTACTTTATATAACCTCTGGAAAGCACTCAATTATCACAGTGATGAACACAATATCTAGACAGATAGACCTTGTACAGTAAGTTTTTCAAAGTTTTTGACTTAGGCATATACCAGGAATCACCCAAATCCCCTGCAATTTTGCTAAAAACTGGATTCTAAATTTTTCCATGATCTGTGCGTCTCCCTTATAGAAGCGGATTCTACAGTACACTCAGATACCTTTAGGTAGTTAGTGATTTTGTTTCAATAAAATGTTTTTATTCAGAGATTGTGTTAAAGTTACAGTAAAAAACAACATGAGTTTCAAATTGAATCTAAGACTAAAGCTCCTTCAGTAAAGGTGCTTTGAACTTCAAGCACATGAGTGAGATTTCTTTTAATACCCATTAATACGTGCAAAACTTATAAGCAAGAAACAAAACAAAAAAGTGCCCAGTCTAAACTCTGGTAAATCAAATCTATCTATATTTTTTCCCCCAGAGAGATATTAAACAAAGACCAATTTATCAGTTGTGTTCCTGAGTATTCATGGCCGTTTTCTCAGAAGACATGCAGCTAATTGCTTAAGTGTTCAGCAGTCTGAAGTCTATTTAAACATCCAATATGAAGTTTTAAAATTGTACTATATAATAGTTTCACTCAAGCAAGATATTTAAAAAAGCATTGGTTTTGGTGAGTTATTAACTACTGCAAGACAAAGTACTGAACCACAATTTTAACGATCATTGTCTAGAGTTATTTATACTTTCAGAAAACAAAAATATTTGAAATAGCCTTTTAAAGGATTAGTAACAAATCCCTGAAGGAATGCAGCCAACTTTAGTCTTTTTAAACCTTAGAGTCAATTCTGACATAGACTGAGCCTTAATGAAGACAGTGTTTACAACTGACATAGCACCTTAAGTGTGAGAATCTTACAAGTAAATAATAAGCAGGGTCCATGGCATTTTAGATCTTGTAAACAACATGAAAAATACAAAGACGACAGATTATGACTATTGGGGAGAGGCTGGAAAGTGCAATGAAGAGGTCTATTAATAGGAGAGAAAACTACACTTGGGGACTTAGTTATTTACCAAAGAGTATTCTATACAGGTACATTTTGTGTTGCAAATTTCTTATAACATTTTCAATTTTATGAATGGTAGCCGTGTTAGTCTGTATCAGCAAAAACGAGGAGTACTTGTGGCACCTTAGAGATTAACACGTTTATTTGTGCAAAAGCTTTCGTGGGCTAGAATCCACTTCATCAGATGCATATATCTTCCTACTGTATATTTCACTCCATGCATTTCTCTCCCCTATTCAAATCCTTTCATTGGTTTCACTCATCATTTTCTTTTAATTTCAAGCAGCTGGATCTTTCTTTCAAAGCAGTAAACCACTCTGCTATGGCCTGCATCCCTTCCCTCACTTTTTGTTAAAGTATGTTCCTTTCACTTCATAAGCTTCAAGAGTTTGTGCTCCCTTTGTGTCTTTCTCCCACTGGTGTTCATTTTGTCTTCTCTTTTTCTTAGAAGTCTGTTTTAAGCTCCATTTGACCATCATTTCTGTATTCCTATATATATATATATATATGTATCTTCCTACTGTATGTTTCACTCCATGCATCTGATGAAGTGGGTTCTAGCCCACGAAAGCTTTTGCACAAATAAATGTGTTAATCTCTAAGGTGCCACAAGTACTCCTCGTTGTTTTTTCAATTTTATGTAATTTTAACATCTGAGGATTATTGCTGAAAAGCTTCAGAGCAGAAGGGTGTTTGAAAAAGGTACTGGAATACAGAAATGATGGTCAAATGGAGCTTAAAACAGACTTCTAAGAAAAAGAGAAGACAAAATGAACACCAGTGGGAGAAAGACACAAAGGGAGCACAAACTCTTGAAGCTTATGGAGTGAAAGGAACATAAGTTAACAAAAAGTGAGGGAAGGGATGCAGGCCATAGCAGAGTTGTTTACCACTTTGAAAGAAAGATCCAGCTGCTTGAAATTAAAAGAAAATGATGAGTGAAACCAATGAAAGGATTTGAATAGGGGAAAGACACTATTGAAGAGGAAAATAAAGCACAACATTACAGACAGACCAGACAATAGTGAGATGAAAAAGGAGGCTCAAGAAGAGAAAGCTACACTAGTCAATGCAAGACAGGAACAAAGGCCCATATCTTCAAAGGAATTTAGGCACCTAATTCCCATTTACTTCAGTGGGAGTTTGGCCCCGATCCTCAAAGGATTTTTTACACCTAACTCCCAGTTTGTTTGAAGATCTGGGCCGAAGTTCACAAGTGTTTTTAGCGGTAGGAATGAAGAGGCAAGTGACAGAGGTTTTAGAGACGGCATAGAGAAAGAACGAACAGAACGTGGTGATCATCTACAATGGGGGTGGGAGACTGTCAGGATGGGTTGGGGGAGAATTGAGCAATACTATATATTTATAGAACGTATGCATGATTTTATTTATACCATATGCTAGGTGCTTTCCAAACACTGAGGAAATAAAATTCCTACTATGAAGAATTTACAATCTACATACAGACAAGTAGAGGAAAGAATAATAAATAATGTATAGACAATTTACATCTAGATTTGAAAAATTAACATGAGATAGCAAGTTTTCCTTTTTGTTTACAAGGCTCTAATATATATTTGTTAGATTTAAAAACAAAAAAAACCTAATGAATTTTCACAACTTCAAATTACCCTAAGAATAAAGATGTAGCAATTTCAAAAAACAAATTTCATCTCAAGCACAGCTACCTCATCATCTACAACTCAGAAGTAATGTTTCTTATTCTGGAGTTAAGTTATCCACGTACTAAATTTGCACATTCCCCTCAAATGCATTAGACTCATTTTAATTACCCTCTTTCCCCTCCTAGACTACATCACAAGAATTAGTCCAATCCTTCTAGCAAGATAAAAGTAGAGCTGGAATCTTTATTGCCAACACACATTAATCTCACTAGAAACTCATGCTTTTAAAGTAGCAACATCCATCTTTATTACAGCTGTGGTAAGCTATCAACCATGACTTGAGAGATGGACACAAACTGCTACAGGATTTGTTTCCACCCTCGCTGAGCACTGTCCAACATATATTTAATCACGTTTCTGCTCTCAGGCTTTAAAAGCAAATAGGTGCTGCCATTCCATATCAGGAACATAAGTAGTGCACACTTTGTAAAGTCATAAATGTATTATGATATATTTAGATGCTTTCCATGTAAACAACTACCCGAAACAAACAAGTCTTCAACCTGAAGTAAGCCGTCCAGGAAAGGCTGAATGCTTTCAGGGGATTAATTAGATGGAGCCACTAGGCCTTAAGGCTCACAGCCGCTCCCTGGTGCCCTGTGCAAATACTAGGAATCAAAAGCATAGCTAGAGGTTTACTAACAAGTATCAGTTGCCTATTCTCTATAGGTAGAGTACTAATCTAATTCTTTTTACTGGTCTAATGTGCCATTACATGGCTAATCAGTAGATTTTGCTGGGCACATATCAATTTGAAGGCATGTTTATTTGATGACAACTCATCTTGTACCTGATTTTAAAGAAACATGAAATTAACTTAATCTGGTGACTGCAGGAGAACACAGATTTATTTGCTGAGGTGTTTAGTTTTGTTTTTAAATAGCTTGTTGCCCTTTTGTTCAGAAACTGGAATACTACTAAAGTGTCAGCTATCTGTGGTTTGCTGGTGATTCCACATTTAACTTATTCACAACTTATTTGTGTTTGCCTCCTTCTGGCACAATATTTACAGATTCTGACAGCTGACATACTTGCATTAAAAAACATCAAACCCTCACAGTTACAGGACCTTATAGAAATCAGATAATAAAAAGCCATGCTTCAGAAGACAGACGCTATCCTTTACCACTGCTCTTGTGAAGAATAAAATAGACAGCTAGATTTCAATATTGTTGTGGAGGAAATACCTTCAAAGGATGGGGCCTGTGGGGGGACATTTTATTTGTAAATCCTCCCTGAATCTGACAAAACAAAAATGCAGCACTGACAGAAATAATTAAATGGGTAAATCACTATACAGAAAAAGGCAAATTACTATGTGCAGTAGCTATAAGAACTACATTCTGATGGTTGGCAAACAGCCAAATAAATTGATCCCCCTATAGGTCAGCTCAGAACATCTGAGTTGGAGGAGTTCACACCTTGGACATGAGATGAAGGCACAGGGTAATATTTTCAAAGTGTTTAAGTGATTTAGGAACCCATGTCCCATTGAAGTCTGAGGGACTTGTGCTTCTAAGTCACTTATGAAAGGATTTACCCACAGACAACAAGTGTGGGAATCCTCTGGGATAAGTAATTTTAAAGTAAAGCCAGCTATGTCCTTTTTAATGATTCAAGACCATACATAATCATTGTGAAATTCTTTGAGAAAACCTAGTATTTACTAGAGGTTTTTCAGTAACACTGGAAGGTGCACTAATAGAAAAAAAGCCCACAAAATTTCACAATACATGATTTATGTACCTCTCAGAAAGTGCCTCATATACACCACCACCACCAATTTTCTAAAGTATACTTAATGCTTAAGATGTTACAGACTCTACTCTTACAGACCACATCTATTCTTAACAATTACAGCCTTCATTGTCTGGGCTTTTGCAGTTGCATTCACAGTACAACTTTTTATGGAACTAAGAATTACATGTGCTGATAGCTCATTGTATTATGCTGAGCATTTCAATGTATAGGTTTTGTCTGCGTTCTAGGTATCTAAGGGGAGTTAGATGCAAGTCCCATTAAATTCAATGGGAGCTGGGCGCCTAACTCCTTTAGGCTCTTTTGCAGAACCGACAGCCTTAGGACCTAGTGGCTGTCAAAGAATAATTATTCTCTCACCTCTCTGGTCATTGTCACCTGCTCCTCTATAGACAGATTACACCTTCTTCTAATTTGCGGCCCAGCTATGGAACCCTCTACTCAAGTTAGAGAGTACTTACTTACATGAGTAAATCAAATGGGACTACTTGAGTGAATGTTTACCAACATTAATAAGGGTTCCTCTAGTGGGCTCTTAGAAAGTGCCTAGCAGATTATTGGTGCTAGAAGTAATAAATAACAATAATTGCACAAAAAAAGTAAAGCAAATCTTCCAGCCATTCTCTGTGGTATTTGTAGCTATGATTTTGTCTTCTACAGATTACATCATTATATGTTAGATGTCTGACTGGCAGGGTAATTAGGCATTTGGGCTTCATTTTTTAATTAATTTAGTTACTTGAGTACTCCAGATTGTGGATATTCCAGCATGAGTATCTTGCAGCAGTTTCTGCTATTCTAATTGGGTTTTGTTTGTAATTTCCTTTCTCTAAAATAAAAGCCATCTAAACCAAAAGAAAATTGATTTTTCCCCTCTATGTTTATGGAAAACACAGAGTAGGTTGAGAGTCCAAAAAAACTTCACTTTGCATTTCAGGGATTTAAACTGAGTGCAAAACTGTGGGTACCAACATTTTTCTGTGCCCCATATTTTAAGTTTCCCAGGGGAGCATCCTTTCCTTGCTCTTTCAAAAGAGCTGACACTAGATTTGACCACCGGTCCACTGAGTCAAATATCGTGTTTCTAAGAGTGACTAGTACCAAAGGCTTTAGAGGAGATGGTAAGAAATACTGTAATGGGCAATTATAGATTCACCACCTAAATGGACTTGTCCTATCCTATTTATTGTCCTGTCCCTGTAGTGACACACAGGTGCATTCTCCTAAGGACTTACACATTACTAGGTTGTAAATTATCCATATGAGTAATTCAAATGATCTCTTCTAATGACTATTAGTTTACATTTTTCAACAATGAATCTCACCTGGCATCACGTTGCCTATTCACCTACATTTGTGAGATCCTTTTGTGACACTGGCAAAAAGCAAAATTAAATTGGTGGCTCTTCCTCATTTGATGAAGTGGAAGAGATGTCCTTTCCCTAAACAGTGTCAGAGGAATTCTTGGATAATCCATATATTTAACAGTAAACAGGCACAGTATTGTAGTTCTTCAGTCTCATTTATTTTGTAACAAAATTGATTATATTGCTTAACAATATTAATTTCCCCTTCATTCCAATACAAGTCACAGAAGTTTGATAGACAATGTTTGATAGACAATGTTTCAATTTTTTATTTTTTTATTTTTCCAAATAAAACTTGGATTCACAGGTTTGTACTATGTTTCAGTTTAAACTAAATAAGGGATTCATCCAGCTAACTGTTTCTTCTGTGAGTCATCCCTTTGATTATTAGCAATGTGACTACTTGTGTGAGAGTTAGAAATACTCATATGAATAAGAACTTGCAGATCAAGCCCTAATACAGATCAGCAACATCAGTAAAGAAAAGCTTTTCCTGGTATATTTTCATAAGGAAAAATCCCTGTTTTCATGTAAAAGCTGTCATAATGTCAAGAATAAATTAGTAGAAAATCCCCACTTTCACGTTAAAAGCTCTCATAATGCCAAGAATAAATTAAAGGGCAAGGGGGAGGGAAAAGGGGAATTATGCTACAGAGGCCACCTCCATAGAATACTGCAGTGAATGCAAGCGCCTAAAGCCTTGCATACTTAGCTTTTGTGTACGGTATCTCCCTTTCTCTCTATTCTCTTCCCTTAATTACTGTACTATCTTTCTATAAAAAACTTTCATCCTTATCCAGATCTATCATTCTACAATCCACTGTATCTCCTCTGCAACCGAATGCTATTCTAACTTAATGTTGGTCTGATAAAGAACAGTTAATTTAGTACAAAAAGATCTGATTCTGAATATTTCACCTCTCTTATTACTAGTTACAGAGTATGTAGGCAGGGACAATTACTAAAATGCCTTTGAATTAAAGTATCTGAGAAATTAATCTACTCTCATGGATTATGCACCTTCAAATAAGGAAACTGACAAATTTCAGTAATTAAGGATAAAACCACTGGAGACATTTAATAGAAGTTTAACAACCGCTACATTTGGAATTATAGAACAGAGTTTTTTCTTTTAGGAAAACATTGTGAACAATGTGGGTACAAATGCTTATACTTTATCAGAAGCTATTCTAACTTGAATATTCATCTGTGTATCTACACTCTTCTGTAAATCATTTAAAAGTAAACTCTAAATACATCGGCATACCAATGAAATGTAACAGCAAAGTTGATTTTTGCATTTCTTCCAAATAAAATGAACTTTAAGTTAAGCTTTCAACAACACACTATGACAGCAAGGATGCAGGATATTTTTTGCTCTCACAAGTGAGTGAGAGACAAGAAGATTTGTTTAGAAGACTAAAAATAGAATACATCGGCATCAGAAGAGCCTAATGGAATATAGACAGATGCTTATAAATGGTCTTTACATATTGCTGTCTTAGAATTGCTACATAGACAGACATTCTTGTCTTTTCAGAGTATATACTTCTTAAAGGCAAAAAGGTGAAGAGTGAGAATGCAGCACGGTTAAGCTTGACAGACTACAGTACCTTCTTTATAAAAGCCATTTATAATATTGATAGAAAGTCCCTGTTTTTACATAGTTTCACACAACATTTAAAAATAACACACTAACTTGTGTAAGTTGAGTTTGCAAGTTGGCCAGCCACACTACACACAGTGAGACCATAGCAGAGCCTGAGGTTGAACACAATATTACTTATATGCAATTGTATTTTGCTGTATTAAGGTGCCATAGGACTGCTTTTGGATAAAGTAATTTTCTTAAAAGTTGGGAAATTCATGACTCAGCTACTGGCAATGGCTGTAGTTGCTCATAATCAGGTCTTAGTGAAAATGACGTCTAAAAAACCCATCCCTGTTTAGCTTAAGTATGAACATTTCTTAAATTCTTTCTACACAATCTCAAATGACAATAAGAAGTTTTATATACTAAAGTTAGAATTTTGTTTACAAACAAACATAGGTTTTAGTATTTTACCTTAAAGGTCTTAATTGTTTTGGGAAAAAAATATTTCTTCTCATTATGATGCCATGTGCTTTTAAAATTCCAAATTCTCTTCACAAACCAAATCTAAATTTTGGACAGAAGTTTCTTTTTTGGAAGATAATTAACAATCCCTTAAAACTAAAAACAGTCTGCATATGGAATTCCAATACAGGATGAGTCACGTGGACCAAAACTGGTGAATTTTTTTTAAAGTGTCATTGGTAGATTAATATCCAATGTTCATCTAAAACTAACAATGTTTTGAACAACACTAAGAGACTAGGGTGACTAGACGTCCCGATTTTATCGGGACTGTCCCGATATTTGCTTGTTTGTCCCGCGTCCCGACCAATGTTAGGTCGGGACACTGGACAAACAAGCAAAGGCTCCGGAGCCCAGAAGGGCTCGCGCCCTCCCCCGCCCTGACTCTGCCCCCTCCTTCCCCCATTGGCTCCCTCCCCAAATCCCCGCCTCTTGCCAAGCATGCCATGCCCAGGAGATGCAGGGGAGTGCGGGGCCGGGGTGAGTGTGAGTCTGGCCTGGCCCCGAGCAGGCAGGACTCGGTACCTGAAGGGAGAGTAGGGGGGCGGCCCGCGGGGCCAGGCGGCGGCTGTTCTCCCCACCTGGGCAGCAGGACTCGGGAGCAGCCGCTGCTGCAGCTCCCACTGCCGCGGGGGGAGGAAGCGGCCAAGCACGTGGCGCTCAGCGGCTGCGGCTTTGGCACCCGGGCCAGAACCCCCCGAGCCCGGGCCTGCTGCAGGGACCCAGCAGCGCGCACGCTGCGCCCAGCCCCTGGCCAGTCGTGTCTGGGCTGGCTGCCCGGCTGGTGCAATCCCGCAGCGGAGGCATCGGCAGCCCAGCCCCATTCGTTCTCCTGCGGGACCCAAGCGGGATGGGGGGGGGCTGGGGCCTGCTGCCCCCACTCCGGAGCCGCCCGCGGGATTGCACCAGCTGGGCAGCCAGCCCAGACGCGACTGGCCAGGGGCTGGGTGCGCGCTGGGTCCCCGCAGCAGGCCCGGGCTCGGGGGGTTAATGGGTGCTAGAGCCGCAGCCGCCAAGCTTGGCCAGCGGCCGCTTCCTCCCCCCGCAGCAGTGGGAGCTGCAGCAGCGGCTGCTCCCAAGTCCCGCTGCCCAGCTGGGGAGAACAACTGCCGCCTGGCCCTGCAGGCCGCCCCCTACTCTCCCTCCAGGTACCGCGCCTGCTTGGGGCCAGGCCAGACTCACACTCACCCCAGCCCCGCGCTCCCCTGAGTCTCCCGGGCCTCCCTCCAGCACTTGCGGAGGGAGGAGGAATCGGGGGTGGGGGATTTTTTTTTTTCTCTGCCGCCATTTTTTTTCTCTGCCCCCCCATGTCCCGATATTTGACCTGGGTGATCTGGTCACCCTACTAAGAGACTGATTCTGCAAACACTTACTCACACAAGTAGTCCTTATTTTAGTAATCATATGTTCATTACTTATATTATAGATGTGCTTAGAGACCCCAATAAGGACCAGAGACTACTGTAAAAACAGAATCCACTGCCCATAGACCTTTTATTCCATTAAACACATGATGCAACAAGAGGGTAAAACAATCAGGAGGACTTCAAATGTGCTACTTACGTGAGTAATTGTCTGTAATTTCTGTGACTTAGTTTATTTGGCCAAAAATGATTTTTTCTTAAAATTCTCCAGTGGTATTAAGTAATTATTTTTGTACTTTCATATGCCTTTGGTGGGATTCTTCAAATATTGGAAACCTTCCAAGTACATAACTCCCACTGACTGTCCCCCATAATCCAATTCAGCACAGCATTTATGCATGTTTAAATGCTGTGCTTAACTAGGGCCTCTATGAATATTATATTTCTGTTCAAAAAGCTATGAAGATAAATAAGTAAAGTATTTATAAATACATACAAAGCGGGAAGGGAAGACTTCAGAGAGGAAGTGGGATATACATTTGAGTAAATCAAGCCATTCCCTTCCTTAGCTTCCATGATAAAATGTGCTGCTTTCATAAAACTTGCACACTCAGGAGGAAAAAAAATAAAACTCATTATTTTAAAATTTTAATTCAATTAATTATAGACAGCTTGAGGAGGACAAAATTAAGTCTGAATAGGTCCTTCATTTGATTTCTGTAACTGTACCCTCACACCCCTTTAGTATACGATCAAAACTTCAAAATACCAGTACAGGTGCTTTTCTATTACTTTTATAGACGTTAAATCAGGGCTTGCACTGAGCTTTGTGGTGGTACAGTGCACTAGCATCTTTTTCATGCTGCCTCCTTATTCTCCAGAATCTAACATTTCAATTAAAAAACTAAAGTGTGGGGGACAGAGCCAGGTTCTAGCTGCTATAGATGCTGAGATAGCTATAGTTTATATATAAAACTATAGATTGATAGGTGTAACCTGCCCCTTTCTTCATAATGGATGCTAACTCAGATAGTACACCTCTACCTCAATATAATGCTGTCCTCGGGAGCCAAAAAAATCTTACCGCATTATAGGTGAAACCGTGTTATATTGAACTTGCTTTGATCCACAGGAGTGTGCAGCCTCCCCCCGGAGCACTGCTTTACCGTGTTATATCCAAATTTGTGTTATATCGGGTCGCATTATATCGGGGTAGAGGTGTACTTTAAGTGTTAGTGCTTTCACTGCTCATAAACATGTAGATGAGAGGGAGCATTAAATTGTGAAGATATGCACCATCTACTGTAAGATACAGCTGATTTTGAATCATGAGTGAGGTCAGGAGAATTCTGTCATTCCCTCTCCTTTCCTCCACCCCATTCTCCCTCCGCCCTCAAAAAAAGCAGGAAGCAATCCCAAGGAGCCCAGCAGAACCTACCAGGGCATCTGAACCTCCATCTCAAGCTCAAGAAGTCAACATAATTTATAAGCCTCACCAATGGAAAGCCAAACACAATGAACTCAGAATAGGTGTATTGAGAGCTCACTGAAAGGGAGCTAAGCCAAAAGGACCTCCGAGAATATGTGACTATATTCTGAATGTCTACATAGTCTGTCATGGGTGGAGTTTAATGTAAGCACATTATTATTTATTCTTGGACAGAGCTTGGAAGATCACCACTACCTTTTTTCTCCCCAGTCTGACACCGGGTTAAGTAAAGGGTAAAAGAACAATCTAGAAGGGCTAAGCAGTCTAGAAGGGTGAAATTTAAAAAAAAAAAAAAAAAAAAAGCAAACACTTCAGCTTACACATGGGATTTAGGTTTTTTCATTAGTTTGAAAAGTTGTTCTATGTTGAAATGTTTGTTATTCATTAGTTTATGATCTATTAATATTTTATATGACTACTAAGTGAAATACTCTGCTGGCAATCAGGGGCAATTCATGAAGTGTAAAAACATTGAAAAATGGCTGAGAACTTAAAAAGTGGACCGAAAGACCCCAAATCCCATGGTTGATTGAATTTGGTGTTATTCTAAACAAAAAGAGCTCTCAACCATGCTTCTGACAGATTTCATTGCTTCACACTGGCTCAGACATTCTAGGCTTTAGAGTGACAATCCTGGAATATTATCTAGATATGTTTTGACATGTCTTGCCATAGAATGTTTGTGCTGTATACAATTTTAAAATAAAAATGAGTCAATTATATATTGAATACTTTTTTTTGTTCAGGGAAACAGTTTTTATTTATCCTTGGTAGCCATCTATTCATGAGAGTGATGTGTGCAGCATGGTCTACCGTTATGTTAAAGTTTTAAATCTATATTGATATAAATCTTGTTATTTTACCATAAGACAATTAAATTATTGTTACCCAGCCAGTGAGGTAGCTAAATGAATTCCCGGCCCTCAGATGTCCTGGTTCAATTGGAAGATACTCTAAATTAGGAGTACTCTTTTTATAACTTGGAACCTCAGATTTGCTCAACATCCCCTACAATTAGACACCTCACACACAACAATTAATAGTGCATGTTGACAGTATAATAGAAATAGAATACCTAACCCTAAGGTACCAAAGAAATGTAGGGCCAGAAGGGGCTTGAGAGGTCAAAGTCCATCCCATTGTGCTGAGGCAGGATCAAGTAAACCTAAGTCATGCCTCACAGGTCTTTGTCCAACCTGTTCTTAAAAACTTCCAGTGATTGGGAATCCACTATCTCTCGTGAAAGCCTATTCCAGAACTTAACTCCCCTTGTAGTTAGTTTTTTCCTAATATTTAACCTAAATCTACATTTCTGCAGATTAAGCCAATTATGTTTTGTCCTACCATCAATGGACATAGAAAACAAATGATTACCCTGCTATTTGTAACTACTCTTAACATAGTTGAAAACTGATTAGGTTTCTCTTCGGTCTTCTTTTCTCAAGACTAAACTTGCCCAGGTTTTTTTCTTTTTTTAGCCTTTCCTTCTAGATCAGGTTTTCTAAACCCTTTATCATTTTGTTGTTCTCCTCTGGACTCTCTCCAATTTATCTACATCGCGCCCAGAATTGGAAGATGTACTCCAACAGAGGCCTCACCAGAGTCAAGTAGAGTGGGACAATTACCTCCCATGTCTAATATACTACATCCCCATTAATATACTCCAGAACATTAGTCTTTTTGACAACTGCATTCCTTTGGTGAGACTCATTCAATTTCAGAATCACTATAACACCAGATCCTATCACCTAACCAGTTATTCCCCCTTCTGTATTGTATATTTGTTTTTTTCTTCCTAAATATCTAACAGATCAGCCCCGGCCCCTTTCCCACTCCCAAGGCCAGACCCATCCCCACATGTAGAGCTAACTTGAGGTTACAGCACCTCAGTTACACCCAGACAACATTTCTTTGGACTAGTCCAGCCTGGAACATGGATTGGTTGTGAACTTTTTTCCACTGTAAACCTCCTTATTTGGTCTACGCTGAGCTGTTCTCTTCTCTTACAGCTAGGTCTTAGTTTGCAAGCTGCCAACTCAAAAGGAAAAAACACTACGTCTTTAGGTAAGCATAAGCTTCTCCTATCTTGTGTGGATCGTCTTCTTTTTTAACATTCTCTCCAGACTACCTCCCTTCTCAACATAAAACAACTAGAACCTCATGCTTTACTTCCACAGCCAATAAACAATGAGAGAGAATGCACAGCCTTAGTCTCTACTGTGACACCACAGTTGCACCTACATGTTTTTCCCTCCAAAAATATTCTGCACTTTACATTGTTGTCTACAATAATGGATAAAATTATACATTCGGAATTTTAGTAGTGTAATAAAGTATAATATTTAAAGTTTAATTCTACTTTGTTTAAACAGTATGTTTAAACAGAGGCACCTAACAGACTTATTTTAAATCCGGTCAAATGTACTACTCGCTTATTAAAAATATTCACACCCAGCCACATCAAATAGTTTTCCAAGAGAATAGAATAGTTAAGAGAATTATCTGTAAAATGAGCTACCAAAGTGTTATTTCTGACCAGATTTCCCTGGGGCTTCCATATTGCCTACACAACATGTTCCAACATATCAGATTATACTAGACAATCAACACAGTGCATTTAATTATCTTCGCTCTCCACAGAGACGTTTACCGGATGTGCAAAAGAGAAAAGTTATGGGAAATTCCAACATGAATCACCACTTGGGACTCTAGAGGGTTGGGGGGGGGGAATCATGCCTCCCCTATAAAGAATGCATTTCTATTGAAAACTAAACCAGTGGTTGAAGGAGCGGCTGTGGATTCCTCAGACAGATGGTGTCAATAGATCAGTCTATTAGTCAGTTTGGCAGTGGACATATCATGACGGGGTTTGTAAAATGCCACCAAAACTCAGTATTACATGAGCGAAATGCATTAAGAACTTGATTCTGCCCCCTGATACATAACACTCCTCACCACATAGCTTATAAAACTAGCTATTGTTACTGTCAAAGACAGTTTATAGTTTCCGCTACAGACTCCAGTAGAAATTGAGTTCTTAAAACAAAAGCTGAATCCCACAACGGACAGCTGAGCTTAACAGATCAGATCTAATGGTTTTGCTATCAAAGCTTTGCTTCTTGTTTGTTTTTGCTTTTCTTGTAGGTACTGACACACCATTTAGTTCCATTTGCTTGTTGACATACTATTTAAGGCTTTAGGTCTCTAGTAAGGTGAAGGCATGTTTGATCCAACAAAAACAAGGCCTCTGTTTCCTATTAAAAGTGATTTTAAATTTAAATAATCAAGTCTTCATTTTTAAATGCCTTCTATTTAACTTGTTTAATAGCCTGAACTTACTTTACAATACTTGTTGATGGTACCAGAATCATATCTGAAGCCTTATTGAATGAAAAACATATGAACTTCAGAGCACTTTCTATCTCTGAAACCAACCGAATTAACTTCAATTGAGAGGGTGTCTTAGGCCTGGTCTACACTAGGAGTTTATGTCTAATTTAGCAGCGCTAATTCGATTTAACTGTGCAACCGTCCACACCAGGAAGCTAATTAGTTCGACCTAGAGGGCTCTTTAGTTCGAATTCGGTACTCCACCCCGACGAGGGGAGTAGCGCTAAATTCGACATGGCTATGTCGAGTTAGCCTATGTGTGGACGGAAATCGACCTTAGTAGCTCCGGGAGCTATCCCACAGTGCACCACTGTGTTGACGCTCTGGACAGCAGTCCGAGCTCAGATGTTCTGATCAGCCATACAGGAAAAGCCCCGGGAAAATTTGAATTCCTTTTCCTGTCTGGCCATTTTGAATCTCAGTTCCTGGTTGGACATCGGGGCGAGCTCAGCAGCACCGGCAGCAATGCAGAGCTCTCCAGCAGAGGAGTCCATGCAATCTCAGAGTAGAAAGAGGGCCCCAGCATGGACTGACCGGGAAGTCTTGGATCTGATCGCTGTGTGGGGCGATGAGTCTGTGGCTTTTGGAGGTGCGCTCCAAAAAACGGAATGCAAATACCTACGAGAAGGTCTCCAAAGCCATGGCACTCAGAGGATACAGCCGGGATGCAACACAGTGCCGCGTGAAAATCAAGGACCTGAGACAAGGCTACCAAAAAATCAAAGCGGCAAACGAACGCTCCGGAGCCCAGCCCCAGACATGCCGCTTCTACGAGGCACTGCATGCCATTCTCGGTGGGTCTGCCACCACTGCCCCACCAGTGACCGTGGACTCTGAGGATGGGATAGTGTCGACGGGCAGTTTCTCGGCGATGTTCGCCGATAGGGAAGATGAGGAAGGGTTTGGGGAGGACGAGGCAGGCGACAGCGCTTACAATACTGCTTTCCCCGACAGCCAGGATCTCTTCATCAGCCTCACAGAGATCCCCTACCAACCCTCCCCGGCCGTTAACCCAGACTCTGAATCAGGGGAAGGATCAGTCGGTAAGTGCTATAAACATGTAAACATTTCTTTTTTAAAAAAGAATAAAAACTATATGAAAAGAAGGTCAATACGTATAGGGATCGAACAGAAATCCTCTTGGGACAGTTCCACGAAGCTCTCGTAGAGGTACTCGAAAAGCCTCCGCAGGAGGTTCCTGGGGAGAGGTGCCTTATTGGGTGCTCCGTGGAAGCACACTCTTCCGCGCCAGGCCATCCTGAGGTACAGTGGGAGCATTGCCTCGACCAGCATGGCAGCATAGGGCCCTGGTCTGTGCAGGGATTCACGCAGCATGCGCTCTCTGTCTCTCCTAGTGACCCACCTCAGGGTGATCTCGCTCGGCGACTGCTGCATCTAATTAGGGGAATTACTATAATGTTACTATTGTGAATGCTTGACTTTTCCTTTGCAGAACAATGACCGTCGTTTAACAGCCACGTGGTGGAGGCTGCAGAGGGAAAGCATACAGGGATCTTTCCCGGGGACAGCCGCGAGAGGCTGGAACAGGGTCAGACTTTATGCTTTCCAGATTGCCTGCAGCAGGACGGCACTGCTATCCATTAACTGTTAAGCAGCCTAAAGTTTACGGCTTACCAGGCCTGGCTGCTACACGGATTCTGCTGTCCTGCCCCGCTTGTCTGATCTCCAGTGCAAGACCCCAGGCAATGAAAGCGAATGCCGAAAATTCGAACTTGTCCTGAGAGCACATGAGATAGGTGCCCTGTATGGTCTTGTTCACAGAAACTGAGTAGACTGTGTTCAGTGTTCGCAAACATGTATCTTTGCAAGGAAATCACTTCCTTTTTCCCATCACACAGCTGCGGCTCTTTCCCAAACTGCCCCGGCATCCCTCTCACAGAGGCTGGCGCAGATTAGGCGGTGAAAGAAAAAGACTCGGGACGAGATGTTCGCTGAACTGATGGCCTGCTCCAGAGCCGAGGCGGCCCAGCAGAGCCAGTGGAGGGAGACCCTCTCTCAGCAGCGGCGCTCACACAGCGAACGGGAGAACAGGTGGCGGCAGGAAGACCAGCAGGCGACTCAAACGCTGCTTGGACTAATGAGGGAGCAAACGGACACGCTCCGGCGCCTTGTGGATGTTCTGCAGGACCGCAGGCAGGAGCAGAGAGCCCCCCTGAACTGTATCTGCAACCGCCCTCCCCCGCCACAAAGTCCTGTCCCCCCCTCACCCAAAATCACAAGAAGGAGGGGCGCTAGGGGCCGTGAAAACTGTCACTCCACCCCAGCAGAGCGCTCATGTACCAACCAGCTCTCATTCCCTAAAGTATGAGAATTGCTTCCCTTCCTGGCTCACCCAATCCAAAATCCCAGTTTCATCCCCCAACTGTGTAGTTGAGTATTAAAAATAGTTTGCTGTTCATTACTGTTTCCGTCATGTTTCTTTGCAGAAGACTTCGTGTGAAGGGGAGATAGGGGTTTGTTAATTGCATAGGACAGCCACCATTACCAGGGTACAGACATGGGGGCAGGATCAACAGCAGGTCACACACAGAGTGCAGTCACTAGTCACCCGGGTCACTCTGGGAGGTGTCTGCTGCCCCAGGTCAGTCTGGGAGGTGTATGCTGCCCCAGGGTCTGAGCGCCTGGCATCCACAAATGGCAAGGCAGGCTGCCCTTACCATGCCCTTCCACCCTAGCCATGAACCTCTCTGATGCCCTGAGCCCCAGCCAGAGCCATCATCCCCCTACACCTACTCACCTTCCCACACACCCCTCACCCCTTCCTGCAAACCCACCCCTTCCTGCACACCCTCCTGTAACCGTCCTCCCACCAGAGACCGCTGTAGGAGCAGGAGCCTGTCAGTCCTCGAGTGTAGAAGCGGTCTGTACATCACTGCACACCGTACCCACCACAGTCTGCGTCCCTGTTTGAACCCTTTAACACGAATTCGTTAGTAAAGAAAACTTTGTTAATTAAAAATGTTCCAATAACTTTATTTTTAAACATCTGTTGGAAGGGGGGAAACCTGGTGAATGGGGTATGTAACCGCTGAAAAAAGTCAATAGTAACTGAAACAGGGGCAGGTTCAGCTTCTCTGTAAAGAGACTGGACAGTCATAGGTTACCCTGCTCTCTGAGGAACCTAGCTTTCAAAGCCTCCCGGATGCACAGCGCTTCCCGCTGGGCTCTTCTAATCGCACGGGTGTCTGGCTGAGCGTAATCAGCAGCCAGGCAATTTGCCTCAACCTCCCATCCCGCCATAAAGGTCTCCCCCTTGCTCTCACAGAGATTGTGGAGCACACAGCAAGCTGCAATAACAATGGGGATATTGGTTTCGCTGAGATCCGAGCGAGTCAGTAAGCTCCTCCATCTCCCCTTGAGACGTCCGAAAGCACACTCCACCACCATTCTGCACTTGCTCAGCCGGTAGTTGAAGAGCTCCTTGTCACTGTCCAGGGCGCCTGTATAGGGCTTCATGAGCCAGGGCATTAGCGGGTAGGCTGGGTCCCCGAGGATCACTGTAGGCATCTCCACATCCCCAACACTTATTTTGTGGTCCGGGAAGAAACTACCTTCCTGCAGGCGTCTAAACAGACAAGAGTTCCTGAACACACGCGTGTCGTGAACCTTGCCCGGCCACCCGATGTAGATGTTGGTAAAACGTCCACTATGGTCCACCAGTGCTTGCAGCACCATTGAAAAGTAGCCCTTTCGGTTAATATACTGGCTGGCCTGGTGGGCCAGTCCCAGGTTAGGGATGTGAGTGCCATCTATAGCCTCACCGCAGTTTGGGAAATCCCATCACGGCGAAGCCATCTATGACGACCTGGACGTTTCCCAGGGTCACTACCTTTGAGAGCAGTAGGTCAACGATTGCGTGGGCTACTTGCATCACAGCAACCCCCATGGTAGATTTGCCCACGCCAAAGTGGTTCGCTACTGACCGGTAGCTGTCTGGCGTGGCAAGTTTCCAGAGGGCTATGGCCACTCGCTTCTGCATACTCACGGCTGCTCGCATCCGGGTGTCCTGGCGCTTCAGGGCAGGGGCCAGCAAGTCACACAGTTCAAGGAAAGTGCCCTTACGCATCCTGAAGTTTCGCAGCCACTGTGATTCATCCCAGACCTGCAGCACTATGCGGTCCCACCAGTCCGTGCTTGTTTCCCGGGCCCAGAATCGCCGTCCCATAGCATGAACGTGACCCATTGCCACCATGATCTCCGCGGCGCGGGATCCCGTGCTTTGTGAGAGGTCTGTGCCACTCTCACACTTCATGTCCTCACCACGCTGCCGGAGCCTCCTCGCCCGATTTCTCAGCAGCTGACTGTGGAAGAGGTGGACGATAAGGTGCGAAGAGTTGACAACGGCCATAAGTGCAGCGATGATCGCAGCGGGCTCCATGCTCGCAGTGCTGTGGCGTCCGCGCTGTCACTGACCAGAAAAGTGCGGTAACAGATTTCCCGCCGGCGCTTTCAGGGAGAGAGGGCGGGAGTGACGGTTGAATGACGACAGTTACCCAAAACCACCCTCGACACATTTTTCCCCTAGCAGGCATTGGGGGCTCTACCCAGCATGCCAATGGGAAGCAGGGACTGCAGGAACTGTGGGATAGCTGCCCAGAATGCACCGCTTCCAATGTCGATGCTTGCCCCGTTAGTGTGGACTCACAAAGTCGAATTAGTGTCCTTACTGTGGATACACAAATTCGACTTCATAAGGTCGAATCCACAAATTCGACCTAAGTTAAATCGAACTACTCTTGTAGTGTAGACATACCCTTACAGGATAAGCCAGACTGCTCAATTCTCAAACTGCAACTGTTACATAGTATAGAACCTCAGATGGTTAAACATATTTACACCTTGATGGATTAGCTTCATTGGTTACAAGCAAAAGCATTTTCAATATACAGAATTTACCTGTCTACCAAATGCAGATTTAATAACTAAATTCAATGAACAGATGAGAATAACAAAGCTTGATTAAAAGTTAAACATTTTAAAACCAGAGAAGTCTACTTTTTTTCTAGAAGTGATTTGACACGTGCGTGTATGTTCAAAGACTACAAATTAGTTCTGGGGCTAATTCTGTGCTCATCCATAGTTCAAAAAAAAGGAAAGCATTTCAGAACCCTAGCGCCATAAACATTCACTTAACTACCACTCTTTGCAAGAAAGAATCCCTTACTTACCTTAGAAAATGGTGTTTATACAGAGTCATTAGCTACCCTACTTTCAACCAAGGCACCTACAGATTTAGCAAAAGGAAACAATATTTGAGACTTTTTTTTTGGAGGGGAGGTAAAGGCAGAGATAACTGTTTAACATACAGATTATTTGGAGCAGAAGGAGGATATGCTAGCCCACTGACTTTTGCCACTAGATGTGTTAATTTGGTCACTTTTAATGTAAATGGGGCACAAAGTCCAATCAAAAGTTAATTCTTTAAAAAGTTCACATGGTCTTCTTACAGGAAACTAAATATACTAGAAAAACTCATTGGAAGATAAGTTGGTCAAGGTTTATTTCCTCCTCCAGATTTAAGAGTAGGGATGTTTCCATTTAAGTTACCCACAACAAAGCATTCCACATTTGTAGCACAAAGTCTGAGCCATAAAAGTTGGTTTTCAATTGTGAGAGGCTCACTGGTTACAACTATCCCTACTTTGGCTTGTTTCCGTGAACAGGATTTATCATAGAATATCAGGGTTGGAAGGGACCTCAGGAGGGTCATCTAGTCCAACCCCCTGCTCAAAGCAGGACTAATCCCCAGACAGATTTTTGCCCCAGATCCCTAAATGGCCCCCTCAAAGACTGAACTCTCAATCCTGGGTTTAGCAGGCCAATGTTTAAACCACTGAGCTATCCCTCCCCATTGGTAATGTAATGTAAATGGTGCATCTTATGAGACTTTTTTCCATTTTGTTTATTGTCTTTTGACAGTTTAAAAAGTGAAAATGTTTCTGAAAGACACTACAGCAGTGGTTTTCAAACTGCGGGTCTGGGTCGCAGAATGTAGGGCAATGGGTTGCGGCAGCTCTGGTCAGCACCACCAACTGGGTCATTAAAAGTCCCATCAGTGGTGCTGCCCGCATAAGGCAGGCAAGTACCTATCTGTTCTGACACCACGCTGCACTCCGGAAGTCATCAGCAGCAGGTTTGACTCCTAGGTGGGTGGGGGCATCCACGGAACTCCGCACACTGCCCCTGCCTGCGGGCAAGAGCTGCACAGAGCTGCTTGTGCGCCTCCACCTAGGAGCTGGACCTGCTGCTGGTTGCGCCTGGAGCGCAGTGCGGTCCGTAATGCCAGGACAGGAAGCCTGACTTAGCACCCTTGCTGTGCTGCTGACCAGGAGCCACCTGAGGAAAGCCCACGTCCCAACCCCTCATCCCAACCCTCTGCCCCAGCCCTGAGTCCCTCCCACACCCCAAAACCCTCATCCCCAGCTCCGTTGGGTCACGGGCAGCAATAAATTTCTTCAACTTGGTCGCCAGAAAAAAAGTTTGAAAACCACTGCTCTACATCATACATTTGGAGATGGGCAGTTCCAGAATCCTATCATCCATTCACATTAAGGAAATCAATAGGACTTGCACTCAAAACAGCTTTAAGGCTAGTCAAACAGTAAGGATACCAGCCTTAAAAGAAACTGAAGATTTGTATCCTTCAAAGTCTTCTTAGTAACTACTTAATATTAAGGCTGTCTACACTGGCAATTGAACGACAAAACATGTGTCTTTCAGAGGTGTTAAAACACACACACACACACACACACACACACACACACCCATGAAAGACAAAAGTTTTGCCGTGGCAAGTGCCAGTCTGAACAGCATGTTGTCAGCAGGAGCGCTCTCCTTCCAACAACACAAACACCGCTCATTGGGGGTGGAAGTTTGTCAGCAAGAGAGCCGGCAAACAGCCGCTACACTGCATGACTTTTAGCAGTACAGCTGTGGCAAGACGGCCATGTCATTAAAAGCTGCGTAGTGTGGACATACCCTTAGAGAAGGAACTTCCCCTCTGACATTTCATATTTTATTTAGGACTGTTGCTACAGAGGGGTTCATACATGAATAAAACTAATTCAATCACCAATTAGCTGTAATTTTTTATTCAACTTATGAGTCAACTCAGTATTTGGCCATTGTTTGAAGGAGCGCACACTTTCCACTGCCGTGCCACAATCCACAAAAGACAGGGAAAGCAGTTGCTGGCATTCAATTCTGCTCTGTAGGAAAGGATATAGAACTATTACTGTAAAACTAGTCTCTTGTGTGCAAGTAAAGTTGGCCACATATTTATTCATGTAGCTCAATATTGTTCTGGTTGCCAGTATTTGCTGGGGGGGGGGGGGGGGGAAAAGAGAAGAGAAGGAGCATTGTTGTTCTCTAGTCACACGGCAGTGGCAGCCCAAAGGTAAAGGGGCTATGAGCCAGGAGAAACAGCACTTCCTAGGAAGAGGAGAAAGGAGTGGGGAAAAAAATGCTGCCTCTTCCTAGAACAGTTGCAGCACAAACACACTGGAGGAGATGCCAAGGACTGTTCTTTTGACAGCAACGAGAGATATGTGGGGGTGGGGGCAACAATGGTGGCAGGAAATTTATCTTCATTGTGGGGAAGATGGGGGGAAAGGGGTTATTTTGTTTTCATGACAGGAAAATAAATTCACAGGAAATAACTTCGAGTTCTATAGTTTCTGAAAACACATACAAACTTATTCATAGATTAAATTCCCTTCCCTCAAATTTGTTTTCCAGTTATGACTGCTAGCTGTACTTGTTTATAATAGTTTAATGAGCTCCTAAAATATTTACTTTCTATATGGGGATGGCTCTTACGAAAATTGTTCTCTCCTCCCTCCACTCTCTGGCATGCCTAAATGTGTATGTCTAATGATGGGGACTGGCAGTTGTAAGGGATTAAAGGCCTGTCTCCAGTGTGCTGTTCAAAATCGTTAAGACTACTGACTATGCATAAGATTTTGGATGAGTGTAACCAAACGATGAGATATCCCTATATGTTATGCAAGGATGAACCTACTTAAAAATGTATAACCAGAAATCCTTAAACAGAAGAAAGGGCAAAATGTGCTCTGGAAGAACAAATTAATCTTTTCCCCTATATCTGTGAAGGAATTTGGACTAAGACACACATGCTGGAAGGAAGAAGAGAACAGATGACAGAGAGTCATGGGTACTTGGTAGGATTATAAACATGCCTTCTACGTATGAGCTTTAAGTTTATTACCCAATTCTCCATAACTAAGTTGTATGCTGAGTTAGCTCTGTGTACTACAAGCCATGTTCATATTTTAATCAACTTTTTGTAGTATTTTTTCTTTATTTTCTTCTAAACTGTGCCAATTAAAAAAATATTTATTTTAAGCAAAGGATGAGGGAGCCTATCCGGAAAAGGCCACTGGTTTGAGACTAGCAGTTTTGGATTTAAAAAATATTAACTTGAGCTTCAGGAGCCGCTCAGGTAAGGTAGCCCCCTCTCCCACCCAGCTAAATCAAGATAGCTGATATTCCTCACATCTATTCGAGACTGAAAAGTCATTGCTGTAAAGCAACATGGTTAAGGGAGATCTGAAAGACATGAAGGATGCAAGGTTTGGTTAGACTGTGAACGTTAAGAGAAAAAAATTAAAATCTTCAACCAGGCAGATGGTTTAATAATTCTTTATTTTAGAAACACTTATTGTATTGGAATGGTTGATTTATCTGTCCCCCAAATCCAGTTCTCTCTTGATTTTAACATTATGTTGAAAGATGAGGGTGCAAGAAGTACTTCCATACTTTTGGGCACTGTTTGTAGAACCTCTCATTCAACTACTCTAAAAAAGCACTGAATGAAACTTTTCCATTTAATATATACCCCAACTTAATTCTGAAATACTCTCTCATGGCAAACTGTTTTCATTTACACAATTTCATAGAAAGTGGAGAAGTAAAAAAAACTTTATCTTCAGAATCTAATACATGCTTGCTGTTTCCAGTTTTCATTCTTTAACAGCAAAGTATACACAAAGTTGATACCTAAAATATAATCACAATATTTATGTTTTCAATCAAAGTGGTCACAAGCTTTTCATCCAGCAAGAATAAAAATAGTTTTATTATAAGTAAACAAACTCTAACACAGACTCTTATCTTTCAATTCCTAAAAGCCAACATGAATACATTATTTTCTTCCAATTATAGTGAAAACATTATTTAAACAGTCCAAACTATCTGGAAAATTTGTGATCAAAGCTATCACTAATTTGGTTAATAGTAGCACATTTCAAACATGAATTAGAGTTTAAAGTTCTGATTTTCACAACACTGGAAGTGGTATCATGAACAGAGCCATGAGAAACTAAACACTGATTCCAATTACTGGTACTAGTAGTGCATATTGTAATTCCAACAGCAAATGTGGTATTCTTATGACAAAAGAGAGCTATTCTTTGGGGTAGCTGAATCTCAGAATGGAATAGGAATAAGGAACAATACACTGCAGCAATCAAATACCACTGGAATATTGTACAACACAGAGAGAAAGGAAAGGCTAAGGAGGAGAGAATATCTGACACCCATCAGTAGTCCAATACAACCAGCGAACACCAGAGGGAGAAAGAAAAAAAAATTAGAAAGTCAGAATTTTAATAATGTAAATTAAAGTTACTAGATTTTTCCTCAGTTTACAAATTCAGTTAAAAAAAACCTTAGCTCTTATATCTTAGATCTTAAAGGATTTACAACCTATTTAAGACTAGTATAATATTCTTTCAGTTCTAGGACTTACTTCCCTTTTTATTGATTCACGATGTAAACAAACCCATTATTAGGTAAACTATAATGCTTAGACTTACATTTTGTTGAGTGCAGCCATTCTCCAACAACAACCCCAAGAGGTGAAGTTTAAGAGATTTCAAATCTACTCTCTGGCTATTTAGAAACCCTTCAAGTTCTTTGACATGCCTCTTCATGCTATGAGTATTTATTTAAATCAACAAGTACAGCTTGAGTAGCATCAGGTTCTTATTGAAGGGTAAGTAATTAAAGTCAGCGAACACATCACCAAGTGCTTAATATATGCATGCACTAATTAGCCCAACTGGTGAATGCTTCCCTAGACTGCATTTGTTTCTTACAGAGGGGTGCTGTGTTCCTCCCCATGCCTCATGGCTTTCATTGCTTGCTAATTAGTGCTTTCTTAATCCCTCTCAGGAAAAAAAACTGAAGCAAGATTTTTACAGTTCCAGTCCCATAAATGGTTGGTCACTTAGACTAGGTCAAGCCAGATCAGCACACAAAAGCATCTTTAATCAGTCAACGTGAAATAAAAGTATGGCAAAAATCCTAACTTTTATCTGTCTCTGGGGTTTAAGCTAATTAAAATGCACAGGGCCCTTACTCGCATTACAGCCCTGCTGTTCTTCTGTACACTAATAAGCTAAAAAAAGGTGGTGAAAGCAATGAACTGAGTAATTGTTGAAACGTACAGTTTGTAAAAGAAACTGTAAAGATTTTGGTTCCTTAGTCAGGAGGTTCCAATTCAGAAAAAAATGCCATTTGAGTGCAGTTTCCTTCTCATATTCTCCATTTATCTTTTGCTTATTTATTTTTTTTAAGTGTGTATATTTGTAAAGTCAAATTTAGTGACTCTAGGATTTGAACCACATCCATTAAGATGAAGAAACTTTATATACAATGAGGGTGGGCACAGGGAAGTGGGTGAACACGTGCATGATCTTTCAGACACTTCACAATTGAATTGTTGAAACAACACATTTTCTTTGGCTGCTTTCGGCCCCTGGAGGCTAGCGGTCCTTTACTATTTTGACATGGTCTGTAAAGACTTTGGTGCACTGGTACAATAAACATTAAGCTTAAACTTGTGGAAGAGAGAGGAGTGTAAAAAAAAAAAAAGCCCTGTCCAATAACTCCCTCAGACCACCAAGTCATTTCACCAACTAAAAATAAATCATTTTATTAACAATGTTCTGTATTTAAACTAACATAAATAGAGATGACTTTTCAGCCTACCTTCTCCCCCTGGGCATTACTTCATATTTAAAAAAAATATCTTGGCTAAGTAATGTAAGAGTAAAATAATAATTTCCTATGCTTTTATATATGTCAAAGCATGTAATTTTGTTTAAGAGTTGCCAGGGAACTACACATGTTCCGAAATACACTAAATACTCTATATATATATCTAACTTTAATTATTTTTAAATAAATATGGTAAAAACAGAACTTAACGTGTTCAAAGAAACAGTTTTGAGTTAACCTAATTAAAAAAAAAATAACCTCTTGAAGCCAAGCAGGGCAGGGCAGGATGTCTGGGTGGACTGTAAAAAAATTGAAATGAAACCTATGGCAGACATACTAGAGTAGCAGCTTAAAAACAAAAGAACCCCCCCCCCCCCGCTACAACATTCTGTAGTGCTTTTCTGTGGCACTTCAGGTGCTTGGGAATTTCACAGCAGGAAGGGTGGAACTACTAATGAAAGTGTTGCATACAAGAGTACTCTGTGAATGGTAGCATCTACAGAACATAAGGGTATGTCTACACTACCGGCCTGATCGGCGGGTAGCGATCGCTTTATCCAATGTCACCTGCAAAAAGCCACAATGTGTTCATATTTTATTTGGAAATATCTGGAAACTTCCCAGTCTAAACATTTGGCTTGAAATGTTTGATAGAGTACCAAATAATCCTGGTTTACATGAGCATGGTTTAGTAATCTGCATATAGTAACTATTTTGCTTATTGACGCTTTTCTTCCCATATCCATAGAATTTCTTTATGGACGTACAAAAACCATAGTAAAATATTCTGTATTGCTCTGGTTTCAGAGTAGTTTGGCAAAAGAAACAGGAAATATAAATTAAATACACCTCTACCCCGATATAACATGAATTTGGATAGAACGTGGTAAAGCAGCGCTCCGGGAGGTGGAAGGGCTGCGCACTCTGGTGGATCAAAGCAAGTTATAAAGTATGTGGTATCTTACTTATAGCTTAACGTTTAGACATGAAGGCATTTTATATGTCCACATGTACCATTAAGTACATTTGAAGAACCTATTGAGATAAAAACAAGTTTTTACAATCCAGTAGACCTTCACCAGTGTGTTCAAACTTTCCTTCTAGATAGTTCTTCTAAAATTACATATACTTTTATTTATAACTTCTATAACGCAGTTTCACCTATAATGTGGTAAGATTTTTTGGCTCCCGAGGACAGCATTATATCGAGGTAGAGGTGTACTAAGCATTCTACATGACTTAAGATACAAATTATCCCCACTCCAGACACTAAAAGCAGAGGTTACAGAAAACATGCCATATAAGAAACTTCAATAATTTACATATCATCTGCTTACAGGAAGAAGCAAAACACTGGACAAGAAAGAATAATAATTCAATCTTTCAGTGAACAAAAATAGTTAAGTTTCCTCTGCAACACAGAGGTTCTGATTCTGCAAAATTTTGTGCAACAGTTAACTTTTAAGCAGACAAGTAGTCCTATTGACTTCAGTGGCCCTGCTCATACACTCTAAGCTAAACACATGTTTTATGTCTGTAGGGCTTGAACTTTAGATTCCTTCATTAGAAGCAGATTATTTCAAAAACAAAACCCCCTTTTTAAAATCTTATTTCAAAAACTCAGAAACTAAATAAAAGCCACACATAATTTTATATGCAATTATATATATATATACATACACACACACACACACACACACACACACACACACACACCATAGAAGGTTACTAGAAGATAACGCCCAGAAGGAAAATAAATGTTAGTAAATATTTTTCCACCCAAAGGTCCTCGTTAAAACGACATGCACCATTAGATGTTGTTAGTACCAGACCCACTTTTTATTGAGATTATCTTTGAGATTGTTTACACCCATTTTTGTAGCCATCATGACTTCACTGATGGTATCGTTGGCTGGAAGCAAACACTGGAAAGCTTCCACTTGGCTTTTGGGACTCCATCAGTGTATCTCACTGACTAAAATAGCCCTAACACTAAATTTTTGATTGACCTGTATGTATTACACAGGTGGCCTCAACTAATTTTAAATCAAGTCTCTTGCATCCCTTCGTAATGTATACCCACGCCCCCATTTGTATTCAAAAGGTCCAGGCTGATGAAATTCAGTCTTTGATGCACTAGTGTTGCTTGCTTTGAATGAACTGGGAATACCTCCATCTGAATATTGTCGAGGACAGAAATAAATTAGTTTGTTCTTTATATCATTTAATCTGACATCTTCTAAACACAAATGTTGGAGGCAAAAGAAGCAAAGAAAAATATTTTCCACCTGAAGTCCAGGTATAATAACTATTTATTTTCTCTTCCCTGGAATGATCAAAAGACAAAACCCTGACTTCAGAGATGTGTGGGATGCCTCAGTTCAGAGAATGGAATGCTGTGGGGGAGGTTTAGTCTCCATTATGAGCAATCCTTAGTCTCTTGAGTAGAAGCTGCTAATTATGCCAGTCATGCTGAAGGATGAGTGGTGGTTTTGTGATCTCAAATATTGTTTCCTAGAGCTGAGATCACCAACTCATTTTATTGGTACTAGAGGATCTGGAATAAAAAGCTAGAGTACCTTTATTTTCAAAACAGTAACCATTTACGAACTTTTGACTGAGGAATAACACTTCACTGGCAATGACTATGCCCACTGTTTAAGAATGTTAACCTCCTCAAAAAAACAAAAAAGAAAAAAAGTGGGTGGATCAGAGAGATCTTGTTCAAGCCCTTGGAGAAGTGGGAAAGTATATGAAAGCCTGAACAATTGCTTTATCTGCTTCAAAGAAACCTCTGAGAACAGAGTGAAGTTTTGTGAGTGCCAGAATTTAAGTTACAGAACTCCCATCTCATCTGACTCATTATAGATTGTGCTGACTGTCCCCTTTACTCTCCAAACCATGTTCTGTCTGGAGTGAGTGGTTCCTCCTCACTGGCATCATACCATAATGACAGGATTTCTGTCACTAGAGGGTTTGGAAGTGCAGCAGAAAAAAAAAGGGAGAAAAATTGTGCAATGCAGAAGGGAAGATTGTTAGGACACCTGCGTGTATTTGCATTTCTTTACTACCACGCAGAAGGGTAGGCCGGAATTCATAATCCAGCTAACCATTGAGATCAAGAGCATAGCTTAAGACTGGGCTAGGCCTCTTTCAGATATTCTTTTTTTCAACCTTGGACAGAACAGATAATAAATCCATTTTGCTGCAATAGGAGTCTTGAGTAGGGATTTACAAAAAAAGAACCAGGAAGAGTCTGTTTTAGGAACTAGCTGTTGTCAGTCTTGGAGTTTTTGTCTCTAAGTGCAACAACAGTCTTGGTGAACATTTTCTGTCTCCTCCTAATGGTCTAGACCAGTGTTTCTTAATGACCGGTCTGTGGACCAGATTGGTCCCCGAAATCTCCCTGACACAGTTGAGGAAGGCAGCAGGCTGGTCCTTGGTATCAAAAAGGTTGAGAAACACTGGTCTAGATTACTCTGGATACACTAGACAAACCATGTTTTTCATAGTTTAATATGGGGGGGGGGGGGGAGGAGAGAAACATATGATGCCAAAAGTATCCAACAGATAGTTTGTGCTCAATGCTCCAGCATTTTATTCCTTGCCCCTTTTACCATTCCATACTTAGCTCCTCCCTATAAATTGGTTAAACATGTACACTGTGACCTGGGTTTAATTTTGACACAAAATAAGCATCTGTATTCACAAAAAATTAGGTCATTCTTGTTAAACCAATTCTTAGACCTACTAGGGCATGACATTGTTTACATAAGGCTAAGTGCAAAGCCCTGACCTCCTCAGTTCCATCATGACCTCAGAGAGCACAGCCTACTCACCCTATCCCCGTCCTATGTTTTAGGAATATAATTTACCAGAACTGAAAACTGTTTATTTTGGCTAGTTACTGATAACCGTTCTTAGGTTATATTGTTTCAATCAATGTAATAATTCCTTGGGATTAGTAATCAGAAATCACACTAACACAAGCATCTACAAAAGAAAAGAATAATATACAGTAAACCCAAGATAAATCATTGTCAGGCAGACAAACACCCAGCACCATCTTATTCTTCTACAGATGTTTAGAAGAGAGAACAGTTAAATGAATGGCTATGAAGAGTTTTTTTCACGGTCTCATTTCTCCCTCAAACTTTAAGCGGGGTGAATCAGGATTATTTCTTTCTATCCTATTTCACTGTCACTTACAAAACTCAGGTACACTTAAAAACCCACTCCATCCCTCAGAGTCCCCCCGCCATATATTTGAAATCAACTTCAAATAAAAAAAGTCTTGAGGGCAAAAGAATAAAAGTATATGTAATTTTAGAAGAACTATCTAGAAGGAAAATTTGAACACACTGGTGAAGGTCTACTGGATTGTAAAAACTTGTTTTTATCTCAATAGGTTCTTCAAATGTACTTAATGGTACATGTGGACATATAAAATGCCTTCATGTCTAAACGTTAAGCTATAAGTAAGATACCACATACTTTAAAGCCATTATCACTTCAATAGGTATTCTGTTTAGAAGATAGAGTGCCTACATCTAAATTGAGTTTATTTAATGAGACTTTCAATTTGAAATAAGAGTGCATATAGTTTGAACTTGATTGCACAAGTGACCAATTTTCACATTTTCCTCCATGTACCATGCAAGCCATGAGCTCAGTACACATATAATGGATAGAAAACAAGAGTTTCTTTGTTTGTGTACATTAACTCGAAGCTGTAAAAGTCATTCAGCCAAACTTCACTATACTTTCACCTTTAAACCTTAACCTGACTTGTAACAACATTTGTAGCCTCTAAAATTACACTGGGTGCACCCAGACAGAGTTAATCACCCTTCAACTCTTGATGCAGGGAATAATGATCTACCACTTAAGCTTGAGCCCTTAAAAGCCTAAAGAAAAACACATATATCAGCATCTTAAATCAGCAGTGAAATAGCAAGACTATTCAATAATACTTGTTTTAAAAAGGGGAAAACAATAAGAAAACCTATACAATTAACAACTTATGAAAGATGTAAATAAATGAATTTAAAGTCTCCTCCAAGATTAAATTACTGATTCCATAGCACATACTATTGATCAGAAGCCCAGTAGTTTTATAGAAACCACACATAGAAAAGATTTGCTTAACTACAGCTGTATTTCAAAGTTTTGAATAAATACAAAATAAAGAATGCAAGACTTTGATATGTGCTTGTATAATTTGTTGAAGTATGACATCAGTTTGCAAGCAGACACTTGCAGTAGTTTCTTGATTTAAATAGTAGTATCTACAGTAAGTTTTTTGCATGTAACATGCCAGGTCTCCTTTCAAATTTTTTGTTACTCTGCAGCATGGTACCAGACCACAGTTCAATTTTCTAATCTGCACTACAGATACAGCAAATATTTTTAACTATATTTGCTCTATGTAGGGAGCCTGATATAGGACATACAAAGCAAAAAATATCAGCATAACTTTGTTTAATAAATCTCTCCAACATACTTCCCCAACCCACAAGCAATAAGGGCATTTGTTTAATACAATAGATTTAAAAAAAATATCCTCTAGAAAGTATATCCGTCAAACTAAAAAACAAAACAAGAGGTCCAATTCCAAAAACAGTGAGGAAAGGTCGGAGAGAAAAGAGGAATGACCGGGAAAGGACAACAAAATACCTAAAATTATCATTGAAATAAATGAGAAAATTAAAAGTGAGGCTGAAAGGCACTCAGATATGAACACTTTAAAGAAATCCTCAAGACTTCCATCAGAGGAGATTTATTAAGATTGTAAAGTATTTCAGTATCATGATACACAATCTGATTAAAAAAAAAAAAAAAAGACGGTGAGATTTAGCTCCAACGAAATCAGAGTATAGTCACAGACTTCAGTGGGACCAGGATTTCACACACTGTGGGTTCGCTGCCTCCTCCAAAAAAATCTTCAGAAGGACAAGTTGTTTATTTCCCCCTTCCCCTACCAAAAGTAGACTCTCACAGGCGTATCACTATTTTTATTCTCTTTCTTTATTATAGCTTTAAAAATAACTTATTTTAAATTATCTTTCAACAAGTTTTAACAAGTATATCAGACAATACTAGTCTGCATTATACGACTTACTCAGGTGGAGTAAGAACCCTCAAACACTGTACACTGAGCCAGTTCACAGCTGTTGGTGTCAACACCTTCATACAACCATATAAGCAGCTAATGCTATACTGATTGATCCTGCTGACATGAGGCTTCAAGGTGCAACATCAAGCCAGATTTTTATGAATAATGTTATTGTCTTCGACCTCATACACTCCAACAGTGAGTTTTCTGAAACACATCACCACCTCTCAAAATTAACATGTCTGCATGTTCTACATCTCAATTAGACTTAGAATATACAAGACTGCGAAGGGAAAAGGAAAACAAAGGTGTCTACCTTTAAGGTGTCACAGGACTCGTTGCTTTTTAACAGATCTAGACTAACACGGCTACCCCTCTGATACTATATCAATGTTGTTCACTGGTGATAATCCAGTGGACTGAGACTCACATTGCCTGTTCCTAAACTCTGCCAGATTTCCTGTGTGAGCTTAAACTATGTACCTCAGTTCCCTCGTTTCCTCACCTCATCAGGGTGTTGTGAGCAAACCCAATAACATATATGAGGTGTTCCATAGCATGATAATGGAGACTACGCACATTTATAGGTTGATGGATCAGAAATGTAAATAAAAAACAGAAGGCAGAGCACAACAAAAAAGTGGAGGAAGAGGAGGAATTTTCAGATAGCCTATTAAGAACCCCCCCCCCTCCCTAAAATATACATATATTAAAGCTCTAATTCTGTCTTGAGGTTTTGGCAGCAAGAATAAGCCTCAAGAGTGTAGGGTTTTCCCTCAAAACCCCTGAGGGTGGCAGTTCTGATATATTTTCTATCTTTTTGGATTTGCTACTTTGAAAGCCTTCCTCTGCACTTTTAACAATAATGTCATAAGCAATTTAGATTTTTATTTTTCTAAAAAATTATTAAAACATACACATTTTACTTGCTTCCCCACTCCCTCTCTAAAAGTTTGGGGGAAAGACAAAGTGTGTTTATGTCATCTCCATAATCCATCCAGGGAACTATGGCCCTTATGAGGAGTTGGAAAGAAATATTATTCCTTAGATCCTAGTTGCATATTCAGCTCAGCCATCTCTGCCCAACTACCAGAAGCAAAACATAAGGAGACAAAATTAGTTAGAAGTAGTCCACGTGTCTCAAGTCACTTGCCTCAGTTTACCCTTAACTATTTCACTTTCCCTTCATGGGAAAAAACAAACCATTCTTTGGTGGCATTAACCAATTACAATAAAGGGAACTACTTCAAAATTGTAAGTGAACATGACATATACAAAGAGGATTATTTTCTAAAGTCTTTCTAAATTAAAAAATGCTCATAAGCAAATAAAACTTCTTACTGTATATCAATTGTTATTCTGAGGCTCAAGTTGCTGCTTTTGTTTGTTTTTAGAAGTAACAAAACGCAGGTTTAAAGCTCAGATCTGTAGAAATTGTTTTCCAGTTTCTATACTTTAGAGTAGTGTTTCTCAAGTTTTTCCAATACCAGGGACTGGCTTACTGCCTTCCTAACCCACGTCAGAGAGATCTCAGGGACCAGCACTGGTCCACGGATCGGTCGTTTAGAAACACTGCTTTAGAAGAACAAAAGTAGTGGTCATATCTCTTCTCAAATCAAGGTATAGGAAAGACCTTTTTTCCTTCTTGTCTATAAAGAAGCCAAAGAGCAACAACCCTCTCCTCTTTTCGGCTTTGCTTCTAGCCCAGTTTTCAATGTAACCCTTCTAATCTCGTTTGTTCATTCTGACCCCCGCCCAAGGCTTAGGGCAGGTCTACACTACCATTTAAGTTGATCTAATTTAGGTCACTCAGGGGTGTGACAAAGTCCACCGGAGTGATGCAAGTTTCACGCTGTTCACACCAACACTATGTCACCAGGAGATGCTCTGATAAAATTGCCCATTGATCCCTGATGTATCTGTAGCTGCCCAGAGGTTCGAGTCCTACTAGATAACAATCAGTCCTGAGTGAGAGAGAACAATATGCCTTGAGTGATGTATTTCATAGGCTAGATCTTTGAGGGTTCCTTACATAAGGCCTTTAGCAACATCATTTCTAGACATGCATGGACTACCATCAATATCTGATGATACACAGTTGTCTCTCTTAAGATACTCTTATGTAGAACCAAGTCACTACATTAGATCATATGATGTGTCCTTCTCCTGTCACTCCTACTTCGCCATGGTAGAAGTTTTATTTGTTTGTTTCCTAGTGGAAGGTCTTCTGATACCAAAAGATAGGATAAACTTGTCTTCTCTTGCCTGTACGGTCCTTTTCTTTCTTCTTCCTTGTTTCTGCACTCTGAATCCCCACTCCTCAGATGTCAGTCATTTCCCCATCCATAAACCATTCTTTAGCATGAGACATTAGCAACAGTGTTATGCCCAATCCTCAGCTAAGGAAGGAGGAGTATTTGAGGATCCAAATACTGGATGAGTTAGATGCCAGGCAAGTCCCCCAGCATAAATCTAGAGCAACAGAGAGGGCTGTTGCAGTTTCTGCCAGCTGCCAAATGGCTCTGAGTGCTGATAAAGCCATTGGGGATTGTTGAAACATAGGAATAACTCAATTATACTCCCTTCTACCAGGCACACTGCATACACTGGTCTTTGGCCTGCTACATCATATTTAGGGCCTATTTGTGCTCAAGATGAAGTGATTAACCGACCACAGAGCAGTCAGGAGCTGAACATTAAATGTCTAAGACTAGAAATACCACCAGAGATGTCTAACGTGAGTAATGTTACCAGTGACCTATGATGGGATGATGCACTATCCTGTTTCTGGGGCATGAAATCATGCAGTAGCAGAACACAATTACATGCTAAAGAGTAGAACTGATATATATTATACCAAAAATAAGAAAAAACTGTTATAGGCTATGTATACACATACACTAACAAAGCCAATTTACATGGTTTCATTTAAACTTGAAGAAAGGTTCACCATGACCTGATTTTCAAAAAGTACTGAGCACCAACAACTCCCACTGACCAGAACTGGAATTGAGACTGGGAAGCCCGTTTGAAAAATACCATCTTACTTTGAGCACTGAGGCCAAAATTTTCAAAAATAAGTGATTTTGTGGCTCGGGTTTTGGATGCCCAACTCAAAATACCAAAAAAGGGGTCTAAATTTCAGAGGGCGAGGATTTGACTTTTTGAAAGTCAGGCTGCTATAAGGTGTCTAAAGTTGAGCACTGAAAAACTAAGTAACCACTTTATTTTTTTTAAATCTTGACCAGAGTATATATTTGCTTCTAAGAACACAGATTTTTTTTATTTTGGATAAGTCTTTAGGTCTATGGGACATTATATCCTAACATCTATGAAGCTGAGGACTTGATCTTTATTATGCCACCGTAGAGGCTAATAGTAAGATGAAGAATCTTATACATATGAACTTAAAACAGTGAACTGCTTTATAGGTAAGTGATCTTGTATATAAAGGCAGTTGAGTAATTGGATAAAAGGCAATATAACTACTCAGAATGCAAGACAAATATCTTGCCTGGGGATATGCAGATTTTACAATACACAAAAATGCTAGCTAAGCAAGTTGTAGCGTAACACCATCAAGTTCACTCATGAAAACGTTTAACAATCCCAAAGAACCCCAATTCAGATTTATGACTAAAGGGGTTGGATGAGTCAAAGCTAAAGGCTACATGATTAAAACATCATCTTACAAAAGAATATTGATTATACAATTCCTTCTGATAGCTATTAAAGAGTGTTTTGCAAATTACATTGGCAGGCAACATTTTATCCACAAAACAATGTTTCGTGTCCTTTTTTTTTTTTTTTTTGGGCAAAACACAACCACCACCAACCATTTGAGAATACAAAATTACTCCAGAACTGATGGCTACTTATTTATATTTTTTTAACTTGCATGGTATACATTTGAGATTTTAAATCCACAACATAAAAAAAAACAGATCACAGTTATGGTACTATGCTGCTGGGTTTTCACATTATTGCAGTATATTAGCATACAACTCCAGGTAATATGTCACATTATCCAACAAATATTTTTCGACCATGGGTTAACAGTGTTTAGGAACAGAAACAGGACAACTTGGGTGATGCTGATATATGATTAGATACACAAGGACATTGAATAAAGGCTAACAATCATGTTTTCTGTCCAAAGTGTGTCAAATTATGACTTTCGTTTTAGTATTATTATGCAATGGGTTATTCTAGTTTGCAATGCATTTGCAGTAATTTATTTGTATTGCAAGAATATTAAATGTTACTTCCAATATGGCAGAATTCACTGCTTCTTGGCTGATGGGTTTTTCCTTAGGATAGGCAATAGGCAGTAATCCACACTGTTTTTGTTTTTTTAAATCTGTAAGCAGCTTTCAATACCAACAAACACAAGGTTTCATTGGCTCAACAGGAGGGAAGTAAACTACATCAGCCCAAATGGTTCATTATTTCCACTTATATACTATAGTGTGGTGGCGGTGATGGTAGTGGCAATTACTTGTCCACCCAAGGGCTGTCACATGGGCTAACTTATTCTGTTACTCTTCCATGTGAGGCTGCTGACAAGAAGGCTTGAAAACTTGGGGCTGCAATGCCCTTGGCATGCAACAGACATGCATCTCTATTTTTTTAAGCCATGTGATCGTTGTCTTCTCCACCTCCTCCCTACCCTCACCTCCCGACCAATGTGTAGTCAAGTGAGGGCGTTGGACATATGAGAGTTGGATGAGGGTCAATCCAGAAAGGTTTAAAGTGATACCGGCTAGTTGAGGGAATCATACCAAACCTCTATGCCTTATGTGCACACCCTCTCTCTTAAAAGTAGGATATTTCCAACATCTTTTGCCCAAAAGGATCACAGTTGAATCTCCAATTGCTCCTAAACTGCTAGATGACATCAAGGGGCAAATGTACTCAAATCTAACAATTTCCTTGCTATTTTTTCCTAGGGCCCTTGGCATACTTATGTATGCTTTAATTATCTCCAGACAGGGCTACTCCAAAATCCATTCTGCAGTTTGTAGTTACAACCTGCTTATCATAGTGATGGACAAAGGGCTAACAACTCCACTTCTCCAAATATTGCACTGGCAACTAATTTATTTCACAGTTCCATTTAAGGCGCTGACAATGATCTAAAAAAAGCCCTATGTGGTTTGGATCCTGGCTGCTCAAGAGGATTTGACTCCTAATCTACTGGCATAAGTGTTGGTCAACCGAGGTGCTCTCGCTGTCAATAGATATGAAGGTCTAAAGGCTGGTAGTAGGGTATTCTGAGTGAAAGCATTACACTCTGGCATGGACTTCTCTCATTGGTTACATACACTTTGTGCTGAACACTGAAGACCTCTCTCTTCTCCTAGGTGTCTGAATCAAGGGGGATTGTTATTTATTGTGTTTGAACAGGGTGAGAGACAGAGAGTGAGAGAGATATTTAATCAATCAACATGTTCAATGTTTTAAAAATAATGTATATGTGCCAAGAGATGGAAGGATGGAAGCATTTCATAAAAAGCATTTCATAATACTATGTGTGAAATAAATACCTAAATTTAAAAAAAAAATGCTTAAACATACAATATAAATGTTGAGTGATTTATAAAGGTGGCTTGATATATTCAAAAGCCGATGTTTCATGCACAAAATTCAGGTTCTACATCCAAAGTAGAATTTGAAATATACTGTGTTGGGGGAACAGGAGGAGAGAAGGGAAAGAAGGACAAAGATCCCAAGCTATATCACCAGAATACATTTACTACAGATATTGTTTTATAATGTGTCTCAAAGATTAACAAATTTTACCTGCCAAAACCTGGAATTCATGCCCTCGGGTCTGGTGTTCCTCCTGCAACAATTAGTTGATACCATACATCACCAAGAACCAGAAAGAGCCTTGGGTGTTAATGATGTCATCAACTATAAAGGGGAAAAACATGGAGTTGTGAAGGCTTGAACTCTAGTCTTGGCAAAGGAGAGTGAAAAACTTATTAAAAAATGTGTTTTGAAATTTAGCTGTTTTTAATTTTGGTTTATACATATATGCTCTGTTAGTTGGCAGCAAATCCAGGCTATTTCTTTGCAAGTGCAGAGTCATCCTTGAAAGCAGAACTAGTGCTATTCCACACTGCAAAGGAGGAGATAGAGGGTGCCCAATCCCCTGTGCAGCACAGAGATCAACTCCTTTGAGAGGGAAGGGTTGACAGATTCACTGTTAAGTGGATCATCATGAACTCTCCATGTCAGACTTTGGCAAGAGCAGCCTCTTTGGCCCTGACACCAGGGAGTGTTATAATAATTGGGCCTACAAATTTACTCTAATTGTGAACTCAATGGAAAAAAGTATTAAAAATGCATAAGATGTCACAATAACTGTTGATGGGAGAAGGTATGAAAGGGACACAAAGACTGAACTAGTCTTAACAGAAAGGCCTATGGATATAATTCAAGGACTAAGTTGAGATGATGCCTGGTAAGCAAGAAAACCATGGAACTGAAAATCAATTAACCAAAACTGGCGTGTCGGAAACTAGGCTTAATTGGTGGAAAAAATTATAAAGGAATGGGTTATTTCATTCACCATTCCCATTGTAGGTCCATGAAGAAAAATTGGCCACTGGATTGAGCTTCACCATCATGGCTGCCCCACCCCCAATCATTTCATAGGACCCTGGGCTTTCATTATCTTGATCCTAAGAGAGATACTGACCAGGCTGACCCAGATGACACTGCCACCTCTACCAGTTCCAGGTGAATCCCAAACACCACTTGGGATAAAACAGCAGACTAACAAAAGCTCTAGCCCATCTCAACTAACTTATTTTCCCCCGTCATTACCATCCAAGAGACTGTCAAATGGGGGTTTCCCCTTCTAAAAACTCTCTCCAGCTAAAGGGAAAGGGAACAAGGGATGCTGTTAAAATGAAAGCCTTACTTAATACTTGACATTTCAAACACTTGTACTGTTTTTCCTTCTTTTCTATGCCTTTAATAATAGGTTTAAAAAGGATTTGTAAATGGTGTTTGCCACGGCATTAAGCAGGCTGAGGTCTCTTGTATGCCTAACCCCAGACCTTGAACGCTGTTTAATGTTAGACAATTACTGGGTTATGTTAACACCGTTAGCCCATATATTCCATCTAAACTTAGTAGAACAGAAGTTAGATCCTCTCTGCATCCCACACAGGGAATATTCCTCCCCTTGTATGCACCTTCCCAGGAAGAGAGAGTTATTCACCTTGTGCAGTAACTGAGGTTCTTCGAGATCTGAGTTTCTGTGGGTGCTCCACTTTAGGTGACTGCAGAGCAGTGCCCCTCAAGAGAAAGGAGGGGCTCCAGAGTTAGGCCTGAATGAGACATGATCAATGATGTAGGGTTGAATGAATATGAGGAGATAACTGAATAGCTGCGCTGCATATGTCGGTAATAGGCACATCATGCAGGAAGGCCACCAACGTGGCTACAGATCTTGTGGTGTGTGTTCTAACCCAAGATGGGGGTTGTAGGTCATGATGTTAGTAACAGAGCTGAATGCAATTTGAAATCCATCTGGAAAGTCTCTGCTTAGAGGTGAGTTTGTCTTTGGAGTGGTCCATGGTGGAGAGGAACAATTTAGGAGTTTTCCTGAATGATTTGGTCCATTCAAAATAAAAGGCTAGTGCTCTTCTAACATCTAGGGTGGGGAAAATAGCTTCTTGCCTGTCCTTATGAGGTTTAGGGAAGAACGTGGAAAGATGGATAGGCTGATTGATGTGGAAGGAAGAAGGGACCTTAAGCAAAACTTTGGGGTGAGGTCTGAGAGTGATCTTGTTTTTGAGAAAAACTGCATAGGGTGGTCCAGCCATAAGAGCACTAATTTCTCCCACGCTTCTCACATACATGATGGTGACTAGGAAGCCCACCTTCATGGAAAGATGTAAAAGAGAACATGTGGCCAGAGGTTCAAATGGGGCGGTTGTGAGAGATCTAACACATGGGGGCCTTGGGGTTCTGGGTGGAAGTTGTGCACTCCCTGGAAGAATCTTTTGGTAATTGGATGAGCAAAGACTGAAACGCCATCCACTTGGCATATTTTAATAGCTGCTAGATGCACCCACAGTGAACTCACTGAAAGGCTGAATTTCTTAAGGTAGAGCATGTAGTCCAGGACCATTGGGATAGTGCAGGTGGTGGTGATTTTTTTGTTTAGGCACCACATGTGGAATCTCTTCCATTTATATGGGTACATATCTTGTTCTGCTGTTTAGCAGGATGTTTTTAACATCCTCAGAAGGCCCACTACACTCCTCACCCTGGAACCACTGAGGAGCTAGTAATGTGAAAATGTGTGTCTTGCAGGTTGAGGGCTGCAAACCAATCCCCTTGTTCCAGTGCTGGAATGATTGTAGCTAATGTAACCATCCTGAATAGTTGTGTTATAATGAATTTGTTTAGCTTCCTGAGATCGCGGATAGGTCTCCATCCTTCTTCAGTGTTAAAAAATAATGGGAATAGAAGCCTTTCCTTCTGTGCTATACTGGAACTGGCTCTACCACACCCAGGTGTAGATGCTCCCCTTCCTGTCTCAGGAAGGGATCGTGAGAGGGGTCCCTGAAGAGGGACAGGGAGGGAGAGTGGGTAGGAGGGATGGAGAGGAACTGGATGTCATAAACAGTGTTGATGATTTCCAGTACCCACCTGTTGGAAGTGATGGTTCGCCAGTTTGTATAGAACAGTATTAGACAATTGGTAAAGGGATGGTTGGTGGGAGGTAGTGTTGGCAGCAAAAAAGGGGGGAGGTCTGGCAAGCCCTCGACCGAACCTTCAACTCTGCTGTTTAGAAGATGTGGTAGGTTGGGAGGATCATGGTCTGCATCTGGATGATCTCTGTCTATGCCTCTGGTTGGTCACGGTCTATGCCTCTGGTTATCATATTGTCTCGGTTGCTGTGTGTACAGGGCCTGTCTAGGGGTATGTCTACACAGCCCGCCAGATCGGCAGGCAGTGATTAATTTATCGCTTCTAGCCTAGATGCGATAAATCAACCCCCAAGCACTCTCCCTTCTACTCCTTTACTCCACCGCCATAAGAGGTGCAGGCAGAGTCGATGGGGGAGTGGCAGCAGTCGACTCACCACAGTGAAGACACTGCGGTGAGTAGATCTAAATACATCGACTTCAGCTATATTATTCGCGTAGCTGAAGTTGTGTAACTTAGATTGATCCCCCCAGTGTAGACCAGGCCTAGGATGCTGCGATGTTTGTGTTTTGTTACCAGTGTATAGATGCAAAGAGACCCGAGTGTGGCCCTCGAATCTTTCAACGAATGGAGCAGCTTGTCAGTCTTGGCAACAAATAGTTTTGGACCCTCGAACAGAAGGTCTTCTACTGTAGCTCTACCATAGGGAAGCCCAACAAGTAAAGCCAGGAGATCCAAAGCATAACTATGGCAGTGGTGATGGTCCTTGCCACTGTGTCAGTAAAGTCTAAAGAGGCTTGGAAAGCAGTTCTAGCCAAGAGGTGGCACTCAGAAATGAGACATGTAAATTGCTTTCTTTTGTCCGTTGGTATGTAGTAAATAAAGCCAGAAATTTTGAAATAGTTTATATGGTCATACTTCTCCATAAATACTTCATAATAGTTGATCTGGAAGCGTAGCGTCGCTGATTAATAGACCTTGTGGCCAAGTAAGTCCAGTCTTTTCCACTCTTTATCATAAGGGGTAGTTCATCAATTACCAATCAATTACCAATTTATCTGTGAATGTGTGATTAGAAATTCCATCACCTTTTGAAGGGACATAATATTTTTTGTTCGCTCTCTTACATGTGGGTGGGATGGTAGCTGGGGTCTGCCAGATGTTTGTGGCAGTTTCCATGATTGCTGAGTTAATCCAAAGGGAAATCTTGGAGGATGTGGACATGTGAAGTTTGTCCAAAAGCTCATGACATGACTTGGAGACCTCCTCTAGGGTTACCTGGAGTGTCTCTGCTATTCTTTTGAAGAGCCCCTGGAAATTCTTGAAATCATCTCCAGCATGAGGTGCAAGGGGGATAATAGTCTCATCTAGTGAGAATGAAGTACAGGTGGCAAGAGCCGCCTCTTGAGCTAAAACTTCTTTCACTTCCTCAAAGTTGTGTTTGGGAGGGGATTGTGGTGAAGAGTGCTTATGTACCTCTGTGGTGCCACCTAGGGGCCTGGGGTAAAACTGCCTATAACCTTCCCATGAGTCCCAGTATGCCCATTGAGGTGGGAAGGGCACAGGTGACCATAACACCCTTGAAATTCAGATCCTGGTAGAGGCTTAGGGCACTCATGATGTGCAGACTGAACACTGCTTTGCGCAGGTGAAGAGCGTTGGGAAGAGAAAGCCTCCCCTTCATCTTTATTCTCCTCACTAAAGAAAGAAGGAGCGGCTGTAGTTGGTGGAGTGAGCAGTAGCAAAAGTACCGAAGCGGTATCGGTACAGAGGAGAGGTGATTCTGGTACCTGGGCAATTTTCAGGTCCTTCGGAGCAAGAAACTGTTGAGGCTGTGGTACTGATGGAGGTACCTGTGTGAAAGGCAGAATGGAGAAATGTAGCAATACCAGGGGACCTTGCAGTGCCGGTAGGAAAGGAGCCAACAAAGAGCATGCCACGGACAGCGTGGCAATCCAGTGTAGTGTCTGTTCTATTCAACATAGGGACAGCGGGTGGCGCTGTTGCCTTTTATACTGCATTGTCGCTCGGTGCCGAGTGCTTTGTCTTTGCTGCCAAGGTGGACGAGGCAGTCTTCTGCCTGCCCTCTTTCTTAGAGCCTGCCCACTTAGGGTGTGCGGCTGTGACAGGACCACCGGTACCGGAGGTCCCTGACAACTCAAAGGAACTAAGCCGGGCACAGTCAGTACCGACGTGGCGGATGGAGTCAAGGAATGTTTCTTCTTTGACACGGTCTTGGTATGGAGAGCACTAGCTCTCCTCTTTCCACGTCCTTTAGGAGACAGGTCCCTTCCTTTCAGGGTGTGTGTGTGTGGGGGGGGGTCTTTCGGAAGCCACCTGCGGTAATAAGGTTTATAAACATCCACAGCATTAGCTGCTCATTCACTCACTGCTCCATTTTCCCCACAAAACTAAAATAAGGACGCTAAGTTTGAATAAGAAATGGAAGGAGAGGAAAGAATCACACACCTGGCTCTCCCTCAAGCCACACGGTTGCTTTGGTCAAAGGGTGCAGGAAGAAATGGGTGGAAGGAAGGTTCTCAGGTTATTTGTTTGATTAGGCCCCTGCTCAACACACTTTTCCATAGCAGAAGCCACTTTTGAGGCTCATCTTTTCACCAGTAAGGTTAATAAAGAAAGTTAGACACTTAATTTGGGTTTGATATTTCTCATTTTATGAGATACCTACCTTATTCAGGAGCTGAACAAGAACACTTAGATTCTAAAGCAATAGTTCTGCGTCTTGATCTTAAGAGGAATCTCACATTTGTAACTACAGACTTGCCTCTCATTCAAGCTTGAGATCCACAAAGGGACTCAATTGTTGCAATGCTGAGCATTGCAGCACCTAACTTTTAGGCACCTAAAAAACATAGGAACAACATTGCATTTCCAGAACCAAGTTAGGCGCTTATGCTCCCTCTACAATGAATGGTGAGAGATAGACACCTTAGAATGCAGTCCACAACAGCCAACACAGTAGGTGGGGAGCCACCTAAGCTAGCCAATGGGAGATGCCAATAAAAAGGTGCCTAAATCTAGGGTCCAGGAAAGCACCAGTGACTGGGCAAGGCTATACAGCAGATCTCACAAATAAAATTGTTCAGGTCCTTTAGTACAGAAAGTTTATAAATGTCCTTCTTGCTTAGAAAGAGCCAGGTTTTTACCCATTCCTTGAGTATGAAAAACTAGAATTATTAACAGCTCAGACAGCAAAACAGTTTTATAGCCATTCCGTCCCATCAAAAATGGCAAATTCCTGACTCAGTAATGATTTACATGAACAATGACACACCTCTGCGATCTTCACCATGAGTGTGAAATATTTTGAAAATTACTCCAAAGTAACTTCTGAAATGGCAAATCAAGCAGCCATTTTTAGATTCATGTTGGTCAAAAACCAGAGTTTGATAACACTACAGACAATACAAAACAAACTGCATGAGCTCCACAAGTGACTGGTTGAGTGCTAGCACCAGCATAGTGTATAAACTAATATGGCAAGGCAATCATCCCCTAATAGGACTAACTGAACCATCATGTTTAGGGTTGTGAAATAAAAGACATTTCAGTTACTTGAGCAAATTAAGTATCAAACTACTTTTGTTATATTTTCTACATTCTTATATACTGAGAGGTAAGAGAATCAGGTTTCATCAGATTTGGCCAAGATTATTCTTTTTCAAACAGACACTGAGTGTGAAAAACTTCAGCTTCAAAGGATAAGAATAGTTGAGAGATATTTACTACACCCTCTTTTCTTCTCAACTGTAACACCATTAAACTAATAAAATAAGATAGCCAAAGAAATCCATTAGGCGCTCAAAAACAAGCATCCCTTAAATGATTTATTCTAAACACATTTACACTAGACACTGAACCAAGCTGCTACTTAGTTGTCACTAGTTTCTGTTTTTTTGCTACTGTTTGCTCCATTTGAAGACTCAGATTAAACCATAATAATTAGACTATTTGGCAGGAGCACATTACCCGTTCTGCAACCAGTGCTTCTATATCCTGGGAAATTTCCCCAAATCTGGGAATTTTTGAGTAAAATGTTTCAACTTGGGAAATTGGGAATTTTCATTCAAAACCTAAATAATCCTGGGAAAATTTCATTAAAAGTAAAAGACTTTCCAAATCTAAAAAATCCTGGGAAGTTTTCATAAAAAATAAAATATTTGCGCTTCTTTTAAATTTCCCTCAAAATGCGTTCTTTGATTGGTGAATATTTGTCCCGTGATTTTCCTAATCGAGCTGTGCTGGTCTCCTATTGGTGGTGCTTCAATGTACTATATCATGACAGCACAAGTGAAGTGACAAGTGCGCACATGCACTCACAACAAACCAACTTCAGCAACAGCTGGCTGGCGGGTAATGAGGAGATGGTTATCAAATTTATCTTCTAGGTAAGGTTTCTTCCAATAATTATATATATTGCAATACTTACTCATTATGATTAGTTTCTTGATCTGACATTAAATCTCTAAAATTCTGTATTTCGTGCTTGCAGTTGCACAGAGAATGTGGTCCGGGGCGTTCGGCTGTTCATAAATTTGTAACAGCACCTTCCACCAGGCAAATATTAAATATCTTCACCTACTGTGTTAGGTAATAATATATAATAATATGTTCCCTTCTTTGATTTAAATATAAATTGAAATATACATTATACTAATTATCACACTCCATTATTTTAGCAATCTCTTTCCATTTTTTATCTCACGTAAAAAAATGAATAAAGAGACTGGTGAGAAGAGGAAGAGGACGGCACTAAGACAAAGATCCATCCATATCAAAATGAAAACAAAGGGAGAGCACTCCCGACAGAGTATTGAAGACTTGGGGTTAACGTCCACCGAAAGAGAAGCCATCTACTTTCAAACAAGCCTTTCAAGACTCGTGGCTTCAAGAAGGTAAATACAAAGACTGGCTGCAGAAAGTAGAGAACAATTTTTTAGCTTATTGCAAACGTTGTGACATAAAAATCCAGGCAGGTACTAGTGAGTTAGATAAGCACGCTAGTGGTAAAAAACAAACAAAAGGTCGCAACAGTATCTAATACAAAGAAAATTGATATGTTTAATAAACAAGATTGTGAAATTTGAAAAGCACAAAAATTTGAAGAGCAAGTTAAAAATGCAGAGATTAGAATGGCCTGTTACTTTGAATACTGACATTGTGTTCAGCAATCTGTAGAACACTTGACTGAAGTAGTTAAAAATGTTTCCCTGATTCCAAAATTGCTGAGGCTGTAACAGATCAAAGATTATTCAGGTCAATTCATGTTTGCAAATATATCTGAACTGGCTAAAAAGGTTTTCACATTACTGCATTCAAATGCGGCATGTGAAAGAATATTGGTAATGAGAGGAATAATGGTAACGGACATAAAACCAAAAAAAAACTGTATGACAACCAAAACACTCAATTCTAGTGTAGTTATAAGGTCAGCTTTGAAAGCAAAACAAGAGAAATGGTCTAATTTTGTAATTACTATTAAGCACTTGTATTTACATTGTAAAAATATGTACAGTAAAAATGAAAGGGATAAAACTAGTAAAAATATTAATGATGGTAATGATGTTCCTAGTGACGACTCAGACCAGGAGTCAGAAAAAGGATAAAACTCAGATTATAATAAGGATAATTATATAAAAGTGTTATTTGTTCTGTTTGCTTTATCATCTTATTTTATAATCATATGTTTACTTTTTATTTTTTCAACGTAACTTTGATGTACAGTATACTTGAGTGCACATATTGTACTTATTAATACTTTTGTTTTTTAAATAGCGAAACTTGTTTTATATAATTTCAATCCTACTCATGTGTTAAATATTGTATTTACTGTATAAGTTTAAAATTGAAAAACATGTCTATAGATATACAAATTATAATGTGAAATATCTCGAATGAATAAGAATAATGTGGATATAATATATATTATATAGTTATTAAAAACACACATGTTCCTTTGAGATTTTGAAATAAAAAAAACTTTATCTGGGAATTTTTCCACCAGATCTGGGAAATTTTTAGTCCTAGGTTGGGAAAAGTTGGCATCACGATATAGAAGCACTATCTGCAACTGGATTTTGTAGCTTTTAGTCAAAGTGCATGGAAATACTTCCTACTGGCCCTGAGCCGGAAAGAGTTCTGCACACTACCAAAGCGGTTTGATTAAAGCATGTTAGTTGCATGATTTTCCTGATCGAAATATTAGCCAACAGGGGAACAACAGTGGCATTTGACCACTGTTAGAGAGAGAAAAATCAATGTCCTTGTAGACAAAAGTAAGTATCTATACAACAGCTAGCGGTAACTGAGATGAAGCAAAAATTTGCGTGCAGCAGTAAGGAATGCAGCCAAGCTTCTGATGTTTGAAATACTCCTTTCTGTTAAAATGTATCATGAAAGTCATGCTGACCCTAAAATCCATCTTTGAAGCCACATCAAAAAACCTGTCTCTCCCTTGATAACAGAACCATAACAAAAACCACAGTAATCCAAACTGGAAAAGAAAAGAGGGTTCTTTTGTCATGCTTTTTTAAATCTCCACAGGTAGCAGCGTTATTGGCTATGAGTAAGTGGTTTCCAACCAGATGGCCAACTGGGTATTTAAAGCTGTGTTCCGTTATGAAGAAGGAATTTAGTCATGTGCGACTGGTCTCCTCGTACTTATGTTGGAGTCACTGCATCTTCAACCACAATCCTAGTGCAGACAACTTTGACTACATTAAAGCTAGCTCTACTCTCTCAGGTCCTCCTCTAAAAGAATTACTGTAATTCTATTTACTAAAATAGATAAGCTTTTACTATCCCTCAGGTTCTAGTGTTAAAGAGACAAGATACTTATTTTCATGTATATGTTAGTTTTAAAATTGTCAAATTCTTATATTTTGTCTAATGACTTGCGTACTTTAGAAAAATTTACATTTAAAATCTAGTAATCCTCTGAGTTACAGCTTAAAAAAAAAGTTAAAGTTACCTCTTCCTATTATATTGATAGAGAATGGTGAGGTTCAAGGGGAGAAAATCATTTGTCAGAAGCATTTTGGGAAGTTTGTCAGCATCTTCCTTACTGAAGAAGCAGAAAACTCTAAAAACTGTTGGTTTACTTCCTCCAATGGGTAGACCACCAACTGGCACAGACTTTTGGGGTTCTCAGATTTCTTCCACCTGTTCTAACTATCAATCCTCAAAAAACAAACAAAAAAACAAAAACTTTCCTATAATCGAATACAGGAACCAGTTTTACTGTCTACTAGCTAGAACTATCAATGAAAACCATGCCTGCACAGGCAACTCAACCACATAAAGCTATTTCAAAAGGCAAAAAAATCCCTGTTCATCAAATTTATCAATCCTAATTGAAGAGCACTAACTTGTATATCCTACAATAACCAGGTAATGAGAGGAAAAGCATACTGCACTTGAAAGCCAGGCAATAGAGTATGCTGTAGGAATGCAAGGCTCTCCATTGTGGACTCATGAATCCAGCCAGTAACAAACTCTCACTCTGCCCAGGAGATCATTAAAGCCTTGAGCATGAATTTAAAAACAGAGCTGTATGAATTAATTCCTGGCAAGACAGTATATGGTGAGTCAGTCAGTCAGTCTCCACAACTGAAAGCTTTCATTTTCAGTCATATCAGTTTGATGTTCCTACTCCTGCTGGGGAAAGATATGAGAATTCTATGAGCTATTAGGAACAACTGCCCAAAAAAATAGGGAAGGGGGTGGGCAAAGTTTAGGGAATGGGATTACTCAGGACAATGGCCATATCCCTTACACTCCATCTCTTCCCCCATCCTTTTCACTGGAGACTAAAACAGAGATGGAGGTGTGAGAGAGGGGAGCTCCTCCATTCCAACACTATAAGTAAATCAAATTTCAAGTGTATCCAATATCTACTAGCCCCAGGCTGATGTAATCTTCTCTGACATTTCTCCTTGCACATGGCCATTAAAATCCTAGCACCATTCCCAACACCTGTGCTTCTTTCCATTAAACTGCACCTTGATCTTGCTAGTGGGAATCTTTCCCCTCATCCTATGTCCCCCCACCCCAGTTTTATATTGGCCATTGGCTAGTAGATTCCACCACACACCATCCTTCTGGCTAAAAAGTGTTTGACAAGTTTTTCAGTCCCTAGCCTTTGAGAGTGCCACACAGGCATGTCTTTTTCTATTGAAGGCAACAGGATTTAGTCCATTAATTTCAGTGGGAGCAAGAGCAGATTTAGAAAAAAACCCAGTTTCCTGTAATGACAGAGAGGAGGAACAGACAAGCAAAAAATCCCACCACTTCTGAACCTTTTCTGGATTCCATTTTGAGAGAGAGAGAGAGAGAGGGGAGGTGGGGCCTGGATGGAGGAGGGAAGAATCACAAGTGGAACTCACTGGTTATATGAAAATAGAACTTTGAGTGCCACATTTTCAAATTTGGCTTTAAGCTTTCTGTTTTACAGTCACATTTTCATGTTCATAAACCTGACCACAATCTGCTAGATGTCTAAGTGACCTAAGTTGCAGGCACATTGTACCTCCAGCCACAAAGACTGGCCTTTTAAAAAAATCTTGCTCTTTGACTAATTGCATCTAAAAAACCCCACACAGCTTACAGAAAACATTATCTCCTGTTCACTAGTGACAAGTCTCCCTAAATCTTGGGAGTCCCCAAAGTAGAGAACAGATGTAGTTCTTCTAATTTTCACACTTTGTCAGCATGAAAAATTAAGAAAGAAATCTGCAATCAAGTAAATTTCATTCTGTTGCTCCAGATGCAGGGAATTTTGTGTGGGAGAAAAGGAAGAAGGGACAATAACTAGACAGGGAAATCTGTTACTTAACCTGGAATAAAGGACACATCCAGGTACAGTCCCAGCTCAATTTATCCTTATGAAAGTAAGTTTTCCTGGTACAGACAGCTGCCAGAGAAGACCTACACAGAACAAGTTATTAAGAACCATAAACATTTTTTCTTCCAATTATCTCTTCTTGGAAGAAGCTAACATGGACAAATGCATATAAATCCAAAGTAGAGCGAGCAACAACATTTTTTTGCAGGACAATTGCAGTGGGATTCAGAGAGTCCCTCCCTTTTAAAGAAAAAGGCAGAGCTTTCCACGTTAAAAAGAGTACAATACAATACTTAGCAGCAAACTTGTAATGGTTAAATTAATTATATGATCTATAAACAAGCATTTTATCACTAAATGTAATAAGTTAAGGTTTAATTCTTCAGGCACTGTATTTAATTTAAATCTTTCAAAAATGTTTTCATTCACTGACCAACCAGGTGCCTTACATTACCATAACTTTACTCACTCATCTGGATCTTCTTCAATTGCATAAAAATCAAGAAAAAAAACTCCTACTTGGTCATGTTAGTGTCCCTCTAATTCATCTAAACTAGAGGACAAGGTTTTGCTGAATTTGATATATCAAAATATGATCATGAAAATGCAAAATTTAATGTACGATGAAAGGAGCTGCAACTTAAATGTGCAGACGGACAAACGTGGTCGAAGTGATAGCTGGTAAAAACAGGAGGTAAACTCACTGGAGAAGAAAAAAAATAAAGGGAAGTTATTTTTAAAAGCTACAAATCCAGTGTGGGGGACAATCCAATGTGATTTTAGGTGAACATCAGAGTAAAAACCACAGTAATCATGATGAACAAAGTCTATATAGTATATTCTCCAGCACCGCTCAATAGGGTACCTAAAGACAGTAGTTTTTGTTCACTTGCAAATTCTCTATCAACGATACCCTATTAGTATAATGCTATCTTTAATCTACAGGCATGATAAAATGCCCCAACACACACAAATCCAGCTCAAACAGTAACTAATGACCATTAATCCCCCTATCTCTTCAGTGATCTCACCTTCCTCCATTTATCATACTGACACTTCACTCTACACACGTGAATAAACTTTAACAGAGAAGGTGAATAAAAAATAATCTCAAAGCAATCCGAGGCTATAAATTAAAATAGAGAACGCGAGGGGAAAGGAGGAGGCAAGCGGGGCGATTAGTTCTCAGTGCCTTCAATTTGCATCCAGCTCGGTGGCAAAGAGCACTCAATCAACTAGACATGCAAACTGTTAGGATGGCTACATTATCCGAGCGACAGAGAGAGAAACAGACATGGAATTTAAGGTTTAACCCACTCACCTGCTCAGCTCCCACAGAGCTACATCCAGCTGCCCTATTTTAAAGGAGCCACCCCCCCCCGGTGCAGGGTCCCAGAGCCCGGGTTCCAGCTCCAGCCCGAACCTAAACGTCTACACCGCAGCAGGCTGCCGGGGATTTCCTTATAGCACGTAGGAAGTGGGTTCATTCTCCTCGCCAGACTGCTTCGTGTCCCCTCTGATCGGGGATAGATTTCACGCAGTTGCAATTAAGAATTTCAGTAATCAGACTAAATGATTTTAACATGGGTGCCATGATTCCAGCCACTCTCTCACTAAGCAAAGGGTGTTGGAGAGAAATACTGGCCATGCAACGTGAAGAGACTTAACAACCTTCCCAATACTCACATTATTCACGGTTGTTATACAAGGGCCACTCGTGTAACTACAGACCCCACAGCCTCCAAGATGCACGTTGTAGCTCGTCTAAAAGTTACCACACAAGAGCAGGATCTAACTTTTTGAAAGAAGCTGAGCATCGGGAGATGGCTAAAACGAGGAGTACTACACGCTGCTTTGGAAGCAGAAAGTCATCAGCTTTGTTTGGCAAAATACTTGTATATTTCAATAAAGGGTGGCCTGAAAGTAGCTTCCTACAGAAATTCACGAGAGATAACAAATCTATTAATTTGTAGTAGCCCTTTCAAAAGAGAACTCTGACCTAGCTTATTAATGATGCAAGAAAAAACGTGCCCTGTGTAAGCCCCCAACACACACTAATTTCCCCCTTTGTAGTACCTATAATCTATATCTAAATCCAACCAAGTAGAACAAATAGTTCCTTCCTACTATAGGATATGAGCTATTTCCTGCAGTTTCTTCATAATCAGTTTTAATTACAACCCTAGGTTACATCAAACAACTAATAGCTCGATGCTACTACCGAGGGAAGGTGAGGGGGGAAGAAAAGTCCATGCTAAAAGATCCCGGGCGATCCAAGGCCATTTGTTCAGACAAGCCCTCTCCTCCCCTCCCTCTTGTTTCCCGTCCCTAAGACTCCAGGTTCAATCACAGGCAGTCTACAAAGCAACCCATTTAGAAATATTGGAGACTCGGGGGAAAAAAAACAGGCTATTCTTCCCCTCCCCCTTTAAAAAAGAAAGCATTTTCTCACACATGATCCGATCGAGAGCAAACAATTTAAAACGGAAAAAGAGAGAGGCTGGAGCTCCAGAGTACAGACTGGAAAAAGCATCTTCACTTAGTGAAACCAGCATAGCGCTGTGCAAAGACAACTGAAAGAGAGCGAGAGAGAGCGCGCTCCTTATTAAGCTTTGGCATGTAAAAGGTTTCCTTTCTTTTTCTGGTGGTTACCTGAAGAGAGACATATTAATCCAAAGAGGTAAAAGTGAGCAAACTCCGCGATCATTGTCCTCAGGTGGCGCCTGCAAACAGTCTCATGCCAAATAGGAGGGGGGAGGAATACAAAGTAAAAGCCCCCTCCGATTGTAAATCCACAGAAGCTTAATATAAGCAAGGTTTCCCAATCATCCAGGAGTTAATAGCGAGTACTCCCCGCAGAAGGTATTGTCAGCAGCACCCCAAGTCTTGTAACTTCTCCCCCTTGCCCTGGATTTTCCTACAACGGGCTTTGACACAGGGCCGCCCGGGGGAGGGGGGCAAGTGGGGCAATTTGCCCCGGGCTCCGCAGGGGCCCCCAAGAGAACAGCTGAGGCTCCCGCCTCCGCCCCTCTCCTGGAGCCTGAGCGCATCAAACAGCGTCCCCGGACAGCGCTGCAGAGCGGCTCCGGCGGGCCCCTGAGCCGAGCCCCGCCCTGCTCAGCTCCGAGCCGCGTGGTGAGGGGGCGGGGCTGGGAGCTCCGGGCTCGCAGCCCCGCCCGCTCCCCACGCGGCTCGGAGCGGAGCGGGGCGGGGCTCAGGCTGGAGACACGCTGCTGCTGTTCAGCGAGGCGCTGAGGCTCTGGGTGAGGCGGGAGCCGGGGGGTGGATACGGGGCAGGGAGTCCTGGGGACAGTCAGGGCACAGGGAGGGGGCAGAGGTTGAGGGGCTGGGCAGGGAATGGGGGAGGGGTTGGATTGTGGGTGTTCTGGGGGGTGGTGGATAGGGGTTGGGGCAGACAGGGAGCAGGGGTGGTGGTGGGTCTCTGGGGGACGGTGAGGGGACAAGGAGCAGGATGGGGCGGGGATTCTGAGGGGGGCAGTCGGGAGCAGGAAGTGGGTGGGGTTCAGATAGGGGGCAGGACCAGGCTGTTTGGGAGGCACAACCTTCCCTACCCTAAAGCTCATTCAGCAGTTTGAGGCTTGCAGAAGAGCCAAGCTTTTACCTTTTCCATTAGGGCTACCATCCCTTTCACTTCTCTAATGCCAAATTATAGTCTATATGTAATTTCAGTGCCATAGGGAGATTCCTGTCAGGGAAGGGTAGCTTCATTTAAAATTAGCCACTGGGGGAGGGATCACATGAGAAGAGCAATATCCTTCCCAACCCTACCAAGGGAGACCCCCCCTCCCCTGCATTCCCTGAGGCTTCAGAGGGGTTAATTCAGTGGTTCTCAAACTTTTGTCCTGGTGACCCTTTCACATAGCAAACCTCTGAGTGCGACCCCCCCCTTATAAATTGAAAACACTTTTTTATATATTTAACACTATCATAGAATCATAGAATTCAAGATCAGAAGGGACCATTATGATCATCTAGTCTGATCTCCTGCAAGATGCAGGCCACATAAGCCGATCCACCCACTCCTTAGCAAGCGACCCCTGCCCCATGCTTCGGAAGAAGGCGAAAAACCTCCAGGGCCATTGCCAATCTTCCCTGGAGGAAAATTCCTTCCCGACCCCAAATATGGTGGTCAGCTGAACCCCGAGCATGCGGGCAAGACTCTCCAGCCAAACCCTCTGGAAAAGGTTATATCATACCATTGACCCATTGTACTATTTACCAGTGTGGCACTTAATTGACCTATTGACTAAGCCCGTTATCCTATCATACCATCCCCTCCATAAACTTATCTAGCTTAATCTTAAAGTCATGGAGGTCCTTTGCCCCCACTGTTTCCCTCGGTAGGCTGTTCCAGTATTGCACTCCCCTGATGGTTAGAAACCTTCGTCTAATTTCAAGCCTGAATTTCCTGACTGATAGTTTATATCCATTTGTCCTCGTATAATAGGCAAACCCCGCTTTGCCTATTATAAGTGCTGGAGGCAAAGCGGGGTTTGAGGTGGAGGCTGACAGCTCACGACCCCCTGAGGGGTCCTGACCTCCAGTTTTGAGGGGTCCTGACCTCCAGTTTTGAGGGGTCCTGACCTCCAGTTTGAGAACCCCTGGATTAATTTAATTTTAGCACCCTGTATCCATTCACATGCATGTGCTATTTTGAGCATTTCAGTTTTGACACCATAGGCTCATCCCAGATTCTGGAACAAGCTCAACTGCTCAGTTCGTGGAGTATGTACATAAGCTATACTAAAGACAAACCCACAGTAACCATCTCCAGTTTGTGAGGGACCACATGGAGCCAGTCTCTAGGAAACAGATAGCCCCACTTTCTAACCCAAAATTCAGAATAGTACGGTAATTAGGCAACATTTATATACCAGTACTATGATATTATGCATCACACTTAGCTACATTTCTTGTTCTTCTACTGCCATACCATGAGTTTAGAACCCAGTTGCCCATTTGCAGCAATGGTTGGTTTTTGGTTTTTTTTTTTCCTGTCGGTGTCTAAGTTTACCACCTGCTTCTTTTATCCATCATCTCTCTTCATTCTTCATTCAGGCTGGCTTGATTGAAACATCTAGTGGCTGTAGCTGACCTGTAAGTCCACTGGTCCACCAGGCTAACTGTCTAGCTGTAATCCCGAAAAACTTTTTGCTTTTTTTTTGTTCTTTCTGTTAAATGTGAATCAACTGATCAAAGACAAGTAGAGCTTCTAAAAAAGGTCAGGTCTTCTTCTTCCACCCAAACAACAAAACCAAATGGCCATAATATTTCCATCATCCCATCCTTCTGAACTCACAATAACAATAATGCCAGGTGGAGTCTCTTCTCTATATTTTATTCTTAAAAAAAAAAATAAGCATAGGAGGCAGTTTAGTACCATCTGCACAGCATGCAGCAGCAGTATAGTGTGTCTTTTTTTTTTTTTTTTTTTTTTTTTGTTTTTGTTGGTGTTTTTTTCATCAACAGTTCTTGTTGAATTGATCAAAATTGAGAGAGGCACTCATCCATGTTTTTCCAATCTGACTTGGTTCAAAATCATTTTTTTTTGTTGTATGACATAGGAGTGAAACTGTTGGATTTTCCTCAACTGGTGGTGTTTTTTTTTTTTTGCTACTTTTCGCATGGCCGCATGGCCCTTCTCTCTCTCTCCATGAAATTGAAGCACCATTTCCTGTAAAATCAAAAATCTTCATTTTTCATTTCACTTGCAAACAGTGCCTGATGAATAAGCTTGGTTGTTGACACACAGAACTCTGGCTGGCGCTGCTCCATAATCCAAGTCTTAAGCCTGCTCCAAGTTTGGCCATTTGCTGGTTTTCCTCTTAAGGCCTTCTTCTTTTTGGCATCTTAAAAAGTTGTTCTTCCCTTTTTTCACACTGTCTGATCATACACTCAGTGTGGAGAGGTCCAAACTGTCTCTCTGCAGCTATTTTCCATGCTCTTTTGCATAACTGATTACATTCAGTTTGATTTATTTTTTTCTTTATGCTGCTCAGATGCTCTCTGGTTACTGTCCCTGTCATCTGCGCACTGCCTGCCTGCTCACTCCCTCCAGATGTGTGTGTTAATGTTGGTTTGTTCAGCATAGCTGACCTCAGTTACATGAGCTCCTGATTGGAGGGAGCTGTTTGCTGGAGACAAGCTACAGTTTCCCGCCTGATTGGAGGTTAGTGAATGCATGGAGATTTAGTCCATTGATGGCTATTAGCCAGGATGGGTAAGGAATGGTGTCCCTAGCCTCTGTTTGTCAGAGAGTGGAGACGGATGGCAGGAGCGAGATCACTTGATCATTACCCGATAGGTTCACTCCCTCTGGGGCACTTGGCATTGGCCATTGTCAGTAGACAGGATACTGGGCAGGATGGACCTTTGGTTTGACCCAGTATGGCTGTTCTTATGTTCTAACCTAAATGAACCCAAAGTTATGGAGACAGATATGAGTCAAGGAAGCCAGCAGAGTATCAGAAACCTGGAAAAATCTCTGCCTGGATGGGCTCAGGTGTTTGGTTACAAGCTGAGGTAGTTCAAAAGTTTTGGATTTTTTTAAGCAGAATTTTTTTTATTGTTTCTTTAAACAATCAAACACAGCAAGCAGCAAATATTTGGCCGCACACTTCTGAAACCTCAAACCATGTTCAGGTTTCGGCAGACTAATTTCAGCTTTTCAATTAAAAAAACCACAACAAATTTTGAAGGAAAGCAGACATTGTCCGTGATTTTTTTCTGCTTTTTAAAAACCCCTAGTTTTCGATTCAAAAAAAGTTTTGATGGAAAATATTTGTCCAGTCCTTTTAATGAGCTTCAGTGCCTTTTAGCACTAGCTGATGCTGAGAACCAGTGATACCTTGTAAAGAAGGTTTCTCAAAACTGGCTTTGTGCCGAAATGCGGAAGGTTTATTTTTCCCAGGGGTGCCCATGGGGGGGAGCGAGTGGGGCAATTTTCCGTGGGCCCCGCAAGGGCCCCCAGGAGAATATAGTATTGCAATTTTTTTATAGAAGGGGCCCCCAACGTTTCTTTGCCCCAGGCCCCCTGAATTCTCTGGGCGGCCCTGCTTTGACACTTCCTGGGACCATCAAAAGCGAAGAAGAAAACAAAAGATCCGCAATTTTCTGCAGCTTGGATTCTCTGTGCCCTGCTCGCAAGTTGCTTCTCCAGTCTGTGACTTCGCCTTCAGCACCCAGTCACTTGCAAGTATCCCAACAGAGCACTGCCCCTTCGAGACCATAAACCGCTGCAGCACCCTGGCAGGCGGGGAGAAGGAAAAAAGTGCTTGCTGCGACCTGAGCTACACAAAGTCACTGGGCATCCAAGGCAGGCGCAGGGCTGACGGCTACTCTGGGTGAGGGCAGTGGTGAGCTCCAACCGGTTCGCACCGGTTCGCGAGAACCGGTTGTTAAATTTAGAAGCCTTTTTAAAACCGGTTGTTCCAGGACAACCAGTTCTAAAAAGCTTTTAAATTTAACAAAGGCTCGGGCAGCTGTCCACCCGGCCCGGCCCCAGCTCACCTCCCCCTCTCCCCTGAATGCTCCGCCCTCCTTCTCCTCCCCTTCCCCTGCTTCCCGCAAATCAAATGTTCGCGGGAAGCCTGAAAAAAGCAGCAGGCAGGTAAGCCGGGCGTGGGGGGGGAGGGGACGGTGCGTGCATGGTGCAGTCCGGCTCCCCCTGGCCCCGGCCGAGCGCCCCAGCCCGGTCCCAGCCAAGCACCACCAGCTCGGGCTGGTCTCGGCTGAGCAGCTCGGGCCTGGCCCAGGGATCAGGCCCCGCGGCTCCGGCCCCGGTGCTGGCCGAGCGGCTCCGTGCCCGGCCCGGCCCGGCGGCTCCGTGCCCGGCCCGGCCCGGGGAGTCGGGCCCCGCGGCTCCGGCCCCGGTGCCGGCCGAGTGGCTCCGTGCCCGGCCTGGGGAGTCGGGCCCCGCGGCTCTGGCCCCGGTGCCGGCCGAGCGGCTCCGTGCCCGGCCCGGCCGGGGGAGTCAGGCCCAACGGCGCTGGTCGAGGTCCCGGCGGAGTGGACCCGGTCCTGGACCCAGGCAGTGTGGTAAGGGGGCAGGGAGCAGGGAGGCGGTGTTCGGTGGGTTGTGGGGGGTCAGGGTGGTCAGAGGGCAGAGAACAGGGGGATTGAATGGGGGCAAGGGTCCCGGGGGGCAGTCAGGAAGGAGCAAGGGTTGGATGAGGTGGTGGGGGCAGTCAGGGACAGAGAGAAGGGGTGGTTGGATGGGGTAGGGGTCCCGGGGAGCCATCAGGAATAAGAGGAGAGGTTGGATGCGGCTGCAAGGGGCAGTCAGGAGACAGAGAAGGGGGGGATGGGCCAGGGGCCCCAGGGAGTGTCAAGGGGGTTGGATGGGGCACGACCCCCTCATGAGGTGAGGAGGAGAGAACCGGTTGTTAATATTTTGGCAGCTCATCACTGGGTGAGGGCCCCGGCTCGGTGCTTTTGGGAGGCTGGAGGGAAGAGTGAGGTGGAGCAGCAGCAGCCTTTGCTCCCATCACTTGTGGGGGAAAGCCAGGAGCAGAGGGAGCAGCAGAGCCTTGCAGGAGTCACGCGCAGCAGCAGGGTCACCCCAGCAGCAACTCCTCGCCCTGCCCTGCATCTCCCCCCTGTGCCCTGCAAGCGGGCATGCAGACCTCTCCCTTCCGGAGACGGACACAAAAGACAGGGGAGAGCGCAAAACTTCCAAGGGCCACCACCCCCAACCCACCCACCCGGCCCCCTAGTGCAGCTGCGGGAGGAGGAGCAGCAGCAGCAGCCGCTCCTTCGCCTCCCTTCCTGCAAGGGCAGGGGGTGCAGCAGCAGCCGGCGGGGGCTGGGCACTGCGGCGTCTCCGTGGGACTCCCAGCAGCGTCTGAAGTTTCTGGTGGCTCGCGCCCGCCGTGGGTCCCCCTGGTCCCTGCTCCAGCTGCAGGGCTGATGCCACCCGAGGATACCTTAAAGCAGCCTGTCATAGGTCTCACCCCCACTTGGAGCTGTTGGGTTCACAAGATGGGGACCTACATGGATCCTTCTAAACTTAAATCCTAGTTTAGATCTGGTAAAAGCTGCCACCACCCAATAATGTACGTGTATTGGGACACAGTCCTTCCCCAAAATCCTTGGGGATCCCAAGAGCCCCAAATCCATGGAGTTCTTACACCTAGGAGAAATAAACCATTTTCCCCTGCTTCCTCCCCCCTCCCTTTTCCTAGGAGAGATACCAGGATCCAACTACAGAGGGATGCCTCCCTCCTCCCCTTTCCCTGAGAATCCACCCAAGGAAAGATCAACCAAGTCCTTAACAGAAAAGATTTTATTAAAAGAACAAAAAGAAAGTAACTGTCTCTGTATTACCAGGATGCAAAAATACAGGGTCTAAACTTATTCATCTTTGGAGAGAATCCCCCCTCCTTTCTTTCTCAGTAAAAGCAATAACAGTACAGAATTAAAGAAATTCTATAGCAAAACACAGAATTGCAAATACAGAAATAAAAGTATAAGAATACTAGTTCTTTGCTAATACTCACTAGCTTGAATAGAAGAATTTATTGCAGAAACCTGGGAGGACTTGATTAAGATGTCTGGACTCTCTTAACTCCCAAGAGAGACTCTCTAAAAAACAAAAGAACAGAAAAAAAACTTCCCTCCACAGGGATTTGAAAATATTTGGTCCCTGATTGGTCCTCTGGTCAGGTGTTCACAGGTACTGCCTGTTAACCCTTTACAGGTAGAAAAAACCCTTAACCCTTAACTAACTGTTTATGACAGAGCCGCCGCTAGGCAAGCCCCGCGGAGAGGCGCGTGGCACGGGACCAGGCCGCCCGGGTCTCCCCGCAGCTTGGGAGGTGAAGCCCCAGCGTGTAACGCCACCAAAAGGGAACCAGCGAGGGCCCGGGCTGGGTGCGCGCGGAGAATGGAACATGCCGCGTCTCACCCTCCATCCCTCCTCCCCCCCGTGCAAATGGAACTTCCCGGTCTAGGGCTTCAAAAATCCTCCCGGGTCCAATCGCTTAACTCTTCGCTGCCAAGGCACCAAGGCTGCGCTGCGAAGCGCCAGAGCTGGCTCCAGCCGTCTGGTGTATTATTGCTTAGGAGGGGTGCAAGAAAGGTGTTGCGTGGGCTGCCTTCCCAGGAAGATGCATTGTCTGGGACACATACGAGCTGAACAGCTCCGGCCCTGAGTAATGCCTGGGTGGGCTCTGAACAAAGTTTCACTCTATTTCTGGGGGACTTGCCGCTATCCATGCAGCAAGCAAGAAACCCCCAGTCAAAGGAACACACTAGAGAAAAGGTAGTTATGAATGGCATCACAGCCCTGTAGCAAGCAGCTGGCCAGTTAAAACAAGGAGGAAATAATGTAAGGGTTTATGCACGTGACGTGAAGTATTTCCTGAGGACTACTCAAGTGTAGTAGCCTGGGTTGTGCAAAACTAACTTTGTAAGCTATTCAGTTATTTTAAAATACCAGTTTTTCTGCTTAACAACAACTTTCCATCTAGGACAAATTAATAATAAATATACAGAAAGTGATAATGCTACATCATGTATACACAAAGAACTTCCCTGTGAAGTAGGTGGGGTTGCTATACGCACAACATGGCTGGCAAACACCCACTAATGCATGGTAATGAAAAGGTAAGCCAGCTCTCTTGATTTTAACATGTTTGATGATTTTCTTAATGTACTGGCTCCTGGAGTCATGTGAATAAATGGAAACTGTGATTCTCACTTTAAAAAAAAATCAGTTTCTGACCCTCAGAGCTGCAGATAAAAGCTTGAAAACATGACCCAAGTGAATGCCAAAGGTTAAAAAAAACACACAAAAGCTTTTGGGGGGCTAGCTCAGGATTTTTCAACACCTCTGGTCAGCAGTACTGTAACACTACCCAACCTTTCTTCCACATAGGCACACCTCTTTTCGTTACCACAACTACTGTACACCCCAAACTATGCATGGTAATCTCATTTCTGCCCTTCTGTCACCATTCTGCACATTCCCCTTAACTAGATTATTTCCCCCCTCCCCACTAGCTGCTGTGGAAGTTTGGAATAGCAATTGGTAGAGCTGGGAGAAGGTAGTTTTGGTAAAGGGTAGTGTACAGAAGGGCAGTTAAAGTGAGAGGTGACAGGATGGCATCCCTAGAGGGCAAAGTTAAGGATGTGATGCATGGTATGACAATTATAGTAATGATGTGTGCTTGTGGGTGACTGAGAAGAGTATCTACTATTAAATGTCTTAACTTCTCAGGTCCTTGTGAGTTTGTGTCAGGTAAGTTGTGTGTGTGTAACGTCCCTAACGGCTTCACATCAAAGCTTTGTGTGTGTTCAGTTTCTAAGTTTTTAATGCTAAATTAGAGCATGGGGGTTGATGAGGTGTGAATAGAAGTTTAGCTGCAAATGAGAACATTTTATGAGACTGCTACTGCAAATGAGACCTTCTCTGTTGTTGTATAAAATTAGAGAAAAAAGTTTTTAGTTCTTGACAAAGAATTTGTGTTCCTGCCCCATCAACCAATCAGGTTTGCATGCTCCCAGAAAAAAAACAAATAAAAACTACACAGAAAATTCAAAGGTTATAAAAACTAATCTTGTGTAATAGTCTGCCTATTCTAAGAAGATAACAGCAATCTATGCCTAAATTTAAACCCATTTTAGAAAGCAATCCTAACTATGAAGTCACTGCCAGGCACCCCCAGAGTTCCTGTGTTTACACATAGTCAGTGTTCTGAGAACAGTACTTATTCAACAACAATTTCTCAACCTGTACAGTCAGTGACCTCATGCCATCTTTCACTTAATGAAAGCACAGTCATATTATCATCCCTCCTCTCTAGAATTAAAACACACAGTGGAATGGCCAAAACTGTGGAAAGGTCATAGAAAGTTCTTATACCTCAGTAAGCAGTCTGACATTTAAATAAATGAGATGAAGAAGACCTGAGATAAGTAGTCAAAGCCCGCAGAATAAACAAGAACATAACTCTGAAGATGCATTGTTTTTGTTCCGTTTAAGGTTTGTTAAATAAGATAGCTTTCATGTGTATGAGAGTGAGACTTCCTGTGTTAAAATGTGTATTTTAGTTGATCACGTGAATTAGGAATGGCAAAACCACAAGTCCATGACCAGACCAATCTTTCGTACATTAAAAAATGTGTATTTCACCTGAAAACAAGGTGGTTTACATGGATTTGTAAAATGTTATTTTGACCCTTGTTTTAAATAAAGTTGGTTATATTCTGTGAATTTTGTTTTGGCACAAACAGAGAACTTTTTTTAATGCACTGCTGTGAGGTGATGCTTACAGGCTGTCTCAAAATACATGAATGAATTGAATTTGTAACACGTAGATAGTACGTATGATGTCCAGAGAAGAGAAGTGTATTGTGTTCAGTGAGTAAGAGATTTTTTTGAGTATCTCATTTGTGAGTTATACATTTAAATCCATCTCCCATACATCCCCGGAAGACTAGTCCCCCAGATCTATGCATTGTTATATTTAGGTCATTCTCAAAGTGTGCCAGGAAAACTTCTGTAACACATTGATCTATTATGTATTCTGGAGTTTTATTTTCTTAGTTAGATTTTAAATTAAAACATTTACCAAATAAGGCAATGGATTAAGATTCAAGAGACTTGATTTCTATTACCATGCACTCATTTTGTACCCTTGGACAAAGTAATTTAACCTCTGTATACTTCAGTTTCCCCATCTGTAAAATGTATATAATATTTATTCACCTTTATAGAAATCTTTTGGGAACTATGATATTTCTTATAGAATAGACGATACAATAGAATCTAAAGCCCCACGTGTTTTTTTTGTTTGCTTGGGTTTTTTTTGTGTGTTTTTTTTTTAAAGTTATCCCTGCCAGGATCCCGTCGAAACTGTTCGAATCAGGCCCTGCTCTTCCTAAAGGCGGCCCTGCACATCGGAGTTGCAAAATTGTATCGGGGGCCGGGTAGGGAAGGCTGTGCCTCCCAAAACAGCCTGTCGCCTCCCATCCGACCCCCACCTATGTCCTGCCCCCGACTGCCCCCTTCAGAACCCACAAGGGCCACAAGCAACCCATCACCCCCTCCCCCTGCTCCTTGTCCCCTGACTACCCTCTCCGAGACCCCCCACCCTAACTGCCCCCCAGGAGCCCTACTCACTCCCTACCCAACTTACTCCACTCCCTGTCCCCTGACTCCCCCAATCCCATCCACCACCACCCTGACAGATCCCCAGAACTCATGTCTACCTGAACCCTCCCCGTCTCCTGACCGCCCCCTCCAACCGCTCCCTGCCTTATCCAACCCCTCCTCCCAGCCCTGGGCCAGCCCCCTCACCATGCTGCTCAGGGCAGTGTGTAAGGATGCCGCGCGGCCCGCTAGAGCTTGCAGCCCCCCCCCCCCCACCATGCCACTCAAAGCAGCAGGAGCTGCAGAGCCGCCCCAAGCACTGGCACCGGTGGGTCGACACGCTGCAGCTATGCAGGGGGGCAGGGAGCAGAGGAGGGGCCAGGGGAGCCTCCCCAGCTGGGAGCTCAGGCGGGCCAGAGCCAGGATGTTCCTGCGGGCTGGATGTGGCCCGCAGACTGGAGTTGTTTGCCAGCCCCTTTAACAGCTGGTTCTACACTGGCTTCTAAATTTAATAACTGGTTCTTGTGAACCGGTGGGAACCGGTTCCAGCTCACTACTGGATATATACCTCTCAAATTGTTTTTAATTTATTTAAACAGTAATAATACATAAGAGCTGCATAGCTGATTGAATTTCTTCAAATTGTAAGCCTACAGAGGTTCATCTGAATATCTTGTAAGTAATTTGCATCATCTTTAATTCTGCAGATGTTCTTACAAAAATGTTAACATTTGGGGATCTCAAGATTCCTTGATATTTAAGAAAAGAAAATTATTATGAGTAATGTTTCTAGGGGTAGAAATTTGACATTACTGTCTTCAGAATTTTGGTAATACCTTTTCAGCATGCATTAGCATTTAAACCTACCTGCTCTGTTTATTCTGTAACATGGCATGCACAAATAAGTGAGCATTAATAATGTAAGATAAAGTACAGACATCTGGCGACGTCTGAAAGTGTGTCAGAAAAGTCATAAATATATATTCAACTCTAAATAGCAGCTATGGATAAAGAGGATACTGTGTCTGACCCAAAAATTATCCTACCTATTTCCACTGATACATAAAGGCACATTTTAGGTAAGTTTTAAAGCCCTGGGGAAATTCTGGTGCCTTACATAGGATATACAATAACATATATGTTTAACAACATGAAAGCACGGAGTTTATTATTTCCCACTCAAACTGAAAAACAGTTCCAACTCTCTTTTTAGTCTTCTTTTTATATCAGAGTTTCATGCTTAGTTTCAGAGTACTCGGGTCTAAGCTTTAGATTTGGCCCCTCCTACAGACAAGTGAGTTAGTTAACACAGTCTATTAAAAGTGGTCATGGAGTCTTTTAGAGAATCAGTGTACATGCTGTTATTTCATGGGCTTTGAATGCACATGAAAACATATGTAGGATAGAATTGGGTAGATCACTTTACATTGAAGGTTCAATAACAAATACTGAGTTATTTTTTAAAATGGCTTTTATATTACATTTATGATGCCATTTTTTAAATTTTTATTTATTTTTGTTCTTCACATACCCCTTTGTTGCCGCCATTTTTTGGCTTGCAGCCATATCAACTTCAGCTGAGATTTTGTCCCATCTCACAAATTGAGCATGTCCTTGCTTGTGCCCTAATCTTGCAAAGACTTACCCATGTGCAGAACTTTGAAGCGAATGAGACTATTCACATGTACATAAATTACACGTGATTAGGTGTTTGCAGAAGCAGGGCTCTTGATTGGAAAAGAGAAGGTGCTGTAGAAATGGTATTGGTGATTCAGTAGATGGCACTCTTCCCTCAGTGAGACTCCCGAACCAATGCTTCAAGCATGTTTTAGAGGAAACTTTTAGGTGTTTTATTTCACATTAAACAAAATACCAAGATCCTGACCACTTGTGATCCCATGGCACTTTTTCAAAGGATAAGGGTATGCACTCAGTGTCTTGGATGTATTCCAATATGGAGATAATTGCATTCTCCCTACCTAAACGCCTTTCTATTTTAACTGAATATGATATTCTTCTCTTCCTGATCCCAAAACCGTTATGTAGTGCAGCTGATTCTGTAATAACTGTCACCAAAGAATAACTGTCATTCCATTCAAAGAAGTAGCTGCAGTTTAGGTCAGAGTGAAATTAAGTTACCCCTTTATATATAAGGTTTATAGTCTGAAAAGAATCCTCAGGCTTGCAATAAGTACAAATCATTAAACAATATTGCTCTTCAAGCCACAATTCAGCTCCCATTGATATCAATGGGAGTTGGATCAGGCTTAAGACTTTATTAATATTAACACTAAAATATGGCAAATATCAATATAATTGACTAATTTAACAATTGACAATTTAACTAATATAATTAGTTAAAACAAAAGTACCCTTTTTTGCAACTGTTTTCACAGTTAAAGCAAAATAAAATTTTGATCAAGATGAGGTACTGTATTTAGATTTGAGCTTGCTCATACATAATCAAACTATAGGTTCACATCTCACACAAAATCACTTATTGCTATTGGGCACACTCCCATTGTAACTAATTTTACAAGACCTGCAACAATGTGCATCCTGATACCTAGTCTTTTACAAAGAAGCTCTTAGTTATTATTAATCAATATGTAAATGATTGTGAACTTTTTCAAAAAATAGGTCTTAAATTACAATAGTCATTATATTTACAGTATCAATATGCAGTATTACTGGGAACTTCATAATTTTGTTTGCTATTCTAGGGCAGCATTAGGAAAAAAAAAAGTCAAATCTCCTCTTACCCTCTGTTCTTCTATTAGATAAGTTTCCAGACTTTGTGTTTCGCATAAAACACAGTAGGATTATTTTTATAGCCTGTTTAATAAGATGATATTGTGAGATGATTGTATACCTTTAGGAGCAAAAAATTGTGTTAAATATTATTAGCTTTTACTTAAAAATCAAATGCAATGGCAAAATGCAAGGATAAAATCAAACAAATTAAAATGAATAAATACGTTTGGGGGGGTTGCAGTTTAAGATAACCCCATCTTTTGCTGGTCATTCAATGTATTATGGGCCCAACCCAGCTTGATCTGTATGCAGAACCCCAACTGAAGTCAATGGGAATTTTATATGAATGCAGGCGAACCAAATTATCTAAACAGAAAAATGGTACATCTCAACATTAGAACCATGGGGACTGGTTTGGGATGAGGTTTGAGAGACTGTTTCTGGTAGCTGAAAGATGGAATTGACTCAGGAAAATGAATAGATATTGAAGAGTTGAAAATGTATATATTTCAGTATAATGAGATGGGACAGTCCCAGGAAGCTAGGATAATCCTGGGGTCGGAGGAAAGGCTGGAAAGGTTATTGGGTTGCTGTGGGTCTCAGTCAGTGCCCTTTAAACCAATGGGAGTCTTTCCTGTGACTTGGATGGGCATAAGGCCAAGTATGTATAGAAATCTTGCAGGTGTGGGCCCTACTTGTTTCTACTGTTTTGTTCCTCTGTTTTTGAATGGAAGGTTTGAAGCTGGTTCTGCTGTCACTAACAGTTTTATAGTGGGATGTAACTGTTATTTGTTTACACTAGTGGTGAACGTGGCTTTTCCTTATTATAATGCTATCTATATTTCAATTATGCTGCACCACATCCTGGTGGAAAAAACTCACTGAAAATATATACTTTTGTTTCTCCTATACAAAATGCTAAAGGCATATTGTCTATTCAGTCTACTCAGCAACAGCAGACTCGGCAACAGCTCAAAATGCCTCGTGAACAATATTTCCTATAATTATTTTTAAAACTTTTGTTCCCCGTTTTGGCTTTTTTGTAATGACAAAACGATCTGTTTAATATGTAATATACAAAACAACATAATAATTGTTGCAAAATCAGTGTTATCTCAGATATTATTTAAACAAAGAGTGACCTGTCTCTGAAATCTCAGTGTTTGGTTATTGTGTGTACCAAGTGAACCATTCAAAATCCACTATCTCAATGTTTCCATGTATCGTATAGGAAGGAGTATTAGGCTGTCACCTAGTGGATTGCTCAGGCTGTTATAAGAAATAGAAGCCAACAAGAACAAAAATCTGAATGGCATTAAAAGAGCAAACACAATAAAATGAAAAGTAGTCTTGCTTTTTTTTTGGTTTGGTTTTTCTTCCCCTCTAGGCATTGTGAAAGCTACAACAGACCATTATTGTTCCATAATATCTGGTTTTGAGACCCCATTCATGTCACATAATATATTGGCACTGAAAAAAGGCTGTCAAAATGATGCACCTAAAATTTGTAAGAGAAAATGTGTTAATATTCACAGCTCAGATAGCATGAATTTAATATTCCCAAGGACATCCATTTTTAAATGAACTGCACACAGGTTTTGTTTAAGAAAATCCTCTGTCTCATTAAAAATAAATCCAATAAAATGATATACTGTACAGTTAGCTTCTAGGGGAATGTTCTATGATTGTCAACAGGCCCGGAAAACAAGAGTTCTGTAATAATAGATTTATTAATTTGGTGGGGGGTGACTATTGTATGTGTTTATAATCCTTGGATAGTTAATCTTAACTTTATCAAGCTGGAAAAAAGAATTACATGAGCTATCTGTCTTATTTTTTGACTGAATTATTGTACATGCTTATAGCAGACTCCATTTAATAGCTGAATGCCTGCAGTGAATTAACTCTGTCAAATGCAAAGCAGAAAGCCAAGCAACTGAAAATAACCAGCCTGCTCACCCAGTACAATTTACAATTGCATGTATGAGTTAAAATAACCAGCCTACTTGCTCAGTACAATTTACAATTGTGTGTTGAAAGCCTATCTGCTTACATATATTAAACTTCCTTTAAAAAATTCTTAGCATAGTCTTAGGGCTATATTCTGCCCTTGGTTGTGTTAGGATATGTAGTGATCCCTGGCTCTCCAGAGGGGAGGGAGGCCACTCTGCCTCTTGTATTGGCAGTAACTCTCGGGCTTGGATCATATGAGTGGGGCTGAATTTTAAGTAGTCTATAAGTCTGGGCCTGTCTAACAGAGGCAAACAAGAAATAATAATTGGGTGCTCTTGTTCCCACCCTTGGGAGGGGCAAAGCACTGAGTAGTCTTTAGCTCGCAGCCCCTCACCTGGGACTGGCAGAGCGGCAGTATTTAACAGTCTGGGCCCGTAGCCCTTTGGGCAGGCAGAACAGGGAACAGGCTTTAGCCCAGGGGTCGGCAGCCTTTCAGAAGTGCTGTGCTGAGTCTTCATTTATTTACTCTAATTTAAGGTTTTGCGTGCCGGTAATACACTTTAACATTTTTAGAAGGTATCTCTCTATAAGTCTATATGATATAAATAAACTATTGTTGTATTTAAAGTAAATAAAGTTTTTTAAATATTTAAGAAGCTTCATTTAAAATAAAATTAAAATGCAGAGCTTATCAGTTTAGTCTGATCCTTTTCCTTGCTGAGTTTTCCAATGTGCGCCACAGCAGGGAGTGGCTGAGGCCAGGAGCAGAGCCCCGGGCTGGCTGCCGGTACCCCAGGCCAGCAGTGGGCTGAGCGAGGCTGGAAGTCTGGATACCGGCTGGCAGGGGGGCTGGTGGCTGGAACCCCAGACCGGCAGCGGGCTGAGCCTCTCAGCCTGCCACTGGCCCTGCTCAGTCCACTTCTGTTCTGGGGTTCCGGCAGGGGTAAAAGTAACTTAAATTTCTTACAGGTACTGTCGTATTACAACCCCCCTTGGGGGGGAGGAGCTCAGGGGCTGGGATGTGTGTGTGGGAGCACTCAGAGCAGGGGGTTGGGGTATGGGGGGGATCAGGGCAGGGGGTGGGGATGTGGATGGTGCAGGAGTCAGGACTGGGAGCATGGGGGGTGTAGGAGTCAGGGTTGGGTGGAGTGAGGGGTTCAGGGCAGGAGGTTGGGGGGAGTAGGGGAAGTCCCGGAGGAACGGGGACTTGGGGCTGGCTTGGGACAGTCCTGGTTGCGGCGGGGTTACCTGGATGGTGGATGGGTCTCTGCCCCATTGTTCCTGTTTCTGCCAAGGGACCTGTGGGCCAGCTGTGTGGGGGCACTGCATCTGCAGGCAAATAGGGGGTGGCGACAGAAGACTAGGGCCGACTCCAGGCACCAGCCCAGCAAGCAGGTGCTTGAGGCAGCCAACGGAGTGGGGGCACGTCCGGCTCTTTGGCAGTGGGTCCCTCACTGAGGGAAGGACCAGCCGCCGAAGACTGAAGCGGTGGCAGTAGAGCTACCGCAGATCGTGGCTTTTTTTTTTTTTTTTGCTGCTCTGGGCGGCAAAAACGCTGGAGCCGGCCCTGCAGAAGACCCTCTGGCCTGCCACTCCCTTCCCCCAGGGGCCGCAGGGACGGCACTGCCTGCAGTGCCCTGGTGTCCAGCCACAGTGGCGAGAGAGGGGCAGCAGGACAGGCTGGGACGTGGACACCTCCATCGCGCCTCCTGCCGGCCCCTTTCACTTGCCTGACTGCCTGCTGCTTCAGCCGCCAGTGCCAGCCTGCAGGAGAGTGCCAGCAGCCCCCCAGTTGGGAGTGCGCTGCGCCCCAGCATCGACCGGCTCTGGGTTCCGGCTGGGTTTCAGTTCCGGCTGCTGGCCCCTTTCCAGCCGGGGTCTCAGCCACCGGCCTGCTCAGCCCACTGCCAGCCTGCGGTTCCGTTCACCCAGGCTGGCGGCGGGCTGAGTGGGGCCGGCGGCCAGGACCTTGGCGTGCCATTAAAAATCAGCTCGCATGCCACCTTTGGCACGTGTGCCGTAGGTTGCCGACCCCTGCTTTAGCCTAAGCCTTCTGGCTAAGGCAGCCAACAAACACTCTGTTCGGGGTTCAGGTAGGGCTGAGCACCCTCACAGTATAGGGGCTCTGGAAGGGAGAGGGCATCAACAGAGTTTAGTATCCTAGCTTGACGGACAGTAGATTCACACAGGCCTACAGGCTTATGGGGGGGAGTCAGCTTGCGGGTGCTGCAGCAGAGTGGAGGCATCTGTCTCCTTCCCTAGCTCCCACTCAACTGAGCTGCTGAGCTCTCCCTTTAGAGTTCCTGTCCTGTCCCAGTACTTCTGGCAAGGAGGGTGAGGTGGGTTCAGCTCCACCCACCAGAGGGAGTGTAATGATTCCTCGCTATCCAGGCCAGGAGAGGCCACTCTGCCTCACTACACCCAACAAGCCCATCTCCAGGCAACTGGAGATGGCAACGCCTCCTTCCCCCAACTGAAAGAAGAAATCTGCATTGGTATGATCTGTAGCTGCTCGATGATGCACCATGAGAGCATAGGGCTGTACGGCCAGATACCACCAAATTAGTCAAGGATGCATTTCCTTAATGGTGTTCAACCACTTCAGGGGGAGCATGGTCAGTCACCAGCACAAAGTGAGCCCTTAAGAGATAATACCTTAAGACATCCACAGCCCACTTGACTGCAACGGCTTCCTTCTTAACCACCGTGTAGTTCCACTCTTGGGGGAACAACTTGCGACTGATATACAATATAGGGTGCTCTTTGCTGTTATCCTCCTGGGAGAGGACCGCTCCCAGGTCCACCTCCAATGCCTCAGTCTGTAACGTGAATTCCTGGTTAAAGTCTGGCTTGAAGAGCACCAGCTCTAGACACAGTTGGTCTTTGAGGGCTTGGAAGGCCCGTCAGCACTTGTCGGTCCAACACATGCATTGTGGGCTGTCCTTCAAGAACTCTGTCAGAGGTGCTGCAATCGAGGCAAAATTGGGGTCAAAGCGGCAATAGTAGCCCGCTAGCCCAAGAAATTGTTGCACCTGCCCCTTTGTGGTAGGGACCGAATGGGCCTGCAGTACCTGAATATTTCTTACCAGAAGCCGTACTTGGTCTCACCCGAGGGTGTATCCCAAATAGGTGGTTTCCTGCCACCCAATTTTACACTTCTTTGGATTGGCAGTCAGTCTGGTGTTGCATAAGGCTCTGAGGATGGCGGCCACCTGGTTGAGATGGGCTTCCCAGTGGCTGCTGTAAATCACTATGTCATTGAGGTAGGCAGCAGCGGAAGCACAGTGGGGTTGTAGGACCTGGTCCATCAGCCGCTGGAAAGTGGCTGGGGTGCCGTGGAGACCAAAAGGGATCCAGGTGAATTGGTACAACATGCTTGGCGTGGCGAATGCGGTCTTCCTGTAGCTCAGCTCCACAGGAATTTGCCAGCACCCCTTTGTGAGATCCAGGGTAATGATGTACTGGGCATCACCAAGGTGGTCTAGTAGCTCATTGATCCATGGCATCAGGTACATGTCGAATTTAGAGATGGTTTTCACTCTCCAAAAATGGATGCAGAGCCTAAGGGTCCCATCAGGCATTGGGACCTGAACAATGGGGCTGGGCCAGTCACTTTGGGGCCTCTCGATTATGCTTAGTTCCAGCATGGTCTGGACCTCCTTTTCCACTACTTCGCAAGAGCAGTGTGGCAATGTCCTCGTGGTCGCTTGGACATCATCTCCCAGGTCCGCCAATATTCTATGTTGGACAAGCGTGGTCAGTCCTGGCTGCACCGTGAAGGTTTTAGGCAATGCCTTCAATAGGGTCCTGGCTTGGCTCAACTGCTCCTCAGAGTATCCCCCAGCTGTACACCGTCAGAGTTGGTTGGGCCAGGGAGCTCAGGTCCTACCTCTGGCTCTAGGAGGTACGGGGCAATTAACAGCTCCTTGCACTCCTGTCCTGCCTTTAACAAATTGACAAGGTAGATCTGTCATATTTTTTCTTTCTGTTGGATTGGGACACTCATAGGTGACCAGACAGATATGGTGAATGATTTCATAAGGCCCCCGCCAGTGTGCTAGGAGCTTTGATTTTTTCAGAGGGTAGTAGGAGCAGTACCATTTCACCGGGGTCAAAGGTCCTTCCCCAAACTCCCTTGTTATAGGTTTGCTCTTGTGCTTTCTGAACACTCTGTAGGTTGTCTTTCACCAGATTCCCTGCCCTGGTTAACAGATCCTGAAGCGGCAGGACATACTGGAGGAGGCCCTGTGAGGGAGATGCTGTTTAGCAAGGGATTTACAACAGTTCACTTGAGGTGTTTTTTTGTTTTGTTTTTTCTTTTAAAGCTGTTGCTTGTAGTCCATGGCAGGAAGCAGCAGAGAATATCAGTCTGTCTTCTTCCTGCATCTGCTCCTCCACCCAAGGTCAGACAGGCCTGCAGGGTATAGGCAAATCTCCTAGGAGGCCCCAGCCAAGTGCAGCTTTAAAACCAAAACAAATCTCCGATGTGTTCTAAATGAGAGTCTTGTCTGTGTACAACTGCTGAAGGGACAGGTCTCTCAGCTCTCCCTCCAGAGACTTCTTTACTTAATTTAACGCTAGCAGCTGCCTCCCTTTGATGATGCTGGCACCGTTGGAAAACACGGCGGGTGTGAAACCTGGCTGCTTCCAGTGGACCACTTCTGTTCCTACAGGATGGGGGAGGCTTCCTCTGGGGTTTCCCAAGTGAGACAGCAGTTTAGGAGAGGATCATACAACTCTCCTACTTCCCAACCTCAACTGTGAGGAGACGGGAGCATCCTGCCTGTCTAGCTTATATAGCCAGCATAGCAAAAGGGAGCAGAACTGGGATCAGGTAAATGTCCTACCCTTAGCCCAAGACCACAGACAGAGGTGCATAGACACTATGGCTGCCTTCAAGAAATGAAACAAGAGCAGATCAGCTCCCTAAACCATAAAGCTGGAAGGAGGCAGCAGCATAACAGCAGCTTGGCTAGGAATATGGGGTGAAATTGTTGCCTCACTGAAGTCAATGGGGAAAATCCACACTGATTTCAATAAGAGAGGATTCCACACATGGTCTCTCCCTCCCATTTTATAACCATTCAGGTTGTAATTCCCAGGTGAAGAGGTGGAACAGATGTATCAGGATAGAAAAATCAGGCTTAAAAGAAAAAGAAAGAAAGGATTGCTTTCTGTCTTTTAAGCCTTTAGAGCTCATATTTCCAAGGTTTTCTTCTCAACTAAGAAGCTAGAATCTTCCTTTTTTAAAAAAATGAAAGTTGAGATTCTCACATCATAACATGATTCAAGGAACTGGAGGATTTAGACACCCAATAACATTGCAAGAGTTGGCTATGAAAGTATGATACTATTCAAGGGCCAGTTCTAGTTAAGTAAATGAGATTACTCAAATGAGTATGGGTTTAGGAAGGATTGGACTCCAAATGCTGTACAGTTCAATGTATTAACAAAAATGTGTACTACTTTTTAAAACTGTAAAATTTTAAATTTTCTTCTAAACTTTTTAAATAAATGTGCTTAATCTTGGCCTCATATGTTATTGCAAATAAAAATCATCTACATGTGTAGTATCCAGTTTGACTAGAAAGGGTAGAATGCACCTAAGTCTATAGAGTTTTAATTAATTAGTATTGTAGCATTGATTTTAGGTCTTAAAAATGCAGAGGACTTTAAAAAAAATCCTTAGTCATGGAGACTAATTATAATAGAAAAATCTCCAGTTACATTACGAGCCTATTAGTTTAATTCATTTCAGACCCTACATTACTTTATTGCAAATTTATGTTTTAAAATAATCATCAGACCTTTGAGGGGCTTGAGCTGTTCTTAAATGGTCTCATTTTCACAAGGTAGCCTTGCTATCTAGTGAACTACTGTATGCTGTAATGCCCTCTGCTGGTAGTAAGCTGGTAAAATCTTCTTAGCTCTTAGAGGGTGGGGAAATGTGTTAAATATTGAGACATGAGAGTAAAAGCACCACTAACTTTCAGCAATATACTAAACACTGACATTATGCTATAAATCTGGAACAAAACCAGACGACTTGTTTCCAAAAAAGTGATGTGCCATAAATCGCATCCATTTTCCATAAACTCTGCAACACCTTCAAAATTCATTAACCAAAGTATTTCAGACTTATTTCCAGGGCTAAAGAGCTGGAATATTTTGGGTATTAACTGATACCATCCATTTACTTCAAGTTAACACTCTCTGTATCAACAAATCAAAACTTTACGAAAACTTTACTAGGATGATTGTATTAGACTCCAGTATTTCAGCAAGAATTGCAATGGTCATTTAAACCAAGTGGTTCAATAATTTGCTTGTATTTTCCCCATCCTACTTGTGTACAGAATTCACTTACAAACAAACGCAATTGTGTTCACCTGAAGCCACTGTTATAGTAAAACTATTGTAGAAGTGCACCATGACTAATTGTATATGATACTCCTGGTCAGTGATTAGAAACTTTCAAAAAAGTAAGAGTGATACACTATGCAATTAAACAAGCCCATACTGAAGAAACCAGATTAAATCATTGTATGATATGAATACTTTAAAAGATTATATGTTTGAAACCAAAATCAATTGTTTTTTCCCCCACCATATGATACTATATATGTTTTCATTGTGGAAAAAGAACATTTAAAGTTGTCTTGGTTTTGTTTTTAAATCCATGACAATCCTAATGAGGATTTAATTCTTTGGAAGTTATAATTCCCTTCCAACACAGCAGCCATTCTTAATGACTAGGGCTTCTTGATGCTATGATAATACAAATAATAAACTATAATTATATAATGTATTATCTGCATTACTGTGGCATTTAGTAGCCCTACTAATGGACCACGACCCCACTTTGCTAGGTGCTGTAAAAACATAGAACAAAAAAGTCAGTCCCTGCACCAAAGAGCTCTAAGTAAAAGATCAATGAGAACAGATGGATACAAACACGCTCAACTAAGTTTGGTTCAGTAACATTTCTCTAAAGTAACTTTATAATTTGAAGTATGTTTTAGTTAAAGTTGCTGTAAGTCTTCACCATGTCAAAGAAAATATCCTTTTGTCTTTTCATCAAATGAACATTTTATGTTGTACAGCTAGTGTTGAATATAAATCATTCACACTAACTTATAAATTTTTGGTGTCTTCAGATATATTTCTTGGAGATTTGGGCTGAAATTTTCAAAAGTGCTTAGCAGAACTGGATGCTCAACTCCCACTGAAAGTCAAAGGGAGTTAAGCTCCATTAGGTATTCTGTGAAAAATCCCACCCTTAAACATTTAATAAGAGTCCCTTGAAAGAGACTTTCACTCTTCCTAAATATTCCCATCAAATATGAGGTCAGATGTCAGATTAACGGAAGACATAAATGGTTTTCTCAGCTACAATATGGACATGTATTGTATGGACAAGTCCTCTTGAGACTTGCTTTGTTCAAGTACTTTTATGATGGCTTCTTACCACTTCCATGCTGGAGAAAAGAGATGCTTTATATGGCCAAAAAAATAGGGTTTAGTTCAGTGGATCAGAAATATGTATTTAAATGGGATAAGATTTTGTAAAGATGCAAACTGTTATCTAAATGCTACATATTTTTACTGTTCTGACATGGTGAAATTAAGAGCATTTCAGTTGGCAAATCTATTCTACCCTTCAGGTGACAAAATGGATTCAGATTTAAATGATGGATATATGTAGATCCATACATGCCTGGAGACATACATGTTACAAGACAAACCTTAGCACTTAAAACCATTGCATAGATTTAGGGTAATCCCTGGAGGGTTTTAATTCCTAGGATTGCCCTATCCTAAACTAGCAGTAGTCTGAGGTGACAAGTCACAGCCAGAAAACAGGTGTGTAAGACATGTATGGAACCTGCCAGTATACTGAAGTTCATCTGCTTTCTTTTCAAACTTTCTACTGATCTGCTACAGCTGATTATCAGTGCCATTAAGACTAGACCTGAAAGGGAGGGAGAATTTTAAAGGTATGTGTTAATTTCCTTTTAATTTTGCTTCCCTTTAACTGGGAACTTTACTCTTTTTTTAAAACCATGGAGAACTTGATGGAATTGTATCATCTTTGTGTGATCTCCTGTATAGAATTTCTGGAAGACATGGTCTGAGATAATCTATTGCTGAACAATCTTTGAAATGTGTCTTATCCCTAGTCTTCCCCTCTAAAACCTAAAATGTACCATATATAATGTTAATCCCTTTATATATTAAAGATACAATCAAAATAACAGAATTACTAAGGAGGCTATTATGTTTCTGGAACAAGGCAATTTCAACTACCATCAAACTCTTCAATTACCCCCTGAATGAGAGTAGTTATTATTTGACGGTATGGAAGTAGAGAAAGAACTGACAGGGATTTGAAGAGCATTTCAAATCCATGCAGTCTCCTTATGTCAGCAAGAGTCAGGCTAGCTGTAACCCTAATAACGCGAGATTTGTAGAAGCGAGGATTGTGAGAGGCGAGTGGGAAAGAATTGTGTGAAAAGTTGTTGCGACCTTGTGTTAGATAAGTATGGAATTGCTTTCAAATCCCTGTCAGTTCTTTTCTTCTTTGAAAAGTTGAAAACTGGAAACAGGCAGATCTGCACTGGGAGACCCACGTTACAGACTGGAGAGGATTTAGATTGATTCCCAATGCCAATGTGCAGACAACTGTGGATCTCTGACAGTAGGATTTAGCTTGAGATGCAGACATACATATGCCATTCTTTGTCATATACTTCCATTCTTGCTACGTCCCTCTACTGCAGAGGGCGATACTCCAGTTCTTAATTAACTTAATTGGTCCACAGTGAACTTAAATTGTTCAAGAGGTAAAGATGGATGTCATTTTTCATTAAGAAGACAAGCTTGATATTTTTCTTAAGACATACTATAGCAATCTTCATTGATTCTCACAGTTTAAGATGTAATAAAAGAGCAGCAGATTAAAAGGTTAACTACTTAAATGGACACAACTGTTTAATGCTGTATTAAGAGATAGGTAAACAATAACAATTACAAATTAATTCTACTCTGCGGCTTGTATTAATAATGCTAGAATTAAAAATGGAAAAAAGCCCTTTAAGTTATGTTTACTCATTTTTCAAAACATTCACAGTCTCAAAACATCAGTGGTATAAATATCACATGAAGACAAAAGAGCATCAGTTTAACTCCATGAAGTCCTAGAGGCAGACTTTCATAACAATAATGATCAGGCTATCACATCTTGGAAGTACTACGGAGTAGTTTTTACACTAGGTATATCTACCTATGTAAAAAACAGGCAAATATAGCTAGCTGTCAACATAGCTATAGATACGCATACACAAAACCCCTATAGACAAGTTTACTGCAATGTTTTACTTGGATCTCTGATTTGAAATCCGATATCAACTTTTTAAGCTAGTGTTTGTAGAACAATTATTTTATTTTCTTGTGGTGGTATGTCACATTTGTCTCATTACATTAATGACTCAAAGAGCAAGTTGTTATCCAGGCAATTAATTTATAATCAATACTTACAAATATTAATTGTATGTGTATATATATAATTAATTTCTTTGAAGCTGTATATGTACAGTCAACTTATATCTTGTAAAAGGCATATTTGTTCTATAGATAAATGTGAGGTCAGATACAAAACCACTCACATTTTGGATAGAATAGTTCATACCCCCGAGATGGGAAGTAGTTTATACTTCAGCACATGTTTAGTTTACTGTATTTAAACTACTACAAAAATAGACTAAGCTGATGGTCTTGCTTTGAAAAGTTATGGGCATTTTCATGTCTTTCAACATAGTAATGTCTTCAGTTGATTACAAGTAAGATTGGAAAACAAATCCTTTAATGAAATATCTGCCACAAAATATTGAATACAATCACACATTGCTCAGCAAGGATGCTGATGAAGTGAAACAAATGCAACACATCAAATGTTTCCATGAAAAACATAATTAACGGTTTTCTGGTATGCACCTTAATGGGATACAAAGAATAAATCACATTAAAATAAAGGTAAGACATAACAACCCAATTTCATGTGGAACTCCAACTCCTGAAAGGTTTGACGGGCATTTACAATTTACTGTTCTCATTTACAGAAATGATTTGCAGATCTAAATGAATATTTTCTCTCTCCTTTTTTTCTTTGGGTCAAACTAGACACCTGTTTATTAAAACAATTCACTGCAAAGCCAAAGAGGTAATTTCAGAATAAAACCTCCATCATTGCTAAGAGTAACCCAAACAGGGTGCCGAGTTGGACTGTTCAAAGTATGAAGTGACATCAGGTAATGTTTGGTTCCTTTAAGATTCTATATTCTTTGAGCTAAAACATTCTAAAGAATAAGGTCTAAAGAAAAACCTTTTCTTGGAATGTAGTACATTAACAGTTGTTTATATTTCTACATCATTATGTTTGATTTATGCTGTCAAGCTGTGTTGATAAACTTTATGCATAGAAATGTGTATACTAACCAATCTACTGCCAAAATACCAAAGAAAGAACTCCTCTGTCAGTAGCTTATGAATTCATAAGTTAAATCAAAATAATATTCCTAGGGTAAAGCTCATTTTTCGTCTTCCCTTATTTTAGAGCAACAGATGGTTTCTCTCAAATTCCTAATTTTCAGCAAGGGGGAATATTTTAATATATGACTTAGAAAAAGAATAAATTAAAAACAGCATTGGATATGTTGATGTGGTATCACCTCACTAGATGATGCTTAGGAACAGTTGTTGCTTCTCTAAAATTAAAATACACTTCATACCTAAAACTAGTATCCATTAAAAATATTAGAGTATATGCTGTTCCGATTGAAATCAGTGGAAAAAGTCCTATTAATTTCAATGAAAGAAGGGTTCCTTGACAGAACAAGGAGTAATGGTCTCAAGTTGCAGCCAGGGGCGGCTCCAGACCCCAGCACGCCAAGCGCGTGCTTGGGGCAGCATGCCGCGGGGGGCGCTCTGCCAGTCGCCGGGAGGGCGGCAGGCAGCTCCGGTGGACCTTCCGCAGGCGTCCCTGCAGAGGTTCCGCTGGTCCCGCAGCTCCGGTGGACCTCCCGCAGGCGTGCCTGCGGAGGGTCCGCTGGTCCCGTGCGGCTTCAGTGGAGCCGCGGGACCAGCGGACCCTCCGCAGGCAAGCCTGCGGGAGGTCCACCGGAGCCGCAGGACCAGCGACCAGCAGAGCGCCCCCCATAGCATGCTTCCCTGCTTGGGGCGGCGAAATGTCTAGAGCCACCCCTGGTTGCAGCAGGGGAGGTTTAGGTTGAGTATTAGGAAAAACTTTTTCACTAGGAGGGTGGTGAAGCACTGGAATGGGTTACCTAGGGAGGTGGTGGAATCTCCTTCCTTAGAGGTTTTTAAGGTCAGGCTTGACAAAGCCTTGGCTGGGGTGATTTAGTTGGGGATTGGTTCTGCTTTGAGCAGGGGGTTGGACTAGATGACCTCCTGAGGTCCTTTCCAACCCTGATATTCTATGATTCTAAAAATCAGTGTTTTTTATTCCCCCAAAATCATAAAGCTAAGAGAAAAGTCGGTATAGTATATCCTACACTATTCTGATAACCTAGAAAGCGGGGGAAGTAAATAGGTATTAAAAATAAAAGCTGCTGTCACCAGGGAGAGCTTTTATTTTCTGCACAATCAAATAGAATGGCTTTGCTAATAGCATAGCAGATAACTGGGCCAATGCATAAAATGTAAAGCAAGTAAAATCCATAAAAGGCTTGAGTGTACTATTTTGAGATTACAAGCAGATTTTATAGGTAAAATCTCAGTGCTAAATGAGCATCAGGTCTCAATCACAGTTCTAGTTTTGAGGGGTTACTATGTGCACTCAAAATATTTAGTGTCACCTTTGTTACTCTATATAATGTACACATCTGTTTCTGCAAGTGGGGACACAGAGCCAAGATGAGAACTTATTCTGTTATAATTGGCTTTCCTTATATAGAATATTAGTGTATGCCACGGTTGGAAGTTTTCCAAGAATATTTTCTTAAGAAGCCAGTTTTCTAAACCTGACATATGCAAAGTATGGTCTATAGGCCACTAGTAGTCCACAGAGCTCTTGTTGGTCACATGGTGCACTTCTGCTTCCTCTTTACAGTGATTTCTACAGCCACCCAGCCTCTTTATAGGCCAAATCCTCCAGTCTTTACTCATGCACAGCTCCCACTGAAATCGGAGACTGCAGAATATGGCCCATGTTACTAGAGCCAGGATACAAGGAGGTACAGCTGTTGAAGCAGCTTCCATTGGGGGCCATGCAAGCATAAGAGGAGTAAGGTAAGAAAGCAGGGGCAGCTTTAGCTGTGGTCCATGGGTGCAATTGCACCCACAGAAATCAGGGAAGGTCAAACCTGAATGATGCTCTGACACGGCACACAATGCCACTCACACAAATTCAGCCATCACACCTGCCTGGTCTGTCAGGCAGGTGTGATGTCAGACCAAATTTCAATGAGTGGTGTTGCGACGCCATGTGCCAGCTCACAGCGCCACTCAGGTTTGGCTCAGCTAACCTCAGTCATGACAGAGGGAGGGATGGGTCAAATTTGAATGAATGGTGTTTCAACCTGGTGCATGGGATCACAGTGATGCTCAGATTTGGTGCCTATCGTCAATAGTGTTGGGAGCAACTCGACCACCCAGGCAGGGCCCAGATATTATTGTTGCCGTCACTGTCATCATGTCAGATCTGAGGCGACATGCCAGGCCAAGAGCCCAGAGTGGGATTACATGTACTGCTTCCACTGGCAGTAGGGCCTGAACGCAAAGGGAGGCAGGATCAGGAGCAGCCTCACACGGGACAGAATCATCCACAGGGAGGCCAATGACCCCACAGATCTGGGCCTTCTTTGACCTCCCCATCTCCACAACCATTGAATTGGGAGGCGACATCCACCTACTAAGAAAGTGTGGCTTCCAGTGAGACCAAAATAATCCACAGACCAAGACAACAGCTGCCTCAACAAGCTACTTTCCTGAAGACTGAGACAAGGGAAAGCAGTGGTATGCAACAGAATGAGAGCTACACAGGAGAGTGTGTATCTGAAGTAGCGCATCTACGCGATACAGGATATCGGCTACAAGCATTCACCTTTCTGTGGAGCTCAGATGACCTGAACAGTACAGGAAGCCTACAGGGCAAGCAGAAATTAATATGACTTCAATGTCAAGTAGAGTTGATCAAAAATGGAATTTCCATCCTGCGGGAAATTCTGATGTTTCAACTTTGTTTTTTGGCATGATTTGAATAAAAAGTCAAAATATCAAAAATTCAGAAAAAATGAAAAAATTCAAATTGGGAATGTCAAAAAGTTTGGCTTTAGAAATAAAATGTTTCATCTACAGATTGTTTGACATTAATCTGTGTCCATTGACCTCCCATGGTGCCTCATGGGAGTTGTAGTTTGGGTGTCTCATGGGTCCATTGTCTCATATTAGCCAGGCTCTCAAGCAGAATATTGTCTCTCAGGATGCACTAAAGCAGCTCAACTAGAGGGGTGATCACAGATTTGTGTCAGATTGACCCCATATAAAAGATTTAGATTGGGGGCAAAGTGAACAGAGACATTTTTTTTCTCCTGCTGCTAATAGCTCACCTTAACCGATCACTCGCATTATAGTGAGTATGGCAACCCCCATTTTTTCATGTTCTCTGTGTGTGTATATATAATATCTTCCTACTGTATTTGCCATTGCATGCATCCAAGAAGTGGGTTTTAGCCTACGAAAGCTTATGTTCAAATAAATGTATTAGTTTCTAAGGTGCCACAAGTACTCCTCGTTCTTTTTGCTGATACAGACTAACACAGCTACCACTCTGAAACATGAGACATTTCTGTTAGGAAAAATCAAATAATTTTGGCAAAACTGGCATTTTCACAAGGAAAATGTTGACTTTCTGGAAACCATATTTTCTGTCAAAACACGGGAGCAAGTTCCCAACTAGCTCTATTATTAACAGTATTTGTACAAATTCACTAAAAACTGAAGCTACTACAAGAATGACAGGGAGTTATTACTATGAACTTCCTTTCACAATGCTGTTCATTACCTCCATAAACCAAAACTGGGCCTTCTCCCTGAGCTTCAAATCTGAAAAAATGGGTGCATGAACAATTTTTTTTCTCAATATACAACTTTGATGTTAGAATGTTACATAAAATGTATTTATCACTGTTCTGTGCGATGCATGAAAGAAGAAATGGAAAGCTGATTTTTTTTCAGTATATAAGGTCTCTTGCTATACTGAGTTCACAGTCAAGTAGATAAGGAGCTATAGATCACAAAACCATATTCTACATTACCAGTAGTGATGAGACAACCTCAGGGATTTTGAGAGTTTTCAAACCTGTTAAACTATAATTTGAGTATAAAAAACTAATTAGAATCCTTGATCCTTTCTTTCACTTAAATATCAACACATATATTTTATTCCCAGGATGAATCCATTTATCATTATTAAAACAAATCCATGTTTTTCTACTATATGGAACCCAGTGCTATGTTCTAGAATTGGAATGGAACATATCATCACCAGCATCCAGATTGGCACAAATGGTAAATATACAATGTTTTATTTTTCACTGAATTTTTTCTTTCCCCTTCCTCACTTTAATCTCAAATTCCTCTGCAGGTTTGCACTCTGCCCAGTCTGTTCCCTTTTACGGCTGACTTTTTCCAATGACTCTATTTTATACTGCAAAATGGAGCTGAGCTTTATTGATATCAGGGCATAACCATCTGGTAATCAGGTCCCCTGACTCCGTTGAATTTATTCAGTAGAAAGGACCAAAGATTGTGTTTGAAAGTTCAACTCAAAGTCAAATAAAACTGAGTTCACATTCTGCTTATTGGACACTGTGACTAAAACAGTAGGGAGGAAGAAATCCAGTAGAAAAACTAGGATGTAAAATAGAGGAGAATGTTGAAAATGAAAAACAAACAAAAATATTTCTAATTTAAAAAAAAAAAGACTACATGAATGCAGATATGTGTGAAACTTCAGAATGACTCTGAGCTACAGTGAAAAAGATGGCAAATGTTGTCCACAGTGCAGATTTGATCTGTGCTGAGGAACAACTGTTGTAACCAGATCTCCTGCCACAGCTAAATTTGTAAAATACAAAAGGTTAGAAGTTAGGCAAAATGAGTTTGCCCAACCTTAGTTTCTAGGGTTAACAAGCCCTACAGCTTTATTTTCCAAAACCTTAATTAAAAGCAGGAAAAAATAATTTAGACGCTGATGTTCAGAAGTGGCTCCTCTCCTTTTCTGTGCTCAGAAGTAACGGGGAGCAAAAATAACTGCAGATACAATTGATAGCCTAATCAGACAGTCACAATCAGGTAGTTGGGCATTTAAGTGCTATAAAATGCTCCCACAATTATTTGTGCTACAATGAATTTGCAAACAGAAAATCAAATGTGAAGTTGGGATGATTCTAATAACCATGGCCTTAATGTTTTATTCATCATTAAACCAAGGAACAAAAATCTTAGATTCAGCTAGAAGGTATCCCCTGATTATTCTTGGATGCACTGTAACATATATTTAGAAGTCACATGAGAGAAGGTCTTTATCATTGATATCCTGTGGCTTTTGTTTTTGCTACATGCATGACTTATATAAATGGGTTGCTATCACTGTAGAATGGTGTAGCATGCAGCATACTGCAAGTAGTCTCTGAACTGTTCAGTAACAGCCTATTTCAAAGCCAGGAATTACAGTTTCTCTGAATGTGAATAATAGTTCTTTTCTGCTTGGCGGGGAGCAAGGGATTTGGACTCCAAGCCTATTACTCACAAATAGATTTGGTCAGGAACTGAAATTTATGTTCTGTGGAAAATTCTGATATTTAAAAATAAAATTGCTTGATTGGGAACAAAAAGCCAATTTTAAAATAAAAATGTTAAATGAAAAGTCCCTAAAATTAGATTCAGGACCATTGAGACATTTCATTTTGATAGAGGCTTCAATTAATTTTTGTAGCTTTTATATTATATTAAAACATTAAATATTACAACTAATATTTTATTATATAAAAGTCAAATGACACTACTGAAATGAAAATTTCATATTTTTTACCATATAAAACTTTAATTGTAATGGATCTATTCCTATGAAACATTTTGATCTTCAGAAAACTGCATTTTTTGATGGAGAATTATGCCATCAAAATGTTTTGACCTGCACTGCCCACAATTAATTTCTTTGACACTGATAAAATATTGCCCCTCGCCCTTCGGCCAAAGTATAAATGAGCAAAAGAAATATCTGGCTAACTGGGAATATACCATCATGGATAGTGGTAGATAACTTATCCATCAGTTTCACCAAAACCTCCTGGTGGCTTTCAGTCAAGTGGGCTTTCTGAGTTTGAGATAAGTGGTAAAAGTTCCTTTTGCCTTACCTCTGCCTCTTTCCTTGTTCATTAAATTTATCTGAAAGGTCATATAAAGGTCTTAACAATACAAGAAAAGTCCTGAATGAGTAAACAATAGTATCTTGGGAAACCCATTAGCTTTTGTATCCCTTAGACAATTTCTGGTCTTTTACACTTCATATTCTGAATGGTTGCTAGCTCACCACTTTTGATTTCATATTAATCTTCGTAGATATCAGATTTCTCTCTTGGAAAGAGGTTAAAGATAATAATTTATGTGTTTTAATTTCTCGCAAACATTTAAAAACGTTCTTTATCTCTTCCGCATGCTGACTGCCTTGTTATGCACCAAGATGCTATCTAAAAAAGGGATGCATATATTTTCTATTCAGTGCTTGGAAGCTGCTGGTGCATTTATCAACCCAAAGGGAATGCAAGTTCATGGAGCATCTTCTAGATGTTACAGATGTGATCAGCTTCTGGCCATCCTCACTCATTAGAAATTTTGAATAAAGTTAAACCGTTAATTTCCCCTTAAACCAATTCTTACATTCTGGACAGTTGGTTTCTATCTAATATAATTTTACAGTTCATTCCTTCATAAGTAACATACAGTCTCAATCATACAACCTTTTTTCCATACATATATTAAAGAATACAGAGAACATGACAATGTTAGTCATTCTTTCAATAAAAATTTTCCAGTGTAGCTTTTGATCTCCTAGAGGAGTCAAGGAATGATGCCATAGGCCCAGTGAATAGGGGTGATATTAATAGACCTGGTATACTTGTTTGGAAGTATACCTCTCCATTTTAACCCTTTTCGGCGGGGGGGGGGAAACAGTTTATCATTGTTTTAAACATGCTTCTTCAAAATAAAGCACTGGATTCTTCCTCAGTTGCGCACATACACCTTAACAGACTAGTAATTTATACATACTTCTAAGCAAGATTTAAAGTGATGAGGAGGGGGAAGTACAAGCCTCTCCTCTGCTAAAAGCAGAGGGAGAGTTCCCCCTTTTCTCTGGCTGGTGTGGGGACTGATATTTGTACAATACCTAACACAATGGAGCACTGATCTTGGATAGTCCCTAGGCACTACCATAATAAACATGATTAATAACATTGAAAACTACTCCTCTTGTCTTCATCTATTTTAACTACTGCCCCTAATCCATGCCATACCCTTGGGATGTGATGCACAGGCTGATGTTTTAGCAGCCCTTATCTCTTTGCAGTCAGAGCTATGCGGAAATTTTGCCCAGACTGCATTCCATCTTTGAGGATGAGATTTCAGTTATCTGTTGTGTATATTTTCAGTTGTTACTTTTTTTTACAATCTTTCTATTTCTTCTTTGAAACAATTTCTACATATTTCATTACTTTCTGTAATTATTAAGCATACAAGATATTGATATCACAGAAAAGTTAGATTGGATCTCATAAGAAAACAGATGCTTAAGAATTTTGTTCTTTTATGTTAAGAAATATATTTTGAGTCTGATAATTATAAATGGAATGTTAATTGATGTGCTGTTAAGATAAATTATTTATAATTGTGTTTGAAGATATGTTAATGAGTTTCTGAAACATTTTGGAAACTATAACAAAAACAATAGCTATAGTGCACCTGGACAACTTTCATCATTTCTCAACATACCACCACCTGCAGTGCCACAGCAACTAAATATAATGGAATCTATGTATTTTGTATTAAACTGTGGAAACTAAGCCCCCATTCTGAAGTTATTTGGCACAGGTGGGCTCTTGTCCCTGCGCTTAACCTACTTGCTTTCTTAGGTCCAGTTGGCAGAAATTGCAGGATTAGGATCTGTCATGTTAAAACATGTGTTTCATTATGCTAGGGGATTTCAGCATTAGTACAGGCACAGAAGATCAAAAGTTGCTGGGTCAAATGGCAATTAGGAAATATTAAAATTTAGATGTAAACATTTTGTTTCCCCTTCATGAACCCAACGTTCCCTTCATTAAACCTAGGGAAATTCAGGAGAAATATGTGGTTCTGTAGTCTGAGCAAAGAATCCTGTGGCACCTTATGAATAACAGATTGTTTGCAGCATTGCAGCTTGGGTGGAATTTCTTCTGGATGCAAGCACCTGGACCTGCTGCTGAGAGAAGAATTCACACACGAAAGCTCTCATGCTAAAAAATCTGTGTTTCTATATAAGGCCCCACAATTCTTTGCTGCTTCAGGAGAAATAGAAAACCAGTATGCTCAACTGCAGTTCTGCTAAGTCTCAATACTGACTCCTCTGGCTAGCAAACTTTAATTTCTGCCTCAAGATAGGATGCCAGTCAATCAGAGTAAATGAGAATATTCTAAAAAACTGTATAGTAAGCATTGGTAATTTAAAAAGAATTTTCAGGAAAGAGCAAATCAATCACTATATTTTAATTCAGTATAAAAACTACAGTAGGCATCTCCCATGCAGACAGTGCTCTCTCCCCCCGTCAACAAATATTATTGGCAAGGAGATCTTGGAGGAAACAAATTGTGCCTCAGTTGATGTTTCAAGGTATGCCATCTGCAAAAAACATAAACCGAACCAGGTGTCTAAAGGTTTCCCATGAAGCACAACTCCTCCCAGGAAAAGAAATCACTCAGGCAAAGAGATGCTGAAGCAGACAACTAGGATGAAATACACTGGCGGGACAGGCCTATGGAGAGGCTGGTGAAATGTGACAAGGCTGCACTAATGAGAAGTGAAGAACATTAGACTAGCTATAACAAGTGAGAAAATCTTAGTAGCATTGGACTAACACTGAGAAACCTAATAACATCAGGAAGCTTAAACAAGACTTCCCATCAAGACTGGATGCCATCAAGCTAAATAATTGGTCCTCTCAATAGAAGCTCATGAGGGTTTTTAAGAACTGGGAAGTGGATGCAGAGAATCTTTAGCAACAGCTTGGTCTGAGTTCTCATTCCAGTTTTATGACAGAAATGTTAGCTACTGCTCATCAGAAATCTGCACCATCGGGCATGCGACTGAAAAATGCATTACAGCTCTTAGCAGCCAACACTATTCCTCCTGAACTCAATAGTTAAGGCCCTATTATGGGAGGTGCTGAGCAAGTCTGCTCTCATTTATTTTAATGGGAGTTGTGTGTTTACCACCTCACAAAGACTGGGCCTCTAACAAGAGAAGTACCAACATCACCTCCTCTCTTTATTGTCATACTTTCTTTTATGCTGCCCATCTTGTAAAAAAATCCCAGTGTCAATCCATCACTCTTCTCCTCAATGAAATTGCTTCTAAAGACTCACAAATTCCACATTAGCCGATCCTCCACCTCATTATAAAAGAGAGAGTGAAAGATAGGGGGAGAAGAGTGGAAGCAAAGAAAAATCATTTGTTGTAAATTACCAGCAACTCTTGGTCACCAGGTGCATCTTTGTCATTTAGACTATAAATTCCTTGGGGGTAAGGACTGGCTTAACAAATGACTTGTAGTATGCTTATCACACCATCATGCATGTGTCCCAGCACAGTGACACATCTCAAACAGATGTTTTTCAGCTCCAGAATGTGAGTTATGTTACATGATATTAATTTTGGTTGAATGTATGGCATTGTAGCGGGGTGGCTACTCGCTCCTGCCCTTTGGGGCTTTAAAACAGCCCTGGGAAGGGGCTTTAGGCTGGGCTGGTTGGGGAAGTGGCTGCGGCTGGGGAGGCCAGAAGGGAGGCAGTCTCTCTCTGGCTGTAGAGAGAGATGGGCCTGGCTGCAGGGAACTGAGATAGAGTACCTGAGTGAAGCAAGGCTGGGGAAAGGCTGAGGAGCTGGCGAGCTCCAGCCTGGAAAGCCCCAGGCTGCGGCCTAGCAGAGGGCTAACAGGTACTGGGGATTGCAGGGGGCAGCCCAGGGGTAGGCCAAGGCAGCAGGTCCAAACCCTCCTTGCCAATGATGAACAGGCTGATACTGCAGTCTGCCCCAGGACGTGGGGCTAGACAATGACTGGCAGTGGCCAATACTGAGGCAAAGTGGGGATAGTGAGGTGGGGGGTTCCCCTGGGAGGGGGAGACCCAGTTAAAGGGGCACCGGGGTCCTGGGAGGGACATGGGGGCCAGGAGAAGACAGGTGGATCACCGGCCTGCAGAGGGCGCTCTGAACTCTGGACTGAGCTAATTCCCAAGGACGACCAGTAAGAGGCGCCGCAGGGGAGAGTCCAACCCGTTACAGGCATATAGTAGGTATCATGCAATAGAAGAACAAAAATTAACAAACAAAAAGCAAACAAATAAAAAGAAAAACCACCAAAGTATGGCTGCATTATTGTCACCTCATTGACATGCATACAATGTAAAAAGCTAGAATTATTGAAGAAACCCTTTCTCTCTTGTATGGATAACTAACTGCCTTTTCTGTTGTTTGCTCAGACATAGTCTTCAAAACAGTAAAAAGAGTCTGTAGCCTTCAGTCTGCAATTTGAAAAGATGGTGCAAAATTAATATATACATCTCTACCTCAATATAATGCTGTCCTTGGGAGCCAAAAAATCTTATCACGTTATAGGTAAAACCGTGTTATATTGAACTTGCTTTGATCCACTGGAGTGCGCAGCCCTGCCCCCCCGGAGCAATGCTTTACCAAATTATATCCAAATTCATGTTATACCGGGTGGCGTTATATCGAGGTAACGGTGTATTACTTACATACACACACACACACACACACACTTGAGTTTCTTCATGCTGATAGATGCTGGTTGTCTCTGAAATTTCATGGTATTGGTCAGATGGCATGAAATTTGTGTGAGCAAGATTATCCTTCTTCCAAATTGCAAAACAACTTTGAATAGGAGCGATAACTTGCAAGAAATGTCTTAAATCCATATAAAGTTCTGAGTGCCAATATTTTTAGTGAGATCAGAACATTCACAGAATACATGTTTGGATATGCAGATGTATCCATCTCTGAGTCGCTGCCTGTGAACGTCACCTTTTCACTTGAAGCTTTCATTCCAGCTAATACAGAATGAAATCCCAGATATGTGACTTTTTGGCCTAGCTGTTTTACAGAGCCAGCAAAACTCCCTATCCATGGCAAGGAAACACCTGTAAGATCATCATTTTTTCATTGCATCCAAGGTAAATTCTAATATCTGTCCCCATTTCACAGAAGATATATCATCTGGACAGAAACACCAAGTCAGATTTACACCAGTGAACTTTCTCTGTCATTTTGGTAAACTAATGTTTAAAGCCCTATGCTTGTATTTCAAAATTGTAATAGTAATACTTTGAACTTACATAATGCTTTTCAACTATTAACTAATCCACCTTTACAACATCCCAATGACGCAGGTAAATTTTACAAAAAGGGAGACTGTAGCGGATATTTAATCGTTTACCAAGCTAAAGAGGGAGTCAGTTTCAGAACTGGGATTACAACTAAAGAGTTCCTACCTTTCACTCATATGATCTAATCAGATCTCTTTCTTAACACCATTATATACAACAATATATTGCAATTTTCATACCCACCATTTTTGTGTATAAATAACTATTTTCCAGAAGTGTCTTTTTTTAAAATACACATTCTTCAATACCTTGTTTCTGCCTACTAACAAAACAAATGATGTTCTCATTCAGGGCTATGTGGTGACAGAGTGTAATGCTTAAAATGCAAGGAACCAGGTGTAAAAGAGACAATATTTGCCCTTTGGACCAGTGAAATCTAGGATAACTGCAAAGTAATACTCAGCTACTTATGAGCCTCTGGGAAAACAAGTGTAATGTTTCCATTGTAGCAATCATATTGACACTCATCTAATTACAAATATGTAACATTGGGAACAGAGCTCATTGCCCAAAACAAATGCCTCTTCTTAGCTAGCTAAAAGAGCATCTTCACTAGACAGTAAAGGGAACTGGCATGTGTAATTGACTATGCCCACTCTCTGTGGGATAGAATCAGCACTTAAGAGGGTTTAACTATATCATCCTATAGTGGATTGCTCTAGAAAGAGCACACATACATATCTTATTAGTACTGGTAGCAAATACTGATCTCTTTTCAACTCAGGTGGTAAAGACCTGTGGGAGAATTTTGAAGTGGAATATTGTATATTTTTTTCCCTATCCCACATATATGCAGTCAGATATTAGCGAGTTAATACTTGTATAGTAATTTTAAGATGAAAAGTGCGATGGAATTGCTAAGTATTACTGCAAGGCCACAGATTGATTCATATGCAAATGAGAAGTTTTGGCATCTTCCATTGAATGGTGGGCAATGCTATATGTACAAGGCAAAGTAAATCTAGTATAAATGTCTTATTTTGTAGCAGTCTTGGTGGAGGATACTTTCTCAGCTGTAGGGTCAGTGTAGTGAATGCAGCCATAATGAGAGAGGCTTATATGGATGAGATAACAGAGTAAGAAGACCAGTCTATAATGCAGACTGTCCACTCAGATTATTTTCTCTACTTATTGCTTAGGGAAGATGAGGTCCAACAGAATACACTTTTGCCAAGGTGAATGGGGTAAGACAAAGACCGTGCTCAATTAACCAAGGTGTAATACCAGGTACAATGTAATACCAGCCCTCACTGTGCATTGCAGAAAATATCTAATTTTCACTGTCTCTCTCCTGTAATTGGTTGAAATATTATTTTAAAGTCTTTTTTATTTTTTTTAAGTGAAAGACGACATCATTCTGAGGAAATTTATGCAATTTAAGCAAGGCCCATACAAAGCAATTAGTTTCAAGATCAGAGGTGACTTTTTTTTCCCCCTTAACTAATGCTAGTTTAAGCTTTTATTCATGAGCCTACAAAGGAACATGCACAAAAAAAGAGGGATGTCAACAGACAGGACCAAGACATTTTTTCCTAACATATTTATAGATAAATAACCTTCTGGAGAGCAAACACTTTTATATAGAAACCACAGTTTGCTTAAAACTGAGCAATAGGCAAGAGTATATGCAGGTTTTACAGTCTAAAAATTTGTAAAGGCAGGGAACATAATGGTTGGATGCCTGGGAAGTTTTAGGTTAATTCATTCAAAACATATTAAGTAAGAATACATTTGGTGGTTTTCCTTCTGTCCACAATACCACCACCTGCCTTAAAATGACTACTGTGAGTTAGTCCTCCCCCAAAGCATACAGCCAGTTCGTGCTCTCCAGTGTATTACATATTCTCAGTGGTAATGTACTATTTTTCCTCCAAATACCACAGCATCTGGGAACTTGGGGATCTGCGGCAAACTGGAGGGAGGCAAGGAATAGTGACTTTACACTGCATTTTCCTGTCAGCAGAACCACCAGCAGTATCAACACCTACTCCATACACTCTATTGGCAGCGTGGCTCCTTTACAAGCAGTGATGCCTAATATGAGGGATGCCATAAAAGAGCAATGCGGCCCCTCTGCAAGGAGGGAGCTTCGATTTCTTATTATTTCCCAGGATAACATGGTTTCAGGCCATGCTGAGCACTTTACAAAAATTATTTTAAGCCTCACAACAGCCCTGCTGGGTAGCTAAGGATTATTATCTTATAGAAAAACAGGTTGGGAGAGGTGAAATAACTTATCTGGGGCAAACCTGGAACTCAGAGCTATAAGACACCCAGCTCTATGCACTAGACAAATCCTTCATCAGCAACCATCAGCTTCAGTATCTCCCAAAGCAATCCATTTATCAAATGTAATGTACAAAATCATTCCTAAAGTACTAGGATCTCCCAAATCTCTCCTCCCTCACCCATGTGAATGACTGTGGAGATCACAGTAGTTCACAGAAATTTATTTTACATGTAAGCACTAATGTGTCTACTTTCCCCTCGCTGCTCCAAACACAATTCACACAATTTTTTGGGGGTTTGGCTTGGTGCACAAAAGGCACTGAGAATGAAACACTAAGCCCATCTGAAGCATTCTTCCCAATCTTGGCTACTTCGAGGGTCTTTCCCTCAGAACTACTCACCTCACATTCTATGCCCTCTCTGGATTCTGATCCCAACAGAGCCCATCTAAATTAATGGGAGTATGAGAATTTAAGGCCACAAAGGACTACCATATCATCTAGTGTGACCTCCCACCCAGCACCCACACACTAAATCCAACAACCAAAATTAAGCCAAAATATTACAGGCCACAGGAGGCTAAACCAATTTGGTCCATAGGCAGAACATAGGAGAGACCGAGGTACACCAATGCCTGAGGCCCCTGCAATAGCAGGGACCTGATTAAGTGAGATATACCCAAATAATCCTGGCAAGTGACCTGAACAGTTGGCTGCAAAGGAAAGCAAGCCTCCTCGCCAAGTCATTGTCAATATGGCCTGGGGGAAAATTCCTCCCTGACCCCACACATAGGAATCAGTTAAACTCAGAGCTTGTGAGCTAGAACCAGCCAGCTAAGCGTATGAGAGAGAGAATACTTGGTGACACCTCAGAGCACTGGCTTGCCTCTGTCCAGTATCCCATCTCCAGCTGTGGTCATGTCTGATGCTTCAGAGCAAGAAAAAAAAATACCCAGAATACACTGGGGAGGAAGGAGGAATCCTGACTGAAGCCTGAGCATAGGGTACTTAAAACATAAACTAGAAGAAACCCCCGGGGCTGTCAATCCCTGCCCCTCACCAATACAAACAAACCCATCATGCAATTTGACTCATAAATTTGTCCAACTCTCTCTTAAAACTAATTAAGTTGTTTGCCCCCCACAACTCCTGTTGGGAGGCTGTTCCAGAAAAAAATGGTTACTAACCTCTCATAACTGTTGTCCTTTGAGATGTGTTGCTCATGGAATCTCTGGAATTGCAGATCTTTTCACCGGTATAAGGGGTGCTGCCAGCCCCGAACACTCTTAGTTCCTTCTTGCCAGTAACTCTAACAGGGGGGTAGGAGGGTCGGTCATGGAATGGACATGAGCAACACATCTCAAAGAACAACAGTTCTGAAAGGTTAGTAACTGTTTATTCTTCTTTGAGTGCTTGCTACAAGCAGTACCCCTGGAAATGGGCTCGGAGTCCATGGATGTGCTGACTGCAACAGTGCTCTCCCGAAACTGTCACAGTCATGGGCCTGTTGGGTGATGGCATAGTGGGACATGAAGGTATGAACCGACAACCAGGTTGTGGCTCTGTAGATGTCCTGGATTGGTACCTGTGCAAGGAATGCTTCTGACAAAGCCTGGGCTCTTCTGGAATGTGTGGTCACAATGGCCAGAGGTGGAAGGTTTGCCTGCTCGTAGCAAGCTCAGATAAAAGCAGTTATCCAGGACGAGATTCTTTGGGTCGACATGGGTACCCTCTCATCCTTTCCACTATTGCTACAAAGAGCAGTGTGGACTTGCAGAAGGTTTTAATTCTCTCAATATAAAAGGCGAGGGTGTATGACGCCGATGTTCCTCAGAGGTTTTATGAGGCTTTGGGAAGACGGCAGTAGAAAGATGGCCTGGTTGTTGTGGAATTGTGGCACAATCTTTAGTAGGAAGGCTGGATGGGGGGGCGCAGTTGGTACTGAAGTCTGGTGGCGCATAGGCTAGGTACCAATGATGTGCCCTGGGTGGAGCAAAAGATTCTCCTTCAGACTCTGAAGAGGAGTCTTTTGGAGAACATGGTGGAACTGTACCCATTTCTGCCTCCACGCAGTCTGGTGATGAGTCAGTGACTGCGATGCCAGGATCATGGTAGACTTACACCTAGAGGGAGGTGGGGGTGCCAGTGCTGGGAAGGAGCCCGACGCTCCCTGTTCTCTTCTGCTTCCAGTTGCCTTGGCTGGTGGGTGCCCCCTTGCAGTAGTCAGGAACAGGAGAGAGAAGAGGTCCTTCACTGCTTGGAAAGCCTCTGGTATCGAAAGGACTGTCAGACCGCTGGCACTGTGGCAGCTTTTGGCAGTTGGCGGAGGGTTCTGCACTGGACTCAACACCCTAGGCAACGGTGCCATCTCTGGCTCAGGGAGGAAAAGTGGCCCAACACAGGTCTCACTGTAATGGCATCTCCCTGCTTGTCCTTTCTCTGCACTGGTGAGTACCCTCTCTTAGTGCACTGCTTCCTGTGCTTCTTCCTCAGCACTGGAGATTGAGAATGGTGCCAGGAAGAGCAAGGTGCCAGGGGACCGCTTTGCACGGGTATCAAAATGCTTGGTGCTGATTTGGAGCGGCTCGGCGCCGATGCAGGTCTGAGGATGGCCTTCAGCTGAATGCCCCTGTCTTTTTAGTGCAAGGTCTGAAGTCCCTGCAGATCTGGCAGTTGTCCTCTACGTGGGTTTCCCCCACACTCTTAAAGCAGCGGCTTGCAGGTCACTCACTGGCATAGGTTTACTGCAGAAGGCACATGACTTGAGACCTGGGAATCAGGGCATGCCCAGCACCTGGGGTGAAGAGTCCCTAGACATAGGGGCTAACTATTCACACTACTATATATACACTAACACTATGTATAAGAACCATGTACACTTACTATAATAAATATGAACAGAGGAGAGTCCAAACAACTGGGGAAGACGCCTTGCCACAGCAAGAAGGATCGTTCCAGCAACCATCACAGACGGTAAGAAGGAATTGAGAGGGTGCCGGACCAGAGGCGCCCCCTTATACCAGCACATATGCGTGTGATTCCAGAAGGCAGTAGAGACAACCCCAACAAATACCACTAAGGGAAAAATCTCCGGCAACAGTACATGCGCACGCACACACCTAGCATGAAATGGACATGAACAAACACTTGAAAAAGAACCTCACCTCTGTGATGGTTGGGAACCTTTTCTATTTTCCAGAGTGAATTTGTTCCTGGCCAATTTTTACTATTTGTTCTCATGCTAACATTGTCCTACTACCAGAGACTGCTAATTTCCCCATTTACTTAGCTGGAGGTTTACTTAGCTGGAGCTACACGTTTATACATGGAGAACATGGGTAAGGCCCACCGTCTGATGGAAAAGGGGACTGCATTCATTGTTGACCCACCACCAGCAGAGGCAGCCCTGGATCAAGACAAGCTGGTGAAATGGTGGACTGAGAGTCAACAACAACAGCAAGCTGCCCAGCTCCAGCAGCAGCAGCAACTGCTACAAACCCCGAGAGCTCAGGAGCAGCAGCTCATATGGGAGCAGGGGGCCCAGCAGCAGTAGCAACAGGGGCAATATGCTCAGCAACTGGACACTTTACTGCCCAGCCTCTCCAGTCCCACCACTGGAGGTCTGGTAGTGCCAGCGACCTCTTCGATGCCACTCTGCCTCACAAAAGTAGGATCTGAGGACTATGCAGAATCATTCTTAATTATGTTTGAGCGTGTCGCCTCGGCCGAAGGCTGGGACCTGACTCAGTGGGCCACTCTGCTGGTCCCTTATCTAACGGGGTGTCCCACGCCGTGTATTGTGCCCTCTCCGATGAGGAGGCACGTGATTATCAGGCTGTAAAGGCGGCAATCCTAGACACATTGGACATTACCCCCAAAACCGTCCAATGCCAGTTTCGGGGAAAAACCTACCCATCAGGGGCTCGAACCCAAATCACGGCCCAGGAACTGAGAGACGCACGCTGGTGGTGGCTGCAACTGGAGCGATGCTCTGCCACAGAGGTAACTGAACAGAACCTTACGGAGCAGTTCCAACATATCCTTCCCCCTCATGGGAGAACATGGGTAATGCGGCATCACCTCACCACCTTGAGCGCAATGGTATGCCTTATAGAAGACTTCCTAGCCACGGAGAGTGCCACGCAGGGCTGCCTTCCCCCACAGATGTGTTGTCGTGGCTGGGGGAAGGGGACCTGACCAGCTCCGGAAACCGGGGGCTGGGTTTGGGGGGGAGGTGTATAGCAAAGGGGCGTGGCCTCCCTCATAGACTGACAGTGAGGCAGAGCCAGATGTCCCCTGGTAGGTGGAACCCAGAAAGCCTAGGCCACCATGCCAGAAGCAGAACGGGAAGTATAAGAGGCAGGCTGTGCAGCTGAATTGAGGTGGAACCGCCGAGGGAGACAGATGCTTCCAGCCTGCTGCTGGAGCTGGAACCCATGGAAGACTTCGGCTGTCCCAAGGAGCCTGCCCAGGTACCAGGACTGCCTGGCACGCTCAACACTGAAGAGTTGGTGAGACTGCCACTTGCAGTGTTCCCCAGGGAAACAGAGAAAGCAGCCCAGGGGAACCAGACTACCATCCGTCCGTGGAGCCGGCGGAGACATGGTCAGCGTGTTGTGGGTGGATTCTCCACTGACCCAGTGGCAGACCACTCTGCCACTGTTAGGGCCCTGGGCTGGGACATGGTGGAGTTGGGTGGGCCCACGTCCTCCCTGTCACCCCATCCCTAGGGTGGCAGTACTCCCCCTCCTTAGGCTAGGAGGCCGGCACTCTTCAGAGCACCATAGATTGTAGTTGGTGCTCACCCCTTGCCTGAGCCCCATAGAGTGTGTTTGGCACTTAACCCCCTGCTGGCACCCTAGACTGCTTGCTGAATGCTCACTGCCCTATTGGGGCCCTAGACTGCTTCCTGAGGCCCCCACCTTTGCTGAGGGCCTGGGCCCCCCTGAACCAGTCACAGCTACTCTGCCTAAGGGTCAACCTTTGACTGTGTGGGTGCCCCGCCCTGGCGGAGGGCCTGGGCCCCTGAACTATTCACTGCCCTACTCTGCCTATGGGTTGAGGGGGCAGAGACTGCTAATTTCCTCATTTACCTAGCTTGTTGTTGAAGTGGGTGTAGCAAAGGAGCGTGGCCTCCCTAAGAGAAGACAGTGAGGGAGAGCCACACACACCTTTACAGTTGGTATACTGCTTTTTTTCATCATAGACTGAAAATCTCTTGTTTTACAGGAGGGAAATTGGTGCTCATTCACAGAACAATACAACAAATTCTTAAACGGAGGATTGCAACAATCAGCTTAAAATCTATCGCATAAATGAAGGGAAGTACATGTGAAATCTGTGGACAACCTACATCCTTCAAAAGAAGCTAGCACAAAAATTGGTTTCAAAAACCTCTTTAAACCCTCTGCAGCTCAAAGGTGAGTGGAGTTCTTTGTATGATGTTATCTTCAGCAGTACAGTGCAATGGTTAAAAAAATACAAGGACTGATCTGCTAGGAAACAAGTAATACATGTTTGCTTTCCCTGCCTGAATTTGTATTCCTCTGAAAGACGAGACTCCAGGAAAACTCAGACATAACCCCCCACACTAAAATATTGCCACTGGCGTCTGCTTAAGGACTGATATAATAGGCCAATCATTTTGGGGGCATCATGTCCTTTTTTAAAAAAAGTTCCCACACTCAGATGGCTGTCAATGGTGGTGCCAGTGAACCGTTACTCAAAGCCCCCCAAACACTTTGTAAACTAGAAGCTGGGAGGACAATAGTAAATTTCAGTCCTAGAAAGAGATAGTGTACTGAATGCACAATACCAAGCTTTGTCTGCTTGGGGCTACTGTTGAAGGAGAAGGCTACTTAATCTCCTCATTTGCCCAGGGGATTCTAACTGTTTTAATGTGTCCTTTTTGAGAGCCTGTGAACTGGAGAATATAGGCTGGTAACAACTTTCTTTAGGACTACATCGGCAAAACCAAAAGCTGCCAACACAGAAAGCTAGCACAGTGGTGCTAATGAGCACAAAGAAGACCTTTAACTGTTTTTACAGCTATCATGGCTAGGGTTTCATGTCATTCTTTGGTGAAGGAACTAATTCTTTGGCTTGTTTTATAAGAGTCTAGCTTCTGTCCCAGTGTGGAGGATGGCCTCTTCACCCATTTTTTTAAAATAATAATGAAGCCTGATGCATCTTTAATGAACTGTGGGATTTCTGGGTTTTCTCCTTTTAATATACAGTGCAGACAGAAACCTGTATGTTCTTGATGACTTTAAAAATATATTACACTTTAATTAAGGACTACTACTGGTGAAAGTATGTTAAAAAGGTCAGTATATATTAATACTCAGGGGTAAATTCATATGTAGCAGAGTTATATCACTGTGAACTGGTAAAAATTAGAGAAGAGACTGTTAATGCTTAGTTTGAGGATAAATGAGAGCTGCTGCTTTCTGTATTTCTACAAAAGGATGGATATTTTCAATAATCTGGCATTTTCTCTGTTACGTGTTATGCAAAGTTTTTTTTAAGCATAAAAAATACAAAATTGTAAATGTGGGGATAGAGATATTAAAACATATGCAATAATACAAATACAGAGTATAGGTCCAATAGTTTGACTGTCATGTTACTGTTAATGGGAACATTTAAATGAGACAATAAAACTCCATTCAAGAAACTTTTCAGAGAAGTGTGGGATTGCTGAACAAGATAAAACTTAACATATGAAAGTACTATGCTATAAGCACAAGACTTTCCTTTACCTAACAAAGTATTTTAATGTACTTAGTCTTACTGGTCATGCATTCTGTAGCATAATTTGGCCATAATGAGCATAAATCATATTTTCTGCTAGGTCACATGATATTCTTTCTATAGTGATGGGAATGGAGACTGAACACCCAATATGTGTGTGGCTGTATGTGTGTCCATCCTTCCTTTTCTCCTTATCACTCCCTCTCTCAGTCATCCTTCCTGTTTTTCCTCAATTTTTGTATTAAAAAATTCAAATATTAATGCACTGCAGCTGCGGCCCAAGTGCTAACGAGAGACCCAGGGCAAGAGGACAGGTTCAAGAGCTGCAGGTTGTGTGCTTTTTCCTGCAGTAGCTAAGGGTAAGCAGCACATTTATCTCTTCATTTTAGCACTTCTTATCAAATACTGTATGAACCATAAATAACAGACTATCAGCTATTCTACGAGCTCCAGCACACCCGCAGGTCTCAAAGCACACTAGTTGTCTGTTCTCTCTTTGTGAATGCACTCTATGTCAGTCTCATGAGGAATCACACATATTTACTCATTTAACCAAAACAAAAACAAGATGATCAGATTACAACCATGAAAAATATATGTTGTGGTTAATCTGGAAGCATTAAATTAAACCTGTTTATAGTACTTTTGGGCCCTCTCTAGCCAAAATGATCTGCATGGGCTTAACTTATTCTGAAGCATGTTCTGCTGTACAACAAATCTGCTTTCATATCAGCTCGTGCCTCTTGAGAATAGCCATGCAGGTGAGAATTTATGCTGAGAGGTTGGATTTACACCCATGGGTCATGAGCTAGATTCATGACCCAATTTAGTAAAATGCTGATAATGTTTCTTGTTAACATGCTTTGGATGCAGAGTGTTTCAGGCAGGGTAATTTATTTATATGGCTGAGGTTCCTTCTTCTGGGACTCCCTGGTATTTGGCTTGTGGCTACCAATTGGCCTGGTAAAGTTATGAACACCTACATCAATACGGCCCAAGTCTCCTCTCATTTTTAGTGGGGTAAATCATAAGTAGCTTCAGTGAAGACAATGGAGCTACACTGGTATTAGAAGAGAACCAGATTTATAGTATCTAAGTATCAGCATATCTTTTACTATATATCCTTTACCATCTACACATCTCATATTGACCCATACAAAGTTAAAGGACTCATGTGAGCAAGGTTAGGATAAGAGAAAGGCTGCAGTCAGTATTCTACAGGCTCTAACAAATGGGTTTTATTTAGTCAGAAATAAACCCAGCAGATGCTGAGATCCAGAAGCCAATAGAGCAAATTCAACTCAGTCGTTCTCTAGAGAATTTTTGTTTGGCTAATTCCCTGTATTTCTGTTCAACTAAAATTCCTTTTATTATGGCTCAGTATTCAGAGATTTTCTATGCTGCCAAGTGAACTGATTTGATTTTCCCCAGGAATCATGGCAGCAATTCCATGCAATTCAAAACCATGGAATTCAACTGCTCTACACTTCCCTTCTTCCCCTGCAGTCCTTACATGGAGGCTCAAGCCAAACCTTCCCTCGTGTTTTACGGAACGTGTATGACAGAGCAGACAAATGGTCCACTCTACTCAGCATATTGAAAGCACCACCTGAGATCAGCAATATATGTTTACCTAAAAAGACAATAATGAATAACGATTTAAGGCCCATTGCTGTTGGAGAGAAAGGATGAACACCCACACCCACATGATGGAATACAATACTAATTTACAAAATACCCAGGCTGGCCCAGGGGCCAAACCCTAAGACTCCCCAGGTAAGCCTGAGCTAACAGTGTTGCAGAAAGCTGAGTGGTCAGCCTCTAGAACAAAGGAATATCCAGTATTACCCAAGAGTGACTTCTCCAGCTGGATAGGAAGCAGCACTGATGAGCTCCAAACTTGGCTTAGGGACTAGATCTTGTTCCTCAATCAGGTCTGCTTTGTGATGCTTGGGGGGGTGCAAAGCAGACAAAATGGAGCAAATGAACAGCTGAAGATTCACTTGGGTAAGAAAATCCTCAAATGGCAAAGGTCTGGTATAGCCAGTCTTATGCCATCTGAACTTGAAGCCCCCATATAGCAGGTGTGTCATGTGCTTGGTGGAGGGGAAGTGCACATGGCTGGAGGACGCTTGTGCTCCCTTGCTGCCAGAATGGCCCTTTGGAGGCCATGGCAGCTAGGAATAAATTGGCCCTGAGACTACTCTAAATTATACTGGGTTTAAATATCCCAGGATCACATGGCATAAAGGGTGTATGCAGCCACCTTTGTCCCTCTTGCTTAGGTCTTGTACTGAGCATTGCTCAGTTGGACTGAAGGATCAGACTCCATGTCTTCTCAGTCAGAAAGATGGCCTGACATAGAGCCTAATATATGTGGGGTATTTAAAGCAGGAGAGAAAATTCCAAGTGTGGAAAGTGGAATCTGTTCTTTTGGTTTGAAGAGGGAAATTCATCTACATTTACAACATAATTTATGCCATAAAAATAGTTACTTGGCCTCAGACAGCTGGTTTGGGATCCTCATGAATCAGGCAAGAAAGTGGGGAAGTGGAGATAGGAAGATTCATTATGTGAAATCTCCCTCCCCATTTGGCTCTCTCAAACCCAAATCTGTGCATCAGAACAGAAAGGCTTCAGTGGCTTGGCTGCACGTGAAGCCAAATTCTGCAACCTACTCTGACTTCTGTGGATGGACAGAGCCCCTTGGTAGTTATAAATTACAGAGATCCCTGCACTAATGTAAACATAGCTGCATTCACACATCTGTGTCCTATTAAATGAACAGTGGTTGCCAAAACAAGTATTATCATTTCCACCAATAAATAAATAATATTCTTAGGGCTAGTCACAAGCAAACTTCGCTTTACTGACATGGTTAACCCTGCCTCCACAGATTAGTGCTGGGGCTCCAATCCCATGGGCAACATGAGCTTTGTGTGTAAAGCAAGAGCTGTTCCGTATTGCAGTAATACAAAATACATAATTTCTGGAAACTTTACAACTCCAGTGGAACTTCACTAATTCAGAATGAGTGAGAGCCCCATTGTGAATTATTCAGTTTTGTGAATTAGGGAATTCGTTGCAAGTCCTCCCATTCAGTATCTTTGTGGATGGATCCAGGGAAGGAATCCACCTTCTTTCTCCTCCAGCCTTGTTCCCCCCTCCCCTCAGAAGCTGTGAAGCAGTTGTGGAACCGTTTCACATACACTAATACAGCCATGAAACAGTAGTAGCCAACCATATACCCCCTGCACCCCACCTGCTTTCATGGGAGAAGTATCATTCTAGCAGCATGTTTTACAGCAGATTTATAAATCATACTACAATATGGTATATGTCCTAGAACCCTATTAATTATTATCAGACTGAACTGAAACTAAACTACACATCTCAAATTACATGAAGATTGCCTTTTTATGGAGAAACATTGATTTTATATTGTTTAATGATGAGCAAATCCTGTCCCCTCATTGGTAGGTGTGGAGGGCCCCCTGGTGGTGGAACTGGTACAGCGAGCAGTGCGTGACTAGAGGGCAGCTTCTCCACTGTGGATCTCAGCTCCATGGCTGTTCTCTATGCACCATCAAACAAGAGGGTTGAGAGGGAAGGCTGTGGGGAAGCTAGTATTATGGCTGCCTGTGCTATACCGGCTCTGTAGTTAAACAGTAATTCACTCTCTAGTTCTGTCAAACTGACATCTTTTACAAGCACTGAGAATTCACAGTTTTCTTTTCTAATGTAAAAGAAAAGGTGTAAAGTAATAAAATGGATAATGTCTATCTTCCTTCCTCTCCCATCTCTCCAGGGTGTTAAGGCACACTATATGGTACTCTTTAGCTTTAAAGGTTTATTGCCTCACTCTGTAAATATGATTTTGTTTAAATTTCACTAACAGATCCTGTATTTTGTCTGCATTCCCCTCCTCATGGAGGGCTTACTAAAAGGCATTTTTTTGCCAAATCAAAAGCTTTCCTCTTTAGAATTAGCCTGCTCCTCCTGACTGATTCCTTTCAGTGGTATCACAATCCAGTATTTTTGAACAATGATGGGAGAAGGAATAGAGGGAAATCAATGGAAACATGAATGATGGGAACCAGGGAAACTTACAGTGGTGTCATTATCTTTAAATTACCTGGAGCTGTATTTAAGAAAGCATAGTAACTTGTATGTTGTGATCTCTTTAGATAGATACCTCCAGGTAACTTGAAAATTAGTAAAACTAGTCAATAAGACATTTAAAAAACAGTGTGTGAATGTGTATACACACATGTGTGCCCTCAAATACCCAAATCTTTGCCATATGCAGCTAATTATTTTCTTGTAGTAGACAGTCAGAAGTGGTTCTAGTTGGGAGGGATCTGAATTCAGACCATTGCAGACCAATTCAGAAAGGGAACTCCATGTATAGAAAGAGATATTTGTGACAGAAGTGAATGGACATGTAAAGGATAGTATATTTGGCAGAGCAGATGGGATGAGGGAGCAGCATGAAAACAAATAGGAGGAGATAAGTAGGGCGGGGCAAAGTTATGCAAGGACAAGCTCTGGATGCAGTGTACGTTGAGGAAGCCAGTGGAAGGATGCAAAAGTGGTCGGGGGGGACAGTCAAATGTGAGATTCAATGCAACAAAGCCATAATTCTGCTGATGGCCAAAGAGACATATTTTTCTCCCCTCATGGAGAGTGTTCACCTGCTAGCACGTTTCCTTAGACAGTATCAATATATTCAGAAGAAGGTAATATGCAGAAAATAAGTATATTTTGCAGTTTAAAAAAATTAGGAAAACTATACTGTGTGAATACTTAACAGTTTGATACACTGAATCTGTTAAATACAGTACTCATTATATGCTGATTGAATTTACAGTCCTCAGTGGGATCAATTTGCTTATTACAGATGCCTCCCCACCCCCGCCGGGTTATGCAAACCTGATTTACGCAAATCCGCACTTATGGAAAAAGTTTTGTAATTTAGAAATAGGAGGTGGGTTTTGGGTTTTTTTTGGGGAGGGGGGGCGCGGGTTGGTGTAGTGGTTGGATATACATTATATGTATACGGAATAGAATGCTTGCATAAGTCAGGGAGTGTCTGTATAACTTTTGTAGAAACAAGTATACACAATAGCAAAAGCTGTGCAATCACTCCTCACAACCATCTGTCTTCATTTTCTTGTAGCTTTCTGAAGCATTTGTCTTTTGGCAGAGTTAGAACAGTGGTGATTTTACCCTCCCTAAACGTTCAATCTATTTAGCATTGGAGAGTGTGGAAATTAATTGGCGCGTAAGGGGCACTTTTTGGCTTGGCTACAACTCAAAATGCTGGACAAAAAACCCCACATACACTTCTATTTGGTACTAAGAGGAGCACAAGCTGCCTAGTAAAAAGGTGTAATAGAAGTGCTGTTTCTGAGGCATGGTCTTCACTATGAATTTAGGATTGTATAACTATGTCACTCAGGAGTGTGAAAAATCCAAACCCTTGAGCGACACAGTTAAACTGACATATCCCTTGGTGAAGACGGTGCATGGTTGCCAGGAGAATTCTCCCGTTGACCTGGTTACTGTCTCTAGGGGAGGTGGAGTATCTATTCTGATGAGAGAAGCCCTCCTACATTTTAAGTGTAGACCAGCCTTTAGTACTTCTGGCCTGGTGCACATGGAGACATTCTGTCAGTCTCTTCCATAGCCAGGCAAAACACTTCCAGCCTCCAGTATTTAACTGACACAATGGCACGCATAAGGCTTCTCTGCATACTTCTGGTTGTAAATGCTGAAATGGAGCACTGAAAGTACAGACAAGTCAAGAAAGCTAAGATAGCTGAAAGTCACATGGCAAGATTAAATCACCATGGGAAGAGGAAGGGCGAATTTGTGGCTAAGGCAATGGTTTCCCAATGTTTGGGTTTGAAGTCCCCCACTCCCATTGCGATGGAGCTGTGCCCACCTTCCACCTTGGCCTTTCACACTGTGGCATGGTTGCTTCATCTCACCTATGTTTTGTCCATCCTTTTCCTCTGTCACATCTTTATGAAAGAGAGGTCACCTCCCTCCTAAAGGTAGAGGTGTAGGCTAGCCACAGGTCTTATGGGAAGGGCCCTGCCTTGGGAGTCAGATCACTGGGTTGTAGGCCCAGTTCAGCCGTGTGACTTTAGGCAAGTCATTTAACCTCTTGGGACCTCTGTTTCCCCTCCTACTTTTTGTCTATTTAGTTTGTAAGATCTTTGGGCCAGGGCATTTGTACAGTGCCTAACGCAATGGGGTTCTGATCTCGGTTAGGGTCTTTAGGCACTAGTTTAATACCAATAATAATAATTAAAGTGTAGCAACAGGATTCCAGGCTGTGCCTCAGCTCTTCCATTATGAGTGTGGGCAAGTCACTGAGGCCAAAGGTGTTTGTTTTCTTTCTTTTTAATGTAAATACATGGGCCTGATTCTCCTCTCCTAGTTACTCTTGATTTACACTGATGTCAATCAGATGAAAATCAGAGCCCTTAAATGTAACAATCATAAGATGCTTTTTTGGCTAAAGTCCAAAGCTGTATTAGTTTTATTTGGCAAAGTCTAATAATACCATCATTAATCATTTTATGTTTTAATAACTTACTCCCAATGAAATAAGTGATTAATCTTCTTAATATCTGGCCTGTCTATTGTCTTGTATTTTCTTTGTCTTCTTTAATATGGTTGGCAAGTGTAATTTGTGAGCGTGTGTGTTTATGAATCACATTTGCTCGTTAGGTTCATATATATCTGGCATCTTAGAGATAAGGATGTATTATATAATGTGTACACTTGAAATTTATTTATTTGTGCATATGCAGTATCAATACACACTTTTTCAGCATTAGATCATGCTATTTAGGCACAGTCCAGGGTAAGGGCTGGTGAGACAATGTTGCATCACCCTAAGGTGAGCACTGGAAGATATTCAGCTTTAGGGTGGCAGAACACTTCTCTGAGCCTCCCAAACAAGGGGAAAGGAATACTTGCTATAGCAACCCTCAATGGGGTGCAGCTTATTTCCCTTGAACACCCATGCTGTGGGGTAGTGGGGAGGTGAGACCATGGTTCCATCTTCTCCCTCCCCACTTTAGAGCACTGTGCAATGCTCAGAGACTAGGGAAAGGGCAGTCTCTACACACATTTCTTCAGACCTTTGCTCCCTCCTTCCACGTGCACTGATGTCAGCATTAGAGAGTATCTGTCCATTTGCCTTAAAAAAGTGAAAATTCCAACACATTGTTTGCAATTGCAACCAGTGAGGGCTGTATTTAGCAAATAAATAAAATCACGTTTGTGATCATCCACTGATAGACCATAGACTTTGAAGGCTTTGTGATTCTTTAAATGGCAGGCTGTCGTGTTTTTTAAATGCCATATACTCTGCTTTCCCCTGACAGCAAAAGATCTGGTAACATTTGTGTGGATTAATTAAAACAGATGTTTGTACAGTATGTGCACCAGGTATTATGACTATGTCTACATACAAGGTTATGAAAAAAAAGGGATTGTGCTACATCATATGCTGTTTTCTAGGTCTCCACTAGAGGGAGATCACTAGAAAGCAGAATAAACATTCTTTCAATGTCTAAAAAACAAGTGTAGGACAATGATCACATTTCTGTTTAAGCAGGCCTCTTTGGATGACTTTGTGTTTAAGGAATCATAATCAAACCAAAAGCTGCCTATACTTGTTTTCCAAAGAGTTCACAACAATATATTTATGCAAAGGAAACTCCTGCAAATTATTATTATTTTTCGTTGATTAAAGTTTTTTTCATATTTGAAACTGTAAGCAGATTTCTCGTTTTTGAGCTGCTTTTTATTAAGACTTGTTGGTTTGGTAATTATTTGTTTATATCCTCTTTTGGGATAATAAAACTTCAATTTATGTTCATTAAAAATGTAAGAAATACGGTATCACACGTTGATATTTTGCCCTTCTCTTAATATTTATAGTTATACTACATCTATTCTAAATCACAAGGAAATACTTTAGAATGTCAAATGATCTACATTTATTGGTTTCAGCCTGTCTTGATTATCAGTGCCTAGAGAGAGAGGGTAGTTGCTCATATAAATAGGGAGAAACCATTTAAATCATATTAGGCTTTAGAACGTAGAATTATTTGTAAGAATGCAAAATTATAACTCTTTTCAGTTTGTATATTTAATAAAAAAGAGACAATGAAACAAGTCTGGGAGCATGCCTTGTCCCAGCACTCACTCCTTCCACTAATTAATGTATTTTAGTTATTTGCTTAGGCATATATTCTTCTACTGATGTGCCCTCATGACTCCCATTAAGAGGATAATATATCCCTATACTTTACCGTGGGTCCAAATTTCTAACATTATCAGGAGCCATCCTTACTCTCACTTGAGGAAGGAGATCAGGATCAGTGTAACTCTGCTCCTTTTGTGTTGAAGTACCATATATATAGTGAGCTTCATTCTACATAGTTTTGCCCATTGAGTAGTCATTTATACCTGTGCAAAGTGAGGGTAAAATATTGCCTAATCAAAATGGCAGCATTCTTCACACCTAGACGAAGTGGGTAAGTGACTATACCAGGGGCAAAGACCAGTATACATACAATATTTAAATATGTTTTTTTATGTTTTTTGTGTGTGCACAAAAATCAGATGGAGTACATGACAGGTGAGCGTGGTACAAAAGGTTTTATTGTCATGAAATTTGGAATATTCACATTATTCACAAACACACTATACTGGTCAGCTCAAAGAAGAGCTGATATAACCTTAATACTATATGATATTAGCAAGTTTCTATCTATGTCACATATGTTGTAGAAAAATGATTTTAGGAATGCCTGAGTTCCATATTGCCCTGCTTATAAATCCAGATGCTTCACGTAGAAAGTCTCTCACCAATCTTGCCCTTCCTGTGTCTAAATCGGGTGTAATTTTAGGGGGAAATTACATATTTGGGGAAAAGAGGAAGCCTTTCTCTACCAGGAAAATTTTCAAATAACTGTACAGGCAGCTAAGATTTTACAATGCAGTTAGGATGCGTAAGGGCTGCTATAGCAGATCAGACTTGAGCTCAGTCGAGTGTAGTACCCTTTCTCAGACTGTGGCCAGCACCAGATGCTTCAGAGGAAGATTGAGGAAACTTTGTATTAGTAAAACCTTGCACTATGGCACTAAAAATAGCAGTGTAAGCATTCCTGCTTGGGCTGAAGGTCAGGATCTGAGACCCACCCCTCTTGCTGGGTTTCAGAGCCTGAGCTCCAGCCCAAGTGGAAAATCTAAACTACTATTTTTAGTGCCATAGTGCAAGGCTCATGAGTCCGAGTCTGTAGCTGTGGATTCTCAGACTTGCTGTCTTAAGGCATAGGTGCTGAAACTAGAGGTACTGGGGGTGCTACCGCACCCCCTGGCTTGAAGTGGTTTCCATCATATACAAGGTTTACAGTTTGGTTCAATGGCTCTCAGCACCCCCACTGTACACATTTTTCCAGTATCCCTGCCTTGATGGTTTTGTTTGCTGGGTTTTTTTGCAGTGTAGACATACCCAAAGGGTTCTCTCAAAGCCATGTCTCTAAGAGGCCAGCATGATTTAAAAATGAAGGGTTGAATTGTGGCCCCATTGGCAAAATACCCATTGACTTCAATGGGGCCAGGATTTTGCATAATATTTCTAATTTTCCAGAGAAGGATGAGCAGTAAAAGCAGTACATTTTTCAAATGTTTTGATGTCTTTACTTCCTTATGTAAATATAAAATATTCAGATTCACTATTTTGTCATGAAACGATAGGCAGCACATTTAACGTTCAACAGTGATATGAACTGTGTATTCACAAAATGTTATCATCTGACCTGAGAATACTTTACATATAACTCAGAATGACAGGGATTAGCAATATAACATGTAGAAGTCTCTTATTTTTGCCACGGAGGTACAGTGCAGGCAGCAGTACTGAGAACTTCTTATATACTTTGTCCTGTGAATGACCTCAACTTTGATGTACCACAAAATTAATTCAGCATATCATCCTGCTTCTTGGCCTCCCTTTAATAGAGACTGTCATTCCTGCCAGATTATCCCATATAAAGTGATTTGATAATATGAACTGATTTCCAAAATGAATTAACCAAGACGCAAACTCTTTTCATAATTAAGTTGGCATTTGAATCTGAACTGCAGCTCCAGAAGTATTACAGTGCTTTTATCCAATAAGCTACTTGGCCCTTAACACATTAATATTTTTTCTTATTAAAGATGTAATCCTATTTTAATCTTTCTAACTATACAGAGCATATTACGTGAAGATGAGAACATTCTAAACAGCCAGTAATAAGGTGATGCCTTTGTTCCCACAAGAGAGAGAGCTAACACCTGTACAACTTTTAAACCACAACACTGAGTCACTTGGCATGACATTAAAAAGGATGACACTGTTTTGGATTTCTATCCACTTATGTTCTGCCAAAACACTTACACTATATTTTTTTGAAGTATGTCATGTTGATTACCATTTCTAAAGAGGATTGCTTTTCCGTAGGTGAAAGATTGTGCTCATAGTCTGTTAAGATATTAACACTTTCACCTGTTGTTATAATCCCATAAATGTTACTAGAACACACCGAACAGTTTGTGAGTTCCAGTAACTAAAATCTAAATGTGCAACCTGATTGTGTGTTCTACTCTACACTAGTCTTCAGTTATTTACAGTTAATATGAAAATTGAGTTTTTAAATGATTTATTACTTTTTGTGGACTTCCTCAAGCATTCCATACATGCAGATGTTGTAGTATACAATAGCCAGGTTAAAGTTGATAGGTTCCCTATATGTGGTTTGTGAGATTATCCAACATTGTTTGGAAGTTTGAAAGGATCTGAAAGTTTAAAATGATCAACATTATAATATATATAACACCTAAGATGTACTACGTGTTTTATGGAATAAACAAAATTATGGTCCCTGCCATAAGGAATTTATAATCTAATTTTGGACATGAGCACAAACAGCAATAGGAGGGAGGAGGAAAAAAAGGGAAAGGGACAACAAGCATTACAAAAATGTTCCCATGCATTTACTTTGCCTTAAAATGTTTTGCTTACTGTTTTGAGCAGCCTGGTTGTGTCATTTACTTTACCTTATAAAAGTTCAACACATTGAAATGTGTTAACATAAGTATCCCCAGAAAATTAATATTCTCAATAAAGGCCCAAATCTAAGAAGTGCTGAACACACACAAATAAAAGTGGGCAGATGTGGGCCCAGTTATGGGTGATTCTGGGTTGATTTCTGGTCTTTTCACCACAGTTATCTGAAATGTGATTGCGTATATGTGTGTGGGGGGGCGGTGTCTTGTCTGGTTTCAGTGCAAAGCCAGGTGAAACACCATCATTTTGACTTTTTATGTCAACACAAATTTCAGAGAAAATTCAGGGAGAAGCAAAAGCACACAATGGGAAAAGCCTCACAAACTCCCAGGAAACCAAAACTACTGAGTCTTGTACAGTTCTATTCACTAAAAACTAGCCTTCCTTCCTTCTGGATTATATTAATATTACGAGCCTGGTCCTGAACACATGGCTATTAATGGGCGTATTGCCACTGGCATCAAATGGGGCAGGGTCGAGCCTTAGGTCATTGGAAGATGGAACAAGGATTAGGAGAAAGTGACTTCTGTCTCCTCCTCTTGAATGTATTCTTGATGGGAAATATTTTCATACAGCCTGACATTATCTTTAAATTCCAACTGGTATGTTGTTTTAGGACCATTTTATAAAACAAGGATAGTTTATTGGTCTAAGACTGTAAACGAAAAGCAATTATAGAACACCTCTACCTCAGGGAAAATCTGACACATCTATTCAGCCTCAAAGAAATATGTTAGGAATTTCATACAGGTTGAATTAAATGCTACAATTAACATTTCTATTTTTTTTTCCTTCAGTCCAAGTTCTTGTGATTTTTGATCAGTTCACAATTCTTCTGTTACTCTCTGTCACTTATGTAAGTAACTCTAATCACAATAAAGAATTTATTAGATAAATTTTGCCACTTTTAGTGAATTGACCACAATCAGTTTGTAAAATTGTCAATTTTATACATTATTCAAGATTTACTGAATACAGTTAGTGAATGTACTAGTTTGTTCTCTAGCTTATTGCTGTGAGTATTCAATATGCAAAATTCAAAGGGTGAAATCCTATCTCAATTGAATTCAAAAGTAAAACTCCCATTGACTTCAGTGGGGTGAGGATTTTACCCAAACGGAAGCTCCAGACAAACTGGGAACATGGTGAATGCCCATAGGAGAAAATTAGAGAGAGGTTTTGGGTTGGGTGCTGGCTGAAAGAGGCTTGGAGCTGTGAGCAAAAACACTGTCCTCTGTTGTTTGATTCCTCCTGTGTTCAGGGAAATGGGACTCTGTAAATTCTTTGGAAATATACACAATTACATCAGTAAAATACCTGGCTTTCACCTTCTTCTTCTCCTAACTGGAACAACCTACAAGACCCCAAATTTTGGCTAACTGCTCAGGTCAAAGGAGTAACTCTCTCTCTCTCTCTCTCTCTCTCTGTGTATATATGGGGGGGGGGAATTTGGTACGGAACTCTTTATAACTGATATAATTTGGAATAAAAAACCCATTCAAATCTCAGTGAAAGGTTCAGTTCTGATCTGATATCACAGTGAGGATCTAGGTATAAACATCAGAGGTGAGAAGGACCTTAAGATTTTGCTTTTGGGTCATATACAAAACTGGATGTAGCCTACTTTCCTGGTCTGGTACTGACTCTGGTCTGGTCTGGTACTGAAACCTTCATCTAGTGGTACTTGTAATTTAAGTATCATGTAATTATATTGATTTTTTTGGTCAAGTCAGTTTTCAACTACATCTTTGAGGAAAAAGGCCAGTGCATTAATCCACTAAGCTATTTATTACTTAAATATTAATCAAGAGGTCAATTAATGTTTTCATTGCTTTTGTGAATGAGTAATGAAGTACTGCTCAGAGTTCTTGGGAGCGTGTATTGTTACATGAGGGTCTGATTGCATTCCTTCTATTCAAACAGTCTTAAAGAAAGTTCTTTATTATGCCACTTCAAGCCCCTAAACATTTTGCATATCATGTGACCAGGAGTAGATATTCTACTGGAATCTGATATCTATATACTGAACACACAGAAATATAAGGTCTTCAAACATTCTAGAATTCAGACTACTCTCCCTTACTGTCTATATATCATAGTGAAAGGGATTAATTAATACCCAGCTGATTTTAACAGCAAGGATGAAAGATTTTCATAGGGACTTTAAGAGACTTTCAGGCTCCTAATCAGACTTAATAAAATATTCAAAATGGGGAGAGGGGAGAGTCAGAGGGAGGATTGTAGGTTTATTTGTCAGAGCCTGACTAACCACTTTACTGAAACAGATTCATCATAATGAGAAACAAACTATGGTTCTGGTATACACCTCCCTGTCATTTACAAGGACTGGATAGAATTTACTGCACCCCATTATGGGTAATGTTCTTTAATCTATGAATTGTGTCATTTTGGGTAGGAATCAGATTCTGTTTCCTTACACAAATGGGACTTAGTCTTGAGGAGCTAATTTTGTTATCTAATGAGGCTCCAGACTGCCACAAAACGATCATGGAGCGACATCCTGATATTCTTTGCCTCCTAATTATGTGTGTTGGTTATTAACTATAAAATTGTCCCAGCCTGAAAGCATGCTGGATATCTCAGCAGGTAGCAAAGCTGCCAGATGGCAGCACATGGAAGAACTAGTTCAAAATCTTCATGCTAGTGTAATCTTGCTCGCTGTCTCTCTAGCATCTGCTGCTTTTCATTCAAGCTCCTTTGCAATGTTGCTCAATGGTGTGGGGGGCAGAAAAGAGCGAGTGGGAGAAAATAACTCATTCAAGGACAGTCTCGATTTCTCATTTAGTTTTCTATGATTGCCTCAAGTTTGGGGGTGTTTTGTTTTGTTTTCCTACTACTGTTATCTTTTAAGATAAGGTTGATTGAATATCTAACTCTTCAAATTTTTTATTATTTGTATTGTGGTAGTGCCTAGAAGACACAGTTATGGTCCAGGACTTTGTGCTAGGTCCTGTACAAACACAGAGCATGTGTTATGAGAGTTATGTCAAGGATGCTCTGAGTTCTGGTGGATAGGCATTCTTTAGCATGGGATTTTTCAATCTTGATAAATAAATAGTAATTCCATCCCAAGCAATATAGTTTTCATTGAGGAAGCTTAGTTGGTTAAAAACTTTATTTAACCACTTTGGAAATTGCCATGTCATCAATTTTAGAGGCAGACACCAATGGAAAGAATTTCCCCACTACATGAACAACAGAAAGAGAAAAACACACGTTACCAGGAGGGTAGAAAGGAAAAGACATAACAAAGGATCTTATGTTCTCACATGATCAGCTTTCACCAGGCATAATTGTGAGGTGTATTGCATGAAAGAGCCTCAGTCCATAGAGAAAGCATGGGGAAGAGATGGCAAAATCATAACAAATATAAGTACCATGAATCCTGGATCTATGCTAATATGGAGGTAAGGTAGAAAAAATTTCTTGTGTGCTTTGTGAGGTACTTCCCTTTCCAGAAGACAAGCTACAGTCTACCTGCACCCCCCTCCAATCTGGCTCATCTGTTTGTGATATTCCATTGCCTCTGATGACCATCCGTACATGAAGTGGGTGCCAGGAGCAATGTGCAAATAGGACTACAGACAGAGAATGAATGATGGCTGTGTATGCATGTGGTCTTGTATCCCTCGCAGAACAGGGCTGAAGCCCAGTTTTGTTGTTATGCCTTGGGTTACACATGAAGATAGTTAATGCACCCAGGAAATCTATGTGTAGGCCAGCAACCTGTTTAGTGGACATATTTAAATTGCACTTTTCAAGACCTGGTTTTGGTGATCCCAGGCTGCTTGATAACAGGATCCTTTCTTCCTGCTCAAAGGGATAACATCAGTGGTACCAACCAGTTATGACCGGTACCTTGACCATGGCCAGCTTTCAGGTTTAACCTGCCATTCTCCACTTCTTTCTCACTATTGTAGGAATGGGAAGCTACTTGGGTAACTGCTATAACTATCACAATATCCTCATGCTAGACTGATAACACCTACTGAGACCCCACTTATGGAAAATAAATTATATAAACACAGCCACAAATAACACATACAATTTAAAAGGGCAAGAATAGACATCCGTGCTGGCCTTTGTTATACTGTGCATCTGTCCATTCAGACCTACTCAAATTTGGCCAATGGAAAAATAGCAATATATTTTTCACCTCTGCCCTAAAATATATACTGTGGCAGAGCTCTGACCTTGCTCCTGTGGGTCCTGCGCTTCTAGGCGGTTTATGCTTAGCCTCAGTGGCTCACTGTGACCCTCCACGTAGCCCTTCTCTCTCTCTAGGGCCAGGGTTACAGTCTACTGAGCCCTTTTCATCATAGGCTGCAAGGAGGTTGGTGAGAGAACTCCCACAGTCTCTGTTCAGCCTCCTGTCCTGACAGGGACCTGACTTCCCCTTCCAGGAGCTGTTCCTGTAGTGGTGGGTTGGGGGGAACCCGGGCCCGCCCTCTACTCCGGGTTCCAGCCCAGGGACCCTAATGGTAGCAGTTGTTGGCAGCCAACCTTTCACTGCCAGAGTTGCTACATTTCCCTGGGCCACTTCCCCACAGCTCTCCTGCTTCTCCCTTCTTCACCCTTACCTTAGGGCTCCTTTAACGATGTTTTAGGGTGTCTTCAGTAACCAGCCCTTCAGCCACACTTCCTCTCCTCTGGCTCCCTGGCTCCCCTGCCTGACTGGAGTGAGCCCTTTTTATAGTAACAGCAGGGCCTTAATTAGAGTCAGGTGGTCACATTAACTGAATGGCCTCACCTGACTCTTTACAGGTTAATTAGAGTCAGGTGTTCTCATTAGCCTGGAGCAGCCCCTGCTCTGGTCAGTCAGGGAACAGAAAACTGTTAATCCAGTGGCCAGTATATCTGCCTTCAGCTATTCTGCTGTACCCAACTGGCCTGAGTCTATCACAATACATTTGGAATTTTTTTTTCAAACTTTTGTTCAGACAGTTCCTTCATGTTGAGAAAGGGAAATGATTATTACTTGTTGTATTGCAGTATCACCCAAATGATTTAATGAAAATGAGGTCCCCATTGAGATAGGTGCTGTACTAACAGACTAAAGAGATAGCTCCTGCCCCACAAATCTTATTTTACTATTATAGACTGTGTTTCTCGGTGAGCTGAATGTCCAGCAAAGAAGCAGAATGAAGAGTGGGAATCAGGATGGGACTATTATAAATAAGTAGCCGTTATCCACTGAAAAGAATCATGAGGTACCCAGTCTTCACTGCTGGCAGAAAGGAGGGACTTCCCTTAGGATGAGATTTCATTTGCAGGATTCAGTAAGTTGGCTGAGTGAGCCAATTGTTAACACCCATACTGCAGGGACAAGGGTCTTATCAGTTGAGCACAGGCACCAAGCCATCCTGACATGGCTCTAGCTATGGGCAGACCATATGTGTTGTATTGAATATGTTTGTTAAAGTAATTATTCCCATTTAGGACAACTCTGCCTGCTTGACTTTCTTCACCTTTGGCATTACTAATTAAGTTCTGAGCTCCATTAATTTTAAAACTTACAAATTATTGTGTTTTCTTCATCCACATTAATATTTTTCCTACCACATAAATCTGATGTATAACTGACTGACAATAAGATCATCACCTCCTTCTCCATTGGGAGGAATCTTGTGGAATGAGGTGTGAAATAACAACAAACCAACGGAAAAAAAAAAAAACCTAACCCCCACCTACCTTCAGTAGGAAAGCCAAGTTTTGTAAATATGTCAACAAGGTGAAGAAACGTGAAATATTCTCTGTGCTTCAGTAAGCAGTCTGTATGTGCACAATTAAATCTCTAGTGCTGTCAGGTTACCTAGCTTTCTACTTCGCTGCTGTTGTATTGTGATAAATCATTTATCATTTATAAATTGTTATTTAAGGTGAGTTTACTTATTGTAAGAGGAGAAAATACATTATCCTGAGCTTAGATAAAATAGCAGGTAGTCCTGGAGCCTTGACATTTCCCTTGTCTCTCAGAAAATTCCCTGTATAGCAGGGTGAATTTATTAAGTAACACTGAGTTTCTGTAAAAGACATAGTCTTCTCACAGGCTAGGAGGAATTTTAAGACTCTAGTAATGAGTACAGGGTAACTTACTTTTCTTTAAGATGATGAAAATTTTAGATGTCTGGTAAATGACATACTGTCACTGAGATGTATCATCTTGTTTTTTCAGTACTGTCAATTTATTTGGTGCTGTAGAGTAAACAAAAATAAAGACATCCCCTTCCCCTAGGAACTTACAGTTTGTTTTCACTGAGTTTATATGACCTCCTATGACCTGACATGTTATCTTAGGCAGGTACTATCTTAATGAATGGAGGTTTGTTTTTATTTTAACTCACCTGCTTAAGATGGTTGACATGTTTGGGTTAATATTTTATCCCATATACTCTAGAACAGGGGTGGGCAAACTTTTTGGCCCAAGGGCCACATCTGGGTGGGGAAATTGCATGCAGGGCCATGAATGTAGCGCTGGGGCAGGCAGTTGGGGTATGGGAGGGGGTGCAGTGTGCGGGAAGGGGTGCAGTGTGCAGGAAGGGGCTTAGGGCAAGGGGTTGGAGCAGAGGAGGGGTGTGAGGTGAACGAGGGGGCTCAGAGAAGGGGGTTAGAGTGCAAGAGGGGGTGCAGAGTGAGGGAGGGGGCTCAGGGCAGGCGTGCAGGGCGGAGTGTGGGAGGGGCTCAGGGAAGGGGGTTGGAGTGCAGGAGGGGTGCAAGGTGCAGTGGGGACTCAGGGCAGGGAGTTAGGGTGCAGGAGAGGCGCAGGGTGTGGCAAGGGGCTCAGGGCAGGGAGTTGAGGTGCGGGGTGCAGGAGGAGTTTGGGGTGCAGGCTCTGGCCCAGCGCCACTTACCTGGAGCAGCTCCGGGGTGGCAGCGGCATGCACCAGGGCCAGGGCATGCTCCCTGCCTGCCCTGGCCCCATGCCACGCCGCTCCCGTTCCTGTTCCCGGCCAATGGGAGCTTCAGGAGAGGTACCTGCAGGCAAGGGCAGCGCACAAAGCCCTCTGCTCCCCCCCATGCCCTCAGGGGCCACAGGGACGTGGTGCCGTCCGCTTTTGGGAGTGGTGCGGGGCCCGTGGTGCCACAGGGGTGGCAATCCCAGGGGCCAGATCGAAAGCCCTGATGGGCCAGATCTGGCCCGCGAGCTGTAGAAACTGATCCACACATTATAATCTTCACAACTCCCCCTCCCCCCAAAAAAATTAAAAAAAACCCAAGAACACCAAAAAACTCAAAGCCAATAGAAACACATCACACACACATCTGGCCCTCTTCACTCACCTCTCTGCAAAGATTTAACAGCAGAGTCTAAAGTCTGTTGCCATGTTACTAAGGCTTCATTATTTTAACAGAGTATGCTACTGAACACTACTGGCATCTCTTGAAGCATTGTAAGAAATTAAAACTAGCTATACTTATCAAGATATAAGAATTACATTTGAATTTTGATTTCATTTATTCACCAATACACAGTATTTAATAATTCATAATTATTGTGTGAATTATAATTATTACTGTGAATTAGGGAAGTTCTGTTTTATTCCAGTGCATGTATCCATGTTATTAATTTAGAAAAAAATTGAAGTATCTATAATTGAATTAAATAATAAGAAAACTCTTCTCATAAACCAACGCAGTTCATTGCTCAAAGAGCTGAGTCCTATCTAATTAGAACTCAATGTCCTGTGCTCTAGTGGCTGAATGAGGAGCTCTTTTACTGGCTGCCTCACCGGTACTGAATCTAATCTGAATACTGATGGCTTTTTAAAATTAGGTAGACCAGTGATTAATTGACTATTTAATGTACTAAATTCTCACATAATTTTTTCCACAGATAAATTTTCCAGATTTTCTATGTGATAACAACTAATCACTTTTTAAAGTTTTACCACTTGACCTTAGTTTTTGTACACTAGAATGGCTCTCAATTTTAGTGAATGAAAGAAGTCTTGATATATATTACCTTAAACTAATCACAAGCAAGTCTTGTGAACTTATAAATGAACATATAATCAACAAACAAGTCACTGAAAAGCTCTAAAAGTACTTATGCTTTTGATAGTCTAACCCAAACACTATAAATTCAGTCTCTCAAACAAGGCACAGAAAATAATATTATTTAGCCTTCCCTAGAATAATTACTTAATGCCCTGTGAAAAATTACCAATTCATTAAACATGAGTATTTTGTTTCACATCTATATAGCTAAACAATCTACCTAAAGTATGTCAGTTACATACTAAGTCATACACACAATGACAGAATCATGAAGAGACATCTAATTTTAACCATGCAATCACCATATATGTGAACACAAATTGGTATTTACATATGTGAATCAAATAGCTAGGCAACCATCTATCTAATTTTGTACATAAATGCAGCAAAAATTCATATAGATTGTTTGTTCTTAAATGTCACGACTGGTAAAATTTATAAAGTATATGGAATCTAATCTGGCTCCCATTTGAAGTCAATGAAACAGGAGGTGACCCTTGGTGTTTGTTTCTCTTGAAAGATTTATTCTTAGTTTTGATCATTTGATCCACTTGTGGTGGTAATAGCAGCAAATCTGTGATCTTTAAGTTCCAGACAAGACAAAGGAAAGGTTATTTGGGCCACTCAGGTTATTCCTCTCATAAGCGTATTCACTGACTATGAAAAATGTCCCACCTACTTTGAATATAGATAGTTAAATCTTTCCCATATACTATAGTGCTGTATATACCCAGACTAACTATATATCTGCTCAGACCCATATATGAGAGAAACTCTATGTTTGTTTCAACATCGATTTTTGTTTATTTATGTTTACAGCTGATCAATGGAAAGTTATTTCCACAACTCAGTCATTTGGAAAATTCTCCATGTTTCAATTTACTCTTCCATTTACTTAGTGAGGTGATCCAATAATGTTAGTACCCAGTGTCATAATAAAGAGCAGGTAAGAATATTAGTTGGTTCAAAATGAGCTAAAGATTTTGTCTCTCAGGGAGCATTTATTAATATAGGTATATGTCTTTCCTTTTGTATTTGTTTTTTTAAAAGCACATTTTAAGATGGCAAAACTTACAAAAATTTCCTTACTATCTGGAAGATAAGCACATTGCTAGCAAGACTCACACCACAAGACATTTTCTGAGAGCCTCAGTCTTTTGCCCTCCCATCTGCACTTTACAGGTTTGACATGCTGGAGACATGGATATCAGAATCCTCAGTAGCTATAGAGTTAATGAGATGTTCACTTAGTGAGCTGGCAAGCTGGTTAGTCTAATTTTAACACAACTATTTTGGCAGCGTATCAGGTGGTATCAATATAAATGAGCCTAGTGCCAATTTTTTTATATGCAAACTCAGAATAGAAATGAAAGAGCTAGGCAGATGGCACTGTCATAACTGGAGAAGGACCTAGTTAATGATTTACAATCCGGGGCACCACCTCTCTGATTTGTTGGCCTTTGTGGATTGAAGAACCATATTTTCTTAGGCTGCCGGGTCATCAAATTGATATTTTAAATTCCAAGTTAAAAGCATCAATAGACTTGTAATAACAATAATAAGGCATTCACAATGAATTTAGCTGCTGCAATGCTGAGCATTGCAATGCCCAATTTGTAGGCACGTAGAAAATCACAGTGGAGCCTAAAACTGGGATTTAGGTACCTAAACCCTAGATTTAGGTCCTTAACTACCTTTATGGATCTGGGCCTCAACATTTTATTATGGAATATATTAGGGCAGGATTTGGCAACAATCTTGCCAATGGGTCTGGGCCAAAGCCCACATGATGCCAATGGGGGTCTTTCTATTGACTTTAGTGGACATTACATCATGCCTGATTAACTTTTAGTCAAACCGGTGGATTATTTTTTTCTTTTATTTATTGGCTGTGCTCTATGTTAATGCATTTGAAAAGGAACGGAAACACCTTAACTGTTTTCTTATTACTAAAAAGAGGAATTGTTGTGTCCTTATGTTTAACAGTAACACTAAGTGGTTACTACTAATAAAGTGCCTTTTAACTGTGCTCATTAAAATCCAATGAAAACATGTACAGGGATCATTTCAGAAAATGAATGATAAAGAGCTACCACATACATTTTAGATTACCTTGAATGATTTTTTTAAAGAGCTTTTGGATACATATATCAGGAGATTTAGTAAAATCTCTTCTGTGAATTAGAATTTTCCATCATATTACACTAAGAAGCATACAGTGCGGAACAAAAACGGTATTTGCTTAATTTATTAGTTAAGAGGCACTTATATCTGTAAATCAGATGCAGATTGCATACAAGATGTATCAGATCCCTCTGGAAAATATAAAGCTGTGAAACGCTATTAGAGTCCATTGGTACAGTTCATTTTTACTATTTTAATGTTATATTCCCAGGGTTTCATTAGATTAGCATCCTTTTAAGGAAAGCTAATTATTTCAAATCCCTTTTCACTTCTATCCATCTAGAGAAAGGCCTCACTGAAAATACAATTACTTTGCAGATTGATACAAGGAGTGTCTAGTAAGTTACTGTGTCTCATACAATATCAGAACCAGGATCTTCATCAGCACTTTTATGGTCTTCTTATGAATACGGTTTAGTTAGCTGCTCATTGACAGAGCGGATTATCCACTGGGCCCACGGGAAGCCCCAGTGGCAGCGCTGACCTGACCCCAGAAGCACCAGGCACCACAGCGCCCAGATGGGCAGATGCCATGGAGTGGACGCGGTTGGGTGGGGGGTAGAATCCTTGCACTATCTCATACATGGTACCTTTTATTTTGTCCCTTTTATGTTATTAATTCGTTGTCCTCAGTCTCATCTCTCTGACCATTACCTTCCTAATCCTCTAGACCATTCACTCCTTAATCATATCTGGTTCCTTCACCCTTCCAAACCTTCCTCTCACTCCCTGACTGATGCTTTTTTTCGTCTGCTCCTACCACATGGTCAATGTTGAGCAGAATGTCCATCAGAGAGTGGCCAATGAGTCCTAGTGGTGAGAAAACTGCCTGAGGAGCATTCCCGCATTGTGAGATGTAAACACAGCAATAAAAGAGCAGAACATGGCTAGGAAAATTTCTGAACAAGAGAATGTCTTTTCTTATGTGAGACACTGGATCTGGAAAGTCATCATGCCTGTATGTTACAACAGTTACAGATGCAGTGGAAGTTTGTTTATTCAGGCTCTATTTCAGATTCAGTCCTCTCACTAATTGCAGATGCTCTGTTATTCCATAGTCTCTATTAATCCATTGAAGAAATAATTAATTAATTGATTTTACACTTATCCTGGAATATATCTGTGAAGAATGTGGTAATTTTGGTAATATTTGTATGATCCCTGTGCATGCCTCAGCTTCCCTTTGTGATTTGTACTGCTATACACAGAGAGTAAAGACAAGGGCTGAGGTGCTGGATGCACATTGCTGCTTTGGTGGAGACCAGAGTCATTAACAAACTGAATGAAGTCTATACATGTGACTGGAGGATCCAGAAAAGACAGTGGAAACCCCAATGGCCTAGACAGTCACACCCAGGGACCAACAGGCAAGAGGAAGGAGATTTTCCTCACCTCTGCAGGGACGCAGAGCAAAGGCCCTGAACTGGAGAACAATGGAGAAAGGTGTCCAGTGGCTGTGTTAAGAGTTAAGCTCTCAAGGTATGTCTACACTGCAATTAGAGACATGCAGCTGGCTGGTGGCAGCTGACTCGGGCTCATGGGGCTGGGGCTGAGGGGCTGTTTAATTGCAATGTAGACTTCCAGGCTCTAGGACCCCATGCAATGGGTGGGTCCCAAAACTTACAGCCCGAGCCCAAAAGTCTACACTGCAATGAAACAGCCCCACAGCCCCCTCCCCAGCCCTGCAAGCCAGAGTCTGTAGAAACAGGGGCTCCCATCTGAGACTAAGGCTATTTCTACACTGCAAAACAAACCGTCAACACAGCAATGAGTCTCCATGCCTGGGTCAATTGACTCAAGTTTGTGTGGCTCACATGGCAGGGCTAAAAACAGCAGCGTAAACATTTTGGCTCAGGATGGAGTTTCACTGGGTTTCAGAGTCCAGGCTCCAGCCTGAATGTCCACATGGTGATTTTTAGCCTCACAGCATGAGCCCCACAAACCTGAGTAGATGTACCCTAAGGCAAAGGAGCAGAGAGGGAAAAGAAGAAGAGATTATTTCTATTGCAGCATGGCTCAAGAGAGCCCTGCCATTGGCTAGTCTGAATTCTGTCTCAACCTCTCCTTCTCTATGCTGACCCTAAGGTCTTTCAGATTCTGTATGCCAGGGGACTAATAAATTATCTTGTTTCAAAAAGACTGCCTGCTGTGTGTGTAAGGCTACCTTACTGAGCACATTGCACCCTGAAGGTGAAGGATGCACTGCAGGCAGCCCAAGAGAGAGACAGGGGCCACTGGCATCCAAAGGCCCAGTTTCGGAGTTGTGGAGGCCATGGGTCTGCCTCTGAAGAACTGTGTAGATTCTTGGGGTCTAGCACACTAAAGTGGTCACTCTCAAGGGACTGGTCAGTGGCAAATTAGCCACTGGGCCAACAGGGCTTGTGCCCTGGGACCCCGGCCAATTGGGGCCCCCGGAAAAATGGATGCCCCCGTGCCCTGACCCACTCCACCCACCCAGCGCTCCTGCTGGGGAATGGAGACAGGGCACTGGGGCTTGCCCCACTCTGCCCACTCACCCAGAGCTCCTGCCAGGAAACGGGAGAAGCCCCAGCACCCTGAACCCACTCTCCAGCCAGACCACTGGGTGGTGTCGCAATCCGATATATGGTTATGGCTCTGTATGGCCAATTGTCGGTCCACGGCCATCTTGTCCTGTTAAAAGGACAAGGCAGCCTCCATCTTGGACCAGGTTCTTGTTGCATAGGAGAGGGCAGAGATTCAATCCTGCCCAGCAACACTGGCTGTGTATGCTCTCCTGTGTTTCTGTTTTTCTCCTCTCTCCTGCTGGGTCATCTAGGGGTCGGGCTAGTGCCGTGTGCAGAGACCTGATCCTGCCCAGCAACTTGTGGTGTCGTGTGCAACATTTTGGTGCTGTGTGCATTTTCCCGCTCTTTTTGGGCCCGGTCATCTGGAGGTCAGGCTAGTTCTGCCCAGCAACTCCAGAGTACTGTATACAGAGACCTAATTCTGCCCAGATACCCCAGTGTGCCGTGTGCAAATCCTTCCGACGTGGGGTGGCAACAGCTCGAAACCTGGAGGGAGGGGGAACCAGGGAGCCAATCAGATGCTGACACTAGGGAGTGAGACCCTTTCTTTAAAACTAGGTTTCCCCCCAGAAAATCTTGTCTTGACCATCATCTTCTTTGGTGGAGTATCCGCGTGTTAGCTAAAGGGCCTGATCAACCTTTTGGCCAGGGTCTCCTCCCGGTATAGCTAGCTCGTAGTGTGGAGTATCCGCGTGTCAGCTGAAGGGCCCGATCAACCTTTCAGCCAGGGTCTCCTCCTGATATAGCTAGCTCGTGTCGTGTCGTTTTGGATTTGTTATCTTGTGGATTTATCTTTTGGATCTATTTTTTGGTGTTTGGATTTTTCGCTTTGGACTTGGTCCCGGTCGACTCATCATGCTCCTGGTGTCTGTTCTGCTGGTCAGCTGTGCCTGGAGTGCGGTATTTACTTTTTGATTTCTGACAGTTAGTTTGGCTAGCCCCTTAATTTTTCCCCTCCCTAACTTAATACCAAGTGCTGCTCAGGATTGTAAACCAAGTGCTGCTAAAGTTGCATATTTGCCTAGCTAGGATGTATAATTGTTCCAGTTGTTATTAAATTGTTAAATGCAGAATTGTTGTTGTGAATGAATCACTGCTCTGTCTGTGTCTAGTGTGTGTGGTTAAACTTGGGAGCTGTCTCTACTTAGAGAATAGCTGACCAAGGGGTCCAGTCCCCGCGGTCTGAGTGAGTGGAATCTGCCCAGCTGCAGCCGCACCACACTCTGGGTTTACCCTCTGTGTGAAAGCAAGGGTGGCTGAGGCAGTGGCCTGTGGGTCTCTTTTCTGTGTTTGCACCGGGCATCGCCCTGACGAACCTGATTCCTATCTGTGTGATTGGTGTGTCTGACTATCTAGTGTGGTGTGGCGAGCAGTTTACAGTACATTGTTATTGGTTTAAATTCGTTTGCATTGTTTATCTGAGTCCCAGTTGGAAATTGCCTCCTTCCCCGGCCCAAGTTGTAACCTGTCCCTAAATAAACGCAGCCACTTGGCTTTTCAGTGTTACCCTGGTCCTGCCTGTCTTTTCCTCACTCAATACCAAGCTTGAACGAACCACAATCTAATTCGGACAGGTGGAGGGTGGGGGAAGACTGCAGTTGGAAGGGGTGCGAGGGGCCGCCACTTGCTCTGGCCCAGGGCCCCACAAAAGCTTAAACCGCCTCTGCTTGTGTTTGATGATCTCTCTTTCTGAAGCCATATAAGGCTGTGTAAAAGGAAGGTTAAGTGTCAAGATAAACCTACAAACACAAGAACATTTAAAACAATTCTGAAATGGACCATATGACCTTTCATACATAGAGGCATCTATGTAATGAGGTGACATATCTAACATTGTTTTTAATTTCCTTGCAATTGTGAGTTTCATTTAAATAAAAGAGATGCATTTTTTTGTGAATTTTAATTAGCCATTTTGAAGAAAAATCAAGGAAATATATGCACTATAACAGGGGTAGGCAACCTATGGCACACGTGCTGAAGGCGGCACGCAAACCTATTTTCAGTGGCACTCACACTGCCCGAGTCCTGGCCACCGCTCTGGGGGGGCTCTGCATTTTAATTTAATTTTAAATGAAGCTTCTTAAGCATTTTAAAAACCTTATTTACTTTACATACAACAATAGTTTTGTTATATATTATAGACTTATAGAAAGAGACCTTCTAAAAACGTTAAAATGTATGACTGGCACGCGAAATCTTCAATCCGAGTGAATAAATGAAGACTCAGCACACCACTTCTGAAAGGTTGCCAAGCCCTGCACTATAATATGCTACATTATGTTGTCTTTAAAAATCAGAGTAACCTAGCTACAATAAAAATTTACAAAAATTTAAATGTAGTTTCACAGTCATAGCTTATACATTTCAATAATTACTTAAATTATCATTTCAATGTCCTCAAAGAATTCATTCTGTTAGGAAAGAAAACAAAGTGCATATTAAACGATCAAAGCATGTTTAATTCATTTAGATGTAAGCTTCAGGTATAAGCCAAGGTCAGTCGAGTATTCATCTCTGAATGCTATATTATTTGATGATAATCATTAGTGCTAATCTGAATAGACCTCCTTTTGTAGAAAGGTGAAGGAACCTTTCTTTTGATTTGTGTCCATATATAATTGAACTCTATGGAATATATTAAAAACAGCTAGGGTCAAAAGAACAACTCTGTGTTAGCAGCAGTCTGTTTTAACCAGATCTGTTAATCTATTTTTCTTGCCAGAGTGCAGAAGAAAATGTCTAAAGAAAATATAACAGCAGAGAACCTACATTAATACATATGTGATAAAGCCCAGAAAGCATTAGCAAAAGATCATGTTATTTCCAAAAGAAAGCAATCTTCTCTAAAGTAATATTTAAATTAGGTCTCATTAGCATCATTAGTACTGAATGTATTTGAGGTTTGCCACATTTTTGATCAAATCCCAGTGGGCTAGTGACCTATTTCTTCCATGCTGACCATATCAAATATGGTCTGAGGCATTCTCTAGTTAAGGTGGTCTAATAAATGGTTTTGTTAATACGCCTTGGTCTATTCAGTGCTTGAAAACACAGCAGGGAGTTAACATGGCAGCTCACACAACAATGTACATTATTAGAGGAAGTAATTGTCACTGCCTGTTTTGATTTGAGGATCTTCAAAACATCTGATGAGCAGAGGTGAAAGTGGGTTGGTACGGTGTACCGGTAAGCAGTGGCCCCCAGTACCTGCCTGTACACAGCCAGTGTTAAAGCGCTGCTGCAGCAGCACTTTAACGTCATGTCCCTTTTGTTCCCCCCCACCCCCCGAGGGCCACTGATGGGTGGGGGGTAGGGGGCGTAAAAGGGGCAGCTGCCCTGAGGCCGGTGATTTAAAAGGGCCTGGGGCTCCTGGCCACCACTGCCACTACTGCAGCAGTGGCTGGAGCCCCAGACAGCTCGGGCCAGGCAGCGTGGAAGGGCTGGCTGGGGGAGGCTGACCCTTCCATCCCCGCCTCTTCTGCCTGAGGCCCTGCCCCTGTGCCGGTAAGTCTTTCATCTTACTTTCACCCCTGCTGATGAGATTACTTTTTAAAATGAGCTACACGTATGTATAGCCTCCTTAGTAAGAGAAGTCTTTTGTCAATGATAGTTTAGAACAAAGTTGTATATTTTTCACTGATGTCAGACAACAGGACACAAATGTAGTTGTCAGTGCTTCTTTTTCACATCTGAAATGTTACCTAGTCAGTTCAGTGAAAACTAGCACATGCTCATGTGCTACTTAACACTAAGAATATATATTTTTAAATGCTTTGTAAAAGGTGTGGTTCTGTTTGACTAAATACAAAAAGAATGTTTTCTATAAAAAGGTTCTGATCCATGCGTTTGCACTACTAAATCACAGATCTTCACTAATCACATTGGTTTCAATTGTGGCCTTACCATGAGTGCCATGGATGGGGCAGTGTGTTTTTGCATTATCCTAAGAGCGCAGTAAACACATTGTGACTCTGCATCTAAGTAGCTGCATGTGAGACATACTCTGTGCCAGACCTACACCGAGTGTAGCATATACTCCCTCGCATGCTGGTGTCATTGTGCTAGATGCTGCTTGAGGGGAGGGGAGGTGGAGCCAAGGTTGTGACCATTCCTCACTCCTTCCCACCCACTCTGATTCAGATGGATGTGGGGAGATGCAATGTAGCAACAGGGGAGCTCTCCCTCACTGTACTGCTATCTGACATAGGGAAATAAGGGGCTGAATTACACACCTTTATTCCCGCACATGGGAGCACAGGCCACAAGCTAGCCTTTTATATGTACAGGAGTTTAAGCACAAAAGTTCTTGAAAGAAACTAGATTTATTCTTAAAACCTATTATTCTGTATCATCCTAATTATGGAAGTCAAGTGAACATTCTAACGACTTCATTTTCTCTAAATGAAAAGTATAGAAAACATTCAAACTATCTCACTCTCACTTATAAGTAGAGCTGGGGGAATAATTGATTATTTGGTTCGCTATCAGTTCCAAAAAATTTTAAAAAATTGTTTCAGGTTGAGCTGAATCCAAGAAATATGAAAAATGTCAGTAAATAGAAAAAAAAATCTGTTTTGGGGCCCCCCAAAAAAGCCATGTTTTGTTCAACCTGAAATGGATTTTTCAGGCATTTATAAAGGTGGGTAGGTGTCATGCTCACTCCCTGGCCCAATGACTATTTATTGTTATTCATAGGATGTTTCACGAAACAGCACTTCAGTGCATTTTATAAATATAACAATATGAAAAAAACAGACTCATCGTCACTAGTGTCTGCTCCAAATGGGAAACTGAAAGGCTCCAAAATACACTATCCCTTGGCAAAGAGGCAAGAATATAATATATATAAGATTCCACTGACTTTCAGTTGGACTTGTGCTCCTAAATCACCTAGGCACTTTGAAAAGCTTCCCCATAAATACTACAGACTGGACTAACTTCCTTAGGAAATCAATGGAATTGAGTTTCATGGGCTTTAGATCAGTCTCTGTATGAACAGAAGTGTCACGGCTAAAGGGAAGTTAACATAGATGGCAAAACCATGACTTCTCACTATATTCAGTTCAAGCTGTGTCTTGACTGACACAGCACTTTCTAACACTACAGTCGTCTGTGAGACCCACAGTAGAGACTACCAGCATTTGAACACATAGTTCAAGGAATGTGCTAACACTGTCGTTTCAAATAGCATCAGTATGATACAAATTCTTATCCTAAATTTTAATCACACTGCTCAAAATAAATGTAGCATGATTTTTTCCCTACCAGATGGAAGGCTCAATCCTTCTCCCATTGATGTCAGTGGCAGAAGTCCCAAAGGGAGCCAGAGCAGGCCCAGAGAGCTCAAATTAAGTCATGTTTGGCAGATTATTTGTAGTTAAAAAATACCTTAATCTTAACACGAGATTTTTTTTACCCTGAGATAACTGGCTCAAAATATGGCAGAAGAATGTGTAAAAAGCAAAATCTAATTATTCATATTTAAAAATTGTAACTCAATCAATACTGAAGCTAATTTTCATAAGATTTGTAGTGATTTAAAGCTTTGCCGGCTCTCATTGGTTTTAATGGTGTATTAAAAATGAGGATTTGCCACAGATAATCATTTTAGCTACCAAATCTCCGTACTCTTATACATGATTTTTTCTCCCCCCATACATACTGTCAATATTAATCTGCAGACTAATTAAAACCCTGTTTTTTAATCTTACTTTGTAAGTATAGATGTGTCAACCTCAACAGTTCAGAATTTGGGTTAAAGCTCAGGTAGGTTCTCACTAGTGTCCCAAAGCAACACTGAGCTACCAGTCTCCTCCACAACATTTCCTGCAACTCTCTCTCTCAGGCTCACATGCTGTAGGGCCTGCAACTCTTCTCTGATTTTATTTATAATATTCAAAATAAGACCAAGCAAATGGCTGCCTGGTATTTTCTATCAGATTCCCTGTGTTCTTGTTTCAGATCACTCACTCCTCAGTTGGGCTATGGGTTCTGAGCTGCATTTCCCTGCAGTGATCTCTCCCAGCCACCCCTGTATTGATGGCAGGGAGACTGTCTTCTCTGCTCTTAATGTTTCCTTGCTGGAGCCCAAGTAAACTGGAGTTGCAGAGAGGAGGAGGAGGTAACTGCTGGCAAGAACTGAAGGGGAGACAGAATGAGGGAACAGACTCAGGGAAGTGGGAAAAGGAGCTCCCTTTGATCCCTTATCTTTCCATTTACCCATCCCCACATTCCACAAGGTCACTCTCCAATTTAATTTTGGAACAGTATTTCAACCCCTGGATAAGCTGTATATACAGAAACAAGCAAACTTACCTTATTGATATATATCTGTATAATCAGTTAAGAATACATATGTATGTTCTAGCACACATGAAAGTGGGACAAAAGCTCATTACCTTTGTCAATAGGGCTAGTTTGATAGCCACTCTTCTATCTTTGGTTGTGTTCCTGAGAGAGAGAGGCACAAAGGATTACCTCATTCCACACCAGGGAATGAGGGGAGCCAGTACAGTTTACTCTGCCTCACACCGCTTTAATATTTATCATCTCTTTGGGGTGGCCTGCTCTCCAACTCACTCAGAAAAAAATGGGACCAAGAACGATTTGCTTGTCCTTGTGCATTTAAGCCTCTAAAGGAGCAGATATGCCATGAAAGGAGGAAGGAACCAAAGACATGCAAAATGGAGTAGCAAGCCATTGAGCTCCTTCTTAACCCCCACATGGACAGTGCAGAAAAGAGTAAGTGTAAGAAGCCAGGGTTGGTTGGACCTCCCCTGTGTGTTTCTGGGAGAGAACATTTTTGAACCACAAAAGATTTGGTTTAAAATCGTTCTAAGTATGACCAGGCTCTTATTTTTTCATGACCTGTTATTCTTTCCCAACTTGTAAGACCTTTATTACTCAAGGTAAGCTGAACTTTTAGCCTATATTGTCTGTTCTTTATAAGCTAGAAAAGTAGTTCACTAAGATAAAGTACTGAAATGAAGTGATCATTATGGAGATGCAGCTGTTAACAATATGTGGAGGTTAATCTTGCTTTTAATGAAGAAGAATGCACACCTGTACTTTGGCATATGCTTCCTTGTGAGCACGGAGACCTCTCTATTAGAATGGCAAAACTTTCCTTTGGGCTGATTGAACTTGGCTTTTGCACCCTGAGGACACATACTTGAGGTTGAAGAATTTCCATGAGGTGGCTGTTTGAGGTGAAGCATTGTGAATGTAAAGAACAAATAATTAATTTTATGCACCTCATTTTCAGCTCATTTCTTCTTTTCCCCCTAATTATAAACAAAAAAAATATGTAGAAATGATTGCAGTGATACTTGTGGCAGCGATATTAATTACACCTTTAAAATATGCAATTCTATATTTGGGAATTTGTGTTTTGCTTCTTCTGTGTGTACCATCTGGCCCTTTTTGATGATGTTATGGATATAATCTCATCGAAAAGTAATTTTTACTAAAGCCAGAAAAATAATTAAAATAGTAGAACCAATTTTATTATCATGCATATCTGAATTTCATATACAAATGGCAAATTTTGCATAAAAGTACAGTCACCCCGTGGGGGATTTCATATGCTCACCAACAGAGAATTGTGTTTACAATGGGTTTTTTGGGGGGTATTGTAGACAGTATTCTCATTATTCCCAGGAGTTCCTATAGTACTCATTCAAAGAAAATTTGGCATCTACTTTGATAATATGTATGCAGTGTGGTTGTAGCTGTGTTGATCCCAGAATATTAGAGAGACTAGGTGGTTGAGGTAACAAGAGAAGTTGGTCCAATAAGATATATTACCTCACCCACCTTGCTCCCTCATCTTAATAGTAGTCAGTCTAAAATGTGTTCTGTAAATAAACAAGTTATTGAAAAATGATTTTAAGCCTCCTTTGGGTGCCTTTTGATGTTCTTGGTGCATTCAGAAAAGGGGCACCTCAATGGACAGATGACAGATATCTGAATATTTCATTCTTGCAGCTGCAGAAGCGCACTGCAGGATATCTCAGAGACAGGGAGCGTGCATCACTTGTGGCACTAGAGATCCTCCACCAAAGCCCAGTGAAGTGAACAGAAAGACTCTCATTGACTTCAATGGGCTTTGTTTAAGGCCCTACATGAGCTAAAGAGTGCACATTCAAATGCTGTAGTGCTCTGTGTTCTGAAGGAGGAAGCTACTGAACATGAAGATTGTTTTCTAGGTACAAAAATGCATATATTTATTGGTACCATAATGATTAGTTTCAGCCAACATCAAACAAAATTTATTTTTCTCCATTGGTGTAACCAGCACTTGTAAAGCACTTGACAGATATGTTATGACTGAATGCATTTTCATGGGTAGATCAAGATGTTTAAATTTTTTTTAGGGCAATACTTTTTTGCAGAGTATGCAGAAAGCCTTAACTGGATGAAAGAAAGGGGAGGTGTTATGCTATGAAACATTTAACTTCTTGTTCTCAGGAATAGATGTTTCCTTCCTTAGGGGCACTTTTACTTATGGGACAAAGTCAATATTAATTGACTTGAATACCATGATTATTCATGATTGGAATGCTAGCAAGAGCACAGAGATTGCCAAAACTGTAAAGACCTTTTTGGTGATTTTGCAAGACATGGAGAACAGAGATACATTGTTGATAGACAAGAGCAGAGGAGATTTTTTTTAAGGTGAGCATCATAGTATCTATCCATTCCTAGATTTAAAGTGAACATGCACTCTGAGAGGTAACTTTGAGACACTGGTATCATAAAGTGCCATGTTCATTATGTCAATGACTCCTGATCACATTTGCTCAGCTAACAAGTTTTAAAAAAGAGAGAGAAAGAAAAAATAAATATGTTCTGCCAGCCCTAAAAACTTACCCTGAGATCTAAAAGTCAAGTCAGGCTCTTTCTAGCTCATTCATCACTACCACTAATAGAGATTATGTAATTTAACGTAGTTAACAATTCTGACATCCAAGTCAGGGACAAATCCAGTTCACTTCCTCATACCTATATTGGCTCTGCAGCGTTAACAGGTGTAACAGATATTAACTTTTCTTTACACTGTTGGATATGGCATACAGGATATAAATTCCAAATATGACTACAGATTACTAGAACTATTGATATGCTAAAAATATCTTTGTTTTGTTAACAGCATGCTCCATGCCATAACTTCTCAGTCTGTGACATCAGAAAAACATCCACAAGATTATGACTTCAGCTGTGGAATAAACACATGAAACAAAAAGAAGCATGTTTTGTGCACAAATATTGTCACTCATTGGACCTTGTCTTCAATGACCCTTGCTTCCTCACTGACCTCTCTCTCTCACTGATTCTTCTCGGATCTCTATCAGTATTGTGTGCACACACCCTCCAGGCCTTCACCCTTCTTATTCTTTCCAGTTCCCCCAGTTCTCAGCCCCTTCTCCCCTCCCCTCCCAAATCAAGGACTGAATATCTAAACTCCATACAGTCCTTCATTCATTGATTTCTTTACCCCTTACTCCTCCCACAAAGTCCCAGTACTGCCTCACATACATTTTCCCTGTTCCTGCATGCTTCCTGGGTCCATGCTAGCTTCCTACACAATAAAGTCATCCTCTCTTTTTTTCCACTCTGCAATCTACCTTGCAAAACAGTTATTTTTTCCTTCTTCCTTACTGAATCAAATGCCTTTCTCCAGGCTTCTTCGCCTTCCACTCTCTCTTTCTTTGCCTGGGATCTTGCTCACTTCTTTAAAGAGAATATAGAAAGAAATAATCTGCACCAAACTTTGTCTAACATACCCTCTTGTTTCCCCCCCCCGTCACTAATCTTAATATTTTATCTATTCTTTTCCAGTTTCTTAGCGATGCTGCAGAATGTTAACCTTTTCTTCTCACTCTTTAGAGGGGAGCAAGGGACCTCTGTGGATTAACTACCCCTATACTGACCTAATACAGGAAAAAGGGGAAAGAGAGTATGGAGAATTTCCCTGTTTTCCAAGGACAAGGATTACAATAGATTCCCGCACCTGGAAGTTAAATATCTCAAGCAAAATCTCCATGACTGACTCAATGTGTTTAAAAAAATGCCCCTTTTCAAAACAGGTGGACAATATAGCACTCATCCTGACCCAAGTAAAATCACTGGTGGGAAGTGGGGGGGGTGTCTCAGAAACTACAAATGGCTAAGAAGGGAGGAGATCTTTTTAATTAAATATCATCCCTAGAGAAGTGACAATGGAGACCTGCCCTCTTTGCTAACTCTGATATCAAGCTGTTGGTAATGAATTAAGAATAGGCCTCCTGACTGCCGGGCGGCCAGGGGAAAGGAGAGAATGTAGCCCACCCACTTCCAAGAGCAAGGAGACAAGGCAAAGTGAGAAAACGGAAGGGGGACACAGCAATCCTTTGAAACACGAAAGGGAGGGAAAACAAGTGGCTGAATTTGGGTTGTAGTTCAGGGAAGCTGTGAAATCAGGGTTAAATAACTTCATGGTAAATAAGAATGTTTGGAAAGTTTCTTTAAAAAAAAAAGCATCTCTCTAATGAGGATTAGTGAAACTTATCTGAAAATGACTGCATATAGTTTTAATTTAACAAGTCATCATACCAGTTCTTTTAACAAGCTATAGTCTGTGAACTGTTAAATGATCCCCAATATTTATGTCACAGCTGATTAAACAGGAAATATGCTACTTCCTGGTATATAAGGCACAAGCATACTTTAACAACAATACTAGAAATTGCTTCACAGCCATTTATTAGATGGAGAAAATAACCTAGGCTTTTACTATTTTGAGTATAGTCCTTCCCCCCTCCCCAAAAAATAGGCAATAGTTACTAATCACTAACGAGTGTCATTGTTGACATCCATCTCTTCTGCTTTTGACACCATTCACTGTTCATATGCTTTTCTTGAAATCTTATCCTCACTCATGGTTCATGAATTTCCTTTTATTTTACTGATGTTTCTTCAGCATCTTGTTTGGTGGATTTTCCTCATACCTCCTCTGCTTTTCGGTGGGAAATCCAGAGGGCTCCATCCTTGTCCCCTTTTTTGACCCCCTCTGACTCTGTGTGATGTTATTCAGAAACATGGTTTTATGCTGATGACTCGGGGATTTACCACTCCACTCTAGACATTGCCTGTCCAAATCAAAACCTTATCCTGTCTCTCATTGGTTACCTTCAGTTCAACATAATCAAGCTAAGCTCTGACTCTTTTCCTGATCACTGAGGATAATGCCACTATCCTCCCAGTCACTCAAGCCTGTAACCTAGGCATCAGCTTTGATTCCACTGTCTTTCTAGACCCACACAGTCAGGCTGTGTCCAAGCCTTGTTACTGTTTCCTGAACCACACCTCTGAGACCTAGCCTCTTTTATATTCACACAGCTAAAATATTCATCCATGCCCTTATTATCAGTCTGTTGCAGAGTCTCTTCCTGAACCCAGGTCTCCTACTTTGAAGTTTAGTGTTCTAGCCACTGAGCTAAGAAGTATTCTGGGATGGGTCACTCACAATTTGCCTTGCTGAAACTGCTCCGCTTTGTATAAATAAATATTTATTGTTGCAGGGATGTTCCCCCTCCCACCAGGCTTCCTTTCACTTTCTATTTAATCATTTATACAAATTAGAACAGCTGCAACAGGAGAGATTGAGTGAAACCCACCCCAGAATAGCCAAGACACTCACCTAGGAGTGGGAAGACCTGCTTTAAATCCCTGTTCCCGAGCAGAGAGGGATTCAAACCTGGGTCTGCCACCTCCCAGGTGAGTGCTCTAACCACTGGGCTATGGATTAATGGGGGGGGTGTCACTATCATGTCCTCCTCTTTCATTTTGTGAATGATGTCTGACAACATGTCTACATAGGGATAAAAGCCCTGGGTCAGTGTCTTGGGCTCATAGGGCTAAAAATTGCTGTGTAGACATTTGGGCTCATGCTGGAGCCTGAGCTCTGGGACCTTCCATCCCCATGTAGACATACCTTTAGTTCTTTTGTGAATCTAATCCTTTGTTTCCACATTTCCTTTTTTTAATTTTTTTTTAAATAGTTACAAATGCCTAAAATCAAAATGAAACTTTTTTCAACCCAAAACAATTTTCTCAGACTTCAATTCACGAATAATTCTGAAAAAAAAAATTGGTTTTGGTTTAAGAAAGAATTATTTTTGACTTGTCAGAATTGCCAGAAATCTGAAAAAAAATCAGTATTCACACAGCTCTATTCAAGTATACAGCTGAGGCAGAGTCAACACTAGTCTTCTGACTCTTACCCTATGAGCTAGCTATTAGATTCTGCTGCCTTTCTTATCGCACAATGCTTGGCCTAATTGATGCTTTTCATATAAGAGTTGATGTTGAAGGAGATTTGTTGACCTTGCAAAATATTCTTTTACTGATTTCTCTTCAACATGCAAACTGAATTCTGTTGTCTTATTGCAGTCTGTCCCCCAACCACTCGGGTAATTGCTTAAACACGTGTAAAAGGTGTGACTTTAATCTCTAGCGCATTTAAAATGACGACGACAAAAATCTTCATAAGTACTTTAAACTTTAGTGTTTGCCAAAACATGTTTTCAAAGAATATGTTTGGGAGTAGACACTCCTGGATACCCCTACAAGAGTTTACTCTGTCTCCATTTCTAAAAAAAAGTACTCTGAAAAAGATATCACCAGAGTTATTAACTTATCCTGATGCCATTGGAGTTAATGACACAACTCCAATGAATTTTATATATATATAAACACCCCCTTAAGTCAATATGTAAGAGCTGCATATCTTCACCCTGAAATACTTTATTACGGAAAAAGAAACAAAGGGCAAGGAGAATGACTATCTTGGAGAATGCCTAGCCCTCAATGTACCACTTGATCAGTTGCAAACAGCAAGAATGCTTTGCCTGTTTACCCCCAGAGTTGAATTCATATGGGGATAGATGGTATGACACTGTCAGTGGCTGAATCATTTCTACTGTCATTCCACCAAAGCCTGACTGTGACAACCTTAAGGATCTGCTGCAAGATGTATCTGGTCAACTTGACATTTTAGCTGGCTGGAAGATTTGCTGATCGTGTAAGATAGTTGCTGCTCAGTTAATTAGTTGGAATTTAATTATCCATGGGTGGGGATTCGTGTAAATTTCTGTTAATAATATGTGCTTAAGAGTATTAATTTTGCTTTGTTTTGCTTGCATAAACATACTATATGAACAAACAATAACCCCCCCCAATAAATAATATAGCAAACCCTGTTTTATCCAAATGGGACAGAGGGAATAGAATTTCTTTGGATGAATTTAGTTTCAGGTAAATGGAGGACTTTTCAGTACACATGGTACTGTTGATAGATTTTTCAGGTAAGGGAGATCACGGCAAATGACCCATTCAAAATTTATGTAGAATTTAGTAGAAAATAACTTTTTTTGTTAAATTCTATAGGATGGGCCCAAAAAAACTAGAGAAGGGATATCTTTTTCTATTATATTATAAGGCTTTGACTGTAATTTCTATAGAACAGTATTAAATTTCTATATCTAGTGGCTTTTTTGCCTAATAAATTCCATAGGGCTTTTCCTTAAAGAGGAGTGTGCCAGAACAGTGGTGTTGATTATGGTATATGATATGATAAGACAGAAACAGCAGTTGTTACAACATCTTTAAACTTGAAAATCTTTACCCTCCTCCCAGGGGTGTGCACAAGGCGGGGGAGCAAGCAGGGGCATGCACCCCTCCAGTAATCGGCCTCCTCCGGCCTTGGGGCTATGGTGGGGAGAATGAGCTCCTCTGGCCCTGGGGGAAACTGACTGCTCCTCTGGCCCCAGCGCCACGGTGAAGAGAGTGAGCTTCTCCAGAATCGAGGCTGTGGGGGGAGGGGCACAGAAAGTTCCCCTCCAAAAGCCATCACATTTTTATTCCTGTGCATGACCCTGCCTTCTCCCTGCCAAAAAAAATCCCCTTCAGTATCTTTTTGCTGTCTGTCCGGATTGTATACATGATTGTGTCTTTATACTTCTCAGTAAAATCCCCACAAAAAATATGTCTGTGGTTAAGACGCTGAACTGGGATTCCAGAGATCTTTCTTTCAATCTTGGCTTTGTCAGTCTTCCAGTATGATCTTGGGCAAGTCACTTAGTCTCTTGGTGGGAGATTCCTATCTATGAAATGGAGAAATATTTTTTCCTATCTCATGGGACTGTAGCGAGGATAAAACAGTTAACGTTTGTGAGGTGCTTGGATACCAGCGTAATGGGTGCTGTATAAGAAGTACTTAAATAATTGGCCCAATAATAATTCTTTGCAACGACATGTTCCATCTGCTAATGTGATGTGCAGGCCGTGGCTTGAAGGTATTGATAAATATTATGTCACATATTAGCAATATTTTGCCATTTTCTATTATTATTACTGCTATTTGATACCCTTCATCATAGAAACTCAGTGTTTTACACATAAGCATAAATATCTCTGTAAAATAATCATTATTTCACCTGTTTTGCAGGTGGGGAAACTGAGGAAGAGAGACGTTAAGGGCCATATTTTTAAAGGCACATAGGCATCTAACTCTCATTGGTACCAAGGACAGTTAGGCACCTAAGTACCTTTTCAAATCTGTCCCTAAGTGAATAACCCATGGACCCAGAGAAAGGCAGTGACAGACCCAGAAACAGAACCCAGGAATTGCGATTCCCACTCCTGTGCTCTCGCCACTAAATAGAATTATTTCCCCGAAGAAACATGCACTTACAATAAGTGTAAAATATTATTTAAGATATATTCATTATTCCTAAATACTTTATAATGCTGCTCACTATGCTCTGAATTTTCAGAGTAGAGTAGCACAACGTAATTTAGCAGAGGTGTGTCTACTCAAGAACATTTGCAGGGTGCAAACATGCCTTCAAATATGCACATCCACCAGTCATGAGTGGAGAAATAATAGTATCCTGCAGGGTTTAATGGTATAATAGAATGGAAAACCTGTACAGATGCTAAAGCCATTCTATATGCTTTTATTTAGTTTAGTTTCTGTGCCTTGAGGGCATAGGTGGCTAATTATATTGCTTTGCTTTTTCCCTTTTTCAGAAGGAAATATTTCAGAAAGAAACACAATAGATTTTACAAAGCTAGCTTTACACCGAATATTACCATGCACAAGTGATTGCTAGGGACAGGTAATGCAAGCAGTAATCATTGTAAATGTTGTATAGCGTTTCTTATCCCCACCTTGCCCTCTGTGTGTCCTGTACAGATTAAGTTTTATTTTAAAATATTTGAGTCACTTTTTTTTAGTTACCTAACAACAAGCCAAGCATACAAGGTAAGACATTTCACTATTAGTCCATCCCTAAACACAGTTAAATGTGTAACTCGCTCATTTCCCCATCTTCTCTTCCCACTCCCCAGCCCCCGAGTGACTCTCAGGAAAAATGCAAATAATAAACAACACATCTGATTTTCACATTTTTCAGATAATAATTTAGGATTAGATTCTGCCATCCTGACTAATGCTGAGTAACCCAAGAATAATCCAAATGGGTCAGAATTAGAGCAATTTTGCCTTCACACCACTGTAGCCGATCTAAAATCTGGCTCCACAGGACTACTCTGAAATAAGGCACCATTCAGTGTGAATAAGGATGGCAGAATTGGACCCATCAGTGATTTCTGCTGCACTGCACTCAGTGATGCTACTTTATTTTTTACCTTCCTGACCTGACCGACAGACGTATTTCTTTAAAGATTAGTTAGGCAAAACAAAAGTCAGAGAAACTTCTCTAATCATCAGGTTAATTTTTTTCAATTTAAGTATATTTTGTTGCTGTTTATAACAAATAAAAACATGGAGAAAGATCATCAGTCTTCAGAGCAAATTTGGGAATGAACTCTTTTTGTCATGCAATAGGTACACAATTTGTAAGAGATTTTCGCTCCATTCCCCAGTAATACATAGGATTACAAATGTATAAACAATCTGAACCTACTGAAAGAAAAAAGTGAAGACAGTTGTGTATTTATACAGCACTGCCGTATCCAAACATTATCTGCAGAGTGGTATGAATGCTGATGTTCAATGATGAAGATAACTCAGTAGCAGAGATGGTTAAAGAATTGCATACAGGTGGCAATGGAAGATGCAGGTGGGAAAGTGTGAGCAATATGGAACTATTAATATTTTTGGAAAGATAAACTCTACCTGTGTAGCCCAGCGAATTGTCATCATTATCAGAGGTGGGAAGTGGTGTCCCGCTGTCGTTCCCCCTCTCTAGGTCATCAGAGTCTGTCGGAAACAACACCAGAGCTGCTGATGGGGTCACAGTAGTAACAGTAGTTGCCATTTCCATCAAAACATGTCCAGTTACAAATAAATCCACATATGACAGAAAGACAGACAGTGACAACACACAGCATACTTTATCTTTCCACAGCCTATCTTGTGTTAAACACTCTAACAGCTGCAGTAACATTGCTTTCTGTTCTGTTTCCTTATTCCCCTAGTTTAATCCTTTTACTGCACCTTTTGCTCTTACTTCACAGCTTGTAAAGTGCTCAGCCTACACTCTGAGAAACAGCCAGCACAGCCTGTGGTGAGCATATGGGGAAGAGTAGGCAGGGTGGTTGAATGCTAGCATTGCTAATTTTCTACCTTATTGTTAATCAAAGCTATTGACTGTGATCACTCCCCATCATCGCTTCATCTCCTGGAAATTACGGACTCAGGGGACTTTACCTCTTTGTGTGTGTGTGGGGGGGGGAGAGACAGTGTCTTGTCAAACAGGGGGGAAGGGGTAATATAAGTACCATACCTTCTCTGGAGGAGAGGGCAGGGGCCAGATCTCATCTATGAAAAGGCAACAGTTTATCATCATAAGAAAGAGATACATTTCCTAGACTGAAAGCACTTGAAGGAAACACTCAATTTCAATGACATGTTAAAAAAAATCCCAACCCAGAGAAATCACATTTTAATACTTTGTAAGATAAATCACTAGTCTGAAATTTAATGACACAAGGCATAATAATAATAATAATGAGTCAAAACAGAAGGAATAAAAAAAATCACACAAGTTCTGAAAAAACCACACAGCATAGTGGTTTGGCAGTGCACAACGGAATTCTCTACTTTATCAATATCATTATATCACATCTTTATGAACAACTACATGATACATAATGCTAAATGGCATGCAGGTTTATTTCTATTCTCTTTATAGACATAGCAAATTGAAAAGTATTAGGAACGGCTAAAAGTAATGACATTGAATATGTTGCTGTTTATAAGTGGGGGCAGGTCTGGAATACAATCAGTTAATACTGTACTTGGAATATCACTAGTACAGTAGAAAGTAGTCTGACTATTGACTTACAGTTCTCTTCTGTTTTCTACTTTAAGTACTTGTTGACAGGTGTATCGTAATTACCTGAATATTTTAAAGACCTTGAACAAGAACAACATTTCTTACCATTAACATACTTCCTGGATTATTACATTCCACAGATATTAATGTTTGTCATATAATAAGATTGATACAGTTAATTTAAATATTATATTTCTATCTGAAAATTTTGCGGATGTTACAAGAAAACACCTATGATCACTAAACCAGAAATATGTTACTAAAAATACTTTGTTTTCTCAATATGTTTACTTTGGTCATTGATATCATTTCTAAAAATCCATGTCTCTGCTATGCAATAAAAACAGATACTCAATTTCTCCTTGAAAAGATCCTGATAAACAACAGATGATAAAAAAAATCTTGAAAAAGGAATTTAAAAAAAATGAAATTCGAGACAAACTATTTAAGGGTACTCCAGACTTTAAAATTAATCAGTTAAAATATTGTCATCTTTAAATAGCTGTAGTGGAAATAAATAAATAAATAGGACCTGTTCTAAGGACAGATGCAAAAGGCAAAATATGTTCATTTATTGGTCCATTCATCTTTGCTGGCTCAGTAATGGCCAATGTCAAGTGTATACTTAAAATCTGCTCTAGAAAGTGGCAGTGCAGTGAGAGCATCAAAATTTTACTACTCCAGATTGTTCACTTATTTGCATGCAGGGGTTGATGAGGTCAGAGTTTTACATTATAGCAATAAAGAACAGTAGGATGGGACTTTTTGATGAAGTAAGAGGCAGAGATTCCATGCCTACTATGCCTGCTCAGACAAAAAGCTGTATCCAGCTAAAAAACAAAAATGAACACATACTGCGATTTGACACAACCAACCTGCTAATATTCCTTTCACTTCAATAATTGTTTCTTGGAGATTTATCCAAAATAGTCTGTTTAGGATTTGTGATATTAAAAGAAGTGGGTGAAGGACTACTAGCTACTATTCAGCTACAGGGTATGTATGTTTCAATTTAGCACGCATCTTTATGTGGAAAAACAATATAATTAAACCACTTTCTTCCCCATTCTAGAAGGACCTATGGAATATCAGACTATTAAAAATGGGTAGTAATAAACACTACATGCTAATTCTTAAGCTAACATTTTTAAACGAATGTGAGTTCAATTAGGTGCCTAAGTAAAAGCAATCTGACTTTCAAAGGTGCTTAGCATTGAATGAACCAAAGGGGAGAGATGGGGCTCAACCCCTCTAATAACCAGGCTGACATTATTTAGGAGCATTACTTTAGTCATACATATTTGAAAATGTTGGCCTCTGTCATCTATTTTCACTGGTGGAAGTGAGTGGATTAGGCATTCTTTTCTAGTAATACCAGAAACAAACAATGATATTTAGCAGATTTTTTAATGGTAAGGACATCCCCATTCATAATCCAAGAATGAACATTATTCATCATCCCATTCTTTGTGAAATGTGAGCTTTTTTATTCAGTCACAAAGAACACGGTATTTCAACCAACACATTGGAGATTACTGTATGGCCTTTGTATGGGAATCACCATTCACTGATGATGATCAATGAAGTTCAGTTCCAGGTGTGGTTGAATTCTACCATTTTCAGTTCACTGCAGGTGAGATTTCTCCCCCGTGCAGAAGAGCTATACTGTACCATGTGCTGTACTTCAATGATCTGATGAAGATATATTTACTTGAACAGTTAGGCTGTGATCAGGTATTAAGCCAGCCTTCTGATGTTACAGGGAGTAGCTGTTCAAATAAGGGGCCAGGTTTTAAGGAAGAGGCACATTCATTCTCTCCCAGCTACCTGCTGTATTGCTCAGCTCCTGGTTTCCATTCTTCCTCAGTGCCAACTACTGACAAACCCTTTTCTCCTTGTTCCTTCTCACTGAAAGCACAAAGCTGCTGCCCATTTTCTGCCTCTCCCTCATCCCAATGCCAATCATGTACCGCCTCCTCAGGTGTCATGTCTTGTGGTATGTACAGCAGGGCCATTTCTAAGATTGGCCCCAAGACTGGGCTGAGGTGGGAGGGCCTATCGGGAAGCTCTGTTCACAAAGAGTAGCCATCATTCATTACGATAAGCTGTAATACCTAAAGTATTTTATATATTGCTCTAAATATAAATTGGCTTCTAATTCAGCTTGAGCTGAATATTATTCACATGTATTTAGGCATATACCAAAATTAAGCATTTGGGTGCATCCCAAGCATAGTTTTATGTAAAACATTTTCAATATCTGAGTTCAATTATCCCCTCTTATTCACCTTATAATTAGCATAAATGTTGTTAGCAATGCACTGTAGAACATGGCAGGAAGCAATGCCATTTTAGTCATTGCTTCCAACACACATTATTTCAAGATGCATGACATTTTCCAAAACCAATCAGTTTCTGTCCACACTTTCCATCCCTATATTCTAGTTTGCACAGTAGATAAAAGTTAAAAAACAACTTTTTTTGTGAATGTAGAGATTTTAAATATTGTAGTAACTACAAGCCCCCTGTAATGAAAAGGGTATACTAAATTTCACTAAGCACATGGCTTCATTTTACTTCATATAAAGTTTTTTTTGTAGTTTCTTTTCAGCATCTAGAATTTATTGTAGACTTTAGTTATTATCAAGCTTGTGCTACAAAATTTCTGGGCAACAGCGTTAATTGACATTTTCAAGATGACAATTAATAAAAGATTGGGTAAAAGCAAATGAATATAAATTACTATCAATATTAGAATTGTGTTCTACAAATTGGATCAATTCACATTGATTCCGTCCTACTAATCTAGAGGAATGCAGGGTAGAGGCATGAGAAAAAGTGCATTGAGTACATCAAACTGAGGCCTATATGAGGAATTACCATAGTATCATATATTTCTATTTCATTTTGTAATGGTAAGGTTCTGACACAAAACAAAGAAGTTTCCCTGTCTTTGGGACAGGGAAAGGGGGGCTGGGCACTACTGAAATATACATAAATCAATGAGCACTACTGAAATATACATAAATCAATACATCAGCTTTACAAACACCTAAAGTGAACATTGTCTATCAGCTCAGTAGTACATTTCTCAAAATTATGTGGATGTGGATGCCTGTAAACACAGTTACAGAAAAGTTATCGAACAGGCACAACAGTCAATTTTCAGATGAGGATTGATTGGTTTAATGCAGTAAAAGGCTTAGGACAAGATTGCTCAACATAGCTCCACCGAAGGCAATAGAGCTAGGCTGATTTATACTGGATGAGGATCTGGCCCATTAAAACTGTACATGCCACAATAAAGCTTTTTGACAGATTTAATATTTAGCTTTTAGAAAACACGATTAGCATGTGTGAAGAAAATCCTGCTAGAGTGGAGATGATTTCAAACTCCTTTCCCTCTTTATTTTTATTTCGCATTATAATACAAGCCAAAGATTTTAAATTCATTACAAACAAAGGGGAGTTTCCCGTTATGCTAATGCATGTTTTCGGCAAGCTATCCCTTTGCATCCATTTTTTTAAATACAAATATAATGGGTAATTGTAGGCGACAGCAGCTTCATCATATACTCACCAGGTACTTACTTGTGCAGCAGCAGTTATATTTCTTCTGGGAAAAAATCTTTATTATGTACTTTCAAATTCTAAAAGTTCAAGCTTTATTCGCAAACAATTGGCACAGAGAGGAACATTATAAACATTTAATTATACAGCAAATATTTCAGATAGAAGGATTTAAATTGCAACACTTGGTGATATATCGGGCACTGCTTTAAACATGAATTGCAGGAACACTCCGTGGTATCTTCTAACCTATTTAATTGTCCCTTTAATGTTCCCCTCCCCTTGACTTCTCTTAGCTGTTCTCCCCACCCCTTTACATTGGCATTCACAAGTCTTAGATCTCATGTGCTCTACATCTGCTACCATTTCTTTCTCTTCCAGACAAAACTGGAGGTAACAGCAATTCCAGCTAATTAAGTGGTGCTTGAAGTTAGTTAACAGGTGGTGGCCCCAGCTGCTTTAGTTGCATGGGTGGATAGACCCCCTTTGCTATCCTACATAAGGCACCATGATTAATTAGGACAAGGAACCATGTGTTAGTGATGGACAAACAGATTTATAACAGCATTTCCTTCTCTAAGACAGGAAACAACATTTCTTCAGAAGATACACAATAAATAGGCTACTTGGTGATGTGCATCATAATAATCTATCAGAGGGCTGGCCGTGTTAGTCTGGATCTGTAAAAGCAGCTAAGAGTCCTGTGGCACCCTATAGACTAACAGATGTATTGGATGCATCCGACGAAGTGGGTATTCACCCACGAAAGCTCATGCTCCAATACGTCTATTAGTCCATAAGGTGCCACAGGACGCTTTGCTGCTTTTACATAATCATCTAGACTATCTTCCTCCATAGCTGGTGCTAGGGGGAGGGATAGCTCAGTCATCTAGACTATGTGCAGATTATGTCATATGCATAAGAAATAGTTTGCGTGGTTTTTTAACTTTACTTTTTTGGTTGTTAATATAACAAAACAAACTCTCTACTCTCTACCTCAGGATTTTTTTTAACATTACCTAAAATCGCCTTATATTACATATTAAATAATAATTCCCTCAGTAATCAAAACATTTAATGACAGTTAAATAATACCAACTACAGCCTATGTATTCTGGGAGGGTGGTATACAAGCTTCTCCCCACTTCTCTCTTCAGGTGCACCCCAATTCTGATCAGTTACACTCGTCTTGTTCCCGCAACCATTACTCAAGTCTATTGCCTTCAAACAGACTGCTCCTGTGATTAAGGGCTACAGGAGTGGGTCCATTTCTACTACTTTAGCCATGCGTTGTTGTTGCAAAGTTGCATTATGTGACTGTTTTGTTATGTGGTTAAGTAACCACTGAAGGGTAGGATGGAATCAAGTTCAGTTTCTCTTAACTAATGCATGACTTGAACCAAAGTCTTCATAGATGAACTATTGCTGAATCTACTGTCCCAACCATCCCTTTCTGTTTTTTATACAGTCAAGCAAGCTCTTTTTTTGTCACGTGTAATTAGAAAAAACTATGAACTGCCCCAGTTAAATATGCTATTGCTTATAGATGGCAAATGAAAATACCTGTCCTGATTCAACACTCCAGGACACTGAGCTTTCACCAGAGTGACTCCAAAATAAATATAAAAATAAAGTGTTGAGTCACACATACATTGCAAAAGTTGTGAAAGTTATACGGTGTCATAGATTAATTATATTAATGTAAGGCAAATGGTTAGATGGTTCCAAATAAAATGAAAATAAAAGATGTTTGTGCATAAACAAAGCATGACTGATAAATAAGAACATAAGAGCTGCCATATGGGGTCAGACTATGAACTAACTTGTTCAATATCCTGTCTCTGACAGTGGATCATACCAGAGCTTCTGGGGGAGTGTGCAGAACAGGGAAGTTATGGAGTGATCCATTCCTGTCTTCCACTCCTGGCTTCTGGTAGTCAAAGGTTTAGGGTTGCCCTGAGTATAGGCTGCCAATTAATTTCGTTGATTGATCCCTGTTTTTTATACTATGGGTAAGGGTAAATAACACTTCTCTATTCGCTTTTTCCATGCCATTCATGATTTTATAGTAATCAATCATATCACCCTTAGTCCTTTCTTACATAAGCTGCACAGCCCCTATCTTTTTAGTCTCACTTTATATGGAAGCTGTTCCATACCTTTGATCATGTTTGTTGCCCTTCTCTGAACCTCTTCCATTTCCACTATATTCTTTTTGAGATGGGGAGACAAGAACTGGGCACACACTGGGATTTATATTGTGGCATTATGATCATTTCTGTCTTATTTTCTCTTTCTTTCCTGGTTGCCTCTAACTTAACTGTTAAGCCTTTTTTGAACATTGCTGCATGCTGAGGAGAAGTTTCCAGGGAACCATCCATGGTGACTCCAAGATCTCTTCCTTGGGTAGTAATAGCTAATTTAGAACCCATCACTGTATATGTGTATTGGGGATTACTTTTTCCAATGTGCGTTATTTTGCACTTATCAATGCTGAATTTCATCTGCCATTTTGTTGCCCAGTCAACCAGTTTTGTGAGATCTCTAAAACTCTTTGTAGACTGCTTTGGAGCTAACTATCTTGAATAACTTTATATCATCTGCAAATGTTGCCAGTCCACTGTTTACCCCTTTTCCAGATCATTAATGAATATGTTGAACAGCACGGGTCTCAGTACAGATGCTTGGGGAACCCCGCTGGTCACGGCTCTCCATTGTGCAAACTGACTTATTCCTATCCTTTGTTTCCTATCTTTCAACCAGTTACTGACCCATGAGAGGACCTTCCCTCATACCCTGTGGCTACAGAGTTCCCTTAAGAGCCCTTAGTGTGGGACCTTGTCAAAGAGTTTCTAAAAATCCAAGTACACTATACCGACTGGATCGATCTTATCCTCATGTTTGTTGACTCCCTCAAATAATTCTAATAGATTGGTGAGGCATAAATGCCCTTTACAAAAGCTGTAACAAACAAATCATGTTCATTTATGTGTTTGATAATTCTGTTCTTTACTATAGGTTTTACCAATTTGCCCAGTTCTGAAGTTACAGACTCATGAGCCTGTAATTGCCAAGATCTCCTCTGGAGCCCTTTTCCAAAAAATGATGTTACATTAGCTTCCTTGGAGTCATTTGGTATGGGGTCAGATTTGAGTGATAAGTTACATATGACAATTAGTAGTTCTGCAATTTCATATTTGAGTTCCTTCAGAACTCTTGGATTAATACTATCTGATTCTGGTGACTTATTACTGTTTAATTTAAGAATTTGCTCTGAAACCTTTTCTGTTGACACATCGATTTGGGACAGTACTTCAGATTTGTCATCCCAAAAGACTAGTTCTGATGTGGGTCTCTTATGCAGTTCCTATGCAGTGAAAACTGATGCAAAGAATTAATTTAGCTTCTCTGCAATGGCCTTGTCTTCTTTGAATGTCCTTTAGTGTCATCATTGTCCACTATCTCCACTGCCTGTTTGGCTGGCTTCTTGCTTCTGATGTACTTAAAAAAAATATTGTTAGCTTTTGCATCTTTACCAAGTTGCTTCTCAAATTCTTTCTTGAGCTGCCTTATTATACTTTTACGTTTTGCTTTCCAGAATTATTGCTCCTTCCTATTTTCCTCATTAGGATTTGATTTCCAAATGTTAAACAATGCCTATTTGATCTAATGGCCTCCGTTACTCTGCTATTTAGCCACGGTGTCATTCTTTGGTTACTCCTACTCTCTTTTTTGATTTTGGACATACATTTAGTCTGAGCCTCTATTATTGCGTTTTTAAGTAGTCTCCATGTTGCTTGGAGGCATTTTACCCTGTTGACTGTCCATCTAATTTGTGTCCTCATTCTTTCGTATTCCTTTTTAAATGTTAAATGTTAGGGTGGTGGATTTTTTTGTATCCCCCCTGCCCAGGATTCTAAATATAATTGTATTATGATCAGTCTTACAAAGTAGTCCAGCTATAGTTTTACCTCTTGGACTAGATCCTGTGAGCTACTTAGGACTAAATCAAGAATTGCCTCTCTCCTTGTGCTGCAAGAAGTAGTCATGTAATGTGTTTATCTCTGCATCAAACCCTGAGGTGACATTTACCCAGTCAATATAAGGACAATTGAAATCACCCATTATTATTGCATTTCCTGGTTTTGTAGCCTTTCTAACTTCCCTTAGCGTTTCACAATCACTGTCACCATCCTTGTCAGATGATCGGTAGTATATTCCTACTGATATACTTTTATTATTCAAGCATGGAATTTCTATCCTTAGAGATTCTGTGGTACAGCTTGATTCATTAAAGATTTTCACCTTATTTGACTATGCTTTAACACAGGGGTAGGCAACCTATTGCACATGTGCCGAAGGCGGCACGCGAGCTGATTTTCAGTGGCACTCACACTGCCAGGTCCTGGACACCGATCCGGGGGGCTCTGCATTTTAATTTAATTTTAAATGAAGCTTCTTAAACATTTTAAAAACCTTATTTACTTTACATACAATATATTATAGACTTATAGAAAGAGAACTTCTAAAAACGTTAAAATGTATTACCGGCACGCGAAACCTTAAATTAGAGTAAATAAATGAAGACTTGGCACTCCACTTCTGAAAGGTTGCCGACCCCCTGCTTTAACATATAGTGCCACTCCCCTACCAGTGCAACCTACTCAGTCATTCCTATATAGTTTGTATCCTGGTTTTACCATGGCTTCTTGATTGTCATCATTCCACCATGTTTCCCTGCTGCCTATTATATCAATAGCCTATTTAATGCCAGACACTCTAGTTCACCCTTTTTTACTATTTAGACTTCTTGCATTTCTAGCACTTGTACATTTTGTCAATATGTAGTAGCTTTCCTTCATGTATTATGTTTAAATGGGATTCTTTTATGTTCCTTTCTTGCTCCTACCTGTACTTTACCAACTTCTTTTCTATCCTCTATACTAGGAAATAGAGTTCCCCTTTTAATCAATTCTAGACTACTCCTTCCACTAAAGAGTCTCTGGTTCCTAATAATTCTAACTCCCTCCTCCCAACACCATTGTCTCATCCATGCATTTAGACATTGTAATTCTGTCTATTTTTACTGGCCCTGTGTGTGGAACTGGAAGCATTTCAGAGGATGCTACCATCCAAGCAGAATCATAGAATAGAATATCAGGGTTGGAAGGGACCTCAGGAGGTCATCTACTCCAACCCCCTGCTCAAAGCAGGACCCATCCCCAGACAGATTTTTGCCCCAGATCCCTAAATGGCCCCCTCAAGGATTGAACTCACAACCTTAGCAGGCCAATGCTCAAACCACTGAGCTATCCCACCCCCCATAGAGGTCCTGGATTTGAATATTTTACCTACCAGCCTAAATTTGACTTCCAATCCAATATAGCTGCTGGGAAATCTGTGCAAAACCATTAGAAACTGAAGCCACTTCTTCAGCATACGCCTCTGAACACCTTCACCCCTCTAGTAACACAGTTCCATTTGGAGCCATGTTGCCATCAGTTGTGGTCTCAATGTTAGTATCCCATCCCTATCTCCAAGAGGGGCTGCAGGCATGGAGGAGAGTTGCTGCTAGTTCTACCACATGAATTTCTTCTGGGCAATATATGAGGGTAATATGCTGGGTTGTTTGGCTGCTCCTCAATGTCTACTCTCCACTTCACATTCAGAATATCCCCAGAGGCCTACAGAGTCCCAGCTTTGTAGACATCACACTGAGATGAGTAGACAGGACAGACTGTAGAAGGATCTTTCCCCTCTTTTATAGATTTTGGGTCTTTTATGCATGCTTTTGCTCTCTGCTCCCCCTTTCCCTCACATAGCTGAGAGAGGAGCATGTGGGCCTTTAAGTGGACAAAACTCATCCTTCTAGATATAAAAATGATTTGCAAATTAAATGGCAGCTTGAATTCATTCACAGGACTCAGTCCGGCACCTAAGAGAAAAGTAACTTAATGCATTTATGCAGTGTAACAATTCTAAAGTGAGCACTGCAAACTAAAGGCAAAGAGTACTGCGAACAAACATCCAAACTGATCTCTCATTAAGAGCAAATCAGTCTTGTATGGACTGTATCAGTAAATCACAACCATGAGTGGGTTCACAGTAAGCCACAAGAACATGTCAATTCAAAAGTTGGAGTGTGCTAAAGTTTCCTGTGACTCTTCCAAGACAGTGAATTACTCAGAGCTATCCAGTGATTCTCATATTTAGTGCAAAAATGTGTATCCACATAAAGGACTCACATTCTTAATGTAGAAAGCAGTGGTACTAGCTGCTGAAAGGCTCTTTGTCTCCTGTTATTAATAGGGCTTGTCTTCACCAGTGCAGCTGTGCCACTGTTGCGCTGTATGTGAAGACGCTGATATGCTGACAGGAGAGCTTCTGCTGTCAGTGTAATTAATCCACCTCCCCGAGAGGTGGTAGTTGTGTTAATGGGAGAAGCTCTCCCATCGACATAGCACTGTCGACACGCGGGAGTTAGGTCAGTATAACTACATGGATTTGTGACACCCTTGAACGATGTAATTGTACTGGTATAGTCTGTACCGTAGACTTGGCTATAGTGTTTCTTTCTACAAGACTCTTCTTAAGAACAAAGGTTTTTACATGCTATAGTAAGATGTATGCTATAAATGAGGATTTTTAATGGCATTTCTTTGAGAGAGGAGCAACTCTACAACAGGTGTTTATACTTCTTTTGTATACCTGAACAGTTGGCTGGCAGGTAAAAGTCAGAGCCCTTATACCAGAGGTGGGAAAACTACAGCCCACAGGCCACATCCGGCCCATGGGACTGTCCTGCCTGGCCCCTGAGCTCCCATCCGGGGAGGCTGCCCCCAACCCCTCCCCTGCTGTCCTGTGCCCGCACAACAACGCTGCCGGCTGCAAGCTTCTGCCGCTCTGAGTGGCATGGTAAGGGGGGGACGGTTGGATAAGGGGCAGGGAGTTGCAGGGGAGCAGTTAGGGGACAGGGAGCAGGGGGCAGTTGGATGGGGCACAGGTTTGGGGGGGCAGTCAGGGGATGGGGAACAGGGGGGTTGGATAGGCATGGGAATCCCGGGGGGCCTGTCAGAGGGTGGGAGTGTGGATAGGGGTTGGAGCAGTCAGGGGACAGGGAGCAAGGGCGGGTGAATAGGGGGTGGGGTCCTGGGGAGGCAGTTAGGGGCAGGGCTTCAGGGAGGGGGCAGTCAGGGGACAAGGAGCAGGGGGAGTTGGATGGGTTGTGGATTCTGAGGGGGGAAGCTGGGGTGGGAAGTGGGAGAGGTGAGATAGGGAGCGGGGGCCAGGCTGTTTGGGGAGGCACAGCCTTCCCTACCCGGCGCTCCATACAGTTTTGCAACCCCGATGTGGCCCTCAGGCCAAAAAGTTTACCCAACCCTGCCTTAAAAAAATAAATGATTGGACATACAAGCATTCATTGACAAAATTCTATATTAGGCTGAAGTCCTCTCTCTATAAACCATCAAAATGCTTACATTGTGCATATTCAGAATTCTATTAGTAAAGCTGCAAATGCTTTGGGGAAATCGGAGGAAGCGAGACTAATAAAGAATTAGCGATAATCATCTAGGCCATGATGAAACCTATACATATATCTTAACCAACTTAAAAACCACAAGCCTTAACTTGTAACAATTCATACAAATGGTAGTAAGTTCATGTAATACTTCATAGCAGTTCAATGGCATCTTTCATTTGAAGATCTCATTTCTCAGTGAGATTAATGTGAACCTCAAAAGAAAGCACAGGGTCAAAAATTACTCCAAGTTTATGAACTCAAACAGCAGAAAGAATAAAGCCACAATGAAATGAAAAAGCCAAGCAGAACAACAATCAATAACTATTCTATCTCATCAGAATTCAAGCTCTACAATATTAATATCAGATAAGCAATCATGCAACACAACAAGATGCATTCAGGATGTACCGGGAACTACAAATATCTCTGGGTATTGTCAGTTTGTAATATTGTGTAACCTGAGCATGGGAATTATTAGCCAGAGGCAGTAATTTCAAAACTAAATGGATTCCTCAGTAGATCCATGGGAACCCCAGAAATAATTAGAGCACCATTCAAAGACAAGGCCCAAAACAATAACGTGTGAACATTTGAAAAAAATGATATGGTTTAAAACACACAAGGATACCGAGAGACCAATACAGGTGTTCAGTTAATGTGCGCACACACACAAAAAAAACCCCCATCAAAAATGATGTCTAATAGTATCAAGCATGTTAGACATGGTCAAGAATACTAACCAAACCAAACCCTGGACTACAAACTTGCAGAGGACAATGTGCACCCATAGAATTGTCATAAGCACTCTGGAGCCTCTCAGCTTTGGTGTCAGATAACGTGTCCCTCATTTTTGTAATAAAAACATATTTATTTTTTGTGCTGCTGCATGCAGGGTATGTAAGCAGTGAATGGAATAAGGTAGATATGCTGCCATTATTTTGAAGTATAGCATTGGAGAGGTTATTAATTAGAGAGCAATAAATCAGACTTCTAATCCAAGAAGAATATTGGAATAATTTATTAGAGATGAAGGAGTGCATTATTTAAGTGAAATGGAAGCACAGACAACTCCCTAGTACAGGCTCACTAAAAATACATGGTGTCAAAGAGAGCTGATAAATTTCTGTGGAGAGTCTATCAAAATATAGAGATGATGTTCCTCGAATTCAAGCATAACTTTGGACCAGAAATTAAAACGGATAGAACTTGGACAAAATTAGAGGACTTTCTTTAGAAAGCCCCATTTTTCTATTTGTTTTCACTTCTGTTAACTGTGTCACGGCAACAATCATCAATCATGGTTAAAATCAGCCATCTTAAAACAAGGAATAAGAAATAATTCTATTAACAGTACTAGAAGTCACATCCATATCACATGCACTGTGCCTAGCCCGATGGATCCCAACTTGATTAGGGCATCTAGGCTCTACTGTAATATAAATAATAAAACAACATTCCCTCAGCAGCAATCAGAGCAAGGATGAGTACCACAATTAGCATAAGAGTCCCAGTTTTCAATCTTAAGCACTTATAGTTAGGCACCTAAATCTGACTTTACATGCTCAAGTGAACACAGGGTATCCTATTTTTTTAGGGTATCCAGCTACTCACTTGGGACCTGCAATCAGATTTAGGTGCCCAAATTGGAAAATTTGGTTCACTGTGATTCTCCACTTGACTTAAAAATTAAATAAACATATACCGTAAGTGGAAAAGAAACCATAGAAAATGAAATAATTGATAAGAGGAGGAGCAACACCAGATCTATACATGATGCTATTGATTGTCACGATTAAAAATAGCTAGGCTTGGAATGATTAGATTTTTCTTGATAAATGTCAATAAATAGAGTGCACCATACACACAGAAGCTGAAGAAATTTTTTTTGCCTATCTATATATTTGGATTATTATTGATGAAAAGTAGGACAAATGCCACTTAAGAACATATTCAAATTTGATTTAAAGCAATTTACTTTGTATATTTTGAGTTTGACAGATGATATTGACAATTTGTGTTTAAAAAGCTGAAGCTTATGTGACCTCTACCTTGGTGGGTCCTGCGCTTATTGGCGGATTTGCTCGCCTCACAGATTCACCCTGTGGGTCAAGAAACAGTCCAGAGACCTTCCCCTCTGGTAGAACCCAAAGTCCAGGTCAATTCCTCCTGTGTCTGATCAGGAGTTGGGAAGTTTGGGGGGAACCTGGGCCCGCCCTCTACTCCTGGTTCCAGCCCAGGGCCCTGTGGACTGCAGCTGTCTAGAGTGCCTCCTGGTACAGCTGTGTGATAGCTACAATTCCCTGAGCTACTTCCCCATGGCCTCCTCCAAACGCCTTCTTTATCCTCACCACAGGATTCAGGGCCGGCTCCAGGCACCGGCTTATCAAGCAGGTGCTTGTGGCAGCAACTCCGGAGTGGGGCGGCACTTTCAGGGATTCGGCGGCAATTCGGCGGAGGGTCCCTCCTCCCACTCGGAGCGAAGGACCTCCCGCTGAATTGCCGCAGATTGCGATTGCGGCTTTTTTTTTTTGCTTTTTTTTTTGGCTGCTTGGGGCGGCAAAACCCCTGGAGCCAGCCCTGACAGGACCTTTCTCCTGGTGTCTGATAATGTTTGTGCTCCTCAGTCTTCCAGCAATATGTCTTCTCATTCTCAGCTCCTAGTGCCTCTTGCTCCCAGCTCCTTGCATGCACACTACAAACTGAAGTGAGGTCTTTTTTAACTCAGGTACCCTGATTAGCCAGCCTGTCCTAATTGATTCTAGTAGTTTCTTCTTAATTGGTTCCAGGTGTCCTAATTAGCCTGCCTGCCTTAGTTGGTTCCAGCAAGTTCCTGCTTGTTCTGGAACTGCCCCTGTTACCTTACCCAGGGAAAAGGGATCTAGTTAATCTGGGACTAATATATCTGCCTTCTAACACTCTCCTGTATCCATCTGGCCTGACCCTGTCACACTTAATAACCATTAAACTTCAACATCTATTGTAATTAAATAATTATTTTCTGACACCACCTTGATAATTTCCAGCAATTGTGAAGTGATCAAAATGTAAACAAGTGCTTTAAACACATAATTTTGCATAAATGTGAAAATGTATATGATAAATATAGAAAAAATCCTTAAAATAAACATTGATATTAAATGTCAAAATTATACCAATATAAAAATCAAATTTTAAAATGTCCTCACAATTCAGGTCATGTATCATCACTATCCCTAAAATTAAAAGACTACAAATGACATCTAAAGCTTCAGGCCTGTTGGTTTTGGATAGTATATTATATTAGAACATATTTTCATTTGGACCTTCACTAGATCATCTCTCTATCTAGACAGACCTTTTCCAGCTCAAAGTCACCCCAAACTTATTTTAGGCTGCAAACATTCACCTTCATGAATTTAGGGAGTATAAGGATGAAGAGTACTGGAGAAAGGAGGCACAGGACAAAACAAAACAAAAGCATCCCCAGAGGGACAGGGACATCTAGGGTGTTAAACATAACTGATCTGCATTCCTTCTCATTTTAGTAATTATAGGTGAAGAAACACTCTGGAGATGTTCTGTGCTGTCATAAGATACCTAAACATACAGCAGAATGGACAAACACTTGGAATACTTGAGAACAATACAAATAACAAATTCAGATAGAACTTGATCAGACATTCAGCTAAGGGATAGGACAGCAGTAAGTCATAGCTGGTTAGAAATGAAAACAACACATAGTTGGCGTTATTTTATCACCTGGGCTTCACATCTCAGATAAAAGAACCATTGCCCAAAAAGGTGATAAGGAGATTGAAGTTTTAAAATCATAGAAATGGACCAGGTTCACTATATCAGTTTTATACTGGTGTCACTCCACTAAAATCAACAGAGATACTCTACCATAAGACTGGAGTAACAGTGTGATGATACAGGCTTCAGTGTACAGGGGACCCCCAGACCTCCAAAATAACTCATACAGCAAGCAAGTTAGGAAAGTAAAGGCTCCATCAGGGAGCAAGAGAGTTTCAAGTGTGGAGCACAAAAAACATCCATTTCAAGAAAAGTTTCTAGAATGCTACTAGGGGGATTCATGGTCATTCTGCTCAGGTCTTTTGATAGTTTTGACATCCTTTCCGTAACTGCAAAGACTGAGCTGGGGGGGACAAACAAACTTGTCACAAGAAAATAATATTTTTGTTGGTTTTTTTGCTAAATCCAAATATCACCTGGCAGTTTCCCTCGAATTTGTTATATATTTTTTTTCAATATGCTGAATGGCAATATTTTAGGAAATGCTTTTAGATTTAGCAAATAATTCACTTCCATGTACTGGCAGAAATGAAGTTATTTTCAGTGATTCAAAGTAAAATTTACAAAAATCAAGATAAAAAAAGAATTTGTCTGAATTTCACAAATGACACTAAAATTTCAGTGAAATGGTAGGAATGAACATGATGTTTCACAAATCAGAATACATGATGCTGCTTTAGTTCCAGAATGAGAATGATAGGGTGGAGTTTGAGTTCAGCAATTAAAAATTATCACGTATTAATCCAAGAGACAAGGTGAGTGAGGTAATATCTTTTATTGGACCAACTTCTGTTAGTGAGAGAGACGCTTTCAAGCCACACAGAGCTCTTCTTCAGGTCTGGGAAAGGTACTCAGAGCTCAGTAAGAAAAATAGAATTTATTAAGGAGAACATAAAATCCACTTGATTAAGAACTGTTTGAGTAAATGGAGGTTTTTCCTTTCTGTGTAGTAAGGAAATGTGGTTGAATTTAAGCTGATCCATCAATTATCATATCCAGATGGTGATGCAGTTAATGGATGTATTATTGATTCTCTTTCGTGTTCATTTTTACATGCATCATTCAACCAAGGTGAAAGTGGACACAACCTGCTTTTCATTTGTTATAGATGTGCCTGGTCAATTTTCATACATTTGTTACTATATAATATTAATTTCAGAGAAAAATATTTCATAGATAAATACACAAAGGTACTATCATCACTATCCCTAAAATTAAAAGACTACAAATGACATCTAAAGCTTCAGGCCTGTTGGTTTTTTTAGATATATATATATTAACATATTTTTTTTTTTTTGGACCTTCACTAGATCATCTCTCTATCTAGACAGACCTTTTCCAGCTCAAAGTCACCCCAAACTTATTTTAGGCTGCAAACATTCACCTTCATGAATTAAAAAGTTAACAATCACCAATGATTAACATGCAGTGGTAACAGACATTACAGTTATAGGGGCATTTAAAGTTGCTGCAATCGAAATACTTATGATCAGGTTAGATTAGCACAATGGCACTTTCTGGCACTGGAATCTATGACTCTATCAATGTCCCTTGTGGTAACTATTGGTAATCGCTGACTTTTTAATGATATCCCAAATATGCCTATGAGAGTACTATTTTTATTGCATTTGTATTAATTACAAATTGACATCAATAAAGTTACACCAGTTTACACCAGCTGAGGATAATTTAAGATTTTGTGAAGCAATAGCAGCCTGACAGCCACTTAAAATCTTTGATTCTCCAGAAAATAGAAACAGCTTGAACTGGTCATTCTGACCCACCAGAATACTTGACCCATTTTCTTCAGTGGCCACTTAAGGGGAAAAAAGAAGGTAGTTCAACTTCCATGCACATTTAATCTGGGATAGTCACATGAACCTAAGGAATTAGGTGCCTGACTCTCATTGAATTTCAGTGTGTGTTGGGTGCCTAACTCTCTAAGGTTCCTTTGGAAGCCCTGCACCTAATCATTGGTCTTTCCATTAAAACAGCCAACAAATATAAGCAACTTCGTCAGTTTGTGGGAAGAAAAAACACTCGACATCTTGCACGATCGGGCTTTTATTGAATCAGTCTGTAGTGAAAATTGGAGAGTAGAATAAAATGGGACTAGAATGCAGCTGGGAACTTGGCTTAAGTATCCAGCATGTTAAAAATGCACTAGGGAACCTTTAGTGTGCACCAGCAGGGTCTTCACAGATCAGTTAACAAGCAACACATTAGCATTCTTCAGAAATCATTACTAAACCTTGTAGGCAAACCATTAGTAGCCACCTGTGAAAAATGCTAAGAGACTTGCCTGGTATCGCATAGGCAGCGTGTGATGGTTCTTGGGGTACCCAGGACTGTGAGTCACCTTGTTTTACCCCCGGCCTCCAGCAAGAGGGAGACTTGCTTGTGCTTAACTGGCTGTCAGATCCCTGACATTTCCAGTCTGTTATCCACTCAAACAATCTCCTCTGGGCTATGCCAACCTTTGCTTATCAGGTTAACAATAGGTGTACATCAGTCTCTGAGCCCCTATGAAGTGTTCTCCTGTAGCGTCCAGATCCTTATGCACTAAAAACTCACAGAAATACCAGGCCTGCTATTCCCAAGGGGACAATGTACACACTAGCTTGTTTGATTCAGCTCAGGGTCTGCTCCTTATACTATACCACAGCAATGAGATATATTTATAGTGAAAACTATCATAAGTTTATCAAAAATGAAGATTTATGAGATAGTGAGTAAGGATGATGGACGCAGAAAAGTTACATATAAAACAAAATTATAACACAGTTATTGGAGACTAATCTTAACAGGCAAATCTTCTGTCTAAATAAGTTTCTCACCGTCCAAAGTGTTCATTTCAGTGTTTCACCCAAGCATTTCAACACATCTTCCCTACTGTATGTATGTCCTCTTTGATTGGTGACAGACTTTAAAACTTTTTTTTTTAATCTTAGCACTTGGAGTGAAGACAGGTGATAGAAAAGCTGGTTTCAAGGAGGGCTGGCTCCAGGCACCAGCCCAGCAAGCAGCTGCTTGGGGCGGCCAACGATGAGGGGCAGAACGTCCGGGACTTTGGTGGCAATTCGTCGGTGGGTTCCTCCCTCCCTCTCGGAGTGAAGAACCAGCCACCGAATTGCTGCCGAAGACTGAAGCGGTGGCGGTAGAGCTGCAGATCGCGGCTTTTTTTTTTTTTGACCCTGCAGCCGGCCCTGGTTTCAAGGAGTTATGGCCCCTGGAGTAGGGAGACCCAGGTGCAAATCCTTATTCTATCATGGATGTCCTGTGTGACCCTGCAGAAGTCACTGAATCTCTCTGTTTCCTGTCTGTAAAATGGGATAATAGCATTTCCCCACTTCACTGGGGTGTTGTGAGACTAAATCTATTCAAGCTTGTGGGACACTCAGGTAAGTCTTATGGCCCTCATTGCCATGGTAACTTCAATACCTACTCAAACTGGACCAATACTGATGTTATCAGATGAGTGTTCCACTTAGGAGAGACACTGTATTTGCACCATAATTACACCTTTAGAGTAGGTCTGTCAAGTGATAAAAAAATTAACTGATTAATTGCACAATCATACTGTTAAACAATAAGAGAATACCATTTATTTAAATATTTTTTGATTTTTTTTTTACATTTTCAAACATATTTATTTCAGTTACAACACAGAATACAAAGTGTACAGTTCTTACTTTATATTTATTTTTATTACAAATATTTGCACTGTAAAAATAAATAGTATTTTTCAATTCACCTAATACAAGTACTGTAGTGCAATCTCTATCATGAACACTGAACTTACAAATGTAGAATTATGTAAAAAAAACTGCATTCAAAAATAAAACAATGTAAAATTTTAGAGCCTGCAAGTCCACTCAGTCCTACTTCATATTCAGCCAATTGCTCAGACAAACAAGTTTGTTTACATTTTCAGGAGACAATGGTGCCTGCTTCTTGTTTACAATGTCACCTGAAAGTGAGAATAGGCATTCTCATGGCACTGTTGTAGTCGGCATCGCAAGATATTTACGTGCCATATGTGCTAAAGATTCATATGTCCTTTCACGCTTCAACCACCATTCCAGAGGACATGCGTCCATGCTGATAATGGGTTCTACTTGATAATGATCCAAAGCAATGCAGACAGATGCATGTTCATTTTCATCATCTGAATCAGCTGTCACCAGCAGAAGGTTGATTTTCTTTTTTTGTGGTTCAGGTTCTGTAGTTTCCGCATTGGACTGTTGCTCTTTTAAGACTTCTGAAAGCATGCTCCACACCTCGTCCCTCTCAGATTTTGGAAGGCACTTCAGATTCTTAAACCTTAAATTGAATGATGTAGCTATCTTTAGAAATCTCAAATTGGTACCTTCTTTGCATTTTGTGAAATCTACAGTGAAAGTGTGCTTAAAATGAACAACATGTGCTGAGTCATCATCCGAGACTGCTATAACATGAAATATATGGCAGAATGTGGGTAAAATAGAGCAGGAGACATAAAATTCTCCCCCCAGGAGTTTAGTCTCAAATTTAATTAACTCATTATTTTTTTCACGCGCGTCAGCATGGAAGCATGTTCTCTGGAATGGTGGCCGAAGTATGGGAGGGGCATACAAATGTTTAGCGTACGTGGCACATAAATACCTTGCAATGCCAGCTACAAGAGTGCCATGCAAAACCCTGTCCTCACTTTCTGGTGACACTGTAAATAAGAAGAGGGCAGTATTATCTCCTGTAAATGTAAACAAACTTGTTTGTCTTTGCGATTGGCTGAACAAGAAGTAGGACTGAGTGGACTTGCAGGCTCTGAAGTATTACATTGTTTTGTTTTTGAGTGGAGTTATGTAACCAAAAAAAATCTACATTTGTAAATTGCACTTTCACACTAAGAACTTGCATTACAGTACTTGTAGGAGGTAAAGTGAAAAATACTGTTTCTTTTATTTATCATTTTTACAGTGAAAATATTGGTAATAAAAATAATATACACTTTGATTTCAATTACAACAAAGAATATATATGAAAATGTAGAAAAACATCCAAAATATTTAATAAATTTCAATTGGTATTCTATTGTTTAACAGTATGATTAAAACTGCAATTAGTCGTGATTATTTTTTTTAGTTCATCACAAGTTAACTGCGATTAATTGACAGCCCTAGTTTAGAGACATACACTACTGTACATTGTAGTTACATTGCACTTAGATCAAATTCACCACCACTTATGAAAATCGGCACTTCAGTGGAGTTGTATAAGCTTACACAAGCAGCAAATCTGACTAGCAAATAATTTGCGTCAAGTTACATTGCACACATTGCAAAACAAAGGCACAGTGGGTCTTTTGGTAACCAAATATGAAGAAAAATGCTAACAACAATACCTACGTGCAGAAGAGGTTATCTGTAGTTGTCTTCACCAGACAAGTTACTGTTTAGTTTTAAAAACTTAATTTTCTTAGTAAGAGAGTCCTAAAGTATAAATTAATGAGACTATTGATAAATACCTTGAACTGAATTTTCTAAACAGTACACTTCTTAAATCGGCTTTTTTTATTAACTCATAGCTCAGAGCTATTTCTTCAAGTGGAGTATAATATTTTGATTCCCAAACAGTAGTAATACAGTGGGATTTCCTATTCAGAGACATTTCAACAACCCATTTTGCAACACTGCAATGGGATTCTGGGTTCCTGAGAACCTTAAACTTCCAGTAAACCCAGTGGTTCCCCCACACTCCTGAGAATGAAACTCACCAGTTTAAGTTAACCAAAACCCATACAACTTGGACAGAATTTTAATGAGAAGCAGCAGCATCTGCTTTGGATTGTTGGCTGAATGCTCTGCCAGAATCTCTACCATAAAACTGGGGCTAACCCAAGAATCTATTGCAGAGAGAATGACTTTTAGTCTTCCACTATGCCATGTGACAACCTTCCCCTGCCAGGACCAGCTGAGGTTGAAAGAGCCCCTGACAGGCTGCTAGTTGAGAAAAATATCACAGAATATTTTAAAGTGGTTGATGTTTAACCAAGGACAAAACGGATTTAAGATGAGATTTCTAATATAGAGAGATGTGTAGCCTGAAAGTATTATCGGCATGAATTTTGGGATAGCTGCACTACTTACAAGCATCAAGTTATGCAAGTCAGAACAAATGAGTGCCAATAAAACCTTTATATCACAGCACACGTACATTCTGCACATGTCCCTTGTTTACAGCAACACTGTTGCAGAAATCTTTTAGATACAGTTTGTAAAATGTATATTTTCCCCTGTCCTTTTCCTGTAAAGCCAGGTCGTTAGTCCAGCAGTACACAGGGATGAGAAAAATCATGATATAGTCTCTAGTGATGATCTGAAATGGCTATTCCATATATAAAATTACAACATTATGAAGGTCCAATATCTTGGGACCTTTCATGGCTAGAGGCAAATGCTTTCCCAGTGCAAAGCTGGGAATCAAATCTTTCTCATGGTTTAAAGCTTCCATTTCTAACTTTCATGGTTTGTTAGATAGCTGACCTTCAACCTCTTGCTGATCCTGGACAGACTATTAGCAGTAACACCAGGAGAGTTGCCTTAATGGGCAGGCTGCAGGGGAGGGAGTCCCAGGTGCATTATAAATACAATTTATCACATTGTCCTGAAATTGATCAATGAGATATCACTATGCACTTAGAATGTATATATAAAATACACACACGTGGTGGAGATATCCCTGCGACAAGTTGCATTTATCATGCATCTGTGACCTCCTGATGTACACCCCGCTTATTACAGGGGTGATTTGGGTGCTTAACTTCAAGCAATTGCTTAATGACCTGATTCAGCATAATACTTAAACACATGCCTAATTTAAAGCATGCCACTAATCCCACTGAAGTCAATGGGACTACTAATCCAACTCCTCTGGACCTATTGCTAACATTTCAAGGCAGAGGCCATGATTTTCGTACAACACCTGCCACATTTGGGGCAGAATTGTCAGAAAACAATAAATAACATTCCAGACTTATGAACTGGTTCAAATAGCTCCTGCAAAAGAAGGAAAGAGCAACCTGTCAGAAATATTTCCTCCTTCTCTCTCAGTGGGAATTCATTTCCATTAGTTGCATCTCCCGTTCCCTGTGAAGATTCCCTGTTGCTCAATGAAACAGTTCCCTGTGGCTCTCCCTCTAAAGAGTTGCTTCATTTTGAGAACCAAACAGAGTTAGTCTGTGGTGAGAAATGAATTCTGTGCTGGTGTCTAAATTACATTATTTTTGTTGTGGCTGCAGAGACAGAGTGCTACAAGCTCTTGGTGGATGCAGCATCAATGCAATGTTTGTGAATTACCATTACAAATCACTAGATTCTCCATTTAAAAATACCAAAACAAAAACGTATGCCACAGAGACAGAAAGAGAAAACATGGAAATAGGAATGGAAGGACCAGAGAAGATGCCAGAAGGAAAAATTTCAGATAAGACAGAGCAGCACTCTTTATCTAATTGAGTTTATGGACCAAAATGGTTTGAAAAGCATAAGTGCATATTAATAAGCAGAAAATAATTTACCACCTGCTTTTCTTTTACAAGGCAATCTGTAGGTGTCTTGAGATTTACTGAGAGTCCTAATTTAGAATGGTTCAATGCTCACCACTATAATAGACTATGGACCTGATCCTACAAAAAAAGTCAGGGGGACCTACTGGTATTTAACGTTAAGCATGTGAATAAGTCTCTCAAAACCTTATATTGCCAAGTATTACTGAAATAGAAGTTAGTGGTTTCGGACATTTTTGTGTCCTAGCAAATCAAGAAACATCCAGTTTAACGCAGAATATTTAAAAGTCTGTTTAATCTGTAATATTTAAATTTACCAGGTATCAGCCCAAAATATGAAGCTTTAACTGTGCCTGGGGTGGGAGATTTGGGGAGAGAGAGTGGAAAAGGAAGGAAAGAGCAAAAAAGCAATGTTTTGTTGAGAAAATATGCTCGTAATGCTCACAAATAGCATTGTTTTTCAGTAAAACTTTCATAAGGATATTCAGCATATGGGTTTAACAAGCCCGTTTGACAGCTGAATAATCTACAGATTAAGATTTTATAGATACGATAAAGTTCTCCCCGATCTGTGAAGTTCTAATGATTATCAAGCCAGAGGTGTGCTCTTTATTTATTTTTAAGCCTCCAATAAACTTTATGGGTTAACACTCATTTTTAAATCCCTAGATGCTTTGGATACATATTTTTACTGCAAGATGTAAGACATCCTTTGGTTATATCACCACCTTATTAGCTATGGGATGGGGGGTGGGGGAAGAAACTTTGCATAAACTGTCTGAACTATTTATCTATGATTTTTAGTATCTTTAATTAAACAATAAAACAAATGAGAAGTGTATACCAACAAATGACTTCAACAACACCAAGGGACTGTTTAAAAACTACAAAACCCAAAGTTAGGGCTCCAACTCTGATCATCTGACTCCACGGCACCTCAGTATGAAAGGCAAGGCCTTTTTCGCCTAAAATTCCCCATCATTGCTACCGCCAGTGGAGCAACATCAGCAATAACAACGGAAAAAAGTCTAATGCACGTATAGCCTTGTGTTAGGAGTTCTCACAGCACTCTGTAATCTGGCATGCCATATGAAATGCATTAAGACTCCAATTCAGCAAAGCATTTAAACACATTTAAGTCTGGTTCTATCGTGCAAAGCACTTAAGTACTTAATTTAAGTACTGATGTTGTGACAGTTATGGCAATGTTCTGTAATATCCTGGACAAACCTTACTGAATTAAATTAAACCTTATTGAATTAAGTTTAAGTATTTTAGGACTTCACTGTATTAAAAATGCAAATATTTATTTATTATTGTGGGATTGTATGGAAATTCTTTAGGAGGAAGACAGGAGTAATGCAATCTCTGGGAAGTACTGCGAGGTTCAAAAGACTATGTTGAACAAGAAGCAGAGAGGAATGATCTTTTGGGACAATACATGTGAAGCTGAATTCTTAGTCAGTACTTGGGAGGAGGGGATTGCAAATTCCTCCTATATACTCACACTTGGAAGCTTCACCCAGACCTTTTGTCTGCTGATCATCTGTTGCATGAGGGCAATTCAAAGACAAACTGCATAAAGAAGTAACTGGCTTACTCATGAGGGTGCCACTTCCGAGCTGCAGCTGTTATGAACTTGTGACCACAGAAAAAATCCCTAGGTGACATTTGAAGGACTGTTCACTGGCCAAAGCCCTTGTTGGAGTTGGAGTAGGGGTGATCTCTGGTAAGTTTGTTAGCATGTGTGCAGGTTCTTTTGTTGCTTTAATATGTTTTCTCTGTAATACTTGTTCCTTAAAAATAGATGAGCTTGCTTAGAAAGAGCTATGTGGTAACGTAACGGCAGGCAGTTAAGGAACTGTGAAAACTGGAAATAACATAGTCAAGAGGGAAAGAGATGAGTGTCTCCACCCACGAGAATGTGTGGCTAAGGAGCCTGGAGCGGGTGCATTTGTTGTGCAGTCTGTGACAGACGTCAACAGGACTTGAACATGTGCTTAAAGTTAAAGATGTGTTTAAATGCTTTGCCGAATAAGGATGACCTACTCAGTCAAGGCCCATTAAAATATTAGCCTTAAGTCTGATAATTAACTCAGTGCGGTTTGTGTGTGCTTGCACACATGAATATATGTACTCTAACAGACCCATCTTAGGGACACCCCTAATATTATATACTAGAGTCCTCACATTGTACACTCGGGCAAATGAGTGAAAATACCTATTACATGTAATGTGTCTCCTATGAAATGAAGCACCAACTTCTATAATTATTTGCTATTCTCTCTTTAGAAAAATATGATTTCTTTTAAACCTCCTCATTACAATAACAAATAAGAAGTCATTTTGGGTAATAAGGAAGTAAATGGGCATGGAACCACAATAAAGAAAAGCCAGCTGAGGAGCCTGCTACAAAACAACACTATGTATAATTGGTGTTTAATTATGCAGAATTAACAAATGGCAGAAACACTGATTGTATTACTTGACCGAGGCTCTTTGCCAAGTCAACAAGCTGGGTTAAATGGAGGAAGCAACCCATTCAGTTATCTGATGCCTTTGAGTGGGATCCTGACTGCTGCATACTCCACGCGTGTTGCCAAAAACATTTAGCAGAAGAAAGAAATGTGTTGATTTGCTAAAGCAAGATCATTTCTGTAAGTGACATGGGTGAATGCACCAATAAATTAATAAAAAAGTTTTCCAAACATTTTATTCATTTTATGCCAAAGGTTTAGTAACACAATGGGAGCCCAAAATACTTGTGTGAATTTGTAGAGTCAGTATGTTATCCAATAAATATCTAATATGTTTATTTTAATGCATTACCTCTAATAATACCGCACACACACTAATAGTGTATGCACATGTGCACTCAAAAACTTGCTTTCCCAAATACTTCAGCCCATAGTATGTTCTAACATAACTCTTTCCTGTGCATTTTGGTCTTGATCCAAATCCCACTGAAGCCAATGGAAACCTTTCCATTGATTTTGGTGGACTTTCAATCAGACCCTTACTGCTTTTCTATGTTAAATTATCCATCAAAGGATGGTCTATTACTTTGCACTTGTGTCACTTTGTCCTGGTGGTTTTTTGGGGGGGAGACTCGTGTCACAGCTCTGTTGAAATGAATGGAGCTCTGACAATTTATGCCAGCTGCCCTTGAGTCTGTAATAAATTGTATGGGTTTTCTCTCTGTGTCATGAAGCCCTAAAGGATGAGAAGGTCCCAGAGAGTACAGCAATTGTAGTATATAACCCCACTGATTTACAGAGCAGTGCAGTTCATTAGCCACCTTTGCACACCTTCCCCACCCCCAGTTTCCTATGTGAGCTCCTCTGCCACAGCCAGGGGTCTAGCCCTACGTTTTACAACATGTTATATCACAGGAAAACTTTCAAGGTCTGTGCATTGAAGGTAGTTCCCTGTCTGTCATTTTCTGAATACTGCTGAATTTCTCAATTAGGTTTTCACTTTATATGTTGCAAATCTGTTTGCATTAAGCTACAGCTAATCAAAATTAATCTTACTAAGAATACCATTACTACTCAATTTCATAGAGAAAACAATCTTCTATATTACTAGTGAGGGGCTGAACCAGAAAATGTTTTATAGCTTCAGTTTGAATAATTCTCTTCCCCAAAATGTGGGTGCTTATTGGAAATTTTTGAGCTTGTGTTTATCCCTACTGTGTCCATTCTTTGACCTTCATCCTTCTCCTGCCCTTCTTCCAGCTATACCCTTTTCACACCCTGGGCTTCAAAACCCTCTTCCAGTCAAACATGCTTCTTGGATTATGAGATGTGGAAATAGAGGAATCTGACTTCAATTTTGAGAGATGGTTTAATATTAATTATAATAAATAATAATTTTCAGCTGTGATATAGTGCTTTTTCATCAGTAGATCTCAATGTACTTCACAAAGGAGAGCATTATCATTATCTTCACTTTACAGTTGGGTAAACTGAGGCATGGAACGTTACATGAATTGCCTGAGGTTGCACAGCCCATCTTAAACAAAAGCACAGGGTCCCACTCTCATGAAGGAAAAGGCAACCAAAAATTTGTGGATCCTTCTGAGCTTGATTTAATACACCAGTGTCCTTTGCAGTCTGCCCTTTCTCCCACCTTCCAAATTCTTCTTCTATATTTAGGCCCAGTCTGGAAATTCCCCTGCCAGATTGGTAGCAGTAGAAGAAATACTCCTGGATTTGTGAGAACCTTCGAATGGAGGAGAGCCCATGGGCAGGGATCAGGAATGTCTGTTGTTCAATTCATAGTTGTTTGTTAGAGATGCATTAGACTTGCTGAAGGCCATGGAAGCAGCTGCCATAGAGGCAGCCTAGCTGGGCTTAGATGAAGAAAGCTTGGGGGTAGAGATTGAGCAGGAAAATCTCCATTAACAATTTATTTATTTATTGGGGTTTTTTTTTGGCAAATATATACAGGTCCAGATCGGTTCTTATTTTAATTAAATATGGTTTGAGCTAGTAGTGTTGAGATTTGGATTAGTTTTAGGATGTGGTGTGGGGTTCAGGGTCGTGGTCAGACCAGGGTTTAGATTTAGGTAGATCTAATGAGCTGTTCTTTTAGGAAGTCATGTGAGATCAGGTGTCCTTGCAAGATTATTCCCATGCTAAGCCGCTCTTATCATCCTTCTCAACATTGTGGGGCACAATGTGTGACAAAGTCCCAAAAGAGGGAAAACTGAGAGGTCTGTCCCCTAAGAAATCCCCCCTCAAAATTTGAAAGGCTACAGAATCTAGGTTCTAGTGTTAGCCTGTCTTTAATGGAAGAAAACTGCACTTTGCCTATGCTTATTTATTACACTTTATGTATTTTATCACTGACATTCAGGATCATGAAAACTGGCATTGGAACCATAGTGTGTTATTTCTGCATACAGAAAAGAAAACATATTATATGAAGTACTTCTCTGTGTGTGTGTGTCTGTATAGCACTATGTAAAGTTGAGATTTTTCCAATGCAAACATAAGTAAGTCTGGGCATCCTCCTATATTTTAGATTTTACAGGCCCAGTAAAACTTGACCAAAACTTGATCTACTGATAGCTGTCACTTGTATGACTTAAACTTCAGTTTAGATTAATTAGATTAACAGACCTCATTCTGTAGGTTCCAGTACTTCCACCACAGCTATTAAATTACACACAAAGAATTTATGTTTTAGAGTCTTGCTTCCTTAAATCAAATTCCAGTCCTGTCACCTTTCTTTCATTTATAAGATTACAAGGCTCTCGTTCCTTTTGTCATAAAACTGAACCTCTGTGAAATTCCATTCCAATTACCTAATACATTTATGATTTCTGTGCGTCTGATCAAGTATCAACAAATCTTGAGTCAAGACTGGGTTAAAGCAGTTCACAATGGGTATCCTGTTAAAGAAATAAAGATGACTTGGAGAGAAGTGAGGGAAAGTGGGTATATTTATTTTTGAAAGGCTCACAGCAAGCAATGCTACACTGAAAGCCCAGAGCACCCATTAGCCTCTCAGAACCTTGTACATAGGAAGGTGCTGGAAGGCACGTGCCATTTGGAAGAAGCCATGAAGAAGGCCAAAAGCCATGTAGAGTTTTCTCTTGCAAAGGGAATTAAAACCAATAGTAAAAGGTTCTATAGCCATATAAGTAAGAAGAAAACAAAGAAATAAGTGGGACCGCTAAACACTAAGGATGGAATGGAGGTTTAGGATAATCTAGGCATGGCCCAATATCTAAACAAATACTTTGCCTCAGTCTTTAATGAGGCTAATGAGGAGCTTAGGGATAATGGTAGGATGACAAATAGAAATGAGGATATGGAGGTAGTCTTTAAACCATTATTTGAGGACTTCAATGGCTCAGACACAGGTTTGTTACAGGAGTGGGTGGGTGAGATTCTGTGGCTTGCATTGAGCAAGAGGTCAGACTAGATGATCATAATGGTCTCTTCTGACCTTAAAGTCTATGATTCTATGATTAATTAGGGCAGTACATGGCTCTTAATGATGGACACATTATCTTTGAGTGCAATGGCTTACCCACAATTGTATTTCTTTAAAACTCTGTAATTAAAACCATTTGGTATAAATATACAGGAATGCAATAACTGGAAATCCCTTTCATTCATAACATGTTGGGGGAGGGGAAAGAACTCTGTTAAATGATCTGCAGTTAGCTCATGCAGCCCACAAAGGCTGAGCCAAGCTAGTAAAGAGATACACTGAATCAGTGGATCCCTGGGCAGTCTGTGCTAGAGGCAGGGGCGGCTCTAGAGCCCAAGCTGCCGGAAGCAGCGCGCGCTTCGCGCCGGCGGCGGGTCCTTCCTCCCGCGGGTCGGTCTTCTCCCTTGCCCGCGCCATGCCTGCGGCGGCATGCGGCAGGTCGGGGGAAGCGCGAAACCGCGCGCCGCGCGTCATGCCGCGCGTCGTCCTCCCCCCGGTCCCGTGACCTGCCAGCAGGCCATGGCGGAGCGAGCCGGGCCGAGCCGCCCCCCCGGAAGCGGGCGCCCGCGCGCGCCTGCTTGTGCGCTGGTGTCTAGAGCCGCCCCTGGCTAGAGGGACTCCAGGGGATTTTTTTCTCTGGCTTGTATCTTCCAGACAGGCAGGAAATGATACATCTAGAGCAAAGGCTTCAATTTGCAGGTGCACTTCTTCTGTGCACCTGTGGGAGTGAATCTGACCCACAAAAAGCAATTAAAGGAAAAAATGACAACTCATTGGACATTACTTTAAATGTTATGGTATGTGATACGTTATTTGTATTACAGTAGTGCCTAGTGGCCTGAGCTGGCCATTGTGTTAGGCACTGTATGCACACATAGTGAATAGGTCTTCACTCTGTGGGGCACACTCTCTAAGGGGGGACTAGAGTAACTTTTGAGGGGGGGGGGGGGTGCAGTCCAGATCAGCTCCCACAGAGGGCAGGGAGGGAGCACCACCCAGTTCCACTCCTGGCCCTAGCCCCAGCTGCCAGCCCTGCACCTGGAGTTCCAACTGTCGGCCCCATGCCCAGGGCCTGCCTTGTGCCCGGGTGTAAGGGTCCGGTGTGGGGGCTCGGCCGTCTCAGGTGCGGCTGGGAGCCAGGCCGCGTCACTACACGGCCTAAATCCGCAAGTCAGTCTCCGAAGGTCCATGAGCTCAGACCCTCAGGCAGGGGCTGAGCAAAACAAACAGTCAATGAAGCCCAACCCCTCAGTCAGGGCGGGGCAACCAACAGCAGTTCTAGGCTCAGATCCTTGGCAGGAGCTGAGCAACAGCAATAGTTCAGGGCTCACTGTCTGAGCACTGGGGTGAGGGGGAGACTGCCACCCGTGAGTGGGGTGGCAGTGGGGACACAGGCCCACCCACTCCACTGTGTCCCAGCCCGGGGCCCTAACAGCAGCAGTTAGTCTGCTGCTGGGTCGGTGGGGTCCAGACCGCAACACACCGACATCGGCTCAATGTCTGCTGTAGCCAGACTGGGGTCGGCTACCCCCGGGCTACTTTCCATTTCCCCCTCCATGGGTACCTGCTCAGTACCGGTGTCCGGCGCTGGGTCCCACACCATGGGCTCCTCGTCGTGCTGAGTGTCGGCTAGCTCGGGCTGCTCCTCAGGACACGGGTCCGGGTTATGCTCAGGTAGCTCCTCGGGGTACCGGGCCCGGGGAAGGCTCGGCCAGTCCTCCTCGAGGTACCGTGCTCGGGGAAGGCTCGGCCAGTCCACTTCAGGATACCGGGCTCGGGGAAGGCTCGGCCAGCCTTCTTCAGGGTACCTGGCTCGGGGCAGGCTTGGTCCAGCAGGAGCTCGGTCAGGAGCGTCTGTCCTCTCTGGCCGCCGGGCTGCAACTGAGCGCTGGGCCGGGGGTTTTATACTTCCTGTCCCGCCCCTTGACTTCCGGGGGGCGGGGACAGGCGGCAATGGCTCCGCCCACTGTGGCGGCAGTTCTGGCTCCTCCCTCTCAGGTGCGGCCGGGAGCCAGACCGCCTCACTACACTGGGGTCCCAGCTGCCGGCCCCGTGTCCGGGGCTCCATGCCCAGCTATGGCTACAGGCCTCAGCCCCTGGCTGAGAGTCTGCTCCCACCCCTGCTCCAGCCTTGGCCCCCGTACCCCTGTCCACGTTCCCCTCTCTTAGAGCCGTGGCCCTACTCCTGGCTCCATGAGGTAAAAAGTTTTGGGGACCACTGACATAGTCAGAGTCAATCCTTATCCCACAGAGCTTATAGTCTATATAGACAAGGCACACTAATGATGGGAGGGGAAACAGACACAGAGTGGTAAAGTGATTTGCCATAGATTGCACAGCAGATTAATGGCAGAGACAGGATTAGAACCCAACCTTTCTGATGTCTAGGCTTGTGCTCTACCCACTAGACAACACTGTCACTACCCTCTAGCTATTAGTAATGAAATACCTTTAAGAGCTAGACTGGGCTTCTTCCATTACAAAAAAAAAGTCTCTCAATAATAGCAGAAATAGGAAGTTATTTTCCTCTTTGCCTCTGAAAAAATAAAAAACATTCATGTTGCATGTTCTCTCCCAAATCAGAAATTTGTATTTTGGACTATTTTTTTCCCCTCATTTGATTAACATACTCATTCTAGAAAAAAAGGCATACTATGAAAGATACATTCTTTGAATGAAAAAGGGGAAAGAATTCTTAGTGCCACAGATGGCTGTCAGAATGAAATGAAGCTTGTGTGTGCTGAGGGAATCAGACACAAGTGTGAAATCTGAACAGAAAGGAACACAGCAGAAGGCAACATTTCAAAAGGCATTTCGCATCAACTGGCATTGTGAGGGTTAATTTACCGCCAGGAATTGCTGGGCCTTTCATTCTCAGTAGAAACACAATAGACAGATCCCAAAAGTGCCCATCATAATCACAGATGCTGAGGATTAATGCTAAAATGAAAGCTTCATGAATATTAAAAATATCAAAACTGCTAATGATGTAGCAGAGTTTGGAATAACGTCCAATTTGAAAATCTAAGGATACGGCATGCAGGCATAGTAAGACACTGTCTTTTTAAAACTGATTAAACCCACTCAATTTGTAACAGAAAGAGGCTTATGCATATTAGGAACTGAATTGACTGCCAAACTTTACAAATTGCACAGACTAATTACCATAATTAAGCCCTGGATTGAAGAAGAAAATTCCATTTATCTCAGAATGACTCAGTGGAACTTCAACAAAGAAGGCAAAGAACATCAGATGTTTTTTTCCTCCCAAAGTGGTGATTCAAAAGCAGTGGTGAAAAAAAAAATAATCAAAGAATGACAATATAGGAATAGTATTGTTTGAAAATCATGAAAAAGAAAATCATTCAAGGCCTGATCTTGGAATATAATGAGCCACCTCAATTCCATTGGCTATCAGGCTAAAGTATAAATGTTTTTTCCCCTTCAAATATGTTATCAATGAGGAAAAAAAATCCAAATATTTTCGTACAGCCATTTTTATCTGATCATCTGAATCCTCACCAAATTCCTTTCACTATGCTTAATTATACTCAGGGAGCACTGACTAGGACTTGATCAGCTACAACGTTCCTGCTGCTATAAGTGTCTGATATTTGCTCTCACATCAACAATGAGCAGTTATCGTGAACAATGAGATAACAGCTACAAGTTTTTAGGATACAGATTAAATCAGTGTTTCTCAAACTGGGGTTGCCGCTTGTTTAGGGAAAGCCCCTGGCGGCCGGGCCGGTTTGTTTACCTGCCCTGTCCACAGGTCTGGCCGATCACGGCTCCCACTGGCCGCGGTTTGCTGCTCTAGGCCAATGGGGGCTGCGGGTAGCGGCGCAGGCTGAAGGACGTACTGGCTGCCGCTTCCAGCAGCCCCTATTGGCCTGCAGTGGTGACCCACGGCCAGTGGGAGCCGCAATTGCCCGGACCTGCAGACAGGGCAGGTAAACAAACCGGCCCGGCCCACCAGGGGCTTTCCCTACACAAACGGCGACCCCAGTTTCAGAAACACTGGATTAAATATTACTCTGTGACATCAAACTTGACTCAAAGTCTACTGAAGTCAATGGAAAGACTTCCATGGACCTCACTGAGATTTGGATCAGACTCTTACTTGCAGTATAACCACAAAAGCAAAATACTTTATTTCAGGCATTAATTCACATATCCAGCTAGATGTTACTTTCTTTCCTGTCTTCATTTATGAAACAGACTAACATAATGTGAAGGGCACAAACCAGTGACGCACGAGCTCATATAAAGCACTATGCATGCAATACAGTTAAAATGGGCATGTTTGATTTTCCAAGTATTTGCAGCTTTTTAGACAGATGCTACTCTACCCATGAGAAAACTCTACCCATGAGATTTTTTTCTTTCATCAATGGTTCCATCAGTAATATGATTGTTTCCCCTTTCTCTCACCAGTTATTTCATTTTAGCTTGCAACTACACATTTACCTAATCCTTACCCAAGGATGTCTCAATACATGTTCAAGTTTCATTCTTATACAGTGCATTAATCAAGATAACCCCGAGCAGCATATTCAGATCTGCAATAAAGATATGTATACCCCCTCTTTTTTAGTAAAAAAATGTTTTATTTCACCACTTTTTACAAAATTGAGCTGAATTTTGAATGTGGCATAATTGTTTAATTATAATACACTCAGTCAATAAAGTGTAAGCCAATAATTAGTTTCCCTGTAAAAAAACAAATGCAATTTGGAAGCCAAGGTAACTGTTGGAGAAAAGAAGAGGGGGAGAGGCATCAATGAAAATATTCATGTTACAAGTTATTGTATTCAGTTACAATCAACAGATACATGAGGAAATGGCACTTTGCAGGGGGACATAAGGCATGATTTTAGTAGCGCAGAAGACCAGAGGTGGGACATTGGTGGTATGCAGCAGATGCAAAGGGAGGAGGATATGAACCAATAGTGATAGGTATCCATAGAGATAACTATCAACATTGATACAGCAAAGATGCCTGTGGCACCTTATAGACTAACAGATGTATTGGAGCATGAGCTTTCGTGGGTGAATACCCACTTCGTCAGATGCATGTATTCACCCACTAAAGCTCATGCTCCAATACGTCTGTTAGTCTATAAGGTGCCACAGGACTCTTTGCTGCTTTTACAGATCCAGATTAACATGGCTACCCCTCTGATACTTGACAACATTGATACAGACTTCTTAAGAAACCTTAGGAATTCTCTTCGGCTAACTTTGCTAAAAATTACACTTGCTAAAGTATATATTTTACCAACACAAGCATTCAAAAGCCAAGAAATCACTAGTTAAATCCTTTTCCAATCCTTACAACCTACACTCATTATTTGATCTTGCACTGTTATTTGCTGCTATTACTGCTGAAAGGGAGGAGAGAATAAATCATCTTGCATCCTAATGTTAAAATGTCAGATTCTTTTTGAATGAAGCTGACAGCATTAATAAACCCCATTTTCTCTCTTTTTCTCCACATTTCTACAGACAACTGAGAATTCTATGGCCAAACAGACATTCCACAGCCAATTCTGTGCCAGTAGAACCACAGAAAACATGAAGCACTGCTTTTTTTTTTTTTTTTTGGCTAACATCTGTCATGTCAGTTGTATTCAGAGAGGATTAAAGAGCAAGTGGCAGCTAAAGGCAAGAGGGTGTTCTTTCAGTGCTCCACCAGTAAGACACTGATTGACTGAGCTCATAATAGCCATTCACAGTTCAACACCTTCAGTGAAAAATGCCAACACTTAAGATATACATGCTTCACCTGATCCTTTGTTTGATGGATCATTCCTTGAGTATTTGTGTTAGAAACAACTCGATCTACATAATATACAGTTATGTGTCACTGTCTCACATCACAAAATTTCAAGTGACTTTATGGGGGAAAATCTTTTAAAGAAGGTCTAAAAGTATCTACTGATGAATGGTATAAATATTCTAGTAAATTTATTAATGATGTGATTTGATAACAGAATAAATTTATTTAGTCTACAGTGAACACAGGCATGTACCAACTTTAGTTATGAACTGTATAGATATCAAAGGTTTTTAGTAGTGGATAGAGGGATTTTTTTCAGACTTGAGGTGGGATTTTCAGAAGTGCCTACTTGATTTAGAAATAGATATTAATATACTTGTAACAGCTGTAGTGAAACTCCACTTATTGTATAGAGCAGTCAAAAGGCCAAATTTCTTAAAAGCATATTCATACATTTTCATTCTGTTTTTAGTTCAGCTTCATTCCACTATAACCAGGTTTGACTATGCTAATAATTGTAATCCAGGAAGCCCTCAATGCCAACTGGCAGAGGGCACACCATACCATAACTCTCATCAGGCCTGAGGCACCCATTTGCCCAACTCACCGTTGTCATTATCTGTATGTAAAAGGTGTCATGTAAGGTGTCATATGCAAACTGGAAACACGCTGGTCATTAATATTATTGTGTGATGTATCTATGGGTGGTGCATATAGAATTATAGATGTGTTCTGGGAATATGCTCCTAAACCCAGCCTGTCCCAGGCAAAGGAATGTTGTTTTGCAGGCTTTACTGTCGCCAATGTAAATTAAGCAAGGTGTGACCAAAGACAAGGAAAGGAACTTTGACGCGAAGGATAAATGAAGCCATCAGGCAAGCAAGGGGGAGAAGATGACCACTTAACATTCAGAGGATGGAGGCTGCACCCCCGGAAGCCTTTCTGTCTCTGGGCAGCCCTCTTAGAGGCAAAGCAAAGAATTTCAACCTGGAATTCTAATCTGTCAATATTCATACTTGATAGAGTGTAGTGTGATACTGATAAAGTTTAAATCCTGTCTCTTTAAAGGCAGACTGAGCACCTCCAGCCATGGAACAAAAACAGTGTCTAGTCATCTTGAGCTTTTAGGCTGAATAAAGCACAGGCGAGATCTAAGGAACATTAGTAATGCTAGAGTTTGAGAGAGGAATTTAGAAAATACCTGCAGTTCTCCATAGTGGTTGTATGAAAACACTTGCCTATACTTTGATACAAAAGTGTGCAATGCCACATGGAGAATCTTTATTCATCCTTAGCCTATAAATATGCACTAGCTAGTGGCTAGATACAATAGCTCATAGAATTGGAAATAGAAAACATTACCTTTCACCTGTAGTTTACTGGTTCAAATTCGATCAGATTTGTAGTGAAAGACAGTCAATACAAGCCAATGGCTCTTTGATAACCTGAGTAGGTCTCAGTACAGTCTCTAAAACAGAACAATTCCTAATGGGAAACCAAACTGCACTCTCATCAGACAGGCCAGAATAAGCATGAGACTGAATTATTCTCTTATTGACGTAGAGGATTCTTGCAGAGCAGTATTGGGAGGGCACATGCTGGGCAGTATGTAAGGACGCTTACACTGCATTATCCATGTTGTAGCTCTCTGTGGATACACAAGGGCTTTCAGTCTTTGAGTGCTAATGTTGCATTAGCATGTACTAAAATCATTGTCCATATGTCCCATATGCATAAGTTCATACATACTGGAGTCCATTCTCTACTCCTGAGGGAATTCTTTGCCAAAAAATTAAAAATTATGCACACAATCTTTTAAATTCTTCAAATTTTATTTGTCAATAAATAAATGTGGCTCCAGCATGGCAGTGGGGAGCACAGGCCACTGGCTGCATTGAGCTGGGAGATCACCCTGAAGCCCCCTGTTCCCCCAATACAGAGACTTGGTGGTGAGGCTGCACCTGACACTGACACAGTGCAAGAGCTGGGCCTGCCCCAGAAACGCCCCGGGGTCCTGCCCCTCTGTGCCAGGTGCATCAGATGCAAACAAGCAGGCTCAGCCCAGCAGGATCCAAGTCTGGGGGAGCTTAGTGTGGGGGGAGCCAGGTGTGGGGTGAGAGGTTTCTCTGTGGGGCAATCTGGGTGCGGGTGGCTCAGTGGGAAATCTGGATGCACAGCGACTCATTGAGGTGTTTCGGTTGCAGGGGCAATGGGACACTGCACGGGAGCAAAGTGAAGGTGGTTGGGGCTCAGGAGGAGGGAGCTGAGTGTGGGGAGATGGGGCTCGGTGTGGGGTGTCTGGGTGTGGGGGACTCAGTAGGGGGGTCCAGGTGCTGGGTGAGTGGGGTTTGATGGGGGTAGGGTCCAGGTGCAGCTGGTTGGGGATCAGTGGGGTGGGGTTCTGGGTGTATGTGGGGGTCATCAGAGGAGTCCAGGTGTAGGGGGTGGTGGGGCTTGTCAGGGTGAGGGTTTGATGGGTCTGCTCAGTGGGGGAGCCCCAGCTATTGCAAAGGGGATGCTGCATGCTGGGCTCCCACTTCCCCTGTTGATTCCCCTCTCCCCTTTTATTCTCCATCCCTCTCCCTTCATTCCCAAATTCCCCTTCCCTGCCCTATTCCACTCCCTTTCTTCCCCACTGCCTCTTCCTCTACCCCTCATCCTCCCTTCCCTCATTTTCCCCACCCCCCCTTACCCAGCCCCAGTGTGGGCACTCACTGTTGCACAGGAAAACAGGAAGGCTCCCAGCACACAGAAGGGGAGCGCGACTGGCACTAGGACCCAGGAGGTGGCATTCAGCTGCAGAGTCAGTGGAGCCCAGACACAGCTTCATTCAGCTGGGCAGCTCTGCACTTGCGGAATGTGCAGGGGCAGTGGCATGTAACCCCGTGTGTCCCCCATGCCGTGCCTCTTTTTGGAGGGAGGCAATCCCCCCCCCAAAAAAACATGTGCCTATGGTCACCCCCGCCCTCTCCTCCACACCTCCCACCCACCACGGCTTCCCTGACATTTTCTGCAGGGAAACACAGGAAATCTGCGGGGGACATTTTCTGCAGGCATGCAGTCACACAAAATCCCCCCAGGAGTAACTCTAACATTCTTGCTGTGCCTACTTCTGTTACTCAAGGAAATGTTATCCCCATTATATATGTGGTGGCTGTTGATCCTGCATACAATCATGAGACAATTCAGGGAGGAGGGGTGAGAAGAGAAACCCAGCTTTATGAATCAGGAAAGAAAAAGGGAACTGCTGGCAGCGTTGGATTGAAGCATATGCAAACTAGGCAAATGGCTAGAACCCAAATGCATGGGGTTAGCCTGGGGCCCAACAAACAGCCATACAGTACACTCGCTGCAGTCAGGCTGGCCAGGGTATAGAAACACTGGGAGCGGCTTCTAATCCTCTCACTCATATTTGGCCTTGCTGCCCCTTCATCAGGAGTGAGCGGCACTCTAAGGCCTGGTCTACACTACGCATTTAAACTGGTTTTAGGAGCGTTAAACCGATTTAACGCCACACCCGTCCACACTAAGAGGCCCTTTATATTGATATAAAGGGCTCTTTAAACCGGTTTCTGTACTCCTCCCCCACAAGAGGAGTAGCGCTAATATCGGTATTGCCATATCAGATTAGGGTTAGTGTGGCCGCAAATCGACGGTATTGGCCTCCGGGCGGTATCCCACAGTGCACCACTGACCGCTCTGGACAGCAATCAGAACTCGGATGCAGTGGCCAGGTAGACAGGAAAAGCCCCGCGAACTTTTGATATCATTTCCTGTTTGCCCGGCGTGGAGCTCCGATCAGCACGGGTGGCGATGCAGTCCGAAATCAAAATCCAAAAAGAGCTCCAGCGTGGACCGTACGGATGTGATCGCTGTATGGGCAGGCAAATCTGTTCTATCAGAGCTCCGTTACAGAAGACAAAATTCCAAAGCATTTTAAAAAAATCTCCAGACAGAGGCCACAGCAGGGACTCAGCACGCTGCTGCGTGACAAACGTAACGGAAAGCCAAAGAATCAAATGGATGCTTATGGAGGGAGGGAGGGGGGACTGAGGACTCAAGCTATCCCACAGTTCCTGCAGTCTCCGAAAAGCATTGGCTGAGCTCCCAATGGCTGTAGTGTCAAACACATTGTCCGCGGTGGTTCAGGGCATAGCTCGTCAATTTACCCCCCTCACCCACCCCCAGAAGTAAAAGGGAAAAAAATCCTCTCTTGACTCTTTTAAATATCACCCTATGTTTACTGAATGCTGCTGATAGACGCGATGCTGCAGCAGTCAACGGCAGCATCCTCGCCCCCCCCCATGGGTGGCTGATGGTACAATATGGCTGATATCCATTGTCATCATCAGCCTTGTGGCAGATGGTGCAGTACAAAAGGACTGGTATCTGTCCTCATCATCAGCCCGTGAGTGCTCCTGGCTGGCCTCGGGTGAGGTCGGCCGGGGGCGCCTGGGTAAAAAACTCCTGATCATTCCTGGTAGATGGTGCAGTACGACTGGTAACCATCTTCATCATAGCAACAGGGGGCTGAGCTCCATCAGCCCCCACCCTTCATGTGTAAAGAAAAGATTCTGTTCTGCCTGGACTATCACAGCAGCGGGATGCTGGGCTCCTCTCCCCCACACTGCTTAATGTCCTGTCTGGACTATCATAGCAGCTGGAGGCTGCCTTCCACTCATTTCTCACTAACAAGTCACTGTTTTTTATTCCTGCATTCTTTATTACTTCATCACACAAATTGGGGGACACTGCAACGGTAGCCCAGGAAGGCTGGGGGAGGAGGGAATCAACAGGTGGGGTTGTTGCAGGGGCACCCCCTGTGAATGGCATACAGCTCATCATTTCTGCGGGATCTGACAGCGGTTGTGCTCTCTGGTTCTCTGATACACTGGTTCTCTAGTACACTTGCCCCATATTCTAGGCAGGACTGATTCTATTTTTAGATACCGTAAAGGAGGGATTGACTCGGGGAGTCATTCCCATTTTTGTCTTTTGCGCCCCCGGCCGATCTCAGCCAGGGGCACCTATGACAGCAGCAGATGGTGCAGCACAAAAGGACTGGTAACCGTCATCTCATTGCCAATTTACAACGGCATAGTAGATGGTACAGTACAGCTGATAACCATCTCTGCTATCATGCAAAAGCAAATGAATGCTGCTGTGTAGCGCTGCTGAATCGCCTCTGTCAGCGGCATCTAGTACACATACGATGACATTGACAAGAGGCAAAACAGGCTCCATGGTTGCCATGATATGGCGTCTGCCAGGGCAATCCAGGGAAAAAGGGCACAAAATGATTGTCTGCCGTTGCTTCCCCGGAGGAAGAAATGACTGACGACATTTACCCAGAACCACCCGCGACAATGATTTTTGCCCCATCAGGCACTGGGATCTCAACCCAGAATTCCAAGGGGCGGGGGAGACTGCGGGAACTATGGGATAGCTACGGAATAGCTACCCACAGTGCAACGCTCCAGAAATCGACGCTAGCCTCGGACCGTGGATGCACACTACCGATTTAATGTGCTTAGTGTGGCCGCATGCACTCGATTTTATACAATCTGTTTTACTAAACCGGTTTATGTAAATTCGGAATAATCCCATAGTGTAGACGTACCCTAAGCAGCAACAGGATGAACAGCCAATCCCAGCGGATTCAAAGCATGGCCAGCCCAGCTAGGAGTGTACTGCATGTTCCTGGATTATCTATGCATTAATCCAGCCCTGCCAGGAGCTCCCTTCTTCTTTCCTGATTCCTGAAGCTGGATTAACCCATCAGTGGGCTTTTAATCACATATTTATGGACCCTTACCTTTATATGAATAACAACATAACTTTCCATTATCATGATATAATGCAACCATCTATATTCTGTGTCTTGTTATGGACATCTCAGCCATTTACCTATAGAATTAATGAATCTGGATTTTCACTTTCCTGTCCTCATTAAACTCAGTAACACCATTATTGCTCTCACTTAGAGTCAGGAGCGGCAAGTGCGTGCTTGGGGCGGCATGCCGCGGGGGGCGCTCTGCCGGTCGCCGGGAGGGCGGCGGGCGGCTCCGGTGGACCTCCCGCAGGCATGCCTGTGGAGGGTCCGGTGGAGCCGCAGGACCAGCGGACCCTCCGCAGGCACGCCTGCGGGAGGTCCACCAGAGCCGCGGGACTGGCGACCGGCAGAGCTCCTCCTGCGGCATGCTGCCCTCCTTGGGGCGGCAAAATGTCTAGAGCCGCCCCTGCTTGGAGTCATATGGCACTAATCTGAGTGGTCCGTGCTGCTTCAATCTTCTTTTCCCATTACTGTGGAGATTAGTACATATGTTGCCTCAGTGATCTATGAGTTAAAGCACACAAGACTAGTGTTCTACTTCTGGGTTAGTCAGTGATTTTCCTGTGTCCCCTTTTGTATGCCACTTACATTCTCTGTACAATCTATAAAGTGGGACTAATAGCTTACAAGGTACTGTGAGTTTCCATTTATAAATATTTGTAATGCACTTAAAGATATACAAGGTGCTAGCAAAAATGCAGAGTAGAAGTTATGCAAAGGACAAACTAACGGCACCACCACCCGTGACCAGTGGTGCTAATAGGAGCCTATTTTTGCTACACAGAATGGTTGCACGCACTTGGCAACATTTCTTCTCAAACCACTTCAATGCTGCATGATTTGGAACGAGTGCTAGATACCTCTCTAATAACAGTAGATGTTAACTGCTGCAATTAATGGGCTGCTTATGCAGACTACTAATAGGCAAGGTTACTCCTGACACACAGCTACCATAACTAACAATCTAATTGCAAATTAAATTAATTCAAATACATCTCTGGTACGGGGACAGAGGAGAAGGGCTGGGAGAAGAGGGTGCAAAACACCTGCTCATTTGTGAGCCACTGATAAAGCCTGGAGCACATTATTCTCTGACATACTGTCATCCTGAAAATTGATGCTGGATCACAAGTTTGGTCATAGTGGAACTGGCCACCAGGTCCATCAGTTCCAGATTTCTGCCCACACTAGTTCAGAGGAAGGTGAAGATCTCCGTAATGTATTTAGCCTATTGGACAATGCTGAACATGGAGGAAACCATAATTAGTTTGTGTAACTTGCAGAAATCTCTTCATGCCCTGAAGCATGAGATTAGTTTACTATTATGAAGGTCAGCACAATCCCTTGCCCTCCACTTTAAATTCTCATGAGTTCCCTATAACAGTGGTTCTCAAACTTTCTTTTTTGCGGACCACTTGAAAATTGCTGAGGATCTCGGTGGACCATTTAATGATCTTTCCAAATGTTTGTATCATTAGCTAACTATTGTAAAGCGCTTTGGATAAAAGTGTTATATTAAAAAAAACCTTAATAATAATAAACTTTTTTTGTTCTACAAATAAAAGCGCACAACTCATATTTTAATATCAGTAGTCTTACTTTTCTGATGCGATGGATGTACCTTCTCCCCTGCCGTGGCAGCCCCTGAGCTCAGGCTCTTCCCAGCAGCTGCAGCCCTGGAGCTGGAGAAAGTCACCTCTTTCTCTGGCCACCGCAGCCCTGCACGTCCCAAATTCCCCCCACCCCCTCTCCTCACCCCACTGCCCCCTCCCACCTATCCCCTATTTACCCCAAGGCCAACACCTCACTTTACATGTGCATCTTCTCCAGGGTTCAGGCACCTAATTAGTGGAACCGTGCCTGCGCAGCTCCACTAATTAGGTGGGTGGCCCTTCATTGTCTTGTCTGCGGCTGCCCTTAGAGGGGACTATCCGCAGACTACCTGAATGGAGCTCGGGGACCACTGTTGGTCCGCGGACCACACTTTGAGAACCTCTGCCGTATACATTTGTTACTACCAACATATAGTATTAGCCACAATAACAATGCCCTCAAGTAATGAGCTTGGTGTGAAAAAACACAGACACATGCAATGTTTATTTATGATGTGGAGGAAGAGGGCGGGATTAGAACAGTACAAATCCACTGGGAATGGGAACCTAGAGAATTTCAGATACGTACAGGAAAGGGAATAGCTCTCAAAGAATGTCAAATGGAGTGGAGCTGAAACAGCTCTCCTTAGTTTCCTCCAGACAAGCTGCAGCCACATCTATTTTGTTATTCCCATCACCAACTTCAGATGCAGCTGTATCAAAACCTAGATGTGGGGAACTCAGAGTACTCATCTGTGTTCATCATATATCGCCACAGGCACTAGAACAGCAAACATGTAAATGAACTGATTAATCAGGAGGTAATTATGTTTGGGTTACTCTTCCTGTGTTAGGAGTGCTTTGATACCAAGGTTAGGTATTATACATTGGAGTAGCTCATAGGGGAAAATATTACAGCACCCTGTGAGACAGTTTAAAATCCTTTACAAGCATCTTTTAACATTGCTTGTAATATTTAGCTTATCTTTGTCATTTATGAGAAGAGGTTGGTATGTCATTAACAAAGTGAAGCTTGACAGTGAGGATCCAGTCTATAAAATATTAATACCCAAGATAAAACATTTATGCCATTTTCAGTGTGAACCAATTCCTTGGTATCACATGATTTTATTTACTAATTTCTCCAAGAAGAACTTTTGCAGATCAGCCAACTCTAACATAGCTTTACATTTGGCCACCTCACGGGATTGTGCTGCTGAAAAACATGAGCCCCCCAAATGGGAAAGTGTCACAAGAAGTAGTACGATTTAAGAAAATCACAAGACAGATTGAGCATCTTTATAAAGTAAGAGGGATTTCTTACTTGTTTTTGACACAAAGGAAAAGAAAATGAAAAAAAGCTACCCTCGGACCTTTTCTAAGGGTCAGATTCCAGCATAAAGAAATCCTGCACCCAGCATGATGAGTCCAGGGCAGAAGTTGACGGCCTGACGTAGCACCTCCAACTCAGAGAAAGGCTGTTCCGGTGGATTTCTGTGTCAGTGATCTCAAAAAGCCCTTCTGGACTGGGACCATAGATCAGTGAGTATGGCTCATGGACCAACCTGACTTTTCAATGGCTCTATGTACAGCTCCCACTCTGATTATCCTTGCTACTTGCTGGAATAATTAGTTGGGGATTGTCTGTCAGGCTGCTGCTGGACAGAATCCAACTGCATATTAATGCTGCTTTTACAGTGTATCTGCATTGTACGAAGAGAGTGTTTACATCATTTTCAGTGTCCAGAATGTGGCCCCACATTTTTCATTCATTTTGATGCAGTGTATGTTTGTATGTGTATGTATTATATTTAATTTCATATTGGTATATTTTTGTACTCATTCCTCTCTACAAGATTATATTTGGTTGCTGATAGAAAAAATATAATAACATGTTGGCTTATACTACATCAGAACAGAAGGACCTGACTGTTTAGGGGCCCAGTAATAATGAAGCTCTGTGGACTCAGCATTGTATTCCGTATCAGTTAAAGTTACTTTCCCAGCTGAGATGATTTAGTAACTTTTAAGCAAGGGTCAGAATGCCAGAGTGGGAAGCAGATTTTCATACTGATATCAAATACAATAGTCTGTTTATAGGTGAAAGTTACATGGAGATTAGGATCACAATAGCTCAGATTCATGTTTCTGTAGAGAGCACTAATGCACAGGATCCATTGTCTATGCTAAAAATATTTACACACACACAGGTTCCTCAGATGGCCAGCTCTCACCTCCCAGAGTGTTGACAGCTTCTGAATGGCAAATTGTTAACTCAGGTGCAGCAACTTGCTCAAAGGCAGAGGTCAATCACTGGTTATGCTCTATTTCTTCCTAGCCATTGTTGTAGCGGTTCTCCATGCTTTCAGCAATTGGAATATTTACACCCAATATCACACCTTGCTCAAGAGTTTGCCTTGCTATCAAGTGTATGTGGAATGCACATTTCTAGAATGCTCTCTTCTCATTGGAGATCTTTGCCAGTTAAATGGGTTTAGGTCATTACTTCTACTTTTCACTGCAATAGGCAAGTCTACAACACAGGCACCGTGTATTAAAGCAGGTGCTCTGGGTACTGCAGTTTACTATCCATGTAATATACACCCCTCATATGCATATTTCCTAAAAATTTCTTAAGAACAATTAAGTCTAACCATTCTCCTACTGGTTGACATTCTGGCTAAAGCAACTGAATTGACTGACTAGATAATGGGTGGTCAAAGGTGTGTGGTTGTATCTCTAATAAAAGAGGTTGCCAATGATTTTCCACGGGGAAGACCCCCAGCCAGACTGGATGGTAGGCTGTACAAGGACTCAATATGCAGCTTGTGCCCCTCTTCTTAAAAAGGGAACAAAAAAGTGTTGTCCATAACTCCTTTTCCCACTGAGCAGCAGCAGCTACTCTCTCAGTCATAGGTCTCAAAGTCACCATCAGGGCCCATCTGGGACAGAATACTCAACAGCAGCTGGAATGCTGTTCCTAATTTAACAAGTCCCTGGAACAGCTACTCGGGGAACTATCGCTACTGTTCCTGTTGGGCTGCATCTTGATGAATAAAAATGTGGCTGTAGTGAGGCGGCCTGGCTCCCAGCCGCCCCAGAGAGGGACAAGTCCCTACCAGACCGAAAGCCCGCCCTCCAGAGGTCAAGGCGCAGGGCAGGAAGTATAAAAGCCCAGCCCCAGGGCTCAGAAGCTGCCTGGCCGCCAGAGAGGCCAGATGCTGATGCCGTAGCTCCCGCTGGGGAGATTCCTGCTGCCTGTGACCGACCCGAGGACTGGCCATACCTGCGGAGACTGGATGCCGACCAGACGCTGGAAGAGCCCCTAAGCCGACCGGTACAAAGGGACCCCGAGGAGCTGCCCAGTTTACCACTCGCTCAGTATCCCGAGGAGCCCATGGTGCTAGACGCTGTGGAAGACGCCGCTGAGACACCGGTAGAGGGGGAGGTCGGCAGTAGCCCGGGGGCAGCCGGCCCTAGTCCGGCTGCAGCACACCCAGAGCCAATGTTAGTGTGTTGCGGCCAGGATCCCCACTGACACAGCAGCAGGCTGCCTGCCACTGTTAGGACCCTGGGCTGGGACGCAGAGGAGTGGGCGGGCCTGCATCCCCCCTGCCACCCCACTCATGGATGGCAGTCTCCCCCTCACCCCGACACTCAGGCCTAGGAGCCTGGGCTTCTTAAACTACTGGACTGTTTGCTCAGCCCCTGCCTGAGGGTCTGAGCCCTGAACTGTCGTTTGTTGCCCCACCCTGACCTAGGGCCTGGACCTCCAATATGAGACTATTGGCTCAGCCCCTGCCTGAGGGCCTGAGCTCCTGGCCATTTCTTGACCCACCCGGCTAATTCACCAACGCACCGGACTCGTGTAGTGAGGCGGCCTGGCTCCCAGCCGCCCCGTGGAGGTGCGAACCCCCAACAGCGGACGTTTACAGTGGCCTTTTCCATTCAGAAATTCTTCAGTCATTTGCCATCACCGGAGCTTCTAAACATTACCAACCATGTGTTGAGTGAGATTTGGTTCAAATGCATAGATCCACATTACTATCTAGGTCCGTACAGAAATGTGTGTTCTCTTGATTGGGGAGGGATGATACCAGGCTTTTCCTTGGTTAGAAATCCCTTCATAAGTCTCTGGCACCTCTATCTTTGAATCTCTCAGGCACCCTTCTTGTCAACCCATGGAGTATTAAAAGTGACAAGTAAGGCAAACAAGCTTTTCTGTGCTGCAAATGGCTGTGATATGAATTGGGGAATTCTAAAATCACTGAACAAACTCCTGAAATTCCATGCTACTCCCAAACTATTTTTGACAAAATGAGGCTGTTGAACTAGACATTTCTCAAAAATCCACTTCTTTATCATGTACAGGTGACTGTCCCCATGGGATCTTAAATCCCAAAATATCAGTGGTTGATCTCCTTACAGCAGTGGACAAGGGGAGACTGTTACGGATACTGTCTGTCAGCTGCTTTTGATGCTACTGATAAAAAAGAAATGTTGACTTGTCTGTGAGCTCTTGTGGGAAGAGAGAAAGGAACACTTCAGTGGCATAGACTAGAGCATTCTTCTCAGAGGTCCCAGAGCATAATTCCAGGCACTTATGAATGATGGTGAGGGAATCTTTGTAGAAATGTGGGAGGGGGCAAGGCCAAAGTGCTCCCTCCCTTTCCACAGCTGGCTACTCTTGTGGTGAGCCTGCTGCCCTCTCTTCTGATGCCTCAGCAGCCCCTTGTAGGTGCTCTGACCCTGTGCTCTGGCATCTGCTTCTGAGCTTTGATTCCTGGCTACAGACACCTGCTCCAACCACTGGGCAAAATCACCCTTGCACAGCCCATATCTATATTATCCATTATGGTATGTCTGACTTCGGCCCAAATGGTACACAATCATGGGGTCCATCATTACTTTGGGTAATCTGATGACACTGGTGAACTGTAACACATTACACCAATTGTCTAATCAGGAGATTGTGGATATTCATCTCTAATATGAATTTCGCATCTATACCTTTGTTCGTTCTCCTGCATTTGTAATCTGCTCCCTTTAGAAAGCCTGAACCTTTCTTGGGACCTTCCTGGCAAACTGCAAGTCCAATTTATTCTATTTTGCACTGGATGAATTATTCTTGTTTTGTGTTTTACTATGATACAGTTAAGCACCTACCTGGCATAGCAGTAAGCACGATAGAATGTAGCAAAATAAATAATATGGTAGAATCAATACACCAATACATTTTTAAGAACAGTTTCCAAAAGTTAGTAGTCAAAGATTTTTGTGGGGCAGAGAGTGTTCTTATGAAATTATATTCTAAATGTTTCCATATTGTAAATATGTTTGAGAGTACTCTGAAAATATCTAATCCTAAAATCTACTTTACATTGTTTAAAAACTGGCAGGTTAAAATGACATATACATTTCACCTCACCCTATGTGCCATACTATGCAGCACTGACCACTACCACCCAGGAGGTCTACTCCTCATGCGCATTTAATTCAAAGCATTTGCAAAACTGAAGCTCCTCAAAGAGCATAATACTTACCACAAACCCAACGTAATCTACTTTTATTTTATACTTTATTGCGAAATCATCTGTAGCACAACCAGAAAAAAGGTATGAGTAGCATATAATGCTCAAGAGAGCAATTTAGCATCAGAAACGGAGCATGATAAAACTACATTATGACTTGCATCTGGACAAACTGTATATACAAGAGAAAGCAATGTGGAATTTAAACTGGGACACTTTGATGTCATCTTTCTGGCCAACTTTATAAATATTTCCAAGACCCACAAATGGGAGTGACTATAGCTAGTGCTGATCTGGGTTAAATCAGAATGCTAAAAAACCATAAAATTTCAGCATCATGCTGTCTCATGAAGTATATCACTCCTTGCTGATTTACAAAAAGTTCCTGCCCTTCTTGTTTGAAGGTAGGTTGGAAGTTGGGATGTTTAGACTAGGATGGTGAGCAGTAGAACAGCTAGTGTTCTAGTAACAAGCATGAGCTACTGCAACATTTCCAGGGTTAAGCTAAGTTCACCTCACAACCTTCTCTGGTCTACACTACGGGGGGGGGGGTCGAACTAAGGTACGTGACTTCAGCTACGCGAATAGCGTAGCTGAAGTCGAACTACCTTAGTTCGAATTTCCTACCTGTCCAGACACCGCGGGATCGAACTCCGCAGCTCCCCCGTTGACTCCGCCACTGCCGTTCGCGGTGGTGGAGTTCCGGAGTCGACGGGAGCGCATTTGGAGTTCGAACTATCGCGTCTAGATTAGACGTGATAGTTCGAACTCCGAGAAGTCGAACTCTCCGCGTCGACCCGGCGGGTAAGTATGGACCTACCCTAAGTGCAGAGCTCTGGAAGGATGAAGGGGGTGTCATTGAGAGGTGCAGGATGTCTGAGCAGCTGCTGGAATGGGTAGGAAGCATGTCTTTTAGGATAACTTGGCCAGGTCATTGAACAGAGATACAGATTCATGGGATCAGGTTCAGCCTGCTGCAGAGAACCAGATCCTCTGCTGAGGAGAGGGCGGGGGGAAATCCATTGACTGGTGGCTTTTACTATTGGCCTCTAGGATTGGCAGAAGCTGGCTTCTTCTGAGCTATAGTGACAACAGCTCTTCCTGCACCCATTTCTGGCCTGATTCTTCACTCTCCTGCACCTTGTGCCATCATTTACATCTATGCCAAGGCAGTATAAAATATTATCATTCTGGTGTGTCAGTGTTCACAATTCCCTTTTCTTCAGGCCTCCACAGCAATCTGAAACCAATGGTTCCGGGGGCAGAGGGACATGCTTAATTATCTAATTCAGGTCCCCTCTGTGGCAGTGCAGTCAATTACACTAACCCAGACCAAAAGATTACATTGAAATATTCCTACTTCTATATTTCTATATCTGGGAATTCTACCCCCAAAAAATGTTTGGTCTGAAAACAAAAAAAAAAAGGACCTATTTTCAAAATTTAAATGCAAACACTGTTGGACTGTCAAAGCTTTGGAAACACCAACTCCTACTATCCCTGAGAAATGCAGAATCTCACCTACAAATCAGACCATGTTTGTTTTGCAATTTGAGTGACTCAGACACATAAATATTTTAGGTTTAATTCAATTGCTTCTCATGCAGCCGATGAGTCACTGCTACTCTGATATCTGAGAAGTCTCACTAGGGGAGGTCCTGGAAATGTGTTACAGCTCCCAAATGAGTTCCCGCCAGAGAGTCTGAACTTCTTTTTTAAAGGTATTCATTTATTTTGCTTTCGTACGCTCAAAATATATGTAATATCCTTGGATACATTTGCCTCCTGGACAACAAACAATCTGGCAGCCAGAAAAAATGTTTGCTTTGTAAACAACAGCATTTTCATATTAAGAATGCTACTTTAGCAATAGATCCCATCATGAAAAAAATAGGGTTGTAAAAGAGATCAGATGCTTAAAACTTCTCTCTAAACTTTTAGAATTATCTGATAGAAAAGTATACTTGCTCTAATTCATCAAGTTCAGAGAACCTGATTCAGAATAAATGGATGATTCAACAAATATCAGAGCCTTTGATTGAGCTGGTTAATCAATGTTATGAATCTTTGATTCTTGAATAAATACAGACTTTTAAGGATATGGAATATAAAGTTTCTAAAAAACCACTAGTTTAGAAAAAATAACATACATATCATAGGCCATAATCAGAGGTGATACTAGTTACAAATTGAGATGGACAGCAGGCAACAGCTGTAGAGAAAAAGCTGCTAACGTGAAGGTGTAATGTAAAAACGCACCCCTTCCATACACATTGTATCTGTCTGTTGGCTGCCCCTTGCTATAGCACTGCCCTTCTATCCCTTAGCATATAAGTATACCAATTTACCAATTTGTGTCACTTCTGCATTTGTCCCAGAGAGTGCAAAACACATGGAGCCAGCTTGGGAAGAAACAGTTGAGTACTAAACTCAGTCCTGATGTGAGCAGGTGGAACCCCTTTAACCTCAGGTCCGAATCAGTCAGCTACGGGTTCAAGGTCAACATGTTGCATTCATGGAAAAAAAACATACCAAATCAAACAAAAACAACCCTAAAGTGTAAATTGCCATACTGTAGCACTAAGGGACCAAAACAACAAAAACCTTTACAGCCTCATGAGCTGAGCAGTCCCCAGGTTCTCCTGACCTTGGCTTTGCAGCAGGCCAACCAATTCATAGATGAACAGCAAGCCTGCTTGAGATGTCCTGACACAAAACAAAATCCTCAGGCCCCAAGCTATGAGCTATGGAGCATGTGCGAATGAGCTCTCTCTTGCCAGTACTCAACAACTCTCAGTTCTCAAAAAGAGTATCTTGACACCTCCTAGGAGCAATATGAGATGGTTCACCTTTATTGTGCAGCTGGTAGTAGGCTGCAATTGGATGTGGTTTATTGGGCAAAGGATTATAAACTCTTCCTAAAAATTACCATCTAACCTTTATTGTTATAACATTCAGCTGTAGGTTATGTATATGTCTCTACACACATACACACACAACACTATGCATACCCACAAACAGAGTATCAAACTATTTAGTACTATTCTCAGCTATCCTAGCTGAAGCAATATTTGCACAAGGACCAGGTTTTAGTTAGAGACTAGTGTTGGGGGCAGCTCCCCTAGACTGTAATAGCTGTCAGGGAAAGAACTTTTTTCAGTGTACAAGTATATTCAAGGGTTAGAGGTACAGCATAGACCGAACAAAATATTTTTTACAGAAAAAAAAAAGCTTCTGCAGCTTATACAGGAGGGGAGGGGGGTGTATACACACACAAACACACATATCCATAAACACATATACATTGCATCAGACTACACTGAGAACATTAATATTTCTTAAATAAGCATTCCAGGCAAGAATTGCCACAGTTAATCTTGCACACACAACCTTAACTCTGCCCCATGCACATATGTGCTGTGATGCAGTCTTTAATTACATGTTCACATTTCATTTCTCAAGAATCCTACACTTTCTTCTGCAGCCTTAAATGCAAATATATAGTTGTTTTCATTCTGGTATACTTACACTATTTCCATTGTCCTAATTGTCTGCCACTCTGACCTGGGGGTGAAGTCCTTCCTGACCCTACATATGGTGATCAGTTAGGCCCTGAGGTTGTGGGTAAACCCCACCAGCTAGACACCCAGGAAAGACCTCCCCATCTAATGTCCCATATTTGTCCATTGGAGATATTTGCTTAAGAAAGTTTGGCTGTGTACTTAAATATTTATATGACAAAACTCAACATTTTGAAAGGAGCTTATAATGTTGAATGCCCAGCATTATAGACACTTAGGGTGACATCCTGGCCCACACTGAAATTGATGGGGCCACAATTTCACCCTTTGGTCGGATTTTAAGAGGTGCTCACACACGTCTTCAAAGTAGTGTCTATGCTGGTCTGCAGACATAGATACCATAGGTCAGTGCCTAAGATCTCAGCTTCTGAAGTCACTTGAGGAATCTGGACTCTCAGCTTTAATTTAAAAATAAATGTTTCTGGCCCTCATAAATGCAAAGAAAAGCTTGAAAACACGACAAAAGAACAACTGATCCCTGCCTGAGTCTACAGACAGCCTGAAAGAATAGCTCCAGGAGTTGTAAACCTCCCTATTCATCTTAACTGTGAAAACTGCTGCCACCCTAAGCAAGGGCGAGGCTATGGGGACCCATGCGCAGTGTGCCTGAGGCTCTGGATTGCATTACTTCAACCCTCCTGGTACCTTCTTTATTTTTCTGTTGCTAGGCTAGTGTTGAGGCGATGGATGTAGGGGGAATATGACTCACTCAGCCTAAGTGTGCCCTTTCAGAATGCTAAACCTAATAGAATTCCAGATCAAGAGTCCAGCACAGCTTGAGTTTAAATGTCAATGCTGTTTTTCATGCGCTTGCCATACTGGGTACATTCTGTTTTTATTTCCAGGATTTAAGATCATAAAAATACATTAGGCTGCTGGGTGCTACACCCAGTACTGCATCTCATCCTCCCCCCACACCATTCCTCTTCACATTTAGTCAAGACATCTACAGCAGGTCCAGCAGATACCGTAAACCCAATGATTTTCATATGGACAAGTACATTCCATGAGCAACTGCACAGACACAGAACTTTTTCATGCCATAGGTTCCTGGAATGTAGCAGCTAACTGTGGATGCTAGACAGCTACATTTTATCACTGGTGTCGAATTTACTAAAAAATTGCCACAGAATTCCTTTAACATTAGCTGCAATTTTGAGTCCTGGAAAGCATCAAGGGAACACAGGGGGCCTCGTCTGAGAGATTTGTCTCCCAAAGTCGGAGCTGTTATGGATGATGGAATGTGCTTTTCAAACAATTCAAATGAAATTAAGATGATCTCACTGAAACAGGAACTATTTTTTTTTCTTTCCATGTCATGTGAATACGATAAAATTGTGTTTCAGAGGAAACAGTCAGTTTTGACTACTTTGTTTCACTAATCTAATTTACAGGATTTCACTGTATAGCCAGCAACATTGACAAAGGACCCAATTCAATGAAATCACATCACCATTTAGAACCCAGACAGTGCTGGAGAAATGCTTGAAAATAATTATCACCATATAAACAAAACAAAAACACTGCTAATTACAAAAGACAGTAAAAGAAACACATATATTTCTTTAAAACTATGTGATGTCTAATCTCAAATAATCAGTCATTTTTACCTCATAAAAGCACTGATCAAGATCCTCATCTGATAGAAATAGACATTGGTCCATTGTCTATAATAAAGATACTCTGGTTTACACCAGCTAAATATCTGGCCCATTAACTAAAAACTAATTTTAATAACATAATTACAAAAATAGTATTAAATAGAATTTTTTTTTACAAATATAGTAAGAATTGGTATTTTAACCACGTTTTGATAAGATTTAAAGCTCAGTAATCCTAATGAGGGTCAAAACCTGGCCTGCCCTTACACAGTTGTATAAGGGACTGGAGGGCACACAGAGTTGATGCAATGGCAGTGTTTACTTGAAGGACTATACTATGAGTGAATTTCAATGAAATAATCACAATCTTCCCATGCAAATTGTCTCAGCAACATCCCTCATGCTAGGCAGCCTGGGCAGAGAGAATGTGCAGAGATCTCACAAAGGAGTTTCATTAGGTGCTGCAAAAAAAATCTTAGCAGATGCTTACTGGTAATGCTCAGAAGTATTCTTAAACCACTTTATTATTCAACTCCCCCGCTTCCCTCTCCCCATTCCCTGACCATGCATCAAAAACTTGTGAATCACTTCCTCAAACTTTACACAAGAACTCCACCAAGATTTTCGAAAATGGATATCTAAAGTTAAGTCTAAAGTCAGCCATTTAACTAAACAGACTGACTTTGAAAACTGCTAAGCACCCAATATCTCTGCTGACTTCAGTGGGAAAAGCTCAGTATTGAGTACTTCTGAAAATCAGGCCATTTTTTAAAGTTCCTGAATATGAAAGTAGGGGCCTGGCCTTAAGCATCTTTTTTTGAAAATCTTGATCTTCACCTAAGACCAAGAGGAGAAAACCATAGGATAATGGGAGGTTTTTTTTAAAAAAAAGTTGTGAGTGAAGAGATAGAGTTACAGAAGAAACTGTTTTCCAAACATAACTATAACATTTGCTGCCAAGCAAATACTGTAGTAAATCATATAGACTAACAGAAAAATGAAATATGTTTAAGGCTCACATTTTAATGCATTTGGCACCAAACACAATGTACTGAACCATATGACAATAACTTCCAATTAGGCTTGAGTTACAGGAAAGCAATATTTTAGATACATTACAATTCAAACCCAATGTTTCTGAGACTATAAAGAAATTCTCAGATTCCTCAGGCACAGTTCTGATTCTTGTGCCTTGGGGAAGACATAAACCAATTGTTTTATGGTAAATCATTGAAGTCTTTAAAAAGCCTTGTTGGGGAATTGCTACTGCCATCTGTAATGAAACTGTATAGGCATAACTAAAATGGTGCACAAGATATTCTTTCCATATAAACTGAGACCTGCTGGGGTAATTCTTGTGAACCACCACCTGCTTCAGTGGTCTATTTGTTCTGTTAGCTTAATGAATGTTAGCTTCATGTAAACTTTTGAACATGAAATTCATTCACCTCGGTAAGTATTTTCAGATGTCTGCCTAGCCCTTCTCAGTGTATAATGCATGCATGGTCCTATATTTCAAAAGGAATACATAAATGATAAGTTGTTCTCTAGTTTCAGTGCCATCCTGCTAGCAACCATTGTAAACTAGAATTTGAAGGGTTTCCTGAGGATTTGTTTTGGTTTTGAATTTTGCATATTAAGAAGGGAAGAGAGTGAGAGGGATGCAGTTTGGAAAATGTATTTCAGAAATATCTTCACTTAGACAAACAGAAAGATGTCTGGCATGACAAGTAGTTCAAACCAAATGTAGACAACAGTTTGGCTTGTAGTATATAATTCCAGTTCAGAAAGGTATTGTATATATCAGACACAACAGTTTTCTAAAATGTATTTGTTTTGGTCATCCCACTATTCTCTCATGACACAGGATTCAATACTTTCTTACCCGTTTTCCTAGGCAATTGAATGAGAACAAACACAGTGGTTCATAATTGTGTCTTTGGTTAAATCTGAGAAACCCAAATGACTTCAATGGAAGGTAGAAGTGAACCCATTGAGAATACAAACAATGTCAGGCAAAACTTATACAAGAGAATCTAATGTGGTGAAGACTATCTTTAAGTGGCCACATCTTTATTGACAAAAACATGCATGATGCAAGTAGCCAGTACAAGGCCTGTGTGGTCTTCACAAAGCCTTTTAACCCCTAAAAGGGAATATCCAATATCCATTAAAATATCTGGAGTTTCATGACCTCAAACTGCTCTACCCTGCAGTAGTAGTTGTACTGATATCACCTTCACGGGACAAGTCCTGTGTCTGTACATGACAGTGCTCTTCCTAAGTCCTACCTATAAACAGCCATTTGTCTCAGCCCTAACTAGGGTGATCAGATGTCCCGTTTATATAGGCGCCTATTATCCCCCACCCCCATCCTGTTTTTTCACAGTTGCTGTCTGGTCACCCTAGTCCTAACAGCTATTTATTGAACATGGTTCTACTTCCTGATTTGCCCCTAGTGATTCTCACAAAATAACATATTCAAACTGGCCAGTTCCTAAAAAAAAAAAAAAAAGGGGTGTGTAATCCTTGTAATACCCACAGGAGAGGAGGGAAGTGTGCCATTACCAGTCAGACATCTTGCATTGCTCCCGCTAGGCCCAGAAAGTTTTGACCCTTTCACTGGATTCTATGGGCCAGTTTCTCAGGCCTCCTTTGTGACAACAGGAGGCACAAAGGGATTGTAATCCAGCTGCAAATGTCCCACAGAGAATTCCCTTGTTAGATGGGACATCCCTGCTTGAGCATCATATCAGAGTTAGCTCTGTGATCCAGCGCCACTGGTGTCAGCATAACGGGTGTGTCGAGGGCACCAGCGGTTGTGGCATATTTCCTCCATGGCAATCATTCACTCATGCAGGGTCCATAAAGGAACCTGTCCTGCAAGTGGAATTTAAAGTGGCTTGGCAGCAGCACTAACTGGGGATGGCACTGAGAACCATGAAGCCAGTTCCTGGAACTGGTTCCCGGTGCACTCCCTCTCTCCTGTGCTAACTGGAGCTCTGGCACATAAGAGAGACTGATCCAGTATTGTAAGCTGGAAGAGCAGAGTGCATCTTTATTTAACACAATTCAAATGTAAATAAGTGGAATACAGGCACATACCCTATGTGAAAAGTAGGGGATATCCAGTACACCAGAGGAAGAGAGAATTCCTTCCATGACCCAACTTTGAACCCAGAACTGTTCTTTCTCACATGACCCAAGTTTCTCATCCCTCCCTCACCCATTCATATGCCTTAGAGATTTAAGTCTCCTTTATCTATGATTCCTTCACATGCAGTAGGATTTAAAAGCTCCCTACTTCACTAATGGGAAGTAACACTGTTCCCCCACCCCCGGCCTAGGCAGCTCAGTGAGCATTACTTTCACGCCAGTTATCCCCGAATAACAGAAATGGTAAAGATGTTATAAAGCCCAGTGTGCAGTATGTAGTCAATACTTCACATATTTCAAATCATAGCTAGTATTGTATTGTTTTTTTTAAGAAGTCAGTTGAAAAAAGCTTTTTTTTTATTCAGAGAAATACATTTTCTGACAGAAAAAATGCATTTTCCAACACTTGTATTCACAAATATGACCTTAGGAAGGAGAGAGATATCGATACTAAAAGTACAGCTTGTCAGATGATGGAAATTGTCACTTTTAATCCTGCTGATTATAGCTTTACAATCACCAAATCAGGCAAAAAACAAAATAAATTCTCTTTTCAGTTTTGTTACTTTTATGGGGCTCTCAAAAAGGTAGTGAATACTCAGTTCCAGCTGGCCACTAGGTCTTATTTATCAGATTATTTTTATAGCAGTCTCAACATTCCGATGTACTCCATTTTGTTGATTAAACAGCAAACTGTTTACATGTTAAGGCCAAGAGTCTTAACTGCTTACCCCCCAAAATGATGCTGTTGTTTCTGTGCCTAGATAGCTGTTTGAGTGTATTTTCAAAACATTAGCACTAATAATTGGAAAAAGGCAGGAGAAGTACATTAGCACACAGTATGTAGCCAAGATAAATAAGGATTTCTGTAAAGGCCTAATTATTTTCAAGCTATTCATAGTTGCAATTGATATCACTATCGTAAAAACACACAGGAACATTCAATTCTTGGGTCCATCAAGTCTGACGTATATCAACTCCCCAACATAAAGCAGCCACAAATCTGGCAAATCTAGCCTTCTATACATTTTCCCAGCACAAGGTCATGATTGGGGGAACTGGGCACAGTTAAGGTGTCTCTCCACCCTGGGGATCTCTTCTCTGGCTGTTGGCAGAAACCTGGAGGGGCCAATTGGCAGCTGCTGTGCTGCACACTGGGAACAGACTCAGCCGCAGGATAACCCTAGTATTGGTGGTATTGGGGGAAATGGAGAGGGGAGTTGCTTATTGCCACATTTGATTCTTTCCTGCCCTCCCAAACTGCACTAAATACAGCTCAGATGCAGCCCAATATCTGGGCCTATGGATGGACAGAAAATCAGTAGATAATGTATAGTATACTGTGATTAGCTGCTTATTGATTTCTGACTCCCCCACACCACTGTAGTTTTGGCACTGTAGTGTCAAACAAAAGAAAGAGATATTTTTACCTATAGACATCTTTGATTATCATGGCATCTAGATGAACCATTATTTGTTCCTTTCTCAGGAACAACTATTGCAAAGTGCTCAGATCTTGGTTCTTTGGTTCCAAGAGAGAGCATTGGCAGGTGATTTATTATATGGTTTATTGGGAGATTGCTACATAAATGTTGTGCAGGAGTCAGGGGCGGCTCTAGGAATTGCGCCGCCCCAAGCAGGGCGGCACGCTGCGGGGGGGCGCTCTGGCGGTCGCCGGTCCCGCGGCTCCAGTGGACCTCCTGCAGACGTGCCTGCGGAGGGTCCGCTGGTCCCGCGGCTCCGGTGGACCTCCCACAGGCACCCCTGTGGATGCTCCACCGGAGCCGCGGGACCAGCTGACCCTCCGCAGGCGTGCTTGCGGGAGGTCCACCGGAGCTGCCTGCCGCCCTCCCGCGGCACGCCGCCCCAAGCGCGCGTTTGGCGTGCTGGGGTCTAGAGCCGGCCCTGGCAGGAGTCACTGCATTCAAGACAGAAAGGCTAAGCTCAGCCTTATCTCAACTTCTGTGCTACTGAATTCCATAAGCAGCTCTGCTGAACATGACTGACACAGTGGGAGTGCAGAAAGGTAGGATGTTCTGAATGGGCAAGGTAGGCTACTAGAGCTTTATCTTAAGAAAGTATACTTTTAAGGGGCACTGGTCAAAAAGCCCAGTCATATTGAGATGCCAGATTAATTTGGAGTAAATAACATATTAAATATTTGCCCTAAAGGGTTTGAAGTAATGAGGGGGGCAGGAACCCACTCTGATAACAGAAGAGGGAGAGCTCTACCTCTTCTTCCTATGCTGAGTAAGCAGAACTGCCCTATAGTTCCCCCTCTGTGCTTGGCTGTTGTGGTGTGAACTCCCTCTCATGTTTCAATCTGCTTTAACCACTGCCTGAACACACTTTGAGGTGCCCAACATTTTGGCTAAGTTCTTTGTTCATGGAGCACCTCTGCAATTCTTGGATCCATCAGGAAGTAGAAAGTCTGATTAGTTTGAGAAAGTCTGATTATTTTGCTCCGTCTCTCAAGCCCAATATGCCTCCTGAGACAGCAACTTCCCATTAGAACATGAGCCCAGGTTTTCAGCCCCAGGATGTTCAGACAGTTCAGGGGAACATCCATATTTTTGGGCACATGACTGAACCAGATCCAGATGATTTTCCACATGAGATCTGCTAGTTTATTTTGCTATATGAGATCAACAAGTTGCGTTAATAGTCCCGATGAAGAAGTCACTGCTGACTGGCAGTCTAGTAGATTACCAGAGCTACAGCATTTTTAAGGTTGCAAAGCACTTTCAAGACATTAGTTAATCCTTGAAATGGGAGAGGAAGGATGGCTGAAGTGCTCTGGGCACTACCCTAAGACTGGGAGTTCTACATGCAAGTCCCTGGTCTGCCACTGACTTCCTACATGACTTTGAGCAAGTCCTTTAGGGTGTATCTATACTGAAAAAAACAACACAGAAAACATGGCAGTAAGCCTCAGAGCCCAGATCACCTGACTTGTGCTCATGTTATAGGGCTAAAAAGAGCAATTAAGACATTCCCACACGACTGGGAGTACTGGCTCTGAGACCCTTCCCACTTGCCAGATCTTGGAGCCTGGGCTCCGGCCAACCAGGAACATCCACACTGCTTTTTGAGCCCCATAGTGTGATCCAGCCTCTGAGACTTGCTACCATGGGGTTTTTATTTATTTCATTATTTATTTATTGTAGTGTATGTGCACCCTTACATGCTCTGGGCCCCATCGGCAAAATAAGGATAAAAGCACTTCCCCGCCACGCAGGGGTGTTGTGAGGATCAACACTTTAAAGGTTGTGAACTGCTCAGATACTAGGGTAAGGGGGGGGCGATATAAGGACCTTGCATAAATACTACAGCCAATGTGGAAGCTAATTGTAAGTAGTAGTATACTTACCTCACAGATGGAGAGATTGAAGCAGAAAGGATTTTTTTATTTTATTTTTTACACATGAGCGCGTGCACACATGCATGCGCACACACACACACACAGATATTTGCAAAATGTCTCGATTTTTTATTGCTAAAAACAAGGAAAACAAATACGGAAATAAATGTATACATTAGATCATCTCCTCTTAGTTCCGAAATTACTTCTGAAATGAAAGAATAAGTGATTGTATAAATTAATACTCCCTTTCCACCCTTGCTTTCTTCTGAGAGGGCCCATTAACTGTCAATTATATACACAATTCTAGTTATATTTTTGTTTATTGCTTTTCAGCAACTATGTAATCCTAGAGGAGGAAAATATTTTCCATTTGCCACAGTGACACGTGCTATGGAGAGAAAATATGAACAGCTGCAGGCCTTCCCAGTGATGGTATCAGATAACATTCAGTTCAAGATTCCAGCCTATCTTTCTTCCTAGAAGGAAAGGGAAGCTCTTCCATTTGGTCCCCTGGAACGAGGTCCCAGGGAGCTCACTGCCAGTGGTAGCCCATTGGGGGCCCTAAGCAGGAATATTTCTTCTCCCCCACCACAACACACAATAAAAAGCGAATAGGGACCCCCCTTTGAGCTGCTCAGGGCCCGAAGTAGTTGCTTTGTCTGTTTATGCCTAGCATCAGCTCTTGCAGGGCTGAACTGGAAGCAAGTGCCTCAAAATTAAAAGGCTCTACAGATTTTTCTGCTGAGGAATTTTTACCAATACAGAATTGCCACATTTTAACATCTTTGACCCATAACACACTGGCTTTATGCCAGCTACACGTGTTGAGAGTGAATGCTCAGAATTCAGCTTTCTCCTTTGCTGTTAAACAAACCTTTCACAAGGCCAGTGTGCAAGTCAATGAACTCGAGGTGTTGAAACCTGTTGCCATCCCCTCACTGGGGAACTTACAATATTTGTCAATGATATATGAGGTCTATACAAAATAAAATATCATTATTTAGGATGTTTATTTTAGCTTGTGTCTGAGAAGCATTGGTGACCTTACAGAAGCACTTCACTGGAGATCATTATTTAGACTAGACTCCAGGCACAGGAAACAAAGAGCTCTATTCATAACAAAACTAAGACAGCATAAATATTCAGAGAAGAAGTGAGCAAGTCTTTCAAAATATAGACTGAATGAGACTGTAATTCAATGAGACCCCATTTGAGGAAAGGATCCCTATTCAGCAAAGCATTTAAGTGCATGCTTAACTTTAAGCATATGCTTAAGTCCCATGAAAGTCAATAAGACATAAGTATGTGTTTAAATGCTTTCCTGAATCGTGACTGGAGTCCCTTCTCCTCTGCAGAAATGGGAAATATTTGGTTACTCACAAGGAAAACCATAGTAGACAGAAGGAAAAAAAACTATAATATCAAGTCCATCACCAGCTGAAAAAGGCAAAATATAGAGGAAATACCCAATAATAAACTACTGAATCTGATTTAAAAATTTTATTAAAGTTAATGTTTAAAATTAAATTTACACAAGTTAAGAGGGAAGGTACTGTACATCTGGGGTCAGGCTTGAGTGATGAGGGATTCCAGGTATTGGTTACAAGGATCACAAGATACATACATATCACATAACCAGCATATTGGGCTGCAGTTTTTAAAGCATCAGTGGATAAGTGGGCTCAGGTGCGCCACCCATGGAATGTATTAAGAGTCCAAGTCAGTATCGGTGTAGCGAATAAGTACATGGGTTCGTCAGGGAAGGAAGTGGGTTATTTCCCTGGTCGGCGGTCTCTATTACTCAATGTGATATTGATGGTGTCCCGTGATGTGTTCCGTCTCTGGACCACCTGATGGTGTCGGACACCATGAGCTGTCTCATGAGCCGGGCTACACGTTGTTAGCCAAATGACTAAGAAGGAGCACCCTGTTCCAAAGGTGCTGAAGCCTGAAGAGATGCTCTTAGGGCTTGAACTTGCACCCACAGAATCAACAGTAAAGCTCCCATTGATCTGGCACTTAATGCAAAAGATGCTCTCTATTATAACAATCAACTGCACTGAAAATGTTGAACAAAGAGTAAAAAATTATATGAGCACCAGAACACTAACCTTCTCCCTTATGTTTTGAGGATTAAATGTGCATCCTATATTCTAACACATCTAAAATGATCTTGGCAATGTTTGTCACACTGCACACACTAACTTGGAACCAAATGTTCTCTGCTGCATGGGACAGGGAACGAAGAATTAAGCAACACAACTACAAATGGCCAGAAACTTGTGGAATGGGTTAGCGGTCGTTATGCAGAATTTATCTTCTGCTGATGGCAGACACGAGGAGGGTACTTAGGAGAATAGTTCCTGAGGTAAGGAGGACAGTCTTGTGATTAAGGCCATGTAATAGGACTCAAGAGACTTGCATGAAATCCTTGGCGTGAACATTGACTTTCTGTGTGACATGGCACAAACCACTCAGTCTCTCTGTGTGCCTCAGTTCCCCGATGTAAAATGTGGATGATAACTAGAGAAGATTGAAATATTTTTCTCAAGACTGATTTTTTAAATCAAAAGTAGTTTTTTGACCAATTTCTGGTAAAATTTCATTTTGTTCAAAATTTGCTGGTTTTTTTAAATGAAAAATTAAAACGGAAAATGTGTTGCTAACTATTTTTGTTGGGTTTTTTTCAAAAACTGAAAATTTTTATTGAAAAATGACTTTTTCGACTGAAGACAGTTTTTGAAGATCAAATTTTCATTTTCATGAGGTGTTTCAAAATAAAATATATTTTAAATCTTTCCCATGAAAAATAACTGATGTATTTCAGCCACCTCCTAATGACAACAAGGTTTAATCTCCCCTTCTTTCTGCATGCTTTGTTAATATAGGGCAGGGGTAGGCAACCTATGGCACGCGTGCCGAAGACGGCACTCGAGCTGATTTTCAGTGGCACTCACACTGCCCGGGTCCTGGCCACCGGTCCGGGGGGCTCTGCATTTTAATTTAATTTTAAATGAAGCTTCTTAAATATTTTTAAAACCATATTTACTTTACATACAACAAATCATTTAGTTATATATTATAGCCTTACAGAAAGACCTTCTAAAATGTTAAAATGTATGACTGGCACGTGAAACCTTAAATCAGAGTGAATAAATGAAGACTCGGCACATCACTTCTGAAAGGCTGCCGACCCCTGATACAGGGCTTTGTCAGGGCTTTGGTGCACAGGCTGTCAGTTACTCACTAGGGCTACATTTGATCTGGGAGGTTTCCTTCCCAGCTCACAGGGACATACCTACTGTAGTTCTGCTTGAGTTATGAGGTCATCATGAGGCCCTGTATTTTGCAAGGAAGGAAGGAAGGAATCTTACAAACCTTTTTGGGCTAAGCCAGCTCATCTGTAACTTTTTTTATTTGAAAGTGAGCGGCAGGCAGAAAACTGTGAAATTCTTTCATACTTTACTAAACAATGCCAAAAAAAGAAGCAATTACTTTCTAATCTGATCCTTATAAAAGAATGCCATTCTGATCTGTATAAAAGAGAAAGCATCAGAATCAACAGGAAAATTCCATTGAGGCACTGGGAAAGCAGTTTTTGATCCATATAAGATTGAATGCTGACAAGCATGGTGATCTTTCCAAAAAAATTTCATTGTATACATAAAATGAGCAAAGTTGAAAGATCATAACTCAATAATGCTAATGTCCACCTCTTCCCCCGCCCTATGAAGTCTTAGAAAATAGGGCACTAATATTAAACATGAATCCTGTTTTAGCCAGGTAAAGTAAAGAAAGATTGTAACTTATCCCTCATTTGTTGTGTAGAATTACTACATGTAAATGTGGATTTCTAGATATCCCTGAATCAATTACGTATGCTAACAGGATTAGCCAGCATTAGTCTGCCATCCAGAAGCAGTGTAATATGCAGTATGACCTGAGATCTCTCCTGGGAGCCAAGAGGTCTAAGTTGAGGCATACATGATTTCAAAGCAATTCTTGGCACAATTAAGTGCTTGACCTGCAAGACGAACAAGCGTATCATGTAATTAATTGCCCAGCTCTTCTGAACAGTGCTGTTCACTTTCTCATAACTGCAGGATGATTCAGTGCTGCTAGTTCTTATGGCGATGATCTGAAAGATTACACTTTAAACGGCCTGATGGTTAATCAGAATGGCTACTTTTCATGTTGCCATCAAACTCCAACATCAAATTTGATGATTTTTTAAAGCATATTTCTATATCAACAAAGCAACAAGAATAGTGCCAATGGTGCCTAATTTTCCTACAGAGGTGAGTTCCAGTATGTTTGAATCATTTGGCCATCTGTATGGAAAATGAAATATAGATTTTAAAATTATGTATACAGCAAGATGTGAAATACATTATTCAACATTACAAAATATTATCCAAGCCACTCAAGGATCCCAGTCAACAGTATAGGTTAGGGAATGCAAGTCAAAACAGGAACAGATTCATTAAAAATGTATTTATTTATTCATATGTATGTATATCCATGAAGGCAAGAGAACCAGTTGGGGGAAGACATCTTACTACAGCTTAAGAGCAAGCAGACGATAATTTATGCATTGATGATTTATGAACCTTTTAGCAGAATATCTATAATTGTCTACAGTGCTCTTCCCCCACCCCTATATTTATATTGCACATATGTATTATGCATGTGTGTCTGGATATTCTCCTTTCAAACCTAAATACATCTGTAAACCTGTTATAAATATTGAAGTATTCATGACTTCCCAAGCATGGTTTTAGCTGGTAAATGCGTTTGAATACCTATTCATTAATGTGCTGTATACAAAAGGAAACATACTTGCCATAACAATTGCAAGCATAGTATATCTTTTCAAATCATGGATATGGCACATAAGAATGGACTGATTTTTTCCCATGATTATATGTCAAACACTTCTCCATGAAATGCCGGAATTTCTTGTTTGTATGGGGCCCAGAGTACAATATATTTGCAAGTTATTGTGTCATCTCAACATGTTTGCTATACTGTTCTTTCAATACTTTATATTTAACATCCAGACTGGTGGGCAGGTTAAAAACATATTAGTATGGGATGGTGTCCCTAGCGTCTGTTTGCCAGAAGCTAGGAATGAGCGACATAGGATGGATCACTTGGTGATTACCTGTTCTGTTCATTCCCTCTGGGGCACCTGGCATTGGCCACTGTCAGAAGACAGGATACTGGCATAGATGGACCTTTGGTCTGACCCGTATGGCTATTCTTATGTTTGGTTCTTATTTGAACGTATTGAGGTGACTTATGCAGCATTAATTCTTCAAATGCTGTTGGCTTTTTTTAAGTTTACCAACCTAATGAATGCTTTGGAGAATGTACGGATATAATTTTGCAGCATCAAGAGGATTAAGTCTGCTTTAAATGAAATATTGCCATGGGGTCTTCTAGAGGCTATTTTCAAGGTTCTGTACATACACATACTGTCCTATTCACATTAACTGTCTGAAATTGTAGTAAATGTTACATATTTTATGTCAAAGGAAATACTTTCCTTGCATCCAATGAAATGGACTGTCTGCGGCTGGATGCTTTCATTCGCAGGTTCCCATGAATTTTGTTGGTCTTGTGTGTTTTTGCTTTATGTCGCTTGTCATTCTTTTGATCAATGCAAATACAAAAGCATTAGTTCTTCCCACTTGTATAAAGCAAAAGTAATTGAAGAATTCTGAACCAAAATATTTCATATGTTAAGGAACCCAAGTTTTGGAGTTCTTACCCTTTACACAGTCAAGTTAAACAACCCAACACTTATGTCTGGCTTGGTCTTCCGCTCCCAAATTCCCCCCAAAAGGGGAGGTGAATCCCATCTGGGTCTTGTTTTACTTGGCTATTTAAACAGGCAACCTTTTTCTGGCATGACTGTTTTCTAAGTTATCACATCTTTACGTGGTTTAGATTGTAAGCAGGGAACCAGTATTTGACATACTTCATAAAACACATGCACTTTTATGGCACTATATAAATAACTGATCATTTATAACACCAGAGTAACTAGTTTTTCTAACTTGGCTTTTTAGTACAGCTCAGCAGACCAAGCACTCTCAATGGTAGCCTAACATAGGGATCAGTTCTAGCATCAATCCTGTTTAATATCCACACCAATGACCTACCCTGACTATCACAAAGCACAGATATTGTATATGCTGATGACATTGCTCTGACCACACAGGCATGGAATTTACTTAACACAGAACAAATCCTAACCAAGCACCCTAAAATCATGTCAGAATATTTCTTAAATTGGTGGCTAAAACCAAACCCCACTAAGACTATCACATCAGCATTTCATCTAAGCACATCATTTTCTGTGACCAGCAGATAAGACATGATCCCACCCAAAATATCCTGGTGTGACATTAGACCAAACCCTCACATACCACCAGAACCTGAAAACAATCCATGACAAAATTAAGATGCATGTAAGCCTCATCCAGAATAACCTGGGAAACTGATGCAAAAACTCTATGGACCTCCTCACTGGCCCTTGCAGACTCTGTCTCAGAATACTATTCATCTGTCTGGACACAGTTCCCACGATTCTCAACTTTACACCATCATGCAGATCATTACAAGCACTGTGGCTTCCTTTAGTGGCACACAACCACCCACCCCAAATTTGTCACTACATCAAGATTATTCAGGAATTCCATCACATTTGAGGGATGAAAGGTCTTCCAATATGTGAAGACAAATATTGAGATTTCAGCTCAAATCTAGAAAACCTTTTTGGCTTGCAGTGCAAGTGCTCGAGGACCAGGGTTTTTCCCCAAAGATCAATGGTGGGCAATGTGGAAGGACAACAATGTCCCTAATAAAAACACCTCATCAAGGACCCACCAAAGAACCCAGTGGCTTTTCACTCTCTCTGAAAATATGGTCCACTTTGAACTGCATTCACACATCATATGGCAGATGTGCCTATCTTCTCCATAAATGGGGATTGAAACATAATCCTTTTGGTGTCTATAGAACAACTCATCAACCAGTGTCCCAAAGGATCATATCTGGGTGGTGTTTCTGCCATCCACTCTGCATCACCCAAAGAAATCAAATGAATCTCCAACCTACACTTGGACAGCTATCATTGCTCTTTTTAAGCCCTATGAAAGAAGTAGTAGTACAAATGAATTATTTTTTGATCATACGGTACGTTTTGTGCCCAAAAGACATTTTAGGAGACATAGTATCAGAATCACAGAATGCCTTTAAGGACCAGTCCAGGAATATGATAGCCTGCAGCAACTAATATAAATCATTTTACACAGTGATGTAGAAATTTGCCAGGAAATTCAACTTCAGAAAATTTACATATGCCTTCATAGATGGAAGAAGTTGACAGGACTGTGAAGCTCAAATCTTTCTTCCTCTTTCTGTCTCAGAATCCTTTGTCCTTAGCAGCATTGCAGTACTCAGAGAGGGGAAGCGTTGGTAATCAAAAAATGTTCCAGTCATCTTAGTATTTAGCATTTACAAAGTGCTTAAGATTTTCTAAGTACTGTACATGACACTAGGGTCAAAATGTTCAAAAATGCCCTTCAAAGTTGGGTGTCCAACTTGAGACACCTTGCAGCTGATTTTCAGAAGCTCAGCTCCCACCAAACTCAAATGGTGTTGCAAATATTTAACATTTCTGAAAATGAAGCCTAGGATGTGTTCATATGGACAACCGAAATCAGAGTCCACTTTTGAAAATGTTGGCTTAATTACCTGGAAGCGTAAACCTAATTTACTTGCAATTAAAGTAATCATCAAAAGCAGGAGACACTGTGGTCCTGCAGTTTTTAGCAAGAACATGTAAGTTTGCATGTAAGGGATGGTCAGGTCCCAAGAATATTTGAAGGAGACAGAAGCAACAATATCTCCTGCTGAAAACATGCCCTGGCTCTTAAGGCAGTTTTAGATCCCTCCCCCCTTTATAGCTGTATAATCACAAGCCTCATCATCAGAAGAGGCAGGAGAAAATCATCACGCTGCCATGCCTGCTTCTCTTTGAGTCTAAAGGATCTGATGTATCTAGAAATATAGCAATTAGAGACAGAAAGGAAGAATTTGGGAATGTACTGAGAGATAAGACCCTCTCTTCAATGGCATGTACTAGCAATCAGAAATATGCATTAGCAAGAGCGAATTGACTGATGGCACATAACTCATCCATATTTATCTGTCAACTATTGGACAGGCATCTATTGATTTGTACAGGTCACTGAACAACATTTTGGCAATCCTGCATTACATAATGAAAGAGGAGAATCGAACAGTGACAAGTGCTCCATTCATTTCTTCCTAAATCAGAGGAAAAAGATTTTCTAAAGGCACAAATACTTGTTGGGTGCCTAAATCCCAGTGACTTTTACATAGGTGCTTTTGAAAATGTTACCTGACAATATTATATTTTTTCTAACAAATATGTTGTATAAAGTTTAACTTTTTTTTTGTACTTTGTTGTAACCCTGCACAACCTGTAAAAGACCTGTACTCAAAGACCAAAATCATGTCTACTGAAACCCCCTATAAATTACACAAATAGAAATCAATCTTTTCCAGTCAGGATGTTTAATTTTTTTAGTATGTCCCACCCCAAAAATGTGCCATGATTTATTGTTTCACGGGGCTTTTGAATACAATTGCTAAATTCAATATACATTATTTCAGTTTCAGTGTGTTTCTTTTTTTTCTTACTGAGCTATAAGTCACTGACTAAAAATCCTCAGTAAGCTAAGCTGATTGCCATGAAAGAAAGTAATCAATCATATTGACTCGCATTAATGAAGACCAATGCCATAATAATTGCATGCATAATCACTTGGATTTTTCAAGTGATCTTCTAGGGCAGGGTCCTGATCTATGTTTGGTACGTGTTGAATTGCCAAGTATACTTACTATAAAAATAGTTCAGAAAAATCTCACTTTATATCAAAACATAGGAAAAACAGGAGGAGACGCTGAAGTTTTCTTTCAAAACCTGCCTTGCATCAAAGGATAGTTAATTTACTCCTCTGGGGTTTTAGGTCAGTGTAGTTCACAATGAAGGTTGAGCATTCTAATACCTTAACAGCTGTCGTAATTCTCAGACATTAGACTCATAGGAAGTGTCAGCCAACTAACTGTCAGTATTAAAAAAAAGGCAAAATGCTAACTTACCTGGGTGAGGAAAATATATTCCCTTTCACTTCGATAGATAGATAGATAGATAGAAATTTTGCAAATTTCTAGAGCTTACTATTGTTGGTGACACCTCCCTGAAATAAATGCATAATCCCTTCTGTAGAACTAGTCACATAGCTGCTTAAAAATGACTTCTAATATTCTAGGTACCGCTACATTAATTTTCAGTTTGCTAACCTTTGTTCTAAGTTTCACACTTTGACTCTCTTCACAAGGAATTTTATAACTTGTGGTGATATTCTCATCTTGATGCGTTAGATGTTTTACATGTAAATCCTTCGGTGGGAAAAGATCCCTGGTTTTCTCCATGACATAAGGTATGATACTTTTTTATTTTGTTGAGACAGTGATCAGACAGAGTAAATTGTGTCTTTTGCATTTTCTTTATTATATGTTAATAAAAATGCTTCTTTTCAATTGAGCTATACAATCTCATACTGCCATCAGGCATAACAAAGCTAAAAAAATACTACTCGGTAGCATTAAAAAAGCATTCTGTAGGGGTTGTTGTTGAGATTAACAGCTATGAGAAGTACACATTTTCACCAGATTCCCAGACAGGTCATAGAATGAGATTTTTTTAATCCTTTATGTAATTGAGACCATTGACCTAAACTAACCTCGTAAAGACTAGTATTATATGTGGCATCTACGTGTGTTTAGGGAGTTGAAATCCCAATATATATATAAGCAAGTAGTTTTTTGATAAACAAAAAGTCAGCATGTCAGCCCTTCACTGTACATCAAATCAGTCATCTTGCTCCCTTCTTCTAGCCCCATCTCTCCTGGAGGGCTTTCTCCAGGAACTCTTTCAGCCAGATCATGGCCTACTATGCAGCCATTTTCTCTAGAGGCTCCAAAGGATAGTAGACAACAACTGGACAGCTCAGGGTTTCCTCAAATGAGGGAATCTCCTCGTGACAGAGTTTGCCTAATTGCTCTTAGGATCTCTTTATAGATGCATGGATTATTTGCATCACTCAGATGTCTTTATTAATACAATATCAGGAATTTAGCTTCAAAAAGCAACAGCGTTAATAGATTAGGGGTGAATAAATAAAGGACATTTGGACAAGACCAAATGGAAACCACTCTCCTTGACCATAGTATGATGCCTGACAGAAGAATCAAATTGGTGAAAAGCCAATTAAAGCCAGGAGCCTCTAGATCCAGAAATCCCCATTCTTAAACGTTTTCAAAATCATTACCCAGTGTACGGAGGGGTTACATACTGTACACTCAACTACAATGGAAAAGCCACAATAAATTATTCAAGCCCAGCAGTATATTCCTGGGTTTCTAAATCACACAAGCCACAAAAGGATGTGGATGATGCCACAACTGGCCAGTCCATGGCTGGGTGACTATAATAAAAGGATGGGCAAAAAAAAGTTCTACAGAAGCAAGATGTGCAGGAGAACTTGTAAACAGGAGCTCTTCTGTGATACAGTACTCCAGATACTTTGGACAATTTGTCCCCAACGAAGTCACATGTCTCGTGAGAGTTACTACAACACTGGGATTAGACTACCTTCTGTGTCCTTCTGGTGGTGTGGGGCAAGGGCACAGTTGGATGCATGGATGACACAAAGCAAATCTATTGTATGGCAGGATGGTTTTTCTGGAACACTCTGAGTATACAATGGGCCACCCCAATGGAGCTTCATCAGTGCGGCAATCTACCTCTCACTCCGATCACTCTTTATGGGCGAGAGGCAATGGTAAATTAATCTTGGTTATGTGGCCACTGGCTTCCTGTTCCTGGCTGCCCCCTTTAATGGAGTTGTCAAGCTTGGGAAATACCAAGACTTTGAGGTTTGGTCCCTTTTAAAATGGCTTACCCGGTGCCAGATGTTCAATAAACTAGGAAAAACCTCCACTCTCCACTCCTCTCCCTCTCCCACCTGTACGCGCGCGCGCGCGCGCGCACACACACACACACACGCAGACACACACACGAAGATAAACCACTAAGATTCCGATAAGAGCTGAAATGTCCTAAGTGACTATGAGCTGGTGGATTCTCAATTTCTTCCATTATTAAGAAAGTTTTGGCAGACTGTTCTGGAACAGAGTGGCTATAGAACCTTCATAGAGATTAAGAGACAGATTGATTGAGCCCTACCTTTGACATTTTGTTGTGAAAACTTTTTAAATGGGGATTGTATAGCACTGGGTCAGATCAGTGCATGTCATTTTCCTGTCTTCTAATATAAGATTATCAACACCGCTAACCATAGTGGAATCATTTTGAGCAACAAAATGTCTTCATTCCTGTATTTTCCTTCTTAACATCAGAGCTCTGCTTGTTGCTGATGGCCACAATTCACTTAAGCATGTGCTTAAATTCCCCAACTTCAGTGGTATTTTAGCAGTTGCTTAAATGCTTTGCTAATTTAGAACCTTAAGTGTTAAGAGAGACTCAGAGACAGAACAACTTTGCAAAGCAGTTCACTTTCAACTTTATATTCTCATTTTTAGAGTATGAAGGAAACTGTTTTGGAGGGTTTTTGTTGAAGTTGGTTTCTTATGTTGGCTTTGAAGTTTCATTTTTAAGTTACCATTGAAGTTCAATAGTTTCAAACCGACCCAACACTAGTCTTAAAAGTTTAAATATCTACTTTCTAAAGGAAATCCATATTTTGTTATTCTTTCGTGAAAACATTTCATTTGAAATTTACTCCTGGAGAGGACTTCAGATTTCAACCACAATAATTTAGTCCAGATATTGTACTTAATCTTCAGTACAGAATTTCAAATGAAAATATTTTTCATAGGAAAAAATATTAGGGGTGTAGCCACATACTCAGAGTTTCCACTTGACATAAGATTTGTAATGGATCATTCAGACTGCACTAGGGTTGAGGACATATTATACATCTTGTAAAAATGCAAAGTTAAAATATTTTATGTTAGAGACTTACATTATTGTGGCTGAATTATTCACCTTTATGGAGAATAACTTCAAGTATGTATTCAGCAATGAAATTTGATTTTAACAAGCAGCCCCAATGACTGAAATTGTGTCCCTCATAGTTTAAAAAATAGGAACATGAAGACAAATGTTTTTCACAGAGAATGGGGCCACAACTGAAAAATAAGATGTATATTCTGAGGGCAATAGAAAGAGCTTAATATTTGACAAAGTGCTGTCTCACACTGAGCAGAATAACAGAATAAAAGCTAAGGACCCGAACTTGCAAGTGGCTCTGTTGAAGCAACGGGAACTCTCCCATGAATAAGATTTATCCATGCAACTAAGGGTCTGCTGGCTCAAGCCCAAAATGTCTAAGCTTTAACTAAATTTAAAGAAACATGAAACAATTGTTTCATTACTAAGTTATATGCTCCCTACAGAAAACTCAGGCAAGAAAGCTGAACTTTAATTTAAGGATCATCTTACACATAAGTTAAGTTAATTTATTGTAAGTGAATTTTAGCCCTTGCATTTGCTGCATAAAATTGTCACATAAAGCTGCCACATTTTCAAACTCATTTGAATCTCCTTGAAAATACTGACATCTTCAGTGAAATACTAGAAATTAAGTAAATAGTTTATTACGGAGACTCTCTGCATTAACCATTAACTCTCTGAAATATCTTACAGTTCCCTGAAGGTGTTTGTAATGTTCCAGTAAAATGTGATAATAAAAAGGGAGGCTCAAATCATAATCCTATAATTGTATTCATGATCTATGATCTGAAAATATGTTATAAAGATACATTAATGTATATAGCAAGATACTAATAAAAATAATAAAGAAGCATGTGGAATTGTTTTGTACACTGTGAATCATGCATTTAAAAATAATAGACAAAATTATTTTGAATGACTGTAAATTTGAGGGATGAGAAAGAAGCCTAAAAGAAACTGACTAAAAACCTCAAACCTGGAAAGCACATTTAGGCACCTAAATATAACTGGCCTGAATTTCAGAAATACTGCACAATCAATACAAGTCAATGGGCAGGTGCACTAAAATGCTGTATGGGGGGGAGGGATAGCTCAGTGGCTTGAGCATTGGCCTACTAAACCTAGGGTTATGAGTTCAACCCTTGAGGGGGGCCACTCAGGGACCTAGGGCATACTTAGTCCTGCCAGTGAAGGCAGGGGGGCTGGACTCAATGACCTTTCAAAGTCCCTTCTAGTTCTAGGAGATAGGATATCTCCTTTAATTTATGTGGTTGTATGGAGGAGGGCTAGTCAATAAATTTCCATCAAAATGTTTTTGACAGAAAACTAGGTTTTCAGGTAAACAATATTTTTGGTGAAAGCTGTCTAAAGTTTATCAAAACTGAAACCTTTCCAGCTGAAATCAAAAAATGTTGGGCCAAAATGTTCAGTTTTTGGTTTCTTGACAGAAAATTTAGATAAAAACTATGGACTTTCTCCCAGAAGCACAGGGAGGTGAAATGATTTCCCTATCGTCACATAGTAGCTCAGGAATACATCCTAGACAGCCTGATTCCAAGTCCAGTGTCCTATCCACTGGACCACACTGCCTCCCTCAAGGAATTTTAAGATTCTCCCTGTACTGACTGTGGTCCTGTTACTACTTGTCCTGAACCCTAAGAACACAAGTCCTTCCACAATCCTCTTCCGAGATGGACACAGGATTCACATTCCCTACCTGGGTTCTTATTCCCTTTCTACTCCTGCTGCTGTTGGTCTGCCAGTCCAACTGTGTGTGGCATTAGAAAATGTTAGTTCTTTCCCACAGACACACAATTCATTTATCAGAGTACTTCCTATAAGAGAGCCTACTCAGTGCAATGTAGGGACTGGATAGTCACATTAACACAAAGGAGGATTGTAGAGCTTAGACAATTAAAAAAATCCAATTCTTTTCCCAGAAGCTAGAGGTAGGGAAGGAAAGATTTAAACAAAAGATTCCTGCAGTATTCCAAGATCTATTGTTCTAAGAACGGAGCTTCATAATATGCTAGCCTTCTCCTTTGTACAAACAGCTCATTATAAACAAATACTAAAAGTGCTTGCTTTTGATTTATCCTAGCTCAGGGCCGCCAAGAAGGGGGGGGGGCAAGTGAGGTAGTTTGCCCCAGGCCCTGGGCCCCACAGGGGCCCCCACAAGAGTTTTTTGGGGCCACTGGAGTGGGGTCCTTCACTCGCTCCGGGGGCCCTGGAAAACTCTCGCAGGGCTCTGTCCTAGCTACTCTCTCTAAATTATATATATATATATATATATGAATACACACACACTGCACTGAGTAGGTTCTCCTATAGGAAGTACTCTAATAAATGAGTTGTCTGTCTGTGGAAAAGAACTAACATTTTCATATTATATATTATATATTATATTATATTATATTATATTAATAATATATTAATATTATATATTAGAAGGAACTGAATACCACTGATGTAACCCTGGAGTTACAAAATACTGGAACAACATGGTACCACATATGGTATCATACTGGTTGAATACAATCCTGTGATTTTAGGTTTTCAAATAAATTTGACCATTTCATTAACTACTCCTGGTAAACTTCTGGTAATTGAGATATATCAGTCATTATTAGCACATGATGATGGGAATTTAGAAAGAACTCCACGTTGGCCGAACATTGTTTCAGTTGAAGTTGATGGTAACACTACTTTTGATTAAAATGAGAGAAGAGTTAGGCCAACATGGAACATTTTTGAAAATTCCATCCCAAATCTCTTTTTAACTGCATGTCTCTCTCTGGCTGGATTACTGACTGAAATTAAACTTTGTGAGCTCTGTGTAGAGTTCAGTTGACTGATCTGAATGAGAGCCACTACTTGCGTGCAATTCTAAGAATGATTTAAGTATATCATTTAGAAGCTGTTGAAAAAACAAACTGTTGAATGAATCTGGTCTATTGTGCTGTGGAAGCCAGAAAAAAAATGAAGACGTGTCAGGGCTTCTGCAGCCTTATGAGGGTTTCTGTTGGGCATATCTGATGGGCACTGAGAAATGTATATCACCCAAAAGTAGGTAGAATAGAGCAGACAACTTGGCTTTCATTTTATTCTCCTGTATACTGACTAAGAAGGTTTTAAAGAATTATCATTTGGGGCTAAAATAGTTCTTGCTTTGTCTAAGCTCAAAGAAGAAAGATATTTTTATATAAATGGAAAAACCTGCTCAGACTTTTGGTATTAAGAAATTGGAGGATCCGAGGGGATAGGAATATACTTTTCCTGTCATTAGAAGTAAAACGTGTGTTGGGGAGGTTGATAACTTTAAAATGGCTTAATATTTTGTGCTTCTAATTCTGAACTTTGCACGTGTCTAGTTCACTGTTAAAAACAGCCAGTTGGTAAGTGTGTACTCAAGTCCTTGGCTGGATCAGAATGCTCAGCATGTTCTCAGGTTGAGCCCAAATTAAACTTTTAGGCTAGCGTGTGATCTCCTTATTCACATTGAGTAATACCTTCCTTACTTCTCCAGCAGTCCCACAGAGATGAACACTACTCAATGTGAGCAACGGGATCACAATCTGGCCCTTATTTCTTATTAAATGCTTATTTTATAGTTGTCCTGTTGTCCTAAGCACTGCACAAAACATATACAAAGAGATTGTTCCTGTCCTGAAGAACTTTCAGCCAGATTGTTGCATCATCACTGGTTCCCCTCACCTATGTACTATTCTATGTGGAACTGGCAGTATTGTATATAGTTAAGTCCGCTTAACACTTTCCATTATAAAAACCGTTCTGCTTCTTTATCTTTTTTTGGACACCATACAATCAAAAGGTGTTTTGTTTTGTTTGTTAGGGTTGTGATGTGGAAGGGGATGAGATAGACAATAAGGAAAATAGAAGGGAAGTGGGCTAGAAACACTACACACATCATGAAGTCATTTCTTTTAGTAAACCATTATTTTCTCCTCTTCAAATTGCAGAAACCTGGCTACAATTGGTCAGATATTTTTCCCTGTATGCCAGAATGATCAGTGTAATGGCACCTGATATTTATTACTTACAGATTATGTGGGAACAGCTTAGCAAAAATGCAGGTTAGTGCTTGCAGAAAGTTTGGAGAGAGAACGTTATTTTTGGCACTTGCAAAGTTTGCAAAAGAAACAATATCTAAGGAAGTGCAGTTAAAACAAAGAGTCTGTTTAACCAGCATAAAATAAACAGTTAAAAGTAGGTTGCAGCGGGAAAAGTTATGGAAAAACTCAACTAATCACTGAGGTGTTTTCTTTTTCAGGCTCTGCTCACAACAGAAGCTTTTCAACAGCTCTCATAAATGCCTGGAAAGCTTGTTTTAAGTTTCAACGCTGATTCCAAAGGAAAAATAATCATTCAGCACTTTGCGCTACAATGCTCACAAGCCATCCTGAATCTTCTGTAAGCCCTGTGACATGTTCTTCAAGTAATAGGTGAAAGCACAGAATCAATGAAAAAACAATTTGTACACCAAATACAAGTGGACACAGTAATGAAGCAGACAGACTGTATTTTTAACTGGAAAGCCACATTCGCTGAGTAAATAAGCTTCTCTTGGAAATATATATGTAGACTCAATGAGTGGATGTTCGACACAGGAATTTGTTTCCCTACTGGAAATCTTTAAATTATCAAATCCTTTTACCCAACAGGGACTTACGAAAATGAATTTGGATTCTCATCCAACAATAAACATTATGTTATTTTGATCTTCAACTCTTACTAGAGCCAGACAGAAATGGTGTGTATGCTCCCGCCCCCACCTTTTCTTTTTAAGTCTCCTACAAGGGCATTTCAGTTCTAGAAGAGTTTAAAAATCTGAGTTTTCAGCATGATGTTCACCACCACCAAAGAATTCCAAAATGCCAATTTTAATAATAAAACTCTAATTTGCAAATTAATTTCTCAAGGCTGCATGCTCCCCAACATAGGTTTGTCTCTGCGGGGCACATTTCCAAGCAGAAATCTGGTGGATGAGTATGCCACAATGAGATCACTATTTCCTCTCACTGGCTGCCTCCACTCAGAGCCACACAGCATGTATCATGCAGAAAAGTTTCCACTGTATATAGGAGAATAGGTTGGAGTATGCATTAGACTTTCTTTCCCCTGGTCAGCATATACATGTGTTTATACACTTGGGGCTACAACTGGCTACCCAACTGTCCTTGGCAATGCACAGATGTGGGTAGTAGCATGAGGCTTGCAATTTGGGAAGCTAATTTTATTCATAAAGCCACTTCCTGCTTCCCACACCAGATGCCCTATACTTTTATTGTAATTTTTACTATTATACATGGTGAGATTAGTTTAACATGAGAGTTTACTGACTGCTGTGCTGAACAAAAAGTGCACAGTTTTCTTTAAAAGAGTGTCCAGTAACTTGATTAGATAGAAAAAATGGGGCTGTTTATCTTAGAGAAGAGATGAAGAAGAGGAGATATGAAAAAATATGTAAAATAATGAATGGTATAGAGAGGATAGTGTAGCAGGGCCGGCTTCAGGGTTTTTGCCGCCCCAAGCAAAAAAAAAAAAAAAAAAAAAAGACGCGATCGTGATCTGCAGCTCTTCCGCCGCCACTTCAGTATTCGGCAGCAATTCGGCGGCTGGTCCTTCCGTCTGAGAGGGACCGAGGCACCCACCGCCGAATTGCTGCTGAAGACCCAGACGTGCCGCCCCTCACCATTGGCTGCCCCAAGCAGCTGCTTGCTGGGCTGGTGCCTGGAGCTGGCCCTGAGTGTAGGATCTTCTACTCATCATGCCTCATAATAAAAGAACCAGAAGACAGTCAATGAAATTGAAAAATGGCAAATTCAAAACTGATGAAAGGAAATATTTATTCACACAATACATAATCAGACTGTGGATCTCACTGCCACAAAATATAATTGAGGCCCTGAGTTTAGTAGGATTCAGAAAGGGATTACTTTGTTATAAGCAAAGCTAATAGTGACGTCTATAATTGAGACTGCTGGATGCTTCTCATGGTAAGAACCTGCTTTCAGTTGCTTATAACATAGAAAAGTTTTAACCATTCAGGCAAAGATTTTTTTTGCCAATTATCTGCCTCAGGATGAAAGGTTTGGCAAGTTTCATAATGACTCTGTGTGAGTGTCAGTATGGTTCCATGTGATAGAAATTTTGTTTTACTTTGCTTGCTTTAAAAGTCTATGAAATTACACACAAAAATTAATTACACAATCCCATACTATTTTTTTCCACTCAGTACACAGGGTGGACCATGCGCCTGGGATGAATCAAGATTATGTAGTGAAGGAGATATGTCCATAGGACCCTGCCTCATGTATTGCCGAGGTTAAAAGGTTTGTAGTGGAGCTGCCTGGAGACTGGAATTGTCATTCCACAGGAAACTTCCAAATTAAATAGTTTCAGAATGGAATGAAAACTGAAATTTCTCGTGGAAAGGGAATCCCAAAATTTTCTTTAGAAAATCTAAATGATATTTTGTTTTCATCTTTTAGAAGTATTCCTGAGAGCCTGGGCGCTGGCTCCAAGGGATTGCAGGTTACTAAAGAGCTGAGAGCCTGGAAACCCTGATCTGAGGCAGCCTGCCTGGCTGATTGCCCCAGAGCTCAGGAACTGGGAGCCAAGACTGCCAAGGAACTGTGATCCTGGCAACCAGGGCTCCCAGACTCCTGATTCTCCATCAGCTTGCCACTTGGGCTGCCAGGCAGCTGGGAGCTTGGAAGTGCTCGGAGCCCAGGTTTCCTAGCAGCTTGCCAAGCAGGCTACTGAGGAGCTGGGCAGAGGACTAGCAAGAAGCCAGGCATGGCTCTATTGAAAACCTGCTTAGTTTCCATTGATATTTGTTAAAACTGACACAGGCTCATGGAATGCTTCCATTTAGATTAATTGGAATTTTCCCACAGAAAAGCTTTCCATTGGAAAAATTCTGATCTCAGCTTTAGTGGGTAGTGATTGATGCAGCGGATTGCAGTAACAGAAAACATAGTTATGGTTAATGCAGTTGAATGCTGCCCTAGAGAATTGCACTGTAGCTGTGTCTCTGCCAGAGAGCTCCTCTTGTGATGTCACTTAAACTAAACTTTTTACAGGTGTTCACTAAATGCATGTTCCTCTTTTGCTGGGTGTCCAAACTGAGCCCCGGGGTCTTATTTGCAGAAGTGCTGAGCACTCACAGCTGCAATTGATGACAATGGGAGCTCTGTTTGAAGACTATAAAGCGCTCTATAATGCTAAGTACTCTGAAAAATCAGGCCCAAATGTGCTTCAAATCGGGCACCTAAAATTAGTAAAAACCTTTGACCTTAATCTCGCTGTGTCTCATTTCCACATCTGCAAACATGGCTAGTAATATAACCTGATCTCACAAGATACTACAGTGCTGAACACCTTAGAAAAAACCCAAAAGGGAATTAATACATCTCTCTTGAGGGCACAGTATGTATAGTGTGCAGTAAATAAGGCAGGGGATCATACATATAATAATAAATATTGGATAATGCTCATTCAGTGATTATGGTCCATCCTGTGCACTGTGATCATGTAATTAAGGTCTGTAACATAATGCAAATACCTAATGGCTTCAAATTCAAGTTTCATGGGCAACTTTATGTCTGACATTTCTTAAATTTTAAGTGCTTTATTTTGGAACCTTAACATTCTTTTACTGGAGTTTTTGTGCGTAATATAAACAAGGATTCCCAGAATTATAATAGTAATAGTATAGTACCAACCAACAAACAAAAGAATATGAGTTTTGAAAGGGATATAAATCTTCATGATTCAAGTATTAAAACAACCTCTAACAAATACAAATTAGAAGGAAGCTTTCCCTGGGAATAGGTTATGCCAGTACTGCCTATTGTCGGGTGTCATCCATCTTCCTCTGAAGCATCTGGTACTGGACTAAATGGACCACTGATCTGATCCAGTATGGCAATTCCAGTGAACTACCGCCTCCACTCAGGATGAGTAGTACCCACTTTCTTCAATGAGTCAACTCACAGAATAAGTACTTATTACTCACCATAAGTAAGGATAGTAGACTATGTCCTAGGTTAGAAAAGGCTAAGAGGGACAGTCACTAGAACCAGCACACAAAGAGTGTTGGGAACTGCTGCATTAAACTTTCAAAGGGAAGTGGTGGGAACGTCTTTGTCTGAGATATTTACAACTCTAGACTAACCAAGTGACTACAAAATAAAAAGCAGTGAACAGTCATGCACTGGCAGGGAGAAGACATAGGCCTGGTCTACACTAAGGGGGGGGGTCGAACTAGGGTACGCAAGTTCAGCTACGCGAATAGCGTAGATGAACTCGAAGTACCCTAGTTCGATTGACTTACCCGTCCAGACGTGGCAGGGTCGAACTCCGCGGCTCCAAGGTCGACTCCGCCACCGCCGTTCGTGGAGACACGATAGTTCGAACTCCGAGAAGTCGAACTCACTGCGTCGACCCGGACAGTGAGTATAGACCTACCCTAAATGGCCTAACAGATCCTTCTCATCTCCATTGCTACCATTCTGAAAGTAACTTATTGAGAGACGGGCAATGAGCAAAGCATGGAGAGCAATACAAAAACTTGTGAGCAATGGAGAAGTTATAACTGGGCTAGAACCAGTCTTAGAGATACTTTGTGATACTGTGACAAAATATCAAAATAATAAAAAAAAACCTCTAAGAGAAGGCCTGTGGAATCACAGTAACTGCGCTACGCCCTAGCAATGCCATGAACATGAACATCATTCCAAACTTTATTTCAAGAACTAATTACAGATGCAGTAACATCAGTTGTGACTGTAGGGCTTTGTAAGACACCAGACTGCTGGGGCAATTTTAGAACCAGGGGCAAGAGCAGAAACATGCTCTGGTACTATCCAAAAGTACAATTTATGTAGGCTGTAATCATCCAGATAACTAAAGAATCTCTCTGAAATTACTATGAATTTTACCTAGTGGCTGGAACAAAGCTCTGTTATTGATTTAAATGTGTCCACAGTGTGTCTGTGATTCAATGAACTTACATTTAAAATGGGGATAGTGCTTACCTCATTGCAAAATTTAATATTGTAAAAACTCTGAGACTGTGACTCAGTGGTGTTGGTGCATATAAGTGCAAACAATCATCATCTTCAGTACTTTCATTAAAGTTAGGCATAATGGATTTCATATTAACAAAAGGATAAAAAATACTACCCTACATTTTTTATTTCCAGGAAAAACAACAACATTGTATTGCTTTGGAAATCAAATGCAGAAATGCCTGGTGGTGTCTGGAAGGATTCATAGATTCCATTGCTAGAAGAGACCACCACTATCATCATCTAGTCTGACCTCTAAAACACAGGCCATAGAACTTTGCCAGACTAATTCCTAGAGCATATCTCCAATTCCATGCTTTCAATACCAATGCACAGTCAAGTTTATAGCATTATACTTCTGATGCCAGCTTGACTAAGAAAGGATGCTGCATAATTCTGTCTGAAGCACAGACTATAGAGCCTGTAGTATTACAACTTCTCACAGCAGAAGTGACAGCTTTCACAAAGCTTGTATGCCAATAAGTGATCTACTTACATGGATTTTACATTAGGTGGATAATGTCTGTCAATTTCTGATCTTAAGTGTGATGCCACTTACATCAGTGGTGCTATTCCTGATTTATGGTGGTGTAAAAGAGAGGAGAATCAGGCCTGTACTATTTCATTTCTTCTCAAAGTAGAGTTTACTTCTGAGTGGGATAAAGCACTTCATTTTCTATAGAAAATATTCATATTATAACCTTTGCATGCTGATTATCTAATGAGACATTAATAGATATTTATAGCAATTGTCATATTTTCCTAAATGATAACCAGCAGATTTTTCTGTAATAGACACTTTAAAAAGAGTTTGTTTGGAGGTAAATTAAGGGAGTACTTGCAATTCACAGCTGCACTTTCCATTTGCTGTAGCCTGTTACAGCATAAAGAACTACAAACACTCTTAACAACCCTCCTGCAACAGAAATAACCTGTAAAGAAAAGTACTTGGGGAATTATTTTGCCAGAAGTGAAAAGCCATTTCTGCCTTAAAACTATGCTAAATCAAGGTATTTGCATGCTCTCTGCTGAGCCTATCAACATAGCTGCATGGTACAGCTGAGGCCCACTTTTCCTTCCCTCACCTAGAGGGCCCTTTGCTGGCAGGAAGGAAAATGCAGGGGGTGCTTTCACTGGCCTGGCCTGCAGGGGATGAGAAGCAGAGGACATACTGTGCTGACCTGCCATGCTGCATTATTTCCTCTCCCTTCCCCACTGGAGACACTATGGAGAGGGGAGAGAATGCAGTGCAGCTCCCCTATGCCATGGCAGCCCCTCCCATCCACTACTCCCCCTCCAAAAATATCTCATCATGTATCAACAGGCTAAAATTCAGCTTACACCCAACATCTATTTAATAGCTCATAATAGTACAACAAAGTCCATCTCCCTTACATAGTGCTGCACTTGCCGGTGGTAATTTAGTTCTCTCAACAAAAACAAACAAACAAAAATTACCAGAAATGGTTTAGTTTTCCCCTTCCCATCACAACAACTTAATACTGGTATTGAAGTTGAAAGCTGAAAACACACATGCAAGAATGGTGAGAGGTAGGCCTTGTCTACACTTGAAAGGATTTGCTGGTACAGATATACTGGTATAGCTATGCTGGCAAACCACTTATCAGAAATGAGCTCTTTTACTGGTATAGTTCAACCCAGTTCCCCAAATGGAGAACTATGCTGGTAAAAGGATTTTTTTGTAATTTTTGTTGTCCTTTTTATTTCTTTTCCTGGTTTAACTGTATCTACAATATTAGGGCTTTTGCCAGCATAGCTATTGTTGGTCAGGGGTAAGAAAAAAAAATCAACAGCCTGACAACATAGCTATTCCAGGAAATCTTTTAAGTGAAGACCAGGCTGTAGTCTGACAAGAGGCAGAGTGTGTATAACTATAGTCTTTGTTTTCATTAGAATAGCTCAAAAAGAAACATCAATCACTAAAGCACATCCTAGGTCAGGCAGAAAGCTGCATCTGCTCTTGTAGTGTAAAAGCACTGTGTCTGCAAACATGAAACAGACCGGGCACAAAGCCAAAGCAGAATAGTGATGATGCAACAATTTATACAGGGTGAAATCTTAGTTTAACCTTGTGAGGATAAAAATTCCTTAATTTAATATTCATTGACCACCACCTTAGTTCTGATCAATATTAATTTCTAATGCTGGTACATTTTTACACTACCCCAAGGACAAGAGAGTCAATAGATGTTGATAGTGAAAAATGAACATTTAATCTTGTATTTTTTAACAAAGTAATTAATCACCCAAAATTAAAATCTGTAAAACAACATCTGTTTGAGGCTCCTACCAGCAGAAAACAGCTCTAAAGCTTCTTAAATCTCTTTAGGCCACCATGGCTAATTTGGATACAAAATTAGAGCTGGAAAAGTCTTAGATCCTCTAATACATTTCCTTTTTACTGCAGAATTGCTCCATACAGCATATTTTCTAGTGTTTTGGTCAGACTGCGTTTACATGTTCCAAGCAACAGGGGCTTCCACATGTTCCCACTGAGAGACTAACAGATCTCACAGTTGGGCACCATTCTTGATTTTTGCAAACAAAATGTTCCTTTCCTTTAATTTCATCCTGTTACTCTCACTTGCACACCAGGTATGAATTCCTGACCCCACTGAAGTCAATGGCAAAAATCCCAAGGTTTCTTGCATTTTAATCCCGCTCCCACCCGCAAAAACCTTAGATCCCGTAAATCATGCAAGAGAGACACTTTCCCCCATGCTACTAACCCCCCCACTCCAAAAAAAAACAACAACCCCACAGCAGGGTCAGTTAATATTATGTATATGATAATTTTTACCATTAGAATAAAACACATCTTGCTTAAACCATGTAAGAATACTTTAACTCCAGTTACAATAGACATCAAATCTCTTTCTAGCCCTTTCTTAAATTTAAGTATTAAAACCTTTATTTTTTTAAAAGAAGAAAAACTTGCTTTACATTGCTGAAATTCTATTTATGACAAACTGATGAGAGATTTATGTTTTCCTGCAAATTACCACAGTCTGGATTTTTTGCCCACTCAATCCCACCTGCAACTAAGTACATTTTCCCTGCTCCTGCTATTTTGGCAGTGGGTCCTGTGGGACCCATGGGGTCCCATTCCCATTGCAGGGCTTTAGTGGGGAGTACATGATTGGCTCATTAGTAGATTTCCAGAACTTTCCCTACCACTTTGATCCTGGGTGGCCAAATAGAGAGGTTGGTCTCTGTACAAAGATGAATTTTCGTCTTGGAGGTGGCTGTATATCACTAGTGGCAGAGCCTATACAGAGCAATGAGGCTCATGGGACTGCTAGTGGATATTGTGTCAATTAATGCCATGCTGGGGGGGGGGGAGGGTATATTTTCTTGGCTGACTGACAGCGTATCACCTGCATGCCCCTTAGATTACTGTCTGAAGTGTTTCTTATAATGTCATAAATTGGTTACTAAAATCTAGGTAGTTTAACAAGAGTGAAACTCTGTTTCACTTGTGAATGAAAAACTGATCTGGGCTTCAAATACAGTAAGGTGGAGAGTGATGTCTGTATTTAATAAACAGCTGATTTGCACTGCTTTTTTGAAAGAGTTGGACTGGGATGGAATTACCTAGTTTACCAGATTTGCCAATCATGTGTGGCCTACTATGTCTGTCTATCATGCCAGAATAAGTTTTGTCTCTTAAAAACTGTGCCCATGGGCACAATATCACTGTGTTAGTCAACCTGTTCTGTGGGCTTCCCAATGGAAGCACATGCAGCAGACGCTTCACGGGGCAGGTAATATTACTAGAAAATATATAATTTTACCTGGAGATAGCAATACACCTTAAGAGTAGATATATTGGTTGGGTTCTTATAATTCTAGATCCACATATGGGCTTCCAAATACTATTTTACTGTACAAAACTCTCTCAAACTAATTTGGCAAATCCTCACTTGTGATAACTCTGTTCTTTCCCATGACCTAAAATCTGGAACTCAAAACACCTATTGTACCAGTATTTTAACCTAAGAAATTAATGTTTTAAGATTTATTTCAAATACATTAGTGGTTTTTGGCTTTGATTAAACATTTGAACCAGCTGTGGCATGTTCACAGAGAGGAGTAATCCAATAAGAGCGCAATATTCAAATATCTTCATCGATGATTGTGTAATCCATCTTTATTACAGTCAGCAAATGCATGATTTACCCAACTGCAGGTCAAAGGCTTTTCCAGCCTATCTCCATCTTTTCCTATTTATCACATGGTAAACTGATTTTTAAAATAGATAGTTAGAAAAGACAAACACAAAATTGTAATAATCTTCTAGTCTATAATCTATTTGCCTTTTGATGTCGCCCTCTTCTTAGCTGCTTTATTGAAATAGTCATACGATTGTACTGAAATTGAATTTATATCTATCCTAATTATACAACCAAGAAACCTCAAGGGATTATGTTGGAAGTCAAGTATACCTTCTTTATCATCATAAATATCATATTACTTCAAATGTATGTTGAAAATGCTGTTCTCAGCATTTCATAATGATGTTCCGAATTCCACAGTAGAATAAATGGTTATTGTCTGATGTTTGAACATGGAATACTGCTTGTACATCATTTTTCAATTAGTTGAATAATCTAGTAAAATATAATATTATTATGGTGCCTACTCTCTGCAGTAGTCAAAGATTTATTAAGTTGCCATTAAAACCCCTTATGACTAGGGAGTTATGATGTGGTTATAAACCTGTATCAGAAAGAAAATTGACACAAAGTCTTTGCTTATTGAAATATTCTGGTACATTATTAAAAATATACTCATCAGTTTGCATCTTAACATAGTGTAATATAAATCAAATGCTACCAGTTTTGCACATATTTTTAAGTAAAAACAGTTATTTCAAAAAGCAAAAATAACCACAGATTTTGCCATGAATTCTGCACAATCTGCATAAAGAGTAATCTTTTCTCATAATTGCTTTAGTAACTAAGCTTTCATGACAGTACAAGTTATTTTCTTACATAAATAGTAAAAGAAAGTGATATACAAGTTAAGCAAATACAACAGAATCAAAGCAGTATACACATACAGTTATAAACGTTACATAAAACATTTATTTTAATCACTTTAACCCACTTGTTTAATCTTTCCTTATATAGGGAATAGTCCTGGCTTTTGGAACCGATGCAACCCTGCCCTTACCACTCAAGTGTCCCTCATTCAGAGGGACATCACTAATGATATTTCTAAAGCGTCCTCTGTTCTTCATTAATTTGGAGTTTACCGCAATTGCATTCCAACCGTTTAGCATTTAATTTAAATAACCCTTTATTGTCTGGTAGGGACAAAGGCCTAACAACAAAGAAAACAAAAGGAGTTTGCAGTGTGGTACTAATATGTACAGAGAATTCATAGTCTCACACAGAATTCATGAATTGTACAAAGAGATTCAGTCAGAATTTCACCAAAAATATAATGGAAAAAATATTATGGGAATGCAACATAAAACATAAATATTTGTATATATGTAGATAACTAATAGAAAAAGCCTCACCTACTATTATGAAGATTAAGTAAAATTGTTCATAAGGTCACTGTTTAGATAAAACAGTTGTTTTCCACTGGAAATCTGTTCCTGACTCTTAACAGTATTTACCAGCATTCCTCAGAGTAGTTACAGAATAGTTACAGACATATAGAGCAGGGTGACAGGAACTAAGACCCAAATCTCATAAAAGAGAGTCAAGGGGGGATGACACAGAGCAGAAAGTCAGCAACTGGGTACAGAACCCTCACCACTGCAGTCTGCTATGATAGAGCCACGCTACACACAGCTATGGGGAACATGACCAGAAGGAATAATTGTACCCATAGCGTTCTGTGGTATAGCTTATCCTTGAAGTCAGTTGGGAATGAACTTGGTGCTTAAACCATTCTAAGATTATCAGTGACTCTCTCTCTCCAACTATAGCACTTCTGAGCCACAGAGTGGTTGTGTAAACAAGAGAGATCAGGTACAGCAGGAATCAAGTCTCAGGGGGCCTGGAGAGAAGCAAAGGAAGTATCCAGCACATGCAAGGCCAGTGATCCATGGACTCATTCACTTCCCAATGCTGCTCCATTACAAGCCCCACCTCCTAGATGGAGCTATGGACCAAAGTGGTAGTGCCCAGGGACTTGTAGATATGGCGTCCCCAACATTCCTTTTAAGGCAAAATTGGAGTATTTGTCCCCAAATCGGTAGATTGGAATAAGAGAGTATACTGTATATGTTGGAATCAATTTAAGATAAAGTCCCAAAGAGAATTGGTCCCCATACATTGTTTTACTGATGACTGCAAATAGTTGTTATCCCTATTATATTTGTGTAAACACATCTCGAGTTTTAACTATATTTCATCTGAAGTTTTCATTGAATGTGACAACTACCATTACTCAGATCTAATTTAAAATGTATGTTTTAGGTCTAGACATGTGCAATAGAAGATAATAAACTCAAATCACCAGAAAACGAAAAGCAACATAATAATAAATGCAAACAGATAGTACAAATATAGCAGCTGATAATTTAATTTATCTATTTTCCAATTTAAAGAAATAATTGATTTGAGTCTTCATTAGTTTCTGATAAGATTTTTTTTATTTTTTATTTTATTTTTGGAAATGGCAGTCTATATAACCAGGAATATTTCCAGTAAAGTAACTGAAATTTTAAAGGGGTCATGCATTATTTATTCTGATTTAGAAGATGTTGAAAGCAGGCATTTTCAAAAGGAACTTTTGGTTCTGTATTAGATAAAAGGTTTTTATGTATGTATCCATTTCTCCTGTACTGCTGGATGCTGTGCTTTGCTTTTCTTCCATACAGACGCATAAGTGCTTCATAGCCAGGTGCTTATTATTCATTAAAGAACCTGCCCGAATATGAATCAGCAAATTGGAATCTTCACTAGATTTTTTTTTATGGCAAAGTTGGAGAGAGTGCATTGTAAATACGAGCAAAGAGCTGTTCTTTCTTTTCATCTTGTGGAAGGAGAGCAAGTCTTAAATTCCTAATAGTTTATATGTTGACTGACTGGCAAGCAATGATGCTACTTCCAGTGTATGCCTCTGAGTAGTCAAAAAGGTGAAGTGGGCTTCAGTTTTGGCAGATTTTCTATTTGTTGTTTTTGGTGGTGATAGTGGTGTTTGTTTTTGCACTCTTATCTTCAATATAACTTGGCCTAAAAGCACTAAATTTACTTTATCCTTTTGGGTGTCACACCTTTGACTAGTTTGGCTGATTTCTGCTTCATACAGTGTTCCTTGGCCTGACACGCACTTTGTAATGCATATGGCTATTGTGGGATTGGGGTCTGTAATTATGGAAGCTACATGGGGCCTGGATAGATCAATCAGGTCTGGGAGAATTGGAAGCAGGAGAGGGGGAAAGCAAAACTGGGGATAAGATTTGGATAGTGGGGAAGGAAGACACATAGCGGTAGGAAGCAGGGTGGGCAGGTATTGGGTTCATCACTGCCCATCTTGCAAGGTCCTTTCACTGTGCCTGTCAAGTTTACTGGATCAGCTCGGACTTCTGCCACTGAGCAATTTATTGAACAAGATTTTTTTTTTTAACTAAGAAAATTCCCTCCGCCATAAAAAATAAAAACAACCAACCAAGACAACTTTTTGTTAATCTACTAAGGAAGGATTTAGGAGCCAGCATATGACCAGTCAAGAACACACAATTATGAGGTCATACAATATGAGGTCATCAGCAAAGATTCCTACCAGATGTATAATAGTTTCCCCTCAGAATGCTCTGAAACCCATTCAGCACTTTAAACTCTGAGTGTGATTAATGAAATAGTCTCTCCACCCAAAGGGAGCCTAGGTGAGCCGTAACTTTAAGATAAGAGAGCAGGTAATGGTTTGACCATGGTAAGGATTTAACCTTCACACAACTAGACTCAGTCTCCAATTCCAATCCGCAGCATGATTTGCTATGTGCACTGAGTCTGAAAGTTATTCGAGATTATCTCAGAGTTTTCATCATGGCTATGAGTTTCTGAACTAACCTAAAGAAGTCATGATCCACGTGGACATTTAAGTTGCCTAGGAAAATAGCATTGGTGAGTCCAACACTAGAAGGGATACAAACTCTCAACTCAGTCAGGCTATCAGGGGCATCTTGCATACTATCTCTGGTCTTTTCTAACTATCTGGGAATCATCAGCAATGTGGGAACACATTCTGACCAATCCTTTGTTGGAGTGGGAGACCTTGTACGCACATTTGAAGTCAGATTCAACCAACGCAGCTACAACGTCCTTCAGTGCCTCTCTGTGCTCATAATTAAATATTGTCTGTTAAATTTAGATAATAACTACTCTGCAATGTCATCCAGGAAGTTCTCATTAACACATGTCATGTCAGGAATCCCATCCATGATCAAATAATAGATAGCAATAGCCTTATTCCAGGAGTTCTCAAGCTGGGGGTTGGGACCCCTCAGGGGGTCACAAGGTTATTATATGGGGGGTCGTGATCTGTCAGCCTCCACCCCAAACCCTGCTTTGCCTCCAGCATTTATAATGGTGTTATATATATAAAAAGGTGTTTTTAATTTATTAGGACGGGGGTCGTATTCAGAGGCTTGCAATGTGAAAGGGGTCACCAGTACAAAAGTTTAAGAACCACTGCCTTATTCACACTGGCGTGCAACAAAAATATAGCTTTAAGTAAAAGGTATACTTGATTGATGTTGTAAGAATTAATTTGTGTCTACCTGTCATTTATACAGAACTATAACTTTCTATGGTGCTTTACAAATAGCTGTACTTCTGTAACACTGCATAAAGGAGCATATGTCCGTTGTTTATGTTCGTCATCTGCCACAGAAATGCTGATCCTGCAAACTAAAGCTTCTTAAGGTTTTCATTCATGAATCATCTTTCTTTGTGCTGATTTTGTACCTTTCATATTATGTACCTCTTCCTTTGGTATATATTGATTTTTATTCCTATTGAGCCATGAAATTATATTCCTATTTTTATTTGCCATTTTAATCTACTTATTTTGTATCAATTTACCTCTTGTGGCAGAAGGTACAATTTAATACATTAAACTCTCATCAAATACTGACTGAGCTTGTCACAGTTTTCATGTATGTTGCATTGGACAGCTGAAACATAAATGAGAATATCTTTAAGGGGCATACATTATTACAAATCATATTCCTGTTATTTTAAAAATTCAATTATTTTTATAAATATGCTTTTTGTACATTTGTCTAAATACAAACCTAGATTTGTTAGGGTTTTTTTTAACTGAAAGTGATTATGGATTATGTTTTCCCACATGTACTTGATCTTCAAAGTTTCTGTTGGATTATTCATTATTAATTACAGTTAAAGCCAAGTTCAGTCAGCATTCATACGTATAAGAAAGTTTATGGAGTAGTGTTTGAAAGACAAGTAGAAGTTAAGGATGAATGTACACTATTGATACAATATTTTAGATGATGGAAAGAACAGGATTCTTGAACAGATTCTAACATAGCTCAGAGATAAAAGACTTTATTCAAATATGCTATCCTTATACAAATGTTTCTTTCTTTCTTTCTTTGCAAGTGGAAATGTTCACTGGTTGTATCCAAAATATGCAGCTTATAGACATCTGGGTAATATATTTAAATATGGCTGTTTTAAATATTCAAATATTTTCTTATTTAATATTTGTTTTTTATAATTAGATACTATGATGATTGGCACTCTGTGAATATTGTGGATAGAGTTAACATTTCAGCTAACTTTCTTTATCATATAGGACAATATAAGATAAACCTTACAGCAGTGAGAATTTGGTCCTGGGTGTCATCTAGCAAGATAAAGAAATTCATTTTCAATGCCCAATAGAAACTGCAGCATTAGAAGAAGAACAGTATAAAGCTGCCCTGTGTCTGTGACAGTCTTATGGATATTCAAAATCAATCAAAATCAGAGCAAAACATGTTAGGAACAAAATCTTGCACTTCATCAGTCCCTTGGAACATTATAGGGAGAATCAAAGAGAAATCAAACAGAAACAGAGAGTGAGAGTTTCTTGACATTGGTCACACAGTGGTATGTTTACACAAGAATCAAAGGACTAGAATATGAAGACATGCAGGCCTGATTTTGCAGAAAACCTGTTTGCCCCTGATACATTGCAGAAATTGTTCAGGAGCAGTTCACCCTTATGTAAAGACTGCCTTGTTGCCAAGGAGAGTTAGACCTTGAATTATTTTTTTCCATAAGTACCAGATACATAAGTAAAACTGTCCAGAAACAGCTTTAACTTGTATTCACAAGTTACTGAAAAATAGGGTTACCTTTGGCATGTTAATTTGCGTGTCTTGCTTATTTGCATCAACTTCCTTTTTGTTTTCTGTGTTTGCCAGACTTTTGCTTCCTCATCACATATTTAGCTAATCAAGGGTTTCTCCAGCAGCGGAAAGCAGCTGCAAAGCCAACTTTACAGGCTCCCAAAGGATTTCCCCTCGTGCAAGGTGAATCCCTTGACCGTAGAGCTGGTTTAGAAGAAAAGGGTATGCGTTGGAGCATCATTATGCCCTAGCAATCCTTGGCTGCCCCGGGCAGTCAGGCAGAACTTAGAAAAACTCATAGGCTGCAGTAAGTTACACTGTGGTCAAAATTGATCCTCATCTGGCCCAAGATTCTGAGAAGTGCAAAAGTATCTTAAAAGCCCCTTTGCACCAACACAGCTGTATCAAGCATATCTAAAGATCTAAAGATTTAACCTCTCAGGATATGTATTTGACTGTGAAATACAAAACCTACTGAGTTAAAGACATGAATAATATTTTCAAAATGCTTAATTTAGGAGCCCAAGTCCCATTTTCAAAAGGGACTTGGGCTCCTAAGTTAATAAAGCATTTTGAAAATATTACTCATGTCTTTAATATGGAAGCTGTAACTTAAATTTGTGTTTCTTAGTGTCTGGATATACTGAAAAAAGGACAGGGGACATTTGATATGGTTTCAATCAGATTTTATTATTAGATGTCTGGGACCACCTGGCAGATAAAAGTGTACAGTGCAGGTGCAGGTAAACCCATGTTCAGTCAATAATTACCTGGGGACTTCCACCAGCTCCCCTTCTTTTTCCATCCAGGTCCCCCAGGCAATCCATTGCTGGGACCTTTCCATCCACCCCCCCCCCATACGAGGGTCAAGGTGGGCTATGAAAAATAGGGCTTGGCTCCCTGCCATACTAATCAGAGGAACCCCCCATCTGTTCCATTCCTTTAACCAACACCTCCTTTTTAAGTCCTGTCCAAGCCATTTATCCAGTCACTGTATTCTTTTTCTATGGAGTACCGGCACTGGACATCCACCCCACATTTACATAATGAGTTGCGACATATAGCCTATTGTCCTTCATGCCACGCTGTCAACAAAGCCCTCCCTTAACCTGCTACGGGGAAGGTGAAAAACCCCCAACTCCACCTAGGCCAATCTGGTGGCAAGGAAAAAATTCCTTCCCAGCCCCCGTAAAAGAGGAGGCGGCAAGCGTAATGCTCACAGCACCTGGTATTTTGCCACCTAAAGGGGAGGGAGGCTGGGTGCTGCCTCAGCCTGCTCCATGTAACAGGGGCTTCACGCTCAGGGCTGCCCCTTTTAAATCTTTCCACCCATCCGGTTCCCAAAGGATGAGTCAGTGTTGCTATGCTGGCTCCTTGTCTCCTTTTGCAGCAGTTTGACCTCTCTGCCGCCCCACCCCCCAGCCATAAAGCACTGTTCCCTTCATCCAGTCAGATAAATACCCCTTCTCCCCCCCGCTTAATGGTGCAGTTCGGTGATTTTGACACAGTGAACTTTAAAGACTTGGTGAATTTACCCAAGAGGTATTGTGTAGCTATTTATAAAATAATTATCAATGTTTTTTAACAAAATTTAGGACTATTATTATTTATTTCTTTTGCACAAGAATATGGAGGCCAAAGCCCCATTGTGTTTTGCACTGAACAAAACAGGATTTTTAGATACAGGCCTGGGAGTTCTTTTCCCAGAATGATATCCCATTTACCATGCACACAGGGTGAACAAGCCATTATGTTTGAAAGCTCTAGTCCTTGCTCTCATTTACATTATTTTTCTCCTTAAAAATACAGATGGCATGTGCATCATTCCAAGACTAAGAGCAAGGAGCGATGATATAATATTTTTAATAGAAAGAAGACTTGTGGCTTCTCATTCGAGGATTTTACTACAGTCGTTTAATACTTCTAGTTGGAAAATTTACAAATTTTAAATTTGGCACCAACACAACAAAATGTCATTACTTAATGGAAGAGTCTCTGACAATGAAAAAGATACTTATGTGTTAACTTTACTTAGAAGCACTACAGAATTCAAGTCCACATGCTTAACATCAAGATCCTCAGAGGAGCATCTCCAAGAACTAGTAGGAAAATATTTGCAGTCAGTTTTCCAGACACACAACTTAGCCAGAGTGAGTGAATGAAACATTTTAGGTTACAGCTGTTGTGTGACAGGGGATCAACTAGATTACTATGGTTTAAACCATGATTAATATAGTAATGTAGAGAAAATGCAGACCATGCCCCTTAGCATTCTGATATTTGACACTCTAAATTTTATGTTGACTTTGATTCATCCAAGGTTTCCATTTGAACAGGTAAAGTTCCCAAATAAAAGTATACACTTTTTAAAAAATACTGCCCTGTATATTTTGCATACAGTTAAGTGATCTATATCTTCCTATTCTGAATGCCTTTTACTCAGTACAGTTTTATAAGGAATTATGAATTGTTTAGCCCCTGAGGCCCAGATTCAGGAAAGCACTTCTATCCAGGATGAAGGCTTAAGCATGTGTTAGATAGATAGATATTTAAATATATATATTTATCTTTAGTGTGTGTGTGTATGTATATTCACACACGCACATACACACACTAACGTTAAGCATGTGCTTAAGGACTTTCTTGAACAGAGATGGAGTTAAGCACATACTTACGTGCTTTCCTGAAGTCTAAAATATAATTAAGAAATTGAACTACTGTTGTTCTATTAATAATCATTCAACAGACTGGTTTGGGCCATTATAATACCAGCTTTGCAAAGTCAAAATTTCTATCCTTTTGGAAAACACATAAGAACAACAAACTGATTAATAAACTAGTCAGTAAATGACTATTACTTTAGTTCTCTGACTTGAGTGTTGCTATCAGAAATGCAGCATTAAGAAAGGGATATACTTTTTAATTTTATTTTTCAGAAGTTTTAATACAACCATATAGACTTATTCAAATACTATGACAAAGAAAACACAGCAGGAGTATGGATTTAATAATAACACAATATGAAATAGTCATAGATAACTACTCCTGGATGTTATAAGATAAATAATTCCCTATCAACATCCCTTCAAAAAATAGAAAAAAATAATAAAAAGAAGCATCAGAAGCCAAATATACCTGGAGTCAATTTGTAATGCTCTCATGAAAGACCAAGTGCCTTCATAGTTGGATCCCGTGAGTCTGTAAATTGTTTTTTTTCCCCATTAGTTAATCAGTTAGCCAATCAAAGAATGTGGGGGGAAGATTTCCAATTTCATCAAATGGCTCTTGGCCACTGTTAGTTCTGCACAATCCATTTCCTGGCATTATTCCAACAGGGTACATAATCTAGAAAGCCTAAAACACAGAGGCGTGACGTAGGGGATGCCCTTACCCTGGTTACTACATACCTCCAAAATGTGGATATACTTTATGACATTCAAATACTATATGAGACAGGTTTGCATTGAAGCTGTCACTTCTCTAGCATTTACTGTATACACTCGCTCAGGAGTCCAATAATGTCTTTTTAGAATTTGTTCTGAAAGAAAAGCAAAGAGAGAACTGGATGTTCTGCATACACTGTGTCAGACATTATCCTACCTGTCAGAGGAAATTGAATTTTTTTGCTCCTTCTCCCATTTTTCTTTTATGGTATAGTCAGTAAGATAAATCAAGGAGTTCAGCCATTTGTATGTGTTACTCACAAAATGCTTTTTGGTTAACATACCTTTTAAAGTGCACTTCAAGTGAAGACTGCTTTTTTCGCAAGGCTGGGTAACAGCCTCACTGAAGTGAAGCCTCAAAAAATTGGATAGAAACTCCTAAACGTGCCTCTCCACGGAAATCTTTAGTAAAAGGCAAAAGACTTACACTATCTGAAGAGAAACCAGAGTGAGTTATTTGTGGCCTGCTAACAGTTCCACAGCTCCTTTACAATTTTGAGTAGAAAAGGACCTTGCTCTATTGGTTGCTGCTATTTAACATGAAGGTCTGTAAAGAAGGCTAAATTTGCCATTGGATAGCCAGATGGCCTTTAGTTTCTAGCAATTAGCAAATTTAAATCTGGAATTATTTTGGCATGTAAGTAGAGTTGGTGAGATTAGAAGTCTCAAGCCACATTGGGGCTTGTGAAGAGTTGGTAGGACAATTATTAAAAATCTTAATTGAAAAGCCACATGATAGAAATACAAATCAGATATTCTTACTCACCAATATGGACATGATTTCTTAAGTATCTTGTGGGATTTCTGTGGTATCTTCATAATCCATAAGAATTTTTGTACAACTCTACTTCTTTTAAAAGTTGAAGCAGGAAATTTAAGTGGACTTAAGCTAAACATATACATACATCTTGGTCCTACACATTTTAATAGCTTCTATCTTTCCCAATAAACATACTGATAGTGGACACCATTTCTCCATATCATTTGTCACTTCTCAGAGTATGACATCCATGTTTTCAGATACTATTTTTGATAAATCAGAACATATCCTGATACCTAATAGGTTATGAAAGCACAATGACTGTATATGAGATATATTTGGTCTACAAGAAACATTAATTAATCAAGACTTATTCCAGTTTATCTGAAATCCAGTGATTTCACTGAAGTAGTTTACTGCAGATCCTAGCAATGAAATTGAAGATGAGGGATTTTTGAGCGTGAAAGAATGTCAGCCATTTATAGACTAATCTTTTACTCTTTATCCCAGATGGTACATCCTTCAATGGATGTTGTCTGTCTGATACATGCTGCCAGCAGTTCCATGGCTATATCAAATAGTAGAGGTAATACAGGGCATCCCTGATGCATTCCTCAATTTAACGAAAACTGGAGAAGATAACTATACTTCAGAAGAGAGGCAAGGAATGATTTGTAAATAATATTAATCCAGGTGAGAAATTTAAATGCAAACTTTCTCAGGACTGCTTGTATATATGGCCAGTCCACTTGATCAAAAGCCTTGCCAGCATCTAACAATAGGATAAGCAGCTGGAGCATCAGTTGTTTGTGCCTGGCAGACTAAATGGATAGCCAGATGGCCTTCAGTTTCTAGCTGAAGTTGGAGTGAACTTCTTTGGAGTGTTGTCTACCACTGATCTGCTGCGAATAAAACCCACCTGGTCCTCATGAATGATTGATGGAACAATGTTGTTTAAGTGTGAATCAAGAATCTTTGTCAGTATTTGTAATCTGTGTTCAACAGCGAGGTGAGCGGTAAACTCCACAATGAAGACCGTCCATGTCTTTATTTCGAATTAGGGTAATTATTGCTGCCCTCATGTCTCGTAACATTATTTCATTGTAGACGTCTGTATCAGTACTAACTGATTGATAAATGTCTTATAAAATTCTGCTGGAAAACCATCACACACAAGCACTGTGCTGAAGTTGAGTAAGATAATTGCCTCTAACTTCTAATAGAGTTTTCTTCTAGAGAGAGAGAGCTCTTATTCCATATAATCAGATGGAGGTACTTTCCAAGCAAAATGTCAGTGTCGTGTATTGGGCATAAAGTGGAATGACTTCATCAGTAATGCAGATGTTTATGGTCATTTGGGTCTACAGACTACTGGGGCCATTGTCCGCAGGCGGCGCTTTATGCTTTTCGGACATGTCGCAAGGATGCCAGCAAAGACGTTCCAGCGAATGCCATTCTCCGGGTGCCTTGTAACCTCCAGGACAAAATTCCACCAACTGAGGTGGGGGGAGGTGGCCCAGAGGCAGACCCCCTATTACATGGGTTCATCAAGTCTGTTACGATGTTGGACTCTCAAGTGGTCAACCCTCTGCGGCTGCGCAAGAATGGACCAAATGGTGAACGATCATTACAGCCGACTGTGTGGCTAAGAGTTGAAGAAGAAGAAGATGGAGGTACTGATAATGTATGTAGGGGTAGTCCTTCCATGAATTGGTCAAATATATTGGAACTGAACTGATCATGAGATATGTAAAGGGATTCATAAGTTTTTAAACTGCCTGTTAGTTTTAACAGGTTCTAGTACAGAAAATGTATTGTCCTGTAGCAAAGAGGATACAGTATCATTGGATGAAGCCATTTTAATTTTCTTCACTAGGAGCTTGCTTGCTTTATCCCACAATTCATAATTCCTCTGTTGAATCGTTAAGCAATAAATTCGATATTGGTGGACATACGTTCATTGTATTTGTATATTGAAATAATGAGAGAGTGCATCAGCTCATTATTGTGAGGATCTTTATTTCCCCCCCCCCCCCAAATTATCAACCTCCTCTGTCAAAGAATTAAGTAATTCATTCATTTTTGTACTCTTTTCAGATGTGAATTTTATACATTCTCCCGTTAAGGTAATGCTTCCCATAAAGTTGCAGTAGAGGAGACGGTATTTGTATTTTCCTTCAAGAATTTGTAACAGATGCTTCAATAATATGAAGAAATGTAGAGTCTCTCACTAGATACCTGTTTAACTTCCATCTTGAAAATCTTGTAGCACTATGACAAGTATCTATGTGAAGAGAAATTGGAGCATGATCAAAGATGATATTACCAACTTCCTTCTCCAGACATGCAGGAACTAGTATCTTAGATATCATAAAAAAATCTAACCTGAAATAGTAATCATGAATTATGGAGAAATATGTGTAGTAATGCTTTGTAGGATGCTTCATTCTCCAAATATCCACTAGTCCAATATCCTTCAGTAAGGATAATGAGTGGTTTGCAAAGGCCTGAGATTTTTGCTAAAAACATTGAGATTTGTCTAGGATATCATCAATGACAGTGTTCCAATCTCCTCCTAGTACCATTGGGACATATCAACTCTGTTGGAAATAATGCCAGTTATTTCTTCAATAAAGGGTATGTTCCCACCACTAGGCTTATATACACTCTCCAAAAATAATCTTAGTATTGAAAATGCCATCAATTATTATGTATTTGCCCTCTGTATCTGACTATGACTGAATATATTCAAAAGTTAGGCGCTTGTGGATTAGTATTGCTATTCTCCTGCTTCTGGATTTTAGAGAGCAGTGATATTCATGTCCCACCCATGTTTTTTTTAATGCTGTCTGCATGTTCATTCCTGAAATGGGTCTCTTGAAGTAAAGCTATATGACATCCATTTGATTTTAAGTGCCTCAAAGTTTTGATTCTCTTGGAGGGTTCACGAAAAAAAGCAGTGACTGTTCAGATGCTAATTGACACCAAATAGATTGACAGCCTTCAAGTGCCTCTCCATACAAAAGGAAAATATACCACCCATTTTACCATTAACATCCTGGACTTCCAATAAGGGCACATTCAGTTCCCAGATGGTGTATACCTGCACACACCCTCCTCCTCCCCATCCACAATACACATTTATTATGACTCTGTTGGAAATATATCTATATTTACCAAAATACCATGCCCCAGAGTATATAAACGAATGAAGCTTATTGCTTCATAGATATGAATGCATAATATTATAGTATATAAATTCTAATATGCACATGGCATGTAAATATTTATATCAATAGACTAATGCAAATGGTAAATAAAGTGACACAAATGATAATATGTGTGCAAATAAATATAAATATTACCACCATATGCATATTTTAAACATACACACTTTAAGTATGGGTAAAACATACAAATGCCCATATAAGGTGATTCAGGTATTCACAAATAACACAAATAGTTATTAATATATTAGTATCATGTATATATTTTAAATAAATATAGATAAAAATCTAAGTAGAAATGTTATAAGAGCAACACATTCCACTGTTGTGTGCAGTGTTGTTGCAGCCATGTTGGTCCCAGGATAATAGAGAGACAAGGTGGGTGAGGTAATCTCTTTACTGGATCAACTTCTGTTGGTGAGAAAGATATTACCTTACCCACCTTATTTCTCTAATAAGAGTAATATAATTATTATAAATATATAGATATAGTTATGTTGGTTTTTCAATATATTGAAAATATTCATTATCAAGCTATGCTAAATATCTTGTCTAAAAGTACTCATATGTTATAACACTATAAAATATTTCAAATATGTAAAATATATGTTCATGAGTTTCCTAGTTTTCTCAATCACAGATCCTTTTCTTGAGGGCTTATACTCTCCATTTTCTTTTCCTTTATGAGAAGATCATGCTTTTACCCTTAGTGAGATCTGATTTCAAGTCCTGTAGTGCTTGCCAAGCATCCAACAAGGTACTGAAGTATTTCACAGAGTCTGTCAGCTTCATTATGAAGACTGCAGGATATTTGAGACTGTATTTAATATTTGATCCCAAGAGCTTGTTTGATGATATTAAGTGCTGCTCTCTTCTTGCTTAAATTTACAGAGAAGTCTGGATACAAAGAAAATTTAAAAGCCTTTTACTTAAGAGTTCCCTTTTGCCTAGCACCAGACATCAGCTTAATTTTGTCATTAAATCATAGCAATTTAAAGATGATGGGTTTGTGGTTATTATTGCTTTCTTCTCTGCCACTCACTGAGCTCTTTCAGTCTCCAGGGAAAGCAACCTGGGATCCAGTCCTAGTAACTCAGGGTATTCTGGAGAAAGCTAATTGTTGTTGTTGATTTTTTTTAATTGCCAGCCCTTCAGGGACCCCCACTAATCACAAACTGTGTGATCTATTTTCAAGATCTTCTTGTTTCACCTGCTTTTATGGTAGTTTTTCATAGTTTGTATTCTCCCTCATCATTAGAGAGCTCACAGATATCTTGAGATAAAAGATCAAATTTGGTAGTTAGAAAGTACTCCATAGCCACAAAGACCTGTGTGAGAGACTGCTGGATTTCCTCATTCTTTCCTTGCTCTGGAGACTCAGACTTGGGTTGTTTGGCGTTTCTATTTTTGTCAGCAGGATCCATCACACCACAACAAAAAAGTGGCCCCCTCATCTAATTAGCAAATTTCTTATAGAAAAGTTATGGTTTAGATACCTGAGAGCCCTTCATTGATGAGGATTAGTGGGTGAGGAGGCCAGGAGCTAGGCAGCCATCTTTTCTACAGATCTGTGATTCCCTCCCCACCCCACAAACGGAAGGATATTTTTTTATTTGTAATAGTCTCAGAAGCATTAATGACACAATGTGGCTTAATGAATACCTATGAGAAGCTGAGAGGCTCCCCAAAAGGCCCTTTAGGAATTGGTTGTCCTTAACAGGAAGCCAAAGACTGATAAGGGAAGCACACATCCATTTCTGTTTAAAGGTCTAGGGTACAAAAGAGAGCTATTTGGTGACAAAGATAGAAATAACTGGCTATCCTCACCTTTTGAAGACAACAATAGGTATTGGAGGAATCCCAATGCTGGAAGGGAAGCGTATGAACATTTTGCATGGAGATTCTAGTTCATGAACAACCTGAAAATTAATCAGATCTGCAAGGATTGTTTTGGTGTCAGCCCTTACTAACCAAACTACATGCCTCAGTCTGTGAATCACACATACCAAATGCGGCACCATTTAAAGAGTTCCAGTACTAACTCCTTGTCAGGTGTGTAAAACCTTCTCTTCCTCTTTAACTACCCTTATGGCCAACACTGGTGCATTTTTCCTTAGCTGGAATGAAGATTGTTATTGTGTGATCAAAAGATTTCAGAAAATTAAGCACAAGGAATGGAGATTCATATAGAGGGCTCACTGAAAATTCTCAAAAGATGAGATCTCTTTCTCAAAAGATGTGTTCAATAGCATTCTCTAGATCAAGGGTAGGCAACCTATGGCATGGGTGCCGAAGGCGGCACACAAGCTGATTTTCAGTGGCACTCACACTGCTCAGGTCCTGGCCATCAGTCTGGGGGGCTCAGCATTTTAATTTAATTTTAAATGAAGGTTCTTAAACATTTTAAAAACCTTATTTACTTTGCATACAACAACAGTTTAGTTATATATTATAGACTTATAGAAAGAGACCTTCTAAAAACGTTAAAATGTATTACCAGCACGCGAGACCTTAAATTAGAGTGAATAAATGAAGATTCAGCACACCACTTCTGAAAGGTTGCTGATCCCTGCTCTAGATGACCCAATGCACAAGAGAAATATGCATATAGATGAGAAACAGCTGGCTTATGCATCACACATGTAAGAGACAAGTGATGCTGGAAGGGAGATCTATCTAGGGCATTGACTTCCTGCTATGTATCAGGGTGCTACAGTCTCATCACTGTTATTTGAGATGCAGATCAAAACTGTTTTCTTTTGTTTCCAGCTGGCCTGGACATTTCCCTATGTCTGTTGAATGAGAACTTAGCCAAAGTGATCTTCAAGGTTAGACTTCTGCAATGAGCTATATATTTGGCTGAAGGACACATGGACTCTCCGGGCCACCCCATTAGGTGGAAAAGTCTCACCGAAGCATATTACAATGGTGGTCTGAACATTCCACTGGCTCCTTGTTTGTTTCTTGGTCCACTTCAAGATGCTGGGTTCTAGAATCCTTTACTATGTCTGCAACCCACCACAATATCTATGCTCCATGGGGACATTACTGCTTATTGAGCCCAGTGTAAAATGTTCAGGAACCAGGAGCAGATTATTCTTGTGGGAAGGCCTTCAGTTCTGGAACTCCTTATCATCTGGGATCAGGAGTGTGAACTTGACCATTTTTAGGGCACAATGCAAAAGCCATTCTTTTATGCAAGTCTTCTCTGCATAACAATGGCAGAAATAAGTGTTTGACCACATCTTTTACAAATACTAATGAAAATTAAATAACAGCTGAAACAATGGTGGAGAGTGGATATTTTTGCTGACAAATACAGTGTGGGATGTTTAATTCTTCATTTGCTGTCTAGATATCTCAGCAATGAGTACATAAGAAATAGATTAAAAACTATGCATGTGCAACATATACGTATTTTCATTTACAAACTACTCCCCCCTGACTGTTATCCCTAAATAAAAATATTTTAAATATTTTATCCATGGGTTCACCATTACAAATGTCAGTTTATGATTTTACTTTATATTATTTCTAAGAAAAATCTCAGGCAATACAATGAACTATCAAATATGCATTCTTAGTATTTGGTATTTGAAAAGGTATCATGCATATACCATTATAACTTAAAACGGACAGGTCAAATTTAACCCTACTATAACTCTGATTATGTCAATAGGATTACACCAAGGAAGAATTTTATCTCATGTCTTCTAAGATCGTATGAGATACTTCTAAGATACTTAAATGACAGTATCATTGCAACTGTCTTCCATACAGCAGAGGGAAAAATAATTGGTAAAGATGAAGAGAATAGAATTCTGTAGAGCTAGATTTTTCTCCACTGTTCATTTTCTATAACTGCAGTAAAATAACTGCTCCCTGGGGGCACATTAGGAAAAGAATAGTAATTAAGCTTATGAAAGAATAATCTGTGTAAAACTGAATTAGAATTGACTCAAACTAAATCTAAAGTATTGTGGGACAAAGAAAGAAACTAGCTGAGTCCTGTATAGTTTATTCAAAAGCATTTCCAGCCCTATCAAATTAAACTCTGTGATTTGGAGTCAATCTACTACCTCTCTCAGTTTCTGTAACCTCTATTTGAAATAGAAAAGATGGCATCACTGGACAGCAAGCACATTCTTCTTCTCCCTAAGGTACCATGCATCAAAACCTAACAAACCCCAAAGCTAAATAAATATAAACCGAGCTCATGAATGATCCTATGCAACTTACCACCACCACTATCACACATATGTACACATTATTTTAACATGATGTATAGATTATAATCTATTTTAAACAAGCCCCACTGGTGGAGATGCTAATACCTCAGTGCTCATAAAAGGTATTTTTCACCACAATTGTATTAGAATTCAACTGATACACAGTGTATTCTTTTTTTTAAAAAATCACTGTTGTACACCTTTATTTAGTAATTAGATATACTTTGCTTTCAACTTATCAGCCAGAGCTCTGAAGGCAAAGAACACTACATAATTAATAATTTTCGTAGTACCACTTAATGTGTAGCACAGCTATTGAACCCATATTCAGGATATGTTTTTATGGAACCTTTCCATCTACAGATCTAGTTAACTCATACACAGAATGTAATACAAACTATGGAAACATGTATCTTGAACCAATGGGTTTGCTGCAAAGCTAGCTGAAGTCAATGGAAAGATTATTTGACATCAGTGAGATTTGGATCTGGCCCAATATGACGTCACGAGAACACAATGAACATACTACATTTTTCATTTACCTATATATTATGATTTGCAATTGTAGTACTGAAGTGATTAGAACTATGCAATTTATTCTGCATAAATCAGAATAAGCCTAGAGTGCAAAATTCTTTGTTAAATCTGTTTATGTTGATTTTGATTTGTATAAAAAGTAAAAAGGAGCTTCTTTTTATTTGGAAACCATCCCAGGTTTCCAAATAAAAAGAAGACAGCAGAATACAAAACAGCCCTCCCACAATACCCGATCCTCTGTGACAGCCCACTCAAATATATGTGCCTTGCAGTGTTCCCCAAAGGTCAATGAACTCAGGGCCGCCCGGGGGGGGGGGCAAGAGGGGCAATTTGCCCCAGGCCCCGAGCCCCACAGGGGCCCCCACCAGAGTTTTTTGGGGCCCCTGGAGCGGGTCCTTCACTCGCTCCGGGGGGCCCGGAAAATTCTTGCGGGGTCGGGTGCAGGAGCTTCTTCTGCTCCCGGTCTTCGCCGGCGGGGGGTCCTTCCGCTCCGGGGCAGAAGGACCCCCCGCTGGCGAATTACCGCCGAAGACGGAGCGGGACCCGCCGCCGAACTGCAGCCGGGTCTTCGGCGGTAATTCGGCGGCGGGGGGCCCTTCCGTTCCGGGACCCGCCGCCGAAGTGCCCCGAAGACCCGCGGCGGGGGCCCCCCTCCGCCGAAGACCGGGCTGCACTTCGGCGGCGGGTCCTGTTTTGGCGGTAATTCGGCGGCGGGGGGCTCCCGCCGCGGGTCTTCGGGGCACTTCGGGGGCGGGTCCCGGAACGGAAGGGCCCCCCGCCGCCGAAGACCCCGGGCCCCCGGAATCCTCTGGGCGGCCATGAATGAACTACTGAAGCTAGCATTTAAACACCAATATGAATTATGTTAATCACCCAATCATGTTATACACCTTTGACTTGCACCTGAAAGGAAGATAGAACCTGATAATTAGAGTGATGGCAAAGGAAGTGCAGTGTAATTGAGAACTTGGAAATCATCTGAATTCTGCTAAGAATTGCCAAATATATCTGAAACTTGAGGGATGTGGAAATGCTCTACTATTCCAGAAGAGTCAGTGTGTCTTAGCAATATTGCATGTATAACTGTTTTTTGTTTTTCCATTGGGAACTATATGTTATTCTGCGTTAAACTATACCCTTGATGATCACTTGACATTTTAAAATATATTTTAATCATTTTAGAAATACATTGTCATCCAATATTTGTTTGACGCCCTATCCCAGTACCACAGATTTCCCTGGGGAAAACTGTTATTATAGTAAGAATAATAACAACCCTCCTCGCTACCCAACATATGGCAACAGCTTCTTGTGCAATACTTTATTTGGGGTTTGCTGAATATAAACAAAATATTTTTAGTGTGTGGGGCTGAATTTAGTTCATGGCAAGAATGTTCATAAATCTTTATAATAACCTATTGCAACTGTTTCATAGGTAATTAACAAATCAACAATACTTTTTAAAAAAAATTACACACAGAGTACGTAAACAGATTTATATGTGTATACACACATGCACCTCCCAATACTCCAATACTATGACATTAAAAATAAAATCTCAGCCACACTGCTGATAGCTTATATAGTGACTCAGTTTCAATCTGAGCTACATGGGCATGCACTCTAGCATATTCTGAAAAATATGTAACTGCTTTGTGCATGCAGGAATCAAGCAAGGTTACAGGTCTGTTGCATCTTATGCTGCGGTTACGTTCCGCAGTCAGCGTCTAAAGTGAAAATCGCAAATAGTCAAAATTACATTAAGTGTAATAGCTGGTGGAATTGCCCACACTACAGGTACAGTATTAAAATTGTTATTTTTCTCTCTTTTTTTGTTTTGTTTTTGCCAACCGTGTAAAGCTGAAATCGCGCATTTTAAATGCACGTAAGATGCAACAGACCTGTATTTTTCTATTGTTAAAAATCATGTGTCTTCTGTCAGAAGATGAGGATTTATTTTTGCAGTAGTAAGATGCATTTTTATTGCTAGAAAATTGATTCTGCTATTGGGCAAAAGCATCATTAATTAAGTGGTCCACATATTATATGGGAAATACCTAATTACCAGATTTCAAATAGTGGATGATATTGCAAAAGTGATCACTAAAATCAAAACAAATTTAAAAAAAAATGAAAAGAAAAGAAAAAAGAAAAACATATTAGCTCCTGCTATTAAATGTCAATATAAAATTATTGCACTTGACAGCTGTTTGGTGGCCCTTGTAGTGTTGCTGTTATATTTCGGTTTCTGGTAAACTAGTGTCCACATCATAAAAACTAACACCACAATCGGCAGCAGCTGGCACCCATTGTTGTCTCAGAGAAGCCATAAATAGGCCAAGAGAACAAAGTCTTCTCTCAATCCCAGCGATTATCTCAGCAGAACAGAATTGAGGTACTAGCAAGGACCTTTACCTAAACTGTAATTTTTTTATGGATTGGATATATAGGGAGCTTCATTCATTAGTATGGTTAACATAATCAATAAGAACGCCCTCCTTTTTTAAAAAGAAGTGAAAGAGTACACTAGGCTTCAAGATAATGCTGTAAAAAATCCCCAGAAAATATCTTAAATTTAAAAATTATAAACCTAATGCCAATTTGCTCAACGGTAATAAAAGTCTGTTATGTGAACTGTTTAGACAAAGGAATGGGGTCTTATTTGGGGACTTTAGAACTTGTTGCTCCACAAGTCAAGTATGTATATCATTATCATTATCATCATGCATATCATTATCATCAATAGAAAATGAAAAGGTCACATCATTTTTTCATATTTCTGAGTTATGATTCCTACATCCTTCATGAATACTGTAGCCAGGATTCCATCAATAAGTCAAAGAGTGAAAATAAGACAGTTGTTCCACCAACCTAATGCTATCTTTCAAATTAAAAATACCTAGATTGACAAGTTTTTACTTTATTTATGCATCAGAATCACAAATCTACTATTCCTACCTGACAGCACAACCAATTAATTCCCTTGCTATGGTTATTTGCTAGGTAACCATCAATACAGCTACAGAAACAGACTAAACACACAATGAAAAAGACCTTTTCCCAACCCCTGCCCAGATTACACATGCAGGCAAACAATTCTGTTATTTTAAATGCTTCAGTATTTTCAAAGTTTTGAAGATAGCAATATAAAAAAAGAGCGCACTACATTCTAGACACTCTGTAAATATGATACATTATATAGATAATATGCCAAGGAAGGCAGCCTCCTCTGCTCATTTGTTGGCTTTTTACACAAACATGTCTACACCTTCTTACACACTGTCTCTTACACACTGAACATATTTCCAAGATTTACCTCTGCCTCAATTCCTATAGGAAGTCAGCCAATTATAGATGGCCAGATGGTGATAGTTGGCATCTTTAAAAATGTTTAATTTTAAAAATTAAAAGCATATAAAAAGCATATATGTTTAGTAACATCCCTTTCCGCACATTCTGTGGGTGATTTTTCTTCAACCATGAGATCCTGGGCTCAAGGGTGCCATGTCTTTGTATTTTTTTGTTCAATGCCGGCACCATAGGGGCTTGATCTTTTGGATGATACTTCAGTGTAGCTATTAAATAAAGAGATAAATAAATGAGGGGAGGGGCTACTAATTATTTTTATACCTGGCTGTCACAACTATTCTGCATATATAGTATTCATTGAGGTTAGATTGAAAAATAACTATTAAATCACCTAGTCCATCACGCTTCAAGTGAAGGATTGCTTTGGACTGCGACATAGCTCTGCCTTTGCAAGACACTGAAGAAATGTGAGGGTTACAGAGAAATGTTTCTATAAAGGTGTGAGATTTAATGAACAATGGGGATTTTTAATTCAGTCTATACCACAGCCACTCTTAGCAAAGACTGAGCCTGCCCAACACATGAAGTTCTGACTGGGATCCAAACATTCCCAAAGTTTGTGGTGGGGGTGGCAATGTGGTCAAATCCAGACAGGATCCATCTCAAGCTGATACTACTGATTTTTTTTTTTGTTGCTAACTTGTATTTCCATGTTTTAAAATGATCAAGTGTATTGAATATTCTAGTTTTAGTCTCACTTCTTTAAGAAGGATCACATCTAATATTGCAGAAGTCTTGGATACTTCGTTCTCCCACACCTGCTAACCCTAGAGCAAAATATCATCAAAGCAATCTTCTGGGAATGATCAATTATCTTTAGAGAACATTCTGTAGGAATCTTCAAGGCAAAGCATTGTTTATTTGAAAAAGCAAACCAAACCACATTAATTCAAAGCATATTTTAAAATACCAAATCTGAATGCTTTGCCTTTCAGTGCTAGCTATTGCTATCATCAAATCAAGTTATAGCTTAGCAACTCTGTTCTAACACATTTTCCTAAAACAGGGGTACTCAAACTGGGGGTTGGGACCCCTCAGAGGGTTGACAGGTTATTACATGGGGGTCATGAGCGGTCAACCTCCACCCCAAACCCCGCTTTGCCTCCAGCATTTATAATGGTGTTAAATATATTTAAAAGTGTTTTTAATTTATAAGGGTGGGGGGAGTCGCACTCAGAGGCCTGGTCTACACTGGGGAGGGTTGATGTAAGATACACAACTTCAGCTATGGGAATAGCGTAGCTGAAGTCAATGTATCTTATTTCAACTTACCTCCCGTCCTCACGGCGTGGGATCGACGGCCCCAGCTCTCCCATCGACTCCGCTTCTGCCTCTCACCCTGGTGGAGTTCCGGAGTCGACGAGAGTACGTTTGGGGATCCAATTATCGCGTCTAGATGAGATGCCACGTATCAATCCCCGATAGATTGATCGCTACCCGCCGATCCAGCGGGTAGTGTGGACGTAACCAGAGGCTTGCTATATGAAAGGTGTCACCAGTACAAAAGTTTGAGAGCCACTGTGCTAAAATTACAATTGAAAGAAATTGTCACTTCCCACATTTCGGCATTTGCATGTCTGAATATATAGTATCATCCAGGAAAGGAGAGAATGAGGGTTTTGGTGTTCTTTACACTATAATAGATTGACAAATAAAACTGTACACACATTTTGACTGATCTGTATAAAAGTAAAATATTGTCCAAAAGTTAAAAAAAAATACAGTCTACTTTGACTATTGTCCTAAGCTTTTGGGTTTAGGCTATACATTCTATTCTAAGGATTTTCTAATAAATAGCTATTTTTATATTTTAAAACACATGAATAGGTAAATATAGATTTTCACACACACACACACACACACATCTGGAGAAGGTAAATATTTGTTATCCTTTTCAATTTTTTTTATGTTCCTAAGTGTATGTGCATAAACATTGGCCTTCATAGCATAAAGATTTCTGTGCAGGAGTCTTTACATGTAGCACTCCTTATGTGCAAAACAAATTCAGTGCATAAAAGTGACTCCTATCAGAGCAAAACAGTATGGAGCAAATTGCCAGATTCCTTGCTAATGGAAGAGGCCGGCTTATTTCCCCAGCAGAAGTTGCTGGGGTAGATGGATGACTCCTTACACAGGAGACTCTTCAAAGGCAGCATTTTGACTCTCCACGTCCAGTGTAGGCTATTGCCTTCCAACATGTGATGTTGCTAACATGCTAGTAGGAAGCCCCCACAAATAAAATTTTGTTTATGTGAACAATTTTTATCCTGATGGATGAAAAAATTCCGAGGAATTAATAGATACATAATTGTGTGTTTGTGTGTGTGTTTTACAAACCAATGAATTCTTTAGTCACATAAGATATAATAAAACAAAATAATTCAGAATAGAATAGTTTATTGTTAATACAATTCATGTGCTACTAAACATAGATCCATTTGAAATAAAAAAGGCCAGATGCAGAACCTACTGTCTGGCAATCAATCTTTCTTTACATTCAATATCTCTTATTGAACTAGTTTCCTTTAGAACCTCACAGCTGCCCTAGGAGACTGACTTTCAACCTCCTGCCTTACTTAGCATTATAACTTTTATTAACACTGCATCTTTCATTGCTTATCACCTGTTATTGTCCCTTTAAAGTTATAGTTTGGCAGGTTTTTTAATAAGAACATATTTTTGTAAGATTGAGGCAAGAGTTTAATAATTATTTTGAAAATTGTTATGGTATTAAAACATTGCCTGTTTATAAAGTATAGTTTATTGAAATGCTTAGGAAAAATTGCAACAATACTCTATCAAGAAAAATTATTAGAGCAGCAACGAATACAATATATTATATTAAACAGACATGTTACCAGTACATGAACTAACTGTTTTTATTTTCACAGAATTACACAAGAGTAATTAACAAGCTAGGAATTTACAAGGTATTTCTAAATAATAGTTAACAACAGTTAAGGCTTTAAGTAGATCGTCATAAATCCAATGGTGGAAAAATATGACTTTAGGGGTGCAGGATTTGGGGAAGGCGATAAAAATCATGGTCGTTGACACTCCAGCAACCATGATAATGAGGTAAAATCCTGGTCCCATTGAAGTCAATGGGAATTCTGACATTGTCTTCAAGGCACTAGGATTTTTTTTTTAAAAATGGATGTCTACCTAACCAGTGTAGTTTTTAATTTAGTTTCAGTTTGAGGTAAATGTTTGGAAACTGAACGTTGGTTTCTTTAATTATCTCACTCTAACCATACCATTGTTTGCAAAGAGGACCATGCTGGTACTTTAGTTTTCTATCTCAAGGATCAGGTCACGACCTCCTTAAAATCTACTGAAAAACTCCAATTGACTTCAAGGGAAGTTAAATCAAACCTAAAGGAAGGCATTAAAAAGGGGTAGATGTCTCTGTGGGCTAGTATTAGCAAAAAGCAAATCTCAAACAGTTTGAAAATATGATTTGGAGATTGGTATCAAGAACTTTGAATACTTTTCCCAACCTTCTCCAAAATACTATATTCAAACCTCTTGGGTCTGGCAAAATTGACTTGGATTTCTCATAAGAAAACACTTTCCTGTGAGATATCTGGTACTTTCTATATTATTGGCTAAATGTAGAGAGAACAATTTTTTTGTGTGTTTTTTCAGCTTGCCTATTTCCAGGAACAGCCAGAAACAGGATATGAAGAAGCAAAATAAAATAAAATAAAATAAAATAAAATAAAAAAAGAAACCTTCAAATCCCAGGGGCAGGGCTGGGTTCAGTTCTAACTGTAGATGAATGGTTTTGCTGTCTCTTGTTTATACCAGGATGCCTGGAAGTAAGGATAGGTTCTTTCAAAATGGAAATAAATAGTAAACAATCCTGGAAACATTTCCTAATATTCCCCTGACTATCCTCCAAGGATGACATCGAAGCAGAGCTTGGGGGCAGGTGAGACACTGAATCCTGGATCTTGCATTTAGTGGGCCCAATCACATAGTTTGCGAAGACCCTGGGGTTTACTTGGACTAGTCATGAACCTATTCGTGTTTACATGCAGAGATTCGAGGTCATATCCTCAACTACAGCAAATCAGTCTAACTCCACTGCAATGGAGCTAGGTCAAATTACACCAGCTGAAGTTCTGACCCTTCATCTTTATTGCTTTCATAAAGCAACATATACTTTAAGAGTGTTATAAAATTACATAAACTACATATTACATAAGGTCATTATTAGTAGCCATTTTCATCCTGTCAGATGTCATTATTTAAAAAAAAAAGACTGGTAAATAAGTCTATGACTTTGCTCATTCTAATTAGCTGAAAAATGCTTACAAATTGTGGATGTTTGCTGTTTTTAAGAGCATGACACAAAGTTTACCCTCTTAGTACCCTGACTACAGCTACCCTCTGAGGGCTTGTTGTCATCAGACTTTGTGCTAAGATGATTTTTCAAGATAAATTTGCCCATATAATGTCAACTGCTTAAATCTCCTCCCTCAGTTTACTACAACTCAAATTTGTATGCTGAATTGTTTATATTGGTACACGGTGACAGGGGAAAAGGAAGAGAGATTTAAGTAACAGTATAAGAAAACTAATCTTTAGACCCAAACTGCCATTGCTAAATATCCCTATATATCTCTATTAGGCAAAAGGCAAAAGTCAGTACAAGTGCAGTCTGACTAACCTTATTCCTACATTAATCAGTTGCATCTTGCAGCAAATTGCATTTGGAATACAAAATAAAAAAATAAAAATGATGATTGCACAAACATACGTTTCTAGAAAATAGAAAGCCATTGCAACTCGACTGTCCAGAAAAATATTCAGTGAATTAAGGTAAAATAACAATTTCATGCTATGAGGGGAAATCTGTCATATTAATGAAGAAGCCAAATGGAACCTGCTGGTCTAATGTAGTAAATCTTTAGTAAATTCCAATTAGGATCAAAGTAAGAAACTGGGAGCAATTTTTCCCTATAGGTAGAGGTAAAATGTGTTCTTAAAGGAAAAATCTGACAACTTTGGTTGCAAACAAAGATCAGTCGCTTAAAATAGCTGAATTTGTCATTCCTAAATATAGCTATATATTAATATAATTGATACAGAATTTAAGATATGCTTTAAAAATGCTTATAACTATTTTAATATCTCGATAAATCTGAATTGCTCTGATGTCTTGCTTGGGTTGCCAAGTGTCTAATCACACAAAACCAAACACCCTGGCCCTGTCCTCTGTCCTGCCCCTTCCCGAGGCCCCGCCCCCTGCACACTCCACCCTCATTCACTTGCTGATTTTCACCAGGCTGAGTCAGGGTGAGGGTTCCAGGATGGTGCCATAAATGAGGGGTTCAGGGTGTGGGAGGGGGCTGGGGCAGGGAGTTGGGGTGCAGGAGGGGGTGAGGGCTCCAGCTGGGAGTATGAGCTCTTGGGTGGGGCCAGGGATGAGGGGATTGCAGTGCAGGAGGGGGCTTTGGGCTGGGTGGTGGGGCTGAGGGGTTTGGAGTGTGGGGGTGAGGGCTCCAGCTGGAGGTCCGGGATTGGGGGTGGGGCCAGGGCTGAGGCATTTGGGGTACACGAGGGGGCTCTGGGCTGACACAGGGGTTGGAGTGCGGGAGGGGGTACGGGCTCTGGGCTGGAGTTGAGGGCTCCGTGGTGGGGCCAGAAATGAGGGGTTCAGGGTGTGGAAGGGGACTCAGGGCTGGGGCAGGGGATTGAGATCCAAGAAGGGGTAAGGGCTCCAGGTGGCACTGACCCCAGGTGGCTCCTGGAAGCAGTCACATGTCCCTCTGACTCCTAGGCAGAAGTGCAGCCAGATGGCTCTGCGTGCGCTGCTCCCATCCACAGGTGCCGCCTCCGCAGCTCCCATTGGCTGCGGTGCTGACCAGAGTCACCACGGTCCCTTTTTGAATGGGAGTTCCGATAATCCCCTACATCTGAAAGCAGAGCTCCCACTATTGTGCATGCAAGGGTTGAACAAACGTCATCAGCCACATTCTACCCTCACTTTGTGACAAGGGAAGGACTACCAGTAGATGAACAACACACGAGGAAGACTCTGGCCTCCAGAGATGTTTCAAATTAAGTTATTTTATTTTTAAAAATATTTTGCGCAAAACAAATGTCTGGTTCATATTAAACAAATGGTGAATTATCTAAAGCATTGATAATTTAAGTGATTTATAAAATACATACTAGATCATCAAATAGTATCTCTTATATTAAACAGCTGGGAGAGTCCACACATTCAAGTATTGAGGTGTACCTTCTTTGTCTCAAATATGGGGCTAAAACCAGGGCCAGAACACATACCCAGACAAGGATGTAAGGAAAAGAAGACACACACACCGTTACCCTTCAGCATGGGCAACACAAACCTTGGGTGAAAATCCTCGCCCTACTGAAATCAAGAACAAAATCCCACTGATATCAGTAGGGTCGGGATTTCACCCCTAAGTCTAAGCACACAAGAGTAATGGAGCCTGAATATTAATCACAGCAGGTAGACAGGGAGTGGCTGATTAAAACATTTTATAAAACAATTTTCCTACATGAAGTCTAGCTGAGTAGGTTGCTGCTCAATGGCTCATGTTCATGCTTCTTCACTACTGAATATCCCCAAAGAACTTGTCACTAATGGATTGCATTTTTATGTCATCATGATTTACAGAGTGCTATAGGGACAATTATATAACCATTTACTTAAATTCACAACTTCTTGAAGCTCAACACAATTCTTTTGTTATCATAATCTCTAATGGGCATATGTACAGTGAGTATATCATGGTATGAAACTGGATATATCTGACTTTGCTTGTCTGACTTGTGACTCACAAAGTCCCTCATGTCTAGCAACTGGGAAACAGCTGCTGATCCCACACTGAAATTAAGAACATTTGAGCTCTTCTGATTTATGTTAATTCCCGTGGGAACAACGCCATGAAAAATTAACACCACTTGTCATCAAAGACACCATTTTTCTCAGCACTATTAAAAAAAACTATTTCAAAATAGACCTATTTACCACCTCCTTATGGTAAAATGTACATAATAGCTTGATATTGGAGAAAACAGAAATCACTAAAACAATATATATTCAGGTAGTGGCAAATCTAGCCCTCTCATCTGTGATCACACAGGGATTATTTGCAGGAGAAATGTTGCAATTCTGTTGCACGGTGTGTGTGTGCGCGCGTGTGTGTGTAAAAATGTGTTTATGTAGGGCAGACATGGATGAGATGGGAAAGGTGAGGTTGTTGAGACCTGTCCTCATGCATATCCTCCAGAGGCTCTCTGTTGACACCCTACAGGCAGTGCAAAAGTACCCAAAAATGTTATGTCAGCAAATGGGCTGGAGTAGCCTCCACAGAGAGATTTCACAGCTGCTCTGTGGCTTGGAAAAAAGAATTCCTCCCCGATGCTTATTCCAGTTAAAAGGGCCCTGGGCTGGGATAATGGGAAAAGAATACAGAGCTGTATTTGCCATCACTATGAATGACATCTGACTGAGTCATCTATTAGCATGACTGAAATAATTGCTGACAGTATGCTAGTAGCCATTATTACAGTGACTGAATAATTGCTGACCTTCTGTTGTATATTTTTATGAAAGCACATAGGATTCTGCCCACTGACAATTTTTACCATAACACCCAGGTATCCTAGGCATGGAAAACACTACACACAAGGGAACTGAAGAAAAGCAGACTTCATGGTTTAGGGCAGGTCGCAGAGAGCACATGCAGGGTAACTCTGCACACACTGAGTGCCATATAGAAATGCTCCTTGAAGTCTCTCTCTCTACAGGATTTGTAGATAGAGAAGGGGGCAAAGCAAGATCAGGGGAGAGATAAGGGCATGCCCAACCAGTTTGTAGCTATGAAGAAACATTTGCCAGAGTCCTCTGCAGAGGGATAATTCAGAGGCCACAAACAACTACTGTAATATCATTGACCATGTCCCTATAATGTTAAAATTTTGCATGTTGTTGTTCAGTCCAGAGTTTCAGAAAACAATTATTTACAGGATTTCAATGAGTTTGGTTTTTTTAAAGGTACAAAAGCATAAGATAAGAGAAGATCTTTCACTGAAGATATGTCTGTCACGTTGCAGCAAACAAATTATTTAGTTTTCAAAAAGACACAAAAATAGTAAATAACCAAGCTAGTGCCTTTATTACCTTATGTAAATGTCACATTTGTTGGCATTTGCAGTGATTGGTTTCATAACAGACTAAGCAACCCTTAGTAGAAATGTTCTATGAATGGTAACACTGTATCTAGTGTTTAAGCAATATACCAAGAGCGGCCAAACTGTGGCTTGTGAGCCGCATGCAGCTCTTTTACAATTAAAGTGTGGCTTGTGGCATGCCCCCATCTCCGTCCCCCCATTCTGCACCTACCAGACTGGAGTTGGGGGAACTTGGGATCTCTACCTTGCAGCCAGGTGGTGGGATAGCGGCTTCTGCCCAGCGGGGTGAGCCTGCTGGGGCTTGGGCTTCAGCAGGAGTGGGGCTGAAGTCCTGAGCCCCGGCTCTCGAACTTCTGAAGATTGCCATATGCGGCTCAGAGGGTCTGTAAATTTGGCCACCCCTGCACTGTAATGGCTCTGAGGGAGCCCTTATAGTACAATGTGTCATCCTGGCAATTTGATTATTAATAGTTTATGCAACATATCAGTGTGTTAGACTAAAAAAAGATCCACATACCAATAGATCTGTAGATTATGTCTATGAATGCTGCAGTATTCTGCACCTTTTTAATGTGCTCTCTATTCCAAAACCCATGTGTTGCTCTGAGAATATTTCAGGGATAAACTGAACGAAGTCCAACTTCTGACACATTTGATAGGTATGATATGAAAAGATGCCTTTGACTCCTCTATAGAGGTAGTGGGCAAAGATATCCTCTTCCTGATCTCTTCTTTGGAGCCATTTGCATAGAGAATGAAGAAAAATACAGATATCAAAGGGACTGTGATGAGGGCAGGGGAGCAGGAGGCACCATTTTATGCAGATGTTTTATTAATGATTGCCAATCTAATTGTCTCCTTCCCCAATGTGCTAAAGGAGATTAAAGACTTTAGTGCAGTCTTGGGATTTAAAGTAAATTATGCAGATTGTGAATCACTGGCTCTGGGAATTGAACTTGAGGCATGTTCGAGTTTTCTTTTCTTGCAAAATACAAACATAAACAAGAAAGGAAAAGGAAATGGCTATCAGCAAAGCTAAATAATACAAAAATGAAACACTGGACCTATTTAAAAAGTGGCTGTACCTTCTGAGGAGAAGGGCGAACCTGTGGCTAAAGAACAGGATGGGAACTCAGGAGATGAAGATGGAATGAGATGACCTTGAGAGGAAGGGTGGCTCAAAGATTAGGCCACTAACCTGGCACTTAGCAAACCAAGGTTCAGATCCCTGCTCTGCTACAAACTTTGTGTGTGACCTCAGAGGAAATCACTGAATTTCTCTGTATCTCAGTTCCCATCCCCCATAGGGGAGAAAAATAATTCTCTCCCTCACAGAGGAATTGTAAAGAAAAATACATGAAAAGATAATGAGTTGCTCAGATACTATTGTGACATTGCACCCCATAAGGCTTTATGGAAATATGCTTATGAATGTATATATGACATAACTGGAATACATTTTATACTACATATGCCATGTAACATATCTCTGTAAAGGTTATGATCTACTGAACCTATTACTCCTATTTGTATGCATGTATCATTTTTGTATTTGAAGTTATGAATATTGGCTGTGTACTTGCTTGATTTTAAGTAGCTTAGGAAAGCATTTGGTCAGCTTCTTGAGAAAGGAATGTGCAAGTTAAATGCCCAGTCAAGAAACACTTCACAGACAATGGATCTTGGAAGGCTCCAATCCACATAAGAAGTCTATTTGAGGACGTTCAAGGTAGCATGTGAACCATGGCTCCTACCTGTAAGTTCTGACTCATGCACGGACATGTGACTTGCCCATGTGACTCCAAAACTCCATCTTGTAGCTGGGATTCTACACAGGGGGAGGGAGGGGTCTCCGCCCACAAGAGAAAGTCTATTTAAACCCCTGGGACACCTCTCCATCTTGTCTTCAGCTGGCTCAAGAGATAGCTTCTCCACCCCCAAAGGACACCTGAAGGAAACTGGAATAAAGGGCAGTAACTACAGGGGGTGTGAGTGATTGCTGGACTCAGACTAGGAGGAGATTAGTCTGTAAAAGGAAAAGTACTGGAACACCTCTGAGGTTGAGGTTTTATCTGTATTCAGTCTTCTTACTGTATTAGGCATAGGCTTGCATGTTTTATTTTATTTTGCTTGGTAATTCACTTTGTTCTGTCTGTTACTACTTGGAATCACTTAAATCCTACTTTTTGTATTTAATAAAATCACTTTTTACTTATTAATTAATCCAGAGTATGTATTAATACCTGGGGGGGGGAACAGCTGTGCATATCTCTCTATTAGTGTTATAGAGGGAAAACAATTTATGAGTTTACCCTGCATAAGCTTTATACAGGGTAAAACAGATTTATTGGGGGTTTGGACCCCATTGGGAGTTGGGCATCAGAGTGGTTCAGACCTGGGTCTGTGTTTGTGGCCGGCAAGTGTGTCTGGCACAACCAGGCAGGATTCTGGAGTCCCAAGCTGGCAGGAAAAGCAGGGGCAGAAGTAGTCTTGGCACATCAGTTGGCAGCCCCAAGGTGGTTTCTGTGATCCAACCCGTCACAACTATACCAATGAGGACTATATAAGTACCATACAAAGATGGATCTGAGTTCAATTTCCAGCTCTGTCATATCCATCCTGTGTGATCTTGGGAAAGTCATTCAATATCTGTGTCTCGGTTTCCACATCATAACACGGGGATTGGGAGGTTTCGTTCATTAATGTCTGTAAGTGACTAGAGATCCTTAGATGGGAAATGCTATGTTGGGTACAATGCATTATTATTACATTTAAATTCAAGAAAGAATGTTACAATAAGTAGGGTTACAAATTAACATTCACACATTTCCCTCATGTTGCACACAGGAGCGAAGCCTGAGCCTGCAGAGTAGGGGAGAAGAGTTCTGTCTCTGTGGCACAATTCACTTTCCTCTGACGCTACAGACACGAGTCCGTGAGGGTTCCATGGGAAGGGACAGGGACTACACTGACACCCCTCCCACCATGTATGGGAAAACAACAGTATTCTGTTCTTTTCCATTTGTCTTCTTCCCCCCCTCCCCCCCTTCACTGAGGAGCCTGGGGAAAGGGCGGAGGGGGAGTATTTTCAAGGTTTGCATGATCAAGGTTTCAAGTAGCCATGGTCCTGCACTCTAAGGAATCCCATAATCATGCATATCTTGTTTGAGCCATAGGCTTCTCTGGTTTTTCCCATGGGGAGTGCTTCTCCTGCTTTCTCCAGAAGAACTCCTAGGAAACTGAGTTTCATCTCATGATGTTTCATCTTCCCATAATGGGCCATTCTTAGAGCCCTCAAATATGCTTTTGAGGGGCATTCTACATTTTACCTGAATCTGGCTGCTTTTTCCACTGCACCATCAAGGCAAGTGATATTCCACAGACCACAAGAAGCAGTCGGACTTTCCTCTATTAGCTGTTTAGCTAATGAGTGCACAAGCCACTGGAAAAGTTTGTGTGTCAAGTCCATTTTAGCAGATGGTCCACAAAGAGGATAATTATTACTCATGTGTTATAGGTCTGTGCTGAGGATTTAAAGGTCCAGGGTTCAAACCCTGTTAACACATTTTCATATCCTTATGGTTGCACATTATGGAATTAGTTTTTCAACTTTCTTTTTTTAAAAAAAAGGTCTATTAATCCAAACACTGAGAAAAATCATTAAAACAGGTTTCATAGATTAAAAAGAATTGTAATTTGTCAATTATGGCCTGATGCACAACAAAACAGATGTGTTCCACTTTTCTGTCATTTGTCGCTCATTTTGATGGCTTGTGTCACACACTGGCAGATGTGAAGGATGAGAGGAAAGGTTGTTCTTAGAAAAAGGATAATGAGGCCTAAATCAGGACCATATTTTTAATAGGTATTTCTATTTATATACATTTCTGTTATTACTCTGGGGATGATATATACGTTGACTGTCTCCTCAGGGGCCAAGGAAAACTACATTCTGAGTGCATAGCCAGTATACTTATTTCAAGGGCTCCTTAAAGTGTATTACCTAGACAAATCCTTTTGCTGGCTGCAACGGAACTGGGGAGAAGCCAATATACAGCAGCATGTTGTTGTTCATCTTTTTCTTGAACTATGACATTAGAGTGGCTAAATACAAAAGGGTATTATCAGAGTAAAATAAGTAAGGAAAAGCAAGCCTCGTGCTTGCAGATAATGCCATCATAAGGAATCCAAATTCAGAAATGGATTCATGTCTGCTTCCTAAGCTAATGTAGTCAAAACATAGTGAAACACATTTTGTTCAGGGGAAGATGCCAGATTTACCATGGGCCCAAAATATGCAGTACATTAGATTCAGTGGGAAACACATTTATCTTGAAGTTCAAAGAGTAAAACCTCTAAATCTTATAGCTTCATGCAACAGGAATATCTCACACACACACACACACACACACACACACACACACACACACACACACACACACACACACACACACTGTAATAATGTGCATATTCTTGCTCTTCACTTGTACTCTGCAGGATACCACTCAAAAGAGATGACAGTGAACAGCAAGTAGAGAGAGAAGCAAATGTACATACCACATGAGTTATTTATTTTTATCATGAATGAAAAGAAAGGGCCAGACAGAATTCCAGGAAATGAATTCTAGAACAGGAACCAAACATTATATAAGTATTCCTGATTAATCTAAGCATCCAAAATGCTTTCTTTTAAGATACATCTTCTCTCCCCTTTCCATTTGTATTGCTGGCTCCTAGATAGCTTAAGCAGAAGTAGTAATATTTAAAAGTTATATGGTCTCCTTTTAAACTTTTGCTATAATTTGGCCCTTGTCTGTGACAGGGAAGTTGAGTGTTACCAACATGATTCGGGGAGTTCGCATTTTTCTGCTACCAGGATTTGTTGAAAGTGAGCTAGCTGCTTGTTTTAATGATTTAAGGCCTGGGTTTAACAACATTGCAAACCCAGCTAAATTTTATTCAAATAAGAATAATTCTCTTGATTAACCTGGAGAGCTTTGATACACAGTAATTCACCTTTTTAATAAAAGAAAAGGCCATACCTCTGGAACATAAAAGCCTGTTTGAATGTCTTATGTGGATGTGCTTGAATGTGGGGATTGAGCAGTGTGGGCTAGGCTCGGGAGAACATGCACCACAATCCTGAAGGACAATCCAGCCCCCTACACAGCTGTTTGTTTGTTTTTTTGAGAGAGAGAGAATTACCTCCCCAGGACAGAACCCCTCCTGAACTCTCCCTAGGATGTCACCACCACCATCAATACCACTATTCAGGCCAAGGCTTTAAAAAAATTATAAGTTACAGTCAGTGTTAAAATGTTCACTTTTCCTCCAAGAAGAAAAGAGAAAATAGTAAACAATATTTTTGCATGTTCTCCCTCATTTTCATAGCAGATTTTATTTGAATTTCAACAAGCATGGATTACCACACATTTTCCTCTGTATCATCCAAACCTTACATTTCTTATGTAGAGGGAATATATTAAATTGTGAGTGACCTTAATTTTTCAATATTTTACTAGTCGTGCCATCCCAGGTTGGCTATTACAATATTATTTATGATTCCGCTGTTACTCAGTACTAGTTACTATTGTGGAAGCAAAGTAATTTTACTTCTGCTTCCACTGTTCCCCAGTGAACAGGCCAGTCACATCTAACTGAAGCCATTCATCCCAGATGTTTTTGCTGACAGAAATAGAGCACCCTTCATAGAAATGAAATACAGAGGAAGCTTCTTGCAAGGTAAAATATTTTAAGATTCCTCCATTCTTTCATTTTTTCACCAGGGCCATCCCACTTAATGGCCCTATGCTTTGGCAAACTTTCCTGTGGATGAAGAGCATTGGATAGATGTGACTTCTTACAGAGGGTGTTAACTATGTTCCAAGTGTTGGTCAATGAGGGTGGTCAGCAAGTTATGTAATGTAATACTACGTAGATCTATCTTTATGGGTTTAGCATGCTATCCTTGCAACACTTCTGGCCCCAGCTGTCTGACAGAGGATTGCTGTTAGACTACCAGGCTAGCTTGCATGCAGTAATGTCACTTCCTGGTCACATAGATACTACCCTATACTGTTAATTACAGGATGTGCACTTCTGCAAAGAGCTGCATACCATCAATTCCTGCTGAAGCTCGACTGGAAGGTGCTTCCCGCCACACAGGAAGTGCTCAGCACAGGTGCTGGAATGAGAGGTGCTACTGCACCATGTGGATTGAAGTGGTTTCCATCACATACCGGGTTTACAGTTTGGTTCGATGGCTCTCAGCATCCCCACTATAAAAATTGTTCCAGCGCCCCGGGTGCTCAGCACCATTCAGGCTAGGGCCCATACTTGAATACAATGTTAGTTTCATTAATCAGAAAAGATATTATATAGGCAATGTTCAGATGTTTGTCATGTCAATAAAGGTCTTCAACCTGTAGTTTAAAATTGCACTCTAATCATGGAGGTGAGGCAAACCATAGTGAAAGGTAATGAGAAAAGCAAATGTTATGTCCTATCAACCCATACAAAATATTGATGATAACTCATGTGGAACAAAAATTAATGTTGAAGTTTATCAGCACTTGACACATGCACATGCTGAATAATTAGGAATTACTGTAGTTGACAGACTAAAATTTTGTGTCAACAGCAGGGGTCAGTTTAACTGCAATCTTAATCCAGACCACAATGAAATAGGTTGCAAAAGTGTATTTCTAAAGTATATAATTTAATATGCAGCTACAAAAAGTGAAACAGGAGACAAATGAGAGTGGGGAAAATGTGGGAGTGAACACAACTCAGGCTTCCAGTGATTATGACTCAAAATAAAAAGAGAATGAAACATTTTTTGTTAGTAAAAAAAAAAGTGTTTACATGAAGACTCTGTTCATGGTTGGTTTGTCCCTCATTTTAAAAACATGCACGTTTAGTAGGAGGCGAGATTGCCAAATCCATAAGTCAAAAAATATTGCAAATTAATAGACTCTAGAATGCTAAACTTTGTAGGAGATAGAGTGTTCTTTTAAATGACAGGGTGAAAGGAAAGTGTGTTTCATTCTTTTTAAAACTGAATGTAAAACAGAACTTTCACAACTTTTTAGAAAATATTAGAAATATGTGTATGTGTGTGTGTGTGTGTGTGTGTGAGAGAGAGAGAGAGAGAGAGAGAGAGAGAGAACGAGAACACACCCCAGTTTACTGTCCTAAAATGAGGATGAAGGAAAATGGCTGAATGTGCCTTAGGAAATGATGATAGACACTGCTGAAGGCTTCAAATAAAATAATAAGCTCAGACATTAACTTGTACATATTCTCTTATGAGAATCTTCCTGATGCTATATGCAACTATCTGTTTTGTCTGCAGAACAGACAGCAGTGTAGAAGATAGGAAATTTTGCATCTGGTAACAGTTTTATCTAAGATTGATATAATTTTCTCAGGAAAGGCAACATGCTCACCATTAAAAAATCATCAGTTGCCACACAGTGGTGTCAGAAATAGTTTGTTTTGAACCTACCCTGCTGTAGTATAATTTATACATGAGATATCTCAGATCATCAGGTGGTAACCAGGGCCGGCTCCAAGTTTTTTGCTATCAAAAGCAAAAAAATTTTCCCATGTCCCCCCAGCCCCACCCCATTCCAACCCCTTCCCCAAATCCCCGGCCCTGCCTCCTCCCCCGGGCATGCCGCATTTCCCCTCTGACCCCTCCCTCCCAGGCAGGGCCTGCTCTAGGAACCAGCAAACCAAGCATGTGCTTGGGGCGGCACATTTCCAGGGGCAGCATTCCGGCCATCTTTTTTTTTTTCCCCTCTTCCGGCAGCAAAAGCCTAGAGCCAGCCCTGGCAGCAGCAGCGCGTCATGTGTGGGGGCGCCCTGGGGCCGCTGCAGTTCACGCCACGGGGGAGCAGCTCCCACACCTTGTGGCTGGGCTGGGCAGGCTCCGAGTGGGGTACACTTGGGCTGGGGGCCGCCCCGCGGGGCACACGGAGCCACCTGCAGGTGCCGCGGGGTGGCAGCCCCCCAGTGGCGAAGCGGCCCGAGCCGCCCAGGGACTGCGGCAGGGCGGCCACAAGCAGCACCAGCGGGGCCATAGAGGGAAGGGCGCTGCTGTACAGGGCCTGCTGTCCTACTCTCTGGGGCTACCCTGCCCTGGCAGTCCCCTGGCTCTGCCCTCCCGGATCCCGGCCAGACCTGGAGGCGGGATAACAGGAGAGAGGGGCTGTCCCCTCCCAGGTGTGGGGAGAGAGGGGCTGCCAGCGTAGACATATCCTCTTCCTTTCTGGTGGCAGATCAAAGGGCTACTCCGGCCAAGAGTAGAGATGCTGGTGGTCACTCTGCTTGAAGTGCGTGGAAGGCAGCAAAACCTAAGCTGCCAGTTTCTAAGGTAGTGAAATAGGCCAATCCTTATCCTGTTTCCCATTTCCCACTTACCTAACCATCCAGTTGGCTCTGGATAATTTGTTGAGAAAAGAGGAGGATCTCTTATGCATAGAAAACTAAGAGATTGGCGAACCAGCACATGGAATGACTTTCATAGTAGAAGGATCCTTTCATTTCCACACATCTCAGCATTATATTTCTTGTTATAAAGGATAGAGCAGGGGTCGGCAACCTTTCAGAAATGGTGTGCCAACTCTTCATTTATTCACTCTAATTTAAGGTTTCGCATGCCAGTCATACATTTTAAAGTTTTTAGAAGATCTCTTTCTATAAGTCTATAATATATAACTAAATTATTGTTGTTTGTAAAGTAAATATGTTTAAAATGTTTAAGATACTTCATTTAAAAATTAAACTAAAATGCAGAACCCCCTGGACCAATGGCCAGGACCCGGGCAGTGTGAGTGCCACTGAAAATCAGCTTGCGTGCCGCCTTTGGCATGCGTGCCATAGGTTGCCTACCCCTGGAATAGAGCTTCACAAAGCAGCTCCTATCAATTGCTATGAAGTAGAAAACCAGTAATCATTAATCAATAAAGAATTAATCATTAATTAAGACTTTCTACACAGTTGGGAGGAGAGTTCTACTGTCTGAAGGGTGCAAGTGAACAGGGATTCTACCTGCACAACCCTATTTCTTAAATGAAATACAAAAGCTTCAAAAACAATTTCATTTCTACAACAGCTTTATCATCTGGTGAAATATTAGCTACCACCCAACAAAACACAAAATTCAGAAACAGCTTTGTGAGAAGACATGTCCTAGTAGGCTGCCACTGAAGAAGTTAAGGACACCATATATATTGGGCAGCTGACACATACCTTCCTTGTGCATAGATCAGGCAAATAAAACAAGTGCACATGAGTTATTTACTAAACTTAAACAGCTGCAAAGGTTCTGACACAATTCAAGTCAAACTCCCTCCTCCTTTCAGTCAGTTCTAAGCCTAATGCACATGTAACAACAAGCTTTGAACACTTCTACTATTGACAGACAGGCAAAGCTATAAATTATATGGTCCTCACTCTTTGGCCCTGCAGCCAGGGAACATCACAACAGCACAGAATTTCAAGATTTAAAAAATAAGTAAATCAAAGAGGCCAGAAAATGGGGCCTCTTCGACCCATGGTGTGTTATTTTGTGCTTAGAGCACTAGTTTGCTACTGTTATTACTGATGCCACAGTGGCACTATGTCACCATTTTCTCCTTCTGGTCCACTCTGCAATGCTTATCACTCTAAAAGGATAGCAGGAGAGAGGGGCTGCCAGCGTAGACATATCCTCTTCCTTTCTGGTGGCAGATCAAAGGGCTACTCCGGCCAAGAGTAGAGATGCTGGTGGTCACTCTGCTTGAAGTGCGTGGAAGGCAGCAAAACCTAAGCTGCCAGTTTCTAAGGTAGTGAAATAGGCCAATCCTTATCCTGTTTCCCATTTCCCACTTACCTAACCATCCAGTTGGCTCTGGATAATTTGTTGAGAAAAGAGGAGGATCTCTTATGCATAGAAAACTAAGAGATTGGCGAACCAGCACATGGAATGACTTTCATAGTAGAAGGATCCTTTCATTTCCACACATCTCAGCATTATATTTCTTGTTATAAAGGATAGAGCAGGGGTCGGCAACCTTTCAGAAATGGTGTGCCAACTCTTCATTTATTCACTCTAATTTAAGGTTTCGCATGCCAGTCATACATTTTAAAGTTTTTAGAAGATCTCTTTCTATAAGTCTATAATATATAACTAAATTATTGTTGTTTGTAAAGTAAATACGTTTAAAATGTTTAAGATACTTCATTTAAAAATTAAACTAAAATGCAGAACCCCCTGGACCAATGGCCAGGACCCGGGCAGTGTGAGTGCCACTGAAAATCAGCTTGCGTGCCGCCTTTGGCATGCGTGCCATAGGTTGCCTACCCCTGGAATAGAGCTTCACAAAGCAGCTCCTATCAATTGCTATGAAGTAGAAAACCAGTAATCATTAATCAATAAAGAATTAATCATTAATTAAGACTTTCTACACAGTTGGGAGGAGAGTTCTACTGTCTGAAGGGTGCAAGTGAACAGGGATTCTACCTGCACAACCCTATTTCTTAAATGAAATACAAAAGCTTCAAAAACAATTTCATTTCTACAACAGCTTTATCATCTGGTGAAATATTAGCTACCACCCAACAAAACACAAAATTCAAACAGCTTATGTTGTCTTCAGAAAACAATATAATAGCTTCCACCGAGTGCCCATTACATGTTGCAAACTGACAACTAATGTACAGAATGGACCCACTTTAACCTAAGAGATCTATCTGCATTTTTAAATAAAACTAATAAGTGTTGGTTTATAGACAAGATTCAGATTGATGCTGCTGAGTCAGATTAATAAAAATGTAGGAATAGAAGGTCTTCTAGTCCAGTCCCCTGCACTGAGGCAGGGCGTAGTTTTATCTAGACCATTCCTAACAGGTGTTTTCTAACCTGTTCTTAAAAACCTCCAAGGATGGAGAGATTCCACAATCTCCTTATGTAATTTGTTCCAGTGCTTAACTACCCTTCCTAATGTCCAAAATAAGTCTCCCTTGCTTCAATTTAAGCCAATTACTTCTGGTTCTGTCCTCAGTGGATAAGGAGACCATAATTAAGGCCCTGTAACTGTCTCCATGTGGGGTAGAGGGTTTCCCGTGTGGAGAGCCCCATTGAGTTCAATGAAGCTCCATATGGGTGCAGGGGATGTGGACGTCAGCAAAGGATCGATCATAGAATCATAGAAGATTACGGTTGGAAGAGACCTCAGGAGGTCATCTAGTCCAATCCCCTGCTCAAAGCAGGACCAACCCCAACTAAATCATCCCAGCCAAGGCTTTGTCAAGCCAGGCCTTAAAAACTTCTAAGGATGGAGGCATAACCCAGTCTTTTTTAATAGATGAAGAAACGGTACATGTCACACAGATTATTTTTCTCAACCTTACTTCAGTGATAAAGCACAGCAAGAGATCCTTTATCATAAGTCCCATAAGGACAGATAAGTGCATTTTAAAACCCAGAATGAAAAGATGACAAAAGGCCTACTATGTAGGGGCCTTATCATGACTGATACATTTGTTCAGTGTATAACTTTGAGAATGCCTGGGTCCAAGGCAGTGTTAGGGAATCCATGTGGTCTGTGGCTAGGCTGCAGCTGAGGGTGCAGTATAGTTCAGATGGGCATCTTGAAAGACTCTACCGCCATGAGCAACTACTGCTTTATCTAGACTTCCACAGCTGGGCCAGCTGCCACAGAAATGGAGGAAATGTGACCTGAATGAACCTGGGTCAACCAGTTTATACTGCATTTATCCATAAAACCTGTGAAGATCTGTGTTCTCCATTTTCATGTGGTAGCATATGGCTGATATTTGAGCCAAGAGCAGTTAGTCTGTCAGGCACTGAGGCTTCATTAGAGAAAGCCCATAACACAAACTGTCCTTTATATTGTATAACAATGAATTGTTTGATAATTTCATATAATAATAACTATTTTGTCTTTTCTATTTAAAAATATCTTTTAAAGTATCTTCTTTAATGGATGAAGAAACAGTACATTAGGCACAGATTATTGTTCTCACCACAACCTTACCTCAATGATAAAGCACACCACAGAGATCCTTTATCATGAGTCTCAAAGACTGATAAGTGCATTTAAAAACCCAGAATGAAAATAAGGTAAAGGCATGCTGTGGAGGAGATATCCAGCACCCACTATCACTGGGAAACTGTGTAACCTTGGGAGTAGGGGTTGAGAAAAAGCAATTCACAAGTTGCTGAAGTAGCTCTCTGAATCCCTAACTCACCCAGAAGATCCCTCCCAAATCACCCCTGTACAATCCCATTCACTTCTTCTGCAGTACTGCCCCACAATCTCCTAGGGATCTGAGCTTCCCTCCTCTCTGCCCCTGACCTAGCTTGTGCTGTGGATCTGCACCAGTATAACTGCTAGGGGCACTTTGGTGTCCACTGAAGTTGGGGGCTGGATTTGACCCTTAGTGAATTCAATGACCAGAAAAGGGTCCTGGATAAGTGCAGACAGACAGATCAGGATTAGCACAGGCAGCAGCAGTGTAGAGTTCCTCCACACTGTCCAGGCAGTGTGTCTCAACCTTGAACTTACTGAACCAACTCCATGGGTTGACAGAGTTCAGTCACCAAACCCAGTCAAAACTTAATCTCACTCGGAACAAAAATGCCAGTGAGTGTCAGTTTTGGTGATGTTCACCAGGAATTAAAATGAGACGTGTTTCACAACAGGTCACTGAACAATCATCAGGTAGTATGACTTTTAGACACTGGGTTAAGTTTTGAACCATCCACCTACTGGGTCCCCATGTTACTGCCAATCACCTGAGCCTTCAAGTCCCTGCTCAGAATTAGTAGTATAGAATTCACTTTTCCCTCTCCTCCAGTCTCTTATATGAAATTTCTATTTATTTTACACGAAGTGACTAGACATTTTTTGGTTTGTTGTATTTCCTTCAGACAATATAGTTTTACTATTTTCTCCTAACTCTTATCACTTGTGTAGTTTACAACAAAGTATCTCACCTCTCTTTTGTATATTTAAATCTTTATATTTCAAACATCTCGTGTGATTCTCTAAGTTTTTATGTTATTAAATTGCCAAAGTGGATTAAAATAGCCTCAGTCTACTAAATTACAAAATCTACTCAGTCTACAAAATTATTTAGCTGGGGGTTAAGTTTAAGCTTAAGGAGAAAAATTACGGTGCTTCATTTGGAAAAAAAAAAGTTAATGATTCCATAGAAGTAACTGGAGAACCACATACAATTGATGTGATACCCTGGAAATTGATATATAGTTATAGATGTATACAACAATGTTCTTAAACCACTTTAATTATGCTTTTCCTTTTAAATACATATTTTACAGAAAAAAACATTTCTGTCAATAAAGTATACCTTAATGGATTTGGGAGAAAACTAAACACAGTTTCCGATTATACTTTATGGACAGGGCTTTTCTGCTTTTTTGTTGTTGTTGTTTAATCAAGGTACTTTCAGATAATTTTGGGAAACAAATCAACTAAGCAACCTACCACCCTACCCCAAAAGTGAACACTACCATCACTTGGAACTTCATGATAACTATTGAATATAATTAGACAAAGAATTCTCTCCATGCTATTATGACTTATACCGGGCACTGCCTGGGCTCCAATTTAGCAAGGCACTTAAGCAAATACTTAACTTTAAACACATGCCTACATCTTATTCACTCCCATAGGATTTAAACACATCCTTACATGTTTGGAGGAATATGAATGGATTTAAAGACATGCTTAGAGGTTTTGCTAAATTGTGGCCTTCAGGAGGAATCTGTGTGCTGGATCTTATTTCTTCTTGTATAGGTCATCTTCATAGAGAAAAGGCAAAGCTGAACAGTCAGACTGTGGCTTGCTCTGTGTGGGTGTGAAAAGACAGGAGGAGAGGACCACATGAGCACCAACACCAATAGACTCCCTAAAGCAGTGTTTCTCAAACTGGGGTCACTGCTTGTGTAGGGAAAGCCCCTGGCAGGCCGGGCCAGTTTGTTTACCTGCCCTGTCTGCAGGTCTGGCCAATCACGGCTCCCACTGGCCGCGGTTCACTGCTCTAGGCCAATGGGAGCTACTGGAAGCGGCGCGGGCTGAGTGACTTACTGGCCGCCACTTCCAGCAGCCCCCATTGGCCTGCAGCGGTGAACCGCAGCCAGTGGGAGCTGTGATTGGCCAGACCTGTGGCCGGGACAGGTAAACAAACTGGCCCAGCCCACCAGGGTCTTTCCCTACACAAGCAGCGACCCCAGTTTGAGAAACACTGCCCTAAAGGTATTCTAGAAAGGTCAGGACCATTTCCTGCCCTGCTACTTGTTGGACCCAGGCCACAATGTAGAAAAAGGGACAATGCAAGAGGTTTCTGAAAAATAATCCCTATCCACTCTAGCCCAGAAAACCACACTATCTATAACTTTGTTTAATCATGGTTATTTGCACAAAATCAAACAAACGTAAGTCTAAGATTTTGTTGTGGTTATTTTTAGTAAAAGTCACAGACAGGTCATGGGCAATAAACAAAATACATTCAAACCGTAACCAGGCCTGTAACTTTTGCTGCTGCAGCTCCATGTTTTCCCCTGCCACCATGGTGACTAGAAGCTGTGGGGTTCCCCCTCTGCCAACAGCACCTGGAAGCTGCAGGGTGGGGTGGGGGGGCTCTGCCCACAGCGACTAGGAGCTGCAAGGTGACCATATTTCCCAAAGAGAAAACAGGACACCCCCCCAGCCACTCCCCCAAGCCCCGCTTCCCCCCCCCCCCGCACCGCACAAGGTTGTCACCCATCACTGGAATCTGAGGATGGCCCCTGCTGGCTGCCATCTCCAGTCCCACAGTCCCAGGGGATGAAGCAGAAAATGTCATGGAGGTTTCTGGATGTCACGGATTCGGTGACTTCCATGACCTCCTTGACATAAACATAGTGTGGCAGAGCTCTGACCTTGCCTCCGTGGGTCCTGCGCTTCTAGGCGGTTTATGCTAGCCTCAATGGCTCACTGTGACTCTCCATATAGCCCTTCTCTCTCTAGGGCCAGGGTTACAGTAGACTCTCTATGGCCAGGGTTACAGTCTACTGAGCCTTTTTCATCTTAGGCTGTAAGGAGGTTGGTGAGAGAACTCCCACAGTCTCTGTTGTCCCTGGGGGCTTATTTCAGAACAGTTTAGCCTCCTGTCCTGACAGGGGCCTGACTTCCCCTCCCAGGAGATGTTCCTGTAGTGGTGGGTTGGGGGGAACCTGGGCCCACCCTCTACTCCAGGTTCTGGCCCAGGGACCCTAATGGTAGCAGCTGTTAGCAGCCAACCTTTCACTGCCAGAGTTGCTACATTTCCCTGGGCCACTTCCCCACAGTTCTCCTGCCTCTCCCTTTTTCACCCTTACCTTAGGGCTCCCTTACCGATCGTTTGAGGGTGTCTTCATTAACCAGCCACACACCCTCTCCTCTGGCTCCCTGACTTGCCTCTGCCTGACTCGAGTGAGCCCTTTTTATAGAATCAGCGGGGCCTTAATTAGAGTCAGGTGGTCACATTAGCTTAATGGCCTCACCTGACTCTTAGCAGGTTAATCGGAGTCAGGTGTTCTCATTAGCCTGGAGCAGCCCCTGCTCTGGTCAGTCAGGGACTAGAAAACTATTAATCCAGTGGCCAGTATATCTGCCTTCTGCTATTCTGATGACCACAATAGCCTTAGTTAGAGGTGCTACATCCCCTGGCTTGAAGTGGTAACAACAACCCAAATACATGGTCTCCACCTTCAGCTATAAAAATTGTTCCAGCACTGAACATAGTGCCCAGTCTTCACACTGATGAACACCTTCTAGGGGGTACTCTCAGTGCCCTCAACTGCAGAGACTTCAGTGGGAGTTCAGGATAAGGATTATGGTAAAGACAGAACCTTATTTGGTATGTAAAGATAGGAAGTAGAAACATTAGATTCCCATCTCTTGAGATTATTTTTTTGTCTATCTTTGTTCCAAGCTCTCTAAAGCCCTTTTAATGATTCCCCGGCCTCATTGGTGTTTTCAGCACATCTCAGGTGAGTATTACTGAGAATTTAATGGGCTATTTACCCTTTCTTCCAGATTGTTAAATAGAAGTGGTCCTAACATTGACTGTTGAAGGATCCCAACCTATAAAGAGTCACCTATGGATCAATTCTGCAACCCATTTATTCACAGAAGTGGTTCCATTGGGACTATGCACATAAGTGTTACTCAGAATGAGTAAGGATTACAGAAATGGGTCAATATGACTTCATGGACCAGTCTGCAGTAAATAAGGAAAAAAATTTCTAGCAGATACACACAAATTAAGAATATGATATAATCTTTCTCAATAGACATATACTCTCATAGGCTCTTTTTTATTGGGAAGATCCTCATCTTTGACTAAAGTTGTTTGAAAAATGTCATCAAAATCAAAACAACATGCAAGAATGTGATGATTTTGATGAAATGTACAACAGGAAAAAAACAGTATGAATCATTTAGACTCTTGTATTGTTTTGATAATCTCAAAACATTTTGTTTTAACTATCATTTTGATTCTTTTTATATTTAAATTATATTACAATATTCATTTTACTATTAAATATTAATGTAACACTCTGTCTATATTATATTTACTATATAGTATAGAGGGTATACTCTCTATATTAAATATATAATACCTATATCAAAAGCTTTGACACTGTTTTAGCTTGGCATCCTGACACTGATGCAGCAAGCCTTGCAGTTTATGTAGTCCTTTACACCTGTGCAGAGTGTATAAAAAACTATATTGTCAGAATTCTCCAGTCAACATTCTTTGAATTTAGACAAGTGACTCTACAAGAGGCAATGCAATGCAGTGCAAAGATAGGACAAGAGGATCTACTTTTTTAATAAAAGATTTATTATAGCACAGAGTCTTAAAAAAAATTGAGAGACCGGAGAGAAAGTGCAAACTGGAACCACACATGTAGCAAATATTCTGGGACAGAGTAAAGACAATTGATAAGACCACATGTCTGTCAAATTCACAATGAAGCTGAAGGAACCACAGTCTATAGAATGAGACAGCCAATCCATGGTCCTTTCATAGCTTGATGGTGACAGATTAGGGCTGGGAAATGTGGCCTCTAAACCTCATACATCACACTGAAGACACTTTGAAAAACTGTATTGTACTTTCAATCCTGGTAAAATAATCCATGACTACATTGCCTTGCTGTTTATCAAGATAAGCTTTGAACAGAACAGCAAACATGCAACATACAGTGAACTCCTATTTATGTAGATTTACTATATCTCCTTGAGTCAAATCCAAACAGATGTTGGGAATTCTTTGAACCATGTTTAACTCCTGTCATACTTACTTAATTTTTTATAGAATGGTTTAATTGAGTATTAACAATCTAATAAAGTACACAACAGAACCCGAAGAGCAACTTTTCTTTCAGGCCCTGCAGGGTAAAGGTTCTGTAGCACTTCCAGATTTTCAATTAGATGCTCATTTTAACATGCCTCATTTAGAGCTACAGGAATACTGACCCTGTCAACACTACCGGACCATAACATGTCTGTCTTAATTAGATCTGATTAGTTCTGGGCCCAAATCTCATTGTGAACCCTAGCTCAGTTAAAAACTGCTCATCTGTTTGGCAGCTGCTGACATTGCAGAGCCTTATTCATCAGACTGCACGGCTGTGCCTTGCAACACTTACGTCTCTTGGGACAGTGGGACTTGTAATACAGTGTATCCCCACTTGGTTCTCAGAACAATGCAAGCTGCTACAGTAATTATTGATAGTATGGGGGAAGAGAAAAAGGTGAATCTTAACTGTTTTAGGGACAATATGGAAGCATATCACAGTGTGCTCATCCAATGAATTATAGTTCTTTACACATTTAATTTGTGGCAGTATTGTAGGCAATAGCCTTACGTACCAATAATGTCAGAAAGGCACGTATGTTGGTATTATCACCCTATTTATAGCAAATCACGCAAATTCACATTCATTTTCAAAGCTAACTCTGGTAGTATAACTTACAGCTACAAATGTGTTTCACTCAGGTAGTTTGCTCACTCAAATAGTCCTGTTATTTTTAACATTTTGTGTGTGTATGTGTGAGTGTGTATGTCCGTATGCATGTATATCTCTAGGGTTTTTAATACACCCGTGATGCTTGCAAATAAAAATGTCTTCATTTACTGGTTTTGCCCTCTACTGTTTGGCAAACATTGATTTTTTTTTCTGTCTCACTCTTATGGGGCATAAGACAAAATGACTTTTTTTCATTTTCTGCTTGCTTCTGCTACATCAGCATCATTGATTCTATCAGTAGGACTGTGAGAATAGACTCTGTTAGTTATGGCCCTATCCTGCAACCCTTACTCACATGACTAGTCCCTAAACAGTCTCACTGTGAAATAACTCAATGACTGAAAACAATCTATCAGGACTACAACATGTACTGATGGAAATACTCCTTTAGCTCAGTTAACGAGCTGCATAGTTTGGATCTGAAATTTCCTAGCTAAAGCCACAGCACAGATGACACCTCACAAACTGGTTGTCATACACTGGCTACATCCACAGCAGAAATGGACAGAAAACTGCATCCTAATAAACACATTTGTGATGGAGTTATGAACTGTAAATGCATGCAGTGTGTGTGTGATTCTATAAGAGAAAGAGAGATACAGACTGATTAGAGAAGATGCCTGACATCAAATTCTAGCAATGTCAACATAGGTCACATTTTGATCCCAAACTATGAGATCAATCTGACTTGTTCTGAGCATCTTCAGGGAGATGCTGATGGCTTTCAACTCCCATTGACTTTAATGCGAGTTGCTGGTCCTCAGCGCCTTAAGCACTAAAATTAGTCATCCTTGATAATATCTGTAGGAATAGTCACCCATCATATGTCCACAGATACTACACAAGTATATTTGAAATAATGTTCTGTTTGGCCCAGTGTAAGCAAGATAGCCAGCTTCCTGACTCAACAGCACATGCAATGCAAGACAAAAATTAGGATTTTAGGATAATACTGATATGATTTTTTAAAAAATGTTGTCTAATGTACATCATGAAACAAATCAGCTCCTAAATCCTCTAAAATGTGTATTTTCTTACACAATATTAAACACTGCTAAACCAAGCAATGACTTCAATAGGTGGATTGGGGGAAAAAAATCTAAACTCAACTTTCCTGAGTTAACATGAAGGGACAAAATCAGATTAAATATTAGTTAGTCCAAAACCAAAACATCTACAATCTTTTTTCCCACCTTAAAAAGAATGTGAAAATTGCAATTTACTTGTTGCATTTTTTATTCAGCATGTAAAATAAAAACAGATTAGTCATTTCATATTCTTCCCATGTCCAAGTAATTCCTGCAATATCTTGGTTGTGAAAAGGAGGAAAATAATCTAATTTAAATGTTTCATTGCTATTTAAAATAGTAAGAAAAAGTGTATTAATGTAGAAGCACTATATGATTGCCTGTTCTAGTCATTACCTCTAGAGCACCTGGCATTGGCCACTGTTGGAAGACAGGATACTGGACTAGATGGACCTTTGGTCTGACCCACTATGGCTGTTCTTAAGTTCTTATGGAGTATACATGCATTTTACAAAAATTTAAATCCCAGATTCTGTCCTCACAGAGATGCCTGAAGCTCCTATTGATTCAATTTGTGAGAATACACCATCTCCTCAAGAAACGAAGAAAGGGGTAAACCCAGTGCAGTAGCAGCTAAGAATACTTACCATTTGGAAGGAAGTGAAATACAGCAAGCAACAAGCACATTCAAAATGGCTTGAGGACTTCAGCTGCTTTCTCTATATTCAGAGGTATAAAGGGAGCTGTACCTGAAAGGTATGTGGGTAATGTTTCCATAAAAAAGAGAGACCCCACTGTATGGAGTTTCAGCTGTAAGCAGAGATTCTCAAACAAAAATGGTCCTAGTGAAGGAGTTAAATCCCCAGTTTGAAAGCTAAGGGTCAGAGTGCAGAAGTTCAAAGTTATATCCTACAGTATTTAAAACAGTTGTGTCTTTATGTTTTCCTTTGATATGATGTGTTTAGAATAATAACTGAAGGGTTTTTTTGCCATCAGTCCCTTCCTCTGGGAAAGTACCATTTTACTAATCCACTATTTATTAAAGAGGATACCACATAAATCTGCTGAAAGGGAGATTTTCCAATCCTGGACATTGTATATTGCTTTAAAAACATTTCATTTATGCTTTCAGAGTTCTTAGTAGCCTTCTTTCAGGATATTACATTCTGTTCTTGAATGTTTATTGGTAGTGGTCTAATTGCAGATTCTGCTATGCATTGTGGTCAAAGGGTTAGAGTAATGACCTGTGAGTCATGTGACATGGGTTCTTTTCCTGGCTCTGCTATTAACATATTGTGTGTCCTTGAGCAAGTCACTTACAGGTGAATATCCAAAGGCCTCCTCTGGGATCTCTGCTAAGAATTTGGCCACTAAAACACCATGGAGAATGTTCAAAGGAAAATGAAGATGGTGCTTGCTTTTTGAAACTCTGCTATGAGTAGTAGATTGAAGCTCTGTGAGTAATCAATCAATGGAATTTTTAAAACTTCCCTTTATTCTGTCCAGATACAGCTGTTCTCCCTATTTCTAAATATAATTGCATTCTTCCTCCTCAAGGGGATTCAGGAAGGTCCTCTGAGGCTCATAGACTCTGCTAGCAAAGTAAGAGTGCCCTTCCTGCTCTGAGACCTAGACTACCGCCTCCTTTCCTGAGTTGTCCCAACATGGACAGGAGCTATACTACTGCCTCTTTCTTATGCAGCCCCTTCCTCCTCTCACTCTCACTTTCTTCCAGAATCCTGGCATGTGAGCCCCAATCTTCTCCACTCCTTGCTTCTCTTCACACCTACTCTAATCTAACCTTTCCTCCCCCTTCTCTATATTAATTCAATACACCTTCAGTAAAACCTCACTTTTTTTTCTACCCATGTGTCTGTCTCTCTCTTAAATGTTTGTGGTGTATGTGGTCCAATCCTACTCTGTGCATTGACTGTTTTAGAGTCCACAGACTTCAGAACAATAAGTGATGGGCTGCTCCTTGGCATTTTAACCTGTCCCTCCTGTGAGGCATGACTAACATTTGAGCATCTGGAGCAGTCCATCAGTACATTTCAAAAAATACAATTTGACATCCATCCTATCGACCAGTGGTTTTCAACATTTGTTTCATTGGCGGAACCCTAAAAATTTTTGAATGGAGGTGTGGATCCCTTTGGAAATCTTAGACATAGCCTGTGGAACCCCGGGGATCCATGGACCACAGGTTGAAAACCACTGCCCATGCTTCAATGCTATCCCCTGGAATGCTCCAGCCACTAGGTTTTCAGATAACTAGGGTGTGACTAAACAATAGCTATGAAGAGTTCTCTGGGAACCCCATTCCCATCTGAGATGATAGACATTTCACTGCCTGCCTATTTGCACTTGAAAATATTGGCCTTAGCCACTCTGCCTCAGTTTATAAAGTGTGAGGATGGGGAGTGAGGGGGGGAGAGAGCAATGCTTTCCCATCTTTATAAAGTCCTTTGAGATCTATAGACAAAATGAATGATATATAGGTAGTGAGTATTAGTACTATTCATCATTTCATAAAGAAAACTCTATAATGACTACCGATTGCATCTTTTTTAAATAATATGGGAGTGGGGGGAAGAAAAGAGAACCATGTGAATAGCTAACTGTTATTTTCAGAAGTAGTAACACTAATCTTGACAGCCAAATCCACAGTTACTGGCTAAATCGCATTACAAGGAAATGTATTGCTTATTGTCTGCACTGACAGACAAGGAGACAAAAATAAAATGACATGGGAAAGGGTAGCTGTTCAAAAGACAAGTCAGCCATTTTGCTGTTACACAAGTAACTAAAATAGTGCTGATGAAGGACATTCCCTGAAATACTTTATCAGGCAAAATTTCTGCTGAAGTTAACAAGAGGTTTACCAAATGTAAGGGCTGCATGTTTAGGCCCACAGTGAAGGAAAAATATTTTTTTCCCCATAGGGCAATAAAAATAGCCACCCATCTTGTTTAATTTGATCTTATGTTGGTTTTTAGCTCCTTTCTTCTAGGTACTAAAACCATAAAAAAAGGCAGTGCCAGGATGGTTTTCTACAGAAGTACCCCTCTTCACTTATCTCGAATCATGCAGTCAAAAATGTTGGCTTTGCAGTTCAGCAAACAACAGCAAGTTTCAAAAATTAATCCATCAACATACATTCTACAGCTTGAGTGTTCTATGATATGTATGAATATTTGAACATGATTAAGATAATTAAAAGTTAAGGAATTTAATGTCACAAAAAAACTTTCAAATGGCTTTGATTCCCTTTACAGAAAATTAAAGTGGTACAGTAGAATACAGGTTGAGTATTAGAAAATAATGCCAACATTCTGTGTGTGTGCACGTCCGCAAGCACGCACACACCCAGTACTGCAAATCACACAATGCATCAGTTTTTCCTCATGGGCTGCATATTAAAAACATCATAAAAGAATGGATTAAAATGCTAAATCCATTACAGTAATTTCAAAGATTGGTTTTGTTTCAAAATTTTCATTCACAGCTAACCTCATCATTTTGCACTTTGCTACTCCTCATACCCCATAATTTCCACATACTGTCTCAATTTCTCTGCAAAGATTTAATTGCAGAGTGCTATGGTGAGATCTCATTTTACTAAGGCTTTCTCACTTTTTACTGAAGGTACTGCAGTACATCTACTAGCCAGAGTATACCAGGAGATATTACTACAAGTTATTCAAATGAAACTTAGAGTATTCAAATGAACAAAATAAATGTGGTGAGGAAGACTTGTTGCTTTATTCCATTTACTCAGAAAATTCAGGTATTTGCAGTGGGTTTTGAAGGACCTCAGTGAGGACACCCTGCATGTCTTCATTCCTCTTACATGGAAGAGGGAGTTCTCCTGTGAACCACGGGGTTGGGAAGTACATACAGATACTGGAAAAGATGGGAGCAGTGAATGGGCAGGCTGGCATTGGATTCAATTGGTACCAAACCAATGGACAAGCACACAATCTACCCAGAGATCACCCGATAAAGCCTTGAGGAGTTTTACCTGTTCTTTGGTGCTTCCTTGGTTGTGAGGAACTCCTAATTTAAAGGGTCATCCTCGGAGCAGCCATGGCAAACAGGATTTCCTGCTAGAATTTTCTTGCTCCTTTGGGCTCCCTCCCAGGAGCTTTACTTGCAGAAAGGGCAATCTGGTGACAAGCCACTAGTGCCAAGGCTCTAAAATAGCTAATATGAGAGAAGAGACTGAGCTTTGGAGTTTAGATCTGCATCTGAGCTGAGCTTTCCCGCAAAGTTTAGGGGTGTTAAGATCTGGAGGTATGTAAAATGAATGTCCAATATAATTCATTATCAATATACTGTAGTGCCCTTCCAAGGGGAGTAGTGGGGGCAAAAGACATATCTGGCTTCAAGACTGAGCTTGATAAGTTTATGGAGGGGATGGTATGATGGGATAGCCACATTTTGGCAATTAATTGATCTTTGATTATTAGCAGGTAAATATGCCCAGTGGTCTGTGATGGGATGTTAGATGGAGTGAGATCTGAGTTACTACAGAGAATTCTTTCCTGAGTGCTGGCTGGTGAATCTTGCCCACATGTTCAGGGTTTAACTGATCACAATATTTGGAGTCGGGAAGGAATTTTCCTCCAGGGAAGATTGGCAGAGGCCCTGGAGGTTTTTCACCTTCCTCTACAGCATGGGGCACGGGTCACTTGCTGGAGGATTCTCTGAACCTTGAGGTCTTCAAACCACAATTTGAGGACTTCAATAACTCAGACATAGGTTAGGGGTTTGTTACAGGGGTGGGTGAGATTCTGTGGCCTGCGTTGTGCAGGAGGTCAGACTAGATGATCATAATGGTCCCTTCTGACCTTAAAGTCTATGAGTTTATGAGTCTATTCCTGAAGCACTTATATATGTCCCGTTTCAGTGACTTTGAATAGTAAATCAATGCACAGACTAGAACAATGGTATTCTGACCTCTCTGATCTAGAGACCAAAGAACAGATCACCTTCTGAGACAGGGATCAACTACATAAACTTGAAGAAATCTGGGTTCCATTTTTAAGAAATGTTTGACTAGGGAAGAACACCCAAGGGCCCAAGGGCTGGTTCAGACCTCCTTGATTTCTCCCCCCATATGTTGCCCCCTGCTTTTGTACTTCCCCTCACCACTTTGTCTACACAATCCCCCTATTAGTTTTAAAATACTGATTTAATATTAAGGTTGTTAAAATGTTTTTTGTAGGTATATGTCAACACTATGCTGTACGTTACAGGTGGTAATTATAAGTTTATTTATATATTTGCATTGTAATGGTGGTATTGAAAAGTAAAATATCAATAAAAACTGTAATCTAAAAAAAAGTGTGCAAAGACTGAAAGATTGGGATTTCAGTAGAAGTATCACAACCCCAATGAAAAGCGTCAGACATGATTTCTACTCGTTTCAATTAGCCAACCTGGACTTCAGAATACAGCAATGGGTGTATTGGTTTTCCAAATGAAAATAATAGGGATCAGCAGAAACCAAGGCAAATCAGTTGATGGATTCTAGTGGAGTTCAATAGACTTTCTATAATGGAAAATAGCACCATAATTTACTTTATTGTTGTTCTATAGTTCAATCATACTTATTACGATCTATCATTTATATTGTGGTTGCACCCATGCTATGCTCTCATGGTACAAACATACAGGAAGACACGATCCCTGAACCAAACAGCATGCATTTTTCTACAGAGTTGGAGACTCCAGCCAGCATGGTATCTTGGAAACTCCCATTAGTTCAAAAAGCTTTAAAAACAGATTTATAGACTTCCCATGTTGTTTTTACACCTGAAAGTCATAATCTAATCAGAAAAATGGCTGCTAGGACATCTGTCTATGAGAAGACTTAGATGAAGGATTAAGGTGCACAATCTAAATCTCCCCTTGATTAAAAACTGTGAACTAGACATAGCCAAAACCAAAGATGGGTTGATTTTGCAAACCACTGCAGTCAAGTTTGGGTTTTGTAAAGCCAGAAACAAGTGTGGCTCTGATACAGATCCTATTTTACCTAAACTCCAAAAGTGCTGTAGGAGTCCTGAGACTGGATGCATGGTCTGGATTTGCCTCATTTCTAATATTTGCATCAAACCTTAATTTCCTCTTTTAAAAAGTTGATGGGGGGAAATAAACTTAATATTTAAGAGTATCTTCCCCCTGCTATTTTTTTTCTCTTTTTTTAAACTTTGCTTTTGGCTTTCAAGCACCTATCAATTCCTCATTGAACTGTGTACAGCAGGAGGACATAGTTATGGTTGCTGTGGGAACATTATCTCAGAATGTCTTGACTCTTGTATGATTAATATCTCATCACCCTCTGTAGTTCATTGCATATGGAATCATGTATTCAAAGCATAGTTTTATCTGAAGTTTACATAGTACCTTTTTCTGTATCAGGGTGTTATAGTGTCATGCTCCCATGTTTATCAGTAGGGAATACTGCTTATGAAATATTTAAGGCTCTATATCCGGACTTCCTTTCTGTGTATTTTTAGTGTTTACATGACAAGAATAAAAGGGATAGGAGGTGCATTCTTTTTCTTTAACAAACTTCAGACTAGAAAGGTTAGACCTGTCTCCAGTACAGTTTTGTTTCCTTTTGAAAGTGTCTTAGTTGACATGCATCTTCCTGCTTTTATTAATGACTGCAGTAATTTGATCCTCACATTATAAGAACTGTCAGTGGATATATCCTTTTGCTGGCAACAAAAGATATTCAGTGCAAACACAGGATATACATTAATATCACACTATGTGCTAAATTCAGCTCCCACTTGTACACAACCCTATTGACGTCAATGGAGTTACACCAGAGCAGGAAAGAACAGAAGAGGAAAATATGTGGACAGAGACCTTGTCTTCTTGTAAGTCTACAAAGAACTATGGAAATCTCAGGTGCTGTAAATATATTAAATAGTAATTACGATTTGGCCACTGATTTAAGTGAGAGTTGTACATGCATAATTAAAGGCAAAATTTAATCCTACTTGCATTACAGTGAGCACCACTAAAATATTCACAAATTTATTGGCAAATAAATTAATTTTACTATAATATTTATTAAGTATTAAATAAAGGAATCAGAGTAATCTTATCTATTTGCAAAAGTAAAACTGCAAAGATTTTAATACAAATCATTTTGTGTGTACACATCGGTGGAGGTTTTCATGTTTGCTCCTAATTAAAATAGTGACACATAGTAACTAAGTGCCCAGTTTTCACAGACACTGAAAAACTCTTCAAGAGTTACCATAAATTCTCACTAGTTTTTGTCATAACTACATTTTGAAGAAAGGGATCACAGATATTTCAAAATTTAGCAGTAAATGTCAAAAGATAACTAACTTACCAAACTAAAGTGGGAGCTCACTCTGTGTGAGGTTGGCACAATAAAATGGGGCCCTTTTCAATATTTTATGTGATACTATATTACCATAACACTAGCCCTTTCGTGCAAATTTTATTCAATGATTAATGTGCTGTGTGTAATAAAAAGTGTAAATAAAAATAATGAGTCTGTGTTATAAATCACTGGTAGCGATTTTTTACTTGGTTTTATTGCAGGAATATAATATTGTACTGGAATTTTCCAGCTGATTTATTTACATTCCTTTGGGTCCTGTTTAATTTCAGCAGTGTAATGTTTTAGACTCATTCCTTATTTCCTACATCAGTTAATACTATTGAGACAATACTTAAGTGCTTAAAATTGTACAAAGTGTTAAAGGTACATAACTCATAATTTGTGAAGGTAGTATATCATCACTAATTTCCCATTAATATGAGAAATTAATCATATCTTTAATTTACTAAAAATACATTTCAACACAGAGATTAATTGTTGGCACACTTGTCCATGGATGCATTGGCTTATAAAAGTAATCAGTTCAGAAGCACGGCAGATAATTGAAATTTTAACTCTTGAGCTTCCTTACTTCTAGGCAGTAATATGGTATGTTCTGAATATCACTTGTGTCACAATTATGTGGAACTGATTACTATAGTTATTTGATTATCTATGTAGGTGGCAATTATTAGAGCGTAGAAGAAAACCTTTGGGGAGATAATGGAAATAAAATCTTTTCATGCGTGATCACTCATAAATCACATCTAAAACATTTACAATACTAAAATGTTGATTTACTTTCAAGTGAGCTGATTTCTCCTTTCACTGCACATGTGTAATTCCCATTTGGTATCAGTGATGGTTATGCTTGTATTTCAAGGGGAAAATAAATCCCAAATTATGCAGATTTGTGAACTGAACATTACAGGCTTGTTTCTCTCTACCAAAGTGATCATCTAGACCTTCCTTTGGTCAATTCTACTAATATTTGCTCAAGTCATTATTTTGGGCCATTTTGTCCTGTCCTTCAGTAAAATCTAACAGATAAGGCCCTGTTGCCCAAATTCTTCTATTGGTGTGAGGTTTACTTCCCTTCCCCTGAAAGCAGCAGCTGATCCAGCCCTCCAAATCCCTGGATCTTGAGGGATCTGTCAAAGAGGAGGGCTAACCTTGCTGACTACACAGCTGCTTGGCACAGAAATACAGATTGAGCCAGACTGTGAGAGCTTTTCACCTGAAGCAATATTTCACTCCCTGGAGGCCACTGAAAAGGTAATACAGGCTGGGGATATTTAATCTTTTCATAGCCCCAGTTCCTACTGGCTGCCAGAGAGGTATGTGTCTTCGCCACCTCCCATCCTGATCTTGTCCCATCCCATTCTGTGCAGGGGTTAGTGAGGAATGGCATCATGAGATACCTGACTCCTTGCAAGAGAGGAAGATTTGTATTTGGAGGGCGTAATCCAGACCCTCTAAAAAAGAGATAGAATCACCATATGATTATTTCCCTGAACCTCTACTGGAGCTTGATCCAACAGAATTTCTGCCACAAAATGAATGCCAGATTGTGCACTTTGGCAGTACTAACACAATATTAGAAATGCATCTAGGAATTTCTGCTTTTATGAAAAAAAATGACAGGCCTCAAACACTTTACTAAATTAACCCACGCACACAGCAGTTATTAGATGAGAATGGATTTAAGTCAGTATCCTAGCATTATTTTATTTGCCTTGTACTCTGTCCCAGAGATTTCTTTAGAACTGGGGCAAGAGAGAGAAAGGAAAATTCATCCCTCCTTGAACATTTCTGCATCTAGGATCTACATACCCCCAAAATATTTCTCTGTGTTTTATGTAATCATTTGCTAAATCAGAGAGAGAGGATTCATAAATACCTTCAGAATTTACCTAGCATCTGGGAAGCTAGTTAGTCCCTCCTCTTTTAGGTACAGAGCGGCCAAAATTAGTCGCAACACTCCTAACATGATCCATAAACAGTCAGCAGGAGGGGAATGAGATTCTGTGCAGTAGGATATTGGTAATTCTTTAAGCACATGAATACGACTCCTCATGAACAATGTGCATTTGGAGCTTTGCAGGTGTTTTCGGAAGGTGACATGGATGAACATCACAATTGCTGTAGGTGGCATAATCCCTATGCAAACCCATACCTGCAGGAATTAAATACTAACACTAGGTCATATTGTGTTATCAATTTTATGCAGATCACTCTGTCTTCTTCAACAGGGAGTTCTGTTTCTTATATCAACAGCATGATATGGCCTGTAGTTTTCTGCTCTGCAATGTCTGGCAGCCTTAAAGGGTGTGGCTAGGAGCTAGATTTACCAAAAGATTTAAGCACCTAATTGTCAATTTAGGCTCCTAAATCCTAGAATCAGGCACCACTGGGATTCACAACTCCCCTCCCCATTCCGCTGCCTCCAAACCCTGTAGGTGCCTAAACTTTCTTGGCAACTGAATTTTTGATGTAAAAGTTCCCTAGGTGCCTATGTTTTGAGCATCTGACCAAGTGCACTGCACGCCTAGGCCAGGCATCTAGGTGCCTAAGTCCCAGTGTGACACTCAAACAGGAGAAGATAGTGGCTCCTGTGCCTAACTCACATGCAAGCCCTGTCTGATAAGCGTACTAAGACCTTGCCTACCAGATTGACCCCTATAGGCCAGTGTGACGGGGCGCCAGCCCCACACTGGCCCAGAGAGCATTAAAACCAGCCTATGGAGACAGAGCAGCAGGCAGCCAAAGGAGTGGCTGCAGGGGAAACGCCAATTAGGGTGGCAGCTGCAGACAATTAGGGTGGTGGCTGAACCAGCCAATTAGAGCCCAGGAGGCGCTAGTGTGGTGAATGACCCTGTGACAGTGAGCTTACACAAAACAGCCAGAGGGGGAAGTGGGGCTGCTGGTGCTCCCCTTATAACTTTTAGCCTAGTGGTTAGACATTCACCTGGGATGTGGGAGACCCCCAGTTCACGTTCATCCTCCACCTGAGAGATCTGCCCCCTCTCACGAGAATGCTCTAATCACCAGGGTACAGAGTCATTCTCATGCTTGCTCTCTTTCTGGCCCAATAAGTCTTTCATTATTTATCCACAGTGAAACATCTGCAACAAAAGAGAGTGACGGAGCCCCACATCATCCTATTCTATATCCCTGTGGTTAGGGCCCTCACCTGAGAGGTGACCAATCTCAGTTCAAATCCCTTCTCCCCCTCAGGTGGAGCAGGGACTTGAACTGGGGGAGTGGGGTGTCTTCACCAACAACTTGGCTAAAAGTTATAAGGTAGGCCCCTCCTCGTCCAAATGGCACGGGGCCAGAGAGGGTTTGCAGCTGAGAATTCTAAGCAGAGGGAGGCACATCCCTGCCGCCCAGGCTTAGGTGCCTATCTCCAAGGGAGGGGCAGGGCTTAGCACATACTGCTCAGTTTGGCATTTCCCACTGGCTAGTTTAGGAGAGGAGCCATCTCGCATGCTGGCTTTTGTGAATCCCTTCTGAGACATCTCTCTCCCCCTGTTCATTGTATAGGGAGCCTAGACACCTGACTCAGGCTTCTTGAATCCCAGTAATTTTCTAGTTACCTAAAAGTTAGGCATGGTGATGCTAAGTGTCACCACACATAGATTCCTTTGTGAATCTAGACCTAGGTGCAGAGAGGTAGGCGGGAGCAGCCCTACGGACTTCACTGGCATTACTTGCTTTCAGGGTTAGGGTCTTAGTCAAGAAAGCAAAATATTACTTAATTGTCAAAGGTGTTTACAATGAGAAAGTGAGGATGACAAATTTTGATCAAATGTACACAAACAGCATGCAATGTCCCATCTTGATGACAATGTCTGTTCAATAATGATATATGTATTTTAATGGATGGAAAAAATAACAGAAGACAACAATATTTAAATGAAGAAGCCATTAAAATGAATATTATGGACTGGTGAAGATAAAACAGCTTCTACCACCATAAAGACATCTTTAACACTAATTTGTTCATTTTTCTCTGTTGCTGATTTAAAATATTCAAGTTAAACCCACAGTAAAGGCAGCATCCCTGTGTTTATATGTGCACATGTTTAAACATTGGTTACTGGTTGTAGTATCTTCTATGTAAATTTACAGCCAAAGGCAAAATGATCTCATCTTGAGGGAAATTAAACTGTCCATAAATATAAGAACTTCTGGAACTATGAGAAGGAGACAGTTCTCTGACAATCAGGTGGATTAATAGTGAAATAATAAATTAAACATAAACCACAAATCCCAGCCGTCTATGATCTAATGGTCACTAAGGGACATTACAGAATTTTAACATCTGGCGCAAAGGGGACAAATAGAAACCAGTGAATCCAAACTCATTCATTTATTTCGAGTCTGAATGTAAATGGCAAAATTATTACACTGGCCTTTCACCTCTGAAGACACTGGGCTTGCATCTGGCTAAGGCTGTATGGGATACAAGCACTAGTTTAAAACTTTAGTCAAAGCCACCCCAAAACAGTATAAAACATCACATAATACAAATTGTGTATGCAAAACGTTTTAAAGTCTATAATTAGACAAAAAATTTTGCTATCTTGCTTCTATGTTTCTTCCAGATCAGATGAAAGGACTAACTATTAATTTCTGGAAAAGATGTTCTGGAAAGCATTGTAGAACAGTTGGCACTCTTCAGTGTATTATCCGTATATCCCCTTTCAAATGAAAACTGCTATGCTTGAAAGCACAAAGATGCAATTTACAAAACTGATGCCACAGCATACACACATAATGACCTCCAAACCAATAAAAATGTAAATCCAAATTTAATGGGAGATTAAATACACTGGGAAATTAACATTAGACCAACAATTTGATCTTGCACACAATATCATTTATTTCACTCTTTTGCAGTATTTGGGAACAGAAGTGTGTCTATGAGCTTGCCTGATTATTTATGATTGTGCCAAACAATGCTGCAATATTTAGAGACAAATCTGTTTTGTTTTTAACTCCTATGTAAAAGGTTTAGTTATTTATACCTTAGTTTTAAACATTCAATACAGTCTTAAATTTGGCATGAAGTCAACTTGGGAACATTTTCTCTATAAAATCTGTTTCTTCTTCAATCAGAAATGTATCATAGATTCTTTTATTTAGCTCTTCTAATTTCTATATCCCAGTCCCAAAGACTTTGCCATACATTTACCAGTTTTGTGCATTGCATGTTACGCACAGTATCTGCAATTTTGATCCCTTGAATGGGTGATTTTAATTACTTCCCTGCCCCCCATATTAAATGGCATGACAAAAAGGGAGTCAGAATCTGCTCCCAAAGCCTGCAGTCTGTGGGATTCCTTTTGGCAGCCCCCTGATTTAATGGTAGCATCATTCCACTGGAGACATGTTACCAGGGGATCCTTTAGGACAGGGCTTCCTTCAGATGCCTGGGATAGCGGGGAGGAGAAGGAGTGAAGTTCCATGGAAATACAGCCCAAGTCTGTATTTTCATTTCCACTGCCTCTCCACTGGGCTGAAGAGGTTCGATGTGCATTCTCTGCTCCCCAGCCCTGCATAATTTTCTAATCCTTTACTCAAAAGAATTTGCACAGCTCATTACATAATGACTAAACATTGCACATATCAATATTATGAACTGTCATACATACAAGAAGTAAATGCTTTAGCAGAGTACGAGAAAACAAAATGAGTGGGAATAAAAACTTTCTAAGCAAACGAGTCTTTGAGACTGCCTGGTCTGGAAATTTTACATCACTACAGCTTGTGTTCAGAATACAGTGTGAAACTGACAAAATACTTCATTAAAGTATCTTAAATGCCCTTCTGGTGCAGTAGTGTGATAAGGTCAACAGAACCCAGCTAAGCCAGTCTCTCTATAGCAGGGTTCATCAGCAAACCCCAAGCCACCTAAAAGGTGAGCAGGAAATGTCATCTCTCCACTCAGAAGTGGGCAAGAATGCACTTCTACTTCATATGAATGTCATCTTATCACATGGAGGGAGTAACTCAACCTGAGGTGGTCAGAGGAAGAGTGGTCTTTTGGTTAAACCACGGGGCTGGTGTTCAAAAGATCTGGGTTCAATGTTTGACTTTGCTACAGATTTTCTGTGTGACCTTGGGCAAGTCATCCCATTTACAATATATAGTCAGCACTGGAATAGCATGATGTGGTCTGAGCAGTTTTCATGCCATATCACATAAATAGGGTAACCAGATGTCCCATTTTTAAAGGGACAGTCCTCTATTTAAGCCCTCCGGAAAGTGTCCCAAGTTTTTCTTAAGAACAGGCAAATTGTCCCATATTTTATGTCTCTCTCTCCCTCCCCCCATCAGTACCGGTGGGTCCTGCTGCAGGCCAGATCCCTGCTCGCCAGCCGCCCTCCCACCAGCAGTGAGTGGGGGGGGGGGTCTAGTGGCTGACGATGGGAGTGGGTGTGCAAGTCTGGTGGTGGGGTGAAGAAACAGAGGATGGGGCTGGCAGCTCCTGCTGATGGTCTGTTAGCGCAGCCCCCCTCTTGGCCAGCAGGGCCCTGCCCCTTGTCCCATTTCCAGCCAGCACTGATGCATGCTGTAAGCTGTGCTGGCTGGTGCATGCAGACAGGCGCCAGGCAACAGCTGGTTATGTGTCACCTCTGCTGCCCACCCATCAGTCCTTTAAGTGCTATCCCTCTCCCTGTCCTCTCCCTGATTTGCCTTTTTGCCCTCTCTAACCCCACTGCTACTCCATATCCCGCCCCCTCCACCCTCGGCAGGGTGCATCCTGCTCCCAGCACTGTGTACAGACCAGCTCCTGGTCGGAGCGTTCAGCTCACCAACAGCCTGGCTGGCAGGTTTCTTTCTTCCCCCACTGCTTCTGGCTGGGCTGGTGCACCAGGAAAGCCCAAGATGTTCCAGCCTGGGGTGCTGGCCAGGAGAAGCCAAGCCCTGCATATGCCAAAGCCCCTCACAGCACTGGCCCAGGGAAGCCTCTCCGCCCCTCAGCTAAGCTCTAGAGTGGCTGGGGGTGCGGAAGAAGCCATTTCCAGCTGTTCACACCCTGAACCTGCAGGCTCCACAGCAGCCCTCGGGCAGGGCCTCAGCATCATCTTCACCCCACCCCACCCGCCTCTCTGGGTCCTGGCAGGGAGCACAGGGCTGGGGCACCCTTCTCTTCTGAGCCACCTTTCTGGCCTGCAGTCAGGTTCCATGGGCCCTGCTGCACAACGCATGCTTAGGGCTTAACCCCTTCATGCCTGCACTGTAGCCGGGGGCACAGGAGGTGGCTGGGTTATGCCCTTGGCCAGCAGCAGTCTGGAGATGTTAGCTGCCTTTCGACACTGTATGGGCAGGAAGGGACAAGCTACTTCCAGGCATGGGGGGCAGGGGGAGAGAAGAAGAGATGAGCTCTGTGAAGACACAGGCCACATCATCCCTTCCCTGTGCCCTCTCTGCAGTTCCCATCCCTTCCCTCCTGCACAGTGTCAACAGGATGCTGCTGGCCACATTCTGGTGTGAACCCTGGCAGAAATCTGGGAAGGGGGGGAATGTGACCCGGCCTGCCCATCCCCTCCACGTGTTGCCTTGGGAAGATGTGGTGCCAGGTACCAGGAGAGGCAAATCTGTCCCAGGGGCCCAGCCAGGCATGGAGAGCAGAGAGCGCTGGGCAGGGAGGGTCAGGTCGGTTGCTCACTCCCCCTGTGTGAGAGAGGTGTACGGGAGTGTGTGTGTGTGACCTCTCCCCATGTGTGTGCGTGGGGGGAATAGGAGCGTGTGTGTTACCACTCCCTGTGTGAACCATAAATCCTTAAAGATAAGAAGGTAAATAAAAAGAATCCAACTACACAGTATTTCTTTTTAATGGGCGCTCGGTCAACTTGATGTTAATTTGAATGTTTGTACTGCATAGTTCTGATTGTTATTAAACTCACCTGAATACGAGTAATTTTACCAGGTGTCCCGTATTCAACATAGAGAAATATGGTCACCCTACACGTAAACAACTTAGGCACTTCCAACAGGATGCTTTTGCATTATGCTACGTTAGTACACAAATGTCTAACTGGCATAGCATCGTATATAATACTACAAGAGATCTGAAAATAAGATTTGGACAGCATAATAATCTAATTGGAAGGCAGAGTTAAAATGTTCCCTGGCTAAACACTTGATCAGTTAAGAACACACAGTTAGATGACTATCACAGGAGTTAAGTTTCCATAGGAGGAAAATATGCTGACCTGAATTATCTGTTTCTGCAACGGGAAGAATTCTGGACTGACAGTTTAAAACTGATCCTCTCACAGGATTTAAAGAAGAGCTAGACCTTACCTTCTGGATTTTTATAAGGATTTCTTGCGATACTAAATTACTGTACTAATGGAAGTATTTGTACATAAGTTAAATAAACTCATGAGGCAACATCTGGAATCTATTTAATAACATTTTTAGAAGCACTGGCCAGAGGGATGACTATTTATCTCTCATGGATTAAACTTCTCTTTGTATTACTCTTTTTTTCTATTGGACCCCTGTATTATCACTTTGGGAGAACAACATCCACAAATGTATTTAAGAAGATATAAACTACAAAAAGTTGTAAAATTTTCCTTCATCTAGGCATTTGTGTGTTACATAAGCCTCTGTATTGTCATACACTAAATTTCAAATCTATTTGTAAACACAGAAGACTAGATCCTCTCCTACAGCACACACTGCAGATCATGGGAACTGAGGATTGTGTGCAAAGCTGATATAAAGCTAATTTTTGCATTACCCGGTTCTTAAGACCACTGTGTGCCAATCTGGTCTCTTGGCATAAGTTAGAGCAGCCTGAAAAGCTGCTCTAAGTTACATCTGCTGCCAATGAACTCAATGCACCAAAACAGCAAACATGATAGGTAGCATGTAGCAAAGATCCAGCCTCTTTTTCTTAACTCTGGTCATGCCCGCTACACTGGCATTATCAGGCAGAAGACTAATGTTGGCACCATTTTGCTGGCTCCTCACCACCAGAAGAACCCCTATACTTTAGTGGCTCTCTCATGGACAGTTACTTTGTTTCTGCAGCCAAATTTCATTGGCACCATGGAACAAATCAGCCACACGTGTCACCTGAGAATTTGGTCCAAAATATATCAGCTGAAAATACACAGATGTTTCATATAGTTGCTAAAAGTATCTGTTGAGCTACTTATACTTTGATCTGTGCTTCCACTTACTGCTGACTTCAATTTTAATATAGAGTATATTTCCAAGCTGAGATAAAGTCATATAGATTCTGAAAAAGCCACCATCCTGGATTTTAGGGGCAAATAATAAGCTAGTGGCCATTGAGAGTAACAGAGAAACAAGTACAAAACAACCCAGCTACTCTTATGTGCACTGCACAAAACTAGACAAGCTATCCTTATGTGTACTGAACAAGAAGGGTCCGTCCTATGTCTGAAATTGGTATCATACTTTGGTTCCGTGAATCCTTCAGTGGTTTCTTTTCTTCCTATAATTTGTATAGATTTTAGAGGTCACTGAAACTCAAAGAATTCAGTTCAAAATTGAACACAAGTTTTATAGCACTTCATCAGTAAGAAGGAAGCAGTAATTTGAGCTTACTGTGTCTGGAAAAAAAAAGGGAGATTAATTTAAAATATTGTGCCTGTAGGACAGGCTGATAACAATCTTGGGGAGAGAGCATTTAGGAGCAGATCTGTGACCCAGATGTCCATAGCTATCTACGTGCTTCAAGAATTAATAGTTGTTACCATAGGTAAAAGTTCTACAATTCATTCACCTCCATGTCATAGTATTCTATAAGGGTAAAAGTTAAGAAGGCCCACTGCTGCTGTCTCTGTCAGCTGCTTAATTCTTCTTAGGAAGTGATATCATCTGAGCTGTCAAGTGGTCTAAAGATTGTGCTCCTAAACTTTGTAGTGTGACTATTGGGGGAACTTTATGAGTTCCAGGATTTGTCTGCATATATCAAGGAATGTCTCAGACTGAATTTATCTGCTGCTCATAAATGCATTTTTATTTGTTGGATCACTAATAGTCCCCCTATGTTTACTCCTTGGAGGAATACACTGCTAGGATTTTTGGCAATGGAAAATCTGTCTGCAGTGAACAGAAACAAAGTTTTGAACTTTTATGAGGTATCATGACCCTTCCAGGGTTCCTGGCCTGAAAGAACAAGAGAAATGTAGTGACTAGAGCAATCAGTCTGGTAGCTGTAACTGAATACATTTTAAGACACTGACTTTTTTTGTAATTTAAACACACAAAAATATCATGTACCTAGTCTTTAAGATGTTGCAAAGTGACCATGGAATAATTGTGTAAAGGCAGGGTTTTGGGGGTGAAAGAGAAGGAAAGTGGGAGAAACAGAATATGGTTCCATGGCTGATGACTAAAGATTACTGGTGTCTTAAAAGCCCTTATATATGTGTGTGCAGCCTAAAAAAATCTAAAAATGTGTGTAGCTTTTTTGACTGTTTTTTGATTGAATGTCGGACCGTACTACATTTTGATTGACTAACGGAATTAAACGGCAAACCACCAATGGACCATTACGCATCAACAGAATTACAGTCGTAAATTTTACTATATCCACTCCGTATCTACTTAGACATTTGTTTGTCTAGACATTTGTTTGTCTAAGACCTCGAAAAAGCTTACTTTTGAGAGACTGGCAAACAGGCTGACAGGCCAAAACTACAGCATGCTAATTAGGCAATAAGAAAATGGAAAACAAGCAGCTGCGAATGAATGGAAGGGAAAGGAGAAGCAAGAATGAAGTGAAATGAAAAAAGAAAGAGAAGGAAGAAGAAGAAGAGAAAAGAACAGAGAAAATGAAGATGAAACAAGAGTGTCAACAACAAGAATCGTTTGACAACAAATTGAACAACAAACAAACGATGGGAAAGCGTCTCTACAATCAAAGGACAAAGAAACACACAAAGATCGACAACTGACATGGAACAAGACATAGGAAGTTTCTTTGCTTCTTGTCTCGAAAGTTCTCTCCATCCGGCGTTTTGCGCTAAGAATCCATCCGGGCATCATGCACCATGCAAGAAAAAACTACAATGCATCTTGCGCCTAAAGAAGTAACACAAGTACCGACGCCACCATCCCCACATCACCCACCAACACACACCCGAACCCCCACCAGCCCAACCACATCACCAACTTGGCAGCCCATCAGGAACGGGACCCCCGTGTGGACAAGGGGGCAGGGGAGGGGCACGGAACCAAGCGTTCACTGTTGTTGTCGGGAGTTTGCCAGTTGTGCCACTGTTAAAACTGGTTGCCACAGAATTTTGGAAAGAAACTAAAAGTTTAAAGAAAAAGAGAAAAGTTCAGCTGCCCATCAAAAATCATGCTAATCAAGGGGGCTGATGAGAGAGAGAAGAAGAGAGAGAGAGAGAGATGAGAGGAGAGGTTTTTGGTTTTTCCACGCATCATCTTCGTCGCTGTTCCTGTTGATCTCTCCATTATGATGAGTTCCCCTTACCCAAAAAAAAAAAACCAAAAAAATGAAATGAATTGGTCATTGCCATCATTCCGGAGGATTAACAAAAGAACTAAACACATTCAAAGTGAAAAACAGAAGGCGTGAAGTGAACGGCGCGGCGCGATGGATGGCAGACAGGCAACAACAACAACTTACGCGCAGTGGGACAGTGCGCGCAGCGCCGCGAACCGCACCACATGGATGATGCCTGGTGGATGCCTGGAGGCTGGCTTTTTTATCTGCTTTAACTGTTGAGCTCAGGCATCATCATTGAACAGCCACAGCTAGACCAGACTCCGACGATGATGATGAGAGATGAGAGAGATTTGATGTTTGAATTGCCCAAAAGCAATTTCAATTTCAAGACAGACACAGAAGATGATGATGTGGGGATGAAAAAAAAAAAAAATAATGTGAGTGTGTTGTGTAAATAATAGATAAATTTTTTTTTTTTTTTACATGAAACTTTTTTTTTTTTTTTGTGTTTTTTGTTTTTAGCGCCTTATAATACGGTGCGCCTTATGTATGGGTTAAGTACAGAAATAGACTCCGTAATTGAGATTGCGCCTTATAATCCGGTGCGCCTTATGGTGCGGAAAATACGGTATTTTTATAATTCTGACTATGCGGTTACTTTCATGCTATTAGTGGAATCTACAAACTGGGGGTAAAATTTTCAAACATACCTGTGTGATTTAGGAGCCTAAATTCCATTTTCAAAAGTGACCTAGGCACTTAATCTCACTGAAAGTCAATCAGACTTAGGTTCCCAAATGTTTTAGTCACCTTTGAAAATGGGATGTTGGCTGCTAAGTCACCTGGGTGTTTTTGAAAATGTTACTTTTGGTTGTTTACATAGTGCTTTTTCAGCCATAGATCTCAGAACATTTATAAAAGTAAGTAAGCTCTATTGTCCCCATTTTATACAAGAGGAAAACTAATGTTCTGAAAAGTTAATGATATAATTTTCAAAGTTAACAATCTAAGGCTAAGAACTTCGCTATATGGGTACTTAAAGAGATGGCTTGATTTTCAGAGTTTTTGCACACATGCAGCTCCCTTTCCTAGGAAAATCAGAGCACTTATGTAGCTGTCTAAATATGTCTTTGGGTCCAAAATTTTCAGACAGGGTCATGGACTTTGGATTATTCAACCTTACGGTGCCCAACCTAAGACATCTTGGATCTGATTTTTCAAAGGTGTTGAGCACCAGCATCTCCCATTTAATTCAGGTGGAGAAGGTGGCTGAGCATCTTCTCAGTTTACATGGTAAAGACACCTTATCTTACATCTGTACTATATTCTCTGATGTGCCCACTCTGGGGATCAGATTTCCCCTTTAATTGGAACCCTGAGGCAGTTGTGGCTGGCGAATTCCTAGCAATGAGGTTAGTTGGAACTGCTGAGGCACAAGGCCCCTAACCTGACATGGATCCCAGGAGATCTGTGTGGTTTGGATACTGGTCCTGCACCCTGTTCGAGGGGTGAGACAAACCCTGTCCTCTGAGCAGAACAAGATGGAGGAACCTCTCATGAACCCCCTCCCATGGATTTTATCACCTGAGGGGGTGATACTGTAATGAGAGTACTCCCGTGATAGAGGGTTTGGAGGATCAGTCCCTTCCCCAAACAAAATTAAGCAGGACAGCATAGAGTACTTTCAGGGTATGCAGCAGTACTTATGAGCATTACAATGATTTAGAAGGTCCATTTCTATAGTATCACTATCCACAGCTGTCATTTCAGTACAGACACCAGTTCTTCTTATTCAGAATAATTACCACCTCTCTATACCACTAGGTTTTTCTGAAATTAACAACAATGTTTAAATATGAAAAGATCCAACCAAAGGCTATAAGATATGTTTAATTGATAAATATGTATCTGTGGGGAACCAAGGTGCTATTAAGTGAGTAAACGGTATAAATAACTTCAAAATGCAAATATGATTGCCAAACAGCATGTGGGCATGTAATTGGTTTTCTCAAATGAAAAAAAAAATCTTATGGTATCTTTTTGCTCAAAGAGCCATCATACTAATTGTAAAAATACAGTTGCAAGTCTATTCAAGGCTTTGCACACTCATTTGGTCTTATATAAAATGTTTATAAAGGATAAAATATTAGTGAATCATTTATTTCTTTAAAGTGATGAAGGACCTTTTGTAAGAATAGGCCTGATTCTCTTCTCACTTACACCAGTTTAACTCCATTACCAGTTTAACTCTGTTTACCACAGTGAACATTAACAAAATTGACCACTCCTGCAATTTTATTGTGATCTCATGCTCGTTGCTGTTTTTTTAAAGCTTTCCATGATCTCATGATTGATGGCATCAAACTGAAAAAGTTCTCATTTTTAAAACTTCTATCTCCATTATTTTCAATAGGATTGAGGGCTAACAGCCCTGTACTAAACTAAACATAATTCCACTAGTCTTTGAATATGGAACTGCAGTTCCCACTAGTAAAGATGACCAACAACTTCCATTTTCTTTATTGAGACTAACGCTAGGTTGTCCTTAAGGAAACATGAATGCCAGCCTAGAGTTAGGGGTCTGGACAGGAAAGTGTGAGGCGGAATAATAAGGAAACCGAGGGGCACAGGAATGCAGGTTGCAGGAAAGAGACTGACATGGCTTACAAGTGTATGTGGAATACATCAAGGGAGAAAGAGAGTTTTGCAGGAAAATGTGGTGAGCAGATAGGAGTTTAAAGATGGGCAGGAGAAGCCTGGGGGGGGGGGGGGCGGGGTTAGGCAGAATACAAGGTCCTAAAAAGGGAAAATGAAGGATAAATCAGCTCATGATTTTTGAATGCTTGGGGTCTGCATATACTGCATAAACTCTTTTCTCCCTAGGGTTTCCTGCCCTATCATCTGGCCTTCTACCGGGCTCTTTCCCATGTACTATGCCTCCTCCTGTGTCCCAGACCCATAAAAGCTTTAACAGAGGCAGTCAGAGTTCCTGCCCCTTTCCCAGTCTACTCCCACTCAGTAGAAATATCCACAACTTGCTTCTTCACAAGTTCACATAGAAGAAAAGCCCATCACTGGTTTTATCTCTCCCATATCAAGAAAAGTGAGGATGGATACTAATATCCCAGCCTACTTACCCAGCAGACTTTGCTATGAAGCCTATAGTCCACATGACATGCTCAGAGAATAATTCCTCCCAGAGTTCCACTGTTCTGAGTGGAAGCTAGAAACAGACCATGCTGGATCTGGGACCTGTCATTAAAAGTCTGGCAAACCCAGTTACAACCCCCAATGCAAAGCCTTCCTGCACCACTTAAAATCCAAATTATTTGTTTCATGTGCTGCATGCTGGGTAACAACATGAGAAGACTCCATTCTTATTAAAATAACTGGCTCTTTCAGGACTGCACCAGCTGTAGCTTAACATTCCAAATAATCAGTATACAGTATACAGAAGTGTTGCCAATTCTTATATATAAAAGCAAGTTATTACCCTTCATGATTGTGGAGAAAAGTTTGAAAATGTCACCCAAGTACACCATACTGAGGCAGAAACCGGAAGGTAAATTAAAAAACAAAATAAAACCCAAATATTTTTTTTAAAAAAAGTTTCATTTTTAAACCAGTTTCCCTTTTTAAACCATAATTTTTGAGTATTTGGGGTTGGCAATCCTGCTGACTTTCTGTTGCCTCTGCCAAGCTCTTCCCTTCTGCAGCTATGCTCCTCTCTCCTGGTTCAAATGCAGGTTGCTACATTCAGGGCCAAATTCTCATTCTGTTCTCTTTAGTGGGACCAATGTTTGTCCATTAGGTCCTAATTGTTCACATGGGCTTGTGTTGGTGAATTTCACCACAACAGATAGAGTTGTCAAAGGAAAGAATCTAGAGTTTCTGAGTCCCACTCCTGTGCCCTAACTACAAGACCATTGTGCCTGTCAACAGCCACTTTATTAACAAATGTTACTTACAATTTTTTCCTAGTAAATTAAATGAACCATGAAAAAATATGGGACCAAAATAACCAAAAAAGAGATCTTATCTTCTAGTAGTTAAAACTAATGGATAGTACTCCAGTACTTTGTACAAGCAACTGTTTTTCTATCCATGGGAAGTGAAGTGCCACTGATAAACTAATCAATATCAATATTAAATTAACCAGATTATGGGGTGAGGCCATTTCATGACCTTCACATAATATTTAATCCTCAAGATTATGGCTTTAAGTAGCTGTTTTAGAGCAACGGCTGAAGGTTTAAATCGCTTTCATTTTAGGAATGGGATAAACTGAATTATTTTTTCTCTGAAGTATGTAATGACATCTATTTCATGAAAAAACAAACCACAGATATGTGCCAAAGATATTTTTCCATATGAGCAATAATTTAACCTAAAAACAAATTAAAAATCTTTAAGGCATTTTTTTAACAATGGGAGCAAAACTATAAAAAGTATATTTCTCACTTCTTTTTACTGGAATAGTTTATATTTTTAACTATTCATTTTGTAATATATCTTCAAGAATATAAAGTATTCAGTACTGCACTACAGGACTTTGGACATATGCCTACTACTTACGTTTCTGATTTTAGTTTAGCCTAGATATCATAAGACTTTAGTCCAGAGAGTACAGCTTCTATGAAGTTTTAATGAAGAAAAAATAAAAAAAAAATAAAAAACCCAAACTATTTTAGGTCTGTCTGGCTTGAAAAACTATTTCCATTGCTCTCCAAAAATTATAATAGATGGAAGATCATACCCGTTTGGCGGTATAATAAAAAAAATATATTTCTACTTCCTTTTCATGTGTTATGTATATTTATAAATGTAGGTCAGGTTACTTAGGTGTTAGCACAATATTTATCCTGGAGAAACGGTTTCCTCTAGGAAAAGATAGATACAGAATTGTTTTAGCACTTGAAAATATGAGATGCTTGCTGTAAGAATATAGTATGTTTCCCTCCACCGGCAGGTGAAAAAAAAGGGGTGGAGGGAGCGCATGGCAAAGCCAAAAGTGATATATCTTCCTACTCCCAAAGTTGTGGAATAGGGGAACGCAAGATTCCAAATATGCTCCTCCCCATATCGCCCCCAGAAGTCTGTGAAAGCGCCCCTCCACAAAACAACCATCTGGTCAGTGCTCTATGGGTCAAAAAAGGGACATGCTGGGTTGGCTGTCCTCTGTATCTTTACAAAACTCAGTGGAGGACACAGCACAGCATCATGCTGAACATATCAAGTTTATCTTTTAGTTTATCCCATTCCACAAATTCGAGGGAAGAGGTTCAGGTGGCTGCACATGAATAGGGTTGTCTCAGCTTCAGGCACTACCCCCTCTTGCTAGACGACTGTATCAGTTGCAAGTGGCTTCCTGTTACAATACACGGTTATTAAGTGAGGTCTGCAGAGCCAATTGCTTTTTTTAATTCTTCTCCCTCCCTTTTTGATTTTAGTTCTCTGAACATATGGTGCTCAAGCAAATGGCTGACTATAACACAACACCAACAAAAGCTTGCATGCATTCCAAGGTAGAAGATCCTAAATATATCTGAAAGAACTACTCCCTTAGGTCTTGGTTCAAAGCCCACTGAAGTCAATGAAAGTCTTCCCATCAACTTTAATGGACTTTGAATCATGTCCATTGAAGGTAGGAATTCTTAATATCCAGATTAAATAACGACAACGTTTCACTCCTAGCACATATTTTGTACTAAAATTTAGGGCAAAGTAATTAACTTGATATTTAAAAAAATATTTCTTATTGATATAGGATTATCTGGTAAAATACTAATTGTATCTATACCTAAAATTAGATGAAAAAGCCTTCTAAAGTAATCCAATGGATTTCCCTGAAAGCACAGTTTAGGTCTCTACTACATATTTTCTAAAGGCTTATCAGTTTTGGAGGGACTTAAAACAATTCTCAAATATGGTAAACTGAACTACAAAAACTTTGCATTCTAGCATAATAGAGCCTAAGTAATTGAATTCATTCTTCTCAGGAGAGTTAATCATTTTTAAATAGGTATGTAACTTGGAGCTAGATTTAGGAACATATTGTTAGTGCCTTGTTCCAGCTGAAAGATATGGAGCTATCTACTGGGGAAAGTTGACTGTCAATCTGAGCAGAGCATCTTGGGAAATTTTTACCAAGGCAAGATCTGAATAGTGAGATCAGAGCTGCAGACAAAGAGAAATTTCAGCAGAGTTACTGCTGTCAAGATCCCACATGAATAGGATCTCCCCTTACTTCATGAGTGCAAACACTAAGGAGAGAGGGAGGAATTACATATCACAGTAAGCAGGGTGTAACTCAAAGTAATGAGATTGAATTACAAAAGGAAGGTTTTAGGAAAATATCAGGGAAACATCCCGACAGTGAGATATTTTAAACTGTGGTATAGTCTCACAAGGAAAGTGGTAAAAACTTTTTTTACTATAGGGAACAATACTGAACTGCCAATAGGGAGATTTGATTACCTAATAAGAGTTTTTATATTTCTAGATTTTATAATGCTATGTAATTGTAGCTTTAAAAGTGATGCAGAAATACCGCAGCTACAGGAAATAGCACTTGAGAGCAATATCTGAAACTGGACATTCAAGGACATTATAAAACATGCAAGACAAGACAAACTGCCCTTGTCATTACATTTTCAAAATCATAGTACAACATCACAAGAAAAGCTTCTGTGATTCTTGTAGTATATTCCAGAATGGAACTTTGATCATGCAAGGACATATTATAGAAAAATCTATATACAGATTTATATGAGACACAGTACAATGATTTCCAACCCCTTCCATTCCAATGCCCAGAAGGTTGTATCCTCTGAGTTAGTATAAGATTATTTTCCTTATTCATCCTGCTGATGTAATTGTAAAACTACTGGGAATGAGAGGACTCTCTGTTTGCCTATTCAGCATGTTAAAATAGATTAATCTGCTAGCAACACTTAATGGAAACTAAATCACATACAATATAACACCATAATTGTGAAACATCAAAATAATTACTCAATTAAACACTTATGCATCCAGCTTCTGGAGACAACACCAATAAGAGATTTTTTTTGTCCTTTAATTTCTTCATAAACATTTATGATGGAATTTGGTGTTTATGGACCTGAGGAACTATGAACAATGCCTAGAGAGAGGGATATTATGTTCAGACTCTCTGCAAACTTCCCCACACAAATATGTCATTGAATCTGAACCCTGACCTACTTTTCTTGTTCTTGGCCTAACTGTAGCAGCAAATGACAATGTTTTTATGGTATGTATTATATTTTATCTATATTCACTTTTTATGAAATATGATTATATCCTGCTGTGACATCTTTTTAATACACTTATATTTGAATTTTTCACAACAAAGGCAGATACATATATAATAGTGTTTCTTCTATGGTTTAAATGTATCTTTGTATATAAATCAGAGTGCAGATAGTATGCAATCTCGCCAACAGTTAGCTGTTTGAAACTCCATATAGTTAGTGGTGGGAAACCTAGTTTCTGCATCTGTAAAATTACTCACATCCTGATTTTTTGTACACAGAGTCTTATCAAATACATGTAAATGACAAATCTTCCTTTGACTGTTAATCAAATATTAAAATGATACTATTTTGGCTCAGGATTAAACAGTGTGGGATATTTGGACAACTAGGAGCACAATGAAACTCTCAGTTAAAGAAACATTGCAGTGGAACATAAAATAATGTCCAATCATATAATCCAATGTAAAATTTAATGGCATTAATACTAATTGTATTAAACATCCCACATATAAAAATTAAATATGAAATAATGAAGTCATACTGTCACCTCATGAGGTAAGAAAGAATGATCAGAACTATAGCCAAAGACATAGGAAGCTGCAAACAGGAAAATATCCCAACAAACAACATTTTAGGTAATGTCTGCATTTTGGTTTAATATCTAGGGCCACCAACCACCCCACCAACCCCCTGAAAAAAGGACAATTTTCGTTAAAAGAATAGTGGGAATCAGCCATTGCTGATGGCTCTAACTACAACCTCTCGTCTTTGCAACGTCATCAGGCTGTATGTTTTCTGCTGGACTTGCTAAAGTGGCAACAGCCTTAGATTACTCAGTTGCTCAATTCATCTAAAAAGAGATTTTGGAACTTTATGAAGTGTTTTAAAATTCTACGTAATTTCTTTGTTTGACTTGTGCATTCTGATTAGGCAAATAGCTCAAGAGTCATCTAAAGTCATGTCCTTCACTAAAAAAAAAGTTTTTTTTTTCTATGAGATAAGTAATGTGCGTTAGCTATAACAGTGTAAAAAAAAGAGGAGAAAAGGCACTTCAATTTTACCATGAGGTAAACTAGGTGTAGTCCATTATGGGTGAGAGCTGACCCTAGTGCTGACCTTACCTAAATACCAAATAGTAAATAATACAAGAGCCTTGTCTGAACTTGGGATTTTACAGTGAGATAACTATCCCCTGTTTGTTATCTTGTTGGTAAAAAACAAGCAAACCAAAAACCCTTGTGTCAGTGAAGAGCAAGTCTAAAAGTCAGAAGTTAAAATATGACTGCAATTTTCTTTTAAGAGACGATAATGCGAATAAAATTTGGAGGTTAGATTTAGTGCACTTTAGTGCACTTGCCTTTTATCTTTGGAGATCAGAGCCCAAATTGGAGCTAACTTGCATAGTGAGTTTTGTTTGGTCATTTCCAGTTGTCCTTATCATGACAACAACATGTAGCATAATGTAGGAGGGATGATAACCTGAACAGCAGAGGCCAAGCAGGGCTGTTACAAGTCAAGAAAACTGCACAAGCAATGTTGTGTATGGAAATATACACAGCACCTTCTTGTGCCATGTAGATCTAGCTATTGCCTCTTGCTTTCGGGAATACTAAATAAACTAAACAAACCAAATCACTGATCCTGTAATTTACAGCCTGCAGGTGGGAAGACAGCTGTGCTCACCTAGAGGTTCACTGAAATCAATGACGTTCCACACAGGTGCAGCTGTCCATGTGCACATTGTAAATTGTGGCCTATGCTACTGACTAAATCTGAACACAGAAAAATAAAAATAAAATGGCTTCTTCAACTTTCCCAGAATTTTCTGAAAACAGATGGATAGTTTGCAGATTAACAAGGAGGTTAACTTCAATTCAGCTTCCCCTTCCACATATGCTCAGGAGAATGACTACAGGAGTGGCTTTGTGGGAACGGGTATGAAAATATTATCACTTGCAAAATAGAAACTTAAACTCATGGTCAGACAATCAGATTGAAGCTAAGCTGAGTAGGTTTTCTGTTTACTCTTTTGTCCTTAGCTTATTTTGACTTTTTGTTACAAATATTTCTTAAGGAAAAGACCTTATTGACTGCAATTGTTTCATTTGCTTAATCATTCTACCAGCTTACATAAATATTCTAGCAAAGAGGTTTTCAAACTATGGTCCATTGACCACTTGCTAATCTCTCACAGAGAGCTGCTTAGTTGCATGGTGCTACCTCTCCTTCTGTTTTTCAACTGCTAAATCACGTTAAGAGAAAGTATATTAAATATTTTCCCACTTCTACTTTTTCAAGTAACTTGAAGTATGTAATTGCTGTTGTGGCCAGAGGGATGTTATGTGATCAGGTAGGTAGAGAGAAAGCAGTGTACAAGATCATAAATGAGAAAGAAAGTGGTCCTCAAGACAATTTCTCTATTAAGACGTGATCTATATTTTGGCAAAATATGGCCAGCCCAGATCCTGTATCTATATGCAGTCATTTGGCCCTCTTCTTAAAAAGTTTTGGTCCCAGTCCTCAGACCCAATTGATCACTTCTTTATTATTCTATACAGTTTTGTTTTGCAAAACTAAAATTGATTTATGGTATTATAAACTAACACTCATTATTAAAAAGTCAATATTAATCAACACTTACTACACAGTGTTATCTTACATACCGCAGTATTTTCCTACTGAACCACTGACAAGTTCTGTGGTATCTCAAATGCCATTGGTGGTATACGCTGATTTTTTTGAATGTTGATTAACTTATAGGGATTCCTACTCTTCACTGGGGTGCAATATAGCAACTTTTCAGCAGCACAGTGCTTGCACCATGCAAAATTTTGAGCACAGGAAGTGAAGAATAACTGGCCATTTGAAATGGCAGGTAGAATTTAGGTTGGCAGAATGTAATTATTCAAATTGGAATTGAACTTGGACACTTGTGGTAAAATCTGTAGTTTATGAAAAATTCCATAACTTCTTTATTGACCATGCATGTTCAGAAATCTTAGGACTTGTCTAGATGGTGTGTTAGTCCCCATTAGAGGGATGTAAATTCTAATGTGCACCAGCATGTCATGAACTAAGTGGCCCATGTGGATGCTGCTGGCATGCATTAAAAATTCCCTAGTGGACATTAATAGATTCCAAAGCCAAAAGGGACCATTGTGATCATCTGACCACCTATACAGCAGAGGCCATAGAACTTCCCCCAAATAATTCCTAGAGCACATGAAAAACTTTCAATCTTGATTTAAAAAATGCCTGTGATGAAGAATCCACAACAATCCTAGATAAATTGTTCCAATAGTTAATTACTCTCATGGTTAAAAATGTATGCCTTATTTCCAATGTGAATTTGTCTAGCCCCAACTTCCAGCCATTGGATCATGTTATACTTTTCTCTGCTGGACTGAAGAACCATTATTAAATATTTGTTCACCATGTAGGTACTTACAGACTGTAATCAAGTCACCCCTTGACTTTCTCTTTGCTAAACTAAATAGATTGAACTCCTTGAGTCTGTCACTAAAGCATGTGTTCTAATACTTTAATCATTTTTGCGGCTCTTCTGTGAACAAAATCCAATTTACCTAGTTTCAAATCGTACTATATTAATGAGTACTAATGAACTTTTAGTGCACAACAGCAGGTACCAGTTTCTACAACATGCTGGCATGCATTTGAATTTACTCCCCAGCTGGTATGAACTAAGGTATCATATAGACAAGCCCACAGTTTTACATTTAATCTGAAAGACAACATTACACTGGCATTTGACACCATGCTGGGGCATTAAGTTAATACTGACTTACAGGAAACAGCACAATCAACTGAGCCAGCAATATCACTTTCTTCAGGACTTAGATGTCTTTCTTTCTTGCATTTCAGCATGTATTCAGCTGGACTCCACTTAATTTGTGCGATCTGATGAGATCTCAGCATAAAGTGGTATGGCTGCAGGTATATTGTGCTAAATAACAGGGTTACACTTGATCCAATTTTTCTACTTGTTGGTACTTGATCCAACAGATTACACAGGTAAAAATAATAATTAAATAATGCTGGCTCTTTTTTATTGGAAAAATAACTCTATTGGAATTTTGGTTGGGGTAGATTTTCAATGTAGCTTTCCTAGGATATTTGACTGTCTCATTATGCAACAATTAAGATTCTTGCAGCAACATATAGCAACTTTATTGGCACTCCTTTATAGCCGTTTAACTCCAAATTAGTACTTGTGCAGACTGGTCTATCATTGTAGTGGATGTTATATATTTACCATGTTCATTTCATATTTAAAGTTTACATGCAGGAGGACTGATTCAGGAGCCTGTCCTGGCTCCATAATGCAGTAGCACATAGGGGCTGTAAAGGCACTGACTTGCAGGAAGTCGAGTCCCTCAGTGTAGGGCCACTATACATAATTCTACAGTGGCTCCTGCAGACTCCAAAGATTGGGCAAACACGTAAAACTGATGTGATCCCATATAGGGAACAGTTGAACCCGCTACAAACAGCATGCAAGACTGGATGTCTTTCTGGAAGATATTCTTTAGTCAAACACAAGATACTGGACTCAGTTGAGTGTAACAATGTAATTCTATGGCCTGTAATATACAAGAGGTCAGACTACATGGTCTGATCCTCCCTTCTGGCCTTAAAACTTGATTCTATGAATGTGTTTTACACCCAACCATTTTTTGCTGTCAGCAAAACTCATTCTTGTACAAAGTACATTATCTATGCTACTTTTTGAACATTATAGGTGTCTTGTGAGCTTAATGGGCCAATTCAAAGTCAAGGAGAAGGAAGATTTCTAGAGCTTGTGATGCTGACAGACTAGATGCCACCTCATGCCAAGGCCTTGGGCCTCACTGAACTTTGACAAATGCACATGTGGAAACCAGTCTGGCTCACCTGTGGGTTAGTATAGTTAAAACAGATATTAGTGTTATAACAATAAGTTTAGTCTTTAGACTTTATGAAATGCTGGTAGGATGCTGCATGTACTAATCCTACTTCTAATAGCTGTGTCACATGCGATAAAGGTCATACTTCAGTGTTTGCTTTTTAACTGTAAAATGTTTGTTCTGAAACTCTAACTCACCAAACAGGAAAAAAGAAAACTTCACCAAATGAAAAATGCTGGATTCCTACAGAAAGTGTTACCTCCTGCCTGTCAGGAAGGACTATTGAATCCAAATGGGACACTGTGGAGCAAACACTTTGTCAGTTGCTCCCCGCACCAATGAAGAGGTTACCTGCAGAAGCATAGGCACCAACTTTCCCTGGCGCCGGTGGGTGCTCGTGCCTCTCTACCCCCAGCCTCACCCTTTTCTCGCCCCTGCCCCACCCTGATTCTAACCCCTTCCCCAAAGTCCCTGCTCCAACTCCACCCCCTCCCTCCCCTTATTTGGACCCCTTCCCCAAATCTCCGCCCTGGCCCCGCCTCTTCCCTGAGCGCACTGCATTCCCCCTCCTCCCTGCTCCCACCCAGCTGTTTCGCGGTACAAGTTCTGGGAGCTAGGGGGAAAAAGTGGGCACACGGCATGCTCAGAGGAGGAGGCAGAGGTGAGCTGGATGTGGGGGGGACTCCCAGAGCACCCACAGAGTTGGCGCCTATGTGCAGAAGCGATCATCCCATCAGCTTAGACTCTAGGGAGGTGGTGATAAGAATCCCTGACCAGAAGGAATTGGGGTCTCTTTATGCTGTCTGGATTCTGAGGGGCAAATATTCCTAGACATAAGCAAGAAATCCCCATGCTACTTGACATGGGTCAACCCTAAAGGACATATAAAACTGCTTATATTACTTTTTTAAATCTAAGCCTGTAACTCAACTGTGTGTGTATATATTTCCTGCTTTAACCTTGTAAATAACACATTTCTTTTCCCTTTTAAAAATATGTAGTTTATTGCAAGATTGACTACAGGTGTTGGTTTTGGTTTGAGATCTGAGTAAAATTGACGTGGGGTAAGTGACTGGGAGTAATCTGAATACTGTTGTGATTTTTGGTGTAAAGTAACCATCTATCACATAGTCTAGCTTGCCTGGGTGGCAAGATAGACTGGAATGCCCAAGGGGACTGTCTGACTCCTTGGTAAGACTGTTATAGTGATTTAGGAGTTCACACTTCTTACTTGGTTGGTGAAATCTAATTATAGAAAATACAAGTTTGAGATTTCTGCCCTGCTTTTTGACAGTCTGCCCTGAAGTTGGCACTCTCAGTTGTGAGCCACTCCAGCCAGTGTAACAGAGCTCATTTAATGTTTTCTGCAGAAGTGACATTTCCTAGCGTATTCAGAGGCTTGACAGTTCCAGCTGCAAAAACAAACTTCTCAAAGTTCCCAACCAGCATGATTTCACATTTCTGAGAAATGAAACCCTACTTCTTTTATTTATGATATCATTGTTTTATGACAGTTAATCTGCATTTATTATAACAAACCCACTTTGTGCCATCACAAACAACCATCAGCATTATTTATTCCAGATGTTTTATTCTATTGTGGTAATAATGAAACATTCATTGTTTTGATACCCTGAGCAACCTGTAAGAAATTTTAAAAAACACATCTTTTCTGAAGCATTTATTCCTGTAAGAACACAAGAATGGCCATACTCGGTCAGACAAGTGGTGCATCTAGCCCAGTATCCTGTCTCTGACAGTGGCCAGTGCTAGATGCTTCCGTGGGAATAAACAGAACATAACATTTCAACACCTGAATATGGGACAGTTCCTCAGATTTGTCACCTAAAAAGAAAGGCTTAGGTGTGGGATCTCCCCCATATCCTCCACAGTGAAGACCAATGGAAATAATCCATTTAGCTTCCGCACAACGGCCTTGTCTTCCTTGAGTGCTCCTTTAGTACTTAAATCATCCAGTGGCCCTACTGGCTGTTTGGCAGCTTGCTGGTGAATTTAAAAATTATTTCTTGCTGTTAGTTTGTGTCCTTAGCCAGCTATCCTTCAAATTCTTTTGTGGCCTGCCTCATTATACTTTTACACTTGACTTGCTAGAGATTATGCTCCTTTCTATTTTCCTCACTATGATGTGACTTAAAATTTTGAAATGATACCTTTTTGCCTATACTTGTCTCTTTTAATCTGCTGTTTAGCAATGGTGGCATTTTTCTGGTCCTCTTACTGTGTTTTTTATTTGGGGTAAACATTTAACTTGAGCCTCTATTACAGTGTTTTAAAATTGTCTCCATGCGGTTTGCAGGTATTTCACTTTTGTGACTGTTCCTTTTAATTTCTATTAAACTAGCTTCCTCATTTTTATGTAGTTCCCCCTTTTGAAGTAAAATGCTATTGTGGTGGGTTTATTTGGCATTCCCCCCTCCCAAAAATGTTAAATGTAATTACATTATGGTTGCTATTACCAAGTGGTTCAGCTATATTCCCCTCTTGGACCAGATCCACTGTGCTCCACTTAGGATTTAATCAAGGATTGCCTTGTGAGACGCATGACAAGCTGTTCCAAGAAGCAGTCATGTATGGTGTCTAGATATTTTCTTTCTGCATTCCTTCTTGAGGTGACATGTACCCAGTCAATATGAGGGTAGTTGAAATCCCCCATTTTGATTGCATTTTCTGGCTTTGTAGCCTCTCTAATCTCCCGGAGCATTTCACAATCACTGTCACCATCCTAGTCAGGTAGTCAGTGGTATATGCCTTCTGCTATACTCTTATTATTCAAGCATCAAATGTCTATCCATTGAGATTACATGGCACTGTTTAATTCATTTCAGAATTCATTAAACTTTATGCTTTCTTTCACACATAGTGCTACTTCCCCAACAGCACAACTTACTCTGTCATTCCAACAGGTTCTTCTACGCAATGGATAATAAGGTGCACACCCAAAATACTTTTTGCTAGTTTTAAGTGAGCAGCAAATGTGCAAAAATACTTTTATGTTCACATTTAATTGATGCCATACTGCTGACAGGTGCTGTTCTGCAGATATATACGGAATTACAGATGCAATGACTTGTCAGATGCTATAGTCTTGACATTTTTACATGAATATTAACAATTCCTCAGTATTCAGACAATACTTTTAGCATTTTAACTACAGAACTTACAACTGATTAAAGATTGTCAGTTCAAATCTGTCCAGCAACCCTAATGACCAGAACTGCTAACATCTGATAGCTGTCAGTAGTCTGAGTCCAGCTCCTAACAGACAGGTGGACACATCACAAAAACCAATACTACTATTAAAACTACCCTTATTATTTGAGGGTATGGCTATGAATAAAATGCTGTCTGCCATTCCACCAATATAGCAAATTTTCCAATATAACCACCTCACTATGCAGAAAAGTGGCTTTAGGACTTTTTGAAAAAGACAGTCAACTGATTCTTTGGGCTCTTCCAAACTCAGCTCATCCATGTTGTTAGAAATAGGACTCATGAGGCCACCATCATCCTCCTGTGCAGGAATAGCACAGCTGTGCGGCTTGTGCCAACATTGAAACAAAATTATCAAGAGATAATGTTGCAAGCAAGCTGGGGTTCCAGAGGCCACTAGACCATCAGCCCCTGGGGACTGTGTGCACATTCTGGTAAATTTTAGATTCTTTTTCTCTCTAATTTTCTTCAATTATTTATCTTTGGAATCTAGGATCACCAGTAATGTTAATACAATTAGCATACAGCATGTGCTAAAACAGCTGAGCCATCCTTCCCATATTTTCCACCAAACTTATACAGACTTAAGATATCAGTCAGGCAAGTATAATACAATTCTGTTGTACAATCTATGTTAAAAGAATCTTGACGATGCCTGGTTAAGCACTCAGAAATCAGGGAACAACAAAGTGAAGCTTGGAGTGTGGCTACCCTGTGATGTAACGGTTCCATTTCGGTAATGGTGCTGAAATGAAGGACTTCAGACTCCAGTGGTCTCTTTCCATCACCCACCAATTCATTTCTTAAAAAAACCTTCAGTTCTAATCAGCAAAAAGAGAAAATAGGTTTTCTGCCTGAACATGTAACTGAGGTTGAAAACTGAACATTAAGGACCTCATTCCAATTTTCTGCACTAAAGTACTTAAACTCCAGATTTGCTGTGGATCATCCAGCTAGCCCCTTGCTCTTCTAGTATTCCCCTGATCTTGTAGGGGTGTTTTAGGAAATATGTTGAAACTTGTGCATTTTAACTATCATAAATATGGTCATGAGGAAAACAACCAATTTCCCTTTTATAGGATTATGGCCAAGTCCTACAAACTACTGGATGTAGTGCGTAAACTATGAATAACCTCACTGAAATCAAAGAGACTAGTTTCAATAATAGGAAACTGTGCATGCATAATGTTTATAAGACTGAATGTTTATGGTCAAGTTCTTTGCTGTGCCCAGTGGAAAGGGACTTCCGGCAAACTAGATACAGCTCCCTGACTCTGTGCACCATCCCTGGGGGCTGGTCTACTTTGCACCAGTGAACACAGCCACTTGTGGACAAGCAAAACACAACCCTCTCCTTGGCCTCTCCCCTTCCCCATCCCTGAACTAGGAGCTATGGTGAGGGAGATGTGGGAGCCGACCAATGACAGCTGAATGGTCCCTTACCATCGGAATCCCTAGCCTTGTTAGGTTTGTTTGCCAAAGAGTTAAAAATATCGGATTCAGCTTTAGCACATCACATTGTACTGTAGTTTTTTCTATTGAATATATTTTCAATAACTATTTGTTGGCTTAGTCAGATCACTATCACCATGCTGGCCTCAGGCAGCAACAGCTCCTGTAGTGCTCCTTCTCAGGAGTTCAGAATGTAAGTGAGGTCACCTCCAATGTCTACCAACACTGAGTACTCTGCTCCCCTTTTTAAGCTCCACCTCCAGTGTATGCAGGTGCAGTGATGGGACTTTCTGGGTCCAGAGTAGGTCTTTAACCTCTTTCTTTCCAGTGGGGAGGTTTGTACACCACATCACAGTTCCACAGAGCCAGCCACACCACAATCATCAAACAAAAATAGAGATATTGGTATTGATTTTGTGAAAAATGTGTATATCTCCCACATTCTTCACAGCTACTCTATCATAGGTATCACTGTGTAATATACTCACACTATACATTCTAGAATTCAGTAGTTCTAGGATGCTGATACATGATTATCTTTCATCCTCTCTTGAATAATATAAATGGACACACCAAAACTGACACACTTTAAGGTGGTGCTACTGCTTCCCTCTTACTAGCTTCTTAATTCTCCTTTATGGCACTTGCCACCTTAGCATTTTTCCTTCAGCCTGAAATGTAGGTTGTGAGGCCACTGTGCCACACACTTTTGTTTGTATTACACTACACATTTTACTGTTATACATGTAATAGAATCATGCTTTTATGACATTATTAGCCTAGCTCCCTCCAACAGTGCAAAGCAGTCTAGTAGTTAAGGTGATTTCCATCATCTGACCATCTAGCTCAGGAGTAGGCAACCTATGGCACATGTGCCGAAGGCGGCACGTGAGCTGATTTTCAGTGGCACTCACACTGCCTGAGTCCTGGCCACCAGTCCGGGGGGGCTCTGCATTTTAATTTAATTTTAAATGAAGCTTCTTAAACATTTAAAAACCTTATTTACTTTACATACAACAATAGTTTAGTTATATAGTATAGACTTATAGAAAGAGACCTTCTAAAAACGTTAAAATGTATTACTGGCACACAAAACCTTAAATTAAAGTGAATAAATGAAGACTCGGCATATCACTTCTGAAAGGTCGCCGACCCCTGATCTAGTCCATCAAGGGTGCTGGAACTAGGGATTTGGGGGTATGGCAGCAGCCCCCCACCCCTCCTCGAAGTGGTTTCCATCATATATGGGGTTTACAGTTTTGTTCAATGGCTCTAAGCACCCGCACTATACAAATTGTTCCAATGCCACTGTGGTCCACTGCCTTTTATTTTCATGCTCTTAGTTACATTATGTTTCACTAATTTGTTCATTTGTCAAGTAAAATGCAAAAATTCTACACTAGAAAAGTTTACGCTTCTGGTCAGATAACTGGCCATCACTCTACATGGCACTCGACTTTATATATTTTTTTATTACAAGGCAGTTCAACAGGGAAGTATGCAAAGATCTGTGACAATATTTTAAACAGCTATTTGGACCAGCTGCCTCTTTTGGGCTCTAAAAACAGATTTAATATTCCAGTTTAAGTATAATTTTACACTTATTTTTCACAACAGATGGACTCCATACACTACATATGTGTATCAAAACACTCATCCCGCTCTCTGACAGGCTAACAGGAGTCTTTCATATTGGTACATAAACAGCATTGTGTGATTTTTTTCACTCATTGAAACCTAAGAACTTTTGCAGTTAATTACTATCAACTATTAAAAAAACCAAACAAACAAAAAGTAATTTAGGACTGGATGATCATTTGAATTCTACCTAGATTGTGTAGCACACAATAATCTAACATAAATCGTACAAGGCTACAGGTTGTTCTACACACAATAAGATTCTTGAATAAAAGCACTGGTCTCCCTTCCCATAAAACTAAAACACAGTGAAAGGTTTTCAGCAGGAGGATTCTGGAAGTCCTTTAATTTCAAATGTGTAAACCGAGCTATTTAAATACATATCCAGTATGAAATAAAATGTATACTGCAACTTTATATTACATATAAACTGCATTAAAAGTAGGAATGCATTAATTGAGTGCATTAAAGGTTATCTACATTAATTTGAACAACTCTCTGAAATCCAAACTCACATTCTGAGCAAACATGTTTTACAAATTAGGCAGAATGTCTTGTCATCTGTGAAGCATGAAGAGTCAATTTCAAAGCCCCAGGACAACAATTGCAAGTGACACACAGCTGCTTGAATGGCCTGGATCTAAGCTGAAACATTTTCTCATTCCAAGTTTTCATATTCACAAACTTGTTTGACTTTAAAATCAAAATTCTGGGACTGAAGAAAAACTTTCTTGGAGTATTTAAAAGTGCCCTAAAAGATATGAATATGTCCAGGAATCCCAAAGAGCTTTACAAATATTTATTAATTAAGCCTCATACTCCTTTTAATCTTATCTCTGCTTTTGCTGGCTTTTGAGTGGCTTGGGCCCAAGTCAAAATATAAGCTGTATTGGACCTTTATGACAATGATATTAGTGCAACTATAAAAGAATGAAACAAATCAGTATGCATGTGTACATAACAAAGAAGAAGTATACAATCTATATCATTATTAGAGACTGTTTGATAAAGCACACACAAAGAGGAACAGGGTAAACATTGGGTTTGCACTCTGCACTCTAGCATTTCCTGAATTTACAGTACTCAATCATGCAATCTCAGCAACAATTTTAAATGGCTTATCCATGGAGCTATAATTAACACAGTTAGCTACTTTTGGGTATGTTTTAATAATTAATAAGTTCAATGACTCAGAGACGTACATCACAGATAAGAGTACCATATTTTAAATCTTCATTTTTATTAAAAAACATAATATCTATTTTAATACTACACAATCTGCAAGTTCCCTCCATCTAATTAGGAGCACATGTGGGATCATTCAGATGGCCCTGTCTCCCCCACAGAGAAGAGAGTTGGACCTTTGGGTTCAATGCTACTCTAGGGGTGTAATAAACCTCTGAGGTGACTGTCTATGGCTATCCAACATTGTGACCAAAATCAGGATTAAAGTCTCTGTGGGAGTCAAGTCAGGGAAACCCAAGGTCACACAGGCTACACAGCTTAAGCTGGGTAAAAGCAATTTTTGATGAATAGGGCCATATGTAACAACACAGTATCACTTGTAGCAGCTGTAATGTTACACTACTGTATGAACTATTCCTAGCCTCCCTGGTTTATACTTCCACAAAGGCCTGCTAATCCTAAAAGTGATATAAAACGAGTTGCATAAAACCTTAGACTCTGGCTCTCAGTTGTAATAGTGAGATTTGACCTAGCTGATTCCTAACAGAACAACTTCCTATCCCACTGTTATACCAGTGAAAACGGAGCTATTAACGGCTGTTTTTAGTATGAAGGCAAAGTCAGCTGATGCAACAACATGTAACCAATTTGAGAGACTTTGCCAGATAGTCTCTCAGCCCAGGGTAAACTGATGACAAAGCATGATGCAGAGAGCCTTTGAGAAAAAAAATACAGACAAAACACAATATGGAACATTTCAAAACACTGTACAATGCTTTTGGGTTAGGGGGCACTGAATAACCCTCATTGCATTCCAAGACTAATCTGTCAAATTTAACCCAGTTGTGGGGTTTTTATATATATGTATCTATTTTCCAGATTTGTTAGTAATGACAAAATAAAAATCCTGTAAAGCACAGAACCTGTACACAACAATAAACACAAATCACCTACATAATACATAGAATCATCTGAGATTTCTCTGAAGGCAATATGATATAGGGAGCTGATCAGAGAACGAGTAGCCAGGAACCCTTGAGTTCTAATCTTGTTTCTGCCACTGACTTCCTGTGTGACCTTGGCCAAGTCTTTCACACTCTTTGTCTATCTTCAATTGTAAAACAAGTCTGATAGTGATGTTCTGACCATTAACTAATATTATTTAAATATTGCATGTTGAAGTGCTACATCAGCATTAAATGATGTGATTTATGGTTGCTGGGTTGGTAAGAGTTGGGGAATACAAAGGAAATAATAGGCATGTGGGAATGTCACCTCAGAAATTTTGTTCCTTGGAACAAATTCTACACATCTTGTTGCCTCACCACATTCCAGCTTGCCCAGTGCTGACTCTTCCAGCTAATAAGGGAATGATAAAGATGAGTTAGAAAGGGACAGCTGTTCTGTTCTCAACATACAAAAAGATGACATGTGTGTGAGAGAGCACTGTGTGTGAGAGAGTGCACATATGTGAGTGAGTGAGAGAGAGTGAAGGAGACAGAGATGGAGACTTCTAGGAATTAATGCAATCAATAGTGGATTTTGTTCCCGTGGAAGCAGGTACAATATAGATTGTCTCTAGATCAAACTGCAGAAAAAAGTAAATCTTAATATAGCCTAAAAATCTACATCATAAAAATGAAGTATACAAGCTGTAGCATAACTGGCAATTCAAACATACATATCAAAAGCTTGAGCTTGTATAATTAGGTTAAACTCTAAGCCTAATATTTTAGCAACTTTTTTTTAAAAAACCTTACAATCTGGGTGGGATGCAAACCTTGTCAAAGGTTTGCTTTGGCACCTGATTCATCATACTTCTCTAACAGTTCACATCAAAAGAGTTTCTGAAAAATAGCAGACACTTCTGGGAGACTATCTGACAAAACTGGCAGAAATTTACACCCACCAGCAAAATGATATCATTGCTCCTTGTTCTAGAATTTCCACATTGTTTACTGGACTCTTATGTACACAGACTATCAAGGTCCAATTAATGCTTAAAGGTGATGCATATAAAATGAAAACTAAAATGTTTACAGTCATTAAAAGAATACATTAATGTCATAGTGTTATATGAAGCTAAGCAGGCTTTGCTAAACTAGCAGACCACTGCTATTCAGGGCCAGGCAATTTTAAAATCAAATATTGGATATAAAACCATTAGTAGCTGACATGTAAAACCATAATATTCCCAGTGATCCTTAAAAGGAGAGAGAGAGAGAGAGGCAAAGTGAGACTTTGTTTTAGTGGGAACATACAGCTAGAGCCTTTTCATGTTACTAGAACAGTGGTTCCCAAACTTGTTCCGCCGCTTGTGCAGGGAAAGCCCCTGGTGGGCCGGGCCGGTTTGTGTACCTGCCGCGTCCGCAGGTTTGGCCGATCGCGGCTCCCAGTAGCTGCAGTTCGCTGCTCCAGACCAATGGGGGCTGCAGGAAGCGGCGGCCAGTACGTTCCTCAGCTTGCGCCGCTTCCAGCAGCTCCCATTGGCCTGGAGCAGCGAACCGCGGCCACTGGGAGCCGCAATCGGCCAGACCTGCGGACATGGCAGGTAAACAAACCGGCCCGGCCCACCAGGGGCTTTCCCTGCACAAGCGGTGGAACCACTGTACTAGAATATTTTAAAAATTACTTTAATTTGGTGCCCAATGTTAATAAATAATATCAGCAAATGTTAAAGTAATCAGAACTTGATTGTGACAAAAATACTATCTTTGGATATTGTTACAGACAGCTAATATTTCAGGAGAAAAAGGATATGTATGTAAAAGGATATTGAGATACTTAAAACACTCAGTCTGGAATAGTTTAGTCATCAGCATCTGTGATTTTATCACAAAGGCAAACACACTGAGTGCATCTTATACTGGGTGGATATGGATGATATTAATTTAGGCAATATTTAAACTATTGACTATAAAACTAAGTAAAATATCCTTTAATCTATGCAGTTTTACTCCTATTTTTACATATTGGCTTCTCCTTATATAAACAGTAGTCTTTGTTCATTAGTAATACACAGACCACATCTGTTTCTCATTAAATACACTTTTTTCCCCGTAGTACATTATGTTCCTGTCAGAAAAGTCTCTTCGATAAAAATGGGTTGCGTAACTACAGATTCATGTAAATTAACTGGGACACCTTGACTTTGATCCAGCACTGCTAATAAGAAGCATCAGTAACTGGAAAATAGTTTTTTCCTTTCTGACACCTTTGTATGCAGAGTTCACATTGCTCCTCATCAAGTGCTTGGGAATGATATCAAGGGGACCCCAGGAGCATGGGGTTATGCATCTCTTTACTGATTGCCAAAGCAAGTCTTGGCTGACTTGAAGCAGGCTCCAGATGACAAAGTGATCAAGGAGAGAAATTCCTCCAAAAAGACTTTTTTTGGAGGTATTTTTTCTTGGTGAGGCCTAGTAAGAAAAAAATGGGGAGACTTGGTTCTCAGCAAAGCCCGAATCCGGATGCAGAGCATATCAGAGGAAATACTCCACACTCCCTAGCCTGCAAATCCAGTGCATGGGAGAGGCTGAATCTACAGAAGGCCCTATGAAGCTGATGCAAAGATTTGCAACTGGGGAAGCGGGGTTAATTCAGATCACTGCATCCTGCAGCCATACAAAATAAAGGCTTCTGTAGACTGGCCACATCTCTCTGCTAAATTCATTAGTGAGTGAGAGTCCTCATGCAGGAGTTTCCTTCACTGTAAATCCACTTTCTATTTTCCAGAGCATTAATTACTCTAATCCAGGGGTCGGCAACCTACGGCATGCATGCCAAAGGTGGCACGTGAGCTGATTTTTCATGGCACGCGGGGCGGGCTGAGCTGCTCAGCCCGCTGCTGCTCTGCTGTTCCCACTGCTAGCCACTTACCAGCCGGGGACCCGCCCGGTCCCACTTAGCATCCGCTGCTGGCCTGGGGGAAGGAACCTCAGGCTGGCGGCGGGCTGACACCCCAGCTGGCAAGGAACCAGCAGCCGAAACCCCAGAGCGGGGGCACTTTCTAGGATTTTATAAATGTGGTATCCACTTTTGAATAAAAACAGAATATATATCCTACCACACTAGGGCACAGGTTTTCTTTTATGGAATTTCGCATCAATTTTTTCAGACCACAGAAATGATACCTAGTCAAATTATTCATTGTGAATATGTTATCAGATGCAGATCCCTTTTGCCTGTTAAGGAAATAATCCTGATTTCTGCAAATGCATTTATTATACATAATTGTCCACAATGTTCATTTAAAGTATTCGCCATTTATTTTGGGGTCTATGATTTGTCCCCAATCACATTATTGTTTCTGCTCCCTAGTTGGATGACTAACTTTTAAAAACAGGAGAATAACAAATGACAAATAACAAATAGTGAGTACTTTTCATACACAAACATCCCAGGGTTTGCATGTGTTTATGAGTATTTATTTATAAAACAGCTATTCCCTTAAAACAGTTATGTGAACAAAAGAACTCTTTGAATGTATTTTTTGTGTGTGCAAGAAACAAGTAAAAAATGGCATTGATGTAATCAGATCTAACAGCTGTGTAGAAAAAGTAATGTTCACAAACACTACTTGGCAGCTTTCCACCAGCAGCCACTGTGGCTTAATCCTCCTCCTAATTTTGGAACACCATCACAAAAAAAGAAATTTGTAGCTTGTAGCGCTGCCAACTTGTGCAATTTTATCACAAATTTTGTGATATTTGGTATTCTTTTTAAAGGCCCAGCTCCTGAAGTCAGATGATTATGGAATCTCAGCTTTCATTTAAAAAGACGCAAATTTCTTGCCCTTATGATAGCAGAGAACAGCCTGAAAGCATGACCCCTATTGGCTCATAGATCAAAAGGGGGGAAAGCCCCCATATTTATTTTATTTTAAAATGTAATTTTTGTGGCCTAATTCATGCCTTTTTGAATGTTTGGGGTTTGCAATGCTGGTGTAAATGACTTCAGAAACCCCACCACACAGCCCTCGATGTACATAATTCCAAGAACAGGATCAAAATTAAAACATTTCGTACAATAAATTATAAAACAAGCATGTTTATCTGGTTCTAAAAGGGGATAAAAATAAGATGAAAAAATAGAAATCTGCTGCCTCAATAAATTAAAAAATAATAACCCTAAGGGGTGATCTTTATGTTGCATGCCATCTTAAAATAGACATTAGTGGTTCCAAAGGGCATCTCATTCTACCATCTATCTCAGTCACAATGTGGCTACCAGAGAGATGCTTCCCTCCTGTTATGAAACAACCATATGAATAAACTTTTCTTGATTTGGAAAAAGACATTCAGGAGCTCCTACTTACTTGAGAGGGTAATGAAAGAACAAGAGAGTATCAACTAAAACTAACAAGCAACAAATTTTAAACCTATAGAAGGAAGTACTGTTTATGCAAAACAAATTGTGGAACCCACTGTTATAAGATATTATAGGATACACGTCTACACTGCAGCTGGAGGTGTCATTTCCAGTTTGGATAGATGTACATATACTAGCTCATGCTAAATATAGCATTGTAGCTACAGTGGCACAGGCTTGTCACCCGAGTACAATCCCATCTGAGACTCTACTTACTGGGCAGCAAGCACAGGTCATCACCCTGATCACAAGGGTCACACCACTATTTTTAGCACTCTTGCTTGATCAAATATATTTACCTGAGCTTGAAATTACACCTCCAGCTACAGTGTAGATGTACCTTTTCTGAGTCCGAGGTCTCAATAGGATTCAAAAAAGGACTAGACATTTACATGAATGATAATTCTACCTACAGTTACATTGGCTAGGATAAAAGCATTTAGGCAGCACAAGCATAAATAGTGCATAAACCAACCACTCACTGAGGTTAAGACAAAATTTCCCTCATGGTACTACATAATTGTCCACCGTGGATACTTTACATCTTCCTCTGAAGCATGTGGTACTGCCCACTGTAAGAAACAGAATACTTGGCTAGATGGACCACTGGTCTGGTCCAGTGTGAACATTCTTATGAGCTAGATTATGCCCTCCTACTGTTAAAGCCCATTGGATTGGCCCACAGGCGAAACAGTCTGTCAGGATTCTCCTCACAAAATTTTCCCCTGAATTCCTCCATCGGGCCTTGCCATGACACAGACAAAGCGGGGGATCAAGAACTCAGAGCTCAGGGAATATGGCAGAGGCACAGGTTTATACTCGTGGAGCCTCTGAACTGGCTCTAGGGCCCTTCAGAGCCATCCTCTGCTCCCTGCAACATGGCTGTCCACAGAATCATATCACCTGGTCTACTTTTGGGAGTGGCTGCCTTGGGATCCTCAGTGATGGGGGCTCCATTGGGGCTGAGGAGTACAGAAGGAAACTCTGCAAAATCTGCAGGAATGGTGCCATGGAGGTGACCAACTTCAACCATCCCACGCATGGATAAGCAGGAAACAATTTATTCATGTTACCTTCATTAGTAACTCCATTGTCTATACATGAACATCAGAGCGAACATTTCATTAATTATCAGGGCTAGACCCTGGTCTCCTCTTCCAGCTGGTTTGTGCTGCTCAAGCAACATAAAGTCTTATTAAACAGCCAGCTGGGGACTCCCCTTCTACAGTAGAATCTCAGTATGGAAGTAGCAAAGAGGCAGCAGAGGAGCCTCATCTCTCTGATCCAGCATTAAGGGTGCATCACAGGAAAGACAGTGTTCTGAGCACTGCTTACACCAGGTAGATTCCTGGCAGGTGGAATGGCCCGTGGAAGACATCGCCAGCCAGTTCAACTTGGAGTAGGATTCTGAGTTTTCTAGTTTGCAACAGGGGCCTAGTTCTCAACTGGATCTAGGAACCAGGAGCACAAAAGTAGAGTAATCTCCCCTTGCCCCCAGCTGCAGGATTCAGCCTCCCAGTATGGGTAAAACAGGAACAATCGCAATAATACATTGTATTAGATTCAAGCATTTAAGTTGCAATAGTTTCTAAGAAGAAGAATTCTAACGAGAAATGAATTTATGATTGCAATAGAAAATGCCAAAGAATTTCAGTATTATATCTGAGCCTTCTCAGGACACCCCTTGTATTGCTAATCTCCTATATAATGGAAACATTTTAGAAAAAGATAGTAGAAAAATTATCCTGTGCCCTTGAAAGTTAAATGTTAATTTATTATGATAAATTAATCAAGAATTTATTTGCCCCATGACAACCATAAACAAAGTTTTAGTCTTACGCTTTTGAACAGCCCCTTCAGACTTAACACCAACTTCATTATATTTCACATTCCAAGAAGAAATCCAAAGAAACTATGTGCAGCACTGGCTAACTGGCATTTTCAAGGACACACCGTCCCAGATATCATAAAAAGAAATCAAATTTATCCACCCCCCAGGATTTTCATAATCTACTAGGACAAAAAATAAAGTTCTTTGTCTTCTCAGACCTGTAGGGACACTCATCAAATTGTCTTTCTTAAACTAAATTGATTTAAAAAGTCACCTCAATGATTTCTAGATTTTTTTCTTCTTATAAAGTAGGCCCATAAGGGTGAAATTCCTGCCTGCGGTGACAACGTGAGTACACAGGTTGCTAGGTCCATTGAATAGAGGAGAATACATGCTCCTCTTCAGTCTAGAACCTTAGAAGTGGGCACATGTATGCCAGGTCATGGCTGCTACTACAGCCCATGGCCTTGTAATAGCAAACACACATGGGTTTTGTGATACACATGCACAGAGGTTTCACAGTCTGATCAGCTAGCAAAACTATACCCCTCCATGCCCCCAAAGAGAGAGAGATGAAGCATTGCTCAGTGGTACTCAGAAAAACAAAGAAACCCCTCACATTATCTCTGTACTTGCTTACCATTTGTATATAGTATAGTTATGGCTGTTGCATTGTTTTTGAGGCATTTCACAAGCCAGCAGAGAACTTCACACTAAATGCCACCCACGGGCTTTTTAAATATAAATATATATTTTTTCAATGTTTCACTCAGTCAGCTATAGACTCAGTCCAAAAAATATATAAATGTCTTGTCCATCCCTAGGAGCTGTTGTGCCATGGCACATATCTAGCTGAATAATTATGTCCACAAGATTGTTTTAGAATAGAACTTAATTAGCATATAATGTAACTTACTTGACAGAACTGTGAAGCCATATATGCTGGCATCTTTAGTTTGATTGATACAAATAAGCTTGTGACAAAGAAGAATCTCTACATGGCTCTGGCTTACTTTTAAGTCGTGTTTACATGTCTAGCTATTTCCAGATGTGATAATGCCTTATTACTCACAGTGTATTGTTAGCAGCAAAGTATCAGTGCCATTTCAAACATGTGAGAGCAAAGTGATCCTGTTCATGAGGTCAAACATGAAAAACGTCAGCTTTACGGGATGGAGGTGCCCTCTAGAACAGTGGTTCTCAAAGCCGGTCTGCCGTTTGTGCAGGGAAAGCCCCTGGCGGGCTGGGCCGGTTTGTTTACTTGCCCCGTCCACAGGTTCAGCTGACTGCGGCTCCCACTGGCTGTGGTTCGCCGCTCCAGGCTAATGGGGGCTGTCCTCAGCCCACGCTGCTTCCCGCAGCCCCCATTGGCGTGGAGCAGCGAACCATTCTCAGTCTCTGTTTAAACCTAAGTTAATTGTTTCTAATTTGCATATTAATTCAAGTTCAGCAGTCTCTTTTGAAGTTTTTTTGTTGCAAAATTGCCACCTTCAAGTCTGTCACTGAGTGGTTGGAGAGGTTGAAGTGTTCTCCCACTGGTTTTTGAATGTTATGATTCCTGATGTCAGATTTGTGTCCATTTATTCTTTTGCGTAGAGACTGTCCGGTTCGGCCAATGTGCATGGCAGAGGGGCATTGCTGGCACATGATGGCATATATCACATTGGTAGATGTGCAGGTGAACGAGCCCCTGATGGCGTGGCTGATGTGATTAGGTCCTATGATGGTTTAAACGGAGACTGGGAATGGTTGGGTCATTACACTAATTGAATCTATTTCCCTATGTTAAGTTCTCCTCACACCTTCTATAGGTCATCTCGATTATCACTTCAAAGATTTTTTTTCTCCTGCTGATGATAGCTCATCTCAATTGATTGGACTCTTACAGTTGGTATCCGTACTTCCACCTTTTCATGTTCTCTGTATATATAAATATCTTCTGTCTGTGTGTTCCATTCTATGCATCCGAAGAAGTGAGCTGTAGCCCACAAAAGCTTATGCTGAAATAAATTTGTTAGTCTCTAAGGTGCCACAAGTACTCCTGTTCTTTTTTCAATAAGAAATGATAATTGGATGGTGTGTTAGCAGAATCAGGAGATTATCTCTTTATTAATAGAAGTTATACATGTGATTTGAGAATCAAATCCCTTAATAAATACACTCACAAATAAATTATACATTAAAATATAGTAAAACTCCTTTTAATAGCTGGGGACACCCTTCTCTCATTATATTTAAATATATGATACAATATATCTAGCACTAACATCCTAAAATGGGGAAGCACTTACTGATCTAGGTAATTAACTAACAGTAATAGAATATTAGATAAACCTGTGCCATAAAGCCTCAGGGCAATATTGGCAGAGCTAATGTGCCTTGAAAAACTGGCTTAATTCAATACTAAAACATATGATGACCATTTTCAGCCTTGTGAGTAACCGCCTAAATTAAAGAAGGCTGTTGATGCTCCATTGGCAATATAATCTTTGGATAGCCAAAAAGCGTTGAACAGAGTAGAGTGGTGCTGCATGTCATCCACAATGAAAGTTAAGAATGCCTGATTATCTGAGTCTTAGCTATATATTCTAGATTTCAAATGGCAGTGTGTACTCTTTGATGAGAAAAAATACTCTTTGGTAACCAAAAATCTGACTACACAGGACTGCCAACAGTGTTCTAAAGCAGTAGCCAGAGTCCAGGAATATTGCATATTGGTAGTATTAAGACAAATGGTGATTTCCATAATCTTGATTATAACCTGTGATATACATTAGAAACCTTTGGAATCCTTTTATCCATATCAGAAAGCCTTAATATAATTAATCTTTACTCCCAACTGAATCACTGCCTCTGAAAAGGATATTTTTTTCTTCCCCTAATCTTTTCAAGTGTAAACTTGGGTATTTTCTTTTTTTTGTAAATGTGCCTGCTACATCAATTCACATGTAATTTAGTGGATCTACCAAATTAATTCATGCTTAATTTTCACAAACATAATTTAGAAATTAAACAACTATTCTCCCATTTTATTTTTCTCTCATTTTCTTTGTCCCCACCACAGAAAGAATTGAGATTTTAAAAGAGTATGGACACAGTACTAGAAAAATGTACTGTAGGGAGCGATTATTTTTTTTTAACTAGCGTAGGGATGGACTTTATTAGCTAATAAGTCTTTCCCAGCTCTCATGCGAGGGAGAGAGTGAGCGAGAGAGACAGTGCGTGAGCATGTGCACCAGCAAAGGGGAGTAATTCTTCCTCCCCTTTGCTGCCTTAATCTATTCTGTACACGATAGCTCTATCATTGCTGTCTTTCCTTTCCATTTTCTGTTATATGGGATAATTTTGTCCAAAGTCAGAAATTCTCAAATATGGCTATCTTCTATTTTTTTCTTTTTGGAAAAGGTATTTGATGTGGATGATTACCTATCATTTTATTGCAGATTGCACTCCTGTTATCCAGATGGGTATCATAACAATATATGTGTTTTGTTATCTTTCATAATGCCTGAAGATTTATTCCTCTAGGGAACACTATATAACCTATAACCTTTGTTCTCCCAACCTGCATATACGACGCTATATTTTATATTTATAATTTGGGAGGGAAGGTATTGAAATGATCCTTGGCAAAAACATGAAAAATGAAGTACAAAACAAAAACTAAAAAGGTGAACAAATGCTGTATTGTAATGTAAGTGCTGCCATGTATAATATCTGTTTAATATTAAACCCATCATCTGACTGGGGACTGTTATCCTGCCCTTATGGTTGTGTCTTAATGATCTAGGTCTTTTCCATTTCTAAATTGTATGAACTCCTGCTGAGAGCTGCATTATAAGGTGCCAAATTCTAACACGTTAGGGCCCAATCCCACAATCTGATTACGGCTTGTGAATTCCTATGCCCACATGGGACTCCTTGAGTGTGATCCTTGTGATCTCATTGAATCCTACTGAAGTATATGGGGCTTGGATCTCCTCAGGCACAGGGTTTCTGCAGGAATCAGACCACAGGATGGATACCTAGTTCCTACCTTCTAAGGTTCACCAGAGAATGTTTAAACTAAAATTCTGCATATTTTGAAAAGCCAGTTCTACTGAATCTTCATGAACGATGTATAGTCAGTAAAAGAGATAAAGGGAACAAGATAGTCAGACAACTCAGTTTTAAGTTACAGTTCCTTAACAGCCAGTTTTGTTGCATCTGAAATCTGCACTGTCAGTATTCATTTGATGGAACTGTATCAATAACACAGCCAAATTACAGAATTTTCACAAAATCTATCCAGACTCAGTGGCAATATACTTTACTTAATAATACTGAAACCAGAAAGCTACTGTGTATTATAAACTCTCTCGTGAACTTCATAATCTTTCAAACCTTTCTAGACTGAAGTAAAGGTTTTGGATTGCTTTATGGTTTTTATGATTCTTCTTTTCTTTTTTTTTCTCTCTAGGCCTTCATCTCCTTCTTTTTCAATGTGCATATACACAGTGAATGAAGAAAAACTGGTATGGACAGTAGCATCATACATAATGAATGAAGCAGGAGTGTTGGGAACTGCAGACTGAAAATATAGTCTTATATTCTCAATATATAAACTGAATGAACAAGGAGTAATGTAGAAAAATATTATACTACTATGTAATGAAATACTATATTGTAATTCAGATGTAGAAGAGGTTGGCAACCTTAATTTTGTCATTTCCTGACTTTTGATTTCTTCACTTTGCAACACTAATTTTCTTTTTAATGTATTTTTAATATAATGACCAAACAAACATCACCAAGTTCAACTATTGGCCAGACAGTAGTATAACCCTCTGTACTGAACAATGTATGTGAGACAATCTATACCTATGTTCACCTCTCTTTCAAGACAGCTGTGCAACAGTCCAGATGTACCCTGGGTAATGTCACAATGTGTAATCAATAAAACAGAATCCCTTGCCATATTCCATGTTCACCTCTCTATCATATAGAATGAAACAGGACTCTTTCAGAGTCTGCTTATGTTCTCGCATATTATCACCATTCATGCATAAAAACATAACACTGCCATCCATGTATGTGGAATACCAATAAAATGCTGAGAGACTTAACATCCCATTTCAACAGTCAGTGCACATGTGCAAAGTACACTTTCAATCCTTATAATATTGACAAATCATGATCACTTTTCACCTGATGACTGAAAGGCACATCTGTGACCAGGCAACAATCTCCCTTCCAAATTTAAAGTTTCTGATATTTACCACTAATGTCACAGAACTGTTTTTTTAAGAAAAGGTTTTAAGTTTCAACTTGATACAAAATTCACTCCTAAATTGAGAACAAACTTGCAAACTTTCAGCCACCAAGATAAAAGATTGACAAAGATATAAGTAACTGACTATCCATCCCCCTTTTAAAGTGCCTCCACAGCCTCACATATCATCATTACTACTCATTCCATCTACAATAATCTCATAGTATAAAATAGTTAGTGTGAGTAGCACTGAGACAATCCCAATGCAATGCTTTTTAAATGTTAGTGCAAAGAAATTCAGAGAGCACTGGGAACCCTCCTTTTATTGCTATGAGCATAAACTTCATAAGTTGTACAAAAGAGGAGTTCAAGATGTATTTGACATTAGCTTTGTTGGGAAAGAAAGAGAATGCCAGAAAAAAAAAATGGAAAAGAGCATGCATAGATCTGAGAATACACGCCAACATGTTATCATTTGGACATATTTTCTCCTAGTCTTTTTTAAAGGATGGAATACTTTTCTTCCCAGCACTGATGTAACATGGAAAAGTGCACCTCCCTTTGTCTTCTATTCCTCCCCCCACTTTTTTGTGATTAAATTATGCATTTGTCCTCCAGTCTACCAGTTTCTCATTTCACCAGTTGGGGCAATCGGATACAGAAACCAGACTGTGGAATTTCTGGTTTGTATCACCACTTGGGGGAAAGGGAAGAATACAGCTGCTCCTGAACTATCAGGAAGGTAAAGTTCAAGAAATAATGCCTCTCATGAAACCCAATGGAATAATTGGACTACAGAAGCTGCTCCACTTGCCAAACAAGCAATGGCTATGAGATTAATACATGAAGAAAATCATCTGTTCGCCACACTTTAGATGCTAGAAAGAATAAATCAAGCTTTAGAGAGCCATTTTTCTGCTCCTGATGCTTCTGATGTGCACATGGAGGATTTCCTAAATCCATAGATTCTAAGGCCTCAAGGGACCATTATGATAATCTAGTCTGACTTTCTGTATAACATGAGACATAGAACTTCCCCCAAATAATTTCTAGAGCAGGTCTTTTAGAAAAACATCCAATCTTGATATAAAAATTGTCAATGATGGAGAATCCACCATGACCCCTGGTAAACTGTGCAAATGTAGATGCAATAAATTAATTAGCAGCATTAATTCGAATTAACCGTGCACCCGTCCACACCACGAAGCTATTTAATTCGACGTAGAGGGCTCTTTAGTTCGACTTCTGTACTCCTCCCCGACGAGGGGAGTAGCACTAAATTCGACAAGGCCATGGCGAATTAGGCTAGGTGTGGACGGAAATTGACCTTAGTAGCTCCGGGAGCTATCCCACACTGCACCACTCTGTTGACGCTCTGGACAGCAGTCCGAGCTTGGATGTTCTGATCAGGCACACAGGAAAAGCCCCGGGAAAATTTGAATTCCTTTTCCTGCCTGGACAGTTTGAATCTCATTTCCTGGTTGGACATTGGGGCGAGCTCAGCAGCACCGGCAACAATGCAGAGCTCTCCAGCAGAGGAGTTCATGCAATCTCAGAATAGAAAGAGGGCCCCAGCATGGACTGACCGGGAAGTCTTGGATCTGATCGGTGTGTGGGGCGAGGAGTCTGTGCTTTCGGAGCTGCGCTCCAAAAAATGGAATGCAAAGACCTACGAGAAGTTCTCCAAAGCCATGAGAGACAGAGGATACAGCCGGGATGCAACGCAGTGCCGCGTGAAAATCAAGGACCTGAGACAAGGCTACCACAAGACCAAAGCGGCAAACGGACATGCTCCGGCGCCTTGTGGATGTTCTGCAGGACTGCAGGCAGGAGGACAGAGCCCCCCTGCAGTGTATCTGCAACCATCCTCCCCCGCCACAAAGTCCCATACCCCCCTCACCCAAAATAACCAGAAGGAGGGGCGCCAGGGGCCGTGAAAACTGTCACTGCACCCCAGCAGAGTGCTCAAGTACCCAAAAGCTCTCATACCCTAAATTTTGAGAAGTCCTTCCCTTCCTGACTCACCCAAGCCCCAATCCCAGTTTCATCCCCTAACTGTCTAGTTAATTATTAAAAATACTTTGCTGTTAATTACTGTTTCCATCATGTTTTTTTACAGAAGACTGTGTTTGAAGGGGGGGTGGGGAAGGGGGTTGGTAATTGCATAGGACGGTCACCTTTCCCAGGGTACAGACACGCGGGCAGGATCAGCAGCAGGTCACACACACAGTGCAGTCAGTAGGCACCCTGGTCGGTATGGGAGGTGGTTTCCAGGTTCTGTGTGGTGGGGGGGTACGTGACTTTGTAGCGGGGGAGGGCGGTTACAGATCTTATGCAGCAGTCCTTGTCCTGGACCGCAGAGTCACGCAGCAGAGGAATCTGTATCCGTCCTCCTCCGCCAAGGTCACATAGCCCCCGCACACAGAATCCCAAAAAGGAGGGATGGCAGGCTCCGTTGAAACAACCAGTCCGGCACTGTGGACCGCTCTAGGAGCAGGAGCCTGTCATTCCTCGAGTTTAGAGGCGGTCTTTACATCACTGCACACCCTACGCAGCACAGTCGGCGTCCCAGTTTCAACCCTTTAACACAAAGTCATTAATAAAAAAACCTTTGTTAAGTAACAATGGAACATGTATTTTATTTTTACACGTGTGTTGGAAGTGGGGGAAACGGGGTGAATGGGATATGTAACTGCAGAGGATAGTCAACAGTAACTGGGTAAAGAAACAGGGGCAGGTTCAGCTTCTCTGTAAAGAAACTGAACAGTCACAGATCACGCTGCTCGCTGCTCGCAGGTACTTGAAGAGTTCCTTGTTGCTGTCCAAGGCGCCTGTATAGGGCTTCATGAGCCAGGGCATTAGCGGGTAGGCTGGGTCCCCGAGGATCACTATAGGCATCTGCACATCCCCAACAGTTATTTTGTGGTCCGGGAAGAAACTACCTTCCTGCAGGTGTCTAAACAGACCACAGTTCCTGAAAACACGCGCGTCATGAACCTTGCCTGGCCACCCGACGTTGATATTGGTAAAACGTCCCCTATGGTCCAACAGTGCTTGCAGCACCATTGAAAAGTAGCCCAATTTCTCAGCAGCTGACTGTGGAAGAGGTGGACGATAAGGTGCGAGGAGGTGAAAACGGCCATAACTGCAGCGGGCTCCATGCTCGCAGTGCTGTGGCGTCCGTGCTGTCACTGACCAGAAAAGTGCACAAACAGATTGCCCGCAGGCGCTTTCAGGGAGGGAAGGCGTGATTGACGGTTCAATGATGACAGTTACCCAAAACCACCCTCGACACATTTTTTTCCCCCAGCAGGCATTGGGGGCTCTACCCAGCATTCCAATGGGCAGCGGGGACTGCGGGAACTGTGGGATAGCTTCCCACAGTGCACCGCTTCCAAAGTCGACGCTGGCCCCGTTAGTGTGGACTCACAAAGTCGAATTAGTGTCCTTAGTGTGGATACACAAATTCGACTTCGTAAGGTCGATTCCACAAATTCGACTTAAGTTGATTCGAACTACTCTTGTAGTGTAGACATACCCTTAGAGTGAAGAGCCCATTATTATGTGTTACCTGTGTGTAGATACTCACAGATTGTAATCAAGTTTCCCTTTACTCTTTTCTTTGTTAAGCTAGATTGAGCTTTCTAAACATTTAATCATTCTCATCGCTCTTCTTTAAACCATTTCTAATTTATCTACATCCTATTAAGACCTTGATCCTAGCAAACATGATAATTTTCTTCCAAGTTATAAGTGACTCGGAAACAGATTATGCCATTTTTGACAGAGTACCATTCCCTTCCACACCTTTTGATCTTTTCTAAATACATTATACCAGTGATTTTACCATTACAATTATGTGAATCATTCCACCGGGTTTCAGTAATGCCAACCAGATAGAATGTATATGTTGGGGGAGCTAACTGGGAGATTAAGCCCTAGAAGGCAATCCTCATTCCTTACCCTGCTAATGGAGGAGATCAGATTAGGGCTTAGAAGTCTCTCCAGCCCTCCTGCTCTTGAGCTGCAGGACTAGATATTGTACCATCGATATGTTGAGATTCTGTCAGGCAGCTCCTTGTTTTCCAACACATTATGACCTTGCCTGCTAGAGGAGGGGTAGTGACATGCTTACACATGGCAAGTCCAAGATACTTTCAAAACAAAGCTACATTGCTACATATTAAATGTTTCAGGGGAAACATCAGGTACTACAGGTAATAAAGTTCCCTTTTCTGCTCTATTAGAAGCATGTGTTTAGGTTTGCACTAAGTCGTTTAAGTGACAACATAAACCTACCCATTCACACAGCCTAAGTCAGCTATATTGGAAATTCTTTGCTGATTCTGTCTGTTGTTGTTGACAAAAATGAAAACCTATTTGGCATACTATTTTCTTCTTTTCAATAAGGCTCACCTCTTTGCACATAAATATTAATATAAATACAGTTAGTTTCACAGTGAGATGCAATAAGTAAAACCAAGTAGCAATACATCCTCAAACACAATACAAATCAGTGTACAGACAGACGATCCCAATTGTAACTGCTAAACAATGAAGCAACTATAGTTGCACAACGCTTTGGCTTCCACCTTCCTCAGAAGGCACGTGCTTTCTATTTTTTACTGACACTTACTCTGTTGATAAGTCTTAGCCATTACTGTAAGCATTTTGCTACTAGAGGAAATTTCATTGTCATGGATACTAAACAAAAATGGAATACGTTGCAAAAGAAGTTGCTACAATCAATCACTCTTGTCAAAAATGGTCGTTAGTAGAACCATGTAAAATGTTTTGTCTGAAACATTTTTTCTGCAAAGAGCACAGATTTGGCAAAACATGTAATGTTTTGTGAATTTGAGTTAGTTTTGCCAAATGAATTTTGGTCAAAAACACCTAAATACAATTCTGGAAAAAAAATTATTTAAACATTTTGAAGCAAAAAATTAAGATTTTTCATTTTGAACTCAAACAATTTTTTTTAATTTTTGAAAATTGTCACTTTTGGTTCCACCTCATTTTTTTTTCCGCTCAGTTTTTCAGAGTTGCTAGTGAGCTGAAAACTCCATTATTCATACAGTCTTTGGTGCAAACATTTCTACATACTGCTGCTTAAGTAGGAAGGGCCTGATCCAAAGACCATGGGGAGTCTTTCCACTCCCTTCAACAGGCTTTAGATCAGGCCCATACTGCTTAAACATCCCACCACCATATTTCTCAAAGTAATTAAAGTAGGATTCAGCATATTATTCAGACCTTGGTCTACATCATTTTAAAAAACATATTTCCTATTTAAAAAAAATAGAATTATAGTACTTTAGAAAGATTGGCTTATGAGCAATGGAATCTGAAACTGGTTAGCCTGAGAACAGAAGAACAGAAGAAGTGGGGTTTTATAATCAGGGACTACAGAATATTAATAGTAATCCTAAATTGTATTAGTACAGTTTTAATTCTAGTATGAATAGACAGGGGATACATGTCTAGACAATCCTGGAACTCTCCCTTGTGATATTGTGTCTACATCCCAAATTTAGGTTTGCCTCAGAGTTGAATAAACAATGCAAAAAGTGTGTGGGGGGGAGGAGGCAGCACATCCGTTGGTCCACACTACTTCCCGCAGCCCCTATTGGCCTGAAATGGCGAATCACGGCTAGTGGGAGCAGCGATCGGCCGAACCTGTGGACGCTGCAGATACACAAACTGTCCTGGCCCATCAGCACATTTTGCTGATGGGCCGCATGCCAATGGTTGCCAATCTCTTAACTAGATCTTATTTCACAAGTGCCTCCATGCGGATCAACTTTCAGACAATATCAACGAGAGCTAGTCATCCACAAGATTTTGACAAAAAATAATGTTGTTACGGGTTGGATCACAGGAACCCCCTTGGGAGCTGCCAACTGATGTGCCAAGACTACTTTTATCCCTGTTTTCCCTGCCAGGTCAGGACTCCAGCACCCTGTCTTGCCGAGCCAGACACTCTTGTCTACTTCAACAAAGACCCAGAGTCTGAATTACCTGCCCCAAAGCTGCAGGTTTACCTGAAAACAGCTCACAGAAGTGTGCTTGTCTTTAGCACCCAGACGCCCAACTCTCAATGGAGTCTAAACCCAAATAAATCCGTTTTACCCTGTATAAAGCTTATACAGGGTAAATCATGAATTGTTCGCCCTCTATAACACTAATAGAGAGATATGGACAGTTGTCTGCTCCCCCAGGTATTAATACATACTCTGAGTTAACTAATAAGTAAAAAGAGATTTTATTAAATACAGAAAGTAGGATTTAAGTGGTTCCAAGTAGTAACAGACAAAACAAAGTAAGTTACCAAGCAAAATAAAATAAAATGCGCAAATCTATGTCTAAGCAAACTAGATACAGATAGAATCCTCACCAGTTCCAGAATGCTCCCTTTTACAGGCTAATCTCCTTTTAGCCTGGGTCCAGCAATCACTCACCCCCCTGTAGTTACTGTCCTTTGTTCCAGTTTCCTTTAAGTATCCTGGGTGAGAGGGTGGAGAGGCTCCTTCTTTAGCCAGCTGAAGACCACATGGAAGGGTCTCCCAGGGATTTAAATAGACTCTCTCTTGTGGATGGAGACCGCCCTCCTCACCCTGTGTAAAATCCAGTCACAAAATGGAGATTTGGAATCACATGGGCAAGTCACCTGCCCATGCATGACTCAGGACTTGCAGGGAGCAGCCATTACCCACATGCTATCTTGAATGTCCTCAGGTAGACTTCTTATGAGGATTGGAGTCTTCCAAGCTCTTCTGTCTATTAAATGCTCCTTTCCCAAGGAGTAACCAAATGTTTTAACTAAGGCTACTAAGAAATCAAGCAATTATACAGCCAATGTTCATAACTTTGAGCACACAAATGGTGCCTACCTAAAACTAGGATGAACATAACCTTTACATAGATATGTTACATGGCATATGCAGCAAAACCCTATTCCAGTTATATCATACATACATTTATGAGCACCCCACCCCATAAAGCCTTATGGAGTACACTGTCACAAATGTATTTATATTTTATGACCTCTACCCCATCTACCTTCTGGTCAGCACCAACGCATCTTTCAGCTTAATTCAAACTGAAAACCTCTCCATCCCATTTCCAATTCTCATTCCCCTCCCCCACTGGCACACTTCTGAGGGAGTATATTAAAACATGACACTCATTGAAAGCAGAATACAGGTATGTAATTCATACTGAGCAAAAGTGCATTTGAATTGTCAGCCAAAAACAGAGAATTAGATGCTTGCCCTTTATGATGAAAAATCAACTGTCTATCTAAGTCAATAACACACTGTACAAGGCATCTGAAGTCCTACAGCACTTATACTCAAATAGTAATTGTTAGGACTCATTTACTTTTATTTTCTTATGTGAATATTAATGTTTTGTTTAAGAACAACATTGATAAACATCCAATGTTGTGTTATATCCCTTTTGCTGTGGTTATAAGACTACCTAATATGATCAATAAATACAATCAATAAAGTTACCTAATATAATCAATGTGGCTATAATGTTACATAATATGCTCAAAAGAGATGCCACTTTGATCAATATCAGCATTTGAAATATTGCAGAAATAACCAAGGCTAGATATATAAAGTGCAAAGCAGACTGTAGTCTGCAAAGAGTCTTATAACTCTCTGGAAGCATAGGAGTTAATCATCATAGGCTGTTCTAAAACCTTGCAGTGAAATATAGGAATCTACTGCAGCTGAACTGAGCATACAGAAGGTATGGCCCATGTTTTCTGCATGCATATTTAAATATCTAAAATTAAATGATTTTAAAGTTGATATTAGTGAATGACTTCCTGGAGATGTTGAATTACAGAGCTAAATGAGGCCTAACATATTTCCTGAAATAGAGTGCAGAAGAGAAGAGAAAAAAAGCTCAGATTACTCACGATTCTTTTCTCCTCTCCACCTTGACCCTGCTTTTATTCTGGCTGCAATGTCCACAGGAGCAGTTATTTCTACTAGCCAGAGCAGCAGCATCAGTGACAGCACAGCCATAATAGGTAAAAAAAAACCAAAAAACCACCAAAACAAAAAACAAACAAAAAAACAAACAAAAAACCTCTACCTGAAGCACTGATAGAGATGAATTAATGTCCTAGGAATGAACAATTGGAGCCAATCCTTTCTATTCAACAGAGGGAGATGTAAAATATATTTTACTATAAATATTTGTTAAAAATTATATTTCCATCATGTTTTTTATTTGCTGTAACCAAGAATATAAAAATAGAACAGATGTAAAGGCTTCTTTCAGATGCCAGAAGAGATGAACTGACAGCCTTCTTTGGTCTATAAGCAACCACGAGTTCCTAACCTGCTTCTGCCACCTCTCAGTTCTTCCAAATGTTTTATCAAAATTCCACACAGCACCAAAACAAGGACAGAGCCAGGCTCAGAGTTTGTCTCTCCCCCTCCCACCCCCACTTCACTTGCAGATTTCACTGCAGATTTCAAGAGCTGTTGAAAGGGAACATTTAATTTTGGTACTCAAAACTCACTATGTCTTTTGATAAGAGAAAACTATAGTTTATAAATCTTCATCCCCTAATTTAAGAAAGGGAGGGAGCTGAAGGAGAAGGTGTGTGGTTAAAAAAAGGAAGCAAATATCTTTTTTAAAAGTTGATGGTAAATAACTGTACTTTTCTTCTATTTAACCTACATGTCTGCAGTTTCTTTAGTTGGAGAGATATAATATACAGTGAGTAATATCACCTCCCATCCAAATCTGATTCCACAGAGCTTGAAAGAATGTAACAGATAATTTACACTGCAATATATATAAAAAAAGCTTTGCAAATGCATACCACTCTCCTCAGTACATAATGCATGTTGTGAAATGAATTTTTATCTTGCAAGCAAAACATCTGAATAAATCAGCATTCCACTAGGACTTCACTGTTTTCACAATTAACTCTTTATTTGTTCTTGTATTACTTTAAGATAGTATTTAAGAATACCCTAACTAGCTTAAAGACCCCCATGCTAAATATGTTTAGAATACAACTTCAGCAATAATTCAGTGTTAACCCTCACTATATTATTGAAATCAATCCTAACCTATATTCTTCTAGGACTTGATTCTGCAAGTTGATAAGCAGTTGTAACCGATATTGCATGCCCTCCAATTCCAATGTGGCAATGAGAGCTGAAAGGACTCGGCACCTAATTTTTGTGCTCAGCACCTATCAGGATCAAGTCCAAAATCATGTGCTACAGAATAAAGTCTGGTAGAGAAGTCTAGTCCTTTAGGATTATAAAGATCAGCTTCAAATATTTTTACAATTGTAATATTTACACAATTCTAAAATATTTTGTTTGCTAGTAGAAGAGTCAGGCATTAGTATTCAAGAGACTGACCTTCTCCATTGGATGTTTTTGCATTATGCTTTGGGTTATACGCTACAGTTAACACCCAAAATTTAAACAGATTTTTGAATAAAGTACTAGATTTAATCCTTTGGCACTATTTAAAATAACACAAAAAGACCAAGACCTAGACCAAGGCAGAAGAAGCCATATGAACCTAAATAATACATATTTATATTTACACACACACCTTATTTTTATTTGAGGTCTCTGATAATAAATATCAGTGTTACATGCAATTATAGAGTGTTCATAACTGGGTTTCTATCTCAGTCCTCTTTTATGTCGTTTGGTCTGGGATCAGTGGATATTACCAAAATACTGGATAGTAAGTAGATACGTTTTGACCACCTGAAGCAGTTTAACTTTAGAGCCATTACTGTCAGTGGCTACGGCTATATTGCCACCTGAAGTGTGACTGAAGCATGGGTTGGAACACCCACACCAGCTTTAGTCTAGCTAGCCTTGCTAAAAAACAGAAGTGAAGACATGGTAGCACAAGCTTCAGTGCGGGCAGTACAAGCTCACTCAGAACCTTGGGTACATACTTACGTTGCTAGCCCATCTGTGATCACAGTGTATACATACCCAATTATGCTAGCTGTCCAGAGGCAGGAGAGGGAAGAGAAGGCCTTAAATCCACAATGCTTCCATGGCATTGGTTAAACACAGGGAGAACAAACACTTGGCCTATTTAAATTGTAGCAGGCATGTCACTGCAGCATGTGTTTCCCGTGGTCCTCAGCTATCATCCAGAGTTCTTCCAAAAAGAGACAATTAAGATGTGTTCAGACAAGCAGGAGAAGATCCAGAAAAACAGAGGCCCCATTTGTCCATTCTGGCTGAGCTATGTTCAGCACAGAAGTCGGGGTGGGGAGAGAGGGACTTTCATACTCTGGTGTTACATAGGGACCTGCTCACATCCAAACATAAGTTAGAGCAGTTTCAGGGCTGCTGTGATTTTCCATGGGCTGTCTGCTGGAGAGTTTCTGTGAGGGATGTGCACAGAGTTAATAAACCTGCAAATTACATTGTCTTAAGCACCTGTTTGAGTTTTACCTTGTGTCACACCCTGGAAGATAACAACTCTGGGGAATTCAAGTCAGCCCTGTTGCAGACAGAATTCTTGCCATGAAAACAGTGATGATGTGAAGTATTAATGAAAACTAGGAATTGTTCAAGGATGTCCTACAGGAGGCCCCAAAAAGCTATGCTTTCCTAAGACATGAAAAAAGATAGACTGAGCAAGAAGCCATCCTGATTAAAAGAAGATGTGATAATAGCGAAAAAACTCTCACACATAAAATAAACACACACACACACATATAAATAAAATGGCAATGAATGTAAGCTACAAGTTAAAAAAAGGTAGGCAATTGATAGAGCCAGCCAAAGGAATCAATGAAATATCAATAGCCAATAGGGTAAAAGCCAATAGAGGGGAGGGATAGCTCAGTGGTTTGAGAATTGGCCTACTAAACCCAGAGTTGTGAGTTCAATCCTTGAGAGGGCCACTTAAGGATCTGGGGCAAAAATCAGTACTTGGTCCTGCCTAATAAAGGCAGGGGGCTGGACTCAATAACCTTTCAAGGTCCCTTCCAGTTCTAGGAGATAGGTATATCTCCTATTATTAATAAGAAGGCATTTTTAAATATGTATGAGAAACAAGAAAAACCCTAGATCAGGTTTAGGTCCACTTCTAGATGCAGATGACAGAATTTTAAATAGTTATGTAGAAAAAGCAGAAATATCCAATAGATATTTCTGTTCTGTATTTGGAGTGAAGCAGGAGGATATATTCTTCCCACATATTGTGAATTCAATAGAAAGTTCAAAAGAGGAGCTCCCTGAACCACTGATGTTAATTTTTAACAAATCTTGGGAAACTGGGTAAATTCCAAAGGATTGGAGGACTGCCAATGTAGTTCCAATATTTATAAAGGTTAAAAGGGATGACCCAAGAAACTATAGACTGGTTAGCCTGATGTCACTCTCAGGTAAAATAACAGACCAATTAATTTTGGACACTACCAACAAAAAACTAGAGACTAAAAATATAATTCATGCCAGTCAGTATGTTTTCATGGAAGTTAAAAGCCTGTCAAACATTTTGTGTACACACACACACACACACACACGATTACACGGTCTGGTTGAAAAAGGCAACTGCATTGATATAATATACTTGGATTGTCCAAGGAATTTGACTTAATAGTATATCACATTTTGCATTGCATGGAGTTAACAGGGCACACACTAGATGTATGAAAAACTGGCTCACTGACAAATCTCAAATTGTTAAAGGGGAAAGATCAATGAGTGGGGTTATTTTGAATGGGGCCCACGGCATTGGTTCTTGGTATAAATCTAATTAATAATTATCAGCGATCTCAAAAATGATATGAAAATTTTTGCTGTTAAAGTTCCAAATGAGACAAAAATTGGGAAGTATATAATGAGGAGGACAGGTTATGTTATATAGTGATCTGATTCACTTGGTTACAAGGTCACAACAAAATGCATTTTAATATAGCCAAATGCAAGATAATACAACCCGGAATTCAGGTTATACCTACAGCAGGGCAGGCTCTTGGAAATCAGCAACTCAAGGCTGGTCTACACTGGGGGGGGGAGGATTGATCTAAAATACGCAACTTCAGCTACGTGAATAGCGTAGCTGAAGTCAAAGTATCTTAGATCGAGTTACCTACCATCCTCATGGCGCGAGATCGACGTCCGCGGCTCCCCCTGTCAACTCCGCTACCGCCGTTCGCGTTGGTGGAGTTCCGGAGTCGACAGGAGCGCGTTCGGGGATCGATATATCGCGTCTAGATGAGACGTGATATATCGATCCCCGAGAACTCGATTGCTACCCGCCGATACGGCCGGTAGTGAAGACGTACCCTCAGAGAAGGATTCAGGGGCCATCATAGATGACAGCCTCAGCCTGAGCTTTTGTGGAATGCTATTACACAATGGGCTGTGAAATGCTATTACACAATGGGCTGTGATCCTTGGATGTATACAAAGGAGAATATCAAGTAGAAGTAGGGAAGTGATCTTGCCTCTGTACACAGCATTGGCAAGACTGCTATTAGTATACTGCTCACACTTCAAGAGACATGTGGAAATACTAGAGAGAGTTCAAAGGAGAGCCACAAGACAGATTCAGGGACTGGAAAACAAACTTTATGATGTGAGACTTCAGGAGCTCAATTTATTCAGCTTACCAGAAAGAAGGTGGAGATGTGACTTGATCATGGTATATATGTACTTACACATGCAAAAGATATCTGAGAGCGGGGAGCCCTTGCAAACTTGCTGACAAAGGCATAACAAGGTCCAAAGGCTGCAAGTTGAAGCTAAACAAATTCAACCTTGAAATAATATGATTGCCTAGCAGTGAGAATAAACACACATTGGAACAGCTCATCAGAGAAGAAGGGGGACTCACCATCACTTTGAGCCTTTAAAATGAAATTAGATATCTTTAAAAAAAAATAGATACGCTGTAATCCAGTTTCAAAGAGAAATTCTGCTGTCTGGGTGTAGGTGGGTGGCTGAAGTGGTCCCTTCTGGCACCGGAGTCTGTGACTCTATTGGTCCCACTGTTCCTCCCCTCCCTTCATGGGCCATGGGGAGAATGGGGTTGCCTGCACAGCCCTCAACATGCTCAGAACACTTGCAGCTACGCTTTAAGATGACTATAATCAAATCTTATGTTTCAGGACTTCAGCTGGTCATCACAGCAGGGGCCAGAGAGAAATATTTTCCTGATTCACAATTGATTAGATGTATTTTGGGTTTCCCCTCCCCACACCTTCCTCCGAAGTGTCAGAGATTAGCAAAAGCTGGAGACAGGACAACAGACAGGGTGGACCCCGTGCTTTGAGGAGGCACAAAGTATCCTTTCTAGATGCCTGGCTGGTGTTTCTTGCTCAAGGGCACACTGATAGACAGATTTGAGGTTGGGAAGGAATTTTTCTCCAGGTCAGATTAGCAGGGATTTTTTTTTTTTGCCTTCCTCTTCAGTATGGGGCATGGTTTACCTGCTGGGATCATCTGAGCATATTTCACCTAATTACTGGATTCCCCCAATTCTCTGCCAGTAGCACAGTTTAGTTATCCTAAGGACTCAACTGTTTTAGTCTAACTAAAGACTTTGGGCTTAATATAGAGGAGCTTGGTGAAATGTAACGGTCTATGATATACAGGAGGTCAGATAACATGAGTCAGTGGTTCCTTCTGGACTTAAACTCTATGCTTGAGTTTCACATAATTTGCCCAATTTGGTTAGAGACCAAAACCTATGATTTTATCCACTGAAGTCTGGAGGAAATGCTAGAAGTCATATAGACCATCTTGGTCAGCTTTGTTATCCTTTTCTTTTACATATGTATGCAACAAAACAACGTCCCCCCCAGACTTGAATAGCTTCACACAGTGCACAGAGCTCCCCTAACAGCATTTATTCAGACTTGTCATTTACTTAATGAATTTTTAATAGCCAGTGCAACAATCTATGTTAATGCAACATTAAGACTAAGAATTCAAAGGCATGAAATTAGAGAAAATTACCAAAGTTATAGTTCTGATAATTCAATCCACGGCATTGATTGTTTACTTACTGAACACCACCATTGTACAGATCACTTCTAAGCATATAAAATGATATGGGTTATGAGCCACATGGAACTTATGACTTATCACATCTATGTCTCAACATATATTTACATTATGATTAAGTTAATGATGCTGTGGGAGCCATATTTTTTTTAATTCCTGATTATTGTGCATTTACATTCCCAACCCTACAATTTTATTAAGTTTCTAACAGAAAGTCCCTCAATGTTAGAGGAAAATAAACTTATTGACAGTAGCACAGATATACACACACATACATAAATACACATTCATATAATGTACATGTGGAGAGAGAGAGATCCCAGTGCTACAACAATTAATTTTCCAAAATAAATATTACTTTCTTTTCATTAACTGTTCCTTAGGAAGCTTTTAAGTAACTGCTCCCATCAAACATCCACCAGCCTTGCATTAAAGTCCCCTACTCAGTACAATTAAGACTGATACTGCTCTTTAAAGTTTATCTTTAAAAGTAATAATGAAGCAATAACAGAACTTCTCCAGGCCATGTACCTTTTGTATCTTGCCAGCTTTCCTCATACTCTCAAGATAACATGGATCTAGAAAAATGCAGGGATCTCAGGAGATAAAACAGACTACAGAAAATGAACACATAGATCAAAGTATACTGCCTGGCTTTTATGTTTTCCATCTGATGACAGTAGCGGAAAAACAGTGACACAAGTCAATGTTCTTAAAGCCAAGTCAGCAATAAGCACCTATTTTATTTTTCAGAGAGATTACAGATTGTTGGCCTAGTGCACAGGAGAACAACATATGTAGCCACAATAATTTAAATTTTCAGTTAATATATTTGACACATTATTCCCTTTGTTTGTAATTAACACAGTTCAAATGCATCATATAAGTAAACCAAGGAACAATGAAACTGTGAATAAATTTGGTTCTTGTTCTCAGTATACAAAACTAAGGTTCTAAAAGGTCTCAATCCAGGAAAGAGCAGGAGCCCACAGTGACAGTGCTTCTGAGGGCTTTAAACACCTGCTGAAGTCAACCTGAGTTGAGGTCAGAGCAACTCCCTGAAAGCACTCAGCATCTTGGTAGAACTAAACCCCAAGGCCAGTCATCCAGTGATGATGATTATACAGCTAACTTATGTCAATCAACTCAATATTAACAGATTTTCCCTCCTAACTAGTGTAATGGTGAGGGATGACAATATTCTTGTGGGGAAATAAATATTTAATAGAAATACTTTAATATTAGGTTAGTGATAGGTCCAAGCCACATAAATTGAATTCGGGATCTGGATATTGAATTTCCTGCAAAGTTCTTCTGATGGGCTGACAGTGCTATCTCTGCAGTGCTCCCATGCTAGCTAGATCAAGAGTGAAGAAAAGTGTGTAAATCTAGTGAATAGAAATCCAAGTATAAGAATGATTTTAAGACTCTGGCTTCTCAGATTTAATTACCAGTTTTGTTTTTTGTTTCCTGTTTTTGGGGGGCAAGAAGGGTCATTTGTAATCAATACAGTTGTAATAGGACTAAATAAGCATTGTAGCGAGATTGTGGGCCAAATTCTCAGGGGGTGAAATTGACATGTTTCCATTGTCTTCAATTTAGGTACAGCAAACAGGATTGGCCCCTCTGTGTTTTGCCTAGCATTTTCAAAACTACCTAGAGAAGATGGATGCTAATCCCCATTAAAAGTAACAACAATTGGGGCTCCACATACTCCCATGGAAGACAATGAGTGAGATTTTCAAAGGCACAAATGGCAGTTAGGTGCCTAAATCCCACTGCTTTTCAATAGGAATTAGATGTTTGCCATTTGTGCCTTTGAATTTGTCCATCAGTGTGGGCTAAGGCTACTTGTGTGGGTTAAGGCTAAAGCCCTGAAATCTGCATACCATTAAATTATTTTAAAAGGTAACAAAATGACCTGACAGCCATCCTGAAAATCAACAAATAGTGTAAAAGACTAAATCAGCACGTGTAGTTACCTAAACTAAGCCCTTTAATGTAGGGGATTAAAAAGCATTATCACTGGAAATAATTACCAGGAAACTCTCATGACTGACAAGTGTCTCTTAAAGTGAAAAGGACTAACAATACCAACAGACAGCCACTGTATTTCCTGCTGAAATATTGCAAGAATGATTTTTTTCAGTGTGTTTTGGTGCAATATTTATCCAGCACATAGGCCTCATCCACATTTGAAAAAGGACTAGCTCCTGTTTACATGCCAATCTTTTAAAAAACATTTTCATAGTTGACGTTGGGTAGCATTTTGGCTTGGAGCTCAGTGTAGCATTACCTGCAAGCTGATGTAGTTAGATAAGTCTGCTTACTGGAAAAAATATGTGCTTTTGGTAAATACTTCATTGTTGGTCCTAAAACAGAGCAAATATTGTGTATTTTTGCTTATGACACCAAAAGATAGGTAAGATACAGGACAATGAACATGTCTAATAATTTGTACTATTTCTCATCTTTATTGAGATGACAAAAAAGCTAATTGAAGCATATGTTTTACTTTCAAAGGGTAATTACTTACCTGCACAACAACTGGTGTTCTTCAATATGTGGGGTCTCTAGCTGTATTCCATTGTAGATACGCATGCACTTCATCCACTTGAGACAGGAAGATTTTTGCTAACAATGTCTGTTGACCTGCACCTTGTACTTTTCTATTCCTCATGCTCCAAACAGAGAGTATTAGGGGCCATGTGGCCTGACCACCTCTCTGGTTCCTTCTCTACTGTGAAGCATATGTGAAGGATTTAAAACAGAGGGGGAAAAGGGCAGGTTATGGAATACAGATAGTACCCCCAGACCTTGAAGAACTCAAGTTACTGTACAGTTAAGTAATTCTCCTTCTTTGAGTGCTGGTCCCTATGGGTATTCCACTACAGGTGACTGACAAGCAGTACTCACTGAGGATGAGGAGGTGAGGACCTCAGTGGTAATAAACACTGGAGGACTGCTTAGCCGAAGGATGGGTCAGCTGCAGAAGCTTGCGCTAAGGCATAAGTCTCGTAAAAATGTGGATCGAGCCACATGTTACTTGTTTACAGAATTCAATGAGCAGAACACATCTCAAAGTGAGGTCACCGAAGCTGCCTTGTCTGCTGTAGAATGGGGCCTCACACTTGGTGGGGGAAGGGTCTCTGCTAACTCATAACAAAGCAGAATACAGCCGGATGTCCATTTGGAAAATCTCTGAGAAGATATCACTTCCCTTTCTTTCATTCTGCTAGCGATACAAACAGTCTGGGTGATATCGTAAAGGCTCTTGTTCTCTGCACGTAGAACATCAAAGCCCAATGGACATCCAAGGAGTGGAGTCTATTGTCTTCATTGGTGAGGTGCAGCTTTGGGAAAAAGATAAGTAAGTATACTGTATGATTCAGGTGAAAGTCCAAGATTACCTTAGGAGCATTAATCTTGGGTGTTGTCTTTGGGAAACTTTCTTCTTATGGGATACAGTTTGTAAAGGCCACCAGTTCCCCAATCCTTTTACCAGAGGTGATGGCCCCTGAAAGATGACTTTCATAGACAAAGGAGTCAGCAAGCATGTAGCTAGGGTCTTGAATGGGGACCCTGTTAGCATTGAGAGGACCAGACTGAAATCTCATACCATAGAAAACTTTGTCACTGGTGAGCAGGTTGTTTGTAAACAAACAGTAACAGGACAGATGAACACTGAGTACTTATCAATAGGAGGGAGGTGGGATAGAGGGAAAAGAAGGGCTGACAAGCGCTGATGGCTGCTAAGTACACCTATAGGGTGCTAAGGGACAGACCTGACATCTTTAATGAGAGCAAAATTCTAGTATGATGGGAATACCAGAGTCCTCTGGGACTGACTGACAATATCAACACCAGATGGAAAATCTTTTCCACTTGGCTGTGTAGCATTTCCGAGTGAACTCCTTCCTGCTACTATTAAGATTGGTCTGGACCACTTCTGAGCATGTCTTTTGTAGGTTCAATGCCCATCAAAATACCATGCCACAAGGTGAAGGGGGTCCTTAATGGTATGTGTGACCTTGCCCTGGTTCTATGTCAGAAGGCCTGGGGAGGACTGGATGGTGATGGGAGGGCGTACTGACATTTGAAGAAGGTTCAGAAACCAAAACTGTCTGTGCCATCTGAGTGTGATCAGGATGACCCTCTCTCCATCTCATTGGATCTTCTTCAGAATCTGAGGTAAGAGTGGGATGGGCAGGAGAACATATAGTAAGTATCCCATCCAAGTATCAGAGAGGTAGCCATGTTAGTCTGGATCTGTAAAAAGTGACAAAGAGTCCTGTGGCACCTTATAGTCTAACAGACGTATTGGAGCATGAGCTTTCGTGGGTGATGCATGTGATGGAAATTTCAAGGGGCAGGTATAAATATGCAGGCAAGAATCAGTCTAGAGATAATGAGGTTAGTTCAATCAGGGAAGATAAGGCCCTCTTCTAGCAGTTGAAGTGTGAACACCAAGGGAGGAGAAACTGCTTTTGTAGTTGGCTAGCCATTCACAGTCTTTGTTTAACCTGAGCTGATGATGCCAAATTTGCAAATGAACTGAAGTTCAGCAGTTTCTCTTTGAAGTCTGGTCCTGAAGTTTTTTTGGAGGATGGCTACCTTTAAATCTGCTATTGTGTGTCTAGGGAGGTTGAAGTGTTCTCCTACAGGTTTTTGTAGATTGCCATTCCTAATATCTGACTTGTGTATAACATTGGTGGACATGCAGGTGAATGAACCGGTGATGTTGTGGCTGATCTGGTTAGGTCCTGTGCTAGTGTCGCTGGCTCTGCCCACATATTTACATCAGGTTAGATTTGACAGCAGTGCTCTGCACTCTGGCTCATTTCCTGGACTGGGACATCATCTGGTTGGTCTGGGCTCCCACAGGCTGGGTAAAGCTGGGAAGAGCTAGATGGGCTGCCTTGTCTCATTATGCTGGTGCCATGTGGTACAACTGACCTCAGAATCAGATCAGATGGAAAGCAGAGAGAGAAAACAGAAGGAAAAAAGTGGGGCAGAAAGGAACACATGAGGGATGGGGAGACAAAGCAGGATCTCACATATCCCTAGCTGGAGTTTGCCACTGGTGCAACAATGACGACCAGGTATCCCTGCTGGTATGCTGAGATCTGGACCATGACCATGCAACAACTTCATGACCATGCAACAAACCTTGATGCCAACTCTGCCCACATATCTACACCAGCGACCTTAAAAACTCTAAGGAAGGAGATTCCACCACCTCTCTAGGTAACCCATTCCAGTGCTTCACCACTCTTGACAAAGCTCTGGCTGGGATGAATTAGTTGGGGATTGGTCCTGCTTTGAGCAGGGGGCTGGACTAGATGACCTCCTGAGGTCTCTTCCAACCCTAATATCCTATGAAAACTTCCATCCGCTTTCCTATAGGCTGATGATTGAAGTAGGCCAAATTATCACAACACACTCCCGCCCCAACAATGAGGCATCCATGATCAATGTTTTCTCAGTTGGAGGAGGAGTGATAGGGACTCGCACACAGTCTCTGCTCTCCCATCAAGTCAGAAAATCTCACACTTAGCCTGCTTTGTACATAGAATATCCAAAGCCAAGCCTGTAAGCAGTGGAGGTGCAGTCTTACGAAAATATTTTGGGTTAAATTATGGCTGGTCCACAGTAAAGTGCAGTGAGGGAATGGGTTGGTGGCACTGCTGCCTGTGTTCAGTGCAGCACAAGAAGCATATCTGGACTGGATGAACAACAACCCTCTGCACTGGTAACTTACAACAACGCTCTGCACTGGTAAATGTCGGCAGGGAGTTCATGCTATACTTGTTCTAAAGGGGAGTGAGTTTCTCCTGGTACATCTGGAGGCATCATGCTGACTGTGGGCTTCCATGGGCACTTGATGATTCCAGTCACTGCCACTCATACAGTTTACCTTCCCCATTCCACAAGGCTCTGATTAAGAGCTATAAATGGCTCAATAATATTCACTGTCTTCAGTACAGAAAAGTCAAAGTGCTTTATTTATGAGTCCAGTGCATGCAGGCTAGGTTGCCATAATGAATGTTCTCATGGGCGCCTTTTTGAAGTGACTTCAGTTTGGATATTAAATCTTTCTGGTGCCATAGAACACATTTTCAAAATCAGCAAATTTCAGGGATTCTCCCTCTCTCCCTAAACTTTCTAGTTTGTATGACAGAATGTGCACAGATATTGAGATTGCAAGTGTCTGTCATATTAGCAGTTCTAGTATTTAAAGGCCAGTATCATATAGCTCTCTAAAGCAACTAAAATAATTGTGGTAGCTACATTTTTTAAAATATTATTAAAATACAAACAACAGAGGTGTTTTTTTCCTATAGGGACTTCACTGTCTTCTCATGAAATTATCACCTTGTGTCTGAGAACACAATTCAGGCGTGTTTCCTCAGAAATTCTCAGTAACAATATGCACCTTTAAAAATATCTCAGACTGCACTCAAAATAACTCACTCCGAGCAGAAACCTGAGAAATACATCAGACAGTCCATGTTTATCATAGAATCATAGACTTTAAGGTCAGAAGGGACCATTATGATCATCTAGTCTGACCTCCTGCACAATGCAGGCCACAGAATCTCACTCACCCACTCCTGTATCAAACCTGTGTCTGAGCCATTGAAGTCCTCAAATCATGGTTTAAAGACTTCAAGGTGCAGAGAATCTTCCAGCAAATGACCTGTGCCCCACGCTTCAGAGAAAGGCGAAAAACCCCCAGGGCCTCTGCCAATCTGCCCTGCAGGAAAATTCCTTCCCGACCCCAAATATGGCAATCAGCTAAACCCTGAGCATGTGGGCAAGACTCACCACCAGACACCCAGGAAAGAATTCTCTGTAGTAACTCAGATCCCACCCCATCCCATCCCATCACAAGGCATTGGGCATATTTACCGCTAATAGTCAAAGACCAATTAATTGCCAGAATTAGGCTATTCCATCATACTATCCCCTCTATAAACTTATCAAGCTTAGTCTTGAAGCCAGATATGTCTTTTGCCCCCACTACTCCCCTTGGAAGACTGTTCCAGAATTCACTCCTCTGATGGTTAGAAACCTTTGTCTAATTTCATGTCTAAACTTCCTGATAGCCAGTTTATATCCATTTGTTCTTGTGTCCACATTGGTACTGAGCTTAAATAATTCCTCCCCCTCTCTCGTATTTATTCCTCTGATACATTTATAGAGAGCAATCATATCTCTCCTCGGCCTTCTTTTGGTTAGGCTAAACAAGCCAAGCTTTTTCACAAGACAGGTTTTCCATTCCTCGGATCATCCTAGTAGCCCTTCTCTGTACCTGTTCCAGTTTGAATTCACCCTTCTTAAATATGGGAGACCAGAACTGCACACAGTATTCCAGATGAGGTCTCACCAGTGCCTTGTATAATGGTACTAACACCTCCTTATCTCTAGTGGAAATACCTTTCCTGATACATCCTAAGTCTGCATTAGCTTTTTTCACGGCCATATTACATTGGCGGCTCATCGTCATCCTGGGAGCAACCAATATTCCAAGGTCCTTCTCCTTCTCTGTTACTACTAACTGATGCGTCCCCAGGTTATAACAATAATTCTTGTTATTAATCCCTAAATGCATGACCTTGCACTTTTCACTATTAAATTTCATCCTATTACTATTACTCCACTTTACAAGGTCATCCAGATCTTCCTGTATGATATCCCAGTCCTTCTCTGTATTGGCAATACCTCCCAGCTTCGTGTCATCTGCAAACTTTATTAGTACATTCCCACTTTTTGTGCCCAGGTCAGTAATAAAAAGATTAAATAAGATTGGTCCCAAAACTGATCCCTGAGAACCTCTACTAGTAATAATTCCCCATGTGGAACCGTATCAAATGCCTTACTGAAATTGAGGTAGATTAGATCCACTGCGTTTCATTTGTCTAAAAAATCTGTTACCTTCTCAAAGAAGAAGATCAACACGATCTACCTTTTGTAAAACCATGTTGTATTTTGTCCCAATTACCATTGACCTCAAATTCCTTAACTACTTTCTCCTTCAAAATTTCTTCAAAAACCTTGCATATTACAGATGTTAAACTAACAGGCCTATAGTTACGTGGATCACTTTTTTTCCTTTTCTTAAAAATAGGAACGATGTTAGCAATTCTCCAGTCATATGGTACACCCCCTGAGTTTACAGATTCATTAAAAATTCTTGCTAATGGGCTTGCAATTTCATGTGCCAGTTCCTTTAATATTCTTAGATGAAGATTATCTGGGCCCCCCAATTTAGTCCCATTAAGTTATTAGAGTTTGGCTTCTACCTCCATATCTACCTCCATATCCTCATTCCCATTTGTCATACTACCATTATCCCTAAACTCCTCATTAAAGACTGAGGCAAAGTATTTGTTTAGATATTGTGCCATACCTAGATTATCCTTAACCTCCACTCCATCCTCCATGTTTAGCGGTCCTACTTCTTCTTTCTTGGTTTTCTTCTTATTTATATGGCTATAGAAACTTTTAATATTGGTTTTAATTCCCTTTACAAGGTCCAACTCTACATGGCTTTTGGCCTTTCTCACTTTAACCCTACATGTTCTGACCTCAATAAGGTAGCTTTCCTTGCTGATCACTCCTTGTAAGATTTCTGCTTTTTCTTAATCCCCTCTCAGAGATGCTTGCTCATCCAGCTTGGTCTACAACTCCTGCTATGAATTTTTTCCCCTTTCTTGGCATGCAGGCTTCTGATAGTTTCTGCAACTTTGACTTGAAGTAATTCCAGGCCTCCTCCACCTTTCGATCCCCATGTTCTTCAGTCCAATCCACTTCCCTAACTAATTTCCTTAATTTTTTAAAGTTAGCCCTTTTGAAATAAAAAACCCTAGTCACAGATCTATTTTTGTTTATCCTTCCATTTAGTTTAAACTGAATTCGCTCATGATCGCTCGAACCAAGGTTGTCCCCTACAACCATTTCTTCTATGAGGTCTTCACTACTCACCAAAACCAAATCTAAAATGGCATCCCCTCTTGTTGGTTCAGCAACTACTTGGTGAAGGAATCCATCAGCTATCGCATCTAGGAAAATCTGAGCCCTACTATTACTAGCACTTGTCCTCCAGTCTGTATCTGGGAAGTTAAAGCCTCCCATGATCACACAATTCCCATTAGTATTTACTTAATTAAAAACATTAAAAAGGTTTCCATCCATATCCAAATCAGATCCCGGCGGTCTATAGCACACCCCAAGCACTATCTCAGGGGAGGCTCTAGTAGCTTTCTTCCCCAATGTGATTTTTGCCCAGACAGACTCTGTCTTATCCATTCCATCACTTCTTATTTCTTTACAGTCTACCTCATCATTGATATACAATGCTACTCCACCACCTTTGCCTTTATTTCTGTCTTTCCTAAAAAGCACATACCCTTCAATACCTGTACTCCAGTCATGACTAGTATTCCACCATGTTTCTGTTATCCCTATAATATCTGGTTTCACTTCCTGCGCCAGAAACTCTAGTTCCTCCATTTTGTTACCTAGGCTCCTTGCATTGGTTTACAAATATCTTAATTCTTGCTGTTTGGCTTCACTCACATTCTTTACCCAATTAGGCTCAGACATTCTACCATCAGTATCACCTATTAGAATGGTATATACACTACCCTTCCTCCGTGTGTCCATTCTCCTACCCATGGCAGTATCCTTTCTTACTTTGTTTTCTTCTCTCTCAATGTTAAAATCCGGCCTGGAGATTACCTGGACATCTTCCAACCATCTCCCCCAAATTTCTAGTTTAAAGCTCTCTTAATCAGTTGTGCCAGCCTCCATCCTAGAAGTCTATTTCCCTCTCTACTCAGGTGAAGTCCATCCCGAGAGAACAGTCCTCTGTCCATGAATGCCTCCCAGTGGCCATACATCCCAAAGCCCTCCTTATAGCACCATTGCCTGAGATATCTCTTGATCATCATAATCTTGTCACACTTTTGTTGCCCTTCTCTAGGAACAGGCAGAATCCCACTGAAGATCACTTGAGCCTCGATTTCTTTAAGCGTCTTCCCCAACTTGGCATAGTCTCCCTTGATACGTTCCAGCAAGAATCTAGCTGTATCATTTGATCCCACATGAAGGACAATCAGTAGATTCTTTCCCGCTCCCGTTAGGATCCTCTTCAGCCTCAGGTCCACAACCCGTATCTTATCACCCGGCAGACAGCACACTCTCCTGTTCTCTGGATCAGCTCTGGTTACAGGCCTGTCTATTCTTCTCAGTAAGGAGTCCCTAATCATGTAGACCTGCCTTTTCCTGGTGACGGTGTGATTCTCTGGTCTATCCCCTGTTCCTTTTGGCTGCAAGTCCTCTCGATTCCTATTCTCCCTTGCTATCCTCCTGGGGTTCATATTTGGTGTTATCTCCATTGACTCTTCCCCTCTTCTTATAGGACTAGCTGCTCTTCTCTTCATCCTTGTCCTCTCACCTTCAGTGACCACCTGCTGTGCCCCTTCTTCATTTTCCAACTCCGCAAACCTGTTCCTGAGCTCTATTTCTCCTTCACTAGCATGTCTTTTCCTCTGCCTGGTTCTCTTAGTCACATGCTTCCACCATCCATTTTCCTCACCCAGCATTCTCCCCTCAGAGTTCTTTGGTCCTGCTTCCATCTGCAAGTCTGAGCTTTTCCATTCAGACTCCTCATCTCTTTGCTCCATCATCCACTCGAACCCCCTTCTAAACTCGAACAGAGTTTCCACCTGCATCTCCAGTCCTCGGATCTTTTCTTCCATCAGCTCTATCAGGCAGCACTTCATACAGATGAAACTTTTATCAGGTACCCCCTCCAGGATCATGTACATGATGCAGCTTCCACATCCAGTCAGCTTCATTGTGTCTTCCACTGCTTGGGTCACTACAAGTGCTGCCTATGTGTCTGTCATAGGCTTCCCACCTAAATCCTGTAAATCTGGGAAACACAAACCAAACCAAAATACCACCACCCACAGCAAAACAACCCCCCAACAAGCACCAAGACACTATTAGAACACCGCACACTCCCTTCAGTAGCCTGTCTGTTCCTATGCCTGCCTCTCTTAGGGTACGTCCATACTACCCGCCCGGATCGGCAGGTAGCAATCGACTTCTCGGAGTTCGATATATCGCGTCTCAACTAGACACGATATATCGAACTCCAAACGCGTTCCCATCGACTCCGGAACTCCACCACCGAGAACGGCGGTGGCGGAGTCGAAGGGGGAGCCGCGGACGTCAATCCCGCGCCGTGAGGATGGGTAAGTAGTTCGAACTAAGGTAGTTCGACTTCAGCTACGCTATTTGCATAGCTGAAGTTGCGTACCTTAGTTCGACACCCCCCCCAGTGTAGACCAGGCCTAAGTCTTCCCCCAAAGTCCCACTCAGACTCCCCTGTTTACAGCTCTGTTTGCTGGTTCCTGTGCCGCTGCAGCTGTCTATGCCTCTGCCTGACTGGCTGGCTACCTTTATAGGACCCCTAGTCAGAGAAGCCCCACCCCCTAATCAGGACTCAGCTTCTCTCTCAGCACACTGCCCCTACCAGCCTCCACACATACAAATACAACTACAAATAGCTACAAATACCTTCTCCTCCAACAGAAGTCCCACTCACACTCTCCTGTTTACAGCTCTGTTTGCTGGCTCCTGTGCTGCTGCAGCTAAGTGTAAAAGAAATGTGACAAACTTTGGCTCAATTGAAAAAAAACCAGAATTGAGTAGGTTGAAAATCAACTGAGAAATCTTTGTTTTCTCCTTTGAGGAACAACATTTATAATACAAACATGAAATACAGAGTGCCTTAAAGCTATCTGTGTGGATGTGACAGACAACTCCTCTTAAGACATAGAAGGCAGAGTTTATAATTTTAAATTGTTATTGGCTTTGAATATATATGTAGGAGAAAAATATATTAATTGGAAAGGTATATAATAATTATACTTCAGTCAAAGAAGATTTTAGACATGGAGCCAAATTCAGCTCTGGTGTGAGATTCATTGAAGTCAATGTCATTATGCCCCGACTCTAGATCTGAATTTGACCCATGGTATTTATTCATATTATTTACAGCACAAAGCCAGAGGCGGCTCTAGGCACCAGCTAAACAAGCAGGTGCCTAGGGCGGCAAAATGTATGGGGCGGCAAAATGAGGGGGGTGTGTGTGGCTGCTTACCGGAAGAGTGGCGGGAGCTGGTAGTGTGGCCCTTCCCCGGCTGCAGAGGACGGGCCGCTTCTCCTCGGCTTGTTCCCGCCGGTGCACTCCAAGAAACGGCCCCTCCTTTGCAGCCGGGGCAGGGCTGCGCTATCAGCTCTGCCTGAGGGGGCGGGGGGTGGCCGCTTACTGCGGAAGAGCAGCGGTAGCTGGTAGCGCGGCCCTTCCCCGGCTGCAGAGGTTGGGCCGCTCTTCAGCTTGTTCGCGCTGCTCTCCCGCGGGCAGCGGCCACCCCAACCCCCACCCTCCAGGCGGGAACCGGTAACGTGGCCCTGCCTGGACAGCAGAGGATGGGGAGAACATGGTGTCACGGCGGGATGCTCCCCTTGGACTTGTCCCCGCCTCCTCCTCCCCTCTGTGCCGCCTCCTGCTGGGGGAGGGGAGAGAGGAGCAGAGCGGCAGCCCGGTCTGAGCCCAGCTCGTGCCCGGGCCAAGGCGAAGATCAAGGATGGATCCAGCAGCAGCCCCAACCCCCGGGGCCCTGGGAGCGGCGGTGACGGGACAGGAATCTACCTCGACCCGATCCACAGCAAGGTAAGAGTTGGGCCGGGCAGGAGGGTCTCAGGGACCCCTGGGGAGCTTCTGCCTGCTGGAGCTCCAGAGGCTGCTGCCTCCCTCCCCAGCCCCTCACAGCACTCCAGTGCCTGGAGTGTCCTTCTGCCCCCCCTCCTGCAGGGGGCGAGCGACCTGGCAGAGAGGGGCAGCATCTGTCCAGCAAGCCCAGCACCTTTTCCTTGACTCCTCCAGCCCCAGAGCTCTCTCCATTGCATGCCCCTCAGGCTCCCAGCTGGGTGGCCTCAGGGTGCCGGTGCCTGGAGTCTCCTTCGGCTTCCCCCTCTGCAGGGGGCGAGCAGCCTGGCAGAGAGGTGCAGCATCTGTCCAGCAAGCCCAGCACTTCTTCCTTGGCTCCTCCAGCCCCAGAGCTCTTTCCATTGCATGCCCCTCGGGCTCCCAGCTGGGCAGCCTTAGTGCTGAGAAAACGCCAGCAGGGCTGGGTCCAGTGTGTATCCGACTTCGTGGAGAGCTCTCTCGCGCCAATGACTAACGCCTTACCTATGGCAAGTACAGTAGTGCAACAGGAGTGTGACGTGAAAAATGTCACATTGTGACATGGTCACTCAGATCACGATTACGTGTGTGTACTGTGCTGCCCTATCGGCACCATTTGCACTAATTTCCATTTCGCGTCGGTGCCACTGGTTATAGGGCTAAAATGCCGGGACAAAAACGAAAACGACTTTCCGGTGCTGCTTACCAGCAACAAAGAGAGAAACGGCAAAAAGAATTAGAAAAGCTATCTCATACTTCAAAAAAGTATTTTAAAAAAGTCGACAATCAGGGAGAAAGCTCTAAGCAATGCATTGAAGGTGATTATTCATCAACTGATGAAGACCGATCGAACCAAAGATTACCTTTATCAACTGATAAAGATGAACAACAATTTGACCAAAGATTATCTTCGCTAACTGATAAAGGCAAAGAATCACAATCCATCCAAAGGTTTACTACTTCAGCTGAAGAGTCCAGAAATGAAGAAGTGTTATCCAAAACGAAAACGGAAGAACAATTATTGGAAGGTGGAGAGACTGACATAGGATCGGATCCAAGTACATGGCCGACAATAATTACTGATACAATCCGAATTATTATTGTGAAAAAAGGTCCTTCAAATCCTACATTTGAATATCCATTTAATGAGTCGAATCGTCGATTTATGCCATCCAGTATGAAGAAAAAAATGAAAAGTGGGGAACAGATTAATAGATCGTGGTTAGTGTATTCACAGACCAAAGATGTAGGTTTTTGTTTTTGCTGCAAACTGTTCTGTATCTCGGACATTCTTCTGGCAACTGCAGGTTTTAATGACTGGCGAAATTTGCATCAGCATTTGAATGAACATGAAAAATCAAAAAATCATTTACGCTCATTGACAAATTGTATTGAGCTGTCAAACAGATTACGTTCCGGTACAACAATCGATCCGGTACAGCAACGTCAGCTAAATTCAGAAATTCTACGTTGGCAAGCAGTGTTGGAACGTTTACTGGCAATCATTAATTTCCTAGCCAAACAGTGCCTCGCATTCCGTGGATCCTCAGATATTTTATACGAGAATATCTGAGCATGTACGAAAAGTGAAAGATGGAGTAAAAATACACAAAATGAGATAATAGAATTAATTTCTAATGGAGTGCGTAATGAAATTTTATCGAATTTGAAACATGCCAATTATTACTCAATTATAGTTGATTGTACTCAAGATCTGAGCAAAACCAAGCAAATGTCAATAGTTTTATGATTTCTGAAAATTGATGAAATGCAGAAGTGAAAATTTGTGAACACTTTCTAGAATTTATACCAGTGAACGAAACTACTGGGAAAGCACTCACAGATGTAATTCTGCAGAGATTGGAACACTGTGGACTACCTTTAGAAAATATGCGTGGCAAAGGGTACGATAACGGGTCAAACATGTGAGGACGACATGCAGGTGTACAGCAAAGAATACTGAATTTAAACAATCGAGCTTTTTTCATTCCTTGTCATGCGCATTCGCTCAATCTGGTTGTCAGTGATGCTGCCAAATCATCTAAAGATGCCGTTTCATATTTTACCACAGTGCAAGCAATTTACAACTTTTTTAGTGCTTCCACACACCGTTGGGCAGTCTTGAAGAAACATTTTGAACAAAAACTCACACTTAAACCGCTAAGTCAAACTAGATGGGAAAGCAGGATAGACGGTATTAGACCATTCCGATATTCATCAGGAGAGATTTATGATGCACTATTCGAAATAAGCCAGGACTTGTCATATGATCCTTCATTTCGACATGAAGCTGAAACATTGGCTCAGAAGATGATGCAGTTTCAATTTTCTTGTTGCACAGTTATTTGGCACAATATTCTAAATCAAATTAATTTGACCAGCAAAGTTATGCAGAACATAACCATAGACATATCTGAGGCAAAGATGATTTTGAATAAAACGCTGGAATATTTAAAAAAATACTGTTCAGATGAAGGATTTGAAGAAACTGTCAAAGAAGCAACAACAATAGCAGAGGATCTTGATTTTGAACTGACGTTTGCACCTCAACAATTCATTCGTCCTCGGAAAAAAACAAGACAGTTTTGTTATGAGGCTCATGATGATCCTATTCTCGATCCAAACGAAAGGTTTAAAGTTGAATGTTTCTATTGTATTTTGGATGTAGCTATAACTTCCATTGAAGAAAGATTTTGTCAGTTGCATGGTCATTGTGAAACTTTTGAATTTTTATATGATATTGGAAATATTAAAAATCAGTTTTTCAAAGAAGACCTCGTGAAGCAATGAGAAGACCTACATTTAGCGCTCAGTACTGATAACTCTGCTGACATGGATGCAGTAGAATTGTATGATGAATTAATAGCTTTAGCTGAGCTAATAAGTCCTAAAACTTCTCCTCTAAAAGTATTAGAATTTATAGCAAGAAATGATTTTTTCACTCCAAACACTGCTATAGCATTACACATTCTTTTAATATTACCAGTATCAGTGGCTTCTGGTGAGCACAGTTTCTCAAAACTGAAATTACTAAAAAATTATTTGAGGTCCACCATGTCTCAAAATCGTATGTCAGGACTTGCATTAATTTCAGTTGAAAGTACTATTGCAAAAAATTTAGATTTCACTGACTTATTAAAAGACTATGCAAGTATAAAAACCAGAAAAATTCAGTTCATATAAATTCTTTTATGAGAAACTGGAAGACACTAATGTTTTTCATTACAGTGCATAGTTGAACTCAAATTGTTTGTAATTGTATTTTTGTTAAAATTAAATGACTACGCAAGTATAAAAACAGAGAAATTCAGTTCATATACATTCTTTTAATTTATGAGAAACTGGAAGGCACTAACATTTTTCATTACAGTGTATAGTTGAACTCAAATTGTTTGTAATTGTGTTTTTGTTAAAATTAAATGTTAAAATTACACTAGTAGGAAACTGTTTTGTTTTCACTAACTACAAATTCTCTGTTTTCATTTTTTTAAAAATTTAAATAGTCAAATCAAAACTGCAAAGTGAAAACATGTGTAAAAGCCAAAAAAAGTGTGGGGGGGGGCAGCCAAAAATGTTTTTGCTTGGGGCAGCAAAAAACCTAGAGCCAGCCCTGCACAAAGCCACATAGAATATGTTATTGAAAACCTGTCAATAGATTTCAGTGAAATGGAGTAAGCCAAATACTGAGATACAAAGGAAATAGTAAAGATACACTTAAAACACACTATTTTTGTTCAGGAATCTAATCTAAATCACTGTGACATCTGGGCGCTAGAGGGAGAGAGAATCCCAATGAAAGAAAGAACACAGCCTTTTCCAGGGCCGTCCTTAGGATTTATGGTGCCCTAGGCAGGCTTATTAAACTGGTGCCCCTGTTAGGGTGACCAGACAGCAAGTGTGAAAAATCGGGACGGGGGTGGGGGACTGTCTCTATAAAATCAGGACATCTGGTCATCCTAACCCCTGTGCCTGTCTTGCTCCTAGCAACACAAACATAAGCTTACAGTATTGGAAAACTTGCCACATGCATGTCATTAAAGCCAATTTAACTTAATTAAGCACACTGTAATGCTGATGGACTAGCACTAAAGAAGTAGCCCTATAGAAAAAATTCTGATTTGACAGAATGATGCAAATAATATATATTTTTAAATTTGTCAACATTTTATTGGAAATTTATATGAAGAGGTATTGAAACAAGGATTTGTTTTTAATTTCTGGCTTTTTTGGCTTCAAAATCAGTAATAATGTCATCGTATGACAAAGACAAAGTGATGGCTTGTTCAATTGCAAGAATAGCAATACCAGTCAAGTGTTCCTGACTCATTGTAGAGCGGAGATAGTTTTTAATGAGCTTTAGTTTTCATAGAATCATAGAATTCAAGATCAGAAGGGACCATTATGATCATCTAGTCTGACCTCCTGCAAGATGCAGGCCACATAAGCCAATCCACCCACTCCTTAAGCAAGCGACCCCTGCCCCATGCTTCGGAGGAAGGCGAAAAACCTCCAGGGCCACTGCCAATCTACCCTGGAGGAAAATTCCTTCCCGACCCCAAATATGGCGGTCAGCTGAACCCCGAGCATGCGGCCAAGACTCTCCAGCCAGACCCTCTGGAAAAAGGCTAACAATATCCTATCATTGACCCATTGTACTAATTACCAGTGTGGCACTTTATTGACCTATTGACTAAGCCAGTTATCCTATCATACCATCCCCTCCATAAACTTATCTAGCTTAATCTTAAAGTCATGGAGGTCCTTCGCCCCCACTGTTTCCTTTGGTAGGCTGTTCCAGAATTGCACTCCTCTGATGGTTAGAAACCTTCGTCTAATTTCAAGCCTAAATTTCCTGACTGACAATTTATATCCGTTTGTCCTTGTGTCCACATTAGCACTGAGCTGAAATAATTCCTCTCCTTCCTGGTATTTATCCTCTGATATATTTAAAGAGTGCAATCATATCTCCTCTTATCCTTCTTTTGGTTAAGGAAAACAAACCGAGCTCCTCAAGTCTCCTTTCATACGACAGGCTTTCCATTCCTCGGATCATTCTAGTGGCCCTTCTTTGTACCCGTTCCAGTTTGAATTCATCCTTCTTAAACATGGGAGACCAAAACTGCACACAATACTCCAAATGAGGTCTTACCAACGCCTTATATAACGGGACTAGCACCTCCTTATCCCTACTAGAAATACCTCGCCTAATGCATCCCAAGACCGCATTAGCTTTTTTAACGGCCACATCACATTGCCTACTCATAGTCATCCTACGATCAACCAGGACTCCTAGGTCCTTCTCCTCCTCCGTTACTTCCAACTGGTGCGTCCCCAGCTTATAACTAAAGTTCTTGTTAGTCATCCCTAAATGCATAACCTTACACTTCTCACTATTGAATTTCATCCTGTTACTAATACTCCAGTTTACAAGGTCATCCAAATCTCCCTGGAGGATATCCCAATCCTTTTCCGAATTTGCAATACCTCCCAACTTGGTGTCATCCACAAACTTTATCAGCCCACTCCTACTCTTGGTTCCCAGGTCAGCGATAAATAGATTGAATAAAATTGGACCCAAAACCGAACCTTGAGGAACTCCACTGGTAACCCCCCTCCAACCCGACAGTTCCCCCTTCAATACGACCCTCTGCAGTCTCCCCTTTAACCAGCTCCTTATCCACCTCTGGATTTTCATTTTGATCCCCATCTTTTCCAATTTAACCAGTAATTCCTCATGCGGCACCGTATCAAACGCCTTACTGAAATCAAGATATATTAGATCCACCGCATTTCCCTTGTCTAAAAAATCTGTTACTTTCTCAAAGAAGGAGATCAGGTTGGTTTGGCACGATCTACCCTTCGTAAATCCATGCTGTAATTTGTCCCAGTTGCCATCGGCCTCATGCTCCGTAATCACTCTCTCCTTTAAAAATTTTTCCATGACTTTGCATACTACAGATGTTAAACTAACAGGCCTGTAGTTACCCGGGTCACTTTTTTTCCCCTTCTTGAATATAGGAACTATATTAGCTAATCTCCAGTCAAACGGTACAACCCCCGAGTTTAGAGATTTATTAAAAATCATCGCTAACGGGCTTGCAATTTCACTCGCCAATTCCCTTAATATTCTAGGATGAAGATTGTACGGCCCCCCCGATTTACTTCCGTTTAGCTGTTCAAGTTTGGCTTCTACCTCAGATACCGTAATGTCTACCCCCATATCTTCATTCCCATCAGTCCCTCTATCACTATTCCTTAGCCCTTCATTAGCCTCATTAAAGACCGAGGCAAAATATTCGTTCAGATATTGTGCCATTCCAAGATTATCCCTAATCTCCACTCCGTTTAAAGTTTTAAGCGGTCCCACTTCTTCCTTCTTGGTTTTCTTCCTATTTATATGGCTAAAAAACCTTTTGCTATTGGTTTTAATCCCCTTCGCTAGGTCCATCTCCACCCGGCTCTTTGCCTTTCTCACTGCTTCCCTACACCCTCTGACCTCAATAAGGTAGGTTTCTTTGCTGATCCCTCCCATTTTCCACTCCTTGTACGCTTTCTGTTTTTTCTTAATCACCCCTCTAAGATGCTTGCTCATCCAGCTCGGTCTAAAACTGCTACCTACGAGCCATTTTCCCTTTCTCGGGATACATGCCTCTGACAACTCCTGCAACTTCAACCTGAAGTAACCCCAGGCATCATCTGCCTTTAGATCCCTAAATATGTTAGTCCAATCCACTTCCCTAACTAGTCGCCTTAATTTAGTAAAGTTAGCCCTTTTGAAATTGTATACCTTAGTCTCAGTTTTGAGAAACTCCGTTCTCCTGATGCTACTGTTACAGGATTTGTCAGTAGAATATGAGTGGCAATGTACACATTAGGATAGATATCAACAAGTTTGCTGGTATGAATAAACTGTACAATGTCCATCATCGATTTTGCATGTGGCAACAACTCAATTCTTCGTACAGTTCAAGTACATTTAAATCAAAATGATCACCTTGCTTCAGAAGGCTCTCTAGGTCAGGGGTCCCCAACGCGGTGCCCGCGGGCACCATGGCGTCCGGAGGTGCCTCTCAGTGCACCCGCATACTGGCCGGAGGACAAGCATCTGCTAAAATGCTGCCAAAATTCGGCAGCATTTCGGCACCGATGCCTCTGGATGACACCGCTTGCTGCTGACAAGCAGTGTCATCCAGAGATGTCGTCGCCGAAATGCCGCCAAATTTCGGCAGCATTTCGGTGGATGTTCGTCCACCACCACGGTCCTTCATCTGGCGGGCGCCAGACGAAAAAGGTTGGGGACCACTGCTCTAGGTTCCTGCACTTTGTCATTAGTTGCTCTTGTTTTTCTATTTTGTTAAATTTAGTCCCACTCAGCCCGCTGCCAGCTGAGTGAATGGAACCCCAAGCCAACAGCGGGTTGAGTGGCTCAGCCGGGGTCTCAGCTGCCAGCCTGCTCAGCCTGCTGCCAGCCTGGGATTCCTTGGGGGTCCCCAGGCCAGCAGCGGGTGCTGAGTGGGGCTGGCAGCCAGGACGCCAGGTGGCAATGGGGTAGCAGCCGGAACCCCAGAGCAGTGGCGGGCTGAGTGCCGCTGTGTGCCATTAAAAATCAACTCGCGTGCCACCTTTGGCACATGTGCCGTAGGTTGCCGATCCCTGCTCCATACACTAGTAAGGAGATGAGCATATTACAGTTGTTGGAGGGCTCTATTTAGCAATAACAGGGCTATAGGAAAGTCAGTCAAAATTTTTTGTTTGTTTCTCTGATGAAAACTGGCCCACACCCTTCCCCTTACCAAACTTGTCACAAATAATTGCCAACAACTTAATTTTCTGTTTTTGGCTAAGATATTGATTTTTAAAAAAATTGAAATTGAATTCAGGATTGTTAGCAAGCATTTTTGGCAAACAAATTTGTTAAATGACAATCTAAATGGCAACAGCACTGCTTTCATGCTCACCCCCCAGCCTGCTGGTCCAACAGCTGCAGTAGAGGAGGAGATAAGTGGAAAACTGCAGGACCCCCAAATCCACCTCTTGGGGTGCAGAGTGGCAACAGCAGCAGCAAACTCTCAGGTCCGATCACATGCCAATGGGTACCACCGCCAGCCCAACAGACCATGGTGAACTTAGCACAGCATCTGATCTCAGGGACGGGGCACCCATGAAACCACTGCAGCTCATCCTGCCCTGTGCAGCTCCCTCTGGATGAGATGGATCACTGCCAGCCCAGGGGAGAGAGGCGCTCCCCAGCTAGGGTGACCAGATCCAGATGTCCTGATTTTATAGGGCCAGGCCCGATATTTGGAGCTTTGTCTTATATAGGCACCAATTATCCCCATCTAGGGTGACCAGACAGCAAGTGGGAAAAATCAGGATTGGGGGGGGGGGGGAATAGGAGCCTATATAAGAAAAAGACCCAAAAATTAGGACTGTCCCTATAAAAGTGGGACATCTGCTCACCCTACCCCAACCCGCGTCCTGATTTTTCGCACATGCTATCTGGCTATTCCCAGCCCAGCCGTGAGTGACCATTCCAATCCTGGCTGCGTACCGAGGAAGTGAGTTACTTTCACTTTCATTCCTCAGCAGGCAGCCAGCCAGCCTCCCCCTGCCCCCAGCACCTCACCCAACCCAGCCCTGGGAGAGAGAAAGGGCGGGTGCTCCATGGGGCAGGCGGGGAGAAGAATGGACATTATGGGGGACAACAAAGGATACTGCCAGAGCCGCGGAGCCTGCCTCACCTCACGCCAGGGGAAAAAGTCACACTCACAGGTGAGTTCCTTCCCCCACCCCTTCTCCCTCCCCTTCCCAGAGACTTCCCAGCAGCCAATCCCCTCCCTCAGACTGTGCTGCATTCGGCTCTCTCTAGGACCCAGCAGCCTGCTCTTACGTGCTCCACTGCTTCCCATCTGTCCGGGCTCCCAGCAGAGCGGTGCCCCCAGACCTAGTGGTGCCCTAGGTGGCTGCCTGTTCTGCCTATGGCTAAGGACGGCCCTGGCCTTTTCTTTTTGCTGAGCACTATATATACACCCATAAGCCCCATTCTCCCTCCCTGTTCTGGAAAGCTCTGACAAGTCATCTGACACCTCTGGATTCTCAGTTCAGTTTATTTAAAGTACCCCATTTGTACAGCATGAGGTTGACAGGTTATAAATGAGCATACCAGGCTCAGTTCTCTAAGGGCTCTCTGCACTGGGAAGGTTGTCACTTAATTGAATTAAAGGCTTTTCCATTCCTGCTGGGAGCTAAGGAATATATTCACTTTGTTCTAATTTTCTGGGGATCTTCACAATAAATTTAAACCCTGGGTAACTAATGATCCTGTTCCAATCACACTTAAGTTCATGGAACTCTTGTGCAACATAATGAACTAGATTATTTTGGACACTTGATAGCTTTTTCTTCTTAATCTCATAGAGTGGTGTCAATGTCATAACAAATAAATTAATAAAAAAATAGAGAAAACAGAAAAATAAAATCCCTTTATGGTGACATTCTCTCTTTGAGTACCAGCAATGTTTACAAATTGGTGGAATAAAGCTATATGTGGGTTTATTAACATTTCTTTGCAGTTTAGCACATCAGCCTTAATGTCAAATGGCATAATTCTACGTACAATGTTGGGTTGAAATTTCACTCTGTGGTACCAGCTGCTGAGTTTGATGAGTTACGGTTTGCACATTTACACAGCAAGACAGGACAGTATGACATCTAATAACATGACTACGTTAACTAAACACTAAACGTATTAGTGTTTGTTTTGTTTTTAAGATATACTTTAAATTACAATTTAGACATGCATTGAATATGGTGATCATTTCCTATATTATCACATGGATCTTTAATGCCTTATGTATTGTACAGTATATCAGAATGTAGAAACTTGGACTCACTAAAGAATGTTGTAGAACTGTGCTGTAAAATAATAAAAGAAAAAAGCCTGAAAAACATGTAAGCAGAAGTATGAACGAAGCTCTAAAAGCATGAATGTATACTACAGAGATTACCTCAAAATTGATGAATTTGTAACCACAATGTAAGTGGCTCAGTGTTTAACAGAATAATGCAATAGTCCATAAAATTTGCTGCTACTGGCGGATGTCAAAACTTTATTTCATGGACTTAACTCATGCTGATCACACTGGGCTTAAAAAGATGACTTCCAAAAAAATGTGTAGGACATTTGTTCCTGAAAAGGAAAAAAAAAGTTTCTATGATTCCTACCAGTCCAGTACTGATAAATGACTGTACCGAGGAATACATTGGTTTGTCTTGGTTGAACTAAATGAAGACAACAGGTGGTGAGTTCTTCCCTTTGCTGCAATTGTTATAGCAAAGAAGAAAATATTACAAACGCTAAATGATACTGGCAAAAAAGGCAACTACCCAAAATTTTAAAAACAAATGTTTGGAATGAACTGTTAACAATTTCAAACTATACCTGGTGGATAATAAAACAACAACATAAACCAAACGTTCTGACCCAAAACATGTGCTTAGCTAGAATCAATGCTAAAAAGAGCGAGAGCACATTAAGATTGATCATATAACCTAAAGACTGTAAAACAGATGTCCCTGCCTCTTCCTTCCTAAAGTGCTGAAATACTGTAAAAGCCCCATAAAATCCCTGCTAACTCCGTTACTTTGTTGTTTAGATCTCTTTTGCCATTTAAATGGCTCTTCTAGACACATTTTGGAAAGTGAGGATTAGTCAGATACACAAAAGTCCTTGTCTAGATGAGTATTTGGTTGTGTTGCAACACAGGAAAATGATTGCCAATTAACACTTTAGCTAGTATTTACAAAATTATTAACACAGATGTTTAGGAAAAAGTTTGTTCCAGGACACAAACATTTGTTCCTTCTTGTGATTTGCCCTAGGCTGAGAAACAAATTTGTCCCAGAATAAACTTTTAGTGAAGTGTCTGTCATTAGCATTTACAATTGTGCTAGTTAACATATGTTTTTTGATAATATATTAACACATTTTACAAGTGGAACAAAAACAGAGGGAACATGGAGGAACATTGTAGCTACCAGAACAGAAAAGGGAAACAGGAGAGAGAGAATAAAAGTCATACTTTTTCTTCCTTTGTCACCGAACAGATAAGATGACAACAGAAAATAACAAATAAAGGTAGAAGAAAATGGACAGAAAAATTAGAACCGTGGCAACTGTGTCACATCATGGTATCAGTTTGCATTGTTGGGAGAGTGAATCTGGCAAGCCATTCCAAGGAAGCGCTTCAACTAAAAAGGTTGAGGGACACTAGGCTGGGGAATAGACAAGACCAAAAAACATTCAAAGGTAAGTGTAATGCTAGTCTGACATTCCATGCCAATTCGCCACTCCGATAATTGGCCTCACTTCCAGTGGAGTCAGTAGAGTTGTGTCTGCTTCTCAGACCATCAATGATTTGGGCCTCTCTCCTTTCTATCAGTGTGTAAATTAAAGGAAGATAAGCAGTGTTTTGTGTTTTTTTTTGTTGAAGGACAGCCAAACCTGGAGATTAGTCTGCACAATGACTCTTTTTGGGCATTTCACTTGCATGACATCTTTAATGTAATATTTATGGTTTACTGTTGGTTTTTAGAAATGCTTTATTTAAAAAAAAATCCCTCACATAATTGTGAGATGACAAAACAAGACGTCCTTCTTAAATATTGTGAATGCCATGTGTAGAACTACAGGCAATTTACTATTGTAGATATCACAATAATGCATCTAACTATTTTATCTGTGTGAACCAAGGTAATGTTTAAAAGGAATATTATTTACTCAAACTGCAACAGACAGGACTTTGGTGTGATTTATGTTTGACAAATTAACCTATATGCTTGTATACTTATACGTATAACTTAGTCAATAGACAAGAATAAGATTGCATGAGATTTACTACAGAATATCAAAATATCTCAAAATTACTCTATGGTATTTCCTTGGTACAAGATATTATTAGGGCTGTCAATTAATTGCAGTAAACTCAAAACAAATTAACTTGATTAAAAATTAATTGTGATTAATTGCAATTTTAATAGCACAGTTAAACAATACTAATTGACATTTGTTATAAATATACTTGGATTTTTCCTACATTTTCAAATATATCAATTTCTATTACAACACAGAATACAAAGTGCATAGTGCTCACTTTATATTTTCTTATTACAAAGTCCTGCACAATAAAAAAGAGAAACAAAAGAAATAGTATTTTTCAATTCATACAAGTACTGTAGTGAAATCTCTTTATGGTGAAAGTGCAACTTACAAATGTAGAATTATTTATATTTTTTACATAACTGCACTCAAAAATAAAATAACGTAAAACTTTAGAACCTACAAGTCTACTCAGTCCTACTTCTTTTTCAGCCAATCACTAAGAGAAACAAGTGTGTTTACATTTACGAGAAATAATGCTACCTGCTTATTTACAGTGTCACCTGATAGTGAGAACAGGCGCTGTTGTAGCCAGAGTTGCAAGGTATTTATGTGCCAGATATGCTAAACATTGGTATGCCCCATTCATGCTTTTACCATTCCAGAGGACATGCTTCCATGCTGATGATGGGTTTTGCTTGATAAGAATCCAAAGCAGTGTGGATTGATGCATGTTCATTTTCATGATCCGAGTCAGATGCCACCAACAGAAAGTTGATTTTCTTTTTTGGTGGTTCGGGTTCTGTATTTTTTGCATTGGAGTGTTGCTCTTTTAAGACTTCTGTCAGCATGTTCCACATCTCATCCCTCTCAGATTTTGGAAGGTACCTCAGATTCTTACACCTTGGTTCAAGTGCTATAACTATCTTTAGAAATCTCACATTGATACCTTCTTTGTGTTTTGTCAAAACTGCAGTGAAACTGTTCTTAAATTGAATAGCATTTGCTGGGTCATCATCCGAGACTTCCAAAATACAAAATATATGGCAGAGTGCAGGTAAAGCCACAAAGCAGGAGATGCACCACTCTCCTCTAATGAGTTCAGTTACAAATTTAAGTAACACTTTTTTTTAAACAATGGTCATTAGTATGGAAGCATGTCCTCTGGAATGGTGGCTGAAGCATGAAGGGGCATACGAATGTTTAGCACATCTGTCATGTAAATACCTTGCAATACTGGCTACAAAACTGCCATGTGAATGTCTGTTCTCACTTTCAGATGACAAGTAAATAAGAAGCAGGCAGCATTATCTCCCGTAAATGTAAACAAACATGTTTGTCTTCGCGATTAGCTGAACAAGAAGCAGGACTGAATGGACTTGTAAGCTCTAAAGTTTTACATTGTTTTATTTTGAGTACAGTTATGTAAAAAAATATTTCTACATTTGTAAGTTGCACTTTCACCATAAAGAGATTGCACCACAGTACTTGCATGAGGTGAATTGAAAAATACTATTTATGTTGTTTTATCTTTTTTACCAGGCAAATATTTGTAATCAAAATAATAATATAAAGTGAGCACTTTGTGTGTGTGTGTTGTAATATATATATATATATATATATATATATATATATTACAACACACACACACAAAGTGTGTAATATATATACTTGTTAACTTGTTTATTTTTAAATTGGATGTACTTTGCCATGAACTTGCTTTCAGTCCAGATTCTGCCATTCTTACTTATACTGAATCCACAAATGGACCCACTGATTTCAATGAGATTGTTCATGAAAAAAGACACTATTCAACATGAGTGAGAGTGGCAGAATATGGACTTTAAATGCTTTTTAAAAAACAAACAAACAAACAAACAAAAAAAACAGTATATGAAGATTACTCACTAGTACCCCGTGGTGGATGCTGAAGAGAGCAAGTTATTCCAGCTCTAACTTGTGTTCCAATGGTTCTCTGCAGATGTACCAGTATTTTAATACTATTTGTATTGCTTAATATTGTTTTGGGCTAATTCTGTTGACTTATGGTCATACCATGCCATTTTGTGAAGTTCTTCCAACACAATCTTAGAAGACCTGGAGCTCTGAAGACCAACACTTTTTTTTTTGGAAAATGGGAGTATACCGGCAGATCTTCAATTAGCTATGGGAACTGCTGCCAGCCCCTTAAACACATAAGTGAAGCCAGATGTCAAAGATCTGCAGTGCAGATCTGCTGGTATCATATGGCTCTTAGGCACATAATAAAACTAATGAAATTTGTAGATGAGATAAGGTTTAAATATAATCAACTACACATATGCAGTAATTTTCTTCAGGTTGTCTCCCCCTTCCTCCTTCCCCGCCCCGCCACAATACCAAAACCAGTTTGACTGTGCTACAAACTAATACTATTCCAGATTTTTCTTTTAATTTAAAGTATTTGCCGAGTTATAAAATCACTAAAAAACTTCTGAAATTTTGAACTTCAAAGAGAATGGCTCTACAAAATATATGTCTGACTTTCATATTATTGAACCAGATGTAAATTATAATTCATTGAAGCAAATCCGAATTTGCTTCACTTTAGCAGTGGTATACCAGTATTTTTAATGGAACTGGCTCTGTAGCTGGTGTAAATCACTGTAGCTTCATCCAAATCAGTGAAGTATCTTGTCCAAGGTTACAAAAATCTTACTTCCTCGGGGGGCTCACTCCCACTGAAGTCAATGGAAGTTTTTTCATTGACTTTAGGAGGAGTTCAAAACAAACTTTTGAAGAGTATGTGTAATCAATTCAAAAGAAGTCTAAACCAACAATGAAAACAAACAAAACAAAAACAAAAAAACAACTGCCCCCGCCCCCTCCCAAACAAACAAAACCCTCCACACATACCCAGTTCTGACCCAAAGATATATCTCTGAAAATCCATATGGCTACTATAGAAATACCGACTAACCCTGCAGTGTTGATTAAAAAACATTATATAATGTTATCAAAATATATTTAGTCCCTTCCAGCAGAGTAACAAAAACATACTTTGAGGAATCTAATTAAACATTGTCGGAAAAAGAAAATGCCAGCATTTTTACCCTTTTTTAATATGCATAGCAAACAACATATTAAAGTAATATCTAATCACTTTGAAGACATCTTATATTGTTAGCGTACCAAACACATGTTCTGATGTAATTTATAATGTAATGTTTAACAATTTTGTATTTGTTGAACATAAAATGAATTAATGTTCTCTGTCTAGAATCATTAAAAAGATGCATAATTATATAAAAATTACAGTAGATTATTCAATATGCTGGAAGTATTTTCTTTTGCTTTTAATAGAATATCTTACTATACTTATTGTGCCTACTTAAGGAAAAGGACTAAAAAGTTACAGCTGACATTTTCTAGAAGAAGCTTCAAGACATCTTGTTAATACGAACAAGATCAAACAATGGATTTAATACTGAAACAGGAGAATGCATTGTATTGTTTATTTTCTCTAAAACAAAAGTTAATTTTAATTATTGAAGAGCACAATACAAATATTATAGCAGAAAAATACAGTCTTACATCATAATAAAGTGTAAGTAACTGTATACTGATGGATGTTTTGTAGCATATAGCATATTTTTGGAGTTCTGTTTTATTATAGAATCCATTAGAAATTTGATTTACCCCTCAGAGATGATGCATTTAAAGAAATGAGAAATGAGCATGGTTAATTGCCACAGCAGGACCAAATGAAATAAAAGCCTTCCAAAACAATGGTTTTGGAACAGGTCATATATAAACACATGCTTTTTAAAATTCCTTAGCAACAAAGTGGAGGATTTATACAAACAAATTTGACTCTACAAATGTTTCTCATTGGAGTATAATAGTTTTAGAAGTAGACCTCAGATTGACTGGCAAATGTCAATGCTGTCACAACATTCAGAGTCTGACTTTATCTCTAGTGAAATCTGAAATAACTTGAGAAACACCACCACATTCTAATATGGAAGAATGTAAGTGATACAGTGTTTGTGTTCAATGTAATTTTTAAGCATAAATCAGATACTGTGGTGATTGGCAGGGCCGGCTCCAGGGTTTTTGCTGCCCCAAGCAGCAAAATAAATAAACAAATAAATAAATTTGGTGGCTGGTCCTTCACTCTGAGATGGAGTGAGGGACCCGCTGCTGAAGAGCCAGACGTGCCGCCCCTCTCCATTGGCCTCCCCAAGCACTTGCTTGCTGGGCTGGTGCCTGGAGCCGGCCCTGGTGATTGGTGCAGTAAATTTGCTTAAAACAGATTAGATATATAGAAGAGATGGTGAAGCCTAAACTATTATGTCCTGAAATCCAGTCAGTGCAAATTAAGCATGACTCATCAAGGCATTTTTATTAGATTTATATACCACCAAATCCATAAGATTTCAAAACTATATTATCTACTTATTTATTATTCAATTTAAAGTCATGAAACTTTAGGTTGCTACAGATATTAATCTAAAACCTACAGAATTTTTATCAAGAATAGTAAACCTTGTATAGGTTCCTTGAACCACTCTGAGTCCTGTGGCACCTTATAGACTAACAGACATAATGGAGCATAAGCTTTTGTGGGTGAATACCAACTGCGTCTGACGAAGTGGGTATTCACCCACGAAAGTCTATGCTCCAATACGTCTATAAGTTAGTCTATAAGGTGCCATTCAGGGCCAGCTCTACTGTTTTTGCCCCCAAGCAGCGCGTCGAATTGCCGCCGCTGATGGCGGGGGCAGTTTATTTGCCGTTAGGGCGGCACACGCATTTCCAAGGCAGCGGCAATGCGGAGGCAGCTTCTGTCTTCAGCCAGAAGACAGAAGCTGCGCCGCCGAAGACAGCTGAACATAGAAGCTCCCGCCGAATTGCTGCCGCCGCAGAAACGCGTGTGCCGCCCTAACAGCACATGGACTGCCCCCACTGTCCGCGGCAGCAATTCGGCGCACTGCTTGGGGGCAAAAACACACAGATTGCCGCCCCTTGCAGATTGCTGCCCAAGCACCTGCTTGAAATGCTGGTGCCTGAAGCCAGCCCTGGTGCCACGGGACTCTTTGTTGCTTTTTACAGATCCAGACTAACATGGCTACCCCTCTGATACTTGAGCCACTCTAGAATTCTATAGCAATTATATCTTATTCTAGAGAACGGATTATAAAAATCTATGGAAATTATTTAATATATTTTATACAATTTTTCCATAACAATAATAGGGAAGGTTCAAATGTCCTGGCAGATCACCCATTTGTACAAAGTCATAACAATATAAGTAAAATCTATCAAAAAGCAAATTTCACAAACAATATATATACTTATTCACTGTCAGAAACTGAAAGAAAAAACAAACAAAAGACGTGAAAAGGAGTTTGCAAGAGACAGTCCAGTTTTGAATAAAACCAATGGTACATCTCTTGAGGGGAACACCATTTATTGTAATGGAAACGCTGCAAGAACCAGTCAGCTAAATGCAACCCAGTACTTCGTCTTTAAGACAAGATGCAAAATCCAGCAAGAACTAAAACTGAAATACAAGAACATATATGAGACCAAACTAATCAGAAAGATTACTTTTCCCAGCATGAAGCTAACGACCCTGTTCTTCACACAGAAGTCTAAATATTTCAGGACATCCATAAAACAGCCTTCATGAGAATAACTCCTATGGTCCAATCCTGCACTATGCTTGTCTAATGAAGGGTTTAAATGAGTACTTTAAGACTTTTTGATTGACTTAGGAAATCTATCCGACAGGAGTGTGTTTTCAAAAGTCATCATACTGGACAGTTCATTTAGAACCAGGACTTGGTTGTTATGAGATCTGAATATACTATTGCTACTAAACAACTTTTCATGATAAAAATGCTTATTGACACAAATACAGCAGTACATAGTGCCGCCTGTAAAGAGCTGAGCTCCAGCAGCACTTCGCAGGAAGCATTCAGTAGCTCACAAGATCAGATCCTAAAGAAATACAAAGCAAACATATTCACTGTTCTTAAGTAAACACCATATGATTACATGACTTTCATCCACATTATGCCTCACAAAGTTGGATATGATATGCTCAAAGATGAACTCACCTTTCCCCCAGCTCACCCCTCCAATATCAAATTAATACATATTTTAGACTCAAATTCATCAATTAAGAAGTAAATGGACTATACACACTTCCTAACTCCAGCATCTTCTGATAAAGTGTATTCCCTAACATCCTTTAATAAATGAATAGCCACATGCTCATCTCTAACTGGCTCATCTCTAACTGGACAAAGGCTAAAATGTGGAATTTAGAAAATGAAAGATGCCAAAATGTCATTGAATGGGAGAATGGAACCAACACATCTAGGACAGATGTGCCCAACTCCCTTTGACCTTGAATAGGAGAACAAGTATGTACTCTCCCTTGTGCCTTGGGAGGAGCGGGGATGCAGGACACTGAGAGGGGGAGAAGGAGGCAAGGAGGGAGGAGCTTGGCTGCCGGTGGGTGCGGAGCACCTCTTAATTTTTCCCCATGGGTGCTCCAGCCTCAGAGCACCCATGGAGTTGGCACCTCCCTCCCACTCGCCTCCTTACCTGAATATCGGGACAAATGGGGTCCTGATCGTACATCGATTGGGACATGGGACAAAGGGTTAAATATCGGGATAGGCCCGATTTTATCGGGACATCTGGTCACCCTAAACAAGCACCTTCATGCTTTCCCCATACTGCCCCTCATGCTTGGGAGAGCTTCCCATAAACATGCTCCCTTGTTATCCTCCTTCAAACTCTCCTTTGCTGGGATGCCTAAAAAATATAGACAATGGCTAGGCTGCTGGTGTGTTAAGATAACACCCTATCACACTGACCAATATTGTCTCCTTATTTCCCTGTACTCCCCAGTCTATCTATATCCAACTCTTTTTCTTTATATTTAGACTATCCTCTTTGGGGCAGGGACCATCTTTTTGCTCTGTGCCTGTACAGCACAACAATGGATTCCTAGTCCATAACTAGGGCTCAGAGGCATAATGGTAATAGTAATAAAAAAGCCTACGTGATTTAGGAGCACCAGTCTCATTGAAAGGTAACTGGATTTGGGTCCAAACTCCCTCATGTGCCCTTGAAAATCTTTAATGCAAAAGGAGTTAAAATAATTAATACACAACCGTTGTTCTTTTTTCCCCAGAGAATCATATGAAATACAAACATGAGGGGATAAAAATCTGGAAAAGACTTGAAATAATAAAGAATATCATTCAGCTATTTCTACTCTATTAGTGAAAGCCAATTAGTACTTGTGTAAAAGGGTTTGCATCCCTGGAGAGAAAGCTTCTAACATGCTGAATTACGAAGAACTAATGTATACCATATTCTCCAGTATCTGATGGGAGATGGAGGACCATCAGAAGCACATTTAACCCCAATGTAAAAAGTGAGCTTAAAAATATTTTTGCATTTTGTTCACAACGTTTTATGACAGTTTTCTGGCACCTCATAGAGGAAGCTTTTTACGTATGTGGGTGTTGTGAGAATTGGAGGTCCCAAAAAGACACTTCAAAAGCAAGGGACAATTTCTAATACAAAGGCCAAAAGTTTAATACCCAAATAACAGGAATTTAAATAAATGAAAAAAATGCTATAAAATAGCCTTGTGCAATACATAGTGACTACAGTGATGACTGAGTCACTGTATGTCTTGAATGATGGATCCAAACATCAAAATGGCTACCCAGCTATGATCTATCCCTACAGGGGGTTAAAGCTGCCAGTGGGGAGGAATCCAGACAGTTTTGGCCTGAGTCTTTCTGTTCTAGAAAGTATATATCCATCTCCACCTACTGCCCTAGCCTACAGTGAATAAATTTAACAGCTGAATAAATTAAATCTTTGCAAAGCCTATGTTTACCCCCAAAGTTGCAAACAATATGCTAGGACTTGTCGAAGCCTGAATATGATCCTAGATTGACTTGAACAGAATAGAAAATGCCCTGGTAAGTGATCATAACTACAACATACATTCAGCAATTACACGCCAATACAATCTACCAAGGAGAAGGCCATTAAACCTGCCTCCAAGTCCATGGGTGAGTGAGAGAAATTATTGAAGCAGGAGGGGGCTCTCAATGGCACTTTGCTTCTCCCAGCTCAGTGCCATCTCTGCTGGCAAATAAAGGGTTCCTTTAAAGCCAGAGATGTGACCAATGACACATCCCATCACAAAGCCAAGCCATGATGGACTGGAAGGGGCAAAGAGTCATAGACATCCATTCAGAGAAATTCCTTGAAAACCCAGCCCAGCTAGCCCACATTTCCTGAAAGTCTGTGGAGAAGGCAGATGCAAAGGACTAAGGAGAATTGCTGAGCTGAAATATTAATAAATTAGCCCCATTCTACCAGCCTTGCTGAAGTTGAGTCATACCCTACTTCTTAAGTAGTGCCAATGACATGAATAGGATTATGCAAGGAATAGAGTTCTATGCAGTGAAAATAAATGTCAGAATACAACCCTAAATATTTGCACATCATTTTAAAGATGTAAACTGCTCTATAATAATTACTATTCTTCGTGGATGAAAGGTGCTATGTAAAGTGCACAGCAGGACTATGAGGAAGATATTGCCTGGATAACTATCATACACATTATATACTACACATTAAAAACTGAGATTTACAACAACTGACACTGACCTTGATTTACAGCTATAAACCCATGAAAAGCAAAAATAAAACAATATGGAAATGTAGACTCCAGGCATACAGCTGCAATTTATTCAACCTGCCTGTCAACTGTCAGGCTACTTCAAGCACACTGGAATATGTTCCAGCGTGGATAAAAAGATGTGTCACACAGAGGTGAAGAAAAAATAGAAAGGTGTGTTGAAATGTGAAGTCAGAATCTATAATCCCTATGTAGTAAAGCCCAGGAAAGAGAGCTATGCACAAAATATATTTGTACTTGATTTTTCAGCTAGTATTTTATCTTTAACATAATTGAGCCCAAATCAGTTTAATAAATCTCCAACTTTGTATCCATTTGTTTTCTTCTGCTCACAGAGTATCTTGTGTCTTTGTCTGAGGATTTTGCTCACTCATTGCTTAGTTGATTTTTGGGTGAACTATTGATAGTAAATAATTTATTCAACAAATTTTGTCCTGTTTCATTTGTGAATTATCTATGGTCACAGATCATTTTGTGTGTGTGTGATAATTACTGAACTCCTTCATTTTGACCAAATCTTCACCTATTCACTATTCTTGGTTTTTGGTCAGTCATCCAAGTCTGTTTCCTGATTGACTGTCTGAAATTGTTGCAAATAGGAGATGAAAAATTAAAAAAAGATTTCAAGATGGCTGTGCAAACACTTCTGGCACAAAGCTACAAAAAAAAACCCAATGAAAAACAAACAAACAAACAAAACCCATGTTTACACAAGGATTCCTGAGACTTTCAAATTCTGCAATCATTTTGAAAATCATAGAACTGGAAGGGACCTTGAGAGGTCATTTAGTCCAGTTCCCTGCACTCATGACAAGACTAAGTTTTATCTAGACCACCCCGGACAGGTGTTTGTCTAACCTGCTCTTAAAAATCTCCAATGATGGAGCTTCCACACCCTCTCTAGGCAATTTATTCCAGTGTTTAACCATCTTGACAGTTAGGAAGTTTTTTTCCTAATGTCCAGCCTAAACCTCCCTTGCTGCCATTTAAGCCCATTGCTTCTTGTCCTGTCCTCAGAGGTTAAGAATATTTTTTCTCCCTCCTCCTTGTAACAACCTTTGAGGTACTTTGAGGTACCTTTGAGGTCATGTTTTCTATACCTTTAATCATTTTTGTTGCTCTTCTCTGGACTTACTCCTATTTGTCCACATCTTTCCTGAAATGTGGTGCCCAGTTTTTTGTGAACAAAGAAATAACTTGAAGGAGGCCTAGAAATTAAAAAGCACCAGCAGGGTCTACATAGGGAAGTTAAAACACAACACATTAGAGCACTCTACATGTCACACCCCTGTAGTCCAAATTGTGGAACTGTGTAGACAAGCCCTTAGATCAGGGGTCGGCAACCTTTGGCATGCGGCCCATCAGGGTAATCCGCCGGTGGGCTGCGAGACATTTTGTTTACGTTGACCATCTACAGTGGCTGCGGTTTGCCATTCTCAGCCAATTACCCTGAAGGGCCATGGGCCAAAGGTTGCTGACCCCTGCCTTAGATCAACAGTGCATGTTTCAAATATTCCCCTGGTAATTGTCAGTGCATATTCAGAAGACTGCAACCCTTTCTTGTTGCAGAGCTTGCCACCAGTATTCATGCCTTTGTCATTTCACGATCAGCTTGCTATGAGGTTATACCTTGAGACCAAATGAAAAGTACACTAGTGTACAATACTCATGGCAAGCTTATTAAATCAAGTTTAATGCCTGGTGTGCATTACCTCAGTGCTCCAAGAACTCCACTGGTGGCCAATGAATCTGCTGGTAAAATTCAAGGTGTTGGTTTTAACTTATAAAGCCTAAATAGTTTGGGACACAGAATCATAGAATATCAGGGTTGGAAGGGACCTCAGGAGGTCATCTAGTCCAACCCCTGGCTCAAAGCAGGACCAATCCCCAACTAAATCATCCCAGATAGGGCTTTGTCAAGGAAGGGATTCCACCACCTCCCTAGGTAACCCATTCAAGTGCTTCACCACCTCCTAGTGAAAATGTTTTTCCTAATATCCAACCTAAACCTCCCCCACTGCAACTTGAGACCATTACTCCTTGTTCTGTCATCTGCTACCACTGAGAACAGTCTAGATTCATCCTCTTTGGAGCCCTCTTTCAGGTAGTTGAAAGCAGCTATCAAATCCCCCCTCATTCTTCTCTTCTGCAGACTAAACAATCCCAGTTCCCTCAGCCTTTCCTCGTAAGTCTTGTGCTCCAGCCCCCTAATCATTTTTGTTTCCCTCTGCTGGACTCTTTCCAATTTTTCCACATCCTTCTTGTAGTGTGGGGCCCCAAAATGGACACAGTACTCCAGATGAGGCCTCACCAATGTTGAATAGAGGGAAATAATCACATCCCTCGAGCTGCTGGAAATGCCCCTACTTATACAGCCCAAATGCCATTAGCCTTCTTTGCAACAAGGGCACACTGTTGACTCATATCCAGCTTCTCATCCACTGTAACCTCTAGGGCCTTTTCTGCAAACTGCTGCCTAGCCATTTTGCCCCTAGTCTGGGATTCTTTTGTCCTAAGTGCAGGACTCTGCACTTGTCCTTGTTGAATCTTATCAGATTTCTTTTGGTCCAATCCTCTAATTTGTCTAGGTCCCTCTGGCCTGTGGTTCCCCGGATCCTCCTTCTTCCCTTTTTAAAAGATGGACACTACATTAACCTTTTTCCAATCATCTGGCACCTCCCCCGATCACCAGGAGTTTTCAAAGATAATGGCAAATGGCTCTGCAATCACATCCGCCAACTCCTTTAGCACCCTTGGATGCAGTGCATCCAGCCCCGTGGACTTGTGCTCGTCCAGCTTTTCTAAATAGTCCTGAACCACCTTTTTCTCCACAGAGGACTGGTCACCTCCTCCCCATGCTATGCTGCCCAGTGCAGTAGTCTGGGAGCTGACCTTGTTTGTGAAGACAGAGGCAAAAAAAGCATTGAGTACATTAGCCTTTTTCACATCCTCTGTCACTAGGTTGCCTCCCTCATTCAGTAAGGGGCCCAGGCTTTCCTTGACTTTTTTCTTGTTGCCAACATACCTGAAGAAACCTTTCTTGTTATTCTTAACATCTCTTGCAAGCTGCAACTCCAAGTGTGATTTGGCCTTGCTGATTTCACTCCTGCATGTCTGAGCAATATTTTTATACTCCTCCCTGGTCATTTGTCCAATCTTCCACTTTTTGTAAGCTTCTTTTTTGTGTTTAAGATCAGCAAGGATTTCACTGTTAAGCCAAGCTGGTCGCCAGCAATATTTACTATTCTTTCTACACATCGGGATGGCTGTTCCTGCAACCTCAATAAGGATTCTTTAAAATACAGCCAGCTCTCCTGGACTCCTTTCCCCCTCATGTTATTCTCCCAGGGGATCCTGCCCATCAGTTCCATGAGGAAATCAAAATCTGCTTTTCTGAAGTCCAGGGTCTGTATTCTGCTGCTTTCCTTTCTTCTTTGTGTCAGGATCCTGAACTCGACCATCTCATGGTCACTGCCTCCCAGGTTCCCATCCACTTTTGCTTCCCCTACTAATTCTTCCCTGTTTGTGAGCAGCAGGTCTAGAAGAGCTCTGTCCCTAGTTGGTTCCTCCAGCACTTGCACCAGGAAATTATCCCCTACACTTTCCAAAAACTTCCTGGATTGTCTGTGCAATGTTTACATGGTAAACAGAAACTGCCTTTTCCCCCATGATGTATCACTGCAGATACCTCACCATAAAGAAAAAGGGGCCTTCTGATAGGATGTTCTGTGTGGAAGTACTCAGCTTTAGAAACTAAGCTTAGATTTGTTAACCTTTCAGGTATGTGGCAAGGCCAATCTTCTCCACCCAAAGGATATGGGCTGAGAATTGGGGACGTTTTGCTTTGTGGTACATGTTGTTGGTATGTATTTTGCATTTGTAAGAATAGTCTGTTACATTTGAAATTTTACTGTGCAATTAATTATTAAATTGCCAGGACATCCAGAACTTGAGATGAGCATCATTGTATATTTTTGTAAGTATAAAAAAACCTAAAACCAAAATAACCATCTTTCCTCAATGCAGCAACTTGGGTAACAATTATTGTACAATGAAGGACAGCAAATATTATTAGGGATTGAAGAACCTTTACAGAGAACATGTTCCTTTAGATTTCATTTTTTTCCATATGGTTTTCAGATCTTACCTTGAAGAACATGCTTAAATACAATTAGACAAGACTCTAAAGCAAACAAACAAACAAACAAACAAACAAGTGAAAAGTGCTGTTCCTTCAAACTACTTTAGTAGAATAAACGTCACCTGCAGTTATACTCTCAGATTTAGCAATAATTTCAACAGGTAATGTGTAACACTTAACATCAGTTTTTCGTTTTCAGGGTAGTGTAGTTCATCTGCAATTTCCTTTAAAAACTTTTATGAGACTCAAAGTGAGATCAATATGCCCAATTTTTTAAATTACAAAGTTGCAAAATGCATCAGAGCTGCCCAAATGATTCGCTAATTTGGATTCATTTTAAACCAGGTTTTAAAGTATTACTTTTCTAAGAGGATTTTGTTCTAGGTTTCACTTAGATATTTAAAACCTCCTTCCTTCACAGCATCACTTATCCCTGAGCTGTCACAGCCTGGGAACAGTTTATGCAAATACACAAGTCTACAGCACACAGAAGTGACTTTTCAGTTCATACCATCATTGCTACCCGTTAAGGAGAAACAGAACACCAAGGTGATGGGGGGGAAGATACTAGGTTGTCTGGGATCCACAATAGGCCAGATTTTCAAGCATGGATTGGTCATTCCTTTCTGACTAGAGCTCTGTGGGAATGGGATGTTTTGTCTCAGGGAGTATTTTACAAGTTAAAAATGTCTTCCATTCCAGAATGGAACGAAAACAAAACAAAATTTCCTGGCATCTAATATTTATAACAAGAACTGCATTTTGGGTTGTTCAAATTGTTCTGTTTTGACAAAACCAAAATTCTTTGTTCCAATTTTAACTTTTCATTTTTATAGTGACCACGGCCACCACTGCATTTACACCCTACACATAATTCCAATAATCTTTATACAAAGTATGGTTTGTGAGGTATCATTTTAAAACACACTGATACTTAATATTCTTATGTAATAGATGTACAACTGTGTATTAAGAATTATGAAATTATGGCTAAAATGTGTTTGCTAGACAAGTCTAGTGAAGGGGTAAACTGGTTTCTCAAAGACAAAGGACAAGCTGATGCTTCTAACCAGAAGTCATCAAAGTTGACTGGCAATCCCCCGTCAAGTGGCCATTCTTTGGCAACAAAGCAGGGCAGGGAAATATTGATCTGCATTTTAGCAAACAACAACATGGAACCATCTTTACCATGAGACTCCATGTCACAGCTGGAAGGAACTTTATCTAGGAGTAACCCTTAGGAAAATGCATTTCAAAGGGTGACTTGACTATAAAAAACGAGGGACAAAAACACCCCAATCTCTCTCTCTCTCTATTACCAAAGACAACAAAGGGATGAGGTTGTTTTGTGGGGAGATCATGACTTGAGGATTAGATCAGCTATGTTGCTGAGAACCTGAGGTAAGGATTTTACCTCAAATCAAGTCTAGCTTGTTAAGTTTTAGCTATTAGAAAGTGTTTTATCTTTATTTCTCTTGTAACCATTTCTGATTTTAATACCTTGTGCTTGTATTCACTTAAAAGCTCTCTCTTTGTAGGTAAATAAAAACTCATTTTATTTTAAATCTAAATCAATCCAGTGCTGTGTTTAAACTGAACTGTTTGGTAAAACTCCACTTAAAGTATGAAACTCTTGCATATTGACCTCTTACATGGGCAACAGACCTCTGATATCTGAACTTCCCAGAACAGGACTGGACAGTGCAGAACACATATTTTGGATAAAATTGGGACTGGGAGTGTGTTGGGGTCACCCTGCAAGTAGTAACCAAGGCTGCTGGAAGCCAGAATGTGGCTAGAGTATCACTGACAGGCTGCTGGGATTAGAGCTGCGGGACCATGGCTGCAGCAATACATAGACACTCAGGATGTGACCTCAGACCTGCATGATGTTAGGCTGTTTGAGAGTGGTCCTGGTTGGGAGCTCCGAGACCAAAGCACTGTGAGACACCCAAGGTTGTGGGGCAAGTGGTAACAACCCCACACAGGGCTAAACTCGTTTGCACCCTGGAATATGCTAATTATATGTTATAGTATAGTATAAATAAGAAAATTGAAAAAAAAGTCATTTCATAACAGAAAATTGAAATGTTCTGTTCTGAAACGGTTGAAACACAATATTTCAATCTTCGGGATTAAGTAGATCTCAGTCAATTGTGGTTGATCTTGGACACCAGTCACACATTCAATCTGTGGAAAACCCAAACAGATGTATTTTTAAGATTAATGTCTTGATGTTGTACAAAAAATGCTATTATTTCAGTCAAATGTTAAATTCATTTGAAAAATTTGCATTGACTTTGAAGGTTCACATTTGTGTTGGAGACATATTATTTGATTAGCAATATTATTTGGAGTCTCCCACATATGCCTTAAACATACAGAACCCCAAGGTGAAGACGAAGGTCCCAATCCGGCAAATTTTTAGCCATGTATATGACATTACTCATGTGAACAGTCCCATTGAAGGCAACAAGGCCACTCATGTGAGGAAAATAATGCATGTGCATTTAAAGGCTTGGGTCTCAGACCCCAATTCAGGAAAGTACATAAGCACATGATTAACTTTAAGCATATGAGCAATCCCATTCACTACACATGTACTTGAAGATAGGCACATATATGAATACCATTCTGAAAACCATGAGGCTATATCCTGCAAACTCTTACTCATGTAGTCTTTAGCGTCATAAGGAGTCCCATTGATGGGATCACTTAAGTGAGTAAGGAAAATATGGATGGAACAAATGGCTAACGAGGAGTTTGCCCAAACAAAGCCTGTCTGGCTTACACTGGCATATGTTGGCTGCAATATTTTCTTGGTGTCTGTCTGACTTTCCCGAATGGACCAATAAACTGTTTGTGAAGTGAGCTTTCTGTGCAAGATACTCACTCTCTGACTCTTCATATCACATAAACAGGCCAGAATGGTATAAAATGGCCCTAAAAGCCCCAAATTGCACCCATGGAAGGACTCCTCTGTTGCAGGCACAGGAGAAACAGCTATAAGGTTGACTTCTGCTCTGAGGACCCTTTTGCAAGTCCTGGCACACAAGATGTGCTGCTAGTAGAAGTGCTGAATCTTAGGGCAGACCCTGAGAGTCTGCTGCAATTAAAAAAGGACTGCTTAACTTAAGCCAGAGGGCTTTCCAGCCCCCACAGCAGACCTGGACTTGAGGGCACAAAGTGATTTAAAGCTAGCTTAGTCTCTCTCTCCACTATCTCCTTAGGCTGCAAGTTCTTTACTGTGCCTCTTAGGGTAAGTCTACACTGGTATTAAAAACCTGTGGCTGGCCTGTGCCAGCTGACTTGGGCTAAGGAGCTATTTAACTGCAGTGTAGATATTCGGGGCTGGAGTCTGGGCTCTAGGATTCGAGGGTCTCAAAGCTTGGGCTGCAGCTCGAGCCTGAACATCTACACCACAATTAAACAGCCCCTTAGCCAGGGGCGGCTCTAGAAATCGGGCTGCCCCAAGCAGCGCGGAGCGCTGTGCCGCCCTTCCCCGGTCCCGCGGCGGGTCCCCTCTTCCCGCGGCTCCGGTTGAGCTCCTGCCGGCATGCCTGCGGCAGGTCCACCGGAGCCCGGGACGAGCGGACCTGCCGCAGTCGCGCCTGCGGAGCTCAACCGGAGCCGCGGGAAGACGGGACCCGCCGCAGTCATGCCTGCGGCAGGTCCGCTTGTCCCGGGCTCCGGTGGACCTGCCGCAGGCATGCCGGCGGGAGCTCCACCGGAGCCAAATGCCGCCCCCCCAGGAAACGGCCGCCCCAAGCGCCTGCTTGGCGCGCTGGTGTCTAGAGCCGCCCCTGCCCTTAGCCCAAGTCAGCTGGCACGGGCCAGTCGCAGGTATCTAATTGCAGTGTAGACATACCCTTTGAGGGACAGCACAGAACCTGACCCTCTCATTCCAGGACTGATGGCTTGATTTTCTATTGAAGTCAATGGTAAATCTCCCACTGACTTCAATAGGGACAGGCCTAGGTCTCATGGAACCAAGGGGATCCATGAGCCTGTCACATTTTTGTTAAAATGTAATTTAAAAGGAAACATTTTACAGACATTCACCATCTGTTTCAACTCCCGTTATCATTAGACTAGTCTAGAGGTGGGACTAGCTCATTGCTGGGTTTCCAACTTTCTTTTCTAAAACGAATCATTTGATATTTAATATACTGGAATTATGCTTTTAGTTAAAAGTAGATTATACTAAACCACAATATTATACTATTGCTGTATAGAGAGCATGTGTAAGATACGTTAAATATGAATTAAAAATATTGAAGATGTGGAGATAAAAATGTTTTTTGATGAAAAAGTAAAAATTTAAAGTGGCCTTAACAATGCATAAAAGCTCATTATAAGGAAATACTGTAAGTCATTTGGTAGTTATTCTCCAAAATTATCATAATCTTCTATTAAAGATGATGGGAAAACTGTCACTTGACTTCAGTGGGGTAAGATCATGCCTTCTATGAGTAAGAGTTTCTGGATCTGATTCTCATTTACACTAAGCCTTGTTGTTTGCACACAAAAGTGGTACCACTGTACTATACCATTACGTTAAAGTGGTACAACCCTTTAGTGAGGAAGCACTTATAGCAGGATAAAGGTTTTTTTTATACTTTTATTTATACATATTCACATACAGGAAGGGAAATAAGCTATACTAGTATAAGGCAGCTTTATATCTGAACAATTGTGTTCACACTTGGGATTGTACCAGTATTAGTATTTTGTTTAAAAAAAATCAATCCTCTAATTTAAATAGTTATCTTAAATCTGCACATAGAAAAGGCCAAAAATCCCTTTACAACATTCTGGCCATGTAGAAGAGCCTAAAAGTGGGTGCAAATCATTTACTCTGTCACAGAGGTATAAAGCAGGCTCTGTGTAAATAAGAATCAAACCCTCTGATCTAATTAAATTACTACGGTACTCTATTTCTTGTAATATTAAATTGGGCATTGTGGGTAAAGTACTATAGGACTATCTGCTGTAAATTAATTTTAATTATATTCCTTTTTGTAAGATAAGTGAAAATTAATTTATAGCAATAATTTCAAACAACAGGCGAATAACAGCATTTAATTTCAGAAGTTGGCTAGGAACGTGCAAATAATCAAATGTGACTGTGGCCAGTCTCTATTAATGCCAAAGCTTCAATAAACACTAAAATAAATAGTTCCATTGAATATGCCTCTTCTTAACTAAGTGGTAGAGCTTTTATTTTGAGAACCTGGAAAACCTAACTTTACAGTTCTACAATTAACAGCTTTGAACTTAATTAGCAACCTTGAGCAATATTTGCAAATGAAAAGTGACTCACCAGAACATAGAGATAAATAAACGGATACATATTCTGTGCTGTAGTCCCCCCTTCTATCTTCTAACAACAAAACACCTGAGTTTATAGTAATTTTGGTGTATTGCTGATGCACTAAAAAAATGATTATCCATCTATATATAACACATTCATTTTTCTAATAGGAGTAATAATGAAACATACTTCATAGTTGAAATTCTTACCTTGCTGTTTGCAGTGTTGTTGTAGCTCTGTTGGTCCTGGGATACTGGAGAGAAGAGGTGGGTGAGGTAATATCTTTTATTGGACCAACTTCTGTTGGTGAAAGAGACACGCTTTCCAGCTCTGTGTAAGCTCGAAAGCTTGTCTCTTTCCCCAACAAAAGTTGGTCCAATAAAAGATATTACCTCACCCACCATGTCTTTTTAGTACCTACAAGACTTTTTGTCTTCCAAGTGCTTTGTAAATGTTAAGTGTCCAATCCTATAAGGTGGTAGTTGATGCTTTTAGAAGAGTTGAGGATGCTCAACACCTTATAGAAGACACTCAGCATCCTTCAGGATTGGGCCCTAACCAATTAATCCTCAGCACCCCTAGGAGTAGGATAATGCATAATCCAATAGGACTTCCCTTATAATTTATCATTAATCATTGTCCCTCATTATAGTGTTAAATAACATCACCTCATTTAACTTGTGAAATGAGCTCCATTGATTCCTTTATCTTTGTAATTGAAAGGGACAGTCCCATTAGGTTTCATTATAGTTTATTTGCCCTCTAATATATCAAACAGGATTTACAGTTTAAATATTGAAAAACTCCACTACACAACACAAATAAATTGAAGGGCTTTATAGATAAAAATATGTTAAGGTCAGTGAAATAATACTACTGGATTAAGCATTTCAAAGCATCTTGGATACGGGTAGTACCTAATGAGATAAAGCATGGTTTCCTTAGGAAAATGTATTAAAGAAAATGACTCCTATTTAAATCCAACTGTAATACTGAGAAATATGACAATACATTTTGCAGGCCAGTGTACATTTCAAGAAAAAGTATTTTCATAGCTCCTGTATTAGTAGCAAAGACGGACATTTGTGTCACACTCTGCTATAAGTCCCAGAGACAGGGATGGAATGTTGGTACTCAATCTTATTATTTTTGTCTTAGGAAGAGAATCTGATTTTTAAGTAAGCTCAGTGGGTACACATCAATCTATTCCATACATAAAAATCAGTCTTCCCTATTAAGTTCTAGAATTGCCACAGGGCATTTAAACATGGAAAGGAAAACAAATTTACAAGTACAAATTTAACCTTTTTTATGCTGGAATTTTAGAGACTGCTAGGAGTTTCCCTTAAGCAGGAATACAAACAGATGCTCAGGATGGTGTGTAAGAATGTGATTTTGTATGTTTTAATATCCATAGGGTTAACCCACAGTTACTGTAAATTAAAATAGTGTTTTTTAAAATCAATGTCAATTACTTATCTTATGACAAAGTGATTTGATATATAAACAGTATACTCACAAAACAAGAATAGATGGCCAGTGGCCAGATCCTACAGAATCTCATTCACTTGAGTATCCATCTAGGCATACATGTAGTCCCATTGGTTTCAATTTATTAGTGTGAAAAAGGACCACATATGTGAGGAAGGATTTAGAGGATAGAATCCTTGGTGTGGATTAGACTCTTCTGGCACAACTTTAGGAGTGAAATCATACCACTGACATTATGCTAAAGATGTTACCTACTTCCCAGAGAGTAGAGTTAAATTTCATTCTCTCCTTTCATTCACAGACCCAAGACAGGTTGTCTTAAAAGAAAAATAATCTGCCTTTAAGTTACAGAAAGAGAAAAAAATCATAATGAAAATTGAGCAGAAATGTGCCTTAAACTGAAATTGCTAAAAATGTCACTAGGCTGGATAAAATTTTAAATTACAGTGTATGCTACTATTACCTATGCCCTGGAAAAGAAACTTTTTCCCTCCTTTGATTCACAGCTCAAAGAATATCTTCGTTCATTGTCCCAGAAAAGTGGGTCACAGGATAGCCTGTTTGTAACTAGAATCCTTTTATGACGTCTGCTCTGGTTTGAAAGCCTCAAACTGAAGCATTAAAATGAAGTTAACAACTGCATTACATCAGACCTCTGATCTTGCAAATCTAAAGCCTAGGTGAGAATTTCGTACTTGAATATCAATTTGGTCTAACATGTTTTCTCCCCACCCATAAATGTACATAGCTGTCAGGCTATTGTCTCTGTAAGTACCACTTTCCTCTGACATATCTTCAATATGGACCTTTATCAAAATGCTAACTGAGTAGTTTTCTTAGACTACTGAGTACACAGTTCATGCTTAAGAGTCAATTAACTTTTTCTTTCTACACTTAACAGCTCCCAAATTCATTATCAAGCTTGAGCAATATTTGCAAAGGAAGAGTGGGACTTCACATGCAGCATGACTCAGAAATATATAAAGATAAAATCAAAGAATGCCTACTCCATATTGCAGGCCCCTTTCCATGTACTAGCAATAAATCCATATAGAATAGTATTACAAAACAACAGCATATCCCCTTAAAAACAACCACCTGTTAGCATGAAAATATTACCAAGTAGATCTCCCCAACACAGCTGCCAACTTTCACATGGTAAATAAGCACCCCAACTTTCACAATAAGCCAAAAATCAAGCCAATCCCATTTCAAAGCAAGCCAATCCCTAACAACCCCCACACTCTATGTGACTAGATCCCCCCGGTGTGCAGTCTGGGTCTGTGGTGGGCCCACTGTGCACCCCTGACTCTCTCCCCGCCTTGCCCCTGCTTGCCGGGAGCAGATCAAAAAACAAACAAACAAACAAAAAACAAGCTACAAGCCAAATAAGCAATGAGTTACAAGCCAAAAATTAGCCAAAAAGCAACTCACAAGCCAATTAAGCCAAAACCAAGCCCAATTTCTGTGGGGGGGGGGGGGTTCATAGGTTTGGCATGTCTGGTCCCCAAACCTTGAATTCTGGGGGGAAAAAAGCATCCCCCCAGCCTTTCCCACATCTCTATTTAAAAAGATAAGGTCAGCAGTCGGGCTATTCCAGGAGAGTGAATTCCAAAATTGAGAGGCCCTTCTGCAGAATACTATGTCAGAATCTTCCTCCTCATCTTAGGCCTGGTCTACACTACGCGTTTAAACTGGTTTAAGGAGTGTAAAACCGATTTAACGCCACACCCGTCCACACTAAGAGGCCCTTTATATCGATATAAAGGGCTCTTTAAACCGGTTTCTGTACTCCTCCCCCACGAGAGGAGTAGCGCTAGTATCGGTATTACCATATCGGATTAGGGTTAGTGTGGGTATCAAAACAAAAAGGGGTTTATCTTGTTGTTACTATGTCAGGCAGGGCATCACCTGCCATGGTTTCCCCACAGCAATAGGCAAAGTAATAGTAGCAAACTGTAGTCTCACATCAGACCTGCCTTTCTTCAGGGAGGCAGCAGTCTCTCAATCTGCCCTAGCCAGGCCTCTCACACAGAATGAGAGATGGAAGTCTGCTTTCCTTCCTTGTGAGCCCCTAAGTGAGTTGGGGTCTCCTTTCAAGTCTGACACCTATTGCAGGTATGCCAGGGTGGAAATGATTGAGCCCCCAGCAGCTCGTTAACTCTTTCCTGGCCAGGATATGGTTTATATGCCCCATCACATTTACCTTGTGACTCTCAGACCTTTACACAATTGTCCAGGAGCTCCCTGTTTTTTAGTAGGGTCTGTGGTACCTTTAGGATTCACTTCCTTCATACGTGCAACAACACTCCTGTTTCCGATGGAGTAAGTATTTCAAAACAAACTTTGTATTTATTTTTATGGAAGTGAGTTCTAGAAGAATCAAAGACAAGTTTTAAATAGTTACTCATCCAGAAATGTTGAGCACTACTATCCTTAGGATATATAGAGTTCTACACTATTACAAAAAACAGTGCCTGCAGCCATCTCAAATGGCTTTTGATATTTAGAATCATACCATTGCTGTTTCATGTTAGTAGTTTTGTTCTCTACCTTTAAAAACTACTGAGACAGAAAATTCTGAAAGAACTACCATGAATGCTGAGGTTTAATTGCAATCTGATTTAGAGCACGTTTTGTGCTTATGCCAGGGTTTGCTCTTTTGCTTTTGTTTTTCATGTCCCAATGTGTTTTATATAAGCTTTCTGGTCAGAAAAAGTAGATTCTGAAAGTAGAATGGCATATACTAAGAAAAATACCACCTATATCCATTATGTCATATTTCTTTCATAATATAATCAAAACAGTGTTTACTGTGTTTCTGCAGAAATACTGTCAAAATATCAGAATATCCTAATGACCATTTCACTCCTCTCAGAGGTAGGAAGGTGGAGTATCCTGCAACAGCCTTGTATGTAACAGTAATCTGCTACCAAAGGACTGCTTGATGTCAACTGGCAGAGGCACATGGGTACATAGGGGTACAGGAATCCCCTTGGTTCACCAAAAGAGTGTCATGTAAAGTCTTTAATGAAAGCCTGGTTACCATAATCATTATGAGATGTACGTACAGAAAATGTGTGAGGAGTTATGTATATATGCTGAAAATTATATTCTCTAAACTTTGTAGTTAACGGTAGGTCATGCAGAGGTAGTATGCCTTGAGACAAACTTCTCCAGACAGGAGATGAGAGACAGTTATCTCTCTAGTGTACCACTGGGTATTGTGGGTCTCACAGCAGAAGTCTATTAGCATACTGAGTCAAATGCTAACAAAGAGCTTGCAAAGATTTCAGAAAGAAATTAACAGGAAGAGGCAAACCATTAGTGTGCAAGGGGGAAGACTGTGTTCAGGTGAAGATCAAAGGTCTGGTCTAGTATATCTGGAATTGCAGTGAGAAACCCTGGTTTTCATTCTGCAAAGACAAGCTGCCATTATGAAATGGAGATCTCAGTCATCTTGGTCGAAAACACTGGGAAAAGGACTTGGGATGAGCTAGCCTGTAACAGACAGGAGAATGTCCTGTGAGTTAAACGTAGGCTCTAGAAAGCATGTGATTTTATTTCATATGTAACCATTTGTTTCCAATATTCTTTCTATCATTTGTATCTCTGTACTTTGATAATAAAATTTCTTCTCATATTCATATCTAAGTGCTGTGTGTTAAGCAGAGCAGTGATCCTGAGTTAAATCTAGTACACTGATGTGTACTATTCCTTTGTGAGTAGCACATCTGCGAGCTCACTGGAACAGGTGCTGGGACAGCATTATCTCCTGTAAATGTAAACAAAATTGTTTGTCTTAGCGATTGGCTGAACAAGAAATAGGACTGAGTCGATTTGTAGGCTCTAAAGATTTACATGTTTTGGTTTTGAGTGCAGTTATGTGAAAAAAAAATCTACATTTGTAAGATGCACTTTCATGATAATGAGAGTGCACTACAGTACTTGTATGAAGTGAATTGAAAATTCCAGTCCAAAGAATTAAAAGTCCAATTCCAATTAAGGTCTGAAGTTGACTGAATGATGCTTTGTGTATTTCATCCTGAAAATGCACAGTAAATTAACAGTTTATTATTTGTCTTCCATTGTTTGTTTGATTAGCTAAAATTTAATTTCTATTATTGTTAATACTTTTTAATTATAAAAGAAATATAAAGGACAATCTTATATTTTGTAGTTCTTACTATACCACCAATTGCTCCTATGGTTTCTACCAAAACTCTATCACTCTTGATAAACACAAGCAAAGTTCCAGCAGTGAATATGGAATTAGTGTTTCTGTTTCTTCTTTGCATGGTTATGCTCAGAACGTTATAACCTACCCCATCCAAATACTTACTTTCTTCCTGAACTTCTTTTAAAATAATAAAATTGCAGTGTGTATTTAAATTACAGATGGACCCTAACTACATGGTTAGGACCCAAAGTATATGCTTTTCGGACCCAACAATGCAGGAGGAGAGATTTGTTCAAGCCATCAGTAATCTACAGTATACATTGAAACAACTAAACCATCAACGATGACAGCTAATTTACTGCTTATTTTGATGGAGCTAAGCCAATTTACACCAGCTCATGATCTGGGTCAGTTTTTCCATAAAGACTTCAATTCTGTAAAGCTAGTGAGTTGTATGAATGTATTTATTATTTCTATTACAGGAGTGCCTAGAGATCCCAACCAAGATTATTGAACTAGGCACTGAAAAAACACATAGGAGAGACAGTCCCTGCCACAAAGACTGGAAGAGGAAACAGCGGCACAGAGAGGGGAAGTGACTTGCTCAAAGACACACAGTAGGTCAGTCAGTGGCAGAGCCAGGAATGGAACTCAGCACACTTGACTCCCAATGTAGCACCCAATCCACAGGAACAGGAGGTACTATATTATTTTATTTGAAAATATGTACAAATTCAACATTTCTGAAGTGTTACAGTATTCAGAGACATGCTAGTTCTTCTGAGCTACTCTACTGTATGTCAGTTATATAGTGTATTCTTCCAGGTAAACCTCAGGATTGTACAATGTATTTATTTTCTTCAAATTAAGCTGCCCTCAGAAGTTTAACATCTAAATCAGGATTACTCCCCAACCAAATCAACAGAGACTGCCCTTGAATATTGTAAATCAATATTACTAACAGGATTTTTTCCACTGTAGACTAGCTAAATTTGTATGTATTCTTAGCTGCTGTTTCCTTCCTACCGATTATAGTCAAGGATGCAGCAACCTTTGCTGCTTGGGTGAACTCTTTCAGCTATCTTAATGCAATTTACCGTACACAATGGGATAATCCTTTGTTCAACATGCTGAGGCAATTGTTTCTCTGACCAGAGGTTTCCAGAAAAGCTCAAAAGATATTAACAGTTAGGAAGCATTAATTTGTTCTTATTTTGAAACTCATTTTAATACATGTATCTGAACAAATGGCTTTGAATGCTGCATACTGTGCGTGTCATCAAGATTTTTTTTTTTTAGGTGAAAATACACCCTATTTTTGACATTTTTAAAAACACATCATTTTCTTACATCCAGACATATTTTCAATGTTGTCAGTTTTATTCAGATATAGAAATGTACATTCTGCATCGGGCAATGTGCAATATATTTAATAATCTAAAAACTGAAGAAAAGAAAAATTGCCACTTCCATCCTTGCATTAAATCACTAAAGGGCAGAGTAAAGTTTGTTTGGGTGCCCTAACTGTGCTTAGTTTGAGGATAATTCATATTCACCAGCATGCTCTGTTTGTTTCATGTCACTTTAGGGAAGCCCAAAGGATTCTAGCCTTTATAACTGGATTTACAGCTGCTTTGCAACACTAGAACAGCACATAGAGCTGGAGTATATATCTTAGATTCCCCTTACTTCCTGCACTCTAAAATTCTATTTATCTTTGGTACTCTTAAGGCCCCCTATTATCATGTTATCTAAGCACCTCAAAATCTTAATGCATTTGTCCTCACAACACTCCTGTGAGAAAGGAAACTGGCATAACATCCCGTTCTGTAACATGGAAGACTGAGACACAGAAAAACTAAGTGATTTACCTAAGATCACATAGAAAATCTGTGGTAGAGCAAGAAATTGAACCCAGGTCTCCCCAGTCCCAGCATAATTCCTTAACCACTGAACCATTCTTCTTTTCTAGTCTTTGATCCCCCCTTTCTCTTGCATCTCCCTTCATTTCCCAGCATACACCTCCCACCCTCCCTCCTGAGTATGCACATTCACGCACACCGGCTTCTTCTCTCACTTCACACACTCTCTCTCCTACATCACATTCACACTAGTTTCACCCTCCAGTCATCCCTGTGGAGTACATGTAGCAGAATAATAGGTAGCTTTTGCAAAGCAACATTTATGATTAATGGTATTTTTTACCATTCATTTTAATAACTGAAAGTTTATCTGCCAGCAGACAATGGTGAGTAAAAATCTTGAGGAATTATCCTTTTTTCAAAATGGCTGCCATCTTCCATTTTTCTCAATTGGAATTGAGGCCATACCAGCGAATGCCTCCCATTGTTTCAACTCAGAGTGAAGACAGCAGCCATCTTTGTTAAGATCAGCATGAGGCCTCAGTCCCATTGAGAACAATGGGCCCTAAACTCCCATTTTTAAAATGGCCATCTAACTCTGGGCAATATATTATTTCAGTGGTATTGAGAACAATGGGAGATGGCAGCCATTTTGAAATAATGCAGTTCCATATGGAATTCTCCACAGCAGAGCAGCAGCCCCCGCTGAAGACGACACTTTCAGTTATGAAGAACAAGGGAAAATTCCCATTAATCCTAATGAAATGTCTTCAAATGTAGCCTGTGCACAAGATTTCATGCAGTTTAAAAGACGTTTGCAATGTCTGTTTCATTTTGTTATTAAGCATAAAACAGTTGGAATGCTAAATAATGTTTGGGTGCCATTTTCTAATTAATTTTAACTCTAATCAATCAAATTAATTGTAAATGCTCTGAAAATCGATTATGTGTTCAAAAAATGCTGTAATTTTGAGAAGGATGCACTTATTTTTCATTCATAACCAAGTTAAATCCCTGCTTTAAGTAAAAAACTCAACACAAACTTAACTATGGAATTGCATTTGATGCTTTCATAGTACACACAAATACTCACACATAGAGCAGGAAAATACTAATAGCAACATAACAAAAACATCAAGCCTATCTGCACATTCAAGTTAAAAATACGCAACACTTAGGACTGACTCAGGAGACAAGAGTTTTAGGAGTAACGGGTCAGGGCACAGAGTCAACCACAATCCTTGGGATTCAAAGGCAAGGGACATCAATAGATATAGGGAGCAGCTTTCAGGGAATTAGGGAGGAAGCGCTTATTTTCTACGCTAGGGAATCTGGGCCCCATGGGATTTGATAACACTCAGAAACTTGGAGGAACTTGGATGACATTCAGCACCTCTTAAAATCAAGTCTCCTGAGGGAAGGGGCATAAACAACTTTTTTTTTTTAATTTGGTGGGAGGAGGGAATGGCGAGAATTAATAAATAACAAAATAGCTGTTGAACGTTACTTTAATGAGTAGTTTTGTACCATAACTAAATTTGTCCACTTTAAATAAAGTGAGATAAATGAGCTTCTGTTTGAAACTCACTGTTTCCTTTACTTACTAATGTAATTCTTAAATGTTTAGGAAGGCAAAAACCACCCCAGGACCCCGATTGTCTACACCCATGCTGAGAAGTAACATTAGTTGCCAATAATGGTCTGATCCTATTCTCACTGAAGTTAATGTATTCAGCAAAGCTCTTTTCAAATGAAGCAGAATTGGATCCAAAAAGTCAAATTTAACAAAGTTAGCATGTACTGGCATCTGAAACACATCAATTAATTCCTATTGTGGGTATAAGGACATTCTGTGCTATCTCAGGTGTTATTGTGTAGTAAATGGGTAAATACTGACTTTTTAATGATGATCACTGTAAGTAAGAGACAGACTGGAGGAAGATTAGGGGAAGGAATGAGAACTCCTGATATGATACCCTGGAAAGCTATGGATAGAGAGGATTAATTTTCAGATTTTTTCTCACTGTGTGCTGAGGCTGAAAATCAATAAATGTCAATGTGGGGTGGAGGCAGAGGGAAAAGGGAAGGAGGGGCAGTAAGATGAGAGAAGGAGGAAAAAAGATATCTTGTTCCCTAAGTATTGATTACAAACATCAAAGAACATACATGGCCTAAATTATAGAAAAATTGTTCAGTACACACATGCAAAATATCAAGGAAGTCAGACTTTTCCCCCATACAAGCATGAATATGTTGCAAAAACTCATATTGTCTACCCTAAGAATCTCCAAGTTTTAAATTTTAAAGGTCATGGCTGAAATCTCAGAATGTTCTATTTTTATGATCATGCTGCATAACATTATTTATCCTGTTTCACTGCAACATTAACTTATACTTTTTTTATAGAAATACTTCAAAGTTAGATTGGATGCGATGGCTTAGTATTGCAGCAACTAAAACAGTGGTAAAGAGATGCATATTTCACAAAGAGCTGCAAAAAATGTTCACAACAGTTTGTATACAAACTAGCAAACTTTCAATTTTTTTGCCTGAATGGTACCCTGGAATAGGCTTCCATGAAAAACTTCTGCTACGTTTTTAAATATTAATTTTACACCTATCTTGTAGGGCTATCAATTAATCACAGTTAACTAAAGTGATTAACTAAAAAAAAAATTAACTCGAGTAAAAAAATGAATCACAATTAATTGCAGTTTTAACTGCACTATTTAATAATATAATACGAACTTTAATTTATTATAAATATTTTTGGATGTTTTCCTACATTTTTAAATATATTGATTTCAGTTGCAATACAGAATACAAAGTGTATAGTACTCATTCATATTATTTTTATTACAAATATTTGCACTGTAAAAAAGATTAACAAAAGAAATAGTAATTTTCAATTCACTTCATACAAGTACTGTAGTGCACTCTCATTATCATGAAAGTGCATCTTACAAATGTAGAATTTTTTTTCACATAACTGCACTGAAAACCAAAACATGTAAATCTTTAGAGCCTACAAAGCGACTCAGTCCTATTTCTTGTTCAGCCAATCGCTAAGACAAACAATTTTGTTTACATTTACAGGAGATAATGCTGCCAACTACTTTGTTTATCTTTATTACAGTGCAAATATTTGTAATAAATAATTAATAATATTAATTAATAATATAAAGTGAGCACTATTATTGGTAAACAGTGCAATTAAAACTGAGATTTTAATCACAATTTTTTTAATTGTTTGACAGCCCTACTATTTTCTACAGTGAGGTTGCCTGGTTTGTAACACACACAGAAATTTAAATAAGAAGTTTTACTTAAGCCTCTTCATTCTCTGAAATGACACTAATGACAATACTCAGCCAAGCTTTAGATTTGATTTTTGTGATCCTCAAGAAACTGATGAGGCTGCAAGCTCCATGCTGATATCATTGATCAGATGTCATTCTCCAATCGGAATGATCTAATTACTCAGGCCATGCTTACTCCCATATGACTACTTGCAAAATAAGTTCCTACTCGGTGTGCATAAAGAATGCAGAATGCTGCACTATTACTCTGAAAAGTGCTGTGATCAGCTTAAATGTACATTTTCCCCCTCACAATTTACAATTTTCTCAGATATTATATAAAGACCAGATTTTTTATTCTATCAAATTTTGGAGTAGTTTTCTTTTTCCAAGAAGCCTGCTAATATTGCTATTAGCAGAGTCTCCTGTGACTATTTGCATATTCTGTGCAAAAGTATGATCTTCTAATAGACACTTTGAACATTCTTTTAACCATTAAAGCATTTTCTGTAAAAGAACACCTATGTTACAACAGTCCAAATGATAAACAAAACACACATTACACTTAAAATTGTAATTAAAAGTATACACAGCAATACCCATGTTCACTACCATATAAAACTTAATTGGTTTCTGTTAACACTTATCAATGTGCAAGGTATAGATAACAGTACAAATTAATACAGAAGAATGCTAAATACAAAATCAATGAACTTCATCCAAGTCTGTGGGATAGAGAAAGGTTTTTAATCAGACAGTTATGGTCAAATGCCTGGTATATGTTGCCCTCTAGTGTAATATTTTCAAAAGTACAACTTTTTATCTGGTTGATTTTAAATTTTCAGTGACATTTTAATGCATGGAATGTAATGATTTATTGAATTTATCATGTAAACACTTTCTCAGAGAAACAATTTAATGCTTTCTATAACAGACAAGAATTGAAAAAAACCCAATCCTCACTCATTAAATTTAGAGCTGCTTCAGAATAAAAACTTTAAAAGAAAATTTATGAATTATGAAAAATATGTAAACATTCAAAATATTACAATCAACTTCTGTTTAATATGAAAGGCTGATTATTCACTTGAGAAAACAGAGTCATAGGGGTTAGTTAGTTAGGTATGTTATTTTCTTTTTCCTTCTTTTGTTGGATTTTTGCCACAGCTAAAAATAATATTTAGGCTGACTCCACAAAAATGATTACCTTAAAATGAATGTTTCCATACACCTAAATTGACTTAAATGTATTCCAACTTTTAGCATCATGGAAAAAATATAAATTGGAAGTTTAAAATGAGAAATGAAAAAAGCAACATTTGCACAAATGCACAAACAGAAGATTGTTCATAGGTTTCCACATTGATTTATTTTAGTGTAGTAAAAACATCTTAATTTCTGCTGAATGGTAACTAATTTAGATCTCAATTTGATCAAAATGAAAGTGTGCTAATTTTAATACTTTGTTACCTAATTTCATTTCAGCCAGCAGAAGTGAATCTGCAATTGAGTTAGGTTTGAGTGGCAGCCTGACTTCTACCTTGTCTCTCATGTCTACCAATTCCTTAATTCTCTTGTTTTTAAAACTAACATATTTTAAAATAAAACATAAAGGGTAGGTGCTCAACATGCTTCCCCTGCCCAAATGCCAGCTCCACAGCTCCCATTGGCCAGGAACCACAACCAATGGGAGCCGTGAGGGCAGAGCCACAGTAGGCGATGCCGGGACCCTGCACTCAGAACCCCCTCCTCCACCCAAGAGCCCACACCCCCAACCGGAGCCCTCACCCTCCTCCCACACCCCAACTCCTTGCCCCAGCCCTGAGCCCCCTCCCAGACCCAAACTCCCTCCCGGATCCTGCACCCCCCCCACACCAAACCACTGCCCCAGCCCTGAGCCCCGTCCTGCACCCAGGGGCGGCTCCAGGCCCGAGCACGCCAAGCGCGTGCTTGTGGCGGCATGCCATGGGGGGCGCTCTGCCAGTCACCGGGAGGGCGGCAGGCGGCTCCGGTGGACCTCCCGCAGGCGTGCCTGTGGAGGGTCCGCTGGTCCCGTGGCTCCGGTGGACCTCCCACAGGCGTGCCTGCGGAGGGTCCGCTGGTCCCGCGGCTTCGGTGGAGCATCCGCAGGGCGTGCCTGCGGGAGGTCCACCGGAGCCGCGGGACCAGCGGACCCTTCGCAGGCACGTCTGCAGGAGGTCCACCGGAGCCGCGGGACCGGCGACCGGCAGAGCACCCCCCCGCGGCGTGCCGCCCTGGTTGGGGCAGCGAAATTGCTAGAGCCACCCCTGCCTGCACCACAATCTGGTGAAAGTGAGTGAGGGTGAGAGAGAACGAGCGACACAGGAATGGGGGGATGGAGCAAGTGAGGGGTGAGGCATCAGAGAAGGGGCAGGAGGTCCCTGAAAAATTGTAAATCAAAATGGGGGTCTTCTGGTTGCTAAAGTTTGAGCCCTGCTGCATTATGATACAGTTTTCAATTACATGACTGCATACTATTTTTTCCATAGTATCTTTGCATCATTCAGTTCAAAGGGCAGACAATGCTCAATATGAATGGGTAGCTGTTCAATATCTCTTATTTTTATTGCTCAGTGCATGACCCCAGGCATTTTTTGCTGCACATGATCAAACCTTGCTCATAGACTTTGAGGCCAGAAGGGACCATCATGATCATGTAGTCTGAATCTCCTGCACATTGCAGGCCACAGAATCTCACCCACCTACTACTGCAATAGAGTCTTATCCTCTGGCTGAGTTACTGAAGTCCTCAAATCATGATTTAAAGACTTCGAGATAGAGAGAATCCAGCATTTGCACTAGTCTAAACCTGCAAGTGACCCATGCCTCAGGATGCAGAGGAAGGCAAAAAGAAACCCCAGGGTCTCTGCCAATCTGACCTGGGGGAAAATTTCTACCTGACCTCATATATGGTGGCCAGCTAGACCCTGAACATTTTGGCAAGACTCATCAGCCCTCTGGGAAAGAATTCTCTGTAGTAACTCAGAGCCCTCCCCATATAGTGTCCCATCATGAGCCACTGGAGATATTTGATGCTAGCAATCACAGATCAGCTAAATGGTATAGTAGGCAGTCTCATCATACCATCTCCTCCATAAACTTATCAAGCTCAGTCTCAAAGCCAGTTAGGTTTTTAGCCTCCAAAGCTCCCTTTTGAAGGCTGTTCCAGAACTTCATTCCTCTTATGGTTAGAAACCATCATATAATTTTAAGCCTATACCTGTTGATAGCTAGTTTATATCAATTTGCTCGTGTCTTCATTGGCGCTTAAGTTAAATAATTCCTCTCCTTCCCTGGTATTTATCCCTCTGATGTATTTATAGGGAGCAATCATATCTCCCCTTAGCCTTCGGGTGGTTAGCCTAAACAAGCCAAGCTCCTTGAGTCTCCTCTCACAAGGTAGGTTTTCTATTCCTCTGATCTGAATACAGAATTAATAATTTCTTTAAGGGCCTTTCTAAGATGCTGTCATCATAATATCCTAGTTCATTACAAACATTAATTTATGATCACACTACCACTTTGAGGTTAGGTGAGATTGCCATCTCTATTTTACACATCAGGAACTTAAGCACACAGACTGAAGCCAGAATTGTCAACTAATTTGGGTCTCTTATCTGAGACACCCACGCCCTGATTTTTTCCAGAGTACTTAGCACCCTAAAACACATTATAAGTTCTGAGTAGAGCTCTCATTGAGCTCAGTTGCACTCATGAGCGCTCCAGCAGTTCCTTAAATCTGACATCAGGTGTGTCAAGTTGGGTACCAAGAGAAATGGAGAACACACAGTGGCCACCTGTGAAACTTTGGGTTAAGAGATTTGTCTCACTTCACATAGGAATTGTTTGGTACAGGCAAGTATAGATTTCAATTCAATAAGATGGCATTCAGCTGCCTTCATCATGAGACCACCATTTCTCTTCTTGAAGTCCCCTATCTCATTCACTACACACCTTCTCTCTTTTGAAACAAACGAGGCAGCCACCACCAACAGTGGTAGGGAGGATGAGGAAAATACAGTATTGTGATGACTGGGGGCATGTTGATTTCCTGTAATTGTGTAACTAAGTTCTGCATCATAACACATATGCACAAGGAGGCCAAATAAAAGTTGCATAGACAAACTAATCTCTGGCATTTCCTAACTTTTAAGTTCTTGACTTTATAACCTTAATGTTGTTTCAACAGTTATTTGGGTGTAATTTCCTATTTTTTTTTTCAAATTTAATCTTAAAGAAATTAAATTTAATCATGTGCAAGCGTACATGGGTCCATTGGCCCGGTTGGAATCTTTAGATCTACAGCACAGTCCTCTACCACTTGAGCTAACTGAGTAACAGGTAACAGAAGAATGTTGTTATCTTCTATGATAGCTTGCCACTAGAAGGCGATGGAGACATGCACTTTGGCAATCAGTTTGACAGCTATTTTCTTTATGCAAAAGAATGTTGAGACTCTGACTCGCTGGGTTCAATTCCCAATTCTGCAGGGGAACATTCTCTAGTGGTTACAGACTTTCTACCCATCCCACCAAGGCTCTCCCTAACCCCTCCTGCTCCTATCACCCATCTCCTGCCTGTTTTCACTGCTCAGCTCCTTCTATTGTCCCCATCCCCCACCTCCTGCACCTCTCCCTCACCCCATTGTTCCAATCCTCCCCCATCTTCTGCCCCACTCCCTGCCTTCTAAACCCCCTACACATCCAACCTGCTATACCCACATCCATAAACTCAAGTTGATTTGCATTAATTACATTAACATTCTTTAATTAGTTATTAATTGACTCCCATTATCAGCTGTTCCATTTTCTTGCTGGGGATCGATGTCAGACAGACAGGGCTATAATTACCCAGGTCACACCGTTTATCCTTTGAAAAAATTGATAGATGAGCTTTCTTGCAGTCTTCTGGAGCTTCCTCGTTACTCCAAGACTTATTGAAAATCAAGATAAATGGTCCAGAAAGCTCCTCAGCCAGCTCTTTTAAAACTTTTGGATGCAAGTTATCTGGACCTACTGTTTTAAAAATGCACAACTTTACTAGCTTCTGTTTAACATCCTCTAGAGATTATCACCATATTATGAGAGTTCACCATCTGTTTTTTTCCAAATACAGAAGAAAAATATGTATTGAAGACCTCTGCCTTTTCTGCATTATTATTGATAATTCTGCCATTTACATTTAGCTATGGACTATGAACAAAGGTCAGATTGTCCATATTAATGTTATCAGGGCCTTTAATATGGTTGACAATGTGGTGTTACTGATGTGCTTGAGGGAACTGTTCTTCCCTCTCTGAGGTTTTGTTTAGATTAGGGGAAAAAACTGAGGTGAGATTTGGATTAGCTGTCTCATTTTAGCTAACCCTGATTTAACTATGACTTTCCCCCTGTGAATGGAGTCCCAGGGGGGCACTGCTGAAGTTAGTCAATTAGGGTGATTCCAGGTTAGGACTGTAGATCTCAAGTCATATAATTTAAGCTTTCCCTGCTTGAAGCATCAAGGAGATCTGAGATAAAAAGGATCAGGACCCAGACAGTCTTCTAGAGTTCCAGGTCTTCTTTGACAGCTTGGAGTCCTCAGGTGAACAATAGGCAATTATGGAGACTTTGAAATAGTTCTATTTCCTGAATATCACCAGTAATTACCTACGCAGATAACATAAGGCAATTGCCCATTTTCCACCATTCTCAGGTGGTTTGCTATACATTTCAAAGAGAGATGAATACAGTGATATTACTATGTTAACAGTTCATTTAAAAGTTAATACTTCCTTTTGATCTCTGAAACAATACCTATAGTGACAGACTGGAACTGTCTGTTTACATGGCTATCATCTAGCACAATATAAGTACACACATACAATTAGTATCACCTCCAATTCTCTAACACTACAGGTTCACTTCAAAGTTCTAGCCTATCTACCATGGAATGGCCCTAATTACCATTTCTATACTTTTCTAACATGTCTCTAGGATGACTCTGGGTCATTTAGCCTGCAGGATGCTTAACCCTTCTGGCCATGCACCACACTTTGTATAAGATGCGTTGCAATTATGTAACAGTGGTAGTAACAATGATTTGTCCATAGTGCAGTCATAGTTTAATCAGATAATGTCAGTCCCCCATTGCGAGATTGGTGTAGAAGGGAGTAAATAGAGCTCCTGGGTACACTTCAGGGACCTCCCAATATTGATATGAACTGTGTTTATATTGAATTCTTTGTAAGGCCAAAGTACTTGCTCTGGCCCAAGTTAAAACGTAGTCCATACTCTACTAAACACTTCAGTGATTTCAGGGTTTGGGCTATGTGTTAACCTAATATACACATTAATGTTTTTCAGAGAGCACTTACTTTGATATCTAGTCATGAAGGCTATGAGGTGTTGTACCTCAGTTTCCCTCCTTGCACAGCAGTCCAAGCTTGTAATGGTTTTTCTGTTGTGGAAAGTTTCAGGATAGTGCATAGGCATTAGCTGTAACACCTCAACATTATTAGGCTTTCTTATACAAAGTGTGTTCTTACTGAACCAAACAGCATAATTATATGGGTTTCTATTACATAATTTGTTTTCATGTACCATTTCCAGCAAGTCTGAGGATTTTTCTCATGAGTGATACACACTGTGCATTTTTACAGTTTTTGGCATCAGCCATGAACTAGTTACAAGAGTTAACATTAGCAATAATATTAATATCAGTTCTATCACAAATGTACAATCGCAATTATTTTTGTTATGACAAGCCTTTTGTTTAGATTGAGCACTTCGTAGGTCAGTTTGTTCAATATCCCTTTTGAACCTTTGTAGCTCTTTCTTTACCTTAGGGTTTTCCTTAACATAGACTTTTAGTTTAACCACATCCTTAGGGTTTTGGTATTTTAGATATGAGTGAGGCAAGTCTGTAAGGGCACGTTGTCTTTCAAGGGTTAACTTGCCTTCCTTCTTTCCCTTTCTCAGAGGGTTGAAATCTGAGATTTCTGGCATACCATAATTTATGATCTGGCTGGCTATGTTCTTATTGCCAGCAGCTGTGGGCAACTTTGATCCTCCCTTTTCAACTAAGAGCTCTATGAGTGCTCTTTTATATCATTTACAAGAGATATCCATATAATCAGTGAATGTTGCAGGGTGGGTATACTCCATCACCCCTTAGGGGTGTTATGGCCCAGCAGTCAAGTCCAAATAACCAGTCTTCTTCTCAGACCAGTATGACCTAATGTTTAGAGTCAGAGGGGCTGTCCTTAGATTCAGGGCAGCATGGCCTAGTGACCTACATCTATGAGGTGGCCTTGTAACTCATGGCAATATGGCACAGTAGCCAGTCAGTGGGGCTGTCCTGACATTCAATCCAATCAGCCAGAATCAATAGGACTTCCCTTCTGCATAAGGTAGCATTGCCTAGTGGTCAGAATCAGTAGGACTGCCCTTCAAAGCAGATTGCTATGGCCTAGTAGCAAGAGTCAATGGGACTGCCCTTCAGCGTAGGGCAATGTGGCTTCCTCCCTCCTCCTCCTCCCTACTATACTCATCGCAGCCCATAGCCCTATCAGCAGTGAACCTATCAACCACTGAGTCAGCAGGGATCTTTCCAAAACACACTGACTCTGTTCCTGGTACCACAACCAGCTCCATATTTTGTTCCCCTGGGCTACTTTCTACCCTGTCTTCCTGCTCCATTGTCCACAGTTTTCTGGGGTAGTAGGCAGGCAAAGTTCCTGGCAATTCCTTTCCCTCATGTGTTTCTGCGGACAGTAGGGTAGTCAGCTGGGTCTTGGCATGCCTGGCCTCTGTGGTCTGGGATTCAACAGCTCCTGGTCAGGAGACTGCAATGCATGTCCTCTCTCCTCTCTGTCAGGGCAGACTGAGCTGAGCTGCTCCCTTTTATACTGTGGTTCCAGTTGGAGCATGCCCAGCAGAGGAGACGGGGTCTGTCCTCCTCAGTCCATAGTATAGGGTTAGCCCCTTCCAGTTCGGTGCAGGGCAGGTATACCCAATCACAGGGAGCAAAGCCTCAACTCATGGAGAAGGTGAGCAACACAATTCCTTTAGCCGAGAAGCACTGTGAATGTGTACAGATTGCAATAACCCCAACCCCAGAAGCCTGCAAATTACCATCATCCACACAACAGGGTTCCAGCACACTTTAGTTGATTGTAATAGAGCAGCAGCCTGGACTGCTAATGGAGCTTTACAGCAGTGAGTGCTCTCTGCGTGGAGGAATTCTGACATGGTTTTCGTCAAATAATAGAAATCTACTCCCTGGGAACATAAAGGTGAAATCTTGGTCCCAAGGAAGTCAATGGCAAAACTCCCGTTGATTTCAGGTCCAGGATTTCACCCAAATCTTTTATGGGCTAATCCAAAAGGGAAAGAAAAAGGAAAATAATGGCTCAAAGAGATAATTTACAATAAATTCTTATACTCTCCAACCCCTCCTCAGTATTTTATAAATTCCGTCAGCATAACAGACCTTAATATTAAATTTTCCCAAAGATATGTCTGGATTTCTTTTGGTTGTTGTGTACCCTGATTCCCTTCCAATAAGGTTAACAAATATATTCCTTCTCTGTGAGCTCTGTCTGCATGTTTTTGCCTCTGTTGACTGGTGTGGGGGAGGGGAAAGCACAGAAAGAAATATGTAAATACTAATACACCTTTTGGAATCCCTTTCTTTATTGTTTTTAATAAGAAGCACACAAAGAATAGAAAGCAGCTAGATGTGGCTATGAATTCCCCCACCATTAAGGAACTCTCTGCTGGCACACAGCTAGAGTACCCAGTTCCTGTACCAATATCCCACTCAGTCCTGCTTATGCTCAGTTGGCATACAGTCTCTTAGGGATAGTGCCAACTAGTGTAAGTTTGAACAGTCCATCATCAGAGCTCTGTCTCCTTCCTCACAACTTCACCAATCAGAGAAAAACACAGCACTGCTTTCAGACTTTTCCAAGCTACAATACAGAGTATCAATAGAACATGGATAGACAGTTTATGTAACACATTGCAAAACACAGTGCACATGCACAAAGTGTATTTTTAAAACTACTATGACTTTGAAACATCACGGACCAACAAAAAGAAAATCTGTCTTTCTCTCTCTCTGCAAGATTTCAAGTTTCTACCATCTATCTTGGCATGGCAGAACAGTAAAAAGTAGCAAATTTAACTTTTAGGATATGGGAAATATTTATTTTCACTTTCTCTGTTCTTGAGAATGGCTGAGCCATTTTCGCTTAAATTTCCTAATAAATTTGCTCCCAGAGCTTTGAGAACAAAGCTACAGAAAGGCATTAAATGGAAAGAAGTATAAGCAACTGAAAAAATTATACCTTCAAATGGAAACCCTTTTATGACCTTAGTGCTGCACTTCACACTTCATCTAAAATAAAAACAAGTTTAGGACCAGATCCGGTAAGGTGCTGAACTGAACGCTTCCCACAAGGTACTGAACACTTTCAGTTCCATTTACTCAGCACCTTATAAGATCAGGCCTATCGTACAAGATTTTAATCTAAAACTCTGTCTAAATGGGAGCGGGGAGGCGGTGCTTTCTTCCATTGAGTTAGGTTAACATGAACCATTTTCAACACAGGTGAAGACATAGTTTAATGCCTTTACAATCCTATCAGCTGGTCATGTAGTAGCCTAGCTGGGACTGTAGGCTACAACATTGCCTACTAACTCAATGGAAAAGGAATTAAACTGTGCCTATGTGGATTATAAGGAGGGTTAAGCTAACTCCCTTCAGCTACCTCAACTGGGAATGGTAGGAGGGGGAAGGAGGAGAAAGTACCTTTCCCCCCATGTAGACAGAATCTAAATGTTTCAAAAGAGGTTCCCTAGGAAAAAAAATATAATATGCCTGAATGCAGTAAGAAGAAAAACAGATCTCCATATTATAAACAACCAGTTATAAAAAAAATCCTCTGAATAAAAGAAATAGAAGATTATTTGTATCAGATACCATGAATCAACTCTAACCTGACCTTCACACAGAATATTTAATGTCTAGCAGCAGAGTTAGAGTTGAACATCAAAATCTCATTTCTGATTACTGATCTGTGAAATTCTGGTAGACAGTGGAAGAGCTTCATGGAAGATAACAAATAACGTGAAAAGAAATATTAGCAAACAAACCAAACATGGAATTTAATGAAGCATAAGATACAATTTTTATCTTTTATGGCTGTTCAATGGGTCTGCACATCTAATATTTCAGAGAATGTTATTAACAAGATGGGAGAATTGCTCTTGTAAAGGCTAGTACAATTCTGTCTTCATTCACTTTTTAGAGAAAGCATGAGCTCCTATAAGAAAACAATTTATGACAAGGGATTTCTTTTATGTCTAAAATTATATTTATGTTTTCAAGCTTTTCTGATTTGAAAGGAGCTATGTCCCATTAAATGTATGAAAAAAAGCTTTTGCAAAGTCAAAGAGCAATACAAATGTTTTTACAATTAACAAAAAAGATCAATGAAAACAAATTTTTTTTAAACAAATGAACTGTATTTGAAACCCAAACACTGCAGTGCCAAGAAACTGGGGGCCAGATCGTCAGCTGGTATAGATCAACATTTCTGTTGAAGTCAGTTGAGTGGCACTCATAGATAACAGAGGACTAGGCTTTGAAAACATGATAAAACTGAATTAATTGATTTTCATTGCCTATGCTCAGAAGTATAATCAAAAAGTATAGTAGAGGGAAGTGAACTTGATTTAAAAAATGTATTCAGTCTCAGTAACCCCAGGCATTTTTAGTACCATAGACAAAAAATGTATTTGCTTACAGCTTTTATTTTTTAAATGTCCCTTTACATGAATATTTTATAAATAAGGCTGCAACTGACTGGAAATGCCCTTTTAACCAGCCAAAATAGGCCCTGATCCTGCAAAAACATGAACATGTGCTTAAGCATATACATCTCCGATAGACCCATTGACCTCAACAGGACTACACACAGTATAAGCATAAGCCTTTGTAGGATCCAGGCCTTGTTATATTTGCAACACACAACAAAAATAGCATAAAAATTGAGGAAAAATGTTATTTTAGTTTTGTATCAGTAGTTTCATTATATTAACTACCCAACCAGGCATATGAAAGCCCTTTCATTACCACTTACTAATGTGGTTCCCAATCGGTATTTGTTGGTATCTACCACCCTTTTTGCTGGCTGGGTGACTCTTATCTTCCACCTTCTTATCTCATTTGAAGACATGCCCTGGCAAATTTGCCATTGCCTCTCCTTTTTTTCCCCTCTCCCCAACATCCGTTTTCCCCTTCCCATCTTTATAATTTTCCTTTTCTTGGTGTTTTATTTCTATTTTTTTATTCTTGGTTTCCCCCAGGCCTTTCTGTTCCATCACTGATCAGAAGACTGCTTGTTGCTGAGGGTGGGAATCCATTGGTAGCCACATTTATTGGGGCTCTGTGTGTAATAACCCTCTGCAAGGAGGATTTCAACATGGGACACTTAGTACCTAGCCCAGACTTCCACTACTTGAGCTAAAAGAGTAACTCCATTAGCTGGCAGTGGTTATCTTTTTGGTGAGCCAGCCAGTAGAGGGAGATGCAACACGCACTTTGCTGGTGCATTATACATACCTCATAGACTTACAGACTTTAAAGTCAAATGACCTGAGTACCATGGCAGAAAATAAGTGATTGCTCCTGAGTTTGTGGCCTTGTATATAAGACCTGTGATGAATGCAAGCAGTGCTAGGGGCCACCACAGGCACAAAGAAGGAAGATAGAGGGCTTTCAAAATGCCAGACCATCTCTTTATTCACAGTCACAGGATCATACTGCAATTGCAGGGTAGGAAGATCCATTAAATGCTAAGCAAAAAATAAAGTACACATCAAATGCTACAGCTTTTCGTTCTGCCTCTCCTAGACTCCCACTGAGTACCCACCATTCCAAAGACTCAGCAGTGTGTAAACTATACTCTCTCTATCTTGAACTACATTCATACAATGCCAAAAATATGCATTTAACAATTGTCCCCTAATCTGTGTCTTGGACAACATTGAGGAACAACATGAATGAATATTCACCTGTAAATATATAATTTCCATAGCATCAGAGGGGTAGCCATGTTAGTCTGTATCCACAAAAACAATGAGGAGTCCGGTGGCACCTTAAAGACTAACAGATTTATGTGGGCATAAGCTTTCGTGGGTAAAAAAGCCCCACTTCTGCAGATGCATGGAGTGAAAATTACATATACAGGCATAACTAATTTCCATCATTCAGTCATGATGCACAAATAATGCCATGTGACCTTGGATGATCAAACACAATAGAAACAATAAATATCAATCAATCAAAGTAAACACTGGAAAAACAATAGTGAATATTATGGATAACAAATACATTTAAATAGCTGGTTCTTGAACAATTAGCTAATCAAAGAAGGTCCAAACTCATAACAAAACTGCTTATAATCACTAGTTCTACTAGCTCTGCTAATGACTTTTACCAATCTCACAGCAGAACTGAGGATTAATTAGCTATATTTAAAGCTTTTTGTAAATGTGAAGAACTATATTTGCATAATAATTTATTGTAGTGCCCCATATCTGTATTAGATGTAGTACTTGTTTCTTTTTAGAATATGTAGTTTTCCTACAAAATTATTTATTTTTAAATATACGATTTTTAAGTTTTCTCCCAAACAGGTAAATGCACTTGAATGATCAGCTGTTGGTGTAGTTGAAATTTGATACTTGAAACACTAGATGGCAGAGTAAGGCAGTGACTAACCTTTTATAAAGGTCTCTACAAATCCAAAACAAAATGATTATGTATTTATATACTGTAAACATTAAAAAGGTAACTAATAACACTCTGCACTGTATTTTTACAGAAATAATTATATTGATATGGAATGATAGCTGATATAAAAATCATCTGCATATGCTATAACAATTGTTTATCATTATATATAAATATATATAAAATATGCACTTTAAAAAATATATTTGGGCAAAACTCTTCTGCCTTATTCATTCTGTGCAACTCTTACTCACAACGGTGATTTCTGTTCCATATTCTGCACTCAAACCCTGAGTAGAAATCCCAGCTCTGTCAATGAGAATGATTGCACAGTGTGAACTAATGAACCACAGGGCCAAATCTTGAAGTCAAATCATATTAACTTCAAAGGAAGTTACAATTGAGTCAAGAGTGAGTAAAAACTGAATGTGGACTTCAGGATTTGGCCTGCAGTGCACATGGAGGAGGATTTTATCTCCTAATTGTACCAAGTTAACTAATGGCAAAATACAGGAAAATTGTACTGACACACACATGCTACATATTCAAACATAAGAGAGCACAGAAAAAAACAAACAACCCTAGTCATTCTCATGAAACTGTGCATCATTCTTTACAAAAGCAACACTTATTTCAAAGAAAATTAATAGATTAGATGAACACCTATTTGACAGCCCTGCATCAGACATAATGAAATGCAGCTAACAAAATACACCTAAACAAAATAATGAAAGCAGGGCCTACTCTAGGCACATCACCACCCAAGGTTATTGTAATTTCTACTTTCACATACATGTTTACAGCATGTATGGCTGCATTATTCAGGAGTAGGTGCCTTGCACAATGCTTGCTACTGTGAATGTAAGCTTAGAAAACAGCATTCATTGGCAACTAGGGAATATAAATAATATGCCCAAGCTTGACCCATGTTGCACATTGATTTTGGGTAGCTGATAAAGAAACAACCACCACCATAAACATATTAGTATCACTAGTAAAATGGTATCCATTGCAGCTGATAAGAGTAATAAAGCCTCATAGGCTGGAACTTCTGCAGAAGTTTGCACCCGAGACTGGATGTGACATGACCATATTTCTGTTTAGATTTATATTTAAGCAACTTCTGTTTTTCTAGTTTTGACAGAGCTCCATATATGTCTGTCTTGCCTGACTCGTAGAGAAGCAGACATCCAAGTTCAGGTTGGAGCATGGGCTCTGGGACTGAGCCCGGATGCCTACATTGCAATTTTATAGCCCCACAGCCCAAGTCAGTTGACATGGGCCAGCCACGGGTGCTTTATCGCACTGTAGACATACCTCGAGAGCACTCTCAGCTCATACCAGACCTGCTCCTGGGTATGCAGGAAAGCAGAATTTTTGCCCTAAGGCTTCCCTGTAGTAACAAGACTGATTCAAAATCCTCCATTTCAAAATCACAGGGTCTGGCTCACAGAACTCACCTTCAATTCATAATTAAATACATATTTTCTTCTTACCATAGTCTTCCTTGAGGAACTCAGTTTCAAATCTCAAGGTACATAGGTGGTTCCTGGGCTACAGGCTGGAGATCACTGCTTTAGCTAGATGAAATTGTTTTGTTTTAAAATCCTTATGGGTAAAAGCATGAGTTTAAACTATAGCAATAGATTGTTATCTCTTAGAATAGACATAAACATGCTAACTTTGATCAAGCTAGGTCGCTAAACATACAAGTGTAGCCATGGAGGTGCAGGTGGCAGGGGCAGCTCTAGCCATTTTGCCGCCCCAAGCACAGCGGCACGCCGCGGGGGGCACTCTGCTGGTCGCCGGTCCCGCGGCCGGTGGACCTCCCGCAGACGTGCTTGCAGAGGGTCCGCTGGTCCCACGGCTCCGGTGGACCTCCCGCAGGCGTACCTGCGGATGCTCCACCGGAGCTGCGGGACCAGTGGACCCTCCGCAGGCATGCCTGCGGGAGGTCCATTGGAGCCGCCTGCCACCCTCCCTGCGACCGGCAGAGTGCTTGGTGTGCTGGGGCCTGGAGCCACCCCTGGCAGGTGGCAAGACAGGGTAGCCAGCCAAGTAAGTGCCTATGATCCTGGGTGGGGATCATACTCAGGGCAGCTACACCTACTTGCCATTTGCACTGCCACAGCTACACTTCTATTTGTAGCATGTTAGCGCAATCAAAGCTAGAGCAAGTATTTGTATCCGAGCTGGAAATTACACTTCCAGCTTGAAGTGCATACCATCTTTTAGGGTACGTCTTCACTGCAGAGTTAGCCCAGGCTTTTAACTCAGGTGTTGCCCTTGGCCCTCTCCCAGCCACACATAAAAACGAAGTTAAATGCTACTTTCAACCCAGGGTAGTTAGCTCGACTGGGGTGTGGGTTAGAACCTGTGAGTCTACTTTCCTTCAATCTGGTAACTTACACACGTCGCACACATTGCAGAGGCAAGCTTAATCACTCAAGTGCTGATAGTCCTCCAGCGCCTTCCCACAATTCTCACCTTGTGTCCAGAAGGATGGACAAGTCTCCCATAATTTCCTAGCAAAGAATCAGATTAGTTTAGCCTACTGCAGTGCTAAGAACCAAGGGATATACCAATAGATGTCCCAACACCACCTGGGTGATTCCAATACCAGTGAGGACACATGAATGTAGGGTTAGGTTGTTCAAACCTAGCTGCTCAGACCTGGGCCAGGCCAACCCAGATGCTCAGACCCAGTTAATCTCCCAGGCTAACTCTACAGTAAAGACAGACCCTTAGTAGTCTGGGTGTATAAAAACAGTTCAGGAGGTTTTCAAAACCACTAACACAATGGTATTTACTCATCCCTAATCACAAATATGTAAAATAGCAATTGCTGCAAATACAGAGGGAGTGATTCTCCTCTCTTCTACACTAGTGTTAATTGGAGGTATCTCCGCTGAAGTCACTGAAGTTATACTGGTGTAAAACTGGTGTAAGGGAGAGGAAAATATGGCCCAGAACCTCAAAATCAGGGCTTATCAGGTAGGTGAAGGAGGAATTGCTTTTAGAATATTTTGTTCAATTTTTCATCAGGCACCTTCCTTTCTCCCATGTCTCCCCTTATGCATGGAAAGCAGCAGCTGATTCACATGGCTATGATGTAGCAATGGCATCATGTAGAATGGATTTCAATCTTGAACGGTCCCTGGCAAGTCTTCTTCCTGAGGTAAGAATCAGCATGGGAGAATTTAGGCTTCTCAAATTCCTCAATAAAAAGCATCTTCCATCCTCATCTGTGGTTGGCCTCATGCTCTACTTTCTTCCACCACCTTCTATAAAACATTCTTTTGCACTTTGGACATGACCCCACTATTGCACTCATCTAGTTCTCAACTGGTGCAAGACTGCAGTTTGCCAGGATCATGTATGCATCTCCTTTCTTGTGACACAATCAAAACAATGGACATTAAGAATATGCCATAACTTTAGACACTAAAAACTGTTTAGTTTCCTCTCCTCAGCTGTTTTTAATAATCATATAACAGAGCTGTCATCACTATTGCATTGAACACTCATATCTTAGTTGTCACATATATCCCACAACCCAAACAGGGCCTTTGAAGATGCTGAAATGCCACTGATGCAAGACCAATCAGATATGTGACTTCTCTGGATATAGAGCTTCCTGCTATCAACCAATTACACAGATAGATAAAACTGTTCACCCATTTGATGTCATTGCCATCTACATGCAGTGTCAGCAGGTCATTCATATCCGTTTTATAGGAAACATCCATAGTTTGGGTTTATTACTACTGATCTTAAGTCCAACAGATTCTGCAGTTTTACACAGATATTCTACTATTAGTTGTAGTTGGTCAGTAGTCTCTCCAAGTAAGGTAATAGCATCCACATATTCAAGATCCTCTAAAGATGAATCATTAAATTTCACACCTCCTATTTTGGCCTGAATCAGCTTTGGTCATCCAGTAGTCTGTTAGAACAGTAAATAAACTAGGTGAAAGAACAAATCCCAGGTGTTCTCCTGATTTTAACCAAAAAAAAGACTAGCCCCTGCCCTGCCTCTTCCAGTCGAGGCCACGCCCCTGCTTGCTGCTCTCAGTTGCCTCCCCGTGGCCCTGGCTGGGGTAGGGGCAGAGAGCTTGGCAGAGAGCCCAGAGAGCTTGGCTCCGGCTGGGTTCAAACTAGCCTCCACCAGAACCATGGCAGAACTCTCAGCCCTGGTTGTAGCTCCAGCCCTGGCTGGAGCTCCAAGCCCCCTTTATGCCCCTTCCGTCTGTAGCCCCACCCATGGCTCCACCCCATTCTCCCACGGCCCCATTTGCCCCTTCCCAACACCCCACTGCAGCTCTGAAAAGCTCTTTGCGAGAGCTCCTCAAGCCCTCAGACTGTGCTGGGGGGAGATTTTTTTCAGGGGCCCCAAATCCACCACTGCTTTCTCCTGGTGGTGCAACATTTGGGGAGGCTTAGCCTCCATTACATGCCATCTATGTCCATTAGCACACCATATTGGCACAACAGTATGCATAGAAATAGCTCCCTATAAATATCTGCAAAGCCATTTCATTGTCCTACTTCAAATCTCTCTTTTACTTTATTGAGCGTTGTACAAAGATCATAGTAGGGCAGGGGTCGGCAACCTTTCAGAAGTCGTGTGCCTAGTCTTCATTTATTCACTCTAATTTAAGGTTTCACATGCCAGTAATACATTCTAACATTTTTAGAAGGTTTCTTACTATAAGTCTATAATATATAACTAAACTATTGTTTTATGTAAAGTAAATAACATTTTTTAAATGTTTCAGAAGCTTCATTTAAAATTAAATTAAAATGCAGAGCCCCCCGGACCGGTGGCCAGGACCCGGGAAGTGTGAGTGCCACTGAAAATCAGCTCGCGTACCGCCTTCGGCACATGTGCCATAGGTTGCCTACCCCTGTAGCAGGGGTAGTTTTAGACAGCTGGTGTGCTGTGAACACTAGTTGTCCTGTTGATTACAGCTGTCTCAGTTATCTTGTGCTTTTCTTGTCTGTGTGTTGTCCCACCCAGTGTTTCAAATTTTGACAAATCAGCATATTCTGTGGAAACAGATTCTGTTGTAGAATTTTGGACTCATTCTTACTACCAATGTGTTGTTTTAAAGGTTAAATGTATTTGGTAAGGTATAAACCTCCAAATATATTATGTATCAAAGGGGAAGCCGTGTTAGTCTGGATCTGCAAAAGCAGCAAAGAGTCCTGTGGCACTTTATAGACTAACAGACGTTTTGGAGCATGAGCTTTCGTGCCCACATTCACCCACGAAAGCTCATGCTCCAAAATGTCTGTTAGTCTATAAAGTGCCACAGGACTCTTTGCTGCTTTTATTATCTTAGGGTAGGTCCATACTTACCGAGTGGGTCGACGCGGAGAGTTTGACTTCTCGGAGTTCGAACTATCACGTCTAATCAAGACGCGATAGTTCGAACTCCCCATGCGCTCCGGTCGAGTCCAGAACTCCACCACCGCGAACGGCGGTGGCGGAGTTGACCTTGGAGCCGCGGAGTTCGACCCCGCGGTGTCTGGACGGGTAAGTCAGTCCAACTAAGGTAGTTCGACTTCAGCTATGCTATTCGCGTAGCTGAAGTCGCGTACCTTGGTTCGACCCCCCACCAGTGTAGACCAGGCCTTACTGATTTTGAATCTTACACAATGGGCCAAACTAAGACCCCCTAGAAATGGCATTTTGATGGAGGGATAATGGGGAAGAAGAGGACATGACAGCAAAGCAGAAGAGTCTAGACATATTGGGATGATTCTCTACTGCCCTATTTCTTGCATAGTCTTTGCAAAGTGAGTAGGAGTTCCTCTTTTAGTAGCATTTTACATACACTTTTGCACTCAGTTTGCAGAGGTGCAAAGCTCATCATGCCTATATAGGGACAATGGCATCTTTTATGTCTGGAAACTGCCCATCACTCTGGGCACTGCTGGAAACAAAAAAGTTGTAATAATAATTAATAGTACATACAAGCTACAGTGTATTTTCTTGTGTGAACTGCTAAAAAAATTGATAGTAAAAAGAAATAACGGGAACACAATTTTATGTGGGTGATTTATTTTAAAGGAAAATCTCCTTCAAGATAATTTTCAATATAATGTTCCCCTCAAGCTAGTTCAGGCAAAATCATTCATTCTTGCCACATCCTTTGTGAATTTTTACAGCATTTAGCATCTGCTCCTGAAAATACTAACCACTGAGCGTAGTACTCACTACTAGGAGCACTCTTACTATACCCAGTAGTAAATATTTGCAGTACTGCAAACTCCTCCAGGCTGGGAACTTGAGGCAGATCCTCAGTTGGTTCAAATAGTCATGGGCTATGACAGTTTACATCAGCTGAGTTTTTGCCCCCTTTTATTTGATTTGTCTGCCAGGGGCTATTCCATTTTATGTTGCTATAGAAATAATAAATAATTATACAATATTAGAAATATACACAGATGCAGTGAAGAGGGAGAGGTTAAAACTGCATGGACAGTAAGAGCTAAATTCAGCTCACCTTATCCCCATGAAGCTAACAGGACTACAGACATGAAAGAGGAAAACAGTGTTTAACCTAAAATGTATACCCAAGATTAGGGTAAAGAAAAGGGCAACAAAAATGATTAGGGGGATGAAACAGCTTTCATATGAGGAGAGATTAAAAAGGGACTGTTCATCTTGGAAAAGAGATGACTAAGCAGAGGATATGTTGGAGGTCTATAAAATAATGAATGGTGTGGAGAAAGTTAATAAGGAAGTGTTATTTACCCCTTCAGATAATACAAGAACCAAGAATCACCCAATGAAATTAACAGGCAGTTGGTTTAAAACAAACAAAAGGAAGTACTACCTCACAAAACTAACAGTCAACCTGTGGAACTCATTGCCAGGGAATGTTGTGAAGGACAAGAGTATAACTGAGTTCAAAAAAGAATTAGATAAGTTCATGGAGAATAGGTCCATCAACGGCTATTAGCCAAGATGGTCAGGGATGCAACCCCGGGTGTCCTAAGCCTGTAATGGTCAGAAGCAGGGAGTGGACGGAACGGGAGGGATCACTCAATAACTGCCCAGTTGTGTTCATTCCCTCCAAAGCATCTGGCATTAGCTGCTGCTGGAAGAAAGGATACTGGGCTAGATGGACCATTTGTCGGAACCAATATGGCCATTCTTATTTAGGGTTTATACACATGTACAGTCCACTCAGTACATAAATAGAACCCAATATCCCTTTTTAAAATAAATTGTAATTGTGGGTCAGGTTCTGCCACTTTAACTCTTATTGAGCAGTACCATACACCATAACTAGTCCCCTTAAAATCAGTGACACTTCTAAGAGATTAAGGTATCATACAAATTGGCAGAATTGGTCCTTGTATTCATTAGTTTGTATTCTTTTATTTCTGTAGGTCTGTATACACAAACAACTAGTTAAACTAATATTCACTCAATAGATCTACAGTGATGCTGTTCGTAGTTTCTGACAAACAGCAGAACTATTTTTTTCATTTTACTTACTTACTTACAGAAGTTTTATTGTCCTGTTTTGAAAGGAAATCTCTTTTCACCTGTAGTTATAGAAATTGCCTCTGGCCTTCAGCTCTGTTGGAATATTTCAGGCCGAAACAAACTTCAGAAATAGTGCTTATAAATAAATGTAAAAATAATCCAAATCCCTTAGAAAACCTTTTCTATTACTCTCAGACAGGAAAACACAAAAGGCCAGATTCTGCCCACTAGTCTTACTCATGATGAACAATAGCTCATTCCGTAAGTAGCACCATTGGTTTCAGTGAGACTACTCACAGAATAAAGCATGACTAAGAGCGAGTGAGGCTGGGAGGATCTGGCCCAGGGTAATTATCTTCTTGTATTCAAGAAACTTCCAATTTCATATAAAGGGCTAGACTGTTGCAAGGCAAGGGGAGATGAGGTTGCCACAACTTCTTCCTCCCAATCCCCTTTGGAATTCTACACAAAGGCTACCACAGTCTTATTTTGTATATTCCTGGCATGCAAGGATCAGAAGGGACTAGTGTTGGCAGCAGTAGCAGACCACACAAAGCAGTGAGGCAGGACAGAAGAAAGTGCTCATAATATCCTTTCCAAGCATGCCAAATGCTCCTGTTCTTCTGCTTGCTTCCCAGAGCTTCTAAACACATTCTCTCTGAGCCAGACAGATTTTCATAGGGGTGTACTACTCTGTCACCTCCGCCCTACCTCCCCATATATATGGGAAACAACTACAGTAAAATCTTTTGTGTGGATGAATATTTGCTATACAGTATATGGCTTTTCAGCAAAAATAAATTAAAAAAAAAATCTGTGTCCTTATAACTTCAGAAAAATCCACTATACTAAGATGTAATTAAAATATTATTCTAGAGAGGAAAATGCATGGGCCACTGCCTACTAACACTCAATATAAAACCAAAATTACTTCACAATTTTTATGGGCTACTGCAAATACATAAAAGATCATAGATATGCCATGGGTTATTTTGAACTCTCATAACAGCCTGTCTAAAATATGACACATTGTAGGCTGAATTAATTTCCCATAATGAAATTCTAAACTCTGTGTAACACTGCTTCTGGATATATCTCTGTGTATACACAGAGGGATCTATTTTCAACTCAGTGCACAGGGGAGTTAAACATACAACTCCCATTAATGGTAATCAGAAATGTGAGAGCAAAACCCTCTATGCATCCAGGAGAGAAGATATCCTAAAACCGTTTTTGTCTGGCATAGTTACTGTATTTTAACAGCTGACTGACTATGATGATAAAACAAGAAAGTATGTCTAAGAACTCAACATGTGACTCTGGACCAATCCTACGTCCATAAACTACACAGGTCTGAAAACGGAGGTTACCGACCTAAAGCAACCAGCCATGCTGTTTCCCAGCCTGTGGACTGCCGGCTACCTCAGATGAATTATTATGAAGAAGTAATTATGTTAGCCTTACCAGCCCATAGCCAGGTAGATGGACCAGAAGTTAAAGTACAGGGGAAGGAAGTGGCTGGGACAGGAAGCAGGTCCAGCTTTAGGCCTAGTCCACCAATTCCCCTGAATCGGGCCCCATGCCTACGAGGGCCCCCGCCCAGTGAGAATCCCTTCCCTGGCTAGAGACGCCTTTTTAATTTTTACTCACCTGGCGGCGCTCCAGGTCTTCGGCGGCACTTCGGCGATGGGTCCTTCGCTCACTCACTCCAGGTCTTCGGTGGCACTTCGGCGGCGGGTCCTTCACTTGCTCTGGGTCTTCGGCGGCACTTTGGCGGCAGGTCCTTCAGTGCCGCCGAAGACTTGGAGTGAGTGGAGGACCCGCTGCCGAAGACTCAGAGCACTGCCCGGTAAATACAAGCCCCACGTGTTTTTTTACACATGTTTTTTTTTAGTCATCCCTGCCGGGGCCTCATTGAAACTGTTTGAATTGGGCCCCGCACTTTCTAAAGCCGGCCCGACAGGAAGGATCTGTGAACAGCCTCAAAAGTAGTACAGTAGTATCTGGGCTGATGCTTGTGAACAATTCTAAAACTTGTACATACCTTGATTTGGGATGAATTCAGATTCTAGGTGATTATTTCACACAGACTGAAAGAAAACAAATTGTGCATCTTGTAGAATCATGCAGAATTGTGATGATGATGATGTTGTATAGTAGTATCTACAGGCTCCAAAAGAAATATACGTGCCCCATTGTGCTAGATGCTGATAAGAAGAAGCAGTTATGAACTGAAGAGTCTGCAATCCAAGCTCTGGATTCTGGTCTCCACGCTCTCACTGAGTAGCACCTTGCTACATTAGCAGAATCATTCAAGTTAATGGGAGGTTCTCATGGAATATGGGACATAAATTAAAGGCATCAGAATCTAGCCCTAAGCATACAAGAACTAAAGGTGGGAGAAAAAAAGTGTTAGCTCAGTTTTACAGATGGGAAACTGAGGCTTGGAGGATATAATAAATTTTCCCCAGTTCTCATAAGGGAAACTTATGAGTTAATAAAAGAGCTGACAGTTGCACCCAGATCTCCTTAGTTCTAGTCCAGTGCCATAACTACAAGACTATCATTATGGTTTTCCTCCCAGAGTTTACAGGCTTCCCTTTCCAGAATAGCTCAGAGTTCAGCAGTCTCCCAAAAATAAAATGACCCCCAAATCAATCTTCTCTGTCTTTCGCAGGCCCATCTTAACGTGGCAACTGTTTCATAACAGATCCTAACAAATTCTGTCCTTGCTGGGCTACCTGTATTTACTCTCCCTCCTTATCTAAAGGAATGAAAAAATATACTTGAGAGCTGTGTCACCATCAACTTAAAGGCGGAGAATATTTTATATCCGCCTCTCCAGGAGAGATTGTAGCCTCCAGAAAGCTAATCAATGTTTGGATTATAACCGTGGCCTGTCAGCAGATACCCCTTATAAAAAACAAAAACAAAACAACACTACAGCATTCTGCAGTAAAGGCTTGAATCTCTTAATTATGTTGGTGTAAATCAGGAGTCAAGGGAGTTACAGAGGCATAAAACTAATATAAATGAGAGGAGAATCAGGTCCTAATAGTTTCAGACACTACAGTATCACTCTTGTACTCTGTAGTAGACATTGGGCCATTAGAGCAGAATAGCATAGTATTTTTAAATTTATTTTTATAAAGGGACATTAAAGCCACCTGTTCCAATCCAGCTCATGTGGCAAAAATTCATTACCATCTTAATATCTTTCAAAATCTATTTGATCAAATGTCCACCTCACATCACAAAAAACTAGTACTAGCATGTTTGCTGGCAATGTCAGCATGACTAACGCTTTGACTAAACCCCCTACTCCTGATTTCATTTTGGCCATACTTTTCAGCGTAATATAGACAGATGGAACTTATGGCTCTATGTTGGAGGAGCTCAACCCCGGTTTCAAGCAGAGGTAAGCCCTGCCTCTGCAGCTTTCCTTTTCTATACTAGAGGTTTGTACTGATGCAGATACACTAATGGCTGTAATCAGAGCTAACTCTAAGTGTAGACAAATCCTGAGAACTAACAGAGAGGCTCAACTATTCACTACTCCTTGGAGGTGGCCTCCTCCAAACTATACACAAAGTATAGCACATTGGTACAGTAAAGTATCAGAGTTTGCATTGCTACTGCCTAGGCTGTAGCATGGTTAGAGGATTTCAACCTCCAGGGCTAACATGACCCCTTTCTCAAATATTAAAGTTCACTCTAAAAATCAGTTGCAGGGTCCTGCATTGTACGTATCCCAGTCACTAGTCATTCTGACTCCTGATTTGTACAGCAAGTTACAATAATTCTCTCAGCACCTGCCATCTCATGTTGGGAAGTGGATTATTCACCAAGCAAGAAACTATTATCATAAAATAGCTTTACAGCCTCAGCGTGAAGAACAAAATACTAAAAATGAATGATCACATTTTAAAAGGTATAAGTTTGGCAGAATATGAATGGCATTTTGATACCATCACTAGCCACTAGGAAGCAGTATAGCCTTGTTTTTAATAATTACAATACAATAAATATTCAGGTCAGACTTCAGGAATATTCAAGTAGACTTCAAGGCAAAAAAAAAAGAGAAAAAAAGCAATTTCTGTCTGATGACTGTATAAACAATCTGTGACAGTGAATGCCCCTGCAGGATGGTAAAACTAGCGTGGCTAGATACACTTTCCAAACTATCTGAGGGAAAGGCTTCATATCAGAAATGTTTTCCTCGCTCTAAGGGAAATATACTACTGTAAACCTTCATTCATCCTTGCGGCACTGCAATGACTGAACAGAATAAAGACAACAGACACTGAGGCCTATTCTGCACTGCCTTGAACCATGTTTCATTATTTATCTGTGTGCCAAATTAGTGCAGAGTGGCTACTGTTTTATATGTGCTTTAATTACACAAGGTTCAGGGCAATGGAGAATCAAGCCTAGGGATTCTAAGCTTACCTACTCATAGACTTTAAGGTCAGAAGGGACCATCATGATCATCTAGTCTGACCTCCTGCACATTGCAGGCCACATAACCTGACCCATCCACTCCTGTAATAGACTCTAACCTTTGGCTGACTTACTGAAGTTTTCAAATCATGATTTAAAGACTTAAAGTTACAGAGAATCCACCATTTACACTAGTTTAAACCTGCAAGTGACACGTGCTCCATGCTACATAGGAAGGTGAAAATCTCCCAAGGTCTCTGCCAATCTGACACAGGAGAAAATTCCTTCCTGACCCCAAACAGGTGATCAGTTAGACCCTGAGCATGTGGGCAAAACCCATCAGCCAGACACCTGGGAAAGAATTTTCTTTACTAACTCAGAGCTCTCTCCAGTTAGTGTCCCATCACTAGCCATTGGGGATATTTTCTGCTGGCAGTCAGAGATTGGCTACACACCATTGTACCAATCCATCATACCATACCCTCCATAACTTATCAAGTTCAGTTTTTAATTCAGTTAGATTTTTTTGCCTCCACTGCTCCCTTTGGAAGATCTACTTACTTTTTCAGTGTGGTACAGAAATGGGAGTGAGAAGAACTAGTTCTATTCTCAACTCTGCCAGTGACTCTGGACTAGATTCTTCACCACTAGTAATTTGTGTAGTCATTTACACCTGTACAAAGTAGTGGAAACCACTGACATTCTGATTAGGTAGCACTTTACAGTCATTTTACAAAGGTGTAAATGACAAAAAGTGCAAAGCAGTGAAGAATCAAGCCCCTAGTGTGACCTTGGACAAGTCATCTAACCACTATGCTTCTTTATTCCAATCTGTAAAACAGCATACTAGCTAAGCTGAAGAAATGCTACAACAATATTACAGCTTGGGCTTGGATTCAACAAAGCACTTAAGTACATGATTAAATCCCACTGGCTTCAAGTGCACTTAAGTGCTTTGCTGACTCTCGGTCTTTAAGTATCCATACAACATTACAATGATTCTGTAGCCTACGGTTACTTCCTGATTTGTTTTTCTGGGTTTACATGTTAAGAAGACTGTATTTGGTTATGTTTTGTCACATTGAATTTCTGTAATATTAATGCCCAGAACAATTTGGTGATGATGGTGGGGCACTCATGTAATTCAATTTTGTGTTTATTATTTGATGTCTCTTTTGCTATTGTTGCTGTTTTTTCATGAGTGAGATAGATAAACAACTTAATTATGCAGTATCTTCATGAATCCAAAGCTGCTCATACAACAACATTCTAAAAGTGAAAGAGATAAAATCCAGCTATTCATGTATGTCTAGACTTATCTAATTAATTCACATAACAAAACTCTAACAAATATAAGCAGGTTTCTGGATCTCTTACCATCTGTGGGCCTGACCTATAGTATAAAGGCCTCAGTACTGACCCTAATCCTCAGTAGCTGTATTAAGTTCAATGGGATAATTAGAACCGATTAAGGGTCTGGATTCATGAGCATAAATTCACACAACTACATGGCAGGAAATAAGAGATTGTACCCTATTTGTGACTTCAAAAACAGACAACAGAATCAATCCACCTGCAAACCTTTGAGTTTTCCTGTTATTCTCCTTGATCCATTTCAACATTCTATCAGTAAAATGGCATACTTCAACACCTATTGACAGTGTCCTCATAAAGACTATATTTGCTCAGTACAAGCAAATACTTGTCAATGACAAAAATACATGCAAGAACATAGATGGCAGTACTGAGACACAGTAAATATATAGTCTTGGGAGAGAAACTGCATTGAGCTTTCCTCACAAGAGCCAACCCCACAATGCATTTGAAGTTCTATTTCTCTTTAATCTATGATAATAGTTATCTCAGTTAATTATTAGACTATTTTAATGATGTTAACTACTTAAAAGCTGCTTCCACTATAAGGAATAGTCTTTTTTATAATTTGGTTGGTTCTGACTACTGCCCCAAGGGTGATATCTTCAGAAGTACCTAAGTGCCTACTTCGGAGTTTAACACCCATTTTCAAAAGAGACTTAGACCCAGATTTTTAAAGGTATTGAAGTGTTGCTCCACTCAGGAGCTTAAGTGAATTAGGTTTTGCAATGTTAAGTTTCATTAGAGGTTGTCTACACAATGGGGTAATGGGCACTATGGGAGTGTGATTTCTAAAGTTGCTGTGCGTTAATTAGTTTGTGTATACTCTGCTGGTGCACATTAAAGGTTTCCTAGTGCCATTTAATGTAGTTACAATACTATGTTAACATAGTTACAACATTAACATAGTAACAATACTATGTTAAAGCACACTAGGGATCTTTTAGTGCACACCAGAAGGGTCTACATGGACCAACTAATGCACAGCACATTAGTGCACGTCAGAAGTCACACCTCCATAGTGCCCATTACCCCACCATGTGGACAAGTCCTTTGGCACCTAAAGGTCAAAAGGTCAGATCCTCCAAGGTATTTAGGAGCCTAAATACCTTGGGGAATGTGGCCCTGAGACCTTTAAGAGCCTAAGTCTCAGTGGGACCTAAACTCCCAAGTCAATTGGACACTTCTGCAGATTTTACCTCAGATTTCTTCTGTATATTTTTGTTTTATTATTATTTTATCAAACACACTGTAAAAATATAAAAATGGAATATACAAAGGAAACAGACTGTGAGATAAAAAATATCCATACACAGAAAATTATCTCAGACTATGTGTATATTACTACGGGGAAACTAATAGTTACAATTTCTTCGAAAGTGCATGTCATTATAAGAAAGAAAGAAAAATCTTGGACTGCAGATTCATACTAATTAATGAACACTTTGTTAAAGTGTGTGGAACTAAAAATGAGAATGAAGAGAACAAGAGGGAAATGAAGACTGAGGCAGAAAGGAAGAGAACTGAAGGAATAGAATGAGGTATAGTGCGATGGGGATAAGAACCCTCAAACTTGTGAGATATAACTCTACAGTGAGATGTGAGCTCAAAAATTACATAGTATGATAATATGCTAATATTTTGCAGCTTCTTCAAATACTGGTAAATTAATCAAAAATCCCTTGAAGTAAATGGGATTATTTCCATTGACTTTAATAGGCTTTGGATCATGCCCTGGGAGAACATGTATAGGCTCCTTCTGCATTCCCTCCTCCCCCATTATTAGGGTAAATGTTAAATATGATTTCCATTCCTCAGTTTTTGGGGGCTATAGATATTTCCAGTGTCTCAGTAGAACTGTTTTGTTTAAATAAGAACTATGTGGACACATTTTTTAAAGATAGGAAGAAATGGGCATCCTCATAAAAGCCAAGGGGTCAAAGCTTAACAGAATGAGTAAAGGGGTAGTTTAGTGCTTCAATGATGATGGCGGATAGTTATCCGCAAGTGACAGGAGAGCTGAAAATGACACAACCAACAGATTTTCTATAATGAGGAGCGCAAGTGGTTGCATCTGCAGCAAGAATGGAGTGGGGGCAGATATCTCATAGCTGCATTAGCCTTATAGGGTAAAGAAACATATGCTCTAACTCTTATCTCCTACCCACAGGCCCTTATTCTTCTCCTTCAGTGGCAGAGCATATCATAATCCTCTGAGATTTGACTAAGGACAAAAGCCACAAATCAAATCTCTTAGCAGTAAGATTATTTATTATTATACTACCATTTAACACTTATACCACGCCCACCATTTGCAAAGCACTTCACAAACACTAATTAATTCTCAACCCTCTATAAGGTAAGTAGGTATTTTTATAATCTTCATTTTATAGATGTGGAGACTGAGGCAGAAATGTGCAATTACTTGCCAAAAGCCATAGTGAAAATTATGTCCAAACTGGATATATGACTGTCCCTAGCTTCCACCATCATCCGAGACCCTTAGATCAGTGACATTCAACCTTTCCAGACTACTGCATCCATCTCAGGAGTCTGATTTGTCTTGCATACCCCCAAGTTTCACCTCACTTAAAAACAACTTGCTTACAAAATCAGACGTAAAAATACAAAAAAGTGTCACAACACACTATTACTGAAAAAATTGCCGACTTTCTCATTTTTACTACATAATTATCATATAAATCAATTGGAATATAAATATTGTACTTACATTTCAGTGTATAGTATATAGAGCAATATAAGCAAGTCGTCTATACGAAATTTGCGTTTACTGACTTCACTAGTGCTTATTATGTAGCTTGTTTTAAAATGAGGCAAATATCTAGATGAGTTGATGTACTCCCTGGAAGACCTCTATGTACCCCCAGGTGTACATGTACCCCTGGTTGAGAATCACTGCCTTAGATGACACCTTTCCCTCTGTGTACATTTGATTCCTGTTTGATGAAATACATCATACTAACAGAATGCTTTAATTTCTACTACTGTTGTTGCTTTCCAGTTTTCTAAATTACCTTGCAGTATTAGAATCATTTTATGAATAACTGTTTGACTCTCAATGGAATGAGATTCCTAAGTTTTTATATTAAAGCTTAAAATATTTCTAAGTAAAAGTATTGGTGTGATGCAAAGAAGCCTAGATAATATTTTATCATTTACATCTTTGACAAAACTGCATTATACTGCTTGTAATCATGTTAAGGATTTGTATTCTAACTTCTAAAACTAATGGCTTCTTTCAGAAAAATAGGATATTACATGTATTTTACTGGATATGATTTTAAGGACATATTATACATACTTTCTAATTTAATTTTCTGTACTTCTGAAGACTGCTGACTGAGCCCTTGGCAAGACACCTTGTTGGTGTTTATTTATTGTAGTCTTGGCTTAAAATGTCACCAGAACTCCCATAACACATAAAGAGGTCAGTATATGCATTGCCTGAGAGATGCTACATGACCTATCTGACAGACGGGTCAGCCCTAGAAGCTACATTAGGATGGGTTGGGTACATAATGCATAGGTCTTAATATTTTCCATTATTAAAATGATACTGCTGGAGAAAATATTCTTGAGCCCACATGCACTGGTTTGGTAAATGTGAAGGACTCTGTAAGTAAGTAAAGGTGGAAGGGAATGCTAGGTAATAAAATAGGACAAACAATAGAGAGGACAAACATGAAATAAGGCTAACTCGAGGGTGAAATCCTGGCTGGCATGAAGTCAATGGCAAAACATTAACTTCATGAGGGTCAGGACTTCAGCTTAGCACATTATCAGACTCAAGTTCCTTCCCGAAACGTATAGAGTGCTTGATAACATTGTCTGGCTATATCGAAAGAAGGACAGGAGACATCTGACATGAGTTTAATCAGGCTGCAACTTTATTATATAGATGTCTTATAGATTATATAAGGGACTACCTGGCAGATAAAAGTGTACAATGCAGGTAAGCCCATGTTTATTCCGTAATTACCCAAGGGGCTTTTACCAGCTCCCCCTCTTTTTCCATCCAAGTCCCTCCAACAAATTTATTGCCAGGACCTTACCATACCCAGGAGGCTTCTGCCAGCTCCCACTCTTTTTCATCCAGGTCCATCCAGCAAATCCATAGCTGGGACCATACCATCCGCCCCCGTCACAGGAGGATTAAGGTGGGCTATAAGAATGCGGAGTTGGCTCCCTGCCGTACAATCATAGGAGTCCCCAACCACCCACCATTCATTTATTTAACAAACACCTCTTTTTAAGTCCTTTTCCAAGCCATTTATCCGGTCACTGTATTCCTTTCCTATGGAGTACCTGCACTGGACATCCACCTTACACTTAAATAATGAGTTGTGACATATGGCCTACTGCCCTTCATGCCATGCATGAACAAAGCCCTTCCTGAACCCACCATGAGGAAGGCAAAAAAAAAAAAGCTGGGGGGAAGGCACCCAAGCCAATCTGGTGGTAAGGGAAAAATTCCTTCCCAGCCCCCCTAAAAAAGGGACAACTGGCATAAGGCCCATAGCAGGTCCTGACCCTGGTATTTGACCACATAAAGGGGAGGGAGGGTGGGTCCTGTGAGGCTTCAGGTGCAGGACTGCCCCCTTTGAACCCTGCATTCCTAGGGGATGAGTCAGTGACCATGCTGACCCCTTTTGCAGTAGTTTTCATCTCCCCCCCAGCCATAAAGCACTGTTCCCTTCATTCGGTCAGCCAGCCAAATTACACCCCGCTTCCCCGCTTAAAGGTGCAGAGTGGTCATTTTGGTGGGAGTTATGTTCTGAATAGAGTTTAAAAACTTTTACTTTATATATGATATGATGATTACAATAAAATACAAACTGTTCTCATAAAATGTTTTTGTGCTATTCCCCAGTAGTTCCATAGTCCTATGGCAATAATGCAATCTTTTATCAGAATAACCTTTTAAAAATGTTTAAAACAATTAAGAATAGAAATTACCACTTTGCCTCGTGTACCATAGCATATGGTTGAAATTATACAGCTATAGAATACAATATGTTTGGGTGTACTTGGTAACCTGCTTGATTCAAGTAATGTAATTTATGTTTCCAGTGTTCCTGCTTCCTTGACTGCTTGTCAACACTCAGACATGATGATATACAAACTACGTCAACATAATCCTTTATTTTGAATCCTTTATCAGGGGATTTAAAAAAATCTTTGAAGGTGAAATGTATTTGGGGCCTGATGCAAAGCCCATTGAGGTTGGCAGAAGGACTCTGACTTCAGTGGGCTTTGAATCAGGCATTTTTGTATTTTATACTAATTTTAAGAAAGTATATGATTATCTGATTGACCATCTATCGTGTGTTTTTTAAAAGTACATTTTTAGCTATTCAATCATAATACTTCTAGTGCAGTTACAGAAATTACAATTGTCTATCAGGATTACACAAATATACAATAAAACCGTTCTACTGATTATAATGGGACTTGGAGCAGGTCCAAACTGCTTAGGAAATTTCAGATTTAAAGGTAGATAGAAAGAGAGTATTTAGCGTGCAATTTTATAGATTTGTTATCTTTACTATTTTTGAATTTTGTCTTGTATAACTATAATGAATGCCTCTAAACTGATGACATTTATCACTTTCATGCAGTGTTTGTGGTATATTTTTCTATACTCAGAGTAAGAAAACTGAAAATGCAATCAATTAAATTATTCTTAGTTGTAAGTTATCAGATCTTTAGAGTGCACATTGTGTGGGACCATTTCACAAACTAGTCATTTTCTAATTCAAAACTCTTGAAACTGAAATGTTATCCAAAGAATTTCAGCCATATCCTTCACTTCCCCAAATAACTTGATGATTCCCTCACTGTTCCCAATTCATTTCCAAACAGAGTTCAAAACTTCCTCTTTTGGTTCTGAAGTCCTAAGGAACCTGCTTCAGCTTTTCTCTTTGGCCAAATCCAAGTTTCAATTAAGTCATTGATAAACCTCTCATGGATTTCAGATGGAGCAAGGTTTTGACACTTGCTGCTATCCATACTTTTCCCTGTTCATTATATTCATACTTGACTTGTTTTGTAGATCTCATTAAACCTTAAAAATCAAGCCAAGTCTAATGACTATCTAAGTGTACTGTAACTGAACTACATGGCAAGCAGTTTATTAATATACCATTAATTGATTCTGAAGCACACAGTAACTTTCTCAGTTTAGCAGTACTGAAGCTGAAGCATTCAATGTAGAGGAACTGGCCTGCCAAATCCCTAGATGTCAAAAAAAAAAAAAGAAAAGTCTAATAGTTTAGGGTGCTTATGTACCATATTAAACAAATGCAGTTTTGGAGCAGATTTTTAAAAAAAATTCTACAAAACTATTTACTCCCAACCTAGTGCTGTTGTTCATACAAATAGCTGATGATTTTCAATTATTATTGTATAGCAGGACTAGAGAGGACATTCTTTTGAATCCTCCGTACTAAGCACCAGAGGCATTAGTTATCACTATTAGCCTTAGTAGGATGTAAAGTCTGTAAGATTAGAAATAAGTTTCTCAACACCAGACTATTTCAATGGAACAGCTATCTTGTTCCAGCTAGCCAATACAGTCGCAACAAAAAAAAGTCTACCCCCCACTCTGTAATCAAATTTGAGCATGAGACATTTTTTCCTGGGGTAATTATTAATCATTATTATTTTGTCTGAAAGTTTTATTAGCACTTGAAAAAATAACTAGAAAATGCTATGTGGGCCACAATGCTGCACTGACTCCCATGGGACAAACTAGATTACCATGTTTTTTCCATCTTTAATTTCACTTATTCTGCAAAAACAGGGCTCATAATGGAAATGTTTTCTCAATCAGAACTATACCGTTGCACTAGTGATGCTGTAATTTATTTTTACACGGCCTCCGTTAAATAATTACAATGATCATTATCTAATCCTTGGGACTATTATTCGAGTTGTAATTTCAAGGGAAGTATCTTGTAGAGAAAGAATAGCTTCATGAGTCTCTCAGTGAGGGCTGTGATTATTCAGGACTCACCATAAATACTCACATTTTTCCAGAAACATTTTTCAATGACATATACCTATTAGCTGCTGCACACTAATCACAATAGCAGTAACTATGCCAGTTTGCATATGCAATTACACATCATCCCTAGCTAGGAGATATATCCAATGTGGTAGAACACAATTGATGTCTACAAGACAAGCCAACAATGACTGAATTTTCCAGGGTAGCAACACAGGAGACTAATGTATTAGCTACAGAGCAACATGTGCAGAGCTGAGCATATTTGGAAGCCCTTTGTTCATTAGGATCATAACTCAGAATTGTTGGAGAACTATTTTTTATAGAACATTTTAATCACACAACCATTTTAGAAACAAAATTTAGCTGTAGTCTCTGGTTGGTATGAAAAAATCAGGCTAATCTGGTCTCTCTTTTTATTTTATTTCTCAAATATCCCATCAGTTTACAAAAAAAACTGACTTCCATGAAGAAACTTTGACATCAAATATAAGTAATAGTTTCCATTTTATGCAAAGATATAATTCATCTGACAACATATTAGGATTTTTTTTAAAAATGTTTTGGATTAACATATTTGAGTTCATGGACTTTGTCAACAAAATCTTGAAAGACCAAACCAAAGCAGTGGCTGTGCTATTAGCAGGCAAGTGAACAGATGCAGCACAAGAAGCTGAAATTAAACTTTCCACCCTCTATTTCCATCCTCTTTACTCCCTTTGACTCTCAATAGGAGAGTAAAAAGCTATCAAGCTGCCCCCCTTTTGCCCACTTGCCCTCATGAAAGGCAAAACAGATCTCCTTCTTAAGTTAACCTTCTCAGCAGAGCAGCAGAGGTAGTGACCAGCTGACTCTACAGACATACTGCCCTCTAGGTGTGGTGGGGTGAGTAGTCACAGGGTGTGTGGAACTACAGAACATGTATGCCTAGCATTTAAACTAATCATTCCTGATGTTCAAATGCAGTTCAGACTGGGTTTGGTTTGAGGGATGGGTAGCATCACAATAATAATACTGAAGATTTCTGAATTCACCCTAGGAAAAGGCACCCTCCCTCCCCCCAAATCTGATAAAGAAAAATTTAATGTGCCAAATTGTGCATTCCTAAAACAGCCAAAACTCTCATTGCTTTAAACACCAATGGGACCTCACTGGATGTTTTACCTGCCTAAAGACTGTATTCTCAGGTTAGGAATGGTCATACTGGTTCAGACCATGTAGTTCAAGATTCAGACTCTGAAAGATTCCAAAGCAAAGAGCTTCACAGAAATTCCACAGTAGGCAGAGGGTAAACAGCCCCCCATGAAAGTCTCATCCTAATCCCTAACTAGCCAGAGATAGTTTTAACTTGAAAGCATAAGAGTTTACATACCTCCCAAAAAATTTTAAAGCATAAATTATTATATCTCTTGACATTCTTGTTATCTATACAATGTCCAATCCCTTTTTGAATCTTGCTAAAATCTTGTCCTCAACAAAATCCTCTGGCAACAAGTTCCACAGTCTAAATACATGCTGTTGGAAAAGCATTTCCTTTCCATAAGTTTTGAATTTCCTTCCTTTCAATTCAGTTGCATGTCTCTTGCCTTCATGTGTTCGGAATAGAGCTCATTGGAATTTTTCCAGACAAAACAGTTTTCTGTGATAAAATCTGGCTATACTGAAATGGGTCATAGAAATCAATCATTTTGTTAATTTTTTGACAAAAATATCAAAGCACTTTATTTCTACAAGGTCAACACACTTCGCTTCAACGTTATTGTTTTGACTTTCATATACTTGTAATTAAAATAGAATTCAAAATGATGCACATAAAACCATTTTGATCTTTTCTAAACAATTTTTTTCAGAAGTTCTTTTAATGGCAATTTTTGAAATTGACTTTTTATTCAGATTCAGGATGAAAGGAAATTTTTCATGTCAGAACTCCCCATGGAATGGAAATTCCAAGCTTTGACCATCTCTAGTTATGAGACAGGGAGAACAGAGGGTCACAATCTACCTTTTCTATATCATTCATTACTTCATAGACCTCTATCATGACACCTCTGATTTGTCTTCTTTCCAGGATCAAACTCTTAATCTTTTCAAAAACTTCCTTTATCTGAGAGTTTGTCAATGCCCCTAAGCAGTCTCGTTGCTCTTCTCTGAATACCCTATTTCTGCAATATCCTTGCTGAGATGAGATGAGCAGTACAGCAGACAGCATTCCAGTGAGGGTTAATCTTTTATTGACATAATGGAGTTATAATATTTTCAATATTATTCTCCACTACATTCCTTATGCATCCTAATATCTTGTTTACTGTTTTGACCACACCTGCGCACTGAGCAGAGGTCTTCACTAAGATGTCTACAGTCAAGTCCAAGCCCTTTTCCTGAATTGATACAGTTTATTTAGAATTCTGTGAAGTGTGCGAGTAATTTAAATTTCTCTCTTCAGTATGCATTACTTTGCATTTGTCAACACTGACTTATCTGCCCATTACACGGCCTAGTAAAGTATCTCTGAAGTTCCTCACAGTCTTCTCTGGACATAAAATTTCTAGATGACACAAAATTAGTTAAAATTATAACCCCCACTGTTCATTCCTGTTTTGATTGCTAATACATATATTCAACAACGCTGGGCCTAGTACAGAAACTTGAAGCATTGAAATGACCGTTTATCCCTATTTGTAATACTCTTCAATTAAAAATGCAACTGTTAATCCAGCTGAAATGTAGGGAAAGGGGGAAAAATGTTAAACCCTTCTTCTATAACTATTAACAAATCAACTTTTTAAAAATAGTGTCTCTTCCAACTGGAACCTGTTTGAAAAACTATCATCTCTGAGTTCATTGAACATGTGAAGATTTAGTAACTAAACTTAATTCCTACAGCATTGCAATAACAAGTATGGAACAATATTTCCAAAACCAGCAGAAGTCTATAGACCTACAATTTGTAGCTAAAGTCTGCCATAATCAGCAAGCAGAACATTTGACACATTCCATTTGCTATTTTCTTTTTTTTAATCTCTTGTCACTCTGTGATTCATCACGCTAAAAGCTTTGATCCCTAGTGCTGAACAGACATGAATTTCCTAAATGACTAAAACTTATGTGCAAATGTTTCCTTTTAGAGCTGTATGTAAATGCAATGTTAAATTTTATTTTTGTAATCTCTTTAATCAGAAACAAGGGAATTAGCCAGCTGTTTGGAACCCATGTTAAGATGTAATTAAGCATCTGATTGAATTTCTGTGCATATCAAACAGCAAAGGCTAGTATTTGCACACAAGACAGATTGCTTTCATTAGAATAAAAATCTCCTTAACAGATGACAATAGGGAGGGATTACTCCAATGATTTGTCTCTGAGATATCCCTCCACAAGAAAGCGCACATCAGAATGGCAAAAAATCTTGCTTTGTGTGTCAGTCATACCAACAGATTCCTTACTGAGTGACACTTAGATTTCCCTTACATCTGTACTGCATACCACAGCAATACACCAAGGAATTGCCTGTCTTGCAAGCTTCACAAAAAGAGATTTCACAAATTATCAATTACTCCAGTGTGGAAATAGGTTTCATTGCCACCTGTGCTTTTTTTTTTTTAAACTGGTTAGCGAGAGGACTATTTCTGAATATTGTTGATATTTGTGTATGTCTAGGATGTGTAGACAGGTTTATCATATTTTTAAGCTAAAGACAAATTTTGTCCTTTCTACAATATATTGCTTGGTGATAAATATAAAGAAAGAGACATAATATATTCCAAATTTTTAGTAATAATTGCCAGACCAATGCAATACACACCAAAATCCAAATGTAAATGACTTTATATAAAAAATACAATTTTCAGGCTCTAGATTGAAATGAAAAACAAAATAAAGAGATCTTATTCTTTATTTGATTTATTTTATGCCTGGGGAAGTAGGAACAGCACTTTACTCATTTTAATCAATTGTGATTTTAGAAGAATTTGGTCTGGGAGTCTATATTCCTTTAGCCCTACCTAAGAACAAAGAGCCATATGCTACCTTCTGTTTCTGAAAGTAGGAGGTAAGGCAAATCAGCTGATATGGGGTGAGAGACAACAAAGAGGAAATGCCAGATTTTTAGCATATTCTCACCAACTCCATGGTGCATCTTGGGGACAGGGCTGAAAGCATGTGGGCTGAGCTAGGATAAGGCAGGGAGTTGTCCATTTCCTGTGGACCGGTTTTGTCCCACTGCCTCAAACCTGAGGGGATTCTGAGTGTTAATTAATTCTGAGTGTTATTAATTCCATAGGTGCAGAGGGAGCAGGGGTGTGTATCTACACACACACACACACACACACACACACACACCCCTGCTCCCTCTGCACCTATGGACCCTCATTCCATCCCACAGGAGACATGTAGGACAACTCATGCAAGTACAGTTGCACATCACTCATGCAGCCATAGGGTCAACAGGAAGAGCTAAGAAACAGCATCTCTACTTGAATGGCACAGGGCTTTGCAGAGTCCCTGCTTTCAGGGCCTGAACATCCTGCAAAGGGGCAAACCCTGCTCCCAACACATGGGACAGTCAGACTATTCCTGTTTCTATCTTGAAAAGCCTGCCTGGGAGTAATATATAGCCCGCATGATTTTCCATGCTGCATCAGACCAAACTAGTCTGACATTCTGTAGCAGCCAGGGTCTAATGCTTCAGAGAGATGGAAAAAAGATCCTCAGTGCACCAAACTAACTGTGTGATGCAACTGTATTTCTTATGATTCTTCTGGGCAAAAATTGAAAGCAATCCCCAAATTAGATTTTTAATATGTGGACTGCTGATTTACAGGTATCAGATAATATCACAAGATTTCTGGTTTGGCACTGAGATGGAGTAAAACCCAGATTCAAAAATTGTTAAGGGTCACTTGACATTTTGGTTATTTGCTGTAGTTCCAGCTCACTGAGGTTACTGAAATTCTTGTTTTTGCGAGTCAAACAACTTTTGATAAATTGCAGACAGAATATTGCAGGAGCTGTTAGGTAAAATGTAAATAAATAAATAAATAAATAAATAACCCAAATTATAGCAAAGTAAATCTGTTGATATGGGGATCATTTTCATAATTCAGAGCAAATTGTGATTTCACCTGCAGAACAGCTGAAAGATCCCTCAAAGAAAATAATTATAGCAATCCATTTTGACGGCCCTTAGAGCATGTATAGACATGGCATCGTGTTGGATTTGGCCCGTAATGTGACTCTGGTTACAGAGAATTCATGGGTTAACTTCTAGTTAATATGTTTCATATGTCTCCCAGGAAAAAATAACCCTTTTGATTTGTTTATTCCCCATTTTCTCCTTTTAAGTCGCTTTTGCCTGAGCTACAGACTTCTTTTTACTGAAGGATTTGGAGACTAGTTTTGTAGAAGCTAGGAAATTATGATTGAATAGTCTTCTATATGGTAAAATGAATCCCAAACCAATTGCAATTGTTATTCTGGTGTGATGAGATAGCTGCCTGACTACACCACATTGGAATTTTATCCCTCTATTTTCTCTCTTCTCAAGAAGAACAGTTCAAGAAATTGGTCTCTTACCCAAAGCAATCTATACAGAAAATCAAAGTTACATTTCAGCATCCACTTTGTGCAACTGAAATGCAAACACATAGTCGTAAGTTAAATGGACTGTGGTAGATGCAAACACCATCTACCTTGCTTTTCAGCATCTAGCCATTACTTTAAATCAGCAATTACCATCATGCTGTTATCACAGTAAGAACAATGCATTAAGTTATGGCTGAGATGGAACTTTCAAAACACCAACTCTTGTTTTCAGTTGCTCATAACTTCGGTGGGTACACTCCTTTCAGGCACAAATCTGATATGCTTGCAGATAATCTGAGTGAGATTTGTGTGGGAGAAGAATCAAATTTAATAAAACTGGGTTCAAAATTTACAGGAATGTCTTTGCATGTTCCTGTCCCAAATCCTTCCTGAAAACTGATCTCAGCTATATTTCAATCTAGGTCTTCTACAGCAATTGCTCTCAAAGCCTGTCTGCCGCTTGTTCAGGGAAAGCCCCTGGCGGTCCGGGACAGTTTGTTTACCTGCTGCGTCCGCAGGTTTGGTTGATCACGGCTCCCACTGGCCACGGTTCACCGCTCCAGGCCAATAGGGGCTGCGGGAAGTGGCGCGGGCTGAGGGATGTGCTGGCCGCCTTTCCTGCACCCTCCAATTGGTCTGGAGCAGCGAACCACGGCCATTGAGAGCCACAATCGGCCGAACCTGTGGACGCGGCAGGTAAACAAACCAGCCTGGCCCACCAGGGGCTTTCCCTGAACAAGCAGCAGACCAGCTTTGAGAACCACTGTGTTCTACAGAGTACCCCACCATCCTCACATCCAAAACTGATTCTATTACCCAATCTCACCAGACTTTCCACAACAACACTTCCACCTCTGGGCCTGATTTTTCTCTTACTGAGGTGAGGGTGAATTACGAGAAAAGCCACTGAAATAAATGATGTTACATTAGTGTGAATTAGAGAAGATTCAGGCTCAGCATTTTCAACACTTGTGATTTTATCACTAGTTAAAAATAGTCTTTTCTTTAAAGACTTAGCTTCTGCAGTAAGGTGATTGTGCGAGAATGTCAGCTTTTTTTTTTTTTAAATACATCTAGCCCTCTTGGTTGTAAAAAAAAAAAAGCTTGAAAATGTGAACTCCAAAAGGTCAAAATGAGAAGGCAAATAAAAAGAATCTAAATCTTCTTAAAAATGCTCATGATTTTGTTGAGTCTGTCTCCTGGGTTTTTAAATACTTGGGGTTGACCATACTGCAGGTTCCTATAATCTATCTCCATGTTTTCTGCTTCCTCTGTTCCAAGTTATTCACTGTTAATAGACGGATGAATTCTTTGGCACAACTATATCAAGCTACATGAAAATCCTCTACACCTTCAATTATCAGATCTCAAGCGTGATTCTTTGCACTATTACTTGCAGCATAAGGTTTGTAACTTCTCTACATGGCCTCCATAGATCTTACAAAGGCTTTTGACCTAGTCAGCAGAACCCAACTTTTGCAGTGCTGGAGACAATTCATTGCCCCCAGATCGCCTCAGTTTAATTCAATCCTTCCATGTTAACATGAAGAATACATTCCCACATGATGGTGATCAATCTGATAGTTTTGAAATCCACTGTAGTGTCACACAGGGATGTGTTTTGTCACCAATACTCTTCAGAATATTGGTCTCTCTGCTGCTTTCTCAGGCTTTCTCAGGTGGCACTAAGAATGTATACCTCCACACAATGTCACATGGAAAACTCTACAAGATTGCATACTCCAAAGCAAAAAGTAAAGTCAAAGACCTGCTGATAAGATATCTTCTTTTCACCTATAACACGTTTGTTGCACATAGTAAAAAAGGACCTTCAGTAACTTTGCAATAGCTTTGCATTAGTTTGTGATGGATTTGGACTATCAGTCTAAATAAGACAATGATTATGGCACAAGGCATGTCGACTGCACCAGAAGATTTAATAGCTAGCACCATGCAAGAAGTTGTGCTATCTCTTGATAATGAGCTCATATCAGAAAGGCAGCCACCACTTTCAGCCACCTGATCAAGTGCATGTCAGATAACAGGAAATTGACACTAAACACCAAGATAGGGGTCTATACAGGGGCAGCTCCAGGCACCAGTGCAGCAAGTGCGTGCCTGGGGTGGCAAGCTGCGGGGGGCGGCCTGCTGGTCGCTGTGAGGGCGGCAGTCAGGCGGCCTTTGGCAGCATGCCTGCAGGAGCTCCGCCGGTCTCGTGGCTTCGGCGGCGGGTATGCTGAAGGCGTGGGACTGGCAGATTACCCTCAGAAATGCCGCCAAATCCGCATGACCAGCGGACTGCCTGCAGGCATGCCGCCGAAAGCCGCCTGACTGCCATGCTTGGGGCGACAAGAAACATAGAGCCGCCCCTGGGTCTATAAGATGTGCATTTTGAGCAAGCTGCTGTATGGAGATGAGACCTGAATCACCTACATGATTCAGAGAGAATGCTAAACACCTTTCACACATGCTGTCTTCACCATTATCTATCAAGTGGGAAACCAAAGTTCCTGACACAAAAGTACTTGAGAAAGTGAAATTACCAAGTCTAATCACTATTCTCAAAAACAGACATCTCCATTGGCTTGGTCATCTGCACTGTATGGATGATGGACACACTCCAAGGGATCTATTGCACTGAGAAATTGTGGATGCTGCAAGACCACTGAGCTGACCTAGATTCAGGTTCAAGAATGTTTGTAAGAGGGACCTGAAAATTTTCAACACTGACTCCACAAGCTGAGAAGATGTGGCTAGCAACAGGCTGCACTTGGGCACTGTGCTGTACTAGGGAGTCTGTCTGAAGGGAGGTGGCTGAGAGTGAGGAAAGCGAAGAGAGAAAGTGCCGCAGGCAGGGCCGGCGCCAGGGTTTTTGCCGCCCCAAGCAGCGAGGGGGGGGGGAAAGCCGTGATCGGCGGTAGTTCCACTGCGCTGCTTTCTTCTTCAGGGGCAATTCGGCGGCAGGTCCTTCCCTCCGAGAGGGACCGAGGGACCTGACGCCGAATTGCCGCTGAAGAGCTCGAAGTGCCACCCCTACCCCTTGGCTGCCCCAAGCACCTGCTTGCTGAGCTGGTGCCTGGAGCCAGCCCTGGCCGTAGGACTCAAGCACAAGTAGTGCTCAGACTTTGTCTTCTGGTCCTGCGCTTTACATCTCCATTATCTGTGGCAAGGACGCTCAACAACTGGATTTTTCAGCTACTCATGATGCTGCAGCATGACACATAGTAAGTGAACTGCTGTGGCATTTACACATTATCTTTTTAAATAGACAGTTGCCATTCCATTCTAAGGGATGTGACTGTAGTGCGATTTATCAATTAGTCTCCTTAACATACCTTATAATTTTGCGATTAAAACAATGATACATAGATGCCCAGAAGCAAGGAGTATTGTTTCTAGGACACACTACTGCTTAACCAAACATAGTCCAGATCTGAACAGAGTATTTGTCTGTCTTCCCTCATTGCCATGCCCCTGCCGCTGCCTCCTCCTCTGCGGGATTGTCAATTAACTATCTTAATTATCAAAGTTACTAGAATTACTGCTTCTTACTAATTTCCTGCTTCAGGTGTCTTAGAAAACCTGCTCCCAAGAAATGGCACCACATGCATTTCAGATAGACTTAACCTAGGGGTGCAGCCATATAATACTTTAGTTGCCCTGGCAACACCATGCTTAATGCATGCTTTTTATCTGGTCTCTCTTCTATCTTTATAAGTATGAACTAAACAAAATAGGACAAGGATGCCCCCACACCTGTTTTCTCAGTCTAGCAGAAACTGGCAAAGCCCCACAAAAAACAAACAAAAAAAGTTAGATTTTATTTTTTTCCAAAGGAGAGAGTACAAATAACATACTTTGAAGAAAGATAATCTGTTACACAAACTCCCTCATTTAGTTTTCATTTAATACCACCACGACAGTTACAGCCTCCTTTAGTTGGATAAGACTGTAAAAGCGAATGAACACTGTGTCTCCGTGTGTCGGTGGATGGACATTAAAACAGCCCATAGCATCTGTCTTGAGTGGGAGTCTCCATAATGTCCTTGACTAGAAATTTCTACTCCCTCCACAAGCTATGTGTCGGTTGCAATATAGAATCATCGAAATGTAGTACTGGAAGGATCACACCCCACACTGAGGCAGGATTAAGTAGACCATGCCAGAAAGATGTTTGTCTAACTTGTTCTCAGAGACCTTCAATTTCTGATATTCCCACAACCTCACTAAGTAACCTATTCCACTGCTTAACTCTCTTTATAGTTAGAAAGCTTTTCCCCAATATCTAATCTAAATCTCCCTAAATGCAGATTAAACTGATTACTTTGTGTCCTACCCTTGGTGAACATGGGGAACAATTGATCACCATCCTCTTTATAATAACCTTTTGCATATTTGAAGCCTCGTGTCTTCGCATAGCCTTCTCTTCTCTAGGTTAAATATGCCCAGTTTTTCAACTTTTCCTCCATAGATCAGATTTTCTAAACCTCTTGGCACTTTTATTGTTCTGCTCTGGACTGTCTCCAGTTTTTTCACATCTTTCTTATGTGGTAATGAAAACTGGGCTCAGTACTCCACTGCTGATGTCTCCTCAGTGCCAAGTAGAGCAGAAAAATTACCTCCTGTGTCTTATGTATGACACTCCTGTTAGTATATGCCAGAATGAAATGTGCCTTCCTTGTGACAGCATCACATTGTTGACTCATATTCAGCATGATCCAATGGAAACTTTCAGCCAAAATGGTTCAGCCATTTCCAAGAACAAAATTAAGGAAAGACCTCTGGCAATATTTTCTTCCTAAATTTGTTCAAGTTATAAACTTTTGAAAAAAATCTCAGCTTGCTCATGCTCAGGAGACAATTCTTAGATTATAGCAGCTAAATTCACAGAAAAATTCATCAAGACTGGAAATACTCTAGCATGGGGCTGAGAAGAACTTTCCCCGCAACTGCAGTGCTGGGTCCAGTCTAGGTACCAAAACCGAGAGCAGGATGCCTGTATCTCTTGTGCTCTCAATGACCCGCTCTCCCCTCCTAGGACAAATGTTGTGGAGAAGGAAGCTCCTGACTGAAATGCAGAAGGTACAAGATCTGTATATATGGGGGAAAGGAGGTGGATTGTGGGAAGGGGGTGAAAACTGAGAGTGGAGGTTGGCAGGGAGGAGAAGAGGGTTGGAATTGGAGTGGAGAGGAGATTGGTGCTGGGAGCTGGGGAGGGACACTGATTGGATGAGGAATCTGGAGAGGGAGATTGGGATTGGAAGCCAGTAGAACAGGAAATGTGGGTGGTTGGGAGACTGAAGGCCAGGGTGTGGGAGAGAGAGAGAGAGATAGGATCTGGGATGGGTAGAACTGAGACTGACTAGGCAAGGAGACTCGGGACAGTGACTTTCTGGGGGGTAGGATGGGGCGGGACACGGACTGGGAACAATCAAGATGACTGCGACTGGCTAGGTGAGGAGAATGGAAATGGGACAAGGGGCCAGGGTTGGGGAAGAGAAAACTGAGACAGGTCTGGATTGGAAGGAAGATGACAGAAGGAGTCACGCTTGGGGGGGAATGGGCAGAAGAGTCTGTGCCCACTAGGGCAGTGGTTCTCATACTTTCCAGACTACTGTATCCCTTTCAGGAGTGTGATTTGTCTAGTGTATTTCACCTCACTTTGAGTTGAGCCTATTTTCTATTTTTTTTACAAAATCAGACATAAAAATCAGACACTATTACTGAAAAATTGCTTACTTTCTCATTTGTCTGTATGAAATTTCAGTTTGTACAGACTTTGCTAGTGCTTTTTAAGTAGCCTGTTATAAAATTAGCCAAATACCTAGTTGATGTACCCCCTGGAAGACCTCTGCATACCCCCAGGGATATGTGTACGCCTGGTTGAGAACCACTGCACTAGTACACTCCCCTCCAGAGCCTGGAATGGAATGCAAGATTGCTGAGCCTCATCTTTCTTCTGCTGTCAACAACTATCGGTCAAACCCACTGGAAAACTGTGCAACCTTAATTTGCCCCCTTGTGTGTATGCATTATGATGCAGTTTTTAATTATATGATCACATACTGTTTTTTCACTTGACCCCTGCCTCATTCATTGGCAGTATGGAACTGCTCTAGGGGTGAATCAGAATTGTGTAATTAAGGATGCTGTTGTCCGTGGGACCACTGCTTCATCTTTTGCAGAAGTTGGAAGCATGCTGGGAATGAATCAGGGGACTGCAGGAAGAGGGGAAAAAAATCATGGTTAAGGCAGATGAATACTCTCCTGGAGAATTGTTTTTTCTCACTGCCTATCTCACAGACTTCCTATGTGATTCCAGTCAAGTCACTCAAACCAAAACTTTTCACAGGTCGTCACTAACTGTGTTCTTCATTTTAGGGATGCCTAACTTGAAACCCTGGGATCCGACTTGTAGCAATGACTGAAGTCAAGGACAGCTTGCTTTGGACACATTAAGTTCCACATAATGAAAAAATCAGTGTCTTAAATGAGACAACCAAATTTAGACAACACTTTTGTCCTTCAATTTTTCTGTAAAATAGGAAGAATAATACCTCTTCATTTCACAGGGTTGTTGTGAAAATAAATCCATTAATATTTGTGAGGCACTCAGATACCACAGAGATGAACACCATAGAAAAGCCCAGGAAGAAATTAATAATTCTGTTGGCAAAGCAGGGTTTGAACAGTGTGCAGTAAATAAGGCATAGTGCCACCCATTCAAAAACTAGGGGAAAGCAATGGCTGCACATTATAGAAGCACTCTCCATCTTATACTCTGAATGCATTTCTTTTATGTAGTTTTTATGTGTGTGTGTGTGTGTGTGTTGTGACAAAGTTCCTCCTCTACCTTGGTGGGTCCTGTGCTTATTGGCAGATTTGCTCACCTCAGTGATCTTCCCCAAAGTTTGGGTCAACTTCTCCTGTGTCTGATCAGGAGTTGGGAGGTTTGGGGGGAACCCAGGCCCACCCTGTACTCCAGGTTCCAGCCCAGGACCCTGTGGATTGCAGCTGTCTATAGCGCCTCCTGTAACAGCTGCATGACAGCTACACCTCCCTGGGCTACTTCCCCATGGCCTCCTCCAAACGCCTTCTTTATCCTCACCACAGAACCTTCATCCTGGTGTCTGATAATGCTTATACTCCTTAGTCCTCCAGCAGTATCACACTCCTGCTCCTTACACTTCTTGCTCCCAGCTCCTCACATGCACTTCCTCTCCCCCTCACCTGACTGGAGTGAGTGCCTTTTTAAACCCAGGTGCCCTGATTAGCCTGCCTTGATTGGCTGCAGGTGTTCTAATCAGCCTGTCTGCCTTAATTGGTTCTAGCAGGTTCCTGATTACTCTAGTGCAGCCCCTGCTCTGGTCACTCAGGGAACAGAAAACTACTCATCCAGTGACCAGTATATTTGCCCTCTACCAGACTCCTGTACCCCACTGCCCTGGGTCCGTCACAGTGTATAATTTAGCACTGTGGGATGATTTGGAAATCTGTCCATACAACCTATAGATTCTGGTCGATATTATGCAGTTATCACAAAGCATTACTAACAAAACTGCTTTATGATAACTGCCGCTCTGTAGCTGCCAGTTTTATCATAACTCTCTGAAGGAAAAAGGGAGCAGTGGAAAGTTACCCAAAAGACAGAGCAAAGGAAGCCAGGTGTTGGAAGTGGGGTTTAAACAAAGAGCCACACAGGAAGAGAAAGCGGATGTGGGCAGGAAGAAGTTAGACTGGTCAAGAGCAAAGGAAACAAGCTGGGCTAGGAGAAAAAGGCTCCATGTTTTAGCCCATAAGCCATGCACTGAAGCCAGTCTCTGACCTCAGCCCAGAGAATGTACTGGAGTGGTGAGGAAACTGAGGCAGGGAAATGTAGGTTTTATTATTGTCTATAGTCTGTACTCTCTTGTGCTTTATATGAATAAATAAAGAAGCAAATATGTTTGACTTTAGTGCCAAAAAGTGTGTGTGTTTGTTAAATGATTCACAACTAGTATGTGCCTCTGGAGAGCATTAAATTGTAAACCAGAAGGCTCCAATCTTTGGGGTGGAGTTCTGGGAGGAATGGGGAAGCATGAAGGGTCACCATTGTGCACAGAGGTTAGGCAGCTGGACAGCGGTTTCTAGCTCTCACAGGGGAATGCTAGATAGAAAGTCTTTACCCAGCCAGTGTGCCTAAGGACTTCAAAACTGGATCAGTGGCTGGACTCCATCCAGGCCCCAGATGCTTAAAATAGCTAGGAATCCAGGGACTCAAAAGCTTGGATTTCCCTCTCCTCAGTCCAGTGGTTGGCCAACAAGGGGAAACCTGACTTGCTCTGTCCCATGACACAGCAGGGCAATATTTAATTTTGTGCCAATGATGAGTATAAAGGCCCACCATGTCATGACTCTTCAGAGCCACCGCTGCAACTACTGCTTCTCTCTCTTGTCTTATGCAGCTGCCTCCAGTGCTCTTTAACAATAGCTCTAATAATAATACAACATATCCTCAGTCACTTCCCCTCTACCTACCATGCCACCTCTGGCCAAACTTTCCTCTTCCTGCCTTTTTGTTTCTGGTTTGAGAGTATTTTCAAAAATGAAAATATACAAATAAAATGCCTAGACAATACTAGAAGGAAGCAGAAAATTAAGAGTCTTTGATTGTAATTCCATGAAAGAATATCTTATTTTAGATCTGTGAAGACATATTTTCAACAAGTTGGGGCCAGGTCTAGCTCATATAAATTGGTGTGGCTCCACTGAAGTCCAGGGAACAATACTGATCTGGCACTTTGCTTACCATATTAACAGAGATTATAGACACTGACACTCAAAACTATGGGTTTTTTGGCACTTTTCAGCCTTACATCCAACAACCACTGTTGTCTTCCAACTGCACAATCCTCTGGCAGTAAACAGGACATATAATGCCTTACAGTTGATTTATGAGGATTAACACTGAAACACCCTATTACTACTGGTTGACCATGTACCTTTAAATGCATAAGATGAATGGAGGATAGAAGATACAAACAGAAAGCAGCACAGTAAAATATTTTATCTCTGCTATGAAAGAGATGATACCAGCATCACATAAAAGTTGCTGATATGTTTAGAGTGTCACCAATTGATTTATGATTAAAGTGAGTGAACAGTTCAGCAGAAAAGCCTGAACTTAATCCATGCAAAGGCATTAGCATTAGCTGAACACAAACAACCTCATTTTTATTACCAGAGTTCAGATTTGATGAAATGAGCCATTTGCCCAGGCATATTTATAATTCAGGTGAAGTAAAAGAAACACCAAAAATGTTTCCACTTTATGGGCATTTTATGTATGATTGACAGAACAACCCAGAATGGGTCAAATTCTAGCTGTTTTTGAGTTCAGCCCCCAAATGTGTGCAAATAAAAACCATCAAGAGAGCATTTTTGTGTGCATACTCTAGTCAGCCGAGAGTGACTATTTTAAACAAGCCCTGTACAGTTGCCTGCTCAGATTTCCTATGTCAGGAACCCAAGTAACCTGAATGAAAGCGTTTGTAGAGGCTGAAAGCAGAACAGGGGAAAGATATGAAATTGTTGGCCCTGTGCCCTCTGAACTCTAAGCTTCACTTCAGAATGCCCTTTAGTGGCTCATTACATGGACATTCATGTCCCACAGTCTCCTTCCTGACCTCAGCGCCTCGGTCATATGTAAACACATAGCCTGAAGCTAGGATTTGGATATGCATCTGTATTTATTCAGCTGAAGAATCTGAAAAATGCAAGACCTGGTAAGTATTTTTAAAGAGCGCTGGAAGAGATATGTTAAGAGCATATGAGGAATTTCTCAAACACATTGGTAGTGACACTAGGACTATTAAAAAAATATTTAACTGCAGTTACAGTATTTACAACTGATTAACCTATAGAAGTGTGACCATAGAGGGATTTGGGCCAGGGTTAGGTGTGATGGTTAGAGAAAGGAGCAGGACCAGTGAGAGTTAAGGAAGGAACCACATGTTAATGAGACTGCAAATACTTAACCACAAAAAAAGTTGACAACAACTAATTTACTAATGCAATCTCGAAGTAAATTCTGAACATTTCAGTAATAATGTTTTCTATAAAAAAATAGAAAATAGGCTCAACTCAAACACTTTGAAATGGAAACAATTTCAAAATTTAAATTCTTCTCATTAAAATAGGTTTCCATTTTCCAGCCAGATTCTGGGCTTAATCCTATATTAATTGCAGTTAATAGCAAAGTTCCCATTGACTTTAATAGTGTTAGATCAAAGCTTAAATACCTAAATCCTGAACCATAGTGTTCATGATATTCAGTCTCTTAAGAAGAAATTGTTAATTACACTGAACTGTGTTCAGTTTTCTGATGTGATAAGTTGTTTGCAGGTAGCAGCCACAGACCTTAATCAGGATCAGAACCCTGTTTTTAGGTGTTGTGTTACAAATAGATACACAAAGAGTTTACAAACTAACTGGAAACAAGAGACAAGTGGTTATAACAAATAGGAGGAAAGGGATAAGATTAGTGCACACCTTGGACAGTCCAGATAACTTTTTTTTACCCTTTTATACATAAACAACATCAGGTACGTTTAATTGCTTCTCAGCCTAGCCATCACTGGTTGATTGATTTTTCCTTCATGTCACAACAGATCTTAATGCAAAATTCAGTAAAAGTCAAAAGGACATAACACAATCTACTGTTGTTTAGAAAAATATTTCAGAAAGATAGGTTTCAACAGACCAGTCTCATTCATAAGTATTTCTCTATCCTTACGACACAGACAGTATCCAAAGGTGTCACTGAAACAAGTAAGCTACACTACTCCCTATAACTAAGTATTATACAAACATATGCATGCTTATGAAATAATCATCTGATTTGATTATATAATTAACAGACATACATAAAGATAACACATCTAAGCATATCCAATGCATTCAAATAACCAGAAGTTAAATTAACGTGCAGAAATTATGCAGGAATATCTGAATGTATTTAAAATGTTATTAATGAAGTATGAAAGATAATTATGTTAGGACACTAATGGCACTAAACAAAGATAATTATGCATAAAAGAACAAAATGCTTGAAAAATTTAAATGAATGAAAGAATGATTAAATATAACAATCAAACCCAATGAGAGTCTATGGCCTCAATCCAGCAAATCATTTAAGCATATGTGTAGTCTCATTGAAGTCAATAGGATTACTCATGTGCCTAAAGTTAAGCATATGCTTAAGTACTTTGCTAGACTGGGGCAATGAATCATACACACTAAACACAACAGATTTATTTTGAGATGAATTATATACATAGCTAATAATGAGAGGATCATTGAATGGCAAAAGAAATGGTACTCAACCCACCAGTGAAATATTAGATACTTAGGTACTAGAGGTTTCTATCATTGATTCTCCTACTATAGTTTTCATTTTTGTTTTTGCAGAAGCTCTAAAATAACCGCAGACATAAACCTGATGGTGTTCAGTGCACCTGTTTTATTAATTTGGGGGAGTAATGTAAATTGTTTGGGAGTACATAGCAAAAATAGCAGACATTGGTGCAGCATACTGTAAATGGTAGCTTCAAAAGCAAAAAACAAAATGGATTATCTTTAAGCAGTTCTATCACATTGTGCTATAACATCAATCTATTCCCATCTGTTTTGTACTAATGGAGAATTTGGGGGATGTGATACTGCTATTTAGTTCATAATGTCCAAAAATTTCCAATTTTCTCATATTTTAAATACACTCTAAAGTAGTTGGCCACATTTCCCCTTTAGTTGTTATCTTTAATGTATTTACCAACAATGTACCTTACAGCTAAATTATCCCTAACAGTTCTCTAATGGAAAATGATTCAATTTGCAAGCTATTACTCTCTTTATTAAATCAGCCTAACTATGCAGATTACACTCAACAGCCATTCTTGCACAGTAGGAAAAAATAACTTTAAATAATCACATTTCCATATTTATTCTTAATGAGAAATTCATGTAAATATACACCACAGCCTTAATTATTATGTGCATCTAAAAGAACAGCAGATTTAGATTTTGCAATGTCCCAGTTTAGAATGACTTGTGCTGTACATATTTTTAAATAGTGTCACAAATTCAGATTAAAAATTAATTGCAAAATTGGGTTGTGATTTTAAACTGTTCTCCACTTTCTGATTGGGAATTGCTCAATCACCACTCTTGTATATGTGGACAGAGAGCAGTGATTGATTGAAAAACTGCCAAGAAAAAAGAAAAAGAGAATGCTCATGTACCTACCCACTCACCCACCATGGGATCTTGGTAACAAAGGAAACTGTCCAAAATCTGCTTATGGGCCAGATCTCCGGTATAATACAATGGAAATGCGTAAACATGTATTTCGATTTCTAGAGATACTACTGTATCTAGCAGTAGTCATCATTTTAAACACAGGGAATCTGTAACCTTTAATAGCTGTACAAGCTGAAGTTTGTATCAGTTGCATTTTCTAGTCTAGGCTTCTTTTTTCCCAACTTTTAGCTTCACCTTTTGAAAATCCTCTTGGTGCAACCTTTAAGTGCAACCATTACACTAGCACTCATGTTCTGCTCTAACTTTTCAAAGCACCATGGATCTCTGAAATAGCTCTCAAGTTTTTGTTTTCAAGGTAGCATGTCTCTAACATATAGAAAATAGTATTTTCATGTTTTGTATAATTCTATACATACAAACCTCCAATACGGAGTAATATAAAATGAGTGATTCATTTGCACACAATAAAAAAACAACAAACTGTATGTCACCATACACATCAAACTCAGACATACAACCAGTGAAGATGCACTAGCTCTGTAGCCAATTATGAAAAAGATAAACTATGTATTCAGTACTGTAATATGTTCAGGTTCTTGTTCAGTCCCTGGAAACCAGAAATTATTCAGCACATTCACTTTCACACAATGCCTTCTTCAAAGTGCTTTCACCTTACTACAGGCCTACAGAGTTACTGTAGGGAGCAGATGGTTTGTCATTTCCCTTCTTTAGGGCTCAAAGCAAAACTCATTCTTTCCTGACTGTAACAGACTTCAAACTGCCTCCTAATAATTTGCTCCTTTTGTCAGCCTACCTCCCCATTCTATAACTTCCCACCCCCAAAATATACAGAGAAGTATCCTGTGGCACAAGTGGGGCCATTCCTGACACATACCTATCCCAGCCTTTATCACTGACATAATGTGAGATCTTGAAGTCTCACAAAGAAGATTACTATTTTGGCAATTTCCAGGTAAAGACACTTCAGCAATGAATATCTTTATAGATGTATCCCCCCGACAGTTTGAAAAGTCCACAGTGACGTAATCTACTTATTTGGAACAAAAGTCTCCATAAGGAGGAAAAGCTGTATGCACTATTTAGATCCAGTTATTTGTGAGGGAAACTTCATCAACCTATTAAGTTTTTAAAGGAATATGGACCTTATGAAATGTGATCCAATTCTCAATTATTGTTTTTTGTTAATCATCTGCTTTGTTTGCATCATTTAAAGATGATTGATAGGCCTAAGGATAGAAGTCCTCTCTTTATTCATAAGCCATGCACAGCATGAGTAGGAGAATTCAAGCATCCACATACTGTACAATCGACGTTCCTCCACTACAACCCTGAAGGATTTAACATCAGAGATGGGAGTGGAAGGTGGCAGTGAATTGAATCCCTCCCCCAAACTTTGGTGAAGTTCAGATCCAGATTTAATTTTTGGACCAATCTCTTGTGAAAGAATAGATTTTTTTTCTAAGGTCAATAAAACCTGTTTTCTCTCTAGTGAGACTGGCCATAAGGTTGGTGGTTGTTGTTGTTTTTTAGTTAAAGCCCATTGTAGTTTTAGTTTTTTGTAATGAATCCATACATATGAGGTGGACTGGATGGGGAGCTTGGAATGAGACATTTTGCCCATTTCTAGTGGCGATCAAGTTGGAAGTTACTATTCTTCTGACATAATTCCAGAATGGTTTATGTAACCAGAAAGTGTCATTTTAACCTCTGAATAAAACAATTCCTGACGTCCAGTTTTATTTGTAATCAACAGCTGTGTATAACACTGGCTGCCATGTTTGTCTATACAACTAATATTTAACTGATTACTCTGCAGGGATGAATGGCACTATATCCATCTTCTATTATACAGTATGGTATCATCTTGTATTGTACAGTATGTTCCATCTATCCCACAGCAACCAAGCAGCTTAAGGAAAAATACATAGATCCAACATATTAAATGAAATATACTGTTGCTACTCTCAACCTCAGCAACAAAGCATTCTTAATCTTTATATAATCCCTTTAGCCCTGAACACACCAGTCATGGTAGAGCAGGTTTTGTTTTTTTGTTTTTAAAAAAAGAACAGCACAAAGGGCTGTTTCATAATTTTAGCTGGTTTTCATAATGTTCTATTCATACAGCATTTACTGTAGATTTCAATACTTATTTCTACAGAAATTTCAGAAAAAAATATTTACAATGAATAAATTTCTCAAATAAAATCCAGCAGTCCTTCTTATTTGGAGTGGTACCTTTAACTGAGTTTGGTTGTTCATATTGTCATTAATTTATTTAATTAGTACATAAACAAAGCGCATGGTTATTTCATATAAACAAATGCAAATATAGCCTTATAAAATGGTTAGGTACTGTAACTCAGATATAAACTCTGCTGGTTCAGCAGGTGTGAAATTCCAGTTTAAGTACATGCTACTGTAATTTCACAGTTGAATCGTAGAGTTGCCACAGAGTCCCCATTGAGTAAATTTCACATTTGCATGCATTCAAGGTCATTACTGAAGGTGATCAAAATGAGACTCGACACCTCCATTTATTTATTGTCAGGGAGTGGGTTTGAAATTTCCACTGAGTGTAATCATGCTGATTCCTCGTCCAAGTCAAGGTTATTGCAATCTTGTCTTGACTTGTCAAAGAAGAAATTCCACTCCTAACACACCATCTTTCAATAATTCTCATCTTTGATCAGATTTCAAGCTTAGTAATTCTGACACAGATACTGAATTTATACTGAGCAAATAGCATGTATACATCTTCATCAATTCAGATTATTTCCTCTCATCAGATTAAAATAACTGTTTTTTTACCATTACTGAGTTCATAAGCACCTTATTCAATGATGTAGGTTCAATATCATAAAAATGCAGTATTCAAGATGTGGGCATACCATGGATTTATATAGAGGCAATATGATATTTTCTGTGTTGTTATATATCCCTTTCCTAATGATTCACAACATTCTGTTATATTTTCCAATGTGCATTACTTTGCATTTATCAACGTTGAATTTCATCTGCCATTTTGTTGCCCAGTCACCCAGTTTTGAGAGATCCTTTTGTAGCTCTTCGCAGTCTGCCTGGGAGTTAACTATCTTCAACTCTTTTCCTAGGTCTTGATCCAGCAGCATCACTGAAGTCAATGAGTTTTTCCATTAACTTCAAGGGTAGCAGGGTTTGGGCATGTTGTAATAACAGGACCTACAAATTTACCCTAATTGTGTGTTCAACTGTGGGAAAGTGGATAAAAGTTTACAAAATGTTTCAATTACATATAACAATACATGTGATGTAAAAAGGTGCAAAAGGGAGACAGACTGAATTAGTCCAAACAAAATGACCTACTTTACAGAATGGGAATTGCAGCACAGAGATATTATATGACTTTTCCCAGTGTCACACCAGGAAATGAACACGGATCTTTTCAGTCTACTGCCTTAACTACAACCACTACTCTTACATCCTATGGGAATTCTGGTCCATACATCAAGAAGAGAGTGTGTCTTTAAAATAAAAACTAGTAACAGGAAATTTGGTTACTCTTTACCACATGGATTCTTTTTTAAAAAAAATGTGGTTTTGTTAGCATCAAAAATGAATAATCTGAACCATTTTCACTTAATATCCTTTTGCATAAAAATGAAGACAAAACAAGAAATTAAACAGAACAAACCTCAGCCCCTCCTGGCGTCCATTCTAAATACAGTTGCAAAGATCACTTTGCTTGCCTATTATTCTGACCATTGTCACACCACTTCTTCTGCATGGCCCTAGGACTCAGATATTTTGCAGAGGAGGGAAGCAGCTCCAGGGTGCAGAAGAGCATCCTACTTAGCCTCTTTTCACCTCCCCTTCATGGGTCCATGATGGCATTCTCATGGTGAGCATATGGGTCAATATCACCACTTTACCAGGGTGGTACGCAAAGGGTGAGTGAGACTACTATTCATGTTTGTGTCAGATTTTTGGGGTCCACAATGAATATAATATGAATATAAGAATAAACAAATAAATCTTCTGTAATGAGGAACCAAAATGCTCAGGATATAAAGCCTTCCATCTAGAAACCACTTGTCCAAGCACAGCCCAGGTCAGAAGTCACTGAAACCCATGAAAAATATAACTGCAACACTTACTCTTTGAGAACTATGGGCTAGATTTTTAAAGGTATAAAAAAACAGATGTGGGTGTGACACCGCACCCCATATTCTTCACAGTAATATATGATTATGACATAATCATAATGTATTTTATGAAAGATAAGTCATGTGAGGTGTCATTGGAAAGGTTATGATTTACTGAATATGTATGCACGTATCATTTTTGTATCTGAAGTTAGGAATATTTACTATATATCTGTATTACACATGTGTTTACACCTGGGAAATGCCCACCAGGCAAAAGGCTCTCAGTCTAGATGGCTGGTTGGGAAGGGCCCATTCAAGTTAATGGGCCATTAGGAAAAAAAACAATAGGCCTTAAAAGAAGCTTAAGTCCCACGAGGTCGGGGGGAGGGGGGAGAGAGGGAGGAAGGGTAGGCTTCCTGAGGATGCTACAAACAGCCTCTGACTCATGGCTGCTGTGACACTACAGGAACATGGTGCTGGACTCCATCTTGGGATATCAGTGTTTTTCCACTGACTGACGTGGGAACCAAGCTTTGAAAGAAAGGGTTCCTGCCCTATGCAAAAGCTATTTATGGCAGGGGAGTGACATCATCGTGGTTCTTCACTGACTTACCACCCAAAGAGACACCTGGAAACCCCTGAGGAACAAAAGACTGAACTGGGGGAAGTGCTGCAGGCTAAAGGGAATCGAACACCTGGGGTTTCTAAGCTGCAAGCCAGTACAGCTTGCCCCTTAAGAATCTGCAGTCTACTTGTATTATCACTTAGGGTGAGGATCTGCTATTCAGATCCAATCTCTTTAGTATATTAAGCTTAGATTGCATGTTTTGTTTATTTGCTAGATAATCTGCTTTGATTTGTTTGCTATCCCTTATAATCACTTAAAATCTATCTCTTGTAGTTAATACACTTGTTTTTGCTTTATCTAAAACCAGTGTGTGTCGGAGTTATAACTTGGGGCAGAAAGCTGTTATATATTTCCTCTCTACCTTGAGGGAGGGGATGAATTTCATGATCTTATGTTGTACAGTTCCCTGTGCGGCGCAAGACTGTATAATTTTGGGTTTACACTCCAGGGGATGGGGGTAGGGGCTAAGTAGCTTGGAAATTCCTTAGCTGGAGCCTTCTCATGCAGAGTTGATCACAGCGTCTGCACGTAACTGCAACTGGGTGCATTCCTACCTGTATGTGTGCTGGTGAAAGTGCAGGCCTGTCACACCAGTACAGAGTAAATGGAGCCCAGGCTGGTGGGTCAGGGGGGAGCAGTGGTACCCCAGTTCCAAGTGGCACCCGGGGGGAAACCCATCACGGGATGGGCACTTGGGTGCTTTTGAAAAATCCCATGATTAGGCACCTAAATACGTTTACAAATTTGGCTCTACCTAATTTAGGGCTAGATTCTGACTTTCAGCCACCATCTTGAGTCATAGGAAGCAGCCACGCATACCTAGGGCAGCTATGGGAGGGACTGTACCTCAGCACAATTCTTACTTTGAACTCTAGAGAGTACAGGGACACTACACAACCCCTTCAGAGATGGCAGAGTGCTCCACAATTTGTGGTCAGGCAGCTCCCTGAGACAGTGCTGTGGGGTGGCATAGAAGGACGAAACATGGTATTGTCTTTATTCTGCCCTCCCCGACTACTTGGAGCAATTTGCAAGCAGAACACAGGGCCTGAGATTCCTCTGGCCCCTGGGTGTGCAAATGGAGTAGAGACAGGAAGGCTCCTTGCACTATTTCTCTTATGCCTGAGCTGCATGCACACAAAGATAACCCTGGCTGACATGAAAAATGTAGTTTACTTATTCCTTGTGTCCATGATTTGATACATCTAGAGCACTGTCTTATCACTGATGTTGCACCAGTATAACTTGAAGTTTTTTAAAACATAATTAACTTAAGCTAAACTGGAATACTCCTGGTTTGAACCAAAATAAGAGCACCCGCACATATGTTGGTACTAGTTTAACAAAGTTGATTTTTTTTAAAATCACAACTTAAGTTAAACTGGTGTAACTTTTTCAGGTAGACAAATCCTAGGAGTTTCTGCTTACAGAAGTGTGACAGCTATTCTGTAAACTGGAATACCCGTTACTTCTATGGTGAATGATCCACTCCAGGTCATTGATTGTTATTCAGCTGTATTTGTATTATACGTATTGAGTGCCTAGCACAATGGGGCTCTGTTCTGAGTCTCTAGGTATTACCACGCTATTATTATTTATTAACAGGCACCACAATACAGCAGTTTTTGTAGCAGACTTACTACTGTATATCCAGACATTCCCTTAGTGTCATTTTCAATTGATGGTGAATTACTTAATAGTCATTTTTAAGATGCATAAAATACAATGACCAAGTAAAAATACTATTCATTGATTTAATTATCATGTAGAGCTGTCAAGAAAATAGAATTTCTATCCTGCAGGAAATACTGACATTTTAAAATATTTTCATCCTGAATCATGACAATAAGTGAATCTCAAAATATTTCACAGAATTCTGAAATATTTTGATTTGTTAACATTGAAAGTGTTTTATTTCAAGATTATTGAAATAATATATAAAATTAAAAAAGTAAAAAAACAATTATTAAAATGAAAAAATCAAAATGAATTGTTTTAAAACTTTCCCATCAAATTTAATCAAAAAGTACATGATTCCACAAAACTTTTAGATTGCAATTAAACAGACTTTGACTGGAAACTCTTCTGTCATTTTGACCAACTCTAGTATAAAGAAAACAAAAATATTTTTTTAAAAGGCTCAAACATTGATTTTCAGTGTTGTTTTCTCTAGGAGGTATTATGGAACCATTTAACTTCAAAGGACTGTATTGCTTTTCCTAGGTAACATTATTTTTCCAGGGTTATACAAATGGTGACAGCATGACAAATGACACAGACATAAAGGTCTGTTAAATTTCATCTTTGATAAGCAATCTTGGGCTTTAGCATTTTGCATCTATAAAGTTTAATAGATTTGTGAGTGCTTCATTCAAGTGTCCAATCAATGGTTGATTTGCTGTCATTCACCTATTGTGTAATAATGAATTTGAATAGGGAATGCTGTCAGAATTTTATGGGACTTTTATTAATATGAACACAGAGCTAATGCTTTTCAGCATTAGCTTGAAATAAAAAACTTGCATCATTGTTGTATTATTTATAAATTACATATCTTCAATTCTTTTATGATTATGTATCTCTAAATGGTGTAAATTAGTTTCTTGGTAAAGATCAGTTGTGTTTAAAATTAAATCGCCCCTCTGAAAATTTAGCAAACAATCATAAAACCATTCATAGAGTATTCCAAGCATTCAAGGCTCCTCTACCTGCAATATACTTCCATATCATTATTACGTTTAATAATATATCCATTTAAATAGGTGAAGCCCGAGATTTTCAGAAGTGACTAGTGATTGGGTGCACAAATTGAGACACATTTACAGGGGGACTGCTTTTTAGAAAGCACTGAGCACCCACCCACTAAAATATCTATGCCTGTGATGGGTCTTGCATTAAGCATGCTAAAACCAAGGAATTCAAAATCACTAGTTAATTGTAAGTACCTTGGGTGAAATCTTTATTCAGCTAATATGTTATGATTATATTTTAAACACTTTGTTTTTAATATATTTCACTTTAAAATTACCCAATATTAGGAGGCGAAATTTTTAAAAGTAAGGCTCCTAAATCCTTGTTTAGGCACCTATATAAAGCCAACTCTTTAAAAGTGCTGAGCATCTATAGCTCTCACTGACTTCAATGGACTTTTTATTAGGGCCTCACTAGACATTCCTCCAATAAACAAGCAACATGCTATTGAGGTAATTTCATTGCTATCAGGAGTTCACACATGGTACAAAGTAACTACAGTTGAGAATGAGTGTTTGCCTGTAAGAAGGAGCCATAAAAAATAAGGCTAAAAATGATGAGTCACATCCTCAGCTGGTGTAAAATCTGCATAGATCTATTGGTATCAATGAAGCTACATGGATTTACACCAGCTTTGGATTTGGACCAAAAAAGAATTAAAAAAGAGAGTTTAAAAAAGAGAATTTAAAAAAACCACATACATTGGCAGATTTTAGCTACTGTCCTTTTTGAAATAGGTTGTTCACAATTATAAATTAACTTTCCAAGTCCTGTATCAGAGGGGTAGCTGTGCTAGTCTGGATCTGTAAAAGCAGCAAAGAGTCCTGTGGCACCTTATAGACTAACAGACGTATTGGAGCATGAGCTTTCATGGGTAAATACCCATGGATGCATCTGATGAAGTGGGTATTCACCCATGAAAGCTCATGCTCCAATATGTCTGTTAGTCTATAAGGTACCACAGGACTCTTTGCTGCTTTTCCAAGCCCTGAAAACCCATTTTCTCAGACTATAACTGATTTGTATTCCTTCCTCACTGATTTTATGAGTGCTCTCTCCATCTTTCAGGTAGGTGAGAAATAAATCCAAATACATTGACATTTAATGATTTGCTGTTTGAATAAATTTCTTCTTAATGTAAAATTTTAAGTCAGACGTTGACATCTTACTTACCTGTTGCAATGAGGTCTCTTTATTTTATTATTTATTTTAGTCCAGAGTTACAAGCTTCACTTTTGGAAGCTGAAGTACAATATTTAGAAATCTGTCAAGGACAAAATGTTAGGAAGACTTAAAATATAATGATTTATAGGGCTACTAAGGTACAAACGCTTTTGCACGTCTTTCTTACTCCAGGAAGCTTAACTCCTCATTTAGAGTATAGAAAAATAAATTCCACCTGTCACAGATGTTAAGTGAGCAAATTGCACCTTTAAGAGCAGATTTACAGAATTCTATATCGGTTAATGCTTGCTTCTTTAAAAAGGTATAGTGCAACTATTCACCTCCATGAACTTACCACTTTATACCTATTCTGAAACTACTGTTGGATCTTAAAAATTCCTCTGTGTTTAGTATTTATCTATGCAATGCCTCAAAGTGTGACAGGAGCAACAGAGAGATAGTAAGACAGGTTCTGTCATAAACAGCTTCTAGTCTATGGTCCCAATCTTGAAACTGGATCTGTGTAGACAGACCCTTGCACCCAATTTGAGCTCCATTGATGTCATAGGCCCTCTGTGGGGCTGTGTGTGTTCTTATACTGACTTGATTGCAAGATTAGGGCTGAAATAGCCAATATAAAGCGTGCATGTACAATATAACACACAAGGAAAGTGAATGCCTGTCCAAGGTATTTATATGGCCCCCATTATTGTAGTATTTGAGCATACCACATATGTTTTAATGTGTTTATCCTTACAACAGTGCTATTATCCCCTTTTCACAGATGAGGAATTTGGGAGAGACTAAGTGACTTGCCCAGGGTCACACAGGAACTCTGTAATGGAGCAAGGACTTGGAGGCAAAGCCCTAGCCACTGGATGATCTTTTCTACCATAGCCCTGGTTAGTTATACAGCTACTGGCTGTTTGTGCAAAATTCTTTACATAATTTACATTAATTCCAAAACATTTTACATAAGCATGCATTTTCCATTCATAAGTACTTGATGTGCTTTTTTATTTTTGTAGCGGGGAGGATGACATCAGGAAATGTACAATAAAGAATTCTAATTAGATTTTTTTTTTATTATGAACACATACAAGGTTAACTCCTTGAACAAACTGGCAGCAGTTACGATAACCATTTAAAAACATTGCGTGTCTTTGTTGACAAGAAAAAGTAGAATTCAATGGAAATCTACTTGTTCATGCATGATATCCATTGACTATTAATTAATTCCACTAAAAACATGAGAAATGAGAAATAAGGGCCTGATCCAAAGTCCACTGAAATTTATTGAAAAACTCCGACTGATTTCAGTCTGCTGAAACATGTAAGACACAACATTATTATATTAACTGCCTTTCACTTGTCAAATTCAATATGTGGTATTCATTGTTTATATCCTGGAGGCTAAAATTTGTTTGAAGAAAGTGTCAATGATCTTATACAGACATTATCTTTTGATTATTATTTATTAAGAAATGGTAAAAATATTTAGCAAGATCTTTATTCAGATCTATTTTGGAGCAATTATATGAGAAGCTTAATTTACTTAAAAGACTAAATAGGTATTATTTAATTTTCTGTGATTATTTTAGATGGATGTTAAGTTAAATTCCAACTCTTTTACTTCACAAGAATAAATTAATCCAGAAAGTGAAACTGAAATATAGTCAAAGCATGTTTTCATAGACTCATCAGAGCTTACATATTCAAAAATCTTAAGTAAAAATGATCTCATTCTTCAAGAATGAATAACTGTGTATTCCCTACAAGTGCAGCAAAATAGAAAATTTAAAAATCACAAGAATTTTATTCTGTAACCCATCACACTGTCTTCCAATATATAATACACTTTAATTTCTGAAATGGCCTTTTCAGATTTATTCCCCTTAATACCTATCTGTTGCTCTTTGAAAAAAGACATAACTCTTCTATTCAGGTTTTTATATTGGGATAATCACTGCTATATGTGAGCTCCTTCCAGTAGTTCATTGAGCAATGCAACTAACATCAGTCATGTGTTGTTTGTTCTCTCATCCCCTTACCAGAGGGAGAGAGCATGCAGTGGAGTTGTGTTTTGAAAGGGCTTTTTGTTGTTGTTCTGCTTTTGTTTTTTGAGGCAAGAGGGGCTCTTCTAAACAACTTTTAACTTTGAATTTACAGAAAACTTCTATCCCAAATTGCAAGGTCCCAATTTTTGTCTCCTGGAACAGGAACAACAAAATAACCTACTAAGTCCCATACAAAATCCAGTTTTCAAATATGAGCAATTCAGAATGGTGCCAATGCTACAAAAGGATACAAATCAGACATTTACAAATTCCTAAATGCTGTTTTTACAAGATTAAGTACACATTAGACCATTCAACTGGTGATATGGTCACCCTATTTCCCAAAGTAAAAAATGGGACATGGTGTGGGGCTGGCCTGAGCTGCCTAGTGTTGCCGCTTGCCTAAACCCACTGCACGAGGCTGGCCGCCTGAGCCACGTGGCATTGCCCAGGACTGACCATCCGAGCCTGCCACCCTGCACAGGGGTGGCTCTAGGAATTGCGCCGCCCCAAGCAGGGCGGCATGCTGCGGGGGGCGCTCTGGCGGTCGCCGTTCCCGCGGCTCCAGTGGACCTCCTGCAGACGTGCCTGCGGAGGGTCCGCTGGTCCTGAGGCTCCGGTGGACCTCCCGCAGGCACGCCTGCGGATGGTCCACCGAAGCCGTGGGACCAGCGGACCCTCCGCAGGCATGCCTGCGGGAGGTCCACCGGAGCCGCCTGCCACCCTCCCGTGGCACGCCGCCCCAAGCACGCGCTTGGCACGCTGCGGTCTGGAGCCGGCCCTGACCCTGCACCTCACATCGCCACTCACCCCACAAAGTTCCTCCATGCCCCTTGGGGGAACGCATCCCACTTTTTTGGCAAAACTGGGCATTTCTTCCATTTGCTCTTGCCAGTTGATGATCAGTTTAGCCCTCAGTTTAGCACTGTGACTTTGGCAGTGCCCTGCCTGCAGCCAGCCCCATGTCCACTGGTGCCCTGCAGGTGACAGAGCTCATTTTTAGTTCAGGCCCATCTTTTTAAAAAAACTTTAGGTAGGGGTTACGTACATCCGTATTTTCCCAGACATGTCCAGCTTTTGGTTCTCCCTGGACTTTGGGGCCAAATTTTGGTCTTACTCGAGTCACAAAAGTCAATACGAGTCTTGCCAATGGGATAAATATTTGGCTTATAAATATCTTGAATACTCATACACATGAAATATACTGGAAAATGTTGAAAAATGAAGAAATTGTAAATTCAGATCCATAGTAAAGCAATGAAACACAGCTATAGTAGGATATACACAATGCTATATAATACCATAGTAACCACTAAATTCTGAAAAACTGCTGTTCAGCTACAACAAACAAGTATGGGAGGTGGGGGTGCGGAGGAGAGAAAGGTGACTCCAGGAGTTGCTAGGTTATGTTTTGCAGCTGAGCAAAAACCTTATGCCTTTATGATTAGGATTAATGTCCTCTAGGTGAAAAGTGCCCTTACTTTTTATCTCTATGGCATCAGAAGCTCTACACATGTGGCTCATACAGATAAAGACGCCAATTCATCTTTATCACTTTTGTATTTTCCAGCTTCTTTTAACTGGTTTGGTGTAACGGAAATAAACTAATATTTCTATATCATCCTATTGGTTTTAATTAACAATTTAAAAAACGTTTAGCCTGCTGCCTTGTTAACTTTTATTTCTTACAGTAAATACAGGATTCTCTATAATCAAATATGTGAAGGTATCTATCTACATATAGACAGAAAGCTCTATAAAAAATGTGAAATGGTTATATGGCTTCCTGTGACAGAGTGTCAAGATTTCATACTGAGTCACTGTAAAAAATATCCAACTAATATTTTTATGTTTAAAATAGTTTTTCTCTCTCTTTATATAAACATGCATATATGCACACACACAAGCACACATGGTGTCAACTGCTGTAAAGTGTTTGGCTTTCTGAGGTTGAGTGATGGAAGCTGAAAAATATCATGGGAATGCATGATTTTCCTGTTTATTTTTAATAACTTGAAAGTTCCTAACCCTAAGAAGAATGGTATAAATGAAGAGATTTCCATTTTTTAAGATTGTTATATGCTGAGATTGGGACAGATAATTACAGACAGACAGAATAATAGATGTGTCATCTTTCAAATTCTATTCTTAAATGCCTTGTAATAACTTTACCACCTCTCACTAAGGATCTTTTAAATTATTGGGAGTTACCAACTACATCTCAGTACCACTTTTATAAAACTATAAGAAATAAAAGAAATAGTTCAAATAAAGATTTAGGAGCCTAACATAAATCCTATGATTTCCCAATTTTCAAATGTACTGAGCACCAAACAACTCCCACCAATGGGAATTGTACTTAAAAAAAAACAAAAACAACAACACAAAACCAAAAATAACAGGTAATTTATTTTGGTGCCTTACTAGTAATATAAGTTCCTAACTTTAAAACAAAGATTTTCAAGAATGTGTGATAATTTAGAGGCTCTGGTAATTCAATTTAACATCTGGAAAAAAGGAAGAGAACTGCTAGCTCTCTGAAGACTAGCAGCAAGTGCTTAATGGACCAGCAGTTTGAGAACCATTGTTATAAACTTTCTGCTGTGACTAAGAACTTAGCAGATGCTAGTTTCAAATATTGTACATAATTTAACACCAGAAAAAAATTATATTCTTGATAGTAGCATAAAACTAATTTGTTTTCATTTGAAGAACAGATATTTCTCTTAAATTGAAAAAAAAATAGCAGTTTTTCCCTCCCCTGTTTGTGGCCTAAGATTTACTCGATCCTATCCATAGTTTTGGTTTGCCTTGCTTGTCTATTTTTCTTTGTTTTCAAGAAGAGGAAATCCTCAACATCAGCTGTCATTGTGGCATCCTCACTGGGCCCTTTTATTATAGTAAATGACCCAGCTCAAATCAGTGCCTCATTGTGGTAGGCACCCATAAGAAACAGTCCCAGCCATAAAGAACTTTCAGTCTAACCCTGAAATCCTGCAAACGTTTATGCATGTACTTAACTTCAGTACCACAAGTTGTCCCCTAGACTTCAAGTAATAAAATTCATTGTAATAAAATTAAACATACGCGTAAGTGTTTCCAAGATCGGGGTCTATATAGACAAAACAGACAAATCCACTAGTTCACTGTCTTATGTGGTCTGTGTATAGCTGCTCACAGGAGCTAATCAGCAGTTTGCTACTGTAATCAAACTTGTGCCATATCCCCCCCTTCCATTATTAAATTTAATATTTACCAGTCAATAATAATAATTCCAGTAAAACTGCTTTCAATTTAAATTATACAGAAACAAAACAAAACAGTAATGAAGCCCACATTATCAACATAGAATTAGAAACCATAAACCTTAAAATAAAGCAAAAATACAAGATATATAAAATGATCAGAAACAGAACATTCTGTATCCAGATGATAATATATATTTTAAATAAGTCATTATTGTTTAACAAATATTTTAAATCAATTATTTCATAGCTTTACTGAAGGTGTCCTTCCCATTGAGGGAAAGGTGAGAAATGACTTGTACTTTCCAGGGTTATTCAACTTTTTTTTTTTTTAATGTGCACAATGTCCCTCTATGACACTGTTCAGTGACAAAAACAAAAAAACTACATAACACCAACAGACTCCTTCATGAAGAAACCTTCTCCCCAAGATGTTACCTATATCCTACCTCTACCATCCTTGAGGTCAGATTTTACTTTCTCTCTATGATGCATGCATTGGCAGCCTTCTTTTGTTCAGGCAGCTATAATCCAAGTCAGGTGGTGTTGAATCAAGTCATATTTTTTGACCATTTTACAAAAATAAAATTAAAATAATATAAGAAAATGAAAAATGTGTCTAGTTGATTAGTACAGAAAGCAATGGTTTGTATTAAACATCAGCAATATTGAAAATATTACTTATAACAGGGCAGGAAACTTTCCCCCGTCTAATAAAACAGACTAATACCGTCTGATGCTGCTTGTCACTTCAATCCACTATAACATAGAAGAGGATCTTGTAGTTTTAGTATTACTGTAAACAATGTAGCAATAACTCACGAGGTTTGGGTAGTTCACACCTCGGTTAGCATTTGAGATTTCACCACCTCTCAGACGAGGCTAAGATTGTGTGTTGAAATTAATTATTTCAATTGCAGTTCCCTACTCACACCCATTACAAAAAACACCCAACACCATAAATATTCATTATTCATGTTATAATGGGTCCTGTGATGTACATATTCTCTACTCCCCAGTGTTTCGTATATAGCCATCCTTAACCACTCCTGCACACCAAACTCCAGATAATATTTGAGAATACAATTTTTTCACTTATTAATTGGACGGCACCTGCCAGCAGATTCTCCCAGAGTAACAGTAAACAGTCATGCTGATTTCCTGTCACGTCAAAGGTAGAAAGATATTCAGACCAAGGAATAAACACTAATTATTTAGAGCTGTCAATTATATCTTGATGATGTACCATAGGATTCATGCAGAACGAAACACCATATATACAGATAAGGTTCATTTTCACAGTCCCTTTAGAATGTTCCATGACTACAGTGGCCCCTATCCTGACCGGAACCTTTAAGCAGTAAGGGCCAGATTTTCAAAGGTATTTAGGCACCTATCACGGCAGATAGACACCTAGTGAGGCTTTCAAAATGCCCAGGCAGGTTAGGTGCCAAATGCCAATAGATTTTAAGCATTTAGGCCTAACCGTTTTTTTTGAAATCCCAGTCTGAATTTGTAGGTGCCTAAATACCTTTGAAAATCTGACTCTAAAGTAAGTAAGGAAGTAAATAAATAAATAAATAAGCAAACATTTCAACTTACAGGTTGTTTGCTCACTGTTCTTTTCAGCTATTATTCCTGATGTCACCTAAATTAAACAGTATTGTTTATGCCCATTGATTGGATCATTAAAATTTCATACATTTTTTAGTACAAATAGTGGATTGATGTGTGAACATAGGTATTCAATGAGGAGGAGCCTTTCCCTAAATTTGCATGAAAACAAAATCTGTTTGCATGAATAGTCATAGGAAAGAGAGCAAAAAGCAACAAAAATAAGGCTGAACACAGCTACATGGAATTCTAATTAATTAGTGATAAAAATAGATGTATTTTGAAAGAGAATAATATCAAAAATAACCACATTCAGATCTACAACAAAATATATTGTGATTGAAAAAGCAGCAAGATAAACTTCCTTTACTGTCAACAGCCACAGACTGGGGCTTGTGAGTGACCAACATACACATCTCTCACTCAAGATATCCTTGAAAGCATGAAAAGAAAGAGGAAAGGATGAAAAGAACCCTCCACCCCCCGCCCACCAACACAGTATGTGAAAGTGGCCACACGAGGTAGACTGAAGGATGTAGTGTTGCACCAATTAATTTCACAGCATGAACAGAAGAAAGTGATTCATGGTAACTGAGTAGTAAGCTGCTATACCCTTAATTCATTCTGATGTACAAATACTATATACTGAGATAATCCTGTATATCAAAATGTAGCTATTATCCACAGATATTACACTTGTTACCTATTTTTTAATTAAAAAAAGCCTGGATTAGCTACTAATATATCATTAGCCTTTTGGTAAATTATATTCTTGTTCTGAAAAGACCATGTGTGACTACTGGCCATATTTTGATAGACTACTATTTTTATATCGCAAAATATGTATTATCAATAGAAATGTTCAAATGATTCATTTTGACACTATCATATGGGACGTTTATCTGCCTACATGCACCAGGCCAGTAATAATAGGATGTAATTATCCAGTTTACACTCTTTGATCTAGATTGTAGGATGGTTCATGATGCAATGAGAGACCCAGAACTCCTTGAGGGACTTATGGTGATATGCATATTAGAGCAGCAGCTCCAAAACCTTTTGGAAAAGTGGATTTATGTTCTCTTCCTTCAGTGGCTCAGCTCGTTTCTTCCCAGCCCAAGCCCACCTTCCCATCCCAATCGCAATATATTACCTTTTAGGGAATGTGAGAACTGAGATTCTGGCTGGTCTCAGCAAATCTTGAACTCCACTTTCCCCCTATATGTATAGTCCTGAAGGGTGTCAATTGTGCAGTTTGCAAACCACAACTGTAGGGCATATGTCATTTACACAGCAATGTATATTACTGCCAGCTCAATAACGTTTTCTTATTTATACTAACACTCACATGTACTGAAATATTTACTTGCAGTAGTTTAGATTTGATTCTGTCACTGTAATGTGTAAATTAAGAGAGAAACGAAGATTTTGTGATTAGGTCACTTAACTGGGATTCAGAATGTCTGGATTCATCTCCTGACTTGGCCACAGCCTTTCACTCTGAGCAAGCCACTTAATCTCTCTGTGCCTCAGTTCCTCTACTGTAAAAGTGGGGATAATAAATAATGCTTTCCCCTATTATTTGTTTTTGTCTGTTTGAAATGTAAGCTCATCAGCTCACGGAGTCTCTTTTGCTTTATGTTTGTACAGTGCCTAGTACAATGGGGTCCTGATCTCAGCTAGGGCTTCTAGGTACCAATATACAGTACAATGAAATAATTACTAACGATGTGGAGCTGGACCTGGGGGTGGAGAGGGGAAGGAACTCATAACAAATGAGTGAAGACAATGATACCCAGATAACTTAAATCAGATTGAAGGTCCTCCCCTCTCAGGAGGCACTTAGCACCTTGCAGAGATCAGGCCATAAATTAGTTTCATAATGACTGCGTATGCTGTACTAACAGCAGGTGATGATTTGGGGACTGGAAAATAACTTGCCTTTTTTTGTTGGCCACATAATCAGAAGTCCTTTATCCATTGTAATGTATAGCACTGAGGTCCTTCCTTAATGCACGAAAAGAAATTATTGTTTCAGTTCTCTTTTTGCCTAACTTGAAAATACTCTTACCAGAAAATGTTACAGGTTGGATATTTTTGGAGCTGTTTACTAATGATAAGATTGCCTTTTGTTACTAATTTCTTCTATTGACTAAACCACTCAGTTGAGGTTTGCTTTGATTTTTAAAGACAGGAAAATTTGTCATCATATATAAACTTAAAGGGCCAGATTCTCAGTTGGTGTATAGTGATGTAGTTTAATTGAACTCAGTGGAACTACATCTGAGAATCTGTCACAAAACATGGATTATTGTAACCATGATGTCTGTAGTGAATATATGAGTTAGATGCAGATTGGGATATGGGAAATTTAACTGGTAAGTAAGTTTTATTAAAATATCTTGCTATGATCCTGGTTTTCAATTTCAATCCAGTTTTTAACCTGGCAATTGCAGATCAATCACTTAGCCATTTAGTGTCAGTAGCTGAGTCATATAAATAGGTATGAAAAAGGTCTTTACCACCTTTTTCTTTGAGCTGGATCAAAATATCTTTCTTAAATTTAGCACTTCCTCCTGCTCATCTGAACTTAAAAATATTCTGTTCCAAAGCAAAGAATATAGTGGGGAAATTTAATAGATAAAACCTGTGCATAGGGGAAAAATTCTTCCAACTACAATCAAATCTAACAATCTAGATCACATAGTTCCATATCAACATATGCTCTACTTTTCTTAAAAATCAATTACATTAATGACACTTTCTTCAGAAGGTTCATCACATTGCTTGTGGTCTGAACTTTCAAAGATTTGAAAGACTACTCCACTGACTGAAAACTAGGAGAGGTTTTCTTTAGTCCCATGAAGGCTCTTTTTAATATTACCAAAGAGAAGGCTGGTTTTATCTGTCAAAACCTGAGAACCTGTCAAATTCCAAGTGGAATTGGAGATTATTCAAAATAGAGACCATAAGCTGACCAGCAAATATTAAAGTACCATTAAAAATTAAGACTGTTGTCTTCTTAATAGTCCCATATAGTTATCATTCCAGCAAATTGTTAAATGGTTATTATGAGGAGCAGTATGGGACATGCCTGTCTGGTTCTCCTTTGAAGTCCAAAGCATTCCGATTTTATATCAAATATTAAGAGGCTCCTTATTATATTGTCTATTCAGTAATCACAGCAGAAATGTCAAATTCAGTATTAAATGCAGGTCAAAGTGTATACAAGCTGGGTTGGCCCAGATAGGAGATACTGGGAATATTGGCAAAATAAATTCTCAGTCCAATGCCAAATCTCATACTAGCAGAGCACCTCTAACACAAGCAGATATTCATTTGAACTTCAGGTATATGAAGAAATTCAGTGACTGGGCTTTAAACAGTGCAATCTTCTGAAACATCAGGAAAGAACTGGACCCCCTAAGATTATGTCTGTTAGTCTTTTCGATATACTACCAGTTGGAGCAGTTCTTCAGTTTGGGGCTAGATTCAGAGATGTCAGTGACAGATGCACTCTCAGAGTCCTGGATGAAGTAATAGAAATTTTACTTTTTCTTTTCTCACAATGATGGTAAAGATAGTGGCTCCGGTAAAAAGCAAGGTGCCCATCATCATACTGGTAACTGTAACACGAACAATACAGACATAGAAAGTGGTACATCTTTAACCACTAATTCTGCTCATCTCAACAAATGCACCAGGAAACCAATGATATACCTGAGACACATTGATGATATTTTCATCCTCTGGACAGACAACAAACTCCCTCATAGTTTTCTACCACATCCACCACAAATTCAACAAGCCACCTGTCCATTATACTCTCTCTGGAACATTCCCACACTAGCATCAACTTCCTGGACACCATGATCAGCTTCAGTAATGGAACCCTACATAGACAACCCATACACAAGTAATCCACAGATCACCATACCTATCTTCATAGATCCAGTAACCACCCTATATAGAAATAAAACATCCTCTGACTGCATGATCCTAGCTGTCAGCTACCACCCCACGCTGGAACCCATCTGAGGTATCATCAAACAACTACAACCCATGATTAATGGGAATCCCATCCTGAAAGATTTTTTCCTGAACTCCTTCTCCTGCCTTTCCAGCTCCTGAACTCCTTCTCCTGCCCTTCCAACTTCCTGCTCCCTCACCCTCCCTCCCACTCAGACCCTCATCATCAGAAGCAAGCTCCCCATAGACCAGGACACACCAACTCAAATCAGCCCCAGAACCTGCCAGAACTGAAGATGCAAAACCTGCAAAGATATCATCACTGCTACAGTGATCAACACCCCCTACAACATGCCTTGCAAGGTCCTACACATACCTATTACAACATGTGGTGTACCCCATCCAGGGTACTAAATGCCCAATAACAACTATATGAGTGAAATCAATCACCACACTCTTGAATGAACTCGCACAGGAAAATGACAAAAGACAAAAACACCCTGTGGGTGAATATTTTTTACAAAGTGATCACTTGATATATGACGTATTATTCCTCATTCTCAAAGGAAACCTGCATAACACTTTCAAAAGATGAGGCAGGGAGTTTAAATTCAGAACTTTGTTAGAAATTTAAAATCAGGTCTTAATAAAGACACTAGCTATATGGCTTTTACAACAATCTGCAATCCACTGACCCACTTTTTGTCTTATGACTAACAGGGGTGTTAATGGGCCACTTCACTTTGAATGGTCCCGTACAGTACATGCTAACCCCTTATGCTATCTGTTCAATCTTGTATTTAGCTGTGACACTCTTAGTACCTTTCCCAGGCCAGAAGAAGAGCTCTGTCTAGCTTGAAAGATTGTCTCTCTCCCCACAGAAGTTGATCCAGTAAAAGATATTATTTCACCAGGGCCGGTGTAACCACTAGGTGAACTAGATGGCTGCTTAGGGCGCCAATATTTGGAGGCGGTGCCCAAAAAAGCGGTGCCCAGATTTTTTTTTTACACTATTGCTCCTGGCGGGTGGACGGGCTGCTCGCAGCCGTGTTAGCACCTACCTCTGCGGGCTTCCTCTGCAACCACGGGCCCTGTCACCTCCCTCCGCCATGCCCCACATCACTGCCAGCCTACAGCCACCTCCTTCCTGAGCCCCCGGGCTGCCGCATCACTCCCTAACCCACTCCCTCCAGCTCTGGCAGTCCCGGACCCCCAGCTGCAGCAGCAGCTGCTGCCCAAGGACCGCTGGCTGCAGATCGGAGCAGGTGACATCAGCCCACCTGCAGCTGGCCCTATTGACAGCAATGCAGCGGTAGCAGTGGGAGTGGGGGTAGGGGAAAGGAAGAGGCGACCCTGGCCTCCGGTCTACCTGCGGGGGTGGATCATGGCCCTGCCAGAGGATACAGGGTTAAAGAGCTGCAAAAGTGTAACTGTCCTCAGCACGTGCCACGTTCAAAGGCTTCATCCCCATCCATCCCTGCAGCCCTGTGGAGCAGGTAAATAGAGCCCCATTTTGGGGAACCTGAGGCAGAGAACAGGGATGTGACTTGCCCAAGGTCACCCAGGGAGTCATTGTCAGGGCCCTGCTTTGAATACAGGAGATCAAGGCTCCTAGTTCTGCGCTGGCTCAGCCCATTAGGCCAGAGGCCTTCAAGCCCTGAGCTCTGCACCTGCCCACACAAGGTATTAATCTGGGATTCAGAGGCAGCACACTGCAAGTTTTCAGTGAAGAAACATGGCTGTCTCAAGCCCTTATGGCTACAAGGAAAATCTTCCAAAGGTGTTGAGTGTCTAGCCAACACAGTTCTGTCTGCCTGAGTCTGCAGCCAGCCTGGGACAACAGCTCTAGGAAATGCGGTAGTAACTGTTAAGTCTTATTATGACACCGTCAGAACCAGATTTTCATGTAACATGGGTGACCAGCTGTGTGGTGCCTGCAAGGGTGTGAGCAACTCAGGTTAAGTGCAGCTGAACCCTGGGCAGGCTGCAGCACCTAGGAGATTTTTGTTCTCCCACTGAATGATAGCAGATGCACCAGTAACTTTACTAGGTAGAAGTTTAGTCACCACATTAGGGCCATATCCTCCCCACTCCCAGCATTGGGCCAACTGCCCCTCATCATTCTCCTGATTGCTTGTATTGCTATTGATGGGAGATCTGCTGTGGATTGAGGGGTGTATATGGACCTGTCTTTGCAGGCTCAGTCCTGGCCCAGCATTCGAAATAAATTGCCCTGAGTTTCAGAAGTATTGAGAACGTTGCAGTTCCCACAGACATCAGGGGAATTGCAGGTGCTCACCATTTCTGAAAATCAGGCCCAGAATGAAGCTGACACCTCTGCCCTGGGCCAGAGCTCTCTGAGTAAGGGGCTTCAGAAGCAATTGGAGTGGGGCAGAGTAAAGCAACCAGGACGGTCATGACGGAGGCTGGAACTCTGTCCTCACCTCACAGCTGTGGGGAAGACAGGCCTTCAGACACCGCTGCCCGCCTGCATTGCACTTTCCAACCCAGGAGCAAGGAACCATTTCACACCTTAGCACTGGGGGGAGCTGAAGCCCAGAACGGGAAGTAACTTGCTTGAAGTCATTCACTGAGTTGGTGCCAGGGTGGAGAATAGAAGCCAGATCCCGACTCCCAGCTCTGTGCTCTGATCCCCAAAACAGCCCTTTCCAGATCCATGGGGGGTGGGGGTGAGGGGGCAGGAGGGACTCTAGCCACGTGCAGGAGACCCAAGGCCATTTATTTTCATTAAATATGTAGACTAAATAAAGAAACCAATACGTTTTCAAGCCAAACGTGTATTAATTCTAATGAACAATGCCACATTATGCAGTATTCATTTTTGAAAGTTTGTAATAAGTGATGCTCCGGGGGGAGGGGACAGGAGGGAGCAAGGTGGAAGTTTCACCTAGGGCGCAAAATATCCTTGCACCGGCCCTGTACTTCACCCACATTTTGCATCTCAACATACACAGGGCAGTTTACAGTTTCTCTTGGCGGATCCATGCAATTTGCTGTACTGGAGATCTGTGGGCTAGCTGGGCTAATGCTGTTATTTGGATTTCCCTTTTATTAAGGGATTCTGAAACCAGAAAGGTCTGTAAGCACCTTGCCATGCATGCAGTTTTGCATGTAACTGAGGAGAGCTAGATCCCATGCAAATAGATATTAAATCCTTAATTAAATTTTTCTTTGAGCTATACAGCATAGGTGAACTGTAATATTCAATTACCCCTGTAATTTCATTTGCTCGTGCAAGTAAGTCCTGGTTGTCACCTGTGGTGTATAGGCTCATTAAGGAAATAACATGGTCCCAAAAAGCCACTCAAAAGGTTTGCGGTAACCTACAGTAGGATATTAACAGGGTCTTAACAGTTTTAAGAAGATGGAAAGATTGTCCAGACGTGTCTCTCAAAGAAATGCAGCTAAGCGCATAACTTTTTTATGACTGGTATCTTTCAGGAATTGTTTGAATACACTGGTCTACAATTTTTGAGAAGTCGTCTGCTTCAGAGATAAAATGTCCTATTTATTATGTATTTTGATGTGCTGAATTCAAATATGACAATTAAAACAACTGATTGGCTACTGTTTCTAAGATATTTAAGTTTTTACATTTTATGTCTATGTACATTGTGTAGATAGTAGAGTTTTAATCATAAATTGTAAACCTAGGTCTTTTCATGTGTTTATGGTTGCTTTACATGATAATATTTCATCTGTCCTGTTTATGTAACACTTTAAAAATCAGCAAAAGGGTTATCTAACTAAAATTTATTATGAAACAAAAGGCAAAAAACTACTATGCACATAGTTTAGTCCTATTCAGTGTCTACTCGACGCTTCTTGGCTTGTCTCTTGTATTCATTAAATGGAGCATCTCTTGTCATTGTTCAGCAATAGTCTGCAAGCATTGATGAGCTCCATTTGCCCTGATAGCATTTCTCCATTGTTGCAATGTCCTGGTGAAATCGCTCGCCGTGCTCGTTGCTCACTGCTCCGCAGTTCAGTGGAAAAAAATCTAGATGAGAGTGCAAAAAATGTATCTTTAGTGACATGTTGCAACCAAGGCTTTTGTATGCCTTGAGGAGGTTTTCCACCAACAACCTGTAGTTGTCTGCCTTGTTGTTTCCGAGAAAATTTATTGCCACTAACTGGAAAGCTTTCCATGCCGTCTTTTCCTTGCCACGCAGTGCATGGTCAAATGCATCATCTCGAAGAAGTTCACGAATCTGAGGACCAACAAAGACACCTTCCTTTATCTTAGCTTCACTTAACCTTGGAAATTTTCCACGGAGGTACTTGAAAGCTGCTTGTGTTTTGTCAATGGCCTTGACAAAGTTCTTCATCAGACCCAGCTTGATGTGTAAGGGTGGTAACAAAATCTTCCTTGATTCAACAAGTGGTGGATGCTGAACACTTTTCCTCCCAGGCTCCAATGACTGTTGGAATGGCCAATCTTTCTTGATGTAGTGGGAATCTCTTGCACGACTATCCCATTCGCAGAGAAAACAGCAGTACTTTGTGTATCCAGTCTGCAGACCAAGCAAGAGAGCAACAACCTTCAAATCGCCACAAAGCAGCCACTGATGTTGGTCATAGTTTATGCACCTCAAAAGTTGTTTCATGTTGTCATAGGTTTCCTGCATATGGACTTGATGGCCAACTGGAATTGATGGCAAAACATTGCCATTATGCAGTAAAACAGCTTTAAGACTCATCTTCAATGAATCAATGAACAGTCTCCACTCATCTGGATTGTGAACGATGTTGAGGGATGCCATCACACCATCAATGTTGTTGCAGGCTACAAGATCACCTTCCATGAAGAAGAATGGGACAAGATCCTTTTGACAGTCACGGAACATGGAAACCCTAATATCACCTGCCAGGAGATTCCACTGCTGTAGTCTGGAGCCCAACAGCTCTGCCTTACTCTTGGGTAGTTCCAAATCCCTGACGAGGTCATTCAGTTCACCTTGTGTTATGAGGTGTGGTTCAGAGGAGGAGGATGGGAGAAAATGTGGGTCCTGTGACATTGATGGTTCAGGACCAGAAGTTTCATCCTCTTCCTCTTCCTCGTCTGACTCAAGTGAGAATGATTCTGGTGCATCAGGAACCGGCAGTCCTTCTCCGTGGGGTACTGGCCGTATAGCTGATGGAATGTTTGGATAATGCATAGTCCACTTTTTCTTCTTTGCCAACTGGAGGCACCATGCAGAAGTAACAATTGCTGGTATGATCTGTTGGCTCTCTCCAAATCATTGGCACTGCAAAAGGCATAGATTTCCTTTTCCTGTTCAACCACGGGCAAAGATTTGTTGCACAGGTGTTGCAGCATATGTGTGGGGCCCACCTCTTGTCCTGATCTCCAATTTTGCAGGCAAAATAAAGGTGATAGACTTTCTTAACCATAGTGGTTATACTACGCTTTTGTGATGCAAAAGTCACTTCACGACAAACATAGCAAAAGTTATCTGCACTGTTCACACAAGTACAAGGCATCTCTGCTCACTTTGGCTAAACAGAAAAACTAGAGCCAATCAACAATTTTAAGCATCATTTTCGTTCTCAGTGACCCAGAATTAGTAAAGTTTGACTATATTTATTTCAGAAGCATTTTGGCTGTAGAGCAGAGATATCAAGACACTCAATGAAATGGCTTATTCCAGCTGGGAAGATGCTTCTGTTCATATGTAAAGTTCAAATACACTTAAAACACAACAGCAGCACAGCTGAAGCACTTTACTGTAGACACTCACTACAGAAATTGGAAGAGTTCTCCTGTCGCTGTAGTTATTCCACCTCACCGAGAAGCGGCAGCTAAATCAACAGAAGAATTCTTCTGTTGACATAGTACTGGCTACACATGGGCACAGGTCAGCCTAGCTACATTTCTCAGGGATGTAGAGTTTTCACACCCCTGAGGACACAGCACTGAGCGGTTCACCACAGACAAGCCACATCTTGAAAGCATCTCTTCCTTGGTGTTCTTGATTCTCTTCCAACATTGCAAACTATTCTTTCAAAAGATCAATTTCCCCTGCCTTTCCCCTCTGTGGTGCTGTATTCAAGGGGGCCTCCCCTCTTTTATTCCCCTCTGTGCTCACTGGGAGGCAGATGTTAGGGAGTGACCTCATTTTCCCCAGTGATAATATTTTTATGCCTTACAACTCTCAATTACATTTTCTACCCCAGACCTTTAAGTTAAAATACATAAACTCAGTGCAAGTAAATATTACAGGGGTCCAATCAATCTGCACATTGGTATTTATGAGAGTGGGTTTCCTTCCCTTAAGTTTTGCATTGAGTTTCAGATTCTATTATGAATCTAGGGCCTGGAATGTTATTTACATAAAGATTCCTGCGTCTCCACCCAAGCTTCTCCTCCTGCTGCTCAATATCACAAAACCTCCTCAAACCATCTTTACAGGTCAGCCCTGCCAGTCTGAGGAAAGCCACACAGCTGATGGACCATTCATGGCAAAGGCGAGCGCCATTTCAACAGTCAGCCAAGCAACTAGAAAGCAGGTTTCACAAGCATAAATTGAAATACATTTTCAAAGAACCTGTTCATGGATCGGAGCCACATTCTTACTTGTGTTTGGTCCACCCCTTCCCCTATGCCCCAAAGATACATCCACATTTGAGGATTCTGAAGGCTAGTGTGATGCTATATGGAATATGGGTGACCATGTATAACAGAATAGATACCTTAAATAGCATATCTTGTAATTTTGTAATATTGGTATCAGTGGAAAGTTATGATTTGATAAATATAATAATGTTTATAGGTATATATCATTTTTGTATTGTGAATTATAAATGTGTGGTATATTTGTATATCAAACTTGTGCTATGTTTCTGGGTGATACCCCATGACAGATTGGCATCAGGACTATTCAGGCTGCTTAATGGCCCATCAAGGGCAATCAGCTTTTACAATGAACTTTGGCAAGGCACCTTCTTTATCTCACCAGCCTCAACCGCTTTTACCTTGGTGAGACAGGCTCAGGTAAAACAGTCCCTCTTGGTTGCACAGGGGAAGTCCATTCCTTCTCTCCACCAGTGTTTTGTGCTTGTTTTTCTCCCTAATGGGAGGTAATGCAGCCTCCCCTCCTGGTAAGATTGATTGATCGATCGATCTATCCATCCATCCATCCCTCTTCTCCCAACAGGGGAGGGTTTTAAAAGGTCTCAGGCAGCCCTTAGTTGGAATCAGCTGATCCTAACTGACCTCAGGTAACTCCCTCTCAGCTGATCCTAATTGAGTCTCTGGTAACCCCTTCTCAGCTGAACCTGATTGACCTGTAGTTACCCCTCCTCAGTTGATAGGCAGGAGGGCCTTTTAACCTTCTGGGACTGTTTTCTACCCCACACCCCTTGCAGCTGTCTGTCCTGAGTTTATCAAAGAACCCATTGAGAGAAGCCAGGGGCATGCCTGTGGACAGAGGACTCCAAGATCTTTTCCATGCCCATGTGCTGTGAGCTTGTGTTTGGGACAAAGGCTGTACAAGCTATATGGTAAAGGATATAAAAAGGCAGCTGCATCTTCTCAATTTTGTCTTCAATCCTGCTTTTTGCCTCTGGAGTAACTTCTCTACAAACTGATGCTTTGAACAAAGGAGTGACAGACTATCTAAGCTTTGGATGTGTTCCAGAGGGACTTTACAAGCCAGCAAACTCACCAATGCTGCTAAGAACCTGATATATGGATTCTGAAATTATATGTATGTATCTGATTGCTTTGACCATTTAACAGCTCTCTTCTCTTTCTCTTCTTTTATAATAACACCTTTAGTTTTAGGTACTAAAGAATTGGCTGGCAGTGTCGTATTTTGGGTAAGAGCCAGATCAATATAGCTTGGCTATGTGGCTGGCCCTTTGGGAATCAGAAGAACATTTTATATAATAAATAGAGTTTTAAATAACTTCTCACTTTTTTGGCCTGATGTGCTGATTGGGAGCCAGAGACTAGAATGCAATAAAGGGGGCTGTGGGATTTCTTTTCTCCAGCTTCTTGATAACCAGTGTGGGAGATCAGGAGCACATTTTGTGACTGGTTGGTCAATCTAACTACAGTGTTAGCCACCAGTTTGGGGAGAATCTACTCTCCTTTTTGCAGCCTGCCCTGATCTTGGCAGTCTCAGTGTGGACTACCCAAGGCACATCAGGTCATAGCTGACATTGTTTGGGTTGTGGTAGATAGTTATTTTAGCTGTTCTGTGTAATCTTCTGCCCCTTCATCCTTTTCTCAGTTTACTATCATTAGACTCCCATTATGTATTTTAATGCTTGGTTTCATCTTGTATCATAATGAATCTTGTATCCTAAAGATGGAAAAGCATCTAAAAGATCTGATCCTCTAATACAAGATGTCTCAACATTGCCAAAAGAGGCAGACTAGAACCTATGGGCCAAATTCTGATACCCTTACTGAGGTGTAACTCATTAAGTGAGTAGTCTTCTATAGATTCTGGCCCTTAAATTAGATTGAAGGTTGAAATATTTACACAGAGGAGTAAAATCTAAAAGCCAAGTCAGTTTATATATAAAATAAACAAAAGATGCTACTTGTGTTTGATTTATTATAAAATGGTTTTCTTCTATAGTGTTGATGTTGGTAATTTTGTGTTTCAAAAACCTCCCTTTCAAGTTTGTGTGATTCATCAGATTATTTCATATTTTATGATGCTTTACAGACCCAGTATTAAAAAGCACAATTTCCTTTCCTCTGTTCCTTTTGTCAGGAGCTATTTCTGTATAGCTAAATAAAAAGGAATTTTATAGTGCATCCATGGTGAATTTTGTGGTCTGTCCATTTTGATGGAGTGTGGTAGTGTGTGGTGGGTTTTTTTTGTTTTTGTATTTTTCAGATGCTGCATAATCTACACCTAGAGCTGATCAAAGAATATAAAACACATAAACCCACAAAAATGGAATAAGTAAGTAGCATCATTGCAGTTGAAGGAATATCCATAAATTAAAGTAGCAAGGAAATGCCCTCTGCAGATGCAAGTAATACAAAAAGCAATTATTTTAAAATATGATAGATAATGCTTTACAAATCTTGGAACATGGCCTACCATCATCACTAAATGTACGAATGCAAAGTTGAACACACGATGCTGTTTCATTACCAATACAATGTAATACACAACCAACATATTTCAGAAGTATTTATGGTATTACTGTTGTACAGGGATCAATGAGATACACTTCACCCCTATACCTACTCTGCTATAGATGAACACTAAGGTCCAACATGCTATGTATTAGAGCTCTGCAGAATAAAGGTAATTCCATTTCAGAAAGATTTTGATATTTCAAAACTTGGCTTCAGCTCAGTTTGGAGAAAAAACACACTTTTTCAAAATTCTCCATAAAAATGAATGGAGCCTCTGCTCTAGGGTACTCTACCTAGCAGACTGTCCCAGTCCCACAGATCCTGAAAGCCTGGGGAGACAAGCTGATGGATACCAGGCAGATTTCCATTGGACCCCTATCCTGGTTTCTGTCAGAGTCAAACCATCTCAATAAGATTTCCATGAGTTCGCAAATTCCTGTAAAGAAATCTCTTGTTGGATTTTTTTTTCTTCCAACCAGCAGCACTGTTTATCAAAGCTTTGAGATCTGCTAAACACACTCTAGACAGCTCCCTTGGAAAAAAAAATGTACAGATTCATGGTCTGATCCAATATGCATTAAAGTGTGTGTGTGGGGGGGGTGTATACACATCTACTTCAATGGCTTTTGTAGTAGACCCTTATCCTGGCTCACCTTGGCATGAAAACTGAAGTGTAGAAGCTATTGGAGCTTGTGGATCCAAAACTGAAGTTAGCTCCCTTAAGTGATATTTGACTTTCTTGGATATTTACTTGTAACCCGCCTCTAGTTGACCATCCCAGTAGGAGGTTGCTAAAGATGGGTAGGTCTGCCTTGTGGCTTTTCTCACAACTTTGGGGGGTGTGGACCTAAAGTTCTTCCCTTTGCTCTGCATTATGTGCCAGTGGGTATTCACCTGAGCCCAGACCCACTCAGACCAACCATCAGGAACAAAGTTGTATTCAGTAAGGAAACAAAACAGGATTACAGTCCAGGGGCAACCTCTCTCCCTGCCTCATGCTCCCATCTTCACTGCTAAAAATCCTTTGGCAGTACAGCAATTTTTCCATAAACATTCATAGGTCTGGTTATTAGCCCCTAGGGCAAAGAATCATTAGTTTGTTTTTATAATTCAACATGTAACCCAGTAGAATTACAGTGAGGTCATGTATCATTTTCTTTCTCATTGAATGGGCATCTAGTACTGCATGGTACCATTGTAAACATGAAACACATTGGTTTTAATACTAGCCATTTATCATATTTGGACCTTAATATGTCCCTCATTTCTGTAGTATGAGCATAGTACATAATTTAGCCTGAATTGTAACAAATGTGCTTTTCTCCTAAACAGTATTTAGTGAAGTATCCACAAAAACACCTCAGACTTATATTCTCTATGTCCTTACTTGCCTGGATGTACAGTAGTTGCTTGAGTTAACATGCCTGACCTTTCTGATGTACAATATGAAAAGAAATAATGATTTGTAAGACAGTCATCCTACTGAGTTGAGAGACAGCTGAGTTGTACTGTGTGATGCGCCAATCTGTCTCATAGGCAAGCAGGAAGCTTAATCATGTCTTCAACATACGTCACCATTTGTGACTCCCTCAAACAATCACAACAGATTGATGAGGCATGATTTCCCTTTTCAAAAGCCATCTTGACTGTTTTCTTCTCCCCCCCTCATCATGTTCATCTATGTGTCTGATAATTTTGTTCTTTACTATAGTTTCAGCGAGTTTGCCTGGTACTAAAGTTAGGCTTGCAAGCCTACAATTTTCAGGATCAACTGTAGATTCTTTTTAAAAATTTGTACTTGTTTCAGACTCCCTTTCTCCCAGGGGCGGCTCCAGGCCCCAGCACGCCAAGCGCGTGCTTTGGGCGGCATGCCGCGGGGGGCGCTCTGCCAGTCGCCGGGAGGGCGGCAGGCAGCTCCGGTGGACCTCCCGCAGGCGTGCCTGCAGAGGGTCCGCTGGTCCCGCGGCTTCAGTGGAGCATCCGCAGTCGTGCCTGCGGGAGGTCCACCAGAGCCGCGGGACCAGCAACCGGCAGAGCACCCGCCACAGCGTGCCGCCGTGCCTGGGGCGGCGAAATGGCTAGAGCCGCCCCTGCTTTCTCCTCGCTACTTCCATTATCACTTGGCCCAGGACCTTATATAGCTTATATGAACCCACTTGTCCATCAAGTAGATTCACCTTTCAGCAGGTTTTCAATCTGATCCTGGAATTTGTAATTGTTAAAGCATTTTAAAGAGACATGCCTTCTTAACATTTTGCATGTCCTGTCATTCCTGATTTGAAGTAGCTTCTACGTTTCCTACACCATAAAGAGTAGTCAATGCACTTTCTTATATGTTCTTTAAGGAGTTCCTTTTCCAGATTCTTTACTTTCTTAGGAAAGAGCAAAACAGTTACAGGTATTATCAGTGAATATCTAATTCTCACAAGCGGAGGACAGTCAGGTCTTGTTCTGAAGAAAAACTACAGGATTGTCCGGGAGTCTCCAGGAATTAAAAATTAATCTTTAATTAAAGATTATGTCATGATGAAACCTCCAGGAATACATCTAACTACAGCTGGCAACCCTAAGAAAAACTGGCACATTTGCATCTATAATTTTCCTACATGTGCTAAACTCAATGCCTGTTGATTGCTCTAAACACTGTTTGCCATGTGGCACAGAGTTGCTGGGATTAACTGTGTTTTCATCATCTGCGAGTTACCATTACTTTGTATTTTGATTCTTCACAACCTCCCAAACAAAGCCTCAGGAACTGGGATGTGTGTAGGGAAATAAGTACATGAGACATGATTGACCACCTGCTCCTACGAGAAGGTGATGGGGTTGCTATACAGCCATTGCATTGTCCAGCATACCTCCCCTTACCATGTGTATTAGTGTTTGTTTGTTTCTCACCACTGGATCTTCATAAAGATTCACAAGATGAATGAAGCATGTGCCTACAGTTGCTCTGCTCTCACACATCCATGCAACCCATCATGAGGCTTAAATCGTACATTTTAGCCAGTGTTCATATATGCCTATTAAACTAAAACTAGAAAGATGGAGAGAAGGGGTATTGGGTGACTTTGAAATGGGCAAATCATCCACACTGAAATTGAGCCATCTTTTCCCATTCAGTATCAGCAAAACCTTTCTGATAACTGGCTATTTTCCTTCTCTTATTCAAATGATATGTCAAATTTCAAAATCTCAATTGTGCAGGCTGGCTCCTAGAATCATTAACACATTCAGATTTGTTATCCTTAGATATGGAAGGTCATTGCTACAGTGAACAACTACACTGAGTTACAACCCTGGCCTTGAACAGATTATATTTGAACCATACCAGGGCAATGGCTGTTCCACCTATAAATTAAAAAGGCTTTTAATAACACAGAAATAAAAATCATTCATGCAGAGGCTTGTTTCATAAAGAGAATCACAGAGCAGTAATATCATATGTATATTCTTGCAATATCTGCAATGTTGGGTGATAATGACTGTCTATAATTCAGTGTGATTTTAAAAATGAAGCAGCAATAAAATATTGATCAGCTTGTTGAACCATTATTCAGAAGAGGGGATCAATTTGAGAGTAGCAATAACTTGTAAAGGATTGTGACCTTCCTTGGCTACACAGTAATTCCAGGGATAAGCCACTGTCTATTTGTAGGTTTCCTGATGGAATGAAATGTTTATCAAAATCAACTATTGAAAGGTATTAGATTTATGAGCTCCAGTTCACTTTAATGAGCCACTCTAAGGCAATATCACTGCAAAAGTGGATTTTGTAAAGGACTGTAGCCCTTTGATAATCCATCTGAGAAATCAACCTGGGATGATGGGGAATTTTGAGAATGTCAATGGTTTAGAGATTGTTTGCGGTGGGGAGGGAATAAAAAGAAAGTGCATAATAAAGTGATGAGAACCTGCTATGTGAATACACTGTCAACACATAAAATTATGCAAAAGCAACACTTCACTTGCCCAAAATGTGGACATAATCTGATTTTGTAAATTTACAAATCTCATGTTGCTTCACTTTCATGTTTTTGAAATTAGAAGGATGTCATTTCTGCCATGGGAATGTGAGGCATCACACAGTGGAATAATATTTCCTGTGTGTTCTGTCTCAGTTGCAATTTAAATTTAAATTGAATCAGTTATACAGTGTTTTAAATTAGGTGTGCAGTTTCTAATTACTATATCCAAATGTTTTTCTTTCTTTCTCAGCTCTCTTTGTAGGTCTTCCCTGGAGCACCAATCATGATATGACCACAGTAGGTGTACATAAGCCTATACACAATTTCTTCAAAACCTCAGAATTGCAATTTTTTTCAATGAATGCAATAGAATTAAAATGCCATTCTAAAACAAAAGAGAATGAATTTTGCTGTTTTAAAGAAAAACCAAAAATAACTATACTGTTTTAAGGGGAAAAAAACAATTTAATGACATGGAAGCTACACAAGGGGGGGGGGAGAGAGAGACCAGAGGAGCTGGGGGAAGGGAGAGCTGCGACTGGCTGGACAAGGAGTGGGGGGGGAGGGGCTAGGAAGAAGACATGGGGGGGCTGAACAGGGGCAAGGGGGAGGAGCAATATGACAAGGAGATGTAGTATGGGGAAATTTGGACTGGTTGAGAGAGAGAGAGAGAAGGGCACAGAGAAATCTTGAAGATGGGAAGGGTAGCTACTGGACATGTCCAGTGCAAAGGGTTTTTATTAAGAAAAAGCAGTCTTACAGATTCCAGGTTCAGAATTAAGAGGCTGCCATTCTCCGCAAGCGGCACATCCATACATGGTAGAGACTAAGGCCATGTCTACAACACCACTTATGTGGGCAAGACATATGTGAAAAAAACCCACCCACCTGAACAACATATGCCAGCAAAAATTAAGTGGTTGTGTGCACAGCGCTATCTTGAAGTGAAAGCTACACGAGTCATCTTACAATGGCGTAGCTGCATAGGTACAGCTGTGCTGCATTAAGCTCACTAGTGTAGACATGGCCTAAGAAATTGCCTCTAGGAGAAGATCAGAAGGAAATGTATGTATGTGTGTGTGCACTAGAGTATGAAAATGCATATGCTCGGTTGAAACACTGTGCTAAAATATATGTAACAGCAACAAAGTGGGGACGTTTGTATAAAGAACACCAGGAGATTTACCGTGTAACAGTTCTGTTGAAAAAGTTATTCAAAGTATTCCGAATACGGTTTGTGTATGTATTAAATGTTTGTTCACTAAAAAATTGTATGGTACTCTCGGTCTTTCTCGCTGAGGTTCACTGGCAGTTGTTGTTTACATTTACATTCAGGGGTTTACAGATCATAGCTCTAAGGTTTAACTTTGTAATATTTTTTTTCCCTTGAGACATCAAAACTTTGGTCTCTGGTTCTACAGAGAGGTAAGGTAAGGTGCAGGAAAGAAAGGAATGCTACATTATATTACCACACTCTTACCAGAGTATCTGAACTTCTTCACAGACCATTAATACATTTATTTGAACAACACTGCTGTGAGATAAGGTAGTATTATCTCCATATTGCAGATGCGGGTCCCTGATGAACAGAGAGATCAAAGCCAAAATGGTTCAAAACAGTGACTAATTTTGGGAGTTCAATTTGAGACATGGAGCTCTGGATTTTTCAGAGTACTTAGCACTTGTATAAACAGTAGTTCGAAGCACATCTCCAATTGACTGTAGTTGCCATTGTGAGCACTCAGCACTTCTGAAAATCTGGGCCCATGGTCAAATTAGGCAACCCAGAAAAATGAGGCACTCACAGTTAGTGTCAACCTGCCAAAATGTTGCTTAAAGTCTCTTACCCAGTATCACAGAGGAACTTCGTGGCAGAGGCAGAAAGAGAATCCAATTTTGCAGGGTAGCATTCAACTGCCTGAGCCATGAGACCATCCTGTCTTTTCCTGCAATCCCTTGCCTTATTCAGTACACATTGTGATGGTGGTACACCAAGTGCCAGCTCTGGACAAGGCTGTAGGTGTTAGCTAAGAACTGAAACTCACAGCTGTCAACCAAACCAGCTCACCCATATGCTCATTTTGTTCAAAATAGCTATTAGTCTTCTAAGACTGAATTTAATGTTTAGACTCTATGAAATGCTTGTAAGATGCTACATGCATTAATCTTGCTTGTAATGTCTGTATCTCATGCTATAAAGGAATATGCAAGTTTTGCTTTACAACTTTGAAAATGTTTGCTCTGAATTTTTGAGCCCAGGCACAGGAATTATCCGTTTCCCCCTCATCCCCCCCCCACCCCACACACCACCATTAAGGAAGGGCAATTAAGAAACATCATAATACAAAGGATTGGTGAATGGCCCTATCACACTTTGGAAATGCTACCTGAAATGGAGCTTGTGTCATGGACTGGAAGGTCAAACATAAAAGATAAAAAGAGGGTCACAAGAAAATGTGTCATCTCTTTGCTGTTTGAACTCTCCCAGGGCCAAAGACACTAAAGGAAGGCAGAGATCCCCAGGGGTTACCTCTGACTCCACCCTGAAATTTATTTTGAATCAACAGACTACCACATCTCTGACATCTTTAGGAATCAGAGATGGTAACTCATTTGTGTGTGGTATGTTTGCTTGCTTTAACCTGTAAATTACTCATTTCTTTTTCCTAGTTAATAAAGCTTTAGATAGTGTTAAATGGTCACACCAAAAAATCATAAAACATTCAGGTTGCTTCCAGTCCCAAGGGACCAGTTACTTAGCCCAAATCAGTTCATACCCTAGATGTTCCATGAAATATAAAGCCTATAGCCAATTCTGTAATAAACTAAGTCCAGCTTGCCTGGGCAGCAAGATAGACTGGAGTGCTCAAGGGGACTGCCTGTGACTCTAGGGTAAGACTATTATAGTGATCCAGGAGTTCACATTTGTTACTGAATTGGTGAAATCTAATTACAGAACATATGACAGTTACAGTTTGGGGTATCTGCCCTGTTTTTGACAGTCTGCCCTGAGGTAGACACTCACAGTCCTGAGCCACTCTAGGTAGCGTGACACACATCTTCCAGCTGCTGCAACAAATGAGGCAATGGCCCTATAGACAACAGTCTCATTCACTGATTCATGCCCAGAGCACCATTTGCCTGTGCACTGGAGCAGAGACACTGAGGGCTTGGCTACACTGGAGAGTTGCAGCGCTGGTGGAGGCTTTACAGCGCTGCAACTTAGTAACTGTCCACACCTGCAGGGCACATCCAGCGCTGCAACTCCCTGGCTGCAGTGCTGGCTGTATACCTGGTCTGCTTGGGGTATAACGAGTGCAGCGCTGGTGATGCAGCGCTGCTCGTCAAGTGTGGCCACACAGCAGCACTGTTATTGGCCTCAAGGGTATTAGGAGATATCCCAGAATGCTTTAAACTAAATTACTCTCTTTGTTTTGTTATGATGCCTCTCTTTGTTTTGTTGTGAACTCCGGGCTCCGGGAGCTGCTTATCTAAAAAACAAACACAGCTCCTGTTTGCTGTGAATGAGGCAGGCAGGGGGATGAATGTCTACAGCTAGTGTTTGCTTGAGGAGAGAAACAGCAGGTGGGGGGGGGAGAAAGGGAGTCCATTGGAGCAGCTGCTTATCTGGTCTGCAGGCTATTTGCATTTAAGAGTGAATGAGGGGGTCGGCTCCAAAAATCCACTCTCTCTCTCTCTCTCCCCCGCTCCCTGTCACACTCCACCCCACCCCACTCTTTTGAAAAGCACGTTGCAGCCACTTGAACGCTGGGATAGCTGCCCATAATGCACCACTCCCAACAGCACCTGCTGCAAATGTGGCCACACTGCAGCGCTGATAGCTGTGAGTGTGGCCACACACCAGCGTTTTCCCTACACAGCTGTACAAACACAGCTGTAACTCCCAGCACTGCACATCTGCAAGTGTAGCCAAGCCCTGAGAAAAAAAATAGAACATGATCATGCAGTTAAAGACAATCACAAAGTATTTGCACAAAAGGGGTTAATTAAAATGGCACAGGGAATCCTCAAAGCTGGTATTTCCTAACTTTTGAATGCTTGCCTGCACAAACTTAATGTTTTTATAATGTTTATGTGAAATAATCTGAAGTTTTTTTTAAAAAAAATGAAGAAAACAGAAATGCCACTATGTGAAACCATATCAATTCATGCAGTATTAGAACCAGGGTGAGATGCATAGCACAGTCAGTCCTCTACCACTTGAGCTAATTGCGTAACTGACAGCAGTTGCAGGTTTGTCATTCTCTATGAGGCCAGCCACTCAAGAAAAAATAACATCTCCATGCACTTTCACAGCAGAGGAATGGTGAGACTCAAAACTGGGTTAAAACTACAGGTTCTGAGGGATCTATACTCTAGTGGTTACAGATCCTTCTGCCCATCCTCTTCAGTCTGTCATTCTCCTATCCCCATATCGCCACACCACCCTGGCTCCCCGGCTCAATGACAGTCCTTTCACCTCCCCGCTCTGCATTCCAGCTCCTCATCTTCATCCCCACCCTGTTCAGCTCTTTGCTGCAGTCTGCCCATCTCTTTGACCCAGACTTCCCACTCCTTCAGGCCCAGCGCCTCACCAACCTGCAGTTGAATCAGGCAGCTTTCACCATCACCTCCTCTTCACTGTCAGGACACCAGTAGCGGGAGCGATGAGGACACAGAAGAGACAGTCTCCCTATTCTCAGTACCTGTGCCTGGTCTCTAGCACCCAAAAGAAGCAGTTGAAGGGGAAGTCCTACTCAGTTCTTGAAACTTTGGGCTGGAGCATACTCAAATACAGATTGAATCTTTGAAGAATTCAGTGCTAAATCCTGACAAATTTCTATCACACATATGCAAAGTGAGGTTCCAGGGTTCATAACTTGGCCAACATGTGGGCAGATTTTCACAGGGGTAGAAACAGTGATAACACCAAATTTCAAGTCCCTATTCTCACGGACACATTAGAGCTCACTAAAACAGTTTCAAGAATTTGTTATCATGGGCAAAGCAACATATCCTCCCTAAACCTCATTCTGAGAAATGGCTGAACCATTTTGTTTCAAGTTTTCCAAAAAATTCAGCCTGCGGCAGACACCCTGCGTGGGTAATTTCAACCCGAACAGTTAGTTGGGGAAATGGAATGAGCAACTGAAAAATAGGGTTTTAAAGGGAAATGTTGGGAAAGCTTAATTATAGGCATTGCTACCTGCATAATCATTGCTTAAAGGTTGAAGTAAAAATTCAGAGTGATCAAAGAAATTCATTATAGTACTGCAAGTGTCTAATAAGCTAAAAAGGACAGACAAGATGTTAAGAACGCAAGTAATTAGAATGGCACACAGACTACTGCTGAAGAGGTTACTTTTATACATATACATGAAGCTTGCTGGAGATGAAGGAAGAGTTAATTAAACATTACAGCAAACAGGCAAAAACTAACCACCATACAGCAATAAGGGAATCTGCAGAGAGAAGGCTACAACACTTTTGTGGAGTATGAGTGAGAAATGATGGACCAAGTACATCAAGCAACTAATTATGTTAAATTGAATAATACTGCATGAAATGTCAAAAGAAAAAGAGTAAGTTTATTAAGAATTACCTTAGATGAAAGTCAGATCACTCAACTCTTTAAACTGACAGGAGTCAATTCATTAGTAAGTTCTAATGGTGCCTATGAGTGTACTGTGGCCTCCTGATTAAATAAGACATTTGCTACCTTGGCACTATAACACTAAAACATTGAGTATGATTTGTCACATATATTAAGCACCTGAGCTCATATTATCATCAATCAGAACAAATTTTTTATATAATGGACCTAGAATGGAGCAGTTAATACACATCACATATTCCATCCATTTGTTAAAGAAAGTGTGTGTGTGGTGGGGGGTGAGGCATCTTAACATCAATGAAAGGTCAAATTCAACAGGTGCATGCACGTGTTTTTGTACTTCTAAAAAATACAAGTTATTGCTTCTGCAGGATAGATTTTGATATTGTTTATTTCCCCTGCCAAGACTGTCACCTTATCCGAATTAAATGCTGACCAACAGATTTCACTTATTTCTTGCAAGGAACTGTAACAGATTGATTGGAGTTTCTGCAATAATAGAAAGGTTAAATATTTCAAACCATAGCTCTATCCCAGACCTGAGACTGAATAAGTTGTGATTGATCTCAGACCATCCTTTTTCCCACTGAGGTTAATTACGTTGAAATACTAGATTATCCACACTTTCCTGCTAAGATGTGCACAATTTCTTCTTTATATTTTTCTTTTTAGTCCTTTCAGTTTTATTAATTAAATAGTTCCAGTTTTCTTTAGAAAGCCTTTATACAGTTGTTCACAGAAACAGGAAAAAATAACAAATACTGAAGTATTTGTGGCACAAGAGATGGAAACCAATTTTATCACATTTCTTTATAAGTCCCTACAACAGAATGAGAAGTCAATCTTCCAAAGAGAAGCAATTCCACCAATTCAAGACCGCAAAGATACTGTGAAAATTTCTTTAGTGCTTGAAAGAAGATGGATGAAGATTAATGTTCATGCTGTATATGTAAAAAGGCCTTTTGAAGTAACTAAATACTAATCAAGTTACAAGTACTTTCCATAGAAACCAAAATTTAGCAAATTGGGGGGTTACAGTAAGACAGCCTTCTGGAAACTACTGTAAGGTATTAGTTCAGTGTCCTCAATTTCTCTACTGAAGACTAGAAAGGAAAAACAACATCAAGTCCAAGAAAGAGCATTTTTTCACCCTGGTGGCAATTTTTCCCTTTGCTAAGGAGTTGTGTGAGAAATCAAGAGTTAAAAGGTAGGCCCAGTCTCAGTCTTCTTTTGACCTGATCTTCTTACTTAAATTCTAGTATAAAAAATGCTAATTGTCTGGAGAAGATGATTGGGCTAAGTGCTGAAGAAACATCTTTAGAAATGGAAAGACCACTTTTCTCTCTCTCAGCAGAGGTATAAAGATAATACAGAGCCTCTCTTACCGATTGCATTATACAGTTTCGTCAAGAAACCCTCCACTTTTGAATTTTCCTTAAATTTGACACAGAATTTCTGACTTGCCACACAAGAAACCTATAGGAACCAGTAAGTCTCTCCTTGGGAATTTAATTCCAGCTTTCCCAATAACACAGAGATCCTGGATAAGAATCACACAGTTGAAACTTGTAAGTAAGGAATCAGTTTGCACAATTCTAGACCTGATAAAAATAAGGAGGTGGAGTAATATTGCAATCATTTTTCCTTCTCCCTCCTTTAAAAAAAATCAAAATTTGGAACAGCTCTAGTAAGCTGAAATACAATTCTATGGCTCAAATGGAAAAGCAAGTGGTTTACAATATAACAGTGAAGACCGATAAAAGCCAGCTAAAGAGAGCAAGAATTGTATGAGATGATCAGCATCTCAGCATCCTGGAATCTAAAAAGCACAGCAAGAGGTAAATGTGACTCAGACTATATGTGGATTAATTGATTATTTGAATCCTAACTAGCTCATTCAAAACAAATGCTAATGTGAAAGAAACCATACATAAAACCTCTCCCTCTTTAGTAACCAGTGATCTGATTAAAGTAAGCAGACAAAACAAATGTTGCTTTAGAACAGATCTAATGATGTTCTTATTAAGTTTAAAAATAGGTGATTTTTTTGGGCAACAAGGAAAACAAATCTTTTATAGCAGAGCATATCACAAATACTTTGAGTTCATTAATTGGTCAGAACTCAGCTACATCAGTGACTATTCACAACTCAAGACAACTCTGGACTCCTCTGAGATGATGCAGCTAACTAAACTCACAATAAAATGCCTGAGAGGTCAATAAGAGCTGCTGGGTGCTCAGCACTTTTGAAACTCAGTCACTTATTTAGGTGACTAAGGTCACACTTCAGCAAGGAAGGTAAGCACATGACTAACTTTAAGCATGTAAGCAGTCCCAGTTTCAGTGGAACCACTCACATGTACTTAAAATTAGGCATGTGCTTATGTACCTTCAGGAGGGATTTAGGAGCCTAAATTTTAGGCTCCTAATTATTAAAGTATTGACCACAGATTTCCACTTTGTTCAACCTCTTTATTAATGATATGGATGATGGGATTAATTGCATCCTCAGCAAGTTCGCAGATGACACTAAACTAGGAGGAGAGGTAAATACGCTGAAGGGTAGGGATAGGATCCAGAGTGACCTAGACAAATTGGAGGATTGGGCCAAAAGAAATCTGATGAGTTTCAACAAGGACAAGTGCAGAGTCCTGCACTTAGGACGGAAGAATCCCATGCACTGCTACAGGCTGGGAACTGACTAGCTAAGCAGCAGTTCTGCAGAAAAGGACCTGGGGATTACAGTGGACGAGATGCTGGATATGAGTCAACAGTGTGCCCTTGTTGCAAGAAGGCCCATGGCATAATGGGCTGTATTAGTAGGAGCATTGCCAGCAGATTGAGGGAAGTGATTATTCCCCTCTATTCGGTACTGGTGAGGCCACATCTGGAGTATTGCATCCAGTTTTGGTGTTTCCCCTCCCCCCCAGAAGGAAAGTGGACAAACAGGAGAGAGTCCAGCGGAGGGCAATGGAAATGATTAGGGGGCTGGGGCACATGCCTTACAAGGAGAGGCTGAGGGAACAAGGGTTATTTAGTCTTCAGAAGAGAAGGGGGGGGATTGATAGCAGCCTTCAACTAACTGAAAGGGGGTTCCAAAGAGGATGGAGCTCGGCTGTTCTCAGTGGGGGCAGATGACAGAACAAGAAGCAATGGTCTCAAGTTGCAGTGTGGGAGGTCTAGGTTGGATATTAGGAAACACTATTTTGCTAGGTGGGCGGTGAAGCACTGGAATGGGTTACTTAGGGAGGTGGTGGAATCTCCTTCCTTAGAAGTTTTTAAGGCCTGGCTTGACAAAGCCCTGGCTGGGATGATTTAGTTGGTGTTGGTCCTGCTTTGAGCAGGGGATTGGACTAGATGACCTCCTGAGGTCCCTTCCAACCCTGATATTCTATGATTCTATGATTCCATCAGTGTTTGTTAGTATACAAGAATACTGTGTTCCAAAATCATCATATGCATAAACAAAATCACCATTTTTACACCTATATATGTAAACAAACTATACAGTTCAAAATGGAAGTGCAGTACATTAGAAACTGTTTAATATTACTGGGAATCTCTCTATAGGGTATAGTGTGGATTAAGAAAATCCTAATAAGCAAAACTGATTACTTTGTGGGAGAGGGGGGAAGGGGGGAGACAGAATCCCATCCCAAATGTAATTAATGAAATCTGTGAATATGGAGATGTAGTGAAAGGCTAACTAGATGTGCTTTGCAGTGCTCCTTGGAGGATCTTTCATCTTAATAACCACCTGTTACTGAGATCCCATAAAGTGCTCAGGTGATAGGCACAGTGTAAGAGCCTATATCACTAGGTTAAAAGGCACTTTAAATCTAAACCTGTTTTGGGGCTCGTAACATTTCCAAAGCTTTTCCTTTGAGGCTGAAGACTCACTCAGCCCAAAGTTCCCCATGAAGCTTGAGAAAAAGTAGGGCAGCAATTAAATAGAATACACACACACACACATATATATACACACAGCTAAATATGACTACGTTAAAAACTGTATCTTACATTTTGTAATTTGAATGGGATATAAATAGAGTGAGAACATATAAATCCAATGGACTCAAAAGGATACAATTTTATATAGCATACATATTTTCTTAAATTACACATAAAATTTGTGTGGGAAACACCAAAACTAAAATCTGTTTAAAACCTGTTAAATATTCTAGTAACAAAATCTCAGACACCCAAATTTACAGCATCAATAATAAATTAGCAAGTGCACTTGCAAATGAATATCCCAATCCTGACCTTTTGAGAAGCCACAAATGTAAGACTGTGGTGGGGCAGCTGCCCCATACAGACAGAAGAAGGGTTAAAGCAGCTTAGGGGAGGCTGCCCAGAACGTGGCCAATTAGAAGAGGGCTTATTGAGTCAGCCAATAGGGAGAAGACTTAGTGAAGCAGCCCATATAAGGCTGGCCCATATAAGAAAGGCTGCTAAGCAGAACAGAGGCAGACTCTCTCTGGAGAAGGGACGAGGACTGGGTGCCTGTAGGACGGGTGAGAGAGACAGCGCCATGGACAGAAAAGTGCTGAGCAGAGTCAAGGAGGAGAGGGAGTTCCAGCCTAACAGCTGCCAGACTGAGGCCCTGATACAAGGGTGGAGAAGGTGCTATGGCTGCAGGGAAGTGCCCCAGGGAAATGGATGGGGGGTAGGAGGAGGGGCAGTACGTGGCTGCCGGCTATATGATCCCTGGGCCGGTAACTGGAGTAGTGTGCAGGCCTGGGTCCACCCCTTTTGTGCCCCCCCACCCGCCACTGAGGGGAGTGGCCAATGCATGGACTGCAGTTTGCCACTGATGCGAGTGGCTAGACCAGAGACTGCAGTTTGCCACCGAGGCAACTGGTGGGACTGAGGACTGTTGGGTCCCCAGGAAGGTGGGGGCAGAGAACTGAATGGGGCACAGCCGAATGAGGACACTGCAGTCTGGGGAGCGACATGGGCCCTAGAGGTGGAGGCAAGAGTGATGACAGGCGAGACACCACTAGATGAGGACGCTCTGGTGAAATGAGAGCTAATTCTCAAGATGGCCAGCAGGAGGTGTCATGGGGTGCCACTTTATCACTTACAAGAGAGTAAGTTTGTTCATTTGTGTTTCCAAAATCAATCTCTTTAACATCAAGTACTAAAACAAATAGTTTTTTGGCCTTAACATATTCATCCCTCCAAATACATGTTAGTTTCTATAGAAAAATCTGCACATTTTTGAGCTGTAACTCTGACTATGGAGAGACTTCAAGACAATTACTAAAATGTGGAACAGCAGAAAAACAATTAGTTTTAATAGATGCTCAACTTCAAATGTCAAAATTGTGTCCGTGTTACTTGTAAACGTTTTATTGTGCACACCCACTGCATTTATCCCACTCTTTGCATTTACCACACAAAGTAAGCATGACCTCAATATAAAAAGAAAAGCAATAACATTATAAATCTCATTACTCGTTTTTTAGGTGAAAATCAGTCTAAAATTACCTCCATATCAATTCTGCAATGCCAACGAGCTAGCTGAAGTAGGATTTAGTTTACACAATTGTGTACGGTTATACCAGGGTACTGCTAAATGTTTAGGACCAGATTCTGCTACTCCAATTAAATAGTTTCAGGTAGACCCATTGATTTGATTGGGACGCTCAGGAGATGAGGGACTACAGCACAGGAGTAAAGATGTCGGGATCTGGCCCACAGTGGACAAAACAAAGACAAATCTAGTTCATTTTGGAAGGGTGTTAGCAGGATTCCTATCAGATTCTTTCTGAGCATTAATTGTCATTGGTACTGCCTGTTTTGGGGTTTTTGGTTTTGTTTTTAATCTATAGCAATTAAGCCAACACCCCTCCCCACACTGTACTCTTTCAAGTACAAGACCAGTTTTGAAGAATTGTTAAATCATCTTATATAGGCCTCTGCACTGTGCATTTAAAACAAAGAATGTAAGGTAGGGGCATACAGGATCTGGCAAAGAAGCACCTGGAGCAAAATGTCTGCAAGATCCCTTCCTAATAAAGCAGAGAAATGAAAAGTGACAAAACAAAAACAATGCCATATTTCTTGTAGACAAAAGGGAAGTGCGTTTTCAAGAGCTCTACCTGGAGTCACAATTATAGCAGCTGTACCACCTAACCTCTATCAGTCATAATCTAGAACAGTGCCACTTTCTATTAACCAAGCAATAGAGAAACTAAAATTACTTATACTAGTGTATGTGAGTCACTCAGCTTGCTCCAATGCATTCTGATGACTTAATTAGGTAGATAGTGTAGCACATGTGGTTTTCTAGTCAAGTTCATCACAAAGGCCAGATCATCAAAGCACAATAGTTGTGTGCTCTACAGCTAGATTAAAAATACGGATTTCTTCATTAAGTGTCTTGAAGCTGACTGTGCCTCCTGGTTTGTCGCCATCTATTCAGACAATTAAATAAAGCCTCATGCTGGAAAACCAAAGCTAATAAAAGAACCGCAAATTGAAGTACAGCTGGCAATCTTTTTATTTATTAAGTCCTCAGTGTACACTGTGACAATCTCTAGAAGGCAAGGCACGTGCTGGGATTTTTTTCTTTAATATTTGTCCTCTTTCAAGGCGTGACATTTCCACTGATAGGATTTGCAAACCTTTGTCATCTGCACAAAAAGGCAAAGAATAAACAAAGGTCACCTCTTAAAGCCAAGAAACATGAAACAATCAACGAACTTTGAAAAAAAATGTTTGTGTCAATCAAAAAAGAAAAAGTATGATGAGCAGTAAAACTACTCCTGAAAGAATGATCTGGCATGTGTCAGATAAAATTCCAGTTTAAATATATTATTCCAAAGCAGAAGTTAGAGCTACATATTTCTACTTCTGTCAACAGGGCTGACAAGGAAAAGAGAGAGATCAGTGGGTAGAAGATTAAGTTCTGGTCAAAGTGAAGGGAGGGAGGAGAAACCAGTTTATCCAACAAAATCTACAATGCAGACGTTTAGAATTCGGTGAATGTTAGCTAACCATAGCATAATATACAAGACATTTACTACATAGTTTTTATTTTCTAGTGGTATGAAATAATCATCTCTTCTGCTCTTCACCACAAAGCCAGCATCACATGAATGATGCAGAATGACATATGATATTTATCTGATGGCACAGATTGCATTGCATTATGGAAGACTATAACATTCATAATTTAAACATGGCGAATAAATAATACAGTTCAAATAAATGCAAAATCTTTAAAGATATTTTGTTAAAAATGCTGAGTCAAAACCTCTCTCTCAATTAAGAAGGAAAACCCCTTTCATGAGAAACCACACTTTTCTAAAGTGAAGTCATAATTCACCTATATGCATACAGGAAGTACCTACAACAATTAAAACAGCTTCCTTTTTCAATCCCCTACCCTTGCTCCCCCTCAATTATTCAATCTTCTAAAAAAAAATTTTTTTAGATAAAATTCTCCCTCATAGGTCACAGCTATATTTGGAAATTTGAAAATAAAATTTTATCGGTCAACTCTGAGCTATTTAAGCATGGAGGAAAAAAAAAAAACCCACACACTTTGCCCTTCTATTCTAATCTGGGATAAAATCCTGGCCCCACTAAAATCAAAGGCAAAACTCCTATTGACGTCATTAGGGGCAGGATTTCTCTGACAATTAAATGCTGAATGGTAGAAACTTCAAACTTGACTTGCTTCGTAGGTATTATGGAACCTTAAGAAGCTAGCTAAATTTGAAGAAAATCAGATCAGTACTTTTAATTTAAAGATATGGGCACTCGATGCATTAAACTCCTACTGTCTTTACAAAATACCTTGATAAATTTTTGTTAAAATGCTTTAGTTTGGGATTATGAAGATGTACCTCACTCAAATTAGTAAAATTCATGGAAAAACAAAAAATTGAATACTTTCCATGTGGAACTTGGGAACTTGCCAACAGTACAGCCATGTTAAGGTTGCCCTTCTAGAGGCCCTTCTTCATATTTAAAAGGACCAGCTAGCAGGAAAGCATGAGGTGAAAGGGTAATTGCCTACTTGGGAAAGGAGGATGGACCATCAACTTTCTGAAAGCCAAGGATCTCGCTGGCAGACACAGTGAGGTTTTCTGAGCTTGGTATCCCATGTATTTGAGCTAGTTATATAATAGCAAAATAAGGTCATTATGTTGGTAGAATAAAAATCCACATCTATTATGGACATTGGTGGTCTCCTGCTCTTAAGGTTTGTCATCCAAATTGTCATAGGGATGCATTTGCTAATACTCATAATAATGATTCTCTACTCCACCACCTAACTTATTCAACTTGTAAGCATCACATGATGAAGAGCTCCATCTCAAGGAATTCATAAAAGCATATGAAGAGGTCTCAGCTAAAGTAGCTTCACTTAGATGCTTCAGCTCTTAACTACACATTGGAGAGAGTCACCAGGACAAGAAGTGTACACAGATACAACAGAGGTAATGCAATGGTTGAGGCCAAGTGGTGGCCATTTCATTTTTAACCTTCCCCCCAAAATAAACTTTTCCCTTGAACTATTTCATGCTCAAATCTCAGCACCAAGGTAATTTGGAAAGTTTGATCAAAATCTGTTCAGTCATTTTAGAGCCAAGCAAGTGTGAAATAAGTATAAATTGTTTTATAAAAAGTGACAATGTCAATTTTTATGAAAGAGGTGGATAGAGATCTTATGTCATGGATCCATTTTTCAAGATACCCACATAAGTGTTCTAGGTTAATACAGAGATTACAAAATTGGTTGTCAAAAGGTAGTATGCACACATTAGACAAAGTATCAGATCCAGATAGCAAAATCACAAATTTGAGAAGGAAGTGCCAAAGGAAATCAGCAAACCCTTAAATTGTATTTTTCAATTCACCAGCTCAGAATCCTGAGGACTAGAAATCAGTAAATATAATGCTACTTTAAAATGCTAGTTTAAAAAGATGAATTATAAACTAATAAGATTAAAAATGCCTGTGGGGGAAAATCCTGGAAGCCACTGTAAATGATATGGTGATAGAACAACTAAAAAAACCTCCTTTTCTAAGTAAAGAAAAAAGAAAGTTATAGGAAAGAAAGTAAAATGAAAAAGTTATGCATTGATGATGAACTATGAGTCTCAAAGGTGAACTAAAAGTACACACCAAATAATTTGCTAAAAGGAATAGAACTTTCTAGTTATTGACATTACTTAATTATGACCATCTCTAATGGGGTCATCTCTTTGATGAAAGATCTGATTTACGAGTGAGATACTGTCATTGGCTGCAGTCAAGAATATAGGAAGTTTTCTTGAACATTAGAAAAGTGGCTCACACTCACCCCAGTGGGACACATTTCACAAGGTCATATTTTGTTGTTTTGCCTGATTTCTCCAGAACAAAAGCTATTGTCCAGCTGAAATAATGGATTGGTGTGTCTATTTACATATTATAAAGAAAATTCCAAAGCAACAACTACCTTTTTGAGAGCATTGAGAGCAATGAAAATCAGAATTACATTTAAAAAAAAAAGTTTCAGTTTGCTTATTTATCATAAAAGTGTCTGGTGACTTCTACAAAAACTACTCAACCTGCCCTTGGCTTTATTTCCTCACATTTCTTCTACTGCAGGGGGTGGAGGCAAGGGGATTCCATCTCTCCCTCCTGCCCTCAATAAAAGCTACAGAGAATTCAACTACAGAAATCCACCAGTCATAGGAGCCATTAGAAGCAAGTGCCAATCCACAAAGTCCTGTGTCTCTATGCTGGATGCAGGTCGGAGAGAATGTCATGGGGAACAGTAGTGGTCTGTGCAGCCCCACAGAGCTTAAACCCCACACAGCAGAACGTGTTCTGCAGGATCAGAAGGAAAGAAAGAGCATGTCAAGGAACAGGCATTCCCTCCTTCCACAACTCCCTGTGGTAAGGGCTGGATACAAAGCCCAGGAGGTCAGTTGAAGAGTTTCCATTGGCATAATGGGTTTTGGATCAGGCCCTAAATCTGCAGCTTTTTGATCCCCTCTGGACAAAAACTGATAGGCGCACTTAGACTTAAATTATTATTATTCTACTACAATAAGAGTTTTTTTGTCCTTTTTAGATCATGTCAGTGTTTTGTTGTAGCTGTCTTGCTAATGTAATATCTGGTAACGTTAAAACATTTCAGTTACGTAACTAATTTTATAATGTGTTTTAGATGTATTTGTTGTTCTGCTTTGCATTTGTTTTAGTTAATATCTAGTTTTCCTAGATCAATGCACTTACAAATGAACAAGTTATCTAATTTTTAAACAAATACAGCACCTAAGAGAAAAAAAAATCACATTTTTGTCATATAATTTTCAAACCCATGTTCAGTGAAGAGGTGGCATGGCAGAGATACTATATGCCTCAGGAGACAAGCAGAATGGAATTGAGAGTGTATTTTATATGTGAATTAGAGGTAAGATGTAATGACACAGGATGAAAGGCTCAGCAGTGATTTTAATAAAGGCAGGAGACAGTACTTCCCTGTGGACTCTATATGCAAAGGAGTGAGACTCAACTAGAATATGTGAAAAGATTCGACAAAAAGCAGGAATAAATGTTTCAAAGTTGTGAGATTTCTATTAAAATTCATCTGCATTTTATTGAAGTAGAGAATTCTAACTCCAAGACTAACATTTCTGTGAGTTGACCACATGCCATTACAACAACAAATATCTGGGACAATTTCCTATCTTGTGATATAAAGTATTACAGGATAAAGAACTGAAGGGCTCCATTAAAAAAGGTCTTTCCTTTAAAAAAGAGTTGTACATATTATAAGGCAATTAAAACAATGTGGTTAGCATCTGTCTAAAAGTAATTTCATTGCTCCTGATATTTTGAAATTGTGGTTAGATTTTTATTTCGATATAATGAATAACCCACTTGATTTTGCAATCTCCAGGGTACTTGCAGTTTTAATTGCTATCCTTTATTATGTGCTTTTTAGCAATCCTCAAAAAAGAGCAGTTATCTATGGCTCTAATACTGTTGAAATATGAAGAAGAGTTCCAGAGAAGAATTACTGCTTTTATGCCCCCCTCCCTTTTTTAAATAAGGGGGAGAAGTTTGTGATTTTGCACCAATCTCTTTCTTTGAATTATTTTAAAAAAAATCTAAGTAAAAGACCTGAAGCAAAGCAAAATGAATGGGATGAACTCCTGAAAGAAAAATCTTGCTTTTTTTTTTGATCCTGTGCGATAATTGCAGTTCTGGCCTGCTGCCAGTGAGGCTGAACACACTATGATGTCTGGCCAAGTAAAGTAATCTCTTGGTTCAGATCTGAAGTCTGTGATGAAAATTACAAAGCAGAGACAAAATCAAAATGCCACCTGTGATTTTATGCTAAAACTAATTTGATGGAAAGAGCAACACAATGCAAACAGCCTTTTTAACAGAGTCTAACGTCTGACTAGATTGAAACCAATCTTAATAGATGGAGATAGGTATTGTGAAAATAAGTTGGGCTCTGCAGATGTTCTTTTTAAACTGGCAGTCTGCTTCTGTCTGACAGGTAAATTGCTCTGAAATGATGTTTGAAGTCTGAGGTCAAACTTTTTAAGACAAGAATTTTAAACTAATATACTTTTTCTGGAATCTTTATTCCCTTGCTAGACTATTCAATATGTACTAAACAAAAGTAATCTATATTTCTTCATTTCCTCTCCATATACCATATGCACTATAGGTCTAGAAACTTATAAAGAGGTGGTTTGTTTTTTTTACTGTCTCCCCCCGCCCCCCCCCTCAGGAGTCTACATTGGAGTTGGTTGCTATAGAAGTAGTTGTCCAACTGCAACAATCTCAGCAATAATCCAGAATTGAATCATTGACCTCTTAAATTGAAAATGTAAGAAATAATCATGATACATTGCAAGAACTCTGATTAGCTTACATGGAGCCAATGGGGTTACTCAGCTCATTTGCTTGTCATTAATATCTAGAAACAGATTATCTAACAAGGAGTTTATTGCCTATATAACTGTGTATGGTGTAAAAATGAACAAAGGGAAATATTGCAGTTTTGTTGTACTATTATAAATGTTTTTTAGAAAGTGAGGAATTTCTTGAGAGATGTTCCCATTTTTCAATTTCATTGACTTTGAATCTGGCCCTGTGTGCATTGTGCAGGCACCATAATATAACATGCCTATACTGTAATATTAGCAATCATATCCAGGATAGCACTGTCAGAATCAGTGTAATTTAGACACTTATCGGTAAAATAAAGTTTAAAAAAGCATCACTATCACTTTCTTTTGTGAACTGCTGTTGGTGCCATTACTATTTATAGTAAAGTTCAATGCCATATTTCTATTTTATTTTATTTATAATGTTGTACATTGAAGAAAGAAAGAGTATACCAGTTAGAGCAGCTAACAATGTAGATGGTCTGAATCTCATTTGCTAGATTTTGCTTCATATATGTTGTCCCATCCAAAATTCAAGGCTCATGTGGAGTATTAATCAAGTATGACAGCACAGGATTTACTGAGCTCTCACGAAATAGCATAAACTGTATTTCTGTAACTGTGCTAAAGAGTAGAGTAGAACCTCAGAGTTACAAACATCAGAGTTAAGAACTGATCAGTCAACCACACACCTCATTTGGAACCAGTACACAATCAGGCAGCAGCAGAGACAAAAATAAACAAATAAATAAAAGCAAATGCAGTACAGTACTGTGTTTAAATGTAAACTACTAAAAATAAAGGGAAAGTTTAAAAAATATTTGACAAGAGAAGGAAAATGGTTATGTGCTTGTTTCATTTAAATTAGTATAGTTAAAAGCAGCATTTTTCTTCTGCATAGTAAAATTTCAAAGCTGTAAAGTCAATATTCAGTTGTAAACTTTTTAAAGAACAACCATAATGTTTTGTTCAGAGTTACGGACATTTCAGAATTACGAACAAACTCCATTCCCAAGCATGCTTAACTGTTATATATTCTCTTTAGGAGACTTATCAGAAGAAAGTGTTTCTAACTTCACTGTAAACAATGGTAACTAGATGGAGTGTAAGCACAGTGCATTTTGGCAATTAACTTATAGTATATATTTGTATTTCAGCTATTTCATATTTTCAGTACTTTGCTATTTCTTTTCTTCAGTGATGTTTTCTATGGATTTAGTATTCTCTTTGATCTTCACGTTCACTTCTGCACTTAGCTTTTTTTTTTTCTTTCTCCACTGCCCCAGCAGTGTTAATCAAAGGAATCCTTTACCAAGCCTCCTTAACCTTCTGGTAACTATATCTTAAGGCCACTCCTTACATATTTTCTTTCATATTCTAAAAGAGCAATTCAGTGCCACATAGACCCTAGAGTTCTCACTAAACTCTGAACTTTAGAAATATAGACATGCACAGAGAAACATTCACACCAACATAAAATAAATGTTGAAGAACAAAGATGCATATAGCTATTCAGAGTAAATTAAAATAAGTAAGTACCTACCTGGAATAATCTGACCCAGTAACTGGTGGGACCTGGACAGGCTGAGTACAGCTACAATGACAAAAAAAGGATAATATTCCCATTTCATGATGTTTCCTTCCTTGCATTACACCAGCTCAGCAGCATTTAAGTGTTATCTGCAACAAAAGTGGAAAGAAGGTGGACTAAGATGACAATTTATAGTCATTGGCAATTTGGAAGAGCTTTAAAACACTTTTAGCCTAGTACATCCCTGTCAAATTCACTATTTCAATATAGTTCTTTATTCAAGCACTTTTGATTCTTTGTAATAAATAGTTGGTCGTAAAAAATTATGAATGGACATGAATCCACATACTACAGCAGACCAGGCACCAACAGTGGCAGATGCACTGAAGGAAGGCATGAGAAACCCCACAATAGACAATGTATGATTATTTAATGCTGTTGGCTGGCCAAGCTAATGTATAAACTGTATATGAGAACTTAAGCACATACATAAAAATCTTTCTGAATTTAGGGTTAAATCAACCCCTACTCAGGAAAGCACTTAAAACACATGCTTAACTTTAAGCATATACTCGAATCTCTTAAGTAACACACATGCATGACTGCTTTTCTTAGGTAGGGTTTGTTGAATAAGGGCTGTTGGGATCAATCTTGCCAACGTACTGAGTACTCTGACTAGATTCAGCAAAGCGCTTAATTATGAAAAGGCAAAACACCCACTGGCTTCTATGATGCAGGATCCACTCCTGGTGGAATTCTGAGCTAAAAAAATTAAGAATTCTGCACACGGTATTTTAAAATTCTGCATATTTTGTCCATATAACACAATATAATCACACCAGTTTCAATTATTTTGGTAATTTCATATTTCAAAATACCTGTCAGCAAGTATGTCTGACTATAGAGACAACAAAAAAGATTTCCCCAGGAGTAGAGAGTTAAAGAAACCCCTATGACAAATATGGCTACACTTGAGAGTTGCAGTGCTGGTGGAGGCTTTCCAGCGCTGCAATTAGTAACTGTCCACACCTGCAGGGCACATCCAGCGCTGCAACTCCCTGGCTGCAGCGCTGGCTGTACACCTGGGTCTGCTTGGGGTATAACGATTGCAGCGCTGGTGCTACTGCGCTGCTCGTAAAGTGTGGCCACACACCAGCACTGTTATTGGCCTCCAGGGTATTAGGAGATATCCCAGAATGCTTTTAACTAAATTACTCTCTTTGTTTTGTTATGATGCCTCTCTTTGTTTTGTTGTGAACTCGGGGCTCCGGGAGCTGCTTATCTAAAAAACAAACACAGCTCTTGTTTGCCGTGATCAATCTGTAACTGACTGTGAACAATCAATTGAGATAACCCACTACCTTGCTGTGAATGAGGCAGGCAGGGGGATGAGTGTTTGCTTGAGGAGAGAAACAGTGGGGGAGGGGCGGAGAAAGGGAGTCATTGGAGCAGCTGCTTATCTGGTCTGCAGGCTGTTTGCAGTTAAGAGTAAGGGGTTGGAGAAATTTTCAGATTTTGCAAGGCAGGGAGCTGATACACAGTGTCGGCTCCAAAAATCCACTCTCTCTCTCTCCCCCGGTCCCTGTCACACTGCACCCCATCCCCCTCTTTTGAAAAGCATGCTGCTGCCACTTGAACGCTGGGATAGCTGCCCATAATGCATCACTCCCAACAGCGCTGTAAATGCTGCAAATGTGGCCACACTGCAGCACTGGTAGCTGTGAGTGTGGCCACACACCAGCGTTTTCCCTACACAGCTGTACAAACACAGCTGTAACTCCCAGCGCTGCACACCTCCAAGTGTAGCCATACCCTCAGTTCCTGTTTCTCTGTTATGCTTTTGTTAGGTGCCTCAGTCTGGGTGTGTCACATGTGCCAGCTGGGAACACCTTGGGGGGAAAACTTGGCCACTCTGGTCTTTTAGTCAATACTTGTTTTTTTGCCCTGTCCCTGTAGGATTACTATATTTCAAGTTCCCAGAGAGACGACACTACTGGGGGGAGGGTGAGAGGGAAGGGGACCTGGATGGGGAGTATAGTTAGGGGGTGCTGAGGTGTGTGTGTGTACTGGGAAAAGGTATTTGTTGGGTGCTGGAGGCTCCTCCCTGGTCTAGACACCCACACCCCCTCTACGCCCATAGCCCAGCTGCAGGCTCTGCACCACATAGCTTCATTACTATCCCACTGGTATATGTGGTACTTCCTCACCCTTTGGATCTGTATTTCAAATGAGCTCTCTCTGGAAAACACACACAGCCAGCCTTTCAGGTACAACAATGAAGAAGCCAGACAGTGCTAATCGTTCATCAACAAAGATAATGGGCTGTGGAATAGCTTAACCTTCCTGTAAATGTTTCGTCTAGCCTGTAAGTAATGGCTGCTATGAATCTGCAAGGACATGTGACCAGACCACATGGCCCTGAGCTCCATTTTGGGTACCTGTATTTTTCCCACAAACTGGGAACCAGGTTTGAAACAAAGGGTTCCTGCCATATGGAAAAGCTATATAAGACAGGAAGTGACATCATCAGTTGTTCTTTACTTCCCCATAACTCAACACCTGAGAGAAGCTCCAAAAGAAAATGACTTGGAACAGGGGTGGGGAGCCCAATCTGCAAAGCAAATGTAGCTTGCGTCTTGAGAATCTGCAAGCCTGTTTGTATCATCAGTCAGGGTGAGAAATTCCTAATTTATAGCCAGCCTTTCTAGTATTTTAGGCTTAGTTTGTAGTTTTGTTTATTTACTAGGTAATCTGTGCTTTGATCTATCTGCTATCACTTAAAATCTATCCTTTTTAGTTAATAAACTTGTTTTTGCTTTATCTAAACCAGTGTACCTTTGAATGCAGTGTCTGGGGAAAAATCTCAATTTGGTTAATACAAGCGTACTGTGCATATCCTTCCCACATCGAGGGGAGGACAAACTTTATGAGCTTACATTGTACAGATGCTTGTGCAGTGCAAGATGGTACAATTTTGGGTTTATGCTCCAGCAAGGGTGCAGGGTGGAGGAGCTGGGAAATTAGCAGCTGTCTCCTCCCTATCTTTGAGTAAAGCACTCAGGTAGCTCAGTTTGGGTGTGTGTGTTGCCACCTGCTGTCATGTTGGGTGACCTCAAGGCCTGAAGAGGCTGAGAGTCACCAATAGAGCAGTGGCAGATTACAGGGGCACACCGGTTCCCACAGCTCTCAAACTGCACCCGAGGGGTGACAACTCATCACAACACAGAAAAAAACGAATTTTGTGAAGCCTGTTTGTAGGGAGCAGATCTGTTGAGTAAAATGTACATATTTTAGTGTCACTTTTTTTTTAAACCATAACTACAAGTTCAAGGCTGTTCACAACCCCACACACTTCTTAAAATTATTTCGCTCTGTCTACAATCCTAGTCAATCTTAAACTCGTGTTCTCTCTCCATAGCATTTTTTTCCTACATCTCACACTCACCCTTTTGTGCCCCTTTTCACACCAAGCCCTATTTTTAGGAGGATCTTTTACTTCCTGATCACCAAGTAACACTCTATCATCTCTTTCAAATTCCTTCTTAAAAAATGAGGATTTTTTTCATGTGTCCCAGGTTGACCAAATCAATTCTTTCTGTTTGAATCTTTTATTTCATATATTGTACTATCTCTGAGGTAAGGGTTATGCCCTTTGTGACCAGGATGCCATGTTTTAGGAATTTTGCAAGTTGTAAAATGTCCACATTTGCTTTATCATTGTCAATCATTGACTTTAATGGGAGCAGGATGGTGCTCAAATGTAAAATATACAAGTGGAGCTGAAGTAGGCAGGAATATCATGCTCAACCAGTAAGTGGAGCTTGTGATATCTTAATTATGTTAGTTCTTGCTTTTCTAACACTATTGTCAATTCTGCTAGTTACATGCATTTTTTAAACTCAGATTTTTCACTCAAAAACTATACAAATACAAGCCAACATTCATTACAGAGGAAAAAATAACCTTTCTGTAAGTCACTTTTTCAATCTGCAGAGTCATTATTTTCCATTACTAGCCTCAATCCCACCAATATATATTTAAAGAATAGTCAAAAAGCCTGAAAAATAGCTAATTCAGCACTGGGTATTTTCACTACAATCTTATTTGAGGATATTACCAAAAAATTTGAAAGGAAGTTTAAAAAAAAATGAATATTTCCAGTTTGTCTCTCTCTCTTTCTTACATTTGCTGTATCTGTGCTGCTGCTACCATGACAACCAGCAGTGAAAGCAATTCTGTTCCTCCCTCCCTCTCCTGCCCTTCCCCACCTGTGGCAGAAGTGCTCACTTTGGTCCTGCTATCATGACCGCACGCAATACTCATACTCCTTTCTCTCCTGAGCAGAACACAAAAACATTCCTCCACTTCCCTCCCCACCTTCTCCATCACTGCCATGAAATCTAGTGTCATGAGCACGCCTACTCCTCACTCCCTCTCCCACCTGGCTTACTACCTCCAGCAGAGGCCAACTGGTAATAAACAAGTACAAATGTGAAGCCAGCCTCAACTGCATAATGACAGGGACAAGCTACCTGCTTCCCAGTAAAAAAGGGTTAATTCCAGCTCATCATTTTGTCTTGCACAAGTTTTCAGAGAAAGGGTGATGAAGCTGCTTGGGGGAAGAAATGGGTAGACTACTTGCCAAGTAGTGCCCCAAACCAAGTCTCATAGGACTGTGATGAACCCTAGGCTAGGGAGTTTTCATGTTTACTCACTGATAGCAGCTGCTTAAAGATAGCGCTTTACAATTATCTACCTTTGTCAAGCGCTCCAGGATTTTTCCCAATGAAAGTATATTTATCCCTGTTTTACAGGTTGGCATAGCGTTCTTACATGATTTGCTAAATGCCAGTCATTGAATCAAAGACAGAAAAGGGAATTTCTCAAACCCAGGCCTCAGTATTCCAGTGCTCTATTCTAGCCACTATATAGTGCTATTGCATCACTATGTAAAACCATTTACAAAGTTGGCTTTCAGTTCCTAATTTCCACAACCATGCATCCCACTCTAAAGAGGAAATGTCAGTGCCTCAATCAAATTTTGGGGGATCCTACTTTAAGTGAGGCAATGTCTTCCACTAGACAAAGTCTCACATTTATTTTGGGTGTCATGAGTCTAGAATGAAATGGGGTTACATTTCATGTCCACATGAAGGAATTATTGCACTAGTACTTGATGCAACATCACATGATGATGTGGAGTGTAGTACCCTCAACCAAGACCAACTTGCCTCGAAGATTCAAAAGCCAAAAGCAAATATTGATCCTTTTCTGTTATATGGCTATCTACACAAAGTGGGTTGTATTAGTATGAGTCCTATACCTAACAAACTCCTGAATTGCTTGTCTTCAGACAGGCACACAATTCTCCTGAAATCAATGGGAGTTGGAATGTGTATCTTGAGGGCAGAATTTAGCCTGTGGAGCAGAAAGATTGTAAGCAATGTTCATTTTCCTTGATTTATTTTAGTGCAAATGCACAGTACATGAATGGACCCTAAGCATGAATTCAGAGTATCCCCCTTTCCTGAACCACTCTTGCTTGGTAGCTTCCCCGCCTCTTCTTTCACTCACATTCCCAGTTTATGCTGGCTACCCCTTCCTTCTACTCCTCTTACAGATAGTCTGCTCCTGCTTCTCAACTTCTTTCTCTTCTGCAACTTTTACCCTCCTCCAACTTCTTTCCTGAGGCCTCATTTGTTTCTTCTTACCTTCTACCATGTATTGTCCCTCAGCATTTCTTTTCTCATGTAGCTACATGATCTGAAGGCAGAGCTGAAAGAAACTCAGAAGTTTGGGTTCATACCCCCATGTTTAGCTTTGGGTTTCAGTTTTCAACAGACCCCAAAACACAGCAGAACTGCAACATTTCATGCTGAAACCATAAATTATCCTAACTTCACTCAAAAGTTCTACTAACCTTATGGAAACCTTTGGTGAATTTGGCTTACAACTAAACCAAATCAAGTTTCACCTGGCTTTGAGATTTTAAAAACAAAAGTTGTGCAGCAGAAAGTATTCTTAATATTATCTTGCATAGGGGAACAAGACTGGTATCTAGGGTATAGTGGTTTCTTTTGAAGTAACTTCTAGAATATAGGTAAAATTGTGGGGAGAGGGGAGCAATCTTTGCTCAGTGATATCAGAATGCTGAGTTCTCAGACCCAGCTTCAGTTCAGCAAAGAAGAGATGGAGACAAATTTATTTCTTGTTGTATTCCACTGCAACAGTCCAGTAACTGGTCAGAATACCATTGTACAGGGGAAAAAGCTCACAGAACATCATTGAGATCAGGGGAGTTCAAGTCAGAGCTTTAAGCCAACCAACTCCCTTGACTTGCACTCTGTGCATTGTGAAAGTATCTGAAGCCCTCGGGTTTTACATTTGTGATTCTCTTCCTATATAATGAAATGAATATCCAAATACATAGTATCAGCTACTTAATAATAATGGTAGCTTGCCTTCTGAGCTAAGTATCGCATTTAGGACACTTCTGAAATGAATTTACCTTTAGCATGACCAAAATATGAAATCAATGATGCAGGAAGGGGATTGATACCCACTGGCTATACTATGTCATCAGAATGATTGAATAGCAACAAACATTAAAAAGTAAGCCTAATGGTCCTGACTCCCCACTTCTTTATACCAGTTAAATTCCATTGTCTTCCATAAAATTACTGCTAATTTACACCAGTGTGAGTGAGAAGAAGTTAGGCCCATGTGTTATCCACAGGGCATGATGAAGATAAACACTACTTTGTCTACTGCATTATAATCATTAAAGAATCAATGGCAAATTAAACTGCACAAACCCAGAGGGGGAAGAAGCAGTGCAGTAAATGCAGAGGGAAAAAAATGATTTGAACCTGAAGTGTAGTGCTATTTATCCATATGGCTAATGCAGCAAGCAGCTGCAGAAGTAAAGACATCAGGATAAAAAAACAAAAATCAATGCTGATTTTACCCTAGTTACTTTTTTCCTTTATTTTTTTAAATTATTATTGTAGTCTGGCTCGGAGCTAGCTACCAGCCTTTCGAGAGAATAAAATGTATACTTTTACAGCATGCTGGATAGAGAGAGGGCTTCAAAAGATAAGGAAATTAAGGGACTCATAAAATTCATAAGATGATGTAACCTCTTTTTGTAAGAGCTGTGAACTTTGGCAAATAAGCTGCTGCATAATACCATCAACCTTATCTACAGAGATAAGAGCCAGTTTTGACTTAATGCCTATTTTAGCTCCAAGACCCAGATGGTATAAATTGGCATAATTCCACTGAAGCCAATAAGAGCTACACCAATTTACACCAGCAGAGTAACTGGCCCTTGAAGTAGCAATTTGTGTGAACTCCACAATGTGGGGGGCAAGGGAAGGGAGCAGTGGCCCAGAAACCTCTGTTAATAACTCACTTAGGATATGTCTACAATCCAATCACAGAGTGTGACATACCCTAGCCAGCTTTAATCTAGGTAGCTCAGGTATCAGAGTAGTGAAGCCATGGAAGCACAGGCTTCAATTAGCGATAGTCACCCAAATAATGATCCAGGTTTTTGGAAAGGTTCATGCACGCTGTAACTGTCTGGTGTTGCAAGCGTCCAAATAGCGAGCACCACTTGCTTCTCCACTGTCGGAGCAGCTCTCATTTTTGTGTTGCCGAACTGCAGGGCAGGGGAAAGGCACTGATTCTATGGCGAAGTGATAAAAGTGTCTATATTTATTATGAACAGAGCTGGTAGCACCATCTATGGTTAAGGTTTCCTGACATTTTCCATTACAAGATCCTTTTTTCAGTTCCTTATCACTTTGCCAAACTTTAACACCTGGTAGCTAGACTATACTAAAGTAACTTTGAAATTCTCTGACACCAAACCGAAATGTGCAATGATGTTAAATATCAAGTAACAGGTTTTCAACACCACCAGTGTTATTTCTTCCATTCTTTTCAAAACTTGTCTACACTACAAAATTAAGTTGACATTATCTAATTCAACCTCGAGCCTCCAAATTAAGTTGGCCACATCATACTCATTGTCTCGATGGAGTGCGTCCTCACTAGCAGTGCCTGCATCAATGCACAAAGCAGTGCATCATGGGTAGCTATCCCAAAGTGCAACTTGTCTCAGTGTGTTTTGGGAAGTTTGTGCAATGCCTCATGCAGGGGTGAAAGTAACTTAAAGGTACATTGGAGTCCTGAGCGGAGGCACGGCCTCAACAGGAAGAGGCGGGGCCTTTCAAGATTTAAAAGCCCTGGGGCTCTGGCTGTGGCTGGGAGCCCCAGGGCCTTTACATCACCCCAGAGCTCCAAGCCGCAGAGGCAGAGGAAGCCCCAGGACTCAGGGGTGAATTAAAGGGCCCAGGGCTCTGGCCGCCGCGGCGCTCCGGGCCCTTTAAATCACCATGGGATCCCGGCTGTCAGAGCTCCGGTGGGTATTTAAAGGGCCCAGGGCTCCCCGCAGCAGCTGGAACTCCCGGGCCCTTTAAATCCCTACCCAAGCCCAGCTGCCAGAGCTCCAGCGGCGCTTTAAAGGGCCCAGGGCTCCCCACAGCAGCTGGAGTCCTGGGCCCTTTAAATCACCGCCGCGGAAGCCAGTCCAGTCTGGCATGGCATACTGGCTCTTGCCGGTACGCCGTACTGGCTTACTTTCACCTCTGGCCTCATGGGACGAAAACATTGTCGCAGGGGAGAATGGTAACATTGCATCATCATCCCATGATGCACCGTGCTCAACAGCAAAAAACCCAGTGGTTTTCGTGCCTTAAAACCGCCGTGCATACACCATAACCCCAGAAGCATGGAGCAGTGGATGCAGAACTTTCTAATGCTTTCCCCTGCCTTGCAGCTCAGCAACACAAAAACAAGAGCTTCTCTGACAGTGGAAAAGCAAGTGGCACTCACTATTTGGACGCTTGCAACACCTTACAGTTACCGGTCAGTGGGGAATCAATTTGGAGTAGGTAAATAAATTGTGGGAGCTGCTGTTCTCCAAGTGTGCAGGGCCATTAATCGACTTCTGCTACGAAGGGTAATGATTCTGGAAAATGTGAGCACATAGTGCATGGTTATGCCAAGATGGGGTTTCCTAATTATGGTGGGGAGATAGATGACACGCATATCCCCATTTTGGCAGCAGACAACCTTGCCAAAGAGTACATAAACCAAAAGGGATACTTTTCAATGGTATTGCAAGCACTGGTGGATCACAGAGGGTGTTTTACTGACATCAATGTAGGATGGTCAGGAAAGATTCATGACGCGCGCATCTTTAGGAACTCGGGTTTGTTAAAAAAGCTGCAATCCAGGACTTTCTTTCCAGACTGCAAAATGAACATTGACGGCATTGAGATGCCTATAGTTATCCTGGGAGACCCAGTCTACCCCTTGCTCCCATGACTCATGAAGCCATACACCAGCATCTGGACAGCAGTAAGGAATGCTTCAACTATAGGCTCAGCAAATGTAGAATGGTGGTTGAATGTGCCTTTGGTCTTTGAAAAGGTGCTGGAGAAGTTTACTAACACAGTCGGACCTTAGTGAAGAGAACATCCCCATGGTTATAACTGCTTGCTGTGTGCTCCATAATATCTGTGGAAAAAAGGGAGGAAATTTTCCTCAGGGGTGGGCAGTTGAGACAGATCGCATGGCAGCCATTTTTGAGCAGCCAGACACCAGGGCAATAAGAAGAGCACAGCAAGGGGTGCTGCGTATCTGTGGGCCTTTGAAAAGCTGTTTCAATAATGAGTCACAGTAATGCGAGCTGCTTGTCTGCATTGTGCTTTCCCAAACCTTCTCCTGCCTTGTATCACTGTCCCTGTAAAGCCAACCCCCAACCCAAGCCCACTGTTTCTACTCAATAAAGAACATTTATTTCTCGAATCCATTTACTTTATTTAACAAACATAAGTAAAAAAGAACAGAAAAAAAGGTAACCTTAGGGGAAAGGGGTTGTAAAGTTGGAAAGAGAGAAACATTTTCAACTGTGTAACATAATACCACATTCCAGATCATCAAAGGTCTGTGAATGGGTGCCTTCTGTTCGTTGTACGCCCCCCACCCCCCGAGTTAAGTGAAAGGGATAATGAACTTTTCACCCATGCCTCTTGGAACACTTGGGGGAGGGTGATTCTGCACCAGGCAATGCTGGCTGGCTGTCCACCAGGGTCTGCAGAGGGACTCTACCCTCCTGCTTCTTTTCCTGCAGTTCAACCAGATGCCTCAACATGTCTGCTTGGTCTCTCATAATCCAAAGCATCTCATCCTGCGCCATACGCTCTTGCTCATTGGAAGCTTTCCTGCTCTCCATGTCCATGCCTAACTTCTCGGACAGTGAAATCCTCCACACTCTCAGCTCTGTGGCACCTGTCTCAAAGGAATTCATTATCTCGGTGAACATGTCCTCCCGCATTCTCTTTCTCCTCCTAATCAGTGAAAATCTGCTTTCAGGTGTTGATGACCCGCCGAAGGACAAATTTCCAGCTCTCAGTCATGCGAAAAAATAAAGGAGACATTGTACATGAATAAAATGTTTCCATAGCAAGACTGTTTTCATAAAGAAAACTGCTTATTACACTAGGTGCAAGCCATAACAATCAGAATCCATAACCGTTTCCGGTGCCGTTTTGCTGTTCCAGCCATGGTGAGTATTCCTGCCCCCCGGATCATGGGTGACCACACTTTTAATGAAGTTTATGGCAGGCTCATGTCGGGAGTAGCTGTTTATGACCGGGGGAGGGGGAGTTTTCACTCCCAAATTGTGGAATCTCTCATGTGGAGCTCCAGTCCCCTATCAGCCACTTTAAACTACTTGCAAACCCATGCTGAACACAGTAAAGGCACATTAGCGGCCACATGGTTTGGTGATCCAGAATGTGTGTGTGGGGGGGGGATGGATCTACATACCCTTTTTTCTTGTAAGAGCACTTTTAATGAGAACTTCCCCTGTTTCACCTAGGCAACTCTATGTGATATCAGTCTCCTGAGGGTCACAGAAGCAGAAAGGAAGGAGATGTTGCAAGCATCTGGGTAGAGACCAAGTCCTTATACTGCTATGCTATGTGCCACAATGATGCCAGCAGAATTAATTCAGGAGTTGCGTGGGAAAGTGTCCTACCATGGTGGAAGAAATAATACTGACCTGCTCAGAAACCTTCTGCAAAGGATTGCAGAGGGCTTCCATGAAAACTTCCTAGAGATATCCATGGAGGATTCCCAAGCTATCCCAGTCCATATAAACAGTCTTTTTCCGGAGGTCACCCTCTGCATAAGCAGATAACCACAGCACCTCACTTTTTCTTCACAGTAAACATGCAATACCACCAAATGTGTGTGCCCGATAAAGTTTAACTGGATTTTCATTGTAATTGTATACTCACTAGAGGTGCCTTCCCCAGCATAATGGTCGGCCACCATGATGTTGTGTGACCCACAGGTCTCCAGGGTTAAAAATACTTCCTGGTTCTCGGGGAGAATGGAACCACTGCTCGCCTGTCTCCCATTCTCCTCCTCCTCCTCCTTATCCACCATATCGTCCTCCTTGTTGTCCCTAGACTCACACACAGGGCCAGCTTTAGGGTGATTCCCCCGATTCCCGGGAATCGGGCCCTGTGCCTAAGAGGGCCCTGCGGCATCTGAAAGAGGGGCCCCGCATCCTCCGCTGAGGTGCCGCCGGAAACAGCGCCAACTGATTGAGCTGCCGCCGAAATGCTGCCGCTATCTTCGGTGGCAGCTCAATTGCTGCCGCTGACTTCGGCGGCATTTCGGTGGCAGCTCTTTTGAATTGGGCCCTGCATGTCCTAAAGCCGGCCCTGCTCACACACCTGTGAGGCGTCCACGTTGCTTGTGGGGGTGCTGGTAGGGTCACTCCCGAGAATCGCATGCAGCTCGTTTTAGTACTGGCATGTGTGGAGTTCAGCACCAGAATGACTGTTCACCTTCCTTGCCTTCTGGTACACTTGGCGAAGTTCTTTTATTTTCACACGGCACTGCTGTGTGTCCTTCATGTAGCCCTTCTCCTCCATTCCACAAGCAATCTTTGCATAGATGTCAGCATTTCTTCTGCTGGATCGGAGACTCTTCTCCCCACACAGCGATGAGATCCACCACCTCCTGTGCAGACCAGGCTGGAACGAGTTTGGGGCATGTGGTGTTCAAGCTGGCATGCTCCCAATGCTGATCAAACAGGAAATTGGAAATCAAAAATTCCCAGGGCTTTAGCAGGGGAGGGGCTGTTTCCTGTATACCTGGCTGCAGTGCAGCAGAGTTGAGAATGATCTCCAGAGCGGTCACAGATGACCACTGTGGGCCACCACCTGATGGCCAATTAAGTCAAATTACACAACTCTGCATCTGCACTATCTCACAGTTGACCCATGAAAAATCGAATTAAGCTCTATGCCCAGGGGTGAAAGTAACTTAAGAGACTTACCAGTACGCAGGGTGGCCGGGGACCTTCCACAAGATGGGTGGGGGCAGCTTAACCAGAAGGGGTGGGGCTGGAGCCAGACTTCCCCAGCCAGCCCTTCAGCATGACCCAGTGGCAATTTAAAGGGCCCAGGGCTCCCAGCTGCCTCCGCTACCCCAGGGCTCTGGCAGTGATTTAAAGGGTGGTGCTGTAGCAGCAGCCAAGAGCTCTGTGCCCTTTAAATCGCCGCCACCAGTACTGTCGGCTGTGGACCAGATCTTACCAGTACGCTGGCCCGGACTGGCTTACTTCACCTGTGGCTACGCCTCTCGCAGAGGTGGATTACAGAAGTCAACCGTAGAGGCGATTTAGGTCAGCATAAAAGACCCAGTAGCATAGACACACACGTTAACAGGTCGACTTAAGGTGGCTTCATTTGACCTAACTTTTTAGTGTAGACCAAGCCTCAGAAAAGAATTAACAGAAAAAACTGAAGAAAAGTAAGGCTCCTTTCAGTATGGAATTATTGCATAATGCAGTTAGAAGGGGATAATAAACAGTATCTTAATCCTGCCACTCCAAAGGATTCCTTCCTCTCATTTCATTTGCAATGAGATTTGTATACGTAGTAAGAAACTTCTTTTTTCAAGTGAATAAGGTGTTTTGAGAATTAAATATCATCTTTTTAAGTGACATAGTTTACAAAGCTATCAGCAGGATTCAAACTATGTTTTTGGAGAACATGACCCTCACTACAAATATGTAGTTTCATTTCAACGTAAACCACTGAAAACCTGGAATCTAATCCTGTTCCAATTTAAGTTACTTATCAACTCCCATTAACTGCAATGACAGTAGGATCAGACTTTTAGTTTTTGATGAACAGCTCTTATGTACTAGGCTAGATATATATTGTTATGAGCTGGTTAAAACCTTGCAAGTGTCTCTAGCTGAGGATTCAAAAACAGACACCCCAAATCACCAGTCACTTCTGAAAATCTTAGGTAAGATTTCTTGGAAAGAAAACATATTTTTGATATTTCTTCATATAGAAAGTTAAAACTGAGACAACCAGCCTCCCCCTCCCCCCCCAAAAGCTATCACCTTATCTCTACTGAATAATTCCCAGTAGAGACCAAAATATTAAATTTACGTTGCAGGAATTATTCTTAAGAATTCCTGTCACTGTTAGAAAGCTATTAGCTTGTGGATATTGGACAAAGTAAAGTGCTTATGGTTAAAAGTACTTCCAAATACAGAACCACATGGATAACAAAACAACATCTTATCACTGCAGAACTAAAGAGAAGAAAGTCCAGTCGCGGAAAGGTTAAAAAAATCCCTTTGACTGCATTTTGACTCCTGCTATATAGGATATAAAAAGGCAAGGGTTTTTCAAAGGCATTTAGCTTTAAACATTCACAGCACCTTTGAATGTCCTCAGCAGGACCAGAAAGGGGGGGATTCAATTTTCAAAGATAATTGTGTCAGATAACTGTCTCAGCCCTTTTCAGAAACAATCTGATAAATACCTAATTACCAGCCAAGTGATTTCAGAGCCACACAGCTGGGCTTGAGAGAAGGCTACAGGGAATGACAAGGTCCCCTAAAGCCATCAATAGTAAAAGCCGGTAGGATTGTGAATCACTTCATTTATTCAGCTGACGGAGTGCATGGAATGTCTGGAGAAAACAAAATATGAATAAAAGGTTGAAATTTCAAACAACGGCATCAATGTTTTTCTGGAAATAAGACTGATTAGTACAATTACTTTCCAAAGTCCACAGTATGAAGTACTTTGAAAGTATACTGTAGTTTTCAAAACTGGACCAAGTTTACATGGCTTCATTCTAATTCAGTTACTAATTTACTTCTGTGCACCTTTTCCAATTATAACTGTCCCCTCAGAAAGTTTTATAATCAGCAAGATCACAGCCTAGTTGCACACTTAAAACTTAATTCTAGATTTAGAGTTATTACCATTCCCAGGGAAGTTCCCAATTTTAAGTATAATGAATATTGCAGGTACCAGCTGATTGGGGAATACCATGGGACGCAGTAATCGCTTTAAAAAAATGCCATTTCAAAGTGTACTCACAGTCCATGAATCAAGAAATTATTGGAAAATCTCATGGGGAAATTGTGTTTGTAGAGCAGCCACTGTTTTCTCAAATAAAAACCCATATTATCTAAAAGTCAAGTTGCAGTCTTTTATTCCAGATATAGTTTTTATATAGTATCTTTGGTGCTAAAAAATCCATCTAAACACAAACCGTGGGTCAATCCTGTAATCTTGCTGCATACAAAATACCCATTGATTTTAATGGCTCTTTTGTGCATGGAGGACTGACAGAAGTGAGCCCAGAATATACATATTGAATGGGGGCAGAGAGGGCATAATACGCAACATTAAGAACACAGAGTTAAAAGTCAGAAAGGAAACAGTAACGTTAATGGTAAGGTTCAAACAATATTAAACTGAACAAGTTACTTATCTCACATGTTTTACGGAAGTTCTTTAACAGAACAAATATATTAAGCAATATTCCTAATGCTATTTTCAGCTGGACACAGGGCTGACTCAAGTGCTCCCACTGAAGTAATTTGGAATTTTTCCATTGACTTCATTTGGCAGCAGAGTTAGGTCCGTGTTGAGTGTTTTTGAAAATATCACCCTTATCCAAAAGCAACGATACAAAATGTGCGATATAGCCGAGTCAATGTTGCTGATGTAAACCTGGCGCATTTATGCTGTATGAGCCAAATTACCATCTTTTGTGGCAGAGGGTGCAGGGAAAAGTCTTAAGTTTTCCTCATAGAATTGTCCTTGAGTTCCACCCTTGGAGGCCACCTCACCTCCAAATTCTGTGGACGCACAGGGCTGGGAAGCCTTTTCTGAGCTATGTCAAGGGCTGGCCTTGTAGATGCCTCTTGATAAAGTTGATTGCATCATCTGCCATTGCTCAGCAGTATAGTTTCAGCAAAAGCTGTACTGCCATTGGTTGGCTCCCCTACGAGCTGTGGAGTCATATGTGCTGTGGTAATTCTGAGGAAAGTAATACAACGTTGAGCTCTATTACCTCACCTTAAGCTTTCAAACACAAAAATCTAAGAGAAGAGCAGGGGGTGGTGCTGAGAAAATGTACCCTCTCGAATACAAGTTTAACTTGCCTAGACTAAACCCTAAAGGGCTACATTTAGATTTCACAGGGTCTATGGAGTTTAGGATGGTTTTTACCACTTTAACAATTATTTCACAAGGGTTTGGGATGAAATTAAGCCTTTTGTTCTGATATTACTATAATAAACTGGATATTAAACTAAGAGTAGGTCATCTTGAAGAAAATCTATCCCTCATGGAAATGTTGCTGATAGTGACAGTATTTGTAATAAGTGAACTTCCTCCAAAATAAGAGTAAGTCCTAGAGTAAGACCCGTTGTGAATTACTTCTTTGGATAAAGTAGCATTTTGGTATCATGGAAAAATCAGCTATCCTTGTCTATTTGTTTCTGTTCAGCTTCCAACCTATCCGTTAGTGATGAGCAAGCTTTGGATAGAACACTGGGTCCTTGCCAAGTAGGCCCTTTCCCACAGGGAAACAGATTGTTGGTGCTGTTGAATGGTCTGGCAAATGTGAAAGACTCATTGCCTCCTTCGACAGTAACTGGCAATAGGTATCTTGTTGAGACAGTGTTGCAAGTCATTGCTTGTATGTATTCATAAGAATTTGTGCATAAGAATGAGAGAGGTATCCAGAACCAGACTTCTTAAATATGGATATTAAAGTTTGACCTTTGAAAAGGTCTTCTCTCCAGGCCAGAATTCCTTTGGCAAAGCATGTCAATGCTACTGATGCCTTGAGAAGGAGGCTGCCATATCTTTGAAATATCACTCCAAAAAGAACTTCAATTTACTGACACTAAGGATGGGAAGGGCCAATGAACACAACCTCCTGTAAAGGACAACTTTCCCTTGGGTGCAGTCTCCATCATATTAAGCCTGGTAGCAGCTTTGCCTGTGTCACTTGAGATGGAGGGGTACTGTTTCTTCTTAGCACTTGCCACACATTCAAGCTGGAGGGCATGACACTCCATGAAGGGAGCCGCTGCAGCAGCATCCTAAGGAGATGTGTGTGTAACCATGCAAGTGGAGCTATCCTGTAGTGAGACATTTGGGCAGATAGTTCAAAACAGTGACGAGGGAGCCAAAAAGTTCATTGAATAATAAAGTGCTAGAGCTAAATGAATGTCTGACAGACCTTTCCTGGGAAAGGACTTAGCCCTGAGAAGGAGAAGAAAGGTTCATTTTCTGCCCTCAGTAAGCAGGGAGATACAAACACCTATTTCTGTGTAGTTGCAAACATGGCCCCACCACCAACGACCACACTCAACCACAACACTGTATATTAATCTCCAAAGAGAAAGAAGTTCTCCTCCTTCCAGAGTTGCCTGTAAAGGGTAAACTAACAATACGTACTTCACTCACTATCTATTCTCCCCCGCCCCCATCAATAGAGTCCTGTGAAAATCTTAACTCCTTGGGGAAAAGAAAGAGAGAGGGCTGAAGAGAATTCCCACTTTCATAATGAGACTGGAAGAGTGGCATAATCCCTTTGAAAGTCAGATTGATCTGATAAAGTCACTATGGTTGTTAATAGCAACCCTTTCATCTGCTTTCTTTGCCTAGGCTCTTGCATTTATTCATAGTCCTGAGCAGGGAGCGCTGTGGAGCCATGCCATTGCAAGGGGTGTCTGGGGAAGGATTGTTCTGTATGGAAACCCTGCTTTCCCCACACCTTAGAGGGAGCAGACCTTGTGCTCCCCAAGTAAAGGGAATTCAATTATCTCTGACCCTTTCCAAGAGGAAATATTGAAGCCTTCTCCAGACAAAATATCCAAAAGGAAAAAAATGCAAGTCTCAAGGAATTTTACATAAAAAAATTCTACTCTATTACCTCTGAATATTCTCTCTCTACATCATAGGATAAGAAAGTACTTTACTTAACCTACATGGTTAAAAAAACTACAAGTAAATTAGACATCTCTGATAAGTTACTTCCTCCACTGTGGTCATTTGCATGGCACTACAGGAAATATGAAAGTATATTCCCTGTAAGAGAAAATTTGGGATAAGATCCTGATAAGAATGCAAGATTTCGAAACCTCTTTTTATTCTATTGATCATTGTTCTGTAAAGTATCAGATAATTTCTTTAAAAAAAAAAATCTTACCAAGGGCAGGAGAGTTCAGATTCCTACATCCTCAAGAGGTAAAACAGTACACAACTACTTTTTAAAAACAAACCAACATGCGGGCACAGTCTCTTCCTATCTTGAGTTCTCTCTTTGAGAGAGGAAATCCCTTGCAGCACTGTTTTCATCATCTCAGCTGATCTGAAGCATAAACTAATGCCTGAAGTTGTCTGTTAGATTGCTAACACTAAAGAAGAACTCTAGTTTATTGATAACATTTGGAGCTTTCCACTTGAAAATTTGTCTCCCAATAATTTCCCTAGGTTCCTAATTTTTTCACCATCTTTTTAAAAACAGACACAAGCTTCATTTACAATACAGGCCTTTAATTAGTATTTTCAACAAACTAAAGGGAAGGAGACCAAATAGGGACAGTTAGCATGCACAGATTTAATGTCCCACAAAGTACTTTTCCATAGTATATGTAACCTGAGTTAAATACTTATAAAAACCTGAAACTAACATTTTCAATATAGGAACAACAAAACAAACAAAAAAAAACAAAAAACACCACTCGCATTAGCAACTCTTCAGACAGCCTAACAAAAGTGAAGCCTATTCACATTTTCCTGTTACCTTTAAGAAGCATGCTTAAAAGAAGATGAAATCAGGGTTTTTTTTCTGTCAAATTTGTAAATTTTACATTAAAATGAAGACTTATTGGGCAGCATTTGGACAGCTCTAATTCCAGTGCTGATTCTCACCCCTATTTACCTCTGTCAGATGAATAGTCACATGCTCACATAAGTCTGCCATTCCCTAGAAGTATAATAGACAATAATGAAACAGATTTTTTTTAAGTTATGCATGTGCCTGTCATAACTGGAAGGCCTTTCCTAATGAAGGAACTACTGTATAACCAGTCAGTTGTGCATGTGCACGGAAACACCACACCCAGGCAGCATACTGAAGCACTGAATTCAAGTCGCAGAAGCAAGAAACTAAACAAACAGGTCAACTAGCTAAGCTCATAGATCCTACACCCTCAAGGACTAAAGCTTAAACTATTCAACATTCCTGAGTTTGACAGAGCTGGAATTTTCCTATGTTAACTAACCATCTTAAAAACAAAGTGAAAACTTTAGTTACTGCTGTAAGATGTCAGGCCTGGTCTACAGTAGGAAATTAGGTTGGTGTAACTGTCACTCAGAAGTGTAAAAAATCCACACCCTTGAGCGATGCAGTTAAACCAATCTAACCCTCACCTCCCTTGAGTGTAGACAGTGCGAGGTTGATGGGACAACTCTCCCCTCAACCTAGCTACCACTTCTCAGGGAGGTGGATTTCCTATGCCAATGGGAGATTCCCCCCTTCCCCCCGCCCCGGGTCAGCATAGGTAGTGTCTTCACTGAAGTGCAACAGCCATACAGCTGCAGTACTGCAGCACTGTAAGAGTAGCCAAGCTTTTAACCTATTGGTAGTCATTTTCCTTATTAAGTATGGACATTTGTCTCAAGTCAGAATACCTTCCAGTTTATCTACTTGCAAGGCTGCTTAGAGAAGTTAAAATGGATTGAGGGAACTTGAGTTAAACCTGCACATTGCCCAGAACTATACTGACATTCTTTCCACCCAAAATCCTGAAAACAGCAGCTTTCTAATCAACAATTTGGCTAGGGTATCACTATTTTACTGTCCTTTTAAGTGACCCAGTTTTCTTCAAGAAGTTTATTAATACTGTCTTGTGATTCAAATCATCTCCTACACGTCATTTTCTAACTGGGAGGCACATCAGCAAGTGACCTTTTGTACTTATGTCCTTCTCAAATATTAAGTAAAATAACCTGACACATTTCAGTTTGATTTCTTGGTGGTTTATCACCAACAATATACGTGCATGAAATAGTAGATACAATTAAGTATGATGGATGGAGAATTTAACAGAATCAGTGGGACTCATATCATCAGCAGCAATCCCTCGAGGTCGAGGATGATCTCTTTCATAGGTTTTATTTTTCTTAGGTCCTTTTGTGACTGAGGAGTCCTATCCTTGAGCCAGAGGCTCATTGGCAAATGTTGCAGGTAGTGTTGGAAGACAGGGTTGGGCCATAATTGCTGCATGACAGTTGTCTTTCCTTTCTTTTCTGGCATTTTTTTCTGCAACCAGGGCAAGGCAATTTTCCTCAAAAGTGGATGTTCCCTCTCTGACAAGTCTTCGCCAGTTATTCCTATCCTGGGCTGCTGTCTCCCACTGTGTGATGTCAATGCCACAACTCTTACTGTTTAACTTGAGGGTGTCTTTAAAGCATTTATTTTGGCCTCCCAGCTTCCTTTCTCCTTTGGTGAGTTGAGCATACAACAGTTGTTTTAGTAAGCGTATATCAGGCATGCGCACACAGTGCCTGCTCCACCTCCACTGAAGATGTTGGCCTCTGTGAGGACACTGTTGTTAGTGCGACAGTCCTCCCAATTTATGTTGAGGATCTTCCAAAGAAAATGCTGGCGCTGGTGTTCCAAGTTTTTCAGGTGTTTTCTATTAGTCACCCAAATCTCAAAGCCATAAGGAGAGTTGGAATTATCATCGCTTTATAAAATAAAAGTCTATTATGTGTTCTGATGTTGTGATTATTGAACACCTGGTGAAACAGTCTGCCAAAGGTAAGGCTGGCACAGCGAATTCTGTGCAGAATCTCGACATCAGTGTCTGCCCTCTGTGAGACATGGCTGCCAAGATAGGCAAAGTATTCTACATTTTCCAGTTCTTTGTTGATATAGATCTTTCTTGCTGGGTTTAATGATAGACTGCGGACTGGCTGGTGGAGAACTTTTGTTTTGCTGATGTTCAGAGTTAGCCCTAGACTTTTGTAAGCTTCAGAGAAGCAATTAAGGGCTGTTTGAAGATCATTCTTTGACTATGCAACAACAGCACAATCATCTGTGTACTGGAGTTCAGTTATTGTTGCCAATATTACTTTAGTTCTGGCATGGAGACAAGAAAGGTTGAAGAGGCCGTCAGTCTGATATTGGAAGCCAATGCCTGTGGTGGACGGTCTTAGGTTAGTGTTTTCATAGCTGCTAAGTAAATGGAGAAAAGGGTGGGTCCCAGTACACAGCCTTGTTTTACGCCAGTTCGGATGACAACGGGCTCAGAGGTAGAGCCACTGCACATGATGGAGGCAGTCATCTGGTCATGGAGGAGTCCTACAGTGGTGATAAATTTGCTTGGACAGCCAAACTTTGACATGATTTTCCACAGAGTCTCACGGCTGACAGAGTTGAAGGTTTTGGTCAGATTGATAAAGGCCATATACAGCTCCTGATGTTGTTCTTGACATTTTTCCTGGATCTGCCTGCAAAAATCTTGTCGGTGGTGCCCTGTGATTGTCTGAAGCCACTCTGGGATTATGGAAGTACTTCCTCTTCAAGAGGGAGCAGGCAGTTCAGTAAAATTATAGCAAGTATCTTCCCAGCAATGGAGAGGAGGGCAGTGCCGCAATACTTGCCAAAGTCAGCCCTGTCTCGCTTTTTGAAAATGGTGATGTTAGCATTATGTAAATCAGCAGGGATTTCTTCAAGGCACCAGATTTTGAGGAGCAGCAAATTAAGCTTGTTAGTCAGTGTTTCTCCACCACTTTCAGTACTTTAGATAGTATGCCATCAGGACCCGGTGCTTTATTATTCAGTTGTTTATTATACTCATATTATACCCATATTATGGATGAGGAGCGATAAGGGTAACACAATAAAGGTTGCATTATGTTTTGCACTTAAAATGAGATTTCCAACATGTATTTTTGTATGCCCCAAATTTTCAGTACATAATCTAAGTTTGAATTTTCTGAGAATTTTAATTAATTAATTAATTTCTGAGTTCTAATAAATTAAAATTAACCTTTAAAATGTTTCTAGAGTCTGGTGATTTTTCAGAGAATATCGCCTTGCTCATGATGATTTTATGTGCTCCAGTAATCCATCAGAGAATGTGATTGTCCAACATAGTATGTATACTTCCCCCCTCCCTACCCTACCTCCACCACAGTAGAAGAATAGAACTCTTTTCCATAGTTTATTTCCATATGCCCTACAGTAAAATTTGCTGCCTCTGAAATTGGGGTCATATGGAATGGGTTGCTATAAAAGAGGCATTTGTGTGGCACTGGAGAATAACTAAGGAAGGGATAATTTATCAAAAATTCGGATTTTGTAAAATTGTTTAGGTAGCTCAGGCCTGAAATATTTTAGAAACACCTGAATGTTTTATTCAGTAGCTGTCGCTTGGACAGACACAGGAGCTCCCTGAAATTGTTCATCCAGTTCAGGAATAAAGCTCTAGCCAGCTCACAAATTTCATGAAGTATGGGATCTTCAAAAAACAGATATTATCATAAATGCCAGGGTCCACGTGAAAGTGTCACCTACCCCAGGAACAGATCCCGCTCCTCCTCAGAGGACTACTACTTTGTCAGGGAGCTTTTCTTAATCTGTTAGCATTTCTTGCCCTAACTGAATCCTTATATATAACAGCTAGTTGATGGAGAACATGAAAAAGTTTTATATCTGAAAAGTGTCAAACTGTTTATTTCAGAAAACTGTAGAGAAGTGGTACGATATTGCCTATTGGCACACACTCTGGTAATAGGCCTTAGTTTTGGATGGAGGGCATAATGTGATGGAGGGAAACTGTAGACAAAGATCTTCATCAGAGAAATAGCTAATTTCACTAAGAAAGATCTTAAGTGAAAGTTCTTCATCAGCTATGTATTTCACAAAGATATGGTTTTCATGAAAGTAGCCATCACTGTGGCCTGGTCTACACTACAAGTTGATTTTGAATTTAGCAGCATTAAACCGAATTACCGCTGCATCCATCCACACAATGAAGCCCTTTATTTCGATATACAGGGCTCTTAATATTGATATCTGTACTCCTCCCCGATGAGGGGAGTAGTGCTGAAATCGGTGTTGCCATTTCGGATTAGGGTTAGTATGGCCGCAATTCGAAAGTATTGGCCTCTGGGAGCAATCCCACAGTGCACCATTGTGACCGCTCTGGACAGCAATATGAACTTGGATGCACTGGCCAGGTAGACAGGAAAAGCCCCGCAAACTTCTGAATTTCATTTCCTGTTTGCCCAGCGTGGAGCGCTGATCAGCACAGGTGACCATGCAGTCCCAGAATCAAAAAAGAGCTCCAGCATGGACTGTACGGGAGATACTGAATCTGATCTCTGTATGGGGAGATGAATCTGTTCTATCAGAACTCCGTTCCAATAGAAGAAATGCCTAAACATTTGAAAAAATCTCCAAGACTATGATGGATAGAGGCCACAACAGGGACTCAACACAGTGCTGCGTGAAACTTAAGGAGCTGAGACAAGCGTACCAGAAAGCCAAAGAATGAAATGGACGCTCACGGAGGGAGGGGCGACTGACGACTGTAGCTATCCCACAGTTCTCACACTCTCTGAAAACTATTTGAATTCTTGGCTGAGCTCCCAAAGCCTGAAAGGTCAAAAACATTGTCGCGGGTGGTTCAGGGTATATGTCGTCAGCCCCCCCGCCCCCCTCTTTGAAAGCAAAGGGAAAAAAATCGTTTCTCACCTTTTTTCAATGTCTACTGGATTCTGCTGGCAGACGCGGTGCTGCAGTGCTACACAGCAGCATCCCCTTCCTTCCCTTGCGGACGGCAGACGGTGCAATATGACTGATATCTGTCATCGTCGTCCCATGAGTGCTCCTGGCTGGCCTCGGTGAGGTTGGCTGGGGGCGCCTGGGCAAAAATGGGAATGACTCTTGGTATTTCTCTTCCTTAAGTTTTGTCTCCTGGAGATTCACTCCTGCCTGGAATATCATAGCAGCTGGAGGCTGCCCTCTCCTCCCTCCTTTAATCTCTGCTTGCAGAGGCAATAAAGTCAGTGTTGTTTCTTATTCATGCATTCTTTATTACTTCATCACACAAATGGGGGGATTACTGCCACGGTAGCCCAGGAGGGGTGGGTGAGGAGGGAAGCAACGGGTGGCGTTGTTGCAGGGGCACCCCCTAGAATGCATGCAGCTCATCATTTCTGCGGGATGTCTGGGGTCTGACCCAGAGTGCCTGTTTGCCTCTCTGGTTCTTTAGTAGGCTTGCCTGATATTTTAGGCAGGACTGACTCTCCATTAGACAAAACTTAAAGAAGAGAATGACCTGGGGAGTCATTCCCATTTTTGTCCATGCACCCCCCAGCCAATCTCACCGAGGCCGGTCAGGAGCACCCATGACAGCAGCAGACAGTACAGTATGACTGGTAACCGTCATTGTCAACTTGCAAAAGGCAAGGGGATGCTGCTGTGTAGCGCTGCAGTACCACATCTGTTAGCAACATCCAGTAGACATACGGTGGCAGTGAAAAAAGGCTGAACGGGCTCCATGGTTGCTGTGCTATGGTGTCTGCCCGGGCAATCCAGGGAAAAGGGCGCAAAATGATTGTCTGCCGTTGCTTTCACGGAGGGAGGATTGTCTGATGACATTTACCCAGAATCACCCGCGACAGTTTTTGCCCCATCATGCATTGGGATCTCAACCCAGAATTCCAGTGGGCGGGGGAGACTGCGGGAACTATGGGATAGCTATGAGATAGCTACCCACAGTGCAACGCTCTGGTAATCGATGCCAACCTTGGTACATGGATGCACACTGCCAAATTAATGTGCTTAGTTTGGCCGCGTGCACTCGACTTTATACAATCTGTTTCCAAATACCGGTTTCTGTAAAATTGGAATAATCCCGTAGTGTAGACATACCCTGTGTTGGAGACCCTTTCTTAATCCAGAATAACTAGGATATGAACAAACAAACAAAAAACCAAAAACAAAACATTACATTTTGTGTCAGTTACATTTGGTCTATCTATCTCATGTGGTCCACGTTACCAGAGTATCTGAGCACCTCACAGTCTAATGTATTTATCTTCCCAAGACCCTGTGAAGTAGAGAAGTACTGTCATCCCCATTTTACAAATAGGGAACTGAGGCAGAGAGAGGATAGGCAATTTGCCTGAGGCTACACAGGAAGTCTGGTGAAGCAGAGACTTGAACCCTGGTCTCTCAAGTCCTAAGATAGTTCCCTAACCACCTTAACATCAATAACACAGAAACTGGTCTATGAACATAGCTAAATTTTTAAATTTCTTTAGTTTGTGTTAAGGTACTTATACATATTCTTCCAGCATCCCATTCCACAAATGAGAGATTTTTTGGAACTGAGTATAGCTGATACTAAGAATGGATGTCTCATCATGTGGCTATGGTGGTGAATGCTAGAAGGCTGACAGGCCTAGTGGGTCAGATTTGAGGTGAGGCGTAGTCTGTAGTGTATGGTGATTGTTCTAGTTGTGAGGCTTGTGCCTCTGTGTGGAGGAATAGAGTATGTATTGTTACATTTCATTTCCATGGTTTTGCATTAGGTATGTTATACACAGATTACTTTGTGTGTCACTTAAAGTTGTGTTTCCATCAATTAATTTATAGATCTACCTACATCATGGGCACATTAAAATGTATACAGACAAAAAACATTACCAAATCTGTAAACCAGTTCGGAAAAAGTGTTTTCTAGGCCTTCAGTAACACAAAACTGGAATATTCAGTAGTCCAAAATCCAGTTAGAGCATTTATGTTTTAATAAGTGTTTTTCATTTAGCTATTTCTATCTGTAGCTAGCTGAATAATTAAAAAGTAGGTTTTGGGGTGTTGTTTTTTTTTAAAACACACTGGAGTTTTAGACTGCTTAATAAGTAGCATTATCTTTTTTTTCTTTGCACCTTTGGAGAGTTTTTTCCTTTCAATTGAAGCAACTGTACCCAGGGCCACCCAAGGGGGGGGGGCAAGAGGGGCAATTTGCCCCAGGCCCCGGGTCCCACCGGGGCCCCCACAAGAGTTTTTCAGGGCCTCTGGAGCGGGGTCCTTCACTCGCTCCGGGGGCCCTGGAAAACTCTTGCGGGGCCCGGGCCCCCGGAGCTTCTTCCGCTCCCGGTCTTCGCTGGCAGGGGGTCCTTCCGCTCCGGGGAGGAAGGACCCCCCGTCGGCGAATTACCGCCAAAGTGGGACCTGCCATCGAAATGCTGCCGGGTCTTCGGCGGTAATTCGGTGGTGGGGGGCCCCTTCCGTTCCGGGACCCGTCGCTGAAGTGCCCCGAAGACCCGCGGCGGGGGCCCCCCACCGCTGAATTACCGCCGAAGACCCGGCTGCACTTCGGCGGTGGGTCCCGCTTCGGCGGCAGGGGGCCCCTGCCGCAGGTCTTCGGGGCACTTCGGCAGTGGGTCCTGGAATGGAAGGGGCCCCCCGCCGTCGAATTACCGCCAAAGCGGGGGCCCCCCTGCCGCCGAAGACCCCAGACCCCCGAAATGCTCTGGGAGGCCCTGACTGTACCTATAGAAATAGCTAAAATAATGTACCATTAGTCATCATTTTTTCTTATATTCCATCAGTCAGATGAAGTGGCTATCAGAAAAGATCAGTGTTTTGAGACAACAGTATCTCATACCATGATTTTTCTGAACGGGAGAAGCAAATGAAAAAGAGCAAATGGCTAAAGTTAGAGGCACTTCTGGTAGTAGCAGTCAGGGAGGAGGAGTTCTCCAGAGTATGCTGCTGACATCTTATTTCTGCAGTGCCCCAACAGAAGAGGGGAGGGAGCGGGTTGCTGCATGTTTCAGGTGAGGACAAATCTTTTTTCAACAGGGTGGGTCAAATTTCTGCTTTCAAGTATGATCACTGAGCCCAGATTGAATTTTTCTCAGTACAGTTAGTGTAAAAACCATTATCATGGCTAAGCATAAAATACACCCAGAAAGCAGTTGCTCTTTGACAAGTTGCAGACTTACTTCAGGGCAAAAAAGTTATATTAGACTAGAATAAAAAATCTAAATTTAATTTATTATAAGAAAAGCCAAAGCTACTGATGGACAATATGGACACTGATATTCTCAATTTCCCATATGGGTGGATACCCCCATTTAAATATTCAGAATCCAATTTTCAAATGCTGATATTACAAGTCTCCCCCTGTACCAATTAGCTGCACTAATCTAAAATAGCACCTCTCACATTTCCATATAATATAAGCTAAATATATCACATTCTTTTAATGGTTATTTCTATACTGGGCAAGGCTTTCTATTTTAATTTTCCCTAACAGAGGAATACATTACACAAAAATATAGGTCATATATTAATATCTTGGTAGAAAACTACATTGTATTGCAAGTGTGGCATTAAAAAAAAATCAAAATAAAATATTAAAAAGGGGAGATGTAACAAAGATGTAGAAGTGCCAAAACAATTTAACTGCTGTTCCATTTAACACAATGTGTCAGTATAAAAGTCTAAAAACACTAAATTTTATGCATCAAAAACAGACAAGCAGACAATCTGATCTGCCAGGCAAACACTACAGAAAATTTGTTTTAATGAATCACTGTCTCTATTCAAACATAAATCAAGCATGCTGATACAGTAAGAAAAGACACTTCTTACACATGAAAAGAGTGACTTAGTGCAGGAGATATATCTCAAGGCAATGAAAGTGGAGCAAGACATAGCGTCTCTCCGAAATAGCTAGTTCCATGTACTATTCTTTGCATTTCCATTTCTTTTTGCTGATTTAATAAGTCCAAAATGTTTAATAAGACACTTCTTATACATTGTTTAATAAGTTACAGTGATTAATCACAGATCTCTCTTTACCCACCTTTAAAAAACCATCTAGTCTCACATCTCAGCCTGTCTCAAACATCTCCTAGCTGGCAAGCCACCAGCTGAACATGGCCAAAACTGAACTCTGTCTTTCCACCAAAACCTTCCACTACCAGCAGCCTCCCTGTCACTCAAGCCCATGACCTAGGGGCAGAGGTGAAAGTAAGCCGGTACAGGCTGGTACGCCATGCTGGACTGCATCGGTTTCCTCAGTCTGGCGATTTAAAGGGCCTGGGGCTCCCTGCAGCGGCCGGAGCCCAGAGCCCTTTAAATTGCCACCCAAGCCCCGCTGCCGGAGCCCCAGTGTAGCAGCGGCAGGGCTCCATCAGCGATTTAAAGGGCCCAGAGCTCCACTGCAGTAGCAGTGGCCCGGGCCTTTTAAATCATTCCTGAGCCCCGGCAGGGCCGGCTCTAACTTTTTTGCCGCCCCAAGCATAACAACCCCCCTCCCCGAGTGCCGCTCCACCGAAACAAAAAAAACCCCAAGCACGGCCCTGCCCTACCAAACCAAAAAAACGAAACAAAAAACCCCGAGTGCCGCCCCACCAAAACAAACAAACAAAACCTGAATGCCGCCCTGCCAAAAACAAAAACAAAAACCCCCGAGCGCGGCTCTGCCGAACAAAGAAAAAAAAATACCCGAGCACTGCCCTGCCCCACCAAAAAATTTTTTCTCTCATTTCTTTAAAGGGGAGTGTTTTGATTACACCTCTGTTTAATGTTCTTGTGTAACAAACTAGAAGAGTTTCCACTTAATTTAGAAGATTTATACTGCACTGAAAGCAGTATCCATTCATTTGTGATTTTTCTCAAGAACATGTAATCAGATAGATCTTTAAAAGACTTGTCATATTGTATCTAAATTTTCAGTAAGACTCCATTTTAGAGTAATGTGGGCCAGATCCTCAGCTAGTATAAATCAGTGTAGCTCCCCTAACTTAATACAAATCTTCTATTGCAACCATGTGTGAAAAATCTACAGAAAAAATCAAAGAGCACTAAAAACAATAGTGAAAACATTTTGGAGGAGCAAGTTCAACCATCAGGTTTTCCCAAGAAGACCCTTTATATAATGAAGTGTCTCAAAAGAAAGTGCACATTTGTGTCAATTTTATATAATATTATATTAATTCTGCAATTTATATATAGTGGTTACCTTCCCTGAAAATCAAGCACTGTTTAATCACAATCTTTAGATCCTATTGAATAAATCCTGTTTTGGAGAATGCTGTTTCTATGTTTTCCTTAAACAGGACAGCAAGAATTGTCATAATAGCTATCACTTAAAAAGGACCCTATGTTAGAAACAATCTAAATGTGCACCATAAAAATCTTGGAATTTTCCTTAAAGTGTACACTAAAAACTTTCCCCCCTCAATTCATTAGCTTTCATTCAACTTTGATTGCTGCTATAAAATGCTATTTCATTTTTATGGTATCAAGATCAGTTTTTTAGCTTACCATAAAGGAAGTGAACATAAATCATTTGTATTATTCTACCATGATCCTTGCTCAGAAGGGAATGCTGAAGCAATTTTATCCATTCATGCATTACCTACTGCATACGATTAAAGAAAAACAAACCTCAGAATTAAGAGCTTTACTTATAATAATAATATGTAATTGTCCTATTTGGTATGTGCATTAAGTATACTGAATAAGAAAACATAGCAATGAGGACAAGAACAGTTCACATAAGGTAAATTTAAAGGCTAAAATACCAATACCTCACCCCACCTTGTGTCTCTAGTATCATGGGACCAACATGGCTAGAACAACACTGCATATAAGAAATCTGTGGCAGAAATTATTTCCCGATTGAAAATGTGCTGAATTTTGTCTCTCTATGCTTTCCCTGTGTGATTAAAAAAAAAAAAAGATTGTCTGCTAGCACAATTGTTTGCCCAATCACAATTGAGCTGGGTACAGGTTCTAAAAATGAATGAATGGTCTGATAAAAACTGGTAATTTTGCTCCAAAATCTCTTATTCTAAATCTGATCAAAATGGTGGCCATAACAGGTCTAAAAAGCATTCCATCATAGAGAACAAACAGGGGCACAACTACCACCACAGTGAAGGAACTACTGAAGTGATGTATGAGCTGCTGTGATGACACATAGGGGATAACCCCCCTGCTCAGGCAACTGAGGATTTCCCTAATGGGGAAGATATCTCTAGGTGGCATAGAGCCAGAGCAGCTCTACAACAAACCTTGGCACAGAAGAGGGGAGGTATGGCCTGAGTGTGGCTGCACTTCAGCAATACTCAGCTGGCTCAGTGACTCCCTGGAAACTGTGACCAGAAGACATAGCCAGCATCCCAAAAGACCTGGAGATTGAGGAAATCCATAGAAAGATGCGTAGCCACTTTGGCTCCATTTTCTGTAAAGCTCTATTTCTGCAAAAAAGTCATATCAACACATTACTAGACAAGATTTAGCAATCAGAGACTGAAGATACTCTTCTAGAGGTTGTCTCTCTCTAACCCATCAATTTTGGATGTCAATTTCTGAACAATAAATATCTTTATATCCCATCCTGGGGGAAAAAAATCACAGAAAAAAAGGTACGCATCCTTCTCTCATCAGGACACACTTATAAGCATGAAGAAAAGTCCTTGCACTTTCATGGGAAGGTGCCATTTTGTACTGAGGAGAATGCTATTTTTAGTCACTCCTGACCAGCATCACAGATGAAGTCTCTCATGACAACACTCCTTAACACTAAACTTTACAGAGCCATAGAGTTTAAGACAAGAATGGATCACCGGATCATCTATTTTTACCTTCTATATATTACAGGCCACCACCATCCCATCCAGTGTCCCATCTCCACCTGCACACTAAACCCAATCACCAAAATATTATACCCCACAGGAGACTAGACTATTACGTGTAGGGGCCTACCAAATTCACGGTCCATTTTGGTCAATTTCATGGTTATAGGATTTTAAAAATAATAAATTTCATTATTTCAGCTATTTAAATCTGAATTTTCACAGTATTGTAATTGTAGGGGTCCTGACCCAAAAAGGAGCTCTGTGGGGGAGAGGTCTCAAGGTTATTGTAGAGGGGGTTGCAGTACTGCTAACCCTTACTTCTGCGCTGCTGCTGGAGGTGGCACTGCCTTCAGAGCTGGGCAGCTGGAGAGTGGCGTCTGCTGGCTGGGAGCCCAGCTCTGAAGGCAGAGCCACCACCACCAGCAGCACTAAAGGAAGGATGGCATGGTATGGTATTGCTACCCTTACTTCTGCACTGCTGCCTGCAGAGCTGGGCCCTCAGTCAGCAGCCACCACTGTCTGGCCACCCAGCTCTGAAGGCAGTGCAGAGGTAAGGGTGGTAATACCTCAACCCCCCTAAAATGGCCTTGCAACCCCTCTCCCCACTTCCGCAACTCCCTTTTGGTCAGGACCCCCAGTTTGAGAAACACTGGCCTCCCCTGTGAAATCTGTATAGTATAGGTTAAAAGCACACAAAATACCAGATATCACAGGGGAGACCAAACTTCCAGTCTGTGATGCGTTTTTCATGGCCGTGAATTTTGTAGGGCCCTAATTACGTGCCACAAGCAGAGCTAGGAGGGACCAAGATGCAACAATGTCGATGACCCTGTAAGGGCAGAAAACTGATTAAATTAGACATATCCAGATAATCCTGGCAAGTAACCTGCACCCACATGCTGCAGAGGAAGGCAAAAAAAAAAAAAAACCCAAAACCCACCACCCAACGTCACCGCCAATCTGACCTGGAGGACATTCCCTCTTGATCCCACACTTAGATCCTTGGTATGTGAGCAAGGACCAGACAGCCAAGCACCTGAAAGGGAGAGAATGTTTGGTGCCACCTCAAATCACTGACCTATCCCATCCAGTGTCCCATCTCGAGCCATGATGCTTCAGAGGAACAAAATGAAAAAAACCAGATTACATAGGGACGGGGTAAAGGAATCCCTTCCTGCAAGTGACCAACTACAGTCCTGAAGCAAGAGATTTAGGACAAACAAAGGGACATGTAGGGCTGCCAAGTCCCCTCCGCCCCCCAATCACAAGTAACCCAGTCATACAGTCCCTCTCAAATTTGTTCAGCTCTCTCTCAAAACTAAAATACGTTATTTGCCCCCATAACACCTACATTTCCTTCTGCATTCTGGTACACGTGACCAGAGATTTCAGGACATTTTTCCTCCCTATGTGGTCACTTCTGCCTTTGCCCAATTTTCTGATGTGCCCAATTTCTGCTACTCTTCCCACCCAAATTTGTATTCATTTTCATGGAAGTCTGACAGCTGTTAAGATTTTTTTTATTGTCATTCATAATCTGATGTCCATTTTCTCTGTAACTGAGAACCAATCACTAGAGTCATGCTATCAAGAGCAGGATTCAGAAAAGAATTCTGAAGTTATATTTTGAAATTACATCATTTTACACAGAAAACGTATAATGAGGCAATGATGTAGAAGTGCCACTCTCTAAGGAAAGTACATTTTCATTATTAGGAAGAGCCAGTCTGAATGTAAACTCATGAAGCTATACAGCTTTACAGTTTGCATCACAAAAACAAGAGATGAGCTTTTCAAAATGTGTTCGGGATAATTAGACAGATTCCAAATTTTTCCCACTGCAGTTCTCTCCCAGGTGTATACCCTCATGTTTTTCTGTCTCCTATCTGCTCCCATCACTCCATGAATATTACATCAGAAAAATAAGTAGTAATATAATAATTTAAACACTCCTGTCAATAAGTACTAAGTTTTTTCTTACATTTTCCTTTTCTTTCCCTTCATTGTCACCTTCCTCTCTCACTTTCATCTTATTTTCACTCTCCTCACCTCCCACCTAAATATTGTTTTCTCTCTCACACTTTTGTCCTCTCATACCCACATTCATTCCCCTGTGACCCAGGCTACCTCACTTTCTTTTCTGCTGTCTCTTGGAATTCATTCTCCCATCAGCTTCCCCTTCCATAGTCATCTCCATCTTTTTCTCATTCCTTCCAAATTTCCGATGTCCTTCATCTTTTCTTTGTCCTTCCACCTCCAAACTTCCTTGCAGAATATATTCTATCACTCAAATGACATTCTTGCACAAGTGACAGTTCTCATACTACTTGTGGTAATGCTCATTGTGCTCTAACCAGAGACGTGTGTAATACAAAGAAAACTATGGTTGCCTGCTGCTTTTCTCCTGCTGCTGCAGCTCTTGGCAAGCCAATAAATAAATATCAAGACCACCAGAATTAATGTTTTCAAAGAAACAATACCACACATTTTAGGATTTAAGAGATCTGAAATGCTGTGTGGGTAAGTGTAAAAATAACCATGTTAAACATGTTTCTGAAGACTATACCTAAAAGAAGATAGTAGATGACACAAACATAAGCAAGTGAAAAAAATATTTCATTTACCAACATCCAAGCAAAGTACAGTAAATACATTTATAATTTTTCACATAAAGATTGCATGAAAGACCACTTTTAGTGCATATATTTTTAAGAGTGATTAATGAGGTCCTCCCTCATTCCAGTTTTCCTAGTCTTTTGTTAAAATGTATTAAGTGCAGAAAGTCACACCATACAAGCTTTACTATAGCTTTAAGCAATAAACCAGTTTGGTGCCTATATGGTTCTTATATCAAAGAAACATTGATTTCCACAAGACTTTTCTATTCCAAAATCTCTCAAATTCTGAGGACACTTCCTGACATTAGAGTCTTTTAATATGCTTCATTCTCCATTTAGTCAACAGTTATCGGTACAGGTTTTATCTGTACAGAACATGAAGCGGTGCTCATGGAAACTCCCACAAACTTCATTATAAGTAGACTGTTTTCACTTACACACCTCATGCTGCCTCAGGTGAAGGCATCATGATCTTATACTTCCATCCATACTCAGCATTTTTGTCACCTAATCCAACTCAAGTCAGATCAAATAGATTTTCCAGTACTTGATGGGTTATTTTGTGACTATAAGTGGTTCCACTCAGCACTGAAGCCCTCCTTGGTGTCAGGGTAAGGCATTGCAGGGGTTTGACCCTGTGATGGCCTGTTTCTGTCCATGACAGCCCTCTGGCTAAGTCACATCCAGTCCAAACAGATAACAGAAGTCTGGGATAACAGAAGCCAAACAGAAGTTCACACAAACCCAAGTGTTTTCCACCTTGCTCAAGCTCCTCTTCGGATCATCCTCCAGGCTCAGTTTCCAGCCACTTCCAAGCTACCTATAAAAGTCTCTCTGATTCTGGGATAGAGCCCTGACTCCCCAGTTCCTTTTCTGGAGTCTCCCTCACAGTCTCAGACCCTACTTCAGGACCTTCCACAGAAAACCAGCTTACGCCCTGTGGTGCCTACTCCAAACCAAGTTTTCTCAGCCCTTTCATGAGGCTCAAGTGTTTCTTATTATCACATAACCTTAATGAGTCCAGCCACCTCTGGCTAAGATGCCATTAATTATGGCACAAGTGGAGCTACTTGAACAGGCTTGGCACATGCAAGGCTTCCTGGCCCATATCCAAAAGAGGCCACCAACAAGATTGTCTGATCTCTCACATGTAATTAAACATCATAATGAATATGCACAATGGCTTGAATTAAGGCACCCTTAAAACAGGCATTTCCTAACTTATGAGTGCCTGAATTTTCAAACTTAACATTCTTTTAACATTGCTTTTTAAATGGTATTTGGTTCCACTTGCATCATCAGCAAGGTTGGGATCTTTAGGTCATATGCATAGTGCTCTGCTACTTGAGCTAACAAAGTAACTGGTAACAGCAGAAGGCTGTTATCCATATGGATCTGCCACTACAACAGGATGGAGACATGCACTTTGCCACCAGGTTTCACATATATTACAAGACCCAAAGGATTGTTAAGACTCAGAAATGATGGGTTAAATTCCAGGCTCTGTTGGGGAGCTTGCTGTAGTGGTTATATAGCCTTTTTCCTGCCACCTGCAACCTTTCCCTTTCTTAACCCCCGCTCTTAGCTCTGTCCCCATTCATCTTCCTTCTCAACTCCTACCCATCTCGCCTTCTCCTATCCTCTCACCTCCCTGGCTGCTGGCCCTGTTCTTGCCTTTGTACCCAGCTCCTGCCCTCCTCCCTCTATACCTATCCTCCTCCCTGTGACTTGGGACTTCCCCCACCCCATACTCCTATGCTCCCCCATCCTTGGCTCCTGCTGTTGTCTCCCCTTCTTGCTACTTCTCCCCTCACTCTTTGTATTTTTGAAGCAGGCCCATAATCCTCTAATGGTTGTAAACATTCAGAGGACAAACCCTAAAATTAATATATAGGAGTGACTACTTACATGTTACTACATGTTCATTCACAATATTTTGGACATACATTTCTGTTTCAAATATTACTGAATATGCTAAAATACTGTGGCGGAAAGCCAAACAAGTGTCATATACAAGATGTAAGTGATTAAGTTACCGAAGAAGGCGAAAGGATTAAAACCAGGGGGAGAAATGTTTGCCATCTCCAGACCCAGTCAAAGCAACATAATTAAGTACATTTATACTCCAACCTTCAAAGAGATGCTGTGGAAACAAAGTTATGATAATGCAAGAAACATCTGAGGTTCAGACCTAGAGCATAATAGCCAATTAGATGTTTGCATGTTAATAGTCTGGAAGGCGGAGGAGGAAATAGCCTTTCTTCCACCACCTAGAGAGAGAAAACAAATCTCCGCAGTTAAGAGGATATGGATGCCTGGAGACTGGGGCTTTGGAAAGAGTCAACCATATCAGAGAAATGGGAAAGCATAGTTCAGAAACACATTACAGAATAATGGTGCCTCTGAGAAAGAACTTCCTACAGCAAAGCTGCCAGGTAATATTCTGTTTCTGGAATAATTAATATGCAATACCAGTATTTCCAATGTATGAACATAATCTGCCAGGATATTTTGTAGTGTGGCAAAATGTTCCTTATCTTTGTTTCCTGTTGCATGCACGCTAGTCCTTGAATTGCTCTGTGTTAAAGACTATTTTAATGGAATATATGTGACTGACATTTATATATTTTTTTCAGACTTCTCCAAGTTTTTCCAGGGATTCACACTTGCTGACACTCATGCAAGAGATAACATGGTGCATAATTTGCATCCACAATCTTTTTTCTGGTCTGAACATCCTGAATCCAAAAAGGAGTTTTGAACTGTGTGTTCAACTTTAGGGTGTTTCAGAATATCTGTGTGTTCAGACTGGACACTGTGAGCACAAAAGGTAACAGGACAAAGTTATATGTAACAGTTATCTTCTGGCGATACTTGAATTGTACATCACTTGATTTGGGTAAAAACAAAAAGTCACATACGCCCTCAATACTCAGTTATGAGAGGAAGATTCAATGTCAAGTGAGATCAATGACTTTGAGACTACTTATCTGGCAGAGACTGGCATCATGCTTGAATTGCTAGCAGCAGAATGTACTGGTGTTGGGCCCTTTCCTGCAATAGTTGAAGTTCAAACTTCAGGTTTCGTAGCTGTCTCTCTGGACTGTGTGCACATTTTTAAAAGGTGTGTGGGTTAAAAAAAAAACTATATTCATCAAATTATTTTAGAAAAGTGGTAGAGAGCCACCTTGTTAGTATCAACCAAAAATATTCCACTCCTATGGTTGGCATGGACAAGACTGACAAATTTCTCTCTCAAGTCCATATGAATTTCTCCCTTACCCTACAGATCAAACAGAATAGAGTAATCACCACTAAAATCTGGGATAGCTGTATGGTTATGAACTGGAGGAGGGGGAAAAGTGGAGGGAGAGAGACAGAGAGAGAGGCAGATATACAACACAGATAAATATCTGTAGAAAGAAACATGAGTTAATATATAGATTTTATTGCTACAACTTTGGAAGATTTAATGACTAACAAGCAGTGAAGCAACACATTATCACTGTTTGATTTGATCGGCATAAGGTTCTTTTCTCACATGTCTTATTTGTTTGATATTAAAGTCTCTCCATATGCGACTTGTAACCACAAACCTCCCATACATTTCTGGAAATGACTAAAAACCCTCTCGTAACATCAAGTTATGGAAATCACGCAAGACTGAAAGGTACATACTTGTTCTTGATATGTCCTCCTAGCATTGCTGGTCTAGATGCAGAGAACAAAGCAAGCTTTGTGAGGCCAGTACTTTCCTGTCCCCTGCACCATGCAGATGAGGGAGGGGGTGATGTTATCTGATTAAAATATTACTATATAGATCATTGTTTCAACCACTTATATATATTTGCAACAAATCTTGTACAAAATTTGGCATGTGGGATGTTTATGGAAAGGTTATGACTTGCTGAAAATTATGATGTTATTTGTATGCATGTATCATTTTGTATTTGAAGTTATGAGCATTGGCTCTATACCTGGATTTCAAATGTTTGCTTCTGGGGTAACACCCACAGAGTTTATAGCCTGCACAACATGAAGGGACTATTCAAATTAAGTGGCTCATCAAGGAGCACTTAACTCACAATGGACCATGGTAGATGCCTATCTCCAGATAATGGACTTTCCTGCCATGACTAAGCGAAATTATACAGGGACATGTGACTTGCCCATGTGACTCAAACACCCATCTTTTACCTGTAATTTTCCACTAGCTGTGCTGAGGGCTTTGTTTAAAACAATGGGTTTCCCTGCACCTGGCAGAAGCTATGAAAGGCCCTGGAAAAACCCTCTATTTTGCCTCTTTTCTGCTACAACCTCTTTCCTGCTCAAACCTCTGGACTATGGACTTACACTAATGGGAGCATTCTAACTAAGGGACTGAGGTCCTTCCAGTGATTTGGAAACAATCAGAGACTTATCAAGCCAGGAGTTTATTCCATCACTGCTACAAGCCTGAGCCAAGAACTTATCAATTACATACAGTAATTGCATTCTTTAACCAATTGTAACTCTCGCCTTTTTTTCCCTTTCTTTTTATGAATAAACCTTTAGATTTTAGATACTAAAGGATTGGCAGTTTACTTTTGATGCTAGTCTGGTATATTTTATGGAAGAATAACCACCAGTTTTGGGTTGTGTTTGCCTTATTTCTCAGCAGTTTGTCCTGAATTTAGTATTCTCACTTGTGACCCATATAGATGTGGTTATGGGGGGGGGGGAGGGGAGGAGAGGGCAGAGCCTTGACTCCACCTCCACTAAATTTCCAGTGAGCACAGCTGAAGTGGCCCAGAAGGAGGTGAAATTGCTACTGATTTTGGATAGTGGCAGATTATTTCCCCTTTGTTCCAGGGAAGAACTAGGAAAGGAATTGTGGCTGTCAGAATTTCCTCTTTGAACTGTTACAGGGACAGCACAGCTATATAGCACCAGGGCTCACTCCAGATTAAACACACAATCTTGTCCTTAGATTCAGACTAAAGTTTCCAGGAACACTGACCAAGTGAAAGGCTATGATTGGCCTTTAAATGGAGAGAAATTAAATTATACAGTGGCATATACATGCAAGAGAAATAAGGACACTTAGAACAGCTTCTAATGAAAAAACCCCCATGTATCTAGAGTTGCTAAATATCCCATTTTGGACATGCTTCATCTATCATGCTATTATTTGTACCAAGATAAGGAAAGTAATCCCCTCCCCAGTTTCAATTTATTAATCCTAATTCTCATTTTTTCATATGAACATATGAAGTCAACAAACACTGGCTTTAGCCTTTCAAGATCTGATGTCTGAAACAACAAGAACAAAAGCAAAAACTCCCTATCTCAACAGGTAATGTCTGTATACTACACAATATTTAAAATAAGGGGATCATTTTCTTCCCAGGAGAAAAGCAGAATTTCCTCTACTCTTCATGCCTTCTATTCTATGGCATAGATCCTTAACTTGTGTAAATAGGCATCACTGGAGCCAATTAAGCTGTTTTACACCACTATGCTGATTTACACCATCTGAAAATCTACCCCATTTTTAATTATCAGGTGAGATAAGCTTTGCAGTACCACCCTATTTTGATAGGGGAATCATGGCTGGAATGGGAAATTAAATGTTCAATTTTTTAAAATATAAAACATAAGTACAAACGTTGTGCTTACAAATTTGTTTAGCACATTTGTAGCAACGGTGGTTCTCTTATCTAAAGCTACCATATATGGATTTCCCGTAGCTGTTTGGATTATCTTATTCTGGGGCGATGTTTATATATCAGTCCCATATGTATACTAAGTTAATGTCACTAACTCTTGGGAAACCAGCGAGGGTGAGAGAAGATTGTTTCATGTTTGCTCAGGAAAGAATGAGAATACTAATGAACTGAAAACTGAATGTATGAAGCAGACAGGCACAGCAGCCACAAAAGGTCTTAGGCACTAGAAAACCATTGCCAGATTAACTGCAGCAACACTGTAAGCCTCCTCACTTGTCATTTTCTCAAAAATAAATGCAATCAAAGAAAGATTAATAATTTTTAATGTAACACCAGGGACATCTTGCTTTATAGTGCTACTCTTTGACCTATTGACCGTACAGCTACACACATTTGGGAAGGCATCTTGCCTCCATTTGAAATAGCTCCATCTAATGCTCATTCGTCATGTCTTTAAAAGTGGCTTAAACATTATCCTCCTTGCTACTCTTACTTCTCTCATTTTAATAATATATACACAGTATATAGAACATTTATTATATACTGTGCATGATATATATAATTACCTCAAATATCATCCTGTGTCTTCCTCAATCTGTATGCCTGCTGCTATCTATCTATCCTGTCATTTGCATATATCTATTACCTATAGTACATTCAATATCCTGGTACCAGGGGAGTTTTCCATTAAATGCATGCAATACTGATAGATAATTTTTTATGGCTTCCTCCATCTCAAGTCACTCATAATGGCTCACTGCTTCTTTCCATCACCTTAGCATGAATATCTGAAGCAATATGTCAATACCTGATCTTCAAATCAGATTTTAAGGACCAAAGAATCTAATTAAGTCAACTAGTGAAAAAGTTTAAATCAACAGAGAGCTATAAACTCTATTTATAGGTACATATATTACAAAAAAGGTAATGCAGAAAAACATTTTGGGATGCATACCAGTCCAAAGTATCATCTTGGTTCTATTACATTAAACTTATAGTTCTTTTTAAAACATTTGTTAAGAATGCTAAAAAGGAACACAACAGTCCTTTTAGAAAGTTTTTTTTTTTTAAGGATGAAAGCCACAACATTCATTTTTGCCCTTTTTTTTAAAATCCACACAGTCCATGCTTTCACACACAACCCTATAGGCTCACCCCATTCCAAACGCAAAACCCCTTTCAATGTTTACTTTCAATTTGTACATTATAAAGTATTAATTTGAATTTGCACGTATGTGTGCGAACCCAAACTCCTGCTTCATTCATCTATCATGATTTGAGTGCCGGAAAGTGGGTTTGAATATGAAAATCCTCAAATTATTGCATTTTTTCCAAAACTTTCACTGAAATGCTTTAGAAAATACTTTATATGCCTCCTTGCCAATGAGCCCTTGAACTCAGGGGCCCTTCCACAGGCACCAATAACTAGAAGTGCCATTTTTCATTTCCTTTTAGCTTGACTATTATTCTGTTATATTGACTTAGCTACTCTTACTAAAGAGTTTGTGACTTGTTAGTTATATTACTGCTGTGCAAAGAGCTACCCTTGCAAGCCACTAAGAAGCTTCATTTAGTACAGAATACAGAAGCTTGCTTGCTTTGGACTAGATTGTGAGTTGGTGAGCACTTACATGAGCAGTCCCATTGAAGTGTACAGATCTTCAACTACATTAGAAGAAGCTTGTAATGTTAGCCCTTTGTGAGTTTGGCCATAGGGAACAAATTACAGTAGTAGTGTTTCCATGTTTAGTTTATATTGATCTTTAAAAGCACAGGCTATGTTATCAGGTTCCTAACTACCTGAGAAATAAACCCTTTCTCCATTAATTGCTGTGAAAGTGGAGAATAGCTGACGAGCGCCTGCATTCCCCAAGTTTGAATGTGTGGGATCTTGTGGCAAGGTATTTTCTACACATTTTTGGTGGAAGGTTCTCACTTTCCCCTTTGATCAAAATAAAACTGGAGTCTGCTGAGCTTCATGGCATAGTCTAAAGCCCATTTGTATATGCAGGCCTTTGCCAGACTGGTATAGTATGTAGAACCTTGGGCACAGAAGGAAAGAACTTTGGGTTGCATGTAATATGTGCTTAAGAAGGAAGTGGGTTTGTTTATTGAAAATGAATAATAGGGGGCAGGGCAGGAGGAAAAGGAAGTAGCAACATCTATACATTTGGGGCTGTTCAGAATTTTTTGGTGAATTCAACAACAGCCCTCCTTCCTGTCCCCCGTAACACTATAAAATACAAACCACCAATTATTCTGTCCAAATTATGTAATGTATATTTGCAGTGTATTTTGGTGAACTTCAAGGGAAGTCAAAGGTCACTTACTAGACCACAGATGCAAAAGTTTACTCTGCGTTGCCAGTTTTATTTCCATAGCAAAATACAGTACAAGAATTAGAGGTAATCTGAATACCCACAGGATAAAACTAAAAACAAAGACATTTAGAAAAGCATACTATTTTTATTATATAATCCCAAGACTTTCAACAAGTGTATTACGGAGCTGAGGTGTAATGTAAGTGTTCACACTTTAACATGGCTGCGGTTCATGAAATCTGCTTCATGAAAATATACCGTAGCTAAAAATCAAATTTACTTAATGCTCACCGACCATTTGCATGTTCTGCTAATTTATTAGTTGTAATTTTAACTCTAATGAAGTACGTTTTTATTTTCAGCGGAGGGAAAAATAAAATCAGTTGTTAACTACTGTTAAATGACCAGCTTTCAACCACAGCTGGCTTCTAATTACATACAAATAGCAGCTGCTACAATGTGCTCTACCATTTTAGACAGAATGTACTCTTTCCCTTTACAAGTACTTCTGTAAGATTCATCATTTATGTTTTATACATATCATAAAGCTCCTCAAAATAATCCTTACTAAATTTAGCAGCTGGGTTGGGAATGTATTAACCTGAGGAGTATTTTAGGAAATCCTCCAAAGGCAAAATAGACTCTCACTGATGAAAATGGAGCTCTCTTCAGAGTAGTATAGGACAATCTTAGAGGTGCTGAGCATTCACTCCAGCTGAAGTCAGTTGGAGGTACAGCTACTCTGATAACAGGGGCTTGAAACTTCAGATAATCAAGAAAAATGGTTGTAAAAATAGATTTGCGACAAAATAGACATTTTAAAATAAAATATAATTATATGAGCTAACCATAGTTCTAGCTTGATTTGGGAGATGGAATAGACTATTGATATTATAACCGAGACTTTTCATCTTTATAATGAAATTTATAATTTAAACAAAAGCACAGCACTTTTAACACCACATTTCTGAGTTTAGTTTTCCCAAACGAAATATTTCACTTTCTATTAGGGTGACCAGATGTCCCAATTTTATAGGGACAGTTCCGATTTTGGGGGCTTTTTCTTATATAGGCTTCTATTACCCCCCACCTCCTGTCCCGATTTTTTACAGTTGCTATCTGGCCACCCTACTTTCTATGGATGACCTTTCAGACACTGTATGCCTTAAAATAGATCACTCAAAATAAACACAGTAATATCAACTATCTCAATGACAAGTTCACTGCTGGTAACTATTGGGCTTTTCTATATAGGTTCTTATATCACTCTGATCACCATAGTATCTGAGCTCCTTCCAGTAGTGCATTAAGCAACATGACTACATATCTGTCCCATGTTATTGTTTACTGTCTTTTCTGCTCCCCAGGAGGAGAAATATGTGCTGTGGAGAGCATGTTTTGGGATTTTTTTTTAAATATACCTGTTGCTGTGTGTCTATGTCAGAGAAGGAGAGGTCAAAGAAACGTACCCTGCACTTGTAGCAGAAGTTTAGTGAGGTCTGTGATGGTCTTCAGTTATTCGGGACGTTCATTCCACAGTCTTGGACCACCCCACCAAGAAAGTTCAGTCTCCAACACAGACAAGCTTTACTCTTACCATGGAGAGTAATTCCACTCCTCTGGCATTTATCGACCATGGGTTTCACCTTAGAACTTTCAGACACACTTTTTTAGCTATCCTAGCACAATACACTTTGAAAATAAAAAAAAAATGATACACTGAATTTTATTGCAAATTCTATGGGAAGCCAGTGTAGAGAGCAGAGGATAGATTTTATGTGCTTGCAGTAGCCTGTACTGCTGAAGAGATGTGCTGCAGTGTTCTCAATTAGTTGGAATTTCTAAGTGCTGAAGGTTCCATGCCCAGGGGCTTTGCTATAATCCAGCCAAGAGGTGACAAAGGCATGAGTAACTAAGACCAAGTCTTCATCAGCCAGGATGGGTCTGTCTTCTACCCAGCTAGATGGTAGAAAGTGATAATCATGGATAGTGCTATGTGAGAGGTCAGATTCAGCAGGAATCCAAGAGTACTCCTAGAATACAGACTGAATTGACCAATTCTGGGTGCATACTTTCAACCAAAAGGAGACTCTCACCATGACTGAAATCTCTTTATAATATATCCTCTGCCCACCTACATATATCAGCTCTGTCTTGTATGGGTTCAGCTTCAGCCAGCTATTATTCATCTATAAGCTGATCTCACCCAAGTACTGGGCCATCTTAGTGGTAGTGTGTGGTTACCTGTGGTGAAGGATAGGTAAAGCTAGAACATCTAAATATTGCTGGCACTTGACTCCATATTATCTGACCAGTTTATCTTGTGGTTGCACATAAATGTTGAAAAGGACTGGAGACAGAATTGATCCGTGTAGAAATCCACAAGTGAGGGGTCTAGTGGTGGAGTTGAAGTTTCATTGGGTGTTTCCTTCCAGGAAGTACTCATACCATTTTAGTGCATTATCCTGGACCCCTGCCACCTCTCCCAGGTGAGAGGGCAGAATCTCTTGGTCAGTAGTATTGACTGCTGCAGAGAGGTTCAAGAGGATGAGAATGCAAGTTCCCTTCTAGCCATTGATAAATCATCCATCAGTGCCACTAAGGCAGTTGCAGTTCCATATCCTGGCCTGAATCAAGTCTGTGCCACATCTAGAATGTTAGCTTCAGTTGCCTGGTAATGTACCAGCTTCAGCTACCAGGCAAATTGAAATGGGCACATGCCAATCAGCTCAAAATATATGTTTCTCCCTAGATTTCTGGTCATGGCATCGTGGGCCTCGGTTGTGGACCAGCCACCTGCCTGGACCATCCGGGTTTCTAGCTATCCATGGGATTATCTGGATAATTTTACTTTTGAGAAAGGAGAATACCTCCAAAGACTCTCCCTGGCTCAAGCTGCTGATGGGGCTTATAGTTGGCCTTTGGCTAGCTTCTCTATGAGCTCTCTCAAGAAAAGACAGTTACTTAATTTATAGTAAATGGAGGGTTTTCGGGATGTGTGGACCCTATCTGTATTCCACTCTGGGAAGGCATGCAGTCCGTGTCTGCAGTTGGAGAATTCTTGGAAGCAGTGTCTGTTGATCTGTAGCCCTCTGTCTCCTTGTGCCTCCAACCAAGGAGATAAAGGGCAAAGCAGAGCAACCACCTCTGCAGCTCCTTCTCTGCTTCAGCTGATTCTTGGATTTGCAGTAGAGGGGACGGAGGGAAGGTAGTGGAATACAGGTAGGGATGATACATCTCAAAGACCCTCCAGTTACTATACAAGTTACATAACTTTCTCTTCAAGTACTGGTCCCTATGTATATTTCATGGAGGGTGACTGACAAGCAGTACTCAAGAAGTAGGAGGGAAAGCGGATGGAGACAAAAGAGCCATTTGAAGAATTCTTGTTCCTAAAGAATGCATCAGTAGAGGACTCCTGTACTAAAGCATAATGCCTTGCAGATGTGCGGATGGAACTCTACATGGCCATTTTGCAAATGTCAAATACAGGTGGTACTCAAAGCAATGCAATTGATATCGCTTGCAATCTTACAGAATGAGCCCCCACCTCATGCAGGGGAGGAAGATTAGCCAGCTGATTGCTTGGATCCTGTCAATCGTCAAATAAGCCCTGGCTTGACTGAATTTAGGAATGCTCCGATGAAGTCTGCATTGGAGTGAGGACAGATTTTTCCAAGTTGACATTGACCCCTAGGGAAGACAGTAGTTGAAACACTCATGAGGAGGTAACAAGGTTGAATGAGAGAACTCTGTATTGGATATGGTCAGGAGCCACCATGAATCAGAGAAAGTCTATGAGCCGGGTGAATGACCATATGAAAGTATGTGTCCTTCATATCGAGAACTGTAAATCATATGCCATTTTCTAGGGCTGGGATTATAGATGCCAGTGTGATCATACAAAATTTCAGTCTATGAGAAAAGATGAAATTTATTTAAGGGCACATAGTGTTCTGGACCCCCCAAAGAAACACCAAAGAATGAAGTTCTGATTCATGGTGATCAAAGACACTAGCCATTGCCGTTCATATGTCTGCTGCATCTACAGCTGATTGAAAAGCAGTCCTGGAAACCAACTTGCCTTCCTCAATGAGAACATGAAATTAAGCTCTATCTTGTTGGGGAAGCTTGTTGAAGTCCATGAGTTTGGAATAGTCCAGGCAGTCATATTTAGCCAACACTTCTTGAAGGTTAGTCGAAGTGAAGACCTTTCTTTCTAATAAAACCTTTATCAATCAGAGTAGATCTAGTGTGTTGCTGTCTAGATCTCTCTGTGGCATCATGGACAACCAGAGAGTTAGGAGCAGGATGAGAAAAGAAAAATTCTGCCCCTTTGGCTGAATCTCACTCAATCTTCCTCCTCCTTGGGTTTAGGGGAAAGTTCTGGCTATTCTCTTGCAAGGGAGGGATGGACAGACTACCTAGAGGATCATGTGGATTCTCAAAGGTAGGATAGATCCCATGGTCCTCAGGAAGATGGGTCAAAGGATGATTGTGGAGGTCTCCATGATATGGAGTGCCAATGGTTCTGAGACAGGTGCTGAGGTGGAAGTTGGGTCTAAACTGGGGTGGGGTCATCTGTCTGAAAAGGCACACATAGGAGGAGACGACACTGGTTCTGTTTCTGGATCCATCGGTGATACTGACAGTTCTGTTGGAGGGAAACCTTACTGGATAATGGAATGGGAGAGAGACTTCTCCCATTACCTGCATCTCCTTTTTACCTTTTGTTAGTGCTGTCAATTTCTGAAGTTCAGGCTTAGTTGGTACCAGAGTCACTATTGCTGCCGCAATGAGGCCTGGTATCTACAGAGTCCTAGATTTGTGGGCTGTCTTGTCATGGCCCTGAGACTTAAGATGTTCTAAATTGTGGGCTGAGTGGAAACTTAGGCAGGGGTTTATTCTTACTTCTTTGAAGTGGATTTAGATGATGATTTGCTCCTGTGTTTGAGGATGCACTCTGCCTCCTGAGAAGACTCGGATTGAGGAATCTGTGGGAGTAGATTCCTTCACTCCTAAATTGGATCTCATGGTAGGAGGTGCATTTCTTGCTGATTCAGGAAGATATTGGGGGAGGGCGGATCCCCTGGCTTGGATCCAATTGCAGACTCATAACCTTCTCTATCAAGTGCTTCTTAAGGTTAAGTTCCCGCCCTTCTCAGTTATGACTGGGGAATGAGAAGCAGATACTTCCCCTTGTTATGATGTGTGCTTCCCTGAGGCTGTACAGGTAGTATTGATGGTTGTAACTGAAAGAGAAGGAGTGTGGACAAGAAGTAAAGATTTTGAAGCCTGGAATCCAGTACCTGTAACAGGGTTCTGGGGGATTGTGGGGAAGAGAAGTGGTAAATGCCATGGGACGGGCAAACTAACTATAAAAAAAACTTAGCTAAAAACTACTGAGTAAAATTCTAAAGTATTTACAATATATACACATATATATATTTACAGATTAAACCAAGTTGATTCTTCATTCTCTGGACACTGGAGGTTCCAACCTAGGCCATGCAGAATTAAGAAGGAACTGCACAGGTGGTCAGCTCACTCTGCCCTTTATGTCCTTGGCTGAAGGTACGAGGAGAAAGAGAGAGTGAGCAGATGCACAGAACAATGGACATGGCTTCAAGAATTCTCTGACTCTGGGTGTGTGGAGTGCATGCATACCTGCAGTGGAATACATATGGGGACCAGCACTCAAAGAAAAAATGGCAGTTTGACACTGAGCAGTAGTTGGCTAGAACTGAAGCATCCAGGGTAGGTTTCTTCAGTGTCGATTGGACTATTGCAAGGAATAGTCCAATCGACTATTGCAAGGAAGAAGGGAAGATTCATTCTCTGAATGAGGCATTGGCTATTTCAGTCAGAAGTGGCACCAGTTGTTCATGACCCTTTCATAAACAAAAGGGCATAGGTCATCTTGTCCATACACAAAAGTTGTATTACTTTATACCTTTATAGTTAGAGCAATACAACTCCTTAGTATGAGCACTGTTGTACCAGTATAATAATGCTTATACCAAATAGCTTATTCCCATAAGGGAAGAGCTATAAGCTATACCAGTATAAGGCACAGCTCCCATATCCAGGAACGGTGAACCACAGCCACTGGGAGCTGTGGGCGGCCGTGCCTGTGGATGGTCAGTGTAAACAAATTGTCTCACGCCTGCCCACGGATTACTCTGGTGGGCCCGCATGTTGCCCACCACTGGTCTAGATACTAAGTTCTTCCTCGGTGCAGGGGACTGGACTAGCTGACATACTGAGGTCACTTCCAGTCCTATGTTTCTATGACTCTATGAATGTGTATTCCCAAATCAGGGACCAAATAGTGGGCCAGCATTCTACCATAATTTACAAGTGTGGCCCACTTATTTCCATGTAGGTTAATATTTGGCTGAATGCAGTTTTCTGCTAGGTGTGTGTGTGGGTGCAGGGGAAGAGTGTGGAATCAAAACAACGTTGCCTCACACTGAACACTTTGCATTCTTGTTCAATACCAGCTCCCTCTCCCCAAATCTTCTGGAATCCTAGTCCTGAAAACTGTCCTCTGCAGTGGGTTCTGAAACATTCTGCAAATCTGGTTAGGATTCTAAAGCTCTCCATAGAATCAGAAAACCAACTCTTTATCCCACATATGGTGTAATTCATCCTAGAAGCATAACAACATTATCTTACAACTTTACAGTTCAATGTTAGTGTGCTTTGTTAACTTTAATTTTTTATTAATATAATTCCATACCTTTTGCAGTGTATTTTACTTAAACCCTTCCAATGAGTAGGTACAGGTATGTATTGTTATGGCACATCGAGTAAGCCATAATTGACAAAGAAGACCAACACCCCAGTTTTGTTACTTGAAAGAGATCAGCTTTCTGCAGCCAAAACACATTAAATTAAACAAATATATGTAATTTCAAAAGACTTTATTTTGCTGAACTTCAAAAAAGTTACTCATAATGGCATCTTTCATCCAAGGTTTTACTTAGGAATTCAGAAGAGTTCCTATTAGTTTCCACGTGAAGGATGTGATTAACAGGACAGACAAAAACCCCTTGCTACTATAGCTCCCTTGTCTGGTGGAGCCCAATCCCTATTGAGATAAGAGGGAACATCATTTACCTTTTCTTTTTTAAATTAAGGTCAAAACTCTCCTCTAACCCTACCATCAATATTCAAATTATATATATTTTCAGAACATTAGAAATATGAATGATAACGTCAACTTTTTCAGTTGAAAATGAATTCAGAACTCATGAAAGACACCGACTTAACAACCCTGGAAGCTAAAATCCTGCTTATGAAGGATTTAATCCTAGAAAGTGCTGAGAACCTTCAATCCAACTACAGACTTCACTGGGAAGTCAGAGCCCTAAAAGAATAAGTATTGCACCAGCATCTGCACACTGCTTTCCAAATATGCCTCAGTTTTGACTTGCATAGACTACATCTAGGAAAGGGAAAGTATATCTGTATTAAAACGCATTCACACTTTGATTACTCAATGGAGACTGCAAAAAAGTACACAGAAATTAGTACAAGTTATGATGTGTGTGGGATGTGGACACCTGGATCTTGGAAGCTAAGTTGTGACCATGAATTCATTTTGCATGGATTACAGAACAGCTGTCGGATGGTAATACATTTCAGCAACTGCTGATCTAGGCTGGATTTGAACTGATGACCTAGAAGTGAAATGTTCTATTAAAATTTCTCCTATGAGACCTTGGGTCCCTGCTGATCTTTCCTACTTTATTTCATTGTATAAGTCAAAAAACATGTGTTCCGTTATTACCCAGTATGCTAGTTCTTTTTTTTACTGGTGACTCATTTTTACATATGCACGAACAAAGAAGTATCTATTGTTAACAGTGCAGAGATGGTTAATTGCAGCATAACAAATGTTACTGAAGGAGGTAGAGGCAATTTCGTTGTGCTTTGTTGCTAAGTCACATAGGAAGCTATAGATCATGTGAAGACTAGGACTTGTGGTGTAGACAATATATGCCAGAATATCTTTTACATTGCTCTGGCAGAGGCCAAATAACCAACAAAAAACAGAGCCTGATTCACCATTACATTACTCTAATTTTATGCCAGTGGAAATGCATTGAGTTCTATGGAGCTACATAGAAGTAAAGCTGGACCACCACAATGGGGGTTCACAATCTATTACGACTCTCATACTCCTGTAACATCCTTAAGGAACTGTTCCATCAAGAAGCTCAAACAAACTCCTATGGCTCTATACTGAAACTCTATTGAAACTATGAATGGAATAGCTCCACAATGTTTCACAGTGGTGTGACAAAGGATAGAGGATCAACAAATATACTCCTAGTCTGGCTATGTTGCAGACAGATATGCCAGGGACTATACCTTCAGGGAAAAATAATAAAATACAAAAAGGACAGGCTGTGACATTACACCTTCTGTCTATTTCTCAAGCCAGTAAGGAATGGCTGAAACAAACATGTGAAGCCAGGATGGGAAGGGAGAAAGATCTAAAGACCTGTAAATAAGCTGGACATTGAGACACAATGGATCAGACTGAATGGGGGATATTCTGCCTTTGGATATTAAACATTCAATGGCACACGGATCAGAGCTACTTAGCCAATTCACCCTCCCTCAAATTAAAACATCTATAAAAGCAGGATGGGGAGGAAAAGAAACTGGATTTAAATAGTTTAACCCATTTAAAAGATCCAGCATGTCCAATTCCATGGAAGTGAGAGGCAAAATAGCAGCTGGCAGCCAGAAGCAGAATAGTTACAACCCATGCCATTGTAAGCTGCTAGTTAACAGTTGAAAGCCTTTATTCCCTACAAACATCTACCAGCTCAGATTGGATCAACAAATATCCTGTACTCTGTAGTATTTTAATAACCAGAACTTTTAAAATGGATTAAAATAGAAAGACAAAGTTCTTTAAAATATTAAAATCCTGAGGCCTGATTTGCAAAGGTGCTGAGCACCCACAGCTCCTAGTAACTAAAGTGGGAGTCATGGTTGCTCAGCGCCCTCTGCAAATCAATCTCATTCATTTTAATGTCTATGTGGAACTAAGTGCTGTCAACAGAGGTGTGTTCCCAGAGAGTGAAGGTACTACATCATAAAGTATTTGCATGTTTAACTGAAATGGGAGTTGTGGGCTTAGGTTTCCTCTATGAGACAGGCATCCGATTTCTCTCTCGCACTTAATGTAACCAGTATCAAGAGCACTTCAAGACATGCAGTTCAGAATATATACCAACATTTCTCTGGTAGCTTGTCTTCTGCTCCTGCCTCAACACATCTGCAACACTAATGTATCTGATTTTGTCACACAGCTTGTCCAATGTTACTGCATATGCATAGATTTGTATTTTACACACACAAACATTTAAAATTATAATATAGCCCCTGGGTTATATCTCCAAAGTATAATCTAAAACTGCTAGTTCCAATATTCATGAAGAAGCAAAATTTTATTATTTCTTAGCCCCTTATATCAATCTTGGGAAAAAGAAACCTGAACTCCACAAGTTTAAAGGAATCTTTATAAAATTGTAAATACACACACACACACACACACACACACACATTCTGTATATTTAAGTTACCATCACTATCCTATTATCATAATAATATGTATATGAATACAAACGAATGCTTCACTTCATTTGTGTCAACATTTTCAGAAAATAATATGACAGGGTGCAAGACTCCAGGGATTCATTTGACATTACTGAACAACCTCTTACCTTAGGATATGCCTTTTAGCTGTCCTGCTGCGACAGTTTACATAAAGAACGATCTACTATTGGCTTCTGAAAGTCTCAGAGACTGATCTGTACTACTCATAGTGGATGCCTTAATGGGAATGTAGATAATGTCGTCTTAAAACAGTCAAAAGACCTGATAATAATTTTCTTAAGGATAGCTCTCTGAAGGGGCCCTTAGGATGACCGTCACATCAGTGTTAAACCCCTTGTGAAATGTCTGAGACTTTAATATAAAATTAAAAGGTTGCTTTAAAAAAAGTAATAAAATATGAGAATGGTTTTAGTTTCAAAGATAAAACTTAACAATACTGAAACGTATCCTAAAAATCAGATATGGGTGTTTGAGTTCTACTTCATTATACATCTGATCCACAAAACTCACTAATTTGCATAGATATAATAGTAAACTGCAGGTGGTAAGAATATTAACCCAGTTTTTAACCAGTTATTGTGACAAAGAGATACAGACCTCTGCTTAAAAGGAGGTATTCAGGCTTGCTGTGAAGCACCGGGTTTTGCAAGATCCTAAGTGAGGTATATTGTACCCAAGCAATGATGGTTCAAATGTGTCTTACTATTTTAAAACTATCAATTTTGAGATAACAGTATACTGAATATTAGAATTCTTTGGCTTTTGCTTGACAGCCAGATTCTATCACCTTTACTGATGATGAACAGTACCTTGTACCATGACAAATCTGAATGAAGTCCATGGGGCTACTCGTGGAGTAGGTCAGACTAAATTAGAGTACGTGTGTCAGAATCTGACCTTGAATATACTTTTAAATCAAATTCTGTAAATGACATAAAACAGATTGAGCTCTAGGTAATTATATTGTTGTTGACTGAGGCTGATTAGCTGTTTTGTGTACAATTAAATTTATTATTATGCAGATTTGAATGTAGAAATGCTGAGAATATCCATATTCTCATTATATCCTAGTGGAAAAAAATCTTGATCCCTACAGAACACATCTGGTGTTAACATTCCAATAAGAAGTTTGGCAGCTGGAAAGCATCCTTGCTCCATTTTATGGCAGCCCCAATGATACAGCAGAAAACAGACCTGAAGGAGTTATGTCATTTAACTTTCTTACAAAACAAGATAGAAATAATTCACTTCAAATTACCATATTACCCCTGTGCTTTTACACTGTTCCATGGCTGATCTTTAATAGATTTTTAAGCTGAATGTCAATTGAGGAAGAATTTGGAATGGGATGAAAAATGGATTGGACTGTTATATGATATACAGGGTAATTTTTCAATAACATATTAAGCCTGACCTTAAACTAGTGTAAGTCAGTATAGCTCCACCAATATCACCAGCTGAGGATCTGGCCCATTGATTTTAAGGTGACAGCTCCCACTATTATTCTCGATTAATCAATCATGATTGCCTTAATAATTGCCTTATTTTAGATACCTATGCCTGAACCTCCATGGTCAATTTTCTGTTTGTTGTAGGGATCCATATTAATTATTTCTTCCCAGGTGTTGTTTTCTAAGATCTGAGATCTAAAATCTTTCTGAGACTAAAGGTAAGAGGATCCTTACTTTCATGCCTCTTTATCCCAGTTTTATTGTACCTTTTTAGTATAATGGAAAGTTGTTTCAGTAGAAATTTCCTCCTCCTTGTCCCTGTCCTCACTTCACTTTGTGGTACTTTGAGGGTATCTAGTTACAAGACAATTTAAAAGCAAAACAATCTGAGGCCTAAACTGCATAAAGGGACAATAGCAAATGTTGGTCAGGGACAAATTCAAAGATGGTGTAAAATGGTGGAACACCAATGGCTTGAATGAAGAGGAAACAATTTATACTAAGTCTTCCTCAGGAATTGGGCACCTGCCTGAGTAGGAGATTAGGGTGGCATAAAGGTGCCTTTTAATACCCGGAATGGACTATCCACATTACATAAAGGGAAGAGCTTCTACTGCTGGGCTGCTACTCCTATTCTTGCACAGGGAAGAGAGGCTCCATCCTGCAACATGTGCTACAAAACTGGTGCAGAGGGGAAATAAGATGGAGCAGGAAGAGGCAGGTGTAGTTTACTTCCTCCTGTGTTCAGTTCTGTTATGCCTCTAGGGCAGTGCAACTCCACAATGCCTCTTACTGAGGGGAAATTGTACAGTGTCAGGCTAACATTAGCAGAGGTGGAAGACAAATAGGCACAGGAAAGGAAAAAGGAAGAAAGAAAGCACAGAAAACTAAAGGGAGGGAAGATTGATGGAGAACAACAGCAACATAATGTAGGAAAACCAGCCATGGTAAGCAGAGCCCATTTACTCTGCAAGAAGCTTGATTTAAAAGCTTTGGCAAGGATTCTGCAACAGTCCAGCGCAGCAGTTTCAAAATTATGCAGCAGTTTCAGAAAAAATAAGCGTGCAAAAGAGGGTTTTACTATATTAATATGAAGCTGAGTAATATAATCAGTACAATATTCCTTGTGGATATTATTAAATGTAATTAATTTTACACTGTCCCTAATTTTTAGCATTGTGTTACAGAATGTTGTACTGAAAATGAATAGCTACATCATTGCATTTGTTAAAGGAAAGCATGAGTTTTTGGCAGCTGTGCAGGGAACAGTTGGGACTATTGGCACCTGGGAATATATGGGAAATAATATAGAATAGTGGCCTATTTTTCAGAAATGCTGAGAACATTAACAGGCAGTGTGAGTGAATGGGAACTGTGGGAGTTTAGCACATTTGGAAGTCAGGCCACTTTTTATTAAGGTGACTAATTATGGATTTAGGAGTCTAATTTTGGTTACCCTTGTTTGAAATGTTTGTCCTCTTTTTAAAATGAAATATTAAATCCTCTACAATTCCACAACAAGGATGGATTTTTAGCAAATTCCACAGGCATGAAATTGTACGTTATATAGGGAGAGAAAAGAGCACAAGTGTTTGAAAGAAGCGAAAAGAATTACTTCAATTATGTATGGATGTTTGTTATCCCCTGAACTATTTGAAGCTGGTTGAAAATTTTTCATTGAGAAGTTTGGAACAGAAAACACCTATTTTGTCTAAACACATATTTCTGGTTGCCTTAAACAGAAAACTTTCAAGTTTAGATTTTTCTGCAGCCCTTCTTCTCCCCCCAGCCCTCCCAAAATAATAATAGCAAATGGTTCTGTGAGGGGAAATATTCACTAGTTTTAGAAATACTGTATGTTTGATCAAAATTTTAAGTGTGATTACTATGTAGACCAGTGGTTCTCAACGCCGGTACGCCGTTTGTTCAGGGAAAGCCCCTAGTGAGCCAGGCCAGTTTGTTTACCTGCCGCGTCTGCAGTTTCGGCCGATCGCGGCTCCCACTGGCCACAGTTAACCGCTTCATAAGAACATAAGAAAGGCCGTACCGGGTCAGACCAAAGGTCCATCTAGCCCAGTATCTGTCTACCGACAGTGGCCAATGCCAGGTGCCCCTGAGGGAGTGAACCTAACAGGCAATGATCAAGTGATCTCTCTCCTGCCATCCATCTCCATCCTCTGAAGAACAGAGGCTAGGGACACCATTCTTACCCATCCTGGCTAATAGCCAGTTATGGACTTAGCCACCATGAATTTATCCAGTCCCCTTTTAAACATTGATATAGTCCTAGCCTTCACAACCTCCTCAGGTAAGGAGTTCCACAAGTTGACTGTGCGCTGCGTGAAGAAGAACTTCCTTTTATTTGTTTTAAACCTGCTGCCTATTAATTTCATTTGGTGACCCCTAGTTCTTGTATTATGGGAATAAGTAAATAACTTTTCCTTATCCACTTTCTCAACATCACTCATGATTTTATATACCTCTATCATGTCCCCCCTTAGTCTTCTCTTTTCCAAACTGAAGAGTCCTAGCCTCTTTAATCTTTCCTCATATGGGACCCTCTCTAAACCCCTAATCATTTTAGTTGCTCTTTTCTGAACCTTCTCTAGTGCTAGAATATCTGTTTTGAGGTGAGACGACCACATCTGTACACAGTATTCGAGATGTGGGCGTACCATGGATTTATATAAGGGCAATAATATATTCTCAGTCTTATTCTCTATCCCCTTTTTAATGATTCCTAACATCCTGTTTGCTTTTTTGACTGCCTCTGCACACTGTGTGGACATCTTCAGAGAACTATCCACGATGACTCCAAGATCTTTTTCCTGACTCGTTGTAGCTAAATTAGCCCCCATCATGTTGTATGTATAGTTGGGGTTATTTTTTCCAATGTGCATTACTTTACATTTATCCACATTAAATTTCATTTGCCATTTTGTTGCCCAATCACTTAGTTTTGTGAGATTTTTTGAAGTTCTTCACAATCTGCTTTGGTCTTAACTATCTTGAGTAGTTTAGTATCATCTGCAAACTTTGCCACCTCACTGTTTACCCCTTTCTCCAGATCATTTATGAATAAATTGAATAGGATTGGTCCTAGGACTGACCCTTGGGGAACACCACTAGCTACCCCTCTCCATTCTGAGAATTTACCATTAATTCCTACCCTTTGTTCCCTGTCCTTTAACCAGTTCTCAATCCATGAAAGGACCTTTCCTTTTATCCCATGACAGCTTAATTTATGTAAGAGCCTTTGGTGAGGGAACCTTGTCAAAGGCTTTCTGGAAATCTAAGTACACTATGTCCACCGGATCCCCTTGTCCACATGTTTGTTGACCCCTTCAAAGAACTCTAATAGATTAGTAAGACACGATTTCCCTATACAGAAACCATGTTGACTATTGCTCAAGAGTTTATGTTTTTCTATGTGTCTGACAATTTTATTCTTTACTATTGTTTCAACTAATTTGCCCGGTACCGATGTTAGACTTACCGGTCTGTAATTGCTGGGATCACCCCTAGAGCCCTTTTTAAATATTGGCGTTACATTAGCTAACTTCCAGTCATTGGGTACCGAAGCCGATTTAAAGGACAGGTTACAAACCTTAGTTAATAGTTCCATAATTTCACATTTGAGTTCTTTCAGAACTCTTGGGTGAATGCCATCTGGTCCCGGTGACTTGTTAATGTTGAGTTTATCAATTAATTCCAAAACCTCCTCTAGTGATACTTCAATCTGTGACAGTTCCTCAGATTTGTCACCTACAAAAGCCAGCTCAGGTTTGGGAATCTCCCTAACATCCTCAGCCGTGAAGACTGAAGCAAAGAATCCATTTAGTTTCTCCGCAATGACTTTATCATCTTTAAGCGCTCCTTTTGTATTTTCATCATCAAGGGGCCCCACTGGTTGTTTAGCAGGCTTCCTGCTTCTGATGTACTTAAAAAACATTTTGTTATTACCTTTGGAGTTTTTGGCTAGCCGTTCTTCAAACTCCTCTTTGGCTTTTCTTATTACACTCTTGCACTTAAGTTGGCAGTGTTTGTGCTCCTTTCTATTTGCCTCACTAGGATTTGACTTCCACTTTTTAAAGGAAGTTGGCTTCAGGCCAATGGGGGCTGCGGGAAGGGTGGCCAGCACATCCCTCGGCCCGCACCGCTTCCCGTAGCCTCCATTGGGCTGGAGCAGCGAACCATGGCCAGTGGGAGCCGCGATCGGCCGAACCTGCGGATGCGGCAGGTAAACAAACCGGCCCGACCCGCCAGGGGCTTTCCCTGAACAAGCGGCGGACCAGCTTTGAGAACCACTGGTCTAGACTATCTAGCTGAAACCCATTCTTCTGTCAAAATATGTATATCAGTGTGTATCAAGTTATGAGATTTTTCAGTATGTGTGTTACTGAAATATGCTGTACATTTGCTAGTGACATACAAATTAGGTGATCTCCACCCAGAAGGGTGTTCAATTACCATTAATCAGCAGGGGAGTTGTAATAATGAGATTTACAACTCAATGACAATTGAGCAAGCACCACACAATGGAGACTGCTCAACTCTATGACTCAGTTGTATAAGAAGACACCAGGGGGGTTGCCCAATCCAGAGACTCAAAGCCCACTAGGACATGTCTGGGCAAGTCTCTTCTAGGCACATGGACTACGGATATAAAATATGGGATACTGGCATCATGCTTTTGCTTTTCTCCTCCCAGTGGATGAAGCAACCCATCCCATAGCAAAAGACTTTTCCCCCCATGGATTGCCTTACTGGCATTCTGAATTACCGTAACAAAGTTATGACAAAATTTATACTGATGCTGGGACCTTTAATGCCCTTAAAATTGCTGAGTCCATATTCTTTGCACAACACTACTTCTTGTGGCTGACAGAGCAAAGAGCAGCTTAATCTGCATATGCCAAGATGAATGAAGTTAATTTCAATCCTTGGAAGACAGATATTTTAGTTAGGTGTAGTAGGTCAGTAAACACTTTTGGCCATATCTGCACTCAAAGCCTGATGCTGAAAACACTTGCTTAGGCATGCAATTTACAGAAGTCAATGGCAGTTTGGCAAAGTGCATTCTGAAAAATCAGACCCTCAACCCTTGCTTAGGGAATTTTGCCTGAATAGGAACAGAGCAAAGACTGCAACGTTTTTTTTTTCTGGGAATAATCAATTAACCTGGCATTTTGAAAGAGGATTCTATATTAAAAGAAATACATATGGAACAATATCCTGTATGCCTCCAGTATTCGCAGAAGAATTTAGGGGGAAGAAATGCTTTTGTGGATTGGGGCCTTGCTGTCTAAGTTTGAGACTAAGTGCATATCTATTAAGCAAATGCCTTAAAACATATTTGTTTATATTCCCTGGAACTTAAACACATGCTTAAGTGTTTTGAATAGGTATGGATTGCTGATCTGAGGCATCAGACACTGCAGTCATGGGCACAGCAGAGGAAACTAGATGGATAGACAAATCTTGTATACAAAACAGGGGCCACTTTAGTTATTAGAAAACTAGGCAGCTATCCAGGCCAGCAGATTTTACCTTGCCACTTCATTATGATGGAGGGGCCACTGGGTTAAATTTGAGTATGTTGTGACCCTGTGCACTGGGTCTTTGGAGCATGGATACTGGGTCTGCCACCTCCCTGTTAGGTGAGTGCTCGAACCACTAAGCAAGTGTCACTCTCATGCTCTCTCTATCACCAAATGATTCTAAATCACTTAACACTTTGTTATTTCAACACAAATGTGAGCGGACATATTTCAGAACAGATTTGCACTGAAATTACAGGAGGTATGATTTAAAAACTTTTAGTTAGTTTGGCCTCGTATACAGCAGCCCTCAGTTTGCTGACTCAAGGTATACAAACGCTGAACCAGTTTGTTCAAAAAAATTGTAGTGTGATATTGAGTGGCATGGCGCATTGCTTTTGTACTCCAAGTGGATCCCAGGAATTAAAATGTGAATGGGGTGTGAAGTATTAAATGTCCACAAGACATTTCTTAGGGCTGTGCTTATATCTTCTACAATAAGTTTAAGTTACGCCTCCTGCAGCAGCTGGACCTAATGGGGGCATGATCTGTTTTTGTTAGGCAGCCTCCGTGCTGCCTTTTATATAAAAGGACGGGATGAAGCACTTTAAAACGCTACAGTTGACTATGAAACTATGTTGAACCCAAGGTTGCCAACAGAGATATGGCTAGCTTCCACTCTCTTTCACACACTACTGCCGACTAAAAATCACTGCCCTCTTTTTTGCTCTTTCTGACCTGTTCCTTTATTCTGCTCTTTCTGACCTGTTCCTTTATTCTGCTCAGCAGCAGCAGGCCCTAGGACAAATGGCTAGTCAAACAAGGGCCAGTCAGGAATTTTCCAACTACATGTTTTTCCATCAGAAAATGTGGTTTTCAGGAAAAAAAAATGTATTTTTCCTGTAGGAAAGTGCTGATTTTGCTGAATTTCTTCTGATTTTTAGTTTATATTCCAAAATGTAAACTAGAAGTATTTTGTTTCAGGTAGGTCACCCCAAATGGAAACATTTGATTGTGGGGCAGTTTGACATGAATCTGCGTTCCCCTGAGCTGTCATGATGCCCCCTGGGAGTTATAGTTTGAGTACCTCAAACCCGCCTATAGGCGGAGCTCTCTTCCTGGTCTACAGTTCCCATGATACACCATATAGTCTTCTCCTTAGCTGAGCCACACAAGGTGCACAATGGGAGTCCCAGGGACATGATGAATCATGAACCAAAATGCAATGAACATTTAGACATTCACAAATTAAAGTGAGTCAGAACTTTTCATTCCATGAAAGATTTCAGTATTTTGACTTTTGCTCCTGATTAGGATACAAACAAAATGTCATTGAAAATCAGAATTGGGAAATTCTAGTTTTCAAATCAGCTCTAGAATGGACCTAAGTGAAAGTGGAGGGGATAGGAAAGAAGTCCCTGTCTGAAAAGGGAAGAGGAGTGAAAAAGTGACAGGAAGAGATGGGGGAAAACACAGCACCTGAAGCTTTATTGTCTTGGGGGAAATTATACGTTAGTCCTAACTTTGCTTGCAGTCTTTGTATCAACATGGTTTCTCAGTGAATTGTATTCAAAATATTAACTTAAAGTGTGAAATCAAGAATCAACTGTTGCACATTGTGAATGAAACTAGGATGGCACTGAAAACTGCAAAATTTAAACTTAGAATTAAAAAACTGCCTTCAAAAGCTTCAACAGAAGAAATCTCACTGACTATTAGACAGCTCTCTCTGCACTTAGGCCTAGTCTACACTCGTCTGTTATTTCAGAATTAGCCTAGTTAATTCGGAAAAAAAAATGGATTCCATCTACATGACCAAACCGGTTTTTTTTTTCAATTTAAAGGGCTCTTTAATTCGATTTCTGTATTCCACCTCAGCAAGTGGAGTAGTGCTTAAATCGAGATCGCAATCCCGGGTTAAAGGTATTGTGGACGCAATTTGATGTTATTGGCCTCCGGGAGCTATCCCAGAATGCTCTCTTGTGACCGCTCTGGACAACACTCTCAACTCTGATGCACTAGCCAGGTGGGCAGGAAAAGCCCTGGAAACGTTTGAATTGTATTTCCTGTTTGGTCACCATCAGCACAAGTGACCATCAGCACAGTTCACCATCACAGGTGACCATGCAGAGTCCACTATCACAGGAGATCTCATCTGCGAATCCGGGACTGCGTGCTCCAGCATGGTCCGAACGGGAGGTACTGGATCTCATCGCATGTTGGGGAAATGAGTCTGTTATGGCAGAACTACGTTCCAAAAAAAAAAAAAGGAACGCAAATACGTACGCTAAAGTCTCCAGGGCCATGATGGAAAGAGGCTACTCCAGGGACACAGAGCAGTGTTGTACAAAAATCAAGGAGCTCAGGCAAGCATACCAAAAAGCCACGGAGGCAAATGGTTGCTCTGGGTCACAGCCCCATACATTCCACTTCTACCGTGAGTTCTAAGCAATTATTGGGGGGTGACGCCACCACTACCCCACCACTGTCCATGGACACCTGCAAGGGGGGAGTTGCATGGAGCGAGGAGGAAGAGTCATTGGAGGACAAAGAGGAGGCCAGTGCACAGGCAGCAAGTGGGGAATCCGTTTTCCCCCCTAGCCAGGAATTATTCTTAATGCTGGAGCCAATAGCCTCTCCCCACTCCCAAGGCGGGCTCCTGGACCATGACCCTGAAGAAGCTACTTCTGGTGAGTAAAAGCCTGATCGGAGCCATGCAGTGGGGTGGGCGGGGGAGGTGCGGTGTTGTGTGAAGCGATCATCCCAGAGAGCCCACAGACCCTCCTTTTATATAGCAAACCCACCAGGTATTGCTTGCTATGGGAAAGGGGGCCCAGCAGTTTGAAAGCATTGAAATTAATGTAGAAGAAGCAGAGCCCCTAGGCTGCCTGCAAGCTGAATTCTGTTGCCTGGCCGTGTGTGATGGCTTACTCACACCAAAGTGTCCCCTTTGTTCTCCGAAATGTATATTTTAAAATACTACCCTCTCTTTTTCTCCTCCCGCAGGTGCAAATGTTTCAATGCAGCCCCTACTCCGTCCCAGAGGCTGGTCCAGATTAGAAGGTGGGAAAAAACGAACTCGGGATGACATGTTCACTGAGCTCATGCAGTCCTCCCGCACTGATAGGGCCCAGCTGAATGCGTGGAGGCAAACAATTGTGGAGTCCAGTAAAGCATTACAGGAACACGAAGAGAGGAGGGATGCGCATGATGAGAGCAGGCAGGACACTATGGTTAAGCTCATGGGGGAGCAAACTGACATGCTCAGCTGTATGGTGGATCTAATGTGGGAAAGGCAGCAAAACCACAGACTCCTGCTGCAGCCCCTGTATAACTGCTCTCCCTCCTCCCCAAGTTTCATAGCCTCCTCACCCAGACGACCAAAAATACAGGGGGGGAGTTACGAGGACCCACACACTCAACCCCAGAGGATCGTCCAAGCAGCAGAAAGCTGGCATATGCGAACTGTTGATTTGGTTTCTGGACTTGTCTTTCCCTCCTTCTCCACCCCCCTACCCAATACTCCCCCCTCCCCCGGTCTACCTTTGGATTTCTCTCAATGTGTTGTGCAACAAATACAGTTTTTAAACAATTGGCCACCAGGCGAGTGCCTCAACCTCTCACCCCACCATAAATGTCTCCCCCTTACTCTCACAGATATTGTGGAGCACACAACAAGCACAACTACAATTGGAATATTGGTTGTGCTGAGATCTAACTGAGTCAGTAAACTGCACCAGCGAGCTTTCAAACGTCCAAAAGCACATTCTACCACCATTCTGCACTTGCTCAGCCTATAGCTGAACTGCTCCTTACTACTGTCCAGGGTGCCTGTGTATGGCTTCATGAGCCATGGCATTAAGGAGTAGGCTGGGTCCCCGAGGATAACTATAGGCATTTCAACATCCCCAACAGTAATTTTCTGGTCTGGGAAGTAAGCCCCTTCCTGCAGCTGTTCAAACAGACCAGAGTTCCTGAAGATGCAACCGTCATGCACCTTTCCCAGCCATCCCACATTAATGTTGGTGAAATGTCCCTTGTGATCCACCAGTGCTTGCAGCACCATGGAAAAGTACCCCTTGCGGTTTATGTACTGGCCGCCACGGTGTGCCGGGGCCAAGATAGGGATATGCGTTCTGTCTATCACCCCGCCGCAGTTAGGGAACCCCAGCGCATTAAAGCCATCCACAATAGTCTGCACATTTCCCAAAGTCGCTACCCTTAATAGCAGCTGGTCAATGACTGCGTTGGCTACTTACAGCACAGCAGCCCCTACAGTAGATTTGCCCACCCCAAATTGATTCCCAACTGACCGGTAGCTGTCAGGCGTGTGCTAGCTTCCACAGGGCTATGGCCACTCGCTTCTCAACTGTGCGGGATGCTCTCATTTTGGTGTCTTTGCATTTCAGGGCAGGGGACAGCAAGTCACAAAGTTCCATGAAAGTGGCCCTACGCATACGAAAGTTTCCCAGCCCTGCAACACTATGCGGTTCCACCAGTCTGTGCTTGTTTCCTGGGCTCAGAATCGGCATTCCACAGCATGAACCTGGCCCAATGCCACCATGATCTCCCAATCGCCACATGCCATGCTTCTAGGAACATCTGTGTCCATGTCCTCATCAGTATAGTAATCGCATTGTCGTCGCTTCCTCGCCCGGTTTCGCAGGTACTGCACATACTGCAAAAATGCGTGAGGTATTTACAATGGCCAAAACTGCAGTGGAGATCTGAGCAGGCTCCATGTTTGCCGCACAATGGCGCCTGCACGGGTAATCCTGGAAAAAGGGCGCAAAACGTAGGAGGCCTGTTTGGTTCAAGATGGCCGATAAAAGGGGGTAAATGGTTGTCTTCTGTAGCTTTCATGGAGTCAGGAAGGTCGCTAGAGTTCAATAGCGAGAGAGCAGAGTTTGCGGCAGAAGCTGTGCGGCTCAGGTCACGATGGCCAAAAAATGGCAGGGAATTTTTGCCATCTGTAGCTTTCACAGAGGGAGCAGCGAGTGACAGCACACACCCAGAAACACCCGCGAGAATGTTTTTGCCCCATCGTGCACTGGGAACTTAACCCACAATTCCAATGTGTGGGGGGGACTACGGGAACTGTGGGATAGCTTCCCACACTGCACCGCTCCAACATTCGATGCTAGTGTCGGTACTGTGGATGCATTCCGCCGAATTTATGCACTTTAGTGGGGACACACAACACCGAATGTATAAAATTGCTTCCGAAAACTCGAATAGAATAAGTTCGAATTAATTTTGTACTGTAGACGTACCCTTAGAGCCCTCCATGTGATGGGGAGTGCTTCTGTGTAATTTCTTGGCATGTGGTACATAAAGTTCACTGTCCTGCCTTACTGTATGATTTCAGAGCCCATGATCAGCTCTATTAAATGGGTGTTTACAAGCCATTTATGTAAAAACTGGAACAGCAATACATATACAGATCCCAATGTATCAGGCTGTGAATTTTATTCATTGATAAAAATCATTTCACAGACTGAAATTTCAGATACTTATAGTGTGACTGTGTTACCCAGAAACTTGGGAAAAAAAGCAACCACCACAAAGTTCCACTGATAATTGGTATATTTCATAATGAATAATTCAAATACTACATGCTGATCTTATAACAACATATTTGTGTGGAATCAATTAAGGACTACTCACAGGGATGAAGTTGACAGACTTTTTGTGATAATGCTTGAATTGAGTCACTCATAGAAAGTGGTCTTTAAAGTTACTGTGAAATAACCTTGAATACCATTACACACAGACTGCAATGATTTAAGTTTGTTGGAACTTCTCTGAACTAGAACAACTTTAGTTTTGAGAATGGTCATTGTGAATGCAAAAACGTCAAATCATTTCTCATGATTAATCTCTCAGAAGCATAGTCATACCCAGCTTCTTAAGCAGGAGCACTAGTTTAAATTTGCTGCAAAAGGGTTTAGACCTGGCATAGTCAAGCAGAACTTATTTGGCTTCCATGGAGTTACAGCTGCTTCCACCAGTACTCTTTCATTTAAGGAAATGCCCATTTACAAAGACTTGGGACTAAATTCAGACCAAGCATAAGTGGGTATAATGCCATTCCTCTCTCAAAAGTTTCACTTGCTTACTAGGACTCTCAATTAAACACATTTAACTCAACTCAAAAAATTAAGCAGGATTAAAAAATTAATTGTGATTAATCGCAGTTTTAATTGCGCTGGTAAGCAATAGAATTACAAATTAAATTTATTAAAATGTTTTTGGATTTTTTTCTACATTTTCAAATGTATTGATTTTAATTCCAACACAATACAAAGTGTACAGTGCTTACTTTTTATTATTTTAATTACTAATATTTGCACTGTAAAATGATAAAAGAAATAGTATTTTTCAATTCACTTCATACAAGTGCTGTAGTGCAGAGGTTCTCAAACTGTGGACCATGTGTGGTCCGTGAGCTCCATTCAGGTTGTCCGTGGATAGTTCCTTCTAAGATGCATACCTGGGCAGCTGCATACAAGAAAATGAAGGGCCACCTACCTAATTAGTGGAGCCGCACAGGCATGGCTCCACTAATTAGGTGCCTGGACCCTGTAGAAGATACACATGTAAGGTGAGGTGGTGGCCTTGGGGGGAATAAGGGGTAGGTGGGAAGGGGCAGTGGGGTGAGAAGAAAGGTGGGGGGAATTTGGGATGTACAGGGCTGTGGCGGCCAGAGAAAGAGGCGACTTTCCCCAGTTCTAGGGCTGTTGCTGCCTGCAAGAGAGCCCCTCCTTCCCAGCCCCAGCTCAGGGGCCGCTGTGATGGTGGAGAGAGGGCACATTCATCGCATTAGAAAGGTAAAACTACTGATATGAAAATATGAGTTGTGTGCTTTCATTTGTAGAACAAAAAAAGATTATTACGTTTTTTAAAAAAATATATAGCACTTTTATCCAAAGTGCTTTACAATAGTTAGCTAATGGTACAAACAACAGTTGGAAAGATCATTAAGTGGTCTGCTGACACCCTCAGCAATTTTCAAGCAGTCCGTGGAAAAAAAAATTGCACTACAGCAGTGGTTCTCAATCTGTTTATAATGAAAGTATATCTCACAAATTTAGATTTTTTTTCGTTACATAACTGCACTCAAAAGCAAAACAATGTAAAACTTTAGAGCCTACAAGTCTACTCAGCCCTGCTTCTGGTTCAGCTAATTGCAAAGACAAACGAGTTTGTTTACATTTACGGGACATAATGCCGCCTGCTTATTATTTATGTCACCTGAAAGCGAGAACAAGTATTCACAATTTTGTAGCCAGCACTGCAAGATATTTATGTGTCAGGGATATGCTAAATATTTGTGTACCCCTTCATGCTTTGGCCACCGTTCCAGTGGACATGCTTCCATGCTGATGACGCTCGTTAAAAAAATAAGTTAATTAAATTTGTTACTGAACTCTTTGGCGGAGAATTGTATGTCTCCTGCATAAACAAGGAGTGGGCAGCATTATCTCCTGCAAATGTAAACAAGCTTGTTTCTCTGAGCAACTGGCTGAACAAGAAGTAGGACTGAGTGGACTTGTAGGCTCTAAATTTTTATATTAAAAAACAAACAATGCAGGGTTTTTAAAAACATAATTCTACATTTGTAAAATCAACTTTCATGCTAAAGGGATTGCACTACATTACTTGCAAAGGGGGAAATGAAAAATACTATTTCTTTCATTTTTTACAGTGCAGATATTTGTAATCCAAAATAAATATAAACTGAGCACTGTCCAGTTTGTATTCTGTGTTGTAACTGAAATCAATATATTTGAAAATGTAGAAAACATCCAAAAAATACCATTTATTTAAATATAACAGCCTGATTAATCACTCTTTTTTTTTAAATTGTGTGACAGCCCTATTGCTTATACTAGGTCTGAATTTGGCCCAATAAACTTTGTCCTTAATATGCATGGTATCTGTTTTTACATAAATGAAACCTTTCATTCAAATCAGATTTGATTTGCTTGCCAAGCAGGGAAGCTACTTTGGGATATACCTTTGATTACATTACAAGTTACCATTTATACCAGCTTCCAATCAGCATGAAAGATTATTTTGTCAAAAGATGTACTGCTGATAATATTTGAGCATATTTATTAGAGTTTAGTAGGGATTACAATACCAAACAGCTATGCCATGGCCGAGGCTCTGTAAACACTGCTTTTGTGTGCCCTGCACCTTTACTGAAGCTTTCCAACAGATCCTAATAGCTCCCAGTAGGCGTTGCTACAACAGACTTTTTGCACATCTTATAAGGTGATGTTGCTATGCAATGACACCACAGTTACTGAATAAAAGTGCAAAACAGTGCATTATAGCTGACTTGCAGCTGTGGGAAGCATTAAGTGTCTTTACAGAGCTGTCACTTACAGCCCTGTGGGAGATCAGAAGCAAATCGTGGGTTCCAGAAAATAATATAGTGCATTAGCAAGCACTTGACAGCAAACTGAAGGAGTTATATAGAATTAGTTATACCACATAAGGTGGTACTTGTCAGAGAATGACTGAACAAAAACCTAAAACCTTCAACTATATTAAAACCACCATCTCTGTTCTGATGTCTCCAAAACTTCAAGGTTCCGCTTGTATGACAGTGTGACAGGGAACAATTACCTCTATTTTAAGAGTGCTATTATAGCTAATGTAACTTTTGCTTTGACTTGCTTATACAGGATTTTGGACAAATTCTTTTCTCAGATATGTATAGGCAAATCCCATTGACTTAACTGGAGTTAAGAATGCATATCTGACATTAGATTCAGCCAATACGAGCCTATGAGAGAGAAACCATCATTTATAAATTTGTTATCCATTGCACTACATGTTTTTCCCCTCAACCTAGGAAGAAGTGATAGACAGGATTTAACACGGAGATGCACTGATTTAGACAACATTCTAATCTGACAAGTCTTCCCAGTACTGTCTACATCTTGAGTCAGTTATTACATCTACATGCCAATTCATACACATTCTTAATAGCAGGTTTACATAAATCAAGGAACACAAATTCAATTATTCTGTGTTTGTCTTTCAGAATTTTAAACTGGAATGCTGGATGTGAGCAAGAGTGTGACAGTAGCACAAAGGCACCAGATGGAGGAAGTTCTTGTGTTTTTTACAACGAACACTGAACTAAGTCTACCTTTATTTTGGTTAAGAATGTAACCCACAGTTCTGCCACATCTCTTCCCATTTGTTTTACACTGGCAAAATAGTTGTAATTTGGCTCCTTATGCATTTGTATCATTCTTTTACTAAACAAAATACTCGATTGAAATGTTCTTATATACAGGTGTGATTTACACTGTGATCTTATTAGTGCAGACAATGTGTGGTCTGGTCCTGGGAATGAGTAATTCCCAAGGTCTAATCCCAGTCCTAGCACAGACTATGTCTGTGGCTTTGTCCAAACACTTCATGTTTCCAGAGAAGAGTCTTAGCCTGTATAAATCAGCCTACCTTCACTGACTTCAGTAGAGCAATGCTGATTTATTTCGAGGATTAAATCTTCTGTGTCTGTTTCAATGGCAATAATGCCACTCCCTACAATTCCTCATGGGGATGTTGGGAGGATTAGTCCATGAACCGTGGGGGGGGGGGGCCGAGGGGAGCCATTACACATTGTGATGCACGATCACATACTCTAAGATGTCTACTTGTTAAGTTTGATTAAATAATTATTTGTATTACAGTGTCCCCTAGAATCCCCACACATGGAGCAGGGCCTCATTTTTCAAGCATTGTACACCCACCTCTGCGCCCAAAGATACGGCTGCTGCTTCTCCTCAGTTTTCTTCTGTTTAAAATATTGTAACATTTGATCTTATTTTGGGGTTGCATTCCAGAGCTTACCTGGAAAATGTAGAGCAGTCCTTTATTTGCTTTGGTTTCTACCCAAAGCCTCTTGTTGGGAAGGGAGCAATGTGGATTATTCTAAAAATTGCTGTATAAGTGAATAGGTTTGATCTAACAATAAACTGTGTCCACACTATGGATCAGATCTTCAATGGATGCAGCCCTAATGAAACGTAACCTGGGCTACAACTCAATCACCTGAATCAAAGCATGAGCAGTTAACCTTATTCGTTGGGTACGTGCAGGCTAAGTTTAGGTTAGCATGTTAGCTAAACTCAACCCATTTTCCCTTTTGAAGGCAGATCTTACAAGAAAGTATTCATAGCAAAGTTAATGTGTGAACAAGCCAAAAAGTGTGAGAATTTGTCCACTGTTGGAGATCCAGGGCTCAGTCCTGCATCCATTGAAATCCATGGCAGAACTCCAATTGGCTTCTAAAGGTGCAGGATCATATCGCAGGAGAGGAGGTATGGGTGAAGGGACATAAGGTATTTTATTCTTAGAGATCCTCACGATTGAAATAAGGAAGCCCTCCATCGTACCTAGACAGATAAATACAGTCCCATGCAGTTTACTAGGTGGAGGAGTAGGTTGTTATTTTGTATCACCTCAAAAGCAGAGATTGTGATGCATTGCCCAGATATTAAAATGTATTATAGTACTTTTCATAAGACTTCAACTGAACCCTAATGTTCTTTCCCAAGATGTCCCTTCAGCCCATGAATATCCTGTAGGCTGTACACAGGCTGATTGCTACATACATCCAGCCTCTTTGAAATGTAATTTGTAAAGTGCTCTGCAATCGAAGGAACTACATAAATAATAAGCCATGTTACATTTATAGTGGACAGGATTTAAAAGTCAGGAGAAGAGAAGTGGTTTTATAGTATGATGTGAAGTAGTTGACATAGTACTTACATATTATACTCCTAGGGGAATATTGTGCCAAAAAGATAAAAAAATTAAAATTCTGCAAATTTTGTCAAAAACACTATATAATCATGCCAGTTTCAATTATGTCACTAATTTATTTCAAAATGCATGTCTGTAACAAAACAGACAGAAAAAAATCCCCCAGGAGTAAAGAGTTAGAGAAACCCTTATGACAACCCAGTTCCCTGCTTCTCTCCCCACGCAATCCGAGCCCAGCCAGGGGGCCAGACACACACCCCTCCCCACCATCCCTCCCAGAGGCCAGCTGCAGGTCTCCCCACCCTACAGCCCAGACACTCAAACACCCCCTACCCTCCTACACCGCAGGGATCCAGACGGAGAAATAGCCTGATGGTGGGTCCCAGGTTTGCACGGAGTTTCCTGCTTGCTGCCCCCTCCTTCCTTCAGGGAGTGCTGGGAACTGCAGCTGCTGGGAAACCTCCAGTTCCCTTCCCTTCCCCCCCCACCCGGTCTTCTATTTACAAGCTGGTGTCTGCCAGGTCCTGGGGCTCCCAATGGCGGCCAACATTTCTTCAGCCCATTTCTGTGGGGAAAAAATGTTGATTCTGCATGCACAACATTAATTTCTGCAAAATTCTGCATTGCACAGTGACACAGAATTCCCCCAGGAATAATATTACTGATAATTCCAAGTGTGTGTGTGTATATACATAAAAAAAATAAAACTGCATGGATACTATAGGTCTGATTCACGGTGTTAATCCAGATTTCTGACAATGGAGTAACACGTTAGTGAGTCAAGACCAATATTGCTAATGTTTAACAGGAACACAATCACCATAAAAATAATTGATAATTTATTAACTTTAGCTCATTTTTTACATTTTATGGATGTTTTGTTATGATTTTACATTGACATTTAAAGGAATGTTTAATACTTTTTTTTGTACTGAAATAATGAGTGTATGCACTGAAATCGCACCATTTAAAAATAAAAAAGTCTAGAGACCATAGGCAACGGTGAGAGGGCTATAGAACACTTTTCTTGAAATCATCAAATGACCAAAAAAAAAAATCATAAAAATAGTTTTAGTCCAACATTGCTCATACAACTGACTTTTTAAAAAATTGCTTTCTAGGTTTAATATTAACTTTTGGATTTCCTCAAATATACACTGGAAAAAACCCAACAGATGCCGATTAGCATAACTGTGTGTTCAAAAACAACATTAATGCCTTTATTACTTATAATATATTCACCCAAATGTTTCATTAACTTACAAATGTAATATTAATGAGAAAAATAACAAAAATTTGCTGGCCCCAGCAATTGCAAACTGCCAGCTAATCATTAAATCCCAGTTCTCCTTTCACTTAGTTTCATCTGCACAGGTTCCCTCACAAATTCCCATTCACAGATCACAAAAGGACAATTTGGGTTACTTCAAGAATTAATTAGACATTTGTATGAAAGCCACTAGAACAACTGCTCCTCCTTGGAGTTCATAAAGCTGTTTAATTTGCTCTTGTATTTTCATTCAGAGAAGCTGGCAACACCACAATAAGGCACAGCATGCACAGACAGTAAGCCAAATTTCTTACTTAATTGTTCACTTTAATTTACTATTCTGATTTAAAAGATGCAAGCTCTAACACCTTTTAACCTCACCAATGACACAGCTGGGACACTCTTCACACATAATACAGAGTGACTTAGAATAATGCACCCCTTGTCAATCTGTAAAGACTATTCAGGTTTAGATTTAAAGTCTGTACTTGCATTAGAAAAGGATGAAAAAACCCATCTCTTGTATACTTTAGCTTTTATTATGTTTATATCTTAACAGCTAATTGCCTGAAGAAAGGAAGAGCAATACAGGCGAGTCTACAAAAAAAACAACAACAACAAAAAGAGAAAAACAACAATTTTAATACTGTACCTGTAGTGCGGGCGATTCTGCCTGCCATTACACTCAATATAATTTTGACTATACGCAATTTTCACTTTACGTGCTGACAGCGGAACGTAACCCCAGCGTAAGATGAGACTCGCCTGTACTAAACTGGAAGTATTGAAATTTATATTAAATTCTGCTGTGCAGCAGAATAAGAGAACACATTTACTGGTTTCATTTTTAAATGTTTTTTAAATCTATTTACATACATTAAAATAGATATTGGAATTATATTCCCATTCTTCAAAACTGAACAGAAATGCATAGGATTCTACAAAAAGGCTTGGGGCAGAGATCTGGCTTCTATATTCAAGGGAGCTATTTTTCAAGAAACTTAATAAATGTCAGCTTTCAGTTTCCACAGAAATAATTTTAGTGGGACTTGTAGGTGTGCCACATGGAGAGCTGCTCAAGGGTGCAAACTATTATATTCCTTCTCCCCTCCTCCTGCACAACAGTAAACCTGTTTCACCAGAGCAAAATACTTTTTTTCATACTGTCACTGTATTTTTGCTTTCACCCACCTTTGAGCTAGGAAGCAATGGCATCTTCCCTTCACCTTAAACATAAAAGTTCTTCAGGTTTGCCAGTTCAACATTCCTACAGGGAAATCCAGCCCCTCACACTAAAATATCATACAAATATTGGCTCTTGGGCATGCCAGCACTCATGCCCATCTGTTACTGTGGCATTTGCCCATTCATGAGGTAGAATGCCAGTTTCAGCAGAGCATAGGTGCCAATTAAATGTAAGTTTATAGTGATAGCCTGCAGAAGGCAGAAAATAAGATATCTTTGGTTCAAAGATACTTCTGATAGCAAACAATGCCAAATGCTTCCTTAATAATCAATCACAGCTGTTGATGCTGCTGGGCATTATGGGCCTGGTCCAAAGTCCATTAAAATCAAGATAAAGTCTCCCAATCACATCAATGGGCTTTGGATCAAATCTTATCCAATGAGGGCCTGCTCCTGCTCCCACTGAAGTTGGTGGCAAAGCTCCTGATTTCAACAGAAACATGATAAGACCTTAAAGAATGAGTCTCTCTTATACCTCTTTTTTTCATGTTATACAGGCAGATTGGAAACCTGTTCACAGATGAAAAAAAATTAATTAATCGAAACTGCATTTTAAAAGGACCAGAACTGTAAAATAGCATTTCCACTTAAACTTTTTTCACCAATGGAAAATTACATTTTCTATTAAATGAAAATTTAGATAGAAAGTATCTGCTTGCCTCAAATTTCAATTTGACAGAAAACCTGAGCATTGAAAATTGTTTATTTTTTGGCAAGTTTTGTCCAAAATCTCAGTTTTCAGCTGGTTTGGGCAAAAATATTTCACTGTTCCGTTCCCCTCAAAAGAGAGAGTTTATTGATTTTCAGGTTTCTGATGAAAAGCCAAAAAAGTTTTCTATTGAGTTGGAATCCTACACATTTTCTGACTAGCTATATGCCAAGGTCTTTCTGCATTTCTTCCTTGCAGATTATTCTGTGGACTAAAGAAGTTCCTAAAAAAAGAAATACTGTCTTGAAAGGCAAGAGATTAGGAAGGCCAAGATTGTTTGTACTGATATTACATTTTGTATTCAAATGTACAAAACTATACATCAGAAATACAATATGCTAATAGAAAAACACACTCTAAAAATAATGTCATTAAAACAGTTAGGTTGTAAAGGGCAAATAATGCTCAACTCAAACATTAAAATTAGGGGATATCAAGTAAAGCCACAATATATCACTTCTCACTCACACTCCATTCCTTTAGTAAATCAATGGTAATCTACTACAGTCACCAAGATGACATTGAGAAAACCTTAACTCTGCCCTCAGGTGGATGACAGTGTTCCCATAATGATTCTTCTATGGCTAGTTTGTGTGGCTTTGATTTGAGTATTATTTGTACTTAGGAATTTTAACCCCTTTTTTTAAAAGGAGCAGGGGTTGTATTTACAAATCCACAATTAGAAAATTATACTATGTTACTGCTAGTAAGGTGTCTTGCTGTGTGGCTTGGTGAGGAATTACGTTTATTTGGCAAGGGAAAGATGCAATGTATTTGCAGGTTGGGGTACCTTCACATACTGTGTAAGGCAAGAATATTCTCATTTGGACCCTTGTAACCAGCAAACTCATAGTATGGATCCACCAGGCTCTCAGAGTGGATCAGGAGATGCAACCAGCCCAGCATCAAGAGTCTCCACTCTCCCAAACATGACACCAAGGACAGACACTGGTGGGAAAGAGACAGAAAGGCAGAACATGCAGCTCGACAGACAGGGATATATGGGGATAGCCCACAGGAACTGACAGAGAAAACTCATTAGAGTCAATAGGTTGATCATGTAATTTTATTTCTGACATAATTAACACATAGAATGGAGAAGTTAAGAAGTATTGCCATGCTTCCATAATAAGATGGGGCACATTTTTTGTTCCCCCACTTAAAGCCAGAATTTGACCTCCTTGGTTTATTTGAATAATTCAGTTTATATTCCCCAAATTTACAGCACATAATTTAAATAAAGACTAAATATTCTGGGGATTTTCAGCTACGTTCGTTTAGTTAGAAAATTAAAGTTTTTTTTTAAATAGAACTAAAGAGCCTTTTCTCCTTTTTCTGACCTTCTTTCAGAGCTACTTCCAAAAGATGACGTTAGGATGGGATGCTCAATAAAGGCTGAAGTACATAAACATAAAAAGCAATGAGTTGAGAAGGTGAAATTTCAACTCGTGATCCCCATGCTCACTGCACATTCCTCAGGCTTCCCAATACCCTAGGCTATTTTGATGGAGATCTTGCCTCCCCTCCCTCCTCCAAACTGGAGGTCTCATTCACCTAAAATGCAATACCCTTCAGAGCTGTGCATGCATTGTGAAAGTGGCTTTTGTGTTCAGTGGGGCTGAAGCCCCAAGCTGTACCCAGAGGGCTGTCCCTATGCACTGTGGTTAAGCTTTGTGAATTCTGTGAACCTTCATTCAATCTGTGAGCAGTACCTAGGTTCCCATGGGAGAACAATTACAAGCTCTAGTGCTGGGACCTCTCCAGCCTCAGTTGAATAACTGCAGCTTTTCCAGAGGTTCCTCTGCTCTGAAGAACCATAGCTCACCCAGTGGGACAGATACAGCACTTTACAGGCAGTCACCATTGTGACTGCAATTAGCAAGAGTAGAGATTCAAACAGCATACACACACATTTCTGTCTGCCAGGGCTGGAGCACCCACAGAAAAAAAATTAGTGTGTACTTAGCACCCACCAGTGGCCAGCTCTCCCCCTACCCCAGCACCTCTCACCCACCACCCCACTGATCAATTTGCCTCCCCCTCTATCCCAGTGCCTACCGCCTGCCACGATCAGCTGTTTCTCAGGGTGCAGGAGGTGCTGGGGGGGAGGGAAGGGGCGGAGCAGGGACGGGGCTCATTCAGGAAAGGGGATGGAACCGGGCAGGAAGGAGCAGGGGATTGAGCACCCTCAGGGTCTGGAGGAAGCTGGCGCCTCTGCCACCTACTCTATATTTTCTTAATTACAATTTCATACCTCCCCTCCACAAACATGACACTACCGACTTGTGCATGTTAGCCCTGATTATTTACTAATGTTGCAGAATGTACAACTAATTCAAGTTATACTGTGAAAGATTAGTGGTTTGTATAAAGTGATACTGGTCACCGTTAGTGGAAGTGGACAGTGTGTGCATTAGGATAGAATAAAGACACTCCTAAAAAGCAAGGCACTATTCAAGTTATGTGTTTCTATTGGAGTATTGGCAGGATGTTACTTAATAGTTTTAAATCAAATGTATGTGTATATATCAATAGAGATATACATAACACCCAGCATATAACAACTTTTTTTGCTCTTTCACTGAAATAGGTTGCAAATGTATGAGGTTTCGAAGTGTCCTATTCAGATATCCTGCAAATTCCAAGAGAATTTAATATTTTTGGAAAACATTTTGGATAGTATTTTTCTTCTAAATAGCCTTTGAAGAACTTGCAAAACACCTCCATAGCATACTTGACCAATATACACAAAATGAATTTGCATGTGTTTGAGCTAGACGTACACACACACAGATATCCATACTGTGAGCTGAACTTTAAAAGGGAGAGCAAGCATCTGGACTTGTCACAAAGAGAGAGGATGGTCCAGAGCACATTCTGAGAAATCTTTGCCAAGTCTAATGCCTTGAAAAGCAAACTTGGATTATGGGGCTTTTCCTATTAAAAACTCATGTTCCTAGGATTTGGAAAGAATGGCGGATTTTGAAAAAAAAATAGAATAAATTGATAACCCTGCATTTGTTTTCCATTCTCTCTCTCGCCCCTAAAATAAATCAACCCTCTTTTTTTAATTTTATTGTACAGGAAATCTCATGTACTGAAATTAGTTTTGTTTGGGGGGAGGGGGAAGAGGAGGGACAACTACAGAACACACTTTTAATGCTAGTTTCTCTACAGGAACTTAATAAAGATACTATACTTCAGTACATCACTTGAAACTTCTAATGAAATCAAAACTAAGCTAAAATCCCAAGCAGCTGTGGCTACAGAACAAATTAATTTTGTTCTAGCCCTCCCCTGACCCCCACCCACCCCCAAAAAAACCAACACACACCAAGCACATTTGCTCCAGCAGGGGGGGAAATGTCACACACAACCCTCAACCATAAGGCAGAAAGGCATCCTTTAAAAATCAGAAGTCAAATCCTACTGAGCAAAATAGGAAGGAACCTGTACTTTTACACTTTACTTGCCAGAGATTAATTAGGCAGGTCAAAAGAAGAATTTGAAGAGTAACTAGCAAAAGACTCAAAAACTAACAGCATTTTTTTTTACATACATCAGAAGCAGGAAGCCTGCCAAACAATCACTCCGTGGGGGCTACTGAATGATCAACGTGCTGAAGAACCACTCAAGGAAGACAAGACCATTGTGGAGAAGCTAAGTGAATTCTTTACATCAGTCTTCATTGCAAAGGATGGGAGGGAGATTCCCACACCTGAGCCCCTGTCCCAGATTGAGGGGTCAGTACAGGAGGTTTGGAAACAAACTGATACATTAAACAGTAATAAGTCACCAGGACCAGACAGGATTCACCCAAGAGTTCTGAAGGATCTCAAATATGAAATTGCAGAACTACTAAGTATAGTTTGTAACCTATAATTTAAATCACCTTCTGTACCAGATAACTGGATGATAGCTGATGTGACACCAATTTTGAGAAAAGGCTCTGGAGGCAATCCTGGCAATTACAGGCCATTAAGCCTAACTTCAGTACCAGGCAAACTGGTTGAAACTATGGCAAAAAACACAGATATCAGACACATAGATGAACACAATTTGTTGGGGAAGAGTCAACAGAGCTTTTGTAAAGGGAAATCATGCCTCACAGGTCTATTTGAATTGTTTGAGGGTCAAACATGTGGACAAGGGGTGATCCAGTGAATATAGTGTACTTGGACTTTGAGAAAGCCTTTGACAAGGTCCCTCACTAAAATCTCTTAAGCAGAGTAAACAGTCCTGGGATAAAAAGGAAGGTCCTCTCAGGGATCATTAATTGGTTAAAAGACAGGAAACACAGGGTAGGAATTGTGAGTTTTCAGACTGGAGAAAGGTAAACAGTAGTGTTCCCTAGGGCTCTGAACTGGGACCTGTGCTGTTCAACATAGTCTCACTCCTTTTTCCAGATCACTTGTTCATAAGTGAGGTGGCAAAATTTGCAGACAATATAAACTTACTGAAGGCAGTAAAGTTCCAAAGCAGACAGCGAAGAGTTGGAAAGGGGTCTCACTAAACTGGGCAACGACATTAAAGATGCAATTCAGTGTGATAAATGGAATATAATGCAAATTGGAAAACAATCCCAACTATACTTATAAAATGATGTTACAACTCAAAAAAAAAAGTTCTTGGAGTCATTGTGGATAGTTCTCTGAAAACATCTTCTCAATGTACAGCAGTAGTCAAAAAAGCTAATGGGATGTTAGGAACCATTAGGAAAGGGATAGGTAATAAGACAACAAATACTATAATGCTGCTATATAAATCCATGGTATGGCTATACTTTGAATATTGCATGCAGTTCTAGTCACACCATCTCAAAAAATATATATTAGAAATGGAAAAAGGAAGAGAAGGATATAGAACAGCTTCCATATGAAGAGAGATTAAACCACTGGGACTTTTCAGCTCAAAAAAGACATTACTAAGGAGGGTGGGGCAGATATGATAGGGTCTAAAAGATCAAGAATGGTATGAAGAAAGTGAATACGTAAGTGTTATTCACCCTTCATTAAAAACACAAGAACCAAGGGTCACCCAATTAAATTAATAGGTAGCAGGTTTTTTTTTTTAAGTAAGTATTTATTTGCACAATGTACAGTCAACCTATGGAACTCATTGCCAGGGAATGTTGTGAAGGCCTGGATTGAAAAAAGAACAAAAAATAATTAGACAATTTTCATGGAGGCTAGGTCCACCAATAGCTATCAATCAAGATGGTCAGGGGCACCACCCCATGCACTCAGTGTCCCTAGCCTCTGACTGCCAGATGCTGGGACTGGAGAACCTGGGGTGGATTACTTGATGATTACCCCGTTCAATTCATTCTCTTTGAAGCATCTCATATTGGCCACTGTCAGAAGACTGGATATTGGGCTAGATTGACCACTGGTCTGACCGAATATGGCCATTTTTATGTCCAAAGTACCAGCAAAGGAAAGCACATTATCAAGAAGATACCAAAAACTGTATTAGGAGAAAAGCATGACAGAAATGATCTATACCTACACTGTGTCTTAGAAGTTGCAGGTCTTCATGTCTGTCAGACCACCAGTTTAAATGAATTCCAGAATTAAGTGCCCATTCCTCTGGTAATCTACAGCATAAGTGAACAACCAGATTTCAACTGTTATATTTAGAAATGGGGCAGCGTGGTTTCTGGAGATAGTTGGTCATAAATAATTTAAGGTTGTTTAAATAGTGACTGACACTAAGATACACTTGGAACCAAAACATCAATGCACAGTACAGAACACTGGTGTAATATATTTTATCTCTGTACTCTTATGAAACCCAAGCAGCAACATTTTGCTATAATTGAAACTTCTGAGTTTTCAGAAGTAGCCTATGCAAACAGCAATACTGTAATCTAGTTTACAAATTACACAGTGATAGGAAACCATGGTAAAATCTGCATTTGGACTTGAATCACCACAAAGACGATCGTTCAAAGATTAAAAGAAACACTTCAGGGGATCTCTGATAAACAGAATTCCTAGAACAGTGATGAATCTAATAGGATTGGTGATTTTGAACCAACTTGACTATCAACACACAAATGCTGTCAACAGCCCATGCAGTTACAGCCTATGAAGAGAGTTCGCTCACCACTAGGCACCCCTGTGGCCAGCTGTGGTTTAGAAGCACGCTCACTTCTATAGCACCCCCTTACTTCCAGTAGCTCCTCTTCCAGTGACTCAGCCTGCTGGCCAGATCACCATCTTAAGTCCACCATTTCTGGGCTCACAGCTGTCCAAATTAAGCGTTCCAAACTATCTTTGACACAAGCAAAATGTTTCTGCCCTCTCTGGGGCTATTCCTTCAGGAGTTAATCTGCAGCCCCTGTATTAGGCTCAATAACCCTTACAATGTGCTAGTATACCCCTTTCCTTAGTGTCAGTAGGGGGACACAGCCATGCTCTACTCGGGTCCTGGCCCAAGACCCTGTACCAAACAGCTAAGTCTGCTCCTTCCTCTACACTACCATATTTGCCTCCAATCTAGTCTCTTCCTTGCTTAACCAGGGTTTTTCCCCTAGGCCTTCCTACCTAGAGAGATTTCCCTTTCTACTCTCAACTTCCTACCTGGGTTTGATTCCCCCCTCTTTCCCCTAGCTGGGCTTTATGACTACTTAAACCTTTCACACTTTGCTGTAGCCACCTTCTGCTCTTTATGGGGAACTGTCTGATTCCCCTCAGATAGGGCTCATTCTACAATCAGGTTGTCTTAGCCCAGTCTCTCCAGCACATAGGGCAACACATCCTGTTACACAACCCCCACTAATTCCTCAAAGGCAATTCCAGGTGATAGATCTAAGTATTTCTGAGGAGCAAATTTATCCTTGCACACTCCTACATTTTATCTCAGGGGCTTTGAGTTTAGACCAGGGGTCTCAAATTAAATTTACTTTAGGGCCAAGGCCAGTCCTCAAATCCTCCCAGCAGGCCAATAACATCACTGAAGATGGTGTTCAGAAAAGAAAATGTTTATATTGTAAATTTTTAGTTTGAATTTCTTAGAAATAATAAAACTGTCATACAACTTTTATACAATTCTTTGTCTGCCAGAGAGTTTTTAGTGTTTGCCAGACACCTGGCAATGCTTCAGTTCTGTCGGTTTGTTGATGTTTGGCCTCAGTGACTGAGCAGTTTAAACTTTCAGGATTGCAGCAAGGTGTGCATCAGATAGTTGTGTTTGGTATTTTGACTTGTTTATATTCATTGTGGAAAAAAAGTGATGCTGCCGCCATGGCTGACTCTGCCCGGCAACTAGTGATGATAGTATAGCTATCCCTCTCCCCCAGCCAATGGGAGCTGCGGGGAGGTGGTGCCTGCAGCAGACGTTGCCAGCAGCGTGTCTGCCTGCGACTCTGCTCTGCAGGCTGCAGTGGGGGAGGTTCTCGGGTCGCAGATAGCCTGGGGGCTGGAACTTTCTGACCCCTGGTTTAGACCAAAAACCTGTGAATACCTTTTACTATAACTGGCAGTAACATTTGGTGTCTTCAGTATTTGTACCCTTTTTCCTTTATGACAGGTCCAGTAAAGTTTCCTTTTCTATTAACTCTGTGTATGTTTACTAGTAATCCTCCAGACAGATGCTGTAAACTCCCCCATAATTTGCCTTACATCTTATGGTATGCTTACTATGCTTCATTATGAGTTATATCTAAAAGGGGAATAGTCAATGCACATAAGATTCTGTTAGAGGAGAGGGGAAAGTGTTCTGGTTTTGGCTCCTGTGAAAGTGAAAAGAACTTTCAGAGGGAATCTGGGGCATGGAAGAGGGTTTGAAAATACATATCCAGCATTACTTGTGTGATGTCATTCCATATTCTTTATGAAAATATGCTTATGATATGAATATGACATAACAGATACTTTATGCAAGATGGCTCATGTGAGATGTCATTGGAAAGGTTATGATTTACTGAATGTGATTGTCCTATTTGTATGCATGTATCATTTTTGTATCTGAAATTAGGAATGTTAACTATGTATCTATATTTCAACTATGTTACTTTGGGTGACACCCCCTGCTAACACTTCAGGTACAACAATGAAAAAGCTGGACAAATCTGATGGCCTATCAACAAGAGGCAATGGCCTGTAAAAGAGCTCATACTTCCTTTGAACATGTGGGTAAGCCTGTGAACAGGGGGCTCATATCACCTGATACTAGAACCCATCTTGAATTCTGTACTTTTCCAGGAGAAGCCAGGGGGCAGGGGGTGTCAAACTAGGAAACAAAGGACTCTCACCTTATACAAATCCTTTTTTAAGGATGGGGAGTGAAGTAATCCAGGTTATCAGTTCTCCCCTACTGCCCCACCCAAGATGACTGCTGGAAACAACTAAGATTGAACTGGTGGAAAAGAATTGGACCCAGGCTGAAGGGCATCTGGCCTGTGAAGAAGATTATTAGAACCACATTTAGGGTGAGAATTTACATGTAACCAGTTTCTTTAGTGTATTATGCTTAGTTTGCATGCTCTGTTTTATTTTCTTAGTAATCTGCCTTGTTCTGCCTGCTATTTCCTTAACTACTTAAAAGACACGTGCTTTAGTTAAACTTATTTTTTGTTTACAATATAACCCAGTTTATGTAATTGCTAACTGGAGGTGGGGAGGCAAGTGTGCATACCCTCCTCCACATTAAGGAAAGAAACAAATTTCATATAATTTTGGGTTTGTACTCAAAGGGAGGGTGGAGGGGTGGACATCTGGGTGCTGTGGCAAGCCTCTGAAGCTGAGCCTTCTCAGAGCAGATCTGTCTCTATACACCTGGGTGTGGACTGGCTTGTGTGGGTGTTAGAGGTTTTAAGAGCCTGGTTCAGCAAGACAGGTTAAAGGGGGCCCACGCTGGCAGAACAGGTAGACCCAGTGGTATCTCAGCACATCTGGTGGATTCCCAAGGGGTCCAACCCATCACAACTTGCTCTGGCACTGTATTCTTTTTCCTCTCCCCCAGACATGAGTATAACTTGACTAAAGCTCTTTGGAAAGAGCTAATCTGGTCTGAAAGTGGTACACACACAGGGATAGATACACGACTCAGCGTTCTCAAAGTCAAATAGGGAAATATGGTAGAAGATGCTACTAGTGGGAAATACACACATACTGATAGAAGATACTACAGGAACATATGGGATAGAATAACCCATCACCACTTGTGTCTTTGGGGTCAGGACCATTAGATACTGGCTCTTCTCCTCAGCTGTCAACACTGCCTGCTGTGCCTTTGGTTTCACCCATTCTTCTTCCTTCCCTCATATTACAATCTACGCTTACTGTGGGTGGTTCCTTTGTGCATCTCTGATTCTGCAGCAGGTTCTTTGGGGTGGTAATCAGCAATGAGGTCAGCAGATGTGTTGCTTCTGTGAGAATTTATGGGAGACTGTGAGGTATCTAAGTTGAGATCACTGAGTTAGTGATGACTAGAAGTGCAGCATCTGTTTGGGCATGTTGAGAGATCTTCTGAGGCATATGGAAATGACAGATAAGCCTCCCTGTTCTTAACCAAGACCATGTCCCACTTGAGTGCTCAGGGCCAGTTCTGGCCACTTAAACTCCTCTTTTGAAAATGCCATGAGTGCTTATAAGGCCGCAAAATACGTGCAAGATTTTAGAACTCTTGGCCCTAAAATGGCAGGATACCAACAATCACCCAAATGTGGAAGGGGGCACTGCTAAGCCCTGATTTTCAGCTACATCAAGATCCCTTCATGCTGTGCTGTCACCATCAGGGCCGCCCAGAGGATTCAGGGGGCCTGAGGTCTTTGGCGGCGGGGGGCCCCCACTGCCGAATTGCCGCTGAAGACCCAGCACTTCGGCAGCGGGTCCTGGGGCGGAAGGACCCCCTGCTGTGGGTCTTCGGGGCACTTTGGCGGTGGATCCCGGAGCAGAAGGACCCCCTGCCGCTGACTTGCCGCTGAAGACCTAGAGCAGAAGAAGCTCCAGGGGCCCAGGCCCTGCAAGAGTTTTCCAGGGCCCCTGGAGCGAGTGAAGGACCCCGCTCCAGGGGCCCCAAAAAACTCTCATGGGGGCCTGGGGCAAATTGCCCCACTTGCCCCCCCTCTGGGCGGCCCTGGTCACCATAAAAGGAAATGAGAATGGGCAAACGGAGCCCCCTGAGAAAAGTTCCCCTGTGCAGCGTTTCTCTGGCTGGCATAGGGACTTTACCAAGGCTTTGCAGATTCTTTCTGGGCTCTCAAAAATAGTGACACAAACAGGGCTTATAGCTACCTTTTCCCTCATCGCTAGGGCTCCATGTCTGTCATGGAGTTCATGGAAGTCACAGATTCTGTGACTTTCCACAACCTCTGCAGGGGCCTGTGTGGCTGACCTCAGGGCTGCCCAAGCAGCTGGCTCCAGGGCCGGCTGCTCAGGTGGACCCCAGGACAGTCGCACTAGCCACTGCTCCAGTGGCCCAGGCAGCGGTCCTGAGGCAGCAGGCTGGAGCAGCTGCAGTACCACGGCAGTGGTCCCAGATCGCGGCCCTTGGTAGCAGTTCCCAGCCAGTCAGACGGAGCAGCAGCGGTCCATAGAGCTGGCGCTACTGGCCCGGGGCATTCCCCCTTGCCAAGATTTAATCACTGGACAGGTCACGGGCTGTGAATTTTTGTTTATTGCCCATGATCTGTTCATGACTTTTACTAAAAATACCTGTGACTAAATTGTAGCCTTACTCATCACACACTGTACCTGTCCTGAGAAACAGGCCTCTAATTAGACAGGCTGTCTAATCTTCATAAAGAGAACGGAGACCCGCTCCAATTTTGAGGAAAACTCTGAAACAGATGCATGGGGTAAGTATTAGAAATCATGATGAGCCCTAAAAATGAGGAGGAGATTATCCCACATCTCCTCCTGTGGGATATCTTGCACCTTTCACTGAAGCATCTTCTCCATGTCACTGTGAGACAGAGGATACTGGACTATATTGGTCTTATCCAGTATGACTATTCCTATGTAGGTATTAGAGCTAAAAATATTCAGATGTACATTCTACATTGTCCTAGTGCAGCATGTACAACTGAGAAAAAGATTGTGTTTTACAATTAAGAGGAACAAAGCTTTGACAGTACGCCACATAATGGATCATTAACCAAAACATTCATATTCAGAGACTGAGTAGATTTAGTGAGACATTCTACAGAACACTAGCTCTAGAAATAATAGCCATTGATTACAAACTGACACATTGATCATTTGTTCTGCCTTTTAATTTGCTTAAGGGTTCCATCCCACACCTCACAGTTCCATACAACTCTAGCTCTGAATCTCAGCAACATGAGCACATATTCCAAGTCTATCTATTTATGGTATTTATGCAGCATGTCTGTTGATAGGTTTCTGCCCATATAATTTAGTCATAAAATTTCACCAGGCCCATGAAATGTTTTGCTTCAAATTATTAAACCATTTTGTCCATTATTTATTATTGCAACACTATTTGCCCTACAACAGCTAAGGTTATGTTAGCATTTCCATTACAAAACACAGACGTGTCAAGGAATTTAAAAACTTGACTATAAAATGCTGTTATAAGCTGAAACTTTGCATACAAGGTTTCTACTGACAGGGATTTCCACCCCTGGCATCAAGATTAAAACAATAACCAAAAAAGCCCATCCTCACCCAATTGGTTGCTATGCATTTTTCTAAATTTTAAATTTTCCATAAGGTGCCATAGGTCTTTAGTGTTTTCAGATATAACATGTAGTATGAATAAAGTGTATTATTTTAACTCTTGCAGCTATACATTTACAGAACTTATATATAGCAACATGAAACTCAGCATTCAGACCTGGGCATCAATAGCGTATACCCAAATTCTGCAAATCAGTACTGTATTTAGGGGCATACAATGGGCATTTATATATTCAAGTATCTATTTTGAGAATCTAAATGCAAGATTTGAATAAAGTGCCTTTGTTGAGAAACTGGGCTTCCCATACTAATATTAACAATCAGATGGTCCATGCCTTAGTTCAGTAACAGATCACATATGATCAAGAGCCTGATCCAGCACACCTTACCTATGTAAAATCCCATCAAAGTCTACTTGGCTTTAATCAAATGCAATTTTTAAAGGAGTGTTACTATTTGTTACTTTTTCTATTTTTTCCACCAATGGCTCAATACGAATAATGTAAAGTGGGGAAAAGAAATACCAGAACTACCAGTTTAAGATATTGCATATAAAAACGAAATATTGACTATACAAATGAAAGGATAGTATTTCATTAATACAGTGCACCCTCTCCCTAATAATTCAGATGTGTAGGCTTTTCCATTCTGAGAGGTTTACGAGACAGACAATCCAATTAGAAGAAAATGGAAGTTATACCTGCTCCAGGCACAGAACATGCCAGTAGAGACTTTTATTTACCCCATCAACATATACCAAGTATAGAAGGTAGAGCATCTGGATTGCTGTTCCTGTGTCGCGTCAAAAATCCTAGATAAAATAAGAACCACCACTTTTCTGTTCATAGCAGTATTGGTGCAACTGTGCTGGTCCCAGGATGTTAGAGAGACAAGGTGAGTGGACCGACTTCTGTTGGTAAGAGAGAGATGAGCTTTTGAGCTCATGCAGATCCATGGACAATACTTCACATCTTTCCTTCTAAGCCAGGGGTGAGCAAACATCGGGGTTGCAAAATGGTATGGAGGACCAGGTACGGAAGGCTGTGCCTCCCCAAACAGCCTGGATCCACCCTCTATCTGCCCCCTCCCACTTTCCACCCCCTCACTGTCCCCCTCAGAGTCCCCAACCCATCCAACCCAACCTGCTTCTTGTCCCCTGACCACCTCCTCCTGGGACCTCCCCCACCCCACGAACCTAGCCCCCATCCAACCCACCCCCGCTACCTGTCCCCTGACTGCCCCAACCCCTATCCACACCCCTGCCCCCTGACAGGCCCTCTGGGACTCCCACACCTATCCAACCCCCCCATTCCCCATCCCCTGACCACCATCCCCAGAACCTCCGCCTCACCCAACTGCTCTCTGACTGTCCCCCATGACTTCCCCACAGCTAACCGCCCCCTGGGACTCCACTCCCTATCCAACCATCCCCTTTTCACTGTCCCCTGACTGTCCCGCAGGAGCCCCTGCCTCTTATCCTGTCCCCCAGCTCCCCGCCTCCTTACCATGCCGCTCAGAATGGCAGGGCTGGCTTATTGGAAAGCCTGGGAGGAGGGTGAGTGCAAGCCATGCAGCCAGGCAGGAGTGGCAGGGCAGAGTGCTCCCCGTATGGCAGCGTGGCTGCAGGGGAGGGAGGATAGCGGGGGAGGGGCTAGGGGCTAGCCTCAATAGCTGGGAGCTCAGGGGCTGGGCAGGATGGTCCCATGGGCCAGATGTGGCCCGCAGGCCGTAGTTTGCCCACCTCTCTTCTAGGCAATACTGCCACTAGTGCAATTGGTACATTCCCCTTGGAATAAATGGTGGAGGAGTGAGGGGGCTTTTAACCAGACATTCTCTGTGAGGGAGGCTCTAGACTTCAATTTCACTTGTCCACTGGAACCCAGATTTGTTAACCTTCTAGGCATACTGCAAAGCTGAGATGGTTTCCCAGGCAGAGGTGATTGGTAGGTTAGATGTCTGAGCTGCAGTTGTAGGTCCTGATCCAAAACCCATTGAAGTAAATAGAAAAAAAACTCCCATTGGTGTCTGGATAAAGCTAATAACCTTTGTTATTATGAATGGACATCTTACATAGTGATAAATAAACCGCATAATATAAAATTTGGTATGTCAAATAGTGTTAGGTTTTAACTTATTAAGGGATCTAAAATCTGAGTTGGAAGCTAAAAATCTAAAATAAGTACAATAAAAAGTAGTAGTAGAGTGCAAAAAGTTTTGGAAAGCCATACATTTAAGTTATAGTGCATGGAATTCTATAAACAAAGAATTCAGTCCAATTTCCTGGTGCAGAGTTTGGTTTGACCCAAATATAAGAGCAGGTTCAAGGCTGCATTCAGTGATCCTTCAACACTGTATATCATTTCTAAGTCCAAGAGACTGCTGTATAAATTTAATCAAAGACTGCCTTTCAGGTCATGGAAAAAGCTATAGCTAATGTTGAGTGAAGCTTAAGAGTCAGTTCCAGGCCATACTTCTGTTTCAAAAGTTCCTAGAATAAAACAGCCCTTCCATCTTGCAATGAATCTATTTTCTTCTAGTTCTCAATAGACTTTTCCAAAGAACAAATTAGTTATAGACTCGCATCTTATGTTCCGTCAGTGTAAAACTTTAGAGTACTAATAATTTCTAATGAGTATCAAAATGTTTATCAGATTAAGGATTTTGGCAAATAGCGAACTAGAAGAGTAGATCTACCCATTTTATTTATAAAAGGCTACCTGCAGAAAGAGGTCTTAATACCTCCTAGGTTCTCAACAGTTGTAACAATTAGAAAATAAGCTTTAATACAAATAAATGGAGTGAGTACCAATAGTCTGAAAAACAGGTAAAATTAATTGTTGCTGTAAGTGGGAACAACTCTCACTGAAGTTAGTGGCTAGGACAAGGCTGGAGTTGGCCTACCACAGTCTTCTTAAAAGGTGGTTTGTCTTGGTTCTCAGCCTCTGGGATGAAATCCTGGCCCCAGTGAAGTCAATCTTAAGTTATACTCACAGACCATGTTAGTATTTTCATCTCATGTGACAATAGGAGAGAGAGAGAGTTTCTTCCATCATTGAAGAAGAAACTTTGTAAGAACAAGGAAAGATAATAAGGAAACAGTATATTAGTTAAAAACTCTCTCTCTCTCTCTCTCTCTCTCCCCCCTGCACTTCAGGTCTTCTGCACAGAATTCTCACCTGCCCTGTCCCATTTGGCTTACACACACACACACACACACTTTCCACTAGTTAAGCAGTTTGTAAGTGTGAAAGACTACATCTTTTGCTTTTGCAAGCAGGACTACAGAGGAGTAAATGCCTCTCGTATTCCATGTTGGGCAGTTTTTCAAAGCTTTTAGATAAAGATAATAAATGCTTTGCAAAACTGTGCAATGTAATGAGACACTTACCTGACCAACTGTTAGCTTGTTTCATGGTTCAGCAGGGTTGATGTGATGTGAGCAGACGACTGTATGAGTGGAAGCCAGTGATCCAAGTGAGGCTGAATAATAACGTACTGAAATCTGGTTATTATTGGGAGCATTAAGCATGTATTGCTGAAGTTGATTAAATGTTGTCAAATTGATTTGCAGGTCACCTTTAAGTAATGCAATATACTTAATTGCTGTCCTCTTCCTTTTCCTCCTGAATTTCCTTTCCTAAACACATAGGCCCATATGGGGTGGTGGGAAAAGTGAAAGCAAACATATGACAAATTTTAAGGTCCCAATTTTTAGCTAGTGTAAGTCAGTGTAGCTTTATTAAAATCAAGGGAGCCTTGTCAATTTACACTAGATGAGGAACTGGTCATAGGACTCTGTTGAGAGGTCTTATGGGACTTTCTGAATTAACTTTATTAAGGTATTTTTTCCTCACACTTGCTTACATTCTGCTTAAGTTTAGTACCACTCAAACCAGGTGTGGCAATGATGCCCAGAATGACTGAAATAGGCAGTTGATATGATATAATCAAACCACAAAGCTATTTGTTAACTAATGAAAAAGACTCCAGTCCAGGAAATTAAATCGCTCCCAAATTTTAAAAATGAAACATGTTGTTTTTCCTCCTTCATTATTTCAGAGCTAGCATTCCTGGTGTCTTGTTCAGTTAGCTTCAAAAGGACAACACATAAAAGGAACATTTTATTTCTTAGAGAGGAAGATGGGCTGGTGGTTAGGGCACTAGCCTGGAACTTAGGAGAGCTGCTCCTCCACAGACTTCCCGCATCACCTTTGGCAAATCACTTCAGGACACATTGTCAAAGATAGTTAGGTATCTAAAAATACAGATAAACACCTACTGAGATTTTCAAAAGCACCTAAGTAAGTTAGGCACCTAATTAATTGAAATCTATGGGTGATCTAAAGCAAGTCATTTTATGTTCCTACACCTCAGTTTTCCCATCTGTAAAATGAGAATAATACCACCTTCCTTTGTAAAGCACTTTGAAATCTACTGCTAAAAGGATAGAGAATGGCTTTATACAAGAGTGAGGTAGTATTATTTATTATATAATTTTGAAATTTTGGCCCTTATTCTCTCTTGTAGTAATGCTACTTCTTTACTGCACAATAGGGTATGTTCATCTACTACAGTAATGGGGGGTTTTCCTTCCATGTTTTGTCAGTAATGCAGTGTCAGGTGTGAAACAGAGGCCCATTGGTGGTTTACCACTCTGTGCGAAAAAACTCTTATTAAGCCTGACAAACTCACCAACCTAACACACTATTGTCATGATATAGAACCTCTCTCTTTTGTTAATAAACTTGTTTTACTTTTAATCTAAGTCAACTGAATACTGTGTTTGACTTGAAGTGATTATTAAGTCCAGTTAAGGCAACAAACTGCTGTGCTTCTGTTTCTTGAAAGGAGCAATGGACCTTATTACTCCTCTGAATATTCCAGGAGAGGGTTGGACATTACAGGGCAGACAGTTTTGGGGAAATTCAGGACTGGGGTGTGTGTTGGGCTCACTTTGGTCAGTAGTAAACAAGGCTGGTGGAGACCAGAATGTGGCTGTGGTGTAAAAATTAGGCTGCAGGAGTCAGAGTTGCTGATCGAGGGCTGCTCAATACAGATACTCAGTGCATGCTTATATGCATGCAGAGAATGTCCAGACAGGGAGCTACAGCATCAGAGCATTTTAAGACATTCAGGGTTACAGGAGAAGCAGTGACAACTTCTAACTGGTCTGGGTTGAACCTCAAAATGTGACACTAGGCTAATAAACCAGAGCATCCTAACCTAGGCCTTAGACCTCTGTACCAGTGTGGAGTCCCATTGAAGTCAATGTGGCCCTGCTTAGGCACAGGGCTCCACCACACTGCTCCAGGTGCAGGATCAATGCCATAGTTTACAAACAATCTAGTACTTTGTAGGAGCTCTAGAGTAACCCCAGACTACAGCTGGGCAAACTATGAGGTTAGCCCCTTTTTTCCATCTGAAATTATCCAATGAATGATTTATGCAAATATTTTTATGGGTTGCTCAAAGTAGTCAATATGATTTTCAAGGGTGACTACAATCCTGGGAAATTTCTGAGATCCTGAATTGTCAACTAGTTAAAGAGACTGATTTTCAGAGAGAGATGAACACATGGCCTTTGAAAATTAGGCCTCTTTAAAGTGTCTCAAAGTGGATATCCTACTCTTGGATGTGGGTAGTAAGACCAGGAAAGAAGTACAGTAGAGAGACGGAAGAACAGATTAAAAAAAGCTTAGTTATGAGTGTGACGGTGTACGCAGTGATGAGCTGCCAAAATATTAACAACCGGTTCCCTCCTCGTCACCTCACGAGGGGGTTGTGCCCCCCCGGGGGTCATGCCCCTCCTGGTTTTTGACACCCCCCCGGGGACCCATGACCCATCCCCCCCTTCCCTGTCCCCTAACTGCCCTTTGCAGCCCCATCCAACCCCTCCTCTCATTCTTGATGGCCCCCCGGGACCCCTGCCCCATCCAACCACCCCTTCTCTCGGTCCCTGAGGGCCCCCACCACCACATCCAACCCCTGCTCCTTCCTGGCTTCCCCCCGGGACCCTTGCCACCATTCAATCCCCCTGTTCCCTGCCCTCTGACCGCCCCAACCCCTATCCACCTCTCCACAACCCACTGAACACCCCCTCCCTGCCCCCTTACCACACTGCCTGGGGCCGGGACCGGGTCCGCTCTGCCGGGGCCGGGTCCGCGGGGCCCGACTCCCCGGGCCGGCGCCGGGGCCGCTCGGCCGGCACCAAGGCTGGAGCCGCGGGTTCCGAGCTGGGCCGGTCTGAGCCGCGCAGACGGGACCAGCCTGAGCCGGGGGTGCTTGGCTGGGACCGGGCTGGGGCGCTTGGCCGGGGCCAGGGGGAGCCGTCCCGCCGCCCCCGGCTTACCTCCTCCTGCTGCTTTTTTCAGGCTTCCCGCGAACATTTGATTCGCGGGAAGCAGGGGAAGGGGAGGAGAAGGAGGGCGGAGCATTCAGGGGAGAGGGGGAGGTGAGCTGGGGCCGGGGGCCGGGTGGACAGCTGCCCGAGCCTTTGTTAAATTTAAAAGCTTTTTAGAACTGGTTGTCCTGGAACAACCGGTTCTAAAAAGGCTTCTAAATTTAACAACCAGTTCTTGCGAACCGGTGCGAACCGGCTGGAGCTCACCACTGGGTGTATCGCATAGGGATTCATGGGAATATGCTTATGAATGTATATATGCTATAACTGGAATATGTTTTATGCAACACATGCCATGTTACATATCTATGTAAAAGGTTATGATCTACTGAATACATTCCTCCTATTTGTATGCATGTATCATTTTTGTACTTTGAAGTTAGGAATACTGTCTGTATACTTGCTTGATTTCTAAGTAGCCTTAGTAAAGCATTTTGTAAGCTTCTTAAGAAAGGAACGTGCAAATTAAGTGCCCAATCAAGAACCACTTAAGCCAACAATGAACTCAAAGACGCTAATCCACATCAGATTTCCCAGGAATGTGGCTTTGCTGGAAGAAACTCAGTCATGCATGGACATTTGACTTGCCCATGTGACTACAAAACTCCATCTTGAAGCTGGACTTTGCATAGGAGAGGAGGGGATCTCCACCCCCAAGAGAAAGTCTACTTAAACCCCTGGGAGACCCCTCCATTTTGGGTATGTCTACACTACCCGCCGGTTCAGCGGGTAGCGATCGGTTTATCAGGGATTGATATATCGCGTCTCATCTAGAGGCGATATATCGATCCCCAAACACACTCCCGTCGACTCCGGAACTCCACCAGGGTGAGCGGCGGTAGCAGAGTCGACAGGGGGAGCCACGGCCATCGATCCTGCACCGTGAGGAGGAGAGGTAAGTCAAAATAAGATACTTCGACTTCAGCTATGCTATTCCCGTAGCTGAAGTTGTGTATCTTACATCGCCCCCGCCCCCTAGTGTAGACCAGGACTTTGTCTTCAGATGGCTCAAGATATAGCCTCTCCACCCCCAACCATACCTGAAAGAAACTGGAACAAAGAACAGTGACTACAGGGGGTGTGAATGATTGCTGGACCCCAACTAGAAGGAGATTAGTCTATTAAAGGAAGCTTACTGGGTGAGGTTTTTATCTGTATTCAGTTTTCTTAGACATAGACTTGCATGTTCTATTTTATTTTGCTTGGTAATTCACTTTGTTCTGTCTGCTATTACTTGGAACCATTTAAATCCTACTTTCTGTATTTAATTAAATCAGTTTTTTACTTATTAATTAACCCAGAGTATGTATTAATACCTGGGGGCGGGGCAAACAGCTGTGTATTATCTTCCTATCAATGTTATAGAGGGCAAACAATTTATATAAGCTTTATAGAGTGTAAAGTGGATTTATTTGGGGTTTAGACCCCTTTGGAAGTTGGGATCTGAGTGTTAAAGACAGGAACTGTTCTGTTAGCTGAGCAGACTGGCATGTCTGGCGCAATAAGACTAGGTGCTGGAGTCCCAAGCTGGCAGGGAAAGCAGAGGCAGAGGTCGTCTTGGCACATCAGTTGGCAGTTCCCAAGGGGGTTTCTGAGATCCAACCCGTCACAATGAGGACAACTAAAGATTTGAGGGGCCTGATTCAAAATTCATACTGGGCTATTCTATGGTATTATTCCTGAGTTTCTGTAAATATAAGAGATCAAAGCACAAGCAAAGCTCTAAGTGTTGAAGGTCAGGAAGAAACTTTCCTTGGGGGCACATTATAGCATACCTGCCTCTGAAACAATGATACTAGTCACGCTGGGAGACAAGACACTGGGTTAGACTCTAGTCTGTACACAAAATTCCACCAGTTTAACTAAAAGTGTATTTTTAAATTGATTTAGTTAAACTGGTGCAAACCACTGAATTAACACTTTTAATTTGGATTAGTTCTGGTTTATATTGTTTTAGCTTGTGGTGTTAAATTGACACTCACGAGCTATACCAGTTTAAAACCAATGTGTGTGTCCACTGAAAAGTTTGCATTTGCACTGGTTAATTCAATCAGGTTTTAAATCAATTTTACTCCAAACAGTGCAAAATGTGTATGTAAACAAGTCTTAGCTGGATCTCTGAAGAAGTGTGGAAATGCCTATGTTTCTGTAAGAATCATGTCCCAATTGTTACTTCTAAGTTTGTAAGCATGTCCATGACTTTCCTATGCTTATCACTTTTTCATTTCTTATGAAATACTTTCTTTCAGAGTCTGGCTAAATAGCATTTCTCACTGAATACTATGATTTATCCTTCATCTGCCCTGTGTAAATTTGTAAACTATTTAAGTATTATAATAAGTACAATAAATATCTGAATTTTTTTAAAAAAAGCATGAACATAATTCCTCATGCCCTGATAATTTAAAGTAGCTGAGCAAATTCTCTTCCTGGGGGCGGCGGAAGAGGCCAGAACAAAACCCTCATCCATGTGCTAAGAATGAGTAGGAGAAATTACACTTAAAAAAAAAAAAGAGTTATTTTACAGGACATACATTTGCTTAATATTTGGCTATTACAATGAAAGCGCCTTTTAAATCATAACTATAGTCAATATTTAGTATTAATATAGCACTATAATACTGCCTTTAGTATTAACCTGACTGAGGTGTTTATACAAACAAGGAGACTAATATTTCCATTAAAGACAACTTTCCTTGACTTCAGTGGGGGAAGGGGCAGTTCCAAGGAAGTTGTTTTGCTTTTCAGTACAGATTGACTGTAAAAAAGACAAACTTTGTATATCAGGAAGAATCTTATAAACGATTGTAAATTATATCAATACAACGAAATTAAAACTAACTCATATTCATTTTATTTTTACATTGTATTGTCAACGGCCTGATTGCATGACACTTATTTGCACTGGTGGGCACTTATTGATTAAAGTAGTCCCATAACCATCATCACTGTGTAGAAGGGTTGGAAAGTCAAATGCACAGCTTAAGCGCCACATTTTTATTAGCAAATCCTAATTAGCCTTCTTTTCATAGACACTATACATCAACTGAATAAGCAGGTTTCATCCGCTCTCTCTCTCCCTCACACTCTGCCACACACACTTAGTAAACGTATCAGATATGTAAAGCAGGGGTTTTTGGTTAGGGTTGTTTTTTTAAGTAGATGGGTTAAAACGAACTAAATCATGGTATAAATACAGTGTACTACATATATGATATTAACTGGAAACAGCAGTGGTTTATCTGATTATCTAAATGTGTGCTGCGTGTACTTTGTTTTAAAGAATATCAAAACATACAAAAGCAAACAGTGTAGACTTGTTTGTGTTGTTGTTGTGGCTTTTTTCTGAGGCAGTAACGTTACAAATGAAAATCTGAAGCTGCAGCTGGTTTTGGTAAGTTAGACTTCAGAGTGCAGCCGTATTAGTCTGTATCCACAAAAAGAACAGGAGTACTTGTGGCACCTTAGAAACTAAACACATTTATTTGAGCATAAGCTTTCGTGGGCTACAGCGCACTTCATCAGATGCATAGACTGGACCATACAGCAAGAAGATATTTATACATACAGAGAACATGAAAAGGTGGAAGTAGCCATACCAACTGTAAGAGGCCAATCAACTAAAATGAGCTATCATCAGCAGGAGAAAAAAAAGCTTTTGAAGTGATAATTGAGATGACTCATAAAAGGTGTGAAGATACTTAACATGGGGAAATAGATTCAATTAGTGTAATGGCCCAACCATTCCCAGTCTCTGTTCAAACCTAAGTTAATTGTATCTAATTTGCATATTAATTCAAGTTCAGCACTCTCTCTTTGGAGTCTGTTTTTGAAGTTTTTTGTTGTAAAATTGCTACCTTCAAGTCTGTCATTGAGTGGTTAGAGAGGTTGAAGTGTTCTCCCACTGGTTTTGAATGTTATGATTCCTTACAGGATTCTTTGTTGCTTTTACAGATCCAGACTAACACGGCTACCCCTCTGATACTTGACACCATGCAAGGCACTGCATTTAGCCGTATGGACTGGAAATCCATCAACCTCATGAAGAAACTTGCACAAATACAGACAGACATCATCTTCCTTTCCAAATGCAAACGGATGGACATCATACCAAATGGACTAAAGGTAAAAAATCCACTGCTATCTACATACTACACAGACCACAGTGAAAGATTATGCCATACTCTATCAAAGAAACTGAGGAACCACCTGATCAGCCTCCTATACAGCAAACAGGAAAACATCAAAAAAGAGCTCTCCAACCTGGAGACTCTCATCAATAACCAAACTTCCATACAAACGGACTTCACTAAAATAAGACAGGAGATCTACATCACTCACTTCACCTCTCTACAAAGGAAAAAGGACTGTAAGCTGTCTAAACTCCTACCTGCCACATGGGGCCACAACCGTGGTACCCCTAACCCACCCAGCAATATCGTCAATCTATCCAACCACACACTCAGCCCAGAAGAAACGTCTGTCCTATCTCGGGGACTCTCTTTTTGCCCTGCCACCCCCACCAACATGATACAGTTCTGCGGCGATCTGGAAGCCTACTTTCGCCGTCTCCGACTCAAAGAATACTTTCAGGACAACACTGAACAGCGCACTGATACACAGTTACCCTCCCACCAACAGAACTCCACATGGACTCCTCCTGAGAGTCGAAATGACAGTCTGGACCTATACATTGAATGCTTCCTGACGTGCACAGGCAGAAATTGTGGAAAAACAACATCGCTTGCCTCATAACCTAAGTCGTGCAGAACGCAATGCCATCCACAGCCTCAGAAACCATCCTGACATTATAATCAAAGAGGCTGATAAAGGAGGTGCTGTTGTCATCATGAACAGGTCTGACTACCAAAAGGAGGCCGCCAGACAACTCTCCAACACCAAATTCTATAGGCCACTGCCCTCAGATCCCACTGAGGAATACACTAAGGAACTGAACCATCTACTCAGGACACTCCCTACACTAACACCGGAACAAATCAACATACCCTTAGAGCCCCGACCAGGGCTATTCTATCTACTGCCCAAAATCCACAAACCTGGAAATCCTGGACGCCCCATCATCTCGGGCATTGGAACTCTCACTGAAGGACTGTCTGGATATGTGGACTTTCTACTCAGATCCTACGCCACCAGCACTCCCAGCTATCTCCGTGACACCACTGATTTCCTGAGGAAACTACAATGCATTGGTGACCTTCCATAAAACACCATCCTGGCCACCATGGATGTAGAGGCTCTCTACACCAACATCCCACACGCTGATGGAATACAAGCTGTCAGGAACAGTATCCCTGATGATGCCACAGCACAACTGGTTGCTGAGCTCTGTGCCTTTATCCTCAGACACAACTATTTCAAATTTGATGACAATATATATCTCCAGATCAGTGGCACCGCTATGGGCACCCGCATGGCCCCACAATATGCCAATATTTTTATGGCTGACCTGGAACAACGCTTCCTCAGCTCCCGTCCACTCACGCCCCTTCTCTACCTACGCTACATTGATGACATCTTCATCATCTGGACCCATGGGAAAGAGACTCTGGAAAAATTCCACCACGATTTCAACAGCTTCCACCCCACCATCAACCTCAGCCTGGACCAATCTACACGGGAGGTCCACTTCCTAGACACTACGGTGCAAATAATTGATGGACACATTAACACCACCCTATACCGAAAACCTACCGACCGCTATGCCTACCTTCATGCCTCCAGCTTCCATCCCGGGCACACCACAAGATCCATTGTCTACAGCCAAGCACTGAAGTACAACCGCATCTGCTCTAACCCCACAGACAGAGACCAACACCTACAAAATCTCCACCAAGCATTCTCAAAACTACAGTACCCGCACGAGGAAATAAGGAGACAGATCAACAGAGCCAGACGTGTACCCAGAAGCCTCCTACTGCAAGACAAACCCAAGAAAGAAACCAACAGGACTCCACTGGCCATCACATACAGTCCCCAGCTAAAACCCCTCCAGCGCATCATCAGGGATCTACAACCCATCCTGGAGAATGATCCCACACTTTCACAGGCCTTGGGTGGCAGGCCAGTCCTCGCCCACAGACAACCTGCCAACCTGAAGCATATTCTCACCAGTAACTGCACACCGCACCATAGTAACTCTAGCTCAGGAACCAACCCATGCAACAAACCTCGATGCCAACTCTGCCCACATATCTACACCAGTAACACCATCACAGGACCTAACCAGATCAGCCACACCATCACCGGTTCATTCACCTGCACGTCCACCAATGTAATATATGCCATCATATGCCAGCAATGCCCCTCTGCTATGTACATCGGCCAAACTGGACAGTCTCTAAGGAAAAGGATAAATGGACACAAATCAGATATTAGGAATGGCAATATACAAAAACCTGTAGGAGAACACTTCAACCTCCCTGGCCACTCAATAGCAGATCTTAAGGTGGCCATCCTGCAGCAAAAAAACTTCAGGACCAGACTTCAAAGAGAAACTGCTGAGCTCCAGTTCATCTGCAAATTTGACACCATCAGCTCAGGATTAAACAAAGACTGTGAATGGCTTGCCAATTACAGAACCAGTTTCTCCTCCCTTGGTTTTCACACCTCAACTGCTAGAACAGGGCCTCATCCTCCCTGATTGAACTAACCTCGTTATCTCTAGCTTGCTTCTTGCTTGCATATATAAACCTGCCCCTGGAAATTTCCACCACTTGCATCTGAAGAAGTGGGTATTCACCCACGAAAGCTCATGCTGCAGAACGTCTGTTAGTCTATAAGGTACCACAGGATTCTTTGTTGCTTTTACAGATCCAGACTAACACGGCTACCCCTCTGATACATGATTCCTGATGTCAGATTTGTGTCCATTTATTCTTTTGCCTAGAGACTGTCCGGTTTGGCCAATGTATATGGCAGAGAGGCATTCCTGACACATGATAGCATATATCACATTGGTAGATGTGCAGGTGAATGAGCCCCTGATGGCGTGGCTGATGTGATTAGGTCCTACGATAGTGTCACTTGAATGGATATGTGGACAGAGCTGGCATCGGGCTTTGTTGCAAGGATAGGTTCCTGGGTTAGTGTTTATGTTGTATGGTGTGGAGTTGCATTTCTCTTGGTTTCATATCTTACTCCTCACAGAAACAAAAAAAAGACATCTCAAATGCGTCTGGAAAATAAAAATGATGGATCACTCTTTTTGTTGCGACATCATAATGACTGGCTTTAAATCATTATAAAACTGGCTGCTGACATGTTAAAGCATAACAGAAAAGAATTTGAAAAGAAAGTAGCCAACGTTTGTTTTTATATAAGTATTTGGACTGAGCATTGGAATAGTCAACATCAAATAAGATTAAACACTTTCTCCTTTTTCAGACTACATTTTGTTCTTGTCCATGCTCCTTTTGTCCCAAGTAAGCCAATAAGAGAAAGTGGAATGACAGATCAAGTTCTGGTGACTAGTGCCCTCCTCTCCACTTCTACAGCAATAAAATAATAAATATTAATAATAAAGCCACTACTTCAACAAAACTGGGATTTTCTCCTGAGATCCCAATGACGGGGGGGGGGGGGGGAGGGGAACCACCCATTGACTTTAGCATAAGGTTTGCCTTCATAAAGAGGAGCATTACCAAGAAAAAAAACTTAATATAAAAATCCAAAAATTGTTGTTTTAAATGTTAAGTCCTTCTCCAATGCTCAATATAAATTCCAGTTTTCCATGTTGCAGCTAAGACAATGTATACTATTTCTAATATTTATTTGGATTTATAACTCCACAAGAGGTGCCTATTATATTCTAATCATCCCTCACAATTAAAGCCATAATTAATAGAATCAATATTAAAATAAAACCCAGGTACCCCACACAACAGATCAAATACTAAACAAATTACACAGCACCAAAATACAAGAGAAATCTCTTATTCTCTGTAAGCTTCTCCCTGCACAGGGAGGAAGAAGAGAGCTTTTTGGCTTCTGCCCTAGCCTGTTACACAGTCTCTTAGGCACACTGCATTTCAAGCTGCTGCGGCAGCGCGCAGCAGCGCGCGTAAAGTAGTCAGCGCAAAGCGCTGCGAAACTCTCCCAGCTCTGTCCGCCTCCAGCTCCCTGTGGGGTGGAGCTAGCGGGGGGAGCCGGGGCAGCTGGGCGCAGCTGGGACTGGCGCTTAGGCTGGCGCGCGCCGCATTGCGCAGCAGAGCAGGTGTTTTTCACACTGCTGCTGCTGCTGCAAAATTATAGTGTAGCCAAGCCCTTAGATTCCTAACTGCATTATAACCCATTAATGCATGATAAGGCAAAGTACACTCAGCATAATGGTCCCAAACTTGTGGATGTTAGGTTAAGGAGGAAAAAAAACCACTCAGGAGTAATTCACAAAGCCATATTAGCAACAATAATAGCAACTTTGACCACTGTTTATAATAAGAATCAAATAATTTCCCCTTCAATAGGGCTTCCGCCCCACACACACCCCAAGGATCTTAAAGTGCTTTACAAACAGCAGTTGCTCTAAAGAATATTCTGATGAAATAGGAAGGTATTATTCAAAAAGAAAAAGGGAAGATGAAATGTAAAAGAAACCCCACCACCGCAAATGCACTCATACTTAATTTTACACACAAGTAGTTCCATTGAGGGCAATAGGACCACTCCCATTTTTAAAGTTAAGGCCATACATAATAGTTTACAATACAGTAAGGCTTAACTGTATAGTTTGATGCATTTAAAATATGTACCATAAAGCAGAAGTGATGAGCAATATAGCTAAATTAATTTTGCTGCAGCAACCTTGACTTTCATTCTGTGACTCTATGTGATTTTATTTAAAAATTTTGAAAGAGTTTAGGAAACAGTACACCAACATATGCAACTTCACATTTTCTTTTTTAGTTGGTCCAGCAGCTGAGAGAAGTCTCCAGTTCTGTATCCACATTTAGACACAGAATCAACTAGGTAGCTTGCAACAAGATATCAATCTGTTTGCATTTACTTCTATCCAATAGGCGCACAGCAGAAACAATGCCAAATGGGGCACATGTAAAAGTGAGAAGAGTACTCAGTGCATGTACTGACTCTTGGCTACATACAAACAAACAATTTCAAGCCCTTCATAAAAATTAAAAACTGAATAAATGCCTTATTTAAGCTGGAGTATCTAGGCAGTCTAAACCTGCTGTGTCCAGCTGGTATCATTCCTAATTCCAGCATGGGACTAAAATGCTCTAATTAGTATTCTCCTGGATAGATTTAATTACACCTTCCTTTTTCACGCTGGTCACTTGACAGTTCCTTCCACATAGTGACATCCTGTTTTTCTCCTGAGTGATTTGGCTTCATGTTGCATGAATTCCCAGTTCTTGAGTGATACTCATTATTTCCCATTTCCACTACTCTCATGCAGGTTACAGGCCTCTGCATCTCCTTCTCTTCCACATCATGCAATATTCAATTGTCCTATTGACCATTTGCTATGGGGTTACTTCTGTTCATCCTTTCACTCTATAGTCTCTCTCAGGGGAAGGCTAACCCCCAAAACATAAGCTATGACTCCTTTTAGTTAGAGTTTATTTCACTCACCAGCTATCAGACTGGTCTATTAGCCTCTTTCCCCTCTCATGTCAGTGGAATGCAAATCAACAAGAACAGCCGCTGTCTCGTACACTGTCCCAGAATTTCTAACATGTCAGCAGCTACTAGTGACTCCAGCTGTTCAGAACACTGTTAGGTCAATTCTGGTGTCTACTCCAGAGCATCATAAGAGCTGTAAATGAATCACAAACGGATGGGTAAAAATTCTTTTAGCATGGTAGCAATAGCCATGGGGATGGTGGGGAGGGGGGGGAGGGAGTAGTTGTAGCACACAGAAGTAGAGAGATTCTGGGCTGTCATTCAACCCATTGGAAGCACATCCCAAGATGTCATAAAACAAAGCAGCTCATCGAGTTTCTATAACAGAGTTCAAAAGCTGCTTCTGCCCTTGCAGTAGCCTGGAATGTCAAAAAAACTATCTTTGCTCCTTCCCCCTGGGGTATACCTTGCTTTTTGTGCTGTTCATCTCTCAAGAGATGCAGCACACAATCTGTCCATCTATCCTTTGCAAGCTTCAATTAAAGCTATCCAGTTGATTCTTCAGCCTTAGGGCAGTCTACACTACACTTAGACACCCATGACTGGCCCTTGTCAGCTGACTCGGGCTCGGGTTAAGGGTCTGTTTAGTTATGGTGTAGACATTCATGATTGGGTTAGGGCCTGTGCCTGGGACCCTGCAAGAGGGGAGGGTCCCGGAGCCCAGGTTTCAGCCCAGGCCTGAAAGTCTACACCACAATTAAACAGTCCCTTAGCCCTAGACCCAGGAGTCTGCATCAGCTGATACAGGCCAGCTGCAGGAAAACTATGGAAAGTCTCTCAATGGCTTCATTGGGATTTTGGTCAGTACTGGACAGGAAAATGAGGATTTAGTATTGCTTCTATATGAGAAAGACATATACTGCACCTCCCCATCTCTGTCCTGTGTATGGCAAAAAGAAAACCCTAAGTTTAAGCTGGTTTTATTTTAAGTGGCCTTTCAATAAAACTTAGCATTATACAGTAAGACAGCCTCTTCCCCAAGCCTTTAATATAAGAAGGAGACAAGTATGTAGAATGGTTTTTAAACATATTTAAACATCCATAGCCTGTCTGCTTCAGGAGCCATGAAGCCAATACTGATTCAACAGTTATGATTACTAATGAAGAAGCAAAAAGGTAACTATTATCTTCTATGTTGATTTTAAAATGTTTTGCCATTTCAAAACTCAGATTAGTTTTTGGTATATTAAAAACTCAGTAAGCACTTTGTTATAAAGACTTTATTATGCACTCTGAAAGTCACCAGCATGTGCATTAGAGTACAATTTAATAATTCACATTTGGATCCAAGTATATATATTTTTCTCCTCTCAGATCAATTAATCTTGATGGATTACCTTCTCACAAATTGTCACTCAGGCAGAACATAATTATTATGCCTAAAATTCTCAGAGAGAGAGCAAAGTCTGAATAAACTGGCTCTGTGTCCAGCTGCATATACATGGGACTAAGGAAAGGAATCATTAGTTGTAACATACAGAAGCTGGACACACTGGAACGGTGTTACCAAGAACAGAAACACCAAAGTTCTATTTGGACTTTTCTATATAATATCATAAGGGTACATGTCCCTTTACCTGGAGGATAAAGACATGTGTCCCTGTCCTAGCAATCTAAGATAGATATGATAAGCAGGATACAAAAAGAGATGACAACAGGCATGGACAGGAAGCAGCATAACTGTTGTAATTGAGACACTGTACTGGGACTTAGGAGACCTGGGTTTTATTCCTGGCTCTGCCACAGATTTTCTCTGGGAGCATGGCCAAATTGGTTAATATCTCTGGCCCAAATCCACAAAGACACTTTGGTGCTGCAGTACCTAACTTTTAGTCATCTTGCCACCCAGAGGATTCCATAAACACTGGGTTAAGTACCTAGTTTCCCTATTCAATGCAAAGGGAGAAAGAAATGCCCAAGAATGGGATGTACAGAAGCCAGCAGCCTGGGCTGGAAGCCACTTAAGCTAACCATCCCCCTAAAATAGGCACCTATCTCAACTTGGGATCCAGCGTGAACCGTCTCCTTTAGTCAGACACTAAGCTGTTTCTTGCAGCAATGGCAGCAACGCCAAAAACTCCATACAAAACTGGGGAGCAGACTTCCTTTTTTACCTTTATCTTAGTGGTTTGGGAACTCACCCAAAATGTGGGAGACCCTAGTTAAATTCCTTAGTCTGCCCAATGAGAACAGATTTGAACTTTGGTTCCCCACCTCTCAGTTGAGTGCCCTTACCACTGGACTTAGGAATCACTCTCTCTCTAGTCCAACGACTATTCACTGTGGATAAATACTTAAATAGTCATTGGGGCAGAGAGTGAGAAGGACTCCATTAGGGCACCCATCTGGGAGACCCAAGACCCAGTTCACATAAGCAAAGATGATTTCACACTGCTAGAATCACAATTTTTCATAAAATTCCATGCTTATGTCATGCACAAAATGTTAAGGGGGAAAAAAAAAGGATTTCAAAGAGCCTCTCCTACCAGTACCAGAACATGTTAATTGTAAGGTAGGGTCTTGTGAAATGTGTTCCACGTTATTGATTCCTCACACAGCAGGTGTCCAGCAATTCTCTGAGGTCCTTTGTACACTGTTTTGCTTATTACATTTCCCTTATTTTTTATTTTATTTTCAGATTCGGGAAACCAATAAATAATAAAATCAGTTATTTTAGAATTGTTTGGGAGTAGATACTGCAAAAAAGTCTGCACTGGAATCTGTGAAGTCACTTTGTTAAATAGCTTTCCACATATACACCATCAATACACCTAGTCCCTAGAGTTTTAATTGGAGTCTCCACTTAGCATCTATTGTTGAACCCCCCATCTAATGTTCAGGTTGATCTCTTAGTATGTGCTTTAATCTTCAAATGTAAGTGGCTTGTCTTATCTGACTTGAATTAGCCTATCTGTGTTTTGTGAATGTATGATAAAAATATTTCAGACTTAGCTATGGTTATAGCACTAAGACAACATTATTCTGATATGCAGTACTCATTTGATGCTTGTCACTAAATGACACAGGTTAAACAGCTTGTGAGCGCATTTGTTGCTCTGGAGTCTGATTTGTGTCATAAAGAACATAAAAAAAAAATCACATTTCTGTATGACAACTTTGAACCTACTTTTGTTACAAGTAACATCTGAAAGCACATAAGGCCCAAAGTCTGAGACTGCACTCAGATATTATGGTGATGGGTGGCCACATAAAATCTAAAAATGGACAGAGCATTTTTCTCCTCTAGTTTTTATTTGTTAGGACTTAGGCACCTAAATCTTGGGTTAATGCATCTAAGGCCTGGTCTACACTAGGACTTTAATTCGAATTTAGCAGCGTTAATTCGAACTAACCGCTCAACCGTCCACACCAGGAAGCCATTTAATTCGAACTAGAGGGCTCTTTAGTTCGAATTTGGTACTCCACCCCGGCAGGTTGAGTAACGCTAAATTCGACATGGCTAGCTCGAATTAGGCTAGGTGTGGATGCTAATCGAACTTAGTAGCTCTGGGAACTATCCCACAGTGCACCACTCAGTTGACGCTCTGGACAGCAGTCCGAGCTTGGATTCTCTGACCAGCCACACAGGAAATGACCCGGGAAAATTTGAATTCATTTTCCTGTCTGGGCACTTTGAATCTGACGTCCTGGCTGGACATCGGGGCGAGCTCCGCAGCACCTGCAATGATGCAGAGCTCTCCAACAGAGGAGTTCATGTTATCTGTGAATAGAAAGAGGGACCCAGCATAGACTGACTGGGAACTCTTGGATCTGATCGGTGTGTGGGGCAAGGAGTCTGTGCTTTTGGAGCTGCGCTCCAAAACAGGGAATGCGAAGACCTACGAGAAGGTCTCCAAAGCCACGAGAGACAGAGGATACAGGCGGGATGCAACACAGCGCCGCGTGAAAATCAAGGACCCCAGACAAGGCTACCGAAAAATCAAAGCGGCAAACGGACGCTACGGAGCCTGCCACCACTGCCCCACCAGTGACCATGGACTCTGACGATGGGACAGTGTCGACGGCCAGTTCCTCAGTGATGTTCGCGGACGGGGAAGATGAGGAAGGGTTTGTGGAGGACGAGGCAGGCGAGAGTGCTTACAACGCTGGTTTCCCCGACAGCCAGGATCTATTCATCACCATCACGGAGATCCCCCAACAACCCTCCCCGGCCATTAACCCGGACCCTGAATCAGGGGAAGGAGCAGTCGGTACGTGCTGTAACCATGTTAACTTTTATTCTTAATATAACAGGAATCTTAACTGTGTGAAAAGGAGGTCTCTCTAGATATGGGGATAGAACAGAAATCATCCTTGGAGATCTCCACAAAGCTCTCCTTGCGTTAATCGAAAAGCATCAGCAGGAGGTTCCTGGGGAGAGCTGCCTTATTGGGTGCTCCGTGGTAGCACAGTTTTCCACGCAAGGCTTTCATGAGGAACTCAGGGAGCACTGCCTCCCCGAGCACGGCTGCATCGGGCCCTGGTTCGTGCTAGCTTTCACGCAGCATGCGCTCTATCTCCTTCAGTGACCCTCCTCAGGGTGATCTCGCTCGGAGACTCCTGCATCTACTTAGGGTAATTACTGTAATGTTACGCCTGGTCCAAAGTATTTTTAAACAAATCTACGGACAGACGGCATAGCACAGACTCAGCACGCAGCTGCGTGACGAGCGTAACGGAAAGCCAAAGAATATAATGGACGCTCATGGAGGGAGGGGGGAATGAGGACGCAAGGTATCCCACAGTTCCTGCTGTCTCCGAAAAGTATTTGCATTCTTGGATGAGCTCCAAATGCTTCTAGGGTCAAACACAGTGTCTGTGGTGGGTCAGGGCATAGTTCGGCAATTTGCGCACTCACCCCACCCACCACCAGAAGTGAAAACAATCCTCTGTTGACTCTTTTACATGTCACCCTATCTTTACTGAATGCTGCAGATAGACGCGATTGTGCAGCACTCAACACCAACATCCTTGCTCCCCCCCCCCCACCGCCATGGGTGGCTGATGGTACAATAAGATGGAAATCCGTCCTCATCATCAGCCTATTGGCACATGGGGCAGTGCAAAAGGGCTGGTAACCATGCCGACTAGTATCAGTAAGGTCGATCAAGGGCGCCTGTCCCTAATTTTTGATGGCTGATGGTACAATATGGCTGGTAACCGTCCTCATCATTGCAACAGGGGGCTGAGCTCCATCAGCCCCCACCCTTCATTGTAAATAAAAGATTCAATTACATCTGGACTAGCAGAGGGATGATGGGCTCCTTCATCCACACTCCTTAATGTCCTGCCTGGACTATCATTGCAGCTGGAGGCTTCCTTCCACTCATTTCTCACAAACAAGTCACTGTGTCTTATTCCTGCATTCTTTATTACTTCATCACACAAGTGGGGGGACAATGCTATGGTAGCCCAGGAAGGCTGGGGTAAGAACGGAATGAACAGGTGGGGTTGTTGCAGGAGCACCCCCTGTGAATAGCATACAGCTCATTATTTATGCAGGATCGGACACAGAGTAGCTGTGCTCTCTGGTTCTATGATACAGTGGTTCTCTAGTACACTTGCCCATAATCTAGGCAGGACTGATTCTATTTTTAGATACCAAAGAGGAGGGATTGACTCAGGGAGTCATTCCCAATTTTTGCTTTTGCGCCCCTGGCTGCTCGGCCAGGGGCACTTATGACAGCAGCAAATGGTGCAGTGCAAAAGGACAGGTAACCATGCCCATCTTATTACCATCTTATTACCAATTTATGGTATGGTTGATGGTACAATATGGCTGGTAACCATCTCTGCTGTCATGCAAAAGCAAAATCATGCTGCTGTGTAGCGCTGCTGGCCCGCCTCTGTCAGCGGCATCTAGTACACATACGGTGACATACACAAAAGGCAAAACAGTGTCCATGGTTGCCACGCTATGGCGTATGCCAGGGCAATTCTGGGAAAACGGGCTTGAAAAGATTGTCTGCTGTTGCTTTCCCGGAGGAAGGAATGACTGGCGACATTTACCCAGAATCCACCGCGAAAATGATTTGTGCCCCAGCAGGCACAGGGGTCTCAACCCAGAATTCACAGAGACAGCCTAGACTCAGTTAATTGTTCGCCAAAATGTATCTTTGCAAGGAATTCACTCCCTGTTTCCCATCTCACAGCTTCCACTGTCTCCAGACCTGCCACAGCATCCCCCTCGCAGAGGCTGGCAAAGCTTAGGCGTGTAGCCCTGAGGATTAATCTGTTGGTCTGTATAAAATGTCTTTTTTGATAAAGTGTGTAGGCTGCATAGATTAATAGGAATTTGCAATAGCTGTAATGAAGATACCTAGAAACTTCTAGGCCAGACATCCTGGCCTATTTCCTTTGTAACGCTGACAGCAACCTTTAAGATCCTTACTCAGAAAAGTAATAATAGGAGACAAACCTACGCAAATGTCTAGGGACTTTTTGAATGTCTGCTAACCTTTCACCTAGTTAGGGTAAAAAGGAGGGTATTTTTGACCACAAATGTAACACATACACCCGCAAGCTACTATATAGCTGTCATTAGTACGCACACAAAAGGTCAGCCAATGAAAACAGGTACCCTCACCTTTCCATGGGGGAAAGACAAATGTGGGCATAGGAGGAAGGATTTCTCCCTATAAAAAGGGTGACAATCCTCCATTAAGGCGGGCGATCCATCTCTCTGTTTCCTTGTCGTCTCAACCTGCTTCGAAGCCTCTTTCTCCTATGAAAGCTGTCAATACTAAGTCGTAGTATTAATTCTTTTCAAAGTTGTGAGTATGAACAAATTCTTATTTCTGCTAGAGCATTTATACTAAGAAGGGTTTAACTCATAGCCAGTTTCTTTGTAACTTCCTCTAGCAAAGGTGTGAAATTCACTCTAGTACTACTGTTGCAAAGTGCATTAAGAACTGTGATATTTTGTAACTTTGTAATCTCATACTGCTTTTAACATTTTACATTTACTTCTTGTTTCATTGATTTTAAATAAAAGGTCTTGTTTGACTAATTCTGTCTCAGTAATAGTTTTTCTGCCACATACCCCAATCTCCTTGTATAAATTCTGTGAAGCCTGATTCAAGACGAACTTTATCTTCTGATCACACATATTGGCGAGCCATATCCATATTATTAATATCTATCAATTATTATTAACATTCTTAATTAATTAGAAAATTAGTTATTAAATAAAACTAAATTAAGTGGATAAATTCCACTGTCCCTACTAACCCTCCCCAAATCAGGCTACAGGCTGCGAAAGAAAAAGACAAGGGACAAGATGTTCGAGGAACGTATGGGCTGCTACCTAGCAGAGGCGGACCAGCAGAGCCAGTGGAGGGAGCCCGTCTCTCTGTGCCAGCGCTCACACAGCGAACGGGAGGAGAGGTGGCGTGAGGAAGACAAGCAGGCGACTGAAACGCTGCTTGGACTAGTGAGGGAGCAAACGGACACGCTCAGGCGCCTTGTGGATGTTCTGCAGGACCGCAGGAGGACAGAGACACCCTGCAGTGTATCTGCAACCGCACTCCCCTGCCACAAAGTCCCATACCCCCCTCACCGAAAGTAATCAGGAGGAGGGGCGGCCGGGGACGTGAATACTGTCACTGCACCACAGCACAGTGCTCAAGTACGCAAAATCTCTCATACCCTACATTTGCCGAAGTCCTTCACTTCCACACTCACAGTAGTCCCAATCCCAGTCCCATCCCCTAACTGTCTACTTAATTAATAAAAATGCTTTGCTGTTAATTACTGTTTCCGTTATGTTTTTCAAAGAAGACTGTGTTTGAATGGAGGGCGTGGGGAAAGGGGTGGTTAAATTGCATAGGACAGTCACCTTTCCCAGGGTACAAACACGGGGGCAGGATCAGCAGCGGGTCACACACACGGTGCAGTCAGTAGGCACCCTGGTCGGTTTTTGGAGGTGGTTTCCAGGATCTGTGTGGGCGGGGGAGATGTGACTTTGCAGCGGGGGAGGGTGGTTACAGATCTTATACAGCGGTCCTTGTCCTGGACCGCTGAGTCACGCAGCTGAGGAATCTGTATCCGTCCTCCTCCACCACAAGGTCACATATCCGCCCGCACACAGAATTCCATAAAGAGGGATGGCAGGCTCCGTTGAAAGAAGCATTCCGGCACCGCGGACCGCTCTAGGAGCAGGAGCCTGTCATTCCTTGAGTTTAGAGGCGGTCTTTACATCACCGCACACCCTATCCAGCACAGCCTGCGTCCCAGTTTCAACCCTTTCACGAAAAGTCATGAATAAAGAAACCTTTGTTAAGTAACAATAACCTTTGTATTTTATTTTTACACGTGTGCTGGAAGTGGGGGTAACGGGGTGAACGGGGTATGTAACCGAAGAGGAGAGTCAACAGTAACTGAGTAAAGAAACAGGGGTAGGTTCAGCTTCTCTGTAAAGAAACTGAACAGTCACAGGTCACGCTGCTCGCTGGTATTTGAAGAGTTCCTTGTCGCTGTCCCAGGCGCCTGTATAGGGCTTCATGAGCAAGTGCATTAGCGGGCAGGCTGGGTCCCCGAGGATGACTATAGGCATCTGCACATCCACAACAGTTATTTCGTGGTCCGGAAAGAAACTACCTTCCTGCAGGCGTCTGAGCAGCCCACAGTTCCTGAAAACACACGCATCATGAACCTTGCCCGTCCACCCGATGATGATGTTTGTAAAACGTCCCCTATGGTCCCCCAGTGCTTGCAGCACCATTGAAAAGTGGCCCAATTTCTCAGCAGCTGACTGTGGAAGAGGTGGACGATAAAGTGCGAGGAGGAGAAAACAGCGATGATCGCAGCGGGCTCCATGCTTGCAGTGCTGTGGCGTCCGCGCTGTCACTGACCAGAAAAGTGCACGAACAGATTGCCCACAGGCGCTTTCAAAGAGGGAGGGAGGGAGGTTGTGATTGATGGTTCAATGACAACACTTACCCCAAACCACCCTCGACACATTTCTCCCCCCAGCAGGCATTGGGGGCTCTACCCAGCATTCCAATGGGCAGCGGGGACTGCGGGAACTGTGGGATAGCTTCCCACAGTGCACCGCTTCCAAAGTCAACGCTGGCCCCGTGAATGTGGACTCAGAAATTCGAATTAGTGTATTTAGTATGGATACACAAATTCGACTTCATAAGGTCGAATCCACAAATTCGAACTAAGTTGATTCGAAATAGTCTTGTAGTGTAGACAAGGCCTAAGTGTCTTTGGAACTGGGTCAAAGTTCTAGTTTTAGGCTCCACTGCAATCCACAAAACCCCATTCAGATGTTGTCAAACTGAGTAGGTGTTCCCTAGGCAGCTAAGATTCTGCCTCTGGGCATGCACACTGGTGCCTCATTTAGACGTTCAGATGCCTAAGTCCCAATACAATCCACTAAAAACATGAAGATGGGCAGAAACGTTTCTCCCTTGCCTGCATGGCCTGATCCAATGGACATGCTCAGAGCAAACCTACCAGATTGGTCCTATTCTAAATCCAGGAGGAGAAGGTGGGGGTGCCACTGCCATTCACCACCTAATCCAGTGGTTAGATGTGGGAGACCTGGATTTAATTACCCCTCCACCTGATGGGGAGAAAAAGTATGAATAAGAGTCTCCCACGCAACTCAGGGGAGTGCTCTACTCACTGGGAAAAAAAAGACATTATGATGGGGTAGGAATTTCCCCCTCAATCCATCCTGTTGAAGCTATTCCACTTTGGAAGAGGAGGACTGGACTGGACCTTGGGTCTCCCTCCTCCCACGTTAGTGCCCTAGCCACTGTACTATGGACTCCATCTCACTCACTGTCTCTGGCCCAGTGACTATTTAAGTATTTGTACAAAGTGGAGCAGCTTCAACAAGAGATCTTGAGAGAGACCCAATAGAATATCCCACAGATCAGTGATTACTGCACTGTCCTGACTGGTGTAGGAGACCCCCTTTCAAATCCTCTCTCCCCTTCAGGCAGAGTGGAAGTTGAACCCTGAGTCTCTCCCATTCAGGGTGAGTGCCCTGACCACTGGGCTAGAAGTTATTAAATGGGCACCATCACCACCAACTCCTCTTCGTCACTCTCCACCTCTATTTTGTGTAGAGCAAGGCAGGCACCTAACTCATTCTAATAAACAATTTAGGTTCCTAAACTGTCTGACTCCTGGTTGTGGATCATAAACTGAGGTAGGGTGACCAGATAGCAAGCATGAAAAATGAGGATGCTTTTTTTGGGGGGGGAGGGCGGTGGTGAGGGGTGGGTAGTTTTGTATATACAATTAAAAAAAAAATAGAACATGCACAGAGGCCTAACTTGTATTATAGGGATCCTTGAAGGAGCCCAAGCCTGAGCACTGCTGTGCAAGCTGAAGGAGCCCGAGCCTCTCTGGGCAGGGCTGAGGGAGCCTCACTGACTATATTTAAATTAAGATTGGATGTTTTTCTAAAAGAAGTGCTCTAGGATTTATTTTGGAGACGTTCTATGGCCTGTGCTATATAGAAGGCCAGACTAGGTGTTTGTCTACTTGTAAAGTACTTGAGAAGCACAGCTGCACAGATGCAGCTGCACTGCATGTAGTGGAAATGTTCTATGCTGACAGAAGAGCTGTCTCTCATTGGCATAATAAAACTACCTCCATGTGTGGCAGAAGCTATATCAGTGAGAGAAGCTCTCCTACCGACACAGCATTGTTCACACTGGCACTTACGACAGTGTAACATATTGCGCTCAGGAGGGTTGCTGACATAAGCTGTAGTGTAGACATATCCTAGAGAATCACTGTGGTCCCTTCTAGTCTTAAAAATCTATGACTTCCAGAAATAAGACTCTTGAGGTTTTAGACCACCCAGCAAGTACATCTCTATATAACAAAGTAAGTAAATGACTTTAAAAGGAGACAATGTAACCAGGGCCGGCCCTAGGGCAATTCAATTGATTCCCAGGAATTGGGCCCTCCGCCGTCCCGAAGGAGCTGCCGCTGAAGTTCGGCGGCAGCTCAGTCGCTGCCGTGGAGGAAGGTCCCTCCGTCGTAGTGCCGCCAAAGGCACCGGCAGCTGATTGAGCTGCCGCAGAAATCCCGGCATTGGTGGCGGCGGCAGCTCAATCGTTGCCGCTGTCTTCGGCAGCATTTCTGCAGAGGTTCCTTCCTCCGTGGCAGCGATTAAGCTGCCGCTGAAGACAGCGGCGGGACTTTGGCGGCAGCTCCTTCAAATAGGGCCCCGCGGTGCCTAAAGCTGGCCCTGAATGTAACACAAACAAGGCCAGACGACTCCAAAATCACCTTATAAAGCTGATAAATTAAGGAATGGCACCAGTGTTGAGTGATCTGGTAGATTAACTCTCTGCAGTCCAAATTTATCCCCCTAATTCTGTGAGGTGGCAGAGTTTAGGACACACATCTCGCCTCAGAATCTCGCATTAGCTAGTTTAGCAGGCTCCCTGCCTTGCATAATGGCTGGGATTATATTGTTGTTCCAGTAATTTTTAGGCACCTAAAAGAGTTAGGCATTGCAACGTCTAAGTCAGTTTGATGATCCAAACTTGTGTACAGTCAGTGTCACTATTTTGTAGATGGTCTATAGCAGTTGTGGGCAATCTGAGGTCCATCAGGGTAACCCTCTGGTGGGCTGCAAGATAGTTTGTTTACATTGACCATCCACAGGCACAGCTGCCTGCAGCGCCCAGTGGCTGCAGTTCACCATTCCCGGCCAACAGGAGCTGCGGGTGGCTGTGCCTGCGATGGTCAATGTAAGACTGTCTTGCAGCCTGCCAGCGGATTACTGGGATGGGCCGCAGGTTGCCCACCACTGGTCTATAGTATGACATCATCACTCTAATACACTGCTCTGATGGAAACACATGGGCAAGCTATGCTCCGGTAACAGCAGAGGCAAAGCTGAAAGTCAAGAGGCAGCTAGGAGATGTGTTTAATTCCAGGATAAGGGAGAGGTTTAGTTATGTTGCTTTTATGTCCAAGTCTCAAAGTCCTTTAAAACATAAGCAAAAAAGCAAATACCTGATGGAGGTTTTTTGTGCTATTTTTACGTGATTTTTTTCTTTTTAAATTACATTTTTTTGTAAAAGGAAAAATAAAAAAGCATTTTGTTAAAGCATATGTATTACAACTTGTTTTTCTTTTTTAAATTAATCAGTTTTTTGCTGACATCCTTTTAAACTATCTGTCACAGGTTGACCAATACGTTCTAGTGGCTATTGAGTCTTAAACAATGGTTGTACTTTTATTGGTAATTTGTTTCTTAATCATAGCAATTACTCCTTTCAAATAGCTTCATATAGTAAATGCTGTGCTATTTCATTTAAAAAGAGTACTTTTTTTTTTTTTACTGAAGTTAGTTATATTTGGAACATTTACTTTTTCTTGCTGAACGTTTGTAGCTCAGCATCTCATTTTTCTTATTAAAATAATCGATGCTTTATGAAGCAAAGTACCACTATCATTACTTTCCACTTTATTTCAGTATTGAAGCCTGTACCTTAATATTCTATTGCTGGAAAACAGCTTGCTAAACATCCTTAATTATTAAGTCCAAGTAATGCTGCTGCTATAACTGCTTCTCTAAGAGATGGTTTGATCTTCTTCAGTTTAGTATTATCTTTCCTATTCCAATACCTGGTTCTCTGAAGTATACACATGCTTTGTAGGACCTTGCCAACTCTTATTTATCTAGCACCAGTGACAAGCATACTAAAATGGTCAGAATGTAAGGATTTTTCAATTCAATGCACCATCCTCAAGTAGTAAATTAATTCCCCAATTTCTCCCCATATTAGGGCCAAGTTCCAGTGTATAAATCCTATTGAATGGAGTACAGGATTAGGCCACTATTAGGGATGTCCTGGTATAGTACTGATGTGTATTGGCATACTTCTACAGAATTTGATAAGTTTCTCGCATTTCAGCCACAACCTAACTTAATATCCATCACAGCTGAAAAAAATACTTATAGATACCTTATTTTCACATTTACTGATTTCTGGTGTTTAGAGATTCCACCCCCCAAAAAACATGCCACAGATACATTTGTTGTCATATCCAATCATGCTCCACAGGATTCTGATCAAAGGAGTGACGGCTGTTACTTTTCAATTTATATTTTAATCATTTAGTAAGCAAGCAACAAGAGGACAGTAGGTGATTTCTCTGATTTCACAGTAAGCACCCAAGCAGTACTGGGGGAGTTCACATCTGCTTCCAGCTCAGTATCTGAACTTTGTGATTCAGGCTGATTCTCTAATACACTGAAATGGAATGCTGAATCAAGATAGCCAGGGACTTTAGGGAAGTTTAGATTTATATCTGAATCCAAATCTGAACTCCATACCTTAGGACCATCTACTTCATTGTGATTTTGTTTATAGTTAGGAGGTATGAAATACAATAATTGGATCTAAAAACTTATATTCCTTACTCATATAAAATTCCCATGGGGCCAGGTTCTGTTACCTTATTACATTGATTGATTAACACCTTATTCTGTGAGCAGCCCCATTGTAATAAATGAGACCAGTCATAGAGCATGGTACAACTCCATAAGGGTATTGGAATCTGACCCCATGGTCTACAAGTGGGAGTTTAGCCTGCGTAAAAAAGTGAAGAATTACACCCACAGATTTTTATCCGTAAGAGAAGAAAAAGAAAAAAAAACCCAAAACCTTGTTATGACAACAGTAATTAAAAAAAAAATCTAGCTGGTCTGTTAACAGTCTATGCAAGTTAGATTCAGTTATTAGGGAAGCTGTCTTTGTCTTAAATGCATTAAAATGTCATTACCCATACTGACCAAAGTACCTTTTTCCAAAGCCAGTGCTATAATTACAATTAAGCAAAGACTTGTTTATTATCACCAAATGTATGCCAATGGCTCTCACTAATGCAATCCAAACATTAGCATGAAACATTTTTCCAATTACTGCACAGACTCCCTATAGTGTTTCACACTGCTTTATGACATTTTAAACTCTGTAAATAATATGGTCCTTTAGAAATCTGCAAAATCTTTCTATTCCTCCCTATGACTGGAGAAAAACTAAATCTATTAAAAGCACGTTTTCATAGCAGCAGGATAAAAATGCTTTTACTACATTTATCTTCAAAATTGGTGGTGTTAAATAGTGCCAGGGGATAAATAACCATAAAATATAACATTAGTATACAGGGTACTGTTCTAACTAGCCATGATGGGATGTCTCTCCACCCTTTCATTTTTCTTTCTATTTATTCCATTACAGCTATAGACTCATACATCAGTTACTGTGGCACTATTTTTACCCTTGTGTTGAGTTGTTCTTCACCTTTGTTACTGCCTAATGTGGGACAAAAGAAGGAAACTATACAGAGATTATAAATTCCATAACAGTCCACATTTCAAGAATGTCTACACCTGTCTTCATAACTAATATTACCTAGAAATGTCTTAGGTTTGTTTTAGTCTTTAAACTGTTAAAGGTTTGTTTGTTTTTTCTGGGGGTTGTGTATGTATGTGCATGCACGTTTTGTAAACCAGATTACAGGAACAGCAGAATTTAACAAAAATGTCCCCTTAAAAAGCAGTGTAAAAATTGTAATCACATTGAATATTAGACAATCAAAACTACGCCTTGGATTTAAAATCTGAGTTTTACTCAGCTTCACTAGGAACTTCATTAAGCTGTAATATTTCAATTGTTGGTAACACATTCAAACTGTTTTTAGAAACCTTGATATGTTAATCTAAAATAAGTAGTTTTCAAAAAGAAGGAAATTTTCCCTAATCAAAAGACATGAGGATTAATAATATTTGCACTGAAGCAAGCATAAATACCTTACTTAATACTTAAAAAACTAACATGAGTAAGCTGTATGTCCTGTACTTCCTGTTTACCTGGCAGTCAAACAGATCCCAGATAGGAGTTCCCCACTGAGCAAACATGCTGCTCACCACTGGGCTGTGCCACTGACCATGACTAGAAGTTACAAAGTGCCTGATGAGAATGCATGCCAGCAAATTCTGGGTTCCTGGGAGGTACACTGCCAATAGCGTGATGTGGTTCTTGATGCTTCAGTTCCATAAATTGACTGCTTCTATACACAGGGGAATGGATCTTGCTCCTCCCTATTTTTACAGAATACAATTGTTTTATTGCCTGACATTATAAGAATGTGATGAGATTGGATTAATGGTTAGAATGCCCTGAATGCTTCTTAGACTGCTCCATGGTCCAGGAGTGAATCCTGGTTTCCCAGGGTATCCAAGCAGTCTGAGATGCGTGACCATCCATGTGAGCCCCCCAACCTAGCACATAAGGCACGCGTGTGTGTAGTTTTTTGTCTGGTGAAAAAAAATTCCCTGGAATCTAACCCCCTCCCCCCCTATTTACATTAATTCTTATGTGGAAATTGGATTTGCTTAACATGATTTTGCTTAAAGTCACATTTTTCAGGAACATAACTACAAAATTAAGTGAGGATTTACTGTATAACATGTATGAAAGAGTGAGCAGCTTCCTGGAAAACCATGAGATGTCCCATTTATGGTGCCTGAGACACCAAATTTGCAGTAGTTTCTACATTAGAACTCTGGAGTCATCACCTTCTAATCTAACCAAATTAAAAAAAAAAAAAATCCTGTTCTTGCCAATCTGCAGACAGCAGATTACTCCAATATCATCAGGACTATACTTCCATAAAGGTTTTTGCATAGCATGGGGGGGCTTACTGTGCCTGAGTTCGAACTACAATGTGTCAAAGCAGGGGCTGTCATAACAGAAAAGTTTATATTTATGCTATTTTCAAACAAACATGTAAAATTGATGCAGTTTTTTATTTGAAGGCTGAATACCTTAAAGGGCAAGAGTAATTTAGCAATGTGGCATTTAGATTGACCTCAAACTTCCCCTTTTTGCAGTAGGTTTACCAATCCTGTTTTGTTTTTTGCTGAGATTCAGTGTGTTGCCCTACCATGTTATAGGCTGACGACATTACTGTGGTTAATGTAAAGCAAGAGGCTAACCTAGCGGGGATATCAGAGAAGTGCATAGGAGTGGTGGTAGAGTTTTATTTATGGCATCTTTTAAAAAAAGGTTTAGTTTGTTTAAAATTACATTCAGTATGTTTAATACAAAGGAGCTCTCACAGGGACACAAGTTTCATTGGCAGTTTGAAGAGGCGATTATACTTGGTAGGTTGCCATTAAAACTTGTTTCACTATCTCTTTATTTTATATCCTCTGGATATAATCACAATATGGCATGTACAGAAAATCATTGTAGGGAATTCAAGTCATTGGTTCCAAAAGTCTGCTGGTTCGGTGTCTATTCCCCAGGAAGAATTTTCCTCCTTAACTAGTTTACCAGTGGGTTCAATTTGCACTGTAAATACATTGTCCTTAAAAAAAAATAAAAAAAAAATCTCAGGATTCTGCCCAGAAATCTTTTCACGGCCTTTTTATAGTCAGAAGAACCACACCTCAGCTTAACTTTCCCACATTAAAAAAACTCTTACCAATGATGGTGGAGAGAGAAATAATGATCCTTATGTGTATATCAGTTAGATGATTCTGTAAGGAGTATTTCAGCCCCAATTGAGCAAAGAACTTACCATGTGCTTAAATGCTTTGCTGAATCAGGGCATTTGATACTACAATACATCCTGTGACCATTACCGAACTAAGTACTCCTTACTCACATGACAAATCCCTTTGACTTTGATTAGACACTTTGTGCAAGTAAGAATTATGAGATAGGACTGTTCTTTTAAAACAGGTACTAGGATCCATATCATAAGGGGAAAAAAAAGGAAAGAATACATTATATATCAAATGTAAGAATTAGCCAGATCCTGGGCACCCTGAAAGAGAATTCAAGCTGTAAAGAGATTACATTTGATGTGACAGAAATTGAGTGACGGTGTTATGAGGCTACGCCACATAGTGCACAAAAGTAGGAGGATAACTGTCAAATATACTTCTTGAGCTTCTACAACATTAGCTTCTTCAAATACAGCTGTAAACATACTGCAGTGAACAAAATATTCATCTAAGCTGAAAAAGGACAAATTTTGCTGAAACAGATATCTTGTGATAGAGAATCCCTAATAAAATTATATGAAACTAGAGAAGCAAAAGCATTAGATGGCCTTAGGTATTTTCCATTAAAATATTTTTGATGAAAATGCAAAAGCCAATTTTTCCCATGGGAAAATTTTGATTTTGCTGATTTTGCTTTTTCTTTGGGAAAAAATAAAACATTTAGTTTCCAGTCAGTTCAGCCCAAATCAAAATATTTTTTTTGTTGAACTGACCCAAAGCATTTGGTACGAAATCAGTTCAACATTCAACAGCATCTCACTCTGGTGCCACAGTGCCTCATGGGAGTTATAGCATAGGTGGCTCATGTACCCCCATTCTCTCTTATAGGCTGGATTTACTGTCCAGACTACATTGATTTCCAATGCGCCCATACAGTCTCTCCTCTATCAAATCACGTGGCCTGGCATGGGAGTCACCTGGCTACAGTTGCATCATGAGAAATATAATCTGGCCAATGGAAGAGAATGGGAGCATCAGACACCTGAAGTACAACTCCCATGAGGCAATGCAGCGCCTCAGATAGATGCAGTTTCATGTTGAACTGACTCAAAATGAAACATTTCAATTTGTGAATATTGAAATATTTATTTTCAATCACAAATTCTGACACTTTCAAACTGAAATTGTGTGAAACTTTTCCCCCCCCATGAAAAAACCTGATATTTGCAGCTATGTTTTCAACCCAATTCAGAATAAAAATTTGAAATATAAGAATTTATTGCTGGAAAAGAACTGTGATTTTTACTCAGCTCTAATCAGCATTTATGTTTCTAGGACACAGTTATGTTCTCTTTTTACCCTGGTGCATCTCCCATTTATGCCAATTTGACTGAGAGGAGAAATAAACTTAGGTTATCAAATGTGTAAATCAAGATTATAAAGTACAGTCAGATGCTATTTTGGTATGCTCAGACCATGCATATTCCTTGATTTTGTTAGACGATGATGTCACTTAGTCCAATCAAAGTTGCAGAGGCGTAGCGAGCGCCCTCCGTACCCTCTGACCGGAGGCGGCCCACAAGGAAGGGGGCCCCTAAAAGTGGCAAAAAAAATGTAAGGTATAACTAGGTAAGACATTTATTGACGCTATTGCACAATCCATGTCGGTTTTACTGACAAAACCGTGAAGTCATTATGATACATCATAATGCTATTGGCTACATCAGTTGTCTGTCAGTCAGTTTCAAATTTTAGTTGGACCCATTCAAAGAATGTGTATTTGCGTTCATAATGGCGGTCGGCGGATAAATGTTATTAATTTAGTTTAATTTTTTATCGTTTCCAACGCAGAAGCGTGCTTTGTGATGTCTAAGAGAATGTATAAGAGTGGAGCTAGTAAACGAAAGGCAGCAAAAGATGCCGAGAAGGAACTTGAGAAAATTCCAAAGTTGTCAACGTATTTTGCACTGCAATCCAATGTACAGGTACAGGCATATGAAACGGACAGCGCTAGCAGCGACGAATCGTATCCAGAAGTATCCAGAAGTGCTTCAAGTGAGGTCGAAGGTGAAACCAGTTGTTCTACCAAACAAACTGTGACAGATATTCCAGCTGCTGCCAGGAAAGAAGTATCTGAATCTGAACCACTGACTGATGATCCGGGAGATTGGCTGTCTAGAATATCGGACAGGCAAGTGTGTGACATTGTTGCACGTGGCCCACCGCAGCAGAATGAAAGTTCCGTCTTTCCTCGTTAAATGGAAATTCGTAGGTTCACAAGTACTCATTTCTATCGAACCATGGGAAATGGCGAGAAAATAAGACGTTCATGGTTAATGTATTCAGTTCAGAAAGATGCCATTTTTTGTTTTTGTTGTAAATTATTTGGCACTGGTGACATACCACTATGTCGTGGAACATCTGCTTGGAAAGCACTGTCAAAAAGACTTCAGCAGCATGAAACAGGCAAAGGTCATCAAGACTGTATGGTGAAATGGTTTGACCTTCGGTCAGGCATAGTAAACCGTACATCTATTGACCAACTGGAATTGCAGGCTTTTCTGAAAGAAAGATTTCTGGAGAAATGTTGTCAAATGCATGGTTGATGTCGTTATTTTCTTGTCCAAAAGAAACTTGGCATTTCGAGGAAGTAATGAAAAGCTCGGTGATCCTTCAAATGGCAACTTTTTGGGACTGTTTGAATTGCTTGCAAATTATGATACTGTCCTCAGCGAACTTTTACAGAGGATTAAGAAGACAGAGACACATGTTCAGTACCTCAGTCCACAGATCCAAAACGAGCTGATTCAACTTGTTGCCAGTAACATTCAAGAGGCCAACATAGCACAGCTTAAAAAGTCAAAATATTATTCAGTTATTTTGGACTGTACTCCCGACGTGTCACATGAAGCACAGATGTCTGTGGTGTTATGCTTTGTTGAATGCAACAGTGAAGATGGTGTCAATATTCATGAAGCATTTGTTGGTTTTCTTAATGTTCATGATACAACTGGCGAGGGCTTATTGGAAGCATTTCTTGAAAAGGCAAACAACTTAGGAATAGACATTGCTGACATGAGAGGCCAAGCTTATGATAACGGCGCAAATATGAGAGGAAAGATTAAAGGAGTTCAAGCCCGCATGCTAGAAATAAATTACTGTGCCTTGTATGTACCATGTGGAGCTCACACTTGGAATCTTGTGATCTCAGACGCGGCAAAGTCATCAAAATATGGTTTTTTATTTTTAATTTTTATCTCTCTTTATATCTTATCTTTCGTATTGAGATATACTTCAGATCATAAGCATATAGAACAATATATGTATCGGATACACCGGGTTAGTTTGATGCACTGATTGGATTGCATTATTGAATGTGAAAGATTTGCACATTGATTTGTGCAATGCTTGTCATCTTGAAAGAGAATGCGAAAGAAAAAGAAAGATGGGCAAGAAGCAACAGAAGCTTTGCGCTTTTTAGACCATGTTACTACGTTTGCTTTGTTACGTCTGTGTTATACTTTCTCACTTATACTTTCTCACTGATCAGGCCATATCTTCTGTTTTTGTTTTTGACCAACCGTGTGGAGTGGTATAAGTTGTTTGGATTTCTGTACACGCTAACAGCAGCTGAAGCAGTGAAAGAAGAGAAAGTGAACTGAGAAAAAAAAAAAAAAAAAAGAAAAAAAAAAAACATTGATCATTGATGAAATGAATAATTTAATGGAATTTAATCATTTTAAAGAAAAAGAGAAAGAGAGCAGACAATTTTTAATTTTTTTTTTATTTATACATATACAACCTTCAGGAGATGTATCCGATATTTGCATTGCTTGCAGAATTCTTCTCACCACCACCACCAGTTACTGTCGTGTGTGCTGGCAGCAGCATGAATGAAACTGATCAAGAATATCCAAGAATATCCCACAGATGACACAGATGACAGGCTTGCAGCTGCACTTGCAGTAAAACAAGATTGAATGAAGATTGGACTATGGCTTGATTAATTAATTTGATTAAAGAACAAGGGGACGAAGAAAGAAGAAAGCGTAAAAATAAAGAATACATGTACACTGTAGTATATGTAGTATATGATATATGTATATTATATGTATAAAAAAAATAACATTCAGATTCCAGTTTATTGTAGGGGCCCCCCACACATGTGGAGAGGGGCACGTTCTTTGTTGCTACGGCACTGCAAAGTTGACTCATGTTCAGGGAAAGAGAGGTCATGAAGTCTCTATGCACAGATTATCCAGCTACCTGAAAAGTTTCTATTTATATCTATTATCTGAGTGAACAGCCATTGCTGATCTCACTACACTGTTAGCTTTAAGTGTCTGTCATTTTTATTGTTTCCCCTGTAGTTTTCTCTTCATAATATATTCTTAATTTAAGCAATCGAATGCAGAATCCAAAATTTTACTATTTTAGTATATATCCTACAACCACTAAACCAAAAAGAGTAGGACGGAGAATTACTGGTTCCTTCTAGAGGGAGAAAGTGAGCCACAGTTTTCTGTAACCCATATATACACACACATGAACAGCTTCTAGATATCACAGACAGATATTAGAAAGCCTGTAAATATATTTTCTCTCGCTATATCCTCAACCCCTATCCCAGAGACAGGCACAGAGAGGATATACAATATCTTCGGCAATATATCAGTTGGAGCCCAAACTAGAAGATATGTCATTCACTCAATAAAGTAGCATTGGCACATGCCAGCAATGAATCTGACCTGTTGATTTATAACTAAAAATTTGGAAATACCACTGTGACTGAATGCATCCTTATATTCATACCCTATATACCATTGTAACAAACTTTGTACAGAATATGCCTTGTGAGATATCATTTGAAAACTAATAACTCACTGATCAATAGTATCATGATGAAATGGGTGCAGCAACATTATATGTAAAGTTATGAATTCCCTCTAAATGATGTTGGTAGCACATGTTCAAACCCACATAGCCCAATTAGGTAGAACTGGTCCAGCAGGTCTTAAACAAAGGAGTGTGTGTTTATTTACAACTTGATATATAAAATTGAGGTAGAGTCCTTAGACAGCCAGAGGGGGAAGACAAGAAATAAGGAGAATGTACATTTCAGCAAATGGAGATGGAAGAGACAGCATGCATCCCCTTTCACTGCCAGGCAGACACCATGTCTTCTTTACTATTTAAACAGAAGTTGCTTTGATGGGTAACCTTCAGAAAAATACATCTCAAACGGGGACTGGATTATAAAAGTGAGGGGCAGAACCACTCCAAGTTCTCTCTCCCTATCCATCTCTCTCCTTTTCACCTAAGACAGCAAAAGAAACAGCTGTTGGACTTTGAAAGCAGATCCTGGACAGAGAGTTTGATTAGCAATGTTACTGTGAAAATGTGGTGGGAGACCTCACCCTGAACCAAGTCTATCTTTATTTCTCTTGTAACCATTTCTGATTGTAATGCCTTAGGTGTGTACTCACTTAAAATCTCTCTCTTTATAGTTACATAAACTTGTTTTATTCTTTAATTAAAACTAATCCAGTGTTGTGAATTGTTGGGTAACTTCCTTTAAAGTAGCAAACTGTTCTCTGTTGATCCCTTTAGAGGGGCAACAGACCTAATATAGCTGGACTGTCCAGGAGAGGGCTGCAACTTATGGACCAAATTCAGTAACAACAGGTTTAAGTCCAATGAATTTGGCCCTATGTGTTTTGCAAAGTAGTGTGCATACCTTTTGTACTATGAAAATAAAACCGTAAAAATGAAGTAATTAATCAATCTTTAGGCTAGAGCAGGGGTAGGCAACCTATGGCACGTGTGCCAAATGCGACACGCGAGCATTTTTATTTAATTTTTATTTAATTTTAAATGAAGCTTCTTAAACATTTGAAAACCTTATTTATTTTACATACAACAATAGTTTAGTTATATAGACTTATAGAAAGAGACCTTCTAAAAATGTTAAAATGTATTATTGGCACACGAAACCTCAAATTCGAGTGAATAAATGAACACTTCTGAAAGGTTGCTGACCCCTGGGCTAGAGTAACTCTTCAGCACAACTGAGCCTCACAGTTTCAACACTACTGATTTGTGTAAAATGGCTAGTTGCTAGGAGGAGCTTCCTTTCTATATTTCAGGATTGCTTTAATGGTGTATCATCTACAAAGTGCACAAAGAACTAGCTTGAGATGTCCTGAGCACGGTACATGGAATCCCCCCAACATCATTCCCTTGAAGAATTAGCTCAAAAAAGGTACAATATGCCTAAATAGGCATTGCACAGCTGACAGAAGGTAGCGATTTCAAAGTTGGGTCTCTGAGACTTGGGAGTAGAACTTGAGGGGGAAAAAATCAGCTTTCATGAAAAATAACTGGCATTTTCCCACTTTTTTACATTTTCCAACAATTTTTTTTTAATTAAAAAACATTTTTGTTCTTTTTTTAGTGAGGATTTTTTTAAACCAGAATATTTTCACTGAAATATTTTTGACAAAAAAAAATAAAAAAAAAATTGGGAATATCAAAAGTGGAAATTTTTAATAGAACTATTTTTCAGTTAAGAGTAATAAAAGGTAATTTTTCTTAACAATTTCTGAGCAAAATACCATTGTGATTGTTATATGCTGGTTGCTAGTTAGAGAGACTAGGATAAATCTTCAGCTGGCGTTGACTAGTGATTTACACCAGTAGTTCTCAAAGTTGGTCCGCTGCTTGTTCAGGGAAAGCCCCTGGCGGGTCAGGCCGGTTTGTTTACCTGCCGCGTCTGCAGGTTCGGCCGATCGCGGCTCCCACTGCCACTCCAGACCAATCGGGGCTGTGGAAAGTGGCGGCCAGCATATTCCTCGGTCCGCACCGCTTCCCGCAGCCCCTATTGGCCTGGAGTAGTGATATCCCCATGGTTTAGAAGTGGACTTTGAACAAGAGCAATATAATTTCTATGATATTGGCATCAGTAAGTCACAAGTTTATTACAACCTGATCATTGTCCCAGACCTCTGGCCACAGTCCAAATAATCCCAATTTTTACATTAAAAATAGGTATTTCACATGACAATGAGCAGGTGAATGTCAAATTTCCTATCAAAATGGGACCTGAAAATCAACCTTCTCCAAATGAATAGTCTCACATCCTACCAGCTTTTAATACCTATTACTAGATTTTGAAATAAATGGCAGAATATGTAGGAAACATCATGAAAAATGTCAACTATTAACTCTAAAAACACCCTGGAAGAACTTGCTATTTCATATTCTGTTTAAAATATGAGATACAAATAGAAACAGATACTGGAGGAATTTCTGAGGGTCTCCCCAGAGCTGTATCCATTTAGGTCGAGGAAAAGAGATTATTTGAAGATTATAATAGATTTAATAGAAACTCAGACTTTCAACAGGCATATGAGTTTACGAAGGGAGCTTGAAATGACTGATTACCTCAGTTAAAATTTTCCTTTAAGAAGTGCCTTTAAAAAATTAAGATATGGAAATCATCATGAGTCAAAGCACTTCAAAGAAAAGGAGTTTGTAAATAGACAATGTCTACTACTAACAAAGAGGCTACTAACAAAGAAGATTACTTTATGGATGGTCACTTGAGGATGCGATGAATCCTCTAAGTCAAATGGAAAGGAAAGCAAAAACAAAACCAAACAAACAATCTCAAGACTTCTTCATTGTCACCATGCTGCTGCCTCAGGCCACTGATTCTACTTGCCATCACATTGTAGTTGGCATCCCACATTTCCTTTAAGAGTGAAACACTTGATTATCCCTGCTCTGTTTGGACTTCTCTCTGTGCTTTGTCTCTATTTACTTACAGCAATGAGAGTAGAAATGTAAAATAAGCAAAGCTGCAAGTCATATACCTTTTTGTACTCTTCATTGTCCGTTTATGAAAATCAGTAAAATATTAATCATACACACATGAAAGGACTAAGTACTGGTCTGGAAGGCTATGAATCAAAAGCTGTGTAGAAAGCCCCAGATGTGGAGACTATAATGCTGAGTATTGTGTAAGGACACATCACAAACTAGAAGGCTACTTGAGTCCCTTAAACTGCACTTTCTGGACTACAGAGCTGGGTAACATCCCTCCTCCTAGTTTAATTGTACAATACAATGAATAAATATGCATATATACTGTAAATAACAATCTTTAAGGCTCTGATTCCACAAAATTTTGTACTTGCACTTATGCAATAACCACTATAAGGGACTGAAGCAGGGATCTCCAGAACTAACAGCCCAGGCTGCTACAACTTGAGCTACAACCAAGGCTCTCCAGTTGGGGCTCTAACAGACGCCTCATCTGTAATTGGGCATAGGGGCATTTGTAACACACACTCATCAGTTGCACTGAATTTTTTACACTGCAAGTAATTCCAATGAAATCAGTGGGACTATTCACAGTGTACAAAGTTAAGCATGTGTGTAAATCTTTGCAGGATTGGGGAATAACGGAATAATTTCCCTTTTAAAATATAATTACTATTATAATTTATCACATACTTTAACAAAGCTCCAGATTTAGGCATGCTCTTGGCAAATTTTAGGATGTTCAGTGTTTGAACAGATGGAATGTTTTATGACAATGCTCTCATTCCTAACTCCTAAAGGAATCACTTTTGCTTGAGGTCAAAGGTGAATTTATTCCCCATGTTAGCTTTGTCCTGAGGCCCTCCCTAAGCAGATTCTGTCAACTGTGCTATACTTCTGCCAAACTAAGTAATGATTTTGTCATGTGGGTTAATATTCCGCTGGGATCCAGCTTTAATCAAATGGATTTCACTAAAAAGAATTTTCCGACACAGTAAAAATTATAACATTTTGTAGATGTTTAAACTGGTAAAGAGCAAAAACAAAAAAGACACCCATAACCACAACACAGAAACCAAAATCTAAAAAGAGTTATTTGCAGCTGATCTGCTCCCTTGATAAACTCATGCTCCTACACAGCTTGGAAACCTTAGATACCTTGTGTCCTTTATAGTGGAACTCTTATTAATAGAATTCATATTTCAGAGCAGGAAATTGTCTGCAGTAGAGGTGGAATTTTAAGGCTGCTGGTTCATATGTACTCCCAAATACTGTTCTATTGACCCCAGTGGGATCACACATAGGAATAATAACTATATATGTGTAACCCTTCTGCCGGGCCGAAACGATAGCAGCAAGGGCCGGGTTCAATACATAGGGGTCCCTTCCCCACAACATAATGCAAAACCAGCTCGAGCCCCCACCCAGTGACCTGGGAAAATCTTACACACACCCCTGGGTGCCTCGAGGAGGCAATACTTCCCCTCTCGCAAGCACAGAGTCTTGGTGTAGCAGAAAAGGTTTAATACATGATAAACAACAAGCATTAAATTGGGAAAATACCTCAGCTAGAGTTCATAGGTCAAACCGTGAGCAAAGACCCACCCCAGCAAATTGGGCCATGTCCTTCTCTCGGGGCCCTTGAGTCCAGCAACCCCCAAATCACCCACAGTCCCAAAAGTCCCACAATCCAAAAGTCTCTGTCCTGGGTCAGTGCAGCCCCAGAGTTCAAGAGTCTCTCTCTGCAGAGGTCCCCCTCCCCACCCTGGGTAGAAAGGGGCACCTTACGTGGTTTCGGGGCCAACTGCCCTGCCTCTTCGTGGGGTTCTGCTTCCACTAGTCGTCCCCGTGAACAGCTCAGCTCCGCTTGCTCTGTGGGCTGCTCCGCTCTGCCAGCTGCTCTGGTCCACCAGCTGTCCTGTGAGCCACTCCAGCCGTCCTCGCAAGCTGCTTGGCTCCACTCACCCAGTGGCTGCACAAACTGCTCCACTCCGCTCTGCCAGCTGCTCTGCTCCACGGTATTGCTTCAGGCTCCCCCACTCATTAGCACAGTGCTCAGTGCTCTCAGCTCAGCAAGTCCAGCTCTTCAGTGATTTCAGCTCTTAGTGATTCCAGCTCATAGTAGGGGAGCCCCAGTGCCAGTGAGTTCAGCTCAGTAACCTGTATCTAGATTCTTAAGGGAATCAAAAATTAACTCTGTGGAATGTCAGTGGAGAGAGACACAGGTGGAACTGGTGCTTCTGGCTCACACAAGAAGCCTGCACCACCCAGTACAGATATCTGTCCACAGCCTCTCTCCTTTCAATGGGTTTTGGAACCCATGTGCCCCATCTAGCAAGCGCTATCCAGCTGACAATGAAACCCCCCATCACAAGACAATTTTGTAGTTCCCCATTTACCCAATCAGGGTGACAACATTTCATTCCTCCTGCCCCAATAACAACAAAATTGGGGCTTCCACAGCTGTGAAAATAACCATCCCATGCTGCTTTGCGGTATGCTAAGTGGGATGGGAGTGCCCATGCAAATAACTGAAATGCTAATGCGAATACTTGAAACTTCCACTCTGCACTCCCCATAATCTACCACCAGATGTCAGGGTAGAGCTCATCCTGACTCTGCTTACATATGTTTGAAAGATGGACCACTAGGGAAAAATGTGGTGGCAGGACTAGAGATGGATCAACGCACAGATCTAGGCCTGTGCCTAGGGCTCCAGCTCCTGAAGTCGTTGCATCATTTCAGGGCCAGAGGGTAGGGATGGCGCCACAGGAGGCCCCATGTTGTTGTGTAGTTACAGTCGTGATCGCCATAGTCCAGTCCTGGGCAGCAATATAGTATTATATGCTTATATTCAGTTTCACTAAGTAAATATATCATTTAAACCCACTTGGGAAGTTTGCACCTGTTTATCATGCTTACCCAAACATATCAGCATATGTAATATAACTGCTCTTTCTTATACTGCTCAGTTATTTTGTCTGTGTCTTCTATGAATTCAGACCCGAAAGCAGATCAAAACAGCCATTTTGAAAAAAAAAAAAAAAACCAACGTCAGGCTATAATAAAGACATAAGAGCAACACTTTCCCCACTCATTTTCAAATGAAACTAAGTTTTTAAAATAAAAATAATCCCCTCCCTCTTGATATGCACTTATCTTCCGACTTATCACAGTTTGTATCATTAGTACTGACTCTTTTAGTCAAAAAGTCAATGAAGTTACACCAGGATGAATTTGGCCCCGATTTTTGATCAATAATATGCTGAGTGCGATGATAACGTGGTAACCTTTAATAGTTCAAGGTAACCAGATTAAAATTTGGTTAATGCTCTTTAGTGCTTAATTTTTCTTTGCCAGAAAAACTTGTCTCAGAAAAGTGGTTCTACAATTGGACTCCAGTTAAAATCTTCCATTATTCTGGCAGCTTTGAATGTTGAACAATGGCATCCAGAACCAAGTTTCACACATCAATTCCAGAGAAAAGAGAATGCAAGCACCAAAGCATGAAACAAAGCATGAAACAAAATATCTTTGGCAAAATTTGTATAGACACATCATTGCCTCTGAGCTTGGTCACAGAAGTCTCCATGTAAAGGATAAATATTTTTATTCCCTGGCAACAATGGTAATCTCCCGATAAAACTCTTGTGCCTCATGCCATAATAAGCTCAGAGGAGAGAGTGCAAGTATTGATTTAGGAAAAAATAATTTCACTAAGTTACAGAAACAGTTTAGCATAAAATCAAAGAAAAAATGGTTATCAAGTCAATCACAAGATCTGATTCTCTACTCCTCTAGACCAAACAACACTGATGTGACTTCACTGATGTAAATGAAGTTAAGTCAGCATAAAACTGAAGTAGTGAAATAAGGACTCAGACCCATAGGGCTAGCTCAATGAAAAGAAAAAGAAAAAAAGATTTAGGCACCTAACTTCCACTTTAGGTGCTTAAATCCAAACTTTAGATCCTCAGCTACTGCCTAATCCCATGGGTGCATAAGTTTCAACTGATAAAGTCCCCTAAATATCTATTGGTGGATATGGACAAAGTCACCTAAATCCTGATGTCCAGCACCTACCTCATGCTTAAAGTGCAGCAGGAGCCTCAAATTACAGGAATTCCTCTGACTTCACACCTATGGGCCCCATCTGGCAAGCATTTTCAGAGCACATGTTCCAGATCAGGCCTCACTCAAACAGAGGAGGTGGTCCCTGTGCCTCCCTTGTACCTAAGAACCTGAGATACAAGTTCTAATCCTTCACTCTGCCTGATGTAGCACAGGAACTCAGGTCTCCCATATGAGTGCTTGAGCCACCAGGGTATTTTTTAGAGGGTGGGAGCAAGGGCTCTCTCAGTTTCTCCTGTTGCAGTTGTTCCACTTTGTATGAAATACTTAAGTAGTCATTGGGCCAGAGTGGGAGTGAAGATGACTCTATAGGCAAATGGTCAGTACATTCACATAGGAAATGGGAGACCTGTCCTCAAGTTCATGCTCGACATCAGGCCAAGTGGAGATTTGAGGCTGGGTCTCACTCATCCTTCATGAATGCCCTAGCCACTGAGCTATTGCATATGAGGGCATCACCACCAATTTTTGTGAGAAAGGGACAACCTTGCATATGAGCCTAACTCCAGGAGAGAGTTAATGACTGTGAATCCCAAGCAGCTGGAGGAACCTTGCATTATGTGTCTAACTCCCTTTCAGGGGTGTGGCTTATGCCCGTCTCCTCAGCATTTCCTCTGGGGTAGTTTAGTCAGCTCTCTGCTCAACGTGATGATTTTGGATAGTCTCATTCTTAAGTGCTTAACTCTTCTCATGAATTGTATAGGGAGCCTAGATGCCCAAGTCAAGGCTGCAGATTCGACTGGGCCATAGGGCACCTGAACGTTGGCATTGTAATACTGAGTCTAAGTCCCCTTTGTGGATTTAGCCCATAGTCTAAAATAAAAAAAATAGACATGCACCTCTGCATAATTTAGGTATAACATCAGATTTTAGACCCATTACCTGGATTAGGTCCCATAATCCTTATTTAGACACTGGAATCAAAGCCTGCAGCTCCCATTAAATTCAAGGGGTTTGTTGGTACCACCCTTGATGAGCTAAATCACCAGTTCATGTAAATCTGTCTATCTTCACTGAATTCAGTGAAACTATACCAATTTACACCTGAGGCTTCAACCCCTCAAAAAAATCAGGCCACTTTGATTTAAGTACCTAAATATGGATTTAAGAATGTAAACTTCCGCAACATCTAGGTTTGACTATACTGGCCTTTATATCTTATTTTGAGATGGGCACAAATCAAATTCCTCGGTCCAAACACCTCTTACTGTCGAAGGGGTTTGAAATCCCAATTTCAGAAACAGCTTCAAATTTTACAACATACCAAATACAAAACTCCAGATGTCATTTACAAACCTATAACTTCGGAGTATTCAAAATGTTGATTCAAATAATCCACCCTCTAAATTTTATCATAAATTTTCCTCTTACCGAACATCTCCACTGAAACAGTGTTCAATGAAAGGTTCTTGTGAGTAATAAAACTGCTGTCATGAAACTCTGACCTCATTAAAGTCAATGACCAAACTGTAGGTGAATTTGGAGAATTTTGTCCTCGACTGGCAGTTCTCAGTTATGAAAATCTTTAAGAACAAGACAGAATAGAAATAATATATTTGGTGATAAATAAATCTTCTTGTATCTGAATCTAAGATCAGAGCTGGGTGGGAAAGAGGGTCCTTGTCCAATAAAATTTTCAATTCCACATGGAGATAAAAGCATGCTCTTTCAATATTTGTCATGAAAAATCAGAGAGAGCAAGAGAGAGCAAGTACACACACTGTCCCAAAATAACCTTGGGGGATTAGGGCACTCACTTGACATGTTAGAGCCAGGTTCAAGCTCCTACTCTGAATCAAGTAAACCAGGGACTTGAACCTGGGTCTCCTACATCCCAGGCAAGTTCTCTAACTATTCTGAGGTAGTAGGTCACTCTCTATATTGCTCACATTTTAACCAGAAATTCCATCCTGGGCCAAGAAACCTTTCTAATGATTTTTTTATTGAAACACATGTTCCCAGAAAAAGAGTAGCTGAAGACTAACTGGCATTTTTTAATGAAAAGCGATTTCATAGAGAAAGTTTCAAGCAGCTCCACCAATGATTGCACCGGCTCATATACATCAATCAAGCATATAACAGCCTAGCCATAACTTACTTTTTCCTGTTTGAGGAAATTCAGGAAAAATCTTATTAAAATGTGGTAGTTAAGACTGGAATAGTGATCTGAAACCAAACCTCTCATGTGGGTTCATGTTGAAAACCTACATGAACCCACAGACTTATAAGCTTTCCCTTAGCTCTGAGAACAGTGTGTCTCTTGAACAACATTTTGAAATTCATTTTGGAAAATTTGCAAAACAAGCCTCATTTCTTAATGTTGTTAACAGTATTCAGAAAGATTATTCATAAATCTTTCCTAAGGAATGTATTCCTAGTAGAGCTTTTTGCTTAATTTCTAACAGGAAAAGTGTGTTCATCTATAGCAATTGCTAAGTAATAACTTTTTTTGTTTGTTTGAAATGAGGTGGTGCCACTCACAGTTTCTCGCCATCTTCCTTCCATTACATTTATGCATACTGACAGGTTACAGATATACTTTTTGTGGCACAGAATGTTAAACTGACAGTTGTTTAAAAAAAAAAGACAAAATTTAAAGACAAATAATCACTTCAGGCTGAGATTTTTAAGATGCAACCCTGCCTGGAGAACAGTGTAAGGGCAAAGTGCCACAGCAGGCACTCCAGTAGGGGGTTATGCCTTGTTCGGGCCTAAAGCCTTGTATAGGAGTCCTCGGGAATACAGAGTGCACCACTTTTTTATGGGGTGCAATGTGGGCTCTTTCATAAGTAGTTCAGTTGGCTTACATGATATGAGACCATGGTTTCTTGGGCTGACTTCACTGCTTGTGTATCCACACAAAGCTGGACATAATCTAGTTTCTAATTTATAACAATGCCAACAGAAACAAACTTGTTCTTCTATTTATGCATTCGTATACATGGCATCCAATTTACAATTTCAGTGCAATCACCTAAAAAAACTTCAAATGCCTATGCTGAGGTTCTTATTATCATCATGAAGGATTGTTCTACAAAAATCACAGAGATATATTGTGGAGTCCTCACTGAAAATTCTTGCAATCAGTACAAATCCACCAGTCTTTTGCTGACAACAAGGAATACACAATCATACACAAAGGTGATGAATTGTAAGGAGAGCAATGCTTTCCACCAAGTTTTACTGAAGACCTGACTGATGAAATATTGTATTTGTGTATATTAAAATTAAAAGTATAACAATGGTACAAACTAACATTTGAAATTCAAACCAGATAGTGTTGGTTGACACAATGCAAGATACATCTCAAAGTCTTAGGGCTGACTAATTGAATTGCCGTTGAAAAGATGTCACTTAAAGAGACATCTCTGGAGTGAAACATGGGTTTGCTGTAAATGACCTGTCATTAGAGTCATGGGCAATGTCCGTGTCCAGAATGAAAAATATTGTACCTCCCAGCAATATGCTCAGTAGGAGTTTAAACAGCAAGCACGGTAAAAGTCAGTGTACATGATCCACAAGAGAATTATGCCTCAGGTGCTATGTTAATTTACTTGCTGGCATATATTAATTGAAACCAATCAATAAAGCCTGTGGTACAGCATAGAGAATGCAGAAGAAGTAATTGACTCTCACATTTATTCATGTTTTAAACCTGGAAAAGTGGAATAATTTAGTCTAACATATTTCATTTGTGTCAATACAGATAATGTAATCAATTATTTATCTTCTATTCTTTCAATCCTAATTATAATAATTATGATCAATTTTCAACAGATTCTGTGTAAACTAATGTACTATGCTACAGCTGTTAAATATGTCATTGGATTTAAATAATTGGAAAACTTTTTCCACAGATGCTTTAAAACCACACACTATATTTTGTTACTCCAAAAGGACACTTACGTTCAGATATTGCAAATGCTTATGCACATACTCAGCTTTACGAGTGGTCTCATTGGCATCACTGATGCAGAAGCTAAAAATACAGCAACTTAAATGGGTCGTGAAAGATTCTCCACACACATACACACTTTTGTTCACACTAGAGTAACTTAACAACAAAAACTTTTTTGGGGCTCTCAAACAAAAATAAAGCTCAAAGTCACAGAACCAAAAAGCACATAATTGCTAATACAATATTTTGAAATATAAGCATTGCAGTGGCTCAACAAATCTATTCTATATTTACAATATTGTTTACTGTAGGTGATTTTAATAGTAACTATATGTTTTTTAAAAATAGTCTTTTTATTACACCTGCTAGCAACCTTTATCAATTTTCACCTTGACTATTGCAACTCTTTTCTCTTAGACCTCCCCCAATCACAGCTCTGTAAATACTAGCATATTATACATATTTATATGCTATAAAAATATAAAAGAGAGTGCTATCAACCTTTTGCACAGGCAGCCAAAATACACCCATAAATACCTCTATAGGCTTCATATTCATTCAGCATCTAGTTCAAGATTCCTTACCTTCAGTCTGCTCATACTCCCAGAGATGTCACTGATAATGAGGACTTAGGCCTGATTTTCCACATCTTTGCACCTTGTATAGTCATTTACATCTAGGTAAATTAGGAGCTAAATACTGTAATTCTAGTTTGGTAACATTTTATGCCCACTTTGCACAGGCAGGAATGATTATATGAGGTGGCAGGCAATGGAGAATGAAGGCTACAATCTAACTACTCTTGGTGTAAGTGCTTTTTCTGCTGCATCTCCAATCATTTGTAACAATACTCCTGGATCTCTCTGTCTCTGCTGATTTAAGATGAACCCATATTCATTCTCTTTACCCCTCTTAATTTAGCACTGCTTGAGCATGTCTGTTTTTGCCTATATAAGCTTAATTTAGATACTCAACTGTTGTCAATCAGCATAGCTTCATTAAAATCAAAAGATTATTTGCCCAGCTGAGACTTCTGTTTACACTGTTTACACTGTTTTCTGTAATTTATACCACATACTGTTCACTAGTTTGCATTTTTAACTATGTAAAGTGGTTTGGAACATGAGAGATGCTGTATAAAATAAGGCACAAACTTGTAAACACTCTCTGCTGGCCAGTGTGCTTATCACAATAGAATTGTTTGCACCTGGTAATAAGTATTTGCAGGATGTCATGTGTTTTATTCATCTGACCTAAATGTAGTGATTAATGCTGGTTAGACTTTCTACTGAAATATATGGCACCATTTTATTTGCCTAATTTAATGTTAAAAATCTAATTTGTTAAATGATTATTTCCTAAAATAGTCTAATAGCTTTTGATATCTAGGAAAAATATTAAAACAATTATGATCTTTTTTATTAGAGAAAGAGATTCTGCAAATGTATGGCAACTACTTTTCCAATGATTAGTTGAGGAACTCTGAGATGTATTTGAGAATTTAAATGGGTACTGTCACCTTTACTTGTCTGAAATTGAAAGAGGACCCTTTAAATAGTATCATCTGATTTATACATTGGAGTGCTTTTAATGACCCCCTCCTAGCTCTATTCTTATTATCAGTTGTATTTTCATTCTTCAACAAATCACATACCAACTTTACTTCTCCATTATCAGATTATACAATCTATAAATGTTTGTGTTGTAGGTTCAAATACTGCTTGAGTGATGCTGATTATTATATCAATGTGAATGAGCATTGCACCCATTGATGGAAGTCCATACAGGGCACTGCAGCAGGGTCAAGGGGGCTGCACCAAACCAAATTACATGGCCTTAATTATGTCCTGCATTGCACACAGCAGCATGTGGGAAAGTAGATATTGTTAACTTACATTTCTGACTATGGGAGAAGAGCCCAGCCTGTGTGCAGTTAAGATTTACTAAACAATTAATGCTCTTATGAAGAAAAATACACTTCCTAGGAAGCATGAGTGGTTAGTAGCAGAAAAACTTATAAAGGAACCAGGCAAAGGTTACCCAGAAAGTTTTGTTTTGTTTTATTTTCCCCAGTAGCTTATAATAAAACCATCTGTTAATTGTTATTGCTCCTTGATTTAAATAATAAACTATTACCAAATAAAATAAAATAAGTTACATAAGTGTATTGGGGCAAATACCAAGGAAAATGTTTCAACATATAAATAATGATACCTTACACTTTTGAGGTCTCGTGCTTTTCAGAAATTATGCCTGGTCTACACTTAAAACTTATACACCTCTACCCCGATATAACACGGTCCTTGGGGGCCAAAAAATCTCACTGCCTTATAGGTGAGACCGCGTTATATCGGGTTTGAGCCGGTACACCGTGCCGGACTGGACCGGCTTCCCTGGCAGTGATTTAAAGGGTCCGGTGCTTCAGCCACTGCGGGGAGCCCCGGGCCCTTTAAACCACTGCTGGAGTTCCGGCAGTGGGGCTCTGGCGGTGATTTAAAGGGCCTGTGGCTCCACATGAATTCAGATAGAAGGCGGTAAAGCAGCGGGGCTCAGGTGGCGCTTTAAAAGGCCCACGGCTCCCTGCTGCTTTACCGCATTATATCGTGTTATATCGAGTCGCATTCTATCGGGGTAGAGGTGTACTGGCATAGCTATACAGATCAGGGTTGAGGTTGGGGGGAAGGAGGAGGGACACTTCCCAGTGATCTAGCTATGCCTGCTACCCACCCCTCCAGCATAGATGCAGCTATGCTGATAAAACAGTGCTTCTGTTGGCATAGCTAGCATTGTTCAGGGACATGGTGTTTCCACATTGGCATGACTCCTTCTGTGGGTGTATGCTGCATCTACACTGAGAGACTATGCTGGCATTTTTGTGCTAATGCAGGCTTTGTAGTGTAGGCATAGCCTTACTGAGTCCCTGCATCTCCAGCTGAGGTCAAAGGGAGTTGTGGGTGCTCAGCACCTCTGAAAATTAGTCCTGTAAAGCAGGATTTGTAAAGGTATGTAGGCACTGATACAGAGAGCCGCTTGGTGGTATTTTTCAAAAGCACTTAGGCACCAAACTCAACAGCATTGTTTCCTTTACACCAGGGGTCTCAAACACATGGCCCACGGGGCTCTTCTGTGTGGCCCACCAAGCTCCCCGCGCCCCCCTGCCTACCTCCAGGCCAGGGGTGGGCAAACTACAGCCCACGGGCCGAATCTGGCCTGTGGGATTGCCCCCCGTGGACCATGAGCCCCGTGCCACTCCCTTAAGTGGCTGGCAGCATGTCCCTTCGGGCCAGAGGGGAGGGGGGAGGAGGCGGCAGAGGGCTCCTGCGTTGCCTCGCTTCAAGGTACCACCCCCCACAGCTCCCATTGGCCGGGAACAGGGAACCGCGGCCAATGGGAGCTTCGTGGGAGGTACCTGGAGGAGCAGCAGCAGAGCCCTGTGCCCACCACCGCTCCCGCAGGGGCCGTGGTTCCAGATGCCTCCTGGAGCGGAGTGGAGCAGTGCGGGGCCAGGAGCCTGCCCTGGCCCTGATGCACGCCGCTGCCACCCTGGAGCCGCTCTAGGTAAGTGGCACCAGGCTGGAGCTCGCACCCCGCACCCCTCCTGCACCCCAACTCCCTGCCCTGAACCCACTGCTGAATCCCCCACTCCTCCTGCACTCCCTGCTCTGAGCCGCCTGCTGCACCCTGACCCTCTGCCTCATCCCTCACCCCGTTGCACCCCACACACCAACTCCCTGCCCTGAGCCCCCTGCTGCACTCTGCACCCCTCCTGCGCCCCCTGGTGACAGGGAAGGGGCAGCGTTGGGGTGGGGACTTTGGGGAAGGTGGTGGAAAGAGGCAGGGCAGGGGCGAGGCCTCATGAAAGAGATGGAGTGAGGGTGGGGCTGGGGCAGTGAGGGTGGGGGTGTCAGTGATGCGGCCCTTAAGCCAATGCACTAGACCTCATGTGGCCCTTGTGGTTATTTGAGTTTGAGACCCCAGCTTAGTGTCACATAGGCTATGTTCACACTTATGGTGGTGTGCAAACTACTAACACTTCACTTGTAGTTACACACCAGGATGAAAAGCAGCCTGTGTTCACATGTGCCACTAAAGAGCATACATACATGCTGCATTGAAACACTCCACTGGTGGGAAGCCAGCAGGGAAAGGCTTCAGCATTTCCCCATTTTCAGAGCCTGTCACTGTGTCAAAGGAGACACTCTGGCAGGAGGGAGGCAGTAAGGAAACACTCCGGTAGTTCCACACTTCTGATACCTTTCGACTGTGCTGAGAAGAGGCTCCAGCGGAACAGAGGCCACAGGAAAGGGCTCCAGCAGCGGGAAGCTGTTGGAGCCTTCTTCTACTTCCAGAGCCTATTACAGCTGCTTCCCCCTACTAGAGCCTTTCCCCAGAGCAGGACACTATGTTGTTAAATAAAATAGTATAGCTGCGGGAGGCACTGCTTGAGCATGTAGAGAGCTGTTATATATATTATATCCTGAGGGTTCAGGCATGGAGGACACTACTGTACTGACCTAACCCATGCCTTACTTTCTACAGTGCTATTTTTACCCATGCTAACTGGGTATTACTCTACACCCTGTCCTAAGTGTAGGTATACCCATTCTGAGCCCAAGACAGAGAGAGAAGTAGAAAGTAGGAATTCTAACTTCCAGTTCCCTTTCTAGCTCTTAGAACACATTGATCTAGGGCAGGGGTCGGCAACCTTTCAGAAGTGGTGTTCTGAGTCTTCATTTATTCACTCTAATTTAAGGTTTCGCGTGCCAGTAATACATTTTAATGTTTTTAGAAGGTCTCTTTCTACAAGTCTATAATATATAACTAAACTATTGTTGTATGTAAAGTAAATAAGGTTTTTAAAATGTTTAAGAAGCTTCATTTAAAATTAAATTAAAATGCAGAGCCCCCACAGTGTAAGTGCCACTGAAAATCAGCTCGCATGCTGAAGGCGGCACGCGTGCCATAGGTTGCCTACCCCTGAATTCTAGAAGTATCAGGAAGCTGGTTTTGAGAGCTGATTCTGATGCCATTTACATCTGCTTCTGTGCAACTGTAAGTTTACTCACTAAAAGCAGCATTTAATGTATCCTACACCAGTGAAGGATTGATGTAGCTACACCCCTCCAGCACCCATTATGTCCCCTCCCATGATATGCCCTCCATACTGAGGGAGGTGGAGGGGAGAAGTACAGACACAGCTGCAGCCCATTTTCATTGAGCAGGAATTTCCCCAACACCAGAGGAGTTCTCTGCTAAAATTCTGATTGGATCAGAGCAGCTGGATTGCATTGAAGAACCTTATCAATTGTGTGCTTCAAATAACAGAGGGTTGAAATGCTCAAAAATGCTTGCTTGCTTGCTAAGTCTTCTGCTTAGATGATGAAACTAGGAATTGGTTCCCTGAAAGAACTGCTAAGGCCAACATGTGCCAGGAAACAGATTTAATACAATAAAAGTAAAAGAACCCTCAATTTAAAATTTTTATTACTCTACAAAGCTAGGTGACATACATTCAAAGACTCCTTAAGGTGATAGCAACTGATAGTTGTATACATTTCCCCTGCTATCTTTGTCAACATGTGTGCTAAGCAATGAATACAGAAAAAAAAATTAAGTGCCAATCTTTAAGCATAAATATTGGGAGGACCAGAAGTTCACAGACAAAATAATTTCAAAATAAGGGCAAATAGATTTACCCATGGTGGCACAATTAGTTTCAGTGTATCTGTGCATACAGTGGTGAATACAGATGTGCCAAGTGAGTTTTCAAAGAAAAAGAGTTGCCAACTTGATTTTTGCTGCCATCTGGGCCTTGGACAATGGAGTAATGTCCTAAAGGATTCTGAGGTATGCAACACAAAAATTATTTGTAGAACTAACTGGGAAATCCTCAAATGTATGAATATTCTCCTGAGTTTTGCAGGGGGATGGGCTAGATTTTCCAAGAGGGCCTTTCCAACCCAGCAATTCACAAATCAATAGATTTATAATCTCGCACCAACAAAATGAAAATAAATTAACCCCACTCTCTAATCATCATGTCCGATATCCTAGTTTTCCCTTTACTATTCATGATACCAAACCACCAGATAAAAAATGGTTTTCAAGGATTCACAACAGTTCCATATGACATTACTGGTTAAACAACTCCAGGTTGTTTAACTCCTGGATAAATGTCTTGAAAGGTCCTGCCTATCTTTACTGTCTTCAGTAGAACTGGGTGAAATTTTTCATGTAAATATTTTGTTTTGTTGAAAATATGCAGCTTCTGGTCAGCCAAGACTATCTGTCAATTCAGGTAGATTTTGGCAAACAGTTTCAGTCAAAGAAAAAAGAATTGGGAAATGTCAAAACAGTTTGACTCAGTATTTGCAGAATGAAATATTTTGACTTTTAGTTTCAGAAACACTTTCATGTTGGAATTCCCCTAAATTTCACTGTACTCACTTAAACTGCTAATTATGGGTGGCAACAGCTAACTATATTCCATCTCACTTGTCTTGCAGTACTAAAAGCAAAAGCCTGCCCACTTTGTTCAACTGAGCAGTCCCACTGACTTTAAATATTTCATTACCTCTTAAGGTACATTGCACCTTGCAATCTGTCCCGAGTAAGAGGCAGCGCATAGCTGCACTGCACCAGGAGCACAGCAATTGTGACTCAGAATTCCAGACAATCCCAGCTCGTTACCAACAAAGCCTAGATCATTCCCTAGTCCTATTATTTTGGATTAAAAATCACTTCTTTCTTCTTCCACATTAACATTATGCATCACTTCCTCATAGATAAAATATATTAGATAAGACTCCATCAACGGAACCTTCTGAGTGAACTTTTCATTAATAGTGTAAGGTGTTTCCCACTCTTAGTTATTTAAGCCTGGTCTACACTACACAGTTAGGTCGACGTTAGGCAACTTACGCCGACCTAATGATGTCAATGTACACACTACAGCCTTGTCCCACTGATGTAAGTTCCCTACTACACCGACACAATAACTCCACCTACATAAGAGGCATAGGGTTTATGTTGGTACAGTTAGGGTGACGCAGTGTTTGCGTAGACACTGCATTATTTACACTGCCTGTTGGCTGTCTTGTCAATTTCAGGGCCTCATGCTGGAGCTCTGAAATTGACAAGAAAGCTGGGCAGCTAAAACCGGGCTCCCCACTCCTAGCCGGGCTGCACCTACCTGGCTCCCCACTCCGGCTCAGGGAGCACAGAAGCCTGGGTGGCTCCCCCCTCAGTCCCAGTGGGGAGGGAAGACACGTGGGTGGCTGCCCTGCGTTCCTGGCTGGGAGGGGACTTCCAATAGGAAATTTTATGTTCAAAGAACCTCTTTTAAAAATGGATATATCATTTAAGGTGTTCATCATCTATCCCAAATTAATTTCTCAACACTTTCCACTTACTGACCCATATTCTCATACAGACATAATTTAGAAAGCACTAACATCAATATTTAATTTAAGTCAAAATTTTAAAGTTACCTTAAAAGTTAAAAATTAAATGCCTACTACAGGAAAACAAAAACAAAAAGCAGATTTCAAACACAATGTAAAATAGCTACTTATCAGTCTTCCCCTTGATACTTTCAACATTCATACTATCTTAGCCTGCAGATCCAATTATCCTCCAATATTTGCTGCTCAACCATGCTGAGATTATTCACCAACCCTCCAGTTAGACTATAATAAAAGGTCTGTTGATGCATTTACACTCAGAGAAATAAGGTATAAGTTTTAGAATTGCAATTGTCTTCTTCTGAGATACATATAATAAACACAGTGCAGTGGCAAATCAGACTACGGTACTTTGTTATTTTTCAATCAATTTACATTATATATTAACATATTATTAACGATCTATAATAAATATGGTAGTGCTCCAAATGTGTTAGGTGCCATATAGACATAAGAAGAAAAAGTCCTTTGACCTGAAGGAGCTTACAATTCAAGGCCCTGATCCTGCACTAAGGACCATTTAGATGAATCCCTATACTCATTCAGAGTTCCATTTAAGTCAACATGGCTCCACAAGAAGGCAGGGGCCTGCCCACATAGAGCCAATTGCAAGATCAGGGCTTTAAAAAAAAAAAGGAAAGAAAAAGAAAAAAGAAAAAAAAAGGGGAACCTCATTAATCTGTATATATTATTATCTGCACAAAAGTAGGCAGATCCTTGCTACCTCTCAGCAAAAATTTAAGAGCACAGACAACACTGTAGGTAAATCTCACATTTCCTATGCTGCATTGTTTTTATGACATTAAACTATTGTACATTTAACTGTATATTGTAAAGAATATTTTAACAATCCGAGCTACAGGACATCAGCAGGGTTTTTATCCTAGTTACCAGCAGACCCCTACTACTTGAGCTAAAAGAATAATTTCATTAGCTGACAACAGTAGTACGCTGTTTTCCTGTGTATGAACCACCTGCTAGAGGAGGATACAATACACACTTTACAGGAATTATACCTAATCACATACCAATATAAAACAAACCAAGAGCAAAAACAGTAGTTAAAATATATTTTAAAATGCATTTCACTTTATGCAGCATCCTTACTTTCTTACTGTATTTCTACTACTTTTACTGACTAATTTGCAAAACCAATAATTAATAATAGACTTTAAAGATATTAATGTCTCTCCATATATTTCATGAAGGTATTGAGGTGCAGGTTGTGCCTCCAAGGTTGTTAAATCTACTTACCACACTACTACTACTTACAACACTACCTTGTACAAAATTGTGACTTAACATGTGCAACTAGTTGAGGACACCTTCTGAAGTCATAATCTATTAAATATTTTATTGCTAAACTACATCACATAACACTAATCTACAGAAACTAGGGAACATGGATAGCAAAGAGGTCAGCTATGGTCTCCCAGACTGTTTTAATAAAAACAGTGGACTGTCAATGGTAATGACTGTGAATGAAGGATCTTTTCAGCGTTACAAAATACAAAGTTTCCATGTTTATGCCACTCAGTGACATGACCTAAGTAGGTGATGGTCCTTCACATATATCTTTCTAACATTAAAAAAAAAAGCACTTGGTGAAAATCCTGGGAGTTGCTAAGGGATAATAAATGCACACATATAACCATGCTTTCACTTATGTCACATTCTTACACATACACTCACAGTCAGTTCCCATAAACTGTCCATTCCCATAGTCAATTAGCTCTACTCATTGATGTGGTCTTTCTGACTGTGATTGATTTGCTATGAAAAGGGACAAAGTGTATTAAATAATTTGAATTCTTGCTGTGGGTACATATTGAGACATCTGCATGCCAAACGGGTTCTAAAAGAGGGCTGAGTCCCTGTCATATTATTTGAAATTAGTGATTTTGGGAACATTGTAATTTATTGACTATATAACTTTTAAACAGTTCAAACATACTAAGATTTCTAGTTTCAAATACCATTTTTCCCCAAAAATATTCAAGACAGATAGAACTAGAAATCTGAAAAGATCCCATTAAAAGGAAAATTCTGATGCTCCATTAACCATGGAGTCACTATCAGAGTTTTCATAATATATCTGTAAAATAATCACTTCTATAAATAAATATAAGGAGATTATATACAATTTGGAAAAAAAAAAAGACAAATCACTCAGTAATTTGTCTTTTTCAGCAAACTTAGTATAGGCCAAATTGTGGCCTGGCTAGCACAGAGTAAGGAGAGCCAGGTATTTGTATCAAAGAAAACAACATGGGAGGAGAAGCAGGCTCTAAAGCAGTGTTTCCCAAACTTAGGATGCCGCTTGTGTAGGGAAAGCCCATGGCGGGCCAGGCCTGTTTGGTTACCTGCCCCATCCACAGGTCCGGCCAATCGCGGCTCTCAATGGCCACGATTCGCTGCCCCAGGCCAATGGGAGCTGCTGGAAGCAGTGGCCAGTATGTCCCTCAGCCCGTGCCGCTTCCAGCAGCTCCCATTGGCCTGAAGCAGCGAATCGCGGCCACTGGGAGCCGCAATCAGCCGGACCTGTGGACACGGCAGGTAGCCAAACCAGCCCGGCTCGCCAGGGGCTTTCCCTACACAAGCAGCATCGCAAGTTTGGGAAACATTGCTCTAAAGGAAGTGGACAGAGCCTTGTCTCCACTCCTACTCCACCACAGTCAGTGAACTTGGCAAACAAGCTGTGCCAGTTTTAGACCCAGTACAGTTTACTCCTCTGCGGCAACCCTCCGGAGATGCTCTGGAACAGTGCAACGATGTACTCAGGGTGTACTGTAAACTCACAATCTAGCCCTATATAAAGTACAACACTGAAATTGATGCATTTCTCCTTCACAACTAACATTGGTAAGATCAGGACAGCTTTTATCTTTAGTAAGACCTTGTAAAATGCTGCTTATTGTTAGTAGATACATAAAATATAATAATTTTATTGCAGTAGAACAAACAAGTAGGTACAGAAGAATGCTTTTGATAGTATTCACAGCTATGTATGAAAGGAAACAAATATATACTGATTATGTCAGACACTAAAAAAATCCAAGTAAAGCTATGTTGTAGAGAGTATTTTTTTTCCATCTTAGACAAATGTAGGAGACACTAAGCATTTGCAGCTAACCTAGACTTTTCCATAAAAAATATATTTATAAAACACTATAACTGATAAATAGGGCTTAGTATAGATTTTACTGGTATTACAGTAAGTCCTTTTACAAAGAAAAAATGTACAGTAGCTTAAATTAAAATAAATTAAAAATTACAGAATTACTGATGGAATAACTAATGCTCAGCCTGTTCCTGCTCCCTTTGAAGACTTTAGGAGTATTGCCTTTGACTTGAATGGATGCTGGATCAGGCCCTCTGTTTATATCTCAGACAAAAAATCCTGTTAACCTGGGAGACTACATGTCAGTAACTTAAAATAATATTGTACTTACCCAAGAACAGGCAACAGAAACCCAGGAAAATCAAAGTTAAGACTGAACTTAAAAGAAGTTCAAACATGGTAAGGAGGGGGGGAGGATGCACAATTTATGCACTAAACAACCTTAACTCTGCCCTGTAGTGATGCCAATTATTATTATTAATGCATTATACTGTTTGACATGAGTATTCATCTGAAAAAATAATGAGAAGTCCAGTGGCACCTTAAAGACTAAGGGTACATCTTCACTACCCGCCGGATCGGCGGGTAGCAATCGAATTCTCGGAGTTCGATATATCGCGTCTCATCTAGACGCGATATATCGAACTCCGAACGCACTCTCGTCGACTCCGGAACTCCACCACTGCGAACGGCGGTGGCAGAGTCGACGGGAGAGCCGCGGACTTCAATCCCGCGCCGTGAGGACGGGTAAGTAACTCAAACTAAGGTAGTTCGACATCAGCTACACTATTCGCGTAGCTGAAGTTGTGTACCTTAGTTTGACCTCCCCCTCCCCCCAGTGTAGACCAGGCCTAACAGTTTTATTTGGGCATAAGCTTGTGGGTAAAAAACCACTTCTTCAAATGCATGGAGTGAGAATTACAAATGCAAGCATAGATAAACTAGCACATGAAGAAAAGGGAGTTACCTTACAAGTGGAGAACCAGTGATGATAAAGCCAATTCAGTCAGGATGGATATGGTCCTCTCCCAATAATCAATGCGGAGCTGTCAATACCAAGAGAGGGGAAAATGGCTTTGGTAGTGAGCCAGCCACTCCCAGTCTCTGTTCAAGCCCCAATTAATGGTGTTAAGTTTGCAAATGAATTGTAGCTCTGCAGTTTCTCTTTGATGTCTGTTTTTGAAGATTTTTGTTGCAGGATGGCTACTTTTAAATTCGTTATTGAATGTCTGGGCTTATGACCAAATAAATCTATTATTCTTTAAGGTGCCACTGGACTCCTCACTGTTTTTGTGGATAAAGACTAACATGGCTACCCCTCTGATACTTGACACGATGCAAGCCACTGAATTTAGCCGTGTGAAGTGGAAATTATCAACTTCATGAAAAAACTCGCACAGATACAGACAGGCATCATCTTCCTATCCAAGTGCAAACAGATGGCCATCATACCAAATGGACTGAAAGTAAAAAATCCATTGCAATTGACATACTACATTGACTATGGTGAGAGATTTGTGCCACTGAGGAACCACCTGATCTTCTCCTGTTTGCTATACAGGATGCTGATCAAGAATGAGCTCTCAAAACTGGAGACTTTCATAGAAAACCAACCTTCCACATGGCTGGACTTTACAAAACAAGAAAAGCCATTTACAATGCACACTTTACTTCTCTACAGAGAAAAAGGACAGTAAACTATCTAAACTCCTACATGCCACAGGGGGCTACAACAATGGTACCCTTAACTCACCCAACAATATTGTTAAATCTATCCAACCACACACTTAGCCCAGCAGAAGAGTCTGTCCCATCTCAGGGACTCTCTTCTGCCCCACCATCCCCACACACATGATACAGTTCTGCAGTGATCTGGAAGCCTACTTTTGCCAGTAGGAGAACACTTCAATCCCCCTGGACATTCAATAACCGGTTTAAAAGTAGCCATCCTGCAACAAAAAAACTTCAGAAACAGACATCAAAGAGAAACTGCACAGCTACAATTCATTTGCAAACTTAACACCATTAATTTGGGCTTGAACAGGGACTGGGAGTGGCTGGCTCACTACCAAAGCCATTTTTCCCTCTCTTGGTATTGACACCTCCTCATTGATTATTGGGAGTGGACCACATCCACCCCGACTAAATTGGCCTTGTCATCACTGGTTCTCCACTTGTAAAGTAATTCCCATCTCTTCATGTTCCAGTATATTTATATTGTATCTGTAATTTTTAATCCATGCACCTGAAGAAGTGTTTTTTTACCCTCGAAAGCTTATGCCCAAATAAATGTGTTAGTCTTTAAAGTGCCACTGGACTCCTCATTGTTTTTGTGGATACAGACTAACACAGCTACCCTGCTGACACATCTGAAAAAAATTGTTTCCCCCCCCCTCAGAGTATCACAAAATGATAGTGATAAGGTTGTTTGGGTGCATTAAATGTACATTTACAGAAAATACTATTTTTGGATTTCTTTAAGGGCAGATGCTGCCATCATTCTAGTGAAGTCTATTAGCTGGACGTAGCCAAAAGAGCTGCTACTAAAGGGCTAGGACCAGAAGTTTCTCCTCCATGTTCCAGTATCAGAAGAGGAAAAATACAGATTGGTTTAGATAGTACATAAAAGAGGATTCAAACATTTGGCATCAGGAGTCTCACTCTGTCCCTCTTTGGATGTCATCATGAAGGTACTGGTGATTAGATGGTTAAGAAAAATAATGTGATAGTTTCTCAACTGAAAAACAAAAATGGGGATGTGTCATAATTCTTCTGTTCCTCCAGTTTGGCATAGTTTTTGGAAAGATTTTTGCAAAATCTTTACTAACTGATGCTATCATTACTATAACTACCTTCTATATTAAGGCACACGAATATATAATAGATACAGTGAACACTGCATCACTCAAATCAATATAGTGAACAAATATGAGAATATCTTGCAGTCTAAAACCATTGTGTAAGATAAGATATATCTTGAGGGTTTTTTTTTCCATTCTCTCCTTCTCTTCTTTTATTAGTTTCAGAAGAAAGGTTCCTATCTGTTCATAGTCTGTGCATAGATGACTACAGCTGAAAAAAGTGCATTGTTTTCTTCCAGATTCTGCACGCTCTAATCTGAACAGGAAACTGCAGGAAACAATTATAATGCAAATTTTGCTTTATTCCCTGCAGGAGTTCACTGACTGATTCCTTCACTGCATGAACTGCAAGCAGTGGTATATTTCAGCTTTCTTTCTTTTGACTTTGTGTGTGCATATTGCAAACAATCTAGTATAGGGGCTTTGTTTTCTTTTGTTTTGCTGTGTTATACTCAAAAGCTGCCTTTTTAAATTACACAAACTATTGGCCAAAAGATACCCTCAAGAACATGCTTACAGCTTCCTTTAATTGCACTAGGACTGCTATGAGTATTTGAGACACCATTATTTGGCTTTATGCTGTTTTAACATTATGGTTAAAATTTTTATACTCAAAATCAGCAATTTAAATTAAGGTTTCCTTGGCGACCACAACCCAGCTCTTTGCACACAAGGTTATTTTTTTTATCACTCTTTATAGTACTAACTGTAAGATATAGTGTAACTATAAAAAGTGGGTTTGCAAATTTAATATCATGTGGTTTCCTATTTACTTCTTTTTGACTTCATAGAAAGTTTGCTCAATGTATCAAAAACAACCAACCTCTCTCTCTCTCCAACAGGCTGTTGTGACAACTCAACATGGGTTCATAGTTGGTTGTGTGATTTCATTCTCATTCATCATTACCGATACTCCTGACTCAACTGGGGTGCATTTGATATGTACACTTACAGTCAGTCAATCTCATCTGGGTCAGTTTTACTGGCGATGATAAATGAAAAGAAAAGGACACAGCTTGACTTTCAGATGCTAGGCTGTATGTGCAGGACTGGCTAAAACCTTTTTATATGGAATCAGAGTGAGCCTACAATGCCATTTTCACCAAACCAACATTCACATTTTAATGTCTTACTATACATGGAACATCGATGAGTTACAAATGCTATAGCTATTGTAATTTGAATTTTCTTATTTTGAAAAGGCAACACAGTGGGTATCACACTGTACTGGCAGTCAGGAGAGTTGGGTTCTAATCCAGTGTTGGCCTGCTGCGTGGCCTTGGACAAGTCTCTTCACCTCTCAGTATCTCTGTTTCTCCTCCCAGACCTAATTTGTCTTGTCTCTTAGACTGTAAATTCTTCAGGGTAGAGACTGTCTCTTATGATGCATTTGTACAGGGTCTGGCACACTGGGACCTCTAGGCACTATGGGAATACCAATAATAAATATTAATAACTTTGTGCATGTACGGTCTCAGCCAGTATATTGCATTAATGACATTTTTGCATTCCATTTCCAATGGTTTCTTTTTTAAATTAAAGAGGAAGCAAAAAGGTCTCTGAACACTTGAGTATGCTATTGTACATCCAGATATCACAGTCGTATAAGCATACCAGAGTATTTTAATTTTATCACACACACTGAAATAAAAATTCTCTTGCTTTTAGGTTTTGCACCTCAGAGAGCATGATGAACTAAAGAGACATTAGGAAATTGTTGTAGGGAGCAGAAACCTAGGTCACCAGACCTTTTAGACGCTAACTTAAAGGTTGGAATAGACCTGTTGCTATGGAAAGGAGGTAGAGAATGCCAGCTTTGCATCCCATCCTCACTGCTTCCCCTCCACTTTCTTCCTCTCCCTGAAGATCCCTCTGTGTGAGGAGTACTCTACACCTCAGCAGTTGCAAATGGCCACCAGCACCTCAGTGGCCATCTGAGCTGCTGCCCTGATCAGCAATAATTATTGAAAGGAGGCTGAAGGGGTGCAGAACTCGCATCTTACATATTCTGGCTGACTAAGAAAGGGAGGGCCCAACAACAGAATGTCTCACCTCTTCACATAGCCACTGAGTGCTGGGATGGGAAATACCCTGCCGCCCCCATCCAATGAGAGAAAGCATTGGGATACTGGAGAATAAAGATAAATTGCGTGCCTGGGCAGAGAGGTGGAAGAGGATGCCCAAATTGCTTGGGATGAAAGGAGGAAATCCATCTGCTGGAGAGGGGAAGTACAGAAAAAGTCAATTTGCTAGGAGGAGGTTGCTGCAGAAAGAGGATTGTCTCACGGGTGGATTAGTTTGCTGGGGGCAGAGGATGAATTGACTATGGGGAGAGAGGATGAGTATAGTAGGGGGTTTGTGGAGGATGGATTGAAAATCAGAGATTTGCTTGGGGAGACAGAGTAAAGGGATGGTCTGGGGAACAAATTTGATTGGGAACTAGTAGGGGAAGGGAGAAGAATCATTTGAGTAGTGAGCCTGAGGTGTAGGCAGAGAGAATACAGGACTAGAAGTAGAGGATGGACTCATGGAAGCAATGCTGGACTGATGAGGCTGAAAGGGCAGAAGCACCACTGGGAGCTGAAGGTAGGGCAGAGGATGGATTGGGGCAGCTAAATAATTGGAGAGGATTCTAGGAGAAATAATTAATTGTGGCAGAGGACTGATGGTGTGGGGGGCAATAAATGGATTGGGGGCTCAGAACTGATGGGACTGAGGGTCAGCGGATAGATGAATGGATGGAGAACAAGAGATTGATGGACGAAGGAGACTGGGCATGTTCAGTATGGATTAAGGGGTTAGGTGGAACAGCGGATATATGGATTGTTTGAGTGGAGAATAGTGTGAAGTGTTTTTCTAGTTCTGTGGGTGTTTGATGACAATGACATCAGTGTTTTGAAACCTAAGATTGTCATTGCATATTTTGTGTTTAATTTATCTCCAGTTATTCTAGAACAGAAAATAAATAGCAAGCAGTGTTCCATTTATGTTCTTCAGGTTTGCTGTTTTCTAAAATCTTTTGAAATACATGACATTCCACTTGGCATGTCACAAATTTTAGGGGAGGACCCACAGGTCTCTGTTCATGTTTTTATTGCCTTTCATCAGCATTTCAGAGCTTCACAACTTTGTTACCTAGGTTGGAGGATTCAAATTTTATACTCAATATACTGTTACATAGTGTTTTCTGGGACATGGATCCCCACAGCTGACAAAATCAGATGTTGAAATGTAATTTAATAATTGAATGTTCAGCATAATTAAATGAGCAAAGTTCTATCCTTTTTACATAGGATACTCTTTCAACATCTGAAGTGTCATTTAATCTATTGTACCTGTTATTCTGGGAGGTATAGGTGATTTCCATTTTTTTAATGTAGGATATTTTGATACCAGTAAGGCTCATATGAACCAGGATTCCTGTGAATCAGTAATTTTGATCATTGATTTGTTGCATGCCCCTCTATATACTGCCTTGAACAAAAAAAAGCCTCTATTATGATATTAATTCTTAAATATACCACATCCCAAAGGCACCATAAAATATCTAGCAAAGCTTCAGGAAATTCTCCCCATCTCTAATCCATATGAATATCTTTAATGTCCACCTTGAACATATGGCTGGAGTACCAATTTTGTTACATTTTGATATGGCCCAGGAGAACTCTATTGTATAAACTGAAGTGGCCTCCATAATTTTTTCCCCATGACCTTCATTAAATAAGTATATTGATGTGGCACATCTGTCATTCTGCCCACTTTGTTAATAATTTTACCAAGGGTGAACATTCTGGAGTCAAATTGATTGACTGCCTATTTGCATTTGAGAAGTGGCATCCTCTTCCACTTCCCCTCCCCCTGACAAATGTAATGTATTCAAACCAATTGCATTATACATAATGTCTAATTGATAGGTGATGCTAGAATTTATATTTTTTGGAGACCAAATTTTTGTTACATCTTTAATATGTTATTGTGGCTTGTAGATGATATGAATGGGGTACCTTTTCCCATCCATTGTTTCAGCATCATTGATTTGTCTCCACTTAGTAAGGATGGATTATGGTGGATTATTGAATCCTCACATAACAACAGATCAAACAGTAGCTCACAGTTTAGTGATCATTTCAGCATATTATAGGTGGAGCTGACAACAAGACCTATAGTTAAAACTGCCCAGCATTTCCCATTATAAGACTATGTTCACTAACTTTGCCAAAATTTAATCATCCAGGCAGAAATTTTCTATGCCAGGTGTCTGCCTTGGCCTGAACTTTTTGGAAAGTTTAAACATAAATGTTTTATCATATCTAAGAAAGAGGTATGGAGAAAAATTTATTTTACCAATATTCAAAGAGTCTCATAACTGTTTCATTGATTAGCTGTCTCACCTCCATGCTTTGGAGCAGTGACTTGATATTTGGCTGGTCAGAGAGGTGCCAAATTCACCAAAATTTGGTTGAGTTAGAAGACAGGGACAGAAGGGCTTGTAACCACTAGAGCACAATCTCCTCCAGAAGCTAATATTAAACTCACGATTCCTGAAACTCAACATTCTTCTGCTGTCTGGAAAATAGCTGTGAGCCTCACTGACCAAGTGTGTGACTCATCTTCCTTTAGAGGCTGATCTGCATAACAGATAACAACCTACTACTGCTACCAGTTACTCCATTAGCTTCAGTGGCATGGGACAGTACTGTGGATCCCAAGGTTCCAAACCTATGGTGGTCAATATGGTATCACATGATGTAATTCAATTTGAATTTCTAAAAGCTAATGAGTTATATGAAAAAAATTAAATATCATTAAAAAGAATATTAAAGTTGCAAAGTCAAACATTCAAAAGTTAGGAAATGAATTCCACTTTGGATAAATACTTGAACAGTAACTGAGCCAGAAAAGAAAGTGAGAATGACTTTATAAGCCTGATGGTTAGTGCATCTACCTGGGACATGGATGATTGCTCTAATGACTAGTTATTTATAGTGGAACATCTTCAACAGGACTGTGAAAGACCCACAACAGAATATCCCATAGCCTAGAGATTAGGGCACTCTCTTAAGAGGGGAACACCTGTCAACTCTTTTCTCTCCATCAAGCAGAGATGGGAATTGAACCAGAGTCTCCCATATTCTAGGGTGAGTCCTCTAACCAATGAGCTAAAGGTTTTCTTCCTCCAGATTATGAATGGCACCTGACCACATACACCTACCCAGAGCATGTCTACTGGATCAGGCCCCACAGGCAAGATAGGCAGGGCAATGTGTATCTTCTCCTGATTTGAAGATCACCCTGTTGGGAGACAGGTCCCTGGACACCTAGACTGAGGCAGTAGTGTGCATATGTGATGCCCACATACTCTGGTCATCAGTGGGCAGGATGAACCTGGGACCTCTGAGGCTTAGTGCATGAGTCTCTACTGCATGAGCTAAAATCCACATGGTTCTGAGCTTAGGCTGTAGCAGACTCAATCTCTGTGTGGTCTTGGTGCCACAACATGGGGATAGAACATCACACCCGGGAGGTGCGTGGTTTAAACGTGTCCAGGGGCAGAAACTTAGGCACCTAGGGATTTTTACAGAGGAGGGGGGAAACTAGTCTCCAATTGAGTCTAAGGTACCTACTGGGTTAGCCAGCAACTGAGCAGGAGTTTTGTGGATCCCAATGACACATAAAACTGAGATTAAGGGTTTCAGCATACTAGTCCTTTTATGGATCTGGGCCCTAAGGTGTCAGTTCCCCATCTGTGAGATGGAGATAATGATACCACCTCACCTTACAAGGCTGTTGTAAAGATAAATGCATTAACATTTGTGAAATAGTCAGATACTATGGAGATGGGTGCCATAGTAAAACCCATGAGGAAATTCATAATTCTGTAATCCATGCAGGGTTTGAATGGTGTGTCGTAAATAAGGTATGGGCCACACATTCAATGATGAGGATAATAAAGAAATATTTAGTATCTACCAATTCAGGGAAACCATCCGTTACGCCGGAAGCATGCAGCTCAAGTTAGGATTGAGGTGTGACAGTGCAAAACAGAAAACTCATCTTTGTGCTTTCTCAAACCTAATGCCACTGAGTGCAGGGACGGTCTCCAGCTATAAATTAAACCTACAAAGGGGCTGCTCTAATTTAGGACAGCTGCTGACAGCCCTAAAATAACAAAACCACAGCTGGAAATTGTTACTTTGTATGGTTGTGGCAGCTTTCCTCTGGCCACATCCCTTTTTCCTATTATACAGGCAACAGGAAAGTGGGAGATGGCATAGGATCTTCTACACTGAATTTATATCACCATCAGATTCCCCTTACATTGTGCAAGAGGAGTGGGCACTCCTGATCTGGATACACTGGTTCTTTGTTCAGATGCTGCTGATGGTGGGGTACAGTCACTACTCTGCAATGGAGGATATGGATGACTAGATTTTGAATATAACCTTATAAAATACTTTTATTTCTACAATTTTACTGAATATAGGTAACTGTCCTATAATTATTTACTTTTCAAATGTTTAGTAAATGTTGTTAAAATTCAAATACATAATCTCATAAAATAAAGTCAGACAGATATAAATGCAATCCAGTTAGTGCACACTCATTTTTACCAAAAATGGGGACTTATTTTCAAAATGAATCAAACATTTTCTGAATTGTTTTCCCCAAAAGATAGATGAATTAGCATGCCCATTACATTTTAACCCTCATAAAAGAGCAACACATGGCACCAGTCTGAGCCACAATGATGAGCTTTTTCAAAAAGCACCAATGCCAATATCACTTTACCAGTCTTGAACTGCCTCTTCTAAGCCTCTCCTGACAGGGAAGAACAGGACTGCTAAATTGTGCAAAACCATATGTATGTTTTTCCAATGTTAATAAATATGGTGGGACTGATATTGACTGAACACATTTCTTTTTTATCCTGAGCCAGATCTAAAGCAGGGTCTCTGGAGGGGATTTATCCAACTCTAGAAACTAAAACGTTTAGGTTTTTTGTAATAATGTATCCCTCTTCCTTTCAACAAAGTCACCCTGTTGTTCACCACAGATCACGCTGGACAAATTAAATCATCCATGGAGGAGTCTATGAAGAATTTATGTAAAGAGATTCCCACATTATTTAGTGTATCTCAAATAAAAATAAAAGGCTGAGCACACACCATAGTAATTAATAAATAATAGTACTCAACAGGGGAAGGCCAAGCATGCCCTATAGGGAAGCATCCAATTAATCTCCCATTTGCTAAGACATCAAGTCATTCCGTTCTATACACCATGTAGGGAATATAGACTTTATCCAGTATTTGACAGAGAGAGGGTTAAATCTCTTGTCTCTTTCTACAGCAGCATGAGACAGACCACAGGTGCCTGCACTCATTGCAGTGATTGCACTGTGGGATGTCTGGAGATGGGGGAGGTTTCAGCCAACTTACAACTGGTGATTATTCCCCATTAGAAAGAAGGATAAAAAAGTTGGTTTGCAACTAGAAAGTCAAACAGCAGCAGCTAAATTGTCTTTCAGATTGGTTGCATGATCAAGACTCTTATGAGTCTTATGTCATTGATTTTTAGTTAGCAGTCCCCCTGAAATCAATGAAGATTTCTGTTCAAATGTTAAATGACATACTACTATTGTAATTATTTCTAGGGTATCTGGGCACACACAAACAGCTTGTGAATTGCAACCTAACCTTGTTTGTTGAGAGACTTTTGTCTGATGAAGCGTCACTCACTCAAAGACTTCAGTTTGCAGTGCTGTATCAGCAGTATTCTCTTCCTGCCCCATTTCCAAATGCTGGGCCTAATTCTCTACCAGTTTTATGGCAGTGTAACTCCACTGACTCAATAGAGTTACCTCAGTATAAAATTTATGTAACACAGGAAAGAATCAGGCTGTTCCTTAGTATGCCATCCTTAATTCCTCCATTTACAGCATGAAAATCTTTATTGTCTTTCACTTACAAACTGGTTCCAGCAAAATCTTATACTTCTCAGGTGAAAGCAGATGAGTTTTGACTGTAAGGAACCTTTTCTAATGAAGTGCACTTTGCCTGCAGAGGCCTGGATTTAGCCTGACAGCTAGTCTGGGAGCAGTACATAATACAAAGTTGTTGTTTCTCTTTAAAAACAAACTAAAAAAAAAATCAACACAACCATTTGTTATGCTAAGCACTGAAGAGAGGGGTTTTTTTGTTTCAGTACTACTTACAAATTAAGTTAAGATATTTGTAAATGAAAGGTGACTGATTTAAAATCTAATTTTATTTATTTTTTATCCACTAGTTAACTATTTAACCTTTAACCTTGAAAGACTCCAGTGGGCTTAAAGAAAGACTGTCAACTTAAAAATATACTGCAAGATATCTAATTTCCTTATGTTGCTGATATATTTCTAAATTTATTTTAATAAACATAACTTCATTATTCTTGTATGTTTACTTCTTGCATTTCTTCAACTTAGGCACTGAAAATCTATTCGATCAGTTTATTTATTTTTTTAATTGTCAGTTTCACATTTTGGTTCTAAGCACTATAATGTTTGGGAGCAAACCCTGCAGAAAAATACTTAAATCAACTCTTCCACATGTATTAAATCATGGAAACATTTCTCATAGGTTTTGTAAAAGCTTGTTTTCACAAAATCTAAATATGGGGCCACATTTCAATTAAGTATTCCTTATTAAATGATACTGGGCTCACTTCTATACCTACTGAAATAAATATGAAAATTTCCATTTACTTCAGGGGTATGTGGCTTAAATTGGAATGCCTTCAAATATCTTTGTTGTGAAAATCATAACTGTTTAATAATATACAAAATGGTAAACAAACTTAGAAGAACTGAACAATCATATCCAACCAGCCTGCCAGGGGAAGCTTAAAAGTAAACTAACTAATCAAATTTGAGTTGGGCCAAAATATGAAGATTATTTCCACACACACACAAACCAAAACTATAGGATCTCTAAGGACAACAAATGATCCTGACCTGTGTTTTATGTCTTGTGCAAAGGACAGAACCTCTACCAGGATGCTCCACTATCTTATTGTAGTAAAGGCTCCAGCCAGTCTTAAAGAGGAATGCTATTTATTGAGTAGCCAGGGGGCATCATACAGCACCCAGGTGTTCCTGGGAAGCCGCCCTTCCATGTACTAACAAGGCCAAATTAAAATCAGGGAAATTCAATTATGAGGTCATAATAATTACTATTAAGCTTTAATTGGCGTTCAAAAAGTACAGTACTACAGAGAAACTGCCTCAGCCATTGAAATCCCCGCCAGCCCTGGCAAAACCCCTGTTGCGGTCAGAGTGCTGGGAAGGAGCTCAGCGCTAGTCTGCAGCCCCCCCAATCTCATCCCATCCCATCCCGAGAAGCCTTGGGTGGGACCTTAGCCTCCTCACACGCTATGTCAAATGGTGCATTGCACCTGTTCGCGCAGCAAGACGCCCCCGAGCGCCTTTCACTCATTAAATTTAACACGCCACAAAGGCGTCTGGGAGGGGGGTGTGCCCTGATGTCCCCCTTTGCCTCGGCGGCACACAAGCAAGGGGCCTGCCCTAGGCAACCGTGCCCTGGCTAGAGGAGAGCAGCCCCCGGTTACCTGGTGCCCCGGTCCGGGGCGCAGACTTTCCCCTCACGCTGTGGCTTCCCCAGAGGAAGACGCAGCAGGGGCGCTGCCAGGACAAACTTCCAACCACTTTAAGTAGAGGCGGCGTGAGCTCCCGCCCAGGCACCTGCTACCCGCAATTCCCGGTGCCCGCCTGTGCAAAGTGCGGGAACTCCACCGGGGGGGGCTGGCGCTGCTCTCTGCCCCAGGGGGGGTTTATGGCAGTTACTTGTATCTGCCAAGCAGCAGGTTGGGGGGGGGCACAAACCCTCTGCGCTCCCCGCTCCCTCCCCTCGTTAGGCGGCAGCTCTCGGCCTCCTCCCGCGCCCCGGCCGAGCGGCTTTCCCTAGCGAGCGCCCGACACGGGGAACTTTGCAGAGCCGCGACTGGATGGTCTCCAAGGGGGGAGCGGCGGCGGCGGCGGCGGGGAGGTTTTGCGGCACTGCAGCAGCGGGAGCAGCTGCTGCAGCGACGCCGGAGCGCTCCCTGCCTCCCTCCCCTCCTCTCCCCGCGCCAGCCCAGAGGGGTCCCTCCATTGTGTGCGGCAGCGGCGCGCACTGCAGAGCCAAGCGGAGCACTCCGCGACCCCGCAGCCTCCTAGGAGAGGGGGACGCTTGCCCCGCCAGCAGCTCAGAGCCCTTCATCAATAATTCAGACGCTGCCAGGCTCCCCTCCTCACAATGTGCTTCCCAGCTGAACGCTACCTAGCGTTTTACTCCCAGCCAACACAAGGGGAGTTGGGGAGGCAGAGAGCTTCTCTCATTTTATACCCCTGGGATTACAAAGGGTTGAATTATTTCCCTCCTGCCCATCACAAAGCGGCGGACTGCACAAGGATTGTAAGGGAGAAAGGAGGCAGAGTTTATAACCACAGTATTTCTCCTCGAACGAGCCATCCAAAAGAGAAAGAAAGAAAGAAATTAGTGGAAACCTACTAGATTAAATTGCTTGCTCACGTATACACACCAAACTGTCCGAAATAGGGAAAGTACAAGGAGAATCCCCCGAATGTTGCTCAGAGTTGCAGAGCGGTGTTGCAGTGCCAGCCTTCCTTCGCTAATCCCGTTTGTTTACTCAGCTCGCCTACACATTAAACAGGCGCAGACCTCTGCAAAGTTACCCCGCCAAACGCAGAGAGCCTGTAACTCAATCAGCAACCGAGGCATCGGCTCCCCGTTTTGCAGCAATAGCGAGATGAAGGCGAAAGGCAAAGCTGAAATGCACCGTGAAATCGCTCTAAAAAGATGTTTAACCCTTGCGCTCACACTCAGACACACCAAGGGATTAAGAATGCACAGCTTTAAAACTTTTGTTAATAATGATTTAAAAAACAGAGACAATAACGCAGAATCCCATCCCACAGTAACCTGACAACTTTAGAGACAATAAACAAATCTGCAGTACCTGCAAATAAACTTGTTGCATTGCTCATTGTACTAATTCTGCATTAGGGTTTCCCTCTTTGATCATTCCCCATTTATTTTAGAAACTATTGACTTCTTTTAAACCTGTTCATGAATGCAGCATAACTACAAAACAATTGCATCCCTCTTGAACTTCTAGGCGGGTCTTTAGTAGCATCCGCTGCTTTGTTATTTGGGGGACTTACCCTGTGAGATAAGATTTTCAGAAAACTAGCAGTTCCATGATTCAGTCCTTGCAACTTTCCTTGCATAGAGAGACCTTTTTTTTTTTTGAGTTTAAGACAAGCTGCTCAAGAGACTTTTAAATATAAAGGGGGATGAAACCGGATTTCTTCCCAATATCAGGACCCTGGAAAATCAAATCCGTCTTCAGAAGAGAATTCTTTCAGACCCGTTATCTGTATTACTATTAATGCGTAGAGCAGAAGGCATTGCATACAAATAGACCCAAGTATGAGCTTCTATTGGTGGCTGTGGAAGGCCCCTGGGTCCTACTGCTCTGTCTCTGAGAAACTACAAAGCAGCAATATGCAAGCAGCTTTGGAGAAGGAATGATTTGGAGGGGAAGGGGAAGGAAGAGGAGGCGGCGGGATCTTGTTTAATTGATTCGTTACCTCTGGTATTGTAATACGTGTTGCAATGGTTAACCAAGAAAAAGCCACATTAAATGGATGTCATGCAATCTCCCCTTTCATATCTGCTTTTCAATGACACTGTGCAGCATGGGATGGGAAATCTGCTGGATTTCAAAGGAACATTTCAGAGAAGTATTCACACAAGTAGGCTTTATGTTGGAAAATCTTTCCCTTCCCTGCCTAGATTATACATCATTCATATGTTTTCTAATAGCTAAAATTATTTACTGGAATTAATCAATTATGTTTTGAATTCCTCTTACACACGCCTTCCTCTTTCTATGCTTTTAAAAGGCACATCTGTTTCCCTGTGCAAGAAGAAAAAAAATACATTTTCTCCAAAGGAAAATAACGTAATTTAACTTTGAAAGTACTAATTAAAAATAGATTTTAGTATATATACATTATTAATAAATAATTTTAAATTGCTCTTATTTTATAAGGCTAATACATTGATGATTCATTTTTCATTAAATACACATTATTTCTCTTATCCGATCTAAGAAATGAACACACTGAAGTAATATATCCTAGCTGAAAATCAAACCCATCAACACATCTAAATAGAACTTTCTGTATTTGATTTGTAAAAGCTAAAACGAGTTTAAGTATTAATAAAATAGTAACATAGGCCAACATAATCTAAAAATGAAAGCATAATTTTAACAGTTAAAGGATTTTAATGTTGTCCTGATAAATTATTATCATAATTATTGTCATTAATTACTATGCTACCTTCCCAACAGCTTCAGTATAGATTGGCATATTAGTCATGCAAATTACAAATCAAGGAGATTTAAAATTATGTGTGTGTATGGTAACCAGCTTTTTCCAACAATGTATGTTTACATTTTTAAAGAAAAGTTCTCTAGAAAAGATTTTTAATAAAGGGATGCTTTCTTTAAGGTTAAAAGAAACCCTGTTAATCAATGTCTTAAGGGACTGCATATTTAAGGGCCTAAATACTTTGTAAATTATTCCTTGGCCCACCATTGAACAAGAGATGGAACTCTATGGCCAAGAGTACACTCTTCACAAGGTCTTATTTAGGATACTTATTGATATGGCAAAGTGTGCAACAACGTATGTTCCTTGTACTTCAGTTGTGAACAATCATTGTAAATGTGAGTTTAATTACAAATTATGTCTGCAGTTTACAGTTGAATGCTGCTGGAAAGTGATGCATAGAATAAGGTCAACAGCAATCAGCCCATAATTTCAATAGATTTGTAAACAAAATAAAGGAAAATACTGAAAAAAATTATCTTTATTCAGCTTGTACTTGGAGAATCAACAGTATTTGAAACACATAATTTGAATTATTTTTGGAATCTAATTTGGAAGTGGGGGATCAGTACTTTTTGCATCAGTAACTCTTGACGACAGAAGTTTTACTTCAAAGCCAGGTCTCATTGCTGAATTTCAAACCTAACTTACTGCTTACGTCTTTGTTGGAACCACAATTTAACTATTTATACTTTGAGTTGTGTGTTGGTAAATTTATTTATTTATTTACTTATTTTTAATGCTCAATGTGCAAATACCATACAGCTCACTTTATTTTATCTCTAGTTACTGATTAACAGTGAAATACCTCAATGCAGTTCTCATCACATATGTATAGGTATTGCACCCATTCTGGTAGTATTTTCACTGTCACTGTAGGTCTCCCTGTGCTAACACTGCATCTAATAAAATACAATTAGTTATATGCAGTTCCAAAACTATTTTTGATCCCTCTCTAATCACAGTCTTCTTTATAGCAACACATTTAATGTCATCCAAAAGATTTACCTTACAAATGCATTTTTCTATTGTCATATATTCTGTGACAAGTCATATATTCTGTTATATACCAGAGCCATTAGAAAGCAGTCTATGGAGAAGAAATACAAATATGTCTGTTTCTAATTTAGACTGAATCAATTATTTTTTAAAATCATTGTACACAAGTGGTTACTATGGGCAAATTCTGCCCACATTGACATATAGCCATACTTAAACAATGGAGTTGCACAAGAAGGCAGAAATGTAGTAGTCTGGGTGCTATTCTGCTCTCAGTTACATTGGTTATCCACTAGTATAACTCCTATAACTTTAATGAAGATACTCCTGAAGATACTCCTATCAGTTTCAGTGAGAGCAGAATCAGGCCTGTTATATTTAACACAACAATGAAATTTTTTATAAATCTACATTATCTGTGGATTTAACAAAAATAGCAGAATCTATATGTGCAAATTCAACATGTTGTAACTAACAATAGTTAAGAAATTTCTCTGTGAAAGCAAGAAATTTTCATTTCTATTTTATATTCTGTAAGAATTAACGAATGATATCTCTGAGGGCATGTCTACATTACGCACAGGATCGATGGGCAGCGATCAATCCGGCAGGGGTCAATTTATCGCATCTAGTCTAGATGCGATAAATTGACCAGTGGGCGCTTTCACATCAACTCTAGGACTCCACCGGAGTGAGAAGCGTAGGCAGAGTCGACGAGGGAGCGTCAGCCATCGACTTACCACAGTGAAGACACCGCGGTAAGTAGATCTAAGTATGTCGACTTCAGCTAAGTTATTCATGTAGCTGAAGTTGCGTAACTTAGATAGATCTCCCCCGCCAGTGTAGACCAGGCCTCTGAGTGGTTTAACAGATAAATTGGGTGGATGGTTAAATGTCTGAGCTAATATTATTGCTCTGTAATGAAACAAAACAAAGAGGAATAATCACAAAGCCAATCTATTACCACAGTTAAAATGCAATTGCTTGATCAATTATCACTCTATGAATAATTCCTTGATGCAGACAGAACCAATAAATTATTAAATAAAAGTGAAGCAGTAAACTAACAAAAGACGCGAAGTATAATAATATGTGTAATAATATATATAGACACACATCTTTATACAGATGCATATACAATATATACAATAAATTAAGTATGTAATGTAAGTTTTGCCACTTACCTATGTTATGCCCATCATGAAGAATAGTATATATGATATATCATCATGATAGTTCTCATTGTTCAGAGCTGAAATATACATCTTACATTTAAATGTCTTAGAATATAGTCTCATGTTTTCTAGATGTGTAAGAATCTCCTTGTTTCATTATTTTACTCATGGAAATTATCTTTGAATTTTTCATCTTGGAGTAGTTTTCAAGTCAGTATGTTATGACAGATGCCTATTTCCATCTTGTCCTTGGAACATGATGACAACTCCTTATTGTCGTTCCTGGCGACATATAACATCTGTGGAAGTTGTAAAGCAAACTATGATCATCATCTATCAGCATTTCATTTTCCTGTCTTGTCATAATCAGTAAAGCATGCAATTCTAGGTAGCTAGGTAAACAGTTACATACAAATTTGTGTGAAATGAAATATAGTCAGTAGTGACCTAATGCAGTGCTCTCCTAATATATGTACACCTTGTAAGCACCTGATTCACAGTTGGGAGAATGTTTCCCATTGACTTTATTGGGCTTAGGTCAGATGCTAAATATGACGTGTATGGAAATGTCCAAAGTGTAAACTTTTGTGCATGATCCAAATGAAAATTATTTTATTTTCAAAGAAGATTTTTATGAGGCAGTATTTTAATAATTAGTGTGATTACTTATTATCAGCAAATTATGTTAAGGACAGTGCTTATGTAACTTATATTGTTTACCAATAACATGGGTGAACAAAGATTCAATAGAATAAAGATTAACATTGAGGACCTGGGAAGAGATTGGGAGAGCTCAGCTGATCTTCTTTGGGATCTTTCTGGTGTAAAGTGCAAGTGAAAGAAAAATATGCTAGACCAAATGATGACTGTAGTGATGCTGTAGACAGAAGTGCTTAGTTTTTTTGTTTGTTTGGTCAGTTGGTTGGTTTGTTAGAGCATTGGAATGCTTTCTCTGATGAGAGGAAACTTAATGGATCTGACACTGTTACACTCCGTACTTCACTTACGCACATGCATAACTTGAAATGAATTGACTTCACTGGTACTACTTGTGAGGTGATGAGTTATACCTGAACTAGAGCCTGATTAAACCACATATGGTGATAAATCATTCCTGTGCTACGCTCCCGGCAACCCACAAGCCAGGAACTATTCTGGTGACTAGTCAGGTGACTTTCAGGGCAGGCATATAAGCCTTACAGGAGCTCAGTCTTCCCAACATCACTTCATGCTTTGGAACTCTTCCCGGCCTGATAATGGGGACTGAATCCAAAGGCCTTAGTCTGTTCCAGCCTTGTTCCCAGCCCAGCTGTTCTGAGCCCACTCCTGACTCTGGTTTCAACCTCAGTCTGCAGTTCCTGGCCTGACTTTCATCTCACTGACCAGTTCATGTTTTGGTTTCTGACAGTACTCATACATTTAAATTTATTCATGTGCTTTGCTGAATCGTGGCCTGCATTTCCTCCTAATTCTTCTATGGAAGAAATGGGATTTGTTCACCTGTAATAAAGTGATACAAAAAGTTTGGCCCATAAACTTCACAGAACCCCGGAGATCCACCACAGGCAAGCAGCATCCACACCGAGGCCCCTTGGGTGCATACTGTCATCAATTTTCCTGCTTGGTTGTCTATGTTCTTTTAGATTGTTTGAAGGAAGAATTCAGGAGAATACTGTTGGCCCTCCCAGAACTTCCTCCTTCCACAGAGACCGAGCCAGGGATTCCACAAGTGAAGACTCTCCTTTGTTCCTGGAAGTAAGGGCCCCATCAAGAGGTCTGTTTAAACTGAATATCATGAAAACCTACTGACAGAGAGATATATTAGACTGTTGAATTCTGTAAAGAAAGTGACAGACGAACATCTCTACAACAGTATCTTGCTGGTTAAATCAACCAGAAGAACTGTTGCAAAGTATAAAACTGATTTCTGGAGCTCTGCCAATACAATTTGTTGGACCTGTTCCTAAGATTTTCCCACAACACAGTTCTACTACTGATGGTTTGACAGAAACTGCAAAGGAAAAGAACGGGGGAAGGGAAAGAAAAATTAAGAACAAACCCTGAAGGGAAATAGTACAAAGTAATGCTACATATAGACAAAATCTACAGTTTGACGATACCACATCAAACAGAAGTAGGTGCCTTAGAGTCATGGGTTACAGAATATATAAAAAAACAAAAAAAATAGAAAAAATAATGTACGCTCTTACAGTATATGTACATATTTAAGGTAAAATTATTTAATGAGTTTATGCAGCTTCTAAACTGGAAGGACCTGAATAAACCATCTTTGTGATAGTCAAAATATGAAGAATGAGAGCAATTAAAAAGTAACAGCTGCCTTGTGCCTTGTGTAATCATATATACTAGTGCAAAGTGGAAGTAATACAGTACCATTCTGATTTACAACCACCATCAATTGGTATGATTGATTTCAGAATACAGTACCATGGCGATGTACTCTTTCACCACGTTTATCCAATGTGTATATGAGATGATTGGGAGTAGAGCAGGTCAAAAGTTGGGGGGAAAAAGTTGTTTTGTTTGGGAACAAAAACAATAGATATTTTGAAATTTCCCATAGAAGAGATATTTTGAAAAAAAAATTGTTTCAGAATAATTGACACACTTTGTTTAGAGAAATTCAAAATTAAATTCCACCTAGGAGATAAAACTTGGAGTCTCCCAGTTCAGCTGTGTCTCCCAGATCTTCCAGGCTCCCAGAACACTGGCAGAGAGCCTAGAAGCCCTGAGAATCCCAGCTCAAGTTGGGGCTCTCAAGACATCAGCGCTGGTGGGCTCCTATCTCCTTGGCAGAAAGCCTGGAAGCTCACAGCCCCCAGGGTGTCCACGCATCTAGCACTGTGGCAAGGAACCTGGAAGTCCTGGATTCCCTGACCCTGGAACAATCAGTATGATGGTCTGTCCAGCAGCATGGCCCTGGAAGCCCTGGCTTCCAACTCTGTGGCAGTCTGCCAGGTGGGCTGCCAAGAAGCACGGTTTTATTCCCGTGAAATGTTTCCATTTCAATGAATTGGCAGTTTCCAATGAAAAAAATATTCTTTCAGAAAATTTCTGACCAGCTTTAAATAGGAGAGTGACTGAGGAGTTATTGGATGAAGTATATTAAGTATGTTGATAACACTCAGCTTTCTAACTTAATTGCAGCTGGTTCAGACAATACAGTCCAATGAATTTCCCAGTGTCTGGATGAAACTGGGGTATAACTGAGAGTGAGTTGGCCGAGTTGCCTGAGAAGACTGGGATAATAGCAGTAGGTTGGGGGAAGCAGTCAGAGGAGTTATATCAGCTTTCTGCCTGAAGGTGTATGACTGACATATATGACACAGTCCACAATGTAGGGAGGGAACTGTGCATACCCCTAGCTGCTTGTGGATGATCAAATAGCAGAAGTAATGAAGACTGCTTTTTCTATCAGCATCTCCTCAGGAGGCTGCAGATTTTCCTTTCAGATGTGGAACTTGTCACTATGATTCCTTCCTTTGACACCTCAATACTGGACTAGTGCCCTGTGCTTTCCATGGAGTTACATTTTAAATGAAACCTGCCGCTGGTGCAGAATGCAGCAGCACCCTTGATAAGCCGATTTCCTGCTGTGAGCACATTAGAACTATGTGCAGGGATCTGTACTGTATTGTCTACAAATAGAGATCAAGATGTTGGTTTTGACCTAACAGGTCTTGGGACCTTCTGGTCTGAGAGACTGCCTTTCTCCTGATGCCATAGTTATGTAGCTAAGATAAGTGGGAACTCCCAAGCTGGAACCTTGTTGGAACCTAAGACTCTGAGGCTACGTCTACACTACCCTCCCGGGTCGGCGGGTAGCGTTCGACTTCTCGGAGTTCGATATATCACGTCTCGTCTAGACGCGATATATCGAACTCCGAACGTGCTCCCGTCGACTCCGGAACTCCACCACCGCGAACGGCGGTGGCAGAGTCGACGGGGGAGCCGCAGACTTCGATCCCGCGGCGTCTGGACGGGTGAGTAGTTCGAACTAAGGTAGTTCGACTTCAGCTACGTTATTCGCATAGCTGAACTTGCGTACCTTAGTTCGACCCCACCCCCAGTGTAGACCAGGCCTTAGTGTTCTTTGTGGATGTTACTTTCCTTTAAAATCCCAGGCCAAGTGTATTGACCTGTGCATGTTACAAAAAACATTTGTTTAAGATGAATAAATGGAGGACTGAAGCAGATGAGGGTGTGATTTCTGCATGGTGGAAACATGTGAGTTTGTGAGAGTTTTAAGTTCCTGTGACCTGCTGGCTGGTAATTGAGATGGAGTAGAGTGAAGGAGAAATGGTGCCACTTTGGATTATTTATATCATAAATCCTCTAGTGTTTTTAAATGTATGTCAAGAAAATGTTGAGCTTTGATTGGGTACTCAATGCTGTAGATAGTTTTTAAAAATAAAAATAAAAACACACACACACGGAATAAGGACAGTCCAATGTGTTGCAACAAGGTATGTTCAAAGATCACAGTTAAAAAAATCTTCTGCTGGTGGTATCTGACTCAGTTCATGAAAATGAACATGCGTCAGTCTGCGCTGCTTTGGATCATTATCAAGTAGAACCCATCATCAGCATGGAAGCACGTTTTCTGGAATGGTTGTTGAAGCATGAAGGGACATATGAATCTTTAGTGCAACTGGCACGTAAATATCTTGCAATACTGGCTACAACAGTGCCATGCAAATACCTGTTCTAACTTTCAGGTGTCATTGTAAACAAGAAGCAGGCAGCATTATTTCCTGCAAATTGTAACCAACCTTGTTTGTCTGAGTGATTGGCTGACCAAAAAGTAGGACTGAGTGGACATATAGGCTCTAAAGTTTTACATTGTTTTATTTTTGATTGCAGTTATTTTTTGTACATAATTTGACATTTCTAAGTTCAACTTTCATGATAAAGAGATTGCACTACAGTATTTGTATGAGGTGAATTGAAAAATAATTTTGTTTTTGTTTTTTACAGTGCAAATATTTGTAATAAAAATAAATATAAAGTGAGCACTGTACACTTTGTATTCTGTGTTGTAATTGAAATTAATATATTTGAAAATGTAGTAAACATCCAAAAATATTTAAAATAAATGGCATTCTGTTGTTGTTTAACAGCACAATTAATCACAATTAATTATTTTAATTGCTTGACAGCCCTACTTTCTAGCTAACCTTCCAGTAGTGTCAGATCTTGAAAGGGCACGGAATCCTGGAAGCATGGCAGCTTTTAATGGTCTGAGTGATAGAAATGCATCTCTAAGGGATAGACTGTGATTTTGTTTCACAGCAGCAGGCACAAAACCAGAATCTTGTGCAAGTCTGGGTTAGCATCTCACAGACATCACTAGAACATCTGTGTTTTGTGCAAAAATCCAGAGTTTAGTAGCAACTCTCTCTGTAGCACTGACAACATGCAAGATAACTTTAGTGTCAGCCTCATCATGGGAACTATAAGAAACCTTACTGAATGATGCAAGGCAGCAGCTTCATTATGTGTTGTAATGACAAAATTCTTCGAGCAATTCTTCACATGCTGGAGCATTTTTTCCACAAGGAATGTGGTTTACTCATCCTTTGTGTGAGTATAAGACTGTCAATTCTTGATTGTGACATTGGCGATGTTTTTGGAGCCAATAAATGTGGACAGGCACAATATCATGGAATCTTTTTTTTTGGTAATTATTTTTAATTGATTCCTCTGCATACATGTCAAATACAAGGTAGACTTCATCACTGGTCCAGTATTTTCTCTGTAGCCTCATAATGACGTGTCCAGCCAAATCTCAGAAGGTATTAACAGTTTCTGGTTTGCTGAAAGCTTTTACCTCAGCCATACCATCTATGATTGCTACCCTGAAAGGTAGCAGTCACATTGTTAGTAGGTGCTGTCTTAGAAAGACCATCCAGATATGCATTAGTTTGCTTTTCTCCTGGCACATGTGTATTGTATTGGAACATTGATCATACTACCAAGAGAACTTGTACTTTTCCAAAGTCTCACACAAATCAACTTCATCATGAAATCTGGGCATGACCAAGAGACAAGCAAACATTGGGCGGTCTGAGGTTAGCTCTGTAATATTCCCCGCCACTTTCACTCTAATTTTATTCGTTGCCTATTAGCATAACTTCTGTCTGTTCTTCTTGACTGGAGCCTTGGATAATTCTTTGGGGTCTGAAGGCTTCATACAAGTCATGACCCAAAGTATGAATTCAACTAATAATTTTAGCTATCTCGTCACTGAAGACTGCTTTTGTCATGATATTAATAAACTCCCACCCAACATTCACAAATAGGTTGTCAGTGTGAAGCTCATCCTGTAGTTTTAAAATTGTCCCTTCTTGGCATTTAACAGGACCTAATTAGTCTAGATGGTGCTGGGTTACTTTTAGGGAAGTGATCCCAGCCATGCTTGGTGTTTTGTTCAAAACTGGATGGAGCTCTGGGGTTGTCAGGAAAAAACTAGGAAAGAGCATTTGAATGCCACATTATGTCCACCATATTCTAGGTCTTCATCCGAACCATGTACACGGAAGGGAACTGGTGATCTTTTAAAAATCCAAATTTGTTTTCTAAATTCCTCCCGTATGTCCCATACACCTCTTATTTGTGTGAGGTATCAGGCAAATCTACATCTAAAGCAAAAAATATTTCACAGTCAGTGGTGTGAGGTTCAAGTTCCAATTAGCAGTCTTGACAGATCAAATAAAGAACAACAAAGACTCAGCAATCTTCGTGTATCACCGCACCATCTCAAAAGTTGGCTTTGTCACTGATTCAAACTCATCAAATTGCTTGATCCATTCTGTGATATTGCAGCTCTCCATTTTGTGCAATTGGTTTTTGAGAGACGATTGTACACTGGATGTGTGGAACTGGTTTTGTAAGTCCTTTACCTTTTGGGAAATGAATTCAAACACATCAGTTTGCTTTTCAAAGAAGACATCTAGGTAGCATGTTTGAAGGGCAACAGTGTTTCGGTGTATGCTTCAATAGCATGTTGCAACTTATTCCTTGCAAGAATTTGGTTTACAGTACTGTCACTATACAAAATCCCCCAGATCTCAGGAATACCAGTGCTATCAACAAAGCAGCTGATTGTATGTGTTGCTTCAAAGAATATGTGCAGTTGTCCAGGACATAAAAATGTACCATCCATGAAGATCATCATGGGCCATTATTAGCTGTTGAACAGGTCTGTAAAGGCCCATATCTAGTGTCATGACATATTTTGATTCAGTTCCACAGATGTATTTGTTCATGCATGCCAGCTGCGTAAGGGATGTTAACTGAACTGAGTGATCAGTGGGGCTAGCAGGTATGATTGGTAGGATGCATGCATGGGTCATTCACTTTAGCATCTCATGCAGTGCTGAGTTAAAGACTGACCATGTTGGACCATGACCTTTCTCCTGAAATGGTGTATTATGTTATGGTGCCAAGATCATTTGAGGGTACATCTTCTATCTCTTCCACTGAAGCCCTACACAGTGATTTTTCACCTCTGGAGTGCATTGCATTTTTGCACAATAACCAAATGAGGACAAGGGTAGTGAATGTTAGAATGCTGTACTATAGTTGATTTAACTGCTGCTATATTGGAAACTGGACTTCTTGGCTTCAGAATTTCTGGTCCTTGCTAGGAAAGTAAGTGAATCATGAAGTCACAAAGTGCCTTTAAGGAACAGTTTTTGCTGGCCCAGACAACACTTCATAGAATCATAGAACTTAAGATCAGAAGGGACCATTATGATCATCTAGTCTGACCTCCCGCAAGATGCAGGCCACAAAAGCTGACCCACCCACTTGAGGCCAGGACTGGTGTCCATTAATACTTTCCTCATAGCAGACCATAACAGTTGCATGAAGGGAACTTTTGCCATGTCTTGTATCTTCAAGGAAGTCTAAGATATCACCATCACAAAATATAAACCTATTCTTGATGAGGTCTGGCGAAACATGCAACCCGTCCTTCAGTGTCATGCTGTGAAAAACTTAATTTGCAACTGCAGTCTATAGGCAGAACACATACATGGTTGTACTCATTGGAGAAGCGAATGCTTTGCATAAGATGCACAAGGATTTTACTATGGGTTTTGGAATGAATTGTTAAACCAACAGCCATTTGTAGTGGCAGATTATGCGTATACTGCACAGTTGTCACGTATGTGTTGGAAACCTGCCTTTCATTCAAGCACTCATATATGTGGCTTTATGATGAAATGAAAGCCTTATGCACCATTTGCTTACTGCCATACTTGGTGGTGCTGAAATCACTGTAACCAACAATGCACCACTGAAGTAAATGTTGCATGGTATTATTTTTTTCAGGTTTGGCATCAGTTATGGACCCCTGAAACTCCCACATACTTCAGGACAAAAATGTTTTTTCCATAAAAATTCAGCATCTGCAAACATAGCCTTCATCTTACTGTTGACATCAGGGCTGTGTTCTGCTTTTGATAGCGCCACATCTTTTTCAGCTTTACAGGGTATGGGCTGTGATTCATTTCTGTGGATAGGATTGCCAGAAACTACACCCAGACCCCACAGTTCATCTTCAATAAATGTTTTAAGAGCTTTTCTGCTAAGCATTTGTTCCTCTTCAGTCCCATTCAAAGTTCATATTTCTCTGTACTTAGCCTCTGCATTGGCCATAGCCAACACTCTCCCATTCATTAGATCAGAGATCTTCAGTCTGTGGGAGTAACATTCTGGGGGTGCGGCTGGGGCCAGGCCCAGATCTCACAGGGGTGGGGAGGGAGTGCAGCCCAGGTCCACTCTTGACCTCAGCCCTGGCTGCCTGCCCTGTGCCTGGAGTCCCAGCTGCCTGCCCTGGACCCAGGGTCCCGGTTGCTGGCCCTGTGCCCAGGGATCCACTCCAAGCCATGGCTGCTGGTTCTGCACCCATGGTCCCGGATGCCCATTCCCGGCTTCAGCCCTCGGCTCCCAGCTGAAGGTCCGCTCCCATCCCCACCTCCAGCTGTGGCCCCAGACTCAGTCCCTTTACCCCTGTCCGCATCTCCCCTCTCCAAGCCCCAGCCCTGCATGGCTCCATCTGGGGGCAGGGTAAGGGGGGGTGCAAGGTAAAGAGTTCGGGGACCACTGCATTAGAGCCTCTGCGAGGTAATTTATGAACTCCAGCTGAGTCACACAGTTTGTAGTAGTACCAGTGCTTGTTTCTGTTGCTTTTACCTTTTGACCTTTCTTTGTGTAGCACTTGATGTGATATGCAATGTTACCCACTCTGTGGGTGTCTTTTTGGTCAATTCACCCACTTTATTTTCAATGCTATGTTCCTTCTAAGAGTGACTGCTTCATACAGTTTCTTACCTGTCTCATGTTGAAAGTGTGCATCATGGATGCCTTTGGGCTTCCAGCTTACTGCAGAAGAAGCAGGTGTTCTTCTTGAAACACATGTCAAGAGATTTAGTATAAGGTGAATATTGCCAACCCTGGCACTTGTTCTGGCATCTTAAACTTTTTCCTTATGCTCAGTGTACTTTCTTTCCTACCTTGCCAAAATCAGTTTATGTGTGCACTTCTTATAGCAAGTAAGGTGCCATCGAGCATTGTGTTTAACCAGGTCCCTTGCGGTGATATTCTCCAAAGATTCAGCTACTAATCAGTACACTTTGTCTCCCCATTGATGACTAAAAATGATCAAGACCAAAGTAAAACAAAGATTTTGTAATAAATTACTTTGGGATGTTAATTAATTATGTAATCTAATGTATGTTATAAAACTCTAATCCTTCTGCCAATTACAGTTGGCAGCCACAAGGGCCAGGTTCAATATCTAGGAGTTCCTTTTCAACAATACAACACAAAACTGGCTTGAGCCCCACCCAGTAACCTGGGACAATTACACACCACCCCCTGGGCACCTTTAAAAGGCAATACTTCCCCTCTCACAAGCACAGAGATTGAGTGTAGAAAATAAACTTTTAATAAAAGGAGGGAAGTAACCTGGCATTCATTGGAAAAACACTGCAAGCAGGATTCATAAACATAAAACCATGAGCAAAAGACCCACTCCAGAGTATGTTGGGCAGTATCCTTTTGCCTCAGGTTCTTAAGTCCAGCAAACAAAAATTCCTTTAACGTGTCCCTCCCTTCTCTGCACCCCACTCACAGTTGTTTTCCTTGGTCAGTGCAGATCCAGAGTTCAGAGGTGCATCTTCAGAGTTCTTCTCCCACCTGAGCTGTGCGGGGGGAGAGGAGGAAGAAGGCATCCTGCTCACTCCACGGTCCGGGCACACGTTCACTGCTCATCTCTTTGCCAGCCACCCTACTCCACAATGTCTTCAGGTCCCACCACTTAGCAGAGCTCTCAGTGATTTCAGCTGTTAGTGGGAAAGCTTCACTGCTGATGCCCACTGGTCAGTCTCTTGCATCAGAAACACAGTCCCAAAGCAGGTCTAATGACCTGGTTATCAGTGATTTCAGCTCTGTGGTGTGTAACAAGACTCTCAATTGCGTCTTAATCAGCTCTGTTGTTAAACAGTGTTGAGGGGAAGGGTCAAATGGTGTGTAGGACCCTTAGGCAGGTACAAGTACCCATCCCCAAACTTTGTCAACTCCACTGGGCTTTGACATCCAGGACCCCTGACTAGCAAGTGCAATTTAGTTGAGGGTGAGTCCCTCAATCAGAGTATGCCAAGCACAGTTCTTCCCCCCTTGATTAACACAATAAGGATAACAACCCTTTAGTACCCCTACCCCAATAATTAAGTGACTTGCTATCCGACACCAGCCAAAGCAGTCCAATCACGCTGAGCATCTAGGCAGGGTGAGAATGCCCATGCCAACAAGGTTGGCTCCTGAAGTCCTTTTCCTCAGCTCATCACTAGATGTAAGGGGAGAGCTCATTCAGACCCCGCTTACATAACTGCAGATACCATTTGTGGATGGATTCCAGTAATTTTTGGCTGGATGCTGATGCCTGGACCTCATTATAACTCTTTTGGCATAGTAAACAAAGCAGATAACCAATACCACTGAACTGCTTCTTTTTTGTCGATGATGACAAATCGACTTGAAGCACTCCTTCCATTCATGGTAATCTGAAACATTAAAAAAATTAATCAGGTATCATGTTCTGAGCATTAACTGATGACACAGTACTGTCAGTTGAGGGCCACAATTTAACTTCCTGAGACATGCATCCCTGTGTTAAAGAGTATTTAAAAAATGTTGATTTCTAAACATTGTCTCAAGTGTATCTCTATATAATTGTTCCAGGTTTGTCATGTTTGGTACCATTGTGTTCATGGAAGAAAGGGCTTTTGAATGATATCCAATTTGACCCATTTCTGATGGCATTGTTGTACCAAAAATTCTACCAACTGGAAGATCTAGAGCTGGGGGTTAGGGTCGGAGTGCAGTGAGTCCCCCCAGCCAAGCTGCCCAGTGACACTGAAATTGTGTTTCTGTAGTTTTTTGACTAATCAAAAGACACCTTTCTATCATTAGCTTTCCCATAGCGTTACACATACTGTCAGACTGAATGGAGGGTTTAGAGCAGGGGTCGGCAACCTTTCAGAAGTGGTGTGCCGAGTCTTCATTTATTCACTCGAATTTAAGGTTTCGCGTGCCAGTAATACATTTTAACATTTTTAGAAGGTCTCTTTCTATAAGTCTATAATACATAACTAAACTATTGTTGTATGTAAAGTAAATAAGGTTTTTAAAAAGTTTAAGAAGCTTCATTTAAAAGTAAATTAAAATGCAGAGCCCCCCAGACCGGTGGCCAGGACCCAGGCAGTGTGAGTGCCACTGAAAATCAGCTTGCGTGCCACCTTCAGCACACGTGCCATAGGTTGCCTACCCCTGGTTTAGAGCAACACAATGTATCGGACATACTGCTTACTAGAACACTAAAGTATTTCAGAAGCAGTGTGTGGGAATTTGAGCTGCTGAAAACCCCTGAAGCTTGGGATATGGTTCCCCTGACTGGGAGAAATGTGTAACCCAGACTAACAAGTGTCTGTTGGTTACCCACTAATGGCTAAACCAACTGCAGAGATTTATGACTCTGCTACTGCTGGGAGCTAAATGAAATTGTGACAAAGAATTTTGGCAATTTTTCACTTAACTTGTTAGTGCCACATGTAGGGCTAACTTAGCTGACTTGAGCAGGCCCAAGTTAAAACAATATAAGCCTGAACAAGTAACTGCTGAATAAGCTCAAACAAGTAATTTCCAAAACATTCAACCGTGAATACGTTTATAGTAAATAAGGGGGGGGCAGAAATGAACTAAACTAACCATTGTGGGCATGTTTATAGTAAACAAACTAGGCAGGAAAACCCTGAGCTGATAAGTTTGCCTTACATAATTTGAAAAGTGATTGGTCCTTAGATATTATTCGCTAGAAAGGATGTATATAAACTTTGTATTGACATGAATTGAAATGGTGGTATCACCCTGTACCTAAATCCCCTGAATCTGGGCTTAGCCAGCATGGGCAAAGAGCTGTTATATGCCTAATAAAGTAACCTGAGTGACAAATGTGAGGTTGGTAGACCAGGTGCCAGCTCTTGCCAATGCTGCAGTCATCACCTGAGCATTGACAACTTCATAGCTGGAAACCAGACCAACTCACATGTATGTTAGTATTGTTCAAGATAGGTATCGCATGCTATAAAGAAATATGTAAGTTTTGCTTTATAACTGTAAAATGCCTGCTATGAACTTGTGAACCCAGGCAGGAAGACTATTAAAACTAAGTGGGCCATTGTGAAACATCACAATATAAAGGCTGGGTTAATGGCCCTCTTACTCCCTGTAATGTGGGGGTGTGGGCTCCCTCTGAGACTGACAGGGAGAACCACTCTCCACCCCTGGTGGGCAGAGCCAGGCAAGCCACACTCCCCACCTGAAGCAGAGGGGTGGGACAGGAAGATTAAAGGGCAGGCCCTACAGCTCAATTGTGCGAGAGCCGGAGGAGGAAGCAGACATCTCTCACCCGCTGCTGAGCCCTGTGCCTAAGACAGAGTTCTCCAGCACCGAGGACACAGAAGAGGTGCTGAGACTGCCAACTGACCTGTACCTGGAGGAGCTACCGGCACTGCTGCTGGCCAGGTATGTGAATGGCAGGTAGACAGAGGAACTCCAGGCGATGGAGGTACACGTAGGAGGGGTAGTAGGAAGTAGCCCAGGGACACCAGACATTAGTCCGGTTGTGCTGCTAGATTCCAGGTCAGTATGTTTTAGTGGGATCACTACTGACCCAGTAGTGGAACCTCCACCACTGGCAGGGCCCTGGGCTTGGACCTGCTGATATAGGATGGGCCTGGGTTCCCCTATCCCTGCTGCTGACCACACCCCTGAGGGGGAAGCCTGCCCACCTTAGGCTAAATAAAGGCTTAGGCTAAATGGCCTGCATTGGTTTGCTGCCTGTTCTAGCCAGGAGCCTTTGGGCTATAGACTGCTTATTGCTCTGTCTGTCAGAGGGCTTGAGCCCCTAAAACTGCTTATGGCTCTGTCCTGTCCAGAGGGCCAGAGCCCCTTTGACTACTAATCCCCCTATTTAGCCTTACATTTATAGTCAGATCATAGTGAGGGGACATGGCCTCTCTCTGAGACTGGTGCGGCGAGACGGCCACAACCCACTACACACCCATGAAGATGCTACAGACAAGAAAATTTGTCCCATCGGCCTGAATTCTGGAAGAAGGAAATAAAGATAGCTAACATGAAAATTCTTTATATTTCTTTGCTGTCTCACTCTCAGAGGGCTGGACTAGGAAACAAAAGCAGAGATCCCCAGGGTCAACCTGGATTAGCACTAAAACATATTCAGTGCCGACAGATTAATACAACTCTGTCACCTTTTGGAATCATAGACTGTAACTCATTTGCATATATATGTTGCCTGCTTTAACATGCAAATATCTCTCATTTCTTTTTCATAGTTAATAAATCCTTGGTTACTTTACTATAGTATTGGATTCATGTGTTGTCTTTGGTGTGAGATCTGAATACAAATTGACCTGGGAAAAGTGACTGGTCTCTTGGGACTGGAAACAACTGAATCTTTTCTGATGTTTGTTGTATGGCATCACTGAGTCCAGCTTGCCTCAGGGGCAAGACAGACTGAAGTGCCCAAGGAGATTGTCTGTGACTCCACAGTAAGACTGTTACAGTGCTTCAGGAGTTCACATTTGTTAGTGGGTGGTGAAATCTAATTATAGAACTTGCAACCAATTGAGGTGTCTGCCCTGCTTTTTGCCAGTTTGCTCTGAGTTTGGCATTCACTGTTGTGAACCATTCCAGACAGCATGACAACAGGCTGGAGTCAAACAGAGGTTTTTGGATCCCAGAGAACTGGATGTAGTGGTCTTCCAGAACTGCATGAAGTGTTCTGGATAAGCCACATGGAAAGGTCTTGAAGTGTATTCAACCACTATCCTTTTAAGTTGGTAGAAGTCTTACCATTGACAGATATAGGTACTGGAGAACATTTGCTTCAGCTCTCAAACCTCAGTTGTGAATGTAGCAAGCATAAAATATATTTAACCAAAAAATACTGCATACTTGGCCAATGTGCATTCCTTTTTTTTGTATAAGTAGATTCTTTTCTATTGTATTCGCTCGCAAAATGTGTTCCTATATGGAGCTGACTGATTTTTTTTTTCATTTGAAATTTCCTTTTAACGTGAAAATGGCCTTTTATTCCAAATTGAATTTTCTATGTAACCTTTTCATTTTTTGAAAGATTCTCATTTTATATTAAAAAAAGCAAAGCAAAACAATGACATTTTAAAAGTATTTTCCCATTTTTCCTCACCTTTTATCCCTTTTTTCCTTCCCCCTTTTATTATCTCTCCCTTTTCTCTCCTTTTTTCCCATTTTGCTACTGAAAAACGGGGGAAAGAAAAAAGAAGAGAGGGAAAAACAAACAATGTTTTCTTTTTTATTTGTTGAAAAATTGGACAATTTCAAAACACTATGAATTTTTTTTTAAATCAAGCATTTTGACCAGTTCTACCCCTTCATGCTTTAACTCCCACCTGCCCCTGCAACTAAAATACTTTAAAGCAAATATGTTAAAAAGACAGTAAAAGAATTTTCCTTAGTGAGTGTACCTAGACCTGAAACAAAACAACCAACCCAAAGCTGCAGCTTCCATAGAATGGAACATGGTGACATCATATCAGGAATATCCTTCAAAAAATCTTTCCAGTCTTAAAACAAAATAAATTATTTCCCAGAACCCACCCCAGAATAACACCAATCAAACACCATCTTCCAGGAAAGCCTAGGAGAAGAGGGCATATTTGCAATATGCAACCAATCTTGTCTCTGGATATCCGATGTGGGAACTTCTGAGCCAAGGACCCCTTCCCAATTATGCCCTGGTAGCAGTACTCTCCTTTTAAAACCGAGGGAGTGATCATAGTTGCTGTGGTGTCACCCAGAAAGGTATTTCTCCAAGATCCTCATTCATAGACCACTGAAGCCAATAGGAGTCTTTCTATTGACTTCAATCAGGCCCATAGACAGAAACCAAACCATTCAGAGTTTCATGGGTTAAAACTAACACTTATAAATTCATCCAGAAATGAACTGGGGAACCACTGAAAATATTCCATTTATGCACCACTGTAATCTAATCATTTTTTTATAGATCCAAAGTCCTTAAGGGAGTACCACAAGTCCACATATGTCCCTCAAAACTCAATTTAATATTTTGATCTCTATGTTAGATGTATAAAATTTCATGTAGCCATATAACTCCCTCTTGGTTATGCATTTGAGGAGGTTCAGGAGCATAAATAATTCCAGGTAAGGTCAGCGGAATTTACATTCATAAATAGGTTCAGTATCTACCTATTTCAAACAGTGAAATAAATAAATTAAATAAATAAAAAAAATCAAATCTATTTCTCTTCCTTTTTGAGCTCTGTAGTTACAAATATGAAAAACTTTAATGTTTGGACAGTGCTTTGAACGTGTAAATTACTGATTAAGTGTTAAATATTGAACACATAAAGTACTGCGTAAGTGTAAAATATTATTATTTCTTGGAGAGCCACAATTTTGCAAGACTTGTCAGATTTCATTGAGACTACTTGGGGAAGTACAGTGCATGCTTTTTTGCATTAGAATTGCAGAACTGGACTATCACTGAGTACCTTCATGGGGGTAACATGCACCTACCTAATTCTATTGGATCTCCAGCTACAAGAATCAATGTAATTTTAAATAGCTTACATTGTATGAGGTTGATATTATTCTTACTGCTTTTTGAAAGTGCACGATCCAATAGTTCAGTGTCCAAGAATTTGCCATTTACCCAGGTGGATAGGACAAGAAATTGGGAAGAATATTTGTTTGGGAACATGTAAAATGGAGATATAGGTTTAGAGCTGCACAAGAGTCAAGTGAAAATAGAAGAAACATGTCTTCATTAAAAAAACAAACAAACAGGGAGAATTTAAGGTGGCAGAATCTAATCACCTGAATCAGAAATAACTAATAAACTGGATTTAGTACCCTACTGTTGTGAAATGCTTATATTACTCTATTGCCCACAAGTGGTCAGACTCATCTTACAGTTACTATCTCAAAAAGCACAGTGCCCCTCTAACAGCATGCTGGGACATTGGTTCAGCATTGATTTAGGTCAAAGGGACTCATCACTTATTAAAACTAGGCATACACTTAAGTTCCTTGCTCTATCATGGCCACATTCCACCTTTAATCATTGTGCACTCCTGTCTTTGACCTCTGTGTCCCAAGTTTTTTTTGGGATGCGAGGACTAATTTTATACCTTGGTGCTTGGACCGTAATTAAAAATTGAACTTGATCCTTTCCACAGAGTAAGTTTGATATCCCTGCTTTGATGGCTGCAGTCTATTCATGAATTAATTATAGATGAGAGGTGTTCTTAAGCTCTAGAGACCAATATCGGGGGGGGGGGAATTGGGGCCATGGCCCTGCCTCCTCCCTGCCCTTTTATACCAGCTTTGGGGCACACACAAGAGCAGTCTATTCACTCTCTAAAACTCAGGGACTGCAGTTATTACAGACCTTTGTGCAGGCTATCATATTGAATTCTCCTTGTGTGCTTGTTCCCTACTCCCACCTATTCATCCTGTAAAGACCTGTCATGAAATAATTAATACTTAGGAACCCAGTAATAGTGGGAGATATTATTGTTACCATTTTACAGAAGAGAACACTCAGACACAAGTGAAGGCTTACCTTTTCAAAAATGTCCATTAATTTTGGGGGCCTCCTTTTCTAAGTGACCAGCTTGAGACACATATGACTTACTTTTCAAAGGTGCTGTGCAGGAAGTGTGGGTTCTCAGTGTCCCTGAAAGTCAGGCCTATCAGTGTCTGAAGTTGGACATTTTTTAGAAATGTCTCCTAAATAGTCCACAGTGTCATAGTGACTCATAGACAGAACTGTATGATAGCAGGACGTGAGCATCTGTGGTAAATTCAAAGGAAACTGTCAACTTGCAAATTAAATTTCTGACAGCAAGTTTTTGATCCACTATAGTTACAAGTAACATCTAAGATTATTGAAACTGCAAAGAAAATGAACGATCATTTTTTAGTTTCTTTACATTTAACATTATTTTGAATATAATGTTGCATTTAACATTATTTTGAATATAGTCATTTTTACTACATAAACTAATAATCAATTTTTCTTGCTGGAAACAGCAGAGGTACAAAACAAAAAAAAAAGCCCCATATAAACATTTTTAAAGAAAAATTGTTCACTGGTAATTCACATTGTCAGAGTTTCCCCTCCACCATCCTGTGGCAGATTCCAGACAATAAGCATAATAGCACCATCTATGAGGGGGCAAAAGGAGAAAAAAAAAGGCAGAGGATAAATAATTGCAGTTGTGCTTCCCATCCCCTCCCCTTTACCTAGATTTAAATCTGAAAATTCCCCTCCTACATAGACTCCCCAGTTTCATAAGTGGAGAAAGGATGAGACTGACTGAATTACCTGTCATTCAGCCATCTCTTCTCTTCTCCTGTGCAAGTTTCAATTCAATTAAGCAGACTCATAAGAAGAGAGGAGCTTAACTAAGAGGCCCTTCAAAAACTTTATGAGCTAAGCTTGTCTTTGGCATCTAAGTTATGTGATGAATGTGTGAGGCAAGGATGTCACAGATTTCCTGTGTGGACATTTCCACCTCTTGCCCCAGTACGTGGAAATGCCCCCAGAGAGTCGCCTTTCACAAGCGTAGATGGTCTCATCTTTTCATAAGTCAGGCTGATTCACAGAACTTGTCATAGTCAACAGATGTAGGGAAACTTTTCATGCATATCCTCAGACTGTGGAGAACAGAAGACACATTGAAGGTTAATAGCTGTGATAACTGATCTCCGTAAAGAGAGGGCTTTGAAAAACTTGGGCTGTGAGAATCGAAAGTAAAGCCCATTGGCCTCTGGGAGGCCAAAATAGCTGAAAATCCAAATTCTGAGATAGGAGAGTTTCAGACCCTTCTTGAACCTAACTAAAACAAGTTCAAAGGCATGTTGTAGGGAACAAATTGAGGGAACAAACAAAACAGAGGACACCCAGAATGTCTCTGTGGTGCAGTAGGAAGGACCTAAAAGCTAACAAGGGAGAATTTTGGCAGGCAAGTCATTGACCTACCTGCTTTGAGAGGAGAAGTACAGCAGAGAAAGGCTCAAAGAAAACCTGACATTGATGAGCCAGAAGGAGAGCGATGGAGAATATTTGGTAATTGAAAGACTTAACATGAGTTCATGTCTAGCTAACAGAGCCTGAGCTCTCTGGGCTTCAGCAGAAAACTGGAGGGAAACCTAGAACTGAGGAGTAGGGGTAGGGGAGGCTGAAATCCAGGTACTGAGACAAACACACATTCCCATTGAAACAACAGAGGTTCTGAGCTACTAAGCCAGGGCAGAAGAATGGAGGGGAAACTACACACTGTGGAGGGAAGGGAAGTGAACTACACCTAATGTGTGAAATGCAAACAAAAGTTCCTTCTGAACAAAAGGTCCTGGGATTCTGGCGTGTGCATTCAGAGTTTGATGGGAGAATTAGGTAGTGTCCTGTGTCTCAAGATGTAGTAGTCACAGTTTGCTGAGGGAAAGGAGAGCCAGAGTATGAGCATAGCACTTCAGCCCTCCAGAAGCTAGGAAGAGACTGCTGAGCTGAATCACATCACAAAGGAGCTGTGCTCTGAGTTGTTAGAATTAGTCAGACAGACTCTCCTTGGAGAAAATAAGCAGGGAAAAGCACACATTTACTTCACTTAAAATGTTGTAGTGCCATTCTTTTTGGTGAAGTTTCTCTTATTTTAAATCCCTGATTGTGGGAAATAGTTATTTAATTAATTTATTTTTTGTTAAACACAATAGGAAAAAGTCTACACATATGTCCTTGCCTCTCTTCCTCCTGCTTCAACTCCAGATTAAATTTCAGTAGGTCCACAGTATGGCGTGAATAATTATCAGTGCAAATTTTTACAATGAGCACTGCTGCTAAGGGGCTACTCATGCTTAAAATTATGTATATGTTTAAATATTTATTGGACTGGGACATACATTATGTAATACTGTACTCTGAAAAAATAGAAATGTTGTGTTGAATGGCTGATACATTCTTAAATACCATACAGCAAGATAAACAGAGTGGATTCTGATATCTTTTAATTTGCAATAGTTTTCTACCTATATTTTTGTCAATTTCAAATTGCAGCAACACTTTATACACTGAAGTAAATGAATGTTTTCATGGATTGACCTATATCACAAGCTTAAGGTTGATGCAATCTAATCAACCTATAGCACTGGAGTTGATGAAATGACTGATGAATAAAACTGATAAACCCTTGAACAAAATTCTAAACAGCACTTAAGAAAAAAATAAAACTTTGCCAGACTTGAACCATTCTCATTGCACCAAAAATCTCCATGTAAATAAAAATGGTTGTTATATAGGGAGAATTGTCATGGAATGTCACCTGTGCTGAGTTGAAGTGCATTTTTTAAAAGAGATGTCCAAATACAAAATGATTTAAAGCCTAATCCTGCTACCATCACAGTGAGTGCTGGACACTTCCATTGCCTTCAGTGGAAATAGGATTGAAACCTGTATGATTATCTTGACAGCAGTAATCAAACGTTTTGGAAGGAAATTTTTCTAGTGCTAAATATAATCTGACAGTTGAATGTATTTCAACTGTTCTTTTAAAACTAACCTGTACTTTCATCCTGTGACATAAAAAGCGCTATTAACTAATCTAAGAAAGTAAAACATGAAAATAACTTCAGCTTTTATAATAATTTAGGTGAAAGTTAATATTGTTCCTTGGTTATATTGGTAGATACTAACTTAAGAGGAAGGTAGAAGGTTCACCCCCTAGATAAAATAGACACTCCAAAACCTGTAGAAATGTAGCCAGGAATCTATAATCCTCTGTATACGCCTCATCACCTGAGAGCTGTACACATATTTTCATTGGGGATTAAAAGTATCGTCATTTACACAGTATTGCACAGGCTGGATATGGATAAATATATCTCTTGTACAGATGTGCATTTTCAAAATGCATTTCTAGATGTGAAAACAAGGTACAAAGAAATTGTCAATACAATGGCTTTGGACTTATCCTATTTGATTCAGGTTAATATTTGTCATTCTAAAGCCTCAGTTGTTCAGTATATGAACAGCAGAAGTAAACTTGCTAAAAATGTCTTCTGACATTTTACTGCTATTTTGGAAGCTTTACTACAGAATAGACAATAAAGGTAAAGGTCAGAATCATAAATAATAGAACTTTTAGTAGCGATTGTTTTCATCTTTGTGAACCTAAGACAACTAACTCAGTTCAGATTCAGTTTCAATCAAAACAGTGGGATGGTTTTGTCATTGACTTCAGTACAGCCAGGATTTCACCTCAGATCTCTAACAAATGCACACTCATACTAACACAAACTCATATTATTCTGACATTTTTCAATTTCCAGTACTACTAAGGAAAGTTATTTGAGGTGTAACTACTCTAAGGGCTCATAGGTGCAAATGCTGAACACTGGTGAGGATCCAGCAAAGTGCTTAAGTATGTGCTTAACTTTAAGCACATTGAATGATCTAATTGAAGTCAATGGGACTACTCACATGCTTTAAGTTAAGTATATATTCAAATGATTTGTTGTACTAGTACCTTGCAAGATCTAGCCCTCGGTAAGTTTTTTAAAATGTAAAGGGGGAATGAGAATCAGTGTTGCATATTGTTTTTTTTCAATTCACTGATGTGACCAGTCCTATATTTTTATTTGGTCTGTATACCTCACTCTGCATCTTATCACTTTTTCTGTTAAATGGATATCTAATATACAGAATAGCAGAACATAAAGCAAAATTTTTGCTGCAATGGTTATGTTAATTGACTTATAATGTTGTTTTATTTTCTGGTTATTCACGAGCAGTCTCTAAAGTTTAATAAAGCTCAAAACATTTAATTTTATTGCCTTGAAGTATTGATTATCTGTTTAAAACCAAGAACAATGTGATCTACTACCTTTGCCACACTGATTGAGTGAATTATCTTAAAGAATTAAGAGATGTGCATTAGAAGAGAATCTTAATGCAGTGAAAATATTACCGCATGCATTACTCATGGCTGTTTTACAAAAACATACAAACCTTTAATCTCAGTCTTGTACAAGAAAGAAATTTTATTGCTTCACAATGAACTAGATATTCCCTTGGGCATTACAAGAACATTTACATTTCTACTTCTTGATTTTATTGCCAGCATACGCTTATTTAAATGAATGAATAACAGACTGTCTATTTAAAAGGAAGAAGAGAAACATTAAGAATAATACTTTTTTTAAAAAATGGATTCATGAGGGGGCTTTTATTTAATGTGTTTAAAATAATATTTTATGTAAGGAAAATAAAAGAACCATAACAATCACAATGAAATAAGGCAAAAAATACAAAGGAAGGTAATTACAAAGCTATATTCATTGTATCCGAGAATAATATTTTACATTTATTTACTACTTAATGTTCAGAAAAATCAGAAAAAAACAAAAACAAAGGAAAAAGTGAAATGAGCCATTGGAAAGGAGAGAGAGAGAGAGAGAGAGAGGAAAAAAAAGGCAATTAGAAAGCAGTTTGTCAGACCAAAGAAATACAGTGCAGAAAATTCTCATGGTACAATGCCGTGAATCTCAAGTACTATTTCACCAGACCATTAATACAGTTCGTATATACCTCTCTATTCCATAATTATCTGTTAATGAATTGACTCAAGAAATAAATACTAAATGTGATCAAATCAATGGAGTTCTATTCTTCTTTCATAAGTTTCTCTTTCAAAAGATGTCATACTACTTAATGCAATGTACCAGTTGTCCATCCTGTGTGGTAATTTTCAGTGCTGTAATAGCAGATATTTTAGTACCAGTGAGCTCATGGGAGTTGTTGTGAATCAGTATGTGCAATCTTGGGCTTAGCGAACAGCTGTGGCTGGAATAAAAGAAAAGTATTTGATAAATGAATTCTTAAATGTATTACTTTCCAAAGTCTCAAACATTTTGGACAATTCCATAATTTATGTAGTATGGATTATGGGTAATTGCATCTCAGATACAAATCTGTATTTTTAATACCTACTTCAGATACACGGATCAAGTCCAATGCATGTGTAAAACAGTCTTCTGGTGAATGAGCTGGAGGTGGACACCTACAGAAAGCATTTTTTGTTCAACTATTGTCAAGGAACTCCCTCCATCCTGGTTCTATTTGCTTTAGAATACCTTTGTACATTCTTTCCTTGGGCAATTCTAAATAAACATATACTGATGCAGCAAGTTTTGCATGTTGCCAATTTTTTCTCATGAATTTTAACAAGTTTGGAGGTTCTGGAGTCAGTAGTGTGTAGGTGTTGCCAAATTGATTATTTTGTTTTGTCACTATTCTTCAAATGTCTTTACCATGCCATTGAGGGTTACACATGGTGGGTAATAATCCACTGCTTCAGCATCAGTTTGACTCTGTTTAGTAATACTGAATTATTACCCCAAATCTTCATGTAGCAGTGGATGAATTTTTAGTGGTGCTGTTAAATTAGAACCAGGCTCTTCTCATAGCATCAACAACTGGTGATTTCTCCAGTGTATATATGTATCATATGTAAAACCTATGCAGCTGAAAGGGAGATTGTAGGAATTGCTGTTTTATAAAGATTCATGGTGGGGCAATATGTGGTATGTTTAAGGCCATGTCTACACTACAAAGTTAAGTCAAGTTGACATCGAGCCTCCGATTTAAGCAAGACAATCTTGCTTGTCCACACTATGCTCATTGTGTCGGCGGAGTGCAAACCCTCTAGCAGGGCTTGCATCAGTGCATGGAGCACTGCACTGTGGGTAGCTATTCACAGTGCATGTAGCCGAGTGGAATTTTGGGTTGGGTTTGCAGTGCCTTATGGGACAAAAAAATTTGTGCAAGTGGTTATGGGAACATAGTGTTTCACAATTCACTTATCTCCCTCCTTCCTCGAAATCAACAGCAAACAAACCAAGCCTTTTTTGCGTCCTTTTTCATAAGCCCGGGTTACCTACTCAGATGCCATAGCACAATAAGCATGGACCCTACTCAATACACTGTTGCTGTGAACATTATGAACACCTTGTGCCCTATCCTCCAGTATTTACACAGTTGATACAGGAGCCGCTGCATGGAACAATGTGATGGCACGCTAGCAGCCCTGCTGGAACACATAGAGCGGAGCAATTTGCAGTTGCTGGTGACAGTCACGCATCACCTTGACACAGTTGAAAACTGCTTCGGGGACCGGGAAACAAACACTGACTGGTGGGACTGCATCATTATGCAGCTATGGGTTGACAAGCAGTGGCTGCAGAACTTTCGCATGCGTAAGGCCACTTTCCAGGAACTGAAGAGCTTTCCCCAGCTCTGAAGCGCAGCAATACTAAAATGAGAGCTGCTCTGAAACTGGAGATGTGAGTAGTGATAGCTCTGTGGAAGCTTGCAATGCCAAACTACTACTGGTCAGTGGGGAATCAATTCAGAGTAGATAAATCTACCTTGGAATCTGTGGTGATCCAAGTTCGCAGGGCAATCAACAGACTTCTGCTAAGAAGGGTAGTAACTTTGGGCAAGGTGTAGGACATATGGATGGTTTTGCCACAATGGGGTTCCCTAACTGTGGTGGGGCTATAGATGGAACTCATATCCCTATTTTGGCACCAGACCACCTAAAGAGTGAATAAACTGAGAGGGGTACTTCTCAACAGTGTTGCAAGCATTGGTGGATCACAGGGGCCATTTGTGATGTTATTGACATGAACTATGACCATATAGATCATTGTTACAACCAGGGTCCTATAGTGGCACCAGGTCTTGTACAGAGGAGATCAAGTGGAGTGTCTATGGAAAGGTTGTAGTTTTCTGGTTATGATTATGCTGTCTGTATGTGTGTATCATTTTTGTATTTGAAGTTATGAATATTGGCTATGTACTTGTATCTCAATGTGTTTGATTCTAAGTAGCCTCCGTGCCGCATTTAGTCAGCTTTTTGAGAAAGGACTATTCTCATAAGTGTCTGGTCAAGAAATACTTAACTGACAATGGACTTTGAGAGATACCAATGCATATCTTAGCTTTCTTGGGAACATTCAAACTAACATGTAAACAATGGCGTTGGCCTGCAAAAAGCTGAATCATTCATAGACATGTGACTTGCCCAGGTGGCTACAAACTCCATCTTGTTGCTGTGATTTTGCACAGGAGAACCAAGGAGTTTCGGCCCACAAGAGAAAGAATATAAAAGGCCCTGGAAACCCCTCCATTTTGTCTTCAGCTAGCTCAGAAGATAGCCTCTCCACCCCCAACCGTTGCCTGAAACAAACTGAAACAAAGGACAGTAATGACGGGGGTGTGAGCGATTGCTGGACCCAGACTAAGAAGGAGTCCAGTCTGTGAAAGAAGCTTATTAGAACATCTCAGGGGGGGAGATTTTATCTGAAATCAGTTTCTTAATGTATTGGCTTAGACTTGTGTATTTTGTGTGGCAAATTGCCGGTACTGTTATGCTGGGTCTCGCGCTTTCTCTTCTTTGGGGAAGGTTCAGGGCACCATTGCTTGCCTCTGAACCGGTATTTTTAATTACCCCACTAGTGTCCTTGAGGAGTGGAGTGGAGAGGGAGGGACCTAGGCCAGCCCTCTTCTCCAGGTCCCAACCCAGGGGCCCTGAGGTTAGTGGTGAACCACTTGTACTGGTGGTTCCTTCCCCTGGGTTACTTCCCTCTCCTGCCCTTCAGCTTGTGGAGAGGCTTCTTGCCTTCCTTCTACACAAGCCAGGTGCCCCTTACCTAGTGTTTTTGGACTTCTCAGCCCACCGCAGCACTCTTCCAAACTTTCCTTTTGTCTCTCTTCAAAACTGTTCTCTGCTTCAACTCCTTCAAACCGCTCTCTGCTCCAACCAAACCTTCCTGCTCCAACAACCCACACTGTCTGACCTGAAGCAGGGGTTTATATCATGTGACTCACTGCTGGCACTCTAATTGGCTTCAGGTGCTCTAATTGGCTTCAGGTGCTCTAGTTAATCTATAGCAAACCTTCCACCCCTTGCAGGGAATAAGGCTCCCTACTAACACTCTCCTGCTGCCCTCTGGCCATGCTGTATCACATTTGCTTTATTTTGCTTGGTAACTTACTTTGTTTTGTCTGGTTTCAGAGTAGCAGCAGTGTAGTCTGCTATGTTATTATTCGGAACCATTTAAATCCTACTTTTTATATTTAATAAAATCACTTTTGCTTATTAATTGACCGAAAGTAAGTAAGTAATACCTGGAGGAGCAAACAGCTGTGCAAATCTCTCTATCAGTGTTATAGAAGTTGGACAATTTATGAGTTTACCCTGTATAAGCTTCATACAGAGTAAAACAGATTTAGTTGGGGTTTGGATCCTATTGGAGCTGGGTGTTTGGGTGCTAGAGACAAGAGCACTTCTTAAGCTGTTTTCAGTTAAGTCTGCAGCTTTGGGGTGTGTGGTTCAGACCCTGGGTCTGGGTTGGAGCAGACTGGCGTGTCTGGCTTGACAAGGTGGGGTTCTGGAGGCACAAACTGGCAGAGAAAATGGGCTCAGAGGTAGTCTCAGCACATCAGGTGACAGTCCCAAGGGGGACAGTCCCAAGGGGGTCTCTGTTACCCAACCCGTCACACCGTTTCACAGACATCAACGTGGGATGATCGGGAAAGGTGCATGATGAGTGCATTTTTAGGAACACAGATCTGTTCAGAAACTGCAAGCAGGGACTTTCTTTCCAGACTGAAAAATAACCATTGGTGATGTTGAAATGCCAATCGTGATTCTGGGAGACCCAGCTTACCCCTTGCTCCCATGGCTCATGAAGCCATACACAGGCAGCCTGGACAGCAGTAAGGACCGGCTCAACCATAGGCTTAGCAAGTACAGAATGGTGGTGGAATGTGCCTTTGGACATTTAAAAGGTTGTTGGCGTTGCTTGCTTACTAGGTTAGACCTCACTGAAAGCAATGTCCCCGTTGTTATTGTTGCCTGCTGTGTGCTCCATAATATCTGTGAAACAAAGGGAGAAAAGTTTCTGGCGCGGTGGGAGGTTGAAGAAGATCACCTGACAACCAATTTTGAGCAGCCAGACACTAGGGCAATAAGAAGAGCACACTGAGGGGCTTTGCGTCTCCGTGAGGCTTTGAAAACCAGATTCGGCAATGAGCCAGAGTAATGACAGTTATCTGTTTTGTTTCTTACAAAACTGTCCCCTTCAATGCATTTTCTCCCCGGTGAACTCTACCCCCACTAACCACCATGTGTTGAATGAATAATCTATTAAGTTTTATTATGCACACAAACGCACAGAGACAGCAAAGAAAAGTAGGATATCCTGGAGCAAAAGGGCTGATAACTCTGTGGGGGGAGAAACAAGGACAGCTTGCTTATAGATGCACTGCAACAACAATCAAAGGTGTGGGAATAGGCACCTTCTGGCCCTTCTGCCCTCCCCTGGTGTCAAGTGCAAGGGATACTGGACTCCCCCATCCCACCCCACCTCATAGGAGGTTTGGGAGAGGAGGATGTGGAATGTGGTGATGATGGCAGCAGGTTCAGCAAAGGCTGCAGAGGGACTCTAGCGTCAAGCAGCCTTTCTTGAATCTCAACCAGATGCCTCAAAATGTCTCATTGCTCCTTCATAATCTTCAGCATCTCTTCCTGCATGGCACACTCTTGTTCCCTGCATGCACTCCTGGCCTCCCTGTCCATGTCCAGGTTCTTGGACAGTGTGATCTTCTATGCTCTGAGCTCCGTCTTGTCTCTCTGACAATACATATATTAATTCTGGTGCAAGGTTAATTCATTTTTTTAAAAAATACCCCTCACTTCACTGCAAGCCAATGTATTCACAACTGCTGGCTACTGCAAGGGTTGGTTTTGCTGCTCCAGCCATGGTGAGAAAGGTCACAAGGCAAGGGTGAGTTTTGCGCTACAGCTTTTGTGACAACATCCTTAGAATCACAGGTTGGAACTTCAGAAAAGCCCCCTTTCCCCTAGCAACCTGGATGGTGATTGAGGACAGGCTGCAGTGTAAAGCCCTCCAAATGGTTTGTTTTTTTACAAAAGTCACAACAGGTTCAGGGGAGGGGGAAAGGGAGACAAACAGGAAGACATCCCCCTTTATTTTTTAAATACTGGTTGCAATACACAGTGATCCCTTCCAACCACAATCATGGCATGTTTGGGAAAATGTGGTTGTGTGATCCAGATTTCACCAAACAGAGGCAAATTACTTGTTGAATTGTTTGCAGTTTAAGGGCTAGCTTTGAGAATTTCCCCCATTTCCCCTAGGTGGCCATATGCAATATCACTCTCCTGAGTGTAACAGAGGCAGCAAGGGATCAGATGCTGCAAGCGTCTGGATATGGACCTATCCATATAGGACATATATGGACAGTCCTTATACTGAAATGCTGTGTGCTGCAATGATGCCAGCAGAGTTAATGCTGGAGTAGCATGGGAAAGTGTTCTACTGTGGTGGACGAAATAAGGCAGCCCTTCCCAGAAACTTTCTGCAAAGGATTGCAGAGTACCACCATGAAACCTTACTTGAGATCTCCATGGAGAATTCCCAGGCCATTCCCATGCACATAAACAGTCTTTTTTGGAGAGCATCCTCTTTGTAGCTGGAGTGGCCACCAATACCCACTACACCTACCCTTTTGTTCAGATTAAATATAAAAAATAATAGCATGTAACCCCTACATGATTGGAAAGGTGTACTCACCAGAGGTGCCATCCCTGGCATCACGCTCCATGACCAACTGGTCCTGTGTAGGGATGGGCTCCAGGGTTAAAAACAATTCTTAGCTGTTGGGGAGAATGGATCCTCCACTTGCCTGCCTCTCCTTCTCCTTCTCCTCCACTTCCTTGTCAACAATGTCCTCCTCGTTGTTGCTCAAGGTTGCCAAGGGCTCCTGGGAGGTATCCACGGAGCGTTTTGGAGTAGTGGTGGTTGCCGCCAAGAATCGCATGCAGCTCCTCATAAAAGTGGGATGTCTATAGAGCAAAACCAGAGCAACTGTTCACCTTCCTTGTCTTCTGGTACGCTTGCCGAAGCTCCTTTATTTTCATGTGGCACTGCTGCTTGTCCCTGGTGTAGCCCTTCTCCCCCATGCCCTGTGGGATCTTGGCATAGATGTCATCATTTCTTCTCCTGGATCGGAGCTTTGCCTGCATAGACTCTTCTCCCCGCACAGCAATAAGATCCACCACCTCCTGTGTACTCCATGCTGGAGCGCTTTTGCAGCCTTGAGTCTCCATGATCAGCTGTGATCTCCATGCTGATCAAGCAGGAAATGAAAGTTCCTGGGGCTTTAACAGGGGAGTGGCTGTTTCCTGTGTACCTGGCTGTTGTGCAGTGGAGTTGAAAGTGCTCTCCAAAGTGGTCACAGCGAAGCACTGTGGGACACCTCCTAGAGGCCAATTCATTTGAATTACACAATGCAGTGTCAACACTATCCTCATGTCGACCCATGGATGTTGAATCAAGTGCTACGCCTCTTGTGGAGGTGGATTATAGAAGTCGACTTTACAGGCCACTTAGGTCAGTGGAAGGGACTCAGTAGTGCATACATATATATTATTAAATTGACCTAACGCGGTTTATGTCGACCTAACTTTTAGTCAGTGTAAATACAGTTTAATCTAGTACAAGATAAAGTGATTTAACAAAATAACTAATAGGGATGTTTTGTCCAAGAGATTAGGAACAATGGGAGGTAACAAAGAGATGTCATAAAATATGTAAGGTGATGTGTAAATTGTGTATTCCAGTTGTTTGACTCAGCCTATAAATGTCGGGGCACTTCGCCTTAACAATTTGTCCATTTTAGGGGGCAGCGGAAAGTCCTGCCACTGACTGAGCAGAGTCCATTATAACAAGCATACATTTATTAGTGTAACTGTAGACATTGATCCAAGAACCTAATACCATGCTTCGCTGACAATAAACTTGTCCAAACACCTTTGCCACTGAACTGAGCCTGTGGTCTTTCTTTATGAATAACATAAAGGTCCGCTGAATGAGCAAGCAGCCTTATCTGCTGTTAGTAGTGATAACTTTTGGAGTTCCAAGGACAGAAGCACAGAAGGGCAGACTGAACAGTGTTATTGAGGCACCAACAATCCAGCCTTCAGCACTCAACTACACTGGTTAGTACTATTGAGGTTTGCTGAGCTAGCTACCTGTGCAGAGCTGGACAGCACACTGAAGGAACACACATGCAAGCAACTGAGAATGAGGGATAGAAAAACACACGAAGGCGAGTGCTGGGGGAAAGGACTTGTGCTGAGTTACATAGCCTCTGTTTAGGGGTTGACAGAGATTAACAGTAACTTTTCCTCCAGAAAAAAAAATACTACAGCTTACCTGCTTCCTCCTTTTAGGCTGAGATTCAGGCTTTTGGAGAATTTCTCAGGACTGTCTCCAAATTATTAGCCACTGATGATGCAGATTCCATGGCACAGCACACTGTTGAGGGTTCAAAAATAAATTAAAAAATATAAATGAATAAAATAATGGCTGCTTGTGCTAGAAAGAGAATAAATGAGGAACAGAGTCTAGGTGGGCTGCAAAAATTAAAGATTCCATTCATCCAGATTCATTTAAGATTACATATATATTATTTTCTATATAATAATACCTATCTGTGATGCAGTAATTTTTATCTGTAGAACTCAAAATGCTTTACAAAGGGGGTATCACTGTCCCCATTTTACAGATGAGGAAACTGAGGCACAGAGTGGCAAAGTGACTTTCCCAAAGTCACTGGGTAGGTCAGTGGCAGTCAGGAATAGAAGCCAGCTCTCCTGAGCCCTAGTCCTGTGCTCTATCCACTAAGCAATACTGCCTTTCTATATACTGTGTGTACATAAACAGGAAAATATATCCTTGGTCTTAAATGGAGATGAAGAAGATTTTAAAGTAACCCTGCAGACAGAGACCAACACCTAGAAAATCTCCACCAAGCATTCTCAAGACTACAGTACCCATACGAGGAAATAAGGAAACAGATCAACAGAGCCAGATGTGTACCCAGAAGCCTCCTACTGCAAGACAAACCCAAGAAAGAAACCAACAGGACTCCACTGGCCATCACATACAGTCCCCAGCTCAAACCCCTCCAATGCATCATCAGGGATCTACAACCCATCCTGGACAATGATCCCACAATTTCACAGGCCTTGGGTGGCAGGCCAGTCCTCGCCCACAGACAACCTGCCAACCTGAAGCATATTCTCACCAGCAACTGCACACCGCACCATAGTAACTCTAGCTCAGGAACCAACCCATGCAACAAACCTTGATGCCAACTCTGCCCACATATCTACACCAGCAACACCATCACAGGACCTAACCAGATCAGCCACACCATCACCGGTTCATTCACCTGCACGTCCACCAATGTAATATATGCCATCATATGCCAGCAATGCCCCTCTGCTATGTACATCGGCCAAACTGGACAGTCTCTAAGGAAAAGGATAAATGGACACAAATCAGACATTAGGAATGGCAATATACAAAAACCTGTAGGAGAACACTTCAACCTCCCTGGCCACACAATAGCAGATTTTAAGGTGGCCATCTTACAGCAAAAAAACTTTAGGACCAGACTTCAAAGAGAAACTGCTGAGCTCCAGTTCATCTGCAAATTTAACACCATCAGCTCAGGACTAAACAAAGACTGTGAATGGCTTGCCAATTACAGAACCAGTTTCTCCTCCCTTGGTTTTCACACCTCAGCTGCTGGAACAGGGCCTCATCCTCCCTGATTGATCTAACCTCGTTATCTCTAGCTTGCTTCTTGCTTGCTTATATATACACCTGCCCCTGGAAATTTCCACTGCTTGCATCCGAAGAAGTGGGTATTCACCCACGAAAGCTCATGCTGCAAAACGTCTGTTAGTCTATAAGGTGCCACAGAAGATTTTAAAGACATCCCATACAAAATAGGTTTCTGACTCTTTAACTATATACTATTTCCAACTATTGAGTCCTATAAATATTAGGAATATAGGACTGATGTGTTTTGAACCAAAAATAATAACAATGCAAATTTTGAATGCAAAAATAGTTTTCCCACCTACTTTCCTTTTTCTTGTAACCGAAATGTAATCTCAGTGCAACAAAGTGAATGCAAAATTAGTGGAGAGTTTAAACCCAGAAATATCAGAAAATGTGGAGATACAATTCCTATGGTAACATTAACTCTTCCCCCTTTCACGTACATATTATGAGAGGATCTTTGGTAAGGGCAATGAGATATAGTCATATGTTCAGCATATATCTATATTACAAATGCATGCTCCTATTTTTCAATTTAATAGTTCTACCATCACTGAAAGCAGTTCTGAGATAGGAATGTTTAACTAGGTGAGCCTATCCATCTTCTCGTAAAATCTCTCATTAAGAGTTAATTTTGTAGTGGAATTAAATTATAAACCATGTCTAAACAGATCAACATCAAACTATAACTAAGTGAGACTTGCTGTATCTTAGCAGATTCACAGTTTAAAGACAGGCTGTTTTCCCCTCCCTTCCCCCACCCCAACATGTGTACTATATAATTCCAAAGAAACAAGTGGGATCGCTTTCCACATTCATTTTGAAAATCATTTGACTTGTGAAATAAACAGACATACAAGAATAGTGCTTTTACTTGGAAGGATGACATTTCAATTGCTGTTGATCTGTGGAAAGTTCAGTTTGTATAAAACTAAAACATATTTGATTAGAATGTGCACTCAACATTAGATATATGCTTATTAGAAATAAATATTTTTCACATGCTGGAATCTGTAAAGTTTTCTTAACTACTCTAAAGTGTGTTGCTCAAATACATGTTAAGATATTGCTTAACTAAAAGTTATGCTAAGAGAGAATAAAAGACTGGGTCTCAAGGTTAAATCTGGAAATATACACGTAAAATCTTAATAAGAGGAGAGAAAAAAGAGTTTGTTAAGAAATATATATTTAACAAGTCTGGCATATTTGTGGCCTCTTTGGCAGCTTATTGGCCCAACTGGCAATGCTCTGCACTATTATAAAAGATAGATAAGTTTGTTTTTGTTGTGTCATCACTCTGGTAGGTGATGGAAGTGTTCTAGAGGCAATCCGCCTAACCCTTTGCAAGCGCTGTTGTCCTGGAGGCTTTCCACTGTAGTGATGGTGACTATAGATTTTATAACTTGTATTTTTTGTGTCCTCTCCCCTATGTGAAGTGACAACATAGATTTAGTCTATGTTTATTTGACACCCTCTTCAATTAAAAACAACTTTAAAATATCTTGTGTTTTGAATGCTAGAATGTTTTCTGTTTGCTGGTTAATATTTCCCCTCTGATTTTAATCTATTCAGTTATTCACATGGCCCTCATCAGAGTAATATCTGATTACGTCTGAAGAAATTTAAAATATCAGTATCAATAACAAATCTTTCTTCATTCCTAGCATGTAGGAGAAATAGCTTGATTAGTTTTTTAAAATGTGTGTGTGAGAGAGAATGTGCTGGGTGTTTGAGGAATTTACTGAGGAAAAGGTAAGTCAAAGAAATGAGTTTTCCACTTAGTTCTCAAAGTGGTGAGGTCTGTGGACACTCATAGAATTATAGAATATTAGGGTTGGAAAAGACCTCAGGACGTCATCTAAGCAGGACCAACACCAACTAAATCATCCCAGCCAAGGTTTTGTCAAGCTGGGCCTTAAAAACCTATAAGGATGGTGATTCCACCACCTCCCTAGGTAACCCATTCCAGTGCTTCACCACCCTCCTAGTGAAATAGTGTTTCCTAATATCCAACCTAGACCTCACCCACTGCAACTTGAGACCATTGCTTCTTGTTCTGTCATCTGCCACCACTGAGAACAGCCTAGCTTCATCCTCTTTGGAACTTCAGGTAGTTGAAGGCTGCTATCAAATAACTCCAGTTCCCTCAGCCTTTCCTCATAAGTCATGTGCCCCAGCCGCCTAATCATTTTTATTGCCCTCTGCTGGACTCTCTCCAGTTTGTTCACATCCCTTCTGCAGTGGGGGGACAAAAACTGGACGCAGTACTCCAGATGTGGCCTCACCAGTGTTGAATAGAGGGGAATAATCTCTTCCCTCGATCTGCTGGAAATGCTCCTACTAATACAGCCCAATATGCTATTGGCCTTCTTGGCAATGAGGGCACACTGCTGACTCATATGCAGCTTCTCATCCACTTTAATCCCCAGGTCCTTTTCTGCAGAACTACTGCTTAGCCATTCAGACCCCAGTCTGTAACAGTGCATGGGATTCTTTCTTCCTAAATGCAGGACTCTTCACTTGTCCTTGTTGAACCTCATCAGATTTCTTTTGGCCCAATCCTCCAATTTGTCTAGGTCACTCTGGACCTTATCCCTACCCTCCAGTGTATCTACCTCTCCCCCCAGTTTAGTGTAATCTGCAAACTTGCTGAGGGTACAATTAATCCCATCATCCAGATGATTAATAAAGATGTTGAACAAAACCGGTCCCAGAACCGACCTTTGGGGCACTCCGTGGGACACTTATCTTATCTGTATTTTGATATTTGCTGTTTCCTTCCTCTTTTTTCATTTTCATATTTTACTCCCTTGTCTTTATTTAATTTCTCAAACTCATTTTCGTTTGCCCTCCTTACTTTTAACTACTTTTCCCATTCTCATTCTCCTTTACATGTTTCACAGTGTAGTATTACTTCTAAATTGTGCGGATACATCATGACTCTTTTCATCTTCCTTCTGAAACATCTGGTATAGATAACTATTGGAGATAGGCTACTGGACTAGATGAACTAATATGTTTAAGTTACAGAGTCAGGCTCCTACAGACTTTATTTTGCATTTTGAGGACTCAGTGCTTCTGCAAATCGGGTCTGTAAATGATAAATCATTAGTACAATGAAGGTTTTGAAAAATACTATACAGACACCACAGTCAAGCAGGAACTTCTTTTGGCAAGATATTCACATGATTCTTGTGTTTCAAGTTAAACCTGTGAGAGTAAAACTTTAGATTTCCCTGAAATACACAAGAAGAATTGGAGAGAGGAATAGAAACTATGCAGGGTTTATCTGTGTTCAGTTTGTTGGACTGTAAACTCTTTGGAGCAGGGAGCGTCCCCTTATGTTGTGTGTGTTTACAGCACCTAGCAAAATGGGACCCTAACTAGAGCCTCTAAGCACTATCACAGTATACACATACATTAGAATAATAGTTGTCTGGTGCTTTGGCTACCTGACATTTTGTAATACACTGGTTTGAGGTAGTTTATGTTTAAAGAAACATTTTGAACCTACCTTGCATTTAAATAAACATTCAGGTGTCCTATTACTGATTATTGGATAGGGCTACTTAAAAATGTGTACAAACTGTTATATAAAAGAAGTCTGAGGTAAATAGTTAAAATTTCATGGAGACGTAAGAAATAAACTTCAAACTAAAAATACCTTGTTTTAGTTGAATTATCAAATATGTGCCGTTAAAATATGAGATAATATTAATCAGAGAGGATGAAGCTGTTATACTGTTGCAAAGATACATTGGCATACTATGCAAATGAATGATTATGATGATTTTATGACCCACTCATTTCTTTAATATATTATCTGGGATGAAGCAATTGATTGACTAATGAGATCTTAATGGGAGTAATGGCCTAAGATAGGGAAGTGTAATTGTTTCTTGATTTAATCCAAAAATACAGAGCCACCATGCAGTTTCCTTACAACTGTGGAACTGGCATTGACATCACTACATATGCCAGTTTGAAATGTGCAGCAGGGAGTAATATGGGAATTAATCTCAAATGGAAACATTGGCAAATATGATACAATAGGTTCTCAAGAAACATATTCACGAGATATGGATTTATGCACAGAAGTAATTTATGCAACTTGTATCAGAATTGTCTACCACTGCCAAACAGAGCTGTCCAACCTTTGTGGCAATGAAGACAACACTGGCAACTTTCCAGGAGCCAGGTTATAGTAGCTAATTTGCATATTGATTTATGTATGCACAGACTTCATTTCAGTTTTCCTTTTTGACCAGAGAAATACAATAAAATGTAAAAACATGAATACATGTACCTTGAAGTGGTGTGTGTTTCAATGCTTTTCCCATATCCTTATTAATTTATTTTACTTCCTACTTTAATTCCCTCTTATCTCCATATCATTTATTTTCCCCCTCCTTTCTGTCAATGATCTTTTTTCATTTGTATATTTTATTTTTTCTCTGCTTATCTCTCCTAGTAAGAGCAGGTCTACACTACCGCTTAAGTCGGTCTAACTTATGTTGCTCAGGGATGTGAAAAAGACCCCCTGAGAGAGACAAGTTTGCACTGTCCACACCAGCACTATGTTGGCAGAAGATGCTCTCCTTCTGACATAGCTTCTGCTTCTTGCCGAGTTGGAGTAATTATGCGGACGGGTGAGCGCTCTCCTGTCGGCACAACGTGTCTTCACCAGTCATGAATGTAGTGCTGTAGTGTAGACCCTGATATCTTTTCCATTTGACTTCCCACCACTTTCCTTCGAGGTCCTCCCTCTGTCCCATAACCATAGTAACTATGCATCTTTCTCGCTTGTCCTCTGGCCCTCCCCAACAACCTTTGTCTATATATACTTATTCCACCACCCAGGGGCGGCTCTAGGCATTTTGCCGCCTCAAGCACGGCAGGCAGGCTGCCTTCAGTGGCATGCCTGCGGAGGGTCCGCTGGTCCCGCGGCTTCGGCGGACCTCCCACAGGCGTGCCTCCCACAGGCGGACTAGCGGACCTTCCGCAGGCATGCCTGCGGGAGGTCCGCCAAAGCCGCAGGACCAGCAAACCCTCCGCAGGCAAGCTGCCGAAGGCAGACTGCCTGCCGCCCTTGCGGCGACTGGCAGAGCGCCCCAGGTGGCTTGCCGCCCCAAGCACGCACTTGGCGTGCTGGTGCCTGGAGCTGCCTCTGCCACCACCCTTACTAGCTGCTATGTGTGCTTCTGGAGGGCTGGCAGGCCAATCCATATCTTGGATTTCTAGAGTACATTGTCTTCAGACTTGCTTCTTACTTCAGACAGGAAGTGGAGCAGTGGTTAACTTTTTGTCTTTGTCAGCCCCTCTTTTAATACTTACGTAAGAAAATGGCTACTATTGTCAACAATTATGTATATTTCATAAAAAGTTAGTAACCAGAAGTGTTGAATTAGACCCTAATGAAGTAGCTGCAGAACATTTTATGCAACCATAGATACACATATAACATTCTGTGTTACAGAGCATTTATTTTGTTTTCATCAAGTCTGTTCACTAGTCATTTAACCAATTAATTTACACTTCAGCTGAAATGGCTGATCTTTTAATTTAGATCACTATCAGGATGCCCATCATAAATTGAATAGTACATAATAGTGTCTTTCTAGTGTGGCTAACAGTGGTCCAAATTATCTTTTCCCACAGAAATGTCTCCTTCTATGGAACATGCTTGTCACTTTTTCCAGGAGTTTTGCCCTCCTGTACAGGGGACTGTTGTGGGCAGGGAAGCAGACCTTCAAACACGGCAGAGCAAAGTGAAAGAGCATCAACTAAATCATCCCAGACTTAGATCAGCTTAACTACTTTGCTCAGAAGTGTGCATTTTTCACACCCCTGAGCGACTTAGCTGGGTTGATCTGATTTTTCCAGTGTAGACCAGTCCTGAGACATAGAAAGGGGAACTGACAGGCCCAAAGTCACTCAGCAAACCAGTGGCAGAGCCTGAAAGAGGAACTCAAGTCTCCTGAGCACCAGTCCAATGTGTTATCCAAGTGATGTTAGGGCCCAGCGGATGAGTATTATATGCATCCTGAGGGTTATACACCTATTCTGTTTTAATACACAGAAAACTGTGGTCCTGATTCTTCTCTCACTTACATCAGTGTAAATCAGGAATAGTTTAAATGAAGCTTGAGGAGAGCCAGGCCTACCATTTTATAATTCTCCTTGAAGAAGATAGGCTAGAGAAGGGAAAGAGTGGACACATGGCATGTGAATTCAGGTTGTGTGTCTCAGGAGTAGGAGGCTGCATATAATAAAGAATGCAGATGCACACAGAAGAAGGACATGCCAGGGTTAATCAGATAAGCAGCTTGGACTGAGTACAGAGGGAGTGCGGAAAGGGAATACAAGTAGATAAACTCCCTATAGTGGTCAAGTCTCCAAAACTGAACAAACAGCTTTTAAGATGACTAAAAGACAAAGTAGAATTACTACTTTCATACCCTTCTAACATAAGAAGATGAGCCCCTAATGTAATAGTGAGCAATATCCTTTCAGATCAACAGAAGGGGATTATATGGTAAAGCAACTCATGAATTGGACACGGTGGGTTTACCTCCACTTGCAGGACCCAATGGATATAAAAGGTTAGCATTAAGCAACAACGATTTCAGGAAAAACAACCAATGTCACCTTTTAGGGTACAGAAGTTACAGCAACTGGTGTCTTATGTGGCTTCACAGCTCACTGGGATGATTTACAGTTAACATTCTCAGCACAGCGCTGCTAAGAACTAAAGGCTTACTCAGCAGAAGTAACTTAAGGGGAATATACATTGCTTGTTCATATGGGGTCAGTGTGAGCTGAAAATGTTTCATATTATACTATCATTAATATTACTAGATAGGGAATACAACTGAATGAAAACAGGGCTAGCAATGACCTTGGGGTAAGGGACAAACACCTTATTTCAAAGTAGTTCACAAGTGACAATAAGTCATGTGGCTGACAGAGGTGGCCATCAAATATAAGTAATTAACTAAAGTGATGCAGAGAGGATGCATGAGCTTGGGATGCAGGCCAAGAAAGAAGTAGAAAAACCAGACAGAGTGTAGAAGAAAAAGACATTGTCCGGCCATCCAGAAAGAAGGAGAGGAGACATTTGATATGGTTTTAATCAGGCTGCAACTTTAATATTAGATGTCTAGTACTTCCCGGCAGATAAAAGTGTACAGTGCAAGTAACCCCATGTCCATTCAATAACTACCTGGGGGCTTCTACCAGCTCCACCTTTTTCCACCCAGGGCCCCCGGGCAATACATTGCTAGGACCTTACCCTCCATCCCCCCAATAGGAGGGTTGAGGTGGGCCAAAAATAAAGGGCTTGGCTCCCTTCCGTACCAATTATAGGAACTCACCATTTGTTCCTTTAACCAACACCTCCTTTTTATGTTCTTTTCCAAGCCATGTATCCGGTCGCTGTATTCCTTCCCTATGGAGTACCTGCACTGGACCTCCACCCCACACTTACATAAGGAGTCGTGACATATTGCCTACCACCCTTAAAAAAGCCTTCCCTGAACCCGCTGTGGGGAAGGCGAAAAAAGCCCAACTCCACCTAGGCCAATCTGATGGTAATGGAAAAATTCCTTCCCAGGCCCCCTAAATAGGGGCAGCTAGCACAATGCCCACAGCACCTGGTATTTCACCACATAAAGGGGATGGAGGGTGGGTGCTGCCTTAGCCTGCTCCATGTAAAAGGGGCTTCATGCACACGGCTGAACCCTTCTGCTTAAACCCTTCTGCTTAAACCCTTCTGCCCATCCAGTTCCCAGGAGATGAGTCACTGTCACCCCGCTGTCCCATTGTCCCCTTTTGCAGCAGTTTGACCACTTGCTCCCCACCCCCAGCCATAAAGCACTGATCCCTCCATTTGGCCAGCCAGACAAACCGCCTCTTCCCCCCGCTTAAAGGTGTGGTGTAGTCATTTTTGTTAAGAACAGGAGACTTGTAAATGATCTTGATAGTGTCATGGGCCAACTGAGAAGTGGAGATAACATGAATGAATGTAAAAATGCTATGTAAAAATAGATATCTTGGCTGGCTTAATGTCAAAACTCACCTTCTTTCTTTTCTCAAGAAAAGCATTTAGTTATGATTTCTAACAAGCCATTACATATATTTTGAGAGAGAAAAGACAGCCAGTGTGACAGGGCACTATTTGTGGCACCCAGATCACTGATGCTGCTGAAGCATGAAGACCGCTGCAGGCTCAACTATGAGCAATTAAACACTTTCTGATGGGGGATTATAAACACCTGGGTGGTAATCATGGCTAACAATGTCATTGGGAGGATATAAGTGGAAGGAAAAGAAAACAAGGGGAAGTTTAGAGGGTGAGCCTGGGGGGGAGGAGTGAAGGCTGCAGGGAAGCCGCCTTTTGCTGTAAGCCTGAATAACATTGTGATGTGTTGTAAAGGAAGACTAAATGTACATTTGGTTAAAGGGTAAAACCTGGTGTGTATTTGTGACCAGGACATCTCATGAATTAGCTGAGCAGTGCAGTGCAATACACTGGATAGTGGTGGAGGTGCCCTGGGACAGCCAGGTTAAGGCATAAGCCCTAGGGTCAAGGCTCAGTTCCTAGAGTCATTTCCTAAAATCATAATTTCTACTTTCATTTTTTTTAAAAAAGGCTCTAGCCTTCATGATTGTGGAATAAAAGCTTGAAAATGTGACCAGTGTGTAACCGAGGTCACTGTGGTGCCTGCCTGAGTCAGAATACAGCCTGAAACAATAGCTCTGAGAGGTTAGAGCTGCCTCATGTATGTAAATGTGGAGTTAAACCCCAGATCACTGCTTAGGGGGCTCTTACTAACTCCATTCCAACAGAGGTCTTTGTTTGTGGCAAGAGAAGAACAATGGAGTGGGCCCAGCCCATGCACCCATTGTATTTGCTCCAGCTGTTGGGATAAATGTCACTTTTTAGTGGCTGTGAAATTGGTATAGCCAGTACTTATACCTTCTTCCCCATAGCTTGTAGAGCAGGGTCTTGTTGAGTGTGGGGTGAGGGCTTGGGCAGTGTATTTTCAGCTGGGATATGGTCTTTAGGGACCACTGCAAACTAGCACAAGTTAGAGCAGCCCCCAGGGTCTAACCTGCAAAGGTCTAGAGCAAAGAATCCAGAAGCGGTGATTCTTAACTTCTCCTTTGTCGTAGACTTTTTTGGGTGGCTGTATATGGAATAATCTGCTCCCCCATGGGCTGGGGCTCCCTCAGGGGGGCAGGCAGGCAGCAGTCAGAACTACTTCCTCTTCCCTTCCCTACAATACGTCAGCCAATCAGCAGGAGAGCTGGTGAACGGCTGCCATAGGTGAGAGCTAGCAACTGCTCAGAGAACTCCTGGCTCACATCAAAGCTGCTGCTGGGGCTGCATGGGGGGGGGGATCTATCTGAGGAGAGATGAAAATAAATGCTTTTAAAAAAAAAAACAGAGATGGGGGGTCAAAACACATTTTTTTTTCAAAGAAAAAAAAAAAAACTGTCTCCTTAAACTGTGGCTGTGTTAGAGCCTCAAGGGCCATAGGGTGGACACCCCTAATCTATCTGAGGGCCAGATTTTGTGTTTAGATGCATATTTTCATGTGTTCCATACCCACAATTGGGACCAGATTTTCAAAACTGCTCAGCACCCAGAAACCCCTATTGAGATAATTGAGGTCAAATTTTCTAAAAATCTCAGAACTCAAATAGCCACTTATTTTGATGCTTAAGTGGGAACTTTGGAAATCAAGCTGAAGGGTATCACCTGCCTTGCATTCATAAAAGATAAATAAAGAACATTTTGGTTCACTTGTTCTAGTGACACAACTGTTCTGTGGCCTCCTTACTGGTTGAGGTATGACCCATCAGGATCAATCCCCAGGTTTTAGATTAAATCAGAAGAAATGAATGGTACTGGAGAAGTGGTGGGGATTGTTACCTCTGCTGGGGAAAGTAGGTTAGTCCTTTGTGTGCTTACACACTGAGCCTAAGATCTTTGGCCTTAAAAGTATGCAAATACAGGTATTTATTTTTATGTAGAAGTTCTCCAATCTATCTTCACTTCTTCAGCAATATGCACTGACTTCAAGTCATTCTCATCTTCTTTTGTAATTAGAGAATGACTTTGGACAATGATTGTGCAAAGTTATTTCTGTATGGAGTAGTCAGGCCTTTTTGGTAGTGCCAGAGTTCTTCATTGAGGGAACATTTTCATAAGGATCTAAAGATTTAGGAGCACATTTCCCACTGACTTCAGAAAAATCGTAGACAGCTTTGAATATCTTTCTCTAAATGTCTGACAGGTCCTCTTTGTTAAGATCTGCGTGCAAAGAACAGGACACAAGAAGCCATTTGCAGTGCACAATAATTTTTTCACTCGTTCTACAAAACCCAGGAACAATGCTGCATATTCATGAGTGTCCTTTATTGGAACCTTACCTATTAACTAATACCAATTACCTGTTAACTAATACTAATACTTACATATATACTGACAGCTCTCTTTTCTTGAAGACTCCTGCAACACTCATCATCCCTCCTGTTCCCTCATTTCTCTGGGGAATGTATTATATTTGAAATTGAAAACCCATAAATGATTCCAGCTTTTCTTAAGCACAGCCCCAATTAGAAACCATGGTGAAGAAATCAGTGTGGTTATACATATTCATATCATATGTGAGGTTGCTCCTATCTCATGCACACATACAATTTGGTGTGTAGTCTTGTTACAGTGAGTGGTACTTTGGTAAGATGCTTCATTTCCCTCTAACTTCTGAAACTGACAATATTTTGAATTACAGAATCATCAGTGATTTTCTGTGAGCAAGTACCTGTAGTATTTTACTTGCTCATCTACTGTCTATCCCTTCTGTTAGAGATAAGAGTCAGTGAACCATCTCAGCCTATTCAGTTTCAGAGTACAGACTCTTTTGTTACTTAAAAACTTCCTCATGTAATTCATGAGATTTTAATCATCTTGTGGAATTTATGAAGTTTCCCTAAAATTGACAGATTTATGCATATTCATATTTATGCTTCTTCCCTAGATGGGCATTTGTTGTAAAAGACAGCAGAGATTTGTATGAGGGAAGGTTTCTTTTACAATAAAACAATTCATAACATTTGTTAGAGCATATTTCCAAGTATAGTATAAGTCCAGCTGGCACCGTTTACTAGTTGATTGCAAATCTTTGCCAACCTATACTTTAAATACTAAATGGGGTTCTGTGCTCACAGTCTTCCAATTGTGCTCTTCATATTTTCATATGCTATTTGTTTTTAATATTTTAGCCTGGCTGGCTTACACATTTATCATTGAATTATTTTCCATTTTGTTTTATCTCTAGTGCCTTAAAGAGTTTGGGCTAGTACTTGTCCCTAAATTATAAGAATTAATAGTCCAAAAAACTTCCCCTGCATCTGCACCTGGTTTAATCCTTCAAAGACATTTAGCTTCACTGACTGACCCTTTGAAAAACAGCCTGCAGAAACTGCAAGGACAATTCCCTCTCTCTCTTATTGGGCACATTTCCAAGGCTGCTGAAAAGCCAAAGCCAAATACATATTCTTCAGTGGGGTTACAGGGATTTACTGAGAGCAGACTTTTCCCCCTCTGGTGCATGTTCTATGCCCCCATTTCTGGTATTGTTTTACATGCAGAATTCTCATTGAAGTGAGGGCCAGCTTTTTACCCTATATGATAATATGCTTTCCATCTTAATAGAAATATAATGTGCCTATTACCAGGGCCCAGAAACATGCTATGTACATAAATAATATATAAGAATTTGATCCAGCAAGGTTCTGAACCCTCAATTCCCATTGACCAGGCCAATGGACATGAAATGTATGGGGTAACATGAGTTACTGAGAACAGAATTTGGCCCATTATATGTGTGAGGGGGCTGATTTGTGGTTCATTTGGAAATAAAATTTTGAATTTCATGACTTGTGTGTGGGTAAAAGTCCAACCAATCTGTTGCATTAATGAAGTGCTGTTTGGTGTTTTGTTTTTTTTAAATATGTATTAATATACAGTTGATATTTTCTTGTGTAGTGTATAGTGCAAATTGATGCTCCTGTAGTTCATAAATGTTAAGAATTAGATATGCAGCTATTTAATTAAATATATTATTTATACTTGATTTTTCGTGATGTGCTGTGTTAAAAAGGTAAAGAAAAACTATTATACGAGGTAGATGATAATTTACCTTGGGACATTTTTGCCAATTTAATTTAGCATTGCTTCTCTTTTATAGCTCCAGCCTGTTTGTCATAACTTTTTAACAAGTTGTCATGTGTTAAGTACTTATAGGCAACAGGAAAAAATATAATGGGTATGTCTGGAGAATTGGTACTATCAACTTGCTCAAATAGAGTCCTTTTCTGTAATTGGTACACCCTAGCTAAGGGTTTAACTTGACAACCCTAAACCCTTCCAATGCACAATAAAAAGTGAACAACTAAAATAAGTCCAAAGAATCTTTTCCCTCTCACAAGATACTCATAATAAATTTCTATAATATTTATTGTTTTATGTGTGCCACAAACTGCTGCAGCTCAAGTCTGCAGTGGTAGTCTTTACAATGGATCCACCTCTATTAATATCCACAAGAGGTTCCACTTCCTTGATAGAGCTCAGACTGACGTTCTTAGTCCCACATTTTCAGCTAAGGTAGTCACTTGAAGCAGTCTACTTCGCCTTCATTTTACTGCTCAGGTTTCAGCAGATTATGGTGCCATCATCTTCCTCCTGTCCTCCAGGGAGTTCTCAAAAAACAAAACAAAACAGGGAAGATGTCAGGAGACGTATTTAATTCCCCACCCCTTCCCCCAGCTACTACCAGAATAACAAATGGGAAGCCATCTTTACATACTACCAAAAAGGGCACATACATTTAAAAATGTATTCCAGTTCATCTTTAAAGCAGACTAATTAATTTTATGCCATTTATATAAATCAGTGGTAGAATATTACCTGGATTTCTCCATTATCTTTCAGTTAACTAATTTTAAAATAAAACTCTTTTTAAAAAGTCATACAAGAAATAGAGAAATATTACAGGCAGTGCTACAATTTTTGTTTGTTTGTTTTTTTCCCAGTGAAACCAAGACCACAGCTCTCTCATATGACTTGAGCTTTCAGGATCATACAAAAAGATTGCTTTCCTTTTTCTACATCCAATTCTTTGAATTAATCAGAAAATCAAGGCTTAAAAAAGTTTCTCAATAGCTTCATAGCACCTTGCTGGCTCACTAATTATTGGCTTTCAGACATCGTTTTAAACAACGTTCCCCTCTAACACTATGGCACAGCCGGATCTCCTCTCACAAGTCCTAATCCTTTATCTAGATCAAAAGCTACCCTGCTGACTCGTATATATAGATAGGGAGATATTCCTAATGAGAGGTTATTCCAAGCAACTGATATCATGTTTGATGTCTTCAAGAAACCTAGAAACTGCAAAGAAAAAAGAAACTTGTCTGTATATGATTATGACAAACACTGCCCTACAGATAAAAATCAGAAGCTCTCTGTAACGTTTCAAACACTCTAGAGTTTCTCCAGCTTATATAGTTCTAAGTGTTAATTTGCAGATGTAGGTTTTGGTGGAAAGATGTTTCCTTGGATCTGATTATCCTTTTATTCTCTCTCTCTTGTTATCCTCGTATATCTGATGTAGATTTATTAAATTAGCCCACATGTATAAAATTATACAAATATCAAAACTAAAAATACAATTACATCACTCCCTTGGAAAATGACCATGTGAACCTATGTTCTTTGTTATATCTTTCCTCACACACAAGGAATCCTCTTGCATGGAGACTGAGTGGTGGGTTAACCATGCCCACAAAGGCACAAGCAGGTTAAATTTTCAAAAATTTGGAATCCAAATGTGTCTTTAATAAGCAAGACATGAGAAGTCTTCCACTCTGATCCATGCTGATTAGGTCTCAACTTGTGTCCAGTTCTGGGTGCCACATTTCAGGAAAGATGTGGATAAATTGGAGAAAGTCCAGAGAAGAGCAACAAAAATGATTAAAGATCTAGAAAACATGACCTAAGAGGGAAGATTGAAAAAAATTAGGTTTGTTTAGTCTGTAGAAGAGAAGACTGAGAGGGGACAGGATAAAAGGTTGTTACAAGAAGGAGGGAGAAAATTTGTTCTTAACCTCGGAGAACAAGAAGCAATGGGCTTAAATTGTAGCAGGGCTGGTTTAGGTTGGACATTAGGAAAAATGTCCTAACTTTCAGGGTGGTTAAGCACTGGAATAAATTGCCTAGGGAGGTTGTGGATTCTCCATCACTGGAAATTTATAAGGTCATTTATAAGGTCATTTTCCAAGGGAGTGATGTAATTGTATTTTTAGTTTTGATATTTGTATAATTTCACTGGAATAAATTGCCTAGGGAGGTTGTGGATTCTCCATCACTGGAAATTTATAAGGTCATTTATAAGGTCATTTTCCAAGGGAGTGATGTAATTGTATTTTTAGTTTTGATATTTGTATAATTTTATACATGCAGGTTAGACAAACACCTGTCAGGGATGGTCTAGAAAATACTTAGTCCTGCCAGTCCTACAATTCTATGATTTCCCCTATGTTAGCTCTGGAATGTCACCACATATACAGCTGAGATACTTCTAAAGATAATTTTAAATCTATAAACCCTAAGAAACTGTAAATTCATACAAATTATGTACTTGGTTTGGAAAGATTCCAGACTAGAAGACTGCTATGAGAAGACATATTTGTGGTAAATTCAAATTATGTATTCTTCAGTGTCATAAAGAGAAGGAATCCTCTAGGCTGGTGACTTACTGATCAGGGTAAGTAGCAAGCAGTCCTGCCTTCAAGAAAAATGGTGCTAGGGGGAGAACAGACTGAAATGAGAGGATAGCTCAAGGAAGAAGACTATAAGTCCTGATGGATAAAGGCAGCATCTTGTGAAGATAACCTATTTATAGAGATTTCTAGATGGTCACTTTGCAGATCTCCTCAAAGATACTCTGTTTCTTTTTGCCCAAAATAAGGAGACAGATCTTGTTAAATATTGTCTGAGATTGGAAAAGTGACATTCTTCTTATAGATTTTTAAATGAGTAGATCTAATGCACCTGGAGATGGTTGTCTTATGCTATCGGATCTTTGTTCTTGCAAGTTAAGAGTTGAATATCCATTTCATATCTGCATCTGCCTTCTGAGGACTGTGTCATGTTCAGGAGGAATTTGATGACTCTGTAGACATCTAGACAGAAGCTTCTGAGCTCTTGAAAAACAGGTTTAGGCTAGTTTTGTCTTCACTGAAGTGATAAGGAGACTCTTGCTTCAAGCAGGAATTCTGGACTTATTCAAACACCTTTTTGTCTGGGAAAACCTGAAGAAAAATGAATTTCCTAGTGGGAAGAGAGCACTATTTCTGGGGGCTGAGACACTAAAGTTTGGAGTGTGAATTTGAGAGGTTTAGGATTTTCTGAACTATCTGAGACTTGAGTGAAAGCCTACATAGAACTAAGTGAGTAGCAGGAAAATGTTATTCATGAGTATTTTGGTGAATTAGAAACTGAATTTCTATTTACCCTGTTGGCATTAAATTTATGTTTTGCTTTCCACAAACATTAGTAGAAGCAAAAATATGTTAATGAAAAAGGAATTTTGAACCTGAATCTAACGTGTTTAATGGTGAAACAAAATTCCTGGAGAGAAGCATGGTATAGTAGCTATCTTAGAAGTCTGTTTGTAAAGGAGGAAGCAGAATAGGCAAAGAGAGGCAATGGAGGAGGAAAGATCAAAGGTGCAGAAAGGGGCAGTGAAAAATGAGGAAAGATAAGGGAAATGACACAATAAGTATGAGGATGAAGAGAGAGCAAAAGGAGAAACAATGCTAGGAGGACCTATTCTTCACTAATGTGAATCCATGTCACAGAGATTACAGCAGACAAGATCTATGTCTCTGTAACCACTGTGAGAAGTAGGTGAAGAAAGATAATGTGGCCATCTCAGCACTTTGTGGGCATCTTTGTAGACCCTGTGTAGAGATCCATCTCCAAATTCTAAGAGTATTCTTCTCACATTCATCAGCAGCTAAGTTGCCCACCCACTGGAAGGCAGTAGGCAGGGGCCCTAACACAGAATCCTGAGGGAACTGTGAATATGTTTGTAAAAATCAAAGTCTGGTTGCAGACTATTAATGAATAGGGGGGAAAAGGTGAAATTTATCAAGTAATTTGTTCACTGCAGAGAGTTCACCCAATTCTAGTCTAATTGAACCTCAGGTTCACCCAGCACTAGTCCATTATATGATGTTTGTTTTTACTGAGATGTGACTATCCTAATGACATTGATACACGAACTGATAGAGTAATAGATTTTTAATTGAACAGAAGAAAAATACTTGTGGTGTCAAGTTTTTAATAAATGTGCAGATTAAATGTTCCATGAAAGGTACCATATGTTTTTTAAAAATCTGTAAATTAGTTGCAAAGTCACAGTTAATTTAATTATATGGTCTCACTGTCTTGGGATAATAAAGCAGACTGAGAATTATAATAGAGCTAGTCTGAGGATGAAACCTTTAGTGTTGAGATACATTTTGAAAATGAAACAGTATGGCTAACTGCTTTTAAATTATTCTGCTTACATTCATAAGGATATTATTTTAAAGATAATGGCATATTTAGATTATAACATAACCAATTGGTGTTAGCAATTCATTGAGTTGTACTTCATTGTTTTGTTGTGTTTCTCAATTTAACATCTGTATACATGCATATTTTGCTGTCAAAGCCTCAAAAATACTGTTTGGAAAATTTAGGATGCAAGCACCAGTGGGAGACTTGTACCCCCTTAGAAACCAAAACAGCCTGAAAAAGAGATCACTGGATTGTTTTGCTTCAACAGGTAAGGCCTCCAGCAAGCACTTCACCCGAGAGCAGGCTGACTGCTAGTCCCAATTTACTCTGGTCTGTGGGGTACGTTCAGGGGCACAGCAGGAAAAGCAGCCTGCATTGGTTCAGGAGACACTGGAATTTCTGATGCTCCCTGTCAAAGTGTTCAGGCAATGGCATCTTGGGGGCTGGTTCCAGTGAGGCATGGTCCTCTCGGGCACATAGTGTCATCACTTCTCCCCATGAGCATGCGAGTTGCTTGTGTAAGGTCTGTGCTGAGGCTTCAACTGGGCTACTTGCTCATACAGGTTTCTTGCTTCCAGTGCACACTGCGTAGCATGGGTCCATAGTGTGAGGTTCTCTGCCTGCAACCAGGTGACTTAGTCCTGCAGGTCCAGGAACCTCAATGGGCTGCTGGTTAGAATGCCTTCCACCCTATCCATCATCTCTGAAGTGTTTGGATGGATTGGGTGGGGAGAGGGATGGGTGGTCTGAGAAAACTGTCATGACTGGGGCATGGGCAGTCACAATTAGTGGTCAGAGCACGAGTCAGGCAGAATTGGGTTCCAGACAGAATCTAAGTCAGACCAGAGGGCAAACCAAGAGTCAGGCATCAGGAGGCAGTTAGAGTCAGAAGCCACAGTCTGGCATCTCTCACACACAAGTTCTGAAACAAAGAATGTCAGGCAGTCCGTGTTGTCGCTCAGACTACTCCCCATCATGGCTTCCTGACAAATACTGGTGCCATCAAATCAGTGGGCTGTGAAGAGCTGCCACTCAGGTCCTGCTGAGCCCAGCCTCATAGGGTCCTCCTACAAGAACCTCCTGTGTGATGTGGAGGCATCAATAGTCAGATCGCCTGCCACAGGGTTCCAGGTTCTATTCCTGCAGGTTCTTACAACTATCTACTGGCAAGTCAAATAAAACTGTTTAGCTTCTCTTACAGAATTTATTTTTTCAATAAAAATTTCTTTTCATATCTCTGCTTTTCCAGACAGGAAGCCTGTCTTCTGTGAAAGCCTTGTGTTGTGTAGTGGCTGTAACAATATAAATAAATTAATAATCAGAAATGTTCTATGAACATTTTTCTTAAAAAATGTATTTAATAAAATCTGAGCTGACAAAATGTCAACTTAAACTCACTTACCTGCAAAAACTAAGACCCCCACTGCTCAACTTCTGTCTTATTAAAACCTGGGTAAATAGATAGTCTTGAAATATAAAATTATGATCAGAATCTTTAATAGTCATCTGATTTATTATAGTAAGGTAAAATGATAGAAAAAGGCTAGAAGTTATGTTCAGCAGCAGCACTTACTTAATAGAAAATGTGCCAACTTTGAAGAAAGGAAGTGTTCAGCATACAGAGGAAAGGGCTATAGATATCCTGGATCATTAAACAAATCTATAGAGACAAATTTAAAATATATGTTCTCTCTTATCACCTCATTTATTCAGGTACAATGGTGTCTCCATAGTCCCAAGATATTGTATCTTTTATTTAATAAATGACAATTTCCTCCCCCGCCAAAATAACCATGTCATAAGTACTTTCTTTTATTCATAATCATATATGCTAGATTTATATAATTGTTTTCATTGTTTTAAATTATTTTTAAATATTTTCTGTATCTTCTGATAATGCATACTGTTAAACTAACTATACAACAGACTTTCCTGTAGACTATGGAAATTTCCACACATACACAATATGCTGAATTCTTGCTGATCTAAATAACCCTATTACTGGGAGGCAAAAAAACCAAACCAAACCAAACCAAACCACTGCAGCTAAGGGGATTGGAATTTTTCTTTATGGAAAATGGCTTGCTTTATAGTCTTAATATCCTGCTTTCCAAATGCATCTTTAGAAAGCTCAATGGGCTACACGCAGATTGACTAGTAGTTGAAAAGAACTTTTGTACTAATACTTCTGCACCCTATGATGAAGATTGTTCCCACTGACTGGTGACTTGCATTTCAGCTAATTGAAACAATATTTGCTGAGAAATATATATATTTTTTAAGATGTCATTTAAGACCAACTTTTTCACAACTTCTTTGGTGTCTAACTGGCCTGATAAGAGGCTAAGTGGAAGAGGACTATGAAGCATAGTATTTTTAAAAGGATTTCTTAGGTGTTAACAAGTCTACTCTGTGCTCTGGGATTGTCGTGCCTAATTTCTGGGTGTTGCAGGAAGTGACAAAAGACTAAGGCCCAAGTAGGTGGGGGTGAGGATGCTTGTGATGTCATAGCTATGGTGAGAGGAAGGTATGTCAGATTATGCTCTGGTAACAGGAACAAGTTTCCCATAGGTGCCAGGGCAGTGCTGGAAAGATTCCCCAGGTAATGCAGAAAAAGATGCTGAAGAAACACCAGAAACCTGAGTGTGATCCAAATGTGAGCTTTATCAACAAGTGATTTAGGGTGCAGAAAAGAAAGGAAAGGGAAAAGGCAAGAATACAGAGGGGAGTATTAATATGCTTGCTTCTTTTTGGTGGATGTCAGACGGTATGTTTACACTGCAATTAAAAACTCACGTCCGGCCCTTGCCAGCTAACTCAGAGTTTGGGCTAAGGGTCTTTTGTATTGCAGTGTAGATGTTTGGACTTGGGCTGGAGCCCGGGCTTTAGGACCCTATGAGATGGAACAGTCCCAGAGCCCTTTCTGCAAGCTGAGCCCCGAAGTCTAGGTTGCAGTTAAACAGCCCCTTCGCCCAAGCCCTGTGAGCCCGATTCAGCTGGCACGGGCCAGCCACAGATGTCTAATTGCAGTGTAGACATCCTGAGACAGACTGAGGCTGTTCTTTCATCAGTTGAGTGCTGACATGTAGTTACACCACCTGGAGGCATGGCCTTAGCTTGTGCCACATATGGTGATGGTGGGAAGGTGGAGGCATAATAGGAGAGTGGGGAAATCCTTTCAGCATGATAGAACTGTGAGAAAGGAAACAAAGTACTGTCAACAATAAAAAATGGCACACTGCCTTTCAACAGTCAAAATCTCTGCTGTCTCCATTCTGGGTGGACTGTTGCCTTGCTTGTGGAGATAGTGGGGGACTAAGGGTGAGTGAACCTTCTTTAAGGTTGGGGGAGTTGGTCAGTCTTTGGTGGGCTTTAGTATTTGGCAGGGGGATCAGGCATACTTGTGGGAAATTCCAGTTAAATTATTTATGCAGTAAAAGCACTCATACCTTGTACTAAAGAAGCATTTACTTATCACGTATCTACTGCCTGAATGCTCATTAGTAACCTGTCAAGACTCACTCTGCCGAATACTGTCTCTGGTACCAGAGTCTTAACAATTGTGCTGTTTGTCTGAGTCAGCTCTGGCCACTTCCTGTTCTGGCCACTGCTACCCAATCCATCGTTAGGCAGTCAGATGCCTCCACCTTCCCCACTCACCTCCAGTTCTTCTCTGTGTGTGCCAGCTCAATCCCATTGCCTCTCACAGCATTAAAAATCTGGAGTTTCCACCCATAATTAGTCTTTCACCAGTCAGATCCTGCCTGACTTACTGATGTAAGTAGTCCCACTGAAGTCATTGCATGTAAAGTCTTCTTGATGGCCTATTTGAAATATATTGGTTGTCTCAGTAATAGTTCCTTCCAATCTAAGAATATAATTCTGGTTTTTGTTATAGTTTTTTGGCTTCAGTGGGGCTACTTGCATAAAGCAGGATTTGGTTGTATAGTTGGGTAGGGTAACCTGACTACAGTGTTAAGATGTATAAAGGGAAAGCCTGATGTCTTTCAGACGGTGCAGGACACATTACAGATACTTACAGTTTTACATTTATCTTAGTTAAGAAACAAGAAGGAATAACCAAAAAGTAATTTTTTCCATGCCCTTCTTTTTTTTTAAAGATAATACCTCTTCAATCCTACACAGCCCATATTTAGTCTGTTTGGTGTTCTATTACAAATCCAGCTACTCCTGACTATATATTGTATCTTCTAAACCCACTTTACACAGCTCAAGAAGTACAAAATAGACCTGACATGGCTATCAGAAATTTTCCTGTGAAGTTGAATTTTCCATTGGTGGAAAGATGGGGGAAGTGGTGGAAGGGTTCCTGTATTAATTGCCACCCTAGTTTGCACAAGGCAGCAAAGGAAAAGTGTCAGGGTCAGGCTGGGGGCAGGGCAAGGTGTTGTAAAGGAGAGCTCCCACTCCTTCCCTGGTGTTAGATCATGCAGGTATTATAATTTACAACTGCTGTGCAGCATTCCTATCTCAGTTTAGACCCAGGCCATGCAGGTTCAAGGAATGTCAACCAGTGCCAGGCAGCTCCTCTCATTGGTTTGTCCACACAGAGCTCAGGCAGGTGGAGAACTCAGCACTATGTATTCATTGTGTAATGTCTATCTAGAAACTGCATCTTAAAATGCTTTACAGAGTTAAAGATAATAGCAGGTATTAAGGAGCACAAAGAAGGGAGCAAAAAGATAATGGATTACTGAGTAACTGTTCTTTCAGTTCAGTGGCAATAGCAGCATATGATACAAAGTGTAAACAGAAGAAAATATATAACAATGCAACACAAAGTCCACCTGATTAGCTGGATGCAAGGTATGAAAACAAGACTTTTTGGATTGAAGAGTAGGAACTTGTATCTGCAATTAACTCCCCCTCCCCCATCCCCACCGGAACACTAGTATCTCATCAGATTACTGAAAGTGGAAAGGAAATGTTCTATCCAATGCTCAGAGGGAGCATCAAAGTTTACGCTACTTGTAGAAGTAGGAAAAAAAATTAGAGATAGGTCACAGCTGTGTGAAATGCATGTAAGAAGAGATGTTTTCCCATCTCCAAGAAAAAATGTGGCTGGTCTGAGCTGCAGATTCCCTGTTTTCATTGCATCAGGTATTTTGCCATGCTAAAAATGTTCTGTATGAAGGGTATTTTTCAGAGCAGTATGTCTTTCACTGGCCTTAATATGCAATATATTTTAATAGTTATCTCAGCATACTATTAACCTGTCATATGAATGCCTTGGAATTTCCTCAGTAACTAAAGGATTAAAATACAACCTTAAAAAAGTCCCTGGTGCAGCTCTGCTAAAGTATTTGATAACTAAAGCCTCTGGAAGATGCTATTAACTTCATATGGGATCTCAAACTGTTGGGTAAGAATAAGTACTCACACAAGTACTCAACATACCAACATTAGCTGCATTCCACATCACTACTCTAATTGATTTCAGTAAGAACACTTGTGTAAATAACATTGCACATGTGTGGAAATGGTTGAAGGATTAGACCCTAATCTATTAATTTAGGGAGTGCCACATTATCAGTCACAGAACTCTGGAACTGCTAACTTAACTCATTCCTGAAGCATTTCCCATAGTCTGACTTGATTCTACCTTGCAAAACTCCATACATGCATAGTAAATAAATTTTGGAGGAGAAACAAGCAAGTAAAATATTGCTTTCATTAAAATATTGTAAATTCGGGTTAGTAGAATTTGTGCCTCCATCAGTAAATTTTCATAACAATTTTGCAAGCATAACTCAAATGCAAAATGTATTCATAGTCAAGGAAATCCTGCTAAAAAGGGTCGAGAAGGTGCACGGGGCGAAAGGGGAAGTGGCCCAGGGAAGATAGGTGGATGAGAGGGGAGAGAAGGGGGGGCAGAGAGAGGCTGCCACTAGAGGGTCCCTGGGTTGGGACCCAGAGTAGTGCCCCCCCGACCCCTTGCACTGCACCGGGCCACAGAGGAGTGTGGCCGAACAGACTGCAACTTGCCCCTGAGGTGAGGGGCTAGGTTGTGGTTGGCCACGAGGCGGATGCAAGCTGAAGGACTGACGTTAACTCTCCCCCCTCCCGGAAAGGGGGGAGAATGGAGTAGTGGGCACTGCTGGAGGGCAGTGTCCTGAAGTGGATGCCGCCGAGCAGGGAACAACGCAAGTCCCAAACCAGCAGAGCAGACAATGGGCGAGACACCGCGTGCAGAGGGCACTCCGCAGCTGACAAGAGCTAATTCCCAGATCAACTAGCAGGAGGCGCCAGCGGTGGTGAGTCCTGACCCCATTACAGGCCATATTCTGTTACTCTATACTTGACTTCAAAACACCATTGCCTTCCTTAGATTGCATGTTTTATGTATAAACAGTATTAAAAAACTAACAAGACCCTGTGCAAGCCTGTATTAAAAATACCTAGAATTTCTGTGATGTAAACTGTAGTTTTTAGGCTTATTGACTAGAATATGTTCTTAGCGTAGTGAAATGCAGGCAGCCAGGCCACTTTGGAATTAAAGAGAGAAAGAAAGAATGGATACAAATAGAATGTACAGCAAAGTAAAGATGACTCCTCTGCAATTCTGAAGCCAGTGTCCAAGGAATGATGGAAAAACTTTTTGCTCTACAAGTGAGGATATTTGTATGTGTGTGTTTTTGCCCTTCATTTCCTATGAAGAGGGCTAGAGTTTGTTTGAAAACCATGACAGGAAAACAGAAGTGTGCCTTGGCAGATCTCTTTGTAAAACAAGAGGTAAAGGCAAGGTTAAGAAGCCTGAGGCAAAGTAAAGAAAAAGAGGATAGTTTCTTGCACATACGGCTGTCAATGAAATAATGAAATAAACAGGAGTTGTCTACAGTATTCATGGCAAGTATAAGTGACACTCTTATGAAATGGTAGCAATGAAAAAATACAAAATTATAGGGGTGGAACAAGACAATGACCTTTTTTTTAAATATCTAAATTCTTAAATAAATTCAATGCTAGTAAAAGATGCTGAATTAATAGCCCTAGAGATTGAAGTGTTTTGTTTTATTTACATAACCAGAACAGCACTGGTAAAATGTGATTGTTAGAGATGGTAAAAAAATTTCTATTGAACAATTTCATTGAAATCAAAACAATTCACAGGGAAATCTCATTTTGTTTCAATACCGTCAAAATGTTTTGTTTTGGCTTTATCATTTTCAATTGTATATTGAAATATTACTTTAATGCTGTATTATTTTATATGTATTTAATATTATATATAATATATTAATATAATATTGAAACCAAATGTTTACCTTATCAAAACATTTCATTTTCACATTATAAAAACAAAACTGTTTGATATTATCAAAATGAAATCTTTCGATGGTTCTGAATTGATATTTTTATGAATTTTTGTTCCATGGGAAATTTTTAAATTTCAGCTCTTTGTTCCAATTTGGAACAATTTTTTTTCATAATTTTGGAAGTTTTGAAAAGCTCAAGTGATTATGATTATGATAAATTATGCCTCCAAAGTGTTGGCACCCCTTCTACCCAGCATTGTGTCATCTGCAAACTGGATCAGTATGCTCTGTATGCCTACATCCAGGTCATTAATAAAGATGTTAAACAACACCGGACCCAGAACAGATCCCTGTGGAACCCCACTTGAGACCTCCTTCCAATCTGGCATTCCATTAATAGTTACTCTTTATTTGCAATTGTTTAACCAATTATGTATCCACTTAATGGTAGTTCTGTCAATTCTGCATTTCTCCAGGTTACTTATCAGAATGTCATGTGGGACTGTGTCAAAACCCCTTCTGAAGTCCAGGTAAATTATATCCACTGCATTCCCCTTATGCACCAAACCAGTTGTCTGTCAGAGAAGGAAATCAAGCTGGTTTGGCATGATTTGTTCTTGGTAAATCCATGCTGTCTGCTAGTGATTACCCCTTCATCCTCCAGGTATTCTCAGACTGAATGTTTGATACCTGGGAAGTTACTAGAGCAATGTATAAAAGTCAGGCTGACTGGTTTATAGTTTCACAGCTCCTCCTTTCCCCCCTTTTGAAAGATGGGCACTATGTTAGCCCTTCTCCAGGACTTCATCTGTCATCCACGAGTTTGTAAATATTATTGCCAGTGGCTCTGAGATTTCTTCAGCTAATTCCTTCAGTACCCTCAGGTGAACAGCTTTTGGCCCCACTGATTTGAATTCATTCAAATTGGTCAGAAGATCTCTGACATGTTTTTTACTTATCCTGATCTGCATTCCTTCCCATTTATTGTCTATGGTAACTTCGCTGGTCATCCGGTCACAAGTTACTTTTTTTGTGACAAAAATCAGGCCTAGATCCCTGCAATCAGACTCGCATGGACAGACCCTTGTATCCACATAATGACACATTGATTTCATTGAGACTTATTGACTTCAGTGGGGCCAGGATTTCACCCTGTTAATTTTTCTGTATAACTTATCTTGATTTCCCAGCATGACAATCACAGCAATTTCTCTATGATTTCACTGTATATGGGCTCAATTCTGCTATTGCCAAAGGAAGCAGAATTGGGCCCTTGATATTTTCATATATCTTACTTTTTCCAGTACCATGCAGAATAAAGAGTTTTAACTTCCCCAAGATATGTAAATGTAAGTTTCTCATCAGAGTTATTATGCATGTCTCGCTTCCCATATTCTCACATCATCCAGAGGTAATTGATTTTTTTCAGTACTTATTCAAGCTTTAACTAAACAGTATCATATTAATTAGAAAAGCTCAAATGTCTGTTGAAATTATGCAAAGCTTTAAGTTGAGTTTGGGACCCCTAAGTAAAAAATACTTGAGATGCAAGGGGATCATAAGAAAATGTATAGTTTGCTTTGACATATATAGTTAGAAAGTGTTAACAACTATGGAAATTCAGTACTGCATTAGTTTGCAATATTGCAACGAGTTTCATGTGTGCTAACCCTGATACCTGGGCAAAGCTCATTGAAAGATCAAGGTCTTAAACTTCCTCCATTTCCATTTAGTACAATATGGATTTTGTAGGGTAAAAAGCTAGTGCAAAAATTAGCAAATAGAGTCCATTCTGAGAGATGTAAACATCAGCAAAATGTAATTGGTAGTTTACTGTAAATCTGAGCAGTATTCTATTTATCCATGATATTTTATCCATTTTTTTTCTAAAAATGGACTGTATTATCAAGAAGAAATGAGTAACAAACACATTTTACAAGCCATGTGTCTTGGATACCTAAAATATTATTACTGTTATTTAGTTATTGGTATCATGGTAGCGCTATAAATATGCTGGGAATTTTCTACTCAGGAAGAGACACATTTCATGTCCCTTCTCCAGCACTTATTTTTTCCTCAATCCAACGTTCACACTATAATGACCTCAACGCACATTAAACAGAGGGGGCCATTGTCTGGCTTGTAGGAAAATGTGTGTGGCCCATTTAAGGGCTAGAGAGCCAGAGTGACTTGCTGTGGCAGCTTCAGACCAGGTCAGAGTGGGGATGCTGACTTGTTTCAACCTCCCCCTACCAGGTGGCCAGAAGAGCTGGGGCACTATTTAGGTCCATGCTGGTGCAAAAAAGACCTTTTTACCTGTACCAGGCAGAGCAACACCCACTCTCCTATGCGTGGGAGTACTTAAATACCAGGTTTGTCATGATCGGGCATTACACTAATTGCTCTTTTTTGGGGATGACCACCAGATTGACCAAGGTGAGGTGGGGTGGTTTTTTTGTTTTGGTTTGTTTTTTTTGCCTTCCCCCTGGTGGATTGGGGCTTAGTTGAGGCAAACATGAAATGAGGGTTAGGCTATGATGTTGCAGGTCATTATGTAAGCATGGATAGGGGTGGATGTCCAGTGCAGGGACTCCATAGAGAAGGGATACAGCGATCAGATAAAATGGATTGGGAAAAGATTTAAAGAAGGTATTCTTTGAAGGAGCAGAAACAGGGCAGGGTTCATGGGTCCTATGACTGGTGCAGCAGGGAGCCAACACCCCTTCCCTATGGCCCCTGCCCCCAACTCTTGAGAAGGATGGCAGGGTCACAGCAGCAGGTTGATTGGGGACCAGGATGGATAAAGGGGGAAGGCTGATATGTAAATGATTATGACATGATCTGCACTATTCACTTCTGTCTGCTGGGTAGTCCCAGATATTTAGGAATAAAGTTGCAGCCTAATTAAATGATATCCAGTGTCTCCTCTCTTTCTGCCACAGTGGGACAATTGGGGGCAGGAATTGAGGGCATTTGAGGCCACAGTGACTGATCAAAAGACACCCTCAATAAAGTTACACACAAGAAACTGTTACAAGACTGAGTGAGGTGGAGTCTTGTGGAATAAATGGTATGTGATCATTTATTTAAAGACTGTATGATTCATATGGACAAGAGGACCAAATTAAGATTGCTTAGGCATTCATTCTCACATTTATTAACTTGAGAGTCCTTGACATTGCAACCTTAATGACCTTTTAAAGTAGTGTGTGCGTGAGGGTATGTGTAATTTCATAGGTTTTTAAAAAAGAAAACTGAAAAAAACAGATTTTATCATGTGGAATCATACTGATAGCGACATAAACCAACAGCAGGGTTAGAACATTTTACATTTATAGAACAGACTTATACCACTTGAGCTAACAGAGTAACTGATGGCAGTAGTAGGTTGTCATCCTCAGTGCAGACTAGAATTAAAGGGGTGGGTGATCATGAAATACCCACTTAGCCAGGGGGCGTTGTAAATATTTTCTGAGAGCAGAGGAATGGTGAGACTTAGTAATTTTGGTTTCCATTTAAAGTTTTGAAGTAGAGTGTGCTTTGTGGTCAGAGCCCCTTCTGCCTGCTTCCTCCAAGCCCGACACCTTCTGCCTCTGTCTCATTCAGCCTGTCATGCCCCAGTCCTAGCTCTTTTCCACCACCTCCCCCCACAACTCCATGGGGGCGGCGTTAAACGTATTCAACCGTTAAACACTTTTACCACCCATCCACACTTTAAGGCATATATATATAACCATTTTAAACTTGTTTTCTCACTCTTATCAACTGGTTTCTTTAAGAGGTAGCATTATTAGCATTAACATATCGGATTATGGTTAGGCAGCGTGTGCCTCGATGTTTATTATCACAGTGCACCGGAGCTATCCTGCACCACGCTCTGACACAGCAGCAGCTCTGAGATAGATGGCCAGGTAGACAGAGGTTTGAATATTGAGACTTTTGCCTTTTTTGTTTGCCCGAATGAGCCGATGGGGCGTGTCCATGCACGCAGAAAAAGTTAAAATAAAAAAAAGTAAAAAAAGAAATAAAGCATGGATGGATGCGGAATGCTGTGAGGGCAGGCAAATCTGTTCTATCAGCATGTGCGCTCAAAATTCAAAAAAAAAAAAAAAAAAAAAAATTCCAAAAAAACATAGCAAGCCAGGCTCAGCGCAGCGCGCCAGCGCGTGACAAGCGTAACGAGAATCAAAATGGACGAAATGGAGGATGGAGGACCCAAGATCTCAAGAGGACAGCTCCAGTCCTCAGAGTATTTGCATTCTTGGCTTTGCCCAAATGGTCAAGCTCAAACACAGTGGTCGGTAAGTGGTGTCTTTCATGTGGGTAACACACCCCACCCCCCCACCCCCCACCCCAACCCAAAAACAAAACTCTCAACAACAACCTCCTACTCTAAACAATCACTGCATCTCTCCTTGATGCTGCCTGCAGCGCAGCACTGCACCCAACTTCTTCGCTTCGCCATGGCCCATGCTGATGGTTGGTGGCTGGTGCAATAAGACATCATCAGCCATCAGCCTATCAGCAGTGCAAAAGGCAAGCAAAAAGACCCATGACCACCATCTCACAGGGTCGATCAAGGGTGCCTGGTCCTAGTTTTTCTTGGTAATGGTGCAGTATGGCTGGGTAGTCACATCCATCATTCATCATCATAGGGAGGCAGCCCAGCCCCCCACCCCCCCAAAAATGTGTAAAGAAAAAGAAAAGAACTAAGTAGCAGAGGAGAGCTCCTCTCTACCCCTCTCACTCCCACTCCTACTCCCTTACTGTCTCTCTACATCTGGAGGCTGCCTTCCTCTTCCTTCTCACTCAACAATCACATTGTCTTATTCCTGCATTCTTCATCACACATTTATTACTTCATCACACAAGTGGGGGACAATGCAGGGCTGAGGAGGGAACGGGGGAGGAAGAAGGTGGGGTTGCAGCAGGACCACCCCATACAAGAATAGAAAAAGAATACACAGCTCTGATTCTGCAGACACTCTCACAGAGTCTCTCTGGTTCTCTCTTTCTCAGGTTCTCTTGCCCACACTCTACAGGCAGGGGGGCAGGACTAGGACTCTGCCATATTCTAGGGGACTCCCTTATTCTGACTTAGGACTCAGGATATTCTATATTCTATTTTTGATTTTGAAAAGGAGTCATTCCCAAGGATTGACTCAGGAATTTTTTTTCTTTTTTTAAGCTCTGGGCAAGAGCAGCTATGGGCACTACAACAGCAACACAAAACAACAAAAGCAAAAGGAGCCCCAATCAAATTATTTTACCAATTTATGTGCATATGGATGATATGCATATGGCTGATCCATCCCTGCTATCAAATGCAAAGCAAAAGCATGCTGCTGCTGCTGTGCTGCCTCGCGCTGTGTCCGGCATCATCCAGTCACACAGTGACACAACAGGCAGGCTACACAGGGCTATGCCATGCTATGGCATCTGCCAGCAGAAAAAAAAAAAAAAAAAAAAAATGTGCTGGTCTGCCGTTGCTTTCTTTCCCAGCGGTGACTGTGACTTTACCCAGACCCAGAACCACAATAAATTTCTCAACAACTTTCATTCAAAGGGGGGGGGAGGGAGAGGGGGAGGGGGGCGGGGAACTGGATGATAGCGAGTAGCTACACCACATGCAATCTGTCTCATCTCGCTAGCAGCCTCGGACCGGACGCACCACACCAATTTGTTGTTGTGTGTGTGTGCGCACACTCGATTTTATAAAATCTGTTTTACAAAACCGGTTTATGCAAATTCGGAATAGTCCCGTAGTGTAGACGTACCCCATGTCTCAGTCTGATTCCTCTCCACCAGCTCTGTGTTCCAGCCCCATTTGCTCACTTAGTCTGTCACAGTTTTCCCACCCAAGGCTCCTCTTTTGAGTCCCAGCTTTATTCCATCCTGGTTCCTCATCCCAGTCTTCCTTCCTGGGATCCTCAGTCCGGTCTTTCTCCTAGGATCCTTGTCCCAGTCTCCATAACCAACTAGTCCCAGTTTGTCCCTTGATTCCTCCTCTGATCTCACACTTCCTCATCACACTGGCTCGCAGTCCCCATTTCCCTCCCCCCACTCCGAGCTCTGGGTCTCCTTGTCCCATCGGTCTCAATTTTCATCCACCACTTTGACTCCTCATCCAATATCATTCTTCTCCCATCTCTGGCTCCCAATCCCCCTGCTCCTAGTCCTTGTATCACCCTCCAGGCTCCTTGTTCTAATATACTCCTCCTACCCCCACCCCCAAGTCTGTCTCTTTTCCCCTCTGCAGTCAAGTTAGGCTGTTTCCTTCTCTATGATGCCTGGATGCCAGCAAGAGCAAAGGAGAATCTGTCATGTGCCACAGTTTTGGTGTTTTGTGCCACAACTGCCCACAGCAGCTAGGAGCAGCAATTGCAGAAAAAGTTCTGCTCAGTCCCTACATACCTGGGCTAGAGCAAGCACAGTATAAACAGACTCTTGAGAGAATTTATCTGCCAAACTCTAACAAATATTTACTGCTCCAAATCATAGAGGCTCTAGAGTGTCTATAACAATAGTTATAAGGATTTATTTAACATGGGGAAAACAACATATTTTCCCCTAATCTTCTCCAAAACAGCTGAACTGTTTTTACTGAAACTTAAACAAATAAAAAAAAAACTTTACTGCACATGCTAGGTATAAACAGATGTTGCACATTGGTATTATTTCCACTATTCTAACCCTATCCTTCCAAAACACTGTAAGGGAACGCTCAGTCTGTATTCATATTTCACTTCTTTTTTTATCATATTTGCTACAATCCAGTTATGCGGTAAAATATTGTTTTGAGAAGTAGCCTTTAAAACTCCACTCTTATAGAGCAACTGGTATAGAACATATTGCTCATTCCATTAATAATTCTATTCTGTAGACTGACACAAGAATATCCAAAATGTATCCCTTTTTTCAGTCTGACAATAGTGTGTAAAGTAGCAGCACCAGATCTGAGAGCATTAGAATGACAGCATCTGCAGTGTTAGTTGACTGAGGCAGCTTTCCTGTGCATTTCCAATTAATCCCAGCAGGTTGTCTCTTTCTGTCAAGATGCCATAAAAACTGCACAATAAGTGTTGTGGTATTGACTTTTCTACAGCTTGAAAATAAATTCCTTGTCTATATTTCAAATACAACTATATTGACTCCCTTATATATTTTGAATATTCTGGAGGGTACAAGCACCATCTAGCCAATGCTCTTTTCCAGCTGAAGTTTACATGGCTTACCCTGAAAATCAAAGAGAAAACACACACATACATTAGCAAAATAGTGAGAGTAGAGTCCTTTGAATCCATGTGGACTAAATAATTAATCTATAAATAGGAAAAAAAGTCACTATAATGTTTTTTATGTTTGACATATCTGTTACATGACGTATCTATATGCCTGTTTTGTATGATACTTTTCATACAAGTGTATCTACTGGAACATACTATGCTAAGGGACAGACATTTCCAATGTAATGCCAAATTATATTACAATGAATACATGAAAATACAAGTTTCTATTACCTCAGCTGGAGGTAGCACATGCACACATGCATGCGCAAACACTACCCCTTGGAATTCCTGTAAATCATTAATTATTTAACAGTATTGGATTTTTTCAGACACAAGGATTCATTAATCAAACCTCCCCCCCCACAAAAAAAAATCAAAGCATATATGCATCAGTGGATGGATAGTTTATTATAATAAATTGTATTTCATACAGAGTGATACTATTATCATTTCGAATTGCAAATGAATAGCAGCACATCTTTTGGATTTGTTAATGCATGCTAGATCAGAGCCAAATAGCCACTAGCTACACACAGTATGACACTTCTGAATTCTCTTGTTTTCTACTAGGGTGATATTTACAGAAGCAGAAATGGTTAAACCACTAAGCATTTTTTCTAATGACTTCATGAGCTGTATTTTAAAACCTAGTGGCATGAATATTGGTTTTAGAAATTAAAATTTTTAAAAGTATATTATTTTTACAAAAATATATTATTTATTGATTTTACTTTTTTATATTCTGGTAAAAATTGTATTGAGCTTCCCATTCTTTCATATTCAATCCAATCTGTTTACCAGGGATTACAGATTTAGAAATATAAACTTTCACAATAAATTAATGTTTGTGTAACATTCTTATTGATTTATGTAGCTAAAATATATTAATTTGTATTTAATATGTCAATGTCTGGCCAGAGGAAGAAAAATATCCTTCTGGATGAAAATGTTGATTGTTTTAATTGCATTTTAAACACAACCCAAACATCTCTTCTATTCACTCATTATATTTACTAGTTAAAGATTTCCACAAAATAACTAAGAATAAATTACTGGATATAAATTTGCAAAAAATTGTGTGGATTCTTGTTTTGCAGTACCAGTCCATGTAGGTGATTAGATTTTAAAATTGAAAACAAAATATTTCTTTTACTTGGTAAACTCCAAGCTCTGATAGTGTGGTAAAATAGATATTCTCACTGGTAACAGCAGGAAGTAGGCTTTGATGTGTTCTTTGGCAGTTCTGTACCTTTCTGTGAATGCTGACAGAATTGAAAACTAAATACAGAAGTTAGCCATCAAATGTATTTCACTACAATGCTATTTTGATGATTGTGGTACAAAAATTTTATAAATGAACTGACTATGCCAAAGTAGTAGACTTTATATTGATAGTGGGGTTATAGAAAAGATAGTTCTTTCACAAAAATCTACATTATATTATCTGAAAATAAATATTGCAGCAAACATTTCTCAAAGTTTTTACCCAAATTGGAATAAAAAGTTGGAATTCTGCAATGGTCCCCTACATGCTGTAATAGTACACTGAGAAGAACAGAAATTGCACTTTACATAATAGTCCAATGAGATCCGTGTCTTTTTGTCTTAGGAAATCTACTGCTTACTGTATGTTTAAGTGAGAACAGGAAGATGCTAATATAAGCTTCTCTAATCACTAAATTAGTCATTTTATTTAAATGTAGTGTTTCAAAATGGTAGAGGTCTCTGCTTTTGATGCTCATGGCTGAGGAGAGCTCACATTGTAGTGTCATGTATTTTTGTACTAATAATCCTGGGTTCTGCCCTCACTGATGACCTATTGGGGCTAGGGGTTATTACAAAATGGTGGGCCATACTTGGCTTTGAAATACTGTGGATCTCAGACATTGCAGACAAGCTTCCCTGAAGAGGAGAAATGTATAATGCATTGGCTAAATTTGCTGGGTTACTTGTCTTATAGCTGGTGCAGAGGGATGATATGAACAAGGTAACAGAATTCTTCCTTTGGCTCAAATGCAGAAGTCTGTGCATTTTGGTTCCAAAATGATGATTCCAGTCATGATCCATTGTAGTGGGTAATTACAGGGTAAAATGTTTATTCTGAAGATAAATGTGGGATGCAATGATAACAGAAAGAGAGTACCAGATGCTGCTACCATTTATACCTCTTTTACTTTACTGAGAATTCAGCCACTATTGACTGAACGTGTTGATAAAATGAATATTTCTATAGAAAAAAAGTGATGGGTAGTTTTTGGTTCAGATCAGTAGCGACAAGTCTGGAATCTTATCCAACTGTGAAAAACCTCTTGAGTCCACAAATCTGAGCTGGTATTAAAGTTTTACATCTAGACATATTAATGAAGCACCACTGATTGAATTAATGTTTGTATTATAAATAGTTAGCCCTTGTTCTGAAATTTCTAGTACCTAATACTTTTCACTATTAATTTGTTATTATACTTCATCATCAGCAATCTGTCTAGGTGTCTTTTACTGTGTACATGTCATGTAGTGTCTTTCATGAACTCTTTCTGTTTGGAATACAAATTACTACAAGTTGCTATACATGTGTATTTAGGGTTGTAGAAAAATATATTATATATCATCATAATGTGTTATTTGAGAAACAGTAATGATCATAAAGCTAGACTATTTTCAATGCCTGTGCATAAAGAAGAGTTAAAGTTGCATGTATACTTTCTGACTTTTAAATGCTTAAGGTGAAATTCCTGCCCCATTGAAGTCAATGGCTAAACTCCCATTGATTCCAATGAAGCCAGGATTTTTATACCTAAATTCATGTATTTGGCATTACATTAACATTAATTTGCATATGTATCATGACATTTAAAATACAAGAAAAGTAGAGAAGAAAACCTTTTATGTAACTATAGTATTTTTTATTTTATTTATATATAGGGATACATAAAATATACGCACTTCTTTTCTAATTTTCTTCAGTTTTAAATATCATAGAATTAACCTCACGAGGTCATCTAGTCCAACCCACTGCTCAAAACAGGACCAATCCCCAACTAAATCATCCCAGCCAGGGCTTCATCAAGCCTGACCTTAAAAACCGCTAAGGAAGGAGATTCCACCACCTCCCTAGGTAACTCATTCCAGTGCTTCACCACCCTCCTAGTGAAAACGTTTTTCCTAATATCCAACCTAAACTTCCCCCACTGCAACTTGAGACCATTACTCCTTGTTCTATCATCTGGTACCACTGAGAACAGTCTAGATCCATCCTCTTTGGAACCCCCTTTCAGGTAGTTGAAAGCGGCTATCAAATCCCCCCTCATTCTTCTCATCTGCAGACTAAATAATCCCAGTTCCCTCAGCCTCTTCTCATAAATCATGTGCTCCAGCCCCCTAATCATTTTTGTTGCCCTCCACTTGACTCTTTCCAATTTTTCCACATCCTTCTTGTAGTGTGGGGCTCAAAACTGGACACAGTACTCCCAATGAAGCCTCACCAATGCCGAATAGAGGGGAATGATCACATCCCTCGATCTGCTGGAAATGCCCCTACTTATACAACCCAAAATGCAGTTAGCCTTCTTGGCAACAAGGGCACACTGTTGACTCATATCCAGCTTCTCGTCCCCTGTAACTCCTAGGTCCTTTTCTGCAGAACTACTGCCTAGTCAATCAGTCCCTAGTCATGCATGGGATTCTTCGATCCTAAGTGCAGGACTCTGCACTTGTCCTTGTTGAACCTCATCAGATTTCTTTTGGCCCAATCCTCTAATTTGTCTAGGTCCCTTTTTATCCTATCCCTTCCCTCCAGCATATCTACCACTCCTCCCAGTTTAGTGTCAGATGCTGAGGGTGCAGTCCATGCCATCCTCCAGATCATTAATGAAGATACTGAACAAAACCGGCCCCAGGACTGACCCTTGGGGCACTCTGCTTGATAAGTATCAGTTATGATACTTACTGATCCAATATTTTTCTTCTTTGTCCTTTTTCTATGTTAATATTTTTGCCAACACAGCTCTATATATATTCCCACCCATATGCACCTTATTCTATGATTAATCTAACTAAAATCAGTGCATATCAAGTTACTTCTCAACATGAATAGGGGTGACAGAAACTGGCCCACAATTAATTAAAAAACCTTCTAATTTTGTGTTTGATAATATATGTAAATCTTTGTATGATCAGGACCTACCTAAGGTTATCATGTTCCTTGTTCTTAATATTGCAAATAATGTACCAAGGCAGTACTATTTAGTTACAAGGAAACTGAAACGTTTCTCTGGGTTACCACTCTTCTAACAATTTGATATTTTCTTTTATCAGTAACACTGTGATTTAAGAAAATAAAATACTGTAGTTCCTTACTATGCAGAATTTGTAGTATTCATGTAAAGTGTAAATAGTTCCCAAATGATTATTTAAGCCAAACGAAACTTCACTGTGACTGGGGAGCATCAAGCAAGATGTTATTGGGATTTGCATAATAATTGGTTTCAAACAAGTGATATACATTACAGCACTATGTACACAGCACTATGTAATGAATACGGTAGCCACTGTCTGTTAGATCAGTATCAGGAATATAATGAAAGTTGAATATTATTCAGTCTTTGGAGGTTTTGAAACATCCATACTTGCTAATGAGCTAATTTAGATAAGCATTAAACAGGAATTTAATCACATTACTAGTAATTATTATCAGGCAGTACAATAGAAAGGCTTTTTAGTTTCCTTCAAAAGTTGTAATTAACCAGGAAAAAATTATTTGACCTCATGAATGGAATATAAATAACTAAACTAAAGAAATAATATTTAATGGGAATGTTTATGCAAAGAGACTTTTTTCTTATGTGTTATTTAGCTGAAAGCATCAGAATATGTTCTCTTCTATGTGTGAAATTAGCAATCAAAGTTAGATTATGCTTCTGGAAATATCTGGTGAAATTAAAAGATCTGAAAATCAAACTCTGGGCATTTTATAGGCATGTTCCAGTATATATGTGCCTTACTCATGGCTAGTTTTATAGTTGTGCCACCCTTACTCACACTGGATCTGGTCCAGCAAAGCACTTGAGCACATAGAATCATAGTACTTTAGGGCTGCAAGGATCTAGAGAGGTCCAGCTCTAGTCCAGCTCCTTGTGCTGAGGCAGAACCATCCCTGACATGTTTGTCCAACCTGTTCTCTAAAACTTCCAATAACAGAGATTCTGGAACCTCCCTTGGAACAGTTGCAGTGCTTAACTATCCTTACAGTTAAAATGTTTGTTCCTATTAGCTAACCTAAATTTCCCTTGCTGAAACTTAACCCACTACTTCTTGTTCTACCTTCAGTGGACATGGAGAACAATTGATCATCATCCTCTTTATAACAGCCCTTAACGTAATTAAAGACTGTTATCAGGTATCCCATCTCTGACTTCTTTCCTCAAGATTAAACATAGTCAGGTTTTTTAATTTATCCTCATAGGTCAGGTTTTCTAAAACATTTATAATTTTGGTTGCTCTCCTCTAGATTCTCTCCAGTTTATCCACATCTTTCTTAAAATGTGGTGCCTAGAACTTGACACAGTACTTCAGCTGAGGCCTCACCAGTGCTGAATAGAACAGGACAGTTACCTCCTGCATCCTGTTAACACGTCCAGAATGATAATAGCCTTTTTTGCAATTGAACCACATTATTAACTCATATTCAACTTGTGATTCACTATAACCCCCAGATCCAATTCTGCAGTACTACTGCCTAGCCAGTTATTCCCCATTTTATAGTTGTACATTTGATTTTTTTCTTCCTAAGTGAAGTACTTTGCACTTGTCTTTACTGAATTTCATCTTGTTGATTTCAGAGTAATTCTAGTATTTTTCAAGATTACTTTGAATTCTAATCTTGTCCTCCGAAGTTCTAATAATCCCTCCCTGCTTGGTGTCATTCACAGATTTTATAAGCATACTCTCCAATCCGTTATCCAAGTTATTAAAATGAAAATATTGAATAACAGATTGATGCATGATGCCACAACACATGTCCCTCCAGTTTGTCAGCAAACCATTGATATCTACTCTTTGAGCAGGATCTTTCAGCCAGTTATGCACTGTCTTTACAGTAATTTCATCTGAACCACATTTTCCTCCCTTGCTTATAAGACTGTCATGCTTTAAGTGTATATGGAATGCCCTGAATGGCACTTCTGACATGCTCAAAGTTAAGCATGTGTTCAAGTGTTTTGCTGGATTGGAGCAAAAATATTGCTCTAAAATATGTCATGATGCTCTGCTCACTACTCAGGCAAAAGTTGTAGGTGCTTAAAAATGTCAAAATGTAGAATTTGTATATTTTATTAAAGTGCCCATGTTTGAAAATTGGGTTTATTGTGAATTTTCAGATAACTGATGTAGGTATCTTTTCAGTCCTTGAGAGATTTTCTTCCATATCTTAGTCTAAAACTATGTGACTAGCAAACTTTTCTAGCAAACTTAGTCTAATATTGATCATAGTGTTAACTCTTGTTGTTGGTTTATAGTGAAATGGTTTTCTGGCATTCTGTTACTGGAAAGGAAACCTTAATACCTATATATATATATATATTTTAAATAATTGTTAAAACTGAATTACTGCTAGCAGAATGCTAAATGCATTGGTTGATATTTGTTGTTTCCATCTCTCAAGTAACTTCAATGATGATAGACATATGAATACTAACAGCCACTCACACCTTACTTTTTGTACCTTTTCCACTAGAGTAGTGAACCAACAAAATGAGTGCAAAATTCTATTAATTAATTTGAGAAATAGCAAAATATTTTAGGCTCTCAGCCTAGCATCTGGATTATGCCCACAATTTCTGAATAACTTGTCATCTGGTAAAACAAATGCACTAAAGGGATCTGAAATATATTCAAGAATGGATCTTGCATTCTTTCACCTTTCTGCATACAACTGAAAAGTAAAAGATGCAAGTGAAAATAGCTAAAATATTATCAATTTTTTCAAAGGTGAAACCTAAAGTTGGTCAAAATTACAATTTTTTCATGGGACATTAAAAATCAATGTTTTCCATTTTATTGAGATTTGTTGTTACTTTTTTCAGAGTAGCAGCCGTGTTAGTCTGTATCCGCAAAAAAACACCACAAAAAACAGGAATACTTGTGGCACCTTAAAGACTAAGAAATTTATTTAAGCATGAGCTTTCGTGAGCTACAGCTCACTTCTTCGGATGCATAGAATGGAACACACAGACAGGGGATATTTATACATACAGAGAACATGAAAAGGTGGAAGTATGCATACCAACAGGCAGAGTCTAATCAATTGAGATGAGCTATCGTTAGCAGGAGGAAAAAACTTTTTGAAGTGATAATTAAGATGGCCCATAGAAGGTGTGAGGAGAACTTAACATAGGGAAATAGATTCAATTGGTGTAATGACCCAACCATTCCCAGTCTTTAAGGTGCCACAAGTACTTCTGTTGTTACTTTTGTTGATTCAAGCTTTGATTTTCAATTTTTTTGATTCAGGAAAAAATATTTTGGTTCAAAATCTGCTTTTGAAAAAAATGATTTTCTTTTTTAGAAAATATTTATTTTACTTCAGACTTCATTTTTAATGAGAAATTTTCAGTTTATCTTTTTTCAACAAAGCTTCCTAAGTGAAATCACACCCATCTGAGCCAAATTTGTGAATTTCCAAGCAGCTATTTTCAATATACATATACAACACTTTCCTTTCAAATAAAATTGCAGTTTTGTTTTTTTAAGCTATTCTACCTGAAAGTTAAAGGGAATACCAATAGCATGCACTAAAATTGCTGCAGCTTTCTGTGACCTTGTTTTACATGCATTAAAAACTCAGATTTATGTGTGAAAATTATCTGACTATTGCAGATGCAGTTTTGGTCACAAATATTGGCTTATTCAGAAATTGTGGGTTCAGTCCAGATGCTAGGCTGAGACTCTAAAATATTTTGCTATTTTCTGAATTAATTAATAGAATTTTGCACTAATTTTGTTGGTTCACTGCTCTAGTGGAAAAGGTACAAAGAAGGGAAAAAGTAAGGTGTGAGTGGCTGCAGAGGTAACTAAAAAAGAAGCATGTAAATAAAATGCTTATGCAGTAAGATCATTAAACCATCTCAGTTATAGCTATGGCCATCTTTGATTGTAGTCTATTGATTCACAGTTTCTAATTTAAACTAGTTGCTTAGAGACAGATACATGGAATAATTCTATACAATAATGCAAATAGAACATTCTTTAGAACATTGGAGTGATAATGCCAAAAACTACAAAAATCCTATACTTGAAACTACAATAAGCTAAACATGAAATAAAGCTACCATGGTGTCTGATGTAGAAAAATCCTGCTGTGTCTGTGCATGGTTCCATTTTTTCTGGAATGATTTCGTGGCTATTGCAGTCCTATAGTGCCAAATTCCTAAGGGGAAAGGCTTTCATCTCTCTAAAGCGTATTCTGCAACCGTTGCTTATGGTCTATGTGAGAGGCCTGTATGAACTTAAAAAAAAAGGATCTTTCCAAGCACTGCATTTGGAGTGTGTAGATCACATTTAAACAGTGTACAGTGTAATACTAACAGCTTATCAGTCATGTTCCTTTCATTGGATACCAAAATATTATTTTTTAAAAATTTGTATAGCAGGCAGATCATTTTGCATTAAATAGCAGAACATACAGTATGTTTTCAACAGTATTTGAGACTTGTAGCAGCAATTGCTTAATTGTATTGCTTATAATTAACTTTTTAAGATTTGTTTTTATAAACATATTAGGAGAATATAGTGTAAATTGGCCCTGGAGCTAGGTAGATTTCCACCAGCTAAGGATCTGGCATTTTTATTCTATAATAGGGTAAAATGTTTCAAGCTGTTGTTTGACAGAAAAGGCACTATGCAAACTGTAGTCCTTTTTCTTATCTTGGTGAATCAGCATGTGCCATAATAGACAGAAGAAATATTTGCCATATGGGCCATTTTCCTGCTCTTGTCTGATTTGTGCATAATCGAATTAAAACTATCCTAAAGGTGGTTTGTGACCAGTAGAGCTACTTCAATCAGTTAGTCAAGTTTACAAAACTTCTTACTCACCAGATAGGGAAAAAAATCTGTCTTCATATCTATAGAAGCAGAGAGTGCCAGTGGAAACTCATTCTTTCTGAAAGTGTTAGTGATGAGCAGAAAGTTGTGTATGGATATGTAGGCAAGCACCAGCAAGGCAGATGTTATATACTCACTGACCTTCACTCACTGAAACTGATAATCAGTTTGGTTGTCATTCATTGCCCTTTGAGGTTTTCACATAGCAAATCAATGCCAAGGAGACACATTTGATCCTACTGGCCCTGCCAGAAATTAGGTTTGGATTTGGATTTTCTGGAATGAATCCGAGCTTAGTTTGACAACAAAGGGGAAGCTGCTGCAGGAACACATGCAGAAGATATGCTTCTCAATCTGTTAGTGTGCTCCAGAAGAAGGAGACATTGGAATCCTTTTGCTGCCTTTTATGTAATACATAAATATGAAGGCAAAATGTACAGTAAGCTCTACATATCCACAGTCTCAGTAGCAAGCTTCTGTGTATATGTTAATATAACTAAATTAACAGATGTTAGAGAAGAATATCTCATTTTCTCCTTATGAGCGTCTCAAGCATGTGAGTCTTTAATGGTAACGTGGGTACTACAGGAAGGATATTTCTCTTCAGATTGTCTTTTCAGAACTCCAGGAGACAGAGTGAGTTCACAAATCAAGAAGATAAATAATTTCTCATATGATTTATGATGCTCCAGGTACACAAGTAAACATCCACCAGCTCAAACTAGTTTGGTAAAAGGGAAGTACTTCTGAGCTTATTTTCTTCCTTTTTTCTCCCAACACTTTATTTTGTGATTTTTCTAGATATCAAGAAGTGATGCAATGGAACACAAGAGTGAACAACATTGCAATGACACACACCATTATAATCTTGGGAGTTGCTGCTTGCAGATAGTTAACATTCCTATGATTGTTACAAAATTTCCTATACAAAAAATAGGGAATAAATAAAGTATAGGAAATAGCATGGTAGTATAAAGTAGTCAAAGGCAAAAAGGTAAAGACTTTAATGATGATCGTTATACTGCTGGGAGGACAAGGAGACAACAGGGAATGTCCTACTTACACTATAGAAGTCTTATGCAGGGTAGCCTAGGCAGCTCCCCAGTGGGAATGTACCATGTCTCCCTGTATATGGCTCTAATTTTTTGGTCAAATCTAACATTGATTGCAAATTACAGAGTGAGATAATACAATGATATTTTAAACATTACAGATATCATCTATTGCAGGGCTTCTCAAACTTCATTGCACTGCGGCCCCCTTCCGACAACAAAAATTACTACAAGACCCCAGGATGGGGGACCAAAGCCTGAGCCTGCCCGAGCCCCACTGCCCGAGGTGAGGGGTGGGGCAAAGCCCAAGCCCCACTGCCCAAACCCAAGGGCTTCAGCCCCAGACACCACCAAGAGCATAAACCCTGGGAAGTTGGGGCTCAGGCTTCGACTCTGGCGACCCCATTAAAATGGGATTGCGACCCACTTTGGGGTCCTGACCCACAGTTTGAGAACCACTGGTCTATTTGTAACTGAATTTCTTAGTTTCTGGTGGCTCTGACAAAAAAATGTTCACTTTGCTGTGATTATGTATTGTCACCTGTAATTACTTGCAATAATTCTTGTTACAATTTGAACCTTCTGATCCAAATGCAGAAAATCTATGCCACTTGAACTAAAGAAATGTCCAACAGCTAGTAGTCTAGTAGTTCCACTACTCTAGTTGTAGTATATCAATGTTTATTTTGGTCTCCACCCTCTAGGTGGAGGACTATTACATACATCCCTTTTTACAAAAGATTCAACCCTGAATTTGTTCCAGCAGCTGTATTAGATGACTGCACCAGAGGTAAATTAGGGCAAACTCATCAAACGGTGATTCAAACCACTGTGCTACTATGATGAATATGTGCATCTGAAAATTTGAGCCGTGGTATTTCAGATCCAGTTGAAGCAGCTGTACTAGTGAACTAAAAAGGAATTTTTCTTGACATTCAGTAGTCTTATTTTTGTGACTTAGCCACTAGAGGGTGAGACTGTTACATGCTATTGATGCCCGTGAAGACGGTATTGACATTAGAGCTGGTTGAAACATGGAATAAAAATTTTGGTATTTTTAAAAAATTGTTTCTGTTTTCATCAATTTTATTTTTGTCTATTTTTCCAATTAGCTGTAATTTATAAAAATATTTAAATATGAATTGAATACTCATGAAATGTACCAATCCACAGCCCTGAAGACTGAAGTCTCTATCAACACAGAAAACCTAAATCATACGTTGAAGCAGTAGGCCATCACTGTGTCTCAAACCTGTGCTGGAAGGAGCATTTTCAGAAGCTGAGAAAGTGTGAACTGTCATGGTGGTTTTTTTGTGTTTCAGTCTCTTTGACATCAGATTACAGTGACTAAAAATTGTTAACATCTCATGATTACAATTTACTTGAAATGAGTTAGTAGACTTAGTAAAAAGAACAGGAGTACTTGTGGCACCTTAGAGACTAATACATTTATTTGAGCCTAAGCTTTCGTGGGCTACAGCCCACTTCATTGCATGCATGCAGTGGAAAATACAGTAGGAATATATATATATATATATATACAGAGAGAGAGAGAGAGAGAGAGAGAGAGAGAGAACATGAAACAATGGGTGTTACCATACACGCTCTAACTAGAGTGATCAGTTAAGGTGAGCTATTACCAGCAGGAGAGAAAAAAAAATTTTGTAGTGGTAATCAAAATGGTCCATTTGCAGCAGTTGACAAGAAGGTGTGAGGAACAGTGGGAGGGTGGGGGGAATAAACATGGGGAAATAGTTTTACTTTGTGTAATGACCCATCCACTCCCAGTCTTTATTTAAGCCTAATTTAGTGGTGTCCATTTTGCAAATTAATTCCAATTCAGCAGTCTTTCATTGGAGTCTGTTTTTGAAGCTTTTTTGTTGTAATATTGCGACTTTTAGGTCTGTAATCGAGTGATCAGGGAGATTGAAGTGTTCTCCGACTGGTTTTTGAATGTTATAATTCTTGACATCTGATTTGTGTCCATTTATTCTTTTATGTAGAGACTGTTCGTTTTGGCCAATGTACATGGCAGAGGGATATTGCTGGCAAATGATGGCATATATCACATTCCCTCTGCCATATAGGAACTTAGTCTGTGTGCACCTGGCTGGAAAGCTAACTGCAATTACAACATCTCTGTAAATAGCTGCCTAAATAAAGAGCCAGTTTAGTTTTAGAAACAAGGAATGTTATCATATACCTCCAGCAGGCAGTAAATGAAAGTGAGGCCTCTCTCAACTCTGGAAAGAGGAAATACCCCTATCTTTAATATTCTGCTAAGTCATTTGGCAGGCAGGCAGACAGCCCTTACCCCTTTCCTGTCTCTTTCACTCTGTTGCAATCCTATTTCCAGCACCATGAATCATTCAGTCATCCCTGAGATGTAGAATAAAAACACTTACAAACATAAAAAGAATGAAAAAATTCAAAACACTAAAGTGTTCACAGCTCTTGGTATATCTGAACATTGACTCTTGTATATGTAATGCAAGAAATGTTTAAAAAGAACAGGAGAACTTGTGGCACCTTAAAGACTAACAAATTTATTTTAGCATGAGCTTTCGTGAGCTACAGCTCACTTCTTCGGATGCATAGAATGGAACACACAGACAGGAGACATTTATACATACAGAGAACATGAAAAGGTGGAAGTATGCCTACCAACAGGCAGAGTCTAATCAATTGAGATGAGCTATCATCAGCAGGAGGAAAAAAAAAACTTTTTGAAGTGATAATTAAGATGGCCCATAGAAGGTGTGAGGAGAACTTAACATAGGGAAATGTTATGCATACTTCCACCTTTTCATGTTCTCTGTATGTATAAATATCTCCTGTCTGTGTGTTCCATTCTATGCATCCGAAGAAGTGAGCTGTAGCTCACGAAAGCTCATGCTTAAATAAATTTGTTAGTCTTTAAGGTGCCACAAGTACTCCTGTTCTTTTTGCGGATACAGACTAACACGGCTGCTACTCTGAAGAAATGTTTAGTGTATGTAGGCTGAAACCTGATCCTTCTGAAGTCAATGGGAGTTTTGCCACTGACCCCAGTAGGGCCAAGATTTCACCCCTACTGTTTATATATCTCAAACCACTGTTTGCACACTGGGTAGGGATTTCTTTCTTTATCTGTCTTGGTACAATTTTTTTCAAGACAAATTCCTAAATAAAAATTCTCTTACATTCCTTTTCATGGACATCATTTGTTCTGTTGCTGGTCTCTTAAGGAAATCCTATGTAAAATTACTCTCAATATATACTTTCTGAAAAAATCTATCTGCATCGATCATCTCCCACTGGGAAGACCCCAAAGAGGGAGAGACCTTTGTAATTGTTTTGGTACCTGTTGTTTAGCAACTTGGATTTAGGTAGAGCTATACTCAACATGCTGTTTTGAAAAGAAAAGAAAAGAGCTGGTAGTACCTCAATAAGCGGAATCTTCTAAGTTCAGAAATGAGTGAATAGTGGCCTTGAGGCTCATGTGAGCAAAGGCTGCATTCTAGCACTGTTCATTGATTTAGCTCTCAGATGTCTGCTCTGAACTTCACCAGTGCTTGACATTAGTCATGTATGTGTCTTGCAGCCATTCAGAAACTCAGTCAGAAAGAAACATGTTGTAAGTCCGAGAAGAGAAAGAAGCCAAATTTAAAACAAAAAGAACAAAGAAAGAAAAAGGAAAGATAGAAATACAAAGATTGTTGGCATAAAGTAAATAAAACATTGACAAATATTGGAGATAAGACTAAAAGGGCCCGGTCCCTCCATGCAGCCATGGACCACACAGCACAACTCAGGAGGCAGGTCACCTTTGTATTAACTGACTCTTGAATTGATTATGTGCTTGTCTGGTCCTCCAGTATAAGTTAGGGTAACCAGAACAGCTGTAATCAGTTACACCTGCTGTAATGGCCCCAAAGGACTGTTATTGCAGCCAGAGAGTGAGTGGGGTTTGTCAGGAAACAAGTGAACCTCCCTACTCTCCTCCCCGGCCCTTCCTCCTATACTCTGCTGCACCAAAAAAAGTAGCATAGGAGTAATTACATCAACCCTACACCACTGGGGTGATCCTTTCATGGCCAGCAATGCTGGCTTCAGGGCTCCTATGCACCACTGGTACTAAGTGGGCTCACCATAGTCAAAGATTGGGGACAAAATATCAAATCCTACCTCCAAAATACTACCATATTTTGTCTAGTTCAGTTCCCAGTGCTGAAACGTAATTTGAGAAACGCTGCTTTCAGAGAGAAATACTTAATTGAAAACCTCTAACACACGATGAGCTCCAATGGTGTTTAGAAGGCGAACTCTTGCAAGTGAATATTTTGCCAATGGCTTTTTAAGACTTACAAACATGAAGCTTAATATCTGATTTATATTTTTCTACTTTTAATTTCCTTACAAGTATCACCTTGTAAATATATCCACATTAACTTGTAAAAGCAATGTCAGGAGGAAAACTCTCTCTCTTTGTTTTTGTTGGTTTGGTTTGGTGTTTTTGACTGTGTGTTATGATTAAGTCAAATGTGCTACTTCATGGCAATTAAAATTTTATCTATAGCACCAAAATAGCTCAGAGAGTGGCAGTGCAAACTACTGAATCCTCTGTATTCTGCGCTAAGACCTTAATCTTGGACTTGGAAAGAAAACTAATTTCTAAAGATGGAAGACAATTCATTTTCTGAGACAGCTTAATCCTAGGGCTTTCTTTCCTGTAGATTCATAGTTCTGTAGGAAAAGGGAATTATGTGAAGATGAATGCTTGGATCCATGTGGTGCCATATAAGATGACCATATGAAGAATTAATGAAGAATTGGCCTAAATCTGAAGAATAGGCTAAAATCTGTGTTATTTTCAGTTACGTTGGCTCACAAAAAGTAAGTAATAAGACTTTTAATGTTTTCTCTGCTATATGTATTAAAATATAAGTGTGTCATTATTATTGGCCATTTCTGTGTATTTCATTAGACAAATTATGCTATACACGGAAAATTATTATGGTTAGAGGAAATACTAGACTGAAAACAATGAAAATGCTGTTAATTATTTAGTCCTTTCAGTATAAAATGTAAACAATATATTTAATACAGTATATAAATATACAAATATTAATCCATCAGCCAGTTCCATTTTATTTATTAATTGGCCAAATATCCTCAGCTGCTATAAATCAGTTTAGCTCTCAGTCAATTAAATTGTAATGTATTTCTCTTCACCCACTATCTAAGTTGCAGATGGGTATGTTTTAAACATATACTGGGGGAACAGGCATTGAAGCAGAGCGTTTGGTTGGTGGGTTGGGCTGCCTGTCACTTGCTCCAAGCAGTGATGCAGTGGTAAAAAAAAATGGGTAAAACTAACATAACCTAACTTGAATTCCATATTCCCCTAATGAGAAGTAAGTGCATTCTGTTTACTCACATTTACTGACGACTGTGCTAGTGCTTTGGGGTGGCAGAGGCTGGTGTGTGAGTGCTCTGGCTGCATTAACATGTGTGGGACTTTTAGACAAAAGTGGTCCTGCAAACACCCTATGCTGGACTCAGCAGACAATCTATTGAGTCAAGTGTTGGACAAACATGGAATGCTGGTGCTGGAGGTGTGATGTGTGTGGTACAGAAAGGCTCCACTGGTAGCTCCAGGCCACTGATGTATCATTGGGACACCAATGGAGTGAGTAGCCATTGGCATGCTAGGGCCTCTGCCAGTGACTCAGAGGAGAAATCATTTTATCCTAATTTCAGTGGATTAATTGTCCAAGAGTCCAGAAGCATTTACCTTACCCGTTCAGGAAGTGACTACAGTTTCTGAAGCCGTGGTGGATGGCTTCTTTGCATGATCCCTGTAGAACTCACTGTGACCAGGGGCGAACTTTGAGGCTACAGTGTTCTTGCCTCTTATTGTGGTTCCAGAAGGCATGAGTAACTGCATTGCACCTCCAAAGTGATGGCATACTAGAGAGGCATTACTGCCCTCTGGAGGTGCAGCTCTCCCTCTCTCTTTGTAGAGCAACAGCAATGAGACTGGGATGTCCATCTGCCTTTGTTACTAAAAGTATATTGGACTGCTGTGCACTAGACCACTGGGGGTTCCTCTGTCACCATGTTTGAGAGGGAGCTAAAAAACTCAACACAGCTTTTGCTAAGGGACCACCTAGGAAGAATAAGAGGGAAGATGGACTGGAAAATGTTCACCATCTGCAGGACCAGAAGGATCTGATTTATCGCTTCACATGGCAGCATATCCAGGAGGAGTTGAAGCACCAGGAATTGCAGGATGCTGTTTGGGCCAGGGAAACATACTTTGCTCTGGGGACAAGGCGTGGCCATGTATACCACAAAGAAAGTTGGGAAGGTGCACAAAACTGTACCATGATCAGTGGAACTGGAGTCAGGGGGCCAGTGTTCCCTGAAGGGTCAGCTATTGATGGGACACCAGTGGAACAGGAAATGTGAGGAGTTAGGCTGGAATCAACTCAGCCAAATGGATGAGCAGTCCAATGGGTTTCCTAAAGCTTCACTTGTTCAGCTTAAACTGCATTCAGACTCACATTTTGTGAATGAAACAACAAATAACTAGGGCCTGGGAACATCCCTCCACCATCCTAGAGAAACTGTGAAGATGTGGTGTGTAGGGAGGAGCTAAATTGTCAGAGAAAAAAAAACTTATTTTACACCAGGATAGGCTAGCGCCACAACGACCCAACAAGAGGCCATGCATGAGAACTGCCATGGAGTCTGCTGAAGAAGACAGCAACCAGGAAGAAGAGGGTGGAACCAACTGAATCATCAGACCTCCGAGGACTCACATATTCTTCTTGATGTGATTCCTCCATTTCCCACAGCCAATGGTCACGTGTTGAGCAATCCTCAACCCTCAGATGACCCCAGGGAATTCAAAGGCCACCCATTCCTTGTCCATGCTATTTAGATTCTGAGGGGCCCGCCTATCCATCGACATGGAAATATTACCCTTATTGTGGGAGGCCAGGACACCATTTCTGAGTACAAATTTGTCTGGTGGAGGCCAAGATTCCCCTCCCCCAGTAGCTGAATTTCAGAGGGATGCATTTTGAGAGAGATATTGAGGAAAATAGGAACTGAAACAAATTGACAGAGGCAGTGCAAGCCCATTTGTGGGCCCTAAGCAGCAATATTTTGGCAACCCCCCCCTTGGGCTGCTCAGAGCCCAATGTGATTGTTTAGTCTCCTTATGCCTAGTGCCAGTGGGTAAACATCCTGTCACCAGCTCTAGGGATGGTAGGCACTGGTGTGTGAAGGCTCTGGCTTCATTAAAGTTGGTTGGATTTTTAGACAACATGGTCTCATCTCATTCCTCCAGATACCCCTCATACTACAATATATGAGTCAATATGAGTCAATACAATATGAGTCAATGCTGCTGCTGTGATTTACACCAGCTGTGGATCTAGCCAAAAGTTTGATATTCTATTGCTGCATGTCAATGGTAGATCTGCCTGCCTATAAAAGTGTGAGAAAGGAACATGGTTGTAATTAGAGCAAACCCTTGAATCATCAAAAGATACAAATCCTAGCATAGCATGTACACTAAGCACATGTTTTAAAGGCTTATTTCTTTAATATAATTATCACAAGAGGAACCCAATAAATGAACAGTTTTTTTTAATGTGTTAAAATATTTTGTACAAGAAGGGCTGTTCTTTGCCATCTGTGGTTCTTCTGAAGAAATGTAACATCTGGTTGATGAAGTCTCCTGGGATAAATTTGCTGTATTGGAAGCATGGATTTCCATGAAGGAATTGCTATTGATCATTTGATGTGGTATCACATTACTTCCTTTCTGGCAAGCTGGTCAGTAATACAGCAAACTAATCCCACCAATCCTGGGTCTGATTTTACCAATTGTGTGAGGAAATGGATCTGATAAATAGCTGACTGACTGATCCCAGGAAAGGACATAATAGGAAAAGTTTCTCATCTTTAGTATTTTTATGAGGTGCCTAAAGCTATCCTGTTTCCCTAGTCCTTCTATGTTAATTCCAAATAATAGAATTATAAAGAAAATAGATGTTGTGTTCTTGATGTCCATTACCAGCAGGTACAAGACAGCACACTTAATATTATGAAAACACTATCTAACACTTCATATAAAGGAATTTCATGTGATCTTTTTTTTATCTGCCAGGGAACTTCTGTCAGTGTTTCTGTCATTAAATGGGTTTTCAAATGGTCTCATTAGACCATAATTAGAGTTTAGCAATTTGGCTAAATAAGAATTCACCAAATATTTTGGTCCCAAACTGGAATCAAACCTGTATCTCTTTAGTGGGTTAAGAAAAGCTCTGTTAACTTGTATTTAATTGTAAAAATCTCTTGTGGGCAGGGACCTATCTTTTTATTCTATGTGAGTACAGTAAGACTATGATCCCTGATTGGGGCCTTTAAGTGCTACCTGAATGCAAATAATACTAATAATTAATAATCATAATCATCTATACCTAATTAACAGAATAAAATATAACTTCAGAGGAGTTTTGGGTGTTTAATCTCTCTCAGAATAAGACTCATAATGAGTCAGGAAGATGGCACAATAATCGGTGAAACACAGTTGATCAGGAAGATGGGAACATAAACATGACTAGAGTATGAGGGACTTCCATGTATGAATTTCCAATAAATAATACATTACCCACTAGTGGAGACTGCCCCTTTGTGGTGGAATATTGTGTGCATTACAACTTCTGTTTTTTCCTTATATGATTACAAAATGGCAACCTGACATTTGAAATCTGCTTTTATATGCACAGTCTATTAAAAACTTACAAAAGAGACCACAGTATCCAGTCAAGTATTTGGGAAGGAATTTTTATGTAGAATACCATGCAATCAGCAACCCAATTTCATGCCAGACAGAAAATTTGCATAAAAAGATAGATGTTTGTGAACAGTGAAAAAGCCAAAGAGCTATGGCTAAGATTTTCAAAATTGAGTGGCTAAGCTTAGGCTCCTAAATGTTTTTTAGTAACTGATTTGATTTTCAGAAGGGCTGAACATCATGCAGCTCCCAATGATTTCAATAGAAACTTCTGGGTGCTCAGCACTTCTGAAAATTGGACCAGTTATTAAGGTACCTAAATAAAAAATTTTGCCAACCAGTTTTGAAAATCTTGGCCCTATCTTGTAGCACCCTTTGATTACTTACATTTGCTGCATCCATCTCTAAAGACTGATTACATTAAAAGTTTTAGCACAGGTAGAAAAATGGGAGGAATATTTCATGAACATTGATTATTAGGTATGAATAGTCTGGATCAGTGGTTCTCATCCTGTGGACTGTAGGCTGCTTGGAACCCAATCAACACACAGTTGTGGCCCATGTGACATCCTCATGGACATACAGGTGGTATAGATATTGTGTGGAAGTGGTCCACTACACATAGAGAGCTGCATATGTGGCCCACAATGATAAATACATTGAGAACCACTGGTCTTTATGCATTTCATTAAGACTGGAACTGGACAAATACAGCAAATGAATATTTGTGAATGTTCTTGTAAATATTATCCATCCACTTTGCTGGTTTTTGTTACTCATTTTCATTCAGGTATTTGCAAACATCAGGTGAGTGAGGTTTTATTGATATGAATGTTTGTGAAAAGCAACAACATCACAAGTACTTACATGTGTGAAGTTACTCACTCAAACATACTCTTGTGGCCTTTTTGAAAGCTCTTTCTGGGGTAAGATATGCAAAGGGAAGAGAGGATTTTGGGGTAAAAAGATAAAATTGTTATTGCCAGTGAATGCTATTGGCTAAAGTATACAAAACAATATGTGTAAGTAGAATTACACATATTGGCTAGATCTATTGATTATTCACTTGCCTTTTAAAATAGAGATCAATGTTCAAATCCCTATTAATCTGAAATATTGAAAATGCTTTTGAATAAATGTCTGGGTAGCTATCAAATGTCTGAAATGAAGGGGTTAGTTGGATTAATTCAATCTGCATTAGAAATGTTTTCTTTAAAAACAAAACCGTATCTCTGATGTACATGTTTAATTCTATCACTCTTTCAGCAAAACTCTGTTGCTTTTGTCTCAGAATCTGGAAAAGTCTGATCTATACATTTCTTCCTTCTCTGTGTTTTGAAACAAAATTGGAAAAATTCTTCTGGCGATTATGGGAAATGGTTTAATACATAACTATATTATTAATTCCATATCCCACAAGAGACTATCATTCAGTTTCTAATTATACCACTTTTCTGGACTCAGAAGGCATGAGATTAAGACAAAGTGCAGCAGCAAACAGATTACCTTTCAGAACATAGTTCCAATGTAAACAAACCCAATGGTAAACCAGAATGGGAAATTTTCATATTTTTTTTTATTGAATATTAGTATAAAATTATAAACAGTATGCTTGAGGGGTGTGTGTGTGTGTGTGTGTGTGTGTGTGTGTGTGTGTGTGTAAGGGATGAGGAGGTGGAGAGAGGACTATAGTTGTTCCCATAGGCCTCAGTTTTGTTGGGTTATGGTACTGTAATTGTAGTTGTGTTTGCAATTGCATAGCTGTGGCTCTCTTTCTCTTTTGTAAGATCTTTATGCAGATCTCTCTGTCAACATAATCCTGTCAACCCTCTGCATGTGGTTGTGATAGTCACTTAGAGATTTCAGATCCATGTCCATGGGAGTGCTGATAGGATCAACCTTGTGATTGCTATTTATGGAGGTTTTTTAGATATGTGCAATAATCATAACGCATGTTCTTTGTTCTCCAGAACTGATTGACCTCACAGAACTGAAGCTGCAGATGTTTGTATTATGGCACACACATAACACCACAATACAGTTATGACTAAAACTTGAAAAAGCGAAACAACCCAGAGTTATGATTGAAACTGAGCCCTTGTACTATTCCAGTCTAGCTAGATATGGCAGTGTGAGAGTTCACATAAGTGGCAACATCTAGATGCAAAGGGTTAAAAATAACCTGACCCCTGGATTTCCTAATAACTGCCTTAAATGTTCATCATTTCTCCTAATTTAAATGTACCCTTGTCTTCACAGTCTGTCTGTCCAGGACAATGCATTCATAGACATTTTGCCTCTTTCTTTAGAATACCAAATTCCCACCTTTCATGGAAGGAGAAATTAGGTGAGCTGAAAATGAGGGAAATCACTCAGCATGTTGAGATAGTGTCTTTATAGTAAATCAATCCTTGTGAGCCTTTCAAATACACATGTGGTAAAATCCTACTCACTCAGCCTCTGTTTAACTGACACTGTTTTATTTCAATCTCAGTTACATCCTCCATCATCAATCACTTATAAAAAGTGCTCTTGGGTTACCTGAATCCTTGCTCACCTTCTTATTTCACGTCTCCAGAATGTTTCAGATAGATGGGGTGTATCATGACACTAAAACACAAGATCCACTTAATAAATCATCTTATCCTTAAAAGAAAAAATCTGTCTGCATTAAAAGTGACACAATTACTTTCTCTAGCAATGTCCATGTCATTAGCAGATAATTATTGTATAATATGTAAAAAACAAAAAGAAACATTAAGTTTGAGCTATTGATTACTCAAGCTCGGGTATTCAGAGTTAAACTTGTACTCCCATGCATATATGCCTTCCAACAGTCTTCCAGTCCATGTGCTACTTTCATTATAAACTCTCTGGGGCAAAGAAGGACTAAGGCTATGTCTACACTACCACTTTATGTTGGCAAAATTTGTCAGTCCAGTGTGTGAATATTCCACCCCCCTAAGCAACATAAGTTTTGCTGGCATAAGTGGTAGTGTGCTAAATCGGTGTGCTTAGCACAGTGCTAAGTCAGTGGGAGAGCTTTTCCTGTGGACATAGCTACCGCTGACCATTGTGGATGGATTAATTATGTTAGCAGGACATCTCCCATTGGCACAGAGTGGTCACACGAGCTTTTAGAGCAGTGCAGTTGCATTGGTACAACTGTGCCACTGTAACCTCTCTAGTGTAGACATAACCCAAGACACAAAAAGAGTTACGCCTAGAAAGGGCTCAAAAGGCAATAAGAAGAGGTTTTTTGAAATACATTAAGAGGAGGAGAAAGATGAAGGAAAGTGTAGGCCCTCTACTTAGTGAGGGGGAAGAGCTAATTGATGACATCAAGAAGACTAAGGTGTTTAATGCCTGTTTTGGTTCAGTTTTCAATAAAATGGTTAATGGTGACCAGATACTCAACACTATTAATATTAACAATGGGTTGGGGGGAGGGAAAAGGAATGCAAGCCAAAATAGGGAAATCGTAGAATCATAGAATATCAGGGTTGGAAGGGACCTCAGGAGGTCATCTAGTCCAACCCCCTGCTCAAAGCAGGACCAATTCCCAACTAAATCATCCTAGCCAGGGTTTTGTCAAGCCTGACCTTAAAAACCTCTAAGGAAGGAGAGTCCACCACCTCCCTAGGTAACCCATTCCAGTGCTTCACCACCCTCCTAGTGAAAACGTTTCTCCTAATATACAACCTAAACCTCCCCCACTGCAACTTGAGACCATTACTCCTTGTTCTGTCATCAGGTACCACTGAGAACAGTCTAGATCCATCCTCTTTGGAACCCCCTTTCAGGTAGTTGAAAGCAGCTATCAAATCCCCCCTCATTCTTCTCTTCTGCAGACTAAACAATCCCAGTTCCCTCAGCCTCTCCTCATAAGTCATGTGCTCCATCCCCCTAATCATTTTTGTTGCCCTCCACTGGACTCTTTCCAATTTTTCCACATCCTTCTTGTAGTGTGGGGCCCAAAACTGGACACAGTACTCCAGATGAGGCTTCACCAATGTCGAATAGAGGGGAATGATCATGTCCCTCAATCTGCTGGCAATGCCCCAACTTATACAGCCCAAAATGCCGTTAGCCTTCTGGCAACAAGGGCACAATCCAGCTTTTCATCCACTGTAACCCCTAGGTCCTTTTCTGCAGAACTGCTTCCTAGCCATTCGGTCCCTAGTCTGTAACAGTGAATGGGATTCTTCCATCCCAAGTGCAGGACTCTGCACTTGTCCTTGTTGAATCTCATCAGGTTTCTTTTGGCCCAATCCTCTAATTTGTCTAGGTCCCTCTGTATCCTATCCCTACCCTCCAGTGTATCTACCACTCCTCCCAGTTTAGTGTCATCTTCAAACTTGCTGAGAGTGCAGTCCACGCCATCCTCCAGATCATTAATGAAGATATTGAACTAACAGGTTCAAGAATATTTTGATAAGTTAGATGTATTCAAGTAGGCAGGGCCTGAAGAAGTTCATCCTAGGGTAGTTAAGGAAATAGCTGATGCAATTTTGGAACCATTAGCAATGATCTTTGATAACTCCTGGAGGACAGGTGAGGTTTCAGAGGACTTGAGAAAGGCAACCATAATAGCTACCATTAAAGAGAGGAACCAAGATGACCCAGGGAATCATAGACCAGCCTAACTTTGTCAGTTAGGCTAACTTTAATATCTTGAAAGATACTGGAGCAAATTATTAAACAATCAATTTGTAAGAACCAGTAGATGATAGGGTTATAAGAAACAGCCAGAATGGATTAGTCAAGAACATTTCATGCCAAACCAAATTATTTTCCTTTGACAAGGCTATTGGCCTAGTAGACATGGGGAAGCAGTAGATGTGATATATCTTGATTTTAGTAATACTTTGGACACAGTTCCACATAAGCTTCCCCATAAGCAAACTAGGGAAATGTGGTATAGATGAAATTACTCTAAAGTGGATGCAAAACTGGTTGAAAGACCATACTCAGAGTATTTATCAATGGTTCATTGTCAAGCTGTGAGGATTTATCAAGTCGGATTTCACAAGGATCAGTCCTGGGTCTTGTATTATTCAATGTTTTCATTAATGTCTTAAATAATGGGGTGGAGAGTATGCTTATAAAATGTGTGGATGCTAGCAAGCTGTGTTGCAGCTTTGGATCAATCCTGGCCAGCCTCTAGCAGGTTGACACAAGCAGGAAGCATTTCGTATTAGCAAATTCAGACCACATCAATGTCCACACTGCTTCTGTTATATGTTTTCTTATCACTTGAGTGTGGACAATGTTCTCAGCACTGTACATGTTCTTCCACTGTCAGACCAGATGATGGCTGGCTCTTGCACAAATGTGCATGTAGGGAGGTGATAATGTGGATCATGTATGACAGCAATCAGTTGTTTCTACCTTCAGTACCCCATAGAAATCAAGAAGACGTGTTTCCATAAAAGAGAATGGGAAATAGTGCTGCAGAGGTGGAATGTCCTCCCACCCTTTCCATATGAACAAGAATTAGCCCCTCAATTTTAAGTCAGTAAAACAGTCTGATATCCTGGTGTGTAATAACAGCAGCTATTCAAAACTGGCTTGTGACATAAAGTTTGGTCCAGAAAGCAAGGGCAGGTGAAAACTATCAACAAAAAATTGAAAACAAGGATGATTTACTTTAGTCATGAAATAAAGTTATTACAGAATCAAGATAAAAGAGAATGATAGGGCTATGTGCTGTTTGCGTACAGGTGCTGCTAGCATCGTGTCTGCAGCCACCCAGCATTAAAGCTCCAGTGATTCTCAGAGTGATGCATATGTCTAGGAAATTGAACAGTTGTTCTTTTCTGAAAGCCAGAGAAAAGATAAAATGAGTCTAGGAGGTTTCAACAAAGTAATTTGATTTAAAAAAAAATCCTGTTCCAACTGATTGTGGCTTTTTTTTACCCTGATTATAGGTCAGAATGTGTACCCTGTGTTTGCAGAAATGTTATGGAAATCTCACCAGACAATAATTTTAAATAAGGAAAAAAGGGTAGAATTGAAATATCTTCTATCTACTGGTTTATTCCAAGGGCATTCATTGGTAGTTGCAAAAACCTGCATTCAGAGGTATTTTGAATTCATCCCTGTCTTCCATATAGAATGTTACATGAGTTCAGTTTTAGAAGTACCCCTTCTGGAAAGAGAGATTTCTATGATGACTTTCATGATGCTTTCCAATTAGCCTTTCTGGCATTGCAAAACTATTTACACAAATACCCAACCTTTTTCATGAAACTTTCTTAGTTGAAATATGAAAGCGAGGTGGGCCAGAACAAAACCTCTCAGGAGTTGTTAAGCTGTCATCACCCCATAACAGACCAACACGTAATGGACTTAGATTTGAATACCACTGAATTTTGGCTGAGTGGTAGTGGGGGTTAGAATCTAGTTTTTAGCTTTTGCAGCTTAGGTCTGTCTCTACTGTGTATACCATGCTGAAGACATAAATTGCAACATAGTGCAAATACTGTGTTTATTTGATCATAAGATACATAACCATTAGTGCCCATGGGTAATATATGAGGTGGGATTTTTTCCCCAGTTTTGGTCATGTCAGAGAGTGCCAGTACCTTGCCCATAAAATATGCACACTCAGGTATTGCTCTATGTCCTGATTTCACCAGCTGAAGTCTCTCTTTTCTTTTGTCATAGTGATAAACTATGTGTCAAGCTTCATGAGTATCTCCTCTTCTCCCAGCTTGCAGTGCTGCAATTAGGATCATACTGTGTCATATTCAGAGCTCAGTGACTGGTAAATGTGCTACGCCTGCATCAGACTAACTGCTCTATCAGTCATTTTAGATGACCCCCTTGAAAATTGCTGCCAAAAGTTTATATGTCAGAAATCACTTTCAAAATGCTTATGAAGTGAAGAATTTTCACAATCCTTTACCTATTCAGATACTCAGAACTGTCAGTCAAGGAAATCAGGCACTGCACTTTACACTCTAAGGCTATGTCTACACTTCAAATGCTACAGTGTGCCACTGTAGTGCTTCAGTGTGGACACTCACTACAAAAATGTGAAGGGTTCAAAAGGGAACAAGCTTTGCTTGAACAATTGCTATCTACCATCTGTCAGCAACTGGGGTCTGTGTTTAGTCAGTTGTTTACCCTAAGACTATAAAAACCAGTGGGATTCACTACAGGAGATCTGCCAGACACCTCAGCTCTATTTTAAATATGGATGATCCAGAGACATTTAGGAGATTGTGTCTGAACTCAAATGTTATCTGCAAATTCAGTCTGCAGCACAGGAAATCCCCTGCACCTTAAATAGAACTTTAACATTCCTGGACTAGGGCTGGGTAAAAAATTTCTGTCAAAGCTACTGAAATTAAATAAATACTATATCCCAGACTGTAGGAGTGGAACCTCTCTCTAAGCACATTATTAATTACAGGTGCTGAGGGGAAACATCCCTTCCTGCTAGTATATGAGTACTCCCTGAATCCATGCAGAGGTGTCTTCCAACCTCACTAATCAGTGGGATAATTAGATAACTGTGGAATCACTCTGTGTTTTTTGTAACCTAGGGGCTTCCTTTATAGTCAAGGGAAAAACTCCCACTGACTTCTGTGAGGCCATCATCAGACCCTGAGTTGCTAGCTTGCTCAACAGACAATAATTGAATGCAGGGTCATGCTCATGTATCTCTCAACTACTATAGTTCATGGTACTGCAGGCACTAGAATGGATTCTGGCTCTGTCTGCTGCATTCCTACATGGCTAGGCTCTGCATTTACTGCAGCCTTGGGGTGGCTGCAATCAACAGTGGGTCAGGTGACAGTGAATAAGAGAGAATGATGTTATCACTCACAAGCCACACTCATGCATTGGAAGCAAACCAGGCAGAGGGGATCTCTTGGCTATTACCATGTTTTGTTGGTGAGGCTTCAACATAGCCACATGAGGGGCATCCATCTCTATCTGACACCTTTTCCAATGGAGGGAAGCTTCTCCTCCACCTGAGAAGGGGGCTACTGCCTCATTTTTGGTCCAACCACCCTCTTCATCTCCATGTTGAAGGCTACTTCCAGCCACATGGCACTATTGCTACTACCATTTGTCTCCATCTGTCCAAAGCTCAGAAGAGGAGAGGAGCTGTTACCTTCTCCTGCTTCTCTTGCCCCCAGTTGTTCCTGCTGACCCCAAGGTAGGTTTTTCCAAGTTTCCTACTGCTTATAAAAGGCTGTGAGATGCCAGCATAACGGGGTGGGGGGAGGGCAGAGGAGAGGACAGCTTCTGGGAGGAGTAAAGCAAAGAGGAGGGGTTGAAGGAGAAGGTGGCAGCCAAGCAGTTGAGTAGAGCAAAGGGGAAGAGCAACAAGCAAAGGAGTAACCACGTGGCGGCACTGAGCCATACTGATTGCGGGAGATAGGGGTCTTTATGGTTGCATGGGGTAGAATTTGTTTTTTCCATTTTTATTTTCACAAAACTGGTTTATTTGATTCACTATGTGTGGAAACGTCCCTAAAAACAGTGTTGTAGTTAAACAACATTATAAGCTGTCAATTATGGGGTACACAACAAAACCCTGGTGTTCCCTGTTTCAGCCATTTGTCACATACTTTGATTGCTTGTATCATACAGTGGCAGGTGTGAGGGTTGAGAAGTGTGTATGCTTGTGGAGAAAGCTAGGTGAAAATTTGTGGACAAATAGTTTAGTCAAATAAAATACAGTTTGGTTGACCTTAAACTATTTGTGAATTTGATACAAATTTACCAAATAAATTCAGTGAATTTTGGAGGAGATGTCATTGACAAAATGGGTGAGGAGTCAATTTCCCACTCTTTCTGATATGGAGAAGGGATTTGAACTAGGTTTTCCTATCTCTGATGAGCATGCCCAAATCACTGGACTATGGGGTAGTCTAAGGCATGGATCTCTCAATCTCTTTTGTTGAAGCTGTTCCACTTTGTAGAAATAATTAGTCATTGGAGAAGGGACTTGATTTGGGTCTTCCACATTCAAGGTAAATACTTTTGCCACTAGGCTATAAAGTCGTGTTCACTCTGTCCCTGGCCTAATGACTATTCATTGTCATTAATACGGCAATTCAGTTACTCATAATAGTACTCCTCCTTATTCTCCCTACTTAGCCCTTTAAAAATGCCCGAAAGAAAACATTTCAGGTCAAATGACAAGTTTTGTTCAAGCTCAAATAGATTTTTTTTTCAATTTGCTTAAACTTTTCTTAATGTTTAGTTTGAGCCAAATTGATATATAGAACAGAACTGTCAACAAACTGAAAAAATACCCAGCTCTACTCTCAAATGCTTGGGTAGCCCATATTCAAAAGGAGTTGTAACGTGCTGTTGAATGTAGCTCAGAGTGCCTCCTGGACCTTTCCTGGGCATGGGGGGTAGACAGAAACACTATGCCTCTTTGAAGGGTGCAGCCTAACTGTTCTGCATCCCTGCCCAACTGTCCTAGCTGGTGTAGAGGCGAGGGTGAACCAGAACTCTACCTGAACATAAACCTTCTTGACGACTTTGGCTGTGCTGTGTCCATCCCTCTTCCCCCCTCCCCCACAGTGGGAGTAATTAGGTCTCATTTGCTGCACTCCTTTGAATGCAAGGACTGCAGTTTTGTCTAGGCATTTTGCAGAGCATGTGAAGGAGAGGAGACTCCTTACTCCCCTTTTCCCTCTGTACATCTGCAACAGGGACAGCTAGAATCTTGTCTTGCATAAGAGCCTGTCAACAGACAGTTTTCATACCCTTTTAACTATATTGGCCCATAGGGGTTAAAAAGTATAACCCCTAGTGTGGACACAATTCTACCAGAAAGAAAGTGCTTATACTAGTATAGCTTATCCCCATAAACAGAAGAATAAGCTATACTGGTATAAAGACGCTTTATACCAGTATAACTGTATCCACACTAGGGCCTGGTCTACACTGGTCGGGGCGGGGATCGATCTAAGATATGCAACTTCAGCTATGAGAATAGCGTAGCTGAAGTTGATGTATCTTAGATCGAATTAAAATTACTTACTTTGCGTCCTCACGGCGCTGGATCGATGGCCGTGGCTCCCCTGTCGACTTTGTTTCCGCCTCTCACACTGGTGGAGTTCAGCAATCAACGGGAGAGCGATCGGGGATTGATTTATCGCGTCTACACTACATGCAATAAATTGATCCCCGATAGATCGATCACTACCTGCAGATCCGGCAGGTAGTGTAGACGTATCCTAAGAGTTGTACCGGTATAACTATATTAGTATAAAATCACACCCTTAACTGTGACAGTTAAATCAGTACCAAAACTGTGCATAGACACTGTCTAAACAAAGCATATTTGGAACTAAGAGTGGGAAGCTGGTAAGTCGGAGTGTAATTCATACTTGGAAGATTTTGCTTTATATCTTTGCATATTATAGAAAGTTAAGCCTCTTGTTAACCTCTTAATAGTGAAATTTGTTTGGAAGTAAAAAATTGAGAAAACAAAGAGCCAGCATCTACATATAAGTGTCCAGCTGACTCAGAAAAGTTATAAGAGTGGGGGCTAACTTTAAGTCACATAATATAGAAGTTCCTATGCTTTTGCAATATGTTCCTATTGTATCATGATGCTATTCAGCACATGCTTCTGCAGGTATATTGCAGTGCAGAAAATTCTGAAGAAGCGAGTGCAATAATGATACAAAGCCATATTTCTAATTATAAGCTAAACAATTTGTCAGACTGTTAATTTCTGTAATGGTTGATTGGTAAGGAGGAGGGTTAGTTGTCTCTGAGCAGAGTATTTACTATAGGTGTCTGCTCCTATTGTTCCCTGCCTTTTAAAAAGGTGGAGGCAAACCAAAATGTATTTGGTTTTGGGCAGGGCCAGATTAAGGTGGGGGGCTTTAGGGGCTGAAGTCCTGCGGCGCAACGGGGAGCTCAAGCAGGCTGCCTCCATGCCATGGCCCCACGCCGCTTCCGGAAGCGGCTGGCTGCTAGCACGTCTCTGTGACCACTGGTGCAGGGTGGGTGGAGGTGTCTCCGCCCACTGCCCGTGCCCCCAGATGGGAGCTACGGGGGGCGGCACAGAGACATGGTATCCCCCTACCCCCAGGGGCCTCAGAGACGTGCTAGCAGCCAGCCACTTCTGGAAGCAGCATGGCGCTATGGCAGGCAGGCAGCCTGAGCCCTGCTGCGCCGTCAGCCAGGAGCCACCTGTGTTAAGCGCCTCCCAGCCAGAACCTGTACCTGCCCCCCACCCCACCCCACCCCAATCCCCTGCCCCAGATCAGAATCCCCCTCCTGCACCCAAACTCCCTCCCAGACCCTGCACCCCTCCTGCACCCCAATCCCCTGCCACAGCCCCCTCCTACACCAAACTCCCTCCCAGGAAAAAGACTTGTATACAGGGTCCTCACAAAATATAATAGCCCCAAAACCACAGGAGAGTTAATCCAGCCCTGGTCTTAGAGGGAGCAAACTGCTCAGGAGAACCCTGATTCAAAGCCCACTGAAGTCAATGGGAACCTTTCCACTGATTTCAATGGGTTTCGAATCAGGCCTAAAATGAGACATTTTGCAATTCTCTCTTGAGTGTGGATATCTCTGGAAATGAGATTTGCCTTGGGATGATGGGAGAGACAGAAAGCATTTCTGACAATTTGTCTCTCTTGCATTCTGATTGTTAGGAGATTTTTTGCAGTTTGGCCTACCCCTTTAAACGCAAAATCTCTGGATGGGCATCTATCCCATCCCGACAGTGGCCAATGCCAGGTGCTTTAGTGGGAACAGAACCGGTAATCATTAAGTCATCCATCCCCAGTCGTCCATTCCCAGCTTCTGGCAAACAGAGGCTAGGGACACCATTCCTGCCCATCCGGGCTAATAGCCATTGATGGACCTATCCTCCATGAATTTATCTAGTTCTTTTTAGAACCCTGTTATAGTCTTGGCCTTCACAACATCCTCTGGCAGAGGTCCACAGGTTGAATGTGCATGGTGTTAAGAAATACTTCCTTTTGTTTGTTTTAAACCTATTGCCTATTCATTTCATTTCATGACCCCTAGTTCTTGTGTTGTGAGAAGGAGTATATAACACTTCCTTATTTACTTTCTCCCCCCTTAGTCGTCTCTTTTCCAAGCTGAAAAATCCCAGTCTTATTACTCTCTCCTCATATGGAAGCTGTACCATACCCTTAACCATTTTTGTTGCCCTTTTCTCTACCTTTTCCTGTTCCTATATATATATATTTTGAGATGGGGTGGCCAGATATGCATGCAGTATTCAAGATATTGGTGTACCATGGATTTATATAGAGGCAATATGATATTTTCTGTCATATTATCTATCTCTTTCCTAATAATTTCCAACATTCTATTCACTTTTTTTGACTGCCACTGCACATTGAGTGGATGTTTTCAGAGAACTGTCCACAATGACTCCAAGATCTTTCTTGAGTGGCAACGGCTAATTTAGACCCCATCATTTTACATGTATAGTTGGGATTATGTTTTCCAATGTGCATTACTTCACATTTATCAACACTGAATTTCATCTGCCATTTTTTTGCCCAGTCTTAATTTGTGAGGTCCCTTAGTAACTCTTTGCAGTGTGCTTTGGATTTAACTATCTTGATTAGTTTTGTATCATCTGCAAATTTTGCCACCTCATCGTTTACCCCTTTTCCAGATTATTTCTGAATATGTTTAACAGCACATGTCCCTGTACAGACCCCTGAGGGACACCACTGTTTATCCCTCTACATTCTGAAAACTGAAAAATAAAATAAAAAGGTGCCTGCTAACATATGAGAGATCATCACTGTGGAGGTGAGGAGAAAGGTATATGTGGCTTTTTCACAGTAGTTAATGGTAAAAATGTGAAACGTGCACCCAGGGATCCTGTTTTTTATTCCAATTTGTTGCTTCACCCCTTCACTTAATTTCATTTTCCTTATTTTCTTGAGAGATTATGTTAGTGACAACCATGTTAAGTACAGAATACAAGGTTTGCAGCCATACTAATACCTACAAAACTTGCAGGAATCCTATATGAATCCATAATATCTGACCGGAAAGAAAACCATACAAATCAGATTAAAAGAATGGGTGAAACAGTGGATGCAAGTGGAACTGGACTTCTCGAGTACTTGTCATATTTGCTACAATTGCCTAAAATGGTGAAGTTTACATGAGATCTGGGATCTGATTCATATACGAATGTATCATTCTAACTTCTTGAGAATGCTGTTATGTATGTGTGCTAGTAGGAAAACATGCTACCAAGAGTACAGCATTTTGTTCGTGTGTGAGAAAGACAGATGCTGGATTTTCTGTCTAGTTTTCAGGGTCAGATTGAAAGTACCATTGACAAGCTCATAAAGAGTCTTAGAATTAAGCCTCTATGGCTAAAATTGCCTTGCCTGTGAACATGTCTTCCTTAGATGACAAAGGTACTGTCAAATATGAGGGACAACAGTGGAGAATTTAATCCTGAGGAAGTGGGGTTGTAGTTTATGATCAAGTATCTTTGCATTCTAGAATTATATCTTATCTTCTGGAAGGCAGAAAAGAAAATACTTTTCACTAAAGAAGATTGAACTAACTTTAGGGACTGGAATCTGTCTGTCTATTCACACCCTTTTTATGAAAGAAATTGTATGTAAACTCACAAAATATTTACTATTCCCATGGTTATAGGGCTACAGAGGGTCTCTCTGAGTGCACGCTCTCGGTTGTCAGGCCCTGTACCCTTGCCCCTCTCAGGGTGGAATTCTACTCTTTCCTTTTCTTAGAATGAGTCATGGACAAAAGTACCCACTGGATCCACCATGGCTACCCAACACGCCTGACTAGATTTGGCACCTGCTGTTCTTCCCTTCAGGAGACCAACAGTAAATACAGTGACCAGATCAAACCAAATTATTGTTCTTACTGTTAAGATTAAACAAAGCATAAAGCATAAGAGAAAATGATTTTAACACAACCAAAAGGTCTACATGAATGTCTCTTACCTAAGCTCTACCCTGCCTGTAACAGGAGACTAGGGAAACCTTGTGTTCCTCAGACCCTCCAGCCAGGGTCTCTGTGTGTGAGCACAGTTTCTGGGCCTCACCTGCTTCCTCTGCTAAAAAGAGAGATGCCTTTTAACTGGCCAGAAGTCCTTTGTCTTCTCAAGTTTCAGAGTAGCAGTCATGTTAGTCTGTATCCGCAGAAAGTACAGGAGTACTTGTGGCACATTAGAGACTAACAAATTTATCTCAGTTTCCTGGGCTCCCCCCCCCAATGTTTGACAAACTGGATTGGTGAGCTCCGTAGGGGGTTATAGGTGGAATATCAAAGCAAATGGTTCTTGCATTCCCTCTTAATGATAGGCAGCTATCATGCTGTTTCCTGCCTATGTGCAGTCAATATCTTCTGGAATTAACCCCATGTATTCAGACAGAAAACTTCCTTACAACAATCAAACTAACATAGTGTATTCATAAGTTATTACAGAGCAGCTCTGGGTCCATCTAATGAATTTACTATTGGATTCAAAACAAAGCACTGAAACATTTGTTTTATCCAACTTGAAGCTCCCAAGGTTTAATGATGATTGTATTCCTCTGTCCTGTGAAGAAAGGCTAAAATTTTCAAAAATGCGTGCCTAAAGTTTGCCTCCTAAATCCATATTTAGACATACACTTTTGAAACATCTGGCCAGATTATTTAACTCCTGCATCAGATGACACTAGGGAGCTTTGCCCATCATAAAGATACAAGATAGGTACTTTTGTATAAAGATATTTATACTCCTGTAACAATAAGATTGTATGTTTTGAATAGTAATCTAATGATGAAAAAAGGTTTGCTGTGTAAAAACAGTGAACATTGTCCTTTAAATAAAGAACTGAGGAACATTTTGACACAATGTTTTATTAGTTATTCAAAATGTACATTAATAATGGTAAGGAGTCAGGAACATGCAGGAAGAAGTGTTGAAGTTATTAACAGTAATATATTCAAAGGTACTTTTTCTTGAACTCACTGATATAATTTACATCTCACATCCCTGGAGAAAACATTTCATGATGTTTTCTTACACAGTAACATTTTTTTCAACAACAGAAATAGGAGGAAACTAAGGTCAGATTGGTCAATGTCATTGAAAAAAACGCAGAGAGGAAAAGGGAGAGGAAAATAGCAAGAGGTTCTCCATATGTTGTTTTCCCCCCTAGAATCATAGGACTTGAAGGTCATCTAGTCCAGTGCCCTGCATTCAAGGCAGGACTAAGTATTATCTAGACCATCCATGACAGGTGTTTGTCTAACCTGCTCTTAAAAATCTGCAATGATGGAGATTCCACAACTGCCGTGCACAATTTATCCCAGCGTTTAACCACCCTGACAGTTAGGAATTTTTTCCTAATATCCAACCTAAACCTTCCTTGCTACAATTTAATCCCATTGCTTCTTATCCTGACCTCAGAGCTTAACAAAAACAATTTTTCTCCCTTCTCCTTGTAACAACCTTTTAGGCACTTGAAATCTGTTATCATGTCCTCCCCTAGTCTTCTTTTCTCCAGACTGACAAAATTGAGTTTGTTTAATATTCCCTACAAGATCATTTTCCAGCTATTTAATCATTTTTGTTCTCCGGATTTTCTCCAATTTGTCCAGATCTTTCCTGAAATGTGGCACCCAGAACTGGACATTGTATTCCAGTTGTGACTGTATCCATCTGGAGTAGAGTGGAAGGATTACTTCTCATGTCTTGCTTACAACACATCTGCTAATACATCCTGGAATGATTTTTGCTTTTTTTATAACAGTATTACACTGTTGACTCATATTTAACTTGTGATGCACTATAGGCCCCAATACCTTTCTGCAGTACTCCTTCAAGACAGCCATTTCCCATTTTGTATGTGTGCAATTAATTGTTCCTTCCTAAGTGGATTACTTGGCATTTGTCCTTACTGAATTTCATCCTATTTACTTTAGACCATTTCTCTAGTTTGCCCAGATCGTTTTGAATTTTAATCCTATCTTCAAAAGTAGTTGCAGCCTTGTACAGTTTGGTGTCATCTGCAAACTTGTTAAGTGTACTCTATGGCATTATCTGAATCATTGATGAAGATATTGAACAGAACCGGATCTAGGACCGATCCCTGTGAAACCCTACTCAATATGCCTTTCCAGCTTGACTGTGAACCACTGATGACTACTCTCTGGGAATGATGTTCCAACCAGTTATACACCCACTTTATAGTAGCTCCATCTAGGTTGTATTTCCCTAGTTTGTTTATGAGAAGGTCAGGCGAGACCGTATCAAAAGCCTTACTAATGTCAAGACATACCACATCTACCGTTTCCCCGCACAAACCACAAGGCTTGTTACCCTGTCAAAGAAAGCTATTAAGTTGGTTTGACATGATTTGTTCTTGACAATTTCATGCTGACTGTTACTTATCTGGGTGTTTGCAAATTGATTGCTTAATTATTTCCTTCATTAACTTCCCTGGGTACTGAAGTTAAGATGTAACTCCCCAGGTTGTCTTTATTTCCCTTTTAATATTTGACACTATATTTGCCCTTTTCCAGTCCTCTGGAATTTCTGCTGTTTTCCATGACTTTTTGAAGATAATCACTAGTGGCTCAGGTATCTCCTCAGTCAGCTCCTTGAGTATTCTAGGATGTATTTCATCAGGCCTTGGTGACTTGAAGACATGTAAATTGTCTAAGTCATTTTTAACTTATTTCCCTATTTTAGCCTCAGATCTTACCACATTTTCACTGGTATTCATCATGTTAGATGTCCAACTGCTACTAACTTTTTGGTGAAAACTGGAACAAAAAAGTCTTTTAGCACTTCTGCTGTTTCCACATAGGTAGAATGGTGTTTGGCTTTGTTGAAAAAACTGAAGGGAGACCTTAGATTCTGCAGAGAAAACAGGCTCCATCTCTGCACATGCAGAAACATTCACATAGGGAGCTGGCTCCTGTCCACTCTTCCCTGCCCCTCAACAGGCAGCATGACTCAACTGTCTGACCTGCCTGCATCCTTTTCCTCCACTGCATGGTGTGCTGCTTGTATCAGCAATAACTACCGAACAGATTTCCATTAGAAAATCTACAAGTTCTGCAGGGTGCATACTGAGGAAACCAGCCATTCATGGGATCCACTTCTTTCTAACTTGTCGAGATCTCCACCTGTGATTTGCCTGCAGAGGGACTTCCAGAGGACAGAACATGCAATGAAGTACATGGCTCCCCGCTTCTATACTCTTTCCTGGTTACTACTGGATTTTTGCTTCCTAGACAACCCTGTGAGGTGTGCTTTGGGGCAAAGGGAAACAGGCTATTTTGCTGCTAATGTAATACTGAATAGAATTAATTAAGATTGAGATGTGACTGAAAACCATTTATTCTTCAGGTGGGTTTATGCACTGCACCTGTGCCATTCTAGTTTATGCTGAAATGTTTTAAAGGCCTTCAATAAACAAAAAACTAAACAAATTAAGATGAAATCATCCATATTGCTTAGAAAGCAGGAGTTTTATAGATTGCTTTGCTGTTTAACGCTTCCTGATGATACTATAATTCAAATTCCTTTAGAAGCTTCTGTTCCTTCAACTTGAATAATCCTTGAGCCCTGAAAAAAAATGGAAACCACGCTTGAATTGCTTTTGTTCTGTTACAACACACATTTCACAAATGCAACTGACTTCCAAACTATGATTTGCACAGTACTATATAACATACATGCATCTGAAATTTATAGCCCACTGCAAAGTGTTTAATACACAGCACTTAAACTGTTGTGTTTCCACAGTAAGGTATAATAACAGGAGATTTAATACAGAACCTGATATTTTGACAGTTATTAGCATTGTTTTCTGAGTATTTTATTGCTTGCTTGTAAACAGTAGTTTATTGAAATGTACTAGTATATTCATGGTCATAGAAAATGTATGAGAGAACAGGCTGTTCCTGTTCCTTACCAAAGGTTCTGCAGATTAAAATATTTGGACCTTGAACTTCAACATCCAATTCTTTCTACAGGAAAAATAAAGCTCTCAGTACCACATTATTCTGACCTTGTGTATATATTTAGGCTTTTAATTAAGACCCCTGGAAGGCCAATGCTTTAGTGCATTATAAACAATTTTGCTCTTTTCTTCATTTTGAAGTAGGTTTTTTTTTAATTGTCCGTTTAAAGTAAAACTGTAAAAAGAAATGAGGAAGGAAGGAAGGACATTGTTGTTACTTTCTTCTTTGCACTGTTGGTTCTTGTGCCAGTGCATAAAGCAGTGGAGAGTGTATTTCTAATATACTTCACATACTACAAATACCTGAAAAATTTCAGTTGCTGATTATGACTTGATCTTTGTGTGAGCAGGAAAGAAGTGACTTCTGTGATCACATTTGATTACCCTATATTTTAGAATCTCTGCTTGCATACTCTCAAACAAGTAAAATCTTGGATATCCAATTTATACATGCACTGACCTCAAAATTAACCCCAACATCAGCACCCATTGAAGTCACTGGGGGTATGATGATATTGACTTAAAATGGGAATGGGTGGATGCTCAATGTTTTGGAAATTGGGCTACTGAATTAGGTGCCTAAATCAGAATTTAGAGGCCTACCTGTAGCCGCCTAATTCTGAAAACTGTGGCCTAAGTGCCTGATCCTAGCCCTGTATAAACAAATGTCTACACTGCTAGGGTGAGATTCTGTGCTGAGCCTCTAAAGGTATGTTGCAGCCTGCAGCAGCCGCGGGCAGTGAGCCTTCAAGTGTGGGTCGACAGGCTCCTGGGCTTATGTTGACATGTTAAAAAAATATGTGTATGGACAGTGCTTTTAAGCTGTGGGTTGGGCTGGAACTTGTGCTCTGAAGCTCACCCCCTGCTCCCTGGATTTCAGCCCCCGAGTTCTAGCCTGAGTTGCAACATCTACACAGGGATTTTTAGCATGGTAGCATGATCCTCCAAGCCCCCCCTCTTGCCCCCAAGGTGCCCCCATGCCCTTTTTCTATGACACATCCTTGATTTCCCGGATCTCTACTATGCCATTTATTAATAACTTTCTGTGAAATCATTGTAGCCTTATGTACAAGCATCAATAAATTAAAAAAAAACACACACAACACTACAAGGAGGAACATGGGGATAGTGAACTTTTAATATCGTTAATATTTTGGATGACCCAAAATAAAACAATAATTCAGAGGTTCAGTATATCTTCTGGATGCTGATATGTTTGAAAATAATTTACCAGCTAACCATAACCATCACAGAATTAGCATTTTGACAGTGAACTGATTTTAGGGGAATGGGGAGGAGCGTGAGTGATGGTGGTTTTTTTTTTGTTTTTAATGCCAAATTTGAAATTCCTACTAGTTTGGGGTGAGGTGTTTTTGTATTTTTACACTAGAGCACTCTTATTTCATATTAACGAAAATATCTAGCAAAGAGAGAACAAATCTGAGTTTCCATGAGAGAGAACACACAGTTACTCCAACATTCTGCAGCTAAATAGCAACATAAAATGGCAGCTGTCTGTGTAGCTGGAAGAGTTCTCTACATTTAGGATATGTCTGCACAGCAGCTGGGAGGTGTAATTCCTCACTTGGACAGACCGATATCCACTAGCTCTGCTTGAGCTAGCATGTTTTAAAAATAGCCTTGTGGCTACAGCAGCTTGGGCTTCCTGTCCAAGTATTTGCCCAATGAGTCAGATGGGATTATGCTCTGGCAACTAACCCAAAATGCTCCTGTCACACTGCTGTTTTGAATGGGATAGCTCCAGCAGAGTTAGAATGTGTATGTCAGGGATTCTCAAACTGGGGGTTATTACGTGGGCTGTCAGCCTCCCCTTCAACCCCGCTTCGCCTCCAGCATTTATAATACAGTAACTCCCCACGTAACGTCTTTGTTTCAATCTTACCTCCCTGCTCAATTACAGAACATGCTCCATTTAAAATTGTGCGAAGTTTTGCTATAACGTCGTTTGGCTGCCTGCTTTGTGCACAGCTGGCAGCCCCCCCGCAGCGCACAGGCTCCCCCTTCCTCTCCTGCCTCCCGAACACAGCAAGCCATCTGGTTGCCATGGGCAGGGGGAGCCTGTGCGCCAAGTCCTTGTTCCTCTCCCTCCCCCTCCTGCCCCCTGAATGTCAGAAGCCAGCTGATTGCCACAGGCAGGAGCGATGGGGGGAGGAGCGAGGACACAGCTATGTGGAGTAAAGTGTGGGGGGGGAGAAGAAGCGGGTTAAGGATGAGGGCCTGGGGGAAGTGGGGTAGTGGGCGGACCGAGGGTTGAGCCCCACACCCCTGCTGCTTGCAGAGTAGGGGAAGCTGCCACTGCTGCTGCGCAATGTGCTTCTCCTAGCCTACAGCACCTTCAGCCTCCTTGCCTGCCTCATTGTCTGCAGTGCCAGTGGGCTGTGCCTGTGTGGGCTAAGGCGGGGGCACCTCCCAACTATAGTTCTGTACTATATGGCAAAAAAAATAATTCCCTGGAACCTAACCCCCCCATTTACATTCATTCTTATGGGGAAATTGGATTCGCTTAACATTGTTTCACTTAAAGTCGCATTTTTCAGGAACATAACTACAATGTTAAGTGAGGAGTTACTGTAGTGTTAAAAATTTGAAAAGTGTTTTTAATTTATAAAGGAGGGGTTGCACCCAGAGGCTTGTTGTGTGAAAGGGGTCACCAGTACAAAAGTTTGAGAACTACTGGTGTATTTGTATCCACACAGAACCACCCTCCTGGCTGTTGTGTAGACAAATCCTTAAATAGCAAACAGAATATCTGCTTTGAGTCCCATGGCTACAGTTTTTATAGGCTTTGGCAGCCTATGTGATGTTCAGATCACTTACACGAACACAGAGCAGAATTATCCTCTGTTTCAAGTTGTGGTTATTTTTATCTACAATGTGGATTATTATTGCATATTATATGAATTTGTGCTGAATGTAGATCTTCCATTGATGCCAATGGGAGACTAGCAGGGTGAAGGAGTGCAGAATATATATCTTATCCACATGGGTAAATTTTGCCCCTCATAGTGCTTGTTTGAAACCTAAATGAGATCTGAAATGACTTGTGTGATTTCAGTGTCTCTTCGGCTGAGAACACCAGTTTTATATAACAAAAGAGTTTAAACTGTAACATGAAAAAACAAGATGGAAAGAAGAAAGATGTGATGTTTGTGGACTTTTTCCTTAAACTATCCTCTCCTCCTCCCATCCTACCCTAAGTAAATCAACTGGCCTCTATTATAGCTGTACAAGTGGGGATTCATATTTTGTAAATGATGTTTATTCACCAGATACTAGTTTGTTGTGGGATCATCTGTGTTTATTGTGTAGAGAGGAAAGGAAGATTGGAGGGTGGAGACGAAAATCAGAGCAATTTTAATCCTGCTCTGTCTCTTTCAGACACTGTTTTTAATTTCCTTTCACTTTCAGATTCCCTAAAGCTATATGTAACCAATACTATATTATTTTCATGAAAAATCCTTTCACTCCAGGGCCACTGAGAATAGTTTCAGCAGCAGCTGATGATGATGATGATGATAGCCACAATATGTCTCCATTGGTTTTGGTAGGTCTTGCAGCTCATGTGACAATAAGTAGATGCTAGTTCTGTCAACCCCAAGTGTTTAAAAATCATGTCTCAGCCTCACCCTCCAATCATGCAATTGATTTAGAAATCATGAGGTTTTTTGTTTTTGTTTGTTTGTTTTAAATAATGCTTTTGGTTTATTTTTTACTAACCTTCTGGTTTTCAAATTTGTAGAATTTACTTGGTCCTGTTTTTAAGCTTTTTTTGTTAATGCACTCATAAGGGCTAGAAATGTTATTTTTTTATTTAAATGAAAATTGATATAGTAACAGATTCTCATGACTCCTGAAACTGGGGCTTAAAGAATAAATGAAATATTGAAAGGTGTGTGACACAATCACAGAGTTAGAAACAATGAGACCCATAAAGTGGGTATTGCAGGGTTGTATTTACCTGCGGTCCAAATAAGCCAAGGATAAGAGCAACACCAAATAAAGGGGTTACAGCTAGAGCCCTGCAAATCTGCAGATATCTGCTTTATATCTGTGGATATCGGCATATCCAAATTTTATATCTAGAGCCCTGCAAATCTGCGGATATCAGTGGACCATGTTTGCGGATCGGATGGGGATACAAATTTGCATCTGGACAGGGCTTTACTTACAGACAGTGATCAAAAGAGGGTGAGAAAACAAACTTAGACCAGGGACTGGCAATCTTTGGCATGCGTCCCATCAGGGAAAGCCGTTGGCGGGCTGGGACAGCTTGTTTACCTGCAGAGTCTGCAGGTTCGGCCAATCGCAGCTCCCACTGGCCACGGTTCGCCGTTCCAGGCCAATGGGGGCTGCAGGAAACAGTGCGGGCCAAGAGATGTGCTGGCTGCCGCTTCCTGCAGTGCCTATTGGCCTGGAACAGCAAACCACGGCCAGTGGGAGCTGCGATCGGTTGAACCTGCAGATGCTGCAGGTAAACCGTCTCAGCCCGCCAGCGTCTTTCCCTGATGGGCCACATGCCCAAGGTTGCTGATCCCTGACTTAGACAACGTGTCTGAATAATTCTCAGATACACTGTATGTTTTGTCTATTTGCCATGTTGAACACCAGTACCCTTGACAGCCTATGTTCGGTGGGGGCAACATTTGTACTTCATGCCCTGTGGGGATGGGCTGGAGGCATCATTTTAATTTTAGCTCAAGATGACAGAATGGTTGATTTGTCACCGGGCTATGGGCAAAGACACTTTGATGTTTGTATTTCTTATCTTTGAGCTCTGTTCTAGTGTAGACCTCTAAAACAAGAAAGAGGCAGGAGGAGAGTTCAGTGAGAAACAGAACAACAATATATGAGAAATTAAAACATGGTTGTATCCACAATCCAGACTAAGACGATATTGTGCTATTGTATTCCAGATACAATTTTGAGGGATAAAGCTTGAAAAGCCAATGATCATCACCACTCCTGCAATGTGAACTCAAGTTTCAAATCAATCTCTTCTATGTATTTCTTTTTTTAAAATTACTTATAGAAAGAGAGAAAAGTGGAAAAGTACAGGTCACTATTATTGCTCGTTGGAAAGTGCCTAGCACATCAAACATGGAAGACACAGTGTACACCCATTTGGGTAGGGAGAATCTCAAACCACACAGAAAAAGGGTGGGGAAAAGGCTGTCCTTTATAAGAGGAGTGATTTGGGGAATGATGGACATATGGCCCTGCTACCTACATCCTTGCTTGTTCATTTTGTTTTAAAGTTAAACACATTGGGTCTGATTCTCCACTGTCAAGTGCTGTGTGTCAAAATTTACACCTGTGTCAAGTAGATGTAAAATACTGCCTAACAAGAATATTGCCATATTATTCCCACTTTGCACAAGGGTACATTTTTGTACACGGCAGTGAGATTCCCCTTGCACCTTGTGTAATCATTTATATGTATGCATAGTGAATGTAAAATGCTACTGTTATGATTCGGTAACGATTTACAGCTCTTTCTCCCTAACCAATTCCCAGCTTCAAGTTGATTTTTTTTCCCTGATTCATTTGCAGTCCTGTTTGATTACTAAAATCACATTGGCCATCAAGAGACTATGGCTCATGGGCCATTACAATGCTAAACAAGCTCAGAACAACTACACATTGAGAAGATACTAACTCATAATCTTACCTTTCTACCTTTAAAATTACTAAACAACTTCCCCCCTCCCTCAATTTAGGAAAGTTAACTTCTCCTCCTCACTGAGTACTAACAACACACCAAGTTTGAAGTTTTAGGAACAGATTTTAACTTGTCTCCCAGCCCCTTTGTACCTGGTGAGTACCTGGTGCTGGAAAGCAGCTGGATCTAGCCAGCTAACAATTCTATCAATATGGGGCAGCTGTGAGCTGGTGTAGAGTCAGTTCCATCCTGCTCCCAGCCCTGGTTCAGAGTGTGTGTCAAGGGCAGTGAGGGTAGAGGAAGGGTGAGGTTGAAGCCCTGCACACTCCAACTATCCCCAGTTAGCACATGCACCTTTGCGGGACAGGTGCAGTGATACTTACATTGATACTTTATCCTGATATTACTGTAATTAATAAAATCCTTATAAGATACTACAGAGAGCATCTGATCCATACAACCGTCGAACCAAAGTGATTTAGACTATATAAAATAATTCAAAAAAGTCAACAATACAAAACATCCTGATATCCCCAATGTGCATCTTATATATTTTTCAAAATACAGTAAAAGCTTTGTTATCTGGCATGTTGTAGGAATTTGTGGTGCCGGTAAGTCAAAAATTCCAGTTAACTAAGAGGGAGGGGCCAGGGGATGCGGGGCACAGGCTCTGGGAGGAAGTTTTGTTGTGGGAGGGAGCGGGGGGCAGGGGACTGGGGAACAGGTGAGGTTTTGCCGGACTGGGGCAGCGCTCACTTCAGGCGGCTCCCCACAAGTGGCAATGTGCCTGATGCTCCTAGGCGGAGGCATAGCCAGGCGGCTTTGCGCACTGACTCTGCCTGCAGGCTCTGCCCCACACAGCTCCTATTGGGAGCTGCAGAGCCAGTGCTTGGGGCGGGGTGAGGGCAGCGCACAGAGCCCCCATGGCCATTCTGCTGCCTAGGAGCAGCAAGGACATGTCACCGCTTGTGGGGAGCTGTCCAAGGTGAGTGCTGCCTGGATCTGGCACCCTGAAACCCTTCTCGTGACCCAAGTCCCAGAACCTGCACCCTCTCCCAAAATGCTGGCTTCTAGAGATTCCAGTTGGTAAAGTGCCAGATAACACAGCTTTTACTGTACTTTCATTGTCTTCCTACCTCACATGCTTCCTCTGGAAGGCTGCAAGTAGGAAAGAAAACTTACTATAAATCAAATGACTTTTGTGTGATAGATTATGAAAAAGATTTGATCTTTTGATCTTGAAACTATATAACCTAAATGCTTTTACTTCCTGGCTTGAGTCCCAGACTCCAAATGTCATTCAAAGGATACATTTTCATGATATATTGTTTGATACTCTACATCCTTGTATAAATCTACATTTTTTTCAGTTTTGGTACAACCTATAAGCTTTCTCATATGTGACTACAGACCATGTTATCATTTATCAAACAGTGAAACTAATTAAAATAGCATTTCTTGAGGAAGTGTCTCTACTGTAGAAATGTCAATTGTGTTTGGAAAAGCTTGTAGGAACAGAAATTAAATGTGGAGCAAAAGTCATCCGCCTGTGTTGTTAGCTGCACAAAAGGATTTTTACCCAGTCCCTGAACACAATGTCAGTACACTACATCAGAGAACATCATGAATACTTGATGAACCCACAGCAACAACACTAGCATAAAAACCTTGCTAATATTTACAAGAGCAGAAATGCCCAAGGAGTTAACCAATTTCAGTGCTCAGACCAAAAAACATAGATTGGTCATTCATTCTTACCCTTGCGTGGTTTGTCATTATCAGCTTCTGCTCCCCTAAGCTCTAACACATGGATTTTATTCAAGGCAAATTCCCTTTTTGTCACACAACTATTAATATACAACAATAGCAAAGTCTGAGGCATGTAAAAAAGAACTTAGAGATCTGATATTTCAATAAATGCATATCATAAAAATATGTAGTTCCACCCTGCTGTAATCTAATGAGAATAGCAGAAAATTGATTTACTGTAAATTGTTTCAATATTACCATATAATACAGCCTTGCAAAATTGTCATGAAAATTTATCAGCCCTGGCAAAAATATCTACTTGCCTGCTCTTTAGATGATTAATACCAATGGGGGAAAAAGCCCTTAAAAATATTTTGTTCCTAGCAAATAGGCAAGTTGAATTTTCTAAAGCTGCTATAGTATAACTACAATATACATATGACTACGTGTGTGTATTTATACAGCACCTAAGTATCCATATTAAGTGTGTATGCCATGTAGATAGTATGTAGATATACACAAGTGTATTATATGTTGAAGGTGTTGCTGAAGATTGTTATTCATATTTTTGATTGAAGCAAGGTCACTGGTATAAATATCAGCAAAATAATGTTTCCTGTAAAAAGACTGAAACTTGAGCAGAGTATTTTAGTTCCTAAGGCAATATCTTTTCTTTTTAATCTTCTTAGTAGTAGTTTTTTTTTCATTAATCAAAATTAGCAATTATGGTCTATCAGTGATATTGAAAATAACCCCATAACGGCTCCCATTGACTTCGGTGGGCATTGGAACATAATGAAGATTATGATATACAGTTTTAGCAATTTGTATGGATATGGTTGAGTGGGGAGACAGGGTTTGTAGGGCTGCATGTATCTATAGTCACAGGTAATGAGAGGAGCTCTCCCAGTTTTTTGGGGTGTCTCAGGTATGACCGCTGTAAAGGGTCTTCTAAGCAAATGGTGTTAAAGCCTCTCTAGGGTTAGGGAGCAGGAGCCAGAAGCTAGAGGTATCTTGAGGAGTTGAGGTGAATGAAGGGCTACTCAGGATTTCTGAATCTAATTTGGTTTTGAGGCCTGAGTAATGTGTTGATCTAGATCTACACAAGCATCAAATGAATGGTTAGAACTGGGATGAGAACAGTATTTCTGGTTTGCAGAGCATTTCCAGATTTTCTGAAACTTGGTTTCATTCTGTTTTGAAACAAAACCCAAAAAATTAAAAATTCTTCACAAAAGGAAATTACTGTTCTCTGCCCAGCTATACTGGGAACCCCGGCTTTAGGGCAGTTTGCCTTAGAAGGGAGCCTGGACTAGTGAGGAGCAATGAGAGTGAGAGCTTGGGAGCCAGGACACCCAGTTCTTCTACGCTCTTGGCTTCCTGTGCCCACCTGGAGAGCTGGCAGGTATTCAGTGGCCCAGCAGAGTTCTATTGGAATACTCCCTGGTGTCTGGCAGAATTTTCTAGAAATTGAAGTGTCTCCATGAAACATTTCAACTTTGACAAATCAACAAATTCAGATGGAAAAAAATGTTTTATCAATGTTTTTCTGATCATCTCTACTAATGGTTGCAAAGTTGGCAGCAGAGCACTGCTTTAGCATTTGGTCTAATAAAGAAAGTATCCCCTCAGCCAAGCCCCAGATTAGTGAAAAGCGTTCCAGCAACCCTGTGCAACATCTAACAAACAAACTAGGACTCAAAGATGGTGCTTTTGACGCCAAACAAAAACTTCTTCAGTGTAAGTATCATCTGATCATGTAGACCTGCTGGCTATGAAGGAAGTATGATGCATTACAAGAGGTTGACTGTCAATGAATCAAGAAAAATATTAGCGAGAAACAAGCTTCTAGGGAAGCCTGATGTGGAGTTGGAAATGGTAGAAAGAGAGAGCGAGCCAAGGAACACAACTGAGTAGCATTGCACTGTAGGCAAAGATCAATATGTATTGAAATAGCAAAGAGATTGTTGTGAGACACTGAAGATATCTCCACATTGCAAATGGGAGCATGTTTCTGAGAATGTGTAGACAGGCACACACTAGCTCCACTTGAGCAAGCATGCTAAATATAGCAGTATAGCCAGGGGTGGCATGGGCAGCAGTTTGGGCTAGCCACCTGAGTACAAACCTGGCTAGCCTTTGCTGCTGTATGGCCCACGCTATCTCTGGCTACACTGCTATTTTTTTGCATGCCAGCTCAAGTATAGCTAGCACACATCTATACCTGCGCTGGGACACAAGCTCCCACCTGTAGTGTAGATGTTCCCTTAGTAGGCATTAAGGACAGAAATACAGAATAAGAAGAAATTGTCTCATGTATATAAACAAGTAAATGGTAAAACAGTGTTTTATAGGCAAAGGTATGGGAATTGCTTCAGATTATTTTAGAAAACTGGGATAAAGAATAATATAGAAATTGTGATCTGGTATGTAGCAGAGACCAATGAAGGACTAAAAACTCTCTTGAATTGCTAATAAATGTCACACAAATGTAAGTAATATGCTGTGTGAGATCACAAGCTAGTCTTACTAATAGAGAGGGGAAATAGCCATTACTTACTGAAAAGAGAAGAGTTTTTGCTTCACAGAGATAAAATGAGTCATTGAGGAGATAGCTATGGTGTCTGCATGAAAATTTATGACAGAAACTGCTTTTGCCAGATACAACATTAGCATATAAGAATACGATGCTCCCTTCACTGAGTTAATGCCAGAAATGAGGCTCACGTTGGTGTGGGATGTATTGTAACAATTTCTTCTTTACACTCTAATGTAAAATAGTACAATAATAAGAAGCAAATACTAATTTTTGAGTCAGTTTAACTACACCAACTACTGTGACATGCAGCAGAAATTTATGCTTGGCAGGGGAAAGTAAAAATGTAATATACAGTTTGATATTTGCATATCTATAACATGCCCATTGGCTAAGGTATTTTAGGGTAACTGCATCAATAAATTGTCTAAGCTAAAATGTAATTGAGACACAAAATTAAGTCACTTTTGGGCAGGAAAGGATGGACCTAAAATGCCCCAAACCCAAAAAACTAAAAGTTGGGGAATCCTGCCTATACCTGAGAAGAAGCTTGTGTTAGTATTTTGTAAGTACTGCAGGGCAGCTTTTCACCCTCAGACTGGAGCTCTGTGAAAACTTCTGGGCTGCGTAAGCTGTGGTTTTCAGATGAGGTATAGATGTAAAGGGCCATTTGTGTCATTTAAGGATCCCCTGCAACTTTCATAAGAGATGGAGTGCTCAACACTGTCCTGGCCAAATTCCAGGTTAAAGCATTGCTTTCTGTCTCTGCTTAATAACCTCTGTGATATAATAGGATGTGGTATATTCATATCTTTTCCTAGGGCCAGATTTCCATTGCATTACATCTTGTGTCATTATTAACCCCAATGCAAAGTGTGTGTAAAATATATTACTAAATTAGAATGGTGGTTATCTATACCCAGTTAGCACTAGTGTAAATGAGAGCACAAGTCTCAGGGTAAAGGACAAACTGGCCTTTACATGTTGCTGTGTGCTATTAAACAGTTGCCTAGTTTCACCCATGTAAGATGCTATTCTGCTTAATATTAGGCTAATGATTGCTTATAAAAAGAAAGGAAATCATTCATATTTTCAATAATTTTGGTTGACTTACACCATTTTAAATATATGCCTCCCAAAACCCCTAGTTAATATTTATTTACTGCCTCCAATATCAATGCTTGAAGGATGATCATAAGTAAACTTGGTAGGATTAGATTAGAATGGCACAAGTGAAAAATAAATAAATAGGAGCAGACTGCCAGAGAACACTGAATCAAATGTATCATGAAGCTTTTATCGTAGAAAAACTGCTGGTGGAATTACCAGGTGCTTATAAAACAGTTACAAAAAACACCCAAACTTATATAAAATCTTAGACTCTTTAAACCTAACCCTTTTAAAATTAACTTAATATGGATGTCCTAGATTAAGAATTCCCTACAAATGATTGCCTTGTAGACATGATGAGAACATTAAAATGTAGATGTTTTTCCATACAAAAATAACAAAATTAATTATTTCTGGAGTCTATTTTTGTTTTTGCAGATTACTATGGTTGTACTTATGATGATAATTTTGCAGAAGTTCATGGACATTGTACAAAATTAAAATATTTGTCTATTTTTTTTGCTATTCGGATGTTAAAATACTTTGGGAGCAATAATCTAAGGAAATAGACAATCCAAGTTTAGCATTGTTTTGGCAGGATATTTCCTTTGTAATAAAATGCTAAACAGATGTACCAGATAGCAGAGGTAGCCTAGTCGAGAGAGAATGCCAGTATTCCCTACCATTAGTAGGAGGCAGTAAAAAGACTCTAAAACTTGCTTACTATGTATGGTTTACCTGAGGTTACTGTCTTGCCTCTTTAACTAAAGTACACAATAAATCATGGAAAATATTGATACATTTTGAGTCTAAATGCTTTGGAAAAAAAGCCATATTATATTACAAAGATAGCTGTTTTTTTTTATCCAAACCCAGGAACAGGCCATTACCAAGGTTAAACTATTTTTAAAAAGTGTGCCATTTTTTGTTGGCGTTTTCAGACAAAAATACTATTCAAGTCAAGACTGACAAAACATCTGCTGTGTTAATTATCCATATATTGCTGAGACCTCAATTTCCTTGTTAAAATCATATTTCATTAAAAAGTTATGACAAACAATGGGTTTAGGAATATGTCACATGAGGATTGGATATGCTGTTCAATGTAGAAGCCTTTACTCTGGCCAGATGGAGTTCATAAAAAGCTGTAGAGGAGAAGGAAGTATATAAGTATTGCCAAAAAAAATCTTGATGCATATTGTTATGCTTATAAAAAGCACACAGGATCTTTTTCAGGGGAAAAGGCAATATGTCATGTTTGTTGGAGATACAACAATAGTGCGCACAAAAAAACTTCAAAAACAGACTCCAAAGAGAAACTGCTGAACTCGAATTAATATGCAAATTAGATACAATTAACACTGGCCTAAACAGAGACTGGGAATGGTTGGGTCATTACACTAATTGAATCTATTTCCCTATGTTAAGTTCTCCTCACACCTTCTATGGGCCATCTTAATTATCACTTCAAAAAGTTTTTTTTCCTCCTGCTGATGATAGCTCATCTCAATTGATTAGACTTTTCCTGTTGATATGCATACTTCCACCTTTTCATGTTCTCTGTATGTATAAATATCTCCTGTCTGTGTGTTCCATTCTATGCATCCGAAGAAGTGAGCTGTAGCTCACGAAAGCTCATGCTAAAATAAATTTGTTAGTCTTTAAGGTGCCACAAGTACTCCTGTTCTTTTTGCGGTTATAGACTAACACGGCTGCTACTCTGTAAACTAGAACTATGTGTTACATTTTACTGGACCAGATATTCAACTGGTATAAATTAGTGTAGCTCTATTGAGTTCGCTGAAGCTACTCCAATTTACATCATCTGAGGATCTGGCCCGTTTAAATAATACAGTATGTACATCTTAATAATGGGACAGGATGCTCAGAGAGAGTAGTCATTGGCTCCAGAATATACTTCTACCCTTGGTTCACCAGAGCTCGGATCTTTAGTTCACAGTGTGTGACACACCTGCTTTTTACAATCAATTGTTGAGTGCATTGATTGGGTTTGGCAAGGGCTTGATGGGAGTGAGTTTGCTTTGGGGCTAGGAAAGTCTCTTTTCTTAGGAGGTATATTATCCTATCATCTATGTGATATTTTGAAAATACTATAATTTTTAAAATGTTTGTTTGGAGCACTGGAGAGAGAAAAGTGGAGACAATAGGGAAAAAATGAATATTAGGAAAAATATTTAGTGTTGTTATCAAGCCATGTCTGCTTCTTTTTATTTTTTTTTATTTATTTTTTAAGCTATTCAACTTTACATTTTTAGTCATTCTTCTCAGGAGACAGTCTTTAACTTTAAGGCATATAGTGTCAGATCCTCAGCTGAAGTGAAGGAGATTTACGCCAGACATGGATCTGGCCTATTAGGTCAAATTAATCCTGGATGTAACTTCAGTGAATTTAGTGGAATTGCACCAAGAACATAATTTGGCCCTTTAAATACATATTCACAGAGGACTAATACTGTTTTCTTATTTGCAATGCTACGGCTTGCAGAAGTGGCTCTCTGGCTAAGATGTTGTTTCCTGACTATTGCATTAGAAATAAAGAATCTCATAGTGGTTTATCTCCATAATACATGTGATGTTAATAAATGACATTATTTTTAACATTGTGAAATGCTTTGCCACCAAATGAAGATTCTGCCCTCTCCATAAACTGAACAAGGAGCTGTCTCAAGGTCTTTATTACTATCTTTATACCCATTCCATCCCATTTTAAATGTAAAGCTATATCCTTTCTTTTAAATTATCATCTTATCTGTGTCTTGTCTTGAATCTCCTTGTAGATATTAGGTTAAGTAGCTTTTGGAATAGTATAATAAATAAATTAAGCTAGTAAAATACTTGTTTGCCAGAAATTAAATTTTGTCTCTCTTGTCCTTTTGAGAAGAGGATGGGATATGTTGCAAATGTTCTTGTTTTATTTACAGAGCTTTAAAACTGTTAATGTTGTTTATAAGCATACTTCATACATTGTCATGTATATTCTCCTTTTCCTTTGAAATAGTACAACAGTAACACTATTATTTTCTTGGAAATTAGCATCTTAATTATAAAAGTAATCCAATGCTTGTATAAGGTATTTCATGGATATAGTTATTATAGTCTTATTACCTGCCCCACAAAAATAAAATTAATGAAAGATGGGCAGGTACATATGCAATAAATAATAATTGCAATCAAAGAAAGTTAATATCCCCATTTTGCTAATCTTCTCTACAAATTTGTTCCATTAATCAGGTGCTGATCAGCCTTAAAAATGAAGTGTCTTTAATGGTAGAAAAGGATGATTTTTATTATTCATAAATAATGAATGAATGACTTTCAACTAATCTTTTATTTGGACTTTATTTGGACTTTCAACTAATCTTTTATTTTCCTTGAGTGAAAACCTTATAGTCGAGGCCGGATATGGTACTCCGGTAACTTAATCACATACAGTGGTATTTCATAACTGCTTAAAAAAGAGCCTGATTTAGTGGGGAAAAAGTGTGCTATTCAATTAGATACACAAGAAACATATTTAAACAATATAGAGGTTGTGACATAAGTGGACAAAAGACAGGACATTGAAAATCAAAGCTGGAACTCTGTCCTTAACTCATGTCAAGGGAAAAAGGCAAAACTGTGAATGCTATAAATAAAGCGTCAACTTTAGCTTTCATTTTCCTGGCTTTTATCAGTTTGCGTCACAATGTTAATTTTGCTTAAACATAACTTTGGGGCTTAATTTCCTTGGTTCTTGTTTGGTATCCCTTTCTTAAAGGGACACAAACTTTAGTGGAGTTAAAATATGAATTACACACTACAGATTTATTTGTTTAAAATACATCATATGCCCCTCAGCCCAGAGCTATAATAAATAATTTAGGAATTTTATCTTTAAAAAGGCCATTGTTTGTCTCTTAAAATTGCTTCATGTCAGTAATTCTGATCTGTTTACTGAGGAATGTGCTCTATGCACAGTAAAAATTTAGATTATAAAAAAAAATGCTTCCATGCCAAGACCTTGTATGACAAATCTTAGCCTGCCACAATTTTATGGCCGAGATATATAGCCCTGCAAATGCAGGACTATAATTCGTTATGTGTTATGACACTGGGTAATCAGTGAATCATATTCTACAAATTAGAGTTTAGTGCTTCCAATCAGTACAAAAACTCTACTGGCTAAAACATCAGAAGCCTGACCTTGCTTTCCAAGCATTCCCAGGTGTCCCTTTGAAGTCAGTGGGAATATCGAGTGTGCAAGGAATGCAAGAACATACTTGGGCTCCACTTAAAGGTTGCATGATTGAGCCCTTAATTTGCAGATTGTAATCTACTGTATTTTTAAAATCTACATATTGCAATTCCTCCAACATTACTGTTTTACTATTGCTATAGTGTGAGATGCTGCTGGGACTTGCCATAATTTTAATAAAATTATAAAGAACACACTGTATAATAGCTCTCTCCATTCCTGGACATGTTAAAATCTGAGACTCAGATGACAGCCACAATCCTGCAAATACTTATACTCATGATTAACTTGACTCATATGTGTAAAGTTAACCTTGAGTGTTTGCAGTATCAGAAGCCAATAATGATTTTGTAAAAGAGACATTTTCATCCTAGTTTCTGTTGACAATGTATATCTAACTCTACCAGAATACTTTTGTATATTTAAAAAAATAATGAATAGCACTTAAACACCTCTGGAGATACAGAGCACTTATTCATTCAATTTACTCTCTCTAGTTTGATTGATCTCATATAAACAGTTATTTGAATTAGGCATCATCGCAGAAATATATCCTCTGGAGAGTAAGCAAGAAAGAAGAATTAAACTAGACTTTCTTATTGTTAACTTATCAGAACACCCAAAAAGGATCAACGTATTGGTTAGTATGTCTGAGAAGTTTAAAGGAACTAGGTTTCACTGAAACTAGGGCAGCAAGGTTTAATTCAAACTTCCCTACGCAACAAATCTCCTTGAACTAGATAGAGGGAAAATTCTGCTAGAGGAGAGTTGGTTGAACCACCATCAGGCTTCTTTCAAGATGTTTGTTTGGGAACGTTAGGCCTGGTCTACACTAGGACTTTAATTCGAATTTAGCAGCGTTAATTCGAATTAACCGTGCACCCGTCCACACCAGGAAGCCATTTAATTCAACATAGAGGGCTCTTTAGTTCGAATTCTGTACTCCTCCCCGATGAGGGGAGTAGCGCTAAATTCGACATGGCTATGTCAAATTAGGCTAGGTGTGGATGCAAATTGAACTTAGTAGCTCCGGGAGCTATCCCAAAGTGCACCACTCTGTTGACGCTCTGGACAGCAGTCCGAGCTTGGATGTTCTGACCAGCCACACAGGAAATGCCCAGGGAAAATTTGACACGCTCCGGCGCCTTGTGGATGTTCTGCAGGACCGCAGGCAGGAGGACAGAGCCCCCCTGCAGTGTATCTGCAACCGCCCTCCCCCGCCACAAAGTCCTATACCCCCTTCACCCAAAATAACCAGAAGGAGGGGTGCCAGGGGCCGTGAAAACTGTCACTGCACCCCAGCAGAGTGCTCAAGTACCCAAAAGCTCATATACCCTAAATTCTGAGAAGTCCTTTCCTTCCCGCCTCACCCAAGCCCCCGTCCCAGTTTCATCCCCTAACTGTCTAGTTGATAATAAAAAATACTTTTCTGTGAATTACTGTTTCCGTCATGTTCTTTTAGAGGAGACTGTGTTTGAAGGGGGGAAAGGGGGTTGGTAATTGGACAGGACAATCACCTTTACCAGGGTACAGACACGGGAGCAGGATCAGCAGCAGGTCACACACACAGTGCAGTCAGTAGGCACCCTGGTCGGTATGGGAGGTAGTTTGCAGGTTCTGTGTGGGTGGGGGGGTACGTGACTTTGTAGCGGGGAGCGGGGTTACAGGTCTCATGCAACGGTCCCTGTCCTGGACCACAGAACCACGCAGTAGAGGAATCTGTATCCGTCCTCCCCCGCCAAAAGGCCACATAGCCCCCGCACACAGAGTCCCAAAAAGGAGGGATGGCAGGCTCCGTTGAAACAACCAGTCTGGCACTGCAGACCGCTCTGGGAGCAGGAGCCTGTCATTCCTCGAGTTTAGAGGCGGTCTTTACATCACCGCACACCCTACCCAGCACAGTCCGTGTCCCAGTTTCAACACTTTAACGCAAAGTCATCAATAAAGAAACCTTTGTAAAGTTACAGTGGAACATGTATTTTATTTTTAAACGTGTGTTGGAAGTGGGGGAAGTGGGGTGGACGGGGTATGTAACTGCAGATGCTAGTCAACAGTTACTTGGTAAAGAAACAGGGGCAGGTTCAGTTTCTATGTAAAGAAACTGAACAGTCACAGGTCACGCTGCTCGCTGGTACTTGAAGAGTTCCTTGTCGCTGTGCAAGGCGCCTGCATAGGGCTTCATGAGCCAGGGCATTAGCGGGTAGGCTGGGTCCCCGACGATCACTATAGGCATCTGCACATCCCCAAGAGTTATTTTGTGGTCCGGGAAGAAACTACCTTCCTGCAGGCATCTAAACAGACCAGAGTTCCTGAAAACATGCGCGTCATGAACTTTGCCTGGCCACCCAACGTTGATGTTGGTAAAACGTCCCCCATGGTCCACCAGTGCTCGCAGCACCATTGAAAAGTAGCCCTATTTCTCAGCAGCTGACTGTGGAAGAGGTGGACGATAAGGTGCGAGGAGTTGACAACGGCCATAACTGCAGCGGGATCCGTGCTCGCAGTGCTGTGGCGCCCGCGCTGTCACTGAGCAGAAAAGTGCATGAACAGATTGCCCGCAGGTGCTTTCAGGGAGGGAGGGAAGGCGTGATTGATGGTTCAATGATGGCAGTTACCCAAAACCACCCTCGACACATTTTTCCCCCAGCATGCATTGGGGGGAAATCCCAGAATTCCAATGGGCAGTGGGGAGTGCGGGAACTGTGGGATAGCTTCCCACAGTGCACCGCTTCCAAATTCGATGCTGGCCCCGTTACTGTGGACTCACACAGTCAAATTAGTGTATTTAGTGTGGATACACAAATTCGACTTCATAAGGTCGTTTCCACAAATTCGACTTAAGTTGATTCGAAATAGTCTTGTAGTGTAGACATACCCTTAGATATAATCCCTGCCAGGAGCTCCTCTTGTCAAGGTAATAAACTGCGTGGCTTAACAATGGGAAACAAAGGATGGGAATAAATGGTCAGGTTTTTACAATGGAAAGTGGTAAATAATGGGGTCCACCAAGGATGGGAAGTCACTCACTGAAGTCAATGGGAGTGTTACCATTGACTTTAATGGGCTGTGGATCTGGTCCTAAATGTCTTTCTATTCAGTACATGGGAGCTCTTTACAGGCTGCCATTTATATGTCCCTGGAAATCTCAGCTATTTACAAGAAAGGGGGTGATTGGTTTATGGAGACCAAATTTGACCAGTCCTGTCCTATGAATGTACTGTCTACATAAAGGATAACAGTTTTAATAACTGATAATGGTGACCTCTCGCTAGTTGTAAAATACACAGCAGTATAGAAAGCTGTTATGAAAATTTCTTTATCGTTCATCACAATACATTGTTTACCCAAAAGCCATTGGCTGAAATGGTCATGTTTATTTCTTATCTTCGATAATTCCCGTACGATTCCCCCATGTGCACATATTGCATACAATGAAGCAGTGAGAGTGTGCTTTAATACTTTTTGCTACATTCAACACTGTGGTCATTGGCAATGTAACAACATACACAATGAGAAAGTGCCAAGCATGGCCATATCAGTATCCACACACACATAATGACTAAGAAGGACAATGGGGAAGAAATAGCAGGGCTCATTTTAGAGAAGGAGAAAGTGGATCTGTAGGATCTCCAATGTGTATTAACTTTTCATTGGATTCTTGTATGATGGGTTCTGGGACATATGTCTAATACTCCTATCCCATAACCTAAGAGCAGATTCCTGTGCCAAAAGAAAGGCTGATCCAAATGTTTTGGATAATCTCTACACATGGAAAGGAGGATGCGGGGGGAGCTGATGTAGTTCTCTGTTTTTTATTTAGTCTACATTCAGACAACTTCTTGTTGATTCCAATAGGAGTTTTTTCAAAGTATTTATTTAGGTAAAGTGACTAGGGACATCAGTATTTGGCTCAATGTTTGTTTCAGGAAGTGGTGTCTGGATATGGTCTTGTGACAAGGTAATTGGCATTGATTTGCAGGATTTTTGCATGTAGTGATGTGCTAAATGTTTCAAATGGCACTCAATAATTCTAATTGCTAAAATGTAGACGGTAGCCAATCAGCTGAAAAAGCATTTAATCTCTGAACCAGGGGCCAGGTCTTTCTCTCACTGAATTCATTTATTTCAGAAGGATGGCCCATGATGCACTGCAGTGGCAGGCAATATGGCTATTTTTAACTACAGTGCTGCACAGTAAACAGAAGCAAATATAAATTTAAACGGCCAGCTATAAAAGTGTAATAATGTGAGGCATTTCTGACTTAAAATGAATTAAGGACTTTTCTTACTCTTTTCATCATGCATTTTGTGATTACATCAATAAAAATATAACATGGCATTTATTTTTCTTTTGTGGAGACAATGTAATTGCTGTTAGTGTGTTCTTTTTAAACTACTTTATTATATATTTTTTCTTATGAGGACCTTATGTTTAATGCTATTATGATACTTTTGAGTATAACTGAGTATACATTCCTTGGGTTATTCAAAGCATTAGGATTTGTGGGGCAGTACCCCAGAGGCATTTCTTATCTCATTCTCACACAACCCTTATCTCTCTAATGCTTGACTGTAGCACTGTCCACTATTACGGGTTGTGTAACCGTGATCCATTTTAAAGGATTATCTGTGGGATTTTCTAGGTTTCTGATAGAGAGAATTCCAAGGCCACTAGTTTTGGTGATGTTGTGCTTATTATTGTGCAAGCCTCCTTTTAGGATTGAAATTCCAGTTTAAGGAAAAAACATCAGACTAATGGTTACATATGAAGTTTAATCACTTGTATATAGATACACAGTTATTATTTAAATACCACTATTCCAGAATGATATTTACTACTTGGTAACTTCTGTTCACTGAATTTCATGTGGAAATGTAGGAAAGCATCCATTCAGAGAGAAGTCCACTAGAAAGTATATGTAATTTTTTTGGCTGAACACGGAGTTCCTTGTTAAACTGGCAGTTTTTCTAGATAAATGCTGAAAGTGATCCCAGACATAGAACGATGTATGTTTAATATATAGAACATAATGGTGTGAATTCATCACTAGCATGACTACACTGAAGCTAATTAAAGAGAAGAATGTGGCCCAGGATTAGTTATGTATAGTGATAAAGATGCATTTTGCTTTGCAATGTAATGCGATAATTTTATGGTAAAATTGTAAACATTAATGAAAATCCATAATATTTGCAAAGTAAAAATAATCCATCCTAAATATTACTGAATCTGTTCAGTTTCAGGCTGCTCATATGCAGTGCAGGGGATCAGCAACAGGAACAAGGCAGCACAAATATAAACCACTTTTGCACACACCCACGCCTCAGACATGTGCTGTGTGAAGGTTAGCAGTCGCTGATAATTTGGCCTGCTGATTTTTGCCACTCATTAGATGTATTAGAATGACTTGGTCAATTTCAGAATTTGACTGCTTACCTTTGATGAGCTGCATGGTAGGCACTCCAATGGACATTACATGAAAGCTGCAAAGCAGTTTCCCCTTGTTGCTAGTGCTGAGGAGTGTGGCTAATGCTGCAGCATTGTTAATGCTGCTAGTGTCACTGTTCTTGGGTAGCAGAGAGTGCAGCATGTTAATTCCCCACATCTCGATGTTACTCATAAGGAAGACCACAGGCTCTGTTCAGTAGTTAAGGCGCTCAGCCAGGTTTATTGTTGGCAAAGCATGGTCCTAGTGCACCATAGGAGCTACAGGTACACTAACTGGTATGCCTGCAACAAGGTACCACCAATTCAGTCAGCACACCAGGATGTTGTCCCCTACATGAGCACAAAGATGCCCCTCCTATGACTTCTTCTTTTATATATTGATACAAACAAGTTACCTATTACTCACCCTTATCCTTGGACTTGCTGGTTGAACAAAACATCCTTATCCATTATCTTCTCATCCCCTCCTTGTCTTTATGAGGGGTCGGTGTTTTCTTGTACCATCCCTTAGGAATGCATTTGCTTGAGAGATCTGTGTGGTTTTGTACCATCCTCTCAGATCAGGAATGTGCTTACTTGGTGTTAGCTAATACCTAGTGTGTTGCTATTTTGCCAATGCCAGGCCGACTTTGGTTCACAGCCTTTGTTTTGTACTGTTAGTTATGCCTAGAACTGCAGCAAGGCCTACACTCCTACGCTCTTGGTTAATGGCTTAACACCTCTGCTGTTGTTTTTCATTTGGATATAGCAAATGGGCACCGCTGCAGTGAATATTTTAGTGAATTACTTCTGAACAGGCTGTGTAAGCTCCATGTTTCCCTTGATTTCAGTCCCCTGAGTCACAGCAGCCATGGCATAGCAGCCTTCTTAAACTAATAATGTTAAAAAAACCACTCACATGAATATATTGGCAAGACAGGGTAGGATTTTTCAAACGTACCTAAGGAGTGAGGTAGCTAACTCTGATATGTGCATTTGTGCATTTGAAAAATGTTGCCTCTCCTCCCCGCAAGAATTATAAAGTAAATTGCCCCATCATGGAGCAATGTTTTTCACCTTTCACTGAAACTGTTGATCTGCCCAAGTTTTAGTCACGCTTTTTAACAGAACTTTTCATAGCACATCTTTATGGCTATTCTCATTGAAACAATTAACCCATTTTAAGTTTGGGTTTCTCACTGCCATGTGACTCTTAAAGGAGAAGGACTACAGTAAGCTATGTGACCAAGACACTGGGAAGCAGGTGAACTTGCAAAGTATAAAAACATAGTGACTCAGGATTGTGTTTTTTGAATACTGGCTCAATTATAAATGTACAATCTGCCCTGATTAAGGACTAGTATGTAGCTGCACTGCCCCAGGTACAGTTCAGGGTTAGGAATTGTTAGTCTCAGTTCTTCCCTGATTCTCACCTTGCTCCAGGGAGAAGTAATCTGTTACTAGTCTATATCGCTTCACAGTGGATCAGCTGTGTTGCTTGGTGTGTTAGGAATCTCTCCCCATTTCCCCCCTTGCCCACTTGGGTGGGAATGGGAATGTAAATCCTGCGGGGTCTTTAGGAAAGCCTGCAGAACCTGCTTCCTAGAAAATAAGCTTTCCACCCTAGCGAGAATGACACAATGTGGTCATTCCACTTACCCAAACTTCCCCCCACAAAAATGAAAGCCTAGAACAAATTAACCAGCCTATCAAAATAAATGAAACTCCACTTGGGTTATATTTTCTACCTTAAAGGGAAAAGAGCTAAAGACTCCATGAAAGCCATTAGAGACTTCACTACAACCACTGATTTTTTTTTTATATGGAACATGCTCAGACACTGGCCAAGTCAGACACTGCGGTGGCGGGGGTCGACCTAAGATACGCAACTTCAGCTACATGAATAGCACAGCTGAAGTTGGTGTATCTTAGGTCAATTTAACTGGCCGTGAGGACGGCGGTGAGTCGACCACTACTGCTCACCCGTCGACTCTGCTTCCACCTCTCGCCACGGTGGAGTTCCATAGTCGACGGCAGAGTGATCAGGGATCGATTTTTATTGCATCTACACTAGCCATGATGAATCGACCACTACCCACCGATCCAGCCGGTAGTGTAGACGTACTCACTATGGGTATGTCTACATGGCTGGCTAAAGTTAGCCTCCCAGCCCAGGCCAAGAGTTGTTATTGGGGCTCATGCTGATGCTCTAACATAGCTGTGTAGACAGCACTTTGAAGTTGCAGCTTGGGCTGGATGTCATCCCCCTCCTTAGGCTTCAGAGCCTGAGCTCCAGGTTAAGCTGCACCTTCATGTACTGTCTACGCAGTAATTTTTAGAGCACAAGCCCAACTCCCACTAGCCCCAGTCTGTCAACCTTGGCTGGGAGACTTCCTTCTGTGGGCTCTGTAGACATACCCTACAGTGATGTGTGACAGTATAAAACTTTTAGCCCTGGTCTATACTGTCGAAGAAAAACTCAGTTCTCACTTTTTGTTTGGATGCAGCAGAAACAAATACTTTATTATAATACTCTAGTGATCACAAGAGGGAGAGAGAGTCAGGAGCTAGGTTTGCCCCTTGTCCTGAACGGATCTCTCACCCTTAGTAACAATCATAACAATCTTTATACCTTTCTAGCAGACCATGGTTAGCATACTTGCAGACAGTCAAAGTAAACATTTGCATTTGTTTATACATAAGCCTATTCGTTATCTTATTTGTCTGCAATACTTAGAACAGAAAACAAGACTGCAATTCACAACTTTTCACACAATTCACTCTGCACCAGATACAGGGTAACATCTTAACCTCTGCTAATTAGCTAACATACATTAAGATCCCTTCAAACCTCTATTAATTAATTCTTGGCCTCCACAATACTATGAGTTTAGGTCGAATTTAGCAGTGTTAGGTCAATTTAAGCCTGCACCCATCCACACAACCAAGCCTGTTTTGTTGACTTATAGGGCTCTTAATATCGATATCTGTACTCCTCCCTGGCGAGGGGTTTAGTGCTAAAATCGACCTCGCTGGGTCGAATTTGGGGTAGTGTGGACACAATTCGATGGTTTTGGCCTCTGGGAGCTATCCCAGAGTGCTCCATTGTGACCGCTCTGGACAGCACTCTCAACTCAGATGCACTGGCCAGGTAGACAGGAAAAGCCCTGGGAGCTTTTGAATTTCATTTCCTGTTTGGCCAGCGTGGCGAGCTGATCAGCACAGGTGACCATGGAGTCCCAGAATCTGATTGCTTTATGGGGAGAAGAATCTGTGCAGGCAGAACTCCGTTCCAAAAGACAAAATGCCAATATCTTTCCCAAAATCTCCAAGGGCATGATGGACAGAGGCTACAACAGGGACACAGAGCAGTGCCACATGAAAGTTAAGAAGCTGAGGCAAGCCTACCAAAAAACAAAGGAGTTGGATTGGTCAGAGCCCCATACATGCCACTTCTATGATGAGCTGCATGCAATTCTAGGAGTGGTCCCAACCACTACCCCACCACTGTCTGTGGATACCTGCAAGGGGGGATGAGGATTTTGTGGATGAGGAAGAGGAGGAGGAGATTGAGGATAGTGCACAGCAGGCAAGTGGAGAATCCCTTCTTCCCGGCAGCCAGGAACTGTTCATCACCCTGAAGCCAATACCCTCCCAAGGCGGGCTCTTGAACCATGAAGGCAGAGAAGGCACCTTTGGTGGGTGTACCTTTGTAAATATAATACAGGGTTTAAAAGCAAGTGTGTTTAATGATTAATTTGCCCTGAAGACTTGGGATGCATTTGCGGCCAGTATAGCTACTGGAAAAGTCTGTTAACGTGTCCCTGGAGGATTTCCACTCCATCCCCAGACATCTCCATGAAGCTCTCCTGGAGGTGCTCTAAAAGCCTTTGCTGAAGGTTTCTTGGGAGGGCAGCCTTATTCCGTCCTCCATGGTAGGACACTTTACCATGCCAAGCCAGTAGCAAGTAGTCTGGAATCATTGCAGAACAAAGCATTGCAACAAATGGGCCTGGGCTTTGGTGGCATTCAAGCAACATCTGTTCTAACCTCAGGAGAGTGATATCATTGATATCATTCATGGTCACCTGGTTGGCAAAATTTGTTTAAAGGGACATTCAGAGGTGCCCGTTCCTGCTGGGCTGTTTTCTTTTGGCTGAAAAGAAATCATCACCGCTGTTAGCCACGTGGTGCAGGGAGGCCCGTTCATGCTGAGCTGTTCGCGTTTGGCTGACAGGGATCTTCCCTGATACTAGCCACACAGTGTGTGTGTGGGGAGGGGTGAAGTGATCATCCCAGAGAATTGAGTGTGAGGAGTTGGATTGTGCTGCACATTCACCCTAAAACTGCAGCCCCTCCTTTTAAATAGCCAACCCAACAGGCTTTGCTTGGTATGGCAAAGAAGGGTGCTGCTGTTTAAAACCGTTCCCACGTGTTATGAAGGTTGAAGAAGCCGAAACCCTTTGCCTTACCATAGCTGTCTGCAAGCCAAATTCTGTTGCCCAGTGAGCGTGTGTGATGTCTCACACCAAACCAGCAGGCACTCAATATAAGAGGCAAAATGCGACCTTGTACCAAAAGCACATGTGCTATGTAATGTGAATCGCTTGATTCAGTGTGAAATAGTCTTCCCTTTGCTCTCTAAAATATATCTTTTAAAATACTACTCTCCATTTTTTTCTTCCTACAGCTGCAAATGTTTCTACACTCCCCCTATCATCTCTGTCCCAGAGGCTAGCGAAAAAAACACACTTGCGATGACACATTCTCAGAGCTCATACAGTCCTCCCACACTGAAAGAGCTCAGCAGAAATGCTTGGAGGCAAACAATGGCAGAGTCCAGGAAAGCGTTAAATGAACCCGATGAAAGGAGGGAGGAGCATGCTTAACCCAGAATTCCAATGGGCAGCGGAGACTGCGGGAACTGTGGGGTAGCTACCCACAGTGCACTGCTCCGTAAGTCAATGCTAGCCATAGTAGGGAGGACGCACTCTGACGACTTAATGCGCTTAGTGTGGACATATGCAATCAACTGTATAAAACCGATTTCTAAAAATCAACTTCTATAAAATTGATGTAATTTCGTAGTGTAGACATATCCTTAGATAGCAAAGGCTACACTACCCTCCCACCCCAAATGTGATGTGCAATGTGACTAGCCCACACAAGACATTAAGTGGGTGCCTTGCAATCCTACTTTGTAGATGAAAAATACTGGCCTGGAAATATTGAAGTTGTATTGATTTTAATATGCACTACTAGTAGGGAATCTGTATGCTATTGTTTCATTGTGAGGCATTGCTTTTCTTGCTCTTCCAATTGTCTATGAGAAAGAACTGACACCTGAGAGAAGAAACAAAGAAGGAATTTAAAAAAAAATAAAAAGGAGGAAAATTACATAGACTACAATGGTAACTGGTAGGGAGTAGCCCTGCCATGTCAAATGGAAGTGAGGCAGAAGCCTGCAAAGTTCTGTGCTGAGGCTCCATATATAAATGTTTTAGTATTGACAGTTGGGGTGGAGGCCAAATGGCAGGGGCCCTTGTTGCACTGTGGGAAGAAGTGTTTCAATTTTGAGAGAAAAAGCATTGTAAAGATTTTTTTTTTGCTGATCCCTGGCTGATGTCTCTCCCCACTTTTGAAAGCTGCCTTTTCATTCCTGTGTTTGGCACAAAAATCAATCTAGTACGAGATGCAGCAAGACTTCATAATCAGCCATTGCTGTATGAGGATATTGAAAACTGGTGGCAGGGAAACAGACATTTCACTTTCATCTTCTGCTTTATGGGACTCTCAGGAATGTTCCTCAGATTATATTGGTCCAGGCCAGTGTGTTTAGATTTTACTTTCAGCCATTTTCTATTACATTCCGGAATCCAATTTGGAGAGCACACTGCATGGAAAACAATGAGAAACAACGTTGTGTTAGACTGGTCTTACTTCTTTCTACATTTTGGATTTTCTCATGAATGCTGAGTTGGAACAGCAGGACCATGCTAGTCCAGTAAAATCCCATAATTATGGGAAGCCAAAAATTTCACAGTGAAACTTGCCAGTTTTGGTTCATAAAAGCTTCCCCTTCCTTCCCCTAGCACCCACTGAATTTTGGACAGTTACAGGTTTAAAGGCCTGATCTAAAGCCAATTGAAGTCAATTGAAAGATTCCTATTGACTTCAGTGGACTTTGCAGTAGGCCCTAAGGGCCAGATTTGGACACTCATTGTTGTGGATAGGGTACTGGACTGAGTCAAGAGACCTCGGTGCTACTCCCAGCTCTGGCACTAGCCAGCTGGGTGACCTTGGGTCATGCCACTTCCTTTTGCTCTGCTTCCACTTCCCCATCTGTAAAATGGGGATAATGACACTTGCCTCAGGTCAGATTTTGAAACATTAATCATATGGAGTGGGACTTATTATTTGAATAGGCCCATTCAAATCAGTGTGAACAATGGTAACACATCTGGCACTACTTTTTAATATAGTTTGCGTTGAAAGAACAAGGTAGTTTGATTGAAACTGGAGACTTCTTATGAGGTACTATTCACTCAGTAACAGTGTCAGAATCTGGCCCTAAAAGCCTCATCTAATAACTGTTGCGGTCAATGGAAAGATACCCATTGAGTTAAAAAACTTTGGATCAGGTCCTAAGTGGGCACTGAAATTCAAAATGAAACTTAGGTAAAACTCTCCAGTTAAAGCTTATGCCCAAATAAATCTGTTAGTATTTAAGGTGCCACCGGACTCCTTGTTGTTTCTCTAGTTTTGTCTGACTTTTGATTTGAAAACATTCATATTGTAGCAGAGATGCAAAGTTTTAGCCACATCTGCTTTTTTCCCTAAATGCAGAATATCATGAAAAAATAAGAGTCTTAGTTATCAAACAAATACATGAAAAGTGGAGTGTAGGGCTGCTGGCTTGCCTCCCCCAGCCCACGAAAGAGAAACACCATGTCCAGAACTTTCAGGCCCTTCTCTCAGACCATGGTCTGTTAATTCAAACAGACGAACAAACAAACCCAAACAAAGTAACACACAACAAAGCTATTCTCCTGACCACACAGGCTGAAAGGGGCCTTTCTCTCTGCTCCAGGGCCAACACAGGAGCCAACCTCCCTTCTGCATTTCCCTCCAGCTTGAGCTCTTAGCCCTTTATAGGGATCACTTGACCTCCCAGTTGAGTCTAATAAATGAAGAAGGTTAGCTTTCCCAGACCCCATACCTTATAAGGGAGCAGACCACCCTGTTACATTGAGAATTATTATTTATTATGTGCTGAGTGGGAGCTGTGTGGTTGGCACTGTTCAGTACACAGGAAATGTGGTACCTACACCTTGAGTCTTATAAATAAGGACCTTTATGAGTGGCAATGAACATCTGCAGCACCCCTAGAGCTATCTGTAGTCAGTGGTGCTTAGGATCATGCTATAAGATAGACACTGAGGACAGGGGCGGCTCTACAAATTTGGCCGCCCCAAGCAGTCATGCCCGGGAGGCGCCCCCGAGCCGCGGGAGCAGCGGACCTCCCGCGGGCATGACTGCAGAGGGTCCGCTGGTCGCGCGGCTCGGCTGGACCTCCCGCAGCTGCGGGCGGTTCGCTGGTCCGGCGGTTGCGGTTGAGCCGCCGCAGGCATGACTGCGGGAGGTCAGCCGAGCCGCGGGACCAGCGAACCCTCCGCAGTCATGCCTGCAGCAGGTCCGCTGCTCCCGGGGCTCTGGTGGACCTCCCGCAGGCATGACTGCGGCAGGTCCGCCAGCCCAGCCTGCCGCCCCCCCCGGGAAAGGGCCGCCCCAGGCAGGTGCTTGCCCCGCTGGGCTCTGGAGCCGGCCCTGACTGAGGACCAGATTTTGAATGTGTGCATTCACATGAGAATGACTTCAGTATGACTTGTATAAAAGCAGCAAAGAGTCCGGTGGCACCTTACAGACTAACAGAAGTATTGGAGCATGAGCTTTCATGGGTGAATACCCACTTCGTCAGATGCATGTATAAAAGCAGACTCCAAACATATTCTTATACAGATATACAGGGTTAGATCCTGAGTTGGTGAATGGAATTAGCTGATAATCTGACCAATCAGATACATTAGCGGAGGATCAAGTCTACAAATATTGATGCAATCAGCTTTAGATGTGATTGCTTTTTTCTTTTTTAATTAATCAGCAAACATGACATGTGACAGATAAGGAGCTATTCTGCAAGGTGTTTGTCACTGAAACAGGTTTTGAGGAGAGATCTGAATGTGTAAATGGTCATTTTTCCATCCACAGTGCATGCCTGTTAAAGGAAGGAATTCTGAAACACAAGGAAACTGCCTGAAGGTATGTCTACACTGATGGGGAAGGTATAAATTCCAGGTTGAGGAGTCATACCCACGGTAGCTCTGATTGAGCTAGCACACTAAAAATAGTAGCGTGGCTGCAGCAGCATTAGTAGTGGGAGGGGCTAGCTGCCCAGAGTACATACTATGATCTTGGACAGGATAGTGGTTGAGGTGGCTAGTCCTGCCCACTGCTGGCGCCATCACGGCTACACTTCTATTTTTAGCGCACTAGTGTGATCAGAGCTAGCATGGGTATGACCCCTGAAGATGGAATTTACACCTTCCAGATCTAGTGTAGGCATATCCTGATTTAAAATAGTCTCATGCTGAATGGCTTCAACTACAACTGTCCAGTCAACTACATGTTCTCCTTAATTTTGGTTTTAGCCAATTTCAAAATCTGTCTCCCATTTGGCATCATCTTTACATGTTTCTGTGGAATAAAGAAGACAAAGAGGGTGAACACTTTGATCTCTGTTTATGTAATCTATCTATTCTGTCTCTCTAATCTAACTACATGCCTACAACTACACTGCTGTATCTGAATGCCTGTATAGCCACCCCTTTTCTGCTATGTCTTCCCATCTGGTTGGTTTATTCTGGAAGTTACCATTGTTCACTCCTACTTCCTTCATTCAAAATGGACCTTGAGTTGGATGAATGGCAGAACTCCTACTTATTTCAATAAGAACAGGACCGGAACCTTATAAAACTTAACACAAGTCTAGTCAGTGATAAATCTTTACAATAGGTATAACGGAGCTACATGCTTTCAAGATACACATAACAAAGATTAATAATACTAAAATAAATTATGTAATGAAACTGGGTCCTTCTGCTTTGAGTCACTTTTTAAAAATTTGAGAAACTATTTTTTTTCCTTCCAGTGAGTGTTTTGGCAAAATGACTGCTTCTCTTTGCCTCTTAGGAGAGCTTTTACCTTTGTTATCAGGGTATCCTGCTGTGGCCATGCTATTATGTAGCTGTGACGAGTTTTAAAATTACGAACATGCAGTGCTAGGGTTGTGGTGTTTTCCTTTAGCATGAAGAAACCACTTTTAAAGGCTAATGTACAGCACCCCTACTGTGACTTTTTTCATTATGACTTTTTTGTTACATTTTATATGTGAAACTACACTGATTAATATGGATGATATGGCGATGTGTCTCATTCAATTCCTCTGGAGTGCTGATGGCACTGAATAGTGACTAATAGCTGGACCTCTGATGATTTCATGAGCTCTCTTGTGAAAAAGAAACAAACAATGGCTTGCCACATCATTAATCTATAAGGAGTTAATAAAATACTTCCTCTTGCATTTTAAATGCATTATCTACTGTATTGTATGTCTCAGAGCAGGAATAATAATCTGAGCAAAAGTATCAATGACTCTTCTAAACTTGACATTTAATGTGAATTTAAATATAAGTGTAATCTAAGATCAGTTTCATCATTATAAATTACAATATTTTGTTCTGCAAACGGAGAGTTATGAATATTATGAAAACCAATTTTCCTCTGTATTTTGAGTAGAGAAGATATAATGCAATGCATTTCATACTCCAACTATCCTATTATAAATATCAGTAACATTGGCACTTTGAATATTCATGCTGTAACCATGCATAATAAGCATTTGTTTTATGAATTAAATTGAGCCAGATTTTTTCATATTTAAACAGGAATGACTATATCTGTAACACAAAACTAAGATAGACCAGGAAAAAATATACTTGTAGAACCTTGTATATGTAATCTGGCCAGCTGCATTTCTCAGTTTTTCTTAAATTAATAAGCATTTTATGAATATGTTGCTGAATGATCACTAAAATGTCATTTTTAAAAGCCTTCAAGCAATTTTGGAGAGGTGCAAATCCTGTTCTGCTATTAAACTAGTGTTAATGATAAAATATTTGTAGGTATGAAACAGACTTTAGAATTCTAGGACTGGCCCAGGAACACTGAGTTTAATAATAATAATAATGATATAAATAAAAATCAGTTTAGATACATTTTGCAAGTAACTCGCCCTGGAGGGCACTTTGATTATAATTTCTGTTAGATTACTTATTTGAGCTAGTGTTTAATGGATAATCCATTTAAATGCTCTTATCAGAAGCCCTGTAGCTGTAGTGATCTCAGGAGGTTACAGTTCTACTGAAAGCTCAGTGATTGAATTTATAATAAGAAAAGTACAAGGCATTGTTGATTTCTTAAGTGATGTGTACCAATATTTAAATGTATGTAGGCAATATGTTATTGCTGTATTTACTCATATTTATTTTTGTGGATCTGTTTTTTTTAAAGCATCGGAGAATGTTTAACAGTAAACTTACACCAGGACTTAGTTATGAAAGACCAATGTAAAAAAACAGTATGTCTTCCCATAAAAGGTAAACCACAGATGTGATGTAACTCTATATTCAATTTTTGGAAGAAAAAGTGGGAAAAGAGAGAGTAAAATACACAACAGGTTCTCTTTTCATAGCTGAAAAGAATCCCACCCCTGATACAAGGAACCATCTTTGTATCTTATGGAATTGTTTTAGGTTATAAATGTCCTGGTTAGCAATCAAAGCATAATGCAAAAGATTTTCTTGGGCATTATTCCAACAAAACCAATTGCCCTATTATAATCTACATTCCAAAAACATTTGAAAACAAAAGAAGAAAAATGTATAGTAGTTAAAAGAATGAGGTAAGACCATATTGCATTCAAGGATTACTGGATTTAAAGACAGCCAGAGCCATTGCATAGAAGTTCCTGGTGTTATTTAAAGCAGGGTGCAGACATCACCATGCCTAAGACCTACACTTAATTTTATTTTCACTTACTTTTCACCGGCTTCACTCTAAAACCTGCTACTGAGGGAGAAGTGCATTCAGTGTTTCTAACTCTGAGTCTTACCATATTTGATTGGTTTTAAAAGTGCCAACTGATGAAGTCAAGAAATTCATGGCAATCTTGACTTGCATTTAAAAATACAATAATAATAATAAATAAAACTATCCTTCATGACTGAGTAGAAAAGCTTGAAAATGTGAACTGAGTGCACCCTTACGTTTTGCATTACTGTACATTACAATGTTATTCTTCAACTAGATTATGTTAATACTGTGGTTAAAACAAGACCCTCAGTTGTTTAAAATCATGGATTGAGAAAAAAATTACTAGAGAAATGTAGAGCATTGCAGCCAATTTAAGAATACCTCTGAAATTTGAATGGGAAAAATGTTATATTAAGTATCGTTACTACAACAACAACAAAATCTAACCAAACCAAAACCCACGAGATAAAGTAGCAGCTTGTTAAAGACAAATCCTTCTTGTCTTCCTCTTGGCACTGATTTCCAAAATTTTAACACACTAAGCCATACTTAGGACTTTCACAGAAAAATTCCCTTTGGGTTCAGGCCAGTTTGCCTTCGAAACACTAAAGGGCACAATCGACCCTTCCTGAAGGAAAAATAAATGGAAGGGGAATCCCGGGAGAGGAAATCTATGTGGCTTTTCTTGTGGACTTTTTTGCCTATCATTTTATCAGAGGGCAGGTGAAGAAGCCATTGCTTCTGTCCACAAATCCTGCAGCTCCCTTGGAATCTGTATAAGACCAGGACCATTTGCTCAGAGGCTCCAGGTCATAATGGCTGATAGTTTCTGTCACCCCAGCCACCTGAAAATCTCTTCTTGGAAGTGCAGCCATCCTTAGAAGAGGATACAGTCTATCAGTGATACTTTTCCTCCCAGAGCTTTATTGTGAGCAAGTGGATGATGCAGCTCAGCTCCTGGCTCTGCCCCAGGTTCATGTATTCCCAAACCTATAGAGAGCCTTCCCTGGGGTCAGGGAAAGGGGAAATCTGCTGGCAGATCTTGGCAGTATGATTTAGCCCAAATGAATTTAGTGTTGACATGATGTAAATGGAAACTGACTCATCAGGTACGGCACCAGCAACAGCAATACAAACTTCCTCTTACTGCTTCCCCTGAATGCCCTGACTCTGTACTGGAACCACTGTAGGTGTGAGAATGTAATTTGTTTTTGCATTCCCATTCGATCTTTGACTTCTTGAGACCATCAGTTAAAAATGAATGGTGGTATTTTTCATGCAGACACCTGAACATAATGAACTGTAGTGAGCTCACCACTTCACTTCAGTAGAGCAATAAAAGTTCTAATCCCATAATACTCACCCAGCCAATACTTCCCTTGACTTCAATGGGAGATTTCCTGAGTAAAGACTGAGGACTGGGCTTCAGATGAGTAAGAACATTGGGTCACCGCTGCTCTGGGCTTGATTTGAATGATCAACCTGGATGTGTATAAGGTTCCGTATCTCATTACTAGTCCCCTGTGCCTCCCCTAAATGCATGAAGTGGATTAAAAGGGAAGTTCATTAGGCTAAAGTGCTGAATTACTTAAAAGCTCTTAGTCAGATGTCATGACTTGATTAGCACTGCAGAGAAGGACTGTAAAGAGAAAAAGATGCAGATAGCCATTTTCTCAGTATAGTTAAAATGTTACATGGCTGTAACTATGTAAATAAGGATAAAAACATGGGTCTAGATACATATTCAATATTTTATAACTCTCAGATGAAATAATTAACTTAGCTTGTTTTGATAGATCTGTATCTCTGATCCTTAATTATGTATTTATATCACTTTTACATTAATATTCTATGACAATATCTGTCATAATCACACTTCTTGCTGTCTTGTTTATTGTCTTTCCTCTGTATTAAAGCTCCTTTCCTTTGTGTACAACATGAGTGAAATGCTGTTTTATGATTTACTTTTAATTAAAAAGATGCACCTAGTTATGGAATCCTAGGGCTCAGGTACAAAATGTGACATGATAAATGTCTTTTAAATAAATGAATATTCCCCTAAAAAGAATAAAATGACATGACCTAAACCCACCTCAGGCAAAACCTTGAGAAAAGAATACTATTCCTTTTTCTAAGGAAGATTGCATAATTCTTTTAACAAATATAAGGTTTCCTTTATATCAGTTTCTACAGTACACTAGACATTTTATTTTACTATTTGTTTAAGTGTAAACAAGAGATTAATTTGAGTGTATGAGAAGTCCAGAACTGGTTTGCAAGTGAAAACTGCCTGTGGTCAGCATTCACATACTGTAAAATCTTTGTTATGTACATTTAAGGGATGATACACATGGAACTTGTTCACTTGCAGTTCACTGTTTAGGCTCTCTCTCTCTCCAATAAATGAAAATGTCCATGTAAACTGTCAAAGTCCTCACCCCATTCCACCAACTACTCACACACACATTGAAAACAGTCAAAAAGGTCACCCAGTCTGGGATTTTGTATTATTATTAAAAAGAAAAAAAATTACCAGCCCTGGTTGCTCCTAAAGCTGTGTTCACTGTTTGACTGATCTTTAGCCTGATTCTAAGGTGTCTCAACACTTGTCTGACCCAGACTCCAACTTAAGGGAGTTATGCCAGATTCCCTATTGTATGTCCCTAGTATTTCAAGCCCCTATACCCATTCCTTGATAGCTCTGATGGAGCTACTATACTAAAAATAGAAGTGCAGCTGAGACAGCATGAACGACAAGATAGGCTAGCTGCCCATAGATGCTAGTCACGTACTTGGAGTAGCTAGCCTGTTCTGCCTCTTGCACTGCCACTGCTACCATTCTATATTTGGATTGCTAGCTTGATCTGAGCTTGAGAGGGTATGTTTACCCAAACTGGAAGTTACACCTCTAGTTCCAGTGTAAACATGCTCTCATATTCATTCATGATGGGGTCATATAGTATTGTAAACTGCACCTCCCCACATCTCTTAGCTATGTTGTTGGTGGTAGTGGTTTGAGAGGGAGATGTAATGGGGAGGCAAATAGGAATTGTTCTTTTGGTGGGTAGGGCCAGCTCAAGGAAAGCTAAGTTCTGCATTAAAAATTGTCACTTTTAGACAATGGAGTCTTGCCTCTTTCCTTCGTGTGACAGAATATTCACAATGTAGTCTGCTCCAATGAGTCAGCAGTAGTTGACTGCAGCACCCTGCAGAGTTTCAAGACCTTCTAATGGGAGAGGCAAAAGGAGTATCCTGCCACCTGGTTCAGTCCCAAATGTGAGTTCTTTGCAGTCAGAATACTTACTTGCATGCGTCTCTTTTAAACAATATAGGAATTAGATATTGTGCATGGCATGGCATTGGCATCAGATTGATTTGCTAAATAGCTTGGGCCACATCCTGCTCTAAAATACAAACTAGCAACTCCACTGGAGTGGATGGGAGTTGAATACAAGTATCCAAGACCAGAATTGAAAACATAGGGCCTGCTCTGGTAACCCTTTCTCACATGATTAATCCCATTGAAATGGCCAGGCCTTGTCATTTGAATAAAGTCCTTTAATCTGCTGGGCTATGCTATAGTGCTTTTGCATTGGGATATATTCAAAGAAAAGCTTGATCTTGCTATTATGGGTGAGTTCTGTGTTGGTCTCTGCAATGTCAGTGTCTTCCTATTCTTGAGAACAAACACTATTCACAGAATTAAATCAAAGGTGATTTTAACTGGTATCAGGGAAAACAAGTTAAATTTTATGATCAAATTGTTTCTCACTGTTGTCTACTTCCTGATATTTATACTTTCCTGATAAATGCTTAATATTGACAGCTTTAAGAACACTGAGTCCATGCTCCCCCTCCATGAAATATTTGAAATATTTTAAAAAGAACATTTGGAATATTTGGAATAATTTCTCATGTTACCCCTTTTTTGGTTAAACATGCTTAACAGAGAGTAAGTCAACTGCAGACATTGCAGGGAAAGGTTTAAAAGGATAATTGTGCTTTGTGATATTTGCGCTGAATGGCACATACTAAACACTGTCAATTTTATGAAGCTATTTAAAAATGATTCATAAACATTAGTATTCTTTTTCCCTCATCTGCCTCAGATGAAACGGTACCTTCCTCACCCATCTGTTTTCTACATTGTAATATTTTATCACCAGTATTTTGATTGCTTCTTGCTTTCTCTAAGCTTCAGTTTCAGTTCTTAAATGGTATACACTTATGTTCTGCCTTGCATGGAATATTGTAATTCATGAATCTTCTATCTCTGACCCTAAAGCGCATTCATGTAGTACAGATATACTGCTGAACATGTTAACCTTTGGGTTGCTGAGGATGTGTATAACTACACTCTCCAGCAGTTATGGCAAGGAGGGAGGGAGGGGCAAAATGAAAAAGGACAAGCAGTCAGATGGTTAACTGGCTCCAGGAGTCATGCTCCTGTTGCTCTAATTTTGACAAAAGTACATTGGCTTCCTGTGAAGCAGAGGATTGAATTTTAAACCTGGTATTTGCAGACCAGGCACTATATGGCTTGTGTCCAGCTCTCTAGAAAGACTTATTAAAAGTCCCTCACATCCTCTTTGTTCTCTCGAAAATCATCAGCTGTCTCAGCCACCTACTGGAGCTTCCTGTGGCTCGTGGACTACTGTCCCTTTTATGTTCACATCTCCTGTCTATGGAACACTTTTATCCTTTAATTTTAGACCATGTTCTTCATTAGTTTCAGAAAACAGCCATTTTTCTGTAAACAAGTATATGGATGAAATTTCTGAGGTTATGTTCATTTACTATATCAGCACTATTCCTTAGAGTTACCCTTAGCTTTGGATTTTCATTTAATCTTACATAAGACTTTTAAATTGTTGCCATTATTACTCTGTCAGGTTTAAAGGGCTTATGAACAGTATTCCTTTTCTTATAATTATTGTTTACTAATTTATGACTTTGGTTAGTGAATTATTCATGAACTGATCAAAATTTTCATCAGGTGGATTCATTATCGGTGAGTATTCACCAAATAGTTCTGATAAATCATTTTTCAGCCCAGGGGGTGTTTGTGCACTGTTGATGTCAATTATTTTACTCATCATTATCCATGTTGCAAGGTTGGTCACTAACAGGAGGTCACATACTAGCACCTTACAATTCCTCTGACAGCCAGCTCAGATGAATAGCTCAGACCTAGAATTATATAAGTTTGCATGTCTCTGAGAAGGGACAGCTAGAGTTGGAGAAAGTGATCCTACAAGGAGAACCCCTAGGAAAAGCTACACTCCAGAGGAAGCTAAGCCTGAGATTTTTTGGTTGTAACGGAAGTTAACAATATAGGAAAAATACAGGAAGGGAGAGTTGTGGGCTGTTGCAACAGGCACATTGTCCGTCTATACCAAAAGAAGGACAGAAGACACTTCATATGGATTTAATCAGGCCTCAACTTAATTATTAGATGTCTGGAAGATGAAAACGTACAGTGCAGGCAACTCCATGATCAATAACTGCCTTGGGCTTCCACCAGCCTCCCTTCATTTTCCATCCAGGTCCCCCAGCCTACTGATGACAGGGACCTTACAATGCCTTGCAGGAGGGTTAAGGTGGACCATAAGAAAGGGGAGTTGTCTCCCTGCTGTACCAGTCATAGGAGCCCTGAACCCCCACCCCATCCCCTGTTCTGTTCTTTTAACCAACACCTCCTTTTAAAGCCTTTTACCAGGCCATTTATTTGGTCACTGGATCTCTTCCCTATGGAGTACCTGTACTGGACATCCATCGCATACTTACAAAATAAGTTGCAACATATAGCTTACCCTCTTTCCTCCTCACCATAATAAGTCCCCCTTCTGCAACCTGCTGTGGGGAAGGTGAAAAATCCCCACTCCACCTAAGCTAATCTGATGGTGAGGGAAAAATTCCTTCCCAGCCCTGCTAAAAAGCAACGACTATTGCAATGCCCACAGCAGTCCTAACTAATCTGATACTCACCACCTTGAGGGGAGGGAGGGTGGGTGCCGCCTTGCCTGCCCTGTGGCGAAAGGGCGTCTAATGCCCCAACCTGCCCCTTTTAGCCCTTCCACACCTATGTTCCCAGGGGATAAGTCAGTGTCACCCATTCTGACCTCTCCACGTTTTTGCAGCAACTTCTGACTCCCCCCTGCCCCACTGTTATCTTCCTCTGGCAAGTCTGGACAGCATCTCCCTCCCCTCCTCCCCCAGCCCACTTCGGGTTTGGTATGGTCAATTTAGGGATGTCCCAGCCTGTGCCAGGAGTCAAACTGGCTTTTAGCTGCCCTTATATAGCCTCTGACTTGCCTCCTCTTGGTCCCTGAGCCAGCCATTTTGCTATTTACTTCAGTATGAGTATGTTCAGGCCCATTAGGAAGCTATTCTAATGAGAATGCATAAAGCCACATTGGTTTCAGTGGGACTTGGTCCATTATCAGCACAGTACCTCTGTAATGTGCAGTTTATGTTTATATGTTAACCGTGATATCACTGAAAGAAGCAGTTGGAATATCCTGTCAATTAGTATTAAAGTTGACATGAAAAACATGTTACAACCCTAGAAGATGTAATGCATATAATTGTTCATTTGTGTTCTACTTCCTGCTTTACTCTTAGTGCTTGGGGCTGAGGCTTCCTGATTCTGAGCCACATTCTGTAATCACTTACACCATCGTAAATCCAGAGTAACTCCATTAATACATTTGCCCTACCATTAAATATGAATGTTGGTTTTACACTGATGCCTATGAGCAGAAAACCCCAGCCTTTGGTCCCAAGGGAATTAATACTAAAACTACAATTATTGAATTATTTGTTGCAGTTTTTGAAGGAGTCTTGTCTCTAGATCAAATTCTAGTTCTGCTCAATAGCTGAAACCAAGCTTCATTTAGAACCATGCAGCTTGGAATATGAATTTTCTAACCTCTGTCTTCTCACAAACATTTCAGAGGCAAGTAAACCATCTTCCAATTGCATTCACTCTTGTGTGATGCAAAATCATTTCCCTTCAATTCCTCTGTTGCTGTCTAGTACCTTTTTAAAAACACATCTTCTAAAGCCACACTAACAAATGATATGAAAGGAGATAGACCCCCAAGCCATTATAAAAATACATTGATGAAAAATATAGGGCTAAATTTTTTAAAGGTATAAAAACAAAAAACTAAAGCATGAAACAAGAAAGAGACAACACAATGAAATGTGGGCCAGATCCTCTGCTGGTGTGAAGGCAGGATATCTCCAGTAAAGTTAATGGAGCTAATCTGATTAACAGCAGCTGAGGATCTGACCCCTGGTTTCAATAGGCTCATCTCATCAACCTGGAGGACTGCATACACTGAAGAATTAATCCTCTTTTTTTTGTATTCCTCTCTTTCTACGAATTTTGGAACCTTTAAACTAATTGAATTTGTCATAATGTTCTAGATATTTTTGGTGAGATATTTATGACTTTATTGTGCATCTTTTCTTATTTCTTTAAAAATAATCTGCGCTGTTGAGAAGATTTCCAATCAAAGCTCTTCACAGTATAGAACAAGTGTGTTTGTAGAACTGGAAATTGCCAAGGACTGTCCTTTAGACTGAGCTGCCAGTCCTTATCCAAGCCTCCAATGATGGCTTCTGAGATCAGAAAAAAACGAATTCTCTGAGTGGTTTTTTTCCCTTATTGTTTCAGAAGGCAACTTTTCTTTATAACCAGTGACATTGATCCCATTTATAGCATGATTTAGGGCTTGTAGTAGACTCAACTTGCAGTGTGGTATGTTCAGCATACATAAGTCAGGGCTTTAATTCAAACTTTAGTCCCTAGTTAAGAAGGCAGAAAAATCTGCTGACATAAATTAGATAAACCTTACTGACCAGATTAAAAAAAAAAAGCTCTTAGAAAACTCAACAACATCAGTTTGCTAAATAACGCCAAGTTACACCATAATAGCGATAGAGATTTGAACAATTATTTCAAAAGTTCATAGCTATCTAATCAGTGTTATTACTCTTTGTCTCTTGCTGAGCTGTAAAATATTTCATATCACACCGATTATTTATTCAGAATACTGCAACTGTGGTCCTCCAAGCAGGCTTTTACTCTATTTAATTCTATTATATTACATTAGAAGGAAAAGGGCTAGGAAATAAACAGTAGGACAGGCATGAACAAATGTCACAGCTCTCTGTTACAAATAGAAACTGTTATGTTGGTGTGGGGGAGGTGGGAGCCAATTCCCATTCAGCTCACAACCATTTCCAGTGGTAACTAATCATTAAAATAAATAGATATGCATAATTTTAATTTCAGTGCCATTAAGCAGCCTCCTCTCAGGGAAAATAACAGATGAACTGTAAACCTTCACAATAAAATGAGAAACGGGGCATCCATTTGTCTACAGGCAAATGAGAAGGTAGCCAAATCTCCTTGCCTGGGGAATTTTAGAGCTATGGATAAATTTATATTTCCATGACGGGAGGGATTAGGGGGATGGCAAAATAGATTTCCAAGCACACAACTAAAAACCTCTGGCTGTAGACATAGAGTTAATATTGCAGGTAATGAAGTAGTACAGCAAGGCCAAAACATCGCCTGTGAAAAATCAGATTTTGTAAATTCGCATGGAAAAAGAATATATATTTTTGTTCTTGCTACTCATTTTTCATGACACAGTAACGATCATTTTTGTATGTGAATATTCATTAAGGGTTAAATATGCCCTGGGACACACACAGCTTGGATAACTGGGCTTATGCAGATGAAATGCTTGAGGGCTAGAAAAGCCATTCCACTGTCTTCCATTTGGACCACCATTAGATCCTCCCTTTGCCTGTCCCCAGCATTATCCTCCACAGTAGCCTATTCAGTGCCCATCCCTTTGTCATACAGGCAATGCAGAAACATTCCTCCATGCACCTTGGTCAGTTCCCCTCCTCCAAAGTGGAACTCAACTGCTGTGCTTGTGTAGAGCAGAGGGCCTTGTGCTGGTCCTTTTGAATCAGTGGGGAATTTTTCTCTCACTCATTCTGTCAACTGCCATTTTCATGCATGTTACTACAGTGGCTAGTAAAATACATAGCGTTTCTTTGTTTGTTCACCAGTCATTTAAAAGCCAAGTTTTCTCACTGGGAAACAAAAGTGTTAAAGTTTGAGTTATCAGGAAAATGTTAAGAAAATATGTCTTCACTGTAAATATCTACCAGTGACTGTGTGTCTAAAATAAATGTTGATGCAGTACAAGAGATTTTAACTTTTTTACAGTGACATGGGTATAAGATGGATTTGGATTTGAGTGACTATTTATCTTTTAAATTAGTGCCCTATTAATAATTCCATTGGTAGCTAGTGTGATTAAATTAATTCCAGTAAGCTCCTCCAATACAAATGTAGATCCCATTGGTACTTCTATATAATTTTTATTGTAATTTAGTATGATATCAACAGGCCATTATTCTAAGGTAATTAATTCCATCTTGTTATATTAAAAAAATCCCATTTTTTTCTTGTAGCAGTGAAAAACAAATAGCAGACAATTTAAGTTCTGAATGGCAGAATGGACTCATAGTTAAGTAATAGAATTCAGGAACCTGGTCCAAAGGCTGTTTGAAGTCATTGGGCTTTGGAGCAGGACTCAGGAGATCTGGATTCTGTCTCCAACTTTGCTACAGACACTGATTATGACCATAAACAAGTCACTTAACTTCTGGGAGCCCCTCTTTCTCCATATGTAAACTGGGTCTAGTACTACTTAAATACTTCATATGGCTTGCATTAATGTTTATAAAGAAATCCAGTGATATTATTTATAACTAATTAAAAACTCATTAAATTGCAAACAAAAACCATGCTAAAGAAGGTTAGTATTGCAAAGTCAAGCATTCAAAAGTTTAAGTGACCACGCACCCTTAATTCCCCTCCTGCTCCCATTATGATACAGTCGAATTACACAATCACATATTATTTTTTCCACAGGACATCTGCCTCTTTCAGTGCAGGGTGGACGATGTCCAGGGAATGGGTAACTATTTAATATTTCTTCTTAACCTTATTATTCAAGGTATGGGCCTAGCTCTTTATTTATTGCACACCACCCAAATCTTGTACTCAGTACAGAATTATGTATTTCCTCATGGGCTTTTTTATGACTTTCATCACTACAGTAACTGAGTGCTTCACGAACATTAATGAATCTATCTTTACATCACACACCTTTTACAGATGGGGCACTATGGCACAGAGATTAAGGTAGAAATTGTAAAAAGTATTGACTATTTGAAACTCAGAGGGCCTGTGTTTTTAAGAGTGGCCAGCATATCCCTCAGCCCATTCCGCTTCCCGCAGCCTCCATTGGCCTGGAGAGCTGCGATCGACCAAACCTGTGGACACGGCCAGTAAACAAACCGGCCCGGCCCACCAGGGGCTTTCCCTGAACTAGTGGCAGACCGGCTTTGAGAACCACTGGACTATGTGATAGATGATCACTTTACATCAAAAATCACAATAATATACAGGTTATTCCTAATCCCAAAGGACCGGTAATTTATCCCAAGTGATTTGACAATGTCTGTAGCCAGTCTTGTAATAAACTAACTAAAGATTTGTTAACCTTGTAAATAGCTCATCTCTTTTCTTAGTTAAAATAGGAAACATACTCACTCACAAATAAGTTATAGCCTTTGATTAAAAAAGCAGCTCCATATATCCTTTAGGGCTGACCCATACCAAGCATCTGGGGATGTCCTGCTTATGTTTAGGAATCTTTGCACCTCAGAGTCCAGATAGCATAAAGATCCCAGTTTCTCCTTGTCAGGAATTTTTTATCCCCTTCATCCCAGAATCCAAGCTGATGGGATGAATTCATGTGCAGGTCTCCCCTTCCTGGAGGGAGTAAGCAATGCCATCAACAAGGTCTCTGTCCTTTGATGCTATGAAATGCCTCATTTCCCATCAGTGGGCCATCTTGTGTGAGTTACACAGGTAGAGGTTTACAATTCAAACACCCAATATAACTTTATACTAGGGGGGGTACAGATATTTAGGACCCTACCAAATTTACAGTCAAGAAAAATGCATCATGGAACATGAAATCTGCTATCACACCCACCCGCTCCATGAAATCTGATCATTTATGTGCTTTACAGATTTCAAACCAGTGTTTCTCAAACTGGGGATCCTGACCCAAAAAGGGAGGGGGTCACAGGGTTATTTTGGGGGGGGTTGTGGTATTGTTACCCTTACCTCTGTGCTGGCTTCAGAGCTGGGCACCGGAGAGCAGCGGCTGTTGGCCAAGTGCCCAGCTCTGAAGGCAACACTCCGCCAACAGCAGCACAGAAGTAAGGGGGAAAAAACATATCATGCCACCATTATTTCAGCATTGCTGCTTTCACAGCTGGGTGGCCGGAGAGTGGCGACTTCTGACTGAGGGTTCCAGTCTGCAGGCAGCAGCACAGAAAGGTGGCGATACCATACCAGGCCACCCTTACTTCTGCACTGCTACTAGCAGTGGCTCTGCCTTCAGAGCTGGGCTCCTAGCCAGCAGCTGCCACTCTACAGCTGCCCAGCTCTGAAGGCAGCGCCACTTCCAGCACCGCAGAAGTAAGGGTAGCAGTACCGCACCATGCCTACAATAACCTTGTGACCCCCCCCAACTCCTTTTTGGGTCAGGACCCTTACAATTACAGCACCATGACATTTCAGATTTAAATAGATGAAATCATGAAATTTACGATTTTTAAAGTTCTATGACCGTGAAATTGACCAAAATGGACCGTAAATTTGGTAGGGCCCTACAGATATTATAAGTAGGATTAGTCCATGGAGCATCCTACAAGCATTCCATAAAGTCTAAACACATTCTTCTAACACTAATATATACTTTAACTATACTAACCCAAATTAGGCCTGAGGTGTCTCATGTTGAGTCCTTACAAAATAAAAGACACACAGTGACAACTTGTAAAACGTTTGGTTTAAGTGACTCTCCTACATCACATAGAAACTTTGTGGCAGAGACAGGGATAGACTCAATCTATCCAGGATGGCATTAAACTGCCTTAACCATGAGACTATCCTTTCTCTTCCTGTAGTTCCCTGCCTCATTCACTACAAATCTTCCAAATTTTGCAACAAACGAGGCAGGAGTCTTAATCAATGGCCTGATTCATCCCCAGAGCACCATCCATTTGATGCACTGAATGAGGTAAGGTCCTATTGAAAAAGTGGTATGTTATCATGCAATTAGACTGTACCATAATGCATATGTACAAGAGGGCTGCATTAAGATTGCACAGGCATTTGGTAATTTGAATGCTTGACTTTGCAGACTTTGCTTTTAACATATTTTAATGTAATTTCCTAGATTTTTATAAAAGCAAAGTAAAAATAATAAACCCAGCAATTCCATTATGTGGACTCATTCTGACACTACCTTTGGGCCCACAGCACAGATCTCTACCACTTCCCCTATTGGAGAAACTGGTAGAACTGGTAAGCTGTTATCGTTATCCTCTGTGGATAGCTATCCTCCCAGATGCTATAGGGGAATGAGGTACATATTTTGCCAAGAGGTTTCATAGCTATTTTGCTAGATAGCAGAGGAATGTTGATGCTCAAGAATCTTGTGTTCTATTTCTAATTCTGGAGGGGAGTGTTCTGAATAGATATTGAGCTTTCTGTATTCTCCCCTGCAGCCTGAACTATTCTCCCTCTGCTTTTCATCCTTCTGTATTCAAGTCAGGTTGTTTTCTCCTCCTCAATGTTTCTTGGGACACTGAGATTACAAGTGAGATGATCTCTCTCTACTCTCAGTTCTGGTTCTCTGTACCAGAATGGGTCCTAGTAGCCAGAAGGAGCAATTGCAGGAAAAGCACTTCTCAGATGCAGGCTGGAGCATGCTCAATGAGCTGTGAGAGAATGAAGCAGGAGTATGTGCCGTGGAATGTTCAGAGAATTTTACTACCAGCCTCTAACAAGCTTCTACTGAGCATGTGCAAAAGGTAGTTTTCAAGATTTATCATTGAGCCACATTTGGGTGGATTTTCATATTGACAGCAAAATTCACTTCTCCAGTAGTTAGGCAACCTTCACTATAAGCACTGGTACCAGCTTTACACTACTGTAACTAATACTATAATGACTCTTCATTTTTGTCAGATGTTGAATTTGTTGAAATGGTTATCAGTGGCTATAAATATATTACATATATATTCAGTTAAAATTATCAAATCAAACCAGGAAGATTAACCTATCCATAAAAAGGCACATTTCCCATTATAGCCTCAATGGTTCTCAAACTTCATTGCACTGCGGCCACTTTCTGACAACAAAAATTACTGCATGACCCCAGGACGGGGGACCAAAGCCTGAGCCCTGTCACCCCAGGTGGTGGTGGTGGTGGCAGCCCAAGCTCTGCCGACCTGGCTCGGGGAGCCTGTAACCTGATCCCCACCACCTAAGGCTGAAGCCCTCGGGCTTTGGCTTCAGCCTGGGGTGGTGAGTCTCGGGCTTTGGCTTCAGACCCAGGCCCAACCAAATCTAATGTCAGCCTCGGTGACCCCATTAAAATGGGGTTGCAACCACTTTGGGATCTCTACCCACAGTCTGAGAACTTCTGCAGTAGAGCATCCCTAGTCAGCAAATAAACTTAAGTGCACGCTTAACCTTAAGGATGTGCTTAAGTCCCTTTGACTTAAGTGCACTACTGGATATGGATAGTCTTAAGTACTTGTTTAAATGCTTTGTTGAACTGTGGTCTATGGAAGAGTCCATCACACCTGAATGCAAACGGTTCAGATTGGTTGGGAACTACTTAATCTGACATACACACTATTATCTATATGGCAGAGATCACCATTAATGATTGTATTCTCATGAACTTTATTGCTGCCATCAGCTACTTGGGTCTTCTGCCTTTAAACATTTCTTTTTCCCTCTTCCTAGATAGAAGCATATGCTAGAAAATATTTGCCTTAGCCATGTCTTGTTTTCATAAAGTCACGCTAAATTTTCTCACAGTCAGGCAAAACATGATCAATCCATACACATTTCTTGACTTCCCTCCTCTGCATTCATGACAGCAACATAAAGGAGCATTGGGGAGGAGTATCCTCCATTCATCCTCTTTGTGTCAGTTTGGGTCTTTTAGATCCTGGTTCAGGAAAACATCCTTATTCAGGAAAACACTTGAGCATATGCTTAAGTGCTTTATTGAATTGGGGTCTTAGGACCCTACGCATTTTTTGTAGGATTTACATGTCTGTAGAAAGGATTCTCAGGTAAAACTAAACAACTGAAGTGAATATTGTGTAACTTGAAAGGAAACTAATAATGCATCTGATTTTGTAAGCAAAGAACTTCAGAAATGGGTATATAATTAAAAAAATATGGTGTTAAATTCTGCCTTAAATTACACCTGTGCAGTCATATTGGTCTCACATCAGATTTAAACCAGTGTAACACTTGACTTCAGTGGATTAGAATCAAGATCATCCAATCCCATTTATCATGTCTAGTGAATATATAGCTACTCCTTGTGTATATGGAAAGAATATATAAACAAAGAGCTAGATCCTCAGCTGGTATAATTAATTTTAGCTCCACTGAGTTCAGTTGAGCAGCTATAGTTTGTTTTAGATGTGAATCTGGTCCAAAAAATCTCTTGAATTAACTCTCCAAAATTTTAGCATGTTCAAAATTTAGATCTGAATGTTGTGACTGTAAACACTAACATAAATACTAATTAAATAAAACATATTTGTTGAATAAATACAACTCAGTAAAGCCATATGTTATAGCAGCTATTTTTAAAAAAATACTACCAATGTGGCCCTCTAACAGACTTTTTCTTTCTTTAATTCTATTGTAATTTTAAAGGTGAGACAATAGATGCAATAGGATATACACAGTATTCTTTATATCAGGAGCTTAAGTTACAAATAAAAACTGCCAACACATTGGTTTCTGATCACCTCTTCATGGCTAAATTTAAGATCACTATTTTTTTTTTATTTGCTACATAGTGTAAATATTAACATCATTTATTTTCACTGACATTTTTATTTGACTAACAAGGCTGTGAACATAATTACATGATGTTCTGAAGTTGTTAATTCCACCAAGTTCATTTGTGATTTCATAGGAATGTTGTTGATTATGACGGTTACAAATTAACTTGTGCATTGTAATGAATTTTATTCACTGGGAATTGCAATGATCTCCACATTACTGCTGCATAGTTTTTTAGAGGACTCTTTATTCAACATTTATTAATGTAGCCACATCCTTTAAAATGTTGTCTGGACAAACATATGTCTTCAATTATAAACATTCAAAAATAATAGGCATGAAAGAAAAAGAACATTGCCTTTGCACATTTAGTTATGCAAAAAGAGGGTTAAACCTTTAAAAATGACCATTATCACTACATTCTCTTTGGAAATGTGAGGAGGGCTAAAGTAATTAATGTTAAAGCAAAAGTAATTAACATTACCGACAAATATCTATATTTTATATGCTTAATTTTTTTTCTGACAGGTTTTGTTTTCATAACACACACCATCTTGAAGATGAGTTAGCATGGACACCTGAAGCTTCATCTTCATTTTCTTATATACACTTTTATTTTCATTACAAGAGTATAAGAAGATAAATAAACAGGACAAAATCAATTCATACTTTTGAGTATTAAGACTATATTGCAAATGAATTCAATTTCCTGAAAATCTGAAGGTTTGAAAAAGTCAGACTTGGAACTTTTTTTTTTTTATCTTAAAATAATGGGAGCAGAAAATTAATTACTCTGTGCAGCAGCCTTAATGGTATGGACTTAGGGTCCTCCCCAGGTGTTATTTTTCTTTCATAATATGTATGCACTTCTGAAGCCTGTGTTTTTATTCTGCATTTCCATGTTCTCTATTGTTTAACTTCTCAAGTCACAAACACCTAACAACTGCCTGGTAGGAACTGTAACCCCCTTCAGAGCCTGGAACATACTGTTGAGTGCACATCCATCAAAACGGCACTGGAAGAACACTAGGAAGGATGCTGTGCCTTAATGAAACTTTAACTGCAGTGGAAATGCCTTCAGAGGTTTGTCCCTGGGTGTAACACAGGAGAAGTTAGCAAATTGGTTCCCTTTTTCATTTATCATTTGTCAGGCCTTCAATGTATTGTTTTAGTCCCATATTTTACAGCATATTATATAATCAGGACCCAATGGCCCATTGTGTTATGCCAGTGTAAAACTGGGGTAAGTCTATAGCTTTCAGTGAAGATTCACTAGTGTAAAATTAGTGCAAAGCAGTGGAGAATCAAGCCCTCATTGTATAGATTTGAGCAGAGGAGGTTACGAATGTTAGTCTTTTAAATATTTAATCTTCTTTCCTGAGCAGATAAACTTGAGAAATAAAAATCACCTGAGAGAAATATCTGTTTGCTAGTTTCCCACTTGTTACTGTATTATTGAACTTACTTTGTATAGGATACATATTTGGGTTTGTTCCTTTAAAGATATAATATGGTATATAACTATTTCTTCATCACACATATTTCATCCTGGAGATAGGTGAATCGGCTCTGAGATATTCAGATATGTGCTAAGGGAGTCAGAGGATCAAGAATGAAAGAAAATATAAGATTCCTGATCCAATTGTTTTAATTTTAATACATAATCTCTTACAAAAAAATCATAAAAAAACAAAGTGTGTTTCAGTGGAGTCTAGCTATCATTCAAAAAACTATCCCACTGTCTTTACAAAATATCCAACATTTCAAAAACAACCCCCCCCCCCCACAAATTATAGAAAATTTGGAAACGAACAGTTAAAGAATCTCTCAGTTTCCTATAACCCTTCATCACTCAATATCACCTAATTTTCCAAGGATGTAGATATCTGGGAGCCCTCCAGATATAAGTGCCTAAGATGTTAAAGTCAAGAGTTATAAAATATGCATGCTAGGTGTTTTTTGTTTCCTAAGAGTGGCCTATGGCCTTTAATCCTAATCCTTCTGCCCTTCTGCATCAGAGATTTAAGACTAGACTCCCCCCCCCCATATAAATGGCATGATGTTTTTCTTTATTTTAAAGCCATTCAACAAGCAGCTCCCACTGATGTCAGATGGACCAATGTCACATCAGGGTCCTCAGCACTGTTGAAAGACAGACCAATTATTAGTATTGATTTAGGAGTCTAACTTTAGACTTCTATTTTTGAAAACTTTGACCCAACGTCTACATGCACATGTACTAGGATTAAAGGCCACAGGCTACTGTGGCATAAGTGTATGCCTTTACACCAACTTTCCAAAGTTGTGATAATTCTCACAAACTCAGTCCATCACATTTTTTTAAATCAACAAGGAAAAATAATACTATGATTGAAAGAGTATTGCAATTTTTCATTAATATTCAAAAATGTAAATGTATCTATTCTTTATCCCTTTGAAGAATGAGGTGTGGAAGCTCTATAGTAGTTCAGTCTCTAGTATAGCTCTTTTTTTAACTCTTAGCACTTTGTCCTTAGTTTTTCCACTTTTCTCAAACCCTTATTTTCTCCTTCCTATGGGTTTTTTATTCTTCTCAACTCTTTGTTCAGTTTTCTGTATTACCTTGAATTTCCTCTGCTTTCCCATCTATTCTGTTTTCTCCTCTATCATTTTTGTCCTTGAGTTCCTCTTCTCCCAATCTCCTCTTAGATCTTGCTTTTATTCTTTTGTCATGATCTACTAAATCTTCTTAGTTCCTCATTCTCCTAATTTGTTGTCTCTTCTTCATCCACTCTAGTTTTTCGCATTTACATACACTTTTTTTTGTCTCTCTGACCCTCACTCACATTCTGTCTTGATTCTTTGTGAAGGTTTTTTGTTTGTTTGTTTGTTTCCTCTTTGTACTCTGCTTTGGACCCAGTCACTGTAAATGCTGCCAGACATCACTGATAGCAATTTTAAAATCAATCCCAGCATGCAACTTTCTCATGCATAGTTATGTGAGACTCCATTTTAGCTACACACATGATTATATGACTCTCACTGTGGTGCCTTTCCATTTCTATGGTAACACTGCATATGTACCATTTTAGTTTGATGAAGCATAACACACCTTTTGGCAAGCCAGCCCCCTCATTGGATCAAAGTAAACATAATACTACAAAGAAACTAAACAACCATGTGTAAGTACTGAAATCCCCATTCAAGTTCAAATCTTGGAGGAAGAGGATTTGCTCTACGCTCTACACTCATTTCATGAATAAAGCAAATCCTACAGATTGAAAAGTTATAAAGGATTATATTTTCATGAACACTAACTATATTATTTAAAATTACTCAAATGATAGCACTAGAAATTGAAGTCATCTACTGTGTGCACCAGTAAAGTCTTTACTAAAGACTGCCTTATTATGATAATGCAAGCTTTCCATCTTTATGGGGAAGGATGGTATTATGGATACGGTAGGACCAACAAGATGTGGTTTCAGTTCCTAGCTTTGCCTCATACTTAGTGCAGGTGTGATAAATGTGAGGGTGCTCAATAATGAATATTTTGGGTCTGTATCCCAAAATGTTACTTATGTATAGGATCTCTGAGATAGTGTGTTGGAGTGTCATGGAGGTCAGGCAGTTTGAACACTTTTCTCTGTGGGTATTAGAAGGCCAGTGATTGCAAGCCACTGAAGCTGAGTTGGTCTAAGTGATGAGCCATGGAACAACCATCTCAAGGGTATTATACTTGGTAGCTTGGCTAGCTGACTGGGAAAAAACAGTCTGGGGCAGAAGGGAGATTGTTACAGGGTCAGCGTATGAAAAGGCTATTGGGCAATATGGTAACTGAGTCCAGATACTTGTGGGGGGAGGGGAAAGGGGCTGAATGGGAAGGAGGTAGGACACTGTGAGCTAACCAAGTTTCCTTCTGAATTAAAAATGAGATGTATAATTGTACTATACTATAAAGAAGAACATTTTGTTGGGATGATAAATATTTAGGAAAGCTTTTAACCACTGAACAGTCTTAGGCCTGGTCTACACTAAGAAGCGGGGTCGAACTAGGGTACGCAAATTCAGCTATGTGAATAGTGTAGCTGAATTCGAAGTACCCTAGTTCGACCGACTCACCCATCCAGACGTGGTGGGGTCGAACTCCGCGGCTCCCCCGTCGACTCCGCCACCGCCGTTTGCAGTGGTGGAGTACCGGAGTCGACCGCAGCGCTTCCGGAGTTCGAACTATCGCGTCTAGATGAGACGCGATAGTTCGAACTCCGAGAAGTGGAACTCACCACGTCGACCCGGAAGGTAAGTGTAAACATACCCTTAGGGTACACTCCAAATGAAGATATTTTGAAACATTTACCTATTTTGACAAAGGCTCAGGACGCCAGTCCCTCATGCCATAACTATGACTGGCTAAACATTCATTACATTTAAAGCCTGTGAATGGATCAACAGATGAAAGAACTGGGGTGTGCTTTGATCATGCTTACGGAAAACACTACAGGCCAGTCAGTGGCTTCTGTGTGCACAAATAAGGAACAAGGCCACTATCATTGCAGTCCTTGCATTTGGTATAGTGCAGGTCTGCTTCCTCCATGCACCCATGAGGGTGTGCTGTGATCTAAAGCTGAGGCATATCCATGGCCCTAGCCTGTGAAGATGGTTGAACATATAGGAAGAACAGGGACCATCTTCCTAAGAGATGGTGTAGTGCAGTCCCCCTTTTTCATTCATGGAGAGATTGAGCCTCCCTGGAGTACAACCCCCTCCAGAGCCACCTCTGGACTAGTGCAGCTCCACATTGCTCTTAACTCAGGCCAACATCTAAAAGCCACATTTTGGCCCCACGTAAATAGGTGAAATATAAAAGTATGTTTCATTATATCTACAGCCATGGAAATTACAGAACAATACAACTGGTTCTTCGGGACAGGGACTATATCTTTATGGATTGTCCCTAAGCATAAAAGCAATGTAAAATAAATCATAATTATGATATTTTTTGGAAAAAAACACCTGGATTTTACTGTGTCCTAATGACAATGAAACGAGGCAAAATGTAAAGAAATCTATTTTAGTTTTGAATGAATGATACAGTAGTCCTGGAGATCTAGCATCATTAATTTTTGTTTTTACCTTTATGTTCTTCCCTATCACTAAACACTAGAAATTCTTTCACTCCTTGTTTGCATTATTCCACCTTATTCTATGCCTAGTCCCCACTCTCTCTTTTAATACTTTCCCCCCACCCACATTTAAAGCAAATGGAGCTATGCTGATTTACAACATCTGAGGAGCTGACCCTTATTCTTTCTCCCTTAGCCTTTATTCCTTACTTCCCTTTTCTAGTCATGTCACACTCTCGGGTGCAATCCAGACCAATGAGATCTTGTGTCACCACTTGTCCTGTAACTCTGGGTGCCACACAGTGCTTTGCTGTTGTAGCTTCCAACCTGGGCCACTCTCAAACAGCCTAACATCATGCTGGTTGCACCCTGAGAGTCTGTGTATAGCTACAGCCCTGGCCTAGCAGCTCTGACCTCAGAGCCTGTCAGCAACACTCTAGTCACACACTGGCTTCTACCATCATTGGTTACTATTTGCAGGGTGACCCCAACAAACCCACAGTTCCAAATTTCCTCAAAAATGTGTATTATGCACTGTCCAGCCCTGTTCTGGGCAATTCAGATATGAGAGGTCCATTGCCCCATATAAAGGATCCATATCCAACTGTTTGATACTTTAATTGGAGTTACCCAAACAGTTCAGTGTAAACATGACACCGGTTTAGTTTATATTAAAATAAAAACAAGTTTATTTAACTACAAAGAGAAAAATTTTAAATGAGTGAAAGTATAAGGTATTAAAGTCAGAAATGGTTACAAGAGATATAAAGATAAAATGCTTACTAGTAGCTAAAATCAATAGGCTAGAATTGGTTCAAGATAAAATCCTTACCTCAGGATGCCAGCAACATGGCTGACCTAATTCTTAGGTCAGGAACTCCCCCAAAGTCAAAGAGCTGGTCCCTTTGTTGTCTTAGGTGTAAGAGAGATAGAGAGAGAAAGACTGGGATTTTTTACCCCTCACTTTTAGAGTCCAGTCACCCTTTGAAATGCATGTTCCTGTGGATTACCCCTAGATAAAGTTCATTCCAGCTGTGAGGACAGAGCCATGGAGTCTCATGGTAAAGGAGGTTCCATGCTGTTGTTTGCTAAAATGTAGATCAATCCGTTCCTGGCCCCTTCATTGCCTGAGAATGGCCACTTGATCGGTGATTGTCTATCAACTCTCATGATACCTGGCTAGAAGCATCAGCTTGCCCTTTGTCTTTGAGAAACCTGTTTTATCACCTCCCCAGACTTGTCTGATAAAAAATCATAATTCAGTCATAATTTCAGTTTATTATCTCTTAAATGCATTTTGTACATATATTACATAAGGCTATTAATGATCAGTGTATTGATAGTTTTTAAATGAAACCTCACAGGGCATATTTTGCACTGAAATTATTACAATAGTTTATGGGGTGTGAATGAAGGGTGGTTTCAGTCACAGTCACTCATCTTCATTCCCTGACCTCTGCTCCTCATAGTCTTCCTTCTCAGTTTTCGTCATTCTACGTCTCCTTGGTTTGATCTACCCCACATTTACTAGCCTGGATTTTTCAAGGCAAACCCTTGCTTCCTGAAATAGCACCTTGGGAAGCCCTTACTCAATGGATGGGATTTTGCATAGTGATGAGTAAGTTTCAAGACAGGTGTTGGCCTCACCTGGAATTTAATACACATTCAAGCTACCAGCCTTACCAAACTAGAAAATGGCTGTGTTATAACTTTCTGGTTGTCTTTCCCCACAGTAAAACTTCTTTAAAGATTGACTGTCTCCTCTCATTGCGGGCCAAGTGAAGCAATGTCTCTCACAGGTGCCTAAGCTAACCTATAAGTAATAGATATTCAACTGGTGAAATATAGTTCAGTCAGACATTACCCCCATAAAAACATATGGGTGAATACCATAATCCTCCAGCTGAAGTATAATGGAATTCTTATGAAACTATATATGATATCCATATAAATATCAAATGAAGTGATGATAATGACAATGGAGATAGTTGAAAATCTTAATATGGCTTGTTTTATATTCCGTTCATATTAATAAAGAAGAAACTACTGTAACAATATTGATCTTTTTTAAAATTACCATTATCAAGTACTAGTGAGCTTATCAAAATTCATTGTATTTGAGTTGGACTGATATGCAGAAAGCAGAAGAATTTTGCAGTGCAGTGGGGAATATTTCAGCTCAAAGGGGACTCAGAGTCCCATGCTACCTGGTGGGTAGCTTGATTGCAGTAGTATTTCCAATAAAGATGATCCGTATGTACTGTAGTAAGTGGGTATGCTTGAACATGGAAGTATCCACCTAAACAAGAAAAGATGATTATTTGCCTACCCACTGGACAAAGGGAAGAAATTAATCTTAACCAACCCTAACTGGAACTATGACTATAAGAAAAGCAAGTTTCTGCTAGACGTGGCACACAAGTGAAGTTTGTACAGTTGTAGATGCCTTATCTCGTACATCAGGCTTGCTGAGAAGGCTTCCATAAATCTCCCCTTTCTGCTTGCTCATTGATGTGATAAATTTTTAGTTCTGAAATTGGTACCATAACCTTAGCTATGTATTTTGGTATGCGCCTTCATGAGCTGGGTCAAATCCATCACTGGCGTAAACTCTGCTGAAGTCAGTGGAGCTTCACCAGGGATGATTTTAACCCACTCTTTTGACAGTGAGGTTTTACTGTGTTAGTAGTAACAGAGCATTAGAGCGGAAGTGGCAAGTAGAAAATAGGCAAGTTCTTCTAGGAGTAGTGATAAAATATATAATGTGTGGGCATTGGTGAAATCTTGTTCTCTTTTAAAAATATAAAACATTGAGTGGCAAGACTCTGTTCACAGATGCTAGTTAAGAAATTACATCATTCTAATGGTGGTTATTTAAGGTTTACTGTATAATTGGGTGGAAAGGTTGGTTAATTGTTTTGACCTAAGGGCCTCTGCTCTTCAGTGCCTGGGGATCTTAGTCATAATACTGTGTGGAATTCAGGATCATCCTTAACCCAGGATAGGAGACAGTGAAGGTTGCCACAATCTGAATTGTTACTGGATTTTTTCCTTTTTATTTTCTGAATTTTATTTTCTGAATGACCGAGAATGATTAACAGCACTATTGGGCAAAACATTTGCTTAACTTTAAGCATGTTGTTAAGTCCATCTCTGTTCAGCAAAGCACTTAAGCAGCCTTAATTAAATAGGTCCAAACTGTGGCCAAGCTAGCATGATGGCAGAAATGCATAAGGAGGTACAAAGATACCACAGGTAGCAGCCTGGGAAAAGAAGCAGGTCTGGTACAGCCAGTACTTCCCCACCACTGGGGATTGTGGGGGATGAGCTGGGGACATATGAGGAGAACATTGGCTAACGTACTGTCAGGGAACATACATATAGCTATCACAGTGTACTTTCTCCCGTGAGCAGCAGGGGATCCAAGAGATATACTGTGACTTCCTGAGTCACAATCTTCCCTCTTGGGCTGTTCCTGGGCAAGCATAACAACATGCTGGCATGTGGCAAAGCTATAAGTTTTTATGAACACGACAAATTCCACTAAACAAAAATACTTTAAAATGTCTATGAATGTTTCATCTGCATTTCGGAACTATGTCTTCAGAATAAGTTGAAACTGGTCTTTTTAAAGTAATTTTATGTATAGTATGTTTTATGACACACTTTCTTTTTCAGTTTTATTACAGTTTGGATGGAGAAATCTACTAGGGCTGGATTCAAATACTCTTATGTTGAATAGCATAGAATCATAGAAACATAGGATTGGAAGGGACCTCGAGAGGTCATCTATTCTAGTCCTCTGCACTCATAGCAGGACTAAATATTATCTAGACCATCCCTGGCAGGTGTTTGTCTAACCTGCTCTTAAAAATCTCCAATGATGGAGATTCCACAACCTTCCTGGGCAATTTATTTCAGTGCTTAACCACTGTGACAGAAAGTTTTTCCTAATGTCCAAACTAAACCTTCCTTGCTGCAGCTTAAGCCCAGTGCTTCTTGTCTTATCCTCAGAGGTTAAGGAGAACATTTTTTTTCTCCCTCCTCCTTGTAACAACATTTTATGTACTTGAAAACTGTTATTATGACCCTCTCAGTCTTCTCATCTCCAGACTAAACAAACTAATTTTGTCAATCTTCCCTCACAGGTCATTTTTTCTAGAGCTTTAATCATTGCATTGCTCTTTTCTGGACTTTCTCCAATTTGTCCACATCTTTCCTGAAATGTGGTGCCCAGAATCAGTGTGGAGTAGAGCGGAAGAATTATTTCTCGTGTCTTGCTTACAACACATCTGCTAATACATCCCACAATTATGTTTGCTTTTTTTGCCGGAGTGTTACACTGTTGACTCAGTTTCAGCTTGCAATGGTCAAGAGGCCCTAGGTAGGGTAGAGCCAGCAAGCAGTTGATAGCACTAACCCTTAGGCAGGGGAGCGCTGGCAAGCACTGGCTATGTGGTCCATGGTGGGGAGACTGTCACTCCAGGGGTGCGGTGTCAGGGGAGCAGAATGTAGACCTGCCCAACTCCACTGCAGAGCTGCCCAGAGCATTCAGGGGGCTTGGGGCAAAGCAATTTCGGGGTCCCCTTCCATAAAAAAAGTTGCAATACTATATTCTCATGGGGGCCCCTGTGGGGCCCGGGGCCTGGGGCAAACTGCCCCACTTCTCCCCCCCACCCGGGCAGCCCTGCTCCACTGAGTTCCAGCCCAGGGCCCTAACAGTTACAGGGTGTCCCACCGCCGAGTCATTGGGGATCCTCCCGCAACACACTGATCGGCTGTTAAGTCACAACACCATCAAACTAAATCCCTGGGTTACTTCCTACACGAGTTCCAGATCTGGCTCTGTGGTCTCCGGTTCCTCTGGGTATTTGGCCGCCGGCAGTTCTATCAGCTCCAGCTCCTCCTCTGCCTCTGGCCTCTACAGGCTCCTCAGCAGGGTCAGTGGGCAGCAGCAAGCATCTGTCTCCTTCCCTGGCTCGGCCTCCACTGGTCTAGGGACTCCATCTTTTGTACTTTCTGCCCAGCCTCTCAACTTCTGGTGGGAGGGCCAGGCCCTGCTGGACTCTGCCCAGCTGAGTGGAGAGCGTGGTCCCTCCCCCTCTGGCTTGGACAGAGGCCACACCGCCTCACTACACAGTCATTTCCCATTTTGTATGTGTGCAACTGATTGTTCTTTCCTAAGTGGAGTACTTTGCATTTGTCCTTATTGAATTCCATCCTATTTACTTCAGGTCATTTCTCCAGTTTGTCCAGATCATTTTGAATTTTAATCCTATCCTGAAAAGCCCTTGCAACCCCTACTAGCTTGGTATTGTCCACAAACTTTCTAAGTGTACTCTCTCTGCCACTATCTAAATCATTGATGAAGATATTGAATAGAACTGGACCCAGAACTGATCCCTGAAGGACCCCACTCAATATTGCCTTCCATCTTGATTGTGAACAATTTATGCTACTCTCTGGGAATGGTTTTCCAACCAGTTATTTCCTCACCTTATAGTAGCTCTATCTAGGTTTTATTTCCCTAGTTTGTTTATGAGATGATAATGCAAGACAGTATCAAAGATATACAAATCTACTGCTTCCTGTCTATCCACAAGGCTTGTTATCCTGTCATAGAAAGCTACTAGGTTGGTTTGACATGATTTGTTCTTGATAAATAGGCACTGACTTTTACTTGGCACCTTATAGCTCAGTGGTTTGCGCATTGGTCTGCCAAACCCAGGGTTGTGAGTTCAGTTCTTGAGGGAACCACTTGCTCCTGCTTGTGAAGGCAGGGGACTGGACTTGATGACCCTTTGGGGTCCCTTCCAGTTCTATGAGATAGGTATATCTCAATTATTATCTTTTAGATATTTGCAAATCGACTGCTTAATTATTTGCTTTCTGGATACTGAAGTTAAGATGACTGGTCTGTAATTCCCCGGGTTGTCCTTATTTCCCTTTTTATAGATTGACACTATATTTGCCCTTTTCCAGTCCTCTGGAATCTCTCTCATCTTCCATGACTTTTCGAAGATAATCACTAATGGCTCAGATAGGTCCTCAGTCAGCTCCTAGAGTACTCTAGGATGTATTTCATCGGGCCCTGGTGACTTCAAGACATCTAACTTGTCTTAGTAATTTTTAACTTGTTCTTTCCCTATTTTAGCCTCTGATCCTACCTCATTTTCACAGTCATTCACTGTTAGACACCCATTGCTACTAACCTTTTTAGTGAAAACTAAAACAAAGTCATTTAGTATTTCTACCATTTCCACAATTTCTGTTATTGTTCTCTCTCCCTCACTGAGCAATGGGCTTACCCTATCCTTGGTCTTCCTCTTTCTTCTAATATATTTATAGAATGTTTTTATGTCTTTATGTCTTCATGGATCTCTCTAGTTTAATCTTTTTTAGCCTTTCTAATTTTGACCCTACATACTTGTGTTATTTGTTTATACTCATCCTTTGTAAGTGGACCTAGTTTCTATTTTTTGTAGGACTCTTTTTTTTGAGTTTCAGATCAATGGATATCTGGTTAAGACAGGATGGTTTCTTGACATACTTCCTATCTTTCCTATGCAGTGAAATAGTTTGCTTTTGTGCCCTTAATAATGTCTCTTTAAAAGAGTGCTAGCCCTCTTGAACTGTTTTCCCCCTTAGACTTGCTTTCCATGGGATCTTACCTACCAGCTGCCTGAGTTTGCTAAAGTCTGCTCCTTGAAATCTACTTTCTTTACTGTGCTGTTTTCCCTCCTACCATTCCTTAAAATCATAAATTTTACTATTTCATGATCACTTTAACCTAAAATGCCTTCCACTTTCAAATTCTCAACCAGTTCCTCCCTATTTGTCAAAATTAAATCTAGAACAGCCTCTTCCCTAGTAGATTTCTCCACTTTCTGAACTAAAATGGTATCTCCAATACATTCCAAGAACTTGTTGGATAATCTATGCCCTGCTATATTATTTTCCCAACAAATGTCTGGGAAGTCCCCCATCACCACCAAGTCCTGTTCTTTGGAGGATTTTGCTAGTTGTTTAAAAAAAAGCCTCATCCACCTCTTCTTCCTTGTTAGGTGGTCTGTCCAAGTATATGCATTTTTCATATATAAAGTAACTCGTCCTCCCCTTTTTCCTTGCCTGCCATTCCCGAGCAAGCTGCACCCTTCTATACCAATATTTCAGTCATGAGTATTATGCCACCAAGTCTCTGTGATGCCAGCTATGTCACAGTTGTGTTTATTAACTAGCATTTCAACTTCTTCCTGCTTATGCCCCATACTTCTCACATTAGTATACAGACATCTAAGATACTGGTTTAATTTCCCCTCTATGTTCTCTCTTGTTTCTCCCTTATTCTTACTATAACAGTCCGTGCTCCCTCCAGATTCCAACCCTTCTTCCAGGTCTCCATGTTTTATACTTACCTCCCTGTGGGCATTTGTCACCTGCCCACATCAAACCTAGTTTAAAGCCCCTCCTCAGTAGGTTAGCCAGTCTGTATCCATATATGCTTTCCCCTTCCTTCTTCCCAGAACAGCCTCCCATTGTCAAGGAAACCAAAGCCCTCCTGATGACACCCTATGTTACTGTATGTATGATCTCATTGAGAACATTGGCTTTAGTGGGACAACTGGTGGCCCAAAGAGCTACTCAGTTGATTAAATCCTGGATCCCTTGAAGTCAATGACAGTTTTGCCATTGACTTCACTGGGGTCAGGATGTCACACAATTTGAATATGGGTATCAGAATCTGTTCTAGGTGTGGATATTTGATCTTAGCTTTTTAAATAGTAGGAAAGGTCCTTCTTCCTCCCCTCCCCTTCCAATGTATAGTGGGCTGAATTCTGTTCTGACTTATATCTGAACAAGACCATTGGGGTCAATTAAAAGCTACCTTTTAGAGATTTGTAATTATTCCTGTTTTTAAAGAGATGAAATACAGAAATCCCCTATGGAAGCAAAATAATTGTCACAACAGTCTACATTCCCAATGAGATCTGTCCTATAAATGCCCTCTGGCTAGTTTTTCAAAGATGTCTTTCTTGTAGCTGGTCAAAATGCCCCAGGTAGGAGTTCTGTTTGTGCATTTGCTGTTTTCTTAAGAGAAACATTTCATCAATTTATTTTCAATAATACAAAGAAATGATTAATCAATGTATTTCTTCCTAAGTACATCAGAAGGTGATATTCTTGCCACAAGCTTTATGGGGTGGAAGGGATTTGGAAGGGCTCTAGCTGCAGTACAACATAACACAAGCTTATCTATGTTGTATTAGGCCAGTCCTCAATTAGTGTAAATCTGCATAGCTTTATTGAAGTAAATGGAACTATGCCGAAATGCATCAGGGGAAGATTTGGCCCATTCCTTTCAAGTCCATGTTCCAGGATTCAGGGTACGAGGTATATGCTGACTCCCATTATTGCTATTGAGAACTACATGTGAACCAAGAAGCATATACCCTTCAATGTATATTGCTATATGTTAGGGCAACAAAGCTTAGTAGGTGAGCATGCTGTAGTATATGTAAATTTCGTTAGGTGATGCTGAAAAACTTGTTGCTGAAATCAGCTATAAATGAGAAGGGATTTCTTTAATGATGAGAAAACATGGATTAAGATCTCTGGGGATGTACAGCAGAATCTACAATAGCAGTCTCAGATAAGAGAGCCTATTAGGCAGATGGTATCATGCATGAAAAAAGTGATCAAGCTGTGAGAAAGAAAGCCAGTTCTGCTTAGTGTATTAATTAGAAAAGAAAGAGCCCAAAGGAATAGAAAGATAGTGAAAAACAACATCACAGCTGGAAAACTAGTGGATACTATAATTTTAATCCAAGAGAAGGTCAGTTTAACAGAGAGAGAATGAAAACCTATGAAGTTTAGAGATGAGAATTTGGAAAGAACTTGGATGTCAGATTATGGAGTCGGACCTCAGTTTTTCTGAACATCTGCTCAATTATAGGATTGATTGGATGCTTGTCTAGTTCCTATGGCAGACTGAAAACTCAGAAAATATAATTGGTAATCGATTACTAAATTTTAAAAAGCTGTAATAAAGTGACCTCACATACCACATTTCAACTTCTTGATACAAAAATTGACTACAATCCAAACTATGAATATGAGGAACTACACTTGTAAATACAAATAGAAATATATACAAAGTACAGAACCCACTGATTCATAATACATTAAATATGTTCTTGTTCTCTTAAACTGCACAAGCCCTGTCTCTAGGCTTTCAGGGTTTTTGTTTTGTTTTGTTTGTTTGTTTTGTTTTTAATTCCTTGCTGTCTTCAGTGAGTTAGATTCTGTGCTCTCTTATACCTATGTACTTGTGTACAGTCAGTTGCAGGATAAGGGTTTAGAGCCTGATTCAAAGCTAATTGAAATCAAAGAGAAGACTGACACTTTACTTCAAATGACTTTGGATCAGACTCTAACTTTAGTTCTAAGGAATCCCGCAGATCCCATGTTACATATCGTCACTCAAAACACTACAGTTACACAGTAAATGAGATCAAGACAATTGTCTAACGGAAACATTTAGCTCCAGGATTTTAAATATTAAGAACTTACATTGCCCATATTTACAAAATGTTGTACTAATAAAGTAGTTGTAAAATATTTAATAGGGCTGGAATATTTTACCTAAAAAAGAGAAGCAGATTTTTCCTCATGTCTTTAAGTATCTTTTTCCAATACTAAGGAATAAGAGGAAAATCTCCTTTCTTACTATGGTAAAATATTCTTCCTCCCACCCCTCTTCCTGTCAGGCAAGATCTTTAAATCCTGTAAATATTCAAAACCACACCTCAGTACTTAAGATTTATCAAAAGCAAGTTCTAGACTGTAGTGACACAAGGCAACTTGGTAGTAAAATGAACATTGTGTTCAGTTCACTTTGAGCCTGAGGCATAATGACCCATGGAGGCAGTTTATTCTTTTAAAACTTTCTGTTGAGATCTGATTAACAGAACAAGTAGATTGCCTCCAGCACATTTTTAAAAGGAGGTAGGCTATTTATTTTAATTCAAAATAGAATTTTGTGTTTCTAAACACAGAAGTTTGCAGAGTTTAATTTAAAAAAATGGTATCAATTTATTAGGCTCACTTTTAACTTAATTGAGGTTGACATTAAGATTGATCTTATTTAAAAGTAGCACTTCAAAACAATCCTTACTTGAGTTATTTAAGGCAATTGAGCTTCCCTGCTGTTTTTATTTCATAATAGGGTTCATGTAAAAATATTGTAGTTCAGGGAGTGAAAATTCAGGATCATTAAGAAAATTATCTAGGGCCCAGTCTAACTCCCATTGAAGTCAATGGAGAAATTTTGATCACCTTCAGTGGGAGTTGGATCCGGGTATTTACACTCCTAATTGTTTTTTATATTGGCCTTTTCCTTTCCTTTTTTTCCCATTAGATTTCTCCTTGTCATGTGTGTGCACTGTGCAGGTTCATTTTCCAAGGAATAGAGACTCCAAGTGACTTGCTCAAAGTTACACAGGAAGTTTGTAAGAGAGAAGAGAGAGAGCAAAACCTGATATCTGAGCCTGTAGCCCATCACTGGGGACATAGCGCTAGTAATACAAAAATTGGTTCAAATCTTTTCTTTGAGTATGGTCGTTCAACGAGTTATGTTACACACCTTATAGTAATTTTATCTAAACTTCATTTCCCTAGTTTGCTTAGGAGAATGTCACGTGAGACTTTGTCAAAAGCCTGACTAAAATAAATATATATCGTGTCTAGTGCTTCCTCACTATTCACGAGGCTGGTAACCCTGTTAAAGGAGGAAATAAGGTTGGTTTGGCATGATTTGTGCTTGACAAATCCATGCTGGCTATCCCTTATAACCCCCTGTTATCCTTTAGGTGCTTACAAATCAATTGTTTAATAATTTGTTCCAATATCTTTCCAGGTATCAAAGTTACGCTAACTGGTCTACAATTCCCTGGGTCCTCTTTGTTCCCCTTATTGAAGATAGCTATTGTTTGCCACTCTCCAGTCCTTTGGAACCTCATCCATTCTTCATAGGGCCTCAAAGACAATTGCTAACAGTTCCAAAATTGCTTCAGCTAGTTCTTTAAGTACCCTAGGATGAATTTCATCAGGCCCTGCCAACTTGAATACATCTAATTTTATTAAATATTCTTTGGCCTTCTCTTTTCCTATTTTGGTCCCTTCCCTCTTGTTGATAACATTAATTATGTTGAGTATTTGGTCAGGTCACCATTAACACTTTTAGTAAAGACTGAAGCAAAAAAGGCATTAAACGCCTCAAGCCTTCCTCATGTTATCAGTTCTTAGTTCCTCCTTTGTGTGAGCACTATTAAAGAATCAGGAGACATTACTACTATAGCTGAATTAAGTCATGTTATCACTAAATAAAAAGTTCTTTAATACACAGCTATAATTCAGCTATGCTCTTTTTGCATCTAAGTACTGCAACGATGACCAGATTATACCTGTGGTTGATTAGGATTCCTCCTCTGTAAGTGAAAGTGGTGAACCTAAGTATCAACAAAGTTATGAAAAAATATATTTATTGTACGTGCAAAATTTGCAAAATGTGTCGAACATCTGGGTTCTATTTTATATTTATTTATATTATGTAATTAAAATCCTTACATTATAAGCACCTGTTCAAATCATGGTATGTAATTAGTATAAATATGTATAATTATATAGAGAGGTATGGATGTCTCGTAGTAATAAAGATGTCCAGTATAAAGAAATAATGAGGTTGTGAAACCAGAGCATTCAGTTCCTGCAGTTCTGTAACTGTGCCCCATGCCTGCAAACACAAACATGAGTAACTTTACACAAGTCATTCCACTGAACACAATAGGGCTACGTGAAGAACAGGCCAAGGATTGCCATTCACATAAGAAGGGTTCCAAGGTGGCCGGCTCTATCTGCATTAGTGTACAGGGAACATTCACAATTCATATCAAGGTCGTATAGTTGGTGTGATGGACAAGGAGTCTGATCTAAAGCTTATTGGAGTCAATGGAGATCTTCCGATTGACTTCAGTGGGATATAAGATATGGACCCCAGCTGATTTGATGAAAGGAGTGTGTTTCTTCCCCATGCTCAAATTCCCATTTAATTTAGTCAGTCTTTGCATTGATGATATGAATTCAACCTGTACGTTGTTGTTTTTTTGTTTTTGTTTTTTAAATCCTATTTAGATTGTGTGAAGTAACGTACACTGTAAATTTAACTTTTTTTTTTAATGGTGAATATCTAAAGCTGTTTACCCACTATTAAGAACTGACTGTGAAATTATGTTTCGAAAAATGAAATTGTTTTTGAGATAGTGGAATACAACACAGTATAGAATACAGTAAAATAACTTAAAAGCTATTGTTATCAGTTTTTGGTCTATTGAGCTAATGTGACATGCTCTTATGTATAAAATCCATCTCAAATTAATATTCATGAAGAAAAAAGTTGTCACATAGTTATCACTTATAAAAATAAGCAAAATGACAATGTTAATTGTTGCGCCAGTATTCAAGGTGCTAGTCTTCATAATGCACTAATGAATGGCATAGTTCACCACTGCATTCTTTCACTTTTACACCAGTGGAATCCCCAAAATACCATTGTTGCCTTTAAGGGCAGTTTTGTACTAGAAACCATTTGAAACTGCACATCTTGGGCCAGATCCTCATCTGGTATCAACTGGCACAGCTCCACTGAAATCTCACTTACACAAGCTGAGGAGTTGATCCTTGTAGTTGTTAATGCTAAGTTTGTGTTTCAAACATGTTTAATCGCAGTGGCTGAATTTATAACAGAAATGGCTTGGAAAGTTTATTTGCAACATAATACATAAGTTATAATAAAATATATGCCCTTGATTTGGTTTCCTATGGGCCAGAGTGTCATACACTTATTCAAACTGAATTGGCCATTACTCCATGGATAGTCCCTTGAAGCCCTAAGGCAGCAGTAAGGGTATGAAAATCAAGCCATATGTATGGAATTTCATATCACAGGGTTATTACTGTAAGAGAACTAATAATAACAGAAAAAATCCTCTCTGCAGGTTTGTATCTCATTGAGGGGGGCGGGAGGGGCTGGTGAGCAACTTGGGTGCTAAGGGTGTTGTCCTGTTGTCTCCTGTTTGATTGCAGTCTTTGGTGAGATACTTGGAACAAATTAAGCATCCTGTAAATGGACACAACTCCACTGTCATAATTCATTTAAACTAGGGTGACATTAGACCCTTTACATTGCAGTAAGAGAGTAGGCATTTATGGTTAGATCCAACTCTCATTGAATACAAATAGAAAGATTCCCATTGACATCAAGTTGAATTGGGCCCTTGTTCATTTAAATAGTTTCTAAAGCACACCGAGGAGGAGCAGCATTGTGAACCTGAACAAGAATGTGAGGGGCTGACTGCTTCCTGGGAGATACTAACAAGGGAGCTGGGGTGCTCAGGACTTGGTGCTGTGCAGGATCTGTTTATAAATTCTAAGGTTTTCATATCATGAGTGAACTTTCTTATTCCAAAGTACAGAACACAAATGTTGAGTCTTATTCTTTTTTTTTTAGGCCTCTTCTTCTAAAGGGAAAAGTTTAAATAGTAGTTTAAAGTTATCAGGCCAGATCTTCAGCTGATGCAAATCAGTAGTCCTCCGATCAAAGTCAATGAAGTTATACTGAATTACACCAACTGAGAAACTAGGCTATCAGCTTTAGCCAAATTTTGCTTAAAGACTTCTAATAGAATTGATATGACTAGTCCAATAGTTTTCTCTAAGCTAGTGTCTTCTAGTGTAATTAATAGAATTGTCTTCTCATCAATATACCGTATTTATACTGTGTACATTAAACATGTTTCACCTAGCTGACTTTGATTCTTACATTTCATCTGGAAGCACTAATTTTCTCAATTGATGATGTTTTTACTATTGTTTGCTCCTTTTTATTCTCTATATATTATATCAGGCCTAGACTTGTCTATGAATGGCCTGTCAAAATTGTCTTGCTAAGTAGAGAATCATAGAATATCAGGGTTGGAAGGGACCTCAGAAAATCATCTAGTCCAACCCCCTGCTCAAAGCAGGACCAAATCCCAAATGGCCCCCTCAAGGATTGAGCTCACAACATTAGGTTTAGCAGGCCAATGACATTTGCCTTTTGTCGTTCTTTTAGTAATCATACACTGATGACATCTATGGATTCATCCCCCTCACCCCACACATACTCACACTAGTTTCAGTTTGTTCATTTTTCTTCTCATGCAGTATGGTGTGTGAAGTCTTGTAATAAAGTCTAATCAAAGTCATCATAATTCTTCATTTATCTGCATTAAATTGCCTTTGTCATCCATTAGTCCTTGAGAGGTATATTTTCAAAGTTTTGCATAGAAAATATACTTCCAAATACCATTATTTGTTAATGTCATTTATACAGCTTTTTAATGTACTTTGAAAAGATTCATTTGTATGAGCTATGTATTTCTATATGTAGACCTAGGGTCAGATCCTCAATAGACACAGCTCTATCGAAGTCTTTACTGTATTTGAGTGATCCTTATTCTTTCACCTACTGTATTTTTGAAAACTATTACTTTTGGCCATTATGATCATCTAGGATATTCAGAATTAATTACTATGTTATAGATTTTTCCTTTAATAAAAATACGAAAAAAGTTTCAGTTAAAAAAAGAAAAATTGGCAATAGACTGTAACAATTTTCTTCCCATACAAAGACAAATTGGCCTCTGGCATTTCTATATCAGTGTAAAACATAAGCACTTTTGTTTCTCATCCTCATGAATCAGACTTGATGTCATGCTCCTGAATCTTTTGTGCTTTAATGAATTCTTTATTTTTAACAATACACACAGCTCCACAAAACAAAAGGGCCTGAAATCTTTTTCTTCTCTAGTCAGTTTTCATCAACTGCATCAATCAAACTATCTTTGTCATGTTTCAATCTGCTTTTCAAGTAACTATATTTTGATTTATATAATCTGGATGCATTCTGCTCTGTCATTTGATTCTTCAAGGTGCTGATCACCCTCACATCAGTAGTCTTAGAAGCTGAGAGCACCCAAAAGTTCACAAATGTTCAGCAGTTTGCAGGATTAGGGTTCAAATCCAGAAAAAGTATTACTCTTTTTCTACCATGCATTTCTGATTAGGGTTACTTCCTTCTTTTATTACTGTATCTGTACTTAGTTGGGTTTTTGTCTGGACACAATTACTAGTTATTCCATGGTTACCAAACATTACACAATACCAGTAACTCTGGGTGTAGAGCAATGCCTGAAATACTTTCTGAGGACAAGTTGGCCATATCAGAAAATTTGAAGTGATGTCTTGCTAACTTTCTATTTTAAAAAATCATCACGCAAGGATTTAAAAATTGACCACTTTATGCTTTTGATTACAGGTCTTGCATAAACAATCCTTATCACATCTTTCAGTAGGCAGCTGCGATAGATGACCTAGATGATGATAAGGGTTTAAATTAGTTATTTCGGCCTCATTCTGTTCTTATTTATACCACTGTAAATTAGAATTAATTCCACTGAAGTCAAAGAAGTACCAGTGGTGCAAAACTATTGTGAGATCAGATTCAGGCCCCTGATATTTATTTTCTTGATCCTTTACTCACCTACTGTGAACATCAAGGGTTAGGTGTTCATGCTTGGCATGCTTCAGAAAGGAAATGGCTCTAAGCCACCCTTTTGTTTTCCCAGCCCCGAGGCTAATGGAGGCCAAAGTGGAGCACCAGTTGGTACAGTCCTGCCCATGCCTGTTAACTTCAGTTCTTATCAGTCTCCATATTTGGAGTCACTCTTTCATTTTTGTGATACTGTATCTATAGCTATCTCTTCCCTTCAGCTTTACATCTGAAACACTTCTTCTCTTATGTCTAACGGAAGCCTTTCTTTTCATCATCTTGTCTGACTGACTCTCATGAGGTGTTTGGGATACTTTGTACAAAGGATACTATAATAAAAAACAAAGCAACATGGTCTAGGAGTATTTGACAGCCAGGAAATCCCAAACACTGATTTAACTTTTGACTTTTGTGCCCCTCTCTGTAATATTAGGATACTACTATTTACCTACTTCACACAGGAGATGAGGATTATTGGTCCAATATTGCTAACACTAATTTCCAAGTGTAGTGCTTACTACCATGAGAAATCCCACAAATTTATTAGTATATACTGATTAGTTGCTAAATGTATAATATTCATCTCCACCCAATAGCTGAAGAGCAAAAATGTTCCACTACAATAAGTAAAGGAATTCTACCTAAACAGGTTTTGTTCCTGCCCTGACCAGACAAAATATTAATGACTGATTTGCAAGCCATTCTTTAGTTCTCACTGTAACCCCTATTAAGTACCTTCCATTAATATTTTCTTGCTAAAACATTTGCGTCATGATGTCTAAAATTTCAGTGAATGTCAATCTTATCTGATGTTGGGATATAAAAACATTCTCCATCTGTTTCTACTCACTTTCATTATGAAATATGATTCATTCCAGCAGGTCACTTAACCCAAAGACTAGCTCAAAAATCTTTGGTTCAGATGTTTCATGATTAAATTAAATTCTTGCAATGCTGCTCAGCAAAAGAGTGAAAAAGAAGAAAAAAATTGCACACATCACATCTGCAAATGTTATGTTGTAACAAACACTACACATGCAATACACATTGGGTTTTATTCACCACTTCCTCAGTCCAGGGCTTGTGCTGGTAGAATTCCTTGGAATATATCTATTTTTTCCATTAGGGTAACTCTATGGAGTTATACCAGTATCAGCTTGGAGTAATGGTCAATCAGGCCCTTCATTTGTAATAAAACATTTAACATTTATTGTAGTATATTCACTCTTAAAATCTATTTGCAAACATAAGGCCCAGTGCTGAAAACACCACTAAGCACAATATTTACTGCCATGAGTAGACCCTGAAGTCACTGAGACTACTTATGGTAGTAAGCACTGTATATTCTCATTGAAGTCAATGGAAGTTTTCTTACAGTAACCACTGGGATAACAAAATTTACCTACTTCATATGTGTGTTGTGAGAGTTGTGCTCCCAGCCCTGTCTCTGGGTCCAAGAAATGCCTAATACTGTGACCAGAGCCACTGAAGTCATTTTGTCATTTTGGTCCTAGTGAGAATAAAATCCATTTAGGACTACTGCAGTGGAAATTTACATCTTGTCTTTTCACTACTGTGAGGAGATAAATATGACGCTTTTGTCAACTAATTGATAAAAACTGATTTTAAACTTAAAGCATTTCAAGGTCATAAAATCAGTTCATAATTCATTATTGCAAAATTGCCTCCTCAGTAGGTGAATCTTGCCATATTGCAAGGAGAAATACATTCTCTCCACTCCTCCCAACCAATTGTATGGCAATAGAATGAGTGAAAAGAATGTAGGCCCTTTAAATTCTCCACAGCAGTGTCCTTGAGAGTCTGTTATTATGGTCAGTAACAGAATCTAACAGAGCTAGAGTATAATACATACAATCCATCTGAGACAGTTTGTATTTTAACAAATAATGTTATGAGGATAAAGTACTCAGTTATTTAATTTGTAGGAATATACCAGATTTTATTTACTTTTTATTTTAGGTTTTTCTTCCTAATTCTATTAGGGAAGACAACTTTGGATCAATTTACTGGGAAACCATTAACTGAACCAAGGTGAAATACAAAGTACTCCGTATTGCAGATCTGTTTGGCCTCTCTCCATCTGTTTGTGCATTTTTGCCCTTCAGGCTATTTTTGTTTAGTTCTTTGTACACATTTTTTTAAGCATGTCCTTTCTCTATAAACAATACACTTCCTAATAAGCAAGTTAAAACAAACAGTTTAAAGTTCCACAGATGACAGTGGAATAGAACGTTTTAGGCACCAAAGGCAACTCATATTAACTTCTTCTTGTCACAAATTGGACCCTGCAATTTTTCTCCTTCAAATACTTGTCCAACATTTATAAACACACACAGACTGATTGCTGCATGCTTGACTTTATCCAGTGCTAAGACAAAATGTAAGCTAATGGCAACCTGCTAAAAATGGAGCTTCATTACTTTTTTCCTAGTCTAGTTTATTTTATTGTCAGAGTGAAGATCCCATAATCCAGAATTGTCTATGACACATAGAAGGCATTAACTGCTGCTGTCACAGAAATGCATAAAACCTTAATGATCACTCTATTTCTTTATCCAGAGAATTCAACGGAAAACAGTTGTAGATAGAAGGAATAGTCATTCTCCCCTTGTATGGATGCCACTTGTCTAGCAGCACATGCATGCACAACTACTCATTTTTGGGGTGCAATTCAGAGGATTAGGCTGTCAATTACAAAGTTAATTTATCTCCAAGCATAGGTGATCTAAGACTTTTCACTATTACAGCAGAACCTCAATTTTACAAACATCAGTCTAACAAATGACAAGTTATGTGAATTACTTTCCTTGACTCAGGGGGAAAAATAACAACATACCAACAGTGATATCAATGAAGAATAAGTAGATATGCCTTCACATTCTGATGCCTTCAGTGCATTGGAAATTGCTTTGCAGTGATTTGAAGAACAAGAAGACAGTGATGCAGTGCACCATACTGCAATATATGCACTGTACCATTTTGAAATGTTCAATTTTATAAACTTTTTTATTTTATTAACTCCTCAATCCCCAGTTAGTTTGTAAAACAGGGGTTCCACTGTACTGCATTGTATGTTGTTTTATGTAGCATGTTGTATATCTTCTCTTTACAGTACATTTTTTTCATATACTGCAAATGACTTTCATGGAGTTTGGCAGGCATACTCCATATGTTATATGATACAACATGCTACAGAGTAGCATATAAGGTTATAGAAAAAATGTATGATATTACAATACATTACTGAACAATCCATGATTATGTATTTAAAGTTGTACCCTATTGCACATAAGAAAAGAGGGAGGGGCTACATAGGGCCCATTTCCCCCTGTGATGTATTGTATTCACATCTTGTGTAAAGCGAGTCCAGATAGGTTGTAAAATTGCCACACTTCGTACACTACTTTCCACAGGAGCAAATGACTATATAAGTCACTGGTGAATCAAGCCCATTTGTTGTTATGATTATTGATTATTAATAATTAATAAAAACAACTTCACTTTCTAGAAGGTTGAAGCTCTGCTGGCTTGCAATAACCCACTGCATGATCTGAAACTATTTGGCTGGATAACCCCCAGAATAAATTGTCCCAAGTGTGTGAAGAACTCCACATCAGAGGCCTCCTCACTTTCAAAACTTATGAGCTTGCATCAGTTTAAGGTGAATCACCGCCCTGAACTTTAAGCAGGAGTGGGGGCGGGGAGTTGTCTGGCTGGCTGGGAGAAGAAGGCAATGCTTTCTGGCTTGGGGGAGGAGGGGAGACGTAAAACTGCTGGAAAAGCAGTCAGCGTGGTGGATGACTCATCACCTAGGAATGAGGGGTTTAAAAAAGTCCCTGGCCCCTCCCCCCATTCACTCAGAACAGGCTGAGCAGCATCCAACCTCCTTCCCTATTTAGGTCAGAAATATGCTGGGTGTTTAGCTATATCTGCTGTGGGCATTATGCTAGCCGCCCCACCAAGACGGGCTAGGAAGGAATTTTTCCCATACCCCCATATTGGCCAGGTGCAGTGTGCGGGGGTTTCGCCTTCCTCGCAGCAGGTTCAGGTGGGCTTTGTTCATGCAAAGCATGACGGGCAGTAGGCCATATGTCGCTACTCTTTATTTAAGTGTATAGTGGATGTTCAGAGCAGGTACTCCAAACATTAAGGCACAAAAGAATGGATAAATGGCTTGGAAAAGGAATTAAGGAGGGATGCTTGGTAACTGAGCAAGCTGGGGGCAGTTGGGGACTCCTCTGATTGGTACAGAAGGGAGCCAAACCCCCATCATTATAGTCCACCTTAACCCTTCCTATGAGGGAGTGTGGTCGGTAAGGTCCTGGCAAGGGAATTGCTGGAGGGACCTGGATGAAAAGGGGGTGATCTGGTGGAAGTCCCCTCTTCCCCCAGAATTGGCTGGAATTGGAGGGTCCTGGCAGTGGATCTGCTGGAGGGACATAAATGGAAAGGTGTGGAGGGGGGGGCTGAAAAAAAAGCACTTTCCCCCACTGAATTGTGAGGGGGGTTCACCTGCAGTGCACATTTTATCCACCAAGTTAGTCCCAGACAACTAATAATAAGTTGTGGCCTGATTAAATCCATATCTAATGTCTCCTGTCATTTTTTTGGCATAGCCAGACAATCAGAATGGGACTCCATTTCGGGGATATCATGAGGTGAGCAGTAGCCTTACCTAAGCCCTTTTCAATTCACAAGTTCTGCAGAGCTGAGCCCAGAGCTTCTGCATAAAATCCTTGCCCAAACAGCAGCACGCCTTTAGTACACTTCTCTCACGACAGCTAATTTAGACTCTGATCCTGAAAAGACCTGAGCATGTGTGTATCTTTTGACCATGTGACTAATTATATTGAAACCAATGGGACTGTGAACATGAGTAAAGATAGGTACATGCATAGGTGCTTGGAGGATGAGGGCCTTGGATAGCCTTCCTGAGCTGCACACCTTATCAGTAGAGATGGTTAAAAAATGGAACATCCATCCCAGGGAAAATTCCAATATTATGTAGATTGATTTTTTGCCAAAATCAGGCTGAAAAATCAAAATATCAAAAAAATTTCATCTTGGAAAAGTCAAAACAAAATATTCTGACTTTTTCAATCAAAAAGAGAGGTTTCTATTTTAACTGAAATTTTGAATTAAAATATTTTGTTTTTTAAATGTTTAAATGTTTAAGGGAATTGAAATGTTTTGTGGAAATTGACATTTTGCCACAGAAGATTTTGACAAAAATCTCATTTTCTGACATTTCTAACTAGTTTAGTTTTTGGATGCTGTAAACTCTTATGAATGTGAGTAATTTTACTCATAAGCAGTCCCATTGGCTTGAACTACACTACTGATGTGAGTAAAGATCGTCATGCAATAGTGTGTTCAGAATCAGGCCATTATACATAAATGCGTACAAAATGCACAAAAGTAACAATTTTCAAAGGGTCATAACTCCCATCAAACTCAGTTTTCTCTGGAATAGTAAAAAGCCTTTCTTCTTAATGAGGGCTTTTTCAGATCCATTTTCTTTTCACTGCTCAGAACTGAGATAAAATTATCAGAGACCATCACTACATAACTCTGGGTAAGAAATAACTATGACTCTCTGGAAAGCTGCATGTCTATAAATTACTGAGGTTGCCTCCATTATGATGCAAATTTGCATTGGGTGGAAATTGATATATGTCATTTAGTTCATGACAGCCATAAACGCTTTAATTAGTGACTCACTAGAGTTTGTAACTATTTGAAATAGGCTGAAACTAGAGCAAGATTGCTGAAGGGCAAGATTGGTAAAGGGAATATTGTTTTCCTGCATCCATCAATCATGGTCTTAGTTTCTCTGTGAACAAATACAAATTAAAAGTTTGCACATAACATAAACATATATTTCTTATGAACTTCCTTTTATTTATAGAGTTTTATGTAATACTACAGAAAAAAGTTGACATCCATGTTTTTGTGGCCTTCCTTAATTATGCAACACCAAACTGAGATTTTTCACATAACTGAAACAATGTAGCTCTCATTCTGAGCATGCATAAAAATGTGCTCAGGATAATTTAACTTCATAACGTGTCAACACAAATATCTCACAACTCACAGAAGTTACAGGAATTCATAATATTTTAAAATGCTATGCTTAGACTTTAAAGTCAATGTGAACCATTGTCTAAGGTCCACCACCTGTACTCATATTCAATAGCACCTTACTCTGCCTTGAAATAAGTGAAGTAAAGTTTTGCAAGAGTAAAGGCAGGAGAATCTGGGTCTAAGAGAGATGTGAAATTGGTAGCAATAGTTTGTACCAGTGAAGGGAACAAGTCAACTCTTTAACTGTTGTGGGTAATAGAATGCAAGTGGGTTTTGATCTGAGTTTAAAAACAGGATTGATGGTCAGGGAGGCATAGTGAGCCAAGTGGACTCTTCCAGATAACCAGATAGTCATTAATAGAGATGAAGGTGTCGGGGCCCAGATGAAGACAATGATGAGTGGGGGGATGTAGAAAAAAGATGAGGTCAAGGAGACAGAAAAGTATATAATTCTTGTATTAAATTTAGAAGGGGATGAACATAAGAACAGTCATACGGGGTCAGACGAATGGTCCATCTAGCCCAACAGTGGCTAATCCTAGGTGCTTCAGAGGACTGAACGGAACAAGTAATCATCAAGTGATTCATCCCATGTTGCCCATTCCCAGCTTCTGGCAAACAGAGGCTAGGGACACTTCAGAGCATGGTGTTGCATCCCTACTCATCCTAGTTAATAGCCATTGATGGACTTAAGTTCATAGAGGATATCTAGTTCTTTTTTTAACCCTGTAATAGTCTTGGACTTCGTAACATCCTCTGGCAAAGAGTTCCACAGATTGACTGTGTGTTGTGCGAAGAAGTGCTTCCTTTTGTTTGTTTTGAACCTGCTGCCTACTAATTTCATTTGGTGACCCCCAACTTCTTGTGTTATGAGAAGGAGTAAATAACACTTCCTTATTTACTTTCACCATACTAGTTATGATTTTATAAACTTCTATCATATCCCACCTTAGTCGTCTCTTTTCCAAGCTGAAAAGTCCCAGTCTTATTAATCTCTCCTCATATGGAAGCTATTCCATACCCCTAATAATTTATGTTGCCCTTTTCAGTAACTTTTCCAATTCCAATATATACCTTTCCTCTTAAGAGTAACAAGTATGTTAGCAACAAGAAGAAGGTCAGGGAAAGTGTGGGCCCCTTACTGAATGGGGGAGGCAACCTAGTGACCGAAGATGTGGAAAAAACTAATGTACTCAATGCTTTTTTTGCTTCTGTCTTCACAAACAAGGTCAGCTCCCAGACTACTGCACTGAGCAGCACAGTATCGGGAGGAGGTGACCAGCCCTTTGTGAAGAAAGAAGTGGTTCAGGACTATTTAGAAAAGCTGGATGAACACAAATCCATGGGGCTGGATGCACGGCATCCAAGGGTGCTAAAGGAGTTGTTGGATGTGATTGCAGAGCCATTGGCCATTGTCTTTGAAAACTCATGGCGATTGGGTGAGGTCCTGGATGACTGGAAAAAGGTTAATGTAGTGTCCGTTTTTAAAAAAGGGAAGAAAGAGGATCCAGGGAACTAAAGGCCAGTAAGCCTCACCTCAGTCCCTGGAAAAATCATGGAGTAGGTCCTCAAGGAATCACTTTTGAAGCACTTCCAGGAGAGGAAAGTGATCAGGAACAGTCAGCATGGATTCACCAAAGGAAAGTCATGCCTGACTAACCTAATCACCTTCTATGATGCGATAATTGGCTCTGTGGATGAGGGGAAAGCAGTGGACGTGTTTGTGATGTTGCGCTCTATATGATTTTATGAAAATATAATAATGAGTTTAAATATAATGTAACTGGAATATGCTTCATGCAAAAAGTCTCTTGTAAGGTATCATTACAAAGCTTATAATCTACTGAGTGTGATCTTCCTATTTGTATAAATGCACCACACTTGTATCTGAAACTATAAATATGTAATATAACTCTGAGGGCCTATTGTAATTATGCAAAATGTGGGCCATGAATGGTGGTTTGGAATCTTGGACTCTCATTAACCAGGACAATTGTCTGCAGATGGCTCTGTTTTACTTGTAAGTCTCCCACTAAACGTGTGTGCTAGCAAGTGGGTATTGAAGTCTTACAGTGACATGTGATCGTGTCACCTGAACTGGAATCTATCTTTAACCTCCATTGAGAAGGAGGGGGTGGGAACCTAGAGAGGGACAAAAGATTCCTGCCTTATGCAAAAGATATATAAATGGGTGAACAGAACAAAGGTGGCAGCCATCATGAGGAATCCCCTAGCTACCACCTGAGCTGGAACAAGGGCTGTACCAGGGGAAAGGACTGTGCCCAGACTAGGAAGGTGTCCAGTCTGTGAAAGAGACTTATTGAAACATCTCTCAGGGTGAGATTTTATACAGGGCCGTCCTTAACAATAGGCAGAACAGGCAGCCACTAGATCTGGGGGCAGTGCTCTGCTGGGAGCCCGGACAGATGGGAAACAGTGGAGCATGTAAGAGCAGGGCTGCTGGGTCCTAGAGAGAGATGAATGCAGCACAGTCTGAGGGAGGGGATTGGCTGCTGGGGTCTCTGGGAAGGGGTGGGGGAAAGAACTCACCTGCAGGGTGACCAGATGTCCCGATTTTATAGGGACAGTCCTGATTTTTGGGTCTTTTTCTTATATAGGCTCCTATTCCCCCCCACCTCTGTCCCAATTTTTCACATTTGCTGTCTGGTCACCCTAGGTGGGGGTAATTGGTACCTATATAAGACAAAGCCCCAAATATCAGGACTGGCCCTATAAAATCAGGACATCTGGATCTGGTCACCCTAGCTGGGGAGCGCGTCTCTTCCCCGGGCTCACAGTGATCCATCTCATCCGGGGGAGCTGCACAGGGCAGGATGAGCTGCTGTGGCTCCATGGGTGCCCTGTCCCTGAGATCAGATGCTGTGCTAACTTCACCAGGGTCTGTTGGGCTGGCGGTGGTGCCCATTGGCATGTGATCGGACATGAGGGTTTGCTGCTGCTGTTGCCACTCTGCACCCCAAGAGGTGGATTTTGGGGTCCTGCAGTTTTCCACCTATCTCCTCCTCTACTGCAGATGTTGGACCAGCAGGCTGGGGGGTGAGCCAAGCATGAAAGCAGTACTGCGTTGCCATTTAGATTGTCATTTAACAAATTTGTTCGCCAAAAAATGCTTGCTAACAATCCTGAATTCAATTTCAATATTTTTTTTTTTAAAAATCAATATCTTAGCCAAAAATAGAAAATTAAGTTGTTGACAATTATTTGTGACAAGTTTGGTATGGGGAAGGAAGTGGGCCAGTTTTCATTAGAGAAACAAAAAATGTTGACTGACTTTCCTATAGCCCGGTTACTGCTAAATAAAGCCCTCCAACAACTGTAATATGCTCATCTCCTTACTAATGTATAGAGCAGGGGTCGGCAATCTACGGCACATGTGCCAAACGTGGCACATGAGCTGAGTTTTGATGATATGCAGCAGTGGGCTGAGTGGCTCAGCCCACCACTGCTCTGGGGTTCCGGCTGCTGCCCCATTGCCAACCGGGGTCCTGGACACTGGCCCCACTCAGCACCCACTGCTGGCCTGGGGACCCCCAAGGAACCCCAGGCTGGCAGCGGGCTGACCAGGCCGGCAGCTGATACCCTGGTTAGCCACTCAACCCGCTGTTGGCCTGGAGTTCCATTCACTCAGCTGGTAGGTGGGCTGAGCAGGACTAAATTCAACGAAATAGGAAAACAAGAGCAACTAATGACAAAGTGCAAGAATCTAGAGCAGTGGTCCCCAACCTTTTTCATCTGGCGGTCACCAGACGAAGGACCATGGTGGTGGACGAGCATCCGCCGAAATGCTGTGGCATTTCAGTGGCGACGTCTCTGGATGACGCTGCTTATCGGCAGCAAGCGGCGTCCTCCAGAGGCGTCGCTGCCGAAATGCCGCCGAATTTTGGTGGCATTTCGGTGGATGCTTGTCTGCCGGCCAGTACTCAGGTGCACTGAGAGGCCCCTGCGGGCGCGATGGCACCCATGGGCACTGCATTGGTGACCCCTGACCTAGAGAGCCTCCTGAAGCATGGAGATCGTTTTGATTTAAAAGGACTTGAACTGTATGAAGAATTGAGTACACTGTCATCAATATTGCCACATGCAAAATCGATAATGGATATTGTACAGTTTACTCATACCAGCAAACTTGTTGACATATATCCTCATGTGTACATTGCCACTCGTATTCTACTGACAATTCCTGCAACAGTAGCATCAGGAGAACAGAGTTTCTCAAAACTAAAGCGCATTAAAAACTATCTCCGCTCTACATGGAGTCAGGAACACTTGATTGGTCTTGCTATTCTTGCAGTCAAACAAGACATCACTTTGTCTTTGTCATACGATGACATTCTTACTGATTTTGCAGCCAAAAAAGCTAGAAAGATTGCTTTTAATTAAAAACAAATCCTTGTTTCAATACCTCTTCATAGAAATTTCCAATAAAATGTTGACAAATTAAAAAAATTATATTATTTGCCTCATTCTGTCAAATCAGAATTTTTTCTATAGTGCTACTTCTTTAGTGCTAGTCCATCAGCATTACAGTGTGCTTAATTAAGTTAAACTGGTTTTAATAACATGCATGTGGCAAGTTTTCCAATAGTGTAAGCTTATGTTTGTGTTGCTAAGAGCAAGACAGGCACAGGGGCACCAGTTTAATAATCCCGCCTAGGGCACCATAAATCCTAAGGACGGCCCTGATTTTATCTGTACTCAGTTGTATTACTGTATTAGGCTTAGATTTGCGTGTTTTATTTTACTTTACTTGGTAATTCACTTTGATCTGTCTGTTACTACTTGGAACCACTTAAATCCTACTTTCTGTATTTAATAAAATTACTTTTTGCTTATTAACTAACCCAGAGTATGTTAATTACTGGGTGGGGCAAACAGCTGTGCATATCTCGCTATCAGTGTTATAGAGGGCGAACAATTTATGAGTTTACCCTGTATATGTTTTATTCATACGCTTTATACAGGGTAAAACAGGTGTATTTGGTGTTTAGACCCCATTGGGAGTTTGGCATCTGAGTCTTAAAGACAGGAACACTTCTGTAAGTTCCTTTCAGTTAAATCTGCAGTTTTGGGGCACATGGTTCAGATCCTGGGTCTGTGTTGGAGCAGACTGGCGTTTCTGGCTCAACAAGACAGGGTGTTGGAGTCCTAAGCTGCCAGGGCAGGAAAGCAAGAGCAGAAGTAGTCTTGGCACATCAGTTGGCAGGTCCCAAGGAGGTTTCTATGACCCAACACATCATAGTGTTATTCCTTGACTTTAGGAAAGCTTTCAATATGGTTTCCCACAGCATTCTTCCTAGCAAGTTAAAGAAGTATGGGCTGGATGAATGGACTATAAGGTGGATTGAAAGCTGGCTAGATTGTCGGGCTCAATGGATAGTGACCAATGGCTCCATGTCTAGTCGGCAGCTGGTATCAAGCGGAATGCCCCAAGGGTTGGTCCTGTGGCCAGATTTGTTCAGTATCTTCATTAATGATCTGGAGGATGGGGTAGATTGCACCCTCAGCATGTTTGCAGATGATACTAAACTAGGAGGAATGGTAGATACGCTGGAGGGTAGGGATAGAATACAGAGAGATCTAGACAAATTAGAGGATTGGGCCAAAAGAAATCTGATGAGGTTCAACAAGGACAAGTGCAGAGTCCTGCACTGAGGATCGAAGAGTCCCATGCACTGCAACAGACTAGGGACCGAGTGGCTAGGCAGCAGTTCTGCAGAAAAGGACCTAGGGGTTACAGTGAATGAGAAGCTAATATGAGTCAGCAGTGTGCCCTTGTTGCCAAGAAGGCTAACGGCATTTTGGGCTGTATAAGTAGGAGCATTGCCAGCAGATCGAGGGACGTGATCATTCCCCTCTATTCGGCATTGGTGAGGCCTCATCGGGAGTACTGTGTCCAGTTTTGGGCCCCACACTACAAGAAGGATGTGGAAAAATTGGAAAGAGTCCAGCGGAGGGCAACAAAAATGATTAGGGGGCTGGAGCACATGACTTCTGAGAAGAGGCTGAGGGACCTTGGATTATTTAGTCTATGGAAGAGAAGCATGAGGGGGGATTTGATAGCTGCTTTCAACTACCTGAAAGGGGGTTCCAAAGAGGATGGATCAAGACTGGTTCTCAGTGGTACCAGATGATAGAAGAAGGAGTAATGGTCTCAAGTTGCAGTGGGGGAGGTTTAGGTTGGATATTAGGAAAAACTTTTTCACTAGGAGAGTGGTGAAGCACTGGAATGGGTTACCTAGGGAGGTGGTGGAATCTCCTTCCTTAGAGGTTTTCAAGGTCAGGCTTGACAAAGCCCAGGCTGGGATGATTTAATTGGGGACTGGTCCTGCTTTGAGTATGGGGTTGTATTAAATCACCTCCTGAGGGCCCTTCCAACTCTGATATTTTATGATTCTATGATTATCCCATGACAGCTTACTTTGCTTAAGAGGCTTTGGTGAGGGCCCTTGTCAAAGACTTTCTGAAAATCTATTACACTATATTGACTGAATTACTCTTGTCCACTTGCTTGTTGCCCCTCCTTAACGGATTATAGTAGATTGGCGAGGCATGATCATCCTTTACAAAAAACGTGATGATTTCCCCAACAAATGAAGTTTCACTGGAGGTCTTCAGAGATGGGGTAATGTTTCTTCTGGCTGTAAAAGCACATTGTAGCATTACAATAGGCTTTAGCTTGGATTTGAGTACTTTTGGTAAGCAATTGTGTAATTGCAAAAACTGAGCATCAACTGTCAATTACATTACAGAGTTACTCAGCTAAAGGAGTGTTAGGATAGTAGTGGATATGAACCTTGTTGCAGTAGTGAAAATATGTAGACTTGATGAATTTAGCAATGGGAGATGCAAAGGAAAACTTGAGGTAGAAAATTACTCCAGTGAATGGCCTTAAGGGGTGAAATGGAAACTGGAGCTAAGAAGCAAGATGTATGAGGTAAGGATGTACTTTAAAATAATTCTCTTGCCTAAAAGAAGACACTCATAGAGGTGAGCAAGGTAAGAAGTGCCAGGTGCTGCTATGTTTAAGATGGATGCACATTTGACATGGTAATAGAAATACTGTAGAACAGTGGCGGGCAACTTGCGGCCCATCAAGATAATCTGCTGGCGGGCTGCTAGACAGTTTGTTTACATTTGCACAGCTGCCCGCAACTACCAGTGTCCGTGGTTCGCCATTCCCAGCCAATGGGAGCTGCGGGAAGTGGCACAGGCCATAGGGACGTGCTGGCTGCCGCTTCCTGCAGCTCCCCTTGGCCAGGAACGGTGAACTGCAAATGTAAACAAATGGTCTCGCAGCTCACCAATGGCTTACCCTGATGGGCTGCGTGTGGCCTGTGGGTCACAGGTTGGGCACCACTGCTCTAGAGAAAGTCCATTGAAATATTCAAAACAGAGATAGATAGGCACAGACATGTGGTAGTATATGTTCGATGGTGTTTGCATATGTTTGGTGAAATGATCTGGCCAGGCAGCAAGAAGCTGACAGAGAAGAGAAAATGAAAGTACTGAAATTAACCCCCTGGAGCACAGAATAGAGCAGTCACCACAATCAAAATTAAAAACTACAGGACATTTGAATTTCTAGAAGAAAGCCTAGGAGGTTTAGGGTTATGACTTTGTGGGCCAAAGACACCAACATGATAAAGTAGCCTAACAGGCAGTCAATGTTGAAAACAAAGACAGAGTGGTTAGAGGTAGGAGTATTATCAATGGGGGGAGAACCAAAGCCAGATATATAGTAATAAAGAGGAATGGTACATGGCAGTTTGTGAAATGCTTCACTGACATGAAAGAATCAGTAGGAAGGAAGATCATGAAAGCATAATAGAAAGTGTCTATCATCCTGGAGGATAAAAAAAAACTTTTTTCATATGCTTTCACAAAAATCCGGTTGTGGTCAAGAAAAGTTACATACACACATCAGGCAGGATTCTGACTAGCTCCTTATGGGTCTTCAAGCAGGGGAGAGGCTCTGTTCTACCCACAAATCAAATCTGAGCGAGCTGGGCATGAACTGTGGAACACGCTACACCTTCAAGAGTGGTGCAGAGGGCTGCACTGGAGCCACAAATGGCTAATTTTGACAAATGTCTGGAGGTGAGTAGTATTTTTCTTCCTGTCCATGATAGAAGCAACAGGCTGGTGTTTTAGACTGAGTACATCTTAAATTGTGTTTCTGTATATTATAATGAAATGATATATGGGAGCACTTGAAGGAATTTAGTTACATTAAAAGAAAATTGCAGTGAATTTTAGTATTCCCTGAGGCCTCAATGCTGCATACACTTGTCTCTTTGGATTCATTTGGGTCTTTAAGCTCCCCAGGGTGGAGACAGGGAGGGTAGTGCAGAGCTGAGTTGCCCCAGGAAGAACTCCAGGAACAATATATTCCCATAGCTTTGCAGAGTGCGCTACCATTCTTGAAGAAACAGGGCATCCTACTTCTTAGTCAGCTCCATTGGTTAGCGTGTAAGGGATTTGGGCCCCACAACCAATTTGATGTTTGTTATGATCCAGGAACTATATGGTGGGAATGAAGTCTGAATTATGGAGACACAGAGATTAAAACTATGTCCTACTATTGCACAGTGCAGAGAATATCTCTGGCACACTTGTATGGCAGCCCGGAAGAAGGCTGGTCCTAATCATCACAATAAGTGTGGGCAGACTGGGGCTCTTGGATAACTCTGGAACAGATTACTGAATATGAACATACAATTTAAACAATGAAATCTCAAAGCAGTACTTTAAAATACCTGTAACTATTACAAATGCCGCAGTAGTATGAATTGTGCTTCTGTGTAATCCATTGTGGCTTCTATTTTAATAGTGATTCCAAGAGGAGATGCAGTTTGATAGATATGTACAAAGACAGGAAGATCACAAATGCAGCCAGAAGTAAGGAACAGCAGGATTTTCTACCCTGGTGTTCTTTAACATCCATGTAGTACTTACAAATGGTGTCCAAAAAAGTAAAAATCTTACCTAAAAAGAGGTAGATATGTCCAACTCTTTCCTGTGTCTCTGATTGCAGCTCTGATCTTCCTGCTTTAATACCCATCATCAGGTGGACAAAACTACTCTCTTTTGCTTAATTTCATCATATTGACATTTTCCCAAATAAGGTATTTAAAATACAGGACCAAATTCTCTTTTAGTAAAACGGTCAATGAAACTGGAGAACTAGTGCCATTATTCTTTAACTCCTTTGTCCCTTCTTTGTGTAGCTGGTTTGGCAAAGTGGATAATATTGATATTCAAACATTGTTTCTATTCATTCAAATAATAGGTATTGTTTAATTTCAGACTAGTTTGCCACCTATATAACACCATAAAAATAATAGTAAAAAAAAAAACTGGTTGAGGAAAATATACAAGACACAGACCAACATCAATGGTGATTAGAGAAAATCAGACACAAACTTAACTTGGCAGTGTAATAAGATTGCTCAGCTCTGAAAGCATATTAGTTCAGTTGGGTGGGGAAAAGGTTGTCCATGTTTACAGGGAAAATAGCAAACAATTTGGAAAGACTTAGTTCATTAGCACAAACAAAATTGAAAATCCAACCCATTAACTGTAGGAGTTATTAAAGAGACAGATGGATAAACAAAGCTGTTCTTTTTTCCCCTTTGTCTTAGGATTGAGTTATTGGGGGGGAGGGGGATCAGCATGCAGGAAGTGTGTTGTTTTTAGGTGCCCACATTTTAGGTTAATATTCAAAGTATGGGGTAGGCACTGAAAATTCAGCACCTGCTTTGGATACTTGCACCACCTGGATATTCTGAGTCTAACTGCATGCTCAGACAACAAGAAGTGCTGTTGCAGTAGATAATGGTATGCAGTTACTGCTGTGCCCACCTGTTGCTCTGGTGCCCAGACAGGAAGCAACACAAAGTCTGTCAGAAGAACACACATGGTCTTGGCTAATATACCAGGTGTCAGAAAAGAAATGACTGCTTGGTTGAGTGTGAAGAATTCATCATCACATCTCTTATGTTATGCTTAAAAGCCAAGCTGCAGGATAAATGCTACAGAAAAGGAACCCACATCAGGTGGCTTCTTGGACTAGTCATGCCCCTCTAGACTTCTTGTGGCCCTATGAAGTCAGCTGGAAGGTTTCCATCGGTTCATAACATCCCATTTGGATGGATAGAGTATGTCAATTCTCTGAGTTAGGATCAACTTTGCCCTCACCATCCTCCTCCTCCTGACTTGCCTTAAGGTATACTTCCTTTTTGTTGCATGGTTCATTCCCCATTCAGAAATGGAAAAACCTCACCATCCTTCACATTCCCCTCACCCTCCATCCCATCCTGTCTACTGCATGTATCCTAGTCTCTTGCCCTTTAGCACTATGTATGTATGTCTTACTCTCAGTAACCTCTGTGTTCTGGATACTATTCATCTGGTTGGTGTTCCCCGGTATGCGATGTGCAGAGCAGCTAATGAGTGGTTAGTGCTTGAGTAGCTTAACCTGTGTCTCCTTGACTAATCCTAGCCCAACATGATTAAGTAGCATTTGGCTGAATGAGTGTTGGGCATCTAAGCACTTTTGAAAATGTGTGAGGTGTACCTTAGTCCATTAAATGTGCCTTGAACTTGCCTTTTATGTGCCAGACCTACATGGCTGCATGCACAGAGACCCAGCTAGAGTATGCATCCGTTTTGCACGTACACATTTATGAAAATGTGGATGTTAGTGGCCCCCTACTCACGGAGCAAGTCTGTCGAATAGAGGGGAATGGAACCTACGTCTTTTGAGTCTCAGAACCATGTTTTAACACTAGAGCATGCTGCCTCCTTCTTCTACATTGCCTCCTTTTAGAGAAAATACTGTGCAATAGTATTACTAGAAGCTTGGGGAAGTTGGTTTCTCCATTGTTTGTGTGATGTTGGAGAAAAGCCCTTTTATATTTGAAATTAAATTAGTCCCAAAACAGCAAATAAATTCATGACATGCTTAAAATGTCAAAATTTTATTTATGTATAATGCACATTTGTCGCCCTGGTTTGGGAATACACAAAATACTCAGTTTTGATATAACTAGTTAACTATATAATTTTATGTGCTGCTCTGCGTATTCCTAAATTCTTTTAAAATGTAAATTAAATATTAATTGGTAGATGGGGAGAGATTAGTTCATTAACGATACATTAAAAGTTGTCATTCATTATTTAGTGGATAAGCTCAGACTGCCAGTTGTAGCTCTTTTTGTTGTTTTAATTATTATTCTTTCTTTTTATAGAGCTACAACACAGGTCGAAAAAGTCAGCCATGTAATTAGAAGGAAATTTAAAGATCTTAATTTAGAACTCAGCCTGCTCTCAATGTACAATGGTTGCTTAACCCCAGGAAAAAAAAAACAAATAAACTAAATCCTACACATCTGAAAGTCTAAATTTTAACTTGCTGATGTGTTCTTTGTGAAAACAATCGTTAATACAAAATGATGTTCCTAGCCTATAAGGTTAGTTTACTTCATTGAACAATGTAAACAAAACATTTGCTTACATAAGGCCTGATTCTCCAATCCTTGCTCAAATTGTATAATTCTATATTCCTTGAGCAGCCCCTTTGTAGTTAGTAGGACTACTCTTGGAGTAAGATGCTACTCATTGGGCCAGATCTTCAGCTTGTGTAAATCATCATCACTCCACTGAAGACAAAGGCGCTGTGTGGATTTACAGGTGAATGTGTTGACCCGATATGATACATAAGTATTCTTGGGAAAAATATTTAAACTACAGGTAAGGGTGAAATAATCTATTTTAAGAGAATGCAATTGTCTTTAAAATAAATAAAGTTAGACTGGACATTCCAAGTCTTAAGGCCCCACTTTACAAAACAAACCATTCAGAAACATGTGGATACGTTGTGGAAGATGATCACATAACCTTTACAACCCCCACAGCACTGTCAACAGACACTGATCTCAGAGTTGGTTGATCACAAATGAGTATATGCTTGGGGACTCATTCAGATAGCTAACAGGCTTGTGATACCATCTGCAACTTGTCCTGAGGGGAACATCCATCCTATGGATCTGTATGGGAAGAGGGAGAGGCAAACAACCTGATAAATATGAAAATCACTATTGCTCATGTTTGAAAAAAGATTTGTTTGCTAGTCTCTGATTTGTAGTTATAAGAGTTATGAGATCTTCAGCTGATGTAAATTGACATAGCTCTCCTGACATCAATTGAGCTTCAGTAGTTTACACCAGCTGGGCATCTGATTGAGAATTTTTATATGGGACATAGCATATAAGCAAGGCTCGTTTTTTGACTCTTGATTGTCTCTTACCTTGACAGTCCTTCCTTATCTAAGAGACATCCTGCCCCCCTCTCCAACTTATAGGCTTTTTTTCACCACCAGTAGGCTTCTTTAGATGTAATTTAACTTTAAAAATGCTTACTACTCATTCTTCATTCCATGAACATATTGTGAGGATGTAACATGATGTACTGATAGTCTATGACACAAAAGGTTAGATTTATCATTTGTGCTACAGTCTTTCAGTGCATTTACTAACACAGTATATCTGGTGTGCGCCAAGAAAAACAAGTGAGAAACAAAATAATTACATTAAAAGGGGAAAAAACATTAACAGGTTTAGGATATTTTTTCTTTCAGAAAATGAAAAGGGTGCTCAGATGATAAAAGTGTATGCTGTGGAAGGTTCTTGGGAAGCATCACACCATGTTAAAGCAGCAAATTGTCTCCTTTATTTGATGTTAATACCCCCACACTGTGGACAACCGTATAATAAAAATCCCATCAATAAAAGCAGAGTCAATCATGCATGACTGACTAATTCTTTGCGTGTCAATAGATATAGTTTGAAATACCCTATGGCACAAAAGGATAGGACAGTTGTCATATCATCAGGAGGAAGAAGTGCATACCATCTTTCTTAGGTCACTGTGATCCTTCACATGATTACCCATATAAATCATACACAATAACACATCTGCAGTTTAAGAAATAAACAATATGAAGATCTGTCAGATTTCAACAGGCTATTGAATGGCTTCTTTACAAAAATAAACAGAAGTATTAAGCTTACTTCTTATGTCATGATGTAATCAGTATCTTAACCCTTGATTCATAAACTTCTTAGTGGATTTGTTGCTATTTTACATAATATAACACGCAACATAACATTCAGATTTTCAGTTTATTATTATGTTTTATGAATGATACTGAATCATAGCTAGGTACATTACTGAGCAAAGTAGAGAAGAATTTTAGCTAAAATGTTTATCCTTTTTTATCTGATTAAGAAAACTAACTATACATTTATAACCATTTTTATGATCATTTGAAAAAAGATTATGATAGCAATATGTCTTTCAACTATGCCTTTATGACCACATCAAGTGGGCTGTGTGATTCACATCTACAACTATTAAGGTGCCTTTGTTATAACCTCAGGCCTTTATCTTACCCTAGATGGACTTCATAAAATGATGATGCCCACCTTTGGGATTTATTAAGGAGGAATGTTGTCCTTCACAGTGCTAATAAAGGTCAACTTCAAAATGTTCTGTTTCCCTACAAGCAATTACCAGAAAAATACTACTACTGGAACATTTGATATTCTTGAACCTCAAAATCACTGAACGTGGGGGAGTTTTCAACTCCAGGGCAGGTTGAATCTAAATTCCATACAGTCAACTCTATAAATGTGTTGAGCAGCTGCCATCTATTTTAATTCTGCCATCAAAGTGTTCTATTTTAGTGGATTTAATTTAATCAGTATAGTTAAAACTTTGGTTATAGGAATAACAAGAGGGAAAGGACTATCGTTATCTAATTTATTTAAGTTGTCCTCATTTTTCCCAATGTGAATAGAGTTGCTGAGCAAAAAAATTCCTTACAAAGAAGTGTCAAATCTTGTTAAGGTTTTGGGTCTAGTCAGAAGCTGCTACATAGCACCACATTTGGAATATAAAGGAAATAAAGGACAAAATGTTCTAGCTGTATAACTGTAGCAGCTTCGTAATAATTAAATTACAACATACTATATGCCACATTGTGCCCTTGGGATCCATGAGCAGCTTCAAAAAGTGAGAAAGAATAATGGCACTGATTCTAGAAATAAAATAAAACTAATAAGAAAAAAAACCACAAAGAAAAACAAAGAGAACCATAGAATATCAGGGTTAGAAGGGACCTCAGGAGTTCATCTAGTCCAACCCCCTGCTCAAAGCAGGACCAATTCCCAACTAAATCATCCCAGCCAGGGCTTTGTCAAGCCTGACCTTAAAAACCTCTACCTCCCTAGGTAACCCATTCCAGTGCTTCACCCTCCTAGTGAAATTTTTTTTCCTAATATCCAATCTAAATCTCCCCCACTGCAACTTGAGACCATTACTCCTTGTTCTGTCATCTGGTACCACTAACAACATTATAGATCCATCCTCTTTGGAACCCCTTCCAGGTAGTTGAAAGCAGCTATCAAATCCCCCCCTCATTCTTTTCTCCCTCAGACTCTTCTCATAAGTCATGTGCTCCATCCCCATAATCATTTTTGTTGCCCTCCGCTGGACTCTTTCCAATTTTTCCACATCCTTCTTGTTGTGTGGGGCCCAAAACTGGACACAGTACTCCCAATGAGGCCTCACCAATGCCCAATAGAGGGGAATGATCACGTCCCTTGATCTGCTGGCAATGCTCTACTTATACAGCCCAAAATGCCATTAGCCTTCTTGGCAACAAGGGCACACTGTTGACTCATATCCAGCTTCTCGTCCACTGTAACCCCTAGGTCCTTTTCTGCAGAACTGCTGCCTAGCCACTCAATCCCTACTCTGTAGCAGTGCATGGGATTCTTCGATCCTAAGTGCAGGACTCTGCACTTGTCCTTGTTGAACCTCATCAGATTTCTTTTGGCCCAATCCTCTAATTTGTCTAGATCTCTCTGTATCCTATCCCTATCTACCACTCCTCCCAGTTTAATGTCATCGGCAAACTTGCTGAGGGTGCAATCCACCCCATCCTCCAGAACATTAATGAAGATATTGAACAAAATAGGCCCCAGGACTGACCTTTGGGGCACTCCTTTTCATACCATCTTCCAACTAGCCATTGATCTAGCCAGTTTTCTATCCACCTTGTAGTCCATTCATCCAGCCCATACTTCTTTAACTTGCTGGCAACAATACTGTCGTAGACCGTATCAAAAGCTTTGCTAAAGTCAAAGAATAAGACATCCACTGCTTTCCCCTCATCCACAGAGCCAGTTATCTCATCATAGAAGGCAATTAGGTTAGTCAGGCATGACATGCCCTTGGTGAATCCATTCTGACTGTTCCTGATCACTTTCCTCTCCTCTAAGTGCTTCAGAAATGATTCCTTGAGGACCTGCTGCATGATTTTTCTAGTGACTGAGGTGAGGCTGACTCACCTGTAGTGCCCCGGATCCTCCTTCTTCCCTTTTTTAAAGATGAGCAGTACATAAGCCTTTTTCCAGTAATCTGGGACCTTGCCCAATTGCCATGAGTTTTCAAAGATAATGGCCAATGGCTCTGCAATCACATCAACCAACTCCTTTATCACCCTCGGATGCAGTGCATACAGCCCTATGGACTTGTGCTTGTTAAGCTTTTTTAAATAGTCCTGAACCACTTCTTTCTCCACAGAGGGCTTGTCACCTCCTCCCCATAAATAGATGCTGTGAGATGTTGATGTCAGAGCAACCTAGCTATTATGTTTTGATAATTTTTATGATGGATTGAAATTCTGGCTTGAAAACGTACTAAGGAACAAAGGTTTGGCACAGCATTCTGTCTGAGTTAATGGAACGGGCACTGAGGATATGTGAAAAGGACAAGGGAGGAATTCTCCTCTTTCAGGCTCTAGAGCTGCTACAGAGATCCCCTGTGGAGGCCTTTACTCCAAGGGTTGGAGTAGCTACAGCTATTAAAGGCACAATAACACTGGTTAATTAAAAATAAAAGTCACATGGGCCTCATTCTCCTGGATCTCCTCTTCATATAAAGTTGAACACTGTAAGATCTGGGACTCACAATGTACAAACCACAACCATTGTCCAAACTGCAGTGATTTTTACATTTCTTTGCTTTTATAAAGATTAAGTAGTGTAAAACTAAAAACTAACCATGGTTCACCACTGACCTCTCCAAGTGCAAATTAGGAACATCTCCATTGAAGTCTCTGTAGTTACATTGATGAAAAAATTATGTAAGAGAGAGAGATTTGGAACCAGTATTTGAAAAAATCAGCTCCATTGAATAAGACTGTGTTGTAAGAATGAAATAGCATTTCATTGTAGGCTGCAGCATATGCTATTTTATCTTTGTTTATTGCAAACTTTTCAATGCACATTTATCACACAAGTTTTTTTTTTCATCAATGACATTTTGAAACTGTAGTGCATTAGAAATTCAATGAGCATCAATTCTAAATTGCTTCCAGGGTGTACTATGAGTCAATTAATATCTCCTGTTCTGACATGAATTCAAAGGTTACAGCTGTTAGTCACTTATTGGCATAATTGCAGAATTTGCAGTATTTATTGATAAGTATTCTGGTAGGATTATAGAGATAATTATACTCAACTGTACTTATAACTAAACAAAATAAGTGATGTTTTATACTGCTTTTCACAAAGCCATAAAAATAGCTGCATTGCAAATAATTCTTCTAATTGCGCAAGTGCTATGTGGATTTATAAACATAATCACTGAATTTAAAATAAAAAAGAGCTTAACTCTTCACAGTGCTAAAACTGGCTGAAAACATTAGACTAAGTTGAAATTGAAGCATATCTGAACAACAAAATATACTATACCAAAGAAATTTGCAAATCAAACAAACAACAACTAAATATAATCTGAATTGTCAGAAGCAGATTGTTCAATCAGTTTAAATATTTTCATAGGACTAAAAATATATTCTCTGTGAAGGCAAGGTTGCTCAGTTTCATTTTGCTTATGGTGCAAATTAATAAAAATTAAAGCATGTTACTTGCTCTTTTTTAATACATATGTCTTTATTTTAACTTGTAAAACTACAATAAATGTCCATCTCATTATGTTGGTCCTTTTAAATAAAATTAATTCTGAGGGAATCAAATCATAATTGAAAATATTATAGAATTACAGCAAGTGGAAATTTTCTAAATTTCATAATTGACTAATTTTTTTGTTAACATTCTAAAATTCAGTAAACAAGAAAAACAATTTTGATTTAACTTTTATGATTCCCCTCCATTTTTTTTTACTATCTCTACTTACATTAGGTTTCCTTTTCCACTCTAATAATCAGCCAGCTATAAACAAATCATGAAGCCTTGGAATGTGTACAGGAAAAAAGATGATCTTTTCAGAGTATAGGATAGAATAGTACCTCATTGTCCATTAATACCGTGAATTCAGTTTAAGTGTTTTTGAAGTGTTACTGTTATTTGCTGAAATATAAAGGTGAAATGTTTCAGAGAACATCTACTGAACCAATATCCTGTCCTGTTTTATACAGAACCTAACAGGATACATGGAGGGGTCAGGCTAGCGATATGTGGGGAGAACTGGGAACTGAGGGGCTATGAGGAGTGTAGCTACCGGCTTCACTCCTCCTGCTTTGGCTCCAGCTAGCAATCTATATATGGATCACTGGCAGATACTCTCACATATCACAGTGAGCGAAAGACAGCCAACCATCATTGGTTCATTACATGAGGACTAGCATAACCAGAGTGGAGGCAGTAAGATAAAGGAAGCTGTATGAAGTGTGTGTGTGGGGCGGGGGGAGGTCGTGGTTGGATGGAATGGGATATTGTAGGGGTATAGTAGGGAGGGGGCTGGAAAATATAGTCTAAACAAGTGATCCATGCCTAAATTGGTAACTGAGGGCCTGCAGAAAAGGAGAAAGGGCTTTTCAGAGACTAATAAGTTGGTATCTGGGGGTGGGGATGGGAGGTAGAATGACATGGCCAAGGGAGAAGGAATACTCTGAAGGCATTGATGTAGGGAAATGGTGGTGGGGACAGAGAAAAAGAACTCTCAGCCAACTAAGTAAGGAGGTCTGCCAGCTGAGGGAGCGGACAATTCTTACACCAGGGCTGAAATTGGCCACCCTCTTTAAAAATCTGTAACTGGTTGGCAATACAGTATGAATACCATAGCTTTCCTGGCAGGGATAGCAGCATGGATTATATACAACAATAATTTAACATACAAAAATGTTAAACTTTATTCATAATAAATCCTCTATGTCAGAACAGCCAACTAGAACAAGGAACTTCATTATACATTCTGATCTGGTATGCTGGAAATAATTTCACAAATGTTGGACACGCTGAGAGAGGCCAATTTGAAAAGTGTGTGACTGGGAATTGTTGAGAAAAGCTACAAATTACCAAGGCTCTTTGGAAATTATTGCATCTTCTGTTGGCAATTGCTAAAATGTTTTGTAGAAACTGGAGAATATCTAGCAGAATGGCTAAAAGGGAAACTCACAGCTGCATTAAGGTAGAGAAGATTACTTATCATTGGCAGGGAGAAATGCATGTATACCAATTCACTTAGGCATTGTATCATATATCTACAAGATGCCAATATTTATGGATAGTTTGAGTAGTGAAGATGTGGATTATTTGGCTATGTATTTTCAAATGATGCTTTTACTGTTGCCTACACTCAGATTTGCAACCCTTGCTGGTGCAAATAATCCTTAATAACCTGAATACTCTCACAGAGTTCAATGATTAAGGGTTGCAGTATCCCACCCTTTCAATTCTGGTTAACGTAAATTGTATATCACTGGTACTAACTTCTTTCTGGATGAATATGTTGGGTTGTTTATTGCAAAACATAACAGATTTAAGGAAAAGATAAAAGAATGTGAGGAAAAACAGCTGACAGGAACCCGCCAGGCCCATGACATGCTCTGCAACCCACCACAACACAGTGGGTTGCTGATCAATCAGCTAATTGTCTAGTGGGGTGGCTCCCCAAACAACCTTGGCCTATGTGCACAGATGATCTGTATAGTATGCAGGCGGCGGCGGATCGGGCTGCCCTGCCGCAGCGCGCGAGCGGCGCGCCGCCTCTTCCGGGTCCCGCGGCGCCCCGGCTCGGTTGGCGCGGCATGCCCGGGCATGGGCGCCGGAGCCCGGACGAGCCGGGAGCGAGGCTGCGCCGCCGCCGCGGGCGCTCTCAGCGGAGCCGGGAAGAGGGGCGGGCGCAGACCGCCGCCGCGCGCATGCGCCGGTCGTCGCCCCCCTCGGTCCGCTCACCTGCCGCAGGGGCGCCGGCGAGCTCCCCCAAGCCCCGCCCCCCCCCCGAAAGCCGCCCGCGCCGCTGCTGCGCTGGTGTCTAGAGCCGCCCCTGATAGTATGGCCTGGAGAGATGCTTGAGAGAAAGCTAGTAGGCAGCTACTTTGAGGTCTGGTCTACACTGGGGTGGGGGGGGTGTCGATCTAAGTTACGCAACTTCAGCTATATGAATAACGTAGCTGAAGTCGACGTGCTTAGATTTACTCACCGCGGTGTCTTCACTGCGGTGAGTTGAGAGCTGACACTCCCCTTTCGACTCCGCCTGCTCCTCTCGCTCCGGTGGCATACCAGAGTCAATGGGAGAGCACTCGGGGGTCGATTTATCATGTCTAGACTAGATGTGATAAGTCGACCCCCACTGGATCGATCGCTGCCCGTCGATCCTGTGGGTAATGTAGACAAGCCCTGAGACAGAGAGCTATCTGCTGCTGGCTACTACACATTTCAGCCCAGAGCCCTCAGGTGGCAGGAGCAGCTGCTGCAGACCTCATGGTGCCTCAAATTTGCTCCTTTCCCAGCCCAGCTTTCCATCTGGAAAGAACCAGATGAAAGATCCAAGACAGTGTGGAGCCTCTCCACTTCCTTCCTCAGGACTAACCAGCAACCAAGAGTGGCAGCTGTCCCAGGTCAGATAGGTGATTCCATGGTGAACAGTCAGAAGGTGAGAGATGCAAAGCACAAAGGCTAATGCAGAACTGGAAGATAGTTGGGAATTGGGGGTGAGCACTGGACTTATTTAATTCACATATCAAATTGGGGATAGAGGGTGGTGTTTAAGAGAACAGGAATGATGGCATGCGTTGGCAAATATGGAGTTAGTGGATCAGCTGATGAAGGGAGAGAGGTGGAACTGGAAGCTAGGGAGCAGATGTATATAGGGAAGACAAGGGTAAGATGTGAAGATAAGAGATGGAATTGGGTGGGTAAAGATGGAATTTTGAGCAGCTGGGATAGAAAAAATGCATTTTTGAAGGGGAAAAGGAATAAATTTTCTCAGAGATGGAATTGTGGGAGTAGTGGTAGATTGTTCAGGAGAGAGTGAGAATGGGATTTTTAGTGGGGAAATAACTTTTTTCATAAAGATGCTCAGAGGAGTAGGATCTCTTGCTATTCAAGTTCACTAAACTGCATCATATTGTAAATCTTTTTAAAAATTAAAAGGATGCCAGAGGGAAGAGATCAAAGTCCATCCCACTCACTTTTCCTACTGTCTGATTTCACTTTTCCACATACATCCCCAGAAAATCATAGGCTGGCTTTATTTCCCATTCCTTCCCTTCATCTTTGCAAATTGCTCATAAGCATCTCAAACTCCTATTGAAGTAAATGACTAGATTCCCATTGGCTTTTAAGGCTGTGATTTTCAAAGTGGCCTAAGGGAGTTAACCACCCAATTTTGCTTAACTCCCTCAGGCCCCTTTGAAAATCTCATCCTGAAAGATTAAAAGAGACAGGATTGGGCCCAAAAGCCTCACTCTATAAAGAGCTATAGTAATTGGAGAAATACCCATCTCCTAGAACTGGAAGGGACCTTGAAAGGTCATTGAATCCAGCCCCCTGCCTTCACTAGCAGGACCAAATACTGATTTTTGCCCCAGATCCCTAAACAGCCCTTTCAACGATTGAATTCACAACCCCTGGGTTTAGCAGGCCAGTGATTAAACCACTGAGCTATCCCTCCTCCCCTAAGCACTTCCTGCAAGTTCATTAGCCCCCTCCATTCCCACTTTCTTCATTTGCAGTTGACATTTCCTAGCAGGGGATTGGTCCATGTTCTGTTTTTACAGTGCAACAACCCTATTTCATGGGCTAGTCAAAAGATGTTGACCTTGCACCTGCTTTTCTGGCTGTGGCAACCAAGCTGTATGGAGCACTTCCTTAATTACTGCCTCAATGGGCACTGTGGTGAATGGCCTGTCCCATAGAATGTATGGTTGAGATTGTCAGGCTTTACTCCCAGTGTGCAGGGGGAAAACGCTATATCCTATCCAATTTTGTATTAAAAGAGCTTGGAGTGCAGGATGTAGCTCTCTTCAGGATACTGATATAATTTCCAATATGGCATTTAAACAGAATTCCGACACCTGTGACTTAAGTAGTTAATGGCAGTTTCACAGAAAAAGTGCTAAATTAAGTTTTACACTACACTATTTTGTCGACAAAAGTCAGCTTTCATTGACAAAACAGTGGAGTTGTACAAATGCTCCTCCTTCCAATTTAAGACATAATAAAGCCACTTGGATGAGAGGCATAGAGCTTTTTGTGACATAGAGTGATACAGCATCAATGTAGACATTGTGCTTACTTATGTCACCATAATTGACCTCCAGGAGGTGTCCCACAATGCCCATCATGACTGCTCTGGTCAGGAGTTTGAACTCCACTGCCCTGAAGGAATATAGGCATGCACCTCTCCCCCATTTAAAGGCCCAGGAATTTTTGAAATTCCTCTTCTGGTTTGCGCTGCTTGGACAGTTCACTCAGCATCTTCCCACCAGCGTTCCAAGCATGTGCTTGGGGCAGCCCTTTTCAAGGGGCTGCATTCCGGCTTTTTTTTTTTTTTTGCTTCCCCGGTGGCACTCTGTCCCCATCCACCCCCCCCCCTTTTTTTTTTTGCTTGGGGCGGCAAAAAACCTAGAGCCGGCCCTGTTCCCAACTGACCATGCCAGCTTTTCACAGCAGACACACTCCTGTGTGGAGTACAATGGAGCTGTTGGATCTGATGGGTCTCTGGGGAGAGGAGACTGTGTAGTCACAGCTTCGATTTAGCCATAGGAACTCTGATACTTATGGGCTGATTGCTAGCGGCATGCAGGAGAAGGCGCAAGAAAGGGACATGCAGCAGTGTCCTGCTAAGATCAAGGAGCAGAGGCAGGTGTACCAGAAGGCAAGAGAGGCCAGCTGTTGCTCTGGCAAGGCACCGAAGACCTGCCAATTCAACAAAGAGCTGCACGCCATCCTCAGTGGCAACCCCACCTCCACCACCAAGAGCCCTGCAGATACTTCATGGGGACTGGAGGCAGCAGCCAGCGGAGTCGACCCTGAGGATGATGTAGTAGATGAGGAAGTGGAGTTGGAGGAGGATGTGGAACACATGACAGGATCGTCCGGAGGTGCAGCGAGTCAGGATCTCTTTTTTACTCCAGCGGGATATAACCAGTCCCAGCATTCCAGCTCTGGTGTGCATTAAGCTGGGATGGGAGCTCTGGTAAGCATGCATTTTGCTTTGCTACTGCATGGTGAGAAGAGATTGAGATCTCATGTACTTTGTTATATGCTAGAAGAGGGATAAGGGACAGAAATTAACAACAGATCCTATGAGGCTACACAGTGAAAAAGTTTGCTACTATACACCAGGAAGTCCTGGGACTCCTCCAGAGACATCTCTAGAAAACGTTCCTGTAGATATTTTGTAATCCTCTGCCACATGCATGCAGCATATGTACCCTTGCATCCTGGGTTACTCTCAGGAGCGAGATATTGTGTTTGAATACCCCAGCCTGTGGAAGAGCGTACCAATATTCAGAATAGTGTCATTAGGCTCTTGTAGGAACCCCCTTCACAAACTGCCCATACACACTGTCCCCCCTCCATGTGAACTCACCATATTTGGGACTCATGCCAAGTGGTCTAGTGAGAAAGAGATGTGGGTAACTTTTGGGATTCACAGCTTTGAGTGAACTCACAATATTATCTCTGTTCATTGTTTCTCTGGCATCTGAAGATGTCCCCTTGAGGACCCACACCTCCACACCAGCAGAGCGTCTTTGTCAGATAAGGCAGCAAACCAGGCGGAGTAAGGAGGGTAGGTTCTGCGAAGTGCTGCAGTGACCTAAAATTTGTGTTTTGTCCTGTTATTAAACTTTACTCTGAAATAAAATGAGTCTTTATTTGTGTCATAACACAAATTAGTTGGTGCTAACATTCAAACATGGTAGCTATAGGTAGGAATATTTACTCAGCACAATTAATGGTTAGGAAGCAAGCACTACAGGGCTCATTCAAGGCAGCAAATAAACATTGCCTTCCAGAATACATCACATAAAGACACATAACTGGGAAATGTTGTCAAAGTGCTCCTTCAAAATCTCCCTGATTTGAATAGCACGCTGCTATGCCACTCAAATTGCTCAAAATCATCAGCCAGCTGATCAACCTAGGCGCTCCACCCCTGGGGAAACTTCCCCCCCCCCCCCTTTACTTCACAAATGTTATGCAGAGCACAGCAGGCTGCAGTGACCATCAGAATATTTTCCTCATTGAGGTCTAATCTACCAAAAAAGGCAACACCAGTGATCTTTTAATCAGCCAAAGGCACATTCAGTGGCCATTCGGCACCTCCTGAGCCTGTTGTTGAAGCTATCTATGTTTCTGGTCTAAGGCTTCATGGGCCGGGGAGTAAGGGGTAGGTAAAGTCTCCCAGGATCGGTATGGGCATTTCCACTTCCCCCCATTAGAATCTTCTGGCCTGGAAAGAAAGTCCCCGCGTACAGATTTCTATACAGGCCAGTGTTCCTAAAGATGCAAGCATCATGCTCCTTCCCTGACCATCCTGTATGATGTCAGTGAAGTGGCCCTGGTGATCTACCAGTGCCTGCATGACCATGGAAAAAGTAGCCCTTTTGGTTGATGTACTCCATTGCAAGATGGTCTGGGGCCAAAATTGGGATGTGCGATCCATCTAACATCACACCACAATTAGGGAATCCCATTTCCTCAGAGACATCAAGTATTTCCTGAACATTACCAAGAGTTACAGTCCTTCATAGCAGGAAGCAGTTAATGTCCCTGCACACCTTGCATCACTGCAACCCCCATGGTGGACTTTCTAACTCCAAACTGATCCTTGACTGACCGGTAGTAGTCTGGAGTTGCCAGCTTCCACACAGCGATCACCACTCACTTTTCCACAGTAAAGCCAACTCTCATTCTGGTGTCTTTGCACCTCAGTGCTGGGACAAGCGCTGCACACTGTTCCAGGAAGGTGGATTTACAGATCTGAAAGTTCTGCAGCCACTGCTTGTCATCCCATCCATTCATCATGATGCAATCCCACCACTCAGTGCTTGTTTCCCAAGCCCCAATACTGACGGTCCACTGTGTGCAACTTCTCCGTGAATACCAGCAGCTGTCTTGAATTATTTATTTCCATGACACACAGCAGGGCAGGCACCGATTCACTTTCTGTTTTGTAGTTCATGAAATACTGCAAGACCAGCTGCATTGTGTTCATAATGCTCATGACCAGACTGGTCAGCAGTTCAGGATCCATGCTTTCAGGCAGAGATGGCAGGCACAGTTTACAAGGGCTGTTCAAAAATGGTGTGAAACTAAGTTGGAAGCCCATGGAATGATGGGACGGAAAGAACTACACCATGGGACAGTTAGCACACCTCCATGAGCCACTGTGATCTGTTCCCAGAGCTCCCAGTTACAGAGGGTGGCAGATGATGATGAGTTGCACAATAGGTTAGCTACCCATGATGAAACACTCTCTCTGTCAATACAAGAGCACCAACTGTGAACATGCTCCACCGACACGAGTGTTGTGTGGATGTGCACAACCGATGTAATTAAAGCAGCTTATGATCATCTACAAAACTTAATTTGACAACTCTGTAGTGTACTGTAGTCTTCATCACAGAAATTTGTGCATTCCTTTCTGCCTTTACAAATGAAAATTTTGAATCTAACATGCAACTAAACAACTAAACTTTAGCAAACTAAAATTGCTATTTTATTAAATCCAGCTTATTAGTTAGTGATTCTGTCAAATTTCTCTCATTCAGATATCAGTCACTGGATATCTTTTATAAAGTATACAATCTCCCAGACAATGGAAATAAAAAATAAAAAATGAGACTTATAAAGCTCCAATTGGCACATCGCCACCTTGCTGTGTCTTAATCTAGTGAAATATATAATCAGCCTGTAAAAATAGTCTTCCCCTCTCTAAGAAAAGAGTAATGTAACTAAAATGAGTCCTCATTATTGCTGTCCAAATATTAGTGATAATATAAACCATATTGAAGACAATGGTAGACTGTCCCTGGGGGAATAAAATCTATATTTACTGAATTCAGCTGAAAAAGAACAAACTATCCTTACGCTGATAAGAGTGTCAGTGCTGTCTTCTATTTTTAAAACTCATCTCCCATCAATTGTTTCTTTACTGGGTTTAGGTACTTAATTTAGGCCATGAACAAGACAGACCCCTGCACTTGCACAGCACTGCATTGTTCCACTCTGATTGTGGGGCCATGCCTGAGCAGAGAATTCCTCCCACAAGATGCAACAGCAGGACAATAAACCCTGAATTACCCCTCCAGGGTGAGAGAGGTGCATGTGTGTGTGTGTTATGCTTATAAGAAGCACATGGGATCTTTTTCAGGGGAAAAGGCAATACACCTCATTTATTGAAAATACAACAATTAGCATATTCATTCAATCATGCACACACACACTGTCCCACCAGTCATTGTTATAGTTACCAGTCCAGAGTCTGGATCAATCTAGTGGCCAGCTAGGTTGAGCACGAGTAAGGAGGAACCAAGTTCTGTCGGTCATGACACAATGCTCTGGGGAAGTTTTGGCAGGATGAACCCAAAGTTTTATGGCAGGGCATCCTGTGTATATAGTGATTTTCCTTCATTGTGACCAATGAGTTTTGCACTGACATGCTGTAATTAATTGTTGTTTGACAAGTTCTTGTTTTTTGCAATTGTTCTTCTCATTCTTTATTTTGGCTTTTTTTTGTTAAGTCTCTCAGGGAGTTACCCCAGGCTGGTTTTGATCACAGCTATCTTGTTCCCATTCATAGGTGCCTGTCTCATCTTTAGAGTCATTAATCTGCCCTCTTCTGACATTGTAATAGGGATGTGTTGTAATCTTCTGGTGCCCTTGCATCTGTCCTCGGTTCCTTCCTAGAACATCTGGTTCGGTGATGGCCTTCACACTTATCTTCTAACACACACATTCCTCATTCACACACAAAACAGAATTGATTTACACAGAACATTTGAACAGGAACATCAAATTGCAATGCAAGAGAAAAACAAACATTGCATTCTTTTACTTATTTTAAAAGGCTAAACCTACAACAAAGTGGTGACCCTAAACGGTCTGTTACTGTCTTGAAATCAGCTCAGACAGAGATTCTGGCTGATGCATCTTTATCAATGGTCCATTAGGCCATTCTTTTCTGCTATTGAAAAAGGGTGACTGGCAGGATATGATAAAATCATAAACCAATACATTTAATGCATACTATATTATTATTCTTTATCCTTCATTCTAAATTATATAAAATACAAACATTAAATCCTACTACTATATGTCCCCCATTTGTCCCCTCAAGAACAATTCTTGAGTGGGTCATTTTATACAACTGTTTCATAGCAATATACTGAAAGGCAATTTGAGCTTGTGGTTCTAATTTAACAAACATTTTTTTTGTCCAACAGCACATACAACACATTTCTAGCAAGCAAACACAGGACAATATTAACACAACTGGTAATGGGTGAAACATAATAGACAATATGCTTTTAGAAGTTGGGGACCAGCCTGTAAAAACATTGTACCAGTGATAGGCTATTAGTTTTTCTTTAGACCTAGTAATTTTTGCATGTCTTTATTTGCATGTAATATTTGAATGACACAATTTCCTATTTTTTGTGTGTGTGTGTTTGTTGTTAAAACTGAGTCACCTTGGTTTTTGACAATAAGTGATCAGTTAGATCGTGCTTATCCAGGCCAAGGGTAACAGAGAAATTAACTGGGGTAGCGATTACAGTGCTCTGTGCTTTTTCTATTTTTGGCAAATAGTACATGCGATTGCTAGTATATGATAGACTGGCATTACATTTACATTTATTTACTGGGTTGGTTGATACTTGCATCTTTCCAAAATACTGTTTTTCAGGATGTAATACATACATATTGTCCATTGTACAAAACGTGTTACATTTTTTACTTCGGTATGTGTGTGTGTGTGTGTGTGTGTATGAGCAAACTTGGGTGCTCAAGAAAGCCACTGAATCGTCTGTGTGCTGTGGAAGGATTGTTCATGATGGCCTCCAATAGGATGGCATGGTTAGGACTAGGTGAATTCCCACATATGCATAACTTCTACAAAGGAGTTGAGGTGCACTAGTTTGTGCCCTGTGTATAGGATGGAGTGTAGACTTCATTCTCTTCAACTGTTGCAGAGTTTCCTGCAACAGGCTTGAATTTCACCCTAAACATTGAGGGTCAAATTCTGCCATTTGATACCAACATGAATCTCCCATTGACTTCAACAGAAGTCATGCCTGATTATCTGAGGATAGGATGTGGTCTTTGGGCATTACAGCTAATGTTAAAGAGTTAGTCACAGAGAGTAGCATGCTACAATGGTGTTTAATGGTTTGATAATAAACCATGATACATTTTTTCAGTGGTCCCACAATAAAGCCAGAAACAAGCAACAAAGCCTTTTCCTAATGCTGTTTTGTCAATGTGTTGGTGAAAAGAGTCTTTTAGCCAGGAGAAATGCTTGCCACTTTTCAAATAAACAAACAAATAAATAACAAAACCATGTACCTCACCCTGGAGGAGGATAGGAACAGCAGCAGATTGTGATTGTAAGTCTGACAAAACAAAAAATGCAGGAAAAGCAAAAGGGTAGCTAGGGAAAATCCACAGCAGAGATCGGTGACATTCCCAGTTTCAAAACCCCTTTGCATTTAAAAAACAAAGTGTTTTCTTTTTGTACCTCCTTGCCTGCACAAGGCTTGAAAGCCACAGCCTTTTTAGTCTTGTAGGATCAAACCACAGGGGTGGGGAACTTCGGTGAGACGTTGTGACCTTATGACCTCTCACCAGACCTTTTCTACTCCCACTCTGGTGTAGGAAATACACTAGAAAGGAGACTCACTCTCAGCATTTTCTTTTTGCTGGAGAAAGTGAAGATGGGCATTTAGAATGAAGGGGATGAAGGGGTGGCCTTATACTATCCCTAAATTGTGTGTGATTGAACCAAATGACCTGGTAATCTAGTGGATTTCTCCATCTGCCCAGCTTTACTGTGTGAGTAGAGATGCTACAGCACTGCCTATTACAGAGATAGGTCCTCGTGAAGTGAGTGGGAGTTATGCTGGAGGAAGAAGTTCAAGATCAGGCTTGACAAATCTTGGTCTATGAAACTGCACTAGCCATAATGAGGTTTTGTGGGGAGAAAAGACTGAAATATATAGCCACCGACTGATGATTCAGGTTTGAGATATCATTGTTTTTATTTTGCAAGGGTAAACACAGAAATCCTGATGTCTGGTCTGTAGGCACCCAAAGAGATATGGTGGCTATTGTTGTGGAGCTTAGAAATCTGCAGTTAGTAACCGAAGCCTTTAAAAATGTCTCTTCTAGTGCTTGAGAATGGTGCTAGTGTGTCTGTTTTGCAATTACACTTTTCATAAAATGTGGGGTTAAATCCTGGCTAATTTCTAGTTACTCCCTACTTAAATTCCCCTTGCAGTTTTTATTGTCTACAGTAATGTTCACCTTCTCTTCTAAAACACGTCTGGAGCTCTGCTGTGTTGTTAAAAGCTTCCACATTCCACTGCAGAGATGGTTGCCTTTCACTTGTGATTGAAGTGAAGTGATTCCTACAGTTTGTTATTATATAAAGTATTTTGAAGCTTGTGGGATGTCACTACATAAATCAATCACCAGTTAATGACTGAAGTGACACAACTGGACCAAAGTCCTCTATTTATCCACAGAATATGAGTAATTAGAGTTCAAATTTCCTGAAATGGTTCCACCAGTGATTATCCAGGACTCAAAATAGAAGGGCTTCTTCATGTTCATTCAATCCATTGATCCGCTGAGCAGACGGTAAATCAGAAGATCTTAGTGGTTGTTCACAACTCTTCCCTTTCCTATGTAAGAATCATCATCAATTCCATTCACTCTATCAGCGGTATCAGTATTGAATGCCCGTTTGTAAGCTTTTCCACAAATTCCTGTGTTTTTTTTAATTCTGTCCTTTCTGCTGCATGCGGAATGCTGTCCGATCCAAATGTCCACTACTGTCTCCTCCTTCATGTCTGTCTTGATGATCCACTTAAGAACATAAGAACATGAGAATGGCCATATTGGGTCAGACCAAAAGTCCATCTAGCCCAGTATCCTGTCTTCCAACAGTGCCCATTGCCACATGCCCCAGAGGGAATGAACAGGTAATCATCAGATGATCCATTCCCTGTTGCTCATTCCCAGCTTCTGGCAAACAGAGGCTAGGGACACCATCTCTGCCCATCCTGGCTAATAGCCATTGATGGACCTATCCTCCATGAATTTATCTAGTTCTTTTTTGAACCCTGTTATAGTCTTGGCCTTCAGAACATCCTCTGGCAAAGAGTTCCACAGGTTGAATGTGCATTGTGTGAAGACACTTCCGTTGTGATGCCTACAAGAAATCATCCAGGCAATGATAGCTAGGTTATGCAGCTCTTGGGGAGAACAGATTTTCTTGATGTGTGTATTTAAAGAAAAAAAACAACCTTTCTGAACCCTAAAATTGTGCAATGCCTACATAGGTAATTGCCTGGCATTTCTTTCATTTACCCAATTCTTTTTCCTCCTTTTCTTACTTTTTTTGGGCACACTTGTGGTTTGTTTCAAATTAGATTGTAAGCAGTTTGGAAAAGGGTCCGTTGACATGAGTATCTCTACAACGATTAGCACAAAGAGCCTTTTATTATGACTAGGACTATGACTATGCTAGAGGGTTTACTGCTGTGCCACTGTAATCTCTCTAGTGTAGCCGCTCTAATCTGACGGGAGAGAGCTCTCCCATCGACTTAATTAATACACCCATAATGGGTGGTGGCAGCTATGTCAACGAGAAAAGCTCTCTCACTGACAGAGTGCTGTTTACACCGGTGCTTAGGTAAGTATAATTTATGTCACTTGGGGGATATAAATTATACTGACATAAGCAGTAGTGTAGACAGCTTAGGGCTTTTAGATACTACTCCAATACACATAATATTTTTTCTCACTTGTGATAGTGGTTTTGTGGTGTGCTCATAACTTTGTTCAGACCACTAATGTGATCCATAAAGACTGGCAAAGTACTGTCAGATAGCAGTGAATTGGGAGTTCCCATCTCTGGTAACTATTGCAAAACTTCGACCTCTGCAGCCTTTGCAGAGGCAGAAATTCACCCAGATAACATCCAGTTTGTTATCAATAACAAACAGTCAAAGTGCCCCTTAGACATCGTCCTTCAGTCACCAATCAGGTGTTCCTTTTGGGCTCTGGCTGATTCTGGCCTGTAGTGCAAGCTCAGAGTGGTCATACAGATAGGTTGCTCCCTGTCTGTTACAGCTCCATTTTGTTCTTACAGCTGTCCCCTACTCCATTTTGTTCTTGTTTTCCTCCCTGGCTGTTAAGTTATTTACCAGGGCCTCTGCCCCTCTCAAAGGTAGGGCCCCTTAAGTTGTTTAACCAGAGCCATTGCCCTTCTCAAAGGGATGGCCACTTGTGCTAAGTGGGACCACTGCCCTGTTCAAAGGGTTAGTCCTGTTATCACCTTGTTAAAACCTGGGCTTGGTGTAGGGTGGGTACTGTCCAGAGCTGTAAGACCTATTGTGTTTTTAAGATCCTGGGCATGAGTCATACCTCTGGGCTCAGGGCTAGTCCAAACATGCCTCTGTGGCTGCCTGCAGTTTTTTCTCTGCCTTCTCTCCTCCCTGTAAGAGGGGGAGCCAATCAGAGTTACTGGTGGGAAGCTGCCAAGGTTTGCCTTTAAAAACAGACATTTTTTGAACAGACTTCAGAAAGGTTCTTGCATTGCTGCCTGGTCTGATCAACCAGGGGTTCTGGGGGTCCTTTCTCCACTCTCATTTTATTTTTGAGCATACCCCCGTTTTTGAAAACCCCCCCCACGAAGAACGAATTGCTGCCTGAGAGATCTCCTGATTATCAAGACTGTACCGAGCCTTCTGATGTTCTTGCTGCTGCTGCCTCTGCTGCTGCCTTGGGGGATGGTAAGAATCCCTCTGTGAAACTTTCTATACTTTTATTTTATTATTTTAGCTGCTGGCTCTGTCTCCCCAGCACACAGACTCAAGCTAAACCTTGGTCTGTGTCTTAAAACCTCTCTTACACCTGCCCCCTGTCCTAGCTGCTGGTTCTGTTTCCCCAACAGACAGACCCAAGCTAACTCCTTGGTCTGTATCTGTAATCTGTTTCTAGTTCTTCAGTGCCTTTGCTGCTATAAATAAGCCTGCTTGCAGCCACACCACTGCTGCAGTCACCCCCCCCCCCTTTGGAGCTGTGTCCTGGACACGCACCACTCAGCCCTCTGAAACTACCCTTAGCATAAGGTGCACCCATTAAGTTAAGCTTAGCATTATACTTTGTAAGTTAGGCTTAGAGAATTGTTGCATTGTGTTGTGTTACTTGCTAATTTGTGTAGTCTTGGTTAAGTTAGATCATAGATAAGATTTTGCTGTGTTCTGTAAAATTGTAATTAAGTCTGTCTTCCCACTGCAAACACCCCCCGCCAGCTTCTCTGTGTCCTTCTACCTTGTTACACTCTCTCTGCTGCTTAAGCTTGCAGCCTGTTTGTTCTGTCTCACTAAGTTTCAATCTCTAGCATAAAACCCCATTGGTTACTTTTTTCCTCTCTGATACCCCTCACATTCTACATTTACACCACTGTGACACATTTTTACCTAAAATTGTTTGTTATTTAACACATTTTATCCATACCTGTTAGTTGGTTATATGCTGCTGTGACACACCTTTTTACATAGAAATCGCTAGCTACCTGTTACATTTACACTTCAGTGTTAATTGGTTACCCACTGTATTGTATCCTACTGTGTTGTACCCCACAATTGAAACCCCCTTACTGTTCACCAAAAAGAAACCCCTCCCCAATTGTCTAATTTTCCCTGTTTTTGCATTTGCTTAATAAAGTTTATTTTGCACCCCACCCGTGTGGTAATTGCTCCCCAAGATCCCATATATCTGCAGGCAGGGACACTCCCCAGCCCTGTGCTCAAGTTTATACCCTGCTGTGTCCTTGCAATAACAGCAACAAGTGCAGCCTCTGCAGTTCGTTCTCAAATGGTGCCCCTTCCTACAGTCCGGAGACTTCTGACAGCAGGAAGTAGAGGTGGGCTTTTGGGCCAGCTCTCTTGCTCACCATGGCTTTGGAGGAAGAAAGCTGGTCCTTTCACATTTCCATAAGTGGACTGAGGGCTCCAGGGTATACATAGCTGTTAACAATGTATACCCTGGAGGTCCTTTACATTTAGAAATTACCTGGGCCATTTAGTTCCCCAAAGAAACAATTTTTTTGAATCTCTACATTTGTTCTTAAGAACGCAACCATTGTGGACCAGATCCTCCACAGGTATGAATCAGCATAGCTCCACTGAACTCAATGTAGGAGTGCTAATTTACACCAGCTGAGAATCTGTCCTCAGTGGGTTTTTTTAGGTGCTTATTTAATATAAGTTTTTAAGCTTGAATTTTCACATGAACTTGTAATTTGATTTTACCTCAGGATCTGAGAAGATTGCCTTGTTCTGTGAATTTTATGAGAGGAGGATTATTGCTTACATTTAAAAATATAAGTCTTCTGAATATTGTCATCCAAGCTGTCTCTGAAATGGTTACATTTATTTATTTGTTTTGATTTTTGTGGCTGCTTAGCACTGACATTTTAGCACAAAATTACTTGTGCTGGCAGGTTGGAAAATTATACTCTACCTCTGACAATACATAGAGGAATAGACAGCAGGGGAACAAAGTATATTACCACAGCCTGTTAGGCTGTAGGGTACAGAATAAAATAGGGGATTGAAAATCAGAAAAACAAAGAAAAGCACTGACAGGTTGGTGAAAAAAATGCTAGAGGGAACAAAAACGGCTGCAAGCAAAATTTACCATAATCATTCAAGGAAGGTTTTACAGAAGGATATTACAGCTACTTGGGAGATCAGAGCCCAGGGCCATTTTGGCAGGCAAAAGAGTAGAGAGCAACTATAATGCAATAATAAACTGCTTCAGGATCCAATCATAGAAGAAGTATTTGGAAGGTAGACAATGGCAAAAAAAAAAAAATGGTTGGAACTTGAGGAATCAACTAAGATTTTTTTCTTAGGTAAATAAAGTTTAGGCAGGGACACAGTTCGAACTTTTTGTCTATCGCAGAAAGTGGAGATTGTTTTATGTTCCAATAAAAGCAAATAACCTGCAGGCAGAGAGTGAGAAGTCCTTATGTCAGTTTCATCCTGGAGATTCACTGTGACTAAAAATACAAACATTGCAATAGGAACAATTTCTTATCACAGTAAGAAGGTCCTACCCTATTGGTGTGATAACAAGACAGCCTACTGGTAGCTCAGTTCTGTACAGATTCATCTTCTGTATTTTACTGGACTCTTGACAGTCCTGTGGTAGTAATAGGATAAACTGCTTCATAGTTATTACTTAGTAGAGGATTTTATTTTTCTGTGTTGGTGACCACACCACAGAAATATTCTACTAGACCCTTATGAAAGTTATTGTGACTTCTGTGACAGATACTGCAACCATATGCAGCATCTTTGGGGAAACATACTGTATTAAGTATATGAATCACTATGGGCCAGGGATTGTGCTGGCAATATACTAGTCATAGGTCTCAGAGAGACAACAATGCATAGGTGCTGGCCATTAGGCAGACTGACTTGCTGGAGGTACCGTAGTGTTAGGCAGGACACTGTGCAGGCTTAAAACCCTTGGCCAGAAGGGAGTGGGACAAGGATCCCTGTCCAGAGACAAGTGATGGCTGGAGACCTGACTGAGAACTCCTGGAGTGGACCAAGGAGGAGGGAAGATAAAGGTGCAGTTACTGTGAAACTGTGACAACTTCCTTTATGAGATTATCAGTATAATTCCTCCCCTTCCCACAACCCATATCTCTTTGGGACTATTGGAAAGCATGCTTTAATTATCCCAGAGGTTTTAATACAGCCCTAGCAGTTAAAAAGCAACAGTGAGAGTTAGCAGGAGTAGAGAAGTGCCCCAAAATCACATCATACTGTAAATGATTTTGGGTCTCTTTATTTAAAAAAAAGGGTATTCAACAGCTAATGCAAATGTTGGATCTCCCACTCATGTTAAAGGGAGGTATACATAAAATATGAGTCAGAATTAGAGCAACCTGTTATTTATGAATGCCTCTTTACCTGTGGTAAAGTAGGTAAACCACCAGTCCAGCCTACTGAGCAACTTTAAATGCAGAGGGTGAAATACAGGCTTCACTGAAGTCTGTGAGAGTTTTGCTATTGACTTCAGTGTGGCCAGGATCTCAATGGGAGGCACTGTTAATGTTGAGATATGATTTTTAGTTGTGACTCAGACAACTGTTTTGAAATAACTGAGAATGTGTAATCTATGTAGGCCCATCTCCAGTCAGGCAGCATAAAGGATTTCAAATTTAAGCATTCAAACTGAGGATTTACCTCATAGTTGGAACTGCAATGAAAAACACTGAGCACTAGAGATAAGAATGCATGATCCAGTCTCTATCAATATTAGGGACATTTCTTAAATGGTTCTCTAACATCAGTGCAGCTCCATCACTGCTAGCAACATTGGGGGAAGGGGGGCTGTTTTCTGAAAGCGCAGAGCATCCAAAACTCCATTAGAACTTAATGGGAGATGTAGCTACTCTAAGTCTATATAGAATTTGTTCACTTTGCAGCATTAACTTGCTGGGGAAATCCTCATGGGATAGAGAGTGTGTGTATGTCTGGTGGTGGTGGAGGAAGACCCTCACATAGAGAAAAATTGTCACCTTGATCCAACGTTCCCTGCCCACAAAACACCCACAGATGTGCTTCTGGGTGGAAAGTGTGAGAGAAAGCACTCTGTGGACTCAACACTTCCCTCTTCTGCACTTGTTCTCCTCTTATCTCCCTTGCCCAGGTCCATTACACTTTGATCCTCTCCACTTCTGGGAATATTTTAGCAAAAAAAGAAACAGAAGCTTGTCCAATATCAGGCACTCTGTCACATATTGAAACAACAATATGGGGGAGGTTGGCCTTGTGGTTCAAGCACTGACCTAGGACTTGGGAGGTCTGGATTCAGTTCCCAGCTCTGCCACAAATTTCCTGCCTGACTTTGGGTAGGTCATTTAATCTCTTTGTTCTTCAGTTCCTGACTTGTAAACTGGGATGGTAATATTTCCTTTCTCCAAACCTTTCCCAGTCTTGTCTGTTCAAATGTTAAGCTTTATAGGTCACACACGGTCTCTTAGTATGTGTATATATACTGCCTATACAGGGAGCAAATCTTGGTTGGGGACTCTGGGCACTACAGTGATACCAATAATAAACAACAATAAGTGTATGTGTTTGTTGAAACAGAAATTTGTGACCCTAAGACTATTGTAATTTTATTTCACTTTGACTTCCAGTGGTTGCCTGTAAATCAAGTGTGGCTCTTGGCTGCTGTGGTCAATTAGCACTTTCATTTTATTGAGCAGCCCTGTAAATAATTTTGTAAAAACTGTGTGAATCATCAGAGAATGTTATAATTGCTGTGACAGTTATTACATATTTCAATAGGAAAGGGGGGGAAGAAACCTGTTTTTAGAGCATCGCTGGTTGCTAAGAAACTGTTATTTCAATCATGGACATTGTCTTTCACACCAGATATATTACTCTGGCACAATGGACTTTTAGGTAGAGTAGCAAGGGGAAGAATAACATCCAGAAATAGAGACAACTCCTATTGGAGATCTGAATGCAGTCTGGTATGGGTGTGTGAAGTGTTTTGTTTTTATTTAGGCTTGCATTTACATTTTAAGAGTTCTTTTAATTTCTCAAGGAGCCATTCAGGGGGCCAAAATAAAATAAGATCTGGTTTCTTCATGATACAGCAATGTGCAGATGATGACCCTCTGCCCACCCAAGAAGGTTATATTTCATATTACATTGGCTCCAAGATGGAGCTTTCAACCAGAGTCAGTGCGCTACAGGTCAGGAGCCTCCCATCTCATGGCACTTGAAAGTGGACAGAGCAGGAAGCAGTGTCTCCCTCACTATCCACCAAATGCCTCAACTGCAAATCCTGTTATGTTAGGTGCTCCGAGCTCTGTCTGCCTTCACAAAGCACTGAGGGATACTGCAGCCCTTATGATCAGTTTGGCTGGCATGGAGCCTTCATTTGTAAGAGTAAGAGGCCTGTGTTTTAGGTAGCTGGGATTTGGCTCCAGTTTTCACAAACCTGTTGAGTATTGAGAAGCAAATGGTACTGATATACTTTCATTCATGCTATGAGATTCTTTGAAGAGGCAGTGTAAAGAATAGTTCATGGGCTCATTTGTTGCTTTTTCCCCCTTTTCTGGTGTTACTGTAACATTTCTTTAACATTAATTATAAATTGGCTTGGGTCCTTTTCAGCTTAATCTGTGTTTCATTCTTCCTTGTTACAGCTGCCTATTTTATTTAATTTTGTGATGCTGTTATGTTAACATTCTAATTGTGCCATGTTCTAAATGAATAAAAACCTGGCTAGTTTTTTGTAAAAAGCAACTGAAAACAAAGGGCCAATTTTTGCTCAACTCCGCCTTTGAAGTTCAAGACTATTACAAATTCCATACTGCACTAGTGTATTCAATGCTTTAAATGTCTGAACTAATTAAGTTTCTAGCTGAGTTTCTTCCATAGCTTGCTCAAAGATTTATAGCACTAAAGATCAGAAGGTTGAATCAAGGATTTAATAAAATGTGTTGGACAAAGGGAGAAGTTGTGTAGCTGCACAGAATAATAAGTGTTCATTTTAGCACGCTGATGTGGACATAATGATAATTACTACGCATCTATTGAAATTGATTTAGGTTTTAGCCTTACTTAAACATTTAAATATGTCATTAAATAATTACTTTAGCTAAACAGACTTGAAGTATTGCTGACAAGCCTTTTAGAAACCTATATAGTGTTGTTATCTTAACAGAGTAGCTTTTCCCAAAACAGACCTTTATACTTAATGAAAAAGTAGACCCCAATGAGTTTTATATGTATTTCTATAAGTAGATACAAAAAGATGCTTTATACTCATTCATAGTTCTAACTGGCATAACACTTTGTAATATTATACTGAATTTACTCATTGCATATTATCATTAATGGATTTCATTTTTCACATATGAGAAAATAAAAATGCAAAAAAGTGGATCCTAGGGTTTATATCAGTGACTGATATGGTGACACTTCTAAGAGCATTTCCGTTATGTCCTGGGGTGTAACATAAAAATAAGACAGCATAGAAAGACAAGATCAAAATGTTTCCATATTAACAAATAAACTTCAAGATCTCTAAACATTAGATAGTGTGACAGTGGTCAAAGGTGTTTCCTGCCCAGTGTTGTCAATGGGCTCATAAATGTTTCCTTTGATTAAGATAAATTAGATATTTTGTGCTGCTTCAAATACTTCATAAGATAATATCACATAATCCCCCATCCCCTTTTTAAAATAGCCCAAGATGTTGGTTTTTTTGTATTGCGTGATTCAAAATGTGTAAATTGGGATTACATCAAAGATACAGGATTTAAAACTGAGCAAATTTTTTTTTTAGAGTTTTGCATTACAGGGATGATTTGGCTATCCGGAAACTAATTTCCTTCTGATGCATTACAACTGAAATACTGCCAGGTGATCTTGGTCAGAGACAACTGATCTAGATCTATTTAGCAAGGGAAAAAATAAGCAAGAAGCTGTACCCCCAAACAAGGCTCTCATATTGTACAAAAATAACTGTCACTATTGTTTTTGTGAAAATGAAAGCTACCAATACTGTTACCCCAGGACTTTCCCCAGGAATCTTGTTTTCACATGTTCCTAACTTTCTGACAAATTTTCCATTATCCTGCCCAGAGGTTAACCTTTATGGAAATTTTGAACAGATTGTCCAAGCCATTTTTGAACTACTGCCCCCGCCCTCATTTAAAGAAAAATTTAAAGTACTTTTTGTGGATATGGTGAGCTGCCCAATTTGAAATGTCCATGTGGGCTTGATCTCAGTGGGCATTAGATTTTTATTTTCAGATAACAAAACACTTAACAGAGGATTGTGCAGAATGAGCTACCATGTTTGCAAATCTCTAGTAATGGAGATCCCACATAATAATAATAATAAGAAGAAAACACTGAGCAAGCACGCACTGAGTTTTAAAACTTCTATAAATTGAGTTTTGCACAAGTGCAGCATTGATGTTTGCTAATGACAGGAGCTAGGAATTAATCCAAAACTCACTGAAGTCCATGGAATAAATGTGGGCTTTTGATCCAGACCTCAAGTGCTGTGTTACTAGTGAACCAAGTGTTCTGCCTTAGTCAAGTGAAGTCAGTTGGCAAGATTCTCTTATGTGGTGTGACCACTTTACGCCCCAATGTTGGCAGATTTGGCCCTAAATTTGGCATATCCAGGCCCAGAAAGATCAGCATTGTACTCTGGTGATGTAGAGCCAGTCGTTAGCCTCCTCTACCATATGCTTTGCTGCTGCCAACATTTAGAGGATATGGATGGGATGCCCCTAAGATGCTCTGATTCTGGTGGTGGTGTTTGGTTCTTTGGGCTGATGCATGCTAGTGTTACGGTTAGAGAACAGCTCTGCACACAGTGGCCTCCAGAATCAAAGAATGCACAGATGAGTTTTAAGCCATCTTTGTGAACCCATCCTCCAACCTGTTCCTCATGATGTTCAGCCACATCCCAGGACCTAATCTTGTGGGACTACTCAGCAGAGAAATGGCATGAAGTTAGTAATATTGTAGATAATATCTGCAAAGACTTTTTCAACATGAAATACTTTCGCATTAGTCAAATTCCAGTATAGAAAAAAGGACACTTTATGTCCCTCTGGGTCTTATAAAGCATTAGATCCCATTTATAACTCTAGATGCCATTGGTACCCAAGGATTTGTACATATTGATTGAAGTCCCTTAATAGGAATGGGGCCAAATAAGATGACCTTTTGAAAATTATCTTTTTCAATAGAGTAAGTATGGCTTAAAGCATCTAATAAGAAAGAATAGAGAAGAAGAATTGATCTAGAAGAGAAAAAGGAGTTTGGTTACATGGGTGCACATTGCTACAGATATTTTATGTTGATATTTAAAAAATACATTTTGAAATACATTTAACAAAACTTTTCAAAAAAATTCTCATTGGAGGTGAGATTGTAAAAACACAACGTTGCATTTTCTAAAGAAAACAATTGGATTTTATAGATTTTTCTTGAAAAAGAAAACATCTTTGCTTTCTGTCAGTTTCTTTTATTCTCTGGTGGCTTTTACATAGATTCATAAACGTGTAAAATTAAAATGATAAAAGGTAGAAACATAAGTAAATAAAATGTACATTTTTTCAGCTGACAGCTGCATTATAGTTGAAATAATTCTTTGAAATATTGTTGTGCATGCTCTTAAATGTAATATTGATTTTTTTTGCCCTTTTTTTGCTTTTTAATGCTACAATTTTTTTCACTTAGTGAAGACTCAGAAAATGTAACGATAGTTGAAGTAGCTTGATAAATTACTTTTCTATTATCAGGAAGAGTAAACCTTTTCTTTTCAGAGAAAACTAACAGAGCAGTAGGCATTGTGCCCTATTGCAGACTGTAGCACTGGTCAATATAGTCATGCTAACAAGAAGTCGGTTGAATCAAATAGTGCTCTTGTTCCATTTAGATTCCATTTAGATAGCAGGTAAACTAAAAAGTCATTGAAGATAATATAGACCATTGCTATAGCACATACAGGACCAGATTCTGCCACCTATCCTTCCACTGAAACCTATGGAAGTACGCATGGGGTAAGGTACAACTCAATGTGAGTAAAGGTGGCTGAACCTGGCCCATGATGGATTATATTCAGAAATACAGTAGAACCTCAGAGGTATAAACACCAGAGTTACAAATTTACCAGTCAATTGCATACCTAATTTGGAAATGGAATTACGCAGTCAGGCAGCAGCAGAAGAGACAAAAAAAAAAGTAAATACAGTACAGTACTATGTTAAACTTAAACTTCTAAAAAAAAAGGAAAGCAGCATTTTTCTTCTGTATAGTAAACTTTCAAAGCTGTATTAAGTCACTGTTCAGTTGTAAACTTTTGAGAGAACAACCATAACATTTTGTTCAGAGTTAAACATTTCAGAGTTACGAACAACCTCCATTCCTGAGGTGTTCATAATTCCTAGGTTCTACTATCAATTTTACCTTGATACAGATGTATCTTGCTGTGGTACATAAGCATTCTGTATATTGGAAATAAGACAGCAGAATCAGGTATATGGCATTTATTTACATCTTAAGCACCTTGTGGATTTCCACAATTAGAGTAGCTTTTTAAAATGTTAAAGTTATGAAAAGAGAAAAGACAAGTGCAATGAACATGTGGGGACATTGAACAAATTAATTCAAACATGGTGTCATGATGCAATAACTTTACTATTGAATCTAATTCCAAAATAATCACAGCAAACTGACAGCATAACAACCTGCAGCCATGATCTTCCTTCCCACAGGATTGGAAAACACAGCACAAATCACATATAAATTGAGAATCTCAACTATTGTATGCAATTGTAATTCAGTTGATGAGGGAGACTAAGCCAGACATTAGGGATAACCTGGGATGTGACAACCAATCAGGGCTGGTGCAAGAATGTTTCATGCCCTAGGCGAAACTTCCACCTTGCGTCCTCCCCTTCCCTGCGCCCTGAGGCGCCCCCCCCCGCAGCAGTTCCCTGAGGCACCCCCTGAGGCACCCCCCCGCCCCAGCTCACCCCTGCTCCGCACACGAGCACGAGCACCCCGAGCTCGTGTGTGCTTCACTTGTGCTTCAAGTGGCTGCTTCACTTCTCCCACCTCCCAGGCTTGCAGCACCAATCAGCTTAGGCGCCGCAAGTCTGGGAGGCGGGAGAAGTGAAGCAGCCACACCGTGCTCGGGGAGGAGGCGGGGCAGGGAGTTCCCCTGCGTGCTGCCCCTCCCCCCTTACTTGCTGCAGGCAGCCCTCCCCGCACTCCCCTTCCCCAGCTCCCTCTGCCTAAATGCCGGCGGCGACCGGGGAGGCCGAAGATCCAGCCACCGCGGTCGCTGCTGAAGAAAATGGTGCCCCCCAAATGCCAGCACCCTACGCGATCGCCTAGGTCGCCTACATGGTTGCACCAGCCCTGCAACCAATGATACAGGACTGAAGCAAAACTCTAGATCAGCATGCCTCCAAATTTTAGATAGTGGAATTCAAACCGGGATCCAAATTTCATACCTGGCCTTTATCTGTATAAAAGGCCAAACCAAAATCCTGCATCAGAATTTCCCCTGCTTTGAAATTTGGAAGTTGCAATCTGGAGAATTTTGCAGCTTGAGGCAATCTAATGCATAGGAACACTAGTAACATTAGCAACAAAATACAAGACTAAAAGCACCAGCTTCATTAAAAAAAAAACAAAAACAGTGAAGGTTCCTCCTATGACTACTTTGAATTTACTCTATCAGTTAGCGGTCCTGCATTAAATTCTGATCACACACCTGATTTACTGACTTTAGTACAGTTTCTCTGGAGGTATACCTATGAGAGAGGAGACTCAGGCCCCAGACTTATTCATAAAGTGATAGTTTCTTTATCTTTGAAGAGGTTATTTTCATATTCCTCTTCTGATAAACTTGCACTACAGTGATTAGTATCAAAAGGGAGTTTCCCACGTCATGTGACTTAACCTTGTGACTGTATAATTAGAGTGGGTATGGTTTTTTCTTTAAATTTGTTGGCAATATTTATCATTCCAGTTCAGCTAATGAGTGAGTGAAGGTGCCAGAAGGAGCTGACTTAGTCCAACAAAAAATAATGTCCACTATCAGGAAGCTTTTTCTCCCAAAGGCTTTATTCTCAGGAGAAAGCTTCACTGCTTGTAACAAAAACAAACAAACCTCTCTATACAAAAGAAAAAGTCACCATTGACAATAACTAGGGCTGAAAAGAAACCAGAACAAATGTTCTATGGTACAGCCACAGAAGCACAAGTTCCCTTTTTAACTGACCTTGTGTCCATTTTATATTCAGTTTTCACAGACATGAGCAGTCAAGTTATACTTGCCCAGCTATTTGTGGGAAATACATTTCAGCTGACATGCTCATCAGTTCTCACAGGGAATAGTATATTATATATGGGCTGAAACACTCATTGAAATGGTTGTTTCAATGAGCAAACTCCCAAAGTAAGGTATTATTCAGGCAAGAGCATCATAATCTGGCCAGTAACAATCTGAATACATACTGGGTAAAATGTTCAGAAGCACATAAGTGATTTAGGATGCTAAATCCCAACAGCATTTAGGACCCACGTCTCACTGAAAGTCAATGGTTTAGGCTCCTGAGTATGTAAATCCCTTTTGAAAAACGTGCTTTTAAAATGTTAGCTGCTTTTAATATGTTTCATTGTTTAACAGACTCCAGGAAAGGAATTTGCTAGTCAGCAAAGTACATTTGCCAACATCATTATTGTCAAGAAAAGACAAAACTCCCTGGTGAAAATTTGCCCCAAGTGAACTATCTACTATTACTCCACCTCCATGGTCTATCTGGAGCACCGTAGATATACTGTTGAACAAATATTGGATTACATTATGCCTATAAACTTCAGGCATGGGGCAATTTTCTGATTTATTCACACATAATCACTCCAGGGGATTGCACTTTAGGATGATGGGAAAATGCCTTAAAGCAGACAGCCATGAAGTACCTTTATCCTTAAATGTGTTCTCAGAATACATTAGTTTTGATACTACTGTGGCTTTTATCCTGAAATGTTCAGTGATGACTTTACTATTTGGAGATGATGATGATGATGATGATTTCAGATGTTCCAGATAACAAGTTAATTACTATATTTCACTTAGTTATTACTAGAGAAATATATTGGGTTTTTTTTTTTAAAAAGAGACTCTTAGTGACAATACTTTGTATGTCATATACCTAGTCATTTTCAGTAGTTAGGACTGCTACTCAGAATCCTAGCTGTCAGAAATAACAAGTGCAGTAAATTGGATCTCTTGACCTGGTAATGGAAGATTACTGTTATAGATAACACTGTATTTGCTTTGTGAAAATGTAGTACATCTAAAGAAATGTAAAAGTATAAAACTAGCAAAGGTGGGTGATACATTCGCTTTTCCCACTGGAATTGGAATTTTTCCTGTTGTGAGCAGAATATTAAAATCAGATGCAGAGGAGGATTTTTGGAAATTCATGGCATCCAGTGAAACTGCCCTACATATGGGCCATCCATCTGGAACAGCTAGTCCATTAAATTAATAGCTGTGAATAATGCATAGAATAGAGATAAAGGTGAATTTATTTTACCCTGATGTTGTTTTCATTCTTCTGAGTGCCACTGCTATGTCAATAGAAAAGCTTTATTGTAGTGGTAAGGATAGGAGGTAGGTCCGACATTGTCAATATAGTCATTTTATTGGGGTTCCATAGGTTTTATGTAAATCCAATTTCTGCCCCAACCTGAGTACTCTGAAGGGATATCCAATTATCACCTTTACCTCTCCCATACTAGTTTTAGAGCTTTTTTTTAGTAGTTGTGGGAAGTACCTTTCATAAGCCTATATACATAGACTATTAACAGTTTTTAATATGTTAAAATTCCTTTACACAATACAGTTTTAGTTTTGTCTTCCCAAACCTCCAAGCCATAAATTTGTAACTACAGACACACATTTTGAATTTTATAAGGTCTAAGAGAGACATTTGTTTGTTAACAGCATAGACTACCACCTGAGCCATTTTCCAGCCCAACAATCTTCTAAATCAGCAGTTCTTAAACTATAGTTCAAGGACCACCAATGGTCTGCACAGTCCTTCTTGGCAGTCTGGAAGATGAAGCAATTTCAGAACCAAGAAATGAAGTTGGGAAAAGGTGATTCTTTCCTTTACAGAATTGTCTGACAAAGAAATGTTGGCCTAAATTAATTGTGTCTTTCTGTCGGTCTGTATGGAGAAACTTCTGCTGAAATTTTCAGTGTTTGCTGATTATATGCCTGGGGCCTCACTATGGCTAACTAAGGGTTATAACACTATGGTTTGTTTTCATGCAGTCCTTGTTCCACTGCTGACCACATAGGTGTTTTGAATCTGTTTAGAAGATTTGATATGCATACTATGGAGTTTGGTACAAAAACCTAGACAGGATAGAATACAGCATGTTTTAAAACACATTCAGAAACAAGAATCAGTAAAAATCTTTGACTGGGATGAATGAATCCTGGTGACATTGTATGATTCACATTTCAGAGATAAAGTAGGTATCATACTTCTAGCAAATACAGTCCTATCACTTGAGTAATTGTCTTATAAATAAAGTGCTGCAGGCCATGTCTTCTGCCTGTCTGTAGTTTTATTTTCTTCCGCATGCAAGTCAAGTCAAGTCCATGTCATAAATTAGACTTTACACAAATTCCTTGGTAAATATTTTTGAGTGTGAAAGAGCTAAGAAAATAGCAAGAGCCTCAGTGACACCTGCTGCGCCAATAACATTTAAAAGGCTGTCAAAGAAAGGTCATTCATCGTGAACTCAGATTGAAGAGGGACGGTCGAGGCAAACTAAATCTACACTACTTCTGTATTAGCAGAATAGCTGTTCAATAAAAAAGGTAAGTCCAACAAGGGGAAAACATAGTGTATTGTGAAGTAAACCAGAATATTGTTATCCAAATTAATGTTATCTGAGTTGCCTATCTTTTTTTGTTTTGTTTTGAGTTTACAGTGTATCAAATGCTTACTCAGATTGATTACTATTGTGACTTGTGAAGTATCTTGCAATGCCTCAGATGTACCAAAACTTCTTAGATAATATATTTTCCTATTTGAATGAGAGGGAAGCAGAAGAGACATTCACTAAGGATCTTAAAAATAAATGTGGATACCAGTTTCCTCCCCATTTTCATTCTGCTTTATTGGACAGTTCATCTTGATTCCTGGAGTAAAGATTCAGAAGACCTCAACTATGGTAAACAGTTCCCCTGAAGTTAGCTAATTATTCAATTGTATGCTATCTAGACGTTGTTTGCGCTAGCTTGTTCCCCAGCACCCACTAATAGACTTCCAGTCACCCCATATCTAGTTCTACCTTTACCTATGCCAGTATCCTGGTTATTTGATACAGAGTATGTTAAGAGGAACAAAGTCTACATCAGAAAGAGAACTCTTTCTTCATACTGGTTCTCTTGTAATTACAGGATCCCTTGTTGGTCTGTATGTGCAAATATTATTTTAAGGCTGGTTATGTCAAGCTGCATTTTGTGAATAGTGTGATCACTACACATTAATTAATTTGGTGAAATGTAGATAATTCAAGTACTGATCTTTACCTGACCTGATTATTACAATTTTAGACCCCTAAACTGGATTGTGATACATGCACACAGACTGCTGCCTTCACCTGGAGCAAAACTAACTTCAGCAATGTTCCAGGAGAGCACTGCAGTTTGCGTACATGGCTCACAAACCCTAGTCCACAGTCTTACAAGGAGGTCTGTATTGATAGACAGGTTCCCTCAGTGATTTTTGCAGGATTGGGGCCCTGGTGATTCTGGTATAGATAGCCATATATGGCACTGTCCATTTGATCAATTTATTAATGTGATTTGTAGGAGGCTTCTTTTGTTTCATTGACCTACTTTTGAACCTAAATTTCATGGCTATTCTGTGGAATACTGCTTTTCCTGAGGTGATGCTACAGAATGACTCCTGATGCATCCAATGGAGCAGTCCACAACCCAAAAGGGCTGTGGCTAAATGCCATAATTTAGCCCTATCTGAGCAGTATATAGTTGGAACAAAGACTTTGCATATCATTTCCAAATACTCTAACAGATATTTTACATATGTACTAATGCAGCTGTACTAATGTAGACTGTTAACATTGCTGTCAAAGAATATCAGTGTTTAATTGCTATGCACACAGAACAAATAATGGGAATAAGTAACCTACATGATTTCACTACAAAAGAATTAATGTGATGGGCAATTAAAGTATGCATTTAAGTTTAGTTATTACATTGTTTGTCATTCAGAACTATCTCAGCTAAATTTAAAGGGCTTATTAAAACATTAATTTAATTCCTTATATAAAAGGCAGATAATGATAATAAAATGTTGCAAATGCTAATGAGAAGCACTTTAATTAAGTCTTGGCTTAATTGGAATGGTTATTATGATTTGCCTGTGATAAAATGGCAGACTTATTTTTTTCTTTTCATTATGATTGGAGTTTTAAATGGTTATTTAGAATTCCATACAGAAATGTATGTTTACATTTATATGTTTAAAAGGATAACTGAAGTATTTGCCACATACACATTTATCAAATTAGATGGAACCATATGTCAAATTTCTCAAGACCACATTCCAAACGTTGGTTACTTTGCTTATATCTCACAGATACATCTAGAGTCCACTAGTGAAAATATCAAGTCTCATAGAAATTGAGAACTTTTTCATGTGTTTTTATTCATAGTAGAGAACTATGCCCTTATTGTATTAGGCTGTGTCTTTGACTGAAAAAGAAAAAGGTTTTACATCAGGTAACTTGAGAAAACTATCTTGATGAAAAATCCTAGTGGAGACAAGTCACTGTTGTGTAGTTAGATGAAGTAATCTCCTAGCATGGAGTCTAGAGTTGGCCAAAGCTATTAACATTGAGGTAAAATCTACCACTGTCTTATCTCCATTAGGATTTTATATCACGATATCTATCTCAATATAAAATCACCTTTTTACTGTGAAGCCATAGCCTTAATATATAGGATTTTTTTTACATGGAAAAGATATATTTTTTTATTCTGTAGGTGATTAGAGTAATTTCTCTAGATCCCAAATAAATTTCTATAGTATCCTGTTGGCTTCATTCCTATTAAATTCTTAGATGGTTCTTTCACAATATATATCTGTTCATTTCTTAATGACCTTGAGTTTGAGAGTGACCATTTGTTGCTGGCTGAACATTTCTAAAAGCTTTATTATACATATTGATGATGTGACCACAGAGTGCAGGTTGAAACCCTGAATGTGGTCTCACCGTGTATAAATAGAGTAACCTGACTGCAGTTAATGGGCCTTGGTTACTTGCAATGTGCCAGTCTTCAAATCAAAGGAGTAGTTTAAAAAAAAAACAGTGGGAGTAAAAGGTTAACATGAGGGTCAGACCAAATTTTCATAAGTGTCCTTTAATTTTGGATTTACACGCCTTGGGCCGGAGTTTGTCGTATTGAGCACCAACAATTCTAGCCAATATGAAGGGAACTGTGGGTGCTCAACACATCTGAAAATTAGGCCACGTGTACCAAAAGCTGGGCACCCAAAAAAGTGAGGCATGCAAAATCAGGGGTTGCTTTTCAAAAGTTTTGCACAATATTTTCAACTTTATGTGTATCTCATCATATGCTTGGTAAGCATTTGCAAAACAATCTTTTAAATACCATTACTAATTTCTGGTATACTTTGACTTAATAAATTAATGAATATAGGACAGGTTTTCAGGCCAAATCAGTTTAATACCAACATAACTCCACTTTGCAGTTAGACACCTTGGATTTATGTTAGACAGCAAGCCTGTCTCTGCACCCTGAAACTTCACATTTAGATCCTCAATACAATTCCGATATTTCCACAGTGGACACATGAAAAAAAGTAAAGTAGTTTAGAGACAACTTCTCATCATATTCTTGTGTGAAATTAGAAATTTTATAGCTACTAACCAGAGGTGTTTTTTGAGGAGAGGAGGAACTGTGCTTTAAATGCTTAGGCTTGGCTATGCTATGCTTTTTTCCTTAATATTTCCCACCATTGTTTCCTTCAGTGGATACTCTGAGGCACACAAGAGGTCAGTTGCAGCTGACTTTAACTATTAATTATTATGAATTAACTATTGAATTGTCTAGAAACTCTGAGTAGGGTTAAACATCAAGGTGGTTAAAACCCGGGTGGCCAATGAACTCTAGCTTTCACATCACATGTTGCACTGAAGGTGCTTCTCCAGTGGTAGCTGTTAGAGAGCTTATTCCTTCACTCTCCCACTTTCCTGGTCCTTCTCGCATGAACAGAGAGCAACAATACCCGAAGTTTGAAGGTGCAAACAATTCAATGTTTATTGGGGTGAACTTCCAGCAAGCTTAAATCCAAGTTCCTTTTCCTTATTTTTGAATCCCAACTTACTTCCTGTTTGCCCCTAATTTATATAGTAATATTCTTAGCTATACCTTAACCAAACATTCTACTAAAATTTACCTAACCAATCCTAACATATTATAACATGATTAGCTAACCAATTATATCCCACCACCTGAACTAGTTTACACCCAGCAAAATTATACAGCAGACAGAAACAATCACAGAACCAGACAGAGACCATGCAAATAAATATACAAAACAATACAGAAGTGAGGATTTCACAACTACATCTATACAGACATAAGGGTTTTACAACTACATCTATACAGACATAAGGGTTCTCCAGCTGCGTCTATTGATAAGTGAGTTCTTACCAGACAGAAAACGATCAAACTAAATTTCCTTTTACATGTTTTAGGCTCTTCCCTTTCTCTGGAGGTGATAGATAGGATCACCTTTGCAACAGCCCCAGATTGCCTTATTTTAATATGACTAGTTTGGAATGTGAGGATGTGACCATACATTTCCCAGTTTATGGCTGCTTAGCTGAAGAACCAGGCTGTCACAGTAAGAGAAGGCCATTACACAGACAGAGATTTTTTTATTCTCTCTTTTATACCTCTATAACTAGCTAAGTGATAAGAATACACCTAAATTCTTAAAGTATAGGCCTTTGCAGACAGGCCTGAATATCTTTATCCTAACAGTAGCAACAGTTGAATCTTTTGAGGAAAAGAGTTAACAAACACAGCCTATGAGGTTTTACTTTGGAATTTACCACCTCACCGAGACAAGTAGGGCTTAGTTTAAGAAGTTCATACTTTTGGTGTGTATAGGAGTAGAAGGAGTTCACATTAGGTGCTACTATTTTTTAAGTCATCATCTTCTTCCTATCTGCTGCCTTTTATCCACCATCTCTTCAAGCATTCCACGTCTAATACTCCTTGATTCCCTCCTCTTGTTGTTTCTCAATAAATTTCTAGTTAGTAGGGGAGGGAGAGCAGATTAATTAACTTGCTTCCCACTATTCACTGAATCATACTTGCAGTCTAGTTAGTACATTTTCACTGGCATTGTCCTGTATTAAATCTTTTATACATTTTTGTGTGTTTGCATTCACTTTTTGAAAGAGCTGGATAGATAATCATAGAAATGAAAGCCCTCTGTTTATCAAAATATGTACAAAATGCATAGTAGCAGTGCACACTTCCCTACACACACCAATCTCTTCCTGGAGGGCTCATCTTGGGAGGTATGAAGATGGGTCAGTCACCATGCCCTTTCAGTTTATGACCACTATAGTCAGATCACCAGCATGGTGTCAACGGGTACTAATTTTTGATATTTGAAATGTGTACACTTCTCCAGTAGGAATGAGACTGACACCAGTTATTTCAGATAGATGCTGTCATCATGCGTGAAATTAAGCTACGATGAGGTATGCATTCGTTATGGAAGTATGACCATGCATGGGTGAGTGTTGAAACTGTACATTTTAGAAATTAGACATATAAATCACATCTTGATACAGATCAAAATATGTATACACATCTCAAGATGTGATTTATATGACTGACTTCTAAAATGGGATGGGATACTTTCAACACTCCCACGTAGGGAAACTTGGAGGTGGCCCTTTCTAATAGTTGCCTAACAGCTTAAAATTAAAAGCTCATTAAGAGAAAATGCCAGAGAAAGTAGCATTAATGGCTCTCACACTCTCCTTGAGGACTGCCCAGTTTGAACAGGGTGTGTCAGAGAGAGAAATAGATTGAAGGTGTGTGTAACAGGGTGCAACTCACCACCATGGCACCTCCTGCTGGCTGTCCTGGTAATTAGCTCAGGGGTTGCCAGTACACCCTTCTCAGGTGGTGTCTTGCCCATCATCTTGTCTGTATTCACCTCCAGGACCCACTTTGCTCCACGGACTACATCGTCCTCTTCTGGACACAGTATCCCAGCAGTATCCCAGTCGGTCCTTTCCTACCTTCCAGGGTGGAAACTGTAGTCCATTCACCAGCCACTCCCCTCAGTGGCAAGTGGCGGCAAAGGGGTGGGAGGAGACCCAGGCCCACCCACTTCACCAAGTCCCCACCCAGCGACCCTATAGCTGGCAGCCACATGCTGCCTGTCCTTGAACTATGCCGTCTCCTTCCCTGGGCTACTTCTCTGCAGCCTTAGCACCTTCTCTGCCCTGGTATCATGGCCTCAGTCTGGCAGCCATCAGCCTGGAGCTTTCTCCTACTCTGCTGACCCTGCCCAACACTGCTCTGTCCATGGTACTCCTGCCTTCTAAGCAGCCAGTCCTCCACCCTCATTCTTCAGGGAGTGACTTCCTCCCCCTCTGCTCAGCAGCCCCTTCTTATATGGGCCAACCTGGCCCTGATCGGCTGTTCCAATAAATCTTCTCCTGATTGGCTGGCTCTATAAGCCCTTTCCTCATTAGCTGCCTCCCACACAGCCTCCCCAGGGTGTCTTTAACTCCTTACTTACCAGTAAGGGGCAGTCGCCCCATCACAGTGTGTCTACACTGACTAGAAGATTCGTGGCTGGCCTGGGTCAGCTGATTTGGGCTAGCAGGACTCAGGCTGTGCGGTTATAAAACTGCAGTGTAGACATTTGGGCTCAGGCTGGGGCCTGGGCTCTGGGACCCTCTATGCTGTTTGCTTGCATAGGCGGTGTCATAAATATAGAGAGAAGGGTAGCATAAAGTCCCTCATTGGCACCTGTACTGAATTGCCTTACCTGTAAGGGGTTAAGTAGTCAAATAACCTAATTTGCACCTGACCAGACGGACTAATGAATGAGGAAAGAAGATACTTTCCATTCTGATTTTGCAGGTGTGATTCTTTTACTTTTTCTTTATAAATAAAGTTCTTCTTTTAAGAACCTGATTGATTTTCAGTGTCCTGAAGACAAACAGTCTGGTCTGTGCTCACATTGCTAACCAATTGGTTGGTATGTTATTCTCAAGCCTCCCCAGGAAATGGGGTGAAGGGGTTGGGGGGGGATATTTTAGGGGGATAGGGATTCCAAGTGACCCTTCCCTGAAATTTTGAGTAAATCACTTGGTGGTGGCAGCAATACCGTCTAAGGACAAGGAGAAGAATTTGTGCCTTGGGGAAGTTTTAACCTAAGCAGGTAGAATATAAGCTTAGGGGGTCTTTCATGTGGGTCCCCACATCTGTACCCCAGAGTTCAGAGTGGTGGGGAACCCTGACAGGTGGTGAGTTATATGGGCTCGGGGTGCTCATGCTCCACCAATATTCAGGAACGTGGGCCCAGCTCCACCAATGTTTGGGCTTATATTTTCAGAGCTGTCTGGTCCATAGGATGGACTGGGGAAACTGCCCCAGGTCCTGCACTTTGGGGGGGCCCCTCGCTTCAGGTGGATGTGGGGTCCCGGGTGGCCTGAGGGGTTAGCAGGGGGCCTGGCACTGGCAGCAGTGAGTGACCTGGCCCCAGCCCTTCCTGCTGTGCTCCACCCTGCGTCTTCCTGCCTCTGCTCCACACCCTCCCTGCCTCCATTCCACCCCAAGGCCTCATCCCCGCCCCACCTCTTTCCAGCTTCTGCTCCCTGGACACTCCCTGGACATTCCGCTCCGATGGGTTGGAGTGGAGCGGGGCGGGCTGGGGCCGGGTTGCTTGCTGCAGCCAGCACCAGATCCCCTGCTAACCCCCCCAGGCCATCCTGGACCCCCATCCCACTGAAGTATGGGGCCTCCAAAGCATTGGGCCCAGGACAGTTGCCCCGGTCCATCCTGTGGATGAGATGGGTCTGCTTGGATCCATTCTGGGCACCACCAAAAATAATACAAACCTGGCACCCATATCTGATTGCTCTCGTAAAATCTTGTCAACAGTTTTGAAGGTTAGCAGTTCCTGCATAGTATGGAAAGACACTAAGATGTTTGGTTCAGTCTTTTTGATATAGACTAACTTTTTGCTAGCAAATGAATCCTTTCCTTAATGGAGAAGGAAATGAAATTGTAATTACTTTCCTATGATGGATGAACCTTTCCAGGGTTTTCTGCTACCAGTTTTTTGTTCAGTTGCACATCAGACATGCCAAACTTGTGAAAAAAAACACAGCAATTTTGGGCTTGTTTTTGGCTTAACTGACTTGTGAGTTACTTGTTGGCTCATTTTTGGCATGTAACTTGTCGCTTGTTTTGGCTTGAAGCTTGTTGCTTGTTGTAGTTTGTTGCTTCTGTTTTTTGATCGGCCAGAGTCAAGGGGCAAACCGGGGAAAGGGGTGAGAGAGTCACGGGTGCACAGCGGGCCCACCATAGTCCCAGACTGAACGCCAGGGGATCTAGTCACAAAGAGTGTTGGGGTTCTTAGGGATTGGCTTGTTTTGGCCTTGTTTTGAAGTGTGATTAGCTTGATTTTTGGCTTATTTACCATGTAAAAGTTGGCAACTGTGCTGCACATATGTTGCAACTGCTCCTCCCCAAAAAAAACCAAAAAATTTACAACATTTGGATTAGGTAGTGCAAAGAGGGGAATTGATTGTGGAGTGTTTTGAAATGAGTCTCCTCTAGTTCCTAGCTAGAAAATATGTCATCATTCCCCCCCTCCATAGAAAATGACATTTTTTAAGGAAAAAAAATTAAAATATAAAACTGAAATATTTAGGCTGAAAACTAACATAGTTCTATTCAGAAATACCATCATGGCCCCATTTTCATCTGTGGCAGGCTACCTGGTTAGATTACATTTCCCATTCCGCACCATGGTTGCCTGACTTGGTGAGGGAAGCCCCTACAACACGGAGTCCCATCATGGCCACAGTGCATAATGTGAGATGAAGTACAACTGGGTAGCCTGGTGGATAAAGAAAAATGGCGTCATGAGGCAACTGAACTACAACTCCCATGAGACAATGAAGCAGCATTTTTTAATCAAAATATTTCATTTTTTCGCTGAAATATTTTTTTTCACAGAAAATTAAAAATGTTTTTTAAACCCATTCAGTTATTCAAGGAAAAATATCCAATTTTTCTGAGGAAAGCAGACATTTTTCACAATTTTTTTTATTTGAAACCCCAATTTTCTATTAAAAAAAGTCTTGACTGAAAATTTTCAACCAGCACTAGTCTCTGTGATTTTACTCAAATGTGTAAATAAGTGGGCTGGAAAACTATTTTTTGATTAATTTGTCAATTTTATTGTATAATAATTTTAATATTGTAAAGATGCCCGGGGTTATGGGTAGGGACATAATTTACACAGAGTAATTAATGGCAGGGTTGGTAGCATCACTTATGGTTAAATTTGCCTAACGTTTTCCCTTATAAGAATCTGTTTTCAGTTGCTGAATAAACTTTAGCTTTCAATTTCTGTTTAACTGAAGACAGATATATATATAAGTGCATTTACTAAAAAAATGATATTCAACAAAACAAGTTAGCAGCAAACATTTTCTAAAGAAAAGGTAACTTGTTATTTCAAACTATTCAAAATCCATCCACAATTAAGTCCTAGAGGGAGAAGATAAAGAAATAAGCAAACATAACACTTTAGCATCTCAATCTGAAATAACACAGTCATATTGATCTATGACTAATTTTTGTCTTTGACAGCTGTCTTTCCATACTGTTCGGTGAAAAATAGCCACAAGAAAAAAAATGTAATAAATATAACAGCTCCTTGTTTTTTTTCCAAGGTATTGTACACAATCCAAGGCCTAGAGTATGAAATGGAAACTGGAAGGCAAGGGCCAAATTGTCTGCTGTTGTAAATTGGCAGTGCTCTCTTGACGTCAATGGAGCCCCACAGATTTATATCTGGAGAGAATGTGGCCCCACATGTTTTTTTCACACTACCCATCCAAAACACCACCACAGCACTGAGTTTCTTCCTTTAGTTTTCTGTGGAGGCCAAGTAGCATATTCTGTATGCCTAAAGATATATCTTCATATTGTGCAACACTCTAAATTTCATTGTAGATAATGTGACGCATCTGTGCCATCATATAGGGAATCTTGTTAATGTCTCCCAGTTCTTAGCTGTTTGTATTGATTAGCTTAGCTCAGGTTGAAGAAGATTAAATCTTTGTTTATCTTGAATATTCTCTGGAGTTTTCCATTGTATCTAACATGGCTGTTAGAAAATGACACACTTTCCAATTTCAGCACATATACACTACGCTTCTAATTGAGCTTTAAAAGGTCAGATTTATCATATTAGCTGTTCATTTTTGACAGGGTGGTCCATAATACTCACTTAAGTGTATCTTTGCAGATCTTCAGGTATATTGCATCACACACTGTATGATATATAGTCTGTTCTGATTGGAGCATGGCTCTGCCAAATGAGAATCCTTATTTGTTATGAAACATTCTTAGCCTATTAATTGTCCTCCTCATCCCATACACACACACACACACACCCCTCATTTCACACACTTGCAAGCATACTCACACAAAGATTCACATTCATCTCATTGTGAACTCGATCATATGTACAATTAATATTCTCAACATAAAGGCGACACAGCTTCCACTGACCTCAGTTAAAATTGTGTGCTCAGTCCACACCACTAAAAATCAGTCCCAAAGGGTATCAGACTGGACACCATAAATGGATAATACTTTTGGCCATGTCATCTGTCAGACTGGTGTCAGAAGCACAATAAAATACGAGCAGGCATTGGGCATATAAAATACAAATCTATAGTGTTTACTCATGCAGATTTATAAATTGGAAAGTGAGAAATAAGACTTTGCTTCTGCAAACTTACTCACACTGAGGGGTACTTATTCATATTTGCAGTTCCATGAATCAAGCCCTATGGCTCTTAGATTCTGGCATAATAAGAACATTTGTCCTGGGACTCTTGGTGCACAACTGATGAAAGAGATAAACCCTAAAATATTCATGGCAGGAAAATAAGTATATAAACAGTTTATCATGGATGTAAATATAAGTCTAGTGTCTATGTTAAGAATTGTTTCACATTAGAGATTAGAAGTAGATAAACTCAGTGACCTGTTGCGTGAGATATAATTAATTTAGCAGTTTGGTCATATCTAAAGCAATAGAAAGCAATTTTCCACAGAAAGGTTGAAAAAATCCATATTGATCAGTACTAAGTAGTAAAAATTTATTGCAATGTTGTCAGTTGCCTTATTCCAAATCAATACAAATCTCACCAAAAGCTTCTTAAATGCAATAAGAATCTGACAAGGCCTTTTTGTCACAGATTAGTGTTAAAGCAATGAAAGAGCCCCTGAGGAAAATTGTCTCTCTGACCAGAATGCCAGTTGTATTCTGTTTCAGAAGTGTTCTTTTGGGTATAGGACATCTTTATTGACATTTTGGAACCACGAAGAAAAGCTTAGCGTTTTATCAGTTAACTAATGCAAATGTTAAGAAATGCCTAAGGACTTTGAGCTCTAGATAAGTTGTTTTTCATAAAGTTGCAAAATTTGTTGCATGCCAGATGCTAACAAAGAATTGATTTTTAGAGAAAATATTCCTATTGGCCACCAGAGTAAAAAATATAGTGTTGGACACATTTTAACAGTCCTGTTTGAAATTTAATAAAAAATAATATCATAATGTGATGACAGTCTGAGGAATAAAATCCTTTAGCAGGAATCCTGCAGCTGATTCAAACTGACATGAAAAAAAAATCTGTCTTTTTGAGGCATGGGCAAGAGGTTTTTGCAAGCAAGTTGTGAGTTATGCTGTATTCAGAATGGACTCAAGTCAGCTTCAATTTAACTTTAGATCTTACTACAAGAAGCAACCACATCAAGCAGCAGAATCTAATTTGGAGCTACAAAAGGAGAAACAGAAGCCCTTAGACCTTTTAAGACAAGTGATGTTTCAGGAATTTGATCTTGCTAGAATTTAGTCACCTTGGCAGAGCTGTTGCGTTGCATAAATGTATCCAGTGAGATGATTTATTTAATGCTAATTAATTATTGCTTTATAATTATTTGGACAGCACATATACCCACAGTCTCTAATTAAAAATTATTTGAATTTAGACTTGGTGAAAGGTGCCAGATTAACTGGCAAGAGGTTTTGAATTCCAGTATTTTTCAATATAAAAGTAATTTTTCATTTTACAGGATCAATCTGATATTATGGATATATATATATATAAATTTATATCTATCTATCTATCAGGGCACCGAAACCTAATCACTTTGGCGCATCCCTTCTCTAGGAGAATGTAAGTATTATGTCCATTGCTAGTAAACCCATTGATTTTGGCCATTTTAATTATACAGTATCATAAAGAGATACCAGCATTATGTCCATAATCAGTGGAAAGGAGTAGCCTAAATGTTACTGTGTGAGGTTTACCACATGATTATAGTAGTCCAATTTTAAAGCAAAAGTGCAGCTTCCCAATCATTATAACAACCTTGGATCATTTCAACTGGGGACAGAGTGCAGATTCCATTTCAAGTTCTTGTTTGTGGCTGTTTGAAATTTGTATTGACTAAAGTATCAAAAAAGCAACAATAAAAACCTCACTGATCCCTGCTTTCTGGATTAGTTGGTTAGTTCTTTGGAATTATTATTATATAAGAGAGTAAGAGGGAGGAAGTTACAGAATCTTTCCCTAAAAACATTTGTAGATATCTGTGTTAGATCTCTATAGTTCTATCACTGTTTTTCCACTACCCAGAATGTTGCTGTTGTTTTTGTGCTAAAAAAATGTAGAAGCCTCTAAAAGGGGAGGTTGTTACGCTGTCAATCCATGTATAATAAATATGTTTGAAAAGTTCATTTTTAGCTTGAATTCTGCAATATTAGTATAACTAACCGACATCAGCTTGAATTTTGACTTATATATTTTTACACTCCAGCAAGGAATTCAAAATTCACATTACATTATTGCTGGTGAAATAATCCATTCAGGGAATAGAAATAATATCTGTGTAATTCACCAACATTGCATGAATCTCAAATTTAGAATATTCATTATTCATCAATAATCTGAGGACAAATACACATTCACTGAAAAAAAACAGGAATTAATTTGAATAATTAACATAGTTTAGAATGTTGTGACATTCAGAAACAGCAAAAAGGTGGAAGTTGATGAATATATTATTTGCTACTAATGATTCACAAAGCTCTAAAATAGTAAATGAAGAAGAAAAAAGCAGAGCCTTTATGAAAGAGCACAATGTGTGTCTCTTACAATCTGCACTAAGGTCTGAGAACAAAATGGTTGCTGTACTTGGTACACAACAGTCCTTAGAAAAGTGCAATACACATCAAACAGCAAAGGAATCACAATTTCATAGTTAGCATAACACATTTTATACTTTCAATCCACTGGGGTGAAATCCTGGCCTCAGTGAAGTCAATGGCAGAAATCCCATTAACTTTAATGGCAGGCTGTCACCTCATGTTTCAGGTTGCCTTCTTCATTACGCCAATGGGTACAGCAGTGAAGATAGAGATGTTGGTCAAGCTCCTCAAGGGTGAAGAGAGAGATAAAGGAGACACTGACTAGTGGGTTCAGATCTGCATTCTGTTCCCAAACGCAATTGAGGTTGATTTCCAGAGTGCTCCGACATGTAGTTTGACTATGTTGTGGCTGCTTTCAAACAAGCTCTTGACTATAGGCAATAATGCCTGAGAAGTTTGCAATTTTATATGGTTGCCTTTGCAGTCCTAGAAGTGGGACAAGAATTTATTTAAAGAAATATAAGAGAAGATGGAAAACATACTCATTTTAGCTTGATTCTATCACCACAGAGAATGAGAAACTACAGTGTGAAATAATCTATACTCCTATAAACCATGAATCCAAAATTAGGTTATGCTTTAGTTTTGTCTTTGCAAAACCAACACATGATGATGGAATTTTTATTAAAAACAAACCATGTCCCACCAATTCCTGAACCTATCTCCTACTATAGTATAAATCACAAATATAATACTGTATAGTATAGTTATTACAGAGCAGTGGTGAGCAAAACAATATGTTCAAAGAGTTAATCCAACTTTACAATGGGATAATTCTGTATATACTGAATTGGCTTATGAGAGTTACTTAGGAGGATCACAGCAACTGGCTCTTTTATTGACTGCTGCTATCAGTGAACAAAAACAGAAAAGAGGATTTTTGCAGGGCATTTGTAAGCCATGGATGTCTCTTTAGATAGTTTAGCTGTGCTAAAGACTGGATTATAGAAGCATCCTTATGTTCTGTGATGAATCAAAAGAAGATTTGCAGCCTTGGACAATGGGAAGTCATGCAGTCCAATACTAAGTAACATCTGCTGTGTACTTTTATGCCTCTTGCACATTGTAAAACACGTAGTAGGGATTTTTTTGGAAAGGAGAGAGGTTTCAAAGTCCACAATATAACAACAGGTAACAGATGTTCTGATCAGATGGTTAAACTAAAATATATTTTAGTAACTGGGATCTTAGGCAGCAAATTAAAACAGGATTTATGACATAACAAACTTTCTGTATTGTAATTATCTTTGAAAGCTCCTCTGGATATATGGAACTTTCAAGAATAAATTTTGTTTCCATAACACCAAGGAGCATTTTTTTATTATTCCTCGAATTGATCTTTAATTGTAGTTGGAGTAATACCAAGCTCTTCTGCCAGATTTTAAGACTTCTCAAGATAATCAAACAAGTTAATTAAAAAACAAACTCTTGCAGCTAAATTGTGGAGCTTTGATATGCATGATGGTGTGTATTCATAAGAAATATCTTGTTCTGAGTAAATTGCAGGGGGATAATGCAAACACACCCCTTCCTTTAATGTCTGTTGCTATTCATGATCCTGGGGTGATTGTATTATTATTTTATTACTGTTTTTACTATTATAGTTGTTGTTATTTTATTAAGACCTGCATACTGGTCTTTTATCAGTCCAATGTAGACTGTAGGACACTTGATCACTCATTCTAACATAACATTTGTCTTTATGTAACAAATAAAGAGCTGGTGTGGAAGCCCATGTCCGGTTATGAATGTATGAAGCTGATATGAAGCCCCAGGGTTGCAGGAATCTGTGTACTTCATGGCTAAGATACTGCATAGAGCAGATGAGTTCCATTGTTGGTCTCAAAGGAGCCATTGCTGCTACTGCTGGCTAGTTGCTTGTCAAAGTTGTATCCCTACACCTTGGACATTGCTGTGGGAGCATGAAAAGCCAATAAGCAGCCCAAGAAGCAACTGCTGAATTAAAGGTCACTCTTCTGTTGTTTTCCTCTTTGGATTGATAGATGGCTGTAGGAACAGTTGCTGCCAACCCAGGTGTTTCCAGATATCTATACTAGTATTTCTTAGCTCTGAAAGATAAGGACTGCTAGTTAGCCACAGGGAATTCTGGCATTCAGGTGGTGATGCAATGTGTTTATAACATCAGATATCCTATGTTCCTGAAACTTAATCTACTGGCTACAGTATAATAAAATTATTAAAATGTGATTTCCTTGCTGCACACTAGACACACCACATAGCCATTGCTACAGCGTTATTAGTGTTTATTGTTTTAAGAGAAAGGGTTAGGAGAAAACCTGACCATTCGTTATGTCACCTCTCTCTTCCTGTGATGCTATGACTGTTGATTTCAACTGAGGCACTCAACCTAGAAGTCCCTTGATTTAACTGAGAGGAAATGTGACAGGGCATTATTGGGGAAGGGCCCTTTACAATACAGCTTGTAGTATTCCCCCCTTGTTACAATAAAGCCGAAGACTGCTCACCTTAAAGACATACTGCAAGCCTACTCCTCCTTCCTTGGCTTTGAAGAGGATTAGGCAGAGTGCATCTGGGTTAAAGAGGGTGAGAGGTAGTATTTAGTAATCCTGACTGGAGAAAGTTCAGATCTTTTATTGGGTGATTTTACTGTTTGTCCCTGTGTCTTAATGTGCCATCATCATAGGATGACAAGATCTGCAGAAGTTTCAGAAATCAACTTAAAGAAGCCCTGTTGGACAGTCTTCATCTTTCCCTGTGGTACATTTTCTGATCTACGTTAGCAGCTCACAGAGAGGATCATGAGGTACTTTGGAACCTGAAAATTAGAGACTGCCTGCCATGGAAGCAAATGAGTGATGGGAGGATTACAAGGTTCATTTTTGTTGTTTTTGATTAAAAGGAAGCTGAGAGAAAGTATTTGGCAGTCAGCTAGAAAAACAGAAGGTGAACAGGCAGTTTGGGAGATAACCAAATAATAAAACTGTCACTCAACCAATCATTTAAGGATGTACCACACAGAACATATGGGTAATATAATGTTGGTATAGTCTTCAGTTTGCAATGGTGGTGTTACTTACAAATAGCAAAGTGAAGTGAATTAGATAGAGCTTCCAACAGAGGCAACAATGAAAATTGTATAGAACCCCACATTACATATTGGGTTAATCAAAGTATTTTTTTGGCTTTTGTTTTAGTCTCACTTCCCTGTTTTCCCTTTAAGCTACAATACCTCAGTTACTATGGAAACAATGGCTTCATTGGCATGTTTAGTAAAATCCACAAATGTATATAAAATCAATGTGTGTAATAGTTTAAATTTGATATGATGGGCTGTGAAATTAAGTAGATTATGAAAATGTTTTACTGAGAGATATGTATATGTTATATCTACTTTCACTCATACATGCTTGTACAAATATTGAGACTGGCTGAAAATAGAATAAATAATAAAGTAATAAAAGTGTGAAGTCTACATTGCTTTTACAAACAGACCTTTGACTTTTTTTTCAATTCAGGAATGATTCTTATAGCTAGAAAATACAAAGATAAATGAATTTCCTTGGAATATGCATACATCATTCTTGAGTAATGATTCATTCCTCTTTGACCCTAGTCAACAACACACTTTACCTGCCAATAGCACCAGCACACTAACTCTGTGTCCCTTGTAATACAAACATTAGACTGAATCCCTCACAAATAGATGTAGTTTTCCTTCCTTTATTAGCTTTCTTATTCCATAGACAAAGCACAATCAGTAAAGGAGTCGTTCCTATTTTTTAGAAAGAAGTAGATTAGTCCATTTCCTCTTGGGGGTTTGCAAAGTTCTTCAATAGACGTGACTGGCAGAGGAAGAGGCTCAAGATGGTGGCCTAAGGGAATAAACTGCTGACTTGATAAATCTTTGGGTCTTAAGAGGTCATCTCTTGATGTCTAGAAGAAAGATTGACTTACCAGCAAATATGAGCATGAGCTGTTACAGCTTTGTAAAATTTGAATATATATATATATATATATATATATATAACACCTTCATATAGGAGATACTCATATTTTAAACAGTTACTGGAGCAATGTTTTCATATGTGAAGACTTTAGCAGTTCTCATGGATGAATTTATTTATTTTTACCAGTCTCTCTGCTCACTAGTGTATTATTTCAGCAAGGAGAGCTAGGAATTTAAATGAAATGTTACGCTAATAAATGTAGCTATGTAATGTAACAAGAAGAGATTTGAAACCTTATGAACTTCAGTAAGAGCTGATAGAAATTAAATGGTGCAGTAGCAGTACACTGTGATCCAATTGTTATTAATGACATTAGAAAACCTCATAGCAACATCTCTCTGGTACTTGTTTTACATCACCCAGAGTGGAGGAATCAATGGCAACTAGACTAGTACCAGCTAAGGACCTGACCTATTTAGTTTAGTAGTTTGCAAATGATTTAGTTTTCAAACTATAAAGCACATAACAAAACATCATAAGGTAGATACAGTAGGGACTGGTTTGCCCCTCACTGGCACAAGGGAGTGCAAATTATGGACAGCTGTGACCTGGGAGGGGTTCATTCTCAGGGCACAATGTAGAGATATGTCTGTCGGAGATTATAATTTAGAGATGCTTCCTGGTAAGGGGAAGTATTATGAACATAGGAATTTGGAGATGTGCCCTGTAGGCAAGAGTTGGGAACAGGGCTGTGTGCCACAGTTCACCAGAGACACTCTCCAGATTGTTTTATTAAAGTTTTATTCCTTTCTCCTTCACTGGTTTGTTATTTAATGAACCCCAAGATTGTTACAGACAACAGAACATGTTTGTATTGTCCTTCTTGGATGGAAAGAAACAGTGGTGGTGTGACCCTGTGGGAAGCGTTTTGAAGGAGCTCAGGGGCTGAATGAGCCAGGCCATACCCCATCTCTGGCTGTGTTTTCCGGTTGCAAGATCCTTGATGGAGTGGACAATGTAGCACATTTTGTTGCTGTAACTGGTCCAAACCAGCTTCCTTCCACGGGCAGTCTTTCACCCAGGGTATGTCAATGGAACCTGGTGGGGTGGGCGGGGGAACTGAGTCTGATAATGTGTTAAATAACTAGGAAGCTTTTTATATATTTTATATATTTACAACATCTCTGTGTGGTCAGCAAATGCCATTATTCCCATTTTACAAATGGGGAGCTGAGGCACAGAGAGTCTAAGTGACTTGCTCAAGGTCACACAGGAAGCCTATGGCAAAGTTGTGAATTAAATCCAGATATTATCAATCCCACGCTATCCCCTAATCACCTTCATTTCAATCTGACATTCAAGAACAAATGCAAAGCTTACACTTACGGAATGTAGTGTTATGGAAACACAGGCTGTCTGTGAACTGGCTCAGAAATCTACCGTATTTCTCATACTGTATTGTTCTTAGCCTGTGTATTCTGAGGGTCATAAATTAATGCTGAAAGATGGACAACTCTTCCCTATGTTTCTGACAACCAAATAAATGAAGCAGATTGGTATTATTTTAAAATACTTGGTTGTTTCAATGTAGGTTTCCTCAATACTTTAAAAAGACATTTTATAGGTTCCTCCACTGCAGAATGTGCATTCTGAGTCCAGATCGTGGCTGTTGTCTCCTCACACCGCACTTGCCTCCAACTCTCACGGAGCTCCATATCGAAGGTTTATATTAATCAGATTGGCAGGGATGTGCTGATCACTTGCCTTGCAGGAGTGGACCTGATGGAGTGACAGTAACAGTAACATGCGGTTTGCTCTGCTCATTTAAAAAAAAAATTACCAGAAAACCATGTTAGCCAGCATCAGACCTTCCACTTGGGTCTGGGAGGATCAGTAAAGAACAATGTAAAATATGCAGTTGATTGATATTTCCATTACAACCCACAGAGTGGTTTTAGTGCTGGCAGTAAAGCTACAAATGGACTTGGAACAAGGAGGTAAAAAAAGAAGTATAAGGAGAGAACTGTAGTTCATTTTAGTCCCATAGCTCCTTGGAAGGTCAATCCTACTTTTTGGCACCAGAAGAGAGTGCCAGGCTGAGGCAAAAAAAACAAACAAAAAAAGAAATAAAAGGGAAATTGAAATATTTTTGAGTATTGGAAAAAGCATCAATAAAAAAGAAACTTGCATCTACGAAAACTTTACTGAGAATAGGTTAATTGCCATTTCAGAAGGAACAGTGTAAAAAATGTAACAGAAATGTAGGTAATTTGCAAGTGCAGTCTGTATTTCTAGTGGTTCATTATGGGCTGTATGCTCTTTCAAAATGGTCAAAAAATATAATAGTCTCAACAATTGACACATACAAAAAGAAAAAAAAAGTATTTATAGTTATCATTGCTAAATCAGTTTTAGCCTACATGGATTAAAGTCAATTGTTTTGGAGCCTAGAGGTTGAGTCTGACAGGTCTTTTTATGATTTTTTTTCCTCCTGGGCCCTAAGCCTGTAATTTGTTGTGTGCAACCAGACTGCAGAGCCCATGTAGAGCCCCACTAAAAACAACCAGTGCACAATAAATTGCAGGCATGGGACGTAAGTGAAGAACAGTATGTAAAATAGGGCTGGCCAGAAACTAAAACGAGAAAGATAGAAGAGTAGCCAACATCTCTCTTTGATCCTGAGCAGGAACTTAACATGGGTCTTCTACAACCTCGTCAAATGTCCTAACCACTAGGCTATTGACTCCCTCCCTCCCCTGAGAAATATTCTCATTGAAATGCACACATTTTCACAAAACATTTCAGTTTTGGTGAAACAGCATTTTTGAACAGAAAAAAAAGTTTTGCTGAAATTCTTTTTGACCAGCTCTATTATAAAAAGCATGAAGAGGTTTATTACTCAAACCTCTACAAAACTATAAATCCACAAAATTGTTGCTGATGTAGACTGGGATCACTACTATAGTATGAAACATCCCTCAAATATTTTTTACAATGCACACTATACTGGTAGCTGGTGTTGTATGTACCTATATCAATATAGGGGAGACCATTAGGATTCTGCTTTCTGGGTAGTGCACCTTTTACTGTTAGGAGTCTCCCTGCCTGTCCACTGCAGAGCACTGCTCTGAGTCAATGCAAGAAGTCTGACACAGAATGAGCATTATTATTTTATATACTGAGATAATGCCTACAGGCCTCAGCCAAGTCAGGAACGCATTGTGCTAAATTGTGTATAAATAGACAGAAACTGACAATCCCTAGCACACTGTGCAAACTCACTCTCTCGCGTGTACATATATGTGCAGGTTCTGCTCTTGTGTACACTAGGGACATTTTGTGCATATATCCCACTATTACTAACACTAATTCAGTTCCACTGTTGTTAGCAAAGTTGTGATTGTAGACTGGCTGCTTTGAGCAGGTTTAGGTGATATGGTACTTAAAACACCAGCAGCTGGTCTATGTTAAGGCTCAGAACTGCTGTTAGTTACAGTGTGATCTGGAAAGAATGCCTCTGTAAAAGTGAGAGAATAGATTAGTCTCCATGTTCATTCGATTCTGACCTTCTCAGAGACTACCAAGATGGTTGCGTGAAGTGGTTTTTTTTTACTAATGTGGACACCTGTACATGGATTGAAACCAAACCAATATTTTCATATCTTGGCCAGCTGATACAACAGCTAAGTACTTTTGGGCCATTACTCTCCTAGGTTAGATTCACTTGGAGGCTTAAGAGTGCATTCTAATGCCACATATGCCTGTATTTTTTTTATATACACTTGGTATTATTCCATCGACTACCACGGAATAACTAGTGATTTACAGAAGTGTGCAATCAGAAACAGGCCCATAGTGCCCGGACTTCAATGTCTTTAGCCCATTATCAGTTATTTGTACTTTTATATGAGGCTTTTATATAGTTCACCATCATTCTTTTAATGCTACATTTTTGTTTTAGGGTAAAAATGTCTCGGTTTTCATGACTGATTGTTAATATACTTTGTTAAACATAAATCTCCAAGGCCTAGTCCACACTCAGTTTTTGTACTGCTTTAACTATTTGTTATGGATGTGATTTTTGTTTCCTAACCAAAACAGTTAAATCTATAACACCCCAGTGTAGATGCAGTTATACTGATTTAGAGGATCCTCATACCAGTATATTTTAGTCCAATAAAGATATGGGAATAAGATATACCAGTGTAAGCTCCTTTATACCGGTATAACTGCATCCACAAAAAGGAATGTTTCGCTTTAATGATACTGGTTTCAAACTAAAACCGTGTAGACAAGTCCTAACGTATAATCCTACTCTAAAAGAGTATTGTACTTCTAAGGGCACGTCTTCACTACCCGCCGTATCGGTGGGTAGCAATCGATTTCTCGGGGATCGATATATCGTGTCTCATCTAGATGCAATATATCGATCCCCGAATGCGCTCCTGTCGACTCCGGAACTCCACCAACCCAAACGGCGGTAGCGGAGTTGACATGGGGAGCCGCGGACATCGATCCCACGCCGTGAGGATGGTAGGTAATTCGATATAAGATACTTTGACTTCAGCTACGTTATTCACTTAATAGGGGATGCAGGGCTCTTCTGTTCAGACTTCCTGATGCCATATGCTTGAACGCATTGTCAATAGGCAGTCTAATTACTGCTGAGTCATAGTGCCCACCTGCTTAACTCCAACCAGGATTGTCAAGGCCAATTCCCCACTCTGGCACTTTGAGTGCAGAAGGTGGGGACCCACAAGGACTCTAAAAATTAATACCTACCACTCCAGGCTTGTATTAAACTCCCAAGGTTATAGCTTTTCTCTGACCTTGTATGGGTAGATGCTGCCACCACCCAAATGCAAACAAAAACTAAAACCCTTTGAACCCAGGAAGGCACACGTTGGAATTCTTCCCTGTGGGGTACCCTCAAGCCCTTTCATCCCCTCTCCGGGGAGAGCTGAGAAAGAAAACAAAGGAAATCAACTGTTGCCACCAGCTAATTAAACAACATGCACAAAAACCCAATCCTATTCTTAAAAAAGTAAATGTTATTTTAAAAAGTAAATGTTATTTAAAAAAATACATCTGGAACTTAGGCTATTGCTAGATTTAAAAAGAGCAAATATAATAATTAAGCATCAAGAATGGTTTTCTGAGGTCCAGCTTAATGGTTACAAGCAAAACAAAAGCATTTGGGGGTTAGCACAGAGGTAAAAAATAAAAGAGATAAACTTAATTGTGTCTTCCTAGACATTTCCTGATCTACTTATATATCTGGGAGTTTCAAATAAGTAGTTTCTAAATATGATCTGGTGATTTTCATACCTGGCACACAGCTTTTACAGCTCCAGCCCTGTCTTTGCTCTGTCCCCTCTCTCTGGAGAAAAACATGACAAAGGGAACGTTTTTCTCCCAATAGTAAAAAATTCTAGCCCTTCCATTGGCTCTTATGGTCAGGTGCCCACTCCATTCCTTTTACCTGTGGGCTTTTTTTAACCCTTTACAGGTAAAGCAAGTAGAGAACAACTACTAACAGGGATTTTGTAGTTAACTGGCTGGCTGGGTGTCCAGAAAAGGGACAGAGAGTCCTGTGGCACCTTTAAGACTAACAGATGTATTGGAGCATAAGCTTTTGTGGGTGAATACCCACTTTGTCAATTCACCCACAAAAGCTTATGCTCCATCTGTTAGTCTTAAATGTTCCACAGGACTCTCTGTTGCTTTTTACAGATCCAGACTAACATGGCTACCGCTCTGATACAGAAAAGGGATCTATCTACCCATCCCTTCATTTATCAAAGGATATAAAAGGAGTTCCATGACAGGAGGTAAGTGATGGAATAGAAGAAGTTCTGCAGAGAATACATAGGAAGACCTAACTTTGCGAGAAAGTTTTCACTGAAGTTTATGTTCTGTTATTGTTTAACTGGATTACGAATATGGCAAAACCTAAGGAAGGGGATAATTTTGGACTATATACTATATTTATACAAATATAAATTGTTTATATAATGTTGGGAACAGGCTGAGAATTCCACTTGTCTTAATTAAATAACAAATGAAGGAACTGTACTCTTCAGACGTGGACTCAGTACTACGTCTAATAGGGAAAAATAGCATTAGTTTAATATTGAAAACCAAAAAAGTTTCTACCAGTTTGAGGCAGTTCATCAGTTTCACTGGTATTCACTATCTTAAACCTCAAAGTGGTAGAATTTTTCAAAATGGCAGAATTTTTGTGCCTGTGACCAATGTACAGCCTCTATTTGGAGAAGGGGTTGGACTAAATTCTGCTCCTACAATGGGATACATCTCATGGTCTGATACGTCTTTTCAGTCTCTTAAGTTCTATAATTCCAATTTGTTTTAAATGACTTAAAAGTGGTATATTTTTGCTTATGAAACTTTAAACTTGTAATGTAAGAAACAGCCAAGGCATAATTATAATGAAGTTTGCTTTAGGAAACAATATTTTCCAAGAAAACTATCCTCAAAGAGAGGAGAACTTGATTCTGTAATGATGCCCTTTTATATTACTTTGTTTCTGTTATACTAAATGGCTGATGTAGGTGTAAACCTTCTATCTGATGTTGCTGCAGCAGAATGAAAGTTGATCAATATATCATTATTGATCATTTTCCTTCTGATTGGTTAAGCAAACTTGTATGCTATTTTTGGCCCTACACAGACAGTCAGACTAATTTATCCACAAGTAAATTTGAATAAATGTGTCCCTTTGCTGATACGCTGAAAAACATAACAAATCTGTTATATAAGACAACTGAATAATAACATGATTACTGATGGACCAGAGCACTTGAATATGTTCTTAAAATTAGGCATGAAAATAAATGTGACTAAAGTTAGGCATGAGATTAATTAGGGCCATGGTAATCAAATGTCAGTCTCTGTGCCAGTTTCTGAGTAGCCAGATTTTCATTGGCATAAAGAGACACTTCCCCATAAAACACAATTTTAAAATCATGCACTGTGTCTCTATGAGTGGGCTGAACTTTAAATTGAAAACTTTTTTAACTTCTTGGATTAAAATTAAATATTTTACATCTTTAGCAAAAACACTTCTGGTAAATTTGAATAAACAGCCTTGCTGCAACCTGAGTAGTCTAATTCTAATAGCATCATATTGTGCATTATTGTTCCATTGATGGTCACACTCCTATGTGCATGGATGTATTCCTCAAGTCTCTCAAACTCTCTCTTTCGCTCTCTGTGACTCACATTCAGGAAAAAGTCATAATTCAGTGATCTTGTTCTCAGTGTTATTTGATGATCCATTTGGCTCCCATGCTTGGAGTATTCTGAACTTTTTTTTACTGATGGCATGCCAGCTTAGCAATGTGATTTTCTACTTGTACTTCATCATGATGCTAACCAGTAAACCACAATACCTTTGTGAGCTCAGAGTGTCTTCTTTGCACGAGTTCAAATCTCTGGTGGGCACTGGCAGCGTGCTGAAAATCTAGTTATGTTATCAATTACATGTCTTTCCCTGCCCAGTTTCTGTGTGTAATGACATCTGCTTAATGAAATTGGGTTGAACTAGGTCTCTCTCTATTTCTTTTCTTATTATCACATACCCAGTAATTCAGAAATGCATCAGGAGGAGGGATCAAGGAGTGGGTGTGCAGCTCAAGTTAAGAAGTCAGATTAGGTTTCTACAACTCAGCTATACCTGGTTTAAATGAATTTAATTGCATTTTTTATCCAGTTAAGTAAATGAAAAGAGATCTCTTAAATTGGCTCACTGTTCCATTATTGGCCTGCCTAATCCACTTGTTCTCAGTGTAGCTTTCTGTTGAAATATATGTTAATAAGCCAATTTTTTAACTTTCATAGAGCTTAGTTTTTAGCCACTGTAAACAGATTATATGTTTAAAATATTTTTGGAGCGGGGGGGAATAGACATGCAATGGCAAATCCTAAGGACTGATCATTTAGCATCTGATACAGCTGAGAGGTATTCTCCATAAAGGAGGTTGTAAGACATTTTGTAGTTTTCAGATTCTCTGGTACCAGTCCATTCTCAAGAAGCAATTTAGGGCAGCTGCGGGGCTGCCTCAAGGTGCAGTGGTCCCTGAGGAGCCAATCTTTTAGCTGAGGCAGAAGTGCATCCTGGCCATTCTCCTTTTACTTGGTTGTGCAAATGGGTGGTAGACATAGAACAGGTTACACTACATCTATACCACTTGAGGATTCCCTTTTACAAGAGATCTCCTAGGCTGGCCACATAAGCCCTGCTGTAAATCTGGTTTGTACCACTGAAAATCTGGCCTATATTGTATATTTTCAAGTGGCGAACATTTGCCTGGGAAACGTACAGTATTTCAACACAAAAATTATGTATAAAAACACTAATTGTGTAAAAGAGCCCAGAAATTTGGACCACCAACAGTTTTTATTTGTAAAAGCAAAGCTCCTTCTCGGTCCTGAGCTCTGGCAAATTCATATGGCTCATCAAAGTTCTCTCTTGCCCCTCACCATCTTTATGTTTTTATTTAGGGCCCAACCAGTGCCTATTGTGAGTGAGGAAAAGGGCTGTTAGTTGTCATTTTGAGGCATCAGTGGTTTAATTTGCTTCATTTAAAGTACCGTTCTACTGTAAAATGTGACCACCTAATATTGATACCTTCTTACTCAAACAGAGTTGCTCCTTGTTTTTATTCAGATTTCTAGCTGCTGATAGTGACAAAAACTAAAAGGCAGTAAAAACTTATTTTTATTAATGAAGTAGAACAATCTGAACCATGTGAGAGGAAAGTTTCTATTTCTTCTTGTGCATCTTCAAGAGAATAGTTTACCAAATTCTGGTCAGCTACACTTCTGCAAACCCCTTGAAGGCAATCATCAGGTAGCTCAATTTACTGAGAACCTGGGGTAGGGATCTATTGTTTGTAAACTGAAAAAAAATTAAAGCCAGTCTGTGCACAAGTACTGTGTGCTGTGCAAGTGGGAGTCAGGGCACAGGAAGCACCACCCTCACTTCCAACACTGTAGCTCTAGTATTTCCAGCCCCAAGAGTTCAGAATTGTTTGAGTGTTTTTCAACAAAAAACTTTTGTCATAAAATGCTGATTGTTGAAACTGAAACCTTTTGTGGAAAAGGATCAGTTCTGATGAACTTTTCAACTTAAAAAAAAGGTGGTTTTTTTAACATTTTCTAACTAAAAATACTGGTTTGTTTGGAAATTTAAACAAATTTTAGTAAATTTTTATTAAAACATTTCAAAATGGTCAAAACTGAATCTAAACATTTCAAAATGATCAAAACAAAATGTTTTAATTGACCCACATTGACTTTTTGGGGTGTGAAAATTTTTGATATTTTGAGTTTTCATCCTGATTTGGGATGGGGATTTTCTTTTCAAAATAAAAAAAAAAATTACAGGATGGAAAAACCATTTCCTTCCTATTGCTATTCAAAAGTTGAGTCAGCACCCAAAACATCATGAGATTGGCTTACACATCATGTGATTTAAAAAAAAATAACTTTTTATTTATTTTGTGGGTATTGCGCCTTTGGGGTACCCTTGATGAATTTTACAATCTCTTCTCCATAATCACATGGAATAGAAATATTTTTTTTAACTGAAAGTCAATGTTTCCACGTAGGGTTTACTGCCACAGTCCTCACCAGTAGGGTGTAAATTCTAGTGTGGCCATAGCATGTCGCACAGTAACTGGCCCAGGTACAAGGTGCTGGCATAAACTGAAAGTGTCCTAGTTCACATTAGCATAGTCCCATTTCAAACAGTACTGTGTTAGCATGCACTAGAGAACATTTAACACTCCCCAGCAGGGTCCACATGAACCATAAAAATACAAAATATTGTGAGACATGATAAAATTATGAGTCTCCTTATTCTATATTTGTATTGTCTGTTTGTTGATGTTTGCAGGAAGCCATTGCTAGAGAAAACAAAATCTATGGACCCTTGAATTTTGGTCCGTTCAATATGGGCCTGGATTCAGGTTTTGAACAGCCTACCTCTAATAAATGCTGTTAAAATAAAGGTCCAAATATACAGAGGTTACCATTAGAAAGCTATAATTTGCCAGCAGTTTTCAGGCCAACCCTGTCCCATACGAAGGACTGAGGTTTTATTCTATGTCCATCCAAAGATTCCACTGACATCACTGAGAGATCTAGCTGTGAAATATAGGATTGGTGCCTCTTATCATTATCTTGTTTTAGAAGGAGAATTTTCTTTGACAGCTGTGATCTTTGGTACTGTGTAACTGAGACATAGTGTATTCCAGGGGTAGGCAACCTATGGCACACGTGCTGAAGGTGACACTCAAGCTGATTTTCAGTGGCACTCACACTGCCCAGGTCCTGGCCACCAGTCCGGGGGGCTCTGCATTTTAATGTAATTTAAATGAAGCTTCTTAAACATTTTAAAAACCTTATTTACTTTACATACAACAATAGTTTAGTTATATATTATAGACTTATAGAAAGAGACCTTCTAAAGATGTTAAAATGTATTACTGGGATGTGAAACCTTAAATTAGAGTGAATAAATGAAGACTCGGCACACCACTTCTGAAAGGTTGCCGACCCCGGTGTATTCTTTCTAGAGAAAGGTCTATATTGCAACCTAGGCTTAAAGGATTACCTTCTGGAATTTCATCAGTCATTCTCTGAGAACCGTTTAATATTGTTCCACCACCTTTTCTATCATACAGCTGTTAATCATCAGATATTCCCTGCCACATACAGAGCGTGTGATATGGTAGCAGTAGCAGAACTCTTGCATGTGCAAAAGATTTTTTAATATTATCAGGGAGCCATAACTGGAGGCCGATGGCCAGCGTCAATCACTTCCTGTTACAAGTGGTGTCCTAAGTTTTGGCCACCTTCAAACATGGCACAACTCTATGAGCTGCTGCCTAAAATTTAATGTTTAATTTATTTAAACTGTGATTAACCAGAACCATATAGCAATTAAAAAGACACACGTCAAAAGAGCTAGGAAGGAGGTCCAGATTTTAGACAGGATGATTCTGCTTGGCACATGAAATTGATGTGAGTGCTGGAACAATGGCCATGAGCGAGAATGGTAAGGTTTAAGAGCAGCAGAAGAGTTTGTAGTTAGTAGAGAGGGACTACACAACCTAGGTACTCTGGGGAAGGAATGATGAATGGGAGCAGATCTCTAGTCTCTATGTGGTCAGCTTTCAAATTCTATTTCTCATTGTTGCAAAGACAAAGCACTTGTGTTGTACAGAACATTGGGATTGGCAGGGCATATGTAAGTAGGTTGTTTTTATAGTGATTCCAAGACTGTACCTCTTCCCTCCTGCCTAACAGCTACCAGCACGGGACAGAATTGTCCTCCTCAAGCAAATGACGTCGCTGCTGCTACACCTCTCAACAGAAACATATAATCTTCCTCTGACAATGAGAAGCACCCAACAGACTCAGGAACTGTGCACTCCCAGCAGGAATCAGAGCGGGGTTCCACCTCCATATGTATGATAGACCTTCTGTGCCCATATGCACCTAATGAAGCACCAATGCCTACATCTTTCAAGCTTACTTCCTGCTATGCTGAGACAGAGTTTTGCCCCACCCCATTGTGACTTTTGGAGATCACCCAGACCAGTAAGGGGTTCTATCACTCTCTGCCCTGTAACCTTGGTTGCCTTAATGCTCTGCTGTTGTGGCCTGGAGCCTTGACATCTGTAGCCAGCCCATAAGGATAAAAGTCTTACCCTGGCTTCTTCCAGCCTAGTTACTCCTTTCAGTTCTTAACTACCAGACACTCAGACTTTGCCCCTGTGGTTTGTCACCTTTTAAGACATGAAACCAGCCTCCTCCTGTTAGTTATCAGTTCATTTTGGCACACCCACACGCCACACAGTTTACACAACAGAGACCTGCTTGGGTAAAAATAAACAAAAGGTTTATTTAATAGAAAAATCACAGATTCACAGATAAAGTAGTAAGAGCAAACAACAAGTTACACAGAAAACAAACACTAAGATGCAACTTCAGACTTTACACTTCTACATTATATAAATTCACTTTTGTACTGCAAGATACCTATTGCCTTTAAACAGTTTCATGGAGTAAACCCTGCCCTAGAGGAAATCCAGCATTCCACCTGCTCATGTTTAATTGCAAGCATTCAAACCATTTTAAACCCATTGTAGCTGAGCTGAACATGGACACCTGTGCATTGTATATGAGGCCCCTTTTGCAGGAAGGTGGGTGCAAGTTGTATGTCAGACAGGAAAAGTCCATTCCAGAAACTGATTTAGATATATCTGTTCTGAGTTTCTTCCCCAGCCCTCCATATTTAACAGAATTTTATAACGGAGGCACCAAGCAATGCAAACCTATGAATACTCCATACATCAGACTGAACAGTTGAAATGGCTGCTAGAGTCAGGCTCACAACCTGACTTCTTTCATTTGTTCTGGAAATGAATTTGTAAATCATTGTTTAGCTAATAACCTGTCATTAAATCAACAAAGGATATCACTTCATCTCACAAATGGTGCTGCATGAGAAATAAGTTTATTTCTTCCCAAATTATAACAATGATCTATGCAATAAGATAGCCATTTACTTGATATCACTCTGCAGAGATGGAATTGTATATTTTTTGCTGTACAGTTTTTAACATCATTTTCCTTGTATATCTTAGCCCAGATGGATGAGGCTAGTTTACATCAGAAACTCACCAGCTACAGGATTATTGTCAATAAACCTGAAGATGTAATTTGAGCAATAATGAAAAAACATTTCATTGAGAACCTCCAGAGAGTCTGTTTCACAAAATATAATTGGAAGTGGGCTAAAAGCCCCCTGCACCAATTTCCAAACAAAGCATCTCAGCCTTCAAGATGTGTATGTTTTAAAGCTATCTAGGGACAAAAAGGTAATATACTCAATAACAAAAAGAGATTAGAATACAGTCAGGCATCTGAGTTTAAGTTGCTACAGGGATAGGAAGAAGGTGGAGAGGAAATCTAAAATTGTTTTATACAACAGGCTTTAGGGTTTCTATAATTGGTGTCCTGAAAGGTTACCCAGCAATTTATCTCTAACATTCCTTACTTTCTATCTCTTTAAAGACATTGGGCCAGATCCTGAGCTGAGGTGACCTTGCGTAACTCTATTGACTATCAGTTTACCATGACTGAGGACCTAAGCCTTCACTTTCATTAAAAATGGATGCAAACCAGAACCATTTATTGGCTAAGATGGGAGCTAGACTCAAACCACTTCTAGTTTCAGTTTTGCAAGATCAAATCATGACCAATGTAGTTTTGCAAAATCTAATCAAGCCCATTTCCAGTTTTTCCAATCACTGAAACCATTTCCAGAACTGGATGATTGTGCAGAATGTAACAGTATGCATATTTAGCAGTGCCTTTTGCCATGAGTACATGACAGCAGTGCTCCTCAGTTTGCACTGTCTACCTATTTGTTTCCAGGTAGAGTTTAAGGTGTTAATCCCTTTATTGTTTGAGGCCTACCTACATCAGGGATGGCCTCTCTTCCTGCGTGATACTGCTAGTGCTAGTGCTGTGGTCAGAAGTGATACCTGAGCTGTCATTTTGAGTGAGTAACTTGCTGGCTGTTTTCTCCCTGTGCTTCTTGGCTTTGGAACCTATTTTCCTCCTTGGTTGAAAATAGCCCAGATCTGTTGACCTTGAGGGCATGTTCCAAATCCTATCTATTTGTGCAGACTCTTGGGAAGGTATATAAGGACTGGTACTTGAGGTTGAGCTTTCATTTGGATTTGTTTTGATGTCTTTCTGGTTTTGGATGCAAGACAAAGCTCCTAACTTATTTTTTTATGTAATTGTCTCTTTAAATTGTGTAACAGATGCCAGGAATCTGGGGAAGATGTTTTTTCTTATATTTATTCCAAATAAAAATATATAAAATAAAGTTTTCCATGGTTAAGTGTCTTATTTGCAAAGATAATGTGCTATAACCTACAGCTTTTGATCAATAGTTAACACTCTTGATAATAAATGAGCATTCAAAGAAACTATATCAACCATTTGTGGCTAACTTTCTAATAACTGAGAAGAGCAGTGTATTACTGTTGCTTTTATGATCCTTAGATAAACTTTTAGGATCAGATACTCAGTTGGTGTAAATCACTGAAGACATGTAGCTATCCCAGTTTACACTTGCTAGGGATCTGTCCTTTAAAGTTTCTAGCCTGTTCAGCTTTTGTTCTAGAACTGAGTTTGCATATTTCCTCGATGGTTGAAAAGGAAAATTGAAATACTACAACAAAAAGGGTTCAGAAATGTTCTCAAATATTTCTCTGCATCAGGATTTTCTGTGATAAAGGTGTTTCACTTCTGGATCAATAACAGGTTGGATTTATAATTTTAAAATAAATATTCTACATTTAAAAACTTATGTTTTAGTTGAAGGTTATAAAAATAAACTGCCACCATCCCTGCTAAATGTAGAAAATATTTGAAGGAGGAGACATTGTTTATTATTACCAGTTGGTAAAGATATTTTTTGTTTAAGATACTGAAAATTCAGAACACTAGATTTCTTTTTGATAGTTCTCCATATTATAAGCAATGCATTTCTTTCTCAATAATCCTGACCTCCCTTTTCCCCATTCTGACTTCTCGTGGAAAGAAGTGCATGGTAGGAAATGGTTAGAAACAGAGTTTACACTTTAATTCAAATTATAACAACTCAACTATTGTACCTAGCTGCAATGCTCTATGTTTCTAAATTTGCATTTGAAAACCAAGAAAGAACTGTACAGCAGTGGCGCTCAGTTTTTGCTAGATTGAGAGCCTCTATGCCACTGAATAGTGTCTCAGAAAGCTGCAAAATATTCATAGTACAATGACCTTATATTGTGTAGTCATCTTTCTATCATGTCTTCCTATCAATATATTTTATGTTACAACACTGTGAGTCAGCATCACCCATCTTACTGCTAGATCATGTCCTTTGTGGAATTATTTACACATGAGAGGTATGAAAGTTATCACAGGCCCTTTTATTGGTTGCCAGGACAGTGTTCTGGTTCATAGCATGGCTGCTTTACTCTCAAGCTCTGCAGCATGGTGTTGAGGATTTTGTATTATAAGGTGTAACAATGCAGCCAAACACATTGCATCAAAGCAAGTTAACTTTTATCTTGTCTACTATACGATGCTATACTATTATTTTTTATGTAATTTATAATAGATCATATGTATATGGCACCGTAGTTGTGTGTGGCATTTTGCACTGCAAATAGAACTATGATCCCTGCCTGGAGGAGTATGTAATTCATTCACAGATTCACAGAATTTAAGGCCAGAAGGGACCATTATATCATCTAGTCTGGCTTCCCATATATCACAGGCTATTAACTTTCACCCAGGTACCCCTGTATTGAGCTGAATAACTTGTGCTTGGCTAATGTGAATCTTCCAAGGGAATGCAGTCTTGATTTGAAGACACCGAGAGATGGAGAATCCACCACTTCCCTTGGTAGTATGTTTCAAAGGTTAATCACCCTTCCTGATAAAATGTGTGCCTAATTTCTCATTTGAATTTGGCTGGCTTCAGCTTCCAGCCATTGGTTCTTGTTATGCCTTTCTCTGCTAGATTAAAAAAGCCCTTTAGCACTCAGCATGTTCTCCCCAGGAAGGTACTTACACACTGCAATAGAGTCACCTCTCAATCTTCTTTTTGATAAATTGTGCTCTTTATAGTCTCTTACTGTAAGGGATTTTCTACAGACCTTGAATCATTTTTGTGCACCTTCTCCAAGTTTTCAACATCCTTTTTAAAATGTGGACACCAGATTGGATGCAGCATTCCAGCACTGGTCTCACCAATGCCTTATACAGAGGTCAAATCACATCCCTATTCCTCATCACTACTTCATTCTTTAGACAGCCAAGGATTGCATTATTTCTTTTTGCCACAACATCACACTGGAAATTCAGTTGTTTGTCCATTCTGACCCCTAAATTGTTTTTCAGAGTCACTGTTTTCCAGATTACAACCGCCCATTCCGTAGGAATGGCCTGCATTCTTTGTTCCTTTATGTATAACTGTGCCTTTGTCTGTATTAAAAAAAACATTTTATTTGAATGGGCCTAACTTCCCAAATGATCCAGATCACACTGTGGGACTGTCCTGGTCTCATCACTTATCACTGTGCCAATCTTTGTGTCATCCAGAAATTCTATTGGCAGTAATTTTATACATATACCTCTACCCTGATATAACACGGACGTGGGGAGCCAAAAATCCCTACCGCGTTATAGGTGAAACACCGTTATATCGGGGTAGCGGTTGCAGGGCTGCAGTGGTGATTTAAAGAGTTCTGGGCTCCTGCTGCAGGGAGCCCCACGCCCTTTAAATCACTGGCGGAGCCCCGCTGCTGCCGCAGCCCCGAGGTAGCAGCGGCAGGGCTCCAGCAGTGATTTAAAGGGTCCGTGGCAGCCGGAGCCCCAGACCCTTTAAAGTGCTGCCCGAGCCCCGCTGCCGCAGCCTGGGGGTAGCAGCATCAGGGCTACAGTGGTGATCTAAAGGGCCCTAGGCTCCCTGCAGCAGCCAGAGCCCTGGACCCTTTAAAGCGCTGCCGGAGCCCCGCTGCTACCACGCTATATGCAAACCAGTGTTATATCGGGTCGCGTTATAGCGAGGTAGAGGTGTACTTTGATTTCACTGATGAAAATGTTGAATAGAGTCAGGCCTAGTACCAATCCCTGAAGAACCCCACCTGAAATACCCTCACTCAGTGATGATTTCCCATTGACAACTACTTTTTGAGGTCTCAATTGTGCAGTCTTTGAAAGTGATTTAAGCTAAACATGAACAAAGCACTCTTATTTCAGAAGGAGAGCATCCACATAGGGAGTTGTTCGGGAATACCTCTTGTGCTGTAAATTCACACACTACCTTTAATCTGAATTAGTTTTATTTTGTGAATTTGCATAACTGAATGTGAAAAAAAGTGGGGTGAAACTGATATTTGGGAGCTAAGGGCTCTGCCTGACTTCTTTTTATGGATGCCTATCACATTGGTATGTGAAAACCTGCTCAAACTGGTTAATCAGTTTATAGGATTTTTGAATAGGATGATGATGAGGATGATGATGATTATTTTATTTTATTTATTTGAATTATTGTAGTGCCAAGGAGTCCCCGTCATGGACCAGGACCTCACTGTGCTAGGTGCTGTGCAAATACAGAACAAAAAGACAGTCTTTTTGTTCTCTGTTTCCCCAAGGAATGCTGCTCCTTTTTTATTCATTGGAGACTTGCTTTTTTTTAACACTTTGGGGTTGCTTTGTTCAGGTGTTGCTTACGATATACTTTTTACATATCAGAGAAACAACAGTTTGGTTATTGAGTTCAGTTTCTTCACTTTATAAATAGCTGACTTCCCTTTGCAATCCCAGTATTCATTATTATTGGGATTTTGTTTTCTTCATAGTGCCACTCAGCAACCTGTGGCCTGCCAGAAACTGCAGGGGCACAAAAAGATCTATTTATCGTTCCCTGTCAGCAGCAATCAAACAGGACTTTCCATTGATAAGACAGGGCAGTCCAACATTGTAACAGATGCTTGAGAATAGGCAGCTGTAACAAAACAAAAAAAAATCCCAAGACTCATGAGAAGGAGTACAAAGATGGATCAGAAAAGAGATAAATAGACAACTTTTGTTAAAGAAAAACTCAATGTGGGAGAAGAGTAGGGTGACCAGATAGCAAGCATGAAAAACCGGGACAGAGTGTGGGGGATAATAGGCACTTATATAAGAAAAATCCCCAAATATTGGGACTGTCCCTATAAAATTGGGACATCTGGTCACCCTAGAGAAGAGGAGTGAGGGAAAAAAGATCACTATAGTTAACTGCTCTTTGTACAAGACTGTATTTCAATGGGCAGGTGGAAGTATGGTACTATTCAAAATACATTATTAATCATTCTATTTTTCCCAGCAGCAAAGATTTGATAAGTAAGATAAAATCATGTTCTTGGAATTGAATGTATTCATGGTCGATGCCTCTCTCCTTTATTTACTAGATATACTTCTCTGTATTGGCACCATTGTGTGATAAAACGTCTCCAGAGTGGATGGTGGATATTTTCTTTCTTAAGGATCACTTCAGAGACATGGAAAGTAGGGTCAGACTCCCCTTAACAAAAATAAAAATGAAGCTTCACTAACCCATTGATTCCCATCCCACTTCCAAAATGAGATTTTTTTTCTATCTCAGCATGATGATTCTAGCTTACAAATACCTCCATAATAAGAGTCTAGTGTGCAGGAGTATAATGCTTCATTTCAATGACATCCTGGAGTAAGTTTATCATACATTCAATTCACTGCTGTGAGTCTGTGGCTATAGTTACTAGGAAGAGCTCTCAATGAAAGGATTTGACTATGCATGGAAAATCATGGACCAAATTCATCCCTGTTGTAACTCAGTTGCCTTCATTGGACTTACATCAGGAAAAGATTTGGCACAATGCATTTAGCCATTACTCTGCAGGGGGATGCCTTTCATAAAAGCTATTTTCCATTTTGTTGCTCTGCTACTTACATATTTCATTCTCTGAGTAGTGAACATGGATGATGATGATGATGGATATTTGGGGATTTATTCCTGTTACAATGAGGTTCTTGTGCAAAATAATTTAATAACCTTTTGTCATGGAACAAGATACCATGCCTAACAGACTCAGGTTCAGCTGAAGCAGAGTCAGGCTTTACTCCACCTGGCAGGTAGCAAGACAGGTAGCCATTGCATTGACTGACTGGCATTCACCGAGTTCTTCTATAGCCAGCATGGGTGGCCTCTGGTGGGCAACAACCAATAGTGGGCAAGCTGTACTAATTCAATTACAAGCCCTTCACAGGTTACCTGAGTTCCTTACTAAGAGGATCAATGGTAAGACCTGCATCGGCTGCATGAGTTCTTTATACCCTGAAGATTTTGATATGAATCATGGGAAGTGCAAAGAACAAAGTAGAAATTCCCATGTAAAGAAAGTGCAAGGTAAAGGAGACAAAGAAAAATCAAACAAATATATTATTGTATAAAAATATCTTCATCAATTTAATGGAAAATAATATTACCTCCTTCACCACAAAATCGGAGGTGAAGGAGGAGCTGCTGATAGTACCCTTGTCATAATCTTTAGTTCAGTGTTTAGGAGGTCATGAAGGATGTGGGAAATACAGGTACAATTCCCCATTCCTGCCTGATGTTAAGATGGGATTTGATCTTGGATCACCTATATCATTCCTGATTGCCCCAAGCACTGCATTACAGAATCACTCAACTTCTTACTCTGGTTCAATAAATATTTAATTAGTTATACACAGTGGAACAGCTTAAAGAGTAGAGACTGAGAAAGCCCCGCACCAGACTATCCCAGTAGTTAGGGGACTCTCCTGTAATGAGGAAGACTGAAGTTCAAATCCATTCTCCACCTCAGGCAGAATAGGGAATTGAATCTAGCTTTTCCACCTCTTGGTTAAATGCCCTTCCACTGGGCTAAAGGCTACAAGGATCATGACGGCAGCACCTTCTCCACCCAAGTCCTCCCAAATTCATGTCATATTCACTATTTTTTTCAGGTTGACCAAAATTGCAATGTTTGGTATATTAACTAGTCTTCCAGAAAGTTTCCCCCAGCTCTAGTTGGGAGCAGTGGTATATTCATAATAAACAGCTTTCATGTCTAGTGAACACTGGTAGATTTGCCTCCCCATTTATCTAACCTGGCTGCCATTTATGGCATTTACTTGCATTCACTCATTGGTTCTATGTCAGTGTGATAATGTTTTCTGTTGTAATAGCTTTGACCTATTATGTTGTTTAACAAATACATCATCATAAAATTAATTCTCCAAGTCAGAGAGAGTTTTTTAATGAAAATTGATAATAGTAATCTTGCAAAATTTGATGTTATATTATATTTCTTTTTTTCTCATGTGTCTGAAATAGTCTCCCAAATAATCAGATAAGTGTTTCCTTTTCTTCCAACATGTTTTATTACTTTTACTGCAGATGGTTCAGCGCAAAAGTTTTTAAGAGATTCATTCAAAGAAAAAAAATTAAGTCCGAAAAATCTGAGTGATGTTGTGTTATATAAACAAATGTGATCGATGGGGAAACAACCTTTTTGTATACAACTGTTTATAACATGTTTGTTCTTTCTGTAGAATTTGAATTAAGTTTCAAATTGCAGCATCTGCCTGACAATACCATTTGTCGGTATCCAGGCAATGAAAGCTAAGGAACAATGATTCTGATTAAGCACAGCACTTAAGCATATGCTTATCTTTAAACAGGTGAATAATTCTATTGGATTTAATATGAATATTTACATGCTTCAAGTTAAGTATGTATTTAACTGCTTTGGTGAATCCGGGCACTGGAGAGGTCAAAGTTTGAGGGCCTTGTTCTCTGTTGCCTTGCACCTTGCATAGTAATTTACAGCAGTATGAAGCTGGCATAAACCACCGCCATTCTGACTGGCAGCACTTTATGCTCGCTTTGCATTCATTTTGGATTGGTGTGAATGAGTGCACAAAGTTCAGGAAAACACAGAATCAAATGTTGAGTTTTTGGGATAGAGATACAAGCCTTTCTGACTCTCTGTAATTCCTGTTTCCTTAGTTCCTTAGTACTAAAGTTGAAAGATGTCACGTGTGTAGAAGTTGACAGGGACTAGGGAGTGGGGGAAGACAAATTTGAATGAAGGGGTGGACACGATATATCCACGTTCAGAAAGGTCTGAATTCATTTTATCCTCCCATTTGGATAGCTAAAGCACATTTGGCACAGAACCCAACCTGAGGTGTTTTATGTGGATTAAGGGGGAAAAATGTCCTTGGATGATGGGGTCTACTTTGGTAACAAATGTTTTTAGGGAGGACATGAAGATTAGTAAAAGTCTGAGCTGAAGCCTATTGAAGTCATTTGAATGACTCAGTTGCTTTCAGTGGTCTTTGGATCAGACCCTAATTGAGATTTACTATAATATGATGATGAATTTTGTAAATAGTGTTCTTCAACACATTTCTAATTGGTAACTGAGCATATTAAATGGACCAAATACACACAAGAGATTAAAATGAAACATAATGATATAAAGTGTGTTGTAATATGAAGTAGTACTTATATCCTGTGTCAGAGATGGAACAGGTAAAATGCAAACCATCCACATATAAATAGATGACTGGGATGGAATGTATTGGAATGTTAATAATGGATCATATTAGCAAGTTCTATATTGACATGGAGCTTCCATCCCCATAGTATTGATTTTGATTTCCTCTGAAGCTCTCCCAATGAGTTGTGACTAATCTATATTTAATTTGAAGTATTCAGTTAAATGTCCCACATCTCTGTTTCAGGAAGTCCCTCTCCTTTTTCTGCAGTAGCTTTTTCATACTCTATAATCACACAGATCATAGTTAAACATGCTGTACATGAGCCCTGAGAGAGATCTTTCTAATGACTCATAATTAGTTTGATAGCCAGTATTATTAGACCATCCACAAGATTTTTCTCCCCTACTGGTTAGTTTCATGATCTGTGACACTTTCATGGGAATTACAGAGACAGAGACTGTAAAAGATGCATTTCGATAAATTGAATAATGTTTTCTATCTGTGACTGTAATTGCTTAAGTATTGGTATCACATGACCATCATGACTGTGGCTCTCTGAAACCCGTTCTGTTCAATATAATTATTGCCTCAGTGGAATATAAAATAGGAGGATAGCACCAGTGTTAAATTTCCTATATTTTCCTAATCATTTAATTAGAAATTGTTTGATAAATCCAAGCCCCATAAGTAGAGCCGTTTGTAAGGCCTTGTCTACACTACAAGACTATTTCGAATCAACTTAGTTCGAATTTGTGGATTCGACCTTATGAAGTCGAATCTGTGTATCCATACTAAATACACTAATTCGAATTTCTGAGTCCACATTCACGGGGCCAGCGTCGACTTTGGAAGCGGTGCACTGTGGGAAGCTATCCCACAGTTCCCGCAGTCCCTGCTGCCCATTGGAATGCTGGGTAGAGCCCCCAATGCCTGCTGGGGGGAGAAATGTGTTGAGGGTGGTTTGGGGTAAGTGTCGTCATTGAACTGTCAATCACAACCTCCCTCCCTCCCTCCTTGAAAGCGCCTGCGGGCAATCTGTTCGTGCACTTTTCTGGTCAGTGACAGCGCGGACGCCACAGCACTGCAAGCATGGAGCCTGCTGCGATCATCTTGTCCCTTGTCTTTTTCTTTCGCCGCCTAATCTTTGCCAGCCTCTGCGAGGGGGATGCTGTGGCAGGTCTGGAGACCGTGGAAGCTGTGAGATGGGAAACAGGGAGTGAATTCCTTGCAAAGATACATTTTGGCGAACAATTAACTGAGTCTAGGCTGTCTCTGTGAATTCTGGGTTGAGACCCCTGTGCCTGCTGGGGCACAAATCATTTTCGCGGTGGATTCTGGGTAAATGTCACCAGTCATTCCTTCCTTCGGGAAAGCAACGGCAGACAATCATTTCAAGCCCGTTTTCCCAGAATTGCCCTGGCATACGCCATAGCGTGGCAACCATGGACACTGTTTTGCCTTTTGTGTATGTCACCGTATGTGTACTAGATGCCGCTGACAGAGGCGGGCCAGCAGCGCTACACAGCAGCATGCTTTTGCTTTTGCATGACAGCAGAGATGGTTACCAGCCATATTGTACCATCTACCATACCATAAATTGGTAATAAGATGGTAATAAGATGGGCATGGTTACCTGTCCTTTTGCACTGCACCATTTGCTGCTGTCATAAGTGCCCCTGGCCCAGCAGCCAGAGGCGCAAAAGCAAAAATTGGGAATGACTCCCTGAGTCAATCCCTCCTCTTTGGTATCTAAAAATAGAATCAGTCCTGCCTAGATTATGGGCAAGTATACTAGAGAACCACTGTATCATAGAACCAGAGAGCACAGCTACTCTGTGTCCGATCCTGCATAAATAATGAGCTGTATGCTATTCACAGGGGGTGCTCCTGCAACAACACCACCTGTTCATTCCGTTCTTACCCCAGCCTTCCTGGGCTACCATACCATTGTCCCCCCACTTGTGTGATGAAGTAATAAAGAATGCAGGAATAAGACACAGTGACTTGTTTGTGAGAAATGAGTGGAAGGAAGCCTCCAGCTGCAATGATAGTCCAGGCAGGACATTAAGGAGTGTGGATGAAGGAGCCCATCATCCCTCTGCTAGTCCAGGGGCAATTGAATCTTTTATTTACAATGAAGGGTGGGGGCTGATGGAGCTCAGCCCCCTGTTGCAATGAGGAGGACGGTTACCAGCCATATTGTACCATCTGCCATCAAAAATTAGGGACAGGCACCCTTGATCGACCTTACTGATGCTAGTCTTCATGGTTACCAGCCCTTTTGCACTGCCCCATGTGCCAATAGGCTGATGATGAGGACGGATACCCATCTTTTTGTACCATCAGCCATCCATAGCGTGGGGGGAGCAAGGTTGTTGGTGTTGAGTGCTGCACCATCGCGTCTATCTGCAGCATTCAGTAAAGATAGGGTGACATGTAAGAGTCAACAGAGGATTGTTTTCACTTCTGGTGGTGGGTGGGGTGTGTGCGCAAATTGCCGAACTATGCCCTGACCCACCGCAGACACTGTGTTTGACCCTAGAAGCATTTGGAGCTCATCCAAGAATGCAAATACTTTTCGGAGACAGCAGGAACTGTGGGATACCTTGCGTCCTCATTCCCCCCTCCCTCCATGAGCGTCCATTATATTCTTTGGCTTTCCGTTACGCTCGTCACGCAGCTGCGTGCTGAGTCTGTGCTATGCCGTCTGTCCGTAGATTTTTTAAAAATACTTTGGACCAGGCGTAAAATTACAGTAATTACCCTAATTAGATGCAGGACTCTCCGAGCGAGATCACCCTGAGGAGGGTCACTGAAGGAGATAGAGAGCGCATGCTGCGTGAAAGCTAGCATGAACCAGGGCCCGATGCAGCCGTGCTCGGGGAGGCAGTGCTCCCTGAGTACCTCATGAAAGCCTTGCGCAGAAAACTGTGCTACCACGGAGCACCCAATAAGGCAGCTCTCCCCAGGAACCTCCTGCTGATGCTTTTCGATTAACGCAAGGAGAGCTTCGTGGAGATCTCCAAGGATGATTTCTGTTCTATCCCCATATCTAGAGAGACCTCCTTTTCACACAGTTAAGATTCCTGTTATATTAAGAATAAAAGTTAACATGGTTAAAGCACTTACCGACTGCTCCTTCCCCTGATTCAGGGTCCGGGTTAATGGCCGGGGAGGGTTGTTGGGGGATCTCCGTGAGGGTGATGAATAGATCCTGGCTGTCGGGGAAACCAGCGTTGTAAGCGCTCTCGCCTGCCTCGTCCTCCACAAACCCTTCCTCGTCTTCCCCGTCCGCGAACATCACCGAGGAACTGGCCGTCGACACTGTCCCATCGTCAGAGTCCATGGTCACTGGTGGGGCAGTGGTGGCAGGCTCCGTAGCGTCCGTTTGCCGCTTTGATTTTTTGGTAGCCTTGTCTGGGGTCCTTGATTTTCACGCGGCGCTGCGTTGCATCCCGCCTGTATCCTCTGTCTCTCATGGCTTTGGAGACCTTCTCGTAGGTCTTCGCATTCCCTGTTTTGGAGCGCAGCTCCGAAAGCACAGACTCCTCGCCCCACACACCGATCAGATCGAAAAGTTCCCAGTCAGTCTATGCTGGGTCCCTCTTTCTATTCACAGATAACATGAACTCCTCTGCTGGAGAGCTCTGCATCGTTGCAGGTGCTGCGGAGCTCGCCCCGATGTCCAGCCAGGACGTCAGATTCAAAGTGCCCAGACAGAAAAATGAATTCAAATTTTACCGGGTCATTTCCTGTGTGGCTGGTCAGAGAATCCAAGCTCAGACTGCTGTCCAGAGCGTCAACAGAGTGGTGCACTGTGGGATAGCTCCCGGAGCTACTAACTTCGATTTGCATCCACACCTAGCCTAATTCGAGCTAGCCATGTCGAATTTAGCGTTACTCCACCTGTCGGGGTGGAGTACCAAATTCGAACTAAAGAGCCCTCTAGTTCGAATTAAATGGATTCCTGGTGTGGACGGTTGAGCGGTTAGTTCGAATTAACGCTGCTAAATTCGAATTAAAGTCCTAGTGTAGACCAGGCCTAAAAGGGGTTCTTTTGTTTGCCCGTTTTTTCCCCCTCATTGAAAATGTTGACCTTTCTTTGAAAGATCAGAAATGTTCAGCTGAAAACTGAAAAGTTGTTTGTTTTTTTCAATGAAAAGTAAAAATTTTCCTTGGAAAGCAGTCATTCTCTCCCTCCCACCCCCACACTACTCCAAATTAATTACAAAGCCAATTTTCAGTTTAAAAAGTTTCAACACAATTATTTTATTAGCCCTATTTATAAGCCTGCACTGCTTAGCTTATCATGAATATTGAATGCTTTATAAATTAGAAAGCCTTGATGTTATAACACTTTTCAACATTTGACACTTCATGGTACTGAATTTGCTTCTGAAAGGATTTTTGTTTAGATGTTAATGATTCTTTTAAAGTTTTTTAGGTAAAAAATGGTAGGATCCCCAGGTTTTTGCCAACTTTCTACCTCATCCTTTTCTTGGTGCTTGATGAGGATCAAATGTAACTTGCACAGCTGTACAGCAGTGCCTAAGTGGCTATTCCACTGACCACAGACACCAGAGCACAGTATGTTTCATCCCCTCCACTTCCCTCTCCTAGCCAACCTTAAAATGCTGCCTACACTAAGGAACAGGGAATCTAAAAAGGGCTGGATTTACACTAGCTGATTATTCCTCTGTGTGAGGAGAATCTTTCATTGCTGCCTTAAGGCAGCTTTATATCTCCTTTGCACTGCTGCAGCAACAGAAACAGAGCTTAAGAGGGCTTGAATATCTGGTCAATAATGCTTGGCCCAACTTTCTAGGGGCATGGCTACACTTGCAGATGTAGAGCGCTTTGAGTTAAACCAGCCCTCCAAGAGCGCAGTATGGAAAGTGCTGCAGTCTGTCCACACTGACAGCTTCAAGCGCACTGGTGTGGCCACATTTGCAGCACTTGCAGTGGCATTGGGAGTGGTGCATTATGGGCAGCTATCCCAGAATGCAAGTGACTGCAACGTGCTTTTCAAATGGGGGTGGGGTGGGGTGGAATGTGACAGGGAGTGTGTTGTGTGTATGTGGGGGGAGAGAGAGTGGGTTTTGGGGGGGCTGAGAGCATGTCAGCATGCTGTCTTGTAAGTTCAGACAGCAGCAGATCCCCCCTTCCCGCTCCCGCCTCTCACTCACAGCATTCCACACTAATGGTTGCTTTGTCTCGGAGCAGATAAGCAGCCGGCTGTCAGAAACGGAGCTTTCAAAGGGCATATCCGCATTCCTGCTGCAATTCAAAACAATGACAAGAGTGGCCACTTGACTTAAGGGGATTATGGGACATTTCCAGAGGCTGATCAGAGCATGGTAATGCAACACCTCGTTCACACTGGGGCTCGTCTGCGAATCCGGGACTGCATGATCTCCTGTGATGGTGGACTCTGCATGGTCGCCTGTGATGGTGAACTGTGCTGATGGTCACCTATGCTGCTGGTGACCAAACAGGAAATGAAATTCAAAAGTTCCCAGGGCTTTTCCTGCCCACCTGGCTAGTGCATTGGAGTTGAGAGTGTTGACCAGAGCAGTCCCAAGGGAGCATTCTGGGATAGGTCCCAGAGGCCAATAACATTGATTTGTGTCCACAGTACCTTTAACCCGGGATTGCGATCTTGATTTAAGTGCTACTCCACTTGCTGAGGTGGAGTACATAAATCGAATTAAAGAACCCTTTAAATCGAAAAAGCCCATTTGATCATGTGGACTGAATCCTTTTTTTTTTTTTTTAAATAACTCGGCTGATTCTGAAATAACAGGCTAGTGTAGACCAGGCTTTAGATATAGTTAATATATCAATATCAATGAGAATTTCTGCTGGAAAGTAAACCAACACACCCACTTTTAAAATGCTATCTGGACCTTCCCACTCCAAGTGCACTTTAGCCAAAAGCACAGTGGTGTTAAATTTTCCCAGTGGCAGGAGTTCTACATTTTCCCCATGCATCATACCAGTCTCCCTGACCATGCCTTCTCTATCTGGGCACCTGTGTTTCTACACCCAGGGCATTCTTTAATAAATTCTTCAGCTATTTCCAGACCTAATAAAAGGTCATCAGGAACATCTCAGGCATCTCTCTGGGTTCTGTGTATGACAGCCATATTGACCAGGGCATGGTGGGGTGCAGGTTTAGATTCCCTTTGTTTAGGGCAATTGTCCCTCAGGTGCTTTTTGGAGTTACATATGAAATTATTTTTGGATAGTCCTAATGTGAAGGGGTCGGGAGACTGTCTGCAAATACAATTAGCAGGAGGAGGTCGGTTTTAGGGAGGTGAGTAACTGGGCTCCCAACCACCTTCCTTTTTCCCAGGGATAAAACAGGGTACCCCCTTTACACAGGGCTTCTGCCCCTCTTTCTGTATCTTGCACATAGGAGTCAGCCAGATCTACTGCTTCTGGTACAGAACCTAAAGTTTTATCCCAAATATCTTCTCTAATCTCCTCTAAGCATATGCTCAGGAGACATTCTGGCACAAAGAGAGAAAATAATTGGTCATAATTCTCAGCTCCTAGCCCCTTTGCTCACTTCCTCATCAAATCATACATTTTACACACATTCTCTATGACTTTATCACCTTATCTGAGGTTTCTAAATCTCATTCTGTACACCTCAGGAGTAATTTGAAACCTTTGCAACACAGCCTTTTAAAATTCATCGTATTTCAAAGACTGATCAATTTCTATTTCATTAAACAGACCTTTGCAATCAGTGTGGGGATTGTCTGGGTTTCTGGAATTCTATGAAATTCACAGAGCCTTTCAAAAACTGTGAGGTATTCTTCAATACAATTCACATCCTTATATGCAGGGCATATCTTAGCCCCTCTGAGCATTCCTTGTGGAGAGGGAATACTCAGGAACTGTGGGATCAGTCTCTGCCTTTCCCATATGCTCAGGTTATGCTGCCTTTTTTTCACTTTTTCTTAGGTTTCCTTCTCTTTCAGTTCCAAGATTTGCAGGTGTTCTTTGTCTTGCCATTGCTTTTGGCCTCCCTCTCTTTAGCTCTCTTGTCAGCCTCCCATTTTTGGTGTTCTCATTCCTTTTTCTTTCTTTCTTTTCCTTTTATTTTCTTTTTTCTTTTTTGGTGCACCTTCCCATTTCTGATGCTCATGCACTGCTTTCTTTATCTTTTTGATCATCCTCTAATCTGGCTTGTTCTAATTTGTGGTCGCTTCACTATTGTTCAGTTTATACATTGATCTTTTCTGTTTACTTAAATGAAATAAACAATAAAAAAAATGAACTGTAACATTTTCTGACCATTCCCAGCCATTTCATTCTGAATCATTTAAAAAAATCGAGTTGCCCAGTGCTTGAAGTGTGAAGCTCCGTCAACCGGCAAGCTGTGTGTATATCCTACAACTGCTAGGCCACTGTGACATTCTGTTCACTTGTTCAGCATATCAAAACTGTTAGCCACTGTGCTATCCTTCTGCATCAGTGGGTTGAGAGCTTTGATGGCAATTAGACCATGTTAGTCCTGGCACACATTTTGTTCTGCAGCCTCATGGAATATGATTCTGAGACAGCATACGCTGCATTCACAAACTGGTTGTAATGTTTTGATATTGGCTCAATCCTTCTTACAACAGGATTGAGGTTGCTGGTGAAGCCCTTCCATTCTGCATTTTTTAAATTAAAGCAGTTCTGGAATGGCACTGAGTGTGGTGTTGTGGCTGCACTGATCTGGATGGCAATGGGAATGTGCTGCAAATATGGTATCAGATCCAAACTAAGCTTATTGCATGAGCTAGTTATGCTGTTGATCCCAAATGCCAGATCAGGGTTGTAACTCCATTTCCATCAGCTTCTGAAAAAAATGGAGAGCTTAAGGTGATGATTTAGTGGTATGTGTCTGCCCACGATTCAACTAGTTTACCATTTTCATCAATTTCACTATAGCCCCATTTGACACCGATTAACTGATAAAATCATGAATGACAACCCACATTTTGTCATGTTTGAGGTTATGTGGGCTAGTGAACTGGAATTGTTTGCACGGCAGTTGGTGGACAAACATGATGGAAATGCCACCAATGTCTACAGTCAGGATTTCAATGTCGTTATTATTGCTCATAGATGTTGTGTTAATGACAAGACCAGGTTTGATGAAAATGGCACTGCCATATTGCTCGTGTGGCCTCTCAGTGGCCAGGTTCATCCTGCATATCTGAGGGTGGTTGCTGTTGATCCCTCTGTGTGTCTTCTCGAGACATAACACATGGGAGTTGTAGTCAGCACGCTTTTTAGCTAAACCTCTTGCCTGGCACCCAAGGACCCTGATCATCATCATCATGTTCCTATTACACTTCCTATTACGTTTAGGGCAGTGACAAAGCTCCTCCACTGCTGTCTGTTTCTGGCAATCTTTCAATGGTTCCCCAGCTATGCCCCAGGTTTTTCAGCTTGGCTTCCACAGCTCTTTGCCATGTTGTTTTTGGGCAGCCTTGTTTTCGCTTGCCTTCAGGTGATGCTACTCTGGTGATGGAATCAGTTTCCATCCGAAGCACATGACTGATCCATCTCCAAGGCCTCCTGGCAATGATGGTGCTCAGATCCTCTTGGCTGCACTGTGTCAATAGATCTTGGTTTGAGATTGTTCGGGCCAAAAGATATGGAGGATTTTTCTGAGGCAGGTTGTAAGGAATGAAGACGTTTTGGACAGGTCATACTTTCTCATTCCCCAGCATTCTGCACTATAAATTAGTGTTGAAAGTACACAGCTCTGATAAATCTTGAGTTTTGATTATTTCCAGACTGTATTTAATCTCCCGAAGGTGTTCCTGGCTTTATTGATTTTGTTCCGGATGTCCTGGCTTGTTCCACCATCCGGGCTGATGGTGCTGCCCAAGTATGTGAATGTTTCTACATTGGTGAGAACATAATCCTCTATCCTTACTGGTGATGGTGAGGCAATATTAAAGGTCATGATATCTGTCTTATTTCAGTTCAATTTGCTGGCTGAATATGTTGAGTCAAATTGTTTTTTCTTGTATATGGTGTTTGGTATGTGATAGGAGATACTAACAACTGAAAAAGAACAAGAAATGTGCCAGACAGATGTGCCAGCAATTTCAAAGAATTGCTGAATAGGGAGCCACCTAAAGAGGAAGCAAACATCCAGGAGGCAGAAGAAAATCTTGATATCAACACAGACACCACAACTAAGGAAGAGATCATTCAAGCCATCAAATCCTTAAAAGATGGGAAAACTCCTGGTAAGGATAACTTGAATGCAGAATTGTTCAAGGTAAATCCTAAATTAGCAGCACCTATCCTGGCCCTCTATTTACATCAGTCTTGGAAAGGTAAAAAGTGCCAGATGAGTGGACCAGTGGGGTTATAGTGAAGATACCAAAGAAAGGAACTCTCAGTGATTGTAATAACTGGCGTGGTATCACACTTTTATCTGTGCCAAGCAAAGTATTGTATAAAAATCATAGTCCTGCATATATCAGAGGCAGTTGATAGCGTTCTCAGAAAAGAGCAAGCTGGTGTTCGGAAAGGGCGTGGATGCACAGACCAGATCTTCACTCTACGAAACATAACAGAAAAGTGCTTAGAATGGCAGCGGCAACTCTACATAAATTTCATAGACTTTGAGAAGGCTTTTGATAGCATTCATAGGACCAGCCTATGGCGCATTCTGCAGGCATGTGGTATTTCTTTCTATATAATCAACATCATCAAAAGCTTCTACTTCAACTTTACATGTCATGTTGATCACAGTGAGCTCAGTTTTCAAGTCAAAACAGGAATATGTCAGGGTTGTGTCATGTCTGCAGTCCTCTTCAACATTGCCACTGACTGGGTAATGTAGTGTACAACAGAAGAGGCATTAAATGGACACTCTTCTCATCCCTTGAAGACCTGGACTTCACAGATGATGTCACTCTCCTTTCACATACCTGACATTTGCTGAGGGCCCTTTTAAATGACGATGATGACTGCATTGACCTTCAGATACAGTGAGTCAGTTGTGCTGACACCTGTGTTGACCTGCAGCCATAGACATATTGTTTGGATATATTGTAGTGGTAGCAGGATTCAAAGATTCTGAGAATCTGACAAGGGCTGCAATGTGAATGCTCCTGTTATAGTCCTCTGCTAGGCCTATAACCCCAGGTCATAAATTCTGCACTCCCATTCTGAGAAGACAAGTGACCATGAAGGGGACAGTATGTCACAAGATTCTGGTAGAAAAGGGGCTTTTGGTATTTGGATGCTATGCAGTAATTAGGCAGTTATAACACATTTACATAGAGGAATTATTAAGAAATTATTAAAGAGTAGGTAATATAGTTTATTAATATTAATCACTGAGGTGTAGTTATGAACACCAAATGGCCTAATATCCATGTCTCTTAAGATTAACTACCACATAGGCTGATGATCCCTTAAATGTAATACTTCTGACTGGTTGACTAATTAAAGCCTTTCCTTTGAAACATGAATATTTCCTAGGACCTTTCCATACTCACTGGTTATGGGTGGCCAGTTTTCAACCAAACACCAGGTCGAAAAGGGAACCTCCCCAACCCGGTGAAAATGAACGAGTGAGTGAGCGTGGGGAAGAGTGAGCGACAGAGGGAGGGGGGGATGGAGTGAGCGGGCCAGGGCCTCAGAGAAGGGGCGAGGCAAGGGTGTTCGGTATTGTTCGGTCAGAAAGTTGTCAACCCCTGTTCAGGCACAAGGATTTGTCTAGATGCAAGATTGGGACCTTAGGCCCAGTTCCATCAAGCAATTTAGGCATTGATCAGCATTGCAAAGCCTAACTTTTAGAAACTTAGCCACCCAAGGGAATCCACAAACCCTGGGAGAGGCACATAGTCTCCCTATATAATGCATAGAGAAAGATAGGTGCCTAGTGGGATCCACAGAAAGCCAGCATGCTGTGCAGAAAGCAGCCTAAGCAAGTCAACAGGAGATGCTAGGAGAAAAGTGTCCTAAGCCCTACCCTTCTCAGAGAATTTGGCACCTCCCTCCAACTTGGACTTAGGACACCTCTCTCTGCTTGAGATTCACAGCCAGGAACCCTCTCCTGTGCCTAAGCTGTTTCGTGCAAGAACAACAGCAGCACACACCTTACAACAGTAGTTTTCAAACTGCAGGTTGCAACCGAGTACTGGGTCACGGAATGTAAGGCGCTGGGTTGTGGCGGCTCTGGTCAGCACAGCCGACCGGGCTGTTAAAAGTCCCATCGGTGGTGCTGCCCGGCTAAGGCAGGCTAGTCTCTATCTGTTCAGACACCACGCTGCACCCCAGAAGTGGCCAGCAGCAGGTCCAGCTCCTAGGTGGTGGGGCCACAGGGCTCTGCGCGCTTCCCCGAGCACCGTCTCTGTACTTCCATAGGCTGGGAACCAGCCAATGGCAGCTGGGGGTGGCAGTGCCTGTGGGTGGGAGCCGCACAGAGCCGCTTGCACACCTCCATGTAGGAGCTGGACCTGCTGCCAGCCACTTCTGGGGCGCAGCGTGGTCCGTGGTGCCAGGATAGACAGGAAGCCTGCCTTAGCACCCCCGCTGTGTTGCTGACTGGGAGCCACCCGAGGTAACCCCATGCCCCAATCCCCTGCCCCAGCCCTGAACCTGCACTCCCAGCCCAGAGCCCTGACCCCCTCCCACACCCAAACCCCTGCCCCAGCTCAGAGCCCTCTCCCACACCCTGAACCCCTCATTCCCAGCCCCACCTCACAGCCCTCACCCCAAGCCTCTGCCCCAGCCCTGAGCCCCTCCCACACCTCAAACCTCTTATCCCCAGCTCCGTTGGATCACAGGCATCAACAATTTTCTTCAACTGGGTTGCCAGAAAAAGAGTTTGAAAAACACTGACTTACAACACACACAATGGTCTTGTAACTTTTAGTCCCCTGGTGAAAGAACTCAGCCAGGATGTTGGAAACTCCCTTCCTCTATCTAATAAGAAGGGATTTAAACAGTGATCTCCCACCTCTAAGGTTAGTGTCATAACCACATGACTATAGAGTCATTCTCATGCTTTCAGCCCTCCAACGTATATTTAATTATTTATTCAATATGGAATGTTTGAATGGGAGAGATTGAAAAAATGCCCCCCACCCAAATACCCCATAACAATGTGGTTAGGGTATGCACCTAAGAGTTGGAAAACCCTTTTCATCAGGTAGAGGGGTGAATTGAACCAGGGTCTCACACATCCTGGTTCAGTCCCCTGACTACTGGGATAAAGATTATAAGGGAGAGCTACCCTTCTGCTTTGTGGGAGTTAGACATGCTCAGGATATGCCTATTGGATCAGGCCCTGCAGGCGAGATAGGCAGGGGAATGCCCTTCTTCACCTAGTCTGAAGATCTCATTGGGGCTTAGGCAAGATATAGGTGTCCAGATGCCTGCCCGAGGCAGCAGTGTGTATGCCCAGTGACAAAAACTGAGGTGCCCAGGAACTTTTACAGGGAAAATGTAGGCACTTAGTGAGTTTAGGCACCTACAGGGTAGGTAACAGCTGATCAAGGATTTTGTGGATTGCAGGGGCACCTACATCTGGAAGTTAGGTTGCCAAGTCCCTTTCCAGATCTGGGCCCTGGTTTTTTTCTTACCCTTAGAATTGTTTTTGACTGACAGCCAGTGAAACTTAATCCTTTACTTCCTCCAAAGCCAGCAACAGTGGAGACAGTAGCACACACCTCCCTAACCGTGTGCAACAGCCCATTATGTAATAGCTTTAGTATCAGTCATTCTCAGCATAGCATTATGTATGTAGATGTGGTAGGGATAGGCTTTTTCTTTTGGGACGAGTTTGCAGTATTGCCCTTCTTTATCTGAAGAGTGACAATGGGATATCCAGAGAGGAAGGTATTTTAGTGGGTGGGGCAATCTTCCCCTCTGAGTGTGCCCAAGCCACTGCCTAGTAACTTTACCATGAAAGAACCACCTGGTAGAATCAGAAGAGAGGTTTAAGCCCTTGTCTATACAAGAAGGGTGCAGTGGTTTAACTTAAATTGTTTTTTAATCACAGTTAGTTAAACCAGTGCAAACTTTGGTGGGGACTCTTATTTAGGTTTAAGTGGCTTATCTTGATTTAGCTCAAGCTGACTTCTAATTGATTTAAGCTAAACTGAAACTAATCTGCTTTAAACCAAAATGAGAGTTTTGCACCAGTTTAAATCAGTTTAAAATAATACCTTAAATTAAACCAGTGTAACTTTCCCAGGTAGGCAAGACCTGGGGCTCATTGCTTATTCAGTCCATACATACACTAGAGAGACCGTCAACAAAAGTGCAGTTAGTGCCAGACACAAAGCTTCTATCTGTCATTAATTGTAGTAATTGGCAGACTCTGCAGGCAGACTATAGACTAAAAGGGCATGGAGATTGAACTGCTTCTCTCTCCTAGAAGCACAAAACTGCTGTAGTGTCAGGAAGTTTATCCTTCTATTTCTCATGCTGTTTCGATCCTCTGAAGTAATGGACGATTTCACTCTCCAGTGCTTTTGATCCAGCACCTTCAACCTACTAAAATAAATTCACTTTATTAAAAGCTACTGCTTTTAAAAAAAAATTCTATAATGTTGACTATAATAAAGCAAATATTCCTTAAAAGTAGCAATCAATGTTACATGCAGAAAGACAGTTACTGGCTATTTGTTAAGAATAGACTCAATATTTCAGTATCTGAAAACCCTTCATGACCATCCATACTACTATTAAGATCACATACTGTATGCCCCGCTGTGAGCAGATTTGAAAGAGTTTCTAGTAGAGAAGAGAGAATCAGTTATATACTACTATTAATAACTGTCTTACATAACTTGATATGAAAAACTTATCCTACTAGTGGCTTTTGCAAACTGTTGCTGACCATTTAAAAAGCAATGGTTTAATCTATGTGTTTATATTGCTTACTTATATGTTTTAATATTGGTTATAACCATTTTGTTATATTGTATGCTTTATTAATATTGTGATAGGAAAATACACTTTCAGATATATTTGGATACATAAGGCTAGATGTCTACTATATTGTTTTTTTATTTTCTTTATATTAGATATCAGTTAACATTTAACATTTGCAGATGTCCCTATACCTTGGCACCTTACGGGAGGTGAAATGCACCCCTGTGCAGAGATTCAGCACATGCTCTGTGCACCATTTCATTTCCACTTGATCCCTCAGAATTCGCCTTGTGTGGGATCTCTGTACAGGGACAATTATTTTCTCACTGAGAAACTGAGCACTAGGAGTAATCCCATTTACCAAGATGTGACATGATGTATGGAGATAGTTTTGAAATGTACACACAGGGCCCCATGTGAGATGTGATTATGCAACAGCAAAAAAATGCCTCTATAATTAGGGATGATGGAAAACTGGGTTTTTGATTAAATACAATATTTCATGAAAAATGTCTGATTTCTGCAGAAATTTAAAGTCTTAATAATTTGCTTAAGAAATAAAGCTCTAATTAAAAAAAATCCTTCTGATTATTATGAAAATCTTCAAAATGTGAAGTGAGTATAATGCAATCAAGTCTGTGACAGTCTGCAGCCAGACTGAAACAATAGCCCTGGTGTTTGAACTGGCCCAAGTCTGAAGTATGACTACAATTTAAATGTTGTTATTAATCATTTTGCATCTGATCAGTTTATCAGAAATATAAAAAAGCTAATATGCTACTGGTTTCTTTTTATGTAATGACAAGTATTGGGTTAGGGTGTAGTGTGGCAGAAAATTTGTACCAAGCGTTGCTGTGGCATAAAATCAGAAATTCAAAGCTCTCTCCTCCCAAGTGTAAAGTTGCCTCTGACCCTGCCTAAAAGAGGGTGTTAAAGAGGAGATGCAGCCTTTCCATAGTACCAAAGACCTCATTTGCCTCCTGGATACCACAGTCTACTCCCATAACATATCAGCTGCCATGAGCCCCAACTGTCCTCTACCCAGATTCCAAAGATTCCAGATTCTCCCCAGTATCTTCTCTCACTGCCAATCGTAAAACGAATTGAATTTAATTTCAAAATTGATACCTTACACAGAGGAAATTATATTGGTTGGACTTGGTTGAGAGGCCAAGGAGGGCAATTTGGGAAGAAGGCTTGGGGGGTTCAGAAACACATAATCCCAGAGTCCCTGCTTCATAACTTGTTGTATCAACATGGGGCTTCCAGAGATTGATCATTTCAAAGGCCATAAGGGACCACTGTGGTCATCTAGTTTGACCTCCGGTATAGCATAGACTAGAGAACTTCCCTGAATTAATTACTGTTTGAACTAGAGCATATCTTCTAGAAAAAAACATCCAATCTTGATTTTAAAATTGCCATTGATTGATGGATAATCCACCACCACCACCCCTGGTAAATTGTTGCAATGATTAGTTACCACTACTGTTAACAATGTGTACCCTGTTTCCGTTCTTAATCTGTCTAGGTTCAACTTCTAGGCATTGGGATATGTTATACATTTGTCTGCTAGATTGACAAGCCCATTATCAAATTTCTGTTCCCCATATAAGTACTTATGGACTGCGATCAAGTCATCCCTGAACCTTCTCTGTGTTAAACTACATAGATTGAGCTACTTGCGTCAATCACTATAAAGCAGGTTTTCTAATCCTTTAATCATTCCTGTGGCTCTTCTCTGACCGCTCTCCAATTTATCAACATCCTTCTTGACCTGTTGGCACCAGAACTAGATGCAGTATTCCAGCAGTGATTGTCATGTGTATAGTTTGCGGGGGGGCTAGATAGGCCATTGCCCTCCCCCCCAAACAGAGATGAAGCATGGGAGGGGGCACATGGGGTCATATGCCACTCCCCCCAGATTTGTGCAAGTGCTGACTTGCCTAGGGCTTGCTCTGCTTGGCCTGCCAGGGGGAGGAGGGCTTAGTCGTTCCCATGCTGTGCCTCCTCCCAGCATGTTTCCAGCTCACTTGGCCCCTCTCCCTGCAAGCCAGGCAAGAGCCAGGAGTGCAGAGAGTGGGACGGAGTCACTTCTCTTGCCAGGGGAGGAAGGGTAGCCACTCTGGGTCACTGCTCTGCAGCTGGACGCTCCCTCTTGGGTCCTAGTGCCAGTGATCTTCCCCTTCTATGTGTTCTGGGCACCCTGCATGGCCAGCACCCTGTTTACTATACAGCTGTGAGTGCCTGCAGTAGGGAATGTTAAGGAGGCAGGGTGGGTCAGAGGAAATGTGAGAGTAGTGATGAGATGGTGAAAGAGGCAGTGAGGAAAGAAGGGGGATCCATAGGGCAGGGGGAAGAGAAGGGGATTGGAGAATGTGGGAGTGGGGTAGGGTGACAGAGGTAGGGGACAGGCGGGAGAGGAAGGGAGAGGGGATGGGGAAGAGAAGGGGACAGGGGAATGGGGGGGAAGCGGGAGCTCAGAATGCAGCATCCCCTCCACAGTGCAGCAGCTGCTGGGCTCCCTTTTTAAGCCCCTCCCCCCAGCACCGGTAGCCCAGGTACCATTTTAGGCCAGGGAGAGAGCCAGTGATCCAGGCTCCTCCAAATATAGCAGTCAAACTGTGCCTATGGTGATCATTCCAATGCCAAATACGGGGGTAGAAATAAACTCATTACTCCCACTCTAGATTCCCCTGTTTATGCATCTCAGGATTGCATTAGTTCTTTTGGTCACAGCATTGCACTGTGAGCTCATATTTAGCTGATTATTCATCATGATCTTTGTTTACATATCATGTTAGGCCCTTGTTTTTATTTTCTTTCTTATGATTTTTTAAAAAGTAAAAATAATTTCAGAATGCCAGGTATTGATGAGGAAAATTGAGTCATCTGTTCCCTTTTGTATATGCCTTTTAAGTATATTTGGATTATTGTAATTCTTTGTTAGCTGGGCTTTTCCATTGAATGCAGTTTGTTCAGAACGTGGCAGCATGTTTCTTTGCTGGTCTGAGCCTGACTTTGATGAGTATATGCCCACTGTTCTCAGCTGCATTATAGGGATGCAGCCATAGCATTTTAGGTCAGCAGGTGATCATGCCTTTGCTGTGACAGTCCCCATAGTGTGGGACTTATTCCCTCTTGAAAGCTATATAAATCATTGTCTATCAACTTTTAAGAATCATTAACTTTTTTTTATTTCAGTGGTGTTTTGATTCTGACCACCACTAGTCTCAAATTTATTACCTCCCTCTCATGATTTCCCCTCCTTCTCCCTTTTTTATGGTCCTAAATTTGGACTTTGCGAATAGATTTAATTTACTTTAATAATATTTATTTTAATGCTTATAAGTTGTATTCTGAATAGTATCATGGAAGTTGGAGGTGAAGTGGAAGAAGGGAAGAGAACAAGACTATTATTACTGAAGTGTAATTATACAATTCAACAAAATTCCATTTTTTTTTTATAATGGACAAATGCCATCAACTGGCACTGAAGCCAAAGGCCAAATCCTGAGGTTCTCATTGAGTTTATTCAATATGTTCTCTGATGAATTGGACCTAAAACCAAGTAGCTCAGGATCTAATCTGCATGTTAAAGCACTCAGGCCTTATAAAAATATACAGGAATCAGGATAGTACAAACAGTCTTTATGAAACTTAAGGAAAACTGACGTGTATTCCGTTGAAGGTAAAGAACAACTTTTCTAAAAGTGTACTTAAGAATGGAAGAATACCGTAGTAGATCCAACCAAGGTCCATCTAGTCCAGTTTCCTGTTTCTGAGAGTGTCCATCACCAGATACTTCAGAGGCAAGCCAAAGAACCCCAGTATATTAAAATAATTTTGTCGTGGGCAGGGTGAATATTGGGTGACTCCTCTCTATGTGAAAAATCCAGTATACCAAATTAGGGATATGGGGAAAAAATCTCTAAAAGAAACATAAAAATCAATAAAATTCTAATGTTTTAAATACTGGACTGTTATTTTAGAAATACAAAATAAGGATTTGATCTTACAAGCTCATCTTCACATGAATAATCCCTTACACACAGAAGTCAAAGTGAAAGAGAAAGTTGGGAAACATAGCTCCTGCTCTTCTGCTAATGTCAGAGGGCGAATTCCTCCTCTGCCTCCAGTGGCCTTGGAGAGCTGCCATATTGGATGTGTTGGGGGGGTCTCAGAAGAAAAAATACAGGCAGTAGTTTTGAGGAGAGACCTTCCCTGCAGGAATGTGACCACACACCTTTGATGGCTGCTGTGTAGAACATGGCGACTTGACTAGAGCCTAACACCTGAACACAAAGAGAACTAGCAGATTGATAATAGCAGAACAACACATAGAAATCATCCTAGGAAGGTGCAGCCTTAAATGTGTTGACACTGGTCATCTTCAGCAGCACCAGGAGGCATATCTGGAGAGAGAGATGATTGTGGCCAGGGCTGCATACTAAATCTCTGAGGCTGTCAGTTTGTCAAAAGGACTTTGTGAAACCAAGGGTGGGATGGGGAAGACAAAAAAGACAGAACATGGGAGGGGCGCCACAGGTCTGTGGTGTGTGTATATTTTGATGTGAGAACATTAGGGCACATTGAGAGGTTTTATTCTTCTGGACATGCAGACTGAATGATGTCAGCAGTTCTTTGACATTAAGGGTCTGTGTACTGCGCCCATATACCTGGGACAGATCATGGTCATCAGCCTGGTGCCTTAGTGTGTGGGGAAGCTTAGTGAGAGTTCAGCTATATTCCAGGAAGCGGAAATTTACAAAGATATTGTGGGAAATAATCACTGGCTAATTCTGGAGTTTTTACAGGTGCTTTAGGGGGTCAGCATAGACACAATATTTGGGAGACAGCATATTTCAAGTGCTAATGGGTTTGGATTATGTGAGGCTCAGGTTAAACTGTCTGACAGCTTTTTTCCTCTAAAGATGCTTGTCAGAATGGTGGCGTAGATAAAACATTGTAGTGGTGGATTTCAGTGAAAGACAAGTGTATTGTGATGCATTCTGGAGCAGTGCCAAGACAGTAGTCAAACATGATGCCAAATTGCAGCACAAGGCTACTTTGAATGGCAGCCTAAAGCATGTATGAGGATGTGAAAACAGGTGGTCTGGGATGTCTGGTATCAACAGAGCATCTGGTCACTGAAGTGTGACTGCATTATATTTTGTTCTCCTAATCCAGAATGCTATTAGCAATGAGTGAAGTAGCTGGCATCTCTCTGAAACCTCTCATTTTGTAATGTACCCCACTATCAATATACACTAAAACTGTATTTTTTGGCAAAAAGAATTGTCCATCTATAATTTCTCTGCATAATGGGTATTTCTTACATTATTGGAAGCCATATTATCTTCACATATGCCAGAGTATCTGTACAATATGGCTTCACTTTCATTTGTGAGGACACACATCTGTTATAAGGCGTATGAATGTTTTTGACCTCTTTGTTCAGCTACAACTGACAAGCTAAAGCACATAGATATTTATTCCTGCTTCAAGTTACCAAATATATTAATATTAGATGTGTTCAGATAGTAAAATGACTAAGAGTTTTTATAACTTGGTACCCTCCTGCTTTTTAAAATACGCACTTTTAAAACAACCTAACATGTATCCCTAATATTTGCAATCCAAATAGCTGCAAAACTTCCTATCAGAGGCTGACAACGTTTACCTGAGACACCCCAGCCTGCTAGCAGGGTTGATACTGTGGGGAAACTGGTGGTTTTTGTGTATGTTTTTTTTTTCCTTTTTTTTTTCTTTCTAACTCACTGGTGCAGATGGTTTATTCTCCAGTATAAGGGAGGTAGGATTGGCCCTTAGGCAGAGAATTAACTAGGTGTGGTAGATGGCATTTGAGGACAGACAAGTTTTAAGGGAAGGAATCATACTAGCAGCGCTGTCTGGGGAGAAGGCTTATGCTGTGTTTTGTTGTACTAACATTTTAGAATTATAATTAGGTTAAAATCAGACTCCACAAGGTATTTATTAATTCATACTCTGAGTGTGTAGTATTATTTGTAGTGAGTTGATGACTCTGAGATGTCCTGAGAGTCACAGCCTGGACAAAGCACCACTAACTAAGAATTCTTCATAGAAGCAATGGACACTGTAGCAGGTCAAGATGAATGGATTATCCCCCCTGCAATCAAATGGGATATCAATTGATTTTAAGTTGGATACAGGCGCACAAGAAATGTGGTGCCAGAAACAGTGATATTAGCTCTGAAAGAAAAGCCACAGGCAGTAAAATCCAAACAGGTAAAACTCAGGGCTCACAGCAGAGAGCTTATTCCCATGAAGAGAGTTTGTGAACTAAATATACGGGCAAATAACAAATCTGAAAAGATAAAGTTTTTAATAGTACCAGGGAGAAAAAAACCCATTATTGAGTTACAAACATGGCAAGCCCATGATCTCATCAAGAGGCTCTATACTTTGGCGGATCAATGGATCAAATTAATTAAGGAAGAGTTTGAGGACATCTTCCAAGGGATAGGGAAGCTCTCAGGATACAGAGTAGAGCTGAAGGAGCCCAATCATTTCATGATCTCTGCCCCTAAAAGAATTCCCCTCACCATAACACAAAGGTTAAAGAGGAGTGGATAGGCCCATTGCTGTGGGAATCATAGAACAAGCAGAAAAAACAAGAATGGTTTTCTACAATGACTCATTGGTCTTATGTAAAGACATGAAATAATTAAACATTTAAAGAGAACTTTTGGGAGTTTGGGCCGGTGCCTTTAGAAAAACAGAGTGCACATTTGTTCACAGTCAATATCCCTTTTAGGAGACTGCACTGTGTTGTGTTCAGCACCTGTGGTGTTTCACTAGAAAATACAACAATTTTGTGATAGTACAGATGGTACTAAGGTTCTCAGATGATGTTATGAGCTGGGGAAAAGAATGACTAGAGGCTCTGAGAAGTTTTGGAAAGAACCACAACTGCTGAGGTACAGCTACCCAAACAAAAATGTAAATTATGTGTAAAGGAAATAAGGAGAGAAGATGGGAGAGAAGTTAGCACAGCAACATGTGCAGGTAGATCACAGTAAGGTAGAAGCAGTCATAAACACCCCTGCACTACTAAAACTTGATGTCGGTCACTGGGGACTTAGACTTACAGAGACAAATAAGGCAAAACAGAAAACTCAATATGATGTGGAGTTGTGAGAGCTGCCACCACTATAGGAAAATGACACTGTATGTTTGTGTATAGTATGATGGGAAATAATAGTCACAATCAGAAGTGGTATTACAAAAGGTAGCCCTACAGTTGTATGAAGTTGTCACCCCATGCATACTGTCATCTCCAAATCCCAGAAGGGAGGGAGATGAGGAGCACTGAGTTGGCCATCTTGTCTAAAAGAGTCTCAGACAGGCAGCCACCACAGCAGGCTAAGACAACAGAGTCCCAGGACATGGAACAATCAGCAGACTTGCTATGTCCTGGCAGCAGTCATGCTGATGTCTCAGGAGACCTACAGGTCCCCGTGAGATGCAGGACACTTTAAAGACTAATTGAACATTGTTAATAAGTTTAGGTATTAGGCTGGTTAAAAGTATTTGTAGTTGTGTTATAACAATGTTGGGGGGGGGGTTGAGTGTTGTTGTTATTAAGTTTTAGCTTGGAAAGATGTGATATTAGGGGCTGTACCTTTAAGGACTGAGCTTCCCATACAGAGAGTGTGGGTGGGTTGCTGTGAAACTCTTGTTATTATGCACAGCCAGGTGGAACATGACTCAGAATAAAGCAGAGCTCTTGCAAGCACATTAAGCACCGATTGATCACAGAACACAAGGGAACATTTCTGTTTTATTACAATGGGAGTCTGAGAAGGACTTCAAAAATTTTTAAATAAAGTTTTTAATCAATTTTATGCAGTGTCCTTCTTACATTGCTTCCTGCTTCTGTTCAAGAGCACACGGCCTGCAGGGATTCCAGGAAATTACCTGGGATGCCCTTGGCCACATCTAAACTCAGATTTAAAAATTTCCTCTGGTGTTAATCAGGCCTGTCTCTTTAAAATTTATATTCATCGCATTCTCTCTTTTCCCTGGGGGCCCACAGACGCTATCTCTGTACCTTGGAAGCTAGCAGCTTCTGGCCCCAGTGAAAAAGAGACCCACAAGGACTTGTGGTGCTATCACCACTGTCTCTTCCCGTGAGGCCTAAGAAGAATGACTTGCTCAAATAAGATGGTGATGAGCATGGTATAAGAATCTATATAGAATAGAACAGAGGAAGTGAGAAGGAAGTCAGAAACACCAGCTGCTGCTGTCACTCTTCTCTCATGTTGAGAAGAACATAGTCAGTAGAAAATGGCCAGCAAGCTGACAAGCCTGTATTTGCATTTAGAAGGCAAGACTTGCTGTACACTAGTTTTCCTAGAGGGCTAGATTTGCAACTAGTAAATCAGTGTAACTCCATTGACTTCAACAGAGCTATGCCAGTTTAAATCACCTAAGGATCTGATCCAATATGTTTAATACAAACTTTGGATTCTGTATGCTGAGTATATTAAGCACAGTAGATACCATGCTATGAACCTAGTGCTATGAGTGCCTACAGGGCGGGGCTCAAGATGTGTTAGACTCTGTAAAATGCTGAGCATGAGTGGGGTCCTAGCCTAACTCTAATCTACTTTTGTGATGTTCTTATTAAGAAAACATCAATCCCCTTCTTTTAAAGAGAGCACAAGGTGTCAGGACCACCGGAGCGAAACAGTAGGGTGGGGACTGGAGCTTAGAACGAGGTAAAGAAAGGGTGTGATTGCCTTTATTAAGGAATCCTTCCTAAAGCTGCATTATAAACAACTGTGTCTTGTTCTGTAGGGATGTCACTGTGATATAATAACAACATTAAAAAGTCAGTAATTTGAGTTGGTATCACACGTGCATGCCCACACTCACAGAAATATATTTGAAATAATAGTTTTAATCTGTTCTAACTTCAGGACTGTAACACACTGATATGTCCTGGATACAACTGTGCTTTCATGTAAACGTTTTCATGGCTTCTGCTTTTGGTAAACAACTAGGGTGACCAGATGTCCCATTTTTTAAAGTGACAGGTGTCCCATTTTTGGGGACTTTTTCTTATATAGGCGCCTATTACGCCTCATCCCCGTCCCGTTTTTTCACAGTTGCTATCTGGTAACCCTATAAACGACTGACAATGAGAGGTAATGCATATCATTCCCTGTTGATGGGTTCCAGGCTATTGTGTCAAAAGCTGGGTATAAAATGTTTTGTTCAAATAGTAAATGTGCTGAAATGTAGTTTGGGGGCAACCCAAACTAATTGCAAATTTGGGTCAATATCAACATAGTTTCAAATGAATAAAAAACGAGGATTTTTTAAAAAAAAGTCAAAGCTTTGTTTTGAAATATAATTTTGAGACTGAATGCTTAATTTTAAAAATGAAACAGTTAGTTTTGAAGAGCTGCTTTGGAGAGAAAAGGGAAAAAAATCAGTTCTCAGTTCAAAATGAACCACATTTTGGATTTAAAAAAAAAATCAGTGGTTTACTCACCTCTAATTGTTTCCCATCCTATGTGGAGTGCAACTTAATAAATGTAAGCAAACTAATAAAAGCTAACACAGCTCATGGCACAAGAAATATTATAGTTGTAAAGGATATCTAAACAGCTCTATAGGAAATGCACCATTCAGATGTGCAGTGATGGATAAAATAAAGGAGTTTGAACCAATTCATGGGACAAGTCCCTGGGACTGTGAACAAGCTGGAATCAAGTGCCTCTGCATGGTGTGTGCCTGAAATACACTTTTCTATCCCACAAATTACAATGGGTAATTTATTGAAAAATAGACACACTGGGCCAGATTTTGGTATATATTCTTTCCCCTTTGCACTATCAGAGGCGCACAAAAGAGTAATAAAGCTACCTTAACTGGTCATCTGGGAATTGTCCTTGTAAGCCAGTTCTGTGCCACTGCCTACAGCAGGCCTGCACAACTCGTAAAGTTGTACTCCAAAGAAAACAGCTGAGGGCTGAAACCCCCCAGTACCGCGGAAACACCCCCCTCCCCAGGACCTCCCGGCCCCGCGGAAACACCCCGCCCCAGCACCGCCCAGCCCTGCAGAAACAAACCCTCCTTCCCCAGCGCCACCCCACCAAAACAGCTGTGGGCGAAAAAGGAAGGTTGGGGATGGGGAGGTGATACTTGATTTTAAATCAACCAGGGGTTCCCAGGTGAAGAGGTAGCTGGGAGCCTCAGGGGCAAATAAAAGGGCCTGGGGCTCCAGCGGCTGGGGGGAACCCAGAGCTTTGCGGGGCTGGGGCAGGGATTTAAAGGGCTCAGAGCTCCTGCCACTGAGGGGAGTCTGAGCCCTTTAAATCCCAGCCCCAGCCCATCCGCTGGAGCCACGGCCAGGATTCAAAGGGCTCTGGGCTCCCCGCGGCTGCGGGCAGCTCAGAGCCTTTGAATCCCGTCTGTGGCTGGGATTTAAAGGGCTCTGGGCTCCCCGCGGCTGCAGGCAGCCCAGAGCCCTTTGATTCCCCACCGCGGGCTGCACAGTGAGCCTCCGCGGGCCGCATGCGGCCCGTGGGCCGTATGTTGTGCAGGCCTGGCCTACAGCATAGGCAGGGGCGGCTCTAGGCCCCAGCATGCCAAGCGCGTGCATGGGGCAGCATGCCGCGGGGGGCGCTCTGCCGGTCACCGGGAGGGCAGCAGGCGGCTCTGGTGGACCTCCCACAGGTGTGCCTGCGGGAGGTCCACCAAAACACGGGACCAGCGGACCGCCGGATCAGCGGACCCTCCGCAGGCATGCCTGTGGGAGGTCCACCGGAGCCACCTGCCGCCCTCCTGGCGACCGGCAGAGCGCCCCCCGCGGCATGCCGCCCCTGAGCATAGGATCTGCATTTGGGGAAGGACAAAGCTTGGTTGAGGCATGCTGCTCTCCAGTGATCCCCAGCCAGTGGCATGGCCCTTTAGGATCTATTACTGCACAAACTGAAACAGACCTAAAGCTCTTCTAATTTATGTCTATGAGCCAAACTAGTCCCTGACAGCCCAAGGGGTTAAGAGGGGTGAAAAGAGAACTAAAAAAATGAGTGTGTCCACTTCTGCTTTGGTGTATTGAGCAGAGCTTTGGCATACCTGAGAACATGAAAATCACTTTCTTGTAGTATATTTCATTTTTAGGGGGCCAGACTGCAAATCCCTGTTACTGCCATGTATTTCACATCAGCAGGGCTTTTCCCATAATTTTTTTTAAAGAGTTGTTTAAGGACTACAGGAACAAGCCTTTATCAAAAGTACAAACTAATACCATGCAAAACTTTCTGTAAAAGAGCATATTAAGGCCTCCTTAATTTCATGCTCCCCCACCTCCAGCTGATTAGCATGAAATTTAATTTGTGCTAATCAGTTTACGCAGGGCCTGATCCTTCTCATGTTGAAGTCAATGGCCCACTGACTTTATAGATTAGACCTGCATTGTGACTGGAATATAAAAATCCCACGCTTTTTGATGTTTTCAGTACAAATGGTTTCTCACTGCTTAATAGGTCACCTGAAAGATTGTGTACCCCCTCAGTTCAGTTATATAAAACCCTTACATACATGACGATGGACCCATATGTTGCCAGCTCCCATTACAATATTTCACTGAAACAGTTTAATGTTTTAGAAGGCATAAGTACTGACAATGATAGCAGATATCTTTTAAATATTATAGTTACAGTATATTCTTTATGTTTAAATGTATTACCTTACCTTTTTATTCAAAAGGACCATTTGTAACATAGTTCAATACCAGGACCAAGATTTTAAATGACTATAAAATATTCTTCATTAATTTTGCTGGAATTGTAGTAAGAATTAAAACTTGCATAGAAATTTCACAGCCAAAGTAATAAAAGAGTGGAACCAGAATCCATTTTCACTCCTAAATTGGACTTCTATAATAAATGGTAAATTGTAATGCCATTACAGAAAGGTTACCATCTTTTATTACACAAAGTTAGGAACTTAAATTTTACTAATGGTGCAATTTTCTCCCTAATTCATCTTTCACTTAATAGCATATAATTGTTTAAATAACGTTTTAGTCCTTGTAAAAAGAAGGCATTGTTAGCAAGGAAAATTTAAGTCTTAGGTACTTTAGGGAAACCACAATGACTCCTTTTTTTAGATGCGCAGAAAAAATTACATGAGTTTGGCTCAGCATAAATGTTTTTTTTCTGCTGCAAAAGTTCATATATGCTCTAGTGGATAATATCTAACTTTTCTTATTTTTCTTTAAACTTTATTTTTTCTGCAAAACTTGATAAGATGTTGTATAATGTCTAAAATGACTACAGCTGAAATTTAAGTCAGAGAAAAAAACGGTTACTCACCATTGTAACTGTTGTTCTTCGAGATGTGTTGCTTATATCCATTCCATGTAGGTGATTCCCAAGCCTTACGTAGGCGGTGGGGTCGGAGTGAGATGTTGCAGAATGCAAACTGCTGAGCCAAAGGCTGCATCATCTCTGGACAGTTAGACCAAAGAGGCAAAGGTCCGGATAGAGGACCAGGTAGTAGCATGACATAGCCCCTGGAAGTGTATGTGAGTCGGAAAGGCAGCAGAAGAAGCCTGAGCCCTGGTGAAACGAGCAGTAAGGTAGCTCGACGGAACATGGGCCAAGTCACAGGAGGTGCAAATGCATGACGTCACCCAAGATGGAAAGCTCTGGGAGGAGACAGGTAGGCCCTTCATCCGGTCTGCCAATACAACGAAGAGTTGGGGGCGTACAAAAAGGCTTGTCCGCTCAACATAAGAAGCGAGCGCCCTACGGACATCTAGGGAGGGCAAATGTGCTCCCGTTGTGATGAATGGGGCTTCGGAAAGAAGACTGGAAGGAAGATATCCCAGATGATATGAAAGGTCAACAGCACCTTAGGGAGGAAGGCCGGACGTGGTCACAACCGCCCCTTGTCTTTACGCAACATAGTGTACCATGGGTCCACTGTGAGAGCCCGAAGCTCGGAGACTTGTCCAGCCGATGCAAAGGCTACAAGGAAAAAACTGTCCCTCAGGACAGGTATCTCAGCGAGCATGTTGTCAGTGGTTCGAGTGGAGCAGGCATAAGTCTGCTTATAACCAGGTTGAAGACCCAGGAGTTGGTGGGGGCGGCGAACCTGGGGGCATAAATGCCCCAAGCCCTTGAGGAACCTAGAAACCACAGCGTGTGAGAATATGAAGCGGCCACTCTCCCTTGGGAGGAAGGTAGAGACGGCTGCCAAGTGCACCCTTAATGATGAACTGTGCCAGGCGCTGCTGTTTGAAGATCATAGGCAATGCAAGAGGAAATGGATCAGAACCTCTGTGGGGGAAACATTGTGTTTCGTAGCAGCAAGAGAAAGACTGCCAGTTGGGCAGATACGTTAACCGAGTGGAAGGCTTCCTACCACCCAGGAGAATCCTGTAGAACCGAGGCAGAACAACGTAACTTGGATCGGTTTAGGCCCGCAGCAGGCATGCAGAGATGTGCAGGGATTGCAGGTCTAGGTGGTAAAGCTTGCCGTGATCCAGCGTTATGAGGTCTGGGCAAAGAGGCAGGGGAATCGGTTGGCTACCGACAGGTCTAGCAACATGGTGTACCAGTGCTGCCTGGACCACGCTGGAGCGATCATGATCAGATGCGCTCTGTCCCTGCGGAGTGTTAGGACCTTGCAAACCAGCGGGAGCGGTGGGAAAGCGGACGGCAGATGGCTCGTCCACGGCATCAGAAAAGCAGCCAAGATCGAGCCCGGGGAGAGGCCTTGGCATGAGCAGAACTTCTCTCTCATTCTGTTCCCGCGAGAGCGAAGTTCCGGAAACGTAATGGATAACATCCGGTGGAATCAACCACTTGAGAGACAGGAAGGAACTGCTGAGGCGATCCGCCAGAGTGTTCCGGACCCCTAGGAGAAAGGACGCCACCAGGTCTGTCGACTGAGCTGTGCAGGAGTCCCGGAGCTGGATAGCTCCCTGCAAAGAGAGGAGGACCGTGCTCCTCCGTGCTTGTTTATGCAATGGGTGTCCGTTGTGTTGTCTGTGAACACTGAGACACAACAGCCTTGTAGGTGCTGCTGAAGCTCCTGGTACACAAGGCAGACTGCTCTCAACGCCCAGACATTGATGTGCAAGGGTAGCTGTTGAGCCAACCAAAGGTCTGGAGTGGGAAACTGACCCAAGTGAGCACCCCAGCCAAGAGATGGGGGCATCCATCATGAGGGACACTGAGGGTGAGGGTGAGGTGGATCGAACAGCACCCCTGCACACGTCAGGGAGGGCGTCGACCCCCAGTCGAGGGAGCCTAGGACGCTCGGGGGGATCGAGGCGACCATGACCATGCTGTCTCTGGCCGGGTGGTACACTGAGGTGAGTCACGATTAAAGTGTACAGAGGTGAAGCCTGACATGTTCGGTTACGCACGTGCAGGCAGCCATGTGGCCCAGAAAACCTAGGCAAGTTCAAGCCAAAGTTGCCGGGAAGGTCCGTAGACCTTGTACAATGGTTACCATCGCGTGAAATCAAGGCGTAGGTAAGCAGGCTGTGCGATACTGAAATCCAGGGTGGCCTCAGTTAAGTCTATTCCCTGAGTGGGAATCAGGGTGGATTTCGCTATATGGAACATCAGGCCTAAACGCAGGAATAGGACCTCGTCGACGCCCACACGAGTGGTAACTTGGGCTCCAGTGGCCCCTGGAATGAGCCAATCGTCCAGAGAGGGAGAACGTGTATCTGACGGTGGCGGAGAGGGCGGCGACTACAGCCAGACACCGTGAATACACAGGGGCTGTATAGAGGCCAACCGGGAGGACCGTAAACTGGAAATGATGGTTGGCCACAAACTGGAGGTACCTTCTGTGCAGAGGATAAATGGCGATGTGAAAATACGCACCCTTCATATTGAGGGCGGCATACCAGTCTCCGGGATCCAAGGATGGGATGACGGTCCCCATGGATACCATGCGGAACTCCAGGTATATCATAACTTGTTGAGCTCCCACAGGTCTAGGCTAGGTCTGAGACCTCCCTTCACCTTGGGGATCAGGAACTAGTGGGGCTAGAACCTTTTGTCCCTTTCGTCCTTGGAACCTCCTCTATAGCTCCGATGGTGAGGAGCGCCCGCACCTCTTGCAAGAGGAATTGCTCATGAGAGGGGTCCCTAAGAGGGACGAGGAGGGATAGGTTTGCTCGATTGGTGGTTGGGAGGACCCTGATTTTGGCCCTTTAGGGGTCCCGACCAATGCCTATGACTGCCTCAGCGTCGCCTGCTGGCAAAGCCCTGTCATTGTCTAGGCGTAGGGTAAGGGCGGTGAGGCTGGCGGAAAGGTCGGCAGTGAGACATCGGCATGTACATGCCGAGAGGGAGTGCATAGTGACATCGCTGTCCTTTGGGCCTTGCAGCCTAGGGTCAGTTTTGAGAACAGGCCTTTGTCATTGAAGGACAAGTCCTGTATAGTGTGCAGGAGCTGCGAGGGAAGGCTTGATAACTGGAGCCATGAAATGCGCCTCATGGCAACACCCGAGGCCAGAGTCGTGGCTGCGTAGTCCGCTACATGTAACAAGGTCTGGAGGGAAGCTCTCGCCACTTTCGGCCCTTTTTCCAGGAGGGCATCAAACTCTTGACGGGAGATCTGAGAAACCGACTCCGTAAATTCTCCCACCGCCGCCCATAGTAACGGCTAAGCAGGGCTTGCTGGTTTGCTACGCGAAGTTGCAGGGCGCCTGCCGAGTACATCTTATGGCCCAGGAAGTCCATTCGCCTAGCCCCCTTGGACATAGGGGCTGGTCCCTGTAGGCCATGGCGTTGCGTCTCATTGATGGACTAGATGACAAGGGAGCAGGGGGAAAGATGTACATATAGGTGCCTGTCGCCCCTGGAGGATACCATGCACATGCATTCGACTCCCATGCCCACGGGCGGGATAGTGGCCACTTGGAGATTCATAGTTGATGCCACCCCTATCGTGAGGTCCTGATGGGCCCCCAGGCCGATTAGGGGAGGGCCCAAGGAGTACGCTTCTGCCACCGCCTCATCTGGGGCGGAGGGAGAAGAAAGGCCGGGGACAAGTGGGTCCCGTGTGGGCTCATGCTCCTGGACGACCTCCTGATCCGGTGGGAAGTGGGAATCCGGTGGCAGAACCGGACTTCCTCTGTACCGGTCGGAGGGGGACGGCTAACTGTCACCCCTGGTACCCAGTGCTCTGACAGAACAGAGCGCGATGGGATCACAGGTAGGCCTTTGGCCTGATGGCACGCCCAAGATGTACAGGGCAGCCACTGATGGGGGTCAGGGTCCTGGCCTGGGGCACCCAGAAGACTCTGGTGTGTACATCCGAATGGATGGCCATGTAGAAGTTAAATCCCTGGGCAGAGTCTCCCTCTCCAGCTCATGGCGCTCGACATGGCACCAGGGATCGGTACCGTGAGGCCTACCGGTACCGGGAGCGAGAATGGGACCTGCGACCGGAGCGGTGCCGGGAGGCTGACCGAGATCTCGAGGCTCGACGCCGGGAGTGGCTACGGGAGTCCAGTGCCTGGAGCGGTGCCAGGAGCTGGATGGGCACCGAGTGTACCAGGTCGGGGAACGGGACGCTGATCAGTGCCGCGGGTACAACTGGTACCAATATGGGGAACGGTGCCAGGACCATGAGAGGTGCCGGCATCTGGCTTGGCGACAGGACCGAGAACATCTGCATGACCGTGATCGTGAATGGTGCCGCTCTGTGGTGCCGACGCAGGGTGGCCTGAGCAAGATAGGCTCGCTGATAGACAATATAACCCGCACCGGCAGTGCCGGGGGTTGAAGCAGCGCAGGCTCTGTCACTGCCATCAACTCCCTTGCTGTGGAAATGTTTCTGGCGTGGAGGGAATAGTGAGCTCAACCACGGCTCGCACCGGGGAGCGTTCAGGCGCTGGACTCAATGGCTCTTGCGTGGCCGGAGTCGACGGTGCCGATATTGTCGATGCCGCGGCAGGTATTAGAACCGGGCAGACCGACTTAGTATAGCGCTCGGCTGCGGAGCAGGCAGCTCTGATGCAGCTGAAGAGCGAGCTCAACCGCGGCTCGTACCAGGGAGCGTGTCGGTACCGGACTCGACGGCTCTTGCATGGCCGGAGTGGACGGTGCCGATACTGTCGGTGCCGCAGCAGGTATAGGTGCCGGGCAGTGCGACTTAGTAGAGCGCTCGGCTGCAGAGCAGGCGGCTCCGACGCAGCTTAATAACAGGCTCGACCACGGTTCGTACCGGGGAGCTTTCCAGCACCAGACTCGACGGCTCTTGCATGGCCAGAGTTAGCGGTTTGGATATTGTCGGCGCCGCGGCAGACATTGGTGCCGGGCGATCCGACTTAGCATAGCGCTCGGGCTGCGGAGCAGGCGGCTCGGACGCAGCAAGAATCTTGAGCCTCTTCATCCTCCAGGAGAGGGATCCATGCCGGGTGGACATCGGAGCTATCGACGGCCGGTGCCGAGAGGCCTTGGCGGTACCGGCGATCTGGTGCCGAGGGGGCGCTCCTTGAAGACTAACCAGCGCTTGGTGCCGAGAGCGGAGGAGCAAGAGCTGCCTCCGTCAGGAGCTGCTTGAGACGAAAGTCCCGCTCCCCTTTGTTCTCGGATTAAAGGCCTCACAAATGCGGCACTTATCTGTGAGGTGAGATTCCTCGAGGCACTTAGGAGAGGATCTCTTGTCGGCATCGGCTTGAGGCCGGCTGAGCATTATAAAACCCTATGGACCGGGCATCGGACCCGGCACCGGGTGAGGGGAAGGGGATAAACCCCGAACCCCTGTGAAATAAATACACTATACTATACTACAAACAAATAAAGTTAACTACAACTATAAAAATCTGAACTATATACGATACTTAACGAGAGAAACTACGAGTAGCTAGGGAATTGGAGGTCAGCTAAGCAGCGCTCCACTGTTCCAACGACCGACACGGGCGGTAAGAAGGAACTGAGGAGTGGGTGGGTCGGCTGGTGCATATATCCGGCGCCATGGTGGCGCCACTCCAGGGGGCGCCCAGCCGACCCACTGAGTTGCTAGGGTAAAAGTCTTCCGACGAACGTGCATGCGGCGCGCACACACCTACATGGAATGGATATGAGCAATCACTCGAAGAAGAAGAATACTCCCTGAAATCTATAGCTGTGCATGGTAAGCACATTTGTTCATCATTGGGTATTTGTTAAACTTCCAGCCTTGAAATCTTCAGCTCTAAAGTCAGCTCTGCTCTCAGAGGTCTCAATTCTGATGTCCTGCAAGTTCTATTTTCCAAAATGACATAAGGCCAGATTTTTAAAAAGTATTTTGGTGCTTAAAGATTCAGATAGGTTCTTAGGTGGTTTTGAAAATCCCACTATGCACCTAAATTCCATGAGCCTAAATATTTTTAAAATCTGGCCTCAAGTCACATTGAAAAATAGAATTTAGGCTCCTAAGTCATTTAGATCTATGTTGGGGTATACAAACCTCATACTGAGCCCAAAGGAATTAAAAAGGTAATGCTGGGCCCAGGAAGCCCTGCCCTACCCTGTACCTCCAGATCCAGAAAGTGACTTTAGCAAAGATTTTGTTACAGTCTCTCACAGTTTTCTTGCCAGTAAGTTAAAGAAGTATGGGCTGGATGAATGGACTATAAGGTGGATAGAAAGCTGGCTAGATCATCGGCTTCAATGGGTAGTGATCAATGGCCCAATGTCTAGTTGGCAGCTGGTTTCAAGTGGAGTGCCCCAAGGGTCATATCTTCATCAATGATCTGGAGGATGGCGTGGATTGCACCCTCAGCAAATTTGCAGATGACACTAAACTGGGAGGAGTGGTAGATAAGCTGGAGGGTAGGGATAGAATACAGAGGGACCTAGACAAATTAGAGGATTGGGCCAAAAGAAATCTGAAGAGGTTCAACAAAGACAAGTGCAGTGTACTGCATTTAGGATGGAAGAATCTCATGCACTGCTACAGACTAGGGACTGAGTGGTTAGGTGGCAGTTACGCAGAAAAGGACCTAGGGGTTACAGTGGGCGAGAAGCTGGATATGAGTCAGCAGTGTGCCCTTGTTGCCAAGAAGGCTAACGGCATTTTGGGCTGTATAAGTAGGGGCATTGCCAGCAGATCGAGGGACTTGATCATTCCCCTCTATCCGGCATTGGTGAGGCCTCATCTGGAGTACTATGTCCAGTTTTGGGCCCCACGCTACAAGAAGAATGTGGAAAAATTAGAAAGAGTCCAGCAACTCTTGAACAAAAATGATTGGGGAGGGCAACAAAAATGATTGGGGGCTGGAGCACATGACTTATGAGGAGAGGCTGAGGGAACTGGGATTGTTTAGTCTGCACAAGAGAAGAATATGGGGGGATTTGATAGCGACTTTCAACTACCTGAAAGGGGGTTCCAAAGAGGATGGATATAGACTCTTTTCAGTGGTACCAGATGACAGAACTAGGAGTAATGGTCTCAATTTGCAGTGGGGGAGGTTTAGGTTGGATATTAGGAAAAACGTTTTCACTAGGAGGATTGTGAAACACTGGAATGGGTTACCTACGGAGGTGGTGGAATCTCCTTCCTTAGAGATTTTTAAGGTCAAGCTTTACAAAGCCCTGGCTGGGATGATTTAGTTGGGGATTGGTCCTGCTTTGAGCGGGGGTTTGGACTAGATGACCTCCTGAGGTCCCTTCCAACCCGGATATTCTATGATTCTATGATCTGCTGAGTCTGTTCCAATTGGAGGAGCAGGTTAAAAGGAGCTCAGCAGTCCAGCCAAAAGGGGGTGAAGAGGCTGAAGGAGTTTCTGGTGTTGCTACCCACAGAGGTCTGGGCTGGATCCATAGGGAGGGAGAGCCTGGGTCCTCCTATTTCATCCCACTAAGGGATGAAGCCCAAGTGTGGGTGGAGAGCAGAAGTTCCTCAACTGAGGATCAGGCACTGCTACTGACCTGATGGGCAAGAGACTGAAAGTTGGATGTGCTAATCACTAAGATGCCCAGAGCACCCTATCACAGATGCTTTTGAAAATTTTACCCCTGGTCTCTTACTTTTGAAAGGAATTTAACTGAGGAAGGGCTGAAGGATGTGGAATACAGCTCACATGTAACACACTTTTGCGATTAATGCATTGCATGTGTAGATTGAAGGGTGAGTAGGAGTTGCAGCAGAGATTAAATTCACACTTCCATTACTGATGGGTACCAGTAAACCTCACAAGCTTTGATTCGAATAAGTATCCAAATGTCTGGCTGTTTACCTAGATGACTTTGGGTTATAACTGGTCTGGAAAAGGTGTTAAACAGGTTTTCTTGAAAGATTTCTGGTTCTCACCAGGACATAAGAAATGCAGCTATAACTTTTCAACCAGCATTTTGTTAATTTTGGATAATGGAGAGGTACACAAATAGATAACTAAATCCTTTAGACCCTCCAGGATGGTTCAATTTCAGCTTAGAGGAAGAGTTTGTGGGGTTTTTTAATTATTTTATTTTATTTTATCTGCTACAGATCATTCCTTCCAAATCTTCATTTAGGCATGTCTACCTAGCACCATTCAGGAAATATTCCTCACACAATGTTCAATTGTTTTGTTCCTAACTAGAGTAAAACCTTGAATCTCCACATTTCCTGCAAAACGGAATATTCCAATCTGGGAACATGCTGGTGCTACCACCACTTGTCCCAGGACTCCCTATCCACTTGAGCTGCTAATGATGAGAGGGTACGGGGGTGATGGAAACCTCTGGGCTGAAAATAAGAGGACAGCACAGAGATCTGGGGATCCCTGGAAGGCAAGACGTTTGGGGGCCTAGGCTTCCCAGCTTCTGGCCAGGTGAGCTGCCATGGATCTGGGAATATGAAGCTCTGCTAGGTGAGAGGCTGTGGAGTCAGAACCCTTCCTGTTTCCACTGGAATTGTGTCAGAGTCAGCACATTTCCACACAACATTTGATTTTGATGAATCAGCATTTTATGGCAAAAATTTTGCCACAAAATTTCTGACCAGCTCATTCTATTTCACTGAATTTTATAGCATTTCTATTGCTGTAATATTTGTTTGATTTGGCCTCTGCCATTTGTCTCTGGCACTCTGTTCATTTCATTTCTACCCCCTACTCCCTCTGTTTGGTAAAAACCATATTGTTTAAAATTAAGATGCAAATGCAAAATCTTTCCCTACTCATGAGCTAGCATTGATATAATACTAACCCTACAGAAAGCTACAATAAATCATTTGTCAGAGTTGTAGACTTTAGTGAACTAGCCCCTCCTTCACAAGCTTGTTGTCACTCACATCCTAAATAGAGACTGTTTCAACTGACACATGCATCACTGAGCGCTGTAGTCTGGTGACATCCTGCTACTCTTGCATTGTGGTATCAGATGAAATTATTGCAGTGGAATGCAAATTAGTCCTGGACAGCAAAGATACATGTTGGTTTTTGTATCTTTATATTCCTTTGAAGCAGGAAGGTGGAAGGAAGGGGGATGCAATGGTGGTGGTTGGTAGGGATGGCCAATTAATATCACTATTCTATTTTACATCTATTTGTTAATCTAGACTTGGATTGGATTCTTCTGCAGTGAGTGGAAGAGCATCAAAAACATATTTCAGGGTAAATGCAAATAGCTTTAAGGGCTATGAGTACCATTCTGCAGCAGAAGGGGGAACATTCCTAATTTATGTTTAGATCTGTTATAGCTCAGGGTGAGAGCAGGGCCAGTGCAACCATTTAGGCGACCTAGGCAGTCGCCTAGAGTGCTAGGATTTGGGAGGCGGCATTTTCTTCGGCAGCAACCGTGGCGGCCAGATCTTCGGCTGCCCCAGACACCGCCGGCATTTAGGTGGAGGGAGCTGGGGCAGGGGAGTGCGGGGAGGGCCACCTGCAGCAAGTAAGGGGGGGTGGCATGCAGGGGAACTCCCTGCCCCAGCTCAGCCCTGCCCCGCCTCCTCCCTGAGCACGCCGTGGCCGCTTCACTTCTCCCGCCTCCCAGGCTTGCGGTGTCTAAGCTGATTGGCGCCGCAAGCCTGAGAGGCAGGAGAAGTGAAGCAGTGACGGCGTGCTCGGGATGGAGGCGGAGCAGGGGTGAGCTGGGGCAGGGGGGTGCCTCAAGGTGGAGGGTGGGGAGCTGCCACGGGGGGTGGCACCTCAGGGCGGAGGGGAGGAGCTGCTGTGGGGGGAGGGTGCCTCAGGGCGGGGGCTCAGGGACAGGGGAGGACGCAAGGTGGACGTTTCACCTAGGGCATGAAACATTTGTTTCATCACAAGTTGATGGGAAAAGTTATGAAGAAAGATTCAATCAATTTGGTGAGATGATGGAGTTCTGGAGATAAGAGGCTTGAGAATGGTGTATTTTGGGGCCTCTCACTCCATTAAAATACAAATAGATGTATTATAAATTACCCAAGGGCCTGATCCAAAGTCCATTGAAGTCAATGGAAAGACTTTCATTTATTTCATTAGACTCTGGATCAGGCCCTAAATGATGCTTTGCTTAGCTAGAGGATTCTCTTCATACTTATACTGGTGTAAATCAGGAGAAATTCTATTGAAGTTAGTGGAGTTATATTGGTGTGAGATTAGAACTGGGCCTATAGGCTTTAGTTTGTTTTATAATACTTTGCTCACCTAGCAGGCTTGCTCACTCTCCCTTATTTGTGCAAATAGTACATCTAATTTTCAGAATAATTTTAACCCACTTCATATTTTATTGCAAATATGTTCACATCTCAAAATCATTAATTTCAAATGGCTGAATAAACATCTCTTACTTGACGGACACTTATTAAAATGTATTTCGGCAGAAGTTCTTAAATTAATTTAATGAGAAATGGCACAATTTTTGGCTCTCACCCCCATTCTCACTGAAATGTGGTATGATCCCCTGCCCCTACCCTACTCCACCCCAGTGATTGGTTTAGTAGTTAAAATGAATGGATGAGAATTACTATCCCTGAGAGATATACAATAAACCATTTGCTTAGAGCTCTTTGTTAAGCTTCTCTCTGATGTATGGCTGTATTGCTTTGCATCAGATCTCCACAGAATAAATCCTGCCAATAAATGAACATTACTTAGCTCCTCGTGTCAACAATGTAGAGACTGAAGCACAGTAATTGAGATGAAACAGAACTGCACAGTTTAATTTTTGATAATAGATGTTAAATGAACAATGGATGGCTGTTTTAATGAATGTGTGGTTCTTTTATGTAGCTGTTCATTGCTTTTTCAGTTAAAACTAACTCACTAATTATGTTCCTTTGTAGATGTATTTATGCATCCTCGTTGGCCTTCTCCCTTCTATTGTTTGAGATCTAATTACAGTGCTTGTCAATATAGGCAAGTGTTTTGAAGAGTGGAATATATTTGACTATGTGAAAGAGTGTGTGTTTGATCTTGTGCTACTGTCTCCCTTTTGGTTGGTGATGGGAATGTGATAGCTACAATGGCTGGAGACATTATACCTGTACAGTATACAGGTTGGCAGAATGCATACCTGAGTAGTGGCACCTGTACAGGATGCAAGATGTGCTCCCCCTTTCCCTACAACAGTTGCCCCCTCCCAGAATGCATGACCTGTGCAGAGTGTGTGGTGCCTCCCTTCCACACCAGGGACTAGATCTTCCTGGTATTGCCTGGCAACTTGTGAAGTCATTTACACCTGCACAAAGAGAGTGTAAATGTGACCATTCTGAAGTGGTAGCATCTTATATCCATTTTGTCTGGTGTAAATGACTGCACAAGAGAATTGTGCTAAAGCGGGTCCTTATGGAATTTTAATATGTAATTAACCCATAACATCTAAAATTAAGTGATTGTGTTTCGAGGTACTTACTAGATATGTATTTACAGATATGGGATTTATCAAGAACAGTTCTGAATTAACCCTGTTACAGGAAATTCTATATCATCATGTTCATTGATTTGTTTGTGCTACAAACTTCTTCCCAAGTTCAGATCTAGTCTGGACATGTGACATGTCATTCGAATTGCATGTTTGTACATATGTTGATGCTGTCATGAAATATTTATTTTTAATTAAAAAAATTATCTATACAACTTGAAATAGAAAGAGGGAAGAGGGAAGGAGAGAAATTGGAACATGGATAGAAGATGAGATGGTGATGTTTGGAAGGAGGAATGTTTACATGGACCACAAACCTTTGGAGTTCTTAAAATATATTGAAGGAAAATAATTCAGAAAGTACAAAATGATACACTGTGCTCTGGAGAAACAAACAGAGGCTCCTTCAAGCTTATTGAATTTAAAGAATTAACCATATAATTTAAAATAGAATGAGAAAAGTGTTGTCCAATGAGCTGTGTGAGATGAGTATAACAAGCAACTGTAAAGTAAACAAACCTTGAAACAGAAATAGGCAAATCTTGAAATCCTGGCTTCAAATCAGTCTCTCTAACAAAGCAAAACAGACAGAAAGTCAAATCATCAGGTTTTAGGTTTATATTGTCATGCACATACCACACACTATTGCAGCATATGCTTGATTTGAATCCCTTGTGTCCCAATTAAAAAGGATTTCCTTATTAACAGAAACCTATTAAAATTTTTTAGTGCTGGGTCCCAACTAAAGCACATAATCCAAATTAAGCAGAATACTATGGGGAGTGTTTGAAACACACAACAGCCCTTATAATATTTCCATTAAGGAGGGGCAAGAGCCTGCTGCCCCTTGCCTCCCCACTCCCAGTTCTGCTGCCTGTGGAATTCTATAGCCATTAAACCACATTGGATACTGTGGGTGCAAACTAAAAGGTTCTTAGTTCACAATAATGTAGTCCTGTTTGAAGAGCACTACTGGCCAAAATCAGCTTGATATACTAAGCTGTGTCCATTGTCACAGGAAAAGCAACCACAATCAAAGGAAATTATAGTTAGTCTGCCCTGGCTTCAATCATACGGTTTGCCCATTCTTGGATTCGGTTGTTGTGGTGAACAAGGCACTACATGGACCTGGAAAAAAGAAAATCCACAGAAGTGCTGCAGTGGTACTAAAGCTACTCTGGCAGTTGCATTTAGTAATGATATAGATAGTGTTACAAACATATCAAGCAGAGATGGGAATGAGGATGCATCTGTCATTACTCACCACTGCATCCAGCAGCTGCATGTTGCTCTAGGCAATGGGAATGGTGCTGATAATTGTGGCTAGTTGTGCTGCTATCAGCCCAATTCATTTATATGCTTTGCTTACCTTAGCTAGCCTTCATTTTCAAAAAAGAGACTACAAAACAGAAATTGGTGTTTGGTGACACGCTCTATCACTTCACAACAATCTAAAGTGCAGGCAGCCAATTTCTTTTATTTGTATTAGGTGAATTTCTTGTTTTAATTTAGAAACTTGCTTTTGGTTAAAAAACAACTATGATTGGCACTGTGTGCCACATGCCCCTTTGGGAGCAACATACTGTGTCTAATTGTAACTTTCAGCTTTGTTTCCTTCAGGAGTAACCTTCTAAATCAGTTTTGTTTACAAATACCATCACCAAAAAATTCGAGGATGGAAAGCTTTGCATCCTAAGGATGTGGAACTTGCTCTCATAAACGTTTGTGTTGCTGTAGGTGCCACTATTGCAACCGGTCTTCCACCTGTTTCTTCGGTATTTATTTGCTGCCCCTGTAGTTGGTCTGACAGAATAATACAGCAACTTCATTTATCAGGAGCTCGTCTCTTTTTTGTCTCTGCTATGAGGACTTTTGTTCTACTCCCTATTCAGTCATATTGTTGGATGGACTGTAAGATCAAGTTGATGGACTCTAGAGATGGGCAAATCAGGTTGGATAAAAGAATGAACCCAACTGAAACTGAATCATCCTGTTACTAAAGTTCAGGGAAGTCTGAATTTTCACATTAGCCTGAATTCAGCTACCCTCAACCAATATGGTCATGGTTTAACCCATTTTTTTTTCCACTTACGTGATTCTGTAACACACATCCCCTTCCAACTCAACCCCCTGAAATGATTTTTACTCTGTTTTCACACCCACACCAGGCTCCCTAGTGATTTCTTCACCTGCAATAGAATTGACAGATTACTTTATTAATTGCAAATAGCATTATCTGAAGATCAAGTCAACAGATATTGAAAAATGAAAGGTATAGAATATCCTAATTTTTCATATTCTAATCAACCGCTTTGGAATCCTAGATAAAATAAATGACTCCAAACCTACAATATACTGTCATCTATTTATTGTAATAGTCTCTATCAGCAATTTCCATACTGATGTAAGGTAACTTCTCACACGCTGCTTTATAGAAAAATGGAACAGAGTATTAGTGAGGAAGCATGGTCAAGTTGTTAAACCACAGGACTGGGAGTTAGATTTGGATTCTATTCCTCACCTGCCACAGACTCATTGTGTGATCTTGAGTAAGTCACTTGTCCTTCAGTGCTTCATCTTCCCTATATGTAAAATGTGTGTAGTATTAATTTATTGCCAGAGGCATTGTGAGGCTTAATTCATTATTGGTTGTCAAGCATTTGGAAATCCTTGAAGGAAATGTAGAATTTAAATTATTATATATTGCATGTGGATAGTATTATACTATAGTATTTGTTATACATGAATATTCTGGCATATGGAAAAGAGTAAACGTAAAAAGAGTAAAAGCAAAAATTCCATCAATAAACTTATCAACAATTGGAGAAGGAATCTTTGGAAAAGGCTGAAGAGCATTACCTCAGACCTATTGTTTCTCCATCCTAATAAGTCTAAAATTACAAGGCATTACAATAGAAGCGAGGCTGATAACTTTTCACTTCTCATTTGTTGCTGCTGTTTTTTGTGTTATCCCCAAGTCTAAATTAGGCCTGAGAAAGGGGATTAACCTTTCCAATCATATTTAAGGTGAAATTGCTTAACTACAGCACACAATGTCATGCTGCGGATAATCCATGTCCTTGATTAATGCGTTTATAATCAATTGCTATCTGGAAGTGACTCCTTCCCATCACAATCTTCACAAAAAGAGCAGATGGTATTTAAAAGGTTATGGCAAGAGGGCATTTCAGAGGTCAAATAGAACATCGATCAAGAGGGCAGAAAAATTGCTTTTTTCCTTCCCCTTCCCCTTATCCTCAGAATCCATAAGGGAATGAGGCCTATGAATTATAGTTTGATCTATAGTTCAAGCACTAAAATGTTTTCTTGTTTCAAATTTCTGTGTTGTTTTGGGTAATGAACCTAGAAATTGGATTCCTTTTGTGCCAATAAAAAATTGTGCCAATACACACATCTCAGCAGTGTAATTCTTAGACCTAAAGAGCTTTTCTTGCCTCTGCCCTTAATGCATCCAGAACACAGCAACTTAATAATGATTGTATTAATATCTGTGGTTGCTAAATCAATTCTAGAAATGATAATGATTCTGTTCATGAAAAAAGTTACACACCGTTTCCATGATCTTTTATATACATCAATAAAAAAGGGAGTATATTCTGTGATTTATTCAAGTCTACCTTTGCCCGCTTCACAGTTGGCTACTGTTCTATAACACAGACTACGGCTGTCTGTTCTGTCTTTGATTTGTGCATTCCCATTAAGGCTAAAGGGAGTAATGACCAAAGAAAGACTCTAACTCCAATGGTACAATGTCCAAGAAACAGAAGTCAGGTCAAATAAAAAAAGGTTGTGGCATTCTCCAACATATAAAGGGTGCCAATGCTATTTTTTTTTCTACTTTTTCCTTTCACATTTTGAGCTCAGCTTCTAAATTGAGACAATGGCAGACAATGCTTGTTGAGTACAAACATCTACGCAATATTTTGGAAAGTACTGTAGTTATCTTTGCTTGAAAAGTAAAATCAGTTCTTGGGCGCTATTTGTATTCTAATATATAATTATGATATGTGCTTTGTTGCACACATTACTAAATATGATCAACTTGCAATTGGGCCCATAGGAAGGGGTGTGTTTCATGAGGGACAAAAATACATCACTTCTTTGTGGAATGAAATGGGATTGCTCAGCTAAGAATCATTCAGTGCTACAATTTACATCCTGGGCCCTGAGCCTACAAATCCTCTCTCATATGAATAGTCCTTGTACACATCATGTGAGTATCCCCAATGGAACCTATGAGACTAAGGTTTGCCTTTATTCAAGAATAATTAGCAACAAATGTGTATAGAACTGCTGAAGCAATTAACCAACCACATACACAAGGATAATGAGACACACACTACTAATCCTGTTAAAATGACATTTGAGGTGCCTTGCAAACCAAGAATAGTAGGAAAACTAACACTGAGGCTAAAACTCTATTAACTCACCCTGATGTGCCCAGGTATTTGCAACACATAAAATCAATAACACTCAATGTATTTCCAACAGTCTGATAGTCATTTCAGCATCAGTTTTGTAGCTTAATTTCCTTTGATTATGTTCATAGAAAGGAAATAATAAAAAAAGTTGAACTGTCAAGGCATTTCAACCAAGTCCTCGTTATTAGTCTTAAATATGAACAATATGGGTAGATATGCATTGTGGGAGTTTGAGAAGCAACATGTTTTTCCAATATAATAAAGTACATTTATTAGAGCTGAGACATTATTTAACTGTGTGCTTAGAGCTTCCTTTAGGGTACTGTACACTGATTAGACATTGAAGTGGATATTTTCAGAATAAAGCATAAGGCCCAATAAACTATTCTGGCTCCCCAGAAGACATTTGTCTCTTTGTGATTAGCACCCAAGTGCACTAGAACTGCAATATTAATTGCCTTGGAGGAATACGAAAAATAAATGCATTACTACATATGTTCAAGACAAAAGGGCTGTGGAAATGATAAGATGTACTCACACAAGATTTAAATGATGCACCCAAGATACTTTACATAGGTTTTTTTTATATGTTCTTTAATCCTTTAGAATTTGAAAGTAAATTATTTTGTTCTCTATGTGGCCACACAGATTTGTTACTGTAGGGAGTGCTCATAAATGGTGAGTTGCTGATTATTTTTGGAGGTGACTTGGTTAGAATAGAAAACCTCAAAGCATTTTTTCAGATAGTTGTGGATAATAAAATTAAGTTGTATAACAAAAACCTCAAATCTGGGGCCCTCTTCCTCATGAGTTTCCCATTTATTTAATTTCAGATTTATCCTAATGTATAAAAAAGAATACCCCTTACATTCTTTGGATGAGTGGACATAACCAGATCCATTGATTACCTTTTAACTACAGCAATGTTCTCAGGCACAAGTATGTCATTCCAAATACTTGTCTCTTTCCAAAATTAATGTAGGACATTCCTGTTTTAATGATTTTTAAATACCATTTTTGGATACAATATTATCACCTTCATTTTAAAATACTGAAAATACTTTAATAAAAAAGTGTGTGATAGGACTTTCAGAGGGTTGGTGATGGTTATTATCAATCAGAAAAAGAAAAAAGTGCAGAAACAATTAAGAATCTTTCCTAACCACCTTTCCCCTACCTACCCCGTTACACACACCAACACACTCACACACCCACACACACACACCCTCCATCACTCTATCTCCACTCTGTCACTTTCCAAGGCATAGTTCACTGTTGTCTTTCATTACCTTTCCTAACCATTCACAATTAAACCCAACCATTTTTTCTGACTTCATACAATAGATGGAAGCCTTTGTGACTCATAGCATCTTCTGTTGCTGTTCTTAGACACAGTATCAGTCATAGGCTCCATTGTATATACCTGCCAGGCGAACTCCCTGCTACCCCAGAGAATTTTCTTGGCCCACATAAGCAGGTGAGATGGGGTGTCCTGGCTCCACAATGGAGCGGAAGGGGTTAGAGTCATGCTCTGAGCAGCAGAAGCCACGCCCCCCAACCCTGCTGGGCATGCTCCAACTGCTGCTGCACTACAAAAGGGAGCAGCCTAGCTCAGCCTGGGCTGGCTGCCCAGGAGGAAAGACGCACCTCGCCAGCTCCAGCCAAGGAGCAGCCAGGATCCCAGACCATGGAAGGAGGAGATACAGGGGCCAAGGTACTTGTGGACACCCAGGGAGATTGCACTCACCCCCTGAGGAGCCCAGAGACTCCGAGGACACCCTGACTTCAACTGCAGGAGTCACGATAGGAAATAGTCCTGGGAGGGACTAGCCAGTGTCCTGGCACAAGTTGGCGTGTTGTGGCTGGAGTCCCCACCAACTTAGTGGTGAACCCATTTGCCGCTACCAGGGCCCTGGGCTAGGACCCAGGGGAGCAGTGAGGTCCCAGGACTCCCTACCCAGCTGCCCCCTTAGGGCGGTTGCCGACCGAACTACCTGCCACTGACTCTGGCCATTAGGCCGCACTTCCCCGCAGCCAGGGGGAGCCCTACAGACTCTGGCCAGTGAGGCATACTTCCCCCAGCCAGGGGGAGCCCTATTGACTTTGGCCAGTGGGACGCACTTCCCCGCAGTCATGGGGAGCCCTATTGGCTTTAACCGCAGGCCTACCTTACCCTTGCCGCACCCCTAGGGTGAAGGGGTGTACTGGTCTTTTTATAGGGTCTTTTTAAGTGTGAGTTTAATGAGCATAAAAGGTGCCTGATAACTTTGAAAAATGAAATTTTCTTTCTTGCTGAAGAACAAATACAGAGCAGACTATGATAATTCAACTTCCCCATACTGCCTTCCCCATGAACCTCAGTGTTTACGAGGAGAAAATACCTATAGGATTAAGCCAATTGTTTAGACTCTATGCACATTCAGACCTTGAACCCTCTGCTGAGAATGACAACATGTCAATTAGTTTTAATTGTGGTGGCAGTTCTGTGATGTCAAAACTTGTCTAGTGGGAATTGTTCTTAGACCACCAAATTATTTTCACATAGGCCTCAATTAAAAGTAAAGTGGAGCAAAAGAGAGAGCTCTAGGGACAACTGGGAGTTGGTGAGGGAAATGGGACTAAAATAAGAAAACAGAGAAGAATAGGAAGGAAAGACAGAAATGAGACTTAAAATGAAAGCTTCATTGCAGGGACCAAAAAGAATTTATTATGTAACAATTAGACTATGGTAGTGTTCAGAAACCAACAAGGAAAAGGCCTTGTTTTGCTAGGAGCTGTATAAGCATAGACCATGCCATACATACTCTTTGTTCATTCCCAAAGACTGGATATAAACATGCTCACTATAACTTAAGTTACATTTATTTCTTCTCCATGGTGCACTTTCTATCTCTGTTCCTTAATATCAGGACTATCTTTGTGTAAATAATGGAAGTACAGTACTACTTATCTGCCAATAGTGTCAACATTTACTCAGACAACTAATATAGATACAGAAGACAGGATGTGCCTTTCTCCATTGAGATTATCAATAGTAAGCACCAAAACACTACAGCAATGAGCACTTTAGAAATGCATATAATGTTAATGATGAGTTATTAATACCATCATACACCAGGATTACAAAAAAGCATTTCTTTATAATGCTTCCAGACCAATCTCTCATTTGTTTCTGCTGATGGGACTGGGAGGCTTAAAAACAAAAATGCCTCATATACAAAAGTCCTTCTGAAATTAATACTTAGACATTTACAAACAGCGTTTAAGAAATTCTCAGCATCTGTGATCTCACTCTGCTGTGCTGCTGTTGTAGAATTGTGCTACACATGTTTTGATGCTGCCTAGTTTTGTGAGCCAGTGAGCGTCAGACTCCTGCTGCTTGCTGTGCAGGAAGCATTAAATATCTAACATGAACTGTCACTTGCACAGTCCCATCTACGACAGCCTTTATAGTATGAAACAAGGCACCACATATCTCTAGTTTCCTAATAAATTATTAAGGGCCTGATCCCAAGCCCATAAGAGCCTTCATATTAACTTCAATGGGATTGGGATCAGGCTCTATGAATGTAATTCCCTATATGCTTGTGCTTTGGGATATAGTGTGTTAAGAATTTTTTGTTTTGGTTGCTTTATAACAATATGGAGATATCCTATCTCCTATAACTGGAAGGGACCCCAAAGGGTCATTGAGTCCAGCCCCCTGCCTTCACTAGCAGGACCAAGTATTGATTTTGCCCTAGATTCCTAAGTGGCCCCCTCAATGATTGAGCTCACAACCCTGGGATTAGCAGGCCAATACTCAAACCACTGAGCTATCCCTCCTCCCTTAAAAGTCATTGAGTCCAGCCCCCAGCTGTCACAACAGTAGCTATTATTTACCTGATTATATGTGTAGATAAGGTTGTTGCAAAGCTTGTTTGATGCATCTGAAGAACTTGTTTAGGTCCCATAGTGTGCTTTGATGGCCCTACACATTTTCCATGTAATTATAATAAAAAATTTGAAACTCTTGCAATGTGAGTGTTAGAAACACAGACACATTGGGCACTGCATATATTGCTGAGAACAGCAGAAACTAGTGAGTTCTAGGTTAAGGGAGCACAGTGGAACAATACACTACTACCCTTTAGTACTTCAAATCTGAGTTAATTCCAATAATCAGATTTATTTGATGCCCCTTTTCAATCTGACTTTGTAAATCTTTCTGGTCTATTTTATTCATAAACAGGAATGAGCATCACATTGCCTGCCTTATCCAAGTAACTTTAGCAATTCTAATTGAAAGCACGATCCTGGTTCCAATAAAGCCAATGGGAGAATTCCTGTTAACTTCACTGGGACAAAGGTCATGTTCCAGTTGCTATCCAATATTTCTGCACTATCTGCCTCGCTGCAGAAAATCGGTAAGGGTGCTGTCACTTTCTTAGCTATTAAAATTGGAAAAGTTACTTAATGAACACACATGATGTGATATTTTAAATGAGCTAATTTGAACGAGTCATAATAGACCATGGTATTAATTGGAGACTCTGTATGCTATCAAAGTAAAATAACAATACTTGGTCCCTATTCATAGCACATATTTGTAAAATAAATAGCTGTGTGGTCTGTGTGACTTGTATTTTCTATATATTTTGTCATTTCTTTGTGTCTGCTTTTGATTAGTAGTGATCAATTCTGCATGAAATCCAGAATCTTGCTTTGCAAGCAAACATTCTGTTGTGGGGGAATTTCACTCATTTTTTTTTCAGCACCTTTCATCAATTCACCAGACAAGATATGTATATAATTTCACTTTCACCTTCTGTGCAATGTCATTTAGACTGCTTTTGCTTATGGTAAAAACTTATAAATGGCACCAATGAAAAGTGACTTGTTTTTCACCTTTTCATCATATTGTTGAAAAGGCAAAATTCATCCCCTGAAATACAGTGTAGTCATTTTGTACAGCTCTGTAGACCTCTATTCCTTCTTTGTTTGCATTTGACCATCTTTTCCTTTATTTTCAAACATTTAAATTAAATTTGAAAACAGATTTATTGCACTGGTATAAGGAATATCTATTTTATATAATGCTTTATATCAGTAGATATCAAAGAATATCACAATCTTTAATGTATTTATTCTCATAACAACCCAGTGAAGAAAATGAATTAGTTTCTTTGTACCTTAATTCCCATTTGTAAATGCCTTAACCACTGGATCAACCTTCCTTACTGGGATAGCTTGATAGAAGTCAGCTTATCTACACCAGCTGAGGACATCGCCATCATAGGTACAAGCACATAATGATCTTGATCGTTCTTTTTTCTCCCCATTTTTTGGTTTTAGGAATATTATTTTGGTACCATCTTAATGACTTAGGCCCCAGTAAAAATGCTTAGTCTATCCCTATTCAGCAAATCAGTTAAGCATGTACTTAGTCTGGGTATTTTGACATGCAATGTAACAATCTTCTGCTGTGGCAAGATTAGATGGTGACAATGAATGAAAATGAAGATATTTTCCACAGGAATCCAGAACAATAGCAGGGCAACACTGAGGGTGAAATTGTGGCCCAGTGGACATAATTTGATCTTAAGAATCTTGCTCAGCCAATTAATTTTCTTTATGGAAAATGGAGTATTTTTAATGTGTGCGTGTATGTGCGTGCTCACATGTAAAATCATGCCATTCCCAAATACATTTGATTATCTTGTAGTAAAATGCATGCTTCCCCCAGCCCCAGATGTATTGTCACACCATTGAGTCAATTTAGGAAGCAAATAAGCATGAGGAGGAGGAAGGGGAAGAAGAAGATGATGACGTAAAAAATTCTTTTTAGATTTAGGCCATTCAGTATTGTTATTAATTTCATTGTCTGTTACATTATTGATGCTTGATATTTATCATCTGTTTTTCCACTTTTGCCACAGCTGAATTCTTCTTTCCTCCTCCCCCTTTGCCTTTTACCATCCTTTTATTTGCAGTGGAAGATGTTTTTATATTACTGTAAAAAATGCAGTAAATGCCATGTCAACTGACAGAATGTTCGCTGTTGTCACTAGCAGAGTCACATGCAATGCATATACGAATTTGGCACCATTTCTTCTGGTTTTTTGAATGCCACTACAAAATGTGTTCCTTTTCCACAATTTGGTTTTGGAGTTGAGTGTCAGCATCTTAGAAGGCACATGTAGAAGTAGATGATGATATGTGGAGAAAGTGTTCTGTCAAAGCCCCATCTGTAGAGTACTTTCCTGAGATGGTCTACAAAAGGTATTATGGAAATTCATGTTACACATATCAGGTCTTTACATTTACAAACACAAGGCCCAATCCTGCAAGCCACACTGTGCAGGGAAACGAGCTTGAGGTATTGGGTCCAGGACCGCAGCGGGGCTCTGGCCGGGGTGGCGGAGCTAGGGAACAGAACTACAGGAACAGTCTATTGTATACCATCGTATCTAGCCAAAGATTTCATATTTTTTAGAATAGTGTTGTATTCACAGTCTATAAGCCACTTCTTCACTAATGGCATATTGTGAAACTTCTGAAAGCCATTCATGCACAATCAGGATTTTTCCATTGCCTTATGATACAGAAAGTTGCAAAAGCCTAAACAGCATGCAGATTTTGTTTTGCTAGCATCCTTCCAGACTCATCTTCCTCCCTTCTCCCATAAAACCCACCCTCTCCTGTGTGAACCTCTGCTACACATAGAAAGGCCCTCTGTTTTGGAATTGCTTTGGTTCCTCTGAGTCAGTGCCCTTGTGGCTGTGGAGATAGTAGAATTTGGGCCTGAACTGTCAACTCATAATATGTAGGTTCTCAGCCAGATCCTCAGGTGGTGTAAAGCAGCATATCTCCGTTGACTTGGAGGGAATCTTTTCACTCACAGTATTGTCCCTTCTTTTTTTTTTTCCTTTTGTATTTCAATATATTTCCTGGTGTTTGTCCATTTAAACCTAAGTAAATGAAAATGACTGAGTGCATATGTAGGTATATAACATATCCTAGAATGAGACAATTCTATAGTAGCTATAAGTTTGTTTAGCTCCGCTGCAGTCAACTGAACTGCGCCGATATATAGCATCTTAGGATGTGTCCCAGTGTGTTTGTATTGTCCAATTATAAATGGCTTGTTGTTTTGCACATAACTAATTCATATTTCATTAGCTAATTGTAAATGCATTCTGACATTAGAGAAGAAAGAGCTTTTTCAGCTAGTAGTAAATGGGAGATTTTCATACAAGCATTTTTCCTCTTTGTTTTTGATGTGGTAGTAAAAACGTTAATTGCTTTTTAAATGATTTTACTGAACACTGATTACATAAGCGTGTTTAACTAATCGTGGTTTTGTGGACTAAGGGAGATGGAGGAGTTTATGATGTATTTAATTGAGGCTGGTCATGGACACTGAATGGTAACTGACGAAATTCCAAAACTGTACTTTCAAGTCTTCAAAATAAATCTGTCAGACAGTGGCAGAGGTACTACAGTCAGAAAACTTAGCTGTACCTGACCAAACAATGTTGCTATAGTTGTCTGATTTAATTAAATAGTGACAACTACATGTAGTTTTTAAATATTTTTTATTTGCTGCTAAGAAGGCCTTCATTAGCCTCATCTTGCTTAGAATCAATGCATGGACCAGAATATTGTGACTTTTTTTCTCTAATGCAGGGGTTGATGCTGATATCCCCCAATTAGTGGTATTTATAACGTTTTGCTCACCAGCTGTGATGACACTAAACTCAGTATTTCTTTTCTTCTATGCTCTCCCAAATATTTAATATTTCCCCCTCTTTCATCTGATGACTGTCTTTGATTTCTCATAAGGGCTCACTACTTACCTATCTGATCTTAATCCTTCTTTCCTTGTTAAAGTGGTACCATGACTAGTATTGTTAATTTGAGTGCAGCATTTCAGCGCTCCTATGACTTTCAAATATGTTTTAATTGCACCTGCCTAAAACAAATTCAATTCTGATTAATTTCATATATTAATGGAAAAGAGGCTAAAGACTGTAAATATGCTCTTGTAGTAGATAATTTTTGTATTTCCCAGGTATCTTTTGTTTTTCAAATATAACTGTCTTATTTTTTTCCATCTTCTAGAAATAGTAGTCAGTTCTGTTATCCGCTCCGGCCCTGACAGGATTAAGGCAAGCTCTGGGAGAGGGCTGGGGCTGTAAGGAAAAGCACAGGCTGCTTAGGAAAGCAGGCACTGCTGGGGCTATGCCCCAAACAGAGCACAGCAGGTCCTTACAAAAGGCTGCTAGCTTGGAGCTAGAGTAGCTCTCTCTAGTCTTGGAGGGAGCAGGAACTGGCTATTGGTAACAAAGGTACTGGGAGTGAAGCAGGGCTAGGGAAAGGCCAGAGGAGTTCCAGGCTGGTGACCCCCCAGGCTGCAGGGCCTGGTCCTAGGCTCACCCCTGAGGTACTGGGTGGTAGAGGAAGACAGCAGGTCTTACTCCTGTGCCTGTGATGAGTGGCTCTTATACTGCAGTCTGCCCCAGAGATCAGGGGCTCATTGCTGACTGGCAGTAGCCACTGGCTGAGGCAAGGTGGGATTAGGGGGTTTGGGGTCCCTGGGGAGTGAAAAGGAGACCCTAAGAGTGAGGGGTTACTGCCAGGGGAAAGCACCCCAGATAACAGGGCACCAGAGTCTGGAAGGGACACGGGGGCCAAGCTGTGGCAGATCACCAGCCTGTGGAGGGTGCTCTGGGCTGGAAATTGAGCTAATTCCCTCAGAGACCAGCAGGAGCTGCTGCAGGGATGAGTCCGCACACTTACACCACCCAACTCACCTCTTCCATAATTTTTTCCAGTAGGTAAATATCCCATAATTCCAAACCACACAAGATAATATCAGTGGCCTCCCTTCTCTTCCAAAATTATACCAGATAAGACCTTGATACTATCAAAAGGCGTCAGAGCAATTTTCTGTTATGCAGCATATAGGCTTTCTTAGCTGTGAGTCCAAAAGTGCTACCAATCCATATGTTGGTATTTTCAGTTCTGTCATATTCTTTGAGAGGCTTAATATCCTTGGCCAATATTCCTGTGCTTTGGGACATTGTGTCCCCCCACCCTTCCTATATGGATAAGGGCACCTTTCAGTCTACATTTGCCAGCAGTCACTCAACATACCTTCCTCAATGTTATTTAAATAAGAGGCATGCCAAATACCACTGAAAAAGTAACTTTCTTTTACTATCTTACATGGAAGAGAACCTCCCTGTGCCACACAGAAAAGCAGTGCTCTAAGGGAATATCCTTACGTAGAGCCCGTTCTCATTGTTTATGTAAAGACCTTTGCCTTCCCCATGTAGGTTAACAAGTTCATGCTCTCATTTTGAAATGTTGCCTCTTGAGTTCATTATCACTGTCTTCAAGTGCTCTCAAAGCATGCTGTTTATCAGGGGGTTGCAAAACTGGGCCGGATGCTCAGCCGGTGTAAAACAGGACAGATGCGCTGGAGTCAGTGGGGCTATACTTATTTATACCAGCTGAGGATTTGATAATTTGACTCATTTTTCCTAATATAGGATCAATGTCTCCTGGGGAGAAGTTTGGACTGTGCCAATTTAAGAAACGCAGATCTGGCCCTAATTCTTATTTTGGCCACATTTTTTAAAGTAAGGAAAATTGCTGATGATTTAAACTCTTCTGAGGTCTCAGCTGTTGTGGCTAGAAAATTATTGACCCTCAGAAGGTAGTTAAATCTTTCGGCTCTGTCTTTATTGCTACCCCATTGTACCATTCTATCAAACCTTATATTTGCACTTCCCAGTTATGTCCCCGAAGGTTTGGGGCCATTAGCCCACTACGCAGTAGAAGCCTATATAATGCTTTCTTAATTAACCCTATGGATTTTGTTGCCCCAAATAAAATTTAAATGGAGGCTTGTAACTCTAATACCTTGATATGGATTTCCAGTGAAGGAGCTTGAAATGAGAACATAATTTTAGAGAGAAGGGTCATATTCTACCTATGTAATTCTAACAATCCATCACAATAGTCATGTGTCCCACTTTTATTAAATCTTTCGAGATATGTAATTTTCACGGTAAGTTTTTCAGATGAAAACTATTGCAGGCCCCTAAGCATTTTATGGGAATATTTTTGGAGGGGGAGGAAGGGTTTTGGTCAACAGAATCTGAGTTTTCCTTACAATGATTTTGGGATGTATTGTTTTATTCCATTGGTACAAATGATTCAAGTGAGGGGCTTCTCTGATTTCTATCACTTCTATTGTAACACAAGGCTCACTGTGTTAAGAGCATTGTAATTAAAACATTGCAGGTACATTTCACAACTTTGTTCTCCAAGCCTCGTGCCCTTCTTCCCAAAATCTTGTCATTTTCCACTGTTCTCCTTCACTGTTTCATTCTCACCATGTCACAAGAGACGTCACTTGAAGTTTCTTTAGGCCACCCAAATAATCTGAAAAAAGTAATACTAAATAGCTCTCAGCAATTTACTGAAATATCAGTCTAAGGACTCAAAGTTGGGAATAGCTTCCACCTACCCAAACACAGACTTCCCCAATTCCTATCCTTTATTGTTGGCAATATTTGATCCTTTTCTAGTTTTAAATTCTCTTCCTCTAATACCTTTTATTGCAATAAATTTTGGACTCTATGTCCTAGACCTGGACTCTTGCAGTGCCACCTCTCCAGCTTCAGATTGGCCTGCTCAGCCACCGTACTAAGCAGCTTGTACAACTAAATCTGATTTATTAAAGTTTTGTAAATATCTTTCTGTGGCTAATACAGCTGGTTTGCCTTCAGATTTCATTTAATTAAAGATAGCAGTAGCATTTGATGCTTTGGATCATAAAATGCTTTTGTCAGTTTTCAGTGTCCCAGGATTTTGCACACTCTCTTGGAATGAACCATGATTCCTATTGTTCATTGTTTTATTTTCTCCTCTTCTACTGATTTACTGGTGGGTTTTGTTCAGTGTTTGCTACTTTTCACTCTAAGGCCCAGATTCTTGGGTCTAGGTGAACTCACAGGACATGGGTGGGGAGGAAGGTGGTCTTGGTCTTCTGAAATGGTCCAGGATTCAAACCCTGGTGATGATACTTGGAAAGACCTTATAGTTGCATTTGTTTTCTCCTCCAGTTTGTTTTAAACTGCCTTCCTTAACTCCCACAGTAGGGGAATATCCTTAAGACGGTTTTATAATTAATATACCCTGCCTTTCAATTGTCATGATGTGCAGCAAAAACCAGGTGTTGCACATTTTGGTAATTTTGATACGTTTGGATTGCTTGTGTCCCATAATAGTGGTAAGTTTGACATGCATTTGTTCTCTCATGAAGATAAAAAACATGTGGAAGCTAATTATTCCCACTGAAAATGCCACAGAGGAAAAGACTGTAATCCAGTATACCATTGCTTTAAGGTTATGGGTCATGAGTAGCAGTGTGAGAAAGAAAACCGCAGCTCTGTAAGACAATGTAAGTTGCTAGTACATGGAGTCTGTCAGAAAACGCATTGATCATTGGCTGGATTCACTCATTGTCACAGTTTCTTTTTTGCATGCCCTAAATTTCTGTAGGGCGGTGACTCACTGGCAGAGTTTTCATGCACTTTGATCACTTCACTATGATCATTCTTTATCACATTGCATATTATTGCTGCTAAGAGCATCAGTAACTTAAAATTCCTTTTATCAGTGTCCGTTTCAAATCTGGTGGGCATCAGATGGTGCAAGTGTCACAATGGGTGAGTGCTTTTTCTGTAACCCTGACAGTGTCCCCAACATTCATCCATCTTTTCCGGATGCTGTGGATCCTGTGCACTGCTGCTGTCTGGAACCATAACTGCTGGTGATATCCTCTCACATGTGCCTTTAGTTCATGCACAAAGGCTTCCTGAGCATTTTGGTCATAATTTATGATCAGCTGCTCCCGAAAGTACGCAATGAATGGTAGTATATGGCTGTAAGTGATTACCTGAGTAGGAAAGAAGGGGAATTCCTGATAGAGTAGGATCCAAGTACAGTGCAAGATTAATAGGATGTCTGTCTGTCTATAACATAAGATTTTAAAAGCAATCTTAAAAGGGGTGGGAGCATAGTCTAGTGGCTTAGACAACAAAGTAAGAGTCAGGATTTCTGGGTGCTAATCTTGGTTCTGCCATTGTCTCACTATATAACCTAGGGCTATTCACTTAGCCTTGGCATATCTGTTTCCCAGTCTATAAAATGGGGATGATACAACAGTCCTCCTTTTAAGATGCATTGTGATTATTAATTCATTAATATCTCTAGAGCATCTGAGATCTTCCACTGGAAAACATTACACAAGTGCAAAGTAGTAGCTTTTATTTAAGGTTGCCCAGAAGTAGACCATATCAAGTTGCTTTTTTAAACAAAACTCCACACTGCAATTAAAGGGGAATTTCTGCTTAATAATTAATGGCACACTGTGCCTCGTTTTTATTTAAGAAAATCTGCTGAGATATATGGTTGTTGCTCTGTCTGAAATAAAATGAGATAACTGGGCAAAATTCTTGGCTAGTGTAAATTGGAATTGATCCACTGAAATGACTGGAGCTGTGGACATTTATACCAGTAAAAAACAAACCAAAAATGTTGCTTATTTTCTTTTCTTTACTCTAAAGACGACAAAAGTGTGGATTGTGTAATGAAACTGTTAATTCTTTTATGTGGATAGAAGCAGAGAGGGATGCCATGGAGAGATACATACTACAGAGCTACAAAAGTGTCAACTGCAAAACTAGAAGGAAGGCAAGAAAATTCCACACAATCTCCTTTTACTATTTTTTTTTTAGCAGTGTTCCTACAAACTCAATTAGACGTTAGTTAACCTGTCATGGAGTTTCCAAGTTGCTTTACTTGGCTAATAACCAATGTGTCACTTGTATGTCCTTTCTATATCCTGTCTCTGGCTTTCCACAAAAAATGTTGAGGGGAAGATTGAATCCCCATCCTGTTTATAATCTGTCTATAAAAGTGGACGGGAGAGGACCAAACCAACAGTGTGCAGTTCTTCCCTGCATGCCCCCTCTACAGTTTCTACAACTACAATGAATTTACTCACTAAACACGGATGCCAAGTAAGAGATTGATGTTCCCTCAGGATGTTCCGGGGCTTTAAAAAGCCAAAGGATTTTTTCTTATTAGTCTAAGATAGTAGTACAGAATCAGGCACTAGCTGTAGTACATTTCTCACTGTCCATGAAAAGATGGATGGATAACCATAATTATGCCCACTCACTGGTCTAATGAAGAGAATTAGTGAATGGATACACAATAGTTGTGCAGGAGCGAGGATCCATAATTGGAAACTATTAATCTAGGGGTGAGAGACAGAAATGGGTGAGGATGATTAACACATGCCACAAAGCAATCATTTGTGATAAGGATGACTGAAAAGACAGTGACATTACTTAGCCTTCCCCACTGGCAACAAATGCATGAGCAAAAATAAAATTAAACCTTGAACATAGCAGTAGATATATTGTAGCTGCTTCACAGTGCCCACTCTTCTTCTATAAAGAGGTTTGGCATTTCTTCCTCCACCTAAGAGTTGTTTTTCCTTCCCATTTTGAATTATATTATTTGTCTTTTTTGAACTTGTAGAAGGTGCTAAATGAGAGTGCTGCAGAACAAAGCCTTAAACTTTTCAACAGAAAAGCTTCCTTGCACTGACTCTCTCATGCAGAATTATAGAAATGATGGGAAGTGCCTATTAAATCATTCAGTTTGTCTTCCTGCCAATGGAGATTTCTTTCCTATCGTACATTTTTCTAAGGTTTTGTCCACTTCACCTCAAACATTCCTAAACAATAGGTCCTCCACCTCTTTTCCCATTGGTGGTCCATTTTATAAAGTAATACGTGATATCCAGTTTAATTTTTCCTGATATTTTCAGCATATTTCTCCCCGTCTTTATTTTCTCACTTTACTCCTGGTTGTGCCTCATTGAACAATTCTTCTTCCTTTATATTTACACTCCTCAGATATTGCTGCTTTCACCTCCTCCCTCAGTCGTCACTTAAACAAGCTACATGTTTCCTTATTTTAATCTCTTCTCATTAATCTTTCCAAGCCCCTGCCCTTGTAGTTATTCATGCCATTCTTGAAATGAAGTACCTAGGTTTCTGCTTGAGTCACTTAATTTGCATAATGCCTGAATAATACAACTTTTTGTGGATGAAGACAGTATGAGCAGGCGCTAATGTGGCCTAGTGTATAGAACACTGGAATGGGGGACAAGACACTTGATTTCTAGATTTGCTGGTGACCTTAGGCAGAGAGAGAGAGGGAAGTTACTTGCCACAGTTTCCTCATCTATGAAATAGGGATAATTACACTGACTGCCTTTGTAAAGCACTTTTGTGGATGAACAGTGTTATATAAGACCTAGGTATTATATCACTGGTGGGGTTAACTGGAGCCCATTATTCCTCCTGTAGCCAGCCCTATTGCTGTGTGGTCACCCTTCCTGCATACCACCATACTGCTCAGTTCATAATCTGCAGCTTATATGGTGCTAAGGGCCTTGCAAGCACTGAGTGTCTGTATTATATTAATGCCCCTTCTCTTATCATGTCTTGTTTCTAAAACCTTGTGGTATTAACCTACAGTAAAGATGAAGGGTATGTCTACACTAGTACTTTTTTTGGTATAAGTTATGTTGCTCTGGGGTGTGAAAAAACACCCATCTGTGCGACATAACTTATGCCGACAGAAGCGCTGCACTCGTGTAGACAGCACTACATCTCCTGCCGACATAGCGATTGCTGCTCATTGCGGGTGGTTTAATTATGTCAATGGGAGAGCTCTCTCCCATCGGCATATAGCAGCTACATGGGAGATCTACAGTGGCGTGGCTGCTTCAGTACAGCGGTGCCTCTGTAAGGTCTTTAGTGTAGATATAGCCTTAGTTAGATGGCAGTTTCAACCACTTTCAACAAGATCACTAGTGGTGTTTGGGATAGACTATTTACTAAACATGTACTCTTTCAGATCAAAGATCAATTTAAGGATAAGGAGGGGCATTCTATATACATCACCAAGAAGCCATGTAATGTTAATAACTTTTGTTCATGATTGACGTGGACCGTATTTAAACCAGCAGCCTAGAAATAAGGGAGTGTACCTCACTACATGAACCATCTTTTTCACCTACCCTTTTTTCTTTTTTAAAAAAAGGGAATTTCATACTGTGGAAAAGCGAATGCCACCACTACACTCAGTAACATCTTAAGTGTCCCAATGACCTCTTCAAACAAATATTTACCAATATTAAGGTCATCATTGTATGTGTCCATGACATGACTATTTTTTTATTCACTCTCTTTGTATTATATTTCTTTCCACCAAAAGGAAAATATTGCTCCGATCTTGCAAATGATTTTATGTCTCCCACTGACCTGTAGTGAAGTGTTTTCGCCACTAAACTAAGGAATGAGACACTTTTAAACAAAGTATGCAGCCCACCTAGTCCTGTATTCAGCCCACCTGTTCCAGCTATATGGTGGCTTATGGCTGAAACACTGGTAATTTTTTAACGATACTGCCTGTTCCTATGTAACCAAGTTTGTTCAAGCAGGTTTAAATTGAAGTAAAATCTGATTTAGTGCTCTGTACTACAATGATTGATTATCTTCTGGACATTACTGATTGAGGCAGTAGGAAACTGCTAAATATTTTAATAGCATCCAGCTTTAATACAATTATTAATGAACAGACTTTGGGTACAATGGTTTATTTGAGCTTTGATGGGGCTGATTTCTGTGTACTTCCTGCCACCCCCTACTTATATAGGAGATCACCACAATTTTATTCCTTGCACTTAACAGAGCATAGATTATACTCCTAACGAACATTGCTAGCCAATCCGACAGGGCACGGAGGCGGTGAAGGTTCTTTTTCCCTTGTCAGAGCAACACCGCAGCTCTAAAAAGAAGGTGTAGCAGCTACCTGGCAACACAGTCCCCTTGCAGCCCTAAAACATTCTGCCTGCCCTTGTGCTACAGATAGAATACCTCCAAGTGCTGCCAGTTGAGAAGAGTCTCTTTTGCCTTCCTTTCCTTCAATGTGACTGTGCCATCTAACAGAGTTATGAGCCCTTAGCATTCATTGTAGAATGCATGTTCTTGCCATTCAAACTCCAGATCCTATAAAAATAACATTTACTCTTTTAATAAATCACACACTGAGCTTATCAGTTGTAGAGGGGAAGTAGAGTAAGGCTGTAGACTTCTTTTTTCTCCTGCCAAACTGACAGCAGCTTAATATTTAAGTGCATAGGAGTTCAAAAACTTGAAAATCCCTGATTTTCTCAGGTCCTACAAATCAAAGGAAAAATAATTGTTAATTAGAACATGCTAATATTTTTCCTCCTTCAAGTCACAGCTTGAAGGCTTCTTAAAACTGGTGTGCTATTCTTTTGTTAGCAACACATTGCTAGGATATCTGAAAGGTGGTGTTCTGCTCAGAAATGAAACACTCTGGTACAGCAACTGAAAAGGAAGACTTTTACTATATCAAATAAGATCATTTTAGACAAGTGGCATCCTTCCTAATGGCAATTAGAGAGCATTTCACTGGGACAATTGAGCAGATTGAAAAATTTCAAAAACTGTGATGAAAAACAGGGACAAATCTTGTACAAAAGTGCTCCCATTTTTCAACCAGGTCTAGACAACAATAATTGAATAGCATAGCTATATTTTCTTCAGAGTTCAGCCAAAGGCCTCTTCAGTTATTAGGCGTCTAATATTTTTCATGTTTATGTAAGTCAGGAAATCTTTATTTTTCTCCACACTGGGTACCTGCAGGAACTAAAATAAGACCTCAGACCTACAAACACTCATCTTATATGCTTATCACACATGTGAGAAGTTCCATTGAACAGAAACCCTCCAGTCTCCCATTCCTCTGAAAAGTAATTAAGCAAGTAATAACCACCAAGCTCTAACACATGATATCAGCCCACATCCCAGATGCCAAACAATCAGGGTTTAGAGTAGGACAAAACAAAGACTGCTCTAGCGGTACAAAAGACCTTCTCCTTATAGCTATGGACCCAGACAAGAATTCCAGGGTCATATTCCTGTACCTCTTTGCAGTGTTTGACATAGTAGACCACAATAAAATAATAATGCTAACCCATCTTCATAACATATGATTAGATTGCTCAGCAATACAGTAGCTCCAGTTGTTCCTCTCCAGTAGATCCTTACTATCACCATTTTCTCTTCAATATCTATGAGAGGGAGATATTGGGCTCATCATCTGCCAGCAGCAAGATAATGACATTCAACTCTATATCTCATTCTCAACTAATGCTTCCACTGCCACCACTAAGATGTCAAAATGCCTCCAGGAAATAAGCTATTGGATGAAGAGCAGCTGGCTCAAGCTAAATCCAGGCAAGACTGGAGTGGTGCTAATTGGAAAGAGGAAACACTGAAGAACTAGAACAGAAAACATCTCCACCTTCTTGTGACTGGGCAAGGTCCCACCCCTATCTTCTGTTTTGTCTACACAGACAATTTGGAGACCTTTGATTGTTAAACACTATAGTGCAGTGTTTGCTCTTACCACCTACCTTAATAATCCATACACTTTTTTTTGTTTCAGTTTCTCCTCAGTTCTTTACCAGGGATGCTTTAATTAGTCACTGCTTCTGCATGCCCCCATAGTAAATTCTCTGGCCATATCTTCAACCCACCCCCTAGGCCAGGGGCCAGGAGCAGGGCAAGCGTAGAAAGCCCTTAGGACATCTCTACTCTAGAAAGATAGGACTTCTGTGCAGGAAGTGTTCTTGGGAAGGTCAGGAGGGGGCATTTCTGCCCTGTTATGCTGCCAGAGCAACAAATAAGAAATAAGATTCAGAGACCAGCAGGAGGCCAGAATAACATGGCTGCCTGAAACCTGCAGACCCCCAAAACCTACTAAACTTTCCAAAATAAAACAAAGCACAGAGTTGCAGAGGATGGATTCTCCAAGAAAATCTGAACATTTAAAATGATACTTCACTAAGAATATTTCTGGCTCACAGCATGGAGAAACCTCTGATGGCAAAAGAGCACATGGCTGCCGAATCAGGCAGAAATGCTAGCACCGAAGAAACTCAAATGGCTACCAAAGCAAACATTCTGGAGAAGTTCTCTCAGTTTACAGCCATCAGAGATGATCTGACGACCAAGCTTCTCACAGTAAAGAAAGAAATTGCTGAGTTAGAATAGCAAGTCACAGTGTTAGAGACTTGTCTAAGAGAAGCAAGTGAGAGAGAAACAGAGCTCCAGAGCTGCATGGCATTGATGGAGGAAAGAGAGAGAGATGCAATGTAAATTGGACAATATAGAAAAAAAGAAGGAACAGCATCAGAATTAAGGGACTGCCTAAACATGTTGAAGGAAGAAACCCAATCAAATGTGTAAAAACTTTAATTGTGAAGTTGTTATATCTGAGCTCTCTGAAAGAGGTAAAAGTGGTGAGTGCACACACCATGCTGTGTCCCCTCCATGGGCCTAATAATAAATAATAAAGCTAGAGACTTAATTGTGAAAATTCATGCTATCGGCCTAAAAATTTAATTATGAAAAAAGCCAAAGAGCATTCAGAGCTCATATTCAAAGGCTACAAACTCCAAATTTTCCATGACTTTTCTGCCTTAACTTTAAAAAAGAGGAGAGAGCTGGGGGAAATTACAGCGGCACTTAGGAGAGTAGATATCCACTACAGATGGAGATTCCCACTTAAACTCTCAATCAGCTTCCAAAATCAGCATTATACAATAGAAGAATATAAACAGGAAAAATGTTCCTTTCACTTGGGACAGAAATCCAAATCTCAGACATATAAGACTCTCCATAAGTAGTATCTACAGATAAAGCTGGTGAAATCCAGGAAAAAGAAGACACGAAAAGAACAGATAAAAAACCCTGGTGACTATACTGATAATGGCAGAAGTGAAGCTCTAAAAGAGAACTAAGATTCTTGAGTAGTAATCAAAAGCCTAACTATAAAGGGACTTCTTGAGAGTCACCAGGACCAAACAGCAAACCAGTAACTATGATACTGTTATAAAGAAAATAGTATGAGGTTTACTTTAATTGGATTGATTAGTAATAACTGTGTTCTGTATTTTAAAATGTGGAGGAAATGAATAATAAGTGGGAAGTTGGGGGGATTTCAAGGTTAGAGGAAAGTAGAGAAAATAGAAAGGGGAAGGAGAGGAGCCTTTATGGATTCTGTGTTAACCCTTCCCATAACTCAAATGATCAGATGGCAACTTATCCCAAAGAACGAGGGTTAAGGTTCCATAAGTGGAGAATGTATCTCCTCTGGATTGCAAGAGAAGTCATCCAAGGGGATGAGTACAGGGATTTAGGGCTCAATGAAGCACAATTGTTTGGTGACTGTTTTGAATGTTACTTTGATATATCATTTGTGGATTTAGAGTAAAAGGAATGCAGAAGAGGGGAAGGAACTGGGGAGGCAGGAGAGAATTAATACAAGAACCAGATATGGAAGTTTACAAACAGAAACCAAGTGATATTCAGTGAACGTAACATAGTTAGAAACAAGAGACATTGGCAACACAATGGTTCATGCTATCAGACAGCTAAAGAAACACAATAATTTGAGATTTTTCAATAAGCTAAAGAGTTACTCTCAAGTATCAGAGGGGTAGCCGTGTTAGTCTGGTTCTGTAGAAGCAGCAAAGAATCCTGTGGCACCTTATAGACTAACAGATATTTTGCAGCATGAGCTTTCGTGGGTGAATACCCACTTCTTCGGATGCAAGCAGTGGAAATTTCCAGGGGCAGGTGTGTATATATAAGCAAGCAAGCAAGAAGCAGGCTAGAGATAACGAGGTTAGATCAATCAGGGAGGATGGGGCCCTGTTCCAGCAGCTGAGGTGTGAAAACCAAGGGAGGAGAAACTGGTTCTGTAATTGGCAAGCCATTCACAGTCTTTGTTTAGTCCTAAACTGATGGTGTTAAATTTGCAAATAGCTCAGCAGTTTCTCTCTGGAGTCTGGTCCTAAAGTTTTTGCTGGAGGATGCCACCTTAAAATCTGCTATTTGTGTGGCCAGGAGGTTGAAGTGTTCTCCTACAGGTTTTTGTATATTGCCATTCCTAATGTCTGATTTGTGTCCATTTATCCTTTTCCTTAGAGACTGTCCAGTTTGGCCGATGTACATAGCAGAGGGGCATTGCTGGCATATGATGGCATATATTACATTGGTGGACGTGCAGGTGAATGAACCGGTGATGGTGTGGCTGATCTGGTTAGGTCCTGTGATGGTGTTGCTGGTGTAGATATGTGGGCAGAGTTGGCATCGAGGTTTGTTGCATGGGTTGGTTCCTGAGCTAGAGTTACTATGGTGCGGTGTGCAGTTGCTGGTGAGAATATGCTTCAGGTTGGCAGGTTGTCTGTGGGCAAGGACTGGCCTGCCACCCAAGGCCTGTGAAAGTGTGGGATCATTGTCCAGGATGGGTTGTAGATCCCTGATGATGCGGTGGAGGGGTTTGAGCTGGGGACTGTATGTGATGGCCAGTGGAGTCCTGTTGGTTTCTTTCTTGGGCTTGTCTTGCAGTAGGAGGCTTCTGGGTACACATCTGGCTCTGTTGATCTGTTTCCTTATTTCCTCATGTGGGTACTGTAGTCTTGAGAATGCTTGGTGGAGCATTCAGTGTCTCTTCCTTTTAGAGTAATATCTAAGAGCTAAATAATGTAATCAAAAGAGAAAAAAGCCCCGGTAGAATTAAGCAAACCTCCTTTTAGATTATTCTACTTCACGAAACTCATTTTCGGGAGTGGAAATTTATGATTATGAAACGTAATTGGTTTCAACAGATGTATTTTGCTTCAGCTAAAAAAAGAAAAGAGGAGGAGAGGGCATAATATTTATTAAACATATACTTTTTTGGATTAAATATCAATTTAAGGATAAATTGAAGAGCACAATTGCTAGGTTAATAACAATGCTCAGTGTATGCTCCCAACCAAAAACAAAACACTTTTTAAGGACTTCTTTAAAACACTGCAACACTTTTGCGGAAGGGGAAATTTTACTTGGAGGAGACTTCTCTAACTCCTTACTGGGACAGATATGATTAAAAAACAACAACATGGGGTATAGGGAAGCAGGTGGAGCATTGACTTTTTTGTGCCAACAATTCAGTCTCTTAGATTGCTGAAGAGAATTGCACCCTGGGGAAAGAGCATTTTACATTTTACATTTTATTCACACCCTCATCAGTTATACACTAGAATAGATTTAATGTTAATCCAAATGGGCAACATTACATAGTCAGATCATGCACCAGTGGAAGTAATAGCTAGGTTGGGTCCCAAAGATCATTTTATTGGAAAATGAACTGCTTGCTTCTCCAATACAGAGATCAGGTTGCAGCAATTAAAAAAGACATTGTTCAATACTTCCAAATAAATAATATGGAAAGTATAGAAAAGGCCCTCTCTGGGATTCAGGTAAAACAATATTTAGGCATCAATTGATAAGCATAGCCGCTTGCTTGAAAAAAGAAAGAGCTAAAAAAAATAGAACTAGAACAGGAGATTAAAAAGTTACAAGACATTCATAAAACACAGGTTTAGAAAAAACATAACAATTAACTAATAGCAGAGGAAAGCTGACCCTGTTAATGACAGATGCCACTGAAAGCCTGTAGATAATACAAAGTAGAAGTTTTATGAAAAAGGAAATTATAGTGATAGGCTATTGTCTCAACAGCATAAAGGGATTAAAGAGAAACATCTTATTGCACCAATTAAGAACAATCAGCAGAAGATAGTTACACACCCTAATAAAATGTGTTGCTTTTGCTGTTTATTATAAAAAATCTTTATACTTCAGATACTCCAAGCTCTGAAGTTATTCAAAAATAGTAGGCTTGCCAAAGATAGGCAATATTGACACAGAAATTTTAGATAACGAAATAACAAGAAGAAATCCCTAAGCAATAACAAGTATGAAAGGTGGTAAAACTCCAGAACTTGAAGGCTTTCCAGGTGAATTTTACAACATGTTTAAGAAGACATTAGTGGGTCCCTTCATAAGTAGCTTCAATGCTACCCTGTAGGAGACAAACTTCTACAACCTATGAAAGAAGCTACTGTGGTTTTTCACCCTCAAGATGGAAAAGACCCTCCTTTATGCAGTTTCTCTAGGTCCATATCTCTGTTGAATCATGACATAACAATTTTAGCAAAAGCACTAGGTAGCCAATTATAGTCTGTGCTCTCAGTTTATTTACATCAAGATGAAACTGGATTCATTAAGGACAGACAAACATCAGACAATATTCAGAGAGTACTTGGAGTCAGTCATAATTCCAGATCTAAAAAAGATCAATTTCTCTTGGTATCACTAGACTCAGAGAAAGCTGTTCACAGAGCAGAGTGGAACTTTCTGTTTCAAGTCCTGTCCCATATGGACTTTGGCTTCCAGTTACTTAAATGGATAACTCTTTATGCCAGCTCAAAAGCAACTTTGCAATTAATGGAGTTAATTCTTCCCTTTTGAATTACACAGAGGAACTAGGCAGGGATATCCATTGTTTCCTATACTTTTTGCATTGGCCCTGCAGCCTCTTGCACAGAGGATAAGGAACAATTGATCCACCACAGAAATAAAACTCACAGGAGCACATCAGAAAATAGCATTATATGCAGCTGATGTAGTATTATTTTTATCTAAACCAAATATTTTCCTAAAGTTAGTTTCTAAAGAAATCTAGGGCTTTGAGAAAGCATCTAGATTTAAAGTAAATTATGACAAATCTGAAATGCTAACTATAAATTAACAGACTCAGAAAAATCACTCATCCAGAAAACACTTGGTTACAAATGGGTCACAAATTCTGTAAGATACCTGGCAATTGAAATTTCAAACAACCTAGATGAGCTCTATGTTTTAAATATCAGATCACCACTTCAGCAAATGAAAAAAGACCTTTCGTACAGGGGGAAATATGCAATTTCTTGGTTGGAAAGAATACCCACAGTCAAAATGAATATCCAGCCAAAGATATCTTTCTTGTTTCAAAATCTTTCAGTGATTATCCCAGATAAAACCCTAATAGGAATACAGAGGATGTTGTTTGAATTTATATGGAATAAGAAAAGACCAAGAATGAAAGCAGATAATTCGAGCAGATCTATTAAGCAGGAAGGACTAGATGTTCTAAATATTCTATGGTACTATCAAGCAAGTCACCTCAAAGCAGTAGCAGATTGGGAGTGGTCTAACCCAGCCAAACTCTAGGTCTTTACTGAACATGAAAACTGCAGCAGTGTAAACATCACTAGACTACCATGAATTAAAAAAAAATCATGTCCTCCAGAAATTTATAAACATCCTTTAGCAAAGAATATGTGTTTGGGATAGAGATAAGATCCATTTTTTCCCTCACTAATGGCACCCATTGCAAATAATCCAGATCTTAACCCAAATCACAAACCAGAGAGCTTCAAAGAGTGGGAGAGCCATGGAATGTACACGGTTGACCAGCTATTCAGTAAAGTAACTTTTTTCTAACATAGTTAGAGATCAAAACCAACATTAACTGGCCCACTATCCCCTGGTACCGGTATTTTCAAGTCAGGCATTATGTTTCTAAACTTCCTAGAGAATCTGGGAATCTGGGAATCAGGGAAATTAGGAAAGAAAAAACTTGTAACTAATTTATGTCAATCTTTACAGACAGCTCTCCTAACAAAAGTTTCCCAGCATGTCCATATGTGACATGCTGGGAAGAGGATATGGCTAGACAAAGTACTCCAGAGGAAAGGGATTTGATCTGGAAACCTCAGTCTGTAGCACAAAAAAAATTGCTTTAAGATATTGTTCCAACAGTACCTTACATCAGTCAGGTTAAAATATAGAGAGAGATTGATTGGGAATAGATGTTGGAGAAATTGTGGTGAAAGTGGGAAGTTTTATGCATATATGGAGGATGTTACCAAGTCATTAACAAGTACTGGGATGCAATCCATAGCCAACTACTATAAATTGTTGGATGTTCATTACCAAATGATCCTTTGATGATCTTCCTGGGGCTTCCTAGTGGGATTGGACATACAAAAATAAATTAAGAATTATTCTCTCATCTGCTAGTAGCTGCTCAGTTACTGGTAGCCTCTCATTGGAAAAAAGAAAAATAACCCAATCACTGAAGAATGGTTCAAAAAATATGGGAGGCTGTAGTTATGGAAAAATTAATACATCAAATACATACCCAACAAAATAGACAGAAGACAAATAGCTACTTGCTTCTCTCCTCTACCACCTTCTTAGGCCACTAATGGAGCCCTTCGTGCCCCAAGAGCAGTGGGCAAGGGGTGGTGTCTTAACCCCCCTGCCAAGAAAAGCGTGGGACCCACCATACCAACATCAGTCATTTTGTCACATGTGGTGTCAGTAGTGGGATTGCTGTGCCATGAATATAATCCAGGGTGGGTCATGACCACACTGCCCCAAGATGGAGGTTGTGGTCAAAGCAATGGTGCAAGCCACTGCCACCCAGCAGGAGGCTACCTGGATCCAGGCAGCTGCCCAACAGGAGGCCATGCAGCTGCAGCAACAGACCAATCACCTTCTGATGACCCAAGCAACCCAAGATTGGGCCATGCTGCAGGAACTAGTGAACCAGGTGAAGGCCCTTATGTAGCTGAGCCATGTGTATGATAGGACATGGACCATATGGGGCCAGATATTGTCTGTAGAAAATGACCTTGGGGGATGACGTGGAGGCATACCTCCTGGCCTTCGAGAGGACAGCCCTATGGGAGACCTGGCCCGGAGACCAGTGGTTGGGCATCCTTGTCCCATTTTTGTGCAGGGAGGCCCAGAAAGCATACTATGATATGACTGCAGAGGAGGTGGCAGATTATCCCTGACTGAATGTGGAAATCCTGTCCAGGGCAGGGGTAAGGACGGAGCCCAGAGGTTCCATGAATGGCAGTATTACGAAGACAAGACATGTCAATCACAAATGTTTGACCTAATCCTCCTAGCCTGGAAGTGGTTATGCCTGGACGCTCTCAGCTATGAGAACATTATGGAGCTGCTTGTGCTGGACCACTAAAGAAGAAGACTATCCTTGGGCCTCTGAACCTGGGTAGGCCAGAATGATCCCTCCACCTATGATGAACTGGTCACCCTCGTGGCAGCCTGTGAACTATTCAAAACCCCGGGAGATGAAACATGGCATTCCAGGAAACCAGTCCCAACCCCAAGGCCCTGGATCATCGATAAATCCAGGAAAGCCATAGCTGGAAGAACAGGCACCAAGGAGTGGCCCGAGGCCCCAAAGGGTCCTGAGGGTTCAGGGGGAGAGGGCTGGGGGATTGGGTCAAAGAGACCAAGACAGAGGGCAACCTCCAGGATGAGATATCACTGTTATGAGTGTGGGGAGTTGGGGCATATAGCAGCCCAGTGGGGGGGAGGGATAGCTCAGTGGTTTGAGCATTGGCCTGCTAAACCCAGGATTGTGAGTTTAATGCCTGAGGGGGCTATTTGGGGATTTAGTTGGGGATTAGTTCCGCTTTGAGCAGGGGGTTGGACTAGATGATCTCCTGAGATCCCTTCCAACCCTAATAATCTATGGTTCTATGAACAGGGAGGAGCCCATACAATGCAATCTGGGGGCTCCTGGGGACCAATATGGCCTAATCAGCCTGGTGGAGGTTGTGACAGCCCCACATGAGTACACCAGGCTGGTAAAGATTAATGGCATCCAGATCATAGCTTTGGTGGACTCTGGGAGTGCTGTCACATTGGTCTCAGGGAAGTTAGTGGGGCAAGACCAACTGAGATGGGCCAAGAGCATGTGTCCATGGCACAGTAAATTTCTACCCCACAATCCCAATATGGATTGAGATCCAGGGGAACACTAACAAGGTGACTGCAGGGGTGGTCCCCAAGTCCCTACCTGGTCTTAATTGGCAGGGACATTTCTGGGTTTGAGAGCCTACTCCCCCCCATCAAGTTAGGGGAGTGCAGTAAACCCCCAGCAGAGATCCAGGCACCCATGGATGGCTCTACCACTCTTTTTGCTGGGTTTTCCCCAGAGTTATTTTCACCCCCTGGGAAGTCCCGGAAATCTAGATGGGAAAGGGGAGCAGATAAAAGATTAGGAACCAAGATTTTGGCATCAAACCAGAGAGCTGCCCTGGTTGGGAGGAGGCCCTGACAGGGAAATGTCAAGGTAGCACAGTAGAGACCCAGAGACAGCCCCCAGCACAAGCGAAAGCACTCCAAGAGAAGGAGGGGAGCCCAATCCAATAGAATCAGGCCAGATTGGTCCCACACACGAGTGTTTTGGTCAGGACCAAGCCTATAACCCACTGTATGTGAACGTGAGGGAGGAGGTAGTAGAGGTAAATGGCATGCCAGTGGAAGGAAAAACCAAAAGCCCAGGGCCATGCTATATAATCAAACAGAATCTGTTGTACCGGGTAGTGCCAAATAGGGGGAAGTAGTAGAACAGGTCTTGGTGCCACGGAAGCATGCAAGGGCTGTATTAGAGTTATCTCACAGTCATCTGTTTGGGGGACATTTAGGAGCAGACAAGACCTGGATAGAGTCAAGGAGGTTCTACTGGCCGGGGGTATGGGCAGAAGTCCTGCACTATTGCACCTCCTGCCCAGAGTGCCAGCTTCATAGCCCCCGACCTCAATTAAGGGCCCTGTTGGTACCCTTGCCTGTAATTGAAGTCCCTTTTTAGAGGATAGCCATGGATCTAGTGGGCCAATGGTCCGGGGCTACTGAAGCATAATAGCCATCCTGGACTATGCTACACAGTACCCCGAAGCCATTCCTTTAAGAAACCTCACATCCAAGGCGATTGCAAAAGAACTGGTGCAGGTTTTTGCTAGGGTAGGCATCCCTAAGGAGATCCTGATAGACCAAGGGACTCCCTTCATGATAAGAGTAATGAAAGACTTATATACCCTGCTCCGCATTCAAGCCTTGTGGACCCCGGTCTATTATCCCCAAACAGATGGTCTGGTCAAGTGATTTAACTGCATTCTCAAGAGCATGATTCAAAAAGCGGTGGCCCAAGATGAAAAAGACTTGGATACCCTCCTACTATACCTGACATTTGCAATATGAGAAGTCCAGAAGGCATCTACTGGATTCTCCCCCTTCGAGCTACTGTACGGACGCCATCCATGTGGCATATTAGATATTGTGAAGGAGGAATGGGAGAAGCAACCCAACCCGGAGAAGAACGTCATCACACATGTGGCCCAGATAAGAGAACAAATAGCTCAAGTGACCCCCATAAAATGAGTGCTTTTGGAGAAAGCACAAGAGGCCCAATGAACCTACTATAATTGTTGGGCAAAAACATGGAAATTTCAGCCAGGAGAATGGGTGCTGGTACCAACAACAGAAAGCAAGCTCTTGGTCAGTTGGTGTGGACCCTATGAGATCATGGAAGCCACTGGGGAGGTGAATTATAAGGTGAAGCAGCCAGACAGCCGAAGGCCAGAGCAGATCTACCACGTCAACTTACTGAAACCCTGGCTTGATAGGGAGATGTGCCTGGCCATCCTGCTGGCTCCATCCCAGGCAGATGGCCCACAGAGGCAGGTAAAGAAATCCCCTGAATTAGCCCCAAAACAACAAACAGAGGTCGTTGAAATGAGCCAGTGAAACCAAGATATGTTCTCCACACAACCAGGCCATATGACGCTGCTCCAACACCACATCATCTCCTGTCCCAGAGCAAGGGTGATGATAAAACCATATCGCATACCAGAGGCAAAAAGAGAAGAAATTAGGGCAGAAGTGAGGAAGATGCTGGAACTAGGGGTGATTGAGGAATCCCACAGCTAGTGGTCCAGGCCTATTGTCTTGGTCCCCAAGCCTGATGGCACCCTGAGGTTTTGTAATGACTTCCAGAAGTTAAACGACATATCCCAATTTGATGTCTAGCTGATACCACGTATTGATGAGCTGGTGGATCAGTTGGGCAAGGCCCAATACTTGACCACCTTGTACTGGGTAGTGCCAATACTGGCATATCCCCCTGGCTGAGGACACCAAGGAAAAAATCACTTTCTCTACACCCAACGGCCTCTTCCAATATACCGTCCTCCCTTTCAGGCTCCATGGGGCCCCCATGACTTTCCAACAATTGATGGACAGATTACTTCGTCCCCATGCCAAGTATGCTGCTGCCTATTTAGATGATGTGGTAATTCATAGCCCTGACTGGGAGATGCACCTGGGGAAAGTGGAAGTGGTACTAGATGCTCTTAGACAGGCTGGCCTCACAGCTAACCCATTCAAATGTGCAATAGGGTTAGCCGAGGCCAGATACCTCACGTATATAGTCAGAAAGGGCCTGGTGAAGTCCCAGTGGAACAAAGTGGAGGCAATACAGGAATGGGCTTGCCCGATCCTCAGAAAGCAAGTCAGAGCATTCTTAGGGATAGTGGGGTACTATCACCGGTTCATCCCTCACTTTGCCACAAGGGTGGTGCCTCTGATGGACCTGATAAGAACTCAGGGCTCGGAGATAGTTAAGTGGACTGAGGCAGTGGAAGAATCTTTCAGAGACCTAAGGATGGCCCTTTGCCAGTCATCCAGTGTTCATAGCCCCAGATTTCAAAAAGGAATTCATCCTACAAACAGACGCCTCAAAGGTAGGACTTGAGGCCATCCTTTCACAAATGATGGAGGATGAGGAGCACCTGATCCTTTACCTCAGACAGAAGCTCCTGTCCAATGGTACACTGTAGAAGAAAAGGAATGCCTAGCGGTTAAATGGTCCATGGAGATTCTATGCTACTACCTACTTGGGTGGTGGTTCACCCTTGTGACGGACCATACCCCACTCCAGTGGATGGACACAAACAAGGAGAGGAATTCTCGAGTGATTAGATGGTTCCTATCCCTACAACCTTTCCACTTTCGGATACAGCATAGAGCCGGAAGCCAACATGGGAATGCAGAGAGCCTGTAACAACACTGTCTCTCATCCCAAGAAGCCCAACCCCATGGTGTTGAGCAAGGGAAGAGGGAATATGTAATACAGGAGGGCCAGGGAGCAGTGGGAGAGTGGTCAAGGGGAAATAGATAAGCCCTAAGCTAATTAAGGTTCCCTATAGACTAGGGAGGGTTGCTACACGTTAATTGGAGCACCTGTAGTCAATTAAGGCCCTGTCAGGAACCTAATAAACCCCCCTGCTTCAGGCAGTCAGGTGGGGTGAGGCAGGATAGAGGATGGGAGCTTGGAGGTGTGTTGCTGAGACTTAAAAGACCAGAGAACTGAAGTAAGGGAGACCCTGCCCTGCTAGGGCAGGGAGACCCCCTCCCCCAGCATCTAAGGACCGAGGGTAATCCTACCCAAGGGCGGAAGAGAGTAAGAAACCCACAGGGGTTGAGAGGGGCTGGGGCTCAGAGTGTGGAGTAAACCCAGAAATCTCACAAAATTGGCACTCTGGCTCACAATTTAAAGATGACAGCATCTTCATTTAAGCTAATGTCTCATTTGCACATCTTAACATACAGTATACCTTCTTGACTGACATTCTCATTAACTTGACATTATAAAGACTGCCTGTTGAACAATGTAAGCAGTACTTAATGCAACAGCTATTAATTCCTCTGCTTTAAAGGAAGGAACATTTAATGGTTACTTCTTCAAAGAGTGCACTGAAGATGAATGCTTTAAACTGTGCAGCTTGTTCATAGGGAGGTATGCGTGCATGCCTTCTGTACTGATAAATGAGATGGTAAAAGAGAGATAGAAAAAGATAACTCATGCATTATTAGAATTTATGAGGCCACAGATCCTCAGCTGTTGTAAATCAGTCTATTGAGGTCAATAGAGTTACTCCAACTTACATCAGTGGAGGATCTGTCCCTTATTGTGGGGAAGTGCCTTAAGACCTGTCAAGTGGTATTACTTGGAAAATAGCCTCCTGTTCCCTATTACATAGAATCCCATTCTAGGCTTATAGACTCATAGATTATTTAAATTTTTAAGACCCAATCTTGCAGTCTTTATTCATGTGAATAGCTCTAAATTACATCAGTGGGATCCAGGTTTGCTCTCTTTCTTTCTTGTGGAGCCTCCATTATCCTTTATCTCTTGTATAAACACTTTATGCAGGATTTAGTACAAGCAGTACATGCTTTTACACAGTACTAAAACAAACCCCACTGTGGCTTATTGGTGTGTCTGCTCTTTGGCTCTTCAGCTAATGCACTATCTACTAATATGTACAGAATCCAATAGAGGATCAGATCCTCAGCTGCTGTAAACGGGCATGGTTCCGTTGAAGTTAGTGGAGTTTACACCAGCTGTGGATATGAACTAGCATATCTCAAAAGTGTGAAAGCTGCTAGGCTCTTAAAAGGACTGGATTCTATTTAATTTTAGAGAGCTTTCCACACACCTGCTGGGACAATATCCAGCAAGCTGTGTGCACTACTCAACCAGCTTTAAAACTGTCTCAATGAAAGTGAAAATATCTTAGAACCATTTTTACTCAGTCCCAAAGGTTTTATTTCACAGACAAGTGAACTTCAATCTCTTTGACTTGCAGCGTCCTGAATACAGTATAATACTCATATGCATGGCCAAAGTCTTTAGTTTCTAGAGTTATATTGATAGAGGTATCCAACTAGAGTACATTTCTCTGCACAGTATTTTCACAATGAAAACTATCTTCAGTTTTCCCATACTCATGATCTCTGTCAGAATGGTGATTGGTGGCTCCCCCTCCCCCCTGGAACAAATCATTCCCTTTTGACCTAATCTATGTAAAAAAAAAAATCTTCCAAGTCCATAAAAACACATGTGAAAACTGATAATCTCCAAAGCAGCCACCTTGACATTGGAAGAACCTCAGTCGAGATTAACTTTGCCTGATCAGAGAATCTTAGAAGCGTGGTATGCAACTGCCATGTGAAAAGGAGAAATGGAATGCCTGGGTATGGACAACCTAACCTACAAGCTAATAAATGAGCAGCATATTTTTTGTCTGTTGACTGAAGTGGTAGATGGACAGATAGTGCCAAGCAGCAGCTATTATAGCATAGGGCTTGCAACATGTAAGTTCAGGGTCAGTTGTTTCTATTATAAACCCCATTTCTCAGAGTCTATAACCTGGCTTCCTTAAATCATATATAGCCGAAACTGGTATATGACTTGTCAAGTCAGATGTAAGAGATTTTTTTTTATTTCATCTTAAAAAAAAGATTAAATCATTGCAGCCATTTTTCTTTAGTTGAAATACAATCAAAGAGCTTTTTTTTTTACAGTTTCAGGCACTTCAAAGGGAATGGCGGGGGGGGGGGACTTTAGCAAAGAGAGAGAGACCAAAACTTCCCTTAGAAACAATCCCAGATTTCAGGAAACCCAGGATCCAAATAAAAAAATTGCAGCTCAAGTCAGTCTTGCATTGGCTAGGCTGGTGGCCACTTGTGACAAACAACTGTAATGATGTTTGATGCAAATACACTTGTCTCTACTGTGACCTTGTCCTCCTCTCCTTTGTCTACCTACCTGATGTATGTTGCCTCTGTTCTCTGGCTCAGGAAGTGCATTTGTTTGTATAGTGCTCACTACTGTGGGGTCCTGACCCCTGTATTAGGGTCCTAAAGTGAAACAACAGTAGAAATAAAAATAACAGGAGGTTTATTTATTTATTATTAAGATTGCAAACATGTTATGGTAAGACCTAGATCTTACTTCTTGGTCCAGCACCAAATAAATGTAACCTTTACCAGAAAATAACAAGAAAAGGGTTTTTTTTAGTTTTATATTTGAACGGTAGCCACTGAGCATGGACATGAGCTATGTTTCATAATGTTACCATCACCGTTAATGTTTAAACTCTGCTAAGTCTTTGCCATGCTTACAAATGGATTATACAAAATGAAAATATTTCAGCTGGCAGAGGTTTAATGTGAATTTTTCCAGTATTGCTTTGAAGCTTTTGTGTTTTATTTTTGTGTTTCAGGTCTAAATAACCCCAATGTGAAAGCAAAACTCAGACAGAATTGCTAGAATTCACATGGCTTCTTCCCCCTCTCCCCACCCCCCCACCCCCCCAAAAATAGAAAAACAACTCTCACAGCAGCTCAGGTCCAGGGCCGGTGCAACCACTAGGCAAACTGGGCAGTCGCCTAGGGTGCCAAGTGGTTGGGGGCACCAAAAAGCAGTGCCCTGGCTTGGCAGGGAGAAGCCATCTTCCCTGAAGAAGGTGGCTCCTCCCTGTTGAGCTGCTGCATCAGCCCAAGCCCAGCAAAGCCAATGAGTGGACTCGGGGCGGGGGCCGCCGGGGTGGGATGGGGTGGGGAGGGGAGGGCTTGCGGGGGGGCTGTGCATCCTCCAGGGGAGTTCAGGGGGAGGGGAGGAGGGAACCTAGTCTCGGGAGCAGCCCCTGGGCATGGCTGGCCCCTGGGCAGGCTGGCCCCTGGGATGTATAAAGGTTCATTGGGATTTGCCCCTCAATGAACTGATGTGCAAGGGGCGGGGGAGCGCAAGGTGGCTGTTTCGCCTAGGGCGCAAAATATTCTTGCACCAACCCTGCTCAGGCCACTTGAAACACAACTCCAAGGTGTGTGTGTGTGTGTGTTATGAGGGAGTAGTGATACTCTTCTAAGCTCTGCCCACGAACTAAACGGTACCCACCTGAGATGCTAACATGAGTCATCACTCACAGCAGATTGTGCAGATGCTAAAGTGACAATTATATCCTCAGCTCTTCGTCAGTGGGGATTGGATGTCTCTCTGAGGTGTTAGAGCTTAGCTCCCCCTTCATGAGATTCTCTGATTAGAGGGAGAAATTGTTCGTACTGTCCCAAGTACCACTGTTCATGGTGCCAAAATGAGTGGAAACTAGCAATAGATTGCTAGATCTTCACATAATGATCTTCACTTTCTTTTCTTTGAGCTGTGAAATAGTTAACAATGTGGCCATTTCAAGTATCATCAATAGGCACCTGAGTTAACACCTGAATGAGAGGGAATGGGGTTGAAGACCACTCTAAGGGATTGTCTACACGGCAAGTTACTGAATAACCAGCCATGGCGTGACACTTTAGTGCAGCAGCTTGCCATACAGTAGTGTGTTGTGTGAACACTGATACAGCACAGTGAAAGTCCCAGGGTGCATCTTGGTATACTACACTTTCAGTAGTAGTAGTGCATCAAGCCACACGCTGGCTTTTTCACTGTACTCTAGCCATGTCCACATGCAACGTCACTATGTTAGCAAGCTGGCATAGTGTAGATTCACCCATTGGCTTGCTGCACATTTAGACAAGCCCTAGGCTTTTGTTTCAGGCTCGCAGTAGACACCACAGCATCCTTAATATTTTGAAGATTTTCTTTGCAATCAGAAATGCTAAAGACATTTTAGAGTGAAAGCTCAGACTCTAGTGCAAAAGATGGAAGCTCAGAGAGATGGGGATGCCTCATATCCCAAACCCAATCACCAGAATTCTAATTTTACATGGCCCAAGGTCACTCCAGTGTTGAGAACTTCCACAAGTAATTCCTCTCCACTAAGATTGTTGGTGAGAGGGATGGCTGAGTAACCATACTTATGGACCATCCTCATGGACCATCCTCTGTTTATTTTGTGATTTTCATTTGTGGGATGGTTGTATTTTAGAAATCAGAAAAAAGAAATAATTTTTTTTTGGCAAATCTGGGCCAAGTTTTGAAACTGAAAACCAAGAAAAAGATTTTGGCTGGGTGTTCATAAGGGTTCGATGTTAAGACCAATAATAAATGGTAAATACAGGCATTTGGTGTTACTTTAATCTAGTTTAGAGGCAGACACAGAGCCCTCTGCCAACTTGGCCTTGGGAAGGGGCTGTGGGCAGAGAGAATGTGCATTGGGACCTCATTACACCCGTTGCACCACACAAGATTTTTTTGTGCTAGCTCTAAGTGTGGTGCTGCACACGGAGGTTTGGGGATGGACTGAGGAGTGGGATACATTTGAAATCTATTACTGCTTGAATGCAGATACTTAAAACCTCTGAAATCACCTTCTTAGCATGTGTAGGGGACAACTTGCTGAATCAGAAAGTTGAGGAAACAGCTAGAAGGTCATTCATTTTGGATCTGGTTTTGCCCAACAGGGATGAACTAGTTGCAATTATGAAGGTGATCAGGAACTTGGGAGGAAGTGTTCATGATCTGATAGAGTTCAAGATCCTATGGAAAGGAGGACATGAGAATGGCCAAACAAAGACACTGGTTTTCCTGATTTCAACCAAATCAGAGAAATAGTAGACAAGGTCCCATAGAAAGACCAATTAGGAAGAAAGTGAGTTGAAAGGGGCTGGCAATTCCTAAATATGTAATACTAGTGACTCAACATTGAGCTATTCTGATGCAGAGTGAAGATAAAAAGAGCCACAAGAAGCCAATGTGGTTACACATGGAGCTTTTTAACTATCTAAAAACCTAAAGCGATGCATACATGGAATGGAAGGAGAGGCATGTCGCCAAGGAAGTATGCATGGGAATAGTGTGAGTATGTAGGGACAAAATTAGGAAATCGAAGCCAAAGAATGAGTTACAGCTGACAAGGAATGCTACAGACAACAAGAAGGGGTTCTCTAAATTTGTCAGACAAAAAATAAAAAACAGGGATGATGTGGATTCACTGCACAATGGAGAAGTTGAGCTAGTTATGAAGGATGATAAGAAAGCTGCTCAATGCCTAATTTGTTTCAGTCTTCTCATAAAAAATAACATGACTGAATGACTAGCAAAGTTACCATAAACAATAACGGGGAAGGGATGCAGATCAGGATAAGTAACAAACACATCAGAGATCTTCTGACCAATTTGAATGAATTTAAGTCAGCAGGACCTGATGTTATTCACCCCAGGGTACTGAAGGAATTTTCTGAAGAAATATTGGAGCAACTGGCAATAATATTTGCATGCTCATGGATGACAGGAAAGGTCTCAGATGACTGAAGAAAGGGCTAACATAGTGCACATCTTTAAAAAGGGGGAAATGAGGAGCCAGGGAACTATAGACCAGTCCGCCTGACTTTGATACCTGGGATGCTACTAGAGCAATGAATAAAACATTCAATTTGTGAATACCTAGAGAACAAAGGGATAATTTCCAGAAGCCAGCATGGATTTACTAAGAATAAATCATGTAAAACCAGCCTGATTTCCTTCTTTGACAGGGTAATTGATGGTAGATAGGGGAAATGCAGTGGATATAATATACCTGGACTTCAGCAAGGCTTTTGACAAAGTCCCATGTGACATTCTGATGGTAATCTGGCAAAATGAAGGCTCAGCAGAACTACCATTAAGTAGATAAATAATTGGTTAAACAACCAGAAATAAAAATTAATTATTAATGGAATGATGTTGGATTGGAGGGAGATCTCAAGTGGGGTTCCACAGGGACTTGTTCTGGGTCCAGTGTTGCTTATCATCTTTATTAATGACTTCAGTGTAGGACTAGAGATCATACTGCTCAAATTTGCAAATGACACAAAGCTGGAGGAGTTGCCAACACTTTGGAGGAATGAGCTAAAACTCAGAAGGATCTTGATAAATTGGAAAACTGGGCTATAGACAACAAAATGAAATTCAACAAAGACAAATGTCAGGTGCTACACTTAGGGAAGAAAAACAAAATGCACAAATACAGATCCGGGGATAACTGGCTTGGCAGCAGCACTGCTGAGAAGGATCTGGGAGTTGCGGTGGATCACAGCCTCAACATGAGTCAGCAGTGCAATGCTGTTGCAAAGAAAGCAAATGCAACTTTGGGCTGCATTAATAGAAGCACAGCAAATCATGGGAGGAGATAGTACCACTCTACTCGATGCTGGTTAGGCCTCAGCTGGAGTACTGTGTCCAGTTTCGGTCACCAAAGTATACAAAGGATGTAGAGAAACTGGAAAGGATCCAGAAGTGAGTGACAAGGATGATCAAAGGTATGGATGCAAGCCATATGAGCAAAGACTGAAGGAACTGGGTATGTTTAATCTAGAAAAGAGGGCATTAAAGGGTGACATGATAGCGGTCTTCAAATAACTGAAAGGCTGCCATAAAATAGATGGAGAAAAGTTTTTCTCTCTTGCCACAGAAAGCAGGACAAGAAGCAATGGGTTCATCATAGCAGATTTAAGAACATAATGTAAGCAGGATCTGAATGACAGCTAGCTCCTCTCAGCTAGCTGTCAGGGGAGAGACTTTGGGTGTATCTATGTAAATACAGTTTGCTCCTGCTCCGCCTAATATTCGACAGATAGAGCGGTGTGAAAGTGATCAGCTGTGGCTGGTGCTGAGTTACAAATCATCTTACTACTGAATGCAGGGGTAGTGAAATATGGTTACCGGTGTTGTAATTATTGTGGGAATACAGGGAAGCAGGACTGTGCTTAACATGTCCCAAATGAGGGGGGGTCACCCTCTGTTGAAGTAACCTTCTTAAGCCAGGAGCTCAAATGCCAGGGCCCTGGGAAAGTAAGAAGGGTGGGTGATAGATGTCCCAGCCAGCCAGGAAGCTACATGCTAAATGCTCAATCAGAGCTGAAATCAGTTGTGGTAGGACTGTGTTTCTGCCCTGCCTGTTGAGCTAAAAATCACTGAGAACTGAAATCATTTGAGATGGGGCAGTGCTTCTGCTTCACCTGCAAAGAGCTGAAAATTACTAAGAGACTGATGTGCAGAGGTCACAGCAGAGAGGCAGGTGGTGGCAGAAGGTGACTGCCTGAGTAGTGGAGCCATTAAGGTGCCTCTTTACCCCGATGGGTGGGGGAGGGAAGGTGAACTCTGCAGATGCACCTCTGAACTTGTGGGTCTGCACTCACCAAGGACAGCAACTGTGAGTGGATGCAGAGAAGGGTTGGGCATATGAAAGGGACTTTTAGGTGGCTGGACTTCAGAACCTGAGGAGAAAAGGACACTGCCCAGTCCACTTGGGGTAAGTCTTGCTCCTGGTTTATGTTTATGAACCCTGTTTGTGGTGTTTTCTCAAATTAATGCCGAGTTACTTACTCCTTTTATTAAAAGTTTCTTTTCTACACTCAGACTCTGTGCTTGCAAGTGGGGAAGTATTGCCTCTCAGAGGCCCCCGGGGTGGTGTGTAAATTTCCCAGGTTACTGGGTGGAGGCTCCAGCCAGTTCTGTGTTGTATCAATGGAAAAGAACCTCTTGATATTGAAACCTACCCTGGTTGTTGCTGGCTCCATCGGGCAGAAGGTTACAATAAGTACATAAGAACGGCCATACTGGGCCAGATCAAAGGTCCCTCTAGCCCAGTATCCTGTGTTCTGACAGTGACCAATGCCAGGTGTCCCAGAGGAAATGAAAAGAACAGGTAATCTTCAAGTGATCCATCCCCTGGAAAAATGTCAGGAAAAACTTCCCAATTGGAAGAACAGTAGGACAATGGAACAGACTGCTGAGGGAGATTGTGAAAGCTCCTTCACTGGAAGTTTTCAAAAGGAGTCTGGACAGCCATCTGTCTTGGATGGTTTAGACACAAGAAATCATGCATCTTAGCAGGGGGTTAGACTAGAAGACCCTTGCAGTCTTTCTAACTATATGGTTTGATGATTAATTAATCAGCTTTGTGTAGGAAATGCTGGATTTCTCCCTTTACTTTCCCACTTTATTACTGGACCCTTTGTTTAGCTTTGGGGTTCATTACAAATATTTTGCACATCTCTTTAGAGCACAAATTGCAGAATCTTATGTAACTTTTCTGCCAAGCTTTAAGTGATTTAATTGGGGATTGCTAGAGTATCTCAGCCATGTTGATCACACAACAATGAAACATAACAATCGCTGTCAGGCAAGACAGATTTCATTTTCATAAAAAGAGACAAATTGCCAAAGCTTAAAATAATGTGGGAGACCAGAAAATTAGGGTATTTGCCAACTATTGTTCTGTGTGTGTAGGAAACGGCATATTGTAATTAATTAATCATAGAAGGAAGTATTGCAATATAGAACAGATTGCTCGTTCTATACATCCTGGAAGATGTTCTGTAAGAAAATATCCTTGGGTCCCTTAAGGGAGGGGGGAGTCTAGACACAATTATAGATAAACATGAAAAGCATCCCCAAGGAAAAGCATAATAATAAAAAAGTATTTTATAATAAACTAAAACCATATTAAAGAAACAATTGAGCTTTGTATAATAAATCACAGAACCCAAGGCAAACAACAGCAACACAGTCTATCCACCAGACAATCTACCTGAGGGTTAAGGAAGGTTGGATATTTCATAAGAGTGACCTTGCAGAGCAAGGTAAATATAGTCTCATTATGCAGCAGTGTCAAAGCAATCATGTGTTTGGTCAGAGAGAATGCTCGCACACACACACATTGATATCTATCCCTAAGCCAGCAGTGGTACTTACCAAATTCTCAACCTGCAGGGAAGACATTAATTGTCTCCTCCTCATTAAAATGGCATAGGGAATCTAGATGAGTGAGTTACCTATAAAAGGGAAGGGAAGGAGTCAAAGATACATAATGAGAACCAGATTCTGCTCTCAGTTACATTAAAATCAGTGGAGTTACTCAAGTTTCATACCAATTTCACTCAGAACAGAATTCCGTCCATAATCTCTTTCCTTTGACAGTTTAGCTACTAGAAGGATCTTATCAATGTGAACAGATTTGGGATTTCACAACTTAATCCTTCCCCTATAGAGGTGTGTATGTTCCTACAATCTGCCTATAGGCAGAATACCCATTGAGACCAAGAGATTTGCTTGCACTAGGACTGCAGGAACCACAAATGAATTACATACATAGTAGTCTGTTTTATACACTTTGTAGCTGCAAAGGATATGGGTCCAATAGGTACCATGCTAAATTACACAGCCATCAGGCTGTAATTTGGGGATTCTATAGTTTTAATCATAATAAAAAGTATGCCCAGTGGCCATGCACATTTTTCATTCACTGACAGAAATATATAGGGGAAACAACATTCAGCTGTGATTTGTTTATGGAGGTAGTCAGGCAATTAAATTGGATGAGGCAGCATGGCCAACTAAGATTTAGTAATGGAGCCCTAATTTAATCTCTGAGTCCATAAAATCCAGTAATCTGAAATATATGTTATTGAAGACATGTTATGGATACCTGTAGCACTAGTGTGGCGGGGGGGGGGGGGGGGAAGAGGGGCTGATCCTGTACTCATATGAGTAGTTATCTGGTGAATAGTCCCATTTCAGTGGGACTACTTGCCTAAAAATTAGTCTTGTGACTAAATATTGTAGGACCATGCCTTAAACTGGATTGGTAGAAATTATCGCCCTTTTCAATTTTTTACTTTCTCCTTCTAGTATTCAGTGCATTTTGTGAATAGAAGTCACTCTGGTATCTGTTAAAAGGTCACCCATTCCTCCTTCTCCACCACATACAGTTGGTCTTACATTCCATGCCCACAAAGTGTACAGCATGTGTAGCATGTATATATTGTAATTAAAAAAAGATCCTTGTATTGATAAAAACTCAGTTGCTCTTTCAAAAGAAACAGTAAAGACTGTCTTCTCTACCAATTAAGAATCAGCAGAATAAGAGTTTTAATGAGCCTCTTGGGGAACTTGTCTTTTGTATCTATGATAAATACATGATTATAAGGACAAATTATATGAGCAGCAATAATTTCCCAGTAATGCGATCATTAAAAGCCCTCACAACTGCAATATATCAATATTAATTGGGGACAGATGATCATTTTAGTGACATGTTCAAGTCATTATCCATATTTCAGTACTTCATGAATATCTGAATAGTCTTAATTAAGCGATTTTTTTTAAAAAAAATCTCTCTCCAATGATCCTAATATGACTGTTTATTTAAAAAATTAGGAAAAGGTGAGGAATAAAGAATAAGTTAACAGTAGAGGAAGTAGCTGTGGTTCAGAAAACTGATCCAAAGAGCAAATTTTCTGTTCTTTTAGACTTGGGAAGTCAGCATGGAACATCTCTTCCCCAGAGGGAGCACACCTAGTACCAAACCTTTAAAGGGCTGCAGCCTGCTCCCCTTCAAGCCTAGTTCCACACTGGAGGTTGGTATAGGTTGTGACCCTTCTGCTTCCCTGTCCTCTTTTGGAGCAGTATTTGTCACTTGGGAAATGAATATAGAGAATTTCCTGTTTGTGTAGGTGGGCATTTCTCTTTAGCTCTTACTTGATGATTGGAAAGGTTGGCAAAGGCTTCTTGTATCCTTTAGAACATAAGAACGGCCATACTAAAAGTCCATCTAGCCCACTATCCTGTCTTACAAAAGTGACCAATGCCAGATGCTTCAGAGGGAATGAACAGATCAGGCAATCATCTAGTGATCCATCCCTTGTCATCCACTCCCAGCTTCTGGCAGTCAGAGACAAGGAACATCCAGAGGGGGTGGCTACTCTGACTATCTTGGCTAATAGGCATTCATAGAATCATAGAATATCAGGGTTGGAAGGGACCTCAGGAGGTCATCTAGTCCAACCCCCTCCTCAAAGCAGGACCAATACCCAACTAAATCATCCCAGCCAGGGCTTTGTCAAGCCTGACCTTAAAAACCTCTAAGGAAGGAGATTCCACCACCTCCCTAGGTAACCTATTCCAGTGCTTTTCACCTTCCTAGTGAAAAAGTTTTTCCTAATATCCAACCTAAACCTCTCCCACTGCAACTTGAGACCATTACTCCTTGTTATGTCATCAGGTACCACTGAGAACAGTCTAGATCCATCCTCTTTGGAACCCCCTTTCAGGTAGTTGAAAGCAGCTATCAAATCCCCCCTCATTCTTCTCTTCCATAGACTAAATAATCCAAGGTCCCTCAGCCTCTCCTCATAAGTCATGTGCTCCATCCCCCTAATCATTTTTGTTGCCCTCCACTGGACTTTTTCCAATTTTTCCACATCCTTCTTGTAGTGTGGGGCCCAAAACTGGACACAGTACTCCAGATGAGTTCTCACCAATGTTGAATAGAGGGGAATGAACACATCTCTTGATCTGCTGGCAATGCCCTTACTTATACAGCCCAAAATGCCATTAGCCTTCTTGGCAACAAGGGCACACTTGTCCTCCATGAACTTATCTAATTCTTTTTTGAACCTCGTTATAGTTTTGTTCTTCAGCACATTCCCTGACAATGAGTGCCACAGGTTGATGGTGTGTTGTGTGAAGAAGTACTGCCTTTTGTTTTTTTTAAACCTGCTGCCCATTAGTTTCATTGGTTGACCCCCTGGTTCTTGCAGAACTGTGCATTCTTGCAAGGATGTCCAGTCTGATGCAGTATTAGCAAGAGGAAGAGCTATCCTGTGCATGCCTTATGGGAATTATCTAGTGAAAACCAAGTTGTGGTAATATAAGTAACTTTCAGTATATCAGCTCACACTGAAGTAAATGGGAATGGTAGATACTCAGCACTTCAAACAAACAAAAACTACAAAAAAAATCAAAACAAAACCAACAAAAACAGTGCAAAGATGTTACACGCCTCATTACACATTTTCTATTGTAGTATAGAAATGTATCATATATTGCCATCAGCCAAAGATGGTTCTGGCTCTGTGAAGTTATTCATATTTCAGAAACTGGGGCCCACAAGTTTCCTTGCTGTGATCCTTCAGGTAACTAGGCAAATTCATTACATTGTCCTATGGCAGAATAGACCAGAAGGCGATTGAGAATACACTTTCACTGCAGTTATTTAGCTAGGCACCAGATGTCATCATTCAGACTAATACAAGACAAGTGCCACTCTGTCTTTCTAAGCAGAAGTTATTATCAACAGTAATGGAGAAAGAAAAGCTTTTGAGATACAGACCATGGTGTAGCTTTTCAGTATCCCCCTCTTGGCAAACTGACTGCCAAGAGAAACTATTGTGATATAAAATCAGCAACAATATTGTTAACAAAAACACCTGCCCACACATACATAGTTATAGAATATTCAAAAACCTATGTTAGTATAATATTAAGGTGATGAATTTGAACACTCAAAAGTCTGAAAATGAGACAAGGCAAGATATGTGATTGTGTTTGTGTAATTAAGAACGTTGAAGAGGGCAGAGCTCAGACAGCGATTCACTTTGCATTTAATGAATTCAGCATTTATGTTTTACAACATTAATGTTGGTTAACCTAAGTGTTTATGTTTTAATTTCAATGGATGTTCTTTCCAGACCAAATCAATAAATACCCAGAGCTCTTAAGGTTGAGGAATTTACAAGGCCTTCTCCCACTGAGGAGCCTGTGCTTCACAACAGAAACTAAACTTCTCATCTGAGTTCAAAATTGCTACAAAAGAGGCTTGCTGCACAGGAACATATGATTTCAATGCACATTCTCTTCCTCCACTGAAATCTGTCTGCAGAGAAATTTTTCTAGAGTGGAAATGTTCTGTATAGACATTAGATAATTTTAGCTATGATACAAAGTAGATTATTAATCGTTTGTATTATAATCGTGCCTACAGACTGTAAGAGACAGTCCCTGTTCCAAGCAACCTATAGTGTAAACAGAAAAGACTGACAAAGGAAGTACTATCCCCACTTTACAGATGGAGAACTGAGACACTGAAAGATTAAATGACTTGTCCAAGGTCACATGGGGAGTGGTAAAACTGGGAATTTAACCCAGATTTCCCAAATCTTAGTTGATTGCCTTAACCACAAAACCATCCTTCTTCTTAGATTAAATAATATTGAAGTTCTCGCTGCACAGTGTGACACAGAGCACTGAATTATGATCTTGTTTCTACTGGTGGAGCTCCATGCATTATTCCTAATTTATACCAGTGCAACCAGTGTTTTAAAATGTATTTAGAATGGGAAAAGTGTATTTTCCATCCTTCCATAACTTAAATATAGCTGATCTGCTTCCTGCAGTGCCACCTACATATAGTGGACCCTGCCTAAAAATCTTAGCTTCCTGTAGAGAGATACTTTAAATCATAATAATGCAAACAGTGCAATTATTGTAAAATGACAAATAAAACCAGCAATGAGTTAATAGTTCTAAGCACTTATTTACCAGGGACACCAACCAGGTGGTTCTACACTCACTTAATTAGAAGCCAGGCCACCAAACCCTATAATTCTCCTATATCCATTAGTGTAGCCATGTCATCGCATTTAGTAGGGTGTTCTGGCAACTTTCCAATTAACCAGACTGCAGTGATGCAAAATATCTGCATGTGGGAGATAGCTGGTGTTTTTACAGCTGAGGGGGATCTGGATCAAAATTTTGACTGTTCCAGCCTTTAGAAGGCAGCAGCAGAAGTTTCTGGTTTCTGCTTCACAGAAGTGCTTATGTAGCTACTGCACTATAACCTGTATCTGCCAATTCAGTGGGTAAAAAGCAAAATCGTCCAGCAAAATTGGCACTGTTTTTGGATGATGAAACTGTAATATTTAATAAGGGTATGTGAGTGTTCTAGGATTTGGAACACAATTTATTGAGCTTTGGCTATATTAGGACATGGTTTTATTTTGATGAGTTTATTCATTAACTGAAAGAATGTAAATGGCTACAAAAACATAAATGCAGCTCAATGTCATTTAATGATAATTAATACAGGATGTCGTAGTGCAAAACTGCAAAAGTAATTACACTTCAAATGTAGATTTAAGGCTCAAAGGAAAGAACAAAACATTATTTAAAAAATACTGGCAACAAGTGTTTAGGGCATTCCATGATATAATATATAAAGAACTGACGTTTTATCTAGTATTTTCTGCATGCATAACCCCAGAGGAAAGATTGTTTCAATAGGGTTGCACAATGCTTCTTGCTCTATAACAAGGTTGCAAGATGTTCTTTTAATTACTGGAGTTGCTTTTATCAACTACTATCACAAGATTGGAAGTCTTTCAAGAACAGTAAAATACACAACCCAGCCTCCTAATCTGTAATACCAAAACCATAAATCTTGTGTTAGATTCTGTATCTATGGCAAATATGAATTAGAATAGGGGCATTAATGATTTATCAGTAATGAGGTCATTACATGTTTATTTAGATTACTGCCAAAATGTACAAATGTGGCATGAAATCCCTTATGTTCTTAATTCTCCAGTTACTGTGAAATTAACATAGTAAGCAATTTTTAAACATATATCTGGAAGCCACTAAGCTTTCACGACGTGGGTTCTTTTATACCCATTAGAAATATACAACCTTAGTTCTGAAAATACAAATAAAACAAATTCTACTCTCACACGCATGCAACCTCACTGCAGTCAATTTTCTGGGTTCCAGTGGCTGGCTACAGCCTTTCCTCCCAACCACTAAGAAATTTGACAGTGCAGACAACATGCATTGCTGTATTTCTTCTGTTCCACAGAGACTTTCCGACATTTGGGGCTCCCACTCTGGGTTCCAACAGCTGAGAATAAATAAGGCCCATTATTTAATTAATCTTTACAATGGCCTTATTCGGCAGTTATGTATTGTCCCTACTTTGCTAATTGAGGGAAAGAAGTCCTGGATTTGCCCAAAATAAAGGAGATTATGTATTAAAGAGTTATCATAACATTAAGTTCCTTCCAGCATTCCAACCCTTTTTATGAGAATCATCAAATCTCTCAGCACTTATTCTTCCAGAACTATTTTGTAATGGTTAAGCTAGAAATCAGTAAAGTAGGGTTTCATGATAGGCATATGGTGAACTTCTTAACTAATGAGGTAGGCAATAGATACAGAAAATGCTCTGCTCCCACAGAGTCCTATATGCCTGACTTTACTTCCTCACATCTGCAGATCATTCACAATGCAACAGAAACAAGCAGATATCCAGATATTATTAGGTTCATAGACAGGTTGATGTGCTGATTTTTATCAGCATTATCTTTTGTTTTTATTTGTACTGCTAAAATCATCAACTGTTTTCTAGAATGGCCATGCTTTTGCCTCTTTTGGCTTCATGCTGATGCTGTATTGAGTTCTATTCACACTGCCACGGAGTTGGTAACCAGATGATGGTGTGGCTGTCTCTCTAAATGGATGGTGTCCACATACTGCATTGTGTAAACTCAGAAGCAGCACTTAACCTTTATCAGGGACTGCCTATTGTGACACATGGTTGCCTGTCTGTAACCAGTTCAGCATACTTTTTTGCAGTGCACCTAGGGGAATGGTATCCATGTTTATGAAACCCATCTGGCTAGCTCCATTCCCAACAGAACTGTCTGTGCAGGACATCCCAGAGTGCATTTCCTTACATATTCTGTCATGCTGAGGCACTATGGGAGACTGACCCATTTTTTCCAGATCACACTGATGCAAACATCCTTAAGCAGCAGGCTGGGTGATTGTGTGTCCTTGGAAACCAGACCTGTCCATGCTTTCACAGTCTGTCCCAGCTGGCAGTATTTTGTCCTGATTTTTTATAACTCTTGCTGACTGGTCACTTGCAGAAGCCAGTGGCCAAGTGACCTGGTGAAAGAACCATTAGGCTGGGTATGCAAGTGTCCCTTGTAGACCTCTCCTCACTGGGTTGGTTTCCACCTTGTCCTCTTGTCTTCACAAGACCTCTTATTGAGTCCCCAGCCTACTATAAATCTTCATGCCAGCTTTCCTCCACATGTAGAATCAAATCAATGAGCTATCATCAAAGAGGAAGGAGAGGAGTACCTTGACAAAGAAGAGGAGAGGGCATTCTATCCTCTTCTAATGCAACCTTGCCTGAATTGCCAAAACCCATCTGAACAAATATGACAGGGCTGTCTTGTACCAAGAGCTGGGATTAAATTATTCCTCTATTCCTTGAACCAAGGTCCTTTAGCTAGAAGCAGTAGTGAACTCAAACCTTTCATGCAGTTAGCCCTGAGAAAGGGAAAAAGAGACCCATGGAAACTCTCTTGATCTGCAGCAAAACCATCTCACATCATTCAGCAGGTACTCCTGGCTTTTCACTTTGAACAGCATGTTACTCTATATGGACAAAAACATGGTAGAAAAAGCTGAGCTGTGTTATTTGTGATTGGTTTAGCAGACTGTGTTTACTAAACCATGGTTAAAACCTGTAATATGGACAGGGATTTAAGTTGGTGACTTACCATCTGGGGAGGTACCCTTACTGTAGATGTGTTCAGGGTTGGATGGGAGGCCCCCTAGTGTCCTGCTTTTTTTGGGTGGGGGGTCCATTCCTGCATCTACCACTTGGTGACCTTGGACAAGTCACAGAAATCTGTGCCTCAGTTTCTCCATCTGTAAAGTGGGAATAATGATATTGACCTCTTTTGTAAAGCTCTTTGAGATCTACTGATGAAAAGTGCTATATATAAGATAGCTATTATTCTTATTTATTTTTTCTGTAGTCCTGTTTGTAAAACACTTTGAAATCCTTACTATATAATAGGAAAATATTACTTTTTAGTTTAATCTGGTCAGTAGCCATGGTATTGCATTCTGGGTTTTCCTGCTCAAGAGGCTATGATCTCTAGTAAAATTGCTTTTTCATGCTTCCATTTAATATGCAAAATAAGCTTCACCAAAGTTTCTGTACTGAGAGGACCCATGACTGAGATTTCCACACAGACACTCTGCCTTTGTATAAATCTTTTTTTCTTCAAGTTCTTATTAAAAAATGAAGGCAGTGCTGCCCCTCCAGATTCTACACATGGGTCCCGCCCCGAGTGATTTTTTTTTTCAATGAGACCTGGGCCAACCCTTACATTTATCTATACATATCATAAAAGGTGTGGAATGAGCTCTACTCCATGGTCAAGTTCTGTACCCTAGGGATCCCCAGAGCAATTTTCTTTCAGTCAGGTTTGAGCTCACACTTTGTATTCCCAATCCCTTTAATTACACACATTTTGAATGAGCTTTCTGAAGCTTTTTTTTCTGTACTACAGTGACATCTCTTTCTGATTACTTTTGCATTTTACTCATTTCACATTACCTTGTCAGTTTATTCTGTGCAGCATATTATCCTGAAGTAAATATTAAGCCCTTTTCAAAGTTGTGACTAATCCCCTGTCTTTCATTTACCCTTTAAAGTTTGTATAGCTCTGTATTTATGGATCTGTTTTGCTGATTTAATACTTAGACACCATTTACAATTTAAAGAAGCAGGGAATATGCAGGGAATATCCAATATGCACAAATTTCACAACTTCAGATATGCCTTTTGACAAAGATAGCCCAAAAGTAAGGTGCTGTTATAGTATTTGTTCATAAAAAACAAACACAAGGGAAACCTGAAGATTTTTTTTTTAAATGAAAGCACCAAAAATAATCCTTGAAGACAAAAATGTAGTGTTGGCCTTTTAACCATTTCATTCTGAATCAACAGATTTTATGCTGCAAGATATATTAAATCTCTTGATTACATGTGTTTGGCTTCAGTAGGCTAAATTCAACACAGATTTAGCTTCACTAAAAAGTGAAGTTGACCCATTATGTCTAATCCAAAAAGAAATAGATTAAGGTACCAGGCCTTTGTGCTACAAATAGAGACTCTCAGCTAGTCAACCAACACAGCTACTTCTCTAGAAAGAGATTACTCTAATGAAAAGAAGATTGACACAATTTGTGTCATATATAGACAAAATTGCTTCTGCAAAATCATCATCCTGGGCTGCCTAATTGAGGGAATCTCTGGGAACAGATAACACTGTGCATTTTTACTAGGTATGCACTTACCAAAAGGATAATAAATGCAAGTAACTGGCACTGTATAACTGCACTTGTTTAAACATTGCTGCCATCTTGTTCAAATAATAGGGGTATGAAAGTGTGTGATGAAGATCATTAGGAAACAAAGAGATTTTTCAGTGCTACGCCATTGAGTAAACTTTTTAAAGCATTGTACAGCAATTGAAGTAGTCACAATTCAAGATACATAGCCATATCTTCAGCCAATGTAAATCAGCCCATGTCCATTGACACTGACAGTGTATGTCCAGACTACCCGCCGTATCAGTGGGTAGCGATCGATTTATCGGGGATCAATATATCGTGTCTCGTCGAGATGCGATATATTGATCCCTGAACACGCTCCCCATCTACTTCGGAACTCCACTGGAGTGAGCGGTGGTAGCGGAGTTGACGGGGGAGCTGCGGCCATCAATCCCGCGTCGTGAGGACGGGAGGCAAGTTGGAATAAGATATGTCGATTTCAGCTATGGTATTCCCGTAGCTGAAATTGCATATCTTACATCAACACCCCCCTAGTGTAGACCAGGAGTCAGATAGGCCAGTTGACACTAACTAAGGATCTAGCCTATGGTACCATTAGGTTTCTCAGCATCAAAAGAAATTAAAATTCAGAGATCAGAAACTAAGAAGAGAGAGACATGGGATGATCCACAGTTTGGAAAGCTTCAGCAATTCCAGTTACTAGAGCATTTTGATTTGCTTTAAAAGAAACTATCAACAGAAGTACAGCATCACTGAGAAGCAAAACATTATTTATACTCTTTGACATAAGTCTTCTGTGGTAGCCACCATGTTAATTGACACAGCAGGGATTGAACCAGATTTAAAATTATGAGCTGCTACAACTTGAGCTAAAGTTCCTTAGCTGGTTCTGTGACAGACTCATACCCTCTGTGGAGTGACCACAGATGGGAACCTCTAACATGCACTCACCAACAGGTTCCATATACACTTTTGAAGGACTCCTCTTAAGAGCCAATTGACAAAAACATATATAAAAATATAAAAGTTGCTGAAATTGTATCCTTCAAGTTCAGCCACAATTAAAGGACAGAACTGTTTACACTTGTGGATACTCCTGCATTCACACATGAGAGATTTCAAAGGGAGATAGTGAGCCAACAAAAATATTCACATTGTTTTACTGCAGTCACACAGTGTGGGGATAACCACAGCAGTGAATCAGGCTGCCTTGATTCCTACAGAAATAGTGGGATAAATGAAAACAGAGATTAGTTGCTTTCTTAAACCCTAGGAAGTTTAGTGCACCAGCAGACACATTCATTTTCATACACCCAGGCCCCAAAATGCTTAGTGAGCTTGTCTCTAAAGTCTTCTGCAAAATATAGTTAACCAGCCTTCAAAGAGAAGGGCCCTTCCAGACTGCTTTCTCTACACCCCTTGAGTTTTGTTCTCCTAGGACCCTTTAATCAGCAGCACCTCCTATCTTGGTTTATGTGCTCTCAAACCTTGGGAGGTAGATAAGCAAGGGCTAGAGATTCATTTTTTCCCAGCATGCTTTGTAAAGAGGCAATTGAGAGACAGGACTTCCCCTTCCCACTTATTGAATGGAGCAAGCCTGGTCTGTATAACACCTGCAGTCCATTCTCCAGGTAAGTACAAATCTCCCATATAGCTTCCATTTCTGTTTTTCAGTGAAACCACACTCTTCTAGTCTGGCAATCTTGGTGAAAAAAGATAACCCATCTCTACACTTCTCAGGGACCTAACAAGAGAGAGAGCAAGTTCACATTGTTAAAAAGCATGGTCTTTTCTTCCCAAAGGCTCTTTCCTACTTCCCAGTCACAGCTTGCTCTTTCACAGGGGCAATCCACTCAAAAAATCCCTCTCACCTAAAACCTAGGGGAAGGAGCCCTGAGTGAGAGAAAATCTAAGAGAGCTTCATTTCACGGAATCGTGTCCAGCTAATTTCCTGTTGGTGGTGATATTAAGATGCGAAGCCACCCAAATCTTGTGGGGTCCCTGTGCCTCTGCATCAGGCTGTATTCAGTGTTGGATGGATTTACCTCTGGTGTCTGCATTGTGTAGGGACACTACTTATCCCACAAAACTCATTTCCAGACATCCCCCTAGGGAATGGGGTAAAGAATGGTTATTCAGAGGTGGCTCCATTTCTAGGTGAAGATCCTTAGGCAATATTATGTTGCAACACCATGACACGATAAGGCAGACATTTTGTTGTCAGATTGATACCTAGAAATGTTTAATAATTTATTATTGGATTCTGGTTCCTTTTGTGCAGTATGTAAGCTTGAAGCTGCATCTTTAGCGCCCATGGACAATCAACATCCTAGTGATTACTCCACATTTACCATAATTCCAGCTCTAACTGCCAACCCTAAATTGTGTAAGACCATTACCCTAGCTAACACTTTCAGATAAAGTCCTTTCTTGGGACTTCTATATAGTCTAATGCTGAAAGGACAAATCCTACTGTCCTTACTTAGGCAAAGCAACTGTCTTTGTTTTCTGTATGAGATTGTTCTTGTAAGGCGTACAGGTTCTTTCAGCTCCGTACGTCAATAACTGGTCTCAATGTCAGAACTGGAGAACATACAATAGGACATAATTCTCCTACTCAATCCCTGGAGTGGCAGTGGAGAGCTGCTACAGTAGCCTCTGCTGCTGTTATGACTCTACTCTGAGGGAGGAAGTAGCAGGACACTCCACGTTGGTACTAGTTTATCATGGTAAAGGGGCCCATATAATAATATAGATGGATTGATTCTGCCAGTTCCAATCCCTCTTTGTCTCCCAACCTGCCTTATCCACTCACCAAAATTTGAGTCTACAGGGAAACATAGGAAGCCCCAGATAAGTTCACTGTGGCATGGAGAGGTTGCAGACTATCTGCATATTCTAACAAGCTCCTGCACTCCTACCAATCAACAGAGTCAGAAGAGTTATCCTGTGGGCAGATCACCGCAGCTGTGGAGCAGCCAAGAGAACGGGATTTGCTGCTCAGTGAGTAGTTGGTAAATGGAGTAAGTTAAAAACGGTTAACAATTCATCATTTGTTTTCTACTTTATAATTAATTCAAACAAAACTAACAAACAAACAACAATTATCCTTTTAATCCTCCTTGTCTCTGTCAGTGATAGAAACAATATCATAATCAGTCATAAGAAAATAATCTGGTTACGACTACCCAAGCCATACTTTCAATACTCAAAAAATTAAGTTGTCACAGTCAAAGTTAAAGACTGTGTGATATCTCTATATATGAAATGGTGAACTTCTCAGTGTAGTCTTACTGGTAATTTGAGTAGATAGAGCTATGATATGTGCTTAATGCCAATAACTGTGTACAAGTGTATTTCATAGTGTTTCCAGAGTATAGGTATTATAGGAATTATACTTATCCTATATAATTATAATGTTCCTAAGGAATTTTGCAAGAGACACGATTCTCCTCGCATTTACATTTGATTTACTCCAGTGTCACTCTACTGAATGCAATAGACTTCCTTCTGTCTTACACCCATATTACGCTAATGGAAAAGACCTATAGAATATTACAGGAATGAAAACAATATGGTTATATAAAACTTTAGCCAGCTTCTATAGAATATAATAGATATATTTTCTATAGACTTGTTTAACCTATCTTGTAGAATTCTATATCAGTAATTGAATTCAGTTGTAGATTATTTACGATGGTTCAAAACTGTATAGAAGGGTTATCTTTCCATCACACTGTGTAGGACATTTTCATAGAAGAAGTGAGTGGCAAATCAGACCCAGTGTATTTCATGAACAGATATAAAATTGACCAGCTGCTTTGGAGTTATACCAATGGAAACCCAAGAATTTGAAGTGACATTCTGCTATACTATCCTGTGTACATACAGTATACAACCATGGAAAAAATATTTGTATGTTGCTACCTTTGGCTTTTCCCACTTACATCATCTTTATATACCCTAATCATGTGGGCTAAATTCTGCTGTCATTTATACCAGTGTAAATTCAGTAATTTCATTGGAGTTACTCTGTTTTTACCCTGATGCAACTAAAAGTGGAATGTAGTCCTGGTGTATACTTATACAAACAGAGGGTAAAATGCATCCCAGATGCAACACTGTTGACTACATTATTTGGGCCATTGGAAAATGCCAATGGAAAAATGTGACATGATTAATTTGGGTCACCGTGGGCAAAACAAGTCTGAGACATGTTTTCGCTGAGGCATCCCATATACATACTGTGACGGGTTGGATCACAGAAACCCTCTTGGGAGCTGCCCCTTGATGTGCCCAGACTACCTCTGCCCCTGCTTTCCCTGCCAGCTCGGGACCCCAGCACCCTGTCTTGTTGAGCCAGACACTCTCGTCTGATCCAGAAAAGACCCCTGGTCTGAATTACTTACCCCAAAGCTGCAGGTTTACCTGAAATCATCTAACAGAAGTGTTCCTGTCTTTAACACTCAGATGCCCAACTCCCAATGGGGTCTAAACCCAAATAAATCTTTTTTGCCCTGTATAAAGCTTATGGAGGGTAAACTCATAAATTGTTTGCCCTCTATAACACTGATCGAGAGATATGCACAGTTGTTTGCTCCCCCAGGTATTAATACATACTCTGAGTTAATTAATAAGTAAAAAGTGATTTTATTAAATACAGAAAGTAGGATTTAAGTGGTTCCACATAGTGACAGACAGAACAAATTTACCAAGCAAATAAAATAAAATGAGCAAATCTATGTCTAATCAAACTGAATACAGATAATCTCACCCTCAGAGATGCTTCAGTAAGTTTTTTCCTCAGACTGGACACCTTCCAGGCCTGGGCACAATTCTTTCCCCTGGTATAGCTCTTATTCCAGCTCAGATGGTAGCTTGGAGATTTTTCATGATGGCTCCTCCCCCTTGTTCTGTTCCACCCCTTTATATATCTTTTGCATATTTACACATATTTACACACATATATATACATATTTACACAGAACAGATAGTTTTTCCCCTTCCAAGTGTGCGAGTGACACATTATCCTTAACACTAATATTTTCACACACATGTTATTGTCGCATCTTGCATCAAAAACATCCCCTCTTCACTGCGAGGAATCATTATCAGATGCTTTTTAAAGACCTGAAACATCACCACTGTAAAAACAACCTCTTGAAAATGTCAGGTTTCACAGTAGCAGCCGTGTTAGTCTGTATCCGCAAAAAAAACAGGAGTACTTGTGGCACCTTAAAGACTAACAAATTTATTTAAGCATGAGCTTTCGTGAGCTACAGCTCACTTCTTCGGATGCATAGAATGGAACACACAGACAGGGGATATTTATACATACAGAGAACATGAAAAGGTGGAAGTATGCATACCAACAGGCAGAGTCTAATCAATTGAGATGAGCTATCGTTAGCAGGAGGAAAAAAAACTTTTTGAAGTGATAATTAAGATGGCCCATATGCATACTTCCACCTTTTCATGTTCTCTGTATGTATAAATATCCCCTGTCTGTGTGTTCCATTCTATGCATCCGAAGAAGTGAGCTGTAACTCACGAAAGCTCATGCTTAAATAAATTTGTTAGTCTTTAAGGTGCCACAAGTACTCCTGTTTTTCTTGAAAATGTGAACTTGAAAGCTATTAGAAAAACCTACATTAAATAATTAAAATATGCAACGGTGAGAAAGATATATATATATATATATTTACAGAGAACAGCTAGTTTTATAGTAGTGTTACCTGTATGTGTATATATATATACACATACAGATAACACTATTATAAAAAGTCAGAAATTGTGAGAAGAAACAAGAAAAGCAGTTAGGGTGAAAGATACAATTTGTCCACTCACCTTTCGGTATACTAAATAAATAGTAAGAGGACTGTTCTGTTAGCATACCACCAAGATGCCTAGAACATATGGTTCAATTTATCCTAGCTGTTGTTAGCATTATCTGCTATCACTTACACAGCATGGAGTTTACATATTTTCACCTACATTACATGAAAGAAGTGAGCTATAGATAGGATGGATAAAAGAGATGTAAAAGGCTATTCTTCTTCACAAAAATGGTGTCACAGTGTCTAGCGGTTACATGAAGGATGAATGTGTGCATCAAGCCAATATTAAAAACAGTACAAAAATCCACTCAAAAGGAGGAACTTCAATATCTGCCTCTTTCAAAAATAAATATCTGCCTAAAAAAGGGGTTCAGCAATAAATCATTATTCATGCTTTTTTGCACATATACATACTGCTTTAAAATACATGCAAGGCACATGTTCCTTTCTCTGAGATAACCTTATGATACAATTAGGAAAGATAGCTAAGATACATAGGAAATCAATTCCAACAACAAAAATCAATCCCAGAAAAAGTTGAAAAGAATACAGCATTGGCACAGAGACCAACATAATAAGGTTTTATGAAAGAAATGAAATAACTGAACAACAAGGTGAGTGCCATATAAGCAAGAACTATGAGGCTGGTCCAGATATAAGGTGAAGGTATGGAGTGTGAATTAAAAAGTGAAAGTGTGCGCAGTTGAGAGAGAGGATAGGGTGGGAGCATAGCGAGGAAGAATGTTAGAGAAGATATTTAGGCATAGGTGAAATTATTTAGACAAGGTAAAGATGAGGATGAGGAGTTTGAATTTAATGTGGTAAAAGGCAGAGAACAAGACGAGGGATAGAAGAGGAGTAGCAAAGGATTTTACAAGATATTCAGGAAGGAATAAAGATTTGGGGAGGGCAGAAAGCCAGAGTCTGACCATGGCATGGAAAAGGGGGGTTCACAAATATGAAAGTAGAAGAAAGGGAACATTTAAGTGAGAGTGTGTACTTCTTAGTATTAATTTATATAAATGCCTCTGGCAATCATTGTCATATTTGGGCACAGTAACTTAACCAGACCCTAACCCTAACTTCCAGAACCCTACACATAGCAACCCTAACCCTAAGAGTGGGGTGCCCTAGCCATAGGAAAGCTAATGCTACCTGAAAGTACTCTAACCATAGAAACCGTCATCCAACCTCCAAGTACCCTACCCTTAGAAACCCAAACCCTAGCTCCAAGTATCCTACACATAGGAACGCTAACCTTAGCTCCAAATTCCCTACCCATAGGAAATGTACTGCTAGAAAGGGGAACTCTACCATAGGAACCCTAATTGCAGCTCCAAGTATTCTACCCGTAATAATGCTAAACCTAGCATGAAGTATCCTACCCACAGGAACCCTGATCCTAGCTCCAAGTGTCACTTGGGTTTTTGCTGAATTCAAAGCTCTTGGTAACTTTACACTTTGTGAGGTGGTGGCAAGAAATAAATTATTGGGGACATGGCCCCTCCAGCTGATAGATAGTTGATGCAAGCAGGCAAACAAAAGTGCTTTCTCTCAAAGCCTCTACTTTATTTAGTCTCCAGCACTTGCACATGTGCACGACAGAGCACATCAAATGAATCCCAGATTAATATTTACCCAAGGTCTTCAGGCGATCTTGAGTGGATTTCTGTAGCTGTATAGTGGCCAGCCTTCCATCTGTAGGGGAACTTGAGAGGTATCCTAGTGCCCACCAAGCTCAGCTTGCTTCCTCTTTTTATACCTAATTTACTAGTATTACATGGCGTGTGCATCAAAAAAACCCTGCTGAGCAGAAGTTAAGTGTGCATTTTTCAGCCTGTCAGGTGGGGAATTTTCCTTCAGTTAACCAGCTGTATTTCACCTAGCAATAGTTGACTATTGCCGTACTTTCCAACATGCAAAACCACATTATTCAGGAAAAAGCTCAAATCAGGAGGGCACGGAGTCATGCTTACTCATCGTGTCACTCACTTCCCCTTCCCCTTCTGGTCTCATAGTCGTGCTAAAGTTTCAGAAAAGGCCTTTGTAGCTGCTTTTTAGCAATGAGAATAGCAATTGGTATTCCAGCTGCGGGCAGTGGTCTAAACACTGGCTCTAGTCTATCAAAAATGTCCCTGTCCTACAGTGCCCTCCTTTTTAAAAAGGGGCCTTCGCATAACTTCAGTCATCCCACAAAGGATTCTGGTTGCACCAGAGCCAGGATCCAATAAAAGCTCAAGGCCCTCAGCCAATTCCTAGTGAATGATCTTCTTGTTGGCATTCCAGACTCACACGCCGGGTAGGGGGTGCACCTTTATGGGGAAACTAATGCTATTACAGTAACTCCTCGCTTAATGTCGTAGTTATGTTCCTAAAAAATGTGACTTTAAGAGAAACGATGTTAAGCAAATCCAATTTCCCCATAAAGATTAATGTAAATGGGAGGGGGTTAGGTTCCAGGGAAATTTTTTTCACCAGACAAAAGACTATATTATATATATGTATACACAGTATAAGTTTTAAACAAACAATTTAATACTGTACACAGCGATGATCAGGGGCGGCTCTAGACATTTCACCGCCCCAAGCAGGGCGGCATGCCGCGGGGGGCACTCTGCCGGTCACCGGTCCCGCGGCTCCGGTGGACCTCCCGCAGGCGTGCCTGCAGACGGTCCGCTGGTCCCGCGGCTCCACCGAAGCCACGCGGGACCAGCGGACCCTCCGCAGGCATGCCTGCGGGAGGTCCACCGGAGCCGCCTGCTGCCCTCCCGGGGACCGGCATTGCGCCCCCCGCGGCATGCGCCCTCCAAGCACCCGCTTGGCGTGCTGGGGTCTGGAGCCGCCCCTGGCGATGATGATTGTGAGGCTTGGTTGAGGTGGTGAAGTCAGAGGGTGGGATATTTCCCAGGGAATGCCTTACTGCTAAATGATGAACTAGCACTTGGCTCAGCCCTCAAGGCAGTGGCATAGCCAGGTGGAAGGAACAGGGAGAGTGATCCCAAAAAAATGGTGCCACCCACTGCATCGCTTTTACTCACCCGGTGTTGCTTTAACTGATGGGGCGGCGCTCCAGGTCTTCAGCAGCACCTAGGTGGTGGGACCTTCACTCGCTCCACGGATCATCGTGGCATTTTGCCAGTGGGTCCTTCAGTACTGACTGAGCTAGTGAAGGCCCACCCGCAAAGTGAAAAGAACGCGCGAAGAAGGTCCACCACCACAGGTGGTGCTGCTGAAGACCTGGAGCGCCGCCCCATCAGTTAAAGCAACACCGGGTGAGTAAAAGCAACGCAATGGGTAGCACCATTTTTTTGGGATCACTCTCCCTGTTCCTTCAACCTGGCTATGCCACTGCCTTGAGGGCTGAGCCAAGTGCTAGTTCATCATTTACCAGGTGAGTAAAAATTAAAAAGGCGCAAAGAAATTTAAAAGGCGCCACTTGTGCTCAGTGGGAGAGCGGCCGCTGCCCCAGGGTGCTACTGCCTCAAGGGTTAACCCATTGTTGTTAATGTAGCCTCACACTCTACAAGGCAGTACGAATGGAGGGAGGGGAGACAGCATAACAGATGGAGACAGAGACACACACCCTGTGTGTGAGAGAGAGACACACATTGCCCCTTTCAGTACACTGACCCAGATCAGGAAGTTGAGACAGCAGCTTCTGCCTGCAAGCTCCCTCCGTCCTGAGCCCTGTCCTTTCCCACCCTGCGTGATAGAGGTGGGGTAAGCGGGGTACAGAAGCAGGTTGGAGGGGGACACCCTGACATTAGCCTCTCTCTTCCCTGTCCCACTCCGCACAGCAAGCAGGAGGCTCCTGCGAGCAGCTCCAAGGCAGAGGGCAGGAGCAGCACATGGCAATGCGGGGGAGGGACAGCTGAACTGCTGGCAATTGATAGCCTGCTGGGCAGCTGCTGCACCGGGAACTTAGGGGAGCGGGGAGATGATGGGGAGCTGCCGGCCCACCCTGGTTCCAAGCCCCCACCAGCTAGCTGCAATGGGCTGCTCTTCCTTCAAGCAGTGGACGAAGTAGGCGGCTGCCAAACAACGTTATAAGGGAACATTGCACAACTTTAAATGAGCATGTTCCCTAATTGATCAGCAAGGAAACAACAAACAACGTTAACCGGGATGACTTTAAGTGAGGAGTTACTGTACACAACTGCTGCAAGCTAATTTGCAGTTGTTGCAACAACTTCGGGCATCCAGAGGTGAAGGGTCTGGACAGGGTAACAGGTGATGCCCAGCATGGGAATGAGTTTGGGAGGCAGGAAATGGGCAGATGGGGCAGACCCCACACAGACACATAGATATGGGATCCCCAAGGCAGGGATGAAACCCCTGGGCATATTTCGACTCACTGGTCATTAAGAAATGTAACCTCCTAGGACAGAGTTGAGGTTCCTGGGGAGATGGGAGAGGGCCGTGGGACAACAGTGTGCTGAGGATGCCCCTTCAGTCAGTCCCAAGTAGGATTATGCCAGGGTGGCTGACCCAAAGGGACTACACCTGTTCAATACAGCTAAGGATTAAATCTTGAGAGGTGACTATATGGACAAATTATTTCCGTTGCACAGTGAGGTGTTGACAGATAGAAATCTGGGGTATAGCAAACAGAATAGGGAGCTGCCCAAATAGCCAAGTGTAATGGGGGATTTCGGATCCCCTTTTCGGGGAGCAGGACTCATGTTATGTCAAAAAAAATTGAACTCAGTAGTTGAGATGAGCCATATTATTCAAAAAAAGATTACACCATTATTAAATAGGGGTAGGATGGCAGAGCCATTTAAGCATGTAGAGAACTTACAGGTTTCCTCCCTGGGTTCCCATGGAGATATTGATTAATTCATCACCTTTCATGCCCACAAGGTGGCTCCATTAATGATGGAATAGGCCTGGTGCTGTGTTCCAAGCACTATTCCTCTATTGACTCAGCTGCTCATACGGTTAGGTCTTGTGGCCTGGGGGCACTAATAGCTAAGTGTAATATCAAGTCTGCTTTTTGATTGCAGCTAGTACATCCATTGGACTTTGATCTTTTGGGGTTTCTCTTTTGAGGGACAATTTTATTGTGACAAGGCTATGCCCATGGGCTGTGTGGTATCCTGCTCAACATTTGAAAAACTTAGTAGAATGTTGTACTGGGCAGTGGTGTGGGGAGCTGGACTATGTCAAGTAATGCATTATTTAGATGACTTTTTGTTTGCAGGCTGAGCAGGGTTGGATGAGTGTGGTCACCTGTTGGATCCATTTCAGGCCCTAAACAGTTGGGGGTATCCCTAGAGGAGAGAAAACAGAGGGCCCTTCCACTACATTGACTTACCTGGAGATCGAGCTGGACACCAGGGCAGCCATAGCGTGGCTCCCTCTTCAGGAGCTATTGGGGGTGCTCAGGAGAGCTGTACGAGCCAAGAAACTCATGATATGAGATCTGCAGTCTATTATGGGGCACCTGAACTTTGTCTGCATGGTTGTTGCCCCTGGGTGGGCATTCTGAGCCTGACTTGCAGCAGCAAAAGTGGGCATAGCCAGGCCACACCATTATATATTAGTTACTAGAGAGATGAAGGAAGACTTGAAGACGTGGGAATGTTTTTTGAGTCAATTTAATGGGGTGTTGTTATGGAGGGAAGAATGCTTATTAGAAGCGGGTTTGAAAATCAATTTGGGTGCTTCAGAGGGTACAGGCTTTGGGGTGTTTTACCAAGCCATATGACCTGGTTGGTGGCCTGGAGATCTTTGTCACTAAGACCATGGCTGAGTTATGAAGGAAATTTTAATGGGTTATTTCAATTTCAGGATTCAGAATTCTGGTTACCAATATGGCCCATCACAGTACACAGTCATTGGTAACCCAGCTTCTGGCATCCTCAATGATTCTGGCATAGTGCAAGGGGCAACTGAGTTCTTTTGGGAGGATGGGGTTCACCTGTCAGAGTTGAGGCTGATATTTATGGCAGCTCCAATATAAAACAGGCCATTGAGAGATGTCTGGGAACTCATCTGGGTTTGAGGGTCGGGGGGTGGTAGTCAAGCTAATTGCTGGTGCCTCCTTGTGGTGGATGTCCAGTGCAGGTACTCCAGAGGGAAGACATCCAGTGACCAGATAAATGACCTGGTAAAGGACTTAAAAAAGAGGTGCTGGTTAAAGGAACAGAATGGTGGGTAGGGGTAGGTTTTGGGCTCCTATGATTGGTAAGGCAGGGAACCAACTCCCTATCTTATAGCCCACCTTAACCCTCCTACAAGGGAGTGCGGCTGGTAAGGGCCAAGCCTTGGGTTCACTGGAGGAACATTGATTGTAAATGAAGGGGGTCTGGTGGAAGCCCCGGGAAGTTATTTGACTGAACATAGAGTTGGCTGCCCTGTATACTTTTATCTGCCAGGTTATTTTATCAAAAACATTTTTGGGAAAAATTAATCAAATCCAGAAAGGATCTAAGAGGCGTAAGGGTATTAGCTTGACCCTCTGTAGATCAGGGGAGTGTCACTCTTCTCCCAGAGTAACTTCAAGGTAGTTTACTTGCTGGGAGTACAGCTGGGCTTTTGGGCTCACTTTAAACCCAGTTTCCTGAATCTTTTAACCTGTCAAATACATCCAGATTATCTTCCCTGGGCTGAGTGCAAACCAGGATATCAGCCACACAAAAAAGAATGACACTGTCTCTTTTGGGCATTCCTGCCCACATCTTGACTACCTGGCAAAACACAACTGCTTCCCTTGAAAGGTAATAGCACATTTGTAATAGCTGTCCTGATCTTAAGGGATAGCAAAGAAAATATTGGCCAAATCCAAAACTGAAAACCAGTGAGCCCCTCCTACAATGGAGCCCATCTCCTCCTGATACTTAGCCACTATGGGGGCAATCAGCAAGGTCATCAATTAAGAGGACAAAAAATCCACCACCAACCTCCAAATTCTGCCATCACCTTTAAGGACTGGCCACACAGAGCAGCATTACTGGGACTTGTCTGGTCTACCAAAACTCCTTGGCCCAAAAGCCCCATCAAGTGTTTCTTTCAGGCTGACTTCTGCTGCCATTGGATACCTATACTGCTTTGTGGAGAGGGAGGTTCAGGGCCTGTAACTAGGATTTCTGCCTCAATTTTGCCACATTCTATTTTATTCTTGGCCCACATCTCCCAGTGTTTCCCTGCAATTGCTAGGACTTCTGGGGGCTATTTGGGCCGCTCCAGTTCTTCAATGCCTTAAGAGCAGCTACCCAGTAACTTGCTGAAATCTCCATTGTTTCCCAGAATGTGCCAGGAGGCATTTCCCCCAGGACTATGTTAGCAAATTCAACTGACACTCTTAATTCTCTCAAGACATCAATTTCCAGGATCCCTTCCATCCCAAAATCCATTAAGTGAAATTGTCTCTTATTTTCCTTTTTCCCCTTTAGCCCTCGCCTTCCTTTAGTGTCTTATCTGGGAGGGATATTACTTTAAATGAGGTTGCTTCATGCAGAGCCACAAATCCTTTATGGCCATAAAATAAATGGCAATCTTGGGCCCGATCCTTTTTTTGTTAATTTACTGTTGTTGTTGTTTTCAAAACTGCTTTCCGGGCAGTAATTAGGATCAGTAGCAAAGTAAAGCTGCCTGTTGCTTGGCAACCATATCTTCAAGGACAGTAAAATACTATAAGTAAAGTAAAGTCAGCTGTGTCTTTAACCCTTAACTTTGAAACTAAAAACACACAAAAGAAAAAGATAAGTGAATGGGAAACCTAAGACAAAAAAAATTACAGACAGCAACAACAAAGCCAGATGTGGGGCTCTGTGGGCCAAAGCATCTGGGATCCTGTACCCCTAGACCTTATTCTGTCTCAGAGAGGAGAGTGTGAATTACCGTCACATCCACCTGAGACCAGGGGTGCTAGCTATCCTTGCCAGTGATCCCAAGGCTGTGCTCCAGTGTAACATGCCAACCCATTTCCCTGTGGCTCTAACCTGGTCAGGGGAAAGGGCTGATCTCTAACAATTCTTCCATTTCTTAGTTACCCCCTTGGGGACCAATATTTCTCACCATGGGGGCTATGGGTGTCTGCCGCTCTTCCAGTGTTTCAGCAAGGGACCCTCTGAGGACTGACCAGAAGAGCCCAAAAGGAAAGGGAAGCTCAAGGTGATCATTCTTCTCATAATCACAATATGAAGAATTCAAGTTAGGGGTCCTCCTCTGACCCATCTCCCCCTTCCCAAACTATGACTTCCTCTAATCACAGCCACTATTCCCTTCTGCTCTCCCAACATGGCTCTGCAAGTACAACATTTGATCTTACATTCCCCATAATCTGCCTAATCTGGTTTTATCCTGAAAATCATTCAATAAGGTTCTAACATTTCCTTCACTCTCCATTGTCTGCTGCTTCAATCCAGACAATCTTGCTCCAGCCTGTTACTCCCTAGCTCATTGTTACATCTCTGCTTCTTCAGTGCCACTATCTAAGCCTGGAGGGTGTCTAACTCAGCCTTCAAGCTAGATATTTCCTTGTCTTTTGTGAAGGCTAATTCCCCACTCTGGCACTTCGAGTGCAGAAGGTGGGGGCCTGCAAGGATTCTAAAAATTAATACTGGCCACTCCAGGCTTATATTAAACTCCCAACGTTACAGTTTTTCTCTGACCTTGGATTTGTAGATGCTGCCACCACCCAAGTGCAGAACCCCTTTGAGAGCCCAGGAAGGTGCATTTGGGAATTCCTTCTTTTGGGGTACCCTCAAGCCCTTTCACCCCTGCACTGGGGAAGAGCTGAGAAAGAAAAAAAAGGGAAATCAACTGTTGCCACCAGCTAATTAAACAACATGTGCACAAACCTCTTAAGACACAAAAATCCAGTTCTGTTCTTAAAAAAGGTAAATTTTATTAATAAAAAAGAGAAAGAAAATATGTCTGGGAACTCAGGCTATTGCTAGATTTTAAAAGAGCAACTCCAAGAATTAAGCACTCAGAATAGCTTTTTTGAGGCCCAGCTTAAAGGTTACAAGAAAAACAAAAGCAACTGGGGGTAGCACAGAGGAATCCACAAGCCATAACAAAATAAAAGGAATAAACCTAATTGCGGCTTCCTCAACATTTCCTGATCTACTTACATATCTGGGGGTTTAAATGAGTAATTTCTAGGTATGATGCTGATGATTTTTTCATATCTGGCACAAGCTTCTTACAGCATATCTCTGCCCTGTCCTCTTCTCCCCGGGAGAACAACTCCAGACAGACAAAAGGGGAGTCATTTTTTAATTTTAAAAAGTTCTAGCCTTCCCATTGGCTATTTTGGCCAGGTGCCCACTCACTTCCTTTTACTCTGTGTATAGCAGTGAGACTTTTTAACCCTTTACAGATAGAACGATTAGAGAGCAGCTACTAAGGCCTGGACTAGACTACGAGTTTATCTCGAATTTAGTAGTGTTAAACTGAATTAACCCTGCACCAGTCCACACAATGAAGCCCTTTACTTAGATATAAAGGGCTCTTAACATCGATTTCTGTACTCCTCCCCGATGAGGGGAGTAGCGCTGAAATTGACATTGCCATTTCGAATTAGGGTTAGTGTGGCCGCAATTCGACGGTATTGGCCTCTGGGAGCTATCCCACAGTGCACCATTGTGACCGCTCTAGACAGCAATCTGAACTCGGATGCACTGGCCAAGTAGACAGGAAAAGCCCCGCGAACTTTTGAATTTTATTTCCTGTTTGCCCAGCACGGAGAGCTGATCAGCACAGGTGACCATGCAGTCCCAGAATCAAAAAAGAGCTCCAGCATGGACCGTATGGGAGATACTGAATCTGATTTCTGTATGGGGAGATGAATCTGTTCTATCAGAACTCTGTTCCAAACAGGGGCGGCTCTAGGATTTCCGCTGCCCCAAGCACAGCAGCACGCCATGGGGGGGTGCTCTGGCAGTTGCCGGTCCCGCAGCTGCAGTGAACCTCCCACAGCCGTGCCTGTGGAGGGTCCGCTGGTCCCGCAACTCCGGTGGACCTCCCGCAGGCATGCCTGCGGGAGGTCTACCGGAGCCGCGGGACCAGCGGACCCTCCGCAGGCATGTCTGTGGGAGGTCCACCGGAGCTGCGGGACCAGTGGACTGTCCGCAGGCATGCCTGCGGGAGGTCCATTGGAGCCGCCTGCCACCCTCCCGCGGGACACTGCCCCAAGCGCGCGCTTGGCGCGCTGGGGTCTGGAGCCGGCCCTGGTTCCAAAAGACAAAATGCCAAAACATTTGAAAAAATCTCCAGGGCTATGATGGAGAGAGGCCACAACAGGGACTCAATATAGTGCTGAAACTTCAGGAACTGAGACAAGCTTACCAGAAAGCCAAAGAATGAAATGGACGCTGATGGAGGGAGGGGCGACTGACGACTGTAGCTATCCCACAGTTCCTGCACTCTCCGAAAACCATTTGAATTCTGGGCCGAGCGCCCAAAGCCTGAAGGGTCAAAAACATTGTCGCGGGTGGTTCAGCCCCCGCACCATGAAAGCAAAGGGAAAAAAATCATTTCTTGCCTTTTTTCAATGTCACCGTATGTCTACTGGATGCTGCTGGCAGACGCGGTGCTGCAGCGCTACACAGCAGCATTCCCTTGCCTTGCCTTACCTTGCCTTGCCTTGCGGATGGCAGACGGTACAGTATGACTGATATCCATCATCGTTGTCCTGTGGGTGCTCCTGCCTGGCCTCGGTGAGGTTGGCCGGGGGTGCCTGGGCAAAAATGGGAATGACTCCAGGTCATTCTCTTCTTTAAGTTTTGTCTAATGGAGATTCAGTCCTGCCTGGAATATCATGGCAGCTGGAGACTTCTGCCTCAGGCTACTCTCCCAGTCAGCAGCACCGCGCGGTCGCGCCTACCCCAGCCTACCCCTTGCTACCAGGGCTCACAATCAAATACTTAGACCTCTACATTTTGCTGAAAATCAAAAAATTAAGCTGCCGTTTAGAACTGTCCCCCAACATACATATCCTGGGACATTTTGTATTTTACCAGTGTCAACCAAAGGCCCACACACAAATGGAGATTCAGTCCTGCCTGTGCTTCTATCCTAGTGCTTGTCACAGATTCCCATTTTCAGCTATAGGCTGAGCAAGTGCAGAATGGTTACTGGGAGCTAATATTATGGTTTCCATGGGTGGAGTATTTGGAACTAATGATCTGCATGCTAGGGTTATGGTTTCTATGAGTAGAGAAACCTGCCCTAGGGTTAGGGTGCCTATGCGTAGGACTTCCCATCATAGGGTTAGGGATACTATGGGTACATTACTTGGAGCTACGGTTAGGAGTCCTATGATCGGGCCCCCAGCCATAGGTTAATGGCTCCTACATGTACAGCTCTCCAACCTGGAGTTAGGCTACTTAGAGCTATGGTTAGTATTCCTAGGCATGAGATAGAGCTAGGCTTAGGGTTCCTATTCATATGATATTTGGCACAGGGATTAGGGTTCCTATGGAGGAACACATGGAACAATGGTTACAATCGCTATGGGTAGGTTACTTGGAACTAAGTTTAGGATGCCTATGGATAGGGTATCTGGAGCTAGGGTTAGGATGCCTATGGGAAAGACTACCTGCCCTAGTCTTAGGGTTCCTATTAGAAGGGTACTGGACACTAGGGTTAGGATTTCTATGTGTAGGGCTTCCCTACTTAGAGGCAGGGGTCCAATGGGTAGAGTACTTGGAGCTAGGTTTAGGGTTTCTATGGGTAGGGCTTCCCACCCATAAGGGTCTTAGGGGTAAGGTACCCGGGACCAGGGTTAGGTTTCCTATGGGTATAGAGTTACAGTTGGAGTTACAGTTAGGACCCATATGAGTAGGCTATGTGGAGCTAGGGTTAGGTTTCCTATGGGCAGGGCTCCCCACCCTAGTGTTAGTATTCCAATGGGTAGGGTACTTGGAGCTAGATTTAGGGTTCTCAATTGTCCTAAAGGTAGGATTCCTATCAGTAGCATACTTTCAGCTTGGTTAGATTTTCTACGGGTAGGGCTCCTGACCCTCGGATTAGTGTTCCTAAGTGTAGGTTACTTGGAGCTTGGGTTATGGTTCCTATTGCTAGTGTTCCCCACCCTATGTTTAGGTTGTCTATGGGTAGGGATTCATGCCCTAAAGGTAGGCTTCCTATATGGGTATTTGGAGCTAGGGTTACTATATGTAATTGTAGGGTAATTGGAGCTAGAATTGCAGTTCCTATATATTGGGCTCCCATTCTGGGAAGAGATTTCTTTTGGGTAGGGTACTTTGAGCTATGAGTAGTATACTTGAAACAACTGTTAGGGTTCCTATGGGCAGTGTATTTGGAGGTAGGGTCAGGGTTCCTCGGGGTAGGCTACTTGCAGCTAGTGTTTAGCTATGATGGGTAGGGTTTTCCATCCTAGGATTAGGGTTCCTATGGGTAGAGCTCCCTGCCCTATGTTTAGGGTTTCCAAGGGTAGGTTACTTGGAGCTAGGGGTAGGGTTTCTATAGATAGGGTACTTGGAGCCATGTTTAATGGAGCTGGGTATACCACCATATCGATGTGCTTGGTGCAGCGATACTAGAGGGGTACTAAGTGGTGATAGAGAAGGGAAGTAATAGAGAGGTGGGAAGGCATATTGAGAAGGATTGTTTTATAAATTTTGGGCTGGGTTATGTTTATCCTTGCTGAAGCTCCAAATGAAGCTGGCCTACTGAATTTTAGATGTTAGTGCTACATTCAGGAGGAGATGAAGGGTAAAGTTGATACTGCCATCATAGAAATCAAGTTACAGGAAATCACCAGACATAATACTAACCTGAGTATGTTCTTAGAAAGATGGTAGTATCCTTTCATTAGATATCTGCATGATTTGCTCTGGCTGTGCATTAAGAAAAGAGTCCTTATATACAGTGCTTGGACGTAGAAGGTCCTGGGGTATATTTGGCATGGAATGCCTGACATGAAACAAAACTGTCCAACTAATTTATTTGTATTTTGTTTTCCCTTTCTAAGGACCAAAGTTAATGGGTCTAACCCCCACCAAAACTGCCACAACTTTGTAGTAGGGCACGTATTTTTCCAGGTGCTGCTACTGGCCTTTGCTGGTTTGAGTGAGGGTGAAGCTCCTCCTTCTGGATGTCAACTCATGAGTTCTGGCCTTGAAGCACAAACTACAGTCAGCAGAGGGAAGAGGCACAGAGCAGGGAATACACATTTCTTTGGGGCTATCCTTTATAATGTAGGCTGTCTGTGCCTATTTGTGACCAAGAAAAAATCATGAGTCAGACCCCCCCCTTTACATTATAAGTTTGGTCCCCAAAATCATCTGTTTATTATGACTGACTTGACTCTTTCCCCTCTTAGTTTATTTTCTTTGATTACAGACATGCTGGGTGGTAAATAGTTTGTGTAGTGATGTAATTAATGCATCAGGAATTGCACTTGCACCTTCTGTGACTTGCATTATATAACATATTACTTTTTAGGGATAATGAATTCCATAAGGGCTATGATTTAGTCATGAGTATTTTTAATAAAAAACATGGACAGGTCATGGGCAATAAACAAAAAGTCTCGGACAGTGACCTGACTGTGACTTTTATTAAAAACACCCCTAACTAAATCTTAGGTGCTTGGGGAAGGGTGATGCTCCAGTAGTCACTGCTGCTCCTGGGAAGTGGGGGTGGGGGCAGCCAGGGGCCCCGTCGCCACTGCTGCTCCTCCGGGTGGGGGCAGCCTGGGGTGCCACTGCTTCTCCCGGACCACTGCTCTGGGGCAGCGCCCAGAACCAGTTGCCTGGGGCCGCTGGACCAGTGGTTGGTGCGGCTGGCCCCGGGGCCGCCCCAGCTGCTAGAGTGGCCCTGGAGTCAGCCGCACCAACCAAAGAAGTCCCGGAGGTCCCAGAAAGTCATGTAATTTGTTACTTCTATGACCTCTGTGAAACACTCATAGCCTTAATAATGAGTTACCCATACACTTCTTAACTCCTGCTTTCTGAATTTAGCAGAACACAGTGCAGAGGAATATGTCAGAGAGGTAGACAGAAATAAGTATTGTACATTGTATGAAACAGTTGAAGGGAAATCATCTCTTTCATTAGATATAAGTAAATTAATATATTTATGTAGTACTGTAATAAAAGAACAGATGACATTCACAAACATGGAATAACTAATCAATGTTAGCTAATGGGCAGCCAACCAGTAATGAGCATTCTTATGCAGCGCAGTGTTATGTAATTTCCCATCATTAATTTTTTTTTAAATGTTGAAATTATTTGTAGTATTCCTGAAATGACCCTATAATGGTAATGTTTCTACACAGCAACTTATACCAATCATTCATATAAATGCTAATGGCACAGTAAAAACTACACAGTGATTGGTTTAGCCTTTTGCAAGAAGCGGTACTCCCTGCCCTCCCATCCCCGTCCTATTCTTTACCTGAGCCTGGGCAGCACTCCCTCCCTCCCACATCTCCTTTGTGTTGCTCTGTTCTGGACTCCCCTCCACATCCCTACCCCTGCCTTGCCCCTCCTTGCTCCACAACCCCCACCCACTTCCTCTGCCTGCCTGCCCCTGCACCAATGATTCTCCTCTGGGGCATGACAGCTGCTCTTCCGTCGGTGGCAGAAAACAGAGAATTCCTGGAGCAGCAAAGGGCATGGAGGAGGTGTTAGGGGACTACTGCCTAGGCTCTGAGGCTACTCACATTCTTCTGCTACTGGATCTGGAGCAGCCTTGAAAATTCATGGGCTTCTTGTGGTATCGCGAGACCTCCTCCTAAAGGCTCCAAAATCCCATATCTCGTGATCAAATCGTGAGACTGCGGAATACTGAAACCTGGTAACTAAGATGGTGGATGTCAGCTAGAAGGAGGTTTTTTTCTTTTTTCTTTATTGAGTGCAGGATGTAATGGAATCAACTGGTAAATGGAATGTCCACCAAATTGGAAATTTTAGGAACAATACTATATTCTTAAAGCAAAGCAAAACAAAAAAAAACATTGCGTGTAAGTCTTTGGACCTTCACATTTGTATTGCTGGGAGGGCTACTGATAACCACTGAACAGTCTCCTCTCTTTGGCCTAAATATAATACACAGCAGGAAGGATTGCCGGTAGATGGAAAAGCCCTCTGTGCAGCACATTATTGTGCAGAATGGGCAATCTTCAACATTGCTTTCTGACCACATTTCCTCTGATATTTCTACTACCTGTGGCATATAGCAAATGTTTGGGAAAAGAATTTTTCTGTGAGGATGTTTTTGTTTGTTTGTTTTGTTTTTAAGACTGTATTAAAAAGAAAGCTATCTTATATTCATTTGGTTTTTCATGACTAGTGTTTTTAACAGCATCTCATATGTGTCACAGCAAAAGAAAATATTTTCCTTCTTTAAAAATGTCAAAACTATATCTTTTCTGACCTTCTTTCAAACAGAATGCTAAAAAGGAGACAATGTAAACCACTGAAAGAAGTAAATAGAGAATGATGGGCTTCCTAATCTGTTTATCACTTTGATTTTATTCTTCCTGCTTTTAATCTTTTCTTGAGGTGACTGGCTCAGGTGAGGTAGTAACTTCTCTTTAAAGAAAATCTTTAAAGTGGTAATTTTTACCATTCCCCTGAGCAATGGTCCTCATTCAACATACACACATCAAGGGGCCTTTTAGCATACTAATACAAAGGCCAATTAAGCAGATTGCTATACAAAAACTATACAAGTAACAGTCAGGGATGTTCTATGATGAAGGGGAAGACTGGGCTCTCCTGAAGAACAATCTATTTTTTCTGGTGTTGAGGCTCTGAAATTTCTGTTGTTTCCAGCATACCTACTATCATCATAGCCACTTTTCCCCTAAGAACAGATGTGGATGTGTCTTGTATCTCATCTTCCACCTCCTGCATCTGATTTCAACCTCAGATAAAGGGCACATCATCAGGCTTTGCTACTGGTAATATGCCCAAAAAAGAGGGCTGGAGTGGCAATAATATTTGAGGCACTAGGTTCCTTTATGAAGATGGATAACTACAAGTGAAATACTAATAAGAAGCACCTAATAACTTGGCCCTCTATCAAGGGAGTCTCAGAATGCCTTGAAATCCTACAGATAAGTGGTTTTCAACCTGTGGTCAGTGGATCCCTGGGGGTCTGCAGGCTATGTCTAAGATTTCCAAAGGAATCTGCACCTCCATTTGAATTTTTTTAGGAGTCCACAAATGAAAAAAAGGTTGCAAACCACAGTTAAACTATTTTCTGTGCTTTCGCGCTGCAGCACAATAAGGCTGGGTGAAGAATAAAGTGGCATTTGTAGTTTCCTTGTTTGTGTCTCTTTGCTTCTGAGCCCTGATGTTATTTGTATGTTGCTTCTCATACTTAATGTATGATTTTAATATTAATAAGAAAGCTTTTCAAAACATTTTGTCTGTGATGACCTATTTGTGCTGTTGGCAGGCAATGACAAGGTAGCTTGTTCATAATTAGTAAGCAGTTAAAGGTGATGCACATATGTTTTAGATGTTAAATATCAGCTGTAGCATCGTCACAGACAATGGCAATCTGTGTACAATTGCAGTAAAATCTGAAGCATTTCTCCTCAATTCCCAAAACTCAGAGGTTTATTTAGGGCCAGAGGGGAAAGTAGGATTTATTTTTATTTTCTGGTCTTTGTGTTGCTTTTATATTTCAAAACTATTTATAATTTTAAGACATAAGAATAGTTCAAAATATGTATTTAGGTATATGATTCTGAGTAGCACCTTACTTGACAAGTAGTCCTATTGACTTCAATAGAATTATAGTATAATGTGACAAGGCGAACCACAATCTGGCCCTGGGTTTTTGAACAAAATGTTCTTCTTGTTACTACATCTAGGTGAAATTTTTCAGGTGAAACTTTTCTCTCAAAAAAATACATATTTGGGTTGACAAACATTTTGTGAATTCATGTCAAATTTACTAAATTGTTTTGGTAAAAGCAAACCCAAGGCTAGCAAAAATTCCAAAAAACAAAACAAAACAAACGCCACACCACTAAACATTTTGATTTTTTATTTGAAAGGGATGTTTATTTCAAATTTTACTACAATTTTATTTTTAAAAGGTTTAAAAAACAAACAAATATTTAGTTTCAGATTAAACAAAATGTTCAACAAGAAATGAATTTTTTACATTTTTGGTTCACCAACAAATTTGGAAAATTTTCATTTCTGGTCAACCAGAAACCCCCCCCCTTTTTTTTTTTTGTTCAGCCAGGGAATCAAAAAATCAGTTATTAGCACAGCTCCAGTTGTTCCTATTACAATAAAAGTTTATTTACATGAGGAATTCACTGAGAAGTTGGTACAAAAGAGCAAGGGTATGAATTTATAGGACAATAACAAAGTACATTAACATGAACAACACAAGGCACTTTTAGTATGGAATTAGTGTCAATGTGGGGCGTTAATATGGATTAGCTATTCCAGGTGTTTTTCCCATGTACACAAGTCCTAAATGTTGTATAAAATCACATGAGCTTCACTTCACAGCATCCAGACACAAAAAGACTAATGAAAGCTAAAACTTTAAATAATGTAACAAGTATCTCAGTTATTTGAACAGGCTATTTTAGCTGTTTGCATTTTCAAATTTTGCCATCCCACTTATCTCAAATTAACTAAATATCAGGATAGCATGGATATATCCAGCAACATTGCAAAAGCACCTTAGCTGGATGTTTCTGGCAGGAGAATTGATGAACTGGTTAACAATGTTAGCATTTAACTGGCAATGGTACTAATTGGGCTTCAGAGATGACATTCTATTTAGATGAAAAGGGGAAGTTCACACTTCTCTTATTGCTACTCTTTTCATATATCTGGTCATAATCTCTAAAGGACAATAGTGTATCACTTCATATTCTTCAAATGGGCTAGAGAAAGAATTATTTTTAAAAAAGCAGATGCTTGAGGTTTTTACGCAAACAGTTCATTCTCACAGTCCATAGAATTTTTCCATAATAGTTCCTAGAGCATATCTTTTAGAAAAACATCCAAGCTTGATTTGAAAATTGTCACGGATGAAAATTCTACCAAAACCTTTGGTAAATTGTTCCAGTGGCTAATAACTCTCACTGCTAAAAATTTACACCTTATTTCCAGTCTGAAGTTGTCTAGCTTCAATTTCCAGCCATTGGATTGTGTTTTAACTTTCTCTGCTAGATTGAAGAGCCCATTATTCTATAAGTACCTCGATGTAGGTACTTATAGACTGGGATCAAGTCACCCCTTAAACAGCTGAATTATCAAAGCAAATCTTAAATAGATATGGGTCTGATCCTTAGGTGAATATAAGTTAGCATTGCTCTATGGCTTACAATGGAGCTTCACTGTTGAGGAACTGGATCTCAGAATTTTCCATTTCCTTGATTTTTTCTGGTTTGGCCTATTTTTACAAACAGACAATCCCTACGGCATGTCCACATCTATGTTGACACTTTCTATTTTATATTTGCTTATTCTTGAGCAGTAGTATAACTGTGAATCTTACTGAATGCACATATTGATGTTATGCATGCTTTGCCACTGGTGATAATGAGTAAATACAATCTGCTTTAATTAAACAATAATAAATTAGCACAGATGATTTACTGAGGACAATTATTCTTTATTAAAAAGAGGAGTACCATGATGTGTGTTGTTCTTTTCATGAATCATCAACTTATTTCTAAGTATCCACTCTAGAGTAGGGTGTTCAGTTTTTGCTTATGGTTTGCTGAAAGGCTGAAACAATCAGTGATTAAAACAGTGTCCCCTATGTTTTTGAGGGAACTAACGGCCCCCTTTGGAGTTGCTAATTGGCAAATTCTGCAACTCCAGGCTTTTGAGATATGGTTGCCATGGAAAATGTCTTTGAAGTTGTCAGTTGTGAATATTTGACTGCAATTTTTCCTAGTTTGGAGTGTGGATGAAAAGCACTGTCATCTCTCCCACAGGGAAAGAAAAATCCAAACACCAGAAAATGATTACCCATCATAGTGGGCAGAACAGGGGCAGTCAGTGACAAACAAGATTTTCTCAAAGGATTCTTTGTGTGTTTTATACTGTTGTTGTTGTTGTTTGGGGTTTTTTTCCCCCTTCAACCTTTGATCTGACTAGACAATCTGTGGATGTATAATGGTTAATACCTTCTCTTTAACCTAAGCATTTGCAAAGAAACTGCACTGTCTACCACTGAGAAATGTGTTGATATTCCATTGGAACAGCATAAAGAAAGAGGCTTTGTAAGAATTCACCTCATGTGTGTGGGAAAAGAAATTCAGACTAAGTTGTCTGAGAACCACCAAACCAACAAAGGAATATTTTTGTAAATTGTTCATGTCACACCACAACATCAAGAAAAATGATACCTGGACTCACCTCATCATGCAATGACATGTCACCATGTGTGATGTTGTTCAATGATGCCTAGTGTCTACCTGTCAAATTTAAAAATCTTTTTTAAATCAGTATGCCAGTTTACACAGACTTTAAGCTGGCAGTCTTTGACCTTAACCATTTTAAGAATGCAGCAAGAACAGAGATGGATTGACATTGCTTATGAGAAAACAACTTCCTTTTGCTTTCCAGACTTCTCATTATTCTTCCTCTTCCTACTCTCATAAACCTGAGAAATGTGTATTTATAGTGCCATACGCACTGTGGGTAAGGCTGCTATTTAAGCATCCCTGCACAGATGTGCCAATACACTTCAGCTTCAGTCCCAACTTCCATTTCTTCTAAACAAAGACGGCCCATCAGGTTGAATTGTGTGCCCATTTTGTGATATGGATTATCATACACTGGGAAGCAAGCTCAGAAGAGCAAACCCATTTCATTTGTGACTAAATCTAGAATTGTTTCGGTGGGGTGGGGGTGGAATCTTCTAGTTCATTAACCTCGACCATTACCTATCTCGTAGCGTCTTAATTTTTTTTCATACCATCATTTCAAAGTCCTTGTACTTTACAATGATTTGATTGATTAGAGAATTTTGAAGGACTTCAGTGGTACCAGGATTTTAAATATATTGTGATTATGATACCTAAGGAAACTCAGAATAGTGAATGCAGATCAGCTAGTGAAAATACTTATATGCCAGCATCTTGATACATATTAACTGGAATGCCCTATATTCAGCTATATTCTTTTTAATCCCTCTCTCCCATTTCAGCTAGGACCTGATCAAAAGCTCACTGAAATCAATGGGATCCTTCCACCGATTTCAGTGAGCTTTGGACCAAGCCCATAGGGCCCATCATTATTAATTTGCATTATGGTAGTCAGGGGCGGCTCTAGACACCAGCGCGCCAAGCAGGCGCTTGGGGCGGCCGTTTCCCGGGGGGGCGGCATTTGGCTCCGGTGGAGCTCCCGCCGGCATGCCTGCGGCAGGTCCACCGGAGCCCGGGACGAGCGGACCTGCCGCAGGCATGACTGCGGCGGGTCCCGTCTTCCCGCGGCTCCGGTTGAGCTCCCGCAGGCATGACTGCGGCAGGTCCGCTCGTCCCGGGCTCCGGTGGATCTGCCGCAGGCATGCCGGTAGGAGCTCAACCGGAGCCGCGGGAAGAGGGGACCCGCCGCAGGACCAGGGAAGGGCGGCGCAGCGCTCCGCGCTGCTTGGGGCAGCCCGATTTCTAGAGCCGCCCCTGATGGTAGTGCCCAGAGGCCTGAATCAGGCGCTATACAAACATGTAGGAAGATCTATTTTTTTACCCTGTATAATTTGCTCTTGTTGTCTGTGAAATCAATGGCAAAATACCACTTGACAGCGGTAGGAGCCGGATTGGGCTTCCCAGGGTTTCTGTGCAATTATACACAAAAGTGATTACATTTCCCCTGTGTCATTCGAGAAACAAACACCCCCAGCTCTATCTCAATATTTAATTGTTAAATTTATTTTACAAAATATAGATATTTATGTATGGCTACTTCATTATTTATTTTTCTACCGTGGAGACATCAGCACCTCTTTAGCCCACCATTGTGCATATAAGAGACACATACACTTTGATATACTTTAAGTAGCTTATATAACAAAATAAGTAAAGGGGAAGAGAAAATTAATGGCACAGAAATCTGAAAGAGTTAGAGCACTGCTGGAACATAACAAGCAGTGTAGCATGATATATGGGAGCAGAGAAACAGGATATTTGAATATGAATGTGTTTCAGACAATATTACTTCAAAGAAATGACCATTGAAAATTGAATATAGCATGATTTAAAAAAAAAGTGATTTAGAGCCTGATCCAAAGCCCATTGAAGTCAATATGAATCCTTTCATTGACGTCAATGGGCTTTGGATCAAGTCTCTACCGAAGGATGTAAAAACCTAAAGAAGATCCAGAGGCAAATCAAGAGGGTATGTGGGGTCATGTGCCCCCACCAGATTTCTTTTTCTTTCTTTCTTTTTTCAGAGAGTGGGTTCAAAATGGTGCCTTCCCACCCCCCTCCCCCCATATCAACAGTTACATGTCACCTCTGAGAAGATCTAGACCTGGTCTTTACAAATCCAAACCAAATCTACAGCACATCTATCACACCTTAACTACCATCCTGAAATACAGGTAATGCTTCTTCCTTTGTAACTCATTTCCCTAAAGTATATTCCTTTTCCTGTGGCTATGTATTCTACTTACTTTAATCTATATTGGCAGTTTCTAACCACTTTTTATCCAAAGTATTTAGTGTGAAAGTCTCATACGTGAACTTCCACTGTTCTTGTTCTTGATATTTCTTTTCAAATTCTTTTTGGGTTCTTACCCTATTGGGCCAAATCAAACTTGCCTCACTCATGGAGGGACTTCAATGATACACCACAATAGTAAGGTGAGTAGGACTTGGATTTTTGTCTATTGTTTCTGAATTATTGTATAAAGAAATAAATTGGCCAATTTTTTATCACTCATAACCCTGTCCCTTAGTTCCTTTTGAATTTTCTCCAATGCTCCTTTTCACTCTTAGCATTTTCTTTCTCCCACCAGAGTGCAAAGAACAATAAACTCTTACAAAAATTTAAAAGAAAGACAAAATTTAGAGGAGTTATCACTACATTCATTTATAGTTTAAAAACATTGTGTAAATATCAGTATTATTTTGGGCCAGACTCTTTCATTGTGTAGCTCATTTGACTGCAGTGGTCTTTAATGGAATTGCGTATATCAGGGATCAATCCCCCCACAATGTACAATAGATTTTGCACAGTTCCTCTAAGTGTAATACTACCACCATTTCAGTAAATTCATTAAGGAAGGGTAAACATTGTTTCTGAGCAGCACTGCCATCCTAGAGCTTTCAAGGTGGAGTTGTGATGCTTTCTTTCTCTGTTTCTCCAACAGTACCTCAAGGCAGGCTAATAATGGGTCAATATGAATTTAGTGTTCAAGAGGCGGAGGACTGCAAAATATCATAAGCGCTATTGATTTTTCTTAAGTGCAAAAGCTTTTAAGGGGATCCTGCTAAGAAACATACTATATAGGACAGGAGTGTGTGCTCTGTCAATTTAGCTGGACACTGAAAGGTAGATACAGACTGAGAGAGCCAAACAAATGGAGAGACCTCTGGGGTTAATAAAAGGGAAGCTTGATTTCTACAGAATTGCTTCATAGGCAATTGGAAAAGCAACACAACCATTCAGCCTCACTCCAGTGGAGCACCTTATAGTGGAGATGTTATCAACCCTACTCATCGAGGATAGCAGAGGGAGGCTGAGATAGCTCGCAGGTTAAGGTATGCTCCAATACTCTACAAACACAGGAGATATGGCCAACTCACTAATCATGTTCATAACCTCCAAGATCAACATCGAATATATGCATGACAAAAATATCACACACAGCACTGCATTCACAAATACTGTCACAATGCTAAATGAGCTGCTTCAACCCTCCATTACATCTGCTGTTTCCATTCAGACAGATTACTATATGTGGCATTCAGCATACCATAAAGAGTGTACTTTTCCCAAGGCCAACCGCTGAGCAACAGATCCATCAAGGCATCTGAAATGTATTTTCAGGAGGTTAAAGTGATCTGGTGATGTGCTGAATGTGAAACATTTTATACATAGGGAAACAGATGACAAGAAGACATGCTTTTAAAATGGGGTCAGGAGGTTATTTACAAAATGTTTACTCTTCCATTAAAACAGGAGGAATTTATTGAGCCTTGTGCTAAATTTCAGCAATTAGGAAAAAAATATCAGCCAATTAAGCAGAAGCAGCACAAAACATTAACTGACCTTGCAACTGTTCTACATCTTGTCACCTAGAGGGAATATGCTGATCAGCCATCAAAGCTGGGAACCTGAGTATTTAGTTCTCATGTAATGTACATGAGGATTAAAGAGCTGCAGCATTACCCCAGAAACGATGCATTTGAGAAGCCTGTAAACAGATCTATCACCTATTCAGAACAAACAGAGGTTTTGCCGGCAGCATGCTTTAATCTATATAAGAAATCAGTTTCTGATTTTGATTTCATAGCAAAAAGGAGATGTGGGCTGTAATACAATTTTCCCAAAGCCATTTTCAGAGAAGAGAAGATCTGCATGCAAAGTGAAAGAAGTGAATGTAGGTATTTTCAATAAACCAGTAAATGACAAGAACTCACATATTACCTGATTTTATTTTGTGTGTTTAATAAGAGCAAAAAACAGTTTTAAGGAGTGAAGCAACTTTGCAAGTAAGGTTAAATCGTGGAACCAATGCACAGACTAGATGGCTGGACAGCAGAGTGGAAACTTGGCCACAGAGACACATCAGAGTTACAGTCTCAGGATGACAGCAGCTGAAGTTGCTGCAGCACTCCAATTTCAAGGGGAGAATGGCCAGGGCACTCAGGTTAACAGAGATTCCTTTTATCCAACTGTCACCCTTCTCTTGCCCAACAATGTGCACTGTGCATCAGGGAGCAGGAAGCCCCAGTGCAACAGGGAATCACAGTGAGGAAAAAGTAATGCATACAAGGCACACATTTTGTGGAATTTCACAAGGTCCCCACAGTGGAACTCTTGGCAGTTATATATGAGGGAGCAGGATATGGCCAACTGTAAAAATAAATTGTGTGTGTCACTGAATAAATGCCACTCTGTGTGCCTAATTCAGTCTTATGTCCTTTTTGGGAAATAATTTTTAAATCCACTGAATTCTAGTACAAAAAAAGTCACAAGGGAAAAACAAAACAAAAAGGTGTCTTCTTTCTCTTAGTCATATGCCCAAAGACCTGTGAGTAAGTAGCCTTTCCAGTCCTTAGAGAACACCATGATTGGTGCTTCCTACACCCCCAACATAACAGGTTGTACACAGGCCCACCGACAGCTATTCTGGGCCCCATCAGAACAGTCAATGGGCCCCCTAAAAAGGGATGACTGAGGTTTTCAGGTGGTGCTTCACCTGCACTGGCTGGTCCCCAGTGAGCTGCTGCCGGCTGTGCTGCTGGTGCCCAGTGAGCTGCTGGCTGCGCTGCTGGGTGTGCTCTGGTGTGGCCAGGGCTCCTACATGCCTTCCCAGCAGCCTTCACTGTCACTGGTACCACCCTGCTATGTCTAGGAGCCCTGCGACCCGCCCAGGTAATTTAAAAGGGCCTGAGGCCCTGGGCGGCAGGTATTGAAGACAGGACGAGACTATGCCTCCCCAAACAGCCTTGTGTGGCCCCTCACACTCAGGCCCCTTCCGGCTTCCCGGGCTGTGCTGCTGGCGTTCCAGGGCTGGGGGCCCATGCTGCCCACTCACCCGCCTGGCATTCCGAGGACAGTGGAGGCTGCGCCATCGCTCACCCTCCCGATGTTCCAAGGATAATGGGGGCCGTGGCATCCGCTCGCCCTCCCGGCGATCTTAGGCTGGAGAGGACCACAGTGCCTGCTTACCCACCCGGTGTTCTGGGCCTGGGGGAGGGGCATGCTGCCCACTCACCCACCTGGCACTCTGGGATTGGCAGCACTTGAGCACCCTGAGGTGTGTGTGGCGGGGGATGGCTGACTGTCACATGAGAAGGGGAAGGAACTCCAATGGGAGAGGCAAGGCCTCGGGCAGAAGGGGTGGTCCAGGCTGGGGGCTAGCCTTCCCAAGCCAGGGGTTCACCTGCCACCCATGCCCAGGGTTCCCAGCCACTGAAGCAGCAGCAGCCAGGGGCCTGGGCCCTTTTAAATTGCTGGGGCAATTGTGCCCACCCCATCGGCAGGCCTGGTTGTACATCCTTAACCCTTCCATGCCATACTGGGAAAACATGGAGAACCAGAGCTACAATTACACTGACTTGTGAAATCACAGGAACAGACAACTGCAGTGTATGTTTAAAGTATGGCTTGTATTGGTGCAACGTTTTTACCTGGTATGTTTGTTTGCACTTTGGTTTTGGTGCCTTGTTTCTTTGCACCTTGTTTCTTTTGGAAACTCGAGGTATCTTTATTATTATACCAAATGTTACCAAATTCATAGCAGGAGGTAATAGTCCACCCATATTTAGTAGTTTACATCACAAATTATAGAATTGACAGTGAGAGGCAATAAATACCATTTCATAAAGTGCTCGTTGGACAATATTAATGTGCCTGACATTAAAATAATCTTTTAAAGTCCTCTTTACCCATAGAGCTCCACAGTGGGCATTTGTGATAGTGTTTGTGTCTGGCTGTTCAGATCCAGTAGGCAGCCCATCCATCTAATTTCTCTACCCTGGCAGTAGCTTTTCCCCCTTCGCTTTACAGTTATTATAAAGTACATAATGTGCAGCAGAAATTATGGGAATGTTGCTGTGGTGAGATCCAATCTAGTGAGCAGACAGAGACGTGACCCTTCAATCTATATCAAAAGCAAGTTCAGCTGTCAGACTTCACCCCCTAAGCTGGTAGTTGAATATTTCCTTGGTGGAGGGGGCCAGCGGATGGCTCTACGAGCAAGGGGTCAGATGAGTCCCCAGAACCACTATTGACATTTTAACATTGTCAGTGGTCATGTGCCGATCACTGAAGAATGTCCCTCCTTGCAGCTTTTGTAGAAGTCCTGTGTTCTTGAAGATGTGAGTGTCATGCCCCTTCCCTGGTCAGCCCACACTGATATCAGTGAAGCATCCCTGGTGATCCACTAATGCTTGCATAACCATGGAAAAGTATCCCTTTTGGCTGAGCTATTCAGCGACAAGGCAGATTGGTGCCAGAAGAGGGATATGCATGCTGTCTATCGCCCCACTGCAGTTCAGGTACCCTATTGCTGCGCTTTCTGCACATTATTGAGTGTCATAATCCCATCTAGCAGGAGATGGTTAATGGATAACAATGGTCCCTACTCTAGATTTTCCAACTCCAAACTGATTGCCCGCTGCCCAGTTGCAAGATTCCAGAGAGTGATCATTACTTGATCTTCCACTGTCAATGAAGTTCTCATTTTGCAATGCTGGAGTGGACTGGGGTGAGTTTTGCACACAGATCCTGAAATGTGGCCTTTCACATCCAAAATGTTTGCAGCCACTGCCCATCAGTCCACACCTACCTTCCGATGTGCTACCACCAGTGACTGCTAATTTCTCGAGCCTAGATGCACAATCCACTGTGGAGAGCTGCCCTGTGAATGCCAGCAGCAACTTGGCTGTTTTTCACTGTGTCCATCATCATTCAGTTAGTATGATTGAAAATCTCTGTATCTTCCTCCTCACACACCCAGTTGTAGTATTAGTAGTAATTATTCAAGTTCTCAAATACAGAAGAATTGTATGGCCTGTATCCGCAATGCTCCTGAGGATTGCAGTGAGCTTTGCAGGGTCCAGGCTTCTGCCAGAGAGATGGCTGAGACTGAAAGCAGAGAGTGAGATGGTGGGAGTTTTTAAAAAGCATGAAAATTACTGGATGGAATAAGCATTATGGGATGGAGAAAACTGGATGGTGGGATTCCGGGAACTTTCCATTTGCTCCCAGAAATCCCTCAGTGAATCATTGGAATCCCACAAAGAACTGTGAAAAATGTCCCAGAAGACATTGGTGTGGGGCATACCAGGATACCTATCTGTGCAGCACCACATTTTTACATTGAAGCAACCCCTCACAGTGAGCATGTGAATGCAAGCACCCAAACATGCAGATGCCCGAGCAATGTACAACAGGTGGTGTCTGTATGCCAACATAACTTCAATCACCCAAACTCTGTAGTGTAGACATAGCCCTAGCTGCTATGCTCCCCACTTGGGGAGGTGGGGTTCCCACAAAGCTGGAAAAACCTTTCTATCTCCAATGGCTGCATCTACATTAAGGAGTTATGCTGACATAGCTATGGCGCTGTAGCTCTGCCACTAGAGTCCCCATAGTGTAGACATGGCCTAAATTGGTTCTGTTCCTGTAACTGAGGAGGAAAGCCTATCTAACATAGCTGGTAGTGGAGTGTAGGATTACATGTGACTAAATATGCACATAAGCTGTTATTTTAAAAATCTCTTTTTTCTAATGCTTTGTCCAATTGCTAAACAAAAACACTGTTTTAAGAAAGCTGTTGGTCACAATCACTGGTCACCGGTTCCTGAAGGGCAATAACGCAGGTGCCTGAAACCCAATTGGACTTGCAGTATAATAAGCAGATGGTATACATAGGGAAGGGTGCCTGGGTTCTGATCTGAGAATAGAAGAATCATGAGATTCCACCCCTGGACCCTGCACCTGAGGTGGGTGAACACAGAGATACCAGAAAGGGGACAGAGGTGCAGCTAGGCTTGTCACAATACAGTTATTGCTCCTATGTATATTAGTGGAAACCAGCCAGTGATAGACACATTTTCTTGGTTGAGATATCAGGATCCTGGGTATTGACTACACTCTGAAATAGGAAATTATGTCAGACTTTGGGTGCTGCTGGTCATATTACCTGTGTTGTTTGTGTACAGAATTTCACCTTGTGTTACTACTGTCAGATCATTTGGGAAAAGGTCATACAGCTTGATGGTGGTAAGTTAGGTGCTTTGTATATCAATCATCTAAATAATGATAAGACACGGCCTGAACAATTCATACACACATCCTCTCTTTTGGTCACATCCTTACTTCTTCCTGAATATCATATGACATAATAAATAAATAAACAAATAAAGATACAGAGTGCTTTGACATGACAAATATTTAAATATTACAGTGTTGCTTTGTATATTTGTCTCTAGCACTATTTTTTTATATCTGAGTCACCATGTGTATGACGATGCAGTTTTAAACAGGGTTTCTCAAGATCTGAGTGCATTTGATAGTTGTTTTAAAAAAAAAATATAAGAAGCCAGGAAGCAGAGATGTCATTAAAATATGCTAACTAAGGTAAATGTGTGAGAGCGAATGCAGATTTCTAAAGGTTACGATCTACGACATTGCAAAGTTAACTTAATTACATTAATTGTAGCATTGAAGAACCCGAAGAACAAAGAGCATGGTGGCTTTGACTGTTTTCACTGAAAATATTGACCTTTTCAGTATGTTAAATTTTGATTGTGAGGCCATTCTATCAGTCCCCATTTAACAATCATTTTCTTCCCCATGGAAAAGATATTGCTTGGTCAAAAAACTGATATAACGCTGAGAAGCTTGAAAAGATCCAAAATGTAAGACATTGCACATATATGAACATATACTTCCATAATGCAGAGTTTTACCTATGAGGGCTTCATTCTTTTCACTAAGCTTTCAAAGAAGTCAAAACTACATCACATTTATCCTTTTTTTAGTATAAATCATAGGTGGCTCAAATGATTGGTAACATGCTACAGAGCTTTTCATTCCTAAACAATCAGTTTGAATCCAGCCCACATGGCAGTAACAGAAAGTTATTACTGTCTGAGGGCTGTAGAGTGGCTTGCATGAAGTGACATCCCCAACTGCATGCTCCGGAGAGGACCCAGCAGGCAGCTGGTACATCCGACAGAGTTACTGCCACCTCCTGCTTCTTTATAGTCTTGCTCTTGGAATGGGGAAGCTTAGATGATGGAGTGGTGATGTCTGCATGTGACACCTCACCCAACCATGTGCAGCTCAGGGAGGGAACTTTGTGCTTGACAGAAGTTTGCGATGGGGACTTGCTAAGATGCCCATGATAGCCTTTGTGACTCTCACTCTGAGGCTTCTCTGGCACTGGCTACACGGCCGGAGCCGAGGCACAAGAAGGACTAGATGGGATTCTCACTGCTGTGAAGGGCATTGCACCGTTGAATCTGACAGACCTGGGTCAGACAGGGCATGTGGCTGGAGAGCCTCCTACATAAGGAACTTGCAGAGGCGGAGAAGGCAAGCCTCATGGGTCCGCTTTGGAAAGGAGCAGCAGATGTCTCTGTGGGCAGCTAGATAGGTTTCCACAAAGCAATAGTGGCAGCGGCAGTGCTCGTCACTCACAGAGAATGAGCAAGGGCATGACACGCAATTCCTGAACCCTGGCATGTGTGGCATAGTCCCTCAGAGAAGCACAGGGAGATCCTGGCCCCAAATAGAGTGAGGGTTGAGAGTAACTACACTACTTAACAGCACTAACTAACTATAGGAAAAGAAAAAAGAGAAACACTAACTATGTACAACGGACAAGCAGGGCCAGCCCACAACATTTTGGAACCTGAGGTGGGGAGCTTAAATGACGCCCCCATGCCCTCTCGCTTGGGCCAAAACTTTGAAAGGTCTTAATTCTGCTTTCTTCCTGTTCTACTCCTCTCATGGTACTGCTCTGCTACCTACCCCAATAAAGGAGAACTAACAACTTAAAATGCCTTGTTCAAAAATTTTAACACTTAACTTTCAAACGCCTGAACAGCAAATGTAACTTTTCTTGTCTGCACAGTAAACACTGACATTTTTATCTATTTGAATAATCAAAGTGGTGCTTTCTGTGCCTTCCTGGTTGCAAAGATTTGAACTGCTTCCTGAAGGTCCACAGTCTGGGCCAGGTCATGCTCTATTGAGATGGTTGCAAGGCTGACCAGCCTCTCCTGTGTCATTGTGGAGTGTAGAGGTTTTTTTATTAACTTCAGCTTAGAGAAGCTGCATTCTCCACTGGCAACTGTTACAGGAAGTGTTAGAAGTATGCACAGAGCAACAAAAGCATTTGGAAAGAAGGTGGTCATCTTATTTGTGCACATATATTCCAGAACAGCCTTTGGAGTTGATCCTGCTGAAATGTATCCTGAAAGGGCTTTCAGTTCATCACCTAAATCACTCACATCAATATTGCGCATGTCATCATGTGTCAACATTGTCTCTAATGCCCTGCATTGCTGGTGTAGGTCTTCTTCAGGTATAGTGAGGAGTTTTGGGATATCATACAATGTCCCAAATATACTGCTGTGCTCCTTGAGCTGCATGGAATGTTCTTCAACTGACTGCATTGCACAATCTAGCACTTGGTTAAAGAATTCAACTTTGAATTGTTGTTTGGAGTCTCTTATGGGATTATCTCATGCCTCGTAATCAAAATGTCTTCTTCTTCGGTGACTCTTGTATTCTTGAATGGGTGGGAAAATAGCTTCAGTGTGAAGTTCCTCTGTCATCTTCAGTATCAGAGGGGTAGCCGTGTTAGTCTAGATCTGTAAAAGCAGCAAAGAGTCTTGTGGCACCTTATAGACTAACAGACGTTTTGGAGCATGAGCTTTCGTGGGTGAATACCCACTTCATCTTCAGTGCACTCTTCAGAACGTTTTGAAATCCCTCATCTGACCAGTAAGACTGTAGGTATGACTTTGCTTTGTTCAGTTGTTCCATTGCTCTAGATATATCAAGGTCAACACCTTGGAGTCTCTTGCTTACAACATTTATTTCAAACAATATGCCATGCCACAACACTAAGCCACACAGAAATTTGAAGTTATGTATGTTTCTGGTGATTCCATTTCCCTTTGCCACCTTTCTCTCATGAACAGTTCCTGTCATAGCATTATCCTCCATAATGGCAACTCTGGCATCATCTATCTTCCCAATTTGGTGTTTGATAGGCTTTATCACCTCCACTCAACTTTCCCATCATGTAGCACTCAGTGGTTTCAGTGTCAGAGAGGATGTTCCCAGATGTTGCTTCAAAATTTGCCATCGATGAGTTGATGCAGAGAAAAATACATAGATGCTTTAAATTACATTAAAAATCAGAAAAATACATAGATGCTTTAAATTACATTAAAAAATCCAGCAGCCTCACTAGAAGCTGATGCTGCATCACTGACCACTAAGTTCAATGAATGAGAACTGCATGGGACAAAAAAAGCTCAAGGGTTTAACTCTTGGATCCGTGTCTGCACTCCTCTGTTCTTTCCTCTCATGTTCGCATCATTATCATAGCCCTGACCTCTCATGTCAACTATCGCAATTCCCATATCTTCCAGCTTTTTAAGAAGCATATTTGTCATACTAGCTCCTGTAGTATTATCAATGTCAATAAATTCTAGAACATGCTCTCTAACAGTAAGCATTGCAGGGACATTTTCACTAGGTTCTGTTGTTGTTACAAAACGCACCATTGAAGTCCTTTGTTCCGTATGGCTGATGTCAGGTGTGCAGTCCAGAATAACAGAGTAATATCTTGCTGACTTCAGATCTGCCACAATCTTCTGTTTGACTTTTGTTGCCAGTAACTGTATGATCTCATTTTGAACTGTTTTTCCAAGGTATTGGTGTGTGTACATTTCTTGGGTGGTGACTCTTCTTAGATGCTCCTGGAGTACAGCATCAAACTCAAGACATGAGCTCCACAATTTTAAGGAAGTTTCCATGGCACATGCAGCTGATCTGAAGTGCCACGCAGTGCTAGATTTTGGGTAGAAAGCATTCTCACAATGGCAATGAGCCTTTTCAGAACATTTTGACAATAAAGAGACCCTGATGCAATCTTCTCTTGATATAGATCATCTATGGTGGCCTTTAAGCTTAGTCTCACCTCAAGCTCTTTCCACCTATGGAATGCTCTCTGGTGATTTGCTGCCTTCTCATGGCATGCCAGATTTCTAGTCAGATTTTTCCAGTCCTTTGTTCCTGTAGAACCCAGTGTGGCTGGAACATTAGACTGGAAGAGTTTGCAACAAAAACAGCATGCAGCATTCTGGGTTTTTGAGCACATAAGTGATGGCCTCTCCACTTTGTCACCATTGGGGATTTCACGCCAGAAATATGTTGGATGGAAAATTCTGTTTTCATTGTCTTTGGGGAACATGAAGTTTTTCACTTGCTGTGGCTGATGCAGTATAACAAAGTCCCTCAGGCTACTGCTCAAGTGGGTCCACAGTCCTGGATCATCTAGACTTAAGGAACTAAACTCAGCAGCAGCTTTTTCTTGCGTCTCCACCACACTCTTCTATGATCTACACTTTTCTTCAGGAATGTGCATGGTTACATCCATTGGAGATGGAGATATGGATGCTGCAGTAGCTGCCAGGTTACCTGCACTAACTGGAAGATCAGGCATCTCCTCACCACCCACATCCTTATTGGGGCTGGAAGGCTCACCAGGAACATTTGTCTCTCTGTATCTCAGGAGAGCTCCCTCCTGCTTAGATAGAAAGGCTTCCTTTGCTTTCTTTCTTATTCTGAATGCTGCCCCAGAAGGGTGTTTTCTTCTTTCACTCATGACTGCGGTTCTGTGCCAGCTATAGTGGCTCTCAACACTCAATTGAAGGGGACAAATAAGCAGGCTGGTAGCAGGGCCTGAGTGAGGGAAGATATCAGCGTCTTAAGGGCCTAACTGGCTCCTATTACTTCAGTTGACTGCCTGTTCTCCTCAAGTGGGTTCAGGGAAGCAGCATGAAACAGGAAGCTCTCTGAGAAGCTGGTGTTAATTAGTCCAGGCTCCTGGGGGTGCTAGAGAGGTACATAAGAGGCTTTTTCTCCTCTCTTTCCCTGCAGCTCCGGCTGCTTTCTGTTATTCCCTCTCACCTTTTCTCCTGCCTGCCTGCCTCTTGTGCCCTTATTCCTCCAGCACAGCACTCCATCATCTCTGTGCATCTAGAGCAGAGAGAATACATATGCACCAGCAGCAGACACAATTTTCTACACTCTGGATTCTAGTGGTGCCCCCCCACCCACAGTCTGGCAGCTGAGGCCGCGGCCTCAGTTTGCCTCATGGTAAGGCCAAGCATTCTCGCTGGCAAGCTATGAGTATGGAGGAACAAGGATTCTGACTTTGACCATGTGGCAGTAAGAGGGAACTGAGGGGTCATTGTCCCTCACAGCCTCATGTAACCTCACTTGCACCACGAGGCTATGTATGGCACATGTGCAGGCCAACAGACACTGCTACAGAAATCTTCTGGCTCATGTGCATTCATGTTTGGGACCATCACTCCAAGAAGAATCACACTTATTATTTCAAAATGTTGCAGAAGAAAACCACAACATTCTCCATTTTACTTTTACTTGCATTACATACTTCTGCTTCCCCTTCATTCCAACCAAGTTATTTAATGTAGTAATTAGTTTAGTTTCTCAAATTTCAGAAATTTTGAGGTGCAACTGGCCACAGTTATGATCCTGTTTCTACCTCAAAGAATCTGAGAGAAATGGAGGAGGTTAATCAAAACGTTGAGTTAACTAATTAACTGAATCTCTGATACTTTTGGAGCTTTCCCATCACTAGTTAAGTAACAAGCAAAAAGATGTATGAAAAAGATGTATGTGTGTCTTACACTGTTCCCCCAAAGGGGTTAGGACTGACCTCTGCCAGAGAGAGGAAGCAAATTCCAGAATCAAGCTTCTCAGCACCATGTGCACACACACACACAGGAATGCCCTCCCAGACCCACAGAATGACAGTGGGATTATCCCAGACAATCACAATTGCTAGGACTGTTAAGAGAAGTAATCCATCTTTTTCCTGGATAAACTATTGCTGTTCTGTAATTTACATTAGATTTTTAAAAAAGTCCCACCAAATTATAATAAAAATACAATAAAATATAAAAATGCTAGTTTAATCATTGCTTGGTTTGCTTTCCACTGATTTATTAAAAAACTCTCTCAATGAAGGTATTAATTATATTATTATTATTTAACTCACCATCACCAGCCATAGCTTAAAGAGGGGAGCAAAATTATTTGTATTTCCCATCACTACACCCTCAACTGTTTCTCTGTTGAGCTCACACTAAATCAATCTAGAAATCAAATACACATGATATGTAAACACTTCTCATCTCTTACATTGCACATAGACACACATGATGGGTGGAGTTTCATCTGTGAGGAATTTAACCCAGGGCCCTAATGAATCGCTGGACTCCAAATCTATCAAGGAGACCATCTTGTCTCCGTTCACATGTGGAGGGATCAAAATCCAGACAAGTACTACTCAAGGTAAGTTAGGATGGTAGATTTATGAGAATGGTATCACCCACTTCCTCTGAAACCTTCTCTGAGTGGAGGCAGCCTCTGGATTCCCCTAACTGCATATCACCTAATGGAAAGACAAAACGAGTGTGCTGGTGGCCCCGGGTGTTCCTTTCTCTTCATGCTCATGGGTTTGTGTTGTGAGCATAGGGCATGAAGGATGCTCCAGCCAATTCTAAAATAATAGCTAGGAGATACACCTCCAGATTGTTAAGGGATGGAATTTTGGAAGGCCAATCCAAGCAACCCCTTGATCATCTGAAATCTGCACAAAACAAAACTCCTTGAATTTCCAATCCCCACCTGAGTTTAGGCCCTAATTTCTGAACCCACAGAATATCTAGTTCTTTCTATTCCCTACATTACATGTAAACAAAAGGCATTCCTTTTCTATGAAAACACCAGTCTTCCCTGGAGGCAACAGTTGCACCCCTTTAGACCAATAACAGGCCTCCCCCAAACAAAATATGAATATTATCCTTCATGTACAGCTCTGGTTAGGCTTTTCTTGACCACTTGTATAGTGTTATTACTAGCTAAAATCTATAATTTACACAAATTCAGCATGGTGTGTTTAAACATGACATTTCTGGAAGGCATTAGTCCAAAGATACTATATTGGTTTAAATGAAAATGAATTAGCTTTGGGGGGAAATGCATTAACTTTAGTGAAAAGACATGGCAGAGAATATAAATGAAAAAAAAATCCACATTATTTCACTATACTCTTTTGGCCTGAGTTCACATGAATTGTTTTTTGTGAAGATAAATTGAATCCAAAGCTGCACTATTTTATGACATTGTGTATGTATGAATTCCAGCAGGGGGGAAAAAGGTGAAAAAATGAAATAGATGTTAAAAATAAATCAGACGGCCTTAAGGTCCCCCTCTTCCCTGAGGATTTTACCTACTTACTTTTATTTATTATCTGATTTAAAAGACATTTGACGAATTTTATTTTATTATTTGAGGGGAGGGTGGCTAAATCAATTTTAAGCACTTAATGGGATTTCTGGTTTAAACAGGAACCTCTAAGCTGACTAATGCCTTTTTATTTTGCATATTCTACTGAAGCAACACTGTTCTACAATATTATTTGATTTTTTGTCTGATGGTGCTTCTCAGACATATCTGTATGAATACCCTATTTCAGAAAATACAGTTCATAATGCCAAAACTTTATTTACTAAGATACTATTCATATACATAAGTTGAAGATATGGCTTGTAGTACCATGGCTTGTGTTATAACAAATACAGAGCAAAATCAACAATGAAATGTCATTTAAAAATAACAGTGATCCATTCACAAAGGGAAAGCATTAGGATGTGTTGACCAATCTGGATAGTTAATCAGATATTAGGGTGATTAAAGTAGCCCGGTTAGCTCTAAGGGCCTTATTCAAATCCCACTGAAGGCCATGGGAGTCTTTCCACTGATTTCAAAGGTCTTTTTATCATGCTTTAAGTGTTCTTACAAATTTTTCTATCAGTGAACACAAAATCAAACAAAACCAATGCAATATTCCCCCTCTGCGTCTCAAGTACGCTTTATCCACTATTTTAATGAGTTTAAATTCTGCAACACCTTTTTGATCCACATAATTTCTGCTTTTTACTAGCCCTGTCTAGTTTAATGTTGCAACTTTATTCCCTAGCAACTCTGCTTGAAGGCTGTCAAATCAGCAGTGCTCAGATAAGCCTTGAAGCAGGAAGCCCTGACATAACCTTGAAGACGAGTGGTAAGTGATCAAAGTTACACAACCAGTGCGAGGCAGTGGGGAAAGGCAGTCGACAGGAAGATCTGAGTGATGGGAGAAGAGTGGGAGAATCCATGATCAATAGGATAGTGGGTAAAAACAATTGGGTGAAGAGTACTCATTGATTGGAGCCTGCTATATTATGTACCCTGCTAATCATGAACACATTGTTATCCACAAAACTGCTCATAAACTATGAAACCAAAGATGTGTCTCTCTAATTTCTGTAGTACAATATTTTAAAGGGTTAGCATATAGTAGCATAAGCCAAAGTCTTGTCTACCTCTATTAGGGTTGTGTGCCATTTTAACTGTGACAAATAACTAATATATATAATTTATTATTATACCAAAGGAGGTGGGACATTTTGAACACTACTCAAACCAATAGATGAACTGCCAATGAGTTTCTACTGTGTCCTCTGGAACATCAATAGGGAATATAGTCCTACGAATAGTTAACTAGACAGTTGATGATGTTATAATTCCACAGAAATGTAGCTCCTAATGCACTAGAAGGGTGCAAATAAGTGAACAAGAAAAGGTAGATTTTTATTTGAAATTCACATCCTTGATAGACTATGTAGACTATCACATTTGTTCCCTTTTGAGGAAAGGCAAAAAATATGTATAGATCCTCTTCTTTCTCCTATTTATATTCCTAATTATTTTTAATCAGGCAAAGTGTCTCAGAGGTGCAAACTTAGCTTTGGTAGCATAAAAGAAAAGAAAATGAAAGTAGTGAATATGTACAAAAGAGGTAGCCGATTGAACAAACCATAAAATCATGCTGGGAAACAACCATATTTACCATCAACTATCACAATTACCCTTCATTGTTGATTTTAAGATGTTGGCATTGGACTGAACTTATTCAAAATTTGTATGTTTACTTGAACCTTCCCAAAGTTTGTTTGTGACTTTGTTTGTCAGAATGGGATTTTGGGTCCAGGGATTTGGGTCAGCTAACCATAAAGATTGTTATAAAGCATATCGTAACTGGCAGCAAAAATTGGATCCAGATTGAAACTTTCTCCAGGTTTTAGAATGGTCAAACATAATGCCCTATTTAAATAATTCCTCCATATTTTGAACAGCTTTATTAAGAAGTGGCACTTGTAATAATTTTGACTGAATATTAGCATTATGAGGTATGAAAATTACTCCTTAAAAAGTAAGCAGCTAAACAATCAAAGGGACTAAAGATGTGAATTTGTCCCAGAAAATTCTTACTGTATACTTTTATATGCATACTGCAATGGAGCTACACTGATAAACATCTGATGAAGACCTACTCTGTTGTGTGTAATGGCTTATAATTTCCAAAAGTTGCCAGCTCCTAGCCATTCAGGACTAGATCCATATAGGGGACTTAGGCTCAGTATTGCAATGCCTAACTTTTGATGCCATGCTGCCCAGTAGAATCCACAATCTCTAACTAGGTGCCCCAGCTCCCTTTATAAAGCATGGGGACAATGAGTTGCTGAAAGATTCCCAAAAGCCAGCAAGCTGAGTGGGGAACCATCTAAGCTAGCCAATAGGAAAGACTGAGGATAGGTGTTTGGCCTAAGCCCTACTCCTCAAAAGGACTTAGGCACCTATTCGGTTTGGGATACACAGCAGTGAACCATCTCATGGAGTTAGCACGTAAGCCAGATCAGGCCTTTCTTACAAACAACTGAAAATAATTCTGCACTAACATCACCTTAGAACATGAGTACTGGATCAAGCCCCACCCCCAAAAAACAGAGCTGGAGGAGGTCGCTTTTTACCCCACTGGTTTAGAGTACGCCCCTGGATTGTGGGAGACCGTGCCACATTCTGCCTGAGACTTACAGAAGTCTCCCCCTTCCCAAAGGAGTGCCACCACTGGGCTATGCAATATTCTGATGTAGGTCTCTGTCAGTCTCTCCTGTTGAAGCTGTTCCACATTGTATAAAATAACTAACTGTTAACTGAGCCACAAAGAAAGTGGGTGGCTCTATATCTTAGGGGTTAGGGCACACTCTTTGGGTGTGGAAGAATCAGGTGGAAGTCCTTGCTTCAAGAAACATTTAATATCTGCTTCAACAGGAGAAACTGAGAGAGCCCCATCTCCTCCTGTAGCTGTATTTAATGTGGGCCCTGATGTGATAGAAGTACTCTTAAAGTGGCCTTAGAGCATACATACTGGATCAGGCCCAGAGGGGTAATATGTAGCTTGAGCTGGGATATAGGCGCCAGGAAGCTGTGTGTATGCTCACCAGAAGATATTTTATGAACTTTATTGGTGTGAATTAAGGCACCCACAGGGTTAGGTAGCAAATGAGTGGGGATTTTGAGGATGAACATTTTGGAATTAGGCACCTAAAGTGGCAGCTGGGCACCTAAATCCCTTTGTTTATCTAGCCCTCAGTTTCTATGGACTGATTCTGATTCCTCCGTATCCATCTGCAATAAATTCTCCAATAATCCTATCAGCTTTTGGTTACTCAGTCAACTGCTGGAAGCCTATGCTACTTTTGACCTGGTTGCCTGGAAGTCTCATCATTCTAAGGCAAGTAAGCAGACCAAAAGGCAGTCAAACTGATCAAAGTTTAATATACAGCACTGCAACCTCAAAGTCAATAAAACATTGCAACCTTTCACTTGGCATACCAGCTTCCAGTAGGATCCAATTACATCTCCTTCACATTTTATAAAAGTTTAAATAAAAGCTTGGATACAAGCTAATGAAAACATGACAGGACAAGAGCTTACTGAATATAACTGGATTTACAATGGCAACATCTACAAGGGACAAAAACTAAATAATATAATTGCCTTTCTAGCCTCTGTCTTGCTATATGGCTAGAGTGGCCTGCAGACTATACCAGCAATTTTCATATTGATAAGGATGGAATATGAAAGAGATTAAAAATGTAGCACTATAGGCATGATAGCCAAATCCTCTCCCGCCCTGCACCGTGCTCCATAAGGTAGCGTAATGTATTTTAATGTCTCAGTGATCTATGTGACTAAGAAATCAGTTCATATTCTCAGTATTTTCTTTGCCACTTCAGGGCCAATTCAGGAGGGAGAAAAAAAACCCAAAACAACTAGTTGTCAGAGGGGTGGCTTCTCCAAAAGACATGCTGTATTAAATGCTCCATGTGGTTTCTATTATTAGTTTTCACTTGATATGATATTTTCTTTAACATTAGGTCTGTTTTGTTCTTACAGTTTTGCAGTGGTGTTTGTTTTGCCCCTGTGATGTTGCACTCCATATGCTTTATGAAAATATGCTTGGACTGTGAATATGATGTAACTGGAATATGCTTTATGCAAAAGGTCTCTTGTAAGGTCTCATTACAAATCTTATAATCTACTGAGTGTGTTCATCCTAATTGTATGTATGTATCATTCTTGTATCTAAAACTAGAAATATTAAGTTAACTCTGAGGGCCTATTATAATTATGCAAAGTGTGGGCCATTAATGGTGGTTTAGAACCTTGATGGCACTCATTGACAAGGACAATTGGCTGTAGATGGTTTATTTACCAGCAAGCCTTCTTGGGGACCTGGGGGCCAGTCTGTGGGTAATGAAGAATGAGGTCTTACAATGACATGTGACCACATCACCTGATACTGGAATCCATCTTAAACCTGGTGCTTTTCTATTTAGAAGGAGGGGTGGGAACCCAGAGACACAAAGGATTCCCGCCTTGGGCCAAAAGGGGATGGAACAAAACAAAGGGGGCTGCAGTCATGAGAAATCCCCTAGTTACCTCCTGAGCTGGAACTAACAAGAACTGTACCAGGGGAAAGGATTTGGCTCAGAATAAGAACAAGTGTAGTCTGTGAAAGAAGCTTATTGGAACATCTCTGAGGGTGAGATTTACCCTTATTCAGTTTCTTAATGTATTAGGCTTAGACTTGCATGTCTTGTTTTATTTTGCTTGGTAACTTACTTTGTTCTGTCTTCTATTACTTGAAACCACTTACATCCTATTTTTATACTTAATAAAACCACTTTTGTTTATGAATTAACCTAGAGTAAGTGATTAATACCTGGAGGAGCAAACAGCTGTGCATATCTCTCTATCAGTGTTATAGAGGGCAGACAATTTATGAGTTTACCCTGTATAAGCTTCGTACAGAGTAAAACATATTTATGTGGGGTTTGGATCCCATTGGGAGCTGAGTGTCTGGGTGCTGGAGACAGGAGCACTTCTTAAGCTGTTTTCAGTTAAGTCTGCAGCTTTGGGGGCATGGTTCAGACCCAGGGTCTGTATTGCAGCAGGCTTGTGTGTCTGGCTCAACAAGGCATGGTTCTGGAGGCCCAAATTGGTAGAGAAAATGGGCTCAGAGGTAGTCTCAGCACATCTGGTGACAGTCCCAGGGGGGTCTCTGTGACTGAACCTGTCACAACCCCTTAACAATTTAACAATTATGAATACATTAACCATAATGCTTTAATACTTGATTGCCCTAAACAGTAGCACAAGCCTGTATTGGGGTCACTACAGATTACAAAGGGGTGAAACAATACCGCTTCATTTAAAAAAAAAAGCTACAATATATTTTAGAACTTGCTTTTAATAGCCACTATACTTTAATGGTCTGTCAGCATTTTCATTATTGAGAGGTTTATAACTCATTATAAACACTGGGCTGAAACTTGGTGGATTTTTTTTCTGTACAAATTAGCAGAAATCATTACATTACATTTGTTTGGTGTGTATGTGTGGGTTATTGTTTGTTCACTTTTTCAATTCCAAAGTGCAAATGGCTGCACTTAGAACAATTCATGTTTAGAGTAAACAAATGCCTTTCATTTTTTAAAATAAATAATAATAATTATTATTAAGTGAAAATCTTTTACCCTTCCATTTGTACTTTGAAATAGTAACTGCTAAGCAACGGATATGCATGTTAAAGTCCAGATGCTCCAGTGGTGTAAATGGGCATAGCATGAAATCAATTTGAGCTACATAAGTTTGCACCTGGTAAGGATCTGGCCCTATGTTTTTAAATAACTCTTTGGATATGTCTACTCTGCAATGGAAGCCCAGGGTTAGTGGGACTTGAGTCCATGGACCCTGGGTTGCGCATCCACACTGTACATTGCCTCCAGGTTTAGAACTTCTAGACACAGGCCCCAAACCCAGGCCTCCAGATCCTACAGTGCGGTATTCAGACCAAAGTCAATCTGCCATATCCCCGGCTTCCTAGTGCCCTGTTCAGCTGTGGCCTCTCTAGCCTCTGTTTCTGGTGCAGTGTGGGGAAACTTGACTGACCACCCCAAATGTTACAGGAAGTTGTTGCAGCCCATCAACCCATCCTGCCGAGCTGCCTTTTGGGTCTGCATGGTCCCGGAAACCAGAGTCTGCAACATGGAAGAGTCACCATTTGAACAGCTTCTCTTGCTTGTACTTTCACTCCTGTTTCAGCAAATGGGCAAAGCATCCACGAGACAATGGTGGACATTCTGGTGGCAGTTTCTGACCTACCAAAGGAATCTGACTGAAAAGGAGGAGAAGGGATGATTCAGACATAGAAGTATCAAATTAGCTGATGCTGCTTGTGACTTCTGGGGTAGCCGCTGATGCCTGTATATAGACTGGCACTTCTGGGGCAGGGCCATAAGCACAGACTGGTGGGATTACATCTTCAAGCACACCTGAGATGACCAGCAGTGGGTCCAGAACTTTTGCATGAAGAAAGGTACATTTCTGGAGCTTTGTGAGCAGCTTGCACCAACTCTCCAGCATCAGGAAACACAAATGAGCATGGCCATACCAGTCTAGAAGCTATAACCATCTGGAAGCTGGCTACCCAGACTACTACAGGTCCATTGCTAACCAGAGGCGGCTCCAGGCACCAGCGCTCCAAGCGCATGCCTGGGGCGGCAAGCCGCGGGGGGCGCTCTGCTGGTCCCTGCAAGGGCGGCAGTCAGGCAGCTTTCAGTGGCTTGCCTGCGGGAGGTCCTCCGGTCCCGCGGATTTGGCGGCAATTCGGCGGCAGGTATGCCGAAGCCGCAGGACCGGCGGACCTCCCACAGGCAAGCCACCGAAGGCTGCCTGACTGCCGTGCTTGGGGTGGCAAAAAAGCTAGAGCCGCTCCTGTTGCTAACCATTGGAAAGTCAACAGTGGGTAAAATGTTTGTGGAGGTTTTAAAGGCAATCAGGTATATGATTTATCCAAAAGTGCTGGGCATAAACAATATCCCTGAAGTAACTGTTGCTTTTGAGACAATGGAGTTTCCAAACTGTGTTGTGGCCATTGATGGGACTCGTGCTCACAGCTTGCCCTCTGCAAGAAGCACATGAGTACCTGAACCATAAAAGGCACTTCTCCATTATTATGCAGGCCCTGGTGGACCAAAGAAGCCAATTTATGGATGCCAATATGGGCTGCACTTGAAAAATTCATGATGCCAATGTTTTCTGAGTATTGGGAGTTTACATTCATTAACAGGCTGGGACACTATTCCCACCAAATGACATTGCTATAAATGGAGTAACTGTCCCCACTGTTAACTTGGAGAACTTCAAATACCCACCCCTTTTGCCTTGGTTTATGAAATCATATCCAGATCTCAGAAGGCTTAGCAAAAGAAGGTTTATTACACTCTTGGCAGGTGCAGAATGGTGGTTCAATTATGCATTTGGTAGACGAAAATCCCACTGGCACTGATTACAGACACATTTGTATTCCAGTGTCATCAATGCTGTTCACATTATTGTGGCCTGCTGTGCTTCTCATAACTTTTGTGAAGCCAAACGTGAGTCATTTGCCCCTGAATGGAGCTATGACAGTAATGGATTGCTGATCTACTACATTCAAGCAGAAAAGTATATCTATCACAGCGGGGGCAGAATGCACCCAGGCAGATTAGGGATGCTCTGTGCTCTCACATTATGGACTTTCTAAAGGGGTGCACTCACCTCTTGCAAGTGCCCTCTGGTTGAGTGTGCACATGCCTGCAGTTTTTCTCTGCTCATAGTGTCCCCTGTGAGCTGCTGTGCCTGTCAGGCAAGTCTTTGGTGACTCAGCCCTACTGTCAACTCACACTCTATGTGCAAAACAAACAAACCCCTTCCAGGGTACACAATCCAGAATGTCCCAAATGTGCTGCAGACCTCACTGGGGTCTGTCTTTAACCAGTCCAACAGGGCCCATCATGGTACCCTCGCCTGGTCAGGCTAGGTTGCAAGTCTCCTACTCTGGAATTGAGCAGCACCCTGTGGGCTTCTTCCCTGGGGACTCCTTGCCCCTACTTGAGTCCTCAGCAGGGCCGCTCTAGCTTTTTTGCCACCCCAAGCACAACAGGCAGGCTGCCTTCGGCAGCGCGCATGTGGGAGGTCCCCGGTCCCATGGATTTGGCGGCTTGCCTGTGGAAGGTCTGGTGGTCCCATGGCTTTAGCGTACCCACCACTGAATTGCCCTCGAATCTGCAGGACCGGCGGACCTCCTGCAGGTGCGCCGCTGAAGGCTACCTGACTGCCAGCCTCGCAGGGACCGGCAGGGCACCCCCCACAGCTTGCTGCCCCAGGCACGCGCTTGGAGTGTTGGTGCCTGGATCCGCTGCTGGTCCTCAGTGACCCCCGAGCTTCCTGCTGAGCCTCCCCTTTTGGAGTCAGTTCACTGACCACAGCTCCCCACTAAGTCAGTCCCAATGCAGCCCCCTTCCCTGGGTGCCTCAGTTCTAATTCCCTTCCCAGCTCTATGTTGCCCTAGGCAACTCCCTGTATCCAGTCATAGTTAAATTCCAGCAGCCAGCTAGAAGCTCCTTTCTCGTTCCTCCCATCCCTGCCAGTAACTAACTGCTTAGTCCCAGCAGCAACAAATCTGTCCAATCCTGTCAGCTCCTGCAGCCAGCCAAGAACATATCTTGCTCCCCTGATCCTTGCCAGAAGACAACCAGTTCTGCAGCAGGCTATTCCTCTGGAAGGTCATCGGAAAACTCCTCAGAGCAGGGACTCAGAATGTGCTGCAGCTGCTCCAGCAACAAAGTCTCCTTGGGGGCCAGTTTAAGTACAAGAGTCACTTTGGCAGCGTGATCTGGTGTTTGCTGGCTCCCCGCTGGTCCTATAGTAGATTCAGGGGTGAGAAGGTGACCATCCCAGAAGATCAAGCTGCCTCAGTACTAGCACCTGGTCAAACTCCTCGTAAAAGGGGCAGGATGATTGTGAGTTCTCATAGGTGCAGTTCTCATCTTTGGATTTCAGGTAGTTGTTCCTGAGCTGTTTAATCCACTCTGGGTACTGCTCACTAGGCCAACGAATCCTCAACACTGCCAACTTCATTGCTATTTCCCGAGTCACATGGTCATTATGAGAACTCTTGTTAAAATTGAACTATTTGCTTGCCTCACACCAGAGATTAACCAAAATCTGTCTGTACTCACATGACCAGCTAGTAGCACATTTGGAAAAGGAATTTGAGTTGGTTGCAATTACAAACACAGGAGAAGGGTCACCCTGCTTTCAGCTCAGCAGTCAGAAGAAAATGGAAGGGTTAAATGCTGAATAGCTGTACTTAAACGGGGTGGGATGTGGGAGTGGTTTGCTTCCATCTTGGCATAGAAAGGATACTGTCCCATGGGATTGTGGGATACCATTGGAGGACTCTCAGGACCTGAGACTGGGGGGGGGGGCAGTCATGAGCTCTGTCCACAATGCTAAATGATGGAGTTTAGGCCTAAGCCACCTCGGGACTCAGGCTCAAACCCTCCACCCCTGCAGGGCCCTGGGGCCTGGACAGAGTAAGACACAATTGTGTGTTGACAGGAGGGGAGTTTGAGCTTGAGTCTGAGCCCAGACTTATAGCCAGTGTTACATGTCAGTGTAACATGTTAGGTCTATGTACAGTACATTTAAGCAATAAAAACAGAAACACAAGGCTTTTCCTGGGGATTAACATCTTCCTTGGAGCTGATGACCCTTGGCATTGGCAAGGGTTATTAACCCCAAAGACATGCCCTGTCTGAGGTTGTTATTGAAAAGGCAGGAGCAGGGGAAGAGAGAATAATGAATTTCTTTTTCCTATGTGGTGGCAATTTCCTTAGGTCAATATGTAGAGGTATTACCAGAAAACATGTATCCTTAACAGTTACTAATCAGGCTGACTTATCTTCAGGAATTCCATCAAACATGTGTAGTATAATACAATGTATTTTATTTGTTTTCAGTGTCTTGAACACAGTTACCAAAGGTTCTATAAAGTCAGTCATAAGTTAAGAAGGAAGAGACTGTAATAAGATGAAATTTAAAGAGAATACATGATTTTGTAGCTCAAGGGGATGTGAAGGGAGAGGACAGGAAAACAGTACTAGATAGATGGGGAAGCAACATTAAAAGAATGAGAAGGAAATTGTAGGGAGAAGACCAAGACGGGAGAAGCTAAATAGGCAAGAGGGAAAATGGAAATTACAATCTGGCCTAAGAAATGTTTAAAAGCTCTTTCATCTTGATGGCACCCTTTGAGTGTTTGCAGAAAAATACAATTCTTCTGAACTGCCAGATACAGAACTGCCTAATGGAAATATTTGAAATGATATTTCCTTTATGTCTAGTGTTTGGGATGGCTGAAGCCACTCCAACATTACCCAGCTGGAGAAATTTAATATAATATTTCCTACCATTAGAGCAGCAGGTCTTCAGGAACAAGAGAAATTGGGAAGTTTCTATAAGAAATCGGCCACTAAATTAGACTTCATGGAACAGTGGGGTAAATGGACTAATCTGTTGAGATATGCCTTGTGAAAGGCAGCTGTATTAAAATGTATGGTTCCCTTTCTTTTCCTGCTTGATCTCTGCACCTGTTCTTTTTGTCATGCATTTCTTTGGCACTCTACTTGGGAAAACTATTTTTAAATACATGGTGACATACACCAAGAGATCAGGTTCTTTATTCAGGTAAGCACTTAAGCACATGCTTCAAGTTTAGCATATGCTTAAATGCTTTCCTGAATAGAAATACTTTCCTGAATAATGTCCTTAATTTGTATGTTATTTTCAGAAAAAAAAAATCTCTGAAATATCCTTCTTTTGGTTTCGCTACATTTACTGACAGGAATCATGGGATGATATTGGGATTTGGAGACATTTGAGCACATTCCTTTTTATAAGTGATTTTTTCTTTGGTAACAGTAAGAGAATATTCTTCCACCTGTCTAGGACAGGTTTAAATTTTTAAACAAAAGGCTTGATATTTACCCCTTGGAGTTCTTTAAAGTTTGATGGAACTTTAAATCCTAGGTATTGGTTCTCTTCTCACTTACACTAGAGTAAACCAGAAGTTGAAGGCAGTGTAAAACTGGTATAACTGAGAGGATAGTCAGACCTTAGATATTTCATTCAGTCTGGGGCAATGGTGAAATTAAGCTAGGAAGATGGAAGAGTAGGTGGAGCTCCAAAGGACGGCCTGGCTACTACTCAAATATTTTGAATTTGTGTTCTCAAATCCACATTCCTGGCACAATGGCTTTTAAAGAAGTGATAAGAAAAAGTTAAATACGCAAATAACTTCTTCCTGTATATGCAGGAAATACTATAAGCATTAAGGTTGATTGTTTCAAACGGGATCTATGAAGTACTGTAGCAAACTATATGTTATAAGGTGCAACATATTTTATAGTCAGATCACTTCCATTCAGCCTCATGCAAGGTTATGGTTAGCAGTACACATAAACATGGCTATAAAAACGTCTTGTGAATAAATTGTAGTTTTAATTTCTATTCACAGTAAGAATAGCATATATTTTGCCTAATATATAAAATATCAATCCCTGTAGACACAATAAAGAACATTAGAAAAAGATAAGCAGTTCCAAAACCGAGCATTTTTATGGTAATCATAAACCATGAACAAGTGCATTCATATATATTTCATATTGCTTATTGCCTCCTCACTAGTGTTATGAGTAAAAGTTACATATCAGTAAAACCTGACCATAACTCAAAGGGAAACTGCATCTATTTATTGTCACTAAAAAGCCCAATGGAAAATGTAATTTTCTATTTTATCTCAGAGGACTTGTAATTAATTCTGAAAAGAAATTGAAATTAAATTACACACTATACTTGATATAAGGCTTTTTTGGGGGAACCGATAAATGTGACGGGCATATTTACCATTGCACATGGATGGTGTGTCCAGATGAATTCTAATGTAGAGAGGGTTATATAGTTGTGACAAACCCAAAACAGGCCCCATGTCCCTAAATGTCCAGAATGGTTTGATGACTCTGCTATCTCCGTATAATCTTCAGTGTGTGGAATTCTCCTTTCTGAAGGTCTGATCCAAAGTCTGCCAAAGCCCTTGGAAAGACTCACATTGACTTCAATGGGCTTTCGATGATACCCTGGGTTCCTCTCCTGGCTGTTGCCAGTAGAATTTTCAGTATTTGTTGCTGTGTAGGTTGTATTCCTTTGCCCATTCTGCTATTCTCATTTTAGTTTATATTAAATAACTTGGGGCAGATTCTGATATCACTTATCCTAATTTTACATTGACGTAGCTAGCTCCATTGACTTTAATGGAATTAGTCCTAATTTACACTGATGTGGAAGAACAGGGAAAATGCAAAAAGTAAATAAAAATGAGACAGGCCCAGGCAGCAAAATTCAGATCTGGATTTCAAATGCTTCAAATGATAAGGACCTTTGGATCCAACATTTTATTTTGGATCCATCTGGAACAGTAATTAATAGTAAATACGCCTTCAGTTTGGGGAATAAGCTAAACTGTTTGTATGTGTAGAAGATAATTATCTTAAGTATGCTCTGCAAAAAGATAACACCCCATTTGTCTTTGGACATAGAATCCAGAGTGGAGTGTGATTAAGTCCATAGTGAGTGAGAGACTCTGATTCTGCCCCCAGAGATCCTCCAAGGTCAATGGAGACTGAATAATCTGCTTCAAAAAACAGACTTTGGACTTTCCAGAAAGGCTAGTTTTGCATGGTTTAGTTGTAAACATTTGGCAGAACTTTACTCTTAATAACTGAAATGCCACAAATGTAGGATGTCAGTACAATTGATTCAAACAATACCAAATAACCTAAAAGCACAAAGGAAGACTTTGAGTTAAGGGTATATTTTTGACCAGGGATCAGCAACGTTTGGCACGTGGCCCACCAGGGTAAGCCCGCTGGCAGGCCAGGCCAGTTTGTTTAGCTGACGCATCCGCAGGTTCAGCCAATCATGGCTCCCACTGGCTGCGGTTTGCTGCTCCAGGCTAATGGGTGCTGTGGTCTTAAAGCACATTTCAGCAAAGTGCTCATGTATGTGCTTAATTATGAGTATATGCCTTAATCCCACTGAGAATTTAAGCACACATTTAACACCCCGATTCAGGAAAACATGCCTATTTCGGAAGAGCATTTGGTCCCTCCCACTCCTACGTTCCTGTGGTTCAATGTGCTTAACGATAAGCATATGTTTACATGCCACTGAAGCCAATAGGACATAAGCACATGCTTAAGCATGTGTTTAAATTCTTTCCTGAATAGGGATAAACTTGAGCATGCGCTTAAGTGCTTTGAATTTTTTTTTCAGTTTCAGTAGTATGTTAATCCAGTTTGGCAAAGTAATTAGAAGACAGAGCCACTGGAAGCACTGAAGGAAACATTGCTTCAGAGTTTAGCCAGCCACCAGCAGGGGGGGTCAGGAAAGGATTCCCTCTCACCGCCCTCCCAACTCCTGGATCACCAGTCTATCCCGTGAGGATATGTTTAAGCTTTTTCCTCTGAAGCTTCAGGGATGGCTGTGGCTAGAAATGGGACATTGGGCAGGGTGAGCCTGGGCCCTGAGGTGGCACTGAGCATTCATGCTCTCAGGTGCTTGGCCATCTGGTTCTTGCTTACATGCTCAGGGTCTAACTGATTGCATTATGTGGGCTTGGGAAGGAATTTCCCTCAGGTCAGATTGGCAGTGACCTTAGGGTTTTTTTCATCTACCTCTGCAATGTGTGGGAGTGGGTCAGTTGCCAGGATTATCTGGGTGTATCTCACATAAACATTTCTGTGCCATTGTGGGGGTCTCAAGCACTGGTGCGGCTCAGTCTCTCCTATTCTCCGCCTGTGACACATCATAGTCTAATCTTCTGTAGGCTGTAACACTTTGGTTTCATTTTCATTGTTGGGTTTAGTGTGTGTATGATGGGTGCTGTTAGTGACCTCTATTATATAGGAGGTCAGACTGGATGATCTGGTAACACAGGCTGGGGGTGCCATATTCGGTCTCTTAAATAACACCCAACCCTAAGAAGACTAAATTGGCAGGCAAAATATTTCTTACACAACATCTTTTCATGCCTGTACACAGGGAAATGTCTGCCTGTTGAAGAGGAGGAGGAGTACCTCACAGAAGGGACTTTAACTACAGTGACTTACTGGACCCAAACCTGTCATTCTCCATCATTGCATCTGTGAGATTCTCATGAACTCCAGAAAGCAGGTGGAACCAAAAGCCACCACTGAGTTCAGCAATAGGTGTGTGTCCCTGCAGTACGTAATCTTGTAGCCTCTGTTCTTCTCACTCCACCTTCTGCCTAAATATTCTCCTCTGGCTGTATGTTTCCATATTTTATTTGTTCCTCTTCATGTCTCTCAGGTGTTTCCACTGTATGTCTTTTGTGGAATTCGTCGGGTACCATTTTTGCCAGTAAGTATCCTTCCAATGAGGAATTTTGGCTTGTGTTTAGAAATTGGAAATAAGTATTTGGGTAAATTGCTCCTCATGCCATGGGAATATAAGGCTTTCACAATGGAAATATATATTTACTGAAGTTGTGATATCACTCTCTGTGACAGGGAAATGTATTGCCCAGATCCTCAAGTGGTGTTAATTGGCATAGTTTCAATGATGCTTCTCTGATTTATGTCAGCTGAGGATCTGGCTGTATCTATTTTTTCAAATCTACCTGTTTTTATGAAGAGCTTATCACCATAGCATATAAAATGTTAGAAATCAGGATAGCTGAAGTTCATATTTCTCATTATCTTCAAGGGATTCACTATCCCATATTTTATTAATATTGCAAAGAAAGGCAACACATTTAGACTTTTGCCTTGTTTAGAACCTTACAAAAATGGCTAGGGAGGTTTAGACTAAAAACTAAGTTTGTTATCCATCTATAAGAAACAGAGTTGAGAGCACCAAAGCTCATCACAGTGTAGTTTTTCATAACATATGAAATGTAGCTGTGTACCAACAGCCTATGAATGCTTCCTCTGTGGCTTACATTTTGTGGCCAAGCTTTTTGAGGCTATCACCTTGCTCCATGAATGGGTCACGCTGAACTCAATAGGATTGCTTGTGCAGCAAGGTGCTACTTAATGGGAGTAAGGATATCCGAATTTGGTTCTACCTATGGTGCTGCAAATTTTCACATGACCATTTGGCATACACATAATTTCTAAAATGTATGTGCAAGTCAGGTTGCATGTGAATATACCTTGTGTGTGTATACACATAAATAGGGAGTATATAAAGCTGTGCATGCACTTCTGAAGATGCAGGCCAGGAACTAGGCTTTTCAAAATCTGAAAAAGTAGTTTATCTTCTTGAATTTGGAAAGACTGTGGCAACAAGAAGGGTTTAGAGCTTTCACTATTAAATCCCAGACCTTTTTCTGTCAGTATGCTTCAGCTTCCTTCTATTTAGCAGAAATCAGTTTTTATTTTTTGCTCAAAATGATAACACTCATTTACCTACATTTAACTACACTTGATATCCACTTCATTAACTCACCAAAAAGGAGGATCTCTCTAGTTCTCTTATCTGTTTGAAATCTTCTATAGCATTGTCGTTATTCTCAGCCTAGTTTCATCTGTGAACTTTCAGGGCTTTTATTCAGATTGTATACTCAATTCATAAATAATAAAAATCTGATTTAAACATGAGCTCTTCCACTGGTTCTGTATTTCTATCTAGAAAATGTTTTATTGATCAGTATAATCTTTATCTCTTACCCTTTAGCCAGTTCTCTCCTATCTTATCATTACTCTGATACCAATAACACTACACCCTTGACAATAATACTTTTGAAAAATGTTAGTATTTTCTTTTAGTTCACTGGCACTGTTCTTTTTTAGGATGTTGGCCATCAAACAAAACTATTCTCTACCTGTGGTAATGTATGTATATGTCTCATTCCTGGATGTTTAAAGAGGCGTATTATGTCCTTTGCTGAATTGATAGTGTGATTTGTGCAATGTTTTACGAGAATTTAATTATGTTAAATTGTATCGTCCTTCCTTTCCACAGCAATCAGATTCTCTCTATAAAATATTCCTCCGAGAAATGAGTGAGGCATAATAACTCATGATGATTTCTTTCGGAACTATCCTGCCTATTCATTCCATTCACTGAACAGAAAGATCTACTTGCCCTGTAAACACAGCAAAGCATTATCAGTAATGTGGTGCTGCCTGCTGAAAAGGAGCAAACTGATTCACTTCCAATTCAAATTGCTGCAAAACTTCCCAGACTTTGATGCAAGTCTAAAGTTACTCTTCTGTGAATCATACTATAAGGGTAAAAAAAAGATGTATTTTTTTCTAATCATTTCAGAAATGTGAACGTTACCTTAGTGGAAAACATATGGTTTGATCCAGGAAGATGCTGAGCAAACTCAACAACTACTTAACTTCAGTAGGAGATGTGGGTGCTCTGCACCTCCCAGAATCAGACCTAAATTCATACCTGGTCTAGTTCTATTGAATATAATAATATTACAGCAGCGAAAATTTGCCGCAGCACTTCTCGCCCCATTAGGAGTCAGCTGTGCTCATGGAACTCATCTATTGTTGTAAGGTGCTAGGTGAACAGGATTTGGACCCAAAAACATAATGTTTATTTCAAAATACTTTGTTCAGCTAGAACTGGTGACCTCTTTGGTGAACCTGGCAATGTAGGAGCCCTATATGAAAGGTTATAAATAGTTTTTCTTTCTGGTTAAATGCCCTGAAAAACCTGTGGCCCAGCACTGTTTGATACACAGTCCTGCACTAAGTGAAGCCTCTTGCATCCGAAGAAGTGGGTATTCACCCACGAAAGCTCATGCTGCAAAACGTCTGTTAGTCTATAAGGTGCCACAGGATTCTTTGTTGCTTTTACAGATCCAGACTAACACGGCTACCCCTCTGATAAGTGAAGCCTGGCGCTGCAAAGACCCAGGGAGAGCTCCAGGGGGGCTGTGTCCTAGAAAGGCACAATTCCTCCCATAGTTCCCCAGCACAAAGTGTATCTAAGGATATTGAAAACATGTATGGTAATATATATGAGAAAAAGCATAGGATCGGTAAATAAAAACTGATCCAGACTGTGACCCTGCTCCAGCCCATTCCATTAACACAAAAGGCCACTGAGACCATTTAAAGAGGCAGTTGAGGAGTCTCTCAAGGGATGTGGGAATCCTCATGTGGTGTGTACCCAGTGTAGCCAGCTCTGTGTCCCCCTCCACTCAACCCTCATTGTTTATGGTGTGTCCAGGGGAAGGGGTCTTGACTGTATTGGTGTAATGGCCCACTGAAGACAGCTGCAATGAATGCAACTTTACAGCAGCCCTAAGGCTGCTTTATGATGCATTGCGGCCAAACTGGAATCCAGCTAGCTCCAGGATTGGGGCTCCACAAAGTGAATTTGCCTGCCTGCCTTCTGCCTACGAGTGCTGAATGGAGCTCAGCTGCAGCTGAAGACTGAGTCCAGTACAGTAATGCATAAGAAAGTTAGAAAACTGAGTCCAGTTCTGGTGGCCACAATTGAAGAAGGATATTAATAAATTGGAGAAGGTTCAGAGAGGAGCCATGAGACTGATTAACGGATTGGAAAACCTGCCTTATTATCGATAGAGTCAAGGAGCTCAATCTATTTAGCTTAACAAAGAGAAGGCCATAGATTGACTTAACTATAGTCTATAGCAATGCACATGGTGATTTTAATAATGGGCTCTTCAATTTAGAAGAGAAAAGGTATAACACGATCCAATGGCTGGAAGTCAAAGCTAGACAATTTCAGACTGGAAATGAAACATAAAGTTTTAACAGTTAGAGTAATTAACCATTGGAATAATTTACCCAGGGTGATTGTGAATTTTCCATCACTGACAAGTTTTAAATCAATATTGGATGTTTTTCTAAAAGATATGTTGTTCTATGGTCTGTGTTACATAGGAGGCCAGACTAGATGATCACAATGGTTCCTTCTGGCTTTGGAACTGATGAATCTATGAAAAGATTATATATATATATAAACCTTAAATAAGTTATTTTCTGGCAAAGTGTTTAACAGTGCAACTTTAATACTCTTTTTGCCATGAATTTGTAATATTTTGCATCAGAAATATTGAATCATGTTAATAAAATTGTAGAGAATGGACCAAATTCTTGCTTGCCTCGCTCACATGAATGTTATTTATTTGTACAGTGCATAGCACACTAATCCTGGACCATGCCTGGGGGCTCTGAGGCACTATTACAATATAATAACTAAATAAATAATAAACTATAGTAATAATAATAATAATAATTCACTTACCTGAGTTGACTCCCTACATAATTGCAAGATAACTAACTTTTTTTTCTTGTGTTCTTAATTTTTGCTCACTGTGTCCAACACTTGGGTCTTTGGAGGTGTGCTTATGATGCATCATATCAAAAATCTATAAAATAATATTTTATTACAAATTAGCACATTTTATTGAGTACACTTGTGCCTATGACCATGAATAGCAATGTACCATTGTCTCTAATACTGATAACTCAATGGAGTATACAGAACACAATCTGGAAACTATTTATTCATCCTTGTGCTTAAATCAAAGGATCATAGAAGTTAGATCTGGAAGAGATCAGTTAGCTTATTCAGTTCATCTCTCTGCAAGCACAAGGTTGTTTCCTGAACTTTTGGTAGTTTTTGTAGTTTGTATAGTCTAGTTTTAAAAATCCCAAGTGAAGTGGTTTCCATAATTTCTTTTGTGTGACTATTCCACAGCCTTATACACCTCACTCTGAATTGTATCAATCTTCATAACTTCTTCAGCCTATTCCTAGTTATTCCTCCAGATAACACACTAGATAACTCCTCTTCCTCTCCTTGGTAGTAAAGCCCTTAAATATTTGTGTTGTTCCCCCCCACCTCACCCTGTTCTCCTCTTTTAGTTGTCATTTAGCCAGACTATATTTTTCAGTTATGGTTGTCAGCTTGGACTGCCCATAACCCTGTATTATTTATTGTCCTATGAGTTTTGTACATCCTAAAATACAGAAAACTTGGATGTGATTAACTTTTTAAAAGATCCATTTCACTGAATCAGGCCTGATTCTTGCAAAGATTTATGCACATGTTTAACTTTATTTTTTGTAAGTAGTCCCATTGACTTCTATGGAACTACTCACAGTGTGTAAAGTTAAGCATATGTATAAACATTTGCAGAATTGGGGCCTTAGCAACAGATTCGCAAAGGAATTTAGGTACCTAAATCTCACTAAAATCCATACCTTTGAGGACCAGGCCCTTAGTGTGTAACCTTCAGGAGAAGAGACTCTGAAGTTCCTTGAGGAATCATAATATGTGATGAATGATGCAAAATTAAGTGTGACCAAAGTAGAAGGTACAATATAGCCAAGGATTGTTAAAATCAAGGGGAAAAGGTTCAGAGTCATGAAATTATTGTGAAGCCATAATGAGCCAGAATTCATTAACTTAGTAATTGATTAATTTACTTGAAAAACCCATAAACAAAACCTGTTTGATATATTTGTAAAACATTTTATCTCAAAGTTGCCATAGTGATCGAGTTAAAAAACTGCTAATACTGGACGAGTCCTAAAAAAGAAAAATTGCCTGACAAGATATAGGGCCAGTTTCTCAGTTGGTGTAAATCAATGTAGCTCCATTGAAGTCAATAGAGCTAGTTGAATTTATACCAGCTAAGGCTATCACCTGCAGTGTCTAAAGCATCATTTTCTAATATAAAAATGTAAATTTTTGTCTTTATCTTCTGTTGTTCTGCTTCTATTAAAACCTTACTTTATGGATACAAAATGGTTTTCATTTTGTGTGTGTATTCTTTATTGCTTTCTTTTCCTCTAAACCAATGCACCATTGGTATATGTTTTTTTTAACTCTGTTCAGAAAATCTGTCGTATTCAATTGAATACTAAATCCATCCAAGTGCTGGAAAGCCAAAATGCTGGAGCGACTTAAGTAAGTAAATTGAAACGTGAATTATTTCTGCTATTGAAATAAGCGCACTGAATCTGTGAACAAAACATACTGACTACCCATTTTTCTCAATGTCAGTATTGTGTATTATTTGTGTGTGTGTGTGTGCATGCATGTGCACACACACTCGAATTTCAGGTCTGACACAAATGAATTTCTTAGCTGGGTAATCCCTAAAGATTCAATCTCCTTCTAATACTTAGGAGTTCTATTTATGGTCATGCTAATACAAACTTGAAAATTCAGATAAAAATATACCATAGTAATTAATGTTTATAGGTTTTAAGGTTCATAATAGACCAAGGATCCTACTTGTCACACAATATACACATATTAGCTTTCAGTATGGACTGTCTGTGTAGGTCTCTGTTTCTCCAAACAGGGACTATAGGGGTTTAAGGGGAAGAATTCAATCAGTATAATCGTGTATCTAGGATTTCACAGAAATTTGAAACAGGAAACCATAGAAATTGTCCCTTACTTAAATAAAAAATTCTGGGTCACATTAAGCAGTCTGCTTTTAAGCAAAAATCTCATTGTTTTCAATTTGATTTTGATGTGCATATTAGCCTACAGGGAAGGGAATAGATATTTCAGCAAAATGGGAGGTACTTGGTCAAGGAACACATTCTTCTTCCATTGTCTCTTGAAAATAAGCTAATTTAAAAAGCCAAAACGATGAACATAGGTTATGTTTTGCTTTAACTCTGACCTAAACTTTTAGTTCTACCCCTCAACTAATTTTGTTCTTCCTCTGACCATATAGTCACATTCAACTTTAATATTTAAATTACACACTTTTCAATATGACTCAAATTAGGCCCCAATTCATCACAGCACTTTAAAACATTAACTTTGAGGGTATGAATGGCCCCATTAAAGTCAATGGGACTTAAGCTCCTGTTTTATTTTAAACAAGTGATTGTTTTGCTTAATCAGGACCTTAAATGAGAACACACTCAACTAAAGTGAATTACAGGGCCCTGCCTAAAATTTTGACCATCACTTTCTCCTCCTAAGCAGCTGAACATCCCAGAATTATGGACTCCCAACAAATTGCTACAAACCTGGGGCTTCACAGCTCCAGCAGGAAGAGAGGAAAAGAGCATGAAGAGGTCCCTATGCTGTATTTCAGGGGCAAGGATTGTTGCTAGGTGTAGGTGCTGGTACTAGGCTGCCAGACCCATGGTTTTCATCATATACAGGATTCCATGGTTCTCAGTGCTCCTACTATACAAATTGTTCTAGCATCCCTGTTGCTAGGAAGCTGTTATGTTAGACTTGAGTCCCATCTTGGGTCCTTTTGGAAGGACAAAATCTTCCAATCTGATTTTACATGTGAACTGCTTTGACTCCCATGGGAATAGTCTGCATAAAATAATGGCAGGGCATGGCCCTGCATGATCTGTACTCCAGAAAAGAAGACACAAACAAGGATATGCCAAGCATGGTTTGACTTAAAAGGTCACTGATAAGTCAATTTAGGCCACAAATTTAGGTTTTACAAACCCTACATTCAATAGAAATGTTTACACACACACACACACCCTTATTATTGAAATACAGTAATTTGGATTTTAGTCTAAATATGCGCTGTCATGTTTACAGACCAAATACTGTGGTATTGCGCAGGAGTGCATGACAGGTAGAATGTGGAACAGACTGGAGACTGAGAAAAAATTATATTGACTGCTGCTTTTTTCTTTCCTTAACACCAGAAATGCAAAAAAGGAAACAAACAGAAATAATAAGGGAAAATAGATGTTTAATTTTTGGCAGTTTTAATAATCTAAAATAGTGTTGATATCATTAAGGATTTTTTTTAAAAAATAAATAGTTACACTGTGCCATTGACCTTAGTGAAGAATTTTCCATTGAAAATCAATAGCATGATATAACCCATAATTTGTAACCTGCCAGACTTCTATAAATAAGAGAAATAGTTGTTTAAGTTATGAAGGGGGGGGGGGAGAGGGGAAAGATAGGAGAGAAAGAAAGAAAATCCATACTGAAAAGCACAAGTTATTCAAGAGTGAAGAAGGCCTTTAAAGAGACAAATCTACACTTAGATTGCAAATTCTTTTTGGTAAGGACTGTCTTTTTCTTGTATATTAGTACAGCACCTAGCAAAGTGGATCTATGACTAGGGCTTCTAGACACTATTATAATACAAATAAAGAGTAATAATATACAGTTGCAAAAAGACCAGATTTTCTGCTTTTAGTATTTATATAAATTTAAATAGAAAGCATTTTATAATTTGAACTTAATTTTCTTTTTTCTGTTGTGTGTTTAATTTTACATTTTGCTCAGACTGGACCACAGAAGTAGTTTCACTTTTATTTATAATCCGTTTCAAGTTCTCATATGTTAGCAGGATTTTTCAGTGTTAATGTTGGAAACGCTGGGGGGGGAATGCTATTACTTTGAATTAAACTGTTTCCCACTGATATTTTGTTAAAAACACTATGAAACATTTTATTGATCTTAAGCTTTGTTTCTTTATTTAAAAAAAATCATGTTTTTTTTGCCTAACATAAATTGGTAGTGTCGCAATAAATATTTGCAATTTAAAACAGCACAAGAACAATGGAAAATAGAAAAGAAACAGACCTAGAGATAAAGAAAGAAAAATTGTATGTGGTATTCAGTTGGTACCTGGAAAATTTCAAGGACTCATTTATTAGCTATATAAGTACATAGCAAATTTTCCTATTTCTTTATGTCTGATAACCATCAATCAAAATTTTACTGTTTAGAACGGATTGATTGGATTCTGTCACACCAGTATTATTAAAAGAGAGTGTTGAAATATAAGGCCAAAGTGACTCTTCTCAAGAGCCTGAACAACTGGCTCACCTATCTTTAAGAATCAAAGTCATGTCTGTAGATAATAATCAGCAGAGGACAGAAAAATGATGAAATATATTTTCTAGACTTAGATTATTTTCAATTTCCCTTGACAGAAGTTAAAAAAAAATGGTGCTACATTTTCGCAAAGTGCAGTGTGCCATTTTTTAAACACAGGCCAATTACCAGCCAATGATAAAATTTTGCATAATAATAGTAGTAGTAATATTAAGGTTGATAGCCAAGACAACAAACAGCAACATCTTTTACAGCTCAGGTATTATTTTATAGAAAAATCTTCTACTTGCACAGTGCAAAGCAATGAAACAATCTTGGACTTCTTTCTACAGCAACATAAGCAGATATTATTATATCCAAATTCACATCAATGTGATGCTCATCCTTCTGGGCCCTGCTTCGCTAGCATCAAGACTGGGAAACATTTCTTTATTTCTGCAATTGCCTCTGCTAATGGGCCTTATACCAGTCTGTGTGACATGAGCTTGAGCATAACACCTCATTACCATCTCAGCATTTTAGGCCCCAATCTCGCAACATACAATGTGCAGATGGACTGCTGCACCTCTCTGGAGCCCAGATGACTGCCCTGCCCATGTGTTGGTCTGCCCATTTGTTATACATTGGAGGATCAGAGGCTAAGGCCTCAGTTTAAGGTAAAAGCCATTAGTTAGAGTTTGGAGCAGAAATGAAAGAGAATTTCCTGCTATTGGGCAGTAGTGGGACTACATTCCCAGGCCTCCTCAAAAGTGTAAGAGGAGGTGAGGGTCAGCCAGTTGGAGTGATGTGCTGCCACTATTATAATAAGGGGCTCTGTCACATTTTGGAGTTCAATCCAGACCACTAAGGGGTTGTGTCAACACCTGCCCTGTAATCCAGGGTGTTTTAAATGCTCTGCTGCTGTAGCTCACAGCCTGCATAGCAATAGCCAGCAGATAATCAGACAGGTCCCTGAGCATGTGTGCGCTGTGCAGCCCTGGTTCAGCTCTCTGACCCCTGCAGCCTGGTTACAACACCACAGCCCCACTCTACTCTCCACCAGCCTTGGTTACCACTAGCCAAGTAACCTCAACACACCCCCCAGTCCTGAATTTCCCCCAAACCATCTGGCATAAAGTGTCCAGACCTCACCTTCAACACTCAGAAAATTAATATTTGGACTTCATTCCGCGTCAGGTACTGTGCTCAGGAGCATTTATTTCTACGTAAATGTTTCATATTACAATGGAGGACTTTGTGCTAAATTTTCAATATTTGACAAATGACTTGTGGTAACTGTACATCATGTAACAATAAGTTACATTATTTTGTATGCTTAACAAAATAAAGGAAAAGGGAAGTAAGTTACTTAACATATCTGTAACCTTGGAAAATTTTTGCTAATGAATGAGATACAGCTTTTTCAAGCAATTACCAGGTCAAGTTATCCATGAGAAAATGGGCTACTTTTTGTTTTAACTGTTGAATAGATTGAGGGGATTTGGTCTCTGCGCATCTTGTAGTGAAATAATGAGATGTACTGCTTCATAAATTATAAAACAAGTGTTGGTTTTCAAGTGACATGAATTTTGAAATGCTTCTGTTGCTTGTAAGCTGTCCACAAAAAAAAAGTGTATTCACTTACCAGCAAAAAATGGACTGGGGTTTTTGTACAGTGTACAGCATCAGTTATGAATGTGGCTTGTTGTGCTTGTACTTCCTCTTCCCTTTGCTCTCTCCCTGCACACACTGCAACGAGGGCATAATCCTGCCTGGGGATGAGCATCTTGCACGATTGAGTCCTGAAAGTGAATTCCACAGACCTTGACAGAGTATAAGAAAGGATTTGTTTCTTCCTTTTACTTGAATTACTTTACATAGGTATGTTGATTTGGGGATCATGTTGATCCAAAAAAACCCTGATCAAACTAAAATTAAGATTAAACTGCAAAGGGGTACATACAGTTGGTTCTTATTTCCTTCTTCAAATTGTTTGGTAACTAAAGATGACACAGTGACAAGTTGATGGGAGACAGCTAAGGCTTTTGGCACCAGGGGAGACATGGGATGCAGTTCAAGCAGATTATCTGGATATTTCTGCTAAAATGCTTGTGACACTACACCTCATATTCTTCACTGTGATATTATGATGATATGATTATGGCATAATACTGATGTATTTTATGCAAGATAGGTCATGTGAGATATCATTGGAAAGGTTACGATTTACTGAATATGATTATCCTATTTGTATGCATGTATCTTTTTTTATCTAAAGTTAGGAATATTGATTAAGGACCTGTATCACAAATGTATTTATACCTGGAGAATTCCTATTAGGCAAAAAACTGTCAGTCTAGACAGCTGTCTGAGAAGGGCCCATTCAAGTTAATAAATCATTAGGGGGGACAATAGGCCTTAGAAAAAGCTTATTACCCACCTGGGGGTCTTCCTGAGGATGCCAGAAATGGCCTCAGAACAATGGCTGATGTGACACTACAGAGACATGTAACCAGGTCACCTGGTATTGGAATCCATCTTGGAATACCAGTGTTTTTCCACTGAGTGCATGGGAACCAAGCTTTGAGCCAAAGGGTTCTCGCCTTATGCAAAAACTATTTAAGGCAGGGGAGTGACATCATTATGGTTCTTCACTGACTCCCCTCCCCAAAGAGATTCTGGGAAACAACTGAGGAACCCGGGCTGAACTGGGGGCAAGGGCTGAACGCAGGCTAAAGGGATTTTTAGTTTGTGAAAGGAACACCTGGGGTTTTTAAACTGTAAGCAAGTACAGCTGGACTCTTAAGAATCTCTGCAGCCTGCTTGAATTATCATTTAGGATGAGAATTTGCTACTCATATCCAATCTCTTTAGCATAATAAGCTTAATTTACATGTTTTGTTTGTTTGCTAGGTAATGTGTGTTGACCTGTTTTCTATCCCTTATAATAACTTAAAATCTATCTTTTGTAGTCAATACAATTATTTTTGCTTTGTCTAAAACCAGTGTGTGGGAGTCATAACTTGGGGCAGAAAGCTGTTGCATATCCTTCTCCACATTTAGGGAGGGGTCAAATTTCATAAGCTTATGCTATACAGATCTCTGTGCAGCGCAAGATGGTATAAGTTTTGGTTTACACTCCAGGAGAGGGGTGCACTTGAGCAATTGGACAGCTCCTTAGCTGCAGCCTGCCCATGCAGAGCTGATCACAGCATCTGTATGTACTGCAGCTGGGTGTGTCCCTACCTGTATGTGTGCAGGAGCCTGGGAGAGGGCTCGGCAGGCTGGTCACAGCAGTACAGTGTAAAGGGAGCCCAGGCTAGTGGGTAAAGGGGGCTCAGTGGTACCCCAGTTTCAGGAGGCATCCCAGGGGAAACCAGCCACAATGCTCAGCTGTGAAATATTGGTGGTATTAACATGATTGTCTTTAAATTTCAGAGTTAACCTATTGAAATGAATAGGATAGTTCACAACTCTCAGAGCCATTGGTTAATTGTCTACCTATCCAGAAAGGTACCACTGAATTGGTTTACACTTGGTTCATGTTTTGATTTTGGAAGTAACCTTGCTAGGACTGGCTCCATAACTTTTTTCAGTTTGAAGCTGAGACTCTGGAGCACAGGTCTGTGACAAAGGGTAAATTCCACAGGATGTTCTGTGGCTGTGGAACACACAGGGGCCCTGCTTGTACACATGGAAAGAATGTAAAAAGTGTGTCTGTGTGTGCACCTGTATCTGTGATTGAAAGGGAGAGAAGGAGATTGACTTGTGTGTGACTTTAAATAAAAAAGGGAATTTGCCCTCACTGCAGCACATGCTTTAAGCACAAAAGAAAGGCAAAAAGAAAAGGCAGAACTGGCAGTTAGAGAGATGGGCAGGATATTTAGGGACATTTTTATGTGAAGCACTTGATCATGTTGAGTAGATCTGGGTGTGTTGTGTGCTACAGCATCAGACCGACTAGGAATAAATTAGCTGTTTTTCACTTACCTTATACAGAGTTGTGATTTATTTGATTTACATTAAATTGAGAAGTGGTTTTCATTTGCTCCAAACCAGGCACTGAAAAAAGGGCCATGACATGTACTATTATGTTTCTCTTCTGTGTAGGGAGAGAACAACTTACCTAATAGTCTAATTCTATGGCCACATAATGCCTCATCCTTCATTACTGCAGCATATGTTTGTTTTCACAGAAAACTACTTACAGTGCTAGCTATAATGTTATAATAACATTTAGTTCAAAGTATGCTTCCCTCCCTTTCCTTTTAAAATAAATCACCATCTACAATGGCATTCCCTTTTCTGGTGGCTTTCAATTTACTGGTTAACAGAACGGTCAGAACAGTTTAGCTTACACTGCAACATACTATCAAAGTTCTTTACCAATTACAATAGAGTCTCAATTATAGCTCACAGTCAGTTATCCTCTTTAATAGAGTCCTCTTGTTGTGCTTAAACAAAGAAACATCAGACTGAATGCCAGTCCTGGAAAATGGGGAACTGTGCATGCTTTAATTGTTCCAGAAAATAAATGTGTGATATAACAATCTATTATCTGAGAAATAACAGTATGCATTCATGAAAGGAAAGACTGTGGGCCAGATCTTCTGGCAGTATAAATCAGCCTAACTCCACAACTTCATTGAAACCAATGGATCTATACTGTTTTACAACTACCTAAAAATCTGGCTCCCCATCCTTAATTTATATAATCATATTAAGTGTTTTTCCTGCAACACTCCCACTGTGTATATAAATTACACCCCTGTTCCATGCTCACTGGACGCCAAGTGGCGGAAGATTTCACTACTCTACCATGATACTTAACCACTGATTCTCTTCTTACTTACATTGGTTTTAATTCAGTGGAGTTGTCCCTGATTTTTATACATGCGTGAGAAAGGAGAATCGAGGTCATTGTGTGTAATTTACAGAATTGTTAAATCACTCAACTTGTGGCACCATTTCTGTGTACTTTAGATTACCTTATTTTAGTACGTTAATTGTTGCCAGAACACAAGGGGAAAAGCATGCTAGTACCAAAAAGATGTAATGGAAGAGATATAATGGAAAGGAGCTTATCTGTATGGCTAGCTTTGTATTGAGCCTCCATTTAGACTTTGAAGTAATTTAACAAAAAGGGACGAGACACAATAAGTTTCTCTCCCTTTCTCTTTTCAAAGTAGTTCAAACAATATTTACATCAAGGTTTGCTTACTATGAGTTCCTGTTTGCTTTCTATTCCTTATCTGAAAATAACTAGTTAGTTGTATGTGTCCCTTTGGAGTGCTGTTGTCTGAAGTATATTGTTACAGAGGAAGAAATACATACAGTCAGTGAAAGAGAATGCTCAAATGACAAAATGCTTTCGAAAGCACAGATTCAATATATGTAACCACAAATGGAAAATATTCTACTAGACACGCAGTGGAATTGGATGTCAATGACCTCCTAACACCTGCAGTCTCAGAGTAATCCAATGCCAGTAAAAGAAATCATATAATTTCACACGTATGTTTGTGTGTGTATATAGCATACACATCTCATAATAGCAGTGTAATATCCCTTTTTTCTTTTTTTTTTGAAGTGTGAGGAAAAATGTAATACAACTGAAACAACATTCCAACTATTAGGACTGTGGTCTGCACAAGTAATCATGTGCAGTGCAGGAAGATTGGAAGTATTATCAGTACTGTCAGCCACAAGCATTCAAAATTCATGAGGCAGGCTCCATAAAATCATAAGATTAAAAAAACCAGGGGTTCTTTGGTCTTCTGATTTTTGTGCCTTTTGTATACACTCAGGTCATGTTTTCAGGCTTTTCTCTGCCATCCTGAGGGCAAGACACTCACTTTAAAAAAACATGAAAAGTTGAGATACTCAGCTTGACTCCAGGAGATGGGCATTAATATCATAAGAGTTGGCAATACTGCCACCAGACTTCCACCAACTTACCATAACTTGTTGATAACTGCCTTAAAATTGAATTGTAAGTTGGAATTTTTTGTTCTGTTTTTCTTGGTTAACTAACAAATATATTCTTACTACAAAAATCGAACTGCAGCAGGCAAAAGTGCATTTTGCACATTATTTTAATTAAACCATTTTTCTAGCCATGTGCCTGTGAGATCCCTTGCATAGACCCACTGTTCCATATCTGTATCCCTGTGAGAATCCAAACAGCAAAAGATGAAAAAAAAATCTTGTCAGTTATTTTTATTTCCTTTGTTCAGAATTCAAGCAGATGGGATGGCCCCTTTTACACGTAGCCTGCTCATGGGAGTGAGGGGGCTGTTAACAAAGACTTCATATTATGATGTCCCACAATAGCCCATTTAGTTTTGATAGTCCTTCTAGATGGGAAGGAGAAGATCCCTCCTGACTAAGCTCAGAGTTTCAGAGCAAACATTTCTTACAGCTACAAAGCAAAAACTTAAATATTACTTTATAGCATGTGATAGACATATTATAAGTGAGATTAATTCATGCAGCAACTTACAAGCATGTCATGAAGTCTAAACACATTGTTATAAACCCAATACCCATTTTAACCACACTAACACAGAGATGAAATAGATGGTTTCCAGCAATGAATTAGTGCTCAGATGAGACCTAAAGTCTCGGCAAGAGCTGGCACCTGGTCTGCCAGTATCACACATGTTGCCTCAGGACAGGACACAGAGATAAAATTTCTAGACACCATTAATGACTGCTTGTTGGAATTGCTGGTCTTGGAACCCATAATGGGGGAGGAAATTCTTGATTTAGTCCTAAGTGGATCACAGGATCTGGACCAAGACGTGAATATAGCTCAACCACTCAGTAATAGAGGCCATAATATAATTAAATTTAACATCCTTGTAGGGGGAGAATACCATAGAAACCCACCACAGTAACATTTTACTTCAAAAAGGAGAACTACACAGAAATGAGGAAGCTAGTTAAATGGAAATTAAAAGGAACAGTCACACAAGTGAAATGCCTTCAAGCTGCATGGAAACTATTTATAAATACCATAATAGAGGCTGAAAGTAAATGTATACCTCAAATAATAATTAAAATACCAGTAAGAGCACCAATAAAATGCTACCATGGCTAACCAACACAGTAAAAGAAGTACTTAGAGGCAAAAAGGCATCCTTTAAAAATTGGAAGTGAAAACCTAGTGAGGAAAAGAGAAAGAAATAAACTCTGGCAAGTCATTGTAAAAGTATAATTAGGCAGGCCAAAAAAGATTTTGAAGAGCAACTAGCAAAAGATACAAAATCTAGCAGCAAAATAATTTTAAGTACATCAAAAACAGGAACGCTGGCAAACAATCAGTGGGGCCACTGGACAATCGATGGGCTAAAGAAGCATTCAAGGAAGAGAAGGTCATTGTGGAGAAGCTAAATTAAATTTGCATTATTCTTCCCTGCAGAGCATGTGAAGGAGATTCCCACACCCGAGACATTCTTTTTAGATGACAAATCTGAGGAATGGTCCCAGATTGAGTGGCCAATAGAGGAGTTTTTGGAACAAATTTATAAATATAACAGTAATAAGTCACCATGACCAGATGGTGTTCACCCAAGAGTTCTTTAGGAACTCAAATAAAAAAATGCAGAACAACTGTGACATGTAACCTATTGCTTAAATAAGCCTCTGTACCAGATGACTGAAGGTTAGCTAACATAATGCCATTTTTAAAAAAAAATATCCAGAGGCAATACTCCCAATTATAGGCTCATAAACCTTCAGTACCAGGCAAACTGGTTGAAACTACAGTAAAGAAGATAATTATCAGACAGATAGATGAACACGATGTGTTGGGGAAGAGTAAACATGGCATTTGTAAAGGGAAATCATGCCTTACCAATCTATTAGAATTCTTTGAGGAGTTAAATAAGGATGTAGACAAGGGTGAACCAGTTGATATAGTTTTCTTCTACTTTCAGAAGTTTTTGACAAGATTGCACACCAAAGGTTCCTAAGCAAAGTAAGCAGCCATGGGTAAGGCTATGTTTTAGTCATGGGTATTTTTACTAAAAGTCATGGACAGGTTACAGGCAGTAAAGAAAAAATCACGGCCTGTGACCTGTCCATGACTTGTACTATAGCCCTGACTAAATCTTGGGAGTATTGCGGGTGCTCTGTGGGGACCACAGGTGTGCAGGGGGGTTGCAGGCATTGGAGAGATGGTCCAGGGGGCACCGGGGTGGTCCGGGGAGTGCCATTGATGCTCGGGTGGGAGCTGCCCAGGAATCCCGCTGGTTCTGGGGTTGGGGACGAGTTGGTGGAGCTGGCAGGCACCCTACCCAGTTTCCAGAAGTAGCGACATGTCCCTCCCTTAGCTCCTAGCTCTGCATACTGTCAGCTCCGCAGCTCCCATTGGCCAGGAACCACAGCCAATGGGAGCTGTGGGGGTGGTGCCTTCAGAACGAGGCAGCGAGTGGAACTAGGAGCTGAGGGATGAGGTACATGTTGCCACTTCTCAGGAGCCCCCGCAAGGTAAGCGCTGCCCACAGCCCTCACCCCCTTCCATGACCAACCCCCCCGCCCTGAGACACCTCCCACACTCAAACTCCTCTGGCTGCTGTTGGGGGTGGGGGGAAGTGGTGGCCTGAGGCTGCCCCAGCAGTGGCCAATGTGACTGGCGCAGGGGTTGCCTGAGCTGCTTCAGCAGCCCCAGAGCCAGCCACACCACCCGCTGCAGAAGTCACGGAGGTCACGGAATCCGTGACTTCGGTGACCTCCATGACAAACTCGCAGCCTTAGTCATGGGATAAAAGGCAATGTCTCTCATGGATCAGTAACTGGATAAAAGATAGAAAATAAAGGGTAAGAATAAATGATCAATTTTCACAGTGGAGAGAGGTAAATAGCAAGGTTCCCCAAAGATCTGTACTGGGATCTGTGCTGTTCAATACATTCATAAATGATTTGGAAAAAGAGGTAAACAGTGAAGGTGGAAAAGTCTGCAGTCTTATTCAGGATACTTAAATCCAAAGCTGACTGCAAAGAGTTGCAAAGGGATCTCACAAAACTGGGTGACTGGGCAACAAAATGGCAGCTGAAATTCAATGTTGATAAGTTCAAAGTAATGCACATAGGAAAACATAATCCCAACTAAACATACAAAATGATGGGGTCTATATTAGCTGTTACCACCCAAGAAAGAGATCTTGGATTCATTGCAGATAGCTTTTTGAAAACATCTGTTCAATATGCAGTGGCAGCCAAAAAAGCTAACAGAACATCAGGAACCATTAGGAAGGTTATAGAAAATAAGGCAACAAATATTATAATGTCACTATATAAATCCATGGTAAGCCCACATTTTGAATACTGCATGCAATTCTAGTCACCCTGTCTCAAAAAAGCTACATTAGAATTGGAAAAGGTACAGAAAAGGACAACAAAAATGATTAGGGAGATGGAAGAACTTCCATACTAGAAGAGATAAAAAAGACTGGGTCTGTTCAGGCTGGAAAAGAAACAACTAAGAGGGGGATATGATAGATGTATATTATGAATTATGTGATGAATGTTTATAAGGACGTGTTATTTACCCCTTCCATAATACAAGAACCAGAGATCACTCAATGAAATTAATAGGCATCAGGTTTTAAACAAACATGAGGAGGTACTTCTTTACACAATACACTGTCCACCTGTGGAACTCATTGCCAGGCAGTGTTGTGAAAGACAAAAGTAGAAATGGTTTTGAAACAGAATTAAAGTTAACAGATAAGTTAAAGGAGGATAGGTCCATCAGTGGTATAAACTATGCCGAGATGGTCAGGGAAGCAACCCCATTCTCTGGGTGTCCCTAAATCTCCAACTGTCAGAAGGTGGGACTGGAAGACAGGAGATGACTCATTCAATAATTGCCCTATTCTGATCATTCCTGCTGAAGCATCTGACATAGGTCACTGTCAGAAGACGGGATACTGGGCTAGGTGGACCATTGGTCTGACCCAGTGAAGCTGTTCTTATGGGGAAAAAAAAGTACATTTCACTAGCTGCTGACTGCTTACAAAATTCTCATCGTAAATGTAAATCAAGAAAGTTCTCCCATCTACAGCATAGACCATTTACTCCATTATATATTTGTATTTGCAACTAAATAAGACACAAATGTGAATTGCTAATCTGAAGAGTGATTTTCTGAGATTTAGAAAGAGCCCTTCAATGCACAAAATATCTATTATCACCAAAAAAGGATCATTGTTTTAGTATAAACAACTTTCAGAGACATATTTTAAATGCCAGAGCAGTATATAAATCTTACTTTTTCAACGAGGCTACCTTGATCCTTACCCTCCATAATACATTATTAGAATCCTATACCTAAGTAGCTACTTTTAAATCCCAATTCAGCGAAGCACTTAAACATGTTCGTAAGGCCTTCACTACACAGCAAAGCACTTAGTTTTTGATTCAGCAAGGTTCATTTACTTTAAATAAGTGAGAAGTACCATTCAACTGTGTGAGGATACTTGTATGCTTAAAGTACAGTACATGCTTAAGTACCTTGCTGAATTGGGGTCTTATGCATGAGTTTAAGTCCAACCGACCAGAATGACATTCAATCAGCTATTTAAAAAGTTAAGCATATGCTTAAGTGCTTTGCAGAACTAAGGCTTTATTCAGAACCAATTATAGTAAAATGAATAAGAGGCTCGGAGACTCATAAGTGTTAAAAGAGAGGGAAACAAAACAACAAATGGGAGAGAGACGACTGGAGTGAATAACACAGACATGGTAATTTTAACATAAGCATATTTTTAGTACAAAGGAACTTGATATCATGTACATAATAAAACTTTATATTATCTCATAAAAACTGCTTATTCAGAAGTTTGTTTCCAATTCTGCAATCTCTCAAATATAAATCAAATATCTTTCCCCTGGAAACACCAAGAATCATGGTTCACTCAGTTGTCATAAATAAAATAAATAAAATAAAAATTGTACATATGAAAAAGAAAAAAACAGAGAGAAAGAAACAGCTGCAATATAAACAGAAACAAAACAAAACAATACTTACAGGTTTTACTTAACACCTGGTCTAAAAAGTAAATGATTTTGATTTCCTTTGATGATCCAGCTTCCTGAAAGAAGGACAAGCACAGGACAACACTTGATATGGATTTAATCAGGGTGCAACTTTATTATTAGATGTCTGGGACTACCTGGCAGATAAAAGTGCAGGCAACTTCATGTTCATTCAGTAACTACTCAGGGCTTCCACCAGCTCCCATTTTTTTCCATCCAGCTCTCCAAGCCAACCCATTGCTGGGACCTTGCCATCCAACCCCACCCTGCCCCATAGGAGAGTTAAGGTGGGCTATAAGAAAGGGGGTTGTCTCCCTGCCATACCAATCACAGGAGCCCCTACCCCTTCCCATTCCATTACTTTAACCAGCACCTTATTTTTAATTCCTTTACCAGGCCATTTATCTGGTCACTGGATGCCTTCCCTATGGAGCACCTGCTCTGGACATCCACCCCACACTTACAAACTAAATTGCAATAGCCTACGTTCTTTCCTCCTCACCATAATAGGTCTTCCCTGATACCTGCTGTGTAAAAGGCAAAAAAACCCCACTCCATCTAAGCCAATGTGGTGAGGGTAAAAAATTCCTTCCCAGCTCCCCTAAAAAGGAGAAACTAGCACAATGCCCACAGCAGGTCCTAAGCAAACCTAATATTCACACCTCAAAGGTAGGGAGGGTAGGTGCTGCCTTGCTTGCTGCCTAAAGAAAGGGCTTCTAATGCCAAGGTTTGCACTGTTAAAACCTTCTGCTCTTATGTTCCCAGAGGATGAGTCAGAGTGGCCAACCTGACCCACCCACCTTTTTGCAGCAGTTTTTGACCTCCTTCCCCCCCTCCAACATGGAAAGCACTACTACCTTCCTTCAGCAAACCTGGATAACATCCCTTTGCTTCAGGTGCAGTGCGGTTATATCCTATTGTTCAAACAGTGTCTAAGGAAATGCAAAAAGCAAGTCATTATTGTAGACAACAAGCAACAAGAACAAATCTATTTTGGAGGAGCATGGTACCAGAGTGTATAAATATTGAGTTAAATTGTGATTTCAGTTCAACTTCACTGATGTAACCGTTACTTCAAAATTACATCAATATAACTGAGATCAGAATTTAGCTCAAAGTATATATAGATTCTAATCGCAGGTACAATGGTGCAAAACCTAACTCTATTTGAAGTCAACGAAGTTATTCAGGTTTTACACCAGCGTAACTGAGATCAGAATCTGGCTGTTAAGTCACAAATAATTTGATTGTATTCTACAGTTGTGTACATCATAAAAGCCCTACTTGACTGACATTATCCTCAGTTTCTGCACAAGAGAATTTTAGGTCTGGAATAGCAGGAGTTTAATAGGTCAACACAAAAGTACAGTGGGTGAGCTGTGTCTTAGTCATATATGCACAAAGTCAGTTTCACCCAGAGTGAGTGACTTTTTTGAAAAGCACCCCATAAATTCAAGATTTTTATTTTATAAAGATAACTTCATAAGTAGGGTGACCAGATGTCCCGTTTTTAAAGGGATAGTCCCTTTTGGGGGGACTTTTTCTTATATAGGCGCCTATTATCCCCCACCCCTGTGCCGTTTTTTCACAGTTGCTATCTGGTAACCCTATTCATAAGCATTTATTAACCTTGTGTAGGCATCAAAATGTTTTGTAAACTGAAGTTGAAATCATTACCATTGCTGTTTTCAGTGCTACCTTCAGCGGCACACAAACTCATTACTATTTTGGCTTTCGTAAAATTGGATATTATGCTTTCCCATGAATGTGCAGAAGCTAATTTTCCATGAGCCCCACAATGCATCTCTGCAGAGCCATTTGTCTGGGCCAGCTTTACCACAACATATTGCACATGCTGCTCCTTATGTCTCAAAGTGTAGGTTTATTCTGTCCCCAAAATAGTAACAAAGCTACTACCTGGGATTGTCATTCTTTTCTTTTGATATTCTGAAAGAAGTGCCAAACTTACAACAGCTAGTGTTCATAGAAGGGAAGCATGCTCCCTGAACCCACAGAGATGATGCTGCAGCTGATCAGAAACATTTTGGTATGTTGTCATTTTATTCCAGCATGTTTTGCAAGCCAGAAAACCCAAGGGTCACTAATCATCCTGATAAATCTCTCTCCTGGACACTTCATTGTGAAAGCAAATAAAAAATGAACTGATCTGATATACAACAGCACAAGAAGTTGCATAGCTGCACTATCGCTCCTTACAAGAGGATTCTGTTCATATCTAATCTAATTATCATTAGATACAGCTATTTCACAGCCTGTAGACAAGCACTGGAGAAAGATACTAAAATCATTGGACAGTTTTGTTGTATAAGGATTATAGTAGTTGGGTTAAGAGGACAAAAAATAAAAAAATGTCAGTTTGTCTTTAGTTATTTAGAAATCTTTTTCCCTCCCTTGATGTGTAGTCATATAAATCTTGTTAGGGCTGTGTCTACATAGGACAGAATATGGACCCACAGGATATTTTCTCAGGAGCATCTGTATGCTTCATGAAGTACAGTAGTACACAGCTGAAATCAGATTAATGCTGTCAAATAGAATAGTTTGATTTTAATACCATATGTCTAAATAAGGTGGAAATATTCTACAGTACATGACTCTCATCTCAGTTACACTAGTGTTTTACAGTGTGGACCTCAATAGTATTACTTCTGATTTAAACTTTCATGAAAGGAAAAATCGTTTATAAAGATGCCACTTTTTAACCCCTCACTTTTGATTAGATGTTTCTGGGAGCCAAAAATTACAGTTCAGTCCGAGAAATGGGCATGTGCACGGTAGTCAAATTGCATAAATGTTTGTGTGGAAGCTATGAGACTGAAATGTACAGATCTTGAAATAAACACAGCAATATGCTTTTGATACGGTCTCCTACAGTATTCTTGCCAGCAAGTTAAAGAATTATGGATTGGATGAATGGATTCTAATGTGGAGAGAAAGCTGATTAGATTGTCAGGCTCAATAGGTAGTGATCAATGGCTTGATGTCTAGCTGGCAGCCAGTATCAAGTGGAGTGCCCCAGGGATCAGTCCTAGGGCCAATTTTGTTCAACATCTTTATTAATGATCTGGACGATGGGATAGATTGCACCCTCAGCAAGTACGTGGATGATGCTAAGCTGGGGGGAGAGGTAGATATGCTGGTGGGTAGGGATAGGGCCAAGAGTGACCTAGACAAATTGGAGGATTGAGCCAAAAGAAATCTGATGAGGTTCAACAAGGACAAGTGCAGAGTCCAGGACTTAGGACAGAAAAATCCCATGCACCGCTACAGTCTGGGGACCGAATGGCTAAGTGGCAGTTCTGTAGAAAAGGAACTGGGGATTACAGTGGCTGAGAAGCTGGATATGAGTCAGCAGTGTGCCCTTGTTGCCAAGAAGGCTAACAACATGTTAGGCTGCATTAGTAGGAGCATTGCCAGCAGATCGAGGGAAATGATTATTCCCCTCTATTCGGAACTGGTGAGGCCACATCTGGAGTATTGCATCCAGTTTTGGGCTCCCCACTACAGAAAGCATGTGGAGAGAGTCCAGCAGAGAGCAACAAAAATGATCCAGGGGCTGGGGCACATGACTTATGAGGAGCGGCTGAGGGAACTGGGATTTTTTAGTCTGCAGAAGAGAAGAATGTGGGGGGATTTGATAGCAGCCTTCAACTACCTGAAGGGGGGTTCCAAAGAGGATGGAGCTTGGCTGTTCTCAGTGGTGGCAGATGACAGAACACGGAGTAATGGTCTCAAGTTGCAGTGGGGGAGGTCTAGGTTGGATATTAGCAAACACTATTTCACTAGGAGGGTGGTGAAGCACTGGAATGGGTTACCTAGGGAGGTGGTGGAATCTCCATCCTTAGAGGTTTTTAAGGCCTGGCTTGACAAAGCCCTGGCTGGGATGATTTAGTTGGGGTTGGTCCTTCTTTGAGCAGGGTGTTGGACTAGATGACCTCCAGAGGTCTCTTCCAAACCTAATCTTCTATAATTCTATGGAATCCCCAGAGGATGGATAAGCTGACAATACTTTGAATCAGCAACATATTTCTCTGAAGATAAGATAAATCTGAAATTAATTAATTTTTTTTAAAAAATTCAAAATGTTTAAATCAATATAATTAATTTAGTAAAAGAACCAACAATTTAAAATGTGTAAAAAAAGTTTAAAGTGTAAGTTAAAAGCGAAGACAACTTTCACTGAAAGAGATGCAGAGAGGTCGAAAACAAAGGGCTAGACCCTCAGTACAAATTAGCTTAGCTCCACTGACATTTTCTTTGGCACTGATTTTTTTACATGTTCTCTCTTTTATTTGTTCTTTTCTAGGCATTTTGACTCTGATACAAATGAGCCTATGGGATTTAGGAACTGAAACTCATGGCATTTGGGGAGTTATGATTGAAGTCTATAAAATTATGATTGGTGTGGAGAAAGTAAATAAGGAAGTGTTATTTACTCCATCTCATAACACAAGAACTGGGGTCACCAAATGAAATTAATAGGCAGCAGGTTTAAAACAAACAAAAGGAAGTATTTCTTCACACAACGCGAAGTCAACCTGTGGAACTCTTTGCCAGAGGATGTTGTGAAGGCCAAGACTAGGAGGGTTCAAAAACAAACTATATACATTCATGGTGGATAGGTCCATCAATAGATATTAGCCAGGATGGGCAGGGATAGTGTCCCTAGCCTCTGTTTGCCAGAAGCTGGGAATGGGCAACAGGACATGGCTCACTTGATGATTACCTGTTCTGTTCATTCCCTCTGGGGCACCTGGCATTGGCCACTGTCAGAAGATGGGATACTGGGCTAGATGGACCTTTGGTCTGACCCAATATGGCCTTTTTTATGAATTTCATGATGATTTAGGCACTTAGATCCCTTAGACTCCTTTGAAAATACCAGCCCAATTTTAATTCAGAGAATCTGCAGCACAGTCTTTAGTCCCTACATTTTGGCTGTATCAGGCAGCATCACTGAAATCAAGTCCATTGACTTCAATCTGAGGCTCTTGTAATGCAGTGCTAGAACACAACAGATCAAATACTGCTGTTAGTGAAAATCCAAAATAAGTCCATGGAAGTGGCTAGCTAGCAAAGAAGGAACTATTGGGAAAGAAATAACCCAAAGACAGAAAATGCCTGCAGGAGGAAAGAGGAGAACTATGACAGAATATATATTAGAAACAAGTAAACTGTAGAATGTCTTTGTTTAAACATGGCTAACTGTGGTAGCTAAATTAGAGTTATTGTTGTGCTCCTAGCCTCAGCCAAAACCAATTCATTTGAGGGGTTTTCAATTTTTTTGGCAAAACCCCAACCTATTCTAAAGAAAAAATAGATTTAAAAAAAATGTTGACATTTTTCACTGGCATAAAATAATTTCCTGATCTTTTATGCAGAAAATATATACATATATCTATATCTATCTATCTATATATATTCTTCTTAAGCAAATGACAGTACATTGATTTACGCAAAATGAGAGTCTGTCCCAGTATTTCAATCCATATGGTGGCTCACCTTCTCCTCAGGGAAGCTTCCTGGTCCTTTACCAAACTAGCTGAAGAGTGTGAAGGTTATGGGGAGAGACCAACGGAGCGAGCACATGAGAGGAAGGTGTATTTAGAGCTGACTGAACATTGAAGAGTATTGAAGAAGGGACATGCTTTTCATACATGGGAGTCTGTCTTAATGGTTTCCCTCCTGATCACCTTATCTCTGGGAGTGGTGGAGCCTCCTCATAAAATCTCTATCACAGGACAGACAACCAGGTAGTATACATCACCTTATGTGGATCCCTCCACCTTCAAAACATCTAGGGTGAAATTAATCTCCTGGCAGCAGGCCAGCACAAGGCAAATGCATCACATAGGTCACACCAGAGCTCTTAAAATAGGGCTTCAGAGCTGTATAGGCCTTGTGAATTTCACCCTTGGATAGATATTATGGTAAATCTCCATTCCTTATAGAGAGAAATATAATGTGCTGTATTTACTTGGGTATCAAGTCAGGTTAAGGATAGTTTAGCCATATTTGTGAAGTGTTCTTTAAAAGAAAACTTTGTGAGTGAATATAGTGAAAGAATAATAGACAGAGCATCCTCCCAAATATCTACCAGTGCACCTCAATCCTGACCTGAAACACCTCTGCCTTCCAGTGTTAGTCCTCCTTGATTTAGACTGCCAATCATGGAAATTAAGGACTAAAAAGAAACTATCACATATTTTCAAATTGTGACCTAATTAGGTTATGAACTTGATGTCCAGTGGTGAAACACTAATATATTAACCCATCTGGGCCCCTGTAAGCAGCATTCTGATAAAAAAAAACAACCTCTGCCAGTTTCTCATTGAACTCTATACAATTAGACCTGGGTTACTCATCCGATTCCTAACCTCTATTAACCCATTCCATGAGAAAGTAGATTCTTGACACACACAGAGCCAGCTGATGTTCATTGATGCTGACAATGTGCAAAAACAGCTCACATTAGAGAAGATATTTTCTAAGGGCTTAGATACTGTTTATTAGCAATACACAATCCATCTTTCGCGCACAAATCAGATAACATACATGTATAACAGATGACAAAGGCAATGCCTCTACATTATCCACAAAAAAGTGTTCAAGTTCTATTCCCAAGAATGCCTAATTTAGTGTGCTCCCAGAAAACAGATGAATAGCTGTGGAACTGAAAATTAGGGGCTGGGCATATTGCAAAAGAGTTAGGAGCTAGGTTAGTGTGATATTTCTTTAACTAATGTGGTGCACAGAACTAGGATTTCTGTAATTTGCTTCTGAATTATCAATTTGATCACCTGTCTCTATACAAAGCCTGAATAGGTCAATGTTACAAAATAGGCTACTCCTCCCTGACTGGGATGGGGAATCTGCCTCACCACACATCCCCTATGTTTATATGTCTCTATCTGTATCATTACATATTTTAAATGATATGTAAGTATTTAAACAATACTTACACAGCTATATATGTCACACAGACTATGCTCTAATTTAGCACAATCCTTGAAAAATAGTGCTGGCTAGACAAAAGCAGTTATTTTTCTTCTCAGCTTGGGAAAACAAAAATCTTTCTGTTCAGTAGAAGACATCTATACAGGCAAGCTTACTCCTCCTTTGTTTCTCCATTTGAGGAAATTTATTCAACAATAATAAGCAATGTTAAGAATTTTAACTAGAAGGGTATTACTGGTGTAGCTATGCCAGTGAAACTTTAAGTATAGATTAGGCCCTTAGATGTGCTTTAGTCCTTTTCTTGGAAAGTCATGCATCACTCAGATGAGGCATGAGTGTGTTCTTTTACAGAATTTGCATGGTTTATTGCTTTATTTAGTTGGTAACAGCCTTGCAACAGCAATATATGCTGCTTCAGGCATGATCCTGGATTACTGTCATATCCTCTTCATGGGCTCAGAGGGGCTGTTTCATTGCTTGCAACTGGCAGTGCACAACTTCTTGGACTGCACCACTATGATTGTATTATAGCCACCTGTATTTTTTACAGTGACTACCCGTTGATGTTATGTTTTTTTAAGCCATTGGTTTTATCATGGTTACACTAAAGACTTTTCATTGAACTGAGTATTGATAGGTATCTGTGCTCAGACCATCTGAAGTTGAATAAAGATTTCACTTTTGCTGGGTGTGCCTTATGTATTTGAATTTGCCCCTCCCATAAAATCCATATCATATCTTTCCTCTTTTAATAGAACACCTTAAAGTTCACTTCCCCCACCCTGCAAAAAAAGTTGAAGTTTTCTTAAGACTTACTGTTGCTGGATCTTCATCTACATTTTCTTTTTTTTCCCCTGTAGCAATTGGAGCCTCTCCTTTGTTTTCCTCTGCTATGTTGGTATTTTAGTAAGTCTGCATTATATTGCATTGTTTTGTATACTTTTGTACAGCTCCTTGAACACTTTGGCAGGGAGGGCATTGGGGTGCTGGGTAAACAAAAACATTATTTTGTGTATGTGTCTCTCATTGCCAGTTTTATAAACTGTTACTCACCAACTGCTTTTCAGCAGAGAACACCCCTTTTGATGTTGGCTTTGTCACAGTGGCTTTTCTCCATATTTGGCAGGAGAAGTCTCAGAAGATTCCTCCTGCTATTTGTCATTACCACATTCAGAATCTCTTTTGATGGAGCCATATTCCTGCTACCTCTGCTTATCATGATTTGACACACAGATCCTGCCAGGGAAGGAGCTTCCACCACAAGGAAAAGCTGCAGTGGCATTTCTGCCATTTCCATAAGCTGAGGATCTGGCCCTTTGTGCTGAATTTATAGCTATGTTGTGCAGACCCTTTGGACCTTTTTTCACAGTGAAGTATCCTGGATTATGTGGTATGGACATACTGAAATTTTATTCATTTAAGAGAAAATGTGTTCTAAAAGTCTTACTTTGATTTGCCAGTATGTATAATAATATTTAAAAAGTAAGAGACATAAAAGTTAAAGTAGAGCAGGTGACCGAAATTATTTGGGATTGTAGAGAATGATCTATTATTTCAAAGCAGTAGGGAATTTAATGGGTGCATTTAGGTCCCAATCCTGCAAACATTTCTATACACATTCAATTTTATTATCACACAAGCAGTCTCATTCACTGCAACGGATCTACTCGTTTGAGTATAAATGTTTCCAGGATAAGACACACTGGCAAACTTTCTAAAGTTCAGGCACTGTTTTTTTTTTTTAAATGTATTTGATAGTGAGGTTTATTTCTGCGTGTGGACCACACTATCAAACCCATCACAGGATTGGGGCCCCCATGAACAAGTTGTAATTATTTTTAAATATACCGTTAACATTTTAATATGTTGATTCTGTTGAGCAACATCAATGGCCCAATTTTCATGATGTGGGGCTTAAACTAAAGCAATGGGTTGAAAGCTAAATTTAGCAGGTAGAGAAAATCCTATTGCCCAGAAGTCTGGGTACAAGTTCAAGTGCTAGCTGGTTAAGTAAAAGTGTAGGCTTTCCTGCCTGGCAGACAAAGAGAACAGGGATGGCTGGGGGCGGACTGAGTGACATCAGGCAACACAAGAACACTGAGCTGCCAGTCAAAGGAGAAGGAGTGGACAAGGGGGAATGAAGCAAAGATAATAGAATTGCCCAGGGGTTAGGCAAGAAAAAAGGCACTGAACAGAGCAGCAGAATTGAGCTGCCAGTCAAGATGTTAGGAACAGTCCTAGTTGATATTTGCCACATTAATAAAGCTTTGGGAGAAGAGACATTTAGTGTGCCTGAGGCAGAGCCTCAGTTTGAATTAGTTGACTTTTTAATTCTGTGATTGGAGGCCTATGGTGACTGTGCAAGAGAGAGATGGGGTATGGTGTTTCATGCTTAGTCTAGTATAGTATAGTTCAAAGTAGTTACCTTTGATAGAAAGTCAAGAAACAGGTTAATTTTCCACAGACGAAAGTACGTTGTGTAGCAACTTTTTGAGCCTGGCAAACTTAGAAGCTGTTGCTACTGCAGGACACAACTAGATTTGATTTTTAAGCAGGATAATAGAGTTTGCACTGCCAAACGTGGAGGAAGGTGAGACAATGACTGGTCCTGAAGAAAAATGGGCAGTTCTCAGAGACATTGTGATTCAAGCTGCAGCACTTGCAGTTGATATCAACATAAACAGAGCAAGAATATCTTAGCGAGGAAAGAAAAGCACTGAAAGGAAAAGTCCTGAATGCTAAGACCAAAGAAATATGGGAACAACAAATGAGGGGGAAAAAAAAGAGAACAGACAAAGCACTGAAAAGCAACACAGTGAGAGACCTGAAGACGAGTTCTGTATGGCTAGAAAACTTGTCTTTCTCACCAAAGAAGTTGGTCCAATGAAAGATACTATCTCACCCAACTTGTATCTCTAATATCCTGGGCCCGACATGGCTACAACTACACTGCATACAACAAGGAAAGATTAACAGAAGTATGTTGAAGACCTAGCAGCTGAAGTTGAAACTGCTACTGTAATAGGCAACTACAGAGACATTTACCAAGTAAATAAAACTGTCTGTGGAAACTTCAAAAGAGAAAATGGCCAATCAAAAGTAAATATGGAAAAAATGCTTACAACTGAGGTAGAACAGAATAACAGATGGACAAAGAAGTCCCAAACAAACTGAGCCCTACCTCCACACTAGTTTGATGAAACATATGACTCTGATCAACATGAGATCAACATTGGTCCAATAGAGATGTTAGAATTAGAGACAGGAATGAAGAAGCTGAAAAACAACTAAGGAGTGGAAGATGATCAAAGCATAGTGGAAATGCTTAAGGCCCTTGATACCACCACCCTAATGAAACTGACAGAGCTGATCAATGACGTCTGGGAAGAAGACACCCCACCTGACCTGTGGAAACATGGAAGTATTATCAGAATACCAAAAAGGTTGACTTGTAGTATTCTGTAGTGTGATACTAAACAGAATGAAAGAGGCAGTGGATATACATCTTAGGGAAGAACAAGCTGGATTCAGGACCAAGAGATCCTGTAGAGATTAGATAAGTGCCACCATAGAAGAATGTACAGAATAGCAGGCTCCCCTTATTATCAATTTCATTGATTTTCAAAAGGCATTTGACAGCCTACATAGGCATGTATTGTCTTATGGAATTCCAGCTAAACTCGTCAACATCATCAAGGTTATGTACAGCAATGCAAAGTGTACTGTAAGGGTGAACAACCGGACATCAGAGTGGTTCAACTGGCATGAAACAGGGCTGCATCCTATGTCTGCTGTTGTATGTCATTGCTGTAGATTGGATAATAAAGAAGTGTATTAGAAACCGAAACACTGGTATAATATGGATAGATAGCAAATGCCTTAGAACACCTAGATTTTGCTGATTTTGTGCTTTTCAGAGACACCCCTGAAAAGCTACAAAGACCAACACCTTTGCAAAAACATCAGGCAAAGTAGGGCTCAAAACCGGTCATACTATAACAAACATCCTTAAAACTCAGAAGACAAGTTGTAATGTCACATTAGAAGGCGAAAACAAAGAACACAGAACAATTTACTTACCTGAGCAGCACCATACTACCCAGGGGAGACCTCAAGAAAAAAGGAATATCATGGCTAGGAAAGGCACCCACAGCATTCACTAAACTCAATAATGTATGGAAATAAAGATATAAAGTACCAAAACAAAAGGGAATTTTCTACTCAAATGTAATCACACAACATGTGAGAGCTGGATAGCTATTAAAATTTTGATTGAAAATGAGATGCCTTGGAAAATAAGTGCCTACAAAAAATTCTGGGCATTGGATGGAGACATTGTCACCAATGAAGAGATCGAAGAAATTACCAATAGCTCGTCTCCACTAAAGTCAGAAGGAAATGCTGGACATATCTGGGGCGTGTACTCCAGATGCCAACACACAGATTCCCAAATGAAGCTTTCAAGTGGAAACCAATTAGTGTGAGGAAACAAGCACACCCAAGAGAAACCTTAAGAAGAACTCTTAGCAGGCAGGCAGAACAGCCAATCTCAACACCACAGAGCAGATGGAAGTGGCAGTTAATAATAGAGAGGGATGGACAAGATTAGTTTCCACCCTGTGCAAGAACGTTGATGCAAGAAGGATATAAGGATAATAATAGTAGTAATAATGGTGAGATATATGGCTGAAAAGCAAGCAACAGTTTAATTTTCCAGCCAAGGTACAGAAGGCTATTCTCTACATGCTTGAAGGGGATCAGGAATAAAACCTATTTTGGGGTCCAATCAGTGAGCACTCAGCAAACAGCAGGCAGAAGGAGAAGATTAGATAAGTGCTGTTGAATATGATCAGTTCTAGATTTCAAACCAGATAGGCATTACCCATAATATTATTAGAACCATAGCCTGAGACCTGGGTTTGAGTCCCTGCTCTGCTACACATGTTATATGTGACCTTGGCCCCATCTGTAATATGGGGATAACTGTACTTCCCTACCTCACACAGGTGTTGTGAGGAGAAATACATTAAAGATTATGAGGCTTTCAGATACTACTGTAATAGGGGGCATAAGTACTGAAGATAATTGGATATTCAATTGTGTGGTGGTTTTTTTTTAAATTTAATTTGAAATAAATTATTACAGTCTCAGCTCTGACTCAGTATCTCTGGATGGTGGTGACAGCGGCAGTTAATTATATTACACCAAGGACAAATCTTAACATTATAAAGTCCTGTGAAGTCAAAACCCCTAAACACAACAGAATAAAAATAAGGACCCCCTAACAATGATCCAAACAGAACAGCCAGAGTGTAAGGAAATGCTTTTATCTAGCCAAACCAGCAATAACATTTCATTTTAATTTACCTGAGAGATTGAGACCATAGCCCCAAAATTAAGACCATTATATTTTCTTGTCCGACAATCAGACAGAAGTCTTAGTCACTCACAAAGCCTAGAACAAGATGTTTCAGTGCTGGGGACAAAGAATTCTCAATGAATGAGATCCAGCTGTGGAACAAACTTTCAAAGAGAATAGATGCATTCAGTGTCTGACTCTTTGCCACTAGCTCTCCAAAACCAACTGACCAAAAAACCCTACCTCAGAGCTTTCCATAACATAAAAAAGAAGCGCCAGAGAATCCATGAAGTCCACTAGAGATTTTGATATTGCCAATCTATTTTACATGGAAGGCACTCAGATAAAATGGTCACGGGCAGCAGTACAAAAATATAAGACACATAGATATTCCTCTCTCCACTCCCAAATCTGGTATTCAGGTATTCCAGTTCAGCTCATTTGCATAAATTAGCATTTGGATGCCTAAAAAGCACAATTAGGCGTTTAAATATAGATGTAAGTGCCTAGCATTCGTGTCTAAATTTGAAAACTGGGCCTCAAGTTAGCACTAATTGTTCAACTTGCACATTCACACCTATACTTTTTCCAGCTGGGCTGATTTTCTAGCTATCCTCAATTTACACAGAAGAACTCTTGTCATAGGTCTCACCCCCACTTAGAGCTGTTGGGTTCCAAGATGGGGACCTGCATGGACTCCTCTAAACTAAAATCCTAGTTTAGATCTGGTAAAAGCTGCCACCACCCAATAATGTACATGTATTGGGACACAGTCCTTCCCCAAAATCCTTGGGGATCCCAAGAGCCCCAAATCCATGGAGTTCTTACACCTAGGAGAAATAAACCATTCCCTGCTGCTTCCTCCCCACTCCCTTTTCCTAGGAGAGATACCGGGATCCAACTACAGAGGAATGCCTCCCTCCTCCCCTTTCCCTGAGAATTCACCCAAGGAAAGATCAACCAAGTCTTTAACAGAAAAGATTTATTACAGAATAAAAAGAAAGTAACTGTCTCTGTAATACCAAGATGGAACAATACACAGGGTCTAAACTTATTAATCTCTGGAGAGAATTCCCCCTCCTTTCTTTCTCAGTAAAAGCAATAACAGTACAGAATTAAAGAAATTCTATAGCAAAACACAGAATTGCAAATACAGAAATAAAAGTATAAGAATACTAGTTCCTTGCTAATACTCACTAGCTTGAATAGAAGAATTTATTGCAGAAACCTGGGAGGATTTGATTAAGATGTCTGGACTCCCTTAACTCCCAAGAGAGACTCTCTAAAAACAAAGAACAGAAAAAAAACTTCCCTCCACAGGGATTTGAAAATATCTTGTCCCTGATTGGTCCTCTGGTCGGGTGTTCACAGGTACTGCTTGTTAACCCTTTACAGGTAGAAAAAAACCTTAACCCTTAACTAACTGTTTGTCACAACTCTCCATTGCTTTTGTTTTATATGAGAAAGTGTTATGTATCTTTTACAAATGTCAACTCCTTTTTCTGAGCTATTGTTCGTATGGACTCATAAGAGCACTATTTCTCAGTGTTGACATATATATTTTCCCTGTAGTAATTAATGATAGCTGGTCATCATGGAGTTTAACACTATAGCAACACTTTTAATAACACAGTAAATAGCTTGTCAGATTGTATTGATTATATTAAGGTATAAAAGTGTGACTGAAAATGTGTTCAGAAAGAGGTTTTCATGGTACATAATACACAATATATCATCAGTTATTAATTCAAAAGATTCAATTTAATATTCATCCACTAATTAAATGACAGACTACTTACTTATTATATCTATTGATGATTTGAATGGTCATTACTTAATTTTGGCTACTTGACCATTCCTCAAGGTGAATGAGAATATAGTAGGAGTAAAAGGCTAAACTAAAGAAAAAGGAAAATGTACAGGTAAAGGGCAAAGAAAATCACTCTTCAGACAATGCTGGTTGTGATTTATGTTTACATCAAAAAGCAGGTTTCTCCAGAAAATCACAGGGAAGGGAGAAAAGCCAGAGTTTAAATCCAGTTTTCTGTGTCACTCAGTCTTAATCTGAGTTTTGCCCGACTAGTCCCCTGTGCTCAGAGACACAAGGCTATGACTGTGGGAAGTAAAGGAGGCAGCCTGAGTTCTAGAGAGCAATCAGAAGGATTTATTATTATTATTACTATGGCTCAAAAAAGGTCAAACATTCTTTAACTTCTGTGGTTTCATTGTTATATTTTTATATTGTTATTTAGCTCTTTGAGGAAGGACTACTCTGTACTTGTATAGTGTCTAGCAAAATGGGGCCCCATTCTCATTTGGTCCCTAAGTGCTATAAACAAGATGAATTATAATATTTATACTTATTTGCAATCTCCACCTCTTGCATCAAACACACACACCGCTTATTTGGTAGCGAAGAACATATGGAGGATATGTGGACCATGAAGTCTAGAATGAGATAGGCAAATAAAAGGGGCTGAAATTCTTAGCTTGATTAAATTAGTGTAGTAACAGTGACTTGATAAAATAAGTTATTGTTATTGATTTTCATTAGACATGGTGCCCTTCACTTTCCAGGACCTTTGTCTTATGTCTGTGAGCACAGGCAAATAATTGGGAAAAACTCAGATTAAAACTGAGTGACACAGAAAGTTTAATTTAAACTCTGGCTTTTCTCACTTAATGGTGAGTCATTGACAAAAAATGATGCTGAAGTCAATAGAGCTATGTTGATTTACACCAGTGTAGGCTGTGCCCAGAAGTGAAAAGGAAAAGATCAATGGCATGTATACTACTGAAAGTACCTAGCACATAAATCAAAACACACATTATTGCTACCCTTCAGACTAGGTATATGTGCTGTTGTTCCGTGATGCCATAATGAAAGGGGTTAACCTGTTAAAAATAGAGAACATGAAGGAACAAAGACAATGCATGAAAGCATACCTGCCCTTACCAGTACATACATTGACAAAGCCTTAACCAAATAGTATAGTGACAATTGTACAAATGTTGCTATGACATAATCTATTACCTATTATGAATAAGGAACGTGGGGTGCTTCCTGTGACTCTTGTCAAGAGGGCTATACTGAGTCACTTTGCCTCATGCATTCAAACAAGCCATTCCAGGTTTGGATGCAATTCCTCTCTCCTTTGCATTAAGTTAGGATATTGATGAGACTACTGATTTATTTAGTACACAGAAATTATAATGGTAATAAAGAGACTTCTGTTGACAGCTATTAACATATAATCCATCATCTGTACATGTGTTTTTCCAGAAGTAAAGGGAATGTTTCAACCTTTGACAATTTTTAACCCCAGAGGTCCCCTCCAATGGGTAGCTAACTACATCTTAAGGTCCCTAAGTATCTTTAAAAGCCTGGCCCTTAATCCCTCTATGTCTCACTTTCTTCATTTATACAATGAAGACAGTAATACTTATCTACACAGGTACGGCGGTGGACATCTTTTTTGTCATTTTGCAGAAGGAGAAACTGAAGGTCAGAGAGGTTAAGGCTGAAATTTTCCAAATTGACCACTGATTCTCCAATTTCATAGATGCTTTAAAAAAACCAGGAAGATTCTGACCAATTCCTCTCAAAAGATTTTTGTTCTGAATACTGTAACTGTTTAATTATTCTATACCCTAACATTATGCATATAATATGACAATAGCTGAGACTAATATTATCTGAAGCACATGCATATCTAACCTGAAAGACCACGGTCAGCACAGACAATCTGAAAGATTTCTCCCTGGTGTAGTATCTTACAATGTTATAACAAAATGACATATAAAAGGCCAAAGAGCATGCAACTCTTGTACTGAGTGCTGTGTCAAATCTATCATCAAGTAGTTAAGCTCCAAAGGACAGTGAAATTAGCTGCAGAATTGGGTGCATTGTATCCATGGCAGTAAAGTAAAAAGCATATCACACACCTGCTTTTCAGATATGACATGTTTTTGTGTAGCCCGTGTCATGCTACACTAACTTGTGAAATGTACAGCCTGCAATAGCCAAACTGAGAGAGAGATTTTTATGGACAGAAGAGACTGTTATGATCATCAAGCCTGACCTCCGGTATAACACAGGCCATAGAATTACACCCAGCGATTCCTGAACCAAGTTGATATGCTTTAGCTCAAACCAGAAGTTATCTTTTAGAAAGGCATTAAATACTGATTTAAAGACTTTGGCGGAAATCCTGACTCCACTAAAGTCAATAAGAGTTTTGAAATTCATGTCAGTGGAGCCATGATTTAATCCTAAATTTGTTACTTTACTACAGGATACAAAATGATGTAAGCACTTATCAAAGTTTAAAAAAAAATTGTTTTCTATACTAGTGAGTGGTTTGTGTTCACAATGAGTGTAAGAGAGAAAAAGAACCATTTTGTTCAACTATGATGCTTCAAAGGATGATTTCAAATGAATTTTCATATACTTGAGTTGGCATTAAAGGCCCAGTTGTACAAACTGTACACAAGATTGGTGAGCACCTACGCATTAGAATAGTTGCACTGAACTCATACAGTTTCACTTTAGATAGCATAAACAATATAGAAATAGGAATGTATCAGTGCTAATGTCTGGAATATTTATTTCATTACAGAGAAACACCTGCAATTAACTCTCTGTCAGGACATTAAAATTCAGTTTAAATTGTTTTACGGCAAAAAAAAATCTATTTTCTGTTATGGAAGAGCCTTAGCCTCAGTTAAAAGTGGTGCAGAGTTGAACTACAACACTATCTTGGCATATAGAAGGAGCTTTAGGATTTCATTCATGTGCTGAAGCCATGAATAAGCTGCTTATCTGAAGGCTGCACTGCAGAACTGATTTATGCCTGATGTTGAATTTATAGGTTTGTGAGTTTTCTTAAGAACAGCATCTTTGCAGAAAAAAAATATTATTCCATGACCCCTTTTCCTTATTCCTAATAGATGAAGAGTATAGTCTATGTTCATTACTCACAGAAGGACTATATCACAGTATGAAGTAATTCTATATTAGGTATGCTTTGGTTTATAAGAAAGCTCATCCAAGTAATAGGCAGGCCTCCATCCATGAAATATTCCTGCTACCTAACATACATCTCTGTGTTATAAATGACTTACAGGGATTCTGCTGGGTCGTCAGCACTTTTGAAAATCAGGCAGCTTCTTTAGGTGTCTTAGTATAGCTGCAAGAAGATGACTAATTTTTGGTTCCTATTTTGGAGAATCTTGGCCAACATGTATATATCTATAATAAATGAATATTAAACCTGCAACATAGATTTCTCATTACTCATTTTACATTATTTATTTTCTGTTACTTTTATTCATACATAAATTAATGTAGTATCCTGTACTGATGGAGTGGCCTTGAAAAGTTTTGCATAAGTGAGTTTTAAGGCGGCATGTAAATAAGGAGAGTGTAATCAAGGGAATGGGGTGTGTAGAGGCTGTGAGCAGAGAACCCGTAGAGGACAAGCTTGGGAAGATCAAAGTTGTGAGTAGGAAGAAATACGGGAAGGCAAGGCTTTACATGTGACAACCAGAGCCAGTTGGGAATTTTTCAACAATTTTTTTTCTTAGAAAATGCTACATTTGTCAAAACTGAAACTGTTTGCAGGGAAAAGCTGGTTTTGATGAATTTCCTGTTTTGGAAGAAATTTTTTGTTTTAAATTTCAAAATCTTTGAAACGTTATTTTGACGTTTTTGAAATGAAAACGTTCTGGTTTTTTGGACTGATACGTCTTTTCATTTAATAATATATGTTAATTTATAGTAAAAAAGGGTCAAAATCAAAATCTGAAATGATCAAAATAAAAATACTTTGATTGATCAAATCTGAATTTTCCCCACATTTTCTGTTCACAAATATTTGAGATTTTAACTCATTGCCCTGATTCAGGATAGAACGTTTTTTGTTTTGTTTTATCTCAAAAACTCTTGTGGATGGAAAAAAAAACTGTTTCCCACCTAGCTCTAGTTAAGGAATTTGAACTTGAAGTAAAGCAAAGGGTGGATGTTACCCATATCTGAATATATGAGTAATGTGGTCTGAACAATGAGATAGGAATATCTTTAGGGTGGGATTTTAAAAAGCAATCACTCAGCACTCGCCTAATACTTCTTCCAGTGAAATTAATGATAAAATTTGCATTGTCATCAGTGGCAGCAGAGTAAATAGACAGAAGTTCAGTGCTTTAGAAAATCCAATGCTTAATATTTATATTTCTGTAATTTTATTGAAAACTCGGGTGACCATTTTGGTTTTGTTTTTTGTTTCCACCCTTTGCTTTATTATGTTTCCATGACTGCATGCTGGTTACTCTGGGTCTCAACCCTACTGAAAGTCAAAAGGAGATTTTCTGTTGACTTCAATAGGGCTAGGATTTTACTTTTGAGTTTTAGGATGGTAGATGATTTGTAATAATACCAGAATTTAGACTAGCTGCATATTTCTCTTCTCACCAGTTGTATACCAGTGTAAATCCATTGACTACTCTGGAGTAAGTGAAAATAGAACCAGACGCTGTTTTCAATGCTTATTAAAACCAAATTTCTGAATGTTCTTTGCCTATTCTATATCTTAATGAGATTTGCAATTAATTTATGAATAAATGTTTATAGTTACTTTTTGTACAGGGCTTAGAAGATACAAAGTGCAATGCAAATGCTATATAATGTTATCATTTTGAGATAGTGGCTTTTAGATTCCATATGCTTCATTCAGCAACTCAGGGAATCTTCAAGATTAACAAAAAATATGTTTGACATCAAAATCCATACTTATTCAGAATATAATAATTTTCAGTTTCACTATTTAAAACCAATGAACAAGAAAATAATTTACAAGTTACAAAAAATCTCTAGTAACCAAGATTTGCAAACCAGTTGTTTTATATCTGGTTAGTAAACTTGGTCAGAATCTGCAGTACTTTTTATACTGTTTCCTAAGCCATTTTGATCTGTTCCCCCTGCCAGTTAATAGGTGTGACATATGTGCATGTCTTCTTTCATACACTAGCAGAAACAGAAGGGTAATGAAAGGTATTAGTTCCTTCCACTTCCATGAAAAAAGCTCAAAGGATGATAGATTTTCATTTCCTTATTAACAAGCAACTTTCACATTCCACTGGAGTTACAAAATGTGTGGTTTCTTAATACTGGTTGGCTATGTACTGTAGTATTCATGAATTTCCATGACTGGTTCTTAAGCCAATATCCCAAGAGTATAACAGAACAAAGCAATGAGTTAAAGCACTAGAATAAGGAAGTATTTTATACAGCTATATTTCTCCACAGCAATACTTAGCTTCATTCTTTGGGCTTCATGCTGAAGAACTCATAATTGTTAGAGCTGGTTAAAAAATAACCTATTTTTGTGTAAAAAATTAAATTTAGAAATTGCCATTTTGACATGTACAAAACAAACATTTTTTTTCTTTTCTTTTTTTCTCTGCCTTTTAAAAAAAAGACATTTAAAACATTACAAATACGGTATATTTCTTTTTTAGTTAAGGAAAATCTCGTAAATGAAAAAAGGTTAACCATTCTGATAACATTTTCAATAATATTTTCAATAAACACCTGAAAAAAAACCAAATCGAGATACAGCATTTTTCACAATTTTTTGACAATGTCCATTTTTCCTGAAAAACCTTCATTTTTGAAAAGGCCATTTTTTGTCATTTGAAAATTTTTTTTGGATCAGTTCTTAACATTACCCCACAGTGTAATGTTCTAACATTTCATCTCTGGCGACCTATGTTTCCATTCTATTTAAATAACAGCACTTATTTAAAAAAATGATGGAATTCTAAAGTAATTATCCCAAACTCTGCAATATTGCTATTGTACAATGTTGTGCTTTGGGCCATTGCTGTAAAATAATGCAATTCATTTTTTTTCCACAAGGGAAGTGAAAATGTGATGGTCCCTAGCAAACATATGTTCACATCATAAAACCTAAAGCATAATTGAACACTTCTTACAGATTCTGTTCAGTAGGTTCCCATGTCTAAAACACAGAGGGTGTAAGAAACCAGGACTTAGGAACACTGCCAGAGATATGAGGAAACTTGCATACTACCTTCCTGTCTTTAACTTTAACGAGCCGTAACAGCCCCTCGGTGTAAGGAGCAGTAAGTTCACATGTATACATGTTTTAATGAGCATAATGGGGAGAGTGGAGCCTGATTGGGTTGTCTCTCACTATCTACTATCACATAAGTTTCTCCCTGATTTATATGGAAAATACCACATCACTATCCTAATTTGACCATTAAAAAATAATAAAATGTGGGGAAATTTGCAGGAATACAAACTGATTTATCATTAATTATTGATTGTTGTTAATGCAAGCCGTACTTCTACAGCAATATCCCAAGCCAAACCAACACATTCTAATGGGTTTTTTTCAACATATATGGATTGACTTTATACATGCATGTATACAGTATTTAAAATACAAGGTAAGGACTGAATTCCATGCTATATTTTTGGTTCATTTTCAGCTGTCAGGAAAGTTTTGAATATTGGAGGTTTTTGGACTCAACTCTACAAGGGCCAGATTTTTAATCAGTGGGAGTTAGGTGCCTAAAACGTTTTAATAACTGGCACTGAGTGCTCTCAACTCCCATGGAAGACACTGGAGACAGAGGAAGCTTGACTCATTATGCTATTGGGACCCTTACCAATCAGTGATAAATTTATTTCCTGATCAAAAACACAAAATTGAACTTACTCTTGTTACTAGATTCTAATTTCTAAAGACACCCTACAGGGAACACCATGTGAGCAACATAAAACTGAAAATAATTACAGCAGAGAGCGAGATTTCCTAGTCATCAACTTCATGAATATTTAGTATTCACATCAGTATTATAATCACACATGCAATTACAAACATTCCCAGTCATTCTAGAAGAAAGAATAAATGACAGACATAGATTGCTCTTTATCTTTCAAAACAATAGTGTAAAGACTCCAAGGTCTTTTGGGGTTCCCATAATTTCTGATCACTGCATGTGTATACACACACAGACAAACTTGGCATCTTTTATTTCTATGTTTTTGTTACCTCAGGGAAATCACATGACAGTTCAAAATAGTTTTAAACTCCTGAAAGTTGGAAGAGAAAGCCCTGAACCTTTCTCAGTACAATGGGCTGTTGGATTTCATTTTTTGTGTGAAGCTTTTCCTAAACAGAGTGCAAACCTGCAATGTGCTGAAAGATGATGAATGCCTCACTCGTATTAAGGAAAATGAGAATTCAGGCACCAACACCTTGCAGGATCAGACCCACCCTATGTAAAACTAGTAACCAATTTAATGGAAAATGAGAACCTTTCTATATAACATTTTTGAACCACTTTATACGGTTTAATTGAGTACTCCGGGCATATCCCTAGACTCTGCTACACTCACATTCAATGCAGCTAAAAGTAGGGATGCAAAAATATTCTAAGCTACCTGGTTTCAGAGTAGCAGCCGTGTTAGTCTGTATCCACAAAAAGAACAGGAGTACTTGTGGTTTGTTAGAGACTAACAAATGTATTTGAGTATAGCTTTAGTGGGCTACAGCCCACTTCATCAGATGCATAGACTGGAACATACGCAGTGAGTGCAGCACCAAACCTGTCAAGGAGCCACCATGCTTCTCTACATCACACCAGCTAGAAAAGTCTCACAAAACCATTCCTCACTCAGGAACTGATGCAGTTCACTGAGCTCTAACTCTATACTCCCCGCATCCAACCAGCCCAGGCCCCTAGCATGCCTCCTGCACCAGAGGGAAAGGACGAGGTTGGCATAAAAAATGGCTATGCCAGCTTTTCTCCAGCCTGTGATTTCCTCACACTGAATAAACCTTTAAGGTCACTTTGACCTTTTCTAGCAATGCAAAATGACATTATTGGGGCTGAGCTTTTGGCCCTATATCTCAATTATTGAATTTTATGGATTGTCTAAAAACTTACAGAAAGGATATTGTCTGTCACAGCTGTTCCCCCTGCTGCATTCCTTTTTTTCCTCTCCTTTCTGTTGTTCTGTGTCCACCCCTCCCGGCCTTGGGCTAACAAAAGTCACAGCCTGGCCCTGCTGTTCATGGAAATGACTTGTGCAGACTAACTGGAGCCATTGCTCTGCTCAGGGGAGGGGGGCTTTTGGCTCCTTTGTTCAGACCTGGGCTCGGTGTAGAGGTGCTCTGCCCAGGAATGCAAGACCTAAAGTGGCCACATAGCTGAGTGTATGAGTCATACCTGGGGGCTCAGAACTTGCCCAGACATGTTCTATGCCTACCTGCAGTTTTTTCCCTGCCTTCTCTCCTCCCTGTAAGAAGGGGAACCAATCAAAGTTACTGGCGGGAAACTGCCTAAGTTTGTCTTTATAACCAGACATTTTCTGATCAGACCTCGGAGAGGTTACTGCATTGCCACTGGTCTTATCAGCTAGGGGTCTTTGGGGGGCCCTCTCCCCGCTCTCGTTTGTTTTTGAGCGTACCCCCATTTTTAAACTCCCCTCCCACGAACAACTAATTTTGCCTGGAGATCTCCTGATTATTGTGAGCGAATCGAGTCCTCTCTGCATCCTCTGATGCTGGAACTGCTCTTCCTGATGCTGCTGCTTTGGGGATTGGTAAGAACTCCCTCTTGCAAACTCCCCCTGTCTTAGCTGCTGGCTTTCTTTCCCCAGCAGGCAGACCCAAGCTAACTCCTTGGTCTGTATCTGTAATCTGCTTTTAGCTCTGCAGCGCCTTTGCTGCTAGAAATAAGCCTGCTTGCAGCTGCCCCACTGCTGCAGCCACCACTAGTCACCACTCTGCCCTCTGGAACTACCCCTAGTATAAGGTGCACCCATTAGGTTAGGTTTAGCCTTTAGTCTAGATAAGTTGTAATTTCATTTTGCATAGCTGTGGTTAAGTTAGATTTAGAAAATTGTTTGCATTGTACTCTGTAAATTAGGCTTAGAGAATTGTTGCATTGTGTTTTGTTACTTGCTAATTTGTGTAGTCTTGGTTAAATTAGATCATAGATAAAATTTTGCTGTATTCTGTATAATTGTGATTAAGTCTGTCTTCTCACTGTCAGCCCTCCCACCCCCCCGGGCTCTCTCTGTGTCTCTCTGACTTGTTACAGTCTCTTTGCTGCTCCACCACGTGCCCCTCTTCCCCCATCCCAATCTAGCATAAAACCCCATTGGTTACCCTTTTTTCTCTCTGACACACCTCACATTCTACATTTACACCACTGTGACACATTTTTACCTACAATTGTTTGCTATTTAACATATTTTATCCATAACTGTTAGTTGGTTATATGCTGCTGTGACACACCCTTTACATAGAAATTGTTAGCTACCTGTTGCATTTATACTTCAGTGTTAATTGGTTACCAACTGTATTGTACTCCACTGTATTGTACCCCACTATTGAAAACCCCTTACTGTTCACCAAAAGAAACCCCTCCCCAATTGTCTACCTTAACAAACCCCATACCCCTCACTATTGAATTTTCTCTGTTTTTGCATTTGCTTAATAAAGTTTATTTTGCACCCCACCAGTGCAGTAATTGTCCCCCAAGATCCCCTACCTGCTGGCAGGGACAGATATCATTCCACTTCTCTTCTAGGTTTTTATAGTAATTTCCAGAAAATTCCATTACATTCTATAGAAACCTTTCACTTTTACATATATTAAATTCTACAGGAATTTCCCAGGGATGCAGACCAAGAGTGACCCTCAGCCCACATGTGAAATTCTCATTGCAATTAATGGGGGGTTTACAGGTGGCATCTGTATTTCTTTTCATTTTATCCTATGTTGTAGTTATAATTGCACTGAGACTTGTATTTAAAGCAGGACTAAAATCCTTGTTTCACATTCAAAAATTGAATTTAGGGCCAGATCCTCAGCTGATGTAAATCAGAACAGCTTCATTGGCATCAATGGACGTGGGGGTTTGCAGTTCTCCTACAAAGGCAGCTACTTCTTCCGTTGAGCCTCCTGTGCTTTGCCAGCATGGAGCCCTAGTCTGACGGAATTTAATTGCTAATTTTCTTGCTTTGTGGGGTTTGCATTGGTAGGGTATCATGCTTAGCAACTTTAATTATAAATTAATCTAGTTTTTGTTGAGCATTATAAGTTATAGATGCTGGCTTTGGAATACTTATTACTTCCTAATCTGGCAAAAAATATGTATGTTTACATTATAATCCCCGGGTTTCAGTGGCTGTGTGACAGCTCAGGGGCAAGCTACACCTATGATTTGTCCCCTAGTCTCTCTCCTGGAACTCAGCCATTCACCCCACTTTAGACTGGGTCACTAGGCTTCAACACCCTGTATTTACACCGTATTGCCATGGATACAAAGCAAAAGGTACTTCACACCCCTTTGCAGTCCCTCATGAGTGCACCACTCAGGTGACAGGTTTTGCTACCTTGGCTTTAACTCCATTCAGTCAGACAATAATATCAAGCAGGTAACCTGAGGTGCATACAATATTCATACACAATAATACAGATATCTCTCTTTTCTCCGCAAGGTGTGTATTCACATAGGGGATCAGCACACTGCCCAGTTCCTGGGAGCCCTGTCTGGCCTTGGATGTCTTAATGGGAGCCTGATGTCTGCACCCCTCCCACATCCTCCTCCTGAGTTCTGTGGTTCCCTCATTCTTGGGTCTGTAAGAGTGCTGGATGATCACTTCCCCTAGCAGGGTCTTCTATACATTGCCTTATATGGGTCACTATCCCATAATCCAAACATCCACCCCATAGGACAGTGAGAATATTTTATATAAATAATTTATTTATTTACAAGGGGGAAGGTTTTCAGAGGCACAAAGGGTTGTTAGGTGTACCGCTCCCAATGAATCTCTCCTAGGCCTATGTTCTGTATCACTCTGGCTTCATTTTCATCCCCTTTCCGCTTGAGACACTGTTTTTCAATAATATCAGACCTGTGGGACAGAATGGAAGGTTAATATCAAATCACTACAGCCAGGTTGTGTTTTATTTTTCCTGTTCTTATTTGAAAGCTTAGCAAGGGCTGCATAGTTTGCAACGATTGTTTTGATGGTTTTTCTTAATTCCTTATTTATCTTTCCGTGATCATGGCATTAGCCAGGATCTTAAACTAACCTTCAGGCTGCTGTCTGCTATCTGCCTAGGACTCTGATATTGATTGATATTTGACATTTGTAGCCTGCTATCTCTATTGACCACTCATTATATGTCTACGTTAAATCATGCTTTAAAAAAAATAAAGATTGTTACAGCATCCCACTCTCACCAGTTCACTTTTTTCGTTTGATTTTTTTTTTCAGGACTGTTCTTAAAGCTGCACTCCTGAGTCCTGACATTTAAAGCTCTCTATAGGCCAGCCACATCCTATCTACCGGATCATTTTTTAGATCCTCTAGTCCCTCTAGACTCCATCTTAGCCCTTTTGTTCTCAGTCAGCAAGTCTCTTCTGTGTTCCTAAAGCTGCAGTAAGAGATCATGGGGATACAGTTTTCTCTATGATTATTTACCTACTCCACCTTCTTGCTCATCTACAACCTCAGCCTTTGGCATGCACACATTTCTTTTTCTTCTTATCCAAAGTACAGTGTGCCATCTTGTATTTTACTCTCTTCCTCTTGATGCTTGACACCAACAGCTTGTATAAAGGTTCAATATAAAACAAATTATTTGTAATTTCAAAATAATTAATTATTCATTGTGACTTCACAGGGTGCATATAGATGATATCCTGGTAAATAAACAAGTTATTAGAGTGCATGTTCCATACATGTAATATTGGCTAAAGGTAAATTCTAGGATTTTTGAGGACTGAATTACAGCATCTCCAACCCTTACACATATGAGAAACGTGGAACAAGACATGATGGGCCAGGTTCTCAGCTCATGCACACAGCTCTTTTGACTTCTTGAGAAAAGGTCAGTAAATAAGATTAGCATATCATTTTGTGCTGGCATTTCAACATAATAAAAATTGTATCCAAAATATTATTGGCCTCATTCTGTTCCCTTTCTTAGACTGAGCAGTACCTGACTTTACAAGCCATCTCATTGAAATCAGTAAGAATACTGGTGGAGTAAGGTACTATTCAGTGTGGTTAAGGTAGCATAACTGAGCTATTTTATAACTAAGAGTCAGGTTCTGCCACACATTCTGACACTGAGTAATACGTTTCGTTGTGAGAATTCCCTTTTAACTCAACATGACTGACTCAAACTGAACAGGCATAGTAAACCGTGGTCTTAAATTAATCACATAATGCTACATAACGTAGAAAAATATTTCTGTGAGCCATCTAGGAAATTCTTCCATTTTTTCCTGGCCTATATCACAGGCAGGAGAGCTGGTGTGTACCTATGGTGAGTCTCAACTGTTTATTGCAGCTCTAGACTTGTTTTCTGAAATGTGTGTGATCGTTTCTTTGGGACGCATGCCAGATAAGCAATATTGCAAAACTTTAGTACATCAGCCCTATGAAGTGTTGCTGGCACAGGTGTTGAAGGCACTTAATTTAATTAGATGAACCTGCCATTGTTGAAACTGCTGAATATAGTATTTTTTGACTGAGCCAAGGAAAATCTAATTTATTAGACATTTGAACCTGTGCTGCACTATTGTTATTGTGTTTTCTCACAGCAACCTAAACATTTTGAATATAAATTCTGAGTCCCACTGAAAGCAGTATTTCGCTCTTCTGATCTACACATATTGCTAATGAGACAAGGTTGCTGGGGTATTTTTTCTTCTCCTGTAGTGAGACTGCATTATCTTCCTGGCTACTGCAGCATGGCATATGATTTTACACCTGATGCCCTGTAAGCCAATAGCCAAACCCAAAGCTATTGCTTTTTATCACAGTTGTGTCCTGTAGGGACAAATTACACTATGCTTTTGCAGTGCAATGGCATTGTCTCCTGCTAATATGGAGACTAATGTATTATACCTAAGGATAGGATAGAGAGGCAAAAAAAAAAAACAACAAACCAAACAAACCTTGTGACCATTATTAATAAGAAAATGAAACTAGGAGAGGAAAATTAAATCAGAACATTCAGTAAGTTCTCAATTCCATAGCACATGCTTCAACTTTATGTGAGAAACTAGCATTAATGCAATATTATGACTGAGGGAACAAGCACTCAAAAGTCAGAGAATTCCTGAAGTTATTTTGTTCATATTCCTTAAAATCTGATCTATCATTTATATGCCTTAATATATGCCATCTCTATAATACCATAGAATATATCATTGTTCAAATAATGCAAAAGATAATGTAACTAGATTCCATTGCAATAAACACTGGAGTTTCTTAAACAGTCTTAAAGCCAGTACTGACATAATGGGCTTGATTCTGACCTCAACTCCAGCAGCTTTGCAATAGTGTAACTCTACTGGAGAAAATTCTGATCTGAATTACTCTTGTCAGTTAAGTATTATCCACATGTTATCCATGGAGAAATTGAACCAGAGATCTTAAGTGATTTGCCAAAGGTCACACAGGAATTCCTTGGCCCAGCCAGCAATCACATCCAGGGTAAAATCCTAGCAACATTGAAGTCAATGGCAAAACTTCCACTGATTTCAACAGGGCCAGGATTTCACTCACATCTCCATGTCTTTGTTTCTGTGCTTCAACACCATGAACATCCTTCTTCTTTCAGAGATCCATGTCAGGATGGCAGGACACTAACAGATAATTTTTTTTCCTGCTGTGCAGATGTCACTAACAGAACTGATTGGGAAACAGTTATCCCATCTCACTAATGTTATGGAGAGTTTAAATTTTCTTCCCAATCTCAAATATATATATATATATATATATATATATATTACAATCTCAACAGTATTTCAACTGAAAAACATTTTATTTCAATTTTGACTTTTTAAAAACGTTTTTCAAACTAATTAGTTTAAATTTCAAAATAAAAGGTTTTTTCAAACCCCCAAACTGGAATTTTTCATTGCATAAATGTTGAAACAAAGCATTTTAATAATTTTGAATTTATTTATTTTTTTTAGTTGGGAAATGTATCAAATCTGACTCTGTTTCACAAGCAGTCTTGGTTTGATAAAATATAGACCAGGGGTCGGCAACCTTTCAGAAGTGGTGTGCCGAGTCTTCATTTACTCACTCTAATTTAAGGCTTCACGTGCCAGTAATACATTTTAAAGTTTTTAGAAGGTCTCTTTCTATAAGTCTATAATATATAACTAAACTATTGTTGTATATAAAGTAAACAAGGTTTTTAAAATGTTTAAGAAGCTTCATTTAAAATTAAATTAAAATGCAGAGCTCCCCAGACTGGTGGCCAGGATCTGGACAGTGTGAGTGCCACTGAAAATCAGCTTGTGTGCCGCCTTTGGCACACGTGCCATAGGTTGCCTACCCCTGATATACACCATGAATTGTGACTAGTCAAATCATAATTGGAGTTAACAGTCTGAAAAGAATTGTACATTGAAATTTATGAACTAAAATTACTCAGTTTCTAGGAAACAGGATTGATTTGTGAAAATTCCCAAGCAGCGCAAATCACAAACATCTGAGGACTGCACAGTAGTGAAATTTATTTAGTTATTATTGGACCTGGTTAAATTAAGTCATCCAACAAATTTAGCCTAATTTTGCTTTTTGCAATTTTTCAAAAACTGAATAATTTCAGTTCACAAATTTCAATGTATAGTTGTTTCAGACTATTAATTTCAATTATGCCTTTATAGTCACAATTCACAATGTATATTTTATCACCTTAACCACATAGTGTATTTTCTTTTCCCTGACTAGACAATGATTTTTTAAACAAGAATAAAAGAATAAAAATGATATATTGCACTTCAATTTTCAGATGCTCAAACTTCTGAGATTTGCATAGAGATATAGACTGTAAAAGCCAGAAGGAAAAATTATGATCATCTAATCTGAGATCATGCATAACACAGGCCATAGACTGCTGACTTTAACTTCCAGTCATTGGCTCTTGTAATACCTTTGCCTGCTAGATAAAAAGAGTCCTCTAGAATCAGTAGATGTCTTCATAAATAAACCAGTGGTCATCATAATACTTACAAATGAATAAATAATATGACCCTGAAGAGCAGTATGATGAACAGGCACATTTACTGATGAATCATTTATTATACTATTTAACCAAGTCTTATTAATTAGTTAATTGTAAGAGGAATTGGGAGCACAGCTCTTACAGTACTTTTCTGCTATCTAGTGTGGTCATCATCAAAATCCTTACACATTCATTACTCCCTTTTGTGGCTCTGTCAGGATTAGTTTTAATCTAGCTTTACACAGGGGAGAACTATAAACATATTGATAACATTACTTGCAAAGGGTAGTTGTAAAGATTTTAATAGTGACTACTATGGTAAAGTGTACACACTATTTTTTTAATTGCATTTTTTTTCTTATCTGCAGAAACTAGGAAAATAATTATGTTATATTTTCTTGAAAGTTTACTTTTCCAGGTAGACAGACCAAATATATATATGCTGCTAATCAGGGAACAAGGATAATGGATATGGTCAGTGTTTTTAATTTGGTTAGATGAAGAAACCACTGGAGTATTATCATCATTGATGTTTGTCCCTCTGCATAAAATTTTAGTGTTACTTTGTGATTCATCTGCCTACTAAACATGAATTTTGGGCCCTCACTCTCTCTCTTTCTTATTTGAAACTTGGGATCTAAATTTTATTTTAATGTCTGAGTGAAGTGTATTTAAAATGGACTGCAGTAGATTATGGAGGCCAAAGTTGAACAGCCTTACAGATTTCTAATGAGATTGCAGAAGTAATTATTTTTAATTACCCTCTATCTCATTAGATTACCAGATGGCAGTTATGTCATCTATATAATATGTTTCTCTAGAAACACTAATGAACAGGCATCCTATGCCCGGCTCTAGGCACCAGTGCTCCAAGGAAGTGCTTGGGGCGGCACTTTCCAAGGGGCGGCACACCGGCTCCTTTTTTTTTTTTTGCTTGGGGCAGCAAAAAACTTGGAGCCGGCCCTGGAAGTGATCCACCAAGTGTATTTTGTTAACTGATTTGTATAGGTGGAGCCTGATTCTGATCTCACTTACAATAGAATTAATCTAGAGTAATCCCACGCAGATCATACTATCAGTTTATAACCTGCTTTGTCTCATGCATTTTATACATGTGAGCCTGTCAGAGTCTCTATCATATACTTTAGAAATTACAATTCTACTTCAATTTCTCTTCTATTTGCACACAGTATTTCCAGGGGCATATGGGAGGATATCAAGGTAGAAAATGCTCCTGGAGATCTCCTGTACCCATTGCCTCTGCCCAGATTGTCTTCTCAATTCTCCCCTCAAAACAATGTTAGCCCTAAAAGAGGTTTGCTTCCCTACATGATTGTGGTAAAGACAGTTTTAAAAAGCAAGACTGGGTCAATCATAATAGAGCACCACCATATGTTTAACTATGGGACTGCCAAATTCCAGGGGCTGCCAGCAGTAAATCTGCACAGAAGCCAACCAGAAAAGATTGAACAAATTTTGATTTAAGAAAGGAATATGCCACTGCAAAGATCCCCTACTTAATGAAAAGATAATCTCTCATTTTAAAGTGAAATAATTCTGGCCTGCATGATCATGTTTTTTGTTTTTTTTTATTATAAGAATGGCCGTACTGGGTCAGACCAATGGTCCATCTATCCCATTATCCTGTCTACCACAGTGGCCAATGCCAGGTGCCCCAGAGGAAGTGAACCTAACAGGTAATGATCAAGTGATCTCTCTCCTGCCATCCATCTCCATCCTCTGACAAACAGAGGCTAGGGACACCAATCCTTACCCATCCTGGCTAATAGCCATTTATGGACTTAACCTCCATGAATTTATCCAGTTCTCTTTTAAATGCTGTTATAGTCCTAGCCTTCACAACCTCCTCAGGTAAGGAGTTCCACAAGTTGACTGTGCGTTGTGTGAAGAAGAACTTCCTTTTATTTGTTTTAAACCTGCTGCCCATTCATTTCATTTGGTGGCCCCTAGTTCTTGTATTATGGGAACAAGTACCGGTAAATAACTTTTCCTTATCCACTTTCTCCACATCACTCATGATTTTATACACCTCTATCATATCCCCACATAGTCTCCTCTTTTCCAAGTTGAAAAGTTCTAGCCTCTTTAATCTCTCCTCAGATGGGACCCATTCCAAACCCATAATCATTTTAGTTGCCCTTCTCTGAACCTTTTCTAGTGCCAGCATATCTTTTTTGAGATGAGGATACCACATCTGTACGCAGTATTCAAGATGTGGACATATCATCGATTTATATAAGGTCAATAAGATATTCTCCATCTTATTCTCTATCCCCTTTTAAATGATTCCTAACATCCTGTTTGCTTTTTTGACCACCTCTGCACATTGCATGGACGTCTTCAGAGAACTATCCACAATGACTCCAAGATCTTTTTCCTGATTAGTTGTAGCTAAATTAGCCCCCATCATATTGTATGTATAGTTGGGGTTATTTTTTCCAATGTGCATTACTTTACATTTATCCACATTAAATTTAATTTGCCATTTTGTTGCCCAATCACTTAGTTTTGTGAGATCTTTTTGAAGTTCTTCACAGTCTGCTTTGGTCTTAACTATCTTGAGCAGTTTAGTATCATCTGCAAAGTTTGCCACTTCACTTTTTACCCCTTTCTCCAGATCATTTATGAATAAGTTGAATAGGTTTGGTCCTAGGACTGACCCTTGGGGAACACCACTAGTTACCTCTCTCCATTCTGAGAATTTACCATTTATTCCTATCCTTTGTTCCCTGTCTTTTAACCAGTTCTCGATCCATGAAAGGACCTTCTCTTTTATCCCATGAGAGCTTAATTTACGTAAGAGCCTTTGGTGAGGGACCTTGTCAAAGGCTTTCTGGAAATCTAGGTACACTATGTCCACAGGATCCCCCTTGTCCACATGTTTGTTGATCCCTTCAAAGTACTCTAATAGATTAGTAAGACACGATTTCCCTTTCCAGAAACCATGTTGACTTTTGCCCAACAATTTATGTTCTTCTAGGTGTCTGACAATTTTATTCGTTACTACTGTTTCAACTAATTTGCCCTGTACTGACATTAGACTTGCCGGTCTGTAAGGAGGGATCACCTCTAGAGCCCTTTTTAAATATTGGCGTTATCTTCCAGTCACTGGGTACAGAAGCCGATTTAAAGGACAGGTTACAAACCCTAGTTAATAGTTCTGCAACTTCACATTTGAGTTGTTTCAGAACTCTTGGGTGAATGCCATCTGGTCCCGGTGACTTGTTAATGTTGAGTTTATCAATTAATTCCAAAACCTCCCCTAGTGACACTTCAATCTGTGACAGTTCCTCAGATTTGTCACCTACAAAAGCTGGCTCAGGTTTGGGAATCTCCAAACCTGCAGATTGGTTCTTTTTTTCTTATTAGCAAATCTCTAATCTTTGTAAACCTATTGGAGAAACTGCTATCAGCTCCTGGACAACAAAATGAAATACATTTGGTATGGTATCAGGCCCTTAGGGGTTTTGATTTCCCTGAAAACCCAAACTAGCATACATGGGTGATCTAAAAATAAACTGTGGAAGCATTAATTGAGGATGCTGTTTATGTGCCCGAAAGCTGCGCATAAAACTTGTGACAGACACAAATGTCCACAGTTTACAGGTACTTTATTTCATCATGAATTTATTTGGTTTTTTTAAAGCATGTAAATATGTCCCCCTCTTTCTGTCAATTGATATAACAATGTCATAATATCCAAAGCTTTTGGAAAAAGATTTGTGGAACATTGAACAACATAATATTGATTATTTTCATTTTTTTCTTTAAGATGGATCCCAAACTTTCTCTTCAGGTGGATTTCTGGGCAAATGGATTGAAGCACTGCAATTACATTTTATTACATTTTATTATACTCACTAATAGATGTATTCTCAAATGTTAGATTTAGGCACATAGTCCAACCGTAGAGCAATTGTTTCTGTTAATTAAATATTTTCTACTAATGGCACAATTTACTGGATATTTTGCCTAAGGCAGCAATGTCTTCAAAATAAATGGTTCCCAGTTTAGCTATCATTTAGCTAGAAAAACCTGACCAATTGCATTATGACTTGGAGGATTATCTGCTGTATTCCAATTACTCAAAACTGGACTGTGTGGGCAAGAGTTTCAAAACTGATTTGTGATTCTGGGTATCCAACTTGGCACACCTTAAATGGGCCAATATTTTTAGAAAGTAGAGCAATCACCCACTGATAATCAAGCCCCTTTAAGGTGTCTCAAGTTGAACACCCAAAATCACTAGGCAGTCTTTAAAATCTTGACCTGGAAAACTCTCTTAGGATACTGCATTTGGTATAGTCTGAACTTATATACTTCCTTTTGGTATTTATGGAACTTTTTCTGTGTATTTTGTCTTTGCATCAACACTTGTAAAAGGCTTATTAAAAAATCAGCTTATAACTCCCTATTATCCATCATGAGGCCTCACATGTATTCCAATAAAACAGATTTAAAGCCAGCTCAGTGCATTATCTGAAATAAATCCCAGGTTGAGAACATCCCCTATTATCCATAGGCTCAATTAGATGGTGCAGATTAGACTATATATTTAAGGAAACAATTTTATTACCAGTATCTACACAGTAGGAGCAGGAAAGATAACAGAAAAGAAACAAGGTCTGTGATGTTTTCTGGGACCAAGAGGGCTTCAAAAACAGACATCTAATTGAAAGAGATTTTACCTAATGAATAATCAATTAAATATAACACTATGTCTCCAGAATAGAACAGACTCCATAAATCCTTTACCATGATATAAGGTTAGGGTGAATGATGGTATGAGTTAGCTACTTGCCCAAGGGAAGGACAGACTAAGCCACCAGAGCTAGTATACTTGTGGCATGGAGGTGTGAATGATTGTGAGAGTGTTTGTGACACATCTCAATCACAGCTCAGTGATAAATCAAGTTAAAAGAAATGTTAAAAGACTCTTAAAACCAACCAAATAAGCAAAGTTTCCTAAGAATGACAGGAAGTTTAAAATAAATAGGCTTAACATGAGACATAAGTTAGGAGATTTTTAAGGCCTGGTTAGTTTATACATTGTGAAGAGTTCATAAAATGTTATGAAGCTAGTGTACAAAGGGGTCTAGCTGATTTTGCACTGATCACTGCAAGTTTCATAGTTCAAGCACAAGTCTTCCCTTGCAAACATACACTTTTTTTCTATTACCTTACAATTGTGTCAGGACTTTCTGTATCAGCACAGTGTGAACTCGTCAGTGGATAAGCTTGTTATTGATAATCTTGTTTACTTTACTACCTCTCTGCAGAATAATCACATTATGGTGCTCTCAAGGGCTTATCACCTTGAATCATCCAGTACCTGAATTGTTTATATAGATAACATGGCCTAGCCACACTATATTTCTTCTTTCTTTGTTCTGAAGATAGTTGTATAGAGATGTCTAACAATTACCTCAAAATCCTAGAATACCTTCTAGATGCAGTATACATTTAAACAGAATAATCTAACAGATTAAATAAACTAAATTGGGATCAATTTAAGAAAAAATATAACAAAAAATAATAGATATTGGGAAAATAAGAAATAACTCTTTAAAGCATATAGGTAACCTTTCCCATAAGAAATAAGGTACTGAGAGAAATTATCTTCCAAATTATAAATTTATTAAACAAAACTACACTGCTCGTTTACAATGGGCACATATACTTACATTTCTTTTGAGAAATGAAGATCAAATTTTCCATCTGCCTTTTCAATAAGTAATGGTAAAAAGGGAAATATTTCCCTCTTTATATTACAAGAAGAGGAGGAAATAATTTGGCTTGTTTGAATGATGTGCAACCTAGGCCATAAGAGGAACTGGCTACTGGGACTTACTGAACAGGGACGCTCAGCCAGTTGCTGCGAGGGCAGCAGGCAGGTTGCCTTCGGCGGCATGCCTGTGGAGGGTTCGCTGGTCCTGCGGCTTCGGCGGACCTCCCGCAGGCATGCCGCCGAATCTGCAGGACCGGGGACCTCCTGCAGGCAAGCCGCCGAAGGCAGCCTGCCTGCCGTGCTTGGGGCGGCAAAATACCCAGAACCGCCCGTTACTGAACCACTGATAATTATTTTTTTTGGGGGGGGGGGGAAACATGGACAACAGGGGAGGAACCAGAAGAATGCAGGGAAGCAAATATAATACCAATTTACAAATAGGAAAAGAAGTGTGAACCTGTAAATTACTGTCCTATAAATCTAACTTCCTTCCCTAGTAAAACAACAGTATGAATATGAAAATGAAAAAGATCACTTAACATCTAGAAGATAAAGTCACCAGAAGCAATAGGCAATCGGTAGCATGGGTTTATAAATAATTTATGGAATAGTCTCCCAAAAGAGAAACCTCCATCTGTTGGGAATTTCAAAACTAGTCTGGACAAAACACTAGAAAATGCATCATATGAAATCCTTTTTTGGCAAGGAGTGAACTAGATGTTAAGTACATTCCATCTCTATGATTACACTTTGAACACATATGGTAAATTAAAGGACTTTTAAATTTGATTATTATACATTTTACATCCCTAACTTTTAATCAAAACTAGAAGCTAAATTATAACCTAGCCATCTTATTTTCTATCCATTACAAAGTAAACTTAATTAAGAGCTGAGGGCTTCTCTCAAGAACTTATTGATTCTCATGAACAGATTCCTTGTGTACCTGTCTTTACGAAACTTCACCATTCACGTGTCTAGTCCTCTGAGTCCACAAAGAACCTAATATATTTTGGATACTATCACAATATTAATGAATAAAAGAATAATGTCTATGCCACAGTTTAATTGTGCGATAAAATACTCTGTTTTCTGGGACATTGCCAAGAGCAATTTCCTGTAGGTGAATACCCGAGTTCTTATGTACAGATTAAGTTTATTCTGTTAGAACAATTTACCATTGTGGCAGACAAACTATGAAATGTGAGCAAAAACAATGACATTTTTATAGGAGTAAGGTATCCCAATGTACAAATGAAGCTAAAATTGAGTGGACTACCTTGTAATGTAAAATATTTTAGGGGCAGGTTCTGATCACAGCCGCACCAAAATAATTCATGAGTAAATTCCTTGACTTTAATTTCCAGATTCATACTGCTGTAAATGAAGACAGAATCTGACCCTTAGTAGTCTCTGGTAATACTTACTTTAAAATACTGAATCAAATTTGTTTACACTCAAGAAATGCACTGAATTTAGTGGGATTGAACAGGCCCAGCTGAGGGCAGAATTCATCCCTAATACCACATGACTGAAGTCAGTGTAATTATACAATGATTGAATTTGGTTTAATATATTGAGGGCCTGATTTTCCTCTCTTTCACATTTATTTAACTCAGAAGTAACTTAACTGAAATATTTCTAGGTAGTCTAGTGTAACCTGATATATATAGATATATAGAGAGAGATATATAGAGAGATATATATGAGAGGAGAATAAGGTCAACTGTTTTTTCATTAACAGGTAGACTTAGAATACTACTTTCACAGAATGTAAACAAGAGGCTGCCTTCAGATGTACATTGCACATCAATGGAATTCCATGTGCATATTGGAAGGCGGAATTTGGCCCTGTTTTATTTTTTTTCCAACACAGTCTTTTATGACTCATGGATATTAATTTGTATTACCAAGAATCCATTAATTCTTCACTCCCATCTGTAAATATTCCAATTAAGTATCAATGTCAGCAGACCATATGCAAGATAGGTGTGAAGTGTTATTTTGAATTTCAAGAGGATCCCCATGCACAAAGTTTAACATACTGTGTAAACGAAAATGTTCAAGTGTTTTGATTTGGTATTCATTTCATTTTCTCCAGAGATTTTTTTTTTAAATCAGTCATTTTTGGTCCCATATCTGGTAATTGAATATATACTTCTACTGTAGAGTATTTCAGTAGATGACTTTCCACATTGCAGTAATGTTGCTCTATAGCTGAGTAGTGCTAAATACGGATTTTCTCTTGCATCCATTCCTTTTTTGAGCAAGTTCTTCACTATGCATGCTCCACATTCAGCTAATCCATTAACCTGAGGCTATTTGAGGCTACATGTCTCATGATGAAAGTTGTACACAGGGCCGGCTCCAGACCCCAGCGCGCCAAGCGCACGCTTTGGGCAGCATTTTGGCGGCAGGGCGGCAGGCGGCTCCGGCGGACCTTCCACAGTCTTGCCTGCGGGAGGCCCACCGGAGCCGCAGGACCAGCGGACCGCCGCAGGCATGACTGCGGAGGGTCCACTGGTCCCGCGGCTCAGGTGGCCCTCCTGCAGACGTGCCTGCGGATGCTCCACCGGAGCCGCGGGACCAGCAGACCCTCCGCAGGCACGTCTGCAAGAGGTCCCCCGGAGCCGCGGGACCGGCGACAGGCAGCGCGCCCCCTGCGGCGTGCCACCCTGCTTGGGGCGGCCAAATTCCTAGAGCCGCCCCTGGTTGTACATTATAGCAAAGTCCAGGAATTCCCCATTTTTTAACTATGTTATGTTGTCATCTGTTACTGTTCTTTGAATTCCATGACATGCAAATACAGATTTAATGTGCCTAACAACTGTAGCTGCAGTGGTATCTTCAAGTGTGACTACTTCTGGGAAATTGATTAATTAGTCCAGTATAATAACTGGGTGATCATGTCTTTCAAACTGAACATGCCAATTTCAATTTTGTCCCTTGGAACTGTGAGTTGTTTATGTGGTATTGTTTTTTTCTGTTGGAAATCTCCATACTGATATGTACCACACATGCTCACCATTTCTTTGATGCCGCTAGTCATCTGTGGCCAGAATACAACTTCTCTAGCTCTCCTTTTGATTTGGTCATTCCCAGGAGCCCTTCATGTACTTATTAATTTTCCTTCTCATCACTGTAAGAACCATGATCTACGTTTCCTTCAAGAGCACTTCTAAGATCACTGGTAGCTCATTTTATAATAGGAATACGTGGGTGGGAAATGTTGATGTTTCCCTCTTTTTCTTATCACTTGCATCACTGCTTGCATCATTTCATCTTTAGCTGTTTCTGTCTCCAATTCATCACATATGCCTGGAGATAACAGCATATGACTCATCGTGTTCACATGTATGTTTAATGCTAGTTGCAGGTCATGTGACTGTGTATTGTCAGAGGGAGCATATGCTCTTGAGTGTGTGTCTGCCATTAATAGGTGGCATCCAGGTTGGAACTCCAGGGTCACATCATACTTCCATATTTTCTGCAATCAGTGGCCTGTGCTCAGCTTCTGCTTTGAAGCTGTGACCATAAAGTCATGACATTTGGTATATCCATATGCCAGATCTAATGTCTGTTTTTGTTTGTTTGTTTGTTTTTTAATTTGTGCATAAATATTCTCTGTGGCTGTAACAGCCCTAGTTGTGCATGCCACCAATCAGGTTTCCTGACACTGTAAAAATACTGCTCCCAGTCCTCTTTTTGAGGCCTCCAGGGACAGTGTGATGTCTTTCAGTGGGTCAAAAAATTGTAGCCCTGGACCTTATATCAGAATTTGCTTTAAATCACCAAACTCTCATTTATGCTCTGGCATCCATGTCCAGTCAGTAACCACGTGGAGAAGTTTTAGGTGAGTTGTACCAGCTGTATAGTTAGGTATGATTTGCTGATGTAATTCAACATTCCAAGAAGCCTTTTAATTCCCTTTTTAATCTTCCTGTCTTGGTATGTTCAGTATTTCTTGACTCTTTGACACAGTGGCAAGGTTCCATTGCAAGTCAGTTTCTCCCACAAATGTGATATTTCCATTGTTTGAAGATATCATTTGGCTTTATTCAGTTTAAGGATATTAGCTTTTGCAATTTCCAGTTCTCCTCTCATTTTTTCCTGATGTTCAGTAGCACTGCTGCCCCAAATGTCATAATCAATGTACCCTTTCATGCCATCTAGACCCTTTAGCACAGAAATACTTCGGGAGACAAACACATTCCAAGAAGCAGTTTTAGGAAATGGTATTGGACAAATGGGGTGTCTTGAAAGTACAGATCCTGGAGCTCTCAATGTTCAAGGGGAATCTGCCAAAATCCAGGCCACACATCTCATTTGTTGAAGTATTTGGCTCCTGACAGCTCACTTCTTGTGGGTAGCTGGAAGTGTTTTCTTTTTTATGTTTTTGTTGAGTGCCTTACACAGCCATAGTCCTTTTCCTTTTTTCCTCTGCAATTACTGAGTGAACCCAATCTTTTGGGTCTTCTGGTCTCTAAATGATACCACTTGCTGTCATGTTTTGCAGCTCTTTTTCTACCCTCTTTCTTAAGGCTTGTGTAATTTTTTTGTGTAGCATATGCCATAGGTTCTGTGTTTTCACTTAATCATAATGTTTATGTTACTGGGAGGCACCCATTTCCTGTGAATAGATCTTCATATGATGTTATTAATACTTCCATATCTGGTTCTATGTTGTCTTTCTGTCTCGCTATGGTGTACGCTGACTTAATGAGACCAAGCACCTCATGTGTGTAGACCCAAGACGGTTTGCTTGTCTTTCTGTACCATCACAAACTCTTTGCTTATCGTTTTCCTTTTGTACTCTTCCAGCTCAGGAACTGTCCCTCGATTATAGTCTTTCAAAGACATTTTTGACTCTTCCTCTTTTATGTGCTTCTTCCAATCTCTGTTATAACATCTACTTGTGCCCCCGTGTTTATTTTGTATGTCATGTAAGTGCCATTTGTGCACAATTTTAATTAGCCAATCTTGATTTTCTGCCTTCTCCATTATTGGACTTAAGAACAGCTCGTCCTCTTCACCTGAGGAATCCCATGCTGTGCTTAATACATGCACTTTCCTGCTTTTCTGCATATTTCAGCATAATGGTTGGGTTTATTACATTTTCCACATATTTGCCTGAGTGCTGCACATTTCCTATACTCATGCTGGTTGCCACATTGCTGGCAATTGTTTCCTGCTTTTTATGTTTCTGTACTTGGCCAATGTAATTTCTGTTAACTTTTCCCTTGCTGGTTTAGCTATAGTACTCACAGTAATGTGCTCTGTACATTTTTTCAAGACTTTTTATTTATTTTCTATTTGTTCTGCTGCTTGGCATATGCATATTGCCCTTTCTAGCATCAACTCCATCTCCCTTAGCAATCATTCAGAGACTGTTTTATTGTTACTCCAGGACAATCTGGTCTTTAATGAGAGTCTTTTAATATTCCATATTTACAGGACTGACTTTTTATTTTTTTAAATCTCTGACAAACTCTTCTATTGTTTTCCCTGCATTCTGAGCATATATCTTTCAAAATGTAACTTTTTCTCTAGGGATATAGTGCTCCTCAATATATATATTATATCTGCAAAGCTTTCCTCTTTCTCTCTCCCTTCCCCTCAGTCTGTGTGAAATGCGTTGTACCCATCTAGGGTGTCTGTGCCTGCCACTGTTAAGAGCAGAGCAATCTTTTGCTCACTCTCCAGTTTATTTGTCCCTTTGGCATTTATATACAGCTCAAATTGTTGTTTGAACTGTTTCTAGGCACATGCAACATTTCCCCTGATTCTCAGGGCTTGGAGGGGGGGAGTTATGTGCAGTTGCACCAGCTCTGTAACAGCCAATTCAATGTCACCCTCTCACTGGGTCTTCCAGCACACCGTACCTGCCACGCTTCATACCATGTAGCACCTTACTGACAAGTAGACTGGATCCAAGATAAACCTTTTGTTGTGAACAGATAACTATAGCAATGAAATAACAAAATGCCCTACTGTTCTGTGTAACTGTAGCTTGCAACTCCCCTGGGCTGGGCTTCAGTCATAGCAATGTAGGGCTGGAAGGGCCCTTGAGAAGTCATCTGTCCAGTCCCCTGAACTGTGGCAGGACCAAATAAACCTAGACCACTCCCAACAGGTGTTTGTCCAAATTGTTTTTAAAAGCTTCAGTGATTGGTTAGGTAGGAAAAATCAAATGCACAACTACAAAATGGGGATAGAACTGCTGAAAAGAATCTGGGAGTTATAATGGACCACAGATGGAATATGAGTCAGCTTCTTTGTTGCTGGCCCCATCAGTAAGTCACCCAAAGACTGCCTCTAGACACATCACCTTCATATTGTGTGCATAACAAAATTCATGTGGTGGAGGTGGGGCCGAGGGGTTCAGAGTGTTGGACGGGGCTCAGGGCTGGGGCAGAGGGTTGGGGTGCAGAGGTGTGAGGGCTGGGGGTGCGGGCTCTGGGGTGGGGCCAGGGATGAGGGGTTTGGGGTGCAGAAGTGTGCTCAGGGGCTACGGCAGGAAGAGAAAAGACTCCCCCCCTCTCTCTTTCCCTGCAGCAGCACCTGGGCTGGTGGGAAGAGGCGCCTCTCTGCACCGTGGCAGCTCTGGGGCTGGAGGATAGGTGCCCCTTCGCTAGCCATGGCAGGTCCCCGGGGTGGGTTCCTTGAGCACTTGCATGGCCCTAAATAGGCTGCTGCATGACCATGCAGCTTACAGGGAACTTAGACTAAAGATCAAGTCTTTTATTATTTTCAACTGATAACACTCAACTTCTGTAATGCTATTCATCAGGCATCAAACAGCAATATCCCTCCTGGTGACGTGATATCACTTAGTGCTGTCAAGGCTTAGTTAGTGGCAGTGTCTATTTTTTAAATATTAAAATGGCTTAGCTCTAAATTAATAGACTCTTTTTTAACTACTTTTCTCCAGTCTGATTACCAAATTACACATAAATGGTATTACATGCTCCTGGTCCCTTCTCAGCAGATGCACTAAAGAAGGTTGCTATCTATTTGTTTTAACTGTTGTGCCCACCTTCTCTACAGTTTATTATAACTACTGAACCTCTGGCTATTGCTGTGAGGAGCAGAAATCTGCTACAGGGTATTAATAGTGGTAATAGATGCTGTAAGATTTAACCTTATGCTGAACACACTTTCTAATTTATCTTGAAAACAATATCCTTCAGATGCCTTTCACCTGAAGATGATTTCTCATTTTTTCCAAGTTGCAATATAATATGACAAAAATATGAAATACTACCACTCAATACCATTCAAGTCTGTTTACTTCCTTAATATAAGATGGGCATCAGATGGAAGAAAATATCTGCGTGTCACTTACAATAGCCCCATCCAGCACAGCTAAATTACATGAAAAATATCCAGAAGGCTTTTAGTGTCAAGTTTCTCCTAAACTTGGTAGGAGGTTTTAAACTATTGTATTAGTTTTAGTGTATAATTCTAAGCATATAACATTCTAAGCAGACTCCCCTTATGATCAGCCATAAAATTCTTTACTTGCTTAATAACCTTTTACAGTATAAAGGCCAGATCTTCAGATGGTGTAACTCAGCATAAGTCTGTTCCCTAACCCTAAATCTGTTCACTTAAGTGGAAGCATGCTGATTTACGTGGAAGGACTGGGAATTTTTGTCTCAGTGGCATTGCCCTCCCACCATTACTGAAACCTTTTGGGCTGCAGGGTTTTGTAAGTGATACCAGTTTGGCTGGCACGACCCATCAGTGGTCGGTCTGATTTTTTCACAGAATTTGGGTCAGAAATTTAAACCGGGGCCCCTCTTAATTCTCCACGCTATGGTTGCTACTGAACAACCAAAGACAGACCCCGCCAATGGCAGCAGAGCTCCATAGAGTTACCATGGAGAAAGGGGCAGTGAAGCCTATGAAGAAACAACCATCATACAGCCAGTTTCTGCCTCTGTGGCTCTTCAGTATCTATGCAGTTGGGAGTTGCTCTGTGGAAAATTGCCACAAGGTGAAGATCTCATCCTACGAAGATGTTTTGTAGGAAAATTAATCAGAAGGATGTAACATATTCCTGCCCCCCTTATATGGGGTTCTCCACAGGAAGGGGAAATATGGATCATAGTTTATCTCAGGAATAGTGAAATTCGAATGGAGTCTACATAGGTAGCTGGAGTATTGTGTCTTTGTTTCTTCCCTCCCTTTCTTGAATCTTCTTAGATGTGCCAGAAAATGCACATTACTTAAACAAAACTAATGAAACCCACAATGCTCTAAAACTAGCCCTTCCTCTAGGACTTGCTAACATTCTTCATCTGCATTACACAAGATTTCTTTCTTGTTTGATGGGCTATTTAGGTACAGGGGTGTACAGAATGAAAATATTTGCTATTACATTCTACCAGGATACAGACACATGAAAACAATGCTTACAGCCTTCCAGTAGTTTCATTAAGATTAAACACCAAATACATTCTTACACACTTAACAATCACTTTGATCTACACTAATATACAAGTGAATTAGCCTGGCTTCCATCTGTGAGTTTGTCAGTTCTCATCTAACACCTAGTTTGCCGATGTCCTAGATGTAAAAGCAGGTTACAAATGAATTTTGTTTTGAATGTTAGGATTTATTCACAGGTTGAAATGGAATCCAGGCAGATTGAAGGTGAAACAATCATTTGCATAGGACACTGTGATAAGTCCTTAGCTGGTATAAATCTGCATAGCTCCATTGACTGAAGTAGAGATATACCAGTTTAAGCTCTCTTTCTTTATTGGGGTGATTTTAAAAGGTTTGATGCCAGCAATTCTATTTCTGCTGAACAGCACACAGTATAATTCACTCCAAAATAGATTTTTTTAGATGTATCTCTTTTGTCAATATGTAAATGTTATAATAATAAGCCCTTTTTTAGAAGCCCTAATAGCAGAAACCCACACATAATTTAACATGTGAAGCCTCATTCATTCAAGTAGTGCACTTACTATATTAAAATGGTCTTTTAAGACATTACTCAGTTAAAAAGATTGAAGGTAGAAAGAAACATATCTCCAGCACTTTAATTTAATTGTAACACAAAATGCTATATTAACTGCTGATCCTCTGAGAAACACAGAACCAGAAGAAAATATTGCCACCCAATAAAAGTCTTGGCAACTTCCCACTAAGTCCTGAAACACAATACATACTCAAACAATCACTAATTTATTGGATCGTTAGATAAAAAGCCAGAGTGATTTGAAGAGAGTGGCACTTATTCTCTTTCAAGCTGAAACATTTTGTGGTGTAATAAAGCAGCAGCAAATAATTCCAGCTAATAAGAATCTGGTAAATTTTCCTGCTTTCACCTCATATATTGTGAAGGGAAGTTCTCTTTCTCTTCTTGATGGTGAAACTACATTGATCCAAACAATTCTACTTTTCTACCCTTCTTTCAAAATCTTGTGTAAATAAGACCAAAGTCTCCCCCCCCCCGGTGGAAGTGGGAAAGTTCCTCCAAAATAAAATAAAATAAAAAAATCTGCACACATGCATTCAAAAAAGCCTTGTGTATTCAGTGGTATTTGCAATGTCCTTTCAATTTGTATTCTGTGTACTTTTGTATGGATGATTTCTTTGGTTCATAAAAAAGAAATAATCTTACGAGCTAAACAGTCAACTTCTCAAGCCAAGAGCTGTCAGAGACTTGTATCTTCTGGGATTGGACACAGAGGGGGAGACACAACACCTACTGATTAGTGTATTACACATACCTACGTTTGTGTCAAATCAGTCTGTGTCATTACCCAGATATTTCTTTAATCTTCTTCCTATTTAGAAGAGGTTGAGGCTCTGTCTATATTACGGAAATTCATATTGGTGTAACTACACAGAAGGGGCTATCCCAGTACAAACCCCCATTGTAAATATGCTGTGCTGGCCCAAAGCAGAGCTTATACTGGGCCAGCTTACTTGTGGTTTCCCAACACACAACACACATTCACCAAACCACTTCTCTTTCTATTCCAGCAACTGCAGTTGCCTAGATTTATAGGAAAGAATCCCAATCATCATCTAGCCTGACTTGTATACCACAGCACTTATAATTTCTGAACCCCCAGGGATTGTGGGTCACATGGTTTGATGCTTAAGTTGCTAGTCATGATCATAAGTGTGTATATGCAGATTTTACAGGAACATGCATAGAGGGTGTTCTGATAAAACTCAGTATGGATCTAATCAGGTCCCTGAATACTACACTGTGCCATGGGAGGTAGGTAGCTTCAAATGGAGCAAAGAGCTGGCAAAGGTGGCAGCACTCCAACTTGTCAGGAAGTGCTACTGCCTCCGCCTATTGCTCATTACTGTCATGCCCTTGCTTTCATGCTGGCTAATCTCTCAGCTCAGTTTCATTTCCATGTGCTATCCTCTGTCCCTTACATTGCTGCCTTCTGTCCCAGTCCTCGCCTGGTGAGGGCCCCATTCCTTGTGTCCCAGATGCTTCCTCCCACCAGGCGGGTGGGGGTGCTGAGAGCCATTGAATCAAATTGTAAAACCCTGTATATAATGGAAACCACTTCAAGCCAGGGGGTGCTACAGCACCACTGCACCCCTAGTTTTAACACCGATGCCTCCTACCTCTTCTTGTGAGTTTCATTCCACTAGGGGAGTGGAGATAACCTCTGCTCTGACACTAGGACGATGACCCTGAAGATTCTCTCCAAAACAGACACTCTGACAAACCAAAAATCATCTCATTGGGGAAAGGGGTGTTACATTATAGAGGTGTATTTGTTTTCATGGGCTCACTTTATACTGTTTTTGCTGGAGATTTACATGTAACAAAAACCAAACACAACTAGATATTGTAATAATAGGAAGGGAGAAATAGATAGATAATGAGATGGTTCTGGGAGGGGTGAAAAGGCTTGAAATATGAAAATTTCTCTGGTCTTTACAATGCATTGCACAGGCCAGATCCTCAGTTGGTGCAAATTAGCATAGTTCTGTTGGTATCAGTGAAGCTTTGTCAGTTTACACTAGCTGAAGATCTCATTCTGTATTTAACATAACGAGAGATATTAGAGCACACAGGTCCAGGGGCAGCTCCAGGCCCCAGCACGCCAAGCGCGTGCTTGGGGCGGCATGCTGCGGGGGGCGCTTTGCCGGTCACCGGGAGAGCGGCAGACAGGCAGCCTTCGGCAGCATGCCTGCGGAGGGTCCGCTGGTCCTGCGGCTTCGGTGGAGCTGCGGGACCAGCGGACCCTCTGCAGGCACGCCTGTGGGAGGTCCATTGGAGCCGCGGGACCGGCGACTGGCAGAGCGCCCCCCGCAGCATGCCGCCATGCTTGGGGTGGCAAAATATCTAGAGCCGCCCCTGCACAGGTCCCGTTTGAAGCCTAAGTCATTTTCAACATCCACATTTTATCACCATTATGGAGTGCAACTAGGGTGACCAGATGTCCCAGTTTTACGGGAACAGTCCTGATACTGGGGACTGTGTCTTACATAGGTGCCTGTTATTCCCTCTGTCCCGATTTTTCACACTTGCTATCTGGTCACCCTAAATGCAACAGTATCTGAGTTTACAGTTTTTAAGTCATGGCCACAACATTTCTAGCTGAAAGTACTAGACAGTTTCTGTCACATTTTTCCTCCCCAGAGAACAGTTGAATGGGGATTTGTTACACATTTAACTATTATTTTTAACATTTATTTTTTTTAAGCAAGAAATAATACCCTGAGACATAAGATGAAAATGTTAAATTGCTTTTATTGACTTTCTTTCAATGCTGGAGGAAGATACAGCAAAAACGTTTTCTTGTCAATAGAGTCTTTGAAAACTATACAACAACCAAAGCAATTCACACATTGCCCTGACTTAGGTGAGTTGCACTATTTGGTAGTGAGCATGGGTTTGAAGGGAGTTAGATTTTCCATGCATAAAGATTTTGCAGAATCTGGCTCCAAAACAGAAAGAATGAGGAAACATTTCTGGCCAGACTTAAGAGGTTATTTGGACTATCAAAGTGCGTAACATAGTGTATCTGATTCTCCATTGCTTTGTACCTCATGTAGTGATTTACGGCAGTGCTAAGTAGGTTTAAAATGCTGCCAAATCAGAGTGCACCACAACTTTGCTTTCACTTTGCACAGGTGAAAATGACTACACAAAGTACGCGTTATATCCAAATTCGCATTATATCCAAATTCATGTTATATTGGGTCATATTATATCAGGGTAGAGGTGTACAAGATAGTGGAGAACTAGCCCATGTGCTTTCTGGCAGCAGAAAAAAAAGGAGAAATAGAGGTTCCATTAATGAGGAAACCCTTCATGTAGGAGAAATCCCCAGGAAGCATAAAGCTAACATAGTCAGTCATTTGACTCCCTAACCAAGACAAATGGGTTGTTCACAGGCATAGCTGGGCTGGGAGGAGGAGGAAGATGCTAGAGCCAATTGCCACTGTATTATATCCCTGACTAGTAGAGCATAACCTACCTAGTCTAAATTAGGCCAATGCTGGTTGATGTCCAACTGAACAGAAGAATGGACTGGAAAGAGGACTTTGGGACACCTCTCTTCCCACCCATTCTGGATCCTGCACTAGTCACAGCTCAAAGCCCCAGAATCTGGCCCATTCTTTTAAGAGCATGTTAGAAAATGGAAAAACAATTTCACAAAGTTGAAGTTTTCAGTTTGTTTTTATGTGAAAGCATCAAAATGGACATCGTTAAAATGATTTCGTGAACTTTGGATCAAATATATTCTCAGAGTGATCATATACAATTTTCATTTACAGAAAAAACAGTTTTCAGTAGATGGTTTAATCAAAATCTGGAGTCTGACAAAAAATGTTGATCATTTTGATAATGTGTTTCATAAAAAATGTTCATTAAAATTGTCACAATAATAAATAAAAACTATAATCTCCCCCCCGCAACAGACTATTTTTTAACAAACATTTTCATTCAAAATGTTTTGACATCTTGGGTAGTGTTCACCTTGGGTCTGATTCTGCAGTCCCAATGCAGGCAAAACTACTTTCAGTATTTTTTTTTAAGCCGAGAGGGACCTACAAGGTAAAGGATATCCAATACCACACTGAATATGAGCTTTGCAATTTCTTCAGTGTCTTTTGTACAATTTGTTCATTGCTTCAAATTCAGTAATTTTGTATTATTATTAAGTGACATCAATGTTGTCTACTGCATTGCAAATTCTGGTCAATGGTGAGAGGCTCAGCAGCAAAAAAACAAAAGCTGCTTTAAGTGCTTGACCTTGCAAAATGCAGGTTGGCCTCATCTCCCACCAAATTCAGTGTGTGCTCAGCACATTGCAAGATCAAATATTAAAAGAGTTGCTGAGACATGCTATAGTTACAGGGGCCTAAAATCTCCATTATAATACACTGTCTTTGCAATACATAAAACTTAATTTAAACAAAGTTATTGGTACATTTATTTTGGATGCCACTTTATTTAGACTTAGGGCATGGGAGGAGTAGCTCTTACATATGGAAGTAATTTAGAGAGAGAGAGTAACCTGGATTTTGTATGTTTTGGGTTACTATGACTACAAACACACTTTTCTCCTACAAAGCTGTGGTTTCAGTTGTTGTCAGATGCTACTGGTGTGGTGCTCTGCTCTGTTCAATGTCGATATCAATTGGCTGCGTGTGTGTGTTCCCTCTGTGTGCTGTCCCAGCTCTGCGCAGATAGCTGACACAGCAGATCCCGAGAGAACCCCCAATGACCACAGAGTCTAGTAAGGTACGGAGGCACTTCGGCCAGGTTTATTGTCAAACGAAGCACAATGATAGTTCCCTCTAGATTTTACTCTACAGGACATACTACGAGTATGTGCCCCCTGGCAATGGACTCAGCTCAGTCACTGGCGGGACTTTCCACTGCCCCCGAGGCTGGACAAAGACACTGCCCCAGGGATGCATTCTTATACACAGGTACAAACAAGTTACACATCAATCCTGACATATTGAGGTGCAACCCCTCTACGTAGCAAGGTATAACCCCTCTACGCAGTAAGGTGCTGCCTCTCACCTTGTACATGTTGGTTCGAACAAAACAACTCTATCCATCATATTACCCTTTTGGCCCTGTCATTGGGATGGATCAGCTTGTTCCTGGTTATCTGTGTGGAGTGTACAAGTAAGCAAATGTTCTGATATCTGGTGTCCAGTACCTTTTAGGTATGTCTCTGTTTGCAGCATCAGCCCTTTCCTTGCCAGCTTCTGCGAGCGGGGCCTGCCTCTGGCACACAGCTTAACTTTGCTTTATGTTAGCAAAGTCTTGACCATTACTTTAGTTCAGGTCTTAGGCCTCATACCAGGCCTCTGATACCAAGGTTTATATCTCAGGGCCTCCTCTTACTACATCAGTAACTCTAGTTTTCAGAAAGTAGTCCTTTACAAATGGCTCAACTGAATACAGTACATTAATTAAATAACCCATATCTAAACATCCCTGAAATTTGGGGATATAAAATCTGGATCTGAACTGTGTGGACTCTCTTGCTGGGGAATAAGGCAGAATATTATGAATGAGAGAGTCTGAAGTCAGGCTAATCGTTCTAAATCAAAACTGCATTTCTATGACACTATCTCTTTAAGAGACTAGGTGGATGAGGCAATATCTTTTATTGGACCAGCTTCTGTTAGTAAGAAACAGAAGCTTTTGAGCTTACACAGCTTCTTCAGGTCATCTCTCAATAGCCATGCTACAAAATCATGCTTCTTTACAGGCTCATAGACCCACAATTTTATGGATAACAAGACTTATATATGTATAAAAAAAATCTCAAATGGCACTGAAGAGTAGGGGAAGTGTGTAATACTGTGCAATGTCAGCTCAAGCTACAGGCTTATTGTAATGTTGTGCATGATGTACGTCTATTAATGTGAAGCTGTGCTACTAAATCTTCTTGTTTTGAAAGGGAAACAGTCTGACTGGATACATCCTCAAATGCCCGAATACTTCTTTAAACACTACCTTCTTTTCTCTCAATCTGTTCCGCCTCCCATCCTTTTTATCTCTTTATTTCCACTTATTTTCTTCTGCCCAACTCTCTTTCACTCCTGGTTGCATCCATTCATTCTTATCCCAGCTTTCTCTCTTAATTGTCTCTTCTTACACCTTGCTTACCCTCGTCTCTCCAACCATGCATCTCACTTTAATTTTCTGTAGGACACTTTGCATAGTCTTATCTATTTATTGCCCTTAATATAAACCTAGAACTACAGTAATGGCTAAAATTCTTTAGAACTCAAGTAATTCCAAAAAGTTTGCAGTGATCAAAGACACCCTATTTTAACATTTTCAAACTATCCTCCGTACGTTTAATTAGGATGGTGGTTACACCCAGAATCAGGCCGAAGTCTGCACTGCATATGTATTTATGTGCAAAATTTGATATCAGCCCATAAAGATTTATGGGCTGGTGTGCTGAATTCAGCACATACAACTTATTAACCCCAGTCTACAATTACCCACATGATTTCATGTCTGCTGTTGGTAGTTACAATCATGATTCTACTTAATGACCATATTTCCAGTGGAATCACTGGATCAGTATGAAAAGGCTCCCATTAGCCAATCACAAGGCTAGAAAAGGTCCTGTCCTCTCAGACCTTGACTAAAATCTGACAGACAGACAGACACTTCTCTTGAAGAACTGCATCACTTTTTTCAGCAGAAGCCACACCTTTGATCCTTTATTCGGTTTGACACTTTGCCTTTGATCAATTATAACCTTAGGCAAATGGGAAGAAAAAGCAGATCAGATTCTGGTGATGCCTTGTGTAAAAATATTCAGAAACTAGTAATATACTATTAGTAGATTGATTTCAGATATGGTAAATGGATCTGTTTCACTTCCGTATTTATTTGACCTACCAAACATTCATTAGTTTGGGTAAAACATTCATTAGTTTCTCAGCAGCGTCACTTTACATGGCTACATGGGAACATTGTATTCAGCTTTGATTCACATGGGTTTACACCCTCTGAGCCAGTTTCTCAGTTGGTGTAAATCAACACAGCTCTGATTTAAATGAAGAAATTACTGTAGTATTTACAACAGTTGAGGAACTTGCCCTCTAAAAGGTTTTACATTTCAAGTTCTGGTCATCCAAAAATCTGAAACTGACATGTTCAAGCCATGTGAGAATACCATTTTTACATGATATTGATGTACAACTGTAAGTTAGCCTAGGTTTGTTTATGATTTGAACTTTGAATTAATTATGAAACCTGAAATCAGATGAACTTCATGCTCTTGTAAATTCCCTTAAAACCTTTTTACATAACTACAGTTTATTGCTGTGTAGTCATATTACAACTGTTTAAATAATAAGTGTAACCCTTCTGCCAGGTGAAGCCAGCAGCAACTAGGGCCAGGTTCAATATCGAGGGGTTCCTTTCCATCGATACAACACAGAACCAGCTCGAGCCCCCACCTAGTTACCTGGGAAAATTTCACACCACCCTGGGTGCCTCTGAGAGGCAATACTTCACCTCTCACAAGCACAGAGTTTGAGTGTAGAAAAGAAACTTTTAATAAAAAGAGGGAAGTAACTTGGCATTAATTTGGGAAAATACCACAAACAGGGTTCATAAACCATGAACAAGACCCACCCCAAAGTAAGTTGGACAGTGTCCTTTTCCCATCAGGTTTTTAAGACAAGCAACCCAAAAGGCCCTTTAGCATGCCTGTCCCTTCTCTGCACCCAAATCACGGTTGCTGTCCTTGGTTAGTGCAGCCCCAGAGTTCAAAGGTGCATCTGCAGAGTTCACCTCCCACCCTGGGTGGAAGTAAGGAGGCACCTTATTCGCTCTGCTGCTCGCTGCGCCTCTCCGCCTCACCAGCCCCTCATTCATCAGCCAACTGTCAGTCACCTTCTTCTGCCACCTGACTCTCTCTGCTGTGACCTCTGCACATCAGTCTCTTAGGGTATGGCTACACTTGCAGGTGTGCAGTGCTGGGAGTTACAGCTGTCTTCGTACAGCTGTGTAGGGAAAGCGCTGGTGTGTGGCCACACTCACAGCACTGCAGTGTGGCCACATTTGCAGCATTTGCAGCACTGTTGGGAGCAGTGCATTATGGGCAGCTATCCCAGCGTTCAAGTGGCTGCAATGTGCTTTTCAAAAGAGGGGGGTGGGGTGGAGCATGGAAGGGAGCGGGGGAGAGAGAGAGTGGATTTTTGGAGCCAACACTGTGTCAGCTCCCTGCCTTGCAAATTCTGTGTCAGCTCCCTGCCTTGCAAAATCTGAAAATTTCCCCGACCCCTCATTTACTCTTAACTGCAAACAGCCTGCAGACCAGATAAACAGCTGCTCCAACGGACTCCCTTTCTCCCCCTCCCCCCTGCTGTTTCTCTCCTCAAGCAAACACTCATCCCCCTGCCTGCCCCATTCACAGCAAGGTAGTGGGTTATCTCAATTGATTGCTCACAGTCAGTTACAGATTGATCACAGCAAACAAGAGCTGTGTTTGTTTTTTAGATAAGCAGCTCCCGGAGCCCCGAGTTCACAACAAAACAAAGAGAGGCATCATAACAAAACAAAGAGAGTAATTTAGTTAAAAGCATTCTGGGATATCTTCTAATACCTTGGAGGCCAATAACAGCGCTGGTGTGTGGCCACACTTGACGAGCAGCGCTGCATCACCAGCGCTGCACTCATTATACCTCAAGCAGACCAGGTGTACAGCCAGTGCTGCAGCCAGGGAGTTGCAGTGCTGGATGTGCCTTGCAGGTGTGGACAGTTACTAAGTTGCAGCACTGTAAAGCCACCACCAGCGCTGCAACTCTCCAGTGTAGCCAAGCCCTTAGTGATTTTCAGCTCTTTGTTGGCTGGGCAGAAACACTGCCCCATCTCAAGTGTTTTCAGCTCTGGGCAGAAACACAGTCCCACCACAACTGATTTGTAGCTTGAATTGAGCATTTCAAATAACAAAGGGGCTCCTAATGAAGACTATTTAGCTCTATTCTTTGAACAGTGGGAGGGAACAGGTCAAACCAGTCTGGGGACTCCTAGGGAGAGTCCACACACCTCCTGGCTGGGATCTGTCCCCATCTCTCTTACTTTCACAGGACTCCGGCATTCAAGCCCCTGGCTGAATGAGGTCCTTTCCACTGAAAGTGACCCCCCTCATTTGGGACAGGTTAAGCACAGTCCTGCTTCCCTGTATTCCTACAATAATTACAACATTTTTGTAACAGCATTTCACTATCCCTGCATTCAGTACTAATGTGATTTGTACCCAACACCAGCCAAAATTGATTGCTTTGGCACTGCTCCATGTGCTGAATATCTAAGCAGAGCAGGAACAAACTTTATTTACATAAACACACCCAAAGTCTCCCCTGCTCCCAGCTAGCTATCAGGGGAGCATTCATTCACACCATTCTTACATAAGCATTGATTCACAGTAACTATGACCTTAGGATTGGTTCTCCACTCTGTTACAGCAATATTTCCACAGTGCGATTCCACTGAGAATCAGGCCCTTAAAGTGAAATCCACACCAGTGCACTGAATCAAAGATTATTAGGGTTGGAAGGGACCTCAGGAGATCATCTAGTCTAACCCCCTGTTCAAAGCAGGACCAATCCCTAAATGGCCCCCTCAAGAATTGAACTCACATCCCTGGGTTTAGCAGGCCAATGCTCAAATCACTGAGCTATCCCTCCCCCCTCTACAAAGCCTATATGTCACTTAAACCTGACTGAGAAAGTTTAAGTGGGATTTATGTGGTGTGCAGCCTTATGGGCCTTCTGCACAAGGGGTGAATGTCATCCCTAATCTGTTCAATCTCTGTAAATCTTTGAAGGAAAGAGTTATTGTAACTTTATTAGTTCTACTCTCTAGTGAAATAGTTACAACAAAGTTTGCCAGGACTCCTCTGCTCTGTCAAACTATGGTGGATTGCATTACTAAAAGCCAGTATGCAACTGTAGTGTATCTGCATTGCATCACTACTATTCCCTTTGTCTTGTATTTTTGAAACTACTATAAATTAAACATTAACAACTGAAATAATGCTGTATTTAATCTTAATCAAATAGATTACAAATTTGAGTAATATGTCATTTGCAGAAATCCATTTTACACCAACATCTGGTAATTTGTGAAGGAAAAATCCTCCAAATATTCTCAGTAATGATTGATGAGTTAAATTATATTGTATTCTGATACCGTATTACTAAATCATAATTTATGGGATATAGTAGTTTACCCCGGCAATCTTACTGTCCTTCCAGTGGATGCTCCTTTGACCTTTCCTCAGATTTGCAAAACGTGCGCACATTTTCTAACTTTCATTGTATCTCACTGTGCATGTTTTATTCTGTTATAAATTGCTTTGCTTACATAAATCATTCTCCTTGGGTTGTATATTAGTCATTTCATACAAGACGAGCAATTTGATGGGTAATCTAATCCTATTTTGCAATGAAAAGAAAGGCAGATATCTCTGAAATCTGCCTGACCTAATTTAATCTGCCTCATCTCAAATTTGACCTAATCAAACCTTCTTTATGCAACTAAGTATCAAATTGCAAGGCTTAATAGCTGTTCAGATCATGTAAATATTTGAAGCTGTTTTATGGGCAGTGTACTTTTTATCATTAAGATCACCACTCAGCAAAACCTACTCACAAATGCTGAATAACAATGTGGTTATTTCCTATGCAATCCCTGACATTCTAACCAAGAATATTTTAAAGTTTAGTTTAAACACTTTTATTTAGTATCAGATTGCAACCTCCTTACTCACACTGGGGAGCTTTTACATGAGTAATCCCACTGCAGCCAATGGGTCAGCGAGGCTGGTCAAAGTCTGGCCCTTCATAACTCTGTATGAATTGGGTTGCATATGCAAAGCCATAGAGAAAATGATTTCTTCTTATAGATGAATTTCAGCTGCCTAGTATTCACTATATTTAAAAAATACTGAGCTATTTTTAATAGAAACTCTGTCTTTTTTCCATTAAAAATGGAAAACCCTCCCCTCATTTCCTTTATAAGAAAAATGGCATCTACAATAGGAAATACCCATACAATTTCAGAGCTGCTTCTGTGAGAATAGAATATTTATGGAGAATGAGGTTAAAAAGCTAATTTAAGTCTTTTTTGTGTTTTTTTTTCTAAATTAGTGCTACTGGAGCTCTTCACCGTATCAGGAGAGAGCCTCACAGTTTAGTGTTGGAGGGTGAAGGGAAAAAAGAAAAAAGGAAAAAAAAAAAACCAAAACACCTATCTGCAGTGAATTATTTCATTTAAGGCTGACAATGATGAAATGGAAGGGACCAGGCTACAATTTCTGCCCCTTCATTTGTCTTTGTTGATAAAATGAGCACTGTCACAGGCTGGGAAGGTTGAACTCACAGCAAATTTAACGTGACTGTGTTTATCTGAACACTGAACAAGTCTGCACACAATCAAATGATAAATGCAGGAAGAGCGGTGTCTTCTCTTCCTCCTGTTTAATAAAAAGCTTATTATTTCCTAGCTTTCCTTGAAAAAAAAAAGCCTATATAAACCTCCTAGGAAAATCTTCCAAAAATACCAGGCATCTGTTACCTATGGTCAGATTATGGCATGTCCATGCAGGAGCATTAAGTACGTCTTTATATGCCCCTTCAACAGAGCTGTTACTCTGCCTCCAGTACAGGTAGGTGAGGAGTGGGCAGAGCAGCGGCTCCACCTCCTCAGTGTACCATCCATTGCAGTTGTGTTGGCATGCCGGGGGATGTATGCTGTGTCTGTGTATAAGGCTGGCACACGATACATGCCACGCCAAGCAGATGGAAAACAGGGAGATAGACAGTGATTCTGAGACAGAGTGGCCAAACCACAATTTAGTAATGTAGAGCAGTAAAAAAAAAAAAAAAACATCTTAGACAATTTCCTCCAGCCAGTCCCACCACTTTCCATATCGATAAATACTTAGTTAACACATGAGCAATATGCTATTATAATCTATAATCTTTTTATATCTTTGAAGAAATTGACCATCCAAATGCTCTAATACCCAATTCTATTCTAGTGTAAAGGAAATACACCTGTTCATTCCCAATTTCCCCAAAACTCCAGGAGGCCTCCAAAACTTTCAGTGAGTCAGCGGCAAAACCTCAGTAGGAAAGTGTAACAAAGTTGCCAACCCAACTCACCTCCTCTCTGGCTGGCTGTGGCATTGCAGCACCCTTGTCTCAGTGTCCCTCCATGTCCTTTGGCCTCCTCCAGCTATAGGAGAGTCTTGTTCCCCCAGCCATACCACTTTACAAAGTCCTTCCCCTTTCTGGGCATCCCAGAGTCCTTTACCAAAGTCCAACCGAAATGTATACAAAACCTTTACCCCGTTTGGGCTCAGATGGCAGTCACCTCATCACACAGGTGCTCTGCTGCTCTAAACCGCCCTCCTCTCTAACACTTGGCTTCTGTGCCTTGATCAATTCCAGGTCAAAGGGGTTGGCATACTATACCACACTCTCTCCTCTCCTCTCCTCTCCTCACTCAGTGGTTCAGGCAGGTTGCAGCTCCTCAGGACCCCTATCTCCCATCAGATTCCATCTCACAGCTAGCTCACCCAGCTCTTTATTGTGAAGATGTGTGGGGTGAGGCTTTTCTCCAGCTGGGCTTCATCTCTAATTAGGCCTGGTTCACCCCCCCATGTGCAAGCAGGCAGGTTAATTGGCTTCGCAGGCCCATAGAAAAACTTTCATGACATACATGGGGTAAATACCTTATCACAGCAACCCAGACAGGAGGCTCTGAAAATTATGGCTTCCTAATTCCCAAGACGACAGTATAGTGAAGAGATATGGGCAGGCTTTGGAAAGGCTGGACATTTTCAAGGAACTTGGAACCCAGATAGTAAAGAGAACGCCAGCCCATACTGCAAGATGGCTGTATTTAGAGGGGCTATGAAGGGAACGTGGCCCCTATAAAATCATTCAGTTGACAAATCTGCTTATCATTGTTATCCATGGGTAAAATTCAACCTCGGGGGGGGAGGGCGGGCATAATCAAATGTGACTCGAGGCATTTCAGTTAACAAACATTCTGTCCATAAGGGCATTACCATACTATATTTCATATGAACCTTAATATTTAAATGAGAGTCACAGCATGTACTTAACTAGGAGATATTTTTATCATCTGGGAAAGAGAATTAAGTCTTGTGTACGTGGATTTTTTTTCAGTATAAGCTAAGGTCTGATTTGAAACCAATATAATTGTACCCTGTGTAGACACAGTCCAACCTGAATAGTTCATGGGTTATTTAAATAATATGGACTATGATGTGAGTGATGTTTTTTTTTTTAAATAAAAAAATAAACAAACATTATGTTATTTGGGAGGCTGTTTAAACTAAGCCAAATAAGCCACTTTTACAGTGAAATAAGAGTGTCCACATAGGAGGTTATGTCAATATTATTATATCTATCTATATCTTCCTAATTCTAGTCAGATTATAAATACACACCACAAGACCAGCCTCCCTTATGGTATTGCAGAAGTTTCAGTTCCAGCCACAAGCAGAACCAGGAATGCTAAGGAGAATTAAAGTAAAAAATAATGAGGAAAAGAGTTAGCCAATCCTTTTTTAATCATAGAAGCTGATACAATTCTAACTGTAGGCAAGGTTGTTTAGTCAGTTCTTATTTTATCTAAAAGCAGGTCACACATTGCTAATCCACACAAAAAGTATAGGGGTCACAGCCAAAAAGGGAGGTACAGAGAGGGTCTAAAACAGGGTAAATGTTCAATAAGCTATATCAAAACATTCAGATACTGCACATGTAAGAATGAAAAGAAAAACTGGACTAACAGAGAACTCAAACTCAGACCACTAAGAAGAGTACAGATGCAAAGCTGGAAATATGTTACTTTTCAGATTTCTACATGGTTCCCAAATATACATATATCCATCTAATGTGAAACACATCAAAGTTTCTCCCCTTAAGAAACAATGAGAGATCCTTAGTTTACCTTACAGTATCACTTGAGGCTTTTCCTAACATCCTAGATGGGACCTCTTTTCTCTCACCTTGTGTTGCTTGAACTCTCCCTATTGTCCAGCTTGCAGTCCTCGTAGCATAATCCACAGAAATCTAAAATTAATATTTCATTCATGCTATGTCATTTCTACCAGAGAGAAAGGGTTGATGATATGATACACTTCCTCTGTGTTATAATTTGTCATTGCAGACTCTAAAGCAAATACCCAAATTAATTAGTGCAGTTACCAAGTGTTCATTTCCCTCTACTCACATATTCAACTTCATATCACTGTTGACTCTAGTCTCAAGAATGTATCATCATATTTTTCTAGTGCATATGCACTCTATCCAGTAAATCTCTCCCACCCAGACTCTCCCACTCAGCGACTTCCAGGAAACAGAGCACAGATTGTTTGAAGCATGCCAGGATGAGCTGTAGCAGCCACTGCATGGCTTATGGAAGCTACTTCAGCCATTAAGTAGGAATAGGCACTGGGAACAACTATGGTGCCAGTGTATTTCTCCACATCACTCTCCCTGAGAATCTGCCTCATGGTTGGGTCTAGCTATCTGATACAGATGCAGGGACAGAGGAGCCATAGTGAAGGCATTTGCACAGAAAAATTTCACTATAAGAGAAGGGTCTCTGTCATCAGAATTGTGTTTTATATATTGCAATGCAGTATATAATAAACAATGTCTCAGGTTCAGAGTTTCATTCTATTTAATTTTACCATAGGTGGATTCCATTATGTACACATAAAGGTACAAGCAAGGAGACAAAATTAAAGAGGATGAAATGTACTGCCTTTCCCCCCCTTTTATGCTTGCATTTGGACTTCCCTTTACTTATCACATTTTTTGCTAGACTGTGTAGTCTTCATCTTCAGAAGTCTCAGTGTCTCTCACACAATTAAATCAGCATTGACATTTCATAAAATATATGACAAATATCTTTCAGATGTCATCCACTGTTTATGTCCCTGTGCGGATAAGGGAAAACATCCTCTTTCAGCGTATTGTTAAGGCTGTAGCAGTTTAAACAGTTAATACCTGTATTACAGCATCATAGAAAATATGGCATCCTTTCAATCCTTATGTCAGAATGACAGTAATTGGAAATTATCTCAGTTTGTTTTGTTGAAAGGGTTAATGTTGCTACAGTGGGAAAAGGGAATTCCTCTCTCTCTCCTATGGCTTCTTTAGACTACCATTTCTCAGGCTATATTTTCTAGTTTCACTACTGCTCTAACAATCTGCTTTATGTATAACCCCTCAGGATAAAAAGTACCTGTAATTGTCTTTAATTTTAATGGGCATTCTTTGGGATTCTTAATAATCCTCTTGCCCCTGAAAAACCTGCTATATGGCAGACCAGTAATTAGTAGGTTGTAGTGAAAAGAAGTAGCATTTAGAATATTGTTTCTGTCTGATATTTTAAGGAATATTCTCACACTTAGTTTGTCCATTTACATTTCTTGGTATTAAATCCAGACAATTTGCTTCAGTGGGATTAAATGAGATAGCAAATGTGATTGATGTATATTATTTAAATAACCCATGAACTATTCAGGTTGGACTATCTTGACTTCTCTTTGAGAAAAAAAAATATTGTTTGTACCTTTGATCCAAACCAAATTAGAGTAGAAATGATTCCATGTTCACAGAAATAAGTGCTTTCCCCTTGTTCCATGTATAAATTCACATAAAGCTAGGCTAAATCATAACCTATCCTTGGTGCCAATTTTCTGCACGTAAAAAGTTTCTGCATAACATGGATATAAAGTTCTTTTATACTGAACTAATAATATCATTCAACTAATACATTTTACAAGGGAACCCACAAATTCTGGATCCAAGAAATGAGGTAAAATTCACTGTTGGCATAAGTGGGTGCAAATACAGCTACCTCAGTAGAGTTTCACTAATTTACACTAGGTGAAATTCTGCTGGTGCTCCAGAGAGGACAAGGTGTATATACTATTTTAAGTTCTAGTTAAATCCTCAAAACATGGTGTATGTGAAATAAAAGTGATGCATAGACCTGGAGGTGCCCTCTTGCATAGGAGTATATTTCATCCAGGATTAATTTACCCCGTATTTTTCTACTATCTTCTCATCCATCAATTGCTTCATTATTTCGCTACAATAACTTGCAATTTGGTGCTTCATGGTGCTCCTCTTTTAAAAACTAATTAAAAATACAATAGTAATAATATCTTACATTTATACAACAACACCTTTAAACAGGAAAAATATCAGAGTACTATCCAAACTGAACTGACAGATAAATAAAAGGATCCCTTGATCCACTAAATACAATTGCCTCTTGGATGAAACATGGAAGCCCTTCAACAGTGCACAGCAACACTACACAAACCTTTAGGGAAGAAAGTGAAGAATGGCTTAAGCAAATGAAACTAAATAGGTAATTTTAGGTAAGCAAAATATAACTAACCAAGTAGGGATTACCATTAGAAAAAGTCCCCTGGAGTCTTCAGGGATCACAAGTAGTCAAGTCTTTGGTTTTATATCTCATTTTGCAAAAAACAAACAAACAAACAACCACCATGGTATTCTTGACTAGAAAACCACACCATACCAAGGCATTGAGTCAAACAGAACAGTAGCACCTACTGAATCACAATTAACACATACTTCAGTAATAACATTTTTCCTTGAAGGTCTCCCATCCAAATACTACCACAATTTGACCCTGTTTGGCTTGTAAGATCTGACAGGATCACAGACAAAGCTGGTGTAGCTGCAAACCATTGTTTTATAATACCTCACTCATTAGATAATTTCCATTCCTTTAAAAATATTAATCCCCAAATTCCTTTATTTTTATATTTAGAGACCTCATCAATCTCTTTTCTAACCATCAGAGTGATACACGTCTCCACTGATGACTCAACCTAAGGGAGTAAATATACTTTTAAAAAAGTGTTATCTATATGCACAGATGGCTCATTATCTATCTCATTCCACTGTGTCCTTCAGATGAATTGAATGGAATATCTTTAATTTGGCAGCCAAAGGACTGAAAGAGTTTGTTATTATTCATAAAAAAACATGCATCCAGAACTGTATGTTAATTCTGTCCTTTACAAACTTATCACATAGCAAGACAGTTTCTCAAAGACTTTGCAATTTAAAAGCCAGCTGTGTCCTACCTGGGGCTGCATAAGGGAGTTGGGGGAATATGTCATTTCTACAACATTGTTCAGCCCACTCCCCTTAGCTTGCACAGAAGTGTTCTCAAGTCAACAGGAAGATATGACTGGGAAGCTGGACACACTGCATTATCTCCTGACAATTCCAAGAGGATTCCACCCAGTGGTTGGTATTGTTTTCCAAGATTAGAGAGGAAAAATCAGGTTCTGTACAGCCACAGGGAAATGCTGGAGGGGAATACAGAGCCAAATTATAGGTAGAGGGAGAGCTCAGTGGTTTGAGCATTGGCCTGCTAAACCCAGAGTTGTGAGCTCAATCCTTGAGGGGGCCATTTAGGGATCTGGGGCAAAAATTTGTCTGGGGACTAGTCCTGCTTTAATCAGGGGGTTGGACTAGATGACCTCCTGAGGTCCCTTCTAACCCTCATATTCTATTATTATCACCACTTTGTTCCCCTAAGACTGTTGGGTTTTGGAAGCAGAACACCCCACTTTCTTCTGAAGATAACCTCCATCCTTTGAGGGGATAATCCAGAAGAAACTCCATAAAGGGAGGCTTATGACAATTCCAACAGCTGTGATGGTCTGGAGAAGACAGGCTGATTAGCTACACAGTACTACAGAAAAAAAACCCATAGAATCAAAGACAGAGAAATACAATATAAGCCAATTTATTAAGTCATATTGATCAACCCCCTTATAATGCAGAGTTTTTCCCTTTCAGTATATTTAATTTTAAACAGCAGAGTGTTTTCTCCTGTTAAAAGTTTCAAATGACTCAGTCTATAGAAATTCTACTACTTCCTTTGAATGACTACATCATAGCCCAGTACACCACATTGTCAGCAGGAAAATGTCATATGCAGCCAGCCTCCAGTGGCTTAACCCATTCTAGAGCTTCCCCAGTGTGGAGTAGAAATCTATAGGCAACTCTGTTCCCATGCCTGGCCAGTTTGTGGTTTTGCAGTTTTACTGCACTGACTTGAGCATGGATAGTTATTCAGGTATCTGCTATGAATTCAGGGGAAAATGCCACAGACAGCAGGTGTTCCTCTCCCTTCCTCTATCATCTCTAAAACCCTATGAAGACCCAATCATGCATACTTCTACTAAAGATTCTTCTTTAGAATACTTGGGGGAAGGATATAGTGGAGCTGGCACTCCATGTTGTATGTGCCCCTCAGCTAGGATCCAGCCAATCATTGTTTCTTCTTCAAACGGAAGCAGAAGTGAGTATTGTGCTCATAAGCAGTAAACACCAATAACCTAAAAGTGGAGCAAATATCCAGAGTTATGTGCAATGGGGACATCTTGGCACAGTGGTGTTATTTGTGAATTTTAGAGCTGCCACAAATGGGCATAGGGCAAGGACATAAGTGTCTGAGGGCTTTTCTACACTTAAAATGATACAGCAGCACAATTGCTCCACTGTAGTGATTCAGTATAGGCACTACCTACATAGATGGAAGGGGTTCTCCCAGCAGCGTAAGTAATCAACTCTCTGAGAGATGGTAGCCAGGTTGACAGAGAATTCTTCCATCAGCCTAGCACTGTCTACATGGGGATTTAGGTTGGCTTAACAACACTGCTCAGAGGGGTGGACTTTTCACACACTTTAGTGACTTAGTTATGCCAACTTCATTTTCTAGTGTAGACCAGGCCTGTGTAAATAGGAAATAAAACCCCAGCCTTGCAATCACCCCAGCCAAGGTGTGCTGGGTCTCTCATCTCTATATGGTATCACAGTGGAATTGAATAAAGATATAACCAATCATAGGACACTCATGCAAATAGAGAAAAGGGGGGCAGGAAAACAGCCCACCAGAACAGCCAAAAAGCTGCACAGAGCTAGCAGCAAAAAATGCAGAGAAGAGGCCTGAAAACACAGAAATCCCAGAAAGAACTGCTATGGTGAATCCAGGCTGTAACAGGGAGTGAGGGTAGGAAAGTAAGGGTCATGGAAGCCAAAGCTAAGCCCACAGCAACACCAGTTTGCTTCCTTAAAGGCAAGGGCCACATCACATCACTACTCCACACAGAAGCAACAAAGGGGAGGAGATCTACAATCTGGTAAAAAGCAGAGATGGATACATCTCACCCAGGCTTTTTCCTAATACCATCCTTAGCAGAATTTGATTTCCAGCACTCTGTGGGTTGGCCACTATGGATAAACACATTCCATAGCTTCTATCAGGCTTCTGGTTTAGATCAGCAATCAGAGGAGAAACAAGTTAATACCTTGCTCTTTGCAGCAGAGGTCATTATCCTTTCCAGAAGCCTCACAGCTGCTCAAATGAAACAGTTAAATACAGTTGAAGAAGGACTGGATAAGAATATCATGCCAATGTGATTTTTGAGCACATGTGATTTCACTTAACAATCAAGAGAAGGGTGAGTCAGCAAATTATTTAATAACAACTCTGTACAACCTAATCCAACACTGTCTCTGGGGAGAGGAGTGAAGAATTTAGCAGAGACAGGCTTGTTTTAGGGGCAGCCAACTATCAGAAAGTCTCCAAAATGATCCCTAACTCACACTAGACAGCCAAGAACATAAAACTCCACAGTCATTATGTAAAGAAGCAACAGATTCTTCTCAGGAATAACTCTGAGGAGGAACCTTCTGTAGAAGCCATAGACACGGGAAGGAAAGTAGCTCATGATGCTGAGAAACATTACTCACCCAGACCAGTACAAGCACAAAAGGATCCAGGAGGGCTATGCTAAAATGGAGTAAAGAAAAGGAATACAAGAGTATGAAAGAATGCCCATGATCTGGCAAACTACCCCTCACAACAAACGGCTTTCTCCAGCAATGGACATTACAAGAAGAAAATGTCTAAAAATTGGACAATACAGCAGGCTCCCACTCTAAGTGCATCATAGTACATGTCTTTCACGAAGAGGACCTAAAAGACACTGAGATTGCACACCTGGGAGCCACAAGAGATGACCAAAAGGACCATCATGTGTCACCACAATTACCTTGGGAAAATATAAAATAGACTTCAAAACAAATACAGGCACTGGCGTAACAGCGATTCCAGAATCACTTTATAGAATGATGAAAGCACCAACACTTCAAGAGCTGAAAAGGATATTTAGAGGCTAGGACAGTCTCCATTCAATGTCAAAATCAAAAAAAAGAGAGATTCTAAAAGAGAAGACAGAGAAAGAGAAAACATGTTGTACTATTATACATGGCACCTTTGTCCACCCATCAATCACAGTCCCTAGGCTTGGTTATAATAGTAGAAGCAGTCATCATAGACATAGAACCTGAGATCAGGAAGAGACTGAAAGGAAAATTATGAGAAGGAAGGAAGGAATGAATTACAACTAACAGCCTACCTATATCAAAAAGCCACATTTGCAGCCATTACCCAGACAGAAAGCCAGCAGAGCTCGGCCTCATGGGGCAAGTGTCTCATTTCCAGTACAGACACTGCAGCTGAATGGTGTGCAGGAATGGTAGTTGTTCCAAAATTTAGTGAAGCAAAGTCTTCTCAAAATTGGATGCACTCTGGGTTTTGACAGATACCACTTGCTCCAGAATCTCCTCTATTCATGACCTTCATCACAGAGTTTGGATGGTTTAGTTTCAATACTCTTTTATTTGGTATATCATCTGCTCCTGAACACTTCCAGAGGAAAATGTGACAGAGGGCCTAGAAGAGGTTCTCTTTATCTACAAATCAACTCAAACCCAACATCTCTTAGCAGTCCTGGAAAGGCTGTAGAAAGCAGGCATAGCAATTAATGACAGTGTGAATTTTCCAGAGATAGAATCAAGGTGGTAGGCCAGATCATTTATGAAGCAGGGGCCAAAACAGATCCAGAAACAGTCTAAGTGATTACACAGATGGATGAGCCTCAGATTGTCAGTGAAGTATGTTGATTCATGGGCATGGTGATGCACCAGGAAAAATTCCTACATCACTTGGCAGAGAAGTCAAAGCCACTACAAGATCTCCTGAGTCCACAAAATCCCAAATATAGGGGAACTAAACAGTCAAACACTCAGAGAAATAAAGTAAGACCTGAGCTCTCCACTAGTTTTGGTCCTTCAAATAAATCAAATAAAACTACCACAGTTTCAGCTAATGCCTCATTCTATAGGATAGGAGCAGTCCTTCAGGAATAATCAACGTCACTGTGGCACCCAGTAGCCTCACAAGCACTCACCAATGCAGAGCAGTGCTACTTACAAATAGAAAAAGAAGCCCTACCCCCTACATGGGTTTGTGAACATTTCAGAGACTTTCTAGTGGGCACAAAATTTCATGTGGAAACTGACCAAAAATCGTTACTTGCTTCTCTAGGATCAAAACATCTAGTTACCACCTGGGAAAGGATACAACATTTTAAAATGAGACTCATAAGGTTTCAGTGCTCGATTGCGCATGTACATTGGAAGAATTGTGCAACACCTGGTGCACTTTCCGGGACCCCAATCCCAGACACACCACAGGAAGAGTGTATATAGGAAAAGTTCTTTAGAAGTTTTTGTAAATACAATGCTTAGTACTTTGCCAATCACAGAAAAATACCTGCAACAATTGGAAAAGAAGCAAGAGGCAGATGAACTACTCACCCAAGCTATAATTCATGGAAAGAAGGCTGGACAAAACAGACCAAGTCAGAAACTATATATTGGGCAATTTCCAGGGAGCTTACCATAAACAAAGTCTGCTGTTGAAGGGTGCAGTCTGGTTACCCCTATTTCAGTGCAATGGGACATCCTTGGCAGACTGCACGAAGGTCACCAGGAAATTACAACATTCAGGGAGAGAGCTAAATTGTCTGCTTGGGGCCTGGGCAGAGTTGAGAAATGTGATATTTTGTGCTCACATTTATTATTGTGTATTTAATAATTGTCAAGGAGCACCTAAAGGACGGGTTAGGCATTCCATTTCAATGAATGTGTGTGTAAGTCTAAAGAAAATATATAACAATTATTTATACCCTGGAACAGACAAAACATCCACAGTAAAAACTATATAAATAAAAATTCATTCTGCATTTCACACCATGATTTTTTAAAGAAACTGCAATACAAATATTTATATATAGATGCAATATATGAAAGGATAATTATAATTTCTCTATTAGATTTCATCTCTGCACATACCACATTTCATTTAAGTGAGAACTAGAGGAAATATTTTCAGCTTGAGTTGTCCCAGGTTTTGATATTGATGATGACTTTTAACTATGAGAATAGTATGATGTTTGAATATGAAAAAGCAAATACGAGCTATACTCTCTGTTAAACAACATCCTTTAAAGCAAATACAAACCACCCCACACAAATAGCTCCAGGCAAACTAGCAGAGTAAACAACATAAAGCAAAGAAAACTAGAAGAGACCATGGATAGGCTGTGTTCACTTTTTAGAAGAAGAGGTTTTAGAGAGTTTCAGTGACTCCCAGCTCCATCTGTTTACAGGAAATCATCCCTTACCATCCCTTGGCATAAGAAACTTTAAAATTCTGCTTAGTGTTTGGTACTGGGAGAGATGAGGACTGCAGTGCCTTATACAGTAACTCCTCACTTTAAGTCATCCCGGTTAACGTTGTTACATTGCTGATCAATTAGGGAACATGCTCATTTAAAGTTGTGCAATGCTACACTCTTAAGCAGGCAGACTCCCTACACCCCCGCCCCCCAGCGCCTTCTGCCTTCCGGCAAACCCCGCGGATCAGCACCTTCCCCCTCCTCCTCCCCCGCCCATGGCAATCAGCTGGCTTGCGGCGTTTCAGGGGCAGGAGGGAGGGGGGAGGAGCGAGGACTTGGCGCGAAGGCTCCCCCTCCCTCCCCTGCCTCCTGTTGGTGGCAATCAGCTGGCTTGCATCATTTAGAAGGGAGGGGAGTGAGGGGGAGGAGCGAGGATGCAGCGTGAGAAGTAAAGGGGAGGAGGTGGAGGGAGAAGAGGCAGGTAAAGGGTGAGGGCTTGGGGGAAGGGGGGGAGTGGAGGGGCCGAGGGTTGAGCCCCCACCCCCAGCCCTGGTGCTTGCAGAGTAGGGGAAGCTGCCACTGCTGCTGCTGCGCAATGTGCGTCTCCTAGCCTACAGCACCTTCAGCCTCCTTGCCTGCCTCATCTCCAGTGCCAGTGGGCTGTGCCTGTGTGGGGTAAGGCAGGGGCACCTCCCAACTATAGTACTGTACTGTATGTACAGTATGTTTGTAAATACACAGCATGTGCACACTATTCCCCCACAGCGTAGTATTAAATTGCTTATTTAAAATTGTTTAAAATGTATATAATGCCTTTTGTATGGCAAAAAAAAAATTCCCTGGAACCTAACCCCCCTATTTACATTAATTCTTATGGGGAAATTAGATTCGCTTAACATCGTTTCACTTAAAGTTGAATTTTTCAGGAACATCACCGCAACGTTCAGTGAGGAGTTACTGTAACTTCCTAATTATTTTTTTCCTGCTGACAAACACAGCATCAAAATATTTTGCCACAATAACTAGTCTCCCATGTTTTATCTGTCAGCATTTAGGGCCTGATTCTACAATCCAATCTGCGGACACCAGAATCACATGAATCAGACTTCAGGATCAATATCTCAAATACGATACAAACTAATTCAACTCCTGTCACAGATTGTTAATTTGTGTTTTCTGTTCACGTTTGCCTCATCAACTAGTCTATCTGTTATTTAGGTTTTGTCCTAAGACACCTACTTATTGATCACTCTTATCTTTTTTATCTGGGTAGAAACACATTGAGATTACAACCTTTTTCAATAGTGACCAGGGATTCTTTGCAAACTGTCTGCAAAACACACACAGTTAAAATACAATTTAAAAAAAAAAACAAAAAAACCCTTATTTTCTGGATTTTTTTTAAATATGGGAAGAAACATCATCTTTGGCTTTGTTCAGTTTCGTGGTTGAACCTTCTATCTTAAGAAACAATTTACAATATTGTAGGTATGGAAACAGGATGTACCGATGATAATGTTACTTTAAACTGGCATTGTGCTATAGGTACACGCATATACAATGGTCACATTTACAAATGTAACAATATGGTCTCAGATGAACTGATAATGTTGCCTCAGAATTTGTAGTATTTCCTGTACTTCCCAAGCTCAGGGACTACTACTAGCACTGAAGTAATCTTCTTTGACAATTAGCACATTTTTAAAAGGAGTCGATATATATCCAAGACTAAGGGATCATTACCTTTTATCTAGAGCAATTTGCAAGAGTCTGATAACCTGGAATAAAATAGAAATCATTACGACTGTGGATAATGCATCACATTTACTAGAATCTGGACCTATGTAAACTCCAGTGAATATTTGATGATCAAGATTCATAAAAATGACAAATGTTTTGATTTAAATTGTAAAACATGATTGTTAGACATTTCAGAGGATTTAGCCATATTGAGGTCATAATCAATTTACCTACTATAGTTTGGAGGAATAGGGGCAGAGAAAAGTAATTGTATCCTTGGTACTGGACCGTGCCCTCCCACAATGCAAAGCCTGAAGTCACAAAAAACCCTTAAAAGGGTGACAGCAGAATTTGGGGAGTTAGCACTCCCCACTTCTTCACTCCCTGGTTCAGCTCTACTAAGGGTTAGTCCTTTCCACCAACAGAGGAAAATTATTGGCCTCCTACTCAGTGAAGTCTTAATTCAAAAATATTTTTGGCACAATGTTTAGCACATCCTGCAATTAGTTACTCATATTATGCTTGATCATGCAGTCTTTACTCAGGCAAAACTCTGATTACCTTCAAGGGGAGTTTGTAACGGAATAATCCAGGGGTCAGGAAACAGTCTGGTCTGTACAGTTAATGAAAAAAATGGATATTAAGCATTAGCAATAGTGCCAATGAATGCAAAATATCACAAATGTACAATAAGATGAGATGCCAGGATGCTGTCTAGTAAACTGAGACGAGATGTACTTTACTGTCAGTGCAGGCCCAGATGGCAGAGATTTGAGAGAGAAAAATGAAGCTGCAAAGCCATCTGAATTTTGCAGGCATTGTAATATCATTGTCCAGAATACTGCAGTTTCTCCTTATTCACCATAGTATTACAATTTGTATTGTTGATATTATTAACAAGTATTTACCTTTGTGCAAGATACAAAAAGTAAGATGTAAAGACCAGTCCTGCAATCCATTTTCAGGCAAGACACTTGGTTTTTTACATTATGATTCTTGAAATGCTTCAGAATGTGGCATATTGAATATCGTCCTGTAAAGAAGTGATTTCATAAACAAAAAACGAAGAAAAGTGAACATTAGAACTACATATAAAGTATTATTGATGCTATGATATATTGCCCTGTCCACCATCTCTCTACTCTCTCCTTCAGATTCATCCTTAGAACACCTTTTTCCAATAGGTCTATAAATCTTAGTGATCCCCACATGGAAGAATTAATAAGAGATGTCTGAAATTATTTAAATAAATCATTATGTCATGGGACTGAGAAGACATGTTAAATGTCAGTGTTCAACTACAGCCTGATCAAAAATCCATTGAAGTCAATGGAAAGACCCTCATTGACTTAGGTCTGCCTGATCCTGCCCCTTGCAATCACAGACAAGTTACCACGGGCGACATGCCCATCTGATCCCCACTCAGTGCTCCAAAGGAAGCCAAAAACCCAAAGGTTACTGCTAATATGCCAAAGGCAACAATTCTTTCTGGACCCCATAGATAGAGATCTTGTTTAACAATTTATATATGATCAAGAATTGCCACAATTAAGCACATGATCTTATTTATAAGTTGGGGGCAGGGGATAGAGGAAATTGTTGCAGGCAGTAGTTACACTGGTCTACAATTTTTGAGAAGTCGTCTGCTTCAGAGATAAAATGTGATATTTATTATGTATTTTGATGTGCTGAATTCAAATAACAATTAAAACAACTGATTGGCTACTGTTTCTAAGATATTTAAGTTTTTACATTTTATGTCTATGTATATTGTGTAGATAGTAGAGTTTTAATCATAAATTGTAAACCTAGGTCTTTTCATGTGTTTATGGTTGCTTTACATGATAATATTTCATCTGTCCTGTTTATGTAACACTTTAAAAATCAGCAAAAGGGTTATCTAACTAAAATTTATTATGAAACAAAAGCCAAAAAACTATTATGTACATAGTTTAATCCTATTCAGTGTCTATTCGGCGCTTCTTGGCTTGTCTCTTGTATTCATTAACTGGAGCATCTCTTGTCACTGTCCAGCAATAGTCTGCAAGCATTGATGGGCTCCATTTGCCCTGATAGCGTTTCTCCATTGTTGCAATGTCCTGGTGAAATCGCTCACCGTGCTCGTCGCTCACTGCTCCGCAGTTTGGTGGAAAAAAATCTAGATGAGAGTGCAAAAAATGTATCTTTGGTGACATGTTGCAACCAAGGCTTTTGTATGCCTTGAGGAGGTTTTCCACCAACAACCTGTAGTTGTCTGCCTTGTTGTTTCCGAGAAAATTTATTGCCACTAACTGGAAGGCTTTCCATGCCGTCTTTTCCTTGCCACGCAGTGCATGGTCAAATGCATCATCTCAAAGAAGTTCACGAATCTGAGGACCAACAAAGACACCTTCCTTTATCTTAGCTTCACTTAACCTTGGAAATTTTCCACGTAGGTACTTGAAAGCTGCTTGTGTTTTGTCAATGACCTTGACAAAGTTCTTCATCAGACACAGCTTGATGTGTAAGGGTGGTAATAAAATCTTCCTTGATACAACAAGTGGTGGACGCTGAACACTTTTCCTCCCAGGCTCCAATGACTGTCGGACTGGCCAATCTTTCTTGATGTAGTGGGAATCTCTTGCACGACTATCCCATTCGCAGAGAAAACAGCAGTACTTTGTGTATCCAGTCTGCAGACCAAGCAAGAGAGCAACAACCTTCAAATCGCCACAAAGCTGCCACTGATGTTGGTCATAGTTTATGCACCTCAAAAGTTGTTTCATGTTGTCATAGGTTTCCTTCATATGGACTGCATGACCAACTGGAATTGATGGCAAAACATTGCCATTATGCAGTAAAACAGCTTTAAGACTCGTCTTCAATGAATCAATGAACAGTCTCCACTCATCTGGATCGTGAACGATGTTGAGGACTGCCATCACACCATTGATGTTGTTGCAGGCTACAAGATCACCTTCCATGAAGAAGAATGGGACAAGATCCTTTTGACGGTCACGGAACATGGAAACCCTAACATCACCTGCCAGGAGATTCCACTGCTGTAGTCTGGAGCCCAACAGCTCTGCCTTACTCTTGGGTAGTTCCAAATCCCTGACAAGGTCATTCAGTTCACCTTGTGTTATGAGGTGTGGTTCAGAGGAGGAGGATGGGAGAAAATGTGGGTCCTGTGACATTGATGGTTCAGGACCTGAAGTTTCATCCTCTTCCTCGTCTGACTCAAGTGAGAATGATTCTGGTGCATCAGGAACCAGCAGTCCTTCTCCGTGGGGTACTGGGCGTATAGCTGATGGAATGTTTGGATAATGCACAGTCCACTTTTTCTTCTTTGACACACCTTTCCCAACTGGAGGCACCATGCAGAAGTAACAATTGCTGGTATGATCTGTTGGCTCTCTCCAAATCATTGGCACTGCAAAAGGCATAGATTTCCTTTTCCTGTTCAACCACTGGCGAAGATTTGTTGCACACGTGTTGCAGCATATGTGTGGGGCCCACCTCTTGTCCTGATCTCCAATTTTGCAGCCAAAATAAAGGTGATAGGCTTTCTTAACCATAGTGGTTCTACTGCGCTTTTGTGATGCAAAAGTCACTTCACCACAAACATAGCAGAAGTTATCTGCACCGTTCACACAAGTACGAGGCATTCTCTGCTCACTTTGGCTAAACAGAAATGTGTCCCTTTGCAAAATCAAACACTGATAAATAAGAGAGCACAACACTATGATTTCTAGAGCTGATATAGAGCTGATAGAGCAATTTGTTCAGCAGAGTAATGTAAGCTTCGTTATGATTGCATCATCCATGACTTCTAGGAATAACATGATGCAATTCATATCATGTATGACGCAATACCAGCTTCAGATTTCATCATTCATTGTTTTGCCTAAAAAGCAATTACTGTCCAAACCCAGTCATAGATTTAGTCATAGATCCAGTCAAAGATGTATTTTAGTCATTTCTGCTTTAAATTGAGATCCCTTCCCTTTATAACTCACTTATCCTCCGCTATTCCCAGGTCAAGGGTCGTATATACTGACCCAATAGCATAACTTGAAAACTAGAGCCAATCAACAATTTTAAGCATCATTTTCGTTCTCAGTGTCCCAGAATTAGTAAAGTTTCCCTACATTTATTTCAGAAGCATTTTGGCTGTAGAGTAGTGTTATCAGTTTCTTTCTTATATACTACGAAGGTAGGTTCTACAATCAAGCTGTGGTATTTAAACAAATTCTGTATTGTTAGGATAGTGCCTAGGAATTTCAATCAAGGATCAACCAATTGTACTACATGCACAGATAAATGGGATTGGGTTAAGTGGAAGGAAAAGTTCACAAAATACACAAAGTTTAGCAGGAAAAAAAGAAATCAAGTTACGCAACTTACTCAACAAATACCAATCAGTCAGTCATTTGTTGGTCCTCATCAGCGCGCGCGCGCGCCCCCCGCGCCCCGCGGCGGGTCCCTCTTCCCCCCTGCGCGCATCCTGGGGAGGCAGCTGCATCGCGCGGCAGCTCCCCGGCATGCCTGGGCGGCAGGTCCAGCCCCGGGCCGGCGGCGGACCTGCGCCGTCATGCCTGCGAGGCCAGCGGCCAGCGAGGAGGGAAGGCGGGACCGCCGCAGGCGGCATGCGGCAGGCAGACCGCGCAGGTCCCCGTCGACGCCCGTGACCGCCCGGCATGCCGGCGGAGCCCACCGACCAAATGACGCCCTCCCCAGGATGCCGCCCCAAGCGGGCACTTGGCCCGCTGGTGCCTAGAGCCGCCCCTGGTCCTCATACAGCAATAGTTTTTAAGGTGGGCTTGAAAGGAGGATAAGGTGGGAGGTTTCAGCTCAAGGAAAAAAGCCTATCTTCTTCTTACAATTTATACTAGTGCCTGCAACCTTACTGCACAAGCAGCTTGGGCTAATGATGCTGTCCTTTGGCCCTGTGGTGTGTTAGCACTGAGCAAAACCCTTCTATGTGAGCATTAGTCTTTCCCCAAGATTTGGCACTTATTCTTTATTGCTAATGAACTACAAGTTACCATGATAGTTCTCAGAGTTATCTCATCATTTCTCAGTTGGAAGCAATCTCACAACCTGTAGTGGTGATAAATCAAAATATTTTGAAGATCCTTTGCTCTAGCAGAATTTTTATTCTAAGAAACTCTACATGCTCACATGACAGTTTCTGAAGAATTCTCATGTATCTTCCAAAGAAGAGGTTAGACAAACATTTGTCAGGGGTGGTCTAGGCATACTTAATTCTGTCTTAGTGCAGGGGATGGAGTAGATGACCTCTTGAGGTCCCTCCTATGTGTACATTTCTATGATTCTTTTTCATATCCAGTTGTGTTTTAAAAATGTGTTATTCTTTGTAAATAGATCAGTTGTAAATTTATGGAGATGAAATTTCCTCCACCTCCTATTATAAAAAAAAAGTTTCTAACTTTCTAACATGGGCCTCCAATTTAGGAAAGCACTTAATCATGTGTTTAAGAAAGCTTTTTATCATGTGTTTAAGTGTTTTTAAGAAAGCTTCAATAGGACTTATGCACATGCTGAAAGTTAAGTATTGCGATACAGCATGGCCAGAAGGCAGCAGGAGAGTGTTACAAGGGAGCCTTATTCCCTGTAAGGGGAAGAAAGTTTGCTATAGATTAACTAGAGCACCTGAAGCCAATTAGAGCACCAGCAGTCAGTCACATGATAAAAAACCCTGCTTCAATCAGACAGTGTGGGAGTTGGAGCAGAAAGGATTGGTACTGGAGCAGAGAACAGTTTGAAGAGAAAGCAGAGGAAAGTTTGGAGAAGTGCTGTGGTGGGATAAGAAGTCCAAGACCCTAGGTAAGGAGCACCTGGCTTGTGCAGAGGGAGGGCAGGAAGCACCCCCCGCCCCAAGCTGAAGGGCAGGAGAGGGAAGTAGCCCAGGGGAAGGAACCATTAGTTCAAGTGATTTCACCACTATCCTCAGGGCCCCTGGGCTGGGACCTGGAATAGAGGGCGGGTGCAGGTCCCTCCCTCTCCTCTCCCCTCCTCAAAGACACTAGTGGGACAATTAATATTCCAATTCAGGGGCAAGAAATGGTGCCCTGACCCCCCCCAAAGAAGAGAAAGCGTGAGACCCATCATAATAGTGCTGGCAATTTGCCACAGTATGTATGTAACTGCTTTAGTGAAGCTTACACTCTAATTACTCCTTGCTAGGAGTCAAATCCTTTGTTAACAGATTCACCTTTACTTACAAAAACCTATAATGAGTTAAAGGGCACAGAGAGTCACCTAATAATGCTGTCATACTTCCTCTATGGTAATCTTAGGCCCCAATTTACAAATACGTACGCACATAAATAGTTGAACATAACAAAAAGATAAGGTTAATGAACTCCGTGGGATTACCTGTGTGCAACCAGTTACTCATATGGGTAAGTATTTCTAGACTCAGGGCATTCAGCATACTGCAACTTGCTCTTCATGAGCCCACCCATATGTCCAAACAGAGCCCCACTGAAGTTTGGGGATCTACCTGTTCTACTGGTTCACACTTGCTAGGCAAAATTGGGGCCTTAGTTTGTTCAATAAAGTTGTCGCAAGATGGAAGATTTTTTTTTTCAATATTTTTGCTTGTTTGTTTGTTCTGGACATATATTTCTACCCTGTCTCTCCAGCAATGGTCTAGAAAGCATCCTTGTATTCTAGCACTCGGAAAAAATAAAGAGCCTTATTATCAAAGAAGGATTTTTGCAGAGGAAACTCAGATCACAACCATATATTATTGTTTACGTAGCACACAGACTGTTAGGTGTTTTGCAGACAAATGAAGTGACAGGGTCCCTGCTTTGAGGAATTTATAATTCAGCTAGTTAACGAACCATGGGGGATAAAATGCAATTAAAAAAGCAAAGAAAGGTCCTGATCCAAAACCCCGTCTTAATCAGTCTGTGAACGTTTGTAATAATTTAATAAGAGATTTTGATTTTTTGTTGATTGATCAGTGCTTTTCACATTAGAGAAGAGTCATACATATCAGCAGTACAATAAAGACCGTGTTTACGTTCACAGTAAATCTCTCTATGCCAAAATGACAAAAAAACTGACAAATGAAAAAGTGATTTTTTTCACATGCTTTAACTTCAACAATTTTTGAAGACCAGATTTTGAAGGCTAGCATTAGCTATACTTACCTTAAAAAAGTGTAGTTAACATTTCATATTTTGCCAGAAAATATGAAAATGTTAATTTGATATATGTGATCAGCTTTGGGAATCACTGTTCATTAATACTGAAATAGCAGGTGAATTGCAACATAGAGCTGGGAGAACTGGTTCAAATAAAGCTTTCCCTGAAATTTCAGCCAGAACTCCAACTAAACCTTAAACAACCCTTTTTTTTTCAAATTCAAAAATCACTTTAAGTTAAATAAACATCTAGTTAAGTTTTCTTTCATTCAGTTTAATTCTGCAGCCATCTCCATTCTTCAGAGTTCAGACAGAAGTGGAGTTGGAATGCTGAAATATCCACCTGAAAGGATTTTCTCATGCAATTTCCGGTTCAGGTAGATGCAGGAAGCACTGGAAATCTCATAACAAAGTCTCTTGTTGTAAAATGATCAGTCCAAAGAGGTTTAGAGAATTTGAATAAACTTCAGATAAACTTTTGAGACAAACTTGAAATTGAGGTTTACCCATCACTATTACTTATAATAGTGATGGGTAAACCATCAAATTTATGATATTGATTTAAGTCTTCTGAAATTTAATAGAATAGAAGATGTGCAATAAATTGTTTACCTTCTTGGGAGTACTGCTGATATTAATATGTGTATATATCCAGAGAAAGAGGGCAGGCAGATTTTATCTTTAAATTGTCAGCATTTGCTATCTGTTTTCATACAATGGTATCACAGGTATAGTACTATGTTTTACTTGGAACAGGAAATGTCTATGGTATTTACAGTAAAAGCTAACATGGTGACTGTTGTGTCTGTGTTTTAAAGATCTATCTTTACACACAGTTTTCTACACACCAATATATTGAGTGTGTGTCTGGATAAGCCAATGTGATCATTTCATTGTAATTGCTGTATATTTGCTCTGCTCTTTTTGTAACTGGAAATAGTACTTCTGAACTAAGTTTGTTAAAATATCCTATCAGTTCTGGTTTATGAACAAAATGAAATGACAAGCTTTTGACCAGGGAGACCACTCCAGGGGTGTGCACCCTTAACATTTCAAGTTGCATTATATGTATGTGCACTGATCGGCCACAGTTCTGGGATACTGAATCAATGAATCAATGGCAAGGGGGAATAAGACCAGAGCAGAACCACTATGGGGGTAGCACTGGTCATGGGCACAAGATAATTTAGTCATAATTCCAGCTGTAGCACTCCATAAATAGAGCCCTATATAATAAGCCTTGATAAAAATATTTTGATTATATTAAACAGAACTAAACATTACTGTGTTTACACATTTCCCACTTACAAGCCTAGGTAATTGTGTCTTGCATCAGAATGTCATACAGGAGAGGGGATTGCGGAGGAGCAAGATACCCAGAATTCAGCACAGCTCCTAAAGTGACTGCACTGACTTGGGTCAGTGCGTCCCCTCAGGCAATCTCTGACAGTGAAACTCTGACAGTGACTTCAAGCTGCCATCCCACAGTAGGTGAGATTAATTTGTATATAAGGTCAAACCCTCTTGGGGCACATTGCCTTCCTTGTCAAGGTGCACCAAGCAGGCCTGAATTTTGTCCATAGCTTTGATAGCCAAAATCCCTGGGAAGACAACAACAGTCACTCCAGGACTATTAAATATGGTGTTTGAAATGTTAAGCCTGGACAACGAATTAAACCAAAGTGCTATTGTACTGTAAAAGAACTAGGGGGTAGCATTGTATAGTATAGTTGAATCAATCATAACCAGGATACTTCTCAACCTCTGTTTACATACCTGCGGAGCTTCAGAAAGAAAACCATTATGAATCATTGATTTCCATGACAAGCTAATGAAAAACAAACAAGAGATACAATAAAGAAGTATGTCTGAAAGTATCTAATGTGTAGTGCCAATTATAGAACCAAGGCGTTCTTGGATTGAAACATTAAGCTATATGAAAGCTACCATCCTGTTAGCATTCCTCAATATAAACTCTGGAGTGATGAGCGGAAATACATCTACAGCTTTGACAATAGAATTACCTCTGACAAGTGACTTGAGTGAGGCTTGTTGTGTTTAAAATACTAAACTATTTCTCTTTGGGAGTCTTCCAGGCTCCCAAATGTATTTAACTCCAGATGCACCATTCACATGGTGTCTCCAGGAGGTGATTCTAGAACAATTCATTTTATATCTACTCTCTTCTTTCCCTTCATCCCCAGAAGAGTAGCTGTTCTCACTGGAATGGAAGGTGGACTTTCAGTAGCCTCCAGGGCATTCTGGGGCAGAAACTCCATCTTGTTTATCTTTTTAAAGTGGCAAAACACCAAAATGTCGCAGGGGGCTAGAGACTCCCACACTTCCTCAGAGCAGGTGTATCTATACCCTGACTGATCCATAAGATGACAAGATCTGAGTAGACTGGGTGGAGAGAAGATTGGGAGATGTCAATTTAGTGCATGGTGTGATAAAACAAAACCCAAGAATTTAACTGCAGAATTTAATTTCAATCTGCTGCCTACTTATAGGCAGTATAAAGCTTTATGGGACCAGACTGTTAGCAGGTTTTGTTAAGGATTGAGTTTCACAGGGCAAAACTTATTTTGGGATAGAGACATTACAAGCCAGAATATTGAGAAAGAGATACCTACAACCCTGTAGCTTGGGAGTGTTCAGATCCATAGCTCTGATTTATACCATTATGAATATAGGGTCAAAGCTTTCCCGCCAAAGATGTTTAGATCTAAAGTTTTGGTTTGAGCCCATATCCAGTGTGGAAACTTGCCAGAGACAGCCTTAGTCTCAAATGGATAATGATAAAAGCTTCGTAATCTACCCTTCTAATATACTGTGGTTGACAGCAGAAGCAAACAAACTGGTTAAAAATCACAATGTCATATCAATAGTCTATAGCAGAACTAAAACATAGCTCAGAATATTAAACCATTATTAATGAATATCTTTTTCCCTTAGAAATGAAGATGTTCAAAGTGAAGATTAAACAACAAATGAACCTTGTTCAATCCACCAAATTTCCCCCTCTAAATGAATTGTCCCACATCATTATGCCAGGTTTAGAAATGTTATTTATTCCAGTAGCTAACATGCAATGTGAGTCCACGATACATTTAAGGGAACCCATATATTGCTACATTGTATGTATTTGCCATATCCCCAGCTCTGATACAAACTGTTAAAATAATGAACTGCTCACTGATGTTCTAAAGTTCTCCTGTGAAGTATACACACGAAATAAGATCTGTGATTCAGGAAGAGAGACATATGTTAATTCCCATACAATGGAGAAATCAATATTAAAATCAGGACTGCACTGCTTCTGAAGCTCTGTTCTAGAGATAGCAAAATATTGACTTACCAATCTCAGCCTGGAGCACAAAACTCAAAGACCATTTGAACTTTAATTAATACACATATAATGCAGTTGTAGCTTACACTGACTAGCTCAGAATTTATAAAAGCTTTGCCATACGGTGACCTTGATTTGAACTTTGGGAGAATATTCAATTAAGTCGGAAGCTCCTTGGGTTCAGACCTTGTCTTATCTTCTGTCTATGAAGTGTCATGAGCACTTATGGCATTGTATAAATAACAATAATAATATAAGTAGAGATGAGCTCAACTGCAAGATGTTAGTATCACAAAAAACAAAGAAGATGATGTTAAGAGGTGTCAGCAGATCAGACAGTTTGAATAAGTTACCTTCTAACTCCTGTTGTGTTCCTATCTACACTCCTGTCCTTTGGAAACTACAGTCCCCAATGTCCCAAAAGCACACCTTCCTTTTTACCACCCCCCGCACCACACTAATACTTTGCCTAAAAGTGACATGACTGAATTGACTGATTTTGTTGTGCACATTTCTGGAAATGCTGCTGTTTAGAACTAATGCTTACAGTGAGAGATGCAACAACATGACAGTTCTTACATGTCATCATCATCATCATCATCATGTTCCCATTATGCCTCTGACAGTGACGAAGCTCTTCCACTCATGTCTGTTTCTGACAAGTCTTTCCCCAGCTATGCCCTAAGTTTTTCAGCTTGGCTTCCACAGCTCTTTGCCATGTTGTTTTCAGGCAGCCTCATTTTGACTTGCCTTCAGGTGTCCGTCTTATTACTACTCTGGTGATGGAATCAGTTTTCATCCAAAGCACATGGCCAATCCATCTCCAGTTACTCCTGATAATGATGGTACTCTCATCTTCTTGGCTGCATGGTATTAATAGATCTTGGTATGACATTGTTCTGGGCCAAAAGATACAGAGGAGTTTTCTGATGCAGGTTGTATGGAATGAAGACAGTTTGGGCACGTCATACTTTCTCATTCCCCAGCATTCTTCACTATAAAATAATGTTGAAAGTAAGCAGCTCTGATAAATCTTGAGTTTGGTTTTGGTTTTGTATGTTGGTGTTGCCCAAGTATGTGAATGTTTCTACATTGGTGAGAACATAATCCTCTATCCATACTGGCGATGGTGAGGTAATATTACAGGTCAGAATATCTGTCTTATTGTGGTTGATTTTTCAGTCCAATTTGCTGGCTGAATGTGTTGAGTCGAGTTGTTTTTTCTTGTATTTAGTGCTGGGTAAGTGATAGGAGAGCAAGATCATCTGTGAAGTCCAGGTCTTCAATGGATAAGAAGAGTGTCCATTTAAAGCCTTCTGGCATGTCTTCTGTTGTACGTCGTATTACCCAGTCAATGGCAATGTTGAAGAGGATTGCAGGCATGACAGACCCCTGACATACTCCTGTTTTGACTTCAAAACAGAGTTCACTGTGATCAACACTGCCTGTAAAGTTGAAATAAAAGCTTTTGATTATATTGATTATACGGAGAGCGATTCCATATGCCTGCAGAATGTGCCATAGGCTGGTCCTATGAATGCTATCAAAAGCCTTCTCAATGTCTATGAAATTTATGTAGAGTTGCCGCTGCCATTCTAAGCATTGTTCTATTATGTTTTGTAGAGTTAAGATCTGGTCTGTGCATCCATGCCCTTTCCAAACACCAGCTTGCTCTTTTCTGAGAATGCTATCAACTGCCTCTGATATACCCTGGACCATGATCTTACACAATACTTTGCTTGGCACAGATAAAAGTCTGATACCACACCAGTTATTACAATCACTGAGAGTTCCTTTCTTTGGTATCTTCACTATAACCCCATTGGTGCATTCATCTGGCACTCTTCCACTTTCCCACACTGATGTAAATAGGGGGGCCAGGATAGATGCTGCTAACTCAGAATTTACCTTGAACAATTCTGCATTCAAGTTATCCTTACCATGATCTTTCCCATTTTTTAAGGATTTGATGGCTTGAATGATCTCTTCCTTAGTTGAGGTATCTGTGTTGATATCAAGATTTTCTTCTTCCTTCTGGATGTCTGCTTCCTCTTTTGGTGGCTCCCTGTTCAGCAATTCTTTGAAATGCTCTGTCCAGCACATTTCTTGTTCTTTTTCAATTGTTAGTAGGTGGCCTTGTTTGTCCCTGATGAGAGTGTTTGTTGGTGTCTTCTGTTTACCACTCATAAGTCTGCTGCTGAGGGACTTCCATTCAAGCAGGGAATGCTTCAGTACCTTCTTCTAAAGGATGGCAACACCCTCAAGGTGTTGTCATCATCCCATCCAGAAAACAGCAAAGTTTCTCCCGAGGTTGCTGTTTATCTTCCTGATCCCATCCATCTGCTCTCGCTGACACACAGGATGTGTAAGCTGTAGCATTTCATCTCTGCTGTGACCTGAGCTAGCTTCCGTGTTTTGCACATTGTCCGTACATTCCAAAAACCAAGTTTGTTTTTTGTCTTGTGGTTGAGCACTTCAGTCTTCATGCCATTGGCTTCCTTTTGGCTTTCATCACTGGCAGTCATATGGGTCATTGACTCCTGAAGGCTATCACACACAGTAAAGGTTAATTTCACCGTCGCTGTTTCTGCAACATATTTTGTTTTTTATGGGACAGGCACAGGGCTAACTACCCTAACACCCAACCTGGAGGACTAGGGTATCTGTTTTGTCTGGCCCCTCCCCCACAGACCAATCTGGCATAGTTGAACCAATGAGGCGCAAAAGGCCCCCGCGGACACAGACTCTGGGGATCAATAGAGCACACAAGCTGTCCTACCATGACAAGGCACAGACACCAGAGAACAGGTTCTTAAATGTGTCCAAGAATAAATCAGTCTTGAAGGGTCACCCTGGGCATCTGTGCAGGTTGGATTATAAAACGGAGCTGGGGAATAATTTGTAGCTAATAATGCAGTCAAAAATTTCATTTTGCCCCGATTTTCCCAGTGGTGGAATGGCTGCAAGCAAATCATGATTTCTGCAAGTTTATTTGTTGTTTAGTTTTAGTCAATTCATTTTAGTGGGTTTTAATACTCCATAGTTTGATCATAAACAGTTCAGTCTACTTGCAATTTAAAATATGAATGTATCAGTTAAAGGTGATGGGTCATATAAATCCCAAAATATCATTTCTTTTGTCTGATTGGATGAGAATGATTCAGGAAGAGGTAGCAGGTAAAGGAAAAAAATAAAAATCCCTGGTTTATGAACCACACAGACCATGCCTATCAGAATCAGACTACTATAAATTACATTGGCTGGGTGTGGAGCTTAAAATTAATATTCTCTTGTCAGCTATTTACAGAAAGAAACTATACTGATATAATTATCTATATAGTGGTATAACTACATGTACACTTGTGGCGTGGGGTTGGGAGGAGGTTGTACTACTTCAAAAAGTGTAGGCAGGTCTACAGACACAAAAGGCTAAATTCATTCCTGGTATAACCCCAGTGACATCACTGGGATTACCCCAGAGGTGAGTTTGTCCCAAAGAATTTTCAAATGTATGATCGTGGTTGGGAAGGCCCAGTTTGACCCTGCCTGGCTCATGTCCTCTAATGAGACATCTTGAGAACTTTTCCCCTTGTTTTGTGAAAGCAGTCTCCTATTCCATCTAGAACATGCCATTTCTAGAGTGAATACTCAGATGTGTACCTGTAAGAATCTGTTTCTGACTTTAGATTTGTAAAACTCGATAACTCAAATATTAGCAGAAAACAAACACAAAAGGAGCAAAAGACCAATTCAGATTCAAAGTTAAGGGAGTGCTCATGGAATTTTTTTAAGATTTACCTAACTCTAGTTATTTGGTTCCTTTATGATCACTCATCTCTAACTGTAGATGCTGGACATGAATGCAAACAAAACAGATTTCACCAATAGCAATAACATTCTTCTGTACTGGAGATTTTTATGCCTCATTCCCAAAGTTCTCTCCCCCATAGACACTGAGACTCTCCACTTGTTATGCCAACACAGCATTAAACCTTTAACTTCCCTCCACATAAATTTTCCCCACTCTCCCATGCACAATATCTGCCTCCTGACCTTCCCCTAGACTCTACCACTGCTGTCACATTAAGGTGGCTCCTGCTCCCCTCTGCTCCAACCCCCCAGTTCCATTACTGATCCCTTCCCTCAACATCTCACTGCCCTGACCCTCCCAATTCCTGCTTCTCAAGTTCCCCATGCAATCCTGGTTGCCCCCCATCTGAGAGCTCCATCTCTGGAACAGGTGGTTCACGCAGTAGAGTTCTCACTGTTTGTATCCTGACTGGTTTCTTGATTCCTTACAGTTCTGTCTATATTGTAATTGGAACAGTTCTCAAAGACAGAGAGACATTCATTGTGTACACATCCTCACAAGAGCTGGATATGCATTGACACTGATCACAACAAATCTGGTTGTCATTAAAAGATGATGCAACAAACTATGTCAACACCACTCCAAACTCATGCACCTCATACATATCAGCTACTGCTACCTGGTTGAATAGGGATTACACTTAGTTAAATGATGACTTAGGCCTGGTCCACGCTGGGGGGCAGTGTCGAGGTAAGATACACAACTTCAGCTACAGGAATACCGTAGCTGAAGTCGAAGTATCTTATCCCGACTTACCTCCTGTCCTCACCGCTCGGGATCGACGTCCGCGGCTCCCCCGTTGACTCCGCTACCGCCACTTGCTCCAGTGGAGTTCCGGAGTCGACGGGAGTGCATTCGGGGATCGATATATCGCGTCTAGATGAGACGCGATATATCGATTCCCGCAAAATCGATCGCTACCCGCCGATTCGGCGGGTAGTCTGGACGTACCCTAAGGGTATAAACACCCAGGAGAAAGTGAATGATTTAGCCTGATAGATCAGGGTATAACTAGGAGTACTGGGACTAAATCAATAGATGGCAAATTTAGGTTTAATATTAGGAAAAATCCTTGTCAGCTAGATGTATAAGCCTCTTAGGGAAAAGGCAGCTGCTCCCTAACTTGAGACTTTTAATCTAAACCAGATAAAAAACACTAGAAAATGTATTGTAGAGAACAATCCTACATTGGCAGAGGAAAAGGTCTGCATGACACCTGTTATTCATGAAAAGGCCCTTATAGCTGGTAGAGTGAGGGAAAAAATGAATTCCAGTCCTACTGGCTCACTTCAAGCCCTGACTGAAAGACCCAGGACCTGATTATCTAATGAACTACAACTTGTGTTCTCATTTGAACTCATAATGTGGGTGCAAAGCAAGCACAATGTGCTACCATATTTTACACTCACTTTGCACTAGTGTAAATGAGCACATAAGGAGCAGGACAACAGATTTAGACACCAGATTCCCAGAGACTAATCTAAAATATATCTCATGATTTTGGACAATATTTTCAAAACATATCACATATTACAAATAGGCGAAGTATGTTGACTCAGTATCCAACAGAGGAGTTAAATCAGTGAATCTTTTTAAAAAATATAGCAATACAAAAATTGAGCATTTGGAAGTAAGCTGTACCTTTGTTTTTTAGAGCTGAAATTTGAAATTTCAAAAGATAATGCCAAATTATTCTTCAGATATTTTGGAATTTATTCCTTGGACCTGACTTGCCTGTCACTTAAACTAGCATAAATCAGTTGAGTTACTTACTCCACACTCAAACTGGTGTAAGTGAAAGGAGAATCAGGACCTTTGTTAGCAGATACAAAGGATATATAAAAGCTCATGTTGCTATTCTGCTACCATTTCAGAGAAGGCTGCATAGTGAAGGTCAGAAATAGCTCTCTTCTGAAATGTATTTCAGAAATGAAATTTCAGATGTTAGAAAATGAATGAAAGATGCATTATGGTAAGCATACCACTTGTGGCCAAACCAAGCCCCCATTTGGAGCTTGACCATCTGTGGTAAGATTGTAGATTTGAAGCAAAGCACATTTTGGAGCATGGAAAAAAGCCCATAAAACATCAATTAGACGTTTTGGCCCACGATATATTTCCTTTAAATTAATTTTCAGAGAGTGGCATGTGTGGTTTTGACAGCAGGATTTTGTCCATATGGTTTAACATTTGGGTACCTCAAAGAGCTTTGAAAATTTAAACTATTTGTTAATTTGTCAGCAACCTTGTCTTTCCTTCTGACTTGACCTTTATATTTGAGGAGTGAGATATCTGAATTTCTAGTAGCTTGAAAAGATGCAAGACTCCCTGAGCAAGCAATCCACATCTCTGTGCAGATACTGTGTATATATTAACCTTATGTTTACATTATAACTGTGTGATATCACAGGTCTTTTTACTCATAAACTTTAGATAAACCATCTCTCTCTCAGTGTTTAGAACAGAGAGGAAACCCAAATTGGAACTTCTATTGTGACTTTAACTCCTATATATCACCCACCCCTAACTTTGGTTTTCAGATGAGAAATGACTGACAATATTTTGCTAAACCAAAATCTAGCCTGCTAAGCCCATATTTACTTTGTAATACTATATTCTTTAGTATTAAATCAGCACATAATTTTATCTGCAATATTATTTTCAAAAAATGTGACATACTATAGGCTAGGACTCTAACTTTTTAAACTAAATCATTTCTCATCAAGCAGGAAATATTAAGTTTAAACAAGACCTTATTCTTAAACTTCAGGATAAAATATTGCATTTCGTAGGTGCACATTTGGCCTTTAAGCAAACGATAATTGTTTTCTACTCGAAGTAAAATCTGAACCAGCTTAGCAGAAATAGGTAACAATCCTAAGGAAAATACTTAGTTTACTCAAGAGCAACTCAAACTGTAACAAATATCCATCCATGACAATAAAAAAAAATGGCAAGGAATGAGAATTTAGATTCAATCTTCTAACATATTATAATAAATGGAAAAATATCTTTAAAATGATCACCACTACTGTGCCATGCAGGCTCCTTTAAACAGGCCTGTGTTCAGTGGTACTGAAATTACCAGGAATTAGTTCATTGCAACTCTACTAATGTGCACTGTTTCTTCTTTTTTTTTTCTGAAGTTCTCTTTCTTTGGTAAGAGCAAAACCCCAGCAGACAGAGCAAGAACTGTGACAAGAGATGTGTGTCTGAAGGCCCCACAGAAGGAATATTATAATATTGCTTTCTTGTTGCTATGTTGCAGTTAATAAATGGCACAAACTTGAGAAGGGAGAACTAATTAAATTCTTAGTGATAAAATCCAAATTCAGCCTTACTGTGGGAATAGGCCAAGATATAATTACTGTAATCTTTAAATTGCCTGTGAAAAGTGTGTTAAACCTATCAATTTTTATTTTATGTTTTTAGAAGTCAGAATTCTAAAGATTTAAACCAATAACATTCAATATTCAATTAAGAAACAGTTCTCTTTGATGGGTTGCATACTTTACAAAGCATAGTGCTTCCATTAATAACTCTAGATGTCTTACTTTCAATAAAGCCGTATCAGTCCCCAAGAAGTTCACACTGCTGAACACTTTTTATTTGTTAACATTTAAAGGCTGCCAAGAACAACAACAAAAAACCCAACAACAACAAGAAAAAAGAGCAGGTGGACAGAAAATATTAAAATGTAACGTTTAAAATAACAAGGTGACCAGAAATAATGTATTCACTCAGTAAGGTATAATAATAGTGGGGAAGGAGTATTACTCAACTAGGCAAATCTGAACTACACTTAACACACCGTACTTCTGGAAAACATTAAGTTGTCTCCTGTCACAACACAGGATGACTGATAAAAATGATTCAGGGTCCATACAGTCAGAGTACAGTGCACAAAAAGGGGGAGGGCAGGAACCCTTTTAGACTGACCTTTAACTGATAAATTGATGATGTCCTCATTAGCAGCCACCCTGCTGCTTGCCCTCAATAAAAGATAATGTCCTGCTGTTAACACTATTCCCATTTCTGTGATTTAACGCCACTATTACAGTGCAGATACTATTTAAACGGATTAAGGTTTAAATTAAGATAACATATTGTTGTGGTCTGCAATGTTTATCTCCAAACTAAACAGCATCCTTTCATTGCGTGTGGTTGGTAAGAGGCAAGCTACTGTGGCATCCATCAGGTGACATTAATAGTAACGTTTCTACAGTGCGGTGTCTACACAATTCCCGCACTCCTTACCATTTTTCAATAACATTTCATAGGACGTGAATTGTGGGAGAATTTTTTAAATGTATCATTACCCATGTTATCTTCTGCCTAAGGAAAAAATATTTCTGGTAGATAATGTTATTGTTGGAATGCCACACTTATAGTGTTCATACTGCCTTGTTTAGTACTCATACAAGGGAGACTAACCTAATGAATCAGATTAACTTGCATGTGTAACTAGAGAGTTACTTGATCTCATATTCCATACCTCTATCAGTATAACAGCTGACATTAGTACCAACAGGTTTTTTTTTCTGCAATTTCAGTCTATGAACTACTTCACTTGAGCTTTTGTTTGTTTATGAAGAATGTTTTTTAACAAGGGAGTCTGAGAATTCAGGGTCTATCCTGAGATGTGCTTAACATTCAAAACTACTTCCTATGAGTCAATTTTTTACTTTCAGATAAAGACACTTTCTGCTGTAGAACAATGATATTTAGGGACCTAGCCCATTAATCATACTTATGTAGTTCTTTTCATTTACTTACAGGATGAACAATATCCTGGTTCCCAGACCCACCTTTCTTTTGTTAAAGTTGGAAGTCTAAATGAACTGCTGTGATTGGCATGACACTCATTTAATTCTCTGAACCCTGAGGAAGTGTAGAGAATAAGGCAAAATAATCACAGACAGAAAAGGAAAAGTTGCACGGCAAAAGAATGATGTGATATCCTTATATTCCTCCAATGTTGCATACTCTTTCCACACGTAAAAAACAAAACTTATGCACAAACTACTATGCATGGAGCTATTTGAATAGGACATTTAAATCACATGTCCACACACATACATGCATGTTTCTGCAAACTACTCTACTCAAAAGACTGGCTGGAGCTACTAATATAGTCACAAGAACTGTGACAAGTATAGTCTAAAACTCAGTCATCCCCAGACTGAATTTCCAGTCTGGAGAGAGAGAACCAGGAGTCAGTCCAGTTCAGATTCCTTTGCAAGATTATTTTCAGGTCAGTGAAATACTTCAGGGACATCAGTCTCAGAATGTGTGCATCCAGCAGAATGGGAAAGTTGGGTGCTTTCCTGACCTAGTAAGACCTACTGTTATGGAACCTCTGGGCATAATTACCTGGACTGCTGGGAGCAAGAAAAGAGAGATTTACTTGCATTGTCCCAAGACAGTCACAGGGTGAGTCTTTGGTACATTCTCCCTGCCTATTCTAGCTGGAAGATAATTTACCAGGGCCCTGCGACCACAGGATAGGGAGAGGAAAGCCTCAGTGGGAGGGAGAATAAGTTGTCAGCGGCTAAGGAGAGAGGAAGAGAAAGAGACTAAAAATAATTTCCCGCTCCCTCTTCTCATCTCCTCTGTGTTCTACTCGTGTCCTTTCTCCTTCACCACCAGTCTCATCCCAAGCCCACTAACCAGGATTTTATTCCAGTGATTCACTGTTTCATCCTAGATTTTTTCAGAAAAAATATATTATTTTTAGTTGAAATTAATATCTATTACTATTCTTCTAGCGAGATGGGCAAACAGTGTAAGAAATGGCCTGAACAATCACCCTAAAGTTTAATCTAATCCGAAATGAACCTCTTCAGTTTGAAAATTTTCTTCCCTATTACAATTCAGTAGAGCTATGTGAACAAACAACTTTTTGGTTTGCTGGTCAAACCAGGGGGAGAAATGGTTTGGGATCAACTGGAAACAAAAATTCTGTTTTCTTGGCAAAACAAAAAATAATTTTGTCAAGATTTCAGGCATGTTCAACTGACTTTTAAAATTAAAAACAAAGGAAATTTGGAAATGTCATTACAAAACAGGGGCTGGTAGTAACCCTCTTATATGCTGGAGGCCTGTGGTTAGATCACTCACCCAGGATAAAGGCAACCTGCATTCAAGCCCCCACTCAGCCTGATGCAGAGCAAGGATTCACATGGCAGGTGAGTGTGCTTATCACTGGGCCATGGGGCATTCAGAGGTGGGTGCTTTTTTTAAATGGCACTTAAGTCCCTTTGCAAATCTAGCTTGAAAGATAATTTTTTGGCCAAACTATTTGATGAATTCATGTCAAATTTGCCAATAGTTTTGGTCAACCTGAAACTGTACTTTTTTCCCCCACAAAGTAAACTGTTTGTCTGAAACATTTTGCCCATTTCAAAAATTTATTCTTAAGTGAGTCTTCACTTTCTGGTTCCAAAGGGGCAAGGTGGCAGAAAATGCCACCATACCACAAGAATGGCTAATATCTCTCAGCACCTTCAACCTGGCCAGAGGTCAGATCACCTGATATTTCATGACAAAGTTTCATATGATTAGCAACCCCAATTCAATAGTGTGGTTTGCCTTTCCCTCTAGTGGCTGATCCACACAGATATAGCAGGCTACTGCTGCTGCCCAGTGCGGAGTCATTCCTTTAGCTGAATTGGTAACAGTTTGTGTTTTGGTGCTCAAAGTCCCACATTTAAACCTTGCTGTCAACCTGCAGTGGAGACTGTTACACATGAATATTTCAGTTCAACCAAATGTCTCCAAAGCCTATCTAAACTTCACTTAATGAAGTATTCTTTACTTGGGTGCAGGATTTGGTGACTTAATTCACATCCTTCATATAGTTTTATATATTAAGAGATCTTGATTTCCATTACTAGAAACCAATCTCTACCCAGTCTACTGGGTCAAGACTGAATTTTTACACCTGTACATTCTTTGTCATGCCATAGATACATTCCTAGTTGCAAAGACAATTATTCGTACACTGTATTGTAGTTTCACTAAAAGAAATAATTCCCCTCTGTGTCACTTTTTAAAAAATTATAATTATTTAGCAAAGACATATAGTGTAATAAAATAAAAATACACACTTATTTTTGCTGGTTCTATAATCTATTACTTGATAAAATAATTTTATGAGCTAAAATATATGTTTAATTATTCAGTGTGCATTGATGATTTCTTTCATACCATATTTAACAGTAGGAGGTTCTTTTGTAATTTTATGAGCTTAGCAGGAGCAAGAATACATTTTATCTTTAGATTAATAATGTAATTACTACCTCTTTCATAGCTTACTGTAGTTACTCATGTTATTTTTTCTGTTAATCAAAAAAGCACAAGTGTTTTAAAGTTATACATCTGTGGGTGTAACTCAAAGTTATGAAAAGAAGAATTATTTTGCAATATAAATGTCAAGCAATTTTGAATCCCAGGAAATTAAGATCTTAAGTAAATTACAGATTTGCAGTGTTAAACTAGTGCCCTGGGGTACATTGTTAAAGCTTCACTTGGGAATTTATTAATATTGTCATTAGCAATAAAGTTGTGCACATAAATCCCTATATACAGCTTTTGAAAAATAACCACTCTGAATTAAACAGTTAATGTATTATTGTTACTATTTATAATAAATCTTAAACCTCAATATTGTGTAACTTTGCTTGAAGAATTAAAGGTGAGCAGCAATGCTTTAAAAACAAAGTATTTCAGATTTTAAATTACTGAAATATATGAAGGGTGGAATCCTGACTCTATTGAAATCTATGACAAAAGTCCCATTGACTTGAACAGAAACACGATAACACCCATAGAACAAAAAGCAACAGATTCTGCCAGCTGTACTCATACTATGTAGTACTTTATTACGCCAACAGTCCTATTATTGTAAGGCTGGGAGAATCTGCTCTCACCTAAAGGAAAAAATCCATAAATCCTTTAAAAACAGATTAAGGTGTATTTTTTTCATTTGTCCTTGATGTTTTCATTTTAGTCAGATGGCTCTTGATGGCCCCTGGGCTGAGGACCAGACCAAAGCTTGTGCGTCGCATAAGTCCTTAAGCTTTCACAAAAACCTTGAGGGGAACTTCCCCATAGGTATTGAGAGATTTTTGCTGCTTTTATTTCCAATTGCCACTTATACATTAAAAGAGGAAGGCTTTTCCCCAGTCCCCAAAGAAATGTTTTTAATTCCTTCTAGGTTACCCCTGCTGGCACTAGTCTGCTAGTGCAGATACAGCACTTGAGTCTCGGTCCTGTTGAGTCCTTTGCAGAAGGTGATGTGTGCGAGAGAGAGCGGGCTCTGCATAATATAACAGGACGTCAGGAACAGCAGAATGGCAACCATGAAAACCTGGGGTCAAATGTTCACCTTGGAGACTCAGAGCCATTCACAAAGGGGAAATTGACGCAGAAATTGACCTATTATTTTCCGCTATAGGCAAGTAAATCAATCTGGATAATAGGAGAACTGACCCAAAGAGTTGGCTACAACTAGAACCAAATCTTAAACGAGGCCCAGATTTTCAGCTTATGAGCACCAGCGTGCTACAGGTGTGGAAGTCTAGGGCACACAGAAGCATATGCGTACTTCGGACCATATGGTTCTTACTCTTTTTGGAGGTTTAAAGAAGTTTGGTTCAATTTGCTTTTTCATTAATTTTATGGCTACCATTCTGACACAGAGTGAAGTGTCTCAAAGTTCACAGAAAAGAAGCTCTTTTTGCTGGCAATGTCAGCCAAAATGTCACCCACAATTCACATATGCTTGTGAATGCTCGTGGAAAACCCCACGTCTCATATGCAAACACCTCCTGAGGAAAAATCAGTCATTTCATGCAGCTCTAATGAGGGTTTGCCAATGTTAAATTAATGGCATCCTGAGGGGAAAGGTAATAACATTTTCTCTGATTAACCTAACTGGCTTCAGGACTCTGCTGCAGTTCTGCTCAAATTCATCAGCAAAAACATTTTTTGTATAGTGCCTTGAGTTGGAAATCTTGATTCTCTAACAGCCAAGGGGAGAAATGTCAATTCTCAGTGTTCTGTTGGTTTCTGTAATTAACTATGATTACAAAATACATTTATTGTCATAAGATTTAGCTGCGATGTAAGATCCAGTCATTCATTCATGCCCGTCACCCCAGTCAGAGTATGGGCCACCAACAACAGATCTCCAGAGTCCTCTACCCTGGGCCATTTTCTCTAACTGGTTCCAGGTATAGCCCATTTTTGTGCAATCAGCCTGAAGGTCGCGTCGCCAGGTGTTTCTTGGACGGCCTCTTTTCCTCTTGCCTTGGGGGTTACACCGCAATGCCTGTCTGGTAATGTTGGTTGGCTGCTTGCGTAGTGTGTGTCCTATCCAGCCCCACCTTCTTCTAATTTCTTCCTCTGCTGGAGGTTGATGAGTCCTCTCCAAGAGGTGGATGTTACTGATGGTATCTGGCCAGCGGATCTGAAGAATCCTTCTAAGGCAGCTATTAATGAAGGTCTGGATCTTCCAAGTGGTTGTTTTAGTTGTCCTCCAGGTTTCAGCTCCATACAGTAGGACTGGTTTCACGTTGGAATTGAACAGTCGAATCTTTATTGCCAAAGATAACTCTCTGGAGCTCCAGATGTTCTTGAGCTGTAGGAAGGCTGCTCTTGCCTTACCGATCCTTGCTTTGATGTCTGCATCTGTGCTACCCTGCTGGTCGATGATGCTGCCTAGGTAGGTGAAGGACTGCACTTCTTCCAGGGGGCTACCATTCAGTGTGACTGGGTCATTGCTGATGGAGTTAATCTTGAGGATCTTGGTCTTGTCCTTGTGGATGTTGAGGCCGACCTGTGATGACGTGGCTGTCACTATGCTGATCTTCTCTTGCATCTGCTGTTTGCTGTGTGAAAGGAGTGCAAGGTCGTCGGCAAAGTCTAGGTCATCAAGCTGGGTCCACAACGTCCACTGAATTCCGTTCCTACGCTCGTAAGTGGATGTCTTCATAATCCAATCAATGAGGAGGAGGAAGAGAAATGGTGACAACAAACATCCTTGTCTGACTCCGGTTCATACCTGGAAGCTGTTTGTGAGCTGCCCTCCATGGATCACTCTACAGTGTATGCCATCATATGAGTTCTTAATCAAGTTGACCACCTTTGCTGGGATGCCATAATGCCGAAGGAGCTTCCAGAGGGTCTCTCGATCCACGCTATCGAACACTTTCTCATAGTCAACAAAGTTGATATACAACGAGGAGTTCCACTCCATAGACTGCTCGACTATGATGCGGAGCATTGCTATCTGGTCCGTGCATGATCTATTCTGCCGGAAGCCTACCTGCTCATCTCATAGCTGTGGATCGACTACATCCTTCATTCTCTCTAAGAGGACTCGATTGAAGACCTTCCCAGGCACCGACAGAAGTGTGATTCCTCTGTAGTTGGCACAGTTGCTAAGGTCTCCTTTCTTAGGGATTTTGATGAAGTATCCCTCTTTCCAGTCTGCCGGAATCGCTTCTTCTTCCCATATCTTCTCAAAAAGGGGGTACAGCATTTCCACTGAAGCATCCAGATCTACTTTCAGGGCCTCTGCTGGAATATCGTCAGGTCCAGCCGCCTTCCTGTTCTTCATCATGGTGATGGCTTTTCTGATCTCATCTCTGGTTGGTTTGTCGCAATTGATTGGAAGGTCCTCGTTGGCTGGGTCAATGTCTGGTGGATTTGGTGGTGCTGGTCTATTCAGGAGTTCCTCAAAGTGCTCCGCCCATCTATTCATCTGTTGTTCTATTCCTGTTATAGACTTTCCCTGCTTGTCTTTAACGGGACGTTCTGGCTTGCTGAACTTTCCAGTCATTTGGTAGTGTCATACAGCTGTTTCATGTTGCCGCTGCATGCTGCCTGCTCCACTTCTGCTGCCAGTCCATCCACATAATCTCTCTTATCCTTCCTAATACTCCTCTTCGCTACTCTGTGAGCTTCAGCATACTCTTTTTGAGCTTTGGCCTTTGCTGCTCTAGTCCTGCTTTTGTTAACTGCTGCCTTCTTCTTCTTTCTGTCTTCTATCTTAGTCAAGGTCTCTGCTGTAATCCACTCTTTCTGCTGGTATTTCTTAATTCCAAGCACTTCCTGGCATGCTAACCTAAGTGTCTCTCTCACTTTCTGCCATCTGTTGAGTACGCTGTCTTCCTCTTCCTCAGACCGATCCTGTAGTACTGAAAACTTATTCTTTATCGTCAGTCCAAAATCTTCCTTGATCTTGTGGTCCTTCAGAAGGCTGATGTTATACTTTGTTCTTCTATCTGACGCGTCTATCCAGTTCTTCTTCAGCTTCAGCTTCAATCTGGCCACCACTAAGTGATGGTTGGACGCTGCGTCTGCTCCTCTTCTAACTCTAACATCATATAAAGATCTTCTGAACTTCTTGCTAATGCAGACATGGTCGATCTGGTTTTCTGTCGTGCCTGCTGGTGATACCCAAGTACTCTTGTGGATCCGCTTGTGAGGAAAGATGCTGCCTCCTATGACCAGGTTGTTAAATGCACACAGATCAACAAATCTCTCTCCATTCTCACTCATCTCTCCCAGAGTGTGGGTCCCCATGATTGGTTTGTATCCTGTATTGTCGGGTCCAATTTTGGCATTGAAGTCTCCCATAAGAATGGTGATATCTTTGTCTGGGAGAGTCTCTAATATTTTCTGAAGTCTATTGTAAAAGTGATCTTTGTCCTCCTCTTCGCTGTCATTGGTTGGGGCATAGCACTGAACAACATTCATCTTAATCCTCTTCATTTTAGTTCTGAAGGATGCTGTGATGACCCTGGGGCCGTGTGCCTCCCAACCAATCAGTGCTCTCTGTGCCTGCTTAGACAACATGAAGCCTACTCCCTGTGTGTGGGGTGCATCGCTCTCTTCATGTCCGGAATACAGCAACAGCTCTCCTGTCAACAGTCGCCTCTGTCCAGCTTGTGTCCATCTTGTCTCACTAATACTAAGTAGGGTCAGGTTGTTGCTCCTCATCTCTACTGCAACCTGCGCCGTCTTTCCTGACTCGTACATGGTCCTCACGTTCCATGTGCCGATGGTAATCCTTCTGGTTGCAAGAAGGGTGATTGGCTTAGTGGCTTCCTCGCGGCTTTCACCACCCAGCGTCATGCGTCTTTGAGTTGAAGTGTTCTGTTGGTTTCTGTAATTAACTATGATTACAAAATACCTTTTTTGTCATAAGATTTAGCTGTGAAGTAAGATCCGGTGATATACCATAAATCCTCAAAATAACTTTTCACATCAAGTCATCCATTTGCTCTTCTTTGAGAAATCAGTTGTACATCTCCAATACCAGAGATGCTATAGAATAATAATAATAATTTGAATTAGGATCTTAAACTCTGAAATGTGACATAATATACATAGCTCAAGTCAATGCAGCTGTCAATGGAGAGAGATCTAGCCTTTATAAAGAAAACATGTAGTGTACCTGTTGGCAGATTGCATAACTTCACTTCATGTCAGAAGATACCTAGAGTCCTCTTAAAAGTAACTAAACAAAAAAGAAAATTACAATGAACATTTACTTCAGAAAATTATCTTCCTTTCACAGTACTGCACCATTTATTGTGTGCACTCTTTTAGAAAAAAAGTGTAGGAATAATATTCCTAGGTATTTCTGTGCAATATGAAAATGGAATTTAATGGAAATGAAAACAAAGGAATATACTGTAGCCAAAAAAAATGGGCCAATACAATAGGAAAAGTGATGGACACATAAGTGATTCAAGTTGCGTCTCAAACATACTGATAGTGGATTAATTTTAATTGTGCATGGATTAAAAATATTAATACTATTATTTCAAAAGTACTTTATGAACAAAAATTGCTTCACACATCTCTGAAATGCAGTGACCTCTGGGATGAAATGTGAATGCCACTTAGCAACACTACATGACAGATTAAGACAGGATATTAAGATGAATACAATATCAAGCACCAAATCCTTCTCACTGTCCCATTAATCAATTCCTGAAGTTTTACTCCACTTTTTGGGGAGAGCTTACCTGAATAAGGACTGAGTGAAAATGGAATAGAAACTCCAGGATTTGGCCATTTGCTTCAATGACAGTAATTGCTTAAATAAAGTGAGAAGTACTTAGTCACAGAGTGAAAATACTAGGACAATTTATGTAGAGAAACCACACAGAAATTACTCTAATTGGAATCTAGCAAGGACAGTGGCACTAACTTTCATTTAACTACCTCATATGGTAATAGAAATTTGGGGCAATCATAAATGACACTGAAATGTTGTATAAGACTGTTGTGATGCAGGGCACTTGGAAGTTTAAACAGCCATATTAAACACTTGCCACAAAGTGTTTTTCTTGAATCGCTAATACCAGTCAGCTCACATCCCGGCATCTAAAGAGGGCAGTATTTAATATTCACAAAAGTATTATATCTAATGGGTCAATTAATTAATAACTGGTCTCGTCTCCATGGTTTCTAGGCCACAACAGAGCAAAAACTCTGAAAGCTAATCCCAATTCTTCATGGGAAATTTTTTAATTGCCTCCTTTTTGGCAGCTGTGGAAGGCCAGGTCAGCCTATCTGTACAACTGGCTCTTGACAGTAATGTCAGGGGACCCAGTAAGCATATTCAAGGAGAACTCAGATGTTCTGACATGGACCTTTTCCTGATGCCAACCTCTCTTCTCTAGTGTAGGAGGGGAGGTAGAAGGAAAGGCCTGTTACACACAACTGCTCCTGTTGAAAGTTAGAAACAGGGGACCACTCACTCAAGGCAGAACAAAAGGGGGCCACAGCCAAAAGGCTAAAAATGAACAAAATCCTGCCTATTGGTGAGAATGAAATCCTCCAATACAACTGTTTTTATCTTCTATCAATTTTGTGTGAATAAATAACAAAGGATTAATAGAATGGAGTGGTGGTGTAGCCGGGTGGGTCCCAGGATATTAAAGAGAAATGGTGGCTGAGGTAATATCTTTTACTGAACCAAAACCTGCTGGTGAGAGAGGCAAGCTTTTGAGCTTACACATACCTGAAGAACAATTCTGTGTAAGCTCGAAAGTTTGCCTCTCTCACCAACAGAATTTGGTCCAGTAAAAGATATTACCTCACCCACCTTGCCTTTCAGAGAATTAATAGCACTATCTAGAGCAATCATAGAACCTAACTCTGCAAACACTTCCTCCCAGGCATAATTCCAATGCGACTACTCACATGCCTCAAATTAAGCCCACGTTTAAGTGCACAAAGTTGCCCGATCCAGGTTGGTGTCCCCAGCACCTTCCAGGATTAAATGTGCAGTGCTTGATAGTGTGTAATGCAGCTGGTGATTTGAACAAGTTATTCTCCATTGTACAGACTAGGAGCTGATCAGTTAGCACTTTGTGGGATAGCTGGTATAACTCTTATCTGTTCTATGGACACAGGCCTGCAAATACTTATCTGGATTATGTCCCAATTCGGGAAAACATCACTGTTCAGGAGCATGTGCTTAAATCCCATTGGCTCTGAATTCAACAGATTTATGACATGTTTAAAATAAATACATTAGTCCCCCCTCCTACAGCAAAGCTGGGCTTTGTGACATCAGTGGGACTATTCATGGTAGCAAGCACTAAACCCAACAGAAATAATTGCAGAATCATGCCTAGAGCACAGGTAGGAGCCATATCAGCTTCCTCACGATGTGCTGCCCAGATATCTGAACCTCAGAATGAAAAAATGGAAGTTTAGACTGAGACCATTAAACTCATGATAATTTTGAGCTAATCTAATATTTTAAGTTAGATTGTTAATTTTTTGTTTTGGGTTTGTAGAGCACCTAACACAATGGGCTCCTGGTCCATGACTAGAGCTCCTAGAAGCTACTTCAATACAAATAAATAATAAACAACAATAAATAATGAACCCAAATTTGTAGACATGTGAGGAAATTCCACAATCCTACTGCCCCACCCAACCACTATTTTGAAACAAAAATGGGGGATTATCCAAAACTGGCAAGGCAAATTGTCCTCTTTTTTGCAGTGATGTAGATGACTGATACCAGCCTCATGTTTCCATAATTCTTAGATCTTTAAAATTAACTGAACAGCCAAAGTTGGGAGGTTTGCAATTTTCACCAATTTAGCGTTGTGCGCTATGGTCTAGAGAAGCTCATTTGCACAAGTTCTCCACCTTTCTGATGGATTTGTGTCTTTTAGACAAATACAGACTCCTTTTCTTTTCCTTTTTGCTCTCTTTCTAATGGCCTTCTGTCTCAGGCTGTCCTACTAAACAAGTTAGTTTTCCCTGGGGCTGGGATTTGTGACATTCTGTGGAAAGATTTGTGCTGTCCACAAACCTCATATAAAACTCTTATTGGCAAATACATTTAAATAACCTGGAAACAGCATGATAAGGATTCAGCTAATCTACATATTTAATGTAAATCTCTTGTGATGCTTCTGTCTCCTATATTAATACGAAGGTGTGTTAAGAAATAGGAATTTACTGTATATCAGAGGTGATTTGTTTAGAAATAAGGTAATCTCACAACCAGAGAATATTCTTTAAGATGAAAATCCATGCTGAGCTATTCAGTATATTACATATTCCTTGATGAATTATCCCCTAAATAGTTATTAAACCCAGGTCTCCCAGTCTGACAAAATATTAAATAAACTCCACACTCACCAGAATTTACATTTTCCACCAGCTCTTCATAGTCAGAAGTTTTATGCAAATACAATTTTTTTAAAAAGAGTTTCACACAAAAGGAATCAGATATCATGGTCTTTTTAAAATGGACACACAACACCTACTCAATAAAAGCTCCCATGAAGAGGTAATGGACTATATAAATATGCTCGGGCTTTTAAAAATTATTTTTTTCTTTGTAAATCAATCCAGTCTTTGTTCTCTGTTGTTTGAGATAAATCAGGAAATACATTAATCCTTTTACCTTTATAGTAGACAATCTTGTGTGTCTGACTCTGAGCTAATATTGTACAATTTCTTTCTGTACAGTTGAAGAAGAAAACACAACAATTATCAGTGCTATTCAAAGATTACAGTTCTCTTCAGCAGCAGCTGCAGCAGTATAATTTATTGATCTTCCAATTAATTTAGAAGTACACCTAAGGAGGATTGATTTAAGTAAAGAAATTGTAAACACCTTCTTGAGTGAGAGAAAAGAAAATGAAAGCATCAAACTTTATACCAGACTGCCACAGTTTGTAGAGGATGATCATATTCTCCTAATTTATATTCCAACACATCACAGCCAAATAAACCCACTTGGGTTTTTGGACCTAATCCACATCCTGGTAAAAATCAATCTGAATCTTCCTATTGATTTCAGTGGGCATTAGACCAAGTCCTATGGTTTTAATTTTTCTGTACTGTATTATTTTACCTAATCACTGGAAAAATTTACAGATAACTTCTTATGAAGAGATGGAAGTCCCTCATTTTCCAAGGTTGTGACTAGCTTTATATAATAAGCATGTTTTTCACTCTGACTCTGTAACTTTTCCCCTACAATCAACTAATTTACCTGATATTTCTTTTGTGAGGCCAAGATACTCATGCTTCTCTAAACATGGATTTCAAACACAGTTCCACTATAAGTTTACACAAACTGTAAAGGATCTGAGTGAGGAGAAACTAAAAAGCAAAATAAGTATGTCCCCTTTAATAAGATCTCAGGAAAGGAGCAGTTGTAAGAGCTATCCATAAGGCCTTCACCTCAAGACCTGGTTTAGAGCTCCCCACACTTGACATCCACAAAGTGTCTGGACCCAGTCAGGCTAGAGTTGAGTTCAGAAGGGGGTTCGAGCAGATAATGGAGCAAAGATATGAGGAGTCTGAAAGGCAAAGCTCAGACTTGCAGATGGAAGTAGGATGAAAGAACTCTGAGGGGAGACTGCTAGGTGAGGAAAGTGGACAGTGGAAGCATGTGACTAAGAGAACCAGGCAGAGGAAAAGACGGGCTAGTGAAGGAGAAATAGAGCTCAGGAACAGGTTTGCAGATTTGGAAAATGAAGAAAGGGCACAGCAGGTGGTCACTGAAGGTGGGAGGGCAAGGAAGAAGAGAAGAGCAGCTAGTTCTATAGGAAGAGGGGAAGAGTCAATGGAGAAAACAACACCAAATATGAGTCCCAGGAGGATACAGGATGGGTTGCAGAGGATTGCAAGGGAGAATAGGAATTGAGAGGACTTGCAGCCAGAGGGAACAGGGGATAGACCAGAGAATCACACCATCACCAGAAAAAGGCAGGTCTACATGATTAGGGACTCCTTACTGAGAAGAATAGACAGGCCTGTAACCAGAGCTGATCCAGAGAACAGAAGGGTGTGCTGTCTGCTGGGTGCTAAGATACGGGATGTGGACCTGAGGCTGAAGAGGATCCTAACAGGAGCAGGAAAGAATCCACTGATTGTCCTTCATGTAGGAACGAATGATACAGCTAGATTCTCGTTGGAACATATTAAGGGAGACTATGCCAGGCTTGGGAAGATCCTTAAGGAAATCAAGGCTCAGGTGATCTTCAGTGGGATTCTGCCTGTTCCTAGAGAAGGGCAACAAAGGTGTGAAAAGATTATGATGATCTACAGATGGCTCAGGCAGTGGTGCTATAAGGAGGGCTTTGGGATGTATGGCCACAGGGAGGCATTCATGGACAGAGGACTGTTCTCTCGGGATGGACTTCACCTGAGTAGGGAGGGAAATAGACTTCTAGGATGGAGGATGGCACAACTGATTAAAAGAGCTTTAAACTAGGAATATGGGGGAAATGGTTGGGAGATGTCCAGGTAATCTCCACACTGGATTTTAACATTGAGAGGGAAGAAAACAAAGTAAGAAAGGATACAGCTGTGGGTAGGAGAATGGACATAAGGAGGGAGGGTAGTGTAGATACCAGTCTAATAGGTGATGCTGGCAGTAGAATGTCTGTGTCTAATCAGGTAAAGAATGTGAGTGAAGCCAAACAGAAAAAAATTAAGATGTCTGTACACTAATGCGAGGCGCCTAGGTAACAAAATGGAGGAACTAGAGTTACTGGTGCAGGAAGTGAAACCAGATATTATAGGGATAACAGAATCATGATGGAATAGTAGTCATGACTGGAGTACAGTATGTGCTGTTTAGGAAAGACAGAAATAAAGGCAAAGGTGGTGGAGTAGCATTGTATATCAATGATGAAGTAGACTGTAAAGAAATAAGTGATGGAATGGACAAGACAGAGTCTGTCTGGGCAAAAATCACATTTGGCGAGAAAGCTACTAGAGCCTCCCCTGGGATAGGGCTTGTGGTGTGCTATTGACCACCCGGATCTGATTTGGATACGGATAGAGATCGCTTTAATTTTTTAATGACGTAAATACTAATGGGAATTGTGTGATCATGGGAGATTTTAATTTCCCAGATATAGACTGGAGGACAAGTGCTAGTAATAATAAGGCTCAGATTTTCCTGGATGTGATAACTGACAGATTCCTTCACCAAGTTGTTGCTGAACCAACAAGAGGGGATGCCATTTTAGATGTGGTTTTGGTGAGTAATGAAGATCTCATATCAGAAATGGTTGTAGGGTACAACCTTGGTTCAAGTGATCATGAGCTAATTCAATTCAAACTAAACAGAAGGATAAATAAAAATAGTTCTGTGACTAGGGTTTTTCATTTCAAAAGGGCTAACTTTAAAGAATTAAGGAAAATAGTTAGGGAAGTGGATTGGACTGAAGAACTTGTGGATCTAAAGGTGGAGGAGGAGGCCTGGAATTACTTCAAGTCAAAGTTGCAGAAACAATCATCAGCCTGCATCCCAAAAAAGGGGAAAAAATTCATAGGCAGGAGTTGTAGACCAAGCTGAATGAGCAAGCATTTCAGAGAGTTGATTAAGAAAAAGCAGAAAGCCTACAAGGAGTGGAAGATGGGAGGGATCAGCAAGGAAAGCTACCTTATTGAGGTCAGAACATGTAGGGATAAAGTGAGAAAGGCCAAGAGCCATGTGGAATTGGACATTGCAAGGGGAATTAAAACCAATAGTAAAAGGTTCTATAGCCATATAAATAAGAAGAAAACAAAGAATGAAGAAGTGGGACCGCTAAACACTGAGGATGGAGTGGAGGTTAAGGATAATCTGGGCATGGCCCAATATCTAAACAAATACTTTGCCTCAGTCTTTAATGAGGAGTTTAGGAATAATGGCAGGATGACAAATGGGAATGAGGATATGGAGGTAGATATTACCACGTCCGAGGTAGAAGCCAAACTCGAACAGTTTAATGGGACTAAATGGGGGTGGGGGGCAGATAATCCTCATCCAAGAATATTAAAGGAACTGGCACAAGAAATTGCAAGTCCATTAGCAAGAATTTTTAATGAATCTGTAAACTCAGGGGTTGTACCGTATGACTGGAGAATTGCTAATATAGTTCCTATTTTTAAGAAAGGGGAAAAAAGTGATCTGGGTAACTACAGGCTTGTTGGTTTGAAAAAAGGTCTTGGAAAAAAATTTGAAGGAGAAAGTAGTTAAGGACATTGAGGTCAATGGTAATTGGGACAAAATACAACATGGTTTTACAAAAGGTAGATCATGCCAAACCAACCTGATCTCCTTCTTTCAGAAGGTAACAGATTTCTTAGACAAAGGAAACACAGTGGATCTAGTTTAACGCAAATTCAGTATGGTATTTGATATGGTTCCACATGGGGAATTATTAGCTAAATTGGAAAAGATGGGGATCAATATGAAAATTAAAAGATGGATAAGGAACTGGTTAAAGGAGAGACTACAACAGGTAATACTGAAAGGTGAACTGTCAGGCTGGAGGGAGGTTACTAGTGGAGTTTCTCAGGGATCAGTTTTGTGACCAATCATTTAATCTTTTTATTACTGACCTTGGTACAAAAAGTGGGATTGTGCTAATAAAGTTTGTGGATGACACAAAGCTGGGAGGTATTGCCAATGCAGAGAAGGACTGGGAAGATCTGGATGATCTTGTAAACTGAAGTAATAGTAATAGGATGAAATTTAATAATGAAAAGTGCAAGGTCATGCATTTAGGGATTAATAATAAGGATTTTTGTTATAAGCTGAGGACTCATCAGTTGGAAGTAACAGAGGAGGAAAAGGACCTCAGAGTATTGGTTGATCACAGAATGACTATGAGCCGCCAATGTGATATGGCTGTGGAAAAAGCTAATGTGGTGTTGGGATGCATCAGCTGAGGTATTTCCATGAGAGATAAGAAGGTGTTAGTACTCTTGTACAAGGCACTGGTGAGACCTCAACTGGAATACTGTGTGCAATTCTGGTTTCCCATGTTTAAGAAGGATGAATTCAGACTGGAACAGGTTCAGAGAAGGGCTACTAGGATGATCCGAGGAATAGAAAACCTGTCATATCAAAGGAGACTCAGAAAGCTTGACTTGTTTAGCCTAACCAAAAGAAGGCTGAGGGGAATATGATTGCTATCTGTAAATATATCCGAGGGATAAATACCAGGGAGGGAGAGGAATTATTTAAGCTCAGTACTAATGTGGACAGAATGGATATAAACAATGGCCATCAGGAAGTTTAGACTTGAAATTAGATGAACATTTCTAACCATCAAAGGAGTGAAGTTCTGGAACAGCCTTCCAAGGGGAGTAGTGGGGGCAAATGACATATCTGGCTTCAAGACTGAGCTTGATAAGTTTATGGAGGGGATGGTATAATGGGATAGCCTAATTTTGGCAATTAATTGATCTTTCGCTATTAGTGGTAAATATGTCCAATGGCCTGTGATGGGGTGTGATCTGAGTTACTACAGAGAACTATTTCCTGGGTGTCTGGCTGGTGAGTCTTGCCCACATGCTCAGGGTTTAGCTGATTGCCATAGTTGGGGTTGGGAAGGAATTTTCCTCCAGGGCAGATTGGCAGAGGCCCTGCGGGTTTTTCGCCTTCCTCTGCAGTGTGGGACATGGGTCACTTGCTGGAGGATTCTCTGCACCTTGAAGTCTTTAAACCATGATTTGAGGACTTCAATAGCTCAGACATAGGTTAGGGATTTATTACAAGAGTGGGTGGGTGAGATTCTGTCGCCTTGGTTGTGCAGGTCAGACTAGAGAATCATAATGGTCCCTTCTGACCTTAAAATCTATGACTCTATGACTCTAGTGTCCTGGGGCTTGAGATACACAACCACCCATTGCGTAGCCCAGCCCCAGAGCAGAGCAGGTAGACTCCTTGATTACACCCAGGCTATTTTGCTTATGACCTCCTGGCTGTCCTTCAATGGGGTAGTCCACTCCTTCACATAAGCACTTTGTATATGTTTAGCAGAAAGCAAAAACATCTTCTTAAAGATCCTAAAAACCAAGTTCTCTAAAATCACTGATATGTGGGGAAAAAAAGATCTCATGAAGTCGAAAGGAAATTTGGCAAGTTAACTAGTACTTTATGATTTACTTCATTCTCAAGTTCTAACTTTGCACATGAACTGACATGACATTTCCCCCTTATTAATATGAGAGCTTTGCTCTGGCAGTGTGGAGAAATGAACCATAAAGCTTCACTGAACAGCTTTCCCAATACACCTCATTCCTAATATTCTATTGGGCCTTTCCCAAAGCAGCAACTGTAAATTATATCTAAGCCATGCTCACACCATTTACACCTCTAAAACCAGGGCAATTTAAAGTTAAATAATTTAAGAAGGGCAGTTTCTGCTGCAAGAGGAAGCACTATCAAGGCTGTTGCCCAAGTCCTGATGCATCTTCCTAAACACAAATCATATCACACATCCTTTTCCGTTCTGATATCTAAAACACTTGCCCCATAGCCAGGATGTACCATTAGTCTGCCTTCAGAAGGTGCATAGGAGGAAAAGGAGCGATTGTGACACCTACAAGACAATGAAAGTACAGGATGGTTATAAGGGAAGCCCCCTGATGACTTCTGTATTAATTAGATGGAACATAAGTGGGAGTTTTCCCAGGCTGCTCAAGGCTGGCTTGATATAGCAAAATGAGATTGAGCACCATGTTCCCTCCCACTCAGGCTATAGCCACCCAGAAAAGAATCCACCCTAGGGCAGAGCAACACAGGACTCATAGCTCTGAGGGAAGAAGGGAAAAAGTAGCATGATGGATCCTCTGAGAAGTAGTAATTGAAGATTGTATTATAATGCATGCTTGCAGGGACTGATTTAAACTTATACTGGCATTGCAACCTTAATTCAAACATTTCTTAACTTTGCAAACTTAATAATATTCTTTAAACTTAGATTTCCTATGCTTTTAAAACAACAAATTGAAAACAAAAACAAAAACAGAAATTCTATTATATAGCATTATATTGATACCCACTTATGTCATCAGTAAGTTTGGAATCTTTAGATCCACTGTGCCGATCTCTGCCACTTGAGCTAATGGAGTAACTGGTAGCAGTAGCAGGTTGTCATCCTCTATGTAGATACATTTTATCTTTTCCCTTCTCTACTCAATTCCATTCTCCTTACCTACCTACCCCAAGTTTCCACTCCTCAGGCTTCTAATCCCTGTTCCAGTCTTCTTGACCAGCCAGTCATCGTCTCCATTACTCTATAATGACTAAAATTAATTTATTTCTTAAACAGTTACTCATCGTTGCACTCACTCTCTTAGAAGCATTCTTGTCAGAACTCTTTGGTTAAGATTGAGCTGAGTTTTGCTGTCAATGCAGGGTTTAAACTCTCAATGTTACTTAGGAATAATAGAGTGCATTTTTTCATAATTACAGTACTTATTCTTTGAGTATGAAATGAATTTCAGAAACTTTACAAGTAAATCCATTAGTTAAGTTATGAATGAACACGAATTAAGAATTGTAGGTTTGGATGTAATTTATTTTGTCTTTAATTGTATTAGTAATGAAATAACCTGGACATTTCCTACTTCCCTCAGAAGTGCATTATTAGCAATTGTATTTAATTGTTATGATCACACAGACTATAGGCATGGTCAGGTCAACAGTTCAGGTCTTTACTGAGTGCATTGTGATATCAGAGAGAATTTGACAGATCATGACCCTTCCTCTAGAGCTAACTTGCATGATAGAATAGGAGCAGTTTGAACAGGCCACTAGTGTGTCAAGAGTTCTCACTAGTAGATTTGGCCCAACTGTCTTCGCCCTTTAAAAGTTCCATGTGAGAGCCATTAAAACCAAGAGACATGGGGTATAAAAAAGAGAGGGTGACAGATATAAAAGATTAAGAAATGTAACAAAGCTAAAGATGCATTTTCTGCAAGAGAGTTTCTTTCTAAAAATAATGGGGATTGTACACTCAAATACATGTAAATATTAGAGCAACAATTTACAATATTCAATTTGCGAGTTTGCACTTAATTTCAAAACTGTGGCACCTTTGTAACATTAGAAACATATAGTGTTATGTTGCTATAGCAATGGGCATGGCAAGACTTCAGGAGTGGAATTGAATGACATCAGAATAGATTCTGTTGCAAGCTTGGTTTTCAAGCAGGAAGGTGAGTTATGAGTGAGGGGGTTGTGATCAGAGGCCACAATGCAGGGGTCACATCCACAACAAACTCAGTCCATTTATCACAAGAGTTGTTTCATAGATGCCATGGTAGGGTGCTTGCCTGAAAATATCTGTATGAGTGCAGCACATAGTACCCCTTATCTTTCTCCATCTTCTATATTCCATTCCTGAATGTCATCTGCATGGGTAGTTCAGATTCCAAATTTCAACTTTTTCCCCCCCATAAAACAATTAAACAAAACTGATTTGAGAAAGAGGGCCTTTCCTGTCCCAAGGCAATACAAATCAAAATCAAATCACAAAACAGTAGAAAGTTGGTGGTCTTGTCAGAAGCTGGGAAGAACTGGGACAATTAGAAAATAATTATATATTCCACTCCTCAGGGAAGTTAACACAAGACACCCACAAAATCCTACATAGATCAGAGTGATGAGCCCTACTTCCTGAACAGAAGTCCTCTTTTATTTCAAAAACCGTGATTGTGTAGGTCTTCAGGTGGAATGCTAGCCTGAGGAGATATATTTGACAGCAGGAAACTAGAGTTCACAACCACTAAGAACTGAAGAAAATAAATTAAGGACAAAAACAAACAAGAAAACCCATTTCTATCTAGCAACCAAAGTTCAGTCAGATATCTGCTATGTCACAGGCAAATTTGAACCCAACTCCCCTTATAGGGGCAGCCATCCTGTGACAGGGAGTAATCATACCCTTTCTCCCTCAGGGAAGGAGGTGGGGTGTAGGTGTCATGGAGGGCATCACTACTCCCCTCTGTCAGGCAGCAGGAGTGCCAGATGGAGGTGAATAGGGGGCAAGTCTTCATTGCCATGTCCTGGGTAGTATGTAAGGGATCTGTAGGGAACCTGGGAAGAGTCTGCTCATCTTTCTCCTCCGGACAGCTAGGAGAGAAACAACAATTCTTCATTCCCTTTCCTCAAAACAAGGAGGAGGAGGAGGAATTGTGGGGTAACAAAAATGAGACAGATGATTTTATTTCCTCCCCTAGGATGTATATGCAGGAGCAGAGTGGGAGGTGCCACGCCAGGGTTTGCTGTGTGCACAAAGCATAGTGGTTGTCTGCAAGTGACTGAGGGAGCCCTGCATAAGTGTGTGAGGAAAAGTGAAAGGTGGAATGGGGAGTTGGAACCCACTCATAAACCAAGCAGGGCTGGGGACTCAGTGCAGCTTGTGGGGGATGGTAGGGGACCCACAGTTGATCTTGCATGGGTGAGAGCCCCATTTTCTAGCCCACTCACAAAATACCTGATAGCTATGGAAGTCAAGGGTCAAGGGAGAGAGGTTAGCAAGGCAGAGCCAAGAGTGTGATTGAAGCAAGGAGTGCTGCAGCCAGTCACTTTAGAACATTAAAAGCAAAAGGCATGGGAATGTAGAGGGCAAGAAGTACCTCCCTGTTCCAGTAGAAAAGGCAGAGCAAACGTAATCCCAAAAAACCTTGGTTGTTGTCAGCTGGGATTAAACCTGGGACTTCTGGAGCTTAATGCATGACCCTCTACTGCATGAGCTAAAAGATGTGTCTTTTACCAAGGCTGTAGCAGGTTCATCAATCTCTAGCTGGTCTAGATGCCAATCGAGGGGGACAGAGTGCCACACCAAGCAGGCATGAATTACACAAAGAGACAACAAAGGGAGCAAATGAAAAAGAAAAAAAACTCAGCAAAGGGAAAACAGGAGACAAAGTGCATCTGCAGTCTGGGATTACTGAGAGCATCTCCAGAGCAGTCAGGAAAGAGAAGACACATTCCAAGAGCAGACCCGTGATGATACTACTACTACTGCAACAAAAATTGGAAAGGACCCAGAGAATGAGGGTGAAAAATATCTATGGAAAGAGTATCCTTGGTAATAGCCCCTGAGAAATTAAATTGTACAAACACGGAAAGCTGCACTGGTTGGACTGGAAGATTTCAATATTTATGGAAAGTTTCAGTTTTCCATGAGACTACAGAAAAGGCCAGACCCCTAAAGGTGCAGCAGGGGAGTCCCCTGCCATGAGGAATCCCTGGATAGGGCAGAGCCATCATAGGCGCAAAAATTAGGTTATCACTGTGGATGGGACTAAACCTCCTGTAGTCAAGATAGGCATGTTGAGAGATTTCAGGAGTACAGAGAATCGTAGGAACAATCCCCTACATGGAAAATTCATAATTCAATTTCGCTCATATTATACAACCGTTCACAGAGCTCCTTCATGGACATATGTATGAACAGGGGATTATATACAGAGGGCATGGGATTACTGAGATAAAGGAGCTCCTGATGTTTCCATGTATTTGGTACAATATCGTAACAAAGCAGAGACAATGGTAGTAGCTGGAGACCGGACCTGATATTTGGTAACATCAACAACAGTTAACAGCTAAATTGCTTTAATCTCCAAAAACCTAATAGAAATAGAGCAACTATGCACTCAAGATGGAATGAATAAATACATAAATTGCAGCAACTTGGGTGTGCAGAGGACTTTACATGTAATTTATGGGATGTGGAGTTCATTAGATCACAGGCTTTTCTTCACCCTTCTTGGATTTAAAAAAAAAAGTCACTGGAAGAAATCTTCAGAATCCAATGATTTCACCTTAGACGTGCACTTTACATACAAAATGGTAGGCACCACACACACAAAAAGTTATAACAGGAAATACACATTATAGAATGCTATTGCAAAGGGGGGAAAAGGTTGACAGGAAACACCACCTCTCTCTGTGTCCCAATGACTATTTAATTACTTATACAGGGTGGAATAACTTAAACAGAGAGATTGAGAAAGCCCAACCTCAGACCTTTCTGTATCCAAGGGGTAAGGGAACTCTTCTGCCATAGGGTAGACCCAAGTTAAAATAATTTCTCTACATCGGGGGAGAGGGAAAGGGGATTTGAACCCATGTTTTGTACATTCCAGGTGTGTCCCCTAACCATGGGGCTAAAGTTGATAAGGAGAACTATCCCCACCACCTTCTCCTTCCTACTTCTTGTTTTGTGAATCTATCCCTTTAAAAACACCTGGAAACAAAATGTTTCAGGTCAAACAAAATGTTTCTTTCAACCTGAAACTGACTTTTTTCAATTTGCCAAAATTTTTCATAATTTTCAATTTTGTTTTGACCTGAATGAATTTCCCACCCCACCCTCAAATGGCCAGTGGAACCTCTCTCCCCCCACCCCAATAATATATTAACTGGGATCTACTGTGGGGTATGTTGGTTAAATACGATAACAAAAAAGGCATACAAGGTACATAAAAATGTGTTTCTTAAGTATATATAATGTATATGAAAAATTCTGCATATTTTGATTATAATCCCTCTCCTCTAATTTGATATGTTGCTTCTCTTGAAGAAGATAAGGAGGGAAAGACTGAATTAACAAGATGTGCACCTCTTATCACCCTGATCCCTTTCTCATATACTGTATCCTGCTTCAACTATTTTATGTGTTGTCAGTTTAGAATGTAAGCTCTTTAGGGAAAGGACCCTTTTATGGTAACAGCACAGATGGGTCCTGATCTTGACTGGGACTCCTGGAATTATTACAATACAAATATATGTTTTTATATCGAATAAAGCCTGATCTAAGCAAACTAAAACTGTTCACAGGTTTTCAAGCAAATGAAGATAATTCAGGAATAATGAGAAGACTCTGAATGATAATCAAGTGTGAGAAAATTCAGAAATATTCTTGTAAAAGTTATACAGACAGAAAACTCATGACTCCACCATTTCAACATAAGGTGCAGAAGATGGAAAGTGCCTCAGACAGCCTGTGGCCAGTTCTTAGAAAACATCAACAAAAAAAGAGAAGCAACAAGTTGCCTTCATTTCCTAACTCCTAATAGAAGCAGAACCATTTTGAGCTGTACATCAGAGAAATAATTCACTCATTAGCATACATATGTGTTCAGTTTACTGGATGGGTAGAGAGTTCACTATCAAAACTAGAACACAGGCCTTCTTGGATTCAAATACTTGGACAAACTTCCACCTAAAGTACCAAGAATGATGTTGACTACCCTTTCAGAGGAAGAACAGGATTTTTAAAAGCATGTTTGAGTGCACATTGACTCTAATGCAGACTATACCAAAATCCATCACACACTTCCCCCTCTGGCAATGGCAGTCCTGGGATAAATCAGCCCCACACCACTCTGGGCAGCATTCGTCCTCCCCTCTTCTGTGCTCCTTTGGCCATTTTTCCTGGGTAGACCTCAAGGTAGACCTATTGCCTATGGGGTGATCCTCCACCAAACAAAAGGGGAATAGTCCCATAAACACAAAGGGTGATACCTTCTCCTGCCTCCTCGCTGGGGCTGGGTCTCACCCTGTAGTCTGACCTGGGGTGTCAATCCTTCCCCTAGCAAGTACTCAGGCTTGTCTGCTTCCCCGATGTGGAGGAGTGCAGCCTACCCTTCTGGAGAAGCTTGCTTCCCTGCTGCCACTAGCCTGATAGCAGCTTGTCTCAGGCAGCCCTTAACTAGATCCAGGTGTTCCTAATTGACCTGAGGTAACCCCTTCTCAGCTTATAGGGAAGAGGGCCCTTATTCTAGGGCTAACATCTCTGCCTTCCCACACCTTCTTGCAGCCATCTGGCCTGACTTTGTCACATATCCCCCTTCCCTGATCCACACTATGGAGTTGGGCTACTTGGGTCAAAAAATAGTGTACCAGTAATAGGCCATCAGCGTTGCCAGGCCTGACCCCTGACCTGTGTTGCAACCTGAAGTGAAGGGTTGTAATAACAGGAACCATCTTGTTACCTTTGCATTTCCTTCTTTGTTCTGGTGCATCCAATTCAGGGGGACATGGTCAGTGACAAGGGTAAACCTCCATGTGAGTAAGTAATATTGGAGGGTTTCCATGTCCCCTTTTACAGCAAGGCATTCCTTCTCCACAACCGCATACTTTTGTTCTCTGGGCAGGAGTTTCCTCCTAAAGAATAAGATTGGGAGTTCTTCACTCCTACCATTTGCGAACATATGGCTCCCAACCTGTCCTCAGAGGTGTCTGTTTGCAGCAATAACTCCTTCTCAAAGTCCAGGGCTATTAGCACCAGGTTACTACAAAGGGCAATCCTCAGATCTGCAAAATTTTCTTCAGCTGTGCTGGTCCATTTCACTATGTCTGAGCCTCTGGCTTTTATCAAATCAGTCAATGGGTATGCTCTGGTAGCAAAGTGGGGAATTAATCGTCTGTAGTACCCAACTATCCCAAGAACTGCTCTGACCTGTTTCTTCTGGATTGGTTGGGGCCAACTTTGTATTGCCTCTACTTTTTTTCAGTTGGGACTTCACTATGCCCTTTCCCAGGATGCACCCAAGGTATTTGGCTTCTGCTAGCCCTATTGCACATTTGGAGGGATTTGCAATGAGACCAGCCTTTCTTAGGGTGTCCAGTACCACTTCCACCTTTTGTAGGCGTGTCTCCCAGTCTGGGCTATGTATGACAACATTGTCAAGGTAAGCAGCCGCATAATTGCCCTGTGGATGTAACAGCTTCTCCATGAGCCTCTGGAAGGTTGGGGGAGCCCCATATAGCTCAAAAGGGAGGACAGCTTACTGGTGCAATCCTTCTGGTGTCTAAAAGTCTTCTCTTTGGCCTCCTTGGCCAGAGGGATTTGCCAATAACCTTTGGTTAGGTCAAGGGTGGATAAGAATTGTGCTTTTCCCAGTCAGTCTAGTAGCTCGTCTATCCGAGGTATGGGGTAAGCATCAAACCGGGACACCTTGTTTAATTTTCAGAAATCATTCCAGAATCTCATGCTGCCATCTGGCTCATGTACCAGAACAATTGGACTGGACCATTGATTATGGGATTCCTCAATGACTCCTAGCTCCAACATTTTCCTAACTTTGGTCTTGATCTCCACTCTTTTTGCCTCTGGGATCCAGTATGGCTTAACATTCACCTTTATTCCAGGATCCATGATGATGTGATGGTGAATTTTTGTGGTCCTTCCTGGCCTTTCTGAGAACGTGTTGTGGTTTCGTAAAATCATACCGATGATGTCGGCTCGTTGTTCAGGTGTCAATTCAGGGGATATTCCTACCTGCCCCTAAGGTTTGCTTCCTTGGGGTGGTGTCTCTACGGTGACAAGATGAACACCCCTGTCTTGCCATGGTTTCAATAGGTTGATATGGTAGATCTGTTCTGACTTTCGATGATCAGGCTGTCAAACTTTACAGTCAACCTCCTCAATGGCTTCTATTACTTCATATGGCCTCTGCCATCTGTCCAGGAGCTCTCTCTCTGCTGTGGGCACCATCACCATTACCTGATCTCCCACTTGGAATTTCTGGGCCATTGTGCAGCAATTGTAATAGATCTGTTGGGCTTCTTGTGCCTTCTCCATGTGTTCCCCCACTATGGGGGTGACTTGGGTTATCCTGTCCTTCATTTACAGAACATGCTCAATGATGCGTTTTCCCTGGTTAGGCTGTTCTTTCCAGCCCTCCTTGGTGATGTCCTGTATGCCCGGAGTGGGAGGGGCTACTGCGACCATATAACAGTTCAAAAGGGGAAAATCCAGTTGAAGTTTGGGGGACCTCCCTTATAGCAAACATCAGGTAAGGTAATAAGGTATCCAATTTTTCCAATCCCAGTCCATCACTTTCTGTATCATGGTCTTCAGCGTCCTATTAAAGCGTTCAACAAGGGCATTGGTCTGTGGATGGTAGACTGACATCCTTAGGGCCCATATGTGGACCATTGCACACAAGTCTTTCATCAACCTGGACACAAAGGGGGTCCCTTGATCCATCAAAATTTCCTTGGGTATCCCTAATTCCTTAGCTGTCATCTTGGACATTGTGTTTCATAGGGATATGGTTTCTTGGTATTGAATAGTGTAGCCCAGTACAATGAGCACACTCTGTTGGCCCTGGGCTGACTTCTCTAGTGGGCCTATCAGGTCTATGAGTAGCCTCTCAAAGGGAGCATCAATAATTGGCAATGGCGCTAAAGGGGCCCTTAGGTGCAGCTGGGGGGTCATGTAATTGGCATTCTGGACAGAAGGTGCAATATTGTCAGACATCCATATAAACTCCTGGCCAAAAGAACCTCCGAAGGATTCAGTCAAGGGTTTTATCCACCCCATCTTTGAACAAATGACTATGAGCTAGGTCCAACACTTCCCTCTGGTTCCCTCAAGGTACCAAGAGCTGCTCCACTTCTTGCTATTGTATTCTGACTACTCTGTATAATAGGTCCCTTTTTATCATAAAGTATGGCCCTAGGCCTTTGGTTTTCCCCTCCACTGGGACCCCATTCACCTTAACTACTTCTTTCCTAATGTTATCGTATAGCAGATCATTGGCCTGATCCTGCCCAAAAGGAGGGTCCAATATGCCCAAACTCAAGGGGACCTATTTCTGTTTCTCTCTGGGGGGGAGGCTCTGCAGAACTGGGTCCAGCTTCTGACTCATCTGCATTGGCCAAGTCAGCTGGATCGACTTCTTCCCTATGAGCACAACCTTTCAGTTCTGGGCCAAGATTCTGATTCCCAACCTTTTATCTGCCCTCCTTTCTTGCCTAGTCTTCTGGGGCTTCCAACCTGTAGAGAATAGATCCTGGGTGAATTCATGGAAGACTGGAAGAAAGCTAGCTACTGGGGCCATCATATTGATCCCAGGGTCACTACCCTCCTCTGACTCATCTATGGGAAGTAGGCCTCCAAACCTTTGGAAGTCTCATCCTATGAGGACCGGGCATCGGAACTTCGGAACCACACCCGCCGTCACTCTTGTGGTATTCCCTGGACCTCAGTTTGTACAGGGATAGTTGGATAATAGTTGACGGCTCCGTGTACACAGGTTATTCCTGTATGCTTGGCCTGAGACAGCTGGTCACACCCCACTAATTTCCCTGCGACCAGCATGATGGCACTCCCAGAGTCTACTAAGGCAATGGTCTCTATGCCATTCATCTTTAACTAGCCATCACGACTCCCACAAGGTTTATCAAGCCACATGTATCTTCAGGAGCCCCCAGATTACATTGCATGAGCTCCTCCACATTAGGACAGTGGGCTACTATATGTCCTTCTTCCCCAAATACATAACACCTATATCCTACTCGGGGTATTCTCCTATTCCTTGGGCTATTGGGCCTTACCTCATGACCCTCTCTCTGCAGTTCCTCCGGCCACTCTTCAGCCTCCTTCCTCACCAACACAGTTCTGTGCAGCACTTTGGAAGCCGGGCCCTCGGGGCAGGGACTGGCCTCTTGACCCAGCACAGCTCTTCCCCGGTAGTCTGAGAAAGTTCTTTGTCTGTTAAGCACCTCTCTACAAAGGAAAATAACTCATCAGAGGAGGACAGATCATTCTGGCTGACCCATCCCTGTAGGTCAGGTGGTAGTCCCCTCATGACCTTGTCCAACACTATCATTTCCATAATCTTCTCTGGGCTGTGGGTTTCAAGGCACAGCCCCTTCCATGTTCAATGGATCAGGTTGAATAGCTGGCACCTCATAGAATATCAGGGTTGGAAGGGACCTCAGAAGGTCATCTAGTCCAACTCCCTGCTCAAAATCAGGACCAATCCTCAAATAGATTTTTACCTCAGTTCCCTAAGGGGCCCCCTTAAGGATTAAGCTCACAACCCTGGGTTTAGCAGGCCAATGCTCAAACCACTGAGCTCTCCCTCCCCCCTTGGTCCTTTGCTCTTCCAGTACCTCCACTCAAGGGACCTCTGCAAAAACACAGGAATACCATCATTTTTCCTATCAAAGCTGCTGTTGGAAAGTGACAAGGGACTCCAAGACAAAGAAATATGGTATACAAGCTCTTCATCTCACCATTTTCACAAAAGAAAAAAAAAGATTCAGTAAGGGGCTGGAATTTGATATAGAAAAGAATAAAAACAAAATAAAACCTGGTCAGAGTTTATTTCAGGAAACAGAGGTATTTTAGAAGAAATAACACAACTCCAGAGCATAAGCAAATCTCTATGAAAATGTAAATTCATCCTTATACAGCTACATAATCACTCAGAAAATTAATGACTCTACCTGCTCCTCTATGATACTAAAGGTTCAGAAAATGGTTAAGGTATGTAGTGGTCCCTCATTATCCAGTGGTCCAGCACCAAATGAGCTCCAGTGTTCTCCTTTTATACTTCCGGTTCTGTCCCAGTACATCCAGCGAGGGAGGAAGGAGGGTGTGGGTTTGGCTTTGCCCACCAGGGGAAGGGGAGTGGGTCCCTTTTTGTCCAGTCTGGAGGGAGGCCACTCCACCTCATTGTATGCTAGGGCATTTTTTAATCAATTTCAACAACAGAGAGGTAGAGTTTCCGTCCTGTCATCAGGCCTAACAGAAGCAAAGCGGTGGTATATGCATATTAGTATTTAATCTATGATGTATAAAGTGTTCTTCATTAGACTGTCTTTAATCAAAATGCCTGGATGATATTATGCTTAGTATCCAAAAATGACACCATTTATCTACAACAATGTGTTCCAAGAGAGACACTAACAATAGAATATCCCTTTTTAGATCCACTTATGCAGTCTTTGTCAATGGAGCAGCAGGGATTTGAGAAGTGAGTCACTGTGCTTGTTCACTTATGTTTCAGTGAATATTCCAATATCCAACAAATAATAGCATTGCCAAAACCTTCGTCAGCAGCAGCAATGTTGAAAATTAACTAAGGTCACTAGTGTATAAACAGATGTCAAACAACAGTCCTTCAGTTAATATGGCAGTTCAATGTGTATATAAAAATAGTAGGAAAATGCAGTATACTGTGACCTTAACTGCCAGAAGCATTGATGTCAACATCTTCTACAGAGGCTTTGCAGCCTGTCACATTCTTCTAGAGCAAGAACATTGTAACAAAGTTTTTCTCTGCATATAATGAAATGGCCAAATTGGAGGAAACAGCTCCCTCTATAATACATCATTCATATAAAGCCCATCAGCACTTCAGTTGTCTGCTGCAACTTTTTCTGATTTTCCAAAGGCTTTGATTTCAAGCACACGACCAGCTTTTCTCAGAGTCAGAGGAAAGAACAATGAGAATTTTAAACCACTTTTTTTTAAAGTGCCAAGGAAACCCAAACAGCATAGTTATCATATTATTTGCATCATTGGCGTCAGGAATTTCTGTAGCATAACCCTTAACTTTAGTTTAAGTGGCCTAAATTGGCATCCTTCATAAAGAAGAATGAAGAAACATAACAGCCAAAAAACAAACTGCACAACTAGACTGTTATCCATAAAGCTAACTAGTTATCTGAAATAGTACATTTTTAATACCTTATTTTAAGTAACATGGCAAATTTTTTGTTAAGCAAGCTAAAATCCCAATTTTTATGATTCACTTCATTATTGGTATTGCAGTAGAGCCTAGAGTGCTCCAGCTCCATTGTCCTAGGCCAGCAGTTCCCAAATTGTGAGTTGAGATCCAAAGAGGAGTTGCTCCATCAGCAGATTTGCTTGTGCCAATCCCGAATGTACAGAGGATGCCCAGTATCTGCCAGACTGGTGCTGCCATTGTCCCCTGCTGGCTTGAGTGGCACAGGTGATGCTTCTGGTTGCTGGCTGAGACCTACTCCTGCCACACAGGTGGTGCTGTACTGTCTGCCAGGCCTTGGTGGTAGTGTTGAGCTGGTTGCCATCACCCTGATAACTCTGTTAAGCTTTGCCTGAAAGCACTGTGGTGTCTGTGGCTGGAAAGAACAGCTTTGCAGGGTGTGCAGCAGTGACCCCTTCTAGACAGAAGGAGAGAGGGAAGGTGATGACCATAGGAGGTGACACTTGGGAGTCCAGTTTTAAGGGTCTGGGATAGACCACTAAAAATGGGTACAAGTCCTATTTCCCATGGCTATCAGTCCAACTTCTTAAATTTCAAGTCCAGGAGATGGCCATCTTTCCAGAGGGCAACCTGGCTTCAGTCCTACTGTAGACAATTGAAGAAGGTGGCCACACTTACCAGGGACATTCTCACTTCCACACATAAAAGGCAGTAAGGAAATACTGGCCATCTTGACTGAGAGTAGTCTGTATCTTCAGTCCTATTGTAAGTAATCAGAAATAGTGACCATTTTGAATAAGGGCAAAAGTTTGCAAGTTTCAGGCCAGAAAGTGATTGCCAGAAACAAAGCTTAATATAACTAGATACTGTACACAATTAGAATTCCAATCAATTTAATTCAGAAATACCCAAATATAAAGCTGAAAGGATTCATGATATTTCAAATGCTCTGGGAGTCTGTCTGGCTCTTATTCTTGGAATCTCATTGTGGGGAATTTCAACATTAATATGGAAAAAGAGGAATGTATTCTGGCATCATATTCCAGCTTTCATCATTGTGTTCAAACCATTTTTAATTGGACATGAAGCTCCAACAAAATCAAATAGCTTTTGAAAATCAAAATCTCATACATAATGTGAGAAGAGATATTTTAAACCTTGGGCAACTCAGATATAAATATTGCAATACATTGGTGACACAAGTTAATTGCAGTGTGATAGGATTAATGTAACTTGCCATACTATTTCCTTTGTATTCCACCAGACTTACTGAGCCATTACTGCTTCTTAGCAGTCTCAAGCTGGGTACCCCCAAATCTGAGGCTCCCAATTATTGGCCACTTTTAAACTTTTGACCATGTACATCATCACAAAAAGCAGCCCCAGCTGAATGGTCTCACAGGGGACTCTGGGTGTGCCTGATTTGGCCCTAGCAGCACGTTCAGATGAACTGGATGAGATTCTCACTGCAGTAGAAAATTGGCTCAGGCCTAAACTTTGGTCAAGTTAACTGTAAAAGGGGGGGGAGGTAACTGGAGACAGGGTAAAGGAAAAATACAAAAGCAGAACTATTTGTAATCACCAGGCTTGCGAAATATAACTGCCCACTGCTGGTGTTAGAAGAAGCTTGTAACTGCAAAAGGCAAACTGTGAATAAGAGGAAAGCTGGCTGGTGCTGTCTTCCTTTTATGGAAAGTGTATTCCATTTATGGGAAAAATTGTTAACAAGGAAGTATGTATCACTAATTATGGTTTTACGTTATATAAGTTACTGAAAATCTGTATTCAGGGATACTGCCGGTTCGCTGGTACCCCCCTTGCATGCTTGTAATAAAGGGGCCTCAGATGGTTCTGATCCAAACACAACACGGGGTCATTTTTCCACAACATCACCCACAATGTGGCTCAGTGTGCAGGGGCACTAACAGCCTCTTAGCTAGCCAGTGCAGAATGTTCCCAGTGTATGCAGTGTGGCTGCCCTACATCAGCCACAGTATAGGAAGATGCCAAGGGGCTGGAGGGAGCATACACATGCAGGTAGTCCCACAGCCAATTCAAGGGCATTGCTGCTGGCCAAAGGCAGCCTGGGAGCAGCTCTCCCAGTTCAAGATGTTATACAGGGTGTGGTTTGGGGCCCCACAGCAAGCTGGAATTGGGAAGGTGTAAAGGTAGCTTAAGCAACCTTCACCCTCTCCTCTCTCCCAGGGCTCGAAGAGTCTCACCCACCGCATTCTGACTCTGTCTAGTCAATACACACACAAACTGTCCCTTCTGAATCTGATCTGCTGCATTTCTACATGAGAATAGTAATCTTCTTTCTCCTGTATGTAGCCAAAGAAATGTTCCAAGAAGAAAAAAAAATGGGTGGGAGTATTTTAATTAGCTGCAGCTTTAGTTCAGAGCAGAAATACAGTTCAAACACTGATGATTTTTCATCAAAAACTGAAGGGCATTGCCTTGCTCCCCTCAGCAGAAATGCTGAGCTGATGGTGCTGAAAAATAATTCTCTGAAATATATCTTCCTTGGTGGCAGACTTTTAAAATATCAAACTTCAAATCAGCAGAGTTTCCTATGTAAAAGGCAAGCTCAAGAGTCAAGAAGATTTATTATTATTCATCTCTTTTATATCTGTAATAAGAATATTCCTCTTGCATGACACTAGTTCAGTAATTAGCAAAAGTCAAGCAAATAAATGTGCTGGTAATATGCACAGTGGCATATAATTCTTAGGCATCCTATCAAACATAGCTAGATTAATTATTTCACAGCTCTCATTGCAAATGAAGCCCCTTTTGAATTGTTCACAAACCATTCGTCATTTTGGTCTAATATATTTATCTGTAAATATTTGCTGACTATTTTGGGTAAATAGTTTTCAGACAATAGGTTGTTCACATTGTTTTCTTTAATGATTCGTATTCTAGGGCTGCTCCTCTGAGTTATGTATTATTTCTTGTGTTCCATGACAGGGATGCCTGTTTAATATTTTTACCAGGAAAATAAAAACCGATAAAGAGCAAATAATGCCCTTCCAGTACATTTCTAGATAAATATTTATTTGTGCTTTAAATAGTGGAACATCCAGGATTTGCCAACATTTTCAAGGATACCCAGTGGTGTTACCCGACATTGGTCCAGCTAGTAAGCTTAGGGAGGACTAATGACCCACAAGAGTTTGGCAGAAAGCAGCACATTTATTATATTGATAACTAAGCTCAGAAGGGGGGGCAGGGAGGGACAGGTGTCACACTCATACTTGCATACTCACGCTCCCAGGAGTGGCATGGCATTGGAGATGTCAGGATAATTTAAGGTAAGTGTCCCATAGTGCAGTGATGGACGATATGATGAAGGTAAGTCTTCCCGAGGCACGATGAAATGCAACACAGCCAACCACTGGCCAGACGGTCTGGGCAAAGGGCCTTCACGGGAAGTACAATCTTGTGAGTGTACTCCTGAGCACATGGCCCCTTCCCCTTTAAGGACCTGTTCCTCATGGCCTACGACTAGAGATGACTTGGCTGCGTCTGGTTGGTCACACTCCACCTTGGGCAGTGTCCATACATTGGGCATGTGATCGCTGCCTAATCAGAGCCCCAGACACCTTGGCTACCTGGGAGCCCTTCTGATCTTCCAGCTGCTCAAGCAGCCCATTCATCCCACAAGCATTCCAGGAGGGAGTGGGAGCAGGAAAGCCACTTCACAAGTATTCAACGAGGGAGAGGAGAGAAAAAGGGGGGGGGCAATAGACCTTTTGAACCTACAGGTTATACAGAGCATAGTCATACAAAGCATACAGATCACTGCTGCTCCTACAACAAGTGGTTGTACAAATGCTTATAAATAACAAAACATATGACCCCACAAAGAGCAGAACTTAGCACTTGTATTCATAAAAAATATTTATGACTGAGTGTGATGGGCGGATGCTTTACACAGGCAGAAGAAGGGTTAAAGCAGTCTTGGGGAGGCTGCTCAGAACTCAGCCAATTAGAAGAGGGCTTATTGAGCTAGCCATCAGGGGGAAGGCTTAGTGGAGCAGCCAATCAGGGCCAGGATGGCCCATATAAGAAGGGCTGCTGAGCAGAACAGAGGCAGTCTCTCCCTGGAGGCCCAGGCAGGAGGACTGGCTGCCCTATAGGAGGGTTGAGAGAGACAGAACAATGGACAGAGTCAGTCAGGGTCAGGGTCAGGGGAGGAAGAGGAGGAAGAAGAAGGAGAGGGAGAGGGAGTGGGAGTTCCAGCCTGACGGTTGCCAGACCGAGTCCCTGATACAAGGGTGGAGAAGGTGTGAGCGCAGTGGGGAAGTGGCCCAGGGAAACAGATGGTGGAGTAGGAGGAGGGGCAGTATATGGCTGCTGGCTATAGGGTCCCTGGGCCAGGACCCAGAGAAGTGGGTGGGCCTGGATCCTCTGCCTCTTTGTTTCTCACACACACACACACTTGCCACTGAGGGGAGTGGTCAGTGCAGGGACTGCAGTTTGCCACTGAGGCAAGTGGCTGGACTGAGGACTGTTGGGTCCCTTGGAAGAGGGGAGAGAACCAAGTGGGGCACAGCCAGAGGGCTGTGTCCAAAAGAGGATGCCATGGTCCAGGGAGTAACCTGGGTTCTAGAGATGGAGGCGAGAGCTCATGGGCGAGACACCACTAGATGAGGGTACTCTGGTGAAGTGAGAGCTAATTCCACAGACAGCCAGCAGGAGGCACTGCAGTGGTGAGTCCCGCCCCATTACACTGAGGTTTTGGGTTTTGTTTTGTCTTTTTTTGAGGCAGGATTGTGGGGGGACAGGGGGCATTTTGTTTTTATTACTATATGGCCAGCTCTACCAATAGATATGCATTCACTCAGGCTGTGCCATGAAAAAAATCACACAGTGTGTTCAGAATAAATGTCACCAATTGTAATTATTAATTAATGCCCCAGTGGAAGGAGAAGGAGAAAGAAAGAAGGAATTTGCTCCCTCTCTCCTCCTTTCACTGCTGCCTTTATTCCATCCATCCCAACTCTACCACACTGCAATGCCTCTCCGCAATACAGCACATATTCCTCCACACTCTCTTCCAGGGACAAGATGAGAGGAAGGATGATCTTGTGCTTAGGACACTAGACAGGGATGCAGGAGACTGGGGTTCAGTTCCTAGCTCTGCTGCATACAGTATGACCTGGAGCAAGTCATTTAATTTCTTGCTGCCTCAGTTCCTCATCTGTAAAATGGGGATGATGATACTTCCTTTCTCCTACTCGTTGTGAATTCACCAGGGCAGGGACTGTATGTGTACAGAGTTATGGTGGACTGGAGGGAGAGAGCTAATGAAGGAAGATTCCTGTGAGAACACCTGATAGTCTTAAACTTTCTCCCAGCCATGGAATAACTTATCCCCCATTTTAGAATGTTAAGTGATGCAATGAGCATGCCTTATCTTTAACAACCAGTCTTATTTGGCATGTCCCCCTATCCAACATTAAAAATGTATTTTTAGTTTAAAATAATTGTTTTAAAGGAAAGAAAGAAAAAAGGAAAGACTCCATTAGAGAGTATGTGCAGGAGTTGCTGCAGCAAGCTCTGAGAACAAAAAGCCTGTTGAACTACACCAAAATGGACTATTTTTAAAGAAATAAAAGGTGAAGTAAACAGAATACAAAAAAAAGGCTTCACAATCTCTTAGATACCTGCACCATAATTCCTTTGTGCCTGAGTGGTGTATCGAGCAGTTGAGATAGACCAGGGGTCGGCAACCTGCAGCATGCATGCCAAAGGCAGCACACAAGCTGATTTTTAGTGGGGTCCTGGATGCCAGCCCGCACAGCCTGCTGCCTGCCTGGATGAATGGAACCCCAGGTCTGCAGCGGGCTGAGTGGGGCCGGCGGCCTGGACCCCAGCTGGCAGGAGCCAGTGGACGGAATCCCAGATCTCAGCAGTGGGCTGAGATGTGGCCGAGACCATCAGCCCGCTGCTGGTCTGGGATTCCATCCTCCGGCCCCTGTAAATGTAAAATGTATTACTGGCACATGAAACCTTAAATTAATGAAGACTTGGAACACCACTTCTCAAAGGTTGCCAAACCGTGGGTTAGACCAAGTCTTCTGCAGCCATACGTAGCGTTAGTTTTGTTATTACATACTCTGGCTTCAACTCCCTTGAAATAGGACACATATTCCACAGTTGCATAGCCAAGTAGACCCAGAGAGGTTCTCTAGGCCAGCATGCATGGAGGTTAATTTGGGCTGGAGAGTCTCCAAATTGTAATGCTCATTCCATGATGCTGCAATAATTGTGGATTAAAAGTCATCAATCATTCACCTAGCTTTTCAAGGCACCAACACCACAATATGAATAATAGGCAAAAGTTATTTAGGAAAACCATGTCTCTCTTGTGGTATATTGTGCTAAGAATTAAAATCTCATAATACAATTATTGAGGAAAAATAGTGGGTGAGCCCTGCACCAATGAGTCATAACAAATGATAAGCTTTTACTCATTTCATAAGAAATAAATAATGATAATATAGAGTGTAATATTAGGTATTAAGAGATATATTAAATGAATTAAAACAAATTATTACATGGTGTATCCAAATTCCAAATAATTAGTATTTAATCTGTTGACCCTAGAAATATGTAATTATTATGTTAAGAATTTGCAGCTGCTTTAGCATACTTCAAAAGTAGTTCTAGGTTTATTAGTAGCCTATAAAAATCAAATGAGCCCAACCTCCTTCATTTGAAAAAAAATCAGTCTTCATTATAAGGTTTTTCTTTTCTCCAATTATGAATTAATGTTAAGCCATATTGTACTTACAATTTCAAGCCACAAATTATTCAGCACTGTTTGTTTTATTCTATTTTTTTTATTCCTTTTGATTATTTGCAAGAAAGAGAGACAAATGGCACTATTTTCAATATACATTTCTGAATAAATATTTTGTTCATGCTTCAAGAGAAAATGCGTTGTAAACATTAATCCCAATAGAGAGTTTGGCTTCGTATATACCTAACTCCATTCCTTTTAAATGAAAAGACTAAAGAAAATTATCTAATGCTAAAGAAAAAAGCTTTAAAGATGGACAGCTGTTCTTGGTAGAACAGTGATTATAAATTATTACTGTCAATCAAATGTGTGATTTCCATCATATGATTAAATCTATACAAAAGATCTTGAAACAGTTCAGCTGCCACCAAATGATAAATCAATCAAAGGAGACAATACAAATGGGAGATCAAGCTGCAGGCAAAAGACAATAAAATGTGGGTGGCATTTTGTCTTATTCAAAGACTGATAGTTGAATTATATTTTTTTTTTAATGAAACTGACCATTCATTCTACCTACTCTTATTGTAATTACAGAGGCTTGAATGTTAGCAGTCTTTGTGAAATAAAAGCCTTGATATGAGAAGCAAGGCTTCTGTACTCTCAATACATGTTCTTCAGAGAAAATGCTATAATGTGAGCTGGGTTAGTTTGTCGGTTGGCTAGAGGAGAATGTGCTTAATCAAATCAATGTGTACTTCTGATTGCCCAGGTATACATTCAAACAATCCAGGGGAATACATCTACATCCAAATCTTTTAAAGAATAATTCTATTTTGCTTTAAAAGATAGGGAGAGTGTGTCGTGATTTGCCCCTCACACTGATATAAATCACAAATAATGCCTTTGAGGGACCAGGAACAAGAAAAATCAGGAGCAAAGCATTTAAAAGTATGTTTGGTTTAAAAATAAAATGATCATGTTCATATACTCTTGGATACTGGATATTGTTATTTGGGGTGTCAATCTGGTTCTGACTACTGTTTGTCATGATGTAGGAAGACATCATGCAACATTCTGAAAGGAATAGGAATGATCTTGGGAACACAGAATCATAGAATCTCAGGGTTGGAAGGGACCTCAGGAGGTCATCTAGTCCAACCCCCTGCTCAAAGCAGGACCAATTCCCAACTAAATCATCTCAGCCAGGACTTTGTCAAGCCTGACCTTAAAAACCTCTAAGGAAGGAGATTCCACCGCCTCTCTAGATAACCCAGTCCAGTGCTTCACCGCCCTCCTAGTGAAAAAGTTTTTCCTAATATCCAACCTAAACCTCCCCCACTGCAACTTGAGACCATTACTCCTTGTTCTGTCATCTGGTACCACTGAGAACAGTCTAGATCCATCCTCTTTGGAACCCCCTTTCAGGTAGTTGAAAGCAGCTATCAAATCCCACCTCATTCTTCTCTTTTGCAGACTAAACAGTCCCAGGGCATGGCTACACTTACAGATGTGCAGCGCTGGGAGTTAAAGCTGTCTTCGTACAGCTGTGTAGGGAAAGCACTGGTGTGTGGCCACACTCACAGCTACCAGCGCTGCAGTGTGGCCACATTTGCAGCATTTGCAGCGCTGTTGGGAGTGGTGCATTATGGGCAGCTATCCCAGCATTCAAGTGGCAGCAATGTGCTTTTCAAAAGAGGGGGGTTGGGTGGAGTGTGACAGGGAGCGGGAGAGAGAGAGAGAGAGAGAGAGAGGATTTTTGGAGCCGACACTGTGTGTCAGCTCCCTCCCTTGCAAAATCTGAACATTTCTCGACCCCTCATTCACTCTTAACTGCAAATAGCCTGCAGACCAGATAAGCAGCTGCTCCAATGGACTCCCTTTCTCCCCCTCCCCCCCCTGTTTCTCTCCTTAAGCAAACAGCATTCATCCCCCTGCCTGCTCATTCACAGCAAGGTAGTGGGTTATCTCAATTGATTGTTCACAGTCAGTTACAGATTGATCACAGCAAACAAGAGCTGTGTTTGTTTTTTAGATAAGCAGCTCCCGGAGCCCCGAGTTCACAACAAAACAAAGAGAGGCATCATAACAAAACAAAGAGAGTAATTTAGTTAAAAGCATTCTGGGATATCTTCTAATACCCTGGAGGCCAATAACAGTGCTGGTGTGTGGCCACACTTGAGGAGCAGTGCTGCATCACCAGCGCTGCACTTGTTATACCCCAAGAAGACCAGGTGTACAGCCAGCGCTGCAGCCAGGGAGTTGCAGCGCTGGATGTGCCTTGCAGGTGTGGACAGTTACTAAGTTGCAGCGCTGTAAAGCCTCCACCAGCGCTGCAACTCTCCAGTGTAGCCAAGCCCCAGTTCCCTCAGCCTCCCCTCATAAATCATGTGCTCCAGCCCCCTAATAATTGTTGTTGCCCTCCGCTGGACTCTTTCCAATTTCTCCACATCCTTCTTGTAGTGTAGGGCCCAAAACTGGACACAGTACTCCAGATGAGGCCTCACCAATGTCGAATAGAGGGGAATGATCATGTCCCTCGATCTGTTGGCAATGCCCCTACTTATACAGCCCAAAATGCCGTTAGCCTTCTTGGCAACAAGGGCACACTGTTGACTCATATCCAGCTTCTCATACACTATAACCCCTAGGTCCTTTTCTGCAGAACTGCTTCCTAGCTATTCGGTCCCTAGTCTGTAACAGTGAATGGGATTCTTCCATCCTAAGTGCAGGACTCTGCACTTGTCCTTGTTGAACCTCATCAGATTTCTTTTGGTCTAGTCCTCTAATTTGCCTAGGTCCCTCTGTATCCTATCCCTACCCTCCAGTGTATCTACTACTCCTCCCAGTTTAGTGTCATCTGCAAACTTGCTGAGAGTGCAGTCCACACCATCCTCCAGATCATTAATGAAGATGTTGAATAAAACTGGCCCCAGGACCGACCCTTGGGGCACTCCACTTGAAACCGGCTGCCAACTAGACATGGAGCCATTGATCACTATCCGTTGAGCCCGACGATCTAGCCAGCTTTCTATCCACCTTATAGTCCATTCATCCAGCCCATACTTCTTTAACTTGCAGGCAAGAATACTGTGGGAGACCGTATCAAAAGCTTTGCTAAAGTCAAGTAATAACACATCCACTGCTTTCCCCTCATCCACAGAGCCCATTATCTCCTCATAGAAGGCAATTAGGTTAGTCAGGCACAACTTACCCTTGGTGAATCCATGCTGACTGTTCCTGATCACTTTCCTCTCCTCTAAGTGCTTCAGAATTAATTCCTTGAGGACCTGCTCTAAGATTTTTCCAGGGACTGAGGTGAGGCTGTCTGGCCTGTAGTTCCCTGGATTCTCCTTCTTCCCTTTTTTAAAGATGGACACTACATTAGCCTTTTTCCAGTCATCCAGGACCTCCCCCATTCGCCATGAGTTTTCCAAGATAGTGGCCAATGGCTCTGCAATAACATCCACCAACTCCTTTAGCACCCTCGGATGCAGCACATCCAGCCCCATGGACTTGTGCTTGTCCAGTTTTTCCAAGTAGTCCCGAACCACTTCTTTCTCCACAGAGGACTGGTCACCTTCTCCCCATACAGTGCTGCCCAGTGCAGCAGTTTGGGAGCTGATCTTGTTTGTGAAGCCAGAGGCAAAAAAAATCATTGAGTACATTAGCTTTTTCCACATCCTCTTTCACTAGGTTGCCTCCCTCATTCAGTAAGGGGCCCACACTTTCCTTGACTTTCTTCTTGTTGCTAACATATCTGAAGAAACCCTTCTTGTTGCTCTTAACCTCTCTTGCTAGCTGCAACTCCAAGTGTGATTTGGTCTTCCTGATTTCACTCCTGCATGCCTGAGCAATATTTTCATACTCCTCCCTGGTCATTTGTTCAATCTTCCACTTCTTGTAAGCTTCTTTTTTGTGTTTAAGATCAACAAGGATTTCGCTGTTAAGCCAAGCTGGTCGCCTGCCATATTTACTATTCTTTCTACACATCGGGATTTTTTTTCCCCTGCAACCTCAATAAGAATTCTTTAAAATAAAGCCAGCTCTCCTGGACTCCTTTCCCCCTCATGTTAGTCTCCCAGGGGATCCTGCCCATCAGTTCCCTGAGGGAGTCAAAGTCTGCTTTTCTGAAGTCCAGGGTCCATATTCTGCTGCTCTCCTTTCTTCCTTGTGTCAGGATCCTGAACTCGACCATCTCATGGTCATTGCCTCCCAGGTTCCCATCCACTTTTGCTTCCCCTACTAACTCTTCTCTGTGAGCAGCAGGTCAAGAAGAGCTCTGCCTCTAGTTGGACCAGGAAATTGTCCCCTACACTTTCCAAAAACTTCCTGGATTGTCTGTGCACCACTGTATTGCTCTCCCAGCAGATATCAGGGTGATTAAAGTCTCCCATGAGAACCAGGGCCTGTGATCTAGTAACTTCTGCTAGTTGCAGAAGGAAAGCCACATACTGTGTTAAGCAAGCCACTCAGTTTCTCAGACCAGAAATCCTGGTCCTACTGAAAGCCAGAGGGAGTTTTATAAGTCAATAAACAATTCCTGGCTTTCTCTTCTGAAAATTTGAAAAGAAATCTTTCAGACATTTTAATATCCTTAAAATTCCAAAATTAGATTTTTATTACACATTGCATGTGCACTGGGGGAGTGGCTGTAGGGATATTAAAGAAGGTACTAACAGTGATTCCCCCAAGTGACAGTGACCCCCTCTCCCCTCCCCCCAGTTTCACCAAGTACAAAAATCTTTTAGTTCTTCTGTTAAAACTTGTAAGCTCCTGTCTGCAGAAAACATTGATTGTATCTATCCTGTGAAAGATACTCTATTACTATGTAAAATTTACAAACAAGTTAATTGACTTTGTTCTTGAAGTGAACACTATGTATATATATGTGTGTGTGTGTGTGTGTGTGTAAGGAATAGGTAGTAATAGGAATAAGTGGTTAAACAATGTTGTTTATTTTAACTGTTGCTTTATTATTATATTTACAATAAATGTGGCATCTTTGCCTTATCCCTCTTAATAAGATCCTGCTGGTTTTTATTCTATTGGTACAACATGGCTAATGCTCAAGGCGATCCCTGTAACATAAAGGGCTGGCAGACAATAGTCTTGAGCAGAGCTAGCTAAAAAACAAAAGGGGAAACTGCAGGAATGCTGAACGTATCAAAGAAAATTTAATTTCATTGTTAGTTTTTTAAAGAGAATTTTAAACAATTTTCTGCAGAATTCCAGCAAAAGTTCTCTTTTTAAAGCATTAATTTTCAAAAGTGAAAAATGTTTCCTGTATGTGACTAAGTTCACCAATTTAAACCTAAATTGAAACTGGAAAACACCCAAAAAGCTACATTTCTCAATTGTTTCCTTTGAAAATTTCTGAAAATGTTCAAGATATTTTTTCTAATAAAAATTATAACCAGACTATTAGCCAGTTCCACCACTAACTTGCTGTATGACATTGACAAATTCACGTAAGCCAAAATTATCAAAAAATGGCAGTGTTTGGCAGGCCCAAAATGAGCTTCTTTGGGACTGATTTTCACAAGTGCTGAATACCCACATCTTCACAAGAGGTAAATGGCATTTGTTGGTGCTCAATGTCTCTGAAAATCATAGGACTGAAAGGGACCTCGAGAGGTCATCTAGTCCAGTCCCCTGCACTCATGGCAGGACTAAATATTATCTAGACTATTCCTGACAGGTGTTTGTCTAACCTGCTCTTAAAAAATCTCCAATGATGGAGATTCCACAACCTCCCTGGGCAATTTATTTCAGTGCTTAACCATCCTGACAGTTAGAAAGTTTTTTTCCTAATGTCTAACCTAAACCACCCTTGCTGCAGTTTAGCCCATTGCTTCTTGTCCTCTCCTCAGGGGTTAAGAAGAACAATTTGTCTCCCTCCTCCTTGTAGCAACCTTTTTATGTACTTGAAAACTATTATCATGTTCCCTCTGTCTTCTCTTTTCCAGACTAAACAAACCCATTTTTTTCAATCTTCCCTCACAGATCAAGTTTTCTAGATCTTTAATCATTTTTGTTTATCTTCACATCCAAAGTGTCTCAAAGTTGGGCATCCAAAAATTGATGCAAGCTATATCAGTGGCAATTTTAAAATGTTTTATCAAACATCTGTGCACTCCAGTTTTAGTTTAAAATGCATGGAATACCTACCTCAAGGAACATTATGAAGCTTAATGAATATATATAAAATGCTTTAAAATCCACAGTTGAATGGTGATATTTAAATGCAAAGTATAATTATTGTGACCTATCACAATAAAATATTTATTATCCATTGCTAGAAGAAGGTATTCCATAGCTTACCTATTTCTAAGGCTAAGTGGAAGGAATTCATATGGCTTATTTACAGATCTGGCTTGTCACTTATTAGTAATTGGCCCTAATTCTTCAGTTTGCTCCATGAAGGCAGAACGTGGGAGTAATTTGTAGGCTGGAACTTTAATTTATGTAGATAGCGTGTGACAAAATGTAATACCTATTATTGTTACACACGTGTGCAACAATACTAGCATTTACATCACAGCAGTTACAAAATATCAACAAGAAGCATCGTTATAAAAAATCAGAAAAAAAGTTGTCAGTCAATTAAATTCCCATCCTTTATAAAAATGAAGTTCTGCAACAAGCATTTGAAAAATGACTACTAAATCAATAGAGAAATAACCTTCTCATCTCCAAGGGCTTAGAAATTGTGAGGCTCACTTTAAAAAAAAATCTTCATTTTCAAAGAAATAGAAATCCCAGGATTTTTCCAATGCCACAAGAGATCTGATTAACACATCTCTTTTAAAGCTATAAAAAGCAAGGACTTGTATTGTGTATACAATGTCTGTGAAGAAACACCTCTAAAAAATTTCATATATAACATTGTGACCAAGGAAATTAATGATTGATAACTTTTATTAATGATACATCCATTTCTTGGGCTAAGTAGTGTGTATCAGTCATCTGATTAGTTTTATGATGTTTGGTACTCTATCTCACACCATGTAAATTTTTTAAGAGTTCTATTGGAAAAAATAGTGCATATAATGTGTTTGCATAAATAGCAGCAGACAAAGAGATAAAGATTGTGAAGGTTACAACAATTTTCATTGCTCCCAAAACTGCAAAGATTAAATACAAGGTTCACAGGTTACACACCATGTTTTATGGCTTTTAATCCCCTTCCCCAGCGTTCCAAGCAGGAAGGAAAGAGATGGTATAATGATTAAGCTAAGGACTAGCTTGTTGCTGTATTTACACTTGAAAGTCAATGATTTAATTCATAGTGTCACAGATTGGGTCAATGGTAATTAGCAGCATTTTTACAGATCTCTGTACAGAAGATGAAGAAGTGGTCTTTGAAGCAGCTCCCTTATAGGGGAATAAAGGGCATATCCTCTGGCTATGCTTCCATTTGACATGTCACTTGTATTACAGGCAGCAGAGGATATTTTTTGTTTTAAGGGAAATGAGATAATTGTAATGGGCAAGAGGGATTTTATTATCTAGTGTAATAGGAAGACACCAGTTTTTCTCTCCTAGCTATATAAAATGACTGGTATAGTAACAAGACAGGATGGGACAGTGGATATATTACATGAAAAACTTTTGAACTGTCCAAAAGATGCGATCTATGAAAACATATTAAATTATTTGCACATGAACTATGAAACAGGAAACCTAAATGATGCCTGCAACTTGCAAAAGACATCCCACAAAAATAAACTGAAAAAATCAAGGTCTAGAAAACTAATTTTAACACAGTATGACCACATGTATAGGGGATGGAATGAAGTTTCACTTGCCACGTGGTTTATTTGTTTTTAAGATATCTCCTGTGTAATGAAAGTCCAAGAATGAAATTTAGGCTAACAAGAAATGTTACAGGGAGTGTGGATCAGCCAACATGTTTACCAGGCAGTGACTCTTTCAGCTGAAATGTATAGTATTTAGGTCTGCTTATCTACTATATTTTGAGGACCGCCCTGCATCATTCAAGGTGAACAAGAATTCATATATACTTATGGAGCAAAATACTAAGCTGGTATGAATTAGCATAGCTCCAATTATTTCAGTGGCACAATGCTGATTCTCACCAGCTAAGGATTTGGCACATACTATTTCTATAATTAAGCACAATTTCAGTATTGTATACTAAATGTGCTAAAAATTTGCTTTCTTTATAAGAAAAGATTCAGGAACACAGACAGAAAACCAAAAATAAGGTGACTATGAAAGCAGAATGAATACCTCTCTCAAAGGGTTCCAGAAATGTCCACTTGAATAAAACAATGAATTTGCTTCCGCTGTGTATATGTCTCTTTTGTGTTTACTTTACATGAATGTTATAGGAAATGAATTTTGAATCTTCAAGGAAATGATATTTCAACAAATATTAGACAATCTTTACAGACTGTAAATTTCAAACTTCTAACCAAGGGAATTTCACTGGAAACTTAAGATGTACCTGCATATAGTCAGGTAACAGAAACCGTGCTCAGAGTACTGGTATAATAGGCTTGCAGTGAGTCATTCTGCTTGACAAGTGGCCTACTGTATTCTACACCAGCTTAAATGTCTGAATGGATTTAAAATGTAGCCCTTAGTAGAACACATTAGAGTAATCTAGGCTTGAGGAGACAAAGGCATGAATCATAGTAGTGAACTCCATGTCAAAAAGAAAAGGTTGCAACCTTCTAGCCAGACAAATGAAAAAAGGCCGTCCTGGCTAACCTAATTGTAAAACAATAATTAGGATTCAACCAAACTCCAAGTTGTGAACAACAGATGACAAACACCTTTAAATGCAAGGGGCAATAAATCTGGTGAATAATTTTAGAGAGCAAATACACTCAAGAAAATAATGAACTGCTCAGGGAAAATTCAGAGGGAAAAAAATTAAATGACTTGCTGTGAGTTTAGTCATTCATCTCTAGTAATGACACAAGACTTACTGTGACCCTCTTCCAACCTAGTCCATAGATGACTGATGCCTCAGCAGTCAGATCAACTGGGAGTAATATTAGAAGGTCACCAAAACCATTAGGAGTCTAAAGAAGATAGGAGCCAAGACAATATACCACCTACATAGGACCAACACTGGTGCCACTCTAAACAAGTCTTCACTAGTGGGTGATTTCAAATAGGAATTTCACCAAATTGGCAGTCTTGAAAGGTTTCAGTTCAGTTTACTGTGGGATGAGCATCCATATCACAAAGATATTGTCATAAATTGGATTAATAGGCAGATTACTTGGTACTTTGCTTTCAACAAAGATGCCAAACACTGACTAGGCATCTGGATTAAACTACTTTCTCAAATTTGAAGGCAATCCCTCTATAACAGAGTTGAGGAACAGTGTTATGGTGGAATAGGGATGTTTGTATCACCATTTCCTAGGCTGTACCATTTTATGGTGAGAAGGCTTTATTCTCTAGAGCTTTTATCCTGCACCTTTCACTTAGCACCATGATCACTGTAAAATCCAAGTTGTGCTTTTTAAAAAATCTACAGACAATTCTAGCTACAAAAAGAGCACAGAAAAGATCACAATGTTTGAATTAAATATTGATGATGATTGATATAAGCAAGGGAAGACTAAGTTTCATTTCATTTACATTGGCAAGAATTATAAAACAAAAAAAGATGATTTCCCCAAAGCCAAAAAGCATATAAGCTGCTGTTTGAACTTATTGTCAAGGATTAATGAACAATGACTGCTTAAGAAAGCAAAACAGCTTACATTAGCAAAAATCAGATTATTCAATAGACTTTCTTTCATCTTCAACTACTTATAACAGATGTCATGGGTGCTGAAGGTCACTCTAGTCTATGTAAAATGTGTAACTAATTTAAGCTTAAGATTGCAACATGATTTTGATCAATTTTATAGTTCTGGAAACAAGGCAAGAGTGGTTAGTGACAAAAGATAAACCATTGATAGGAAAGGCATGCATGCACTCTCTCCCTCTCCCTCTCTCTCTCTCTCTCTCTCTCTCTCTCTCTCTAAATGGCCTTTCCTATCAATAGTTACTCACTTTGTTACTGCCACCAGGGGGAGGGCAACTATTCAATGCAGTAAAACTTTCTATTGTCTTAAAAAGAAACAGTATATAACCTGATAACCAATATATACTATAAACTCATTGGTCATCATACACTATTGCTTAGACTGAATTCATGGTTCAAACTGCATGCTTTAATATAGTGTTAGCATTTTAGAAATAACATTAGTGGAAGTGTTTTCCATAAAATGAGCCAAAGTGAAAAATCTAGAAAAAAAATGCATTTTGGTTTGAACCAATATTGAATTGTTTTGTTTTTGTTTATTCCCCCTCACAGAAATGAAGAAAAAGAATAATTTCAAGTCAAACTAATGTTTTGTTTGATCCAAAATGAATTATTTTTCAGCTTTTTTCAGGTCTTTTCTGGATGGATATTTTTCACCTCCCTCCCACATTTTGACTTTTTCAATTTTAATTTATTTATTTGCTAAATTTGACCCAAATTTGTGAATAGTTTCAGTATCCTGAAAAAAACACCTTTTTTTTCAGTGAATTTATTATTTGCCAAAATTTTGCAAAGCTCTACTTAGGAATACTTCCTCATCTCACCAACAACCTCTGTTCCTGCCTCCTCAGGACCATATCTTCCTGTGCCTCCAACTTTCTTGAAGCCTGCACCTATGCTTATGATAAGAACATGACACTAGCTCCTAGTGATACCTTCCTGTTTTATCGCACATGTTCCATAGCCTATGGTGTTATTCCCTATTCTTTCCACTACTGCCTCCCTATCAACTACAGTAACAGAACAGATTCAAAAAGCTTCCTTGTGGAGCAGGTAGTGAGGCACACCTCTTTGCTGACTCCATACTTGCTGGTGACATTCAATCATCCTCCCGCAGTAGCTCTTGCCCACAGAGGCAAAGACACTCTAACACCTTGTTTTCAGTACATTGAGAAGTTTCTCCTAGTCACCAATATAGACTTCATCTTAAGAGTGATGCTAGCCACAAAAACGTTCCCCAGAAACCAGCAACAATGGATGAGCTAAAATTAACCACATTTGTTTTAAAGCCAGCAGAACTCAAAACTTCAACTTGATAGCACATACACCATTCTCTCTAATTCTTTGTGCCTGAATTGTGCAAAACTGCTAACGATGCCACCCATTTGATACAAAAGTTCTTGAATTCCTCACGTAAGCATGGTAAATGCACGCACATATACAGATCAACTGCACATGCAATTTTGTGAGCAGACCTTGGGGCACCTTTTTCAAAATCTGGCTTTCAGTGTCTGGTCCTCCAATTGAGTCTACAGCAGTGAGTCTCAAACTTTTGTACTGGTGACCCCTTTCACATAGCAAGCCTCTGAGTGTGACCTTTTAAATATATTTAACACCATTATAAATGATGGAGGCAAAGTGGGGTTTGGGGTGGAGGCTGAAAGCTTGTGACACCCCCGCATAACCTCATGACCCCCTGAGGGGTCTCGACTCCAGTCTGATAACCCCTGGTTTACAGGGAGGTAAAATGGAAGGGGCATGCTTTTTGTGTGTGTTATAAACACACACACACACCATTATTACCAATACTAGTAGCACAGTAGTTTATGAGGATTTTTAAGTAAAAATATGAAGCTTAACACAGGATGTAAGCAGAATACACATTATATATCCAAGAGACTATAATTCAAGTGCCACTTCACAAAATATATGGTCCTGGAAACAAATAGAAAGAAAGAAATTAGCTACTAGAAGCAAGAAAATGAAGAATTTCTAGGAACTTTCATTGTCACTTTACAAATTTGGATACTATTTTTAGACAACTAAAACTGTCAAGGAGGCCTGAACAAAGAGAACCTGAAATGACATACTTTCTCTCTTTGTATGAAATCTTGTTACTAGGGAACCATACTCACATGATATTATCTGTCATAATAAATTATTAAATGGTGATTAATTTGTTCCAAGAGTAACAAGTGATAGAAATCAGTAAACAAATGTGTTTTCATTTTATCAGAGATCATATTAAATGATCAGATTCTATGCTGGAGTAAACTATAATGATAAATCTGTAACACATTATATGTTGCAAATGAAAAGTAGAAATCTCCATGTAACCCTAATCAAAATTAGTTACAATTATGCTGCTATTTTCATAGATGTCATAGATTCCAAGACCAGAAGGGACTATTGTGATCATCTAAATCTGGTCACCTGAATAATACAGGATATAGTAATTCCCCAAAAATAATTCCTAGAGCATATCTTTTAGGGGGAAAAAATCCAAACTTGATTTAAAAATTGTCAGTGATGGAGACTCCCCATGCCCCTAGGGAAAATGGTTAATTACTCTCACTATTAAAAACATATGTCTTTATTTCCTGTCTGAATTTGTCTAGCTTCAACTTTCAGCCCGTGGATCATGTTATACCTTTCTCTTCTAGATTGATGAGCCCATTATTAAATATTTGTTCCCCATATAGGTACTTACAGACTAATCAAGTAATTCCTTAACCGTCTCTACCATAAGTTAAATAGATTGAGTTCCTTGAGTCTATCACTATAAAGCAAGTATTCCAGTCCTTTAATCATTCTCGTGGTTTTTCTACAATCTCCCTCCAATTTATCAACATCCTTCTTGAATTATTGACACTAAAAATGGACACTATTCCAGTGCCAAATAGAGGGGCAAAATAACCTCTCTACTTCTTTTCAAGATTCCACTGTTTATGTGTCCAAGGATCACATTAGCCCTTTTGGCCACAATGTCACACTGAGAGGTCTTATTCAGCTGAATATTTATCCCCCAAATCTTTTTTACAGTCACTACTTTCCAAGATAAAGTCCCCCATCCTGTAAGTATGGCCTATGTTCTTTGTTCATAGATGAATACACTTACATTTAGTCATATTCAAAGGCATATGGTTTTTGTGCCCAGTTTACAGAGCAATCTGGATCACTTGGAATCAGTGACCTTACCCCTTCATTATTTACCACTCCCCCAATTTGTATCAATGATGATTTTGTTTGCTTTCAGGTAAAGATAAAAAGAAAATGATTAAAATTTTAAATAGCGTAGGATCAAGAACCAGTCCCTATGAGATCCCACTAAACGCATATATGATTACCGCCAATTTACAATTACATTGAGACCTATCAACAATGGAGGTCCTCTTGTTTACAGCAAATCCTTCCCTTAAGTGAAAAGTCACCTGGATGGGATGGAAGATTACAGCTAGCTGGGTTGGAGTGTTTTTACTGATTACATTCATTATATCTCGTCTTTCAGCCTAGGGGAAGGGGTGGTCTTCAGTGCTTGAGCTCTAACCTGAGCCACACCTTCAAAGCACAGTGGGCAAAGCACACTTTAGAGTGCTGGTGTGAGCCACGCTACCCAGAGTCCTTGCTGTGGACTGTGCAGACATACCTTAAGTGAGCATCACAGTGATACTAGCTCAAGACTATGAACATGATTTTCAAAAATGGGTGCCTAATATTATGTTCAGAGGGGGAGGTTTTTAAAGGCACAAATGGCAGGCACGCACCTCCAAATTACTTTTAAAGGGACTTCTGTGACTATGCCATTTAAATGCTTTTGAAAAACCCACCCCATAATCCATATTTAGGCACCTAAATAAGTGGTCTGAGTTTCAGAAGTATTGAGCTCCCAGCACTTCCCCTTAAAGTCAGTGGAAGCTGTTGGGTGCTCAACACTATTGAAAAATCAGGACACTTATTTAGGTGCCTATTGTGATATTACCCAGGATAAAATCTGGACTGATAGATAGCTATATCCCCTCCATTCTCCAACCTGGGGTGCCTTTTACATTGCTTTGATGTGAAAGCAACCGCTCGTGGTCTGCCCACACACAGCCTCCAACACGGAAATCACTCACAGCTATACTCTATGAGTGCGAGAGCCAGTCAGTCCTGAATTACACTGCAGATCAACACCAGAAAACTCCCAGTCCTAGACTTTCCCCCAGAAATGTGCATCTTGTACTGCCCATCACCCTCCTGGATACAAGCTCCCATAAAGTCCATCATTTATTAACAATGATATGCACAAATCTTGTTTCTGAAACACTTCAACTGAAACACACTAGTTTATATTTAAAAAAACAAACAAGCAAATAAGTTTATTAACTACTAGGGAAAGAGATTTTAAATGACAATAATGAGGTTTAAAAGTCAGAATCAGTTACAGTGAAATAAAAGGCAAAACACAACTAACATCTAACTTAACAAGTTAAGTGAATACAGAGCAAAGGTCTCTCTCACGCCACATGTTCCAGCAGTTTTACTGACTGAACCTCTTTCAGTCAGGATCTTTCAGCCAGTCCAATGCTGCTTCCTTTGTTCCTCGGCTGTTGATGATGCCATTGGGTAGAGAGCAAGGGAGATATGATTTGGGATGTCTACTCTCTCCTCTTATAGCCCTTTCTCTTGTACAAGAATCATCTCCAGCTGATATTCAGGAGACAGAAGTCAGTATGGCTGGGAACCTCAAGCTGTTTCTTTTGTCAAAATGTAGCTTTTTGCTCACTCCCTCTCTCCTTTGGAAGAGTGGCCACTTAATCAGGTGATGGTCCCTTTGATCCTCTTGACACCTGGCTGAGGCTAGCCTGTTGTCTCTGGGGAACCTGTTTGTGACAGCCCTCCTGAACATGTTGGTAACATTGTACAGTGGAATCTTATATCTTTAAATAAAAATGTTGCCACACATTTTCCCAGGACAATAATGATCAGCAAATCACATTTTTTTCAAATGATACCTTACACAGTATGCTTTGTACAAGATATAGCATAGTCTTGTAAAAGGGGTGAACATAGGGGTACAGACTGTTACATCTATATATGGAGGACTTAGAGGCCAAACTTTAGGCATACATTCTTGAAATTGTTGGCCCAAAGCTATACAGGCCCTAATTCTTCTCTTTCTTATCCTGGTTTTACATCAGTACAACTCTGTTGTCTCCAGTGGAGCTAGTCTTGATTTACAAATACACCCTGGTATAAGGGAGAAAAGAATCAGGCCTGTAACATATTTGGCAGAGGCCTCAAAAGTAGGTAGATCCATTCAAGATGGGTCAGAAAAATATGTAGATTCATTCATTATCTACAGATATAGAGAATTCACATCTAAATTCTGGTTTCATCTTGGTAGGTAATGAAAGACATAATATATTACTCCTGGGGGAATTCTGCATCACTGTGCAGGCACAGAATTCAAGTCCCTCCACAGATTTCTTTGCTTCCCCACAGAAAATGATGAGGAAGCAAAGAGAAGCTGCAAGAGTGATCATGCGCCCTTGTGGTTTCCAGGGCCTGGAGCAGTAGGCCTGGGGACATCCATGGATGTAATTTGGGGCAGGGCATTGCCCCTGCAAACGGAGGTAAGGCATGGGTGAGGCACACAGGGTCACGTGCCACTGCCCCCATCCCATTTCTGCAAGGCCAGAGCTGCTCAGCTGAAGGAGGGTTCAGCTCTGGCTGCTGACTCCCGAGCAGGATGCTACCTCCTGGGTTCTAATGCCAGTTGTTCTCCCCTTCTGTGTGCTGGGAGCCTTCCTGTTTTCTGTGCAAGGGTGAGTTCCCCTTGGGGGACAGGGTAAGCGGGGGCAGGGTTGGAAGAGGCAATGGGGCATGGCAGGGGGAGGCAGATGTGGAAGTGAGATGCGGGGGATAGAGAAGGGGACAGTGGGGACAGGAAGGGGTAGGGGATGGGGAAGAGGCAGTGGATAAGAGAAGGGGAATGTAGAGGAAGCAGGAGCCTGACATGCGGGAACCTCAACAGCACCAACAGCTGGGGCTCCCCATTAAGTAGGACCATCAACCCCCCCACTCCAAAGAGCCCTCTGCACCCAAACCCCTGCCCCAATGAGCCCCAACCAGTTGCACCTGGACCTCCACCACACCAAACCCCACTCACCCACCACCTAGACAAGCCTGCTGAGTACCTCCACATCCACTCCCCTCTGCCAAACCCCATTCCCCCTCACCTACATCCCTCTGTCAAGCTGCAACACCTTCACATGGATTCTCTGCAAAGTCCCATTCCCCCTGTATCTGGAACCCCCATCCCTCGCAAACGAGCCCCTGTTCATCCAGATCCCCCACTGAGCTGCCCGCAGCCAGATTGCCCCACACAGAACCCTCTCATCCCACACCTGGATCCACCACATTAAGCCCTTCCACATTTGGATCTTGTTGGGCTGAGCCTTCCTGCTCACACCTATCTACTATTGTCAGAGTTAGGTGCAGCCTACCTAGTCCCTGGGGGGTGGGAGGGTTTGCAGGATGATCTCCACTGCCATGATGAAGCCTCCACATTTATTTACTGCACATTTTATTTGTCAGAATTTTGCATGATTTTAAAATGTTGTGTGCAGAATTTAGAATTTTTTTGGTAGCAATTCCCTCGGGAGTAATACTATATATGCATTTTCACACAGGTTATATCTTTAATCACTTCTTTAAAAAATTAGACCTGAATTTCAAGAAAATAAATATGATCAAAGCTTTACCGTTACTTGTAGTTTACTTATAAGTTCATCACTTGGTATTTACAAGAATTTTTAATCAATAAGTAGTTGTTGTCAAGAGTATTTAGACCAGGAATCGGCAACTTTTGGCATGCGGCTCACCAGGGTAAGCCCCCTGGTGGGCCAGGATGGTTTGTTCACCTGCCACATCCACAGGTTCGGCCAATCGTGGCTCCCACTGGCCTTGGTTTGCCGCTCCAGGCCAATGGGAGCTGTGGGAAGCAGTAGCCAGCACATCCCTTGTCCTGCACTGCTTCCCGTAGCCCCCATTGGCCTGGAGCAGCGAACTGCGGCCAGTGGGAGCGGCGATCGGCCGAACCTATGGACGTGGCAAGTAAACAAACTGGCCCGGACCGCCCGGGGGCTTACCCTGGCGAACCACGTGCCAAAGGTTGCCGATCCCTGATTCAGTCCTTTAAATTCTCTATACCATGTAAACATAGCCCACTACTTTCAAATATCATTGTTCTACTCATAGTGTAAAATTGAATTAAAAAGAAAGCATGTGTGTTTATATGAGAATTTACAGCCTTTACATGGTTATTTAAATAATACATACCTGTGATAGGATATGATATGGTCAGCATCTCAGCTATTGAAGAAATAGCTGGAATTAATGAATTAAGTGTCTTTATGTTTCTAACATTTGGTTAAAATAAATAAAGTAAAACAACAAAGGGGTACAGTAATCTAAAAGGATTAGGGTTATGTGCAACATAGGACAATGCAGATTACAAAGCCCAGAACAAACCATGTGAGAGTTGGGGACAAAGCATTCTCTGTTGAGGGGATCCAGCTATCGAAAAAAGTTTGAGTAGAATCCAAAGTCTGACCATCTTTAGGAAATGTTGGCATATCATAAGTGATATTCATAACACAAACATCCTTTTCTATTCCCAAATCCTTACTAAACTCCTCAGTCCTCCATTCCAAGAAAAAACTACCTGAAGGAAAGTTTTGACTACAAAAAATGGAAAAATGCCAGAGACTTCATGAAGTCTGCTAGGGACTTGCTACTGCTACTGATTTTATGTGGACGGCGGTGAGATACAACAGTAATGAGCAGCAAGATAAAACCTTAAGATAGCTACATATTCCTTATGGCTACTCCTAATTAAATATTTCAAGAAAGAAATTAGAAAGTGGTTTTAAGTTAAGTATTAACACAGTAGTTGGAGTTGAATTATCATGATAAACACTGTATTCAGTAAAAGTCACTGTAGATTTGTGTTTCTAAGGGTAAAATGTTGCCCAAAATTTAAATTAAGATTTATTATGTGATTTTTCAAGTAGGCAGAAGGGTAATTCTTAATTCTTTGTTTCCTTAGTGGTATGAATTCAATGTAAAACCCTTGAAGATGATTCTCCTCTCAATTTCACCAGAATAAATCAGGTGCAACTACAGTAACTCTTCATTTAAGTTGTCCCGATTAATGTTGTTTCATTGTTACGTTGCTGATCAATTAGGTAACATGCTCATTTAAAATTGGGTAATGCTCCCTTCTAATGTCTGTTTCTAGCCGCCTGTTTTGTCCACTGCTTGCAGGAAGAGTAGCCCGTTGCAGCTAGCTGGTGAGGGCTTGTAACCAGGGTGGACCAGCAGCCCCCCATCAATCAGCTCCCCACTCCCCTAAGTTGCCTATGCAGCAGCTGCCCAGCAGGCTAGCAACTGCAGCTGTCCCTCCCCCCACTGCCATGTGCTACTCTTGCCCTCTGCCTTGGAGCTGCTCCCAGAGACTCCTACTTGCTATGCAGGGGGGAAGGGAGGAAGAGGGGGGTTGTCAGGGTGTCCCCCTCCCCCCTGCTCCTGCACCCTGCTTACCCTATCTTTCATAGAGCAGGGGGGACACATGACAGGGCTCAGGATGGAGGGAGCTTGCTGGCAGCAGCTTCGGTCTCCGCAAGCTAATCTAATTAACAAGGCAGTGTACTTAAAGGGGAAATGCGCATCTCTCTCTCACACACACATATGGTGTGTTTCTCTTTCTGAAATGCTGCCTCTCCTTCCTCCATTCCTGCTGTCTTGTAGACTGTGAGAGTTAACCCTTGAGGGCCTCAGCCAATTGCTAGTTCATCATTTAGCAGTAAGGCATTCCCTGGGAAATATCCCACCCTCTGACTCCTCCACCTCAACCAAGCTCCACAATCATCATCACTGTGTACCAGTATTAAATTGTTTGTTAGAAACATATAGTCTGTGTGTGTGTGTGTGTGTGTTTATATATATATATACACACACACTACAGTCTTTTATCTGGTGAAAAACATTTCCCTGGAACCTAACCCCCTCATTTACATTAATTCTTATGGGGAAATTGGATTTGCTTAACATTGTTTCGCTTAAATTTGCATTTTTCAGGAACATAACTACAATGTTAAGTGAGGAGTTATTGTACAATGAATTAATTGGAATTACACTGGTGTGAAACTGGCATGAGAGGTGAATCAGGCCACTTTAGTCCATTGGTGAGTATGCAAGTCATAAGAGGGTTATGAACAAACACTGATGTAGAAATATGTAGATATGCTAACACTACATATATGATTTTTTTTAAAAACAACAATACTGGTATAGGTTATAATAAAGGGGAGCAGCTGCCCTCTTGTCATAATACAAGATCTTTTTTCTGTCTCTGGGGCAATTAAATCCCCAACTATTTAACCATTCTCTGGTAAGCAGTTCCTCAACATGTAAATTGTATTAGCTACCCTATTTATAAGGTAGGAACTTGGCTGAAATTCCTCACATTCATTTTGTAAAGGAGGCAGCGAAGTACTATAGTATTTTGATAAGGTCATATTAATACTGTAGGTTATCTGACAGTTCAGAAATGGAAGCATGGATTATACAGAACAGTGTTATACAGGCAACATTTATCTTTTCCCTTGAATTAGCAACTATTTCTCACTTTATAGCTCATCAAAATTTTCAATAGACAAACGTACCTATCATTTAAAATCAACACAATTAATTTTCCATACTTTCATGAAGCTTTTTTTTAAAAAAAAAATTTAAGGAAATCGGACTTACTAAAATACCATCGGAATTACCACCGACTGACGAATCATGGCTAATCAGCACCAGGTGTCTCCAAATGAGATGTTCCTATTTAAAGCTCTTCAGGTGCCTCAAATAAATGCATTTAACAATGTTTAAATGTGCATCTGTGATATAGTTGTGCAAAATTATATTGCGGGTATCATTTATAGTGATTACACTGATCGATCATCATTTCAATGAAGTTTATACTATATATAGCTTCTCATGTGATTACATTTGAAGTTATTTCCCATAACAAAGTTATTTTCCAATTGATTTCACATTCAACTACTTGTTTGTTCTTAAATTCAGTTTGCATGATGGATGTTGCATAGTGAACATAAAAGGGTCATGTAGTCAATGAGAGTGTTTTCTGTGGGAACCCTATTTCATTTGTTGCAGAAGCAATAGATGTATAGTGAATGAGACAGGCAACTGAAGGAAGAGAAAGATTACCCATGTGGTTACTGCAGTTGACTGTCATCCACAAGAACTGGGGGTGGGGAACAGGTACTCAATTTGTGTGGGCAGACCAGAAAAAGTGTGGCTGTGATATGGCTTCCCCCAGGTGTGACTAGGTCAGAGAATTTTAAATATATTTTTGTTTTAATGTATTTCTTCAATAAATAATAGTTTTGTTTGACTGTTAATCTCCAGGAAAGAATCCTCTCTGTCCATCTTGAGAGATCTCAATGGGGATAATAGAAAATGGGTGGATTTGACAAGCAGACTAAGATTACAGAGGTTCAGGAGCAGCTGGGCTCTCAACCCACTGAGGTGCTGGAGAGAACAGATTGGTGTCTATGCTAATGAAAAAGAGAACCTTTGGGTTATTAGGGTTCTAGAACACAGTGAACCTCCATTTCACTGACAGTCTAAACATATTCTGAGAGACTAGTTCAGGGGTCGGCAACCTCTGGCACACAGCTCGCCAGGGTAAGCACCCTGGTGGGCCGGGTCAGTTTGTTTATCTGCCGCATCAGCAGGTTCGGTGGACTGCGGCTCCCACTGGCCACGGTTCGCTGTCCCGGGCCAATGCAGGTGGCGGGAAGCTGCAGCCAACACATCCCTCAGCCTGCGGTGCTTCCCGCCACCCTAATTGGCCTGGGATGGCGAACCGCAGCCAGTGGGAGCTGCAATTGGCTGAACCTGCCAACGCGCAGGTAAACAAACTGGCCAGGCCCGCCAGGGTGCTTACCCTGGTAAGCCGCGTGCCAGAGGTTGCCGACCCCTGGACTAGTTGAATCAGGAGACTAGAAATGGAACCTTTCATTTCCAGAGTAGCAATTCGAAGTGAGCACAAGTAAAAAGTCATTAACAAACAAAGGATGTTTAGCAACTTGCATGAAATGATTTTGTGGGGTTGGTGCAGTTGTTAATGATCAAGTGTCCACATCACTACAGACATTATTAGCACCTTGTTGGAAGTCTCAGTAGAGAGGATACAATTTGACTAGACATGGAAACAGAACATCCCTAGAGGTGGGATCTGCAGAATAGAGTTGAGGCAGCCTGGGGAAGCCTGCAGTGCCACTGGTCTGTAGGTAAAGAAAGGATTTCAGTCTCTTGGGAAGTCAATCGGTGCTGTTCTCAGTACTCAACTTTTTTAAAAAATGAGTAGGTTATATTCAGGTCAGTTTTTAGAGGATATTCAGACACAAAAGAAAAACAATCTGAATAGGGTGCTTATATGAAGTTAAACTTGCAGATTTACCAATAGTTTTAAAGGAGAGATATAGTTGAATTAGACCCTAAAGACATTTTAAATATCTCACAGATTCAAGCCCTTCTTTACTCTTAATTTGTGCTGACTCCTGATCAACTCATGAAATCTTTCCTCCACTAGAGCTGTGCAGAGGATGGAAATTCTGTTTTGCGAAGCATGTTGAGATTTCAAAATCTGACTTCATTTTGAATAGAAATGAAACCTGAAAAATTATAAATTCTCTGAGAAGGAAAATTCTAAAAAAATAATTTTGGATCAATTGAAATGTTTTGTTTTAAAAATCTAATTTTGATTTAGACCAGTGGCTCCCAAACGTGTTCCACCGCTTGTGCAGGGAAAGCCCCTGGCAGGCCGGGATGGTTTGTGTACCTCCCTCGGCCCGCGCCACTTCCAGCAGCTCCCTGGCATTGGCCTGGAGCGGTGAACCGCGGCCACTGGGAACCACGATTGGCCGAACCTGCGGATGCGGCAAATACACAGACCAGACCAGCCCGCCAGGGGCTTTCCCTGCACAAGCGGCTGAACAAGTTTGGGAACCACTGATTTAGACTGTTTTATATTATTATATTTTTAAAAAATCAAAACAAAGTCATTTCAAAACCAAAACCCCCAAAAGCTTTAATTCTAAAAATGATTAAATAAGACATTTCAACATTGTTGGAACTGTTCCCCAGATTTTCTCCACAATAAAGTTTTGATGAATTTCTTGAAGCATTTAGATTTAGCTGGAACTGAATTTTCCAACAGTAAATGGTTCTGTCAAAAAAAAAATTATCAGTTCTATCCTTCACCTCTCTTCCCCCCAAGTATTCTTTTTTAAAAAACAATCAAACCAAGCTGTGTTTCACTGATCACAAAAAACACAACTGGTAGTTTGATTAATCTAGCTGCTCCTTTTTCTTCCACCAACTTTCCTACTCTCTTTCCTCTGAAACTATTTTATTCAGAATCTTTTTTAATCTATCAGCTTTTACTTTTTCCCAGCTGTAGAACTGATTGGAAATATTTGACAAAAATGAAGTGACAAAAATAATATTTCACAAACATTTTCACAATCCCACCCCATCTATTTTACAAACCTTCTGTACCCAGACCCTTCCAACCCTTCCCTTTTTCTTCTGGCCCATTCATTGCATCAAATATTCTTTTTTACTATAGTCTAAAAAGAAAAAGCCACTTTCATACAGTACACACCTGTTCTCATCCCTGCTCCTTCCAGAACTATGGTCTCAGTTAGCAAGTTAATATTGTGACAGGATTCCCACAGGAACCAGTTATGCAGAAGGTGCTTTTTGAAATAATATAAAATGCCTTCCCTACCTGTGAGTTAACTACACAACTCTATCTTGTCTCATTTCAGGCTATTTTTGGCATTCAAACCCTGTGGCATTTCAAAGTAGTTTGGGTCCTGATTTCAAGCCCATTTAAGTCAGTTGGAATCTTTTCATTTTCTTCACTGAGCTTTGGATCAGAGGCAAAGTTCCATAGCGCATTGAGGCTCTGTAAGTATATTCTTTCCTAAGCCAAGGGCTTTCATAATTTCAAAGAAAACACAGCACCACTTCTTGCTAGTGCTGTACGAGAAAGTATTGACTCTGAATGACATTTTAAGGTGCATTTCATAAATGTGGGAATTTGTAGGCAGAGCCATAGTAAAATTGTTTTATAGCATAAAGTTTACATTAAGCAGCATAGTTATATTAAGAAGCTTTATTGGGGAAATTCTAACTCCTAAAACAATTAAAATTTGGTGCATAATATTAAGCACTAATATGAAGCAAATAATGTGATGTAGTGTGTACTAATCCCCTAAAGATAAAAGATCTTCAAAAACAAACAAGTGAAACAAACTGTCCCTCCAAAATGCATAACAGAGGAAAATCCAAAACTAAATGAACTGTATGTATTGAGTCTATGAAGTGATATAAACTTATTTCTCTATTGTCAGCATTGAAGTCAATTTGAGAGGAACAATACATATATATTATATGCAACCATACTCGTGCTTTCACTTCACACATGCATAATAAAACTTGCAGTTCAGCACAGCAAATAATTTTGATAAATAGCCTTATGAATAAGTATTAAATATTGTTAACAATAACATCAGACAACTTAAATTTGAAAATTTCTACAGAGTTTGTTTTCATGCCCTTTGCATTTTCTGTGATTTATTTATTTATTAGTTTCTCATCATAAATTCTTAAATACTTTGAAATTCAGGGTCTGGCTGAATTTTTTTTGTGTCCTTGTTTTTTTATTGTTGGCTGATCCTTCCTTTTAAAGATAGTCTATATCTTGGCAGAGAGATAGATCCTGAAGAGAACTAGCACAACAGAGATTTTAGAAGTGTTGAATTGTGGCAATTTTTTAAAGCCATTTTTGCATATTAACGTGAAAGTTTATGTTGTATCTACAATCTGGGGACTGGGGTTTCATCATAATCAATGTTCTCTGTTGGAAAAGGCTGATTTTATCTGAATTTTCAATCAGAAAAAAATTGAAATGTTTAGTTTGGGGTCAAAATTAATCTTTGTGTCTGTATGAGCTGCTGCAATGCCTCACAGAAGTTGTAGTTGTGGATCCCTTGTATTCCCTTTCTCTCTGGCTACACTACACATCCCATACTGTACCATGGCCTGTGCCAGAGGCAAAGCTACTATTGTGCCTCATGGAACTCCTACGATGCATGAAGCTTTTCAGTTCATGAATGACTACATGAATTCTTTCAAATAAATACGCTGACATGAAAAATTTCAACATTTCGGAATCAAAAGTTTTTAGAACTTTTTGTTTGATTAAAAGGATTTGATATTTTGAATCAGGGCAAACAAACGGAAATATCAGAATTTCACAACAGGATAGTCATTTTGGTTTTTGGTCAGCTGTATTTGTGAAATAAATTGAATTTAAATGCACATCACCAGAAAACTAGTAATTTATACCACTGCACAGTCTAAATTAAGGATGGATGTATATATTTCTTTCTCTTAACCTTGCTGTAAGTAAGGTATGATTTTAAGAGATATAACATTTTTTACAGGAGCCTTTCAAGACCATCTGTTTCAAAAGCAAAGGATTATTAAAAGAAAATCAATCTTCATTTCTTAATAAGCATTATCCAAAATGTTAAAGTGCAGATGGACAGCCCAGGAGATGGCAGTCACTATTCACCAAACAAGTAAAGTACTGGCACAAGCAGAGCAGGATTTCCCACACTGATCTTCCTAAACCCTGACCTGGAGGAATACTGTTTGCACTTGAGAGGCCATTTCAATCTGCATATTCATTCAGATGTTGCTCTCTCTACAGAAAATTCCAGGAAGAATGCCAGTTGTGGCCCTGTGTGCACTTTGAATAGCTGCCCACAGGGAAATGTAATGTCTTATTCTAATAATTTAACAATTTTATCAGCCACAAATAATATGTAACAAGTATGCCGATTTATTGCAAATACCCTGGAAGTTATGGGCTTTAATATAGATTCTAATGAATATAGCTGTCATAGGAATTATTATTTTCGACAAGAGATTTAAGATCTCAGATCATATCCTGCTCTGGTCTGTATAAAATTAGAGCTTATTGAAAACTGAAAAATCTCATTTGCAAAAAATGTGGAGGGTTTTTCGTGGAAACATATAATTTTGATGAGAAATTTTGAAATGTTTTGTCCCACTTTAGATCAGACCAGTGAGATAAGGACAGAGTACTCTATACCTCCTCTGCAGACCAATAAATTCCTCTCCCAAAAGGAGGCAATTTTCCTAAACACTATAAAACCTCTCTGCAGCATTTCCTCTATCTTTCTCCCATGGGTATCTCCATAGGAAGGTACAATTTTATCCTAGATTATTAAACTGACGTTTTCATCCAATATTGTAAATAACTGCTCATTGAAGGGCTATAATGCATTTCACTTCTTTGTTTTTGGTTTTAAATATGCGTAATTTTTTATTGGCCCTCTTTCAGCTGACTCCTTCACATCCAATGTTATATGTGCATATTTATGCTATGGTATGCAAATGAGAAGGAAATGCTAATATATGGAGGAAAAGGAACTTAATGAAATGCAAATCAAAATCAAGTGATAAAGCACAGTTTGCACTGTTTGTTTCATTCTTTTGAACTTAAGAGAAAGGAAACAAGTTGTTATACCTTTACTAGTGCCTAAATGTTAGAAAACAGAGATTATGACAGGATACTGCAGAAAGGCAATAGCTGAAGACTGCATTTTCAGCATGTTATTAATGAGGAAAGGAAGCCAACAAACAGGTTCATAAGTAAGAAAAAGATGCAATACCTTTTTCCAGCTCTGCCTTTGGAGAAGAAGATGGATGATACCAAAATGATTAGCGAGAAAAAAAGCCTAAATATGGTAGATAAACAACTCTTTTCTCTCTTTCTCTTTCCTCACTGTTCACTCTCTTTTTATTTTGCAGTCCGTTCCATTTCTCTCTCTCTCCCCAAACTGACCTGCCCCCTGCCATTCCAAATGGTACCTCTAGTGCAGCAAGAATAACAGAGTTACAGTAGACAAAAAAATAACAAATTGTTAGTTCCTTATTAAGTACCAGAGACAATCAACTTAGTAAAAAGTCTTAACAGGGCAACCATTTTGGCTGTAAACAGTCCATTTTATCTCCGTTCAGAGCAGACAAACATCTCATTGGAACAATTTCTTCCTCCTTGGCAACACCATAGTTCTTTAGAGCTGGTCAGAAATTGGAAATTCTGACATTTTGACCTTTGTTTTCATCCTGAAATCAGGTGAGTCAAAATAGTAACATTTTTGATGGAATCTGAGCAGTCTTGGTGCCTCATGGGTTACTAAGGTGCCTCTCGCACTTGTGCTCCTCAACCAGCCAAGTTACATCTCCCATGATGCACCCATAGCCATTGATACCCATGATGCATTGCAATGATTCCCATAGAAAATTTTGATTTTGTGGAAACCGCAGTTGACATCAAAAACATTTTGACAGAAAATTCCTGACCGGCTCCAGTAACTAACTCTTTGCTCTTTCTCCTACTCTATGTAACAATGCTTGAAAGATAAGAACATAAGAATGGCCATACTGGATCAGACCAAAGGTCCATCAAGTCTAGTGTCCTGTCCTCTGACAGTGGCCAATGGCAGGTGCCCCAAAGGGAATGAACAGACAGGTTATCATCAAGTGATCCATGCCCTGTCACCCAATCCCAGCTTCTGGCAAACAGAGGCTAGGGACACCATTCCTGCCCATCCTGGCTAATAGGCATTGATGGATCTATCTTCCATGAATCTATCTAGCTCCCTTTTGAATCCTATTATAGTATTGGCCTTCACAACACCCTCTGGAAAGGAGTTCCAGAGGTTGACAGTGCATTGTGTGAAAAAATACTTTCTTGTGTTTGTTTTAAACCTGCTACCTATTAATTTGATTTGGTGGCCCCTTGTTCTTGTATTGTGAGAAGGAGTAAATAACACTTCCTTATTTACTTTCTCTATACCACTCATGATTTTATAGGCCTCTATCATATCCCCCCTTAGTCGTCTCTTTTCCAAGCTGAAAAGTCCCAGTCTTATTAATCTCTCCTCATACGGAAGCCGTTCTATACCCTTAATCATTTTTGTTGCCCTTTTCTGAACCTTTTCCAATTCCAATATATCTTTTTTTTTAGATGGGGTGACCACATTTACATGCAGTATTCAAGGTGTGGACGTACCATGGATTTATATAGAGGCAATATGATATTTTCTGTCTTATTATATATCTCTTGCTTGATGATTCCCAACATTCTGTTTGCTTTTTTGACTGCCGCTGCACATTAAGGGGATGATTTCAGAGAACTATCCACAATGACTCCAAGTTCTTTTTCTTGAGTGGTAACAGCTAAGTTAGACCCCATCATTGTATATGTATAGTTAGGATTATGTTTTCCAATGTGCATTACTTTGCATTTATCAACATTAAATTTCATCTGCCATTTTGTTGCCCAGTCACCCAGTTTTGTGAGATACTTTCATAGCTCTTTGCAGTCTGCCTGGGACTTAACTATCTTGAGTAGTTTTGCATCATCTTCAAATTTTGCCACCCCGCTTTTTACCCCTTTTTCCAGATCATTCATGAATATGTTGAATAGGACTGGGCCCAGTACAGATCCCTGGGGGACACCACTATTTACCTCTCTCCATTCTGAAAACTGACCATTTATTCCTACCGTTTGTTTCTTATCTTTTAACCAGTTACCAATCCATGAGAGAACCTTCCCTCTTATCCCATGACTGCTTATTTTGCTTAAGAGCCTTTGATGAGGGACCTTGTCAAAGGCTTTCTGAAAATCTAAATACACTATATCCACTGGATCTCCTTTGTCCACATGCTTGTTGACCCCCTCAAACAATTCTAGTAGATTGGTAAGGCATGATTTCCCTTTACTAAAACCATGTTGACTATTTCCCAACAAATTATGTTCATCTATGTGTCCGACAATTTTATTCTTTACGATTGTTTCAACCAATTTGCCCAGTACTGAAGTGAGGTTTACTGGCCTGTAGTTGCCAGGGTCACCTCTGGAGCCCTTTTTAAAAATTGGCATCACATTAGCTATCCTCCAGTCATTTGGTACAGAAGCTGATTTAAATGATAGGTTACAGATGACAGTTAGTAGGCCTGCAATTTCACATTTGAGTTCCTTCAGATAAGACAGAGATAGAGCTAAAAGGCAATCCTCTAGTTTTTTAGAGATATTGGTGCTAGGTAACACCATTGTGATGTTCATTGTAAAAGAGAGCAAAATGTGGAACTTCACTTTTAACCACCATAATTTCCTTTTGTGGTATTTATAAAATGGGGTCCTTCCAACTCAAAACTGTACTTACAATTTATTCTTGATTTTGGTTACTTCTATATCCACTTGTAATCTGCCATTTTTATTCTATGGTTTGTGAGTGGAGATGAACCTTTTAATAACTTACTTACATTTATAATCAGCAATTTAATATTTTTAACTAAAAAGAGTAAATGTAACCAAAAAAGACATCCATGTTTGTCAATCATAATGCATTTATAGCTGTAACTGAGAATGAATTTAATTGCTTTAATTAAAGCCAGAAATCAAACACAAGACAGAATATATGAGGGAAACAACTCCACTGTCGTTAAAGCTGACAAAGTGTGAAGGTCACAACTTACATATTCATGTACTCATCCATGTGACCTTCTGTTGTAAACAAAGAATATTAATACTGTTATTTATCTACTACTAATGAACATATATTACTCTGGAGTCTAGTGAATAGATAAAATAATCTTCTTTCATCAATTATTTATTAAATAAATATTTTCTATGCATGCCAATTAAGGGGGGAAGTATCGTATTACAAGTTTAGACCATGCCAACATCTGAACTTCTAGGAGACTAGGTTGATGAGAGTGCCATAAAAGCTAAGAATGGGCCGAAGATCAGTATACTTGAATGACTGCTATTTGCAACAGACAAAAAATAATATTAATGTAAGGTAACAATAAATTAAGAAGTCAGAGTAAATAACCAGTGGACTGACTTACTATTTAGCTGAAGTTTAGTTTTCAGCAAGATTATGATTTCAGTCAGTCATTCTCTGAACATGCATCATGAGTGCAAAGTGATGAACAAAACAAAGGGTTTTCATGAACAAACTTGCTCCTACTCTCTATTCAGTGAAGATGTTACCCAAGCTAACGTAACACACTACAAAATAAATGTTTATTTAATGAAAATACATATAAGTATGTGCATTGAAATGATGTATAATGTACTCACATACACATATTATGGCCTTAATCCTGCGAGTAGTTCCAGGTGGTAGATCATTGTGCCCATGCAGAACCTCACTGAAGTCAGAGGCGCTCCAGGTAGACAAAGGGGCTCACACCTATCCAGAGCCAGTTGCAGGATTGGGGCAGGATATTTTACACTTACGTACATATTTAGTGCTAAGATAGATACGTGTTAGTATAGATATAGATATTATAGATATTACATGTGTATATACACACACGGCTAAGACTATATTTGCATGTGTAAATATACGAGTCTTGTACTCACCTCAACCTTAGTCATTTTCAAAGAAGCAGTTAATATTTTGATGCAACACTTCAACTGACATTTTCTCCAGGATTGCTTGTTACATTGTATTAAAATGATTGTAATAGAAATCACAGTTAGATTGTCATACTGATGCTTGAAAAAGCATAAATAACTAGCAATATTATAGGAATTTATCAGTGCAATAATAATAAAAAAGAACAATAACCCCCTAAAAACAGATTGTCTTTAGGAAATGTGTAGCTAATGTATTTTGATGAACAGAATTTTTTTTTTTTGGTGGAGGAAAGGGGTATGATAGGCTTAAAACTGAATTTTTATAACAAATATATATATATTTGCAACACCAAAAATATTAAACCTTAAAGATCTGTTAAAATTGACATCTTGCCTGGGCTTCTTTGCATTAAGCTGGCAGGAGCAAATAAGGATTTATGGTACAATTTACATAGAAAAGCAACTCAGTTATTCTGCATTGCAGGATACGGGTGCCCTCTGCTGTCAATTTGTAGATTGTTGTAGTCTGATATTTTTGCTTCTCAGTGTCAGCTGGCAGCAGTTCACTGTGAAATACTGACTTGCTATTTAGATGTAAATATACTTGGAAGTTAGTGTAAGAAGTAAAGGTAGTAGGTCTGATATTTCTATCCAGCTTGCATAACCTTTTGCAGAAAGTAAACTTGGTGGCAATATAATTTAAAAAAAAAATCTGCTTATTGCAAATATATGTAAGTTAATGCTACATGTACATGGAAGCATGCATTCTGGTACTTTTCCATACAACTAGAGTGAGGCCTATAACATACAGTAAAGTACTAGGGCGACACAGGATTTGACCATGGACTGTCAAAACATTCCCAATCCAACATCTGTTGATGTCTATGGGCATCTTCCAATTGATTTGAATGCACTTTGGAGGATGTCCAACATCATTCTTATCATACTCACCAAACCAATACATGAAGTTATTCCTGGGAATATCTCCTTCCATTCCTCAGGGCAGTATGGCAGGGAATGACATGATTAGTTAGCAGCACTGCTTGACCTGTAATACAATTTCTGGATTAATTTTCCCCAAGTGAAGAACTTCCCAAAGTATTATAATCCACCCTGTGTTAAACCCAGGTGGGTAGATAAAGGTATGTGCTTTTTTGGGAGCAAGTAAACCTGCCCAACACCTGGGTTGGCGGTTAACACAATCTCTCCACATATAATAGCAACATCACTAGGATCACTTCATTCTAAAAGTTTGTTATACACAGAGAGAGAGAGAGAATATATTATATAGAACTGGCATTTAAGGGTGACACACACAGAACCAAAGAGGCCAAATGGCAGGGTAATCCCAAATTTGAGATGGGACAGTGGGATTTCCTGCTATCAGACTGACTGGGAGATTGGTGGGCCAAAGAGGAGGAATGGAAAGCCAGAAGATTTTTAAGTGGGAGGGAGAGAATGAAGGGAGGGAGAGAGTGAAGGGAGGGGCCTCCCCAAATCCTAAAACCAGCCTAGATAGTATAAGAGGGAAATTAAGTGTGGTGGTATAGCTCAGATTTCAGTCCATGATGGAATTCCTCCTTCTGAAATCGTTATTTAAAGAAATGTCATTCATTACAAAAACAATGAGGAGTTCGGTGACTCTTAAAGGTCTTTAAGGTGCCACCGGACTCCTCATTGTTTTTGTGCATACAGACTAACATGATTACGCCTCTGATACTTGGTATCATTCATTACAATTGCACTGAGCCACTGCAGTGATGGGATATCCTTGATAATGGAGCAAACCCTCATGGAGTTATACTGATTCATACCTGCTGAGGGTCTGTCCCAGTATCTCATTGTGGTGCTCAGACACCATAATGATGAGTGTGACATGAGAACCAGAATAGCATATATATATAGCACATGTGGTTTTTAGGCTCACACTTCCTATCCACAGTAAAAAATGAAGTAATGTGGTAATAAATATGGGACTTTCCTATAATAATAATAATAATAATAATAATAATAATAATAATAATAATATCATATTGCATTTGGTAAATTCTCCTGTGTGGTCCAAACAGGCAAAGACAAATTACTATGTGATTTTCTTACTATTAAACTATCTTATTCTAATAATCCAATATTAGTTCACTGTACCTCTTAATATGTTATATGTCTAGAAGAAAGCAGATTAAAAGAGTAATGATTTATTTTTTACTGAGCTAGAATACTTTACTTTGGGTTTTCATTTGCAAGCAATGACACTTGATACATTAATTATTTCTGTTGTTCAGACATTGTATTCTCAGAGACATTTTACCTGAAACAAGAACTACTTTAAAAAAAACAACAAACAAACAAAAAACCCTATTAGAATCTTTAAGTCTTTTATCTTGTTTTGTTCATATTATAATATAATTGCTATTAAAATGCAGAGGACTTATTTTACTTTGATACATATTGGTCATTAGCCACATTATAACAAAGAAAAATGCCCTGATTTTTAAACAAGGCAAAAAATAAAATCCAGTATCAATTTCCATATGAAGAATTATGGATCCTGAATTCAAAATGCATAATGTAAGCGGTAATCAAAATAAAATAAACCTTGTATATCAACAGAACTAATTTAAATTTTCTAATATAACAAGGCAGCTGGGAATCTATTGCCTGGAATTACACTATGGAATCTTTAACACGCTGGCAAACACAGGTCCCCTGTGGGCTCTCAGAAGGTGGGAATTGTTGTTTCTGTGCAACACTTTTCCATCCTTGGCTCCTAAGAAAATCATTATTGTAATCACACCAAATATTGCCAGGGTTATCTAAGTTTTCACATTAATTCAAAGTGGAAATTACACAAGTATGAAGGACCTGCAAACCTAGGAGCACCCTGTTAGCCTGCAGTTAGAGCAAGGAATCTTTTGCTATCCCTCTCTATGACTTGCCTGTTGTCAATGATCAGGTAGTTTGAACTAACCATCTTAAATGCCCCTGGAAGGGAGATAAGTACAAGCTGCCATTTAATTCAAGAGTCCCCTCTTCTGTGACATTAGCCTTAATTTTCACATTTCCACTTTCTTTTTGACATCAACATAGGCAACAGCTTTGTACATCTGTCATGTTTGCTGGAAATATTAAAACAAACTCCAAAACTTTCTGTTCCCTTCTCTCCATATGTGTTTCAGGCACAGCAATGATAGGGAGTCTCAGAGCTTCAGTGGTTGGCAACCTGCGGCCCACTTCCCGCAGCTCTGATTAGCCAGGAATGGCGAACTGCTGGCACTGGGAGCTGCTGGCAGCCGTGCCTGTGGACGGTCAGTATAAACACTGTCTCGTGGCCCAACAGCAGACTACCCTGATGGGCTGCCTGCGGCCTGCAGGCTGTCCACCACTGGCTTTAGATGCTAAAGAATCCTCCCCTATGGGATGGAGAAAAAGGTCCATTGATGCCCTTTACAGAAGGAGATCATGATACTCCATTTCCCTGTCAGCAGTCAGGATGCAGGTAGGGAGAGAATAGAATTAATCTGGTCAGCAGCGCACAGCGGATAGAATTCTTCCCACCAACCAACAGGAAGCAAAGCTTTACCAGACATATACTAGACAGTCCAATATGACAGACAGGAGCCACCTTCCTCTCCCAAAGAATATTAATTCAGAAACTTTGAAGCGTTTTGTTTCAACATCAGTGTTTCTGAATTTTTTTTTAAAGAACTCTCTGTTCCATTGCATATTTTGATACTTCGGCTTTTTGGCTCAATTCAGAATTAAAGCAAATTTCAAAATATCAGAATTTCTCCTGGGACAGAAGTTCAGGTTTTTGGCCAGACCTAATATTTAGTTCTTGTGAACTTTCCTCATTCAGACCCCAATTCAGCTGAGCAGTGAAGCACATGCTTATTTGTTACCATTTTAATTTTGGCCACTGGAATTAAATACATGCTTAAAATGAAACAAGTGCTTAAATACTTTGTTGAATAGGTGACAAGGAGTCAATCTCTCAATCCACCCCCAAATTTGTATTGCTCTTCCCTGAATGTCTTCCATTTAGTACATGTTTTGCTTTGGTAGTGAGGTACCAAGAGCTACTTGCAGTAACTTAGGTATACAAGTATTTACACCAAAGTTTGTGCTCATTTACCCAATCAAGGAACAAGAACATGTGACTTATCTGACTAAATCACAATTAAGCAGGATTGCTTAAATTTTGAATATTCACAATCTATCCATCCAAAAATAATAAATAAATGAAAAGTTACTTCAGAAAAAAAATAAACAATGATAAAATTAGAGGAAATCACAATCTGATTGTAGACCTTCCACATAAAAATAAAGGAACACTACTGTCATCAACTAACTTAAACCCTGTGACATTTACTCTTCCATAGCAGTTGACACTGGTGCCCAATTGCATGCCTTTCAAGATTTTATGGAGAGCAAATTTTCTTGGTCAGTTCCAACATACCTCTCCAGACACATCCAATACATCTAGGGTGACCAGATGTCCAGATTTTATAGGGATAGTCCCTATATTTGGGACTTTTTCTTATATAGTTGCCTATTACCCCACACCCCCGTCCTGATTTTTCACACTTGCTGTCTGGTCATTCTAAATACATCTGAGCTTCAGCTACACCTCTTCTGAAAAAAGAGATGTGAGTGCTTACCTTATTTATAGCTGTTATCACTCAGGCAGGTGCTTCATTTAGTGGCACAGACCCTTGTAAAGCATCAGGGCCACCCAGAGGATTCAGGGGGCCTGGAGTAAAGCAGGGAAGCAGCGGCGGTCCGGGTCTTCGGTGGTATTTTGGTGGTGGGGGGCCCTTCAGTCGCTCCGCATCTTAGGCAACATTGAAGGGCCCCCCACTGCCAAAATGCCGGCCAAAGACCCAGACTGCCACCAGGCCAAGACTCGCGGGCCCCCTGTGGGGCCTGGGGAAAATTGTCCCACTTGCCCCCACCAGGTGGCCCTGGAAAGCATAGCCCTTAAATTTATAAGTCTTTTCCTATTAGAGTCTCTAGCAACTTTAAATTTAGTCAGACTTTTAGTTTTAAAATTTCAGCATCTCAAAAACCTCCATCCTGGAATGAGCTTCCTGATGGTTTCCATGTACAAAGCTCACCGCAGATTCATGGTCAAAAGTTAAAACTCCATTTTAGACATGTTACACTGAGCCTAACTCTTGCCACACTTACCTATGTCAAGAAGTACTTTCCTCTGTGAAAAGTCCTGTGAAAACTAATGGGTCTTCTCACAAAGTAAGGTACAGGTTGCACTTCTCTAATCTGGCACTCCCTGGTCCGGCAACATCCGTGGTCTGGCATAGGTGCCAACTCCGTGGGTGCTCCGGGGCTGGAGCACCCATGGGGAAAAATTAGTGCATGTAGCTCATCCACTGACACCAAGCTTCCCCCTCTGCCCCCTGCACCTCTTGCGTACCAGCAGCCCCACATTTACCAACTCCTCCTCCTCCCTCTCAGTGCTTCTGGAGCACTGTGAACAGATGATTTGTGGCGTTCAAGCTCCGGGAGTGGGCTGACAGCTGGGACCTTGAGTGGCTATGGGGCCCCTGTGCGGGGGACCACGCTGGGTGCAAAGCCTTCGGATGCTGCAGTGCCCCCCACTCCCCTACTTCCCATGCCTATGGAGATTTGCTGGCCCTCTCGTGGTTCAGCAAATTCTCTGGTTTTGCACCAGTCAGGTCCCAAGGGTGCTGGACTAGAAAGGTTCAACCTGTACATCTAGACCTGGGTAGCAGAACTAGGCTAATAGTAGTTAGAGGCCCTATGCTATTGTTTTCCTTTAGCACAATGCCCACTGCCTACAATGGGAGTTTTGACCAAAAAAATACACGCGAGATCAGATTCCAGCTGTTGCAGCTTTTATGGTGTGCTTGAGACCCCTCCTGTTGTAGGAAGGCAAAAATGGGAGCAAGCACAGGATGATAATTTTGGCCTTTATTCTAGACTTTTTTGGCTTTGGAAAGTTTAGGTTGAAAAATTAAAATTGTTTTTATTTAAAATACATATAAAATAGAAAATAAATGTAGAATTTAACCTGGCTGAGGATCTGGCCCAGTTGTTCAAAAGAATTACCAAGAGTTGTTCTGCTTAATAACATGTGGACCAGATCCTCAGCTGGTGTAAACTGAAGTCACTGGAGCTATGCCAGTTTACATCAGCTAGGGATCTCATTCATAGTTTTAGAAAGTGATTAGGAAGAAATGAAAATTTTCTGTTTTCTCTCAACCTGAGCTTGAACACTGACAGGTTTTAAAGCTTGCCAGTGGCTCCTCAGGGATCTATACTTCATTTCCTGAGTATCAAATAAATGTCAGCTACAAATATAGTAAATCACAGTGAATTCCATATAAACAAATAGAACTGGCATAGACATACCAGGTCAGATTCTCCCCAGACTGACAAGAATCAGGAGCAACTCCCATTGAGTTCAGTGGTGTTACTCTGTTGTTACTCAAGTGTAATCGAGAGATTTGTCCCTGTGTAATGGCACTCCAAGCTCACAATCCAGCCATGTCATGCTGTGCATTATTGCTTATTCTTTTGGTTATTGAAAGGGTAATATAAGCAATGAATCTAATTTGTATAGCAATGGGAAAGATGATAGCTAAAGCAAACACAGAACTGAATAGCTTATATCCTAATGCAAACACTAGAGAGGAATAAAGAAAAAAATGTTGTGAGCAAATTTCAACAACTGAATGAGTAGGCTTGGGGAATTTAAATAGCAAAAATAATTATCAGAACACCCCTGGGTCGTTGCATATGAGATACAAAGTAGAAAGAATATGAAAGCATTCCAGATTTTCTCTAGAGGCCTAACAGTATTTACAAATTCAGGTTTATGAACCTGACACTAAATCCATGGCTACAAACCAGTTTGGAGGAATTTGATTTGTCTTTTGGTAACACCTTGCAGCTGGGATGACAGCAGGGATAAGGGACATACACTCCATCATTTCATAAACACAATTTGTCTTTTCTGCAGCAAAACTAGCCATTCTTAAATGTAATGAAATCTATGGGGCCAGATCCACTGAGATTTCCAGGAGCGCTACTCCTGGCAGTACACCAATTTATATATGCTTCAAATTGAATTTCAGAACAATAGGCTCCAAGGTAGCCCAACAGACTTCTTTTATTATCAGAAACCATTATTTAACAATCGGGAATTGACATTTCAGCATCTATTTTATGGTAAGGTAGTCAAGTTAACCCTTTTGTGCAGCTGAAAATACAATTAGGTAATTACATACTGCAGGGAAGTCTGCCTGAGACGGTTCATTTTGAAAGAAGTATAACTCAACTGTAATTTTATGAAATAATAATAATAAAGAGACACCTCTGGCTAATATTCATTTTGCTCCTCCACACTCCAATTTTGATACAAATGAAATTACAGTTTACTTACTTAATGAGTGGGAAACCAAATAGACCTTCTAGCAAAATTATTTGTAAGGTTATGTAGTGACTACTGCTGACATTAGACAAAAGGAAATTGCCTACATGCATCATAGCTTACCGGAGTTCATCAAATAATCACTTTCAAGCAAGCGGTTGAACATTTAATGTTAATAAATTGCTAGAGATTGCAGTGGTAAACTCTTCAGGCTTCATTGCTCACCAACCTCCTCATGTCAGTAAAGACATTTTTAGCCGTCACAGGGTGAAATGGTACTGCCAGTAAATCTTTCCCACCCACACACACCAATTACAGTTCTTTGCAGCTATTAATAAAGCTTTGAGTTAGGTTACATCTTTCCCTCCTTCTAACACATTATTTAATGTAATTCATTAACCAATATAAATTAATGTTACAATAAGGGAGGGAGCAGAATATTAGGAAACTAGTCCTGGGTCTGAGGTTTATGAATGAGAGCCTGGAAAGGCATGTTCTATTCCTGTCTCTGACATGCGTTTTTTATATGACCACAAGCAATCACCCTCTGCTCTCAGTTTTTCACATTTGTGAAATGGTGATAGTAATACTTATCCTCCCGCACAGGACTGCGGTGAGCCTTAGTTCATTAGTGTCTGCAAATGTTTGTTTATTCAGATTTATAATGAGAAAAGATACCTACCCAAAGCACTCAGCACCCTAATGTTAATTAAACGTACAACATAATAAAATCCAGCAGCACTCAAATAATTCCAACATGAACTCAGCCAGCCAGGTACCTACAGAAACTCATTCCCATTCCTTTATTGTCATGGGAGTGTACCCTCAGCCTTTCAAACAGAGGTCTTTTGCAGTGTGCTTGGAAAGTCACCAAATTCAGGACATTTTGGACTAAGGTGGGAGCAAGTTCCAGAGGCCTGGAGCTCTCGAAGAGAATGCCTTAGCAGCCTCCCCCTCTCTTTAATAGGAAGGATATCACCAAGCTATCATCTGGTGATCCAGGATGACCTGACCACCTTAGAAGAAAATAAAGAGGGGGAGGGTGCAGATGGGTATTGAAGAAAAAAACAGAGCCCTGGAATACGTAGTAATATATAAAAGGGTGAATCAGTATTTAGTTTATCATCATCTACACCCAATGTCTATAGTCCCACTTCCCATAATTTTCTTACCTCTATGGCAAGTCCACATTTTTCAGGGGAAGCAGACTCTAGCCTGTGCCCAAGTTTCACTAAACTCAGTATATTTTTCCCAGCAGCTGTTTGTCTCTTTTTCTCGCTTCTTTCTGGAGCTAGATCACTCTCTCCCTCTCCCCCGGCACTTCTCCAGCTTCCTAGTTTTCTAGAGAACTGTCTCATCCTTTGCTCTGACCTTGGAATGATCTGGGTCTGCTTGCACAGAACCAGGCCCCTCAAAGTCTCAGCAGCCTCTGAGGGTATGTCTATACTAGAACATAAGCTCGTGCTTGAGCCCGGGTTCAAGTCTAACCCCACTTGCATCTACATTACAATTATGCTGATCCAGGGTCCCAGGACCTTTCAGGGCTGCAGGGTCTGAGCTGGAATTAAGCTGGGACCCAGGCTTCAAGCCATATTGCTTTGCAGTGTAGATGCAGTCCTGCTTGACTCAGGTCCTGGGAGTCAACCAGAGGTGTCCCACAATTCCATGGGACAACTTCCTTAGCTCTCTCTCTTCCAACAATCTGCAATTTACTGTATTGAAAATGGCAGCCATTCCCCCTTTGCAAATGGCAGCAGCTCAGGTCAGCATTAATCCATTCTGCCATTCTCTTCTGATCACCAGTCTGCCAGCACTCTATCAGACAGACTTCTGATGCAGAACAAACTATCAAGCCTTTTACAAAGCAAGCTGCTTCCTGGTAACATGCAGGGTGGGCAATAAAGTTTTCGCACGGTGCACCATAGTCCTAGGGCTAGAGTGGCCACATTGGGAGGTGGCACTAGGGACTCTGGGATGTAGTTACTTTGGTTGGGATCTGTGCAATGCAGTGTGGACATCTGAGACCTAGGTTCAAGCACAGATTAGAAAAGTCTTACCATTGGGTTAAAATACAATGCAGATACTCACGCTCAGGGTTTCCTAACATGGGTCAGCTGACTCAAGTCCCACTAACCCTGGGCTTACATTGAAGTGTAGACATACCATGAGAGATTACTTGGAATCAGCTGCTTTGGTTTTATTTCTTTCTTTCCTCCCCCATGTGACAGTTCACTCTTTCATAAGAGAGACCTAGATGAAGCACCCATGCTAACGGCACCTGTGATAGCGTGGCTCCAGGAGAGAGGCAACACCTCAGGTCAGCCAGTTCCAGGACCTTGCAGGTTTTATAGGTTATAACCAACACCTTAAACTTCACCCAGAGACAGGCAGCCAGTGCATCTCCTGGAGCACTAGTGTCACAAGTTTCCAACATTCTGCAAGAGTTTGGTTTCCAAATGGATTCAAGGCACAGCCCCTCAGAAAGAGTGCACAGCAATAGTCTAACATTGACCTGACAACAGTGACAGGCTCTACATCCTAAAGTTAAGGTTGCAACTTCCTAGCCACACTGAGATCTAAAGAAACCCCTTAGTTATAAACAATTGATGGGGGATGTTCTCTCTCAAATCACAAAGATTGATATTAATTATACTATCTTCCCTGGTTGTTTCCCCCAACCCACCATCATTTCCAATCTTGTCCAGATTGAGCATCAGGCACCTCACTCTCATCCATGCCCCAATCTCAAGTTAGACAAAGGCTGAGGCACTAAATAGCATCATCAGAGACAGACAAGCTAGACACATACAGATGGATATCATCATAGTGAAAACATTGCACCCCATTTCTCCTTACTAACCCTCCTAACTACCCAGAATGGACATGAAATAGGAGGTTGACAGTACAATATCCTGACAGTACAGTATCCTGGGACATCTTATACTTGAGAGCTCTCTTGCAAAAGAAGCAACTGCCCAAAACTACTTGTTGAAATATATCCAAGAGGAAAGGGTCTGCAGGTCAAGAACTCCCCAGGGTCAGTGGTATTAGCAACAGGTAATAGATCTAATAGCAGCATAAACACAAGACCCACATCCATCACTGACCAACTTAGGGTATGGCTACACTGGCAATTTGCAGCGCTGGAAAGCCTCCACCAGTGCTGCAATTAGTAAGTGGCCACACCTGCAGGGCACTTCCAGCGCTGCAACTCCCTGGCTGCAGCGCTGGCCGTACACCTCACTTGGCATGGGGAATAAGGATTCCAGCGCTGGTGCTGCAGCGCTGGTCATCAAGTGTGGCCACACACCAGCGCTGTGATTGGCCTCCAGGGTATAAGGTGTATCCCAGAAAGCTTTTATAAATTACTCTCTTTGTTTTGTTATGCAGCCTCTCTTTGTTTTGTTGTGAAGGAGCTCCGATCGGAGCTCCGAACAGAGCTCCTGTTTGCTGTGATCATCTGTACCTGGCTGTAAACAATCAAATGAGAGGCAGGGAGAGTGAATGAAACAGAACCGATCGGAGCTCCGTTGAACTGCTAATCTAAAACAAATACTGATCACAGCAAACGGGAGCTATCTGTACCTGGCTGTGAACGATCAAATGAGAGGCAGGGGAAACAGCGTTGGATGCAGGGTTCGCAAACATTTTGTGATTTTTCCAATCTCTCTCTTCCCCGCTCCCTGTCACAGTACACCACAGGGAGTGAGTGAAACAGCGGGGAGTCCATGTTGGAGGCAGGCTGTATGCAATTAAGAGTTAAGACTAAGGGCTCATGAACATTTTGTGATTTTTCCAATCCAGGAAGCTAACACACAACAGTGTTGGCTCCAAAAATCCACTCTCTATCTTCCCCGCTCCCTGTCACAGTACACCACCCTCCACCACCCTCTTTTGAAAAGCACGTTGTTGCACTTGAATGCTGGGATAGCTGCCCATAATGCAGCACTCCCAACAGCGCTGCTAATACTGCAAATGTGGCCACACACCAGCACTGGTAGCTGTGAGTGTGGCCACACACCAGCGCTGCTCCTACACAGCTAGATGACCAGCGCTGCAAACTACCAGCGCTGCAAACCGTAAGTGTAGCCATACCCTTAGAGACCACTGACCAACATGATCATTGCAGTCTCAGCTATATTAAATAAAGAGATCCTTGGATGGAGAGTGCTATGTAAGTCTGCTATAATATGCCATGTAGTAGAACAGGTAAACTGGCACAGGTACCATTATTCTGTAATATCACTATAGGCACTTAAAAGGAGTTTGTCATACCATTCATATCTTACTTCTAATATTTAAGAGTGATTTATAAGTTCTCTCTTGTGTATATTACCAATTGGACCTAATGCTCAGCTGCTGTAAATCAGCATTACACCAAGTGATCTGGCCTTTAAAAAAATTAATACAAAATCTATTTTGATATGTCAGTCTTGGCAGCATCAAGCTGCTGCTGTTGAAGGAAATAGACATCTATCCTTTCAAAGGCAGAAAGAAGGTGAAAGTGACAACCTGTAGACAGATAAAGAGAATGGAGTAAGTTGTTGTCTTTTTTTCAGAGTAATGTTGTAGAAGGACTCAAAAATACCACTATGAACACAAAAGAACTGATCAACCTGAGCAGTCAAAGCCCTTTCACAATCTTTTTAATTTGGTTTGTAACTTTAAGACCATTGTGAGTCTGGCAGACCAGGTACTAACTCATGCCAAGACCCAGGACCTCACTGAACAGTCACAAATGCATAGCCGGAAACCAGTCTGGCTTATCTGTGGGTCAGTATGGTTAAAATAGATATTGGAGTTATAGGAGTGTGTTTAGACTTTATGGAATGCCTGTAGGATTCTACATGTATTAATCCTAATTATAATATCAGTATCCCATGGTATAAAGTTATATTGAGTGTTTGCATTTTAACCTCAGTAATTGTGTAACTCACCAAACAGGAAAAGCAGCACTAATTAAAGTAAAGGTGGTCTGCTGAAGGCATGAGAGACATGTAGTGTCAAAGGACAAAGACCTTGTTGATTGCATTCCTCACTCCAACCAGGAGAGAGAGGACTGTGTATGAATTCATCCTATTTGGGGTGAAGGGGATAAAAAAAAAATCCCTGACAAGGAGAAACTGTGATCTTTATGCTGTCTGAGCTCTGATGGGCAAAGGTTCCTAAACATAAGCAATAGATCCCCATGTTGCTCGGCATGGGTCAGCCCTAAAAGACATCTACAGCTGCTTATTGTAGAAGCTTATATTACCTTTTTAAATCTAAGCCTGTAACTCAGTGGCGGGCAACGAGACAGTGTTTACATTGACCGTCCGCAGGCACAGCCGCCCGCAGCTCCCAGTGGCTGCGGTTTGCTCATGGAGACATAATGTCACCCTACCCCCAGAGGCTGCAGAAATGCGCTAGCAGCCAGCCACTTCCGGGAACAGTGTGGGGCTATGGCACGCAGGCAGCCTGCCTGAGTGCCGGAGGACTTTTAGCAGCCTGGAGTTGGAGATCACTACCTGTGATTTATTTTTGTGGTGCCCCCTTGAGCTGGGGCCCTGAGCTGCAGCCCCTAAAGCCCCCTGCCTTAATCTGGCCCTGAATAAAATGCACATTTGAATAAGCAAACACTCATTTAAGTGTGTAGGTTTGTGTTTTGTTTTGTTTGTAGTAGATACATCTTAAAGTTGTTTAAATGTCAGGATTTTGAGAGCATCCATTGCTCTGTGTTTACACACAGATTTGTGCCATTAAGAGCTCTTTAGATGACAATCTCCACAACTAATTACCCATATCATTGTGTATTATACATATTTAAAAGATATCAAAACTCTACTGTCATTGAAGGAGAAAAAGTTGTGACATTTCACAGTATATAAGCTGTTTAAATAGAGCTTTGAAATATCTTTCTGATCATGTCAGAACTGAAAAATCTAGCTTGTTCCAAGTGCTAAAGATCACCAGGAATATTATTTCCTAATAGCAGGCTTTCAGAGTTATTCCTTTTTAAAATATATAGCAATTACTCAACTTCACTCACATCTGGTTTGTAGAGTCTGCCTTTGTCTGCTTTTGATTTCAGCCAGACATTAAAATTGCCAATGTGAAAACAAAGATTTATAAAAGTTATATTACCCAATGAAGGGATTTCTTCCTCAGGACTAAAGAAAAAAAATGGCCACTGTAAACTTGAAAACCACAGAAATCCTATGTGGAAGAAGCACCAAAGAAGAAGCACCAAAACATTTCCTTCTAACCTCCCCCTTGCAGAAATATAGTTATTAAGATGACACAATGACATTCACAGCAATATATAACATATTAATGCAGGAGAATAATGTGCAATAGCTTTCATAGTGTCTGTCTTTATTTTTCAAACATAGAAAAAGTGTAGCATGATGTTATATTCTTATTAGGGGATTCAATATTATAGACCTATAGGGTGGGGGCTGGGTGGGGGGAGAGAGAGAGAGAGAGCATGCATGTGTGGAAGGAGGGGGATGAAGTCACTGAAATCACAAAGGGAAGGGCATTAGCGTGGTTAGAAACTATCCATAGAAGGCTCCAGCCATGAGCTTCATGAGGTCTGAACTTATATCACCACTTAAGTAATGGATCCCAAGCTCCCTGATTATAATCTGCATAGCTCTACTAATGGACCATGACATTACCAATCTTAGAACTAGGCATCTGAGAGTGGGGGGAAGGCATGAATGTTATTGAAAATAAAATCTACAAGTTTTTTTTCCACTGTTAACTGTGACTTTTGTTATTGGCTTTCCTGAGAAAAATCATGTAGGTAAAGTTTTATTTGCAAGATTACTCATTATGTAAAGGGCTGATGTGCTCACAGCTGTATGTGACAAAAATAAAAGTCATCCAAATCCTAAGGAATTTTATGACTAAGAAAGAGGTATAGTGAAGAGTAGGATACCTAGAGGAGAAAATAATTTACAGGGGTTGTTTGTTTGTTGCTGCTTTTGTTTTTACAATATTATGTTTAATTTCTCATGGGCATGATGAGAAAAAAATAATACAAAGCAGGGATTAGAATGGGGAAAGAGTGTGTTTTGGTGAAGTACACATGGAATACAATCCCAAATCTAAGAGGCAGCATATAAAAAGGAACAAAAGAAGGAGATGAATAAGGGAAATTTGTTGATGCTGGCATCTCTGGCAAAATAAAAAGATAAAGTTAACGCCCTCTTTGGTGTGAAGAGAGAGGATGGACTGTAAATTTTGCTAGACAGCCCCAAAATAAGGCCTGTTATTAATCAAAGAAACACAGGGCTCTATGTACATACCAAATATAATATTTCTCCTTATGGAAAATGTCCTACAATTTCCTAGGCCTCCTGATAGCCTCAACTCGGTATGATTTTTTTTTCACGCACCTCTCCTGTTTATAAAGTTTAGATCATCCAGTCCAGGAAGAAAAACCATATCAGGTAATCTAGGTGACCAGTCACCCAGTTTGAATATTGACTAGACGAATGACAGCTGTATTAAAGGTGCAACAAGAAGTGCTATTAAGAGTGAATTTTACTTCTTGACCCGAGTCACATGGCCTGGTTAACTAAGATTAATTTCCTTGAAATATGATATGGGGTCTGTGTCCACAGAGTACAGTAGTTACTGGTACAGCAGCCAGATTGCCATTAATCATTAAGCTAAAGTTTATTCAAAACACTTATTGAACAATTACAAATAATGAATGTATTCATAAAATCAAAATCTATTTGTGGTTAATTTATGAACTGACGAAGGGGCTAGACTGGCCACACAAAACAATCATTACAAGTTGTTCACCCAGTTTTAATTATGCACTAATTTCACTTTGTTGCAGTCTTGCATAACTCAAGGGAAAAATCAAAGTGAAAAATGGCAACTTCCTCAGTTTTCACTTGAAAATATCTCCCCTGAATATAACTCTGTATAATAAAGGCTTTATTTAACAAAAAAGAGTTTACTCAATAGTTTTTCTTTCTCCCAAGCTTTCACAGTGCTACATACATCTGTTAGTAGGAGGTGACACAGATGGTCTACTGGGGAACAGCAAGAGCATCAATTGTTGAGGCAGCTGTTTACCCCTCTTCCTAGACAGCAGAAAAGAGTTTAATAGCAGCTATCAAAAAAGACAAACAAACCAAACAAAAACAGATCAAAATTAAGGGGAAGGACATATGTAAGAAAATATGTTACCCTTCTCCATAATATAATTACTCTGTAACTATTTAGATGTCAGTTAATATAACTTCAGTTTGTAGTCCATGCATAATTCTGTTCTTCAGGCATGTATGGTAAAGGTACATTTATTTGAATCCAATTAAATAAATCACTTTTAATCTGAAAAACAGAGTATTAGGCTTGGGACCACCACCACTAAACCAATTTGTCTTTGTATTATAAATGTTCAAGCATTCCTCCCAAACTGGCTTTTTATTGGGATTTAGATTCACATTTCTTAGTTAAGTGAAGTCATTCCCTAAATAGGAATAAGAAAGTTTTTAGCAGATGTCCCACAATAAATTAATGTTGGATGTAGCTTTTCAGAAGTGTATCATTACTAGTAAACATCAGTTCAACAACTTAATTTGGGACCATTTATTTCTTCGTAATTTTAGAGTATGAGATAGGGAAAATATTTAAGAAAAATTATCACTGACGCATTTCAAAACTCAGCAGTTTTGAATAAAAGAGTTTTGTGACAACCTTTCCTCCATTTTAATAAATATGCATTCATAGTCCTTGAGTTTCCATTCACATCCTCTTAGGTTACCTTGGAAAACAAATGGCATGTGAGTGATGAAGGGGATAGGGACTAGCTAGGTTAGAGCAGTGGTAATGGCCATCCTTTTAAACATTTAACTGTTTACAGTAACTTTTGAAGCCCTATGTCATGACTAAGGTGTGATGTTCCCCTGGCATTATCTGTACCGGTGATCTGCTAGGTCACTCCAATACTTGACTCTGGGAGCCAGCCATACCCTGCTCGGCTGTGAGAACCCCCACTCCTGAGCTGTTCTCACAGAACCTCTAGCATGTAAGCTGCTTGGATTGTGCAATTGAATGACAGTAGCCAATATCTCCAGTCCCAGACACAACCCTAGGAACCTCCATCTTGCGGTGTCCAGTTTTGCCCACTGGATGCTGAAAGCTTATATGAGTTCATCAATTTAACAAAGACATTTATATGTACCCAGCTTGTTATCTCAAGGGGAAATCTCTGACACACTTCAAACCAAACACTGCTTCAGACAGAACAAACACATTTATTAACTACAAAAGATAGATTTAAGTGATTATAAGTCAAAGCACAAGTAGTCAGATTTGGTCAAATGAAACAAAAGCAAAATGCATTCTAAGCTGATCTTAATACTTTCAGTGCCCTTACAAACTTAAGTATCAGAGGGGTAGCCGTGTTAGTCTGGTTCTGTAAAAGCAGCAAAGAATCCTGTGGCACCTTATAGACTAACAGACATTTTTGCAGCATGAGCTTTCGTGGGTGAATACCCACTTCTTCGGATGCAAGTGGTGGAAATTTCCTGGGGCAGGTATATATAAGCAAGCAAGAAGCAAGCTAGAGATAACGAGGTCAGATCAATCAGGGAGGATGAGGCCCTGTTCTAGCAGTTGAAGTGTGAAAACCAAGGGAGGAGAAACTGGTTCTGTAATTGGCAAGCCATTCACAGTCTTTGTTTAGTCCTGAGCTGATGGTGTCAAATTTGCAGATGAACTGGAGCTCAGCAGTTTCTCTTTGAAGTCTGGTCCTAAAGTTTTTTTGCTGTAGGATGGCCACCTTAAGATCTGCTATAGTGTGGCCAGGGAGGTTGAAGTGTTCTCCTACAGGTTTTTGTATATTGCCATTCCTAATGTCTGATTTGTGTCCATTTATCCTTTTCCTTAGAGACTGTCCAGTTTGACCGATGTACATAGCAGAGGGGCATTGCTGGCATATGATGGCATATATTACATTGGTGGAAGTGCAGGTGAATGAACCGGTGATGTTGTGGCTGATCTGGTTTGGTCCTGTGATGGTGTTGCTGGTGTAGATATGTGGGCAGAGTTGGCATTGAGGTTTGTTGCATGGATTGGTTCCTGAGCTAGAGTTACTATGGTGCGGTGTGCAGTTGCTGGTGAGAATATGTTTCAGGTTGGCAGGTTGTCTGTGGGCGAGGACTGGTCTGCCACCCAAGGGATCATTGTCCAGGATGGGTTGTAGATCCCTGATGATGCGTTGTAGGGGTTTTAGCTGGGGACTGTATGTGATGGCCAGTGGAGTCCTGTTGGGTTCTTTCTTGGGTTTGTCTTCCAGTAGGAGGCTTCTGGGTACACGTCTGGCTCTGTTGATCTGTTTCCTTATTTCCTCGTGTGGGTACTGTAGTCTTGAGAATGCTTGGTGGAGATTTTCTAGGTGTTGGTCTCTGTCTGCGGGGTTAGAGCAGATACGGTTGTACCTCAGTGCTTGGCTGTAGACAATGGATCTACAGCCTTAGATCTTACAAACTTAGATGCTTCTCACCACAGGCTGACTGGTTGCCCTTCAGCCAGGCTCCCCCTTTTGATCAGCGCGTCAGTCGCTTGGTGGTAATGTCTGTAGGTGGAGGTGGGAAAAAGAGAGAGCACGGCAAACATCTCTCCCTTTTATCACATCCTTCCTAACCTCTTGGCTTTCCAGCTACCCCTTCAGAGTCAGGTGAGCATTACCTCACCGTAGTCCCCAACTGACCAAGGGAAGGGGGTTGACTCACTTGAGAGTCCAACAGATCCTTTGTTGCTGCCTAGGCCAGTGTGCTTTGTTCTTGTGACGCTGGGCTGGGTTTGTCCCATACATGCCCCGATGGGGTGTGAACTGCCCCTCTGTTCCTGGAGAGTTTTGTCTGGGCTTGTTTTAAGCCACGAGGACACATTTTCAGCATCATAACTATACAAATGAAATTACAACCTATAACATAACTATAACAACCATGCTCAGTGCATAATGAGCCTTCCGGAGACACCCGACATGACAAACTTTATATTGGATTCCACACAATCATATTATAAGGATGAACATGGGGCCACAGGGTGTTTTCCTGAGATAGTGTGTCACAGGAGGCTAAAAAAATTTGTTCTCTCTCTGCAACACTTTCCTATGGCATGGTTTTCTGAGGTGTTGAGCAACTACTGCTACCACTGTCAAAGGGAGATGTGGTTGCTCAGCATTATGACAATTGGGTCACCAACATCAGGTACTAAAATCTAAAGAGAAATCTTTCCCTCACCCCCCATCACCTGCACACAACAACACACACACATGCCAGGAGTAAGCATTAATTAGCTGAGCTTGATCAAGGAAGTTATGTGAGGAACATAGTTGCTGGACCTAGGGGTGTAGAGGATGCTGCAGCACCCTGACTTGAAGTGGTTTCCATTATATACAGGGTTTACAGTTTGGTTCCGTGGGTCTCAGCACCCCTGGTGGTGAACAGGAATAAAAAGATCCTCCCACCCTAGGCTGTGGAGTGGTACTAAAGCTACACTAGCACTAGCCCACCTCTCGGGGGCAGGGGGGGATTAGCTGGTGGGTCTACCTAGCCTATCCTTGCTCTTTCCCAGCCTATTCCCAAATCCTACTGCACAGGGCTGCAGAGGCAGCCCAACATTGAAGTTGGCTCTATGGCATATAGGGGACGGGCAAGAGGGCAAAGACTAGTAGGGGTCTCCAAATCCTACCCCATTACTGAGAGTGGACTGAGCCAGTTCTGCTGTGTTGTGAGGCACCCTAATGAGTAAAAGTTACTGATCCTGCAAAGACTTATGTTCTTAGTAACTTCAGTCATAGAACAAATCCCTATAACTGAAGGAGTTCTCTTGGTTAAAAAAGCTTGTACTGCTTGCAAAAGATTTTGGGGGACCAAGAGCACTAAGAGCTTTGTGGGGAATTGGAATTGTAAGTTATTATGTCTGTTGGTGTAATAAACACCCTCATTTTTAAGGAACTACTTTATTTCGCTCTTTTTTAATCCCACAAATTCAGTAGTGGAGAGGGCACTCTGACACTGCTGTGACTGGGGACAACAGAGTCTTAACAAAAATGTATGAACGCTGATAATATAAGTAAGCTAATTCTGTGGGACTGCACTAAGCACTACAACGAGCACCCAGTGAAAAGTTGTGGGAGGATTGGCCCTTTTATCAGTAATTGTTGAAAATACTTGTTCACGTCGTCACATTTTGGCAAGTGAAAATAAGGTTCATCCATCTGGAACTGACAGGTCAATATAAACGAAGTCATCAGACTTAGTCTGTGATCCAGACCACACTGTAGCATATTTGAACGTACAGGTGACCTGAGGTTATTATTAATTAGAACAGGAGGGTAACATTAAATGGAAAACTCCAGGCATTTGTTATCTTATTTGGCTCCCATGTTTTACTCTCTATTTATTTTCTACTTTAATGATGGGGAGAAAGGGGAGATTGTAAGAACTAGATAATAAAATGCAAGTTAAAAAGAAAATACATCTGAACATAGATGAAATATATCTGTAACAACAAAGTGATTACATCCAAGCCTAATTTATTTTGGAAAACACTGCATTTTTGCATCAGAAACATAATCTACACGGTTTATTAGAGTATGTATCTCTTTCCTGCAGCTTGCTTTATCATACTACTTTATACACAGTTTCCAGGAGCAATTTGTGGTTAAATGTGTTTTGATTAGTTGGTGCCTGGAATGGAAGGGAGAAATAAGTAATTGATTGTCAAACCATTCAAGAAATAATTTCCATTCTTATTTCATTAATATGAAGAGCTCAGGTTAAAAATAAAGGCAAGAAGTGTAGTCAATTTTAAATTGATAAATACAAAATTCCATTATAGATTCACTTAAGGTATCAGTCATACACTGCTTTCAATTTAAGATTTGACAAATGATGTTTTCATAGCAATACAATGTAGTAAATGAAAGCTTTGTTATCAAAAAAGTACAAACTACTTTCCCTTAAACACTCAACATATCACATCAAACCATAACATGTTTGTCTATTTCTTCAGGCAACTTTGAAAGAAAGCTCTGTCCCTGTTGCTACATAACCATTCATATAAAATTCTTTTAAAAACAACCCTTCATGTAAAATTTTAAGGTATGCCACAAATGTTGCATATTTGTTTTCCTCATTTGGAGCCACATTCTGCTACCTTTACTCCAGTTGAGGAGATAACTCACAGAGAAAGGCACTTCTCAACAAAAGTGAGGGTGGCAAATCTGAGCCTGGGCTTGGTATTGAGTTATAATAAAGGATGAAACAAGGTTGGAGCTCTATTCATCGATCACTTTTATAGAATAGCAGATAATAGCAATTTTTCAAGAGATAGCTACATTCTGATTTGGATATAATTGCATGGTAAATATTTGTTTTGGTGATGGGGCAAATTAAACACTAGTATCGGGGCAAGGTTTGAAGTAAAATCTGTGTGACTTACCAGAGCAATGAATTTGTACCTTGCAAAAGTACATTACCTGGAGACTGTTTTCTAGCAGACACTTGTGTGCTCCATCTGCTTCGACATTACCATTCCTCTTTGTGGTAGAATTTCATGAACACTATTTATCCTGGTAGCATAGCCTATGTCTAATACTGCACACCACGGGCAGTGGCACGCAGTGTATGTGTAGCTACACACCACAGTGAAAAGCAGTCTGCACCCACATTGCAGTGTGTAGCTATAGGTGTCAGTGAAAGGCTCCACTGGCAGAAGAGAGGCAGCAGGGAAAGATGTGAGCATCTTCCTGTTGACAGATTCTCTTCCTGCACTGAAGAAGGGCTCCAGCATCAGAAAGCTCACAGAGCCTTTCCCTGCAACAGGGCAAAACTCCCATTGATTTCCATGTTGTTTTGCTGGAGTAAGAACTACACAATATTCCCTTACATGATCCAAAAAGAGAGACTTAGGCTAACATTTGCAATCCTCTGCCACATTCAGTTTTGGTCAGATCCCATCTATGGCTGAGGCACTGCCATATGCATTAGACTATAACCAAGAGAAATAAAGTGTAGGATATTTTGGAAGGGTCAGATGTACATGTATAAAATATAGAGAGAGAAATTTCTAATATCCCTACAAGCATCTTGGGAAATTAAATTAACTTGTCTGTGTATGCCAAAAGAGCTTGCTTTGCTCTTTGATCACTTTCATTCATTGAAAAATTACTTATTACTTCCATAGTGCTATAATTTTTGTTGTTGAGAGGAATCTTTTAGAATCAGGGGCGGCTCTAGGCACCAGCGCGCCAAGCAGGCGCTTGGGGCGGCCGTTTCCCGGTGGGCGGCATTTGGCTCCGGTGGAGCTCCCGCCGGCATGCCTGCGGCAGGTCCACCGGAGCCCGGGATGAGCGGACCTGCCGCAGGCATGACTGCGGCGGGTCCCGTCTTCCCGCGGCTCCGGTTGAGCTCCCGCAGGCATGACTGCGGCAGGTCCGCTCGTCCCGGGCTCCGGTGGACCTGCCGCAGACATGCCGGCAGGAGCTCAACCGGAGCCGCGGGAAGAGGGGACCCGCCGCGGGACCCGGGAAGGGCGGCGCAGCGCTCCGCGCTGCTTGGGGCAGCCCGATTTCTAGAGCCGCCCCTGTTTAGAATATATCCTTACTAAGCAGTCTTCAAGGAGATTGCATCTAGTGTGCGGTATTTTCAGGTCTTACAATAGAACCATGGACTCAAATTCTGTTGAATAAACCAAAATTTGATAAATAAACTATAAACATAAGGGCAAATAAAGGAATTTTCTGATAAGTTGCTCTCATAACTATCAGAGTACTGATAGCAAGAGCTAAATACCAGCATTTTGCTCAAACTCTTTTGGCAGTACTATTAAAAGATATGTCCCTAGGATCATGGATTAGTGTTACCATCCTCCTCTTGTTGTCAGGGTGCCCCATCTTGGCGGTGTTGGGGATGTCCATCGGTCATTTGTCAGTCATTCTATCTTGCGGCTGCACAATGACCGAGACATCACTTCAGGTCTCCAAAAAGGAGGGATTGAGACACCACCAGTCAGCTGGTAGCCCCGGCCTCCTAACTGGGGTGCACAATAGAGTCTAGGGTCTGAGTGTGGGTGAAACATTTCAACAGTCTATGGTCCTCAGCCTCCAGGCTGGGGCAAGCAGCAACAGCCTAGGACTCCAGCCTGCTTGGCATGGGTGGAGCAATTAAACAGTTTATAGCCCTCACTCTCCTGGATGGGGCAAACAGCAACAATTAAACAGTCTATGTCACCAGCCTTCTGGCCTAAAGTTAGTGCACTGCCTGTACACAGGGCTGGGGTTAGGGAGACCTGGACTCACCCTGCTCCACCAGGTACCAGGCCATGGTCCTAGCAGTGGTGGGCGATCCCACCACTGGGACAGCGGGGAAACATGGTCACTGACTCATGTCCCGGCAACACAACTGGACCAAGATCTTGTTTCCCTATTTCCTATTGGTTCCTGCCATCGCTGCTCCATCGCTAGTGGGTCCTGGCTCTGTCAGGTGGTCTTTCCTCCAGTCTCCCATTTCCTGGGGCTGTGGGTTGCCTTTTTTCCCTGCTACCAGTCATGGGCTCTGCTGAGGGCTCAGCTCCCTGTGAGGGACATCTGACTCCTTCCCTGGTCCAACCACAACTGAGCTGCAGGGCCCTATTCTTGAACTTCCTGTCCCACACCCACACTTTCTGCGAGGGTGGCAGGGCAGGGTTGGTGGCACCCAGCAAGGGGCGTTAATCCCCTCTGTACTTGGAGAGGCCACACTACCACATTAATTTTGCCCACATAAAACTTTGACCCATCCTACTGTTCAGTGATGCAAGGGGAACCCCCATGGAGCCCAACATGAATCTTCTTTGCCTTTATCAACCAACCAAAAGCCTACCAGCATCCCCAGAGTTCAGGATATATGCCCACCAAGAAGTCGAGGACATTCTATAGGCATAGATGGTCAAACTACGGCCCGCAGGCTGCATCTGGCCCACCAGACATTTTAATCCGGCCTTCGAGTTCCCGCTGGTGAGCGGGGTCCGGGGCTTGCCCCGCTCCGGTGCTCCAGCCAGGGAGCAGGGTCGGGGGCCACTCCATGCTGCCCTTGGAAGCAGTGGCATGGCCCTCCTCTGGTTCTTATGCATAGGGGCAGCCAGGGGGCTCTGCTCTGCCCCACCCCGCAGCCGCAGCTCCCATTGACTGGGAACAACAGCCAATGGGAGCTTCAGGGGTGATGCCAGTGGATGGGGCAGCGCACAGAGCCACCTGGCTGCACTTCCATGTAGGAGCCGGAGTAGGGACATGCCGCTGCTTCCGGGAGACACTTGAGGTAAGCACCGCCCAGAGCCTGCACCCCTGAGCCTCTCCCCATGCCCCAACCTCCTGCACCAGCCCTGATCCACCAGCCCTCCCACCGTCCTACATGCCAAAATCCTCATCTCCAACCCCATCCCAGAGCCTGCACCCCCAACCAGAGCCCTCACCCCAATTGTGTGAATATTTATGGCCAGCCATTCAATTTCTATTCCCAGATGTGGCCCTCGGGCCAAAAAGTTTGCCCACCCCTGCTATAAGGAGTCTCAACCCACTACTTATGAATCTGCCCTATGCCCTTCCTGGCTTGTGTAAAATAGTCATGAAGAACTGGTATCATTCTTGACTGAAAAAGCCAGTACATCATTTAGAAAAGGAATTTTCCCTTCCTCCTGCAAGCATGCAATAATATGACTGATACTGAAGAAACTCACCTTGGATATTTAAGTTCTGGCCAACTATTTCCTGGTATCAAATCTCCCATCTTGGAGCCAACTCAGAGAAGCTAGCTAAAGGCCAGCTACAACCTTATCTGAGGTAAATATTCTATATCCAGCTCAATCTGGATTCAGGCTAGGACATGGAACTGAAACCACTTTAGTTACATGGAAGGATGATCTCCTGTCAATGGATAGAGAGCATACACCCATTCTCAGCTTCCTGGATTTCTCTGCAGCATTCAACACTGCTGACCATGAGGTATTGTTGTCTTGCCTGAGAGAGGCAGTAGGAGTCCAGGGTAATCCACTAAAATGCTTCTTGGTCTTCTTGAAGGGACACACCCAACACTAACAATGGGAAACTGCATCTTCACCACTACAATCACCACTTGGAGTCCCACAAGTATCAATTTTCTGTATATACCTTTTCAACATCTACATGAAGCCACAGATCAGGTAAACTGGACAGACAACACATATCAATGTGGTTTGTGTGCGGGTGGCCCCTCCAAATCTAAAGATGGCCTGTTAACAGAAATACATTTTTTGATAGTTTTTTTTTCTTTCAAACTTACCAGAAATTTTCTGGGGAAAAAACCCTAAACATTTATGACAATATTAGCATTGACTCCCACTGTAGATTGTATGTAAATACCTCAGTAATGAAAAATGCTTTCTCATGAAGTGGTGCTCAGAATGATAGAGCTGGAGAGCCACAATTATATATCATGGAATATATTCTTGTGTCTCTTCCATCTCTCTGTGGGCCCAATTCTTTTCTTCCTTACACTGGCATAAGTCAGCAGTAACTCAAGTGAAGTCAGTAGTCACATCAATGTAAACCCGTGTGAGATGAGAATCAGACCATCTCTGGCTAGCTCAGACTATAATTGTACATCAATAGCTTTTACATTCTAATTCTCTAATTCCAGCCATCCTCATCCATTATTGTCTATCATTTTGAGGATCCAAATAAAGTGTTTTTAAAAAAGTAAAGAACCATTTTACCAGGGAACACTTAGGAGTTGGCCTTGAGTCTAATATGAAAGTAAAGTGGAAAAACTGCTTCAAATAGACAAGTTGTAGCTTACCTCTGGTTTTTTTCTTTGTATGCCTATATTTTCTCTCACATTGTATTAAATCAGCTGTGCTCCACCCCAAATAAAAGCGTAGGGCGTAGTAATTCTACTGAAATCACATTATGTTTCAAATGCTGTTTAGATGTTATACACTGACAACTGTGAAAACTTGTATTCTCAAGAGAGCTGTCTAAACTTGGGTTGTTTCCTTCTACTCTTTTTCAAGGAGTGAGTTACTTGACACAGACTAACGACATTTTAGAGATTTCAAGTGCCAAACTCAACTTTGCACTTTCAGTTTTTCCCTGTGAGATTCAATATTTTTATCCCTGGGGGGAGAAAAAGAAAACCTTCATTTTTCTGTTTTATAATATACATAAAAATACCCAAGCCAGTCTATGAATTTCCATAGTCATTTTTACCTTCACAAGCACTTCTAATGTATTTCTATGCTTGAAGTAGAAAAGTATTCTAAGATATTGATTCTCTCGATATGAAGATTTTTCTTTGACTTGAAAATTGGATCAGATCTGAATATCACAAGGAACTCAGAAGTGGATTTTTCATAGATCATTGACTAGGAATATAATACTCTCTTCTAGGATTTATTTCCATAGCAATAGCTCAATTAAGCAACAATATACTGTGCTCTTTTCGTCTCTCTGTGTGTTTGTAGACTACAATGCTCCTATATGAATTCATATTGAATTTATTTCCCATCCATTTTTGAAGGCTGCTAATGGGAAGGATAGCAGCTTAAAAGTCACCAGGGTAATGGTGAATTCAGCCCATATACAGAACAAAGGGGTGTGTATTATAGCACCCTGAATGATGTGCCTAATTTCAGGAGGAATTTTGCAAGAGCACAGACTCCCTTCCACAAGTCAGTCAGCATTAACCCAGAACCTCTACCCTAGTATGACCATGCCAAGAGAGCCTGAATTAATCAGTGCTTTATTCTTGTTATGATCTCTCCCTCCCTTCCCCCGCAATATAGAATCAAAGCATAGATTCCACAACCTACCTAGGCAATTTATTCCCAGTGCTTAACCATCCTGACAGTTAGGAAGTTTTTCCTAATGTCCAACCTATAACTCCCTTGCTGCAATTTAAGCCCATTATCCTATCCTGAGAGGTTAAGAACAATAATTCTTCTCCCTTCCTCTTGTAACAACCTTTTATGTACTTGAAAACTGTTATGTCCCCTCTCACTCTTCTCTTTTCCAGACTAAGCAAACCCAATTTTTCAATCTTCTTTCATGGATCATGCATTCTAGACCTTTAATCACTTTTGTTGCTTTTCTCTGGACTTTCTCCAATTTGCCCGCATCTTTCCTGAAATGTGGTGCCCAGAACTGGACACAGTACTCCAGTTGAGGCCTAATCACCACCGAGTAGAGTGGCAGAATTACTTCTCATGTCTTTCTTTCAACTCTTCTGATAAAAAAAGAGCAAATATTCTGAGATATATTTTTTGGCACAATAGTGTTACACTGTTCACTCATATTTAGCTTGTGGTCCACTATGACCCCCAGATCCCTTTCCTGCAGTACTCCTTCCTAGGCAGTCATTTCCCATATTGTATGTGTGCAACTGATTCCTTCCGAAGTGGAGTACTTTGCATTTGTCCTTATTGGAATTCGTCCTATTTACTTCAGACCATTTCTCCAGATCATTTTGAATTATAATCCTAACCTCCAAAGCAATTGCAACCCCTCCCAGTTTGGTATTGTCTCCAAATTCTATAAGCGTACTCTCTACGCCATTATGTAAGTCACTGATAAAGATATTGAACAGAACTGGACCCTACTCATTATGCCCTTCTAGCATGACTGTGAGCCACTGACAACTATTCTCTGGGAACAGTTTTCCAACTAGTTATGCATCCACCTTATAGTAGCTCCATCTAGGTTGCATGTTCCTAATTTGTTTATGAGAAGATCATGCAAGACAGTTTGAAAAATTTTATCTAAGTCAGGATATACCATGTCTGCCACTCCCCCCCTATCCACGAGGCTTGTTACCCTGTCAAAGAAAGGTATCAGGTTGGTTTAATATAATTTGGTCTTGACAAATCCATGATGACTGTCACTTATCACCTTATTATCTTCTGGATGTTTGCAAATTGATTGCTTAACTATTTGCCCCATTATCTTTCCGGGTACAGAAAGCTGACTGGTCTTTAATTCCCTGGGGTTGTCCTTATTTCCCTTTTTATAGATTGGCACTATATTTGTCCTTTTCCAGTCTTCTGCAATCTCTCCCGTCTTCCATGACTTTTTAAAGATAATCACTAATGGCTCAGATATCTCCCCAGTCAACTCTTTAAGTATTCTAGGATACATTTCATCAGGCCCTGGTGACTTGAAGACATCTAACTTGTCTAAGTAATTTTTAACTTGTTCTTTCCCTATTTTAGCCTCTGATCCTATCTCATTTTTACTGGCATTCACCATGTTAAAGCTCCAGTCCCCACCAAAACTTCTTGGTGAAAACCAAAACAAAGATGTCATTAAGCCCCTCGGCCATTTCCACATTTTCAGTTATTGTCCTCCTCCCCGCCCATCATTGAGTATTGTGATTCTTTCTGTAGGGTATCTCACAGTCATGTCCACAATGATGGAAATACACGCAATCTCTCCCCAACGTGCTCAGTCACCTGGCAATTCCACATCTTTCTGACAATTCCACGGATGCTTAAATCCCATTTATGCTCCATATTAGGCACTACCCACCTCTGAATGTTCCAAACCTATTGTTCAGCATTTCTGCCTTTCTGTGAGAAAATAGTAGGAGAAAGTTGTAATTCCTTCTAAAGTGTTGACATTACATGAGATCAGTGTAATTTCAGCCCTTTCCCACATTAAGGAAAAACAAAACAAATTTAGTTTAAAGATACTTGTATGATGACTACTATTGTTCTTAACTGTATTACTTTCCATTTCAATCCCTATCTTTTGTTAAAGTGGAAGAGGGTGGTATTTTATTATGGTTTTATTGCATTGTGTTTGTTCTTATGCTGCTGTACAGTATGCCACACAATGCAGGGCAGGTGGGGAGCAATGCAAAGTTATCTGATTAAAAGTGACACACCTTGAAATTCAATTCCATCACATCCAAACCCATGATAAAACTAGGCCTTGACACTATGACTGTTAAAAAATCTCATGGAACATCTTGCAAGAGCAAGGCAAGAAACAGATTTTACACCAATGTCATGACCAAACTCCAATGTTTAATTTTGGTATATAACAGGGTGCACTCACCTCTTGTGAGCACCTGCTTAGCCGAGTGTGCATGCTTTCACACACACTCAGATTATTCCAGAGCAGGGACAGAGCAATGTGCCCCAGGGCTCCCTCCCTGGAGATAATTTCTTCACCCTATTGGGCTTCCTGGCTACAGCTGTCCAGCTGGGCCACTATAGTTCAGTTCCTCCCTCTAGGGTGCCTCACTGTCCAGGCCACTTCCCCACAGTAGCTAATGGGAGGTGCGGGGGGGGGGGGGGAGAAAACCTGGACCCACCCAGCTCTCCAGGTCCCAGTCCAGGGGCCCTGTAGATAGCAGCTGTCTGCTGTGCCCCTGTAAGTATGTTGCATGGCTTTAATTCCCTGCGGCCCTCCGCCATGTTCACAGTCACCTCAGGGCCGTGTCCTAATGGAGTCCAAGCAACCTGTTCTGGGCTCCTTTTTGCTCTCCCTGGCTTCTAGAAGTGCTACCCTGTCCAGGGTTCTGTAGCTCCATCAGCCAGCCACACACCATCCACACTCCTATGGCTCCAGCAAGAAACTGAACTCTCTCTGGCCCTGCAGCTCTTCTTATACTAGGCTGCTGGGCCCTGATTGGCTGTGTCCCGCAGAGCCACTCTAGGTAGCTTGGAGGACTCTCTCTGCACTGGCCTTTTTTGGGGCAGGGTGTAGCAGGGCCACAAGGCCTCAGAGGCTCTGGAATACCCTGTTACATATCTCCCCCGCAGAAAAGATTGGTGTCAGGACGTCATCCCAAAAACAGTGTCAACTCTTGTTCGGGAGAAGAAATCTGCATTCCCATGGTGGTGCCCCCGGTGATGTCTTATTGTGAAGGCATAAGGTTGCAACACCAGATACTGTTGTATAATCCGGGGGTTTGTGTCTTTCATGGTTTGCATTCATTTCAAAGGAGTGCAGTCTGTGAGGAGTTCAAATGGGGCTCCCAGTAGGTAGTAACATAGTGCCACCACTGCCCAGTGGATAACCAAGCACACTCATTCTGTGGCGGAATACCTAGTCTCTCACAGCTGAAGTGTTTTGCTCAGATAGGGGATTGGATGTCTGACCCTTGGAAGTTCTGGGACAGTACAGCCCTCAAGCCTACAATGGGCACATCTGTGTGCAGGATAAATGGTAGGGCAAAGTCAGGGCATCAGAGCACCGGCTGCTACCCCAAAATGTTTTTTATGCTTTGAAACACCACCAGGCATTCCTGTGTCTATAGTACCACATTCGGTGTGACGTCTTGGTCAGGTCTGTCAGTGGTGCCACTAGTGTTGCAAAATGAGGGAAAACAACGGTATTAACTGGCCAGGCCTAAAAAGGTCCAAACCTGGTTGTTGGGTTTTTTTGTTTGTTTGTTTTTGAAACTGGAGTTTTTCCTAGAGCTTTGGTTTTATCTTGTATAGGCTGTATCTTCCCATTTCCTACCAGACACCCAAGGTATTTGGTCTCTTGTATATCAAATTTACATTTCTTTGGGTTCGCTGTGAGCCCAGCCTCTCTCAATGACTGCAGAACAGATGCTACGTGCATTAAGTGTGACCTCCAATCTTCACTGCAGACCACTACATCATCTAAATTGGCAGCTGCAAATTAAACCATGGTGATGCAGTACCTTATCCATCAGGTTTTAGAAATGTGACTGGTACCCCACGTATTTGAAGAGCACAGTTATAAAATGGAACAGTCCTAGGGGAGCTTTTTCCCCAGAAATCTTTTGTAAGGGGTATGTACCAATATCCTTTGATTAATTCCAATGTTTATGTACTTTGCCTTTCCAAGCCAATCCAAGAGTTCATCCACTCAGGGCCCTAGCCATTTGGTCAGGAGCTTACTTTCAGAGCTGGGTAACAATAGCAAAACCTGGTCACTGAGTTGATAGACTTTTTCACAGACTCCTTTATTATAGTGGTGAGCCTGGGTTTGTTGGGCCTGCTCCAGATTCTCTAAGGCAAACCTGAACACCTGATCTAGTGATTCATGCATTTGTAAGACCTATTGAATTACATTTTGGGCTTGGGAAGGTTGCTCTTCCCACATTTCCTTGAGAAGGTCGAATATCTCTCAGGGTTGCCGACCATAAAGCAGCTCAATCGGGGAAAATCCCATTGAGGCCTGTGGCACCTCTCATACTGCAAACATAAGATAGGGTAAGAGTTGGTCACAATTGCGAGGGTCGGCATTTACAATTTTTTTCCAATGTTTTTCAAGGTTTGATTGAACTTCACCACCAGGCCATCTGTTTCGGGGTGGTACATGGAGGTCCTGAGAGGCTTAAACTTGAGAAGTGTCCACACCTCCTTTAACAACCCAGACATGAAATTTGTCCCTTGGTCGCTCAGTATTTTGGTAGGTACACCCACCAGAGAAAAAAGTTGAACTAGCTCTGTTGCTAGTTTGTGTGGTTATTGAGCACATAGGTAACACCTTCTGGATATCGTGTGGCATAGTCTACCATGACCAGTATGTGTTGATGGCCCCAGGCACTTCTCTAGGGGGCCCAGAATATCGATACCTATCTTCTCAAAGGGCATCCCTACTAAAGTTAGGGGTATTAGAGGAGCCCACACTGAACCCTTTGGTGCAATCTGCTGACAGTCTGGAAAAGATTAACAGAAATTAGAGACCTCCCTATAGATCCTTGGCCAGAAGAACTGACATTAGTGGGCTAATGTTTTTCCCCCCAACCAAGATGGCTGACTGACGGTATTGAATGAGTCAGCTGCAAGACCTACTGATCTAAGATTATCATGTCTATTATCTCCGCAGTCATGTGGACCTGAGGGCATAGTCTTTCAGGCGTGGAGCTACGGCATTGGGGCAAGCCCCAGAGGCAAAAAGCTCTGAGAGGAACCTGTACTGGTAGGTTTCTGGGGATACTCCCAGGCCGTCAAGTATGGCAGCCTTCACTGTCCAATAATTTCTTCATCATCCAGCGCCTAGTAAGCCGCCTGAGCTTCCCTGGACAGGAATGAGGCCATGCGAGTGGCCCAGTCATCTTTATCCCAACCAGCGGTTGTGGCTATCTCCTCAATGGTGACTAAGCAGGCCTCCGGATCATCATGCAGCCCCACCTTGGCCTGTGGTATCCCTGGCCCAGCGTTCAACTGCTTTGAGGAGGCTGAGCTACCTAGTTGCTGCAACAATGCCTCCTGGAATTGCTGCTGGAGCTGAAGCACCAGGAGTACAGCTTGCTGTGCCTCATATTGCATTTCAACTAGTGTCCTCCGGGTTTCAGTAGAACAGTGATGCTGCTGGGCAAGCAGTCTTAACAACTCCTCCATTGTCCCTTGTTTCAGGGGTTGGTCCTGAATCCACACCCTTAGTACCAGTGTAGGGGGGTGCACTCACCTCTCATGAACATCCCCTTGGCTGAGTGCATGTGCCTGCACACACACTCTCAAATTGTCCCTGCTCTGGGATAGAGCAGTGACCCAGGGCTCCCTCCCTGGAGAAAATGTCTTCACTCTCTTGGGCTTCCTGGCTACATCTGTCCAGCTGAGCCACTATAGTTCAGTTCTCCCTCTGGGGTGCCTCAATATCGAGGCCACTTCACCCCAGTGGCTAATGGGGGTGGTGAAGACCCAGGCCTGCCCATGACTCTGGGTCCAGCCAGTGTTCCCTCTAATTTTTCCCACTCATGTGTGGAATTAATTTTGTTATGTGCACTGTGGCGGGATGAAGATTCACCGACATGGCGCCTCCTGCTGGCTGTCTCGAGAGATAGCTCTTTCCAGCCTGGAGCACTCACAGTGTCTCGCCTGTCGCTGTTCCCATGTCCCTCCCAGACTCCAATGCCCTTTGTCCAGGGGTTCTGCCCACCACAATGCCCCCTCACTCTGGGTCTCTTATCCCAGGGGAACCCCCAACCCTCTAAGCCCACCTTGCCTCAGTGGCTACTGCCAGTCATCATCTAGACCCCCCCGCTCCCTGGGGCCAACTGCAGTCTGTCATGGCCACTCATCATTGGCAAGGGGTTTAGAACCTGCTGCCTTTGCCTATCTCTGGGCTGCCCCTCTGCAGTCCAGTACCTATTTGGCCCTTTTAGCCAGGCCTGCAGCCTGTTTTTTTCCTGGCTGGAGCTCCCCAGCTCCCTCTGCCCTTCCCCAGCACTGCTCCACCTCAGGTACCCTTGTCAACTCCCAGGTAGCCAGGTCCTTCTCTCTCAAGAAGCTAGAGAGAGAGAGAGAGAGTTAGCTTCTGGCCCACAGCCTTCTTATAAGGGCCAGCTGGGCCCTGATTAAGCTGTCCACAGCTGTGGCTGCTTTCCCCATCAGCCTCCCTTTTCCCCAGCTACAGCCCTCTCCAGGGCTGCTTTAACTCCTTCATGGCCAGAGCAGGGTGACCACTCCGCTACATGCACTAATATGGAGGTGATGTCTGACACATCACCTCCATATTGGTGTACATAACAAAATTCACGTGGTGTGGTGTGGTGTGGCCCAGAGGTTCAGAGTGTTGGAGGGGGCTCAGGACTGGGGAAGAGGGCTGGAGTGTAGGGGGGTGAAGGCTCTTGCTGACAGTATGGGCCCTGGGGTGGGGCCATGGATGAGGGGCTCAGGGCTGGGGCAGAAGATTGGGATGCGGGACGGTGAGGGCTCTGGCTGGGGGTGCAGGCTCTGAGGTGGGTCCAGGGATAGGAGGTTTAGGGTGCAGGCTTCCCCAGAGAGATAGGACACCCCCTAGGTCTCTCCCCCCACAGAAGCATCTGGGTGGGTGCGGGAGCACCTCTCCCCACTGTGGTGGCTCCAGTGGGGCTGGGCTAGGCCAAGGGAAGGGCTCCTCTCCCTGGCCGCTTCAGCGGGCCTCGTCTGGGCTGAGGGACCTGGGCCCCTCTCCCCAGCAACTCTGGAGGGGCTGGGCCAGGCTGGGGGACCTGCACAGCCCTAAATAGTATGCCACACAGCTTACAGGCAACCTAGATCCCAGACCAGGGACCCTGCAAATAGTTGACATCTGCTGTGTCCCTCTAACTGTCGCGTAGCTTCTCTAATTTCCAGGGCCACTTCCCCATGGCCCTGAGCCATGTTGACCCTTACCTCAGGGCCTTGTCCTAATGGAATCCCAGCAACCAGTTCAGGGCTCCTTCTCACTCTCCCCAGCTTCTAGCAGCACTGCCCTGTCCCTGGTTCTGTAGCTCTGTCAGCCAGTCAAACACCATCCACACTCCGACAGCTCCTTCAAGAAACAGAACTCTCTTTAGCCCTGCAGCTCTTCTTATACTAGGCTACTGGGCCCTGATTGGCCATGTCCCACCGAGCCACTCTAGGCAGCTTGGAGGACCCTCTCCACTGCCCCTTTTTGGGGCAGGCTATGGCAGGGTCACAAGGCCTCCAGCAGGGGGCCTTAGAAGTTCTGGTAATACCCTGCCACAGGGTTATTAAATTGTACCAACCTAAACTCCCTCCAGCCTCTCAATTTTATATGGCTATGGTGCAGACCTTTTTGCAACATAGAGGCCATATTGACAACTTGCCAAATGTTCCTGAAGGACCGCAACTACACATTTACATAAATATCAATGAAACTTCTCCTTGTTTCTCTCCCATTTCCCCTCTCTGTTCCCTTTTCCCTCCATCCATTTGACAGTTTATTTCCTCCATGTATGTTTCTCTCTTTCCCCTTCTTAGTTTTCTTCCACCTTTTCATTAGGTTTTTTCTTCCTTTTTCTTCTTTACCCAGCCTCCCAAGCTGCCTTTTTTTATTCCATTCTTCAGTCTCCCACTGATGGAAAGAGTCCAGTGGAGGACAACAAAAATTGATTAGGGGGCTGATGCACATGATTTATGAGGAGAGGCTGAGGGAACTGGGATTATTTAGTCTGCAGAAGAGAAGAACGAAGGGGGATTTGATAGCCGCTTTCAACTACCTGAAAGGGGGCTCCAAAGAGGATGGATCTAGACTGTTCTCAGTGGTAGCAGATGACAGAACAAGAAGTAATGGTGGGAGAAGTTTAGGTTGGATATTAGGAAAAACTTTTTCACTAGGAGGGTGATGAAGCACTGGAATGGGTTACCTAGGGAGGAATCTCCATCTTTAGAGATTTTTAAGGCCTGGCTTGACAAATCCCTGGCTGGGATTATTTAGTTGGGGATTGGTCCTGCTTTGGGCAGGGGGTTGGACTAGATGACCTCCTGAAGTCCCTTCCAACCCTGATATTATATGATTCTATGCATTTTCTCTTCTCTCCAGCCCACTTTTTCCCCATTTCAGTTTTCCCTTTATCTTTTCCATTTTCCATTAGCAGAAACACAAATGTGTTGAAATGAGCGATTAGGGCAGAACTCTGTGAACAGCCCTATATACTTATACAGTGGAGTACACCATGCATTGCCACTCTGTACCCAGAGGATGAAAGTAGGTTAATATGGGCTCCTACACCACTTCCTCCATGCAAATGGGGATGAAGCAGGTAAAAAATGTTGTCAGAGTGCTACCGGTTTGGTGCTCTGCTCTCTCCAATGTTGATATCACTCGGCTGCGTGCGTGAGTTCCCTCTGTGTGCTGCCCCAGCTCTGCAGATAGCTGACACAGCAGACCCGACGAAAACCCCCAATAATCACAGAGTCCAGTAAGATGCAAAGTCACGTCGACTAGGTTTATTGTGACCTCGGACACAATGGCAGTTCCCTGTAGGTCTCTTAGCCTAATTCAGGGCATACTACGAGAAAGTGCCTCTTGGCAATGGACCCGGCTCAGTCAGTGGCGGGACTTTCCACTGCCCCCTCGGCCGGACAAAGGCATCTCCCCAGGAATGCATTCTTATACACAGATACAAACAAGTTACACATCACATCTGACGTATTGAGGGGCCACCCCTCTACGTAGCAAGGTTCAACCTTTCTACGTATTTAGGTACCGCCTTCTACCTTGTACATGTTGGTTCGATCAAAACAACTCTATCCATCATTTTACCCTTTTGCCCCTGTCATTGGGATGGGTCGGCCTGTCCTTTTGTTATCTATGGAATGTTTCAGTATAGTGTGTTCTAGTATTATGTTTATACTTCAGTATGCTAGGTGAATATGTTTCTGCAGCATCAGCCCTTTCCGTGCCAGCTTCTGTGAACCAAGCCGGATTCTGGCTCACAGCTTAACTTTGCTTTTATGTTAGCAGAGTCTTGTTCATTACTTCAGTTCAGGCCTCAGGCCTCATACTGGGCCTTTATCAGGGCCTGTACTTACTACAAAAAAGGCAGGGGAGTAGAACTTTGACTAGTTCTACCTGGTTCTGCACCTCCTACTTCATCCTGACCAATATACGATTATTTCCTTCCCCTACCTAAAGCACTGGCTATGAGGAATTTTTTTTTAACTGATCAAGTTCAAGGAGCAGATTACTTTTCCCCTGAAGCAAGGGAGAACCAGGAAAGGAATTATGACCGGGGTTGTGCTGCTACACACTATCTATTACATCTCACCTTGTGTAAAGTCTCAGGGTCAGATTGTATGATGTACCTCTTGTGTCCCTGGGATTCTGAGCTGGCAGCATGGCTGATAACAGTCCCCAGCATAATTCAGGCATATTAAAGAGCTGCTCTAAATTAGAGAGCTGCTGAAAGTAGTCATGGCATGTGTGACAGGTTGTACCCACCTTCTGGGTTGCCACCTGATGTACTGGGATTTCACTGAGCCTGTCTGCTCCATTAGCCTGGGCTAACACACACACACACACACACACACACACACACACACACGGATGCACCAGCTGTAGAATCACACAGAGTCTGAAAACAGCTCTCTATGAGATGACTCAGCTAGGAAATTGCCCAGCACTCAAGTGCAGCTCCCTTCTGGAAAGTACACTCAAAATAATATTGTCTTGTGCTGTAGATAAATCTATAAAATGTAAGCTCATAAATTTGCCCCCTCCCTCAATGTGGAGGAAGATAAGCACAACTTCTTCCCCCCTCCCCCCCCCAGTTAGAAATTGCACAAACTGGGTTTCATAATAAACAAAAACAAGTTTATTAACTATAAAGGCAGATTTTAAGTGATTATAAGGAATAGCAAACAGAACAAAGCAGATTACCAAGCAAACAAAACAAAACACGCATACTAAGCTTAAGATCTTAAAGAGACTGGTTTTCAGAAGTAATTTCTTACCCTAAATGTTGTTTTAGGCAAGTTGCAGAGTTTCTGTAGCTTAGAGTTCCAGTTATTTCTCTTTACAGATTAGACTCCTGTCTTACTCTGGACTCAGCCCTTGCCTTTCCCACCGCCCAGTTCCTTTGTTCTTCCAGGTACTTTCAGCCATCTTTCTTCTTGGGCAGAAAGGCAAGGCAGAGAAGAGTCCTTCTCTTGGGCAGAGAAGAGTCCTGTTTGCTTTACCTCCCAGCCTTAAATAAGATTTACATAAAGTAGGAATCTTTTGTTTCCCAGTCTTGACCTCCCACTCCCCTTAGTGGATAATTACTAGAAGTCCAAGATGGTGTTTAGTACCAGGTGAGAGGACCACCTGACCTAGTAGTGTCACAGCTACATCCCAGGACACTTCTCAGGAAGGAAAGAGATTAGTATCGTCAAAGTCTTATTGTTTCTTCCTAATGACCCATCAAGGCTGATGGCCTGTTGTCTGATGGGTGTCTCCCAAATACAAACACAGTTGTAATTGTTACATAGTTAATATTCCTAACTCCAGATACAGAAGTGATACATGCATACAAATTGGATAATCACATTCAGTAAATCATGACCTTTCCAATGATACCTTACAAGACCCATCTTGCATAAAATATATCTCAGTTATGCCATATCCATATCATAAGCATATTTCCATAAGGAATATGGGGTGTAATATCACAGCACCATCCTAATACACCTCCCTTTGCCAGGGACAGGGCAGCCTACAACTGTTTCACACCGTGCCTCTGCTGGGGCAATTCTTCCATAGCCAGTTAATGGGCTTTTAAAGTCCCTACAAAATTCTTCCCCAAATCTATTTGCTAACCTTTAATGCTTAGTGCCATAAATGTGCGTAGCGCTTTGCAAAAATAAAAAGACAGGTGGGATGCTTAGGAGGTGCTTTGACATGCAACTCAACATACATATATGACTTGAAGTGGGAAACAAGCAATACCAACATGTTAATATACTGAACTATACCTAAAAGGCTAAATGTAATAAAAATCGCTGTGATAAATCTCATTGCCCTTGTAAATAATCAGTCTTATATATTGCAGCATCCATATACAGCCTCAGAGCAGTAGCAAGTAAACTTGGTTTGAATGTGGCTTTGAATAGATGTAGTGTTTCTGTTTTGATGAAGAAGTGAGGTTTTTTTACCCACGAAAGCTTATGCCCAAATAAAACTGTTAGTCGTTAAGGTGTCACTGGACTCCTTGTTGTTTTGATGAATATTACTCCAGTTTGAAGTATACAACTTTGAATAAATACAGTTTGTTGCAGCTTTTAATGGACATAACAATGAAGTCACAGCCTCAGAAGATGAGGCTAGTCATGGCTTTGTATTCCTGGACTGCAGTTGTTTATAAAGGCAGCTGGCTTCTGGTATTTTATTTCTCTGGAGACCAGTAAGCCTCAGGCTATATGTTCTGCTTCTAGGAAAGCATGGTTCCCTTCTTCACTCTCCTTTTTAAACTATTGTTTACTGTTGTTGTGTGTGCTGGTGTCCCACCCAACCCCTGGCTGCATTTCAGTAGTGGGTGATGTGATCACTATGATAGTTTCTATATCAGTTTATTTAGTTTGTATAATTCTGTAGAAATCTTTTAAAGTGAAAGTAGCTATCAAAACGTATGTTTTGCTATAGACTTCAGTCCTCTAAGTGTCAGTAAATAACTAGGGTTTACACATGAATTATAAGACAATGCTAAATGGATGTATATAGAAATGATGGTAGATATGTAGAACTCTAGAATAGTGAAATGTTAGCATAGTGATAGACTATCATTATGAATTCCTATTTTCAAATCACATACAATTTGCTATAGAAATGTCTTCCTCACTGAAAAAGTGGCATGCTTAGTCCAAATTTGTGAGAAAATATAGGAACATGAGAATGACATACTGGATCAAACTAGTCATCCCTCCAGACCAGTGTCATCTCTCAGAAGGTGACCAGTACTAGATGCTTCAACAGAAGGTGCAAGAACCCTCATAGTGAGAAATTATAAAATAATTTCACTGTATGAGAGGTTTCTTCCTAACCCTAGGCAAAAAAGTTGGCTTATGACCTGAAGCCCCAGGGTTATATACCTTTATTTATTTATCTAATGTTAATGTGGACGTTCTAATTATCCATAACAATGTCCAATGTTTTTAATCTTGCTGTCAGTTCCTAAGATTAACTACATAATATGAATTCAAGTTATGCAGCTGATCATCCACCATCTAGGCGAGCAGGAGCTGGGAGTGCCTTGATATACATTGGGGGGTTGGCCTTGCCTCCCTCCCCGCTGTAGTCAATGTAAGTCTTACCATTTTATTTCAATGGGAGCAGGTCCGTAAAGATTTCTGGGCCTTTGTGAGGAAAGGAATGTGCCTCATCTGCCTTCACCAGAGGGTCAGTAGATACAGGAAGCCTGAGTGTGTGGGAAGAGGAAAATAGATAAGGGGATATCAGTGGATCCGCTGCCCCCCAGGACCAACAATAAGAGAGGGATAGGTCAGCGTGTGCATAAAAATTGATTTGAAAGCCATTACAAAAATTCATTTGTTTGTCCATGGATAAGCCTGTAGCCCCTTTTATTTCTTTCCTTAGACATAACAGCAGTTTTCATGGTGGTTTGTTTTCTCTCCCTCATGACTGCCTAGCTGTCAGATGAACAATTACATTGTTTACTGGAGTCCATTATTATCCCACTGTCTCTCTGCCGATCTGCAATTATCTACCAACCACAGCAGCAGTGAGGAACACCCAAAATGAGACTTGTGAAACTGGCCTGATCCATAGTTTAACAGCTAGAAACAGAAATCCCATAGCAGAAAAAACAAACTACCACTCCCAGTCTCACACCAAGAAAAATAAAACCCAAATGCCAGGAGCTTGCGCCACTAACAGGAACAAGAAGCTAATGTGCATAATAATGAATGCTTAATTCCTTCTCCATTGTCTTTCAAAGAAGGTGAGAACAAAAGTAGCTTTATATCTGTCAAGCACATTACAGAAAGAAGTAACAGCAGCCTGGTATTATCCTCTCCTCAAGAGATTTAACTAGTAAATTGGCCACCAGAAAGGCTAGATTTTTGGAAGACAGGATGATAGAAAATAGCAGACTAAAGTTAAATCATTAGTAAAAAATAGAAGTAGTATTGTTAAATAAGCGACATCAATGATTGCCACCATTTAATAGCTGGGATTCTTCCATATGGATAAGAACACTTACCACTGTATATTTTAAAGAGTTTAATAAATATAAGAGACCTGTCTCTGCTTTAAGTTGGCATTTGGCTATGATGACCTTATCAATTTAAGGAAAGTTGGCAATGCTTTCTTGACAATGCCATTATATGTGTTTGTATTTTCTTCTGCTGAGCCCATTATGAATGTTGGTGATGCCTCAGACCTGATTCAGTGCTGTTTATTAATTGAGCTGGGAATACCTTCATTCCCAGTGCAGCAGATACCTAGCTCATCAGCATTAATTATATACTTATTTTAAGTAGGATTCAACTGTCACTGCTCATTTTAAATAGCTGCTTCTGTAATGTATTGTATTCAGTGGTTGCACTTAAGTTACTTCCATTTAAAAAAAAATTCCCAGCTGGAGAAATATTTCCTATACTTAGAATGAGAAAAACTGATGCAAGAGTTTCTCTTTCAAAACAGCAGAAACTTTTTATGAAATCACTGTATATGTAAATAAAGAAAATATCTTGGTAGTATTCTTTTCTACAACTAATGACAATCTATGAACACATTAAACAAAATCTCTGCTTTTAAATTAAAATTCATTCATTCAACCTAGAATCAGTTAACTAACCACATTGACTTTAAGGTCTACCATTTTATAAAGCAGAGAGCATAATGATGCCCACAGTTCAAGTGTTTCTGTTCTAAAGGGCTACATCATTGAGATGACTACTGAATGGACATGGTATTGGTGCACTAAATAGTCAGGATATTGCAAGCAGTTTGTGGCGTACATTTTGAGTTATAGTACATGGAACTAAAGTAAGAGTGGATCAAGTAAAATTGGAAACAAACTCCACTGGAATGCCTCAGACTTTGGTTGTGGGAGTAATCCCTGCAGATTTCTATTGTCTCATCTATGGTTCTGTTTACCCTAATAAAACTGCTGCCCCAAATTAGGAGCCCCATCTCGAGTCTCATCGGTGCTAAAGTGAAGGATGAACAAGAAGTAATCTGGAGAGTGTGCTAATTGGTTATATCTGCCTTTCGATCAGGCCATTAGTTGGCAGCCTACAGTCTAATATCGATTTATGTAAGCAGCTATTTCCTTAGCCCTTAGTACCTTCTCTTTGGAAAGTTCTTTCTAGGGATGTTACAGATGCTGATAGATTTTAGTTTTGATTTAAAGAATGAAAGACAATTTTTCGCTGATTTCAAACTCTTACTGCACTCAGCAGACGTATTATTGAATTATTACACTGCTTTGTTACAGCCCCTTGATGTCTTCTCTGAAAAAATATTATCTACATTGAAGTTGTTAGTAGTTGGTGAACACCCAAACCTTTGCATTAATGGAAATAAGTATTTTAGAAATCTTTAGCAGCCTAACATTAAGTATTTATCTCTGCAACATACCTATCCCACCCATAACAAATGCTCCAAACACCATATTAGCTAGGCACCATAGACATACATTAGGAAACACCAATCTATCATTAACATTAAAACCTCTCTCCCTCCATCTTTTCAAATAACTTCTTGAGCTAAATAAGCCTCCAAGACTGGTATTCCAGGGGGAATTACACTGGTCTGCATTCTAGCTTTATTATAGGGTTTGTTCAAGGCAAACCTCAACTTTTAGGTTGTTCATGTGATTGAGTGTGTGTCTGTGTAAACAACACTTAGGGAACTACCCTACTTTTATTTTCTTTCCCCAAGTTTCTTTGAGGTGTTTGTTGTACTTCCATGACTGCACAATCTTCTCTGTGAACTCTATGCTAGAGGAAATGGGTACTAGGATTTGCAGAAGGAGGTTATGAGAATGACTACTTCATTTCCAAAAGCATCCACCCCCACTCATTGGATTCCACCACAAAGCAAATATGAAGAACTATTCTGCAGCCTTTTTCCAAAACTACGCTGAGGATGGGTCCAGCCATAGGACAGATTATGATATGGGGAGTAAGAGGCTACTGTGCATTGTCTCATAGAACAGCAGTTCTCAACTGAATCTGGTCAATTTCCGCCCCCCCCCCTTTTCTGTTTGCAGGGAGAGGGAAGTAGTCTGGCTGCTCTTTTCCTTTTTTCGACTAAAATTCAGCATGTTTTATTAAAAACAATTTTTAATGACATTGTTTTAATAAATCATTTCCTAAGTAGCTGTATTCTCAACCTTCTCCATACTGTGACCCACATCCCATTTGGCAACATAGGAAGGATGGGGAGGTCACATACATCCTACATTGGCCTTAAGAGTGTAATGTAATATTTTAATAATGGAGAATGGTAAGAACATTTTAGATGACTTGACAGTGTCCCTCTTTTTAAAACTGGCCATTGTTGTTTTATGAAGAGTCCTAAAACTGGAAATCAAAATCTTTTAGTATCTGCAAAATGACAGCCACGAGTCAAAGTAATAGCAACCAATGTGAAAGAAACAACCAGGAAATAAAGTGGTATTGATTTAGAAATAGCCCTATTATTCTTAACTTTCCATTTTGGCAACTAAGCTTTCTAGATGCTTTCACAGCAGAAGACCTAAGAAATTATTGGTGTTTTTAAACTTACATATCAGTAATGCTCACATTGTAAAAATAGAAGTGAAGAAACAACTTTAAGTACGCATTTTCATTCTGTTCATAGCAATTATTCTTGCTGTCAGTAGGTGTAAAATTTACTACTACAGGAAAGTGCCAGGAGCCAAATGTATTCCAACACAAAACAATGTACAATAGATGCAAATTAAACATTGCTTCTGGAGGCCTTGAACCAGATGAAAATAGTTCCCTGTAGCTACTGGCCTACAGAAACTTACCAGAAACCCAAGGCTGCAGAGTACAACTGCAGAGCCTGTTTTTGGTAGCTGTCTTTAACTAGACCCTGACAACTGTGAGCTTCAGACCTCTTGCTGATATTTGCTGTGATGATAAGGGGCAGACAGAGAAATGGCCTTTGAGGCAGCAAGACCTTTAGTCCGCTAAGGGCTTTAAAGAAAAGGCCCTCCTTCCCAGCATTCTTAAGGCTTCAAGTCTTTACTGTACACACTATACTCAATGTGACACCAAGGACCCCCAAGGTGTGCACATAGCTCTTTCCCTCACTGAGGGACCCCTTCAGTCATGTCCATTACCATTATCTCAATTATTTTCATATTATTTCAATTGGATGCTTCCCCCAGGGTTTCGGTTTTCAAAAATGCACAATTTCACTGTAGACGTTATTGGGGAAAGCTATAGGCTTTGGCAGCTGGAAAAGGGTTGGGGTTTTTGTCACCCAGGAAAGCATAGGAGTCAGCTCGGGGATCCATTTGACAGTGAAGAGGCTGTTGTGGTTTTTGCCTCTCTCCCTTCCTCTTTTTGGACAGTGGAACAAAAGATTTTAAATTGTATATTGTGGGAGCATGAGTTCTTCACTGAGCAGAATAGTGAACCCTGAAGCTGCCCCAATCCACCCAACTACTGGGTACATTAGCCTGATGTTACTTCTAAAGTGATCAGTCGTGAAGTAGTCAACAACACTGATATTTATAACATCAACCTTAGGCTTCAGAATAAATGCCTGGTTGATAGGGCATTGTTCACACTTCTCCTAATTATTATTTCTAGCTGTCAGCAGATCCAGGATAATTCTGCATCTATTTACATTGATTTAATATTTAGAAAGTTGTTTTTGTAAACATAAGGGCTACCAATTTAATTATTTTTAGATTCTGGTACATTTAGTCAGAAGTTCACACAGCTACATGATCACATTGTACATGGAGCATAAGGTATTCTGCATTAAACAGTTTTCCAGAACAGAATCTGACACTTCCTCGCCTATTCCTCTTGTTGTTTAAAGCAACTAATTCTTAAGAACGAGATCAACGACTCCACTGAGCATGCTTAGTTACCCAAATATTGGGGCAGGTTCTTCTAACAGACATTCATCAGCCTGAAAAGAACTTAACGGCTCTACTTACACTAGGTTTTGAATGGTCTTTGTACTCATTTCAAACATATTTGCACTGGTCAGAGTGACTAGCATCACCTATGTTCAAACTTACTCTTGAGAAAAAAATTAAAGGTTTGTTCCTTATCAAACCAGTACTGCCTTGCCAAACCAGGTTTAAAACAAACCGGAACCATTTTTAAATGGAATTTGCAGCTGATTTTCATATGTACTCCAAATATCACAATACAAAGTGACTATAATCCAAAGAGTTTGTGCTCATCCCTGGCAGATTAGTTCATATTCCCAACCAAAATTAGGGGAAATAACATCGTAAATGTATATAAATATCTCATCAGAAGAACTGAAAAGGAAATTCAAACATGTACTTACAATAGTTAAGAGCAACCACATTTATTATGTGCCTAACAAAAAATTATTGGGGTCCATCACACAACAGTGGTGAAGAGACTTATTCATTTATTCCCTGATAAAATGGCCCCTTAATTGGTTTTAGTTACATAAACAGTGCCCAAAACAACAACGATAGAATCTATCTATATCATTATAATAAATAAGTGTTCTAAAGTATGGTCTACTTAGGATCTTGCAATTGATAGCACATGCCACAACAGCAGTCTGTCATGTACAATTAATTGCAAGATCAGAGCTTGAGTGTACAAGTCAATTTCAAAATGTCTTGGACTTGAGTGGCTGGCTAATTTGGGGGTAAAAACAATAATATGTATTTAAAATCAGTTTGGTTTAAAAGCTCCTCTCCTCTTCCATTTGAACTGATGGGAAATAAAAGGAAAATATGACACATAAAAGGAAATTTTAAAGGTTTTTAAAATTTATTTTCTCTCAAGAAAAGCTTCTTTTGTTATGGCCATGTCTAATCTGTGCTAAGCAAAGTGTATAAAATATACAGCATTCCTACATCAGTTCCACTTCCCTCAAGCACTCTGGACTGGAGAAGTTCATTGTGAAGGGGATGCACTTGGAAGCATATTTGTTCCCCCCTTCCTCACTGTGCCCTTTATTGTGGGCAAAGTTAAGAATTTAGAACATTCTGTTCTAAAAAAAAAAGTATTTTATAAACTGAATTTTTTTCCTGCTGTTCCACACAAAAGAAATCTTTGAAGTACAATAATGGGAGAAAATACATTTTTGCCTACTATGTTCTTCTTTTTCCAGAAATGATTACAAGTTAGAGGAGGGGAAAAAAACAGTAGAGGGCACTAACAGGCTGCTCTGAGTGTGCAATAGGAACTTCTCATGCTGAATCAATGCTAAATAGATATGGGGATCTTGTTCATTTTCCCCCCCGCTCCCTATTTGACTTTTGCAAATGAGGGAAAGGTAAGCAGTGAGGATGGCTTATGAGATTTCAATACACATCACTGAGCAAAGTCAAGTTTAGCAGGAGACAATGCAGGTAAATCTTAACCTAAGTGAAGTCAGTATTAGAAGAAAAAGAAAACAGCTCTCTGGTACATATCAAGTTATTCAATTAACTGAGGTCATATGGTTAGGTGGTTTATATTTGACTTAACCACATAAAATTAGATTAATAATTAATTAATAATGGCAGCTTTCTTGTTACGCTGTAAAAGAGTAGCAATCCTCAGTACTAAGTAATGCTTGGAGAAAATGGGCATGTCAGTGATCAGAGCATGTGGAGCCAAAGGAAAAGGCTTATATGGATATCATGCCATCCAATTAGCACCCTTTTTGGCAATCTTAGCAGAGAAATCAAGGAACAAATGTACATGGAGATCACACAGCCATGCTTTAAAGTCTAGGTGAAAAAAAAAATAAAAACCACTGGTGGGATGATAAAAGCAAGTGGTAATTTCTATTGACCAGGCTATAGATTTTATGTGACTCTGAAAGTTTCATTTTCCAATGTAGCAAGTTTATTAATTTTAAAGGATCAGAGATAGGATGTAGGAAGAGTGGATTCCATAACCCAACACTATTTCTTGTACTCAGGCCATCTTGATTTTTGATAGCCAACAACTGCCACAGTTTGTAGAAAGATCCACAAACCGGCTGCTCCAAGGGGACTGTGATGTTATCTTTATCATTGTTCCAGCTGACCTAGCTCTTTGTTGTGATTAAATCAAATCAAATCAAATCAAATTAGACCTTTTTAATGTTTTGTGATTTAGCCAAGAAGAGATCATGGATTTTTACATGTCTGTTTATTTGCAACTGTTCAGTGAACAGTTTGTGCAAACAGTGTTAGGTCTCTTTGTGAACTGCTCACTGTGATCAGTCGCTACGTAATTGGCCACTCAGTCACACTGTATACTTTCTGGTCCCTGATTGGATCAATTAAGCTTTAGAAACAGGAAGAATTCTCTTTGCTGTTTGTAAAAGTTATCAGTGAACATACATAGGCATTAGACAAAATTATTGTGCAAATACTAGAGATCTCCTCAAAATGGCAAAGGGTTTTTTTTTTGTTTGTTGTTTTTCTAGTGCACTTTTTCTACATGTGGTCTCCAAACACATTCATTCCTTAGTTCCTCTGCTGAGATTGCCAAGAAGGGTGCTAATCAAATGGCATGATATTCCATGTCAGCCTTTTCCTTATCCTTCACATACTCTGATCACTGCCATGCTCATTTTCACTGAGTGTAACATTGTACTGAGGATCACTACTCTTTTACAGCATAACAAGAAAGCTTCAATTATTAAGAGAATGTTTACTTGAACTGATATTTAAGTCATTTTTTGCTTCCTGCAGACAGTCTTGCAAACAACCTCCCCTTATCCGAGTATTCATGAATACTAGCAAAGTGAACTAACAAGAATGTTCAAATACTGTATTTTACTCAGAGTTAGAAATGGTGTGAGGATTGTTACATTACGTTACATCATTTCTAAGTTTTGCCGAGACACATACAGCTACGACAAATTCTTCACATGGCAACGATGCAGAGGATATTTCCTTCTCCCCCGGCCTCATTTAGGGTTTTTTACTCTCACCGTAGTATCTCAGTTTGGTAAGTTTCTGTTAGCTACTCCTATTGATTACAGAACCAATCCTCTTCCTGCAAACACACACTCTGTGTAAGCATATCTCTACTCATGAGAGTTAGTCATATTGATTTCAAGAAGGACTATTCAGGTGATTATGTAGATGTGCAGTGTTTGTAGAATAGAGGCCTTAGAATGCACAGTTTAGAAATTTCCAAACCCATAAAATATACTAAATAAGTCACCGCCTGCCTGATTCCCGTAGATGAGCTCTATGCTCCACTGATTTTCCAAGGTGGATATGATAACTGCAGAGAATGCTGGGGCCATCACACTGAAAGGGAGGCAGTGATCCATGCCTTTGTTGTAGCTAAAAGAACGAATGAAATAACAAAAGAAAGAAAAAGTTTCAAGGCTGAGTCTCTCACACAGTTGACAGTGTATTTGGTGCATTCTGTATATTATTCTAGAGTTAATGGTGTTTTCTGAATCCTATTTGCAAATCATCTTTATGAGAGAGAGACTACAGGACCCTGAGTGTAGTTAGATGACTAGGACAAACCACTATGGCATACAGACAGCATTTTAATGCTTGGATTTCACGCTTTCTGAAGCTCCTAGACACCTGCTGGTGCTTCAGCATTTTAAAACGGAAAGGAAAAAATGCATTTTTTTTTCTGGCAGGTGGTTACTGCTGCCGTTCACCTGGGTAGCAATTTGTCCATTTGTACCAGCAGATAATTAACTTGGGGAAATGGCTTCCTCAATGTTCTCTCCCCTTCATATTCAAAGCAAAACATTTAATTTTAAATTGTAAAATAGCAATGATGACTGTGGTGGGGACAATTATGATGCCCTATACAATTAAACTCCGTTTATATTAAAGAAGAATGATTGGGCCACATTCATCACCATTGTAGCAGGGAAGTAGAGGAGAAAAGTCTACAATAATTCTGCATAGTTTAGAGAATGAGGATAGTGCCACATTCTCTCCTTGATAGGCTGGGCTAACAGAGACATGCAAAAGCCAGGAGATGCATCTCAGAGCTGTGAACTCAAGGATCTGCAGAGAAAATGAGTACCAATCACACTAACCTTGGAGCTCCATATAGAGTATCTGTCCTTCTACACTGTTTTTTGAGATTCCCTCCAAGATCTTTTCCGCTTGGCTTATCCAGAACATCTTGTCCAGTTCTGGGAGAATACTTCATCCTGTTCTCTGGGACCCAAAATACTCAGTTGGACTCCAAATTACCATTCAGGTTATTTTATTAGGCATGTAAGACATGCAAAGGTGTTGGGTACAAGGTGATACCACAATTCCAATCCATGTCACACATTTATACACATCTTTCCTAGCTACAAACATCTATACTTCTTACACATAAAAACCAATGGCTTTGCAGATTGGGAACAGCAAACTTATCAGTTTAGAGTGTTTCTGACTACTTTGTTTACTCTAAGGATGCCTACAATAGTTTAGCTAGTTTCTGCCTCCCTTATTTACTGTGAACATTTTCACAATAGTTAGTTGTTTCAGCAATTACTTGTTTAGGCTAGTTCAGCAGTTACTTGTTCAGGCATGTCCTGTCTTAATTTAAGGTATGTCTACACTACGGGATTATTCCGATTTTACAGAAACCGTTTTTTAAAAACAGATTGTATAAAGTCAAGTGCACGCGGCCACACTAAGCACATTAATTCGGCGGTGTGCGTCCATGTACCGAGGCTAGCGTTGATTTCCGGAGCGTTGAACTGTGAGTAGCTATCCCGTAGCTGTCCCATAGTTCCCACAGTCTCCCCCGCCCATTGGAATTCTGGATTGAGATCCCAATGCATGATGGGGCAAAAACAGTGTCGCGGGTGATTCTGGGTAAATGTCGTCACTCAATCCTCTTGTCGGGGAGGAGTACAGAAATCGGTTTAAAGAGCCCTTTATATCGATATAAAGGGCCTCATTGTGTGGACAGGTGCAGGGTTAAATCGGTTTAACACTGCTAAATTCGGTTTAAACGCGTAGCATAGACCAGGCCTTTGTCCTGTTCATGTTAGTTAAGCCAGCCTTACACTGGTCTCCAGACCCCTCTCTTCACTGGCAGCACGATTGATGCATTAGCTATGCACCCGACTCCCCCAGTATGTCTATACATTATCATTATTTCCCACTTCAGAGGGAGGCAGAAGCTGCAAAGAAGGGGTTGATTTCTGCATCTTGTAACTAACAAATTTGCCATGTCAATTAGAATGTATTGGGGAAGGATGCAGGCCAGTTTTTCCCCCTAAAATCGCTCATATTACAGTGCTGATTACCAAAGGAGAGTATGCTGGAGGCTAGTGAGGAGGAAGCATGACATGCAGTGACCCATTCCAGGTACAATCTATGGCCTCATTTTGGCATGACTGAAGAGTTTTTCTCTGTCCTCTCCATATCATGAAGCCAATATAATGGCTCTGTTTTTGAATGAAACAGGTCATACATAAAAGCCACATTTGTATTTATCCTCTGCCCCTGCTAATTACATTTATGTTTTATATTTCCTGCTCATTTCTATTTGTGCTACTAACTCCAAGCTTACCCAAATCAATGGGAGCTTTTCCATTGTGTCTTATATGCCCTATATCACTATACCATCTGAAAACCTGCCAGATATTTAAGAAGATAAATAATCTTTCTTCCAAAACTATAGGAGACATAGCTTGTTTAGTTTATCCAGCTTTATTTTTGTGAGCATGCACATAGTTTACTGAAGAAAGCAACTTGCAATTGATTTTAATACAATAACGGAGTCCTTTGATTTTTTTTTAAATTATTTCAGATATAAGAGAAAATCTTTTATGGAGTGTGTGATAAATGGAGGGGAGAGGTAGCTCCCTTTTATGGACAGCCAGCCAGTAGCTATAAAATCCTCTTAGTAGCTGTTCTCTAATTGCTCTACCTGTAAAGGGTTAAAAAGTCTCACTGCAATGCATAGTAAAAGGAAGTGAGTGGGCACCTGGCCAGAAGAGCCAAAGGGAAGGCTACAAATTTTTAAACTTGAACAAAGGCTCCCCTTTTGTCTGTCTGTTGTTGTTCTCCAGGGAGGAGGCAGACAGGGCAACAGCTATGCTGTAAGAAGCTTTGGGCCACGTATGAAAAATCCTCTGTATCATACCTAGAAACTACTCATTTGAAACCCCAGATGTGTAAGTAAATCAGGAAATGCCTAGGAAGATGTGATTTATCTCTTTTTATTTCTTTATGGCTGGTGAACTCCTCTGTGCTAACCCCAAGTGCTTTTGTTTTGCTTGTAACCTTTAAACTGGACCTCAAGAAAGCTATTCTTGTTGCTTAATCCTTGTAATTGCTCTTTTAAAATCAAGCAATACTCTGAGTTCCCCGACATTTTCTCTCTCTTTTTTTTATTAATAAAATTTACCTTTTTTAATAACAGAATTGGATGTTTGTGTCTTAAGAGGTTTGTGCACATTGTTTAATTAGCTGGGGGCAACAGCTGATTTCCTCCCCCCACCCTCTTTCTCAGCTCTTTCCCAGCAGGGCAGGTTAAAGGGCTTGAGGGTGCCCCACAGGAAGGAATTCCCAAGTGCACCTTTCTGGGCTCCCAAAGGGGTTCTGCACTTAGATTGTTAGATGCTGCCACCACTCAATGGCAAAGAAAAGCTGTAACCTTGGGAATTTTATACAAGCCTGGAGTGGCCACTATTAATTTTTAGAATCCTTGTGGGATTTGAAGTGCCAGAGTGGGGAATTAGCCTTAACAGAGTATTTGAAACTGTTGTTTACCAAACAGAAGACTCTCTCCCCATTTACTGCTCTTGATCTCTCATAAAACACTTGGTGGCTTTTGAAGTGCACACAGGAACCACCAGGCCATTACATTTCAGGTCTAAAGTAGATTAGAATGGCTGCATTCAGTGAAAGCAGAATCAGGGAAATTTTGCCAGTATTTCAGGAAGAGTTTAAGTAATACCACAGGGTGGGATCTCCCTCCACAGGGACTCAACTGATCCATTTGCAAAACAGAAGCAAATGCTTTAATTTCTCCTCTTTCCAGATAGCAAACGGGACCACAAAATAGCAACCTTTTTCAATCTTCTTTTTGATAAAGTAAACTGATTGAACTCTAAGTCTCTGACTAAGGTATTTTCTCTGGCCCTAAAATAATTTTTGTGGCTCTTTTCTGAGCTTTTTCCAATTGTTCAATATACTTTTTAAAATGGGGACTCCAGAAATGTATACAGTATCACAACATAGGTCTCACTAATGCCATATACAGAGGCCAAATCAGATCTCTACACCCCTGTTTATACAGCCAAGGATCGAGTTATCCCTTTTGCCACAGCATCACACTGGGAGCTCATGCCGAGTTGTTCATCCACTGTGACCTTTGCATCCATTTCATAGTCACTAGTTTCCAAAATACAGTTCCCCATTCTGTAGGTATGGCCTGCATTCCTGGTTCTTTGATGTATAGCTTTGCATTTGGCTGTACTAAAACACATTTTGTTTGAATGGACCCAGGTTACCAACTGATCCAGATCGCTCTGTGTGACTGTCTTGTTCTCATCATTATTTACCACTCCATCAATCTTTGTGTCATCCTGAGATGTTATCAGCACTGATTTTCCAGATTGTTTAGGAAAATTGTTAATAGTTAATAGTTCTGATGACTGAAGAATCCCACTAGAAACACCTCCGTTTTATGATGATTCCCTATTGATGTCTACTTTTTGAGAACTGTCAGTTATTCAGTTCTTTCTCCTTTAGCATGTGCTCTACTGACATTGTATAGTGCTTTTACTTGTTAAGTCTAAACATACTGTACTAAGTCAAACATCTTACAAAAGTCTAAGAATATTACAGCTACGCAATTACCTTTATCATACAAGCTTGTAATCTTAAAGAATGAAGTCAGGTTTGTTTGACAAGATCTATTTTCCATAAAACCATATTGACTAGTGTCACCGTGCTTCAGTGGGTCACAGCTGAGGATGGCAGATTCAGGACAGACTGCTGAGAAATAGGGCAGATTCACACCAAAACGGTGGTTATTCTATTATTAGATATACCAAGCCAGAAACAAAAGTAAACTTCTGTCTCACCACACCGGTTAACAAGAAGTCCAAACTGCAGTCTCCTGAGGCATCCCAGCCCTTGTTTCACCACCCAGACGCTAGACTTTATGATTAATGGTTACTGAAAACCAATTTCATCACATATAAGGTCCTTTATTCCCAAGAAATCAGCTACCTAGCTAATATTCATTACTTTTGATATAAAAATGATACGTGCATATAAACAAGATAAATCATACTCAGCAAGTCATAACTTTTCCATTGACATCTTGCATGATATACCTTGTACAAGATTTGTTGCAAATTGTCTGACAGTGGCAATATTAATGATATAAATTGTCATGTTTCAATCATACAGCATCACAACTAGCATTAAGTATATTCCTATCATTTAGGTCTGTATCAGTTGAATCCTGTATCTTCTTTTCCATTATTTTGCTCAAGACTAATGTCAGGCTAACCAGCCCATAGTTACCTGCATCATCCCACTTGCCCTTTCTGAATACAGGCTGAACATTAGCACTTTTCTAGTCTCCTGGAATTTCCCAGACATTCCAAGGTTTAACAACAATTAATATTGAGCCAAAGATCTCTTCAGCCAACTCTTTTAGGACTCTTGGATGCAAGTTATCCTGGCCTGATGATTTTTAAAAAATTATCCCTACAAGATGACGTCTAAGATCTCAGTTACTAATGAACTGCAAAACACTTCATTATCCTCATACGATAAAAGTACATCCTCCTGTTTCTTGCCAAATACAGAAGTGAATATTTATTGACTACTTTTGCCTTTTCTGCATCTTTAACAGTTTTCCATCTGCTTTTAGTAATAGGACTATAACATTGTTCCTAATGTATTTAAAATGTCTTATTATTGTATTTAAGTCTTAAATGACTTAGAAACCTAAATCTTATTGGCATTCAATGGGACAGACTCCTACATTATTTACATGCTTTGGAAAATTTTATCCATAATCATTATAGTATTGTGTTGGATTGGTGGCCAAAAGTTAAAGACATTTCCCCTGCTGTAGAGAAATAAGTTAATGAATCAAAAACCATATCATCCAGGAAAAAAAACATTCTGTCTTGTCTATGAATTGTACAGTAAGGAATGGAAACAGAACATTGCACATACAATATGTTTCCCAGACAAAGAAGAGTGTCAAATAAGAATAGGATTTTACTCAATACATATCCATTTTTGGGTAAGAGATTGTAACAGTGAGAAATACAAAACTCAGCTATCTTGTTGGCAGTTTTAAAACTGTAAAATGATCTTTTGCAGATACGGCCCCTAAATACCTTCTTTGAGAAACAGTGTTGTGAACGACAAATTTAGGGAAACTCTTTACAAACTGCAGTGGAGTTAAGCCAACCCACCTTTACATAAGAACTTGTAGTACAACTCTCTATATGGCCCTGTAACACAAAGGCCTACTGGTTGTTCACTTTTCTAGGTCAGCAATTGTAAGGGACTGAGGCATAGGCAGTCTTATATAGTGATCACAGATGAGCTGGTGCCCGCAAGTCAAGGATAGTCACAAGATGGTAGTCAGTGAGCAGGGATTGGAGTAGTCACCAGAGCCAGGATCAGTAAGCATGAGTTAGGGTCAGACTCAGGAGGGGTTTAGAGGCTAGAGATCAGAGATCACACCAAGCTGAAGTCAGGGGGCAATAGTCAGAGTCAGGCTGGTGTCAGAGACTGGAGATCAGAAAGCAAGGTGAGTTCTGCAGTTGCAGCAGGCTAGAAGTCTGTGCAGTTGCCCAGACAACTTCCTAGGGCACCCATCAGAGTTAAATAATGAGTATAGACCAATCAGATGGCCGCAGGGTTCTGTCACTCTGGAACCTTTGGGCAGAACTTACTGTGGTGCCTAATCTCCACAGTGCTCCATGGATGTGGCTCTGCATAGCTTCCTGGTGGAGGAATGGGAATATCAGCTGTTCCAGGCTCCACCAGTTCTAGTCCCAAATATCCTTATAGCCACTCTTGTCAGGTCTTAAATAGTCATCACACTCACTGTTCTCATGATACATACCCAAAAGGCAGCATGTAATATACCACTGGAAAACTAAGGGTAGGTTTATACTCACCGTCCGGGTCGATGCGGTGAGTTCAACTTCTTGGAGTTCAAACTATTGCGTCTAATCAAGATGCTATAGTTCAAACTCCCCGCGCGCTCCGGTCGACTCCGGCACTCCACCACCGTGAACGGCGGTGGTGGAGTTGACCTTGGAGCCGCGGAGTTCAACCCCGCCTCGTCTGGACGGGTAAGTCAGTCGAACTAAGGTACTTCGAGTTCAGCTACGCGAATATGCGTACCCTAGTTTGACGAACCCCCCCCCCTTAGTGTAGACCAGGCCTAACTCACTGATCATTAATATTCTTGCATGGTGTATGTACAGGGTGTATACAAAGAGTTATAAATATGTGCTAGATTTATGTTCTTAAAATGTGTTTGGCAAGCAATGCATAAGCCCATTCTGCCTTAGACAAAGGAATGTGAATTTGCTTGTCTGAACAGCCTGATTGTCATGAAGGTACTTTTACATAAAATGAGGTAATGAAGGTACATTTACATAAATGATAAACAAAGCCATCAAACTAGCAAATGGGGGATATAGCCTCAACTATGTAAACAAAGAGTCTGAACCTCAAATGATAAGCAAAAAGTGTAGCAAGTAAGATCTTTTTGAAAGCCTGAGAAACACTGGTGATTAATATCACTGTGAAATGTATGCATTAACACTGTATGAGGAATTATGGATACTCACTGATATTATGCTTTAAAGTCTCTGACCAAACACTGGAAGAAATAGGTTCTTTCCCAGACAGGAGGGAAGACAGCTGTCTACCCATCTCCAATGTAAATTAAGTAGTGTAGAATCAGAACAATTAATATAAATTTACATATAAATCAGCAGGAGGATGGACACTGCTCTCCTAAGGAGCCTTCCTGCATCTTGGTCAACAAATTTTGGGAAGACAGCGCAGCATCTACACCCCATCAGGCTAGAGGCTTTGCCTGGGCTTCCTTTTCAAAGAATATATTCCAAAGCTTTACTGGACTATAAAAAGAAAGGGAAGAACACCCTATAATTGTCCATCACTTGGGGGCTACAAGGGACCAAAGTTTGTGAGATCACAAAACACTGGGTCCTTCAGCCAATGGGATTAAAGTCTCTAGAAACTGAATATAGGTGAGAAAATTGCTTAGGAAAAAAGAGAACTTTCTGAAGTTTTAGTCTTAGAAGCACATGTTAATTTTGCTTGTCAGTAACCATTTCTATCCGTACTCCTTGTACTTGGAATCACTTAAACCGATCATTTTCTTAAACAGATCACTTTTTTGGTTTGTTTAACAAACTAGTTTTATTTTTACTATAAACCAGTTCAGTGCTGTGACTGAAATAAGAGTGTTTGTCGAACACCCATTAAATTAACGAGCTGCAGTGTACTGACTCTTTAAAGGAGCAATAAACTTAACTTCTGAGAGTGCCCCAGGAGAAAGCCAAACACTACAAATGCAGATGGTTGGGGAAACTCAGGAGTAGGGGCAGGTGTTGGGGTCACCACAAAAAATAATGGTTGGTGGAAGCCAGGCTGTGACCTTCATGCTTGTATGCTGGCTGCTGATATCAGGGCTGTGAGCCACAGCAGCACAGCATTTAAGGCACCCAGAGCTGCAGGGCAGGTGGTGACACAACCCTTTTCTTGTCTGGGTGGAGTCCCAAAGCATCACAGATCCATTAGCGTTAATTGGATTAGGGAAATTATCCACGTTAAGTCCCCCACACAGTGGTGAAAAACCTGAACTTTAAGTTTATTGGACCACCCACTACACACGCATGCCTGAATTATAATTACATACCATATATATATGTATGTATATATATATGGTATGTAATTATATATATATAATGCAAGTGCCTAGAGATCTCCACGAAATGGAGCACTACCTATCCAAATAATAAAATCCAAATAGACAAGACAGACAAATGATGAGAAAAAAGGAAGTATTATTATCCCCATTTTACAAATGGGGAACTGAGGCAAAGGTTCAACATGAAATCTGTAGCAGAGCTGGGAACTAAACTCATTTCTCTCGAGTCCCAGTCTAGTGCCTTAACCAAAAGACAATCTCTTTCTGTGTTTCTCTGTACTGTACAGGGATAGATAATGTACTACATGTGTGTGCATGCACATACACAAAGTAGTCATATACACATACACCATGATTTTAACATGTATAACTTGAACCTCACGTTTAATTTTTCATGTATAGTAAATTTGTATTAAATGCCTCTTCTTTTGAGAAGATGACAGGCTTGCAAACCCAACTGATATTAAAAACTAAGTATGTGGTGAAATAGAGCATTCAATTACATTTTGGATAAATCAAATTAACAACAACAGATAAGTTAACTTATTAATAGATAACATTCATATAAAAACTATGGGAACGTGGGTATTAAATGTACTATAACAGCAGAATGTCACTGCAATAATGAGAGGTAACTGATTGTAACCATTTTATAAATCTCAGTTAATAGCTTTCTCTTCATGTGTTTCAGGATTAGGTGTCATTGGTCTAACTGACTAGTCCTTTGCCCAAACTCCAGAGCTCCCTGTGTCCTATATTGACTGCTAGAGATAAAATTTAAGGATTCATTCATTAAGCCTTTTCCTCCAAGAGATAGAAGCAATTTTTATAATCTCCCAGAGGAGTTCAGTGATGATATTTTGTCAATCTGTGATAAGGGAGGGCTAAACTGCTTTCCTCATCGCTGCTTTTCAGAGGATATCTGTTTAAAGTACACAGTAATAGCCAAAGGGTTATAGATCTCAAACTGGGAGGAAATGGGGCCAAGGGCATATCCATCATTTATGTACTGAAGGCAGAGAGCTACAAGAAGAGTGCTTATATCTTTAGAGTTTGCAGGAAAAAGTAAAAGATCAGGTTCAAGATTTTGGTTTCTAATTGTGCAGTAAAATAAATGTGAAACAGCAAAAGGCACATGAGTTTTGAAGGAGAAAGATGGATCCTAAATAATATTTTTGTTCAGGTGACTTAGATGGCGTCAATATGAAAAGCCTAGTAAAGAAGCAACATCTTCACTCCCATATATAATAATTAGACTAATCCATTCTGTTCTCTATTGCTAATCAGCAGCTACTTTGGGAAAGGTACCATATTTCTTGGGTAATTCCAAATCTTCATGTTTACCTATATTATTACTTCAAAAAATAAACAGAATTAATCTTATTTAGCCTCCATATAGCCAGAACCCTTACATTATAATGTGTTGCCTATTACAATCACACCGATGACACTTTAAACAGAGATATTATGCTAGGAACTAGTACTTTACCCCGATGGAATGACAATTTCAGATGTAAATACCACTGAGTTTAAGGTGGGTGGGAAATCTGCTACCCCAAAAACCAGGAATATAGAATCATCACTCAGAGAAATTTCACATTTAACCTTGCCTTTTTAGACAATTTTTTTCACCTGGTTTCTTTCTTTGAATCCACAACAGTTTGCAGGTGCTCTATATGTCTTACCTACCACCTGAAGAAGAGCTCTGCATAAGTTCAAAAGTTTGTCTCTTTCACCGACATAAGTTGGTCCAATAAAAAAAAAATATTACCTCACTCAACTTGTGCCTCTATTACCTAATATTCTAACCACAGTGGCACCTAAGGGCTCTGACCAAGGCTCCATGATGCTAGATGCTTTACAGACATTAAGCAATAAAAGATATATTTATTTTCCCAAAGATTGATTATCTCTACATATTGTGCCAAAATTATGGACATAAGAAGAGAGGCCAGGAATGAGTTGGGTTGAAAAATCAGGCATTTTACATCAGAAGCTACTATGATAGAAGTAATACTGAGAAATCTCAAGTAAAATTTGAGCAAAGTTTATAATACTGCAGACAGAACACTGGACTCCATGAACCATATGTCCCCTTTGCAATGAACAGGCCCAGAAAGGACTATGGCCCTCATCTTGCCTCAGGATCCACTAGCACAAACCCTTCCGCCTGTATTTAGTTCCATTGAGGTCAATGGGATTTATAGAAGCAGATCCTGAATGTCAACAACTCACTAAAAAATTGGGCTTTGAATGGCATGGTAGGCATTCCCATATAGATATGGGGAGGGGAGGGGGAATCTGTTTGCAGCAGCCAGGTATGGGCATTACTAGAAACACACACTGTGAGTTGAAACAACAACAAAAATAAAACTACAGCTGTGGATGTGGTGCTGAAAAAGATACAGGGCACAGGACTATTATTGCATGTATGGCAATGCTTGCAATGACCTGTTGTCCCAGACAGAGCTAGTCAGGAAATAGGAATTTTCCTCCAAGGAACATTTTGTCAAAACTTCGATTTTTTTGTCAAAAATATTTAGCCAAAAACTAAAAATTTCTATCAGGAAAATCAATATAAAATATTATATTAAATTGATTTTTAAAGATAAGTTTTCTTAGCTTTAAAGCAGTCTAAATTTCCAAATGTATATCCTTCTGTGACATCAGGAATAATTAATCTAATGCATAAAGCTTTCAGTTTTCTGTGTGATACTGAATTCTGTGAAGAGAAGGTCTTCTAAAGAGATAATGAATATGTGGAGGTTTGTAAGTGGAAGAACACCAGTAAAATTTCACAAGTATAAACATGGGTTTTATTCCATAGTTTTGGGAGGAATATGGAATTTGCATATTTTAACACCAAGTAAGGAGATAATCAGTCTAGGATTTTTTTTATTTTTTTTGTGGCAAATAGAATATAAACCCTGCTGAGAGTATCTGAGGGCTCAGATGATGGATCACAATGCAGTAGCTCTGTTATGGTTGTATTATGCAAATACCTTTTATACAGTCTTTTAAAAATGTGTATGACAAATATGTAATTGAGGATTTACTGCATATAAAGACAGATTCTTGACTTAATGCAACCCAGTGGCTTCTCCAAAGCTTCTTGCATTTATGATGCAAATATATGTTAATGAAATGCTCATTGTACTGTGTGCATGAATTTAGTGTTTGTGAATGGTGCAAGATTGAAAGTACTGGACTGAAGTCCTCTACTTATCCATTTTTGCATGTGCACGCATGCGCACACACACACACGTAAGTACTGGCAATGGTATTGCAAGCCTCAGACATGTAACTAATCCCTGTTCTGAGAGATCTTGTTTAAGTGTGAGCTGTTGCACTTCCTAATTCAGAATCATGGCCAGGAGAGAGATTCTGCATAGTGAACCAACTAATCAAACCTAGACTGCACAGCCCAGACCCAAGCATCCACCACTGTGAGGAGCTGACAGCATACTTCACTGATAAGATCAACTAATTATTATGGTACTTACTGGGAAAGAAAATTCCACTCCTGACCAGTTTGTATTATCTGCCCCACTGCCTCTGACTGAGTGTCCATCACACACACAGAAGCTGAAAAATATTAGAGCCACACCATGCAAAACTGTCCTTCCTAGCTGGTAAAAGCCAGTGAAAAACAATTATGCATACTGCTAATGGACTACTAACTATCCACTAGAACAGGTCAGAAAAATTCTGACAAAACTTTCTTTAGTTGAAATTTGTCTATTCATTGAAATTGAAAGATTTTGTGGAGCTGGTTGGATTTGGGGGCAAAATAATAGAGAAAATAATGACCAATCTCCAACATGTGACATCACTCAACATTGTGTATGCCTGGCAATCAGGGTTCGAACATAGTCACTAGTAGCACAGAAAGAGGACCTTCCCATGACCATGGATATGGGTAATATCTTCATGCTCAGACTGATGGACCTCTTCAGCCTTTGACCAAGTAGACTACTAACATTACCCATCACACTGCAGAAGTAGAATGCACAGCATTACAATGCCTTCAATCATTCCTCTCCAGTAGAACTCTCAGAGCGGTAATGGGTAACTGCTCCTCTGCTCCAATGGCCTTCACCTGCAGGGTCCCACAGCATCCATACTATTGCTACTATATCATGCAGGCATTGAAGAGAAGTGGGACACCATAGACTAAAAACAACAATATGCCAATGACATTGAACTATACATTTCATACTCAACTGATGCTATCATCCCACTTCTAAAATGTCAGAATGCCTACAGGAACTAAAGCATGGATAAAAAGCAGCTGGCTCAAGCTGAACCCAGGCAAGACTGAAGTGGTGCTGGTCAGAAAAGGGAAAGGTTTCTAAGAGCTGGCCAAAATTTGTCTCCTGTTCTTTAAAGATATTCAGCCCCCATTTGTCAAAAGTGGTGCAAAGCCTTTATCTCCCATTTAACTCCTCACTAAGCTTAGGTGACCAGACAGCATTGGTTTCCAAAAATGGCTTTTTTTACCTCCAGTTTGCTAGGAAACTTTGTCTCTTCCTCCTGAGCAAGGACCCGGGCACTGTAATTTATGAGTTTGTCATGGGCAGACTGGATTCATGTAGCTCACTGTACCTGAAACTAAATGTAAAGATAAGGTACACGTTCCAGCTGGTACAGAATGCATCAGCCTGTTTTCTCCATGGTTTAAGCTACCATGAGCATATCAGGCCTGTGCTCAATTCCTTCCACTGCCTCCCCTATCAGCTTCTGATGGCAGTTTAATGGCCTTGGTCTGAATTCTCAGGGCAATTAACGGATCAGTCCCCAAATTCATCAAAGACTAAATATCAATTGATGAGCCACTGAGACAACTGCTCTCTTGTGGTACAGTATAGACCACAAAGCACAGGATTAAGTCCCGGGGATACAGTTATGGAACAATCTTCTAGAGAGGTGGGAGAATCCTGAGTCTGGCCAACTTTAGGAAACATTGCAAAACCTTCCTCTTTGGGAAAGCCTCTCCATCGTGAGGGACACTCACAATATGAACACTACCTTCTATTCTCAAACTCCTACAACCCAGTCCTCATTCCCCCAAAAATAAACTTCCCCAAGAAGAGCTTTTTACTCTGACTAGGGAAAACTACCCAAGATTCCATGAAGTCCACTAGAGATTTCACTAATCTCTAATGATTTTACATGGAAGATACTGAGATATTATAGTGAAAGGCAGCAATATAAAACCATAAAATAGAAACATATTGTTTGTGGCTATATTTAACTGAAGATTTAAGATAAAGGTTAGGAAATTATTTTAATTAACTATTACCATACCCTAGAATCAGTGCCTCAACCCTCTCAAACTCCTAGTTGCTTGGACACATTTCCTCCAGAATACATCTTGCTGTGGGGAGCTCTAGTTTTCTGGTTACACCCATAAGGGATGATGATGTGACAGTAAAGCAAGTAAACACAGGCCACTTGCTTAGCAAAGGAATTTCTTATACCCACACATTTTATTCTTAAAAAGCATAGCCCCAAAACCGTTATACCATTGTCTATTAATTATTCCCTTGGCTCATTCCATTGACCAACATCAACTGCTTATTACTGACGCAAAGTACCTTGTAATGATAGCTTTACTGACAGCACAGAAGAACTCTGATTGGCATTCTGGTCATTCTGCCAGAGACCTCAAGGAGAGGACGGCAAAACAGATGCATGGGTCCTGCAAGCAGGACCATGAAGAGCAATATCCAGTTTGCAAGACATGAGTGGTATACAGTATCACTGGGCCACATGTAAGTTGGGTTTGCAACTTTCAAAATACTGTTTGGAGAATGTGGATGAGCACACGTTTGTAAGTTTCTTTGGAGCCTGCAGTTTCTAATGCAGACTATGTTTTTCCTATGTTAAGACAAATTCTTTCCTGACCTCAGTACTCATCAACTTCAACAGGAATAGCATCTACGCATGTGAAGTCAGTAATTGACTCAAAGCTGGTCTCAGTCAATATCCTGGTATAACAGATACTATTGCTAGCTAGTATTTAGGAATCCTGTCCTGGACTCGGGAGGCAAAAAGAGGGTAATGGTAAACTAAAGTGCATAAAAATAGAGTAGAGCTGGTTGATACTTCAGAAACTGTGTTCATGGACATTTGGTCAAATTCTGAAAAAAAAAATTGGCATTCACAAATGTGAACAGCCATGTGAAACAGTCAAATACCCATATTCACATGGAAGCCACAATATTTGTGCATGAAGATGAATATTTGTTATTCACTGCTATTTTAAATGTTACAATCATCCAATCAAGGAGAAGAAACAATACCATGTGACTTAGGTGACCAATCACACACTATGAATCATGAATAATCAAAGTGAACTGGTCTCAAACAGTTTCCATAAATTGTTACCAAAGGATTATGAACAGTGAATGTTTGATTTTTACAAAGGGTTAGCAAATTATTCATAGAAAAATGAGATAATTTGGTAGCAAAGAATAATCTGAACAGTTCTAAGGGAGTACTGGCTGATCACTGACCTTTGGCAAAAAGCATATTTATGGAAATTTCATCTGCCTGCAGATGGGTGTACACAGATCCACCAAGACCAAGACAGCAGAGTTGGTGTTGCTCTTTTAGGAATAAATTCTGAACAGACTTATATCATGTACAGAATTACTGAGTTCAACAGGAGAGCTGATAAAACATTTTCATTAAAAGTATGCCCTATTTTTTTTTACTAGCTTTAAAGGATGAAGTTGTGTAGATGTCAGATGCATAGGGCAGAATTTGACCTTTTTGTTTACTCCTGTGCAATCCCCATCCTAGTTACTGGGATTGTGTGGGTGAATAAAGGGATGAAGCTTGCCCATAATGGGCAGAGTACGTCACCTTTTTCTAGTTTTGTTAGTAATAAAAAAATAATAAAAGTTCAGTACTGAGCCTTTAATATTTTTGTGGCTCAGATATTTAGGAAATGTTATGTATAATCTTCAAAGGGATTGTGCGTTTGTTTGCAAATTATGCACCACATATGCAAATATATTGCAGTATGAAGAAATTGAAAAGCACGCTATTTACAATTTTAAAAATAATTTAGTATTGGTGTAAAGTTCCAAGTTGACAGCATTGGCAACTGAAATCCTTTATCCCTTGAACAGATAAGCATAAGCTGCAACTGTGAAATATGGCTCAACCTTGATTTTGTGGGACCACTTCTAAGGGAAAGAGGATAAGTTATATCTCCAGTCACCGGTCTCCCTTTCAACAAGGATGCCAATTAGTACCAACTGTGATTCAGACATTTGTCAGCTGAGTCTACCATGCTGTGGCTAATACCTTTCATTCACTACCAACCTGAGTTGGATATAAACAGATGAAAGGCTCCATATTCCATTACTGATCCCCTGAGTCACCCACTCTGAAAAGCAATTTGCCATGTGCTAAATTGAAAGTATCATCTGATTTGCTGAGACATCAAAACTTCATTTCAGGATACCAAAAATTTCTTCAGTGACAGCTGCGATCAACTGGTTGCTACACTGTTACATTGCCTTAGAGAGGTGAAAGAAGAAAAAGGGAAAATGAGAAACAAGAAGAGGGTCAGTAAGCCAAGAACTAAAGGAATATTCAGAGTAAGAAACATTTGTTTTTAAACTTCAGTTTACTGACCCATCTATGAAAAGTAAATATTTAACATGACAGACACAAGATGCAACTGGTGAATCCTTCTGTGACCTGTTAGAGTCTTCACATGAGCTTGCTGACCTTGGCCATCTGTTAAATGTAATTGTAGCTGAAAACTATGTTTTTCTGACTCTGGCCTAATATTCCCTTTTGCTGTACAGAACAGAGGGAAACAAATGTGTGAATCCAAGGGGTTTAGGAGGGCTCAATTTGTTGGACACTGGTCCTAAATTGTCATTATGCCTTTATAGTCAATGCTCTGGGCACACATACATTTGATAGACACATTTTTAAAACCTGACAAAATAAATAAAATAGATATGTGAAATAAATACATTTGATTGTATTTCTAAATCATTTGTTACCATTACTGTAGCATTAAAAGACACTTAAACACTGTGCAAATACAGAGTAACAGACAGCCACTGCCCTGAGAAGCATCTAAAGCAAGCAGATAAAATAAACAAATGCTGGGCAAAAGGAAGTATCATTATCCCCATTTTACAGTTTTGGAACTGAGGCACAGAGAGATTATATGATTTGCTCAGGGTTCTATTGGGAGTCTGCATCACACCTAGAGTCCTAATCCAGTGCTTTAATCTCAAAACCATTCCCCCGACTGCTTCCAATACTGTGGGGACACACGTATGTGTGTGTATATGGTTGTATATAATTAAACCATCATTCAGTGAGTGCAAACAGAGTTCCAAAATCCTTCCAGGCCAACCCATGAACTTTCAGTATCCCCACTCATCAGCTTAGCCCTGACCTCCAGTATAAATCCAAGAGAACAATTAGGCCTTGCAATGTGACCTGAAGGTCAACAGGCTTAGACCCTGTCAGGGGTGAAAGTGAGCCGGTAGGGGCCAGTACTCTGTACCGGTAAGAACCCGCACCAGCCCACATTAAAGCGCTGCCATGCCCCTTTTGCCTCCCCTGTCGGTGGCCCTGCCGGTAGGGTCCGTACTGGCAGGGCCTCGGGGGGGGGGGGGGCGGGGGGAGGGGCAATGACGTTAAAGCGCTGCTGCGGCAAAGGACCATGCAGCGCTTTAATATCCCTGCCCCTTCCCCCCCCCCCCCGCAGCATCCCACAGGTGGGGGGGGGAAGGGAGCAGTTGCCCTGGGGTCGATTTAAAAGGGCCTGGGGCTCTGTACGCTGCTGCCACTAGCTCAGCAGCAGCATCTGGAGCCCCAGGCCCTTTAAATCAACATGGAGTCCCAGGCAACACGGGCCAGGGGGCCTAGAAGGGCTGGTTGAGGGATGCTGGCTCCCCAGCCTCACCCCTTCCAGGGGCCAGAGGCCCCCCCAGCCTGTACTGGTAAGTGTCCTGACTTACTTTCACCCCTGGATCCTGTGGAACCAAGACATGAAATAAGGCAGATTACGTCATTGAAAATAGCTTGCTTGTAGACATCTGGAAATTAAAGTAAAGGGGGTGCTAACTCTAGCATCTTAAATAAACAACAGTCACAGTAACACACAGGGAGGGAAACAGCATTGGAACAACACTGAAAGGAGTGATGATGGCTGCAGGGTACGGTGTTCTGAGCTCATAGCTTTCCACATAGTGTTCACTCTTTGTGAAAAATGCACACTTGGGACTTTGTGAAAACTTGGGAGGCATGGCTAGCTGAAGCAGAAGCAGACCTGACAAGGAGCAGCCCTAGCCTCCACCCTTGAAAAAGGTAGGAAGGTGCAAAGATGACAGAGGAAATAGTTTCAGCATGGCCAACAAACTCTCTGCTGCCAGAGTGAGGGACAGAAGAGACCATGAGGAGGTTGTCACTCCACCGAGATACCTCAAAATCCTCAGAATTGGGATTAGGATTGGGATTCTTCATTGGTCCTCAATCTGAGCATTGTCAGATATCCGCTAAATCCCTCCTGCCCAATACTTTCAGAAAGGTAAATGGTTCCTGTTCTCCACCCTGTCATTTTCAACATAAAACACCCCAGAGGGGGATGAAGTATGTGGAAGAGGAATGTTTGTCCTCATATTTGTTATGAAACATATGTTCTTGATAGCACAGGACTAGACTGTAATTTTACAATCTACCTGGAGAAAGGAATGGGGCATTGCTGCAGTGCCCCAGGAACAGAGCAGAAAACTAACTGACAGAGTCCCAGTTCCTTCCCTGATCCCCACAGAGAGAAAAATTACTTCAATCTTTTCATGGAGCATCTGGGACCCAGCTGTGCACTCAGTCAGCTGCCCTGGCTAGTGAGTACAGGGGTGGAGTTAGAGCTACCCCCATTTCCACCTCCTCCAAACCCTCTCTACCCACTTGCTCACAATTGGTAGAAGGAGGTGAGTAGCCCGTGCTCTCCACACCTCAATCTCAGCAGATGAAAAAAGGGAGTAAGAACTGTGACAATCTAAACCATAACATTTTAGTAGATGATAATCCCTGTTCACTGAGTGCAAAACACCTTATGATGTTTCAGGGCTGCTTATCCCAAACACCACATTTCCCCTACTTTTCCTGTAGCCTGCTTTTTTAAATCAACATCCTCAGGAAGTTCTCAGAATTTTAATGCAACATTATGCTGGCTAGATAATTACCTCTGACTGTTAGTGTAAAATAGACTCAGAGTAATTTCCCTGCATTGGTTCTGCTTCATAAAATTCACTGGCAACAAATGGGAACACATTCTTCTACAAGTGCCTCTGGAGGGAGACACAGCCCAAAAAGTAGCTGGTGTCTGACAGAAAAAAAGATATCCTTGGAGTTCCCAGAACACATTAATATTGCTTTAAAACATGAACTAAAATATACAAACTATGGTTTAGTCTAGCAGGACATGGCTGCAGTTGAATTTTGCAGTATTCCTTTAACCCTTCATTTATCCTGCATTTAAGTGCAAATATTTTGCTGTAAGTTAAACAAAATGAATTTAAAAAAAAATCCATGTATGTCTCTATATAAGAAAAAACTACCAGTGTTCTGCCCTTCAGCACTGATGATAACCAACATGATTCATAAGAGTCACTGCCCCTCATAAATGCCCTGAGCATATTTTTCTTTTAGAGATTACTGGAGATTTTTTTAAGTTTCATGTGAGCATTAAATCACTCAGGGTTAATCAACTACATTTTTATTCGTACAACCAACCTTAAGCTACAAGAGCTTTAGACACTGCATTACATAATCCCACATTACAAGCAGGGATACAGATTCAAAAAATTAATAAAAAGGCAGCTCATTTAATGCATCCACTGGAATCTAGCCACTGATTCTGAATTACAATAAACCAAAGCAAGAACAAAATCCAGGGCAGAAGGCTATTGATGACATTCTCACACTATGTAGTAACATTGCAAACATAAGGCCTCATCCTGCTCTCACTGAAATTAATGGGAGTTTTGCCAAGGACTTCACTGGAAAAAGGATACGGCCACTGACAACTGTACAGAAACCAAAACCATAAAACTACACCATTAAAAAGGGGGAGGAGGGTGGATTTTTTTTTCCATTTTTTATCTACTTTATTAAAACTTAGTCTTAATAGTGTTGATTTTACAATTGGTTGGAATCAGTATCCCCGGCTCTTGGTCACTCTTTTCTCCTGAACAGGGCAATTTGAAGCACCTGGAACAAAACCGGTATTTTAAGCAATATAATTAGACACCATCAGTACTGCATCTGAACACTGTTTTATTCCAAAATACTGGCCTGCAGCCATTCCTAATTATTTTATCACCAGACATTTGACTTACAATCTTCCTCTCCACTTTCTTATTACAAGCCACTGTACAGTGGTGACTCAACTGATCTACCCCATAACGTCTCTTTGTAGGTGAGTACCTACAAGTCTCTGTACAGTTGTATTTTCTAAAGGAACTGCTATGTAGGTAGTCTATACAGCAGTCACCGTGAAATACCACAAAGTATTTCAAGGGAACACATTAAGAAATTTTGGCCGCCACTATCCAGGTGTCACATGTGAATGCCCTGTGTAAGTAACTCTCTTATGCAAGGGGCCAAATTTAACCATGATGTAATTTCACTGGAGCCAATTGAGATCTGGGCTTGGCCCAATGATTTAAGAAAGCTACTGTATACACTTCCAAAACAGTCTCTCACAAATACAAATGCTATGCTCACCTATTCGTTCACATACAGTGTTCTCACACACCATGGCCGCTTCTTGTCTCTGAGCTCTGTCAAGAAAAAGATGATCAGGCACAATCATGGCTAAACATCTATAACTTGGTAACTGTAAGACACTGGTTGCCAAAAATGCTCTAAAATATCTTTTTCTGCCTGACATCTGACTCTCCAGCTAGATTCCCTCCTACTTTCTCTGGATCTTGTCGTGTTTATCTAATAGTCTGGGGGCATGTAGGTGGTCAGTCCTCTTCTGGATTGCTTTCATTTCCATCTGGGGTAGTTTGCATTGTAAGAAACATGATAAACCTCACTACATGAGACCAGTGGCCTGTGCTAAAATATCATGGGATCTAGTGCTTTTGTCATCTTTCACAGCAGCAAAGGGATGTCACAGAAAGGGCTGTCAGATTCAAAACGCTGTCCTTTGATCATATGTATACCCTTTGCAGATCGTGCAATACAAATGCTCATAGGGACATGGGACTCCCCCCCTCCCCCATGCAGCATCATTAACTTCATCTCAAAGTTTGGTTGTTCAGACATATGAGTTCACCATACTTTTTAGATGATACCACTGGACAGGTTTCCTAACACAATTAGAGGAATCACATCCATACATGTCACTCACTGTGAATATGACCATGGATTTTCCCCCCCCCTCTCTCTCACACACACACACACACTTTTTAGGGGGGTAGAAGCTGAGATACTGCAGTAGCAAGAGCCACATTAGGCAAGAGATAAGATTAACAGATGAAAGAGACAGCAACGTTTTCCTCAACAGAAAGGATACAGAATACCTGAGCACAGTAAAAAATGAATGGGTGAGCACAGCATTTGTGTCTGTGTGAGACTGTTTTGGATGTGTGTACAGTAGCTATCTTAAATCACTGGGCCAAATCCATATCTGCTGTACCTCCATTGGCTCCAGTAAAATTACATCATGGTTAAATTTGGCCCTTTGCATTTGAGAGTTACTTACACAGAGCATTCACATGTTACATCTGGCAGCCAAAATTACTGAAGGAGTTCCATTGAAACACTGTGCGGCATTTCACAGTGACTGTTATATAGAGTAGCTACATAGCAGCTCCTTTAGAAAGTATGACTACTGTACAGAGACCTGTAAGTACTCACCTTAGGGTTATGGAGTGAGTTTCTGCAGCAGTTTTTCAATACTGATTAACACACTGTGAGACACAGGCCCACTGGTGCCAGCTGGCAGCAGGTTCACGACTCTGTGTTAGCAACTCCTAACAGGCCTGACAAACTCATTACACCTAACACACTGCTGTCATAGTATTTATCTATCAAGAATGCCATGTGAAGTCTTAAATGAAAGCCAGGATCATGCTGGTCATTAACATCATTGCAAGATCTACGTATGTCTGTTATTTAAGGAGCTGTGTGTATGTACTTAAAATGTGTTTTAGAAATTGAGTCCCAAGCAGAGCTGACAAATAGGTTTCTTCTGGAGAGAAGAAAAAAAAATGTATCTGTCAAATGTAAATTAATCATTGTAAGACAAAAACAACTGGACTCCTATTTACATACGAGTCAACAAGGGGATGGGAAGTCAACAGGAAGAGAGGAACAGCAGTCTAGAGCTTTGTCTAGACGTACACTTGAAAGGTTTACTTGGCTATAACTGGGGGACAAAGCAGACATTTTGTCATCCATTACTGAGGGAGCAAAAAGGACAGCACTTTTTGCATCCAGGAATGGTGGATCCGAGCTAGGTGGGTTGGTGATGCTGGGAGTTTACTTTAGGTGCAAAAGTACTTTAGACAAGGATTTAGGCCTGTTAAAGTCTAGACTCTAAGAAAGATTATTTTGTTTCCACTTATTGTCCTTTCTAGCTACTTCTTTTATACTAAACTTATGATCATTTCACTATTAATATATTTCAGTACCGTAATGTTATGAAGGACCTGGTCCTGAGTTGTACCAGTCAAGCTGTGTACATGCAGTCCTTTTGGGGACAGCTTACCTGATAATTTCTGTCAGGGCTGGTTTACGCTTGAAAGTTAGGTCAGCTAAACTACATCACTGAAGGCTGTGAAAAATTGCATGCCCCCATGAGGTTAACTAAGCCCACCTAAGCCCTAGCGTAGAGACCACTAGGTCAACTTAGCTACCACCTCTTGGAGAATTGAATTGACTACAGCGACAGAAGAACCCCTTCCGTCACTGTAGAAACTATCTATACTACAACAATGCAGCTGTGTCACGATAGCTTTTGTAGTGTAGACACAGCCTCAATGTCCAGCAAAAGAATGCTGAATACTGCAGGGAGCATCCTGAGGACCCTGGGGTTGGTGTGTGTCTATCATCAGCCTGCACGGAGAGACTGAGGTCTGTAGGTCTCTGAAAGTCACTGCGTATGTGTGGCCAGAGGTTATTGGTTTCGGGGAGTTGGGCTACAGAAGGCAGCAATAAGATTGCTTCATGCTAAGGGCAGGTAGTGGTGAGGTGCCTCAAAACCTGAGGTGCCCCTGGGAAGCATCATATATGTACTTGCAACTTCAATGTGCAAAGTAAATTGGCTGCTCTCAATCCTGGGCCACACTGGACAATTGTTCAAAGAACACCCCCTCCACGCTCACACCTTTCCCAATGGACTTTTGCCCAATTGATACTCTCTACTGCAGTGAGGCCCTGTATTAAAATAATAAGCAGCACAGCAAAATGGAGGTACATTAGCAAAGATGTGTAAGGAAGCTTTCATGATATCTGTCTGTAGCCACTGCTATCAGATTCTCAGCTTCCTGAGTGTGTTAAAATCAACCCAAAATGTCATTTTAAAGAAAAAAGTACCTTATTACTGATGTGTCCTGGGGAAGCCAGAACACTCCCAACCTAGAGGGCTATAATGATTACATAATAGAATAACACAGCAGAGTACATCTCAGAACACATCTCACTCATTCAGAAATGAAAGGTTTTCTTGTGGAATTTATCTGACTTGTTTTATTCTCTTTCCATTCATGCAATGGTTCCCCACAGAATAATAAAATATAAACAATACAGACAGTTACTTAAATGTATAATGATTCTTATAGCACGTATATAGTACAATACTATAAATAGAATTCAAAATATTTACCAAAAATCTATTGCTAAAGGACTAAACCCACCCAGTGTCTAATGTTAGGTACAATGCTCAGATTGGCTGAGCTGTGCTTGATGTACGACCTGGGGAAAGGGGTATGGAAATGGTTGTGTAGCAGGGTGCTGGTGCAAAGGCACTTAATTAGCCCCTGCTCAGCCAGCCCCAATCAGGGGAAATAGATTGGGGCTGGGGAGAAGTCTGGTGCCTGGCTGTTGGAACTGGCTGGACCTGCGGGCCTGAGGGTTCAAGGGCTATAAAGGCTGGCTGGCAGCCAGAAGAAGGGGGAATGGCCAGGGGAAGGTCAGTCTCCAGGCTGAAGGCAGACTCTGTAGGAGATGAGATTATAAGGCCTGCAAGCTCTGTATATAGTATATCACTGGTGGTGGGAGAACAGGGTGTAAATAAAGCCATGGGTGCTGTAGAACTAGAAGCCTCTCTGAGCTTTATTGGGGCAGCCAGTGGGCCCCAGGAAGAGGGGCAGGCAGAGGACCTGTTACAGGTTGAATGATATCTTTATTTTGGTTCACTGCCAGAGCATTCCAAATCCAAATCAGCTACAGCTAGTGCAAGTTAGAGCTGCCCTAAGCCTGCTCTAATTTGTGCCTGGCTCCATTAGTGGGCTAGAGGCTATTTGGGAATCTAGAGGCTATTGGAGTGCAGCTATTTTCTGGTCACCTCACAGCTCATCTTCTGACACCGAGGCTGGGGGCTGGTGTTGGGCTGGCTAGAACATCCCTTTGTTTCCCAAGAATTTTCCTACAGTGGGGTAATTTCCAACTAATTCTTAAACTTCTACTGCTGTAGCAGTGCAGGTGGAATGTGGCTATAAACTATTCAGCCAGCCAACCACTACTTTGAACTTTCCTTGTGAAGTGACAATCACCTAGATCCTCTCACTCATTTGAGCAACAGAAGGTGGGGAATACATTTTCAGGTACCTGTAATATCTGTTTTGTTGGTTCTACCTACCATAAGGCAGAGGGGAGGAATTCTTCATTCTTTTCATATACTTATTTACACTTTTGGTCTGATAATATTTTTACAATCACTTCACAAAAGTGTAAATGGCTTCACATGGTGCATACAAGGTTTTTTGTTCACACATAAAATGGATAAGATTTCTAAGAACAAGGGGTTCAGTGATCTGCATTTTGTGCAGCCATTTATACTTGTGCAAAGTGGGTTTAAAACTCAAACCAAGTCAGAGTGGTAGCACCTTACGTTCAGTTTGCATAAATTCTGCATAGTAAGCAGGGGAAAGGGAATGAGTAGGTCCCAGAAATTTTCTGATCTCATTTATAATAGTTTTCAACTGGTGGAATTCCACTAGTTCTGATTTTCAGCTGTTTGTGTACTGCTTTCAGCATAGTTCAGGTTGGTGACCAGTTTTGCCCCAGTTAAAGTTAGTGCAGCTCAAAGGCCGTTGTAACTGATGCTCAGCTTCCCACCGCCCAAAAGATGTAGTCCAGCAGTTGGCAGTAGTTAGGACGAGAAGTTCCTTGGCCACCCCATCTATACTGGGGACACAGTGCGCTCTGTACCAGTGACCCTCTGTATGCTACACCTGCTATCACTGATGCTGGGCAAATACACAGATAGCCAGTTAATCTGGCATTAAAGCTTCTAGAGAAGCATAAAGTAGCATTCATAACTTTGAATTGGGTCCATTGACTTCAGATAAATTGCTTATGACTATGACATAAGTAAGGTCAGAATGAGGCTCATTCTAGAATGCTATTAGTTTTGATTTGTCATAGTAAAGTAGTACTTCCTTGGGTCCATCGCTTTGCACTTAAATCAGAGGATAGATGTGTGAAAGCCTATTAACTTCAGGTTAACGAATTTCTTAGAATTTGGTTAACAAATACATTTTCTTACTTCCTTTCAGTTGTACAGGAGTTCTGCCTGATACATGGCTAGATGAGAAATCTACATTGTAGTAAATGGGGCAACCAAGCAAGGTTGCATGGGAAAAAAACATGAGAAAAGTGACAGTAAGAAGGATGCATCCCATGGTTTGTTTTCTGACTAGCACTCAGTTCTTCATTCTGCCCCATGCACTGACATTTGTGATCATTTTATCCTCCTGTTCTGAGTTTCCAAGCCTTGGGCCTGCTGCTGAGAAAACTCCCTTCCTCCCATTCTCAGGAATGACAATCTCACAGAGCCTTAGGAATGCAGTTGTTGAGGCAGATTGCTATCTTGGAGAAAAAGTAGGTAAAGAACTATTTCCATGGTGGGGCTTGATGATTAAAACCAGATTTTGAATTTGGGCGACTAGTTCAGTTAGCAGATTATCAGGGTGATGTACTCTTAGCAACTGATATGGCTGAGAAGGTTAGTTGACTGTGATGCTGTATGATTGAATATGACCATTTCTATCATTGATATTGCCACTGTTATACCATTGCAACAAATCTTGTACAAAGAATATGTTATCTAAGGTGTCAATGGAAAAGTTATGATTTGCTCAATATGATTATCCTGTTTACATGCATGTATCATCTTTTTGTCTAAAGTTATGAATACTGGGCATGGAATTGTGTCTTATACATGTATTGTATCCCTGGGTAACATGCACCAGATCAGATTTACTTTAAGGCTAGACAGCTATGTATTGATGGCCCATCAAGGATTCTTAGATTTCACAATGGGCCACTGAAGAAACTCATTCCACCCAGAAAGATCTTCCTGTGGATGCCTCAGTAAGAATATGGGCAATGGATGCCCCTGTGAGTCATCAAACTGTGTAAGGATATGTGATATGCTCATGTGAGCCTAGACTCCATCTTCAGGGCCGGCTCCAGACCCCAGCGCGCCAAGCGTGCGCTTGGGGCGGCATTTTGCCAGCAGGGTGGCAGGCGGTTCTGGTAGACCTCCCGCAGGCATGACTGCGGAGGGTCCACTGGTCCTGCAGCCCCGGTGGACCTCCCGCAGAAATGCCTGCGGAGGGTCCGCTGGTCCCGCGGCTCTGGTGGACCATCCGCAGGCATGCCTGCGGGAGATCCACCAGAGCCGTGGGACCAGCGGACACTTCGCAGGCATGTCTGCAGGAGGTCCCCTGCAGCCGCGGGACCGGTGACCGCCAGAGCGTGCCCCGCGGCGCACCGCTCTGCTTGGGGCGGCGGAATTCCTAGAGCCACCCCTGTCCATCTTGAGTCAGTAAATTTCCAGGCACATGGCAGAGAATATAAAAGACCCCACAGATGTCTCCATTTCGCTTCTTTCATGCCCTAATTCTTTGGACTGGGTATTTACAACTAAAAGGAGCATTTTGAACTATGGACTGAGGACCTTCCAATCTTTCAGAAGTTACCAGAGACACATTACAATCCAGCAGTTATTCTATCACTGCTACAAACCTGATATAAGGACTTTGTGATTATTTGTATGTACATGATCTATTAACAACTTTCTTCTTTTCTTTTATTATTAAACCTTTAATTTTAGTTACTAAAGGATTGGCATTAGTGTGATTATTGGGTAAGATCTAAGTTATATATTGACCTTGCTTAGTCGCTGATCTCTCAGGATTAAAAGGACCCTATGTTTGATTAAATTGATTTTCAGTAACCACTTATCATAGATTCCAGTGTCTGGGTGGTGAGACAAGGGCTGGAATACCTAAGGAGACTGCATTTTTTTACTTCCTGTTGACCAGTGTGGTGAGACAGAGGTTTACTTTTCTTACTGGCTTGGTATAATCTAATGATAGAATAAACACCAGTTTGGGGTGAGTCTGCCCTGTTTCTCAGCAGCTTGTCCTGAATTTGGCATGCTCAGCTGTGACCCACTAAGCTGTGACACTGGTGGTGGTGGTGTTTTTTTAAGGTACACTGGATGGATGCAGGATTTAACTTGTGAAATTCTATGGCCTGTGTTATGCAGGAGGTCAGGCTGCAATGATCACAATGGTCCTTTCTGCCTTAAAAAATCTGTGAAATCTATGCACATTACATTTCATTGGCTTATTTTATCTTTCCCAAATAGTGGAGCTCACCTTTCCTTAGGTCTGGTCAATCCTACAGAGTTAGGTCGACATAAGGCAGTTTGTCAACCTAACGCTAAGTGTTTACACTAAAATGTAGCTCCCACCAACGTAACTCAGCTACTACACCAACTTAATAACTCTGCCTCCATGAGAGGCGGAGTTATAGGGTCCATGTAGTTAGGTCGATACAGTGTCAGTGTCTACACTGTTGCTTATTACATCGACTGTTGCTGCCTTTCAGAAGCCGTCCCACAACGCCCCACGCTGACTGCTAAAGTGGTGCAAGCACTCCTGATGAGGATGTGCCCCACTGACACAAGGAGTGTAGAATGGAGATGCAAAAGCCATTCAATTACTGTGATGATTGTACGTCACCATAACTTAGGTCAACTTAATTTTGTAGTGTAGACTTCTCCTTGTAACTTAGACTGAAGGGATTGGTCTGGTCTTTATAGTCTGGTCCTTTTCTAGAGCATTAAGGGAAAAGATTGTCACTTTTCTTAGTGATGTTGTTAATTATTCCTCCCTTGCTTTCCCATCTCATTTCTGGTAATAGAATGCTTTTCCATTAAGTAATTCCACATGGAAGAGAATTCATCAGGGTGGAGGGGAAGCAGCTGCTTATTCTGGGCTGCATCACCAGCACTAATGCAACTGTTCTACACCATTTCAGAGACAGAGCTGCAAATGCTCTGGTATCCTAAAGAGAAGAACTAGAGAGGAAGAGAAAAGAACCACCCTTCCGCTAACAATCTGTGCTCTCTAGTGCCAATGACTAATTGAAACTGCCAGGAACATTTAACACAGCTATAGTTCCCCTAATGTTTAGCCCATTATGGAGGAAAATAGATGCAGAAACTTAATCCCTTTGTGCCTGATTTGTTGCAAGAGCAAAAGGAAGCAAAACAGTGACAAATGTGATAAGGAGGGATGAGCTGCAGCAGTGTGGAGAAAGGCACATGGATGCAACCACAGCTTCAGGGAGCAGCAGGAAGTGTGAATATAGAAGAGTGGGAGGAGCTGTGAGGTAATGGATCAGTTGGCATGCTGTTTTCAGGTGCCATTATATGCCTCCCAAAAGGAGCTATGTCAGCAGGCAGACAACGAGAGGAAATTGTATGCTATTGATAAGGGAAGAGAAGAAGTAGTAGTTTTATGGGAAAGGAGCTGAAGAACCAGCCAAGAGGACTTACTAGTCTCAATCAAATAATTTCATTGCTTTGAGAGAGTGGAACTCTTTGCAATGGCTCCATGACTAGACAAATCACTGCACCAACATGCATCGGAAATTAAAGGATAAGTCCAACATCTTGCCTGTTAAAACCAAAACCGATATTAGTTTTCCTTATGTTAAAGCAACAAAAGAAAACCACACATGGTTCAGTATGCATGCTTCATTGCAAGAGTAAGAGGACACTTTTCACAAAATAAATGATCTACAAAATACTCATGGTCATCCTTCAGAATTGCAAACATCCTTCTTTCATACAAGAAAAAAAAATCACCTCCCCAGTGAAATACTGTTATCTCAGCCAAATCTTTGTGGGTTTCATAAAGTTTTCAATCAACTGCAAAACCTTCTATAAGGTTTTATAGACTGATAAATTCCAACGCCAGGCAGGACCACTGTAATAATCTAATCTGACTTCCTGCATAACAGAGGCCATAGAATTTTTCCAAAATAATATCTAGAGTATATCTTTTAGAAGAAAAAAATCCAGTTTTGATTTATGAATTGCCAGTGATTGAGGATCTACTACAACCATTGGGTAAGTTGTTCCAATGGTTAATAACACTGATTGCCAAAAACGTATTCCTCATTTCCTGTCTGAATTTGTCTAACTTCAACTTCCAACCACTGGATCATGATATACCTTTCTCTGCTAGATTAAAGAGCCCATTTTAAAATATTTCTTCCTCGTGTTAATACTTATAGACTGTAATTAAATCACCACTTAAACTTTTTTTTGTTAGACTCAGACTCAGTCTATTTAGCATATCTCTAAGGCATGTTTTTAATCCTGTAATTATTCTTGCGGCTCTTCTCTAAACTCTCTCCAATTTATCAACATTCTTCTTGAATTGCAAGAACCAGACCTGGACAAAATGCTCCAGTGGCAATCCCACCAGTGCCAAATAGAGAGGTAAAAATAATGACTTTGCTCCTACTCAAGATTCCACTGTTCATGCATCCCAGGATTGCATTAGCAATTTCGGCCACAGCTTTGCATGAGAAGCTTATGTTCTGCGGATTAGTCATTACTACCCCCAAATCTTTTTCAGTCACCGCTTCCCAAGACAGAGTCCCCTATCTAGTGAGTATGCCCTACGTAGCATAAAGCCAAGAACCAATCCCTGTGGGACACCACCAAAAACACACACTCTTAATGACAATTCCCTCTTTACGGTTAAATTTTGAGAAATGTCAATCAGCCAATTTTTAATCCATTTAATGTGCCATGTTAATCGTATACTGTTCTAGTTTTTTTAATCAAAATGTTGTGCAGTACGAAGTCAAACGCTTTACAAAAGTCTAAGTATATAACACTGTTACCTTTATCAACCAAACTTGTAACCTCATCAAAAAAAATATCAAGTTAGTTTGACAGGATCTATTTTCCATAAACCCATGTTGATTTGCATTGATTACACTACCTTCCGATAATTCTTTATTAATTGAGTCTCCCACTCTATTAGCTTGCCTGTGATTGATATTGAGTTGACAGACCTATAATTACCTGGGTCATCCTATTTACACTATTTAAAAATTGATACAACATTAGCTTTCTTCCAATCTTCTGGAACTTCTCCCGTACTCCAAGACTTATTGAAAATCAATATTAACAGTCCAGCGAGATCCTCAACCAGCTTTTTTAAAATTCTTGGATGCAAGTTACCTGAATCTTCTGTTTTAAGACTCTCTAATGTTAATAGCTTCAGTTTAATATCCTACAAAGATGCTGGTGGAATAGGAAGAGTGTTATCACCACGAGATTATATCATCTGTTTCTTCCCCTATATGCGGAACAAAAATGTTTATTGAATTCATCTGCCTTTTCCATATTATTAATAATTCTACCTTTTTCATCTAGTAATGGACCAATACCATTATCAGAATTCTGTTTGTTCCTAATATATTTTTAAAAACCTCTTCCTAACTGTCCTCAACTCTGTTGGGCACAATTTTCTCCTTGTGTTCCCTTGCTTCCCTTACCAGTCTTCTACAATTCCTAATTTCCAACTCTTCATTCCTATCAACTTCCCCTTTGTTCCATTTGTTTAGATATATATTTTACAGCTGCTTTCACTTCCCCTCTAAAACATTTAAAAAAAAACCAGCATAGCCTTCTTCCTTGATTGTAGATTTTTGAGTCTCTAGTAAGGTGTACTTGCATGATTCCCAATTACCATTCACATTTTTCTGATTAAAGGTGAAATATATGCATAAGAAACAATGTTACCAATGAGTGAAGGAGATTACAATGAAACACTGTGGTTAAGCACTGGAATAAATTGCCTAGGGAAATTGTGGAATCTCTATCATTGGAGATTTTTAAGAGCAGGTTAGACAAACACCCAGCAGGGATGATGTAGATGATATTTAGTCCTGCCATAAGTGTATGGGACTGGACTAGATGACTTCTTGGGGTTCCTTCCAGTCCTACAAGTCTATGATTTGCACAATCCAGTAAAAAAACCCCGTATTTGAACACCATACTTCATTGTAGAACTGGGCCTTTTGGAAAGATATGGGCTATGAAGTTGAAAGATGTCTCTCAGTAGCAAATATTGTCACTTTTGTACAGCTAACATACAATCAAATTCCATCCTGTACAGAAGTAACTGTAGAATATTTGCCATCCACAAACAGCAGTGCCTGAAAATACTTATCTGCAATTGTTCTTGCAAAAATCTTGAAGATGCAAGTACTGTTCAAAGCAAAGAGTTTTTTTAAAAGGCTTAAAAATAAGATCGTCTTTTTTACTGTAAAAAATAAAATAAAACCTACTTATTTTTCATTAGTATGCATGGTTACTTCATTTTTTCACATATTATGCACTATAGCCTGGTAACATTCATGTTATGTGATGGACATCACTGTAAATAACATGCCACTGGAAGGATAGGTCAGCACAGGTCTGTTGAAAAAATAATTAATTTACATAATAGAACAAAGATGTTTATTTAGGCTTATTTGTCTGCCACATAAAGGATCAGAGGGTTAGGGTCCTGGGCTCAGAATTATATAGAAACCAGTGTAAAAGGCACAGTATCTAGCTTACTGGGAGTTCCTCAGGTTATATCTTCACTGAAAAAATAACTTCAGTTATCCACACTTTAGTTAGCCTAACGTGAATGAGAGAGGCCACACTGAAACATTACTCAAACCTCACAGAGTGATTGTACTAACACTAGCAGTTGATGAGCTGTACTTTATACCCCAGGGAAGGCCAGCCAACTCTATTTAAAAGCACCACAGCATATCAGTTAAGGGTTTGTGTGAGAGCACACAATTCAATTCAGGATCAATATTATAATCCATGTTAACTCTCCCAAGCTCTTAGTGCTGCCTTATTCATCTTGCAAAGTAACACCTTGTTTGTCAACTTTTCTGGAGGCATTGCTTCTTCTCACTCTTTGCTACGAGGGGCCATGTGTGGCTATAACTTCTGTCTGAGCAGTAACAAACAATTACAGAGTTATCATGGTTTGAACATTTTATGCATCACCACTTTAAAGGTTCCACATCTTTCTGCACACCAGATTGTTATTAGAATTAACATTATAGTAGCAAGTACAAGTACAGGCCTGACAAAACCAGGACCCCATTGTGTTAGGCAGTATAGAAACAGTGAAAAAGTCTTTGCCTCAAAGAATTTGTTGTCTTCCCATTTGTCTGTTTAGATTATACAGTGGCATAGAAACTTGTCCATGGTATATCAGCAGAGAATAGAAACTAGGTCTTCTGACTCCCAAGTACAGTGCTCTAGCTGCTGCTAGACCATACTGTGTCAACTAGCAGTTCAATGAATTGTTAGGTATAACTGATAATTTTTCTTCTGCCCTTGGTCTTTTCTGTAACCATCTCATATCAAATGCCTCTTATTAGGATGTGATGTAGTATTCACTCTCTGTGTGCATGCAGTACCAATACACCTGAAAGTACAATTTTCAAGCTATTTTATTCTTTCTAAATCTTTACTCACACATCTGCTGTTTAGCACATAAAATCCTGCTCTTCTGTTCTTATCCTGATCTTATTCAATCACATCAACTGACAGATGAAATCCTCACTCATTTCTCTTACACCAGGAAGGGAGTTACTGGCAGTTACTGTGAGAAGAATGAAACATGAAGAATGAAGTTTTCAAAGGCAAGAATGAGAATTTCCAATCTAAAACAGCAAAGAGTCCTGTGGCACCTTATAGACTAACAGTGGTATTGGAGCTTGAGCTTTTGTGGGTGAATACTCACTTCGTCGGAGGCATGTAGTGGAAATTTCCAGGGGCAGGTATATATATGCAAGCAACCTCGTTATCTCTAGCCTGTTTCTTGCTTGCATATATATTTAGCTGCCCCTGGAAATTTCCACTACATGCCTCTGACGAAGTGGGTATTCACCCACGAAAGCTCATGCTCCAATATCACTGTTAGTCTATAAGGAGCCACAGGACTCTTTGCTGCTTTTACAGATCCAGACTAACACAGCTACCCCTCTGATACAATCTAAAACAGACACAGATAGTAATAGTGAGTCCAGGTTAGCAGGTTTCTAAAGGAGTAAGGCTGGCCAAAAACAACAATTCTGGTTCACAAAAAATTCCAAAGTTTGGGAATTTTTGTTTAGTTCTGATCCAGAAGGAAAATGAGACCTTTAACTCATTTTCATAAGAAAAATCCACTCCTGCAGAAAGTGACCCACCCCAGAACTGCACAGTGGTTAGGATCAAGTCTCCTGTACTGCCTGATTCGGAGTAGGGACTCAAACTTGGATCTCCCACATCCCACGAGAGTGCACTAAACAGTTGGCTGTTCTGGAGTCTCTTCTCTTCCCTCCCCCTCCAAATTCCACCCAAGACCTGAGAAACAACACACATTTCTTAATACCAGTATAATTCCATGATGACCCTAGCCTCTGATGGTGTCCCTAGCCTCTGTTTGCCAGAAGCTGACAATGGGCGACAGGGGATGGATCACTTGATGATTACCTGTTCTGTTTGTTCCCTCTGAGGCACCTGGCATTGGCCACTGTCGCAAGACAGGATACTGGGCTAGATGGACCTTTGGTCTGATCCACTATGGCTGTTCTTATGTAAACATTTTGGTTTTGACAAGACAGCATTTTACAGCAGAAAAAGGTTTCTTTGCTTTTTTTCTCCACCAGCCCTAGTGAAGGCCCTACCAATACTGCTGGAGCACTTGCAAAGTGACACAATGCAACTGAGTGTAAGGGTAATGTATTCAACTGGGATTTATTTAATGGTAACATTTTCAAAAGCAATTTAGGTACTTGGAAGTCTAAGTCTTATGGAAATTCACTGGGACTAAGTCACCTTTGAAAATGGGACTTGAGCACTTTTGAAAATTATACCCCTAGTCTTTTCTGAAAGGTACATTTTTATTGTGGGTGCATGGAAACATAATCCTTGCCTCTTATTCAAACATATGTAAGTCCAGATTTTCAACTGGCATAAATTGGCAAAGCTACGTTGACCTCAATGGAGCTTTGCCGATTAACACCAGCTGATGAGCTGGCCAGTGGTTACAGCAGTTGCACAGACACCATGGTTTTATGAAAACCACATTGCTCTTTGCGGATCTATGTCTATTGAGATTGATAATAATGAGAAAGTTTAGGGTTAATACTGCCTCTAAATAATACATCTGTTACAACTAACAAGTGGCTTCACTGTAGGCGAATACCTATTTATTATCATACCCAAAACATAAATTAGATGGTAACTTATTTGCTTGCTCCAAAAAAAGAGCAGCTAAGATGAATAAGATGAATGAGATTTCTGATTTACCAATTTTGTTGAGGGAGAAACACATATCATCACAATTAATGTGTCTGTTACTAATTAAAAGCAATATTCACAATGATAATTTCTGATGTAATTTTATATTTGGGTGGTTCAATGGGCAGACGGTGGGTGGGAGGTGCTTCAAATCCAAGAGTTAATTTGACTTTCCCCTTTTCTTCTCTGATTTCTATCAGCATCATTACCACTAGCTGTTTCTCATGTGTTTACTTACACAACAATTTAGTTCCTTTTGTGCAGTGCTTTTTCATATAAACACTATCCTAAATTGCTTTACATAATAATTTAGTTCAATAACTGCAGCAACTATACAGTGTGAATGAAAGAAAACAGTGGATTAAAGACACTTAAGGGTGGATGAATGGCAGAAGGCCAATAATAAAAGGAAAACACAATTAGACACAGGCTATGGAGAAAAGACATGTTTTAAGATAAGATGCTTCAAACTATATCACCAAAGAAAATAGTACATAATAATGGGGCAAATCCTCATCTCATGTAAATTGTGAATGACTTCAATGGAGCTATGACCGCATATACCAGCTCAGGATCTGCTGCTAAATTAGACTATCCCCCTGTAAAACAAAATCTTATATGTAAGTGTGTGCATTCAAGGCTTGATCGTAGGGACTCTGACACCAAGGAAACAGGGGCTGTATTAGAATTTAATCAGAACAGAACCTTATTTAGTATTTGCCCTAGTTAGTCTTTGGATTTTCTTAGATGAGGATGTCAGAAGCAGAGAAGCTGCAGAAGAAGCAGGGATAGTGCTGAGATTCATCATGACACTTGAGAATGGGATGAAAGGTGTTGTGGCCATAAATTAATACCTATGTCCAGTGTCAAGGCCTTGGGGAGACACGAAGGAGGGGAAGGAAGGTTATCCAGTTCCTGGAAATGTCCCAACAGACTGATTTTTCTGAAGAGTGTGAAGGCAAACAAATTTCATTTGAGACTGATGTGACCTAAGGACATATTGATGGCAACTGGCAAAGGGATACATGAGAATTTCATTGCAGAAGTCCCCTGAGTCTGGCATCTACTAGTCCTCCAAAGGATGTCATAATATCGCTAATGAAAGCCTGAGTCATACTGGTCATTGTGGGACATGTGTGTGGAAAATATGTGAAGAATTATGGTATATATACTAAAAATATGTTCTCTAGTCATGTGCAAATTGAGTACTGTATGGTTCACAATGAATGCTCATTTACAGTCTGAGCAAAATGCTAAATCAATAGACTCTGGGGGCTAGAGGAGAAAAACAAAAATGGATTAGTCCTGTTTAGGACTAATACAATTGGAAACCATTTCTGGAGTGCAGATGAACACCTAGTTATCCCTTCAATCTGTGAGGACAAGCCAACAGGAGGTTTGATTTTATGAGAAAGAATCTCAGCCAATGTTCTCTCTAATTTTTTTCATCCATGTATGGAATGAATTTTATTATGTGCAGCACCAATATCAAGGTAATGTGTGGATGTGGGCCACCAGTAGAAAAAAAAAACCTAGATATGATATATATTTTTAAAAAGTTACCATAAGTATGGAAGAAGAAGAAAGAATATTAAAACAATATCAAATATTAAGATAAGGGATAATTAACAAGGTACACTGCTTAAGGTGTTAATTTAGTATGAGCCCTAACCCTAACCACTGCCCCAATAAATACAAAAATGTTTCCTTTTAGGTAATGCTGCTCTGAAGTGTCTGGATTCTCAAAATACACTCTAATGATGGGGCATCCTCAAATGCTAGAGCTAAAAGTGAAGGGAAACTTTATACAAACACTTTATACAAACAGTTAAAGAAATAGTTCATTGTAATGCAAGGGATTTACAGTTTCTAATTTTACTGATAACAATATAAAAATAAAGATATTTTTACATTTTGATTACTGAGTTTTGAATTGTTTTAAATTTAAATGTTTAAAGTTGAAAATTTCAAAGTTGAAAATTTCCACCCCGCCATTGACAATTTCCACTGCACCATCAACCTTAGCCTGGACCAGTCTACACAAGATATCCATTTCCTGGACACTACAGTGCAAATAAGTGACGGTCATATAAACACCACCCTATACCAGAAATCTACTGACCCCTATACTTACCTATATGCCTCCAGCTTCCATCCAGGACATCACACGATCCATTATCTACAGCAAAGCCCTAAGATACAACCAAATTTGCTACAATCCCTCAGACAGAGACAAACACCTACAAGATCTTTATCAAGCATTCTTAAAACTATCATACCCACCTGGGGAAGTGAGGAAACAGATTGACAGAGTGAGACGCGTACCCAGAAGTCACTTACTACAGGACAGGCCCAACAGGGAAAATAAAAAAACACCACTGGCCATCACATACAGCCCCCAGCTAAAACCTCTTCAGCACATCATCAATGATCTACAACTTATCCTGGAAAACGATCCTTCACTCTCACAGACCTTAGGAGGCAGGCCAGTCCTCGCTTAAAGACAGTCCCCCAACCTGAAGCAAATTCTCACCAGCAACTACACACCACACCACAGAAACACTAACCCAGGAACCTATCCATGTAACAAACCTCATTGCCTACTCTGTCCCCATATCTACTCTAGCGACACCATCATAGAACCCAACTACATCAGCCACACCATCAGGGGCTCATTCACCTGCACATCTACTAATTTGATATATGCCATCATGTGCCAGCAATGCCTCTATGCCATTGGCCAAACCAGACAGTCTCTACGTAAAAGAATAAATGGACACTAATCAGACATCAGGAATGGTAACATACAAAAGCCATAGGAGAACACTTCAATCTCCCTGGACATTCTAGAACTGACTTAAAAGTAGCCATACTTGAACAAAAAAAACTTCAAAAACAGACTTCAAAGAGAAACTGCAGAACTAAAATTCAGTTGCATATTTAACACCATTAATTTGATCTTGAATAGGGACTGGGAGTGGCTGGCTCACTACAAAAGCAACTTTCCCTCTCCTGATATTAACAGCTCCTCATCAATTATTGGGAATGGACTACATCCACCCTAATTGAATTGGCATTGTCAACATTGGTTTTCCACTTGTAAGGTAACTCCCTTCTCTTCATGTGTCAGTATAATAATGCCTGCGTCTGTAATTTTCACTCCATGCATCTGAAGAAGTGGGTTTTTTTTACCCACGAAAGCTTATGCCCAAATAAATCTGTTAGTCTTTAAGGTGCCACTGGATGCCTCGCTGTTTTTATAGTTAAGCAATGCTTCACATAAATTTAAATGCTTTGCCAAACAGAGATAGACATAACCACGTGCTTAATGTTTTGTTGAATCAAGGCAATAAGCACTACATGCATTTGCTACACTATTGTCTTTCTGAACAATATATTCTGTGTATGAGTAATTAATAGTGAGTAGATTCGTCTAAAACATAAATTAAGGGACAGTTTTTTATACATCTTAAGTGCACCCATTTGTGTCCGAAATTCAAGCCTAATTTGTGTATAAAATTACAAGCTTGTAATGACTTAATATAAATCACCATAATTCAATGTTTCCGTTAATATGATACATCAATTACATGAAATTAAAAAGGGAGCCAAAATATAATTTTTAACATTCTTACTATACATTTAGATATAGTCAAGTGTAATATCAAAGATGTGTAAAAATTATGCTTCATGCCAACAATACAGTTGAACCCTGTTATGTCACCGGCCTAGGGGTTTGCCAAAAAGCGGCGAGATAACTGATGATCGAGATAACCCCACCCCTGAACTCCCCTGCCCTCTCTCCAACACCCCCTCCCCGCCCCCTTACCACGCCGCCTGCACGTGGCTGGATCCGGCGAAGCGGGACGGGGAAGCGGGGCCGGGCGGCCGTGGACGGGGACCCGGAGCCGGGCAGCCAAAGAAGCGGGACCCGGTAAGCGGGCCGGGCGGCAGGCGAAGCGGGGACCGGGTAAGCGGGGCCGGGCGGGCGGGCGGGGACCGGGAAGCGGGCCGGGCGGACGGGCGGGCGCGGCTGGGACCGGGAAGCGGGCCGGGCGGGCGCGGCGGGACCGGGAAGCGGGCCGGGCGGGCGCGGCGGGACCGGGTATGCGGGGCCGGGCGGACGGGTACGTGGGAACCGCGGGGCCGGGGACGCGGGAAGCCGGGTGGCTGGGGACGCGGGGAGCGGGCGGCTGGGGACACGGTGGGTCGGGGACGCGGGGAGCCGGGCGGCTGGGGACGCGGGAAGCGGGCGGCTGGGGAACCGTGCGGCTGGGGAGCCGGGGAGCAGGCGGCTGGGGACACGGTGGGTCGGGGACGCGGGGAGCCGGGCAGCTGGGGACGTGGGGAGCGGGCGGCTGGGGAACTGCGCGGCTGGGGAGCCGGGGAGCGGGCGGCTGGGGACACGGTGGGTCGGGGACGCGGGGAGCCGGGTGGCTGGGGACGCGGGGAGCGGGCGGCTGGGGAACCGCGTGGCTGGAGAGCCGGGGAGCGGGTGGCTGGGGACACGGTGGGTTGGGGACGCGGGGAGCCGGGCTCGAGATATTAGGGTTCGGCGAGATTAAAGAATCGACATAACGGATGAGAAACCCATAAGACAAAGAGGGAGTTTGGCGGTTCCACTTCTAAAACGTCGACTTAATAGGATTGGCAAGTTAACCGAGGTCGAGATAAATGGGTTCGACTGTATTGAAATAATGGTTTGCAGGATTTTCACTTGCACTATATTGTGATGTTTTACATGTGAATATTGGCATTCCATGAATGTACAAACCTTGCAAGGGTGATGGAATATTTATATAAAATTACCTTCAGTGAAAATGTCTCTGCATTTCAATTGTCATATTCTTGTTTGCATAAAGGTTATATTAATCAGCACAGCAGCGTAATGAAGTTTTCTGTGTTTCTGGCAATGAATGAGGACACGAAGGCACTGAGGTTTTAAATAACTTTCCCAAAGTCCCCCAGCAATGTGATGGGAGAACTACAAACAGAACTCGGGAGTCCCAACTCCCGGGACTACTACTCTACCTGTTAGACATCTTTCCTGTATTACCTTATGACAACATACCCAGTCCTTCAAAGTAACAATGAAAGAGACAAGATTCTGGATATCTGACCCTTATTTCTAAGGCACAGAACCAGTTTTAGCTGAGTGACTGGAATTGTTCTGCTTATTTCAGGAAGAATCAGATGCTTTAATATAAAACAAATATTTTATTATAAAAATGGGTATTTTTAAATTTGTTTATATCAGTGTTTAATAGACAGTTTCTACTGTTAGTCAAGTACATACTATGAAGTAGCTCCTTAGTTTTTTTTCTGTACTGTAAAGAAAGAATAATTTAATGGGGGCATTTCCCTGTTATGAAAAAAAGCAAACCCTCATTTAGAACGACATTTCACTTCAGTTCCTCAAGCTAACTTTTCTTTTTGTTTTCCTTGGGCCAGATTTTCTAAAGCTTTTTCAGCTCTCACTCTCTCTCTCTCTCCCCCGCCCCCCCCATTGGATAATTCTGCCAGTATGTTTTATTTTATTATTTAACATTGCTGTAACGAGCTGCCAGAAAGATTACATCTGAAGCAGCCAGTGCCATACACTGGCAATGTTTCTAAAGTGTCCTATTCTATCAAAGCCACATTATGCTGTGACAAACTGGTTCTACATTTTTATTTCCCCAACATTTCTGTTTACCAAGCACCACGAATATAAGTATAGGGGCAGATTCTATGCTATGGTTTTAAAAAAGCACAACACGGATTGTGCAGCATATTGGTGCACCTAATATGCCACTTCTAGACCTTGCTAGTTCTGGATTGCTAATGGGCCCAGTACGGCTGACACAAGTTAGAGCATCCTGAAGGTGTGCTCTAATTTATGATCACGTATAGGCTGCTTTGCACTCTAGCCATCTCCACCACTATTGTCTAGTATAGACCAGCATTCATCTACATAGGCACTATACAACATGGCAACTCAGAGCTCACTATGTTGGTCTAACAGCAACCCAATACTGGGTGAATTCCCAAAGGTGGCATTATGTCCTCTTTAAGCCTTCAGAATATCATGAAAGAGCTATAGCCTCTTTTCTAATCAGACTACTCCTTCCAGAGTTATCTCATGATAAGTCTAATGTTTGTGGCATCACAGTAATGCTTCCATGATGAACAGAAATTTCATCAGCATTTACAAAAGGTGAACTCTGGGGACTTTATTTCAGAGAAACATAAGGAAGATTAAATACCCCAATGTTTCAGAGGTTCAGTTTAGATTCTTATCTGACATTCTTAGTTCCACAGCCCCTTTCTAGGTTCAAAAAATTATGTCTTTTTTGCAGTTTTTCTGCTTCCATTTACAACCAGGGTGTCAAGAAGCAAAGGAAAAAAAATATACAAACAAAAGTTAACTAAACTAAACTTTTCTGATCAAAATAAGCTCAAAGTTCTGTGGTTCAAGTTTATTTATCCATAACTGGGGTATCATTAAATGAATTAAGACAAATGTTCTGATTAGCAAGGAAAATGCTTCTATTAGCACAATGATGTTATCATGCTTATGGTTGTTAGGAAATACAGATAAAATACAGTACCTGAATGTTCTCTGGTGGTTGGGAAAATATATATTTAAAGCTTCCTGGAGTGTGAGAATGGTTCTTTTAATTCCTACATGGAATATACATGTATTATCAATTTCTTGCCTTAGCAGAAACCAGCAGGATAATGGCATTTCTAGTTCTAAATGAAAAATCATAGATCAATTTGCAAATTAAACAATGCTTAGTGCCCATACATTAAAACAAACGACCTCTAATTCTTTCAGTATGTAGCCTATAGGACTAACCTGCTTGCTTTCATATATATATATATATATATATATATATATAATTTTCTTATATTTTAAAGTATTTGGTTTATTGTAATAAGTTTATAGATTTATATTAAAGTAAGTTTGGCTGTAATGCAAGAGACCTACAGGCTATATCCTGTATGTTAAGCTGAAGCAAAGTTAGCATATCTATATTAAGACCTTTTACTCAGAAAGAAAAGTTGACCTATAGCTTATTATCTAAATAGATGAGTACCTACGCCTATGACCTTTTATTTAGACCAATAGACAATGGAGAATGGCATGGGGGGGGTTCAATTTTGTACCCACAGACTTAACAAGTACACCACAAGAAACTGATGTGCGTACATACCTGTCATCAATACGCACATACATATTAGCCTATGGGGTAAGTGTACCCTAACATTTCTGTGGGTGAAGAATGAAATTTGGGCATAGGAGGAAGGATTTCCAGCACTTTGCCCTATAAAAGAGGTGACCCACCTCAATAGAGTACTCCATTTTCTCACTTGCTCCAGTTCTCACTTTATTCCATCTCCAGTTCTCACTTCACTCCATCTCTATTCTCACTTACTTCCTCCACTCTATCTATTCTGTCTATCTACAATGACTGCTACTATTAGTGGGCTATACTTGTTCTTCTTAAACTTTAACTTTCAAAGGAACTAGGCTAAGCTTGGTTTCCCTAAGTTTTATTCTTAGTTTGTTGATTAGGTTTTGATTTAAGTTTGTCAAGTAAACCCTAGTCAGCTTTGATAGCTCTTAGCATTTTCTAAGCACTGCATCCCTCACTCAAGAATTGAGAAACCTGAACAGCAAGGCTGTTCCTGTGTCTCTTATCACCAGGTTATCAAGGAAGGGTGTGAGTATGTTAACCAAAGCTTTGTTACATATGATAATATAGTATTATACGCATCTATTGAATAGTAGTAATGCAATTGTAACTTTGTAACTCTGGGTATTTTACCATTTACTTACTATTATTAATTTTAATAAAAAGTCTTTAAGGCTGTATCTGTCTCAGTGTGAGCTTCGTGTCATACCCTCCAGGGTCCTTTATAAATTCTGTGGAGCCTGATTTAGGACAAAAGCTTTTATCTTCTGATCAAACAGATTGGCAAGCCTAAAACCCATACTAATTAATATTGATGATAATTATTAATATTATTAAGATCAAATAAAATTTAATTAATAAATTAAATTCCCATATTATCCAAATTAATATTATCAGAACACCCTAAATCAGGCTACAAATATTCAACCTAAAACAAACCACTCAAAATTTAAAAAGTGAAATATTTGTATATTCCTAGGAGACCTACATTTCTATACCAAACAAGTCTGTATAAAAAAGAGTGTAAGTCCAGCAGTTTTTTCACAGTTTTCAGGATGTTTCCTGAATTAAACATCCAAAAACTCTCCTCCTCTTGTAAAATATCTTGGTCAGGAGGGATCTTAGCTTATTTTATCACCATCTTTTCTATAAGAACATAAGAATGGCCTTATTGGGTCAGACCAAATGTCCATCTAGCCCAGTATCCTGTCTTTCAACAGTGGCCAGTGCCAGGTGCCCCAGAGGGAATGAACAGAACAGGTAATCATCAAGTGATCCATCCCCGGTCTCTCATTCCCAGATTCTGGCAAACAGAGGCTAGGGACACCATTCCTTACCCATCCTGGCTAATAGCCATTAATGGACTTAACCTCCATGAATTTATCTAGTTCTCTTTTAAACCCTATTATAGACCGAGCCTTCACCACCTCCTCAGGCAAGGAGTTTCACAGGTTGACTGTGCACTGTGTGAAGAAGAACTTCCTTTTATTTGTTTTAAACCTGCTGCCCATTAATTTCATTTGGTGGCCCTTGTTCTTATATTATGGGAGCAAGTAAATAACTTTTCCTTATTCACTTTCTCCACACCACTCATGATTTTATATACCTCTATCATATCCCCCCTTAGTCTCCTCTTTCCAAGCTGAAAAGTCCCCATCTTATTAATCTCTCCTCATATGGAAATACCCCTAATAATTTTTGTTGCCCTTTCCTGAACCTTTTCCAATTTGAATATATTTTTTGAGATGGGGGCAACCACATCTGCACACAATATTCAAGATGCGAGTGTACCATGGATTTATATAGAGGCGATATGATATTTTCTGTCCTATTATCCATCACTTTCTTAATTATTCCCAGCATTCTGTTCGCTTTTTTGACTACTGCTGCATATTGAGTGGATGTTTTCAGAGAACTATCCACAATGACTCCAAGATCTCTTCCTTGAGTGGTAACAGCTAAGTTAGACCCCATCATTTTATATATATAGTTGGAATTATGCTTTCCAATGTGCATTACTTTGCATTTTTCAACATTAAATTTCATCTGCCATTTTGTTGCCCAGTCACCCACTTTTGTAACTCTTTGCAGTCTGCCTGGGTCTTAACTATCTTTAGTATCAGAGGGGTAGCCGTGTTAGTCTGGTTCTGTAGAAGCAGCAAAGAATCCTGTGGCACCTTATAGACTAACAGATGTTTTGCAGCATGAGCTTTCGTGGGTGAATACCCACTTCTTCGGATGCAAGCAGTCCGAAGAAGTGGGTATTCACCCACGAAAGCTCATGCTGCAAACTATCTTTAGTAATTTTTTATCATCTGCAAATTTTGCTACCTCACTGTTTACACCTTTTCCCACATATTTATGAATATGTTGAATAGGACTGGTCCCAGAACAGACCCCTGGGGGGACACCACTATTTACCTCTCCCCATTCTGAAAACCGACCATTTATACCTACCCTTTGTTTCCTATCTTTTAACCAGTTACCAATCCATGAAAGCAACTTCCCTTTTATCGCGTGGCAGCTTACTTTGCCTTTAGTGAAGGACCTTGTCAAAGGCTTTCTGAAAATCTAAGTAGACTATATCCACTGGATCCCTTTGGTCCGCATGCTTGTTGACCCCTTCAAAGAATTCTAGTAGATTGGTGAGGCATGATTTCCCTTTACTAAAACCATGTTGAATCTTCCACAAAAAATTACATTCATCTATATGTCTGACAATATTGTTCTTTATTATAGTTTCAACCAGTTTGCTTGGCACTGAAGACAGGCTTACAAGCCTGTAATTTCCAGGATCACGTCTAGAGCCCTTTTTAAAAATTAGCATCACATAAGCTATCCTCCAGTCATTTGGTAAAGAAGCTGATTTAAATGATAGGTTACAGACTACAGTTAGTACTTCTGCAATTTCACATTTTAGTTCCTTCATAACTCTTGGGTGAATACCATCTGGTCCTGGTAACTTATTGCTGTTTAATTTATCGATTTGTTCCAAAACCTCCTCTAATAATACCTCAATCTGGGACACCATAAATCTGCAACCTTTGCACCAGGCAGACAAGTCACCATGTGGCTCTCCTGGTCATCGCAAACCCAGCTATCTATAGAAGCAGCAAAGAATCCTGTGGCACCTTATAGACTAACAGAAGTTTTGCAGCATGAGCTTTCGTGGGTGAATACCCACTTCTTCGAATACCCACTGCTTGCATCCGAAGAAGTGGGTATTCACCCACGAAAGCTCATGCTGCAAAACTTCTGTTAGTCTATAAGGTGCCACAGGATTCTTTGCTGCTTCTACAGAACCAGACTAACACGGTTACCCCTCTGATACTTGACACCAGCTATCTATGTTTTTAATGATTGAATTGCCCATTACTAATACCTATCTCTTTCTAATAGCTGGAGTTCCTTCCCCCAGAGAGGTATACGCAGTGTGAGAGGATACCAAATCATCATCTGGAAGGAGTTCAATGTTTTAACTCAATGTCTTCAGGACTGGGACTTTTAATAAAGTACATTCTGAAACATAACTATAGCATAACCAAAACCAGAGAAACACCACTGTACAATGTTACACTGTGTTTGCTCTGATATCCCCAGTGAATCTCATTTCAGTGTTCAGAGATTTTAAGTCAGAGTACTAGTGATTATTCCAATGTACAACAATAATTAGCAGGGGAACTCTACAGATGGCAACACCAGAAGCATAAGATGTCACGTTTTACATTAATAGTAGACATTTTGTTCCCCTTATTGTTCATCACTGAGACTATTTACAGGGAAATCAGGCTCTTTGATTCTTAAGAGTTCATCTGCCACAGCTGCTTATTCCTTACTTGAAGCCATAATCCTGTTTTTCAGTCCTGTAAAATGCAGAGTCTGACTGTATGCCTTAAGTAGTCTTTTATAGACTTCAATATTAAGGATCAAGTTGAGACAATTGTTGCTCATACATATCCACAAAAAAACTTGAATACAGCATGGGCATGGGGTGGAAAATGGTCATTGGTCACCCCACTCTGACTATCATACAAATATTCTTCCTTAGCCTCTTCAACAGCTGTCATGGACTTGTCTACACTTGTAGCGCTGCTCTCCCATCAGTGTAGGTACTCCACCTCCATGAGAGACCGTAGTTATGTCTACAGGAAAAGCCCTCCCATCAACATAGCCCTATCCACACTGGTGGGTAGATTGGTCGCTCAAGAATTTTCCGCAAATCCCTGAGTAACATAGCTATATTGACATAAATTTGTAGAGTGGACCGGGGTGAGTGGCTGTGGGTTTTAAAACATAGTGTGAACATACCCTGAAGTGCTTCCCATATGGGATCAAACTTTCCACGGGTGCCTCCATTGGTATCAGCACTTGATACGCAAGATCATGAAGAGAAAAGCTGTGTTGTTAAAAATGACCTCTGCACATGAAGGGGTGGGGACCTGTGTTGAGCTTGGCAGAGGAGGTGTTGTCCTTTTAAGGGAGGCCACAGAGCCAGGAGATTACCTGCAACATGGTCAGCACCATTCCAAGTACATATTCCAGTACATTGGAATAATCCTCCCACAGGTGACCGGAAGAGGAGAAGACTATTTATGCCCAGGTAGGTATGCAGGGGAGGCAGCCACGCTAATTGCTGGTGCCTCCTTGTGACAGATGTTCATTGCTCTGTAAGAAAGGGATACAGTGATCAGAAAAAATTGATTGGGAAAGGAGGTATTCTTTAAAGGGGCAGAAATGTGGTGGGAGGTCACATTCGGGGTTCCTATGATTGGTTCAGCAAGGAGCCAACCCACATTCCTTTACAGCCCCCTTTTACCCTCATTCAAAGGGAGGAATGATGAGGTCTCAGCCATGGATTGGCCGGGGACCAGGATGGGTGTAGGTTGGGGCACTACTGGCATATACATACACTTCCTGGCAGGTATATATAAATGATTATGGAATGACCTGCACTGCAAAATTTTATCTGCCAGGTACTCCCAGATATTTAGGAATAAATTTACAACCTAATTAAACCACATCCAGTGTCTCTCGTCCTTCTTGAAACTCCCACTTTCCTGAGCCCAGAGATCTAACACAGGAGAGAATCTGGCCCAGGCATGTTTAAAAACCTATTACATGGGTTAAACACCAGGTGTTAAACACCAGCAAATATGGTTTTAAACATGACTGACTTTGTCTAAATAATGTTTAATAACATTCATTCACATATTTTCTAAACACAACCCATTTTCCCATTACAGACAAATCCAAAGTGAGCTACAAGAGGCTGGTTCATCAGACTTTGTTAATTGAAGCTCTAATAAACTGGTAACCATAATAAACAGCATTGTAAGCTCCTTGGGGTAGCTTGGGATAAGCTCCTTCTTTTTGTTTTATGTTCTAGCACAATGGATTCCTGGACCATGGCTAAAGCTTCAGGCTTTACAGTAATACAAATATTAACGATCATGACTTCAGTATTAATACATATAATATTCAGTATCATATTTGCATTTAATACCACTGCTCTTGCCTCTTAAATGCTACTTAAACAGCTAGACATACCCTACAAAAGCTAGACATACCCTACAATTCCTACGCTAGTAGGAAAAGGAAAAATACTCCAGCTCTTTACTAAAATAATCTAAATTGATTATGTGACAGCTAGATTTATCTGGGTATGTCACTGATTAAACCTCAGGATGTTTTCTTTTAAAAAAAATCAAATTAATATTTAATATTTTCACAGTTGTTTTAACAACTTCTAAATTAAATGATTTTCATGATATACTTATTGTAAATTAATTTATTAGCTAAGAACCATCTCCTAACTAGTTCCACACACTTTTTGGTAATGAATAGACTCAGATGCATCGTCTGATTTTCCCATTAGGTTGGTTTTTTAGTTTTTATCTAATTTTCCCTACAGGTAAACTGGGGAGAAAGGTGACCATCCAAGATTATACATTTGGGAGTTACTAAAGTTGGATTTGTACTGTGGAATCTTAGTGATTGTATTTTCTTTAGTTCTGTATACTAAGGTATGGGCCTTCTTTATGGTGTTCTGTTTGTTTGGACTCTGCAGTACCCTGATAAGAAATATTAATTTGTGAAGTTAAACGAGACAATTTATGCACACTGCCATTCCCCTCACCCTGTGATGCTCCAGTATGCTGCATTTATCATTTGGGGAAACTTTACATTGTTCACTAATTGGATTTTTACTTAGTATGAAATTCACCTTAACACAGAAGACCAGCAAAAATGCACCATGTCAGTCCTCAAACTGCATTCTAAAGAGACAAAATGTTGCATAGGCCTTGTGTTGCCTTTCTGCACAGAGGCAAATTTCACTCTTTACCATTCAAATGACTGCAGGTTGCCAGAGGAAAAAAAAAATTGTGCCGAATGAAATTTCCCAAATCTCATACAAAAGGGGCCTACTTACTTGATCACGCTCCAGTGATTTTTTAAACTTGATGCTTGCTGACTGACAACACCTAGGGAGGGATCCCTTCGCTCCACTAATCTGGAGGCTACTGTGTGTCATTTCCTGCTGGCTCCAATCATGTGTAGACTTTACCTGGACTATATGTCTGCACATTGCTCTAAAATGTCCACCACTGAATGCCTCATCAAGGCTTTGAAAACCAAAACTACTCCACGGGACAGCTCTTAAAAAAACCCTACTGCTCCAACTTCTTTTTTCTTTTTAGATTTAGCAGCAACAGCATTGAAGTGGGCATCCAAGAGGCTGGTACTTTCATTTTCTTAAATACCAATATAAGTTTCAGTTCTCCCAGGGCCCAATTTTGCTCCTATTAGGCTTGAAATTAGACGAAGGTTTCTAACCATTAGAGGAGTGAAGTTCTGGAACAGCCTTCCAAGGGGAGTAGTGGGGGCAAAAGACATATCTGGCTTTAAGACTAAGCTTGATAAATTTATGGAGGGGATGGTATGATGGGATAGCCTAATTTTGGCAATTAATTTAGCAATTGATCTTTGATTATCAGCAGGTAAGTATGCCCAGTGGTCTGTGATGGGATGTTAGATGGGTTGGGATCTGAGTTACTACAGAGAATTCTTTCCTGGGTGCTGGCTGGTGAGTCTTGCCCACATGCTCAGGGTTTAACTGATCACCATATTTGGGGTCGGGAAGGAATTTTCCTCCAGGGCAGATTGGCAGAGGCCCTGGAGGTTTTTCGCCTTCCTCTGCAGCATGGGGCACGGCTCACTTGCTGGAGGATTCTCTGCAGCTTGAGGTCTTCAAACCGCAATTTGGGGACTTCAATAACTCAGAAATAGGCTAGGGGGTTGTTATAGAAGTGGATGGGTGAGATTCTGTGGCCTGCATTGTGCAGGAGGTCAGACTAGATGATCAAAATGGTCCCTTCTGACCTTAAAGTCTATGAGTCTATGAGTCTATATCTAAAGGAGATTAATTAGCTCTAGAGGCAGCCCAAGTCAATGTAACTAACACCTTCTCTTGCCCCTTCATGTGTCCTATATTACACCGCCTTAGATTTTCCCTGCCTATTTAGATTCACACCAAATTACCAATGTCTGATTTACATATCACCTCTGAATTTGGCCTAGAGAGTCTAAGAGAGTCTAAACTGGTATAACTCTCACACTGATAGGTGCCAGAAGAACAGACTATAGAAAGAAAAGCAGCCGTCAGAAGGATGCCAACATGTGTAAATAAAAGTAGATCATAGGTAAATTTTCCAAAACACTTAGGAGTTTAAATTCCATTTTCAACAGAGACTTGGGTACTTAGGAGCTTAAGGCTCATTGAAAGTCAATAGGACAGAAGAGCTAAAGTGTCTAAGTCACTTTTGAAAATATTACCCCATTTCATTTACACCTTATTTCATCTCCTCAATGTGTAATTTATACTAATTTAGAGTCCCTTATACATTGGTGAGTGTATGTGTAAGGAAGTCTTCTTAAGTGTAAGGGAATCAAACTCAATCTTAAAAATGTTTAATTGAATCAAATTTACACCATCTCCCTTCCACATTATATTTTGAATTTGGTTTATTCACTTCAACAAGAACAGCACTGAGTCCTTATTCTTTACTACATGGGGGTATTTTAATTCTTGTCCTGAGATTCTATGACAGACTAGTGACATATATCGATGTAATCACCAGTTCAACCTTTTCTCTTAAGGAAAACAAAACAAAAAATAGAGGAAGGAAGAGTAAGATGAAATTTTCATCAAGTATTGATACTCTGTAGGACAGTGGTTTTCAACCAGGGGTACACCTACCTCTGGGGGTACACAGAAGTCTTCCGGGGGTACATCAACTTATCTAGATATTTGCCTAGTTTTACAACAGGCTACACAAAAAACACTAGCAAAGTCAGTACAAACTAAAATTTCATACGGACAATGACTTGTTTATACTTCTCTAAACACTATACACTGAAATGTAGGAACAATATTTATATTCCAATTGATTTATTTTATAATTATATGGTAAAAATGAGAAAGTCAGAAATTTTTCAATAATAGTGCCCTGTGACCCTTTTGTATTTTTACGTCTGATTTTTGTGAGCAAGTAGTTTTTAAGGGAAGTGTAACTTGGGGCTATGCAAGCCAAATCAGACTCCTGAAAGGTGTACAGTAGTCTGGAAAGGTTGAGAGCCACTGCTGTAGGAGAATACACGTAGTTGATTTTTACAGGTGTATGTCTCTGAAACCCAAATCATCAGACTCAAATTCAAACATTTGGCAGAAAGGATGGCTTTTACATACTTATATTTAGGAAAAACTAAAGCTATTGGCTTAAAAAAGACAGATTCAGTATTCACCATAAATGCCTAGAAATACACCAAGAATGGTGAAACTCACTAGCCTCAGTTTTAGCCAGAAGTAGATTGAAGGAATTTCTCCTCCCCTCTCCGCCCCCCCCAAATAGCACTGAGGGTCCCCAAGATGTAGCTATCTATGTCAAACACGGATCACCTGTCACACTTGCATCAAAAATGTCACAAATTTGCAGGAATCTAATCTACCAGATTAAAAATTAGATTTTTCTGACTATTAATGTGATTTGGAATAAAAATAATGAAAGCAATTATATCATATTCCTGCATTAGATTCAGCAGAGTTGTCATATGATACATCCCTCTGAAGCTGGCAGGACTATAGCTAGATATTTACAATTTAGTTGAAGGTCTATATTACATATAAAAGGAATTGTAGCTTTGTTCAGATGCTCTAGATCAGAATATTCAGTTTGGAGAGCTGTAGCTGTGGTGAGTCCCTGGCACTAGAATCTGGAGCTCTGCTAGACAGGTGCCTGCAGACTATGTGGCTCTGGGAAGAAGGATAAAGGAATTTGAGGCGCAAGTGGTGTTCTCGTCCATCTTCCCTATGCAGGGAAAAGGCCTGGGTAGATACCGTCAAATTGTGGAAGTCAACCAATGGCTACGCAGGTGGTGTCGGAGAGAAGGCTTTGGATTCTATGACCATGAGATGGTGTTCCAAGAAGGAGGAGTGCTAGGCAGAGACGAGCTCCACCTAACGAAGACAGGGAAGAGTATCTTCGCAAGCAGGCTGGCTAACCTAGTGAGGAGGGCTTTAAACTAAGTTCACTGGGGGAAGGAGGCCAAAGCCCTGAGGTAAGTGGGGAAATGGGATACCGGGAGGAAGCATGAGCAGGAGAGTGCAAGAGGAGAGGACTCCTGTCTAAGACTGAGAAAACGGGACAATCAGTGAGTTATGAAAACGGGACAATCAGTGAGTTATCTTAAGTGCTTATACACAAATGCAAGAAGCCTGGGAAACAAGCTGGGAGAACTGGAAGCCCTGGCACATTCAAGGAATATGATGTGATTGGAATAACAAAGACTTGGTGGGATAACTCACATGACTGGAGTACTGTCATGGATGGATATAAACTGTTCAGGAAGGACAGACAGGGCAGAAAAGGTGGAGGAGTTGTATTGTATGTAAGAGAGCAGTATGACTGCTCAGAGCTCCGGTATGAAACTGCAGAAAAATCTCAGAGTCTCTGGATTAAGTTTAGAAGTGAGCAACAAGGGTGATGTTGTGGTGGGAGTCTGCTATAGACCACCAGACCAGGGGGATGAGGTGGATGAGGCTTTCTTCTGGCAACTAGCAGAAGTTACTAGATCGCAGGCCCTGGTTCTCATGGGAAACTTTAATCACCCTGATCAGGGCCGGTGCAACCATTTAGGTGACCTAGGCGGTCGCCTAGGGCGCTAGGATTTGTGGGGGGGAGGCATTTTCTTCGGCAGCGACCGCGGTGGCTGGATGTTCGGCCTCCCCGGTAACCGCCGGCATTTAGGCAGAGGGAGCTGGGGCAGGGGAGCGCGGGGAGTGCCGCCTGCAGCAAGTAAAGGGGGGGGCGGCACGCAGGGGAACTCCCCGCCCCAGCTCACCCCTGCCCCGCCTCCTCCCCGAGCATGCTGTGGCTGCTTCACTTCTCCCACCTTCCAGGCTTGCGGCGCCTAAGCTGATTGGCGCCGCAAGCCTGGGAGGCGGGAGACGTGAAGCAGCCACGGCATGCTCGGGGAGGCGGGGCAGGGGTGAGCCGCTTCACTTCTCCCGCCTCCCAGGCTTGCGGCGCCAATCAGCTTAGGCACCACAAGCCTGGGAGGTGGGAGAAGTGAAGCAGCAACGGCGTGCTCGGAGTGCTCGTGCTCGGAGCAGGGGCGAGCTGGGGCAGGAGGGTGCCTCAGGGTGGAGGGTGGGGTGTGGGGAGCTGCTGCAAGGGGGGCGCCTAAGGGCAGAGGGGGGAGCTGCCATGCGGGGGGGCGCCTCAGGGTGGAGGGGAGGTGCCTCAGGGTCAGGGCGTGGGGCGGGGTGCAAGGCGGAAGTTTCGCCTAGGGTGCAAAACATTCCTGCACCGGCCCTGACCCTGATATCTGCTGGGAGAGTAACACAGCGGTACACAGGTAATCCAGGAAGTTTTTGGAAAGTGTAGGGAACAATTTCCTGGTGCAAGTGCTGGAGGAACCAACTAGGAGCAGAGCTCTTCTAGACCTGCTGCTCACAAACTGGGAAGAATTAGTAGGGGAAGCAAAAGTGGATGGGAACCTGGGAGGCAATGACCATGAGATGGTCGAGTTCAGGATCCTGACACAAGGAAGAAAGGAGAGCAGCAGAATATGGACCCTGGACTTCAGAAAAGCAGACTTTGACTCCCTCAGGGAGCTGATGGGCAGGATCCCCTGGGAGACTAACATGAGGGGGAAAGGAGTCCAGGAGAGCTGGCTGTATTTTAAAGAATCCTTATTGAGGCTGCAGGAAAAAAAATCCCGATGTATAGAAAGAATAGTAAATACAGCAGAAGACCAGCTTAGCTTAACAGTGAAATCCTTGCTGATATTAAATGCAAAAAAGAAGCTTACAAGAAGTGGAAGATTGGACAAATGACCAGGGAGGAGTATAAAAATATTGCTCAGGCATGCAGGAGTGAAATCAGGAAGGCCAAATCACACTTGGAGTTGCAGCTAGCAAGAGAAGTTAAGAGTAACAAGAACGGTTTATTCAGGTATGTTAGCAACAAGAAGAAAGTCAAGGAAAGTGTGGGCCCCTTACTGAATGAGGGAGGCAACCTAGTGACAGAGGATGTGGAAAAAGCTAATGTGCTCAATGATTTTTTTGCCTCTGTCTTCACAAACAAGATCAGCTCCCAAACTGCTGCACTGGGCAGCACTGTATGGGGAGAAGGTGACCAGTCCTGTGTGGAGAAAGAAGTGGTTCGGGACTATTTAGAAAAACTGGACGAGCACAAGTCCATGGGGCCGGATGTGTTGCATCCGAGGGTGCTAATCCTGGTCTACTGTCCCCATTGTTCCTGGCTAACCAATCACAACCCTCCTTTCCAATCTCAGTCAGAGTAGGATGAGAAAAGTTGAACTCATAGATGGAAGATTAAGCTACCTACCAATGGAAGAAATAAAGGCTCCTGATGAGCCCTTCCATATATTACAAATACAGAACGCCCTCTCTCAACTGCTGCACAATATTTAAGTTCTACAGGGACTGAGGTAAAGAGTCCTACATCCTTTGTGCAGTGTACAGGTTGGAGCCAGCTGCTGTATATTTCTCAATCCAGCAGCCTCGTCCAGGAAAAAGGTTCAACCTAAACAAATATTTTGCCTAAATAAAGATTTAAAGCCTGATCCAAAACTTGTTTATGATCCCAATCCTAAAGTTAGTGGACAGACACCCATTGACTTAAATGGATTTTGGACCAGGCACACAGCTGATATATCATGTTGGGATATTTCTTAATGTAAAGCACTATATAAGTGTCAGGTGGTTGTATGTGCATGGAATCATCTCCACTCCATCTACAATGTTCCCAGTTTAAACTATTCTCTGTGTTGAAGGTAGGTATTTTTATCTGTATTTGACATCCAACATAACTGGCAGCCGTCAAGCCTAAATCTAATGCCACTTTCCTGCCCTTAAAACCTATAACATATAGAAGAAGAGTCAATAGTTAGTTTAAAATTAAACCATTCATTTCAGTAATAACATATAGGTAACTTAGATGCTGAAGAATCAAATTACAGAATTACAGCCATAACTCCCATAGTCAGGTTTGTTTTACAGACTCTCAATGTTTGTGAAAGGTCAGACACTGATGGTAATAATGACTACTTTCATAAACCTTCCTCTGTTTAAATGGACTGAAATGTTCACAGTGTGATAGAAGAGCTTTCATTCTTATTGAACCTTGTCCATGAAATTCTCAATAAAATTATGTGGAAAAAAATGAATATCAATCTCATTATCAGGACTTTTCATTAAGGGTGTATTTTCACAATTGATACTTCCTCACAGGTGTGACGCTGTACCCCATAATGCTTTATGGGAATGACATAACTGTAATGTGTTTTGTGCTGCCTGGGCCAAATAACATATCTCTGTAAAGGTTATAGTCTACTATATCTATTCATCCTATTTGTACGCATTTATCATTTTGTACTTGAGGTTAATAATATTGGCTGTACACTTGCTTGACTTCTAAGTAAGCTTTGTGAGGCATTTGGTCAGCTTCTTTAGGAAGGAATTTGCAAGGTTAAGTACCTGATCAGGAAGCACTTGGGGAATAATGCATCTTGGAATGCTGCAATCCACATAAGAAGTCTTCTTGGGACATACAAGATACCATGTGGACAATGGCTTGTGCCTGCAAAGACTGAGACTCATGCATGGACATATGACTTGATCAGGTGACTCCAGAACTGCTTTTTGGAGCTGGACTTTGCATAGGAGTGAAGAGGGGGTCTCCATCCACAAGAAAACGTCTATTTAAACCCCGGGACACCCCTCCAGTTTGTCTTGAGCTGGCTAAAGAGAGATCCTCCCCATCCCAAAAGAGACCTTAAAGAAACTGCAAGGAGGTGAGTGATTGCTGGACCCCGACTAACAGGAAATTAGTTTGTCAAAGGAAGCATTCTGAAACTGGTGAGGATCTTATCTGTATTCAGTTTAATTAGACATAAATTTGCGCATTTTATTTTATTTTGCTTGGTGACTTACTTTGTTCTGTCTGTTACTACTTGGAACCACTTAAATCCTACTTTCTGTATTTAATAAAATCACTTTTTACTTACTGATTAACTCAGAGTATGTATTAATACCTGGTGGAGCAAACAACTGTGCATATCTCTCTATCAGTGTTATAGAGGGCAAACAATTTATGAGTTTACCCTATATAAGATGTATACAGTAAGTCAGACCCTTTGTTGGAGCAGACGGGAGTGTCTGGCTCAGCAAGACAGGGTGCTGGGGTCCCAAGCTGGCAGGGAAAGCAGGGGCAGAAGTAGTCTTGAAACATCAGGTGGCAGCTCCCAAGAGGGTTTTTGTGATCCAGCCCATCACAACAGATATCCTAAATTCAGATCTCTACGTGGATAGAAACATTAATTCTTTGTATACCATTGTCTAATTTAGATGTAAAAAAAAATATGACTTCATACCACAATGGAGACAAAGGCTGGAATCTAGGTTGGTGGGGGAGGGTTATTACAATGTAAACCATGTATAGTAAGTACTGAAAACTTGAAATGTCATTGTCAAATAGTTTCTGTACAAATTATTAGGGGTTTCACTCCATTAAAAAAAGAAGGTAGGCAACCAGTGCATAAACTGTCCAAAGAATTCCAGGCTCACAGCACTGAAAACATTAGGTGCTGGGTTCATAATGTTTTCATTCTGTAGAATTTAGGTGCCCCAAAGCCTCAAAGCTAAGATTATCAATTTAGATCAAAGGAAGTTTGTTGGTGCTCAGGATTTATAAGAATCTGGACAATTATTTAAGCTTTTAAATATGGATTTAGGACTCTACGTTTAGGTTTTCACTATTGAAACTAGGCCAATCTGCCAAACATATAAAGTTGTCTGTATCCACTAAGTGTTTGCCTGTATGGCTTCTCATGTTTCTTGTTTTTCTCTTCCATTTAATTACCAACAAGACATGCATGTGAGCATTCACCTTAAATACCTTAACTCTGACCATTTCATTTTAGATTTCCTTTAATATGGCTGCTGAATGATTCACATAGAATGTATAATACAGTGTGCTAATGCCACAAATATACAGTAACTGTCACATTTTTCATGGTAATCATTACATGTTTAAGTAAGTTGTGGTTTCACTTTGAAAACTGAAATTGTTTCCACGTGGGTTGAAGTTCTGTATATAGGTTTCTGTATAAACACTTAAACTACATTACCTAATAAACACACCTCCAGCCACTAATAGGTACCATTAACCTAGATTTGGATAGATGAGATAAAGTTCCCGACTCGTAATGGGGAGGAAAGTCAATAGCATTAAAAATAAATATCTTTCTCTGTCTTATTTACATACTGAACACTTTATTGATCAAAGGTTTACTTCAACAAAACCACACTATTTATTTATTTTTCTAAGCGCAAGGGAAGCTAACAAATTCTCCTTTATCCCTAGCATAGAAACTGACACTGCCTGATTTAGGTCCTGATCAATTTCAATGAGTGTTGAGGATGATTAGGACCTCATAAGATCAGTCCCTTACCTTACTCTAATCAGATCAAAGGCTGTTTCCAGAAAACTCAGGATACATAGATTTTACTGTGTGACATGTTTATCTCCCCTGTTTCTCTAGCTATAGCAGAAAACGTCATACTTCTAGATCTGGCATTAGATAATACCTCAGACAAGGAGGACTGGAGAAAAGTGGCCAGATGAGAAAAAAAATCTAATATTAATTATTTTTGTACACGTCATTGATGCATATGGAGTCAATCAGCACGAGAGAAATAAACACAGATAGCAAGAATGGCTTGATACTGGAATCCTACTGACTGGTCAGTTACTTGGCAAGAATAATTTCATAGTAACTGTCCAACTTAAAAAAACAACCAAAAATCTCAAAACAATCCAGATTGTTTCCTGCTCCATTATACATGTGCCAGGAATTGCCCAGCCTGCAAAAAAGCATTTGTTGTACCCTTCTAAATGTGGGTGCAGTGATTGCACTGCCCAGGAATTGATATCAAACCTAAAAATCAAATTAATAAAAATATAGAAATCCTAATTAACACCTATGATTAAAGACTGAATCATATCAAGGAGCAATTTAGCAACTCTACGAAATATCCTATGAAGTGAACAATTACAAATATTCGATACAATATGCTCATTCTTGATAAGTATGAAGGACTAAAATTTACAACAGACCAAACGTGTACTTAATTACTGATCTTGATAACTGAAATCAAGCCAAAGTAACATACTTCTTCACTGTTTTCTATTTTGTACTCTACATGTATTAGAATTGATTGAATAGTTTAAAAAAATCAGCTGAATAAGTCATTCAATGGACATTGCTACTACCCGTCAAAAAATAGAGGAACATTATTTACCCAGCCAACAGCTATTTTAATACTGCAAAAACAATGATTTCTCAAATAAATTTGATGAAAACCAGAAGTTACAGTATAATGTATTCAACAAATAGAATTCAACCAGCTTTCCTGTATGTTTGAATATTTATCTATACAATAATATAGAGAGTGTGGTATGCTTTTTAGTTATTAATATGAGCACTGACAATCCAACTTTCCTCTCCACAGATCAAGTTGCTTAATATCAGGAGATTAGTTAATTTATATATATTGCATTGTAGCTTTACTCTACAAACCACAGAAGTGAATGGCAATTTTCAACAATTTATAACTCAGCCAAATCTGAACAAATTTTCACAAACACATCAAGAAATATGTCCCTGACTCAGGACTGACCTCCTGCCAAATGTCAAAGTCCTGCTGCAAACCATGAAGATGCTAGCGCTCTTTAAAAAAAGAACAAGGTTACAAAAATGTTTTATAGTGGAGTAGGTGAGACAACCTGAATATTGGGGATGCTGCCCTCCTCTCTTCCCCCATTATAATACCACTTGCCCTTTAACTGACCTGTCCGAAAATTTACAATAAAGAATCACTTTTAAAAAATCATCTTGGTTATGGGTCACTAAAATTCTCACTAACAGTATGCATAGCAGAACTGGGTGCTGCATTCCTCTGAATGAAAATTTTAGTATAGCAAGGTGAAATCAGTCAGACATGACCCGAGCCTGCCGATAGTTGTGGGACAGCATGAGGGCAGCCAGCATCAGGAGCTTTAATGAGCAAGCTCAATCCGTATGAGCCTGTTCAGTACAAGCCAAGCAACAAATCTGGGGAGGGTACATAACCCCCCATGCGTCACCTCTGGAATCAGTGAACTAGCCTGGAGTATTGTCCTTCCATCCTGGGGAATGGGGATAGAGGTTCAAAAAGAAAATCTCTCCTCTAGAGTTATGTGCTAATGTAAAAGGAAAGTATGTGTTGCATTTAGCTGAGATTCATCTAGATGAAAGTGCTGAAACTAAAAGAAGATTTTCCTTGAGAATGATTTAGACTAGAGCATTGTCCTCTTCTCAGTCCAGAAGTAAGATGACTGAGAGTTTGCTTTTAATTAATGTGAATAAAACCAGTGAAGAGAGATTAAATCCCTGTAAAAGCAATTTGGCAAGAGGGCCTGTGATTACAGCTCAGAGAAGAAAAAGGAGATTTTTTTTTTTATTTTCCTACTTAAGTTTTTGCAGTTAATACCTTGGCAGAGCTCATGTTTAAATTTTTATAGACAGGAAATGTACATTCATAGATAGTTTTAGGGCCTGACTACATAAACATTATAGAGCACAGAGCTGTAAAACAATACTCCCCTGACTGTATTTTAGCTTTGCTTGGTCTTGTTTGTATAGACAGGACCTGCTGTAACTATGTTTTGATCATGTTATTGAATCCTGTTAAAGCTCTGTAAAGGCAAGGGATGTCACATAATTCAGTAAAAACATAGCTTGGCCCCCGCTACACAACCAATAGCCAAATTGTAACAATAAAAGCAAGGACATAAAAGCTATACTGTATAATTGTATATATTGTACAACCATCTGACATGACGATGCAGTTGGTCCCTTAAATTACCAGTATGAGCCAAAGACAATACCTGACTGTTTTCCAAAGACCAGAACTGTGAACGAATGCCTTCAAAGAAATCAGATATCCAGTAGGGAATTTAGGGGAAAAAAAGTTCCATTAGAGTCATATATTCATACTACAGGACAGAGCGGCCCCTGCTAAATCCTCTTTGTAGCACTCCAACACAGCAAAGGGAGTTTAAAGCAGCCCTCGCAGCTGAACCCCCAGCTATTACCAGGATAGGGTATGGGAACAGAAAGACAGCAGAAAGACAGCTTTGCACCCCACCCCAGGCATGGCAAGCACTACTCATGTGCTCATGACTGAGCCCAATCAACAGGGTCAGGATTTCACTGAAATTCTGACCAGATTGAAGCCAAATGCATTTTGCCATTGACTTCAATAGGACCAGGATTTCACACAGAGTAACTGATCTAGATTTGTCTTCCTACTTTTTAAGGGCTTGATCCAAAGCCCACTGAAGCCAATGGGAGTCTATTGAACTGAGTTCAGTGAGATTTGGACCAGACGTTAGGGACTTTCCTTGGGGCAGGAGCTGGGTATTAGGCTATGATCTGTCCAGTACTGAGCATACTGTCATTATGAAACAAATAAAGGCTATTAAATAACAGACACCTTAGCTGTTTATTGTATGTGTATGTTTTGGTGAAGGGGTTTGGTTTTGCCAGCAATAAAAAATGAAACAACATTTTATTGAAATATTAGTTTACGCTTGGAGCTTTGGAGAGCTCTCCCCTGCTAATACAATTTTTCCCCACTACATCACTTTAAAGCCATAATTAATTTTCCTGCTATACCAATTTAAAGTCAGAAGCATTGTGTAAGTCTTTAAATAATCTAAAAATGTCCATAATTGATTCAGGTTGGGATATCCTTAATTCCTAAAGTCAGTTTCAATAATATTTTATCAATAGATCAGCAATAAGTAGCCACTTCACATAGAAATCATTGTCTATTAGCTTATTGGGTTTACAATACTTATTTGTTTTAATTATTTTACTTTTACATGAGCATACATTTGCATGGTTTTTGTTTTGTTTTTTAACAGTATGCAGCTATTGTATATAAAACTTCCTGGCTGACAATGCCGGGAGGATAAATACTTTAAAGGTTCTCTGGGACATGTCGCCTATAATTTATTTATTTTTTTGCAGTCATAAAAGTCATATTGTAAACCAAATAAGAATAAATCCTTCTATTTCAAAGTCACAACATTAAAAAACAGCCTCAACTAAAAAGGAAATAAAAAGTCACTTGGAGTTATGTTCTACAGAAAATGGATATTGCCATACCGTGTAATTTAGTTCATGTACATGACTTAGGTAAAGATTCTAGGCTGAATATTATTTTTATATGGTAAATAAGTCAGAAATAAAATACACCCAAAATTTGGTTCAGAAATATAATTTACACAGTTTATAACAGTGCAAACATCATCTAGCCATGGTCATGTAAATCATTAGGTCTTTGTGCAAACACAGAGCTCTGCCCATGTGATGTACCTTGCAGGATTGGGACCTTAGTGTGTGCCTTCCTCTGTATTTGTACAAAGCCCAGCTTGGATACTTATTGGGGCCTCAGGGTATTACTGCACTGTAAGTGATAAATAACTATGTACATTTTTCATATCCTCCATATAATTAATTCAGAAAGCGAATATAGCTGTATAAATTTTTTAAAAAAGCTTTTAGGGGTAATAAACCTTGCAAATATGGTAATTTTATTAGCATAGCAAAAGGCAGACTTTGAATTCCATGGAGAATGAAATCTGTAAGATTTATATTCAGACTGAAGTTAAACAAGTTTGATTTTTCTCTAGCTCATCTAGAGGGATACTTCCCTTCCCGAGCTCTGTGAAAATTAGACTTGAGACTGACAGTCAAGACTGACATAGATTTTTCAAATGGATTATGAAACCACAATTGCAGTTTCCAGTCCCTGTTTAACAAGCAGCAGCAGCAATGGCTACTGACCCATAGAAATTCATTGTGTGTTCTTGGCAGACGCTATTCCTTATTTCAAGAGGCTGCCTCACCCTCAGCAATGACTTCCTGTAGCCTTAATATTTCCATGGCTGGATTTGCCATCTGATTGCTATGAGTGAGGGCCAGTCTTCCAGGGTGGGAACAGGCAAACTGACACAATCTCACCCTGGAAGAGATCTGAAACTAGGTTATCAGGTAAGGGAATGAGGTGGAGCCATGAGTCCCAAGAGTTCATTCCCTCCAAAAGCATTTGGAGAGAGAAAGGGATGGAGTAGGCCAAGGAGATTTCCATTTGAGGAGCTCACCCAGAGTACCCGCCACAGCAGATGCAGTGAAGGGGATCTCCCATGAGCAGCAGAGTGTATTGTAGGAAATCAGGTCTCTTCCAACCATGGAGCAGGACATGAGAGCTGCTCTAGATCTAGGAATTCCTGTGGTTTGTGCAGTCCCACAAAGCTAGGTATCAGGGCAAAGGGTTAGAGGAAGGAGCAGATACAGTTAAGAAGTAGCAGAATAAAAGAAAGGGGAGGCTTTACAAGAGTGCTCTTCCCAGCACAGCTTCACAATTCCTTAAGGGTTGCATGGTTGTTTCCCCCACTCCCCCCACAGGTTCCTTAGGGTTTTTTGCCTGTCTTTGGTAGGGTGGGTTTTCTAGTTAGTTAATCAACTAGGGCAGGGATCGGCAACCTCTGGCACACGGCCTGCCAGGATAAGCACCCTGGCAGGCCGGGCCAGTTTGTTTACCTGCTGCATCCGCAGGTTTGGCCGATCGTGGCTCCCACTGGCCACGGTTCACCGCTCCAGGCCTATGGGGACTGCGGGAAGTGGCACGGGCCGAGGGATGTGCTGGCCGCCACTTCCCACCGCCCCGCATGCCAAAGGTTGCCGATCCCTGGTCTAGGGTGACCAGATGTCCTGTTTTTAAAGGGACAGTCTCATTTTTGAGGACTTTTTCTTATGTAGGCGCCTATCACCTCGCACCCCATGTCCTGTTTTTTCACAGTTGCTATCTGGTCACCCTACAAAGGTCCAAGGCTATGTATCCTTTCTGCTCACTCAAGATCATTGTTTATGTTAATATTATGTATAGGACTCAATTCACATGGGTGAATTTTCACAGTGAAAAGATACACTTATTTTATTTTCTCTTAATTCATAATTCATTCTGCTTTTCATGTTCTGCTTTGTTTCTGTTATCTAGTCTATATAAATTCCTGTTGGGGGTGGAGGATGCCCTTCTCTTAAAGTATTTTCTAACTTTCATTCTGCACTTTGAGGTTGAAGTCTGATTGTTGCACTTATGTTTATCAGGAGGTACCACCAGCACTGTGCATCACTCCAGTTAAACGATAAAATCAATATTTTATTTGAACACAGGATGTTGGGATTATCATCGTTTCCTGATCAGTCACTGTTGCTATTCATCATGTACACTATTTACATTTTTCCTGCTAATTTAATCTCAGATTTATAAGGTATCTGTATTTACTTGTTTGTCCTTTATAAAAATGGTAGCATATATAGCAGAGTTGGTTGAATTTTCTTTTTGACCCCCGCCCCCCACAAAAAAATAGAAAAAACTTTTAGCTGAAAACTGTCAATTCCAATTCAGAAACACTGCTAGACTGGCTCATGGAAATTTTATTTCAGGTGCTTCATATCCCCATTCTTCTCAATGGGCTGGGATCACTGAGTAGGCAACATCTCACATGATATACCACAGTCCCGTTTCACGCTGAGCCACATGGTGCATCATGGGAAATAGAGTCTGGCAGGGAAGCCTGGACTGTAGAGGAGAATGGAGATATGAAGCACCAGAACTAAAACTCAGAGGACACAATACAGTGGGATTTCTGAATTAAAATTTCATGCATCAGCTGGAATTTTCAGCTTTCAATTAATCGTTTTTTTCAACAAGTCGCCCAAAGTTTCTGCAGAAAACAGACACTTCTCATGAAAAAAAGAAAAAAATCTGTTGAAAAATCATTTTGAAGGAAATTTATTGATCAACCGTAGTATAGATTTTTAGAATTCCTGAACTGAACTAAACATTAAGGTTATAAATAGCAGCATTGTCATTCCCAAGTATTGAAAAATCCTGAGTCAAATAAAAAGGCTGTCTTAAAAACCATGAGATTTTTAAATGCAAAGTTACAGGTTATTTTGATTTACTTTCTGGTTTTTGAGCACTCTGGGCTTCATGTTTTCAAGCTTTTCTTCACAGTCATGAGGGCTATAAACTTGCTTTTTCAACTGAAATTCCAATTTAATCACATGACTCCAGGAGATGGAGTTTTAAGAAAAATATCAGCCTATTGTAAGATTTATGATTAAAAATGTGAGAATTGGCAACATTGGCATAAGTGCAGACTGGTTCAGATTTATCAGAATTCACATTTATTCAAGGACTGGAAGTTCTTGGTTGAATTCAGGTTGGTTCTTGCCACATTTTAAAAAAAACATTTGATTTCTGCTTAAGACTGTTAAAGTTCAAAAGGTTTAGGTGTTCAGGTAAAGTTTCTGAACATTTGGATACTTATCAAGAGCACAGAAACTTCACTCTCCATAAACACCTTGAGTATTCATTAGCTCCCTTTCCTGGCTGTCTGTGTTCCCCTGTCCCCCATCAATCTCACACTCCAAATCCTCCCTCCCTCAGACCCTTTCTACTTCCATGGGAAATTCCATCACAAGAGCACACAAAACTTCCACTAGAGGTACTTATGAGCTGTGATCATATTCCCCCTGCATCTTCTCTTGTGTACACTTCATAAATATGGCTTCCTCACTCTCTCCTCAGATTTCATATCATCCAAACCTTCCATCATTTGCATTATGTATTTCATGGTACTTGTAAAAGGTAAAATGGCCTGAAAAAGGTGCACAGTGACCAACAGAAAAAGGAAGTAACAAAGCACAACTAAAATCATTACATATCCCATGAAAGTTAGTAGGGAAAGGGAGATGAGAGAGCAGACTGCATTAGAAATAAAAAGCTCCATAGAGTATGTGGCCACAAATAGTATTGGAAAGCCACAGAGAATTGGTAGCAGTTGGGATAAGGAGGAATGACCTCCACTCTTTTAGCATTCCCTGCTTCCAAATCAAAATAAAGTATGTATACTAAACTAAACCTAGTTTGATTCAGCATGAAAGCATTTTGTTGAGTCCAACATCGTGTAAGTTATTTAAATAACAAGTAGAGCAAATCCTGGATGGAAATGAAGTGCTAATGAAAGATGAGATTTTATGAGCCAAATGGCTTTACACCTTCCCCTAAGGCACTCATTCATGAGATATGGAAGGAGGGGGAAAAAAACAAAAAACTTTGGGCCAATTTTGTTTTTGATGTAACTCTATGAAATCAGCATATGTAAATTGTGAAGTTACACCGGGGATGAATTTAGACTGTTTTGATTAATAACAGAGAAGTGCTGTAGTGTTTATATATTTCTATAAACTTTCAGTAAAAATATAATTTGGCATTTTCTAATGGTATTTTTGAGCTAAAATAATGTTAAATTTAGAAAATGATTATACAAAATAGAATCCAACTTATAACAAAATATAGACTATAATAACACACAGTAAATACACATATATTCCAAGATTCACTTGCATAAAAACAACCACTGTATATAAATGCATGGAAATGTTTGTGAATTATTAATAAGCAGTGCATAAAATATTCTGCAGTATTTTTATTTAAGGTAATGAAATCTAAAGACATCATACTTGTCATTTATCCTTGAAGTCTGAGGTAAGTGCGATGATTTTCTGTTTTAGTGTTTACTCACAGGAGACTTCATTTACAATTTATTTTTTACATTCTTTATTATGATGTTGGGAAAAGTCAGTGCTTTGATCCAACACTGGTAGAATATTTCACATTTAGTTCTTTGTTGTGTTGATTCATGGCTAATTACTTATTATGACCCAGTTCAGGCAAAGCATGCCTATCAGAACATAACTAAATCAAATCCTATTTAAATCAATGGAACTTAATTTTATGTATGTGCTACTCAAGTGCTTTCATGACTCAGGGCCTGACTATATAGTACATTAGCTTGTATCGCTTCCATTTACATGTCACCTTTATTATATTAATTTTTTAATAAGCTCCAACTTTTGTAGGAGTCCTGTTCATTAGAAAGCCTTGTGCATCCATTTGTCTTTTAAAAAAATAAAAAATAAACATTGATATTGAATTTCAATGAATAATATAGTATTCTCCACCCCACAAGTACTTCTCCAAAAGTGATGCTTACAAGAATATTATCAACACACCAGAAACACCTGAGAATATGGAAAACCAGTGGTTAGGGCACTAGCTGGGACTTGTGACCTGGATTCAGTTCCCCTCTCCACCAGAGATTTCCTAGGTGATCTTGGACAAGTTACTTGGTCTCTCTGTGCCTCATTTCCTATCTTTAAAATGAGGATGAGAACACTTCCCTACCTCACAGGGGTTGTAACGATAAATCCATTAAGGACCATCAGGTGCTCAGATACTGCAGTAATGGAGACAATATATGTACCTAATGTAGACAGAAAGTGCATCTCTTAAGGCTGATAGGCCTCATGATGTCATCCATCTGGATATTGTTTATTAGAGAAAGTAACTAATGAAATGAAAACTATCTGGCTTTTCAATTTTGCTTTCCCTCTTATCTTCCTCCCCATCACCAGGAAGTCAGATACTGGGAAAGATCCACAAATAGGATAGGCAGCTCATATAGATGAATTTTGTCTCCAATAGCTTTCAGATTTCAGATATACTAGCCAGAATACAAGTGACTGTAACTTTAGTTCTCAGACCTCTTTGTACCTGTTTTAGCCATTGGTTGGAAACATTCTATAGCATTTCCTCTTTGCTAAAACTACTGATTTGTAACTGGGATGCTGGCAGATCAGGTGCCAGCTCCTGCCAAGGTCCGAGGTTGCACTGACAAATGCAGAGCTGAAAACCAGTCTGGCTCATCTGCGGGTAGTTAAAATAGACTTTATGGAATTCTTTTAGGATGCTGCATGCATTAATAATACTTATGATATCTTTATCCTATGCTCTAAGGTAATACTGCATATTTGCTCTATAATGGTAAAATGCTTGTTCTGAAACTATGTAACTCGCCAAATGGGCAAAAAACTTTACCTAATGCACAGTTCTGGATTCCTACAGAAGGTCCTGTCCATCAGGCAATTCAATACTATTGAATCCAATGGAACAAAGACTTTGTCAATTGCTCCCCCACATCCACACATGGAGAGTAGGATTGCCAGGCATTCAGTTTTTTTATCAGAATGCCCAGTCAAAAAGAAACCTTGATGGCTCTGGTCAGCACCACTGACTGCGCCGCTAAAAGTCCAGTCAGGTGCGCAGCGGGGCTAAGGCAGGTTCCCAGTCTGCCCTGGCTCTGTGTGGCTCCTGGAAGTGGCTGACATATCTGACTGCTAGGCACAGGGCAGCCACAGGGGCTGCACGCGCTGCCCCTGCACTGGGCACTGGCTCCACAGCTCCCATTAGTGGGAACCATGGCGAATGGGAGCTGCGGAGCCGGCACCTGTGGGCGCAGTCAGTGTGCAGAGCCCCCTGGCCCCTCCACCTAGGAGCCAGAGGGATATGTTAGCCACTTCCAGGAGCCGCCTGAGGTCAGTGCTGCCTGGCTGGAGCCTGCCCCCACAAACTCCTACCCACAACCCCAACCCTCTGCCCCAGATGGGAACCCCCTCCCACACTCTAACTCCCTCCCAGAGCCTGCACCCCCTCCAACATCCCAGCCCCTGCCCCAGCCAAGCCCCATCCCGCAGCCTGCACCCCTCTGCCCCAGTCCCAAGTCCCCTCCTGCATCTCAAACCCCTCATCCCCAGCCTCACCCTAGAGCCCACACCCCCAGCCAGATCCCACACCCCCTCCCATACCCTAAACCCCTGCTGCAGCCCTGAACCCCCTCCTGTATCCCAAACTCCTCATTCGCAGCCCCACACCAGAGCTCGCAACCCCAACCAGAGTCCTCACCCCCTCCCATACCCCAACTCCCTGCCCCAAGCCGGAGCCCTCTCTCATGTACCTTGAACCTCTCATTTCTGGCCCCACTCTAGGGCCTTCACCCCCAGCCAGAACCCTCACCCCATCCCACACCCCAACCCCCTGTCCCAGCCCAGTGAAAGTGAGTGAGGGTAGGGAAGGGTGAGCAATTGAGCGAGGGGGGATGGACTGAGCAGGGGCAGAGCTGTGGCAGTGTCTTGGGGCAGGATAAGGGTGTTCGGTTTTGTGTGATTAGAAAGTTGGCAACCCTAATTAAGAGGTTACATGCAGAAGTGCTTGTTCCATTAGCTTGGATTCTCGGGAGGTGAGGATAAAAATCCCTTACCAGAAGGAATCAGGGTATTTTATGCTGTTTGGAATCTGAGGGGCAAAGATTTCCCAAACTGCCTGGCTTGGGTTAGCCCAAAAGGACATCAAATCTTGCTTATTATAGCAGTTTCTACTACCTTTTGAATTTAAGATTATATCTCATTTGTGTGTATGTTTGACTGCTTTAACCTTGTAAATAACTGTAAATTCTTTTTGCTAGTTAATAAACCTTTAGGTGGTTTGTTACAGGATTGGCTACAAGTGCTGTCTCGGGTGTGAGATGTAAGGTGCAGTTTGATTTGGGGTAAGTGACTGGTCCTTTGGGACTGGGAGTAACCTGAATATTTTGTGATCTTTAGTGTAAGTGACCATCTATCACTAAGTACAGTTTGCCAGGATGGCAAGATAGGCTGGAATGCCCAAGAGGACTGTCTGTGACTCCATGTCAAGCCTGTATAATGTCTGAGACGTTTACATTTGTTACTTGGTTGGTGAAATCTATATATAGAACTCACATCCCATTTGGAATTTGTGCCCTGTTTCTTAATAATCTGCCCTGAGGTTGGTATTCTGGCTTGTGAGCCACTCTAGATGGCATGACGGTAACTTTATTTAACTTATTTAAACTTAATAGAAAAAGACATCTATATAATACTCTATGTGCCCTAACACAATTATTAACACAGCAAAACCCCAGCAGTATTAAAATACTCATTTCAAACAGGAACTCAGCCACCCAGCCACCTCCAAAATAACTCCTTCCCACCCCTTTTCCTGTTATGGGAAGCCCTTTCCAAAACTCCAGTTTAACAGGTTCCTGAAGCCTTTTACCACAGATGGCTTCATCTAGGCTTTAGGAGCCATAGTCAAGCACAGCAAAGCTGCTGTATGAATAGCATTTCCCAAAGGCATCCTGCAGAGGCAGGTGGCACCCTGAGGCACTGAGGAGAGTAGGAGTGGCTCCACTGTTAAGTGGTGAAAAGTGCTACCTCTGACTCTGGCTTCAGACCACTAGCCAGTGCAAAAGGAGGGTGTGGCCCCACACCACCAGAGTCCATATGGAAGCTAATTTGCCACGTATCATTCTTCTGACAGGCACCAGATGCTCAGCCTAGGCCATTTTCTATACCAGAAACCTATTGTTGCCATTTTACAAATTCCACACTGCTGCTCTAGCTCCCATGATTGTTCCATAGCCTTGATCATTCCCATTACACCACTGTTTGCTCTGTTGTAAGTTTAATTTGATTAATTCCCAGTTCGTAGCATTCCATATAGAAATATAATACAACAGTTATTTCATCTATCCACAAATAGCATACAACCCAACACAGAAGGCCCATAATTACCAGCCACTAAAGAGTAAAAGGTTGCAGACAACCCTTTCAAATGTGGACTTTGCCACTGTCATCCACAACATGTCACACTTTTTACTCAGAGCAGCCCTTGAAGTCTGCCCAGCAGTTCCAACTAATGCAGAACACAGCTTCCTGGCTCCTGTGTGGCATAAGTGGGCTCAGACAAATGACATTTGTTTCACTCTACGGCATCATATCCCCCCCTCCAATATGCATAGATTTAATGCTTGATTGTGGCTGAGGAAGGGGATATGGAAAATCCTCTTTGTCCCGATCCTGAACCAGCTGTGCATCAGATTGCTTCTCCAACATAAGTCAGAGCAGCCTATGGTTGATTTAATTTACACTGGTGCCAATGGAGCCAATGAGGTGATATGGCAGCCAGGGATCACAAGGGATCAGGGAACCCCTGCCACACACAGTACTTCAGCAAGCAAGAGCGCTGAGATTGGCAAAGGAGCTGCTAGTCAAAATCTGATGTGATGGACAAAATCCAGGAAGCACATGGGACACTGGTTTGGACACATGTAAAGGATGTATGAGGGGGATCTGGTGAAGATAGCATGAAAAGAGAGGGTGGGGAAAAAACAAGGAAGAGATGGATAGATTGCATCAAAGAAGCTGATAAGCAGGTGGACCTTAGTGCTGTCTTGGACAGATATTTGCCTGATGGACAGTTGACAGCACATGAGGAAGGAGGAGGTAGGAACTGCTCTGCTAGATATATGTCATGGGACACTACACTGGTATGATCTCCCTGTGAAAATCTATTCTTGTTTTAGGGTCATTTTACTGCTGACAGCATTGTGCAAAGCAGCAACACTACACATGGAATCTGGCCTTGTATGTCTGTATTTTTAGGGAAAGTGATGGGTTGGTGTCGGAGAGAAACATGGGTGGTTTTAATTTAGTTATTTAGTCTTTCTTTTGGCTAGGGGGTGAAGATATTGTTTGATTTGCTGATATATTTGTCATTTGTATTTTTAACAGTTGTCAAAAGCACCTGGAGAATCAAAGAGGACGGTTTGTGTTTTCTTGATGGATATATGAATATATCAAAAGAATTAACAAAACAAATGATAAAATAGGCCTTTTGTTCTGATGAGCCTATGACTGATGGAACAAGTGTCCTTAACAACTATCATGTGATAAAGATTTAAGACTGCCTAATGCTTCCAGTCCTTCAGGTATTTGAGGATTCTGGGCATTCCAGAGATTAGGACCTAATGACTAGAAATAATAAGAGAGACTTGAACAGATTTACTATCATGCAAAATAAAAGCATTAAGTTCTAACAAGATGTAGACCTGAAAAATAAATAATCAATCCTGCTTTCCACATACACTGTATAATGAAAAAAGGACAGAATTTACTCCCAGAAAATGGCAATTTGTTTTATTTTGAACACACAGGTTTTTTTCCCTAAATCCTATTGTCATTAACATTTAATTAGAAATATCCAGCAGTTTAGTAATGGAGCAATGGTTTAAAAGACAAGAATGTTAACATATGTGACTAACATTTTGTCTATATTTTATTAAAAAAAATCAAAATGACCTACAATTGCTTTAATGGAGGGTTGGATGCCTTCCCTTCCCTTCCCTGCTGTGTTCTCTATCTTTGAAAACTGACCCCCCCCAAAAAACCCCCAAAATTTAGGTATCCTCAAAAATCTTGCTTTTTGTGGGGGGGGGTGTAGTGGGGGAAGAGGGATGGGCGATGTGGTCATCATATACTTTTTTGGCATTATCATTGCTTTTGCTTCTAGGAGAACCAATGACCAATGGATCATTATTTATTCCATCTCTGCAGAACAGTTCATTCCTACTATTCTTTCCTCAAACAATTTGAGGGTCACCCGTGCAAAGTGATGATTTCAGAGAGAAAGTTGTTTGAAAACAAGTTCTGAAAGCAGGCATTATATGGATTTATTCCCAAAAAAAGTGTTTTCTATCTACAAAAGATCCAAGATATGATTACAATATATTGCAGCAATATAGAATCCAACAACTCATTCAGATAGAAAAGATAAATGAGAATTGGGAGTTCTTTAAGAAGAGTTTATTAGATGACCAAAAAAGCAACAATTCTGCTATCTAGAAAGAGGACAATTATGTCTAAAAGCCCCACATGGTTCAGTGATAAAATGAAGTCAGAAATTGGAAATAAAAAGCAATATATAATAAACTGATAAAAGGGGAAATTGATAGCAATCAGTATAAATTTGAAATTATGAAGTATAGAAAGTTAATAAGGAAAGGAAAGATACTAGGGAAAAATCCATAGTTGGCAAGGCTAAGGACAATAAGAAGGAATTTTTAAAGTATATTAGGAAAAAAGAAATCCAAAGAATGGAATAGACCCATTACTGGATGATATAGTACTTTTTTTTAATAATTATGCAGAAAAGACAGGCATATTCAATACACATTTTTGTTCTGTATTTGGAAAGAAGCAGGATTTGTATCACGTTAGGAAGATGAAATACTTTTTGGTCCATTAGTAAGCAAGGAAGATGTTAAACAACAACTCTGAAGGATAAACATTTTTTAAATCCGTACACCTTGTTAACTTGCACCTAAAAGTGAAAAAGAGCTGGTTGAGGAGATTTCTGGCCTGCTGATGTTAATTTTTAATAAAACTTGGAATACCAGGGAAATTACAGAAAAGTAAGAATGCTAATATTGTGCTAATTTTCAAAAGGGCAAGTGGGATGACCTAAGTAACTATCAGCCAGTAACCTGACACCACTCCCACGTAAAGTAATAGAAAAGCTGATAGGTGATTCAATTTATAAAGAATGAAAGGAAATATATATAATTAATGCCATTTAATATGGTGAATGGAAAATAAGGCTTGTTAAACAAGCCTCATTTCAATCTTTGATGAGATAACAAATTTGGTTGATCTGGATGTAATATATTTAATCTTCTGTAAAGACACTTGATTAAGTACCACATGATGTTCTGATTAAAAAAGGAGCATATGCAAGCGTTCTGTTCTGGAACGCCTTGCAAAACTTGAATTTTGCATAAGTCGGAAACGTATACCTGACCATTATGCAAAACAAACACTCACAAAAAACCCTCCTATTTCTAGCTTAAATAACTTTTTCTGTAAGTGCGGATTTGCGTAAATTGGGTTTGCGTAACCCGGGGGACATCTGTACTATATAATATCAATAGAGCACACATTAGATGGATTAAAAGCTTGCTAACTGACAGATCTCAAAAAGGCATTGTCTATGGGGAATCATCATTAAATCAGGGTGTTTCTTGTGGGGTTAGGCAGGGATCAGTACTAGGTCTGATGTTATTCAACACTTTCATCACTGATGTGCAAGTCAATATAAAAATCACTGCTGATAGCATGTGCAGATGACACAAAGATTGATGGAGTGTTAAATTCTGAGGGCAAGGCAGTGATACAGAGCAATCAGGATCACTTGGTAAACCAGTCCCATTCAAACAGAATATATTTATTACAGCCAAATGCAAAGTTATGCATCTAAGAACAAGGAATGCAAGCCATACCTTCAGAATGGGGGACTGTATCCTGGAAAGCAGTGATTCCAAAAAAGATGTAAAGGTCATAGTAGACAAGCAAGTGCACACAAACTTCCAGGGTGATGAGACTTAAAGAGTCAATCTGTTACTACATCAATAATACTAATGTACTCTCAGTACAGTGTATTAATACCTTAATGGAGAGAAAACACTAGGTACTAAGGGGGTCTTAAACCTAGAAGAGAAAGGGATAAAGAATCAGTAGCTGGAAGGAGAAGTCAGACAAATTCAAATTAGAAATTATGCACAAGTTTTTAACCATCAAGGGTGATTAACCACTGGAACAAACTACCAAGGGAAGTGGTGAATTCTCCATCTCGAGGCTGGATGCCTGACTGAAAAATATGCTTTAGTCAAACACTAAACACACTGGGCTAAGTAAAGGATAACTGGGTGAAAGTAATGGCCTGTGATACAAAGGAGATCAGACTAAATGAATTAATGATCCCTTTTGGCCTTAAACTCTATGTATTTTGAAAAGATTTTAGCAAGAGAAATGAACCTCTCCTTCACAGCCTACTTTCTCCAGAAATGTCTGCTTACATATATGGTTGAACATGCACTACATCTAATTAAATACTATATTAGAGACAGCACATAGTAAGGGATGGTATGGAGCCATCTCCCAGGGACAACTCTATGAAGAATTCAGCCTCAGTGAATGCCATTCAAGGTTCTCCAGTGCAGAGGAGAAGTGTTCCTGAGGCAACACTATTTATAAGATGTAGCCTACTATCCCCTCTGTACTGGTCTCATACTAACTTCTCTGCGGTACCATGTATTCCTGGAAAAGTAGGGAGCAGTGCAGAGGCTGTAAGTCTTGTCTGGCTGTTATGCAGACTGAACAAAAGCAGGATAATTCTGTGTGCCTTCCTTCCCATTGTGTGCACCCCTGTAAAGAGCAGACAGAATTTGTCACCATGCAGTTTCGCACATAAGAATTAAAATTACATTCATGTATGTTTGTTGTTTTTAATTACAGCCTACTTTGGAAGTAAATTCCAAACAGGCCACACACACCAGCACTGGGCTGATGGACATGCATTCTGTACTGGATAATAATCCTAATTTTGAAGAAGTCCTTATCTAAAAGGTACAAATGCTAAAGGCTATCCTTCTCCTGCCAGTCTCTTTAAGACCTCTCAGTTTTTCCTAAACAGTTCTGGAACCTTCTCTTCTGTTCCAAGGGAAGTTGAAACTCAGGGCTCGTCTTCACTGAAGGCTAAATCAGAACTGCTGCAATCAATGCAGAGGTGTCAAGTTAGTGGGTCTGGTGAAGACGCAATAAGTTGATGGCAGAGTACTCTCCCATCAATTTCAGTACTCCGCCTCAACGAGAGGTGGAAGATGTGTCAACAGGAGAGTGCCTTCCGACGACATAGCAGTAAGTCAATGTAAACTACATTGACTTAAACTACATACATTATGTAACTTAAATTGCATAATTTACACTGACTTACTCTGCAGTGTAGATAATACCTCAGGAGCAAGAAATTACCCAATCCTTCTGTATTTTTTTAAAATCCATGTCTTATTGGGTTACATGTCCAACAGTAACAGTGGAAGCAATAAGACTCAAATGCTCACAATATTTTGCAGATCCATTTCCCCAAATGTGCAGACCTGCAGAACAGCCCTCCAGCAATAAATAAAACACAGATCACTTACATAAAAGTTAAGGGTCCCTCATTAGGGATTTCACCTCCCCATCTCCTATATTTATTTTAGAGATGATCCAGCTTGAAAAATGTTGGATCCGCTATCCAAATTTATCCAAATTTTGGGGTGATCACATCTAGGTCTGAGATTCACACCCAACACTAAATTTCTTGTTGCCTTTTTTTCTGACTGTACATCCATCTTCTTCTGTTACCCTCCTATCATTCATTTTGCTATAGTATTTTTCATTTCCTTCTGTAAAGCAAGACACTTTCCTTTATTTGCAATGATTGTGGCTTCTCCCTTGGCCTTATTTTGTTACCCATTTCACATTTCCTTTTGGGTGGGTCTCAATTATTTCTTTGCCATTTCCCTCCTCCAGTTCTCTGGTACCTCATCTTCCTTGCTTCCCTCTTTCCCATGTTTCCAACCCAAAGTCCAACAGCAGTTCCATTGTACCTCTCTTAACTACCCTGTAAAGGGTCAACTCACTAGTGGCACACACCCTCTCATGGCTGGAGTTGGTGTAGTAAACCATTCTTCTTTAGAACCCCCTGCCGATAGCTGCTCTGGTCTTGGGGTGATCTGCCTCTTTGTGTGATTTGGCCCTCAAGCCAGCTCGCATTTTAGTTCCACTCCTTCCAGGGTAACAAAGTCCAAAATCCTTACAAAATGTCTTTGGCCTCTATTTTACTCTGGGCTCCATGATCTCTCACATCTTTTTCTCAGGCTTTTCATTTATCCTTAGTCCCCTCTCAGAGGCCTCTCGCCACCTTCCCCAATGGCTGGTAGAAAATCTCAGGACTTCCCACTATACCAGGTTCCAGTCTAGGGCCCCTATAACATAACTCCCCCATTTGTCAGAGCTCACCTCTGGAGCCTTCTCTGTCATGTTGATTTGTCTCTCTCCTGGCCTCTTGCCACATTTTTTTCTACTCAGGAGAGAATCCTCTGGGTCAACTATCCCTCTGTGCTTCCTCTTCCGCCCTTCTGATCTCATGTCTCTAACACCAAGAAAGGGACTTCAGTGTTTTTTCCCCTCTCTTCTTAAAGCCTTTTTCTACTCTTTACCTCCTTTGTTTATAGTCACCATCCAGCTCCTTCCCCACCTGGGCTTCATCTTTAATCAGACCTGGCCAACCCTCCATGTGCAGCCAGATGGGTTAATTGCCCTCCGATGCCCACATTAACCTTTTCCGAGAAAGGATGGGGTATATGCCCCCTTACATGTTCTATCTCAAATATGTATTCTCAGCTCCTTCTTCCCTTCAACTGTTATATTCTTCTTCTGTTCTCTTGTCTATTCTCTCCTCAAACTCTGTTTCCACTATATTATCCAGAGCAGTTAACTCTCTTCGAATCCTTTCTTCCCTCCTTTTGTATCTTTCTTTTTTCCTCCCTCTGTCTTTATCTATTCCTTTCTTTCTCTCTTCCTTTTCTTGCCACCAATTCCCTACTTTTCTTAAGTCCATCATTGTCTGAATCAGCCACTAGTTCTTCCTGGACTCATCTCAACTACTTAACTTTTGTTCTTACTGGGAACACTAAGTGGGACTATTACTATAATCCATTGTATTTTGCAGTATCTTCTTTCACTTTTTTAAAAAAATAGGGATCTACTGGTCTCCTACATGTGCATGCTACACATATTTCACTCCCTTAGCACTAGTTGGGATGGGTTGCAAGCACTTTGGAGGAGAGGATTAGAATTCAAAATGATCTTGGCAAACTGGAGAATGGTCTAAAATAAAATTGGATGAAATTCAATAAGGACAAATGCAAAATACTCCACTCAGAATGGAATAATCAGTTGCACAAATACAAAATGGGAAATAACTGCCTAGGAAGCAGTACAACAGAAAAAGATGCGGAGGCTATTGTGAGTCAAACTAAATATGAGTCAACAATGTAATATTGTTGCAAAAAGCATACATCATTCTGGGATGTATTAGCAGGAGTGTTGTAAGCAAAATACAAGAAGTAATTCTTCTACTCTACTCATCCCCGATAAGGCCTCAGATGGAATCCTGTGTCCAGTTCTGGGCACCACACTTCAGGTAAGATGTGGACAAACTGGAGAAAGTTCAGAGGAGAGCAACAAAAATGATCAAACGTCTGGAAAACATAACCTAAGATTGAAAAAAATGATTTTGTTTAGTCTACAGAAAAGATGCCTGAGGGGAGATATGAAAACAGTCTTCAAGGTACATAAAAGGTTATTATAAAAAAGAGGGTGATAAATTGTTCTCCTTAACCACTGAGGACAAGACAAAAAGTAATGGGCTTAAATTGTAGCAAGGGAGATTTAGGTCATACATTAGGAAAAGCTTCCTAACTCTAAGGGTAGTTAAGCACTGGAACAAATTACCTAGGGAGATTGAGGAATCTCCATCATTGTAGGTTTTTTAAGAACAGGTAAGAAAAACAGGCATGATCTAGATAATACTTAGCCCTTTTTCAGTGCAGGGGATTGGAATAAATGACCTATCTAGGTCCTTTCCAGTCCTATATTTCTATGATTCTATGAACTGCACTGATTTGAGCATTACCACTTGTTTGGTCTTCAGAAAGTTACTCTCTCTTGACAGGGAACATCAATTATCAGTTTAATTTTTCAAAAGACATTTTGCTGGGTACCTTTTTAACATTAGAGAATTAATTCTCCAAACTGGAAGACCACAGAGAAAGGAGAAAAGATAGGTTTGTTTTTTATACTATGCCTCTTCCAATGGTGTTGTAGCTACTCTGTTCCACTAGCTACTCTGTTCCTGTAGCTGCTGAGACTGAGACACAGAATACAGTCTGACTAGATTAAATCTTATTCATACATTCTTTTGTTGTAAATTAGATTAGTCACTGAATGCCAGACATCTTTTCTATTCATAGAACTAGAATCGGAGGTTAAATATCCAATGGACACATGTGCCAACTTTGGTACCATGGAAGCTTTTAATGGTGACTAAATGTAGCTTTTAGGATAAAAAATGGGTAATAAATTATGAAAATAAACACAGCTGGTGTAATCTATACTGGCTACATTTCCCATCTCAGTCTCTGCAGCTGGTCCCTGTCACATAATCAGAGAGTGGCACTGTACTTTGTCCTGGAGGATGTGTGGCAAATTTAAATTTCCTACTAAAGCTTAACCCTTCATATTGCAGCACACCTCCAAGAATGCAACATGCCAGGATGAAGTCATCTGAACAAAGGATAGATCCCATAGGCCACTCATTCATTTTTCTACATTTTTCTGATTAACTTAAGCCATTTTCACTTATTTAAAATTAGTGTTCCTTCATCTTGCTTAAAAGTGAGCAGGAGCTCAGAAAATGTGATTGTCATGTTAGTACCATTGTGATTTAGCTGATTGCTGAAAGAAAAGAGCTGCTTCCTGCTTTGCTTGAACAGAGACAATAATGAGTGACATGGATGAAAACAATAAAACAGATGTAAGGAAATCATCACAGGAGAAAGACAAGGAAAAAGATTTAATGAGACAGAACTGATAAGTAAATTAATTATTTGAGAGTCCACTCAGACATGACCTGCTTTGTTATCTCTCATTAAGCCTTGGCCCCTGATTAGGCCTGCCCTGTTGCACTAGATGTCCCCACAACTCCATTTTCACACTGAAGTTATGGAACAGACGAATTTCAAGGAGTTGTCTCCAGGGGCGGCTCTACACATTTCACCGCCCCAAGCACGGCGGCATGCCGTGGGGGGCGCTCTGCTGGTCGCCGGTCCTGCGGCTCCGGTGGACCTCCCGCAGGCGTGCCTGCGGAGGGTCCGCTGGTCCCGTGGCTTCGGTGGACCTCCTGCAGGCGTGCCTGCGGAGGGTCCGCTGGACCCACGGCTCCACTGAAGGCGCGGGACCAGCAGACCCTCTGCAGGCATGCCTGCGGGAGGTCCACTGGAGTCGCGGGACCAGCGGACCCTCTGCAGGCATGCCGCCCTCCCGGCAACCGGCAGAGCGCCCCCCGCAGCATGCCGCCCCAAGCATGCGCTAGGCCTGCTGGGGCCTGGAGCCGGCCATGGTTGTCTCTCCCCCACCTCTCATTTCTCATTGTTGCACATCAATACTTTACTGCCATTTCAATCCATCCACAGTGGTAACTTATAATAGCGGAATCCAGCTCTGCCCAACAGAAGATCACCTAATGAAAAATAGACTCATGTTCCATCAAAACAGAAATATTCAGCTAAGATTTAAACTATTCTTAATGCAAACTAGCTACTTGAACAAAAACAACAAAATCTATCCAAATGCACTCAATGGGCCAAATTCAACCAGTACCTGAGAACAGACACAGCCAACAGAGGGGGAAATATTCTGCATTCCAGCTTTTGGGTCTCTCAAAAATGGATGTTCACATTCTGCAGTTTCTCAGTGACCAGAACTCCCTCAGAAGCTTTCACATGCTCCTGTGGTTGCATGAGGGAGAGTGCAATCTGAGGAACTCCTGGACCAGCCACAGTGCAAACAAAAAACAGATTAGACTGATATTTCAGTACTATTTTGCACATATTTTGGTTGCAAAACTGAAGAGGGCCTGAATTTGGTTCTATTGTGCAAATACACATTCTTAGCATAGAGGCTCCTGAATGCAACAGAACCAATAATATTATTTGGGGCAACATACAGGAACCGTCACAGGATGATAACTCTCCATGCACACTGTGGAAGTAGAAAGAACTGACAGGGATTTGTAGGGGATCTTAATGCATGACAGTCTCTGTTAGCAAGAGTTAGGCTAGCTGTAACCCTAATAACGTGAGATTTGTAGAAGCGAGGATTGTGTGAGGCGAGTGGAAAAGAACTGTGTGAGAAGTTGTTGCGACCTTGCACTGATAACAAAATATGTAGACTGGCATCTCTTTAGAAGTGAGAAAAACAAGATATCAGGATGACCTATGTATAAACAAAATGCAGCTGTTGCTTATTAATGTCTGTAACAAAAGTATAAATGCTTGCTGTAATTATTTACCTGTTGAGAGACCTGTCTAGGAATGGGAGACCTTATGTCCTAGTGCACTCTCTCCCTCCTGTAGCTGCTAAACAGAATAAAGTATCTGACTCTGCTGCACCCAAACAAAAAGCGAGAACTGAGTTTTTCTCGGACAACACCAATATTACAACTCTGTGGGACCACCCTCAACAGGAAGGAAGACTTTGGGGGCAGGCCACAGTAATGGCTAGTAGATCCACAGTACCAAAATCCACCAGCCACCTCCCATACCCAGCAGTGTCTGGTGAAAGATTCCTTTCACTTTTGGATGTCAGCAGATCTTCATATAGCTTTATATGTCAGACAAACATGATGATCTTCAATTACATTACAATAAGTCATGTAACATTCCACTGGGCAACTATCTAATTTATAAATATAAGTTAACTACGGAATGATACCAGAGTGTTTCTTATATTGTAGAAAATCATCAGATTACACAGCCAAAACAGAGAGATCATTGCCCAAGAGACGCATGCATGTGAATGGTATGCTGTTATGGGAACCTTGCCTATGGGCACAGTAGCAGGAGTCAAAATGGAGAGAGACTGGTGGTGGTGCTCTTTCAATCTCCATCTACAAAACATGCCTACTCACTTAAAATTGCAAAAAATAAGACACCACTCCTAGTAGATTGAAAAGCTGCACAAAATACAATGAGTATGCTCCCTGAATTTTGGATTGCCCCCATTGTGGTTCAAACACGACCATGAGCTCAAATATGGTCCTCAGGTTTGGCTTTCACTTGGTGCGGCTTGAATGCTCCACTATCAATTTGGGCTTGGCTCATCTCCCTCTCAGTTGGGTTCAGATGCCCTTCTGGGCTCCAGTAGGATATTTGGGATTGGTACCTTCTTGAATGGGGAAAAAAGTGACTGTATTCTCCCAAACACCACCTACTAATGGTGCCAATATGAATTGTCATTCACAGTAGATTATGCAAATCTTCATTATATGATCCTCATTCTTCTTTCCAAAATGAAATAGTTAGCAATGTTGGCATTTAAAGTATCATCACTGGACATCCAAATTAACACCTGATTTTGATGAATGCAGCAGTTCACACTTCTGAGCTACTGTTTCAGGCTCTCTGCAGACACAGGAAAACATCACTGTATCTTCTATAGTCCGTTCACATTCTCCAAGGATTTTTTTTTGCAGCTATAATGGCTAGAGACTTTCATTAAAAAAAAAGGATGGAGCACTAGACAACTTTGAAGAGAAGCAGGTATGCCATAATGCTACATAATGCACTAATTCAAGCTGTATGCAGGCAAATTATATGAGTTTGGAATGTGCTGTAGCCAGAACATGAGGTGGTCTTACCTAAAAATGATCTGAATAAATTAGAATAGATTTATTAAACTAATGTCGCCATCTAGCATAACTCCCAGTTTATTTACAGTCTCCAGATTATCAGATTATAGAGTCAAATCCCAACTCTGCCACTGACTGCCATGTGGCCTTGTGAAAGTTACTTAATTTTTCTTGGCTTGATGAATCCTTTCTGGCACAAGTGAAGTACAGATTGCTCATAGGCTCTTCCTCTGGAAAGGAGATACCAGCCTTGAGCTTCTCTGTCTTTTATGGAAAGAGCGTAGCAAGCTTATCACATAAATCATGTGAAGGAACTGCTAGTACTCTGCTAGTACTGTGCACTACTTACAAAAATCCAGTTGCATGGTAGTTTGTGGTGGCCATGGCCTCTATCATAGTTCATCTGTAGGCTCAGTTATGAAATTCAGACTCCAGGCAACTTTCCTGCCATCTTCTTTTGAGCCTACCGCATAAACCCTTGATATCATCCATCTACTGTGGTCTCTAGGCTGTGGTGAGGGCCTCCCTCTCTGACAGCTTTTTCCAAATTCTCATGCTGTGGCGTGGGCAGCCATTCTATATCCTTCGTGGAGGCAGAAATTCATCCAGAAATCACTCCAACACTCCTCTCAGCAAACAATCAAATATGTGTTTTTCATCTGTGAAATGCCTATGTGGACAATAACATTAATAAAGACAACACTAACAATTCAAATGATCCGAATACCCCTCTCTCTGCTGGTCTAGTTTCTAGAACAATGCACTAGCTATTGCCATGGTTATAGGTATGGCTTGGCTTAATATGAGAATTTGCTTCCATTCTTTGGATATAGTAAACCTTACAATTCTGTATCATTTTCCCTATCCAGAAAAGAAACATTAGATTAGGTTTACTGGTCATCCATCATAACCATAATGTTCTAACAGGGCCTAATCACCTTCTCCTGCACAGCCACTATTTCAGTTTTGAATAGAGGTTGTGAAAGATGCTTTTGTATGGAGCTCTCTTCAGTTATATACTCATTGTAAACTGTAGAGAGGAGACTCTCTGCTTAGAAGGATCCTTTGGTACTTGAGTTTACAGAGAAATTGCTTTTTCCCATGCACTCTTTTCAACAGACAGATGTTTGGCAATTTTAAAGTATTCATTCCATTATGCTGAGTGTCTTGTATACTGATCCTACACTGGGTCTCTCCTTCACTGGGGGGCCAGGAGTCACAAACAATCGCTCACTAACAAACCTGTTGTTTATAAGCCTTTAGCAAATATGCAACTGATTTTCATTGTGATAATAATATGCCATTTTGTTTCACTGTCAGGCATCCTTTCCCTACAAATATACTACATATAAAACAAGTGTCCTCCAGCATTTAGCAGAGACATAAGGAAGGGAACAGCAGGAAAAATAAGAAAAGAAACATTAAAAACATAAAACATGAAATGACTATTCCTTAAAATGGAAGCATATTATTGAATCTGTGCTGGTCTGTTGTGATTGGTTACATGGTATATTTTCTATTCCTTGATTGGATAAGGATAACTCATATGGATCCATTAAAACATTTAAGCATGTGAATAATCCCACTGATTTCCTGGGACAACTCTCTTAGGGCTTGTCTACATTACTGGCTGGATCAACGGGCAGCAATTGATCCAGAGGGCGTCCAGTCTAGACACGATAAATCGACTGCCGAGCTCTCTCTCCTGTTGACACCGGTACTCCACCAGGGCAAGAGGCGCAGGTGGAGTCGATGGAGGAGCATCAGCTGTTGATTTACCACAGTGAAGACACTGCGGTAAGTAGATCTAAGTACGTTGCCTCCAGCAACGTTATTCACGTAGCTGAAGTTGCGTAACTTAGATCAAACCCTTCCCCCTGCCCCAGTCTAGACCAGGCCTTACTTAAGTACTTTGATGTATTGGGGCTACAATCAGGAAGGTTTGAAGAAGTCACTGCAGTTTTGACTCTCTCAGTAGCAGTTTTGGAAGTGGCCAGGGGTTAGGCTAAACAATCATTTCTTTGGTGGTCCCATTAGCTTCTGCAAAATATAAGCTATTTTAAATAATTCAGATCAAAGTTTTCAGACTTTAATGCCCAACATTAGATACCTAATAACACTCCTATCAGCAAACAATCAAATATGTGTTTTTCATCTGTGAAATGCCTATGTGGACAATAACATTAATAAAGACAACACTAACAATTCAAATGATCCGAATACCCCTCTCTCTGCTGGTCTAGTTTCTAGAACAATGCACTAGCTATTGCCATGGTTATAGGTATGGCTTGGCTTAATATGAGAATTTGCTTCCATTCTTTGGATATAGTAAACCTTACAATTCTGTATCATTTTCCCTATCCAGAAAAGAAACATTAGATTAGGTTTACTGGTCATCCATCATAACCATAATGCTCTAACAGGGCCTAATCACCTTCTCCTGCTCAGCCACTATTTCAGTTTTGAATAGAGGTTGTGAAAGATGCTTTTGTATGGAGCTCTCTTCAGTTATATACTCATTATATACTGCCCCAGTCTAGACCAGGCCTTACTTAAGTACTTTGATGTATTGGGGCTACAATCAGGAAGGTTTGAAGAAGTCACTGCAGTTTTGACTCTCTCAGTAGCAGTTTTGGAAGTGGCCAGGGGTTAGGCTAAACAATCATTTCTTTGGTGGTCCCATTAGCTTCTGCAAAATATAAGCTATTTTAAATAATTCAGATCAAAGTTTTCAGACTTTAATGCCCAACATTAGATACCTAAATCTTTATTTGGACACCGTGACAGAGGGCTAGCTGTAGCACCCTGGTCACTTTGGTAATTGCATAACAGAAAAGATTACATTTTACTGTGAGGCAATTAACCTGTTATGTCGACACTTGGGGTGAATGATTGGACTAAAGATATATAAAAGGCAGAAACATGAAGAAAGGGGGAGCTTAGTGAATGAGCTGGGTGTGATAGAGAAAGGTGGATGGAAGGCTCCTCCTGACACATTCCTGTACTATGTTCTGCAAAGCTGGGAATCTAAAGATTAAAGATACACATGGGGATAAGAAACTGACTGTGGGTGTATTGTGAGTAAGAGACAATCCAAACAGGCCAGACAGAGTGACCAACTGGGTAGCTGAGAGAGTGTCCTGTGACAGACTCCCAAACACTAACCGGAGCACGGGGTACGTCTAGAATAGAAATAAGTTCTAGCTAACTTTTTTTAAAGTTATTTTTTGCCTTCTGTATCTGCCCAGCATTTCCCAGTTCACTAAAATAGGCACTATTCTGTGACTATTACCATGAGAGGATTCATCACAACACATGAAACCCATTGGATCTTTGATGGCACAGAAAGAAGTATTCTGAAATAATTTCAACAAACCCATATCTTTCAAATGTCCCTCACTTTGAGGCATCACTCATTTGAGTCTCAAATTTACCTTCATTCCATATAAATATGATGTCCTTTCATATTCACTCTTGAAAATTATTTTGATCACAAATAATTAATTCTGAAGATGTTATAAAGAGTTATTTACACTAAAGGAATAATCTCACAGTATCTTTGGTTTCCAGCACAATTTGTTTTCATGTCTCTCATTTGGGTCTGTGTCAGACATGTGGGGCCTTGGTTGAGAGATGGAATGATACAACCAAGTGGCAGAGAATTTCACAGATGGGAAATAATTTTAAAAAGGTTAGTTAAGGCTTATTCTCCTATAGCCTGGTTTGAGGGGGTTGCGGGGCAGGGCACACAGGAGTAAAATTTGTTGCTTAATCAATTTTGAATTAAGCATAGTATTTTTTTCTTAACATCAGGGACCATATCTGAGATACATTTTCCAACTGGTTTCAAAGAATTCAGAGATTTAGATCTCAATATAAAACTCCAAACAGGGTCTCCAGTTGCAATATTTGAGAGGTAAACTAGTATTTCACATTCAGCCTCTTTCATCAGAATCACTTTATCCATACCATTTGTATGGATGAGTATGGGCAGTTACAGGCAATTACTTTGGCCTAGAGACATGGTAAACTGCCAACACAAAATACCTCTCAAGTTTTACAAACTGTATACCTTAGTATTTAACACATTAAGTATAAAATCAATGACCACTGCTGTCAATGAAGTCTCTAACATTCTAAATAATTTAAAATATGAACTGTGTGGTATACAATTATTTCTATCAGCAGTAAGATTGATTTCATCTAAAAGTATCTTTGGAGGAATAGTTTATTTGCCATGGTTTCGGGTCAAACAACTCTATTCACGAATTTGCCAAATAGTTGCAAACAAAATAACGTTTTGGGCTACATTCACAGAAAGACTTAGGACTATTCGCAATACAAGAGTAGCAGCAGATTGTGGTGGTGGTCTTCTATTAATAGTCCACTGGTGAGGGACACATAAATAAAATACTTGAATAGTCATTGGGTGAGACACAGAGGATATGTCTGCACAGCAAAAAAACAAACAAAAAAAACCTAAGCACCCTGCACAGTGAGTCTAAGCGCCTGGGTCAACTGATTTGGGCTCGCAGGGCTCAAGTTTTGGGGCTAAAAATAGCAGTGTAGAGGTCGGGCTTATGCTGGGGTCCAAGACCCTCCTCCTTAACCAGATTTTAGAGCCAACGGTCCAGCCCAAATATCTACACTGCTATTTTTAGCCACATGGCGCAAGCCCAAGTCAATTGACCCAGCTCCGAGACTCTCTGCTGTGGGTTTTTTTCTTCCCCCTCTGTCTAGACATGCCCAGAGAGTGAGAATGACTGTATATCCTTGTAATTAGGGAACTCACCTGAGAGTGGGAAACATGGGCTCATGTCCGTGGTTCAACAAATATTTAGTTATTTATTCAAAGGGAAACAGTTTCAACAGGAGAGATTGAGAGACACCCATCCCAGATTAGGCAACAGCCCAGTGGTTAGGAAACTCACCGGGGAGGAGCCCTAACCTTCCTCACTCCAAGAGCCTGCACCAAATAACTTCCTTCGCAAAATAAAAGCCACTTACTGGGAACCTCCTCTGGTGTTTCTCCTTCCCGAAGCACCGGCCCCCGCAACTGGCTACCCTCCTCCTGGCTTGAGAGGATCTAGGGATGCTGGGGTGTCTTCCTCCTCCTCAGCACCCTCACTCCTGCTTTCCTCCTCCTCCTCCTACCTTGTTGGACTGGGCTCTGAAGTGTCCATGGTGGTACTCAGAATGGAGGTGGGGTCGCCCCCAAGTATTGTGTCCAGCTCTTTGTAAAAACGGCAGGTCATGGGGGCAGCACTGGAGCGGCTATTTGTCTGGAGGTCTTTGCAGTAGGCATTCCGCATTCTTTAACCCTGCACTGCAGAGCATCCCGGTCATGGCCCCGTTCCATCATGTCCCTTGATATCTGCTCGAAGGTATTGTAATTCCTACAGCTGGAGTGCAGCAGGGACTTGATATCTTTCTCTCTCCAAACACTGATGAGGTCCAGCACCTCACAATTGCTCCATACTGGGGATCGCCTGATGCATGGAGGCATCGTCACCTGGAAAGATTCACTGAGAGCACTCTACACCTGGCTGAGCAAACAGGAAGGGAATTTTCAAAATTCCCAGAGAATTTAAAGGACGGGTCTGACGGTTGGTCACCTGAGGGCAGGGCAGTAGAGTTCAAACTGATGACCAGAGTGGCTAGAACAGGCATTGTGGGACACTTTTGGAGGCCGATCAGAGTGCATTAACAGACCAGGGTGTCCACACTGGCACTGCGGTGCTCCAGCAGGGGCGCATCAAACATTATTCCACTCGCTGAGGTGGGTTACCAGGAGCGCTCTAGCCGCGGAGTCAGAGCACTCTACATGCCTTGCCAGTGTGGCCGCATCGTGAGTGAGAAAGCATGGGGCTGCTTTAATGTGCTCTAAATTGCAAGTGTAGCCATGCTCTAAATCATCTTCACCTCTAATTCATGGTCAAATCAGAGAGTATGTGTAAGCTAACCTTGTGCAGGAAAAGCCTGTGCCTTGGTTTATAAGAGAACAATCGTCTCTACTTTTTGGTCTATTTATTAGTCACCACACGCCACACTTTAAAAAAATTTTTTAACAGAAACACAGTGTCTCTTGCAGTTTTCCCTCTTTATGCTACAATCTCAGATTGCAAAAAATAAGCAGGTGTTGGGCTAGTAAGTAGTTGGACAAGAGGCCAAGAAATAAGTACAGAACATGCTACAAGAAGTTTTCTTGGTGATACATTAGATAGCATTCTTCCAGTGGGGACACTAACTGTGTTGCCAAAGCACTGTCTTTTGGATGAGATGTAAAACTGACTGCCTGACCACTTGGAACTATTAACGTTTCCACAGCACTTCTATTCCAGAGGCAGCTGGCCTGATTCTCCACTGTCTTCCACCAGTATTACACCAGTGTAACTTCATTAGAAATAGTTTTCATTTACATTGGTGCAAAAGGAGACTCAGTCACAAGGTGCTTTCCAGCAAAATTTTAATTGGGTTAATTACAGCCTGCTAACCTGAATTTCAAATGAGACACAGTCTACTTCTTCACATCTTAACTGCTGTGTTCACCATGCACTGTTAAACATTTGCCTCCACCCTGCTGCATTCTACTGGGATGTGAAGTAATCCCTAAATACAATCAGTATATGTCAGTTGAAATTTATAAGGCACTTCAAGTTACTTCTGGATAAAAGGTTGTGTGTAAAAGTAAATTATTTTTATGTCTTGCTAAGTTGCATTTGTATGTACCTTGTCTTTCAGTTAAATATCAAGATTGCCACACAACTGGAACAGGTAAAGATTACGGGTCTGATTATTCACTCACACTCACCACTGTCAGTGAACAGTTTGCTGAAGTCAATGGTGTGGAAAATCAGGCCCTAAATATTCATTGTTCCAGGATGATATGTCATACAAACAAAAGCAATTATTGACAACCAGATAGATGTATAAACTGTAGGTCAAAGAGATTCACTTGGATAATTTTGGTGCAGATCATGTCACCAGCTCAGTAGGACCTTCCTGCAAGGTAGGGTGATGACAGTATTTTGGGGCATGGTGGGTGAGGGCAGGGCAGGCCCAGAGCAATTATACACATACTATAATTCTCCTACAGTAAAAGGGACACTGAGACCTGAGGAGGCAACACAGGCTAGAAACTAGCCTCGGTGCTTAAGAAAGATTGATCGTGGACCAAATTCTTCCCTCAGTTTTACCCAATGACTCCAGTGAGGTTGCACAGGTGTACCTGTAGGCAAAATACAATCCCTTGTGTCCTGGGTCAAAACCAAAATGCACTTCCAGTCTCGCCACCACCCAAACAGTCACAAAGCCACATTACTATACCTGCTGTATTTTGAACATAGGGATTGCCATGCTGTATCAGACAGTGGTTCATCTGGTCCAGTACCGTGTCACTGACAAATACCACCTGACATTTTTCTAATGAAAAAAATCCTCCTATGCACAACATGTAATTAATCTGTGGAAGTCAATGCTGCTAAGTATCATGAAGGCCAAAATAACAGGATTCATCAACAGTAGACATTTATAAGGATAATAATGAAAATATCCACACTTGTTAAATAAGATTTAAAAAAATGTATTTAAATTCCAGGTCTTCAGGACATGACAGCCTCATCAGTACCAGATACTAGAGAGGAAGATTCAAAACACCCTGCAGTGGACAGTTGTTCAGTAAGCTGCTTATGGGGGAATTTCCTTCCTAACCCTATCATTTAGTGCAGGGGTCAGCAACCTTTCAGAAGTGGTGTGCTGAGTCTTCATTTATTCACTCTCATTTAAGGTTTCGTGTGCCGGTAATACATTTTAACATTTTTTAGAAGGTCTCTTTCTATAGGTCTATAATATATAACTAAACTATTGTTGTATGTAAAGTAAATAAGGTTTTTAAAATGTTTAAGAAGCTTCATTTAAAAATAAATTAAAATGCAGAGCCCCTCGGACCGGTGGCCAGGACCCGGGCAGTGTGAGTGCCACTGAAAATCAGCTTGTGTGCCACCTTCGGCACCCGTGCCATAGGTTGCCTACCTCTGATTTAGTGGTTGCCTTATGTCCAGAAGATTTGAATCCCCCTTTTTTTCAGCCTCTCTAAAGTAACTTTGGAAGCTCCTGTTTCTTGTTTTCCACACAAATACAAACTCTTCGTGACTACTACAAAAATGTAGGCCTTAATGATCCTTCACAGTAATTAGTTCCACAGATAAAATACATTTTCTGTAAATGTCACAACTGAGACATGGGCGGTCTGACCTAGTGGTTGGAGCAGCAGTCTTGAGTCAGGCCACGTCCAATACCAGGAGGCCAGAGTCCAAAATAGGCCAGAGGATAAATCAGGTGTCAGGCAAGGTCAGATTACCAGAAGATCATCAGCAGGAGAAGGTATCATAGGGGAAGCAGAACAAAGCAGGGAGAACTCAATTGCCTGCACAATGTCCTGTGCCAGTCCTTGGGTTAAAGAGAGGCTGGGGACCAATCAGGACTCTCTAGAGTTCCATCGAACAGATCCCAGGAATGGAATCCTCTGCTAGAGTGCAGCTGCTATTCTAGCAGGTCACTGAGTGGCAGTTTGGGACTACCTTGCTATTAAGTGCCCTGTGAACCATGGCTTGAGACCTGTGGTCTCTAACAGTGAAGTAGATTTCTTTTAATTTGAAATGTGTGCCTTTCGGTTTAAAACTAATTCCTATATTATGAGGGAGTAACCAGCAGCAACTGGATTTACTTCTAGATGAGCGATACTCAGACTGAGGTTTATGAGCCTCAAGTAGCTCTTTTAATGGGTCTCCTGCAGCTCTTTGCAACACATGATATCAAAACATTGTGTGATTTAATTATTAACCAATCAGGATGTTTTTACTATGTTATTAACCAAGGGAGGAAAGAGCCAAAAGAAAAAAAATAAGAGGGGGTAAGGGGAAGAAATAAATAAAGGAAAGACCTACAATAGCAATGGAAGCACTAATATTAGTAAGGGAACTAAAGGCATATGAAGGGCTCTGCTAGGGATTCAATCCCAGACCAAGGGTTATTGAGAAGGAATTGAGGGTGGTCAGACTGCACCGCACTATATGGACAGCGTGAGATGGGAAGGAGCACATGTGCAGCCCAACGGACACTGCTACCGAAAATCTCCAATCCCAGATGCATGGATGCTACCTCTCCTACAGCACTCATAGGGACACTACTTGAAAAAAGATATACTAAAGTTTTACATGCCTGGAAAGAAGAGAATCACAGTTCCAATAGGATATGGAACTTGCTCCTACCTTGATTGTCCTGACATACTGAATCTTAAAATTGTAACATGATTACATAGTGAAAATTAATTTTAAGTAACTTTTATTGGATATTTTTTTCTTTTTGGCTATGTCATTACTTTTCCTCTGGGGACCATGCAGTTTGACTCAGAGTCACTTTTGAACTGATGGTACAAACAGGACAGTGAACTAGGTTAAATATCCCTATGGGCATTCCTCTTGTCTAGGAAAATGTAAACCTGCCAAAGATGGTGCTATGATACCTGCTTCTGGCTTCCCCAAGGAGTAACAGGCATTCAGTGCAAAGGAAGAATAAGGCAAATCACTTTCTGCTCCAACGGAATGGTCTGAGGGCAGCTCTAACTTTTACCTTTGGCTGAGCAGGCCTCCACTGATCCAGTAGCACAGGATCAGGGGCTGAAGGTGCAGAGGTATAAATGAGGTGGACAGACATTTATTGACATTTTCTTTTCCTCTGGTGCTCCAAGTGTAGCTCAGGCTCATCAGATGTTTTGGCCAATTCTAGCTAAGGCACTTGCTTTTTGAAGTCAAAGGAGATGGAAAAAGTAATATTTTAAGAACCTTTTAAAACATTTATAAAATACTTTTTAAAAATAGATTGCTGGTGCAGACTGCATGATAGTACGTTCGGTTATAAAGATTTCATTGGCACTCATTTGGCATGGCCTCCATAACTCGCTCATGACGCTGTCACCCTAAGTAATGTGACCATGCCAAACTCATCCTACAGAAATCTTTATTATCCGTTCCATCCTATTTAATTAATCAGAATATTTGCTTTATGCAGTATAACTGGCTATACGGGTGTCCCTGCAATGTGATCACATTGTGAGCTGATCTGGCTGCATTAAAATAACTGTATAATGAGCATCATTATAAATATTATTTAAATACACTATATCTTTTAAATTTAAAATCAACCTCCTTCTAAACTATATTTAGAAAGGAACTGTTTATTTTCCTGTCCCTTTAAAACTCAATTTCACTACCATTATGGAATATAGATAAATATCAATGCTTTTTTCACCCAACAATATCACTGTTCTTTATAAATTGTTCCCTTTCTGATTTAAGAGATTTGCTGTCCACCTTCATCATGGTTACACTAATCCATCCTGACCTAGGTAGTATCATATCCCCTTAGGCAAGCTCTACTACAGAGGTTCTGGATACTTCTCTGATCTTCCACTGATTCCTAAAGCATAGCCTTTTATTAATATTTATGGACTGTCCAGTGAGACAACTTGTTTTTTAGGGAAGATAGTCTTGGTGAATAATCATTATTCATCTGTGTAATAATTCACATGCCTTGTCTCTGAAGTTCAAGTGAAGAATAGAGGGTTCAATAGCAGAGACAGTGTTAGCCTGAGGGACTTTATTGACTTAAAAGATACAGACAGCTCCCATTTAAAACTGAACTTATCCCCATGAAACCTAATTTTACTAATACATCTGAGGTCAGATAACATGTATTTGATAAGTTTGCATTTATAGGTTTCTCCTGACAGCACCAGATAAGTTCCTAGGTGAGAAAGCTATAGGTTGCATAAAGTGTATATACAAAATAGCAATGCTCAACATAATCATTTTTAACATCTTACCCAGCATTTTATTTTTTCCCTTTCAAACATTTTATTTCCTTTATTTACTGCTCCAGTTAATTTATGTCTTGCATTGTTAAATTTAAGGCTGATTCTATTGGTGTGTCAGCAGCATAACTCCATAGAGGATTAGAAAAAAACTAATGTTGCTGTTTATTAGCAGAACACCCTTTTAGGAATAAAAAAATGTGTCTAGATAGTCAGTACTATAGCTAAGGGAAATACTACAGACAATATTAATTACAGTGCTTTTAAAAACTGAATATAGTTCTGTGAAAATCCTCTCCTATTTATAATATTTTTAACAAACTGTTGTTTTTAAAGCTGAAGACAAAATGTGTCAATGTAATAATCAGTTACAATATTTACGTTTGCACCTCATTCATCGTGATGGGCACTTCAGGACCTGAAACTTCCAGAAACTGTCTCAATGAGGGGGAAAAAACAGTGTTTGCGAACAAGACTTTCTAAACTCATAGACTTCATAATATACTTCTGACTTTGGAGGTTTTCTAATATATATTGTTTTAAAATTATAATTCTTGCTAATTTTTAGATTCACATAGGTTTCCTTTTTTCTGATTCCTTTCTCTATGGGGAAACTCTTCCTACCCAGGTTATGCCCAGATCCCCTGGGTTTAAGAGTGCCTCTCCTGCCATGAGGCCATCCCAGTGAGTGACAGCCACTCATGGTGAGTCTGTTCTCCGAGAGAGGGGCACGTATTGCAAAAGTGCACCTACTGCCTCAAATTAAATACATGGTCTTGGAAAGAAAGGGGTTTGAAATTAAAACTCTCCATCATTAAAATTTTTCTCAGATCCTGCGTTTGATACCTCTTCTCTGTGAGGGTCACCATCAGCACGGTCATCTTCTGACCCTCATTCACCATACATGATGAAAAGAAAATCTATACTCTCCCTCCAAAATGAGAAGAAACGGGCCCTGAGTTCACCCACCAAGGAGCCACATCTCATGGGAGATGCCTTTTTTTTGGTCTGTATCCTTGACATCTTTGGGGGCAAGACCTGGCTCCTGTGACCATCTGGATCACCTCCAGTACCAGCACTAGTGAGCATGTGAAGGACCCTAAGAAGGCAGAACCACATACAGGAACACCATCCCTCAGCACCAAGACAAAACAATTTCAAGGGCACAGCACCAATGAAGCCCCTGGCACCATGTACTGGGCCATTCCATGGAATGCAATCTAACTTCAGCATCATCAATATCCTCACTTTCTGTACCAATACATGTACAACCTCCAGTAGTGATGATGCTTTTGCCAGTACCAGAAGAGTTCCGCTACCCCAGAGATCTGATCGTCTCCAACACCCCAGAATCATCACCCCTCCATACAGAGCTCCCAGTGGTGCAGGCCTCCCCTCCAGAAACACATCTTGTATCACATCGCTCTCCTTCACCATCGCGGACTGCTCCACCATTCTCCAGAGAGGAGGAAGATGAGGAGTACTCCCGTACATCTGACTTTCCACCATGGTATAACAGGACTCCTCTCCGAGAATCATACTACCGCCCTCCATACCCAGAGACAAGAAATGAACCAGGTCCTTAGTACGGACACCCCTGAACGCAGCTCCATATGCCTATTTCCCCACAGTGGCCATATTTGGACCCTTGGGATGCATATAGGTCACACTTTACCAAACCACCTGCAGAACAGATACAAATATACTCTCCATCTTCATCGATCTCTAGGTCTCCTGACCCTGAGCCAGAATTGGTAGATCAGCATCAGGAAGAAATGGATGAAGATGTTACACCACCAGCCCACACCTTCTATGAGAAGTAGTAAACCATCTTCTATGACTCAGAGCCACAGAACTGGTCCCATCTCAACAGAGGGAAACGTGTTGAGATGGGACCACTATTTTCTAATCCAAAAGAAATTGGGTAGATGGAGACTGATCCTAGACTTGAGGAACCTCAACAAGTTCTTCAAACTACAATGCTTCAAGATAGTCACGCTATCAACAATAATCCCAACACTGAAACAGGAGGACTGGTTATCGGCCCTCCACCTCCAACACAATACTTCCATATCACTATACATACTTCCCACAGATTTGTCCTGAGATCCAACCATTATCAATGCAAGGTACTATCCTTTGGTCTCTCCATAGTGTCCAGGGTATTTTCCAAAGTCCTCACAGTGGTGGTGACACCTCCACAAACAAGGGATTGTAATACTCCCATATCTCAATGACTGCCTCATCAAGGCTCCATCCAGAGTCAACACATTTGAAGCCATAAGAAAATGGACTTTTTCTCGAAACTTGGCCTCCATATAAACACGCAAAAATCAATGCTAACACCAGTACAACAACTGGATATTATTGGTGCCCCACTAGATACTAGAGAGGCCAGAACTTTCCTCCCAGCTCACAGATTTTCTGCAATAATCAGTCTCATCTCCACCAGGAGAACCAGCCCACAGATCTCTCCCAGAACTTGTCTACAGTTACTCAGCCATATGGCAGCAGCCACATTCATGATAAAACATGCCAGATTACACAGACACTTCCTCCAGGGATGGCTATGAAAAGCGTACATACCACAAAGACACAGTCTGAAAACTTCTCTTGTTCCCACTCAAGGACAAGAACTCAGACTGGTGGACACAACCCCAAAATGTCTGTATGGGAGTTCCCTTCCTCCAACCACTACCATCCTTTATACTGACAACCGATGCTTCCCTACTTGTCTGGGAAGCACATCTACAAAATCACATGGTACAGGGCAAGTGGTCCCTATCAGAATCTGTGCTTCACATCAACCTCCTAGAATTATGTGCAGTGCTCAATGGGTACCTACACTTTATATCAAAAGTCAGACAAAATACCATAAATGTAATGATGGACAACCATTGCCTTCATGTTTTATATCAACAGATGGTGGGAACAAGGTCCAAAGCCCTAAACTTGTGGAACAGATATATCCAACAACAACAACAAAAATCAGCATACCTATCTGGACACCAGTACATCCTGGCAGATTCACTGAACAGGAGGTTCTCACCAGAACACAAGTGGGAGATAGACACAAGAACCCAAACAACACATATTCAGCCTCTGGAAATTCACAAATATAGATCTGTTCACCACACTTGAGAACACCAAATGCCCACAGTTCTGCTCAAAAGTGAGTCTGGATCACTGACCTCTGGGGGACGCCTTCCTCATTATATAGGATGCATGCTTCTTCTCCTTTCCACCCTTTCCTCTGCTATTCAAAGTGCTTCACAAGATTGACTCTGGCTTATTCCAATTGTTTCTCATAGTCACAACAGATATGGTATCCCTACCTCTTGTGCATGATGATCTGTCCACCGATCACCCTGCAGTTGACTCCGCACCTACTCTCACAGGAAGCAGGCCAAATTCTCCATCCGAATCTAAAACTTCTCCAGCATGGCTCCTTCATGATTCCAGGAACTGGAAATGACCTGTTCAGAAGAGGTGAAGGAATTCAACAACTCACTATACTTACGTGCAAAACTGGAAAAGATTCCAGACTTACTGTGACACTAAACATACCTCAGAAATGAGCACTCCTTTACCACTCATTTTGGATTACTTCCTACAGCTCAAGAGATTGGAGCGATCTACAAGCTCCGTTTATGTATATTGGGCCGCCATTACTGCATTCCACTCTAAGATAGGAGGTCAGTCAGTATCTACCCACCCAATAACAAAACAATTCCTTAAGGGCCTTCAAAATCTTTATCCTGAAGTATGAGACCCCATCCCACCAGGCTAGGGACTTCAGCCTAGCTCTGTCTCACCAGGCCCCCATTGGAACCTATGGTGACCTGTTTCTACATGTATCTATCTATGAAAGGTTCTAGTCAGGAGGAGAGGATGGAAGAGGATAAAGTATGGGCCAGGTTAGATGAGAAACTTTCGCATAAAAAAGAATCTGACACATCACAAAAGGGCAGACAAATAAACAGTGACAATTTTTTAAAGTGCTTGTACAGAAATGCTAGAAGTCTAAATAATAAGATGGGTGAACTAGAGTGCCTCGTGTTAAAGGAGGATATTGATATAATAGACATCACAGAAACCTGGTGGAGTGGGGGCAATCAATGGGACACAATCATTCCAGGGTACAAAATATATTGGAAGGACAGAACAGGTCGTGCGGGTGGGGTGGGGGACAAGGAGTGGCACTATACGTGAAAGAAAATGTAGAATCAAATGAAGTAAAAATCTTAAATGAATCAACATGCTCCATAAAATCTCTATGGATAGTAATTCCATGCTCTAATAAGAATATAACGGTAGGGATCTATTATCGAACACCTGACAAGGACAGTGATAGTGACGATGAAATGCTAAGGGGGATTAGAGAGGCTATCAAAATAAAGAACTAGATAATAGTGTGGGATTTCAATTATCCCCATATTGACTGGGTACGTCACCTCAGGACAAAATGCAGAGACAAAATTTCTCGATACTTTAAATGACTGCTTCTTGGAGCAGCTAGTACAGGAACCCACAAAGGTAGAGGCAATTCTCAATTTAGTCCTGAGTGGAGCGCAGGATCTGGTCCAAGAGGTAACTATAACAGGACCACTTGGAAATAGTGACAATAATATAACAACATTTAACATTCCTGTGGTGGAAAGAACACCTCAACAGCCCAACACTGTGGCATTTAACTTCAGAAAGGGGAACTATGCAAAAATGAGGAGGTTAGTTAAACAGAAATTAAAAGGTATAGTGACTAGAGTGAAATCCCTGCAAGCTGCACGGGCGTTTTTTAAAGACACCATAATAGAGGCCCAACATAAATGTATACTCCAAATTAAAAAAGTACAGTAAAAGAACTAAAAAAGAGCCAATGTGGCATAACAATCATGTAAAAGAAGCAGTGAGAGATAAAAAGGCATCTTTTGAAAAGTGGAAGTCAAATCCTAGTGAGGTAAATAGAAAGAAACATAAACACTGCCAAATTAAGTGTAAAAATGTAATAAGAAAAGCCAAAAAGGAGTTTGAAAAACAGCTAGCCAAAAACTCAAAAGATAACAACAAAATGTTTTTTTAAGTACATCAGAAGCAGTGAGCCTGCTAAACAACCAGTGGGGCCCCTGGACAATTGAGATACAGAAGGAGCACTTAAAGACAATAAAGTCATTGCAGAGAAACTATATGAATTCTTTGCTTCAGTCTTCATGGCTTAGGATGTTAGGGAGATTCCCAAACCTGAGCCGTCCTTTGTAGGGGACAAATCTGAGGAATTGTCACAAATTGAAGTGTCACTAGAGGACGTTTTGTAATTAATTGATAAACTTAACAGTAACAAGTCACCAGGACCAGATGGCATTCACTCAAGAGTTCTGAAAGAACTCAAATGTGAAATTGCATAACTATTAACTATGGTTTGTAACGTGTCCTTTAAATCAGCTACTGTACCCAATGACTGGAAGATAGCTAATGTAATGCCAATATTTAAAAAGAGCTCTAGAGATGATCCCGACAATTACAGACCGGTAAGTCTAATGTCAGTACCGGGCAAATTTGTTGAAACAATAGTAAAGAATTACAGTCACATAGAAAAACATAACTTGTTGGGCAAAAGTCAAAATGGTTTCTGTAAAGGGAAATCATGTCTTACTAATCTATTAGAGTTCTTTGAAGGGGTCAACAAACATGTGGACAAGGGGGATCCAGTGGACATAGTGTACTTAGATTTCCAGAAAGCCTTTGACAAGGTCCCTCACCAAAGGCTCTTACGTAAATTAAGTTGTCATGGGATGAGAGGGAAGACCCTTTCATGGACTGAGAACTGGTTAAAAGACAGGGAACAAAGGGTAGGAATAAATGGTAAATTTTCAGAATGGAGAGGGGTAACTAGTGGTAGGACCAATCCTATTCAATTTATTCATAAATGATCTGGAGAAAGGGGTAAACAGTGAGGTGGCAAAGTTTGCAGATGATACTAAACTGCTCAAGATAGTTAAGACCAAAGCAGACTGTGAAGAACTCAATATATGGAGATATGCCTATCTCATAGAACTGGAAGGGACCTTGAAAGGTCATCAAGTCCAGCCCCCTGCCTTCACTAGCATGACCAAGTACTGATTTTTGCCCCAGATCCCTAAGTGCCTTCCTCAAGGATTGAACTCACAACCCTGGGTTTAGCAGGCCAATGCTCAAACCACTCAAAAAGATCTCACAAAACTAAGTGATTGGGCAACAAAATGGCAAATTAAATTTAACATGGATAAATGTAAAGTTATGCACATTGGAAAAAATAACCCCAACTATACATACAATATGATGGAGTCTAATTTAGTTACAACTAATCAGGAAAGAGATCTTGGAGACATTGTGGATAATTCTCTGAAGATGTCCACGCAGTGTGCGGGCAATCAAAAAAGCAAACAGGATGTTAGGATTAAAAAAGGAGTAGAGAATAAGATGAAGAATATCTTATTGCCCTTATATAAATCCATTGTATGCCCAAATATCTTGAATATTGTGAACAGATGTGGTCTCCTCATCTCAAAAAAGATATACTGGCATTAGAAAAAGTTCAGAAAAGTGCAACTAAAATGATTAGGGGTTTGGAACGGGTCCCATATGAGGAGAGATTAAAGAGGCTAGGAATTTTCAGCTTGGAAAAGAGGAGACTAAGGGGAGATATGATAGAGGTATATAAAATCATGAGTGGTGTGGAGAAAGTGACTAAGGAAAAGTTATTTACTTGTTCCCATAATATAAGAACTAGGGGCCACCAAATGAAATTAATGGGCAGCAGGTTTAAAACAAATAAAAGGAAGTTCTTCTTCACACAGTGCACAGTCAACCTGTGGAACTCCTTGCCTGAGGAGGTTGTGAAGGCTAGGACTATAACAGGGTTTAAAAGAGAACTGGATAAATTCATGGAGGTTAAGTCCATTAATGGCTATTAGCGGGGATGGGTAAGGAATGGTGTCCTAGCCTCTGTTTGTCAGAGCGTGGAGATGGATGGCAGGAGAGAGATCACTTGATCATTACCTGTTAGGTTCACTCCGTCTGGGGCACCTGGCATTGGCCACTGTTGGTAGACAGGATACTGGGCTGGATGGACCTTTGGTCTGACCCCGTATGGCTGTTCTTATGTTCTTATGTAAACTTCATTTCTCATAGCCATTACATCTGTCTGCCGGAAGGAAAAATAGGTGCCTTCATGGTGTACCTTCTATACATAATCTTCTACAAAGATAAGGTCATGTTATGACCCCACACAAAATTTTTACACAAGATACCATCCTCTTTCCATCTAAACCAGCCTCTCCACCTCCCCTTCCTCAAGCCACATGGCAGCCAGCATGAGGTGAGGCCACGCTATTCACTTTAGATGTCAGATGAGCATCAGCCTTCAACCCTGACAGAACCAAATCATTCAGATTGTCGCCATATTTATTCCTGTCTGTCGCCAAAAAATCAAAGGGGTCAGCTGTATCCAAATATCCTCTTTTGGAATAGATCTCAGAGTGCATCCACCTTTACTACCAACACCACAAACTTTGGCCCTCACCTGGCCCTTGAACACACTCCATTCGACCATTATTTACCTCCAAAGCCTTTTTGAATAATGTGCTGATTATGGACAAATGCCAGCCTGGGAATTCACAGACATCTTCTGTCAACATTACGTTATCACCCATGATGCAACATCAGACACCTTATTAGAACTCACTGTCCTATCCTCCTCAGTAGAGATCACTCTGAAGTCCCAGCTTTCCAACTAGAGGCACTGCTCTACAGTCTCCTACAGTGGAGCACCTGTAGGGACACTATTCAAAGAAGTTATTGATATTCTTTGAGACGTGTCCCCCTGTGGGTGCTCAACTACCCACCTTCCTTCCCTCTGCTTTGGAGCTCAAAGATAAGATCTATGCTGGAGAAGGTAGTTGGACTGCACAGTACTATATAGATGCCACTCATGGCATGAGATGGGGAGGAGTGCATGTGCATCCCAATGGGCACTGTACCAAAAATTTCTGATCCCAGGTGCAGGGACATTACCTCACCTACAGTGGAGCACCATGCATCTTGAGGAACCTCAGTTACTGCACAGGGTGAATAACCCTCTCATATCTCATTGACTATAAGACCTTAAATCTCTCTCTGATCCAGGACTGAATAATGCCCATCTTGCATCTCAAGATAGACAGGGAACTACATGGCTAAATTCTGCCACACTTATGCACATTCAGTAGAACCTTAATCCTCAAATAGTCCCAGTGAAATTAATGGGACTATTTGCTGTGTCACTACTACAGTAGAACCTCAGAATTATAAACACCTCAGGAATGGAGGTTGTTTGTAACTCTGAAATGTTTGTAACTCTATACAAAAAACATTATGGTTGTTCTTTCAAAAGTTTACAACTGAACATTAACTTAATAAAGCTTTGAAACTTTACTATGAAGAAGAAAAATGCTGCTTTTAACCATCTTAATTTAAATCAAACAAGCACAGAAGCAGTTTCCTTACGTTGTCAATTTTTTAAAACTTTCTCTTCATTTTTTAATAATTTACATTTAACACAGTACTGTACTGTATTTGCTTTTCTTTTTTGGTCTCTACTACTGCCTGCTTGCATACTTCTGGTTCCAAATGAGGTGTGGTTGACTGGTGAGTTAACTCTGGTGTTCGTAACTCTGAGGTTGTACTGTAAATGTGAATAAGTATGGAAGACCGGCCCTATGTGAGTCAGCAAAGGAAAGAGGGGAACCTCTTCAGGGCAGTATCTTTAAAAATTAGTTTAAATTGCTTTCATATCTGGGAGTAAACATAGTCCAGGGAGGAGAAAAACTAATGGGAGTGTACATGCATCAGTCAAAAGTGAATGCAAATGCAATATGGCACATGGCTCTGAAATACATCACATGGTTGTTCACCTCCACATACTGGAGGTATTTGTTTTTATTCCGATAGGTGCATATGCATATTTTATTTATACATATGCATATTTATACACACACACATCTATCAGCCTCTCTCTCTGCATGAACAGGAATTACAGAACACAAATGATAATGTAGCTAGCTCATAGTCATAACCTTGGTATTGGACAGTCATACATTTGCTATACCCTTTTTAAAAAAACAAACTCTGTTGTTTTCCTACGATGATTGCTTTGAGTTGGAATTCACAATTCAATAAAATGTGTATTATAGTCCATATAAAACTCAGTTAGCTTAAAAATGAAGTATTAAGCAAAAATAATAGTATAATGAAAATGCTAGAAAATATTGACTAATGAAAAAAATCATTCTTGTAAGCGTAATAGAAATGAAATATGTCCAGTGTTGCTCCAGTTCAGGAATGTACTGGAGCAGGTGCCAAACTTAAGCATATGAATAGTCCCAGAGAATGAAGAGAGACAATTGATGTCTCTTGAATCAGGGTCTGTTTGTGGTAATGTCATGCACTACATTTACCTTGTAATGCTATTGATTTCAATAGTTACATGAGGAATGTGTCTCCCCCACAAATAACAGTTATTTTTTTAAATCCAGAGCTAGTGATTTGAGTTTCTTGGTAAACCTGGAAAACAATTATAGAGGGGGAGAGGGGAAAGTTATGTGTTTAAGGTATAGCTCCTCGCTGGGGTCAGAGGGAAGCTGGACTCCTCTGTCCACATCATGTGGCCTTCTAGATATAGCCCTGCTGCTGTTACACCACTTCTGAAGGTGTAGTACTATATGTGACTGCTGGCTAGTGCATTGGGGTAGGTGGGGAGGGGGAAGGGTACGTTATTGCAGAGGCAGCATCAGAGAGGGAAAGAGGGTTGTGATTCATCCATAAGCCCCAGAAGGTGTTCTGAAGAGTCAGAGTAGCTGGGTGGGGGTGCATTGGTGAAGACTGGGAAGACAGGCACATTTGAAAGATTATCTATGGGAAGCAAATTAGGAGAACTAGAAGATCACCCAGATTTGCCAATGAGTTATCAGGAGGCATGGGGAGTATGATAAATGTGTGGATCAGTATCAGTACCTTAAAATTATCAAAAAATAGTATGCCTTACTCTAGATTGGGGGTATTTTATTCACTCTAAACCTCAGTGTTTTCCTACTTGTAGACCACTTTTGGTACTTTGCATACATTTCATTTCCATTACTAAATCAGGCTTAAGCTCCAATGTGTTGTGCATTCAGCTGTGTAATTGTAGAAAACATCTGGTATCAATCAGAACTCCTCAATGTTACATTCCAGTAATGATACCATGTCAGCTGTGTGAAGTTATTAGGAAACATATGATGCTTGCAGTTTTGCTGATGAGCCCTCTAAATGAAATAATCTCCCTGTCCTAAATTCAGTTCTGCAAATCCCATAAATTCTTTCATCCTCTTTTAGGTACTAGACAATTTTTTTTTATTGATTGGCAATAGCATTACATGACTGTTTTATTAGGATTGTAATGCTGCCTTGTAAAAGTATGAAAATGTACGGAACAGTAAATTACAGCATGCTTTAAAGTGCAAAAATATATACATCATAATACTTGAAACCAGTGGAAACAAAGAAACCACTGTAAGAGGCATTACAGGATTGACATAACAAACAAGTTGTTTGTTTCACCAGCTTAATAGTATTTTCTGAAAAGATAAAATAATCATTTGCAATACAAAGAGATTTATTACCAATAATAAAGAGTATCTCTGGTAGCTTGCAATATGAAATTACACTGTGATAATACCATAATATAATAAGGTATTATTAGAGTCATGATTTATTCATATTTGGTTTTCAAATAGACAAAATACTTTAATTTTCAGTTTACATACACTGGAATCCAGTTATGTGCAGGGACAACATGCCATAAAAAGCTATCACAAAAGGAAGAGATGCAACAAATGTTCCCTTGTGTTTGAATGTTTATAGAGCCATAGCCAAACACACAGTAGTTATAATAAGCTAATAGCTAACAGAAGAAGAGGGAATGAGTACTCCGGAAATATCATCCATAAAGTTATTGTAGGAGCTTTAAAAATCATAATTTTAGTGTGTGGCATGCCAGACTTGAACACTGTAATTTTCTGATTTTTGTTCCTTAACTATTCTCAAAGGCCCCAGTCCAGGAAAGAATTTAAGCACTCATTTAACTTTAAGCACAAGCAGTCCCCTTGTCTGGATCACAGCTAAATGGTGAAATTCACTCCAGTGAACAAGGCTCATACAATGCCTTCCACACCATTTAACCCCTTAAACCCAACTCTTTGGGACCAGGACTGTGCCCACCACTATTGTCCTCATACCACAAACACATAAATGACATCACTGAACTCCATTCTACAATGGTAGGAGCCATCTCCACCCATCTGCACCATGGAGTGGAGCACAACTCTTTCCCTAACCTTGCTCTAGCAGCTTCTCTCTGTTACCAGTACAGCATGTGCAGCTATTGCTGTGGCAAAGGCAACGTGAGCCCTGCACTGAAAGAGTCATTTTGGCAGGCTGCCACAATTTTCTTGACAAACCCATGTGATAAGGGAAATGGCAATTTCCAACACTATTTCTCAGCCAAACCTGAATGGAATTTCACTGGACAAAGAACAGGCATTTCTGTAGCCCAAGAGGGTTCCCCCAAAGGCTTTCGGCAAATAATGCAGGTGTGAGAGTTTCATAAAGAAAAGGTTGGAGGAACTCTTCATTAATGAAGGTGTTAAGCAATCTAAGTATAAGAGCTAATACCAGTTCTCTCCTGGATGCAGGAACTGAGCTCCATGGGGATTCCCAGAATGGCTGCATGTAGCAACTTGGGGGGTTAGGAAATACAACTCTGGGCACAATGAACCCATAGTAGCAGGCACAGAATAGCAATCCTGGTGAGGGATGGGGAGATTTATCCTTCATTTTTCCCTGTGGCAATTCCCCTGTGTTACTCAAATTGGGTTCCAGCAAAAGGCTGAAGGGATTAATTGCACCTCAGGCAAAGATTAAAACATACAGAAAAACAATGAAACCTTGTTTAAAGAATCAACTAACCCTTGAAAACACCCTGAGTCCTTTTTATATGGTTCTAATTTCTGTTTTTCAGATTGTTTGCAAAGAGCTACAAAACCCTCATGTGCAAAAAAACCAAAAAAACAAAAACACCCTCCTGTATCACCTTCTCCATAACAGTTGTTTTCCCCATACACAGAATTCCTTCAATCAAAATGGCCCCAAAAAATCAAATCCATCTTTGGAAGCAGCAAGACATGGCTGGGAATTTTCCACTGGGAAAAATTTGATTTTGCTGATTTTTTTTTCAATTATATATTCAGAAAAATCAAAATTGAATATTAATTTGGGGTCAATTCAAACTGAAAAAAAAATCCAATTAACTGACCTGAAATGTTTCATTTAAATCAGTTTAAAAAAAAATAAAACTGCATTTCCCTATTGTTAATTGTCTTATGGTAATTCTAGAGCCAGCCCCCATTCTCTATCAGCTGGGATCCCTGGTCTATGACATCTCCCAAAATGCAATGCAGATTTTCTGTATGTGGTTCATCATTCATGGGAGTCACATGATTCAGTGTTATGTCAACAAACTAAAATGAAACATTTCAATTTTAAGAATGTTGAAATGTTGTATTTCTACCTGAAACATGAAAACAAAATATTTGAACATGTTTGAATCACACTTTTTTGGAGATTCCAGTCTACAGAAAAATTTTGAAATTTCAAGTTTTTACTCCATTTTGAGATTAAAACAGTATTTAAAGTGTCAGAATTTTGTCCACAATATGTATTGTCAATACTTGACATCAGTAAAGCCAAAGACCTCTAGGTAATGGGCTGCTTCCTTCTCTTCTCAAAGTGTTTTGTAGAAATAACAGCAGAGAGTTTTTTTAAAAGATGCATATGAAAAAGAACTATGCAGTGGCTTTGCGGATTTTATAGGGAGCTAGAAGAAAGTGTGACAGTATTTGAGAGAAAGTTGGACAAATAGGCAGTGAAACCTGACAGAGTGGAGATGGAGGTCAACAGCTCAATATCATATAAGAGATCATAGCTATGATGAGGTTAAGCATTTAATGCATTGGAAAAGGTGGAGCCAGTGGAGAGTTGTGAAGAGAAGAGTGATCTTTGCAGTAGTGTTTTGAATGGATTAAAAAAAAAAGGCAGGTTGGGGCAAAATGGCAAAGTCATGAGATAATGAAGCTCTGGGAAAATATTTTCTATTCCCTTTCCCCCCTACAGTCACCTCTTTGGTCAAGCAAGGCACTTTGTATTTGTTTGTTGTTAAATGTTTTGTATACAATAAAACAAAGGATGTTTGATGCAGCCAAGTTAACATTGCTGCTGAAGCCTTATTCTTTGTATTTTTTGATGGGGGTGGGGAGGAGGCTTTGGGGGATTTCAACGGTGCAGCTGTAATGTTGCATTTATATAAAAGAATACAGAATATTAAGAATATACAAATGGAATTCGAAAGTTTTATTAGTGGGCTGTTCTTAATTAAGGGAAGCCTTGGATGCTCTTGTGCCTTTAAAAATTGTGGAGGAGATAACACCCACTCAAATGATATTGTGTAATAAATAATATAAAGCTAAAGATGGATTTGTGTTATTTTTCTAATGCTTTGTGATGATCGGCCCTCCCTGTCACAGCCTTGTCACCAAAGGATGTAGTGAACTAATCATAAGATGACCAAAAGCCATTGGACTCAATTATTTTAGATTTGTGTTGGCTTTTCCAGATATTATAAAACCCATAGTCTTTGATGTCCCTTTGTTTATTACCTGTTTTTTAATCAATGGTTATTTAACATTTCTTAATCCATTAACTACTTAGGGTATGTCTACCCTACGGGATTATACCGATTTTACCGAAACCGGTTTTTTAAAACAGATTGTATACAGTTGAGTGCACGCGGCCACACTAAGCACATTAATTCGGCGGTGTGCGTCCATATACCGAGGCTAGCATCGATTTCCAGAGCGTTGCACTGTGGGTAACTATCCCATAGCTATCCCATAGTTCCCGCAGTCTCCCCCGCCCCTTGGAATTCTGGGTTGAGATCCCAGTGCCTGATGGGGCAAAAAACATTGTCGCGGGTGCTTCTGGGTACAGCCTCACCCCTCCCTCCATGAAAGCAGCAGCAGCCAACCGTTTCGCACCTTTTTTCCTGGGTGAACTGTGCAGATGCCATAGCACAGCAAGCATGGACCCTGCTCAGCTCAATACCGCAATCATGGACATTTTAAAAACCTCACACATTCTCGTGCACTCAATGCTGAACCAGGACCTGCAAAGCCAGGCGAAGAGGCGGCGGCTACGGCAGCGCAGCGACAAGAGTGATGAGGACATGGACACAGAATTCTGTCAAACTGCGGGTCCCTGCGCTTTGGAGATCCTGCTGGTAATGGGGCAGGTTCTAGCCATTGAATGCCGATTTTGGGCCCGGGAAACAAGCACAGACTGGTGGGACCGCATAATGTTGCAGGTGTGGGACGATTCCCAGTGGCTGTGAAACTTTCGCATGCGGAAGGGCACTTTCATGGAACTTTGTGACTTGCTTTCCCCTGCCCTGAAGCGCCAGAATACAAAGATGAGAGCAGCCCTCACAGTTGAGAAGCGAGTGGCAACAGCCCTCTGGAAGCTTGCAACGCCAGACAGCTACCGGTCAGTCGGGAATCAATTTGGAGTGGGCAAATCTATTGCGGGGGCTGCTGTGATGCAAGTAGCCAAAGCAATCACTAAGCTGCTGCTACGAAAGGTAGTGACTCTGGGAAATGTGCAGGTCATAGTGGATGGCTTTGCTGAAATGGGAATCCCTAACTGTGGTGGGGCGATAGATGGAACCCATATCCCTATCTTGGCACCGGAGCACCAGGGCACCCAGTACGTAAACCGCAAGGGGTACTTTTCAATGGTGCTGCAAGCACTGGTGGATCACAAGGGACGTTTCACCAACATCCACGTGGGATGGCCAGGAAGGGTTCATGACGCTCGTGTCTTCAGGAACACTACTCTGTTTACACGGCTGCAGCAAGGGAATTACTTCCCAGACCAGAAAATAATAGTTGGGGATGTTGAAATGCCTGTCGTTATCCTGGGGGACCCAGCCTACCCCTTGATGCCATGGCTCATGAAGCCATACACAGGCAGCCTGGACAGTAGTCAGGAGCTGTTCAACTACAGGCTGAGCAAGTGCAGAATGGTGGTAGAATGTGCATTTGGCCATTTCAAGGCGCGCTGGCGCACATTACTGACTCGCTCAGACCTCAGCCAAACCAATGTCCCCATTGTTATTGCTGCTTGCTGTGTGCTCCACAATCTCTGTGAGAGTAAGTGGGAGTCCTTTATGGTGGGGTGGGAGGCTGAGGCAAATCACCTGGCCGCTGATTACGCACAGCCAGACACCAGGGCGATTAGAAGAGCACACCAGGAAGCGGTGCGCATTAGAGAAGCTTTGAAAACCAGTTTCATCACTGGCCAGGGTACAGTCTGACTGTTGTGTTTCTTTCTCCTAGATGAACACCCCCCCCTTTATTGACTCATTCCCTGTAAGCCACCCACCCCCCCTTTGATCACAGCTTGCTTTCTAAGGAAATAAAGTCACTCTCTTTTAAAAATCATGTATTCTTTATTACTTAATTATAAAAAGAGGGAGAGAACTGACAAGGTAGCCCAGGTGGGGTTTGGGAGAAGAATAGTAGGGAAGTAAAAGGCCACTATAAAAATTTCATAATTTCATAATAATGAGAGCCTTTTGGTTGGGCTGTCCGTGGGCGGGTGCACGGAGCCTACCCCCACGAGTTCTTACTCATCTGGCGGGTGAGGAGGCTAAGGAACATGGTGAGGGGTGAGGGTGGTTATACAGGGGCTGCAGCGGCACTCTGTGATACTGCTGCCGTTCCTGAAGCTCCACCATACACCGGAGCATGTCAGTTTGATCACGCAGCAGCCCCAGAGTTGCATCCTGCCACCGCTGATCTTCCTGCCACCACCTCTCATCTCGAGCATCTCTTCTCTCATCTCGAGCATCCCTCCTGTCCTCACGTTGGTCCCTCCTGTCCTCACGTTGGTCCCTCCTGTCCTCACAGTCACTGGCATCTTTCCTGTACTTTGCTACCACGTTCTTCCACTCATTCAGATGAGCTCTTTCATTGCGGGTCACTTCCATGATTTCTGAAAACATTTCTTCTCGCATCTTTTTTTTCTGCCGCCTTATCTGAGATAGCCTTCGGGACGGAGTAGGGAGGCTTGAAAAATTTGCAGCTGCATGAGGGAGGGAAAAAAGGGAGAGAAGTATTTAAAAAGATACATTTTAGAGAACAATGGTCATACTCTTTCACGGTGAACAACACTATTCACCTTACATAGCACATGTGTTTTCACTACAAGGTCGCATTTTGCATCTTAATATTCAGTGCCTGCGGCTTTGGTGTTACAGATCACAGACGCAGGTCCAGGCAGCAGAATTCGGCTTGCATGCGGCCATGGTAAGCCATTGTCTTTCGTCTTCTGCAGCCTTCATCTATCCAGCGCCCTCCTTTCCCAAATAGCAAGCAAAGCCTGTTGAGTGCTGCTTCTTTCCTGTTAACGTGCAGCAGCAGAAACCACCCCATGGCTGGTATCATGGAAGATCACTGCTAAACACCCCCCTTTCCCACCCCCCAACTGCGTGGCTGGTAGCAGGAAAGATCCCTGCTAGCCAAACGCGGAAAAGCTCAGCGCCAATCGCGCCCCCCCCCCGACCCTTTCCCCCGCTTGGCTACCTGCAGGGAAGGATTTCTTTTAAGCAACAGGCAAACAGCCCAGTAGGAATGGCCATCTCTGTCCCCTTAATTAAATTCCTGAATTTCAACCAGGTTACCATGAACGATATCACTCTCCTTAGGATAACACAGCGAGATAAAGAACAGATGTTGCTTGAATGCCAGCAAACACCGGGACCATACGCAGCTAGGCTTTGTCATGCAATGATACCAGATTACTTGCTACATGCATGGTGTGGTCAAGTGTCCTACCATGGAGGATGGAATAAAGCAGCGCTGCCCAGAAACCTTCTGCAAAGGCTTTTGGAGTACCTCCAGGAGAGCTTCATGGAGATATCCCTAGAGGATTTCTGCTCCATCCTCAGACATGTTAACAGACTTTTAACAGTAACTGTACTGGCCGCGAATGCATCCCAAGTCCTCAGGGCAAAATCATTAAAAAACGCTTGCTTTTAAACCATGTCTTATATTTACAAGGTACACTCACCAGAGGTCCCTTACATGGCTTCATTGTCTGGGATAGTTGCTTGGGAGGGCTGGGAGGGTAATTCCGTCAGGGTGAGAAAAAGCTCCTGTGCTCTCTACAAGCTCATCCTCCTCTTCCTCCTCCTCATCTTCCTCGTCCGCAGAATCCTCAGCCATGGCTGCGATTACCACCCCCACCTTGGAATCCACGGACAGGGGTGGGGTAGTGGTGGCGGACCCCTCTAGAATTGCATGCAGCTCAGCATAGAAGCGGCATGTTTTCGGCCCTGCCCCGGACCTTCCATTTGCTTCTTTGGTTTTCTGGTAGGCTTGTCTGAGCTCTTTAACTTTCACACGGCACTGTACTGAGTCCCTGGTGTGTCCCCTCTGCATCATGGCCTTGGAGATTTTTTCAAATGTTTTTTCATTTTGTCTTTTGGAACGGAGTTCTGTTAGCACGGAATCCTCTCCCCATACAGCGATCAGATCCAGTAACTCCCATGCGGTCCATGCTGGAGCTCTTTTTCAATTCTCAGGAGACTGCATTGTTACCTGTGCTGATGAGCTCTGCGTGGTCACCAGTGCTGATGAGCTCTCCACGCTGGCCAAACAGGAAATGAAATTCAAAAGTTCGTGGGGCTTTTCCTCTCTACCTGGCCAGTGCATCCGAGTTCAGATGGCTTTCCAGAGCAGTCACAATGGTGCACTGTGGGATAGCTCCTGGAGGCCAATACCGTCAATTTGCAGCCACACTAACCCTAATCCGACATGGCAATACCGATTTGAGCGCTACTCCCCTCGTCGGGGAGGATTACAGATATCGGTATTAAGTGCCCTTTATATCAATATAAAGGGCTTTGTTGTGTGGATGGGTGCAGCGTAAAATCAGTTTAACGCTGCTAAATTCGGTATAAATGCGTAGTGTAGACCAGGCCTTAAAATGAGCAGCCCTTACTGTGATACCTTAGCAGTTACTGTCTCCTAGCAACAGAATTTCCTCCAAAGCTGACCTTTGTCATCTCCTAAGGTTTGGATAAAGCTGCCACAGCCTTTCCACAGATTTACACTGAAACTTTGAATCAACTCCTTTCTTTGTATAAGTTTGATTCCCTATCAAAAGGGTCTAATTTATTTCCTGAATTGCCCAAGTGACTACAGTATCAAATAGAATAAAATTTTAGATCCTAATATTAATATTTCATTTGTCTATTTAAAGTATATCACCAAAAAATGGAAAAAATACTCTTTCACAAACCTATCAGAAAGCTGTAGCTTTGTAGGCTGTTGCTTAAGTATCCATTAGAACAACCACCCTGCGGAAAATTAGTGGAAATTGTCTCACTGTAATTTTATTGAGTCCAGGTCTGTATAACACTCTTGATGCTACCTTAATACAAATAAATAATATTAACCTTAATATTTTATGAGTGTCATCACATACAGCAGCAGAGTATGTTTGAACTTTATAATGAGAGGGAAGGAGATTTTGCTCTTGAAGTAGCTGTAGTGCATATTGAAATATATAATGATGGGTTGCAGTGTATGAGCGCTTAGAAAAACTGGGAGTTTAGGTTAAGTTGGATAGATAGGATAGAATGAATTTGGTTTGGGATCAGCGATGCAGCATCACTGAGAAAAGATTTTGTCCACTTTAATTGTTGCAGAGTAGCAGTCGGAGCATCTCTCAGTGCCAGCCTTAAAATGACAATGTTAAATAGATGAGAATGAAAAGGAGACGTTATCTGTTGTACAGAGACAGAAGAAATAAGACATTGTATTTTCACTGCTTTGGAAAATCTGAGATTCACAAGTTACGTGTTGCTTATTGAGTTAACTGCCACAGTTTGCCATATTGTAGCATCATAATAGTGTTGTTGTTGATAGTTCCACAGGGTTCATTACCCTTGAGTATAGAGAGATTATGAGATAATATAACATATATAACATCCAGTATTTCTTCCAATCAGAGTTAGAATTTTAAAATGGATTTAAAGTGGTTAAGGTTGAAATATCCATCACAGACAATGGCAAGAAGATAATGAAATCTCTTAGTGACACCAGGATTGAGTATCAAAGTTTCATATAAAAAAGGTCATTTTGCAAAATCCTTATTTGGCATTTGTACCCAAAATGATTGTAATAATTCACATTTATTTTTTCTCCTTGGTATATAAATGTTATATTTAGAATGCTTGCAATTGATACAGAGGTCTAAATGTACAAGAATTATGACAATATAAGCACGTTCTGACAGTATTAGTAGTATGTGATTTCATATATTGATAACGTATTATATATATTTATATTCTTATAAATAATATTTATCATTTGTAATATACGCTATGGATAACATGTTCAAAAGCATCTAAGTAACTGAGAGTCTGACTTTCAATAAGGCTTAGAGGCCAGACTTACAATAGTGTTTTAGGTATCCACTGGAATTTATAAAATAGCATAACTCCCATTGGGCCTAAATACCTTTGCAAATCTGGCCCTAAGCTCCTAATAGTCTTTACCTTACTTTAGAAAATAGGACTTAGGCACTTTTCAAAATTTCACTCCATAACTAAATGTATTGGCCCAGAATCTCAGCTGTTGTGCCCGATACTAAGGCCAGTTCTGCACCATCCCAGTGCCCAGTACAGATCAGAACTGCCTGATTCAATCTATGCCAACTTCCAAAAGCTCTAATGGGCTGTTGCAGCCAGATATGGCTGGTGACATGGCTACTTCTCCCATGTGGTAGAAATTCTACAAATTACAAGCCACCCCTTTAAAAACTAAGGTACTATTTGCAGGGTAGGGGACTCTATGGCTCAAAGCCAGGCCTTCAGCGAGTCAGCCTAAAGTAAGCTGTGTTGAATTATGCCTCTTTGTTTTAGGGAGCAGCCTGCTTTGTCTGTTAATCTGTTTCAGGGTTCTTGTTCTGTATTTTGAGAAATAAAGTAGTGTTACATTGCAACCTTCCACAAAGAGTACGTATGGCTATTATCTAACTTCTGTATGTATGCCAAAAACATAACACCAGAGGAATTGCCCTATACGAGTTGCTACAGCAAGGGGAATTTTCCACTATCTGGTTAACTTGGCTCCAAGGTACCTTTATGCCAATATATTGGCATATATCTGCCATAATGGACCTGGGAATCAGGCCCTTTAACTTGATTGTATGAACACTATGTTCTTCCCTAGAATGCAAAATAATCCTATGCCACATATTTGAAAGCACTATATATCTAGTGGTTAAAAAGGAAGGAGAGCTCACAAATTTGGTCGTCAGTGTCATATGACAATGTTGCATTGCAAGGCTGTGTGAATACATTGTGATGTGTCATTGCATGCACTGAAAGTTTGTGTCAGGTTTAAACTCACAATATAGGGCCATTTAAATTGCTAATTCAGCTAGTTTATTCTAGAAAGGCACTTGGTGAATGGCAATATCCCCCAGGTAAAATGCAGATAAGTGGACAGAGCACTATCACTATCCTGTATTTTGGGAAGAAGAGTCACTGTGCAATGAAGGCAAACAGGCAAAGTGCTACTAGTGCCTTTTTCCTTAAGAGGTAGAATCTTACTCCTGCAAGCTCCTGCCTGCATTAACTCAGCTTCTGCATATAGATTGGAAAGTGTTATTTATTTAGAAGGTCAGACAGTTCACTCAGATGTTCGTTTAAACTGGCAATGTTGGATTACTGGATTATTAAAGGAAATGAAGGGAGCTGCAGGAAGGAACAAAGAGCAGGCAGCAAGTAAAGAAACGTGAGCTGCAAAAAATCCTGTCTCCTTATTCCCTCCCAATGGATTCTCATCTCACTCTTCAACAAACAACTTTCAGTTAAATAATTTTTTTTTAAAAAATCAAAGATATAATGGATGGCCACAAAGTGCCTGATGAGCCAGGTTATGCACTACTTGGCAAGCATTGCAGGCATCTTAATGTTTTGATCTCAGCAACCTGATTCCAGGAATAGCTCTGGGAAAGACGTTTCCAATTTTACTAGTATCTGTTTTTCAAATGTATACAAATTGTATAAGTTGAAGAAGGAAATTAATGATTTTTTTTCAGGTTCCTTATTACTTGGGATATCACTTACTTATTCAACCAATCTATATTACTCTGTGCATGTCTCCTTTAGAGGCAAACTTAAGGAACTTAGCAGGAAAAATAAAAAGGATTGAGGCATAAATGAGAACAGAGCTGCTTTTTATGATTCAGGCATTGCAAAAGTCCTTTGTTCTCATTTTATCTCAGAGCTTTAGTACTGTATATATTCAAGTTCTAACTGGATGGTTTTGCATCAGTATAACACCTCACCTAGTTCTAAAAATGATGGGACAGAACTAATTTCAATTCACAGGCTTTATTGCATAATATATAAGCAACAAAAATGTGTATATAAACTTTAAAATATAGCACCAGGACTGCATTTCATCAAACACATGTGCATTACATGTCATGTGTCAGTTCTGGTTGATTTTGTCTTTTTTTTAAAACTAACGGGCCACATAAATACGTTGACCCTTAGGGCCAAAAAAAACATTGTTTGACCCATGGAATCACAGGAAAGGAGGAAAAAAATACACACTAGAAATGCATAGATGCTGACTTAAGAACCAAGGGGGTCTGAAATTGGTAATAAAGCTGATCTCTGATGTGGGGTAACATTGAAAACTTCAGTTTGACCACAGGGCCATCACTATTATTTATCCTGTATCCATTTAAAGATGTATTTAGTACTTTAAGAGGGATGGGTCAATGCTTACTACTTTCTGCTCCAAAGTGGTCTTCTCTCTCACTTATACTTAAATAAGCAAGTAGACACCAATTACTACATTTCCATCCTCCCCCCCCCCCAAAAATAAATAGTTGTATGCTTTGCCTCTGGGCAGAAGTGCTGAGCAATTACAGCAAACAGATTTCATGAGTATGTTTGTGAACAAAACCAGCATATTTGCTTGATTGGTATTGGCAACCCAATTTTTAATCACTAATTCACCAATATTCCAATCTGCATGTTTTCCACAGTTAATGTATGTACAAAACAGACTGACGGTTCTGTTCTGCTGTGGTTTGTGCCATGATAGAATAGAAATAGGCATGATCACCTGCAATTTAACTGTGAATCCTCAGCAAAATGAAACAAAAATATGTTTTGAATCCAACTAACCTCTAGGACTCAATGACAATTTGGCAATGCGTTCCATGAGCTAATTATGCTCTTGGGGAAAAAATGGTATTACTTTCAATTAGTTAAAAATGAGTAAAACAAAACAAAGCGAACTCTTCAGCTGTAGCCCTCTTGATTTTAAAGGAAGATAACTGGTGGCAGGATATTTCCATGAAGTGGGCTCAGCTTTGAAATTTTTTTACCATTAACTTCCCAGGTATGCTGAAAAGCCACATTTTTCCTTAAGCTTAGGAGGTGGAGCATGTTTACGTTTGCTAAGAGGGACAGGCTATTTTATTATATTTTCTGGTAGATATTTATCTGTTCTTTGAAGTATGAGTAAATCATTATATAAATAAATTATATTGTGAATATAAATTTGTATAGTTGGTGCCCATAAGGAGGATGGGATAGATGGACATTTTCTAAATCTAAATACACTCAAATCTCTTCTGAAGCTCCACTTCTTCCAACTGTAAATCCCCATCAGAACTTAACATGGTTGAAAAATTTTTGATGAAAAATCAGTTTTGTCCAAACCAAAATATTGCATAGAAACTTACTAATTTTTTCAAATATTTCAAAGTTTGAGGATGGAATTTCTGGTCATAACAGAAAAAGACACCAGAATAGCCGAGTGGTCTTAAAACATCCTCTCAGTGTGAAGCGGCAGTCAAAAATGCTAGCAGAATATTAGGAATCATTAAGAAAATGATAGATACCAAGACAGAAAATATCATAATGCCACTATATAAATCCCTGGTACACTGACAGCTTGAATACTGCTGGTTGCCTCACCTCAAAAAGATATCTTAGAATTGGTAAAGGTTCAGAGAAGGGCAACAAAAATGATTAAGGGTATAAAACAGCTTCCATATGAGAGATTAAAAAACACCCAGTTTAGAAGAGAGACAACTAATAGGATATATGATAGAGGTCTACAAAATCATGACTGGTGTGGAGAAAGTGTTATATATTTCTTCACATAACACAAGAATCTGGAGTCACCCAATGAAATTAATAGGGAGCAGATTTAAAACAAACTAAAGGTAATATTTCACACAACTCACAGACAACCCGTGGAACTTGTTGCCAGGGGACATTGTGAAGTCCAAAAGCATAATGGGGTTCAAAAAAGAATTAGATAAGTTCCTAGAGGACAGGTCCATAAATGGCTATTAGCCAAAATAGTCAGGGATGGAACCCCATGATCTGGGCATCTGTAGCCTCTGACTGCCAGAAGCTAGGAGTGGCGGACAGGGGCTGGATCACTAGAGGATTACCTGTTCTGTTCATTCCCTCAGAAGCACCTGGCATTGGCCACTGTTGGAAGACAGGCTACTGGGCTAGATGGACCATTGGTCTGACCCAATATAGCAATTCTTATGTTTTTACATTAGGGGACTCATCAGGAGGACCCAGGTTCAAGGGTCTTTCTCTAGCTCTCCTTTAGAGCTGTTCCACTTTGTATAAATAAATATTTATTGAGTCAAAAAAAGTGAGACTAACTTTAGGACACTCAACTAGGAGGTGGGAAACCTATGTTCAACTCCATTCCTGATTTGGAAGGTGAGTGCCCTATGCACCAGGCTACTGGCTATTCTGGGGTCTCCTCCCGCCCCATTAAAAAATTCTGAAGGTCTAATTTTCATTCCACATTAGAATTAAGTCGAATGTTGAAATCTTGAATTTTTTTCAGGAAACAAAATTGTTGTTTTCTGGCCAGCCCTAACCATACTCATCATGTCCCCAAGCTTTTCCGTGTCCATTCCTATCTGATCTTTGTCCTTTAGGCCCTTTCTACAATAGACATGTATATCCTTATTCTAGCAATGACACAATTTAATCATTGCTGGATGTTGCTCATTGCTGGAATAGGCTACTAATTTTTCTATTATAGACACAACACTAAGGCCTGACCCAAAGCTCATTGAAATTAATGGACAAACTCCCACTGACTTCAGTAGGTTTTGAATCAGGTTCTTATTCCCCAATTCTGCAAATACATAGGCACACACTGAACTTTATGCACTCTGAGTAGCTCCGTGAGTTCAATGATACTATTGCATCTGACGAAGTGGGTATTCACCCACGAAAGCTCATGCTCCAAAACGTCTGTTAGTCTATAAGGTGCCACAAGACTCTTTGCTGCTATTCACAGTGAATAAAAGTTAAGTATATGCATAAGTCTTTGCAGAACTTGGTCCTTGCATTGCAAGCTCCTTAAGTCATGTATCATAACCTCCGTTTCAGTTTCATGTGTGGCGCATACTATCCATTCTTAAGGCATAAAGTGTGGGGATCCAACTCCTCACTTCTCAATGTAAAGTACCACTGAGCTAATCTTCGGTGCCACAGTGATATTTTCTATCTCTATCTTTCTAGCAAACCTAATGATGGAGGGCAGGAAGAGCTTTATGATGCAAATTTCCATAGCACGGTTGACATGTCTGGGCAAGTATGGTGTGATTTTAGATTCAGCTTCCTAAATTGGCCTGCAAACCGGGTATGCTACTGCCTTTTTACTGTATGGATTTGAACAGAGTTTATTTTTTGCTTGAGAGAAGAGTCTAAGAGATAATATGGGGGCTCTCTTTTCTCTCAGCAATAGCAACAGCAATCTCCACTGAGAAAGAGATGATTGCTTTGTAAAGCAGAGCAGTTCCCCTGTTATTCCACTAATAATACTGGATTATGAGAGTAACAAGTTTGTATTAGTGACAAAGCTCATTTTCTCTACTTTATTTCATTTTAACACGTGTCAACTAAAAGATGCAGTTGCAAATTTCCAGCATGCACCTCTCCCACCTCCTATCCATACAAAAGGGAAAGGCCTAATTATTGCACTGAGAGAAGGTCTTAGTTTGCACTGAATTACAGTACATGATATTTTCTTTCTACAGCCAGATTCCTTGGTTAATGGGTTGAGAAAGAGGAGTGGGGAGAAATATAAATTAAAGCAGTAAAGTGGTAGAGACCATGCTGAATGACTAGTATTGTAATAGGGAATGAATAGAAATTGAATTGCCTTCTCTGCCCGTGATATGTGAAATTCTCATGGTGAAAGATTTGCACAAGTATAGTGATACAGCATGGCCTTCCTGTGTATTATGGAACACAAATTTTGCTGTCAGATGTTCTGACTGAGGGTTAACAGCTGGGAAAGTATGTGTCCCTTTCCACCAAGGATAAGGAGGAATTTAACAGCTGGGAAGATTAGATTGGGGAAGCTTGTTACTAGAAGGTGTCCAGTGCATGGACCTTTACAACTTCAGAGCTCATTTCCAAGCTTTCCCACTGCTTGTCCCAAAAGCTTATCTTTAGAGTAGGTGAAGATGCTGCAGGCACTTATGTTATTACAATTCCCATAATAGTGTTCACAGCTCCTACAAATATTATCTACAATTTTCAATAATATACTGTTTACTCCCTTTTCCAGAAATGTTAATGAAGGTGTTAGATATGATCAATCTTAACTCCAACCCCATTAGACACTCCCTTCCAACAATTTACATTTATTGTTGTACTTAGTTCTTTCAGCCAACTTTCCATAGACATTACAAAGCCCATATCCAAGTCATTTATATTATTTTTCAGGATTTTGAAAGACAGATATGACATGCTTTATTAAACTAAATATTATATTTATCACTTTCTATTCTTCCACTACTTTGATAATTCTATTTTAACAAGTCAAGTTTGTCAGCCAGAATTTATTCTCTATAAAAAACTATTTACGGTATTGTGCTTAGTTTTCATAGTTTCATTATCGTCTAAAAGTTTGGCAACATTTCATTTTTATTAATGTGTGGCATTATTTAAACTGTGGATGCAATTGCCAGGATTCCTGCTCTTTCTGTTTTTGAAGACTGGTATGACATTTGATAGTCTTCACACTTTCAGTCTGTCTCAGGTTCTCTGTAACTTAAGAAATACAATTGTTAAAAGTGCAGTGAGTTTATCTATTAATTCTCCCAAGGCCAGATTCTGCCATCCTTACTCTCACTGGTGAGCATTTACTTGTGTGAGCAGGTAATAGGACTACTTGTGATAATAACTGTGAAACTCTTTGCCTCACTGATGAGAAATATAGCCCTGAATTTGATAGCTAATTCCTAAGTAATCAAACTACAGATTCCTTGGGTTTACAGGCATCTCAGAACAGTCATCTTATGTACTGTAGATACAGAAACTCCATTTTGTAATTGCTGAGATATAAATTTAATAGTTATTTCATATTTCGCCTTCCCCACTAGATGTGAGACACTGATAAGTCTTACAAAGTAGAAATCTATTTCAGAGGCAATTTGTTTCAGGATCCTTACCTCTTTTTTATTAGCCCACTGCCATTTAATTTAGATTTAGACGTAGAAAGTACACTTCTTGTAAATATAGACGATAGCTATCTATATCATATGTTATACACATTAATAGAACTAGAGATGTGTTTACACACATAAAATCCATCATTCCAAGTTATACAAACAAACTGTTGTCATTTTGTCATGCAAGACTCCTTCTCAAAAATATAAAGGTATGCATCAAACAAGGTGTATTAAAACTGATTATCATTTACTGAATTTCCTGGCTTTGTGGAATCAGACCCTACTTTTTGTAACATTTTTTATTTCATTTGTTATATTATTGTTGCTTTTGATGTTGATTTAAGTATTTAATAAAAAATCCTTAAAGTATTAATTCAATATTCAAAAGAGATGCCATTAAAACCATAAAAATGTGAATCAGCCAGTGAAGTCTCTGCCATCACCCTGCATTTGCAAAATGAATCAAACCTCCAGAAATTAATCCCAGATCTGAAACTCAACTTTATATCTTTAACTGGACAAACCAAAATGATCAGATTTGAGCATTCAGGGACTTTAGCTCTCAAACTCTGGGTACAATCTTTTTTCCAAGTCTAGGGAACTTGGATTAAGATGGTTACAGAGATAGATTTGGGCTACAAACTCAGAAAGGTATCCAGATTTGCGAGTCAGAACCATTTTCATGGATATTTGGAGCCATCTCTGATATACATGCACCACATTCAATTACATGTCTATTTGTCTGCACATAATATTGCCATGTTTTCACACAAAAATCCTGGATTGTGGATGTGGGGTTTTTTTTGCATATGCAGAATGAGATTATATGCATTTTTGCAGGCACAACCAATGCATCAGGTTTGAAAATTGTAGATTTTAAAATCCCTTTATAGTATTCATAGCACAACTTGTCTAAACCTAAATTCAAGTAGTAAGGAATTCCTCTCAAGACAACACATATGTGTAGTTTTTAAAACATGCATTATTTAGACAGTAGACTAATTACTTTGTATGCATTCAGCTATGAATGTATAAATCTATGTTTACACAGTAAGGTTGGTTCTCAGTTTTTTGCATAGCTGAGTATTATGCTTGTAAAGTTTATTTCATCAAATAAGCTAAATATGTAGAGAGTTATCAATGCTTTGCACATTGCTTTAATTTCTTCCAATGATAATATTAATAAAGTTCAAGTTTGTGTCCAGATAGTGGTCATCAATTGAAAAATTGAAATATTTATTTTAGAAATGGCAAACTATTATTGGAGAATAAATTCAGATATCACTAATTGATATCATACGAAGTGTAAAAAAAATCAGAAATTAGCGGAAAATACTACAAACTGACTTAAATCTTTATTTATATAAGAATCTCAATTGCATAATTTTTTCAGGAAGCTTTCCCTGCAGTCCACCATTTCAAGCCCAATCCTACAAACACTTATGCAAGGGCTTATCTGTACTCACTTGAACAGTCCCAGTAAGTCAATGGGTGTGTCTAAACTGCAATTAGACACATGCAACTGGTCCTTGTCAGCTGGACTTGGGCTCATGAGGCTCAGGCTATGGGGATGTTTAACTATGGTGTAGCCATTTGGGCTTATGCTGCAGCCTGAGCTCTGGGACCCTCCCACCTCACAGGGTCTGAGAACCCGGGCTCCAGCCCCAGCCTGAACATCTACACTGCATTAAACCCAAACCCTTAAAGTCTGAATCAGCTAAAACAGGCCAGTCACAGGTTTTTAATTGCTGTTTAGACATACCCAATGTGACTGCTCATGTCATTACAACTAACCACATGTTAAGGTGTTTGCAGGATCAAGGCCTTATGCTGAAACTCAGCCACATCTTGCAAGCAAAACAAGTGGGGCTGGATTATTACTTGAGTGGAGGAAAACCCTCTTGGTAGAGAAGCTGATGTCTGTGATTCAGTTTCACTCTTTGTTCAACCAGTACTGACCAAATGTCACAGCCTCGTTTCAGGGGTTGCTGTGTTAATGGAGATACTATGTCCTGAAAGAGGGGTAAAAACAAGGTTGTCTGTTCTCATAAGTGGATTTTTTGTAAACTTGGTCCACCATTCACTTGCTTCCTCTTAATTCTGAATTGCATTAAGGATCTTGCACTAAGTTGTGCCTCTGCACAACGTAGTGCAATTTTTGCCTACCTTTCTGCTCACAACAGCCTGAACCAAAGTATATAAAGTCTCCTATTGACTTCAATGTGCCCCTATTTCTCTTCAGTCTCTCATCACCTTCTTAAATCCAGGTACACCTACTTACCTTGATCATCTCTCCCATTCCCATACCTTTTCCCCAGCAATCTATACTTGTAATTTGCTTCCTGACCTGGTCCACCTTGACTCCAGTCTCTCTTCCTTCAAGCATTTCCACAATACACTTATTTATGGGATTCATGAAATATTTGTCCTACCAACAAAGAAGTCATAACAAAAATTACAATCGTAAGCTAATCAAACCTCTGCCAAAAGGGGGTTCATAGTGGAAGCCATAGCAAGGTGACTCATGATAAATATAATTGTTCAATTATTTTGCTTTTAGGCTGCATCCTTCCACTGGTTCTTTAACTAGATTTTGTCTGTTTCAGATTTACGTGCTTCAAGGCAGGGACTTTGACAAAGATTTTCAAAAGTGAGCAGTGATTTTTAGATGCCTTAATTTTTGGTCACCCAATTTGAGACACTATAAAGTCAGATTTTCAGAAAACACTAAGCACCATCATCTGAAAGTGAATCCCCTTTAAGTTGTTTCAAGTTGGGCAACCAAAATGTGAGTCATCCAGAAATCCTTGGTTGCTTTTAAAAATCTTGGCCTAGGGACTCCATATTTATCCAAATTCCATAATTTTAATCTGCCTACCTAAATCCACAATCAAGTTTAAACTGAATATATTATTCTTCTTTAGTGCCTATGCCAAACCTTTGTTGAACAGCTGCTGTATATCATTGGTGGGGAACATGATTCTTATATATCTTTTCTCTACTATGCAGGGATGTTCCAAGATTTAAAATAAATTAGTGTTTTGGGATACTCAGATGAAAGATGACACAGAAGAATAATTATTATACGCAGATTCTTCTTAGATGTCATTCTAAGATGTCACATGCTCAAGAGGCTGAGAAACAGCAGAGGCAGAAGGAAAGGTACAGCATCCTGGCCAGCATCCTCTCTCCAAACAACTACCTCTCATATATGTGGAAAAACCTGTAGACTCCTCAGCCATCTTAAGTCTCATCAGTGACTTCCCCCTGCCAGACATCCTCATATTGAGAGATAGCTGATGAGATGTCATTCACATTTACTGAAAATTGAAGTCTATTTATACCTAATGTATACAAGAAAAAAGCTTCTATCATTTGAAGTGGTCATTGTGATCTTCTTGTGTGACTAATATTGGTGAGGACGTGAGAAAGATCAATGTATTGTCTATTGAAAGTCTGAATTCTGATTAAGTCAAAGATTTCTATGTTTAGAACAGTACAATTTTCAATAAAACCATGTCTATTGAATTATGGCCTGAACCTAAGACCACTGAAATCAATGGGAGGTTTAATTTATTGTTGTGAATAGGTTATTTTATGACAGATTTGTTTTCCTTTTGATCATTGAATTAATATTCATCCAGTCAGCATTCCAACCAGCAGGCTTATATTCCATTTGATATAATTATACAAGACCACACGCAGTGTTTCTGATCACCACCCAGTGTAGTGGGAACCTCTAATGAATGAAGAGGAAAAAATTAATGTGAGAGATTCTTGTTCCCAAGTCAGGTTATCTTTTGCCAGGAGAGTCAGGAGGCATTTTGAAATATAGATTAAATTTGGTGTGTCCCTAGTGGACATCTACTTAAAATCAATTTGCTGCTGCATTGCCTGGCAGGGAGTTGAGATATTCTCCTCTCCTATTTTGAACATCTAAGAAAATGAAAACAACATTAAAAAATCCTTTGCTGCTAAGATTTAAAATAAAAACACACACGTAACTATAATTATATAAAGAGCTCAAGATACAAATAGGGCTTTCAGAACAATAGGCCATGTCAGACCCATGTCTGTAATCCCAAATACATTCATTCATGGATCTGATATTTAATTAATCTAATTTCATAATAGCAGTGATACTCTAGACAATGCATTTCTTTATGATTTATTATTTCTGAGATAGTGTTTAAAAATCATTCAGTGGTGCACATTATCTGGTAGGGTTTTGATAGGGAGGAGGGAAATGGGGAGGGAAAGGTCACAGCACTGTTTTCCTCCCCCAGTAGATACACACATTTTCTCAGGATGGCTCTAGGACTCACATCATTCTCACTCTTAGTCTTATTTCCAGAAATGCAAGGCCCTACATCTTTTATTTCTTAAACTATTTGACACTCTTCTGAGTCTCCCTCAACCCTGCTTGGAACTACTATGTCCTTTTCCCAATCAAATAGATATTGCTTATTTTTCATGCTTCTTGGTTCCACTACTCTCCACAAAAGTCATATAAAGCAGAAAAAAATCAGGCACACTAATTTGTGAAAGCCTGGATCTCTAAGTGCTATTGTGTCTCAGAAAAAAAATATTTTGACACCTCAATTCGAGCAAACTGCTCTAGGAATAAAATAAAGAAGTTCCTGTATCCAAAATATATAGCAGATTGGGACTATTGCCTGGAACAAATCCTGGCCTATGCCCATTTCCTCACAAAAGTCTTCACCTTTGCAGTCTCCTGAAGAAGGTACCAAGATTGTAGAGCTGGAATTCCCATCCACGGAAAATTACTAAATTTTGAATTTTCCCAAAAAATGGGAATGCTTACATTTTGTGTAGAAAAAATATCAAAGATTTTCTTTTGACTTTTAAAAAAGGTTTTCCAGGCACGGAAACCTGGCAGAAAATCTGGGGCCAAAGCTTCCAGGTTCCCAGCTATGCAACACACAGCATGGCTGGAAGTTATCAGAAACCCTTGGGTTTCCAGGTTGCCCACTAAACTGGAAGCAAACCAGGCAGGAAACTCATGGAACACCTCAATTTCAACAAATTGACATTTTCTGACCAGCCTAGATGCTTATAAGTAAAAGGTGAGTGGAGTTTCTCAGTGCAGTTTCCTGGAAATCAGTAATTAGCTAATTGTTATGGATCTAATTAAAAGCAGTCAGTTTTGAAATGGGCAAAAAACTACTATTACAAATTTGACATTGTTTGAGTTGGGTATGCCTGGTCAGGCTTGAGGTGCATTAGCAGAACAATATGGGGAAGTTTGTGTTTTACTTGGCAAAAACCTCTGTCTGGCTCTAGGATGTACTATTATGCTTCCCCTTTTATGAGTATTAAAAGCTTGATTTAAAACCCACTGAAGTCTATGTAAGTTCTCTAAACTCCCTCAGATTTTTAAATGAGAACAATAATGTACGCAGTCAATTGCCTAATTCATTCTCCTATCTTTGGAAAAAACTGGCCACAAAATCCATCATCCATATGGACCAAACTCTTTATCTGATGACTTTAGTGATTTAATAACTCGTTCTGTAAAGCTGTACCAGCCTAATGGGAGGCTCTAATTTCTCTATCAGATGGATGAGAATATTAGGAAGGGAAATCTTAGACATTATGTTGGCCACAGAATGAACATCCCCTAAAGCATAGATGAGTAATTGCTGATAAAACCTTCCAATAGCAAGGTTAAAATTCTATTTATCTGTATGGTGCCATCTGTATCCCTTCCAGCCTGAACAGAAAGGATTCTTTCCCTCAGTATTATTAGCTTTGCTAAAAAACTGGCCTTGCCTTGCTGCTCTCCTCAAAAAATAAATTGCATTGCAAAGATGAAACTATCCTTGTTATAGTCTAAAGTACTTCATCTGTGAAGAAGCACTTCAATCATTTGATGACTCAACTCCTCAGAATAAGGGTTTTATTTTAAAACAATAACAAAAACACTACTGCTTTCATTCAATTTCTGCAAACCCGTTCCTCTCTAAGGACTCCATAAAACAGTACCATCATTTTACATTCCCCTAATGGAGAAGTTCTTCATTATTTAATAGGGAACAGTCCAACAGGGCTCTATAAAAAAAAATTTCAGATGGTTCAATAGAGATTAATTCTAAAACTCTATTCAAATTAGAGAATGTCTTTTTTTATACAATTTATAAATTTATCTATGGAATTATTTATATCATTGCCACAGAATTGTTCAAATTAACTTAACTTAAAAATCATATCGAAAAGGAATTTTTTTCAATTAAGTTCTATAGAATTTTACCATAAATTGTTGCTCAAATTTTGTAAAAAAACAGCTTCCAAAGCATTTTGATCTGAGTGGAATAAAATGGAAAAAATACCCCCTTGAATTAGGATGAAAAATTAAGGCAGAAACATGAATTAATTTGCAAACCTAATTATACCTTAATGAATTATTTTAATAATTAAAAACAAAAAAAAAAAGACACAACAAAAGGGAACTGTTTAATGGTATTGAACTCTGTTCCTTAAGGGTCTAAGTCACAGCCCATTACAGTCAATGGGAATCTTTTCATTGACTTCAGTGGCCTTTGGACCAGGTTTTTCAGGACTGAGGTCTGTGTGAGCTCAAAAGCTTGTCTCTCTCACCACCAGAAGTTGGTCCAATAAAAGATATCACCTCACTCCCGTTGTGTCTGTAATTTTATCCATGGATTGTTTGTAGTAAGAGGACTCTGAGAACACTTCATGGGGATGGGAACACTCAGTGAGGAAGGGGAGCAGGATTTGGCTCCATATGGTTGAAGTGTACAGAGCTATGCAACTGAAAGGTACTGTTTACTTTTTTCCTATGCTTTTCACTTTAAATTTGAGGCAGCTGATATTTTGTTTTTCAATTTAGATGCACAAAATGTTCTCTCTCTCTCTCTCTGGAAGACTTTGGGTCAGATCCGCATCTGCCTCATTTGTCAAGTGGCATAGCTCAGTTAAAGACAATGTAGCTATCCCAATTTACACAAACCGCGGAGCTGGTCCTATATATCTTTTGTGTTCATTTTGTTACATACCTTTAATCTGAAATATATCATTGAGATTGAGAAACAGAAATACATATGTTGCTCTGTATGTGTGGAGAGCAGAACAATGCTTAGCTATATTACCACCTTTACACTGGTAGCTTGTCTGTTATGTAGAAAGTCAATTTGAAGGTAATAGCAATATTTGTGTGTAGGGGGGGGGTCTTAGTTTCAGGTCCTGGATTCTAGTGATTATGTGAGAATATCTGCTTTCATTTAAAAATAAGTAAGTTTCTAGCCCTCATGATTGAGGAGTAAACTTGTAATCATGATCTGAGGACACAGTTTTAAGACTCAAACCAGAAAAAAAAAAAGAACCTAGCTTCTATTATTTTAAAACACTGATTTTTTAAGCCAATTTCATGATTTTGGGGGCCCAACTCAAGATTGTTAAATGCTTGGATTTGCCAATAATTCTATAGTCTTTTGTGAGGGGTCCAAATGAGCAAAAAGAGGCTGTTCACAGATTTGATAAGACAAGCAGAAAGCAGGCCGGGACACATTCCTCAGACAGCATGTGTATATATCTGTAACAAGTCATTTTCATAGGTGCCGACTCCGTGAGTGCTCCGGGGCTGGAGCACTCACAGCGAAAAATTGGTGGGTGCTCTGCACCCACCAGCAGCCAAGTCCCCACCCCGCCCTCACTTCTCCTCCCAGCACTTGCTGCTGTGAAACAGCTGTGGGAGGGAGGGGGGAGGAGTGGGAACGCAGAACGCTCGGGGAGGAGGCAGAGCCAGCACAGGGATTTGAGGAAGGAGTCCAATAGGGGCAGGGAGGTGGCAGAATTGGGTTGGGGACTTTGGGGAAGGGGGTGGGGTAGGGGAGGGAGGAGGCAGGGCAAGGGTGGAGTGGGGGGGTCGAGCACCCACCGGTGCCAGAAGAAGTTGGCATCTGTGGTCATGTTGACCTTTAAATACACCTTTAGAGGGTGGACCCATTGCTTCTGTTACAGTTTCAGCCAAACCCCAAAGCATTCTGGGGTTGTAGCTTCCAGAAGGACTTACCAGAACCATGCAGAAGAAACTTTGGGGGGAAAAAAACCTGAGCAGATAGGAAAGCAAGCATAAGAAGTAACCCCACAAGAGGCCAGAAGTGAGAATGTTTCAGACTAGAAAGGATGCCTGCTTCGTTGTTTAGGACCTCAGGGCTGATGCCTGTGGTAGAGAGAAGGCACCTGTTCTCCTATGCCTCAGTAGTGCCACCCTGAGGTAGTGGGGTTACTAGAGCTAGTTGGAAAGCTTGTTGATTTGTTTTCCCAGCAGGAATTTTTGACTTTCGATTTGAAAACTGAAAAGTTTTCATAGACCTTTGTTTTGCCCCCAAAACTCCCAAACCTGAATATTTGTGGTTTTCCTATGAAAAAATAAAAAGGAAAGCAAATACTTCCCATTAAAATTTTCATTTTGTCAGCAATTCCATTTTCCATCAGACATTTTTAACTGAAATTTTTCAACCAATCTTATTAGATACCCATTTATCTAACTGATGCAATCTCTTGGAGGGACACTGACTAACCAGCAAGAGGGACATCACTGATAGTGAGAAGGAAGCTAAGGCAGAGGCAGCACTAGATACCTCAGCAGGAAGCCATTTCTAGATTGTTGTGAATGGAAATATCTTTTTCTGAACATGTCCTGCTTCCAGCTTTTTCTTGGTCAGGGTGCTGTCAAAGTTTAAATCATATTTTCAAAATCTACAGGGCTTAACAGTTTTCATATACTCCTAACACCACCTTGGAACACGTAAGCTGAAATGTGTGTTTAGGCTGAATTTGTCTCTCTCCATTTGTTCTACTTGTTGCTTGGCTACAAATATTTGTGAATGGACAGCATTTGTGTACATTCCTTTCTGAAGCTTGGTTTATGTTTACATTCAATATGAACGTAGTGGCATCTTTGTACTTATGCACTGCTATGGGAGCCTATATGAGCTCTTCAGTCCTGGTCCAGTATAAGATATTACTTCACCCACCGTGTATCTCCAATATCCTGGGACTAACATGTCTACAACAACACTCCATACATGGATAAAAGTGTCATTTCCTAATGATTACAAATCTGTTAACCAATGATCCATGCAGTTTGTGTAATTAACATTCATGTAAATTCTTATTGGAGAAATATGTTGAAGTAAACCCTTCCACTCTGAAATAGCTATATAGACTGACAGATCATACAAATATTCTCCTAATATGTGTCTAAATAGATATGTTTCAGTTATTTAATAGAGTTTGTGTTTCAGTTTGGAAGGTAAATAAGTTACTTGACTTAGTGTGAGCTATCTAGTGTTTTGTTTAGTGACCAGAAGATTGGTAATTTAGCACGGCATGTTTGTTAGAATGAAGCTCAGTTTCTTAATGTTCACTGTTACAAAACATAGTGTGTACCAAGAATAAATAGTAGGCAGCTGTGAATTATGGGAGCAATAACGAGAACAGGATAAAATGTATTGGTTTCAATTCACAAAGGTTCATACAAACCTGTTGGTTCATGCAATTTGTTTTGGCTTTGATCAGTATGGGTTCACACTCCCTGAGCCTTATATTGAATCTCAGGTTTGACTGAACCTTGAAATTCAAAATGAGACTCAGTCAAGCCTTCCTAGTTTTACCTGCAATGATGCTGAAACCAGGCAAAACTCTGTTTTGCTTTGACACTGAACTATAAATTAGCCCATATTTGTTTGAAAGGCTCATGAACCTTTTGATCCACATTGGCTTTTTATCTTTAACTGCTATAGATGAGGCCTTGATTGGTGTACCACAAATTACTAGGCTCAATGAAAGAATTACTAGGTAAAATAGTATATATAGCCTATGTTTTATGGGATGTCAGATTCACAGATGATAATCCCTTCTCACATTAAAAAAAAATCTATGAAAACAAAAAATGTCACATTAAAATAATTATCATATTCAATTTCAGGATCTGTCTTGCTTTAAAATGGCAACGGCACAAATGGTATTCCTTGTACAAATCTAGCCCCACAGAGAAATAGAACACAACACCAACTACTAGAATGACAAATTTGGATGTGACTGTTCCTGAGGTGTGAGTTCAAGAACGCAATAAAATTCCTATAGTTAATAAAAGCTTGACCCAAGTCCCAATGAAGTCAGCAGAAAGATTCTAACTGAATTCAACTTTGGATCAGGGCCTAAATCAAGGAGCTTTAAGCTCCCATCCAACATTGTTGGATAACTCCCATCCTCCAGTGTTGTCATATACCAAAGGGAAAAACCTTTACATAAACACATCTAATAGCTTGTATAGGTTTGATTAACAGAGTGCTTAAAATCATACATTTGTTGGTTATCCAGCTGGACTAAGGTAGAGTCATAATGGGATTTGGAAGTGACTGAAAGGAAACAGCAGTTGGATTCTATAGGATGGATTCTAATGAAAGACCAACACTTGTATATAGGAGGTATTATCCCTAATATGCCACCAACTGGGATACTGAAAAAGTAGATGCTTCGTGGGACGATCAAGGGAAAGAGTGTCCAGTTTACTGTGAAGACATGTGATATGTGATAAAGAACACCATGGATTCAACTGAGGAAATTCACTGTTAAAATCTCTGCATGGCTTCAGTGATTGCTGTGTTTTGGCCCTATACAATATTAAAAGTGATAAATATTACAAGTGCATTAATCGATTATATTTCTTTATGTCTTTATTGAGTATATTACAAGATCTTCTGTACAGGCAGCTACACAGAAGATTGTTGATTTGGGATTTATGGCACATGCAAGAGATACAAATAAATGCTTTACATAAATCCAAATAAGTCCTCTCATTAACATAACCAAACAACACAAACAATATGCAGAGAGGGGTTTTAGAATTGCTACCATACTTACATCTCCCAAAACGTATTGAAAACCAAGGTAGAAGAAATCAGTCAATGGAGCACATCAGAGAGTCCATCACAACTGTTTCAGGAACCCAACATGCCCATATTTTCGGGAACAAAGCCAGACCCTTTATACCTCTCTTTTCTGTAACCACGAAGATATACAGCCATCTTTCACCCTTTCTGTGTCCATAATAAACTTTATTCCTGACCATTATCCATCTATGGCATTCTGGATTACCATAATTATATTTCGGATCACTGACTAAAGCAATTTGTGTCAATCGATTTCTTAAAAAAATCATATACATCCATTAGGTCTAACAGCCTAATTACTATATTACAAAATATTGCAAGACACCCTCCCCCTCTCAAAGAAATACTATTTCCAAATTACCTTTGCAAACTTGAAGCATTCCTATTTATTTATTGTGATTGACTTGTTTGTTACACACAATGAGAAGGCACTATTTGTGACCTGGCTTTAAGTCCTTTGGCCTACTTAGGATAACTACAAATCAAGCCTGTCACACAAGGCCTCACACATGATAAATGCCCATTTCTTATCATAGCCTAGCACCCCTCTTATTTGTGTTTCTTACTTTCCTCCAGTATGTTTCAAACTAATAGCCCTTCAAACCTATCAATATTAATATACTCCTCTAAGGTAATTAAAAAGGCACGACAGCATCAGAGGTCAACAACTACATATTGTGCAGGGACTGACATCTCAGTCCCTTTGACAGGAGTCAGTCCTTTAAAAATCCACCTATCCTTTGTTGGGAATCTGCAGGAGTTTGAGCTGATCAAAGATGCTCAAGTGGCAGTAGAGTCGATGAGTCAGGTTGAGGGGAAACTTCATGGCACACAGCCTAGAAAATCTTTAGCAATCACTGAAGGCCTTCAGAGATTTTAACTGTGAATTTCCGTGGTTGAATCCATGGTGTCCTGACTCAGATATCCTGTGGCACAGAGATATACATATATGACACTTTCCTCTGCCCTCTCCTATGTCAACTACTGAGGTAGTAGCTTCCCTTGAAGAGTGGCCAGGCAGGAACTCCTTTCTCTGAAGTGACTATACATAAAATGCTCCCTGAGCAGCCCAAATTGAATTGCTACTGGAGCAGCAGTCCCACAGTAGTGAACAATTTTTATCAGTTAGCTGAATCTTGAGGTGAAATCACACCTGTGAATTATGAGACTGCTTCATGGGCTGCCAGCTTGGTTAAAGATGCCTTGAAATAAAACTCTAGGTGCTTTCAAATAAAAACTTATTACCCCAGTTCCATCCATTGACTTGGTTATTATCCATCAAAATTGAATCAAACACAATGCAGAAAATTAAATATGCTTTGTTCTATTTATGAATGCACCAATCTCCTACTAAATTCCATAGAAGCGGTGTGTGCTTTGGGACTAGAGAATTGGGCCCTTCTTTTTATCAATAAGCAGAACAGAACTTAATAGAGACTAAAAGAATCCAAGGCAAATGGCAGTGTCCTGCAAATCTAGCCCACAAAAACTACTGTTGAAATTGAATCAAAATAGGTTTGGGACACCAAGTTAAATTAAAGGGAGCCAAGGAAATGAATGAGGGGCTAATTTAGTGCCTCAACTGTTGCCAAAAATACATATATTTGCTATTTTTCAATTCTAGTTAGTAATATTTCTGCCTTCCAGGGGTAGTAGTCTACCAATGTAGAATGGAAGAGTTATATGCATTCTGCCTCTTCATGCTCAATTCCTAACCTATTAGCAGATGTCTAGTCTTCTTTGTCTTTAACAATATTTGTGAAACAGCAGCATAACTTAGTAACAATGAAATAAATAAACACCTTTTGCTATTTTCACTTAATTTCTCCACAATAGGAGCAATACTATCTTTCAGCTAACAGCAGCAAAGAGTCCTGTGGCACCTTATAGACTAACAGACATTTTGGAGCATGAGCTTTCATGGGTGAATACATGCATGCATCCGACGAAGTGGGTATTCACCCACGAAAGCTCATGCTCCAAAATGTCTGTTAGTCTATAAGGTGCCACAGGACTCTTTGCTGCTTTTACAGATCCAGACTAACACGGCTACTCCTCTGATACTTTCAGCTAACAGTGAGTCTTAAGCAAAAATAACTTGTAATTCCTAAAGAGGCTACAGTATTGTAGAGGGATGAACAGCCGTTTGCAGCACTACTCTTTCTTAGCAGTTGATGATGATGATGATGGAAAGTTCCTAGGAAACCACTGAACCCTTAAGCACACTGGTTAACATTCAGCTCTTTTACAGACTGTACAGTTTTCTAGGGGGTTATAGGACAAAAGAGTAAAGTTTATGCTATGTCACTGTGACTGCAAGGTGACAAAGTTAACTCTCAATACTTCTGGCAAGAGTCATTCTCAGCTGAAGTAGCAAGGGGTCAGTGGCGGGGGGGGAGGGAATATTATAGAGCCTAGGCTTTATTTTAACTGTCTCCTAATCAATTCTATCATTGATAGAAAAAAATCCTCAAAAAATGAAATTCTGAAAATTTTGACTCTAATCATCACTTCTGCTTCTCCAGCAGGCCAAATCTCCCTCTCTTTTAGCAACCTATCATCAGGTCAAAGGGTGTTTTCATGAAAATTTCTTCTGATATTAAAAGACATTCTATTGCCCCAACTTTAGTATCAACTGCTGTGGAACACAGAATGGCAACATCGGTGGCCTATAAAGTCACGAATGCAATCCACATTTTAATCATCACTTTGAAAAAGCTGCAAGAGATACCTTAATTATGAACACTGGTATTATAAAACCAAATTCTATTTTCTGTTGAGCCTTAACATTTCAGGATTTTTCTAGGGTCATATGGGGAATTCAGTAATTCACACACATTATTTTGCCAGTAACTTCTTGGAAGTGGCAGAAACATGGAGGGGCATTCTAGAATATTGCTTTTTGGTTAAATATCACTTAAAGTGTAATTACTGTCATTTATAGTAATTTTTTAATACTATTCAGGCTTATGGGGTAATGTATGAACACTACTGCTTTTCAGGCCTATATGACTTATTGCATTAAAGGAAAAATATCTAAAGTAGCTAATTTAAGGGATCGGTTGCCGTTAGCCCATCCCTCCTATCTGAACCCATAATCTGCTGCAGACTGTAAAATAAATTAAATGGGGGAAGGTGGCAGAGGGAAAGATTTGTTCTGCATATGGAAAACCATTGTGACAGGGTGAGGCCAGATGGCTACAGGAGAGTGTTAGAAGGCAGATATATTAGTCTCAGATTAAGTAGATCCCTTTTCCCTGGGTAAGGTAACAGGGGCAGTTCCAGAACAAGCAGGAACTTGCTGGAACCAATTAAGGCAATCAGGCTAATTAAGACACCTGGAGCCAATTAAGAAGAAACTGCTAGAATCAATTAGGACAGGCTGGCTAATCAGGGCACCTGAGTTTAAAAAGGACCTCACTTCAGTTTGTAGCATGTATGCGAGGAGCTGGGAGCAAGAGGCACTAGGAGCTGAGAGTGGGAAGGCATATTGCTGGAGGATTGAAGAGTACAAGCATCATCAGACACCAGGAGAAAGGTCCTGTGGTGAGGATAAAGAAGGTGTTGGGAGGAAGCCAGGGGAAGTAGCCCAGGGAGTTGTAGCTGTTGCACAGCTGTACCAGGAGGCACTCTAGACAGCTGCAATCCACAGGGCCCTGGGCTGGAACCAGGAGTAGAAGGCAGGCCTGGGTTCCCCCCAGGGGCGGCTCTAGAAATTTGGCCGCCCCAAATAGGGCGTCATGCCGCAGGGGCCGCGCTGCCGGTCCCGCGGCTGCGGGGGACCTCTTGCAGACGCGCCTGCGGAAGGTGCGCTGGGAGGGCGGCAGGTGGCTCCGGCGGACCTTCCGCAGTCATGCCTGCGGGAGGTCCACCCGAGCCGCGGGACCAGCGAACCCACCGCAGTCGTGCCTGCGGGAGGTCCGCTGGTCTGGCGGCTCCGGTGGACCTCCCGCAGGCATGACTGCGGAAGGTCCGCCGGAGCCGCTTGCTGCCCTGCCAGCAAAATGCCGCCCCAAGGGCGCGCTTGGCGCGCTGGGGTCTGGAGCCGGCCCTGGTTCCCCCCAAACCTCCCAACTCCTGATCAGACTCAGGAGGAATTGACCTGGACTGTGGGTTCTACCAGAGGGGAAGGTCTCTGGGCTGTTCCCTGACCCACATGGTGAATCTCTGAGACGAACCAATCTGCCAATAAGCGCAGGACCCACCAAGATAGAGGAGGAACTTTGTCACACCATATAGATTAAATCCATACAAAAAGTCACTTGAAAGATGCCCTCATTCTAATTCCCTGTGTTTCTATACATCAATAGTAGATTACAATTTTAAGAAGCATGTTACAATTACTCACAGTGCTTATCTGTAAATGAAATTCAGGAACATGACATGAACATAATGTGCTGCTAGAAGAAGCGAGACACAGCTAATCTTCTTCATATCACACTATGTCACTGTTTCCCTTCATGAGAGAGACTGAACTTGCTTGAAGATATATTATGGGCCCAATCCTGTTCTCACTGGCAAAATCTTCACTGACTTCCATGGGAGCAGGCTCTCTGTATTTTTAACTTGTCACTAGCTAGTATTTCTTCTGTGTTAAAAATTTTCACCCCATTTAAGAAAAATAGGTATAAAGCAGGTAATATATTTTGATTTAAACAACACATAAAAGAAGGCCTATTCTGGGTTCTAGGATCCCTTGCTAGCCTATAAAACTACAATCATTAAACAGCAAAAAAGAACCACATGCTCTTCTATGAAATAGATACAACCACTGCAAAGCAAAACACAACAACAACAAATCTCCTCCCCTTCAGCCACCAAATTCCTAAAGGACATACCACACCCGCTCATCAGCCCACCCCAAATGGCTTCTCAGAAAGAAAGCCTTTGCAGCACGACACCAGGTCAGCACATTGGAGGAGAGTGAACTGGACTCAGAAGGAGAGTGAATTTCAAAGTCAAGAGGTCTTCATGGAGAAATCCCTGTCAGCACATCCCTCTCTTATTTTGAGAGGACCCAAGCATGAGTACTCTGCTGATCTCAATTGCAGCTGTGGGCCCAGGACAACATGTGTACTCTCAGAGATACATCTACACTGCACACTCCTTACAGCAGCATGTAGGGTACATATGCTAGGGGACCTGCAGTGTAAGTATAAATAGCAGTATAGACGGTGAGGCATGGCTTAGGTGAGGAAAGACATGTCAGAAACTTAGAGTATATGCACTATATGGCTATATGGCATATATGCACTACACAGTCAAGCAGTGCTTCCCCCATCTACACAGCTATTACTAGCACTATAGTGTCCAGCTGTCTCCCCACTTCTGGTGTCTCTCCCTCTCACAGGGAAAGGCTCCAGGATGGGGAAGGTGGCAGAGAAAACTTGGGCTGCTCCCTGCTTCTGAAGACTTTCCCTGCTGCGGGGAAAGGCTCTGACAAGTGGAGAAGCAGCAGGAAAAGGCTTTGGGAGCTGCCTCCCACCATGAGAAGCTTTCATTCCTGAGTGTAGCTACACCCCACAGCATGGATGTAGCCTGCTTCACACTACATATATCTCCACATACACTACATGCTGCCAGCAGTGTAGACAAAGCTTCAGGTAAAATAGTCCCAGTCTGTTTAGAGCTTTAAGTCAAAATCAACATGCTAAATTCCACTCAAAAACCAATAGACAGCAAACAAAGATCACAGAACCTGGTGTCATGGTCATAGTAGACTACCCTGCTTAGCAGGCTGCCACATTTTTCTCCTAACTTTCACTTCAAATGGGTTTAAGGTGCATCCCTATTTTACAAACATCCAACCTAGAGGAAACAAATGGTCTGGATCATGGTAACCACATCTGAGAAAAGAAAGGATGCCTCTTTACCAGACACAGATAGAAACACCAGTCATGGCCCTACCACTATTGGTAATCTAAAAATAAATGGGAATCTAATCAAACCCCCAAGTTGTGAACTTTGGTAACAAATCATGACTGAATCAAGAGGGATACTTGCAGTACTAAGCATTATCAATGGTCAGTAGTTTTCAGGATTAGGTCCACAGATGGTAAACTCTTCAGGGAGATACAAGCAAATAAGATGCCCCATCACAGGTAATTTATATGTCTCGTATTACCACAGTATTTGAGCACCTCACACTCTAACAGAATTATCCTGATAACACCTGTGTGAGGTACGGAAGTATAGATAGGAACTGAAACGCGGAGACTAAGACCCAAATTCTCAAAGGTACTTAAGCAACTAACTGCCATTGAAAACAAGTGACTAGCAACTTATCCAGTAAAGTCACACAGGACTGTGTTTGAGCTAGTTAACAAATATTGCTCCGCCTGGTGACTTCAATTAAAAATACACACACTATTGTAACATACCTATAAAACCAACAAGTACTCAAAGTTTTCTATTGTAAGCTTTGCCTACAATTCAAAATATATACTGATTTATACCATTTCATAATTTTCTGCATGTATGTTTTTGGAATTTGCCATAAAGAGTGCACTGTATATCGTATTTAGTGAGTGGTGTTTCTCCTGCAAGTAGCAAAGTAATCTGGAATATCTCCAACTTCTATATTTTTTTCTCCTTCGCACTTTTTGATTTCTGTCAGTCTCCATGGTGATTGTCACTATGATACTTGATGCTACCTGAAGGTATCTACTATATGCAGCTTGTTTCTCAAATCCATGTTAACCTTTTATTGATCACAGGTTGTGGAGGGGGTTCTTTCCCAGTGTTTTGGAGGAGAATCTAAGGTAACCCTAATTAACATCTTATGTTAAGATATTAACAAAATGAGAGAAAAAACTATTGTGACCCATCTAGTCCAGTAGCCTTCCTCCAGAAAAAAAAAAAACCTAGAAAATTGCAGAACACTTATAAACATACCCAACACGCCATCACAGAGACAATCTGGAAATCCCAAGGACAGACTCATGAAAGGGTTAATATAATAATCTATTGGTGTGACCAGGTGCCTGGATGGACTACACTGAGAATGCTACATTCAGGGCAGACTGTAAGGAATGGGGCAGATAATCCCCAAACAGGTGGTTTATTCTATAATTAGATTCACTAAGCCAGTAACAAAACAGCTTCTGTAATACCACACTGGTCACCAAGGAGCCAGATACAGTCCCCTTTAAGCATTCCAGCCCTTAACATCCAGCCAAGTCTAATATACTGGGGGATTACTGACAACCAGATTCACCAATCCCAAAGGACCGGACAATGATCCCCAGCTCAATAGGAGTCTCAGATCTTACCCAATAATCACGCTGATGCCAATCCTTTAGTAATTAATACATTAATAATTATGAATAAAAGGAAAAACAAAGAAGAGATTTGCAATGGTTAAAAGATCTTTATACATACAAATATGTGTAAAGTCCTTAGGTCAGTTTCATAGCAGAGATGGTGAAGCTGCTGATATGTAAAATTCTTTCTGGAATCAATTTAAAAGGTTGTAGTTCAATAGACAGTCTAGGCATAGAGTCTGTTCAAGTTCTTCCAAGAGAATTCCAGGGTAATCCAGGATAAACCTAGAGACCTCAATTTTATGGCTTAGACCAGGGGTAGGCAACCTATGGCACGCATGCCGAAGGCGGCACGCGAGCTGATTTTCAGTGGCACTCACACTGCCCGGGTTCTGGCCACTGGTCCGGGGGGCTCTGCATTTTAAATTTAATTTACATGAAGCTTCTTAAACATTTAAAAAACCTTATTTACTCTGCATACAACAATAGTTTAGTTATATATTATAGACTTATAGAAAGACACTCTAAAAACGTTAAAATGTATTACTGGCATGCGAAATCTTAAATTAGAGTGAATAAATGAAGACTCGGCACACTACTTCTGAAAGGTTGCCAACCTCTGGCTTAGACCTTTCCTGTTAAACTTTGGCAGACCTGAGACAAAAAGTACTCCTCACAGCAATTGTCACAACAGGACTGTAGTGAGGCAGATGGGCCTCCTTCCTCCAGGGTGAGTGAGGGAGAGTTACCCACCCCTTGGAGGGCAGAGCCTAAGCCTCCCTGCCCCTGCCCCTTCGCCGGAAGGAGAGGGATGAGGCCAGAAGTATAAAAGACCAGACCCGCAGCCCATTCTGGGGGAAACCTGAAGAGGAGAAGGACGTCCCGCTGGTTCTGGAGCAGCTTGAGGTGGATCCCCCGCCTAGCTCAGTCCACGCCCCAGATGCGGATGACGACAGGCCTGGAATACCGGCTGCCATTTACCCAGAAGAGCTGGACAATGCCTGGATGCAGGAGGTACCCACCCCAGGGGAGGCAGGAAGTGGCCCAGGGGCAGCTGCCATAGGGCTGGCTGCAAAGCCCAGACCCCCAGCATTGGCGTGTTGTGGCTGGATCCTCGCTAGGGTGATCAGACAGGAAGTATGAAAAATCAGGACAAGGGATGGGCGGGTAATAGGAGCCTGTATAAGAAAAAGACCCAAAAATCGGGACTGTCCCTATAAAATCGAGACATCTGGTCACCCTAATCCCCGATGACCCTGAGGCAGCTGACTCTGCCCATGTCAGGGCCCTGGGCTGGGACGAGGAGGAGTAGGGAGGGCCCGCATCCCCCTGCCCCTCCCCCTGGGTGGCTAACCCTCATCCCTCTGCAAGGGGCTCTCACTCTGGAGAGAAGTGGCCCCAGCCCCTTGAAACTGTTTGCTGGCAGCCTGAGCTCCATGCAGGTTAAAGCCAGTCCCCTTTGAGACTGTTGTTTGCTGGCTGCCTGAGCCCCGCCCGGGCTATATCCAGCCCCTTAAGACTGTTGGGGGATGGGCTGCCTGAGCCCTGGCAAGCCCAGTACTCAGGTAAACAGAGATAAGCCTGGAGACAGGCTATCGGAGCCCTCCAGGGACCTCCCTCCTCCGGGGTGAGTGAGGGAGCGTTACAAGGACCTTCCCTGGATTAAGAATAGGCAGTGCATGTTTTTGCTTTGAAACTAATCTTCTATTTCCTATAAATACACAGGTAAACTAGTTGTATTCATTCACATAAGGCAATTAGCCAGTACTTCATTATAGCATAGATAATTAAGCTGAAGACAATGTAAATAATATTATTAGTTTCCTGCAGTATCTTACTTCTTTAGTACCAGAGGGGTAGCCATGTTAGTCTGGATCTGTAAAAAGTGACAGAGTGTCTGACGAAGTGGGTATTCACTCACGAAAGCTTATGCTCCAATACTTCTGTTAGTCTGTAAAGTGCCACAGGACTCTTTGCCGCTTTTTACATCTTTAGGTTAACTGAAACATCTGCTTGGATAATATAAAGCAATTAAGACATGAAATGGAATTAGCACCTACAAACTAATCTGGCTACATTGTTAAGCTTCTAACCAGAAATAGGTAAACAGAGACAAATACATGTAGCATCCAGCTTTGATTTCTATTACTACAGATAAATGGGTGAATGATTGCTCGTCTAGTACATCTCTTTGAAATTCACATGCAGGTAGATTGTCTTGCTTACATTTCAATACCTCTTGTTAAATTGTCATGGGTCACACACAGGTCGGCTAGTCTGTCAGTATCACAATGGTTTTTGTATTAAAACTCCTTCTTGAATTATATGTTACCAGCATTGCCAGCCCTGAATTTCCTCACAATATTATTTTGGGTCTGCAGCTTGTCTCACGAATGCCCTCCCCCAGATTTCTGCACTTACTAAGTGACATGGTACCTACTGCACATCTCATGCGGCTGGAAGGGTGGCCACCCACAGCAGCTCTTCTCAGTTTCAGGGACCAGCAGGAAGCCTCAAGCCAGGAGGGAGGAGGGGTATGGTAAGGAGGAAGGTGGGAGAGTCAGGGGCTCATGGGATGGAGTGCGTAAGGTAGCTGAGTCCAACTCTACCTGGCAGACCCCCATGCTGGAACCCATAGTAGCTACTTTCAGTACCAAAGGAAACCTCGAGCCAGCAGAGAGGGTGAAGGAGCAGGGTGGGGGAGGCAGGAAGCTATGGCACAGGGAAGGGGGAACCTGTGCTGCCATTGCTAGTGGGGCAGAGGAATGCCCAGTTAATGCGCTCCTGCAATTCCCTCCTAGGGAGTGGGAAGCAGAGCTGGCTGTGGGGCATAGACAGGAAGATCCTAAAATCCCTTCCCACAAGGAAGCTTGAGCAGTGCCGCCCAGAGGATTCCGGGGGCCCGGGGTCTTCGGCAGTGGGGGGCCCTTCCTTTCCGGGACCTGCCGCCGAAGTGCCCCGAAGACCCGTGGCGGGCCCCCCCCCCGCCGCCGAATTACCGCCGAAGCGGGACCCGCCGCCGAAGTGCAGCCCGGTCTTCGGCGGTAATTCGGCGGAGGGGGGCCCCGCCGCGGGTCTGCGGGGCACTTCGGCGGCGGGTCCCGGAACGGAAGGGCCCCCCGCCACCAAATTACCGCCAAAGACCGAGCTGAACTTGGTGGCGGGTTCCGCTCCGTCTTCGGCAGTAATTTGCCAGCGGGGGGGTCCTTCCGCCCGGGAGCGGAAGGACCCCCCGCCGGCGAGGACCGGGAGCGAAAAAGCTCCTGCGCCCGGCCCCACAAGAGTTTTCCGGGCCCCCCGGAGCGAGTGAGGGACCCCGCTCCAGGGGCCCTGAAAAACTCTCGTGGGGGCCCCTGTGGGGCTCGGGGCCTGGGGCAAATTGCCCCTCTTGACCCCCCCCTCTGGGCAGCCCTGAGCTTAAGCCAACAGGGAGGGATAAGAACTGGGACTCCTGGAGGGGACAGTAGGTCAGCTTCCTCAGGTCTGAGGTTCCTTGGGAGGGAGTGGATAGGGGCTCCTGGGAGGAAATGCAGGGGATCTCCTATTTCGCTAGGTTTCTAACCTTGCGTGGTTTTTAACACAAACTCTTGAAAGTTAAAAGGTACTCCAACCACTGCTTTGTGTGCCCATGTGTGTATGTATTACTGAAATGTCTCTTTATAATACCCAACACTTTTCAATGCAATGTAGCATAAGAAAAAAAAAAAAGTGTAAGTTTACCCAAGGACAAAAATGTAGTGTTCAGTGGTGTTTGTAGCCTGCACTATTTTACTGAACTATGTATTGTATGTAATCTATTTAGTTTGAAGTACTATCAAGCAAAAATTCTCCATTAAGTTGGGTTTTTTTATTCTATATTTGAATTCTGATCTGAAAAAATTGCCCTTTCCCACACTGGAAGTATCTGAATTAGCACCAGACTGCCAGCTGTCCATTTTTGTGGTAGTTTTTCCAGGAAATTTGAAAGGGTGCTCAGTACCCACTGCAAGCTTTCCAGTTTATGGGCTCAGGATTTTTTTTTTTTGGTCTCTCAGAGGAAGTAACCCTGTCCTCTGCTACAAAGAGGAGTTTTTGTGTAAGGAAGAGGGGAGTGGAAGCAGCCAACATCATTCTTGCAGGAGGGAGGGAAGAAGGGGGATGAGAAAGCCCAGTAACTCAGAGCATCTCTGGTCCTTCCGCCTATTCTGTTCCTCCCCCATTCCTCCCTCCAACATCTGGCCTGGAAAGGGAGGAGGGGGGTGAAAACCACCTGAAGCTGTAAGAGAAGCAGAAATGGGGTTGGGTGGCACATAATTAACTGCTAGGCTGGGGGACAAGCCGAGTGGGGACCACAGGGGAACAGAATCATTTCAAAATTTTTGAGTCTGGGAAGAAGCTAGAATCACCAGGCCATCAGGCAGCTAGAGAAAGCTCCTGCAGTCATAGGCGGTGACTCCAGCCCTGGATCACCAATGGAAAAAAAAATAATGGGTGCTCAGCACCCACTGACAGCCAGCTCCCAGCGCCTCCCTTTGGCCCCCTTGATCAACTCCTCCACCCTCCCTCCCAGTGCTACCTGCCTGCCGTGATCAGCTGTTCTATGGCATGCAGGAAGCACTGATGGGGGAAGGGGAGAACTGGGCAAGAAGAGGCAGGACGGGAGTAGAGTAAACACGGGGCAGGGATTTGGGGGCAGGTGTGGGTGGGGCGTGGGCAAGGGATTGAGCAGCCCCGGGGCCAGTAAGAAGCCTGTGCCTATGACTGCAGCAGGGGACAAAACCTGACAAATTTGGCTATGCTAATTTACACACACACACACACACACACGGTGGAGAGCTCAAAAAAAAATAATCAAGAGAGTCCAAAAAAACCTCACATGTGATTAAAGAAAATCCTCATGATTTTCAGAGAGACAGATGGGTGAGGTAATATCTTTTATTGGATCAACTTGTGTTGGTGAAAGGCAAGCTTTCAAGCTTACACAGAGCTCTTCTTCAGTTCTGGGTAAGAGGTCTGAAGAGCTCTGTGTAAGCTAGAAAGTTTGCCTCTCTCACCAACACAAGTTGGTCCAATAAAAAATAGTACCTCACCTACCTTATTTCTCTAATATGCTGGGACTAACACTGCTACAGCGCCACTGCATACAATTTGTGGTTTTTTGGTCAGCCTCATGATTTGTTGGAGTCTGATTACTGGTGTTTGAACTTCTGGGGTTGGGAATACTGTTTAAAGTCTCAAAGGAATATAAGAAAGCAGAATCCAACTATAGGGTGCATGCTCCACGCTTCGCTTCTCCTTAAATTAAAAAATGAGACTTTGGTATTCTCACCTGGAGGCAATGTTTTGATGCAGTTTTCCCTAGACCAGTGGAAGCCACAGTGTTTGTCCACGGGTGAGGAGGGATTGGAAGTACCACACCATCTAGTGTTAATACTGCAATTGAGGAAGCAATACAGCTTCCCAATGAAACTGTATGGAGAGATGGAGGAAACTGATTGGCTAATGATAATAAGTTATACAGCTAATGGAGTATAAAGTTCATCTTCAGGCAAGGAGCTCATCCATGCTTGGAAATTAGATTAGCTCAGGAGTTGGCTCCAGGGTTTGAGGTTTATGCTATTCCTAGGAACGCAGTCAAGATTGGAAAGTTTAGTCTGGAGTAAGTACTCAGCACACACTGAGTCCTAGTGCTGATTCAACTTTAGTTAAGGCGTTTCAGCATTCTTACCTTTAAAGACGGATTTTATTAAAGGGGATTTTCATATGACTGTTGCTATTGGAACTTTTATAAGTTAATTAATAGGCTTTTAACAAGATATTAAATGAAGTCTTTTGATATTTACTAATACTTCTGGTTGCTTTCTGCCCTTCACCTATTCACTAGACTTATTTATCAGCCTATGATCCACATTTCCTATGCTATAACTGACACTAGCCTGTTGTGAAAAGCATTATGTATGTGAAATATTACTTGATCTCCCCTTCCCCTGATGATCAGCTCACACCTTGACACAGGACATCTGATTACTTTATGCCATTAATTTTGCATAGTTAAAAAAACTAATTGTCATAACAGTATCCCGTACCTTTAAAAATTCCAGAAGCGGTGTTGGGCTTACTGACCTTCTGTGAATGCCAGGATTAGCTATAGGTACTGACATGCTCTAAATGTATTGCTTTTTAATTTCACTTCCTGTGTTCTTGTATTATGTGGCAGGGAGTAAAAGGAAGGCAACAATTTTCACCACGGCCTTCATAATTTTGAAGGCTTCTGTCAAAACCTCGGGTCAGATCACTCACATTAAAATGAAGAACCTTATTCTAGTCCCAACAGTGGTTTATTTCAGTAGTTCATTTTGGTTCCAACTTCACCTCCCGCTTAACTCTAAGCAAATGTGTGGTGCCAGTCTTTGACAGTTACTCATGCTTCAAGTTAAGCAAGTGCTGGACTGAAGCCTGAGGGTCAAGTATGCACTTTAAGCTGCACTGCCTCATTGGGAGCTCTGAGAGAGGGGCAAAATGCCTCCCAGATGTCCAGGAGAACTGCAAAAGTTGCTACTTCCCTCTAAGAGATGTAGTGTTTATGGAATGTATTAAGATTCCAGTGAGATGATGTTTCTGTTTATATCCTATTTAACTGTGAACCAGGCTTGGATAGCTGCTATTTTGCTTTATATTTGAATCCTGGTAAAGTAGGACTTTCCTTAAACTAACAATTATCAATATGCTTTTCCCATTCACTGTTGAGAGCCTTAACTTGGTCACACCTGCAGATGCAAGTGCTAGAAACTCATGCTAATGTCATACTCAATCTGTATTCAGGCAAAACTGTTGGTGACATCAAGAATTTTTTTTGACTACTGGCTCAAGCATCTTAACATTAAAAGAATTCCTAATATACAATGATAATTGCTATGCTGTTAACAATCCTTTACTTGGCTGGACACTGAAAAACTAGTCTCTTCTATACTGGATGAGCGTAATTCAAGTTGACTAGTTTTTCTGTTACTTTTCTTAATTGCTTCTCACCTCCTTAGAACTAATTATTCAGTTATAATGAAAATAAGATTGTTTTGTCATATTACACCTTTATTAGAAAATATCTAATGGCTTCTTGTTTGATAGCAGTATTAACTACACACCTAACCTTTCACCAAGTTATCTCAAGTTAGTATCTCACTACAGCGAGTGCAGTGCAGCAACTGTACCACTGTAGCAATGTGTGTAAATATAGACCTTGTATACACTAAAAAGTGAGGTCGACCCAGCTACATTGTTCAGGCGTGTGAAAAATTCACACCCCAAGACATGTAGCTATGCCAGCCTGATCTCTGGTGTAGAGAGGAACAATTTTTTCTGCCGATCTAGCTACCACCTCTCGGGAAGGTGGATTGCTTATACTGATGGGAGAATCCCTCCCATACATATATAGCTCAGGGGTTCTCAAACTGGGGATTGCTAGCTGTCAGCCTCCACCCCCAAGCCCCGCTTTGCATCCAGCATTTATAAAATAATGTTAAATATTTTAAAAAGTGTTTTAATTTGTATGGGGGGGGGAGGGTTGCACTCAGAGGCTTGCTGTGGAAAGACATCACCAATACAACAGTTAGTCTCTACACTGAAGCATTACACAGGCCTCAAGAAGAGCTCTGTGTAGCTTAAAACCATCTATCTTCCACCAACAGAAATTGGTCCAATAAAAGATATTATCTCACCTACCTTATCTCAAATTTTCCTTTGAAATTTTGGGCAGTGGAGGAAAAAGTTTTGGAACAAAATGCATTTTTCATTTAATTTTGATTTTAATGGAAATTTCCATTTTGATTCAAACAGAGATTTGTTTCATTGGGCATTTCAAAACCAGGAAAAAAAATTTTTTTCTCCTTCCTCTATCTTGCTTCCTTTTTTCCCACTAAATGTAATAGACTGAATGTCTAGGGATTTTTCAACCTCCTTCATGGTTTTTTTTTTTTTTTAAATATTGTAAATTTTCAATACTTGTCCAACTTTAGAAAAATTACGGACTGTCAGCGTTGCAATGTTTCAATTTTTCTTTGTCAGTTTGCAACATTTCCAAATATGGAAAAGTTTGATCCAGTAGAAATAGGAAAAAGTAAATTTAAAGAAAACAAAAACAAACAAAACAACCTCCCCCCGCTAATGGACACACACACCTGAACAAAAAAGGAGGAAAATAATGCAAATCCAAAATTTGCTGGGGAGGGGGCGGGAGGGAGGAGGGAAGGAATCATTTTGAAAACCAAAAAGTTTCAAGTCAAAAGACAAATGTTCATTTAATTTTGTCCTGACATTTCCTATAAAATATTTTTTAAAGAAACTATCAAAAAATTTCCCATTAGTATTGTAGTTTTTTATTAAAACTGTTTTCAAAGGGAAAGTTTTGTTGAAAAAGTTGTGTCTAACTCTAGTTAGAATCTTTTCCCTCTACTTTTGAACCTCACAATAGAACCACTTATTTAACACCTGGCTGATAAATCATGTCATTTCTAAAAACTGCAAAGTCCCACAATTTAGAAGCCTAGTGAATATGAGAATGACACTGAACTTGTCACATTTAGGGCAGCCCTATTAAACCTATAATCATTCTATCTCAGTGTATTTTTATGAAGAATTAGGTGTTTGGAAATCATAGGACCTAATTAGAGTTTTAAAAATAAATTTTATCAAACAGAGATGGTTTAAAACTGCAACCTGATTTCTGACCCCTCAAACTTTGGTGGTTTAGAAAAAGAACCCAGCTCTGAACCTTAATTGTATTTGCAAAAACCAAACTTAACTTGATTTGCTCATTAACAGGATGGGACAGAGGCAGAAGTTCCTGTGTAACTCCCTCCACATATTTATCTGATAAGATAAAATGGGACTCACATGCAAACTACTCATACTGTCGCTTTTTTAAGACCTGATGCAAAATCCACTCAAGTTAATGATGGCTTTCCATTGACTGCAGATAAGCTTTGGATCAGGCTGTTATCTTACAAAAATAAAACAAGACTGATGAAGTCTTGCAAAACCAAAAACATATTTACTCTGGCCAATATCTGATACAAAATTTTACGTTTGGATGCAATTCTATTAATCTTATCTTATTTCCTTACATGTGTCTTATTTGGTATTATCTGCCTTCATATCATGCTTAGATATTATAGTGTTATCATGTATATGGTAGAAGAATATAAATTTAAAAAAATCAAGTACATTTTAATTTTTGTTTTTAACATCTTTTTCACAAGGGTTCTATTACATTAAAGAAAGTTGTGTGGCATGGATTCTATTATAATAGCTATTTCTGACCGCTCTTTCCCACTCCTAACAGGACTGAATAATAATAGTGTAGAGTGGTTGATACTTTCATGATGAAATGGACAAAAATAATTTGTAACAAAAGGTTCCAGAATGGTTTTTGTGCCATCTTATCACTACCTTGGAGATTGTAAATCATTGACTGCAATGCATTTTTTTTTTTAGTAAAATCTGTGATAGGTGTATTGCCCCTGTATAGTATAGGTCTATTCAAAATGCCAAGGGAACCATAAGGATTTGTCTGTCCTGATAATCAAAGTATGTCAAAAATAAGTTGGATGAAGTGTATTTAAATAGTGTCATGTTGAGGTCCAGTGGATAGGCTATTTTACTGGGATTCAGGGAACCTGGGTTCTAACTCCCACCATTTGTCTTGTCTATTTAAACCATAAGCTCTTTGGCACAGAGATTCTCTCTCACCATATTCATGCAATGGAGCCCTTATAACAACCACCACTGAAAGGTATTAGTCAAATTACAAACAACAATATAACAAGACTTCTATTAAGAAGAGGCCCAGAGCCTCACCTATAAATCTACTGATTTACACCCTCTGAGGATCTGATCCACAAATTACTTTTCCAGTTTACGTCATCCTCAGCCAATGAACATGCTGCATTTCATATCTATTATGTATCTACAAATATTTAAAAATTTATGTAATAATTTTTGCTTCATCAAATTAATTACATAAGGATGTAATTACAAATGTATCATTTTCTGAAGTTGCATTTTGCCACAAGATCTAGATTAAACATATGCCAAAAGAATTCATTGAGAGTTCTATCCTGAAAGGAGCTGTACCCTCAACTCCTGTTCGCATCACTAGGCATGGACGGCAATACATGTCACACAAGTGCTCAGTGCTTTGCTATAACGGGCCCTAAAAATAAGCTTAGCAGAAAAAAAAATGAACTCACTACCCTTACGTGTTTTACGATGATGCTTGAACCTTACATAGGAACTCACATTAGATAATAATTTTCAATTTGTAGAACTAGAATGGAAAACTCAGGGATTCATACCTGTGTGTGTAAATGTTTATATTTATATAAAAACCTAGTATTGGCTAGACTATTACCTTACTTTTTCTCTTTAACAGTCGGCTTGCTGATCTCACAAATCATATTTCTGTTGGAAAAGAAAGGTACATTGCTGCCAGCATTTTGTTAGAAATAATGACACTTTACTACCTGTAAGTGCTGACTGAGTGCTTCTGCCTTTTCTTCCCAAGGTGACTGTAACACAGATTGATGAAAGATTCTGCAGGACTACAGAGGTTAAAGATGCAGACCCAGAGCTAGAAGGCAGCCCTGACACTGATGGAATACAGTACAATGAGAATGCCCACATTATTGTCCTATCCTCTGATAACCAGTGTAAAATGAAAACTGACTACAGAAGAAGAGAACAAATTAAATCCATTAATCAAGCATATCTGTGCTAAACAGTTGTTCTAAAGAGATGAACAAATGAAAAATTTACTGTTTGTTTTCATGCTTGCTAGAATTGGAGAAGAAAATTAATTATAAGGCTGTAGCTACACTATTAGTTAAGTTTTTCCTTGAAGAAACTATTTATTGCTTTGTCAAGGAACAAATGAACCTCATTAGTGAGATTAGTTTCAGTTGCTAGCTTTGCATTAGGACAGACTAATAATATACACTTCAAAGATACATTGAGAGAAATAACTTCAAAGAACTAAAGTCCATTTTCTATTTCTTAATTTATTAGGCTGTTCAAAAACCACCACTATATGGTTTATCACCCAGCTAAAAAATTGTACACACTTCTCATATCTCTTTAAATAAGTTACATATATGGCTGCTGGGGCTTAGCTATAGCCAAAGTTCTGTCAGGGGTTCAATACTAAAACCTTCCACTTGAAGAGTTACATACCATATATACTCTTTCATAAACTGAATATTTTTGATAAAAAATTGACGCATCAAAGAGCGGGGGTCGGCTTATAAATGGGTCTACACCAAAATTTGATTATTTTAAACTCTATGGAATCACTGAATTGAATATCTAATACAGGGATTGGCAATCTTTGGCACATGGCCTGCCAGGGTAAGCACCCCGGGTAAGCGGGCTAGGTCAGTTTGTTTACCTGCCGCATCCGCAGGTTCAGCTGATCATGGCTCCCACTGGCCACGGTTCACCGCTCCAGGCCAATGGGGGTGGCAGGAAGGGTGGCCAGCACATCCCTTGGCCTGTGCCGTTTCCCGCAGCCCCCATTGGCCTGGAGCAGCGAACCATGGCCAGTGGGAGCCGTGATCGGCTGAACCTGTGGACGCGGCAGGTAAACAAACCAGCCCGGCCCATCAGGGTACTTACCCTGGCAGGCCGTGTGCCAAAGGTTGCCAATCCCTGATCTAATAGATTGTAGTTTTGTTTACCTGCAGCGTCAGCAGGCATGGAGCCCCTTAGCTCCCTGTGGTGCCACTGCCCACAGCTCCCATTGGCTGGGAACGGCGAACCGCGTGCACAGGGAGATGAGGGGCTCCATGTCTGCAGACACTCCAAGTAAACAAAACGTCCCGACCAGCCAGTGGCTTACCCTGATGGGCCAGGAGCCAAAGTTTTCCAACCCCTGAAATATAGGGTTGGCTTATGAAAGGGTCATACAATTTTTGCTATTTTTACCTATCCATTTTGGAGGGTTGGCTTATAAACGAACAGGCTAATGAACAAGTATATACGGTAGTTCATCTGTAAAATTTCATTTCTGAGTTTAAACATGTCAAACTGAGCTGATCCCCAAAACAATTTAAATAAGAATAATTAAAAACCCTTTAAAATGAATTAAGTGCCTAATCCATAACCCAATGAAATCAACAGAAAAAGTCTCCTGTTGACTTAAGACAACACTATAGAAGGAAGTTCTCTTTTCTTCACAGAGCAGGTAGCACTAGCTTCTCTACCATTGTGGCTTAACTCTGTACTGGAGTGACCCATTCTGTGGGCAAAGGGATAGTTAGTTTCTATGTCCAGCTAATTCTTTGTCTCACTACCAAAGTATCACTTTAGTAGCTCAACTAAGTTACCAATATTACCACTGGAGTTGGTTAAAAAAATTCAACACTATATAAATTTCATATTTCTATGAAAAAACATGTCAGTGAAATTTTTGAAAAAAAAATCACATTATGACCACCTCTAGTTGCAATTATAATGGCCTTTTATTTATATTTACTTTTATGTTGGTACTTGCTCACTAAGAACTGGCCTGAGTCCACCAACTCATCGGTCACAAACATCGGTCAGTCAGACATCAGGTGGTAATTACTTTATGACACTACTGAACTAACCTACAGACAGCCTAGAGACAAGAGATTAAGTATCGCACAATTTTTATTCTGAGCCCTGCAGTGGCACAGTTTGAATTATTTTTCACTTGGAATGCAACAGAAAAGAACATTGAAATACTACATGGCTTGGTTCCTATAAATCTAAAATGGTTCTGGTTCTTTGTTTTAAGTGACATTTTATCACCCAAAATATGGAGCAATATTTATGACCAATTTTTTTAAGAGTTAAGAACAGCTGGCACAAGACTCAGGATCTGGCCTAGTATTTCCAGTGCTATTATGTTAGAAATTTTGAAGAGCTACAGTTAACTTTCTCCTTTCACAAAATCCAGAAATTTCAAAGTAGTTAATCCAAAATGGCCACTGTGGCCCACCTCTGTAGCCACTTTTAAAGCTTCATAATTGGTTGCAAAAACTCATTTTGTACAATATGTGCAGGCAGTTGTCCCCATAGGAAATGCTCAATATGCTCTGAACATTTTTTTAATTGATTTATGGATTTTACTGATCCATACAGAACAGTTCTTAGAGTATATAAAAAGATCACATCTGTCTTCTACATTATTTCAACTTCAGCTTGACTGTAAACCAGCCTTAATCTATTTGAGCAAAAAGGAGTGTGCTCAATGTAAATTTTGCTTTGATGTATCTCAGTTCACGCTTTATAATCCCGCTATGCAGAGGATGCACAGTGTTTATCTTTAAACATATACAAAACTAAGATATATTGATATGACATGAGCATGTCATTGATATTTTGTCCATATTGTGAGCTGAATACCTTAGGCCATACTCACCTATAGTGTCATTTACTGACAGAAAAGTGGCTGATATTAGCTGAAGAGAAGTATGGCCTGAGGAAAAAGGCAGTGAATTGATTCTACACCTCCCTTATGAGGCTTCCACCAGTAAAGACTCATACAGACCTGGCAAGAATTAAAACAGCTCTCCTCAGAAACTGTACATGAGGCAGTAGCTGTTACCCCATCCTTCACTCAGGCACCCTTCAGAAAATTGAAGACTAGTAAACAAAAGGAGAACTCTCTGACATAACTTATTCGAATTTTGAAAAAGTTTTTGACAAAGCTGCTCAAAAGAGGCTACTAAGGGAACTAAGTAGTTGTGGGATGAGGAGTAAAGTTGTGTCATGGGTTCAAAAACGGGGCTGAGAACAAAACAAAAATAGAAATAAATGACCAGTTTTCAACAGGACAAAAGATGTTCAAAGATTCCACAATAAGAATTATGTTCCTTAATAATGTCATGGATTTTATATCTTCTTGTCATTGGTCGGGATGTAAACAACACCTTTTATTCAGAATAAATATAAATAAACCATTTTAACCAGATGGCTGAAACAATAGCAGCAGCACCCAAAAACAGGCACATGGAAGAGCTCAAGTAGAAACTAAAACCGGTGGTTCTAAGAGGTTTCCCTTAGACATTGATAGCAAATGTATGGGCTTTGATCGTGGAACTGTATTTGTCGGAGAGAGAAGGGGCAAAGAGAGAGAGGTGGCCAGAAAGCCAAGAAGACAGTAACAGAAGTGGTGGTAATGTGGCTCTGAAAGAAAGTTAAGAGACACCTTTCTGGGCATAGAGTGCTGGCTGGAAAGCCAGGTATGGAACAATGAACAAAGGAACTCTCCCCTGCTGTTTGATCTCTACTGTATTCAGGAAACAGGACTTATATATTATCTTTGTAAATAAACAAGATTGCATCAAAGAAAATTCCTGGCTTAATCATCAATTTCTCCTCCTAACTGGAACAACCCCCGCAGCACCCTGAACTTGGTTAACTGCTCAGGTCGTGTAGGAAAACAATATATTTATTTGCCAATTCGTGAGGAATGAAAATGATTAGCTGGCAAAATTAACATGTAACAAAATTATTTAGGTTAGTCAAGATGGAAAAGGCAAGGAAGAATTTCAGAACAACTTAAAGCTAGATGGTTTGGGCAACATGCTGGCAGATGAAAACTATCACTGACAAATGCAAGGTAGTGCACATTCGAAGGAAGAATTTGAACTACTGATATACACCAATGGGTGTTTATTTTCATTGTAACCACCTCAGATGTAATCTCACTGTATGTGTCACTGTGGTCAGCACAATGAAAAGGTGGGTTCAGCATGCTTCAGTGGTGAAAAATGCAAACAAAACATTAGACTATATGAAGAGAGGGATAGAAAATATGGAAAATATTTTAATAGCATTGTATAAATCTATGGTAAATCTCCACTATGATTACTGTGTTCAGTTCTGGTCACCCTGCATTGAGAAAAACATAGCAGAAATACAAGCGGTCCCAAAAGGAATGAAAAAATCCACACCTACTCTTGCACAGCAGAATCCACTGCCTAGAAATGATTTGCGGTTGCATAGTCAGGAGTTGCCCTTAACATGTTGTTCTAGATGTTTTCCTTTCTAAATATGATCTTGCTACAGAAGGAGAAAGATACGAGGCAGATGCTTGGTCTTGCTCCCACACATCCTCTGGGGATCATAATCGCAGCATGGTGGGGGAGCCTAAGCAGGCACAGAGCCAGCAGAGTTGGCGCCTAAAAGCTCCCTTCCTGCTGACCCAACCATAGAGATTGTGTTGGGGTGAGTGGCCTATTCCATATTCCCAATACAGAGATGGGTGAGCGCAATGCACTGACAGTCCCCAGCTGGCACAATGTTGAACACCCCCCAGGCTGTTCTACCATGTTCCTAGGGGTTAGGAACAGGGACAGAGCTGGTGAGAAGAACTCAGGGAGCTGTAACTGGCTCCCTAGCAGCCTACCTTTCTCTGCTATTTTCCTCAACAAAAATCGGATGCAGGTAAATCTGGTCAAATGATTTCACACACTTTTTTTCAATTAAAAACTTGCTGCCTTCTGGGAAATGGAACTTTTCATGACAAATTGTTAGCATCTTTAAAAATACATATTTCTGTGAAAATTTTCCACAACCTTTTTATCTAGTTTTTATTCAATTCATGTTTGATATTGTTATTGAACATTTCCGTATACTCGAAATGCATCTAAACAATTTGGTTTTTAAAAAAATGACAATGTTGTGGAAACTATTTTCAGAAAATAGGAAATGGGTCAATTCTGACCACTACAAAATAAAACAGTTTTGAAGTGTATTATGAAATTGTTTTTCTAGTTTTCAACCGGTTCTAGACACAGTAGAATATCCAGTTCAAACTGTTGGTATAATGCTTTCAGTTATAAAAATATGTACAAATCAATGGGAAAAACAGGGTCCATATTCTGAATGAAATCTGCTCTCATCATACCATAGAAAATATTAACTAACAGAAAGTCCTTTTAATACAGCAAATGGAAACTTATATTTATATGATACTCAGAGAAAAAGTAATGAACATTTTATAGACTCCAAGTCCAGAAGGGACCACAGTGATCATCTAGTCTGACCCCCTGTATAACACAGGCCATAGAATTTCCCAAAAATAATTCCTAGAGTATACCTTTTAGGAAAATATCCAATCTTGATTTCAAACTGTCAATGATGGAGAATCCATCATGACCCTTGGTAAATTGTTCCAATGATTAATTATTCTCACTTAAAGTACACCTTTCTAGTTTTAATTTGTCAAGCTTCAGCTTCCAGCGACTGGATTGTGTTACAACTTTATTTACTAAATTGAAAAGTCTATTATCAAATATTTGATCCCTCTGTAGGTACTGACAGATTATAATCAAGTTACCCCTTAACCTTCTCTTTGTTAAACTAAATAGATTGTTCTCCGTAAATCTATCAGTAAAATGAATGTTTTCTCATCCTTTAATCATTCTCTTGGCTCTTCTGAAACCTCTCCAACTTATCAACATCCTTCTTGAACTGTGGGCACCAGAACTGGACACAGTATTCCAGGAGCTGTCATACCAGTGCCAAATACAGAGGTAAAATAACTATATATACACACACAAATCCTATTCCTCCTATATTACTACACAATGCTGTATTACTCCTGGGAGCATTCTGCACCAAAAAAAATTAAAATTCTGCACCAAAATTTTAAAAATTCTTCAAAATTCTGCAAATTTCATTTGCCAAAATAGCACTACATAATCACACCAATTTCAATTATTTTGGTAAATTATTTCAAAATACTGTCAGCAAGTATGTCTGTAACAATACAAACACAAAAATTCCCCTAGATTAAAAAATTAAAATTAAAAAAAAATTAAATTAAAAAAAATATGTAGAAAAAAATGACATTTGTTCAATGTTTTTCACCAACATTTTTCAGGCTCCTAACTGAGATGGAAAACACAAAGGCCATCTCCATGACAGTGCAGGATTGTTCCCTACACTACTTTTTCCAGTATTTTGTCCCATTTATTTTTAAAATGTCCTAAGCGATGGAGATTTCATGACTTTCCCTTCAGAGATTATTCCACAACCAAACAAATCCAACAATGAATATTTTCTTGATAATCAACCTAAGTGTTCATCTTCATTTTACCTCATCTCTCCTATTTATAAATGGATGATCACCTCTATCCTTGATGTTATAACAACAAACATTTGAAGGGTTTATGTCTCTCACATCCCACCAACACCCATCATTCACTGCCTTTTAGCCAAACTATATTTAGCTTTATCTCTATTCATATATCAGTCCATTCAGTTTTCCATTTTTTTGTTGTTTTCCAATTTTATTTATGTGTTAATTAAGATATAAGTAAATAGAGAGGATGGCTTTGAAGGAACTAAACTTGTTCTTACACAATTGCTGTTCAGTAAGAATTATAACTTGGGTTGCTCCCCCTCTGTACTCATTGCTATGTAACAGTTCCCCCTGCTGGATTACATAAAACTTCCCCCCTCCCCACACCCAAAAACCCCCCCACAAACCAGTCTGGTTTGTCATGGAGAATCCTCAGCTTCAGTTGATTGCATGATACTGACACAATCTTCCTGATTATATAATGCACAGTGTAGTGCAATAGATCAAGGGCACCATTCTCATATGGCTTAGATACATTTTGAAGAAGGGGACTTATTTTAAACATGGTTGACAACTTAAAAGATATAGAAAACTAAAGGCTACTTTTCTACCAATCTAGCAAATCACAGCAGCCGTGGCATTGCTAAAGGGATAAGACACTATTGTTACAATTATGTACACAAACAATTTCTACAATATACATGATACAAAACATAGATCTTTGCCATTAAACATGCAGGTCTTTTTTGTTCCATCTCTTTGTATTATTTCACAAATATTAATTATATAAGAAAACTTCCTTTCCCTCATTTTTGGTTTGGGTTTCTCTACATAATTATTTCATTTAAAATTGGCTGAAGTACTAAATCTCCTTGCAAATTTGCTTCCTGGTTAGAAGTTGATTCTCTTTTCATACCTCCCAAACAGTTCCATAAATCAAATGACAAGTTATTATCTGCAGCAGAAACTCCTTATCTGGGTCCTGAGAAACAAAGTTGGCTCGGACATAATACATCAATACCACAGCTGTTTCTATCACAGCTGAATTTGATCCTGAGACTGGTATTTCTCATCTAACAATGTTAAGGTCCAAAGCAAGCTCCTCACAACAGCTATGAGCATGAATTGATACAGAAGGGATCACAGGTGCAACAGCTTTCTGAGCACTAGAAGTAGCATTCTCTGAAACTTGAGCAGGTGTGGCTTGTGTAAACACACTTCTCTTTTCCTAGGTTATAAAAAATGTAGGGCTTGATTCTCTGTTGCCCTGAACCTTCTGCAGTCACTTAAACCAATGCAAAGCGGGCTCACAGTGCTACTGAATCAGAATAGTAGTACTTGGGACCTGCTCTGTGCTATTGCATATGACTACACAAGGTGCAGTGCTATAAAGAATCAGGCCTATGATGGTTCTGTGCATTCTGAATGGTTTATATAATGTTTAGCAAGACAGAGTGAAGCCTACTTTAAAGCGTCTGCAGTTCTCACATAAGCATGATTTTTCGGAAACCAAACTTTCCAATACCAGAGTGTGTGTGTGTGTGTGTGTGTGTGTGTGTGTGTGTGTGTGTGTGTGTGTGTGTGTGTGTGTGTGTGTGTGTGTGTGTGTGTGTGTGTAAGGTGTCTCATTATGGCTCATGTGAGTAGGAAAATCAAGTTCCCAGACATCCAATTTAGAGCTTTGACCCCACATTTCTAAATATATATGATCAAACCATATTCCTCTTATCAAAGATGCAGCAGAAACTTTTTTCCTCCTCTCTGTTGTTCCCCTCAAAGAGACAACTTTTCTAGGTAGATTTTAGGAGGAACGTGGGATATTAGTGTTCTTACAGGGACCACAAACTCAGTACATCCCTCCTTTCTGACACCGTAGTTCTCTGTACCTGAAGTGCTCCTTACTGAGATGTTACACAAACCCTGTGGATGAAGACAGAACTTTCTTTTATAGCTCATAAAGGCTAAATTTCCTAAACTGCCCAGTGCTTGCTGCTCCCAGCAATTTTCAGTTTTAAATAGAAAATATTTTGAATGTCAACTGAAACCTAGATTTTAAATATTCATGTACAATAATTTAATATGGTTTACTCTTCTAAGTCATTGACTTCTCCTGTTCCTTAAGACCAGAGTATTTTCATGCTTACCATCCTAACATGTTGCTAGTGTGGGATACCAATGGAATATTACCTATAACTATTACACTCCCCTTTTTCCTGCACCTCAGCTTAACTCTTTGCTGAGGCACAGGCCAGAGTTCTGTCCTTTCAAGACTTTCTGTAAAGTATTACATCTCAGGCCTACTGTGTGTAAAACACCGCATATAGACATTAATAACAGTTCCTAGTCAGCTTCAAAGGGGCTACTATCCAATTTCTTAGTAAAAAAGCATTTAATACTCAAACATTGTAAAAAATATTCAGAATACTTATGAATAACTTAAACTAAAGCTAGGCAGTATGCATTATGGTGTTCTTTATACAAAATCCCCCCTTGTTGCTGTTAGTGATATTTAAATGCAGAGTGTCAACATAATATTTACATTTCTATACTTTAGCCCATACTTATGAACACATTGCCTTCCGATCTTCTTCCAGAGAGGATTTCTCAGCCTTTATAATGTGATCATAATATGTCTTGTGACCCAGTTGGGCTCTTCAGAGCTTGAGCAGAAAGGCAGCATCTCAGTTCTTTTCCAAACACTTCAAAGCTTTGTTAATAAACTAAAATCTGAGATCCTTACTGCTAGCAGCATTCAAGCCTTTGGGTTAATAGTGGATTGGTCTCCATTTCTGGTCAGACAAGAAATCTGTAGCCCATATCCAAAGAGGTACAGGTATTGAGATCAGCATATATGATATCCCTTCCCCAGATATCTATAAGGTTCTCACTCTACATGACAGTGTCTTTTCCCCATAAGCCCAGCTAAGACAGGTAAGAACTTATAAAACCTTCACCTCACTGAGCTATGTTCCTATTCTCTTTAATTGGGACCAAATGACACTTTAAAGCAGTTAACTAATAAATTCCATGGCCTGAGTAATCTCTAGGGGTGACAGATGCTCCTCTCCCAATTCTGCCTCTTGCTGTATAAAATACCACAACAGTGGACAAAATATTTTCTTAATGAAGAACTTCTCTAGTAAGTAAATCTAGAATGTATCCCCACAACTGCCATAGGGGTTTTTGTCTTGAGTGGTGTGGTGGGGGAAGAGTAGAGGCTTCTTTAAGGGTTGCTCCCATCTTGGGTTAGGAGACGGGTGTAGTCAGATGGAGAAGGCATCACCTGAGCAGGTGTGCAGGGCAGTGGAGTTTAGGTAAGCTGGAGAAAGGTACATAAACCCTGTCCCTTCAGCCAGACCCTTTCACGCCCAGATTACCAATACGAGATATCCAGGGTAGTTATTCATTCTGTAGCTGGTCCGTTAACCTGATAATCTTGAGTCAGAAGTGGATTTAGAGGAAGAAAACCCTTAAAGAAGATCAAGAATGGGATCTGGGCTATTAATGTCTGGTACAGTGAGAAAACAGACCCCTTTTCCCAGCCTCTTAATCCTTATGTATGATGGCAAGTATGATGGGTCCCAGCCATGGACTGGGGATCAGCTGTGAAGGAGTAGGGGGCTGATGGCAGCCCTCCACCAGGTGGGAGCAATTAAGAAAGGAATTATGACCTGCACTCTATGTGCCATTCCTAATAGTTCCCAGATAAATTCAATAAATAAAGTTGTAGCCTAATTAAACCACATTTCTCACTTTTTGTCTTTCTTCCTGTGTGTCTGGGACAATAACACCTCTATTCAAAGCAGTAGGGGAAGTGAAACCCATCCCTCACAGCAGACATCTCTTGGTCCTGCTTTGATCAGCTGCTAAGCGCACACAGGGCTATGTTTAAAACCTACAGCCACCCACTCTGAGTGGCTTGGTTCTCAAATGGTGAATTTGTGGTACCTACAAAAATATTTGTCCTGCATGAGAACGTCTTATGTAGCTTCAGAAACAGCTACTGAGCATGTCTAAAGAAAAGAACAGGAGTACTTGTGGCACTTTAGAGACTAACAAATTTATTTGAGCAGAAGTTTTCGTGGGCTACAGCCCACTTCATCGGATGCATGCAGTGGAAAATACAGTAGGAAGATATCTATATATAGATATATATATACACACACACACACACACACACAGAACATGAAACTATGGGTGTTACCATACACACTCTAACGAGAGTGATCAGTTAAGGTGAGCTATTACCAGCAGGAGAGAAAAAAACTTTTTGTGGTGGTAATCAAAATGGTCCATTTGCAGCAGTTGACAAGAAGGTGTGAGAAACAGTGGGGGTCGGGGATAAATATGGGGAAATAGTTTTATTTGTGTAATGACCCATCCACTCCCAGTCTTTATTCAAGCCTAATTTAATGGTGTCCATTTTGCAAATTAATTCCAATTCAGCAGTCTCTTGTTGGAGTCTGTTTTTGAAGTGTTTTTGTTGTAATATTGCAACTTTTAGGTCTGTAATCGAGTGACCAGGGAGATTGAAATGTTCGGCTGAATTTTGAATGTTATAATTCTTGACGTCTGATTTGTGTCCATTTATTCTTTTATGTAGAGACTGTCCAATTTGGCCAATATACATGGCAGAGGGACATTGCTGGCACATGATGGCATATATCACATTGGTAGATGTGCAGGTGAACGAACCTGGAAATCCTGGACTCCCCATCATCTCAGGCATTGTACCCTGACAGCAGGATTGTCTGGCTATATAGACTCCCTCCTCAGGCCCTATGCTACCAGCACTCCTAGCTATCTTTGAGACACCACTGACTTCCTGAGGAAACTACAATCCATTGGTGATCTTCTTGAAAATACCATCCTAGCCACTATGGATGAAGGAGCCCTCTACACCAACATTCCACACAAAGATGGACTACAAGCCATCAGGAACAGTATCCCCGATAATGTCATGGCAAACCTGGTGGCAGAACTTTGTGACTTTGTGTTCACCCATAACTATTTCACATTGGGGGACAACGTATACCTTCAAATCAGCGGCACTGCTATGGGTACCCACATGGCCCCACAGCATGCCAACATTTTTATGGCTGACTTAGAACAACACTTCCTCAGCTCTCGTCCCCTAAAACCTCTGCTCTACTTGCGCTACATTGATGACATCTTCATCATCTGGACCCATGGAAAAGAAGCCCTTGAGGAATTCCACCATGATTTCAACAATTTCCACCTCACCATCAACCTCAGCCTGGACCAGTCCACACAAGAGATCCACTTCCTGGACACTACAGTGCTAATAAGCGATGGTCATATAAACATCACCCTATACTGGAAACCTACTGATCGCTATACTTACCTACATGCCTCCAGCTTTCATCCAGACCACACCACACAATCCATACAGCCAAGCTCTATGATACAATCACATTTGCTCCTACCCCTCAGACAGAGACAAACACCTACAAGATCTCTATCAAGCGTTCTTTCAACTACAATACCCACCTGCTGAAGTGAAGAAACAGATTGACAGAGCCAAAAGAGTACCCAGAAGTCACCTACTACAGGGCAGACCCAACAAAGAAAGTAACAGAACGCCACTAGCCATCACCTTCAGTCCCCAACTAAAACCTCTCCAGCACATCATCAAGGATCTACAACCTATCCTGAAGGATGATCCATCACTCTCATAGATCTTGGGAGACAGGCCAGTCCTTGCTTACAGACAGCCCCCCAAACCTGAAGAAAATACTCACCAGCAACCACAGACCACACAACAAAAACACTAACCCAGGAACCTATCCTTGCAACAAAGCCCGTTGCCAACTCTGTCCACATATCTATTCAGGGGACACCATCATAGGACCTAAATCACATCAGCCACACTATCAGAGGTGTCACAAGTACTCCTGTTCTTTTTGCAGATACAGACTAAAATGGCTGCTACTCTGAAACCTGAGCATGTCTAGTAACTGCCACACACTATTACCGAATGCTTGTCCTTCTAGACTAAACAAGGTGAATGAGGCATCCCCTGTAGAACCCTCTAGATTCACTTGCATTTGTGTAATCTTTCATTCTAAAAACCTAACAAAGCTGATGACCAGGCATCGTCTCTCACAACTAACAGAGGTTTGTTTCCTGGTCACTTCTGCTCTTACTATTTCCTCAGTTTCTTTTTCAAACTGATATTCTTTCTATCGCAGATTCTTTTTTTCAATGCATTTAAATATTTTAGAGTCCTTACTTGACTACACAAGTAAAAGGAATTTGAGGGAAGATGATCTTATGCTCTCTTGATCACAGCTTATGCATTTTATTAACCATTTTGTGTTGAAATTAGGCACAATCTGTTGGTAAAAATATCAGCAAAATTCAACACAGGCCTAGACATCCACTCTTTCTAGCCAGAAAGCCATTTGGTAGCACAGTATGTGTTTACAATCCTTTCCATCATTGGTCTGCTAACAGGGAGTTTCGCAAGGGAGTTTGGAAGGGGAGTGGGAAGGGAGTGGGAACCCCTCGCCGGCCATAACCCCTTCCCTGTAGCCCCCCCTAAAATCCTAAAACCTATAAACCAAACTACATTCCAAAACTACTTTCTGTAAACCAGCCTTTCACTAACTAGGAGACAATGCAGGCAGAAGCCCAGCAGCAGAGTGGGGGCTATCCAGTTTATTGCACTGAGTGTAGCATGTATGATTACCTGCCCTGTGGGCGGGTTGCGTATGTGTGCAGTCGGTGCAAGGAGCTCCTGGCCCTCAGAGACCATGTACGGATTTTGGAGGCCAGGGTGGCAGAACTGGAGGAGCTGAGAGAGGCAGAGAGGTATGTTGATGAGGCCTTCCGGGACACTGTAGAATTGTCCCACCTCCGCTTAGACAGCACCTGTGCTGTTGAGGAGGAAGAAGGGCCCAGGGAAGTAGAGCAGTCAATGGGAGCAGAGGGAAACCTTCCCGTAGTTGGGACCCTCCTTCCAGATGGTGCTGGGGTTGCCTCTCGCACTGAGGTTGCCTCTCCGGGGGAGGGAACTCCAGTTTCTAGGAAAAGGCAGGTGTTAGTAATGGGAGATTCGATTATTAGAAATGTAGATAGCTGGGTCTGTGATGACCGGGAGAACCGTATGGTGACTTGCCTGCCTGGTGCGAAGGTTGCGGATCTCTCGAGGCATCTAGATAGACTTATGTGTAGTGCTGGGGAGGAGCCGGTGGTCGTGGTACATGTAGGTACCAATGACATAGGGAAGGATAGGAGAGATGTCCTGGAAGCCAAATTTAGGCTGCTAGGGAAGAGACTGAAATCCAGGACCTCTATGGTGGCATTTTCAGAAATGCTCCCAGTTCCACGCGCAGGGCCAGGTAGGCAGGCAGAGCTTCAGAGTCTCAATGCGTGGATGAGACGATGGTGTAGAGAGGAGGGGTTCACGTTCATTAGGAACTGGGGAAACTTCTGGGATGGGAGGAGCCTATACAGGAGAGATGGGCTCCACCTAAACCAAAGTGGAACCAGACTGCTGGCGCTAAACATTAAAAAGGTTGTAGAGCAGTTTTTAAACTAGGTGATGGGGGAAAGCCGACTGCTGCAGAGAAGCGTGTGGATCGGACACAGACTTCTCTTAGGGGAGAGTCTGATGATAGAGAATCTCCAGGTTATAGTCAGGAGCAGAGGAATGAGAAATATAATGTAAGGGCCGGATCAGATGATGAACAGTCACATAAAAAAGAATCTGGCACATCAGAAAAAGGCAGGCTAATAAACAGGGACAAGTTTTTAAAGTGCTTGTACACAAATGCCAGAAGTCTAAATAATAAGATGGGTGAACTAGAGTGCCTTGTGATAAAGGAGGATATTGATATAATAGGCATCACAGAAACCTGGTGGACTGAGAGCAATCAATGGGACACAATCATTCCGGGGTACAAAATATATCGGAAGGACAGAACAGGCCGTGCAGGGGGAGGAGTGGCACTATATGTTAAAGAAAGTGTAGATTCAAATGAAGTAAAAATCTTAAGCGAATCCACAGGTTCCATAGAGTCTCTATGGATAGAAATTTCATGCTCTAGTAAAAATATAACATTAGGGATCTATTATCGACCACCTGACCAGGACAATAATAGTGATGATGAAATGCTAAGGGAAATTAGAGAGGCTATCAAAATTAAGAACCCAATAATAGTGGGGGATTTCAATTATCCCCATATTGACTGGGAACATTTCACTTCAGGACGAAATGCAGAGATAAAATTTCTTGATACTTTAAATGAATGCTTCATGTAGCAGCTGTTACGGTAACCCACAATGGGCGAGGCGACTCTAGATTTAATCCTGAGTGGAGTGCAGGAGCTGGTCCAAGAGGTAACTATAGCAGGACCGCTTGGAAATAGTGACCATAATACAATAGCATTCAACATCCCTGTGGTGGGAAGAACATCCCAACTGCCCAACACTGTGGCCTTTAATTTCAAAGGGGAACTATACAAAAATGAGGCGGTTAGTTAGACAAAAGTTAAAAGGTAAATTGACTAAAGTGAAATCCCAGCAAGTTGCGTGGGCGCTATTTAAAGACACCATAATAGAGGCCCAACTTCAATGTATACCCCAAATTAAGAAAAACTGTAAAAGAACTAAAAAAGAGCCACCGTGGCTTAACCACCATGTAAAAGAAGCAGTGAGAGATAAAAAGACTTCCTTTAAAAAGTGGAAGTCAAATCCTAGTGAGGCAAATAGAAAGGAGCACAAACGCTGCCAACTTAAGTGCAAGAGTGTAATAAGAAAAGCCAAAGAGGAGTTTGAAGAACGGCTAGCCAAAAACTCCAAAGGTAATAACAAAATGTTTTTTAAGTACATCAGAAGCAGGAAGCCTGCTAAACAACCAGTGGGGCCCCTTGACGATGAAAATACAAAAGGAGCGCTTAAAGATGATAAAGTCATTGCGGAGAAACTAAATGGATTCTTTGCCTCAGTCTTTACGGCTGAGGATGTTAGGGAGATTCCCAAACCTGAGCTGGCTTTTGTAGGTGACAAATCTGAGGAACTGTCACAGATTGAAGTGTCAGTAGAGGAGGTTTTGGAATTAATTGATAAACTCAACATTAACAAGTCACCGGGACCAGATGGCATTCACCCAAGAGTTCTGAAAGAACTCAAATGTGAAGTTGCGGAACTATTAACTAAGGTTTGTAACCTGTCCTTTAAATCGGCTTTGGTACCCAATGACTGGAAGTTAGCTAATGTAACGCCAATATTTAAAAAGGGCTCTAGGGGTGATCCCGGCAATTACAGACCGGTAAGTCTAACGTCGGTACCGGGCAAATTAGTTGAAACAATAGTAAAGAATAAAATTGTCAGACACATAGAAAAACATAAACTCTTGAGCAATAGTCAACATGGTTTCTGTAAAGGGAAATCGTGTCTTACTAATCTATTAGAGTTCTTTGAAGGGGTCAACAAACATGTGGACAAGGGGGATCCGGTGGACATAGTGTACTTAGATTTCAGAAAGCCTTTGACAAGGTCCTCACCAAAGGCTCTTACGTAAATTAAGCTGTCATGGGATAAAAGGAAAGGTCCTTTCATGGATTGAGAACTGGTTAAAGGACAGGGAACAAAGGGTAGGAATTAATGGTAAATTCTCAGAATGGAGAGGGGTAACTAGTGGTGTTCCCAAGGGTCAGTCCTAGGACCAATCCTATTCAATTTATTCATAAATGATCTGGAGAAAGGGTAAACAGTGAGGTGGCAAGTTTGCAGATGATACTAAACTACTCAAGATAGTTAAGACCAAAGCAGATTGTGAAGAACTTCAAAAGATCTCACAAAACTAAGTGATTGGGCAACAAAATGGCAAATGAAATTTAATGTGGATAAATGTAAAGTAATGCACATTGGAAAAAATAACCCCAACTATACATACAACATGATGGGGGCTAATTTAGCTACAACGAGTCAGGAAAAGATCTTGGAGTTATCGTGGAGAGTTCTCTGAAGATGTCCATGCAGTGTGCAGAGGCGGTCAAACAAGCAAACAGGATGTTAGGAATCATTCAAAAGGGGATAGAGAATAAGACTGAGAATATATTATTGCCCTTATATAAATCCATGGTACGCCCGCCTCTCGAATACTGTGTACAGATGTGGTCTCCTCACCTCAAAAAGATATTCTAGCACTAGAAAAGGTTCAGAAAAGAGCAACTAAAATGATTAGGGGTTTAGAGAAGGTCCCATATGAGGAAAGATTAAAGAGGCTAGGACTCTTCAGTTTGGAAAAGAGAAGACTAAGGGGGGACATGATAGAGGTATATAAAATCATGAGTGATGTTGAGAAAGTGGATAAGGAAAAGTTATTTACTTATTCCCATAATACAAGAACTAGGGGTCACCAAATGAAATTAATAGGCAGCAGGTTTAAAACAAATAAAAGGAAGTTCTTCTTCACGCAGCGCACAGTCAACTTGTGGAACTCCTTACCTGAGGAGGTTGTGAAGGCTAGGACTATAACAATGTTTAAAAGGGGACTGGATAAATTCATGGTGGCTAAGTCCATAAATGGCTATTAGCCAGGATGGGTAAGAATGGTGTCCCTAGCCTCTGTTCGTCAGAGGATGGAGATGGATGGCAGGAGAGAGATCATTTGATCATTGCCTGTTAGGTTCACTCCCTCAGGGGCACCTGGCATTGGCCACTGTCGGTAGACAGATACTGGGCTAGATGGACCTTTGGTCTGACCCGGTACGGCCTTTCTTATGTTCTTATGTTCTTATGTCACACTGAGGGGTCCTATTTCGCCTTGATATACTCACATAGTTCCCATTAACATTAATGAAAGTCCCAGGCGCACACTGAGATGGGAATATAACCCATTAGTTAAAACATTGTGCTGCTGCAGGCATCATGCCAAAGGGAACAAGGCCTTGTTGACTGTCTCATAAGACTGGATTTCCAAAGTGGAAAAAGACAAATGTTAATCAAAGGAAGGAGAAAAAATATCAATAGCATAAGAAGTCAAGGTGCAAGAATGAGCCCTGAGAAATAACCTCTAAGCACTTGACTAGGGGTGAGGACACTTTGTTATATAACCAAGACTCAAATGTTATTTCAATAGAGAGGTCTCTAAATACACAACTTTGACTGATACTTACAATAAATAAATGAGTATGTCTTTTCTGGGTCAAAAAAGGAAAAATAAATCTTACCACCATTATAGCATGTGTTTTTATTAATTTTATATTGATCTCTATTCATATCAATAATAATATTGTCTAAACATGTTTTTAATTATATGGATTTAGGTTTTTAATTAGAGTAAATTGTAAGTTTAGCTCCTTCTACCTATCCTTGGAACATGGAACTATATGACTTCCAAATAAACTGGATTCTACCTCTATTTCTTCTCTTCTTGCCTTCTCACTCCATTCCAGTTCTCTCTCATCTGCTTGCACATGCAGCCATGGCAAGAATTTGTGTATGCTTTACCACAGTGACCCCCTGGCACTGTATCGTCTCTTTTCTATGAGTAACCTTGAAACTACTGTTAAATTGTTTTCAGTTCTGATCTAGCCAGATTTCAGATGCTAAATATGGTTAGGCTTCACTAACACGTGTACTAGTTGTCTATAAAGAAACACCAGACACTGCAGTGGAAGAACAGTCTTACAGTTAAGAAGGTAGACTGGGAACCAGGAGATGGGGGTTTAATTCCTGGTTCTGTCACATTCTTGTGTCATTTGGGGCAAATCACTTAATCCTTTAGTACCTCATGTACCTATATGAAAAATGGGGAATCACTTCCTTTCTCCGATTCTTTGTCTGATTTGTCTATTTAGATCAGGGGTGGGCAAACTTTTTGGCCCGAGGGCCACATTGGGATTGCAAAATTGTATGGAGGGCCGGGTAGGGAAGACTATGCCTCCCCAAACAGCCTGGCCCCCGCTCCCTAGCCACTCCTCCCACTTCCCACCCCCTGACTGCCCCCCTCAGAACCTCCTACCCATCCAACCACCCTGCTCCTTGTCCCCTAACCACCTCCTCCCGGGACCCCCACCCCTAACCACCCCCGGGACCCCACCCCCTATCCAACCCTCCTGCTCCCAGTCCCCTGACTGCTTGACTCCTTTACATACCCCTGCCCCTCGACAGGCCCCCCGGACACCCCCCATCCAACCCTCCCTGTTCCCCAACTCTTATCCACACCCCTGCCCCAACAAGCCCCCAGAACCTCCGTCCCATCCAACCGAACCCTGCTCCCTGTCCCCTGACTGCCCCGTCCCTTATGCTGCTCTGAGAGGCATGGTGTCTGGCAGCCATGCCTCCTGGCCAGAGCCAGACACACTGCCATGCTGCTCGGCAGGAGCACACAACCCCGCTGCCCAGAGCACTGCCCATGTGGCGGTGTGGCTGTGGGGGAGGAGGTACATGGGGGGAGGGGCCAGGAGCTAGCCTCCCCAGCCAGGAGCTCAAGGGCTGGGCAGGACAGTCCCGCGGGCCAGATGTGGCCCGCAGGCCATAGCTTGCCCACCTCTGATTTAGATTGTAAACGCCTTAGCGGCACAGAATATTATGTGTAATCTAGAATCCCCAGCACAATGTGGCCTCTGGGAGTACTTTGTAATACTGATCACAATGACATCTAAATATTGCACAAAAATCAACCACTGACTAACAAGAACATTTCTATCTGAACCAGTTCTGTACTAAAATAGGACTGGAGTTGTTTTACTGAAGTTATGGTCTTTCAGACCAAAAGCTTTTTTTTAATGTTCATATAAAAAATTCTCTCCTACCATGGAGAACAGATACATCTGAGGATTCATAAAAAACACACCCCTACATCTCACCCCACTGGATGTTTCAGGCTGGTTACAGTTCTTAATGCACAGGCTGAATTTCCTTCTCAGCCTGGGACCAGTCTTCTCAGTTCAAAGTCTTTGTGTTCCCAGCATTCTTGTTGCCTTCAGCATAGGTGGGGAAGGTGATAGGTTGTCTTATGATGCTATTGTCCTTTATTTTATACTCTCAGTTCATCTCCCAGGGAAGATACTGGCCCAGGCATATCCTGGTGGGCTTTGAGAGTCACAGAGTTGAGCAATCCCCATTGTGTGGTGCTTGTGCAACTGTCTTTTACAGAATTGTAAATCTCTTGTTTACAATTTCCCTGCTGATCAATGGTCATTAAATGCCTGCATGGGTGTGGGTCACAACCTTTTTAGTCTCTCCCAAACTCACAACATATTTCAACAACCACCACATAGCAAAATCCCATAACTTCATGCACAATAGTGATATACATATTTTGACAGAACAATGAGTTTCAGATGATCATGACCTTTCATATGGTATCTTACATGGTGTGCTTTATATGAAATATCACAACCATATACATATGATGAACACAGGGGTTAAAGGGTGCTACTTTGAGGGGCTAACATCACAGATGGTTAGAAATCTTCATCTAATTGCAAGTCTACACTTGTTATTGGCCAGTTTATATCCATTTGTTCTTGTCTTTGAAGTGATGTTTATGAGAGATACTTCTTTCTTGTGGCTGGAACTACCCACTGGTTCTGAATTGGGTTAAACAAAATGTGAACCAGCCTGCTTAACTTTCGTGCAAGACTCCATCTCAACTCCCAGTTTCCAGAAAACGTAATTTCCAAACCAGAGAGGTTTAGATAAACCAAGGATAAACAGCTAAAAGTCTGGATGATTATCAAAACAAAATCCAACCAGATCTCCATGTTATTTTATGTTGCCCATACCTTATGCATAACAAACAATTCAGTCTATTCTAGACAAAATAATTAGAGTTGTTGCAGGTCTACTATCTCTACACAGATCTTTGTGAGAGAGAAATGGCCAAGCATAGTTTATTAGATTAGAGAACTGCTGTTAGGAAATTCACTTCTTTCGTTACAAATGTACTAATGCTGATAGATTTTGGATAGATGCGCTGAATTTTCTTTAAAACTAGACTTTTTCCAGTGGAATACAGCTGGATTCTGAAGCTTACACTATAGCACCCAAATGACACCCATTCCCTCAGTGTTCTGCCACCTTCCACTGCAGACCTGTCAATGTGAAAATTGTTTTTCTTCCTAAAGTTCCTCTACAGAATGTAAAGAGACACTTAAGCAAAAGCACACATGACTCAGCCAGAAAGGGAGGAATACGTCAAGGCAAATGAGACAGAGCAGTTGAACTCCAGATAATAGTGAAACATCACTTTGTAATCTCAGTGGATAATATCTCTGAATTTCAGCATCTAGTCACAGAGCCCCAGGCTTCACATTCTAGTCATCAGAAACTTTGCATGAATGTTTAAAAGATTCCCTTGCCCCAAGTTCTTCACCGTCTATGCACATTGTTCATGGATCCAGGAAAAAGAGAAAGTAAGATCTAGAGCAGTAGTTCTCAATCTATTTACCATTGTGTTATGTGGGCCAATACTACCTGTATGGCCCTAAGGATGTCACATGGGCCGCAGCTCTGTGCTGATTGGGCTGCAAGCAGCCAGTGGGTCACAGGTTGAGAACTAATGATATAGAGTAATAGCAGCATATCTCCTATATCCTGGCTAAAGGTTCTATAGGAGAAAATAAAATCAGTCCAACACTAATTATTAAAATCAAATGAAGATAAAAGAGGATTAGAACTAGTCAAAATACACATACATTAAGAAAAGAGTGTATTTTTCCCTGTTGCCCTGCTACTTCTTGTCCATTTAAGAAGGGTGAGACAAATTAATGCCTGTGTTCTGACCACTTAAAATTGTTTCCCATACAACAGAAAGAGCCAACTTAAATAATTTGCCTTTTCTCAAATCCAGCTTTGTCAGGTGGTTAGAACAGATATGCCCACAATGCATATGTATGTGTAAGAGATCCTGTGCCATGCCCTCATGAATCAAGGGTCTTGAACCCTTTACAAGTAAAATTAAATACAAAAGTAATATGGAGAGGCAATGGGTCTAGTGGACAGGGCACTGGGCTGAGAATCAGGAGACCTGGGTGATATTCCAAGTTCTACTCCTACCCTACAATTTGATGGTGGACGAGTCATTTAATCTCTCTAGATGACATTTCCTTATATGTAAAATGAGGATAATGGTATTTCCCTTCCTTTGCAAAATGCATTGAGATCTATGTATGGGAGGTGAAAAGGGAAATTCTTCAGAATTCCCTTATTAAGCAGAGCAGAATTCAGTGCACTCCTCTAAAGGGTTCCAACAATCAGCTCTAGTTCTTTCTTGAGAGTTAGAAGATGAACACAGATATTCCCCTTAGGCGGGGTCAGTCCTGGATGTCCAAACAACAGGGATGCTTCCTTTCTCAGAAGATTTCAGCTAAATAGTTCAAGTATTCCCTCATGGCAGGAGACACGGTATACTCTCGGCTTTCTTCCAAAAACTTCCTGCCATTTCGACCACTGGTTCTGCTCACACTATGGATAGGGCCACGGGCAGCTGCCAGCTTTTTGAGCACAGTGTCATTTAGACTTGTTCTGTACAGGGTTAGATGACATAGGGTCAGATTTTTAAAGATATTTAGGCCCTAAATATGCAGCTAGTTATTTAGTAGAATTTTCAAACGTGCATATGGGTGTTAGGCACCCAAGTGCTTTTGAAATTTCCCACTAGACACCAATCTGTATCTTTAGATGCCTAAATACCTTTTAAAAAAAATCAAACTAATGGAGCTTACAAATGCAGCTGCCTGGAGGTCTAACTACACTAGCACTCCTAACATTGTCCTACCATTGATGAAGATGAACCAGTAGTCACCATGGAAGGACTAACAAAAGCGTAGTGTGGACACCACTTTATGAAGTTACAGATCCCAGCTTCAAGCCACATTTAGTATACAACTGCCCAAGGACAGAAAGAACTGGTCATTAACAGGGAGGAAAAAGTGGATCTTTCTGTAGCAAGTGGACAGGCCTTCTACAAAGAGTTTCTTTTAAGTGAAAGTTTCTACAGCAGAAAGGATACTGGGACAGAGGGGAAGGAGAATGGAAAAATAAGTTGCTGGGTCCTGGGAGGATGACTGTCCTCTCAACCAATCAGCTCCCTTCCTCTGCCCCCAAAAGTACTCAGGTACCACCGTTTAATCTTCCTACTCTTCTGGCTTGCATTTAGCATAATTTCCCCCACAGAGTGCTTCATGCATCAGACATAATGGAATTGTTCCAAGTTTCCAAAATCGATCATGGAAAAGCTAATAAACTTTTTAACGAAAGAGTATAAACATTGCCCCAGTACGCTTTGATTTCATTTTTAAATGAGAGACACTGAAGCAAGGACAGGAGTACTGGAGGGCAGCAAAATAAATACATGAAAATCTGAATGGCCTATTATATTTAGGAGGAAAGTATTAGATATAACCTATAAGGAAATGATCCAATGGTGTGGCATATATTATGAACAGATTGTACTACAAAAATATTGATAGCAATGTCAATATGTATTCATTCATTCACTAGTAAGAAACAAAAATGTATACCCTACAAATGCCTGGCCACTAACAGAAATATATATTTTTCCCATGATTGCTTCTAAAATGACCCAGACACTGCCGTTTTCAGGAAAAAGAGTTCCTCTGCAAATCTTACAGACAGAGTTTGCTGTTTCCAAGAGCATTATTAACCACATCATAAAACTTAGTGGCAGTTGCATTTATTATGATATCTGATATTTGGCAGACCTAGCCTGGAAAAAAATAAACCTGTTTTCTGGAACAGAAAATTTTATTCACATATGGCAGCACACAAATTTTAAAGGGATTAAGTAAGCTTTTGTAATAACGATCAAGTTTAACACATAGTGGAGGCCAATTTTAAGTAATTCCATCTTATTTATATACTGCATGTAAATCTACTTTTTGTATATTTAGAATACAAAATCTTTAGATAAGATTGCTGAGTTATCTTTCCATGTTTCCAGTTACTAGGGTCACATTTTCCCCTGATGTCTCATAAGTTTAATCATTTCAATCAGTGACTAAGGGTACGTCTTCACTACCCGCCGGATCGGCTGGTAGCAATCGATTTCTCGGAGTTCGATATATCGCGTCTCATCTAGACGTGATATATCGAACCCCGAACGCGCTCCTGTCGACTCCGGAACTCCACCGGAGCGAGTAGCGGTAGCGGAGTCGACGGCGGAGCCGCGGACATCGATCCCGCGCCGTGAGGACGGATAAGTAATTTGAGCTAAGGTACTTCGACTTCAGCTACGCTATTCACGTACCTGAAGTTGCGTACCTTAGATCGACCCCCCCCACCAGTGTAGACGAGGCCTAAGACTATTTTGTCCATCTTACTACCCCCCAGGACTACATAGAGGTAGAAATTGTGCAGATCCCTGAAGTTTTGATTCACAAGGGTCTATGCAACTGCTTTTGCTTTGAGTTTCGGGTTCAAAGGCAAAATTGTGAATCAAACTTGGTCAAAATTGCTGGGTTCCACCTAGTTTATTTCACTCAGCCCTGGCCTACACTATGAATTTAGGTTTAATTTAGCAGTGTTACATCGATTTAACCCTGCACCCGTCCACACGACAAAGCCGTTTTTTTGACTTAAAGGGCTCTTAAAATCGATTTCTGTACTCCTCCCCCGAGGAGGGGATTAGCGCTGAAATCGACCTTGCTGGGTCCAATTTGGGGTAGTGTGGTCACAATTCGATGGTATTGGCCTCCGGGAGCTATCCCAGAGTGCTCCATTGTGACTGCTCTGGACAGCACTCCCAACTCCGATGCACTAGCCAGGTAGACAGGAAAAGGCCCGCAAACTTTTGAATCTCATTTCCTGTTTGGCCAGCGTGGCAATCTGCAGGTGAGTGCAGATCTCATCAGCAAAGGTGACCATGATTGAGTCCCCGAATCACAAAAGACCCCCAGCATGGAGAGAACAGGACGTACGGGATCTGATGGCTGTATGGGGAGACGAATCCCGTGCTAAAACCACTAATTGATCCAACCTTGCTCAGAAATGGTACCAGATTCACTTAAGATGTGCAAAACCTTAGAAACCATTTGGATTAACCTGATCTGAGGTTTGAGTTTGTAACAAAACCTTAAACCACACAAAGTTCATCTTGGGTAAGACTTTAGCAACTTAAGGACAAGTTATTAATTACAAAACTTGGTAAAAGCTGGCAGATAAATGAATGGCATATCTATAGCTGTAAATTATATGTACACAATGCAGGGGTGGTATCCATATTAGACTATAAACATTTACTGCATCCACTCTCTGACACTGGGCTATGCCTTGAATCTGCGATGACCTTCCCACAGGCAAACCCCTTCCATTGTACTACAGAAGGTGAGTAGTGTTCAATTACTTCAACAGGGGTCCATGAAGCCATAGGGTTCCATTCACCCAGAGCTCATTGTTCGTCAAAGGCCATAATTCATACTGTGCCTCTTTGTGCTATAGCTAATATTCTAGTGCATAGTTATGCCACAACTGATTTTTCATCTCCCTCCTGTTGTAACAGCCTCAATAACTGGAATATTGGCTCCTCTGTAAGCCATAGGAGCGATAAGCCAGATTCTTAGCCTAACTACAAGTTCTGCAATAGTGTTCTCCCCCCAAATAACAGATTGAACATGCCACCATAATAATGTCATAAAATAAAGAAGCTGAATGGGTGGCTAAATGCAACCCCGCATTATTGATAGGCTGTAAGTCTCTAGTGTTGTCAATTATATTTTGATACCTGGATATATCTCCTCTAGTGATATCTTTTTAGGGCTCTGCATAGTTGGTTCCTAATATCTTTTTGATATCAATAGCCAATCTCCTGAGATACTCCCTATACATATAAAACTCAGATAAACAGGCATACAATTTTTTGCTTGCAATACATGTGTATATTGAGAGTCCTCATCTCAATATTTCTGACAAACTTCTTTAGTGAAAGGAATGAGTTCCTCAATAGGAGGAAAGAAATCTTGAGGCAAAGGTTTAACATTTTCTAAAGCTAACATAACTACAGGATCCATATAAAAGAAGATCAGACAAATAAAATTCATTATATCACGTCACTATTGAATTTTAAAGAATCAAATCACAAGATGAAACAAAATATCTAGCATATAAAGTTCAACAGTGTGGATGTTACTCAGCTTCCAGGAGTTTACTTGCAAGATACAAGGGTTTGTTTTTACACTCTGGAATATATCTATACATTTTTAGAATTTTTTCTTTTGTGAGACTCTTCACCTTCCTTGTTCTGTGGATGAGAAATATGAGTGTCTGTTTCCAAGAGATTCTGAAGTTAACCTGACAATTATTTTAAATACCATTTTATCCTTAAACTTTCAGGTTCAGTTCAATGGTAAAGTGTAACATGCATGAAAAATTTTCTACGGATGCTGCTTTTTAATGATGGAAGGTACAAACGGTGCTAAAGGGTTTTGTTGGTATTTGTCAGACAGTGTAACATCAGGGCCAAAACTACAGTCCTCACTCAGTCAAAATTTCCACTAATGTCAGACTTTATTTGTGGGGGTAGCTTGAGAAAGACTGTACATTGAAATCAACAGAAGTTTTGCCTTTGTGAGAACTGAGTAATGACTGCAGAATATGGCTTCTTGTAAGAATCTTTAAACTTATTTTTTTTCTTCATCTTTGTAAAGAAAATCAAAATTCAGTATTTAAATACCAAACGTTTCCCAAATCCAACAGCTGAAGCTGAGACTTAGAGATAAAAAATAGAAGGCTCTGAAAGACTTTTCAAGAGAGAGAAAGAGTATTTTGTGCTTCAGCTTTAAACTATACTGAGATCTGATAGAATGGAAATGCTAAAGAAGAGATTAGCAACTTGAAAAAATGGCCATTTCAAAGCAGCTCATTGATTTCTAAAGAACCATTCACTAAAAAGACATTTTAAACACAAATGGCAAAGTTTCTACCTGTAGGACAGTGGCCAAACCAAACCTGCAGTATTGTGTAAGGAGAGGGGAAACAATAATAATCTCACCAGTGAGTGAGCACTTGCAGGCACAGTAAGTGACAACACACAGAAAAAAGGGTGCTACTAAATACAGCTGTTCCCAAATGCAGTATAACTAACTCTAAAATAATGTTACATTTTAAGGGAATTTAGTGGTTGTGAAAAATGCAAGGTTGATAGTACTGAAAACTGAAGTTCTTTATTCATAGAACATGTATATTATATGTGCAGCAGAACTAAATGATTCTTCACACTGCTGTAAAATTTCTCTGACTTCTCTTCTAAAATTGAGAACGAAGGAACCAGTTAGTGCCACAAGATCACAGTCATATAGTTATGATCTTGTTTTTTGTGGTGTGGGACCTGTACACAGGGAAGTGGAACGAGACCATCACCATATTTCACACAGAACACTGAACAGCCACATCAGGTAGTAACTTTGTGGCTAGTACCTACTACAGTATGTTGGACTGTACTTAGCATAGTGACTTACAGAAACACTTCTTCTGAGCTATTCAGTCACCTCCCAGATAACATTTTAGAATACATTATGGAAGTGCCAGTCATGACACCATAGTGAAGTCTGAGTTCATTTTGCACTTAAAAACAGAGATACGGCATATCCTCCCCAAACTTACAGTACATACTCTGAGTATAGAATAAATTTTCCTGATGATTTACAAGTAAATCTGTTAGAGTTAAAATAAAAATTGAATCCTCTAAGAAATTTAGCTGCTGTGTCCATCTGTGCGTGTGTGAGAGAGTTGAATGATTTTTACAGAATGTTGCAGATTCTTCAGACTTTCAATGTATTTAATATTAATTAAAATCTTTGTAGGCTAAATTTGAAGAAAGAGGCTCTACTTATGTCATTAATTAATATGGTATCTAATTGTTATGATTAGATAGCCTACAGGCAGACTCAGGTCACGAGCTCAGGCAACTCTCAAGAGCGGGCCATCGTAACTCAACCAATCACCATGCATAATTCACCTACAATTCTATTGGTTATAATGAGTCAGTGACATGAGGGAGATTGAATAGTCCAGTCCTGCTTTAAGTGTAAAATGTGTTAAGATTTCTCAATGGTAAATGGCTTTGCCCAAATGTCACTGCTCTGCAAAACTTTCATGGCCACAGACTAACTTGGACATCAGTGCCTGGAGGCTCCCCATGATGATGGATTGAGGAAGTATTGCTAAGAGAACTGAGGCAACAGTGAATGGGGACCATTGAAAGCCAGAGACGTTGAGACTCAAGAACGGAGCTCTCCCAGCTCCCTTTCACAAAGCATTGGTCTCTAACAATATTTCAATGGGCCTTATTCACTTGTCTGTTTTTGGCTGCTTTGCTCTGCTCTGGAGATTGTGTGGATTAGACACCATTTACACCTGGAGTGGGAGCCTAAAGGCGCAAAGCCAAGAACAATGCATAGACTCTACCCATCCGCAGCAAGTGAAGAGCACATGGGATTCAGCATTTGGAGTCCCTCAGGACAGACTGGGGAGCATCCAACAGGGAGAACTAACAAGATTTGTGACAGTACTCTTTCTTATTTGATCTCCATAACCACTATCATTTCTACTTTGAATGTAGTTTACTTATCCCATTAGTTCACTTACACCAGGGGTGGCCAACCTGTGGCTCCGGAGCCACATGCAACTCTTCAGAAGTTAATATGCAGCTCCTTGTATAAGCACCGACTCCAGGGCTGGAGCTACAGGCACCAGCTTTCCAATGTGCCGGGGGATGCTCACTGCTCAACCCCTGGCTCTGCCACAGGTCCTGCCCCCACTGCACCCCTTCCTGCCTCCTCCCTGAGCCTGCCATGCCCTCACTCCTCCCCTCTCCTCCAGAGCCTCCTGCATGCCATGAAACAGCTGATTGGGAGGTGCAGGGAGGGAGGAAGGGGGAGGCGCTGATCAGCGGGGCTGCCAGTGGGCAAGAGGCACTGGGAGCAGGAGTGGGGGAGGGAGCTGATGGGGGGCTGCTGACGTATTACTGTGGCTCTTTGGCAATGTACATTGGTAAATTCTGGCTCCTTCTCTGGCTCAGGTTGGCCACCTCTGACTTACACCATTACATTTAGGAAAAAACTCAGAGTTAAATTCACAATCATAAGTAGGACAAGATTTTAAAATTGCTAGACATGTATCCAGAGAGTCTTGTTTGAGTATAATGTTCCAAAATTATTCACAAGGTATGCAAGATGCTAGCATGACTTCAGACAGACAGGTTAAAGTGAAAATTTTTCAAAATCGCCTCACTTAAGAGCCTGTGTGACCTTGGTGAACGACAGAGATGTGCTCAGGATGTCAGTACTTTGAAATAGTCTTGTCATCAAAATGATGAGTTTTGCAGTAAGCTAATAGAAAACACTGAGAAGGTATATGACACTGTACATTTACTGCACAGACCCCAGATGATGATTTTAAGCAGAAACCTCACAACATTATCGAATGTAGTCTATTCTTTTGTTGAGAAAATGGAGGACTATAGTACACTGAGGTTAATGATTAATGACTGGTGCACAGATGTGATAGAAATTGCTACCAATGCACACACAGGTTTCTGTCTGATCCCCCTTGACCCTTGTGCCTAAGTGGAACCCCAGTGAAGTCCCCCGCTCTGATCACCAGAACAGGTTGTGCCACAAAAACAGGAGCTACCATTTTGAAAATGTCATGTAATTAAAAGTTGTAAAGTGTTCAGACTTCAAATAAAGTGTAACAGTTAATCTGATTTTGGAGGGTTCTAAAGTAATTTCAAATTCTTAGATGAAACACACTATACAAGTTATAAGCACCATTTTTAATAAATAGTCTTACTTGTGCACCCAAATAGTTGCCGTTGATTGACAGTAATCCAAATTGAATCTCAAGGCTACAAGAGTAAGTACAAATGATTCACACTTAGAAGTGCTCAGCATAATCAATTCAGAAATCTTAAGTGTGTATGACCTGAAACAAGCTTAGTTAATTGTTAGTCAATGGGATGTATCCCGGGAGAGAGAAAGTTTTGAAACAGGATATGGATAATAGTAAACCTCATATGCAGTCTTGGAAAAAGAAGTTAAAATACACAGCCTAAAAAGATTAGAGAGACACAAAGGCTTGGGAAAGACAGTATTAGATCTTCCTGTTTAATAGTGAATAATATCCCACTGTTAATACCTCACCACAGTTTTCACCTCTTTTTCTGGTTTAATAAAACAGACAAATCTAGGGGAAATTACTTATTTAGTCTATGCAAAGTGCACAGACATCAATATTTAAACTTTATAGCATGATGCGAGTTAGCTGCTGGTTGCCACATTTGGATATTTGGAAATGCATTTAGAATTCTGTTTATAATGACTTAGTAAGTGTGGCATTTATTGTATGAGAAGTTTCAATCTCACAGAACTGCACATGAAATAAGACATGTCCCTATCATTTAGTCTGTAGTGTAGCAAACTGTTGCCCCATATCTTTGATGGATACACTGTGATGGAGTCAAAAGTGAGAGTCATAAGGTGGGATTTGGAAGTAGTAAAGGGAAGGTGAATTTGAGAATTTAGATGGCAATGAATAAGAATTTAATCAGCTTCTTTACATTAGCATTATAGATTACATGAAGCAGGGCCGCCGAGAGGATTCACGGGGCCTGGGGCAAAGCAATTTTGGGGGCCCCTTCCATAAAAAAAATTGCAATACTATATTCTCCTGGGGGCCCCTGTGGGGCCTGGGCAAATTGCCCCACTTGCACCCCCCCATGAGCGGCCCTGGGAAAAATAAACCTTCCGCATCTCGGCACAAACCCAGTTTTGAGAAAACTTCTTTACAAGACATCACTGGTTCTCAGAATCAGCTAGTGCTAAAAGGCACTAAAGCTCATTAAAAGGGTTGGACAAATATTTTCTCTCAAAACTTTTTTTAGATCGAAAACTAGGGGTTTTTAAAAAGCAGAAAAAAATCATGGAGAATGTCTGCTTTCCTTCAAAATTTGTTGTGGTTTTTTAATTGAAAAGCTGAAATTAGTCTGCCAAAACCTGAATATGGTTTGGGGTTTCAGAAACGTGTGGCCAAATATTTGCTGCTTGCTGTGTTTGATTGTTTAAAGAAGCAATAAAAAAATTCTGCTTAACAAAAATCCAAAACTTTTGAACCACCTCAGCTTGTGAACAAACGCCTGAGCCCATCCAGTCAGAGATTTTTCCAGGTTTCTGATACTCTGTTGGCTTCCTTGACTCATATCTGTCTCCATAACTTTGGGTTCATTTAGGTTAGAACATAAGAACAGCCATACTGGGTCAAACCAAAGGTCCATCCAGCCCAGTATCCTGTCTACCGACAATGGCCAATGCCAAGTGCACCAGCGGGAGTGAATCTAACAGGTAATGATCAAGTGATCTCTCCCCTGCCATCCATCTCCACCCTCTGACAAACAGAGGCTAGGGACACCATTCCTTACCCATCCTGGCTAATAGCCATTAATGGACTTAACCTCCATGCATTTATCTGTTTCCTAGAGACTGGCTCCATGGGGTCCCTCACAAACTGGAGATGGTTACTGTGGGTTTGTCTTTAGTATAGCTTATGTACATACTCCATGAACTGAGCATTTAAGCTTGTTCCAGAATCTGGGATGAGCCTATCTTGTGAAAAATGACATTCTCAAAATAGCACATGCATGTGAATGGACACAGGGTGCTAAAATTAAATTAATCCAGGGGTTCTCAAACTGGGGTTTGGGACCCCTCAGGGGGTCACAAGGTTATTACTGGGGGTCGCGAGCTGTCAGTCTCCACCTCAAACCTCGCTTTGCCTACAGCATTTATGATAGTGTTAAATATATAAAAAAGTGTTTTCAATTTATAAGGGGGGGGTCGCACTCAGAGGTTTGCTATGTGAAAGGGTCACCAGGAAAAAAGTTTGAGAACCTCTGAATTAACACCTCTGAAGCCTCAGGGAATGCAGGGGGGGGGAGGTGTCTTCCTTGGTAGGGTCGGGAAGGAGGTAGGTGTTGTAGGATATTGCTCTTCTCATGTGATCCCTCCCCCAGTGGCTAATTTTAAATGAAGCTACCCTCCCCTGACAGGAATCTCCCTATGGCACTGAAATTAAATGTAGACTATAATTTGGCATTTGAGAAGTGAAAGGGATGGTAGCCCTAATGGAAAAGCTAACAGCTTGGTTCTTCTGCAAGCCTCAAACTGCTGAATGAGCTTTAGGGAGGGAAGGCTGTGCCTCCCAAACAGCCTGGCCTTGCCCCCTATCTGACCTCACCTACTTCCTGCCCCCCCAACTGCCTGCCCCCCTCAGAATTCCCAACCCATCCTGCTCCTTGTCCCCTCACCATCCCCCAGAGACCCCCACCCCCCCCAGGACCCCACCCCTGCTCCCTGTCCCCTGCCTGCCCCAACCCCTATCCACCCCCCACTGAGTCCTGACAGACCCCAGAATGCCCACGATCCAACCTCCCCCGGTCCCTGACCGCCCCCAACCTCTGCCCCCTCCCTGTCCCCTGACTATCCCCGGAACTCCCTGCCCTTATCCAACTCCCCTGACCCCACCCGGAGCCTCAGCGTGTCGAGCATCCCTGAACAGCAGTGCAGCGTGCCGCCAGCGAGGCCTGAGCTTCTCCCCCTCAGAGCCGCATGGTAAGGGGGTGGGGCTGCGAGCTCCAGCGGGGCCTGAGGCATGCTGCACAGCTGTTCAGGGACACTCCTGGATGCGCTGAGGCTCCGGGAAAGGGGCGGAGGCAGGGTTGGGCCGGGGCCGGAGCCACACCCCTTCTCTTGGGGCCCTTGTGGAGCCCAGGGGCTGGGGCAAATTGCCCCCTTCCCGCCCCCCCCCCCCCGGGCGGCCCTGACATGAAGGGTTTTAACTGTCATAGGCAAATGTCAGGTACTCTGTTTTATATGCGATCCAGTGTGCAGTTAGATTACTACACATCTTGTGTATAAATTAAAGTGAATTTGTGTCTGACATTTTTCTTAAGATTGCTTTCTCTCACCGGATCTTTTACATCTGTCAGATGAAGCAAATGCAGTTGCTGAATGCAGATTTTTGGTGGGATGCTCACTAATATTAAACATTCAGACAATGTGATTCTTATCTCTGGCATACTAAGCGTTCTGCATAGCCTCACAAAGATTAATTACAGCTCACATCAATTTTGGCCTCTAGATGTCATGTAAAGAACATAACACCAAAGAGGAAGCTGCAGAATTTTGATTATGTCCATCAGAAAGAGAGAGTAAGAGGAATGTAGTCCAATTTTTAACAGGTGTGGGTTTTGTTTTGGCTTTTCTTTTTTTCCCCTGAGCGGAGTATTTAAAATGCAAGTAGGAAGAAATAAGTATAGTGGAAGAAATGTTACTGAATGGACAGCATTTCAACAAGTCTGCTCATAAGATTAAAGGAAAATAGATGAGGTTAGAGAGCTCATGTACTTCACATCACTGATTTCCAGGACTGGAAATGATACAGATAAGAGTTGTCAAGGGGATAGCACAAATATATCTGTATGTCTGACCCTTTGTGGGAAACTCTACCTTACATTTCCAGGCTTTTTTTCAAAAGCACAAGTGAAATATTTTTCCATCAAACATTTTTATCCACATTTTCAAATCATGTGGCACAATATGCAGTACAAATACTTTATTCCTTGATACTTTTTATCCAAGAACTGCTTTACAATCAATAACTATATAAGACAGACATGTAAGTTTCCTAGCAGAAACTGATACGGACGAGCTTTTATGACCAAACTAAAGAATAGCTGTTGTGGACAATTACAATTTAGTAGGATTCTCTTTCTGTTTTAAAGCACACTTTCTATGGTGTTTGTAAAAGGTGCTGGATTGACAAGCCCTGGGGGCTGTGACTACAATAGTTAAAATAAAAGAGGGCAGTAACTCACTAGAAAATTTGGGCCATCAGGCAAAATCCAAACTTATTTTTGCTCTGGAGATCAGCTGCCAGATCTTTCTGCTGATTCAGACCAGGCAGGAGAATGGCATTTAGCTGCCCTGGGACTGCTCTCGCTTAGTACGAATGGGCAAGAAGGATTGTAGATGACCAAGAACTCTGGCCTTTTAATGGGATCCCACCCACTCATGTTCTACAGCTCATGATGCAGGTAGGCACCCAGCTACTTATCTCACCCCTGGGGACCTCCTCTACCCTTTTTGCTCAAGCAGTCCCTGGAGAAAGGGCAGGCTCCCAAGAAGAGAAGCAGCTGAGGAGGCATGTGACTTTCTCTTTGGTGAGATGGAACAAAGGAACTGAGTCTGATGCTGAAGTTATTCTTGTGGCACAGCAGGAGAGAAACCAGTCTGGTCCCTCCTGCACCCAATAGCTTGCCCAAAATATAACAGTCCTATTGGCCTGTCTCCAGAGGGAATAAACTTTTTAAAAAAAAATATGCAGACTCAAAACGGAGAAAAAATCTAAATGCACATTACTCTAGTGATTAGGGAATCTTTAAATATTTAGCATTTAGATGTTTACCCAACCTTGTGAAGAAACCTCACCAGAGACCACATGCATTATGCCCCTATGGAATTCCCTTTCACATATATATATATATATATCTGTCTATAATATTTTGCCAGACCTTTTAGTATTTTCAGAGGGCTGCCATGCTCAGCAACTGCCCCCCCACCCCAGTCACAGATGGCCTTGGTGGTATAAGGCCAATAAGTAAATTTACCTACACAGTCCCCCCAGTCCTCACCTACACTGCAACTTAGAGTAAAAGAAAGCAATTCTCTGTTACTGTCATTGACCAATTTTTTTCCCTCACTGGCTCAGAACGAGAACACAAAATATTCTTCCTCTGAAAAAGTGTATCGACATCTCATCAGCTAATCTTCCCTTCCTGGTCACATGGAATAGATTCAATCTATCAGGGAACCAGAGTACTTTCTACATAATTTAAAAAAAATGGGATGAAATCGGAGGGCCCAGATAATCTTCATCCAAGAATATTAAAGGAACTGCCACATGAAATTGCAAGCCTATTAGCAAGAATTTTTAATGAATCAGTAAACTCAGGGGTTGTACCTTACGACTGGAGAATTGCTAACATAGTTCCTATTTTTAAGAAAGGGAAAAAAAGGTGATCCGAGTAACTATAGGCCTGTTAGTTTGACATCTGTAGTATGTAAGGTCTTGGAAAAAATTTTGAAGGAGAAAGTAGTTAAGGACAGTGAGGTCAATGGTAATTGTGACAAAATACAACATGGTTTTATAAAAGATAGATTGTGCCAAACCAACCTGATCTCTTTCTTTGAGAAGGTAACAGATTTCTTAGACAAAGGAAACACAGTGGATATAATTTACCTCGATTTCAGTAAGGCATTTGCTACAGTTCCACATGGGGAATTATTAGTTAAATTGGAAAAGATGGGGATCAATATGAAAATTGAAAGGTGGATAAGGAACTGGTTAAAGGGAAGACTACAACGTGTCGTACTGAAAGGTGAACTATCAGGCTGGAAGGAGGTTACTAGTGGAGTTCCTCAGGGATCGGTTTTGGGACCAATCTTATTTAATCTTTTTATTACAGACCTTGGCACAAAAAGTGGGAATGTGCTAATAAAGTTTGCAGACGACACAAAGCTGGGAGGTATTGCTAGCACAGAGAAGGACTGGGATATCATACAGGAAGATCTGGATGACCTTGTAAACTGGAGTAATAGTAATAGGATGAAATTTAATAGTGAAAAGTGCAAGGTCATGCATTTAGGGATTAGTAACAAGAATTTTAGATATAAATTGGGGACATATCAGTTGGAAGTAACAGAGGAGAAGGACCTCGGAGTATTGGTTGATTACAGGATGACTATGAGCCGCCAATGTGATATGGCCATTAAAAAAGCTAATGCAGTTTTAGGATGCATCAGGCGAGGTATTTCCAGCAAAGATAAGGATGTGTTAGTACCATTATACAAGGCACTGGTGAGACCTCATCTGGAATACTGTGTGCAGTTCTGGTCTCCCATGTTTAAGAAGGATGAATTCAAACTGGAATAGGTACAGAGAAGGGCTACTAGGATGATCCGAGGAATGGAAAACCTATCTTATGAAAGGAGACTGAAAGAGCTAGGCTTGTTTAGCTTAACCAAAAGAAGGCTGAGGGGAGATATGATTGCTCTTTATAAATATATCAGAGGGATAAATATCAGGGAGGGAGAGGAATTATTTAAGCTTAGTACCAATGTGGACACAAGAACAAATGGATATAAACTCGACACTAGGAAGTTTAGACTTGAAATTAGATGAAGGTTTCTAACCATTAGAGGAGTGAAATTCTGGAACAGTCTTCCAAGGGGAGTAGTGGGGGCAAAAGACATATCTGGCTTTAAGACTAAGCTTGATACGTTTATGGAGGGGATGGTATGATGGGATACCTAATTTTGGCAATTAATTTGGCAACTGATCTTTGATTATCAGCAGGTAAGTATGCCCAGTGGTCTATGATGGGATGTTAGATGGGGTGGGATCTGAGTTACTACGGAGAAATCTTTCCTGGGTGCTGGCTGGTAAGTCTTGCCCAAATGCTCAGGGTTTAACTGATCGCCATATTTGGGGTCAGGAAGGAATTTTCCTCCAGGGCAGATTGGCAGAGGCCCTGGAGGTTTTTCACCTTCTTCTGCAGCATGGGGCACGGGTCACTTTGGCATCTGGCACATCAATGCTTTGTAGGATGAGTTCAGAAATGTTTTGACTCATAATTTATAAGTGACCAGGTTTTTCTCTATAGTATTGTGAAAAGAAGAAAAAAGAAAACTTTAAAAGACAAAGGAATCAAGTAATTTATGTTGCTGGTGATGTGTTCTTGTTTTTGCTTTAATAAAGGGTTCTAAATCTGAGAAAGAGCGAACATTTCTCCCATTGGAAGTTATTGAGAGTGAAATACAAATGTACTTCTAAAAACATTGGTTTTATATCCTGAAATTAAGTGAAAATATATAGTTCAATCCCTGGTTAATTTGATCCTCCCTTTCATTTGATCAAAAAACTTCAGGAATCATATCAGTTGTATTAAAAATAGCAAAACTTTCACTCTTTATTTTGATTAATTTTGACCACCTTAGGCAAGCAATATAGGATAATTTAATCACTGTCTATAAAACATCATCATTTTAATTAATTATGAAGATTAACATTTTGAATGAGATCAGAGATAAAAGCCCAAGGAAGAAAACCCATTTGGTAATAAAAATTACAACTGAAAGTTGTGCTATTAAGACGTTGTGACTAAAAAATGTTAGTCCTACTATGTTATTGCAACCCATTTCCTGCCACCTTCACTATGCCATACAATCTGTGATGTGCATCCTGACATCTGGTTATAGTATATGGATACAGATGGTCAAGATTTCAATGAATATGATAGGAACATCTTTTATCAAAATAAGGGGAAATGTGTGCTCCTCAGCTGCAGGTATCTCATGAGAATTTCTGGCTTTCTAAAGGCCATATTTTTAAAAGAGCTCAGTGTTGGGGGATGAAATTCTTCATAGACATTGCTCTCAGAGATAGATATGGTGATAAGAGTGCTGGAAGCCACTAAAGGTTTGTGACTACTAGGGCATTGACACCAACACCAGTTTCATTTTTAAATTGTTCAACAAAACTTCCAGCTTCATTACCCTCTCAGTGCCTTGCCTTATGGGAGTTGTAGTCTTCCAGCAAACTGGCCCCATAGAAGAGAATGGTGGGAGGAAGGGCTCAAACTACATCACCCAGTGTAGATTTCTGACAGCACTGCATGGTGCATCATAGGAGTTATGATCCAGGGTGCATTATGGGAGATGTAGTCCAACCGGGGAACCTATCTGGCCCATAGAGACAAATGGGGGCATCAGGCTCCCAAGCTACAACTTCCATGAGATAACATGCTACTATAGGAAAATTCAGTATCATATTGAACAGACTTGAATCAAAGTGTTGCAGATAAATTCAATCAACTGAAACACTGGAAATAACAAAAAGTGAACATTTTTCAAAATCATCATGTTGCAGAAAAAATATGAAATTTCAATTTTTCCTTCTTATTGGGGACAAAAATAAATGTTGAAATGTCAGAATTTCCCATGGGATGGGATTCTATTGTTGTGTAAGGATATGGGCATGGCTGAAGGAAACAAAGGTCATCCTCCATTTTGGTTGGAAGGGTTCTACACTGCTGAGCTCTGAACAGACTGTGGCTTACAACTACTGTGTTATGTACTGTTTCAAGAAAAATAATTTAACTAAGAAAATAAATTGTGGTAGTATTTATTTGTCTACTCATCCAGGCCTTCCTCCCCTTTCTCCCTTGCAAGCTCCTGCTCCTCAATACTTCCTCTTGAACCTTTTTACTGTTAAACAGTCACATGCTGACAATTCATAGGAGGATGATCAATAACACGAAGCGTGCAGCCATAATGATTTTCTTTGCATCAATGTAACAGTATCATTCTGGATAGCCATTGTGACTGAATTTTTAACTAAATAAGTTCCAAAATTTACTCTGGTTTTTAAACTGAAATTGCTGAAAGGCTCCAACATAGGATAATCCTTTGGAGTGGGCTCAGAATGTACTCAAACACTCAAATTCATCTTAAGTGAGAAACTCGGATAGTTGGGGGGAAAAATTCTCCCAGATTGGTACATCAGTCTAATTACATTTATTGTACGTTGCTCAGCTTTAATTGTAGTTGCTCAGTATAGCCCTAAGTATAACCTCTGTCCTCTGGTGCAGCATGTTTGCATCATAGCTTGTAAAATCATCAGTTGTTCAAAAGCATACGTGCAGCAGCTGATTTTACAAAAGATGTGTTCCGTTATGATGCGTACTGCAAGCAAGCCAGAATCGAGCCCTACATTTTGAGTAAGATTATTTACAGTAAACTTATCGTATGTTTTACATGCAGTCTACAATGATTATAAACATGATAGTTTATCCTTCTTTCATTAAATTATCTTTTTAAAGAAAGAGTATAAGTTTTGATTATTAATCAATCTGTGGCTACAAAGATTCTCTGTAATTGATATGGGGACAGGGACAAGTTTGTTTTTTCACAAGCTTGCAAAGTTTAGGCCCATAGGGGAGAAAATCTTTCTATCTTTTGGTTCAAAATTGTATTCTGATTTCTTTTCCCAGCCTCTCACTACATGTTTTTTCATGAACAGAGAGCGCTGCTGTAGAGACAATGCTTCGAGTAACATTCACTGAAACATGCCTCCTCTTTCTCTCCTTCCTACAATGGTTATGCAAGCTACCCAATTTTTCAAATATTCTTAGTAGTTTTAGTATTTTAAATTCAAATCCCAAACTCTATTGAAATAGATTGTTTAGGAAGAGTACCAGATTTTAACTTTAAGCCTTTCTTTAGTTTTGAAAATGTAAGTTATAATATACTTTTATTATTTTTTAAATTTAATTATTATAAGAACAGTATCACCATATTAAAACTTAATTACCTTACTCTCTTTTTGGCTTCATGACAATGTTCCTAAAGTGCTAAATATTCATGTAACATGCTACCTCACCCTGTAATATCACCATATTTATGGAAAGAAATTGTAATCCCCTTTACTGGCTCAGGTTAATTCCAATAAAATATTAAATCCATTTTCTAATCTAAATGAGTTCATTAGGAGAGGCATGGTACTGAGAATACCATACTCTCTACAGAGTTCAGCTTCATTACATTTCAGCACTGTGCATTTCCAGAGATGATGTACTACATTTATGAGAATTTATCTGTACTGTTCCAAAAACATTCATCCTAATTCTACTCCTTCTGTGCATGCTAATCATGAATATGTTAAGTGGAAATACTAAGCTTGCAGCCAATCTCATCCCCAGATGGGTTCAGGTTATGATTACAGAAGCAAATTTGCCATAAGCACTCTTAAAGCAGGGCCAGTGAGGAGGAAATGAAGGTTTGGAGCTACACTGAAGAGAAAAAACAATTTGATACAAAGGAGAAATGTCATAAGATGCTTGGGGGACTGGTATTTCCAGTTTGCTGTAAACCATTTAGCTTGTACCGAGCTTTGAAATGTTATAAATAGAACTGTCTGAAAGAATATAAAACAAAGCTACACATTAAGGGCCAGATTCTGACACCCTACTGAAGTTGTGTAGCACCTTGCTACGTAAGTAGGTTCTATGGATTCCAATAGAACTACTGATGGAATAAGGTACTACTCAATGTAAGAGCCTCAGAATCTGGTTCTAAATCATCAACATTAGCTTCATGTAATCCATAAAGCCAGGCATGTTTGTTTGTTTATTTTTTACTACCAGCTTTACAAAAATCATTGTGGTAGCAGTGTTTGATGTTATTTCCCTATTAATATCTTGGGCTTTTCAAAAGCTTAGGAACAAGCAATGGCCTAAATTTTAGGTAACAAAGGATATTCTCAAATCAGATCTATTCAAGCAGTAAATAACATGCATTCACACTGTTTGCCAGTAAAGTAAAATGACCCGTTTCTTGCAGATACGTAGTAGCTTTTTTCTTTTCATTCAGGAGAAGAAAAAAAAATCATTCCCTTTACATTGTTGATGAGATTTGATTTGTGTGTCATGCTGCATCAGAGAGTCAATGATACTTTTAAACACACACACACACACACGTGACAGAATTGCGGATGACAGCATGGGTTAGCAGTTGTCTCGTTTGACTTACATTTAGGAACCGTACCATGAATTGTTAAAAACAAAGATCTTCTCAAGGAGACAAGCAGTGACTTTCTACTCCTAAGCAGAGTTCAGATACACATGGGCAATAAATTGGCTCTTTCTTCTACCTCTAAAGAGCAGAAGTGGATTGCTAATAACTTGGAAGACATCCATAGTGAAAACTCGTCAGATTAAACAAACTGGCCACTGGTTGTCACTGTTGCCCTGTAAAACCATAAGCTGCAGAAGCATGCTTTCAAAAGTGGCCCTTAAACACCAAAATTTAGAAACAAAATTTATTAGCTGCATACAATATTTAGAAGAGACTGATTAGGAGTTTTTAGATCATCTAATCACATGATCTGATATAAGCAGTCGCTGAATTCCAGTAGTTTTCCAAATTGTCTGAGGGTGTTAAATAGAGTAGGTTGTCAAAGACAGATGATTTTAATCAAACAAGAATATTCTGTTTAAGATTAGCAGGATGAGAGATCAATAGGATTATGAACCCTACATCCTGCAATATTCTGCTACAATTCTTATTCTGCTATTAGAGTTTCAGGGGGCACATGATATTGAAGGAACTAATTCCATAACCATCTATGAAAACCAGAGAAAGGGAGAGAGAAAGAGCTTGGCAGGAGCCAAGAAATCACTTTGACATTTTCAGTCATGGACTCCTACTTTGCCAGAGAGGGAAAGGATTTTAATGAAGTATGTTAGAAAAACAGATTGGGATCCACTTACATGAGAGGAGAAACTAAGTTTTGAAGGTCAAAGAATGTTGAGGGAATTTCTTTATGCAAAAGTGTTCCTGAAAATATGATTGCAATACTCCATCAGAGGGAAAAGACATACAATAACATCCAGTTAAGTATCCTCCTGATAAGTGTCACACCTGCTTAATTGGAAGGACTACTAAGGCACACACTCAGTGCAGCATATTTCAGTGACTAATTAATGGATAAGTGGCACATCAAATCTACTTAATTGGTACTTCCAGTGTTGCCCAGTAGTGTTTGCTTGCATACTTTTTCACTGTAGTTATTTCCTCAATTCAAATTGCTTGAATATCTCCCTCTCACAGTATATTCCTATGAGCCCAAATAATCATTTGATTGACCCAATTATTTCTCAAGCATCAGAGGGGTAGCCGTGTTAATCTGGATCTATAACAAGCGACAAACAGTCCTGTGGCACCTTATAGACTAAAAGATGTATTGGAGCATAAGCTTTCGTAGGTGAATACCCACTTCGTCAGATGCCAATTATTTCTGTTTCCACTGAAAAATGCCAACAAACTGGATTCCACTATAGAGAAATTCTCATACTTCCGACACTGAAACTTGCTTTCTATGAGCTCAAAAGGTAAGAAATAAAAATGAAAAATAAAAATCAGAGTAAAAGAAAATACACCAGACACAGTAGGTGATGGAATCACAAAAGTTTCTGGGGAATGAACGGGCCAGAAGACAACAAGCTTTCCATTTAATCACATACACAGTTCTACCTTAAAACAAAATGTCAGCTATAATTTATCATAACAATGTAGCTTCCTCAATAATCCAATGGCAAAGGGATATGAATTAATAGCTCATTAGAAATCCTTGTTTTCTAAAATGTGGAAATTTTCCTGTTCTTGTAAGAGAGGGATGCATCGTACTGTCTAGAGCCAGGTACAGTACAGTGATTTTTTGTGCACATTTTATACTATGCCCCTCACACCTGACCTTAATTATTGTACTTCGCTTACTCTAGTCCTTATTAACTCATTTGTGTATGTTGCCAGTTTCTCTGACTGAACTGTGTGGGGTGGTTTTGTAATGCAGGTGAGCATCCAGTGAGTTCTAAAGTGAACACCTACTTTTTCTTGTAACATAAGCCAAAATTTCAGACTTATTGGGTTTTTAATAACTACCTTCATTTCAACTATATGTTCAGTAATAGGGTAAACATTTAGTTGAACTGTGGGAATATGTTTTAAAGCTCTGTGTATATATGTGAATTTCGGATGATTCATAATTTTACGTTTCATTATTTTCACTTACTTTCCCCTCCCAAAACAGCTGCTGTGGGTTTCTACAGTATGTTCTATTCTTATACAAACCATTTCAAGTCAGAAAAGAGGAACTTCTATGCCAATTGTTTTATTTTAACACTTTTAGAAAGAAGTGACAACAGTATAATCACTTTTCATCAATATAGCAGAATGGAAAGTTGGTAGGGTATTCATAAGCCATATAAGATAATTTGCCCTAAATTTGATTATTTCCTTCTGAGGTATATGCATGGTTCCCCATAAAACTAGTGGGATCCATGCACATATATCTGAGGGCAGAATTTAGCCCTCAATATATCTCCATTTCCAAAGCAGAGAGCTCGGGATATGAAAGAAGTAGTACTGAAGTAAAAACCTAAGTACAAGAATTCTCATTTAGAGATCAAAATGACTCAGTTTAGTCACCCTGACATTTACAGGAACCATTAATAGGAAGTTCTTTCAAATATCACTTGCCATAAAAGTGCTGCAGACTTGAAATTTGAATTTCCCTTTTAAGCCTGCTAGCTAGTATGTAAACTTCTTGGCATACAATTTTAAATAGATGTTATAGGCTACAGCATTATATCCTCTTAATGATGTTTGTAACTAGAGCTCACTAGAAAAAAAAATTCCTTCTTCCCTGCCAGAAATTTCAACTTTTTGGCAAAAAAATAGAAACCAACCTTTTTTTGGTTGAAAATTAAAATTTGTATTCAGAAACATTTTTCCTTTGATTCATAGGAGTTGTCTCATACCTCATTGTCTTCTGTGGGCCAGGCTTCCTGGTCAAACCACATCTCCTCTGATACTTTCTGGTGTCCCCCCTTGCTGAGCTACTGCAGTGCATCATTGGAGTCCCTGAGCATCAGAGGGGGACCAGGTTTTTATTAAGTTGGCCCCACATCAGTGAGAAACCCAGACCCAATAGCTCCCCAAGGCTCTAGTGCAACAAAAGCAAAAAACACAGATTTGCAAGTTAAATCCATGTCAGTTTTTCAGAGTCATCCCACTTCCAGTAGCAAATGATCAGGTGCCACAGAATCTAGATAGGCTCAAAGACTTAAATAGAGGCTGGACTACTGTTAAGAGAAACAAAAGGATTTTGCCACCTAGAAGACAGAAGAGGACGTTCCAGAGACAGAAGAACAGTTCTGCTCATATTCTTTTATGTAACCAGGCACTTCTGTTTTGTTGGCGTTTAAGCATTTAAGTGATGGGAAGGGAATGTTGCCAAAGACTGTGATGGGAGTTGGGTTCTTGTGTCCATCTCTCTACCTGTCAGTTGCAAAAGAGCACAGTGAAAACTAAACCTGAAACTCCAATGAGTGTCTTGTCTTAACCTGGGCCACCTTGACATTTTTGTCCAGATGAACAGCTCCTAGCTCTGTCCCTCATTGCTAATGATATTTTAGAAACTGATTAGCTTCTAGATTCATTTGTATAGTCTTATTCTCAATGAAAAGATAAGGAATAAAAACATATGCCCCAATTCAGCAAAGCAGTTAAGTATGTCCTTAAATACTATTGAAATCAATGGATAACTCTTTTGCTGAAACATGGCCACAGTCAAGTAGCGGATGTAACAGGTCTGTCATGCTCCAACTTTGGGCTAAATCAAAATTTACAGAAAAGTGCCAAGTCAAGTACTAGGCTAAAGCAAACAGAAAATTCTCAAAAGTAGCAGCAGTTGAAAGCAACAACAATTTTCTTTAAATGTACTCTGGTCATTTCTTACTGTTTATCTTAACTGTTTTATTTTTTTGAGTGTATTTAAGACATCTCTATAGGGACATTCTGGATTTTATCATACTCAAGTATAATCCAGAAAAAATTGGATAAAAACTAATCTATTTCCAACTCAGGAGAAGACTGCATTGCCAGATTCTCAGGTGTCATAACTCTGTTGATGATGATTTCTCCAGCTGAGGATCTGGCCTTGCATTCCTCCTTGGCTCTCCAGACAGAATATGCTGACCAAGTCACAATATCACAGCTCCAAACAGCTGCCTGCTCTGCACCTGTTTCATCTCACATGAAGACATGCCCCAAGGGTCCACCACAGATCCATAATGAATCTCCTCCCTGCAGCAGAGCTCCTCCCTGTCAGCTCCATACCATGAAACAAGCTGCTCACTTACCTTACATATTAATATGTTAGTGCTCCCACCAAATAAAGGGCTTGTTCTCCAAGGACACTACCTCAGTCTTGCTCTGAATCCAATAGATAAGAATTACACTACATGAAAAGTGGGGAGGAAGAAGAGACATTCACTCTGAAGCAGTCAGAATACTGCATTTCCCTTCTTTCTCCTTGTGTTTCAATCCCCAGCCCAAATACTGTTTAAAAAAATTTTGGTCACTACTGAGCACGTTAGCTATTCTTTTGCATCTGTGCTACAAGACTTCATTTCTCTAGTTATGAAGTGTACGGTAATTGGCTTAGCAGCAGCAAAAGCAAAGCCTGTGCCCATCCAGGTCCTGCCAACCAGGCAGATCCAAAACAAAGCCTTTTACCCATTCTGGTAACTGTTTACTGCTTAGAGGCATTTGACTGGAAGTGAGATTATGTTTCAGTCAGTTTACTGAGTGGTATCTAGAAAGGCCAGTCAGCAGAAGCTGAGCAGCCAAATGTGAGTGAAGAATACAGTGCAGGATAATGGAGAATAAGGTGGGGAAAGGTCTAGGGCAAAAGCAAAGCGCACACAGCACCGCAGAAATTATTTCCTGAAAAGGACTAGTCAGTCAAGCCAGCAATTAAAGGAGAAACTAATTTCCAGTTACTAAGGAGGGAAACCAAAGTGATATTACTAGGGTCTGGGCTCATTCTTTTCACAAAGATTTCAGTCAGAGTGGTACTGTATCTTATTGTTTAATTATCCATATTAAGAATTTCCCCCCTAAATCTACAGATATCACAAATAAAAAAAGTTTCACATATACAGAGATAGACCCCAGATTAGATACAGTTTAATTGGTTAAAAAAAAACTCATTCCAAAATCTGTGAAAAGGAAATTATGGATAAAATTTACAAAAATATTGGAGGGAGGGATAGCTCAGTGGTTTGAGCACTGGGCTGCTAAACCCAATCCTTGAGGGGGCCACTTAGGGATCTGGGGCAAAAAATTGGTCCTGCTAGTGAAGGCAGGGGGCTGGACTCAATGACCTTTCAAGGTTCCTTCCAGTTCTAGGAGATAGGTAATAATTGGAGATATACCAATCTAAGTGATTTAGGAGCCAAAGTCTTATTTTCAAAGTGACTTAGCCACTTGGGAATCCACAAGACTTGGCTCTGAAGTGTCTAAATCATTTTAGAAAATGAGATATTTTTGAAAATGTTTACTGTTTTTGTTGGGGTTTTTTAATTACATGCTTTTTTAAAATTGATAAAATGTTCTACTGAGTATAGTGTGTCTGTCCTGTGAATTTCATTGCTAACATGTGTGATGTATTTGTCAAACATATGCCAAGAAAATAAATATTTATAAATGTACTTAATATCAGTGGGTGAATTGATCTCAGCTTGAGAAGTAGTACCAAAAAGCATATGAAAGATTGTGTGAGCAATAGCATGGGTTGTCCATTACTAATTCAGTCCCCATCTTTCCCTATGCATTTATTGCATTTTTTCCTAGCAACATATAAAAAAGGCACCAATTTGCTACAACGGTGCCTTTGACATTATTCAAAACAACAATACATGAACAACAAGAAAAAGTCAGCAACAAACCACTAGACAAATTCCAGCAAATTTTCACTCCCAAAACATCCTGAGAGGTGACATTTTCCGCACCAAAACAATCACCCTCAGTTAAGTCAGCCACTAATAATATTGACTATTCTCCAAGTAAATTATGCACAAATGGTGAAGGCCCAGAGGAAATACTGTTCTAATAAAGTGGTTATTGTGCTATTATTTTCAACACACTTTTTGAGAAAAGTTTAGCACATAACACACATTTCTCTCTCTGTGATATCTGGAATATGTTCCACACTTAGAACAGGATCCCAGATATGGCTGTGTGATAACTTTGCATAAATTACAAGGAGTCCGGTGGCATCCGTTTTTTGTGGATACAGACTAACAGGGCTACCCCCGATACGCTGAATAAATGTTGATCACTATATCTGTGCATTCTGAGCATGTTATTTCAGTGTTTGTACAATATTGCAGAATCTGCAATTTCTCTCTAGTCCAAAACATGTTTTTTGAGGAATAGGCAGGAGAGAGTGAAAAAGGAGAGTGCAGTTTACCATATACCTTCATGAAAGGCCACTTTTTTTCTCTCCCCATCTAGCCTTTACCGTGATTTATGATGTTTCACAAAGCTCAGAACCAGATTTTCAGTATGCAGTTCCCACTCTTTCATTAGAAAAGCCTTAGTAATCATAGAACCCTGCAATAAGCATTCAGAACCAGACACACTCCACAGCACTAATCCCAATGCAACCTTTAGCCATCAGGGTTGACATAGCAGTAGTTAAGGTTCTTCCCTGCTCTGCAGAATTGCAAGTAACTGCTGGGAAGAGAAGTCCTTACATTTTTTAAAAAAATTCTCCACAGTTCACTAAATATTTTGCTGCAATTCAGAAGATTTTTAGGGTCATAATGTTGCAAGACTTGCACTAGACACAAACTACGACTGTCTTCATCCAGGCAAGTGGTATTCAAAACAAGAGAAAGTCTGTAACAATCAAGACATTTTTTATCATATTTCCTGTTTGTCAAGAACTATTATTATAAGTGAGTTGCATATTCCTATCCCTCTTCTAGGATACACACAAACACAGACATTAGCATACTGATCATGACACATTTTTTCAAAAGTACTTAAGTCACTTTCAGTAGGACATAGGTGCTTTAGAAATTGGGACTTAGGCACATAGATCAGTTAGCTAAGAGCTTATTAAAAATTTACCCTACATGCTTTGTACACCTTTATTAACCTATTTTTAGAACATATCAAAGACACTCAGGTCTGATTTCAGAGACCCTGTTCTTTCTTGGGATATTTTAAGTGTCAGACTTTCAGACAAAAGTATGTCTTATACAGCACATTTGATTATAGATGGATGATATTAGAATCCTTCTAAAAGGACCCACCTAACTCAGTTACTGAGCCATTGTCTGTTATGAATTATTTTTCCACTGATAATATCTGACTGTTGAATAATTAAATCAACTCAGAGGTAATGCGCCTTTCAAAACTGTATTCAAGTTCAGTATTTTCTTTCTGGACCTTTAAGTGGCGCCTTGAGAAAAGGAAATAGAGTACTTGTATGTTTGCTGATATAGCTGCCAATAATTGTACTACTGTAATTAAATAAAAGTATCCATAATTTTAAAGTTATGAATGAGTTTAGCGATTAAACAAAATTCCAGGGAGGAGCCAGCCCTGGCAGCCAGAGAAACAAGTCAGCAGGAGCACACACAGAAGCAGCTTTAGCAGGGATTGTTGGTCACTGATGTCACCCGAGATTTCTATAGTTTTCTCTCTGGACACTTTCTCCCCTGTGCTGAATGCCTGTTTACTCCAATCCTCTTTCTCTGCCCCTTTCCTTACAATCTCTTCATTTCAGTCTCAGTCCATCGGCCCTCCATGCTCTCCTTCCCTCCCTCCCTTTTCTCTCTCACCCTACCATGTCTATTGCTCCTCTTCCTTTGTCTGTCTTTCCAGTTAACTAATCCCTCCCCAACAAAAACCCAACCCAGAAATATTAACAAAAAGCAGCAAAACCCCAACCCTGGGGGGAAAAACTGTGAAACTAAATGTTTGTAAACACTCACTCTGTTCACTCTGCTTGTGTGTTGTTTTTCTTCTGCCTCCCCTTTTGTCTTGACTATTTAGATTATAAACATTTTGGGGAAAGACTATCTCACAGCAGGATGCCTAGCACAATAGGGCCCCATTCTCAGTTGGTTGCTAGACACTACCATAAAACCCACTAACAATAATAATTTATAGTATTACACAGATCTGAAGTTATCATTGTGAAGAAAGATTAATATGCTAGCTAAAGAGATACTGAAGCCTAACCTCAATGTCTCATAAATATACTGCTTGTTGAGATCTATGAATCTTTATTCAAAAGGATAAGCTGACTTTTAGTAGCATTCCTTTCAGGATGAAAAGACTAAATTATTACTCTGAAAGATGCAAACATTAGTGAATATAGATGAATTAGTTTCTGACCTTCCATTTTATTACCTAACTTTCAATCTACACCGATCTCTGGCTACTGCAGGAATGTTTATGTAGTGTGATGGGTTCCCCCCAGGGTGACACCTGAAACTGGGGTACCACTGAACCCCCAGACCCACCAACTTGGGCTCTCTTTTACACTGCACTGCTATGACAAGCTACAAAAGCCTTCCAGCCTGCACTTTCACCAGCATACATACAGGTAGGGACAGCCCTAGCTACAGTTACAAGCAGGCTCTCTGACCAGCCCCTGCATGGGAAAGCTACTCCCAGCTACTTAGGCACGCACCCCGTCTAGAGTATAAACCCAAAATTATATCGTCTTGTGCTGCACAGGGAATTGTACAACACAAGCTCATAAAATCTGTCCCCTCCCTCAATGCAGAGAAAAATATGCAACAGCCTTTTTCCCCTGAGTTATGATTCCCCCCCACTGGTTTAGATAAAGCAAAAATAAGTTAAACAACTAGAAAAGATAGATTTTAAGTGATTATAAGTGATAGCAAACAGATCAAAGTAGATCACCTGGCAAATAAACAAAAAAGGCAAACTAAACTTAATGTACTAAATAGGTTGGATATGAATAGCAGATTCTCACCCTAAGAGATGATACAAGCAGGCTGCAGATTCTTAAGGGGCAAGCTGCACTTGCTTTGCAGCTTGGAATCTCCAGGTCTTCCATTCACCCTTTAGCCTGGGTCCAGCACTTGCCCCAGTTTAGTCTTTGTTCCTCAGGTGTTTCCAGGAGTCTTCTTGGATGGGGAGTGAAGAACAACCAGATGATGTCACTCCCCCCTTATATAGATTTTGCATGTGATGGGAACCCTTTGTTCCAAAGCTTGGTTCCCAGACCGGTCTATGGAAAAACACTGACATCCCAAAATGGAGTTTAGAGACATGTGGTCACATCACATGTCTTTGTAGAATCATAGCAGCCATTACTCTGAGTCCTTCTGTAGCATTCTCAGGAAGGCTTCCCAGGTGGAGATAAACTTCTCCTAAGGCCTATTGTTTTTTTCTAATGGCTCATTGCCCTGAATAGGCCCTTCCTCCACACAGATATCGAGTCTGAAAGCATCTTCTCTAGTTGGCATTACCCAGGTGTAACTACATTTGAAATACAGATAATTTGAAATACAGATACAGTCAATATTTATAACTTCAGATACAAAAATGATACAGGCATACAAATAGGATAATCATATTCAGCAAATCAACCTTTTCAATGACATTTCACATGACTTACCTTGCATAAAATACATTATAATTATGTCATAATCATATCCTAATAATATCATTGTGAAGAATATGGGATGGAGTGTCACATGCAGAATGAAATACTTCATCTCTGATTCCTTCCTGATGACAGTTATAGTAAAAGAGACTAATTCAATTATTGTTAAGAGTCAGGACTGGGTATTCAGCAATGGCTGACTCAGCTGAGCAATGTTCATTTCAGCTGGGATTAGGGAAACAAGTGCACAAGTCTCCATGTTCTGGCAAAGCTGGGGCTTTCCAGACATCTGACTGTCCCTAGTATAAATTACTGCAGCCTAAAGGCTCTTCTAATCTATACTGGTTGTCAACAACCCCAAGGGGTTGTTCTGGAAGCCATAGAGTGGCTGGCATGTATGAATCCTATGCTACCTGATGACTTCCCTACTCAAGGGAATTTTCTGAGCTTTAGGACTGCTTTATGTTGCCTGAGTGGAAGGGTCAAGGCCTTAGTGTATGTGGGAGGCCATCAATGAGAATGTTTGCAATACTGGTTCATATCAGTACAACTGCAAAAAATAAAGTAATAATGTTAATCATGTATTTGTAATTTCCACTCAGTCTCTGCTTCTATAGTTTATATTCTGGACACTGGCTGTTTGCTCCAACCCTCCCCCACATCTATAACTTCCAGAATGTACGAAGTTCTGAGAAAAAAATGTCTAAAATCCTGAGTAATTCTGGAAAATTCTGCAGATGCAAAGTTGCATAGAAGAAAAGTATTTCCTGTAATTCACCCTACCTGGTATCAGTGATACAATCTAAATACGTCAACTTTGATGCAACTTTGATGTTCACTAATCCGGGAAGTCATAATATTAAACACATAACCAACGGTCTGCGGCTATGAATGCAGAAAGATTATAACTACTGTGGCTTAGGTAATGTAACCTGAACAAGGTGCAGAGCAGATATCTTTGGCTTTAAGAACTGAATCTACACATACATTATAACATTCTCTACAGAATTTGCTAGATCATTTAGAATAATAGGTTTTACAATTTTGGGTTTCTTTTATAAGTTTAACAAAATGGAATATGAGTTTACAAGCACACAAAATGGGTACATTTTGCAACAAAAGCATATATTGACCGTGAGCATTAAGTGCCATAAAAAATGAACATTTACTTCACCACACTATTGACTTAACCCCCAAATCTGTGATATTTCCTACTCTTAACCTATCAAATTCAGCACCATGATAATCTTTTATAAAATCGTGCCCACTTGGAAAATGCTTGTGTCATCAGATAGAGTTAATCAGCATAATTATTTAGCAGAAGTTGCAAAGTTTAGTAAAACAACAATCATAATGAGTCAATTTTAGAGCTAGGTGAATAACTGATTGTTTAGTTCACTAGTAGTCACTGGAGGGTCTGAGGGTGGGAAAAACAATCAGTCCAGGTTGAACCAAAACAAAAGTTTTTGGAATTTTCAACTAAAAAAGTCAGAAAAAACAGCTTGGGGGTTGAATGAAACATTTTTTTTGACATTAAAGAAAATATCTAATTGTGGGCACTTCTGATAAAAAACAAAGGAAATGAAGGGCTCTATTCACAAAACTGAAGGTGATGGTGCCACAGCTACACTTATACCACATATTCCAGTGGTTAGGCCATTCACCTGAGGTGTGGGACACACACACACACCACAAAATTCAGTCCAGCTGAATCCACAGATTTTGGTGAAAAAAAATTCATCTGGAAAATTTCACTCTGCTCTAGTCAATATTTCTTAGGGCAGTATTTATTCAATCTATATTCAAAGTCAATGTTCCTTGTTAACCCTGTAATATCTTCTTGACACTTTCAGGGAAAACCTACAAGTTACGCCACCGGTGTTATGGACTGGCTTTGCATATACTATTGTAACTGATATACCAGAGTCTCTTTCCTTCACAACTAAATATTTTAATCACCATGACCATTTTTAGGGGCTAAGAAGAGAATGAAAAGAATATAATTGGAATTATAATTGAGTATCAGGGTCCTTTTGCTAAGTTCATATTTTTAAAATAGCTGTGAAGTATGTTTATTAATCTTATACCTATGTATCTGGATGTAATAGAAATATTTCTATCTTCAAACATTTGAAATAAAAAAAATAATTAATGGCACCATTATCCAGGGATAGGACACTAGGCAGACTTGGACCTGGTTATATTCCCAGCTCAGCCACTAACACACTATGTGATGTTAGTCAAGTCGCTTCACCTTTCTGAGCCTTTGATTCCCTTCCCACTCTGACTGCCTTGTTCATTCAGTTTGTAACATCTTTGGGGCAAAGTGTCTCTTCCTGTGTTTAGATGGTGCCTAGCACAAGGGGACTCTGATCTCAGCTGGAGCTGCTAGGCATAATGCCATAATAAACAAAAAGCCCTAAAAATGTGAAACCCCTTGTTACACATTCCTCAACCATATCCTGAGGTTTAGCTCTTAAAATTAAGATTTGGGATGTTGGAATGAATCATGTTATTCTAGAAAAGGCAGGCAAACCTCCTAGTTATTGGTCTGAGATTACCATATCTGTGTATCAATCAAAGCAATTAACTACACAAATCTTTCCACTTACTATGGAGACCTACAGCTACTAGATCAAATTATTTTTTATGGTGAAAATATTTTAAGCGTGACAAACCTTGAAATAGCATAATTAATTTTAAACATTACTGATCTTAAAATACTAGCAGCCAGTTTAAAAAAAAGACTGCAAAGGAGATATTGCAAATACTATAGTGATGCATCTTAATATGCATTGAAGACACATACCAGAAGCCAGAATGAGCTGGGCAAAAAAAAATGTAACCTGACTATTTTGTAAGTTTCGACTCGTGCTTTTTGCGAAAAAAACAGAAGCCAGTCTTAGTGGCAAGCTTCTGAAAACTTGCACAGCTATGATAAGAAAGGACATTTCTCATAAATATTCATTAAAAATTACCTTTTCTGGATCATGAATTTTTCAAGCAGACACTGATTTGACCTCTACAAGGAACAAAAGCCAACCTATAACATAGTGTCTCCGCTTTCTGTCCCAAAAGTTTTTCCAGCTAAGCATCTACTTTGCACACTGCATAATGTCTCAGGTCAGTTACCTTTGTGGTCCAAGCACTTCTGCATTAATATTAATTCAAATTACCATCTAAAGTATGGCTCATATTTCCTGGAAAAATTGATTGTAAGGCAGGACCAGGATTTGCATTTTAAATAATATTCTAAACTAACATGTCTGTCCCTCCACAATCTACTGATTTGAACCCAGAACCATTTTAATAAAGTTACTTGTATCTGTAATGATTGCAGCATTTTCCTAATAATACAGTAATAGGGCCTGATCTTCCAAAGCTGCTAAACTCCTGCTTCCTTCAATGAAGTCAGTGGGAGTGAACTGTGCTCAGCAAACCAATGGAAGTGCATAGCACCTCACAGGGTCAGAGTCCAGCCTCATCTCCCACTCTCACAGCATGAGAGACCACTTCACATCCAGAAGAGTCAGTGTGGCTAAATGCTGGGAGTGTGTGTGTGGGGGGGGGGGGTGAGCCCAGCCTCGTTTTTTCATGAGGCCACCTAACAGTGGCACAAATATTTCCACCCTCCCCGTGGGACTCAACAGAAGCAATTACATTTACGTTTGTTACACATACACACATTTTCTCAGTCAGACATTCCTTTCCATTTCTACTGAGTGCATACACAACACATAAGGTTTGCTCTTAATAGCATCCATTGCATGGATGTACATAGATAAAAACAAATTGCATCTTCACACAATTTTTTAATCATATTCAAACAGTACAGAAACTTAATGCACATCTTTTTTTTCCCTCCCTTTTCTCCACTTTTTCCCTTTCTTAGATCCCTAGCCTCAGAAAGGTTGCTGACCACTAGGAATCCCCGAGTGGCAGAGACCCTTCATAGCTGGATGTATACCTCACAATGACCCCAGCATAGAAGACATGTTGGGACTTGGCTGGAGGTATACAAGTGAGTGGATCACTGGTGCACTCCTCCAAACCACAGCCATAAAATGGCCTCTTGGGGTGGGATGGGGGGTGTTAATATAGCAAAGCCTTGAGTCTAACATAAATTACACCAAGGGCTGAATCAGCCCCAAGGAATGGAGAAGTACAAAGATGGCTGAGAGCTGCCTCTGCTCCCACCCAGCCTCCTCATCTGCATGGAGTAGAGATCTGGTTCAGCAGAGGTTCTAGCCCTGTGTTTTTGTTTGTGCCCTCATATCTTTTCATGTCTCTTTTCTCCAAGTTTATTTTTTCTATTATTTTTTCATAGCTTTTATAATTTTTACTCTCTCTCTCTCCAAACATTTTCATTTCATTTTTCCATTCTGCTTCCTGCTTCACATTTTACTCCTTTACTTTCTTTTTTCTCCCTCTATCCTCTGTTTCCATTACTCTCCTATCACTCAACCTCTCATTTACCTTTCTCCCCTTGCCCAAGCTCTCAGTTTTCACTGCCTCTCTCGTCCCTGCCCCCATTCTTCTCAGGTTCCGCCCTCCTCATGCTCTGCCCTTGACCTGTTTTACAGCTCCAATTCATTTCCCTCTCCACTCCCACAGATGCTCTATTCTCCCATCATTCTGTTTTCACACTTCTCTGGCTCTTTTTCAGTCTTCTCTCCTTCTGCTCAGTCCCTTGTCTCCCCCACCTTGGGTACTTTGCCTCCCCTATTCCCTCGGTATGCCCTTCTCCCTTTTTGTGACAGATTTGGAAAATGGATTAGCCCTTTCATGGATTGAGAACTGGTTAAAGGACATTCTCAGAATGGAGCAGTCCTGGGACCAATCCTATTCAATTTATTCATAAATGATCTGGCTAAACTACTCAAGATAGTTAGATCTTGGAGTTATCGTGGATAGTTCTCTGAAGATGTCCACGCAGTGTGCAGCAAACAGGATGTTAGGAATCATTAAAGGGATAGAGAATAAGACTGAGAATATATTATTATACTGTGTACAGATGTGGTCTCGATATTCTAGCACTAGAAAAGGTTCAGAAAGAGGATTAGGATATGAGAAAGATTAAAGAGGCTAGGGTATATAAAATCATGAGTGATGTTGAGAAAGTGGATAAAAAGTTATTTACTTATTCCCATAATACAAGTTCTTCTTCATGCTGGAACTCCTTACCTGAGGAGGTTGTGAAGGCTAGGACTATAACAATGTTTAAAAGGGGACTGGATAAATTCATGGTGGCTCAGTCCATAAATGGCTATTAGCAGGATGGGTAAGAATGGTGTCCCTAACCTCTGTTCGTCAGAGGATGAGAGATCACTTGATCATTGCCTGTTAGGTTCACTCCCTCAGGGGCACCTGGCATTGGCCACTGTCAGTAGACAGATACTGGCTAGATGGACCTTTGGTCTGACCCGGTACGGCCTTTCTTATGTTCTTATGTTATGTTCCCTGTCCACACTATTGGACAAATCATTTCATGCTTGGTTAAGAAATATAGAGGGGACAATGTCTGAGATCCATATAATTTACTAGTGTTGATAAAGTATTGATACAAACCCTTCATAACTGGATGACTTCAGAATGGTTCTTCCTTCACTATTGACATTTTTCAGACTTCTTGCAGTTTGTTTAGACAAGGGACAATGTTGTTAAAACTGACCCTCAAACACAGTTTTAAAAACCTGTTTAGGAATATTGGACTAGATCTGTGGCTCCTTTACAACTGTGTTTCACTGCTAACCATCTGAAAACTAAGAATTCCCCTTGTGTAGGGGAATCACCAGATGGTATAAAGCAGGTGTATCAAATGCTTCTGGTCACCCTAACATAAGGGGTGTGATGGAGCTGGAACCAGAGTATGATGCAGTTCAGAGACCATTAACGTCATAGTGGCTCCTAAGGGAACGTTACATGCAAATGCTTAGGCTACCTAACTTGCACTAATTGATGGTTCAGGGCTTGTGATGATGACCTAAAGCCATATTTGTCTTCCTGCTCGCTTAGCTTTGCCAAATTTAGCTCCAGAAGAGGTATATGAACTGAAATGCTTCTAAAAACATTAGTGTAATGGGGCCAGTAGGTCGCACTTCAGCATCTTATACAAAGTAGTGACTGAGTAAGGTATAAAGCAGTTCCTGAAATTCTGTTTCAAGTTTGCAGTATGCAGTAACAAAGGCACTGTACTTTGTAGCACAATAGAGTGTATCAGCACCACATGATGCTTATATATCTAATTTCTGCATAGGATCTTGTATATAGGTTTTACAATCTACTGCACCTCTTCAGCTAAAAATCACTCCCAGTGACTTTACTTGATTATGAAAAATCCATGCAATGGAGGTATGAATCAAAACAGATAATATTTTTTTACATGCCCAGGTCAATATCTCCTCTAGCTTCCATGCTAGTGTCCTTTACAAATGGAGTTTTAAATGTGAGAACACTGACTAACAGGAGGGGGAAGTGGGGGTGGGGGTGGAAACTTTAGATTTTGGCATAAATACAATTCAGTCTCCCACCCTGCCTCCCAAACCAGATTATTTTATTTAAGCAAAATTGCATGATGTGTTGGTTAAGAGGAATATAAAATCCTTCTAGTATGGAAACATATTGGGACATGTTAGCAGGATTTAAACTTATATATTCAGACACTTTTAGCAAAAAGAAAAGATTGCATTAGAAAAATCAGACTATGAATTGTACCCCTTCTAGCTTGGTGGAGACATTTGCCTGCATCGTTCCACAGAGACCTAGGCACAATAATAGCTACATTTAATCAAATGCTAAAAACAAAACATTAAATATTGAATGTATCCTTTACAAATGTTAATCTTGCTTTAACTTTCTTTTTACATGGCATTTTAAATTAGTCTGTGACAGACAAAATTTATATGGCCCGAACATTGAAGAAAGCCAATTTGTTTGGCATGGGAGGCAGAAATCTGACAGCGACTTTTATTGTATTTTACATTTTAATGCTTACATACAGCACAGAGAAGAGATGAAGCAAGCTGGTTGCCAAACATCTGAGTTGTGGCAAATAATACACCCTTCGTGCCTCCATCTGAGGCAAGGTGTATACACACATACCAGTTACTCTTTATGAACAGAATTGCTATTTGCCTATTTCAAATAGTATCCAAATGTGCCAAGCACTGCAAGAATACTGAGAGCAAAGAATGCTTAATATTCCAGCCCAGCTCACTGAAAAAAGCATTGAAGTGACAGAGCAGTGTTCTGTAGAGCAACATGATGTGTCTGCTTTAAATGGAGAATAATGGATTTAAGTTTAGTGCAGAACTAAAGGGCTCAATTACTATTCATGAATTCTGAAATGTTCTACTACAGAAATTCCTTTTGCATGAAATGTTCATCAGTATCACTGTGTGAAACTACAAAAAACCCGTAAAGCTTGGCCCCTCGCACAATACTTTACTTACCTCGATTTGTGCATTTACAAAGAATATTTCTATGGAGTTTATCAAAAGTCACCCATGTCTGTAAACTAACCATTTAAAACAAATAAGTTTTGGATTGATGCTGTATGAAAAGAAATCCTACTGGTACCACTTGGAACCAGTCATTTTCCTATTACTAAATGGCCTACCATTTGTCTACAGGAGGACATACCCAATACTTTAGAAAAGCAGTTGCCATGGGGACTGAAGGTAACCTTTTGGTTAGCAAAGCGGGAATGTTAATTTGTCACTCCATAAAGGGATCATAATAACAGAATTGCATCTTTATCAGTAATTATTTTAACACTGAATGAGCTCCAGAGATACGTTTTTTCCTCATATACAAAAATAACCATTATTCAAAGAGCAAACTACCCATTCACCATGAAAACAACATTGTCATTTATGCTCCGTGCACTTGAGCATTTAATTTGAAATACATGACTTGATCCTGTAGTTAAATTCCATTTAACTCAGTGAGAATCTTGCATAACTAATGTCTAAAGGATTGAGGCCATAGTATTTTGGTAGAATAGGACTTATGATCAATTCTTAGAACACAAGCAGTATTTATTTCACATCATAGGATAATTCTTGAAAACGAAAATACTATTAAAGGTTCAGCTTTTGTTGCACTTAAAATCCCGATACCCGATTTCAGCAGGACTGCTCACAGAGAAAGGTACTACTCAAGTTTGAGTAAGGGTGGCAAAAATAGATCCTAAAATAAGCATTTTTGTATATCCATTTCTGATTGCTTGCAAATAGGAGTTTCTCTCCCCGCTTCATGCATGTGCAGCATAATGCCTAAGTAACTTAGGGCCAAGTGAATCCTCTATCTGCTTAGGAAACATCTTAGTATTTCTATTTGCATGCAAAAAATACTAATTATTCCAACATTTTTGTTTGCTGGGTTGTCTACTTATAATTACATTTCATGTGGTATTTAAAAAAATGTCCTATCTAAAAACCAAGTCAAAAAAGGTTTGGGGTTTTTTTGTTTGTTTTTTTTTAAGTGTACAGGAGATTGGGAAAGTACTGAAGGCAGTTTCTAAAGTCTTAGTTAACAAGCTCCTTCTGTTTCCATATTCAATTCCTCAAAGTAACATATGCATAATTTTATCATCATTGTGTGCCATCTGGAGTATATTGATTGAACTGCAGTTTTAAAATGAGGTCTAACAGATAATTTGGTTGCATACATTTGGAAATAAAGTGATTATACTCAAACTGAATATAGCTTTTTAAGAATGGAGCTATAACTAAAAGATTAAACTTGAAAATGCATCCACTGTACCTGAGCAGACCAAGGAAGAAAGTCAAATCCTTACAGTTTTACACTTTACTATTATCTAATTTAAGTAAGAAAGGTTGTTTTAGGGAAGACTGCACCTTCATTTTACAGTGTATTATTGAAAAGGAGCCACTGTGATACTCTACTCAAATCCTTTAATTCAGACTACCTAAAGAGAGAGAGAGAGAGAGACACAGACAGACAGACAGACACACACACACACACACAATAAGCTAGAACAATTTATTTTATACAATATCCTGTCAATTGGGCTTCACTTGAGATTACACTACATGGAAAATTTTATCAGGAGTTCATCCATCCTAAACATTATAGTGAATTCTGTTGCTATAGGAACACAGGAATTGTCATAGCACAACAGAGGAATGGTACATCTAGTCTGATATTTTGTTTCTGACTGTGGCCAATGTCAGATTCATCAAGGAAATGTTTCAAACAAACGCCCCTCCTCTCCACAAATACTATTGGATTATCAAAACACAGTGGCCACAGGGTTATTCTGTAAATGAATACACAAAACTAAGTCAGCCACACACGTGGAAACACAAAAATCCAGTTCATAGAGCACAGAACGTCAGTTAACTTACTGAAAGAGAAGTTTGCTGAACCTTTTTCCTGTTACTGAAGGCTAATTGGTCTATAATTCCTTGGGACACCCATCAAACACTCTTAGGTACATTTTGTACAGATGGGTACAGTGTTGGTCACCTTACAGACTATGTAACTTTAGTTTAGCATTTTTCCATAGTAGCTCAGCTATTTTGCACTCAGTGATTTTGTTCCATCAGAACTCTTGGATGAGTGCTATTTGATGCTGGTGATTTCCTTCAATTTAATATCTTGAATTGTTAACATCACTCTGATGCCTCTGTCTCAGAGATTGTCCCACCGCCTCTGCCTATAAAGAGCAACTACAGGCAGTTATTTTTCCTTTTCATCTGTGGTAAAGACAGATGCAAAGAAATTCAGATTTTTAACACCAAAAGCAACAATTACAATCATCTAGTCTGACCTGTGTAACACAGGCCATAGAATTGCATTCTGTGAGTCCTGCAGTAAGCCTAACAATTTGTGGTTGAACTCGATCATGTCTCAGACATTTAGCCTTGATTTAAAGATGCCAAATAATGGAGATTTAGCAAATCTCTTGGTATTATGTTCCAATGGTTAATCACCCTAACTGCTAAAATTGTGTCTTATTTTTAGTTTGAAATTCACTAACTTTCAGTCACTGGATCCTGTAACGCCTTTGTCTGCTAGATTAACATACCCTTGTGTGTCAGATATCTTTTGCCTCAGTTAGCACATATGGACTGTGATCACATTGGCTCATAACCTTTTCTTCAATAAACTAAATAGCCAGAGCTCCTTTAGTTTCTCTGCCTAAGTTATATTCCCTCAGATTTCTGAACCAGGTTTTAATATGTTACGAAAACAAAGCAGAACTGACTTACAGAGTGAGGTTGTATTTTACCCTTCGAACAGCTTCACAATAAGTTTATTCTAACCAAAAATGGGACATGCAAATTGCAATGTATTGAGATTATCTTGATCCAAACATACTCTTGCATCCTACCATATAATGAGAGGTTTTTTTTCCTCTCTCTAGCTGAAATCCTGACCCCACTGGATCATAGATATGCAGGGCTGGGAGGGACCTTAAGATGTAGTTTAGTCCAGCCCCCTGCACTGAGGCCAGATTAAGTATACCTGTCAGGATGGTCTAGGTGTTTGTCTAACTTGTTCTTAACTTCCAATGAGAGGGATTCCACAATCTCCCTTGGAAGTCTGTGCCAGTATATTTTCCTAATATCTAACCCAGGGGTTGGCAACCTATGGCACGCATGCCAAAGACAGCACATGAGCTGATTTTTAATGGCACACTGCTGCCTGCCAGGACTCCATTAAAAATCCTGCCCTGCCCAGCCCAGCCCACTCTTCTCTACCCTCTGCTCCCCCCCGGCAGGGCAGAAGCTTGGTCCTGCCGGCTCCCCTGCCTCTTCCCATAGTGTGCTGGGTTCCTGCCCCTCCTCTGCCTCTCTGTCCCTCCCTCTCTGGCAGCTGATCAGCTGATGGCCCTTGTGAGGGAGGGGAGGCTGCAGCTGTCAAGGGAAGTTCCTGGATGCACTGAGGCTCCGGGTGAGGGGGGGAGCCGGGGGTAAGAGGCCAGGGCTGGGGGGGTTTGGCTAAGGGGCAGGGAGTCCTGGGGATAGGGAGGGGGCAGAGGTTGGAGGGGCGGACAGGAGACAAGAGGGTTGGATTGTGGGCATTCTGGGGGGTCTGTCAGGACTCAGTGGGGGGGGTGGATAGGGGTGGGGGCAGTCAGGGAACAGGGAGCAGGGGTTGGGTGGTGGGGTCTCTGGGGGACGGTGAGGGGACAAGGAGCAGGATGGGTCAGGGATTCTGAGGGGGGTGGGAAGTTGGGGGGCAGGAAGTGGGTGGGAGTCGGATAGGGGGCAGGGCCAGGCTGTTTGGAGAGGCACAGCCTTCCCTACCCTAAAGCTCATTCAGCAGTTTGAGGCTTGCAGAAGAGCCAAGCTGTTAGCTTTTCCATTAGGGCTACCATCCCTTTCACTTCTCAAATGTCAAATTATAGTCTATATTTAATTTCAATGCCATAGGGAGCAGGGGTGGCTCTAGCCATTTCGCCACCCCAAGCACGGCGGCACACCGCGGGGGGCGCTCTGTTGGTCGCCAGTCCCACGGACATGCCTGCGGAGGGTCCGTTGGTCCCGCGGCTCCAGTGGACCTCCCGCAGACGTGCCTGCGGATGCTCCACCGAAGCCGTGGGATCAGCGGACCCTCTGCAGGCATGCCTGCGGGAGGTCCACCGGAGCCGCCTGCCGCCCTCCCGGGACCAGCAGAGCACCCCCCGCGGCATTCCGCGCCAAGCACGCGCTTGGCGTGCTGGAGTCTGGAGACGCCCCTGATAGGGAGATTCATGTCAGGGGAGGGTAGCTTCATTTAAAATTAGCCACTGGGGGAGGGATCACATGAGAAGAGCAATATCCTTCCCAACCCTACCAAGGGAGACCCCCCCCTCCCCTGCATGCCCTGAGCTTTCAGAGGGGTTAATTCAATGGTTCTCAGACTTTTATACTGGTGACCCTTTCACATAGCAAACCTCTGAGTGTGACCCCCCCCCCTTATAAATTAAAAACACTTTTTTATATATTTAACACTATTATTAATTCTTGAAGCAAAGGGGGGTTTGAGGTGGAGACTGACAGCTCATGACTCCCAGTAATAACCTCGTGACCCCCTGAGGGGTCCCGACTCCCAGTTTGAGAACCTCTGGGTTAATTTAATTTTAGCATCCTGTGTCCATTCACATGCATGTGCTATTTTGAGCATTTCAGTTTTCACAACATAGGCTCATCCCAGATTCTGGAACAAGCTCAAATGCTCAGTTTGTGGAGCATGTACATAAGCTATACTAAAGACAAACCCACAGTAACCATCTCCAGTTTGTGAGGAACCCCATGGAGCCAGTCTCTAGGAAACAGATAAATGCATGGAGGTTAAGTCCATTAATGGCTATTAGCCAAGATGGGTAAGGAATGGTGTCCCTAGCCTCTGTTTGTCAGAGGGTGGAGATGGATGGCAGGAGAGAGATCATTTGATCATTACCTGTTAGGTTCACTCCCTCTGGGGCACTTGGCATTGGCCATTGTCGGTAGACAGGATACTGGGCTGGATGGACCTTTGGTTTGACCCAGTATGGCTGTTCTTATGTTCTAATCTAAATGAACCCAAAGTTATGGAGACAGATGAGAGTCAAGGAAGCCAACAGAGTATCAGAAACCTGGAAAAATCTCTGACTGGATGGGCTCAGGCGTTTGGTCACAAGCTGAGGTGGTTCAAAAGTTTTGGGGTTTTTTTAAGCAGAATTTTTTTTATTGTTTCTTTAAACAATCAAACACAGCAAGCAGCAAATATTTGGCCACACGCTTCTGAAACCCCAAACCATATTCAGGTTTTGGCAGACTAATTTCAGCTTTTCAATTAAAAAAAACAACAAATTTTGTAGGAAAGCAGACATTGTCCATGATTTTTTTCTGCTTTTTAAAAACCCCTAGTTTTTGATCCAGAAAAAGTTTTGACGGAAAATATTTGTCCAACCCTTTTAATGAGCTTTAGTGCCTTTTAGCACTAGCTGATGCTCAGAACCAGGGATACCTTGTAAAGAAGTTTTCTCAAAACTGGGTTTTACCGAGATGCAGAAGGTTTATTTTCCCAGAGCCACCTGTGGGTGCGGAGCAAGTGGGGCAATTTGTGCCGGGCCCCGCAGGAGCCCCCACGAGAATATCATATTGTATAGTACTGCAATTTTTTTATGGAAGGGGCCCCCAAAATTGCTTTGCCCCAGGCCCCCTGAATCCTCTGGGCAGCCCTGCTGCAATGTGTAATAACCATTTTGAAGCCCATGCAGATCATCTTCCATGGAGTGCTGTTTGCACATCCCCCCCAAAAAACTTGTTTTCATTAAGTATTTATCTAATTTGAATATATTCAGAGTTGCAGCCTTTCAGCTGTCTTCCACAGACTGTTCCACACATTAATTATCCCCCTCTCCTTTTTTTTTTTAAATAAAACTTATTTTGGAGCATGTTACGCTCTCCTGCAGTTTTGTTGCACCTGCCTTCTTTGTGTCATTCATAATAGTAAACATCTCAATCATGGCTTCTCTTAATCTCCCTTTTCATAATGACTAAAAGCCTAATTTTCCTATCCTTCCAATTATACCCCTGAAGCCATTTGTCACCCTTATGAAGATATGCTTCAATATTCCTTCAATATGGTGCCCAAAATTGTGCCCCGCAGTTTTTAAATGTGGTCTCACCCGCTTTTTGTATAGTCAGACTTATTACTCCAGGTTTCACTCATATATTGATATTTTTTGCTAATTGTTATCTAATATTGATATTTTTCTTATTCTCTTTTTAGATTAGAAACAAGTGACTAGAAAGACATTAAATCATCTTTAAATTGACCTAATTAATTTCAATATCTTGGATTTTCCATCTTCAGTTCTATAGGCCATGTATCAGATTATGCCTCTGTTGCATGTGTAGGCCAGTACACAAACACAAACAAGTTTCTTTAGATCCAGGCTACCTCTTCATATTGATTTACCCTGTTTAAGAACATAAAAACAGCCAATACTGGATCAGACCAATGGTCCATTTAGCCCAGTATCCTGTCTTCTGACAGTGACCAATGACAGATGCTTCACAGGGAATGAAAAGAACAGGGCAATCCATCCCCTGTCGTGAAGCTTCTGGCTGTCAGAGGCTTGGTGAAAACAAAGCATGGGATTGCATCCCTGACCATCTTGGATAACAGTGTTGATAGACCTGTCCTCCATGAACGTACGTAGTTCTTTTTATAACCCTGTCATACTTTTGGCCTTCACAACATCCCCTAGCAACAAGTTCCACAGGTTGACAGTGCATTGGGTGAAGAAGCACTTATGTTTGTTTTAAACTTTCTGCCTACTAATTTCATTGGGAGACCCCTGATTCTTGTGTTATGTAAAAGGGTAAATAACTCTTCCTTATTCACTTTCTCCACACCATTCAGATTATAACATTTTATTTTATCCCCCTCCCCGTCATCTCTTTTACTCCAAGCTGAAAAGTCTCAGTCTTTTTAACCTCTCCTCATATGAAAGCTGTTTCACCCATCTCTTTTTCTCATCAGAGAAATCTTTTCCCCTCCAATCCAGTGAGAAAATTCTATAACTATGGGGCCTGTGACTCATGTCTATTACACTGCCTACACATCTGGTGATCATTAGCATTATGCTATTATGCACTTTGGCATGCCCAGGATAAAAATGCCTGTGAGATTACAATACACCTAATGTTATAATTAACACTTAAATAAGTTTTAAAACATGCTTGTTTGCTTTTTCCTTTAAATCACAGCTGGACAGTAGAATTATCTGTAGTCAAAGGTCAAATATTTGAGTTTCAAAATAGCCCTATATTTATTTAATATTTTTAAACATTCTTCTACCTTTTATACCAAGTACATGTTTCAAGGCAGATCTATAACATGGTCCAGATAAGTGCAGAGCTTTCATGAAGGACGTGTCTGGCGATATTTCATAATTCTTGGGACTAATTAAGCCATCCAAATCCTTACAGGTGCTGATGCTCTGCTGGTGCAACTTGTCGATAAATTGTATAGTCAATTTCTTGACCACACTTTGGTTCAATATGTAATATATTCACAAGACCAAATAACCAATATCAGCCAGGTTCATTGCCAAAAGCCAATAAACAAACAACAATAATAAAGTATAGGAAGAAAAGTTTAATACCTGTTTCCTAGAAGCCATCTCATGCAGTGTTATATTCACCTTATCCAGAAGATGTACTCCCAAGTTACATTTCTAAAGCCATTTTTTATAACGTACCTGTTTACAAATAAAAGGTACAGTATGTCATCTGAAACTAGATTTACCCAATCAACTTTTTCCTTGTTTTTCTGATACCTTGGTATACTCTTATCTCTGTTCTGAACACATGCATTCCAGGTACCAAGGAGCATGAAGACAGCTCCTAGTTTTGTACCAGGTAGAAGATTGATATATTTTGTTCTTTTCCTTTGGGACATTCCAGTATTAGTCTGAGAATGTAACTCCCTACCTGTTACTATGGTAAAACAGTCATGTCCTGATCCTGACAGCATTCTGTCTCCTTAAGCCAAAGCTTACTACTTCAGCTAATGCAAAGTGTTAGGTGATACTTGACATGGATGAACAGAATTGTTAACATAACTTCCCAATACTTATATTAATACTATACCCAACATATGTATTGGCTAGCATCATCATACGTCTAGTGATTACCACGGGCTTCAGTGGAGCTATGACCATTTACCCCAGATGAAGATTTACCCCACAGTGCTTCCAGACATTCTTTGTACGTGGACTATTACTATGTTTCCTTCTCCCAACAAGTTTAAAAGGCTTGTTCTATTACATAGTTTTCAATTTTAAAGCTTCTTGTTTAAAAAGTGTGGATACTTGGCCAAGTGTGTACTCTGTTAATGAAATAACGTATTATACTACGACATACAAAGAGGTTCCATTCCCACCGGCTAATTACTCTTATGCTACTATAACTTGCTTGAACTATGCAAAACAAGACATGGAATTATTCTAGCTATAACAAACTGAAACATACAGTACTGTAGTCTAAATATATTAACTCATAACCAGAGCTGAAATGCTGCTATTCTGTTCAGTATGCAAGGAATGTCATGCATTCCACAGCAGTAGGAACTGCATATAAAGTCCTATATATGTTAAATTTGCTCTAAGTGTTCTCCAATGACCATAAAAGGGAATAAAACTGACATTTTACTGGTTCTGTCCCTCTAACTCTCTACTGATCCTGGATAATCTTTAGATGCTATCGTCCTTTGGAGGTCAGAGTTAAAAAATAATATCTACTGTGTCCATATGGCAGAACATTAATAGAATCCATGCAACAGCATTTACTTATTTAACTATATCGCACTTCACCATCAAAAGAGCCAATCATCATAGTGAATAGGTTATTCTGGAAATGTTTAAGATGATTTTTCAATTTGATTTGGAGCCAACATACAGCCACTTTATTACAAGCAGCAATATATAAACACAAACACAAACACACACACACACACACACACACAAGCACTTATTCCATATGAAAATTTTGTCATTTTTCAAAGCTTCTGCACAGAATAATTTTTAAGAGGTAATTGTCTCCATCATTTCATTTTACAAAAACCTTTGACAATTTTTTTCCATGTGTGAACTAATACACCTAGAATTTTGAACTGAGGGGAGAAAAAAAAATCTTGCTTTATTCTCAAAGAAACAAACTTCCCTTATTAATGTGGTTCTCAGCATGGTAAAAGCCAGGAATAATACATAATGGTGGCAGACAGTCAATTTAAAAACAAAAAGACATCCTTTTATGAATGCATCTTTGCCCTTGAAACAGGTCACTTTTAATATAGTGTTTGTAAATGCTCTCTACATTATGGTCAAAAAAACACTTATAAAGTGCAAAGCATGCGGAATACTTAAATCTTTATATTCCCTTCCCCCACACTGCATTTATTGTCATTCTTTGCCATACTGGGCTGACTTATCTGTTGAGCCAAGTTTGCACTGGGAGTATCGTAAGCAGAGGGCCATATGAGAAATAGAAGTGCCCTCAGGCTGCTCTAATCTATGCCAGCTGGTTAATGAGTTGCTGAAGTGCATCAAGTTCCAGCCATACCCCATCTGTTCTCTGAGCCTATGACATACTCATGAAGTGTTGGAGGGGGAAGAAAGTGGGTATCAAAGCCAGATATTCCAGTGGAAGATTCCCTCACACTGAGAAATTCCCATCTTAGAAGCACCCCCCACCTTACATCACCACCCCTCCCTCAACACTAGAAGGATACCAGTATGCCGTTTTAATAAAATAACTATTCAAAGAAGAGAGGAAACAGTCATAAAATGGAAGATTTTATAATTGTTTGTAACATGTTACATTCTCAGGCAGCAGGCACATGATTTTAAGCACCAAGTCATGCATTAAGTAGAAGTCATGGTTTCCAGAAGAAACAATGGAATCTTGATGTATTAATTTATATAATGTCACAGGACGATGATCCTGGGGAAGAAATTATGCCAAAAAAACAGAAAAGTGATTTCTAGAAAAGTGTGTACACATTACATAAGTTACTGTGGTGTCCAGTATGAACCGTCACAGCTACAGTTCTAAAGAGTTTTCATTCTAACCCCATTTTCACATGTTCTTAACTTTTCAAAATATTTACTAATAGGGCTGTTTCCATGTTTTGTTTCTGCCCAAAAGGTGACAATGTAGACAATTTTCTTTTAGCCAGTTTTGAGAGATGAGAAGATTAAAGGGCATTTTTCATGAAGTAATTCTTCTCATACTTTAGGGGGCAGATAATTCAAAACTGGCTGACCCTTTAAACTGAAAGGTTCAGCTGCTGTAAATTATCACAGCTCAAATTAAGTCACTGGAGCTGTAAGAATTTACACCAAGGATCTGCTTCAAAATATATATGAACATAGCCTATAATGGCAAATGTGTTTGTAAAATATGAAAGTTATGTGCATACTGAAATTAGGAAAATACACCATGGCATAACTAACAGCTATAATCTAACGAATCGTTGAAACGAGCCACCTAGTTATGATGGAGCACAGGGCAGAAGACAATCCCTCAAACAGACTGGTTCTATATTACAAATTTTATAGAAACACAGTGTGACTATGTTTATGTCTGAAAAGGGGGTCTTATCAGTGATTAGGTGCATTTCTGTGAGTAGCTAGAGAAGAGAACAAGCAAACCAGTCAAGTAGAAGTGACAACAGATCATCAGAATCTGAAGCCAATACATGACCATCAGCATCTCTACTCAGAGAATATGTATGTCTTCTGCTTTATATGCAGCTAGCTTGTGGCTGTCTATCTTGTAAGTCTCATTTGTTGCATAGTTTAATATTTACAGTCTCCACAGGATAATGCTACAGAACATAGACATGCATACATTTGGCCTGAAAACTTTTAAAAGAGTGTTTTATATTATATAAAAGCAGCAAAGAGTCCTGTGGCACCTTATAGACAGACACATGTATTGGAGCATGAGCTTTCATGGGTGAATACCCACTTTGTCACATGCATCCGACGAAGTGGGTATTCACCCACGAAAGCTCATGCTCCAATACGTCTGTCTGTCTGTAAGGTGCCACAGGACTCTTTGCTGCTTTTATAGATCCAGACTAACACGGCTACCCCTCTGATACTTTATATTATATAGTCTCGTCAAATGGAAATAGGTCTGAAGGATTCATGCCACTAGCTCTTGATCACCTATAGATCTCAGTCTTCTAAGAGATACAAACCCTTAACTATCAAGTTTTATGCAGTTGCCCTCTTGTTTTGGACAGGCTGTCTGCCTATGCCATTCTGAGAACCTCTAAGACACATATGTTGTTTTATCTTTTTTTGACTATATAATTCAGCATACAGATAACTGACAGAAAGGCCAGAGTGATAGGAAGCCACAATAAAGTGAATAAAGACTGTCACATATAAAAAGAATACATGGCGAATATGGCCCTACCAAATTCACAGCGCATTTTGGTCAATTTCACGGTCATAGAATTTAAAGAATTGTAAATTACATGATTTCAGCTATTTAAATCTGCAATTTCATGGCGTTGTAATTGTAGGGGTCCTGATTCATAAAGGAGCTGTGGAAGGGTCTCAAGGTTATTGTGGGGGCAGGTTTGCGTTATTGCTACAATGCTGCCTTCAGAGCTGGGTAGCTGGAGAGCAGTGGCGTCTGCTAGTATGGTATTGCCACCCTTACTTCTGCACTGCTGCTGGCAGGGTGCTGCCTTCAGATTTGGGCACCTGGCCAACAGTCACCACTCTCTGGATGCCCAGCTCTGAAGGCAGCACAAAAGTAAGGATGGCAATACCACTACCTTAAAATAACCTTGCAACCCCCCTGCAACTCCCTTTTGGGTCAGGCCCCCCAGTCTGAGAAATGCTGGTCTCCCCCGTGAAATCTGTACAGTACAGGGTAAAAGCACAGACCAGATTTCACGGTCCGTGATGCATTTTTCATGGCCATGAATTTGATAGGGCCCTAACGATGAAATTAGAAGCTAAAACCTTGAGAAGGTGAATCAAACAAAAACAAATCAATGACGCTTTGAAGTTATACATTGTAGCCCCCACAATCAAGGCCCCTCCCCCCCCCAAAAAAAACCCCAAAAAACCCAAAAAACCCTCGAGGGAGAAGAGTATTAGTCTGACTTTATAGATGGGGAAGGGAAAATGAATAGACAGTTTACATGGTATTGGTTCTAAGGTCATGCAGGAAGTCAAAGGCATAGACAGGAAGTGAGTTTATAACCCCCAGCTCTCCAACCTGTGCTTTAGTCACAAGTCCATCCTCCCTTTTAAGGAAACCAAAAAAGGAATAATTTTTTGCAACTTTTATATTTAAATGGAATACAGTTGTAACCTCTGGCTCCCCGACCCTATCCTCAGAAAAAGATTACTGTTTCTCCTCCTAGCCTTCTGTGGATCCAGCCCATTGAAGGCTTCCAGGCTTGGTCACAGGAATTCCTCCATAATGATGCAAAACACTTTGCCACAGAATGAATACGCTGATGGCATAGCATTCCTCCAGGGTAACTGGATGAAATTCTGTGACTTGTGTTATATAGGAGGTCAGATTAAATTATCCATTCTGGCTTTAAAACAAATCTGTAAATCTAAATCTTAACCTAGAAAGGGTGAATCAGAACTAGGGGACACATTTTCTAAAAAGCCCAAAGACAGGTTTTCAGATGCTCAGCACCCACAATTGAACTAGGTTTTCAAAGGAGCTCAGCTTCTATTTAGGCACCTACACAAGGGCCAGATTATCTAAAGTGCTCAGCACAGTAGCTCTCATTGTGACACAGATGGCCAGATTTTCAAAAGAACTCAAACCCCAATGAGCCTGGCACTTTTCAAAATTCAGCCACTTATTTGATGCCTAAATGGCAGCTGAGCAGTTCTGAAATTCTGTCCCCAAGGAAGCTCATGTAGAACTTTAAGCATGTGAGTAATTGTCCTATTTCCCGCCCCGCCTCCCCAGTGGAGCTACTCGTGTGCTTAGTGTTATGCTCATGCTTTGCTAATCAGAGCTTACATCTGGGTTATAAACAGCACTATCCCACTCTAATTTCTCAAAGGCAAACTGTTCTATCATGTAAAAAGCAGACATAAGAACTACAGGAGAAACCTGTACTTAAGCTTTATATGAGGATCTTTTATGTAAAAAAATGTTGATCTATAGGTCAGTCGAACTAGGTTGACCTGTTCTCTTGGCTTTTTTTAGGCTTTTGTACTCCTCAGTCTCTGGCCCCTGCACTCATCAATAAGTCTTTAATAACAAGAACATAATGAAGCATCATCTGTTTTGGGTAAATGCATGGTAAACACAGCTGTGCATGAGAAAACAAGGAAAGTAAGATGTCATATGCCATTCTCATGCAGAGGACAAAAGAAACAACATCTGTTCACTAGCAATCTCACTTTAAACTAGCCTAGTATTTATTGCAACATTTAAAACATTTTCTTTACTGATATTTTAAGAAAAAATACAAAGTTCTCAAAAAACTCCCAAATGCCATAATTACTATGGACAAGAAAGTAAGGCAAAATGTACAAGTCTATTGCTTTATATTTTCAGCTTTTCTCTCCTTCCCACCCCCATCCCCACTTGCTTTAGGCACATGCACAGTAAAGTGTACAATATTACAGAACATAAGAATGGCCATACTGGGTCAGACCAAAGGTCTATCTAGCCCAGTATCCTGTCTTCCGACAGTGGCCAATGTGAAGTGCTTCAGAGGTAATGAATAGAACAGAACAGGTAATCATCAGTCATCCATCCCCTGTCTCCCATTCCCAGCTTCTTATAGAAGTCTAAGCCCTATTGACTTTCAATGAAATTTAGGCTCCTAAATGCCCAAGTCCCCTTTGAAAATGGAATTTAGGTGCTTCCAAAAATGTTACTCCTAATCTGAAAGTCAGTGTGACTTGTGCTCCTAACTCAGGTATTTTAGAACACACACACACACACACACCCATCAATGACACATTTCAGAGTAGTAGCCATGTTAGTCTGTATCAACAGAAACAACGAGGGGTCCTTGTGGCACCTTAGAGACTAACAAATTTATTTGGGCATAAGCTTTCGTGGGCTAGAACCCACTTCATCAGATTCATGGAGTGGAAAATACAGGAGCAGGTATAAATACATGAAAATATGGGAGTTGCCTTACCAAGTGTGAGGTCAGTTTAACGAGACAATTCAATTAACAGTAGGATATGAAAGGAGGAAAAAACTTTTGTAGTGGGGTAATGAGAGTGGCCCATTTCAAACAGTTGACAAGAACGTGTAAAGTAACAGTATGGGGAAATTAGGTTTAGGTTTTGTAATGACCCAACCACTCCTGGTCTTTATTCAGGCCTAATTTCATGGTGTCCAGTTTGCAAATTAATTTCAGTTCTGCAGTTTCACGTTGGAGTCTGTTTTTGAAGGGTTTTTTTGTTGTTGTTGAAGAATTGCCACTTTTAGGTCTGTTACTGAGTGACCAGGGAGATTAAAGTGTTCTCCTACTGGTTTTTTAATGTTATATTCCTGATGTCAGATTTGTGTACATTTATTCTTTTGCATAGAGACTGTCCGGTTTGGCCAATATACATGGCAGATGGGGCATTGCTGGCACATAATGGCATATATCACATTGGTAGATGTGCAAGTGAACGAGCCCCTGATGGTGTGGCTGATGTAGTTAGGTCCTATGATGGTGTCCCTTGAATAGATGTGGACAGAGTTGGCACTGGGGTTTGTTGCAGGGTTTGGTCTCTGGGTTGGTGTTTTTGTTGCGTGGTGTGTAGTTGCCGGTGAGTATTTGCTTCAGGTTGGGGGGCTGTCTGCAAGTGAGGATTAGCCTGTCTCCCAAGGTCTGTGAGAGTGAGGGATCATCCTTCAGGATAGGTTGTTGATCTTTGATGATGCGCTGGAGAGGTTTTAGTTGGGGGCTGTAGGTGACAGTTAGTGGCGTTCTGTTACTTTCTTTGTTGGGCCTGTGTTATAGTAGGTGACTTCTGGGTACCCTTCTGGCTCCGTCAATCTGTTTCTTCACTTCACCCCTAGGTATTGTAGTTTTAAGAATGCTAGATAGAGATCCTGTAGCTGTTTGTCTCTGTCTGAGGGATCGGAGCAAATGCGGCTGTATCTGAGAGCTTGGCTGTAGACAATGGATCGTGTGATGTGGTCTGGATTAAAGCTGGAGGCATGTAGGTAAGTATAGCGGCCAGTAGGTTTCCAGTATAGGGTGGTGTTTATGTGACCATCATTTATTAGTGCTGTAGTATCTAGGAAGTGGATCTCTTGTGTGGACTGGTCCAGGCAGAGGTTGATGGTGGGATGGAAATTGTTGAAATCCTGGTGGAATTCCTCCAGGGCCTCCTTCCCATGGGTCCAGATGATGAAGATGTCATCAACGTAGCGCAAGTACAGTAGGGGCGTTAGGGGACAAGAGCTGAGGAAGTGTTCTTCTAAGTCAGACATAAAAATGTTGGCATACTGCGTGGCCATGCAGGTAGCCATAGCAGTCCCGCTGACTTGAAGGTATAAATTGTCCCCAAATCTGAAATAGTTGTGGATGAGGACAAAGTCACAAAGTTCAGCCACCAGGTTTGCTGTTGTAGTATTGGGGATGCTATTCCTGATGGCTTGTAGTCCATCTTTGTGTGGAATGTTCGTATAGAGAGCTTCTACATCCATAGTGGCTAGGATGGTGTTTTCTCGAAGATCACCAAAGGATTGTAGTTTCCTCAGGAAGTCAGTGGTGTCTTGAAGATATCTGGGAGTGCTGGTAGCATAGGGCCTGAGGAGGGAATCTACATAGCCAGATAATCCTGCTGTCAGGATGCCAGAATCTCAGCTAAAAACTGGCAAATTTTGTGCTACTGGAAAACTATGCCTTATAGTTGCAATGCCTCCCACTGAACTCACTGTACAGTTATTGGAAGGATACAGCCCTCATCAGATGGCTTCTGAGTCAGGCAGCAGAAGGAATGAGCAGGATGCCCTGTTACATAACTGCTTGCAGTAGCTTCCCTATTTTTATCTATTTGAAGAAACAAATTGTTGACAGAATGATGATGAACCTCTTAGAAGAGCAAAGGAGCCTTAGGAAAGTTAGAAACCTAAGGATGATGGAACTGTAAATCAATCAGGTGGGACATGAAGACTTAAAGGATTGATGGTGTGATTTATTTATTTATTTTTTAAAAGATGCTCAAGCCCCTCTTCTTCAACATTTCAACTGCTTAGTTACTGCCTTCACCCACATAGCAAACATAATTAACAGGCCATATGAAAGCCTGATTGGTGGATGTCCAGTGCAATAGTATTATATTGTCACTTTTTCCTCCTAGCTGAGAACCAAAGTCCAGAAATGTCAGCCCACTCTTTCCCCTATCTATAAGACTATAATCAATTCTATTTAAACAAAATAGCTTATACTAGACATTTTTAAGACTCTTCAGCAAAAAGGGTAATAGGATCTAAACATAGGCTTCTCCTGTCTGAGTCATTTCTAGACTTTATCAGAAAAAGCAATATTGTGTTACTAGTCATTTTTCTTGATAACCATAGATGGCTGATTATTTTCCTCCTACTGGTGATAACATTTGAATGCATTCTATTCCTAGTAAAATGCCCTATTTTATCTGAATGACATTCTATTTTACCATGCAAGATCCTCTAACTCCAACCCTAAATGCAGAAGAACTGAGCAGAAAATAATTCTTCTGCTCTGCTCTTCTTCTAATGCTGCTATAGAAAGCTACATCCTTCAGGTTGGATTTTTTTTGTGTGGCTAAAGTCTTTAGGATCTAATCATAGGCTTTCCCATGATCCCCATAACCCCCATAAAAGGCCAAATGTCAAGCAAGGGAATTCTTTAATATTAGATGGGACAAAGTTCAAAAATATAAACAATCCTGAACTCATAGGGGAAAGGGTTTGATGCTGAATTAATTATTTGCTCTGTCCAGGGTAACAGGTTCTTTCCATTTCTATCTCAGGAATCAGTGATTAACCTCCTCAAAGAAGTTATTGAAGATAATCAGTCTCAATGAAAGCATTAGGATTTTCACATATCCTTTTATTTGGACACTGTTGTTCCACAGAGGCCCCTTCTCCGCCCCCATGTCTCAGTAGTCACAATCAATCTACTCATTTAGAGGTTGGCACTACAGAGTCTCTCCTCAAGATGGCAGCAACATTCTGTCACCAGGTACAAGATGTGCATAGTATGCTATATTTTCCTCCCTTTAGGCAGAATGTGTCACCTTCTTGGCACACCCACACTCCTTTGCTAGGCTAGGTAACTTACATGCTCACAAACAAGTTGTGGATATATCACATTTGTTCAACAGGCCATCAGGCTGTCCCTTATGAACCCCATTTTTAGCATATATCACCTACAAAGGAATCAACAACAAAAATGTGTACTTGAGATCACCTTGAACCCAAACACCTTCTTAGACTTAAATAAGCCCACAGAGTAAACACAAAAAAAGGAGCAAGTATTTCATTTTATTCCTGTTCTATAAAAAAACTTTTGTTTGTATTGCTACACTGTCATATTTTTGTATATCCACAGCATCAGCCACTAGCTTTCAGTCTTTTTCTGCATCAAGTTCCTACTCCTTATATGATGCCTTCTCCCTCCAGGTCAGTTCTCTTCTCTCATGGAGCGGCCACCACTTTGGAAACAGGCTGCCACAATTTGATTAAACTAGTTTAAGTTTTGGAGGTCACAAAACTAGTCCATATACAGAAATAAACAGATTCCAGAGATCAGCAAATTAGAAGCAGCCAAAGCCACTTGGGATTCCAGGATTAATCTGGGCTGTAAAAGTATTTCTGCATTGCAATCTCCTGTTGAAGGGTGATTAATTTCCCACAGCCCAATAATAGAATAAAACATCCTAAACTCTTGCCCAAAACAATCTGAATCAGCTTCATATGATCTAGATTAAGCTAAATCACACAAGTTTCTACATTGGTCTGACATCAGGGACACCACGTTGTCTCACTCTGATGAATAAATACAGCAACAAGCTAAAGGCACCAGACGCAAAACTACTAATTGGTCTCCTATCAACCTATGTATGAGGTGTAGTTGTAGCTGTGTCGGTCCAAGGATATTAGAGATACAAGGTGGGAGAGGTGATATCTTTTATTGGACCAAATTCTGTTGGTGAGGGACAAGTTTTGAAGCCACATGGAGCTCCTCTTCAGGTCTGGGAAAGGTACACTCTATATCACAGCTAAATGCTAAACAATCTGTTCCACCTTGCATAATTAGTTAACATACATATTCTAAAGGACCATTCATTTAACCTATCAGTCCTCATCCTCAAAGGAAACCTGCACATTTTCAAAGGTAAGTCTGGAAACTTAAATTCATAACATTGCTAGACAGTCATGGGCTGAACAGAGACACTGGATATATGGCTTATTACAACAATCTATAACCCACTAAATCCCTCTTTTTGTCCTATGACTGCAGAGGTGTTAACAGGACACTCTCCTTTGAATGGTTCCTTAGAACATATGCCAACTACTTATGGTAAACAATCTGTTCTGCTTTGCACTCATTTGTGACTCTTAGCATACCTTTCCCAGCCCTAAAGAGGTCTGTGTGGTTGGTCCAATAAAAAGATATTACCTCACCTCTGTGGTCTCCCATCAACATCACATACATGTTGGAGTGGCAAGGGAATTTTAAAAATACATTTTAAAAAATGTAATATGAGCATTCAAAAGCATCATCTTAAACAATTGTCAAGGTGCAACTTACAAGGAGCATTCATGTCTGCTCCAAACTAACAGCAAGTCATCAAAAACAGACAAGCAGTCAAAATATTGTTACTTATAAGCTTCCTAACTAAAGTTAAGTAAACATGTTTTTTTCCCCACAATGTTGTAGAACATAGTAGGCATACAAGTGATAAGGTGTTTAGTTTTTTGGTATGACAGTAGTAGTGACAGAGCTCTCAAGATAGCTCAGTAATTATCCAATGCTGCTCCCTCAGGTCGCTCTAAAAGGAAAGAATGAAACCTAGCCACTTCTGCTGGGATCTATAATTGGAGTCCATGAAACATTATGCTGAAGAGAATCAAAAGCTGAAGACAGATCTAAAAGAATCAGCATGAATACCCGAACTTTGTCCATCATTAGAAAGTGATTAATATGGAGTGAAACGTATAGTACAACCAGGATTAAAACTAAGAGTGTGAGGACCTCAGCAGCACAGGTGCAACCTTTGTTATGGGCTGATGAAGGAGAAACTGAGTCAAACCCCTGCGCCTGGGGACCTACTGCTGCTTCTAGGCTCAGCATGCTCTGACCAAGTTGGTTCTTCCGCTGGTTCTGAGGGGCTTCTCCAGAAGCTTTCCTGCAACTCAGCAGATTCTCCAGCTCTTGCCAATCCTCCCAACAGCTCTCCTCAGAATGCAGCAGGTTCCAGTTATTCCCCTCCTTCAGCTCTTCTTCTCAGGCAACTTTTCTGCCACTTCTGTCTCTCTTTTGCTCTCAAGAAGCTCTCACCAAGGCCATCCAGGGGATTATGGGGACCTGGGGCAAAGCAATTTCAGGGGGCCCCTTCCATAAGAAAAAGTTGCAATACTATATAATATTATATTCTCATGGGGGCCCCTGCAGGGCCCGGGGCAAATTGCCCCACTTGCACCCCCCCCTTTGGGCGGCCCTGGCTCTCACCTGCTCCTTTCTGATTCTCCCAGTCTGCTCCCTTTATATGGCTCAGGTGCTCTCTCAGGCCCAATGGGTAGGCTTTTGCACCAGACCCTGCTCTCTCTTAAAGGGGCTGGTCACCCTGTGACAAGCAGGTGATAGCGGGGAAACAAATAGCATGGCTAGAAGCTGAGGGTACATTTCTTCAACCCTTACTTTGAGTAGACTGCGCAGATAGGAAAGCACTATTCAATGCAATAAGGGTTGCAGAATCAGGCCCTCAGTGAGCAAAACGTGTAAAAATTCAGTCTAAAAGAACATGGTTTGGTCTCCTCCAGATACAGACTTGTCCCAAGGGATGTGTGGTCCATCCATTCAAAACGTTTTTTAAAAAGAGTTAGAAATCTCATCGGAATTAGACATGTTTGATTAAGATTCCTGGCCACGATAGACCTGATTCACCATACCTAGTACCCTTCATCCCAAAAGATCCTTATGTACTTTATAGGCAGAATGTTTAGACTAGTCATTCACAAATGCAGCTCTCTCTTGGGCATGACACATCAGTCACTTTGTACCAGCATCACTGCCCAACCAATTTTAGAAAGGGAGATGAAGAATATCTTCTCCAAGTGAAATTATAAAGGGAATTTTTTCATAGTCAGGATGTAATTACCCAGTATAAAATTTGGTCAGGAAACCAGAAATCAACACTCCCTCTACAAAAAATAAGTGATCTTTAATGGCCAGTGAGTCAGGGCTTTGTTTTGAGTCTCCTGTGAAATACGCTTCCTCTAGAAGCACAGTGCCTCCTTGTATTATTTTCAAGTAACAGGTTGCTTTGGTATAAACTCAGAGGGCAGGGTGTCACTGACTGCAGTATGTGAATCTTTCCCACAGGACTCCCACCCAGATAAGCATCATGGGGCCTATGCAGTAACTTCTTTTTCATGAGACCCCCTTAGCTTATGATATAGGATAAGGTGGTATGGATTTCTGTTTATGTAAATTGTGGGCTATGAAGCATTTCAAAGCCCATGAAAGAAGACAGTGGAGAAAAGGGGGGCGGGTATGAGGTGAGAAGGAAGAATTTGAAAACAGTATTTGTGATGGCTACATGACAGCACTATATTCTGAAATCAAATCCCCAAATTCAACCTTCCCCTTCTCAAATGCCCTTTTTTCTTTTTTTTTTTTTTTAAAATATTACCACCTCCTATTTTTCATATTCTCCATTCTCCCTTATGGTGGCAGTTGTGTAGATCTGACAAATGCCTGAAAACTTTCAACTCTGTATTCTTCTTTGCTTTCTCAGTTCAATTACTGTTAACTTCTTAAAAGCTTTTCTCAAAAGCAGTCACTTAAGGTGACATGTTTCCAGATTTTTCAAGTATTACACAGGTAATATTGCTACTATTTATGTTGCTTGCCCTGTTTTAATGCATATCGTTATTGCTTCCAGATTACACTAATAGGCAGACACTTTATAGAATAATATTCACAAACGACCCCATTGTTCAGTATGCTACATCCCATCCATTTACTCATAGCAATAAATTCAATCACATTACTCCAGCTATGGCAGATTTACACCTGCTTCCTATCAGTCAATGCATTGTCTTTAAAATTTTACTCAGTTTTTCATTACCTATCTGAAGCATCCCTTTTAAACCTATCAGAATTGGTCTCCACTTACACATGCCCTCAATCCTTGCTTTCTAATAATAAATCTCAAATTCATCAGCCCCCTTGTCAGGTCTCTCATCCATGGGTAACAGAGCATTCACCTGTTATGCCCCTGAACTGTGGAATTCCCTGAACTAAACTCTCATCTCCAAATCCCTTGAGCTTTTAAAATACCTCTTTGATTCCTACTTATTAAAATTTGCTTTTAATATTTGATCCACTGCTGACACATGCTGTAGGCTTGACTGGTATAAAAATATATATATATTTTTATTTCCCTTAGTGCATGGCAAGTCCATTGACATTTTCTAGAATGAAAAGGGTTTTTTAATGCATTTTATTGGTGTTCCATACATTCAGTTCTCTTCCATCTTTCATTTCTGGGTTAAACTTTTCTTCATCTGCTGATGAAGTCTGATCTCTGACTAAAGTCAACTTATAATAATTCCAAATTGTTCTTGTAAACAGACCAGGAAAAAAATACAGCAATGTTGACTAGCTCAATCTCTTTAGAATGCCTTGGTTGTGGAGGAGTAATATAATAAAAATAAAAACAGCACATCAGGACATTTTACAAACATTAACAAGTTAAGCTCTCACCATGAGGGAGTTAAGTATTATCCCCAAGGAAACTGAGGCAGAGAGAGTGACTTGTCAAAGGACACATGCCAGAGTCTGTTTTGGAATTCAGGAATTCTGATGTCCCAGTTCTAGGCTTAGACCATGCCTGTTTATTTGCACCTGATAAGTCTGTCTCTTTCCAAGCTATATTGAATTGAATCAGTCTCCATTCTATCACTTTTTGCAGAGTCATTTTTTATTGAAAAAGTCCATTATTTATTTGAATATTCTAAATTAAAGCATACACAGCTTTGAGCATAGTGGAATTATTATTCCTGAAGGCAGGTACAGTCTTGATTCAGAATCTTCACACAAGTAACTTGGCATTTCATCTCACTGATTCAGGGACAAGGCAATAGTTATTTTGAGAACTAATGACAAGCAGCAGTAAAAAGCAACATGTTTTTATACTTTGGGGTACTTGCTTCATCCTTGAAAGTGTTTTTTTAATCAAATTGTTTGGTATAAACTGCTGTATAGATGCCACACCATAGAAAACTAAAAACTAATTTTTAGGAATTGCCTGCAGGAGGAAGTTAATAGGATATTGTCTGCCTCTTTTGGTAAACTCACTGGGGTTTGGGGTGGAAGGTTAATATCAGAGTGTGATACTGTATGAAATTTAACAGCAGGTGGAGCTCCGTAGAGTATATTTGTAGAAAGTGAGTATGAGAGTGGGATTTATTATCTGGTCAAGTGAAATGGCTGCTCTTCAAAATCTTTCTGTTCCCAGGATATTTTTAAAAGATGGATTCAGCACATGGCAATTGTCATAAACAGATAGTTAAGGGTTAAGGTCTCTTTTACCTGTAAAGGGTTAACAAGCTCAGTAACCTGAGGAACACCTGACCAGAGGACCAATCAAGGGACAAGATAGTTTCAAATCTCTGTGGAGGGAAGGCTTTGTCTGTGTTCCTTGTTGTGTCTTTGTTCTCTTTTTGGATCTAAGAGAGGCCAGACATATCTTCAAGTTCTCCAAGTTTTCCTGAAGTATTTTCTTCTATTCAGTATAGTGAGTATTAGAGAGGCGGACTAGCCTTATAATTAATTTTCTACATTTGCAATTGTGTGTTTGCTGGAAAGATATCTTTATTGGAAAGATATCTTTATTTCTGTTTGCTGTTACTTTGATCATTCTGAGAAAGGAGGGGGAGGGGGAAGCCTCTCCAAGTTTATAGCTAGACCCTGTATATTTTCCATCTTGGTGTTATAGAGATAGTGTACTTTCTTTCTTTCTTTTAATAAAATCCTTTTCTTTTTAGAGCTTGATTAATTTCTTCCCTTGTTTGGATTTTCAGGGGAAGGGGAGGGGGGAAAAGTGAATCCCTCTTTGTCTGATTCAATAAGTTTGAATCAAGGTATCTCTCCTAAGGACTAGGAGAGGGGAGGGGGGGAAGGAGGTGGGGGGAAATAGGTTATTTCCCTTTGTGTTAAGATTCAAGGAGTTTGGATCTGTGTTCCCCAGGGAAAGTTTGGGGGAACAGGGAGTGTGCCAGACACTAACAAACTGGCTGGTGGCAGCGTACCAGATCTAAACTAGGATTTTAGTTTAGAGGAGTCCATGCAGGTCCCCATCTTGTGGACGGTAAAGTTCAAAGTGGGAAACAAAGCTATGACAGCAAGTAAGGAGACTGACCACCTTCTAATGATGCCCTGCAGTTATCATGCTACAGCACAAGTTCTGTTGAGTTTTGAAGGGTCTCCTCTAATACTTGGACTCTTTTTTCAGGCCCTTTGGTAAGGGAGGGAGAAGCCTGGGCCTTCTAGCTCCAAGCAAGAAAGAAGACAGGCAAAGGAGGACACATACTACTTCCCCCAGCAACGGTATGCATACACAGAGAACTATAAAAGTAGGAATAGGGAGGTGGCACTGCTTCTGTATATGGCATTAGTGAGACCCTTAGTGGAATATTGTGTATAGTTCTGATGTCCACATTTCAAAAACAAGGTTGAAAAAAATTGGAGAGGGTTGAGAAAATAGTTATATGACTGATTTGAAGATTCAGAAACCAACCTTATAAACAAGAGACATTTAGTTTATTCAAGAGAAGGTTGAGAGGTAACTTGATCATAGTTTCAAGTACCTACATGGGGAAAAAGTTAGAGACAGTAGACAGATATTTGCCTAATATAGCTGATGTAGCAGAAAAAGGCATAACAAGATTGACGATTGGAAGCTGAAGCCAGACAAATTCAGATTAGAAAAGAGTAAAAAAAAAATTAATTTTATTTTTGATAGTGAGAGTAGTTAACCACTGGAACAACTTACACAGGGTCATGGTGGAGTCTGTCACTTGCAGTCAAGATAGCTTTCTAACAGATATGCTCTAACTCAAACAGAAATTATGTTCCCAAAGCAGAAATTACTGGGTGAGGTACTATGGCCTGTATTACGCAGAAAGTCAAATTGCATCATCATAATGGGGCTTTTCTGGCCTTATCTCTGTCAGTGTGGGTCAACACTGGAGAGATGTTCTGTTTCCTGGCTTGATATCACTACTTCTCCCCTCTGGTTTTGAGGGAGGGGAGGGTTTGGATTACATTATTCCTTACTGGTTTCCGGTTTCTTTAGCTGAAGAGTTGCCGTAGCCACAGTGCTTGAACCAAATATGGCACACACCAATTTTGGTATTTTATCTGCTATGCATAGCTGCTTAGTTTAATATCACTTTTTTTCAGGTTATGATCCACATGCCAAAACTATCAACTCCAATTATTTTGATCTAGCCCAGTGATCCTCCTTACAAATATATTCTCCAAATGTAGTCCTCACCAAAGATTAGAAAGTCTCTTATGGAATCTCCATTAAATGTTTTCCACGTCCATTCATGCTGGGATTTGCTGCTTTGGATGCACTTTCAGTTTTTCTTATACCACATTCCCAACTTAAAGCTACAATGAAGGTATAAAAACAATGGTGGTCTCCCATCTCACATTTGCAGCTTACTTGCAAATAAACATTCCTCTCCCCTTCTCTGTATCTATCTGTTCTTAATTCACATCTAACTATGTTTTTCACATGGATTGTCTGGCTAGATGTGTTTAATCTGAATTCAGTTCACAATCTGATTTAAAAGAAACAAGACTTATTTTCTTATATTATAACTTCCTGTTAACATTGTTGTATGCTATATCAAAAATGGATTGCCTATGAGCACTTCACAGAGCCATCAAAGTGAACATAAAGAGATCTCATCTCTTTCTGCCTATTGTGTAGCAAGGTGGTCACTGTTTGTATGTGTTTGAATGAGATTGCTGAGGGGTGACTAGGAAGAAGTTGGTTTTAAATTTTGTACTGAAGATGGAAGTTGAGGAAATGCACAGAAAGTAGATATTAGACTCCAACCGTATACGGAAATCTAATTTGAAAAAAAGGCATCTCTGTGGGGGAGGGGAAAACCCTACATTTTATCTCTCAAATGATGCATGAGAACCTGCAAAGGTTAGAAGAAATGTGAAGCCAGTGTGTGAATCTAATGGCTAGTGTACCAGTAACTGTTACAGAAATATAGGCAACAGAACTTCTTAAAGATAGACTAAACAGTGCCTCCCCTCCCTTTGTTAAACATTTTAATATCTTACAACATCCAGAGCCCATCACCCCCGAAGTCCAGCACTGTGGGTAAGTGACTGGGTCACCTGCCCCTAAATCCGGCCCTGCTCAGTGCTACAGCTATTATTGCTTCCAGTACCACATTGAACAAATCTTGTGATAATATGCATCCATGTCTCACTCCCACAGTCGTCTTGAAATATTCTGCCAGCTTCTTGTCTACTCTTCTTGCACTCATTAACTCATTGATCAAGCTGATAGAAAATATCTACAATCTCTCGAGGATGCACATATATTCTCAAGATTTACCATAGTCCTTTCTGACAAATGCTATCAAATGCCTGTATAAGGTCTATAAAGTTGTTTAACAGGTTTGGTTGTGGCCTGTGTACTTCTTGGATATGTCTTATCACAAATAGCAGATTTATTGTGTTGTGTTCCTGGTGTGAATCTGGCCTGTTCCTCTGGAACCTCTTCATTCTCCTCAGCAATGTTTTGAGGAATGCTTTTTCAAGCATGCTCAATAAGTTTATTCTTCTGTGGTTCTTGCACTCACTGTTCTCTCTCTTTATACTATTATTACTTCGCCACCCCCCATTACTAGCACAAGCTGTTCAGCAAGAGTTAGAGTATCACCTTTACTGTGTGTTTCTCACCTGCTTGCAACAACTATGTGGTTGTCACTTCCCCCGGTATCTCTCTTTTTCAAACTCTCTTCATTTCTTCTTTTAAGAATTCCGGCATCTGCTCTTACCCATTTATAATAGAAGCTTCTCCAGCACCGTTTTATCTACTGTGTTCTGCATGTTGTACAGCTCTTGAAAATATTATTTTCATTGCTTATTCTTTACTTGTTTGTCCTCAGTTATTTGCCCCCACTTGTCTTTCACTATTGATGAACTCATACATCCCACTTAGTTCTCTTATCTTGCGATGCATCCTGTGTCTCATGTCTCTTCACGTATTCTGCTTCTTTACATCGTTCACTTATCCAGTTGTCTCTCTCTCTCTCTTCACTTACCTGTTTTATCTCTCTAGTCAACCTATTATACTCAGTTCTTAGACTTGCATCTTCCTTTTTGTTCTCCTGCAGCTTCCTGTGCTTGTCACTCAACTGCAGCGCTTCATCCGTTATCCACCTTGCTTCCTTTGTTCTGGCCTTGTGGCCCAACACTTGTTCAGCCGCTCTTGTAATCCCCTTTTTTACACTATTCCATGTCTCTTCAACATTCATTTCTTCTTTCACCACAGACATGTATTTTCCACGTGGTTTCTTCGTATCTTTCCTTTGTATTAGTTCAAATTGTCCAAATTGTATCTTAATTCTTGACACTTTTTGGTTGCTCTCAGCCTCAACTAATTGATGAACCAGTCCCATATTGACTGCAAATGATTTGCATGACAACACACTTGATTTCCATCTGTGATTCACAAGTTATGACATCATGATATTTGTTTGCTCACTGGGTGATATCCAAGTCTACTTCTGTGATGATTCTCAGGGCACCCAGGGCTGGGAGTCACCTTCTTGCCACCTGCCGCCAGCAGGAGAGAGTCTTGCTGTGCCAGCTGGGTGTCAGCTCCCTAACACAACTAACCTTAGTCACTCAAACATTCTCCTCTGGGCTACACCAGCCCTGCCTTTGCCCTGCAGGTTGACAGATGCAGGCAGCCCAAGTCCCTTTACAGTGTCCCTCTCTGATGTCCAGTCCCTGATCACTGGATACCCACAGAAGTCACAGATCTTTTTCTCTCAAAGTAACAGCGTAACTTGATTTACCAGCTTTTACTTTAGACATTTGCCATTTTCTTGTGACTCACTTCTACCAGAAGATAATTAGGGCATAATTTTCAATATATTTATGTTCTTTCTTAATTACCCATACACACATCTCATGATTATGAACATTAATAAATTACAAGCTTCCAGTAGAGACCTCACATGCTATCCTTTATGGATAAAGGCCATGAATGCAGTGTATTAGGTACAGTGAGTTTGTGAGGTCTGACTCACAAGTTGCTTGGCAAGAACAGTGAACCCTTTGCCAGTAGGCCCCAATGGGACTCTGTCACAACTTCCTCTGCAGCTCTCTTTATTGAAATAGCTTGTTATTATCAGTAGGATGTTCTTTATGTTACTAAATCTCTCCCCTTCTCCTCTTTTGGTTTCTTCACTGAGTCCGAATCTGCCAATTGCTGTAGCCCAAGAATTTCAGTCTGGTTCTACTTTCTCTGTAAAATCTCCAACCACCACATCTTGTCTTCAAATTTCTTGTATTGCATTCTGTAGATCCTTATAAAGTTTGTCACTCTGTTCCTTGTGCAGTGCTGAAGTTGGCACATATACATGGACTGTCTTAACTGCACCAGATTTGATTCTGGGTCTCACCTTCAATAGATGAGAAGATATTGGGTTAAATGTCATAAAAGCCTGGCTCACTGTCGGCTTTAAGCTCCGTGCACATGATGTCCATCATCTTCTCTTCCTGATGAATAAAGGATGTTTACATCATGATAGAATTCTCCTTGGCCTTCCCACCCTGCTTCACATAGACTAATGTCTTCTCATTCAGTGTCCTAATTACTGAGTTTAGGGGGGCACCACCACCAAAACCCAGAATTTCTCTAGTCTGACAAATTGAAACATTTTGTATTCGAAAAAAGGTCAAAACAGTTCATTTCAGCATTTCTTTTTTTAATATTAACCAAAACAAGAATTCACCTTTTTTCTTCTCCCAAAAGAAAACACCCACTTGAAAAAATGTCACCCACTTCTACTTAGAAGGAACTGCAACAAATTCAACCCTGATGTATCACCTTTGAAATTAGTGAAATGCATAGATGGTCAGTGGGGTGAAGGAGTCCATTGGCATGGATTAGTGCCTATGGTTCTCTTACTAAAGATCCAAGGTACGTGAAGCAATATCTTTTAGTAGACCCACTTCAGTCTAGTAAAGTGAGAGAGAAACAAAGCTTTTGAGTTACACAGGAGCGCTTGCTAAGATCTGTGTCTAAAGATGGCACTTAAGTTTGATGAGCTGCCAGCTCAAGTGATCAGAGCTAGAAAAATCAGGTCAGGCAATAAGGGAGCTAAACAAACAAACAAACCAATAAGCAAATAGCTATTTCTTAAAATGCTTCAACCAGAAGAGAGTTAGAAGCATTCAAATATTTCATGGAGGAGCGTATGTACTTGACACTCAGCCAGAAAAATGCAGTCTATTGTTTTCAGTCTAGACTTCAACAGCACAAGAAACAGCTCCCTAAATTGCTGTGACCCTTATTTTCATTTGTTTGGATAAGCTGACCACCTGCTGTGGAAGGAGAGAATGACTGCACTCTCTCTCTTATATTAGAGATGTTGGGTTTAAGCAAATAATCCCAGAATTGAAAATTTTTAGATAGAGAAAGATGAGAGAAGAGGGTTGCCCTATTTATTGCCAGCAAAGTTTTATGAGGACGTCGGTCTTAACCACTACTCTTAAAAAGAAAAAGAACGTACAGGAAATAAACAGTCTTATCTAAAAGCAGCCCCATTCCTTTACATCATATTCGTGGCTCCAAGAAACACACTAGTTTCCCATAAGTCAAAATGTTTCACTGTATCTGTCATAAATGGTGCAAGAACACAGAAGAATGTTTCAAATGATCCTTTCCCTTTCCTTCCCCAATCCCAACAACTGCTTCTGAACTAGTTAGCTGCAGATGATAGTATTGAAAAGCCTGAACACAACTCAAAAACCATGAATGGATTTTACCACACAGGAGAGGAATTATTCCCATTTTCAGGTGGGAAACAGATACACCAAGAGATTTAATTTGCTGTCAAGTTCACACAAGGAATCTGATGGAAGACCTGGATTCTATTCCTGTCTCTGAGAACTAGGCTAGTGCCTTTAAAAACAAGACTCAGTTTCCCCTCTATCACGTTTCCTCACAGGCACACTCATCTGTAGCAAATCCAGCCTTGAGAACAAAATTCATCATGAATCACAAAGCCCCCTCAACTCCTATATAAACAATTGTAATACATAGATGCTTACATTCTAAGAACATTTCTTAAAGTTGCTAAGCATAGAGAAAAAGAGATAGGAGTGCAGTGTGTTCCTTGTAGTCATCCTCTTGAGATGCAGCCAGTGCATAGCACACCAAAATATGTTCCATGCCTTTTCATTAATGTCGGGACCTTAATAGCGAAATTTTCCACTAGCTGCAGGCATCTGATCTGACTTCCAGGCATGCCCACATAAAGTGTGTTTCAATAGTCTAACCATTTTTCAACAAAAGTCTGAGATAATATCTAAAGTCATCCCTGAAAAGAGTAGAAAAATGAAATTCAAGTGACAGTACATGACTGAAGAAGTCACCCAAATTGTGAATTCAGCCTGCATCAGCCAGAGCCATACATGTGAAGCAGCCATTTTCCACAAACCAGTGACTAGAACCTACCCATATCCCTGCATGAGAGAAGATTATCATGGGTGCTGAGGAAAGATGTGGCGCAATAAGGGATAGTGCAGAGTTTAAAAACAAAATGGAGATTTTATACAGTTCTGATGTCAGATCATCTTACACATGGTTAATTTACAGCAGGGGCCCAAGATGTGAAATTCTTGGGGAGCATGGTTCTTCCAGAATGTTTGCAACTTGGAAAGAAGATTGATGTTATGTTGACCCAGATATGAGAGCAAACAGGGTTGTCATTTTAATAGCAGAAGTGGATTTTGAAATTAAACATGGCAGGTAGCAACTAGATGCTGTAGAAATGCCAAAAAGGATAATTCATCTGTGCGAACTAACTATTCCCCCTACATAGAGCAAAAAAAAAAATCAAACAGAAACAAAAAAGCCAACTGCCGTTGGTCACTGCCCTAGGGAGATCAGGGGGCAGAAAACAAGAGAGATCAAATTCATAGTGTCTCTAGTGTGAAGGAATTCAAAAGCAGGCTACAGAGACTTGAAAGATTTTTTTTTAAATATAGCTGATCTTTCCTTACCAAAAAGGTAATATTTCCACATTTTTGAATGATCACACTTCAGGCAGAACACTAAGGAACATGCAGTCAGTGAGTGTCAGAGCAAAGAATTGCCTCCAGTATTCATGTTAGTGTCTATGAGAAGAGGTAATGGTTGGGTCACACACAGTAGAGCCAGGATTTTAAGGTGACACTTCATCAAACAATTTGAATAATGGTTCTTTTGACATGTAAACTGCTTCTCCAAAAAGAGCTGCCTTATCCTTCTCCCTACCTTCTTTCATACCGGAGAAGTGGAAGAGCAATTTCATATCTGATTTCCTGTTGAATTCTTTTCTTAGCTTAGTTAGAGCAAGCAAAGAGATAAAGTATTGTATTATCCAACTCCTCATTGCTTATCATTGTTTCATAGGAAAAACTTGTGGAGTTCTCCCTTTCACACACACACTTTTCCGTAGGAATCTGATTTTTATTTTTACTTGTCTCCTGGCTTTTCGGAATATACAAGTGACTGCCAACAGAAACATACACAAACAACAAGCCTTCCATGTTTAGAAGACTCAAGAGAATTGATGTAAAATGAGAAATTTTAAATGGCCATTTTCCATTTTTATAAAATATAATTGATTTGAAACATAGGCCATGATTTTTCAAAAATCTTGTCTAGTGGGTTGGATGCCTTTGTGGTAGTGGTGGTTTTATTTATATATATGTTCAGCATTCTACCACTTGACCATCTAACCTTTTTAAGGTTTCTCAAATTAGGCACCCAAAAATTAAGGGACATATCACTTGTTATTTTTTAAAATCTTGGCCAAATCTTCTTGAAAAGAACCAAAGTACCTTGACTTGGAAATGACTGCTAGAGAGAAGATGTCATAACTGGCTATATTAATGACTGTCTAGAGAAGCAAAAACCTATTTGCATTAAATTATACTCATTTTAAGTGAACTTTTATAAAAGAAGACCCTTCAACAGGCATAAAATCAAATTACATGCAACTAACTGTGACAGATATGGCATAAGAACATAAGAACATAAGAACATAAGGCCGTACCGCGTCAGACCAAAGGTCCATCTAGCCCAGTATCTGTCTACCGACAGTGGCCAACGCCAGGTGCCCCAGAGGGAGTGAATCTAACAGGCAATGATCAAGTGATCTCTCTCCTGCCATCCATCTCCATCCTCTGACAAACAGAGGCTAGGGACACCATTCTTACCCATTCTGGCTAATAGCCATTTATGGACTTAGCCACCTTGAATTTATCCAGTCCCCTTTTAAACATTGTTATAGTCCTAGCCTTCACAACCTCCTCAGGTAAGGAGTTCCACAAGTTGACTGTGCGCTGCGTGAAGAAGAACTTCCTTTTATTTGTTTTAAACCTGCTGCCTATTAATTTCATTTGGTGACCCCTAGTTCTTGTATTATGGGAATAAGTAAATAACTTTTCCTTATCCACTTTCTCAACATCACTCATGATTTTATATACCTCTATCATGTCCCCCCTTAGTCTTCTCTTTTCCAAGCTGAAGAATCCTAGCCTCTTTAATCTTTCCTTGTATGGGACCCTCTCTAAACCCCTAATCATTTTAGTTGCCCTTTTCTGAACCTTTTCTAGTGCTAGAATGTCTTTTTTGAGGTGAGGAGACCACATCTGTGCACAGTATTCGAGATGTGGGCGTACCATGGATTTATATAAGGGCAATAATATATTCTCAGTCTTATTCTCTATCCCCTTTTTAATGATTCCTAACATCCTGTTTGCTTTTTTGACCGCCTCTGCACACTGCATGGACATCTTCAGAGAACTATCCACGATGACGCCAAGATCTTGTTCCTGATTCGTTGTAGCTAAATTATCCCCCATCATGTTGTATGTATAGTTGGGGTTATTTTTTCCAATGTGCATTACTTTACATTTATCCACATTAAATTTCATTTGCCATTTTGTTGCCCAATCACTTAGTTTTGTGAGATCTTTTTGAAGTTCTTCACAATCTGCTTTGGTCTTAACTATCCTGAGAAGTTTAGTATCATCTGCAAACTTGGCCACCTCACTGTTTACCCCTTTCTCCAGATCATTTATGAATAAATTGAATAGGATTGGTCCTGGGACTGACCCTTGGGGAACACCACTAGTTACCCCTCTCCATTCTGAGAATTTACCATTAATTCCTACCCTTTGTTCCCTGTCCTTTAACCAGTTCTCGATCCATGAAAGGACCTTTCCTTTTATCCCATGACAGCTTAATTTACAGAAGAGCCTTTGGTGAGGGACCTTGTCAAAGGCTTTCTGGAAATCCAAGTACACTATGTCCACCGGATCCCCGTTGTCCACATGTTTGTTGACCCCTTCAAAGAATTCTAATAGATTAGTAAGACACGATTTCCCTTTACAGAAACCATGTTGACTATTGCTCAACAGTTTATGTTTTTCTATGTGTCTGACAATTTTATTCTTTACTATTGTTTCAACTAATTTGCCCGGTACCGACGTTAGACTTACCGGTCTGTAATTGCCGGGATCACCCCTAGAGCCCTTTTTAAATATTGGCGTTACATTAGCTAACTTCCAGTCATTGGGTACCGAAGCCAATTTAAAGGACAGGTTACAAACAGTAGTTAATAGTTCCGCAACTTCACATTTGAGTTCTTTCAGAACTCTTGGGTGAATGCCATCTGGTCCCAGTGACTTGTTAATGTTGAGTTTATCAATTAATTCAAAAACCTCCTCTAGTGACACTTCAATCTGTGACAGTTACTCAGATTTGTCACCTACAAAAGCCAGCTCAGGTTTGGGAATCTCCCTAACATCCTCAGCCGTGAAGACTGAAGCAAAGAATCCATTTAGTTTCTCCGCAATGACTTTATCATCTTTAAGCGCTCCTTTTGTATTTTGATCATCAAGGGGCCCCACTGGTTGGTTAGCAGCTTCCTGCTTCTGATGTACTTAAAAAACATTTTGTTGTTACCTTTGGAGTTTCTGGCTAGCCGTTCTTCAAACTCCTCTCTGGCTTTTCTGAGTACACTCTTGCACTTACGTTGGCAGTGTTTGTGCTCCGTTCTATTTGCCTCACTAGGATTTGACTTCCACTTTTAAAGGAAGTCTTTTTATCTCTCACTGCTTCTTTTACATGGTTGTTAAGCCACGGTGGCTCTTTTATAGTTCTTTTACTGTTTTTCTTAATTTGGGGTATACATTGAAGTTGGGCCTCTATTATGGTGTCTTTAAAAAGGGCCCAAGCAACTTGCAGGGATTTCACTTTAGTCACTGTACCTTTTAACTTTTGTCTAACTAACCCCCTCATTTTTGTATAGTTCCCCCTTTTGAAATTAAATGCCACAGTGTTGGGCAGTTGTGTTCTTCCCACCACAGGGATGTTGAATGCTATTGTATTATGGTCACTATTTCCAAGCGGTCCTGCTATAGTTACCTCTTGGACCAGCTCCTGCGCGCCACTCAGGATTAAATCTAGAGTTGCCTCTCCCCTTGTGGGTTCCCGTACCAGCTGCTCCATGAAGCAGTCATTTAAAGTATCGAGAAATTTTATCTCTGCATTTCGTCCTGAAGTGAAATGTTCCCAGTCAATATGGGGATAATTGAAATCCCCCACTATTATTGTGTTCTTAATTTTGATAGCCTCTCTAATTTCCCTTAGCATTTCATCATCACTATTACTGTCCTGGTCAGGTGTTATATTTTTACTAGAGCATGAAATTTCTATCCATAGAGACTCTATGGAACATGTGGATTCGCTTACGATTTTTACTTCATTTGAATCTACACTTTCTTTCACATACAGTGCCACTCCTCCCCCTGCACGACCTGTTCTGTCCTTCCAATATATTTTGTACCCCGGAATGATGGTGTCCCATTGGTTGCTCTCAGTCCACCAGGTTTCTGTGATGCCTATTATATCTATAACCTCCTTTATCACAAGGCACTCTAGTTCACCCATCTTATTATTTAGACTTCTGGCATTTGTGTACAAGCACTTTAAAAACTTGTCCCTGTTTATTAGCCTGCCTTTTTCTGATGTGCCAGATTCTTTTTTATGTGACTGTTTATCACAGTTTCCTGTGATATCTTTGGGAAATCTTTCTGTATTACGTTTACATATTGTTGTGAGCCACTGATTGTATGTAATTCATGGGGGAGAGTAACTACCTCTCAGGGCCAGATTAATCTTTGGTTGTCCCCAGCACCCAGACTGTGGCTTCACCTGTGCTCTTCTCCAAAGCTCCGCACCCACTCAGCCTCTTCCCCCACCCACCGCTCATACAGGAGGGGGAGAAGAGGGCAGAGGAGCGAGCAGCAGGCAGGGCTTTGGCGGAGGAGGAAGAGGCCAAGCAGGGGGCCATGGTCCAGGCACCGGGGCCCCTTCTGAGCATGGGCCCAGCACCACCGTGCCATTGGCACCATAGTAAACCCAGTACTGCCACCTGTTGGGGAAGGCTTCTCTAACTAATTCAAATTGGATTCTCAAGAGGCCAGACAGAGAAAGGATTTTTCGATTAACAGCCTGAGTTTAAACAGACTCAGGGCCTTCTTGTTGATCCAGCAGATGGACAGGACCTTCTGGTCAAAAGGAGGCCCCCAATCCCTGAGGAAGGGTTGGATGGACTGACACCAAGCAGAGCCCTCATGGAGATGGGGAGGAAGATGATCTCTGGTCAGCTGCACATTCTTTCATATGTTTTATCTGTAATTTTTTTAATCTTAAAAATAAATGTGCTTGGTCAAAAAAGCTGTTTGGTAATTTAATGTGGGCAGTTACCCTGTTCATAGCCTTCAAAAGCAAAGCAGAGATGCAGGCCTGTTTAGGGAGCCTGCTTTGCTGGGATAGCAGAGTATAGGTAGGGAACTGGGTTGCCTGGAAAAACCCTGGTCAGGAGATGCAGGGCCCCACCGAAGAGAGGTGATAACTGGGAGCCAGAAGCCTAAAAGTAGGTGCACTCTTACTGGACCATAGAGGGAGAATACAGGTGCAGTGGCCCTGAAGTCTGACACTAACCATGGATTTTTTTTAAAATTAGGCAAGCCTGTGTACACAGTACAATGACAAGGTCCGCCAGGATGCTGGATGCAAGATGTAGCAATACCTACAGAAAATGGTGGGGAAAAGTCAAGACTCTTTAGTGGAAATAAAAATAAAAAATAAATAAATAAAAAGGTTCAAGGTCAAATCTTTTACAGATTAGGACGTATGTGACAAGTTTTCCATTTTATAATCAATCCAGGTTGTGCAAAGTTTAAAATATAATTGTTTCTGCTATTGTTATAACTGACAAATATAGGGCTTTCTTCTGGGGTTTTCAAAGAAATATAAAAGGAGTTATGTTAAATTAAATAGGCACATAACTCCTTTAGACCCCTTCGGAAATTCCAACTTAATACATTGTCTCCCAGTTAGAACAGGCAGTTGACTGAGCTAAAAATCTGCCGATTTATCTTATGTTTATTTGTCTCACTCTCTCAGATCACTTCTCAAGCATATGCTTTTGAATTTAGGCCAACTGCCATGGATTGAAAAGGCAAAAAACAAACAAAACCAAAACCTCCTGGTATGAACCTCAATGTCACACTGAATTTGTACTTTTTAAAAAGTGAAAACAATTAGGAGGCTCCATTTTAGCTACTTGACAGCAATTAAGGAAAGGGGGAAATAGCTAGAGCAAATAGGAGGGAAATTATTGAACTCCATTAGGGGCAGATTAAAATGATTTTCAATTACTTGCTCTCTCTTTCTGTCTGCCTTCTGTAGCACATAACCAACAAGCAGCCTAGTGCATCAGCCACCTTCTTTGTGAATCAGCATATCGCAGAAGGGGTCCATTACCACCAATATGTGGGGCTGCATCTCACATACTTCTGCTGACGAGTAGAAAGCATCACATTCCAACACCATTAGGCTGCTTTCAACTCTGGTCTCTCCTATTGTGGTTCTTATTCCACAGCTATCATGCCATGTAAATCCCAGATTTACACTAAATTGTGCTGGATTGTTTTACTTGATTTGTGCTTTTAAAAAGAGAAGAAGGTTGGTCTTGAGCAGTGGTGAGAAACCTGGGCCCACACATGGCCCATCAGGGTAATCCGCTGGAGGGCCACCAAACAGTTTATTTACATTTGCACGGCTGCCCACAGCTCCCAATGGCTGCAGTTTGCCATTCCCGACCAATGGGAGCTGTGGAAAGCAGTGGCCAGCAAGTCCCCGCGGCTCACGCCACTTCCCGCAACTCCCATTGGCCAGGAACAGCGAACCGCGGCCACTGGGAGGTGCAGGCAGACGTGCAAATGTAAACAATCTGTCTGATGGCCCACCATGTGCGGGCTGCAGGTTGCCCACCACTGGTCTTGAGGTTAAGGTCCTTTTCTTGCACTCAAGAAGTCTAGGTTCAGCTATGCTCCCAGCTCTGCCACATACTCCCTGAGTGACCATCAACAAGTCATTTAACCTCTCTGAGCTTCACTTCCACATCTGTAAAACAGGGAAGAACTAGAATACTGCTTTTCTCCTACTCTTCGACCATGTTGTCTATTTAGATTGTAAGCTCGTTGGGGCAGGAGTTATCTGCAGTAAGTTACAGCACTGCAATATTTATTAACAAAGATACCAGATCTTCTGTGTAAAATGAGTAGTTCAGGATTTTTATTTCTATACCTAAAATGATGATCATCACTACCAGACTGAATGCAAAAGGTTTTTAAAATGCAGGTAAATTGTTCCACGTTGACTGCAGAATATAGATAGACTAACAGTGGAGTATGAGCAGCACTGTGACTAGATTCTTGATTGCCAACAGCTGAGAGTCTTATAGCTAAAGAGGGAATTAGGAACTCTGACTGCCTTGTCTCAGAATTCCCTTGCTTTCTTGTTTAGTTCATCACCTGTGTTGTTTTAATGTAGCTTTCCTGTTTCATTTTTTACTTGTTGCAATGGTGTAGATGTGCATATCAGGCATTAGAAATATATGTAGTATTTCTTCTGAAAGCCCAGCATTTGAGACAGATTTAGGGTTTGGAATCCTACACCATTACTGCATCCATCAGACAGATTGTACCCCTGTGTTCACATTATTGTAATATTTTTTATACAGAGCATGTCTTGCACGGTATCATTTGAAAACTCATGATTTGCTGGTCAGTATTGACCTAAGAAGTTTGGTCAGTAATGCTGAAAGAATGTGGTGAGAACTTTGCTTTGACTTTAACATAGTTTGTTAAAATGCAACTGGTGCCTAACTTCTTTATTTTTCTTGTAACCATTTCTGCTTTTTATGCCTCATTACTTGTACTCACTTAAATTATCTCTTTGTAGTTAATAGACTTGTTTTATTATTTTATCTAATCCAGTGTGTTTAACTTGAAGTGTTTGGGAAACTTCATTTAGGGTGGCAAGTTGTGTGCATATTATTTCTATTAAAGAAATCATGAACTTTATATAAACTTGCATTGCCCAGGAGAGAGCTGGGCAGTACAGGACATACATTTCAGGGGAAAATCTAAGGTCGAGTGTATTGGTGTCACCAAGGCTGGTGAGAGCCAGAGCGTAACCCAACCATGGCTGACAAGCTGCAGTTACACACAAATAAATACTCCGGGTGGCGCTTGTATCCTGGAAGCTGTTTGTGAGCAACCCAAGTGGGGATTCCTTCGGCAAAGCATGGTCAGGTATCCAAAGTTGCTGGGCATGAGGTGACACAGCTACTCATTAATCTAGATTGTACCCTGGTATGTCACACCATTTTATTATCTGGGAGTAAATTACAAAGAGGGGGCAAAAACCACACACCCCCTTAACTGTTCAGAATCCTGACTCTTATTAAATCATGTTTGGAGCCACTTAACAAGTCACTATTACTCAATCTAAATTGCCTTATAGGTGCTTGCTGAAAATTTGGCCTTTAGCAAGACATGGGGCTAAATACTGATGCAATTGGACTCAAATGTGTTTGGGCTTGGATATGGCTTTGCATGGGTAATTGAGATCTATGACTCAGATACAAAAGTGTTTTGTGCATAAATTGGCCTGATTTATGACAGACAGTGGCTTTGCATGAAACACATACAAATTAATATTTTTCTATGCAAACATGGCTAGATCAAAGAGAAACCTGGGGTGTACAACACTGCACAAAAACAAAACTGCAAATATTTTCATACTAAATCCCATGAAACAATTCTGAATTTCAGACAACTGTAGAAGGAGGCCATTGGTTCTAATTCACCATTTTAAAAAAAGGCTTCAGGTTCGGTTGAACCAGCCGTGTGTGCTTGTAGCTAGCTTCACTGTTTGAGTAAACAATGCTTTGATAGGCAGATACTACTTGATCCCACTGCTTCTCAAAAGACTGATAAATGTCCAGTTCGGGCCTCTGTGGGCTAGATTTATGGTTCCAGATACAGTATCACCTTTACATGCAGGTAGTCAAGCATTATTTAATTCAAAGTATTAAAAAAAACAGGTGGAGCTTCATCTACAGCCAGCTCTCTCCTCCACACCATCATAGACCATCATCAAATCCTGCAGTATGGACTTAGACTCGGAGGAACATAAACCTGGAAGGGACCTCAAGAGGTTATTCAGCCCATCCCCTTCCCTAAGGCCTGCCTCTTTCTTCAACAGATTTCAAAAGCTAGGAACTTTCGTACATAATAGAAATACATTTTCTACAAAACAATGAAAATGAATGAGCCTGTATTTTCCCCTCCTGCTGCAGATGATGCCAATCTTACTTGAGGCATAATTGCTAAAATGATCCTTCAAACCCATATTCACAAATTCAAGGGGGGAAACCCATTCCCTATCAAAATAAAAACCACCAAAAATAAGAGAGGCAAAATGTATTTCTAAATGTTTCCATCACAGTCACAAGAAAAACCACCACGGGGAAATCTGGTCAAGGTTAAAAGCAGTGCCAAAGAGCTGTTCATTTAGTAAACAGTAGATGTAATATGTAATTATCCCAAAAGCAAACTTTACTAAGAGGATAACTGTCAGAGCTGTTACAGTAAAAGGTCTCTTTACAATTTTAATCCGACAGGCTGAGAGTTCCCTGGTGAAAACAATTCTTATTAAAACCACAAATGCAAGAGTTCTTTTCAGCCTCTACTCCCCGCCGTGCCTCTTGTAACAAGCTTATAATGCAAGTTAAACTGACTTGCTTGCCACACTGACCATGCAGAGAACATGAACAATGGCCTTGCTCAGTATTATTTTACCAAAAAAAGTAAATCAGATTTCAGAAAACAAAATCATTCTTAGTTTACAGGATGCAATGCTCATCTAAATTCTAATGGCTTCTTGTTCCAGCCTCTGAAAATGGGGATAGTTTTCTAAATTCACTTTTAGCAGTAAAGCAAAAAGGGTTGATCAGAATTAAAAAAAACTCATTCCTTCTGAGAGCAGTCTTCCAAGCCTCAAAATGGGCCTAGGATATAGTTATCAGAAAGAGTAGGGCCTAATTCAGCTTTTATTGAAATCAATGGCAAAATTCTTATCGACTGCTATGATACAGCATCTGGCTGATGAACAGGTGGATGGGGTCCAGGTCAGGACAATACAGCCAGATGTGGGTAGTGAAAGGAGCCCCACAAGAGGCAAAAAGGTGGTGAGTACTGCCTATACTCTCCTTTTGTGGGCATTTTCACAAGCTTCTCGGTGTTCATGTTAATAAATTTACTGTTGCAAACCGCAAAACAAAATGTCACCACTTCTGTATTTTCTCCAAAAGGCATGAGTGTCTCTGACTTTGCCATAAAGCTTGCAGAGCCATTATCAAACCCAATTAACTAGCCACATTACTCCATCCTAAAACTGCACTAAATGCCAAATGCTGATTGTGTAAAGGGCATTGTACTATGAACAATGAATTCCCAGAGGACCTTTCAGAGGCCTTGTTCCATGCAGCCCCTTCCCTGCATGAAGTCCCATTGAAGACAATTGATGATTGCTCACACATAGGTCTGTAGGATCAAGGCCATAGACTGCAACAGGACAAACAAGTCAGTCAATAAGATATTTCCAAGAGGAATATTCTCAGCAGCCTTTTCCATTTATATTTATTTAAAAAAACAGAAACCAAGATATAATATTTTAGCAAGTGAAGAGGCTTGGAACAACCAGGAGCAATCAGAAGCTTTACATCTCAAGGGATCCCCTTTACAAATCCCTGCAACACATGTCAAACTCCCTCCTGCTTCTTGAGGGGCCAAAAGGTCTTTTGACAAGGACTCAGAATTGTTTCATCTGCTTAAGCTGTCCTGTCTGAAGCAAGCAGTTCTGATGCGCTGAACATCAGCATTTATCTCTAGAGCTCCCAGTCCCCAAGGATCAGAATTTCTTTGAATTGAACAATCAGTGATGTTACCAGGGTGGTCTATTTAAAGACAATTTTGGTTTTAGTATGTAAGCTTAGTCCTATGACAGCTACTGTTTGATGGGTAATTCTTCTGATGTTGCTGCTGCCTATTATTTTGTGCTCAATTCTGTTGCTCTCAGTCAGGCAAAGGAACTGAAGGAAGTTAAGCATCTAGTAAGTATCCCCATAATGGGTATGTCTACATTGCAATTACACACCTATGGCTGGCCTACATCATCAGACTCAGACTCACAGGGCTCAGGCTGCCGGGCTGTAAAACTGTGGTGTAGATGCAGGGTCCCAGAGCTGATCCCTGAGCTCTGAGACCCCATGAGAACGGAGGGTCCCAGAGCCAGTCTGAGCCCTGAAAGCCCAAGTCAACTGACCCGCCAACCACAGGTGTTTAATTGCAGTGTAGGCATACCCTATATTTCTCTGTAATTTAGTTTAGTAACCTTTCCTTTGCCTGCAGATTGGTGGTCTGTGTGAGCATCCTAATCACATCACCTGAAGTGCTTAAGTGTCATCATCTTCGGTTTCAGGGGCCTATCACACCATTGATTTTTAAGCAGAACTCCCTGTTGATTTCCATAGGGAGCTCTACTTTTAAAAAAAAACGTAATCGATGGCATATTATGACCCTTAGACAGTAAACAGAACAAGAGAAATTGTTCGAAGATGATTCTAGCACTACAAAGTGAGCTTGGTTCAAAACATAAGAAAACAGAGGCAGCTACATAGTCTGAAGGTTTTATTGATTTTCGAGCACAAACAATGCATAAGAGGACCGTGAACAAATACACCAGAATAACTCTGTCTTAGGGAAAGATACACACAATTTAGTAAGAACTGTGGTACCAACCCTTAGATGTGTGCACAGACAAAATAACTGCACAATGGGGAGATATGCAACAGCAGAGCATTCCCCTTCCCACTGGGTTGTGGATTTGCAGTTAAAAAAAGTATGGATTAGATGAATGGACTATAAGGTGGATAGAAAGCTGGCTAGATTGTTGGGCTTAACAGGTAGTGATCAATGGCTCAATGTCTAGTTGGTAGCCAGTATCAAGCGGAGTGCCCCAGGGGTCGGTCCTGGGGCCAGTTTTGTTCCACATCTTTATTAATGATCTGGACAATGGGATAGATTGCACCCTCAGCAAGTTTGCAGATGGCACTAAGCTGGTGGGAAGAGATAAATACCCTGGAGGGTAGGGAAAGGATCCAGAGTGACCTAGACAGATTGAAGAATTGGGCCAAAAGAAATCTGAGGTTCAACAAGGACAAGTGCAGAGTCCTGCACATAGGATGGAAGAATCCCATGCACCGCTACAGGCTGGGGACCAACTGGCTAAGTGGCAGTTCTACAGAAAAGGACCTGGGGATTACAGTGGATGAGAAGCTGGATACGAGTCAGCAGTGTGCCCTTGTTGCCAAGAAGTCTAACGGGATATTGGGTTGCATTAGTAGCATTACCAGCAGATTGAGGGATGTGATTATTCTCCTCTACTCAGCACTGGTGAGGCCACATCTGGAGTATTGAGTCCAGTGTTGGGGCCCCCATTACAGAACTGTGGACACATTGGAGAGAGTCCAGCGGAGGGCAATGAAAATGATCAGGGGGCTGGGGCACATGACTTATGAGGAGAGGCTGAGGGAACTGGGGTTATTTAGTCTGCAGAAGCGTGAGGGGGGATTTGATAGCAGCCTTCAACTACCTGAAGGGGGGTTCCAAAAAAGATGGAGCTCGGCTGTTCTCAGTGGTGGCAGATGACAGAACAAGGAGCGATGGTCTCAAGTTGCAGTGAGGGAGGTCTAGGTTGGATATTAGGAAACACTATTTCTCTAGGAGGGTGGTGAAACACTGGAATGGGTTACCTAGAGAGGTGGTGGAATCTCCATCCTTATAAGTTTTTAAGGCCCAGCTTGACAAAGCCCTGGCTGAGATGATTTAGTTAGTGTTGGTCCCACTTTCAGCAGGGTGTTGGACTAGATGACCTCCTTAGGTCTCTTCCAACCCTAATCTTCTATGATTCTATTATTCTAAGACCTTAAAGAGCACAGTTCTGCCAAAGATAATGAATTATAATTTTTTGCTAATCCATTCTTTGTACATCCTAGTGTTGTTTTCTTATTGGATTATCATTACACTGCCTTTTGACCAAGTTGTCCCCTACATGATTAAGGGTAATCTTATCCCAGCCATGTGAATATAAGAATATTAGAGTTGGTTGGGAAATGTTTATCAGCCCTTGAGGAAAATTTTGACTGACAGAACACAAACCCAAAAGTTTTGGGGTTTTGTTTTTTCTACAAAGTCAATTTTTTCCACAGAAAGCAGACACTTCACACAAAAAAGTGTGTGAAAACCTGGTTTTCCAACATAAAAAAGCCCCTAAAACCTATTCCTTCTCATCTGTATCGCCTTACATTTGCAATAAAGGATTTCATCTGCCATCATGCTATCCATTCACCTCACTTTAGTAAGTGGCTCTAAATTTTCTCAATGTCTTCTCTACTCTATTTTTAAATCATCTGCAGATTTTATAAAAAGATATAAACAGTGAGGTGGAAAAATCACAGTATTGAATACCCATCACATGTGACATACCTCCTTAGCAAAAAGTTTAATAATGGTAATAGTGAACATTCCTACTCTGTGTTTTGTGGCATAACCAATCTGAAATCCATGGTGGCACTTCACCTCCCACCCAGGTATCTTTTTCTTAGTAGCCTCTTTGAGGGACTCAGTCCAAGTCAAATGTAAATTTATGAAAATATACACAGGAATGACTGGGAATTAAAAGCAACATTTTGGAAACATCTACAAACAAAAAACTCAAAATTATGGAAAAAGATTGAAAATATCTGAAGCAAGGTTAAAGCATTAGAGCTCAAAAGCCTCTCTGACTTGAAGTCAGAAGGATAGGAATATTTTAAGCAACAAGGAAAAATCTGTTCTCTCTCTAGAGCAATCAAAGCGGCTAACTTGACATTTCTGATCCCCAGACTGATCGAGATTAGGTTTGCCAGAGAAGCTACATTTAGTAATATTCCCCAGAGATCAATACATGGAACGGCTGCCATTCACATTAGCCTTCAAGAAGACCTGTAGCTCTGTCTGTCTAACCATAGGCAAAGTATTTCATAGATAGTCAAACTAGGAGGGGAGCAGTCTGGAGAAAGTCCAGGGAGAAATGGTAACCCCAGAATGATCTGTCGGTACTGCCAGTGCTCTGCTGTCTACAATCCCCTGCTGCCAAATTAAGATTTATAGCTATGTCATTCATACCACTGCTTATCAAATATCTGCCCAGTTTTAATGATAAAACACTATTTTTGGTGGGTTTAAGACCTTGGCTAAGTTTTACTCTCGAATGGATCATCATCAGCTGATGTAAAGTAATCGCAGTTCCATTGACTTGACTAGCTGAGGATCTTGTCCAATGAACTTAAAGTTATTAGGGTCTTGAGCAGGGTAGGGAACTATTTAAAAAAACACAAAGAAAACACACACAATTTTAAAAGCAAAATGTAGAGGGTAAGAGACATCAGTACTTGGAAGCCATGGCTTTAAATAAGATAGTTTTATGGTAATTAAAAACATTCAGACCTTTTGCTCATAACGTGTAGGGGTTCGATTAAAACACAACAAGAACAGAAACAAAAGAAAAAGTAAATCCCTCAATATCTGACATCTGGTCTTCTATGAGAATTGTAATTCTACCATGCAATTCCTAGATTATCCAGCCAGAGGGGACCATGATGATAATCTACAGTAGTTTGACCTCCTGCATAAGAAGTCGGAGTTTTACTCTGCATCAAGCCCATAACTCTTGGCTGAGCTAGAGCACACTGTTTAGAAACAGATCCAGTCTTGATTTGAAAGCTTCAAGTGAAAAGGAATACTCCACATCCCGAGGGCTTCATTTTTCCATTGGTTAATTATCCTCAAGGTTGCAAATACACACTATTCCCAGTCTAAATTTTGAGCTTTTTTCAAGTTCTCTACAATCAAAAGGGCTAGAAATGTACTTTTTTTAAAAAAGGAAATGCAAAATTCTCATGTACTCACCCTTTTCTCCAGGAGCTGAGGCTTTAAAGTAAAACTCTTAGTACCCCTAGGCTCATATAAGTGGTGCAAGTAAAATCCATTTCTTACTGGTATGGGGGTGGGGGGGAGGAGGGAGACCAGTTAAGTTGGGCACATGACCTCCCCACATGACCCTCCTCACTACCTCCAGTCCGGGGCCCCCCCACACTCTCCCCATCCCCTCCCCACGTCCATCCCATGTTACCGGGAGGGGCAGGCTTTGTTCTCCTCCTGCTGCACCGGAGACTTTGGGGCAGAGATCTCTCAGGAACTGCAGTGGGGAAAGGAGCAGAACCCCCAGCCCTGCCCTTCTATGGAGCTGCCTTCCTCCCTCTGTGTACCAAAGCAGCAGCCCTGCTGGAGGACAGGGCTGGAGGGGAGAGGCTGGGGACGGTACAGCCACTGGAGTAGCTGTTGGCATTCTGCTCCTTTCCCCACTACTGTCCTTCCCAACGGGGAAAGAAGCAGAACTCCCAGCCCCACCCCCACCCCCAGCCCTCTCCTCTGGTGGTGCACAGACGGAGACACAGCTCCATAGAAGGGCAGGGCTGCAAGTTCTGCTCCTTTCCCTGCTGAGAAAGGCAGCAGGGAAAGGAGCAGAACCCCTAGCCCCGCCACTCCACCCCCCAGCCCTCTCCTCCAGAGGGGCTGCTGCTCTGTCTTTCCGGTATGCCATACCGACTATAAATAGCTTACTGGTACGGCATACTGGCCTACTTGCGCTGCTTGCTCACATTAAAATAATTAGAATTGGCAACACTGCTTGTTTGGTTGCTCTCAATCTAAAACAAAATAATTCAGACTGGAAGCAGCTATTTGATCTCTGCTTTGTGGAAAACATGCAAAATTTGTTGTCCTCTGAAATCTCTCTCAATTTTGTGATGTCTACAAGGCCTACTCTGCCTCCATCCTGGCTCTAGTCCTGAGGCACAATGTAGCATACCCACATGGTTGTTCTGAGCTGCTTCAGCTGGTAACAGCTTGCACACACCCACCCCAAGGGAAGGGGCCATCGCATTAGCTGCAGATCAACTGGCTGCAGCAGCTTCCTGGCCACACCCATTTCTCCTGGTCATGCACTGTTGTCCAGGGATGTGGAAGAAGTGGTTAAATGGGAGTCACTACATCATCCCTATAGACAGGGAAGCCAGTTTACCAGTTCCTTTGCCCTACTCCTGCAGACCAGTTGTTAGAAACCCTGAACTGTTTTCAGGTACTTAAAGGGGGCGGGAGGGGGGAGGGAGGAGGAATGTGACAATTTTTATTTTATTTCAGAGTGATGCTTGGAATGCAATGCCTTGTCCACTAAAACTTTCATGGGGATTTTCACCTTGCAGACCTAGTGCACATACATGATAGGTGAACAAGCTATGGATTTCAAGGTTTGTACACTCATGAATATGTTGCACTATGACTACTCAAAAAAAATCTATTAAGTCAAAAAATAGCTTTTTAAAGAAGTCCTTGAATACAGATGTAAACCAGGGTCTGAATGAGCTCTCCCCTACCATCTACTAATGAATTTGGGGGAAAGAACTCAGGAGCAGGCCAGATTTGCACAGCTACACCTACTTTGCATAGCTGATCAATTCTGACAAAGTGATCAACTTTGGCAGTTTGGGGTTAAAATTCACTTTAGTCTTGAATGCAGGGGTAATGAAATGTTATCATCCTTACTATATGACTAAAGGGCAGGAGAACAATACTTAATATACTTTAAGGGAAGGGGTCACTAACTTTAACTTCACTCATTAAACAGGGGGCAATGAGGCCAAATGCAAGCAAAAGTCAGAGAGGGTGTGGCTGTTACTGCAGTATAACCAGTGTTGCAGTGAAAAAGGATGCAGTAGCAGTGAGGTTCCCCACTAGCCTTTGAAATCAAAGAACTACAAATCATGAATATCTGGCCTAAGTTGTGGAGCCTCAGAACAAAGAATTGCAGGTAAAGGCTTCAGCAAGCAGCAGCAAAGACAGTGCTAATCAGTAGAAAGATAACAGTAGCAATGATGGGTGGCAGCAGGCAGCATCAGAAACAGTAGTGATCATCATCAAAGGTGGCAGAGGCAATGGTAAGCAGCAGTAGAGAGACCTTGCTTAAACCCTCCCACTCCTGCCGCCCCCTCAGAGGTAAGTGGGGAACTCATCCCTAATTTCTCAGAGACTTTGCTGACTTTGGAAATCAACAGTAACTGGTGTGGTTTGGATGTTAGAAGGGAGTGGTATGTTCAAGGAACATTGGTCTGTCAAAATTTCACACTGCAAGGGGGAAACTGAGGCAAAGAAGGCACACCTGGGATACTGACAAGGCAATGTTTACTTGTGGCTTGCATACTTTGAAATAGTTATACTGTTCCAAATTAATGCTGAGATCACACTCACTTTTATTAAAAGTTAGTTATAGACAAAGTACTTGATGATAGATATGTATTGCCCCTTTAAACACCATTCCTGAGTGCCTCTCACCCCCCACATTTCATGAAAGAGCATAAACCGGGGTCAGCAACCTCTGGCATGCGGCTCGCCAAGGTAAGCACCCTGGCGGGCCGGGCCAGTTTGTTTATCTGCCGCGTCGGCCTGCCAGGGTGCTTACCCTGGCGAGCCACGTGCCAGAGGTTGCTGACCCCTGGCATAAAACACTTCCAAAGTAGATAGCTAATCAGATAGACAGTGTATTTTATGAATACACAATATTTAATAGTCTCTAAAAATCAGTGTTACATTTACTGGGCCAATTTTAATGGCTCCTACTGAGCAATTACGGTGTTCCAATTATGTTATTTTTTAAAAAAAATTCTATTCTCTCTCTTTTTTTTAAATAAAACTGTATGTATGTTTTCAGGGTGTGCATCAAGCCACAAAAGCCAAATTCAGAACTGAAACTCAAGCTGTGTCCTTAGTTGCTGTATCATACAAGGAAATTGGGGATTCCTGCTGTTCTGAGGCCAGCTGAAAGGAAATCCACATGATACGTGATCTTAAGCACTTTAGGATGAAACTTTTTTTTTTTAAAGGTCATCCTAAATGGTATTCCTCAGTATCTGCAGATGCAAAGTGACCCATTGAATTTTACCTCTAACTCAGGTGATAGTCTGTCCCTGAAAATTGAGCCAGGGGAGTTTTCCTAATCTTTCTTTACTATTAAGAAAAGTGCTTCTAACATAGAGCTGAAATAGTCAAAATATTCTATATGGTTCTGTTCTTGCTGTTGTCTCAGAGTGTAAGTGTCACCAAATAACTCTGCTGTTATTTTCCCCCAAGTTATATCTTGAGTTAAAAGATTTGGCTGCTATACATTCCAAGGCTATGTTATTCCATTGCAATTCTTCTACTTTCTAGCTTACATAATTTATATTGTTCTGTCTGCAGCCTTCATACCCACTGTCTTGTTCATAAATATTTAAGTAATATAAGCAACTTCCGGCCATTCTTTATACATAAAACCATATCATAACACGAACGCAGCCCTTGTGTTGTCAAAGTACTACAAATCACAACGTACCCCACCTTTATTTCAATTCTGTTTAGCTTCCAGCTGAACTATTCTCACATACACAATTTTGCTTTGTTTACATTTGAAAACCAAAACAGAAGTATTACCAAATGGCACTCTAATCAAAGATGATTAAGCCAAGATGGATCAAATAAGTCATTAAGTTGGAGGCAAAGAAAAGGTTAGTACATGTTTAAAAAAAAAACCTAAACATAAAATGGGCACCAAAATTAAGAAGAAGAATTACCCATCACACAGTATCTGTCGTAGAACTAAGGTTACATAGCAACAACAAAAAAAGTTTCTTTAAATAAACCACCTAGGTAACATTATCGATTCTTCAGTTAAAATAAATTCCGATCCTTGGGGACTTGATATAAATGCTGGTGTTCAGAGCATCAAAACTGTTTGCTTCTGAGAGGACAGCTCAAACAGATGAAACAATTCTGAATCCTTGTCAAAAGACCTTTTGGCCCTCTAAGGAGCAGGGTGGAAATTTGACATGCAGGGATTTGCAAAGTAGCTCTCTTGAGACGTACACAGCTGGAGCTTTTGACTCATTCTAGCTGAATGGATGTGGGCTTGGCAGCTGTGAGCCGGGCAGAATAAGGAGGCTTTGCAGAAAAGGAGATGATCTGGCACCATACAGAAAGAGAAGATGCACTTGCAACAAAAGAAAGGGTCTCTGCATAAAACTAAGGTCAGCTTTTCAAGAAAGCAGCGCCAGTTTTGCCCTGTTGCTTTTCTCTAAGCTTCCTCCAACTTAACTAGATTTTTTTCTAGTAAATGCAATGCCTAAAACTGAAGATTGTACACGTGGCCCCACTGTCACCTCCCTACTCGGTGACATACTGGCATTACATATGCAGCCTGAAATTTAATTAGTTTTTCTTGTAACTTATCTCAATCAAAATTATGTTTATGTTCCCATTGTTCTGGAACTAGGGGATAGGCAGGTGGATTATCTCCCTGCAAAAGTAAGAGATGAGAATAAATATGATTACATTGGATTATACGGTGGACAAACTCACTGATGACTAGAGTCTTTGGAGAGGGGGTGAGCCTCTGCAGTATTTGCGTGTAGCAATCCACAGCAGGCAAACAGGCAAAGCTTGCCAGCTCTCAGGCCTAGCACAAGACTCCTTTCAATTCACTGAAAGGGTTGTTGAACATCTGGGAGTTCCACATTTTTAATGATAAAAGGTTTGTTCATTACTAGTCAGCATGTCTAGAATTAAAACATCAGCAGAGGCAGCAAAGTGCAGCTGCTGACTAATATTGCTGGATCCCACTCATTTTATTTTTCAATTTGCAAAAAAGTGGAAAGAGATCTTATTAAAACTTTCTAATACTCATGAAACACTGGGCCTTAACCTCACCAAATAACAGTGGTTAAAGGCTAAAGTTAAGGTTACAGGCATCATTGTTTAAATATTTGCATGTATCAATTATTTTAAGATGAGATAGGATGAATCTCAGTGGAGAGATTTTTTACAGCGATAATCAGCAGAATTTTAAATAGCTTCATTCCCAGTCCTCATCAGTGAATGTGTGATCTCTAATCATTGTTGCATGCGTAGATGGTGATGGAAGGAAAGCCAGGTGCGGTAAACATGATGTTCTTTTGGACATTAAAGAAATTTTTAATTGTGCAATGGTGTTTAGATTTGTTTAAGAACATTATTCAAATATGAGAATAAACATGCACACAAGATCCGTTAATAGATAAGATTTCTCTCTCATTTTTGTGCATATCTTCAAGTTCAGCACTTCAGAAAATAAGTGATCTCTATGTTTAGAGGAACAAACATTTCAGTTGGGACAGTGTTCCCTGACGCAAATGAGTACTGAATACTAATTATGAAATACCATGCAGCCTTCATTAGCATATGGCAACATTTTCTAAAACAGTAATGTAAGCTTTAAAAGTCTACAACCTCAAACATCAAATTAGCCTATTTCTTACAAGAAAAAAGAAGAAGCTGCACGTATAGAATTCTGCCTTTGGCTAGAGTTGCTGTGACAAAACCAGCTCCCAATAATTATACAGTATCATGCAAACCCTCTCAGGATATGGATTCTATTATATTTTATTGTTCCTGAGTTCAGTGAAACTCTTTACAAAGAGCATTTTACTAATCAAGCTAACAGCATATGAAAACCTTATAGTGATCTGTATTGTTTATTAAGTATGCATTTGCTGACTAAACAAGTGACTTGTTTATTTCCACAGAATAACAATGCTGGTGCTATAGTCGTCTGAAAGTCTATTGCTTTATTTGCCACAGCGAGAAAATAGGAGTTCTGGGAATGAACAAGATCTAACTGCAAAAAACCAAACCTTAATTTCATAGCAGCCACCTGATCACGCCATAAAATGGTTACATTCTGCTGTTCTTTATTAACAAGGCTGAACATTTAAGTCTATTAAAATGCATTTCATTACCTCTGCCAAATGCAAATAGCTTTCAACCTTTTCAGAGCTGCAAGATTTATTGTACAGTTTAAAGAATGATTGTCACTTCATACAGGATTTGTTTTCAGGAATGCAATTTAAAAGCTATGATTCAATGGGCTTGATATATTCCTGTAAATATTTGCTAAGGAATTTCAGTAACAGTGCTAGCACACCTACTTTGATTTACCATAAGATAATTGAATCAGGAATGTTACCAGGAATTACAATATAGTTAACATTGTTGCAAGTGAAGTAACTCCAGTTATCATGAGTACCACACAGGACATGGAGGTAACTCACATCATAAACGAGGAAATTTTCTGGTAGTTCATTGGATGGAGTTCTGGCCAAAAGCCACTTTCCTAACCTCATCCTTCCTCCCACAGAATCTTGATTGGATTAATATAAACATCTGAATTTCTTCTAACACCTTTCATTTTGGTGGGAAGGGGAAAAAACCTCTAGAGAAGCAGTAAGAAGGAAATAGTACTCTCAGACTCCAATCCAAGTTCAGAAAGCACATAGTTGTTCACATGACCTGGGCCTTAAAGGAAACAAGGAAACTGGTATCCAGATGAGCAGGAAATAGCCCATGATAAAATACCAGAAGCAGCCAAAGCAGGTACTGCTGCACTGCAGGGGTGGGGGTAAAATGAGTTCCAGCCACAGCAATCCTCAGCGCTGAAATGTGTAGAGGAGACTACACAAACACACACACACACCAGGGAAAATAGGACCTAGATGGTGCACCTCCTCTCTCTCTTTCTCCCCTCCCACCCATGTAGCCATGGAGAAAAAACTGAGGACTTGGAGGAAGCCAGCCAGAGACTCCAGCTAGTTGGAACTGAGGTAGAAGCAGCAAAAGCAGGAACCTCTGGACATTGAGAACTTTTTACAGTTTTTCTGGATTTCTCTTCTGTATGCTGATTAGCTATCTACTCAAAGACTTTCACCTTTCCTTCCCCCATCCCTTCACCTCAGCATCACTTCACATCTGCCCCCTAACTCTCTTCTCCCCTGCCCCTCTCACTTCCTTCCCTTCAGCTCACCCCATACTATCATACACACAAGTCATAGCACTAACATGCAGGGCTGGCTCTAGGTTTTTTGCCGCCCCAAACAAAAAAAAATTCTGGCTGCCCCCCACCCCAGCCCTGGTCTCTCACCCCACCACCAGTGCCCTCCCCCACCCACACCTCCATTCACCCCAGCCCTGGGCTCTCTCTCCCCCCCCCCCACCCCTACTGCCCCAGCCCTGGGCTGCTGCTCCAGCCCACCCCACCCGCACCCCCTGCCGCCCCAATGCTGGGCTCTCCCGCCCACCCCATCCCACCCACACCCCCTGCCACCACAGCCCTGGGCTCCCCACTCCCCTCCAGCCAGTCCAGCGCTGGCAGGCTCGGGGTAAGCAGTGGGGCTCCTGGGCCGCACCTCAGCCCAGGGTCCTCCAGCCAGGGCTCCCGCCTCCAGGACCAGCCGGGACCCGGGAGGGCAGAGCCAGGGGACCGCCCCAGCAGGGAGCTGAGGAGCCAGGGCAGGGTAGCCCCAGAGGGAGCGGAGCCCCGGAGAGTAGGACAGCAGGCCCTGCACAGCAGCGCCCTGCCCTCTATGGCCCCGCTGCTGCTGCTTGTGGCTGCCCTGCTGCAGTCCCTGGGCAGCTCAGGTGGCTTCACCCAGTCCCAGCTGCGGTGCTTGGGGGTGGCTGCCCTGCGGCACCTGCAGGTGGCTCCGTGTGCCCCATGGGGCAGCCTCCAGCCCGAGTGTCCCCGGCTTGGAGCCTGCCCAGCCCAGCCACAAGGTGCGGGCGCTGCTCCCCTGCAGTGCGAACTGCAGCGGCCCCAGGGCGCCCCCACGCATGACACGCTGCTGCTGCCAGGGCTGGCTCTAGGCTTTTGCTGCCGGAAGGAAAAAAAAGATGGCCGGAATGCTGCCCCTGGAAATGTGCTGCCCCAAGCACATGCTTGGTTTGCTGGTGCCTAGAGCCGGCCATGATATTTGCCACTATCACATTGTGCACTCTCTCCCCCACCCCTTCTCCCTGTGTCTGCTTTGTCTACATAGATTGTAAGCACAGGCCATCTATTACTCTGTGTTTGTACAGTCCATAGCACACTGGGGGCCCCCATTCTTGGTTGATCCTTACCACCACCGTAATAAACATTATTAATAAAGGCATCAAGACACCCCTCCAATCACAAAGGACATACTATCGTAAGCTTCACTTCTCTCCCGTCCCCTTCACGGATGAATATTAATTGAAAAATAGGATTACTCTAAGGAGTGGCCTATAGAAAGCATTGGAAATATCCCAGTGCCTCAGCAACTGCAGAAGAAAAGGAGCAAATAGCTATTTTTCTTGCCTACTAAGAAAAGTAAAACTACTTTCAAAGTGCACATTTATTTCATTGCTTTATTAAATTTGTATCTCTAAAGGCTCCCTTGCCTATTTCCTCATGGAATTAGGAAGTGTCTTTGCTTGAAATTAATTCAAAAAACTGCCTATTTGCAGTGTGCACCACTTGGTATAAGTCAAGTGACAGCACTTTGAATTTAAATAAGAGACAAGCAGAGGGACCCTAAAGAAGATACTGGTCTCCCCACTGTAAAAAGAGTGCAATAGGCCTGTACTGGGTTATTCAGCCAGGAATCATCTCAGTTCTGTTTCTGATCCCTGCTAAACATCTCCCACTCTCAGATACAGTATTCTCAAACTTCCTACCACATCTGCAAAAAGCGACAGAGTCCTGTGGCACCTTATCAACTAACAGGCATTTTGGAGCACACGCTTTCATGGGTGAATACTCACTTCATCAGACGCATGTAATGGAAATTTCCAGAGGCAGGTATAAATATGCAGGCAAGACTCAGTCTAGAGATAACGAGGTTAGTTCAATCAGGGAGGATGAAGCCCTCTTCTAGCAGTTGAGGTGTGAACACCAAGGGAGGAGAAACTGCTTTTGTAGTTGGCTAGCCATTCACAGTCTTTGTTTAATCCTGAGCTGATGTCAAATTTGCAAATGAACTGAAGCTCAGCAGTTTCTCTTTGAAGTCTGATCCTGAAGTTTTTTTCAGCAGGATGGCTACCTTTAAATCTGCTATTGTGTGGCCAGGGAGGTTGAAGTGTTCTCCTACAGGTTTTTGTATATTGCCATTCCTAATATCTGATTTGTGTCCATTTATCCTTTTACGTAGGGACTGTCCAGTTTGGCCGATGTACATAGCAGAGGGGCATTGCTGGCATATGATGGCGTATATTACATTGGTAGACGTGCAGGTGAATGAACTGATGATGTTGTGGCTGATCTGGTTAGGTCCTGTGATGGTGTCGCTGGTGTAGATATGTGGGCAGAGCTGGCATCGAGGTTTGTTGCATGGATTGGTTTCTGAGTTAGAGTTACTATGGTGTGGTGTATTGTTGCCGGTGAGAATATGCTTAAGATTGGCGGGTTGTCTGTGGGCGAGGACTGGCCTGCCACCCAAGGCCTGTGAAAGTGAGGGATCATTGTCCAGGATGGGTTGTAGATCACTGATGATGCGTTGGAGAGGTTTTAGCTGAGGACTGTAGGTGATGGCCAGTGGAGTTCTGTTGGTTGCTTTCTTGGGCTTGTCTTGCAGCAGGAGGCTTCTGGGTACATGTCTGGCTCTGTTGATTTGTTTCCTTATTTCCTCACGTGGGTATTGTAGTTTTGAGAATGCTTGGTGAAGATCTTGTAGGTATTGGTCTATGTCTGAGGGGTTGGAGCAAATACAGTTGTACTTCAGCATTTGGCTGTAGACGATGGATCGTGTGGTGTGTCCGGGATGGAAGCTGGAGGCATGAAGGTAGGCATAGCGGTTGGTGGGTTTTCAGTATAGGGTGGCGTTAACGTGACCATCACTTATTTGTACTGTGGTGTCTAGGAAGTGGATGTCCCATGTAGATTGGTCCAGGCTGAGGTTGATGGTGGAGTGGAAGCTCTTGAAATTGTGGTGGAATTCTTCCAGTGTCTGTTTCCCATGGGTCCAGATGATGAAAATGTCATCAATGTAGCGTAGGTACAGAAGGGGCATGAGTGGACGAGACCTGAGGAAGCGTTGTTCCAGGTCAGCCATAAAAATGTTGACACATTATGGGGCCATGTGGGTGCCCATAGCGGTGCCACTGGTCTGGAGGTATACATTGTCACCAAATTTGAAATAATTGTGCGTGAGGATAAAGTCACAGAGCTCAGCAACCAGTCGTGCTGTGGCATCATCAGGGATACTGTTCCTGACAGCTTGTATTCCATCTGTGTGTGTGATGTTTGTGTAGAGAGCCTCCACATCCATGGTGGCTAGGATGGTGTTTTCTGGAAGGTCACCAATGCATTGTAGTTTTCTCAGGAAATCCGTGGTATCACGGAGATAGCTGGGAGTGCTGGTGGCGTAGGATCTGAGTAGAGAGTCCACATATCTGGACAGTCCTTCAGTGAGAGTGCCAATTCCAGAGATGATGGAGCGTCCAGGATTTCCAGGTTTGTGGATCTTGGGTAGTAGATAGAATAACCCTGGTTGGGGCTCTAAGAGCATGTTGATTTGTTCTGTATTAGTGTAGGGAGTGTCCTGAGTAGATGATGCAGTTTCTTAGTGTTTCCTCAGTGGGATCTGAGGAAAGTGATCTGTAGCATTTGGTGTTGGAGAGTTGTCTGGTAGCCTTCTTTTGGTAGTCAGACCTGTTCATGATGACAACAGCACCTCCTTTATCAGCCTCTTTGATTATAATGTCAGGGTTGTTTCTGAGGCTGTGGATGGCATTGCATTCTGCATGACTTAGGTTATGAGGCAAGCGGTGTTGTTTTTCCACAATTTCTGGCTGTGCACGTCAGTAGAAGCATTCTATATATAGGTCCAGACTGTTGTTTCGAACCTCAGGAGGAGTCCACGCGGAGTTGTTCTTCTTGTGCTGTTGGTGGGAGGGTATTTGTGTATCAGTGCGCTGTTCAGTGTTATCTTGAAAGTATTTTTGGAGTCAGAGATGGCAAAAGTAGGCTTCCAGATCACTGCAGAACTGTATCATGTTTGTGGAGGTGGTGGGGCAAAAAGAGTCCCCGAGAAAGGACGACTTTTCTGCCAGATTGAGTGTGTAGCTGGATAAATTGACTATTGTTGGGTGAGTTAGGGGTACCACTGTTGTGGCCCCAGGTGGCAGGTAGAATTTTAGACAGCTTCCTTTGTAGAGAGGTGAAGTGTGTAATGTAGATCTCCTGTCTTATTTTAGTAAAGTCTGTTTGTGTGGAAGGTTGGTTATTTATGAAAATCTCCAAGTTGGAGAGCTCTTTTTTGATATTTTCCTGTTCACTGTATAGGATGCTGATCAGGTGGTTCCTTAGTTTCTTTGATAGTGTATGGCATAATCTCTCACTGTGGTCTGTGCAGTATGTAGATAGCAATGGATTTTTCACCTTCAGTTCATTTGGTATGATGTCCATCCATTTGCATTTGGAAAGGAAGATATCTGTCTGTACTTGTGCAAGTTTCTTCATGAGGTTGATGGATTTCCATGCCATATGGATAAATGCAGTGACTTGCATGGTGTCAAGTATCAGAGTGGTAGCCATACCTCAGGACCAGAATTCAAAGAGAAACTGCTGAGCTTCAGTTCATTTGCAAATTTGACACCATCAGCTCAGGATTAAACAAAGACTGTGAATGGCTAGTCAACTACAAAAGCAGTTTCTCCTCCTTTGGCGTTCACACCTCAACTGCTACAAGAGGGCCTCACCCTCCCTGATTGAACTAACCTTGTTATCTCTAAACTGATTCTTGCCTGTATATTTATACCTGCCTCTGGAAATTTTCATTACATGCATCTGACAAAGTGGGTATTCACCCATGAAAGCTTATGCTCCAAAACGTCTGTCAGTCTATAAGGTGCCACAGGACTCTTTGTTGCTTTTTACAGATCCAGACTAACACGGCTACCCCTCCGATACTTACCACATCTGCGTACAGCTGGATCTGGATCATAATTTTTAACACATGCTGCTGCCCCTTGAATCCACTGGAGAGGCAGATTACTTCATGAACCATTACTGTGGGCTTCTCGTGTATTGCAACAACTTCAGCATACTGATACTGTTTTGTTTTCAGTTTTATGTTTGTAATGCATTTAATACTTGCAGCAAGGCTACTAGATCAGCCTCTTATAAGTACATGTCTCTCTCTATTTTGGTTGTGGGCACTTTGGGGCAGGATCTAGCTTTAAACCCTGTTTACCCTTTGGGCAGCGGGAAGGGTTGACAGATGTGCAGTTTTCAACCAGAAAGATGTACTGACTGGACAACAAAAATCCAGTTACCTCAGGAGGGAGGTAAAGATAGAGGGGTGCGTCAGGTCATCAACCCACACCAGGCCCTGCTCAGCTGGGGCTGCCTCCTACCTGCATCTCATGGGCGGGCAGGCAAGCTCCATGTCAGGGGTGCAGCTCCCAGCCCAGCTCCGAAGCAGAGGGAGCCCAGCTGGGGGAGGGAGGGAGGGAGGTGGAGAAGCAAAGAGCAATGAGGAAGAGGGAGGGAGGAGAGCAGCGAGAGACAGGGGAGCGGGAAGAGAGGAAGGGCTTGGATCTCAGGCTGAAGAGTTGGAGCAGGGGAAGGCTCCAGCAGTCATGCTGTAGTGTCGGGTTTCTAGAAATTAGAAAGATGGCAAGCCTCTGGCGGGTAGGGTTCATGTAGCTATAAGACGCAGCAATAGGCAGGCTGCATCCCCATCACCAAGATGTGTAGCCATATGCTGCAATGAAAGTTCCAGCAGGGAGCAGGCAGCAGGGAAAACGTCTAGCAGCTCCCCTGTGCCAGAGCCTTTTCACTGCCAAAACCTTTCCCTACTGCTTGGGCCTTTTAGCACTTCAGGAACCTTCTCTGCAGTGGGAAAAGGCCCTGGCAATGGGACACTGCTAAAAATAGCATGTAGACCTGGAAGATACTGCTTGAGTGCATAGAGATCTATGGAGGTCACCTTATTGTACTCACCTAAGGTGTGGCTAACTACATTGCTCTTTATACCCATGCTAGTTGGATGTGCAGTGTCTAGACACTGCTGTAAGTGTAGACATACTCTTAAAATACTGCGAACATTTACAGCATTAAAGGACAGATTTTCAGATTGGTCAGATCTGGCTTAGGCCCTAAATGAGTGGCCAGATTTTCAAATTAGCTCAGGATATTGGATGCTGAGCACTTTCAGGACTCTGGCCATTAAGTGTCACCCTGGCAGCTAGCTCCAATTGGCAGCACTGAGCACTTGAGAACCTGGACCTATAAAAAGATTAAGTTATAAATGGGGCTGTCACTGACTTTGCCCCCTATTTCTCTTCTTACATGTGTCAGAGGTTGAAATCATGCCTATGTATGTTCCAACAAGAGCCCACTATAATTATATAAATACAGAAGTGGCAGCCTATAATATTAAGGATAGGAGGTTTCATTCATTTAATTTTAAGTCCATTCAGATCTGTAACTTTTTTGTGTTTACTATCTCCAGCGCTGATCTTTTGGAGGAGGTACCATGGATGTGGATCTGTTCAAAAGGGTGCTGGTTCTACAAGATTAAGCCTTTAAATCAAGTCTCTTTCTGGCTCGATTTGAATCAGTGATCCAAAGTGCTGCTACCATTAAGTAGCATCTATGCAAGATGATTTATCTCTCACATTTTCTTTCATTCGCACCATAAAACTGTACACTTTGCAAGCATGGAGTTCAGGGTAGGTGGTGCCACCCTTCACATGTCTACATTACCACTTATGTCAGCAAAACGTACGGTGCTCAAGGATGTGTATATTCCACCCCCTGAGCAACATCAGTCCTGTTGGTATAAGTGGTAGCGTGCACAGCAATATGTCAGTGGTGAAGCTTCTCCTGCTGACACCACTCATTGTGGGTGGTTTAATTATGTCGACAGGAGCGCTCTCTCCCGTTAGCACAGAGAGACTACATGAGAGATCTGACAGTGGTGCAGCTGCATCAGTACAGCTGTGCTGCTGTAAGCTCACTAGTATAGACATGGCCTAGGTGGGTGAGGTAATATCTTTCATTGGACCAACTTCTGTTGGTAAGAGAGACAAGCTTTTGAGCTCCACAGAGCTCTTCTTTAGCTCTGGGAAAGGTACTCAGTGTCTCAGCCAAATATAAGATTAGAACAGATTGTTTAGCATAAGAAGTTAACATATGTTCAATGGAACCATTCACAGTGAACTGCCCCATTAACATGCCTATATTTCTTGTCACACCTAGAAACTCTGCTATGCCACCCAGGGAACAGAAATGCCGCAAGGGATGCTGCACATGTATCCACATCTCCATTACGTAATAACCAGCCAGATGAAGTCCAAGCCAAACACATGGGTCCTAGGCAGCCCCATGATTTGGGAGAATCTCAGCTTTCATTTTACAATAGCATTTTTAGCACTTTTCCTTGCAATGTTAGCTTGAAAACAAATATTAATGTGAGTCATTCACTAGTGCTGTAAGGAACAATAATCTGGGATCCACTTGTGTAGCTGGAGTGTGGTGTAAAGCCTGAAGATTGATACGTAAGTTTAGTGTAAAATAAGTCAGCTATAATTGGGGCATGGCGGGGGGGGGGGGGGGCTGGGGGGGAAGCAGATCACTAACACTGTCCAAAAATCTAAGGCCAATCCAGTGCATAGTGGTGTGATATTAAGTCTGTTAGAATCCACTATTTCATGGGATGGAAGTGAGGGAGGAGAAACTACAATGTTTTCCAGACTAATTCAAAAGTGAAAAGGCCATTTTAATTCACTCCATCCTGGTACAGCCCAGTTTCTCCAGGGTAGGTGGAGAAATGGTCAGCAGATCTTACTCCATAGTGGCTATGGTCAAGCCTTTAGTTTCAGTGCCCTTATAAACCTCCCTATTCTCCCCCAAGCAGAAGGAAGAATGATTCTGCCTCTTCCCAATAGCCATGAGCCCAGCACTGCCCTGCTCCATGTCCTATGTTTGAATGCGCCCCAGCTGCAGAGCTCTCCCTATCACCCTTAGCAGTCCTGCAAGTTCCTCACTTCAAAGCAGTTTAACTCTTTCCTTGCTAATCTGTGCATAAAGTGAGATCCCTGCTTACTGTTTCATAGTTGTTTCTGGAATTTATCTAGTTTTGCACAGAAAGGTTGAGCAGTAGGGAAAGATGCAGGCGGGGCTCATAAAAATACACATACTTATCTTGAGAGGTTTAATCATCATTTGTCCATTCAGTGACTGCAGCTCAACTGACCAGACTTCAGCTGGTTGAGAAAATAGAAGTCCCTAGGATACATGAGAGATCATTGGTAAAACCATATCTTACCTTGATTATGGGACCAGATTGCACCTCAAGTAGAACAGGCTACATAAATACAGCTAATGGCCTAACTTCCAGAGATGCTGAGTCCTCACAGATCTAATTAAGTCAATGGGAGCTAAAGGTGTTCAGCACCTCAGATGATCAGGCCCTAAATCTTTCCAATGCCTCAGCCACAGATCTAACTGTGCCATTTAGCCAAGGGACCTCCAGATATAATCATGCTAAATTCCAACAGAACACCCTTAAAACTTAGGAATTTTGTCTTAAATACACTAGGTTACTTCAGTAATTGCATTGCCCCCTATGGTTTCTTATACTTTAAGTAGTGAATCCTGCAAATTCTGAGGTAACATTTGTTTCTGTGATGCAATGGCGGGTTTTTAAGGATAGTGGTTGCCATTAAAGAATGAGTATTTGGTAAACAGTGATATCCTCTAAGTATAGGGCAGTTTTAAAGAAAAAACGCTGGTCTATAATGGCAACCAGTACAAAACTGCTTCAAGAGGTAATAAATAATTGAAGGTTTCCATATACATGTACAACATCTATCTGAAATACCCCGGTGTGCTTCAGAAACTACAGTCATACCACCACTGAAAAGCAGCTATTCACTGGGGCAGACAGCAAAAGTCAACAAGCACACTGTACCCAGTATAATAATAATAATGCAGAGTGGACATTTTGGTCAACACTATGGGCCATACCTACATTTGTGAGGTCTACTGCATACCACATGACCATCCTTCTTATGTGCTCTAGCCATAACTTGAAAATTAGATGATGGAATTAACCTCATAGAATTGTAGGACTGGAAGAGACTTTGAGAAGCCAGCTAGTCCAGTCCCCTGCACTCATAGCAGGACTAAGTATTATCTAGACCATCTCTGACAGGTGTTGGTCTAAACTGCTCTTAAAAATCTCCAATGATGGAGATTCCACAACCTCCCTAGGCAATTTATTCCAGTGCTTAAACACACTGACAGTTAGGAAGTTTTTCTTGATGTCCAACCTAAACCTCCCTTGCTGCAGTTTAAGCCCATTGCTTCTTGTCCTATCCTCAGAGGTTAAGGAGAAATTTTTCTCTCCCTCCTCCTTGTAGCAATCTTTTATGTACTTGAAAACCATTATCATGGCCCTTCTCAGTCTTCTCTTTTCCAGACTTTTTTTCAGTTTTCTAGACCTTTAATCATTGTTGTTGCTCCTTTCTGGACTTTATCCTATTTGTCCACATCTTTCCTGAAGTGTGGTGCTCAGAACTGGACACAATACTCCAGTTAAGGCCTAATCAGCACAGAGAAGAGCAGAATTACTTCTCGTGTTTTGCTTACAACACTCCTGCTAATACATCCCAGAATGATGTTTGCTTTTTTTTTTCCAACAGCATTACACTTTTGACTTATATTTAGCTTGTGATCCACTGTGACCCCCAGATCCCTTTTTGTCGTACTCCTTCCTAGGCAGTCATTTCCCGTTTTGTATGTGTGCAACCAATTGTTCCTTCCTCAGTGGAGTACTTTGCATTTGCCCTTATTGAATTTCATCCTATTTACTTTAGACCATTTCTGCAGTTTGTCCAGATCATTTTGAATTTTAATCCTATCCTCCAAAGCACTTGCAACCCCTCCCAGCTTGGTATCATCCGCAAAACTTTATAAGTGTACTCTCAGCACAATCCTTTCTTTCTGCTAATAACAGCTGCCATTCATCTTCCTTGACTTCTATGAAGTCTATTTTTAAAAGGATCCACAGAGTTTCATGATTTTTTCCATATCTCTTCTACCCAATGAGATAAATAAGAAAAAAAAGTTAAGAGCAAGGCAAACTTCTATAATGCACTGTATAAGGAGGTTTGGTCAGTCACTTTCCAAGTCTCATCTTCCATTAGGATACTATGGAAGTAGAGAAAGAACTGACAGGGATTTGTAGGGGATCTTAATGCAAGACCGTCTCTGTTAGCAAGTGTTAGGCTAGCTGTAACCCTACTAACGTGAGATTTGTAGAAGTGAGTATGGTGTGAGGCGAGTGGGAAAGAACTGTGTGAGAAGTTGTTGCGACCTTGTGTCGATAATGAGGAATGTAGACTGGCATCTAAATAGAAATGAGACAAATAAGATATCAAGATGGCCTATGTATAAACAAAATGCAGCTGTTGCTTATTATTGTATGTAACAAAAAGTATAAATGCTTGCTGTAATTGTTTACCTGTAGAGAAACCTGCCTGGGACTGGGGCAACGCTGTGCCCTAGGGCACTCCCTCCCTCTATACTTTATTTTCTCTTTACAATTGTATCTGACTCTGCTGCACCCAACCAAAAAGTGAGAACTAAGTTTTTCTCCGACAATACATACAAGAAGGATTTGGCAAGTGTAGACTTCGTGGGAAGAGGGGCCTTAAATGTCATTTGAAAGTAAAAGTATGTGGATGGACATTTCCATTCAGCTTATTATTTTAAAGCTAGTCGAGTTGTTGTGCTCCTACTTGCAGATCTTTAAATGTGTAAGGCTCTATTTATATGATAAAAATTATCTATGGCCATTCACAAAAGGAACATAATTTCAACTGGAGAGCTATATACACTAGACTTCATGAAATGAAAACGAAGCAGAATGAAAACTGCAAGTTCAATATCACGTCACCAAGTTTCCTAAGTCATGTAATTACACCAAGGAACACTGAACTGGAGCTACAGTAGCTCATAATAATTCTATCATGGAAGCACTTAACTCAAGTGGATCTACTACCCTGCAATCCTTCCTAAGAGCATGTTACTCGAGTTCAGTAACTAATTTTGTTAGAGTAGTATAGCACCTCTCGGAGCATGGCTTGGGAGTGATGTTGCATTTTCATGGAGACAACCTTTGTATCTGAGCATTTGGTGTCAAACCACTATCAGAAGACAATTAGGAGAGCACTATACCACCCCAGTGCTCTTCAATCCATACTTGGAGATGGATTCCAGACTGACTTGTATTTCACCACCTGTAGAGTTTACTAATATTTTGGTAATATTATGACATAGGGACCATTAAGTCAAGTTAGGCAATGACAAGAATTTGCACCCCGCAAATGATCAGAAAGTGAGAGGAAGCATTCAGTGCATTAACAGGAACTATTTTGTCTCTACATGAGCCTATGAGAAACTGCAAGTGAGCAAAAATTTTCCTCACAGAATGAATAGTCTTTACCACAGTTTTACGATAAGGAATGATTCATGAATGATCAATAGAAATTCCCAGATATCTTTCCATCACTGTTAGCATGTAATAATCTGATATTTAAATCTGAAGCTAACTTCATCATTTGAAATCCCAGAGTACAAAAAATGAAGGGGATGTTTGAGGCAAACTGGACAAGACATTTTACTTCTTTGAAAATGAGTTGGTTTTAGTATTTTGTTATTAGTTCCTGATTGTAGCTTGGGAGCTGGGATTGGATTTAGGGTTTGTGTCTCAAAAGGGCTTGGCATAAAACCTCCTCCAGTGACTTCCACGAGGACTTGTGCCTTTGGCTAGTTTAGGAGAATGTGGTGAGTTAATAATTAAAATATTGGTATGGCTTTCATGAACATTTATTCACTGAATTATTCAAAAGGGGTATTATAATGTTCAAATAAACCCATCACAGAGCAAATGTTAATAATAGATATTTCTAAGTAAGAGAATCTTTGCTATTAAAGTTGAAAATACATACTGGTAATCTCAGGAGAGATGTCTTAGAAGAATATCATGGGTTTTTTTTTAAATACACACATAATGCACATACATTATTTGACAGTTATATTGAATGATCACCATTTTTAATTTCCATTCAGAAGTTAGGAGCATAAATACCTGTGATGACCTGGGCCCTGATCCCAAGCACTCGAGGCCAAACTCTGATGTGTGGGCTTTAACAGAGTCACACACATGAGGGAAGAGTTTGGTTCAGTGCAGAGATGTGCTTAAAAATATTAATTTGAAATCTGTCTCCCTCATTGGATGATACATGTGATAACCCTGGATAATATACTTTTTGCTGTTCAAAAAAAAATCTATTAACTCCATACTCTTCTCCCCACCACACACACAGCCACATATCCTTCCACAACTCATCCCTTGACAAGCATATTTCAATCCCCCATACTTTCTCCTCCTCAGTACAACATCACAGTGGGTTTTCTAGATGGCTCCCTACCTGGTAGCCGCATGTCCTAGGGTCTGTACTGACAGGAGCAAGTAAACTTCTTGTGGCATCTGGCTGTGGATGATTGGCTGGATGGGATGCAGGTCCCTTTAAGTGTTGAGCTGGAGGGCCAGTTGGGGGATGGATCCTTTTTGTTCTTGATCTGTGTGGGTGGTCCCTGGCTAGCATGGAAAGACCAGGTGAGGGATTGGAGGATAGATGGATAAGGAGGTCTCATCTTGGTAGGGACAGGATGAAAGTAGGGGAGCAGGCAACCCCTGGATATCAAAAGAGCAGGACTTCATTGACACATAGGAGAAAAGGGATCAGCAGTCAGGTTCCCTCCCAGTATAGGTTCTTCAAATTCCAGGCAGGGATGCATCAGGTGGACACTGATGGCAGGGGAGGGAGAGGTGAGCTGCAATACTTTTATTCAATGTAGCAACAGATTGCCCTGCCTCCTATCCTCATGCACTGCTTTTGTGGCCTGTGATGGGAGCCGGGAGGAGGCACGGAGGGGGATGAGAACTACAGCCTGAGTGCCCCCAGTGGTTAGAGTTGCCTCTGTGGCCTTCATTCAAGATACTTTCAAGAACTCAGTCTCCAGTGACCTTCTGAGTTCAGTCCTTTAATTCACTCTTCAGCACTTCTCCTCTTCCTGTCAAAAGAGGATACCAAAAAACAGAAATCCAAACAAAACACAAAGTTTTTCAGCTCATCTTCCCTTCTTTAACTTCCACTCACAGGCTTTATCTGGCATGGGCTTTCCAGGAACCAAGCTTCTTTCCCATAGCTGCCTCTTCCACCTGCCCCAGATCCACACAGTCTCCCATTTCTTGAGCTTCCCCAGCTTACTAGACGGTCTCCTGCCTCTAGCAATCTCAGCTACACTCTCTCTCAGCCATACTCCCTCCCTACAGTTTCCTTTTGTCTTTTATATTAGAATCACCTGGCCTCATTCCTCTCAGGTGGTGCTAATCAGGGCTGGCTTAGCCCCTGGGCAAGCCACTCTGTTACAAGCCTGCACAGTCCCAGCTTCAGAAAGGGTTGAACAATTAACAATTAGAGCCAGCGTTACCATTTTCAGGCAGGCTTGTGAGAGAATAATATACTGTGCTTCTCCCTGCCAAATATAAATGACTCCTGTCTTCTATTGTCATACCCCTCTGCACAGGGCTAGCCTAAGGACTCTGGGGAGGGTTAGCAAGATAATTATTTGGGGTACAGTCCAAACTTAACTAACCCATTTTACATTAAAATTGTGTGTGTGTGAGAAGTGGAGGAGAAGGGAGGGAATTCTTAGGCGTTCCTATCTCATATTCCTGCAGCAGAAGCAGAGACGAGTGTACTGTTCTCTTTCATCCCAGTCACTAGTTTACATCATCTCTGTGATGAAACAGGCTAGAAACTTATCTTCATTTTAAATGAAAGCTGAGATTGTACTCAAAGGCTAGTATATTGTTAAAAAGAAGGTTGTGCAAACCCATTCCAGTTCATAATTATCTGGAACAAGAATATCGTCCATTAAAATCCAGCTCATGCAAAGATGTTTTCTTTTCTGTACAAGACTAGTTAAATTCCAGAAACTAAAGTGACCAATGCATTTTGTCATGGGAAACATAGTTAAATATTATGGCTATCTAATAAGTGGCAAAGAGAGCTTAATGTAAGGTAATTTCTAGACCCAAGAACATTTCTATCCCACTGTGAAAGGATTTTTTAAAAATGTTGATAGCTTTCTGTCCAATTTCTGACCGAGTTACACACACTTGCCTAACACCATACATTATGTGACCCAGATACGTAACTTACTGCTTTGCAAAGCACATTCTCCTGCACTGACAGATAAATCACTTTCTCGTAGCTGCTTAAAAATAGCAGCTAGATGTTGGAGAAGTTCTCTGCCAGCACAGAGCAGTTGAAACAGAAAATTGTTAGAGCAATCTACTGCATTCTTGACATGCCAAAGGAAAACCTGATTCACATGGTATCAGACATTTGCATGAGCCCCCCTCATGCAATTCCATTGGCATAGCAACAAAGCTGAAAAATCCTGGAAGTTACAGTGAAGGCTTTCAACAGTTTAATATGATTAATTAAGGGGATCTGCTTGTTCCCCTTACACAAATCTGAAGTGCTAATGTTGTTAACTTGGGCATTCCTGTTAACTAGGTCATTCCTGTTGTGGGACTAAAATAGACATAAAACCTTCCTGATAACATTTCAAAATCCATTCTAAAGCTGTCAAAACTAGTTTAATAATCTTGTCCTTATTTTCTTAGGTGTCAATATAATTGGGCTTGACCAAAAGGTAACTGGGTTACTTGGGCATTCAATATAGCTGTAGCTTTTTGCCTAAGGGGTTTGTTCCATTTCACTATGGCATGTTCCATTAAATACGGAGAATAGCTGAATAGCTCAAAAGACTTGCCCTGATCATTCTCTCCATCTCACCCCCCCTGCATTTAGCACTCAGGAGGCAGAATGAACAGAGTGAATGGGAAGAAAAGAGGCTCTTTTCATTTAATCAGATCACAAACTTGGCCCAGCGTTTCTTCTGAGGTATTTGCAAATGTGTCTAGACCACAAAGAAAGATTTTTGTAAACTGTAATGATATGAGCAGATTACAGTAGTAATAGTATTAATAGAATGAAAAGGAGGCTAAATTAAATACATAACTCCCCTTGGTCCCTTTGAAAGTCCCCTTCTTCACAGGGGAAGTTTATTATTTTAAATTCTATGGTCTGTTTTATACAGGAGATCAGACTAGTTGATCATAGTGGTCCCTTCTGGCCTTAAAACAATATCTGCCAAAATAATAAAGGAAATTAACACAATATTCATTATGAACAGTCTATAATTTGGAGCCTGAAACGCTCTCCAGTATTTCTTTTAAACTTTTCATTGTTCCTGTCATGTTCAAAATTTGAATAAAATTCACAAACTTTAAAGTAATATAGCTATTTTTACAATGAACTGCAAGGAGATAAAGAATATTTCCTTAATTATGTGACAGCATATTAACACTTATGCCAAATGACACTAGAAATGAAGAGAGATGGTTATATTAATCTTCATTAAAAATGTCTGCATATAACTTTTCTGTTGCTCCATTCTGCCATGTAGTGGGGTGGTGGTGTTTTTTTTGTTTTGTTTTTCATTTGCCTCTTACAAAAATTAGTAGCCAGAACTTGGATAACCACCACTGGGTACTGATCTCAATTTTTCTGTTTGTTCCAGTTTGACTGGCTGTTTTTTGGATTTTCATGGCCCCATGTCCTACTTCGTACAAATGGCTTCAATACAACTGAATGGCAAACTGACCTTCTGTTCACCTCCTGAGGAAACCCCACTTCCTTTCATTTCCAGGAGCTTTTAAAACTAACCTCTTCAATAAAACACTTCTTCATTATCCATTGGGAACTAACATCAGACTTTTAGCTAATATTTGTTTTCTTGGTAGATTTCAATATTAGATTTACTTAAAAACTAAAAGGCAACCTCATGCTCTGGGTGTCTAATCCTCTGACTGCTAGAAGCTGGGCCTGGATGACAGGGGGATGGATCTCTCAGTAAATTGCCCTGGTCAATTCATTCTCTTTGAAGTGTCTGGCACCGGCCACTGTTGGAACACAGGATACTGGGCTAGCTGGACCATTGGTCTGACCCAGTGTGACTGACCTTATGTTCTTACATAATATTTATATAATTAAGCCTCACATCATCCTTGTGGAATAGGTAAGTATTATTAATGCTGTGTTACAGCTGAGGAACCTGATGCACAGAGAAGTGCCCTCACAAAGGGAATTAAAACTAATAGTAAAAGGATCTATCACTGTATAAATAAAAAAACAAGGAAAGAAGTGGGACCACTAACTACTAAGGATGGAGTGGAGAATAAAGAATAATCTAGGCATGGCCAAACACCTAAACAAATACTTTGCCTCAGTTTTTAATAAGACTAATGAAGAGCTTAGAGATAGTAGCAGGGTGGTTAATGGAATGAGGATATGGAGGTAGAAATTACCACATCCAAAGTGGAAGTCAAATTCAAACATTTTAATGGGACTAACTTGGTGGGGAGGTGGAGAGATAATCTTGATCCAAGAATATTAAAGGAACTTTCACATGAAATTGAAAGCCCAGTAGCAAGGATTTTTAATGAATCTGTAAACTTGTGGGCCATTACCTATGACTGGAGAATTGCTAATATAGTTCTGTGACAGGTTCGGTCACAGAAACCCCCTTGGGACTGCCACCTCATGTGCTGAGACTACCTCTGAGCCCATTTTCCCTGCCAGCTTGGGACTTCAGTACCCTATCTTGTTGAGCCAGACACACTACTCAGCTGCAAACATAGACCAAGGTCTGAACCATGCCCCCAAAAGATGCAGACTTAACTGAAAACATCTTAAGAAGTGTTCCTGTCTCTAGCACCCAGATACCCAGTTCCAAATGGGATCCATCCCCCAAATAAATCTGTTTTACTCTGTATAAAGCTTATACAGGGTAAACTCATAAATTGTCTGCCCTCTATAACACTGATAGAGAGAGATGCACAGCTGTTTGCTCCCCCACATGTTAGTCACTAACTCTGGGTTCAATAATAAGCAAAAAAGTGATTTTATTAAGTATAAAAAGTAGGAGCTAAGTGGTTCCAAGTAATAACAGACAGAACAAAGTAAGTTACCAAGCAAAATAAAACAAAAACATGCAAGGCTAAGCCTAATACATTAAGAAACTGATTATAGATAAATCTCACCCTCAGAGATGTTCCAATAAGCTTCTTTCACAGACTAGACTCCTTTCTAGTCTGGGCCCAATCCTTTCCCCTGATACAGTCCTTGTTCCAGCTCAGGTGGTAGCTAGGGGATTTATCATGACTGCAGTCCTCTTTTGTTCTGTTCCACCCCTTTATATAGCTTTAGCACAAGGCAGGAATATTTTGTCTCTCTGGGTCCCCACCCCTCCTTCTAAATGGAAAAGCCCCAGGTTTAAGATGGATTCCAGTACCAGGCGACATGGTCACATGTCCTGTGAGACCCCAAGCATTCATTCTTCCCAGCCTGACTCACAGGAAGACTTGCAAGTAAACAGAGCCATCTAGAGTCAATTGTCCTTGTTAATGGACACTATCAAGATTCCAAACAACCATTAATGGCCCACACTTTGCATAATTACAATAGGACCTCAGAGTTATATTTCATATTTTTAGTTTAAAATACATTTATACAAATAGGATGACCACACTCAGTAGATTATAAACTTTGTAATGATATCTTACAAGAGACCTTTTGCATGAAGCATATTCCAGTTACATTATATTCACACTCATAAGCATATTTTCATAAAATCATACGGAGTGCAACTTCACAAGTTTCTATTTTAAAGAAAGGGGAAAAAAGTGATCCAGGAAACTACAGGCCTATCAGCTGGATGTCAATTGTATGCACGGTCTTGAAACTAATTTTGAAAGAGGAAGTAGTTAAGGACATAGAGGTGAATAGTAATTGGGATAAACTATAACATGATTTTACAAACGATAGCTCATCCCAGACCAATCTGAGCTCCTTCTTTGAGAAGATAACTGATGCAGTAGATCTGATTTACCTGGATCTCAGTAAGGCATTTGATACAGTTCCACATGGGAAATTATTAAAATCAAGAAACTGGAGATTAATATGAGACTTGAAAGGTGGCTAAGGAACTGGTTAAAGGGGAGACTACAATGGATCATACTGAAAGGTGAACAGGCAGGCTGGAAGGAGGTTACTAGTGGAGTTTCTCAGGGATCAGTCTTGGGACCAAACTTATTTAACATTTTTATTACTGAGCTTTGCACCAAAAGTGAGAATGTGCTAATAAAATTTGTGAACAACACAAAGGAGGTATTGCCAATACAGAGGATGACCAGAATATCAAACAATATGATCTGGATAATCTTGCAAACTGAAGTATTAGAAATGGACTGAAATTTAATAGTGCAAAAGACAAGATCATGCATTTAGGGACTAACAACAAGAATTTTTTATATAAGCTCGGGACATGTCAGCAGGAAGTGACAGAGAGGGAGAAAGACCTGGGTACATTGGTTGATCACAGGATGCCTATGAGCCACCAATGTGATGCAGCTGTGAAAAAAAGGCTAATGCAATCCTAGAATGCATCAGACAAGGTATTTCCTGTAGAGACAGGGAAGTGTTAATATAATTATACACGGCACTGGTGAGACCTCATCTCTAAAGTTGTGTGCAATTCTGGTCTCCAGTGTTTAAGAAAGATGAATTCAAACTGGAACAGGAGCAAAGAAGGGTTACTAGGATGATCCTAGGAATGGATAACCTACCTTATGAGAGGAGACTGAAGGAGCTTTGCTTGCTGAGAGGAGATAAATTAGAGGGATAAATATGAGGGAGGGAGAGGACTTATTTAAGTTCATTGTCAATGTGGACACAAGAACAACAACTACTTTAGGTTTGAAATGAGATTAAGGTTTCTAACTAGCGGAGGAGTGAAGTTCTGGAACAGCCTTCGAAGGGGAGCAGTGGGGGCAAAAAATATAACTGGCTTCAAGATTGAGCTTGATAAATTTAAATGAGTTTAAATGGTGGCTCCTCTGTAATTTTGAAGTCTTTAAATCGTGGTTTGAGAAATTCAGTAACTCAGCCAGAGGTTAGGGGTCAATTACAGGAGTGGGTGTGTGAGGTTCTGTGGCCTGCAATGTGCAGGAGGTCAGACTAGATTAAGGTCAGAAGGGACCATCATGATAAAGTCTATGAGACTTGCCTTTGGTCACACACTGAATCTGTGGCAGAGCTGTGCATGAAATCCATATCGGTTCTTTGCTATATCATGCACCCTCAATAATACATCGCTCACTATCAGCGATATTTTACTGTTTTCCAGCAATTCTATAATAGTTCAAGAAAGAAAGGCTAAAAACAAGACAACATTTAAATAACCTTAAGCAATATAAAACTGAAGTGACAGATTTTTTCATAGTCTGAAATTGTTTGCCTAAAGAGTTTTCTTCTAAATCACATAGAAAAGGAAATTAAGTTTGCTTTCAAAAGTGGTCTGTTTTTGCAATTATTTGGAAAATGTTGTCAGAGGGAGGATTTAGAAGCCCAAGTCCCAGTTAATAAATCTCAATAAAAGCCAGTCTTTCCTGAGACTGAAGATGTGTGTTGCTTTTCCAAATTTAAAAAATAAAAAGTCTATAGGTGAGATTCTATGCTGCTTCTTTAAATGGCACAGCACAGAACTCACAGTGTGTGTGGCAGAGGGAGGACAGGGTGGACTAAGGCACCATTCAGTCCTCCTATTGAAAAGGGCTGTCCAGGACAGTCCAAATGCAACATAGATACCCATCCCCAAGGAACTGTCTAAATCATGCCAGCCTGTCCCTGCCTGCCTGTGGAGAGACACTACCCAGAGACTCCACAATGCTGCCTGTTGTAGCCTTACCCTCCAACAGTCCCCCCAACCCCGTCCCCCAAGGCTATAGCCTTTGAGAGGGTTCTTGGGAGACAGCCTGTGACTGTCTTTCTTAATTCCTGAGCTAGATGAATTCTTTCCCAGCTGGAACTGGGACTTTTAGTGTCCATTTCTGCCACTCCAGGTCTTTTACCAGTCTTCAGATCAGGAGTGAGAATTTCACTCTTAGCTTCCAAAGTGACATTCCCAACATACCATATATGTTATAAAAAAATGGACTCAGAATTTTAGTATTTGCTATAGATGAGTTGCATGGTAAGTAGTTATGGGCCTGAAGCAAAGCCCAGAATCTGAAAACCCATCACAAATTTTGGAAATGTCAGCTTTGAACTTAATGTCTTGGGCTCATCTACAATTTCTAGTAGATTCATCAAGGAGCTTAAACAAAAATCTTCATTAGAACTGATCATGCAGCACTTTCCTGCCTGAATAGTTCCTTCCCTTTCTCTTGCTCTAGAAATATACATTAGCCTCACTAGGCCTTATTGTATGTCTTTAATATCAATCTTATGCTCTGGCTGTTCTCCAATATTGATCATGCCCCCAGCAAAAGTAAATTTCTGAATTTGCCAGCACAGATTTTAATCACACCTCAACTCTCCTTTGTTTTTATTTTTGTAAGGTTCAATTCAGAATACATTCATTTTTAGTTAGACTTTAAGTTGATGCAGCACATAAAAAAATCCATTATATCAACCCGCAATAAATACATTTTTCTTACAGATTTATTCCTTTACTAGGCATGTGTTCTTCTCTAGACACACTCCAAGGTTTATTGTAATACATCTGGCTAAACAATCTTGGTTTATTTCCTACTAAAAATTTGGATTCCTGCTGTCAGCAAAATTTTTTTACACAAGGTAATATTTGTTCAGTATAACGCCCCCTAAATCCATTCTATCAACCAGAAACCTAGGTTATGGGCTATTCATTTTGTCTTTTTATTCCTCTTAAGTAAATGTAATTAGAGCCCGAGCAGAAAGGCAGCCTTGAAAGAGAGATCTCAAGATACTCAAATGGTCTGCTTTCAAAAGAGTTGAGTTATGTAGATTGCCCCTTAGGATGCAAGTGGTCAATGTGCCTCTCTTCCCCCTTAGTGTGAAGAGACTGCCTGTCTTGCATTTCCACTGCATTTTGGCAGCTTGAGTTCACTTTCAGTTCTCAGAAATGGCATATTTACTGACCAATGCACCTGTTCTTATTATCAAAGAAAACATATGAGCTAGTAACTCTTCTTTATTGAGGCAAATCATCTTCAATTCAGTGACAGTATTCTATATTCAAGACAATATCGGCTACATTTGAAAAATGAGGCTGGATATGAAAGACTTGAAATGTACAGTCTCCCCCACTAGGCCACATTTTCAAACACTGGTCTTAATTTTTGAGATTGCAAGTGTTGTGTACATTCTGGAGTTAGGTATCTATGTTCCTCATTTGGGCATGCACAAATGTAGGACTTAGACATCTAATTGATCTAATTGACCTCTTCATGGCTATTCTCTAGTGACAGAGGATTGATTAAGAACCCTACCCTAGTGGCATAGGTTAGAGAGTCCCTCATTTACTCTGACTCTCATTGTTGCTGGTTGCAGCTCTAACTAATTCTCTGAGCTATAGGAAAGAATGTGAGAGAGCCCTGTCACAGAGGCATACCAGGCACAGCTGCTCATCCAGTGACTGTAGTATGGGGACATACATAGCAGATTCAAAACATCAGCAGAGAGGTTTATGCAAGGACTGGCTGGAAAACAACAATTCTGTTTAATGAAAAATGTTAAGGTTTTGACATTTGTTTCCATTCCAATGCAGAACAAATACAAGGGCTTTTGAAATTTCATGAAAAAGCATGACACCCACCCCAGAATAGCTAATAGTTTAATATTTAGGGTGCTCACCTGGGATATGGAAGACTCAGGGTCAGGTCCCTGCTCTGCCTGATCTGAACATCTTCCCTAAACACTAGGCTATAGAGTCAGTCTCTCACTCTCTCTCTTTGGCCCAATGATATTTAATTATTTATGCGAAGTGGAACAGTTTCAACATCAGAGTGTAAGAAACAAAGCCTGAATCTATAGCCAGATGGTCTGAGCACTTGCCTGGGATCTAAAGCAGGGACCTGAACCTGAGTGCCCTAACCATCAGGTTATTGGCTATTCTGGGTCTCTCTCCATCATAACTGGAGAAACCTTCCTGATGAAATTTTAATAAAAAAGTATACATTTCTTTGAAACATTGTTTCTACCAATTGATATTTTTCAATGGAAAACAATTTCATCAAAAAATAATGTCAACCATCTCTAATTTATACCATTCCCCTACTCCTAAGGAACATTTTTCAGCATGAGCAATTTCGATACTTAGCTTCCACTGACAATTAATAAAAGTTAAAATTCCACAAAGCAGTGGTTTTCAACCCTTTTTAATTTGCAGAGTCCTAAAAAATGGAGGTGCAGACCTCTTCGGAAATCTTAGACACAGTCTGCAAACCCCAAGGGTCCAAGGACCACAGGTTAAAAACTACTGCCAAAGGGTATTCTGAAAGAACATGCTTTAAGCACATCTTGTCTCCTGCGGCAATGGGTGCTGTAGATAAGATGAGCTTCAAAGAAGAAAGCTTCCTTAAAAATCTTCAGGCTGATTCTCCTCTCACATGTACCAGTTTTACACTGGCATAATTACACTGGCTATATCATAAGGATTTATTACATGGAAAGGAGTTTATACATATTATGTACACACACACAAAACTTTATTATATCATATAGTTTTGTACTCTACTCTGATCCCAAATGTTAAGCTTCAGTGACCACTTTTGGTTAAGAATATTTCAGCTGTACTATGTGTAGGTTAAATCTAAGTTATGTCCCAGTCAGACAGATGTTTAAGAACACACTAAAAGTAAAAGAGACGGGAGGATAAATTGTTGATCCAAGGAATAAAAAGTATGCCAAGACAAATGGTTCAGTTGATAGCTGAAACTGAAAGGAAATTTGCCTACTGATAAAATTATTATATTGGAAAGTCAAACTCTTTTATCATAAGATAAGATATAAGGGCAAAATGAATTCAGTGAGAGCCTTGTCTTAAATATGTTATTATTATTCTTTGTTCCTGAGAATACAGATTACTTCAGTTAGAAAGCCAGAGGAAAGAAATGTAGCAGCACATCACTATCCTTATTTATACAAGAGGAAATATTGCATATATCACCTAGTGAATCTCTATTTAATTCACCCCATGCTTTAAAAAATTATTTAACATTTATCTTCTCCAAAAATTTAGTGAAAGGGGCCAGATCTGGTCTCGGTTACACAGATGCAATTCCCACGTAAGTCAATAGGATTTTTACCATGCAGCAGAGAACAGAATTAGACCCAAAGTGCATGCTATGTTATGAGAAATAAAAAGGTTGATAGAAGATACTGGAACCTATGAGTATTCTAGCCAACATTATTTTACAGTGTTGCCTAACCAGAAAAAAGCAGCAACTTACCTTAAGGATGATCTCACACACCTTCCTCAGGCAAGATTCAAATTCATTTCAAAGGATCACCACCCACAATCCCTTGAGCATTGCTGGCCTTACGCATTTTCAGAAGTGCAAGAATTCAACAGGGATTCAGTGCCATTTTCTTCAAGCCACACCCCTCCTCCCTATGAGCATGTTCCCTCTGCTATCTTCATCCCATGCAAAAGGGAACAGCTACAAAATCTGACCACTAAAGAAGTGCAATGGGCAGGAAACAGCTCTAAAATTGACTCTGCTTATGAGTACTAGTACAATAGCCATTTTTCAAGTTACACAGCCTGTTTGAGTGCTGGGCTGAACCCTCACAGTTATTATGGGCCTGATTTGCCACTGCCTTGCACCAGGTATAGTAACTTTACTTTTGTGCAGAATGCCTGTAAGATGCTACCAATTCTACTTTGGTGGTATTTTAACAGTACTTTGCACAGGTGCAAATGATTACACTAGGTGCAAGGCACTGGAGGCCTACAGCACTGATCTAGATATATCCATTTAGAGAAAAGCTGGAAGACCAGATTAATATTTATGCTTTTTATGAATGCTAGGTAGCGTAAACAAGACCGGGAGAGTTGAACTCCATTAAACTGAATGCTAAATGTTGTAGAAATATTGGATTCTAAAGAGGACTATAAGAACATGATAGTTTATCTCTAAGTCATTTAACAGATGTTGAGCTAAACACATACCAAAATCTGGCCGCCTGAAGGCTTCCTGCTGATGTTGTCCATATCTCAAATCCTGATGACAAGAGCGCCACCCTTATCTGCAGAATTTATTAAATCAAACATGGATCTGTGCTCAGAGATTTGTGGGATTGCCAATCATCTTTGGTAAGCCTAGAAAATGTTTGCATCTCTCCATCTTGTTGCGAAAGCAAGAGATACCCCTCCACTGATCTGTAAAAAAGTGTCTATGAATTAATTCAAGCTTGTTGAAGGCCAGACCTTTGTTTCTTAAGAGAGAAATGTTTGTACAGTAAGAAGTATCTTGCATATCAGCAGGAGCAGCCGCTGAGATAAAATTGTAGGCAAAAGGGACACATTTCATTCCCATTACATCACACAAGGTGAATGTCAAATGTTTATATTTTAATTCTAAATGCAGCCAAAGGCAGTTCAGTGAAATATTTATTTAGATGACAACCTCATACTGTGGTAGCACCCAGCCCCTTTGAATATAGTGTGATACTGAAATCTCAAAACTTCAGGAAATACTAGGACTTATTGTTGGTGCCTCAGAGAGTGAGATTCACTGCTGGAGGCTGTGAAGCCAATCATACAGTTGTATTGTAAAATGCCAGGAAACTCTCTTTCAACGCTAAAGCTTGGAAAGTATGTGTTAACCCATTTCTGCCAGCACTTTTTCCAGTTTCCCAGCCAAATAATTACTACATCAAGAGACTGATACTGGAGGATTAAAAGGAAAAAAAAAGAAAGAACACCTGGTACTTACATAGAAAAAAAATCTCATAACTGTGATTGAAAGATGGTTCAGTATTCAGTGTTAATATTATAGTATTAATGTTGCACGTTAAAAAAAGGGGTGAGTAAAGCTATGTTCCTAAATCCATCTTGCAAAGTACTTAACGTCAAGTACTGAGTCATCCCATTGATTTCACTGGGACTAGACACCGGCTTAAAGTTAAGCACATACTGAAGTGCTTTGCTGGGCTGTAGCCTTAGACATCTAAACAACATTGACCTGATTTTCAGAGACTTCCAGAATGGCTTGTCTACACTGGACAATTACATCAATCTGAAATACAACTTTGAGGAACCAAGGTAATTAACACCATGTTACACACACTGTGCTGGGGATTGTTATGTTTAACAGTGTCTACTGGCCATGGTTATGTCTAGGGTCCTGGTTTCCACAACCAACTGACACTCTGCAGTATGACAGCCCCTCTTGATACTGAGACCTTGCCACCACTAGAAAAAAATATATGGTCTTACCTCATGTTAGTTGCAATGTGATAACTAACATGAGGTACAATCCAAGAGAAGAGAAGGAAGTCATAGTATTAACAGATATTAGTAGGTTGAGGTATTAGTTGTATTACTGTTGGGCCAGAACCCCATTGTGCTAGTCAGTGTACCAACTGCCTGCCCCAAAAGGATGGACCCTGCCCCAAAGAGCTTACAATATAAGTAAATTCTGGGATCCCACTCTGAGTGCTAAATCATAAGAAGAGCCATATTGGGTCAGACCAGTGATCCATCTAGTCCAGTATCCCATCTTCCAACAGTGGCCAGTGTCAAATGTTTCAGAAGAACTTAACAGACCAGGGCAATTTATCAATTTATCCATCCCCAATTGTCCATTCCCAGCTTCTGGCAGTCAGAAGTTTAGGGATACCCAGAGCATGGGGTTGTATCCCTGACCATCTTGGCCGATAGCCATTGATGGACCTTGTGACACTGTCAGACCAGGTGCCAGCTCATGCCAAGGCCCCAGTCCTCACTAAACACTGAAAAATACATAGCTGGAAACCAGTCTGATCCATCTCAGTGGTAGCATTGTTAAAATTAGATGTTAAGTTGATAAGAATATGTTTAGTGTTTAGACCTTATGAATGGCTTGTAGGATGCATATATTGGTCTCAATTATCTGCACCCCATGTCAGAGAGTGATAGCAAATGTTTGCATTAAAAACATCCGTAATTATGTAACTCATCAAACAGGAAAGAAGCATGAATTAAAGTAAAGTGCTCATCCTGCACAAATGGCCCAATGAAAGCATATGACCCATTGTGATGCATCCAAGGACAGAGACCTGGTTGATTGTATTCCTCACACCCACCAGGAAGACCTGCCCATAAACTCATCCCGTCAGCTTGGACTCTGGGGTGAAGGGGATAAACATTCCTGACAAAGAGCAACTTGGTTCTTCTGCTCAGACTCTAAAGCAGCAGCTGTTTTGCCTGGGTTAGACCCAAAGGACATATAGAGTCTACTTATGATAGACATTTTTCTTATCTTTTGAAACCCAAGACTATTAGTCATTTGTGAGTATGTGTGTGTTACCTGCTTTATCTTTGTAAATAACTCTCATTTCTTAATTAATCTTTAGTTTATTACAGGATTGCCTACAGGTATTCCCTTTGGTTTGACATCTGACATACAATTTAACGTGGGGTCCTTTGGGACTGGGAGTAACCTGAATATTCAAGCTTACCTGAGTAGCGAGATAGATTGGAATGCCCAAAGGGACTGTCTGAGACTCCACAGTAAGACTGTTATAGTTCTTTAGGAGTTAACACTTGTTTCTGTGTTGGTGAAATGTAATTATAAAACATACAACTAGTTTGGGGGGGGTTGCCTTGCTTCTTGACAATCTGCCCTGAGGTTGGCACTCACAGTCATGAGCCACTCCAGGCAGCATGACAGATTCTAATTGTTTAATTCTTTTTTAAACCCAGGTATATTTTTGGCCTTCAAAAATCCCCTGGCAATGAGTTCCACAGATTGACAGTGCATTGTGTGGAGAAGCACTTTTCTTATGCTTGTTTTAAACATACTGCCTATTGATTTCATTGAATAACCCCCGGTTCTTGTATTATGTGAAGGGGAAAATAACACTTCCTTAATCAGTCTCCATACTGATCATAATCAGTTATGATTCTGTAGACCTCTAATATATCCCTCTTTAGTCATCTCTTTTCTGAGCTGCACATTCCCCATCATATTGAAGCTGTTCCATTTTTATTGCCCTTTGTTGTACTTTTTCCAATTTTAATGTTTCTTTATTGAGCTGCGGGCAAGCAGAACAGTATGCAAGGTGTACCAGAGATTTTATATAGTGGCATGATATTTACTGTCTTATTATCTATTGCTTTCCTAAAAGATATTACCTCACCCATCTTGTCACTCTAATTTTGTTGCCCTGTCACCCAGTTTTGTAAGATCCCTTTGTACCTCTTCACAGTATGCTTTGGACTTTAACTATCTTGAGTAATTTCGTACCATCTGCAAACTTTGCCAACTCATTTTTTACCTCTTTTTTCAGGCCATATATGAATATGTTGAAAAGCATTCCTCCCAGTATAGATCATTGAAGGACCCTGGCTATTTACCTCTCTCCATAGTGAAAAATGACTATTTTTACTTTATACCCTCTGTTTCATATCTTTTAACCACTTACCGATTCATGAATGGACCTTCCCTCTTATCCATGACTGCTTACTTTGCTTAAGAGCCTTTGGTGAGGTACTTTGTCCAAATACACTATATCCATTAAATCATCCTTGTCCATTTTTGTTGACTCCCTCAAAGAATTCTGAGAGATTGCTGATGCATGATTTCCCTTTACAAAAGCTGTGTTGACTCTTCACCAACATATCGTGTTCAGCTATGTGTCTAATCATTCTGTTCTTTATTATAGTTTCAACTAATTTGCTTGGTATTGAAGTTAGGCTTAGTGGCCTTCAACTGCCAAAATTTCCTCTGGAGCCTTTTTTACTGGCACAGAGGCTGATTTGAGTGATAGGTTACATACCCACAGTAGTAGTTCTCTATTGACCCCTCAATCTGGGACAGTTCCTCAGATTTGTCACCTAAAAACAGTGGCTCAGATATGGGAATCTCTCTCATATCTGCTGCCATGAAGACTGGTGCAAAAAATTCATTTAGCTTCTCTGCAATGGCCTTGTCTTCCTTGAGTGCTTTGGTAGAACCTCGATCATCCAGTGGCCCCGCTGATTGTTTGACAGGGTTATGGCTTTTGATGTACTTTAAAAAAATTGCTGTTCATTTTTGTGTCTTTCGCTTTAGTTGCTCTTTAAATTCTTTTTTGGCCTGCCTAACTATACTTCTACACTTGACTTGTCGGGGTTTATGTTTCTTTCTATTTTCCTCAGTAGGATTTGACTTCCTAGTTGTAAAAGATGTGTTTTTGTTTCCAACGGCCTCTTTTACTCTGTTGTGTAGCTATGGTGGCATTTTTTGGTCCTCTTACTGTTTTATTTTACTTGGGGCTTATACACATACAGTTTGAGCCTCTATTATGATGCTTTTAAAAAGTTCCATGCATCATGTAGGCATTTCACTTCTGTGACTGTTCCTTTTAATTTCCATTTAACTAGCTTCCTCATTTTTGTGTACTCCCCCTTTCTAAAGTTAAATGCTACTTTTGTGGGTTTCTTTGATATTTTCCCCATTACAAGGATGTTAAATTTAATTACATTATGGTCAGTATTACTGAGCAGTTAAGCTATATTCACCTCTTGGACAAGATCTTATGTGCCACTTAAGACTAAATCAAGAATTGCTTCTCGCCAGGACTAGCTGCTCCAAGAAGCAGTCATCAATAGTGATTAGAAATTTTCTTTCTCCATCCCATTTTGAGATGACAAGTTCCCAGTCAATATGGGGATAGTGGAAATCCTCCATTATTATTGGGTTTTCTGTTTTTGTAGCCTCTCTAGTCTCCCTGAGCATTACACAGTCACCATCACCATCCTGGTCAAGTGGCTGGTAATATATTCCTACTGCTAGACTCTTATTATTCAAGCAACAAATTATATCCATAGATATGCTGTGGTTTTGTTTCATTCCTTTAGGATTTTTACTTTATTTGACTCAATACTTTCTTTCACATATAGTGCCACTCCCCCACCAATGTTACCTACTCTGTCATTTGACTGTTTCTCTTCAGTTGTTGCCTGTACTTTACCAACTTCGATACTCTCCTCTCTACTAGGATGTAGACAATCCCCTTTAATAAATCCTCCCCTAAGGGATGTCTCTGTCCAAACTATGTGCTCCTCCACATTTGCTGGCTTTCCCTTAACCTTTAATGTAAAAACTCCTTTACGACCTTTTTAATTTGCATGCCACCAATCTGGCTCCATTTTGGTTTAGGTGGAGCCCATCCTTCCTGTATAGACTTCTCCTTTCCCAGAAAGTTCCACAGTTCATACTGAACCTAAATCTGACCAGACAAACATCATTGTCTCATCCACTCATGGAGACCTGAATTTCTGCCTTTCTAACTGGCCTTGTGCCTGGAACTGGAAGCATTTTAGAGATTGTTACCATGGAGGTCCTTGACATTGATTTCTTAAGTCCTGTTTAACATTGTGTTAGTCATCAAGATTCATCAAGGTTATGTTCTAACATGATGTAATTTTCTCAAGCTTAAAATGGGCCGGGAAGGGGTAGAGGAATGATCCTGCACATCCCTACATACCAGCAAACAAAGCTGATGAGGGAAGAAGGAAATGGAGACTGCAACCTCTGCAATGCAAAGTAACCAAAAAGCTTCACAGAGCTCGCAGTGGGATGGTGACTCTTCACCCAGCACCCAAAGCACTGGTTTTGCCTAAAAGACATAATATAGTTAAAAATAATGTTTAGTGTGATAAATGGGTATTAACAGAATAAATGATTTTGGACAAAACAGAGTAGAATAGAAGTGGATTTTTTAAACCCTGAAAAGTTGTTAGGTCAGGTTAATAAATTACTTGCCCACTTTGGTCATTCCCTGTCCCTTTTTAAACTCTATAATATCTTTGGGAACACATTTGACCATACCCAATTTGACCGTACACAATAATTTATATGTAGATTCCCTAGTACTGAAAACCAGGACAGAACACTACTAATCAGACATACAAAGGCAGAATGCAATTATAAAATGAATTAGAAAATATCCACTACTCCTGTCAGTCTATTCTGAGATGATATTACTGGAGAAATATTAAGGAAGATCACAAGTGTCCTGAGAGTCACTCTGGGAGATATTCTCAAATCTTTAATCTTTTTTTCCTTTCTACTGGAGAGAAAAGATTTTTCCCCCTTTCTTTTTAAAACAACGGTAGCCAGGCATGTTGTAGAGGGGATGAAAATGTCAAAGCATGGTGTATGGGGAATGAAATGCTAACTAAAATGTGGGGATGAAAAGAGGGGAGCTTGTGGTGTTTCTCTCTATCTCATTGTTACTCAGTGCACACTATCCAGAATGATCACAAATGGAAGGCCTGTGTTTTCAAACACTACACTCAGAGTGAATTTCCAGCAGGGCTATGAGAGATTGGAAAAAATCACCTTCCAGGTCAGTTCATTTTATTTTTAAAAGCTCACCATGGTCACAAGCCCAAGAAAAGCTTAATTAAAGTCAATGTAAGATGCAGAAGTGAGGCAGAAAGAATAAGATGACAAGGAAAAAATCATTATTTAAAAATATATTAGATTATGATAAGCCAGAAAAGCCTGACCCCATCAATTTCGGAAATGGGTTAAAAATAAGGAATTAAGTATTGTAGGAATTACAATGAGGCAAGATGGGCTGGGAACACCTGCTGCACATATATCCACCTTCTAATTCCACCAAAAACAATTAGGCCTGGAATTTCAAAGGAGTTAGGATCCCAAATCCCATTGGTTTTCACTGGCGAGTTAGACACCTAACTCTCTTATGCTTAGAGTGACCAGGTGTACTGATTTTATAGGGACAGTCCTGGTATTTTGGGACTTTGTCTTGTATAGGCACCTATTGCCCCCCACCCCCGTCCTGATTTTTCACACTTGGTTAGGTGCCAATGAAAATCTCACCTTCATATTATAGAGCAGATATTTTAGTCTCTGTTTGCTAAATACTGCTGATAAAAATAGTAAATCTCCTCCCATATGTTAGAGTACCTAATTGTATGCCCCCCCTACTCTTAGAAAAGTCTAATTATAATTATTTGCTACCTCAGAAGATGAGTCTACATTTTCTTGCCGGCTGGGAGGTGGCTTGAGGAAAGGTGTTGGTAGTAGTGGTGGGAGAGTAGGGAATGTGAATTAACAAACTTAATAAGAAACTCCTATGCTTAAAGGGGATGATTGTAATTATTGCCTTTCCTTAGTCAGCTTCTATTCAGAAATGTTAGAGCCCTTAAGTGAGTCTATGGTGCCATGATATTCACACTCAGAGGATTCCTTTACACTAATATGTCTTGAACTGACAAGATACACCATTCATCCTCAATATCAGTGTCAGCAACTATATTCTCATCTGTTGTAGCAGTAGTATCTTCTGGGTGAAAAGTTTCCATGTTAACCCCTAAGAATGTCAATTGTTCTCTGCTGTCATGCTTCACTATAGTGCTCTGATATGTTATGTCATCCCTAATGACAGAGCCACAGAAGGTGGGCTTTAAATAGATGGTCACTGACAGCTATTGTTATAATGGCCCAGTTTTGAACTTCATAAACCAGCATGGAAGTGTATCGTGCTAGCAAGTTTGTACATGAATCTTGAAAGTCCTCAAGCATGAATTCCCACTGTAATCAAGAGGAGTTTCTTGGCTGGAAGGCTTGCAGGATCACATCCTTAGTCTTTTCAGTAGGATTATAGCACACGCATACCTTGTAAAAACAGCCCATGGGTATTTGTAAAAAGTGCCGTTCTCTATTTTTCAGCTCAGAGCTACAGTTTGGAAGCAGCATCTGCTAGAAATGGTGGAGGAGGCAGAAAGAGAGTTGATTTTCTTCATTTCCTTTCTAGATTCAGACTATGCTTTCTGAAGTATTAGGCTAGCAACTGATTTTACTAAACCCTCTCTGAATTTTTCCAAGTGTGTCTTGAATATTGTTCTTAATCTTAAAACTTGCTCTGACTAAAGTACAAATAAATAAGAATGAAAATGAAATTTAATTAGTGTTTTTCATGCTGAGGAAGCTGACATGCTTCACATATGACAAAATCACCTCAGCCACCACTGTAATGCAAATTCCTCTGAGGAAAATGACACTGTTGCTTTATAGCATGCAGCAAAACCACACAATATAAGAGGAAAGCTACATCCATCTGAATCTACAAGAGGAATTTTAAGCAACAGGAATATTCTGGTAATTATTAGTCAAAGAAAGAATTTAGTCAGAGACAAGGTCCAATATTCCTACCCAGTTATTTTGGGCATGGAATCGTCTAATGACCACAGGCAGTCAGGGCCTTGGCTCTCATTGAAAGAAGCCACTTCTGGAAGCGAAGTGCCTGCACTGAAAATCCTGTACTGTCACTTGATCTCAGTGAACTACCTGCAGCAAACAATTTATTTAATGAATTATTCACATACATACTTTGATTTTTCTGAATTTAGTTGTTATCTATAATTATTTGGAGACCTCATGTTAACAAAGTTTAGCATATGGGTTGTTTGCAAATTTTGTTCAGTGACTTTATTTGTTACTATCTTATGGTAGGTCACCTTTTTCTGTTTTTCTAGTGGGCGATTAACTATAATGAAGAGAAATGATATTCAAGTCACTGGGCATTTGATTCTCTCAGGGAGAGGGTATGAGCAGTTCGTGGAGTTGAAGGCACCTAGGAAATTCAAAGTAAGGATTATTTTAGGGTATTATAAATCTTTGTTATTCTGGACCACTTCAAACACCACTGCTAGAAAAAATAGGCTATTGTAATAGTATAGGCTGGAGTCTTTTAAAAATTAAGATTTAAAATTAACTCTCTTATCACAGTCCCATAAAGTAACTATATGTGCATGCATATCATGAATGGAAAAGGGTGTGACCGGATCCTCGTTTGGTTTAAATAACTGATTCCAAGCCAAGGCTCTGACTAGAGTTTTTGCACAGCCTTCATCAGAAAAGGTGTGGCTCCGTTCCCTTGTCCCTCTTGTTTAAGTGTGTTTGTGCCAGGGCTGTGGGCTGGGATTTGGGGAATAGACTTTCCCTGTGATATTGTGGTGGGAAAGCCCCAGGCAGCAGTTCTTCATATACTTACCAAGACCATTTATTGGATTTACTGGTTTTCAGTTTCCTAACACTCATCACATGCACCACACTGATTTTAACAACCAAGCAAGTAATAAACTAAGGAATATACAGGCAACTTCCACATAAAAGAGGTGCGGCCTTGTCCCTCTGATATCATCTGCTTAGGCTCTGGCCAGGGAACCTTTCAGCAAATCTGGCCTGCTGTGTTAAAGCAATCTTCTGTTTGATATACCTTTCCTGGTCATCAAGAGTGAACAAGAGAAGTAGCAGTAGAGAGAAAGAAGGGTCTGCCAAGACAAACACCCTAATGCCTCATGCGGACAGAGGACATTCCAAACATGGATACAACCAACACAACTACCTCTTCACAGCCAATCACTTCTGCTTGTGGCAGACCATTCTGATTGGCTGGGGGAGGAAAGAGAGAGAGATGAGTCTTTTTCACAAATTGGGTTAGAAAAGCAGGAATCTATTACTTCCACCTAAAATGAATTTGGTTTCTCCATGAAATAAATTCCAGTTGCAGGCTCCCACATCCATTTCCCATAAACTCTCATGTAAACAAAACTTCACACACAAGAATGTTTGCAAAGAGGAAATTTTAGAAAAGGCAAACATGGTGAGCTGTAGCTCAGTTTCTAATTCCTCAAAGTATTTCTCAATAATTTTTTCCTATTATTTGCCCAGCTGGCAGCTGTAACTGTCACTTTACAACCCACCCACTGACAGACAACTTTAGGTGTAGACCTAAGGAGTTCTGTTGAGTGGCTGTGAAGCTTGTCTACTCTAGCTCATGTCAACAGAGCGCACACTGTTTAATTTGTTCATCACTGTACCTAGTAATTCCTTCCAGTGATCTAGTGACTGCATCTGGATTATAGGAAATAGCTACCACTGTTTCAGGGTTAATTGCACCTTTGATTCCTCCTTCTCTCCAGTTTTCCTCGAGGGCACCGCTTAATGTTTCCAGCTCCCAGTCATCATCTCTCATATGGAGCCACATATTTCTCTCCTTCCAGACCAGGCATTCAGGCTCGCAGTCCCTCTACACCTTTCTGTGGTTTCCCCAGCAGGTCTGACTGGAGTCCAGCATTTGTGGTTAACCTCTCTCCAGAGGCTATAATGGTTTACACCAGTTACCAGCCAGTCTTCACACAGTAAACTACATTTATTCTTAAGGTAAAAAGTATTACAAGAGAAAAATTATACAAAATAATAAAAAGTTTCTATATGCATGCTAAAAGCTTACCAGAGGACTCTCCCAACTCCAGTCTTTCAAATCCCACAACTGGGTTTGTCCCCTTGGTTACAAGTCAATTTTTAGATTAGCAACAAGAACCTTGACTGGACAGTTCATTTATACAGCTCAGGCCTTTGATCCCCAGTCACCAGTCAATGGCCCTCTGCTCAGGGCACAGTTTCAAAAGGCTGAGCTTTTGCATAAAACTGGAGTTGTGGAAGTTGTATTAACAGGGGCTCCCTGAATTAACACTTATTGTCCCAAAAGTCTATGCCTGTCTGGCACATCTCAATAATCTTTTTAACTCCTTACATTTCCCAGGACTCTCACCTGTCACAGTAACCTCTTAAGGTTACCTTAATTTTGCATTAAGCTGCTTAGTTGACCTTGTCAGTATATTTGAGTTCTATTTTGTTTTGTCAATAGAACATATTTTAATTTAACCCCAAAATCTCCTTTAGTTCTCTAGAACTTTCAGAGTTCATTGCTAAACAAGTGCAGAAACTGGAAAGCTTCTGCCAAGAGAGATGTAATATTGCCATTCTTAATATCCTGCATTGTCAGATTCAGGTAGCTTTCATCATAGCATAATGGGAACATTTGCCAGTAGGCCCTGCCCTTATAGCCATGCCTCCATTATCAGTGATGATAAAATAAGAAAGAGAAGAGCCACATTTATTTAGTGTTAAACTTTGATAGGGTAGCAGCTCCCATGAAAGCCAGAGCTGCAAAGCACAATTTGATTCTAAAAGTCATTTCAGTGGCAGAGATGGATGCTTTTTGGAATAATGCCCAGTGAACTGCAACTTTCATGCAGTCAAGATTTTGTCCTATTAAATCTAAAAGAATGGTTTGGCTGGTGTACGGTAGATGTTAAACTCACACTAGAAAAGTTACTTTGACTTACTGAGACATTTATCTATTGAAACTCTAGTCCACCTTCTGCTCTGTTCTACTGCACTACCATGCTTCTATTCAGGTTCTTATTTCTCTTTAGGTACATAAGTGCCCAATAAGTTAAGTGTCAGACCCAAAAATTGGATACAGGTCTTCTGGCTGCATAGTCAATGCTTAACCCACTAGACCAGAATACCTCGCATAGGCATATTGCAATAGATGTCCTGTTGACATATGGCACTCAAAAGTAAATGGTACTGTAACCCCTGGGCTTAAGCTTTCTCTCTGTTGCCTGCTGCTTGGAGCAGCTTCTAGTGCCTAGAATATAAGAGGTGCTGTCTCTTGAGAAAATGTTTACTGTCAAATAATATACTAGCACTGTAGTCCAATAGGCTAGGAATAAAATAATTATCACAATCCCCAAAGGAACAATACAATTACAGCAGGAACTTTATTACGTACAGGGAACAAAGGATAAGGGATAAGGAAAAAAATAGGCGTAAATAGAATAATAAAATATCAGTACCTTAAACACTCCACCTCCTAACACTAACAATGGACCCAAACCACCCTGCTCCCTCACAGCACTGCCTAGGCAGACAGTGAGATGAGAATCAATTATTTTGTGGGTGATGCAGCGCTGTAATAATTGGCTGGCTTATAACTTACAAACAAAATAAATAGACATGGGATTTCTTACAAGGTCATCACCTTTAAAAGGGTAGTATTGTCCTGAGGCTTCCTGGTCTGGCGTCAGGGACGCCAGAACTGGGGGGAAGCAGGGGGACTATGGCCAGGCACACACTTTTTAACACAGGCATAGTTGGGGGGGCACTATGGGGATCCCCATAGTTCTAGACCCTCCACCTGCCCTGGGCACCCTAGCCCCCCGCACAGGGCAAGTGGAGGGTCCAGGGCTCCCCAGAGTGGCCTGGGGTCTCTGGGTGGCTCTTACCACAGCCAGGGTCCAGTTTCTGGCCACGGATGAGGTCTGGGGAGAAGAGAAGGAGTGGGGCCGGGCCACTGAGTGGGGCAGGGCCTTGTTGCTCCCCCACTTCTACCGAGGTTCCGGCGCTCCTGCCTGGCATCCAATAGAAAATTAGCCTGGATCTTGGGAGCCTGACCTGGAGTCATTTGTCAACCTCCTGGGTTGCTGATCTCTGCTGCACGGACACTTTTCAATGACCCAGTAACTACCAACGGAATTCAAAATTTACCTGTGGGTGGGGGTTACATTACCAGTATAGGCTTTCACCTAGCTAGCTGATGGTTTGCTTTTTACCGCCAGATGATATTGTTCTTTTCATGGGCACAGCAGCACTATTTCCACTTTTTTTTGACCCTGCTCATCTACTAAGGGGATGAAAAATAAAATATTCTCAGCTTTAATAAAGGGATATTTTTCCTGTTCGTAGGACTTCTTTATTGGTTGTGACTTATTCCTCTCCCTGCATATTTTCTTGTTGAGTTAACTTTTTATGACTCTGCTTTCCTTCTTAAGTCACAATGGGGAGGGAGAAGGGAGAGCATGGTCTAGAATCTCTCCCGCATTGAGCTACACATAGTGCGGGAGAAACAGGCTGTCTGGGAGCTAGTTACACCTCCCTGATTCTCATGATGCATCAGTGCTAGCCCCAGCCTGCAATATAAATTAGACAATCGTACCAGCAGCTCTAAATTATGTCATCTCACTATGGTCCTCATGGGACTATACACCATTTGTGAACTGATCTAGTGCTGTTGCTCTCATCTCATCTCCATCAGGTCTGAATGTAAGGTCTGAGGCCTTCTTCTTAGCCATGAGCTAAGTTGCAGAAAGACACATTCTCACATTCCATCAAAATTCCACCAAAATAATGTAATACCAGATTGTTAAGAAGGCACTCCTGTCCTAGTAGTACCCACCATCACCAGATAAAGCAACAGATCTTAAGGTATAGCTAAGTAGGACCCAAGTTTTTACTGTATAAACTGGGGTCCAAAAGAAAGTTCTTTGGAACCTAACTTCAGGACACAGCCTAAGATCAGAGCTGCCAGACCACAACACTCTGCCGACCATATCATGCAGATGCTGGAGCCCTGGACGATCTTATCTTGACTGGCCCTCAAGAAAAGTTCATCTGTCTTACTAGGAGTGGTGAGCATTGTATGCTTAGCATGTGTATTCTGTTTTGGTAACTGTTAATAAATAGAGGTTAAGGATATTAGTGTGTAAGGCTCTTTCACTAGTAAAAGGCCCTGCAGACCTGTAAAGTCCCAAGTCCACCAGGAATGGGTGTTAGCCCTGAGCCACTGGGAATGGGTGTTAGCTCTGAGCCTACAGAGGGGTAGACCCCAGAACCCAGAGAGAGGTAAAGTTGGGTCCCTTACTTCCCGAGAACCCGAGAGAGGGTAGAGGGGTGAGAGCTCTACATTGTGTGGATAACACAAACCAACACCATTCTCACTTCTGCCATCAGGGTGTCAGGGGAGCAGCTGGCGTAGGAGTAAGCTATACGCCCTCCCTTTAAAAAAAAGCACAGCAGAGAGCTTCTTTACACAGTTAGCAACAGATTCTACCACTTTGCAGTGCCACCTGAGCATATTCACCTTTCTGTTTTCAGTCTGAGACTTGTAATGAAGATTAAACTGAAATGGCAATTACGTCACAAGCTTGAAGTGCGTGTGTGGGGGAGGGAGGGGGGAAATCAACAATGTAAACAATTTGTTCCAGTTCTTCTTTAAAGTCAGACAAGAAAAGCAGATCCTGATGCTCAAACCCAGTTCTTGGTTTTAACAAGCAGGGGAAAATTACAATGAAGGGACCTGTACATTTCAAGTCACAATACATCAAGCTGTCAGAAACAATGGAATCCTACATACCTAATCGCTTCCACTCATCATAATGCAGACAGTGCTATTATATTATTGCAGCAAACTGGCAAGAATTAGGGAGGAAATTAATGTAGAAAACCTATAAAATCTGTGTTCCAGTAAATTGTTCCATTTACTTTTAAAAATTAAATAAAGGGATATTAAGAAAGTATGAAATAAGTCAATTTCCTTTTTTCCAGCACTGGAAAGTGTGTGTGTGTGTACGTGTGTGTGTGTGTACGTGTGCACACACTGGTGAAATCATCTGTAATACCACGAGGGACAGAGAGGAAAAAATGTTCATATTAAAGCTAGATCAAACCTGTAATTTTAAATCCAATACAAAACAGCAAATAAATTTGATATGTAATGCTATGAATATAGATTGTTTGCAACAGATATGAAGGTCAATAAAAGCAATATTAAAATAGAAAAACTGAAAATATACACAGAAGATACAGTAGGTTTTACTCAGCTGAACAGCCTGTTTTTAAGCAGTATCTTTACCCCCCTCCCCTTTTTTTTTTGCATCATTTTCCATACTAAATACATTGCTGCCTAACAAATAGGTAATAGTAAATAATAAAGTAATAGCTTGAAATATCTAGCCTGCCTTCAGGCTCACTATAGTTACGGTAATCCCATTCAGAAATTTTTCAGCTTAGTTTTTAAGCTTCCAAAATTAATCTAGGATGGAGCAAGCATATATGTCTCAGTGCAGCCACACAGGAAATGAATGTGTGATTGTTGCACAGGTGGGCATAAAAATGCTACCTTTAATTAAGCAAGTGTAACAATGGTAGAGAAGGCACCCTAGCATGAACTACATTGTGAGCTAACTGACCCAGTACAAGCTAGATTAAAGTTAATGTAGGGCATGCCTATCTGAGCTACAATCATACCTTTATTGGCTCTGTAGATGTGCTCTCAGGTTTTAAACTCTTTGGGGTAGGAGGAGACTGTTGTTTTTTGGGTGGGGGGAGGGGCACCTAGCACAATGGGGTCCTGCTTCATGACTATAGCTGCCAGACATGATGACAATATAAATAATTAATAATCAGTCATCATTAATAATAATAAATAATAAATAAATAATAAAAATAAAAATTGGAGATATACCAATCTCCTAGAACTGGAAGGGACCTCGAAAGGTCATTGAGTCCAGCCCCCTGCCTTCACTAGCATTGTCATCCAAAGAACAATGGTTCATAAATAGCAACACTTCCACTTGTTTGACTCCAAGAACTAGAAGGAATTATCCTAATGGTTAGTTGTCCAGCACTACCAACTCAAATGAGATTTTTAAAAGATTTAGGAGTAAGCAAAGAACTGTGATTCATCAGGCTTTAGGAAAATCCCACATCTATCACAGTGGCGAGAGCTGAGGAACTACTTTTGTAATTTGATTCAGTTTTTGAGATACATTATTAAACACAATTGAGCCTTTAAGGGCATTGTGATGGGCCAGGTGCCCCAGCGCCCCCTCGCGGCAGGGGCGGGTTGGGGCCTAGCACTGCACCACTCGCTTGTCTTTCGGTCTGCCTCTGGTAGCCGGCGTATTACGGCCTAGCGGCCAGAGTCTATGGACACCCCCTCCGGGGTAGAGTAGCACGGCCTAGCGCCGGAGTCCGTAACCGCCTCTCGGCGGGGGTAGCGCAGCTAGCGGCGAGTCGCAAGCGCCCCTTTGGGGCGAGGCACGCGGCCTAGCGGCCGAGTTCATACACACTTCGGGTGGGGTAGCGCTCAGCGGCCGGAGTCCATAAACACCCCCTTCGGGGCAGGGTAGCGCGGCCTAGCGGCCAGAGTCTATGGACACCCCCTCCGGGGTAGAGTAGCACGGCCTAGCGGTCGGAGTCCGTAACCGCCCCCTCTCGGGGTAGCGCCCAGCGGCCGGAGTCCGCGCGCTTCGGGCGGTAGCACGCCTAGCGGCGAGTTCATACACACTTCGGGTGGGGTAGCGCGCCTAGCGGCCGGAGTCCATAAACGCTTCGGGCAGGGTAGCGCGGCCTGGCCGAGTCCATAAACACGGGCGCGGCCTAGCGGCCGAGTCCATAAATCCCCTCGGGTGGGGTATCACGGGTGGGGTAGGGGACTCGGCCCGCCTCTCCTCCGAGTCCCGACCAGGGCCCTGATTGTGGCAAGCTCTCCTTGCCACCCGGCGCGGGATCCGCCCGCAACACGCCGAGCGGTACTGCAGCTTTAAGGCTGTCAGTTTCTAAAGTCCCCTGGGTCACTTCCTACCCGTCTAGTCGGACGTTGGCGTTGTGGGAGCGGTTCCCCGTAGGTCCTCCGGCCGGCGCCCTCTCCGGGTCTCCCTCTGCCCGGCTGACGTCCCGGTCCAGGCTCCTGGCTCTCCTCCCGCAGGAGCTGACGGTCTCGTCCTTCTCCCGGTGGTCACCCCAGACTGAGCAGACCTGCAGGCTTTTATACTGGTCTGCCAGTTGGAGCATGCCCAGCAGAACTTCCTGGGCGTGGCTTCCTCTGCTAGTAGAGAAGGGTTAACCCCTGCTGTACCAGTGCGGGGCTGCCCTGCCCCGTCACAGGCATATTTAGATTAGAGTATATAGTCCTGTTTTAATTTGAGTTAATGGAATGACTCAAATGGTGTATATGATTGTATAGATTAGGAAAAAGTTTGGAATTAGTTAACAACTCAACCTCTTTTCCTTATCTGGATAAACCCAAAGCCACAGCCTAGGGTAAATCACACACATTTGTGTCCTGGAGTATCTGGTCTAGCATTTACAGTCTTGTTTATTAATAATCATTTTTATTACGGTGGTGCCCAGTGGCCAACCAAGAATGTGCTAGGCATTGTGCTAGGCATTGCATAAACACAGAGCAATAGATGCTCCTTCCCAGGAAAGCTTACAGTCTACATAGACAAGGCGGGACAGAGGGTGGAGAAAGAGGTAGAACACACAGACAGAGTGAACTTTGTGATGGTGGCAAACGGCATGTCAGTTCCACATTTTTTTTTGAGTGGGGGAGGTAGGTTTAGTTAGGAGGGGATCAGCTAAATGCAAATGAAAGGGAAGGGAAGGGAAAGGAAGGGGTGAGGGGCACAGTCAAGGGAAAAGAGGGACGGGTATGAATTGAAATTGAGGTTGTGAGGAATTCGGAGGGTTGCAGCAAACAGCCAATCTGCACAGGACAGAGAAAGTCCAGTCAAAAGTGAGAAAGGTCTCTGGATGTCCAAAAGTTTCTACTTTGGCTGTTTCTGCTCCTGACACTTGGAGTTTCTTGTTTCTTGTTCTCTCATTTCTCCCCAAGGCATGGTGGTGGGAGAGGCACTACCTGAGTCTCTGTGCCCCCAGAGTGGGAAGGGGTATCCCCTGTGCAGTTCTGGATCCACAGGGCTCCAGAGAGGTGGCCCTGGCTGGGCCCCATTTTACCTCCCCCCTCCCACAGTACAACAGTCTCTGTTTTGGCTGCCCCTGGATTTACCAACTGGAGTCTCTGGTAGTTAACTTCAGTTAACTGACAATCAGTTAACTCAGACTGAAACAGGATCACAAACTTTAGTCTAAATTTATCTTGTTTGCTGTAACTTTGAACCTAAGGCTAGAGGGGGGTTCCTCAGGGCTATCTGAATCTGATTACCCTGTAAAATATTTTCCATCCTGATTTTACAGAGATGATTTTTACCTTTCTTTTTCTTTAATTAAAAGGTTTTTTTTAAAAAAACCTGATTGATTTTTTTCCTTGTGTTAAGATCCAAGGGGATTGGATCTGGACTCACCAGGAATTGGTGGGGGAAGGGAGGGGGGATGGTTAATTTCTCCTTGTGTTAAGATCCAAGGGGTTGGATCAGTATCACCAGGGACTTGGTGGAAAAGCCTCAAGGCTATCCAGGGAGGAGAAAGTTTTGGGGGGAAAGGGAGTGTGCCAGACACTGGAATTCTGGCTGGTGGCAGTGTTACCAGATCTAAGCTTGTAATTAAGCTTAGAAGTGTCCATGCAGGTCCCCACATCTGTACCCTAAAGTTCAGAGTGGGGGAGGAACCTTGACATGGTGGCAGAGCGGTGGGATCATTTTAAACCAAAAGCCAGTAGGATTTTTTTCTCCTTTCTAGCTGCTTAGAAAGCAGCCTGAGGGCAGAGGTGTTAAGTTTTTTTAGCAAGGGTCTTTGTTAAGAGAAGGCTTCAAGCTGTGAGCAAACAGCCAGCAAAAGGAATTTACAAGCTGAATTGTTTTTTTCTTTCTTTCTACCTCTCGGGTATAGCTAGTTAGAAAGTCTCTGTTAACCAAACAGCCCTGAGCTGAATACATCCCAGTTTCAGTGAACTGCAGAGGGGTGTGGCCAGCACAAGAAAGCAGGAAAATGAGTACCAGTGGCGCAACTAACAAACTAGAATTGGCTAGGCTGGAAGCAACAGAGAAAGACAACGAACATAGGAGACGGATGGAACTAATTAATGCAGAAACAGCCAGGGAAGAAGCTGCCCACAAGAGAGCTATGGAGATAAAACAAAAAGAAATGGAGATGAAAGAAAGAGAGGGAAAAAAGAGAGAAAGCATGAACTGGACTTAGCAAGGGCTAGGCAGGATGCACCAGCCAGCCCTAATAACCCTTCTCCAGGTACTGTTTCCCATCCCAGAAAATTCCCCACCTACAAGGCAGGTGATGATACTGAGGCCTTCTTAGAAAATTTTGAAAGGGCCTGCCTTGGATACAGCATCTCTACAGACCAGTCATTGATAGAGCTGAGGCCACAGCTCAGTGGACCCTTAGCAGAGGTGGCGGCTGAAATGCCTAAGGCACAAATGAACGATTATAAACTTTTTCAAACCAAGGCCAGAATCAGAATGGGGCTAACACCTGAGCATGCCCGGCGGTTCAGAGCCCTAAGGCGGAAACCCGATGTGTCATTTACCCAACACGCCTACACATTGAAAAGAATTGGGAGGCCTGGATATCAGGAGCAAGTGCTGAATCTCTGGGAGAGCTGTCCTTCCTAATGCAAATGGAACAGTTCTTAGAGGGTGTTCCTGAGGAAATAGAAAGGTACATCCTAGATGGGAAGCCCAAAACTGTAACTGAGGCAGGGGAGATTAAAGCCAGATGGGTGGAAGTGACAAAAAAGAAAAAAAACTACTAGCAAAGGGAGTGAATATATCAGAGGGGGCAAACAGAAAATAAACCCTATCACCGGGGGCAACCCAAGACCCCACCTACAACCCAAGGAAAGCCCCAGACACCCTATTGTTCCACCCCACCAGTCTCCAGCAACCCACCTCGTCCCAGTGACCAGTCAGCTGGCAATGTTTTAAATGTAATGAACTGGGACACAAAGGCTCACTGCCCCAAGAACCACAACCGATTACAGTTCATTACACCAAAATCACACCAAAGATGCCCAGGCACAGATGCCTCTCAAATACCCTTGGAGTGAAGGGAAAACTTGAGAGTGGGCAGAAAGAAGGTTATCGCGTGGAGAGACACGGGGGCACAAGTGTCAGCTATCCACCAATCCTTTTTAGACCCCAAATTCATCAACCCAGAGGCCCAAGTGACAATTCACTCATTCATGTCAAAATCTGTAAACTTGCCTACAGCTGAGTTGCCTGTCCAGTACAAGGGCTGGTCAGGAATGTGGACTTTTGCAGTCTATGACAATTATCCCATCCCCATGCTACTGGGGGAAGACTTGGCCAACCATGTGAAGCTGGCCAAGAGGGTGGGAATGGTCACACGCAGCCAGGCCAAGCAAGCTTCCACACCCATCCCTGTTCCTGAGCCGTCCACCAGGGCCCCATCTGTGTTACCAGAGACCCAGACCAAGGTGGTGGAACCAGATTCCCTGCCAACAACTGAAACAGCCATAGTGCATCCAGTCCCAGAACCGGAACTGGAAAAGCAACCAGCACCAGAACCGTTGCCAGCACTGACTCCAGCGCTTGCAAGCCCATCTACAACTCCAACGCCAGAGGGCACCAGCGGGCCTGAACTGGCAGAAGCAGCAGACAACCCTACCCAAGAGGCTCAGCCAGAGCCTGAAATATCACCTAGTGCACCAGCGGAGAGCGGTTCACAGTCAATGGAAACAACCTCATCACCTACATCGCTTTCACAGGGACCAAGCCCAAGTCCACAGTCTAAGGAGGAACTGATGTCTCCAGCATCAAGGGAACAGTTCCAGGCTGAGCAGGAAGCAGATGACAGCCTTCAGAAAGCTTGGATGGCGGCACGGAGCACCCCACCACCTCTCAGCTCTTCTAACCAATCCCGGTTTGTTGTAGAACAAGGACTTTTATACAAGAAGACTCTTTCTGGTGGACACCAGAAAAACTGGCATTCTCAAAGACAGTTGGTAGTTCCAACTAAGTACTGGGTAAAGCTCTTAAGCTTAGCCAATGATCATCCCACTGGCCATTCTGGGGTGAATAGAACCAAAGATCGTTTGGGGAAGTCCTTCCACTGGGAGGGAATGGGCAAGAACGTTGCTAATTATGTCCGGTCTTGTGAGGTGTGCCAACGAGTGGGAAAACCCCAAGACCAGGTCAAAGCCCCTCTCCAGCCACTTCCCATAATTGAGGTCCCATTTCAGCGAGTAGCTGTGGATATTCTGGGTCCTTTCCCAAAGAAGACCCCCAGAGGAAAGCAGTACATATTGACTTTCATGGATTTTGCTACCCGATGGCCGGAAGCAGTAGCTCTAAGCAACACCAGGGCTAAAAGTGTGTGCCAGGCCTTAGCAGACATTTTTACTAGGGTAGGTTGGCCCTCCACCATCCTTACCGATTTGGGAACTAATTTCCTGGCAGGGACCATAAAAAATCTGTCGGAAGCTCATGGGGTGAATCACTTGGTTGCCACCCCTTACCACCATCAAACCAATGGCCTGGTGGAGAGATTTAATGGAACTTTGGGGGCCATGATACATAAATTCGTAAATGAACACTCCAATGATTGGGATCTAGTGTTGCAGCAGTTGCTTTTTGCCTACAGGGCTGTACCACATCCCAGTTTAGGGTTTTCACCATTCGAACTTGTGTATGGCCACAAGGTTAAGGGGCCATTACAGTTGGTGAAGCAACAATGGGAGGGGTTTACACCTTCTCCAGGAACTAACATTCTAGACTTTGTAAGCAACCTACAAAGCACCCTCCGACACTCTTTAGCTCTTGCTAAAGAAAACCTAAAGGATGCTCAGGAGGAGCAAAAGGCCTGGTATGATAAACATACCAGAGAGCGTTCCTTCAAAGTAGGGGACCAGGTTATGGTCTTAAAGGTGCTACAGGCCCATAAGATGGAGGCATCATGGGAAGAGCCATTCACGGTCCAAGAGCACCTGGGAGCTGTCAACTATCTCATAGCATTCCCCACCTCAACCCTAAAGCCTAAAGTGTACCATGTTAATTCTCTAAAGCCCTTTTACTCCAGAGACTTAAAGGTTTGTCAGTTTACAGCCCAGGGAGGAGATGACGCTGAGTGGCCTGAAGGTGTCTACTACGACGGAAAAAGTGATGGTGGCGTGGAAGAGGTGAACCTCTCTACAACCCTGGAATGTCTGCAGCGGCAACAGATCAAGGAGCTGTGCACTAGCTTCGCACCAATGTTCTCAGCCACTCCAGGACGGACTGAATAGGCATACCACTCCATTGACACAGGTAATGCTCATCCAATTAGAACCCCACCCTACCGGGTGTCTCCTCATGCCCAAGCTGCTTAAAACAGGAAATCCAAAGCATGCTACAAAAGGGTATAATCCGCCCCTCTAACAGTGCATGGGCATCTCCAGTGGTTCTAGTTCCCAAACCAGATTGGGAAATATGCTTTTGCGTGGACTACCATAAGCTAAATGCTGTAACTCATCCCGACAACTATCCAATGCCATGCACTGATGAGCTATTGAAGAAATTGGGATGTGCCCAGTTCATCTCTACATTAGACTTAACCAAGGGGTACTGGCAAGTACCGCTAAATGAACCCGCCAAAGAAAGATCAGCCTTCATCACCCATGCATGGGTGTATGAATTTAATGTGCTTCCTTTTGGGCTGCGAAATGCACCTGCCACCTTCCAAAGACTTGTAGATGGTCTCCTGGCAGGATTGGGAGAATCTGCAGTTGCCTACCTCGATGATGTGGCCATTTTTTCTAATTCATGGGCAGAACACCTGGAGCACCTGAAAAAAGTCTTCGAGCGCATCAGGCAGGCAGGACTAACTGTTAAGGCTAAAAAGTGTCAAATAGGCCAAAACAGAGTGACTTACCTTGGACACCAGGTGGGTCAAGGAACGATAAATCCCCTACAGGCCAAGGTGGATGCTATCCAAAAGTGGCCTGTCCCAAAGTCAAAGAAACAGGTCCAATCCTTCTTAGGCTTGGCCGGATATTACAGGCGATTTGTACCATACTACAGCCAAATCACTGCCCCACTAACAGACCTGACCAGAAAGACACAGCCAAATGCAGTTAAGTGGACTAATGAGTGTCAGAAGGCCTTTAACCAGCTTAAAGCAACACTCATGTCTGACCCTGTGCTAAGGGTCCCAGACTTTGACAAACCACAGATGTGTCTGAACGTGGTAGAAGCAGTTCTAATGCAGGAAGGACCGGATCAAGAATTTCATCCTGTCGTGTTTCTCAGCAAAAAACTGTCTGAGAGAAAAAGCCACTGGTCAATCAGTAAAAAAGAATGCTACACCATTGTGTATGCCCTGGAAAAGCTACACCCATACATTTGGGGACGGCGTTTCCAGCTACAAACTGACCATGCTGCGCTAAAGTGGCTTCATACTGCCAAGGGAAACAACAAAAAACTTCTTCGATGGACTTTAGCTCTCCAAGATTTTTATTTCGACATTCAACACATTTCAGGAGCTTCTAACAAAGTAGCTGATGCACTCTCCCGTGAAAGTTTCCCAAAATCAACTGGTTAAAAATTGTCCCTGAAATGTGAAAAATCTTGTAGTTTTACATAATTAGTAGTATATATAAAGGTGCATGTGTTTTATTAATCTGTTTATTCTAAAGTTCTAGGAAGAAATCACCGTCAGTGTGGTTCCACACTGTCTGAGATTTGGGGGGCATGTCATAAACAGATAGTTAAGGGTTAATGTCTCTTTTACCTGTAAAGGGTTAAGAAGCTCAGTAAACCTGGCTGACACCTGACCAGAGGACCAATAAGGGGACAAAATACTTTCAAATCTTGGTGGAGGGAAGTTTTTTGTTTGTGCTCTTTGTTTGGGGGTTGTTCGTTCTCGGGACTGAGAGGGACCAGACATCAATCCAGGCTCTCCAAATCTTTCTAAATCAGTCTTTCATGTTTCAAACTTGTAAGTAATAGCCAGGCAAGGCGTGTTAGTCTTCTTTTTGTTTTCTCAACTTGTAAATGTTCCTTTTTGCTGAGACGATTTTACTTCTGTTTGCTGTAACTTTGAACCTAAGGCTAGAGGGGGGTTCCTCAGGGCTATCTGAATCTGATTACCCTGTAAAATATTTTCCATCCTGATTTTACAGAGATGATTTTTTACCTTTCTTTTTCTTTAATTAAAAGAAAAGAAAATTTAATTTAATTTAAAAAACCTGATTGATTTTTTCCTTGTGTTAAAATCCAAGGGGATTGGATCTGGACTCACCAGGAATTGGTGGGGGAAGAGAGGGGGGATGGTTAATTTCTCCTTGTGTTAAGATCCAAGGGGTTGGATCGGTATCACCAGGGACTTGGTGGAAAAGCCTCAAGGCTATCCAGGGAGGTGAAAGTTTTGGGGGGAAAGGGAGTGTGCCAGACACTGGAATTCTGGCTGGTGGCAGTGTTACCGGATCTAAGCTTGTAATTAAGCTTAGAAGTGTCCATGCAAGTCCCCACATCTGTACCCAGATGTGGGGGAGAAACCTTGACAAGGGGAAATAATATCTCCCTGACTCACAGGGGTGGTGTAAGGATAATTGCATTAAAGATAGTGAATCAAGAAGATACCATGGTAATGGAGCCATATAAGAACCTAAGCTAGACAGACTCTTGTTCATGTGATTAAATCATCCAGAAGAAGATTCAAGGCAAAATGTAAAAGGAAGTGTTGATATTTCCCTTTAATAACTAAAGTCTCTGTTCTTAAAACCATAGATGTTAAAAGAGCTGTTCACCCATTCAATACTGATCTGGTGCATTCTGACTGGCTTAGAGAATGTAGGTTTTTTTCCCCATAAGAGTACAGGTTTGAATGTGTTTATGGATAGGCTGTTTTCTGGCTTGTGAAAGATTAGTCTGCGAATAACAGTCAGGCATCCATCAATCTGATTGGCTGGCACCCCAAGTCCATTTGGTATATAAATTAGCAAGTCTTGGCCTTTTGTCGTTGTCCTTTTAGGAGGCTTGAAATTGTGTTTGTTAGGCCTGGTCTACACTAGGAGTTTATGTTGAATATAGCAGCGTTAATTCAACTTAACCGTGCACCCGTCCACACCAGGAAGCTAATTAGTTCGACCTAGAGGGCTCTTTAGTTCGAATTCTGTACTCCTCCCCGACGAAGGGAGTAGCGCTAAATTCGACATGGCGATGTCGAATTAGGCTATGTGTGGACAGAAATTGACCTTAGTAGCTCCGGGAGCTATCCCACAGTGCACCACTCTGTTGACGCTCTGGACAGCAGTCCAAGCTTGGATGTTCTGACCAGCCACACAGGAAATGCCCAGGGAAAATTTTAATTCCTTTTCCTGTCTGGCCAGTTTGAATCTCAATTCCTGGTTGGACATCGTGGCAAGCTCAGCAGCACTGGCAATGATGCAGAGCTCTCCAGCAGAGGAGTCCATGCAATCTCAGAGTAGAAAGAGGGCCCCAGCATGGACTGACCGGGAAGTCTTGGATCTGATCACTGTGTGGGGTGATGAGTCTGTGCTTTCGGAGCTGCGCTCCAAAAAACGGAATGCAAAGACCTACAATAAGGTCTCCAAAGCCATGGCAGACAGAGGATACAGCCGGGATGCAACGCAGTGCCGCGTGAAAATCAAGGACCTGAGACAAGGCTACCAAAAAAATCAAAGCGGCAAGCGGCCCAGCCCCAGACATGCCACTTCTATGAGTCACTGCATGCCATTCTCGGTGGGTCTGCCACAACTGCCCCACCAATGTCCGTGGACTCCGACGATGGGATAGTGTCGACGGCCAGTTCCTCGGTGATGTTCGCAGACGGGGAAGATAAGGAAGGAGATGAGGAGGAGGAGGCAGTCAACAGCGCTTACAACACTGATTTCCCCAACAGCCAGGATCTCTTCATCACCCTCACGGAGATTCCCTACCAACCCTCCCCAGCAGTTACCCCGGACCCTGAATCAGGGGAAGGATCAGTCGGTAAGTGCTTTAAACATGTAAACATTTATTATTAATGTAACAGGAATCTGAACTATGTGAAAAGGAGGTCTATATATATGGGGATAGAACAGAAATCCTCCTGGGAGATCTCCACGAAGCTTTCCTGGAGGTAATCGAAAAGCCTCCGCATGAGGTTCCTGGGGAGAGCTGCCTTATTGGGTGCTCCGTGGTAGCACGCTTTTCTGCGCCAGGCTTTCATGAGGTATTCTGGAAGCATTGCCTCCACGAGCATGGCAGCATAGGCCCCTGGTTTGTGCTGGCTTTCACGCAGCATGCGCTCTCTATCTTGCTCTGTGATCCTCCTCAGGGTGATCTCGCTTGGAGACTCCTGCATTTAATTAGAGTAATTTGTGTACTGTTAGTATTGGGAATGCTTGACTGTTCCTTTGCATGACAATAAGCCTCCATTTAGAGCCACGTGGTGGAGGCTGCAGAGGGGCAGCATACAGGGATCTTTCCCAGGGAACAGCCGCGAGGGCGTGGAACAGGGGCAGAGTTTATGCTTTCCGGATTGCCTGCAGCAAGAGGACAGTGCCATACATTCAGTTTTAAGCAGCCTAAAGTCTATGGCTTACCATGCCTGCCTGCCTGCTGCACGGATCCTGCCCCGCTTGTCTGATCTCCAGTGCAAGACCCCAGGCAATGAGAGCGAAAGCCGAAAATTAGAACTTGTCCTGAGTCAGTGCTCATGAGATAGGTGCTGTGCATGGTCTTGTTCACAGAGACTGACTAGACTATGTTCATAGTTCGCAAAAATGTATCTTTGTAAGGAATTCACTCCCTTTTTCCCATCACACAGCTGCCACTGTATCCAGACCTGTTCCAGCATCCCCCTCACAGAGGCTGGCGCAGATTAGGAGGCGCAAGACAAGGACAAGGGATGAGATGTTTACTGAACTTATGGGCTACTCCCGAGCCGAGGTGGCCCAGCAGAGCCAGTGGAGGGAGAAACTCTCTTAGTGCCAGCGCTCACACAGCAAACGGGAGGACAGGTGGCGTCAGGAGGACCAGCAGGCGACTAAAACGCTGCTTGGACTAATGAGGGAGCAAACGGACATGCTCTGGCGCCTTGTGGATGTTCTGCAGGACCGCAGGCAGGAGGACAGAGCCCCCCTGCACTGTATCTGCAACCGCCCTCCCCCGCCACAAAGTCCCAAACCCCCCTCACCCAAAGTTACAAAAAGGAGGGGTTCCAGGGGCTGTGAAAACTGTCACTGCACCCCTGCAGAGTGCACAAATACAAGAAGGCTCTCATTCCCTAAATGTTGAGAAGTCCTTCCTTTCCTGGCTCACCCAAGCCCCAATCCCAGTTTCATCCCCTAACTGTGTAGTTGATTATTAAAAGTAGTTTGCTGTTAATTACTATTTCCATCAAGTTTTTCTACAGAAGACTGTCTGTGAAGGGGGCAGGAAGGGGGTTGTTAATTGCATAGGACAGTCACCTTTACCAGGGTACAGACACGGGGGCAGGATCAACAGCAGGTCACACACACAGTGCAGTCAGTAGGCACCCTGGTCGGTCTGGGAGGTGTTTTCCATGTTCTGTGTGGGTGGGGGGTACGTGACTTTGTGGCATGGGAGGGCGGTTACAGAACTTATGCAGCGGTCCTTGTCCCGGACCACAGAGCCACGCAGCAGGGGAATCTGTAACCGTCCTCCCCCGCCACAAGGTCACATAGCCCCCGCACACAGAGTCCCGAAAAGGAGGGATGGCAGGCTCCGTTGAAACAACCAGTCCGGCACTGCAGACCGCTCTAGGAGCAGGAGCCTATCATTCCTCGAGTGTAGAAGCGGTGTTAACATCACTGCACACCCTATCCACCACAGTCTGCGTCCCTGTTTCAACCCTTTAACGCGAATTCATTAATAAACAAAACGTTGTTAATTAACAATGTTCCATTAACTTTATTTTTAAACGTGTGTTGGAAGGGGGGAAACGTGGTGAACGGGGTATGTAACCGCAGAAGGAAGTCAACAGTAACTGAAGCAGGGGCAGGGTCATCTTCTCTGTAAAGAAACTGAACAGTCACAGGTTACCCTGCTCCCTGAGGAACCTAGCTTTCAAAGCCTCCTGGATGCACAGCGCTTCCCGCTGGGCTCTTCTAATTGCACGGCTGTCTGGCTGAGCATAATCAGCAGCCAGGCGATTTGCCTCAACCTCCCATCCCGCCATAAAGGTCTCCCCCTTGCTCTCACAGAGATTGTGGAGCACACAGCAAGCTGCAATAACAATGGGGATATTGGTTTCGCTGAGATCCGAGCGAGTGAGTAAGCTTCGCCATCTCCCCTTGAGACGTCCGAAAGCACACTCCACCACCATTCTGCACTTGCTCAGCCAGTAGTTGAAGAACTCCTTGTCACTGTCCAAGGCGCCTGTATACGGCTTCATGAGCCAATGGCATCAGCGGGTAGGCTGGGTCCCCGAGGATCACTGTAGGCATCTGCACATCCCCAACAGTTATTTTGTGGTCCGGGAAGAAACTACCTTCCTGCAGGCATCTAAACAGACCAGAGTTCCTGAACACACGCGCATCATGAACCTTGCCCAGCCACCCGACGTTGATGATGGTAAAGCGTCCCCTATGGTCCACCAGTGCTTGCGGCACCATTGAAAAGTAGCCCTTTCGGTTTATATACTGGCTGGCCTGGTGGGCCGGTCCCAGGATGGGAATGTGAGTCCCATCGATAGCCCCACCGCAGTTTGGGAATCCCATCGCGGCGAAGCCATCTATGACGACCTGGACGTTTCCCAGGGTCACTACCTTTCAGAGCAGGAGCTCAATGATTGCGTGGGCTACTTGCATCACAGCAACCCCCACGGTAGATTTGCCCATGCCAAAGTGGTTCGCTACTGACCGGTAGCTGTCTGGCGTTGCAAGTTTCCAGAGGGCTATGGCCACTCGCTTCTGCACACTCAGGGCTGCTCGCATCCGGTGTCCTTGCGCTTCAGGGCAGGGGACAGCAACTCACAGAGTTCAAGGAAAGTGCCCTTATGCATCCTGAAGTTTCTCAGCCACTTTGATTCATCCCAGACCTGCAGCACTATGCGGTCCCACCAGTCCGTGCTTGTTTCCCGGGCCCAGAATCGCCGTTCCACAGCATGAACATGACCCATTGCCACCATGATCTCCACGGCGCGGCGTACCATGCTTTGTGAGAGGTCTGAGCCACTCTCTGACTTCATGTCCTCACCGCGCTGCTGTTGCCTCCTTGCCCGATTTCTCAGCAGCTGACTGTGGAAGAGGTGGACGATAAGGTGCGAGAAGTTGACAACGGCCATAAGTGCAGCGATGATCGCAGCGGGTTCCATGATCGCAGTGGAGTGCTGTGGCGTCCGCGCTGTCACTAACAGGAAAAGTGCGCGAACTGATTTCCCGCCGGCGGGAGTGACGGTTGAATGATGACAGTTCAGGGCCCCAGGCCCGCACCCGCAGGGGCCCAGAGCCTGAGCGGGGGCCCCCCGCCGCCGAAGACCCCGGGCCCCCGGAATTCTCTGGGCGGCCCTGTGACAGTTACCCAAGACCACCCTCGACACATTTTTCCCCCCAGCATGCATTGTGGGGAAATCCCAGAATTCAAATGGGCAGCAGGGACTGCGGGAACTGTGGGATAGCTTCCCACAGTGCACTGCTTCCAATGTCGACACTTGCCCCGTTAGTGTGGACTCACAAAGTCGAATTAGTGTCCTTAGTGTGGACACACAAATTCGACTTTGTAAGGTCGATTCCACAAATTTGAATTAAGTTAAATCGAACTAATCTGGTAGTGTAGACATACCCTTAGTTAACAATCATCCCTTGGGCTCCTCATAAACATTTTTCCTCAGTTATGTAACCGCCCAGGAAGTGCTCTGTGTGTTTTTTGTGAAATCATACCATTGTTCAGAGTAAAGAGAGCACTTCATTATACTGGGAAACACCTTACAGGATGGTGTTTTGTGCATTTTTAAAATCCATTTTGCAGAAACAAACAAGCAAATTCATATTGGAGTGGCTAAGCCATTTTCATACATCCCTGTAACCCCAACATTTAATTCAAACCTAGAAAGATCATATTCTTCGTGAAATATTTTTCTCCTCCCATTTTTGGTGATTAGCTATAGAATGAAATAAAGTGCCTGATGTACCACATTAAGACATACTAAGTGGTTTACAAGTCTCAGTAATTAATGACTATTTTTATGACAAGAATATAGACTCCCTTCTTATAGCTATCTGAAACTCAATATAAGCCTCTGCAAGCCTCCAGGCTGCATAATTGGTGCAACAGAGCTGCAACGAGATGGAGGATATAATACAGCTCAAGTAATCCTGCCTTTAGCTGAAATGGAAGAGTGGAAGCTCCTAGCATCCAGAAATGTTGTTGTCACTAAGATTTAAAGCCAGCCAGCTGTCGGTTGCTGCAGAGAAAATCACATCATTTGCTTTCTTTAGTATATTTTAATTATTTCAAGTAACAACTGTATTTATGGGCATGATTTATGATAATAAATTAAACAGTTTCAATACTTTGCCTTAACTGTTAAATTTACAGTTGTTTCTTGTTAAGGAGCAATTGAGTGCTATAGTCTTCCTATGAATTTCAGTTGAACCACTCTGGAATTTATTCCCATTTAAAGTTCCTGGGACTGAAGAAATTGGTTTTACCTTCTCTGTATGGTGGTTGTTAGAAATCAAATGCTTTTTAAATCATAATGGGGTTATAGAAGGTTTAGAGAAAGAAGGGAAAATGAAAATGCTTTATACAAAGGTGACATTTTAAGATTCAAAGATAAAGTGAGTGCTCATTATAAAGTGAGCTGATGTAATTTGGCAGATTGGGATTTACTCTTGTGCCTATTTACCACACTACTAAAAAATAATTTCAGCACAACCATCTGTCCTTACCTCCTTTCTTAGTACTACACATATCAGATTGGAATTTAGCGATGGTGAAATCATTAATCATTTTATGCTTCTTTATCACTCATAATAATTGAATATCCTCTCTCTGTATTCAGTAAGCAAGATCATTTTCTGAAAAAAAAATATATATATATATATATATATATATATATATATATATATATATATATATATATATATATATCCCTGACTGAAAGTAAGGCATTTAAATTAGTGCAACTTGGAGGGGGTGGGGTCAAAACACATCTAAACATTCTTATGATTTTAAAGTTATAGGAGTGAAAGCAATGTAGATTTCAATATGCTGTCTGGGATAGGAGCCGTCTTTTTATTATATGTATGCACAGAGGGGGTTCTCCAGGGCACTGCTGTAATAGAATTATGTAAATAATAATAAGCAGTCTGCTACAGACAAGTGAAGATCAGTATAATCCCTTGTACACTGTGAATTCCAGAGATTGTCCTCATGTCCAAAATGCCCAGATTCCTTAGACTGTGACTATTGGTCTGACTGAACCCCAGACTTTGACTGCAACAGGAAAATCCCATTTTGTTTGTACAGGAACATACCCCATACTAACAAATCACACATTCTCCCCTTGGTGCCCTAATAAAATCTCATCACCAATAGAAAGGATGGTTTTCTGCCTAAAGCACAGGATGGAGATTAAGTAGTTAAGGTTTCTGTTCCTGACACTGTCACTGCCTCATTGCATACATGCTCAGGATTAATAGCTGACCGGGCCTCTCAGTTGCTGGTGAAACAGATGCTGGTGGTAGCCTATAGCCAAAGTACTACAGGGACTGGGACCCAGCCCTCACCGCAAAGAAGAGTCACTCACTGAACCTCTCTTGGTTCTGCATCAGCCATTGACTCCAAGGGCTGTTTTTAATTCCTGCATTTATAACGTTTCCTCCTCTTGCACTCTGTTTGGAGGGTAACAAGTGTTATATCTACACTAGCATCTGTGCACATGTCCATGCACGTGGTTTTGCCATAAGCCCCCAATAGTCCACACTTAAACCCCAGAAGCATGTGTCTGAAGGTGAGTAACTAGAATGCTGGAGGAGTGTGGTTAAGTACACACCACCTGTGTGCCATGATCCCATACCCGTGTGCAGTGTGGACGGGGTAAGGGTGTGCACCAGCTCTTGAGTTTCAATAGTTTCCCACCTCCAGTCTCACAATGCATTGAACCCTTTTCTTCTGGACCCTTAACTAATCTATAAAGGCTCCTGTCCCACCGTTTTCACTGGTAGTAGCGAGCTGAGCTCACCACATCTGAACAGTGCACTCTTTAGATCAATACAGGTGAAAATGGATCCTGCTCTTAGAGCTGTTGCTTGGCCCACCGACTATGCCCATGTGCTTATCACTGTGTGGTCAGAGTTCACCATCCTCCATGACTTCTCCCGGGATGGCAGGACTGTTCATGTGTATTGGGAAACTTCACAGAGGCTGGAGCAGGAGGGCAGCGAGCAAACAACTGAAGCTCCTTACAGAAAGGCCAAAGACTAGAACCATCTCTTTGGGAAGGCTCATCATACATGCCTCCTTAATGATGAACTGTAGTGGGTGCTGTCAAAGGCTCCCAGTATGAAGCATGAAGTGGCTCACAATTCCCTCCTCAACCTAGCCAGCCTCATTGTCTGATACGATGCTTATGAGGGCCAGGGCGAGGAGGCAGCAGGGACCCTGGAGGAAGGCCCAGAAGCCCCAGAAAAGGAGGAGCATGTGATTGTGCACATCTACCTGGAGGAGCTGGTGGAGGAAGCTCCCCAACAAACCGAAGGAGGGCCTCAAGCCATGGAAGGAATCAGAACCCAAGACTATAAGTTACAATGGACCCTCACCCTTCCCACCAATATCCCCTCTTGCTGTGGTGCTAAATTCCAGATTTTAAGAACCAGGCATTTGAAGCACTGTGCACTGGTGTTTCCTCCCTAGGCAATATGCCATGCATTGCCACATCTGTCTAAATTTGAACTGCAATGCTGAAGCCACAGCAAAAAGAAGCAGGAGCCAGATCATCATCCCACCACTCCACATCTTCCATCCATTTAGCAAGGAACAACAGTGAGAGGTGATGATCAAGAACTGCCATCAGCAAATGTGTGATGGTGGGGGACAGTGCCAAGAACACACAGCAAAGCGGTTCCTAGAGTTTCTCCCTGTGATGCACAGATCTCTGGGCTACCACCCCTGAAATGGTAGCTCTAATGTAGCATAACACCAGCATTGTGGATGTGGGTATATGCACGTACACAGCATTATAGCTGTGTCCAGCACAGAATAATGTGGACACTCAGCATGGGTTTGGGGAGCATGTACAAGCATGTACATGGTGCAGTACTCAAGTGTGCATGTCAGAGCAGACATAGTCTGGGGTATGACCTGCCAGATGGACTGCTCTCACTGAAAGCTTTCTATACAGCTTCAGAAACAGCTACTGAGCACGCCTGTTAACTGCCATGCTTATTTCTGGCTGTTTCTCAACCTGTCTAGCTGAGTTGCCTTGCAAGACACAGAGTATTCCAGCTAAAATCCATGTTTTCTCCTCCTCATTGCTTCTCTCCCCTTCTGAAGGAGAAACATAGTCAAAAGCTGCAGTATAAAGCATGTGGCTTACACAAGCATTTGGCTTGGGACAGCAGGAATCAAGATGCTTCCCAGCTTTTGCAGAGGTTTGTATCTGACTGCCTTCCCCCAAATGGCACAGGCTAAGCAAGCATGGTCCCCAAGGAAGGCAGAAGCTGACTGCCTCTCTTTTGTATTGCTCAGTCTGCCTTCATGAGCTAATCACACGGCTGAAGAACTACTAAGCATTATGCAGACAGCCAAAGATAATATAGAATATTTGCTGGAAAAATTGGTTAATTAATACTTACATTAAGTCAATGTTACCAAATATCTGTTTTAATATTTACTGGGGTCATATACCAATGCCCCCGCTCTCTCATTTTTTATATTTTTTTTATGTTTCTGCGGTTTCCCCTGGATCAGATTTGAAATGCTGTGCCTGACTGTTGTTTTTGTTTTGTTTTGTTTTGTTTTGTTTTCAAACTCCAGCTACACTAGGGATGGGTGAACCTTGTTAAATTGCACATTGTGTGCACCTCTCACATTATTGTTTTGGCTCACAAGCAGGGCCAGCTCCAGTTTTCTGCCGCTCCAAGCAGAAAAAAAAAAAAAGATGAGCTGCAGCACTTCGGCAGCAGCTCAACCGCACCGCTTCTTCTGCAGCATTTCGGCAGCGGGTCCTCCCTCTCTTCCTCTTTGGCAGCTCAAAGATGAAGCGAGGGAATGAGGGACCCGCCGCCAAATTTCCGCCGAAGATCTAAATGTGCCACCCCGATACTGGACGGAGTGCCACCCCTTTGAATTGGCCGCCCCAAGCACCTGCTTGCTATGCTGGTGCCTGGAGCCGGCCCTGCTCACAAGACCAGTTTGAGTTTGTGAAACATTTTCTCCAGTAATTTAAACCCACTGTTTTGAAAGCCAATTCAACTTGTACAAGGTGGTCCTGTAAGCTATACCATGAACCTTCTGGAACTGTTGGCGACCAAAGCAGAAGTAACGTGGTGAAAAAGAAGATAGTATTGCTACAAAAAGCCTCCAGCAGAGAAAATCTGCAGATGAGGAGTCAGGAATGAGTGGTCAGCTTCTAAGAGTAAAAGCTATAGAGATGTTCTCACAGATCTGGGTAGGCTCCTCCTGCTAGGAGCTCACTAGATTGCTGTGGGGGAATCCAACTGGGTGTTTTAAGCCTCCAGAATCTGATCAGAACCTAAACTCTGTTCCAGTTTTTGAATCCCTAGACACACACTCTGGGTGGAGATCTTCAGTCTAGCATTCTCTCCTGACAGCTGTGGCCACACAGCCTGGCTGCCTAGCCCTTACGCTCTACACTGGGCCCTTAAACTCAGAATCAAGCTTAAATACACCATGTCACGGAATACCACCAAACGTATGATCTTTTGGGCTACAATTTAACTTTCTCAGGGAACATGTGGTAGATGTATCACACACTTGCACAGACATCTAACACATTATTGTTCTTTACTTAATCACACAAGAAATAAACATACAAAAATAATTAACTCTACACACATTTTCCTGCCTCAGTGTCCTCACTGCTCCAGAGAGACTATCTATTGTCCAGTCAAAGTGCAGATGTTAAAGTTAAATACCCCCCCCCCGACACACACAGTCCAATGTGTACCTGTTGCAGGTCTTGTCATGGTTGATACCCAATGACACTGGGGATTTCCATGATGCAGCAATTTCATGGTATCAATCAGAATTCATAAAATTGCACAGACAGATCCCCAAATCATCACAGGTGTCCTTAAAAAAGACCATGTCTTCCAGTTTTATCTCTATGTAAGTTCATCAAAATCTGCACTTTTGTTTTGTGTCTGTTTTAATGACTTATAGAGAGAGAAGCACCACTAAAAGCTAGCGTAGCACAAGTGGGAGTCTTGTATATAGATGGCATTTCTTTATTAGAATATTCTCCTCCATCTTTCAATTGACACCTACACCTTCCTTCCCCCCCCCCCTGCTTTCTGCCCCATTTAACACTATTTTTTCTACTGGATTTATTTTTCTTCTCTCTGCTGCCTCCCCACCTTTTCTGTCTCTCTTTCCTTTTAAAACAGTCTCTCCTGTGCAGAATTTGAACCCAATTATGTACAAATTAGCATCAAACACAGTACAAAACTGGGTTGGAATTTCAGAAAAAAAATATTTCACCCACCTTTAGTTGTCTTAATAGCAATCCAAATGACAGCATTTCTGTAGGATTATATATGTATTTTTGCTATTGTATTTTAAGATGTTATGTAGATTGTTTATAAAGGATGCTGGGCTCTGATTAGAATTTGGTAGCATGAAGGTAGCATGCAAACCCCCATTGACTTTAATTGCAGGATTGGGGTCCTAGGGTACACATTTTGAAGAAAACTTTGTTTTCTTGTAAGTCCACAAGAACCACACTGGGATACTCAGATTCTCTTTCTGGGACTTTAACAACACACTTCCCTGAGACCTTCCTGGATATCAGGCAGCAGGCAAAGTGGATAGGGCACCAGACCCGGCTTCAAGAAACTTGATTTCTACTTCCTGGTTGTTTCATCAACTATACAATGGGGTTATGAAAGCTATCCCACCTTTGTAAACTACTTTGAGATCTCCAGATGAAAAGGACCATTCATGATGCTAATTATTACAATTTATGTTGCTCTACACAGACAAACTGAGTGACAGTTTGCCTAAGGACTCCCAGATTGCAGGAGGTGCAAGCTTTGGAAATGTGAGCCAAGCAAAGGAAGGTTTCTGCCATTGCCATTTAAATGTTTTGCCTGCCTAGCAGTAATTTCCACAATATTAATCTAAGGCAAGTCGGTGTTTACGTTCATGACCTCATATTTTATTATCTCTATTTTTTCTAATAAGCAATGCTTTGTGTGACCCTGAATTAGACATAGTAACTTTTACAGAGGACAATCATTAATAGGTACTCCAGACAGAAGAGAATAGAGAGAGAATTTTATCACAGAGAAGGTGGAGTGAGGAAGCAGGTAATGATCTGAGCACTCAGTAGAAGAAAAAGGACAATTGTCCAGGGAGTGCTGTGAGGAAGCCAGTGCTGGTGAATATGGGTGTGGAGCAAGCCAAAGATCTGAGGAGTGAGAGGCCTACTTACAATCTGCACAGTCAGAAAAATGAATTGTGAGCCAGAAAAGTAAACAACCAGTGTGTGGGGGTAATTAAAAGAGACTAAAATACAATAGAACTATCTAATCTCTACAAAAAGTCCCATAGCCAATTTCCAATATGATTAAACTCACATTGTTACAAAATGAAACAATCTAATCAACATTCTGTGTTCTAATTATGTCTACCTGATCTTGGAATATTTCTGAGTTTGTTTATAGCTGCAGGACTTTTTTTATCCTAACATGCTGTAAAATCATTTCTAAAATTAGTCAGGTAATATGTTTTTCCTGCTATGGCAGGCACAGCAGTATGAGAATAGGGAAGTTCGGAGACCACAGCTATGAACCGATGATTGAAAATCTCAGGCAAGTGTGTGTGTGCGGGGGGAGCAATAGAAAGGGAAATTAAAGTGCTCAAGGGGAAGGAACATACTTCATGCTGGGTATGGAAAGAAAACCCACTATATACAAATAAGGGGCTAGCAGACCAGTAGGGCAAGAAGAAACAATAGGATGCAGAAAAAGAAGGCAGAAGAGGAATGAAGGTAACAGAGAGAGTTAAAGTCCAGGATTAAAATATTTGCGATTTCTGACTAACACTACACTTTCCTCCTTTTGATATCTCCTTAAAGCTGATCTGTGCCACGATCTGCCCCCAAGGATTCAGACAATTAATAATGCTTGGGTCAGGGGGAGATGGTGGATAGGTGACACTTTAAATTATTTAACCAATATTAAATATTATAATAAACAAACTGTGTATGTCTCTTACATTGTATATATTTGATTGTCTAAGCCTTCCCTTACACTTTTCATGTTGCCTGTATTACCAGAGTGTAAGGTATTGGAGGCAAGGACTGTCTTTTCATATTTCACAGTACAGCAGTTTACATCATGGGGCCTGATCCTGGTTGAGGCATCTGAGACTACTGCAACATAAATAGTTAATGAGTATAGTAGGGCAAAGGAAGGAGAGATGTCTTACTCTTGAAGGAGCACAACAAGGCGCACTAATACTTATACACAGCTCCAATCTGCGGTTGATAGGAAAAGGACCTGAGAAATAAAACTTACAGGTTTCTAGTGGAAGTTCTGAAAAATACTTTCTTTCTCACCTTTCAGACTCCACGTACAGTTTTTTACTCAGAGCTTAAGTGAGGTAGTAGTCATTAGCAGGGCAGGGTAAGGTCATCTACATGGCAGATGCCTCATTCTACCAAAAAGAAAAAAAAAATCCATTGACAGAAGGAAGGAGATAAAAACAATTTCCCAAGAAAACTTTTCACCCTGACAGACATGAAAAATGAAAAGGCAAATTAGGTATATTCATTTTTAAAAAATCTGATCTCTTTCATACCAAAAAGTAAACAAGTATTTCTAGTATTATACTAGAAAGTACAGTTGCTGTTAGCACAAATGTTTGGCAAAAGAAAAAAGTAAATATTTGTGAAATAAATTTGCAGGGACAGTTCATCTTCACCCGTCCCATAGCTGTGTCCATAACAAGAAAAGTACTAATTACATAAAACATCACCACATCCCAAGGAGACAGGGTTGGTCTGTAGAAAGGACAGTGTAAGTCAAGGGCAAGCTGATTATGTAATTGATATTCAGCCCAGAGACACATGATGTATATGCTAACAATTTATACAGTGTTCGATCTATTAGAGGACACCTTTAAAATAAATTTAACCTTTATTTGAATTGTTTGAAAAATTGTGGTTGTTTAATTGACTGTTTTAATAACAATCCTCTTGATGCTGACTTTTTGAGTGTTTGGGCTCTTAGTTTCCTGTTTTTAATTATTAATTCACTATAGCATGTGGAATTTCACTGTGGCAACATAGAGGTCTGTATGCATAGATGACTGGATAATTTAAAAACCCCAGGAATAGTAATCTAGATTTCATTACCTGTTAATATCCTTGTCATGGTTACAGGACTGATTGCATCTCTGTCTCCTCTCTGGTCTCTCCAAAGGCACTGCCTCAGGTGTTTGGGCTCTTGCCCATTCCTGTATTGGGATGGTATTTCACAATCCTCCCATCCAGATCGTAGGACCCTGTCCATTGCCATCTGCTTTTATTACCATACAGGCCCAAGCAGACACCTGACTGATCCTCTCAGGAACCTGCGGCCTTGTACATTGACCAACAACCTTTCTGAAACAAGTATGTACCTTTCTTAATAAAACGGAGCAAAGCTTTCGGGAAAATTATTTCAAAACATGCAGCCTACACCCATACTCTTCACTAATATTATGCTTCACTACAGACTAAGTCAGACAGCTTCCTTCTTCAATTACAGGGAAAAAAACAGGGGGAAAAACAAACCCAATTTACAGTCTTTTAAGAAGACAAGTAGCTCTTTTGGCTCCCTGCCTGGTCCCAGTTGTCTTCCAGACAATCTCCAACCATCTAATTTTCTTTTTTCAGGGAAGCTAGCTTTTCTCCAACCCACCCAACCCTATCCTCCCTGTGTACCTCTGTATCCTACTTATTACATTCCTCAACAACCCTTGTTACAAGGCCCAGGTATGAAGTCTTCCTTTTGCCCCAGGCTTTCTTTTTCTCCAGATGACCAACCAGGCCTTCTAGGAAAATGTCTCCATGATAGTAGCTCTTTGGCAGTTAGACCCATTCAGCCCTAACAGCATGAAATCACAGGGTTTGTGAAAGTGGGGGAGTGTGCTGAAAGTGTCTGTTCCCCTCTGACAGTCTAACACCCCATATCAGAAATCCAGTACATGAACCACATTTTGGAATACAGATCAATATTCATTATTGAGACATCCCATATTTGTCACCATCACAATGCAAAAAAAAATGTTAAATGGTGTATGCACTCCATGTTTAACTTGGTTTCAGTTGTTGCATAGGCAGATTTATTTGCTTTCTTTCAGATCTTTTTTTTTAAAAGAACAAACCTCTTTTACACACTGTTCTACACACTGACCCTAAGGTTATCAACAGGATGGCATATTTCCATAAGAACAGCCATATTGGGTCAGACCAATGGTCCATCTAGCACAGTATTCTGTCTTCCAACAGTGGCCAATGCCAGATGCTTCAGATAGCATGAACAGAACAGGTAATCATCAAGTGATCCATATCCCGTCTTCCATTCCCAGCATCTGGCAAACAGAGGCTAGGGACACTGCCGAGTATGGTTTTGCATCTCCCATGGATGGACCTATCCTTCATGAACTTCTCTAGTTCTTTTTTGAATAGGGTGACCAGCCGTCCCGATTTTATCAGGACTGTCCCAATATTTGCTTGTTTCTCCCGCGTCCCGACCGATGTTCAGTCGGGACACTGGACGGACAAACAAACAATTTTGCCCTTCGCTCCGGCGCACACGTGGGCCTGGGGAGGAGGCCCCGTGCAGCAGCCTGTGGGGACAGGGGCGGAGAGCGAGGTCAGACCCCGAAACCCATAAACTTCCCGTCACTGCTGAGTACAGCCGGGGAGAGGAGGGGGGCCCCCACCGGCAGCGGGACATGCCACATGTGCCTGGGGGCAGAGGGGGAGGGGAGGGCAGCGCGCTGCCGGGGTGCTGTGTGCGATCGTGGCGCGGCCCTGTGAAACTGCTGTTGGGTTTTGTTTTTTTTTTTTTTTTTTTTTTTTTTTTTTTTTTCTCCCCTGGCGCCCGATATTTCATCCTATTTTTGAACCCCGTTACAGTTATTTAGCTCACCAGCAGACTTATTTGATTACTACACAGAAAATTAAATCACAACACTAGAAACTATAAAAGAGGTAGAGAAAATACCCTTAACTAATGTAAACACAATTAATCACATCTAGAGTTAAGTCTGAGTCAAAGTTTAGATCAGAACTTTGGATCTGGAGTTTTGAGACTATTGCTACTTAAATCTATGCATCATCTTTGTGTATTTGGGGCCTGGCAATGCCCTATAAAATGATTCAAACTGTGGGCACTGTATCAAGATTTCCCTCTTCCCAGTATTATGTGAGAGTAAATCTAAACGCTGTAATTAGGAAACCTGCAGTTTGCTAATATTTACATCTATAGTAAGCCCTCAAAGAGTCCAAGATATCTGTGCCTTTTTGTGTACCCCACCCATTGTTTGTTTGTTTAAAAATACATATAGTTCTTACATACACTGCAACATACCCCTAGCAAATTAACACATGACGTAAGCTTGTCTAAAGCGACTGTGTACTGTAGCTCAGATTGCAGCCAGTAGGGACAGAAGTAGTCAAAGCAGGGACTCTTGTGCTGAGGGGGGGAGGGAGGGGGAATAGGATTGAGCTGGGGCATCTCCAACCCCAGGCAAAGCCCTGGACCCAGAACTGTGCATAGGAGACCCACATCTCCACTCTAGAAACACCAAAATCCAGGCAGTATCCCCCTTGCCTGACACTGTGAGGACCTTAGAGAAAATTACAAAAAAGAACCACCTAGAGACTCCAAGTTTTGCATTGGTGATCCCTTTCACACAGCAAACCTATGAGCATGACCCTCCCACCCCCATAAATTAAAAAAACATTTTTTATATTTAACCCTATTATAAATGCTGGAGGTGAAGCGGGGCCTGGGGGTGGAAACTGATAGCTCACGATCCCCCATGTAATAATTCTGCAACCCCAAGTTTGAGATCCCCTGCAGTAGAAGCAGACAAGACAGGTACCATTAGTCCTTTGGAGAAATTTTCTACAATTTTGACTGGACTTTCTCTGCCCTGTGCTGATTGGATGTTTGCTCCAATCTTCACTGTTCCCATCCCTCAATTTCTTCACCTTAAGCATCACTCCTCTTATTCTCTTCTCTCCTCCCCTGCTCCCTAACTCTCTTCTCTTAAGGGTCTACCTCTTCCTTTCTTGTTAAGCTCCCTACCCCACCACAACACAAACAGTGGAACTAACATGCTATTGCTGCCATTTACTCTGTTTGTGCGTTATGCCTGTTCTCTCACCCTGTGTCACTGTCTTGTCTGTTTAGATCATAAGCTCTTTGGGGAAGGGACAACCCTTTTTGTAATGGAATGCTAAACTGTATTATGTTGTTTAGACCCTAGCTAGCACTGTGTAAAATATCTGATTTAAACTAACCTCAGCCACACTTGAGAGCACATTAAAGGATCTTATGGTGACCACATCTTGTGTGAATAAGCAATCTCTGTACCCAGTCCTTATCTGGGGTAGAAGTACATGACATTTTTGTTCTGTGTTTGTACAGCACCTGGCACAATGGGGCTGGTGCACAACTTGGGCTCCTAGGTACTATAATAATACAAATTAACAATAACAACAAGAATCATAACAGCAGCTATGGAGAGCAATAATAGCAACTATTTGTGATGTAACTTTTCTCACTCTTACATGAAGGTTCACGACCAACTTTTCTATAAAATGCATTGAATCACCAATGTTACTAAGTTTTAATTTAGTAAGATAGTTCTAAGTTTCAGATATTTTATAGCCCCTCTGAGGATCATTACCCTGTTATGGTGGAGGGGCTTGCATGTTCCAACATACCCCAGGATTATGTTGTCTTGAGCCTAGTGTTCCTGGTAGGGTCACCCTAGGAAAATAGGTCTGGAGGGAGGTTCCAGACTAAAAGCTATCCACCTGAAGACTCTCATGAAAGCCCCAAAATGACCATGTGAACCTCACCTGGACTAGGGATACCAGGACCTACCCCTGGGGGTGGAGTCAGGCAAGCATCTGGTGATTGGGCCGCCCATGTAACCCAGACGGGCCCAGCCTGAAATGGCAATGTGGACCCATCTTGTGGGCTCACCAACCATGAGGCAAAGGGTGAGGGTCGGGTGCGATGCCAGAATGGCAGCAGGATGGACAGACCACAAAAACTGGCCATCCTCAGTTAAAACTGGCTCTAGGGACATGGAATGTCACTTCACTGGCAGGGAAGGAGCCAGAGTTGATGGAAGAGATGGAAAGATACTGACTAGATATAGTTGGCCTCACTTCCACACATAGCACTGGCTCTGGAAACAAGCTTCTCAATCAAGGGTGGTCTCTTTCCTACTCAGGAGTGGAACCATCTGAGAGGTCCCGAGAGGGTGTGGGGATACTCACAAGTCCCCGGCTGGGTTCCGCGCAGCTGGAGTTTGTCCCAATTGATGAGAGGGTTGCCTTGATGAGACTTTGGGTATCAGAAAGGAAAACCCTGACTGTTGTTAGGAGCATAGGCACAAAGAACAGTTCATAGTACTTGGCCTTTTTGAAGACGGTAAGATCGGTGCTCAATAGAGTGCCACCTACAGACTCTGTAGTTCTATTGAGAAACTTCAACGCTTCTGTGGGGAACGATGGAAATACCTGGAGGGGAGTGATTGGGAGGAACAGCCTGCCTGATCTGGACCCAAGAGGTGAGTTGTTATTGGACTTCTGTGCTAGTCATGGATTGTCCATAACGAATACCATGTTCGAACACAAGGTTGCTCATAAATGTACTTGCTACCAGAACACATTGGGTCAAAGATCAATGATTGACTTTATAGTCATCTTGTCAGACCTAAGGCCATATGTTCTGGACACTCGAGTGAAGAGAGGGAGAGAGCTGGCAACCAATCACCACTTGATGGTGAGTTGGATCTAACGCATGGGACACTGGCCGGATAGACATGGGAGGCCCAAATGATCAGTGCAAGTCACCTGGGAACATCTGGTGGAGGACCGTGTGTGGAAAGACTTCGATTCCTACCTCTGGAGGAATTTCTCCTGCCTTTCAGGTGAGGTCTTGGACATTGAGTCCAAGTGGACCATATTCAGGGCCTCAATCGTTGAGGCAGCCATGAAAAGCTGTGGTCTGAAGGTGGTTTGTGCCTGTCATGATGGCAACCCTATGAGTTGCTGGTGGTGAGGGAAGCTGTCAAGTCAAAGAAGGAGGCCTTCTGAGCAATGCTTACAATATGGCTGAGAGGTACTGGCTGGCTAAGAGGGCTGCAGCTGTGGTGGTCATTGAAGTGAAATCCCAGGCTTGGGAAGAGTTTGGCGAGACCATGAAGAATGACTACCAGATGTCCTCAAAGGTGTTCTGGCAAGCCTTTCCTCACCTTAGGAGGGGTCAGTGGGACATTGCCAAGGCTGTATTCAGCAAGGGTGGTGAAACGCTAATCTCAACTGAGAAGATGAGAGAGAGGTAGAAAGAGCACTTTGAGGAACTCCTCAACCCAATGGACATGCCTTCTTTCCAGGAGGCAGTGCTAGAAACCTCAGGTGAGATCGGATCTATTTCTGATGCTGAGGTTGATACAGCAGTAAAGTGCCTTCATAGTGGTAAGGCAGCAGGGGTGGACGAGATTCGCCCAGAGATGTTGAAAGCACTGGACAATGTTGGGGTGTCATGGTTAACACGCCTCTTTAATGTTGCGTGGAAAGAGGGTGCAGTACCTCTGGACTGACAAACCAGAGTGGTGGTCCCAAACTTTAAGAAAGGAGACCAGAGGATGTGTTCCAACTATAGGGTCCTGGAGAGGAAGTTATGTCCATTAGTTGAACTTCAGATTCAGGAGGAATAATGCAGATTCTGTCCCAGCCATGGAACAATGGACCAGTACTTTGCTCTCTCAGGATAGGTCTATACTTACCCTCCGGGTCGACGCGTAGAGTTCGACTTCCCGGAGTTTGAACTATCGCGTCTAATCTAGACGCGATAGTTCGAACTCCGAACGCGCTCCCATCGACTCTGGAACTCCACCACCGCGAACGGCGGTGGCGGAGTTGACGGGGGAGCCGCGGACTTCGATCCCGTGGCGTCTGGACAGGTAGGCAGTTCGAACTAAGGTAGTTCGACTTCAGCTACGCTATTCGCTACGCTATTCGTACCTTAGTTCGACCCCCCCCCCCCCCAGTGTAGACCAGGCCTCACAGATACTCGGGGGGTCATGGGAGTTTGCTAATCCAGTCTACCTTTGCTTTTTAGACCTGGAGAAGGCATATGACCATGTTCCCTGAGATGTCTTGTGGGAAGTGCTGCAGGGGTATGAGGTGCTGGTACCGCTTGTGTGTGCTATCCGGTCCCTCCATTCTCGCACTGAGAGTTGCATTCATATTCTTGGCATTAAGTTGAGTTTTTTCAAGGTGGGCATTGGACTCTGCCAAGGGTGTGTCTTGTCCCCATTCCTGTTTGTGATTTTCATGGACAGGATATCAAGGTGCAGTCGAGCTGGAGAGTATATCTAGTATAGGGACTCAGATGTGGCATCTCTTCTGTTTGCTGATTATGTTGTCCTTCTTGCTTCATCAGACTGTAATCTCTGATGCACAAATGAACATTTCACTGCTGAGTGCGAAGCACCTGGGATGAGAATCAGCACCTCCAAATCAGAAGAAAGTGGACAGCTGAAGTAAGGGGGGAGCAGTTGCCCTTAGTAGATGAGTTCAGGTATCCAGAGATCTTGTTCACGAGTGATGGCAAGCGGGAGCATGAGATCAACCGGCAGATTGATGCATTGATGTGGGCTCTTTACTGATCCATGGTGGTAAAGCAGGAGCTGAGTTCTTGGACGAAGCTCTCGGTTTACAAGTCATTCTACGTCCCCCTCCTCACCTATGGTCATGGACTTTGGGTAATGACCAAAAGGACAAGATTGCAGGTACAAGTGGCAGAAATGAGGTTTCTCCATAGGGTGGCTGGTCTTACTCTTCAAGAAAAGGTGAGGAGCTCGGTTATATGGGAGGGCCTCGGAGTAGAGCCTCTTCTCCTCCAGATCAAGAGGAGCCCCTTGAGGTCAGTTGGGCACCTGATAAGGATGTCCCCTGGAAGCTTCCATTGGAACTATACCAGGCACGTCCCACTGGGCACAGGCCCCGAGGCCGACCCAGGACAGGCTGGTTGGGAATGCTGGGGAATCCCCAAGAGGAGCTGAAACCTGTTTTGGAGGAAAAAGGAGGTTTGGTCCTCCCTACTCTTCATGCTGCCACCGCGACCCTCACAAGGAAAGGTAGCATAAAGGAAAAAAAGACAATATTTTAAAGTTTTCATTACAGTTTTGCCACATTCTGATTGTGCAAGCTACATTCTAAAGCCTAGTATCCCAGGTTTTACAGCTGACATAATGATAGCCCTGCCACATGAATGAAACATCCATTTCAATCTTGACAAGAGCCTTTGATATTTAATCAATGAAGGAATGACCTAAGGATTACAGCCCTTTTGGGGGAAAAGAAAAAAAATAGGTATCAGAACTCTGTTCTTCTTTTGGGATGATTGCTGTCAAGAGGCCTATTGCACAGTAAACCCTATGAAACATTTTTTCTACTACTGGCCTGTTCTTCAGAAGTGTTCATTTTCAAACAGAGGTTTATTTTGTTTAATATGCAAAACTTTATCTCTTCACCTGCAGAAATACAAACAGTCTCTAGGAATACAAATCACTATCAGTCTTGATACTTTGGACAATTTTAGCCACCTATATTCACAGAAGAACATTTACCTATGGCATTGGACTCATTTTTTTTAATACTATAAAGATAATGCAGAAATTTATTATAAGCTGTACTTGAAATGCCTTTTTGTGTTCCATGTCAAAAAGATTAAGTGTATACAAACTGAAAGACATGCCTTCTATTTAAGATTTAAAATCTCATATAAAAACAACAATTTAACGTGGAATGGCTTTACTAGATTTAGAAATAAAGAAAATAACCTTTCTACCTACTCCTTTGCCCCCAGAAAACAAACACACTCTCACTTATAAAGTGAAGCTGAGAACTAGGTTCATAGGTAGAACAAAATGCTTACAAGGGTGTTTTTCTGAAGACCTTGAAGCGTTATTTCTGCTCTGTCAAAAACCTCTAGATGGCATACTTTAGTAAACTTTTATAATTACAGACATTTTGGCCTCAGTGCATAGTTGGCAGTGTTTTTGCCAATGTTATTTAATTCATCTGCTATAATGATTGTCAGTTTAATGAGTTATTAAAAGATATTGATGTTTTTGTAGTGCAAAGTGTAAATAAAATAAAATAAAATAAATAATGTTCTGTTTATTACAAATCTTCCTGAAATAAAATCTCTCTCCCATTCCTAACTGCATTGCAGACTCTAGGGAGAATAAAAACAACAGCAACAACAGCAGCATTCTAAAGCAATAAGATCTTTTCCAGAACAGGGCAGAGGCCCGCAAAAAAACTAGAGTAACCTATCTTTCTCCTGCCGTCAATGAGGTTTTTATAAAGAAGGACTGCAATCTGCTTAGATTGCTTATGTGCATACCTCTTTCTTATCCATACATCTTGGAGTGCTTTTACAAGAAGAATGTCTGATAAATAAAATTGCGACTTACCTCTCAAATTCCATCTTAGCAATTACACAAAACAATTGCATTAAGTGGTGATGGTTCCTGCTAAACCAGTAATATAATTACTCTGAAATGCAGGGAATAAAGGAAGAATTCATGTTTTGCACATGCCTTCCCTCACCCCATTCTACAGCCGGTTATTAACATTGATCTAATTAAAGAAACATGCTTAAGGAAGGAAAGCTGAAGCACACCCAAGAAGCCCGGACAGCACAAGAGCATTCTCCTTCAGCTGCCTCTTACCAGATATACGCAAGCACAACGAAGGTGTTCCTGAATGGCTCTAAGCTAGCCCTTGTGATGGCAACACAGATTCTATATTGAAGGTGGGCTGAGCACTTGCAATTCCAATTGAAGTCAATGGGATATGCAGAGTCATAGATTTTAAGGGAAGGAAGAATAATTAGGTAATCCAGCATTTCTCAAATGTGGCTACTATAGCATGTGGCCACCCGGGGCTTTTCTCGTGGCCACGGCCTCTATCCCATTGTGGCCCTCAGACTGGCTCCTGGCCAATTGGAGCTGTGGGGGCAGCGCTTGGAGTGGGGGCAGTGTGCAGAGCCCCCTGGCTGCCCCTACATGTAGGAGCTGGAAGGGGGACATGCCGCTCCTTCCAGGAGCTGCGTGGAGCCAAGGCACGTGCAGAGCGGGGAAAGCCCCCGACACTGTTCTCCAGCAGGAGCTTAAGGGCCGGATTAAAACATCTGACAGGCCAGATGTGGCCTGTGGGCCGTAGTTTGCCCACCCCTGCCCTACAGGGTCCATCAAGAACAAAGACTGGTGCTGGGGACTTCTGAAAATCCAGCAACTTCAGTTAGGAATTTAATTGGGAGCTGAGCTCTTTTGAGAATCTAACCCAGAAGGATTAACCTTCATAAACACACAAGAACTACTGTAAAAAAAAATCCTTAACACTAAGACTTTGTTCTTCCTGCTTAAATTCTAAGAGGTCAAGAATACAGTGCACTTTATTCAGAATGCCAAAGAAAAAGGGGAAAGAACAAATACTACATAAAACAAACAACCCCAGAAAGTCGTAGGGTTATTCTGGATGCCATGGCTTTTCACAGGTGTTCTGGTCTTCATCAGCACAGTGGGAAGTTACCATTTATGTTGCTCCAGATCCCTGGAAATTCTTCTGATGTAGCTATCCAGGCTAACAAAACAATGGATATTATCAAAAAGGGAATGAAAAGATACAAGATATTCGACTCATAGACTCTTACATAGCTGCATTCAAAGCTGTGCCTGGGCATTTCAGAAATACTGTGCAGTTATTCTAGGAAAAACAAAACAGAAATTATTACATTTCCTTTGTGTCATGTTGTTGGAGGTTATATCACAATTGAACAAAAGTGGGCCCCTGAGTGCCAGATTACATTATTAATTGAAAAAGTGAAAAAGAAAGAGTGCTTACAAACCTATAAGCAATACTGATAGCAGCAATTGTTGTAAGAAAACTACATTTCTCTATAACATCACATCAGTTCAAGTTGACTTTCATCATTTTATTTGGTTTTATACTGTGTTTTATGCTGTGTTTTATTGTTGCTGTACTTCAAATGTGGTGCATTGATGGGGGACAGCAGGGGAGCTTTAGACATAAAATTTAAGTGCAAATCTCAATGCAACCTTAATTATGGAGCCAATATGACATCTCCATAATTACTAATTATTACCCACTGGCCTTGCTAAAATGTTTCATAAAACAAAAGCGAGCTAAAGATCAGTGAAACAGGATACCAACACTCTCACTGAATGGCTAGGATAGGGCCGGACAAAGGGCACCATCCCGGATAATTAATAGCACATCCTGTCCTGTGAAGAAGAATTGAAGTAGGGTAATACTAGTACATTTCTCTCAAGTGCCAGGATTAGGGAGTACATGGCTTGGTGCCACACATAAAAGGCACAAGGTGGAAGCAGAACATCCTTGCTACAACTCACACTACTCTACCTGGCCCTTTCTTTTTCCTACTTTTGCAAACGTACTGAAGTTTGGTTATGGTTTTAAATCATGTAGTGCGTGATAGTGTTTTTGGCATTCATGAGGTTTCATTACGTACATGTGTGGAGGAACTTTGTAGTTGTAAGTGTAGGTCATTGGCAGTATTGCGAACTCCATTTATCAAAAAATCATGAGATCAGCTTGAAATCATGAGATTTAACACAATAATTGTTCAGGTTCTTCTGTTCCTGTGCCTTTAGAATTCATGTTTTCTCCACAACCAGGAGGGCTAGAAATATACTTTTTAAAAAATGGAAGATTCTCACAAGACAACATGACTAGGTGCTGGGGCCTGACACCCTGACACTTTGCAAGAAAATCCTAAGGATTTACAACACTGCCATTGCTCAGTTAATTTCTTTCTGGCTTCACAAGAGTACAAGGTTGGATGATACATACTGACAACAAATATTAGATTAACTTTACCAAAAACATGGTCAATGGAAAATGTCAATAATGATATTTTCCTGCCCTGGTAAAGGTCCATTCAGGACCCTTAACATGAGCTGCAATTTAAAGGTGCCTTACTTAACGTTCAGTTGTAGCAGGGCAGGTGATGGCCCCAGATATCATGGAAACAGATCCCTGATGCTGCAGTGAATGGAACTCTGATGCAAGAGAGAATTGACCACACAGGTTGCAATAAAAGACCTGGGCTTGTAGGGCTTGGGTTGCAGGGCAGACATACAGGCTCAGGCTGGGCCCCAGGCTCTGAGACTGTCCTCCATCTCAGAGCCCAAGCTCCAGCCTGAAACTGAACACCTACATAGAAATTTGTAGCCTCTCAGCCTGAGCCCTGCAAGCCGGAGTCAACTGACCTGGGTTCTGAGACTCAGAGCTGGGGGGGGGGGGTGGTGGTTAATCACAGTGCCCACAGTGTTCAGACGTGGTTTGTTTTTTTAAATCAAGATGTGATCTACAAAAGCAGCCAAATTTGGATTTCCATTCAACAGTTTTATCATTTAGGGCTGGCCAGTCCTCTGTTTCAGGCAACTTTGGCATTGAAATGATCTCAGTCTGAGGGCCACAATGGGGTAGAGATGGCACAACATTCTAAACTACACTAAGTTTGAACAGCTATAAAAAAAAGGAATGAAAAGTTTTCACCTTGCTAGCTTGAAAAATGCATCACCTTAAACCTACTTAGACAATTTTTAAAAAAATGGCTTACATTTGAGACATCCTTAAGCCTAACATACCTTTATAATAAAAATACATTACACGCTTCTGTAGCACACTTTCCATCATATAACCTTGAAGTGCTTTATAACCATTAATTAATGCCTCCTAGATATACACCTTTGAAACTAAGGCATAGAGAATTTAACTGGGTTTGCCCCAGGTCACACAATAAACCACTTGCAGAGCCATGTATGGAACCCCTCTGTCTTGATGTGCAGTCATGTGCTTTATGTATTCTCTGCTTTAACTCAGGCATTCTGAACGCTGAAGTGCCTGACATTTAAAAACCTCAGTGTGTCACAGCTGCCTCCCCACCTTCCCTCTACCCCAATCTTAAAGTTCTAAACTGCTGTAAATTTAGAAATAAACTTTGTGTGATCATTTTTCTTACTTTCCCCTAAATATCCAGACAGGCCATCACTTCTTTGATGCCTTTTTGTCAAGGCTCAGTGTAATACCTGTGTAATATCAGTTACTTCCTGCAAATATAGGGGAATGGATCAGATGACTGAACACATCTGTAGCAAACAAACTCATAAGTAAGAGGTTATGGGTTCGTGCATCTCTTTTGAAATAGCGCGTAAGGAAATACAGCACAAAGATCGGAATAATTGTTCCTAAATAGCTTGATTTCCCAATTATTTGTTTTCATGTGGCAGCAGTAGTTCTTTAAAGAAAAAAACCCTGATAATAGGGTTTTCTTTGTTTGTATATGAGAGGGAAATTATACACAGAAGTGCCTACTCCACTTCTTAAAATGAGATGATTTTAGGCACTACAGAATAGTAATGAATGTCTAACTCTCCATGTGCCACATGCATAAGTGGATAAAGGCTTCTCTCCCACTATATATGTACCAGGGAAAAGGACAATTAACTTGATGACCTTTACAACAATAAGCTATTTTTCACCTGAGAAAGGAGTGAAAATTAGATGCACAGTAAATATAAATAAAATAGATTTTGTCTGTTCTGAGTGGACAAATTATCCTTCTTACCCTGTACCAATCTACAGTGATTCCTGTCACTTTCAGATCGTGCCACCAGCTGTGGGGACTGTGCTAATTAACTGCAAGTGGCTCACTGCAGAATTCAGCTAGCAGCTTGCTTCTGCTTTTGAGAACAATGTGAATGTTCTTGTCTGCCTTATCTCATCTTTCACCCCAAGCAAATGCAAGGTATTCACAACCCAGAATACACATGGATATCACTAACTAGAAATTAATGAATGATCCAGCCCCATGGTGCCAGAAGTGAGCGCTGAAATGGATCCAACAAACTAAGCCATTAGTTTCCTCAGCCACTGTACTGACAATAAGGCAAACTCAAATGTACTAATTCAGATGCACGCTGCTTTCAACTGCTGCTATTCCAGGGTGATGAGAGCTTCAGCAATTTGGTGTACAATGGTCACATTAAAAAAATAATAGTAGTAAAAAACAAGTGTAGAAGGGTTAACTCAGCCTCGTGTCTGGGCCTGGTGTAATAGGCCTTTTTGTCTCTAGGGCAGCCTCTGCCTTTTCTTGCTCCAGTCCTATGGTGGTCTCTCTTTTTGTGACTCAACTCATGCTTTAGTCCCACCCATTCTTGAGTAACAGGAAATCCAACAGAAAACAATCCAATGTCTTTATAAAAGGTCTGTGGCCCTGACTGAACCGTGGGGTCCTCACACCTTTCAGGGGCTCTCAGTCATCCTTCTCCCCTTCTCCAGGGACTCATAGCACCTTCTGCAGCAGCTGGTAGGTGGTCCTGGCCATCCCATTACACTGGGTTTGTTTCAAGGGTCCCTATAACCAGCACTCAAGGTCTGCTCTGTCAAACTCCTTGCTGCTTCCTTCCCTCTTACCATAGCTTCTTTTCAGGCCTTCTCCCCACAACCTCTCTTGGTTCATCCTTTTCTCAGAGTCTGGAATACCCCAACAAAATCCCAAACTGAAAGTACAAATATAAACCCTTTTCTGCCCTCCTCAGGCTTGACTTTCTTTCTTCTCTGTTACTCAGGGTATAACTACACTATGGAGACTATACTGGCATAGCTAGGTCACTATAGCTATGCTGGCATAATCTTGTAGTGCAGATGCAGATGCAGCCTACAGTGTTGAGAGGGATTTTCCACCAATGTAGGGTTTTTTTCACACCCCTGACCAATGGAGCTATGTTGACCTAACTTTTAAATGTAGAGCCGGTATCAGTTGAACACATTCCAGGGCTCACCCCCATTTCCTCTTCCACCACAGTGGCTGCTCTCGGCCTCCTGTCTGACTTTGCCACTCAGGAAGGTTTCCTAGGGCCAACTCTGCCCCTTGAATCCTCCTGATCTCTCTACTCTCAGAGTAACTGCAAAGTTTATCCCAACTGCACCTTTCCACTCATAGACTCAGACTTTAAGGCCAGAAGGGACCATCATGATCATCTAAGTCTGACCTCCTGCACATTACAGACCACGTAACCTCACCACCCACTCCTGTAATAGATCCCTAATCTCTGGCTGAATTACTGAAGTTCTCAAATCATGATGTAACAACTTCAAGTTAAAGACAATCCATCCTTTACTCTAGTTTAAACCTGCAAGTGACCCATGCCCCATGCTGCAGGGGAAGATGAAAACCCCTAGGGTCTATGCCAATCTTGATCCCAGCAAAAATTCCTTCCTGACTGATATGGCGATCAGTTAGACCCTGAGCATGTGGACAAGACCCCTCATCCAGACACCTAAGAAAGAATTCTCTGTAGTAACTCAGAGCCCTCCACATCTAGTGTCCCATCACCGGCCATTGGAGATATTTGCTGCTAGCAGCCGCAGATCGGCTACATGCCATTGTAAGCAATCTCATGATACCATCCCCTCCATAAATTTATCAAGCTCAAGCTTGAAGCTGGTTAGGTTTTTTGCCCCAACTTCTCCCCTTGGGAGGTTGTCCCAGAACTTCACTCCTCTCATGGTTAGAAACCTTCGCCTAATTGCAAGCCTAAAATTGTTGATGACCAGTTTATATCCATTTGTTCTTGTGTCCACACTGACGCTGAACTTAAATAACTCCTCTCTCTCTCTCTCTGGTATTTATCCCTCTGATGTATTTATATCTTCCCTTAGCCTTCTTTTGGTTAGGCTAAACAAGCCAAGCTCTTTGAGGCTCCTCTCAGAAGGTAGGTTTTCCATTCCTGAGATCATCCTAATAGCCATTTTCTGCCCCTGTCCCAGTTTGAATGAATCTTTCTTAAACATGGGAGATCAGAACTGCACACGGTATTATAGGTGAGGTCTCACCACTGCCTTGTATAATGGTACTAGCACTTCCCTGTCTTTACTGGAAATATTTCACTTGATGCATCCTAGGACTGCATTGGCCCTTTTTTCACAGATGCATCACACTGGGGTCTCATAATCATCCTGTGATCAACCAATACACCCATTTCCTTCTCCTCCTCTGTCAATCCAACTGTTAAGTCCGGAGCTTAAGGCAAAAATTCTAGTTGTTAGTCCTTGAGTGCATGACCTTTCACTTTGCGCTATTAAATTTCATCCCATTTCTATTACTCCAGTTTTCAAGGTTGTCCAGATCTTCCACTTCGTCTCTCTATAGAACCACCCAGATCCTTCCCCATCTTTAATTCAGCTGTGCAGCCAGGTAGAAAACTGGCCTCTCAGGTCCATATTAAGCCTTTCGTTGCCTGCGAGAGGTACATATCGCATTACAAGAAGGCACAAAAATGTGTGCAATTGTATGCCCATATTTCCATCCAGACCCATGGTTGTAGATGTAAATGACAACATAGGTAGGTAAATGGACATTTGCCTGTGCAGATATATAACTGGGAACTGGTGTACACAGACATGGTAGTCATGCCCATAAATATGACTGCACCACTGTTTTTTTGTGTGAGTGGATTTTTTCCCCCTTATTGGTCTTGTGTGTCTGAAGTGACCAGAACAGCCTGGTTTGAATGGCCACTGTGAAGCTCACTCCCACTTCCTCATATTGAAGCACCATTTTCATCCACATGCTCTATTCCCATCCCATTCCTAATCCAGAGAAACTGCTCAAGCTAGGTGCCATCCTTTCATATGCCTCTTCACAACAAGCAATAGACAAATACTCTTCATGCTGATTTCCTCCAGATGCAGAGGGCTCCCGGAGAGCAAATCAGTGCTGCATGCTTTCTCTTCCCACACTCTAGAAACTGAGGATGTCATAATAATTCTCAGATTTAGTTGTCCCAAGAGTAATGTATCTGAAGGGTGCAAACAGCAAGGATAGAAAGAAATTATATTGGTTGGTTCAAGGAGGAACATGGCAGTAATAGAAGTAATAAGATGAAAATAAGAAAGGGACTAACTAACATGGATTCTATATCCACCAAATAAATACTCCCTGACCCTGAGATCTAGTATACTGTGGAACAGTTCTCTGTGGGATGTGGCAGAATTCACAGCATGAAGGACATTTAGAACTAGACTGGACAAGAACACTAGACAGTGTGCTCAATGTAGTAATCCAATATGGCAGGGAGATGGATTGGATCAGGGCTTCTCAAGCTGTGGCCCACTGTTCCAACAACGCCACAAGGACTTTTCCGGAACTCAGCAGCACCTCCGCTGTCTGATCTCAGCACAGCCTGGGGAATTTGTAAACATGGCTGCCTGTACTAAAAAAAATATTAGGTCAGCCCTCAATTCCACTTGATCCTAACAACTCATTGAAAGGGGAAAAGGGGTAGCTGGTACAGAATGAGAAGCTATTGTGAAACCAGTTTCACCCCCACCCCTTCACCTTCCACAAGAAAGGAGACCTGGAGCCAGCCTTCTGCCCTCCTCCCACCAGGTAACCAACAGCTATAAAAGGTTCTTGGGGCTGCACTGAACTCAGCCTTGGGATCACCAAGCTAGGTGTGCTTCTGTTGAAAGCTGGGGTCCAAGAGGAAACAGGCATGGTAGGCTTTGCAGAACAAACTACATTAAAAAAATCTGGGCTCTAGTCTCTGACACATCAGAGCAGGGTGTGAGTTCTCTTCTAGACTGCTTTTCTCTGAAAGTGCCTTGGCTCTTGTCTAAGGGCTTGTCTATATTTGCAGGGCTGGTGAAGACCTGCTAAGCTGATGGCAGAGCGCTCTCCCGTCAACTTCTACTCCAGCTCCCGGAAAAGCATAAGGTAAGTCAGTGAGAAAAGCATCTCTCCTCAACACAGTGCAGTGTAGGCACCGCTGTAAGTCAACCTGAGTTATATCAACTTTGGTTGTGTAGCTTACGTAACTGAAGTAGCATAATTTAGGGTGACTTACCTCTGTAGTGTAGACCAGCCTTAAAGCAGGGGTCTGTCTGCTTCAGTGCCATAGCTGATTACAACTACCACAGAATCCCATGGGGAAAAAGCCCTATTTTCTAAGGTTGCCATGACCCATAGCATGTAAGGCTTGAAAGGCAAAACCTTTCTATGATTCTGTGAAAACCGCAAAATGAATTGGAATCCAGTATGGATCACAGAACGCTGGTGTAACTAGCTCACTGTGAGAAATGCTGCCATGCAGCCAAACCATATAATTTTGCACTAGCTGTAGTTGCAAGTTATTTTCCAAAGGTAACCTCATGCAGAATGCATTGCAAAAATCCAGTCTTGATTGGGTGAAGGCATAGCTGATTCAAGAGACATTTGCATCTTGGGGTGTGGGGAAGATGGTTAATCCCTAGATTTAAGTGAAGATAAAAACAGTGCTCTTTACAATTGTTGCTATCTAGACATCAGAAGCAGGTAGAGATCTAATAAGAATTCCAGGTTGTGAGCCTAAATGCCAAGCAAAATACTGCAAGCCAGCAGACAGTCTTGGGAATAGATTCACAGCTGGTGTAATATTAGCAGCATTGACTACAGTGGAGCTACCCCAGCAGAGGAACTGGCCCTTGATCTCTACATTCCCTGGAGTTGTTCCCAAATCTTGATCCTTTGTGCACTAGCACAGATCATAACTCACTATTCCATCATGCCAGTTAAAGTGGTGCTGTCAGGTCCAACTACAGTTAATGTAGTTGCAGATGCAGCAGCGTAATATCAAAGTGTGAGAAATGGGGAGGTAGCATTGTGTAGTGGCTAGAACACTGGTCCAAGACTCAGGAGTTCTAATTCCAGTGCTGCTACTGGCCTCTTGGGTGACCTCACTTTCCTGTTCTGTGCTTCAATTTCCCCATCTGTAAAATGGAGATAATGATACTGACCTCCTTGGTAAAGCACTTTGAGAGCTACTGATGAAAAGTGCTATATAAGAACTAAGTATTAATTATTATCATCATTACAGACAGTCTTGTAAGTTTATCAAGTCTGGGTGTAATTTTGAGGTAAGGTTTCATATTTAAGTCTTTCATATTTTTAAATGGAAAAAAATAGGTCTTATTTTTACAGAAATTCTTGACTTTTCTGTTAATCACACAAGACGTATTTGATCTAGACTAATATTTCTTCAATGTGGAACTTAATTTACTTTTCACCATTCTTATTTTAATTATTGCCAGATTCACAAGCAAGAAGCTGAAGGAACGTATTGATGTGGCAATCATTTAAAATGATGAGACAGAAAAATTATTTGTCACAATGTAGAAAGTCCTTAACAAAGGTTATTTGCTATAAATACTGGCTGACTTCAAACCTGAGAATAACTTGCATTGTACAACAGTCAATTAATTAGATATAGTCTGTCCATATCTGTGTTGTTAAACCTGACTATAAATATTGGAACTCATCAGCTGGCAGTACTTCGATTATAAGCTGCTGACTCAAGTGCCAAGAGACAAATCTTTCCAGGAATGCTATTAAATATACATACTATGAGACCTTGGGCAAGTCATGCCAGCTGTCTGTGCTTCAGTTTCCTCAGTTGTAAGATGATACTGTACAATGGAAAGTGTTTTGAAATCTGCAGAAGAAAAGCACTATTCAAGAGCTAAGGATTATTAATTTATTACTTGCCAATCCAATCACCAGCCCCCGACTTATATGAAAAATTAAAACTGCCTTTGCTAATTTGCTACTATTTGCAAACAGATTGACTTTAGTAACTTCAAGCGAAAAAACCCAAGCAGAGCAACATCATATTTGGACAGAGAAATGTAACATACCAAAAGGGACGTTGATGACTACATGGTAGGAAAATATGCAAGTATTTATTATGTGATTTGTGATAGGATCTAGAAACCCCAACTAAGATCAGTAAGAAACTGTCCCTGCCCCGGAGAGCTTACACTGTAAATAGACAAGACAGACAAGGCAAACTAGGAAGAAAAGAGTGGCTCTGACAAAATTTAGCCAAATAATCTTGTTGACTACAAGATAAATCGCAAAGATTTTCTACAGAACTACAAGATACATTACAACGGGAGCATTCATCTTATTGGAAGATTGGCTATTGTTGCAAGTTGCAATATTTTCACATTCTAGGAATGAAACACTGCAGTAAGAAAGATTTTTACTGCATTATTCCCATAGTTAATGTTTATAGTGGTAACTATCACTTGCAAATACATGTAAAACCAACAGCAAAATGAATTGGCAGCACCTGCTACCACAAGCAACATGATAGAAACCATCCCCTATGCTCCCTTGAGAGTTAGGTCTTTTTCTTGTCCTTGGCTATTTCCACTGTTAATGTCAAAAGCACGGTGGAAAGAATCAAAGTCTGCACAGGTGTGTGGCACTGGCTGAGAACAGTAGTACTATAGTCCTGAAGCATAAGCTTTAAAAGACCCACTAATGCCTCAATGAATACTTTGAAGCATTTCCCATTGAAGTATTTTCCTACTTAGAAAGAATCCTCTTAATTTTTGTTTTTGATTCTCCTTCTCCACCCCAATTAGAAGGGGTATTTGCATTGCAACAATCTCTCTTTCTCCTTCATTCATTTGATCAGCTGCTTATCTCTCACCTGGAGCCATAATCCCTTGTTTGTAGCTTCATAATCTTCTCCATTGCTAAAAGGATTAAGTATCCAGGTGAAGCATAAACAGCAGGAGCAGATGATCTCATAGGAAACAAATCCTATCTCTGCTTCTTTCATGCCAATATCCCTAGTCATTGAAAAAAAAATCAGTTTAAAAAAAATCCCATCAAATGTATTAGCAGAAAAATGTCTCAATATAGAACTTTTAAAATAAATAACTCTGCAGGCTTAAAATTGCAAGAAGCGGCAAAATGAGAGCTATGTCCCCATTTTTTAAAAAAAGTTGGTGGTGGACTCCTAATGCTTTAATAAATTACTCCAGTCTCTAAAAGACAAGTATTTTCTTTCCCGAAAATTGATGCCTTCCTAAAGGGTGAGAAAACCAAGCATGAGGTTTACAAAGTTGCATAGAGTCCTTGCTTCTGGAACCACTGGTCTTCAGTTGGTAAAATCAAAGCTGCCTTTTAATAGTTCATCACAGTGTTCTTTATAAACTCATGGGACACATTACTACCTCTATCTTTCTTTAAAATATGATGCACCTATGGAAGCACAACCTTCTCTTGTGGAATAGCTGTAAAGTACATTCTGTTTACAAATGCTGATAGAGAAAAAAAGAATTAATCAGATTTCCAGCATGAGGGGAGCCTTTCTATAATCTATCTTTCTAAACTGTGAAATCTTATTGAGAGGGTAACATGCTCTTTCAGCAGATTCTGTTTTAACTGATGGTCATGGTCAGCCCACCCCAAGAGCAGACATTAAATACAAGACACAGCCTGTGGTACTGTAGCACGTTGCTTAAAAAATTTCAGTCGGATACAGTTTATTTTCACAAATTTAAGCTGACCAAAGCTGAAGCTTTGGAAAAGAAATGTGATCTTTCATGAAGAGCCGAGATGTGATGAATGCTACTGAAGCGCAACCATGCCATATGGAAGTGTTTTGTTAATTATACAATGGAGCAATGAAGGCATGGGATTGGCCTTCTCCAAATAACCTGATAGAAGCCTCTGAAAAGTGATAACATTAGCAAAGCAAAGAATAAAATAAAGTTGCATTAAAATACTTTAATTTATACATTTTTGACACCTTCCCTCCAAATCACCACCTGTTTTTAGCTGCTAGCAAACCACCATTACTTTAGGCCAACAAAGTGAGTAACATGTCCTCAGAAAGTTAATACGAAAGTTCATATCCAATAGATCTTTTTTCATCAGCAGTGTGTGGGGATTTATAGTACGGTAAGAAGGCAAAAATCCATCCCCAAGAAGTTTACCTGCTCTTCCATAAATTTCCTGTGCATCAATAGAACACATTTCAATAAATCAGATGTAAGGGATACTAACTAATCCAACAGCATAATGTTCTTGTTTTAAAGGTCTGGCAAATTTGGATCAAATACAGAATGAGTCAAATAGTTTAAAGGTCTAAATCCCAGTTCTCGCTGAATGTTTGTTATTATAAAGCCATCACACAGTAGGCCGTCAAGAGAATCCGGCGGAAGGAACAATAGAATTAGCAGCAGTGACAGTAAAGGTGTGTGGCTGAGCTGAGAGAATGAGTTTTCCCATGTCATGCCTTTTCTTGACATAGCTTTCAAATCTCACTTTTAACAAAACCTCAAGAAAGCTAAAATTCAAGAAACTGAGCTAGAATAAAATCTGGCTGTCCTATTTACTGCACCTCAAAGACAGTTCCAGGCATCTCAGTACCAGACAGTGAGATGTACTGGGGCACGGATGAGGAGTACCTGGCTGCAGCTCAATGCTGATAAGCCACAAATGATGCTGGTAGGATGGGGGAAGCACATCCTACCACAAGAAGATGATGCAAGGATTGAGGCCACCCATTTAAGCGAGGGGATGTGTCACTCCACGATTAGTCAACTGCAATGCACACTACTTACAGCTATGTTTTAAATCAACAGAGAGTGACGCTAGTGCCAGAGGCCCCACTCACTAATTGGAGTTTCTTGCCATGAGCACGATTCCAGCACTTCATGATATGCACTGGCTGTCTATTGGTTTCCAGGTGTAATTTAACATGGTTTTGTGAAGCTTGAAATCACTTTTCTCCCTGTGTGACACTGTCACAGCTGCGATCACCATAGGCACTTGGGCTGGAGCCTTCTCAGTTTGAGAAAGAAGGGGTTGTTGTTGACAGGGGGTTTCTCCAGGAGAAAGAAAGAAAGAAAGAAATTGAAGATTGTTCAAGGAGGAAAAAAGGAACAAAACTGAAAAGACAACAGCCCCATAATATACAATTTTCTAGATTACTTTAGAAAAAAACAGAAAACTTTTTATAAAGTTTCTTAAACAGAATAAATGCCTACATAATGTATTGTGGGATTAAGTATGCAGTTCAATGCATGGAAAATGGAGACATTTAACATTTTTAAGTTACGTTCTATTTTTAAAGTATTTGTTCAATTTTTTAATTGAACCACCACTAATATTAAACCAATAATATATTAAGCAATGGGTATTTTAGACATTTCAATCTGTATTTTTTTTAATGTCCAGCTTCTTATTTATTATGGCCAAAAATTTCAAAAGATCTGAATGCCAACACTGTGAAAATGAGTTCCCTTTAATTGTTTCAGGTTGGGTATCTGAAAATTGTGGCACACAAATTTATTAGACTCATTACAAAATCTAGACCCTAAAGGCATTCACGAGACAGATCAATATAGGGGGATGCCTGGAACATTCCAGTTACTCTATTTACCTCTTTTCTCCTTTAACTGCTCTAATCTCTTTGTAGTAAGTAGAGGTAGTATACTAGGTAGATACAATTATTGAAACAATATTCTGGTACACATGTCACTTAATATAGTAGATGTACACTAAAGAGATTGCTAATTATGGTAAGCAGAGCTTGACAATACATATGGCTCTTCTTATACTGTTGCTAACATGTTACAAATGAGATAAGGATATGTGCATTGAGAATGTATTGTTGGTGTTTAAATAAAACGGATAAAATTACACATAGTCTAATCTTCTTGTACCAGTAATTGGGGATATGTATTGGTATTACACATGACACTAATGGTTACAGTCAACGAAAAACAAACAAACATTTCAAAACAGAAGAGGAAAATGTAGGCTGAATATTAAAAAGCCTAGCAGCAAGATATATTTTTCTGTGGAATAGTGTCTCAAGGGAAATGGTTGAAGCCCCACCACTTGACCCATTTAAAAGTAGACTGGGCAAAGCACTGGAAAAATATACTCTGGGGAACAATACAGAATAGATGAACTAATATATCAATTTCCAACTTCTGGGATAGGATCAAGCTACTGGAAAGTTGGATTTCCATTGCATCATGCAGAGGATGTATTGCATGTTAGCTCAAGTATTTAAGCTCTTTTTCTCTAAGTTCAGAAGTGTTAAATTTTGTAGTCCATCAATCCAGCCATCTCAAAGATGTTACTGAAGCTAGAAAACCTTAGAATGCAGGGGGTGAGGGGATTAAAAACAAATTAATGTGGGAAGATGAGATAAATCAAATAGTGAAGCCAAGAATGAATGATCAAAAGATCTTTTATCAAGAGTGAATACATTTTTCTTCTTCAAGAGGAACCCATTCATTTTATTTTTCATGTTTGCACTATTGTAGTTCAAGTAGCATACTGTATAAATAGACTCACTTGGATTTGAAATGTGTTTGATTCTAATAGTAAGCATCACAGCCTTTCAAAATTTAATTTTAAAAAATATATGAAGCGTGAGAACATAAAGGAGTTGCCACTTAATGAAAATCAAGGAAAAGCAGGTATAATTGATAAACTGGAGAGGAGAGGACGACACCAAGAAATAAAGATTATGTGCCTGATCCAGCACTCCTTGATGTCAATGGGAGTTTTTCCATAGGCTTTAATGGGCTTTGCTTCTAGCCCTGTGGTCTCAGGTTGGAATTTTCAAAAGGGCCTAAGGGTGTTAGGTATTTAAATGCCATAGAAATTCAAAGGGACTGGCTGTGTAAGCCCTTTTGAAAATCCCAGCCTCCACTCTGCATAGCGCTGAGCACTCTGGCCATGACCCAGAAAACAACTTGAATACTTATTTTAAGCCATTTTACTTCAGTGAGAGAACTCACTTGCTTAACATTAAGCACGTGCTTATGTGGCTTGCTAGACTGGGGCTAGACTGACGGCATCTTGTAGGACTGAGTCCTGTATACATTAACCTGCAATATGACTCTTGTAAATAACTTATACCCTGGACTCTGCTATATTCATCCACTTGCTACCTTGTAATTTTTTTTTCTATATCAATCCCATACATCTCTTTTTCTTCCAAAAGCAATTAGTGGACTGGAAAAGAAGAAACAGATCCCCTTGATCATAGCATTATATTAAAGAGGACTCTAAGGGTACATGTACACTGCAACTCCCCCTCCCCCCGCCCCCCCCAAAAAAGACAGCCTGTGGCAGGGAATCTCAGAGTTGGAGTCAACTGACTCAGGCTTGGAGGCTCAAAATAGCAGTGTGGACATTTCTGCTCAGGCTGGAGCCCAGTCTCTGAGACAAAACCCACATGCCATGTTCCAGAGCTCAGGCTCCAGCCCAAGTGGGAAGATCTACTTTGCCATTTTCAGCCCCATAGGGTGAGGCCAAGTCAGTTGATGTGGGCTCCAAGATGCTCTGCCCTGTGTATTGTGTTTCTTCCTTTCTTTTTTTTTTTTTTTTTCAGTGTACACATACCTTTAGAAAATGATTCATGGGAGATTTTGTGTGTGTGCGTTAATGTGTACATAAACTATCCTAACGTATCATATTTAAAATGCAGTTCAAAAAATATAATTAAATCCACAGGAAATACATTAACCCTAATGATCACTGTTTAATATTTATATTGTGACAGCACTTAAAGGCCAACCACAATGGGCATCATTTAGGATGGTCCCTGCTCCAAGGATTAGGATGGCAGCGACAGGATAACAAAAAAATTCTCAGGCTATCAGGAGCAGGAACCAAGACTTGCCACCTGCCTAACACTGTTATGAGATGGCAAATAATTGACTGATAAGTAACAATCCTGTAAGAACACACATGCAATTAAATCATTTATGGCAAGTTAGAAGTTTTATCAGCATCAATGTAAAAGTGATTAAAATATCAAATAAAACTTCAGTCAATAATTCTTGCACCTGCTTTCTTCCACTTCAGGGAATTCTAGTTCTAATGTGTGATAAATAAGTTGCAGGGTCATCTACATTTTCACAGTTCCATGGCCCCAGTGAAGTCAATGAAAAAATGTCCATTGATTTTACTGGGTTTTTCACTTCCAGAACTTTCTTTAAAAACTAAAACAGTCAAGAAAGCTCAAGGAAAGCTTAAGAAAAACAAGTGGTATTCAACAAACAAATGGCTTTAAAATGCATATACTACCTCATTCAAAACTATGCAATAACAATGGCTGCATTAGTAACCTGACAGGAACAGGAATACCTGTACTTATTTACCTAAATTTCAGTATAAAAAAATAAATGAACAGTTCCATAATACTTGCATACAATTTTACCTTCCTTAATCCATGCATCATCTGCCAAAATTGCTCATTAGAAGAGCTCATCAGAAAAAGAAACCTGTATTTGGGCTCCTCAAGGCTACTCATGTGTAAGTTAAAAATGTTCTTATTTATTGTTTGTATTTCGGTAGCACCTAAGTGCCTCAGTCATGGACCAGGGACCCATTGTGCTAGGCACTATATAAACACACAGACACACACACAACAGTCCCTGTGACAAAGAGTTTACAAGTCTAAGGCTATTTCTACACTTAGAAATGCTACAACAGCCCAGCTGCACCACTGTAGCAGTGCCATGTAGACACTTACTAGACTGGTGGAAGGAGATCTCCCATTGCTGTAGTTAATCCACCTCTTTGAGAGGTGGCAGCTAGGTCAACAGAAGAATTCGTCCTTTACCTAGTTCTGCCTACACCAGGGGCTAGGTCAGCTTAAATACATCTTTTGAGGATGTGGATGTCTCACACCCCTGACAGCCGTAGCTATGCCAATGTAACTTTTCAGGGTAGACTAGCCAAGCGAAAGCAGGATTGGGATATTGATGAGCTTTGCCCTCACTGTGCAGTCAAAGGGTGAAGGCAGCTGCTGATTGTTGATGAGGAGGCTGTGGGCTGTATTTGGCCACAGAACCGCACTTTGGCCATCGCTGGCTTTAGACAAACTGGATTCTTGCTGAAGGCAAAGTGAGACTCTTTTCTGAGTATGTAAATGAGAATAACAACTTTAACTCATTTCCTTAGCCTTCTTCAAGAGTCTCTCTTCAGTGACATTTTTTAGTTTTAGTGGAGATAAAAATGCATTTATCAATATTTTGCATTTTATTGTTGCCCCAGACACTAGGAAGTGTCCAAGAAACAGGGATTAGTGCATATTCCATTTATACAATCAAAAAGTCAACACTTCCTCACATGTTGGCAACAATGCATACTCAGGGCAAGACCAGGACTACTGCTTTTGTGCAGACATTTAAATAGATATTTGTATGTGAAATTCACGAATTACATGAGTTCTGCTATTCAACTGATGTGCATCTCTAAACACCAAACTCACAGGGCAACTGTAAACACTGCAGCATTCACCTCTACATGGGGATTTTCAATGGAAATTATGTTGGAGACCGAAGAAATGCTCAGTACAATGATTAAATTGCCGTGTTCTCCTTAATTCAGATCTTCCTGGCTTTTGTTAAACATTAAAAACCTAATGATAAACATAGATTTGTGTACTTAATTTCCTACAGTCACAAGAGTAGTGATGCAGGGTGGTTTGCTGGTCACTGCAGCATATTGTGTTAGCTAGTTCACAGTAACAGGAAGTAGTTATTTTTTAACTTCCAGAAATGATAGAGGGAATGGGCATACTTAACCTTACAGTAACCATGAATACAAGGGAAAGGTGGTAAATTGCTAATAATCAGAAAAAAAGTATTAATACACATTAACTTCCCCCTAATTTTAGAATGACCAAAATATGTCTTCCCAAACTTGAGGCAGTAAACTGAATGGTTTCATTTAAAAAAATACTCCAATAACTTAAAATAACTGCCAAATAGAGGATTTTTACAGTAGGCAAAGGCAGGAAAAAGGATCCCACTTTCACAAAGCAAGACCTTGTACACTAATTTTCATCCACTTAGAGCAGTGGTTCCCAAAATGTTACAGGGGGTTCTCGAGAAAAAATTCCCTAATGGCGGACAGAGCTGTCCCTAGGGATCCTGGGCAGCATGGGGCCAGCAGCCCGGAGCCCCTGGACTTCCAAGAGCTAAGCAGATCAAAGCAAGCATCTCTATCACACTGAGGAGATTTAAACTTCAAGACTCCTTATAAGAAATGGAAAGGGAGGTGAATATTTTTTGCTCTTTTTAAAATTAAATAGGCAGCTAGTATTGTTTTTTAAATTATTATGAAGAACAAGTTTAAGCTTTTTTGTAATGTGTGCTGTTTGCCTGGACTGCTCAAGACCTGAATGCTTGTGCAGGACGAACTGTTTTGAGTGAGATCTTGGAAGAGTGTTGCCGTTTTCATAATGTAATAACAATACTTTAATCATAAATAATAATAAATAGTGTGTAATAAGCATGTCATAAAAACAAATTTTATATTTCCAAGATCACTGCTTTTATAATTTATACTCGGGTACAGGAGAAAATCCCTGGAAATACTCATTTTTAAGAGGGGGTTCATGAGACTTGACGTGCTAGTGAAAGAGGTTCACAGGCTGTTAAAGTTTGGGAACCACTGACTTAGAGCAATTCTATCTACAGAAAGCAGTGATTATAGCAGTATGTTCATGCCACTACAACTGGTCTCTAGATTTGAAATAGGGATATATTACACACACACTCATGACTATATGTATAAACTATAGATGCATCAATTGTGGTTCCATATTTAAGACTGAGAGATGTTTTGCAATTAAAACAGGGCCTTAATAATATATATATGTATACGCACACAAAATTGTCACTTCACACACAGCCCTGTTTTGAGCAGATTTTCCCTATATACTTATAATTAGGAACACAACTAGAACAGAATATCTGGGGGCTGGAGACAGGGCAGTCTCCCTGAAGGACTCTTGACTTTGAAATTTACTTCCCCCAGCTGCTGCAATAGAATTTGGACCTCTTGATTTTGGGCATGGCATGAGGTCCATCTGTTGATCCAGAGTTTTATTAGAGAAATATGGTTGGGTTATCCATAAAATTTAATTATGGAACAAGTCAGTTTATGTTGCTATTGATCAATGTATGGGTAGCAGGATTTATTTAATTTTAATGTGCAAGCACTCCGGCAATTACAATGGTCACATTCTATATGTTTATAAATAAAAACATAAATCTAGATCAACTCTATGGAAAAATATAACAGGTAAAAAGCCAAAGCTCATATCCTGTATCATATAATACAGTATATCTTCCAATGCTCCTTCAGGGGAACAGACTCTACTGGTAGAAGGCCAAATCGTCTAACACCAATAAAAGCCATATAGTATATTATAGACTAAGAATGCAGAAGAATGGATGTGGTGTCAATGCTTTGGATTCTGATTATTTCATACCAAGGGAGGGGAGCAAAAGCCTTTCCTTCCCTCCGTGCTATGTAACTCTGCTTTGTAAGGAGTCCTTCCAGACTGCCTTCCTATGGGAAAGGGTGGACCAAGGCAGGACCAGTGGAACAAGATCCATCAGCTTATTCCGATACATGAAGAAGGGTAGAGAGGGTTGGCAGCTGCAGTGGGTCTGCTGATGCTCCATGGACATAGGATTATTCCTTCCATACTATGCATGGGCTTCTCCCCCAGTGCATAGCCCATATACTTGAGTTGTGCACTGGCCCATATCACTTAAAAATATGTTAACATACAAAACCCATTTGCCTTCAGTTAAATTCTCCAGCTATATATGCCAGCAATATAATTTTACTAGGATTTGAAAGGAAAGGAAAGGAATCCACCACTGCACAGTAGGATTTTCTTTGCCTGCAACTTCATAACACTTCTTCTCTGAAGTTGTAAGGAGAATCTTCTCTTGTTCTTCCTCCAGCAATAGAATGACAGCTGGGCAACGCCCCCACGCATCACATATGCTGAGCAGCTGAAGGACACACACATCAATTCCTGGCATATGTTTTTTCCCCACTTGTGATATTTGGATCCAAGACTAGCTATATGAACTGGCTGGGTAACAACTGAGAACCTTTGAAACTCCCTTTGGGACCCTGCGTCACTGTGAAGTAGCAAATACCGAGCCATGACCTGCTAGATAACATTTGATACATTCTGATGCACCTGTAGTTTCACACGAAGGAAGGCTCCCATTCTGTATTAAATATCAAAATCCATTAAAATATATAAACATTTAACAGACGGGAAAAAATGCACCCTTAAAGCCACTCTGCCCTTAACTCAAATGTATTGTACTAACCTGCCAGGATGCCGCAGATGCTAGAGCGTGCAGGCAACAGCAGAATGTGATCATAAAACACAACAGCACCTAAGCAGACCAAAGTATGTGAAGGACAGAAAAGGTTAAATCTTAGCTAATTCAAAAATTATGTAGATTTATAGAAATGTTACAAGGGGTGTATATGCATATACTTGAAGTGACCTTGACATAAATTAAAAGGAACTAAGGGTAGCAATACAATTTAAGAAAATTCACCACCAGAAAGCCACGGAACCTCACATCTCAAATCCACTTCCCCTCTGAACCTCCACCAACATATGCATACAATTTTCAGAACTCTGGAAGAAAAGAGGCGCTTGGCGGCATGCCTTGAGGATCATCAGACTAAGGCTATTTCAGACCAAAGGAGAGGAACAAATTCCAAAGCTGTGGGGGTCCTCTACCAGCATTCCCATCTAGAAAGGTTCCAGGTTGACTGACTGCTGATCACCACTGGGGCTGTTTGGTTTTCATGTGCTTCTTGTCTAGAAAGCTGTTTTATGAGACTTAAAAAGGGGTAAAAGGGAGGTCTAGAGAGACATTCAGGGATAACCAAAGTCTAGCACAGCTTCAAGCTTGGATACCATGGTAATGAGCGAGAACCCAATAGATGAATAATATTGTATTCCCACAAACAAAATCACATCTCATTAAACTTGCGCATCTCCTTTCCTTCACCTCCCTTATAAAACCGTTTTTACAAGGACATTCTAGTGACAGGACTTAGCTCATCTGGAAATTATCATTTAAGATTATCAGCGGGCATTTATATTTGCTTAGTGTTAACTGGTAAGGAGAGTAAAAATTATAGATGTACCAAAACATGCATTGAAGCAGCCCCAGAATTCTGGGGAAGTTCCACTCTAGATCTGAACTTTGTGGCTCAAGCCCATCCTTCTGAGTGACAACATTACCTCATTTAAGCAATTCAAAAGGAAGACATCGCAGCACCAATCTTTCCCTGCAGGAATGGGCAAGGGAAAAAAAGAATCTACTGCTCCATACAGAGGTAGTAGAAGGGAAAGAAGACTAAAGAAATTCCCATTGAGACAATTCCCACCATTTGCAGAAGGCTTGTTTCCTAAGGCATGGAAACATGGGAGAACCAATGTCCCTGCCTCCTCTTTAAGAGGAATATGGAACTATTTCTCTTCCATGTCCTTAATACCCAAGGTTGCCTGTAGCATGTATCCTACTCCCTGTATCACTCACAAGGATTCCTTCGCCAAAGAAAGAAATGCACAGGAATCACAGTAGCAATTCTGACCTGAAATCGGAAGGAGAGGGGGAAGAGTCATTGACAGTTTCTCAGTGTGTCATTGTGGAGATCAAGAAACTAGTGCATAGCAAGTGAAAATTCTGCTGCCACCTGTCTGCTGTTGTGTTTTTGTGTGATGTAGTCATTTTGGCCAAGAACCCAGTCTTGTTCAAATTCTATGACTCTAGTACGGAAAGAGTTAAAGGAATTGGCTGGAACCCAGGATACCGAGGTCCAAAATCCAGCTGTGCCATGGACTCCCCATGGACAGGTCACTTAATCTCTCTGTACCACAGATCACCTGTAGACAATACTACTTCCTTTCTCCCACACTTAGCCTGTCTTGTCTATGTAGATTGAAAGTTCTTTGGACCCCGACTCTGTGTTTGTACAGTACTTAGCATAATGGGCGCCAAGAATGTATTACTGCTGCAAATTTTAAAACAGTGCTTTCTAGCAAAAATATTATAACAGGGTGGGAGTGTAACAATATCTGCACTTAATATCAGTAGCTGTTTGGGAACAGGAGGTCATTGGGAAAAATTAATGCATCTGATTAAATGTAAAAAAACAAAACCAAAACCAAACCAAGAGAGGCCTGAACAAAGAGGAAAAAAATGAAATATTTTACTAGCTTCCCCACCCTAAAATCAGCTCTGAATTTATTTTTCATATTCAAATTCTCTTATCTCCATTGCTGTGACCAAATGCACCCTTATATTCACACACAACACATTATTGTAATAATGTTTGTACAACATATGCCTTGTGCTGCATCATTTGAAAGCTAACAACTCACTGATCAATAGTATCATGATGAAATATATGTAGCAACATTATATATAAATATATACAGAAGCTAAAATCATGACTAAAAGGTGCTTCCCAGACAAATCTAGGGAGTGGGTAAACATATTTCTCAAAGACAAAGGCCAGGGTGACCCCTTTAGCCAGGTGTCAAAGCTGATGGGCCATCACTTATCAAGTGGCCATTCTTTGGCAAGGAAGCGGGGCAGGAACAAACAAATCTGCATCTTGGAAAGCAATAGCATGAAACCTCTTCCCTACCAGACTCCATATCTCTTTGCTCTCAGTTGGAAAGGACTTTATGGGAAGGGCACTCTCAGAAAAACACATTTTTAAACGGTGACTGAACTATAAAAGTGAGGGGCAAAAACCACCACAAGTTCGCTCTCCGTGTCATTCTCTACCCTTTTCCTCTAAGACGACAAAAGAACCAGCTATTGGACTTTGAGAGCAGATTCTGACCTGAAACGTGGTTGGCTATGTTGCTTGGAACCTGTGGTAAGAATTTCACCTTGAACCAAGTTTGTTAAGTTTAGAAAGAGTTTTATTTTTATTTCTCTTGTAACCATTTCTGACTTAAATGCCTTATACTTGTACTCACTTAAATTCTATCTCCTTATAGTTAAATAAACTTATTTTATTCTTTAACTGAAACATATTGTGAATTGTTTGAATAACTCTATTTAAGGTAGCAGACTGTTGTACATTGACAAGGGCAATGGACCTAATATAACTGGACTGTCCAGGAGAGAGCTTTTTAAGTGAGAGTGGGAGAATTGTGTGATTCAACCCCAGAGACAAAAAACATCTAGAGGCGGTCAGAGACCCCAGTGGTGCACTTGGACAGACCAGGAAGGGTCAGAGGTGCATTTAACCCAGGAACTGTGACACAAACATCATGAGTCTTGAATAATGAAGCAAACTCCTGTAGAGCTCAAATCTGTTGGGGAGCTAAGAATACCAATTATATGTAAACAAAATGCCAAATGCAAAGCTGAAAATTCAATGACATTCAAGGGTCGGATTTATCTTCATTGAAAGCCATAGAGCAAAGCTGACCAAAGCACTTTAAAGAAAAAGAATAATTCATACTATAAGTATTTAGGCTGACAGCATGCTAACAAAACACAGGGAATTAGTTGCTTTACTACTTAAAAAGAAAACGTATAAACGTTTAAAAAAGTTACAGAAATTTGGTATGATTCGCTTCTTACCTATTACCTCCAAAAAAGGAGTAGGGGTGAGAGGGAAGCAGCAAACATCCAGAACTCCTATTGGTAATGATTTTGTGCACTGAAATGTTACATCTACTGCTTCAATTTATAAATCTGCATTTCAGATGAAAAAAAGTGCAAAATAAGGGTTAGCAAATTAGATATTAAAGATTTTGCTTCTCTCTGCAGTTTCTGTTATATGAGACAAGCACATTATTTGCCTTAGCAGGCAGAAGAACAATGACTAAAGGCTGCTATTATAACAGAATGGCTACATTAAGATAACTAAAAATAATTGTAGATTCACAACATCAATTCTGTGTAAACATTTTAAGCCTCATTTCTGTGTATTTAGCTTCTGTTTCAATGTCACATTAAAAACAAGTGCAGGCTGTAAGGCAAGGAATACAAATTGATGGTGGTAAACCAAGTAAATTTGGGAGCAACTTCATTTGAGTACCTCCATGGTCTGGAGTATAGAGCTGGCTGGTAATTTTCCATGGGAGTGATTTTCTGATGGAAAAAGCCCTTTTGGGAAAAATCAACATTTTCACAGGCAAATTTTGGCTTTGCTGAATAATTCAGATTTTTCCACCAGGAAAACTGCAATGACAGCTTCCTGGTGGCCCAGCAGGAAAGCTGTTGACAGCTGAACATTCACAAAGTGAAATTGACAAGAGACTTCCAAGAGGGCTGCGGAAGCTGAGCACCATGTCTCTCTGACGTTCAGTCTGCCCCAACTTCCGGATGAGTGAGGAAGCGAGCCCATGCACTTAGTCCTTTGTCAGAATTTACAACAGTTAAAGGTCTTGAAAATAACCCTTCGGGAAAATAGCCATGCAGCATTTCAGATGCAAATAGGTCAAGAAAGCAATATCATTCCTGGAAATATTACGTAGTGGTATTGATGCACCTTCTGTATGGTATGGTGCACAAACAGCCACACAGCTCTAGTATTGCAGAGGGTGGGTATTTTAAAAAAAAATCAAATGTAACTGCATAACTAAGCTTCTCTGATTTGAGGGACATATTAACTGAAAATTAGGGAGGGGGAGGGGCAGTGGTAGCAACATCAAAAGGTCAGAGTTTAGCGTCAGTCCAGATAAACACCAAGAATATATGAAAACAAATGGAGTATTTTGAGTAACCTTCACCAGGCTCAGGCTCCTCCATCACAATCAATCCATCCCCAAACAGGCCATTCCCTACATACAGATTATCGTGCAACTATGTACTGCAGACTATCTTGCATCTTCTACTAAAGGTTGAACTACTGGTTTGTTCCACTATGGCAATTTCCTATGTTCTGATTCAGAGTTAATTAACAATAGAAGGAGGAGGCGGTGATATATATAGATATATAGATATATATCTATATATGTTTGTGTGTGTGTTGTGTTTTTTTATACAGTGTGGGTAGCTAATGCATAAGGGTTAGATTTATTTAATCATTCACTGGAGGTTTGAAATGCAGCTTACCTGAGAAATACCCACAATAAATTATCTTTCATGTTCAGACACCTTCAAAATACATTTCCTTGCATGACATTTCTCTTAATATGCAGTATCTCTCCCTCTTACCCCCCTCTCCCGAGAGTGATGTTAAGATAAGAAGGCATCATTATGACAAATTAGTCTCATAATTACATATCTACAAGGCAAGACTTTTTAAGGGTAGCTTTTGCAATTGTGGCATATTTGTAAATCAAGGGTATTCTCTGTGACAGTATACCCCATAAGGCTTTTTGGGGGGTGCTTATAAATGTATGCATGATATAACTGGAATAGGGTTTTGCTACATGTGCCAGGTAACACATCTATGTGAATGTTATGATCTACTGGCTATGTTCATCCTAGTTGTATACAGGCACCATTTGTGTGTTCAAAGTTATGAACATTGGCTATACATGCCTGATTTCTAAGTAGAATATTTGGTCACTTCTTGGGAAAGGAATATGCAAGTTAAGTGCTCAATCAGGAAGCACTTAGACAAAAGAGCTTGGAAGACTCCAATCCACCTAAGAAGTCGACCTGAGGACTTTCAAAGTAGCATGTGATAATGTCTGCTACCTGTAAGTCCTGAGTCATGCATGGACATGTGACTTGCCCACGTGATTCCGAATCTACATTTTGTGACTGGATTCTACACATGAGGAGGGAGGGGTGTCTATTCAAAAGAGAAAGTCTATTTAAACCCTTAGGAGACCCCTCCATTTTGTCTTCAGCTGGCTAAAGAGAGAGCGTCTCCACACACCCCCCCGCCCCAGGATACTGAAAGAAACTGGAACGAAGGATAGAGACTGCAAGGGGTGTGAGTGATTGCTGGACCGAGGCTAAAAGGAGATTAGTCTGTAAAAGGGAGCGGTCTGGAACTGGCAAGTTTATCTGTATTTAGTTTGATTGGACATAGATTTGCACATTTTATTTTATTTTGCTTGGTGACTTACTTTGTTCTGTCTGTTACTACTTGGAATGACTTAAATCCTACTTTCTGTATTTAATAAAATCACTTTTTACTTATAAATTAACTCAGAGTATGTATTAATACCTGGGGGAGCAAACAGCTGTGCATATCTCTCTATCAGTGTTATAGAGGGTGAACAATTTATGAGTTTACCCTGCATAAGCTTTATACAGAGTAAAACGGATTTATTTGGGTTTAGACCCCATTGGGAGTTGGGCATCTGGGTGTTGAACACAAGCACACTTCTGTTAGCTGCTTTTAGGTAAACCTGCAGTTTTGAGGCACGTAATTCAGACTCTGGGTCTTTGTTGGAGCAGACGGGAGTGTCTGGCTCAGCAAGACAGGGTGCTGGAGTCCTGAGCTGGCAGGGAAAACAGAAGCAGAGATAGTCTGGGCACATCAGGTGGCAGCACCCACCCATCACACTCTCCCTCCATGTTTTGTACTAGGGATAACTTGATACTTTTGGAGGATGAGGAATGTAGCCTGTCTGGTAATGGTGGACAGGGATTTTGTTCCTGGTATCTAAATCCAGCAGACATCAATTAATCTATGAATGCTATCTATTGTATATGATTGTTGTAAGGGATAGGTATTGGGTAGCTGTATTGCATAACTGGGAGTTAGATGCAGAACTTAGTTCAATTTAATATCAGTCTGTTACAAAAACAACCAGGAAGGCTAGAGAATGGGTACCACTTCCTGACAAACACAGCAGGAGACCAAGCTGAGCGATCAATTGTAAAGAGCCCACTTACAGGCTGCAGCCAGAATTACACCACTGTGCAGTCTGTGCTGGAATGTGGCCCCCTACAGAGGGAGGGGGATCTGTGGTCAAAAACTGCTCATATGGAGCAGACAGAGGCAAACCCCCCACAGAGATGCCCCTGCAGAAAGTTTTGACTAAGTTGGGCTACTTGACTGTGGTCGGGGCAGTGATAGATTAGACATCATTTATTATTTGTATCATCATAGAAGAGCCTAGGAGCTTTAGTCATGGATCAGGACCCCCTTGTTTTAGGTGCTCTACAAATAGAACAAAAGGACATTCAAAGGGACTGTACCATGAGCTCAAGTTCTCCCCTTTGTGGAGCTGTATCCCTAGTGTGAAGGATAAGCAATACCTTGTTTTGGAGAAGACTGGCTGGCCACAATGCATTAACTGCTGTCACAGGCCCAAGGGAAAGATCTGCAAGGCCCAATCACAGTCAGGCCTGTTGAGTAGTCATGGGGCTGTAACCCAGGATCCCAGACTAAAAGCCAGAGATTCTCCTCTGTTGAGTTGCCCATCCCCTCTCTGGGATACAACCTAATGTACTGGGGTACCACTGAGCCTGCCTGTGGCTCCTTCACCCCGCCCTGCTGAGCCATGCCCTCAAGCCTCCTCCAGCGCAACCCAGGTAGGGACACACCCAGCTGTAGAAAGACATAGACACTGAAATCAGCTCTGTGTGGGAAGACTCAGCTTGGGAATTGCCCAGCACTCAAGTGCACATCCCTTCTGGAGTGTAAATGCAAAATTGTATTGTCTTCCACTGCACAGAGACCTATACAGTGTAAGCTCATGAAATTCGCTCCCTCCCTCAATGTGGATGAAGATATGTACTGCTTCTTACCTCCCCCCAGTTCTGAATTCCACAAATTGAGTTTGTAGTTAATAAACGGTTGTTTTCTAAAAGGATAGATTTTAAGTGATTATAAGGGTTAGCAAACTAATCAAAGCAGATTACTGAGCAAAACAAACAAACATGCAAACTAAGTTCAATACACTGAAGAAACTGGTTACAGGTAGTAATTTCTCATCCTAAATGTTGTTTTAGGCATTTAGGCATTGTTTTAGGCCAGACACCTTTTCCGGCCCGGGCTCAGCTCTTCTCGTTCCCCTCAGTCCTTGTTTCTTAGATCTTCTCAGAAGTCATCCTGGGTGGGGATTCAGTGAAGAAAAGAGCCCTGATTAACTCACTTCCCTCCTTTACATAGGGTTTACATATGGCATGAATACTTTGTTCCCCAGTTTGGTCTCCATCCGCTTTGTGGAAAAATACTAGCAGGCCAAGATGGGGTCCAGTACCAGGTGACATGATCACATGATCCTGAAGTGTCAAAGTAGCATCCCAGGAAGCTTCTGAGGAAGGTGGGAGATTATCATATTCAAAGTCCTATTGTTCTCCCTAATGGCCCAATGACTAACCAGCCAGACTGATTGCATTTTGTCTGTTGGGCGTTCCCCAGGTGCAAATATTTTTTGTAACTGATACATAGTCCATATTCCTAACTTCAGATAAAGAAAAGATACTTGCATACAAATAGGATAATCATATTCAGTAAATCATAATCTTTCCAATGATACCTCACATGAACCATCTTGCATAAAACATATCTTTGGTATGCCATATTCATATCATAAGCATATCTCTATGAAGAATATGGGGCGAAGTGCCACATCTACCCCTAGAAAAACAGGCAGGAAGCTTGTCACCTAGGAAGGTGGTGGTGCATTCAGAGACCAAAGAATTGCACAGGCTTTAAGCTGTACCAATCTAATAGAAATTATCAGGAGCTCATGCATATAAAATTCCATACTCTGCTTTCATAAAGGGGTCTGGGAGATTTGATAATTACAAAAAATGGGCTTTACAAAAACTAAAAGCCAACAGCCATGTGAAGGGCCAAAAGAAATATGATGAAGTTCAACAAGGACAAGTGCAGAGTCCTGCACTTAGGACGGAAGAATCCCATGCACTGCTACAGACTAGGGACCGAATGGCTGGGCAGCAGTTCTGCAGAAAAGGACCTAGGGGTTACGGTGGACGAAAAGCTGAATATGAGTCAACAGTGTGCCCTTGTTGCCAAGAAGGTTAATGGCATTTTGGGTTGTATAAGTAGGGGCATTTCTAGCAGATTGAGGGATGTGATCATTCCCCTCTACTCAGCACTGGTGAGGACTCATTTGGAGTACTGTGTCCAGTTTTGGGCCCCACACTACAAGAAGGATGTGGACAAATTGGAGAGAGTCCAGCGGAGGGCAACAAAAATGATTAGGGGGCTAGAGCACATGACTTATGAGGAGAGGCTGAGGGAACTGGGATTGTTTAGTCTGCAGAAGAGAAGAATGAGGGGGGATTTGATAGCTGCTTTCAACTACCTGAAAGGGGGTTCCAAAGAGGATGGATCTAGACTGTTCTCAGTGGTAGAAGATGACAGAACAAGGAGTAATGGTCTCAAGTTGCAGAGGGGGAGGTTTAGGTTGGACATTAGGAAAAACTTTTTCACTAGTAGGGTGGTGAAGAACTGGAATGGGTTACCTAGGGAGGTAGTGGAATCTCCTTCCTTAGAGGTTTTTAAGGTCAGGCTTGACAAAGCCCTGGCTGGGATGATTTAGTTGAGTTTGGTCCTGCTTTGAGCAGGGGGTTGGACTAGATGACCTCCTGAGGTCCCTTCCAACCCTGAGATTCTATGATTCTATGATTAATAGATTTGGGAAAGTTTAACAACAATTGCCCCAGTCATACAAGGTGAAATTCACCCCTGCTCAGAGGACTAGCACTCATCGATGATCCATATAAGATCTTTGACTAGGGTTTAAGACATGCTAAGACCTTGCTCTGGCTCTGCACAGGGATGAATTTCACTCACAGAGTCAATGGCAGAGCAAAGAATACACTGGATCAATTCTGATGCTCCATCCCCTTTTCTAGTCACCAAAGTGCACTCCCTCTCAAGCCTGGACATGCCAGTCATGTGCAGTCGAACAATCAATTTGTTCCTTACCTATAAAATACACAAGAGCCAAGTGAATTCCTGCACTTTGCATATAAAAGGCAAATTTGTTTACTTGCCTCTTAGTGTGTGATATTTTTACAAGCCTGTTTTGGGACTAAAATGACTCACCACACAGAGTCCTTCAGCTCCTTCAGTACAATGAATAAGCAAACATTCCTCCACTTCACACAAACAACCCTGCATGGAAAAATACATTTTATACTTGGACATGGTGTATTTTCCTAATTAGCTCTCCAAAGCTAATCTACAGGCATAGGCTTTTTTCATCAGTCAAAAAGGGCTTCCTGTCTTCTGACAAAAACATGCCACAGTAACAGAGAACAAAGTGATTACTAGAATTGCAAAGGCAAGTGGGCTTTTTCTCAAATTATTATTGGAAACGGGTTTTGTCAATTTATAAGCAGCATCTGAAGACTGAAATTCCTCTTGCCTGAAGCTGACAGACAGCAGTCACACCTATGTGTTATATAATCTAGAAAGGCTCAACAAATTTTATGTTGGCTCAATACCATTGTAACAAAAACACACAGAAACAAAGGTCAGTGCATGAAAGAAACTCTGCAAAAAAGTAATGGACAAAATTTCAAATGCTACATGGGACACGCTTTCGTTGCAGTTAATTTAATTTTCCGCATCTTTACTGTAATACAGAGCAGTCACTTGAAGGAAATTCCATTTTATTTTATTTTTTAAATGCTGGGTCATCTTCTACAAAAGACAAATTAAGTGTGAAAGTTACTTATGTTTACAAGTAGAGAAGTTATTCACATTTGTCTACAGCTATAATCACATGCTGGCAAGGCTAGGAGTAACACAACTGACTTGGCTCAGAGCTAAAACACAAAAAAACACAGCCCACTGGCTTTTGTCTTCACTGATACAAAGGTGCTTTTTTAAAAACAAACAAGATAATTAACATACTATAGTTATTTTGCTCTATTCCTGAATGGAAACAAGGCTCTTACAGTGTTTATTGCCATGTATCTAGATGAAGTCAGTACTATGCCACCTCCCTTTGGTGAACATTGCTTACTTTACCTGGCAGTAAAACTCCACTGTGTTTTTTCCAGTGGGATGAGTAACATATTCATTATCCCATGGTAAAAACAACACTCTTTTTGGGGGGGGGGGGTGTCAGTGAATACTCAGACATGGAAGAGTTTTTCTTTCTACTAGAGATCCAAGTGGACCTTTAGGAATAAGACATATAAAAAGATTTCTACATGGGGAAAAACAAAGGACACTCTTGCAGCAGTATAGCATTTGCAGTTCATTTTTCTTAACACTTCTATATCAGGGATTGGCAACCTTTGGCACCCAGCCCATCAGGGAAATCCGCTGGCAGGCCGGGACGGTTTGTTTACCTGCAATGTCTGCAGGTTCAGCCAATCACAGCTGCCACTGGCCACAGTTTGCCATTCCAGGCCAATGGGGGCTTCAGGAAGCAGCGCGGGTCAAGGGATGTGCTGGCCACCACTTCCCCCAGCCCCAGTTGGCCTGGAACAGCCAGTCGGAGCTGTGATCGGCCGAACGTGTGGACGCTGCAGGTAAACAAACCATCCTGGCTTGTCAGCGGATTTCCCTGGTGGGCCAAGTGCCAAAGGTTGCCGATCCCTGCTCTACATAATCATCTTCTACTGCCTGCACTGCATGAATATGATTTAATATTTCGAAACATCAAACTGAGCAAGGGTATAGCCTTAGTCGTCAGCCAGCTTACAGCGTTCTGCCATCACCTCATGAAAAGTTGTTTGGCAAATGCATTTAAACTGTGATTTGTTGAGGCTGCCCATAATAAAATGTGAATGAGCTTAGAGCTAGACAACAGTCTGAAGATGGTGCCCACCATCTTATTCCTTGTGATGTCAGATGACTACTGCCAGAGCCAAATGACACTGGTGATCAGTATTTCCTTTGATTTTGGGGCATCTCCCAATATTATCTTGGCATACAGACATGGTCACCTTAGGCCTGGTCTACACTACGAGTTTATGTCGAATTTAGCAGTGTTAAATTGAATTAACCCTGCACCCGTCCACACAACGAAGCCATTTTTGTCAACATAAAGGGCCCTTAAAATTGATTTCCATACTCCTCCCTGATGAGGGGAGTAGTGCTGAAATCGACATTGCCATTTCGAATTAAGGTTAGTGTGGCCGCAATTCAACGCTATTGGCCTCCGGGAGCTATCCCACAGTGCACCATTGTGACCGCTCTGGACAGCAATCTGAACTCAGATGCACTGGACAGGTAGACAGGAAAAGCCCCGCAAACTTTTGAATTTTATTTCCTGTTTGCCCAGTGTGAAGCGCTGATCAGCACAGGTGACCATACAGTCCCAGAATCATAAGAGAGCTCCAGCATGGAACGTATGGGAGATACTGAATCTGATCTCTGTATGGGGAGATGAATCTGTTCTATCAGAGCTCCGTTCCAAAAGACAAAATGCCAAAACATTTGAAAAAATCTCCAAGGCCATGTTGGACAAAGGCCACAACAGGGACTCAACACAGTGCTGCATGAAACTTAAGGAGCTAAGACAAGCGTACCAGAAAGCCAAAGAATCAAATGGACGTTCACGGAGGGAGGGGCACTCTCCGAAAACCATTTGAATTCTAGGTTGAGCTCCCAATGCCTGAAGGGTCAAAAACATTGTGGCTGGCGGTTCAGGGTATATGTCATCAGCTCCCCCCCCCATAAAAGCAAAGGGAAAAATATCATTTCTTGCCTTTTTTCACTGTCACTGTATGTCTACTGGATGCTGCTGACAGACGTGGTGCTGCAGCGTTACACTGCAGCATCCCCTTGCCTTGCTTTGTGGACGGCAGATGGTGCAGTATGACTGGTATCCAGCATCATCGTCCTGTGGGTGCTTCTGGCTGGCCTTGGTGAGGTCGGTCAGGGGTGCCTGGACAAAAATGGGAATGACTCCCCAGGTCATTCTCCTCTTTAAGTTTTGTGTAATGGAGATTCAGTCCTGCCTGGAATATCATGCCAGCTGGAGGCTTCTGCCTCAGGCTGCTCTCCCAGTCGGCAGCACCGCACAGTCACACCTACCCCAGCCTACCCCTTGCTCCCATGGCTCACAATCAGATACTTAGACCTCTACATTTTGCTGCAAATAAAAAAATTAAGCTCCCATTTAGAACTGTCCCCCAACAAACATATCCTGGGACATTTTGTATTTTACCAGTGTCAACCAAAGGCCCACACACAAATGGAGATTCAGTCCTGCCTGTGCTTCTATCCTAGTGCTTATCACAGATTTCCATTTTCAGCTATAGGCTGAGCAAGTGCAGAATGGTGGTTCACTCTACTTCGCTGTAAGCCGACTGCCCTTTCCTCCCCCCTTTGATCTCTGCTTGCAGAGGCAATAAAGTCAGTGTTGTTTCTTATTCATGCATTCTTTATTACTTCATCACACAAATGGGGGGATAACTGCCTCAGTAGCCCAGGAGGGGTGGGTGAGGAGGGAAGGAACGGATGGTGTTGTTGCAGGGGCACCCCCTAGAATGGCATGCAGCTCATCATTTCTGCGGGATGTCTGGGGCTCTGACCCGGAGTGGCCGTTTGCCTCTCTGGTTCTTTAGTAGGCTTGCCTGATATTCTAGGCAGGACTGACTCTCCAATAGACAAAACTTAAAGAAGAGAATGACCTGGGAAGTCATTCCCATTTTTGTCCAGGCGCCCCCGACGGACCTCACCGAGGCCAGCCAGGAACACCCATGACAGCAGCAGACAGTACAGTATGACTGGTAACCATCATTGCCAACTTGCAAAGCAGCAGACAGTACAGTAGAGCTGGTAACCATCTTTGCTAACTTGCAACGGCAAGGGGATGCTGGTGTGTAGCACTGCAGTACCACGTCTGTCAGCAGCATCCAGTAGACATACAGTGACAGTGAAAAACGGCTGAACGGGCTCCATGGTTGCCGTGCTATGGTGTCTGCCCGGGAAATCCAGGGAAAAGGGAGCGAAATGATTGTCTGCTGTTGCTTTCATGGAGGGAGGATTGACTGACTACATTTACCCATAACCACCCACGACAAATTTTTGGCCCCATCAGGCATTGGGATCTTAACCCAGAATTCCAATGGGTGGGGGAGACTGCAGGAACTATGGGATAGCTCTGGGATAGCTACCCACAGTGCAATGCTCTGGAAGTCGACGCTAGCCTCGGTACATGGACGGACACCGCCGAATTAATGTGTTTACTGTGGCTGCATGCACTCGACTTTATACAATCTGTTGCCAAAATTTGAAATATGTAAATTCCGAGTAATCCCGTAGTGTAGACATACCCTTAGTCTGAGAAGGCAGTTGTCTAGGAGAGGTCTATTAACTTTTGGAACTTGCTCAGTCTCCAGAATAGCTTTGTAGATGTGTCTCAGCTTTGTTGACACTTTCCTAACATAGTACTTGAACACTACAGATTATTTATTTTGGCCCTTAATTTATCTAGCAGTATGAGAGGGGACAGACTTCTCCTTACGGACTACATATTGCAGTTGTAGGTGACAGAGAAAAGGTTTCAGTTTCATTTGACAGCCTATGGTTCAGTTTCATTTTTACCTTCACACAAGCAGCCATATTGCACCAGTTTGTTTGATGCTAATATTGAGATTCAAACATGGAACCTCAGTAAGATATTTTTACAAAGTCATTTTTCCTAGCATGCTTTAAGTAAAAAAATATAGTGACACAGGTAGTGAGGTCTACAGTTAAGGTTGCTCAATACTTTCCATTATAAGCCCTGTTTCTAGCTGCTTATCACATTGATAACCTGAGGCAGGCACCTGGCATGGAAAACTTCAGCCTGAACAGTCAAAGGTTAAGATTTTTGGAGAATTTCAGCCAGAATTATTCAGCCATTTTTGAGAATGAAATTAAGGAACAATTCCGTTTACCCATGTTAACAAATTACTGCAATTGTTTTGTTGTCAAGGTCTAGCACTCCTGGTTTTAGAGCAAGATCTTGATATTTGATATGGGAGGTTGCCTTAGTGTCAAGGATGTGTCTTTTGCCACCCCTGAAAAAAATTCACCCAAATGTGACCAAGTTATAAGCCTTTGAAAATTCTGTTTGCACATGCTCAAGACAAACTTATTAGTATAGGAGCTAAATACCATCTGCATTGATCATGTTCCATCCCTTCAGAGCTTTTATGTGCTGAACAGACTGCAAGTTCACCGCTCTCACAAAGCAACTGAGCACGCTCCATCCTCGGACTGCAGGGGGCCACTGTCGTGACGGGTACAGGAATTGAGAGCAGGAAGCCCGTCTCTGCTGTGCTCTCAATGGTCTCCCTGCAGGTACCCAGACAGCACAGAAGAGGATGGAACAGCCTATCTTGAATGCAGGGCTGAGGAACAGATGAGATAAGGGGGAAGAGATGCAGGGCAGGGGGAGAAGGAATAGAGGCAAAAGGGGGACAGAAGACAAAGGAGGGATGAAAATAAGAACAAGGGTGGGGGACAGGAATAGAGAAAGGGTGAAAGATATGAGCTGAAGAGGATAAGGGTGGGGCTAAGGATAGAAGAGTTTAACCACTAGAAAACACTCCCCCACAGAATCTGGAATTCAACCCTATAATCACAAGTCAGCAATCCTTTGCTGTCTAGTGAGTTCCTTTGGAACTCACTGGCAAGTGTGTTGCCACCTCCTGTAGTTGCTGGTCCACACAGAAGATAACAGACTTCAACAGCTACCGGTTTGTCTGTTATTTTAAATGGTAGTGGACTATGCCATGGATCTAAACTTTCAAGACCTGTTGATGACAAATTGGGGATGTGGTGGCGGGATCAATACGGTTCCACGTGATTTTTTTTTATCATTTAAGTTTTAAAAACTTTTAAAAAATACATTAAAAAACTAAATTAAATGAACACTAAGGATGCAAAATCAAGCACTTGAAATTTGGTAAGTGCCAGAATTAAGGTTGCCTGCCTGTGCAACCTTAGTTTGACCCCTCTGTGAATATGCTTTATAATACAGTCCAACTATATGATCACATACTATTTTTTCCTCATGACTGCTGCCTCATTCAGTCTACAGGATGGATAGTACTCACTGAACAGATGTGTGTTCAATTTTTTTTTTTTAATTGTCAACATTTAATGTATGGCCCCCAAACCCATTGAATACAGAATTATTAATTTCCTTATGGACTTTATTATGGTGGCCCCACTACAATATCTTAATGCTTTATAAACATTAATGGATACATCTTCATTGCACCTGTGTGAGGTGAGATTATTCTGATTTTTCACTGGGAAACTGAAGCACTGAGATTAAAGACACAAAACTGTCAAATGTATCAACTAATATTGCATGCCCATTCTGAGAAGCCTAGGGCTTGACTTGTATGAATACTTGGCATTAGATAGCACTTTATATATTCAGAGCACAGCTAACATCGTCCTCAGCTGCAAGTGCTCATCACTTTTGCAAAATCATAGCTCAGCTGTCACAAGCTGGATACCAAGAAAATGAGGAATGCAGTGGCCACTTGGTTTAAATGACTTGCCCAGCATCACACAGGAACTCTGTGGCCCAGGCAGGGACAGAATCTAATTCTCTAGGTGGACATTTTGTTAGAACACATTACCTCATCCACCTTCTCTCTTTAACTACAAGAGACCATCCTTTTGCTTCCTGCAATCCTCCTCCTCATTCACTATACATCTTCCAATGTCTTAAACCAATGAGGCAGGGGTCCTATAGACAGAAGCCTGCTTCATGACACAACCCTGATTCATCCTGTGCAACCAATGAGACAGGCATCCTATGGAAAAAAAAACAGCATGTGATCATGTCATTCAAGACTGTATTGTAATGCATACATACACGAAGGACAAATTAAGGTTGTACAGGCAACCTTAATACTGGCATTTCCTAACTTAAGTGCCTGACTTTTTAACCTTAATAGTCTTTTAATTGTTTTTAAATATAATCTTTTGTATGTATTCAGTATGTAAAACGAACAACATATCATTCTTGAGCAGCAAACCACTAGATTCCTTCTGAGTGCTTGAGGGAAATTCCTGATTTCAAACCCTACCAATAATATCTAGTGTTAGCCTCCAGTATTAGACTATTACACATTTTTTATGAGTGAAGAAAACCACATATGCATTTATGTTTTACCCTTCTCACAGTTTATTTGCATGTAATTTTACAGTTTCTACTTCACATCACACATTTATTGCTTCTATTGCACAATAGTTTGACAAGGGCAATTGCCTTGCATTACATTTTGGAACGCTGGAACATGTGCCAGTAAAATCTACAGGATATATTAGTAGATCAATTTAAAGTAAATATAGCAGATAATTACATTACTTTTTATTTCACTACAAAGTTTACAACTTTGGAAACAATAATTGGTTCCAGTTATTAAAACACTTCAATGTACTTTTTTAAGCATAAGTATACGGGAATGCATTTATAGCTCATTAATGCACAATGAATTAAGGGGGGAAAGGAGCTGTGACATTAATAGCACTGTTGCGTATGGTATTTGTCTTTCATATATCTGTTGCACAGAATACAGTGAGAGTTGGGATGTTCATGAACCCCTTTTAATGTGAAATCATCAAAAGACTGGTTTCCCGTCATGTTACTTTATGCTGGCCCACTCATTCTTTTGTTTTTTTTGAAATATATTTCCAAGTTAAAGTTCTAGTAAGTATAATAAAAAACATGCAAGGTTTTTTTCAGTGTGGGCATAAATATTCGGCCATTTAGAAGACAAAGCTTACATAGAAGATGACTGATGCATAGAACTATGAATTAATAAAACCCGTTGTGGACATTTTCTCTGCTGAATATTTCTGAATTAGAAAACTCGGAACTGTAAATCAAAATAGATCATAAAGCAAAATAAAACCTCATTTTGGAGCATATACAAATATGTAAGTCAACATGTTTTTAAAATTAGTGTAGCAAAATAAAGCATTTGTCTTTAAATCTGTATGACCTTTTCAGAGTTAAAATGAATACTCTGCTGATCCAATTTGAATATACAGAATCTTATTCTTTACTATGCTGGATTTCTTGTAAATAATTCACTTAGGCAACAATTTCAGCCAGCACTCTAAACCATTTACTAGCTTGAACATATCAAAAAGCTTGGTTTGAATAACATATCTATTTCAAATACTGTTTCTTCCCTGGTAAGCAAAATATTTTTTAAATTATAAAAATGCAAGATCAACATTACAAGTGCTCCAAGTTAAATGGCAGCTTTAGGAAGCAGCAAAACCAGTGGCTACAGGGTCCTTAGATTTATGACAGAGTATGTAAAAGAATAAATCTTTTTAAAATAGTTTCACTTATTGTACCATTTCAGTAAATGTAATAGTACTTAGCTCTCACAGACCACTTCTCACCCCAGAATGCTTTGCAAAAGGTAGGCAAGTATCATGAGACCCATTTTTCAGATACAGAACCTGAGGAACACAGAGTGAAATGACTTGCCCAAGATCACAGAACAGATAAGTGACAGAGACCCATGACTAGAACTCAAGTGACATGTGTCCCAGTTTATCCACTAGCTTTTAAATTTTACTGTGAAATTTTCATTAAATAAAAATGGCAGAGGACAGTATTCTTGACTGGAAAAACTGCACATCCTAGATGTATCTGGAATTGCTGCAGAATGGGATCCCTCAAACACAGAAGGCTGCCTTTTGTCAGATTATTTATGTTTGACTTCAACATGCTGTTTTTCTCTTTATCCTAACAGGAGACAATGATCTGTAATGAATATTTGAATTCAATACCACAATGATAAAAAAGGATTCAAAGAAATTGCTGAAATCAGAGCAAGAACACTTTTGGTACAACATTGTTCCTGATAAGACACTGGGAATGACAGTTTAATTGAGAATGCCAGCTGCTCTGAAATGTTTTAAAATGTAATGCTGTAACATCACAAATGCAAAGATGCATTTTTCTTTCTATTTCTTTCATATATTGTCTCCTTGAATTAGATTTTAGCAACTTGAGAGCACTATAATTATATGTAAATATTAATCCTACATTTCAATGACCTAATATTACTATGTTTAGTTTCAAAAAGCAGCCATAGTGTGAATTCTGTGATGTTGAGTGCTGGAACAATATTTCTTCTCCACGTTCTGCTTCTGCAGTGATGGTTATGTAGTTCTTCAGTTCGGGATATCCATATTCTGGAGCACAATTGCCACTCTGCTTGGAATGTACGCCTAATAAAAGAACAACAGCAACAGAACATGAATCACACTTGACATGATTTTTCATTGGGGCTGTATAAATCACTGCATAAACATGCATTTGAGAGTGAAACATTTTAGGTCATTAAAACTTACAAACATTTTTGAAATGTGTAATATGAATCACATGTAAAGTATAATTATTGATTGCCCACTCTCCCATGTCAGAGTCATGCAAGGCAATCTTAATCAGACCCTCACTGTAGGATTTTTCCTCTTACTTATGATCAGCCATAGGGTGATATTTTTATGCAATTACCACTAGAGGGCTCCATTTGATTTACAATTGCCCATTTAAGAAACTTGAGGACATCTAGGTCGATAGACTGCACAGTGATAAATTACAAACTCTTACCACAGCATTTGAACAGTATTGTGTTGTGAATTAAAGCTGCCCCAAGGTCTATGATATCATTTCACACAGGTAAATACAAGAAATATAACACAGCAATGCATTTTTACCATTCTGACATATATGGAACGTAAGTATCTGATAGAACAAAATGTTGAACATAGAAATTGATTCCAATTGATCACTGCAAAATTTTGATTTTCTAGTCAAATGATGTTTTTATTTACCCTTTGGATTATGATAAACAACTTGAATTATTTAAAAAGATTTCTCAAAGATGAAAAAGAATTTGTGACAATTATATTTATTCCTTCTAAGTACAGATTAGATTCACAATGGAAAAAACATCTTGACATGTACTGTTTACCAAATATTTTGCTATGTGGCACTCTAACCATTGACAAATACAGCTGCTCATATATGCGGAACAACTCATTAAAAATGAAATTATAAAAAGTAACACATGATTGAGGGTTATTGGTTTCAGTTTGACAATGCCCTTGTTTAAGCAATCTTTCCTTCCCTTAGCATTCTTAAAATTCTGCTATTTTCAGCCATGTTATCTCCAAGTTAGAGGTTGACTGACAGTATTGAAAGGCTTTCATAGTTTGCATCTGGAATGAAAGGCGTAAAAGAAAACAGCTTTAGGAAAAAGAGAGGAAAAAAACGAACAACTGATCTTCATCGAACCAGATCGTAGCATGTCCAATGCATCTCAACTGTCACTAGTAAACACAGTGATATCCCCTAAGGTTTCATTGATAAATAACTCCTACAAATCTGTTCAGGAGAAGAGGAAATACCAAATAAAGTTGGTTTAAGTCAACTAGCTCACAGAATAAGGTTTGGAAGTTACAGATTTACAGAGAAATTCATTATGTAGATTTAAATCAGAGAGAGCGTTTCCAATTTCTTTTCCAATAAAAATGATTCCACAGATGTGAAAAGTTACTGCACTTACAACTACAAAAATGAAGTTTGACAAAGGGAATAATGATTGCTCTGGTTGGTGTCCAAGTTAAGAACACATCTTTAAAAATATCATGGGCCATGTGTTCAGCTGAAGTAACTGGCATAGCTCTGCTGTCGTCAAGGGAATTATGTCACTTAACTCCAGTTGAGGAGCTGGCCCAATGTGACCCCACTGCATTTTCCTACAAGCCAGAATTTTAAACGTTTTCAAAATCAGTTTTCGTGGTTGGGAAATGTGCCATATTTAGAGAGTTTGGAACCAAGTCTTCCATTTATCCCCAGAAGAGCTGCAGCTCAATGAGCCCTACTATACCTCAATTCCACCCTGCCCATATGCCTGACTCACAGGAATTATTTCTAGTTACCGTCTCCATGATTTTTCACAATTAAGCCTCTTTCCTGAATCAAAGCAGTGACAAATATGCAGGCACCTATTCACTGAAAACTACCATCACATCAAGGGATTTCACACAGGTTATGTAGCACCCATTAGGTGTTTAATAAAATGTTAAAGAGCAGTAAAACAGTTGAGAGCAACTATGATAAATATGAATATAGATCAAGATTCCTTATAGTGCTACAGCAGAAGCTATTCAGAAGACTTTTTCCCCTCCAAACTGATATACATAGGTATTTGAGAACTCTCATAAGAATTATAAGGGAAATTATGCTATTCCAGAGACTACTGTATGGCAACTGCTGGCACACGCTGACTTTTTAATGGCTACCATATTACACACATTATAATGAAACACAAAGGACATGACTGACCTCCTGAAGCCATGTGTTTAAAATTCAGTGACATTGCTCTTATAGCAATCAATTTCTGAGTGAAATATTTATCAGCCTGACAAAAACTCAATGTGTCCAGCCAGGTGGAAGTCATAATGTTCAACTAATATAGATATATAGAAACCGGACAATACAATTACAACTATTTGATGGCTACAAAACTCTTGTAGGATCAAACGCCTTCCAGATGAGTTACACAATAAAAGCCAACAAGAGAAGAGCTGATTAGCAAAAGAAAATAAAGGAAATAGTTTCTAATGTGGGTTTGCAACTAATGAGCCTGAGTTATCTAATGTCAGTGGGCATTTAGCATAGAGTTCTGTGCAGATTGTGCTCAGTGAAGGGGTGAGGAGGAAGAAGGAAAAAGATGGGTTTGCCGAAGTCACCCTTTCACATCACTAACTGCCCCCTAGTGCAAGTATGTGCAACCACTTGGATGTTCTAACTTATCCTTGCTAGAATGATTCCCTAGTGATCATTTTGCCATTGTGGATTAATATATTATGTTTCAACTATCCCCTTTCTAGCCTTTACCACATATTCTATGCCTGAGCAGGGAAGTGGATACTGTAAGGCTGTCTTTATGCCACTGGAGGGTTTCCCAGTGCCAGGGAAATCCTCAGCTGTCCCTTTAGGGCATGATAATAGTGACTTAGCAAAACTCTGGTGGTGTAAAATGATTTTACAGGGGGCTAACAACAGAGATGTGAATCAGGCCCTATATCTTCAGAAAATGCATGTTTGTTAACTATCTTCGAACCCTCCTAGGTAACCAATCTAAAATCTATGCATTTAAACAAAATATTTTTAGGGAAGTAGATTTTCATTCAGTGAAGGAATCTTCCTTTCCCTCTTTAAAACTTGCAATAGTCTGATTGGATACTACGGTGATGAGGGCTGTATAAGAACCTAATTAGAATAGAATAGTCCAATGCTGATTAAACCCACTCTTGCTGCACAGGGCCTAATTAGTTACCACCTAGTATCAAACCTTCCATTCCTGGGCAAACTCAAAAGAGTAGCTAGCCAAAGGCCATGAACAAGTTCATTTAACTAATGACAATATCTTAGACCCTGCACAATCTGGAGTCAGGGAAGAATCATGGGCTAGAAATAGCATCAGTGGCTCTGTTGGATGATTTCCTATTGTTGATGGATGGAGAACAGACATCCAGTCTCATCCTCATGGACCTCTCTGTAGCATTTGACATTACTAATCATGAGATACTACAGACTTTCCTGAAGGAGGTTGCAAGTGGGAATGCACTAAACTGAGTCATTCCCAGACCTGGATACATTCTCTCTGGTGCTATTCAACATCCACGTGCAGCCACTGGCAAAACAGGTGGGACATCACACACACAATATGCAGACGATATACAGCTGTATATCCTTTATTGTTTATGATAACACCACTCTCACCAAGATAACCCAGTGCTTGGACGAAATTAGCACATCGATGAACAGCTGGCTGAAGCTAAACTAAAGCAAGACAGAGGTTATGCTTGTTGGCAGAGTGTGATAAGGTAACCCCCATAAGGGATGCCTGAAAATGTGGAAATGGCAGAGATGCTTAATCACTTCTTTGTTTCGGTTTTCACCAAGAAGGCTGGTGATGATTGGTCATCTAACATAGTGAATGCCAGTGAAAATGAGGTACGATCAGAGGCTAAAATAAGGAAAGAGTAAGTTAAAAATTATGTAAACAAGTTAGATGTCTTCAAGTCACCAGAGCCTGATGAAATGCATGCTAGAATATTCAAGGAGCTGACTGAGGAAATATCTGAGCCATTAGCAATTATCTTTGAAAAGTCATGGAAGACGGGAGAGATTTCAAAAGACTGGAAAAGGGCAAACATAGTGCCAATGTATAAAAAGGGAAATAAGGACAACCCATGAAATTACAGACCAGTCAGCTTAACTTCTGTATCCAGGAAGATAATGGAGCAAATAATTAAGCAATCAATTTCCAAACATCTAGAAGATAATAACGTGCTAAATAACAGTCAACATGGATTTGTCAAGAACAAATTGTGTCAAACCAACCTGATACCTTTCTTTGACAGTGTAACAAGCCTTGTGGATCGGGGGAAGCGGTAGACATGGTATATCTTGACTTTAGTAAAGCTTTTTAGTCTCGTATGATCTTCTCATAAACAAAGTAGTAGGGAAATGCAAGCTAGATGGAGCTACTATAAGGTGGGAGCATAACTGGTTGCAAAACCATTCCCAGTGTGTAGTTATTGGTGATTCACAGTCATGCTGGAAGGGCATAACGAGTGGAGGCCCAAAGGGATCAGTTCTGGATCCGTTTCTCTTCGATATCTTCAGAGATTTAGATAATGGCATAGAGTGTATACTTATTAAGTTTGTGGATGATACCAAGCTGGGAGGGGTTGCAAGTGCTTTGGAGGATAGGATTATAATTCAAAATGATCTAGACAAACTAGAAAATGGCCTGAAGTAAATAGGATGAAATTCAGTAAGGACAAATGCAAAGTACTCCACTTAGGAAGGAACACTCAGTTGCACAAATGCAAAATGGGAAATGACTGCCTAGGAATGAGTATGACAGAAAGGGATCTGGGGGTCAGAATGGACCACAAGCTAAATATGAGTCAACAGTGTAGCACTGTTGCAAAAAAAGCCAACATTCTGGGATGTATTAGCAGGAGTGTTGTAAGCAAGACACAAGAAGTAATTCTTCCACTCTACTCCTTGCTAATTTGGCCTAAACTGGAGTATTGTGTCTAGTTCCGGGCACCACATTTCAGGAAAGATTGACAAATTGAAGAAAGTCCAGAGAAGAGCAACAAAAATGATTGAAGGTCTAGAAAACATGACCTATGAAGGAAGATTGAAAAAAATTGAGTTTGTTTAGTCTGGAAAAGAGAAGACTGAAAGAGGCCATGATAATGGTTTTCAAGTACATAAAAGGTTGTTACAAAGAGGAGGGAGAAAACTTGTTTTTCTTAACCCCTGAGAATAGGACAAGAAGCAATGAGCTTAAATTGCAAGGGAGGTTTAGGTTGGACATTAGGAAAAACTTTCTAACTGTCAGTGTGGTTAAGCACTGGAATAAATTGCCCAGGGAGGTTATGGAATCTCCATCATTAGAGATTTTTAGGAGCAGGTTAGACAAACACCTGTCAGGGATGGTCTAGATCAGGAGTAGGCAAACTTTTTGGCCCAAGGGTCACATCTGGGTATGGAAATTGTACGGCAGGCCATGAATGCTCATCAAATTGGGGTTGGGCCTGGGATGAGGGAGGGTGTGAGGGCTCTGCACTGGAGCCAGAAATGAGGAGTTCAGGGTGTGGGAGGGGGCTCCAGGCTGTGGCAGGAGGTTGGGGTACAGATGGGGGTTGAGGGCTCCAGCTAGGGGTGCAGGCTTTGGGGTGGTGCTGGGGATGAGGGGTTTGGGGTGCAGGAAGGTGCTCTGGGCTGGGATCGAGGGGTTCAGAGGGTGGGACCAGGATCAGGGCCTGGGGCAGAGAGTTAGGGCATGGGAGGAGGTTAAGGGTGCAGGGTCTGGGTAGCACTTACCTCAAGCAGCTCCCGGAAGCAGCGGGCATGTCTCCCTTTGTCTCCTATACAGAGGTGAGGCCGGGCAGCTTTCCGCGCTGCCTCAGCCGCAGGCGCCTCCCCTGCAGCTCCCATTGGCTGTGGTTCCTAGCCAATGGGAGCTGCGGGGGTGGCACTTCGGGTGATGGCAGTGTGCGAAGCCCCCTGGCTGCCCCTACATGTAGGAGCTGGAGGGGATCATGCCGCTCCTTCCAGGAGCCGCATGGAGCCATGGCATGCGCAGAGCAGGGAACTCCCCTCTTCCCCAGCAAGAACTCGAGGGCTGGATTAAAACATCTGATGGATGTGGCCCGCGGGACGTAGTTTGCCCACCCCTGGTCTAGATAATACTTGGTTCTGCTATGAGTGCAGAAGACTGGACAAGATGACCTCTCGAGGTCCCTTCCAGTCCTATGATTCTATGCCCTTTTGCAGCAGGCCACAGCATGACAAGTGTGCCTGCCTCAGTTTCCCCTCAACCATAAAAGGAGCACAGTCTTTCTCAATGTCCAATTCAAAAGCCTGCCTTTACGCTTAATTTATCCCTGTACTTGTTCAATAGGCCACAGAAGCCTCATGATAAAACCATACTCCCCAAATCACAATGTACAACAGATTCACAGCTGTTTGCAATGACCACTTCCAGGACAACATTTCCAACTCACCCTCCTGAGAGTCTATCTCCAGTCTGTTCCCAGCCTCTCTCTCTCTCTCATCTTGTTCCAGGGTTCCACTCTCCAGGTCATTCACCTGATTGTTCTCAGATTAGCTTTGCTTCTTTTCCCACAGTTTTTCTCTGGTAGCTCTAAGTCAAGTCTCCTGTGACAGAACTCCCTGTAGTGTTCCATCAGCCCAACCTCCCTGCCTGAGAGTCCTAACCCTGCTACTGTGATCCACCCTTCAGCATAAACCCTCTTGTTTTGGGCTGGTTCTTCCTAGGGGCCTCTGTACAAGCTCTCTGTTAGCTTGGCAGGTGTTCCCAAGTCTGGCCAGTCCTCCTTATTAACTAATTGCTCTTCCTAATGGCTCTCTTCACCAGCTTGCTGCTGCTGCTGCTGCTGCTCCTATTTCTCCCTAAGTTTCTCCTTTCCTCCTCAAGCAGCTTGCACCGGCCCCTTTTCTGGCTGATCCATCTGTCTCAGTCTCTTCCCCATTTATATGGCCCAGGTGCCTTCTTATGGAAGGCAGCTAATCAATCACAGGTGCATTGGAACCTGCTACCTCTTGAAGGAGCCAATCACGCTGTGACACAGGGGGAAAACACTTTGCACTGTGGATGCAACCTCTCAATCTCCTCAGGCTGAAGACACATTTCCACAGTGACTGTAACAGTAGAAAACAGACTATGAAACAGGGCTTTCAACCTTGACTAGACCTGGTGGGACAATGAGGGTTATCAGACAAAGCCATTTCAGGGGCCACTGTAATAGGGGGAGGTTGGCAGGGGGGGCCCTGGGGCCAGGGCCCCACAGGCCGCGTCCCAACGGGGTCTCCCCGGTTCCGGGTTCTGGAGGGTTCAGCCCTCAGTCAGGGCGGCAGAACCAGACAGGGCCATGAGTCACAGCCCCAGCCCAGGCTCTAGGCAGACAGCCTTCACTAGGACACCAGCCCCCATCAGGTTCTGCAGGACGAACACCAGTCAACTCATTCACCCATTCACAGCTCCAGCAGCTCGGGCCAGCTGAGCAGTCTCTAAGCAAGGTCCTGGCGCAAGCAGCCAGCAGTCCAGGGGCAGCAAGCCCCAAGGGCTAGCTCAGGGGGCAGACACACAAAGGCAGAAGGAGCTCAGATCCAGCAAGGGCTGCAGCAGGCAAGCAATCAAGGCTCAGCCAGGACACAGGCTCACCACAGCACAGCAGCACAGCAGCAGGCTCAGAGCAGCACAATAATAGTTCAGGGGCACCAATAGAGGCTCAGCTCCAGGTCTCACAGTGCAGCTGATCAGGAGCTGAGCACAGCTCAGAGGCAGGAGCTGAGCAAGAGCAGCAGGTCAGGCACAGGGCCAGCAACACAGAGCCTTGCATCAGGCCCCAGCCACAGGTCAGGGTAGGTGCAGCAAGGTCAGTGGGGGCTCAGGTCCTTGTTCTCAGGTAATTGGTCCAGGTAGGTCAGGGAAGGGCAACAAACAATAGTCCCCCAGGGGCAGGTCAGGGCCAGTCCAGGGTCAGCAGTCAGTCCAGCAGCAATCAGGGAGGGGCAATAGGGGGGAAGCCAAAGACATAGGGCAGGGCACAGGTCCCAAGGCTCAGAGCTGAGAGCAAAGAGCAAGGGCCAATAAACTATAGTTCAGTATCAGGGTTCACTTCCAGGTGGAGCAGTAGTTGTGAGCAGAGAGTCACAGCAACACCACCGGGGGGGTCAGGCACAAGCAGTGCAGCAGGCACAGCAGGGTGCAGCTGCTAGGAGCTGACCTTCTGCGGAGGAGGGGGGTGAGAGGGGGTGGGGTGTGTGGGGTGGGGACACCACACCACCCCAGCCACTCCCCCAGGTCCCAGCTAACAGCGCGCGCGCGCTGCAGTCAGTCAGTGGGGATCCACAACACACACACTGCGTGGGTGCGTGGTGGCCGCCGGACAAGGTCGCCCGGGCTAGACTCCTCTCTCCCTCTCCCCCTCCATGGGTACCTGCTCTGGCTGCTCTGCAGGGGGTCCCACACCCCGGGGGCTGCTCGTTGTGCTGAGGCTCTCTCTGGCTCGCTCGGACTCCTCGCCGGCGGGGCTTGGGGGGCAGCTCGGGCTCGGGCGGGGGCGGGGGCAGGGCGGCGGCAGTCCACCTCTCGGGGAGGCTGGGTCGGGGAGGCTCGGTCGGGTCCGTCCGGGTGCTTGCTCTCGGGTCCGTCGGTCCGGGTAGCTGGGTACCGAGAGGAGGAGTCCGTCGTCGTCAGGGTACTACCTGGCCCTGGCTGGGCAGGCACCGGCAGGAGAGCAGGAACAGGAGCGTCCGTCCCTCCCGGCCGGCTCCAACTGACTGAGTGTTGGGGGGGCTTTTCCTTCCTGTCCCGCCCCCTTCTCCGGGGGGCGGAACAGGCGGCAGTGGCTCCGCCCACTGAGCCTCTCTCAGGGGCCGTCGGGAGCCAGGCCGCCTCACTACACCATTGATTTAACAACCCTCTGCCAGCAGTCCCACTTCTCAGGGCTGAAGCATGGAAAATCCCAGAGTAAGAAGAAAACACAAAAAAGGTCTCCCAATGATTTTGAAGGAGACATGCTCTCTGTGTCACAAAGTCATACCACCAGCAAAGCACAAGACACACTGGAGGAGTGGGGCATGAAGGGCTTACCTTCCTCCCAGGACACTGGACAAACCCACCAAGAACTCTCAGGAGGTGTGAGGACTCTAAGGTTTGTGTGGGGGTATTGTGTATAGGCTTTTTATTTTCACTTGATCTAAATTTCTCCTATGCTAAGAGTAAAGTGCATCTGTGTGTTTAAGAAGTTCCTTTGCAAAGTCTGTCTTCCTTAACTGTTGCTTTGAACAAACAGTTCAACTATAATCCAGAGTGCCCACAAAGACAGAGCTCTGAGGAGAGCATGCATAAGCTTGGAAGGCTTGCAGGGGTTCAGCACCAGTCTCAAGGCCAAGAACAGTTGAACTGCAGGCTCCTATATCAGGAATCTGCACCTCAGCAATGTCCCTGCAACAATATCTGGATGCTGATCAGAATCACTTGGCTTGAAAGCACAGGGGATCCAAAGAGTGGGTCCAATACAGCTGTTTTCACTGTCCCACAAGGGGTGGGGGAAGGGGGCAGCCAGGGCTGTAATACCAAAATACAGGGCACCACTGATTGATGCCACTAATGATGTAAATTTGATTTTTTTAATGCCTTCCAAGACATGTTGTCCACTCCTAATTTAAAACCCTCTTAAAAATCTACATAATACACAAAATGCATTAATGTACTAAAAACAATGAAGCAATCAAGATGGATGAATGACTTATGCAAAATACAATTCTATGTTTAACTCTTGTTCTATGTCCCCTTCCTTTTCTTTTATTACTAACACTTGGTGTCCTATGCAATTTAGACTGGAAGCTCTTTTGCAGAGGACCAGGTCTTTATTTCTCTTTGTATGGTCCCATGCCCAATTTTAGGAGTTCAAAAACATACTTTGCATGCGCACATACACTATTTCCTAAAATGTGGTGTTTACGGTTTTTCATTTTCAATTTTCATCTTCTTAAGGGCACTATAAGTATCAAAATATTTTAGCTGTGAATTGCCAACCTAGACTGTGTGCAAGAGACAGCAGAAGGTTATATGTAAACAATGATAGTTTGACAAATGCATGCATCTCTTACACTCTGTAGGATTTATATTCCTTTATTCAAAATACATATACTTGTAATTTCTTATGAAGAACAGGAATGTTATTCAAATTTTTAATAGAGCATATAGACTAAACCATCAAGATCACTTTAGAAGCATCTATCAGATGCTGTGTCTTAAGCGGTACAAGACACAAAGAAGGATGTTCTGGCCAAAGTATCAGACATACTTTAGCATAAGAGCATTATCAGGTGTTACTTTGAATAATTTACATTTGCTGATGCCAAAAATGTTTTAAACAGTGTTAAATGTGTCCTCATTAGGGCTGAGTAAACCCTGCAGTATCCAGTTTGTGTTTCCAAGAACTAAGCTTTGCAGGATCCATTTGAGTGGACTTGTAACACCCAAACCTCCAAGCAAACAAGTTTCCTAGCAACTGTGCACTAAGACTTATCTTGTGCTCTCTCCTCACTTTGTTTGTTTAGGAATCCACTGCTGTGGGAAAGAGAACATCTCCCCTCCTCTACCCCTTGTTGCAGTAGGAGAAAGTACTTTGAAGACCTTAGGGACTAGAAAGCACTCAACCTACTTTGTGACTGCCCCATCCTTATAACTTTGTAATATTCAAGTTGCTACTGGGTCCCCGGAAGATTCTCCAGAGGTGGCCACCAGAATGCATCCAGGAGCTAAAAGGGGACAGGATAAACACACAAACCTTTCCCTCCCAAAAGACAACAAAGATGAGATTTGCACAAGTGGTGGGGATGCTTCTTGGCCTTAAGAACTGTATCAACCTATCTCTGCTCAAAGTTTGTGGATTTAAGCTGATGCTTGTGCATTTGGCCAAAATTTATCCAGATTTCAGGTGAGTTCAAGATTACCATGAGCACAGACCTTGATCATGCCCCTCAAAGTCCTGTCTCCTTTCTTAAGCTATCAGATGGGTGTAATTTTTGTGGGTCCTCCTCCCCCTCTTTCATTCTCAGCAGAGGTCCCAGAAGGCTCTTATTGGCCCACTCTCCTCCATTTACACACTGTCTCTGCATTATTTCACCCACTCACATGGTTTCAACTATAATCTTTATCTCCAATCCTGACCTGTCCCTTCCCGCCAATAGCAAATCTGAGCCTGTCCTTGAATATCCTCCTTTATGTTTCATCATCCATCGAAGTTAACAAGAGATAAAACTGAACTCCTGGTTTTCCCTCCCAACTCACTCTGCACACCACCCATTCTGTCATTGAACACCTACACCATCCTCCCTGTCACTCAAGCCCATAACGTGGGGTTCACATCTTTGACGTCTCCCTCTCTTTACATTTTACAAAATCAAGCTGTGTCCAAATGTTGCTGCTTCTTTCTCCATGATATTTGTAAGATCCACCTTTTTCTTTCTATCCAAAAAGTTTTAGGACACATCCATGCCCTCATTACTTCCTATGTGGATTACGGTATCTCCAGCCTCCCAAACACCTGAATCATCTCTCCCTTCTTCACAGAAAACTGGCTGCTAAGATTATCTTCTTTGCCTGTTCTAATCACTTCACCCAATTCTGAATCCTCCCACTGTATCCTCTTCTGATTCACTAGATCAATTTCCATCTTCCTGGTCTTCATCTTCAAGGTCCTTCATAACTCTGCTTCCCATTCTGTCAGCTCTTGTCTCATCACATTGGCCCTTCTGCATGTTTGTCAGCTTCTCACATTACCTTCCCTGAACTAGTCCATAAGCTGACTGACTATCTTCTTCTCCTTCAAACTTCACCTCTTGCAGAAAGCCTATGCTGCAGAGGGTTTAGACCTCTGTCCCTAAATCACATTTCAGAACAGAAAATGAATGTGGGAGGCAGAGTTGTATTAAGGAAAATACCTAATTGGAAGGACAATAATAAAATTGACTGGGACAAAGACATGCAGACTGGCATGTGAAATATAGTCTTTGAAAGGTGGCTATTAATCATTGAGGATACAAAGACTCTCAGCAATATGAGAGAAAGCAGAAAGTCATGTTAGGACTTGCCTACATGGGGACACTCAGGAAAATTAATCTAAATTCATGTTTAAAGTGGATTACTTAAACCACGCTAAACCCCTCTGTGGATGCTCTTATTTAGAACTGAAGTGGCCTTAATTCGGTTTAACTTAATTCAGTGAATTAAGGTACTTTCACTGATTTGAACTAAACCAAATTAAGGCCCCTTTAATTCTGAATAAGAGCACCCACACACGTGTTTAAATGAGGTTTCATTAATCTATTTGAAAAGTATATTTGGATTAATTTGCCCGAGTGTCCCCACGTAGGCAAGCCTTAAATCACAGATGAGCATACAAGATATATGGGGATGCTAGCCTTTTAATAATAACAAAAATTTGTAATTTTTATATATTTGATTTATCTTCAGAAATATTTGTATGTTACTCGTCTTTTTGGACTATAAGCTCTTTAGGACAATTTTTTTGTACATATTTGTATAGTATCTAGGACAATGCAACCCCAATACAGACTGGCCACTAGTGTAATACAGATATTAAACATTTAGTATAATTATTAAGCAGATTTGCATCTAGGTTCACGAGGTTCCATAAGCACGTTACATTGATGCAAATGATCTCAACAACAACACATATTGGGTAGAGGAACACACAAATGTACAAATGTTTTTAGTATTGGCAAGGGACGCAGATACTCTGTTCTTGGTCATATGCTATTCCCTAGGTTTGTTACTTTCATAATCTGGACAACAACAAGAAACAAAAGCTTAGCATAGCCAATATATAGGAAAACTTCTTAAATGCCCCCTCACATTGGGTTCACATTACTGTTCTTCTACTTAAAGGGTGTGATAACACAGATGACAGTTGGCACCAACCAAAGCAATCTGCATGAAAATCCTTTCAGATACTCAGTTGCTTAGGGACAAACTTGAGTAAATGGCAATAATTACAATGCTTTGTGCAAAATGAGCAACTACATTGAATGGAATCTGGGAGCACACCCTGACACACAGTATTCCCGAAATATAGAAAACCAGAAACTCTTCTAAAACGTGTAAGCACCCACTCAGCACTTTCTGATCACTCGGGCTAGCTTCACCATTAAGTAACTATTTGTTAACAGGAACGCTAACATCTGCCAATACCTCCAACACCAAACAGAATTGGCTGGAGTTGCAATGAAACCAGCCTACAACCAGGGGCTAGCTTTTTTGCCGCCCCAAGCATGGCAGGCAGGCCGGCCGCCTTCGGCAGCTTGCCTGCAGGAGGTCCGCCAGTCCCGTGCCTTTGGTGTACCCGCCGCCGAATCCGCGGGACCAGCGGACCTCCTGCAGAAACGCTGCCGAAGACAGACTGACTGCCGCCCTCACAGCGATTGGCAGGGCGCCCCCTCACAGCTTGCTGCCCCAGGCATGCGCTTAGAGCACTGGTGCCTGGAGCTGCCACTGACTACAACTCATTCTGATGGCTCAAAATCCAATCTGAGAAGTTATTTCATGCTGATTTTTGCACTGGACATAGTAATGACTAGAATTCACAGGTAGATATTATTGTGTCAGGCACTATAGGCAGCTACTGTGTACTGCAGCTGGTGGGTGCAGAAGACTGACAGCAGTGTATGTGCAACCTTTTCCTTAATTAAAATAAGGATTTTACTTGGAAATCATTTCATGTCTCTCTCTCTCTATTTTTTTTAAATGGGCATTGATATTACAGTGAGAATATAATAAGCCAATAATTAAGATATTGGATAGTTTTGCTTTGTGTTATGTGTTAAGTCAAATATATTTAAAATTCTGTTTTGTTACATGTTTGGCTTCAATAATAGGTACTCTGTAAGACTAAGAAGCTACATTTAAAGTAAAGTGAAGTTTTAAATGCCTTTTTAAAAAAAAACTTACAGCTATAAGGCATGAATATGCAGAAAATCATTTTTCAGAATGGTCTCATAGACTCAAGGTAAAAAGGGACCATTATGGTCATCTAGTCTGACCTCCTGCACAATGCAGGCCAAGAATCTCTCCCACACACTCCTGGAACAAACCCCTAACCTATGTCTGAGTTATTGAAATCTTAAAATCGTGGTTTAAAGACCTCAAGGTGCAGAGAATCCTCCAGCAAGTGACCCATGCCCCATGCTGCAGAGGAAGGTGAAAAAACCCCAGGGCCTCTGCCAATCTGCCTTGGAGGAAAATTCCTTCCCGACCCCAAATATGGCAATCAGTTAAACCCTGAGCATGTGGGCAAGACTCACCAGCCAGCACCCAGGAAAGATTTCTCTGTAGTAACTCAGAACCCATCCCATCTAACATCCCATCACAGACCATTGGGCATATTTACCTGCTAATAATCAAAGATAAATTAATTGCCAAAATTAGGCTATCCCATCATACCATCCCCTCCATAAACTTAGCAAGTTTAGTCTTGAAAGCAGATATGTCTTTTGCCCCCACTGCTTCCCTTGGAAGATTGTTCCAGAACTTCACTCCTCTAATGGTTAGAAACCTTCGTCTAAGTTCAAGTCTAAACTTCCTAGTGTCCAGTTTATATCCATTTGTTCTTGTGTCCACCTTGGTACTAAGCTTAAATAATTCCTCTCCCTCCCTGATATTTATCCCTCTGATATATTTAGAAAGAGCAATCATATCTCCCCTCAGCCTTCTTTTGGTTAGGCTAAACAAGCCAAGCTCTTTCAGTCTCCTTTCATAAGACAGGTTTTCCATTCCTCGGATCATCCTAGTAGCCCTTCTCTATACCTGTTCCAGTTTGAATTCATCCTTCTTAAACAGTTATGTAAAGTAACTGCAGCTGTTGTATACACTATCACAAGATTTCTCTTCTGTTTTCTCTTGTGCTATTTTTCTATAATTTTGTTTACAGAAGAAAGGGGAAACAAGGAATGAGGTGGAACTAAAGAGAATATCATACACTAATGCAGTCTACTGGAAAAGTACCAGGTGTTTTAGAAGCCATTCCACTGTATATTTTCTTTCCTTTAGAAATCAAATAATCTAAGAACATGTATGAATAGAAACTAAAAAGCTTTAATCATCAGGTACACAATAGGAGGTAAAAATATCAAAAGAGCTGGCTGGTATTAAAGACCTAACCTTTATTTTATCCCCTTCTCTTTTAGAAACAGTTAATTTTCTAACTACAAAGCTTATTCTACATAATCGTTATGGTATAAAAAAAATCCAGTCAGCTAAAGACTACATCAGGCCCTTAAAAATCAATTCACAAATCCTTGTCATGAAAGTTATGCAAATGACTATTTTCAAAGATAAGGGTCACAAAGTGCTTTAGATCATTTCACTCTACGAGAATGCTTTAAGTCTATCAACTGTCACAAGGAATGCAGAAAATTGAATTCTAGCACTGAATATTATATGTTAGAGCCGAAGTGAAAAGTGACAATAAGGATTTTTCTTAATACAATGATTCACAGTCGGTTCTATTTAATTTAAGACACTCTCAAAGTAACCCCAAATTATAATTATATATATTATTTGGGGTTACTTTGAAAGTGTCCTAAATTAAATAGAACTGATTGTGAATTGTTGTATTATTTTAATATTATATATCGGAAATAGACTATATGAATAAGTGCATAAGGAAAATTGAATAATTCCCTATCTTAAAAAAGGTGACTTTTTTCAAGCTAATTCAACACAACTAAAGCAAAAGGAAAGCTAAGTTTAAGTTTTACTGATAGATAATTATACTTTTTATAAAATCCATTCTACTTTGCCAGTGGCTTATCAATAAAGGCATCTTAGCTGCAGGACAATTATAATAGAGAGGATTATAGTACAGCATGGGCAAAAATATCAGTAAAATATATATTGCAAGATCTACATATATTTCTATGTTTATAATAGACAACAACCATTGTGTGTGTGTGTGTGTGTGTGTGTGTGTGTGTACATTGCTGATGCTCTGAAGCTGGGAATAGCAGAATTACTATAAAGACAATGGCTTTAAATTTTCAGTAAAATGACTCACAGGAACAATTGTCAGTGTTGTTACTGTACAAGAAACCCTTAAACAGCTACAAGATTCACTGTTCCTTTATTACTTTCATCCATAAACCTCCATTAAAAAAAGCAATGTGCCATGAATGCAATGAATTTAAATAGAGTAAACACTCTGATATTTGGTAGGCATGATTTGGAATATTATTGAATATATGTTATACTTTTCTTCATTTGAAACTCCAAGTCTCTCACACATGTGCTGCCACCAAGTAATTTCCATCTCTGCTCTGTAGGTAAGTAACACTAGCTATAGAGCTGAGTGAACACTTGGTTTTTCAGTTTGGTGGCTTAACTGAAAAATCTGATTTTTGTTTGTTTGCTTTGGGTTGAACTACAACTGATTTTTTTAGAAACAGAAAAATGTTTTGTTCAACCTGAAATAAATCTCTTATTTTTTTAGTTTCATTTTTGGGTGTTTTCTTTACTCTTCGAATTTTTTAAAACAAATATCACTAAACTTCAGAATGAAAAGTTTCAAATTAAAATGTAAAAATATTTCCCTTTGAAAAAGTAACCCCCCCACACAACATTTCAATTTTTTTAAATCTCTTTTTCTTTTTATTGGACTGAAACTATTTGTCAAATTTGACTTGACGTAATAAATAGCTTTGATTGATAGAAAAATGTATTTTTAGGCAAAAACTATTCACCAATTTTTTTTCTCCAGCTCTATACCTGAGAAAGTAGAAACGAGATGTAAGATGTTGTCACTTATAATGAGCGAGCACTGTAATTAGCACCCTACTCCACATCAAATTTTAAAAGGAAAGGGTGAACCAACATAATTTACCTAGACATTCAAAAGGCTTCGACAAAGTCCATCACCAAAGGTTATTAGGGAAAGTTGTCATGGTATGAGGAATAAAGTATTGTCCCATATAGGAACTGGCTAGTAGTAACAGTAGTAATAAAAGATCACTTTTCATCATGACAGAAGGTTACCAGTGAGATGCCATCCACACTCCACTGTAGGATCAGTGGTATTTAATGTATTTTTTTTAATGATTGGGAAATAGGAGTGAGCAATGAGATGGTAAAATTAGCAAATGAGAGTATTTAGATAGATCAACAATGGAAAAGGATTGAGTTATTTTTTCTGTTTTGAAGCTCTTAATGGTTTTCAAACCTGCTCCCTGTGACCTTTACAAACAGGTATCTGGGTTCACATACCATCATCCCACTCGTAGTCAAAGTTTACTCGTATGAGTCCTACACTTCGTAACTTAATCTTCATCCTCTATCTCCCCTCCATGTGTCTCACTTTCTTCCTGCTCATTTTCTAATATCACTTTGAAGATTTCCTTCATTCAATAATATTTTTAGAATAAATTATGCTTTATATATCATCTTTTGTTCAAAATTAACCCTCCATGTTTATTTGAGCTTAAATTTCCAGGAATAGTCTTATTATACTGTATATATTTTTATTCTATGATATAGTGCTCTCACAGGTGGCTTTATTTAAACAAAGCCTTTCAGATGCAATCTTAACTATGGTGCAGATTGTGTCCCACCATAATAATACTGTTTACTATTTATTATTGTAGTGGAGAAGAATTCAAACTTTTGAAATGAGGAACCCATAGCCCTCATGCATCTTCTTGAGAAGACAAGATGATTTACTCAATAGGAAAAAGTAACAGTTGAAAATGTCAACACCAAGTGGAGAAGGTAGCCGTACAACTTTAATTAATTTGAGTGAGAGTTCTACGGTGAAATAAGTCAGCTCTGAAAATATTAACTAATTTGTAATAATGCCCCCCAAAGACGACTGTTTATACAAGGATTGGGATCTAAATTGGTATTTATATAGGCTTTATTTTAAAATAAGGCTTGAAAGCTCCAGCTACCAAACTGGTTCAACTATTTTAAGTACTAACATTTTGCCTTGTTTTTTTTTCTGTCCTTTTCCTAAACTTGGCTTCCTTTTACTGGCACTTTACCTCCAACTGGTGGCTTCTTACAAGGTTGCCATCAAAGTTGCTCTGTGAATTGAATTGCTGGGGGATATAAAAAAAGTGAGGTGACTGACACTCTTGGGATTCTGATATTGATGTGCCATTGCCATGCCACAGCTTGTTCTCAAAGAAAATATTAACTGCTTTTGATGTCTTACATGCTTTTCTTCCACATGCTCTTATTAAGTCCCATCTTTCCATTTCATGTCTGGACACGTCTCCTTTGCATTTGTCATATTCCTCATATAAGAATTTCAAAATGGTATTTACATTCCAAGTTGAGGTTAACAATTGTAAGTGTTATAAACAAGTTAGTAGCAGAGAGTTAATGTTCACAAATGGTTACGACAGTGGGTTGGGAGTAGAAGTCTGGAAGCTAGAATTCCTGGAGCCCTGTGTTGTTAAGGAACATTAAGAAATTACAACTTCCTGGTGCCTCAGTTTCCCTATCAGTAAAATCAATAGAAATACTTACCTGCGCCATAAGGGCACATTAAATAAATGTTGACAAAAGTCTTCACAATCCTCTGAGGAAAGACATGATGAAGTGAAAAGAACTTTTCCACAATGAAAATGGCTGAGAAACACATAATTCTCACAAAAACAATGAAACACTCTTCACTGTCAATTTACAAAATTACTTTGGTTCCCAGGGCTGCCCCCATCACTGGTTTTTTGAGCACTAAAGTCCTCCATTTAACCTCAGAAGAGGTATGGCACAGCAGAAACAGTACTGGCATTCACATGATACAGTATACTCTATTACACTATGATATTTGTGGGGGAGGGATAGCTCAGTGGTTTGAGCATTGGCCTGCTAAACCCAGGGTTGTGAGTTCAATCCTTGAGGGGGCCATTTAGGGATCTGGAGCAAAAATCTGTCTGGGAATTGGTCCTGCTTTGAGAAGGGGGTTAGACTAGATGACCTCCTGAGGTCCCTCTCAACCCTGATATTCTATGATTATGAGATAAATCTAGTACAGAGAGATATAGTACAAACTTCCTCATGCTGACAAACCAATGTGGCTCAGTCCTGAACCACATGGCTCCCTTCCAAGGGTGTGTAATAATATCCATAAATTTTCAAATCTTAGTTTCTACTAAGACTGAACAAGAGTGCCAGCTGTGTTTGTAGTTTTTAGTAATGGAGATACTTGCATACGTATCCAGTAGAAACTTGGCTAAGACAACCAAGTCACTTCACATATGCCACTCAAGAGGAGACAATGGTTATACAAGATATTGTATCCACAGTCAGGCATCATTAGTAGATGGAACAAAAAATCTCAGAATGGAAAAATGGTAAATATATATATATATATAACACAATAAATATTCTGCTACAGTGGAAAGGCAGCTTTTGACAGAAGAATTATACAAGTTTTGGTACAAAGAAATTATTATATATACCCGACCGTATCTGTGGCAGTGTGTGGAACCCTTATTTCAGCCTAGAGCTGGAGCCCCCTCAAATCATTTTGTGGGAATGTATGATGTCCATTCTACCTTCCATAGTTTTTTCTGCCAGCTAAGGAAGTAGAAGCCTCTTGCAAACACATGATTTGCCCAGATCCAAATTTGTGGAGGGTGGTGGTGGCAATGAAAAAACGAGAGTTTCTACCCAGCTCTAATCACAAGGTAAGCATGCAAGGTTACTCATACATGAAAATGAAGCAAATGAATATGGTGATTATCACAGTGATAACTCAAATGCACATTAAAATAGTTTCATGCATCTTTCTCTGCAAATAATATTTGAATATAACAATAATTTTGTCCTAGGAAGGTGCAAGCAAATTTAAGTGGAATGTCAAATTGAAAATGAAAACAAAACATACCCATCACCAATGGCTTTTAATTTAATCTATTGCTTTCATGCAAACTCTGATTTTGGAAGACTTCAATATCCTCCCTCAAAAAAACACCAACAGACAAAAACAAAATTTCAATATATCTACAGTTGTTTGTTGTTGACTCCAAATATATCAAAATTGCTTGAGAAATAAGTTACATAATTAAAACAGAAAGAAAAAACTTTTACTTACCAAAAGAGAATTAGATCGAAAATTATGTGAATATTGTTCAGTGAAGTATTCTGTATTGTGGTCCAGTCTCTGATGTCCTCCATATTCTGGTGCATCAGAATCCAGTGCAATTTTATACTTAAAACAATTCATTAAGGAACTATCAGTGTTGTTAAATGTAGAAAAATGCTGTATGGCATTGCACATCAATATATTCCAACATTTAAAACAAAAAACATGAAACCATTCAAGAAGAGGAAGAGAGTTGAGGGGGATGGGGAAGAGATACTTAGTCAACTACAGAAACTCCATGCTTGTATCTTAGTGTTTTCTTATACATTAAGTTTTGCATTTCTTTTTCCTATTTACTGAAATGTCCATCTTATGACAGATTCTTAGGAAAGACAAATGTGATCTGCTGTCTTTTGCAATTTCCTGTCAGTGATATATATATAAAAAGATATTTTTAAATATTTTAGTTTAGGCAGATATCTGTGATTAACTATACCAATCATTCAATAGGACAAACAATGAACAAAAAGTGAATTGGATTAAAACCAGTATTTCTTAAAGTACCTTGACAGTGATAAATAGCCAAATATCATAAGCTACTGTGTCATCTTTAAACTGGGTTCAGTGAGTCTTGGATCAGGTGAGTTAATCTCATAGTGATGAAAATATATAGTTTTAGTCTAAATAAACTGATACAAAGTTAAATACAATTCTGACCAGAGGCACAGTACAGAAACCTATTTGTTTTTATTTGGGGGATAAATAAATGTATTGTTAACTGAAAACATTTTTTTAAAACATAGTGTGTCTGGCCACAATTATACAAATCCAAGGATATAATTTATTACCACGATGTAATTGTCACACTCGTTGGAGTAATTCACAACCATGAGTGCCAGCCTCAGGGCAGACTGTCAAAAAGCAGGGCAGAAACCCCAAACTGGTTGTATGTTCTATAATTAGATTTCATCAATCTGGTTAAAAAAAAAAAAGTGAACTGAAACACTATAATAGTATTACCATGGAATTACATACAGTCCCCTTGGGCACTCCAGTCTGTCTATCTTGCCACTCGGGAAAGCTGGACTCAGTGAAAGTTGGTTGCCATACACTAAAGATCAGAAAAAATTCAGGTTGCTTCCAGTCCTAAGAGAGAGACTTACCCCTGATCAATTTGAACCTCAGATATCACACCGAAGACAATGCTTGTAGCCAATACTATAGCAAACTAACTAAGGATTGATTAACTAGGAAAAAGAAATGAAAGAGTTATTTAAAGGTTAAAGCAGGCAACATATATACACAAATGAGTTATAGTCTATGGTTCCAAAAGGTGGCAGTGGTAATCTGCCAGGAAAGAATGTCTTTTAGGGCTAACCCAGGTTGATCCTAGGGATCTCTGCTTTATTTCCTAGCTCCAGCCCTCTGAGAATCCAAACATCAAAAGAGGAATAAAAAAATTTCTTATTTCCCTGTTTTATTTTCTTCTTCCAGCATTCAAGATGAAGGGATTTGCTTTTTGCACATAGCACCCTTACGGCTGTGAGAAGGCCATTAACCAAGTCTTTGTAATGTGATGTTCCAAAACGGTTTGTTCAGTTTTTCTTGATAAGTTGGGGAGACCACTCCTCCTGCCTGGGTTCACAAGATCAGATCAGGCACTTTTACAATTATAAAGTAAAACTTACATATTACCTTATTTTGTGTGTGTGTGTGTGTCACAGTTTAATATAATCTGGGGTCACATTTAGTCAAATGACTTAATTGTAATCATAAGGTTGTTGCACACACTACTGGACAGAGCTTAGGTTCTTGGGGGGTGGGGGTGGTTAATTGTATATTTCAATATCTTACCATGTTTGGATTTCTTTTAGCTGTAACCTTAATTTTTAATTTCCAGAATTTGTAAAGTTTCATTTTAGGATAACTAACATCCCTGTAATATTTTTGGCCCTTAAGTTACAGAAGCATACTTTCAATCTTAGCTAAACTGTACTATTTTTTGGTCTTGGAGTACACACAGCAGATAGGAACATGTCTGAAACAGTGTTTTGTAATCCACCCACTTAATTTTGAACCATAGAAGAATCTTGTTTCAATGGAGGCCTACATTAATAGGATTACAGCAGAGTAAAGCCACACTCTTTCATTCAATGGCTCTTAAACTGCTCTAAGGCGTCTGTATTTGCTCAGCCTTTCAATAAAGTGCCTGCTCAAAGTCCAAGGATTTTGATGTTAGGAGAATTGCTATCATTTATATCTTTCTGCACTACTCTCTTTATATCAGTTGATGAAGCTTAGAAATTTTCTTCAAAGTTACAATCCACTCAATTTAAGTGCCTAGTAACAAGAAAGACAGTGCTTAAAAAGTGACAATACAAAAAGCAGACCAATCTAAAAGTAAATGAAATGTTATTTTGAGATATTTCAATCATTCAGTCCATGTGATTACAGTGATTTCTTTGGAAAGAAGAATGATCTTTAGCAAAAAGTCTATAAAATGTCAAAAGCAATTAAGCTTTTAATTAGGGACACCAATGACCTCCATGAACAGTATTTTCTGTGGGGAAGGCAATCACTGGAGTGAGCCAGAGATTGCTAAGCCACTGTGTGGTTTCTAGAAGGTTTAACCACTAATACAAACAGAGAACATTGGCTATCAGAGCATGCCCTAACAAAATCTCTTATTTTTTTTCCGAATGTTAGCTAAATGGTACTTTATTGCCAGCTTCGATCCACAAAGCCTTAGGTTACAACTGTACACTTGCACAAATATATCTGCCCCCTTTATTTTATAAATATGTCCAAATTACCCCTTGTTTGTTGTCATGAACCACATAAATAACCATAAACTACAACTTTTAGTGGCTCTCCCTGGTACCTTTCCAAGCCTAGCCTCAGCAAAGGCTGCTGATATGCCACTGTATATTTTATGAACATGGCGGGGGAATGTCTCCCTCAAGCATTTCACTCTTTGCTTTTGTGATCTACAGTATACATTACATTTAATAATTTATCGATTTTGTTGAAAGCTTTGACATCTTTAATGATTCCTTTAAAACTATTTACAGCAAATGTAATCTTCATGGCTATGTTACCATTAAAACAAATTATCCCATGTTCTTAATTGAGGGTATGAAAATATCTCCAGCAAAGCTTTTAGATATCAAGTAAACACCACTCTCTCTCCTCATCCCATAACAAACATCCATACAATTATTCATGTTCTCGTTAATGTTATTCAAATGTGTTTTAAAATCCTAGCAAATTATACATTTCTTTAGGAACATGTATAGTTTGGTAAACTCATGATTCTCATTCCAATTTAGACCTCAGAGAGAGCTGGACGAGCTCATTCCACTTTAGACCTCATGGAGCACTGGATGAGCATCCAAATTTGTGAACGCTGCCTTCATTAAAACTTTCAATGACTGCTATACCTTTTAATTAAGTGTGTAACAGAAGTATTTGCTTTTGCATTGTAGCCTCTTTTGTTTCAGCTACAAAGTGTTGGGAATACTAACTTGTCTCCAGACTATGAAATAAAGCCTGGTTTCTGTTCAGTTGGATGCCTTGACTGTAAATGTCCTAAAACAAATACAACTGAGAAAAGCAGCAAAACCAGTGAACCCTTGTATACAGAGAGCTTGAATGGAAAGGCTGTCATTATCTACCACGTTAATTACTGAATTACTATGCTTTTATGATGTTTTGAAATACATATTTTAATACAAATAATTAAATTTAATCTTATGCATGCTTAATGACACATGAAACACCACTAAGTAAATGCAAATCATGTAAAATAGCATAATTTGTATTTTATGCCTCAACTTCACTTCTAACATAGAAACAGAATTCTACTATTTATGAGACACACAAGGTAGGTGAAGCAATATCTTTTATTGGACCAACTTCTATTGGTGGAAGCTACAGATTTTTGAGCTACACAGAGTTTTCCTTCAGGTCTGGGGAAGAAAGCAGAGTTTCTGAGTTAAGAGCTCTTCTCTAGGCAGAGTTGATCAGAACTTGCATTGACCCCCTGTAAAATGATGTAACCCATAGATTATAAACTCTTCATAAAGTACCTATTCCTTTCCACAATGTCTGGTTCGACTCATATATGCACGCATGCACGTGCACACCCTCCCCCCCAAATTAAATATAGTAAAATAAAATAACTTGGCTCTTCTCTATCATATATAAAAGAGCCCCACGAGGCAGACTTTAATGGCAAGTTCCTTACCAAGTTGAAGAGGCTCTCTTTTCCTCAGCCAGGCAATATCAAGTATCCAGATAATAGTCCTTTAGAGACAAATTCAGCTGTCTTCCCCACTAACCGGTCCAACTGGTTTAGAGGTCACTAGATGCAGAGGTAGGGCTGATTTGTGGAGCCTATACAGTCATGCAGGAGGGGGCTAAAGACAAATGTGCTCCAGCAGAAGAGTGAAGAGGTATGAGCACTCAGATCTACATTACTGACTATAGAGAAGCTCCAGATCCAGTCTCAGGAATGAAGAGGGAAATAATTCATTGCCCACCCCTAAAGAACCCCAATACACAGCTTGAACACTTGGGCTGAACACACTGGGATCATTGCCACATGTTCTTTCACCCCTTTTTCAACCAAATTTGGAATTAATGCAACATCGCCATTAGAATGATCTAGGGTGACCAGATGTCCCGTTTTTAAAGGGACAGTCCCGGTTTTTGGGACTTTTTCTTATATAGGCCTATTACCCCCCACTCCCTGTACCGTTTTTTCACAGTTGCTATCTGGTTACCCTAGAATGATCAAGACAAAAGGAGTGAAGAATAAAAAAAAATACACTAAGTGGGGAGATCTATGAAAAAGTATGAGCTGGGAGAGCAATATGCAGGAAATGAATTCAGGACTTTTATGGGAATATAAGCAGAATCAACTATGCTCCTTAAGCTATCTTCAATAAGACTGAGCAGTACTGGAACTATATAAAGATAACCTGAGCTGTAGTTAAAGGTTATAGGTCAGCCTACAGTCATATAAAAAGACTATGAAATGCAGGAAACTAAGTTAATGCAACATTGCAGTTCAGATTTAAATCATACAGAAGAAGTGAAAACTTGCAGTTAAATTGACAAAACAGCTATACCTCTGGCATCCTTCCACAAATGTAGCATTTTCTATTCATACATCTGGAGTCAAAGATAAAAAATGTGTATTTTCTCTCTCTCTCTCTCTCTCCGTACTTAAAAAGATTTGATAGCTACATGTGATAAACCCCAATCTCTGTGTGCATTTTAAAAACCTTTTAAAATACTTGATTTTTTTTCCTCAGCTCTTGCTACCACTTCTTGACTGAAAGCAGGAAAAAGGGATACTGTCCTGAGGTCAAAAGTAGGACAGAGAAATCAGCAGATAAAGTATTAGATCAAAAAAATCTGCTGAGAAATTGCCACCAGTAAGAAGAAACAAAAAAATCCTTTTGAAGATTGAACTTTGGCTATTGCTTCTGCAAGACGTGACTAGGGAGCAAGAATCATGACAAATGAGTGGGTGCTTCCTTGTTGCACAGTGAGAGCCACATGGGCAGAGAGAAGGTGAAAGCCTTTGATCCTTTAAGCAGTCCTGGGGTCAGCTGGCTCCTGTACCTGATGAAGATTGCAGTAGTCATGTAGAAACAGGAGCTGTAGAACTCTCTTCATCTACTTCTCTCCTACTGTCTATATATCTAGCATAGCAGTGGTATCGCCAGGGTACAGAGCTGTAAGCTCGACTTTTAAAATATCTAGAATGTGAAGCAGTTTAATGATACATCTTGGTGAATCCCCATCAGTTCACAGAATGAAGACTAATTATGGAACAAATACTGATTGTTGTATTTATTTGTTTAGTTGCCATTAGGTTTTTATCTGTGGCTTAAAAAATAGTTAAATAAATCCGAGGCCTTCCTCTTTATAAAAATTCAATGATGCATCATTTGTACATTTGTCTCAGTTGTTAGCCTTCTTCTTTCTTTACTCTTGCTTTGCTGTGGACAGATATTTAAGTGGATCGTTTGGCCCACTTTTTACATCCCTTTGCATGCCCTGCAATGTGTTCTTGGTCTATCAAATGTCACTTTGTCATTATGTAGTGCACAGTAAGTGGAAATTTCCCTGAAATACTTCATGATACTCTTTTTCCCTTCTTGTCTTGACTTGTCTTGTGCTAGCACATAGGAGGCAGCATTTTCTTCATAAAAGACACAGTAGTTTTAGGTCACATTCTTTATGATTAAGTAACTAGTTAAGATAATACACCTATTTTTGCCCTCTATCTCACCCTACGTTTACAATTGGTCGGGTTCTGTGTCCTCATCTATATTTTAGTCTGATCATCTACCTATTCAAGAGTGGAGTATCTCTAATGTCTAGCTAGAACTGATCCAGAAATGGTTTCCTTCCTTATCACCTTCTTCAGGCTTGCTTTGCCTTTCATCACATCCATTCCACCTCTGGACTCAAACTTCCCTGTCTTTCAGTGGTGACTACTCTTTGGGATTTCTCCATGTAGGCACCTTTCTTCTAGCAAATTAATTGCCATTTGCATTTCCCACCTCATCCTGTAGAGGGGACACTTGTGCAGGTGTCTTCAGAAATGAGGATTTCAGCTTCTGCATTTGACTGTCTTAGGTCATTTGGTAGGCACTATACTGCTCTTTTCTAACAACAATTTAAGATTTTAAAAAAATTATAAGGGAACAAGAAATATTCAATCCTCCTTAACTAGGGAATGCACTATGGGATGGTCTACATAAATCTCTGATAATATTAAATCATGCACACTGTCACATTAACTGAAGTCACTAAATTGCATTCCAGTCCGAAAACAGATGGGATGTACTGTATATTCTGATGTAAAAAGTTATTCAACATTCCTGTGTTACAAGATTCTGAAATATTTCCATTAATTTCCTACTATAGATTTGTCCTCAAATTCTTTGTTATTTGGAGAACATCCATTATCTCTTTGGACAAAGTATTTGAAGTTTCACCTGCCTCAATCAGACTTGAAAAAACTAGAGAATTTTGCCAGATTCCAAAAAGAAAATGCTGCTTACCCCCATTTACTTAAAGGGCCTGATCTTAAATCTTGTTTGTGTGCAAGAAAAGACATTAAAAAAAATGATGAAGTCATCTTTGGTACAAACGATATAGGTGGATATGAGAAGCCATGTCTCTACCAGAGGGAGATGTGTGATTCCGATTCTTAGGTTACTAAGAATCGGAATCACATTTAATAGAAAAGACTTAAAAATATCAGTCCAGGAATAAGTTTCTGAAACATTTGCCGAGATGGCTAGAAAATTTGTAAATAAAACAATCAAAACTTCTATTACTAAAATTTTATATATAGCAGAAGTCCTTATCTAATTATGAACATGAAATATAATGCTTAAGAATTCTGAAAGAACTATTTCTATTTTTTTAAAATACGATACGCAGGAATTACTGCTGTTAGTTTTGAAGATCTAGAAGCCTTTAATGTCTGACTACACCCCTAAATCAGCAATTAAACTGGATCAAACTTGCTTTATCCCATGAGATCTTATAAAGTAATCTACAGTATGGGTCTCTTAATTGGCAAAATATATGCAGGCAACTAATGAGATTTGAAAATGGAATAGTTTATTGTGCCTCCCAAAAGCTATTTGGGAAAAGTTAAAAGAATTCAGTACTGGTTTTTACTCAGCACTATATTCTACAAGTAGACAATGTGAGAAGGCTTTCTTGTTTCATATACAACTAATTACATTTAAAAAGAAATCACATTTTTAAATAGAATGAACATTTCTGAATCAAGTATTTCACGCTGAATAATAGTATTTGACACATCAGGGATATGGAAGCAAAACGCTAAATTAAATGATTTTCTGTTAAGCTATAATGTTCTTCCAACAACAATTAAAAACATGAAAATAAAAAATAAGTAATGCAACACAAAGAGAGAAAACAAAGTCACTAAAAGATTTTCTTCTTTTTAATAAAAATGGCTCTAGGCCCATCTCCTAGCCATCCTGCACATATTCTCGCCACGTACTTTTGTTGCAAGACACCATGGTTGGTTTCAATCCCCTGCAGCTACCGTTAAAATGTTAACTGAAAGCATACAATTGGAGAAGGGCCCTCAAGGTTAACACCTTTGGCTGTGGTTTTGTGCTGAGCAGAGTTTTAACACACTTTAAGGGCGGCATTGAGCAATGTTTTCATTATATGGTAACTGCTCTGTTTGGGGTAGCTTTATGGGGAGCCTTTAAGCATTGTTAAAGTAATTTTTAAAAGTTGGGTGGTTTTGAGAGGCACTTCACACATTCCTTCCTCACAATGTTTTGCTCACAGGACTTATCAAGTGCTATGCAGGATTACTCCCGTGGTTTTCAGTGGTGAGTGTTTGGTGGTGGTGGAGGGGAAAGGAGGAGTTATAAAAGTACATTCAGTGTCAGAAATCTTCAATGTTAATTTAGTTTTGTTCCCCTTGTCTGCATTATCACATAAATTGTTAAAGCCACAAAGACATTTCAGTTAACCTGTTTTCTGTTTTTCATTCTGGTGCTTTGGACAGCGACAGTTATTTCACTGTCATGAACCCCCTTCAATAAAACACATTAGCAAATGCATGGCCAAGGAGGATGGGGAGAAGAGGGCTTATGGGAAGGATAAAATTGTTTGCATTTTAATGGCTGCAGACTTTTAAGAATTCACAGTAATGTGCTGTGAATTCTGTCACCCCATCCCAAACAGGTGAGAAGCATCACATTGATCATTCTCAGAAAAGAAGATGCACATACAAATGGAGTGAACAGTAACTTTTATTTACATACAAACATTCATCAAACATAGATTCATAGATTGTAGGGCTGGAAGGGACTTCAAGAGGTCATCAAGTCCAGTTCCCTGCCCTCATGGCAGGACCAAATATTGTCTAGAGTTAAAATGTTAACAGGAACAAATTAACTAAAAAAAAGTCAAATTCTCTGAGAAGTGGGCAAACACTGATGTCTGTGGACATCTCCTCACCTTTTCCTTGCCCCTCAGCTGACAAGAGGAGGTGGAGGGAAATGGATGCAGAATACTGTGCAGGGGGACAACTGGGGATATATCCTCTGTGGGCTTGAGGGCAGAACACAGGCTGGGCTACAGGGCTCATTATTCTTCTCCTGAATGCTCTGGACTGGAGGGTTCCCCTGTGAGGGAGTTTGGATGCCTGTGGAGGATGGTTTGCTGGGCATGCTCCTCCCCATCAGAGTGGTGGAGGGATTCACTACTTCAGCCGCTGAAGGAGGAAGTAGAGGTGACAGCTGAAAGAGGAAGTAGAGAAGGTGGTTCTTATTCCTGGAGAGAAGCAGCAACCACAGTGGCGGGTGGGCTCTTATAGCATTCTGCCACCAGTTGGACTGGGGACTGCATGATCCCATTCCCTCTGTGCATGCTCCCACTGCCTGTGTATATTCTCTCCATTTGCAGGAATGCCTTGACCTTCTTAAGAGCCTGTTCCTCCCTTGCCCAAAGGAAGTTGAACTGCTCTTGACTCCTTTTATCTATGCCAAGAAGCAGGTCTTCCAGGGTCCTTTTTCATCTTCCTCTGCTAAGGCTGCGGTGCTGCTTATGCCATACAAACGGAATGGTTTCCTGCACTACTTTTGTTTAAATGTTCTAATGCTCACAGTGCACCAAGAGACCTGTGGTTCGGTTCCTTCAGGGATAACATTACCAGTCATCTTTTTCCATCTTTAAAAGTTGACCATAGCAGTTTTGAATGTACCAGAATGCAAAAGAGAAGTGATTTTCCAGTACTGTGGAGGACCTCTGGCCACATATGCCAGAGAGATGTTTCTGTTAATGGTGACCCCGCAGTGTATTCCTGAGTGGAGGGGTTTGGTGAACCCTGCTGCGACACCTAAAGAACTAGTTTGAATTGCCACCCAATCCTATAAACATAATTCAGCAATTTGAGAGGAAACCGACTGTAATCTAAACTAGCATTTTGCGTTCCCATGGAAATGGAACAGAAAACCACAGAAAATATCCGCCTACCCCATAATCTTCCCTGCATTGACAGGAAGTCCAGCGAACAGCACTGAAACATACAGGGAAACAGAGTGACTCCAGAAGCATATATTTGCTGAATTTTCCTTGACCTTTTCAGTTAACACTGCAAACCAGTTGCCTCTCCACTGTTAAGAGACATGGTATTATGTTTGCGCAACCCTCAAAGTAGATATTATACCCACTCCCATTTCTCTCAGCTTTCGCAGAGTAGCTCAGCACGAGAAGCTGGGAGACAGGTCGTGCTGGATCTTTGCACAACCATAAGTGCCATGAAACTGGTCTTTCTCCCCACTTAAGCCCTTTAAAATCTGCTCCTTCCCTCTCTCACCCCCCACTCCCCATCATCTTGTTTTGCACTGCCCAGGGACCATCACTGTGAATGCTGGCTTAGAAATCCAAAGACAGAGGCACAGTGACTGCTCATGTCTGCTCAATGCTTTACATTGGTTCATGGGAGTTCACTAAAATAATTGAATTACAGTCCTGTGTTGCTCTGGGAACATGTTGGGATAGAGAGAGGGTGGAACATCATGGAGGCCAGGCTGTGGTGAGTGCAGCAGCACAGCAAAAGGGGATATTGTTGGGGACAATAGGGATCCATTGTAAAAAACTTACAAGTATCAGATTCTGGTTCCTACAGCAGCTCTGGGTCTTCAGACTCTTCCAAGGGGTCTTTTTCAACTGGGTCTTCTAGGTAGAGATGCAGATTTAGATTCTCCTCTTCCTCCATGTCTCCTGGCATTTCCTCCTCCAAGGTCCCTGATGTCTCCTTGTCCTGTCCCTTATCAGTGTCCTGACATCTGATGAGGCTAGTCACTTCAGGCTCCGTATTTGCCGCCCTGGAGAGCACGCAGTCCAGCTCACCATAGCATGGGCATGTGCTAAGTCCCCTCCAGGGAAGACTGTTGGGAGTCCTTCACTCTCTGGTAAAGGAGCCTGAGCTGCTCCATGCACCCCTGGCACTAGGACGGAATGCAGTGAACCTCCTTCAGCCTCCATGAAATCTCGTGGTGCAGGTGAATGTTCCTGCTGACCCAGATGAAGTCATAGAGGGCAATCTACTGTGAACCACACATTGATGAGCACCTGTGCATACTATAGAGACCAGAAGGCTGCTCTCGAACCATGATTCAAGATCACCTGTACTGACAATAGATTTCAGCAGAAAACTGTTTTGAAGTGTTCAGCACAGGCTGTTACTACCACTGGCGGTGTGGGGAAGGTGTCAGTAACATTTACACTTTTGGGTAAGAGTCAGGCAGCAAAGGGTATTGTGAGAATGGCCTTGGAAGGCTATCGACAAGTGACCTGGTATACACCCTTTTCTCCTGTGCACACTGCACTGTAAAATGGGTACAGGGCCATATCACAGCTGAGATGCCCTTCATGCATGGCAGCTGTTGTGAACTAGACTGTCCTTCAAGAACATGCTCCCAGGCTTCAGATGTGAACAATAGAGGGGGTGTGGCACAAGAAGTGCACATGTATCAGTGTACAGTCAAAAATATGGATGCACTCACGGGGTGTTTTTTAAAAAATATATATAACATCTACGTGAGTTGAGTGCCTAATTCCCTTTAGCACTTTTGAAAATCCCAGCCTTGTCCTTTGAAGAATAGGATTTGTCTGTCTTAAGTCAAAATGAACATTCAGTTCTCTGGTCTCACCTGAGCAAGATGACCCACAACCAGCAGCCTGCACTTGAGCAAGAGTCAGAAGTCGAATAGCTAGATTTTCCCAGGTCAGGACAGAGGTAAAGTGGCAAGAAATTGTAGACTAGCATGCAACAGTATTAACTAGCCAATTATATCAATATCTCCAAATTCACATATCAAAAATATCACTCAGTGTGAGTCAACAACATACAACATAGAGTAGAAATTAGTAAAGGGTAAGCATCATAAGTGTAGATATCTAACTAAGTCTATCATTAACTGACCAAGATTTCTTTTACTTCCGTGTTTTAGCCCATTCAGAAATGCAGTTTGTAATGGTATTTCAATAGTACTATTGCAATTCAAAATCAGGAATTACATTAAGCAAAAATAAAGTTCCCTAACATGTGTCTCATGCTCTAGCTCAGGGGTCTCAAAGTCCCGGCGTACGGGCCATCTGCGGCCCGAGAACCTCCCCACTGTGGCCCGTGGAAACTTTTAAAAAAGTTCTTTCATCGAGCCCTAATAGCTGCCGCCTGAGGAAGGGGTGGTGGGAGGGGAGTGGGTAGGAGAGATTCACGTGCCCCTCCCCCCAATGTTGCTCCATCCTGCTGCTCCTGGGAACCTCCTAGGTGTTGCACTCGGCAACGTGTCATTCACTTCGGGCACTCAGCTCCCTGCAAGCAGTTCCCTATCCCTGCTGTTTCCAGCGGAGCCGTGGAAGAGAGACCCATGTAGCCACGCTGCTGGCTGTCTGCTGCAGGCATCTCCCCCCACAGCTCCCATTGGCTGGGGGAGAGGAACATAGGTACCATCACTAGTTTCTGGGTAGAGTCAGCCATGGAGGTAGGGTCACAAGTCACTGGGCAGAGTCAGCCTGGCAGGGGCGACTCTAGCAATTTCACCGCTCCAAGCACGGCGGCACGCCGCGGGGGGCGCGCTGGCGGTTGCCGGTCCCACGGCTCCGGTGGACCTCCTGCAGACGTGCCTGCGGAGGGTCCGCTGGTCCCGTGGCTCCGGTGGAGCATCCGCAGGCATGCCTGCGGGAGGTCCACCGGAGCCGCCTGCCGCCCTCCCGGCGATGGGTGGAGCGCCCCCCGCGGCATGCCGTCCCAAGCACGCGTTTGGCATGCTGGGGCCTGGAGCCGGCCCTGCAGCCTGGAGAAACTAGTAAGTACCTAGAACAGAAGCAAAAATATTTTGAAATAAGAAAAGCAACCTTCTATCTGACTTAGTATTTATTAATTAGACAATTTGAAATTACTAGGGTCGATGCAATAAGTTAAAACACAGGAACCACTTTTCCTCACTACTTTTTCCCTTTGCACTTTTTGTCAAATTCTTCTTATGTAGAGAAAACAAAGTCAACTCTGAAGGATTTGTCTGGCAAGTGAAAGACAAAACTTTTGTCATTCAGAGCTGTTAAAAAATCAACACCTCCTCGAAAGACAAAAGTTGTGTCGATGACAAGCACCAGTGTGAACAGTGTTTTGTAGGCAGGAGTCTTCTCCTGCTGACAATGCTAATGCCGCTTGTTGCGGGTGGAAGTTTTTTGTCAGCAAGAGAGCTCTCTCTTGCCAACAAATAGCGGGGGTGACCAGATCTCCGGATTTTATAGGGATAGTCCCGATTTTTGGGTCTTTTTCTTATATAGGCTCCTATTACCCTCCCACCCCCAGTCCTGATTTTTCACACTTGCTGTCTGGTCATCCTACTACCCTACGTGCTTTTTAGCAGCACGGCTGTAGTGGCACAGCCATGCCATGAAAAGCTGCATCGTGTAGACACAGCCTTAGGCTGTGGCTACACTTAGCACTTCAAAGCGCTGCCGCGGCAGCGCTTTGAAGTGCTAAGTGTAGTCAAAGCGCCAGCACTGGGAGAAAGCTCTCCCAGCGCTGTCCGTACTCCACCTCCCTGTGGGAAATAACGGACAGCGCTGGGAGCCGCGCTCCCAGCGCTGGGGCTTTGACCACACTGGTGCTTTGCAGCGCCGCAATTTGCAGCGCTGGAGAGGGTGTGTTTTCACACCCTGCTACAGCGCTGCAAATTTGTAAGTGTAGCCAAGCCCTTTGGCTCTTTATTGCAAATCGAGCTTGGAGTACTAATCTGTCATAACCATTAAACTGCAGGAAGAATGTGACAATATTTCAAAAAAAGAAAATTATGAAAGCAATTCCATGTTAACTTTAAAAAGTCTAATTACAGTCTCATAGCTAGATATTGATAATCCATCTGTCTTCAACCTGAAGCAAATTAGACAGGAAAAATGTGTTAGTCCAAATTGTCCACCTCTCATAAAAACTGCTTCTAAAATGGCACATTTTATTAAATATAATCCAAATAGAAATGCTTCTTCCTTTCACTTACAGTATTAAATAGAAAGCAGGAAATAGCATGCACTTTTTCAATATAAAATAGATTCATATTATTAGAATCTTATGCCTTTTTCACTCCAAATAAAAGTTTTACATGATACATTCCCATATTTGTATGCCATATTTTTTATTCATTGATATTAACCTTAACATATAAACTATCTTGATGGAATTTGGCATTTGGCTGATCCTAAATTAAGTTCTTTGTCCTCATTTGTTTTATAAAGCATGAATTCTAATAGGCTGGGACAGTTACATAACTGCACTTCAAAGCAGTCTGCAAACCAAGCAGCTACAAAGCAACATCTTTGCCTTCAGCAATCACACTCCAGTGACTCATTCAAGTGACCTTATTTGCTCATTAGAGGCTCTAGGTGCAGGTTGCAAATGTCAGAGAGCCTGAATTTGCATTTGAAAAAAATACATCTTGCAGCATTTTAATAGTAATATTCCTGAGATTTCAGGTCACATCTAATTTTATTTACCTCTCTATATTTTTGACTTCAACTATTGTTATTCCTCCTAAATCCATGCCCACAATGAACATGCTACACTTTAGTATTCATTCACTCCAGCTTGTAAATGCTTTGATACTTTCATGCCATATGGGAAAAGGTAGACTTGTAATTAAATAACCATTTCTCCTGGCAACATTAAAATTGTGTTTTTTCTACCTAATCTTCAGCAGCAAATGGGAACTTGCAATGACAGAAACATGAACACAGGAAAAAAAAACAACACACATTTATTTAGGGATAGATGAGCTAATAGATATTCATATTGCACCACAACATTTCATAGTCTAGTGCCAGTCTCATTATTAAAATTGCAGCTCACCCTTCAATGAGCTCTTAGCAGGTGGACCTCTGGATGTATGCAGAACTTATGGCAGGATTTCTAATTTCTCATACACAAATGAACAATATGCTCTGTAACAATAATATAAGCCAAAATCACCCATTTAATAAATGTGAACTTGGTGCATGTAAAAGCTGATGGACTGACAGCAGTAGCACAATCATAGGTATATAGTTTCTGAAACCAGAAGGAACATTGCATTCATCTAGTCCTCTAACCAAACACTAACATACATATGGGTAGTATAAGCTTCTTTACACTTCCCAGCAATATACCTCAATCTTGCTCTGGAAGAACAGAATCGGTGAGTGAGAACATTTTACTCATCAAGCTTATTCAGTTCTAGACCTCTCAATCGAGACTGCCAAAATAAAAACCCACTGGCTTCCAAAATCCATCATCAAGCGCTTAAGTTCTTGCATTTCACACCGAAGTTCCAAATGAAGAATAAAGGATGGTTAGTGGAAAAAATGTTCAGAAGATTGAAAAACTCCTAACTGACATTTAAAAGTAAAACTACATAGCCATAAAAGCATTTTTAGATAAAAACAAAGCATGAAAGCATTTCCAATTTACAGAATCCCAAATATATTTTCTTACACACCTATCTATGGGTCAAGTGTTTTACTAGAAAACTGAATCCAAAAATCCATGGCTTTAATTGCAGAGCAAAAATTATGAAAAAAAGCCATTCCCACTTAAAAAGTAATTTTAAGAACTGAAGCCTAAAATCAGGATTTTGGATAGTTGAGAGGAGATAAAGAAGGTTAGGATAAGTGAGTAAAAGTATATAAGCTGTTAACATGCGGAACTATTTCATTTAAAATTGGCATTAAAAACATTTCTACATAATACATATAATATAAATGTTGGACTATTATAAAAGATTCAGTTAAAATAGAAAAGGAGAAAATAAGCTTCTCTTTGTGATTTTTTTTGCCCATAAATTGTCTAAGCCAGCTATTTTTGTTGATTAATGGTTTAAAAAAATCTAAAAACTAACAGTATTTGTAATGCTCCTAAAAGAAATCAAAGCACATAATTTATATCTCCTCTGGCTATACAGAGCATAAGTAAGGGCTTCCCACTGACTTGCTTAGCAGTTTATACTCTTGACGTAAAGCTCCAAAAATAAGCTTAACTCCTCTAGAACTGAAATGCCATAAAGGTTTTTCATAGCCTTATCTACACTAAGGAAATTCTGGAATTCCCCCCCGCTCTCCCCACCTTTACTAACACTGGTTCTACCAGCACAAGGAACATTTGCAGCCCCAGTACTGATTGACCACTGGCTACCCATAGTATTTTAAGCCTTGTGTATGGTAGCACTACTTAGAGCATGTCTAATTGACACAGTACTTAAAACACTGCTGGCATCCAGTGACCCCTCTCCACTAGTATGCCCATTGTTGCCTTGTTTGATCTCCTGCAACTGAACAGAGTATAAATAGCTATGAGGGGCTTTTCAGTTCTGGGAGTGTTTCAATAAATCCCTGTGCCTTATTAATTCCAGCATCCATCTGTTCAAGGTTCATTGAGCCCAGGTTTCCCGCACATGGGAGATTCTGCCACATTGATGCATGCCTGGCTAGTGGAACATCCTACACAAGTCATGTTGAGCTCTCTATGGAGCCTGTTGAGATTTTTAGGCTTAATTTTAGCTCTCTTCTTTGGCATCTTTGGTTTGAGAAGTGTAGAAAGGAGAAAAACCATCTTTACTTATGCTTTTCTGAAGGAAGAAGAGATACTCTTCATCTGCCATTGTTTTCTGACAAAATCTCACCCAACTTTTCCCCAGGAAGAATGGAACCAAAGTTTAGATGTGCACACAATCTGCTCAGAGTGACTGTCTGCTGTCCAAGGTCTTAGTTAGAGATGGTCACTGCACAAGAAGTCATAGAGCATGCAGTTTAACACAGTGTGTTTAATAATATATCTATGACAAAGGTTATGACCAGGAATATTTTCTTTAGGAGAAATGCCAGAACGTAGAGGTGCTTGTGAAATAGGTGGTGGCATGTGAGGGTCTAAGACCTGCAACTGAGGCCTCAGAGCCCCTTCACAAGACACTCTTCAACGTGGTCCTTGTGAAAGAAGTCTCCCTCTGGAGAGATCACCATGCCCTTGCCTAGGTAAGCAACTGCCGTGTCTACCTTTGGAATGGCTGTGAAAGACTCCCTTGACTCTTAGAAACCGTTAAACAAACAAACAAACAAACAAACAAACAAACAAACAGGCCTGCTTTGTGAGCCGGCTGTTTGTGGTTGTGCACCTGCTGGGAACCTCTGCGAGCATAGGTGGTGCTGTGTATTCCTTTTGTCTGCTTTAGAACCCCAGCTACCACAGAGGACAGAAAAGAGGGAGCCACAATCATAGCTGGTAGAGCAGCGGAGGCTGGTTACAGGGAGCTTAGAAGGGAAGTCTTGCACTGGTGTACCCGAAGGGATAAAGATGAAGCAGCAGGGAGGGAAGCAGACAATTGATAGAGATAAAAAAAAATAGTCACTACTATTCAAAAACTTATTTAACCCCCCCCAGTTTTCAACATAGCACAATACAGCAGGAGAGCATGAACTCCTGACCTAATTCAGCAAATAGAGGCAGAATTTCAGTGGAAGTAAGCCCTGCAACAGCACTGAGTGCCCCGAATTCCTAGCAGAGGAGGCAGATCAAATTTATCATGGTTTGGGAGAAATGTCATGAACCAGAACCACCATATTTTAGGGGAAAATACATAAAATGGCATCTTTCAGAAAAATAAATCCATTAGGAAAAAAATAAAAATAGGCTTAAATGTAATGACACTAGTATTAGACTACTGTATGAAAAAGCTTTAATTCAGATTCTCAACGACAGCCTCGCTTGATCAGAGGTCTATTTGGCACTAAGCCTCAATTGTCCAGAGAGAGAGAGAGAGAGACAGACAGACAGACCGACCGACCACAGGCAGGAGGTGTGCCTTGTGCAATGGGATTCTCATATTAAAAGAAACTGCTTATCAGATAAAATTGCAAAGTAATAATCTCTGTTCTTGTCCTTTTTATAACAAATTATGTTTTTCACATGCTTGAGCTATTCTCACTGTATGAAATCCTAATGATTTCCAGAGTCAAAATAAATGTAAAAAGCCCTACACACACACACACTCGTGTGTGCAACCAAAACCAACTTAAAAAAAAGAAACAGGAGAAATGCTACCACTGTATGAGTAACTCAAAACAAATTTTCCATGAATATTTGCTTGAATTAAAACACAAAAACATCAAATTTCCTGTGACTGTGCCTGCACCCAAGATATGGTACTAAACCTGCCAAGATGCCTAAGACAAACTAGCAAGGGATGAATTTATTGAAACTCACGTGGAAGTGCACATTAAAACCAGTGAATGGAAGCTGTGGAATTTCCTGTATAACTGTTGTCATATGCAGCAGCCCAGCAGAAACAGAAGCAATACGCCCTGGAATCTACGAGTACAAATCACTGTGTATTTGTAATGAGAAAGGAGCTACTAATGCTATAAATAGATACAGGATATGTTTTTTTGAGAGGCTTGAAAAAAATAAATTCAGTTTGTGAAACAAAGGACACTGACAATGAAGAAAAAGAAAATATTTCTACAGAACTTCAGGAATCATGAACAGATTGGCCATAAAAAGAAATGTGACACTATCCTGGCTTCCTTTAAATTTATAAACAACAAGTACTTGATGACAGTACCTCACCCATTTTGAGGTAGGGCCTGATACCAACAGGAAGGGACACAGTTTGGAATTCCAATGTGTTCATTTTTTAAAATCTTGACCGTTAAACAACAATAAAGAGCGTTACATTGAATACAGAACTGCAGTACACGGGAACTATGGTAATCAGTTCAAATTAAGCAATTTTTAAATAAAACCAACTAAAAATACTTGGGAATAGAGGCTCTAAACTGAATACCACAGTAATTTTTAAAACAGTGACTGGTAATCCATACAGGTCCAAAAGCAGGTTTGAGTACTGAACCTTTGGAATCAGAGAAGGCTTGGAAACAAGGAGTGACAAAGCTAATATTCAGTTTGAATTTAATGATGGCGTACAACTGTGGTAGATATCCATAAAATTACACTATAAATTTGCAGGTCATTTGGCTTGCAGGCCAAGGTTGAATCTATTGCAACACAGGGCCTGCCAGTCTAGTCATACTAACTTTTCTGTTTCAGTTTTGCCATCTTTAAAATGCGCTTAATAAGAATTTTTTGTTTTCCATCTGCAGACCTCAAAGGACTTTATGAAAAATCAGGTAGTGCAGACTAGCTTAATTTTTACACAGATAGGTAACCGATGCACAGGTAAATGGAATAATTTGCCCAAGTTCACAAAGCAAATTGTCAGACCCAGAAGTTGTGTTCTCACTCGCCAGCCAAGGCTTAACAAGGACTGAAGTGTGGGGAGGCTCCTCACAACCATCTAGTGGCTCAGTTTCCATACTGTAATAATAATAATAATAATCACCCTTAGCACATACTAAAAACAGGGCATTAAAATAAGAACTGCACACGTTCTCAAACTGCTACTTCTACTTGCACTTCCTGTTAGATGATCATAAGTAAGTATAGTTAGGAATCTACATTCACTTTACAGTGTGTTTTTTTACTGTACACTATTCAATACCGAACAACGTAAGCTTATTTTGCAGATATAAAAAAGTAAACAAAACATTATTTCTTACCTTTTCATTACAGTTTGTATTCAAGTTTAAAATAAAATTAAAGGTAAGCTTTTTACTATTATGCTAGGTCACAGAAGTTAACAAAAGGATATTTTCCCGGCGTTTCAGCACCCACTCTGTATTCAGTATAGCTTTTAGATGGATGGAAATTGAATATAAAAATTAGATTTGCCCTCTCAAATATGATGACCTTATTCGATTCATGATTTTCAGTCACAAAAGCCTGGAAAGAAAATAGAGAGTTACATTTTAGTTGTTACAAAAATAATATATTCCTTATTTGTAATTAAAATGCACTACAATAGGAAGTTAAATTCAAGCAAAGTTGCAATGTAACTAAAGACAAAACTGACAAAAAGATTAACTAGTATCAATACAGCTTTAAACCATGGACTCTCACAGAGTATATAACTTAATATAAGATTTCAGATCAGAAAACTATATTTTTAATTTTTAAACAGCTAGGTAAGATGTAAAAGAAAAAGATGGAATAAAAGTCAAATATACATTTTATTGTGGCAACTGAAAAAAAAATGACACCTGAAGAGAATTCTTTTGAAGCAAAGATAAATTATGCATCAGCGTCCACACACGCTTTTTCTCAAAAATGGTGAGGGTTTTTTTGTTTTTGTTTTTTTAAACTAAAAGAAATTCACAAACTCTTTCTAGTCTGGATCAGCAACATTGCCACTGTGGGTCATTTAGAAGTTGAACAGAAGATTTGAAATAAGCAGGATGCTTTTTTTGTACTGCATAATGTGCATATAGGGAAGGATCATTATTTGCCCCTTAGTGCTGAAAATGGCATTGATGATCAACCATGCTAGGATATGTATGACCTGCAACAAAAAACTATTCCATATATAATACCTTTGCTCTATTCATTTGTTAAAGCCACACACCAAAAAAAAAAAAAAAAAAAAAAAACCCTACATGGCCATTTCAAACAGTCCTTTAAAGAGAAAGTATTATGAACAGAATATACTTAGTAATACTTAGTGAGTATGTGCCCCAAAGCTATAATACAATCTAAAACTTATTTGACATTGGGAAACTACAGAAGGTCTTCTAGTCTGTAAAGTTTTATAACAAAAGAAGTATAATACTTATAAGTTATGGAGGTATAACTGCAAATATAGCATTGACAGCTTTAAGTTCAGGAGACTATAACATAAGATACACTACATGGAAAGTGTTTTCCTGATGACAGAATACTTATTGACATGAAAAAAAATTGTCAAAACAATTAAGACATTTCCAAAGCAATCTTTCAATTGGATTCCAGGCAGAGTTTTATTATTTGCTTTAACTAATCTGAATTAAAGTTTCTAAATGAAGAAGCAAAAATAATAAGAAAAAGCTCCCTGTGAAAGTAAACAGGACACTGTTTCAGATCTTCATTATCTGCAGAAGAGACTTCAGTGACATGTTTTGACAATCTGAAGTATGTGACAGGGCATTACAGTGTATAATAAAGTGCTATTTAAAATTTTTGCATATAGATTTTATATTCTTGTAATTCTGCACATTTACACTACTGGTGACTAAAATATAACATTTTGCGTATATAGCTTACCGGGGGAGATGCAAGCCAGCCAAATCTTTCTTCCAATTTATTCATATCTCTGTCAAATGCGTTTAGGAATCTATAGCGAAGAATGTGATCATCAGCTAAATGAAACTGTCTCCTGGCATAATGGTAACTCTCATTGTTTCCTTTTCTGGGGAAGTCTAACCATTCTGGATGCCCAAATTCATTACCTGTATTTAAAAATATTCATTAGGAAATGGTAAGAAATATACATAGACATGATTAAGAGATACTGAGAACCTGAGCATACATTGTCCACAGCACTGCTACTCACCTGTTTCTTTCTCTCTTTTTGTTTCAAAGTTAGATTTAAAAAGCCTTCTGCCTTTTTTTGCAAATTGTCAGCTCAGTGAGTGCTAAGATGACAATCAAGCATGACATTATGTGAGAGGTGAATTCTCACTTGAGATGGAGAGACAAGTGAGAGAGTAATTGTGATTGAGTAATGAAAAGGGTATTCCTGTCCCAAATCTGAGCTACTTTTATCCATACCATAGTCCAAAAACTACTCTTGATTTTTGTCTTAATAATTGGAAACTCTTTTGTCATGGAAGATCAAATGTTTTCTTAAAGTCCACTCTTATCTTATATATCATAGCTGGACTGCTTGCTCTTAAGACTGATTTTACAAAGCAAGACTATCCAGCTTCTCATGTTACCCAAGATATATGTCATAAAAACAAAAAAAGCAGGTATCAAAAATGATATATAGCCCACCAAAAGGATATAAAACCCACTTTATGAAAACCCTCCTGTCTTCAACAAGTTACCTAACCTTTTATTGAATTTCTACATTATATTAAACTCCCTGTTAGCACTTTCAGTTCATGATCTGTTTTGTCTGTTTCAAAAAGGACCAGCTACGGTTTTTTGCATCTAGAGATTTGTATGCACTTTCTTCTGTTTTGGAAAGTGGAAATACTAACTTGAAGTCTTACTGTCTAATCCATTCAATATTATCTATAACTAGCTATATCTATATATTCATATTCCAGTGTTTACTTTTTCCTTAAATTGACAGATTTTGATTTCCTTATCTGCCTTCACAGCACATGTAGTATCTGACTTTTAAGGGTTTGGGGTTTTTTTTGTTTGTTTTTTTTGGCCATCTTTCACTATACTATTCCATGTGCTCCAACATCTTTTAAATAATAGGGAGATCGCAGCTGGATACTAATTTGGCTCTTAAGAGAGTATTAAATTTGATTAGATGCAAATTCTCTTTTATAACAGTAGCTCAATATCTTTTTTTTAATTTCCTCACCATATTGTCAATACAGTTTGTGTGCAGTCCACTATTATTCCAAGGTCATTGTCAAAGACCTTCTGTGATTCTGATCCATTTATTTCATATTTTTGTTTATGGTTTTGAGCTGAATGTGAAATGTAATGGTTATGTTTGTCAACATGAAATTTAATATGCCATGTGCTGGCACATCTCTAATGCAGATAATAATATTGCAAAAGATTTTACTATATATTTTCTGTAGCTGTCTCTTTTTTTCTTTTAATCATTTCTTTGACCAAACTAATGTTCCCATAGCCTGAACCATGGAAATTTACACAGGCCTGTTTGATAACCCACATTCACATCTGCCACCTTGGACATGTCCTCAAGGCCTTTCAGGTGTCACATATTGTGGAAGGCAGCAGATGTTGCTGCACATATAGACTAAGTATCCAGGAGAAAGTTTGGTTTCCTCCTCCTCAACCAAAACACAGTGTATACTAGAGCTTGAGTAGATGTTTGGTGAAATTTCAGTAATTCCTTTGATGTATTTTTCACATATTCCTTCATAGACTCTGGTTAGGGTCACAAAGACTATGGGAGTTAGTGCACCACCAGGACTGGAATAATGCTATGAATGTACTTAGTAAGTGAGGCACAGATCTCCCAGCAATCATATTTTCTTTTAATTTAAATAATAATTTGTCCTTTGGGACTTTTCTACACCACATGGAATTGCTGATGGCAATGCTATTATCTGCCAGAAGTAGTACAGGTGGACCCCAGCCTTTCCCATTATTCTTGTATCAGGTACATTCTGGTAGCTGAAATGGGAGAGTCTCTCTCTCCCCACTTTTTTTTTTTTTTTTAAAGGGATTGAGGGAGAGGTGGAAATGGTAGGAAATTCTTTTTTTCTCTGTGGTGGACAGTTAATCAGTAAGGCCAGGAGATCCGTTCAGGTTTCGTGGTGCCCTCAAAATTAGTTATAGCTCGTCTGACACTGTCTTAATGACCATGAGCCTGATTGTTAGTTGTCCTGACTGGGTTCTGCGGAGGGTAATCTTTAAGCACTACGTGAACGCAAGGGGTAACCATCAATATAGGCAGCATATAGTGACTACTTGTGTGGTCCGGTAGTCGCAATCTTAATACCACATACAAAAGTTCTGAGAAGCTTTTCAATAGTTTAAGGAATCTTTATGTATGGGGAAAGATGTTTAAAATCTGTGTTTTGGGGAAGGGAAATTGTTAAAGTATATTAAAATGAATGGTTCCAGTAAAGTATATGCTAGGTCACCCCCTCCCATTTTTATTTCTTCCACATACAGCAATATTCATGTTGGAGTAATTATGAAAACCTCTACGCACAGAAGTGCTATTGAGATTTCTTTTCCTGTAATTAATTTTTTGCTGTTTGATGTGAAGGTCCAAATTATAAACTGACAACAAGCCAGCTGGTATAAGTGATGCAATGCAAGACAATGAAACTAATGGGGAAAAAAAAAGCTCTGTTAACTGAACATTTTGATTAGTGAATGTTTTTGCTTTGTTTCTCTACACTGTAATGCATAATAATTTTACCTAGGAATTAATTAAAGTGTACCATTGCCTACATGCTGTAGATATTATGCATTTATTTCCTGACACAAAGGGGTAAGCTGATGTGTACAAATTATCAATTGCACAATTCTAATGGGACCTATGCATTACTGCCATATTCACTGTGCTGTCAATTTACCCATCAATGCATTTGTATATTAAACTATAAATATATTTAAACCTCCAACATAAATTATTTTGCAATCTTTAGCTGGTGTTGGTTAGTGCTTCGCTGAAGCCCACGGGGCTGCTAGAATTGTGTTGATCTTTTTCCTTTTCAGACAGTTTTGATAGCTGTTCTATACACCAGCGGTCTCCTAAAGAGCAAGACTAAACTGATAAGACAAAAGGGCAGTTTTGTGGGATCACACAACATAACTTCAAAAAAAAAAAAACAGAAAGGGGGGGGCAGCAATGTATTGTAGCATAGAATACGTGCTTAAGAGCTCTTAAAATTACATAAATGGTAAAAAGTTGTTGTTGGTTTTTTTAAGGAATTCTGAAGCATCTGAAGTCAGATCCTATAGATCGTGACATCCTGTTCGGAAAACAAACATTTCAAAAGATTGCTAGCCTAATCCTCGTTTTCTCTAGACATTCCAATACTCTTGGTAAGATAAAATCAAAATATTCTATAAGTCTCACACATCAATGTTTTCATTTTTGTTACCAAGTCTGTTTATTAGTATACTTAAAGAACTAAAACATATAAATATGGCCTTAAAAATATGGTAATATCAGCCTAGGCCACTGTCTTCTAATAAGCTCCATGCAGGCAGATTCCTCCTCCCCCATGGAGTCCCTCTCATTTAAGTCAATTCCCAAGCCACCTCTCCTGAAAATATCTGTGTAAAAGGGTTTGGGTCTAGGTCCAAATACTGGGAGAGCTGATCTCGCCAAACTGTTGTAGGAGATGTTTGGTGTACAAAGCAGATGGTGGCAAGACAATTACTGTGTATTTCTTAAACAGAAAAAACAACCTTGATGCAAAAACTATTTGATAAACACTCAAAAAGGGTAAAATCAAATAGTGATAAAAAAGAAACTAAAATTTAAAATGCAGTTGTCAAATAAATACATACATACATGTTCTGCTAGAGAGAGCTAGGCCCAGATTTTTAAATGTATTTAGCGGTTGCTGTACTCAACCTTTCAACATTAACTGATTTAGGTTTCTAAATCTCATTTTCAAAAGGCCTAAGTTTCCTAAGTGCCTAAATCCCTTTTGAAAACAAGGTTTAGACACCTAAATCAGTTAGGAGCTGCAAGGCTGAGTGCAGGAACAACCAAGTACCTTTTAATAGTGTGGGCCCAAGAGTCTAATTCAGTGTTCACTTAAGTCAGTGAAACGACTCCTATTCATGAGATTAAGTAGTTGTTTTGATCTACTTCATCTTTTAAACTGAGGCAAAAAATACTACCTTTCCCTTTTCTCTGGGCTTGTTATTGACATTACATATTCTGCATGTACTCTAGTTAGTGGATCTCCCCTTCAAACCTTTGGCTAATCCCTTTTTTCCCTCCTCAGTATTTTTGAGTCCATTACATCTCCTGCTCAACATGTATCCATACATTCATCGCACCCCTTTATACACCAAGAGTGCTTTCTCTTGTCCCAATCACTTTCTTTTCAGATCATTCTGGAAGACATATAGAGAACAGATATGCCTTGATTGATTAATAACTTTTCTTCCTGGCCCTCAAAAATTAGAAAAACTATCTGTGACACTCTGTACCTTGGGGGAACACCCTACACCCCCATGTTCATCTTTATAAAATGACTGTGTGGTATCCAATGGAAAGTTTGTCATGTTGGGTGTCTTCGGAAGGCTCATGATGCACTGAGCATGGTTGTTATAGTAATTGTTACAGTAATTTTTATAGGTTACAATTTCATGTACATAGTTATGAGGCTGAAAATAAACCCAGGAAAAAACTCTCCAAGAACTGAAAGGCAGTTCACACCTCATCAGGGCATGTATGGGACAAACCCAGCCCAGCCTCACAGGGACAAAGGACGCTGGCCTAGACAGCAACAAAAGAATCTGTTGGACTCTCAAGGGAGACACCCCACTTCCTTTGGTCAGTTTGGAACTGCAATGAGGTAATGCTCACCTGACTCTGAAGGGGGCGGGGGCAAAGGCAAGAGGGAAGAAAGAACATGATAAAAGGGAGATATGTTTGCCATGCTCTTCCTCTCTCTTCCACCTACATCTACAGATACCAAACCAAGCGACTGAAGCACTGATCAAAGAAGAGAGCCTGGCTGAAGAGCAACCAGCCAGCCTGTGGTGAGAAGCATCTAAGTTTGTAAGGACGTTGAAAGCGTTAAAATCAGCTTAGAATGAGTTTTGCTTTTATTTCATTTGACCAAAGCTGACTTGTTATGCTCTGACTTATAATCACTTAAAATCCATCTTTATAGTTAATAAATTTGTTTGATTATTCTACCTGAAGCAGTGCATTTGGTTTGAAACATGTCAGAGACTCCCCTTGGGATAACAAGCTTGGTACATATCCATTTCTTTGTTAAACTGATGAACTCATATAAGCTTGCAGTGTCCACTATGTGACTTATATGTCATATATGCGGGCATAACTGGACACTGCAAAACGGAGGTTCCTAAGGTTGTGTCTGGGACTGGAGATATTAGCTAGTGTCATTCAGCTGCAAGTAGCTGGGAGCAGCTTACATGCCAAGAGTGGGGGTTGTCACAGCAGAGCAGGTTAAGGCTGGCTCCAGAGAGTCAAGGATTGAAGTGACCTAGCAGATCACCGATCCAGATAAGACCAGAGGGGAACATCACACTATCCATCTGTTTTGCCCCATCAATATTTCTTTCACCCCCAATTAGAAGCTACATATTTACTTGCCTCAGGGGTCAGATCTACATCTCTCTGTATATATGTGGATAGTGTCTCTTCCACTGTTGCACACCCTAAGTAATATGAATTGCTTATGGACAAAGAATGTGTTAAGTATGTCCATATTTGAAGGAGATAATCCAAAGTTATACCTTAATTTATTAAAATAAATTGCTTAAAAAGGGAGAAATTCCAATTAATAATGTGAGCTAATACTGAAATACAGTCCTTGAAATGAATAAAACATGAAAAAGCCTCCGATAAGAAAATGATTGAAGAAATTAAAACTCAGAAATGTTTTGACAAAATGAGTTTTTGTCAGAAAATGCAGTTTCATCAAAACCAAAACTTTGTTGGAGAGAGGGTCATTTTGAACATAACTTTTCGCAGGCCCAGACTGGAATTCCTAGTCAAAGAAAAAGAGACCCACCTCAGAATAACTAACAGCCCAACAGGTAGGGCACTCACCTGGCATGTATTAGATGCAGGGACTAGGACCTGACTCTCTCACTTCATAGATAAATACTATAATAACTGGGCTATTGCCTATTCTAGGTCTGTGAGTTGGTCTGTCAGGTGTGTGGGTATGGGATTTCATCTCCTGCTCGCAAAAAAAGATATCCAGAGATCTTTCTTTTGTGAGATACGTAATAGGAAAACATTTTGAAGTCTTCAAAATTTTCATGAGCTGGAAAAACTGTTCCCTGCCCAGCTCTAGAAAAATAATATACAACTACATGTACACTCACAACTATGTTGTCATCACAAAACTGCTTATGGTACATTGGCTTTTATTGCTTTTGATACTTTAAAAAAAATGGTAGACACTTGTTACTGACCTTTTCTCCTCCAAAGGAGATCCTTTTGAAATACGTCACTTACAATGAATGTTTACTTGTCAAAGCAGACAGCAGTAAAGGCAAGCAGGCACAGGTTAATGCAAAGAAAATCATTATCAGACCATTTGCTGTATCTGATACCAAAGACTATATTTAAATTCAAGAGACTTCACAGGTTACTGTCTCTATCTCCTGGTGAAGAATTCTTAAGACGCCTGTACTCTTGCAAGATGATGTATTAATCTAATATTTATTCTACTGTTAAAAGGTCCATCAGTCTGATTTTCCAGTTTAATATACTGGCTATTTCAAAGCCCATCAGGCTATGTCTTGGTACACAGGTTGTCAGCTTAGATAAATACAGCTAATGTTTAATTCTGCTTAGATGTTATAAACACTTCCCCTCCTCTACCAGAGGGTCTCATTTCTTTGACATATACTACAGTCTGCAATTGTTAGTTTTTTGGTTTTTTTTTTAAACATTTTGCTGATCACAGCACTTCCCAAGTTCACAGCGATAAGTATTCCTAAAATACTTTCTGCAAATCATATTCATTGTAATCTATTTCTGACAAAACCATTTAGCAAATAAGACACAGATAGAAACCCTAGTAAAGATATTTCTCTCAACCTGTAATGATACCCTGGCCTTCCCATATTTTTTGATTTAGAAGGTAAAAGGAACTGCAGTTTCAAATTCTGCTAAAATTTGAAAAACAAACAAACCAACCTATAATGTAATAAGAAAGCCCCAACCTCCCCACCCCATTATTCTTCTATTCTGCTTTTGTGAGATGCCAATTCTGCTTAATGGTATGATGGAGACCATTGTTATTCTTATTCAAAAGAACTGCTTACATATCTGAAAAGCTATTTTGTTTTACTCTTTAGCATGGTGGACAACTAGTCTCACGTGTTGAATGATGTAAATATTTAACATACATTGTGTGTAGATATAGATTAGAGCAAAAATATTTCAGAAAAACACACACGCTCCCACTCTAATCTCATGTTTTTGCAGATTTGAGTTTCCATTCCCTTAACTTTTTCTGTCTAGAGATATAACTAGTTATTCTGCCTCCTACAGCTTTGAATCCTTTCCATAGAGTTTTTCCCCTCCTATATACATCTTTCTATTATTTTCTGAATATTTTATTTCAATTTTTACATTTTTTTCTGAATTCCTTTTGCTCTAATAAATAAATGTCAGTTCCAGGCTTTAGTTACTGATTTAAACTTGTTTCCCAGATTAAGTCAAATCACATTATGAATTGGTAATTCACAACACGAAATGTTGCATTTTTCTATTCTTCAGCTTTCGTTGCGGACATCATTAAGTTATCTATCCTGGTTATGGGCACTGAACACTACTGAAAAGTATGTGTAGCTTGCTTGAGTGTTCTGGTGCACTCATGTGCAAATCAGACTTAGTTTGAAAAGTTATAGTTAATATTTTTACTGGATGAATGTCCTGAACAATGTAGCACAAGATGTTGCCATGTCTTTAAATATATCTGAATTTCATTAGTCACCCTTCTCCCCTCATCCCCAATCTACGATTTCTGCAGTTTTTAAAAATAAATAAATAAATAAATAAATAAAGCTTTGTGTTTTCTCATTTGTAATGTAAGAATTATTTATTATCCCTCCCATTTCTCTCTTTAGAATTATTCTACCTTCATTGTCAGACTCTACTGTGGGAGAAGTTATTGGATTGTCTTAATCAATACCATCACAAGTTTTTTTCTTTTCTTTTTCAAAAAATAATCTTGTCCTACAGCCAATCCCTTTTCAGTTTCTCATATTCTATTTCTGATTAATTGGTCTCTTGTCACTGAGCCACTTCACAGCTGGCTTTGCATAGGAATTAAAAAACAAAACAGCCCCCCAAAACTCATGCCAGTAAAAGTGTTCAGTCCTCACATTCCAGGTAATTATAAACTACACTATTCATTTTATCTGCTCAGGTACAAAAAAAATTTTCTATTGAGAAATCTATAATGTCTATACATCGGGGTGCCAGGTGACTTAGGGCAGTGGTTCTCAACTAGGGGTCTATGTACCCCAGGACTCAGAGGTCCTCCAGGGGGTACATCAACTTGTCTAGATAGTTGCCTAGTTTTACAATAGGCTACATAAAAACCAGTAGCAAAGTCAGTACAAACTAAAATTTCATACAGACAAAATGAGAACGTAAGCAATTTTTCAGGAATAATGTGCTGTGACACTTTTGTATTTTTATATCTGCTTTTGTGAGCAAGTAGTTTTTAAGTGAGGTGAAACTTGGGGGGTATGTAAGACATATCAGACTCCTGAAAGGGGTACCGTACTCTGGAAAGGTTGAGGACCACTGACTTAGGGCTTGTTTACATGGCAAAATAAACTTTGCATAGCTATAGCAGAAAATCCCTTAAAGCCAGATCCAAAGTCCATTGAAATCAAAGGCAGCTGTTCCACTAGGCATTATTCAACCTGTCTTCTACTACTCCCCAATAAACCCAGATGCAACAAAAATATGGCTGCCTCATTTAAAGTGTAATATACACCAAAATAACATTTAATTAAAAAAAAAGATTGTTTCAACTTTAACACTTATTTGGAGGTTTCTATCACCAAATACTTCATGTTAATAATATTCAGCAGAGCATTAGATGTCAGAATGGGACATAGATAATATTCACTGTTAATAATGAAGGGCAAAGAGTTGTATTAGAATATTTTAGTGAGTCCAGACTAATAACGTCCCAAATAAAGCTTCCCCCAATCTTTCTGCAGATACTTCAGAAGCCATTTTACTCATACATTTTAAATATGGAATATTTATGAATTAGAGTAGCAGTGTGAATTATTTGGGCTGCTTTGACATTTTTACACCACAACAATGTCCTGATCATTATTTCCAAATAAATAATGGCTTGTGGAAACGCATCTTACTAACAACAATGGCTTTCAAATTAACACTTCTTCATTGCTTTTAGTGCCTAGATATGTAGCATACATTATATAAAACTCACTTTCTAGAGAGTCCTGAAATATTAAGGAACATATGGTGGAAACATTCCACATCGTTTATGTTATTAAATTGCAAATGTCTTAGAGAGAGAAGTGATAGATGTTGAGAAAAAATATTATGAACTGAAGTTTTGACCACAGAAATTCTAAATATTTCCTTGTATGTATAGCACAATACAAAATGTTGATCTAGCACTTCATAATTTCACAGATAATGGATTTTAAAAGGGAGAGTTAAACCAGGAAAGTCTATTGATTAATATACTGTGGGCATAATCCTGGCCCTATTGAAGTCAATGGGGTGTTTTGCCACTGGCTTCAATGGGGACAGATATTTATGGATGAGAGAAACAAAATATAGAAGAGGAGGAAGACAGACACAAAAAAAAAAAAGAAAAAAAAAAGAAACTCAGAAAAATTATATAAATATTTTGGCTCTGAAACAATGTAAAACATTTTTTTTTTGTTTTGGTTGTTGCTACAGCTACTTAAGGCAGCTCTTTGAGTGTATTTAACTGGAACTGCACAAAAATTGCAAAGTTGAAAATTAAAGTTTGGACTGATTCAAGAAAGCCGTTCAAATGCAAATACCACCACCTTGCACGTGGGGTCTACAGAGCCACCTGATACTTAATTATACTACAAAGAGGACTGAAATAGGTGTCAAAATTAAGAAGCAACAAAGCTATCTCAAAGCTTCAAAACTCAGTGCAAAAATGGGTAAAACAACCCTGTCAGATATTTTTGCAAACTCCTCCAGATTGACTAAAAAGAGCCATTATATTTGTCATAAATTTTCTGCATCAAATACCTGAACATCCCAGTGACAGATATCAGGACTCATGAACATATAAATATTCATGAAGTAACAGACATTCAAAATTACCAATAGGGAAAATTATACTCAGTTTTATTTTAAAATATCACCAAAACCCTCACACATGAAGCTCCTACTTCATTGCTATTATTAACAAATATTTATATAGTACCATGACTTTTCATGGTACTTCACAGATGACCGACCAACCACATGATTCCTATCCAAGAGAGCTCACAATCTAAAATCAGACCAAGGTGAAGACAAAGGAAAGCATTAAAGAAAGGAAGGATAAGACTGAGATGGAGCAAGGAAGGAGGCAAGTAACAGCACAAGAGCAGACAACAATGGACAGTGTAGAACAAGGTCAGTTTGAGGAGTCAGTTGAAGGAGGAATACATGCGGTTCCAAGCATATGGAAAGGAGGTACAAAGGAAAGAGAGAACAGAGTGAGAAGTGGCCCCAGAACAGTGGGAAAAATTGTGCACAAATGGGAGATGCAATGTAGGTGGGGGAAGAGTTGTAGCATCATAAGGCTCAAATTTATCATCCCCGTCTTCATGTTGAAAGAGACTGGGAGGCAGTGAGATACATTTGGATACGGGCAAGAAGATATTCAGCAGAGGCAGAGAAAAATTATTACAACTTATTACAGTGAAGGTGAGAAGTTCTCTTGCACATGCAACATTACCTTAGACTAAATGCCCAGCCTGATCATAGGTGCCAGTGTCTCTGAGCACATGGCCTGCACAGAAACACAAATGGGCCATATACATAACTTGTTGAGTCCTTTATCTCCAAGCATTAGTTCTGCAGTTACTCCTCAAAAAAAGGGACTCTTGTTAGCCTGCTCAAGAGTTCACTTTGCAACTGGCTTCCCTTTCCTGGAATCTTAAAGCCCATTAGAACAACTTCTTCTGTACCCATTTACTACAATTATCAGATAAGCTCCCCCATTTTCCATTCACACCAAAACAAAATGCAACAATGAAGACAATAGCACTCAAACACTAGAAGTGGGAACTCTTGTTCCCCTGCCCTCAAATCAAACCAATCACATTAGAACACCACAAGGACAAAGGAGAAAAAAGAACTTGCACTCATAGGGCTTGTCTACACAGAAGTTGTCTTGTGATAACTATTCCAATATAGTTAAAGCAGCACCAGGCCCCTAGTGTGTACGCAGTTGTATTGATCTAAAGAGGAGTATAGAAGTTTATCTCTATAAAGGTACAGGAATGAACAATACTGTGCAGTTATATAACTGCATTCATACCAGGGGTTATATTGTTACAGTTAAATCAGTAAAAACAAACAAACAAAAACTCAAAGACAAAAGAAAACTTCAAAACCACATCCCTTATTGAAACAGTTCCACTGGTACAAAAAATTTGTAAAACCAATTTAAACCAAAAATAACCCAAGGATTTCAGCCAAACAAAACAAATACTATAATGAAACCTACATGACATTCTCCACATGCAACAGTTAAATTTACTAAAATATATTTTTAAAGATCTTTGAAGTTACTGTATAACATTTTTGGGAAAAAACAAACAAACAAACACACTGCAGTCATTCCTTTCCATTCTAATTTCTACCAACCTGTCAGTATGCTGGCTTCCTGTCTGATTGCTAATACTTCATTATATGCAAGGCAACCTGCCACTTCCTGTGTCCCAGGTATACTCGAATGCAACTAGATCGAACAATTATGATGTCTTCTAATACTCTGCATTTTATAATTGTGTTTTTCTTATTTCTTACAGACATGAAGAGTACTCGTTTTGAAGTTCACAGGTACCATCTTATCATGTACCTTTTTATTATTAAAAAAGGCAATAATATAACCAATTGTTGACTTTTTACATGATCTTATTAAGGAAAAAAATATTTTATAGATTTAAAAACCATTTAGAATAGCAGGGATATTTATAAGGGATAAGGAGATTTACTTAATTATAGTGTAGGAGAGAATGTGCTTTCCCTTAACGAAGTCCATTATTCTTTTAAATGGTGGCCATTGTTAGTGTCTTATAGAATGCAGTACTTAAAACAATATTATTTATAATACACTATTGCCCAAGATGTGCTAGGGCACATTTAAGCTTATCAGGTGAAATAAAGAGAAATCCTCTCTAAGGAGGAAGAACAGTGATTGTATATTTTTCGTAATCCAAGAGTAGAATCTGTGTCCGGTAAATATCAGGTGGGGAACAGTTTAGTGGTCTAAGCCTCACGGGTGAAATACTTAGTATCAATGAAGTCACTGCTTCAAAACCTTCTAATCAACACACACACAGCTTCTGGCTTTTTCCAAGCCAAAGCAGCATACACTATTTTTCACCACAATGCACTAAAGGTTTAAAAAAAAAAAAAAGCCAAATTAAAACAATGTCTTTCTATGTAAAAAATAGAGCTGTCAAGCAATTAAAAAAAATAATCACGATTAATCGCACTGTTAATAGAATAGAATATATTTAAATATTTTGGATGTTTTCCAAGTTTTCAAATATATTGATTTCAATTACAATACAGAATACAAAGTGTACAGTGCTCACTTTATATTTATTTTTTATTACAATTGTTTGCATTGTAAAAAGAAAAGCAATAGTATTTTTCAATTCATCTAATACAAGTACTGTAATGCAATCTCTATCATGAAAGCTAAACTTACAAATATAGAATTATGTACAAAAATACTGCATTCAAAAATAAAACAATGTAAAATTTTAGAGCTAGCAAGTCCACTCAGTCCTACTTCTTCAGTCAATTGCTCAGACAAATGAGTTTATTTATATTTGTAGGAGATAATGCTGCCCGCTTCTTGTTTACAATCTCATCTGAAAGTGAGAACAGGTGTTCTCATGATACTGTTGTAGCTGGCATCGCAAGATATTTACAAACCAGATGCATATGCTTCAATCCTCATTCCAGGGGACATGCATCCATGCTGATGGGTTCTTCTTGAAAACCATCAAAAGCAGTGTGGACTGACACATGTTCGTTTTCATTATCTGAAAGGTTGATTTTCTTTTTTGGTGGTTCAGGTTCTGTAGTTTCCGCATCAGAGTGTTGCTCTTTTAAAACTTCTGAAAGCATGCTCCCTACCTTGTCCCTCTCTGATTTTGGAAGGCACTTCAGATTCTTAAATCTTGGGTTGAGTGCTGTAGCTATCTTTAGAAATCTCACATTGGTACCTTCTTTGCTTTTTTTCAAATCTGCAGTGAAAGTGTTCTTAAAATGAACAACATGTACTGGGTAATCAACCGAGACTGCTGTAACATGAAATATATGGCAGAATGTGGCTAAAACATAGCATAAAACATACAACTCTCCTCCAAGGAGTTTAGTCACAAATTTAATTAAAATATTGTTTTTTTTAAAACGAGCGTCATCAGCATGGAAGCATATCTTCTGGAATGGTGGCTGAAGCATGAAGGGCCATATGACTGTTTAGCATATCTGGAACGTAAATACCTTGCAATACTGGCTACAAACGTGCCATGAAAATGCCTGTTCTCACTTTCTGGTGGCATTGTAAATAAGAAGAGGGCAGCATTATCTTCTGTAAATGTAAACAAACTTGTTTGTCTTAATGATTGGCTAAACAAGAGGTAGGACTGAGTGGACTTGTAGCCTCTGAAGTTTTACATTGTTTTGTTTTTGAGTGCAGTTATGTAACAAAAGAAAATCTACATTTGTAAGTTACACTTTCAGGACAAAGATTACACTACAGTACTTGTATGAGGTGAATTGAAAAATACTATTTCTTCTGTTTACATTTTTACAGTGCAAATATTTGTAATCAATTACAACACAGAATACAAGATACATGTGAAAAGGTAGAAAAACATCCAAAATTTTAGACTATCAATTGAAATTTATTAAACAGTGCAATTAAACCTGTGATTAATCAAAATTAATTTTTTTAAAATCAAGATTAATTTTTTAGTTAATCGCGTGAGTTAACTGAGATTAATCGACAACCCTAGTAAAAATCACTCTCAGCCATCACCACTATCAGCCTAAAGACAAAAGCAACAAACAAACAAACCACTACTCTAGTGTTCTAAGTGAGAGTATATATATTAGGTTTGAGTCTAATTAAAAAACAACAAGTAGGTAGACTGTTACCAAGCCATGCCTGGTTTTACAATCTGGCCAGGCCTCTCTGGACCAACACCAATCTGTTGTGAGTTGCCCCAATTCCTGGATCTGGTCACAGTTCCTAGTTTTGGATCCCTAGGGCAATTCAGCAGCCTCAGATCCTAGAACCAGAGACTAAGACTTCCTAAGTTGCTGACACATGCTCCCCCCATAGATCCACCCAGCTATGACCACTCTGGCTCCTAGTTTAACCCCTTCAGAGACAATGTGACAGGAAAGGAAAACAGGCTTAGCAATGGAATTTCATAGTCACTTTATTCTTATAAAGCACTAGAGTAACTGATCTTTGCAAATTAACCAAAATCCTGAATCCCCACCCCAATCCCTTCAACACACACCCACCAAAATCTGGTCTCACCTTTTCTGTGAGTCTGAGGCCTTATCAGTATTTCATGCTAGGCAGAATCCCTCCTCACTGCTCTCTCTCCAGCTTGCTCTTCTTGCATGGGGTCATGGACAGTCCCCACATCCCAGAGCACACTTGCCCTTTTAAATAGTCTTCCCATATAGCCTTGTGCCCAGGCTGACAAACTTCAACCCCCTCCCCTAGCCAGGCTTCTACTGTTCCATGTGGATGGCAATGAGAGACAGGCTCACAACACACACTGTTGTCTTGGGGCACGTCTACACAGCAAGAAGAATCCTGTAGCAGCAAGTCTTAGAGCCCCCATCTACAGCCTCAGGCTTGTCAAGTATCAGAGGGGTAGCCGTGTTAGTCTGGATCTGTAAAAGCAGCAAAGAGTCTTGTGGCACCTTATAAACTAACAGACGTTTTGGAGCATGAGCTTTCGTGGGCTCATGCTCCAAAACATCTGTTAGTCTATAAGGTGCCACAAGATTCTTTGCTGCTTCTCAGGCTTGTGTTACAGCACTAGAGATAGCTGTGTAGACATTCAGGCTCAGGATGGAGTTTGGGCTCTGAAGCCCACATCCCTCCCAAGCAGGGCCTCCCAGAGGATTCGGGGGGGGCATGGGGCAAAGCTGGGGAGCTGCTGCGCTTGTACTCACCCAGCAGCGGCCCAGGTCTTCGGTGGTGGGGGGGCCTTCAGTCTCTCGCGTCTTCGGCAGCACTGAAGGGCTTCCTGCCGCTGAAGACCCGGACCGCTGCAGGGCCAGGGCTCGTAGGGCCGCTGTGGGGCCTGGGGCAAATTGCCCTACTCCCCCCCCCCCCAACACCCCCAGGAGGCCCTGCTCCCAAGTCTTTATAGCCTGAGCACTGCAGCATGAGCCCAGCGAGCCAGTTTGTAGACCTCTGAGATTCACCGCAATGGGATCTTAGTTTTCTGTATAGACATACTCTTTTTGGCTTCTCAGGGACAGTCCTTCTAGTAGGTGTCAAGCACCTTTCCTGGGAAGGGTAACTGACTGGAATACAACATAATAAACTTACCTTGGGCAAGCTTAGAAATTAGCTCAGCACATAAGACAAGATGGGTGTCCGAATCCAACATGGAAGTTACAGTACAAAACCAAGTTAAATTGCGAATATCTCACTCTGTCACACATGGAATCATAGCATGGCCAATTACTTCACTCCAGTGAGATGTGCAAGTGTTCTTAAAATGTTAATAAATAAACTCTCAAGCCTCTTGCTGTATACATTGTACAAAAAACTAGATAGCCAGGCCATCTACCACTCTAGCAGCTACTATATAATCATGTCAAAGTATTTTCAAACACAGTCAAATCTTTGTATAATGTACTTTTTAAAAAGTATAGACCAGTAGTTATTCATTATACTTCTGAAGTGCTCATTTGCATTTTGTAAGTAATATAGCAATTTACCAAAAAAAGTGTAATATAATACAATGCAACATGATTCCAAAATGCTGTATGCTGAATACTTAGTTGCTTTAAAAATAATTTATATATAATATATTATCTATAATGGCCCAGCACTACACATTAACAATATTTCAGAACAGGTAAAGGCTTTCAAACGACAACATTGCCACCATTTGTGCATCAAGTTTCATGTAAAATAGTTCATTTGAAGAAACAGACTTTCTTCAGTGAGCCAATGAATAAGCTGCCAGAATTCAGCACTCTTACTGTTTAGCATGGTGCATTCTCTTTCTACAACTCTTTCAATTCCACCACTTAGCAGGAAGACATTTGAATTTTTAATGTATTTCTTCCTTTCAGCAAAAGAGTTTACAAGTTTGACACTAAATAATAATGCATGGAGGATTTAAAGCTAGATCACACATTTTTACAGTGCATTGCAGATGAAAATAAATGCAGAGTACTGACACTAAAAAGGAAAGAGATTGGCCCAAACATCCTTTTTTGCTTCAGGGAGAATGTTGAGCTATGAATGGGATATTAACCATCTGTAAAAAGATGCTGTCGGAAGTATAAAAACCCCAAATCCATCATTTTGAGAATATTTTAAATTTTATATAACACAAAGTTCAAAACCATTGCTGAGATAGAAAATATCCAGTTTGCAGTTATACTTCCCTCCACAGGTATCACTCAATGCAAGAGCAAAGGAAACACAATGCGATTTTGAAACATGAGTGCAATAAAGGCATATGTATAAAACAACAAATGACCCATTTTATATGGGCTACAAAGGAAATAGGGCATCTATATTGTAACCTTCAATATGCTCTTGTCAAATAATTTATTTCAATAGGAGCAATATGAGCAAGTGGTAAAAATGTTTGATACTTCAGTATATTAGAGTTTAAAAGGCCCCATGGATAGATTGTTAGTTTGTGCCCACAAAAGAAGTTACTTCTAGAATCTAGAATGATACAGAGAACACAGGATAGAAATTAACAGGAAAAAGTTAAAAAAAAAAAGTCATTTCTATGTTCTTGTTTAGCTTGATAAAGCTATCAAATTTATTTGCTTTGATGCATTTCATTTTGACTTGCATCAAAATATAAATTTTCCAAATTTTCATTCCACAGGAAAATTTTGGCTTTTCGTTGAAATGTTTTAATTCCAAATTGCAAAAAGTGTCAGAATTTCCCAAGGAATTAACATTTTATTATTTATTTATTATGCAATTTCTAGAGTAGCTGGGTTTAATGCCCTCTTGGCATACAACTGTAGTTTACATGTGCTGTTTCTGGGCAGTAATTATGCATACAAAAATTAATTTAATATAAATAAAAACAAGTGTGTGTGTGTGTGTGTATATATATATATATATAGAGAGAGAGAGAGAGAGAGAGAGAGAGAGAGCGCAAAACGTGGCAAGAGTACCAAATGTACCTTATCTGTCCCCTGGTTCTCCTACTCTTCTTTCAGAATTTTTAAAGATATCAAGGTTCTACTACTTTTCTTGTCCTGCTTCTCTCTTATTTTTCCAGATAATATTCTCACTCTCACTCTCTCTCTCATTTTGTGTCTGCTATGGTGATGACTAAGTAATACCCACAGGCAATTTTTGCAAATGGCGCCTGTTTTGTAAACATTTAAAAGCTGCTAGTCATTATCCAATATAAGTTGTTGCAAGATCATGGCATTTATTGCATCTATCATAAACACGATTTGTACATTATATTTTATATACATTAAGCAATGTAGCTGTTTATGAAATTGTTGCCCCTTTGTTGAACGGCAGAGGAATCTGATGCCTGGCATGTCAGTTTCCTGTTTGGCAAAGTTTGGGTATTTTCTTGTACACCTTTTGTAAATCAACACATTACTCTAATTTGTCTGTTCCTTTGTACAGAAGTGGTAAACTGCACACAGGCAATGCCTTTTTGTAAAACAAAAAATAAACAACTTTCATGTGATGCACTCTTGTCTTGTATGAAGCAGCAGCTCCCTTGAGCCTCTGTTTCTCTCCAGGACTAAAACGGACATACAAATCCAACTACTCAAACACACTGCATTCTTTTGCCACCCTCAGCATCTGTACTTTATACCATGGAAACCAATAGTTCAATGCTTCCCTCAGGACAGGTCTAAACTACTGCTTAAGTTGATCCAGCCTATGTCGCTCATGGGTGTGAAAAAGCCCTCCCCCGCCCCCCGGCTGAGCACCACAAGTTTTGTGCTGTCCACACCGGTGCTATGTTGGCAGGAGATGCTCTCGTGCTGACATACCTCACATTTCTCACCAAGGTGGAGTAATTATGCCGAGTGCTCTCCCGTTGGCATAGTGTAGGGGTGGGCAAACTTTTTGGCGTGAGGGCCGCATCGGGTTTTGTAAATTGTATGAAGGGCTGGTTAGGGGAGGGGGTTGTGGCCTGGCCCCCACCTCCTTTCTGCCCCCTCCAGGACTCCTGCCCCATCCAACCCCCCTGTTCCCTGATGGCCCTCTGCAAATCCTGCCCCATCCACACCCCCCCGCTCCCTGTCCCCTGACTGCCCACAGACCCCTGCTGCTCCATCCAACCCCTCCTCTCTTTCCTGACGGCCCCCTTGGGACCTCTGGCCCTGACTGCCCCCTGCCGTCCCATCTAACCCCCCCTTCTTCCTGACTTCCCCCCAGGACCCCTGCCCCCATTCAATCCCGCATTCTCCCCACCACCACCATCCACACCCCGCCCCTGCCCTCTATCCAATCCCCCCCTGCTCCCTGCCCCCTTACCACGCTACCTGGAGCACCTGCGGCTACCTTGGTGCAGCTGTGCTGATATAGCGCTATAGTGTAGAATTGCTTGCAGACTGCATGGTTTGGAAAGGTGGCATAGCCATTAATGCTCCATTTGTGCAGCAGCTCCTTAAAACAAAAGAAACTTAGAAAGGTCTAAAGCTCAGATTATACCCTTAACAATTTTCTGGGTCTTCCAGCAAGAGAGGTGATTAGCCACATTCAAATGATCAAGCCCACATAAACGAGCCAATAGACATCTCTGGAAGCAGTTTGGTGTAAATCTGAGTTGCCACTGGCAAACGATTCAAGTCAGCACTGGTTTACAGTACAGTCCACAGTTCACGACTTGTGCCCACAGTCACATTTTGTTATTTCTCATCTTACAGAGATGCAATGTGTTCTGAAATGGTTCAGTGCTGACCACTGTTTCTGTGGTAGGTTGAAGCCTGGAATTTCATTTGTGAGGTCAGCAATCAGGTGTTTCTTTGGGGGACTACCATTATCAGAGAATTTTTTTGGGTGTGGTTACAGCATGGCATCTCTAACGCCTTCTATGATGATTTTGATCCGGTGTGCATGTTTACTCAAACGACCTTCAGTGTGGAAACCATTAGTAACTTTTACCATAACACCTTTGCCAATACTAATGGGATGTTCTGTACTTATGGAACAATGTCCCCTGGAAGCAGTTTGCTTTGCGAATAGATGGCTAGAGGTGGTGTAACAGAAGACCATGCGTATGCAACTTTCAAAGCTGCATATGCATAGAATCAGCTGAAAGATATGGTGTGTCTATCTGTACAGATAGTGAACACTGCTGTGAGATGTCCCAATTAGAACAAGCTGAAACCTAGATAATGCATCTCAATCGGTGTTTCACCTGCAGTTAGGAAGTAGTGCCTCTGTAGGGATTCTTACCTTTGCAGCAGTGCTTCAGCTCTTAATGGATACAGCAGGCTTGTAATGGATTAGTGTGGATCCTATGCAAATGGATTCTATGACTTCACAAAGTATTCATTTGAATTTAATTGCCTTTGTTACATTAGTTTTCTTGGGATATAAACCTGATTCTAAATTAAAAAGAAAAATCAGAGCAGTGTAAAGAGGCCTGGAGTGAGAATCTGGCTCAGTATGCGCTTTCCTCCTAGCAGCTAAAACTACTCAAGAACACCACAATTCTACAGTTAGTTAATTATCCTGAACCTATTATGAGTGCTAACAGAGACAAATATATTTTAAAAAGTAAAAGCCTGAAGCCAGATTCTTAGTTACCAAACTATAGGATCAGAGACCGACTAGATGGCTTTATAGTTTACAAAGCTACTTCTTGAGAAATTTCCAATGCTTTCAAGATTGGAAAAATGCAACCAGAAAGTCATCATCTCTTTCAGTGTGTTACCATCTTGTATAAGAAAGATAGGGTATGCAATTAGTGAGAATGATACCATGATGGGGGCTATTATAAGTATGTAGATAAACAGATACAATAGATTTACAAATGTAATTTAAAGATAGCCTTGATTCATGTGTACATTTAATCAGTGTCTACGCAACTGAGAAAAATGGACGTGAGAGAAAAATAATGACAAAAGAGAAAAATGCAATTTAACAGGTTTAGAGATAGCCCATCAACAGGCAGGCAACAGCTTTGGAAACTACAATGAAACATACTTCCTAACAAGAAGGCGGCTTCACAGAGCACAAAATTGGTGCTGTCGGCATCTTTGCTGTCTCGCTAAAGAGAATAAGGTTAGAGAACAATTCTGCTGTGAAGCCTTCCTCATTGTGTGTTTCGGGAGAAGGAGAAGGATACAGTGTTTTAGTGAGAGGGAATTTAAAACCAGGAAGCCAAATGGAAAAGATAAAAGGGGAAAACACTTTTTAATAAAGTTAGAAGATGGGAGAAATTAAAGGTGAATTTTTCCATTGAATGAAGATGTTGAAATATTGTATCTTAACTATTTTACATATGGAGTAACTGAATGTTATAATATTTTTTCCTCTAAAAAGCAACAGTACTAGCAGATACACTTTTTGCATTATGCCAAGCCTTTTATCTTTCTCTCCTTCCTATCTTCCATGAGAAAATACTAAGAAGAAACAGCTTTAAAGATTTCTGAAGATTCACAAGATGTACTACAGCTAAGTGACATTAGCCCATTCTCCATCTTTCAAGTAATCAGGCAGAAAGACTAGAGAAAAGATTGTGGCCATTTGTCTCCCAATAACATACCTTTTGATGAAGAGACTCTAAGAGCTACAGTGTCATCAGCCAAACTCTGTGCCAATTTTATATGTCATCCACTGATTTTCAGTTTTTTTGTATAATAGCTACATAAATAAGTAGAAAAACCAAGCATCACTTAGGAGTGCTGATATCTTCTGATGGTTGAGCCAGGCAAGAAACTGAATACCAGACATATGCCAGTATGTGGAAGCGGAAGGTGCTCAGATACTATAGTGTAACACTTTAAGAGGCACAGAATCTGGATTTATATAATTTGTGCTCCCTCCATATTTATTTAAGAGGGGCTCCACATCTGTTTGAGTTAAAAAGATGTTCTGTGTATATTCCCTTTGGAGAGTTTCAAGTGAGAATAAGCTAAATTTTCCTCTTAAGGGCTCTGAGAGTCTAGTCAATACTGGAGTGTCAGTGTCAGGAAAAGGGACTAATAGCCATCAGACATGAGACACAACACTTCAGAAAAAAATGACGACCTGTCTAAAAAAACCAATATCTCTAAATATTTTGAGAGGAAAGCTAACTTCTGGTTAGAATAATTTCTACAAAATGGTACACAATAAGCCAGAGCAAGGCGAGAGCATGAACCTCTGTCCTAAGAAGATTCTCACACATAAAGAGGTATGTTTTTCAGTAGAAACAAGCCATTTGGAAAACAAGTAATTGGATAATCCTGGACAGTCAAGATATGAGACTAAGAAGAAGTTGTCAAGAAACAAAGAAAAATCATGTTGGAAATGACCATTGGGTACCATCTCTTCTGTCTGGCTTCCATCCATTCTCAAATTGTGGTTCACCCTTCTCTTTGCTAAACCGGACAATATGCTGGGAGTACCAGAAATGGCAGCATTCAACTTGAACATCTTGAATTAAGGCAGCCACAACCTAGAACTTCTCATTTGTCAGTTGCATCTCACCACCACCACCAAAGGGCATGGTAAAATAGAGAAAGGGAAAAAAGAAAAGCATCCATCTTTCTGCACCAGCCAAAAATGACCCCCAAACAAACAAACCCTTTAACAAACTGGATTTGAAAGATTTTTATGTTATAGTTATTTTACTTATATATTGACAAAAAGATGATAAATTAAATTTAGTTTCACTTGCGAAACAGTAAGTTAGTGAAAAAGGAATAAAAAATTAAGTTGATACATGGGAATTAAAAAGAAAAGAATAAAAATAGGAAAACAGTATCAAAGCTAAATTTAAGGTATTTAAATGCAGTATGCAGTTTTCAATTCTTTCTGAAGACAAAGTATCTGGTATGCACATTTTTTGTGTTAAAGAAGGTATTGATAGCAGGCAAACAACGTCATGTTGTTAGCAGGTACAATTTTTAGCTTCAGTAAAATCTTTTTCTTAGAGTTTACCTTATTGGTGTTAATTTGCTTGGAGCTCAGGATTCCATTTATTTTCAAATAGTAACTGTCGGCTTTGTAGATTAAGTATAAAATCCTAAACCCAATTTACATATTGTTCTTATATGATGTTTTTCCAGTTCAACAACAACAAATTAGGAAGCCTTTTATAGTTTCTTTAGAACTCAAGTCAAAATGTATATTGCTGCCTTTGGTAGAAGGAAGCTTTCAATATTTTAAAAAGTTGTGCTGCCTTTAAAACAAAAAGGGTCTTTGGTTCAAAGGCAAAAGTGAACTTTGATTTCCATAAAGAAGCCTGCTTAAGCCTAAGAAAAAGTTTGTACTAGAATTGTCCGAGAAAAGTACAGTAGCTGCAAAGCTCTGAAGTTTTTCTTCTAAAATCACCTCTATATTGAAATGCAAAATGACCACGCAAACAAAAAACCTAAACAATCCCTAAAAATAGTTAAGAAAGTCTGACATGTCAGTATTTTTCAGTCAAGACATTTTCATGGTCTGTACGTGCAATTCTTTGCTATTCGTGTGATATAAACTACTTGTGGACGATACAAACTTTGGATTTGGTGTTCTTGTTTACCAAAATAAAAAAAAAAATTGTTTTTGCTGGAACAGCAAAAGCTAAATTTCTGTGGGCAGAATATTGGCTTACCCATGTCTAACTTGGCACCTATCTAGCTCTACTGACTTTTCTGCTGTTTTGGCCCTGGATTCTGCCAATTCCATTTTCCTTGAAACGTCTCAATTTCCTTCTGGCGCAAACACCTCTATACCTTTACCGCACAATTCTCCATGCTTGGAATATCAGCCCTAACCCCATAAATCATGCTACTTCACTTTCCTCTAAGACACTGCTAGCAAATATAATAATAAGGAAACTGACATAATAGATAGAATGTCAGTTTAGCAACCCCAAACCCTGACTATACATGCCGTACTTCTTTTCTCCTTGGGACAGAGCCATGAACTTAAATATCTATCTAAAGTCCCCTTGGATCAATAAAGAAATATTAAATAAATCTATACTACCTACAAATATAAATACAAATAAAAACTTAAACCAGCAGAATGAATTTGTTTTGCAAGGATCAGATAAACTGTGGCTGAAGTTACTCAAATTATTATTATTATTATTATTAAGGTAATTTAAAGTGAAAAGATTTTTCTCAGAAGCATGAGGATGGATTACTAGTTGATGAAGCCTGTTTTGTGGAAATTAACAGCCATAAAAAGTTACAGTCACCAACATGGCAAAGAGTCCATTGTTATTGATTTCTGCAAACAAAGTAGCAGATGTTCCAAATATAAAATAAGTTTCCATAAATTAAATACTGACTCAATTTAAATTAATTTAGCCATTATATTTGTGGATTTTATCAATCCAAAAACTTTGAACTGTAAGAAAAATATTTTTATTTAAAAGCCATTGGAATGTTGTGCCTTGTAGAATTAAAAAGCATTTTTGTTCATAAGAGTTTTAAAAGTTCTAATTGCCTTTCAGTTGGGGTGAGCATCAGAATTTTTTTTTGAGCAAACACCATAGCTGCCAAAATTAGGGATTGATGTCACAGCAATGGAAAAAACCCTTCTGTCCCTGTAGGAAACGTCTATGCTAGAATAATGTGGGCGGAGGGATAGCTCAGTGGTTTGAGCATTGGCCTGCTAAACCCAGGGTTATGAATTCAATCTTTGAGGGGGCCCATTTTTAGGGATCTGGGGCAAAAATCTATAAGGGACAGCACTTGGTCCTGCTGTGAAGACAGAGGACTGGACTCAATAACCTTTCAAGGTCCCTTCCAGCTCTATGAGATAGGTATATCTCCATATAAAAAAGCATAGTTGCAGCACTGTAGCTGTGCCACTATAACAACAAAACTGAAGACATGGCCTTTTTAAAAAACAACAACAACAAAAAACCCTGTGGTCTTCTGGATAGGCCACTAAGGAATAAAGCAATGCTTGACAAATTATCCAATAGGGAGTAAAAATTTTCATTTTCTCTGAAACTCTTTCTAATAGCTCACTGGCACATCTGCCTAAGATAGGGGTAAAACTGTCCACAACAGGGTGGGATAGCTCAGTGGTTTGAGCATTGGCATACTAAACCCAGAGTTCTGAACTCAGTCCTTGAGGGGGCCACTTAGGGATCTGGGGCAAAAATCAGTACTTGGTCCTGCTAGTGAAGGAAGGGGGCTGGACTCAATGACCTTTCAAGGTCCCTTCCAGTTCTAGGAGATAGGTATATCTCCAATTATTTATTTATTTTATTTTAATCTCTTCACTCTCCTAGACCACCTTTTCCTTAATTCTTTATGTAACCACTGCTATATTATACAGCTACTTGCAAGCATAATATACTAAGTGTGTATTTAGTTGGGAAGGAGGTATCATAGTACATGTGAGGCCTCCATTAGGCCCAGGCATCCAGAGATTGAACAAACTAGGATTTTCCAGCACAAATTGGCCGTCAAGATCAGCTCCTTTAATTATCATTATCCAGGGCTATCAACCCTTACACATTTAGGAAGCTACATCTAATAGACCTGAACATGCTTCAAAACACTCAGCATCCCATTGGGGGGTGAGGGGAGGGAAGAGGAGGAGTAACACTGCATTCTGGTCCAAATGCCAAGACCACCATACACCATCAGGCAGAAATGAAGGGTACAGATGGAGGACACAAGGGGAAAAGAAGAGAGAGAACAGCTGATAAAGCAGAGAGGCAAAGAATGGCCAGATCAAACAAAAAAAAGAATGTCTTGAAGAAACAAAGCATTCTGTAGAAAAAACACTGTCTTGAAAAGTTGCAAAATTATAGAAGACTCAGTCTGAGGCAAACAAAACACTGAGAGTATGGTTGAGTGAATAATGTCCTCCCTACCCCCAATTTGCTGGCAATCCTAAAAAATAAACCATTTGGGGTCAAACAAAACATTTTGTTTGACCCAACACTAAATATTTTGTTTATATTTAAAACATTTTAAAAGGTTTTTTTTTCTTTTAGTAAAAGTAATTTCTAATGAAGATATTTCTAATTGAAGCATTTTGTTTAGAAAATGTGAAACTGAAACATTTAGATTCCACCATGACCTGGAGTGACGATCTGGCAAAACTGACATACATTTGTAAAACGTTTTGCTGTAACTCGAAATCTGCATGTTGGTGAAAAAAGTTTTGGTTGAAAAATTTCACCCAGATCTAATCAAGATGAATGTAGAAGGGTAAAAATAATATAGAAAGAGAAAAGAAAAGGAAAGATTATTTGTATAGTAAGTTGTTTTATGCGTGTGTGCATGTATCTGAGAATTTGTGTGTGTGCATGTGTGTGTGTGCATGCATCTGCGAATTAACTGATCTGGCTACTCTAGCCAACTTAAAAGTGAAAATTTTCCCTATTAGGTAGGAGGGAGTTGAGTTTGGGTTCCTCAATCAGCATTATTAATTAACTATTATTAAGATTACTTTCTGAGAAGTTGGCAGCCATTATAAAGAGCCGCACACAAACAAGCACCAACTGGTGGAAAAAACAAACAACCTGCCTTGTTCACTAAAATAAAATCCACACAAAATAAGAACAAAGAAAAGCACGAGCCAGATGGGTTTTATTTTCACTCTTTCACCAACCCTTCACACTCCCCTCTCCATTCTGTGCCTCCCAAATTAACTTAGGATGAATCCACACTAAGAAAAAAGGTGTGTTCTTTAGCACTGCTTGGTTTCAACAAAACTTTTCTCAGGAATATTTCCCTGGTCCAGGATGGATTTCTGGTCAAAATGAGAGAAGCCCCCATCCCACAACTTTCTATAGGCTAGTGGTTAGGGCAGTCTTGGGGGAGACCCAAGTTCAAGTCCCTGGCCTGAATCAGGCAGAGCAAGGAGCAAAACCCAGGTCTCCCACATCCCAGATGAGTGCGCTAACCACAGGACTATAGAGTTAATCAGGGTCTCTCTGGCTCTGAGACTATTTAGCTATTCATAAAGAGTGGAAGTGCTCCAAAAGGAGAGATAGAGACATTCCCAGCCAAGAAGAGCCAACGGTCTCCCCTACCTTATAAAGCAACATTGATTTAGGGAATTAATGACAACATTGAGGTGAACAAACTCCAAACTATTAGAAACCCAGAAGTCCAAATCCATGTTAGAACTTGTGTATGATCTTTTATGTAGTAAAAACAACATGTTAGCCGCTAAGTCATGTCCCACAATTACAGTTCCAGTGAATGATAAGAGAAGATTAGTTCTCTTTGGCTCTGCATTGCCTTTCGCAGAAGACTGTCTGAAGGGCTTTTTCCCATTTTTGGTTGTACTGGTTGCTCTAGTTTTGTTTGAGTTAAGTTGTTTGGGATCAAGGGGGGAATTTAGTTCACTTCTCCCCTCCTTCTGAAAGAGCTGGGTCTCTGCAGTTGGCAGAAGCATAATCAAGAAGGAACTTTTCCTCCTGAGTAATTTGGTCTAGCCAGGACCATAAACTTCAATTTATACAACACGAAAATAGCATAGACAGCAAAAAAGACGGTTACTCACCCGTAGTAACTGTTGTTCTTCGAGATGTGTTGCTCCTATCCATTCCAGTTAGGTGTGCGCGCCGCGCGTGCACGGCTCTTCGGAAGATTTTTACCCTAGCAACTCCGGCGGGCCGGCTGGGCGCCCCCTGGAGTGGATATATACCCCAGCCGGCCCGTCCGCTCCTCAGTTCCTTCTTGCCGGCTACTCCGACAGTGGGGAAGGAGGGCGGGTCTGGAATGGATAGGAGCAACACATCTCGAAGAACAACAGTTACTACAGGTGAGTAACCGTCTTTTCTTCGAGTGATTGCTCCTATGCATTCCAGTTAGGTGATTCCCAAGCCTTACCTAGGCGGTGGGGTTGGAGGTAGATGTCGCAGAATGCAAACTGCTAAGCCAAAGGCTGCATCAGCTCTGGACTGTTGGACCAAAGAGGCAATGGTCTGGATAGAGGACCAGGTAGTAGCACGACACATCCCCTGGAAGGGTATGTGAGCCAGGAAGGCAGCAGAGAAGCCTGAGCCCTGGTGGAATGTGCAGTAAGGTGGCGCTATGGAACATGGGCCAAAACACAGGAGGTGCGTATGCACAACATCATTGAAGATGAAATCCTCTAGGAGGAGATAGATATGCCCTTCGTCCGGTATGCCGGTACGATGAGGGTTTTGGGGGCGTTACGAGAGGGCTCTGTCCGCTAGATATAGATTGCAGACGCCCTACGGATGTCAAAGGAGGGCAATTGTTGCTCTCCACCGGAAGGAAGATATCCTGGTAGATATAAAAGGCAGACACCTCCGTAGGGAGGCAGGTCGGACGTGGTAATAACTGCCCTTGTCCTTGAGGAACACAGCATTTCAAGGAGCATGTTGACATTGGCTCGAATAGGGCAGTCGCAAAACTGGGTAGAACCAGAATGAAGAGCCAGGTTTATGGCGGGGCCCCACTGGGGGGGTGTATAAACGCTCCAAGCCCTGAGGAACCAGATGGAATGGAGTGGGATCTCGGCGGGAGAAACATCGCGCGTTTCGGAGCAGTATGAGAAACGCTTCCACTCGGCCAGATACTTGAACCGAATGGACGATTGTCTACCACCCCGGAGAATCTCGCAGAATCGAGGCCGAACAACGTAACTCGGATCGGTTTAGCCACGCAGGAGTCCTGCTGTGAGGTGCCGGGATTACAAGACCGGGTGGTGAAGGTTGTCGTGATTCCGCGTCATGGGGTCTGTGCCAAGAGGGTTGCTACCGACAGGTGTAGCAACATGGTGTGCCAGCACTGCCCAGGTTACACTGGAGCGATCCCGATCGGGGCGCTCTGTCCCTGCGGAGTTTGAGCAGGACCTCGTGAACCAGCGGGGACAGTGGACAGCGTACGGCAGATGGCTGGTCCACAGCCTCAGGAAATCCTCCAAGACTGAGCCTGGGGAGAGGCCTTGGAACGAGGAGAGTTCCTCTCTCTCTTTCCGTTCTCGCGAGAGCGAGGAGGGCTATGCGGGGGAAGACTCACTTCTGGAAAACGGAATAGATAAAGACGGGAGGAAACCACCACTTGTGAGACAGGAAGGATCTGCTGAGACGATCCGCCAGCTGAATCGCCTGGTACACAAGGCAGACTGCTCTCAGCTCTCGGACATTGATGTGGAAGGCCAGGTCTTGCGCTGACCGAAGGCCGTGAGTGCGAAACTACACCAGGTGCGCACCCAGCCGAGAGATGGGCTGTCTGTCATGAGGGACCCCGAGGGGTGAATGAAACAGGAACCCCGGATACACCGGGGAGGACGCCGACTCCCGGTTGAGGGAGCCTAGGCTGCTCGGGAGCAGGGCGACCACGAGTATGCCACCTCTGCCCGGGTGGCACACCCAGGTGAGCCACGATTGAAGTGAACAGAGGCGAAGCCTGGTATGTCTGGCTGCAAACGTGTAGACAGCCATGTGACTCAGGAAACCGAGGCAAGGGCGAGCCCAAGCTGGCGGGAAGGTTCGTCGACCGTGTACAATTGTTACCCTCGCCTGAAACCAAGGCTGATGAAAGCAGGCTCTGGCGAGTCTGGAGCGGTCCCAATGAATTCCGTTCCCTGTATGGGAATCAGAGTGGATTTTACTATTGATCATCAGGCCTAGACACAGGAATAGGTTCATGTCGATGCCCATATGACTGGTACTTTGGGCCTGGGGGTTCTTCGAACGAGCCACTCGTCTAGACACGGAGAACGTGTATCAGACGGTGGTGAAGAAAGGTGGCGACTACAGCCATGCACCTTGAATACCCCTGGGCTGCATAGAGGCCAACCGGGAGGGCCGTATACTGGGAATAACGATGGTAGGCCCCAAACTGAGGGTACCTTCTGTGTGGAAGAGAAAAGGCAACGTGAAAAACACGTGCCCTTCATATCGAGGGTGGCGTACCAGCCTCCGGGATCCCAGGATGGGATGACGGTCGCCCTGGGTACCATGCGGAACTCATCTGCATCGTGACTTGTTGAGTTCCTGCAGGCCTAGGATAGGTCTGAGACCTCCCTTCGCTTAGGGGAATAGGTTTCGCCCTTAGGTACCTCCTGTATAGCTCCCATGAGGAGGAGCGTCCGCACCTCTTGCCAGAGGAATCGCTCATGAGAGGGGTCCTTAGGAGGGGCGAGGATGGGAAGGCTTTTGCCCCATTGGTGGTCAGAAGGACCCTAATTCTGGCTCCTTTGGGGTGCGGATTGGTGGCCACGACCGTGTAAGCCACGCCCGCTGGCCATGTCCCGACCTTGTCAAGGCGTAGGGTAAGAGCGGAGGTTGGGGACGGAAACATCGGCGCTGAATTACCGGCGTGTGCATGCCGAGAGAGAGCAAAGTGACCCTGCTGCCCTTTAGGTTCTGCAGCCTAGGGCCAGCGTTGTCAGAGAACAGGCCTGTGCCATTGAAGGGCAAGATCTGTATAGCGTGCTGCAGCTGCGAGAGAAGGCTCGATAACTGGAGCCCTGAAACGCGCCGCGTGGCAACACCCGAGACCAGAGTCATGGCAGCGGAGTCAGCTGCGTCCAACGAGGCCTGGAGGGAAGCTCTCTCCAGCTCCGTCCTTTGCTGCAGGAGGGCATCGAACTCGTGACGGGAGTTCCGAAGAACCGACTCTGAAAATTTGCCCACCGCCACCCACAGTAGCGGATAAGCAGGGCTTGCTGGTGCGCTACATGAAGGTGCAGGGCCCCCTCCGGGTACATCGTATGGCCCAGTAAGACCACACGCCCAGCCTCTTTGGATTTAGGGGCTGGTTGCGTTTCGATTAGAGGAGGGCCGGAGGGGTATGTTCCTGCCCCCGCCTCATCTGGGGAGGAGGAAGAAGAAAGGCCCGGGACAAGCGGGTCCTGTGTGGGCTCGAGCTACTGGACAACCTCCTGATCCGGTGGGATCTGGGAGCCTGGTGCCGAACCGGGGTTTGCTCTGTACCGGTCGGACGGGGATGACTAATTGTCACCTCTGGCCCCCAGAGCTCGGAGGGAATGGAGCGAGATGGGATCACCGGTACGCCTCTGGCGCGGTAGTACACCCACGGCGTCCAGAATGACCACTGATAGGTCTCCTGGAAGACCCTGGAGGGCACCTCGGAAAACCGAGTGCTACGCATATGAAGTGTCTGCACGGGACGACACTGATGCGTGGCTGGATGGCCCTGGAGGAGCAGCAAGCTCTTGGTAGAGTCTCCGTCTGTAACTGACGTCGCTCGATGCGGCACCGGGGATCGGTACCGGTAGACCGACTGGTACCGAGAACGGGACCTGCCACCGAAGCTGTGCCGGGCGGTCGACCGAGGGTGCGAGGCTCGATGATCAGGAGTGGCCACGAGTGTCCCGGTGCCTGGGGCTTGATCGGTGCTGAGTGCCCCGGACCGGCGAACGGGATGCTGACCAGTGCTGCGAGCACTACTGGTACCAACATGGAGAACGGTGCCGAGACCTAGATCGGTGACGGGACCGAGAACATCTGCGGGACCGCGACCCTGAACGGTGCCGCTGTGCGGTGCCGAGGTAGGGTGGCCTGATCAAGGCAGGCTTGCCCATCGACTATGCAACCCCCACCGGCGGTGCCGGGGGTTGAGGCAGCGTAGATGCTGTCATTGCAATCAGCCCCCTCGCCGTGGACACTGTCTCCGGCGTGGAGGGAACAGTGAGCTCGACCATAGCTGGCACCCCGGATGCAGCTTCATAGCGAGCTCGACCACGGTCCGTACCGGGGAGCTTTCCGGCACCGGACTCGACGGCTCTTGCCTGGCCGGAGTTAACGGTGCAGACATTAACGGTGCCGCGGCAGACGTCGGTGCCTGCGGTCCCACTGAACATAGCGCTCGGCTGCAGAGCAGGTGGCTCGGACGCAGCTTCCTAGCGAGCTCGACCACGGTCCGTACCGGGGAGCTTACCAGCACCGGACTCGACGGCTCTTGCCTGGCCGGAGCTAACGGTGTGGATACTGCGGTGCTGCGGCGAACGCCGGTGCCAGGCGATCCGACTGAACATCGCGCTCGACTGCGGAGCAGGCGGCTCGGACGCAGCTTCCGGGCGAGCTCGACCACGGTGCGTACCGGGGAGCTTTCCGGCACCGGACTCGACGGCTCTTGCCTGGCCGGCGTTAACAGTGCGGATATTGTCGGTGCCGCGGCCGACATCGGTGCCGGGCGATCCGACTGAGCATAGCGCTCAGCCGCGGAGCAGGCGGCTCGGACGCAGCTTCCGGGCGAGCTCGACCACGGTGCATACCGGGGAGCTTTCCAGCACCGGACTCAACAGCTCTTGCTTGGCCGGAGTAACTCTTCATCCGCCAGGAGAGAGGTCCATGCCGAGGGTACGTCGGAGTCAGCGACGGTGGTGCCAGGAGGCCTTGGCGGCACCGGCGGTCCGGTGCCGAGGGAGCGCGCCGTGAAAATGAACTAGCGGTCGGCGCCGAGATCGGAGGAGCAAGAGCTGCCTCCTCAGGAGCTGTTCAAAACGAAAGCCCCGCTCCCCTTTGTTCACGGATTAAGGGCCTCACAAACGCGGCACTTATCTGTGAGGTAAGATCCCTCGAGGCACTTAGGAGAAGATCTTTTGTCGGCAGCGGCTTGTGGCCGGCCTAGCAGTAGAAAACCCTGTGGACCGGGCACCGGCCCCGGCCCCGGGTGAGGGGAAGGGGATAAACCCCAACCCCTGTAAAATAAATACACTATACTATTCTACAAACAAACAGATTTAACTACCACTATAAACAGAACGAGAGAAAACTACGAGTAGCTAGGGAAGTGGAGGTCAGCTAAGCTGTGCTCCACTGTTCCAACAGCCGTCACGGGCGGAAAGAAGGAACTGAGGAGCGGATGGGCTGGCTGGGGTATATATCCTGTGCTATAGCGGCGCCACTCCAGGGGGCGCCCAGCCGGCCCGCCGGAGTTGCTAGGGTAAAAATCTTCCGAAGAGCCGTGCACGCGCGGCGCGCACACCTAACTGGAATGCATAGGAGCAATCACTCGAAGAAGAAGTTCGCTTTCTTTTCTAATTGGTTTATTTCCCTTGATCACACATTGATCTTGGAGGCTGACCAGGCCATACACTCCTTACTCAGCCTAGGGACTTTCTGGTTTTCCCCTAATCATCTTTGGCAGTACATTCTATATCTCCATGGTACTGATAACTTCCTCTTATCTATGTAATATCTTCCAATTTAGATACATTCTGTGGTCAAAATATAAACTCTGTTCTACACAGCAGCTGCAAGCACAAAGATAAGGCAGCAAGGCAACACACATGGCAAGCAGAGTTAGGCCAAAGCCAGCCAGCTTAGCAAAAGTGTTAGCCTATCCTGTCCAAACATAACGTGACCCATACTCTATGATGCCGCTGCCAACACTGACTGAAAGGTTCTTGTTTCACCTGTTCTTAAAAACCTCCAATGTTAGGGATTCCACAAACTTCTTTAGTAACCTGTTCGAGTGCTTACCCATTATTACCATTAGAATGTCGTCATCCCCCTCCAATACAGTGATCCAATAGCTCTCCATTGCTGCATATTAAGCCTACTACTTGTTGTTCTACCTTCAATCGACATGGAGAGCAATTGCAGGGCTGCCGAGGGCGGGTTTGGGCCCCAGCGAAAAAAAAATTTCAGGCCCCCCAGCAAGGGCAGATAAGCTAAACAGGGCCGACAAAGCTGGGCCCCCTTCAAGACCGCCAGGCCCCAGAAATTTGTACCAGCTTCTCCCTCCCGCCCCCCGTCAGCCCTGAGCAATTGATCATAGTCCTCTTTACAAGAGCCTCTAACATATTTGAAGACTTATCAGGTCCCTCTCAGTCTTCTTTTCTTAAGACTAAACAAGCCCAGTTTTTTTAACCTTTCCTCATAGGCTAGGTTTTCTAAACCTTTTACAGTAGACCCTCAGAGTTATGATACCGGTATTATGAACCAACTGGTCAACCACACATCTCATTTGGAACTGAAAGTACACAATCAGGAAGCACAGATTAAAATAAATAAATAAATAAACCGCAAATACTGTATAGTATGGTACTTTGTTAAATGTAAAATACTAAAAAAAATAAATAAAGGGAAAGATAAAAAAAGATTCCACAAGGTAAGTAAACTGTTTTTGTGCTTGCTTCATTTAAATTAAGATGGTTAAAAGTAGCATTTTTCTTCTGCATAATAAAGTTTTAAAGCTGTATTAAGTCAATGTTCAGTTGTAAACTTTGGAAGGAACAACCATAATGTTTTGTTCAGAGTTACAAACAACCTCCATTTCTGAGGTATTTGTATCTTTGAGGTTCTACTGTATCATTTTTGTTGCTCTCCCAAATCTAACCATATATTTCTTACATGTGTTAAAGTAGACATACAGTGTCACAGATCTGTATCACTGCTATTAGTCTATGAGGCAAACATATTTATCTTATGTACCCAAGGAAATGAAACTAACAAGCCCTGGCCCAGGCATCTTTCTCTGGTGCACTGGTGCTTCCAGTTCTGAAACAGAATTTTTTTGATATTTGAATGTGCTTAGAAATTAGGTTTTAGGTGGGAGTTGAGGGAGAAAGAATTTCCAACCTTCACCTCCCATTTATTATTTTAAAACAGATCAATCTTGTTCTACCACTTCCTTGCTAGTCTCCAGAATTTGCTTCAGGCAACTTTTAAAAAGATGTTGGTTCCAGTGAAGTCTCCATAAACAGACATCATAATAATAATTTGCACTTCGATAGAACTTTCCAGCTAAGAATCTGAAAGCAATTAATTAAGCATCACAATACCTGTATGGAGGTATGCAGCCATGTCATTTTTTAGAAGAGCAGTTGTGGCACAAACAATTTAAATAATTTGTTCAACAGAACACAAAGTTTCCCACAGCCTGGAATAGAGTTCAGACAGCAGGACTCCTTGTCCCACATTTTAACCAGAAGTTCATCCTTCCTGTCAGAATGAAGTTAAGTTAGGTACTTAATATACCCAGTAGCTCAAAGTGTGTTTTGCTAGGTGTCATGAATATGGGGGAAAAGGTAGCAACCTTTATGTATGCCAGCCCATTCAGTAGCATAAAATCCCTCCTGGGCAGCTCTACTGGATTGCCTTCCCTGTAAAGGGTTAAGCAGTTCAAATAATCTAGTTGGCACCTGACCAGAAGGACCAATGAGGAAAGAAGATACTTTCAAATCTGGCGGGGAAGGATTTGTTTTGTTGTTCTGTGTGTTGTTCCCTCTCGGACAGAGGGAGAAGCCAAGCAGTGCCATACTGACTCTTACAATGTTAAGCAAGCATTCACAGAGGTTAAAGGTCTTATTGGATTGCACTTCAGATTACCTCATTTTTACTTCCCATGAGTCTATCTATTTTTCATCTTCTGGCATTCACTTTACATAGTACACTATTTAAACTTCCTGAATTTAATAGCTGTATGCACATCACAGCAGCACTATAGTTTCCTTTGGTTGATTCTTAATGGGCTCTTCAAACTTTGATTAAAATTTCCAATAAAAATAAAACAACATTGCTACACAGCTTTCACTGTTCCTCTTCTTTCCTTTCCCTAGTCCCTTACTCCCTCCCCTCCCACTGCAATTAAAGAAAAAACACTACTACATAGGTAGCAAAGCTGTGCCTGTTCTTCACCATATTTGTTCATTTGTATGCGTTTCCCTATCCCCTGATCCTTCATCTATTTGCATCTTTAGATTATGAACCCTTCAGAAGAGCCATCATCTCTTTTCTAAAGATACAAACACAATGGGCCCCATTCCTACATGGACTGTTTGGACACTAACAAATATTTAGCACTACAATGCCATTATCTCTTTTGCCTCTTGTAACAAATTGGGAGATATCTGCATTATTCTTATATGTCTGACAGTTTCCCTGTTCGATTTTGTATTTAATTACTTACTAAGCGAAAAGGTTAAGTGAGACTGGAACTGGGGGTTGGCTTTTTGGCCGGAAATGAAACAATGACACAGATAAGGCACTCTGTCAGATACCCAGCTTCACAGGATTTAAGATAACAATAGCTGGGCCATCAGTTGTGGGGAGAAGCTATTTAATTGGTTTCATCAAAGTTTGGATGTTTTCCTCTTCCCAAGGCTAAGCTTGAGCTCAAAAGAGACCTAAAACCTCAGATGCTAGGAAAAGGAGGGGTTTTTTGGGGAAATGAGCTGGGTGTGCAAGTGAAAAAAACAAAAAAACAAAAAATGGACAGGCTGGGAGGACACAGTAACAGAGGGAGCAGGCCATGAGCATTGCCTCCCACTCAAAGATAGGGAAGAAGTAGATCCACCTGAATTACAGATAAGCAGGTTGAGCTTATATGAGGAAATGTGAGTCGGTCTCTGTTATTTTAAATCCACCTCTCAAAGTGCTGCATACCTTTTGGCAAAATAAAGCATGCTTTGTCTTGAAAAAACTGTTTCTGTATCATTGCTAATGTTCATAGTCACAGGATCCTACAGGAAAACTCTCTCAGGTGCCAAGCCTATTGGGCCTACTAAATAACACTCCTGGCAAGCAGAGGGCTGTAATGCAGGTTCTGGTCCAAGCATGGGCAAATTGTGGAATTCCACCCAGGACAGGTAAAGGCCCAAGGTATGACATCCGTTGATGGTGCAAATGGTGAGACCCCAAGAAGGAACAGCGGTGGGTAGACATGGCATCTCTCACTGACAACCTGTTGAACAATAAAACTGCTTCCCCATTTATTTTAAATGGACTGAGACTCAAATCCATTTATTTGAATGAATCCTAGCATGAATCCATACCAGTTAACACTGACAAACAACTTGAGAAAGCAATACTTAATTAGAACTCCAATTGCTAAATCTTCACCTCCCACACATAAAATTGCTACACTGAAAAATATACCATGAACTGTACTATTTTTTTTTTTTTACTAAACATACATTAAGACTATTCAGCTATCATGAGCTGAAGTGCTGGACTGCTTATCTTAAAGATTTCTTAAGTGTAAAATAAGAATAATTCATCTAAAGTTTTGCAAACAAGTGTTTGTGAAGTTTTATTCAAACTATACCATCTACCCTCTACCAAACTTATATTTTTTAACCAAAGATAATATGTTTGTCTCTTATTTAATAATTAAATGCATCTAAGAGTGTCATAAACAGATAGTTAAGGGTTAAGGTCTCTTTTACCTGTAAAGGGTTAACATGCAGTACCTGATGACCACCTGACCAGAGGACCAATCAGAAACAAGATAATTTCAAATCTCTGTGGAGGGAAGCCTTTGTCTGTGTTCTTTGTTAGAGAGCTCTCTTTGGATCTAAGAGAGGTCATAGAATCATAGAACCATAGAATCTCAGGGTTGGAAGGGACCTCAGGAGGTCATCTAGTCCAACCCCCTGCTCAAAGCAGGATCAAACCCAACTAAATCATCCCAGCCAGGGCTTTGTCAAGCCTGACCTTAAAAACCTCTAAGGAAGGAGATTCCACTACCTCCCTAGGTAACCCATTCCAGTTCTTCACCACCCTACTAGTGAAAAAGTTTTTCCTAATATCCAACCTAAACCTCCCCCTCTGCAACTTGAGACCATTACTCCTTGTTCTGTCATCTTCTACCACTGAGAACAGTCTAGATCCATCCTCTTTGGAACCCCCTTTCAGGTAGTTGAAAGCAGCTATCAAATCCCCCCTCATTCTTCTCTTCTGCAGACTAAACAATCCCAGTTCCCTCAGCCTCTCCTCATAAGTCATGTGCTCCAACCCCCTAATCATTTTTGTTGCCCTCTGCTGGACTCTCTCCAATTTATCCACATCCTTCTTGTAGTGTGGGGCCCAAAACTGGACACAGTACTCCAAATGAGGCCTCACCAGTGCTGAGTAAAGTCATGTCTCCAAGTTCTCCTGGAGTAGTTTCTACTATTTAATAGTGAGTATTAATTAGAAAGGTGGATTAGTCTTTTGAGTTGCTTTCTATATTTGCAATTGTGTGTTTGCTAAAGGAAATTGTTTATTCCTGTTTGCTGTTACTTTGCTTTTACTGAGAAAGAAAGGAGGGGGAATTCTCTCCAGAGATTGATAAGTTTAGACCCTGTATTGTTCCATCTTGGTTACAGAGACAGTGACTTTTCTTTTTTTATTCTTTAATAAATTCTTTTCTATTAAGGACTTGGTTGGTCTTTCCTTGGGTGGATTCTCAGGGAAAGAGGAGGGGGAGGTATCCCTCTGTGGTTAGATCCCGGTGTCTCTCCTAGGAAAAGGGAGGAGGGAGGAAGCAGGGGGGAATGGTTTATTTCTCCTGGGTATAAGAACTCCATGGATTTGGGGCTCTTGGGATCCCCTAGGATTTTGGGGAAGGATTGTGTCCCAATCCATGTAACTGATTGGGTGGTGGCAGTTTTACCAGATCTAAACTAGGATTTTAGTTTAGAGGGAAACCAAGGCAGGTCCCCACATTGGAACCCAACAGCTCCAAGTGGGGGTGAGACCTATGACAAAGAGAAAGCAGGATTATGAACAAAGACAACCCACAATGACTAAATGAGAATTTTTGGTAATATGAATGCTGACCAGCAGTAATATTGATGAGGCTGGCAATCACCTGCGACTAACTGATATGATCATACCTGTCTCTAACATTACCCTGTCCTCCCACCCACCTCCCATTAATTTGATTATTAACATATTGCAGGGTTTCTCAAACAGGGGTCACCGCTTGTGTAGGGAAAGCCCCTGGCGGGCCGGGCTGCTGTGTTCACCTGCCCCGTTCACAGGTTCGGCCGATCGCGGCTCCCACTGGCCACGGATTGCTGCTCCGAACCAATGGGAGCTGCTGGCATGGAGCAGCAATCCGCGGCCAGTGGGAGCCGTGATTGGCCGAACCTGTGGATGGGGTAGGTAAACACACCAGCCCGGTCCGCCAGGGGCTTTCCCTACACAAGCGGTGACCCCCTGTTTGAGAAACCCTGACATATTGTGTATCGTCTAAATCCAAGGCTGTGAACTCCAAGGCAGGAATTGTCTGTGTTACTTATTTGTATAGTGTTTATCATAATAGGGCACAAATCTCTATTTGGAACTCCTAAGTGCTACCGTAGTAGAAAAAATAAAATAGCATGGACCAGATGTTTATTACTTGAGCATTCTAAAGAACTAAACTACATTTTGTAAGTTAGGAAATTCAGCAATATCAGACTCTTGAAAACACAGTAACTTCTCAAATACAAAGGAATCAAACATCTAAAAGGGGAAATCTGGAAAAAAAACCAGTGAGGATATAGGATTATTTCACTAGTTTAAATCTTTCTCAGGAATAGAAACTAGGTGAGAGCTAATCTGGCATTTATAAGCAGCTGTACACAAAGAAAGCCAGGCTTATTTATTTTTTCCAATTGCCCATTTAGGCTGTTTTGAATTATATTACAATTGTATGCATAATGTATTTCAATTATATTACAATTATATGCAAAAGTGCACACCCGTGGATATATAAAATTAAAAACAAAAAAAATAGTAAAAATACTTGTGCCACTGAATAAAATCACCTACCACAAAGACCTGCAGGACACTATCTTTCAAAAGCAATTTTTGAAAAACAAGCTGCCATTTCTGTCAGCATCTTCATGGTATTGAAGGGTTGTGTGGAAAAGAAGGAAGTAGATGAAAAGAGCGTGAATTGCTAAACTACTGACATGCTGACTAAGAGCAGAACGTTACAAGAAGAATGGCTGTATCCTGTAAAGTTCCTAATACAGTAGGCAAGATTCATTTGTCCTCTCACAGTAGCTAAACAGCACTAATGTGTCTTAGGAGCCTGTTAAAATCTCAGCCTGGTATGGGAGTGGTGATGAACAAGCTTCAATTAAAGTGAGATTATGGCTCACTGCCTCTACTTCAGAGCAGAGATACTAAACAGACATTCCCCACACTAAACAAGCATTATAGAATCCCTCCCTCTTAACTGTAAATTGGTCTTTCAGAGACAGTACATACCCCACTACAGAGTGTTCTTGGATTGTCATGCTCACATTCAGCCAGAATAAGCATATGCAACTATTTTTCCTTTCTAAACCAAGCCTTTAGAAGAGCCAGATGGGTGCCTAAAGCCCCAGTGATAACTTGCAAAGCTGTAGACAGAACTGAAAAACAGGATACAAAAGGGAAGAATGTTCCTGAGGGTTTGTATTATGAAGAGACCAATTTACAGACCTTACACAATTGTCCCTATTCTCATTCAAGTTTTCATGTGTCAATGCACATGAATTGGGATTTAAGCAGTAGGGAACACAGGGAGGGAAAGGAGAGTGCCTGCAAATGATAATTGGATATCCAGAAACATGAAAAACAAGGCAAAAAGAGATATTGGTAACTTAGCTACCAATGTACAGAAACACTGGCTGCTTATTGATATCTATGATATGGATGGAGAGATATTCAATCTGAGAAGTCATATTAAAGACCTCTTGGAGAAAGCTGCCAAATTGGACTTAGTGAAAGACTAGCAATATCTTTAGGTCACAACCTTCAGATACATCCCATAGGAAGCTCTGTTTCTCTCAACAACTGTGGCGCTGGACTGCCATACAGAGTGCTCTGAAATCCAAAACATGGGTCTGACGGGTGCTGTAGTTCTTTGTTTAGACCTTCAAACAGAAATTAAGATAGTCCCGAGGGGAGCTTGGAGCAAAGCCAGACTTAGCTTCTCACCATCAGAAAAACATACCCCAGGTGCACTGATCGGCTGTGACAGGAGATATCACATGAGTTTGTGAAAGGGTTTTTATATTCTGAAGTGAATACCCTAGCAAACACACAGGTAGTTTTGGTGCCCTTGACACTTAGCTGAGCTGTAAATTGCTGACTCCAGAACCTTTGTTTCAGGAGTTGTCACTGTGGCTATGAAAACCAAAGTAGACATTTTAAGAGTCCTGCTTCAGATATGGATTTATGTAAGCATTTCAGTACTGTTGGAGAGATTGCAAGAAATACAAGGAGAGAACTTCAACTTCATCCCCCATCATACTAGAAGACTCCCACTGCTCATTCTCCTCCCCAGTACTCATTCTAGGAGGCTGCTTTCCCTGACACTCATGGCACTTTTATAAATTTAAACAAAAATAAAACAAACACAAAATCTAAAAACACAGCTACTTCAGCTTATTTTATTTGCTTGAAAAACAGCATGACACAATTATTTTAAGCGTAGTAGATAGAAGGCACTCTGGACTTGTGTTTTCCCTTCTATTATCTATTGTAAACTTTTCTCTTTTTACATACAGTACATTTTATCAAATATTACATTTACTGAAAAATTTCATTTACACTACAAGCATACACAGTATTAAGCTCAGCCTGCACTGACATTCCAAATTTAACATGCAAAGTCGACTTCCTGCAGTTTTTCTAACCTTACCATGCCAATACATGGCAGTGACATCTCTAATTTAATAAAAACATTTTCCAAACACCTCCCTCCTTAGCTAGCGTACGTAGTATTGTGGAAGGACTAGCTGATGTAACTTATTTCTATTTTGATTCCTGCATTCCTATATTTCGCATAAATATTTATTACCTTCATTTTTCTGCACTGTCAGAAAACACTTTATTGAAAACAATGTTGTTCAAGCTGAATAAAAAGCTTATTAAACATGCAAAAATTATTTCACATTATCTGTGATATATTTAATATAGTTTATAAACTTCATAGAGCATAAGAACGTAAGAATGGTCATGCTGGTCACATCATTGGTCCATCTAGTCGAGTATCTGCAGCAGTCAATGACAGAGGTTTCAGAGGGAATGGACAGAACAAGGAAATCATTAAGTGATCAGTCCGATCATTCAGTCCTAGCCTCTGGCAGTCAGAGGCTTATGGACACCCAGGACATGGAATTGTGTCCCTTACCATCTTGGCTAATAGCCGCTCAGGGACCTATCCTCCCTGAACTTGTCTAATTCTTTATTGAACCCAGTCATATTTTTGGCCTTCAAAACATCCCCAGCACAACGAATGCCACGGGTTGACTGTGCATTGTGTGAAGAAGTACTTCCTTTTGTTTTTTTTCAAACCTGCTATCTATTCATTTAATTGGGTGACACCTGGTTCTTGTGTTATGTGAAAGGGTAATACTTGCCTATTCATTTTCTCCACACCATTCATGATTTTATAGACCTTGGTAATATCCCCCCAGTCGTCTCTTTTTTAAGAGGAACAGTCCCAGTCTTTTTAATCTCTTCTTATATGAACACTGTTCCATACCCCTAATCTTTATTTTTTGGACCCTTTCTGTACCTTTTCCAATTCTAATACATCTTTTTAGAAATGGGGTGACCACAACTGCATACAGTATTCAAGATGTGGGCACAGCATGGATTTATGAAGCAGCATTATGATATTTTCTGTCTTATCTCTACCTTTCTTAATGGTTCCTAACATAGTTAGCTTTTTTGACTGCCATTGCGCATTGAGCAGATGTTTTCAGAGAACTATACACAGTGATTCTAGGATCTCTTTCTTGAGTGGTAACAGCTAATTTTACCACAACATTTTGTATGAATAGTTGGGGTTATATTTTCCAATGTGCATTACTTGAATACATAACACTGAATTTCATCTGCCATTTTGTGGCCCTATCACCCAGTTTTGAGAATCCTTTGTAACTCTACACAGTCAGTTTGGACTTACCTATTGAGTAAAATTTAGCATTGTCTGCAAATTTGCCACCTCACTGTTTATCCTCTTTTCAGACCATTTATGAATAAGTTGAGGAACACTGATCCTAGTACAGATCCTTGGGGGATCCTGCTATTTTACCACTTTCCATTGTGAAAACTGAACATTTATTCCTACCTTTTGTTTCCTATCTTTTAAACAGTTAATGATTTATGAGAGGACTGTCCTTCCTATCCCACAACTGCATACTTTGCTTAAGAACTTTTGGCATGGGACCTGTCAAAGGCTTTCTGAAAGTCCAAATACACTGTCATTGGATCACACTTGTTCATATGTTTGTTGACCCCTCTACAAATTCTAATAAATTGGTGAGCCATGATTTCCCTTTACAAAAGCGATGTTGACTCTTCCCTAAAACACCATGTTCATTTGGTGTCTGATCATTGTTCTTTATAATAGTTTCAACCAGTTTGTCTGGTACTGAAGTTAATTACAGGCTGGTAAACCTGCCAGGATTGTTTATTTTTAAATGCTCCAGAGGCAAGCAGATAAATAAATAAATTAGCGTTACATTAGCTATCCTCCAGTTACATGGTACAGAGGCTGATTTTAGTGATAGGCAAAGGTTTCTAACTAACTATCAAAGGAGTGAAGTTTTGTAACAGCCTTCCAAGGAGAGCAGTGTACAACAGACCAAAAAGTCTAACTAGCTTCAATATTAAGCTTGACAAATTTAAGGAGCGGGCGGTATGATGAGATTGCCTACAGTGTCATGTAACTGATCTGCAACTGTTAACAGCAAATATCTCCAACAGCCAGTGATAGGACACTAGATGAGGAAGTTTCTGAGTTACTACAGAGAATTCTTTCCTAGGTGTCTGGCTGGTGGGTCTTGCCTGTGTGCTCAGGATCTAATTGATCACCATATTTGGGGTTGGGAAGGAACTTTTCCCTGGATCAGATTGGCCGAGACCCTGGGAGGTTTTAGATTCTGTTACCTGAAGTCTTTAAATCATTATTTGAGGACTTCAGTAACTCAACCAGAGGTTATGGGTCTATTACAGGAGTGAGTGGGTGAAGTTCTGTGGCTTGTAATGTGCAGGTCATCAGACTAGATGATCATGATGCTCCCTTCTGATCTTAAAGTCAACAAGCCTATCTGGTTTTGATGAATTTCATTAATGAATGTGTTCCAAACCGTCTACTGACACCTTAATCTGGTATGATTACTCAGATTTATTTTTATTTTTATTTATTTTTTTAAGGTGACCAAAGTTGTGATGAGGCAATCTCCCTCACATCCTCTCCAGTCAAGACTGATGTAAAGAATTCATTTAGCTTCTCCACAACGGCCTTACCTTCTTTGAGTGCCCCTTTGGCACTTTGATCATCATGGCGCCACTGATGGTTCAGCAGGCCTCCTGGTTCTGATGTACTTAAAAACATTGTTGCTGTTTATTTTTGTGTCTTTTACTAGTTGCTCTTCAAATTCTTTTTTGGCTTGCCTAATTATACTTTTACACTTGCCTCTAATCATCACTTTTAGCCAGGGTGGCATTTTTTTAAATTTTTTTTTGGTGGGGGTGGAGGGGGTGAAGCAGGCTTTTCTTGCTGTTTTTGTTCTTTTTTTTTTTTAATTTGGAGTATATATTTAGTGTGAGCTTCTATTATGGTGCTCTTAAAAAGTTTACATACAGTTTGGAGGCATTGCACTCTTCTGACTGTTCCTGTTAATTTCTGTTTGACTAGCCTCCTTGTTTTAGTGTAGCTCCCATTTTTTAAAATAAATGCTGCTGTCATGGGTGGGTTTATATGGTATGTCCCCTCTACAAGGAGGTTTAAATTTAAATTACACTAGCGTTGCTATTACTGAGTGGTTCAGCTATATTCAACTCTTGGATCAGAACTTGTGCTCCACTTCAGACTAAATCAAGAATTGCCTCTTTCCTTGTGGGTTCCAGGACTAGCTGCTCCACGAAGCAGTCATTAATGGTGTCTAGAATTTTTATGTTTGCATCCCATCTCAGATGACATGTACCCAGTCAATATGGGGAAAGCCGAAATGCCTCCCTGCGTATTACACGGTCACCATCACCATCCTGGTCAGGTGGTCAGCAGTATATTCCTACTGCTATACTCTTATTATTCAAGCATGGAATTTCTATCCATAGAGTCTTGGTAGTTTGATTCATTTAAGATTTTTACTATATTTGACTTTTTGCTTTTTTATCATGTACTCTGCCATTCCCTCACCAGTGTGACCTATTTTGTCATATTTATACCCTGATATTACTACGTCCCATTGATTATCATTCCACCAAATTTCTGTGCTGCTTAGTAGATCAATATCCTCATTTAACACCAGGCACTTAAGTTCACCCATCTTAGCATTTAAACTTCTTGTATTTGCATATAAGCCATTATAAAATTTTGAAAATATTTAGCTGTATGCCTTCATTCGACTTTCTCTTCAGCTCCTACCTGTACTGTAGCAACTTCTATTCTCTCCTCTTTGCTAGGATATAGACTATTCCTTTTAATAAATCCTGCACTAAGAGACATCTCTATCTGAACTGCATGCTCCTTTGGACCAGTCAGCTTTCCCCCAGCCCTTAGTTTAAAAACTCCTCTATGACATTTTTAGTTTTACATGCCAACACCCTTGTTCCATTTTGGTTAAGGTGGAGCCCATCCTTCCTCTACAGGCTCCTCCTTTCCAAAAAGGTTCTCCAGTTCCTAAAAAATCTAAAGCCCTCTTTCGAACATCATTGTCTCATCCACTCATTGAGACCCTGCAGTTCTAATTGGCTCTGTCTGTGGAACTGCAAACATTTCAGAGAATGCTGCTATACAGGTCCTGTACTTCAATCTCTTACCTACCAGCTTAAATTAGGCCCCTAGGACCTCTCTCCTACCTTCCCCTATGTCATTGCTACCTACATATACCACAACCACTGGTTCCTTCTCAGAACTGCACATAAGTCTGTCTAGATGTCCTTATTCCTTCATGAAGGAAACAATATATTGTATCCACCATAGATTATGTCCGTTATATCCATCATGAGGTTTCATATGGATGTAGATAGGTATTTGTGGTTCACATCATCTGCATGATGAAAATTGTGTGTGTGTGCATGCACACACATTATATTATATATATATAAAAGTAATCAAGGGATGGAAATGAATTCACATGCTTTAAGACTATACCCTCTTGAGAATTAGTGAGTGTCTATAAGTAACCATTATAGTTGTCCTCAGCTAAAAAGTTGGTGGACAGCATGCACAGCTTTGAGAGTTAGAGGGAAAGAGAAGGTAGGCAAGTCTTTTATTTGAAGAGTGTTTTTGTGTTTGTGAAACTCGTACTTCAATATTAAACTGAAGCAATCTCAGAGTTGCTATATAAATGGTAATTTAAGTAACAGGAAGTTACTCACCTTGCAATAACTGAAGTTCTTCGAGATGTGTGTCCCTTTGGGTGCTCCTGTAATGTCAACTACTTTAACACTTATTGAGATTAAAATATTTTTTGTAAACTCTAGAATGACTCAATTTAAATTTTCCTGTTGTAGACTACACTACATCTTAAAAGAGACTATTGTCTTTTGAAACCAGATTAAAAAAAGTCAACTATGTAAAAATATATAAACTGAAATCTCCAACGCTGTGATAAATACTGCAATTGCAGGATGTTGTCAGGTCATTTTACTTCATCACAAAGCCTACACGACAAAAGAAAATGGAGACTTTTAGCCAAGATCACTTACCCATGAAGTTGAGATAGCCCTCTCCTCCAAGTGCATGAGTAATGAGGCGAATCATTTTATGAAGCTGTATTCCACGATCAATAATCGGAGTGAGAGGTGAAAGTACACTCATATTTGTATACATCTCTGCATCCATCAGCCGAAATGCCAACGTCTTATCACCAACAAGGGCCTAGAGTAATAAAGGAATGGAGGAGGGGACAGGGTGGAGAGGAGAATCCTCAATTTGCCAAAAGAGCTTCTTAATGCAAATTGTTAAAAACAATGTGTGTTCTAGATCAAATGACAAGTACATTGGATTAACTATAATAAACTACAAGAGTTACATTTTAGGAGCCTCAGAGAAAACAAGACAGGAGATAAAGATTACTTAATAAAGTATCTGGAACAACATTCAAAAGGGATATTAACAAGGCTTCCAATTTAAGGATTCTTTAGTGAACAATGTGAATGCTTTGTGTACACACAGCTAAAGATATACAATTGTGTTTTTAGGATTTCAGCCCAGAGAGAAAAATTAGGCTTCCAATTCTATCTGAAATCAGCAATTGCATGAAGCTATTACTTCTGTTCAAATCAGCCTAGTTCAAGTTACCCCTTAATCTATAGTAGTAAACACTGCAAATGTTTTGTCTGTTTAGCTGAAGATTTCCATTTGACTTATTTTTGAAGCCATTTCAAGTAGATTTTTCAGACAGGCTTACACATTTGCTTGATTTATTGGTTCAGTAGCAATTCCAACATTTAAGCCATTTATAAACTTAACTGTGTGTTAAGTAGGTATTCAGAAATCGAAAACTGAATTATCAAAATAATCTTCTTGTTTATAGATACCAGAAGATGCATTTTTATGTAAAGATGATTTAAATACAATTCTTATTTCAGTACTTTAAATTTAGTATCCATTTTAGTAGCCTAGACAAAGGAAATCACCCCCTCACACACAAAGAATTGACTGTCATACAAACTCAGATTTTGTATAACAGAACAATATGTACTTAATAGTAAGTAAATCAAAATGAGCACTGCACATATTTATATTGTACATGCTAAATGAGTGTTTTGCATGTATTGTGTTTTATATGCTACAACCCCCCCACACACACACACACACAAGCACTGCATTTGACAGAACGGCTGTAAGAGAGACATGGTACTCAGTAAAATAATTAACTTGATAACTACTGTACTTTATGCCACAGGATAAGTATTAATCAATTCTGTGATTAGGGCTTCCTTTCTCTCAGCCTACAGGAGAACAACCACAGAAGTCTTTTGCATACATGTACATAGTACAGAAATGGAAAAAGCAGCCATAAGACTATTTTGAAAATTCAAAAATCCATTGAAATGCTGTATTGTGTAAATATTTCCCAAGATTTAGAGTACACTTGTAACATATGCATTACACAACTATAGCATTATCCCCATTTTATAGCTCTGGAAATGGGGACATGCAAAAATTCTGGCCCCACTGAAGTCAGTGCAGTTTTGCCATTGATTTCAGTGGAACCAGGATTTCACCCAAAGTGCTTTGATGACAGAGCATGAGCATCAGAAGATCACTTGCTGTGTCCACCAGATCAAGCAGCTGTTTCAAGGCCGATGAAAAATGCCTAGTTTTGTAGAAAGCATGTGTAAACATTGCAACTAGCTATTTATTCAAATGCTACTAACGTTGCTGTTTCAGATACCCCCAAAAGCTGTTGCCTCCATAGCTTGTTAATGGTACACTAAATCTTTATGCATAGATAGCACAGAATAGGGTATTCCTTCCATCAAGCACTGACACTTATTCTAGAAAATAGCTTATTGGAACAAGAATATTGGCAAATCTATTGAAGGAAAGATTACTTCATTTATTGTTTAAAAAAAAATTGCTAATGTCTATTCCTATATAAAAACAATGTCCCATAAATGCTGTCTAACCCGGTTTATTTTAGTACAGCTTTCAACTGAACATCCAAGGATTGATGTAAATATACTATTTTGTGTGTTCACAGATGGCTATAATTTGGGTTGAATCAGTCCAATTTCCATTTTATACCCTATTTTGAACTTTCATTTTCTCCTTTATACAATAGGTTGGGTAGTTAAAAACGCCATGTTGGAAAGCAAGCCATTTTCCCAGTAAATAAGTTCAAACTAAGATAATAGAAGTAAAAGCTTATCTCAATTTTCTCAGTATAAATGGTTTTTTTTTAAATGTCTGCCATCCAGTTATGATTTTTAAGATGGAAAACAAAAACACTGAAGCCTAAAGTCTAACATAGCTGTATAGGATATTGAAAACACAAAGAAAAAAACCCACAAAAAGAAAACCACCCACAAAAAAACAGTACCGGGTTTCAGTTTACCAGGGAAAGAGTCTGTCACGACAAACTGGTTACTTCATTTGCATCACTGTCCATAGTTAACTCAAAAACATACTGTAGCAGACAGAACTTTGCAGAAGAATAAAAGCTATGGGTTTTTTCAGTCCAAATTGTGTACTATTAACTATAATGTTCAAAACAAAATACTTTGCTATATGAGAAAATAAAAACAACAGACAGGATCCAGTCCATAATATGAAAATTTAAAAAAAGAGAGTATTGATATTTTGTGATCTAGGTTAAGCAGCCATTTTTCCACATGAAAAATCCGGATGGGGATCCAACTTCCAAGGGAATGAATAATCACAAAATAATATGCCTTTTGCAGTAGAATCCACAGTCCCAGTCAAGATCAGGACCCCAATGTTCAAAGCACAGTGAGAAGCTCTGTGTAAAGAGCATCAGCTGGCTTTAGAGAGGGGAAAAACAAGCAAGCAAGCCTATAAGGTGGGGACTTCTGGGTGCAAAAGGATATAGTGAAACTAGAAAAGGTTTACAAAAGAGAAACAAAGAAAATCAAGAGTATGAAACAGTTTCCATATGAGGAGAGACTAAAAAGATCAGGGCTGCTTAATCTACAAAAGAGACGATTAAAGAGGGATATTACAGAGGACTATAAAATCACAAAAGATGTGGAGAAAGTAAATAGGGCAGTGTTATTTACCCGTTTCCACAACACAAAAACCCGGGGTCATCTGATGAAATTAACAGATGGCAAGTTTATTGCAAACAAGAGGAAGTACTTTTGCACACACCACACAATTAACATGTGGAACTTGTTGCCAGGGATGTTGTAAAAGCCAAAAGCATAGTTGGCTTCAAACAAGAACAAGACAAGTTCATCAAGGCTAGATCCATCAGTGGACATTGGCCAAGATGGTCACGGAAGTAACCCCATGCTCAGAGTGCCCCTAAATGTAGGGAGCCAGAAGGAGAAGACAGGGCTGAATCACTCCAACACTCCCCCTCAACTCTGATACTGGCCACTGTCGGAGATACGATTCTGAGCTAGATAGAACATTGGTGTGACCCCGTATGACAATTCTTATGTTTTTCAACTGAGGAAACTAACCAGATACTTAAAGAAGGCTTTCAAATTATTTATAGCCTAAATAAAGCCTCTTTCAAAGTCTAAGAATTTGTTTCCATTAACAAAACAATTTTAAGAGATATGTTTGATGGATGAAAGACTCCAACATGTCCTATAAACAGGGGAAGCTTCATTTACAGTGGCTGTAGAAGGTATCAATATGGCTGGCCATTTTGGTATGTTCTCACTGGATACAAATAAAAATAAAACATTTGCTGTACTCTGGGCCATACAGTCTAGAGTGACCCAATCACATTTAAACAGATTTAACTGGGTTTGATCATGTGAATATCAGCCAAAAGGCTGAAGACTTATTATCGAAAACTTAAATACACACAAAACCAGAAAATTCAAAAATGACTCTCAAAGCAATCTTATCTTAACCTACATTAGATTCAGCATACATAAAGCATGCATTTAAACAACATACATAGTATTAGAGACTATTACATATATGCAAGTAAGCTGATGTACACTTGCTGTGGGACTTTTATTTACAGGACTTCGGTGCTTTGAAGTTTCCAGCCTTAACGTTGCCTCTTCCTCTTTCATTCCCCAACCCCAAATAAATTGCTAAAGAATGATTAACTAGAAATTAAATTAGCACCTGGTTCTGCAGCTCTTACACTGGTGATTCTTCCCCTTGAAGACAATGTGATACTCACATGAGCACTGTTTTTGTGAATTAGATTAACAGAAGGACTCCAGGTGGCAAACCATATTAAAAAAATATATATATATAAACCAAAATTGTCACAAATTTTTGGTGTTCCACTTGATTTGCCTTAACAAGGCCAGGATTTTCAGATTGCGCTGACCACTCACCCTCTGAAAGTCACACCCCCTTTATAAAATTGTCCCAAAAGGCACTGGGCACAGAAAAAAATCTTGACTATGGTATTCAGTTTTTGCACTTACTTATGTAAAACATACTAATTTGCTCCTCCATACAGTTTTTATCAAAATATTTATAGTACCTGATCATGGCTCTCCGCATATGCAATGTATTTCTCTTCATATCGTCTGTTTGTCAGCGTATGCACTATATTGCCCATATTCCAGTCTTCATCTTTCAACTCTTTAATTATCTGTTAAAGGTAATTCCAACATTACTTTTGTTTCAACTACACTGCATTCTATATTTTTTCCATGGCATTTAAAGTTTTCCCTAAATAGTAAAATGGTGGTATTATTCTTAGTCACTCCTAATTTAAAAAACAACAAAAAAAACCCAAAAAACTAGGAGTGATGTGCTTCCCCTATTTGATCTCCCAAATGGGATTCCTTTCTGAACTCACTTTAATACTATTTAGAATTTCTAAACCCATGTTTCATGTTTTCTGCCATATCAACTGCCAACTTTTGATTAATAACCATAGCATGTCAACATTATTCAAATTAATCTCTTTTCTGCTTTATAAAACATTAAGGGATACTTGGCACCATTTTAATGGTCGACTACACAGAGTAATTTCAGTGTTGAAGCCCTCTCTCTTCTTTGTTACACAATATTTCATAAGCCTCCATTGACTGTTTTTTGTTGTAGTTTAACCTTAAAAAATAAAATCATTTCTGAAGAATATCAATTAAAATGGTATATTAAAAAATTTCAGTAATATATCCAGGGAGTTTAACATTACACTATATTGTTAAAAACCACTGCAGCAGCCACCTGGCATGCAGTCAAGGAAGTACAAATTAACAGATATGTAAACAGACTAACCTGCTGTTCCATGCTAAATACTTTGATCACACAACAATGAGAAGGTAGAAACCATTACTCCAAAGTCACTAATTATAAGAAAATTCTCAACAAACTGGGTTTGGCTTAATAGAAGCATACATGGCATATATCTTATTAGCCTATTTTTTGGAATGAGTATTTCTGATTTATGAGAAAACAGATGTTGTTGACCCTCCAGTGGAGTTAGGAATGGAAACAAGCAGTAATCTGAAAAAGACGCATCACTTGTTCAATTGTCAGCAGAACTTGTTCAATTCATATATCAATGTTCTCGTACGTGATATAAAGGCACCAAAAGGTACCTTATTGAAAAGTCAAACAGCTTTCTTGTCTCCAAGAGGCTGGTTTGCTTCTTACTACTCTAGAGACCATCCATCACTCCCTACCCAAAACCGGCTCAAGAAAGCTGATGGAAAGAAAGCTCTAACCAGTCCTCATTAGCACTGGTTGTTACTTGCTACTCCAAGGATATACTTACAGAACTTCATGAACATCAGCTGGGGCTTGTTGGTGACATGACTTTCAATTGAGAAAAACATCCCACACACCTAATGGCGTTTACAACTGTGAGTTTCAGGACACCACCCCCTCCCTGTCACACACTTTTGCGAGTAAAGATACTAAGGATAATGAAACTCATATTTTATTTTTCTTTAAGTTACTCGCTGCTCTTATTGAGGTCATTAATGCTCATATGGAATATTTATTGCTTTAAGATGATCATGGTATCATTAGGGATTTGCTTCTAATCTTGCACACAAAATCTTACACAGTCTAATCTTATGTCTAATTGAAAGACCAATTCTCTGAAGGGTCTGCCAGCCTTTTGAGATTGTTTATTGTTTTATTCCTTTTTTGGGGGATTCCTTGTATTAAGGAGAAGGTGATTTAAATCCATTTCTTATATGAGCTATTGCAGTTTGTTAAATGTATCATTGCTCTTTAAGCACATTTACAGTTTTTTTATTCTTTTTATAAACATTGTAGTGGTTGTTGGTGTGTGGCACAGCATGTTCTTGTGTATGTATATGTTTTTTGTTGTTTACTTTTTAAGTTGTGTTAGATAAAAGTTGCTACATTCAACTTACAGAGGGCTCATTTCATTATCATATCTTGTACATAAATATACAATTATTATATACACATGTTTATTTCAATTTTCAGAGATAAAAAGAGCTGTTGCAAGAGATAGGCTTTTGGGATAGAACTTAAATCCAACAAAGCTGTCTATGCTCACCAGTACAAAGAAAAATAAAATCAACCAGAACACAAAGACCACCCACCAACCTCACACCAAAAGCCCCAGGTCATCAAAAAGAAGGGCCTGAGCCATAATGGTGGCATGACTCCCTAATCCAACCTCTGGAGTCCTGGCTAGAGACTATAAAGATTTTAAAAAGTGTGTGCGTGGGGAAGGTAGTGAGCAGAGGGAACCGCTAAAACTGCAAACTAATGTATTCAACAGAACAAAGTTACCTGTAGTATTTAGGTTTATTTATATAAACATACCTTAATAGCGGAAAATACAAAAGCGAATCTTGTTTTCTCACCTGTATCCATTTATCTGGAATTGCCATGGCCAGCCGATAATCAAATCCACCTCCTCCCTGGGCAACAGGGCAACAAAGAGCTGGCATTCCAGAAACATCCTTGAATAAAGAATACATTGCAACATTATTTTGCTAAAACTTCAAGTGGTTCTTTACATTTTCCACCCTAAGAAAGCTTCCTGTTAAAAAAAGGCATCAGATATCAAGTTCCAAACATTACTGCTATACAAAGTCTACAGGTGCAGAGCATACAATTACACTTTAATGTAATGCTGGTAGTTTCTGAGCTGAGGGTGAGACTCCCAGTTTAAGGAGACATACCCCACGCTAATTCTGAATGAGCTAGTATGCTAAAAAGAGAGTGTAGCCACGGGAGCGCCGGGGCTAGTCACTCCAAGTATGAGCTCATCAGAGACCACAGGAATTTACTCAGGGCAGCTAGCCCTTCCTACAACTTGCACTGTCATAGCTACACTATTTTTAGTGTGATGAGAGCTAGCACTGATTTATTTATTTATTTTAAGACTACTTGGATGTATGTAAACTAAATAATCCAGTCAACTAGCTCTAACAATTAGGATATGCTCATAAAACTCAATCCCAGATTCCTTACCTTGAATCCAGTGGGATAATTTCCTTTAACACTTTAATGGAAGTGCCCAAGGAATTCAAATCAAAAACACGGATTGAAATTCTGATCAGCGTTGTTCTCTCCCTTAAAACGTAATTCAAGCTTGTAAATGTATCATTTATTGAATATACCACATGACTGGTCACTTTCATCACATAGCATTGTTTCTGAAGGGATGGCCCCCACTTTATAAACACAGAAGAAATTTCCAACCCTTCAATTATGGCATATCTCTAAAAATTTGTGATTTTTTTTTTTTAACTATTGGGTGAATAAAAGATTTTCAAACAAGCTGTAAGAGTATTTCCAGCGCAACTTTTGCAATGTCAGCACACATTTTGCCACATTCAAAAAAGTAACCACAGTAAGCCACATTTCATGTGGGGAAAAAAAGCCTTTTTGCTACATTTGATCTACTCTAGGAGAAAGCTGCCCCAGTTTAGAAGATCCAGGTGGATGGTATATGGTTAAATGCGATAAAGTGATCGAGGACCTTGCATGGGGATTTTTCACTTTGATTTTAAACACACTCTTGTGTCTTCTATTTGGTATAATGTTTTCTGTAGCAGACTTGAGAGAAGTTTCTGGGTATGTCTACACTTCCTGCCGGATCAGCGGGCAGCAATCGATCCTGCGGGGATTGATTTATCGTGTCTAGTCTAGACGTGAGAAATCAATCCCCAAGCCCTCTCCCGTCAACTCCTGTACTTCACCACCACGAGAGGCGCAGGCAGAGTGGATGGGAGAACAGCAGCAATCAACTCACTTTGGTGAAGACACCATGGTAAGTCGATCTAAGTACGTCGACTTCAGCTACGTTATTTCCCCAGTGTAAACCAGGGCTAAGTGTGGATATTTTTATTTAAACACAAATGTAAGGAACCCTGAAAGTGTTAAAATTGGTTGACAAAAGAGTTTCTACACTAGTCACAAGATTTTCTACACTTCTGGGCTCTTCCCATATGGATACCTTCCTATAAGGTGAACAGAACCAACGAGGTCCATGGAAGTAGTTCTCCCTTCCCAAGCAGTTAAGGCAGTGTGGAGGAGGGGAGTCTAACAGCTCTCCTAAGTTGGTCAGGCACATGGCATTCATGGCTGCTCACCTGCTGAAACATGCAGGGCAGTCTCTGGTAAGCAGGGCCAGCTTTTTTGCCACCCCAAAGGGCAAAATAAATAAATAAATAAAATAAAATAAAAAAAATAAAGCCGCGATCGGCGGCAGCTCTACCGTGCTGCTTCATTCTTCAGCGGCAATTCGGTGGCTAGTCCTTCCTGGGTACCTGGATTCGGCCCTGCTGGTAAGTTCCTGACAGCATGATGTTCTGAAGTCTATGAGGCTTTGAGCTTTGCCAACCAAGTAACTACTGTTCTCTCTCAAGCTAATATCTACAGTTTTAAGTGCCAGAATTTTTAAACATAAAAACTTGACATAACATATTTGTCTACAGCAGTGGCATAAATAGAAACATTAGTGCTAACTTTGTTCACATTTTTAAACTAATAGCTTATGCATACCACTGTGTTTAGATTTACAGGCAACTCAAGTTTGAAGTGTAAAAACACATTTGCTAGTTGGAATGGAGCAATACATTAGATATCAGGCCTAAAATTTCACAGAGAAGTCTGATGCTTTCCTATACCTGAAACTACTAATGGATTTATTTGTAGCCTTCCAGAAAATCAATGTTTTGCATGAAGTGTCTGATGTAATTTTGGTTATTAACATTTGTTTTCATTATTACCAAAATCATTTAATTCTCACTTTAAATGAAAGGCTGAAGGAAGGAAACCTTAATCAGCCAACATACTATCTCCTTCTACACTGTACTCCTGTCTGGCAGCAGTGTGTGTGTCATCCTGCATGGTGCGAAACAAAGAACAGAGGACATTAGTAGCCTAACAGGCTGGTCCCAGTAGCACTATTTGGCCTATAACAACTTCTATTAGCACCAAAAAAAACCCAGAGATGGGTAACCAGCCATCCAGATGTAAGGCAACTTTATAGGTACAGTTTTATTTTTTTTGTCGGCGGGAGTTGAAGGATTCGGTCAAAAAAGGAATCTTACGACTCTGAAAGTTACCTTGAGCATAGAAATTATTAAGGGAAAGCTAGATGGGGAATACACAGAAAATTACAAAATTCTTTACTTAAAGTGATCAGACAACTCTTCAAGGAAGATACGACAATATGTCATACTCTAGACAAAACTCTCTTCTCATGAGGTACTTATTCAACTGTCATTACATGCAAGCACAAATTCATGATAACCATTTTAATTTAAAATCATATCAATAGTTCCTCCACCCCAATCTCTTTCTATCATTAGCATGTGGTTCAATTCCACATTTTGTATATAGACTCCCCCTAGACAGAAAAACGATGTATTGAATTGAGGTACCGTAGTTTTCAATTTAAAGAGAATAAATTGAAGACCAATCTTGTTTAAAAAAAATCTTAAACCAGATAATACAAACAGGCTGAATTCAAAGTGTCACTGGTAGGAATGTTGATAATCTGACTATCATTCCCTAGATGATGAACCAATTTTACTTGAAGTGAACAGAAAGATCAATATAGCCACCTTAAGTTTTATGCATCAAATAATAGCTTCTTTTCATCAGTTGCTATTTTTGATTCCTGATGTCATTATGCTCTTAACAGCACTTTGGTATACAGTGGTCAGTTATATATTAGGATGCCACATACAACTGAAATTAGCCTTATTTTATTTTCTGAAGGCTGAAATTGGAATTCTTAATAAAATAGTGTGGATTAAAAAATAGGTCTTCACATTCCTCATGACACATCAGATGCATCCTGCATGTGTCTTTTCTAGGTGGCTGGAATGAGAAACAAACAAACAACAAACCCAGATGCATTACACAGTACTATTATACTAACCAAGAAATTCTTATGAGTTTAGAGTTTCTTTTTCTTAACATAAATATCAGTGAAAAACACCCAACGGTCAATTAACAGAAATTTACTGCTTTGGAGTTTGATATTACCATTAGCTATTCTGCATGCCAACAATCTTTTGAAACCAAAAACTGACCATTGACAAGGCTAACAAGGTCTTGGCAGCAGGGGCAACTGAACTGTTTCCATGTAGACTGCAGCGTATGCATGCCCAGTGAGAGACGGATGGCGCAAGTGTTCTTTAACCCATGCAGCCTCGTATCAGTCTGTTCCAAAAAGAGACCATTCCCATCCAATAGGAGGTCCTGGATAAAGGTCTGCATCTCTTGGGACAGGCAGGCGGTCTGAAGTCAGGAGCTGCACCTCATGACCACCACTAACATGACAACCCTAGCTGCCGAGTCCACCGCATCTGTAGAGAGCCCTTCTCCACCAGAGTGCCAAATTCCCAGGCCAGACTCTGAGGGAGGGACTCCTTGAATTTATGGAGGGAGTTTCATAACTTAAAATTGTACCTGCCCAAGAGAGCCTGATGGTTCACCACCTGGAATTGCAGGCTGGCTGTTGAATAAATTTTTCTCCCAAAAGGGTCCAGTCTTTTGGCTCTTTACTTTTGGGAGTTGAACTAGTGTGCTCCTGCTTGTCCTTTTCATTGGCCACAGAGGCAACCAGTGAGCCCGGAGTTGGGTGGATATAAAAGTTATTTGAACCCTTTGGCCAGGACAAAGTACTTCTTCTCAACCCTTTTGGAGGTAGGAGGGATGGACTACAGGGTTTGCCAGAGGACCTCGGCAATTTTCAGGATCTTGTCATGCACCGGTAGTCATGCAAGGTGCCCGCATGCTCGGCTATCTCCTCCATCTGTCGGCCCAAGTTCTCAGCCACCTGTCAAAGCAGGGCCTGGTGATCTTTAAAACCCTCAAGGGTCCCACGACTGCCTCATCTGGGGATGAAGATGATGACTATATTGCCAGGGGAGGCTCTGGCACATCATCCCCCATGGGAGAGGGAAGTTTTAGGGTGGGCATTGTCTCCTCTACCCCAACTTCCAAGTAGGTCTCATGCACTGAGTCTGCTGCTGCTGGTGACGCCAGTGTTGGTCTGAGGCAGTGGCAGATGAGCAGTGCGAAGGGAGCATCATCACAACTGGCATGCCCCACGCACTCCAATAAGGCTACTGGCCATGCTGCCAAGGTAGCGCCATAGACATCAATGAGGCGTCAGGTGCCCATTTGTGCCAGTGATGTCTTAGCGAGGGGCTGAACTGCCCTTTTGTGCCGGAGGAATCCCCTTCCAGTGACCACAGAGGGGCTGTTGACGCCTGTGTCTGCCTGCTGACCGTCGCTGCCGGAGACCGGTATTTGGAATGAGAGGATTGGTGCCAATATCAAGGGGACCAGGGCCAGGGGGACTGGAATCATGACGGGGAGAACTCCCACAGGGCAGATGACAAAGATCAGGGCTTAAGGACAACTGAAGGGAGGGAAAACAATGCCCGTGGAACAGAGACCGGCGCCTTCCCCAAGGCGATCCATGTAGAGATGGCAGGGATTGTGATCGCAGTGCTGGTGACCGAGGGTGAGCCACAGAGGATCAGGGCTGCGACGCTAGAGATCTGCAGTGCGCTGATGGAGAGTGCTGCCTTGTCTCGGGGGACTGGCGGTGTTCTACCACTTCTGGAGGGGTCTTAGCAGCTGGCTTTCCCTAGTAGAGAGTCTGCCAGCAGCATGGGCAGAGGCCTATGCTCACTCAGTGCCGGGGGAGTTTGGGTCCCCTACCTAGGAGTCGGTGGTGGATACTTTAAGGGGCTAAGGGCCTTGACCAGGAAGACACATCCAATGTGGCTCCAGAGTGGCTGGCGGCCCGAACTGGGTCCTTTGCCTGATGCCCCATGGCCTTTTTTGCATGGTGCAGGGGAGCCATGCACCTTCATTTTCTTTCTGGACACTGGGGATAGGGAGCAGTGCTGCGTGGAGCCAGGTGCTCGGGGTGCAGTGCGCACCGAGGCTGAGGTAGTAGGCGAGTCTTAGAGGGATGATTCGGAAGCTGGACAAAGGGCAGCCTCCATGAGGAAAGCCCGGAACTGAATATCCCACTCCGAGTCCTGGGTCAAAAATTTTTACAGTGACACTTCTCCTTCACATATGATTCCCCCAAGCACTTCAGACAGCACTTGGGGGTCACTTATAGGGAGAGGCCTGTTACAGTTCGTGCAGGGCTTAAACCAGGGGTCTCAAACACATGGCCCACGGGGCTATTTCCTGTGGCCCTCCAAGCAGCCCACGCCCGCCCCCCCAGCCTACCTCCAGGCCAGGGGTGGGCAAACTACAGTCTCAAGATTGCCCCCCTCGAGCCCCGCGCCGCTCCCTGAAGAGGCTGGAATCACATCCCTGCAGCCGGGGGAGCTAAGGGGGATGGGGGGGGAGAGCAGAGGGCTCCGTCTGTGTATTGCCCTGGCTTTCAGGCACCGCCCCACCCCCCACAGCTCCCACTGGCTGGGAACGGTGAACTGCGGCCAATGGGAGCTTCGGGGGAGGTACCTGGAGGTCCGGCAAGCAGCATGCGGAGCCCTGTATCCCCCCTCCCCAGGGGCCGCAGGGACATGGTTCCATCTACGTCCCGCAGAGGAGCTGAGCAGGGCGGGACTGGGGCTGGGCCGGGGCCCAGTGTGCTGCATCCTGCCCTCCAACCCCCTGCCCTGAGCCCCCTGCCTGCACCTCAACCCCCTGCCCTGAGCCCCCTGCTGCATCCCACACGCCTTCTGCACCTCAATCCCCTGCCCTGAACCCCCTGCCTGTGCCCCAACCACCTGCTGCACCTCAACTCCCTGCCTTGAGCCCCCTGCCTGCACCTCAACCCCCTGCCCTGAGCCCCCTGCCTACATCCCAATCCCCCGCCCTGAGCCCCCTACCTGAACCTCAACCCCCTACCACACTCCAACCCCCTGCCCTGAGCCCCCACCGCATCCCACACCCTTCCTGCACCCCAACCCACTGCCCTGAGACCCCTGCTGCATCCCACACCTCTTCTGCAACCTGAGCCCCTGCCTGCACCCCAACCTCCTGCTGCACTGCAACTCCCTGCCTTGAGCCACTGCCACACCCCTCATGCACCCTCTGTGGGCAGGGAGGGGGTAGAGTTGGGGTGGGGACTTCAGGAAAGGGGTTGGAATGGGGGCAGGGAGGGGTGGGAAGAGGCGGGGCCTCATGGAAGGGATGGAGTGGGGACAGGGCCGGGGACAGTGAGGGGGAGTGTGTCAGTGATGCGGCCCTCAGGCCAATGAACTAGCCCTCATGGTCTTTTGAGTTTGAGACCCCTGGCTTAAACCTTGGAGAAAGGGGCATGGAGCAAAGTCCCTGCTGTGACTCTAATTTCTAACTCCTAACTACACTTAAGAACTACTTAACACTAACTACTATAAACAACTATTTACAAATCCCTAAGGCTCAAAGTCAAAAGAGACAAAACTGCTAGCCCTTGCTATGAAAGGAAAGGCACTTCAACTAACCACCACAGGCAGTAAAAAGGAACTGAGAGAGTATAGGGCCGGTGGCGCCTGATATACCGACACATGAGCGCGGAACGCAAGTGGGCGCCACAGCTGGCACTATGGATACCACTAAGGCAAAAACCTCCAACGACTGGGCACGTAGGTGCACACACACCTAGAATGGAATCGACATGAGCAAGAATCCTACTTGCTCAGAAACCCAGACAATTTTAATGTTAAATCTAAATTAGCATAAACATTTAAGAAACTTCAAAATTTATCATATTTAGCACAGAGGGGAATTATCAGTTATGCATATATTGAATTATATCAGCATATAATTGTCAATTATGCATATATTGAATTATATCAGCATAGTCTTTGGGACTGTTAATTGTGAACATTTGGTACCATGAATAACTAGTCAACATTTGGCAATCATAGAGCAATAACAAGCAAGCAAAGCAATGATATCTAAACTAAGAACCTTCATACAAGCTAACCCACAGCATCCATAATATCCGACTAATGGAAAGAAAAATCATCATTAATACTTAATTTCTACCCTCCCCCCCGAACACACAGATGATTGTATGAAGAAGGAACCAATCCACCCTTAGTATTTATCTGCTGATATTTTTCTTTAACAAAATTGTCACTAATAACTAGCAGGTAATGTTCACTACAATGGAAATTGATTCATTTTAAATGATGTGAAATATACGAATAACTAAAGAAGTTGTAATAAAGTCAGACTGACATTTCAAGAGTACACTTATTTACTGATACTATAAACTTTTATTCGGATATAAAGAAATGGCTAAACTTAATATTACCTCAGCTACTGTTATAGATTCTGGATGCAATAAATGAATCATGTGGTTGGCCATTATTAGATAAACGAGGGCATCTTCATCCACATGTAGACCAAAATATTCATGGTAATCTCCACTGAAGCCCGTACCTAGTGACCAAAAAAGATCAAGGCCCAAATATAATGAGTCAGATTTACAAGTGTGAAGCTTTTAAAAAAACCCAAACATTTGAAATAATCCATTTAATTGCAGCACAGCAAAAGATTAACAAAGTTGCTATTTTAAAATAGCTTAAATGTAGATCTACCCAGTGCATCTTTTTGTTATTACCATTTCCTGAAAAGTACCGCAGTAAGACCAAGAGGCAGGGTATTCTTTAATTAAAAACTAGATTGATTAATCTACTTACCAATTCCATGATGGTGATATAGCATAGATGTAACACCATCAAACCGGAAGCCATCAAAGCCATATTCTTCTATCCACCATCTCAAATTAGAGAGAAGGAATCTCAGAACTTCCCAACTAGAATATTAATAGGAACAATTTCTAAAGTTTAAGACATGAAAATATACAAAGTTTCCTAACACAATGTATTCTCTAGTTAATACTTATACCAGCCATATTCTACTGGATGTTGTTCCATCATAATGAACATGTCAAACAACGTTCTTCATTGTTTTTCCATACAAAATTTCATTCTACCAAAACAATTTTCATTTTGCAGCATGAGCTTGTTAGTCTATAAGGTGCCACAGGATTCTTTGTTGCTTTTACAGATCCAGACTAACACGGCTACCCCTCTGATAATTTTCATTTTAACAGCATGCAATTTTAAGATGGAGGAAGTTAGGCTGAATTTGTTTTAGAAATGACTAATCCAATATAACATCCATGTTACTTTTAATCTAGATATTCCTTACTACTACTTTTCTTTGTTTCTCAAAATGTGGTTAAATCCATAGAAATATGGTTTATGCTGTATTTGAAAAATCAGAACCAAAATTTCCTACTAGCCAAGGCTTAGCTCCAAAGTAAATTATACATTTCTGTGATTTGCAGATCAACAGAAAGCAAACATCTTACATTAAAATAATTTTAAAAACTCATTTTTTTCATTGGAAGAAGAAAGCTACCAATAACTATACTGCCTGTAGCCGGTTTAAAATTGTGACTAAATTATCAAAATTCAGGAAGTTGGAAAATTAAGGTTTCAATAGCAATGCTAGCTCAATTACATGGCACAATCTATATAGTTTATGCTACATATTGTACAATAATAACAATTACAATATGAATGAATATGTTAAATGACACATTTACACCTCAATCCTGCAATGCACTCTGTCTTTGCAGAGCCCTACTGAAGTCAATTGGGTTATATTGGGACTGCCTGCCCGTATAAAGAGAATTCCAGAAGCACGCTCTTACACACAAACCACAAATAAATAAATACTACTATATATATATACACACACTTACTGGTGCACTAACCTTTTCTTTGATTATAAAGTCCATTTATTTTAATTGCACATCTTTTTTTGGCCATAAGTTTTTCTTTATTTTAGCAGAAAGAAAACTTTTAAGGCTGTCTATGCATTTAAGCTGCCTGAGGTGCTTAAAATGTTAGAACACAACTTTTAAAACCTTTTTAAAAAAAATATCTACAGCAGCATAAGTTGCTAAAACACACCGACAAGCATACTTTTATTTAACAACATAAGCTGTTTACAGTCCTCAAAGTCTTCCAACATGCACTTCTTGAGTACAAATAAACCAGAGAGATATGCACAGAGTATTTGTAAGTGTAAATGTAGGCTGCATCTACACTGCAACCAGGGATGTAATCTGAAGCTTGTAGACATATCCAAACTTGCTTTAATCTACGTAACTCATTAAAGGAGCAGAGAGGACACAGTGACGTGGGCTGTACAAGCCTGCTTGGCCCCAGTGATCTCCACAGATTAAAAAAAATGAACTTGTGCCTTTTTGTGTTTTTATAATGGGTAAAAAGCACCCTGCAAGTTGTTCAAAAAATAACTTAAAAAGTAACCAAGTTTTTTGTTAATATTAGAAATTCAGGTCTCACCGACCCTAGAAAGCTACAGCAACTGGATAGCCGGTGAAATCATCAGATCACAAGAGTCAAAAGCTGAGTGAGAGGCTAAAGGAATTTTTAGTAAGATTCTTTGTTTGTTTTTTGACAACACCTATGTAATTTTAATGGACTACAAAGCACTCTAGACAAAAGATGCCTTTGTTAAAGAATAAGCATCCCTACCCTTCAGTTAAAATGTAATTGTCATAGGTTTCACCCCCACTCTGAAGTTTAGGGTACAGATGTGGGGACTTGCATGAGAACCCCTAAGCTTACTTACCAGCTTAGATCTGGTTGCTGCCACCACCCAAATTGTTTAAACCAGCTGTTTATGAGTCAGTTGGGAAACTCTGTCTTCCCCCTGAAAATCTCTCCCTCCCAAGTACCGTAACCCTTCGCTGGGTAACCTTGAGAGACTTCACCACCAATTTCCTGGTGAACACCGATCTAAACCCCTTGGATCTTAAATCAAGGAAAAAATCAATCAGGTTCTTAAAAAGAAGACTTTGAATTAAGGAAAAGGTGTAAAAGAAATACCTTTGAGAGATTAGCATGCAAGCTACTCTCACAGACAACAGATTCAAAACACAGAGGATGTTCCCCTGGGGGAAAAACCTTAGTTACACAAAATAAAACCCAATTTGATTATCCCTCTAATGCAAAAAGACAAAGTCACAAAAAAAAATAAACATAAGCTAATTCATTCCTTCTCTAATACTCACTACCCTGGGTGATTCCCTGATCTTTTCACTCCAGCACAGAACTTAATGAATAGAACAAAGGAAGAAGTTCCTTCCTTCCTCTTGAAACATCTTGTCCCCCCATTGGTTCCTCTGGCCAGGTGTCAGCTAGGCTAGGTGAACTTCTTAACCCTTAACTGTCTGTTTATGACAGTAATACTTAAAAACCCTCAAGAAAGTCCTTCAGAAAAATCTTATTTCAAATGTGAAACATGAAAAATAGTGTAAAGGTGAATTATTTTAAAAGTTATAAATACAGTAGAACCTCAGAGTTATGAACACCAGAGTCACAAACTGACCAGTCAACCACACACCTCATTTGGAACCGAAAGTACAGAGCCAGGCAGCAGCAGACAAATTTTTTTTAAAAAGGCAAATACGCTACAACACTGTATTAAGCAAACTGCTAAAAAATAAAGGGAACATTTAAAAAAAATATGACAAGATAAAGAAACTGATTCTGTTTGTTTCATTAAAAATAAGATGGCTAAAAGCAGTATTTTTCTTCTACAAGTAAAGTTTCAAAGCTGTATTAATGATATACCATATATAGAAGATTGTTGTGGAATAATATATTATACATCTTATGCCTTTTCTATTTGCAGCAGAATTCAAATTCAAAGTCAAGAGAGAATTAACATTAAGATCTTGATTAATCAGTATTCTAGTTAAAAACAAACAAAAAAAAGACATTAAAAAACTTCCAGTAAGCACAGCAGCTAATTTTATGTATGTTTTGTAACATTGAGTAATTACAGTGTATTTTCAAAAGAAATAGCTGACTTATCCATATAACTTAAAAACACAGGACAAATATGTTATAGTATGAGATGTACTAAAGGTCCTTAAACTAAAATAATATATTACATTGCATTCACTAAGATGAATTAGAAGGAAGAGTAAGCTACTATTTTCCACCTATGTAAATAGAACCAAATCAATTTTATCACTTTAAGCTGTAAATTAAGAGTTCTCTGACTGCAGAACAGTTTTGAATGTTCTCTGATTTACACAATAGGAATAAAGAAAAAATACTTGCTTTTTGTTGATTTAATCATGTTAAAATCCCTTTACACATTATTCACTTAAAAAAAAGAAATTAATTCATTTCACACCAGCTTTGCAGATATGCAGTTTTCTCATTATTTAGTAATCTGTACTTTGAGTCCTACATCAGACAGGACCTCATCTGGGAAGAATCAGGAAAAAAACAGAAGCTTCTGCCAAGTGATAAATCATTCATGGTGATGTGGCCAGCTCAAAAGTAACATTTATTGATTAAAATATTTGAAAGTGCACATTTAGTGCCTATTCCTACTTAATTATTTGGGCGCAGGGAATTCCTTATTTGTTGGTACACTGACCTTTGGTTATAATGTAATTATTTACAGGTTCTGTTCAGCCTAAATTTGCCTCAGCAGCTGCTGGCATATAGAGACACCACAAAACTCTCATGCTATACAGATGCAGAGGCTATTTTGCAGAGGTAATCCTCAGAAACAGCCACCTAATGTGTACCTAGTACTGTTCTCTCTCTCTCAACTAATTGGAATATGATCCAAGAGAGATCACTCCTCCCCAAAATTAGGGAAATTTAGATACTAACCTTTCTAGATGCAACCCAACCTTTGGGGGCTCAAATCCAGTAGTATAAATGAACAACTCTGTTTTCCAGCAGAGTTGTGCTCTTTCCTGGATATTAAAAATTAATAAATACATTTAGTAAAAATTAGTATGTAGATCTCTCAACTTAGAAGACTGTTTTAGAATAATCTGGGAGACAATGTTTTTTAGTTAATTGATTCAGAGATACATAAGAAGATAAATAGAACAAAGTAGCACCTTGAACAGATTAGTCTTCTATAAAATGATAAGTTTCAAATGTCAGAAAGCAAAGTAAACTATCACCACAAAACTATTGATATCTCTATGTTAATCTTCACAAAATACAAAAAACGGAGGCCTCTCACATGCAAGTGCCCTTTGCAAGTATAAATCTAACAACTGCTCCTACTGAGAAGTATTTAAATACGGTTAATATTTAAGTGCTCATGCTGTGAAGATAGGAAGGTTTTGCAAATATGCAGTTATTAAGCTTAAATCAGATACTAATATAAAAGAATAGATGAATGCTATATTTTTATTGAGAGAAATGTGCTCCAATATTGCCAAGACAGACAAGTGATTTCTGCTTTAGCTAGCACATAACTCAAATCAATGCTAGTTTTTGCTTTCCTGTCCCCCTCCACGCCTGCAATTACAGATTAATGGCCTTTGAGAACATGCTTCAATAAAGAGTATCTTTATCACTTCCTGAAGTGTAGTTCACCATTCTTAGGGCACATTCTCTCTTTTACTAATGAAAGTTTAATAAGGGAAAACATTAATAGACATACGGCTGTTACATTTTTTTTTGCACTATATTAGAGTGGTGCTTTATCTTCCCTGAAAACTTGAGAGTTTTCATGTCAGAAACCCGTCTCCCCTCAAGTAATTTCACAATAAGCATTTATATACCCAAGTTTTTAAAATGGATAATCATGCTTAATACTTAAACGTTTCAATTAAAAAAATAAACTGAAGTAAATTCAGGGCTAAACATATTTATATTGTCTATCAACTTTTATAATGCAAAAGACGTTTGTACTCCAGACAGCTGAAGTGGGAGCTAACAAGTCTGAATTGTCCAAGGAAAGAGACACAGCTGAAGTGAAATTAAAACCGTTCTATTTGACATCTAGTGTTCTTTATTGATTCAAGGATTCTTTAGGGGATTAAAAAAGGGTCTTTCACTCCAATGCCAGATCTGAAAAATTATACAAGAGTATCTTCATCATTATCATCCACATATGGATAAAGAAAGATGGCAGGCTCTCTATCTTCAGGAATTGCTTGGAGAGGCTGAGGGAATGTTCTATGAACTCTCTGCTCTTGGGGATGTGGCCTGCTCAGAACTAAGCAGTAATAAGATATATTTCAATATTTCTGTTCACATATAATGTTCACTGACACATTACAAATGCCTAACAGCAAATAATAATAATGAAAGGAAACTTTTGCCAGACAGTCTTAAGAAGGAATGGTGGACATCTCCTGTAGAATTTGTGACACTAATTCAAACACAACCACACACTGCCAACCCCTAATTACATGCAGTTCTTATTAAACCAGGAACGAATTTGTTTCTATTTTTATTGAGTTGATTTACTACTCCATCACCCAAAATGGGTCATACTCAGTGTACATCAGTGAGATTTTACAACATGATTTTGGAAAGAATATATTTTTCATACCAGATGTTACTTCCAGAGCATTTACTCTATGAAATTTTCCTTTGTGCATGAACAGAAAACTAGTCATTTATCCAGTACTCTGAAATTTCATTATTAGACAAATGTTGTTTAACATGGAGTCAATTTGCTTTAATAGCATCTGACCTTAGTGTCCTTACAATATTTCATAAAATGTCAGAAAAGTCATTTTAAAATGTTTTGTCTTTTGTTTTCATAACAGCAACACTCTCCTCCCCTTCCTCTGAGGTCCAAGCTTCTGTCGATATCTTAGAGGTGTAATGGCTTGTCTACATGGTGCTGCAGTCCACACCAAAAGAGTATAAATTATAGTCTGCACTAGCATGTCATCCACTAACCGAACCTTGCTGGAGAGCACTCAAAGTTTCATAGTGCACATTAATGTAGTCTTGTTTCAAACAATATTATGTTAGCTTGTGCTAGGGAACTTTCAGTGCATATCAGCAGATTCCAGGTGGGCCAATTCATGAGACACACACTAGTACAGACCAAAATTTACATTCCTCTGCTGCAGGCTATAACATTGCCTAGACAAGCTCTCAGTCTAGAGATGGTGGCTGTCACACGGAAGTATCTGAGCAAGAGAGGAGGCCTTGCAGTTCCTAACCACCAGAGACAAGAGGTGATAGGTGATATTCTACATGGCTGGAGATAGATGACTATAAGTAGACAGTGGACACCAGAGAGAAGAGAAGCAGAAAGAATTCCATACAACTATAAGTTTCAAATCGATGCCAGGTCCTCAAAATGAAAACTATGGGAAGATACTGTGATACTGTATGAAAAGGATGATGACTATTTATATAATTGTTGCTACCACTCTTACATAGTTGCAAAAAGTCTTTACATGTAAGATATCATTTTAAAAATTATACTCTGCTTTGTAGGATTATCACATTTATATGCCTGTATCCTCTTTTTATATGAAGTTATGAAACTTTGCTGTGTGTCTGTATCTCAAACATGTTCTGTTCCTGGGTAACTCCCACCAGACAAATTTACATTCAAACTAGCCTTCACTGGTTGATGGGGCATCCATGTGGTGATGGGCCATTGAAAGGAATACGCTCTTCAGGGAGCCTTTCCTGAGGAGGCCTCGTACAGTGTGGAGCCAATGGCTACCCCTATGATTCAGCAAAGCATGTAAGGACATGTGCCCTAAGATGCCATCTTTTACCAGTAACTTCTCATGCGACCATGGACCCCATATCAGCCAGTAGCTTTCCATTGCACATGGGCTGAGCTATAAATTGCAAGTTGTGACATCAGTGCTTTGTCTTCATTCCTGCTTCTCTGGACTGTGATTTTTTAAGGAAGATTTGAACGCAGGACTGAATAACTCCCAACCTGCTTGGGTGACCCAGAGAAACTTAAACTAGCAGATTTAACTTCACTGCAATTATCCTGACCTGCAAACTCTGAAATCAACTGTAACGTGTAGGATTCTTTTAACCATTTAAAAACTCTTCTTTTCTTTTTTATTATTAAACTTTTAGTTACCGAAGGAATTGGCTTCAGCATGATATTTGGTAAGATCCAAAGTATACATATTGACCTGGGTAAGTGGCTGATCCTTTGGGATCAGAAGAACCTTATATATGATGAATCTGGTTATCAGTAACCTCTCATCTGAAGACCAGATGTCTGGGTGGTGATAGGGGCTGGATTGCCTAAGGAGACACTGTTTTTAGCTTCTTGGTAACTAGTGTGGTGATACATGGGCTTATTTTGTTACTGGTTTGGGGAATCTATAAAATAAACCACCAGTTTTTCAGGTGTCTGCCATATCTTTTTTTATCAGTCTGTCCTGAATTTGGCACTCTCAGCTGTGACCCACACCAGGCATGGCCCACAGATATCTCTCAAGATTCAGCAGGTCCAAGGTAACAAAGAGATGTACAGGGCACACATGTGGAGGCAGCTCGGTCCAACCTGTAAGAAAATCAAGCTTCCCCTCAAAGAGTTCTCCAGCTACCCCAGGAAGACAGATTACCCTTGTTGAACATTCAATACTCAGAAGAATCAAAAGAACATTCTGCAAGGATGTTCAAACAACTGGACAGCATGTTACTGTCGCGATCCGATACATAGTTATGGCTCTGTATGGCCAATTGTCGGTCCACGGCCATCTTGTCCAGCTAAAAAGACAAGGCAGCCTCCATCTTGGACCAGGTTCTTGTTGTATAGGAGAGGGCAGAGACTCAATCCTGCCCAGCAACACTGGCTGTGTATGCTCTCCTGTGTTTTTGTTTTTTTTCTCTCTCCTGCTGGGCCATCTAAAGGTCAGGCTAGTTCTGTGTGTGAAGGCCTGATTCTGCCCGGCAACCTGTTTTTTTTGGGTCGGTCGTCTGGAGGTCAGGTTAACTCTGCCCAGCGACTCACTTTCCTGCTCTTTTTGGACCCAGTCATCTAAGGGTCAGGTTTGTTTACTTGTCAACTCCAGTGTGCCATGTGTAAATCCTTCCGACGTGGGGTGGCAACAGCTCGAAGCCTGAAGGGAGGAGGGACCAGGGAGCCAATCAGATGTTGACACGAGTGAGTGAGACCCTTTCTATAAAACTAGGTTTCCCCCCAAAATCTGTGTGGAGCATCCGCGTGTTAGCTGAAGGACTTGATCACCCTTTCGGCCAGGGTCTCCTCCCGGTAAAGTGCACTCGTGTCGTATCGTTTGGATTCGTTGTCGTTTGGACCCGATCCCTGTCAACTCGTCATGCTTCTGGTGTCTGTTCTGCTGGTCATCTGCGCCTGGAGTGCGGTATTTGCTTTTTGATATCTGACAGTTAGCTTATCTAGCCTTTTATTTTTTCCCCTCCCTAACTTGGTACCAAATATCTACTCAGGATATCAGGATTGTATTAGTGAGCTCAGAATTGCACAATTGCTTAGCTAGCTTGTATAGCTGTTCCAGTTGTTAATTGAATTGTTAATTGCAAACTGTTTTATGTGTTTGAATCACTGCTCTGTCTTTGTCCGGAGTGAATGAATCTGGGAGCTGTCTCCACCTGGGGATTAGCTGACCAAGGGGTTCCTGTCCCCGCGGTCTGAATGAGTGGAATCTGCCCAGCTGCAGCCTCACCACACTCTGGGTTACCCTTAGTGTGAAAGCAAGGGTGGTTGAGGCAGTGGCCCGTGGGTCTCTTTCTCTGTGTTGCACCGGGCACCGCTCTGACGAACCCGATTCCCATCGTGTGTGATAGGTGTGTCTGCCTATTTGGTGTGGTGAGCAGTATAAAGTGTATTATTACTGTGTTTTGGGGTGTGTTTGTACTTTTGATACCATCCCAGCCAAAGTTGCCTACTCCCCCGGCCCAAGTTGTAATTATCCCCTAAATAAACGCAGCCACTTGGCTTTTCACTGTTATTCTGGTCCTGCCTGTTTTTCCTGACTCAATACCAAGCTTTAACGAACCGCAATCTATTTCGGACAGTTACCTTCCCAGAGCCAAGACATGAGATGTCACTCTAAGTCTACAGGCAAGGATCCAGCAGTGATTATTCATATCTGCCCTAGTGACACTGCATCTTAAAATATCGCACAGATAATACATGACTTCAGGGAACTTGGAAGCATACTGAAGAAATATGTCCAAATGATCTTCTCAGAGACCAGTTAGTTTCCACAGTCAACAGTTTTCATACCAAACTACCCTAGAATGCCCAGCAATACTAACAAATTTTAGACAAGTTCTTGGAAATCTCTCTATATTTGTCTGTTTTGTGATAGAACAAAACAAATCATAGTTTTGTCACACAAGTGTGACTTCTAAGGGAAAATACAATATTTTTAAGTCTATTAAATTTGTTTTTAAGGTCTTACAGTTCAGCAAGAACAAGATGTGAGGAGCACTCTAAAGATTCAGTCTTCATTAACGATGGAAAAACTTTAAGGGTAGGAAGTTCAACAATATGGACATTTATTGAAAAATAAGAGCAGTAATATTCCCTTGTAAAAACTGTAAAATAAGGTGGATAAAAAGTTAATAAAGAACTGTTTTCTGTTCTATTATATTATCTGAAACTTATTATGGAAGAGTGCTGGTGACTCCATAGTTAAAGTTAAGTGGAATTTGCGGTTTAATAAACAATTTTTCAAAGTGCCCTAAAATCCACAAGCACATTCAGGTCATTTTGACAATTGCTATACTTCATCTGGTCTTAAAGTAAGGTTAGTGAGGCAAATGTTGAACCATTATGGTCCTGGGAGTCCAGAGAATGAGGGGTCAGGCAGAGTGGGGACCCATTATTTTATTTTCCCCCTTCTTATAACTTTGAGCACACTTGTGTGCCAAGTCAGGATAGCAATATTTTCAAAAGTTACAAGAGGCTATATAAATTGTTATGCACTTAGGATGCACACCAGAAAATGTGATTTGTCCATGGCATCACCAGACTGGTATAACAAGCTTGTAAAGATGATCAGCTCATTTCACACTCCCTTGGTGGCTTAGGGGATCAGGCCATAGTCCTTAAATCACAGAACCATCCACAAAGCAAGAGTTCTCAAAGAAGGACTTGAACATCTGCTATTTTCAGCTTGCCTTCCATTTCAATGCTTTTGAAAGTTTTTCAACAAGTGTAAACAATACAATGGGGTAGCCTTTGGCAAATCATTTTTAAGGTAAAGCACAACTTTTTGTTTAGGAGATGATTTTTCAAAATGCTCTGAAAATCCATGTGCATAGTCAGTTGTTTTGAAAACTGCTGTGCCACATGAGGGCAGGGATAGACTTAGTGATGCAAGTTTGGAATCAGTTGGACACAGGTTTCTTCAAAAATATATTCCCCAAAGAAACTGAGCTGATTTTCAAATCTTACAACTTTTTCACAGAGATAGGGTGAACGGTGTGACTGACATTCATTTAAAAGCAAAACAAAGAAACAGAACAACCAACCAACAAACAAAAACAATGGACTGCCCCTGAACTCAGCTATTCAAATAGTACCAAGAACCAGTTTAGAAATGCAAAATTTTGAAGTTATTACACTACAAAGTTTTTAATGCTTCTCTTTACAGATGATTCACAGCTCTGGAAGTTCTTCAGACTCTTTGCAAATGACACAAAGGAGAAAATATATTAGCCTTAAACCCCCAAATTATTAAACTGAATCTGCTCTTTTGGAGATTTGTGTGCTGGGTTCATTAGCACTCAACTTGCTTTACTGGGCTCATTTTGGAAGCAAGACTGTTGTCTGCAGTTTTGAGCAAGTGTACATTAATGCTATGTACACATCTGCCTGAGTCCCACCTGGGAGTCTGACAGTCAATACTGTATCCAGGATATGAAAAACAGGCTACTTCACACTTCTGTGAACCTCCTATGCTATTCCCCCATGGAAGCCCCTTGTAGCCTGCCCACAACTGTTCTGTAATCATGCCTACCCCACTATACAGTTTTAAGAAAAAACAAGAAACAAATCACTGTCAAAACACTGCTAAACAGAGACAGTTAAATATAGCTGCAATACTGCATATCATTCCAGACCATAAAGGGTGACTAAAACCTAAACTTTTGCAAATCAGGAAATAGAGTTAAGATAATGTCTCCCACACAATTTTAACTCTGCCCCATTTGAAAGATACCCCAATGGGTCTCAGAGAGAGATTATAAGACTACCCTTCTAGAACTTGTAGAGGGCAGCAAGGAAAGTGAAACAAAGCAGGGTATTCTCACACCTTGTCTTTATGATAACAGTAGAGTTAGACTAGGGTTAGTAAAGATGAGCTATCTAGGCATGACAGACCACTTTGTCTATTCCAGAGATAAAACCATCCAGAGATGCCAGATGTTATAATATATGGAGATATACCTATCACATAGAACTGGAAGGGATCCTGAAAGGTCATTTAGTCCAGCCCCCTGCCTTCACTAGCAGGACCAAGTACTGATTTTGCCCCAGATCCCTAAGTGGCCCCCTCAAGGATTAAACTAACAACCCTAGGTTTAGCAGGCCAATGCTCAAACCACTGAGCTATCCCTCTGTTAACCATTCTTTATCCTAAGGACTCCCTCTGGGATTCCCCCAAGGCTAGCCTTGACAGAGCCTGGTGGTGCACTGGGATGTGTGCCTAACAGCAAAACCCCACAGAGGAACAGTACAATGCAAAGGATAGAGAGGGTGCATGGCACTGCATAAATGTCAGTATAGGCTTGACATTCTGATGGGTATTGAGAGGAAGCAATGTAGCAAAACACTTTTACCTTCCCCTTTCTTTCTGACATATTTAGTGGAATATGGGGAGGTGACTGACAGCCATATCCTACAAAGGTTGGTTTTTTTTGTTTTGTTTTGTTGGGTTTTTTTTAAATCATATATTGATAGATTTTAGAACTAAGATAGATCAGCGGTTATCAAACTGTGGGTCTGGACCCCGTTTTAATGGGATTGCCAGGGCTGACGTTAGACTTGCTGAAGCCCGAGCCCCACTGCCTGGGGCCAAAGCCAAAGCCCAAAGGCTTCAGCAGTGGGTGGCAGGGCTCAGGCACCTCACCTGGGTCTGAAGCCCTGGAACTTCAGCTTTGTTCCCTCCACCCAGGGTGGCGAGACCTGTGCGGGCTCAAGCTTTGGGGTCCCTGCTCCTAGGGTCATGTAGTAATGTTTGTTGTCAGAAGGGGGTTGTGCAATGAAGTTTGAGAAACTCTGAGATAGAATATTATGATAATCTTCAGCCTCTCAAATATCAAAACTCCACCACAAAGCCTACCCGTCCCACCAAAAAAGGAGGATCCATGATCCTTCTGGATGCAGCTGCACTTTCCTTTCTGATGGCAAGGTCAGGCAACCTGCTGCACTTAATCCATGGATCAGTACAGCTACACCTAACATGAGAAGATGTGTGAGACCACGAATAAGAGACAGTATGGAACTGTGCAAGACATAGCACATACATCATGGAAAGTGGCAGATTTTCTTAGGATGTGTCAAATTTGGTCCTAATACCTACTGCAACTGTCTCCAAGGGGACAGAGATGAGATTGAATGGGGCTGTGGGAATCATTACCTAAACTCTCTACTTCCCAGTTTTCAGAAGAATAAACTTAAGCCATCCTACATATTCTGGAAGGGTACAAGAGACTGCTGGGCAACTTTAACTCTGCATTTGTCAAGGCTAATTCCCCACTCTGGCATTTTGAGCACAGAAGGTGGGGGCCTGCAAGGACTTTAAAAATTAATACTGGCCATTCCTGGCTTGTATTAAACTTCCAAGGTTACAGCTTCTCTCTCACCTTGGATTGGTAGATGCTGCCACCACCCAAGTGCAAAACCCCTCTGAGAACCCAGGAAAGCGTGCTTGGGAATTCCTTCCTGTGGGGTACCCTCAAGCCCTTTCACACACACACACCTGTGTTCTTCCCCCCCCCCCCATGGAAGAGCTGAGAAAGAAAAAAACAAAGGAAATCAGCTGTTGCCACCAGCTAATTAAACAACATGTGCACAAATCTCTTAGGACACAAAAATCCAATTCTGTTTTTTAAAAAAGGTACATTTTATTAAAAAACAAAAGGAAGAAAATATCTGGGAACTTAGGCTATTGCTAGATTTCAAAAGAGCAACTACAAAGATTAAGCATCAAGGATAGTTTTTTGAGGTCTAGCTTAAAGGTTACAAGCAAAACAAAACACCTGGGGTTAGCACAGAGGAGTCCACAAGCCATAAAGAAATAAAAGGGATAAACCTAATCACGTCTTCCTAGGCATTTCCTGATCTACTTACATATCTGGAGTTTTAAAGGAGTAGCTTCTAGGTATGATCCTGATTATTTTCAGACCTGGCCCCAAACTTCTTACAGCATAGTTCTGCCCTGTCCTCTCAGTCTGGGAGAACAACCAGACAGACAGACAAAAGGGGAGTCTTGTTTCAATTTTTAAAAAGTTCTAGCCTTCCCATTGGCTCTTTTGGCCAGGTGCCCATTTACTTCCTTTTACCTATGCATAGTAGTGACTTTTAACCCTTTACAGGTAAAGCGAGTAAAGAACAGCTACTAAGAGGGATTTTATAGCTAACTGGCTGGGTGGGTCCATAAAAGGGAGCTCCTCCCTGTAACCCCTTCATTTATCATAGCATTAAATAAATAAATAAATAAATAAAAATCACCACTTTTTAGCAGTGAAATATACATATAGTGATGTGTACATGACATTTAGCTAATACATTGCAAGACAAGGTTATTGACCTGAGCAGCTACCTCAGACAGTTACAAAATAAATTATCAAAGTTTAGGCCCGAGATTAAAAGTAGACTGGATGAGATTATTTCCCCTTAAAGCATAGGATCCTGTGGAAAAAAAAAATATAAAGATGATTCACAGATCAAGTAGGCACTATTAAGATGGGATAAAGATATAAATTGGTGTATCCTGGAAAGGATAGGGCAGGTGAAATGTAGGTATTATGAAATTCTAAACTATAACACTGCATACAATGCCTCCTACCTCCATTTCCATGCTAGTACTGTATACGTGATGTAAGGAATAAATTAAATACCACAAACCAAAAAGACACCAGAAGCTTTTAATGTAGAGAAGAACAAATGTGTGAAGTAACTAGCTGTCAAGATTGTTGAGGCAACAGATCAAGTGTTACTGTAGAAAAATTACATCCAGGGGAAACGTGAACAAAAAAAAAAGGGGGGGGGGAGGGGGGTGGTATGCCTAGCGGCCAAATAGCATTTACTTGTTCTAATCAAATTCTAATATTCTAAATATTCTAAATATTCAAAGTGCTCTCCCTTATGCAAACAGTAAAAAGAAAATGCATGTATTGAAGCCTATTATCTGTAGTTAAAGTTTGCAAAACATACATATTTTAATGAAAGCAATCTACTTTTTAAAAGTAGGCTTTTTCTAATGTTGATAAAAAGCGTGAGAACCTCAGTTATGATTGGGACACCATTAGCACTTGAAAACAGTACTTTCATTTAACAAGAGCACTTTATATTGAAAATATTTCCAGTTTTCCATATACAAACTCTACATTAAAAAAAAAAAAAAAAAAGATTTTCCTAACACAAATGCAAACATTTATTCACAGATTCAGTTCTGCTTTAGTCACCTTTACATTTCTCAATTTTATTTTTAAATTGGTTTGCAACTTTAAGTTCCATTCAGTCCAGAATATGATTTAGGATTTTGAAACTGAATTAGTTAACTATTATTAAATTCTACCCATGGACTCCAAAACTGATTTGAGATCTCAAACAGTTAAACAGCCTTAAATTCACTTTTAAATTAAGCCTGAATAAAATGGAGATATGACAAGCATGAACAATTCTTTACCAAATTAAACTGACATACTCTTAGACAGCTGACAAATATGTTTTCTATAACTGATTTGACCTAATGACATCTCATTCCTAACCACATCCTCTTCACCCGCCAAAATAGGTGCAAAGTCGAATAAAAAGTGTGGGCTGAAGATCAGAACTGCAACAGAATTTTAATTACATCTCTACCCCGATATAACGCTGTCCTTGGAGCCAAAAAATCTTACCACATTATAGGTGAAACCGCGTTATATTGAACTTGCTTTGATCCACCAGAGTGTGCAGTCCCGCCCCCGAGAGCGCTGCTTTACTGAGTTATATCCGAATACGTGTTATATTGGGTCGCGTTATATCAGGGTAGAGGTGTACTTGGTGAAAGTTACAGTACTTCAGACATCTTTACTATTCTAGTTATAGCATCGCTCTTATCTCAGCTTGCCAGTAACAATACCCTTTGTAATAATCTCCTGTGGCCTACTAATTATATAACATACAAAATTCAGCATTGAAATGATGCATACTGGATCCTGAAGGTACAGATACAACCTTTTCCTTTGCTCACACAGATTGGAGGATCCAAAATATACATTTCCTCATATCATAATGACAATTCTGTCACACACCTCAAAGTAATCCACACAAGTCCTCATATCAAAAACATACCTTTACCAAGCAGGCCAAACTACTTTCTCCACCAGTTAAAGGAAGTACAACTATCACAATGATTTAATCTGCAGCAAACACAAATAATTCTTATCGGCTACTGAAACATCTTATATTCCTGTTCCCATCACTGTGGGAGGGAATTCCCTAGCTGACATGACAGAGCAATCTGGGGCACATAAAAGAGAAATGGTTGCACTGTGCCTTTTTGGTCATATAATAAGAGAGGGACTCTAGTGCAACTGTTTTGTTGGGAGCGCAAGAGTTGCTTCAGTTAGCCCTGGCATTGCATTTAGTAAAATACTATAAAAATTAAGATTAATTTATACATGCCTGCTGTCCATCACCTTTCTGTAGATCCAAAATTTAATGTGAGTTTTATAAACAAAAATATAACGGTAAGGAAATCTAAAAGAGTTCCAATAGGACATGCACTGTATATGAAGGATTATGAATTTTAAATTACATAACCAAACAAGTAGTGTGGTGTGACAGTAAAGCATGTTTGCTTCCCATCCCTCCATCATGCGCACCTCCAAAAACACCAACAAAAACAATCTCTTCCGGTATGGTGGGCTTTTAAAAAAAAGTTTAACTTAGATCTTCAGGGATTTAATTAAAATAAGATCTCATTTTGAACTGCAGTCCTTAAGGTGGAAACTTGCATATTTTACTGCTGTTTGTTTTGGGATTTCATAAAACCATTTTCACAAAGGGGAATTGAAAAACATGCTGATGCTGAAAAACATTGTTAACTGTGTTATATTCTTTCAATCTTCTTACTAGATACTATTGTTTAAACTAGCACTATATCTTCTAAATATTAGAAGCCCTGTCTACACTGGCAAGTTTCTGCACAGTAAAGCAGCTTTCTGTGCTGTAACTCCTGAGGTGCACACATTGCCAAGCCACTTAGTTCACAGAATCTGCAAAGTTGTAGCGCTGTAAAACAAACACCCTAATGAGAGGCGTACAGCTTACTTGCACTGGGGCTACGACACTGCGGTACCAGTGTAGACACTCTGGTCAATTAGAGTGCTGTGATTGGCCTCCGGGAGGTGTCCCATAATCACTGTTCTCGCCTCTCTGGTCATCTGTTTGACTCTACTGCCCTGCCCTGCCCTGGCGTGACCAGCCATTATTCCCACCCCATAAATTCTTTTTGAATGTTGAAAGTCCCCTTCCTGTTTGCTTGATGACATGTATAGTGGTCTCAGCGCATCTTTCCAGGTGGCATGCCTGCTCCATGCATCAGGTGATCCCCTGCTTGGAGCAATGCCGAGCTGCTGGACCTCATCAGCATTTGGGAAAAGGAGGCTGCCCAGTCCCAGCTGTGCTCCAGATATAGGATTATGATACCCAGGGCTGGCTCCAGGGTTTTTGCCGCCCCAAGCAGCAAAAGACAAACAAAAAACATAGTATGGAAACAGTGAATTAGAAACATGCAAAAGAAATTAAAGTCTATGCAATGGACTAGTTCCATTTAATACACAGCATAGTCTTCAAGTTTAAGCCTTTTTGACAAGATAGCTAATCAATTAATTATTATATTTATAGGTTAGAACAAACAGTTAAATAAATTTTAAGTTTTTCGGCAATTCATTCATAATCATTCAACACTATACAAAACAGACTTTGCAATCAACTATTTAGATTGTACCCCACTGAACAACCCCCCCCCCACCTTATATGCATGGAACCCATTCCCCAATATATCCCCCAAAGAAAAGCAATCCACTACAATACCTTGTCACTGATACTAGTCTACATCTTGAGGATAGCAATCAGTTTAAAACTTGGTCTATAATTCATCCAACATTAACTAGTGCCACAAACATATTTGGCTGCAAATGTAGAGCAGGATAACGTGTGGTTCAGCATTGTTTCAGAGAATCTTAGGTAAACCGTAAATATAGACCAGGACAAACTATGCAGATTTACTGGTCACTCAAAACAATTAACAGGAAAGAACATTTTTAGCCTAAGCTTTTAGACATTAGCTTTCCCCAAAATAGAAAGTTAGGTGCAAATACTACCATGGTACTAGCAACAGCAGATGTTATTTATTGCTGACTATCTAATATCTTATACACAGAATGTAATAAAGTTGCATATGATAGAGGAGATCAATATTTTTCTTTTGTTTGCAGTTCAACACACCAAAAAAGCCCAACCTAAAACAAACACTGGTCAAATTCACCAGTACAGCATGATCTAAGTTACATGCACTACACACAACTAACTTATTCCCTATGTTCGATAAAGCACTACTCTCTCTAATCAATGCTAACACAGGGAAATAGTAGTTAGTCCCTCCAGTTTTAAGGTTGCTACCTTAAACAGTTTCCTGTTAGAAGCCAGATTTTCATCCTCCCTCCAACTCAACCAAAAGACAAACTGGTTCTCCTTAAATTTCATAACCCAGGTTTCCAGATAAAATTTATTTTTTCTGTGAAGTTTAGAAAAAAGTCAAGGGATTTTTAAGTTCTGGAGTTTCCAAGATTTCCACGTTTGTTTGGTTTTTAAATAAAACACAAAACAACAAAAACCCACACAATTTTTGGCATCTTATGCCTCCACAATGGTTGGCATTTTCTCCTCCTTGCAGGCCTGGCCAAGAAACAGTACTTTTTGTTTTTTGGGGTTTTTTTCAGGGGGAGGAGAGACAGGGAAGGGAGATAAAAGGAGCTTTGAGGAACTTGTATACGTTATAAAGAACTGTTTTGGCTTTGTAGATATAAACATTTAATATTTTTAATAGTTTATTATCAGTTTACTTGCTCCTATTGGGCTGAATCTTGCCAAGTAGGAGACTTCGTTGTCCAGCCTAATTTTGCCAACTCTCACAATTCTAGCAACACCACTCAGGAGCTTATCTGCAGGGCAGACAGAAAGACCCACTGCTCTCTACGGAGCATGCTCTTCTTTGGGCACTCAGACCCTTTTTCCTGCCTTCCAAAAGGAATTCCACTCCTAGCGCCCTCACTTCCAGCCTTACTGGAATAGCCACTGTCTAGAGGTATACATCCCTTTATTTCCTCCAACCATAGTAAACAACTGAGACTAAGGAGCATGACACTTCATGTTCCCGTTCCCATATTAACTTCCACGGAAACTGCTTGATAGAAAACCAAGCCATTTATTTAGTTGCCTAAATCTAGATTTTAAAAACAGGAAAAAAAAAACAACAAAACAAAACAAAAAAACCCACACCAACAACTTTAGGAACCCATTTTTTTAAATCTTGGCCCAAGGGTTACTGAAATATTTTATATTTAAATTATTTAACAAAGAGAAAGAACACAAATAGTATTGCAATGCAAAGAAGTGAAGTGATGCAGATGTTCCTTACAAGTGGTAAAAAAAGACCCACTGGTAGTTTGGGATGTAATCTCTGATATAGCCTCATGCCAAATGTTTGGATCTCTGAGCAGTCATCTGTATGGCTCAGATGGTCACTGCTTTTTAGATAATTTTGGACTTGGAGCATGGAAGCACTCATTTCTTAAGAGACAATCCCCTTACAGAATAATCCTAGGGGAAAAGACAGTAATCTTTTCCATAACTGGTGCTCTTCGAGACATGTTGCTCATGTCTATTCCACAATATAGGTGTGCGTCCTCGCCACGTGCGCTGGTGCTGGAAGTTTTTCCCCTAGCAGTACCCATAGGACCCTAGCGACCCCTGGAGTGGTGCCTCCATGGCGCGGTATAAAGGGAGCTGGGTGCTCCCCCCACCCTCAGTTCCTTCTTGCCAAACAACTCCGACAGAGGGGAAGGAGGGATGTGGCATAGACATGAGCAACACTTCTCAAAGAACATCAGTTACAGAAAAGGTAACTGTCTTTTCTTCTTCGAGTGATTGCTCATGTTTATTCCACAATAGGTGATTCCAAGCTGTATCTGTCAGAGGTGGGAAGGAGTTCACAAACTCTCGGGACGGAGAACAGCCCTGCCGAACCTGGTGTCCTTCCTGGTCCGAGAGACAATCGCAAAATACGAGGTGAATGTGTGAACTGAAGACCATGTGGCAGCCCTATAAATGTCCTGAATGGGAACATGGGCCAAAAAGGCAGTCGGCGAGGCCTGCACCCCAGTCAAGTGCACCTTCACAATTGGTGGTGGAGGGATTCCTGCCAAACAGGTACAGATGCACGAGGTGATCCAGTTGGAGAGCCGCTGAGTGGAGATTGGCCAACCTTTCATGCGCTCGGCCGAGGCGATGAACAGTTGCAAGGACTTTCTGAATGGCTTAGTCCGCTCCAGGTAAAAAGTCAGAGCTCGTCTCACATCCAGTGTGTGGAGGTGGCGCTCCTCAGTGGACGCATGGGGCAGAGAACCGGCAGAAAAATGTCCTGACCCATGTGATAGTCAGAGACCACCTTCGGGAGGAACGAAGGGTGTGGGCGGAGGTGGACCTTATCTTTATGAAACACCGTGTATAGGGGCTTGGAGGTCAGTCGATGCGATCGCAACCAGGAAGGCCACCTTCCACAAGAGGTGTGACCAGGAGCATGTGGCTAGCGGCTCAAATGGAAGCCCCATGAGACAGGTACCAATACAAGGTTCATGTCCCACTGCAGGACTGGGGACATGATAATACAAGACAAGACGATACAAACCCTTAAGGAATCCGCCAGTCATAGCATGGGAGAATACTGTGTGGCCCTGCACTGCCAGATGGAAGACCAATATGGCCGCCGGGTGCACCTTGACTGATGAGGGCGCCAGGCCCTGGGCTCTAAGGTGAAGGAGGTAGTCCAGAATAAGCTGGATCGGGGCATCCAATGGGGAAACACCGCGCTCATCCGCCCATCTGGAAAACCAAGATCACTTTGCCAAGTAGGCTCAGCGCGTGGAGGGCCACCTGCTTTCTAGGAGGATGTGCTGAATCTCTCCCGAGCACGTCCTTTCCTCCCTACCTAACCATTGAGCAGCCATGCTGTGAGGTGGAGTGCTGCTAGGTTGGGGTGGAGGAGGCGGCCCTGGTCCTGGGAGAGCAGGTCCAGGCGGGATGGAAACGGCCGTGGAAGGGCGACTGCCAGGCCCATGAGGATGCCATACCAATGCTGACTGGGCCATGCCAGGGCAATCAGAATGACCTGGGCCTTGTCCATCTTTATCTTTTCCAGGACCTTGCCGATCTGCGGGAATGGGGGAAAGGCATAGAGAAACTGGCTTGACCAGGACATGAGGAAGGCATCGGAGATAGCGCCCTGTCCCTGGAGCAGAATGGTTCTGCCGAGTCATGAACAGGTCCACCTGGGGAGTTCCCCACACTTGGAAAAAAGTCTGTATACCACCTCTGGGTGGAGAGACCACTCGTGCTGAGAGGAGAAGTCCCGACTCAAGCAATCCGCCCGTGCATTCCGGGCGTCCAGCAGATGCAAGGCCTGCAGGCAGATGTCGTGGATTATACAAAAGTCCCACAGCCTGAGGGCTTCGCGGCAGAAGGCAGAGAAGAGGGCCCCACCTTGCCTGTTGATGTGGAACATCGAGGCCGTGTTGTCCATGAGGACCCTGACCACCCTGACGCCAAGGTGCGAGCGGAGGGCCATGCACGCCAGCTGTACTGCCCTGAGCTCCTTGACGTTTATGTGGAGGGTCAGATCCCGAGCCGACCACAGACCTTGGGTCTAAACCTTCCCCACATGGGCGCCCTATCCTAGGTCTGACACGTCAGACACTAGTTCCAGCGACATGGCCCTGCCCCTGAATGGGATCCATTGGAGCATATTTCTCGGGGAGGACCATCACCTTAGGGAGGTGATCACTGGCTCGGACACCATGAGGACTTTGTCCATACTGTCCCTGGCCTGGGAGAACTCCGAGGCCAACCAGAGCCGGAGGGGCCTCATCCTGAGTCTGGCGTGATGAACCACATACGTGCACACAGACATGTGACCCAAGAGCTGGAGGCACGCTCTGATTTGTCACTGGAAACCTTGTGACCGTGTCGATGAGCCCCTTCAGCATCTCCAACCTGTCCGGTGGAAGAGAGGCTCTGGCTGATGAGGCATCCAGAACCACCCTGATAAACTCTATGCGTTGTACCAGGAATAACGTGGACTTGGTGTTATTTACCAACAAGCCCAAAGTGGTGCACATGGACAGAAGGCGCGCCACATGATCCTGCACCTGCGACCGGGAGCTGCCCTTGACCAACCAGCCGTCCAGATAGGGGAAGAACTGGACCCCCCCAGCGCCTGAGGTAGGCCGCCACCACTGACATACATTTGTGAATACCCTGGGGGCAGTGGACAGGCCAAATAGGAGGACCGTAAATTGGTAGTGTTCCTGCCCCACCATGAAACAGAGGAAGCGTCTGTGCCCCTCCAATATATGAATCTGGAAGCATGCGTCCTGCAGATCGAGGGCGGCATACCAGTCCCTGGGATCCAGGGAGGGGATGATGGAGGCCAGGGAGAACATGCGGAACTTGAACTTCACCATGAACTGGTTCAGGCCTCACAGGTCCAAGATGGGGCTGAGCCCCACCTTTGACCTTCAGGATAAGCAATAGCAGAGTAGTACCCCTAGCCTTTGAACTCCCAGTACTGCTTCCTCCGTTCCTAGGCCTAGGAGCCGCCCCACCTCCTGCTCAAGCAGAGCCTCATGCGAGGTGTCCCCCAGGAGAGATGGGTGAAAGATGGTTGGGCGGGGAGGCTGTAAACTGGAGGGTGTAGCCCTGGGAGATGGGTACTGAGGACCCATCAGTCTGAGGTCAGCTGCGACCACTCCGGGAGGAAAACGTACAACCTATTGGAAAAGGGAAGCTTTATTGAGGGTGGATCCCTGATGAAAACTGGCAGGGTGCCCCTGGGCATCCTGTCAAAACCATCTTTTCCCCTCTAGCTTGCCCTTGGAGGACCCAGGCTAGGGGGCAGGCCGAGACTGCCTCTGTGGGCACCTCTTATAGTCCCGCGACTTCTTATAAGCAGTCTTGTATTTTGAATGGGTGGCCTAAGCAAGAGTCTGCTGTGGCTTGAACTTAGGTTTAACCAGAAGCAGGAACATAGAGATCCAGAGTCTGGAGAGTCGTGCGGGAGTCTTTCAGGCCATGCAGCTTTGTATCCATTTGTTCTGCAAACAGAGCTTTGCCGTCAAACGAGAGGTCCTACAGGGAGGTCTGTGCCTTGCTGGACAGCCCAGAGAACAGGAGCCATGATGCCCTTCTCATGGACACCACGGAGGCCATGGAGGGCGCGGCCGTGTCCACTGCATCCAAAGCTGCCTACAGGGTTGCCCTGGCAGTTTCTGTGTCCTTCTCCACCAGCACTTTGAACTCCTTCCTGTCACGCTCCTGGAGGGAGTCCTCGAACTTGGACAGGGAGCTCCACAGACTGAACTCATACTGGCCCAGGAGAGCCTGGTGGTTCACCACCCATAACTGGAAGCTCGAGGACAAATACATTTTTCTCCCAAATGAGTCCAGCCTCCTTGAATCTTTATTTTTTTGGGTAGGAGCTGGTTGGCCCTGTCATTCCCTGTGGTTGACCAACTTGACCACCAGGAAGTTAGGAGCAGGGTGGTTGTATAAGTATTCATGCCCCTTGGCGGGTACAAAATACTTGTGTTCCGCTCTCTTAGAGATGGGGGCCCAATGAGGCTGGGGTTTGCCACAGGGCATTTGAAATTTTCGCCGCACCTTCATGGAGAGGCAAGGCCACCCTGCCCGGTGCCAAGGAGGAGAGTACATTAAACAGGGAGTCTGAGGGCTTCTCCATCTCCACTGCTTGGAGATGGACTCTTGATGCCACCCTTTTTAAAAGAGTTCTTGGTCCCTGCAGGATGGAGGGAGGAGAGGCTGTAATCACCTCATCTGGGGAGGGCAAGGAGGCCGGCGCGATACTTTGTGTGTCCACTAGCACCGGAGGGTCCACCACCTGGTCAGTCTCCAGGCATGGTGCCGAAGACTTATGTCCCACTGACTCCTTCCTTGGGGGGGTCTGGAGAGGAAGGCCGATGGTCCTTCTGAGGCTCTGGCCACCGAGTGAGCCCCCAGCAGGGGCCATGGTGCCCACTGGTACCATTGGGCCAGCCACAGGGCCTAGTGCTGTGGCACTGGCAAAGCCAACTGTTTGGCCTGGCTGGCCTGGCCCATTGATGGATGACTATGAAGGGAGGCTGGGCTGACATACGACCTGCCGCTATCCCTGGACCGGGAGGAGCGAAGGCACCGAAAGCAATGCCAATCCCAGGACCGCAATCCCAACGTGGAGGACTGGCACCGTCGGTAACAGCTGCTCCGCGCTCGGCTCCGTCAGGCAGACCTGCGAAGGTGAGACGCCTGGGGCTGTGGAGGCAGTACTGTGGCGGAGTCCTGAAGCAGGACGAAGAACAGGAACCAAGTCGATGTTCGTGCCGTGACCGGCTGCGATAGCCCCTCCGAGATGAGGACCTTTGGAGTTGTCTGCCTTGGTCCCGTTGGTGTTTGCTCCTCAAGGCGGAGTGGTGTCGAGAGTTTAGGTTAGTCGGAACTCAAGCAGACAGCCTGGTGGGCATCGAGGGCGATCCACGTGGACTTTTACCTGAACGTATACTGGGCAATTAACTGCGTCGGGAACATTCCCTCGACCTGATTGGTACCGAGCCAGGAGTGACTATGGAGTATGGGGCCGACATCGGCGATGCACCTGGTACCAGCATGGACATAACATCCCAGGCCGTTTGCAGAGCTTCTGGTGTGGAAGACATCTGGACATCCGGGAAGGCCTGCTCCGAATGAGCCGGGCTACTCCACTTGACTTGAGTTGGAGGCCTAGAGGCCAGTGGGAATAGAGGGCTGCCCAACATGGGTCTCGCCTCTGTCCTGAGTTTACTCCAGTGCTGCGGCAAAGAAGGCTTCTTCCTAGCCTTCTTGGTGTGCCCCGCAGACGGGGAGCAGTGCCTACTAGTCCCGGTGCCGACTCAGAGCGGGACACCAGAGCCGGGGTCAGTGCCGACTCCATCAGAATAGCCCGGAGCCTAATGTCCCTTTCTCTCTTGGTCTGAGGCTTAAACGACTTGCAAATCTTGCAGTGATCACTGAGATGGGTTTCCCCAAACAGCGTAAATAGTCCGCGTGTGGATCACTCACTGGCACAGATCGCCTACAAGTGTTGCACAACTTAAAACCCAGGGCACAGGGCATGCCCCGGCCTGGCACTCTAGCTAAACTAAGCTGACTAAACTAACTAACTAACTACAGGTACCATACACTGAACGAACAAGCAGTTTTGGGGACAAGCTACAGCAAAGCTGGAGCAGAGCAGTTCCAAAGCACCTTCACTGGCGGCAAGAAGGAACTAAGGGTGGGGAGAGCGCACAGCACCCCTTATACCACGCCATGGAGGCACCACTCCAGGGATCACTAGGGAGCTCCCCTACAGGTACTGCAAGGGGAAAAACTTCCAGCACCGGTGCATGTGGCGAGCATGCACAACTACTGTGGAATACACATGAGCAATCACTCGAAGAAGAAATTTGTCTTTAACATCCTGGCTAGTTTCAGTCAATAATAAAAAACTTAATTTTCCCTGCAATGAAAAAATAAAAAAATAAAAAAAAACCTAACTCTAACCCTAATGCCTACACCTGCCTATGTTACCAGACCCTGAGATTCTGTAACAATAGAAAACAAATACTTCAAGTATATTGTTCTCAGAGGGATAATTATCTCATAATTCTACCTCCTGTTGTGGTTTAATACTTAATGGATTCACACCTCAAAGGCATTCATTTCTCTCTTACAGGTTTACTTTCTTAGAAAAGAGGTTTAACATACTGTGCTGTGATGATCTTGTCCTAAAATGTTTTTTGAAAACTGACATCCTCATTGAAGAATTGCTATAGTGCTAATAAAGAAAGTACAAGACACTACAAGACAGGAGTCAGGGGAGCCTCATATTGAATGGCTTTGAAGACTAGTATGGATGTTAGCTGGTCTAGGAGTGCTCAGGTACTGCAGCTCTGCAAGTTATCTATGATGCAAGTGCTCTGAGGTTGGATAAGGAAACAGTTGCTCAGGAAACATATTTTGCCATTGGATAAGAAGGAAATTGTTACTTCATTCTGCACGTTGCAATAGCTTAGAGAATTAGGGAGGGTTCAAATAAACCTTTTCTTCTCTGCCTGCTGAGAATTAATGATTCAATTGTGTTTAATTGCTTGGGTGAAGAACAATTAAAAATGCCCTAGAATGATGGCTAAGGGACAAACTACTCTTTGTATATGCATAAGGAGTGAAGTAGACAATAGTATATGAACACCTTGATGGAGAAGTCCCTTAGACCCATACATTAAGTCAGAGGTTCTCTGACACAAGTGTCAAATGCAGAATTATTTACTCTCTAAAGATGTACAACTTTTGAGTTGTTTCCTCAACTGATTGATTGAAAAGTTTCCTGCAAGTGGGATTTTCTGTAATAATCTGCGGTGGGTTTGCGGTCATATACATAAGATTATTTTTAAATTGAAGAGATGCATTTTGTAGTCCCCAAGAACAGGAACAGTACTAATCAAGTAAAAGACACAACATGACAGTAGCAAAGAAAGCTACATATTGAATGGCTTTCAAGAGTACCAGAGTACAATGTGTTGTGAGTGAAAGGAAACTGATACAGGAGCAGCAGGCTGGGTAACTAGATGCCATTATTTGTACAGTACCAGCAGCGTGTGTGGCTCTTAAAAAGACCGCAGTGTAGGCAAAATCCCTGCCCTTAAGCTTATCGACCAAAGACTTAGCAAATGAAGAAGAGGGGAATGAAGGAGGTATCTGAGGGAACAAAAAAAGATTATATATAGTGAAATTAAGTATCTTGCTAGTTCCACATTAAACTACTTAGGAGTGCTAAGTGGGCAAAAAAGAATACCACCTGCTGATTATGGCTGTACCATTTTACAGCAGATGAGATTTCTCCCCTTGGCTCAGAAGTCAATAGGTGCTCAGTACAGCTGAAAATATCTCTATGCTCCTTTTTCCATCTCTCCCCCAGAAGAGGCTCATTGCTTAATTATTCTTGGGAACATGACTTTTCTGTAATGCCGCATATATTAAACAGAAATTGAGATTCTCTACTTTTTAATAATTGGTATTTTTCTTATTTTTTTTTATTGCTTCAGCCACCTTACCATATTTATTTTAATTACTATTTTCATTAATAATTACTATTCAGAATGGGCATGTCACCTTATAATTGCTTGTATAATCTGCTGCATTCATCACATGAAAATTTTTTGGAAGTTACAAATGTCTGCAGTGAACATTGGGTCTTCGCTGATGTACCCCACCACGCAAAATCTTTGTCAAAGTGTCCCTACTTAAGATGCTACTGCATCTTCACTTAATTAATTGTTCAAAAGTAGTGACCATCATAATGAATTTTAAAATACAGGAAAATTGGGTGTAATTTTTCAATGCCACTTCTCAATGTATCAGTACATCACTTAATTATCACAAAATCATTGTTTTTGCAGCTATATTTGAGAGACTTCGCACACAGCTGTGTTTGCCAAGTTGGGAGTTAATAAAGGAAACTGGATACTTCAAAGGAAATTATATGTTCTCACAAGATCTTCTACGTTAAAGAGCATCTGTGGCTTTAAAGTCTATGCTGTCATATCAATCTAAGCTTAAACCATGAAACAAAATAAGCTTCTAACAGCAGTAATGTGTATTAAAAATTAAATCAATTCTTTCAGTGATATGTAGTTTGCATATATTATAACCCATATGTTCAGGGCTGGAACTTTTTTGTGTATTATTATTTTAATGGTTAGTGCATTATAAAAATTTAAAGCTGCAGTACATAATTCCTTCTCTTGGTAGGTCCAAAAATACTCTGAGTCCACACTAGGCGGCCTTTAGTCCTAGCTGCTATTCCCGTTGCTAAGTCCATAAATATGTATCTGCAAATAAACTGCTCGTTTTCATTATGTAAAACAAAACATAGAAAAGATGCACACAGATACTAGTCACTTTACTATTTTGGTCTTGTTTCAAAATTAGGATTTAGAGGTTCTAATGCATTTTAGGGAATCCTGACTACTGGAATCAAAGTTATAAAAAAGTAGCATATTGTAGCTTTTAATCACATACACTCATTTGTACTCGAGGTAAATTGGGTAATACATTAATAGGAGAAAGATAAAGACTAAAGGCTTAAAGTAAACATCTGTGCTGTAAAGCAGTAACCTTACTAATCCAAAGCTTTCAAGTTTCCACACCAAATATATAACTTTCCAAAAATAATCAAGAACAAAATCAACACATTTGTATAAGTTTATACTATACTTATGAAACACAACATATAGTTCCTTTAAAGTAATGCTGTAACGGCTCTAGAGTCTACATTGTTCCAAAAACTTATAAACTCAGCATACTTATTAATTCAGTGATGGGTTGATAGTTATTCCGATCATCATCTTTAATCAGTGATATAATTTTCAAGATATCCCCAAGGAATACACACCTGTGATAAATCTGACCTACCACTGGATGTCATTGCTACAGCATAAATGCAGTTGAAAGACCCTTAACTGTATCTGTAAGTAAAGAGCACTGAAAAGTTCAGAAAAGAGTATGCTTCAAAAGGTGTACAAAAGGTGGGTTTGAGAATTCAGCGCTACACAAGAGAATCGTCTTGACATGCTGCCTTCTCTTCGATGTATTAGGCAAAGCGCCAAAATCACCAGCACAGTACCAGAAAAGGTTTATAAAATGGTACAAAGTATTTAAAAATAATATAACATTTTAGCACAAACATTAAAAGAGTGTTCCTTTAAAAATAAATGCACCCTTTTCTAACCAGCTGTCTGCTGTTATGGACACCAGAAGTGCTCCCACATAATTCATCAGGTTTTCACCACCAAAGTGCTTTGAAATTTAGAGCAGTTGAATATAGAGTTTTTACCGTATTACAGTTGGAAGGGACCTCAGCAGATCATCTAGTCCAACCCCCTGCTCAAAGCAGGATCAATCCCCAAATGGCCCCCTCAAGGATTGAACTCACAACCCTGGGTTTAGCAGGCCAATGCTCAAACCACTGAGCTATCCGTGTCCTGAATCTAGAAAGGTGGCTATTAATACTTACCAAAAAATAAGATGCAGATTTAAAACAAATAAATTCATATCTGAGAAGCATATCTGAGAGCTGCCATGCCAGGAAAGGACAAGTCCAGTCCCTCCCCAGCCCAGCCAGGACTTGCAGCTATGAGTCCCCTAACTGGGGCACTCCCGGCAGCCAGGGGAAGACCGGATTTCACAGGGAAGGGCTTATTTCACGGTCATTGAAACAGTTTTCATGACCGTGAAATTGATAGAACCCTATCTAAATGCCAGCATAGATTAAGTATTAATCATATAGGGTCAGGCCCTGAACTCATGTAAATCAGCATATCTGCAGCAAAGTCAGCAGAGCCACACAGACTTACACCAGTTGAAGATCTGGCCCAGAGTGCGTTAAAGTGTCCATATTAACATTTTGGCTTAATCAACACAGAAACCCAAAAGGTCACATGACTAGAGCCAAAGATTTAACTTTTAGGAAGAATGGTGAGGTGATAATGGGGGGGGGGGGGGGCGGGAAATCAAGCCACACATTTTAATTAGGTATTTTAAACATGTTTGCACCTAAGATAGGGAATTTTTAAACATCTCTAAAATATTGATCAGCTAACATGTTAGAACAACTATTAAAATCTGTCTATGCCATGTTTTTTCACATCTGGTTAGCTCATTTACGTTAGTAACCCTGAGGTTAAAAAAAAATCACGTATTTGTATTAGTGAAGACAAGGCCGAAGACAAGGCAATTTGTAGGGTTTTTTGTTTGTTTTTTACACAGATTAGCAGGTTAAGGTAAATCCTATGCTCCCCCATAGTCTTTACCATGCCCTGCTAACCCACGGGAAAGCTACAAATTTGTCTTCACTAGTTAGATAACAGAGTGAGTTAAACACACATCTCCCCCCTCCCCCTTAATAAAATCCCAGTCACAGGAAAACAATCCTTCCTTTCATTCCCCCGTGCTCTCTATCCCCTTCAACTCTAAACTTTCAAAAGTGAATTCCAAGATATATTGCACTTTTTCTGGAGATTCGGAACACAGGTCACCTATGTAACTATTGATTTAATTAAAGTTACTCCCCATTTAAACCAAAATAAGTGACAGGACAATCAGACCAAGAGATTTCAAAATGACACCCAAGGTACAAGTCACTTGTTTTTGCTTTATATGGAAGTGTCTACAGATCCTTGCCACTTTCTATTATATTTAGCATTCACAGTCACCCTCCTACCCAACTGAATAATCTTGCAAACCTTGTGAGACAAATTATATTTCTTTAGGTCCTGGATTTCAAACTGAAATCCAGACAGATTAGGTTGATAAAGCAACTGCTTCTTAATCTCTTTCATGGCACAGAACTAGTTACTTTGGATTCTGAAATAAATTTTGCATTTGTTGTATTAGAGGTTTGAGTAGCTATAGATTTAACAGTTGTTCCCAGTAGAGAAGAGAGATTTTGGTGCATGTATTGTATAGTGGAAAAGTTTATATGAACAGAAGACTGAGGAGACTGGCTAGGAAGTATAACTTTAGTATGTTATTCAACTGTTTTTCCTTTTAAATAAAAATAGAAATGGAAGTCTGAAGCCTTGCAAGCAGTCAACTCCCAACTGTTCTTACACGCGCCTGTTCTGGACATTAGATCCACTCATGTGCCAGCGTGAATGTTATCATGCCATGGTAATCAGCACCAGCAACAGCTGAATAAAATAGGTCTTAGTTTGACCAAAACTTTGATTCTAGTCCCACTCTGCTTTTGTTCAAGACATATTACCATATAAGGAAATCTTCAACCTTTTCTGCATAATCTAAATGAAACATGTCAAGTACCGAATGTTTTGACACCGAACCTTTGCTATAAATTCCCAGTATAACATGGTTGAAGCAAATATCTTTGTTACAACTAATAGGATTACATTAGGCAATTTTGTACCTAAAGCCAGGTCATCACATGGCGTTAACACCTATAAGTTTATATGAACAGAAGACTGAGGAGACTGGCTAGGAAGTATAACTTTAGTATGTTATTCAACTGTTTTTCCTTTTAAATAAAAATAGAAATGGAAGAGTAGGAGTGGGCTGATAAAGTTTGCGGATGACACCAAGTTGGAGGGTATTGCCAATTCGGAAGAGGATCGGGATATTCTCCAGGGAGATTTAGATGACCTTGTAAACTGGAGTATTAGTAACAGGATGAAATTCAATAGTGAGAAGTGTAAGGTTATGCATTTAGGGATGACTAACAAGAACTTTAGTTATAAGCTGGGGACGCACCAGTGGGAAGTAACGGAGGAGGAGAAGGACCTAGGAGTCCTGGTTGATCGTAGGATGACTATGAGTAGGCAATGTGATGTGGCCATTAAAAAAGCTAATGCGGTCTTGGGTTGCATTAGGCGAGGTATTTCTAGTAGGGATAAGGAGGTGCTAGTCCCGTTATATAAGGCGTTGGTGAGACCTCATTTGGAGTATTGTGTGCAGTTTTGGTCTCCCATGTTTAAGAAGGATGAATTCAAAATAGAACAGGTACAAAGAAGGGCCACTAGAATGATCCTAGGAATGGAAGGCCTTTCGTATGAAAGGAGACTTGAGGAGCTCGGTTTGTTTTCCTTAACCAAAAGAAGGATAAGAGGAGATATGATTACACTCTTTAAATATATCAGAGGGATAAATACCAGGGAAGGAGAGGAATTATTTCAGCTCAGTGCTAATGTGGACACGAGGACAAACGGATATAAATTGTCAGTCAGGAAATTCAGGCTTGAAATTAGACGAAGGTTTCTAACCATCAGGGGAGTGCAATACTGGAACAGCCTACCGAGGGAAACAGTGGGGGCGAAGGACCTCCATGACTTTAAGATTAAGCTAGATAAGTTTATGGAGGAGATGGTATGATAGGATAACGGGCTTAGTCAATAGGTCAATTAAGTGCCACACTGGTAAATAGTACAATGGGTCAATGGTATGATATAACCTTTTCCAGAGGGTTTGGCTGGAGAGTCTTGCCCGCATGCTCGGGGTTCAGCTGACCGCCATATTTGGGGTCGGGAAGGAATTTTCCTCCAGGGAAGATTGGCAATGGCCCTGGAGGTTTTTCGCCTTCCTCCGAAGCATGGGGCAGGGGTCGCTTGCTAAGGAGTGGGTGGATCGGCTTATGTGGCCTGCATCTTGCAGGAGGTCAGACTAGATGATCATAATGGTCCCTTCTGATCTTGAATTCTATGATTCTATGATTCTATGATAAGAACACACACAATTTTGGGGAAAAAAAGATGATCTAATTTACTATAGATACATTTTTGTTAAGGAAACAAAATCACAGAACATTAATTTTACCCATTAGCTAACAAATCAAGCCACAAAGCTCCTCCCCGTCAGAGCACAATTAATGACTCAAAGTTTGCTTAACCTTTGAACCTCGAACTTTTATGAAGCAACACATGTTGAAAATCAAACTAAAAGTTGAGCAAGTTGTATGAAACACAAGCATGAAATATAAGCATATTCTCTGTGTCATTACATGACTTCAGGAGGGCATTAAGTTCCTTTCTGGAAGGAGATATTTAATTAATCCCTGGCCTCAAGTCTTAACTATTCAACCTTTTTCTTTTTTTCCTAGTTCATTAGAGATGATTCGTCACAATCCATTTGTAGGTCTGCTGAACTCTGCTATGGAAACATTTATCTCATCATACTGTCAGGAAACGTAAAAAATAACGAAATTTTTTAGAGTTATATGACACCTCCAGTAATGTCTAAAGGTGAAATAAGTGAAAGTGAAATAAGCACCTGAAATTATCAAGTCTTTTTTCCCCAGTGGAAATAAAAGATGATGAACTACTGTAAAAATAAGGAAGGAATGTGACACCTTCAAACTGGATTTGAACGTTAATCTGAAATAGAGGGGTCAGCTTTAGTATGCCATACAAGTTCCACTGTCTTGATCCCTCTTCTAGAAAGGCCAATTAGTTGCCTCATTCTGGAGAAATTTATTTAGTGCATTTGTTTAGCTATAATATGTAACATATGTACATTTCTAATATGTAACCATGTGCTGAAATTAAAATTTTGGGATGTGTCATAGCAAACTGTGACTCAAGTAATCTGAATATGGGTTTAGAGAGTAACTGCAAGTCTTGTAACACCAAGCAGTTATGATTAGCAGTAAAGACAATACATCCCATTGTCATAATTAATTTTAAGTGTATTTGTTAATTAAGGTCTAATTACCAAGAAGTTATTCTAATCAGAATGCAAGATACAAACAGTTCATCCTATTTAATGGCACAGTGCTTATGTTATGTATCACATTACACTGATCGCTCACTCAATACCTCAGTGACCTCCCTAGAAGGTTACAATCCTTAGAAACGATGGTACTGTCAACCTCAAGCATGAAACTTATGGAAGCAATAGGAGGAGCTGTGATGGCAGCTGTCCCAAGCCTATGGAACTCTTCTCTGAAAGTGGTGAGATTTGTGGTCATCACTTGTGCAACTAAGCTTTCCCACAGCCCCATCATTGAAATAATCAGTTTAATATGGAAAAAAAGACGACTACTATATATCAATATCTAATCCTTGCTGCCTCAGAGGGAGGAGAAAACAAAAATGTACCAAATGTAAACCTTTATGCTGTAGTAATGATTTGTTAGGAACACAGCTGGTATGGTAAGAAGTATGATATAAATGCATAAACACACAAGATTAAATGTACAGCATTACCTAGGTCAGGGAAAAGCCCTGAATAACTAGTGAGGAGTAGCTATTGCTCAAGAGCTATTCTGCACTAGCTCCATGGGTGGAAACTCTTATTCCACACTAAGAGCACCTTTGGATTCACCTAAACTACATACTTTCAAAGTTAGGAGTTAGTGTGAAGTAACTATTGCACCATGAGTCCACACCATAGCTGTTATGCACTAACTTCTCTGTGAATTCCCCATGTAGACAGGCCCTTAGACTGCAGACAATATATTTTGTGTGTGCAAACTGTTGATATGTTATATTTACAGTATCAAACAAGTGTTCTAATTTGGCAAAAGTTCAATTTTTTGTATAACTGAGAAAAAATAATTACCATTAAAAACTGCTAAATGGTTTTGTACGTACTTTGAATAGTCAAAAAGTCTGCTGTCCCAAAGATTATGAGTTCCTCTAGGACCGGAATGGAAAAAGCAGGAATCTGTACCATCAAATTTGTTCAGACCATCCTCAGAGTTATTTGATGCATGGCTGTGTACAACATCCAATAGAACAGTAATTCCTAATGAGTGGGCAATGTCAATCAATTCCTTCAGATCATCTGGGGTTCCATAACGGCTGCAAACAGGAAAATACAATGCATTAGGCAGAGGTAACCTCATTTTTTTTTTAAAAAGGCTGAATACGGTTTATGCAGAAAACTATACATTCATAGAGTTAATAGATAAAAGCTTAAGTAATTTACTAGGGAAACTCCCATGTAGTGGGAATGAATGATCTTCAGATAGTCACAATTTCCGCCTGTTGGAGTAGCAATTGTGCAATACAAACTGACAATAAAGACATTTAAACAAAGTAGTACACTATATGCTGACTAAATTATAAGTCATAATTTAGGCATGTTCAAAGTTTTAAAAAAACAGAGTTGCCCCCAAATTTGAGCTTTTTCCCTCCATTCACTTCAGGGGGGAAAAAAAGGCTTGGATAACCCTGGTTAATGAAAAGTATTCCAACTTTTATAGTCTTACTTTTAAGCAGTTTAGCACACTTTGAACCCGTATTTTTCATATTTAATGTAAACTATTTTCTTGTTTAGGATACAAACTTCACAAATTTCTATATGATTAGAATTAAATAAATAATCCATGATGTGGAAACTACTATGGATTCAAATGAGTAGGAAATAATGAAAACAACACACCCGCCCAAAATTTGCCACCTGTTGCAAGTTGGTATCCGACTTTTATTTATTTGGTGCCATTATTACAGTTCAATTAATTTTTTTAAAATCATCAAAGGCTGTCAATATACAATGTGCATTTTGTTCAGCTAATTAAAACCAATTAAAGCTTCCTAAGTTTTTTCAGTTTGTCCCTTTTCTTCTTGATGAAGCTTAAACATAACATTCAAATTTACTTTCTTGAACAATTTATCTTTAACCATCACCTATTTCTGCAAACTGATGGACCTTAAAGCCATCTAAATACAGTCTGCTATGAGTATGAAATAAATTATTTTTATATGATAAACAACTTGTCATTTCATTAGATGACTACCCTTTTTGTAAAGCAAAACAATTAGGCAATACCTATTATGAACAAGCACCTTAAAGATGCTTTTATTTACCACAAAAACACATGCTGGACATCATTTGTGCTCATTCTCAATTTTGCACAACAGTCTATCGATATAAAAAATACACAGCTGTGGTCCTAAAGTGCAGAATCTGGGATCAAAATGCTTTGCCAATTAAAATTTCTAATGATTATACTTTCTATTATACTGTACACTATATTAAAATGTTATATATAACTGACAATTCTAGACAGCTGGTTTGATAATTATAGAAGCTGGTTTGATTTATTAGGAGGAAAAAAACCTCAATAGAAAGCAAGGTCTGGATGCCAGAATTCTTACAGTGTGCTATTTGCCTAAATTGTGCTATTTGCCTAAATTTAAATACTATTTCACCAGCCACAGAAAAAAAGTGAAAGGTGTGCATAAGTCCTTAGAAAACCTACCTTGATGCTGCAAAAAAACTTGTGATTTGATAACCAAAACTGGCATAGTAAGCATGTTCCATAATAGCCATCAGCTGAACACAATTGTATCCTGTTAAAAAAAATCCCACCGTTACATGTCTAAATAAATAATTTGATACACATATTTGATATACTTGAAAAGTTAATTATGTCTAAACTGCTTCTCTTTCCTTATTTTAGCTGGCTTTAAATCTCTAATGTCCAATTAATAATTAACCACAGACTCAGTCTTTCTTAAAAAGTAATGCCATTTTAACATTTCATACTTCTATGACCTTCCCATCAAAAACAGGAAGGTCAATTTATCAGATGATCTACATATGAACAGATATATTGAACCTATCAGTTTGAACAAGCAATAAATGATATGCAAATATAAACTTAATTTGACTTCAGAATATTAACAACACCAATCTGCATGTCCTGAACTTCAGCTGCACTTTTGATATTTACAGTGTTGTCATGAAAGCAAACTAAGAGTAACTGATTAATAGTGCTATATCTTGTGCTTTACCAAGATTTTTCTTAATATTTCAAACACATTTTATTTCTATCTTTAATCATTACATATTTTCTTTCCAAACTCATTTCCCTCAAGGAATCTTTCAAAAAGAACAAACATTAAAGCCGTATAATTCTGCTTTGAGCTTACTGAAGCAGCTAAGAACCAAGAAAAACTTTTTTTTGGTCCTTTATTCAACTCCAAAGTGTTTCACTATGATATTAAATGAAGAAAATCTAAAGGGAAAAATTATATTTTAATGATGAAACTGTCGTACTTAAAACAAATCTCTGCTAAGCTAACTCTAATATCAGCAAATAAATGCCCTATCAGCAAGCAATAACCTTCAGGTCTATTTGAAAAGTCTGTTGAGACCACAGCTTCTCTTTATTATTAATTTTAACTCAAATCCTCAGCATATCATTTAGCCAATGCTTCAGCCTAACTTTATCCTGTTTATTTAATTTATCTGTGATGTCACTTTTGCCCTCAAAATCATTATAGTTACTATAAAAAAATGGGCTGGCATTAACTTAGCAATTTGTCTGAGGTATATAGCCATTTTATAATTGAGGATTGTTGCATGGTTACCCACAGCATTTTTGTAAATAAAGAGTACAAACTATGTCAAATGACTATTGTTTTATTTGCTTACTATTTATCTTGTTGTTTGCCATGTATATATTTCTTCACACTTTTAATATTTCAGCATTCTGACAAAGAAAGAGTGCCCCTTAAGAGAATTATTAAAAATAACAAATCCTTAAGTAGGTCTGGCTGCAAACAGGTAGATAAAATTTAAATCAGGCATACCCGTAAATGACTGATATTGTGCATACATTTATATTATTGTTATTTTGAAGTCTGAAACCATTTTACATTGTATCCATGACATTCCTCCTCCCCCTAAGGAAAAATCTATAGGCAGGGTTGCATGCTTTCAGACTTCCATTGAGAACATTAGCCTCCTAGAAAGCAAGAAATTAGTTTACAAGAGAAAAACAACATCACCACAAGATTAAGTGTTACATTTGTATTTTTAGCTGGTTATGGATGGGGGTCCCCAAATACAGAAACTCTCACTCTGGCAGTCAGCTTAACTTTAGTGACAGGTTTCAGAGTAGCAGCCATGTTAGTTTGTATCAGCAAAAAGAACAAAGAGTACTTGTGGCACCTTAGAGACTAACAAATTTGTTTATGTTCAAATAAATTTGTTAGTCTCTAAGGTACCACAAGTACTCCTTGTTCTCTTAACTTTGACAAAAATGCCTTTCATCATTCGCTAAACACTGACTTTAATATGAATCATTATATTTTATTTATGGTTGGCTTGGTTAATATGTGGATGAGCGCTGTGTGTATCTAGTGTTTGACTTCATATCTGGTTTTACTAGGTGCCATTAATATGCCAACATTTGCCATAGATACCAAACAAAGTTAGCATAGTTATTTCCAGTTCCAAACACAGCAAGGCATCTCATCATTGTACGGTAACAGCTAGCAAGTGCTCATGTAATCTTTTGTGTGTCAGAGTGCAACTCTTAAAGCACAAAATAGGAGGCTCTTTTGTTGTTGTTGTTGTTGAGATAATCATTCCAACAATTTCATCTACAGTCTATACAGTTACAATAATACACCACAATTCTTTCCTAAACAGAACTGCTCATGTTAATTGCTGTGTAATACTAGAAGAGAAAGTTACTCACCTTGCAGTAACTGAGGTTCTTCGAGATGTGTGTCCCTGTGGGTGCTCCACTGTAGGTGCTATTGATCAGAGATCTTCGGTAGCAGTGCCTGGTTGGGACACACGCTCAGCTGGTGTCTCGCGGTCTCGTTAGAATCTGCCTGAGCGCGCGCATCCCACACCCCGCTCAGTTCCTTCTCTACAGTGGAGAAATCATAGTAGTACTCCAAAGTAGAGGGGAAGAGGGCGGGGAGTGGAGCACCCACTTTCTCTTCTTCTTCGAGTGCTGTCCCTGTGGTGCTCAACTCTAGGTGAATGTGGAGCAGTACCCACTATGGTTGGTGGGACTTTGGAGATGCGGCAGTGAGTGAGTACTGTATGACTAATATGGTGTCTGCCATGGTATCCCGCGTGATAGCCTAATGTTTGGCAAACGTGTGTTCAGATGACCATGTAGCCACTTTACAGATGTCAGGAATGGGTACGTTACGTAGGAAGGCAACGGATGTCAACATGGCTCGAGTGGCATCAGTTCTAATGCCTTTGGGTGGTTGAATATTTTGGATGTGATAGCAGGATCTGATGCAGTCAGAGATCCACTTGGACAGGCGTTGCCTAGAGATAGCCGTACCTTTCGATATTTTGGTGATGGAGACAAAATGTCGCGGGGACTTACAAAATGGTTTAGTCCTGTCTAAATAAAAGGTGATTGCTCGCCTGACGTTTAGAGTATGCAGAGTTGCCTCGTGTGGAGTCTTGTGAGGTTTGGGATAGAAAGCAAGTAAGTACATCAGTTGGTTAAGGTGGAAGGCGGACGCCACCTTAGGGAGAAACTTAGGATGTGGTCTCAGGGTGACTTTGTCTTTGGAGAAGATTGGGTAGGGAAGACAGGCCATCAGGGTGCTTATTTCTCCTACTCTCCTTGCTGACGTTATTGCAGCTAAGAAAGCTACCTTAATGGACATATGAAGAAGACAGAAGGTAGCCAACGGTGAATGAGGTTAAGATTCCATATATTTATATCCGTTGGATAAATTTCCGGGTAGACATTTTGTGAGAAATTGTTTTATGATGGGGTGGGTAAAGAGTGAGTAGCCTTCTAACAAATCAGGGTGGTGGTAAGTGCAGCCAGGTGTACTGTGATGGAGGTGAGCGACAGTCCATCCTGTTTCAATTTTAGAAGGTAGTCTAGGATGTTAGGGAGGATTACTGTAGGGGATGTTAAGTGATGATGTGAGCACCACAAGGAGAAATGTTTCCACTTCTGCAGGTAAGTTTTATGAGTGGAGTCTTTTCTACTGTGCAGGAGGATGTATCGATCTTGCTCGGAACAAGCTAGTTCTTGGGTTTGGAACCATGAAGAAACCACACTGACAAGTTGAGCTTCTGGAGCTGAGGGTGAAGAACCTGTCCTTTGTTCTGGGAAAGCAGATCTGATCTGCTGGGGACAGTCCATGGATGACGGGAGGACATGTGGAGTAGGTATGGATACCACATCTGTCTCGGCCAAGCCAGGTCAATAAGAATGACTCGGGCCTTGTTGTCTCTGATCTTGTGAAGAACCCTGTGTAGCAGAGGGACTGGTGGGAAGGCATACAGGAGAGAGTTGTTCCATGGGATGAGGAACGTAACTCCTAGGGATGCAGTCCCGAGTCATGCTCTGGCACAAAACAGACAACATTTGCGATTCTGGGTTCTGGCAAAGACGTCTATTGACAGGGTGCCCCAGAAGGAGAAGAGCTGTTGAAGTATTGCGGAGTGGAGTTCCCATTCATGTTCTGTCAAGAAGTGCCTGCTGAGGGCATCGGCAGTAGTGTTACGACAGCCAGGTAGGTATGAAGCAATGATTTGTATGTGATGATGTATGCACCAATTCCAGAGCCGGATGGCTTCCATGCATGGGGAATGTGATCGGGCTCCCCCCCGTCTGTTGATGTAGGACATATATGCTATGTTGTCTGTTAGGACCCAAATAGATTTGTTCTTTATGAGGGGAAGAAAGTGAAGGCACGCGCGTCTCACTGCTCTGAACTCTAAGAGATTTACGTGTAGGTGCGTCTCTGATGTGGACCAGTGGCCTTGTGCCCTGTGTCCTCCTAGATGCGCTCCCCAACCAATTAGGAAAGTGTCCATGGTGAGTATGAGCATTGGGGATCAGCATCCTTAGCGGGAACATAGTATTTATGTTCAGCCTTTTTGGAAGTTGGTAAGAGAGAGGTTGGTGTCTGCCAGAGAGTGTCAGCTGGTTTCAGGAGTGCATCATTTATGGGGAGATCCTTGTGGGCACACAGGGTTGGAGGATTTTGAGAGGTCTGCGTTGTGTCTCCTGAGCATCTTCTAAGGGGATATCTTGGCTGAGTGCCACCCTCTTGAAAAGTTCTTGAAATTGTTTACAGTCATCCACATTCAGTGGAAGCGGAGGGAAGAGGGCTCCGTCTGGAGTTGATAGAGAGTTAGGGGTCAGTGAGTCATGATATGGTCCGTAGCTCACATTCTCGGGGGGGAGGGGTTCAGGCGCTCTAGAAATGGACAGAGCTGGAGATCGAGGCACAGAAGGAGGTAGAGGTTTGGTGGAAGGGGCTTGAGGGTGAGTGGCAGTAGGAGGTGGCCAAAGGTACCACTGAGGCCAAGGCATAGGGTAGGAGACTCCAGGGGCTGCCCATGGGGGGCGAAGTAGGGAAACTGAGGCTGGTGGTTGTGAGCCATGACCTGAGGTGGAAAAGGTTCTGGTGGAGGAGGAGGAGACAGGTGGGGAGAACTCTACCTGCTGCTGCATAACAGGTTCGCTGTCAGTAAAGATAGCAGGTGGGAAGAGCAGCTGTTCAAAAAGTGAGCCCTGTGTAACCAGGAGCAGGGAATTAGGCTCAGGTGCCACTGAGAAGTCACACTGAATGAGAAACACTTGCTCCTGCTCTCTGAGCTGCGCTGAGCATGATCTGCACTCAGGCGCATTACTGAGTCTGAGTTTTTCCAGTGCCGTGGGTCGCTTGGAGGTGCCCTGAAGCAGGCAGGCTCGGTGCTGATGTTCTTTTTGGCACCCGGGCAGAGTGCACGGTCGGCACCACATCTGTTTTCGGTGCCGAGTGGACCGGTGCCGAGGAGACCTTCCCGGTATGGGAGATCGGGTCCCTGTCTCTGTGCTCCGTGGGAACCGCAGCTGAGGCACTGTGACAGCCTGAGGCATCTGCCTTCTGCACTGTCAACAGAGACTAAGGATCTAGTGGGAGACCCTTTACCCTTGTTAAAGTCTCTCCTTGGAGAGTGTTGCGCTTCTTGCCTCTGCTCCTGAGAGGGTGAAGCCATGCTCCCAATTGGTTCAGATCTGGCCGGGGAGCATGAGGGAAAGGGTTTCACCTTCCCAGTCTCCGAAGGCAGCTGTAGAGAGTTTCCATTAATAGCATTTAAGCCGCAGGTCCCTGTCGCGACAGGCCCTGGTCTTGAGGCTCATACAGTGGAGGCACTTTGCGGAGACGTGTGTTTCGCCAAGGTACTTCACACAGCGTGAGTGCCCATCAGACCTTGTCATGGAGTCCTGAAGGGAAACACACTTCATAAATCCTGAAGCCCCTGGTGTTATGAATTAGAAATGGCAGGGGAGAGTGTCTCAGCGGGAGACAAGCCTGAGGCAAAAGAGGGTTTTATTTTATTTATTTATTTATTTATTAAACTAAGTAACTAAATGATGTAACTATTCTAAAGGAAGGGAAACAACTGGGGTGTTACTAACAACTATTCCTATGTTCTTTGCAACTGTTTCCTAGAGTGACCAGGGAAGAGAATCAGCACTGCCCCGAGTACTGTCTTATAATAATAAAATAATAAATAATAATAATAATAATAATATATGGAGATATATCTATCTCATAGAACTGGAAGAGACCTTGAAAGGTCATCAAGTCCAGCCCCTTGCCTTTACTAGCATGACCAAGTACTGATTTTGCCCCAGATGCCTAAGTGGCCCCCTCAAGGATTGAACTCACAACCCTGGGTTTAGCAGGCCAATGCTCAAACCACTAAGAAGGAACTGAGGGGGGGCGCGAGACGCGTGCACTCAGGCAGATTCCAACGAGACCACGAGACACCAGCTGGGCATGTGCGTCTTGATCAGGTACTGCTACGGAAGATCTCCAATCAACAGCACATTGTCACCTAGAGTGGAGCACCCACAGGGACAGCACTCGAAGAAGAACATTCAAATTATCACTTTAAAATTGTCATACTCCACATGGTAAACTTAAAACTAAATACAATATTTTTTTCTATATACATATATAGAAAAATAAAATGTAGCTGGTACATTACAAATAACTGAAAACAGATTATTTAAATCTCACACTCAACCCCTCCCCCCCACAATACTCAATTATCTTTTTCAATAAGAGCAGAGACGTTTTGCAAATTTCTCTGCACACTCATTGTACCAAGAAGCATGTTACTTACCAAGATCCTTTATTTTAGGTAGTATGTTGTATGTAAAGTTTTTATAAGAAGCAACTTTCCCTTCTGGGGAAGCAATTCCCACGTGAGATTCATAAATTCTTAAGCTTTTTGGTTTCTTTGGTTGAGGATGTTTGCGCTATTGAATAGAAAATAGTTGGCATTAAAGCACAGCACTGAGAATGTCAATCTTGTTATAGAAACACACTGTTTACACAAGAGAAAAAAGAACCAGTATATTAATTTTTAAAATCAGGTAGAAGAATTGTTATGCAACATATTCCCTCTAGATTAATGCAATTAAAACTGTAAATACCAAAAAAAAAAAAAATACTCCAATATTGAGATTGAAAAAAAAAAATCAAAGAAATTGATCACTCTTTACTTGACATCCTCACGATCAGTACTTCAATGACTTCATTGTGCCAATGTCTTGAAGTGCTGATTTTGTGTGAAAGTGACTTTAAAACAGCAGAAAGAAAACAGGTCTGCTGATTGTATTCTTAGTCAGGTCTGCTCAACTTAATGGAAAAAAAGATTTATTTATTTATTTATTTTTAGGAAAGCACATTCTTGTGGTTAGTGCAGGACATAAAAATTCCTTTGTCGATGCCAGGTAGAAATATTCCCCAGCTGAGTGGAATTAAGTTTTACAGAATAGAAGCATTAATTAAGTACAGTTCTAAAGACCACCTTTCAAATGTGACAACTAGAGTTGGTTAAAAAGCCTCTGGAAAAATAAATCAAGTAAGGAGTTTGTATTCCAAGTTGATTTTTTTCCCAGGAAATTTATTGGAATTAAATTCTAAACTTGGAAAAAAAATTCATTCTCTCTCCTGCCATGCCTTCCTTTCATTCTATTGCATTCAGTGTCAAAAAGAACTCTTGTCCAAGGTTTTCACTATCACCAGCACCCACACAAATACACACTTTTACCCATAATAGCTTTTCAAAATTTCTCCAAATTTGGAAAAGGTTACAGGGTGGAAAAGTCACTGCATTTCATTTTCCTTTTGCCAGCTGAACTTTTCAAATTTGGAAAAAGTTTTGAAATAATGTGGAGAAAGAGGGATGAAAAAAGCCCAAACAAATATTTTACTGCACTCAGTGGCCAAAAAAAAAAAAAAGGGAGAGGAGGGAATAAAGAGGGGAAAGACTGTGCTTTATGCATAGATACATGGATTTCAACTTCTCTGCATACAACATAGGTAAAGTCTGGCATATTGTGAGACATGGGTGCAGAAGGCCATGTGACCAAAGAAGGATGTATATGCAGAGTGAGCCTGCAGATGACCAATGAGTCCTACTATTGTCTGGCACCTCTCCTATAGTAGTTAAGCTCTTGCTGACCTCAGATCTAATATTGCTCCTATATATTCTGTAGTTTGGGTTACCAAAATGAGGATTTCTCCCTGTTCATTTGGAGACCCTATATGGTAAAGAGCGGTAAGACAACGTGACTTGATCACCTGCTGGGAAAATTTTACCCAGATCAGCCAGTTGTCCAATTCTGACTATACCAGACTGTAATGTGTTCTTAAGTGGGCTGATCCTGCTACACTCTTGCTGAATATGTGTTGGTGCCATGCAAAGACTAAAGGACAGGACCATGTATTGGTAGAAAGTCTGTCACTATGAAACTGAAGTATTCTTTCTGTGATGGGTATATGGATAGATGGAAAGAAGCATCCCAAAGCTGAGAACCACAAATCCATCTTGAGTATTTAATGAGGGGATAATTGAGGCCAGGGTTAGCATCCTGAACTTGTAGTTATGGATGAATCTTCTGTGATATCAAAGTCTATAATCAGATGCCAATCTCCATTCTTTGGGAAGAAAAAGTAATGAGAGTTGCAAGTTGCAAAAGGGTATCTAATTCTTGATTTAACAGTATCTTGTAAGAGGGGTCCCTGGAAAGGAAAAGGGAAGAAGGGTGGGGCTAGTAAGGGCCTGGAATTGGATAAAATACCCCTTTTTAAAATAGTTTCCAGGACTCAGTGGTCTGAGGTGATTTGATTCCAGGATTCCCCAATAACTTAAAACAAAAGTGGCACTAAGTGTGTGTGCATATGTGGGGGATGGAGAAATGAAACTCCTGAAATGGTTCTGATTAGCTCTTGATGATCAAATCAAACTTGTTGCTGTGAAGTAGCATGCACCAAGGATGCAGTGGGAGAGGGCTTCCTGCAGGGGAGACTTTGTTCCTTCCATTGTCATTCCAACATTATCTGTGGGTGACAGTACTAAGGTGCAGATAGCCTCAGCCTGATGATGCTTTGGGATGTGGTCTGCTTCCTCCTTGGTGCTGGCAAGAATATTGCTCAATGAGCGGCTCTCAAATCCTTTAAGGCCTTCAACTGTTTGCACACTGATAGATCACAATCTTCAAATTATTATTTTTATTCCTATAGCACCTATGGGAGGTACTCTGTTGATTTCGGACTCCCTGGGTATTCCACAAGAGTGGAGCCCTGAAGCCCTATGATGAAGCAGCCCATTGTTACGTTTGGGCTATTATATGGAGATATACCTCTCTCAAAGAACTGGAAGAGACCTTGAAAATTCATTGAGTCCAGTCCCCTGCCTTCACAGCAGGACCAAATACAGTCAGATTTTTGCCCCAGATCCCTAAATGGCCCCCTCAAGAATTGAACTCACAACCCTGGGTTTAGCAGGGCAATGCTCAAGCCAGAGCTATCCCTCCCCCTTAAAGGCTATTAACTGTCCTTTGAGCACTACAGATTTTAGCTCCTCTCTGTGTTCCTATGGGAGCTTTTACATGAATTGTGAAACCCTTTTCCCAGGTGAGATAGTTGTATTTTAACAGAAGAGCTTGATAATTTGAAATGCACATCTGGAGACTCTCTGGGGAATAGATTTTTCTGCCAAAAAAGTCAAGTTTGTAGGGTCCTTCTCCACATGTGTAATATTTGGAGACCATCACTGTTTGGATCTTTCATTCATCGCTGTCACCACCAGCCTATTGAGACTCAGTAGATGCAGAAACATTACAAATTTCTTTGAGGGAACTTCATAACATGTATCAGCTTACTTAGAAGTGGGTGCCACAGATGCTGGTATCTGCCACAATTTCTGAGCTGGTTCCAGTAACTCCTCATTGACAGACGTGGCAAGCCTACCATGCATGGAGGAGGGCAGAAGATCTAGTCATTTGTGGGATTTTTCTTGCACTATTTCCACACGAATTTCAAAGGTGTCTCCCATGCAGCATAAGAAGTCTCAGAAGATCCTAAAATCATCCAGCTGAGTAGGAGTAGAAGGGATGATTGATTGAAAACAAAGATATTGCTGCTGGAAATAATTGATACTCCCTTTCCTACATGTGTTCTTCTGACTAAGTTCACACTTTACCATAGCAAAGTGAAAACTGACCAGTCATTTTAGTTTTCACTACAGCTATTCAGAACCCTGCAGACAGCAGAGATACTGAAAAGAATTAGATTCATTTGACTCTGCTGCTGAATACTGGATAAGAAGAGAGGATGGGGGAGAAATATAATATCCAACACTCTTCAGCACTTAAGTGGCTCAGGGAAGAGAAACTGAAGACAACACTGGAAAAAAACCACTGATCAAGTATGAGAATAATATCTTGAGTGAAATCAAGATAGCAAAAAACGAAAGCAGAAAAACAAAAATATTACATTACACTTAAAAGAAAAAAAATACTAAAAAGAGCAAGTTGATCAGCCAAACAGTATTCAATGAGCAGTACACTCCCACATATTCCTTTAAACTGCAGGCGACACGTCCATGCGGGCATGGCAGCACTTTTTTTTTTTTTTTTTTTTAACTATGGCTTTAGGGCTCAGTCTGTGCAGACCAGTAGATTTCAAGTATCTTCCCCCCTCCCCCCGAAAACGATAAGTGCATTAAAATAGGCACTTATAATGGAAGTGTCTTCTCAGGCTTTTCAACAGGGGTAGGCAATCTATGGCACGTGTGCCGAAGGTGGCACACGAGCTGATTTTCAGTGGCACTCACACTGCCCGGGTCCTGGCCACTGGTCTGGGGGGCTCTGCATTTTAATTTAATGTTAAATGAAACTTCTTAAACATTTTAAAAACCTTATTTACTTTACATACAACAATAGCTTAGTTATATATTATAGACTTGTAGAAAGACATTTTAACATTTTTAGAAGGTATGACTGGCACGCGAAACCTTAAATCAGAGTGAATAAATGAAGACTCGGCACACCACTTCTGAAAGGTTGCTGACTCCTGCTTTACTATAATATTGATACACCATATGCAAAGTAACTCACGTTATAATTAGAACGCACCACTCCCCGCTTCCCCCTCCCAAAAAAAGAACTGTGGCATGACAGAAATCACATCATAAAACATGTCTTGCATGCACTTTTAAAAGCTTTTGAAATATAAAATAAAGCTTACTAGATATGGCAGTGGTGGGTCCCAGTGTATCCAATCATAATTCACATTGGTACCTACGCGTGCTACATATTTTGCCCAAGGTGAAATACGGTAGAGAATCTCTCCATTTTTACTACGGATCACCACCTAGAAAATAAAATGAAGACATAAGAGATCACTATAATTTCATATGTACACAAGCACCCTTACAGAAACCAAAGTCTGTTCTCATGACCGGAGCTTCAGAGGAGAAAAGGTTCTCATGTTAACTCATACAGATAACAGTGTTAACAAAAAGTAGACAGTTTTTTTTATAAACTAGAAGCCAACTGTGGCAATCTATAGTACTCGTTTTTTTTAACATAATATAAAAATGCAGCTTTTTACTAAGACAGGGCTTCCCAATCATCACTTGCAAAGATGGGTTAAGCACAGCAGATGGAACTGAAAAATAAACATATATAGTGAGAAACCCTGTATTAGAAGATTAAATAATACAAAAAATGAAACTAGCGGGTTGCACAGTTTGAGCTCTCTCTGTTTCACCTCCCTATTCCCGCTATTTCTGGGGCTCCTTGTAGCCCTCTTCTCCCCCATCTTTCATGCCAGGAGCTATGTACCCTCCATACTCTACTCCACACCTACCCACCCAAGGAAGGGACTACATGTGGGCCCCCATTCTTCCATTTTCAGACAAACAGAAAAACAGGAATACCAATGCCATTAAAAATACTGATAAGCAATAAAAATCCATCAGCTAATTTTTTGGATATTACAATCATAAATTCCTGTTTAATAATGATTCCTAGCTCTTATATAGCTCTTCTATAGTTTAGAAGAAAGTTGGAGTGATATTATATAGATCAGAGTTGCTTATGAACAGCACAAGCCCATGGCAATGTCCCTACCACAGACAGGGTAAAAGGAAAAGAAAACCTATTTGGGGACCAAATCTGTCACAGGAAGAGGGCAGAAGAACACTGTTGCCCTTCACTCCACATCTTGCACAAACAGTGGGGACTCCCTGGCTTTCCCATACATTTGGTGATAAGGAGAGGTGGAGGGGAAGCAATGACAGTGCCCATCCTACAGCATCATGCCTAGGATAACACACAAGTTAAGGTTGTCAAGAGTAATTTGTGTGAACTACTTTACATTCTGGACCTTTAAAACCTTCCCTAAAGAGACAGAGATGTAGGATTTAAGCAAGGCATTAGCAGGAAAGTAATAGGAGCTCCTGAAAGAGTAATGCTGCAATTGGGCGGCTATGGAAACAGTACTGTAGAGTACTGTTTCGAGGCCTCGGAGGATGCCTCGAAACATGTGATTTTCCAACCAAGAGGTAGATATCTATGAAGTAGGAAAACCACACCCTTTCCTCTACTACTTGAAATTGCAGGAGCTCGGTGGCCTGAAAGTCAACATTTTCCAGCTTTTGTATCTTACACATGCATTTATTTACTTACATGTGCATTTTGCTTGCAATTAAGTAATTTACTCCCACATCTTTCCAGGATTCTGGCTGGGACCCATCTTGACAATGGTTGACAAGGGAGGTTAAGACCTTTCAATGGAGTAAAAGAGTGATAACTCATATGTTTAACTTTTTCAAGGCTGACCAGGTTGGCATCCAGTCCAAGACTATACTGTGGTTATATCCTGATCTATAGTGGTGTCCTTCTTAGGCCCTCAGGAGCTATCTGCCTAGCAACCATAGCCCTGTTCCTGTACAGCGATACAGGTTATTGAGCGGGTTCCATTTCATCACCATATTAAAAAGTGGGGGGGGGGTAATAGAAACACTGACTGGGCTCTCAGTTGGTCACCAGGGATTAGGTTGAGCTCCTAAAATTAAATAGGATTGCAGCTCCCAGATTCTTGCCACCTGTCTGTTGCTGCTGCTGCTGCGGGTGTGCCATAGTGCCTTCAAGGCCATTAGGGCATGAAAGAGTAGCAAAGTGAGTAAATGGAAATGTTTTAATATTAGTTGAGGCTAACAAAGGATAGGTGATGAGGTATGGGAGGATCATTTTAAGGGTGTCCACACTTGTTCAGAGGCATAGTGCAATTCTGTGAAACAGGCCAGATAATTTGAAAACAGACATTTAGCTGAGGATGGAACAGACTATGGTGACACAGGACTTTCCAGACTGGAGTAGTGGTTGAACAGCAGAGCCACTACCAGATGCTTCAGAGGAAGGAGAAAGAAGTTCTATAGCACACAGTGATAGAGTAGCCTGGCCAAAAGAAAATTTCCTCACCACCCCTGCAGTTGTTGGTTGACTTGTATACCCTGAAGCAGGCCCTGTGAAAAACAGATATTTAATCCTAATCAATGTAACTCTGGATGTTCTCATTATCCATATAAATCTCCTATTTTTAATCCCAATAAATTTGTCTTGTGACAATACATGTTGTTCAGATTAGCTAAGATCAGTGTGCGTGTGTGTGTGTGGGGGGGGAAGTATTCTAGTTTCAAATGTGTTGCCTTCCTGTTTCACTGAGTGTCTTCACTGGTTGTTTTTGTATTACAAGAAAAGGCAAATGAAGCACCTCACTTACATTTCCCATACCATTCTTTGTCTGTCTGGTTGTTTTTTTTTTTTTTTAATAGCGCCTTTAGTTAGAGAGGAGGTGAAAGATGGCCAACTTTTTTTAATCTCTTCACACAAAAGTCTTTGTATGCATATAATAATATTTATGTCTTTTTTAAACATGAGTTGACCAAAAATGAATATGGTATGGCCTCAATCTGGGATACTATTGTTTTATAATAGTATGTAATATACTATGTTGTATGACAAAAACTGGAATTGAAAATAATCATAAAAAAATTATAATCAATCAGACTAACCTACTAGTCTTTTTTTTGTTTCTTTGCCACATTGTACATTGAGCAGAGGTTTCAATGAGCTGTCCACAATAATGTCCAGTTTGAGTGATTACAGAACCCAACAACATATGAGCAATTCAAATTATCCCTTCCATAGTTCTTTACTTTGAGTTTGTCATTAATGAGCTTCTTCTCCAATATAATGTACTGGGGCTTTCAAAAGACATCCAGTGGCATAATTTTCCTTTACCACAGCCACACAGGTTTGTTCTTAACCCCTCACATTACATATCCTGTACAAATGTCTGGAGGAAAAGGCATTAGTCAACTAACTGCTAGATATTTTGAGAATCCAACTTATTTTCAAGTAACATATAGTTATTTGAACTGCACAGATTTTTGGTTTCCAAAAAATCAGTTGAGAATGCAAAAGTATTACAAAAATCAACTCTAAAGTGATAAAATGGGCTTGCTAAACACAATATTCAAACTAATTTAAAATCTAGTAAAATGTCTAATTTAAATCAAATTATGTAATGAAAAATGCTCAAAGAAACTTAAACTAGACTCATACTTAAAATTCACATTATCCCAATTCTTTGGCACTTAGCTAGTTCTACTGTCTGACACATTTAGATAAAAAACACAGTTAACCATCAAACCACATTCCAGCTTTTTGTATTTCAATACCATGGAGATTCCAAAAGTCATTGTGCTTTGACCAAATTTCATATATATAAAAAAGACTAATTGAATGCACTTGGTTAATATGATTGTAGAAATTTCTTCTGAAGAGCTCATCTCATTTCAGTCCCCAACTCTGCTGCTTTCATCTGAAATAGCTATTGGAATAATACTTATTTAAGGGAATGGATAGGCTTCTTAGTTAATAATTATATACCTTTACATCTAGAATCCTCAACAGGTAAATAAATTGCTTTTCAAAATATTGTATATGTAGAATGAATTTGTTTCTCACATACTACTCTCAACATGCAAATGTACATAGGCTGTGCTAATGCACAACAATTTACGTTTCTGATCTTTACACGGCTTTATAAAACTTGAAATGAATGATTTATATTTGAAGGAGTAAGAGAGCAAACTATTAATCTAATTCATTTTTGGTCTAAGCTTTTATTCTAGGACAATTTAACTTTTAACATTATTATGCAAAGATATAAAAGACCTCTTAGCTCTAGCGAAAAGGGCACATTTATTGAAGAAGAGAAGACACATAATTTAGTTAACTTTGCAGATACCAGAAGAGTCTCCTAAGAAGGGCAATTATCTTAACAAGTAATCAGAAAGTGTAAGTCTGGCCTCTCGCACTAAATGATTTTCCTCAGTAGGGCTCTCTCAACAAGGAGCATTTTCTAAAATTTTCCTAACACTGTTGTACTTGATTTAGCCACACCATTGTTAACAGCACTATAAGCCCTACTGTTGCCTGAACCAGCTGCTGCTGTCATTTTAAACACCACGATGGAACTGTGCACTGAGCTGGAGCTTAATACCATGTTGATTGGACAAGCAAGTACACCTAGCAGCATTAAAAATAACAAGCATCCAGAGCCCAGTTTACACAACAACTCACGATGCTCCTAATGCTAGAGGAGCTGAACCCACGTTAATAAATGTTGTGAACTCTTAGAAGATTTTTTTGGTCATAAAGACCCACATGTCCCAATCTTAGGGGGAAAAAAAAAAGTCTAAGTGCAGTGACACAAATATCCCAGTACCTATGAAATGTGGAGAGCTGGCTGGTTGATGCTCAATCCTGACAAGAACATAGTACTATTTGTCTGTTGGAGGAAGCAACAAGAATAAATTGATAAGGATTATTTTAGCAGTCCAAATGAAGCATTTCTGTTATTTGTCACACAGGCGAACAGCTGAGTGGTTTTATTAAACCAAGGGTAACTGAGGATAAAGGTAGTCACAGTCATTTTCCATGTGCTCTGAGCAAAGAGAGTCTGACTGTTTCCTCAGGAGGAAAAAACTGATTACAGAGAATCACAACTATCACTTAGAGACTTGATTACTTTCATATAAAGTGCATTACAGTAAACTTTGGACCCCTTCTGAAGCTGGAGTAGAAGACAGTCGCCCCCTTTATTAAGTGGCATTTCACAGAGGCAATGCTCCATATTCTGCTCGGGGCACCAGAGGAACAAGATCAAGGAGCTGGATGTTATACTAAATAAACAGATATAGGGTCAGCACAGCAGTCCTCACCCTTTAAACCAGCAAGTGAAATATTGCACAAAGAAAAGTCTGTTTCCTAGAGAAGACTTTTTTTGTCTTTTCTACTAAAGTTTCTGCTTATCAAGTCCATTAGGGATTTCCCTCATCTGGGATGTGGAAGACTTGGACACAGACCCTTCACTATTCGGAGAAATAGTAGGCTACATTCAGGAGTATCTTCTGGTTTATAAACGCTACAAGTAAGTGTTTACTAGAACCTGGTGTACTTGATAGGACCACCTAACAAACGAAACAAGACCCTTTTACATTTGGATGGGTTTTTAGCTTATAGCGAGATCATTCCCTGGGCCTCACTCTCACACTCATGCCCATCATTAATACGGCCCATTGGGGCACTTTGATGCTAGATTGCCTTTTTAAAACATATTACCTTGTAGTTGTTTTTTTAAAAGAAAGTAACCACATACAACACAAATTTTTTTTTCTAATATAAGATTTTAAAAAGCAACAATGTAAACACTTAATTAAACAGAGAACGCATATTCTTTCCTATGTACACAATGATCAGACCTAGAATTACTGTTCTATATTTAGGTTAGAACAAGTTTATAACTGCACAGCTTCAAGTATGGAATTGCATATTGAAATAAATGGTGGAAGCACAGGAATTTGTCTGTTTACATACACACTGTGAAGGACCATGCACTTTTTAAAATTATTATTTATGTAGACTTGTTCACTCTAGAAAAATATTACACAAGCAAAATTTCTCAACTTTTCCCCAATAACTGACGTAAACACTATTTCACCATTTATTTCCACAACAGAATTTCCTCCCCTTTTCACCAAAGCACACATTCCTCACTGAGGAAAGCATACCTACCACATTTTAAAATGAAAATATGAGTATATGTGGCTGGCTAATTTTGAGCATGAGAAGTATTTTGCCTAAGGTAAACATTCCTAGAAAATAAAGGCCAAACAAATATGCCTAATACATACCCAGAGTATTCATTGTCAAATAGAATATTGCAGCTGTTCCATTAGGCTTTCAGTTAATGTTACATGTGACATCATTAACATTCTTTGTATGGCAATTCTACTGCTACCACAGCAGTTTGATCTGGGATGAAAATTGTTGTGTTAAAGTGCACTACTGTGCAGAATGAGATTGTATATTACAAAATAATTAAAGCAACTGCCTCTTCCAGAGTGGAAAAAAAAAACTTTACAAACAAACAAGGGAAGACTAGCACATATATTATAGCAACAGAGAAATACATTTTTTTAAAAGGCAATTTAGTGTGAAATTATTTACAAATGAACTAAGTTTGTCCCATCCACAACACACACATCAGGCATACCTTACTGTAAAAGATGTAAAATGTTAACTAATAATAATTTTAATGTAATTAAAAAAACATGTGCTTGAGTAGCTCCAAAGGAATTAATATATTTAATACTCTCAACATTCCTCTATCCCAGCCTTTTATTTTAAGTTTGATCAAGAACTGCATAAAGGGAAATATTATGAGTTATCACTCCATTTAAAGTGTCAGCCATTCAAACACAAACACACAGTTACCAAATATCACAAAAACAATAAGGCTTATGTACTAACCACAGTAGAAAGAAAAGAGGGGAGCAGCAGTATTAGATGAATGCCTATTTAAATAATATTGAACTGATCTCCAACAAAGTCTAAAAGCTAAGTGCATGGATTCTTTACCAGTAAAGGAAGCATTTACAAAATATTTTGTATTACCAGATCCTCAATGTCACAGAAGAAATATACATTCAATTTGTACCTTTGGATAAAGTGATAGAATTGATCAAAGGAACTGCTAAAAAGCTGCTGCTAGTATACTAAACATAAAATCCCTAGTGAATCAGTTTAAAATCTCTAGTGCTAGGCTGATGATAAAAATAGTTTCAAAAGAGGTTTACTGTATAAAAGCTGGAGGCTCTGGAAGACCCAAAAGGTATTTTCTATTCTCAGGAGTAAATTAAAGATTGGTTCCTAACCCCACAGATCTTCTCAAAAGTACCTTTCAAGGGACTGTCAAGGTTGAAATGGCAAAAATACAATTCTTCCCTCATTAAACAACAATGAAAAACACCATTGTATGTTCTTTGGAACTAATAGTATTTACCCTCTAAGAATCCATGCTGTAACAGAACCCAAAGTAAATGTGGACAATCCATCAACCCAATATTTTCTTCCATTCTTATTAGCACTCAAATGCTTGTCATTCTGCTCCATCTTTGGGAGCGGAACTAAATACATGGATGATATTTCTGTTTGAATGCCTTGAACTAATACAATATCTAGGTTTCAACAATTAAGTTAACTTTTTAAATATGTTAAACTATTTTTTACCCTAAAAATTAGTAATCAGAAATACACTCAATAAAATATTGTACCATTTCCAAGACTATAAGAATTCTAAGTCAAAGTCAAGTTTTCTAACCCTTTGACACTGTACTATTTATGTGAATTAATAGAGGAAACAGATCTTTACTCACTAACATTATGAAGGGGCTTTCAGGGCTTGGATGGCTACTAAGACTGCGACTTTTTCTGAGAGCTCCCACAAGCTGGCTGAAACACTATTTAGATAAGATGCAAGAGTTTAACTGGATAGAAGAATGTCAAGAGTATATGAAAGGGTGAGAAATTAAGAGCCAGACTTTCAAAATGCACTCACTACACCACGGCAGATAAACAATTAAATTAAACGCTAGATAAAAATCAATCAAGTCACAGACTCCAGAACAAGAGGCCCAGATTTTAAGATGCAGTGCTGAGGAAGTGTAGTTCAATAAATGCAGACCAAGGCATGAGGCAAAGGCATTGTGCTTCCAAATTTTGGGTTGATTTCAGGCCAGCACAATGCAGCAACAGCATAAATTAGAACAATTCCAGGTGGTTTCCTACAGCCACCCTAAGGTCTCTGAAACCCAGAATAGCTGGAGATTAAGGCATTTTAGCCACACCCCTCCCATCCTATCCCCATGTTAGGGGCTATAAACATTGTTAACAACTCATGCACCATTTACTTCAAGTAACATGATTATGACCCATGCAACAGGAAGTCTAGTGACATGAAAAATTTCAACCCTCACGTGATGTTTGCGAGTCACACGTAGATAAGACACCGCCTCTAGAAGAAGGTGCATCAAACTGTAATCCAAGACACCATGAATTCTAGTTACAGCTAGAATTCCAATTACTGCTGTTAATGTGTGTCTTTCATAACTTTTATGAACAAAGGTCTTATATCTTAGGAGGCAGCGGTCACTCAATTTTATTTCACAGCTAAAATAACCAAGAGCATGTACAGATCATGTCAGGCAAAGATGGGACCCAGTTCTCAAATATAAACAGGGCCAAATCTCATCAACTTCAGCACAAAATCTTTCAGAAAATATAAAATTAGGAACTTGTGTAACCCATAGTAACTGTGGTTCTGTGTCACTAGCAGCAAGACCAACGAGATTCATGTTGCTGCTACTGCTTCCAGACAGAGAGATCTGGCCCTTCAACTCCAGAGGTAGAGACTTGTGCTTTCATATCCAGAGAGCCAGTGTTACTTCTTTCCAGATGATCCACAAAGGAGTGCTGCTACGCTACCTGTAAGAGCTAGTCCACAATCTATTCCCACATCCAGGAAGAGAAACCAAGAATCGTAATGCCCAGCGGTTCATTTGCATCTCAAATACTTGTGTACCCACTGTCAATGTGTGTGTTGATCCACGAGGTAACAGCAAGCTTTCCCATTCCTCCTATATAGTAGAACACATCTGTGTAGTGGTGCTGGAGTTTGTGGGTTTAAACCTTGCAGATGACTCAGATGGGCAGAGAAAAAATATATACATATAGAATCACAGAAATGCAGGGCTGGAGGGGACCTCAAGAACTCATCAAGACCAGCCCTCTATACTGAAGCAGGACTGAGTATATCTCCTAGACCATCTCTGATAGGTGTTTGTCTAACCCGTTCTTAATAATCTCCAATGACAGGGATTCCACAATCTCACTTGGAAGCCTTCTCCAATGCTTAACTACACTTATAGTAGCAAGTTTTTCCTAATAACTCATGCAAGTCTCCCTGACTGCAGATTAAGTTGATTGCTTATCCTACATTTAGTGGACATGAACAATTGCCTTTATAAAGGCCCGAACATATTTGATGAATCATCATGTTCTCCTTCAGTTTTTTTTTTCCCAAGACTAAACATACCCAGGTGTTTTTTTGTTTGTTTGTTTTAAACCCTGTCTTATAGGTCAGGATTTCTAAACTCCCCCCCGCCCCTTTTCTCATTTTTGCTGCTCTCCTCTGGACTCTTTACAATTTATCCAGATCTTTCCTAGAGCATGGTGCCCAGAACTGCTGGTGGACACAGTACTCCACTTTTATCATCTGTATTTTGTTAATGGGAGTGGTCCCTTTATAAATAAGGTGTGGCAGATAGCATGTTTGAGACAGACCACATGAGAGATTTTTTTGCTGGAAGATCCTGCCTGCTTAAGTTCCAAAACATGATAAGTTGATTCATAAGCTTTTCTTTCTAGAAAGAAAGCTGTGTTCTCAAGGGAGGACTGAATACCTCAGAGCATTGCTAATAAACTAGATATAGCTTCAGCAAAGAGTCCTGTGGCACCACAGGACTCTTTGCTGCTTCTACAGAACCAGACTAACATGGCTACCCCTCTGATACTAGATATAGCTTGTCACCTGTAAGGTATCCAATATGAATCCTGCCACGCTCAGGAGGCAGTAAAAGTTGTCCCCACATAACATCTGTGAGAAAGGTTGTTTAGTCCCAGTTCCAATTTCCAAGTATCAAACTCACTACTATATTTGCACTAGATTATAATTTTTTTAGAGCAGGATCCATCTTCTCCTACATATTTGTACAATGGGACCCCAATCTCAGTTGCCTCCTCTCCAGCAAGAATTCCCAGAGTAGGGGCCAAAATCAGGTAACTATAAATTTACAAGATGGATATACTGTTACTCGCTTTAGGACTGGACAGGGGGAATACTAGTATCAAAAGAGATCAAACCCCTAATTTTTAACACTTTTGTTTTTTTGAGCCAATCGCATAATTTTTGGCATGTGACATGATTTTAAATTTCTGGGGGTGGCAATACTGCAAAAGGGAAATGATATAAGATCATTAGGCAAATGCAGCAATTCATCAGTACCAAAATAATTATCAGCTGAGGGAATCTAGATTGGATCTGGAATCTCTCATGGATTGGTAACTGGTTAAAAGATAAAAAACAAAGGGTAGATATAAATGGTCAGTTTTCAGAATGGAGAAAGGTAAACAGTGGTGTCCCCTAGGGATCTGTTCTGGGACCAGTCCTATTCAACATATTCATAAATGATATGGAAAAAGGGGTAAACCGTGCTGTGGCAAAATTTGCAGATGATACAAAATTACTATATATAGTTAAGACTCAGGCAGACTGCAAAAAGCTACAAAAGGATCTCTCAAAACTGGGTCAATGGGCAACAAAATGCCCAATGAAATTTAATATTGATAAATGCAAAGTGATGCACATTGGGAAGCATAATCCCAACTATACACCTAAAATGATGGGATCTACATTAGTTGTTACCACCCACGAAAGATCTTAAGAGTCATTATGATAGTTCTCTGAAAACATCTACTCGATGTGCAGCGGCAGTCAAAAAAAGCGAACAGAAAATATCATGTTGCCTCTCTATAAATCCATGGTACGACCACATCTTGAATACTGTGTACAGATGTGTTCACCTCATCTCTGAAAAGATACATTGTAATTGGAAAAGGTCCAGAAAAGGGCAACAAAAATTATTAGGGGTATGGAATGGCTTCCGTATGAGGAGAGATTAATAAGGCTGGGACTTTTCAGCTTGAAAAAGAGACAGCTAAGGAGAGATATGATTGAGGTCTATAAAATCATGACTGGTGTAGAAAAAGTAGATAAGGAAGTACTGATTACTACTTCTCATAACACGAGAACTAAGGGTCACCAAATGAAATTAATAGGCAGTAGGTTTAACACAAATAAAAGGAAGTATTTCTTCACACAGTGCACAGTCAACCTGTGGAATTCCTTTCCAGAGGTTATTGTGAAGGCCAAGAGCATAACAGGGTTAAAAAAAGAACTAAAATTCATGGAGGGGTAGGTCCATGAATGGCTATTAGCTAGGATGGGAAGGAATGGTGTCCCTAGAGTCTGTTTGCCAGAAGCTGGGAATGAGCGACAGGAGATGGATCACTTGATGATTCCCTGTTCTGTTCATTCCCTCTGGGGCACCTGGCACTGGCCACTGTTGGAAGACAGGATACTGGGCTAGATGGACTTTTGGTCTGACCTAGTAGGACCATTCTTATGTTAATCTGTCAGCCTACAAGAGTTGGAATATGACCACAAATTGGGCTCAGAATCTTAGAAAGCTTTCCCTGGATGATGTGAAAATGGACACTGCAGATCTAACAAAAGCCACAAATGAAGTAGGCCAGAAGACAAAGCATCTCCAGGTCATAGTACAATAAAAAACAAAGTTAAATCAGGCTAAGAACATCTCTGAGATACTGATATGGAGATGGACTATATTAATAAAATACCAATCCAGTTGAAACTGGAAATAAGATGACCCCAGTATTAGTGGTACTGTATCAAGGTAGGGGTGTCTGTCTCTAACTCTCATGGTTGTGTTTTATATGTCTATGTGTATTAGCCATATAATTTTCAAGCCATTGGGGTGCACTTGGGTCATATTTTCAAGGTTTTCTCCACAACCATCTGGACTAGAAACTTTTGTCTTTTTAATTTTTATTTATTTATTTTTAAAGATGAAAGCTGAAATTCTCATGTAATCACAGGCCTCCAGGAGGTGATACTTTAAGTGGGGGGAACCAAATATTGTAAGACTTTCAATAAAATAGTAATTGGCAACATTGGGACCCTAAAAATACAATCTATCATCACCATTTACCAGAGAGGAAATCTGCAGCTAAGTATAATTGGAACACGGTGACTTCTACTCTACATGGTTCCCAAGACAGAGCAGCTGGTAGCTGCTTGCAAATAGGAGTCCCTTACACTAGACAGCTTCTCTGTATTGATCTTTCTAATTCTCAACCTCATGAAATTGCTCTCTTTAAAGCGGTCAGGTGGTCATAATTGTTATTGGTTTTTGTAAGAGACTTTGGGTATATCTACAATGCACACTAAATCCTGGCCGAGATTCATATTTGAGACAGACTCCCCTTCTGCCCACACACAAAATAGTCTGACTCAGGTCAGCAAGTCAGGTCAGGACACAGGTCCTAAGACCCCGCTAGGAGCGTGGGTCACAGTCCAGGATGATATCAAGACGAGGTCATGAGCAGCCAGCTTAATAGCTAGAGCTAGGGTGGGACGTCAGGAATTGGAGTCGATTGTCAATCCGAGGTCAGGAACCAGATGTAGAAAAAGACGACCAAGTCAGAAACTGGGTATCAGAGCCAGCAAACAAATGCCAGGGTCAGAAACCAGGCATCAGAACCAGGAAGGAAAGCCAATGTCGGAAGCCATGGATCAAGAGCAGCACAAGAAAGCAAGGTCTATAGCAGCAGCTACATGGGGTTCTGCTTAGTTGCACAGAAAAACTTCCTGTATCCTCCCTAGGTTTAAGTAGGCTGTCCAGACAATCAGGAATGTCCTGTCAATTGGCCCCTCCCTGGGTGGCACATCTGTGATGTACATGTGGACCCCTCAGGCTCATGACTGGTTAAGTGTTTCTGCTGCTGCCGCCACCAGAGCTATTAGGTGATGATGCAGAGGTGGCTGCCACTCAGGGAATCTACAAACCCAGAGTCTAGACCTGCTGTTCCTTACAGCCCTGCTATAACTTGCGTCCAAGCCCTGTCATTCTGCAATGTGAACGCCAGTTAAGCCACAGATCCAAATCAGGTAGTCTGTGTAGTGAAGTACAGACATATTAGCACAACTATGAGACCCAGGTCCAACAACTGTAAACTTATGGTTACAATGCAAAGTGGACATTCAAGCACTGGCTTGGAAACATCAAGTCCACAAGCACAGGTCCCACAAACTGGGTTTCAGCGTGCTATGTATACATATCCTTTTGTAATGAAGGTATCACTGCAGGAAATGCGTATCCTGAAAAGCATAAGGTGGCCTGTGCTGACACAATATATGAACTGGGACTGATACTGCTACATATTTTCTGGCATTTTCAACTTCAATAGCTAAAGAAAAGACACAATGGCTAATGTTTGTTAGCAGTTACAGTATTAAGGATTTCCTTAGAACACTAGCTTAGACACTGAAAATATTTTGTACTTCTATTAATAGTCTTGCCAAAACAAAGCCCTGGTCTACACTACGAGTTTAGGTTGAATTTAGCAGCATTACATCGATTTAACCCTGCACTCGTCCACACGACGAAGCTGTTTTTTTTTTTTTACTTAAAGGGCTCTTAAAATCAATTTCTGTACTCCTCCCCTGAGGAGGGGATTAGCGCTGAAATCAACCTTGCTGGGTCGAATTTGGGGTAGTGTGCTCGCAATTCAATGGTATTGGCCTCCGGGAGCTATCCCAGAGTGCTCCATTGTGACCACTCTGGACAGCGCTCTCAACTCAGATGCTCTGGTCAGGTAGACAGGAAAAGGCTCACAAACTTTTTAATCTTGTTTCCTGTTTGGCCAGCGTGGAAATCTGCAGGTGAGTGCAGATCTCATCAGCAGAGGTGACCATGATGGAGTTCCAGAATTGCAAAAGAGCTCCAGCATGGACCAAACGGGAGGTACGGGATCTGATCGCTGTATGGGGAGACGAATCCGTGCTATCAGAACTCCGTTCCAAAAGACAAAATGCCCAAACATTTGAAAAAATCTCCAAGAGCATGAAGGACAGAGGCTATATCAGGGACCTGCAGCAGTGCCACGTGAAACTTAAGGAGCTAAGGCAAGCCTACCAAAAAATCAGAGAGGCAAACGGCCGCTCCGGGTCAGAGCCCCAGACATGCCACTTCTATGATGAGCTGCATGCCATTCTAGGAAGTGCAGCAACCACTATCCCAACCCTGTGCTTTGACTCCATCAATGGAGTAGCACACAATAGGGATGCAGGTTTTGGGGATGAGGAAGATGAGGAGGACGTTGAAGATACCTCACAGCAAGCAAGCGGAGAAACTGTTTTCCCCGACTGCCAGGAACTGTTTGTCACCCTGGACCTGGAGCCAACACCCCCCGGAACCCACCCAAGGCTGCCTCCTGGACCCGCCAGGCAGAGAAGGGACCTCTAGTGAGTGTACCTTTTTTAAATATTATACATGGTTTAAAAGCAAGCAAGTTTAATGATTAATTTGCCCCGGCATTCATGGCCAGTACAGCTCCTGGAAAAGTCTTAACTTGTCTGGGGATGGAGCAGAAATCCTCCAGGGACTTCTCCATAAAGCTCTCCTGGATGTACTCCCAAAGCCTTTGCAAAAGGTTTCTGAGAAGGGCAGCCTTATTCTGTCCTCCATGGTAGAACACTTTACCACGCCAGGCCAGTAGCACGTAGTCTGGAATCACTGTATAACACAGTGTATGGTCCCGGTGTTTGCTGGCATTCAAACATCCATTCTTTATCTCTCTGTGTTATCCTCAGGAGAGTGATGTCATTCATGGTCACCTGGTTGAAATAGGTTGATTTTATTAAGGCAACATTCAGAGGTGCCCGCTCCTGCTGGGCTGTTTGCCTGTGGCTGAACAAAAATGTTCCCTGCTGTTAGCCACGCAGTGGGGGGAGGGGTGAAGCGATCATCCCAGAGAATTGTGGGGGGGGGGGGAGTTAGTTGGGTTTGTGCTGCAAGTTAACCCGAAAACTGCAGCCCCTCCTTTTAAATTGCCAACCCATTTTAAATGGCCAACCCAATGGCTCCTTGATATGGGAAATGAGGGTGCTGCTGTTTGAAACCATTCCCACATGTTATGAAGGTTAAAGAAGCCAAAAGACTGTGTCTTACCATGGCTGCGTGCAAGCTGAATTCTGTTGCCTGGCCCTGTGTGAGTGATCTCTCACACCAAACCAGCATACCCTCAATAAAAGGCAAAATGTGATCTTGTACCGAAAGCACCTTGTTAACATCAAGGTTTATGGTGAAAGAGTCTACCCATTGTTCTCTAAAATGTGTTTTTTTTAAACTCTCTCTCCCTGTTTTCCCCCTCCACCAGCTGCAAACGTTTCAACGCTCACACTAGCTTCTCCTTCCCAGAGACTAGAGAAGATTAGAAGGCGAAAAAATGCACTCGTGATAAAATGTTCTCTGAGCTCATGAAGTCCTCTCACACTGAAAGAGCCCAGTAGAGGGATACGGGTTCCGTCTATCACCCCACCACAGTTAGGGAATCCCATTGCAGCAAAGCCATCCACTATGACCTGCACGTTTCCCAGAGTCACTCTCCTTGATATCAGCAGCTCTTTGATTGCGTTGGCTACTTGGATCACAGCAGCCCCCACAGTAGATTTGCCCACTCCAAATTGATACCCGACTGACCGATAGTTGCTGGTGTTGCAAGCTTCCACAGAGCTATCACCACTCATTTCTCAACTGTGAGGGCTGCTCTCATCTTGGTATTCTTGCACTTCAGGGCAGGGGAAAGCAAGTCACAAAAGTTCCATGAAAGTGCCCTTACGCATGCGAAAGTTTTGCAGCCACTGGGGATCGTCCCAGACCTGCAACACTATGCTGTCCCACCAATCTGTGCTTGTTTCCCGGGCCCAGAATCGGCATTCCACGGCATGAACCTGCCCCATTAACACCATGATGTCCACATTGCCAGGGCCTGAACTTTGAGAGAAGTCTGTGTCCATGTCCTCATCACTCTCGTCACCGTGCTGCCACCTCCTCGCCTGGTTTTCTTTTTGCAGGTTCTGGTTGTGCATATACTGCAGGATAATGTGCGGTGTTTACAGTGCTCATAATTGCCATAGTGATCTGAGCAGGCTCCATGCTTGCCGTGCTATGGTGTCTGCGCTGAAAAAAGGCACGAAACAATTGTCTGTCGTTGTTCTGATGAAGGGAGGGGCAACTCATGACATGGCTTACAGGGAATTAAAATCAACAAATGGGGTAGGTTTGCATCAAGGAGAAGCACACACAACTGTCACACAGAATGGCCCCTTCAAGGATTGAACTCAAAACCCTGTGTTTAGCAAACCAATGCTCAAACCACTGAGCTATCCCTCCCTTCACTATTCACAGAGGGAGGGAGGTGGGAGAAAATGAATACAAATGAATACAAAACAAATCTGGTGTCTTTCTTGTTTTGATCCACTCACTCTCTCTAATACATCTTAAGCTGGCAGCAGACAGTGCAGTACGAATGCTAGCTATCATCTCCTGGCTGCTCGGCAGAAGACTGTGCAGAACGACTGCAGGTAGGACTGAATCTCCATGAGACAAAACTTAAAAAGAGAATGACCTGGAGTCACTTCCATTTTTGTCCCATTTATGTCACTCCCATTTAGTCACTGAGATCTGCCAGGAGCACCCATGTCTGCCCAGGCACCCCGACCAACCTTACCGAGGTCAGCTAAAAGAGCACCCAGGAGACGACGACGACGACGGCTACCAGTCGTAATGCACCGTCTGCTGCCAAAAGGCAATGAGCCGCTGCTGTGTAGCAATGCAGTACCACATCTGCCAGCACCCAGGAGACGTATGATTATGGTGAGCTGAGCGGGCTACATGCTTGCTGTGGTATGGCGTCTGCACGGATAACCTAGGAAATAAGGCTCAAAACGATTGTCTGCCGTTGCTTTCACAGAGGTAGGATGGGAGAGGGGGCCTGAAGACATGTACCCAGAACCACCCGCGACAATGTTTTTGACCCATCAGGCATTGGGAGCTCAACCCAGAGACTGCAGAAACTGTGGGATAGCTACCCACAGTGCAACGCTCTGGAAGTTGACGCTAGCCTCGGTACTGTGGATGCACTCCACCAAGTTAATGGTCTTAATGGTGTTAAGTGGGGACACACACAATTGACCGTATAAAAAATAGATTTCTAAAAAAATCGACTTCTATAAATTCAACCTAATTTCATAGTGTAGACCTTACTAACCACTCAGGAATTGCTCCTCCGCACCATATAGCCAGCACTAATAAATACAGTAAACAGTTGCACTGTAATGTAGGTTTTGTTAGATAACTAATCTATATATCTATAGATATATAGATATTTACTGAATTCTGTATAAACATTGAAATATTGAAGGTTTTGTTAATGCATAGAATTTGTGATTGAACTCTTAAACAAGAATAACTTTGTTTGAACGCATCTACCAACATCAGATGGCAATTGTATTGTTACTGCTATGAGAAGGGTTAAATTTGCAGCAGTAAGAAAATAAAAGGATTACAGATTAAAGAAGCTTCGCTACCTAAAAATTAAAGACATAGTCTACATTTTTTTTTTTACATTTATAGAGCACTCTTTAAATAATATGCTCAATTCTCTGCCCCCAGCCCCAAGAACTCCTCTGCTCTCCTGTGACTTAAGTCTTTCTCTTCTGGCCAACCCAAGGTATGCTCAGTCCCACCTCATCTCCGTGTGTTTGCATCTGTATACTGCCTTTTCAATTTCAATATTGTTGCTACTGCACTACCTAGAGGAGAACATGCATGTGATGAACTTCTCCCAGAGCAGTGCAAGTGAAACAGATTATGCACAAAATATTCCCCCCTTGTAATCTTTCTATTCCAGTAATTTTAGGTTACTTTTAACAGTACATGCCAAGTTTTCATTAGGAAATATAATTTTCAACAGAACCATGTCCCTTTAAATCCTAGAATGGAATAAATTAATCTGTTTCTGCCACAGACTTTTCACTGTAGAGGATATGGGCTTGAATGGAAGGAAGGCAGGAAGAGAAATATTTGAAAATAGAGAGCTGCTATCACTGAGGCCTTGTGGACTATTTGTACTTGAGAGCCAGTGTGTGCAACATATCTGCTACAAAATTTCAGGAATTATCAAAAATTGGTATGTTTGCAATTCAGCAAATCTGTTACACACTATATTGTGGTTTGTAACACAGAATGAAAAAAAAAAGCAATTCAGAAAAAATAGTGGAGACAATTAACTTGGAGATTTCCAAAAACAAGCTAATAAATTAGCTGCTCTGAAACACTGTGTATTATTTCATTACTTTTATAGCTTGAGAACACTTGAAATGATTGTTGGTAAATGTGGCTTTTTAGCCAGTGACTAAAATAAATTGGCCATCACAGACTAACAATATTTAGCATAATGATAGAGTGGACCCAGCTTTAATATAAATATGCAAATGTCAATGAGTTATTTACAAGGACAGTAAATAAGAAGCTATTATCTCTATATTCTAGAATTTATAGCATTCCATTAGCTTCACATTTGTGTATTTATGAGACAAGATTATCTGAATACAGAAACCACAACAGCTTGGGCTTTGCATTCAGAAAGCACATACCTCAAACAGATAACAAACCTGATCTGAAAATAAGCATGATCAGACTACTAAAAACATAGTATTGCCTTCAAACAGCGGGAACATGCCCATACCCAACCTAGGTAGTTAAAGCACCAAATCAGTTGGAGATCAAAAGCAGTAAAATCCTGGCTGAAGGTTTAGTTTTAAGAAATACAACTCCAGTTCAAATGTATACTTTTAATAATATAAATTGCTACTGCTCTACCTCAATCAGCATTGTAATCCTAGGAGTTCCCCTTGCCCATTTTCCTCTCCCTATGTTGCTCATCCTTCTCCATCTGGCCACTTCAAGTCACTAAAGAAATAAAAGCAGAAAGTTCTGTAGCCACTGTGGAGACTGCTCTCCTTAGCTCTTTAGCTCCCCCATTACCCAACAGACCAGGTATGAACCTTGGTTTTCCTTCTTGAGCAGTACTGGCCTTCTCCTATTTCCAGTAGATAGATGAGCAGTGAACAAGCGTTTAAAAGCACAGGAAATTGATATTTGACCATCACTATCCTCTGCCCACAGTACATACATAAAAATGGATGGGATTGTACTGGTAGTTCTATCCCCCTCTATATGTGGGCTATAAATCAGTTGTTTTGACTTTTGAGCAACAGCACAGGTCAATGAACTCAAACACAAGAAAATAAGTTAATAAAACTGACCTAAATAGAGTGAAATAACCCACTTCCAGTATGTAGCTGTGGAGTGTTTAGTGTAGTTTTCCTACTCAGTCTCAACACAAAGTAAGAGGAACTACCTAAGACTTGATGCAGTCTGAATAAAAGGATGTGTTCAAGTGCCGTGTGGCTTCTACATAGTTTGAAATTTAGATACAACTTCTAAGAAGAATTTACATAGTCACATTTGTCCAAATCTAATTCACTGAAATTCGCCCTCTCCAAACTCTCTACTCACAAGTTCACCAGATGAAGTCAAGGCTGAAAGTTTCTGCAGAGAAATCTCCTGTGAACAAACCCCAAGCAATAAAGTATGTGTGGGGTGGGGGTGGGGGTAGAGAGAGACAAGGTTAACTTTAAACTTAAAAAAAAACCTATTGGGTATAAGAGGTCAATTTCTTATTGTTTCTTAAATTATGTATAAATTCCATATGGAAATTTAATTTGTCAAAATAGTCTCCAGGTGTCTTTTAACCTTGTTACTGGTATACATAATATTTTATAAATGTTGCTAATCATTAGCATTTGTACTAATTATTAATACTCTAATATCTGCTTAAGAGGACTTTGTATTTATCTGCTCTTATACAACAAATGTATCAAAGGAGCAAAAGATAATCTCAAACAGGTCATGCCTTGATTTTCCAAAAGAGGGAGATATAACTCCATTTGTAAATTAAATAGATGCTTTTATTGCAATGAGGCACCAAAAATCATATTTCAGTAATTTACTTTAATAAGGTAACTTCTCTATTTATTCATTTATTTTACTTTTGTATTATTAGTTTCACTTGTGCGGCTTCATTTTCCTGCTTTAAAAAAATATACCAATAAAGTCCATAGAAAAAAAATCTTATAACCAAACTATGCTATATTAACCGGAAAGATGCAGAGACTAATTTGCTATAGAAAAAATCATTTATGCAGATCTGAATTACAGTACCTAAACACTACAGGGAACTCCAATATAGTGTCTGAATCTTGAGAACTGCAGCACAAATTGTACTATTAAAAATGGCAGCAATCTCTTCCAATCTCTGCCCCATTGTCTTCAACATAGACTCACCTGGGTCTATAAGATACAAATCAGAAGATTACATAAACTGCTTAGAGGATGCCTGTTAGATAACACAATATGCTACATAAACAGTGGCTTAACAAGATGCCACTTGTTGCTATTCAGTGAAGATAATGGTCTCTTTTCAAACAAATCCATATTGCAGAACTAGCATCTTTCTACAGAGCCTTTAAAAATTCTGACTCCTCAACTGTTAATCACAATCCACACTTCAATATCAAACAAGTAAAAACGTGGGCAACTTGTAGTCCCTGGAATAGTTGTGAAAGAAAATAAATCAATTAGTTTTAGCAAACTAAGTCACCATTACAATGGAAGATTTAGGGTCAGAAATTTGCTTCTGGCCTGTTAGAGATAAACAAATTCTTGCATATATAATAGTGTGAAGATATTTTTCAAAAACAACCTTTGGAATGAGATACAGAATGATATGAGTTAGATTCACAATAACTGTTCTAAGCCATTTCAGGAGGAACAGGAACTTCTAAATACAATTATGACATACCTTATGTATTACCACCTATCTCCTGTGTGCCTCAGATAAATATTCCACACAAACTCTTAATCTTAACTGCACTGCTATTAGAACTATCATCAAGTAAGCATGACGATCTAATACCCCCTATTTTCCAACTCTCACACTCCTGAAAATGTGGAGGATGAGATAGGTTTGAAAAAGTTAACATTAATACAGATCCCAGCATATCAGAGATGTGGAAGGACCCTTCAGAATACTGCAGGTATTTTCCTCCCTTACAAAAAAGCTCAATATTGTCTTTGGCCTATCATTATCTATCTTGCCAGAATCGGACAACTTTAACCAGTTAACAACCTCTCCTAAAAAATGGGATTTGTTGCCACATGTGGATTCCCTAACTCTTCAAATCATATTTGAAGACCCTTCTCCCAAATCCCCTTCATTAACGCAAAATAGATTAAAACTAAAACAAAAAAAATGTAATATTCATTAGAGGGCCCCCTGGTTTCTCCATAAAGACAATTTGCTCCAAAACCCACTCATCCCCACTGAACACACAGTACTGTACACCGGAAGAGTAGTAAGGTAAGTCATTTAAGAGGTCTTTTGTATTTTATATTAAATCTGAAGCTACAGAATCAGAAATTAGGTTCATAAGTCACAGGAAACCTAGATTCCTTCATTGTTAAACTCGTCCTTAGCAGAGAGATCTAAAATAATTTTAACACAGGGTGTGCTGATAGTGATTCCTATATTTAGGTTGCCTAAATGATCAGAGATTCCATTATCAAAGATGGACTTTTGGGGGGGACACTCCCAATACTTTGTTTGCAGAAAACTTTTGAAATTCAGTAGGCACAAAGTCCTGGGGCAAGAGACATACTGTGAATAGTCTATTACAGTCAATTCTGGTGTGACAGTTAATTTCTTACAACCACCATCTCCCTTCTCTGAGTTGAGTTGCTCAAGAAAATTGGCAACCTGCCAAAATAACATCCCAACAGGTATATTCTAAGATACTGGGCTCATGCTGTCACCACAGCAGCAGGAGCACACACTATAGTGGCAACTGCAAGAGCATCTGTAGCAGCAGCAGACAGGGTGAACAAGTGCAATCCTTACCCCATCCCCTCCTAGACCTCACATGTGACCCTGGTAGCCTGTTCCCTTCCCATTTTCTGGCCACAAGTGAGCAGGACTTGGTTTTCATTTCATGCAAAAGATGGCACCTCCAATAGTACACCATCCTGTCATGATGCCAGGGCATCAGTTTAGTACCAGCCTACTACCATGATGTCTTGCAGCATCTACATGGAAACTTCTCTAGGCGCATCTAAGGTCTGACTTGGTATAGACTTACTGATCTTAAGAGAGCTGATCACTACACTCTAGGGCATGGGTTGGCAACCTCTGGCACGCGGCTCGCCAGGGTAAGCACCCTAGCGGGCAGGGCCAGTTTGTTCACCTGCCGCATCGGCAGGTTCGGCCGACTGCAGCTCCCACTGGCCGCGGTTCGCCATCCCAGGCCAATGGGGGCGGCGGGAAGTGGCACGGACGAGGGATGAGAAAGTTACTCACCTTGCAGTAACTGGAGGTTCTTCAAGATGTGTGTCCCTGTGGGTGCTCCACTCTAGGTGACGGTGCGTCCCGGCGCTGTCGATCGGAGATTTTCGGTAGCAGTGCCTGGTTGGGGCGCACGCACCCAGATGGTATCTCCCGTCTAGTTGGAATCTTCCTGAGTGTGTGCGCCCCACACCCTCCTCAGTTCCTTCTCTACCGTGGAGAGTAATCTTAGTACTCCAAAGTAGAGGGGAGGAGGGCGGGGAGTGGAGCACCCACAGGGACACACATCTCGAAGAACCTCAGTTACTGCAAGGTGAGTAACTTTCTCTTCTTCTTCGAGTGCTGTCCCTGTGGGTGCTCCACTCTAGGTGAATGTGTAGCAGTACCCACTACGGTTGGTGGGACTTTGGAGATACGGCAGGGAGTACTGAAGATAATACTGTATGACCTACTATTGTGTCTGCCGTGGTGTTTTGCGTTAGAGCACAGTGTTTTGCAAACATGTGTTCAGATGACCATGTAGCCGCTTTGCAGATATCAGGAATGGGAACATTGTGTAAGAAGGCAATAGATGCCGGCATGGCTCTAGTGGAATGAGTTCTAACGCCTTCATGCGGTTGAAGATTCTTCGCACGGTAACAGGATCTGATGCAGTCAGAGATCCACTTGGACAGACGTTGTTTAGAGATAGCCATACCGTTTGATTTTTTCGGTAATGGAAACAAAGAGTCGCGGAGACTTGCAAAATGGTTTAGTCCTGTCTAAATAAAAGGCAATTGCTCGCCTGACATCGAGAGTATGCAGGGTTGCCTCTTGTGGAGTCTTGTGAGGTTCGGGATAGAAAGTAGGTAAGTATATAGGTTGGTTGAGGTGGAAGGTAGATACCACTTTAGGAAGAAATTTAGGATGTGGTCTCAAAGTGACTTTGTCTTTGGAGAAGATCGTGTAGGGAGAGTGGGCCATCAGGGCACTCATTTCACCTACTCTCCTTGCCGATGTTATGGCAACTAAGAAAGCCACCTTCATGGATATATGGAGATGAGAGGAGGTAGCCAAGGGCTCGAATGGAGGGTTCATGAGAGCATGTAGAACGAGGCTAAGATTCCATGAAGCAGCTATTGGGTGAATTTCAGGGTAGAGGTTTTGCAGGCCTGTGAGAAATCGTTTTATGGTTGGGTGAGTAAAGAGTGAATAACCTGCTAAGAGGTCATGGAAGGTGGTAAATGCCACCAGGTGCACTTTGGTGGAGCTGAGCGAATGTCCGTCTTGTTTTAGTTCCAAGAGGTAGTCTAGAATGATAGGGAGGGTCACCATATTGGGCGCTAAGTGATTACGTAAGCACCAAAGGACAAAATTCTTCCACTTCTGTGGGTAGGTTTTATGAGTGGATTCTTTCCTATTGTGCAGGAAGACATATCGGACTTGCTCAGAACAGGCTAGTTCATGGGTTTGGAACCGTGAAGGAACCACGCTGTGAGGTGGAGCTTGAGGAGCTCAGGGTAAAGAGCAAGTCTATTGTTCTGGAAAAGGAGATCTGGCCTGTTGGGGAGAGCCCGTGGGTGACGGGAGGACATGCAGAGTAGGTAGGGATACCACGTCTGTCACAGGCAAGCCGGGGCAATAAGTATGACCCGGTTCTTATGGTCCACAATCTTCCGAAGAACCCCATGTAGCAGAGGGATTGGTGGAAGGCGTACAGGAGAGAGGTGTTCCGCGGGATGAGGAATGCGTCTCCTGGGGATGCAGTTCTGAGTCCCACTCTGGAGCAAAACTGGGGACATTTTCGGTTCTGGGTTGTGGCAGAGAGGTCTACTGACGGGGTGCCCCAGAGGGAGAAGAGCTGTTGAAGTATTGTGGAGTGCAGTTCCTATTCGTGTTCCATCGAGAAGTGCCTGCCGAGTACGTCGGCAGTAGTGTTGTGGCAGTCTGGCAGGTAGGAAGCGGTGGTCTGTATTTGACGTTATATACACCAATTCCATAAACGGATGGCTTCCATGCAAAGAGAATGTGAGCGTGCTCCCCCTTGTCTGTTGATGTAGTACATACATGCTATGTTGTCTGTTAAGACTCGCAGGTATTTGTTCTTTATGAGGGGAAGAAAATGAAGGCACGCTCATCTCACAGCTCTGAGCAATAAGAGATTTATGTGTAGGTGCGACTCTGATGCAGACCACTAGCCTTGTGCCCTGTGTCCCTCTAAATGCGCTCCACAACCAATTAGGGAAGCGTCCGTGGTGAGCACGAGTGCTGGGGATCAGTTCTGAAAGAAAACCTTAGTGCAGAGGTTCTCTGGTCTTGTCCACCACTGTAGGGAAGCTAGAAAGTTGGGAGGCGGAGTTAACAGCATCCCTAAGGTGTGTCTGTTGGGTTTGAAATTGGAATTGAGCCAGCCCTGAAGACATCTCATGTGCAGCCTGGCGTACTGGAGTATGAAGGTAGTGGCTGCCATATGACCAAGGAGCTGTAGGCAGAGTCTTGCCTGTGTCCTTGGATGAATAGAGAGTGTGCGTTTGAGGTGCATGATAGCGAGGAATCTGTGATATGGGAGCAAGGCTCTGCTCTGGATTGAGTTGAGATGAGCGCCGAGAAACTCAATCTGTTGTGTAGGTGTCAGGGTGGATTTTGGGCGTTTATTTGGAGGCCTAGGCTGTGAAAGAGGGCGATAGTGAAAGAGTAGCTTGGAGTGTCTCGCCATAGGAGTTGCCCTTGATGAGGCAATCGTCCAGGTAGGGGAACTGCGTGACCCCATGTTTGTGGAAGTGAGCCACGAGTACAGCTAGAATTTAGAAAAAAAGCTCCCGGCGCTGTGGAGAGGCCGAAAGGAAGAACTCCGTATTGGAGATGGTCGTGAGCGATTGTGAAGCTCAGAAAGCGTCTGTGAGCTGGATGAATTGATATATGAAAAGAGACGTACTGTGGGTTGAGGGCTGAAAACCAGTCCCCTTGATCTAGTGCAGAAATTAATGTGCCCAGTGTGACCATTTTGAATTTTTGTATCCTCGCGGATTTGTTCAGTTGGCGTAAGTCCAGTATAGGCCTCCAGCCCCCAGTCCTTTTCTGGGTCAGGAAGTAATGGGAGTAGAAATCTTTCCCTGGATGTAGCATTGGCACAGGCTCCACTGCGCCTAGCTGTACAAGATAAGCGACTTCTGCGCGAAGCAGGTGCTCATGAGAGGGGTCCCTGAAGAGGGACGGGGAAGGGGAGGAGGATAGGATATGAATGGGCTAGAGTAACCGGACTGAACTATCTCGAGGACTCAGCAGTCCTGTGTAATTTGCTGACAGGCATGTTGGAAACTCTGGAGGCGGTGGCGAAATGGGTAAATAGGCTGTGGAATCAAGGAGTGGTCGCACAGACCCTGAACCAACTTTGTTGTTTATTCCCAGATGGATGGGAAGTGGTTGCTTGAGCTTGATCTTGTCTGCGCTTAGGGGGTCTAGTGCAATTCCTATTTATGTGGTAAGAGATGGGTGAATGCCCGGGGTGCACAGTGTCGCTCTAGAATCTTTCATCGTATGAAGTAGTTCATCAGGTGGGTTTTTTTGTTTTTCTTAAAGAAAACAGTTTATGTTTATCAAAGGGGAGGTCCTCCACTTTGTTCTGCAGGTCTTTAGGGATGCCAGATGCAGAAAGCCATGAAGATCTGCGCATAACCACAGCCAGTGCATATGTACGGGCTGCTGTGTCTGTCGTGTCTAAAGAGGCTTGTAGGGCTGTTCTGGAAATCAATTGGCACTTGCTCAGAATTGATTTAAAGCCCGCTGTCCTGTCCTCTGGAATGTAAGAGGCGAATTCAAAAGTTTATTGTAGTCATCAAAGTCATGCCTGGCAAGGAGTGCAAGGTAGTTTGCGATCCAGAATTGTAGAGTGGAGGATGTGTAAACCTTGCGACACAAGACGTCAAGGCGTTTAAGGTCCATGTCTTGCGGGGTGGACCGATATTGTGGCTGTTTCGTTCTTTGTGCGACTGCATTGATAATGAAAGAGTTCAGTTGTGAAAAAAATAGGAAGTCAACGTCCTTAGCAGGAACATAGTATCTATGTTCGGCTTTTCTGCAGGTTGGTAATAAAGAAGCTGGAGTTTGCAGAGAGCGTCAGCTGGTTCCAAGAGTGCCTCATTTATAGGGAGTGAAGTAGGGAAAACTGAGGCTGGAGGCTGCGGACCTTAGTCTGAGGTGGAAAAAGGCTCCAGTGAGGGAGGAGAGGGAGGTGCGGAGAACTCTGCTTGCCATTGTAGATCAGGTTCGCACTCAGTGAAGGTAGCCAGTTCAGGTGGTGGGACTGCGCTGTGTCATGTTAAGAAGCAAAAGTGAAAGTGTGAGCGGTGCAGTGGGTCGGTTGGAGGTGCCCTGCAGGGGGTCTGCTGTTGGTGCAGGGGCAGAAGGCAGGCCCGGTGCCGACGTCCTTCCTGGCACTGGGGCAGAGCCGTGGCTTTTTTTTTTCCCCCCCTTCCTCCTCCTTCTTCTGCCTTGAGGCTTGTGGTGCCGACAGCTTTGTCGGCACTGGGGCAGAGCGCGCAGCCGGCTCCCCGGCTTTTTTTTTTTTCCCTCTTGCCCTGAGGTTTGCGGTGCCGACGGCTTTGTCAGCACCGGGGCAGAGCGCATAGCCGGCTCCGCGGCTATTTTTAGTCCTCAGGCTTGCGGTGCCGACGGCTTTGTCGGCACCGGGGCAGAGCGCATAGCCGGCTCCGCGGCTATTTTTAGTCCTCAGGCCTGCGGTGCCGACATCCTTGTCTGCACCAGGGCAGAGCGCGCAGCCGGCTTCGCGGCTGTTTTTAGCGCTGAGGCGCTTGGTGCCGCGGAATCCTTCTGTGTTCGGGAGGTTGAATTTCCGCCTCTACGGTCTGTGGGAGCCGTTGTTGAGGCGTGATCCGAGGCTGAGGCGCCTAGCTTTGGCGCTGTCAGCACAGAGGGTAGGGATCTCGCAGGAGACCCCTTACCCTTGTTAGAGTCTCTCCTACAAGACTGCTCTGCTTCTTGCCTCTGCTCCAGGGAGGGTGAAGCAACGCTCCCCACCGGTTTCGATCTGGCTGGGGAGGATGTGGGAGTGGGTTTAACTTTCCCCATCTCCGAAAGCGGCTGCAGGGATTTCTCCATGAGAAGCATTTTAAGCCGCAGGTCTCTGTCGTGCCGAGCCCTCGACTCCAGGCTCATACAGTAGAGGCACTTTGCGGGGATGTAGGCTTCCGCGAGGCACTTCACACAATGTGAGTGCCCATCCAACCTTGGTATGGAGTCGTGCCAGAAAACACCCCTCTTGAATCCTGAAGCCCTTGGCATTGTAAATTAGAAATGGCAGGGGAGAGTGTCTCAGTGAGAGACAAGTCTGACGTGATTTTTTTTTAACTAAGTAACTATGTAACTATACTAAAGGAAGGGAAACAACTGGGAAGTAATTAATAATTATTTCTATGTTCTTTGTTACTGTTTCCTATAGATACCAGGGAAGAGAAGGCAGCACTGCTCTGAGTCCCGTCTTCAGCCGAGGACGGTTGAGAAGGAACTGAGGAGGGTGTGGGGCGCACACACTCAGGAAGATTCCAACTAGACGGGAGATACCATCTGGGTGCGTGCGCCCCAACCAGGCACTGCTACCGAAAATCTCCGATCGACAGCGCCGGGACGCACCGTCACCTAGAGTGGAGCACCCACAGGGACAGCACTCGAAGAAGAAGTGCTGGTCGCGGCTTCCCACCACCCCCATTGGCCTGGGACGGCAAACCGCAGCCAGTGGGAGCCGCGATCGGCCGAACCTGCCGATGTGACAGGTAAACAAACTGGCCTGGCCCACCAGGGTGCTTACCCTGGCGAACCACATGCCAGAGGTTGCCAACCCCTGCTCTAGGGATTCCCAGTCAGCAGTGGTCAGCCCCAACAGCATCTAGTACAGTGTCAAAAGTTAAACCTGGTTAATTTGTCGGTGGCTTCAACACAACCCCCATTTGCCTGATCCTGTTTGGTTTAAATGAAATGGGGGACAGTCTAAAATGGAGTATAGAGTTCTACTACTAAAGGAGCCAATATGTTGCTAAAAATTATAAACAAGTAAACAGGGTAGGTCTATATTGCTTAGGCATTTCTAATCATAGCTACCGAGTGCATTCAGCACAAACTATTTAAGCACACCCCTCTTTCTGCAGGTAGCCCTTAACATTACTAAAGGTTATGTATTTGGGCCTATGTAACCCTTAAACTATTCGATTACATTAAAGATCTGAAATTGGCTTAGTGAAAAAAAATACATCTTAACAAGTATCTTAAAACAAATACCAAATATAGATACTAAGTAGCCAGATCACGACTGTTCCAAGATTAAGTATTAAAGCTGCATACTGTGGAGAGTCAATATTTCTTTGGGTGGAAGGTAAGAAATGGAATGAAGCAGAAGAGGGGGGGAAGTGTTTTGCTAGCACTTCTCTCTGAAGGTGACCTTCTCCGAAAAAACTTATGTTATTTGTTCCCTGAGCTGTATATGATTAGTTCCTTCATCATACACAGACAAATTAAGAAGGCTACTGTGGTGCCCAGAAATGTGTTAAACGAAGTAAAATTTAATGATAAAATTGAGTTCCCTTTGTGTTTGATTTTCATCTATCTGCGTTCAATTATAAACGAGCTATCAAAGAAAGCTACCCATTAGTAGTTAGTTCATGATGACTTCAAAAAACAATCCCTAAACCACCACTGATATTTTACTGACAGCCTCCTAATCTCTGCAGGTTTTTGGTAAAAGCTACATTACACAGGCTTGTCATCAATCCTGACTGTTGCCATTATAACTCAAAAGAGAAGCACTACTCAGAATCACTTGCATTAAGCTAGATTTAAAGCATATACAGGTAGGATTTAAAACACTCTATATAACTATTTCATGCACAGATCTAGCACCATCATCTACAGTGCAAAATGTCAGATAAATTTGTTATGAATACATAAAACTAACTCATTTCAGCAATCAAAAATCTACTGTCATTTATATAAAACTGAACTGATTTTTTCCCCCCTCTGCATCCCATCCAAACCACAGGGATTCAGCTATTCCAGGGCCTTGATAGATTCTATATTTCCCATTCCATGTTCCAGGACAGCAAACAGCTCAGAATCCCTGAGCCCCTATACATTAAGAGTGCTGAACCCAGTACCAGTTCTGATTAAGTTCTGTGAAAAGTTTTCAGAACTCCCCATCAGTCTTAAAATTGGAGGCCATCTTATCAGATTTCTCATTAATTTCTATTTTTCCATATGGCTATAAATAATTTTGTATTTCTTTTCACATGGCAGATAGCATATAAAGAGTAACAAATACCCTCTCTATATAGAGCAGGACTTTTTTTTTTTAAACTAGTATTGACCCCATTGCTGCAACAGGATCTGAACAGGTCAGCCCTTAAACCTACAAGAATACTGTGGCAGGACTGGAGTCTTAGGGAGTACAATAAAAAAAAATATGACTGACAAATTTTACAGCTTCTCAAGAAAAGATGGTTACTCACCTTTGTAACTGTTGTTCTTCGAGATGTGTTGCTCATATCCATTCCAGTTAGGTGTGCGCGCCATGCGTGCACGTTCGTCGGAAGATTTTTACCCTAGCAACTCCCGGTGGGTCGGCTGGGTCGCCCCCTAGAGTGGCGCCACCATGGCGCCGGATACATACCTCTGCCGACCCGACCGCTCCTCAGTTCCTTCTTGCCGGATACTCCGACAGTGGGGAAGGAGGGTGGGTTTGGAATGGATATGAGCAACACATCTCGAAGAACAACAGTTACAAAGGTGAGTAACCGTCTTTTCTTGAGAAGCTGTAAAATTTGTCAGTCATATTTTTTTTTATTGTACTCCCTAAGACTCCAGTCCTGCCACAGTATTCTTGTAGGTTTAAGGGCTGACCTGTTCAGATCCTGTTGCAGCAATGGGGTCAATACTAGTTTAAAAAAAAAAAGTCCCGCTCTATATAGAGAGGGTATTTGTTACTCTTTAGTCTTTTCTTCTTCGAGTGCTTGCTCATATCCATTCCAGTTAGGTGATTCCCAAGCCTTACCTAGGCGGTGGGGTCGGAGTGAGATGTTGCAGAGTGTAAAACTGCGGAGCCAAAAGCTGCGTCATCCCTGGACTGCTGGACCAGCGCATAGTGGCGGAGGTGGGCGGCGACTACAGCCATGCACTTCGTGAATACCCTTGGGGCTGTAGAGAGGCCGAAGGGGAGGACCACGAACTGAAAATGTTGTCGGTTGACTACGAACCGGAGGAACCTCCTGTGAGGTGGGTAGATGGCTATGTGGAAATAGGCATCTTGCATGTCGAGGGCAGCATACCAGTCTCCGGGATCCAGGGATGGGATAATGGTCCCTAAAGATACCATGCAGAACTTCAACTTTATCATGAATGTGTTGAGTTTCCGCAGGTCCAGGATGGGTCTGAGACCTCCCTTTGCCTTGGGGATTAGGAAGTAGCGGGAGTAAAACCCTTTGCCCCACTCGTGGTCTGGCACCTCCTCAAGGAGGAATTGCTCGTGAGAGGGGTCCCTGAAGAGGGACGAAGAGAATGGGTGAGAGGGGGGGCGTGAAATAAATTGGAGGTGGTACCCAAATTCCAGCATGCGTAAGACCCAGCGATCTGAAGTTAGCTGGGACCACGCAGGGAGGAAAAATGAGAGGCGGTTGGAGAAAGGCGGGAACGGATCCTTTAAAGAAAATGGTACAACGCCCTCAGGCGCACCTTCAAAAGGAAGGTTTCGGCCCTGTGGGAGGCTTGGAGGGACCTCGGTTTTGGCCCCCTTGGTTGCCCGACTGCCGTTGGCAACCAGTCCTGCCCCGCCCTCTGGCAAGGTCTTGTCTTTGCCTGGGCTGAGGGTACGGGCGGTGTGGTTGAGGGCGGAAGGGCCTGCGCTGCGTTACTGGCGTATGCATTCCCAACGAGCACATAATGACCCTGTTGTCTTTAAGGCTTTGCAGCCTAGGGTCAGTTTTGTCCGAGAAGAGACCTTGGCCTTCAAAGGGATGGTCCTGAATTGTATATTGGAGCTCCGGGGGGAGGCCTGAGACCTGCAACCACGAGAGACGTCGCATAGTGACCCCTGAAGCTAGCGTCCTGGCCGCTGAGTTCGCAGCATCTAGGGAAGCCTGTAGGGAAGTTCTAGCCACTTTTTTCCCCTTCATCTAGGAGAGCCGCAAACTCCTGACGGGAGTCCTGGGGGAGCAATTCCTTAAATTTGTCCGCCACCGCCCATGTATTATAGCTATAGTGGCTAAGGAGGGCTTGTTGGTTCGCCACGCGGAGTTGGAGGGCCCCTGTGGAATAGACTTTGCGCCCCAGCAAGTCCATGCGCCTAGCGTCTTTAGATTTAGGGGCTGGAGCCTGCTGTCCATGGCGCTCCCTCTCGTTAACCGACTGGACAACGAGAGAGCAAGGTGGGGGGTGGACATACAAATAGTCATAGCCCGTGGAGGGCACCATATATTTACGTTCCACGCCACGTGCAGCAGGTGGGACGGAGGCCGAAGACTGCCAGATCATGTTGGCATTGGCCTGGATTGTCCGAATGAAGGGAAGAGCCACTCTTGTGGGGGGCATCAGATGACAAAACGTCCACCACTGGGTCCTCCACCTCTGGTACCTCCTCGACCTGCAAGTTTATATTTTGTGCAACTCGTCTGAGGAGGTCCTGGTGGGCACGCAGGTCTATTGGGGGAGGGCCGACAGATGAGGTTCCGGCTACAGCCTCATCCAGGGAGGAAGAGGAGGAGAGACCGTGGGTCGGTCGAGGGCTCGTCATGGTGGGAGGGTTGTGCCTCGCCAGGGCGTTGAGAGTTCTGAGGTTGGGCCGACACTTCCTCTATAGGAGAGGGAGGAGGACGGCTTATCGTTGCCTCCGGCACCCGATATTCTGCGGTGACAGAGCCCGACGGACCTGGGGGTGCACCTTGGGCCTGATGGTATGCCCACGGTGTCCAGAAACCCCACTGTTGAGGTCCCTGATCCTGAGCCCGGGGCTCGTGGAACAATGCAGCAGGCACATCAGCGTCCTGGGCATACGCGCTATCCGCCTGTGAAGACACGGACGGGTGTCTGGACAGCTGGGGGGGGCCGAGCGATAGTATGAGGCCCTCTCCCGCCTTGGTGATGTCCTCGGTGCCGGGGATCGGTGCCTGGAGCTGTACCGGTGCCGAGAGCGAGACCGGGACCTGCGACCGCCCTGTGCCAGGAGGTCGACCTGGATCTCGATGGTCTCCGTCGGGAACGGCGGCGAGAGTCTCGGTGCCGGGATCGGTGCCGAGAGCTGGAACGGTACCGAGAGTATTCAGCAGCACAAGATACCGATCCATGCCGCGAGTACGACCGGTACCGTGAGCAGCCCTGAGAAGGCGAACGGCGCCGGGACCTAGATCGACATCGGTGCCGGCCTGCGGAGCCAACTGAGGTAGGCGTCTTCATCGCAGGTTTGCCTCTGGAATGTAGTATCCGCGCCGGGGGTTGAGGCAGGACAGATTCGGTCATAGCGATAAGGTCCCTTGCAGCCGAGAACATCTCAGGCGTAGACGGTACCGTAAGCTCAACCACAGGCGGGGAGCAATCTGGGACCAGACTCGACGGACCTCTCGGGACCGGAGTCAACGGAACCACAGCCGTCGGTGCCGCAGCAGGTGTAGGTGCCGGGCGGTCCGAACGGGGTTGAGTCTGAGCCGTTGGAGGCATCGAAGAAGTAGAGGACTTCGACGTCTTCTGTCTTGGCGAGAGGGAGCGGCGTCGAACAGGGCCCCATGCCAGAGAAGGCCGGTGCCGCGGTGTCTTAGCGGTGCCGGCGCATTCCGGTGCCGGAGGAGCGCTGCCGGGGGTGCGGTCGGCGCTCGGTGCTGAGGACAGAGGGTTCAAAGCCGCCTCCATGAGGAGAGTCTTTAAGCGAAAGTCCCTCTCCTTCTTTGTCCTCGGCTTAAATGCCTTGCAAATTTGACACTTATCTGATACGTACGATTCCCCGAGGCACTTCAGGCACGAGTCGTGGGGATCGCTTGTGGGCATCGGCTTTTTACAGGCCGAGCACGGCTTGAACCCTGGTGAACCGGGCATGGGCCCCGGCACCGGGTGCGGGGAAGGGGCTAATGCCCAAACCCCGCTAACTATTTTTCAACTATCTATCTAAGAACTATTTATACTAATTACACTATATATCTAAAACAACTATATACAGAAAGTTATCAATAACAAGGAGAAGCTAGGGAAGTGGAGGACAGCTAAGCCGCGCTCCACCGTTCCAACGACCGATACGGGCAGTAAGAAAGAACTGAGGAGCGGTCGGGTCGGCAGGGGTATATATCCGGCTCCATGGTGGCGCCACTCTAGGGGTGACCCAGCCAACCCACCGGGAGTTGCTAGGGTAAAAATCTTCCAACGAACGTGCACGCACAGTGCACACACCTAACTGGAATGGATATGAGCAAGCACTTGAAGAAGAACTGATTTTTTAATGATTTATTACAGCTGTTCTCAAACTTGGGTCTGCGGCCCCAATAATCAACTCCTCCCCCTCCTTCCCAGTGCCTCCTGCATGCTGCAGAACAGCTGTTCAGCAGCATGCAGCAGGCGCTGGGAGGGAGGGGGAGGAGCAGGGATGGGGCACGCTTGGTGGAGGGGGCAGGAAGAGAAGGGATAGGGGTCGAGTGGGGCAGGAAGAGGGTGTGGGGTGGGGCCTAGGGGGAAGGGGAGGAGTGGGAGCGTTGCCTGGGGCTGAGCACCACTGGAGAAAATTAGAAGCTGGTTTGGGGGTCTGGGAAAAAAGTTTAAAATTAAAATGGGGGTCCTCTGGTTGCACAAGCCACTTGGACAGAAGGAAGGAATATTTTAGCCATTGCTTCAGTAGTGTGTGCACTTGACCATTTGACTTCCAAATAGTGCTATTTATGGAATAAGTAGGAAGCAGCAGAAAAAGAAAATGTTCTAATCATAACTGCATGTTGTGTTTTGTACAATATTTGAGAGATCAAGGGGGAAAGCCTTCCGAATGGGTGGTAGGCTTTAGTATGGAGACTTGCTCAGAAGTTCAAGCAACCAGTAAGGTGCCCCACAGAGAACACAAACAGCCAAGGGAATGCTGAAAGGGATGCCTATTGTTTGTATTTCAAGTCTAATTGTTTACTGCGTTAGCCCCTTGGCGATAGTGTTGAGATTCAGAAGAGCACTGGGGTTTTGAGGGTGGGTGGCTGAAGTTTAGCATCCCCTATGTGCTTTTGCAGAAACCCCCATGAATTATTTCATCTTTGTTTAAAGAATTTTCTGTGTTAACTGCAATGATAACTCACAATAGAGGTACTGTGAATTATTTTTATTGTGAAACAATAAAAATCAAGTTTTCATGAAAGAAATGGAAAAATAATATGCTGGATATACATTTAACTAATCAATCTACAAAATAACCAACTATACATAAATCTTTAATGAATGCAACAGTGGAAACAGAACTCAAAGTACAACAGTAACAACAATTTAGGGGTGGGAATGTATAAAGTTACAGGCAGGTGTATGCCTTGCCTCTGGCTATTCTAGTCCCCAGGGGTTCTGCAGTTGAACGTTTACTCCTGAGGGAATTCTGTGCCAAAAAATTAAAAATTCTGCATAATTCTGCATATATTTTGTCACAATAATGCAACATAATCCAGCTAGTTTAAATTATTTTGGTAATTTAAACTACAATACAATGGATGGAGAATGGGAATGAGGAGCATTGGAAGACATCCCCAACCCGCCTCTGTAATAGTAATGTAGCTAGTACTGGTTCTTTAGTTCTAGTTATTAGTCAACAAATATATGAAGCGATATGCTCAGTGTTACATCATAGGCAACTGAAGAGCAAGTGAGGGCTCATGGAGCACATTTTGATAGGTCCCAAAATTTAGACCAGTTCTAATCACTAAAGCACCATAAGCATTTATAAGGCCACACTGTCCTTTACAATAAGGCTCCTTTACACCATTCTGGCAATGTAAAGGAACCTAAAAAAAATGTACTGCTGTTTTATGCTCCTGGGGGAATTCACTAAAAACAATGGGAACAATTCAGTAAGCAGGTAGGCCGCTACATTCTCCTCTGCCTGAGGGAATAGACTGCCCCACGCCTACTTCTTCAGAAATACCTCAAAGCCCTGCCCCTCCACGCTGAGCATGCTGCAATAGCAAGTGAGAGGGACAGAATGTCTCTCTCTCAGGCCAGGTCTACACTACGGGGGGGGGGGGTGTCGAACTAAGGTACGCGACTTCAGCTACGCGAATAGCCGTTCGCGGTGGTGGAGTTCCGGAGTCGACCAGAGCGCGTGGGGAGTTCGAACTATCGCATCTCGATTAGACACGATAGTTCGAACTCCGAGAAGTCGAACTCTCCGCGTCGACCCGCGCAGTAAGTATAGACCTACCCTCACACACATACCTACCTCTCCCCACCCCCACCCCCACGGCGGGGGTTTACTTCTCTACTGGCCTCTCTGGGTGCTCAAACCAACCTGTCTGCACTGTCAGGGAGTGGGTGTGTGACCCTTCTTGAGGCTTCCCTTTGCTTCTGCATCAGAAGTAATTTTTCTGCAGGTAAGCAAAGAAATCTGTGGGGTGGGGGGGGGGCATGAATTCTGCACATGTGCAGTGATGCAGAATTCCACCAGGAGTAAAAATTGTCAGAGCTCAAAAGAGCTGGACTTCCAGATGTAAGTATTCTCAATGCTCAGAGATTCAATATGATAGGTAAATGGGAGTCAATGGAAGCACTGCTGAGAGGATTTGGCAGTACAGGGCTGCTGCTTGTCCCAGTAGCCAGCATTGTCCAATGGCTGAAGGACAGGAGTGGACCCCAAGTTATGGGATTGCAGAGTCTGCCGGCCTAGAAGCAGCACATTTTGGAGGACGGAATTCTGTCTCAGGACAGCATTCATGTATTGCTTCTGCATCTGTCTTTTTCCATGCTCTTCTTTGCTATGGTGATACTGTCCTTAGCCACAACCATTTTATTCTTGGCCACTGCTACTCTCTCAGACAGCTGCATTTCTTTCTCCTTCTGGGTCTTCATGTACAGTCTGCACTTCTCAGCCAGCCTACTTTTCCTCTGTAACTCAGCCATAAGTTCTGCAAACATGTAGTTGCAAGTCTTCCTTTTTTTATGGTTTGGCAGCAGATAGAGGCCGTTCCCTTGGTAGTCTGGCTGTTGCAGGTGCTATGGCCGTAGAAGTGGGGACAGGGGAGTGAAGGTAACTTGTTCATATCCCAAACAAATCATGATTGCTTTTTTTTCTTACATATATATGTGTGACCTTACCTCCATGAGAGAGACTTTCCATTATTTGGGGGGAAGCTCAGATATAGTAAGCGGTCAGTGTGCACAGAGGGTGCTAGGTGCATTTAGATTTCAGTCTACTATATCTGCTTTCATGGTGCTAGGGGTGGGGTGATTGGAGCTAGGTCACCTGTTTGTTCTGCACTGGAGACCCTCCTATGGCAGAGAAGGTGCAAAGGGAGAGTTGGGGGTGGCCCCCAGGGCAAGCTGGATAATAATCCCCTCCACATTCCCTTTAGGCTGTCCAGACTCTCAATAATATTATGCTGAGGCCGGTAACTAGGGAATGGTCTTATTTAGAAAGTCAAAAGAGCAGACCAGCAAGATGCACTGTGAAGTTATTCACCAGGTGCACTGCAGTAGTAGAAGAGGCTTTCAAGCTATATCTGGGGGCATGGGCATGTAGCTATTCCCTATAATGTGTGAAACAATATTGATCAATTTCTTAGTCTTAAGTTCTAGCTCTCACAGACGTGGAGAAAGTGCAGCAAAAAAATCGATAGGGTCCTGCAGCAATTGCCAGCTGGAACACATAGTACGGGGTATTTATACCTCAGTGGGTGCAGTACTGTTTGTGCCTTGACTGGACATGGAATGTTCACTCACCCCTCATGTAAACTATGAAAACTGACCATATTTCCTTTTTCCGCTATCACTGCCTCAATAAACACAGGCATTTTTCACAAATTAAAGCTTTTTGTATTCAAATCTGCCTCAGGAGTGGGGTAGAGTTGGGCAGGGTACAGAGTGCAACTGTGCCATCGTTGTAGGCACCATTTTGTAACAGCAGAGAAACAAGGGAGGAAGAGAAAGCAGGTGCTACTAGCTTATATCTGCTGACAACAATAATAATAAATTGTAAAGATAGGTACTTACCTGCCAAAGTTCCCTCCAGTGGATATGACTGTCCAGTCCAGGCCTGGGTTTCCAGCTGGGAATTCAGCTCAGCCAAAGCAGGACAGGGAATCAGTCCATTGTAGCAGGATAGGCAGGGGAGCCTCCAGACCCCAGCACACCAAACGCGTACTTGGGGCGGCATGCTGCGGGGGGCGGCAAGCGGCTCCAGTGGACCTCCCGCAGACGTTCCTGCTGATGGGTCCCACACGGCTTCGGTGGAGCATCCGCAGGCATGCCTGTGGGAGGTCCACTGGAGCCGCGGGACCAGCGACCGGCAGAGCGCCCCCCACGGCATGCCGCCCTGCTTGGGGAGGCGAAATGTCTAGAGGCGCCCCTGAGGATAGGACTGTCATTAGAATCTTGAGTACAAAAAGAATTCTGGCTGGCAGGAGGCAGCTCTTCTCCAGCATCCTTGTGCTCATCATCCTGATGAGTCAAGCCAATCATCCTCAATGTGGGGACAACAGAATAGTGCCTGGGACAGATCATGCCGTAACTGTGTAGATTCCTGTCTAGTTCATCAAAAAATGTTCACATATCCCCTGCCCGATTGGCTCTTTTTATCCCTCGATGTAATATACTTTCTTCTGAGGCACTTGCTGTTTATCAGGCACTGACTGACATCCCAATCACAACCTTCCCCGCCCCCGTGTGCATCCACTTTGCAATGTCCACAAAAAGGTCTTTATTCTCATGTATGGCCACAAGAGGCTCCTGAAACAATGCTTCTTCCCAGACAGCAATGAGATCCAAAGTATCACCACAGACTCCAGGCTGCTCCATGAGATGCATTGTGGACCTTCAGGACTGCAATTGCAACTGTGGTTGTATTGCCAAAATAATGATACACTGGGATCCAGGAGCAAATAAGCAAAATTTGGGTTTGTACCAACTTTGAAAAAGGGGAGAGTGCCATCCTGAAAACTTGACACCAGGGCAGGGAGGGCGTACAAGTAAAAAGAGAGGTCAGCACTGTGGGACAGCCATTGGAAGCATTCAAGACGGTGCACAGCAATTGTGTGTACAAGAACAAAAGACTGAATTAATGCAATTTGAAGCAAGCACAGTCCACTTTGCAAAAGTACACTAGAGTTCCTGATAAATGTGGAGTTAGTGCACAGTTAGGAGGTGCATCATCTATATGCAAGTATTTTCAAAGTGAATTAACTTGATTTGATCTGATTTTAAAAACCCTGTAGACAAGCCCTAAGTGCACTCTTCTCCAGGAGGTGACTTCATTTTGTGAATGGATATTATGTAAACTTGTAAAGGAACTCAGCCTCAATTGTGTTATGAAGGTAAGTCCCTTGGGAACAGAAGTGTAAGAAATTCTATCAAGGTGTTTTTGTTTTGGTTTTTTATTATCCACTTTCTTCAGTGTTTAATAATGAGAAGACTGCCTAGAAAACTTAAAGTAGATAAAGTACTACTACTAAAACCAGCCACATTTGTGGCCTTTGTTTCTCATTTATTTTCATATGAAAATATTCTCTAACCTGTTCTAAATTAGCGTCATTATCCACCACTCCATCCTCTTCCCATTCTGATTTTAAAATTACTAAAAAATAGAAGCTGATTGACCTTGTCACTATTTCAAAACTCATGCACCACCATGCAAGAAATAATAATAGTTTGCTAGCTCCCTTCAGGATCAGGGCCCCATCTTCCCAGATTATACATTCTTTTCTTAAACTCCTTCAAGCACAGATTAAACAAATTAGTGTTACAACCAAGTTTGGGTAGCTGGGACAAGGATAAGAGGAATAAGATCTCATTGATTATAGACATGAGTACATCTTAATAGTTCCAAATCAAGATTTATTTATTTTTAAGATGAATACCTATCAGCATTCCTCGCGAATCCTCCACTTGCCCTCAATCTAGCTGCCAACTATAAAACATATGAGCAGTTGTAGAATCAGGCCTTAAAGGGTAAAGGTAAGTGTGCTCAGTGGTTTTGAAGATAACATATAAAAAAGTTAAACTTGAAAGAACTTAATAAGCAGTAATTACAAGCAGAAAGTACATTTAAGATTTTTATACTGTAAAAAAATATTCAGTTACATTATTTAAACTCAAATTATTAAGCCATAGCCATATCTTTGATTTGTATGCAGCTATTTCCTTCTCCCCTTCTCTTTTCTGGCCCCTATAAAAAAAAGTTTCTTCACAACCTAATATTCCTACTTCTGTAGTGTGTTATAAATTATAACAGTCTGTATTTGTTAGCACGGATAAGTTTTATTTTAGATATCACAAAAGAATGTAAATTCTGAATAGGCATTCTTCATGTATTTTATCCATCAGCTAATCTATCTGGGTTTTTTTTAAAGCTCACAGCTTTATGCGAAAATTGAGCATTTTTTTAAAATTAATTTTGTTGTCAGCTATCATGACATCAAACCAATTTTAGAGAGAACATATTAAAAGTTGTCTCCTTATTAAAGTGTGAACTTTAAAAAGAATATCTAGAGAAGTTGAGATATCAAATAAAGAGTAAACAAAGCAAAAATTTCATTTCTGACTGGATAATCCACTACTTCTAGGGTCACAGGGTCACCTGCTACACGTTCCTAAGTGAAAAAAAGCAATAGTGTGTGGAAGAGAGAGGAGAACAAAAGAAAACAGAGGTTAAAAAGGAGATTTCTAAATAGAAAATTAGCATGTATTCTTTTAGTGTTCATTATTTTTCTGATTTGTACTTTTTTTTGGTACTTTTTTAGAAAGCTGGCATTTCCCCTCATCTGCTTATTTGGTTTCTGCTGTTCTGATTGGATATTGATAAAGTCCCAAACTACACTTACAATACATTCTCAAATATTTCAGTGACTGAAATCTTAGTTTTACCTGGGAAACCTGAACATACTTCTGGAGGCAGATAGTTGTCTCTACGTATAGGTGCATTTTTAAAATGGAAACGGTATGAAACTTCCTGTGGGATCAGCTAAATGCAGCTTCCTAATATTTTTTGGTAAAAAAAGTTGCTTTGTAAATAAATTCTGATTGGATATCCTGAGTTAAACACTTTTGACTATGGCAAGTTTTCCTGTATTTTTCTGTATTTAAATTAATGCTTTGGATGGCTTACAGGGACCTGGTGACCATTGATAGGCTATGTTTTTATCGCACTCTTAAGCAATAGAATACCAATTGACATTTATTAAATATTTTGGATGTTTTCTGTGTTGTACTTGAAATCAAAGTGTATATTACTTTTTATTACAAATATGTGCACTGTAAAAATGATAAACAAAAGAAATAGTATTTTTCAATTCAGCTCATAGAAGTACTATAGTGCAATCTTAGTCGCGAAAGCGCAACTTAAAAATGTTGACTTTTTTTGTTAAATAACCACACTCAAAAACAAACCAATGTAAAACGTCAGAGCCTACAAGTCCATTCAGTCTTACTTCTTGTTCAGCCAATCGCACAGGCATTTGCATGGCACTTTTGTAGCCAGCATTTTAAGGTATTTACATGCCAGATATACTAAACAAATGCTTTGGCTACCATTCCAGAGGACATGCTTCCATGCTGATGATGCTCATTAATTAAATTTGTGACTCAACTCCTTGGGGGAGAACCTGCTCTGTTTTATCCACATTCTGCCATATATTTCACGTTATAGCAGTCTTGGATAATGACTCAACACATGTTGTTCATTTTAAGAATACTTTCACTGCAGATATGACAAAACGCAAATAAAAGTACCAATGTGAGATTTCTAAAGATAGTTATAGCACTTGGCCCAAGGTTTAAGAATCTGAAGTGTCTTACAAAACCTAAGAGGTACGAGGTGTGGAGCATGCTTTCAGAAGTCATAAAAGAGCAACACTCCTATGCAGAAACTACAGAACCCGAACCACCGAAAAAAGAAATCAACCTTCTGCTGGTGGCATCTGACTCAGATAATGAAAATGAACATGCGTTGGTCTGCACTGCTTTGGATTATTATTGAGCAGAACCTGTCATCAGAATGGACGCATGTTCCCTGGAGTGGTGGTTGAAGCATGAAGGGACATATGAATCTTTACCGCATCTGGCACATAAATATCTTGCGACGCCGACTACAATAGTGTCATGAGAACACCTGTTCTCACTCTCAGGTGACACTGTAAACAAGAAGTGGGCAGCATTATATCTCCTGCAAATGCAAACAAACTTGGTTGTCTGAGCGATTGGCTGAACAAGAAAGAGGACTGAGTGGACTTGCAGGGTCTAAAATTTAACATTTTTATTTTTGAATGCAGTTTTTTTGGTACATAATTCTACATTTGTACGTTCAACTTTCACGATAAAGAGATTGCACTACGGTACTTCTATTACGTGAATTGCAAAATTCTATTTCTTTTGGTTTTTTACAGTGCAAATACTTGTAATAAAAATAAATATGAAGTGAACAGTGTACACTTTGTATTCAGTGTTGTAATTGAAGATGTTGTATTTAAAAATGTAGAAAACATCCAAAAATATTTAAATACATGGTGTTCTATTATTGATTAATTGTGTGATTAATTGTGATTAATTTGTTTAATTGCTTGACAGACCATTTGTTTTCCCTTTTTGTTCTCCCAGCCCCTTCTTTTGTATTGTCTAATGTAGTTTACTTTATCGGTGTCAGGAAAATATTTTTGCAAAGCCTGGTGTACACTTGTTACATCAAAAATATTTTACCTATTATTAATCTTTAAGATAATTACCTAAAATATTTTCTATATGCCAATACTTTTCTGGATAAAATCAATCTTCCTCTAAAGTGATATCACTCAGGTATGTAGAACCCTTTGCTATAGAACCATCAGGACTAAAAAGTTTGGTACAATTTCATAGGGTGATCCAGAAGCTCTAATAATTGTAAAGTATTTCAAGTACTGGTGGTTAATAATATAGTTGTATGTTTTCTTTCATCATCTTATGCCTCAGGGAGCCATTTATGAGGCTGAAAATAAAATGTGATCTGAGACCTCATACTATTACACTTCCTGGATGATAGAAGTAAAGTGAAAAGACCAGATCTAGCATTCATTACTGCAGTCCCACAAATAGCTCCCTGAAGCAAAACAGTTATGAGCAAGATATTCAGGTTCCAATGGAGCCTTAACAGTTAAAGGAATTGTACAAAATATAAGCCAGAAAGAAGAAGTTTTTTTTTACGAGTTGTAAGTCATTCTTATTTTTCTTTTTAATAAATTCTGAGTGTATATTCCATTCTATTTTCAACTTGCGACATCATCTCAACCATATATAAATCTTCTCAACATAAACAAACCTCAATCTTATTGGATTTCAAAAATCTAAAACCACACAAAGCATTATATACTCATTCAGGACAGTATGTACAGGTAAGCACATCACTAAATGTGCTTGTCTCAGTTTTCTAATACAAATTATTTTAAAAAATAAAATAAAATGCCTTAACTTAAAATCTAAACTCTAAACTATACATTCAAAATTGATGAGAAAAATTTTAGAACCTTTAATTTTGATCCATGGGGCACAGGCGAGAATCCATCTTGTCCAGGTGGGATGATCAGTTCCCATTTCCCATAATCCATTTTCTTATATGGATGAGAAAATGGATTCCAGCCATCTGCAATAGAAGAAGAGTATTACTGAGATTCATCCTATTCAAATGTACTAAAATATACATTTACTTTTATTGTCTGAAAGCAATCTTACTGAAAGTGGGTACTGAAAAACAAATTGTTTTCTTTTACATTTGACACTACTGCATAACACTGGGTCAGCTTCAGTTAACAGAATTATCGGTTCTTAAGAGAGACCAGTTTCCAATATTAACTCAGCATATAGTTAAAGTTATATTCCTGCTTTAACTTAATTCTGACAAGGGAACGTTACCATCATACATATTTTTCTACTGTCGTTAGCTATTCTGCACTTTAAAATCCACAACTAAATCTGTCCATAGAATATCAGGATTGGAAGGGACCTCAGGAGGTCATCTAGTCCAACCCTGTTAAGGAGAATCACTGCTCAAGACAAAATTACTTTTACTATAAAACATGATCTTGACCATAGCAGAACCCAAATTTTGCCAGTTTAAACAAAAACTATCTGAAATTTAACTTTGTGACACACTATACCTCAAAATAACACCCTATACCCCATATTCACCACTTACATATGGTTATGATGTATTTTGTACAAAGTATGCCTTGTGATGTATCATTGGAAAAGTCAATCTGTTGAACATTACTGTGCTGTTGAAATGTATGTATCATAATTGTACATGAAGTTATGAGATTTTGCTCTATGTTTGTTACTGAAACATGTTGTGAGCCTGGGAAATGCCCACAGACAGGGGCGGCTCCAGGCACCAGTGCAGCAAGGGTGGCAAGCCGCGGGAGGGCAGCCTGCCGGTTGCTGTGAGGGCGGCAGTCTGGCAGCCTTCAGCGGCGTTTCTGCAGGAGGTCCGCCAGTCCCGCAAATTCGGCGGCGGGTACGCCAAACGTGCAGGACCGGCAGATCCACATGGCCGGCCGATCTCCTGCAGGCAAGCCGCCGAAGGCTGCCTGACTGCCATGCTTGGGGCGGCAAAAAACAGAGCCGCCCCTGCCCACAGACTAGTTCCCTAGAAATAACAAAGAAACTAAACACAAGCATTCCATGTCAAGCCTCACTTATACAGAAGGTGCAAGCAAGAATGTGAGATTTATATGAAGGACTAAGTGTGAAGCACATAAGTAATGAGGGCTGCCTTTCTCAGGATAGAGCATGGATTGTTCCAGCATCTGAAGAGTATAAAGTAAGGGACAGTGACATCATCAGACCACCTCTCCTCCCCACCGATACTGAAGACAACAAGATCATTTGGGAGACAAACATTGAACTGGGGGAAGTGGTCCTAACTGGAAAACTTTCCCGTTAGCATAGACTACTGTAGAATTTTGGGTAATAGATACAGTATTGGCTTAGCCTGGTAAAGCTCAGGAAATAGCTTATTTTATTTTTTTGTAACCAGTCCTGATCTTCTATGCCTATAATCGCTTAAAATCTCTCTCTGTAGTTAATAAACAATGTTTTATCTAAGCCAGTGCATTTTTTATTGAAATTTGGAGAATGTACTCAGGTCACAAAGGCTAGTGCATATTCATACCCTTTGATGGAATGATGAACTAATTAATGAGCTCACTGATAAAGGGGGTCTTGAGCAGTGCAAGATGCACATTTCTGGGGTGCAAGACTGGAACTAGGGTGTCACCCTATATGGAATTCAAGAGTGCTTGGTATAGCATTCTGGTAGTTTGTCTGGGGATGACTTGCATAGAGGTTGGGGTGAGTAGGTAGAGTGGCAGCTCACATAGCAAAGCATGGTATAGTGCACACAAGATTGGAGGGTTATGGGGGCACCACAATCAAACAGCCCAGATTGTACCCTGAGGCATGTCACACACTTACAAAAAATATGCCAGGAAAGCTTGAGGGGAAAAAAAAAAAAATCAGACAAGGATTTCCAGTTCAAGAATGGAGTTATTTCTCACTCAGGATTTTCCTACTTTTTTGGCTTATACAAAGAAAAAAGCTCAAGCATGAAACTATTAGTTTTGTGAACCCCAAAGAGGGTAAGCACATGGGACTACCTGAGACATTTGGAAGTTTAGTTCTTTAAGGTAGCACATACTTACACAGTAGAGATCTCTGAGGATTCTTAGAGTTCCACTGCCAGAGGGAAAGACCTACAAAGGCAAGCTGGTTTGATGGACTGAGCAGAAGTCAGGAAAGCAACTCCTGAATTCCAATGTCCACATAGTAAGGCAGAGTAATCTTAATACTGCATTTATATAAACACCTTCCATCTAAAGATCTCAGTTTTCACCCAGTTACTAATAACTGTGGTAGCACCCAGAAGCTTCAAATCAGTATAAGGACTCCACTGTGCTAGGTAATGTATAAACTCACAGGTTAAACCAAAGAGCTGCTTTAATATTTATATACATACATACACACAGCTTTAAGGTCATTTTCATCTACAACTTTGTACTAGATATTGACATTTCAAGGAACTGTTTGCAAACAAACATTCACTATACATTGTTATGTATAAATCTGTTCACATGTCCAGGCAAGTGCTCCAAAATATTCTAACCAGAAAATATTGCCCAAAATATTATGATTAGAAAAATACAGATATGCAGATACCATTCAAGAAACGCAGTGTCCTAAAACTTCACAATTCAAATGAAGGATTTTCTCCTACCTCATTATAAGTCACTGGCCCCTCACCTCTGCCCCTTCAAGTCCCCTCTGTTATGCAAGGTCTTTCCAAAGGAAAACAAAAAGTTAATTCACTTTCTTGGATGTGGCCAAGAAAAGAAATAGGGAAAAGTTTATATTGTTAGATAAACTCCTTATAGGGACTGATGCTGCCTCTTATGCTCAGATCGCTCACTGTTGCTAAGGAGCCAGGAAATAAGATCCATAGCTAGTCCTTAACATGACAATGGATCACAATGAGGAAAAAAAAAATTGTGTGGGCGGGGAGGGCGGAGAAAGGGGGAAAAAATATAATATCAACTGCTCAAGCCTTATTGACCACTTTAGGAAGAGTCAATGAAGTTCACATTATATTGTTACTTGTATTACACTAGTATTTAAGAGATCCAGTCATGGACTGGTACCCCCATTATGTTAGGTACAGTACACATACAGAAAAAAATCCCTGCCCTAACAAGTTTTTTCTGAGACAGGTGGAACACATGGGAACAGTAGAATAATGTTGATCAGCACAACAGGCAGTGCTCTCAGCACACCAGCTGCCTAGCCACTGTCAAGTTTTTAGTAGCTGAGTTTTAAGGCGGGATTTGAAGGACAATAATGAGGTAGCTTGGCCAAGGTTTACAGGGAGCTGCTACCATGCATGAGAAACAATATGGGAGAACGCTCAAAAGTGCTTGTATGAAAATTTAAACAAGTGGGCAATGAAGGCTGGCTTCATTGCCAGAGTGGAAGCAACATCTTGATAGGCAGGTTGTGAATGTCCTTCAAATGAGTGAGTGAAGATATTTCCAGGCTGTTCAGTGCCAAGTTCAAGGACGAGCCAACAAAACAGCAAGGAGCCATAACATACATCAGCCTTAAAAGTCCAAATTTCTGTTTTCACTTTACCGAGGGTGCCTTTGAGAAGTCAACATCTACATCCGAGATATTGCCCTTCTTTTTTTGGAATGGAGCAGAGAGTAAATATTGACTTTTATGGTGGCTAGCATATATCCCCATAAAGATGGGGTTTATAAAGTAAACATTAAACAACTGCATACTGATTTTTCTAAAGAGGAATTTATTACTATCAGGACAAAACGTTAATTGAGAAAACATCTTAAGTAAACAGCCAGTCTAGTCTAACCTCACCTCAAAGGTTATACATCTCAGATTTTCAGAAATGTAGCTTAAATAAAGTCTCTGCTCACCACATCCACCACTCTGAATGGATGTGCTATTGATAGCTGCATTCATGAACTGTTTAGAGTACAAAGGGAAAGTGACTAAATTGCAGACAAACTTAACATTCAGGGCTGTCTGGCCAAAGGAAGAGTCAGATGATGGCAACATATCTAGCTCTTATTGTCTCGTGGAGGAATGCAATAGCTATTTATGTCCAGCAAATCTAATAAAACCAGATTCCCTCTGCAGATCAAGGCCTTGTCAAACACACTTTACTAGATCCTACAGTTTAAGGTTCTTTGGATCCCTTTGAGTTAGAAGGCACTACAGATAGGAGTAATCACCAGGATAAGCCAAACAACTTAATCATATAGTCCAATGCCTTTTAGAAGATAGCACCCGTTTTCAGTATCCCCCTCAAAGAAACATTTCCATCGGAGGGTGTGGATAGAGGGTAAAGGGGATTGTACAAGCATGTAACACTGCTGTACTTGCTCTGAGTGCAGTGCCCCACGTTCTCATCTTGATCATTTGGCAGCTGTCTACAGAGCTTAAGAAAGATCCCAACCACTAAGTTTAAACCTAAAATGCTCCACATTTCATTCTTACATGGTTATTTCTAACATGGTGGGAGGGGAATATAGATTCTTACTATGTTTGCCTGAGTACAAGTTGAGTTCACCTATTGCATAAATTATTTCCTAAACTTACGATAGCTTTGGGTTCCACTGCATTCAGAGTTATGCAACACACAAGAATACCAAGTATGAAAATTAGATAAAGAATCTCATCCTCAAAAGAAACATCCATTGCAAATACACGTGATGGAATGAGTTGCAGTAACCCATTGTTTCAACATTCCTTTTTAACCATCAATATGGGAGGGAGAAGGAGCTCTCTTTAAATAAACTTTTATTTTTTTCCTTAAAGACAACTGGAGCAACAGTAAGCATATTCTGATAGTCAATAGTTTATACCTAAACCAAAGTAATTCCATTGCTGTCTTATCATAAGACCTGTACTCTTATAAATGTTTTGGAACAGTTTCTAAATAGAAAAAATGGCTTGTGGCTATGGCATGTGTTCCTTAAGGGTAGGTACACTGGATAATGAACAGGTCCAGCTGTCCACAATCATACTTTCTTTCATTATGCTAGATGGTTCTGAGACACCTATGCAGACATCCTTATTTCCCTCTATTGTAATGTGGTATAGCCATTTAAAAAAGAAAACTACTTTACTATGGAAATATGGCAGTGTGGGGCATTCACCTGCATCACCACTGTATGAGCATTTTCAGAGTCTCTCACTCATTTTGGAAAATCAGTCTGGTGCCAAGCTTGAATGAAGACAATGACGCACTGGAAATCAATACATGGATTTGTTCGTAGAATAGCAATGCTTCTTTGAGCTTTCTGTGAAGGCAGCCTGTGCGGACTTAAGTCTCTGCTTAAAGCAAAGGAATACCAACATTCTAGGAGCAAACTTGGCAGGGGCTGGTTGAGCACACTTTAAACTAGATAAGGAAAAAGGATAACTCGAATTCAAGTAGTCTGGTAGACACTCCCCAATATAAAAATAAGGTAGAAACTGAATTCAGAAACAAGAGAAAAATACAGAAAAATCATGTTTCCCGGACTCAAAAACCAGAAGTACAAGAAAAGTGTTACTATACAGACTGGTCTAGACTCGAGAACATAAATATGACGGGATTATTCTTGTAACTGGAATATCAATGTAGAAAGATAATATTTATGGTTAAGACAAAAATGGTAGAGGATGTGACATATGGAATAGCCAAAGACTGTAAATCAACTTCATAATTGTCATATCTGTATGGCCTTTTGATTGTCTTCTATTCCTGCAGGAAGGAACTAAATCGCAGAAGGGTAGTGATGATGAACGCAAATCCCTAGACCAGTAACACATCTGAAGAAGTGTCATCCTCCTGGGGAAAATTGCCCATTGTAAGTTGACCTGGTTGAAGAAGCTGGGTAAACAAAGAACTGAATAAAATGATCACCACCCTGATGTGGGGCAGAAGTCATTCTCTCTCTCTACCACACCCAGAAACAGACACCAAATCATAGACTATCAGGGTTTGAAGGGACCTCAGGAGGTCATTTAGTCCAACCCCCTGCTCAAAGCAGGACCAATCCCCAGACAGATTTTTGTCCTAGGTCCCTAAATGGTCCCCTCAAGGATTAAACTCACAACTCTGGGTTTAGCAGGCAATGCTCAAACCACTGAGCTATCCCTCCCCGCCAGTGATCACTAATGTACACAGATGGTGTGTAAGAGATCTGAACTACTTTGTCCCTACCAGGGTCCACAAGAGGAAGATGGATGGCTGCCTGATAAGCTAAGACCTGCATGTAAAGCTGTTCATTGCTTACAGATCGGTTCTCTGTGTCGTGCATTTGTTCTAAATAAATACTTGGCTTTATGAAGGCTGGTTGGTCACTGGTTAACCCTGTTATAGCCCCTGTGGGAGAGCAGGATGACAAGTGCTGAACTGAACTCAGACTTGCTACAGTGATCACAGTGAAATGCAACCTAAATCCCAGGTCTGCACAGAGATTGCAGGTTCCATGCCCTGAAAAAGGTGATTGCTAGAGGCCTGAGACGCAGTGGAGTACCCTATAGAGGCTATGAAGGGGTGAGAGGTGCAATTACTTTAGGAATTATCACAGTGGGATGGTAGTATGTTGGGATGATTTAGTAAATATCTATCTGTATCAAACTACAAACTCCATTTTGTTTTGTGAGGCTCACCTGTGTCTTCCCTGTTGTCTTTTTGCCTTCATCTTGAATGAAATTCCAAAAGGTATTGACAAAAGGCAAACAGTGCAGGGCAATTAAAGGTCATTATCCTTGAATAACTTTTCCCTGGCAATATTTTGGGTATCCTAAAGAATGTGACCAATCCTTCAAGAAATCAGCTTTTCCAAACTGGGTTTCAGGAGGGAGCTAGCCAAACCACAGATCATCTGAGAGAGGGGGACCTTGATTCCAATTGGCTCATACCTTAGTTCTCAGTTAGATTCCTAACTGAAGCCAGGTTTTAAATTTTTAGCTTCAGCTGTTCAAGTTTTGAAAACAAATTAGGGAAAATCCTCCTTCCTTTTCACTCCTTTCACGAACTCTAGCATTGTGGAAATGATTTTAATTGTATTAAAAATGAAATGTTATCTTCAGGTAGAAACCAACAAAATAGAAATCGTAAGAAGCTGGAAATCTTAGCCATGCGTCAATTTGCTAAAGATATGGATGACTAAATAAGGTATTAGCATTAAGTTGGAATGCAACATGGACTATTACAGTGGAAAAGCAAGCTGTTTGACCATTGGATTAACATACATACTTCTAGTGTTTTAAACTATCACATTTAGAGCCTAACAACAAAATTAATTTTATTTTATATCTATATAGAGATATAGATAATATACAGCCAGCATAAAGCAAACTAAATTAGAGGTAAATTCAAAGTCTTCTACTTCCCCAATTTTCAATTCTATAGATTATGCTCAAAAGCTACATTTACACTACATTGTAATGAATTGGGCCTTTATTCTGAAATAGTGAATTCTAAAATAGTGATATACTGCCAGTACTCACTTAGTTGCTTAGCAATAAAATATGCAAATAAAATATTCAGTGTTATCGCATAGCTTTTAAAGGAGTCTATAATGTCAATACTGCCTCTAGTATCAGAATTTCAGCTAATTGCCTCATACATTTAATTTACTCAGCTGCTAAAACCACGAATTGACAAATCTTATTGGTTTTGGATGTGCATTTAATATTTTAAGTGTATTTTCAGATGAACAATGGAACATCACTAGGGAATACCACGAGGTCTAATATCTAGATCTCAAAATGTTGAGGGAATAAAAGAAAATTCAGGCTTATATTAAGGGTGGTGTGTTTTATTAAGTTTATTTAATGAGAAAATATTTCACATATTACTACTGCTTGATTTTAGCATTTTCAGCAGGAAACAATAATAAGTTATCATAGAGAACAAAAAGGACTCATAGCATAGAGAACAAAATAGACTCATCTGTCTTGGGGCAAAATTACATAACATGATACGATACCAGAAAAGTTCTTTATTGTTTAAAAAAACTACATAGGGCACAAAATACTATACCCAGAGGATTTCAGTATAGCAGTGGTGGGTGAAGGGGGAGATGTACTGTGTCTAACTGTGTAGAGCTGTATGAAACAATTAAATCATGCATATACTTAGCATAGTGTGTGTCAGTTAAAGTCAGTCTTTTCATTCAGAATCTCATAGCTCAAGCTTTAGGTGGAAATTCTCCAGGGTGTGTATATTCTCCAACATGATTTTTTTTTTTTAATATTTGGATCAAAAAGCACTCAGCCATTTTTTGAATAGGAGGAAAGCAGAAACTACATACTTTTCTTATAACAAAAAAATATTCAAGTGTCTTTACCTAAACAATATCTCTACAGCCAAAATAGCAGTGGCTGAAAGATTTGGCAAGGAAATACCCCTTATTACAGAACGTAGCTAGCCATATTCCTGAAGAAACGGATTTTGTTTTGACTGCTATCCACATCTGAAAAATTACTGAGTATGTGCAGTAGGTTCCCCCTCCCTCTTCATTAAGTTCTTAAAGCACACAACTACATACCACTTATGTGTGTGTGCTAAACTGCACATCACCCATGAATTACTGCCAACAAGTCAAGAACCCTTTTTAAATGCTTGAGAGAAACACAGGAATAAATTTAAGGGATCTTTTCATGCTGCTGTCAAGTTGTTCCCTTGGCTTAGGAGACTTTAAACAGGGCTGCGAGCCAGGAAGTCCTGTGCTCTGTTCATACCTCTTTCATTTACTGGCCTCAGTTCTCTGCCCTTCCAAGTAGGTTTTGTGAATTCTCACATCACCCTTCCAGGAACTGAGCAAGGACCACTACCCTCATTTTCCAGATTAGGTTCTATAACAGAACCCAGCCCTTTGTAAAACACTAGTATTTTAGTCATCAACTACAGCAGAGTGCTTCTTTGGAAATATAGCTTTTCTATCTGTTGGTTTAATTATGCCATCAGGAAAATATGGCTATTCAAGCATATCCATCTTTGTCCAATACTTTAAAGCTATGTAATTGCATAAGCACATTTTACCAATGGGAACACAGACCAGTTGACTGATTTACCAGAGCACAATTATGGGGTAGGGCATTAGACCTTGGGCTGTGAGCTAAAAGATGCAAGATTTAAAACCTGTTTCACAATTTTATATGCAAACTTGGACAATTTGCAACCTCCCCTTTCCACCTCTATGAAAGAGAAATTAATATTCACCTACTTATCCCCCAGTGGGCTAGAAGGATTAATTAAGAAATCATTGTATAGTTCTTTGAAGATATACAACTCTATATGATAGAATGATGAATCACAAACTTACTTGTTTTAGCGTGAAGGATAACCACTAAACACATCTTTAATCCAGCTAAAGAGTTATTCAAGCAAAAGAAAAGTGGGCTTGGGTTAAAACAAAACACACAGCACCACATTCCAAAGGAAGATAGATAACTAACTAAGGACACTGAAGAAAAGAGAAGTTAGTCTTGAGGATTCCATGGGAAAGTGACACCTTTGTCCTGACAAGGGAATGAAGAATTCTTGTTGCAATAGTGTTGTACAGAGAGTTGCATACTGTATCTTAAAGTTATCTTTGTATAAGTAGGTGGGTATTTTTGCTATCTTATTTGGATTATTGTTAATAAATGTGGATCCAACTAAGGTAGAATTGATATATAGCTGAGAAAATCACTGGCTGGATATCTAGGGGCGAGAGAGAGAGAGAAAATAACTCAAGACAGCAGAAATAGGACAGATGTCCAGACAGCCACAGACCAGGAAGAAGATCCTATTTTGTTACAGTACCTATGCCTCATGAAGAACTGGAGTATACAAGATCCTTAAATCAAACATTGCTACAGAAGAATCCATTCCTGGATAACATTTCAGTTTAATATTCTGCAAGACAAACTGAAAGACAGTCCACATTAACCTGCAATGTGTTTTTCAATTTCAAAAGTGAAAGTTACTGAAATTCCATATTTCTTTGAAAAAAAAATTTTTTTTTTATAAAATCTCTTTTTCTAGTGGTTCAGTTAAAGGTCTCTTTATGGAATAAAGATTTTTATGAAGAATTCATATTAAAAACAACTCCTGAATTCAAGTAAAATACAGCACACTCATAAATTTAGTTTGAGATTTTAACCTGTTTGAAACTTAAAGAAAGATTAAAGTTATCAATTTTTAATTAAATATATCTAGAGCAACTTAATTCTAAATCTTAGGAGTTTTGCAACCCAGTTTCTCATAAGAATATTACTAAAACTCATCTGCATTGAATGACACTCTTCCATTCCTGACTGCATTCTTTCTCTTGGGAATGAATACTTTACTATGTCTGATGATGAATAAGAAATACAGGACAAATGACGCACTTTTTCATTTAAAAGACTACAAGGAAATTCACTTTGGACTCCTTACTGCCGCGTTTCATTAAAATCTAGATACAGCTATTCTAAGATATTAGTTCTAAATCTCAGCTTCATTTGATAAAAAGTGATAGATGAAATACTTTAAAGTAAATTAGTGTTTTCAGAACAAAACACTACAATTTTTAAGCTGTCATACTATTTCATTATGCATGAGCATTTTTCTTCCTTTACAATATTTCAATTCTTAAATTACCACTCCTCCCACACCAAAAAAAAATTGACATTAACGGTAACTTTTCAAAAGCTCATATAACTCAGTACTTGCAACATACTTTGGTGTATGTTTAAAATGATCATTTTCTTCTACTCGTCCTCTTTAAAAAAAAAACAGAAAAAAAAAAGACAACTTATCCATGGTGATGTCAACACTGGCATGCATAGTGAACTATTGGATCATATACATGCTCCTGCATGCTTCCCAAGAGACCATATAGGCTGGTCTGGATAAGGGTGCAACGCAGTGTACATGCATTTACCTACATCCACACTGCTGCTATTATGCACTGTTAGCACTACCATTTCAGGGGCAGTAGCCCAGGGTTCTGGGAATCACAGGGAGACACTTGGAGAACCACTTTGTGTGTTGCTGGTACTTTTCCCTACCTTCACACTTTTGCCAACAATAGTTCCTGTTCACATCTTTATTGTTATTGCTTCGGAAAATGGATGGAAGACACAAAGTGATGGAAAGATCTCACTCTACTCCTGCTCCTTATTGCGAGACAAAGGATTACACAGTGGAGTAGCCAATTAGCCAGAGGGAATTTGGACACAACATTCTGACACAAGAAGCACAACCTTGAAGGTCCATGACAATTAATTCAGCGTTCATGGTACAGATATAGTGAATGCTGGTATTACCACAGAAAGCGCTTGAGTCAACCATAGCTTCTGGCGCAGGAGAAGCAGCACAGTATGGTGGAATCACACAATTGTGAAGCCTGAAACGAACAAACAAAAACTGCTTCAGAACTTCTGAATGAGGAAACAGGTCATCATGGAACCGTGTGAGGAGCTTGCACCTAACCTCCAGTGCCAGAACACTCGATTCAGGGAAGCCATAGCAGTTCAGAAATGGAATGCTATTACTCAGGGGAAGCTGGCTACAGACTACTACAGGTCTATTGCAAACTACTTTGGGGTGGGAAAGTCCAATGTTAGGGTTGTGATTGTGCAGGTTTGTGAGGCAATTAAACACTCATTTACTCATAAGTGATTACCATATGAAAAGTTCCAGAAATAATAGCTGGATTTCAGAGAATGGGGTCTCCAAACTGGCACCCATATCCCTATACTTCCCCCCAGGGCCAGTGCAACCCATTAGGAGACCTAGGCGGTTGCCTAGGGCGCTAGCATTTGGGGGGGCGGCATTTTGGGTCCTTCGGCCGCCCCGGTCGTCGTCGGCATTTAGGCAGAGGGAGCTGGGGCAGGGGATGCGGGGAGGGCCGCCTGCAGCAAGCAAGGGGAGGGGGCAGCACACAGGGGACTCCCTGCCCCAGCTCACCTCTGCTCCGCTTCCTCCCCTGAGCATGCCGCCCCGCTCTGCTTCTCTCCCTCCCAGGCTTGCGGCACCAAACAGCTGATTGGCGCTGCAAGCCTGGGAGGCAGGAGAAGTGGAGTGGAGACGGAGTGCTTAGCTGGGGCAGGGAGCTGCCGGATGGCTCCCCGGGCCGGGGGAGCTGCCGTGGGGGTGGGGGGACACAGGACAGAGGGGAGAGCTGCCGCGGGGGGGGCACCTTAGGGTGGAGGGGAGGTGGAGAGCTGCAACAAGGCTAGGCGGGGGGGCACAAGGTGGACGTTTCGCCTAGGGCGCGAAACATCCTTGCACCCGCCCTGCTTCCCCCACAACAAGGGGCAAGTATGTGAACTGAAAAGGTTACTATCACTCATTCTGCATGGCTTAGTGGACCACAGACACAAATTCATGAATATAAATGTGGGAAACATGATACGGAGATCAGGATTGGACTAGAAGGGAGAGGTGAGGAAGGGAGAAGAGACTTATTCCCCAGAAATCATATTGTTCTGTGTAGTGTATCCATGCCAACTGTTATTCTTGCGGACCCCACATACCTGATCCTGACTTGACTCATGAAACCGGACCCTGATATCAAGGACTCTGGAAAAAGGGAATTCAATTGCAAGCTCAGTAGCTGCAGAATGGCTATGGAGTTCACATTTGGAAAAATGAGAGTTTGTTGGTCTCGTTATGCACCCATTTGGATGCCAACGTGGCCAACACCATTCACATAATCATCAGCTGCTGAGCATTCAATAACATTTGTGAGGGTAAATGCAAGTGCTTCTGCCCTCAGTGGACAATTTCAGTTTACCAACTCTGTACCAGAAGCCAGATCCCACCAACATACACATTGGTCCTAGTTGCCAGCAGGCAAGGGAAACCAAGGGTGCCCCACATCTTGGAATAGCAGGAAGGAAGAGGATGCCTTCTGCCTGTACTGAAGGACACATTCACATCCTGTACAGCTGCCGGAAATGCAGGAGGCAACATTCATACATACTTGTGAATCCACATAGCTGTGTGAGGGTTTTGTTCCTTCAGCTGACAGTCATTAGCTATTAGTTCCTATGACATTCCAAACAAACAACAGAATATCTCCACTGGGTTATCACCTTGGGTTCGGTTTGTGTTGTGGCAGCTGAGTTGTAATGTGGTCACTGTGCAACATTTTTTGTCTTCTCTGTTCACACATTTTTACCAACTTCTTATTGGAAGCACTCAATCTCTCTTAACGACCTTATCAACATTTGCTTGGGAGCAGGTGGTGGTGGTATCCAGCCTGTTTTTTGTAACTGTTTATTACCAGCGGTACTAACTGCACTTAGCCCCTGTTATAAAGCACTAAACCCTGCCATAGCAAGGAAGGGCCACAGACAAACCAACGAAATTATAACGTGTAATAAAAGTATGAGATGGAATGTGTACCTTAAATATCTTTAAAAAGAAATTTCATCAACAAATCTTTACAAAGTTAAGAGACAGAACACCACCCAAATGTTAATGGCTCTGCATCATCTATCTACTTGACCTCCTCCTGAGAAGGGCGGGGAGCGGGGGTGGAACAAATGAGGTGAGGCGGGGAGAGGAGAAATGACCAAGGGGAAACTGGGAATGTCTCTTGTGCGGTGTTTGGGAGGCAATTTTGTAGGTTTTGAGACCCCTGCGGATTCATTGTTCCCCACCTGGTCACTCTTGGGGCTGAAGGTTCTGCCAATTCAAAGACAAGGGTACTATTATAGCACATAATATAAAACTTTGCTCTAGAAGGCCACACTTTGATATTTTTCAGTATCCCAAGAATGCAACTGTTAGGCCTGGTCCACACTAGGACTTTAATTCGAATTTAGCAGCGTTAATTCGAATTAACCGTGCACCCGTCCACACCACGAAGCTATTTAATTCGACATAGAGGGCTCTTTAGTTCGACTTCTGTACTCCTCCCCGACGAGGGGAGTAGTGCTAAATTTGACATGGCTATGTCGAAGTAGGCTAGGTGTGAATGCAAATCGACCTTAGTAGCTCCGGGAGCTATCCCACAGAGCACCACTCTGTTGACGCTCTGGACAGCAGTCCAAGCTTGGATGCTCTGACCAGCCACACAGGAAAAGCCCCGTGGAAATTTGAATTCCTTTTCCTGTCTGGCCAGTTTGAACCTCATTTCCTGTGTGGACGTCGTGGCGAGCTCAGCAGCACTGGCAGCGATGCAGAGCTCTCCAGCAGAGGTGTCCATGCAATCTCAGACTAGAAAGAGGGCCCCAGCATGGACTGACCAGAAAGTCTTGGATCTGATCGCTGTGTGGGGCGAGGAGTCTGTGCTTTTGGAGCTGCGCTCCAACAAACGGAATGCAAAGACCTACGAGAAGGTCTCCAAAGCCATGGCACTCAGAGGATACAGCCGGGATACAACGCAGTGCCGCGTGAAAGTCAAGGAGCTGAGACAAGGCTACCAAAACAGAGCGGCAAACGGACGCTCCGGAGCCCAGCCCCAGACATGCCGGTTCTACGAGGCACTGCATGACATTCTCGGTGGGTCTGCCACCACTGCCCCACCAGTGTGCGTGGACTCTGAGGATGGGATACTGTCGACAGACTGTTCCTCGGAGATGTTCGCGGACGGGGAAGATGAGGAGGACGAGGCAGTCGACAGCGCTTACAACGCTGATTTCCCCGACAGCCAGGATCTCTTCATCACCCTCACTGAGATCCCCTACCAACCCTCCCCAGCCATTACCCCGGACCCTGAATCAGGGGAAGGATCAGTCGGTAAGTGCTTTAAAGATTTAAACATTTTTTTCTAACAGAACAGGAATATTAACTATGCGAAAAGAAGGTCAATATATATGGGGATAGAACAGAAATCCTCTTGGGAGATTTCTGAGAAGCTCTCCTGCAGGTAATCGAAAAGCCTCCGCATGAGGTTCCTGGGGAGAGCTGCCTTATTGGGTGTTCCATGGTAGCACAATTTTCCGCGCCAGGCTATCATCAGGTACTCCGGGAGCATTGCCTCCACGGGCATGGCCGCATAGGCCCCTGGTTTGTGCTGGCTTTCACGCATGCGCTCTCTATCTGCCTCAGTGACCCTCCTCAGGGTGATCTCGCTCGGAGACTCCTGCATTTAATTACAGTAATTTGTGTACTATTAGTATTGGGAGTGCTTCACTGTTCCTTTGCATAACAATGAGCGTCACTTTACAGCCACGTGGTGGAGGCTGCAGAGTGGCATCATACAGGGATCTTTCCCAGGGAACAGACGCGAGGGGGTGCAACAGGGGCAGAGTTTATGCTTTCAGGATTGCCTGTAGCAAGAGGACAGTGGTATACATTGACTTTTAAGCAGCCAAAAGTTTTTGGCTTACCATGCCTGGCTGCTCCACGGATTCTGCTGTCCCGCCCCGCTTGTCTGGTCTGCAGTGCAATCCCCCAGGCAATGAAAGCAAATTCCGAAAATTCGAACTTTCCCTGAGTGAGTGCTGTGCATGGTCTTGTTCACAGAGACTGACTAGACTATGTTTGCTCTTTGCGGAAATGTATCTTTATAAGGAAGTCAATCCCTTTTTCCCATCACACAGCTGCACCTGTATCCCGACCTGCTCCAGCATGCTCCTCAGAGAGGCTGGCGCAGATTAGGTGGCGCAAGAAAAAGACACGGGACGAGATGTTCGCAGAACTTATGGGCTGCTCCCAAACCGAGGCGGCCCAGCAGAGCCAGTGGAGGGAGAACCTCTCTCAGAAGCAGCGCTCACACAGCGAACAGGAGGACAGGTGGCGTCAGGAGGACCAGCAGGCGAATCAAACACTGCTTGGACTAATGAGGGAGCAAACGGACACGCTCAAGCGCCTTGTGGATGTTCTGCAGGACCGCAGGTAGGAGGACAGAGCCCCCCTGCACTGTATCTGCAACCGCCCTCCCCCACCACAAAGTCCCATACCCTCCTCACCCAAAATAACAAGAAGGAGGTGCGCCAGGGGCCGTGAAAACTGTCACTCCACACCAGCAGAGTGCTCAAGTACCAAAAAGCTCTCATTTGCTAAATTTTGAGAAGTCCTTCCCTTCCTGGATCACCCAAGCCCAAATCCCAGTTTTGTTCCCTCACTGTGTAGTTGATTATTAAAAATAGTTTGCTGTTCATTACTGTTTCCGTCATGTTTCTTTACAGAAGACTTTGTGTGAAGGGGGGGAGGGGTTTGGTAATTGCATAGGACGGTCACCATTACCTGAATACATACACGGGGGCAGGATCTACAGCAGGTCACACACACATAGTGCAGTCACTAGGCACCCTGGTCAGTCTGGGAGGTGTTTTTCATGTTCTGTGCATAGGCGGCAGGTGCCCTGCTCCAGCTATATTTGGAGCTGGGTCTCTCCCCCGCTCCTGCCTGGATCGGGCCCTGGCCCCCACGGGTCTCCCCCCTGTCCTGCCCCGTACCTGCCTGACAGTAGAGCGGCTCCCCACAGAAATGCTGTCTGGTGCCCCAGGGTCCTAGCGCCTGCCATCCACAAATGGTAAGGCAGGCTGCCCTTACCCTGCCCTTCCACCATAGCCCTGAGCCTCTCCAATGCCCCAAACCCTCAGCCCCAGCCAGAGCCCTCATCCCCCTACACCTCCTCCCCCTTCCCACACACCCCTCACCCCTTCCTATGCCCCCACCCCCAGCCCAGAGCCTGCACCCCTCACCCCTTCCTTCAGACCCACCTGTAAACGTCCTTCCCCCAGTCCTCCCCCGCCACAAGGCCACATAGCCCCTGCACACAGAGTCCCGAAAAGGAGGGATGGCAGTCTCCACTGAAACAACCAGTCCGGCAGTGCAGACTGCTCTAGGGGCAGGAGCCTGTCATTCCTAGAGTGTAGAAGCGGTCTGTACATCATTGCACACCCTACCCACCACAGTCTGCGTCCCTGTTTCAACCCTTTAACGCGAATTCATTAGTAAAGAAAACGTTGCTAATTAACAATATTCCATTAACTTTATTTTTAAACGTGTGTTGGAAGGGGGGAAATGTGGTGAACGGGGTATGTAACCGCAGAAGAAAGTCAACAGTAACTGAAGCAGAGGCAGGTTCAGCTTCTCTGTAAAGAAACTGAACAGTCACAGGTTACCCCGCTCCCTGAGGAACCTAGCTTTCAAAGCCTCCCGGATGCACAGCGCTTCCCACTGGGCTCTTCTAATCGCACGGGTGTCTGGCTGAGCGTAATCAGCAGCCAGGCGATTTGCCTCAACCTCCCATCCCGCCATAAAGGTCTCCCCCTTGCTCTCACAGAGATTGTGGAGCACACAACAAGCAGCAATAACAATGGGGATATTGCTTTCGCTGAGATCCGAGCGAGTCAGTAAGCTCCTCCATCTCCCCTTGAGATGTCCGAAAGCACACTCCACCACCATTCTGCACTTGCTCAGCCGGTAGTTGAACAGCTCCTTGTCACTGTCCAAGGCGCCTGTATAGGGCTTCATGAGCCAGGGCATTAGCGGGTAGGCTGGGTCCCTGAGGATCACTATAGGCATCTCCACATCCCCAACAGTTATTTTGTGGTCCGGGAAGAAACTACCTTCCTGCAGGCATCTAAACAGACCAGAGTTCCTGAAAACATGCGCGTCATAAACCTTGCCCGGCCACCCGACGTTGATGTTAGTAAAACGTCCCCTATGGTCCACCACTGCTTGCAGCACCATTAAAAAGTAGCCCTTTCGGTTAATATACTGGCTGGCCTGGTGGGCCGGTCCCAGGATAGGAATGTGAGTCCCATCTATAGCCCCACCGCAGTTTGGGAATCCCATCGCAGCGAAGCCATCTATGATGACCTGGACATTTCCCAGGGTCACTACCTTTCAGAGCAGTAGCTCAACGATTGCGTTGGCTACTTGCATCACAGCAACCCCCACGGTAGATTTGCCCACGCCAAAGTGGTTCGGTACTGACCGGTAGCTGTCTGGCGTGGCAAGTTTCCAGAGGGCTATGGCCACTCGCTTCTGCACACTCAGGGCTGCTCGCATCCGGGTGTCCTTGCGCTTCAGGGCAGGGGACAGCAAGTCACAGAGTTCAAGGAAAGTGCCCTTGCGCATCCTGAAGATTCACAGCCACTGTGATTCATCCCAGACCTGCAGCACTATGCGGTCCCACCAGTCCGTGCTTGTTTCCCGGGCCCAGAATCGCCGTCCCATAGCATGAACATGACCCATTGCCACCATGATCTCCACGGCGCAGCGTACCGTGCTTTCTGAGAGGTCTGTGTCACTCAGACTTCACGTCCTCACCACGCTGCTGGAGCCTCCTCGCCCGATTTCTCAGCCTCTGACTGTTGAAGAGGTGGACGATAAGGTGCGAGGAGTTGACAACGGCCATAAGTGCAGCGATGATCACAGCGGGCTCCATGATCGCAGTGGAGTGCTGTGGCGTCTGCGCTGTCACTAACAGGAAAAGTGCGCGAACTGATTTCCCGCCGGCGGGAGTGACGGTTGAATGCTGACAGTTGCCCAAGACCACCCTCCACACAGTTTTTCCCCCAGCATGCATTGGGGGGAAATCCCAGAATTCCAATGGGCAGCGGGGAGTGCGGGAACTATGGGATAGCTTCCCACAGTGCACCGCTTCCAATTTCGACGCTTGTCCCGTTAGTGTGGACTCACAAAGTTGAATTAGTGTCCTTACTGTGGACACACAAATTCGACTTTGTAAGGTCGATTCTTCAAATTCGACTTAAGTTGATTCAAACTACTCTTGTAGTGTATACATACCCTTAGACTACCCTTGTTTCTCAAACAGCTTTTGCAGCCCATGAGAAAAGAGCAGAGGCTAATAGTGGTAGAAAAACTGTACAAGTAGTTTTTACACGTTTTAAATGTCCATATAGTCTCTCAGAGTTGGGAGGGGAGGGAAGGATGAGAGAATGGAGGGATAGTTCCTTCCAGGGCCTGTGTTACCAGTTTGTAATTTCTTCTTTGAAAGTTGGCCAACAACTGGAAAACATTGTAGTTTTCAATGTACCAGAAAGGAAAAGAGAAGGAGTTTTCTAGTCCTGTGCAGGACTATGGCTATCTATGCCATAGAGATGTTTCTGCTAATGGTCATCCCTCTACATATTACTGAATCATGGAGTTTGATCAGCTGTGAAGCTGGACCAAGCAGATTTGCACTGCCATTTAACCACAAGGCCAGCTGGACTGTCTGCTACATCAGAAGTTTGCTGACATATTTGCAGGTAGAGCTCTGAAAATCTGTGGATATCTGCTTTATACCCGAGGATATCCACAAACATGGTCTGCAGATCACAGGTAGATATGAATCCAAATGTTATATCTAGAGCCCTTCAAATGTGCAGATACCCACGGACTGTGTTTGTGGATCGGATGTGGATACAAATTTTGTAACCGCACAGGGTTCTACTGGGAGACACAGCTGGACATCGACTATTCTCAGCTTGCATACAGAATTTCCATACAAAGAGAGATCTGAAGCTTGAACACCAACTTCCCTACCCCAGCATCAGAGATAATTCTTCTCTGAGACAGACTAACAATGGTGAAATGGACAAGGAAAGAAAGATACCCCACAACTTTATTTTGTTTCCTGAAGTTTCAGTTCAACACCACAAGCCCCTTTCCACTGTAAAAAGACATTGCATGGTGTTCAACCAATCACCAGACAGGATCTTTCTCCCATGTCATCTTCCAAGGGAGAAAGAACTGCTGTGACTAACGTTTCCTCAGACAAAGTGTTCTACATCTGTGTTTTGGTCCCTTCCCAACTTTACCCCAACTCCACATCCCATCCTGACCCCTCCCCCATTTGTAAGGGCATGTTAAAATCAGGGAGAGGAGGGAGGGAAGAAACACTGGAACTGTGTAATCTTCCAAGGAACAAAAGATGTTTGTTTAATATTAGTAACAGCTAACTAACAAGTTTTCTACAACTGTCTCATCCGCAATTAGCCCCCTGCCTGCCCCTCATCTGCAACCCTACCTACCTGACTGTTAGGCGAGAAGTGTGCAGACTCAGGGGCCCAATTAGCCAGAGGGAATTTGGACACAACATTCTGACACAAGAAGCACAACCATTTTCCTTAATAATCTGTTTAAGAAATAGCTTTAGCCATATGCATAATAGTGGTTCACTAGAAATGGATAAGTCATTCATTTATAACCATGTTTTGCTTGGGAACCATTTTGGAGTGGAGATGTGGGGGGAAAAGGTGGAAGAGTTCAAAAAGAGAATGGGGCATGACAATACCATATCTTCAGCACTGCAGATCAAACTCAGAAGACATGGCAATGCATGGTATATTGTCCAGGGAGGAAATGTCAGTTCACAGTACTTCAAATGCTCTGGTTCTTAAAATCAGGAATTTAGCACCACAGTAAGAGGGACTATTGGTGGGGATGATGAAGGTCCATTGTAACTTACCAGCCTTGGGTTCTGGTTCCTGCCGCAGCTTGGGGCTCTCCTTGGGTTCATCGGGGGGCAGGGGGGCTTCCTCCACCAGCTCCTCCACGTACTACTCATTTTCTGGGACTTCCTCCACATTCCTGCTGTCTCCTCCACTGGCCCTCATAAACATCACATCAGAGAATGAAGCCAGCGAAGCTGAAGAAGGGATTATGAGCTACTTCATGTTCTGTAGTGGAAACTCTTGACAACACCCAGTAGAAGCTCCTCGTAGAAGGCATGTATGACTTGAACAGTCACTCCAGAAGTGCTAGTCTTTGGCCTTCCTGTATAGGAGCTTCAAGTGCTTAATGTGGTCCCAGCTCTTGTCAGAATCCCCTCATAGCCCTCCTTCTCCAGCCGCCATGAAGTTTCCCAGTATAGGTGAACATTCCTGATACTCCAGGAGAAGTTGTGGAGAACTGTGTACTGGGACCAAACAAATCAGCACCTAAATGTGGTCAGCAGGCTAGGTAGCTGCTCTCAGAGTAGGATACACATTCACCTGGATTGATCTAAAGAGTGCAGCAGAAAGCTGTTCAAATGTAGTCAGTGCAGCTCGCTACTAGCAATGAAAACGGAGAAGGGGGAGGATATGGGGCAGACAAGGAACTTTACAGATTGGTAACGGTCCAGAAAAGCACTGAATGCATTCTCAGAATGGGGGTGGAGAACTATTGACATTTGAAATCTGGTACAGACCCCTTATCCCCATCAACACTACACATGGGCGTGGGATCATGCTATAGAGGAGGTGCGTACTTATCCACACCCCTCCAGCATTCTAGCTTACTCACCCTCTACTCTCCTTTAGACAACATTTCTGGGGGTTAGGTGTGGACTACAGGGGGCTTATAGAACAACCCCATACATAGGCAGTTGTATATAGCCACTAGTGGAGATGCATCCTCAGAGACTTTAATAAAACTCACCATTTTAAGAATTTAGATATACAACTCCTTAGCACCCATGAGTAAAAAAACCACCCAAGATTTAAAGTTCAGCTATTTTAAATTTTTCCTGGCCCAAATGCCTTACAAACAGCTTTGGTAGCTGGCATCAGATAGGTCTATCAGTAGATAAACCATATTTATAATTTATCATTTGATACTAGCATTATTCCAGCAAGAAGGAAGCGGACACATTTGACTGCCACCATTTCCTACCCATCCATTCTGGTAGAAATACAAGCAATGTTTGAACAAAAGTTCGTTGTTCCCCTTCCTCCCTCCATCAGTTGGGTTATTCTGACCAAATGGGAGCATGACTGAATGCAGTGTTACTCTACTCTTCTGCTTTACAACTTTACATGGAATACCTTTAAGCACTAGACAGAAGAGGAGGTTACTTACCTATAACAGGAGGTTCTTCAAGACACGTGGTCCCTATTTACATTCCAAAGGTGGGTGTACATACGCACCATGCGCCGGAGCAGGAAGGTTTTCCTAGCAGTGTCCATTGACCTTCATGTATGTCGTGTGTTCCCCTTGTATTCGTAGCCAAGGCTATAATAAGTTGTGTGGGTCGATGCCACTCCAGTATCCCTCTTACTGCTGATTAGTTTAACCCACAGCAGAGGGGGAGGAGGACCAGTATTCGAATCCAAATAGGGACCACACATCTTGAAGAAACTCCAGTTATAGATTAGTAACCTCCTCCTCCTCGAGTGATGGCTCCCATACAGATTTCAAACACGAGTGAGAAGCAAGCAGGGATCAGCATGGAGGTGGGTGAGACGAAGTATAGTCTATAGTACGGCATGGCCTACAGCTGCATCTGCAGCCGCAGCTGAGGCGATGGTGTACAGAGACACAAACGTGTGTAAGGAGCGCCACGGTGCTGCACAACAGAGGTCATGCCACGAGATGTCCACGAGGTAGTCTGATGTAGCTGTGTGCGCTCGCGTAATGCATGCCAGGACTCCATTAAGCGGAGGTACATTGGTGCATATATGTAACATTTTTTACTGCACCTGGAGACCCATTTGGAGGTTTGTTGTGAGGAGAGGGCTTGTCCCTTGCATCGATCTGCAATGGCTAGAAAAGTCTTTGTAATGCCTGAAAGGCATGGGTACGCTGGAGGTAAATGCCAGTGCAAGGTTGTCATCGAGGGAGTGTAGTGCTCTCTCTGTGTGGGAGACATGGAGTTTGGGATAGAAGACAGAGGTGGATGCACTGATTAAGGTGGAATTCTGACACTACCTTAGGTATGAAATTTGGGTGAAGCCATAAGGAAACCTTATCCTTGTGGAAGACCGCATAAGTAAGAGGAGTCTGCTGCCATGGCTGCCAGTTTGCTGGCCCATCTAGCCAAGGTGATGGCCACTAAGATGATCACTTTCATGGAGCAATAAGAGAGAACACATTGCCAGTGGCTCGAAAGGGGGCTTTGTGAGGGAGACTAGAATGAGATTAAGGTCCCATCAGAGTGTGGGCTTGAGGACTGGTGGGAAGGTATTGAGTAGACCCTTTAGGAAACAGACGGTAGGGTGTAGGGTGTGTGAACACTGAGGCACCATCCATTGAGGGAGAAAGGCACTGAGTGCCGCCAGGAGGACCCATATGGAGCTGAAAGCCAAGCCTGACATTTTGAATTCAAGAAGGTAGTTGAGGACAATAAGTATGGCTATTGTCCCCAGTGGGTGTTGATGTCTGTGGGGCCATGAGGTAATCACTTCCACTTCACCTGGCAGCAGGCTCTGGCAGATGCCCTCCTGTTTGTGTAAGGATATGTCTCACCGGGGCAGAGCATTCCTCGCCTATCCTTGAGCCCCATCCAAATGCCAAGTTGTGAAGTGAAGTGAAGGCCCAATCTTGCATGAGGAGATCCAGTTGTGTGTGAAGGCAGAGAGTCACAGGAGGTCCGTGAAACAATTCTGATGGGGCCAGAATGGTATTACTGTAGCTCAGTCCCAGCGAATTTTGTGTAGGACTTGCGTGAGAAGAGGAATGGGGAAAAGGTGTAGCGTAGGTCTCTGGTCTAGGGGAGAAGGACGTTGCCCTGTGAGTCCTCCCCTCTGGAGCAATAAATGGGCAGTTTATGGTTCTCATGGGTCATGAAGAGGACCCAGTGGCACTGTGAAATTCCCACTCATGGTTCACGTAGACAGTCCTGCTGAATGCATCTGCCAGGGAGTTTTGGGTGCCCAGGGAGGTACGTAGCCTGGAGTAGGACTTGATGTACCAGTTCCAAAGGTAGATGGACTCAGAAGAGAGGGAGAGAGACTTGATGCTGCCATCCTTATTCATGAAAACTACCGCTGAAATGTTGCTGGAGAGCAGTTGAATGTGACCAGACCGAAGAGAGGGAGGAACACCTGCCATGCGAAATGGACTGCCCTCAACTCCACAAGGTTGATATGCGTCTTGGCCTCTCCTGTCAACCAGACGCCCTCCTGGGCTGTGTGATGGTCTAAGCGGGCTCTCCAACTTGCAAGAGAGGCATCCGTGGTGATGGTGGATTGTGGGGTAGGAGATGTAAAGGGAGTACCTGACCATGACCTTGGAAGGGTCAGTACACCATGTGAAGGAGGCCAGAATCTTTTAGGGAGCAGGATTCTGCTCTCCGGTCTCTGTGTGGTCTTTAGATTCAAAGAAGGCACATCTGTAGGCAACACAGGTGGAGCGGAGCATGCGGTGTCACTGAGGCACAGGATGCCATATGTCCAAGGAGAAAGAGCAAGCAGCACATAGTGGTACTGGGTTGCAGCGTAGGTCTGCAATTATGGAATGTAGTGTGGAGAAGCTTTCCTTCAGGAAGTAGACTCATGGAGTGATGGAGTCTAGTCATGCCCCAATAAAGTAGATTTTCTGGGTAGGTACAAGCACCGACTTCTCCTTGTTAATGCAAATACTGAGAGATGTGAGGAGAGCATGAAGAGCTAAGACAGCTGAGATGAGGCCTTGTCATGACAGCACAACAAGGAGCCAGTTGTCCAGGTAGGGGAACATGGAGTAGCATCTGTGCTGCTATAGCAGTAAAGACTGTTGTGAAGACTCGCAGTGTTGTTGCTATGCCAAAGGGAAGGACTCTGAATTGGTAATGGTGGTGTCCCACCCTGAATTGGAGAAATTTCTGGTGGGCCAGGTGAATTTCAATGTGGAAATAAGTCTCCTTCATACTGAGAGCTGCAAACCAGCACCTGGGGGAGGGAGGGTATAATCAACGCAAGCATCATCATATGGAATTTGGCATTCCTGATAAAGGTGTTGAGCGGTTGTCCAGAATGGGGCACCACCTTTCACACTTCTTTGGGATGAGGAAGTATGGTGAATAAACCTCCCATCCCCTGTAGCGAAGTGGGGCAGGCTCTATGGCACCCTTAAGGAGAAGGGAATCAGCTTCTTGTTGGAGGATGCACTGCTGGGATGGATCTCTGCAGGAAATCCAGGGTGGGCAAGGAAGCAGAAACAACAGGAATTCTATGGCGTATCCATGATGGATGATCTTCAGTACCCAATTGTCTGGTGATTTTGCCCCAACTGTGGGTGAATAGGGCAAGCGAGCCCCAAAGACAATATGGGGTGCAGTAGGGATCAGTAAAGGTTTGCTGTTCTCGACCTGTGCATCAAAACTGATGTTTTCACTGCTGCTGGGAGAGGGTCAAGGCGATGGCAGAGGTGGAGTAATGTGACCTCTATGACCAGTGTCATCTATGTGGCGGCTCCTGCTGGAGTTGGTAGTATGCCAGGCAGAGGCCGTGGCCAAGGCACCTGAGAGTGGCTCAAGAGTATGAGAGAATGGAAGGACTCATCTGTTTTGTTGTTGAACAGTTTGTGTGTGTCGAAGGGGAGGTCCTCAGTGGTGGTTTGGACCTCCTAGGGGAAACAGGACAACTGCAGCCAGGAGTCCTTGCGGAGAACGAACCCGACTGCCAGAGAATGAGAGGCAGTCAGCAGCATCCACAGCAGCCTGGAAGCCCACCTTCACTGGTCTCCCCTCATCCAGCAGCACTTGGAACTGCTGCTGTCTGCCTCGTGGCAGCTGGTCTTTGAACTTAAATAGTTCGATATAATTGTGAAAGTCATTTCCCCAAAATAGCTTAATATAATTGGAGATATAAAATTAGAGCCCCACTGAGGAATAGACTTTCCTGCTCAGCAGGTCGATCTTCTTCACCGCCCTGTCTTGGAGAGTAGATTTCTGTGGCTGCTGGCAGGCCTGCTCTGCCGCTGTGTGGACCACCAGGGAGTTGGGAGGTCAGTGGGTAAACAAAGTCTGCTACTTTCGCAGGGACAAAGTACCTCCTCTCTGCCATCTTGGGAGTGGGGGCCACAGGAGACAAGAGTGTGCGACGCTAAGAACACGAAGGGACAGGGGCTCCGACTCCATCCATGAAGCGTAAGAGGGAACTGGAGTAGCATCTACCCGCCCAACCTATTGTAATCTCAGCTGCAAACAGAAGGGAACGCACAGCACATGTGCAGGTCAGCTGACACTGCTAGGAAAGCATTCCAGCTCCAGCGCATGGCACGCACGCACACCCAAGTTTGGAATCCATATAGGGGCCATCACTTGAGGAAGAAATAAGTATTTTCTAGATTCACACACACTGATTTTGCTGAAATATTTTTTTTAATCTGTTTATATCCATTTAACACTGTAGCAGTCAGTCAGAACGTCGGAACTTGGAACCGCAATCTACTCCATTGCAGGGCCAAGTATCGTAAACTCGAAACCTACAGTCATAAGTCGAATCAGGGTGTCAATGTAGAAGTGTCTTAAGTGCCACTCGTAACTCAAACATCGTAAAGTCGAGGACTGCCTGTACACTGGTATAATGAGAGGATGTAAACTGGTAAGCGAAACAATGCTAAATGGCAAAGAGTTACACTGTCTAATTTTGTCATCTGTATGTAACAGTCACATATTTGAATGCTAAAACCTTGAATACAGTACAGATTAATAAAAAATGAATCCTCCTAGATTTTGTTTAAATGCAGGCTTGATAATAGTCACAAGCAACAAACTAATCCAAGTACACTTTGGAGTTTGCTACAATGTAAACTCGTTTTTCTCTAGACAGAATCTTGGGGAAGTAGGAAAAAAATTAACAAGGATTTGAAGGGGATTTTAATGCATGTCAGTCAGTTAGCAATAGTCAGGCTAGTAGTTAGCAAGAGTTAGGCCACACTGTAACCCTAATGATGTGAGACTTGTAGAAGCGAGGATGGTGTAAGGCGAAAGAAAAAGAACTGTGTGAGAAGTTATTATGACCTGGCAACTAATAACCAAATCTGCAGACTAGCGTCTCCTAGAAGTAAAAAAAATAAAATACCAGGATGGCTTATGTATAAACAAAATGCAGTTGTTGCTCATTATTGTCTGTATTATTGCTTGTTATTGTCTGTAACAAAGGTATAAATGCTTGCTGTAATTGTTTACCTGTTGAGAGACCTGTCCAGGACTGGGGCGACCCTGTGTCCTAGGGCACTCCCTCCCTCTATTGTAATTACTGGAGAAATAATAAAGTATTTGATTTTGCTGCACCCAAAATAAAAAGCAAGAACTGAGTTTTTCTCCGACAATTTGGGGGCTCATCCGGGATGGCAACGCCCACGGACCCACAGACAGCTACTACGAATCGTTCCCCATCAAACCCCATGGCGCCACATAAAAAGTGTAAGACCTTTTAAAATCTCTATTGGGGTATCGAAAAAAGACTGTCCCTAAGGACGTCTGTCTCTGTTGGGCTCACGCCATCTAAACTTATCAACTGTGCAGCAAAATCAAATGCAAGTGGTATTGGGGAAAGGCCCCAACAAGGTTAGTTTATAGCAGTTCTGGAGAACTGCTGGGTTGGCCAACAAAGTTAATGCATAGGTAAATGCATTAGGTAATGCATAGGTAAATGCATTAGGTATGCACCAGTGCTGAGGGGTTTTTACCGCCTCAAGAGGGTTTGTCATACCGCCTCATGGTATTAGGTCCAAACGTAAAATAAAAATGCATCGTGGTAATAAAAAATAAAGGCCTTAATGTGTGTGTATGTACACCAGTGTAAGTGACTGTTACCAAAAAACGCCCAAAGTACCCTGTAAAGCAAAAGCTCGTAACCAAAACTCCTCTAACGCAAGCCCGATAACTAATGAATCTTTAAAAAATCCGACCCACGGTGGGCTAACTCAGCCTGGCATCGTCCGGAAAAAAGCTACCTAGGTCTAAAAACATGTAAACCCATCTTCCCTCCCCTTTCCTTTCCACGTGGGCTACTAACAGTCTAATCATCTAACTGGACGCAATCAAAGTAAGCAGCGCCGTCTCCCAAAAACTAGCCAACGCTCTTTGCTAAAAAAAAAATAAATAAATAAAAAATGTAAAAAAATCGTGGTCATCCTCAGTCTCTCCTGTGTAAGTACCCTGTAAAAAAAAATCCTTAGTTTATAAGCCGCTAGCGCGGACAGAGCACCCTCCCTGTGTGTGTGTAAGTAAAAAATGGGTAAAAAAACAGTCTAAACATTCCACCTCATCCCCTAAAAGTACCCCAGCATATTACATGTACATACATTATAGTCCTAAAACCTGCAAGTATTTAAAAAATTTTAATCTTTACACGCATAAAAATCCCGTACAAATAATAATATTTTTATAGCAATAATATAATGGGGTTGTTGTACAGTTTTGGTTACAAAGAACAATATATTATACTTAGTATATTAAGTAGACACTTTATAAGCTGTATGAAAGGCATTTTTTTTAGTAAATGATATGATTGCCTGCAGCAGTGGTAAGATTAATATGTATATTTTGCAATGTGGTGGTTTTAATGTACAAACAGCTATTATTGGCTTGAAAAAGTGGGTGTTTTGTTAGGCTAGTTTTTTTAACTTTACCCTTTTAGCAAATATTGTTATAAACAGTGACAACTTTTTTTGGCTTTAGTTTTTGTACACACTGAAGCTGTGGTGGTTTTAACGGCCAAAATGTTTATTGATTTTTTAACCCCATTTAAATATTAGTTGTAATTTTAGGAGCACTAACTAAAAATTGATTAGGCGGTTTTACTTTTTAGATATTTTGGTGAATTACCCAATTTTATATGCATTTTTTTTATGGACCTGGTAGGATTTGGTATGTGGGAGCCCATACCCCCTTAACCGGTTTATATGCTTGGAAGGAGCACTGTGAATGTTTACACTTTTATTTAGAAAGTTTTTAAGTATGTTTTTATGGCCATAGATTAGATGGTACTTTTGATGTGTTTGTAAGGGCAGTGGGCCAAGTTTGGTGTTTAAGATTATTTTGAATGGCCATTAGCTGGTTATTTAGGAAATTTTGAATTTTTGAACATGCTAGATTTTACTGCAATGCCTTCTTAGCCTTAGTGATATTTAATACCATTTTTTAAAGTAACTTTTGGGTTATAGAACTAAGGGCGGAAATGACATGTAACTTACTAACTTTAGCCTGTACTTGGGTTAGCTGAGCTTTAGAAAAAAGGCTAGTGGCCTTTTAGTTGGCCCAATTTTTTATTATGTTTTTGGCTTTTAAGAATATTTTAAATCGCTGCTGCACTATTGGTCCCAGCCCACAGGGATTTGGTTAATTTTTTTATTTTTTTAGGGGAAATAACCTGTTGGTAAATCATAGCTAATGATTTTTTTTTAGTTTTTGCCTTTTGAGTGTAGTTAAGTTATGCTATGCTTGCCCTGTGGAAAAAAAAGCAGACTTAGATTTTTAGAGACTGTATCTACCTAAGTCCTCTATTTTTGCTTTTCAGTTTTATTTTTGGCTTTGGCTATATATATATGCCCCCAGTAAATGCAGCTGTGTTCCCATGAATGTTTCAAAGTATATATACAAAAAAGGGGTGGGTGGTATCTTGTTTTTCCCCTTCAGAATGACAAATGTATCCTCAAACTGTATGTATCTTGTAGCCCCCACAAAATGATATATGTATCCTGCATATCCAATTATCCCTAACAGATGCATATACAGGTTCTCCTACAGGTCAAGCAAAAGACACAGACAAACGAGGCTGTTGTTTGTTTTTGGTATAAAGGTAGGGGCCATCTGGCCAATGTGTGTGTCTCTCTCTCTGGCTGGCACCGAGAGGACAACACAAGCTCTGACCGATCAATAAAGGGTGTGGTACTTGTCTTCCTGTCTCCGTGCCTCCTTGGTGTAATTAGGTAAGCTCCGGGGAGAACGAGCCCTTTTGGCTAACAAACCCAGGCTTTTTGTTGTGCTAATTTAATGGCAGCCCCTTGTGAACAATTTGGGTATGTAGAAGAAGTGATTTGGAAACTGGATAAGGGCAATGTTATTTAAAATTTAATTAGGGAGGGCAATATATGCTGAATATATGCACAGCCTGTTGAATAAACCCCAAAATTTAATTAATATTACATTTTTAAGCAGAGGTTTTACAATTTTTTTTTTGCCAGTGTATAATTTTTTTTTTTAAACCAGGATTAGTTTTTAATGTTTTTTTTATTAGGAATTTTTGGATTTTGGCAATGTTAGTGGAGTGAGTGGTTTTTTTTTTTTTTGTTTTTTGTTTTTTTAAAACAGTTGTGGTTTAGCATTTTACAGGGGAGAGGTTACCAGCACATTACTTTGTAGTGGTTTTGCTTTTTTTAGAAAAATTTAAAGGCACAGTAGATTGGTTAGTGGACAAGGGAGAGGTTACTAGCACTTTACCTTGGTGTTTTTTTTTTGTTTTTTGGTTTTTTTTGCTGTTTAGAAGGCACAGTAGAGCTAGAAGAAGGAATAGGCTAATTATTAGTAGGAGAATTTTTTTGAGGTGGAGGGGTTTTTTGCAGTGAGAATTATGGGTTTAAGCAGTTAGTTTTTGGCACTTTACAGCAGTGTTAGTAGTTAGCAGGACTTAATAAGGGCCTTTTTAGCATGGAGCCAAAGCAGTCTTTTGTTGGTGGACCTTTATATAAATTTAGTTTTTTGGTTTTAAGGAGTGGCAGGGCTGCTAGGGTTTTTGGGTAGCGCTTTTTTACCTGTGAGAAAAGAAACCTAACACATTTTATTAGTGCCTGGCAGTGTTTTGCAGATTTTATAGCTGCTTGGGCACATTTAAGCCCCCCCCCCCTTTTTTTTTTGGTTGTTAGCCATGTTTTAGCTGTGAGCGGTGTTTTTGACTGGGGCCAGTGTTTTATTTTTAGCCTGAGCTTGCTAGCTATTTTTTTTTTTTTAGTTAATTTATTTTGGGTTTGGGGTTTTTTTGGCTTTCTTTAACCTACAAAGGAAACTTTTACTTATACACCTTTTTTATATTATGAACACAAACATTGCCGTTATACAGTACATTAGTTTTATTATTTAATGTATGCCACGTATACCCTTTTACTAAAATAACTTTATTACAGAGCTTTGGAGCAACAAGCCAGGACAAGCACACCCACTTTCAGGAGTTTACTTAATATAACCTTTAGTTTAATAGCTTTTTACCATTTTTAGCCCCCTGGCTAGAAATTTGAGGTAGCCAGAAGATTTTATGTACAATATGGGGAGTGGGTTAACTTTTTATGTTTTTGCTTTTAAGGACTGTTGGTATGCAAATTTTAACAATTTTTAATTAACAATTTGGCCAATGAAGTTTTTTTTTTTTACTTAAGGAAATGTATTAGACTTTAATATATTACATTTTTTTATTTATTTAAACTTTGTATTTTCAAGTTGAATAAAACAAGTATTTGCATTTTAATTTTTTTCTTTGATTTTTAAACTAGACCATTTTATGAAAATATTAAACACAATAATTTTGGCCACGAGACAAACACCACAAGACAGGACATAGAACACAAAACATAATTTTTATTGTTCCAGTAAATGCATGGTACGTTAAATGCTGTTTAGCTGGCATCAGTTTTTTTTTTTATTATTTGAAAGACAAAAAAACAGAGGTTTACAACTTTGGGGCAGTTAATTATTGCTTAAAATATACAAATACCCTTGTTGATTTTAGGCAAAATAGAGGAATTACGCCATTTTTTTTGTATTTGTTTTATAGGCAGCCCATGTTTTAGTGGCTTTTACCTTATTAGTTAGAAAATTGCCATTAATTCAGTTGCTTTTTGGCTTGCTTTTGGATTTAAAGCTATTTACAGCTTAAAGATTTTTACCTTAAAAGGGACATAATTAACTTTACCAGAATTTTGATGGCTTTTTTTACTTTTAACTTTTGCTTTTAAACACTGAAAGAAAAGCACTTTTTATAGTGCCCCTTAGAGCCTAATAGGATTTTAATTACATAGCACTGTATACATTTTTAAGCTAATTTGACTAAATTGTTTATAGCCAAATAATTGCAATTTAATAATTTTTTTGCCTGAATTTATTTACAAACATTTTAAAGGCACCAAGAACTTTTTTTTTTTTTTTAGCATTTTTACGAAGTTTAACTGCTGGGGTTTTTTTTGTTTTTTGTTTTTTTAGCAACTACAGAGTTAAATTTTTACTTGTTTTTTTTAAATTGCTTGTTTTTTTAACAGACATTTTTATTAACTTAAATTACCATTTTAAGTATTGTTTTGGGTATTTGAAATTTTTATGCTTATACTTACTTTTTTTTTTTTAAATTACACCCTTAAAATTTTTTAACCTGTTTTTTAATTTTGTTTGTTTGTTACCTACCCGCTTGGGCCCGATTTTGCTTTTTTTGCTGAACCGTTTTTGTTTTTTTTTATGGGCACCGGCTTGTTTTAATACCAGTTTAGCTAGGAGGGTGGGCTTTTTAACTAGCCCCCACCTTTTTTTTAAAAAAAAAAAAAAACATTTTTACTTACAAGGCTACCCGAGGTTTTTTTGGTTTTTTGTTTGTTTTTTTTAATAATGAGGCTTGCCATTTGGGCAAAAATGCATGGCCCATTGGCATTTAACTATTTAATTTTTTTTTGTAGCAAACACACTGCTGTTACGACATATGCTGAGCACAAATGGTTAAATTTTAACAAGTTTTTGAAGGACCGGTACTTGCTTAGCCAGGGCTTTTTTTTTTTTAAACTCGAAGTTTTGTTTTAAGGCCTGCAACTTGCCCTGCGCGCAGGTTTGAGTTGCTGCCTGGTTTATGATTTATGCTTTTAATTGCTTAATTTTACTTAAGTACACTTTTTTTTTTTTAAAACTACTTTATTGCCCAGTTTTGCTACGACTGGGGGTAGATTTACCTGCCACCCTTTTTGGTTAACCAGGGTGGAGAGAGGAATGCCAAACCCCTTTTTAGTTTTTAGATTTACTGCGGCTGAGAGTGGGCACACCTTTAATTATGCAATTTTTAACATATTACACCAACACTACCAAACAAAGCAAACATAAAACAACAAGGGTAAAACAAATAGATGGTGTAAATTTTGCAGGGCTTTTTTATTTTTAATTGCTTACCAAACTGACCAATTTTTGTTAACAATTTATTTTTTATGTTAGGTGATTAGGCTGACACTGCAGGACATTGGGGAAGATAAAGAAAACACACCATATAACCAAATAGCATAATTTGCGTTGATTTTTGACTTTGAACGCAGAGGAACTTTTTTTTTATTTCTGGGCCAAGCTGAATTTTAAATTAACCCTTTTTTTTTTTTTAATAGACAAATTGCTCACACTGTGTTAAAGGCTTTTTTTGGTGATTAAAAGCTTTTTTGAGATGTATGATTTTATTTAGATTGAAGGCACCTTTTAATGGGCATTGTTTAGATGGATTTTTAAACGTGTAAAGACTTTAATTTATACATGTACATTAAAGCCACCACATTGCAAAATATACATATTAATCTTACCACTGCTGCAGGCAATCATATCATTTACTAAAAAAATGCCTTTCATACAGCTTATAAAGTATCTACTTTATGTACTAAGATAATATATTGTGCTTTGTAACCAAAACTGTACAGCAACCCCATTATATTACTGCTATAAAAATATTATTGTTTATAGTGCTGTTAATTAGCTTAAAATTATATTATTGTTGTTAAAAACATAATAGTAATACCTTTCATGTCCATGCTAATCATGCATTGTCATTACATCCAATAAAAACCCCTAAAATTAAAACATCTAATATAAAATATAAAATCCATAATTTAATGCAAATAAAAATTTAAAAATATCTGTTATACTAAAAGTACAAAAGGGGGGAGTGTGGAAGTAGGAAAAAAATTAACAAGGATTTGAAGGGGATCTTAATGCATGTCAGTCAGCAAGAGTCAGGCTAGTAGTTAGCAAGAGTTAGGCCACACTGTAACCCTAATGACGTGAGACTTGTAGAAGCGAGGATGGTGTAAGGCGAAAGAAAAAGAACTGTGTGAGAAGTTATTACGACCTTGCAACTAATAACCAAATATGTAGACTGGCGTCTCCTAGAAGTAAGAAAAATAAAATAGCTTATATATAAACAAAATGCAATTGTTGCTCATTATTGTCTATATTATTGCTTGTTATCTATAACAAAAATATAAATGCTTGCTATAATTATTTACCTATTAAAAAACCTATCCAAAACTAAAACAACCCTGTGTCCTAGGGCACTCCCTCCCTCTATTATAATTATTAAAAAAATAATAAAGTATTTAATTTTGCTGCACCCAAAAAAAAAGTTTTTCTCCAACAATCTCAATACTGCAGCTAGTTCCTAAGGTAGTCCACAGGAATGAAGTTTTACAAGCTCCCTTTTTCCAACTCACTATCATTGTCATGACGTTCAGATTTTGAAATCCAGTCTGAATTTGCCATTTTATGTAACAGTGTATTTGTTTTTAAATCCAAAGTATGTCAACACTACCAGATTTCCAAACAGATGACAAAAAAAATAAAAAAAAAATACAGAAATTACCAAGACAAAAATAAATAACTTAAGGATATGTATACCAATTGAGTTACATATAATTCTAAGTGGAAAAGACTTTCCTATGTTTAGCAGAAGTGTTTGTTCAAAAGAGCAAGATTATATAAATTACGATCAGTCTGCACATTCAAATGATCATAATCAACGTTAGATATTACTCCATCCAACTCTTTACAAATAAATTAGCAGCTGTAGCCTGACATTTTCTGACACCTGGAAAATGAGGTTCAACTACGATTTTAGTATGGCTATAAAACTTTTTCTTTTGGTAGTTTATTTATGCTGACCCCACACCCCGCAAAAAGTAGTGCTATAAAAAAGTTTGAATTTCACACATTACCAAGAAATTCATCTGAAACGTAAAAGGTCGTGAAAACTGCAGGTCCAAAAGAAACAAATGATAGTCCAGTTATTTCCTCACTACTGAAGTTCATTACCAGTTATTTTGTAAAGGGATTTAACTATACATTTTTTTTAAGACAGAATGCTCAGATGTAGTTTTGTAAGTTTGTTTATATTTTAAAACAATGATAAAATGCATTTTCTCTTAGCTAAGGCCTGAGTTCAAATTTCTTCTGCAACAGCCAATGATATCTGAAACATGAGTTTGCTCTTTTAAATGATCTCTACATGTAGAAAAACATTCAATGGATTTTCAATATTAATCTAGGTCAGGGATCGGCAACCTTCGACACGTGGCCTGCCAGGGTAAGCCACCTGGCAGGCTGGGATGGTTTGTTTACCTGCCGTGTCCGCAGGTTCAGCCAATCGCGGCTCCCACTGGCCGCAGTTCACCGTTCCAGGCCAATGGGGGCTGCGGGAAGCAGTGCAGGCCAAGGGATGTGCTGGGGAGGGGAAAGGATGGGGGCCAAAGACAACAGCACAAGGAGATGACCTTCATTATGGACAGCTGTTCTCATCTCAGTAGCTAATTAGATGTGTTTTTACAAAATCTAGATTTCCAAGCACAAGGTAAACTCTTTTCACATATTAAAAAAAGTCAGAGGCAATAAATTCCAGACTCTTATGTAGACTCAGGCTGTATCATATGGATGAGTGCTGGATGGCATTTGAGTGAGATATCTGGTTAAGTACTGATAACATCATACCATGTGAATCCCAGTCATACTTTTAGGGAAGGAAATTTAAGGGGGAAAAAAAAGAGTCTTCAAGCACTTATGAAATGCAAGCTCATTGCACTGAGTTTTATACTTATAGTTAGTGATTTGGGAATGTTGAAACACCTTCATCCTACATAAAGGAGTTCTGTAGTTCATATTTAAGTCAGATGGGAAAGTTTCACCACATCGCCACCTCCCTAAACAAACTGCCCATTCTTTACAACCTTCCAAATCCATTAGTGAAAACCAAATCCAGAATAATGACACAGTGCAACAACTTGTAAGGATTCATTTCTGAAGAGGTAGAAGATTAAATGCTTCTACAGGGATTAACCCTTATGGTAAAAGCATGAACTGTGTAAAACCATATTTTAAGATTAGTTTCTGAAATACAATGGGTATTAACAGCTCGGTCTCTTCTCCCTTTCTATGAAAAGCTTCAGATGCCAGGATATTGGTAAAATGGTAACTCACATCAGGAAACTTGTAAACCTACTTTAGATTTTGATATCCTTTTCATTAGGCTGTCAATTAATTGCAGTTAACTCCAAAAAATTAATCAAAATTTTTAAAATCATGATTAACTGCATTTTTAATAGCGCTGGTAATAAATTTCAATTGGTATTCTATTTTTAAGTATTTTGGATATTTTTCTACATTTTCAAAGACATTGATTTCAATTACAACACAGAATACAAAGTTTACAATGCTCACTTTATATTATTTTTATTACAAATATTTTCACTGTAAAAATGATAAAAAACCGTTTTTTCAATTCACCTCATACAATTACTGTAGTCAATCTCTTTATCCTGAAAGTGCAACTTACAAATGTAGATTTTTTGTTACATAACTGCACTCAAAAACAAACCAATGTAAAACTTTAGAGCCTACAAGTCCACTCAGTCCTACTTTTTGTTCAGCCAATTGCTCAGACAAAAAAAGTTTGTTTACATTTACGGGAGATAATGTTGCCCACTTCTTATTTACAATGTCACTTGATAGTGAGAATAGGGGTTCACATGGCACTTTTTTTAGCCGACATCACAATGTATTTACATACCAGGTATGCTAAACGTTCATATGCTCCTTCATGCTTTAGCCATCATTCCAGAGGACATGCTTCCATGCTGATGACACTCATTAAAAAAAATGTGTTAATTAAATTTGTGACTGGACTCTTTCGAGGAGAATTGCATGTCTCCTGCACTATTTTACCTGCATTCTGCAGTATATTGTGTGTTATGGCAGTCTCGGATGACAACCAAGCACATGTTGTTCGATTTAGGAACACTTTCACTGCAGATCTGACAAAAACGCAAAAAGGTACCAATTTGATGATGAAATGCTAAGGGAAATTAGAGAGGCTATCAAAATTAAGAACCCAATAATAGTGGGGGATTTCAATTATCCCCATATTGACTGGGAACATTTCACTTCAGGACGAAATGCAGAGATAAAATTTCTCGATACTTTAAATGACTGCTTCATGGAGCAGCTGGTACGGGAACCCACAAGGGGAGAGGCGACTCTAGATTTAATCCTGAGTGGAGCGCAGGAGCTGGTCCAAGAGATAACTATAGCAGGACCGCTCGGAAATAGTGACCATAATACAATAGCATTCAACATCCCTGTGGTGGGAAGAACATCTCAACTGCCCAACACTGTGGCCTTTAATTTCAAAAGGGGGAACTATACAAAAATGAGGGGGTTAGTTAGACAAAAGTTAAAAGGTACAGTGACTAAAGTGAAATCCCTGCAAGTTGCGTGGGCCCTTTTTAAAGACACCATAATAGAGGCCCAACTTCAATGTATACCCCAAATTAAGAAAAACAGTAAAAGAACTAAAAAAGAGCCACCGTGGCTTAACAACCATGTAAAAGAAGCAGTGAGTTACTTTAAAAAGTGGAAGTCAAATCCTAGTGAGGCAAATAGAAAGGAGCACAAACACTGCCAACTTAAGTGCAAGAGTGTAATAAGAAAAGCCAAAGAGGAGTTTGAAGAACGGCTAGCCAAAAACTCCAAAGGTAATAACAAAATGTTTTTTAAGTACATCAGAAGCAGGAAGCCTGCTAAACAACCAGTGGGGCCCCTTGACGATGAAAATACAAAAGGAGCGCTTAAAGATGATAAAGTCATTGCGGAGAAACTAAATGGATTCTTTGCTTCAGTCTTCACGGCTGAGGATGATAGGGAGATTCCCAAACCTGAGCTGGCTTTTGTAGGTGACAAATCTGAGGAACTGTCACAGATTGAAGTATCACTAGAGGTGGTTTTGGAATTAATTGATAAACTCAACATTAACAAGTCACCGGGACCAGATGGCATTCACCCAAGAGTTCTAAAAGAACTCAAATGTGAAGTTGCGGAACTATTAACTAAGGTTTGTAACCTGTCCTTTAAATCGGCTTCGGTACCCAATGACTGGAAGTTAGCTAATGTAACGCCAATATTTAAAAAGGGCTCTAGGGGTGATCCTGGCAATTACAGACCGGTAAGTCTAACGTCGGTACCGGGCAAATTAGTTGAAACAATAGTAAAGAATAAAATTGTCAGACACATAGAAAAACAAACTTTTGAGCAATAGTCAACATGGTTTCTGTAAAGGGAAATCGTGTCTCACTAATCTATTAGAGTTCTTTGAAGGGGTCAACAAACATGTGGACAAGGGGGATCCGGTGGACATAGTGTACTTAGATTTCCAGAAAGCCTTTGACAAGGTCCCTCACCAAAGGCTCTTATGTAAATTAAGCTGTCATGGGATAAAAGGAAAGGTCCTTTCATGGATTGAGAACTGGTTAAAGGACAGGGAACAAAGGGTAGGAATTAATGGTAAATTCTCAGAATGGAGAGGGGTAGCTAGTGGTGTTCCCCAAGTGTCAGTCCTAGGACCAATCCTATTCAATTTATTCATAAATGATCTGGAGAAAGGGGTAAACAGTGAGGTGGCAAAGTTTGCAGATGATACTAAACTACTCAAGATAGTTAAGACCAAAGCAGACTGTGAAGAACTTCAAAAAGATCTCACAAAACTAAGTGATTGGGCAACAAAATGGCAAATGAAATTTAATGTGGATAAATGTAAAGTAATGCACATTGTAAAAAATAACCCCAACTATACATACAACATGATGGGGGCTAATTTAGCTACAACGAGTCAGGAAAAAGATCTTGGAGTTATCGTGGATAGTTCTCTGAAGATGTCCACACAGTGTGCAGAGGCGGTCAAAAAAGCAAACAGGATGTTAGGAATCATTAAAAAGGGGATAGAGAATAAGACTGAGAATATATTATTGCCCTTATATAAATCCATGGTACGCCCACATCTCGAATACTGTGTACAGATGTGGTCTCCTCACCTCAAAAAAGATATTCTAGCACTAGAAAAGGTTCAGAAAAGAGCAACTAAAATGATTAGGGGTTTAGAGAGGGTCCCATATGAGGACAGATTAAAGAGGCTAGGACTCTTCAGTTTGGAAAAGAGAAGACTAAGGGGGGACATGATAGAGGTATATAAAATCATGAGTGATGTTGAGAAAGTGGATAAGGAAAAGTTATTTACTTATTCCCATAATACACGAACTAGGGGTCACCAAAAGAAATTAATAGGCAGCAGGTTTAAAACAAATAAAAGGAAGTTCTTCTTCACGCAGTGCACAGTCAACTTGTGGAACTCCTTACCTGAGGAGGTTGTGAAGGCTAGGACTATAACAATGTTTAAAAGGGGACTGGATAAAGTCATGGTGGCTAAGTCCATAAATGGCTATTAGCCAGGATGGGTAAGAATGGTGTCCCTAGCCTCCGTTCGTCAGAGGATGGAGATGGATGGCAGGAGAGAGATCACTTGATCATTGCCTGTTAGGTTCACTCCCTCAGGGGCACCTGGCATTGGCCACTGTCGGTAGACAGATACTGGGCTAGATGGACCTTTGGTCTGACCCGGTATGGCCTCTCTTATGTTCTTATGTTATGTTCTTATGTTTGGGATCTCTAAAGATAGCTACAGCACGAGACCCAAGATTTAAGAATATGAAGTGTCTTCTAAAACCTGAGAGTGATGAGCTGGAGAGGATGCTTTCAGAAGTCTTAAAAAGAGCAACACTCCGATGTGGAAACTACAGAACCCAAACCACCAAAAAAGAAAATCAACTTTCTGGTGGTGTCATCTGACTCAGATGATGAAAATGAACATGCGTCAGTCTGCACTGATTTATATCGTTATTGAGCAGAACCAGTCATCAGCATGGACACACATCCTCTAAAATGGTGGGAGAAGCATGAAGGAACATATGAATCTTTACCACAACTGGCAAAAATATCTTGTGATGTTGGCTACAAAAGTGCCACATGAACATCTGTTCTCACTTTCATGTGACACTGTAAACACCAAACAGGCAGCATTATCTCCCACAAATGTAAACAAACTTGTTTGTCTGAGCAATTGGCTGAACAAGAAGTAGGACTGAGTGAACTTCTAGGCTCTGAAGTTTTACATATTTTTATTTTCAAATAGAGGATTTTTTGTATATAATACTACATATATAAGTTGTACTTTCATGATAAAGAGATTGCACTACAGTACTTGTATTAGCTGAACTGAAAAATACTGTTTCTTTTGTTTCTTTTTAGTGCAAATATTTGTAATAAAATAAATATAAAGTGATTATACACTTTGTATTCTGTGTTGTAAGTGAAATCAATACATCAGAAAACGTAGAAGACGTCCACAAATATTTAAATGGTATTTATTATTCTTTACTGGCGCGATTACTTGCACAATTAATAGCGATAATTTTTTTTTTTAATTACTTGACAGCCCTACTTTTCACTTAAAAAAACAAACAAATCTATATTATGGCAATAGATCTGGCATTATAAGTGGGGAGAAATACCAAAATAGAAAAATCTTTAAAAATACTTACTGAAGTCGCCAGTAAGAAACACTGCTTCTGCCCCTGGAGCCCACTCTTTGCAATATAGTCCACCATCCGCAAGTTGATTGACTCCAAACGTTTTGTAACTTTTTGAAAATTCATCAAGGCCGCCTTCATTTTCTTCAATGTTCTTCAATCGGTCATGAAACAGGGTATACCTTTCAAACAACAACATTAAATATATTTTAGAAAATTTAGCCATCTTATTTATAGTAGGTACTCAGATCTACACATGACAATTTCTTATTTTAATGCATACACAGGTGTATTTTCGATTAGGCAGAGTACAGTGGTGTTTCCTCAGACTATGGCACTATATCCCTTTATGTATTAAAAAAATAGCAGATATTTACTTCATGCACTTGAACTTATCTTGCCAATATTTTTGATACTGCAAAAGGTTTACAGTACAAAAAAGCCAGTCTCACTTCCCCCTACAGTAGGGGTAGTCAATAGATGGACCGTGGTCCAAATCCGATCACCAGATGCTTTTGAATGGACCCAAAAACTTATTTAAATTATTTTCTCTGGGAACCTTGACAAAAAAAAATAATTGACTACTCCTAGCCTACAGTTTCTTCACTTTACAGGAACAGTTTGTGGTTTAAGCTTACACACCGAAACTTGTGATTGACAGCCCAGAAGTCATAAGGTTATTAAATAATAAAAGGAGGACTTCACTCACACTAAGAAGCCAAGCAATTTTCCTCATGTGGCCTATAACCAATAGGATATAGGAAGATATCCTATAGGTTTGAAAATTTCTACTGCAAGTACTGTAAATACAATAGGATCTTAATTAAGCTTAGCATCCCACAGGTCATGGCCAGCAGCAGTGCAAGACATAGGCAAGAGACTTTTAATACCAGAAATATTTGAGAGCTACTGGACAAAGAAATAGTACTAGGTGGTTGCAAGTTACGTGAACTTTGTTCAATTGCTCAAAGGAGTCTCACTGAAGATTAGTAATGCCACAATACCATTAACGTCCCAGCCTTGAAGTGATCGTTTTGATCTTGGTGGCAAATTCTGTCACCCTTACCCTGAGTAGTCTCACTGTTTTCAGGAGGTAAGAGGTCAAGTATGAATAAGAGCAACAGAATCAGGCTCTTAAAACTTGAAATAGTTCTCACATGGATTTTAATCACTTAGCCTTCCCCCACACACCCTAGTATTCAGATGGGTGGTAGTTTGCTAACAAGTCCAAAACGAGTCAGACAACCCTATTATATGTTGAAGCTTGTATCCTTTTTAGGAGAAGATAAAGATTTCTTGGCTATCCAACCGCAAAATGGTCTACTCATCTGCCAAATTGCAAATTACTGTGTTACCTACAAAATTAAAATGCCAGAAATACGCTGTCTCCAAAATTTACTTATGCCAGTACACTTAAAGCTACACCCCCACTATCTACTCCCCAAAAATAATTTTAAGATACTGTTTTTTTTCTTTGATAGTAAGGAAAAAATAGAGAATGGCAGCACTGGAGTATAATAGTGAGTTTTATTAAAGATATCCACTTTGAAGAGTCATTCATTCAAAAGGGACCATCAGTCATAGTGACAACTAAGATATTACACCTTGAAGAAATGTCAACATCTGGACACCATTCTGAGATTAATTTAAAGTTTCAGTTCAGAATTGGTCTCTTCAGTGGCAAAGAACGTGTGATAGAAAGGTTCAAGATGTTCCATTTGTTGGTTATTTCAATTGAAACAGGCTTATTTATATTAATGTTTACAGAGAGTTTTATTATTTTCTTAAAATTAATCTCCCCAACAGCTTTTATTATGAAGACAGATATTCACCGTGAAACCACTGTGACTCAAAAGAGGAAAGCCCCAGGATATAGTAAACAATATACTCATACCTCCCTAATGCCCATCCCCTAGTATCACTTCTGCAAATTTGCTCATGGGTGTCATGCCTCAAAATTGAGTCATGATTCCTGCTCCGTCTAAGATCAATTTCATTTATAGTGCTATAGACAGAACAATGTGTCTTACAGGCCTCTGAATATAGAGATGTCATTTTCAAGAAAAAATGTACAACAGTTGATTTTTAACTTTTTTACAATTTTATTTGCATGCATTACATATGTCAAACACAAACATAGAAAAAAGATTTATAAAAAAAAAATTAAGAGAAAGGTTAAACACACCAGTAAAGAGCAACTCACTGAAACCTGCCTCAAAAGTTCAGCATCTGACATTTGGCAAGTTTATTCCATTATCAATAGGATCTCCTTGCAAGTGGAAGGAGCATTCCATTGGTTATAGATATTATATACTGCATATATAAATTTCTCGTTTGCTATACAACAGCATACTGAATGTGCCACACTTCAGTCTTAAGCCACACAGAAACCACCCCAAAAGTGCTGTATGCAACATTGTTTTTAACTAGTCATACTGCAGTGGCACCTAGCGACCCTCAGACCCACTATAATGCATATGAACTTAATTAGGCAGTCCCCTGCCTCAAGGAGGCCCCACTGAGGTCAGTTGGAGTTTTATCATTGACTTTACATAGAGCCAGGCTTTAATTTCACGGGTGTCTGTCTCTCTCTCTATCTCTATATGCGCGCAACAACAACAAAAAATGGTTACCTACGTAACAATGGTTACTGTTGTTCTTCGAGATGCATTGCTCATATCCATGTGTGTGGCCAGAGATTTTTGCCTTAGAGGTACCTGTGGGGATGGCTGTGGTGCCCTCTGGAGTACCATACTCATGCGGCATCATCACCCCCTCTGTTCCTTCTTGCCGACAACTCCGACAGAGGGGCAGGAGGACGTGTTGCTGATGTCCATTCCAAGAACAACAGTTATGAAAGGTAGGTAACCGTTTTTTCTTCTTCGAGTGATTGCTCATAGGCAACTCACAAGCAGAATCAATAGAGGTGTGTTCACAGTCTCGCAGCATGCAGCACTGCTTTGCCAAAGCCAACATCGTCTTGAACCTGCTGGGTCAGTGCATAGTGCGACGTGAATGTGTGGATGGACGACCAGGTCGCAGCCCAACAGATATCTTTGATCAGCACCTGAGCCAGAAAGGCAGCTGATGATGCCTGTGCCCTAGTTGATTGAGCTGTCACGATCACTGGCAGGGGCACCCTTGCCAGCTCCTAGCAGTAGCAGATACAGGCCATGATCCAAGATGAGATTCTCTGGGCTGACACTGAGCAACCTTTCATCTGGTCAGCTACAGCAACAAACAACTGTGTTGACCTATGGAACAGCTTTGTTCTATCAGCGTAGAAGGCCAGCGCCCATCTGACGTCCATGCGCTCCTCATCCGTTGCATGAGGCTTTGGACAAAAGACTGGTAAGTAATAGTCTTGACCAGTGTGGAACTGGGAGATGACCTTGGGCAGCAAGGCTGGGTGCAGACACAGTTGGACCTTGTCCCTGTAGAAGACTATCCAGGGTGGCTCCAATGTGAGCACCCTAATCTTGGACACCTTACGGGCCGAGGTTATAGCGACCAAGAAAGAGACCTTCCAGGAGAGAATCAGGAGGGAGCAGGAAGCCAAGGGTTCGGGGGTGGAGGGGGAGTGTGAGCCACGACAGCAAAAGATTCAGGTCCCAAGGGGGGGGACTGGGTCTCAGACATGCAGGTAAAGGCGCTCCAAACCCTTCAGTAAATGCCCCATCATGGGATGGGTGAAGTCTGACCAGCCTCAAGGCAGAGGATGGAACTTCGAAATGGCTCCAGATCTATCATGATTGAAAACAGCGACAGACCCTGGTGCTCAAGGTGCAGTAAAAAGTCCAGGATGTCCTGCATCAGGGCCTCATCCATGTGAATGTGTTGGTCCATGGCCCAACATATGAACAGCTTCCACTTTGCCACATATATAGCCCTGGTGGAAGGTTTTCTGCTGCCAAGCAAAACCTGCTGGATATCAGTTCGTCCGCACTGAGCCACACAGCAGCCAAGCCGTCAAGTGTAGCAAATTCTGGTGCGAGTGCAGCAGGTTGCCGTGGTTCTGTGACAGCAGATCTGGCCGATGAGGTAGCTGCAGCATACCAAACCAATGGTGACAAGGCTACAACAGGGCTATGAGGATGGCAATTCACAGAATCTTGCTCAAGACAAAGCAAAGCAATGAACAGCACCAGCAGGAAGGCATACATCAACACTCCTGATTATGGAATGAGGAATGTGCCCAACAAGGCGCTCTTGACCCTGCCCTACAAAGAACAGAACACGTGGCACTTCCTGTTCTGTCTGGACACAAACAGGTCCACCAGCGGAGACTCTCACCTGTGAAAGTTTAGGGTGACCACCTCCGGATGGAGCGACAATTTGTGGCGAGATGAGAAGTCCTGCTGAGGTGATCTGCCATGACATTCTTGGCTTCGAGCAAGTGGGCAGCTAGCTGCTCATAAGAAGGGTCCCTGAAGAGGGATGGGAAAATGGGGCTTGAGGGGCAGGAAGGAGGGATAGCCAGGAAGTGCAGGGTATAGCTTTGGGCCACTATGTCCACGACCCAGCGGTCCAACATAAACCACGACCAGGCCGAGCAGTAGGGGTAAAGGCAGTTGAGGAAAAGGTGGGTAGGATCTGGTCAACTGACTAGTGCGTCGCTCTCAGGCGCACCCTCAAAACGATCACTTCTGGCCCCCGGGTGTTTGACTACCCCAAGCTTGGTTGGCGAGTGGGAGGAAGAAGGGTGATGACGACTAAAACTAGCAGCCCTTCTCCTCATAGGTCCTTGATCAGGCTGTTAGGGTCTTGGTAGCAGCGGTGGTTGGAAGGGCTTCCTGGCTGATTGTGGCGTGTGCATGCCCAACAAGCGAAAGGTAACCCTAGTGTCCTTCAGTCAGTGTAGCTTGTCATCTGTTTGGTCTGAGAACACACCAACGCCATCAAAGGGGAGGTCCTGGATCGAAGCCTGCATCTCCTGGCAGAGGCCTGCAGTCTGGAGCCAGGAATAATGTCGCATGACCACTATCAATGCAACCACCCTTGCTAGCAAGTCCACCACGTCCCATGCCATTTGCAGGGAGCATCTGGACACCGCCGTGCCCTCCTCCATCAGCATGCCGAACTCTTGGGCCAAACCCTGAGGGAGGGATTCCTGGAAGTTTTTGAGACTGGCCCAGAGATTAAAATTGTACCAGCCCAGCAGGGACGGATGATTCACCACCCAAAATTGTTGGCTGACAGTAGAATAAATCTTTTTCCCAAATAAATCAAGTTTCTTAGCATCCTTGCTTTTGGCAGTCTAGGAGGTGGGGACCTGCTTGTCTTTTTCATTGGCTGCAGAGACAAAAGACTAGTGAACACCTCAGCCAGCTGTCTATGGGATCAAAGGGACCATCATCTGATTAAGTGGCCACTCTTCCATGGGGGGCGGGGGGGAAGGACACATCTATATTTTGTCAAAGAAGCAGGTCCCTGGCCACACAGACTGTCTCCTGAACATCAGTTGGAGAGGATTCTTGCACAAGAGAAAGGGTATAAGAGGAGAGGGTAGACACCCCAAATCATATCTCCCTTGCTTTCTACTCATGGCATCAACAACAGCCAAGGAACAAAGAAAGTATAATTGGACTACGGGGGAGATCCTGACTGAAAGAGTTCCTGCAGTTTTACTGGCTGAACCATGTGGGGAGATAGGCCTTTGTTTTGTGTTCGCTTAGCTTGTTAAGTGTTAATCACATTTTACTTTTTATTGCCTTGTAACCAGTTCTGCCTCATTACTGGTCACTTAATCTCCCTTTCCATAGTTAATACATTTGTTTAGTTGTTTTAGCTAAATCAGTGTGTTTGGATTGAAATGTTTGGGAAACTCCATTTGGGATAACTAGATTTGTACATATTTTCTGCTAATAAATGACAGACTTTACATGAGCTTGCATCATCCAGGAGGATGGAGGCCAGTAAAGGATGCACATTTTTGTTGTGAAGTCTGGGACTTAGTTTACTGGTGTTACTCTGTTATGTAATTAATGAGTGTCTGCACTCATACAGGATAGCTGGGAGTGATTTACATGCTGGAGGCTGTGTGAGATCAGGCCAGGAGTGGTTACTCACAGCAAAGCAGGGTAAAAAGCAGCCCAGCGTGGAGCATTGAGGGGACATAGTTATCCATCAGTCCAGATTGTACCCTGGGTAATGTCACAAATGCTCACCAGCAAGCTCTCTCAGCTTTCCCTTTTCCAATAAATTCAGTAGTAACCCTCAAACATACCCCATTAACCAAAATAAAAATAAAAAAGTGTTAGCAGAGCATCCAAATTCACTACTAAAAATGTTTTACAATATAAAATAAATTCTAACAAGTTATTCCAGAATTCTCACTCCAACATATTAGTCTTCCATCCCCACTCTATGTTTTTTCAGCAGAATTTTAACTCAACCTTCAGCTCCCCAGCACAGACTTCTTCAATCTGCTACTGATATCGGTGAAGTGGAAGGGGAAAGGTAGGCTGCCTGCCTCTGATGATCAGGCCACAGAGGGAGACACCATACTTGACTCAGGTAGATAACCATTTGTTACCTAAGATGTCAGCTATGAGGACTCCTGGGTTCTGTTCCTGACTCTACTGGTTATAGACAGCATAGACAAACAGTCTCCTTGAGTTATACACAGGAACTGAATCCAGGATCTCTAAATCCTAAAGCATTAGCCTCTATCACTTGAGCTAAAGGATCACATCCATGGAGGTACTAGCAGACTCATAAGCCTCTATATCTCACTGACCTAGTCACTAGAGATGGACAAAGAGAATGCTGTTAGTGTTACAGAAGTACATGGATTTAGACTGCTTCCAAAAGCCAGCACGGCAGAGTGGGAGAGACATAAGAATGGCCATACTGAGTCAGACCAAAAGTGCATCTAGCCTTGTATCCTGTCTTCTGACAGCGGCCAATGCCAGCTGCTCCAGAGGGAACGAACAGAACAGCTAATTATCAAGTGATCCATCCCATCACCCATTCCCAGCTTCTGGCATCCCATCTCTGCTTGCAGTGACCAACCTACCAGTTATCATCTGCAAAATGAGTTAAAAGGTAATTGCCTGGCCCTAAGGGAGGGATATGTGCCTGGTTAATAAGGGCCCTGTGCAGTGCACAGAAGTACTGGGATTAGAACCCCCGCACCTTTGGACTTGTAGCTCTCAGTGTCTGTTTGAGAAAGGGTCACTTATGCTCATGTTACCAATTGTGCAAGAAAGTGAGAAATGCATAAAAGATGAGCAACACTTCTCAGGTCTGTTCCTGCTCCTGCTGCAAACCCTACTCTATCAGGTCAAAACCAGATTGATATTGAAAGGAAAAAATTAGATATGATGCCTATGTTGGAGCATGGCAAAAAACTGGGATGAGGGTGTACCCATCCACCAGTTCATTGCAAGGGGATTTACAACAGCAACAAAAAGGCTGTGGATCACTCCTTCAAGCCACTGCAATGCAATGTACTGCTGACACTCCTTTACCATCACAGTTACAGTTCACCTATTTTTGTCACTTACGTCTAGCCTTTACCTACATCTGCTTTGCCATATCTGCTGAAAGGTTTGAATTTGTATTAAATAGCCACTTTATTCCTTTTAGTCTCCACTTGTTCTTTCCCCATTTTACTCATTCTTCAAGTCCTATTCAATTCAGCTTATATATTTTAGAATAGGTGAACTAACATTTGTGCAGGAGTGTAACATATAAAGTGAACAGAAAAGATTAATGTTCAAATAACTTGCTTTAGAAGCACCAAAGGTCAATGGCTGACTTTACACAGATCAGCCCATTAGAGGAGCCTGTCACTTTGCTTTTTCGATAAAATGGACATTTCACTCATTTCCGCAATGATCCAAGGATGTCTATGTGTGGGTGAATGTGTCCTTTCTCTATAAGTTCTAGCTGCACTATTAAAGTCATTCCATATGCAAATACTTCATCTTTCCCTCTTCTTTGAGCTATTCATTGGAATGCCATGGAACCCATGGTGGTTTAACATTACATTCATCCCTCCATTGATCACCAACAGACAGCACCAATCTGGAATCAAAGTTAAAAGTTCAACATTTTGCATAGATAGGAATGGGTATGTTTTATTTACTGTAAAAGTCCTGATGTCCCTTTTATGTTTTCAAATTCCAGTACATCATTTGTCATTTTCATTTAAATGAGGTACAAGGACTTGTGAGCTCTTATGGAAATTAATGTTTAGTGTACAGTAAATCAGAATGGAAGCCTTGCATGAGGCACAGTTAACTAGGTCAAATTTGCGAGTATGTGATAACTATAAAAGAGTCTTCTACAGGAAACACAGCCTTGTAGTATCCCACTATAACTAACTGAAATTATTCTACATTTCCTTTATTGTCCCCCTATATACACAATTTAAACTATCCCTACTGTCACTTCAGCCTGCAAGGTTTATTATGCCTTTCACCTTGAGGGAGTGTCTGCGGCTTCTTAAGCAGGTACAATCTCTCAATAGTACAAATAGAGCAGGCCAACAAAAGCCTATGGCGGGGCTAAGCAGCAGCTGTATTTTAATTACCTTTCTTACTTCCATTAAAAGTAGGAAAAATGTTTACTGCATTCTCCTCATCTCCAAACCAGTAACTAAGTCTGCAGTAATAATGGAAGATACAAACTGGACACAATGTTTAAAGTTAAACAAATTAATTCATTTATACTATGGATAACTAATGAGCAATTATTTGTTCTGCCTAAAGTTCTCCATACAGAACATCTGATTTTTTAAAAAAAATAAATTAAAAAATGCAGTAACATGCGAGTCCCAGCACTGAAATATATCTTAATTTCCACAAATATGATGAAAAGAATCGAGAGTACTCGGAAAGATTAAATGATAATTATAAAGTTTTTCTTGACATTTCCAGTCAGCAGCTGCTAATTCTGGTAGAGATATAAATACTAATAAGCAATTAAATCTAATAAGTAAGCAGTTTATTTTAATAATATTTCAGCAAGCAAACCATTGCTAACTTTAAAATTCTGGCACAGTGTTTTCTTAAACATGGAATAAATTAGTTAAAAATGTAACCCTTTCCCGATTTTATTTTCTCATTAATATTTTACGATATTAATGACTGTACTGACAGCAATTTGGCAGTCAGTGCATCTTGCAAGTTTTTTCCAGTTGCCTAACATTCAACATCCACACTGTTAATTCAGAACTAAAAAGGTGAAAGTGATTAGAAAAAGATTTAAATCCTGATTTATTTTTTTCCATAGGTCATTTCACTGATTTTTCTGATCAGATTCCAGAATTTGAGAGCTGAGTTACAAATATTTAAAAATTTACCCTTCCCCAATATCAATTTCTTTCTACCAGAAGCCTAGAGAACTAGTTACTAAGGGTAGGTTTACACTTACCTTCCGGGTCGACGCAGTGAGTTCGACTTCTCGGAGTTTGAACTATCGCATCTGATCTAGACGCGATAGTTCGAACTCCGGAAGCGCTGCGGTCGACTCCGGTACTCGACCACTGCAAACGGCGGTGGCAGAGTCGACGGGGGAGCCGCGGAGTTCGACCCCGCCGCGTCTGGACGGGTGAGTAGGTCGAACTAGGGTACTTCTAATTCAGCTACACTATTCACGTAGCTGAACTTGCGTACCCTAGTTCGACCCCCCTTCTTAGTGTAGACCAGGCCTAAAGTACCAATCCTGCAAAAATACATGCACATAAACAACCCCATTTGCTTCAATACGGCTACTCACCTGTGTAAATCTTTGCAGGATCAGGGCCTAAGAAGCATCTCTAGCCATCTGAAATTCTGGAATATCAAGTATTCCATTTGAAAATGACAACTAAACTTGGTAAAATAGTGCTCTGAATCAATTTCAACAAAGTTATTCAAAAATTTATTTTTCATGGTAATCAGAGTAGTTAGACTACATTTTTCATTTACAGCAGTCAAAACTAGAGTTTAAGCTTTCATTGTATATACTTTCCTAGTACATACTGGCTCCATTTAACTATGTAATATTTCCTGTTTAGTCCATTATTGTATAAAGATATTTTCCTACAAACATTTTAAGTTGAAGAGCAGCTATTTCACTCAATGCGCATTGTTTCAATATACCTGTTTAACATCTAAATTGTAGATGGATTGCATATGGAAACAGGGCTGTTTGTTTTTGCTATAAACATTCTCTTCTCTTCAGTGATTACCATGGCAGGGTTTTGATTTCTGGTTTTGGGTTTTTTTTTTTAAATAAACATAACTACAGAGAAACCACATCACATTTGAGCAGAATGCTGTGGAAAATGTAAAGCTTTCTTTCTAGAAATCAGTAGACTAAGACTGTGTTAGCTCACGTTTGATATTACACAAGAGAAAATAAACTGAAAGGTCATCTCAACAGTTACAGCATTGCCCTTTTCCAAGGTAATCAGCAGAGCATGTAGCAAAGACGTGAACACAAGCGTGACTGCAAAGACAGTAGCTGATAAAGAGGCATGCTGCCAAAAGTACATGGGACAAAATACTACACTTCCAATGCCAGCTGAGGAGTGTGGCCAATTGAAGAGTGTGGCATTGGTAATTCTGATTTATTACTTTAATCTGAAATTGTGTTCTTGTTAAGCATTCAAGTTTTCATATTGCCAAAAGACACCAGAATGTTTAATACTAACATTAATCACATACCTAGGTAAACTGAAAGAGCAATATAGTTATTAATTTGTTTGCAATGTTGAGACAATACAGTCATTAAAATTAATTTATCTAGTTTACTATGCATGTTTACTGTAACTATACAAACTCCTTTTGGAATTCAACAGGGTTTAAATTAAGTACTAGATGGTAAACCTTTTTTCCATATTAAAATAAGCCGCTTAGTTTCTTCTCAGCACAGAATACTTACTGCTGGAATCTTCCACACAGACTTCTCAATCATATTAAAATAAGCTTTAAGAGCAAAAATAATTCAGAGTCAACCCTCTTAAAAGTTTTATTTACTTGAAGTATTTTAAATGGAGCTGTAAGTAATAACATAACAATTCCCAGTTGAGTCCACTGTCAACTATTGCTAAAGGACTTATTTTGTATTATCAGATATCAAGGTTGAGTCTGGAAAAAATAAACTCAACAAGTCCCACAGCAACAATGCTGACAGCTACAAAGTCCGAAACAAAACTCAGACTAAAATAATGGCTGCACACAGGTTTTGGAAAAAACAGGGATAATGCTGATCACTTCTGAAGAGCTTTTTTGGTTGGTAATCCCTACTATTCCATAAAGCTTAAGACTTTCTTTACACATTGACAAGGCTAAGGAACCCAAATATCAAGGGAATAGCAATGGGCACTATTTATAAAACTTCCTTAAAATATTTTTTTGTATGATTCAGCACACCTCTACAGATTGTTAAGGACCAAAGTTCTGCACATAGTGACCTTGGTCCACAGCACTTTATTTCTACTGCATTTAATTTTAGTTGGTTGCAGTGTGGAATGTGATCTTTAAATGGCCTTTATTAGTTTGTCACAGCAGCGAACATAAGAAGTTATCTGTTTCTTCTCAAATTTGGACTCCTTGTGTGCTATATTAGTTTGGCTTCAGTTTTCTTGTTAATTCTGCAAGTAATGTTATTATCTTAAAGGAGCACAATAATATGCTGAATAAGATTTACCTTTCTACAGTGATACTGAGCAAAATAAACTTTATACAAAAATCTTAATTCCCTACCAAAAGGGGAGTGGGGGGGACATCATCCCACAATGTCAGAAATTCATTCCTTGCCAACTTCTCCCAAATCAGCAGGATTTTGACTGGCACTGCTGGTTATGTTAACCATGCATCCCCCTTTTGAAGGAACATTGCCCAAACTTACTCCACTGTTTAACAAAAAGCACTATTGCTAAAGAGAAAGAACAATGAAGCAGCAATAGCTGCTCCAGCTTCACTATGAATTTCCATAATAAGCCTACTTCAGGTCCCTCTAGAAGTCATCAGATCACTATCTGGTCTTTGAAAAGAGTCAGTACCAGTTACTTAGAGGGAGAGGCAAGAAACCCTGCTGCTGTGATAAAAGTCTGTCCATGGGTGCGGGGAGAGAAGAGTTTCTTCCCAACTTCTCTCCATCAGTAGTTGGCCTCTGCTCTGAAGTATGAGTGTTTATATTCCCAATACTTTTTGGTTGCCTAGTGTAATTGTGGATGTTCATTATTCATACAAAACAAATAATCCTTTAAATCCTACTGAACTCAACCTCATTTACATTGCAATGAGTTCCAAAGGTTTATTATATATGATGTACAAATATTTCATTTTATGTGCTTTAAATTTGTTCCCTTTCATTTTAATTGACTTCCCCCTTGTCGTATTACAGGGAAGAGTAAATAGTATCCAATTTACTTCCTCTATACTGTTCTTTTATTATATTGTACTTCTCACATTCCCTCTTATTAACCTGCTTGCCAATAAACTTTCCACTCATCCTATGGACATTTTTGCAAGTCTCTAATCATTTGTCACACACTCCTGGATCACTATCTTTTTGCTTTAATATGACCAAAACTGCTCAGTTTTCCAGGCAAGTCAATATAATGCCATTATATTTCCAACAATACTTTTCTACCCCATTCTTTACACATTCTAACATTTTAGGATATTCACTAACACTGCACTTTTGACAAAGCTTGTCTACACTCTGGACAACTCAAGTAAACTCAGTTCTTCCAACCCCCAAAATGTGACTGACTTTACAGACAATCATTTTAGAACCCAGTAATTTGTATGGAGTTGTCCATATTATTTCTTCCAGAATAGAGTCTCTCGTATTTGTTTGCACTGAATTTCATCCATTATCATAGTGTCCATTTGTATACTTTTGTTAAATATGAAGTCTTCCAACCTGACTAAATTGTGTCATCTGCAAATATTGCCCCTTCAATATTAACCCCATTTCCAGATTAAGATTATATTAGAACGCTGGTCCTAGTACCGATTTTGAGGCTTGTCACTGTTAATCTTGTGCCATGTTGAAAACTGACCATTTCTTCCTTCTCAAAACATTTCCTACTCTTAAAAAATATTTCTCACCCCCTCACTACTTAATTTTCTAAGAAGCCTTGTGAAAAATAAATTGGTCATTTCAACTAAATTACAACTGTGGTTGTGACCTAAAATCCCTGTAAACTGAGTGGCTGGGCAGTCACCCAGCAGGCTATCAAGTGCCATGCAGTTCAGGTGTCCCTCCTCCCACTGCCATGTGCTACTCCTGCCCTCTGCCTTGGAGCTGCTCCCAGGAGCCTCCTGCTTGCTGTGCAGAGCAGGAGAGGGTGCTGATGTCAGTATGTCCCTGTACCCCACCTCCACAGAGTGCGGGGGGGGGGGGAAGGAAGAGAACACAGCAGGGCTCAGGATGGAGGGAGCTTGCTGGCAGCTCTTGCTGTGTCTGAACTTACTGATCTACTTAAAAGGGCAGCATACTTAAACAGGCAATGCACGTCTCTCTCTCTCACACACACACACACACACACACACACACTGTCTTTCACCTCCCAACACATACTTTTACGGTTGTTATTTATTGATACTTCTTGTGTTATTTTAGTTTTTTGACTGGTCTATGTATTTCATAATTTTTATTTCTCTCAAAAATTTAAATTTAAATTTTTGAGTAGTGAGTTCTAAAATGCCTAACCTGTCCTGGCTACAGTAATTATCCCTATGGTAACTTTTAAAATATTATATATTTATTTTATCTATGTTTTGGTTTCTACTGGTGGCATCTGCACATTACTTCGATATGGTGCACATAAAATTCATTCCGCACATAGACTGAAAAAATTAGAGGGAATACTGGTTGTGACCGGTCATAGATGTATGTCAGATTTTACATCCTGTCTGAAGCCAGATCGAGACTTCTCGTATGTGAAGCACAAGCTGGCAGCTATGCTGGAAGAAGAAAAAATATTGGATTCAAGGGACAAGTAAAGACACTACATCACACCAGAGAAGCTAAGGCGTTCTTGGACAGCCAGATTAAGGAAACATTACTACACTGGATTCAAATAAAGGAATAATGGAAGGGGGGAAAAAAAGTCAGGCAAAATAGACATCAAGGCCTGGCATTCCTGGCTAGTATTTGTGTAGCAGTGAGAACAGAAGTCAGGCTTCCAGAAACAGAGCAGAAACAGCATTTAAATTCTGATAAGCAGAACTACCACCTTGCTATTTTTATTTATTAATCATTTTGACTTGTCAACTAAGTCAATTGCAAACACAATACTACTTTAACAGAAGTACCACTGAAGAAACTTCATGAAGACAATAAAACAAAACAAATCAAATCTGAGAACATGTCTCCATCAAGCAATCAAGTGCCTTAAGAGTTCATAAGATTTTTAAAAAAGGACAAATCCTCATGAGAGTTTACTGTTCAATATCAGTTTTTCAAAGTTTCTCTTTGCTTCATCTATTTAAAAGGACATTACATGCCCTCTTTTGGTGTCGGGCTGGTGTGCTTCAGAAACGGAAAATCCTCAACTTCTGTTTCCTTCAACCACTCCCATCTACCAGGAACATCTTTGGACTATTTTCTTCCTATTCGGAGAATGAGTAACAGGCATAAATTATAGTGGGATGCTTTTGATAGTGGGATAAGAGACCCTATCTGATACAGAAGTGGGGAAGGTAAAATTTGTAGAGGTCTGCATGGGTATCCAATATCATAGTAAATAGATCCTCATCCTAATTTCAGAGAGTAAGAAAAAGTGGTGAGATTCAAAGTTTAAAGTGGATCTGACATTGGTGGGTGCTGTTTAGGCATGGTGTAGGTTGGTTTGCACCAGTTCTCTTGTTGCCTGTCTCTTCAATGGCCACTTTGAGATGAAACACCACTGGGAGTGGAGAAGGGGTGTCAAGGAATAGTGTTTTAACAGGCCAGGGGAGAAAAGGGTGGTTTAGATTAGGAGCAGGGAGAAGAGATGTCTATTTGTGGTCTTTTAAGTGAAGTTTTCCCACTCTGTGTGTGATAGTTTTCTACTAAAACAGAGCACTGGATGGGCACTTTTGATGTATAAAGTTAAACAATAAAGGTTCACGGATGTAAAGTTTGTCACCCATTGCTTAAAAGGGTTGTTTCTGTGCTTAGCAATTCCCCCACAACTGCACTAGTTTCATGAGTTTTAATACTCTTCTCACTCACAAAAGCAGTCTGAGCAGAGATTGTGCCACCTCTCTGGTGCTTGTTAAATCACAGAATCATAGACTTTGAGGTCAGAAGGGACCATTATGATCTAGTCTGACCTCCTGCACAATGACGGCCACAGAATCTCAACCACCCACTCCTGTAACAAACCCCTAACATATGTCTGAGTTACTGAAGTCCTCAAATCGTGGTTTGAAGACCTCAAGGTGCAGAGAATCTTCTAGAAAGTGACCCGTGGCCCTCCCCCCCGCTGCAGAGGAAGGTGAAAAACCTCCAGGGCCTCTGCCAATCTGCCCTGGAGGAAAATTCCTTCCCAACACCAAATATGGCAATCAGTTAAACCCTGAGCATGTGGGCAAGACTCACCAGACAGCATCCAGGAAAGAATTCTCTGTAGTAACTCAGATCCCACCTCATCTAACATCCCAACACAGACCATTGGGCATATTTACCTGCTAATAATCAAAGATCAATTAATTGCCAAAATTAGGCTATCCCATCATACTATCCCCTCCATAATCTTATCAAGCTTAGTCTTGAAGCCAGATATGTCTTTTGCCCCCACTACTCCCCTGGGAAGGCTGTTCCAGAACTTCACTTCTCTAATGGTTAGAAACCTTCATCTAGTTTCAAGTCTAAACTTCCTAGTGTCCAGTTTATATCCATTTGTTCTTCTGTCCACATTGGTACTAAGCTTAAATAATTCCTCTCCCTCCCTGATATTTATCCCTCTGATATATTTATAAAGAGCAATCATATCTCCCCTCAGCCTCCTTTTGGTTAGGCTAAACAAGCCAAGCTCTTTGAGTCTCCTTTCATAAGACAGGTTTTCCATTTGTCGGATCATCCTAGTAGACCTTCCCTGTACTTGTTCCAGTTTGAATTCATCCTTCTTAAACATGGGAGACCAGAACTGCATACAATATTCCAGATGGTGTCTCGCCAGTGCCTTGTATAATGGTACTCACACCTCCTTATCTTTACTAGAAATACCTCGCTTGATGCATCCCAAGACCACATTAGCTTTTTCCACAGCCATATCACATTGGCAGCTCCTAGTCATCCTGTGATCAACTAATACTCCGAGGTCCTTCTCCTCCTCCTGTTACTTCCAACTGATGTGTCCCCAATTTATAACCAAAATTCTTGTTATTAATCCCTAAATGCATGGCCTTGCACTTTTCACTATTACATTTCATCCTATTACTATTACTTCATTTTACAAGGTCAGATATAATATCCTGGTCCTTCTCTGTGTTAGCAATACCTCTCAGCTTTGTGTCATCTGCAAACTTTATCACATTCCCACTTTTTGTGCCAAGGTCAGTAATAACAAGATTAAATAAGATTGGTCCCAAAACCGATCCCTGAGGAACTCCACTAGTAACCTCCTTCTAGCCTGACAGTTCACCTTTCAGTATGACCCGTTGTAGTCTCCCCTTTAATCAGTTCCTTATCCACTTTTCAATTTTCATATTGATCTCCATCTTCTCCAATTTAACTAATAATTCCCCATGTGGAACCATATCAAATGCCTTACTGAAATCGAGGTAAATTAGATCCACTGAGTTTCCTTGGTCTAGAAAATCTGTTACCTTCTCAACGGAGGAGATCAGGTTGGTTTGGCACAATCTACCTTTTGTAAAACCATGTTGTATTTTGTCCCAATTACTCTTGACCTCAATGTCCTTAACTACTTTCTCCTTCAAAAATTTTTCCAAGATCTTGCATACTACAGATGTCAAACTAACAGGCCTATAGTTACTCGGATCACTTTTTTTTCCTTTCTTAAAAATAGAAACTATGTTAGCAATTCTCCAGTCGTACGGTACAACCCCTGAGTTTACTGATTCATTAAAAATTTGTGCTAATGGGCTTGCAATTTCATGTGCCAGTTCCTTTAATATTCTTGGATGAAGATTATCTGCCCACTCCCGATTTAGTTTCATTAAGCTGTTAGAGTTTGGCTTCTACCTCGGATGTGGTAATATCTACCTCCATATCCTCATCCCCATTTGTCATCCTGCCATTATCCCTAAGCTCCTCATTAGCCTCATTAAGCACTGAGGCAAAGTATTTGTTTAGATATTGGGCCATGCCTAGATTACCCTTAACCTCCACTCCATCCTCAGTGTTTAGCGGTCCCACTTCTTTCTTTGTTTTCTTCTTATTTATATGGCTATAAAACCTTTTACTATTGGTTTTAATTCCCTTTGCAAGGTCCAACTCCACATGGCTTTTGGCCTGTCTCACTTTATCCCTACATGTTCTGACCTCAATAAGGTAGCTTTCCTTGCTGATCCCTCCCATCTTCCACTCCTTGTAGGCTTTCTGCTTTTTCTTAATCAACTCTCTGAAATGCTTGCTCATCCAGCTTGGTCTACAACTCCTGCCTATGAATTTTTTTCCCCTTTCTTGGCATGCAGGCGTCTGATAGTTTCTGCAACTTTGACTTGAAGTAATTCCAGGCCTCCTCCACCTTTAGATCCCCAAGTTCTTTCCTAAACACTTCCCTAACTAATTTCCTTAATTATTTAAAGTTAGTTCTTTTGAAATAAAAACCCTAGTTCCAGATCTATTTTTGTTTATCCTTCCATCTAGTTTGAACTGAATTAGCTCATGATCACTCGAACCAAGGCTGTCCCCTACAACCATTTCTTCTATGAGGTCCTCACTACTCACCAAAACCAAATCTAAAATGACATCCCCTCTTGTTGGTTCTTCAACTACTTGGTGAAGAAATCCATCAGCTATCGCATGCAGAAAAATCTGAGCCCTATTATTACTACTAGAACTTATCCTCCAGTCTGTATCTGGGAAGTTAAAGTCTCCCATGATCACACAATTCCCATTAGTGTTTACTTCATTAAAAACATTAAAGAGGTCTCTATCACTATCCAAATTGGATCCCAGTGGTCTGTAGCACACCCCAAGCACTATCTCAGGGGAGGCTCTAGAAGCTCTCTCCCCCAATGTGATTTTTGCCCAGACAGACTCTGTCTTATCCATTCCATTCCTTCTTATTTCTTTACAGTCTACCTCATCATTGACAAACAGTTACTTCACCACCTTTGCCTTTATTTCTGTCTTTCCTAAACAGCACATAGCTTTCAATACCCATACTCCAGTCATGACTACTATTCCACCACGTTTCTGTTATCCCTATAATATCCGGTTTCACTTCCTACACCAGTAGCTCTAGTTCCTCCATTCTGTTACCTAGGCTCCTCGCATTAGTGTACAAACATCTTAATTTTTGCTGTTTGGCTTCACTGACATTCTTTATCTGATTAGGCCCAGACATTCTACCACCAATATCACCTATTAGACTGGTATCTATACTACCCTTCCTCATGTCCATTCTCCTACCTACGGCTGTATCCTCTCTTACTTTGTTTTCTTCCCTCTCAATGGTAAATTCCAGCATGGAGATTACCTGGACATCTCCCAACCATCTCCCCCTAATTCCTAGTTTAAAGCTCTCTTAATCAGTTGTGCCAGCCTCCATCCTAGAAGTCTATTTCTCTCCTTACTCAGGTGAAGTCCATCCCAAGAGAAAGTCCTCTGTCCATGAATGCTTCCCAGTGGCTATACATCCCGAAACCCTCCTTATAGCACCACTGCCTGAGCCATCTGCTGATCGCCATAATCTTGTCACACCATTGTTGCCCTTCTCTAGGAACAGGCAGAATCCCACTGAAGATCACCTGAGCCTCGATTTCCTTAAGTGTCTTCCCCAGCCTGGCACAGTCTCCCTTGATATGTCCCAGCAAGAATGTAGCCGTTATCATTGGTTCCTACATGAAGGGCAATCAGCGAAATTCTTTCCCGCTCCCATTAGGATCCTCTTCAGCCTCAGGTCCACATCCCATATCTTAGCACCCGGCAGACAGCATGTTTGACTAGCTTAGGAAGTGATATTTGAACTCTTTTCCAACTCTTCTGTGAACTTTAGAAGTACATTTTAAAAATAGAAAAACCAACTGAGAAAAGATACCATATCACTGTATATGTATTGTAATATATTACATCTCTACACTTGTCCAAATATAAATATTAATATTTTCAAAAAAATACGTAGAATATAAATGCATTAACCCAAGAAGAAAGAGACGGACATAGGACACTCCTTATTCTTGACAGAAGCCTAGAAAAATTCTGCTAATTCTGTACTGTGAGCCCAATTTTCAGCTTGGAGAGCTGCCAAAGGAAAGCCTTCCATCTGAAGCCAAGCAGGATTATAGGTTAGTCCCCTAGCTTTTTTGACAGTGGCTGCAGCTTTTGGATTTGATGTATACCTGATATATTTCCTGGTGCTGTTGTGTAAGGGGAAGATATGAATTAGAAACAAAGATTTGTTAATCAAAGTTAGTCAAAAATAACCTCTTCAGTGAAGGCCAGCCATTCAAGGAAATAGTTTGCAAACTCCATGCACACACTGTAGAGCAAAGGGCATTCAGAGGCTCCTGATTTATTTTTTTTTAAACATCTGAGGTCATGAGTTATACTATATTTGTGTGTCTGCAATCCAAGCTCTACAGGATAGGAAAACAGTTTTACATATTTAAACTAGTCTTCACTTTTATAATGTCACATATCTACAATGTTCATTGCTGCGTTTTATGCCAACGTCTCCTGCTCATGCACATTTATTGTGCAACACAGATTTAATCCAGCAGCAGAGCGCTGTTCACAAAAAATAGAAATAAAACAATATTATCATCAAGAAAAGTGAATGACAGCTGAAACAAATAGGACAATTCACAGACTAAATTAATGAGTTATAGAATTACACCAACATGGAAGACTGTGGGCAAAAGCTTAACAGGAAAAAATTGGTTAGTTTTCATGGGTGAAAGTTAACAAAAATAAAGGTTCCCTCATTATCTACATATTTGCTTCCACTTACCTATTCACAGAAATACTCTGAACACTGAAGTAAAGTTACTTAAGTTGTTAGCTCTAAAGCAACTGCCAAGAGAGACAATCCAGTAAATGAACATAAGTTCAGCACAGGTGTACTGTATACGCAAAACAAACAAAAAAACCCCACCATCAGACTGATTCCCATACATTGCTGAGACAGTCTATACATTTATGGTGAAAATACATGGCTACTGTCTGAATAGTCAGGCAGGCAGACTTTTTGCTAGAGAAAGACCTTACTAATGTGTATATTGTCTTTGTGCTATGTATTTTGGATCAGTTAAAGCTGTTACTGAAGAGTGCAAGGAGAACTTTCACATCAATAATGTACTCAGGTATATGAACTGATGTAGTAATAAAATATTTATATGTTACTTTTCCTGGTTATTTGCATTATTTTTAATTACTAGATTTTTAACTTATTTAGTGTATGCATTTTGTAAAATGATTATATTACTGGTGCAACCTTAACCGTAAGATTAAAAAAAAGTCAAAATTCCCTTTTAAGGAAAAAAGTAAGGAATGCTGCAAATTTAAAAATAGACTGGTTTTCACAAGAAACATCCCACTACAATTTTCTCCAGCTCCCAAGAGATCCAGCTAGGACACTTTATAACCACTATAAGGTTTTCTATGGACTAGGGTGCATGAGAGGATTGCCTCTGCCTCCAGGATTCCTTTTCTATGCATCTTGGGAGAGGAACAGCAAAGATTATCCCCTCCCATGTAGCAAGGCTCCTAAGTACTCCTTCCTGCATAGCTAGTAACAGGAAGGCAAAAGTTCCACTGTGGTATTTCCTAATATGTACAGCAGACAAACTGCTACTATGGACCTCCTCAGATATGCGAGAAAGGAGCTCCTCTCCTGCACAATTTAAGAGATGCTGCTGGGGAAGGTTCTTGCCCAATGTTCCAGAGCACCATACTTAAGAGGAGTTCTGCTCAAAACTCAACATGTCAGACACCTCAGTGTCTTCGAGATTCCTCACCGTGTATAAAGTTAAGCAAGCACACAAGTCATTGCAGGATTGGGGCCTAATTCTTATTAAAACTCAAGGGATCCCAAACAAAACAAAACCTGAAATTTGAGAAGTTAACTCTGAACTTCCAAAAAGTATTTTCCTGTAGCTTCACCAAAAAAAAAAAATTAAAGGGGAGTAGGTATGTTTGAGACATTTTCAAAGCTATCAACTATGTTCTGGTTTTTAAGATTCTCATAATACACTAGTCCAGTTTTATTTCATCTCATGAATCCACTACAGCCAAGTGTAAACTCATAAATGCTCTTACATTTTAGTCCAAAAAAGCATAGTGTATTTTTTTCTTTAATTATCTACTGGATTAGTGACTACATTTCTATCTACAGCAAGGAATTCAAATATAAGTGGGTGCTCTCTGACATACAATTTAAAATGGATTTTTTTTCCCTTTTATAGTGTACATAATGTGTAGTGTAGGGGCCACTGGATGACTGAGGTGCTAAAGGAGCACTCAATGAAAAATGAGGCCATTGCAGAGAAGCTAAATTAGTTCTTTGTTTCAATCTTCACTGCAGAGAATGTGAGGGAGATTCCCACATCTGAGCCACCGTTTTTAGGTGACAAATATGACACACTGTCCAAGATTAGGGGTCAAAGGAGGCGGTTTTGGAATAAACTGATATATTAAACAAAGTAATAAGCCACCAAGACCATATGGTATTCACCCAAGAGTCCTGAAGAAACTCAAATATGAAATTGTAGAACTACTAACTGTGGTATGTAACCTGTTGCTTAAATCAGCCGCTAGAGGACAGCTAATGTAACACTGACTTTTAGAAGAATACTTCAGACGCAATCCAGGCAATTACATGCCAGTAACCCTAACTGGTTGAAACGACAGCGAATAACAGAATTATCAGACACAGATAAACATAGTATGTTTGTGGAGACTCAACATGGCTTTTGTAAAGGGAAATTATGCCTCACCAATCTATTAGAATTCTTTAAGGGGGACAACAAAGAGGTAGAAAAGTGTGATCTAGTGCATATTGCATACTTGGACTTTCAGAAAGTCTTTGACAAGGTACCTCAAGGATCTTTAGAAAAGTAGGCAGTCACAGGATAAGAGGAAGGTCCTCTCATGGATCACCAACTGGTCAAATACAAGAAACAAAGGGTAGGAATAAATAGTTTTCACGATAGATGTAAACAGCAGGGACCCACAAGGATCTTTACTGGGACCCTATGTTGTTCAATATATTCATAAATGATCTGGAAAAGGTGGTAAACAGTAAAGTGGCAACATTTGCAGAGGATACAAAATTATTCACGATAATTAAGTCCAAAGCTGACTGCAGAGAGTTACAAAGCGATCTCACAAAACTGGGTGACTGGGCAACAAAATGGAAGATGAGATTCAATGATGATAAATGTAAGCAGTGTCCACTGGAAAACAGAATCTCAAAGATACATACAAAATAATGGGGTCTAAATTAGCTTTGACGACTCAAGAAAGATCTTGAAGTCATTATGCATAGTTCTTTGAAAACATCTGCTCAATGTGCAGCATCACTCAAAAAAAAAATCTAATGCGAGGAATCCATAGGAAAAAAATGGAGAATAAGCCAGTAAATATCACAATGCCACTATATAAATCCATGATATGTCCACACTGAACACTGCATTCAGTTTTGGTCACCTCATCTCAAAAAAAAAAAAAAGTGTATATATTATATTATATACATACACACACGAGCGCGCGAAAAGAAAAAGTACAAAAAAAGGGCAACAACATGATTAAGGGTATCAATCAGCTTCCATAAAGACTGGGAGTGTTTCATCTTGGACATCGGTGAGGCCTCATCTGGAGTATTGTGTCCAGTTTTGGGCCCCATACTACAAGGAGGATGTGGAAAAATTGGAGAGAGTCTCCAGCGGAGGGCAACAAAAATGATTACAGCACTAGAGCACATGATTTATGAAGAGAGGCTGAGAGCACTGGGACTGTTTAGTCTGCAGAAGAGAAGAATGAGGTGGGATTTGATAGCTGCTTTCAACTACCTGAAAGGGGGTTCCAAAGAGGATGGATCTAGACTGTTCTCAGTGGTAGCAGATGACACAAGGAGTAATGGTCTCAAGCTGCAGTGGGAAGGTTTAGGTTGGATATTAGGAAAAACATTTTCACTAGGAGGGTGGTGAAGCACTGGAATGGGTTAACTAGGGAGGTGGTTGAATCTCCTTCCTTAGAGGTTTAAGGTCAGGCTTGACAATCCCCAACTAAATCATCCCTTAGTTCCTGCTTTCAGCAGGGGGTTGGACTAGATGACCTCCTGAGGTCCCTTCCAACCTTGATATTCTATGATTATATTATAAAGAGACAACCCGGGAAGAGGGGGGGAAAAAAGAGAACGTGGAGGATATGACAGAGGTCTATAAAATCATGAATGGGGTGGAGAAAGTGAATAAGAAAATATCTACCCCTTCACAACACAAGAATGAGGTGTCACTCAATGAAATTAATAGGCAGCAGGTTTAAAACAACAAAAGAAATTACTTCTTCACATAATGCGCAGTCAACCCGTGGAACTCATTGCCAGGGGATGCTGTGAAGGCCAAAAGTATAACTGGGTTCAAAAGAGAATTAGAAAAGTTCAAAGGATAGGTCCATCAATGGTGATTAGCCAAGAGAGTCAGGAATGCAAACCTATGCTCTAGTATCTCTCAGGGCATGGCTACACTTGCGAGTTAGAGCACACTAGCAAGGCGCGTAGAGCGCCAGACTCTGCGGCTAAAGTGCTCCTGGTACTGCACCTCGGTGAGTGGAATAACGTTTGATGCATCCCAGCTGGAGTGCCGCAGCGCCAGTGTGGACACCCTGGTCTGTTAATGCACTCTGATTGGCCTCCAGAAATGTCCCACAATGCCTATTCTAGCCACTCTGGTCATCACTTTGAACTCTACTACCCTGCCCTCATGTGACCAACCATCAGACCCACCCTTTAAATTCTCTGGGAATTTTGAAAATCCCCCAGGCGTGGAGTGCTCTCAGTGAATCTTTCCAGGTGACCATGCCTCCACGGGCCAGGCAATCCCCAGTATGGATCAATGGCGAAGTGCTGGACTGCATCAGTGTTTGAGGGGGAGGAAGCTGTCCAGTCTCTGTGCTACAGCCATAGGAATTACGATACCTTCAGGCAGATATCAAGGGACATGATGGAAAGGGGATATTACTGGAACGCACTGCAGTGCAGGGTTAAAGTGAAGGAGCTAGAAAATGCCTACCGCAAAGCCCGCGAGGCAAACTGCCGCTCTAGTGCTGCCCCCACCAGGGCCGGCTCCAGGCACCAGCCCAGCAAGCAGCTGCTTGGGGCAGCTAACGGTGAGGGGCAGCACATCCGGGTCTTCAGCGGCAAGTCCCTCACTCCCTCTTAGAGCGAAGGACCAGCCGCCGAATTGCTGCCGAAGACTGAAGCAGCGGCAGCAGAGAACAATCACTGCTTTTTTTTTTTTTTGGCTGCTTGGGGCAGCAAAAACCCTGGAGCCAGCCCTAGCCCCCGCAACTTGCCATTTCTACATAGAGCTGGATGCAATACTTGGGGGCGACCCCACCTCCACTCTGAGGACCACCAGGGACACTTCAGAGCTCAGTTCAACAAGGCAGGAGGAGGAGGAAAGCAGGAGCGAGGATGCTGAGGAGGAAGGCACGCTGGAATCCCTAGATGCATGTAGCCAGGAGCTGTTCTCAAGCCAGAAGGAAGATAGACAGTCACGGCGGCCAGTGCTTGGGGAAGGACCAACACCAGAGGAGGTTTTCGGTAAGCGGCTTTTATTTTGGGAAGAAATTTATTCAGTGTGGGCACTTAGAAGTGGAATAGGGCATTGATGTGCTCTCTCACATCACGGTAATCAGCCTCAGTGATCTCTTCAAAGGTCTCATCCAGGAATTGGACAATGCGCTTGTGCCAGTTTCTTGGGAGAGCCACTGTGATCCTTGTCCCAGTCGGCTAAGATGTCCACACCACTGTGTCATGAGGGGTGGGAGGGACCACTGCTGCACACAGGCAAGCTGCATACGGGCCAAGGTGAAAGCCGCATTGTAGTAGAAGACTCTCCTTTGCTTCCCAGGGAACCCTCAGCAGCGAGGTATCTTCCAGAACGAACTCCTGTGGAAAATGTGGGGACAATGTTCAGTATAGGGCCTCCTGCAGCTGTTGGCTCTCCCAAAAGCACAGAAACCCAGAGGACAATACGGCCATGAAACAATCAGTCCCCCTTGACCCTGTGCTTGCCATTTAGGGGTCCCATGGGTTGTACGCACTCGCTTTGGGACGGGCAAATTATGCTCTTGTGTAGACTGTGCTTGTCTTTAAGCATGGGGGAATCATTGCTCTGTCTGGTGTGAACAATGCTGCCTCTATTAAGTGATGCATTTTGCCTTTACAGATGCAACCTTGAGATCTCAGCTGTCCGTGTTATGTCCAACCGAAAGACTCCAAAGAATTAGGAAGAGGCCACGTAGAAGCAAAGAAGACATGCTGCATGAAGTAATGCAGCAGTCCCTTAATGAGAATCTAAAAGCGCAGAAGTGGAGGGAGAGTGAAAGGAGGATCCGCCAGCAGAATGAGGAGCGCTGGCACAAAAGCGTGGAGCTCCGGCAGCACAGCATGAATCAGCTGATAAGCATCATGGAGTGCCAAGTGGACTCAATCCAGGTGCTCGTAGCCATGCAGGCGGAGCACTACTATGCCCACCATCCCTGCAGCCCTTGTCCCCCAAAAAAAACCAACACCCTTTCCCTTGTGCCCCCAGGTCACCTCCAACCCAGTTTCTTATCGCCACCAGCTACCTCCGACACCTGTAGCTTCACCACCCAGCCCTGAAAACTATGACCCTTACCCACTGCACTCAACCCCCATCACCATGCATTATAGCCATCCTGAAGTGCAGCAGTCATTGCACAGCACTCCAGACAGAAAGGCTGAGTATGATAACATGACATACGCAAATCTGTGATTGTACCGATCCCCACTCCACCCCCTTGTCCTTTCTGTTTCCCAAGCAGTTGTGTTTCTTTTCAATAAATGGATTTTTTGGCTTTAAAAAATGCTTTATTATTGCATAAGTAAAAGATGCAGTGCCTGTTGCTTTCCTGGGCTAAGGTAAGTCAGTGTAGCTAACACAGATTCCTACTAACGTTGGAACCACTGCACTTCACTCCCATGCAGGGCACCAGACATTAGTGGTGGCTTTCAGCCTCAAATTACTCCCTCAAGGCATCCCTAATTCTTGCAGCCCCACGTTGGGCCCCTCTAATAGCCCTGCTCTCTGGCTGTTCAAATTCAGCCTCCAGGTGTTGAAACCTCCTAGTTCCATGCCTGAGTGAATCTTTCACTCTTGCCTTCACAAATGTTATGGAGGGTACAGAACATGGATATAACCGCGGGGATGTTGTCATCGGCCAGGTCCAGCTTCCCATACAGAGAGCGCCAGCGGTCCTTTAAACAGCCAAAAAGCACACTCCACAGTCATTCTCCACTGGCTCAGCCTGTTGAACTGCTCCTTGATGCTGTCAAGGCTCCCTGTGTAGGGTTTCATGAGCTATGGCATTAAAGGGTAAGCAGAGTCTCCAAGGATCACAGTGGGCATTTCGACTTCCATTACGGTGATCGTCTGGTCTGGGAAAAAAGTCCCGGCTTGCACCTTCCTGAACAGGCCAGTGTTCCGAAAGATGCATGTATCATGCACCTTTCTGGGCCAGCCTATGTTAATATCAATGAAACGCACACAGTGATCCACAAACGCCTGGAGAAATATCAAGAAATACCCCGTCCAATTAACGTATTTGGAGACTAGGTGGGCTGGTGTCAGAATTGGAAGGTGTGTCCCATCTATCGCCCCTCCACACTTAGAGAAACCCATTTCTGCAAAGCCAGCCACAATGTCATACACATTACCCAGAGTCACGGTTCTTCTGAGCAGGATGCGATTAGTGGCCATGCAAACTTGCATCAACACGATTCTAACGGTCGACTTCTCCACTCCAAACTGGTTAGCAACCGATTGATAGCTGTCTGGAGTTGCTGGCTTCCACCCTGCAATAGCCACCTGCTTCTCCACCGTCAGGGCAACTCTCAATCTTGTCCTTGTGCCGCAGGATGGGTGCGATCTCTTCACACAGTCCCTTGAAAGTGGCTTTTCCCATCCGAAAGTTATGCAGCCACTGCTCATCATCCCAGACTTGCATAACTATGTGATCCCACCACTAAGTGCTTGTTTCCCTGAGCCCAAAAGTGGCTTTCCATGGTGGTGAGCACGTCCATGAAAGGCACAAGCAACCTCGTGTCATATGCGTTACTCGAGTCGATATCATCTGAGTCCTCACTGTCAGTTTGGATCTTAAGGAGTAACTCGACTGCCAAACGTGATGTGGTGGCAAGACTCGTCAGCATATTCCTCAGCAGTTTAGGCTCCATTCCCACAGACCGAAAGGGAAGCCAGTACAAAAAACGTTGAAAGATGGTGCCAATTATGGATGGAAGCAGAGGGATTGCTGGGATGCGAACCGATGCATCACAGGGTGTTGGGACAGGACCCAGAATGCCCTGCACCCCCTTCCCACAAGCCACAGCGCCAGAATGGGCAAAGGCACTCTGTGGGATAGCTGCCCATAATGCACTGCTCCCAATGCTGCTGCAAGTGCCACAAATGTGGCCACGCCAGTGCGCTTGCAGCTGTCAGTGTGGACAGACTGCAGTGCTTTCCCTACTGCACTCTACGAAGGCTGGTTTACTCAAAGCGTTCTACATTGGCAAGTGTAGCCATCCCCTCAGCCTCTGGCTGCCAAAAGCTGGGACTGAACAACAGCAGATAGATCGCTCAATAATTGCCCTGTTCTGTTCATTCCTTCTGAAGCATCTAGCATTGGCCGCTTTTGGAAGACAGGCTATTGGGTTAGATGGACCATTATTCTGACCCAATAAGGCCATTCTTATATACTATACAATCATATCCAAAACAAAATGGAAAACAAGTGGTCATCTTCAATTTGTCAAGTGAGTTGCTGAAGGAATATTTCCATTAACTCATTATTTCAGGACTGAAAGAAAAAGCACAAGCTTTTGGGCAGGTAATTAAGAAAATTCATGACGACAAACAACCTGATTAGAAATATCTACAAACAATCAGGTTGGATATGAACAAGAAATAAAAGTGGTGGAAATAAAAGCATGCAATTCACTCTCCTGTAGAATTATCAACAGACCAGGGCTACAACAGCACTCCACAGATTTAGCAAAAAGCTTTAAATGCTAATATGTTCCAGTTGGGTTATATCTAATACAGTAAAAAGGGCTCGTAATGTAACATCCCCAAAGTGAAGAAACAATTCAATCAAGTCAACCCTTATATGTTTGACAGCTAAGTTTCATTTATCCTCCTCCCCCCTCAAAAAATGACGTTTCTAAATACTCTTCCCACTAAGATACTCATGCGATGATCCTATTATGCACTGAATGGCTGACCAAAAGAAATCTCAGTGATTGATGGGGTGCTAAGGAAGTCATCCATGTGTTTCAGTGGCTAGCCTATCAGGGGAAACTGCCGAGCAGCTTCTGACCCACAGATTTCTAACTAATTTTGACACTCCCTTATGCATAAGACAGAAATGTATGTCCCCACTAAGCGCATTAAGTTGGTGGAGTGCGTCCTCACTACCATGGCTAGCATCCACTTACGGAGCCGTGCACTATGGGAAGCTATCCCACAGTTTCCACACTCTCTGCTACCCACTGGAATTCTGGGTTAAGCTCCCAATACCTGATGGGGCAAAAAAAATTGTCACGGGTGGTTTTGGGTACATGTCGGTCTCCCTTCCCTCCCTCCCTCTGTGAAAGCAACTGCAGACAATTGTTTCATGTCTTTTTTCCTGGGTTACCCATGCAGATGCCATAGCACAGCAAGCATGGAGCCCGCTCAGCTCACCGATGCTGTTGCGAGCATTGTAAACACCTTGTGCATTATACTGCAGTATGTGCAGAACCTGGCTAAGAGACGGCAGCACGAAGACGATTGTGAGGAGGACCTGGACACAGGCGTACCTGAAAGCACGGGCTGTGGCAATTGGGACATCACGGCGGCAGTGGGGCTGGTTGATACGCCGATTCTGGACCCAGCAAACAAGCACAAACTGGTGGGACCGCATAGCGTTGTGGGTATGGGATGATTCCCAGTGATTGCGAAACTTTTGCATGCATAAGGCCACTTTTCTGAAGCGCAGGAATACCAAGATGAGAGCTGCCTTGACAGTTGAGAAGTGAGTGGCGATAGCCCTGTGGAAGCTTGCAACGCCTGACTGCTATGGGTCAGTTGGGAATCAATTGGGAGTGGGCAAATCTACTGTAGGGATAGTCAGAAACAGTCCTTCTGCCGAGGAGTTTACAATCCAAAACCCATATTATATATATTATATATATATACATACATACACACACACACACACTTCCCAGCACAATGGCAGAGCCTGGTCTCAGTTTGGACCTGTTGATACTAATGGAATACAAATAATAAACAAACTGTCCCAGACTGAGGTGTCAGTAGAGGTGATTTTGGAACAAAATTGATAAATAGTAATAAGTCGTCAAGACAAGATGGTATTCACCCAAGAGTACTGAAGGAAGTCAAATATGAAAGTACAGAACTACTAACTGTGGTATGTAATCCATCACTTAAATCAGCCTCTGTACCAGATGACTGGCAGATAGCTAATGTAATGCCGATTTTTAAAAGGTGATTAGAGGTGATTCTGTCAATTACAAGCCAGAAAGCCTAACATCAGCACCAGACAAACTGGTTGCAGCTATAGTAAAGAAGAGAATGATCAGACACAAAGATAAACATATTTTGGGGAAGAGTCAAGATGGCTTTTGTGACAGAACATCTTTGAGGGGGTCAACAACAATGTGAGTAAGGGTGTCAAGTATCAGAGGGGTAGCCGTGTTAGTCTGGTTCTGTAGAAGCAACAAAGAATCCTGTGGCAACTTATAGACTAAACAGACGTTTTGGAGCATGAGCTTTCGTGGGTGAATACCTACTTCGTCGGATGCAAGTAGTGGAAATTTCCAGGGGCAGGTATATATATGCAAGCAAGAAGCAAGCTAGAGATAACAAGGTTAGATCAATCAGGGAGGATGAGGCCCTGTTCTAGCAGTTGAGGTGTGAACACCAAGGGAGGAGAAACTGCTTTTGTAGTTGGCTAGCCATTCACAGCATTTGTTTAATCCTGAGCTGATGGTGTCAAATTTGCAGATGAACTGAAGCTCAGCAGTTTCTCTTTGAAGTCGTCCTGAAGTTTTTTTGCTGCAGGATGGCCACCTTAAGATCTGCTATTGTGTGGCCAGGGAGGTTGAAGTGTTCTCCTACAGGGTTTTGTATATTGCCATTCCTAATATCTGATTTGTGTCCATTTATCCTTTTCCGTAGAAACTGTCCAGTTTGGCCGATGTACATAGCAGAGGGGCATTGCTGGCATATGAGTAAGGGTGGTCTACTTGGACTTTCAGAAAGTTTTTGATAAGAGCCTTTGGTGAGGGACCTTAAGTAAAGTAAGCTAGCAATATTAGGAGCCATTAGGAAAGGGATAAATAAAACAGAAAATATAATGCCCCTATATAAATGCAAGGTATGCCTACACCTTGAATACTGTCTGCAGTTTTGGTCACCCCATCTCAAAAAAGTTATATTAGAGTTGGAAAAGATACAGAGAAAGGCAACAAAAATGATTAGGTGTATGGAACAGCTTCCATACAAGGAGAAATTAAGAAGACTGGGATGAAAAAGTAGGGGATATGATAGAAGTCTATAAAATCGTGAGTGGTGTGTAGAAAGTGAATAGGGAAGTGTTGTTTAACAGAAGAACTAGGGGTCACCTAATGAGATTAACAGTCACCCGCTTTAAAACAAACATAAGGAAGTACTTTCTTCACAGCCCACAGTCAACCTGTGAAACTCAATGCTAGGGAAAGTTGTAAAGTCCAAAAATATAACTGGGTTAAAAAAAATAGATAAGTTCCTAGAGGATAAGTCTATAAATGGCTGTTATCCAAGATGGTCAGGGATGCAATCCCATGCTCCGGGTGTCCCTTAATCTCCAACATCCAGATTCTGGGACAGGATAACAGGGATGGATCACTCAAACTTGTCCTATTCTGTTCATTCCTTCTGAAGTATCTGGCACCATCCAATTTCAGAAGACAAGATACTGAACTAGATGGTCACTTCTTCGGATGCATAGAATGGAACACACAGACAGGGAATATTTATACATACAGAGAACATGAAAAGGTAGAAGTATGCATACCAACAGGCAGAGTCTAATCAATTGAGATGAGCTATCGTTAGCAGGAGGAAAAAAACTTTTTGAAGTGATAATTAAGATGGCCCATAGAAGGTGTGAGGAGAACTAAACTTTTTTTAAAGTTTTTTTCCTCCTGCTAACGATAGCTCATCTCAATTGATTAGACTCTGCCTGTTGGTATGCATACTTCCACCTTTTCATGTTCTCTGTATGTATAAATATTCCCTGTCTGTGTGTTCCATTCTATGCATCCGAAGAAGTGAGCTGCAGCTCATGAAAGCTCATGCTAAAATAAATTTGTTAGTCTTTAAGGTGCCACAAGCACTCCTGTTTGTTTGTTTTTTGTGGATACAGAGTAACACGGCTACTACTCTGAAACCTGAACTAGATGGGTCATTGGTAGTAATCAGTAGTATGTTCTTAAGTGAATGATAGTGTAATGGTGTGAATGTGTGTATGATAATGTCCCCTAATAGCTGACCCAAAGAGGCTCAGAAACTAGTCACTAGTAGGTATTCTCTGTCAGTTGCAGTGGTAGAGAGGGGGGGGAGCCCATTGGTAGAGAACCTTCGCAACCTGTAAAAGAAAACTATGTCATCAGCAGCCCTTCCATGTCAGAGTGTCTTCACAATGGATGTTCCCTGTCTCCATGGCAACTGAAGGCAGACCAAATCTTTGCTTTGAGCCTGGGTTTAAGACCACCCCTCAGGAAGAACTTTCCAGAATGCTCTGCCTCAATTGGCACATATAGCAGACTTCAGGTCTCCCTCCGGAGCAAAGGTTTCAAAGGATTTTTAACTAAATATTTGTTTCTTCTATGTCTCCTTAGAACTGCTAAAAACTGATAGATCTCAGTGCTCTCATCACGTCCATAATGAGATCAATAAACCCAGGTGGAAATGTTGAAATCCATTGTTATAGCACTAGCTTTCCAAAACTTCAGATAATATGAAAATAAACCTCCTGGGGAGCTACTGAAGATATGATCAGGAAGAGTCAATCAAATGCTTTAGCTTCTGCTACAGCAAGAAGTATTATAAATACAGAATACTCCTTTTTGGACTTGTAACCATTACACTAGTATTCACAAAAGCCATATTATCCTCCTTCAAGTGAAAGGGGTACATGTCTAGACATTACAAAGGGGTATATGTTGCAGAAGGCCCAGCAGCCAGTGGTTTGAGTATTGGCCTGCTTAAACCTAGGGTTGTGAGTTCAATCCTTGAGGGGGTCATTTAGGGATCTGGGGCAAAAATCTGTTTGGAGATTGGTCCTGCTTTGAGCAGGGGGTTGGACTAAATGACCTCCTGAGGTCCCTTCCAATCCTGATATTCTATGTTTCTATGATTCAGAAGTAGCCAATGCAATCACTGACATTCTGCTATCAAGGGTAGTGTGCAGGTCATAGTGGATCGCTTTGCTGCAATGAGGTTCCCTAACTGTGGTGGGACAATAGATGGAATGCATATCCCTATCTTGGCACTGGACCAATCAGTACATAAACCACAAGGGATACTTTTCAATGGTGCTGCACACACTGGTGGATCACAAGGGACATTTCACCAACATCAATGTGAGATGGCCGGGAAAGGTGCAGGACGCTCGCATCTTTAGGAACACTGGGCTGTTTGAGCAGCTGCAAGAAGGGACTTACTTCCTAGACCAGAAAATTACTGTTGGGGATGTTGAAATGCCTATAGTTATCCTTGGAGACCCAGCCTACCCCTTGCTCCCGTGGCTCATGAAGCCATACACAGGCAGCCTGGACAGTCGTAAGGAGCAGTTCAACTATAGGCTGAACAAGTGCAGAATGGTGGTAGAATGTGCCTTTGGACATTTAAAAGCTCGCTGGCGCTGTTTGCTGACTAGGTTAGACCTCAGCACAACCAATATTCCCATTGTTATTACTGATTGCTGTGTGCTCCATAATATCTGAGAGAGTAAGGGGGAGATGTTTATGGCAGGGTAGGAGTCTGAGGCAAATTGCCTGGCTGCCAATTTTGAACAGCCAGACACTAGGGCTATTAGAAGAGGACAGATAGGTGTGCTGCGCATCAGAGAGGCTTTGAAAACCAATTTCATGACTGGCCAGGCTACAGTGTGACAGTTGTGAGTGTTTCTCCTTGATACAAACCCACCCTCTCTGTTGATTTTAATTCCCTGTAAGCCAACCACCCTCCCCACTATGATCACAGATGGCAAAGGAAATAAAGTCACTATTGTTTTGAAACCATTCATTCTCTGTTTATTTTATTTTTTTTTAAAAAGGGAGATAACTGATAAGGTATCCTGGGTTGGGTGGGGGAGGATGGAAGGACAAGGCCACATTGCTTATTGTAGCCACACTACAAATCAAAACTGTTTGAATGACAGCCTTCTGTTGCTTGGGCCATCCTCTGGAGTGGAGTGGTTGGGTGCCTGGAGTCTCCCCCACTGTGTTCTTGGGCATCTGGGTGAGGAGGATATGGAACTTGGGGAGGAGGGCAGGCGGTTGTACAGTGGATGCAGCAGTGCTCTGTGCTCTTGTTGGCTTTCCTGCAGCTCCACCAGATGCCTGAGCATGTCCGTTTGCTCCCCCATTAGCCTCAGCATTGCATCCTACCTCTTCTCATCATGCTCACTTAATGCTTTCCTGGACTTTGCCAATGAATGCCTCCATGCATTCAGCTGTGCCCTATCAATGCGAGGGGACTGCATGAGCTCAGAAAACATGTCATCACGAGTACGTGTTTTTCACCTTCTAATCTGTGATAACCTCAGGGACAGAGATGATGGGGGAGCATAGAAAAATTTGCACCTGTGAGGGGATAAAAACGGGAGAGTAAAATTTAAGATGATACATTTGAGAGAACAAAAGGGAGACTTTCACAGTGAAATCAAGCAAGTCACAGCAGACATCACATGTTCTTTAGGTACAATGTTGCATTTTGCCTTTTATATTGAGCGCCTACTGGTATGGTGATACATCACACATTGCTGGGCAACAGAATTTGGTTTCCAGGCAGCCATGGTAAACCAAAGGGTATGAGGGTTTGGCTTCTAATGCCTTCATAACATGTGGGAATGTTTTCAAACTGTAACACCCTCCTTTCCCATAGCAAGCAATGCCAGTTGGGTTTGCCATTTAAAAGGAGGGGCTGTGGTTTTCAGGTGGATGTTTAGCACACACCTTCCCCCACCCTCCGCATGGCTATTTGGGATGATCCCTTCACCCCTGCCCCTGCCGTGTGGCTATTCTAAGGGATGATCCCTTTTAGCCAAGCACAAACAGCCCAGCATGAACGTGGCACTTTTACTGTTCCCTTACAAAAATTCCCCTATTTCAACCAGGCGACCACAAATGAGATCACTCTCCTGAAGCTAACACCGAAAGAAACAGACCGAATGTTGCTTGAATGCAACCAAAACCCAGGACCATTCACTGCCATGCTTTGTGCTGCAATGATTCCAGACTACTTGCTACTGGCTTGTAAAGTGTCCTACCGTGGAGGACGAAATAAGGCAGCCCTCCCCAAAAACCTTCTGCAAAGGCTTTCAGAGTATCCCCAGGAGAGCTTCATGGAGATGTCCCTGGAGGATTCCCGCTCCATCCCCAGACATGTTAACAGACTTTTCCAGTAGTTGTACTGGTCATGAATGCATCCCAAGTCTTCAGGGCAAAATCAAACATTAAACACTATTGCTTTTAAACCCTGTACTGTAGTTACAAATGTGCACTCACCAGAGGTGCCTTCTCCGCCTTCAGGGTCAGGGATCCCGCCTTGCGAGGGTATTGGCTCCAGGGTGATAAAAAGTTCCTGGCTTCCGGGGAGAACAGATTCACCACTTGACTGCTGCACAGTCTCCTCCTCCTCTTCCTCAGCCTCAAAAATCCTCCTCCGTGTTGTGTGAAACACCCCACTTGCAGGTGTCCACGAACAGGGGTGGGGTAGTGATAGGGCACCTCCCCCCGAATGCCATGCAGCTGATCATAGAAGCAGCATGTATGGGGCTCTGACCCATAGCAACCGTTTGCCTCCTTTGTCTTTTGGTAGGCTTGCCTGAGCTCCTTGATTTTCACACAGCACTGCTGTGTCCCCCTATTATAGCCGCTGTCCATCATGCCCTGTGTGATTTTGGCATATATATTAGCATTTCTTCTTTTGAGTGGAGTTCTGCCTGCACAGATTCTTCTCCCCATACAGCAATCAGATCCAGTGTCTCTCATTCGCTCCATGCTGGAGCTCGTTTGCAATTCTGGAGCGACTTCATGGTCACCTACGCTGCTAAGCTCGCCAAGCTGACCAAACAGGAAATGAAATTCACAAATTCCCGGGGCTTTTCCTGTGTACCTGGCTAGTGCATCAGAGTTGAAAGTGCTGTCCAGAGTGGTCACATTGGAGCACTTTGGAATAGCTCCCAGAGGCCAATAACGTCGATTTGCGTCCGCACTACCCCCAATTCAACCCAGCAAGGTCGATTTTAGCACTACTTCCCTCAGCAGGGAGTACAGAAGTCGATTTTAAGAGCCCTTTAAGTCAATGGAACAGGGTTGCTTGTGTAGGTGCATTCATTATAAAAAGCGACCTAACAGGGCTAAATTCGACGTAACACTGTAGTGTAGACCAGGGCTAAGTCAGCTCCACATTAACACTAAGACCAATGAACTTGCTGCATAATGCTTTGCATCAAAATGAACAAGATAAGGAACCCATAACTCAATAAGGGGAGAAGAGACACTACTGATTTAGTCAGCCCCATTTCTGGATCAAGTTTCTTGAATGATTAAATACAAAATGCATTCCACGTTCTATAGGCTTATTATATCCCACCCCCCAAAAAATGAAGAGTTAGAATGGGACCGAGTTTTACTTGTTTCCAGAGAAGTGCACTAAGGACTCTACAGCTCCAGAGTTTACCACAGAATTGTGTTCCAGAACTTCAGTTTTATTAAGGGAAGTTTTCAGCACTCCCCAAAATAATAAAGAATGTGACCTAAAATAAATAAATGCAGCAATGTCTTCCCAAGCCTATACTCAGTAACTTGCGCAGGTGGGAACTGCCCTATTTATCTTAATAGCTTAGTAACTCTCAAACCTAAAGATAAGGATTTGAATGCCAATATTTACTAAAATGATTAGTAGTTAATATTGGCATTCAAATCATCTATTCAAAACATGAGACTATCCCAGATTCCTAAACTGCCTCCATCACCCTCTATGCAGCTGCCAGAACTTCTAGCTTCCTCTTCCTTGAATTCCTCCTCTCCTAACAGCTTCTACAATGAACTTAGGTGGGGGGAAAGGGGAGGGTTTAGTCGACAATGCCTAGGACACAGAAAACTGGAAATGTTTGGACATTCTAAGGTATTGTCACAATCATATCAATCTAGCAGGTCTGCTGCACTGATTTAAATACTCACTTTATTGTAATTCTTTCAAAAAAGTTTTTAAATTTACGTGAAGCTGTTGCAGTGTTTCCACCACAACAACCGGATGCTTACAGCAGACTTTAGTACCAGCTTGCTGCTGAGTGTATGGGGCTTCATCATGCTTCCACCTCTCCATTACTTTGTTCTTTTATTCTAATTAAAACTCTGGAGGGAACTTATCAACACATGGTGGGCTAATGAAGAGCAATGAAGTGCTGCATTTCTATGCAGGAGTGCAAGATTTGTGATCAACTTTAGGATCCTAAGCTCTCCAGAGGATATGAAATGTAGATTTGCACACTTCAAATAGAATATATACACTATAGATTACAACCTGTGTAAACAGTACACAACTAATGAATATTTACTAGGGGAAGAATTAGCAGCTGAAAAATTGCTCTGGAGACTGGAGAACGAGTCTGAATGAAGAAACCAATTTAAACAAATAAGTATCAGAGACTGGAACAGCAATTCTAGACATCTGCAAAGCCTTAATCACAATAGTTACATGACTTATAACAATATCTATTAGGTAAGTAAAAGTAGAAACTAGAATACAAAGTCACTATGTCTGTATATATCAAGCCATAAGTTTGTTGTGACATTTTGGAATACAACTGATGGTACTACCAAGAGTACATGAGACTTCTCCACATTTTAAGCAATTACACACATTTATTTTTGAGTTAGGTGGTTTTATCACCAGTCCCCTATCTACCAGACCTCCAATGTAGAAAGGAATGTATATCCCATACCAGAATACCTCATTTTTAATACCACACCAAAAAAATAATTTCCATTACATACACCATATCGCATACAGATTGAAGAGAGAGATTATTTGGTACAGAGCACCTAACATTTGACCACATTTTTTTGAGGACTTGATAAAACAAGTTAAGCTGTGCACTTCTTTACATATAGAAACAAACTCCTCTGCAATATCTAGTAAGGAGGGTTTTGAATAGCATGTCCTTTTATTCAGTTAATGAATGTTCACAATGTGCAGCTCTAAAACTTGGTACCGTATAGTCTTGAATACAGCTTTTGTAGAAAAAGCATCCAATCAATGCTTCATCTGGTAGTCCTGAGCAAAGTGCCTCCCCTCAAAAAAAAATTGCAGGGAGGAAAAGTGATGTTTCTTAGAACTAAGAGAAAATTCTCTCTTCTCCAAAGCCTAGGTTCTAGACAGGAGAGATCATATTCCATCCCATCAGAATCATGTGTATATTAGGGAGATCTAATGGCTACATCACCTATTTGACACTATGCCATACCAAACAGTTTTTCAAGCTCTCCAACTTCTTCTGACTGAGTGCCTCTTCAGCTGTTAAAGGTGGGGGACCAAACAGTGGAACAAGCCAGCATAAGTGATATTTCATGCCAAATCTCTCTCGGTCTTTTGATGAACTGCAATTATGTTATTACAATAACTAGTGCGAGCAGTAATATTACAGGTTGCAACCACTATCTGCTTGCTCCAATTATCTTATTATGTCCTAATTGTTCTTTATAAAGATTTTCCCTTAATGTTCTGAAGGCAGCTAGAACAAGGCAGCACAGAGACAAAGAATATTTTGTAGCAGGCATCTTCTACATACAGCTTGTAATTTATTTGCCTTAATCATATCTTCATTAATCTGCTTTCTGAAAAGAGAATGCCTAGTTTTTGTCATTCTTCCTAGAGAGGGACATTAAGACTCTGCACTCTTAAGATTTTTTCCCCCACAACAGATTTAAATAGTTGCTTTGGTTCCCAATACAAATACAGAAGTTTATCACGTAAGGTAAGGTACACTAAGGTAGGCTGATAGACTTTAATGAAAAATTCTGATCACTTGTTTCATACTGATGTGGTGGAGGGAGGAGAGGAGAGGAGAGATGGTTCAATCACTATATTTTTTCTAAAAAAAGTTCCCCACTAAAATAATTACAGCCATTTAATAAGTAGTAGTCAGGCATTACCATGACTCAGAGTTATAATGGTCTTTTACAACACCATTGCTAGTGATATAGCTGTGTGTTCTATTCTTAGAATGGATCATCGTGAGAGCTAGCTCAATAACTGTTTTTTTCGGTGCACTAGAGGTTCCAAGATTTCAGTTCAGGTTGATTCAAATCCAAAAATTCTGCAAAAAAAAAAAAAACCTGCACAAATTGAAAAGTTTGTTTTGGGTCAAGTGGAACATGTTTTGTTCAAACTGGAATATTTTGTTTCTGGGCATTTTTAAAGGGCTGTGGGGCAAGCCTCTGTCCTTCCTTTCCCACATAACCTACTCCTTACTGTTTGGTAGACCCCACCCCTTTACACCACATAGGATATTATGTACACTCCTCAGCACAGAGCTTATGTCTTGATCAGAATTGTAAAAGTACACTACATGTATTAGATGCTGTAGGAAATAATCAACAGTAGCACGTATGCCACTTTGATTAGCACTTTTGTAAGCCAATACATCTGGCTCTTCGCTACTTTATAGTACTTAGCTTCCCTACTTGTTTGCTGACTGTGCCCTGATGAAGCACTGATTGGATACCTATCTTGCAAAAGCTTTATTAAAAGGAGAATATAAAGGATTTATTTATTTATTTATTTTAAAGGGGGAGAATAGGAATTCTCATCTTAAGTAGAGACTGTTCAATAAAAAGCTCAGGAAATAAATTTTACAAAATAGGTACATTTTCACCCATAGATCCTCTTTATTTAGTTCTGATGTTGAACAAAAATACAAGTAACTATGCAACTAGGTTTACCAAATCCCATCCAAAAAGAATGTGTCTTTGAAATATGAGGACAGATTCTAGAAGCAGAATGGAATAAATCCAAATAGCCTTACACAATATGGTGGCAATTCCCTACTACAAACTATGTTGGAGAGAAGTATTTTCTCTTACTTCAATAACTATGTCTAGTATTTGGCTACCAGTCCGTGAAAAATGAGTGCATACTATCAATATCACATCTACTGAGGCAAGCAAACAGTGTGCACATTTATCTGGAAGGGGGAAAATCCCCCTGTTGCATATAATCTGGTTCAGCCATAGCTGGCTGAATAGCAAGTATGTATTATATGCACCTTTCTAACTAAGAGTACCTGAAGGGTCTCAGTTACCAGTCCACAAGAATATGCATCCTTATATTCTGAAGGCCACTGAGCAGCTTTTAAAAATTTGAGCCTTGACAACTGCATTCTCCAGTTAGCCAGAGAAAAGGTAAGGCACCGGCAACAACAGTGCTAACTCCCACACACTGATCTGCCAACATTCCTCAGTTATCACTGAGGGGGATCATTTTCTCACCTTGCCTATTTCATTCCTGGCTCACCTTACAAAGCTGGTTGTGCAAATTGTGATGGTGTTTGTTTGTAAACACAATGTGGACAGTTAATAGGAACTGGACTAAAACAACCAATTCATTTTATACAAGCCATTGGACAGCTGGTGAGTGGTAATAAATTAGTCACTAATAACCAGAGCTCAATTTGAATTAATGACCTATAAGTGGTAGGTTCATAATCCCTTAATGCAGGAATGTCGAACATCAGCCCATTTGAAATATTTATGCTGCCCTGTAGACATATATGGATCTTTCAGAATCTTTGACTTAAAAGTTATTTTAAAAAAAATAAACAAAAACACACAACCTTCATGGTTGCAAAGCCAGCTTTCCAAAATGCGTACCAAGGGTAAACCAACATAGTGCTGTCTGCCAGAGTACGAAGACAACCTAGAACAACAACTGAGATGGGTCAACTCCTGTGGAAGTTGTTGGGTTAACTCTAAAGACCAATGAGGACATTTCAATAATCAGCATTATCTATTTCATGTTTTCCCACCGAACAGTACTGCAGGTGGCAAGAGGTAAGGACCAAATAATTAAGTTGCTACCAACAAAAGGCACTTTCTGCTCATCACCTTTGTGCAAACATCCCCTGATAACCAGTGGGAAGTCCACCGTGGTCCAAGGGTAGTATGTAGTCCTTAACTACTCATCAGAATTAGAAGTGGAATTCTGCCCTTACTACAAAACAAGTTTTGTACCCCTGCCTTAACCAAACTTGAGCCATCTAGTCCAAACTTGCTTGCATTTATGAACACTATAATTCTGTTAGATCTGTCCCCTGGTTCAAATGTCACATTGTTAACAGAGTGCTGGCTCCCCCACTTCTGCATTAACTGAAGGTTCCAGATAGCCCTAGGCAGGTTGCATTACAACTTCAGACTTAAAAAGGGCATGGTGTCTAAATCCTAGTCTACACTACAAACCTACCTCAGTATAACCAAGTTGCTCTGGGTGTGGAAAATACCAATCTAACGTCTCGTGTAGACAATGTTAGGTCAACAAGAGGGCTTCTCCTCTCAACATAGCTACAGCCTCTTAGGGAGGTGAAGTACCTACACCAATAGTAGAATCTCTCCCATCAGTGTACATAGCTTCTTCACTAAACGCAACAGCAGCACAGCAGTGTAAGTGTAGACAAGCCCTAAGATGTCACTCTCCTAGCCAGTTTAAAAAATATAGTACTAACACAGAAACATTATTTACATTGTTACTGTAAACAATTACTGAATATCAGCATACAAATGTGAAATATTTTACATCAGGAACATTCTTATGCTGAAATTTACTGTAATTCATGTACTATGGAATATAAGCAACAAAGAATCCTGTGGCACCTTATAGACTAACAGACGTTTTGCAGCATGAGCTTTCGTGGGTGAATACCCACTTCTTCAGAACCCCTGGCTCTCCATAGGGTCTTGCATCCTTCTCATTGTCTCCCTCCTCAACAAGATTGTCCTTGGTGAGCTCTGCTGCAATTCTTTTCTCTGGGTCTCACAAAATTTTCACTGTTAAATTGTGTGTGAAGGGGGTCCCTGCCCAGTATCATAGATGTGGTAGGTCTGGAGGGTGGTTCCAGATTTTCTGTTGACCTCCCTCACCTTCTGGTATGACTGCTGGAACTCCTCCACTTTTGCCCGGTGTTGCTACAACAAAGATGCATCCCCTCTGCATCCTCTTCAACCACTTATTCCTGTAGTTGCCCAACAGCTGGGATTGCACTTGCCTTTTGTCTCCCCAGGCCAAAAAGACCCAGAACTTCTTTCCTGATCCACACAGGAGCATGTGGCTTAATTGGAGCTCTGTCCTTTAGGCAGAGCCATACCTGTCTGTTCTCAGACTGTGGGCTAACAGGAGAAGAGACAGTTCCAAAACTCACTGGATATTTTAAAAGGGTGGGAGGGGGGCCCTTCCAGTCTCTGTGTGATCCCTGGGGCAATGGTATTCAAAATTATGACTGGAGCAGTCCCAGGCATAGAGGCATTGTAGGCTGTTGCTGGAAGACTGTCTGTCTTTACTATACAGGTAATGTAATGTTTGCACTAGCATTTTGCTGGTGCAAGTACATCTGAGAATTTGTGTCTATCGAGGAATTTGTTTTTATTTTAGTGATGACATTTATGTTTCACCCCTTGCAATCAGAAGTGGGTATGGATGCATGAAAACCCATGGCAACAAAAGGCAGCTTCTGTCAACAAAACTTTGTCATGTAGACCAGGCCATAAGCAAGATCTTCACTTGGAAAGCTTTGCCAGTACAGATATGGGCAGCTATCCCAGCATTCATCACTCCCAACAGCGCTGCAAATGCTGCAAATGTGGCCACACTGCAGCGCTGGTAGCTGTGAGTGTGGCCACACACCAGCGCTGGCCCTGCACAGCTGGACGACCAGTGCTGCAGATTTGTAAGTGTAGCCATACCCTTAGAGCGATCCCCCCTCCCCCTGCAGTGTAGACCAGGCTGCAGTTCAATCACTTGCTCAAAACATGATCAGCAACAGACTTTTGTAGGCATCCTGAAAAAGGAGCCTTTAAAGATTTGCACTATAAAGGCAGTGAATGCACAGATTATACAAGTGGAGATTCTCCCATGCCTAAGGGGTATAAGGCATTTCAGGCAGACTCTGACAGGAGGTGATAAAAGGTGAGAATTGGTGCCACAATAGATTAGATCAGCCAGGTGGAGGGGGGATAGGGGTTAAACTGTGAAGGGCCTTAAAGGGAAAGACAAGAAGCTTGTGTCTGATGCAGAGATTAAGGGAGAAACAATGAAGCAACTCTGATGCAGTCAGAATAATGAGCCAGGAGGATGATTTCATTAAGTACATGATATAAAGGCAGCTCTAATTCCTAAGCAGCTATGAATGTGACATCTGCTATGATAGAGCCAGAGACAGTGCTGCAGGGTAATATAACAGTATGACACCAGAAGTGTCAAGTAAAGACTTAAGAGCCTAGAAATGTAGATTGTAACAACTGACATCCCAGAAGCAAGATGCTCAGGACATTTTATGATAGTTAATGACCAATACCTTGACTTTTCAAGTGTTAACACCACGACACTGAACCATCTGTTAAGAAAACAAGCCTCACATTGGATATAGCAACACCTCTGGATGCCTAAACAAAAATAATTCATTTAGGAACATTACAGTTCCATGTTCACTAAATAATTAGGTTTAATCTACCTCCCAGTGGATCTGAAGAGTTTTTCAGCAATTAGGGATATGAAGTTTTATTCCTATAAATTTAAAAGACAAGATGTAGGAAATAGGGCTTCTATGCTGTGAACTCTGAGACCATGTTCTTAATTCATCATCTAGTTAAACTTTACATGTTACACTTTTATGGATGCCATCATATGTTTTTATGTTAGCGACTGGACACCAAGTGGCATAAAATAATTGAAAGAATGGATGGTTCACTGTGTAAAGCAACAGAACTTAAGGGCCTAGGTTTTCCTTAACACATATTACACATTGCCAGGAAACAGAGTGGACACTCAGAGCTTAAAGCATGAAATAAAAAAAAAAGTCACACGTATAAGATTATAGCATTTAAGGGGAAGGCAATACCTAGCCATTTTTTCCCACGTTATCAATTAATTTCTGAATTTATCAGGTATAATATTAGGGATTTTGTTTGAACCCATTTACTGCTGGCAGCCCTCTGCACGTGCAGTGCTACTCCATTCCAATTAGTGGTATGAGGGCAACCTGTCACTTACACACCATTCAGCAGTTTAGCAAGTGCTTTGTACCCGGACATTCCTGGAACACTGCACAGTAGTTAAGAGACTGAAATAACCACATGCCTCAATGGAAAGGAGAACTGGATGCAAGTTACCTTTAGAAATTGAACTATGTTGAGTATTTTGCAAAGTTTCTTTGATCTGATGCTTGGAGGATTACAAAGTACAGCGGGAAATAAAGGAATGAATTAATAGCTCATATTAGAAATGAACTTGGTAAAGATTGATGAAAATCACTGAGGAGTTAGGAGTGAAGCTAACTAGGGGTTAACTGTGTTGTACTACTGTTTAAGTCATCTCTAATTATGTGATGTAAGTATATATCAAACACACACAAATGCTGGGAATAATTAAGAAATGGATAGGTAATAGGACAAAAAATATCACATTGTCTTTACATAAATCCATGGTACGCTGACGTCTTGAATACTGTGTGCAGATGTGGTTGCCCCATCTCAAAGAAGATATATTGGAATGGGAAAAGGTTCAGAAAAGGGCAACAAAAATGATTAGGGGTATGGAATGGCTTCCGTAGGAGGGGAGATTAATTAGACTGGGACTTTTCAGCTTGGGATGACTAAGGGGGGGATACGATAGAGGTCTATAAACTCATGACTGGTGTAGAGAAAGTAGATAAGGAAGTGTTGTTTACTATTTCTCATAAGACAAGAACTAGGGGTCACCAAATGACATTAATAGGCAGCAGGTTTAATACAAATAAAAGCAAGTATTTCTTCACACAACGCAAGTCAACCTGTGGAACTCCTTGCCAGAGGATGTTGTGAAGGCCAAGACCATAACAGGGTTCAAAAAAGAACTAGATAAATTCATAGAGTATAGGTCCATCAATGGCTATTAGCCAGGATGGGCAGGGATGGTGTCCTGAGCCTCTGTTTGCCAGAAGCCGGGAATGAGTGATGGGATGGATCACTTGATGATTACCTGTTCTGTTCATTCCCTCTGGGGCACCTGGCACTGGTCACTGTCAGAAGACAGGATACTGGGCTATATGGACCTTTGGTCTGCCTCAGTAGGACCATTCTTATGTATATCCGCACTAAGAAAATTAGTTTAGCACATTAAGATAGGTTTAAAACATTGTCAACTGGATATCAATAACAAGGAAAAGTAATGGAAGGGCTGATATGGGACTCTTTATTAAGAGTTGAAGATCATATAATCAATATAGGTTCCTAGAAAATAGATCCTGTCAAACTATCTGAGTGAGAGATTTTACAGGTTTGGTTGATAAAATTATCACCGATCTTCACAAACTTCCCTTCCCCTACTAGCTTGCTGTGAGGTGATCCAAACACTGGCTCCCTTGTGCCACGTCAAACTCCTCTGCACTCTATCCACCACCACCTCTGCTCCCTGCCTCCTTACCGCACTGCCTGGAGCACTGGCGGCACAGCTGTGGCTGGAGCCAGTCACGCCACCATGCAGCACAGAGCACCGGGTCAGGCCTCGCTGCCCAGCCACCCAGAGCATTGCACCAGCGGCGGAGCGAGCTGAGGCTGCGGGGGAGGGGGAACCACAGGGAAGGGGCCGGGGGTCACCTCCCGAGCCAGGACCGTCCCGCAGGCCGTAGTTGCCCACCTCTGATCTAAGAACAAAGAATACAGGCCATATTTACTGGATGAGGAACTATCCTGGGAAGTGGTCACTCTGAAAAGGACTTGGGAGTCCTGGTGGATAATCAGCTGAATATGAGCTACCAGTACAACTGCGTAGCCAAAAGTGCCAATACAATCCTTAGACGTATTAATAGGAATAAAGCAGGGATACTATATTATCTCTGCACTTGGCACTGGTGCTACCACAACTGGAATACTGTGTCCAGTTCTAGTGTTCACAACTCAAGAAAGCAGTCGATAAACTGGAGAGGATTCAAAGAGCCATGAAAATAATTAAAGAATTGGAAAATGTGCCATATAGTGAGACTCTAGGAGCTTGATCTGTTTAGCTTAACAAAGAGAAGGTTAAGGATTTGATCACTGTATATGGAAAAAAAATATTTGATAGAGGGATTCTTCAATCTGGCAGACAAAGATAGAACAAGATCCAATGGCTAGAAGCTGAAGCTAGACAGATTCAAACTGGAAATAAAGCACAATTTTTCAACAGTGAAGATCATTAACTGTGGGAACAGTCATCAAGGGTTGCGGTGGATCCATCACTGGCCATTTTAAAAAAGATTGTACGTCTTCTAAAAAAAAGATATACTCTAATTCCATCAAGAATTAATTCAGGGAGGTCCGAATAGATGATGCAGTGGTCCCTTCTGGCTCTGTAATCTATGAATCTCTTCAAGCCATATTCATTTTTCTGCTTGGACTTTCCACAATTGATATTTTTAGGGTGCAATTTAAATCTGCAAATCAGACATTCCACTCTGTTTACTAACCTCCTACTTACCCTGCATCACTTTCGCACAAGAGGAATGAAGACTAAAGAGAAACCATCTCCAGTTTCCCAGTTACAGTAGATTCTTCCCATTACTTTTCAAATATTTTAAACTAGTTTACATTAGTTGTTTTAATTACAGCTACTAGAAGGCCCATTCTGCCATCCTATAACAGAGTTATATCCTACTCCAAAAATATTCCCACTGAATGCAGCATCTTCCATTTGATGAGCAAGTGATATGGAGATTGGCTTTCATATAGAGAATATACCTATTAAAAAAACTAGCACTTTGTATATTTTCTTGGACTGGATATCATGCTTTTAGTTTTATTTTATATACAAAGTATGGATAAGAAATCCACCTAACACTGGTTAGGCCAGAGGAGCTGGTCCATGCATCAGGGGGCTGTGCAGGTCAGGCGAAGGCACAAAGGTGGCTTTCAAGAACGCTTACATGTCTCTGATCCCAAGACCAGATGGGGCACAGTTTGAGCCTGTCACAGATGCCATTCTTTCACCCCAATCTGATTAACAGCAATTGTGTGAAACTGTAGACTTAACACATCTATTGCAGCCTCTATCAGCTGCTCTATCCAAGACACTACATTTGAGATCCTTTGATCCTAACAGCAGCATTAGAGAATGCACTGTTTGGGAAGATCAATTTCAACTTTAACCAGGTTGGAATAGTTTTAAGTTCTGAATAAGCATAGTTAAGCTACATGCACCAAAAAAGCATCAGAGCTAGAAAAGGAGCTAACCTATAATTTTTTGCAAACAAAGTTCATTTAAAAATAAGTTTCTAGTCTTAGTGTTTGTTAATATTGGCAGTGTTATTTTCACAAACAATACTGCCTGCCTTCCTAAGTCAGAACACAGACAGCTCAGTGCTTCTCTTGGATCCAGCTACAGCTGAAATTAACAAGACTGAGTGTTTGAATAAGTCTACACTGCAGCTGGGAGCCCGCTTCCCAGTGCAGGTACACATGCCCACACCAGCTCTGCTTGAGCTAGCATGCTAGAAATAGCAGTGTAGCTGGGAGTAGCATGTGCGGCAGCTCAGGCTAACCACTGGATATAAAGCCACCTGATCCCCTGGAAATATACTCTGGCAGCTAGCCTGAGACTCCACCAGTGCTATCCCTGGCTACCCTGCTATTTTTAGCCCAAGCAAAGCTAGCACGTGTCTACTTGCACTGGGAAGCAGGCTCCCAACTGCAGTCTAGACATACCTTTGGGGAGACTGGATTACAGCTAAAACAATGGCCCTTAAAAATCTCTTCTTCTGCTGCTGCAAAGAGAGAAAGAGTGAGTGTGTGTGTGATGCTTTAAACATTTTACACAACAAACTACATTTTTTGCACTTGACATGATTTTTTTTCCCCTCTAATCAATATGTATATAAAGAAATGTATGCTGGTGTTTAAGGCAAGGTTTTAAAAGTGCAAGTGAGCTGATGGGATAGCATAAAGATTGGACCCCTTCTGTAGAAATGTGGAAAATATAAAAAGACACTACGATTACAAGACAGGATGAGAGCAAGTAGATGTGGAAGGTGTGAGAGAAGAGGATGAGTAAATGGGTATTAACTTTGAGAGGTAGGGGGCAGCTTTTGGAAACTAAGCTGTCAATTTTAAGAGTGCTGTAGAATGCAAAACAGTATGATCCCACTTTGTAATTCAAAAGTAGCAAAGTGGAAACATTCTTGACTCCTTGAACTAGAACAAGAATTTAGAAAGACAGTTGGAAGTGATCTGCAGTAGTGAAATTAGGCTATGATTAAAGTCCTGATCTTACCTCTTTTCCACACATTCAGACTTCTGTAATTGCTGAGACCCCACTGACTTCTACAAGGGTCATGTCATGCAAAGTCAGCTGCAAAATCAGGGCCGATGTCAGTTCTAGTATATTCGGGTAAAGATTAATTATTTGAATTCGGGTAGTGACTATACCAGGGGTGGCCAACTTGAGCCTGAGAAGGAGCCAGAATTTACCAAAGAGCCACAGTAATACATCAGCAGCCCCTCATCAGCTCTCCCCGCCCCTCCACCCAGTGCCTCTCACCCATCAGCAGCCTGGTGGTCAGCACTTTCCCCTCCCTCCCTGCACCTCCGAATGAGCTGTTTCATGGCATGCAGGAGGAAGTGTGAGTGCACAGCAGGCTCAGGGGAAGGGGTGAAGTGGGGGCAGGGCCCATGGCAGAGCCAGGGGTTGAGCAGTGAGCACCCCCTGGCACATTGGAAAGTTGGCACCTCTAGCTCCAGCCCCAGTCGGTGCCTATACAAGGAGCAGCATATTAACTTCTGAAGAGCCGCATGTGGTTCTGAAGCCACATGTTACCACCTCGGACTATACCTTAACTGCTTGTCTTGTTCCTCCTTCCCCTGTGTACTCTTATTTTTAGAATCAGCAGACACTAAGCACATCTTCACTGAGGAATTAACTTGGGTGATCAGCAGCCTAGTGAGCCCAGTCCAGCTGTAAGTAGCCACAGCTGATTTACTATATCTTCATACTGAATATTCATCCGTGCATGTCACTAGGACTTCTGGGGACATATCCCATGTTTCTTAGCACTGAAGTAAGATGAGCTATTCTCATCCTTTCCCAGTATATTGTGGAAGAGTTTACCTGTCCCTCTGGGTATACAAAGGGAATTGTGGGACAGCATCAGTTACAGGGCAAGCTGTACCTTGGACCCTTCACAATTCCTTTCGAATGCACCCTCAGGTGACAGGCTTTTCTCTTCTCTCAAGGATGGAACCTTGCACTTCAGCCACTCTTAGACTGAATCTCTGGGCTACAGTCCCCATTTCCCAACCATGTTAATATGAAGGGCCCAGCTGCATTTTGCACCTGCCAGAGACATCCCTTTGGGAGCCTGGGACCAGCAGCTGATTAAAAGGTCTCAAAACAGATTATTCAAAACAAAAAACATATTGTGTATTGCTTATTCACCCGAAGGAAAGTATCAGAAAAGAGGGTTAACAAAACAGAAGGCCTACATAGGCTGGATCTTGTCTAAAATTTATCATTTCCCTGATATGGCAATCTTGGGCAAGCCTACCTTTACAGACTTATTGCACAGAGCCTGTATTACAGGTCAATCTCTGACTCTCCTTGAGCAGCTATACAGACCACTGAAAACTACCCTCCCTATTATTCATTAGCATTACAAACATCTTGGGAATGGAGGTTGTTCGTAACTCTGAACAAAGAACATTATGGTGTTCTTTTTTAAAAATTATAACAGAACATTGACTTTATAGAGCTTTGAAACTTTACTATGCAGAAGAAAAATGCTGCTTTTAACCATCTTAATTTAAATGAAACAAGCAAAACAAGTTTCCTTATCTTGTAAAATCTTTTTTTTTTAAACTTTCTATTCCCGTTAGACGATAGAGCATCATATAATGGGTCACGGGCATGGTATGGGGTGGAAGGTACAATGTACTCCACATCTGATCTAAAGATCGTCCAATACCTGAGAATGCATTCTAGCGATCATGAAAAATCAATTAAAAAGTTCTGTACAGTAGACTGGCCTCAATATCAACTAGAGGACCAGGAAAGGTGGCCACTGGAAGGATCACTTAATTGTAACACGATCCTTCAATTACTCCTGTTTTGTCAGCGAAGGGGTAGCTTCTGAAGCTGTTTGTATGGACAGCTCTTGTAAAAATCCCCCACCATATGTCCCAGAGCCGCACCGGGAGGACAATTTTGTTCCTGTTCTTCCCTGTCTGGTGGAGTGCAAGAATTCAAAAGCAGGTTAGGGACAGTTCAGGGACAGAGGAGAATCAAGGGGGAGCTCAGAGTAGTGTTCCCTCATCTTCAGAGAAATCAGGCAGCCTCACTCCCTGTGTGCAGCCTCCAGCCAGCCTTTCGCAAACTCGGCCAGGGACTGCTTTTCAAACACTCCCAATATTACAGCAGCCCTCGTCCTCGCCCTTGTGGACCCCCACTAGGTCACTTAACTCCATGAGGGAGAATGTTTCTGAGACACCCCTGATATTACAAGCCCTGTTGAGAATTTATCTGGTTCCACTGGTTGCTGGGAAACATGAGATGGTTTTTATCCATACCCTATTTACAACTTTAGATTTGTTTGACTGGCAGTGCACTATGCCTCACTTATGAGGCAATCCTGAGGCAGTGGAAAAATGTTCTGCATAATCTTTTTCATTCATGTGCCCATTTGGGCAAATGTAATTGCTTGTGCTCAGTGTTCAGACGAGCACCCCTCTGACTTTTGTGCTTGACTGATTTGTGAAATTAGAAAGCATGAGAATTTATATCCTAAAACTGATCATGGAAAGGAGATGGTTAAAATGGTTTTCATGTCACAATGGATATTGCAAAGAAATTTAAAGAGCATCCAAATGGTATGCAAGGGAAAAGTTTGTCTAAAGTAGTTAGCTTTGCTACTAAAATGTTTAATGGGAAAGAAAAAAAAGCAGCAAGAGGCAAAAAACGTAAAAAAAAGTTAAAAGTAGTAGTCATTATTGTGGTGCAGAAGGACATTAAAAAAGTTGTTTGTGAATGAATCTGCATTTGTTCGTGAAAGAATCAGACACTCTGGATATGCAGTTACTAGTAGGCAGACTGTATTATTAGGGAAAGCTCTCTCCTGGGGTGAGTGCCCAAGCTGCAGAGTTAAAAGCCCTAACCGCAGCCTGCTTTTATGCTAAAGGAAAAGGGTTAATATTTATACAGACTTAAAATATGCTTTTGGGGTGTGTTATGCCACCGGGGTGCTTAACCCCTCTTCCTCACTTCTCTGCAGCCCCTGGGGTTTGTGCTCCGATAAGGTGAGCCCTAATAGAATAAGGAAATACTATCTGGTTCTAGTTGGGGGCCGGGCTCTTATCTGGTTCGGTTAACCGGTTAATGTTTTTCTGCTCTGTTCATTTGGGCGTTAGGTGTGTGGGCGGAACTGAGCCTCTCGTTTGTAATTCCTCAGGGTGGAAGCCATTGCGTGCAATGAAGCTCTGAGGTCGAATTGAGATCCTTCTGTCCCGTCCCCTGTAGTGGTCAGTGTATAGAAGTGGAAATAAACCTGGATTAAACCGTAATTCCCTCTGCTCTCTGTGTAATTCTCTTTTCTGTTTAAGTGTCAGCAGACAGATGGGTGGGTCTCTGGGTAAACCCTCTAAAGGGGTTTGGATTATATGTTAAGTAAATGGCCTTTACCCAATGGGCCATATATTTTTGCCCAGGTGGCAAGCCTCACAAGGGAGGACTCAGATAGTCTTGTGAGTAAAAATGTTTAAGGGAAAAGACCAGAAGGGGTGGGGGCTAGTTAAGAAGCCCACCCTCCTAGCTAAACTGGTAGTGGAACAAGTTGGTGCCCATGGAAGGGACGGTTCAGCAAGAAAAGCAGGATCGGGCCCAGGTGGGCAGGCAACAGACAGAGATTGGAAAACAAGTTGAAAAATTTTAAGAGTGTAGTAAAAAGAAGAAATAAGTAAGTGTAAGCATGGGGATTTCAAATACCCAGGACAATACTTAAAATAGTGATTTAAGTTGATAAAAGTGGCTGTTGGGAGATAAGCAAGTAATTTAAGGAAAAGTAAAGTTAACTCTATAGTTGCTAGAGGGAACAGCAGTTAAACCTTGTAAACATGCTAAAAAAAGTTCTTGGTGTCTTGAAATGTTTCTAAATAAATTCAGGCAAAGAAATTGCAATCTAATAATCATTTAGCTATGAACAATTTAGTTAAATTAGCTGAAAAATGTATACAGTGCTATGTAACTGAAATTTTATTAGGCTCTAAGGGCACTATAAGTAGTGATGTTTTCTTTCAGTATTTAAAAGCAGAAGTTAAAGGTAAAAAGCAAGCCAGAAAGCATCTGTATTAATGCAAATTATCTAACTAATAAGGTAGAAGCCACTGAAACCTGGGCTGCCTATGAAACACATACAAGAAAACATGGGGTAATTCCTCTGTTTTGCCTGAAGTCAATAAGGGTATTTGTATATTTTAAGCGATGATTGACTGCCCAGAAGGGTAGACCTCTGTCTTTTGTCTTTCAGATAATCAGAGAAAACTGATGCCAGCTAAACAGCATTTAACATACCATGCATTTACTGGCACAATAGAAATTATGTTTTGTGTTCTATGTCCTGGCTTGTGGTGTTTGTCTCGTGGCCAGAATTGTTGTGTTTAATATTTTTATAGGATAGTCTAGTTTAAAAATCAAACACTGCCATTGTTTCACTTCCTGTTTGCTCTTCCCAACAGTCCCTTTTGATTCAACTCCATGGAGTGCGAAAGATCAAGCAGATAATCTGAGGTACACACAATATTCATAAAAGATACACATCCCTCATTCTCCACAGGGGGAGTCCATACCCAATGATGGAAGTGCTAGCTCAGGTTGAAAGCACAAAACACATGTCAAAGATTTGCATGTGTTGATGGGAACTAGCTGAGGGACAACACCTGACTGAGAACTCAAGATAATTCTTAAAGAAGCAATGAAAGCATATCTAGAGTTAGAGACACACCCAAGGGACAGCAGTGTACAAAAAAAGGGGGACACTTCAGATACACACACACACACACACTCACTCTACACTATGCAATAATACAAATATTATCTGAAACAAAACGATAACAGAGCTTTATAGAAGGAGATGGCTTAGACAGCCTATTTCTTTAGCTGTACACTCATAAGGAATAGGAACAGCACTTGGAAGAGCCCCTATATAGAATTCACAATAAGGTTTGATTCAAGTTACCCTAAAAGCCCCACAGAACTAAAGTTTCATTTCTGTTTATTCCCAAGCCACTCTGTAGCAGAAAAATATATCCCTGTTAAACGCTTTGAGATTTTTATAGAGCTTGTGAATTAAGGCCATGATTTTCTATTTGATCCTATAACATTTTTCTTTCAGGAATAATTCTCATCTGCACTGTCTGACTGTTACTGGCATTGTTAATTTAAGTCCCAAATTTGTGGCTATTTCCCATCTCTTCTGGATGCTCATCTTGGACCCTTTAAAATCCTAATTAATCCAATATCCCTGATGCTTGATGCTACTAGGCCACTAAAATTTATTTCTGAACCTCTTAGACTTAGATGATATACTTATGGTTCACCCAAAGGCAAATGTGTTTTTCAAAATTGATAAAGCACGTGTTAACTATTTCACTACACAGCATAGTTCCATGGTAGCAGACTGGTACCAGTTTGAAGGATAAAAGCTGCGTAACTTATCTGACCATGCCGAGTGTGACGTTGCACTCTGTATGTTTATGGAAATATGCTTATAAGTGTAAAAATAACATCTGGAATATGCTTTATGCTAGATATGCCATGTCACATATCTTTACAAAGGTTATGATCTACTGAATATATTCATCCTATCTGTATGCATGTATCATTTTTACATCTGAAGTTACGAGCGTTGGCTCTATGCTTGTATTTGAAGTATTTGCTGTAGGAAACATAAGGGAAGTTTGGCCAACATATTGTTAAGGGGCTATTCAAGTAATTGGGAGTACTTAACTAACAGTGGATTTTGGGAGACACCAATACACATCTGAGCTTACCTGGGAATGTTCAAACTAACATGTAAACAATGGGGTCGACCTGCAAAAAGCTAAATCATTCATGAACATGTGACTTGCCCAGGTGGCTTAGAAGTCCATCTTGTTGCTGTGATTTTGCACAGAACAACAAAGGGGTTTCTGCCCACGAGAAAGAGAATATAAAAGGCCCCAGAAGCCTCTCCATTTTATCTTCAGCTGGCTCTAGATCCTTAGTGTATTAAGTTAGCCTTGTGTGTTCGGATTTATTTTATGTAGTAACTTTGTTCTGTCTGTTATTACTTGAAACCACTTAAATCCTACTTTTTATACTTAATAAACAAAAAAGTGATTTTTATTAATTAATCCAGAGTAAGTAATTAATATCTGGAGGAGCAAACAGTTGGGCATCTCTATCAGAGTTACAGAGGGCGGACAGTTTATGAATTTACCCTGTATAAGCTTTATACAGAGTAAAACAAACTCATTTGGGGTTTGGATTCCATTGGCAGCTGTGTGCTAGAGACAGAAGTACTTCTTAAGCTGTTTTCAGTTAAGTCTGCAACTTTGGGGGCATGGTTCAGACCCTGGGTCTGTGTTGCAGCAAGCTTGCAAGTCTGGCTCAACAAGGCAGGGTTCTGGAGGCCCAAACTGGCAGAGAAAATGGGCTCAGAGGTAGTCTCAGCACATCAAGTGACAGTCCCAAGGGGGGTCTCTGACCAAACCCGTCACACTGAACACATCCACAAACTTTGACCCCATCCCCCACCCCCAATGAACTTAAACAATTAAGGCTATCAGTGCTTCTCTATGCTTTACAGGCTTATTAGCTTTAGCCCATAAAAACATGATATCGTATCATACATTCCACAAACCAGATGGTCACCGAGAGAGAGCTATATGGTGAAATTTTCCATCAGCATTTAGTTTTGCACCATTTTCTTGTTTTATATTCATTGTAAAGATTGTGTTGTATAATCAGTATTTTCCAGTATGAGTTAATATGTTGCCTTGAGATAAAACAACAAAACATAGCACATATGCAGAGTCATATCCTATTCAATTTTTTCTCTTCTTATCAGCTGTTATTCCAACCCTCCCTTTCACTCCTCCCACACACCTTTCTCACCCTAGTTTCCTGATCACTGAGATTTCCAGTTCCATAAAGCTTTATTCCCTCCAAGTAGGTCCTATTTCTCACCCTGACTTCCCAAATTCTCTCCACTCAACTGTGCCAGCATCATCCCCCTTAAATCCCATCAACTCAATTCTCTACTTACCTTCAGCATTTCAGTCTGCAGCACACACTAAATACCTTTCCCAGAATTTTGTCACCAAAATATCCAACCAAGGGAGCTACATTCCCAGGAGAAACATCCACTAATATAGCAGCAATTTAAGTAGAAATAGATGTGCCTTCATTGTTTCAATGGCAGTTGCATAACCGTTCTCTCTTCTTGTTAGTAACATATATGGAAATGAAAACTGTGAACCACTTTATACATACTATGCTAGTTCATCCAACTACAGAGACTGCTGAATTGATTTTCTCAATCCTCTGAGCAAGGAGACAAAACAAAATCATACATCAAGAATTCAGGAGAATTGGACCATCACTATTCTCTCCCCCATGTCTTCTACTTCCAGCTTGGGTTCCACTCCCCTGCTACCCCAGACCACATTTAGGACCAAGCCAGCAAACACAGATTATCTTGATTAATGCTGCAAACAGCAGCACAAATTACAGATTGAAAGACTAGGAATTCATTCCTAAACAGCTCCACACAATAAACCGAGCTAGTGGAAAACATGTGCTCAGGAGCACGTAGTTAATAAATTGTGGAAGCTGCAAAAGCTGGTGAAATACAGAAAGTGTATGTTGGTAATAACAAAGGCAACACTTTCGGACACCAGTTTGTAACATCGTAAAATGCTATTACACTACAAGCATTAATACTGACACCTGAGCCACTTATGTGGTAAGAAGTAAAAGACTGAAAATATATACTAAATAACATAAGTCTTTAGTTTACGTAACACTCAAGTGTTAACAAAATATTTGAGATAACACACATTTCAGAAATATTTGGGTTGTCTGGAACATGTGCACCACATTATGCAATACTACAAAGTGGGGCTTCCCAAATCTTGACACTAAGGCCTTCTTAAATTCCAAAGCTTTCCAATAGGTTATCTGTACAGCTCCACGAAATTTTTTATTTTTATATTGGGGGGGGGAATTTCAAGTTATTTTGTTTTATCAGTTCTTCCAACTAGTTACCTATGTTAACAAGGCAGCCTAGTAGCCACTCTTTAACAACATAGGTAACTACAGAAGCCTGTTATTTTCAGATCTGGAACCCATCTGGATTCCCTCCGTGACTTACAGCCGCAGAGGAGATGGAGAAGAGGGGAATTATCCAACTCTGAAGCAGATCAGGAGCCTGTTCTTTCCCAGCAGTTAACCTAGTAGCCCGCACGCTACCCCTGGGAATTTCACTAGACCCTGGTGTGAAGATTTGGGAAGCTGCTTTGTTGTGACAGTGTTGAATAATGGACTGTGCATGTTCCAGATAAACCAATTCTCTCGGTGAAATGTTTTGTGTCTCACAAATATTTTGCTAATACTTATTTGAGTGCTAAATCTTTGGTTTTGTCTTCATTCACACAAAATGTTTGTGGGTTTTGTTTTGTTTTTAAAACCAATGAGATAAACAAGTTATTTACCTCATTGTTAAATCCTAAGTGGAGACAAGGTACTTGCAGCATTTATTGCAAGGCAGTTAAGAGACCTCAGCACTAACACACCTTGCAGGCAATCCATGTGACCTCACCTAGTTTACCTGACAGTAAAACTCAAGTGCTCTTGTCTCCACTGTATTTTTTACATCAGGACAGCTAAGTGTCACACTTTTGTCAGTGAAGCCACAGCCTTAAACTAGACCTGCTAATCTAGAATTTCCTCTCAAGCTAGCTAATCAAAGATAAGAACACACCTTTTTCCTAGTGAAGACAGAGCCTGAAAGAGTCAGGTCAATTTTCTAAGTAGTAAAGGGTATCTGAAGTAAACAGAAGGTGACGAGAGACTACTACAATTGGGGCTTGTCTACACTATGGAGTTTTTAGCAACAAGGCTGTGTCGCTAAAAGTCAGCGAGTGTAACGCTCTTTTGCGGTATTTTGTCAGCTGACAAAATACTTCCAGCCTCGCAAGCAGCATAAGCTTTGTTGGCAGGAGAGAGCTCCTGCCAACAAGGCCGTGTTCACACTGCCGCTTGCGTCACCAAACTTGTGTCTTTCGCCCAAACTCTATTGTAGCCCCTCTTCATCTCCACAGTGAGCTAAGCCAAAATTTAGTTTTCCTGAACTTGTCTAGGCTGGCTCAAAACACACACATCCACACAGTACGCAGTAGTATTTTAAAATCCTATTTAGTGAAGATTTCCATTTTCCCAATTTTAAACTGATTTTCCTAAAGTCACACATTACTTTGAGAAATCTCATCAACAGGTTAAAATAATTTTAAAAAAGACCATTTTTGTTAAAGCAAGCTTAGCTTACTTCGCTCAGTGCTCTCCAAGACCTTCTTTCATAATAATGACAAAACTAAGCTCTGGTGCTACAGCACAACCTACTAGAAAAACAGCACAAGATATTCCAGTGTAGATATTTTCAAAAGAGCCACAATTTTACAGCTTTAAAATTGGTCTCTTGCAAGAAGTTCCCACCAGCTCAGGAATTCAGCCAGTGCACTAACTGATGCTGCAGTTCTGACTGAAGCCACCACTAGAAGACTAGCTTTGGACTGCTGTTTAGAGTGACCAGACAGCAAGTGTGAAAAATCGGGATGGGGGTGGGGGGTACTAGGAGCCAATATAAGAAAAAGACCCCAAAAATCAAGACTGTCCCTATAAAATCGGGACATCTGATCACTACTGCTGTTCCAGCTACCACCATCAGAGGATATTGTTCTGCTTTCCCTGTCCTGCAAAGCAAGTCTCTGCTCCCCTTCCTGTGCTGAACAGCCCTGGGGGAAGGAGAGAAAGCAGAGAGCTAGCTTGGAGGCAACTCCTAACCATGGTCTCCCTCCCAGCACTAAGTGGGGATGAAAGAAGAAAAAAAATTGTTCCACCCCAGCATGACTATTGTTTCCTAGAACTGGCCTGGGGCAACATTAAAGGGGTGGGAAAGGGTAGGCAGAAGCCAGGAGCTCCTCGGCAGAAGAGGAACTGAGCAGGAGGCAGAGGGCTTTTATCTCTTTTTTTTTGTTATGCAGCCTCTCTTTGTTTGTTTGTGAAACGCGATCGATCGAGCGAAACAAACAGAGCTCCGCTGTGATCATCTCTGTAAACAACAAACAAACAAATGAGAGGCAGGCAGAGAATGTGAATGAGAACGGAGGAGGAGAGCTGAAACTGCTTATCTAAAAACCAAACACTGATCACAGCAAACAGGAGCTATCTGTACCTGGCTGTGAACGATCAAATGAGAGGCTAAACACACAGTGTTGGCTCCCTCTCTCCCCTGTCACACTACCACCCCACACCCCCTCTTTTGAAAAAAGCACGTGGCCACTTGAACCTGGGGGGAGCTGCCCATGCATGCATCACTCCCAACAGCCAACATGCAACTGCAAATGTGGCCACACACCAGCGCTGGTAGCTGTGAGTGTGGCCACACACCAGCGCTGGCCCTGCACAGCTGGATGACCAGCGCTGCAAACCGTAAGTGTAGCCATACCCTGAGGAGAGGAAGAGATAGTATCCATGTATGGGCAGGGGTAATACCCATCTGAAGTAGAAAGAGTGAGGCATCCAAAGGCCATTAGAGGGAGGAGACTGCAGAGGACAGGGCACAGAGGCAACAATACAGAGAAGGAGAAGGGCCCCACCTATCAAGCACAGATAAAAGTAGAGGCCCCACAACTTGTATACTTTTTCAAGAGGCAAACTTTATTTGTAAATGAAGGTGCAGTATTCTATAACTGAAACTTGGCATTAAAAACTCTCACCAGAGTAGTACTAAAACAAATTAAAATGTTACCACTTTTGCTCTGTATTAAATCATGCACATTCATTCACACTAATCCCGTTTTGATAACTAAGAAATCTTCAGTGCAAGTTGTTAGCTTCTGTAATATCTAGTTTGAAATAATTCTCTTACTATGGAATCTTAGCAGTAACTGCAGTACCTCAGAACTGTTTTCCTCCAAAGGTTGTCCAAAACAGAGTAATATTTCCTATCCAGAAAGCCTGACAAACATCCATCTTCTTACCCAGGCAGTTGCTACAGCCACTAGGGTGCATGGCAAGTATAGGATTGTACTGTGCCCTATAATTTCAAATGTACATTTCTTTCTGCAAATGTCTCTTCCTCCATTAACGCCTATATACAAGTGTATTTCCTCTCAGTCCACAGCCCTTCAATAAACTTCATTGTAGTTATACAAGTGGGTTTTTTTTGTTTTTTTATACTTTTTTGCATATCCAAATGAGTTTTCTAAAGTGTTAACACACAAAAAGGCCCAATTTCCATGTCAGAGAGAAACATCAGAGAAAAAGCAGTGAGTTTCAAAAGAAATTTTGTGATCACCAGTAGAAGTTGGAATGTAGCTATTATTCATGTGTTTTTGCTACTGTCATAGTCATGTTGGATAATATTTTGACAAACTTCTGAATTCTAACTACAGTATAGCTTCTACCATTACCTAACACTGATGGAGTGAATTACAGCTTTTAGCATAGACATGTCCTGTATGCCAGCCTTCCCAATTTCTATGGCATAAATTCAGATGTGAACAAAATGGGAGAGGCAGTCAACACACAGGAAAACAGAATCTAAGGCTATTAAACTTCAAAGGCGCAGCGCTTGCAGCGCAGCGTGTAGCGCAAGCGCAGCAGCAGCGCCTGGGAGAAAACTCTCCCAGCTGTGTCCACTCCACCTGGGGGAACGGGATACAGCGCTGCTGCGGGGCTCCCCCCGCTGGGGGGGCTACTCACACTGGCGCGCGCGGCGCATTTGCAGCGCTGCAGAGGGTGTGTTTTTCACACCCTGCTGCAGCTGCAAAAATGTGTAGTGTAGCCAAGCTCTCTGGCCAACATGATCTGAAGAGCTTAGAGCAGTTGGGGGGGAAGGGAATTAGGTACTTACCAGTGTGAAGTCTTTCTGCCAGGGAGAGGTAACAAATAGCTCTAGAAGAAGATAGGAGACTTAACCCATGCAGCTACTGAACCCACTGAATTAAAGCTGGTTTATTTTCCTTTTGCTTCCTAATACCAACATAATATGTTTTAAGGATCTAAGCACTATACTTGCCAGATGGTGGTATAAGAAAAGGTTTGAGAGGGAAGGTTTGCATAAAAAGTCTATGTGTTAACTGAACCAAAGCATCTCAGCAAATCTATCAAAAATAGTTTTTAATCTAAAGCAGTTTTCTGTTCAATATTTATAGTATTGCCAACTATTACAATTTAAAGCATGAGTTTCACAATATTTGATATTTTTTCCTTAAGCGTCCCAGCTGCAGGAATCCAAAGATTGCATGACGACCTCCACCTTTTTGTTTAAAAAAAAAAACACACACAAAAAAAACCCACCACCAACCACACTCCTGATTTAAGATATTTTGGTGATGTACAAACATATAGGGTTGCCAAACTCTATTTGATCTTTTATTTTTAATTTTCACTCCCAGTCACTCTTCTGTTTAGCAAGTTTCTAGCCAATTCCACTTCAAGGTTGTCAATCTAGCACAATGCTGCAATGTTTCAGTTGCAAACATTTTAAGAGAGTTTATATTTAAAAGTCAAATTTTACCCAGTATCTCTAACACTTAACAGTTGAGGATTTGAATTTACTCCAAGGAAAGCTTAACATTTTTCAGCTGGTTGATTGTTTTGAGCAGTTATTTACATCTTCCATCAAGTGGCTAGATGAATTCACAAATAAATCCAACAGTTATTTCTTATGTTGAAGACCAAATCCAAGAATTATTTCAATACTGAGTGAGGACAGCCAGCCAAGTTCAGGAAATATTCCACTAGAAATTAAATCGCCACCATGGTCCACTGGTTAGGACACCAGATTGAAACTCTTGAGACCTGGGTTCTATTCCTTCTAGATGTTTTAATAGAAACTGATATTAGCTAATAGCTGCAGAATTTCTCCCAAACCTGAATTGTTTAATCAGGTAACAATGATCTAGGACACCTATACTATGATTTTTGAAAAGCAAAGATTTAAGAAGAAATCAGATTTTATGACAAGGAAATAAGCATGGTTAAATCTGTAGTAATCTGATCAGCTTCATCCCTATTGCTATGGAAAGCCTTCTAGATACAAGAGTGAAACTCACCAGTTGCTGTCAGTTTCAAAGGGAAAGTGACAGGGCAGCAATTTAACCCTCATCCTCCATTCACAAGGAAGGAACAAAGGTGAGCAAGTGAAATTTTTCCAGTCTCCTTTTTCTTCCTCCTCCTCAGCAGCAGTATTTCATGCCTCTGCAATTCACGGCTTTCTGGAACTGCACAGTGATTTTTACAATAATTTAGATCATTTATTCCAAGTGGTCAGGCAGCAACAAGTAAATCAAATGAGATTCTTTTGTTTCCCCATGTCATAAGAACTGCAGAGACAGAGGAAAGAACTGAAAGCGACAGTGCCAGAAGGAATTTGTCTGCAAGGAATTCTCCCCTCTATCAACAGTTAGGAAGGGAGTTGGGCTCCCCCCGGCCCATGCCCTTATTCTGTTTCCCCCATTTGTACCATTGTAACACCACTTCTCTTCTGCATGTTTCCAGGGCTTGCAAAAACAGAAACTGCAAATGGGGAGGACACCAAAAACCCAAGTGCAGATATTAACATAGGATGGCCTTACAGCTCTGATGCTAAATTAGACAAGTAGTGAGCCTTAAAATAACTCCAATCTCCTCCTGCTATGATCCACTTTAACACATACTCCATATCAGTGCAACTTTTGGATTAAGATATGATCTATTTTATACATATACTTAAGTATTTGTAATTATACTTCTTATTTTCTCACTGTAACATTTTTTCTTCATTTTGCTATGTGTATCTGTGTTGGAACCATCTTGTTTTTTTGTTTTTAAGCAGAATACACATTTCACATTTAATTTTGTAGCAAGTTACCATTCATTTGACCAGAATGTAACAACATACCACAACCATAGGGAGGTCATGGATGTGATTCATCATGGACACAGGTACAAAAGAAAAAACTTCAGTGTCAATCTGAAATTGGCACACAGTGGCAAATTCATAGTGTTTGAAGACTATGGCTATAGTGCTGGGACAAAAATAGACATGTTATCCCCTACAATACACATTAAAACAGTAAATGCAGTCAGATTTCTAGCACTGATAATGAATACCCGAAGAAGTGGGTATTCACCCACGAAAGCTCATGCTGCAAAACGTCTGTTAGTCTATAGGGTGCCACAGGATTCTTTGCTGCTTTTACAGATCCAGACTAACACGGCTACCCCTCTAGCACTGATAAAGAATCACACCTGCCAATCTGTGCCTTCTAAATAGCATTGCCACCTCACCCTCTGTTCTAGGGATTAGAAATTTTACCTCATGGCATGCATGGTACATACTTACCTAAAACTAACTTTTTGTTTTTAAGACCAAGAGTGGTCTAAAAGACTGTTTTCCTTGTGCGGTGTGTATTCTTTACCTCAGTAACAAGCTCTCAAGGCAAAAAACAGTTAAACCAATGAAAACATCCTGGACTCTGCAGACTTACGCAGGATGTGGACTGATGAATAGTCTGAGTGATGCAATTTGCATATTTTGCAGTGTGTATGTACATACATTGCCACAACCTGCTGCAAGCCCCCATACAGCCATTCAAGGTCGCACAGTAAGTGACCCTTTCATTCAATTAGAAACAGATTAAATCAGAGATAGGCAAGCAAATATGCAACTCACTCACAACAGCACAAGGACTGTGTCACAACGAGGGGTGGGGCCAGAGAATGATTTAGTAGCAGTAACGCATTGAAATGCAAGTCAACTTTAAAGGCAGCTATAGGAGAGAACCAGAACCCCCCCCCCCCCGCCCGCCCGCCTCGCTGCAGTGAATGACACTTAAAAGGCACGTCTGAGCGCAGTACTGAAAACGCCGGCAGCAGCCCACAGCTGCTTGTACGGTCGCCTCTGCTCCGGCGATATAAACAAAAAGTTTCTTTACCAACGTCGCAACCCAACAACACGGTAGATTATGAAAAGGGAACGAGTGGTGAAAACGCAGGTTACTCGTCACCACCGGGATTCACTTGTTCTCCGGCATTTCCCACTGGAGAGAGAAAAACTGCTACCGAGTCAGTCTCGCTTTCCCGTGGGAGCTGCCGGCTTCGGGGGCCCAGGCGTGCGGGGCAGCGCGGGCTCACGATCCGCTGCTCGCACCGCTACGTGTGTAATGGTGATGTCTGGAAACACGTGCTGAGACCAGCCCCACCCCCGCCCCGCTGCCCACGCAAGGCCGAGCGGCGCATTGCCCCGGCCCCCGGCCAGGAGGAGCGCGGGGGCGGCGACTCAGGCCGATGTGGGCCAAGCGGGGTCACTAACGTTGCTGGGGGAGGAGCCCCCCAGTGCCCGGGGACCCAGCGCCCCACACCCGAGCACCGACTCCCAGCTGAGATGAGATCCCATCCCAGCCCCGGCCGCGGGCCCAGCCCAACCGGGGGGAGGCGGCTCGGGGGCGGGGAGGCGCCGCCCCGGAGTCCGCCTCCCGCTCCCGGGGCTGCGGGCTGGCGCGACCCCCGGGCGGGGGGGGGCTGCGGTACCTGCGCTGGAAGTCGGGCGCGAAGGGGGCCAGGTAGGGGTCCCGCGCCAGCAGCCGCGGCAGCTCCGGCACCGACACGCCCCGCGCGACAGCGGCGGCCATTTTACCCACGGCAGCGGTAGCCGGGTGCCTTGGCCCGGCCTATATACACCGGCGCGGGGGGGGGGGCACGGACACCCCGGCCCCGCCCCCAGCTGGGGGGCAAGGCCTGGACACCAGCTCCCTGCAGGGCCCCTCCCCTGGCGCGCCCGCCCCCCCTCGGTGCACCCCCCGCCCCCAGCCGTGTAAGGGGAGAAAATGCTGCTTCATGGCCCTGGGCGCGATGGCGCCGGCTGCTGCCCTGCAGCGAGCGAGCGAGTCCCGCACTGGCCGGGCCCAGGGAGTTTCCTTCTACACCCCCCGCCCATGGGCAAAGGGCGGCGGCCCCTTCCCGTCTGAGCCCCCCGCCCCCCACGGGGTCGGAGCCGAGCGTCTGAGCTCCCTGTTGCGAGCTAAGCAGCCCCCAGCCCCACTCAGCCAGAAGCCGATGCTCATTACACAGTCAATTAGGGTTGCAACCCTAGCCACGCCCCTTCCCTGAGGCCCCGCCCCTTCGCTCACTACTTTCCCCCTCCCTCCCTGACTTGCTCTCCCCCCTTCTCACTCATTTTCACTGGGCTGGGGCAGGGGTGGGGGTGACTCAGGGCTCTAACTGGGGGTGCAGGCTTTAGGGTGGGGCCAGAGATAAGGGGTCCAGGGTGTGGGAGGGGGCTTTGGGCTGGGGCAAGGGATTGGGGTGCATGAGGGGGTGAGGGCTCTGGCTGGGGGTGCAGGCTCTGGAGTGGGGGTCAGGGATTTGGAATGGGGGAGGTGGATTTGGGTTGAGGCAAGGGATTGGGGTGCAGGAGGGGGTGTAGGGGGCCAGGGATGAGGGGTTTCAGGTGCAAGAGGAGACTCTGGCTGGGGGGAGGGGGCAAGCTCCTATTGACTGTGCTTCCTGGTCAATGGGAGTGCAGAGCCAGTGCTCGAGGTAAGGGCAGCACGCTGAGCCCTGTGCACTCCCCAGCCCAGGAGCCAGACCTGCTGACCGCTTCTGGGGCACAGTATGGTGCTAAGACAGGTAGGGACTAGCCTTCCTTAGACCTGCAGGACCACTGACTGGTCTTTTACCAGGCTGGTCAGCAGTGCTGACCAGAGCTTCCAGGGTCCCTTTCTGACTGGGCAGTCTGGTTGAAAACTGGACACCTGGTCACCCTAAGTAAAATACTTAGAATCATAGAATACCAGGGTTGGAAGGGAGGTCATCTAGTCCAACCCCCTGCTCAAAGCAGGACCAATCCCCAGACAAATTTTTGCCCAAAGATCCCTAAATGTACCCTCAAGAATTAAACTCGCAACCCTACGTTTAGCAGGCCAGTGCTCAAACCACTGAGCTATCCCCCACCCTTCTTACCTACACCTGTTCCTTAAATGTTTGGTAGTGTGCTGGGCATACCAAATGCTCAGAGGCAAGCACAGTAGGTACCTGGAGAAGGAGGCCTCACTCTCTAGCCCAGGGGTGGGCAAACTTTTTGGCCCGAGGGCCACATCTGGGTATGGAAATTGTATGGCAGGCCCTGAATGCTCATGGAATTGGAGGTTGGGGTGCAGGAGCGGGTGAGAGCTCTGGGCTGGGGCCAGAAATGAGTTAAGGGTGTGAGGGGGGCTCTGGGCTGGGGCAGAGGGTTAGGGTGTGGGCTCTGAGGTGGCGATGAGGTGTTGGGGGTGCAGGAGGGTGCTCTGTGATGGGACTGAGGGGTTCGGAGGGGCATTAGGAGTGGGGCAGCAGGTTGGGGCACAGGAAGGGGTCAGGGTACAGGCTCTGGGGGGCGCTTACCTCAAGCAGCTCCCAGAAGCAGCAGCATGACCCCTCTCCAGCTCCTATGCAGAGGCGCAGCCAGGCAACTCTGCGCACTGCCCCATCCGCAGGTGCCACCCCTGCAGCTCCCATTGGCCGTGGTTCCCGGCAAATGGGAGCTGTGGGGGCGGTGCTTAGGGCGAGGCAGTGTGCGAAGCCCCCTGGCTGTCCCTATAGATAGGAGCTGGAGGGGGGACATGCCGCTGCTTCTGGGAGTAGCATGGAGCTGGGCAAGCCCAACCCTGCTCCCTGGCTGTAGCAGGGAAAGCTCTAGACCCTGGGAGCTCATGGGCTGGATTAAAACATCTGGAGGGCTGGATGCAGCCCCCAGGCCATAGTTTATCTACCCCTGCTCTAGTCCCGTCACTGGGTTACTCTAAACACTTACAGCATCTGATGAATAAGAAAAGGTTGCTTTACTAGGACTTCCATAAATAAACACTGCAGTTAGTTACCCTAGGCACACAAACAAAAGATGATAAACACAACCTGTGGCGCCCCTCCCCCCCCCATAAAATAAATTGCTTTCCAGCCATCTTTCAGCCCTTCAATCCTAGTTCTTAGGTGCCTGGATCCTCCACAGCCCACTCTCCTGCAGCTGCCTCCAGCTTACTGCCAGGGTTGCCAGGAAAACTGCCCAAAAGCAAGCTTGATTGGTCCAAAACCACACAAAAACTGCAAAACAATAGTGACTAGTTGGGGGTGCAGCAGCACAGCCTCAGCCTCCCTCCAGAGCCCTAGTCCCTTGGCAGTACTTCTTGTTTGTGCATTGAAGGGATTATGGAGCTCTCTGCTGGATGGTTGTGCACGGAGGGGAACAGTGCCCAGTAAGGAGAGAGCAGGTTCATTACTGTACTTTATCCAAGCTGGGCCAGAAACAGGATAGATGTAGCCTCCTCTTCATCAACAACATGTCTGTTTAGCTACACTGACTGTTTTCCATGACTCATCAGAGGAAAAAATAAACTTGTCTTTTTTATGGGATACACCTATCATCCTCTCAGTGTGCCAAGAATCAGGAGGTTGCACAAATACAGTACCTCCAGCAGCAGATACACGTGCTTTAATTTTTGGAGGAATGGAATAGAATCTATGATATACACAGAAATATCTATAATATCCAGGCCTGGCAGAGCAGAGATTTTATTTTCTACATCAGGGATCAGCAACCTTTGGCACACGACCCGTCAGGGAATTCTGCTGGTGGGCTGGTACAGTTTGTTTACCTGCGGCGTCCGCAGGTTCAGCCGAGGGATGTGATGGCCGCCACTTCTCGCAGCCCCATTGGCCTGGAATGGTGAACCGTGGCCAGTGGGAGCTGTGATCGGCTGAACCTGCACACGCTGCAGGTAAACATATTGTCCCGTCCCGCCATCGGATTTCCCTGACAGGCCGCATACCAAAGGTTGCCGATCCCTGTTCTACATGATTCACTATTTATGCAGGCTCTTTTCCGTTTAGGATTATGAGGAGACTTTGATTTTTAGATTTTATATGATTCTCAAGTCAGCCTATGTATTGATGGGCCCAGTGTCTTTATTAGACCAGAGATTTTATTAATGTAATATATCTCCATCTTGTCTTCCTACTTCAGGATAATACTATACATTCTGTGCAGCATGTGTTCCACTGTAAATGTGTCTCCACCATTCTCAGTGTATTGTCCACAGTGAAGACCTTAAAAGACAGATTTCACTATATTATCAAGGGCCAAGAACTTGCTTTCCACCGGGGCTTGCACTTCATCTGTGTTCTGGTTTAAAGCTTCCAGCAGTTCCTATTGGAGAGGTCACCTGCTGCTGAAGCATGGGGAGGAAAGCAACTCCTGTAGTCATTGCGCGCAGTAGAGCGGGAAACAGAAGCTTTATTTTTTAGGACTTTTCCCTTTGTTTTTCCCCATTCTTAGACAGCTCAAGCAGTTCACATAACCATTATCAGCTGTCTATAAAAAATGAGAGAGCTTCATAAATCAGCAATTTGTAAGTGAACACTGAAGATCTAGCTGTGAGTCTTCACTCCCTGATCATCAGGAACCAGCTCCAAGCTCCAGACTTCTAACACAGAAGGCTTTAAATAGAGAAGACATTGAGTTCAAACCTCAGAAGACACTGACCAAACCTTGAACCTTGGGAAAGTTTGAATTCAGATCTAAATTTTTCAACTAGCCTGCCTGTACAATGGACCAAATCAAAATCCTGTGATAAATATGCTGAAAATTGGGAAAATCTGGAACAAAATTCTTGACGCAGGCCCATGTTAATAAATTCAAATTAATACACATTGGAAAACTGACTAGATAATTAATGGAGTTGCATCTTCTTGGTGCTCTAACAGAGTTGTTGTTGCTGTCCCTATGAAAATGAAAAATTATCATCACTTCAAAATTGATTACCACTCTAAAAAAAGGCCAGTTCCTAGGTTGAGTAACCTACCTTACATTTGTCTTCAGAAGGAATTTAAGTATGAACATTTCATGCTTCAGTTCATCAGGGTCCAGCGAAATTAATTCTGTAAGAGCAGTTCATAGAAGATATCCTTGAGCTAAATCTTGCTAGTTTGCTGGGATCGTTTCATTGATTCTAGAACCCAGACCACTAAAGGAAATCTTTTACCACCTGACATTCCTACCCTCCCTCTTAGCTAATCCCTCTCTCTACTTATTTTTGTGTGTTCTGTTTGCTCTCAACAGAACCAAGTGGTTCCCTCTACTGAGGGTTAAGAAGCTTCTGGGTGTCTTCTCCCCCTATCTCACAGCTTCAGTGAGATGGCCAGATAAAGTTCACAGCCCACCCACCAATTCATCTTGGTCTTCAGAGGTTAGAAAACCGTCTGCCTGACCCCTGCAGAACAGTAGGCAAAGATAAACTCTCTTGATATTGTTGCAACTGACATCTGTAAGCATTAGATTACCATTCAACAGCACCCTATTTTCTCCAACCAAATGTTCTAAGGTTTATGGCCAACATGGCATTGCTTAGGGAAAGGAGCCCAGTGGCTGCAGCAGTAGTTTGTGGGGACGGAATGAGGTGGTTCTCTTGTTGCTCTGTTGTGAGAGAATTTGGAGTCAAACTGAGCCAGAGTTTCAGTAATAGCATTGGGTATGCTTTATTGACAGTATTTTCTCCATTGTTGGCCCACAGAGACCTAGAGCCCAATTCTCCACTGTTTTATTCCAATTTTATTCCAGCATAACTCCACTGAAATTAGTGGCGCTACAGTAGCATAAAACTAGAATTGCATGTTGGAGAATGAAGCCCCTGATGTTTATCATCAGGTTAAATATGGTAAGTAGTGGCTTACTGATTTTTCAAGGTTACTACAGTAGCTGAAATATATAGGCAGCAGAGTAGTTTAAAACTGAAGGCAGTTGAATGGTAAGTTCCAAATTTGTCATTCAGCTGCTCAGGTAAAGCATCCATAAATGGGAGGAATTGTGAACATTTATAATGCTATTGTCCCGAGTCTCACAATACACTCGGCCTGCCATTTAGTTATTTGACTATATAGCATACTGAAAACCTTACGCCAACATCACTTCCCATTTGCTTTGCTTTTGCAGAGTTTGTCAAATTTATGTTCACTTTGACACTGGCTTTGAAAAACTACATTTTATCAATTCAATTTGGCTATTGGCCACAAGCAAATCAGTTGTGGTGTATTGTTGTACTGGGCTGAAATTATCTCACACAAATCTGCTTCAAGAATATTGTGTGAGATGCTAAACTCTGCATCCTGTGAAGAATGAGGGAACATAGCTTGGCTTTTCCCAAACTTTATGTTTCCAGAATATCCAAACAATATAAGTAATACTGGTAGGAAAAATGAGTATCATATTGATTGTCATCCATTGATCCTCAGTAAACATGCCTAGTGTTTTACAGTACTTTCTTAGGAATACAAGCCTTGTTGACATAATGTTCTTAGCTGGATTATTTATGTTATTGTTTTTGTAACAGTATCCTAACAATTATGAATTTAAGAGATCTTATTAAGTATACTGATCAGCATGTCTAGTCAGTGATGTGCACAATAGATAAGTACTATATCAAAGTGCTAATTAAGAATAAATGCCTGAGCTCCAGAAAAGCATCCACACTTTGTACTAGCTCCATCAAAACTCAAAACCACAAACTTTACTGAGATCCATGCCTATGATTCACATCTCAGTCAATATCCTCTCCCCTGTGCCTTTTCCAGTCAATTCATTGATTTCTGTGAACTTGAAAAAGTCCTCTCTTGCTGACATTATTGGGCAGGTACCTAAAGCAAAGGGTTATTGTGATGCTTTTTCACACTGTGCGTTGTTTCACCTGCAGTTATACTCATAAAAACTTTGAATTGTTCTTACAAGTCATAAATTAGCCCAGTATTTCTTGACCAATACACTCAGTCAGTTGTCTTATTATTCTCCAACTCCTTGTCACCAGTATCAACACATGCATAACAAAAAAAAAAAAGCTCATGCAGGATTCCATCTTTCTGAGCTGAGTCATTATCTAAGGCAGAACCATCATCGCTGACTACGAAATGATATTCTGAAGAACTCAAGCACAAGTATTACCCAACATGATTTTAAACAGGACCTTTCAGCCTTCTTTCATTCATTGCGTGTAACTTTCAATATCTGAGAACACCCCATCTCGCGTCTTCTTTTTTTCTCCCTTCTTATCTGTGTACTAGCTGGGGGGATGGAGGGACGCGGGAATTTTGCAGCTGCATAGGGAGATAAATATTTAGAAGAATACATTTACAGAACAATGTTTATACTCTTCTCTTTCACAGTGAAAACACTAACCACTACATAGTACATGATTTCCCTACAAGTCGCATTTTTCATCTTAAAGTGACTGCTTGCATCTCTGGGGGGTTACAGATCTCACAGACACAGGTCAGGCATCAGGATTCAGCTTTAACCGATTTGCGAGGATACTTTTTGCTGAGATAAACAGGGAGAGCTTAAGAAGCGGATGCTTCTTGAACACCGGGACCATACGGCTGCTGCGCTGCGATGCTTTGATGTACCTGATTACTTGATTACTGCATGGCATGGCATGGTAAAGTGTCCTACCACGGTGGGCAGAACAACAGAAACCTGCCAGAAACCTTCGGAGAAGGTACAGGAGCGCTTCATCGTAGTGCCTGGCCTGAGATGTCTCTTCCCTCTCTCGGACCCCGGAACAAACAACAAACTTCTAGTAACTATACTGTCTCTGAATGCATCCCAAGTCCTCAGGCAACCAATCATTAAAAAAAGGCTTGCTAAAAAACACTGTTTGCTATTTGCAAATCCACCTCCCGAGGTCCATGCTGCTGGGGCTCTTTTTCGGATTCAGGAGACTGCATGCATGTGCTCTGTGCTGATGAGCTGTGGGTCACCACTGCTGATGAGCTGTGCGTGGTCACCTGTGATGATGACAGTTTCTCTCACTCTCATTACAAATGATTTGTCTAACTTACAGCTAATATCAGATCATTGATCAGTGCTCACTGTGAAGTTCCTATTATTATTTATATTGTGGTAGTGCCTTCTCAGTTCTTCCTTCTCAGTTCTGCACTTTTTTTTTGCAATTACCCGTTTTGCTGTGATCTGAGTAATCTCAGACCCAGCACTTTCCTGAAAATCTTTAAGGATTTTTTCATGCATACCCCCCAACTTTTGTGAACCTTGACCCAAAAAGCACAAAGTTGTGGCAATGAACACTCTTCTGCACATTAGAAGTATGATTCCACAGCTGATTCCAAATGTGCTCATTACAAAAATCCTGGCTTGGGTCCTCCGCTACACCTAGTTTCCACTGCTGGGGACATATTTAGAGTAGCCTGAAAAAGCAAGGCCAATTGTTTAGTTCTAATGCTGTCTTCAACCTTCTCCATAATGGTATAAAATGGCATATAAATTCTTCAGAATTAAAAGAAAGTTTCTTCACTTCATCAATAATCTGATCTCTGAGATTGTCGTTCATATTTGCTTCAATAGATGGAAACAATCACAGAACTTTTTAAAGTTCTTAAACATCAGTATTCTTTCCCGTGATTTCCAGTAATAGCTCATCATGTCCAGGATTCCAGGTTAGTTTTATCCTGCTGGGTTACTTATGTTAGTTAAATAGTACATGTAGCTGTTTAATGAATATCTTAGTCAAGTAATATTGCATGGCTTGAAATACAACTTCCAGCAACACTGTAATCTTATTTCTATTTGTTGGGAGGTTTTTTGATCATGCATTTTTTACAGGTTGAAACTCACTGCCCCCGGCCCCACCCCACTCCACCCCTTCCATGAGGCCCCTGCCCCACCTCTTCCCACCCCTTCCCTGCCCCTTTCCACCCCCTTCCCCAAAGTCCCCACCCCAACGCTGCCCCTTCCCTGTCACCAGGGGGTGCAGGAGGTGTGCAGGGTGCGGCCGGGGGCTCAGGGCAGGGAGTTGGTGTGTGGGGTGCAAGAGGGGTGAGGGGTGCGGCAGGGGGTTTGGGTGCAGGGTGCAACAGGTGGCTCAGGGCAGGGAGTGCAGGAGGAGTGCAGGGTGCGGCGGGGGCTCAGGGCAGGGAGTTGGGGTGCAGGAGGGGTGCGGGATATGGCAGGGGGCTCAGGAGGGGTGTGGGGTGCGGCAGGGGGCTCAGTGCAGGGAGTTGGGGTGCAGGAAGGGTGTGGGGTATGGCAGGGGGCTCAGGGCAGGGAGTTGGGGTGCGGGATGTAGCAGGGGGCTCAGGAGGGGTGTGGGGTGTGGCAGGGGGCTCAGGCCAGGGAGTTGGGGTGCAGGAGGAGTGGGGGGTTTGGCAGGGGGCTCAGGGCAGGGAGTTGGGGTGCAGGAGGAGTGGGGGGTTTGGCAGGGGGCTCAGGAGGGGTGTGGGGTGCAGCAGGGGGCTCAGGGCAGGGAGTTGGGGTGCAGAAGTGGGGGGTTCAGCAGCGGGCTCAGGGCAGGGAGTTGGGGTGCAGGGTGCAAGCTCCAGCCCGGCGCCACTTACCTAGAGTGGCTCCAGGGTGGCAGCGGCGCGCATCGGGGCCAGGGCAGGCTCCTGGCCCCGCGCTGCTCCACTCCAGGAGGCAGCTGGAACCACGGCCCCTGGGGGAGCAGGGGTGGTCACAGGGCTCCGCTGCTGCTCCTCCAGGTACCTCCCACAAAACTCCCATTGGCCGCGGTTCCCTGTTCCCGGCCAATGGGAGCTGTGGGGGGTGGTACCTTGAAGCGAGGCAACGCAGGCGCCCTCTGCCTCGTTCCCCCTCCCCTCCGGCCCGAAGGGACATGCCACCAGCCACTTAAGGGAGCGGTGCGGGGCTCGCGGTGCCACGCGGGGCAATCCCGCGGGCTGTAGTTTACCCACCCCTGGGCTGGAGGTAGGCAGAGGGGCAGGGAGCTTGGCAGGCCGCACAGAAGAGCCCCGCGGTCCGCATGTTTGAGACCCTTGATCTAGTCTGACCTCCTGTATAACACAGGCCATAGAATTCCCCCAAAATAACTCCTGGAGCTCATATTTTAGAAAAACATCCAATCTTGATTTAAAAATTGTCAGTGATGGAGGGCCTACCATGACCCTGGGTAAATTGTTCCAATGGTTAATTAGTCTCACTGTTAAAAATTTATGCCTTTTTTCCAGTATGAATTTGTCTAGCTTCAACTTCCAACGATTGGATCATGTTTTATCTTTCTCCACAAGACCAAAGAGCCCATTAGTAAATATTTGTTCCCAGGTAGGTACTAAGAGACTGTACGTAAGGGTATGTCTACACAGCCGACATTAAAGAGCTGTCGTGGCAGCGCTTTAACATGGCTGTGTAGTCGCAGCTCCAGCACTGGGAGAGAGCTCTCCCAGCACTGTAATAAAACCATCTCTGTGAGGGGAATAGCTATCAGTGTTGGGAGCAGGGCTGGCTCCAGGTTTTTTGCCGCCCCCAAGCAAAAAAAAAAAGGGGGTGGGGTGGAGTGCTGTTGCTGAAGCACAAAAAAAAAACAAAAAAACTGGAGTGCTTGAAAAGTGTCGCCCCAAGAACAAGCTTGGAATACTGGTACCTAGAGCCAGCCCTGGCTGGGAACATGGCTCCCAGCGCTGTAGCATATCTACACTGCCACTTTACAGTCCTGAAACTTGTATCGCTCAGGGAGGGGGTGGGGGTGTTTTTTCACACCCCTGAGCGAAGAAAGTTTCAGCGCAGTAAGTGGCAGGGTAGACAAGGCCCAAATCATCCCTTCACCTTCTCTTTGTTAAGCTAAACAGAATGAGCTCCTTGAGTCTGTCACTATAAGGCAGGCTTCCTAATCCATTAATCATTCTCATGGCTTTTTCTCTGAACACTCCAGTTTTTCAACATCCTTCCTGAATTGTGGACACCAGAACTGGACACAGTATTCCAACAGCAGTCTTACCAATGCCAAATACAGAGGTAAAATACCCTCTCTACTCCTACTCAAGATTGCCATTTATGCATCCAGAGATTGCATTAGCCCTTTTGGTCACAGTGTCACACTGGGATCAATCAACTGATTATCCACCTTGACCCCAAATATTTTTCAAACTAAATGCCATCTAAAACACAGGTAGCATAACAGGACCATCAAGCGGATGTAAATTACATTTTAAGGCCCTTTGCCCAACTAGAACAGCGTGAAGGGGCCTTACAGTAAATAGAAATCAGGAACTAATAAGCCCAGATCCTCCACCTCAATACCTTTGAGGATCTGGGCCTATGTTGTAGATGCTGATGCACTTCTATTTATTGCACTCTCCACTAAAGAGTTTTGCAAATCTCTTATCTTAGTTAATATGCTTAGAGTTTTGCTCTCTCCTGTTCTTACCTTTTCTTAAAATCTCTTTGAGTAAGGGTCTTTTGTATTGGCAGGGTGGTGTTCCTTTTAGCTGCATTTTTGAAAAATATAAAGTTTCTCAGATAGGATTCAAAGGATTCCCAGTATGTTAAAGGGGATTCAACAGTGCTTTTATTGTCTTTTGCCTCAGATTGTAAAGTCTGGATAGTTAAGCAATAAAATATCTCCTCCAAGGAATTAGTTATCTGTCTAGCTGTAAATTTAATAACGCCATTGCATGGTTGGAGATGTATACTGAGGTTATAGTTGTGTGAGGTTTTTAGAAATCAAAAGTAGCTCAGTCCTACAGGATACAGTCATGCATGGAGGAGCAATACATAAATTCCCTCTCTCTTTTGAGAACATATCCCTCTAAAGGGTAACCAAATATAATTTTTTCATGTGATGCTGTATAATTAGGATGACTTGGAATTCCCCTTCTTGTAACACCTGTGATCTAGCCATTAAGTTTGACAGGGTAAGGTTAAAATCTCCTCTTCCTATCACGAGTTAGGAAATTCTGTAAGTTCTAAGAATAGCTCACTAAAGGAAAATGGAGACTTTCCATGTGAGGTTTACACATTAATTAAAATAACAGTCTGTGAATTTATCTGTGCTGACAGGGTGACATACCTTCCTACTTTATCGGGTTTTATTTCACATAAATTATTAAAATTGTCACTCCCCTAGAATAACTAGATCATGGTGAAATGAAACCACAGTCACCACCTTTTTGTGTCTTTTTGCTGAAAGACTTTGTTTTTTCCCCTTGCAAAATAATATCATCCTGGTCTCTGTTTTACAGCTAATTAATTCCTCATGTTCCACATGGATACTTTTAATCCTGTCATTAGTCATATATTATGTATTATAGATAGCTGATTTGTGATCAAATGTTTAACCTCTTATCCTCCTCCCAAGTTTCTTTTCTAGAAGTATTTTTATATTTTCTTTTCCATAAACAGCTCATTTTCACATTTGAATAAACGAGCCTTCAAAAACTATAGGTCCCATTCCTGCAAAGTTGTACACATTTACAGCTAAGGCCTACAAGATGCTGAGCATTGACTTCAATGAGTGTTGTAGACACTTAGCACCTCCCGTGAGTGCTCAGTATCTTGAAGGATCAAACCTTTAGTGGTTACTAATGTTATTAGTCCCCTTGAAGTTAACAGAACTATTTGCATGAAGGATTTGCAGTACTGGGTTCCTACTGTCTTATCATTAATTTTTCTTCATTATCATCATGCTGTACTAAGGGTGGAGGACTAGATTATGATTCTGCAAGGCTGGAGTGAGTGTCATTCAGATGCAGCTCACTTCTAATTTAAAACAGTCCTTAGTTGTATTTTTCTCTATACACAATTGACCTTTAAGACTTATGATTGACAGAGGCTTCTCATCCAAGTGAAACTCTCTGGAAAGTTCCACTCTGCTCAACAACAGTCAAGTATGCGAGACAAGCTTTGTAAAACTATTTTAGTCTGGGTTGAAGCTTGTAGAATAGCACAAGATTCCCTCTTCTCCTCTTACCCCCTGTCTTGAAAAGGAAGCTAAATTGAATACTGAACTCAACTGAGTTTAACAGAAGACAGTAGATTCAGAGAAGCTGGTTTCCTGTTGCCCTGCAACTTGTACACCTCTACCCCAATATAACGCTGTCCTCAGGAGCCAAAAAATCTTACCGTGTTATAGGTGAAACTGCGTTATATCGAACTTGCTTTGATCCACTGGAGTGCACAGCCTCGCCCCACTGGAGTGCTGCTTTACTGCGTTATAGCCGAATTCGTGTTATATCGGGTCACATTATATCGGGGTAGAGGTGTATAGTCATTTACACTAGTGCAAAAAAGTAAGTGTAAAGTGGGTATAAAATATTACCATTCTGATTTGGCAGCATTTTACACCCACTTTGCACTGGTGTCATTGACTGCACGTGCTGCAGGCCAATGGTACTGGGCCCCACTTCCAAACATTAATGTACAGCCTGAGCAATTGTGCTGTGAGCTGGTGTTTTCAGCAAGGAATGCATGATGGAATCACAGGAACTCCTGCAGCTCCATGATCTGGGGCAAAAATATTGCTTTTTTTAACCATAACACCCGTGTCCTGCAGCTAATTGCCCTCTGTATGGAGGAATGGTTGGTAAATGTGTGTAGTGGCAGATCTACATCTTCACTCTTCTTCAAGGGCACCCCTACCTGATCCCCATATTCCTTCACACCTGGACAGAAGGAAGCCACTGCAGCACTGTGCTCTGTTACACAGATGGTACAAGAACCTGTCCTCCTTGGTCTTCACAAATCCCCCTTTGTGTTCCTACTCTTCCCAGTGCAGAAGCATTACAACAATTGCAATGCATTGGGGGACAAAATTTGTCTCTAAGAAATCCTGGGTATAATGCAGCCTCAGATTTTCAGTTACTGAAATAGTTTCTCTGAAGTCTAGGCATTTGGTTTCCTGTATTCTAGTGGACTTACTCTTTGTAAAATTAATGTGGAGTGACAATTATAGAAGAGTTGGGAAGTGCCACCACAGCCAAAAGAAAAATGAGAACCTTCACAACACTGGATATGGATGTTGCTTGGCAGGAAATCCTCATGGCTCACGCTTTCTGTCAAGCAGGGAAATATGTCTGTACAATTTTACCCAATAGAAAATGCATCTCCCCATCAGCAGCGCCAGAAAGTGACAAAACAATCAAACTGTGGAAGAATGACTGCCCAACATTTTCAACAGAGCTCAGACATTGCACCAGGGGAAAAGAACATTCATGCAAGAAAAATAAACCCAGCATAGTCAGAGAGCTGAAGGCCTGCTAAAGAGGGTGATTGTCAGTCCTGTCCCATAGAAAATATTCACTTCTGCTTCTGCACAGTGAGTCTAACAGAAAAATCAATATTTTTAAAAAAGGTTTATTTTCATTATTTTAATAAACATCTGATATGAACTGCTCACTAACAACTTGTCCAGTTTTTCTACCAGCAGTAAATCAAAACATAATTTAAGAATATAATAATAACTCATGTTAGTGTTGGAGAGAAATACAGCACATTAACTAATTTTATATTAACAGAGAATCATTCATTCATCATTTGCTGGGGTGGGAACCTGACTTCATCTTTCATGTGTATTTTGGAGATTATGAAAAGGAAATACATAATTTATTCAGCAAATTTAGCCTGTTTCTTTTTGAATTGTCTGTAAGTTTTTTTTCCAATATTCATTATTTGAAATCATGTCTATAAATAACCCTGGGGCTGTAGATTGTCCAGGAGCAATTTGTGGACAGTATTCAGTATCTGAAATTTGATCTGCTTTGGTTTATTTTGAATGGACATAATATTCTGGGTGGCCCCAGCAGAATGAGAATAAGTCTTAAAATTAAGTAATTTTCTCTAACAGTTTAAAATTTGCATATTCCCACTGACACACACAGTCATTATAATATTTGTGGAAAGCAAACATAAAAATAGCATGAACACAACTTAAGCAGATTCACTATTCGATTTAACAAAATGTTTACTCAAATAGTTCTGAGTCATTCCCTGAGACCTAGAGTCTGATACCCTTATTTACATTGTATCACACCATACTCCATGTGATGGCTCAGGGACAAGCTGTACCTTTGTTCTCTCCTCCAGTCTTTCCTATGGGCATTCTTTCCAAGTGATAGGCCCTACTCATTCTTCTCCCAGAGCAGAACTTCACTGTTCACTCCACATTAGTCTGGGTCACTGGACTACAACACCCCCTATTCACACGATCCTGTCACAGTTACAAGATGCTTTAGATCGCAAGTGATAAGAGACAGGAACTTAAGGCAACAGGAATAAGTGCACTAGCCGCCCGCCAGAGGCTGGAGTAGGCATGCGCTGTGCATGTGACAGGTTCCCCTACTTTCAACAGTCTCAGAGCGAAATCCCACAGTAATTACATTCAGACTGGGTGCTGGGGTGGCAGCCCCCTGTTTTCAGCCATGTTAACCAGACAGACCCAACATACTGGTACCTTCTGTCAGGGAGCCTATGACCAATGGCTAATTAAACTGATTCACAACTGCTGCTTCTAAATAGACACCTTGCCTATAAGTCCAAAAGCACTACGCAAGATAAAAGGATTAACAACCCCAAATAGGTTTGCCTCCCTAGGGTCTTGCCTAAAGGCTGTGACCTCTCAAATGTCAGGCAAGCCCAGGTGCCACAGATGAATGCTGCAGACTCTCTGCCTCATCCCTGCTGCATTCTCTTCCCATCTCAGGGTATTTTTATACTGCAAAAAAAGAGCTAAGCTACAACCCACCTATTCACACCTCAAAAGTGAGTCTCAGAGCCAGGGTCACCTGTCTCAGACTTGTGCTATGGTCTAAAAATAGACATTTAGATGTTTAGTCCCATAGTGCAAGCCCTGTGGGCCCAAATCAGTTGCCGCAGCCTCAGATTCATTGCTATGGGTCTTTTTTTTTTTTCAGTGTAAACATACTCTTTGTGTTTCTCACCTGAACAGCTGCTACTGGTCACCCCACTTCCTCTCCAGGCAAGTGTTTTAATGGTTTAGTGTTCTTTTGAGCTTAGGGCTGGAATGGTAGGCTTTCCCAATCAAGTCTCTACCATTGGAGTGGCCTCAGGCATTGGTGCATCTTGGTCCTTCCAATCTCTGCCTCTGGCACATAATAGTTTAGTCTAAGGGTTGTTGTTGGTCCAATTTCAGTTGTTGGGTTTAGTGTATGGGTGTTGGTGACCTGTGATATACAGGAGGTCAGAGTAGATGATCTGGTGGTCCCTGGCCTTAAACAATATGATTAGTTCTCATAAGGACCCTTTGTATTTTCCTCTCTTTCCTGGTTGCTCATGTTAACAGCCCCTTTGATTTAACTCCATTCAGTCAGTCAGTATATCATCAAGCAGTTAAACTGAGGTACATAGACTATTCATTAAAATAATATGGATACCTTCCTTGTTCTCCATACTTCATGACCTCTTCCACTGAAGTCAATGAAGTGACCTGTGCAATAAGGTACAAATCAGCAAAATAAGAGGATCAGCATCTGGCCCCAAATTGCAGCTCTTGCAGAAAGCCTGCCAGACTGCTTAGTGTGTTATAACTCAGAGGCTATGTTAAATAACTTTTATATGCGAAGGATTCCTGGTGCCGTCACAGCTGACAAAAAGGAATTATTTACAAAGGGTCTGATCCTGTTGCCACTCCAGATACAACTCCCATTCCATTGTCTTCAAAGGAAATTCTACATGGAGAGTAGCTGCAGCATTGGGCTTCAAAATAGTTCTTAAAATTCTGTTCTTGAAAAAGAATACTAAGCTCACAGGTAGAGCCAGTTTATTATAGTTCATTTCCTAATCTCCTTCACTCTACAGCATTAGCTTCATCCTTTTCACCCTCCAGGCAAATTTTTTTCTTCCTTCCATGCCTGACAGGCAAGTTGCAGACCTCATTTAATCCTAAAGAGCAAGAATGTTAATTAGGTTGAGAATGGTAATGATGCATCTAATTCCCTCATATATGAAGCACTCTTTCACCTCTCAGAACACCTCACTATTTCTGCATCACAGGACTAAGATTCAAGAAAATGAATATTTTTCTGTCTTCTAATATCAATTCTTTCTAGCATTTGGGACCTATTACCAGTCCCAAATATACACAAGTGAACCAAGCCTAGTCCCCTCAGTATTTCCTCTCCTCCTATTTCTTCATAGGAGCAGATGAGAGGTAGGATTTTTCCAAACAAAGGATTATCCTTGGTATTCAGTTCCTGCAGTTAGACTGAAGTCAGCTCCATAAAAATCAACAGGGATAAACTATCTTCATTCATCATGGGACCTCAATTGCCCTCAAATTTCAGGACTTCATTTGGTTCCTCAGCAGTTCAAGATGCCTGTCAAGGACAGTACTAACCCTACAGTCTATATTAGAATAATACTTGCCATTACTAATAAATAGCACTTTACAGCATTAGCTAATCCATCCTCACAACATCCTCTTAAGGCAGGCAAATAAATATTATTATTTTAATTTTACAGACAAAGGCCATATGTCAAGTCCCTGTCACAGACAAGATTAGAGTTGAATTACTTCTGGCTTCCAGTCCTATGGGTTTCTAGTCTGGGTTTTTAAGCCTGCTCATTTTGGCCTGAAGAAGGTGGCAATACCAGATTAAAACAGAGTCTTCAAGTTTATGGGCATGGAGCTGAAGAGGGTGCCAGCGCTATCTCCTGCTAGGCTCTGCCCCCCAATCTCTAAGATACAGCATTTTAATATTGGTTTTAACATCATGAAGAGCATATTCTGGCCACAAACCCTCCAGTCTCCTATCCTGCTGCGAGGGGGGAGGTGGGAAGGGGAAGGAAGAAGAGGTGTTGTAGAGCTTTCTACATCTGTTCTAATCCAGTCAGGGATTTCCTCACATTGTGGGAATCTTCAGCAACTCCATTAGGGCAACTTTCCAGGCCCTAGAGATGAAAAAAAGAGGCTGAGATCCGCCTCCTTGTTTATATATCAAACATGACTAATATAGAAGTGGTAGCCTGCAGACTGGTTCTATAGGGTCTTACTCTGTGGGCCACATACTTCTGGAAACCCCAAATGATGCCCACTGTTAGCAGGAAGACAGCTACCACCTGCAGTGGCTTCAATGATGCAAAATTTAATCAGAGTATATTTTTCTCAAGTTCACCCCGTAGTTTTGGGAATTTATCAGGCAAACTTTCAGATTTCTGTACTGTATAGAATGGGTGCACTTTTCTGTTCCTGCTGTACTTGTAACTCCCACTTGGCAGCACTGGGAATTGAACTATAATCTCTTAAATGCAGTAGGATTTCTACATTAGCTCCCTAGATTTATTAAGTCAGCAGCTCTATTTCTTAAACTTTTAATTTTCCATGTTGGACAAATAGTGGATTTAGTCTGCATTATATGATTCAGCCTGATGATTGTATCTATCCATCACCTGACTGACTGATGTGCAACACAAATCTTAGTCTGCAGACATAGCCATTGACAAATGAGAACATAAACACAACAAATAGCGTAACATACACAAATCAATTAAAACATATTGGAACTGCAATGTTATTTCATTGTTTTGTTGCAGACAGGTGTTTTTAATCAGAAAATACATTGGCTCTCTTTGGTCTCCTAAGAACCTATTCTTCCTCTTCAAAAATATCAAACAGTGAACCTCAATGTGCAACTTAATTCCTTTTAATAGCCAATCAAGACTTTTTAGATGTAAAGAGTGGTGACATTCTGGTTTAGTTTTCTCTGCACCATAAAAGCTGTGATTCAACTGCAAAATGTGACCAAAGGAAAAAAAATCAAAATAAACAATCTTCTGAGCTATAGTAGCACAGTTCATCATCAGATCCACAAATCTGTCACTCAAGTCTGCTGTGTCATTTCAGAAAAATCTGAATTTGACCTGGTTTTTGGAGCCAATACCTGAAAACTGATAAACAATAAATAACATCTCAGTGTATGTTAAATGAGTATTTCAGTATCAAGCTCCCAGATGATGAATTTGATTCTTAATAAGCATTTGTGACACAATAACATTTAGAAGCAGGATTTTAATTGGTTGCCGAGTTTTCAGCTGAAGGTGATTTATAGATTTTTTTCTCACAAGTGTGGAAGTTTATATGCACGCTTACCAAATACACACTAGCACTATGGATTGTATAGTTCATTCCTTGAGTTCATTTCATATTGTTTAATTTAGTGCTTGCAAGTCACCTGTAGATATCAATATCAAAATTATTCAAAAAGCTTCTGTCTACCATCCCTTTTGGATTAGCTCAATTTTTCATTACCAGCAAAGAATAAAAACTTATTCAAGACAATGCTTAGTTCTTGGGTATGTTTTGTTGGCATATTGTTGGTTGATGCTGCCAAAGAACTAAATATTTCTTACTGTCTTTTCTCAAATTTATACAGATATAAATAAAGCCCTATAAACCAAGAGGGTCCTAACAACATTAGAATTTAGTATACGGTTAATCTGTACTACTGGAAAGACAAAACTTGTCTGAATGGCAACAGATGTGGTGAAGCATTCTGAAGCCTGCTAAATATTATGCCATACCACAATTTAATGTGTTTAAGGGCTCCACAGCTTTAACTACATTTTAATGACAGCCACCACGTTCCATTACACACTCTGCACCTTTGAAAGAAAAATATTCATATCTCTAGAACCATATGGCTTTACTTCCACCTCAACTGCTCCTGGGAGTGCTTAGGGAGTCTGGAAACATGCCCAATAAATGCAGAATCAGGGCCTTTTGAAGTGAGGGCTGGGAAGTATAGTAGATCATAAATATAACTTATATAATTATAAATAAAATAAAGAGGAAGTAGGTGGAGAGAAAAAACAAGAATTGAAGAGCAAAATTACATGACAAAGGCAAAGGTACATCCTTGCAATTTGTAAACAGAAAGTTCCCCTACCTGGGTGTCTTTATTTTAATATACACCCAAAAGCATCAAAATATCCCCATAGTCCCGTGGATTACTCACTGGATACTTTTTGGAGGTGTTCTCCCTGTAATCATGACAACACAAAGAATTACAAAAATAAAAACATTAAAAAAGGTGAGTTTACTGCCCGCATCTTCAAGGAAAAGCCATCAGAATAGCCTGGCACCCTTATGGACCTATAAGATCTAACTGTCCTATCTTATGGCAAAGGGACTGTTTATATACTCCCTTATTCCCATCATGCCTTGCTAGAAGCTAGGACTACTAATATGGCTACCTTAATGGACTATATTTCCCAACCTACCCTATTTTCCTAGTTCTGAGAAAGAGACTGGCAGAAAGATATACAGTTTGATCTCTTGCCACTGAGGGGGAAAGAGCACTGGCCAGCCCTGCTCATGGAAGTCTCAGCTTGGCCCTAAAGCCACGGCTGATAGTGTGGGCTTCTTTATAAACTCCAGATTTCATCCACCAAAGTGGCAATATCCCTGCTCTTACAGAGAGTCTTGCAGGAACGGTGTTACAGGAGTTCTCTAGCTGTATGTATGTAAATAGTTAACAGGTAATATCCCACAGAGGCTACTCAACAATATGGAACGTAATTCCTGGGGTTTGTAGAACCATAAACTTGTGCAGTGCAAATGACTTCCCCTGGCTGCGCTTTGCATAAGTTCTTAACACCTGGATCTAGGCTTTCCTGGACCAGTAGAGTTCCTCTGATAGGTCTATAAAGATCTGTGTGCCTTGTTACAGAGACTCAAAGAGCAATTTCATCCCCCTATGCAGCTGGTCTCGAGAAAGTCAGCAAGGGGAGTGCTGGGCACATCATGTTCCCACTCTCCCCCAAATCCTTCAGGAAAGCTGTCCAAGAATTAATGCAGTGTGTGGAGTCCATTCTAATTTAACTTTGTCCCTAGGATTCAGGTGTTGCCTCCCCTACAGTCATCCCCCTTGCCATTTGGCCTTGATGGAAAAACTGCAGAGAGGAACCATCCAGATAGAACGGCTGCAGAAGCAGCCAAAGCAGGGACCTTTTGACATTCAGAGAACTTTTTACAGTTTTTACTGGAATTTCTCTGCCTTGTGCTGATTTGCTGTTTACTCCAACCCTCACCCTCCTCCTCCTCCCTCAAAGTCCCTTTACCTCAGCTTCACTCCACAACTGCCTCTCTTACCTTCTTCTCTCCTCCCCTGTCTCCTCTCCTTTCCCATTTTCTTTTCATTTAGCTTATTCCCTCTGAACTAAACCCACCCCATATAAATAAATAAAATTGAATAAAAATCATGGACCTAACATGACATTTGCTACCATCACACTTTTCATTCCGCTTGTATGTTATAGCCCTCTTTCCCCATTCCCCCACCCAATGTGTCTCGTCTATGTATATTGTAAGCTCTTTGGGGCAGGGATCATCTATTATTCTGTGTTTTTACAGTCTCTAATGCAATGGGGCCACATTATGATAGTACCTAAAGATCAACCAAGAAAGACATTAATAATTAAATCTCTTTCATGCATATGGGCCCTTTTTTCAGTTATTTTTCTATTTGTTTTTTTATTTGGCTCCTGATACACCCTCTACTTCCTTGCTGTTACCAGTTAATTTTCTTGTCAAGAAAGTCTTGGAACCTGATCCACAAAGCACTTTAACACATGCTTGGCTTTTGATCATGGGAGTAGTCTCAATGACTTCCATGGGGCTACTCACAGGCTGAAAATTAAGCATGTGCTTTGTCTGGTCAGAGCGTTAGTAATTTTTTCCCCCTCATTTATTTTCAGGCCCTCCCTCCAGTTCCTTAAAATTGAATTGAAATCCATGGGTGCTTGTGTTATTTCAGGGTTTGGTTTTGTCCCCCAGTTCTTTACTATTAAAACACAGCAATACTTTCATCTACTTCCAGGTTCCTCTCTTGAGTTCAATAAATACCCCAGATCACCATGTACAGTCAAGTAGAATATTCAGCTGTGCTTTCAAAAAAGTTTAATTCTGTTCATGGTGAGAGAACAAACTCAATTAGCATCCAATTTTGAAAACCGTATTCACATTGAAAAGTATTTACAAATGCAACTACTTATGCTCAGCCAGAAGTTATAGGCTTGATGCAGGATTTACTGGGTGAAATTCTACAGCCTGTGTTATGCAGGAGGTCAGGCTAGATAATCATAATGGTCCCTTGTGGCCTTGAAAATCTATGAATCTATGTTGAAATCAGACCAATGATGAGGAGCCAACTTAGTTTAAAAAATGCAACCCTATGGGGATCATTGATGCTACACTAGATGATCACTTGAAATTATTTATATAATGTACTCAACATACCACACAATTTTAGATTCCTATGCCTATCTCAAGTTCCAATTTTACATATGGAAAAATAAAGTAATGAAATAGGCATTAGTATGAAAAAGTTACCTTATAGTGCCCACCCAATCCCCTCATTATTTCAAGTAAATCATTTCATGTAACTCACTGTTTCTAAGGGGATTTGATGGTTATTACTTTCCATAGACTTCTGAATGGATTGGGTACTGAAAATAAAAAGTAATGATTCCGAGCTTACCTTTCATGACTCTGGAGCTGAAATAGTAAATATTTAATAAGGGAAGCTCTCCTTCCTAACTTTTGTTCATTTTTGTCTTTCAACTGTAATGAATTTTTAAGCACAGAGTTGTACTAATATTACAGTCAGGGTTAGTAATTCTTCCACGTGGACTGTATGGGCCTGATCCTCCAAACACATGTGTGAGTAGCTTTACTTGCAGGAGTAGTCCCCTTGAAGTCAATGAGATTTTGCCAAGGAGTAAAATTACATAAGTGTGTATTTGAAAAATTAGGTCCTGTATACTTAATGCCCTAGCTGTTTGCATTTTTAGCCTTTGAATGAAGTGACTATAAGATTTGAGCATCTACTTATGAATAAAGTTATAAGAAAAAATGTTGAGGTATCTAGGCACTATCCAATTGTAGTGATAGGGATGTACTCAAAACAAAACATTGCTTTGTGTGTTTTTCTGAGCACTTAGGGCTACATATTGATGATACCAGACATTTGGAAGTGCAATATATGCATTATGTATATACTAACCTGCGTACCTAGCTCTTCCGGTTTGGGTGGGAGAGCCTAATTTTTCAGATCAATTTCTTGCTTTGTTGTTGTCACCAGCACATCTTGAATTTGTGAGAAAAAAGTTTATTATACCTAGTAACTAGTTTATTTATCCACCCACCTCTCCATATCAGCCAGTGGATTGGGCCAGTTACAAAAGGCAGCATAAACTCCCTGTTCCAGTGTGCCTCAATCCATGTCTGTGCCTAACTGGCACAGTCTGGCCCAGAGTTTGGGAATGTTTAGGCCCAAGATTTCGATTTAATTACTATAAAGCTAGGAGACCAGCCATGAAGTTCATACTTGATCTGGTTTCCTCAAAGTTCTGGGATGTTTGGATCCAATGTTTTTTGTTTCCCCCCACCCCTGAGCCCTGTCTCTAATCCAGATCTTTTTGTCTCTTCCTAAAAGACTGCAATTTAGGGAGGTGAATTTCTCCATATGCTTAGCTATTTGGAGGGGTGGAAAGGGTTCCCCATGAGTAACCTCCTTTAGACATTTATTTTGTTTGTTTCTCCTGCACTTAGTAATCTCAACCAAATGATTCAGAGACAATTTATCAACATTTTGGTGAAGTTCTTAAATTTAATTTGTATGACATTTCCAACAAGAGTTTGGCTGCACTGAGTGGAAGGAAGCTGTTATTTTGTATTGCTGACTACCTCTGCCTAGGAATTAAAAGACAAATCAGTTTATATGTATCTCAGTTTTTCTGCAGTGTATTTTTCTCCTTGTACTGATTGTTTTGGAGTGTAGGGGGAGGTTTTACCTAGGTTTTACAAGAGTGCCAGCGTATGTTACAGCCCAACATAGGGGAGTTTTCCCTGCCAGGTATTTTAGTTTTTCATTTCAGTAATCTCTCCCAAGATGCAGTGATAATGTTAACAAAACCTGGTGATGCACTCAGAATAACATTATTAGTGGTATTACCTTCAGTATTTCTCTGCAAAAATGGGTAGTTTGGGAACTTAGATATGAAAAGCAAAATGACAGTGGTACTATTGAAGGCATTAATGGCTGTACCTCGTTATGGGCTCAGTACTGACTACAGGAGTTGAACAGAACACAACTTCTTATATTTCCTAATGCTAGACTTTCTATATAACTAATCAGCTAGCTTCCAGTTACAGTAACCCCAGTTTACAGTAACACTAATTTACATTCTACTTTAGTAGGCTTACACTTCCTAATTTGTTTATGGGGCTGAGTATGTGCAAAATTAGTGTAATCATTGACCGAAGGCTTCACTGGGGTCAGCACTCATATGTAGCACTGCTATAGCATTTTTCATCCATTCATCTCCAAGAGCTTTACAATGGAAGCTAAATAGTCTTATGCCTAATTTTCCCCACGTGTAAAATGGGAATAGAGAGGTCAAGTGCTTTGTGTAAGGTCACACAGCAAGTCAGTTGCAGAGCTGGGAACAGAAACCAATTTCCTGTTTCACAGCCCAGTTACCCTATCTATGGGACCAGTTTGCCAACAAGCGTGACCACTGCATGTACACTGAAATAGCACTGCTTGTATGGTCTAGTCTCGAATTCAATTTTACATCACTTGCTACCAACACAACTGTGTCATTGCAATTTGACATGCATTTTGTTGATGTGCTCTATATCTCATTAATCTCCACAGCCAATGCCATATGCTACTCGTCTGCAGCAAAGCTCTTAAACATAAACATAATGAAAAGGGTATAATCACAAATGACAAAGTGAATGTCAACAGGCAGTACTATGGGTATTCTATGTTCTATGTCATCATCCAAAGCTAAATTACACTCTAGGATCACTCTCCTACAAATCAACTTATATGAAGAATTATGCACAGGTGGAAATTAGTTTAAACATGCAGATCATAACAGAAAAGGGCTGCCTCTTCAAAAACATCAATACTAGTAGAAGACTATGATCTATTACAAGACTCAAAAACATGTAGATGTTGGGGGCTGGCTAGTTCAGGGGATCAGCAGCAAAATATGAACTCTTTCACATCTAGGTCACTGGTTCAAATTCAGCCCAGGTGTCAAGTTCTGCCCTCAGGTACATGAGTACAGTTCCCACACAAAGCAGTGGGAGTTGGAGACTTATTATGTAAAGACAGGTTGAGACCTGGAAATGGACCCATTAGAAAGAGAAAAAAAATAATCTATAGCACAGATGAGAATCACTCTCAGCTCCTCTCCTGGATTTCTCTCTCTGGTCTTTCATCCTAGGACAATGGTGCTGGACATTAGTGACACAACATTTGATCCATCTTGGGCCTGCCTTAATTAGGTAACTGTCAGCGGCCTTGATCTTGCAAGGTGTTCTGTGTGCAAGGACCCCTACATCCACACAGAGACTTATTGAAATCAAAGGGGCCCTGCAAAGTTATGGTGTTTCATACTAAAACAGCCAGTTGCAAAATCCAGGTCACAGCCAGTAAAACACTGAAGCCAAACTTCCATAGGTTAGTAGCAGGCTGGGAAATCCAACAACATTAATGTAATTTGATTACATTAATATTTGATTACAAATATTGGCAGGAGACGTATTCTGAGTGTGATCCATCTTTAATTAGATCTAAATTAAATTTCACCAAGCAGAATTACTAGCGTCTAATTTTTAGGCTTTGTGATAAATCCTGATGCTAACTGGGTATGTACTAAAGACATATATTCACCGAAAAACACCTTTGGCTCTGGTCTAGTCCTGGTGTATTAGTTCACATCTCAGGAAGCATACAGTAATAGGTTTTTCGGAATAGCCATCCTGATGCTGTTTTAAACATTTATATATGCATATGAGCTAGTTATGGAGACATATTGTAAAGTAGCTTTGGAAAATATCAAGGCTCTTGATATGAGATAATGACCATCTAATCTCAGAATGTTGATTTATATATTTATTATTTAATGGCAACTTTCGCAGATACATGTATCTCATGGGTTTGGATCGCCTCATTTCAAAGTTTCTAAAAGGACCTAATACCTCAGAATGGTGTATTACACAATGGTCTCACTAATATTATTTTCCTCTTTTTTGTCAATATCATATTTCTCATACGTTGTTTTTCTCTGGCAATAAATTGCATTGAAATCGGTAGGCTTTTGCAGTTGCACACTACTAAATGCTTAAGTCTTGCTCAAGCACTCTTCTTTTTATTAAATTATTTTTCTCTTGAGAGGTTCCAGATATGAGTTTGTTCCTTCTAAAACATGCACAGATTACTTGTTTTAGCTGATTTAGTTTCTTTTTTACATTTATAATCACTTCTGAAGGACACAAATGAGCCTAAGAAAGCTACTGGGGATTTTTTTGTGACTAAGAAAATCTGATATACAGATTGCTTTTCATTTGTTAAATATTCTCTTCCTTGCATATTTACATATTACATGAATAGCAATCAATCAATCACTTTGTGAATCAAATCCTATAATTTTTAGTAGCAAAATAAATATTTTAAGTAACACATTGTTAATCACTTCTAATAAGCTGGTATTGGGATAAACTGGCTTATGAAAAGTGTGAAAATAGTACAGTTTGCATATGGGCCAAAATTTCAAAGACTACTGGTGATTTTAGATAGCTTGTTTTTTGGGTGCTCAACTTGAGACCCTGTAAAGGGGCCTGGTTTTCAGAGGGTGAGTGCCATAAGGTGGACACCCCAAATTTAAGATAGCCAAAGTTACTAGTTATATTTGGAAACCTTTGCCATGGAAAATAACACCCCCCAAACTAGACTCTTACCTAGGTGTGCAGAGCTGAAGATAAGGGCTTGAAAGGAGCCCTGAACAGTGATACTGCACACACAATCAAAGTGCTTACACTGGAGTCTCAAGTATTAGCACAAATCACACCGTAAGTGAAAGGGGTCTAAAAAGCAGATGTCATTTCTAAAATTTCAAATAGTTGTAATGTTTAACTCCTTCTAACTTCTAAACTAAGAAAGGGATTTATTTGTAACTTTCCAGAAAATTAAATCTTTATCCTAAAAATAAACAATGTAATTTTGATCATGATAATCTTTTAGGTGGGATTTTCAAAGGTGCCTACAGGAGTTAGGCCATGGGCTTTCAAGAGTGGTTGGATGCTTACCTTGGAAAAATCCCATTCTTCATGCTCAACACAGGAATTCAACCCCACTTTTAACTTAAAAACTGAACAGAACCTTAACTATGGAGTTGCTGCTGGTACCTTTTTATTATTTAATACTTATATCATAGTGGTACTGACAGGCCCCAATCAGGTAGTTTTATTTTCCACTTGTGGGAAGAGCAAGGCAGTTGCAAACATTCACATTGTGGTGGAAAAGCTTTATCAAAGAACAAGACAAGCAACATGACATAAAGGAGCTCAATGAACTGGACAAACATTGTACAAAGTGCTGTGCTTAAGTGTTTGATGAAACAGTTGGTCCCTGCAATAATAAATATTGGTTTCCATACATTGTTTATAGGCTTCAATCTTTTCCAACACCTAGCCTAGAACATCTGTCTCTCCACCAAGACAATATTGTCACCTACTTCTTGCTGTCAGGTAGCCTGGAGTTTGAATGCAGTATTATTTATTAACAGTGACTACTACTGAACTTCTAGGGGTATGTCTACACTACAAAATTAGGTTGATTTCATACAGTTGATTGCGTATGTCCACACTAAGCGCATTAAGTCGGCGTAGTGTGTCCTCACTACCGTGGCTAGCATTATGGAGTGGTGCACTGTAAGTAGCTATTCCACAGTTCCCGCAGTCTCCACTGCCCATTGAAATTCGTGGTGAAGCTCCAAATGTCTGATGGGGAAAAAAACATTGTTGTGGGTGGTTTTGGGTACATGTTGTCTGTTGCCCCTCCCTCCATGAAAGCAACTCCAGACAATCGTTTCGCGTCTTTTTTCCTGGGTTACCTGTGCAGATGCCATACCACGGCAAGCATGGAGCCCACTCAGCTCACCGTCACCACTGCTGTTGTGGGCAAGTCTACTGTGAAGGCTGCTGTGATCCAAGTAGCCAGTGCAATCATTGACATTCTGTTATCAAGGGTAGTGATTCTGGGAAATGTGCGGGACTTTTTAGATTTTAGGTGCATCATATTCCTGTCCTTTGTCACTGGTGAAGAAGTCTTGTAGGCATACATTCCAGTCCGGTCGGCGCTGTAACACCCCATAGCACTTCTGTGGTTGACACATGTAAAAGCTCAGGGCTCTTGCTCTTTTGCCTTGGTTAAGGTACCTTGCCCTACCCGGACCTCCCAGCATTCGACACAGCAGCAGCTCCTTGCCTTCGCAGCAGATAGTGCAGTAGGACTGCTAACTGTTGTCATCCACCGCTTCCGCTGCAACTCTGCTCTCCTGCTCCCTAGTGACAAGTTCTGGGGATCCGTATTGGTCCTCCTTGGTGCTGCTGGGAGCAGACGGTGCAGTAGGACTGGTAACCGTCCTCGTTGGACATGTAGCTTTGCCGGGGGTTCTGGGAATGTCTTCCCTGCCCAGCTCCGTGCAACTTCCAGGGCATGATATATGGCTCCATCACTTCCCCTGCAACTCTGCTCTCCTGCTTCCCAGTGATGAGCTCAGGGGATCCATTCATGAAGCCTGGACAGTAGTATGGAGCAGTTCAACTATAGGCTGAGCAAGTGCAGAATGGTGGTAGAATGTGCCTTTGGACATTTAAAAGCTCGCTGGCGCTGTTGGTCAGACATCAGTGCAACCAACATTCCCATTGTTATTTCTGCTTGCTGTGTGCTCCAAAATATCTGTGAGAGTAAGGGGGAAATATTTATGGCAGGGTGGGAGGTTGAGGCAAATCGCCTAGCATCTGATTTTGAGCAGCCAGACACCAGGGCGATTAGAAGACCACAGCAAGGTGCTCTGTGCATCAGAGAGGCTTTGAAAACCAGTTTCATGACTGGCCAGGCTTCGGTGTGACAGTTGTGTGTTTCTCTTTTATTCAAATCCATCCCCTTTGTTGATTTTAATTCCCTGCAAGCCTACTCCCTTCAAAATAAAGTAACTATTGTTTTGAAACCATGCATTCTTTCTTTATTAATTAAAAAGAGAGAGATAATGGACAAGGTAGCCCAGGTGGGGTGGGGGAGGAGGGAAGGACACGGCCGCATTGCTTATTGTAGCCACACTAAAAATCAAACTGTTTGAATGACAGCCTTTTGTTGCTTGGGCCATCCTCTGGAGTGGAGTGGCTGGGTGCCCGGAGCCTCCCCTCTGCGTTCTTGGGCATCTGGATGAGGAGGCTATGGAACATGGGGACTAGGGTAGGCGGTTATACAGTGGATGCAGAGGGGGTCTGTGCTCTTGCTGGCTTTCCTACAGCTCCAATATGTCTGTTTGCGCCACCAACAGATGCTTCATCATGTCTGTTTGCTCCCCCATTAGCCTCAGCATCGCGTCCTGCCTCCGCTCTTCACACTCATTTAATTCTTTCCTGGCCTCTGCCACTGAATGCCTCCATGCATTAAGCTGTGCCCTATCAGTGCAGGAGGACTGCATGACATCGGAAAACATGTCATTGTGAGTGCGTATTTTTTTTGCCTTCTAATCTGTGATAACCTTAGGGACGGAGATGATGGGGGAGTGTAGAAACATTCTATACTCTATGATTCTGGGGGGACTGCATGGTCACGTGTGCTGAGTTCGCCATGCAGACCAAACAGGAAATTAAATTTAAAAGTTCCCGGGGCTTTTCCTGTGCGCCTGGCTAGTGCATCGGAGTTCAAAGTGCTGTCCAGAGCAGTCACAATGGAGCACTCTGGGGTAGCTCCCGGAGGCCAATACCATTGATTTGCATACGCACTACCCCAAATTCAACCCAGCAAAGTTGATTTTAGCACTACCTCCCTCGCCGGGGAGGAGTACAAAGGTCGATTTTAAGAGTCCTTTAGGTCGACGGAACAGGATTGGTTGTGTGGATGCATTCATTTTTAAATGACTTAAAGTGGCTAAATTCGACCTGACCCTATAGTGTAGACCAGGCCTAGGTTAATCTCTGGATTTATAACATAAAACAGTGAAGGAAAAATTATCCAGCCTCCCTTTGTGTTGTTACACAAAACTATTACCCATGAAGGCTGTTATCTATAGCAAAGGAGCTAACTGCTTAATTCCATGGGTCTTTTATTATTATTTGTAAATTGATTCTTAAGTAAAGATGCTTACATATGCCTCGTGCTCCAGATGGTGCAGTTCAACTGCTTATTTTACTCATGAGTGGTTTTCTGCTTTAAACGAATATTTAACCTAGAAATGGTCTTATGAAGAATTCTCCACTTACAATTGAAATCTAAACTGCAGTGTTACTTTAATTCTCACATCAGGGAACTTCCTATCTCACAGCTCAAAAGTAAGGAGTGGAGGGAGTGGAAATCTTTTAAAATTTCCAGTGCACAATTGCTGTTTTAAAGCTGCCTGCACCTTCTACCTACAAAGAATCAGGCTGCACGCTAAATCCAGACTCTCCTCGGGGATGGCAGAGGGCAGCAAAATCTAGAGTTGAAGTGACTGGGCTGCACCAATAGTGGAGCAAGGCTGTTTTGCATCACACTCTTGGCATAACCTGGACACAGAGTTTGTGCACCAGGCACCATGACGATCACGTCAGAACAAGGAAAATCCTTCAGCAGTGTAGAGCATCTTATGCAACTCCTTTCCCCTGGTGCCAGAGAAAAGCGGGGTTTATTGGGATACCCCCTTGCTGTACTCATCTCTAGCCTCAATTTTGTTCCCCTGGATCATTATCATCTGGTGTAATTCTGAACAGTATTAAAGCTTGAATTTAAAAAAAAAAATCATGAAAGCATTTCAATACAACTCACTTTCTGTAGAAACTTGTTTTTACAAAACAAAAAAGGTTGGGCTAAATTTGAATTGAGAGTGTCCCTTGGAACTTTGCTAGTAACTTTGTTAGTGAAGAAATCTTGGAGCCACTGGCAATAATATTTGCAAACTCATGGATGACAGGTGAGGTCCCAGAAGACTGGAGAAGTGCTAAAGTAGTGCCCATCTTTAAAAAATGGGGAAAGGAGGAGCTGGGACACTATAGACCAATCAGCCTGGCTTTGATACCTGGGAAGCTACTAGAACAATGTATAAAACATTCAATTTGCAAATACCTAGAGGATGAAGGGGTGATCACTAGCAGCCAACATGGATTTACTAAGAAGAAATCATGCCAAACCAGCTTGATTTCCTTCTTTGACTGGTTTGGTGGATGGGGAAATGCAGTTGACGTAATATACCTGGAGTTTAGCAAGGTTTTTGACACAGTCCCATATAACATTCTCATAAGTAAGCTGGAAAAAGGCAGGTTCATTAAAGCTACCACTAAGTGGATCCATACTTGTTTAATCAACCACAAACAAAGAGTGACTGTTAATGGAATGATGTTGAATAAGAGAGGTCTCAAGTGGGGTTCCACAGGGACCTGTTCTGGGTCCGGTGTTTTTTTTAACATTTTTATTAATGACCTGGATGTAGGTATAGAGAGCATACTGATCAAGTTTGCAGATGACACAAAACTGGAGTGGGGGAGTTCCCAACACTTTGAAGAATAAAGCTAAAATTCAGATGGCTCTTGATATAGTGGAGAACTGGGCTATAGACAACAAAATGAAGTTCAACAAAGATAAATGTAAGATGTTAAACTTAGGGAAGAAAAAAAGAAAAAGCACAAATACAGAATGGGATATAACTGGCTTGCAGCAGCACTGCTGAGAAGGATTTGGAAGTTGTGGCGAATCACAACCTCAACATGAGTCAGCAATGCTGTTGCCCAAAAAAAAAAGCAAATTCAATTTTAGGTTGCATTAACAGAGGCACGGTGTACAAGGCATGGGAGGGGATACTACCATTCTACTCAGTGCTGGTTAGGCCTCAGCTGGAGTACTGCGTCCAATTTTGGTCACAATGTATAGAAAGAATGTAGAGAAACGGGAAAGGATCCAGAGGCGAGTGACAAAGATGATCAAAGGGATGGAATGCACGTGAGGAAAGGCTGAAGGAACTGGGTATGTTTAGTTTGGAAATGAGGAGATGGGTTCAAACTACAGCATAGCAGATTTAGAGTAAATTTCAGAAAAAACTTCCTAACTGTAAGAACAGTAGGACAAAGGAACAAACTGCCTAGGGAAGTCATGGAATTTCCTTCACTAGAAGTTTTCAAAAGAGGCAAGACAGCCATCTGTCTTGGATGGTTTAGATGCAACAAATCCTGCATCTTGGCAGGGAGTTAGACTTGATGACCTTTGAGGTCCCTTCTAAGCTTCTGGCTCTACGAAACTAAATCCAAACACTGCTGTTTCATTTTAACTCCTTCAGCTCTGAAACATCTGCCTAGCTCAATTAGGAACAGAACAAGAAGTTGAATTCCAAGTGATTATAATTAGAAATGGAATGTTTGTCCAACAAAAATGCTGATTCATCTAAACTGAATTTTTTTCATGGGAAAGAGTAGGTTTTGATGAGTTTCCCATTTTGAAAAAAAATGTTTAAAAAGTTTTGAAAATGTTAAAACACCCTGTTTCAACATTATTAAAATGAAAAATTCCATTTTCAGCTAGATTCTCAGTCACTAATAAGTGAACATGATATCCTAAGCCTATGTAATCATCTGAGAGTAAACCTATAGTATCAGAACATTTTCTTATACAGTTTTGAATCCTATCGTTAAGGGGGGACTTAAATGAATTTGACAAAATCAATAATCAATGGCAAAATCAGTGCATTTCAATAAACAAATCAGTCCCCTTTGCCACAACAGCAAAGAAAATCTTTTAAGGAGCTTGGTACATATAGAAATAATAAATATCTGAAGCTATAGTGGAAGATCAAAATCTTCCAAAATGCAACTAGACAACTGTACAATGTAGCACATGGGTGAATAAATTCCTTGCTGACCCCTTAGGTGATAAATTTATGGCCTGAAGCATGGGTTTCATTACCCATATCATTATCACAGCTTGCATGGGTCCACTTTTAATGTTGGTAATTAATTTGTAGAGATTTTCGCTGAGAAATTTGCTGTATGAGACTAGCCAACTACCTCTTGATCACGTTGTCTCAGCTTTGTAAAATAGACACATAAACAGTTTGGATGACCGTATATCTACTGATTATGAGCTTGGCCAGATTTAACACCCACACAATAAAAGGACATGTCCAAATGAGCATTAGAAACAGAGACAGATTAGGCATGCAGCAATTGTGCCTACCAGCCTCATTAGATAACCTTGACCATCCTTCATGCTTCACAGAAATGCTGTCCGCATTTCAAAAAATCATTAATGGAAAAAACTGTTTGGGATCTCAAATGATTATTTCCATGCAATTTTTCTCTAATGCATTCATTCCCATGAACCCTGTAATATCAGTAATTCATTCTTCTCAAACCACGAGTGCCATTCTTGCATATTAAGACTATGGTACACGATACGTATTATACAATGATAAACTAAAGCACAATGGTGGCACAAGAACAACTGGCTATAAACCGGCCATGAACAAACTGAGGCTGGAAACTAGAAGGTTTCGCCCCATCAGAGTGGTGAGGTTCTGGAACAGCTTTGCAACAGGAGTTAATTAGTTTTGAGAGAAAGATGGACAAATTTGAGCGTGACTGTATGACTGGGTTGCTTGAGATGTGGGGGAAAGGGCTTGGCAGTCCTGGGGGTCCCTTCTGGTGTGTGTTGGATGTTCCTAAAAATCTCATGCTTCAGCTGGTCACCTGCAAGGCCCAGGACGGGATTTTGCCCAATATTTTTTATGTATTCATGTATTTATTTATTTATGTCTGTCTCTTTCCCCTGAAGCATCAGAGACAGGCACAGCCAGAGATGGGACATTGGACATCTGACGTGGCACCGAGCATTCTCTCTCTCTAGCTTGCTCTTTACACATGCTCAGGGGCTAACTGATCACCATATGTGGGACTGGGAAGGAATTTCCCCCCAGGTCAGATTGGCAGTGACCATGGATGTTTTTCACCTTCAGAGCTGGATGCGGGTCACTTGCCAGGATCTTCTGGATATATGTCACTTAATCAATTCCCTGACATTACAGGGGCTTCAGGAACTGGTGCACCTCAGTCCATCCTATCTCTGCCAGTGACACATAGGTTAGTCTCCTGTGAGCTGTAATACCATAGTCTAATTTCAGTTGTTGGGTTTAGTGTGCTGGTGCTTATGTTGTTGATGGTCTGTGATATGCAGGAAATCATATCTAGTTTTCCCTTCTGGCCATAAATTCTATGACTCTAAGTGGAGTACAGAAACATCAACACACTATTATTTTTTTAGAAGAAATATGAGATCTGTTTAGAAAAAGTGTCACATTCTCCAATTGCTTCCCCATAACAGGAGGATCCTGCCATATCCCCATACACTTCCCACTATTCTCTACCTTTCCATCTTTTTTGTTAAAAAAGAAAAGAAACATTTCATTGCAGTCCCAAGTGCTTTGATCGTTGAGGGGCACTATGCACATAGCACTACTGCATAGTTCACAAATCTCTAGGGGTATATCTACATGGTATGCTTCTTTTAGCAGTGTGAAGTGTACATACATGTATAGCCCTCCTAGCATGGGCATAAATACCAGTGTAGACCATGAGGCATGGCTTAGGTGAGTAAAGTAAAGACACCCCTGAATGCTGTGGATATGTACCTGAGAACTTGCCCTACAATCTACTTGCCTAACCCCTGTCCACATTGCTGTTTTTAGCAATGTAACATCCCACTGCCTCTCCATTGCAGTGCAAGACTCCAGCCAGTACCTTTCCATGCCTCAGTGAAAGACTGAGGCAGCAGGAAGCTGCATCCTCTCTGCCAAAGCATTTCACGGACACATGTAGCTACACACTGCAGCATGGACACAGCCTGCTTTTCACTGCAGTGGTTAGCTACACATACACTACATGCCACTTCCAGTAGCATGTAGTGTAGACATGGTTTAGGACTAGATCTGCAAAACACATATACCTCAGAATGTACTAAAGATTAACAGAAAATGACAATTATGTTTCACAGCAATTTTCAAGGTTTTGATATTTGTTTTCATTGTGCAGCGGAATGAAAACTGAACCTCTGGAACGCTTTTGTGAAAACACATTTGTGTCAAAGTGTTTGGTTTTGGTTCAAAACCTGAAATTTCAGATTTGGGAAGGGTGTACATGTGAGATACTCGATAGCCTGGTGCTTAGGGCACTGGCCTGTGGGAGTGTTATAAGACAACTGTACTTAACATAACCTGGACTTGACATAACTCACATCCATCTTGTGTACTTAGCCACATTAAGATGGAAGCAAGGACACCACGTAGTCAGGAAGAATTTGGCTTGCTTAGGCAGACACAAACAACTGCACAGCTGCAGCATTACTGACAAGGATAGATAAAATAAAGTAACAGATTCATGAGAATGGAAGTGTGACTAGCTGACCTTGAGTCTGGGTGTCTCTGACTGAGTTGTTCTTGCTGTGAGCTGCTTTACTGTTAAGTAGAAATTATGAGGTTTTTGTTTTTTTTTTACACTGTTGCTAGGAGAATGGTCTGCCTACTGGAGATTGTGTGAGTTATGTGCTTTGTTTTAAGTAACCCATAAAAAGATTAGTTAAAGAGTGTACTTTGGAGAAGTGTGGATGTTTTATGAACAAGGAGACACCGATATCCATTTCCCCAGTGGCTAGGAGGAAGGCTGGCCACCGGAGACCTGCTGCTGCCACTTGACACCACCTCAGACTGTAGGTAACTATATCTGGGGTGCTTTAAACTATTGCTATTTTAGACGTGTGCTTTGTACTCAGTAAAAACAAGGATATTTGAGTGAAAGCACTCTTGTGTGTATCAGTCATTTATGAGACAAAGGAGCTGTGTCCCCATTGATTTATGTCCTGACAGCCCATCTGGAAAACACCAAGTAGTTACCATAGCTTCAGATTCAGATAACCCCGAGTAACAGATTTGCTCAACCAGTTGCCAGGATCTGGTGGAGAAGTACAGATCACCATGATATAAATAGGATATGAAAAGCTGAATTCTTCCATTCCCATTTATCATAGCTTTGACTGTCACAAATATCAAGTTGTCTCTTCCTAAACAAGAGCTCACACCAGTTCAGCCCCCTTGCAAATTAACATTCTGTCACACATCCAGACTAACTACCCATCCTTAAGTAAAATCAGCAGCATGGGTTTTGCCCTGCCTTCCACTATCGTACTATACCTATCTATCTTACACTATGATCACCAGCTCGAGTAGCCATACTCGCACTAACTCTCATCAAGCTAGCAAGCTAAAAATAGTAGTGTAGCTGCTGTAGCACAGGCAGTGGTGGCAACAGGCTAGCCACCCTGAGTATGTACCCATGGGGTCTGGTGGGTTTGTACTCTGGTTGGCTAGCTGATTTTCTTCATTGAGAAAATAACTGATTTTTTAGATAAGGGAAGTGCAGTAGATCTAACATACTTTTATTTCAATAAAGCATTTGACATGGTACCACATGGGAAATTATTAGTTAAATTAGAGAAGATGGGGATCAGTACAAGAATTGCAAGGTGGATGAACAACTGTCTAAACTAGAGAAGGCAACAGGTTGTGAGGAAAGGTGAATTATCAGATTAAAGGGAGGTTACTAGTGAAGTCACTCAAGGATCAGTCTCAGGATCAATTTTATTCAATATTTTAATTCATGACCTTGGCACAAAAAGTAGTGTGCTAATGAAATTTTGTGGATGAGCCTAAATTGGGAGGCACCATTAATACAGAAGAGGATCAGAATAATATACAGGAAGATCTGGATGATATTGAAAACTGGAGTGACAAAAATGGGATGAAATTCAATAGTATAAAGTGCAAGAAAATGCACTTGGGTTCTAATAATAAGAATTTCTGCTATAAACTAGGGGCTAATCAATTGGTAGTGACAGAATAGGAAAGAGAAATGGGTTGATCACAAAATGAATTATGAGCCACCAATATGAAAAAGGCCAATTCAATCCTAATATGTATCAGGCAAACCATTTCCAATAGAGATAGAGAAGTATTAATGCCATTGTACAAGGCACTGGTAAAATCACATTTGGAATACTGTGTATGACTCTGGTCACCCATGTTCAAAAAGATGAAATTTAACTGTAAAACATGTAGAGAAGAGCTACAAGGATGATCACCAGAACAGAGGGTCTATCTTATGAAAGGAGACTGGAAAAGCTTCACTTGTTTAGTCTAGCAAAAAGAAGGCTGAGAGGGGATATGATTGCTTTCAATAAATACATTAGAAGGGTAAACATCAAGGAGTGTTAAGAGCTATTTAAGCTAAAGGACTATATAGGGACAAGAACATATGGATATAGACTAGCCAGGAACATGGCCACATGTATGAATGTGATTTTGCAATGGAAGGGAGCTAAGCTCAGCAGCCCTGGGGCTCACTTCCGGTTTATGTGGTATGTTCCTAAAAACTCATGCTTCAAGGTTTCACCTGGACACCCGAAGGGGTCAGAAAGAGATTCACCCCCCCCCAATGTATTTTCATTTATTCATATCCTTCCTCTGAAGGAGGGATGACTATGGCTGGAACTGGGACATTGGGTGGGGAAGGCCAGTGCTCTGAAGTGGCATAGAGCATTCACAGGTGCTTGTCTGGCTGGTTTATCACTCACATGCTCAGGGTCTAACTTATCACTATATATATGGGGTTGGGAAGGAATTTTCCCCAGATCAGATTGCCAGTGACCTTCAGGGTGGGGAAGGGGGTTTGCCTTTTTCTGTAGCATGTGAGTGCAGATCCCTTGCCAGAATTATCTGGGTATCTCTCACAATCATTTCCCTGCCTTTGTGGCTTGAGCATAGGTGCACCTCCTATTCTTTATCTGTGGCATGTAATAGTCTAGTTTCCTGTAGGCTGCAATACATTGGTCTAGTTTTGGTTGTTGGGTTTAGTGTATAAATATTGGGGGGAGGGGTGGTGGTGATATATAAGAAATCAGATCAGATGATCTAGTGTTCCTTTCTGGCATTAAACTCCGTGACTCTGTGACCCAGGCCCACAGCTTCCACTGACTTTAGTGAGAGCCTCAGCATCTTGGAAAATAAGGGCAATTTTATTTAGATGCTTAACTTTAGGTTCCCAAGTTTGATGATGTCAGTAATTTATATATCATCTCTGAAATCTATCTGAATGATTTGAACACAGGGAAAAGGACTTTGAAAGAGAAGGACCCTTTTTGGCCAACAGGCACCTAAGGACTGTGAGGTGCCCTGCAAACATTTTACATTTAAACTACAACCTGCAGATGTGCAGATACTGGGAAAGTCAGATGAGGAGGTTTTGTTTTTTCTCCACCAAAAATCAACATAAAATATTCTCTGAAGCTTTCATTTATACATCAGGAGTTTTCAGACAACTTAGAAGGGCTTGTTTGCAAGAGTTCATCTCTCATAAAAGACTTGCAGCTGCCCTAGAAATGAGTAAAATAGCTACTGATAAGATTCAAATCAAGTTCTACCTTCTCAGTCATTAATTGTAAACATAATTCATAGTCCCTTATGCTTTGGAAACCAAAGGAAGTATTCCTTTTTGTATCCCACCTTTTCCCCCATCATTATGTACTCACAAGGATCAATTTCACTCCTCTCACTTGAAATGCAGTTTAGGACATGCAAAAATTAACCCCAATGTTTATATTTAACTTTAATTCAGATTCAAAAAGATTTCCCTCTGTCAATATGTTTACACAACAGAGAAGTAGTATTAGCGTCTAATACATATAAATAACACTTGTTTTAAAAACTTGCTTAATTCTCTGTGTGCATTTACATTAGTGAGACGGGCCCAAACCAAAATTTTAGGACCAAACATTGCTAAACTTCGGGCTAGTTCAGTTTCAGAGCCAAATCCAAATATTGTAGCTCTAATATCTTTTAGTGTATAGCTGCATTAAGGCATTTTAACAATTGCCATTGAAATGTGATCTCAGAATTGAGGGGTTCTCACTATTCCTCTTCTTTTATAAAGCCAATGTATTTTCCAATCAAGAAATGCATCCTAGAGCATTCCATAGATAGGAAAGACTTCATAGAGCATTCTGCAGAGAAGTTCAGTGGTTAGGATGCCAGCTTGAATGTCAGACTAAGGTTCAATTATCTGCTCCACCTGTTTGATCTTTGGCAAGTTACTTCATTTCTCTGTGCCTCCATTCCCCATATTTAATATGACAAGGGTGTTGTGAGAATAAAAGTAAGACTTTTCATTGTCTTTCTATCTATGGCATTTATATTGTTCCCATTTCTGTGGTAGCTGTTTCATGTACTGCATGCTGGATAGTAACATACGAAGATTCCATGTTTCTAAAACTAAACTGGCTCTTTATTAAGAGAACTATTTGCAGAGATATTGCAACTGCTGCTTGCATTCCAGCCACATGTACACAGACTGGCTTCCTGGTGCCTCCTCCAACCTCTTCTCTCCTGAAACCTGTCCTCCATCCTCCAAGTTTCATGAAGGACATGCAACCATAAGATTTGACAAACTGACAATATCTTGTAAATATTCTGAACAAACCATATGAAATTAAGATAACTCAATAAATCTTAAATTAAACCTTATTGAATTAGGGTTAATATATCTCAGGTACATTGCATTAAAATGCAGTTGTGTGTCTGGCATCATACGTACCTTCTCTAGTAAGGAGTGGGGATGCTAATGGACTTCTTCGACTAGCCTTTGACGTTACCCCTTCTCTCCCCCAACCCACCCCAGGGGAGAAATGCACATACTAGTCCATACTGGATTCTCCACAGACCAACACACAAAGAAAATACAGTTGGATAAAAGCCTGAGGTTTAACCTGAGTCAGGGTCTTCTTTCTGATCCAGACAATGGACATGAACCCTGATTCATGGAGGGTCCAATCTTTAGGGGAGGATTAGAAGAACTAGGCCTACTGAGGCCTTATAAGACTGTATGCTTGTTCTCAGCTGAAGCTCTAAACTTGTAACCACAAGGATTTATCCTGCCAGAACCTATGTTAGAGTTGAGTTGAACTCTGGTAAGATTATTAGCAGGTGTGTAGGTTCTTTTATTGCTTTTAATATATTTTATCTCTAATGCTTTTTACCTTAAGAATAATGTAGGATTGCTTAGAAAACTGTGTGGTAATTTGATATCTGTAGCAATCACTCTGTTCTAAGTCTCTGAAGAGAAAGCAAGCAGGTCTGTGCTTAGGCAGACTGTCTTTGTTGGGAGTAACACAGTATAGTGGGGAACTGTACAACTTGGAAACATCCCAGTCAGGAGTGAGAGAGACATGTCTCCACCCAAGAGAGGCGACAGTTGAAGAACTGAAAGCCTGAGAATGGGTGCTCTTACTGAACCACTGAGGGGTAATAAAGGTACAGTTGCCCTGAACTGTGACAGAAGGGTCTAGTGTTCCTTAAGTAATCACTATGTATCAATACATTCAATTGTGTTAGCACAAAATTTCCGGCAGTCTTATTGCTGGGAGACTAGTGGTCAGGGGAATATTAGGAAGACACTTGTCAGTACCTTAGAGGGTGGGTATTATACACCTGCAAAATATTGTTATTATTATGTCTAATTCTCATTTAAAAAGCAATCTATCATGGGCCAAATTCTCTGCTTGCATAAATCTACTGACTTCAGTGGAGTTACTCCAGCAGAGAATTTGGCCCCATGTAACTACTTGCACTACACAAGCACAAGCAGAGGCTATATAGAGTGGTAGATGAAAATAACTTAAAACCCTAAATGCAGTCATCTGCATGGAATGGAAGAATGTCTTAAGGCCCCTGCAAGCTTGCTCCCTCCCTCCTTCCGAAGTAAGCTGGGTAAAAATTGGAGGGAGGGGCAGAGAACAGACTTGTCTCAGGGGACATGAGTTCAAGCACAGTCTTCACCCACATGTAGAGAAGAGCTACAAGGATGATCACCAGAACAGAGGGTCTATCTTATGAAAGGAGACTGGAAAAGCTTCACTTGTTTAGTCTAGCAAAAAGAAGGCTGAGAGGGGATATGATTGCTTTCAATAAATACATTAGAAGGGTAAACATCAAGGAGTGTTAAGAGCTATTTAAGCTAAAGGACTATATAGGGACAAGAACATATGGATATAGACTAGCCAGGAACATGGCCACATGTATGAATGTGATTTTGCAATGGAAGGGAGCTAAGCTCAGCAGCCCTGGGGCTCACTTCCGGTTTATGTGGTATGTTCCTAAAAACTCATGCTTCAAGGTTTCACCTGGACACCCGAAGGGGTCAGAAAGAGATTCACCCCCCCCCAATGTATTTTCATTTATTCATATCCTTCCTCTGAAGGAGGGATGACTATGGCTGGAACTGGGACATTGGGTGGGGAAGGCCAGTGCTCTGAAGTGGCATAGAGCATTCACAGGTGCTTGTCTGGCTGGTTTATCACTCACATGCTCAGGGTCTAACTTATCACTATATATATGGGGTTGGGAAGGAATTTTCCCCAGATCAGATTGCCAGTGACCTTCAGGGTGGGGAAGGGGGTTTGCCTTTTTCTGTAGCATGTGAGTGCAGATCCCTTGCCAGAATTATCTGGGTATCTCTCACAATCATTTCCCTGCCTTTGTGGCTTGAGCATAGGTGCACCTCCTATTCTTTATCTGTGGCATGTAATAGTCTAGTTTCCTGTAGGCTGCAATACATTGGTCTAGTTTTGGTTGTTGGGTTTAGTGTATAAATATTGGGGGGAGGGGTGGTGGTGATATATAAGAAATCAGATCAGATGATCTAGTGTTCCTTTCTGGCATTAAACTCCGTGACTCTGTGACCCAGGCCCACAGCTTCCACTGACTTTAGTGAGAGCCTCAGCATCTTGGAAAATAAGGGCAATTTTATTTAGATGCTTAACTTTAGGTTCCCAAGTTTGATGATGTCAGTAATTTATATATCATCTCTGAAATCTATCTGAATGATTTGAACACAGGAAAAGGACTTTGAAAGAGAAGGACCCTTTTTGGCCAACAGGCACCTAAGGACTGTGAGGTGCCCTGCAAACATTTTACATTTAAACTACAACCTGCAGATGTGCAGATACTGGGAAAGTCAGATGAGGAGGTTTTGTTTTTTCTCCACCAAAAATCAACATAAAATATTCTCTGAAGCTTTCATTTATACATCAGGAGTTTTCAGACAACTTAGAAGGGCTTGTTTGCAAGAGTTCATCTCTCATAAAAGACTTGCAGCTGCCCTAGAAATGAGTAAAATAGCTACTGATAAGATTCAAATCAAGTTCTACCTTCTCAGTCATTAATTGTAAACATAATTCATAGTCCCTTATGCTTTGGAAACCAAAGGAAGTATTCCTTTTTGTATCCCACCTTTTCCCCCATCATTATGTACTCACAAGGATCAATTTCACTCCTCTCACTTGAAATGCAGTTTAGGACATGCAAAAATTAACCCCAATGTTTATATTTAACTTTAATTCAGATTCAAAAAGATTTCCCTCTGTCAATATGTTTACACAACAGAGAAGTAGTATTAGCGTCTAATACATATAAATAACACTTGTTTTAAAAACTTGCTTAATTCTCTGTGTGCATTTACATTAGTGAGACGGGCCCAAACCAAAATTTTAGGACCAAACATTGCTAAACTGGCTAGTTCAGTTTCAGAGCCAAATCCAAATATTGTAGCTCTAATATCTTTTAGTGTATAGCTGCATTAAGGCATTTTAACAATTGCCATTGAAATGTGATCTCAGAATTGAGGGGTTCTCACTATTCCTCTTCTTTTATAAAGCCAATGTATTTTCCAATCAAGAAATGCATCCTAGAGCATTCCATAGATAGGAAAGACTTCATAGAGCATTCTGCAGAGAAGTTCAGTGGTTAGGATGCCAGCTTGAATGTCAGACTAAGGTTCAATTATCTGCTCCACCTGTTTGATCTTTGGCAAGTTACTTCATTTCTCTGTGCCTCCATTCCCCATATTTAATATGACAAGGGTGTTGTGAGAATAAAAGTAAGACTTTTCATTGTCTTTCTATCTATGGCATTTATATTGTTCCCATTTCTGTGGTAGCTGTTTCATGTACTGCATGCTGGATAGTAACATACGAAGATTCCATGTTTCTAAAACTAAACTGGCTCTTTATTAAGAGAACTATTTGCAGAGATATTGCAACTGCTGCTTGCATTCCAGCCACATGTACACAGACTGGCTTCCTGGTGCCTCCTCCAACCTCTTCTCTCCTGAAACCTGTCCTCCATCCTCCAAGTTTCATGAAGGACATGCAACCATAAGATTTGACATACTGACAATATCTTGTAAATATTCTGAACAAACCATATGAAATTAAGATAACTCAATAAATCTTAAATTAAACCTTATTGAATTAGGGTTAATATATCTCAGGTACATTGCATTAAAATGCAGTTGTGTGTCTGGCATCATACGTACCTTCTCTAGTAAGGAGTGGGGATGCTAATGGACTTCTTCGACTAGCCTTTGACGTTACCCCTTCTCTCCCCCAACCCACACCAGGGAGAAATGCACATACTAGTCCATACTGGATTCTCCACAGACCAACACACAAAGAAAATACAGTTGGATAAAAGCCTGAGGTTTAACCTGAGTCAGGGTCTTCTTTCTGATCCAGACAATGGACATGAACCCTGATTCATGGAGGGTCCAATCTTTAGGGGAGGATTAGAAGAACTGGGCCTACTGAGGCCTTATAAGACTGTATGCTTGTTCTCAGCTGAAGCTCTAAACTTGTAACCACAAGGATTTATCCTGCCAGAACCTATGTTAGAGTTGAGTTGAACTCTGGTAAGATTATTAGCAGGCGTGTAGGTTCTTTTATTGCTTTTAATATATTTTATCTCTAATGCTTTTTACCTTAAGAATAATGTAGGATTGCTTAGAAAACTGTGTGGTAATTTGATATCTGTAGCAATCACTCTGTTCTAAGTCTCTGAAGAGAAAGCAAGCAGGTCTGTGCTTAGGCAGACTGTCTTTGTTGGGAGTAACACAGTATAGTGGGGAACTGTACAACTTGGAAACATCCCAGTCAGGAGTGAGAGAGACATGTCTCCACCCAAGAGAGGCGACAGTTGAAGAACTGAAAGCCTGAGAATGGGTGCTCTTACTGAACCACTGAGGGGTAATAAAGGTACAGTTGCCCTGAACTGTGACAGAAGGGTCTAGTGTTCCTTAAGTAATCACTATGTATCAATACATTCAATTGTGTTAGCACAAAATTTCCGGCAGTCTTATTGCTGGGAGACTAGTGGTCAGGGGAATATTAGGAAGACACTTGTCAGTACCTTAGAGGGTGGGTATTATACACCTGCAAAATATTGTTATTATTATGTCTAATTCTCATTTAAAAAGCAATCTATCATGGGCCAAATTCTCTGCTTGCATAAATCTACTGACTTCAGTGGAGTTACTCCAGCAGAGAATTTGGCCCCATGTAACTACTTGCACTACACAAGCACAAGCAGAGGCTATATAGAGTGGTAGATGAAAATAACTTAAAACCCTAAATGCAGTCATCTGCATGGAATGGAAGAATGTCTTAAGGCCCCTGCAAGCTTGCTCCCTCCCTCCTTCCGAAGTAAGCTGGGTAAAAATTGGAGGGAGGGGCAGAGAACAGACTTGTCTCAGGGGACATGAGTTCAAGCACAGTCTTCACCCACTCTGCTAATGATGTGTTTAGCTATTCATTAGGACTGACTCTTATCACTAGAGAAGGGCAATTTGAGGCTGTGAGAGAATGCTCATTAATGCTGAATGGATTTCCCTGAATCAAATCGTTCTTATTCCACTAATAATCCCTCAAAACTCAGCAGAATCCTATTAATCCCTTAATTCGATGGTTTTGGTGGGCTTTGCACGATGCCCTTAGGCCTCAGCTCAGCAAAAGACATGCTTAAGTCCCTTGTACTTCATTGGGAAGTAAGCATGTGCTTAAGTGCTTTGCTTAATTGAGGCCTTTGTCTCTTCCTCATATACCTGGCTTTGTACCTCCTTTCACACTGCCTCCTACACTGGGAGTAGCCTCCCACACCCCTCACTCTCCTTCTTCAGATCCTTCCCTTCAATCTACTTCTATAGGGAATTCTATTGACACTGATTGCATGCATTACTGCACCACCATATGCTCTGTGCAAAACCCTGTATGTAGTAAAGTATTACATAAATAAGAAGTGCACTTTTTAATAGGAGTAAATAATTAAACATTATTGTAACTCTCATTAAGTTTTATTCACAATGTGTGCAGTAGTTAAGTGCTGTTAAATTAAGGGGCAAATTCTATCTCCCTTATTCACACTGAGTAGCACCATACTTAGCAACAAATTCCACTGAGGTTGGATAACCCATGGAAGTAAGTGACTATTCAGTGAGAATTAGGGAGTCAGGACTTAGCTCTGAGTAATTAAATTATTGAACAAAAATAATTAGATAAGAATTAATGATCATTGAGTTTTGCCTACTGCCATATAGTTAACACCTAATAAGTATCTAATGGATTATTGCAGAGGAGTAACTAATTAAACATAATTAATTACTTATTTTAAAATAGTTTTATAACAGTACTAAACTAAAGCCGATGCAGGCAGTTCTCAAATACAGTATAATTTCATTCCTGCCTGCCTGGTGTAGAAGTTTTGGCTATCAAAGAGAGGTGAAAGAAGCTGGTTCGGATAGAAAGAAAGAAAGAAAGATTAAAAAACTCCTTTGGACCACTTCAAAAAACATGGTGGAAGTGTAGAAAATAGCCAAGCTGTTAAATGATTACTCTGCCTATCTCTTTATAGAGAAAGGGCAGGGGAGATTTGCCCAGCATGGAGGATCAAATTGTTTAGAGATGACAGAGAAGTAGCTAGGCAGTGGGCAGACAGCAGAATTGTTTGGGGAAAGAAAAGATGCACATGAAGCAAAACAGAGCACTGAGTTCAGATAGCATATACCCAGTAACATCTTCACTCAAAGTTTTAAATGATCATTTGATTCCAAAGAAATTGTCGAGATTTTAGGTGGCAAACAGAGTTCTATTGATTTATTTAAAAAGGAAAAGATCACAAGATAAAATATGAACATATATAGGCCAATAAGTTTAACCATAGTCATGGGGAAAATCTTTGAATCTACCTTATTATTTGTTGTAGAGGAAAACACAGAGCCTGGAAAAACACAGTTTGTCTTAAGGAAAGCCAACTATAGACAGTCAGGCATAGGAGGCCATGCTTAATTGATTTTTGAAGATATTACTGCCATGATGGATAAAGGGAACATAGTGATGTGATAGATTTTCCAAAAGAATTTGACAATTTTCCAGTTTGGCAATCAATAGCTAAAAGTCATGGAAGGGTAGGGGTGTGGTGGGATGGTTAATCAGGTACTAAGAACAAGAGACAAAGAGTAGGCATAGATTCAAACTTTCAACCAAAAGGTTGTTAGAAGAGCTGTGAAGATGGAAGTTCTGTTCATGAAGCATTCTGAGATTTCTTAATCTGGCTTGATTTTGAACTGGAATGAAAACTGATAATCTCAAAATTCTTCATGGAGGAAAATTCTGAAAAAAATCCAATTTTGGGTGGACCAAAATATTTTGTTTCAACAAAATTGTTTCATTTTGATTTTTGAAATTTTGTATTACAGAAATGATCTAAATCAGTGTTTCCCAAACTTGGGATGCAGCTTGTGTAGGGAAAGCCCCTGGCGGGCCAGGCCGGTTTGTTTACCTGCCCCATCCACAGGTCCAGCCAATCGCGGCTCCCACTAGCTGCGGTTTGCTGCTCCAGGCCAGTGGGGGCTGTGGAAAGTGGTGTGGGCCGAGGGATGTGCTGGCCACCTCTTCCAGCAGCTCCCATTTGCCTGGAGCAGCGAACTGCAGCCAGTGGGAGCCGCGATCAGCCGAACCTGCAGATGGGGCAGGTAAACAAACCGGCCTGGCTTTCCCTGCACAAGGAGCGTCCCAAGTTTGGAAAACACTGATCTAAATGATAAAAATACCTTACCCATATAACACATTTATCTTCCTAATAGAAACAACCCAGCAAGTCCCCTACTTTTGGCTAACCACTAGGGTCGAAAAAGAGGTGTCAATGTGTCTTTTTCTACAATAGCCGATTCTTATAATTAGAGAATTACATACTGTCCAATCACATTGGTGTGAGCTTTCAGGGGACAAAGGGAAGTGAATAGTTTAAACTAATAAAATCTCATCCACCTTTATTTTATTTTTGTAACAGAAAATTCCTTAAAATGATAAATTGATAAATAAAATGGAAACTGTACTTGAATTTTTTAGAATAAATAATCCAAGTCCTCATTTAAAACTGTTCTCATTCTCACCTATGACCTGTCACAATGGACTAACAAGCTGATCAGCTACCTGTACTGCACAAGGCATTGTTAGTGCACCAACAGCCACCACTCATATCCAGCCCACTGTAATGTAGCTTGTATAATGCCAGAAATCATACCCCTTGGAACTTTTGTGCACAAGCCAATTAAAATAGCACAAGAACCACAATCAGTATCTTGTAGAAACTAGTTAAGACTGTTGAGTAGAATATCTGACCTGGAAAACAATTTATGGATTGTGTGTGCATCTCAATAGTTCTTTTAATAAGCACAGGTAAATTGGAAAGCAAGCAAATAGTGTGCTAGATAGCCAGTTCCACTTGCTTTTTTTATCCTGTCTCCACTGCATAAAAAATTAAAAAGATATTTGAAGTAACACAACATGAGCCAATCTATGAATTTAATGTCCCAAAGCAGGTTCAGCATGCCTGAACAAGAACACAATGAGGGAAAAAGTTAATCTAATTATAAAACTTATGACCATTAAGTTATTTATGTTGCAGATATTTGCTGAAGCTCTTTGCAAAGCTTTAAATATGTAATCTAAGAAAATAATTTTTCTGGAAAATGACTTAGATAAGTAGTAATAACAAATTAAAATGAATTATGTAGAAGCCACTGTACAGTAACATTAGATGCAATTCGGCAAATTGCCTTAGTATTGTGAGCAGTTAAAAAACACTTTTCTCAAATGATCAACATCTATTTCCAGAACTGTATATTTGTATAATATGCAGTTACAAATTACGATGAACTTTCTTCCAAGAAGCAGTTCAAGAAAAGATATTCAGATGACTAAAGGTTCATTTTATTAAGTGCCAGCTATTTACCTTGAAGGTAATCATAGCAGACGGACAAAATAGAAGGCCACACATTGTAAAAATTATATTTTATGGGACTTGGGAAAAAACAGGTTCTAAATTTCCATTAAAGGTAAACAATAGAGGGACCCATTCGGTAGGTTTGCATAGAATCAAGACAGCAGTTGGCAATTTCAGTCTGTGTTACTATTAATGCATAGCCTAATATTTACCACACTACCTTCCTGTCATTTTGATTTTCCTCTTAATAAGATTCTTTCATACATGGCCACTACTGAGCCCATAAGTAACTAAGGGCCACCGAAGATGATGAAAAGACTCCACTGATTTCAAATGGTTTTGAAACAAACCTCTAAGGAGTCTATTTTCCAGTTTGGCTCTGAGCTAGCTCCATTGTAGTTCATTATAAACTCCCTGGGCTTAACTCTATCCTCTGATAAATCAAAGAGGTGATTGCACAGGTGCAATATCAGAATTTGGCCCCGCTTCCTTAACCCATCTTGCTCTCTCTCTCTCAAAAATAAAATAAAATAAAATAGGTGACTTCTCTGCACCCCTGGTGTTTATTTCTATGGCACCTGTCACCATGTTATCCATGAACCAACATGTAGATCACTACTTCATTACATCAGCCTTTTTCTATTATCAATTACTATTATTATTTAGTTTGCAGTGGTACACACATCTGCTAGAAATTTTTCATGTGCAGAGGAAGACACAGTCCCTTGTCCTGAAGAATACTTTAATGAGGGAATAATTTGCATTCCCAAATTTATTCTTGTGCTTGAAGAAGTCAAAATAAGTTTAGGAGAATGTAATTAGTCTCATGAATTCTAGTTTTCTGTTATGTGCAGCATCCATTCTGCATTCTACAGTCAGAAAAGCAACACAGAACAGGCTGTACAAAGTTTTTTACCTCAGGTGGTCTTCTTTCCCCCTAAACCTACATTGATTTGTATGGGAATCATTTGTTTCTGAGAGCAAAATTTGCCCACAGGTCACTAGACACCCTTTTCAGAAGGCCACTGCTAAATTATATTGTTTTGAAGAATGTATGACAGAGTAAAGAAAAATTATTCAGCATTCCATGAAAGTAAAAAGTTATTCCTCTGGAGCAGAGTGGATCAAAAATTCTCTGTCAAGCCAATTTTTAAGTTAATGGATTTCTTTATTATTATTTTATGTAAAATAATTTTTTTGATTAAATGAAATATTGTGAAAAACGTTTTTGTTGAAAATGTGGGTTTTGAAAAAACAACGAAAAACAAACCCAAAAGCCTTCCAGTTTTCAGTTCTTAAAAAAATAAAACAAAACACCAAACAAACCCCAAAACAAAAAATTAATTCAATTTTTGATTTTTCAGTGAAAACCTGAATTTTTTTTAAAAGAAAATATTTGCCCCCCTCACCTGCCCAAAAAAGTGTTTTTTAACTAAATGTTTCACAGAAGATAAATTTCTCAGTCAGAACTAATCCATGGCTCATTCTGTTGGAATTGCAGCCCCAAACCTGGAGATCTGATTCTCACTAGATGTCTTAGGGCATTGACAAGGGTAAAGCCACTTTTGCACTCCTTATATGCTGGAGCCATAACTCTTAGTCCCCTCTATAAGTTAGAGCATTGTCATGGCTATTCTAAATTATGCTCTGCTTCCTAGGGCTCTCTGTGGGCCTTGGGAACTAGAGAACAGGCACAGTGAAGAGCACTCCAGCCACAGCCCTGATCTGCCTTACGAAAGGCTTAGAGTTGCTTAAACCAGCTCTATGCTGGCTGGTTAAGTACTCTACAGTGGGAGGTTTTGTTACTCAGCAGTGACTGAGGTACCTCAGTATCTCCTGTTCTAAGTCTTGAAAGATACTTCAATTGCTACATGTGCTTGGTGCAGGGAACATTGATATTTTGATAGTCCCCACTGTACCATATGGCTGGTAGATTTCGCATGCTCCATGTCACAGGTACCATATATCAATTATGTCTCTAAGGTCAGTCTGTCACTTTTTGCTAGAAATAAGTGGCATATTTTCATCTTGTTACTTAGAGATTGAGGTGTGTAACTCCTATTCATGTCAATGATGGTTACACATGTAAACCCCTATGCATGAAGATGAAAGTGCTATCTACCAATAAAAGCAGTAGTGCAGATGCCTTTTATTCAAGTATAAACAGAAAATCAGTTATGTAGCTCTAGATATACTGCATATTGCTAATGGCAGTGCTAAAAATAAGTAATTTGGATAAAACATTTTCAACCCCATACATATTATTACAAACAATATTATCTAAGAACTCTGTTGGGTTTAATGCAATTTGTCTGAGTACATGGACTATTTCCCCTTCTCAACATAGCCTTAGGAAGTGAAGAATTTTAAAGATGATCCATGACAAGTTTTAACTGGTTTTCTATTGGGTTATTTACCACACATTATTATTATTACCCAATAAATCCTATGTACAAAGAGTATTTATGAAGATAAATACATATGATGAAATAATATTTAAGTTACCGTGTAACAGACTTGACTGGCATTCTCGATAACTAGTTATTAAGGACTTTTTAGTGTTGTGAAATATTTGAACAGCTTCACATTTCTTATCTTGTGTAACCATTGAATCCAAATTGTTGTTTTCCCCACAGCTGCCAAAATCCTATGGGGTGCAAGCTGTAATGTTGGGAAGCACCACCATTTGAGGGTGAACAGGTATGGCAGTTGATGCAAGATAGTATAAATGATTGGAATAAGGGCAAAATGGATTAAAAAGGCAGGTTACTTTGTCCAGAGGCAGAATTTTATTGTTCCATGCTCATCTGTAATAGGAGTTTTGCTTTACTAATGAGTCTGCAAGACAGGGTACTCATGTAGGAACTAAGTTTATTTTCAATTACTTCTGTGCAAATGTAGTGAATCTGGATTCACACTGATGTAAATGAACGCAGAATTTGGCCTACAGCAGTTATTTTGGTTGAATTAAAAACAAAATGCTTAAGAATCAAATCTCCAGCTCTCATTTGCAAGAATATGCCATTTAGCATTTTTGTTTTTTCAGTGACATTTGGAAACAGGTTAAAGCAACACTGAGGAACAAAGATTTTGCCTTCCAGTAAAGTTACAGCCATCACATTTCTAGACTTTATCCACTAAATGAAAATAACTTGGAATTTTCCACAGTCTAAAAATATGGTACAGTGTCTCCACATCACACATCAGTTACCCATTTGTTACTCAGTGGTAAAAATTTTTTAATTGCAGCCTTGAAACTGAAAACTGAAAGATATAGAAATAGGGAAAACCAATCATCTATTGCAGAAAGCTGAGGGCATTTCTAAAGTTCAAGAAGCTTTTCAAAAAGGTAAAATGAATGTAATCTTTAGGGGAAATGTCAATTTTATTCTGGGCAACAGCAGTCAAAACATGAGGGATTTTAGATGGAGTGGTTAAGGAATGTACACTCAGAAAACTAAAGGAAGTAAATAATAATAATACAGGAAAAAGGTTAACATCTTGACATTAAATTAGAGTTTTACTAAAACTCATGGTATATATTTTTTTATAATTAGGTGCCACTGACTAGTGTGGCAAGTAATGAAACAATAAGGAAAGAGTAGATTCATCTGTCAATCTTTTGGTTTGGTATTGCTCTGCAGGAAACCTGCATGTGCAGCCTTTTGAACTGAGTTAAATAGCTGTGTGAAATAAAACCCTTATACCTTCAAGTCACTGTGATGGAAAATATCATATGCAGACTGGCTTGTTTTGCTCCATAGTATTAGTATGGAAAACTGAAGACCAGGTTTCAGACACTGGTCTCTCTTTGTGTCCAGAGGCACAAATAAATGCATGTACAAAATAGTTTAAGTACTGCTTTGGGATCACAATCAAGATTCTTGAACCTCTAAGGACAGGTCTACACACAGATGTTGTGCCGCTGTATCAATTTCAGTTAAGGGATGTGGTTTTTTGTTTTGTTTTTTTGCCTAAATAACTTTAACAGCACAATCCCTAGTGCTGGTGACTTATACCAGTATGCTATTGTCCTTCCCATATGTGAATATTCCTCACTGGAGGTTTTTAAGAACAGGTTACACAAATACCTGTCAGGGACAGTCTAGGTTTACTTGGTTCTGCCTCAGTGCAGGGAGATGAACTAGATAACCTCTCAAGATCCCTTCCAGCCCTATGTTTCTATGATTCTATGCTATACCAAAATAAGCACTTTTATATTTAGTAAAACTGTGTCCACATACAGGGTGTTGTACCAGTTCAACTATAATGGTATAGTTAAAACAGTACAACTTGTGTTGTAGATAAAGCTTAAGGACCAGTTTTTCAAGGCATTTAATCACCCAACGATGCAGATAGGTGCCTAGTGGGATTTTCAAAGGTGCCTTAGCAGGGTAGGCACCTAACTCTTGTTGAAATCAATGGCACTTTTGAAAATCTCATTAACTGTTGATCTACATTTTTAGAAACTCAAATAGCTTTGAAAATCAAGCCCTACATCCTCTACCCTGCATATATTCATTGTGAATGACTTTTTACACAGGAATAGTCCCAGAGAAGTCCATTCAGACTACTCACATGTTAAGTCTTGTCTAACACAAAAACTGTACTGCTTTAACTATACCAGTGTGGTCAAAGTGGTATAACCCCCACTAGTGTGGATGCAGTTGTGCCAGTAAAAAAGTGCTTATACACCTCTACCTCGATATAACGCTGTCCTTGGGAGCCAAAAAAATCTTACCATGTTATAGGTGAAACTGCGTTATATCGAACGTGCTTTGATCCACTGGAGTGCACAGCCCTGCTCCTCCCCCCCCGAGAGTGCTGCTTTACCGTGTTATATCCGAATTCATGTTATATCGGGTTGCGTTATATTAAGGTAGAGGTGTACCACCATAACTTATTGCCATATAGGAAGGGGAATAATGATACTGGCGTAAGGCACCTTTGTACTGGTATAATTCCATCTACACGAGGGTTGTAACTATTGGGGGTGCGGGGAGAAGGGAAATCACCCTTCTCACTGACATAGTTATAATGGTACAATACTGTGTGTAGACCAGCCCTAAGTGAGCTTAAATGCAGCTGTAAATTAATAACTCCATGAAGTTTTGTGGTTGCAAAAATCCAGGTACAAAAACAGAGGCCCAGCTAAGGTAAGGCTGGAAATATGACTTTTAAATTGATCTAGCTACATTTATATACCTTAGGATTCCTTGTCTCATTTTAGAAAGGGTAGCACAGAATCAGAGCCACACAGAGTGTTGCTGTGTTTTTGTCTTTTTGTGAGGAAAGGGGAATTCTTTTTGAAGTAATGCTTTTGCTTCAGCAAGTTAGCATAGTGAATAATGATAAATAGAAGCAGAACTGCATTCTTTCTTGAATGTATACTTCTTATGTATTACTTGTTACTTAAAATATTCAGAAATGATTTAGTTAAATAAATACAGGCTCCTTTTTGACTGAGGGAAAGATTAATTTATTCAAATGCATTCTTCTTGTCCTTGTTCCATAAAATGAAACTGTTAAAAGGCACAAGTGCCCATTATTTATTTACTTACTGTACACTCTACATTGATTTGAGTAGGAATCTAATCAGTTCCATTGTTTGCAATAACCATTCAGAAAACTGAAATTAAAAATGTCTACCCCTGACAACCTTTTTTCTTTTCATTTGAGAAAAACAGGGGCCAAATTCTGTTCTCAATTACATCTTGATACTACAGTGAAAACTTTGGATTTGCATACAACAGTGCAAAATCTGACTTTTAATGAGCTGTCTCGTGTTTCAAATGCATTTGGACAGTGGATTGTTGAACTGGGTTTGCTGAGCTGTCATTAATTGCATAATATTTCCTTATGTTATACATAATATCAGCTAACTATATCTTAGGTTCTGTTGATTCCATTGCAATATTAAGTTGGCTTCAGGAAGCTAAATATTTATCAAACAGCTGCAGCACAAATTATTTTTGAAACTGAAAGATTATACACCACAAAATATCTTCCAAAATGTTCATCGGACTTATGCTTTCAATATTTTGCTTCAACCAAAAGAAGAAAATTTATTAGTAATAGCCTCCACTTTGGAATTGACAGTAGTTTTGTCCTTTGTTTTACAACTTTATCCAACATCATATTACACATTTGGACTCTAGCAAGTTGCAAGGTATGAAGTCACTAACTTGTTTTCTGGGCACCAAATCTCATTCTGAGGCCCAGATAGTGATGCTCTGGAAAAAGTCATTAATTAGCCTAAGCTCTATGTCCAGGTACACAGTGGTGCTTAGTTAAGCACCTTCAGTGAGAAGGTCATGCACTGCCAAGTGTGAACTGCTGCACTATGTTCTGAGCTGCAGATCTCTGAAAATGTAGCCAGCTGAGCATCTGAGGTGCTGACAAGCAGCTCTTGTGAATAAATCACACTCTGATGGTATTCTGCCAACATTCAATGTGTCCAGATTGCCAGAGCTTCATGTCTTTAGCTTTGTTGATGGTGGCTCTCTCAAAAAGGAGCAGAGTTAAATGTTGCAACCCATCTTGGCCAAATTTATGACACTGTGGGCTTTACTGTATATATTTTATGATTGTAATGGTTATTATTATGATACTAGATTGGAAGACAGAGATTATATTTAATTATTTTTCCAAGCCGTTTGTATTTTGGAAAAGGATTTGGATGTTATAATTTCAAGCAAAATTTACTCATTCCTAATAAAATGCTAATTCCATTTACTATCCTAGTATACATTACATCCAGTATAGAAATGCATAATTGTTTTCTCCCTAAATGTGCTTTCACTGGAACAAACCTTAAGCCCGTCTTTGTTAATGCAGACATCAAAGGATATTTTGAGTACTTTCAGTGACTTTGCTTTATACAGTAGGGTTTCATGCTGTGTACATTGTGTATTGGTGTACAGGTAATAGTTCTACTGTTTTTGCTACACTTCTCTATGATCCATTTCATTAAAACCATGGGAACATATGGCCCTACATAATTAAGCAGTTTTCACACGTGTATTTGTTAAAGATATGTCACAAAAGCAAAAGTAGAAGAGGATGAAATAATGGGGTGAAGTCCTGGTCTCCTTAAAGTGACTGAAGTATTTCCATTGACTTCAATGGGGCTGTCATGGGTTCCCCCGGGGTGCCACTGGAACTGGGGTACCACTGAGCCTTCTGATTCACCCGCCTGGGCTCCCTCTCACACTGTGCTATGTGACAAGCTGCAGACCTGCTCCTACACTTTCACCAGCATTCACACAGGCAGGGACACACCCAGATGAAGTTACTTGCAGGATCTCTGACCAGCCATTGCATGATCCAACAATATAGAGGCTACAGCCAAGATAACCTCCAGCCCCATAGGCACGCATGCCCCCCCACTGGAGTATAAACCTAAGATTATACCGTCTTGCACTGCACAGGGAACTGTACAACATAAGATCATAGAATTCATCCCTCCCTCAATGTGGAGAGGAAATGCAATAGCCCCTACTCTTTGAGCTAAGATTCCCAAGCTCTTAAGTCCAAACTTACTGGTTCAGATTAAAACATAAAATAAATTTATTAACTACAAAAGATAGATTTTAAGAGATTTTAAGTAATAGCAAACAGATCAAAGCAGATTGCCTAGTAAATAAAACAAAACTGCAAACTAAGCCTAAAATATTGGAAAGATAGGACATGAATTAAATTCTGACCCTGGCTGATGATACAAGCAGGCTTGCAGACTCTCAAGACACAAACTGCACTTACTTTGCAGCTTGGGATTCCCAGGTTTTCATATATAGGCTAGAAATCCCTTTAGCTTGGTCCAGCACTACCCCCAGTTCTGTCTTTTTGTTCCTTAGGTGTTTGGAGTTTTCTTGTGTGGGGAGTGAAGAACCACATATGATGTCACTCCCTGCCTTATATATCTCTAGCATACGGCGGGAACCCATTGTTTTAAACTTGGTTCTCAGACCAGTTTGTGGAAAAATACAGACATCCCACAATAAAGACCAGAGTCATGTGGCCTGGTCACATGCCCTTGCTGAGTCATAGCAGCCATTACTTACAGGCTGTCTGGAGCATTCTCAGGAAGTCTTACCATGTGGGAGATAAGCTTCTCCTAAGGCCTATTGTTTTTTCTAGTGGCCCATTACCTTGAATAGGCCCTTCAAAGCCAGCTATCTAGACTGGAAGCATTTTGCCTAGTGGGTGTCGCCCAAGTGTAACTACATTTGAAATACAGATACATAGTCAATATTCATAGCTTCTGATATAAAAATGATACATGAATACAAATAGGATAATCATATTCTGCAAATCATAACAGTGCCAATGACACCTCACATGACCCATCTTGTACAAATGCATCATAATTAGGCCATAATCATATCATAATATCACTCTGAAGACCTTGGGGTGCAGTGTCACAGGGGCCATGATGTAAACCAAGGAGGGAATCTCATTTTCATAATTCTTTTCCTTATTATTCAGGGAGGGTTATAGTGATACATAATCAAATCTGAGAAACTAGAATAAAATATCAAAAGTGATTAAGTCACAATGTAGATTTTTCCTTTGCATAGTTTCATTCTTTGAAGAGAAGTGATTTGGAGCTTTGCAAGCAGAACAATGAACTGGGTGTTTTGGATGCTTTATTAAAATTAAGTGAATTTAAAAATCACTGAATGGATTTGTATTTACAATTGAGTTCTGAAAAAAGTTTTAATCCATGGCTGAGACTTTGTGTCAAGTTTCAGTCCTGATCAGTTTTTTACTGATGAATTATAACCTCCCAAATCATGTCTGATAAGGAAAACTGCATAGCAACCTTAACTACAGTGCCTCAGATACAATATTTTAATAGATATTAATTAACATCCAACCTTGATGAAGAAACATAATAGGGAATTGTAGGCTGTCACAGGGTGATCTCCCTTATCCTGGATTTTTCTTTGGAAACAGTCCTCACACACTCTTACAGAGGTTTGCCACCATTTTATTTACAGTGTCTTATGCAGTTTCATGTCCCATCACCACAAGGCTTTGCCTAAGCTTCAACATACCTCCTAAGCACGGAGTGAGAGAGAAAGGGGAAAAGTCTCACTGATCCTGAGCTTCTTTGCTTTCCTTCCAGCTTTCCTCTCTGCCCTCCTGGCTCCCATTTAACAGTCCCCACCTGACAAGCTGAATCCTCTTGTTAATTGGTTAATCATGAATCCTAATCAATTGTCTTCCAATATGGCCCATTGGGGCCACTTACAAAGTGCACAGAGTGGTAAGCCAGCCTAGGCTACTCTCACTCTGTCGCATAGACTCAGACTGCATTAGGCAACATTAACTTGTCAACAAATTAGGCAAGATTTACAAGACTATTTACTCTGCTAATCAATAAAAAATGAGAGGTTACCATAGCAACTACCATATCACAGGTGTAGCTCTTATATAACCTCTGGGATACAAGTGATTTTTCATACAACCCTGACAATTTAACTGGTGTTCTTCTGCACCTTAGGCTTTAACTCAAGCAAACAACAAAACAACCAAATATAAGAAATAAAAATGTGCATTCTCATTTAGTTAGCTCCTGCAAGGTGCTGAGCACATTCGAGAGGCATACAGACACCTCTACTTCTTGTGAAGTCAATAGGACTGGAGATTGCTCAGCTCCTTGAAAGACTGGACCTTTAATTTGTTATGTGGTAGTACCTTTAGGCATTTAGAAAAATAAAAGTTTCATCATGGCAAAATCAGAGCTCTGAATCTTTCCCTAGGAAGTTTTCCCTCCTCCCTCCTTTCTCAGTCACAGTTGATACCACCACAATCCTTTCTGTCACTCAGACCTATAACTTGGGTACTATTATTGATTGGACCTCTCTTTATATCTAAATCTTACCCACAGATAAATAACTCATCTAAGCCCTCATCATCGTGTCTCTTAACTACTGCAATCTCTTCCTCTTCAGCCTTGAGAAATGCAAACTTGTCCACTTATATGTCTTCAAAATACTGCTGCAAACTTCATTTTCTTGGCTCATGCCTTCAACCACAACTCCTCTCTTTGTTCCTTTCCACTGGCTCCCTCTTCTGCATTGCATCAAATGCAAATTATTGTCTTTACTTTTAAGACCCTATCTCTATCCATGTTATACCTATCATAGACTATTGTGACACTGACCTTCCCTCTACTCTGCCAACAGTTCCAGCCTTCATCATCAACTTGTTACATTTTCTGTACTTTCCTTCATGCCACCCCAAAACACGGGAAGAGCCCCCCATAAACTGGAACAAAGCCACCGCAGTGTTCTCCTTCAGTTCCCTCCTTGAACTCTCCTTTGCCATGATGCCTACAAAAAACTTGTCAACAGTTAGTCATCTAGTTTGCCGAGGCCACTGCCTATCATACTGACTAGTATTGTCCATTATTTCCTTGTGCTCTCCCTGGCTTTTATTGTATCCACTTATTCTCTCTTGTCTTAGATTGAAAACTACTCAGGCAGGGACAGCCTTTGTGTTATGTTTCTGTACAGGGCCTTGGACTGTGTGGCTCTGATGTAGGATTGGGGTAATTAGCTACTACTGTAATACAAATAAATAAATAGTGATAATAATTATAACAATAGGTACATTGAAGATGGCAAATACACACTGGAAATAAGATGTACATTTTTAACAGTGAGGATAATTAACTATCGGAACAGTTTACTAAGGGCCCTGGTGGATTCTCCATCACTGACGATTTTTAAATTAAGATTGGATTTTTCCCCCCCTAAAAGTTATGCTCTAGGAGTTATTTTGGGGGAACTTCTATGGCCTGTGTTATATGGGAGGTCAGACTAAATGATCCCTTCTGGCCTTGGAATCTATGAAAATAGAGTAGAACATATAATATGCACTTTAAAAAGTGTTCATGAAAAACGAGTGCATGCTTAGCAATAAAGTCCTACATGTTAAAGATGTTAAGGTCAAAGGGAAGTTTGTTATTGCCATCTAAAAAAAGCAGTCTCAGACCCTGAAGTTGTCACAAAAACTGTAAAAAAAACCAACCCTAAAAAACTAGAAATGTAAGCATAAGCAGGAATTTGCACAACTCAGGAATAGTGTGGGGGTTTTGGCTATGGAGCCAGCAGGAGGAGTTTAATTTCTTACCAGACTGTAGTAATTGTAAGCTACACCATATCATATGTAGCATTGTAGCCCTTGGAATAGTGCACCTACATTTGAAGGCTAAGATTTTCAATGGGGGGTTAAGAGGGTCAGGAGCTCAGCACCCATTGAAGTCAATAGGGGTTGAGTGCCTAACTCCTTTATCCCCCTCTGTAAATCTCAGCTGAATTTCTTAGAGTTTGCTGGTTTTCATCACAACTATTAGATTGGTTAGATGCAGAGATTTGTGCATAATATTTTGATATTTGGTATCTTGTCCTGTGATTTACCAGTAATTAATATACTGAATAGTTAAAAAACTGTAGCTAATCCATCTTGCAAACAATTAGCTAAGTGATTTTCTTTGCCCACCAATTGGTACAGGTGTTGGAATTTCTCTCTCCTTATATATTTATTCTCCTCAGTTCATCTGCTTGTTTGCAGCTAACGAATGGCCGAAGAATAAAACTTAAACACTAAATACATCCTGAGAGCCTGAGAAACAATAAAGAACATATCTTACCAAACATCAGTCCTATTCGCCATAGCCATGTTATTACCATTGTTCCTCAGAATACAATAACTGATTGGTGCATATTATACATACGTTCTGTACAGATATCAATATACAATTTATACTGCTAATAATGGAATAATCTGATTCAATACATTGTGTGATTCTGAGTGGCATGGAGAACAACATCATTATTCTTTGTATTCCATTCTTAGAGCTAAATTAATCATTTCTACTGTTCTAACATCAATTGTCTATTCATATTTCAAAACCACAGTGTCTGCATTTTAAAAGGTATTGTACTGTATTTATTTTACGACAGCTGCTTGGCATTATCTAAAGAGGAAAAAAATCTGCAAACACATGTAAGACATAAGGGAAGAAACTTTCAGAAACATTTGCTTCAGGCTGAAACTTGACATAAGGAACCAACAATTCCCTGATGTAACATCAAACTAGATTTAAGAGGAATTATAGTGGGGATTAATATGGCCCAAGATCTCAACATAGAAACAGAAGTTTTTAAGCTAAATCTTTCCCTGAATAGAAGATAGCAAGTGGGAGCAAAGATGCTGGCTGGTATACTCTGTGTTAGGTATCCTCCTTTGTTGAGGCAGGCCAAAGGAGGGGTTGGGGAGAATGTCCCATGGAACACACATTGCTGATGCTCTGAGCAAAAGCAAAATATATCCCCTACTTTGTGCCAGCTAGTTCTTACTGATGAATGTCTACATATGTAATTGAAAAAATTGAAACAAAGCATTTTGATTAGGTGAACACATTCTGTTTCAACCTTATCTTATATTATAAATGTGCTAAATACGTGGACAGTTTCCTTATTCTGCAGAGAACCTGCGGGGGACATGGTGGGTGGGCAAGTGAGTTATCCAGCAACCATTCCGTATGCTCTCTTGCTTCTGCTGGTTATGTGTTTGTGCGTGTGTAAGTGTGTTGGGCTGCGGGGGTAGAGACTCTATTCACTTTCGCCTGTGTGCACCACCACTTCACCACACAGGAGCTGTACTTAAATCTGGTAAAGATCAGTTCTTTACAGAGACACAGTAACCTCTCACCATAGTTAAGATGGCAGCTAAATTTGTCTTCAAACCTGATTTGTGAATCCACCTTAAAATCCACATACACACACACAAAAATCAGTTCAGGATGAAAACTAGTAGTTCAGGTCAGGGACATTGGTAAACGTGGTGGGAGAAAGTCGAGGTCAATTAATTAAGGGGTTCCAAAACTACAGCACCTAAAACAGCAGCTCTTTTTCAAAGCTGCCAATAATTCTTAACATAATTTTTTTGAGCAGACAGGCAAACAAAACATGGGCCATTTCTGGCAGAGCCAGGAATACAATCCAGAACCTTCAGATAGTGAAGCCAACTCTCACAGGGGCAGCTCCAGGCCCCAGCACGCCAAGCGCATGCTTGGGGCGGCATGCCACGAGGGGTGCTCTGCCGGTCGCCGGGAAGGCGGCAAGCAGGGTGCCTTCGGCGTCATGCCTGCGGAGGGTCCGCTGGTCCCGCGGCTCCACCAGAGCTGCAGGACCAGCAGACCCTCCGAAGGCACGCCTGCAGGAGGTCCACCGGAGCTGCAGGACTGGCAACCGGCAGAGCGCCCCCCGCGGCATGCCGCCGTGCTTGGGGCGGCGAAATGTCTAGAGCTGCCCCTGACTCTCATCCACATAGCCACATACTTTTTCTGAAAGATTAGGCCAAATCTTTGTTTTACTATGAGGCTACTCCTGTATACCCACTTCTACAAAGCACCATGACACAGGCAGATACATTTCCCTAGCAATTAGCTGCACACATTGGAATTTCATGTAGTCAGCACATGGGATAAATATGGCAGGTACCTGCTGGAAAATAAAGAATGGACTGTAGCTAATGCAATGGATTGGACCCCAAAAGAACTGGGTTTGTGCTTCTCTTGTAACATTAATGTTCCTTTGGAGGATATATGGGATGTTAGGATCCACTTCAGCAGCACATTCTTAATTTAATTACGTGCTTAAGTCTTACTGAAGTCAATAGGACTTAAGCACAAGATTAAATGCTTTGCCAGATCGGGGACTTAATGAGCATTTCCTGGTTTCCTAATATTTGAGTTATGGATTTGAAGCCACACATTTCAGAAGGATACCAGAGTACAGCAGCAATCTTTACTCCACTTTGACTGAGTTTTTTTGGTATTGTGCAGTGAGTTTGGAGTAAATTGATTTCAAAGGAATTTATTCTGGGTTTATGCCAATGTAATTGAGATTAGAATTCTGAGAAAACATTGAAGTACAATATAAATAAATAAATAAATGATAACTTTTAGCAAAATTCTAAATTATTATATTTATGGTTATGCAAAGATGGCAGGACTGATACCACTGGAAAAAAGGTGATTATGTAGTGCAATCACAATAAAGCTGTCTAACCAGCTGTAAAGCAATAAAATGAAATCCAGTAAAGAAATATATTAAGTTAGTTATACAAAAAGGGTTAATCAAATAAAAAATATAGAGTGGGAAAATACTGGCTCCTATCAAGTAATATCATAGCAGGGAAGGATAGTGGCTTTTGTGGATGATTAACTGACTATGAATCAATAAGTTAATACTGTTATAAAAAGTGATTGCATTAATAGGAATATCTCTTTTAAAACAAATGGAGTACTTGGTGTTTTCTACTGGGCACCGCATTTTAAAAGAAGCAGACAAAGTAGAAACAGTTTAGATGAAAGCAAATTTTTAAGAAAAGGTTTAGAAAATAAAATCTTCTGGCAAAAGTTAAGGAAATGAAATATGTAAAATCTGGTGAAAAGACTGACAGGATACTTGAGAGGATTCTTTAAACCCAGAAAGGGAGGTTACAGAGAGGACAAATATCAGTTGCAACATGGAGAGAACAAGAAGAAATGGGCTTGAAATGCAGACATGAAAGTTTATATTAAGCATTAGAGAAGAGTGTATAACAAAGAGAGAGGTTAGGCAATAGACCAAGCTGCCAAGAAAGGCTGAAGAATCAGCACTATTGGTGTTATTCCAGGCTAGACCAGAGAAAAGACTTTCATCAGGTATGCAGGTTAGTAGTGCACATTAGCAAGATCCTATGCTACTCTCCCCCACCCTTTCTTTTGTAAATTGCAAGTAAGTTTTTAAGCTTTTAGCAAACCCCTTGCAGTTCACTGTTATTTCCCAAACAAACTCCTACTGCATCCTTCTTGCTTCCTTCTTTCCTCAAATGCTTCTAACCGTTTCACTAAGAGACAGCTGGAGAGTTTTCATGAATTCTGCAAAAGCTCTCCAACTTCCTAATACACAGCATCCCCCTGAAGAGCGTTTACCTCCTCTAGCTACAAGCAGTAATAGTGAAACAGCCTTGTACCTCTATTTTAAATAATTATTATATATATTAGAAGCCCCCCATTTGGGACCAGGGCCCTGTTGTGCTACAGTGTACATCATATAATCAGAAGACAGCCCCTTCCTTAACAAGTTTACAATCTGTACCGACCACTATGTCAGCAGTTCAAATCTGACCTAGATAGGTAGTGACATACATTGCCATTTGGTGGATGGTTTTTAGCTTGTTTGAAATGGATTAGTGGTCTCAGTCAAGGTCCTTTTTAACATGTGTCCACAACACAAGACCTACAAGTACTACTGACTAGACTATTCACTCCTCTGTTAGTGATGGTATAGTAATAAAGAAATCAATCCTTTATAATACAAGAGGCCAGACTGAATGATCCATTACCCATCTGTTCCTCTATAAAAGGGCACTACAGTGTTTTACAGCAATGGTCCAAAACACTATAATTTACAAGACTGACATTGAAGTGCAGAGCTGCAGTTGAAAAATGTTCCGATGGAATATTTTAGTTTAGTTGAAAGCAAAACGTTCCATGGGACATGTCATTTTCGATCACATTTCATTTTAAAAAATTGAAACAAAGCATTTTGATTAGGTGAACACATTCTGCTTCAACTTTATCAGAGTAGAACATTTCAAAATGACTTTTCATTTTGAAATTTATTTTCTTATATTATAAATTATAATTTAAAATAAAAGTCAAAATTGGAATGAAACACATAGATTTGATCAAAATGGAATGTTTTGATTGACCCAAAAAGTTTTTCAAAAACTTCACTTTCACAGGAAATTATGAATTTTTGATGTGAGAATTTCATGAGGGACAGAAATTCCAAGTTCTGACCAACAGAGTTTTGGGCTATTACTGCAGAACACTGTGGTATTTTATTTAGGGTTTTATCTGGAATTACTCTATCATTTAAAATGGTTTCAAATGAAAAACTAAACATTATGCAGGTTCTCCAGGTAGTGGACTGATCCCTTGTACTTTTTTTAAGTGTTGGGCTATTGATATTTGCATTACAAACCATTAGAAGAAACTACTCTTTAAATTAGGATTGTTAGCACCAGCATATTCTAAGCATGTAGAGTACAGTATATAGATTATACCTATTAATCAACAATTTATCACAAAAATAAGTGTAAGGACATTCCCTCTTTCAACATCTTCTCCCCTCAGTGAGCCAAAAATGCTAATATTATGACAGACAGGTATTTTCATTTTTTCTTATGCTAAAAAGTGCACTTGGACCCCATCATCCCAAGAGTCTTCTTTCTATGTTTCGCAAAATGTTTTAAATTATGAATGGCCACTAAATCACTATAATCCCTGGGACATGATAGATTTTAACAGCTCCTCAGGATTTCTGCAATATGTCATGTCCACAACCTTCAGATTAAAGAGTTTTAATCTGATTAGGGGCCGATTAAGGGTGCATTGACATGTTAGAATTACAGTTTATCCTACTAAGTAGTCCTGGATTATGGGATTTCTTTTTTTTTTTTTAAATAGTGTTAGAAATGAACATGAATATATTATTAAAAAAAAGAGTTGCCATTCAAAATAAAGTTGTCTTGTGATGTATTAAAACACAAACACACACACCTCAGAAAACTCCACTATGTTAAAATAATGTTATTGTTAAAAACAAATGAACTCTGTCTGCAAAAAAGAAATTAATATAGAACTGGATTGTTACTTTAGGAATAGTCCTGAGATAGGACTGGTACATAAACTGAACCATACTAGCAATCACCCAGGCAGACACTATGACTCAAACATATACTCTGTGTCACAGGTCTTCTCCTGCTTCCTCTCTGCATCTGATGGGGGTGGTGATTTGCTCTTGGCCTATGCAATACGCATGCACCAGCTCACTGCACTACCCAATGAAAATAAGGTGAAACCAAGGCTTTGCCCACGAACCTCTCCCCTCTCCCCTATTCCCTGCACATCTGCTCCAGGAAGTAAACAGATAGCTCCTCCTTACCCCTATGTAGGATGCCCAGATAGCAAGTGTGAAAAATTGGGACAGAAGGGGTGTGTGTGTGGGGGTAATGGGTGCCTATATAAGAAAAAGCCCCCCAAATCGGGACTGTCCCTATAAAATCAGGACATCTGGTCATCCTACCCCTATGTGCTACACAGAGATGTAAGAGGATGTTTTCTTACTAACTCCTACTACCATGTACAGACACATAGTCCAAGCTATAGACTAGCTCATAGAGTCCCCCTCCATTCCTACCTTGTCATTTGATGCTAAAATTTTGCAACACACATAGTACCTAAACTGTGGTACTGTGGGGGCAAACAGGCGCCCTCCCAAGCAGTAACAATTGGAGGGATTATGCCTGCATAGTGCTTCTATCATGATCAGTGCAGTCAAAGGACACATGTTCCCTGGAGGGAATGTTATTGAGGGGACACCAGGAAAACGGAGTTAGGCTGGAAGCATCTCAATGACATGGAAAGAGCAGTGCACAGGATTTAATAAAGTTCCGCTTGTTCAACTTAGCAAAGAGCAAAGCTGAAAACAGGTTAATGAAACATGGTGGTAGAAGCTGACCTGTGAGTTCTCTGTAGGGTGACCAGATAGCAAGTGTGAAAAATTGGGACAGGGAGGCATGGTGGTGGTGGTGGTGGTGGTGGTAATAGGTAGCCTATATAAGGCAAATCCCCCAATAGTGGGATGGTCCAGATAAAATAGGGATATCTGGTCACTCTAGTATCAGAGGGGTAGCCATGTTAGTCTGGTTCTGTAAAAGCAGCAAAGAATCCTGTGGCATCTTATAGACTAACAGACGTTTTGCAGCATGAGCTTTCGTGGGTGAATACCCACTTCTTCGGATGCAAGCAGTGGAAATTTCCAGGGGCAGGTGTGTATATATAAGCAAGCAAGAAGCAAGCTAGAGATAACGAGGTTAGATCAATCAGGGAGGATGAGGCCCTGTTCTAGCAGTTGAGGTATGAAAACCAAGGGAGGAGAAACTGGTTCTGTAATTGGCAAGCCATTCACAGTCTTTGTTTAATCCTGAGCTGATGGTGTCAAATTTGCAGATGAACTGGAGCTCAGCAGTTTCTCTTTGAAGTCTGGTTCTAAAGTTTTTTTGCTGCAGGATGGCCACCTTAAGATCTGCTATTGTGTGGCCAGGGAGGTTGAAGTGTTCTCCTACAGGTTTTTGTATATTGCCATTCCTAATGTCTGATTTGTGTCCATTTATCCTTTTCCTTAGAGACTGTCCAGTTTGGCCGATGTACATAGCAGAGGGGCATTGCTGGCATATGATGGCATATATTACATTGGTGGACGTGCAGGTGAATGAACCGGTGATGGTGTGGCTGATCTGGTTAGGTCCTGTGATGGTGTTGCTGGTGTAGATATGTGGGCAGAGTTGGCATCGAGGTTTGTTGCATGGATTGGTTCCTGAGCTAGAGTTACTATGGTGCGGTGTGCAGTTGCTGGTGAGAATATGCTTCAGGTTGGCAGGTTGTCTGTGGGCGAGGACTGGCCTGCCACCCAAGGCCTGTGAAAGTGTGGGATCATTGTCCAGGATGGGTTGTAGATCCCTGATGATGCGTTGGAGGGGTTTTAGCTGGGGACTGTATGTGATGGCCAGTGGAGTCCTGTTGGTTTCTTTCTTGGGTTTGTCTTGCAGTAGGAGGCTTCTGGGTACACGTCTGGCTCTGCTGATCTGTTTCCTTATTTCCTCATCTGGGTACTGTAGTCTTGAGAATGCTTGGTGGAGATTTTGTAGGTGTTGGTCTCTGTCTGCGGGATTAGAGCAGATACGGTTGTACCTCAGTGCTTGGCTGTAGACAATGGATCTTGTGGTGTGTCCGGGATGAAAGCTGGAGGCATGAAGGTAGGCATAGCGGTCGGTAGGTTTTCGGTATAGGGTGGTGTTAATGTGACCATCACTTATTTGCACCATGGTGTCTAGGAAGTGGACCTCCCTTGTAGATTGGTCCAGGCTGAGGTTGATGGAGGGGTGGAAGCTGTTGAAATCGTGGGGGAATTTTTCCAGAGTCTCCTTCCCATGGGTCCAGATGATGAAGATGTCATCAATGTAGCGTAGGTAGAGAAGGGGCATGAGTGGACGGGAGCTGAGGAAGCGTTGTTCCAGGTCGGCCATAAAAATATTGGCATATTGTGGGGCCATGCGGGTGCCCATAGCAGTGCCACTGATCTGGAGATATATATTGTCATTAAATTTGAAATAGTTGTGTGTGAGGATAAAGGCACAGAGCTCAGCAACCAGTTGTGCTGTGGCATCATCAGGGATACTGCTCCTGACAGCTTGTATTCCATCAGCGTGTGGGATGTTTGTGTAGAGAGCCTCTACATCCATGGTGGCTAGGATGGTGTTTTCTGGAAGGTCACCAATGCATTGTAGTTTCCTCAGGAAATCAGTGGTGTCACAGAGATAGCTGGGAGTGCTGGTAACATAGGGTCTGAGTAGAGAGTCTACATATCCAGACAGTCCTTCAGTGAGAGTTCCAATGCCCGAGATGATGGGGCATCCAGGATTTCCGGGTTTGTGGATCTTGGGGAGTAGATAGAATAACCTTGGTCGGGGCTCTAAGGGTATGTTGATTTGTTCCAGTGTTAGTGTAGGGAGTGTCCTGAGTAGATGGTGCAGTTTCTTAGTGTATTCCTCAGTGGGATCTGAGGGAAGTAGCCTGTAAAATTTGGTATTGGAGAGTTGTCTGGTGGCCTCCTTTTGGTAGTCAGACCTGTTCATGATGACAACAGCACCTCCTTTATCAGCCTCTTTGATTATAATGTCAGGATGGTTTCTGAGGCTGTGGATGGCATTGCGTTCTGCACGACTTAGGTTGTGAGGCAAGCAATGTTGTTTTTCCACAATTTCTGCCTGTGCACGTCGGCGGAAGCATTCAATGTATAGGTCCAGACTGTCATTTCGACCCTCAGGAGGAGTCCATGTGGAGTTCTTCTTCTTGTGCTGTTGGTGGGAGGGTAACTGTGTATCAGTGCGCTGTTCAGTGTTGTCCTGGAAGTATTCTTTGAGTCGGAGACGGCGAAAGTAGGCTTCCAGATCGCCGCAGAACTGTATCATGTTGGTGGGGGTGGCAGGGCAGAAAGAGAGTCCCCGAGATAGGACAGACTGTTCTTCTGGGCTGAGTGTGTGGTTGGATAGATTGACGATATTGCTGGGTGGGTTAGGGCTACCACGGTTGTGGCCCCATGTAGCAGGTAGGAGTTTAGACAGCTTACAGTCCTTTTTCCTTTGTAGAGAGGTGAAGTGAGTAATGTAGATCTCCTGTCTTATTTTAGTGAAGTCTGTTTGTATGGAAGTTTGGTTATTGATGAGAGTCTCCAGGTTGGAGAGCTCTTTTTTGATGTTTTCCTGTTCACTGTATAGGATGCTGATCAGGTGGTTCCTCAGTTTCTTTGATAGAGTATGGCATAATCTCTCACTGTGGTCTGTGTAGTATGTAGATAGCAGTGGATTTTTTACCTTTAGTCCATTAGGTATGATGTCCATCCATTTACATTTGGAAAGGAAGATGATATCTGTCTGTATTTGTGCAAGTTTCTTCATGAGGTTGATGGATTTCCACTCCATACGGCTAAATGCAGTGCCTTGCATGGTGTCAAGTATCAGAGGGGTAGCTGTGTTAGTCTGGTTCTGTAAAAGCAGCAAAGAATCCTGTGGCACCTTATAGACTAACAGACGTTTTGCAGCATGAGCTTTCGTGGGTGAATACCCACTTCTTCGGATGCAAGCAGTGGAAATTTCCAGGGGCAGGTATGTATAAGCAAGCAAGAAGCAAGCTAGAGATAACGAGATTAGATCAGTCAGGGAGGATGAGGCCCTGTTCTAGCAGTTGAGGTGTGAAAACCAAGGGAGGATAAAACTGGTTCTGTAGTTGGCAAGCCATTCACAGTCTTTGTTTAATCCTGAGCTGATGGTGTCAAATTTGCAGATGAACTGGAGCTCAGCAGTTTCTCTTTGAAGTCTGGTTCTAAAGTTTTTTTGCTGCAGGATGGCCACCTGGTCACTCTAGTTGTTGAAAGTGCAGCAGAGGGCAGCAGGAGCCATAGAACTTGGTCTGAAATGCTTTAGAGCCCTGGATTTTGCAGACATAAACCCAGTGATGGGCCCAGTGGGAGGAGGAGTTTGAGCTGTACACAGCCCTACCTGCAGAAAGACAACAGAAGCAGAAAAGTAAAACTGTTATTGTATTTTACCTTATTAAGGAACAAGGCAGAAAGGTCTGCACCACTCTGAAATTCACCACTGCCTTAACCTTCACAGCAGTCCTAGAAGCTCTGGAGTTCTAATGCTTCTCAAAGCAGAACAAAACTGTGGAGCAATTCATGTTTTTTACTAGAGACCAGTCCAAACGGGAGGGGATAGACTCTTATGTTACAGCCTTATGCAACAAGCTGCTACATGCAATTCTGGGGTCTTGACAGACTCCTTGATTTGATATAGGATGATCCCAAGTGCTGCAGACAGTTATCTATGGGAGTGGCTGCTCCTGGAAGGTAATCTCACATTAGACAGATACTTAGACATGGAGTGTGCAGCGGATACCTCAAGAGAAAGGGTGAAAGCCCCAGGCAGCACATCACCCCCAGAATTACATGCTGTGGGTCAACTGCAAAGAGGAGAAAATGGCCAAGATTCCATACCCATAGCAAGATGCATTTACCATAGGAGACAGCATGAATGGCTAAAGGAGAAGGGCCCCACACGAGGACAGCATTGCAAGGAATGTGACAAGTTGAACCACGTTTGCGGTGTGGACAAGAGCATAGTCGAATCCCAGAAAGGTTCAGTCAGACTTGTACAAGAGGGGGGACAACACATTAGACTGCAGTGATGACATCATGACTCTTTCCTTGAGTCTGAGAGCATATCAGGTGCAGGTTGTTTGGACAGGAAAGCAACAAGGAACAACAACAACTTCCATTCATACAACAATGTTAATAGGGAAACGCCTTGTGCGATTTCAGCGGGATCGTGCGCTATCATATCCTGCAATATGATTCATCGGGTGAATTGGACTTGAACACACCCCTTACAAAGGGCAAACACATACTAATAATGCACAATGAGAGCATAATGCTGCCTGTAGGAAAATGTGATCTGATAATAACTAATCTGAAAAATAACAGATGGTACCCACTGAAGTGTGTGGTGATGGATGGTAAGCACCACAGACCCCTCTTGAGGAATACAGACATACACGGCATTGAATCCATTAACATGCTGCACTATTTCCCAGTCTCAGCAGCAAAGCTGTTGGAAATCAAAGAGGCTACAGAAAAGGACATCCAACTATAGGCAGTCAAGAGAGTGATACTAGCAGGATGGCCAGAAGACAAAAGCCAAGTACCAGTAGGAGCAAAACCATATTTTCAAATTAAAGATGAGCTGAGTGTTCATGGAATCATATTTTGAGGACAGAAATCTGTTGTCCCCACCTCATTATGTAAGAATATCATGCAAAAAATACATGGCTCACACTGGGCATTGTCAGCTGCCTTGAATGGGCTCAAGAATGTATTTACTGGCTGGGAATTTACACAACTCTGCTCCTTTATAGAAGGGTGTGACATCTGCCAGTTGTGTGATAACTGCCAACAGAAAGAGACTCTCCTACAGGAAATGCCCACCTGACCACAGGAAAAAGTGGAAGCGGACTTATTTACTTCAAGGTAAATCAGTACTTGATAACAGTGGATTACTACTCAAATGTTTGGGAAGTCAATGCCTGCCTGATACAGAAGCAAGACAATGTGTGGCAAACTGAGGGCCACATTGCAAAATATGGCATTCCAGACCATGTATTCTCTGACACTGTAGCCCAGTTTGCCTCTGAATAATTCAAGAAATTTGCACTGAAATGGGAAGTTTGACTCTCACACCTCTTCCCCAGTACCCCTACAGTAATAATAAGATGGAATCTGTTGTGAAAACTACTAAGAGATTGTTACACAAGGTTGTTTCTTCTGGTTCAGACCCCTTGTTAGCATTTTTTGGCACACAGGAATACCCCATCACAGCAGTGCCAGAAAAGTCCAAATGCAAACACTGAAGGGATGAAAGACCCAAACCCTGCTACCAATGAGGAAATACCTGTTGCAACCAGAAGGATGGGGATACTGTTGAGAGGAGATGGTGTGATGAAAGGGGAATGTTCTTAATTTTTGTCAGAATATTGTGCCTCAGTTTCCTCCATATGTTATTCAAGTATCTAGGTGGTAGGACAAGGGTTTGTGATCGTTACAGAGATCCGTAGGGGGCAGGTGCGACTGCTATCTGACTGCATGGGCACAGATAATGGCTGACAATCTATATTCTGGCAACTGATGGCCGGGGCCCATCCTCTGCAAGAGCCAGCTGGAGGTGTTGGAGAACAAAGACATAGGTGGAGGCCTGTTTGCCTGGGAAAGAGACAAAGGATGGAGGAGGAGCAAATGGGCATGATTGAGGGTGGCCTGCTGAAGCGAGTCAGTCTCCTGGTTTGGTACACTGAGGGAGAGCCCAGGGTTCTAGATCCCACCCCAAGATGAACTTTGCAGTATCTTCCTGCTTTCTGTGGTAACAAGAACTGTTCTACGCTGCGTTCCAGTTGATTAATAAACTCTTCTGTTTTACAAGGCTGGCTGAGAGTCACTGCTGACTGCAAAGTTCGGGTCCATGACCCCTTTGGGAACATGTAAGGCTTCCCCAAGTGTCCTATCGAGGTGGACTCACTGCAGGAAGCTCACGGTGTGAATAGGGGTGCTGAACACTCTTAGGTCAGACCCAAGGAAGCTTTCTCTAGTGAGAGTGTGCCCTGAGGGGTAGTCACACTACCAGAGAGACCTCATTCTCAGAGGTTCCACAGCACTGAACCTGTGCACTCTGTGACAGATGGTCAACAGTGAGAGAAAGTAGGCACTACAGTACAACAGTTCAGCCAAGGGCCTACCTCCTATGAGGATCTAAGCCCTTAGAGAGACACCAGAAGGAGTGCACTAAAGGAGTCGTGAGGGGAACAGTGTAAATCAGGTCATATGAGCTGACTATGCAAGAGGAACAAGTGATCCAAAGGAACAGGAGGCAAAAGGCACCAGACAACACTCGGAGAGAACTTACAGAGAGACAGAACCCTCCAAGGATAACCCCACAGGAAGGGAGGAGGCTCCACAGAGAGAATTTGCTACACTTGGAGACAGGTGACAGAGACAGGCCATTTCCAGTGTGGTTGCCGGTTGAGGAGACCAAACTATCTCGAAGATTGCATAACCAGCCAAGTGTGTGGTAAAGACAAGATTCCAACTTGACTATGTGCTAGCAACTTCTGGCCAAAGAGACAATAATTTGTTTTAATGTTTATATTAAAAGGTTTGTAAAATAGGAAAGATGTATCATGAACAGTGGAACTGGAGTCAGAGGGCTCATGTTCCTTTGAGGGACTGTTATTGATGGGACTCAAGGCAAACTGGGAAAATGGGTAGTTAGGCTGGAAGCAACTCAACCACATGAACAGAGCAGAGCAAAGGGCTTAACAAAGTTTCTCTTGTTCAACCTAACCTGCATTCAGCTTCACTCTGCAAATGAAACAGGGCTTGTCCATGGGCAAAGAGCAGGCTGTCTGCTCAAAGAGAGAAGTGGCTGTCTAGGTCCTTTCCCCACCTGGGTCCACCATAAATTGTCCAATTGTATGAATCAGAGTACACTAATCTCAAAGCTCAGTATTACATATTCATATAATGAAGTAGAAGTCAGATCTCTGACTGGTTTTGGGTTTGAGTTTTAGCTTTGAACTCACTCCAGTGAATAATGTGAGCTACAAGAGGGCATTCAGAGTCTATTCCTTTAGGATTTTAACTATATATTTGTGTCCTTTGTTTGCTTACGTTGCCTTATGCATGTGACGTTTGTTTTCCAATATTCTTCATCCACACAGAGACAATGAGGCTATTCTTCCTTTTATGCAGAAGATGGAGTCAGAAAACAATAAATGTTAAGTGATATAATTTCTCACTGCCAGACCAGAAATCATGTAATTTTATCATTCTTCAGCTGGTAGAAGGGTTCTATCTGGATAGCTCATGGCATATGATCATGTGGATGCCTAAATAAGATGCTTGACAGGAGTATCATTTCCAAGTTCTTTAAAGATTAGGTCAAAATCTTCCCTCATGCACATAGCACTTGAGATTCTGTTTCTGATGTTGTGGACCTGGTTGTGGTTATGGGAGGGCTTTGAAAAATCACATTGCCTTTGCACAAGGTCAATGTTCAGGCAATAGTTGAGGCAATCTCTGGGATACACACATACAAGGTTCAGGATCCCTTCCCCAAGCTGACTGACAATCTCTGGACTCCATAGGCACGATTCTCCTCTCATTTACACCTGTGTAAAATTACGAGTAAGGCCATGAAAGTAAATGGAGTCAAATCTTGTATAACAGAAGAATCAGTGTTATGCTCATACAAAGCACACAGGATCTTTTTTTTTTGTGGGGGGGGAAGGCAAATACGCTGTATTTATTGAATATACAACAGTTAGCATATGCTTTTCAGTCACACACACACACACACACACACACACACACACACACTCCTGCCAGTTGATGTTTATAGTTAACAGTCTGTTGTAGCTCGAGTCAATCTAATGGCCAGTTAGATTGAGCACGAGTGTGGAGCTGGGCTCTGTCGGCAGCGATCCGATGCTCTGCAAGACTAAACCCAGAGTTCCATGGCAAAACACCCCAGCTTTATAGTTTTAAATTCCCATTTGAGTCCATGCATTTTGCAATGTCATCCTGTAATCATTAGTCCTTAAGTGTTGTTATCATTTGATGGTTATTGTCGGGCTTCCCATCATTATCTGCTATTTGTTGTCTCGCCTTCGGGGGTGTCTGCCTCACCTCTAAGGTAGTCAATGCTGCTAACATGTTTAGCACTGGATACAATGTCTCCTGGTCTTTCCAAGTCTCTCACTTTTTCTTGACCATCTGGACATTTGTAATGGCTTTCACACCTTATCTTTTCCTGATGCATTCATTCCTCATTCACACAAACAATCTCTTACAGAAACCTTCAAAGGTATACAGACAGCAGTATTTTATATTCAGCAGAATACACTGTAAATCAAGCCTTGCTAAATCTTATAACTAAAACAATTCACATTGGGCCCTCAACATTCCTCTATTCTCCTTAACACAGATACAATACAAGATCCTGTCTCTTACTTACTAAAACCTTAAAACAAAGAAATGTATATTTAACTAGCGTGCCTAATTTGTAATACATATAGGAAACCAGAATAGACATTATAACTTATCCTAAAACAAAAGGGTGACCATAATCAGTCATAAGGATTGTTCTGGTCTGTCATTCCTTTCTGCTATTCAAAAAGGGGGGCTGGCAGGATGAAATCAAATCATACATTAATTTTCATAGTACAATTATAAAATCCTGCTCCTACATCAGGCCCCTTATTAATCTTCTATTTCTTTTTTTGTCAAAGCATGCCTTCTGTTTTGAAAACACTGGGCTTGATGCAGATATGCAACTGGTATGTATCCCTCTCTTGCATATTGAAATGTTCAGAAAAAGGGCTATTTCTGCCTTGCAATTCAAAGAAAATACCATTTCTGGCTTAGATTTGACAGGAGGATTTTGCCTATAAAAAGGCTTATAAAAGTGGGAATTGTCTGAGCTCAGCCTCTGAATCATCTAGCCTTTCTCCAATGTCAGGCTATATTCTAAATACAAGTCATTGGGTGTCTGAATCTCTATAGCCTTTGAGGTATTTTTATGCAGAGTTAAAATTAACCCCATTTTCTACCCATTCTTTTTTTCACTACATGCCCCCCTCCGCCCACATACATGTAAAACAAAGCCTGTCTTTTTTATGTCAGACAACAATTCGGAACAAGCATGAGGTTTTAAATATTATTTATTTATATTACCATTGTGCCTAGGAATTCCAGTCATGGATTCCCACTGTGTTAGGTACAAACACAGAACAAAAAGACAGTCTCTTGCCCCAAAGAGTTTACAAGTCAAAGAAGAGCGTGCAATCTAAGTAAATATGGTTCTCCCCTTGCTCTGGTTCTTTCTTGCCCCTCTGGCATTGCCAAGGGGCTGCAAACTGACTGTATCTTACTGAGAATTTCCCTGGCATGGGACAGTGCCAGTTAACATGGAGCCTGCTCATCTAACTCCTTCGCTGCCTAGACTGCAAAGGACGCAGTCTAGGAGTGGAAGGAGTGTGGCCAAAATTATGCCCTTATTGGACATTATCAATTGATGCAGTTTATAGCAGCTTATAGCAGTTCGCAAAGGAATATGGCTGTAACAGAGAATCTAGGCCATATTTTCTGTGCTGCTTGAATGTAATCATTGGTGACACTTAAAATCTGTGACTATTCTAGCTAGTCAGTAAGGCTTAAAAAATATACTGATATAGCCACCACATGGTAATACTTTAACATACTATCTTCCGGACCAAGGAGTTCCAACTCATTGGAATTCAACTAATGAAATGCTCGAGCAATTCCTGCAAACCACGAAAGCAGTGCATGGACACATAGGCAAGTACAAAGTGAGCAAGGCAGATATTGTTCCGATTCCTGCTCCTTCCTATCTGATAGCCAGTTTGGTTATTCTTTGCTCCCATTTGAGCTAGTCGCAGTTATAAAATAAACACTGATGAATCATCTTTAAGTCAGGTGATTCTACTGGAATGGATTAGACAGATGGGCATCTTTTGCTTCAGTAAACCTAATCCTAAAGACCAGAAAGATACCATTGATGTTATGCTGGAATAAGACAAAGCTTTTAGGTTCTACACTATCATGGAACTATATATGTTTACAGCACTGCTTGATCTTCATTTTAAAAAGTAAAACTAAAAGAATACTTTCCTTTGGTACAGAGATTTATCATTGAAAGGAGATGTGTGTTCCGGGGGGGAGGGGGGGAGGGAGGGTGGAGGAGACAAAAAAAACATTCTCCTCGAACAGAGAATTGCCAGGAAAAAGAAATGTCTTTAGTTTTCTGTAGGTTTCAAATAACTTCTTTTGCAGACAGAAAAGTTATAAGGATAGAATATTGCGGTGTCCACTCTTCATCTCCATCACAGAGTCAATTCCATATCTGGAACAACCACGAGACACATTGTCAAATTCATGCATTAACAACAAGCCCTAAGTAAGAGGACCTGAGATTAAAGCAGCTCAGAGGATTAAACAAAATATTAAACCAAATGTGGCTGATATTTTACCACTGGAAAGAGTTATACCTTTCAGCCAAGATTTTCAAAAGTATAAGACTACGGTTAGGCTCCCAAGGCCATATTTAGGCACCTGTCTCATTTGCAAAAGTGCTGAGCATCCAGCAGTTGCCAGTGAGCTTTTATTCATTAACAGAGTTATTCACCTCAGAAGTACTGGCATGCCCACTCCATCTACTCTAGTTATTTGCATTTGGGAGTGAGTGTGTTATAAGGAAGAGAGAAGCTATTCATTAGATTTATTTAAATCAAATAGCCTGAATAGTAATGAGGAGGAAAAGAGAGGACAGAGGGTCAGAAGAGGCAATACTGTACTCAAGCACCAGAAAGATCATTTGAATATGCTCCAGCCAGCACCAATGGTTATATTTCTATAATGTGGACACTTTATAGCAATAGGGCAGTGTGCCCAGAAACCCAGGCCAAAACCCTGACTTTAACACAGTTAATACAGTGACACATACAAAGGTAGATGGCCACCATCTATCTGTTTCAAATGGGACTGAATAGGCACATGAGAGTGGTGTCTGATGAATAGTTAGTGATAGCATGACATACAGTAGAGACCAGTGGATCCATTCCATGCACTTGATAAATATATGAAATAGCATATGTTGTGATGAAGCCCCAGCAGCTCTCTGGAGCCTCATAGCCAGATCCCTAGCAGACATGGAATTAAGTGAGCCTAAGAAGAAGGTGGCCCTCAGCCTTTGCAAGTATGACTGTGGAATCCATATTTGGAGAATGTGGGTCCCACTCCCCTGTACAGCCTAGTCCATTAATAAATCTACTACAGCTACCAGCTAAAGCACTTTCTCCTTTGGCTCAAGCAGCAGAGGCTCACAATTTTTCCAATAAAATAGCCAGGTTTAAACCTCACCAACAGCCCAAGAGGAGACAGTAATAACTAAAAACGTTCGCACTTGGACAATTAGTTAGTGCGAATGTGATGACAGAAAGAAGAGTGCAAAGTCTTCTTTAAACATTTGCCAGTAAATCTCTCCCTCTCAATCGGGGAAGAACCTATCTTTAAAAATTGTCGTCGACTTATGTAGCCAAATATAATGATCTTCCATGTCCAAAAGAGGACAGGAAAAGATTTAAAATGTCATAAAATTCCCTACAACTGCTTTTCTGCTGATATGTCTCTCTCTATAAAGTGCTTCCTATGCTCTGCCTGAAATATTCATTGCCCTAATGATTTCTTCAGGCATGCTCCTGTACATAAAGATTAATTCCTCCTATCAGGGAAAAGAAACAACTCCAGGGAAACAGTTAGTGGAAAAACCCATAAGGGCCAAATAAGTTTTTAAAAACTATGGTATTTGCTTTTCTTCATCTGTACCTGAAGAGATGAGTTGACCTTGTCTTTCAGCTGTGGACTTCACTATTGTTATCCACGCCTTTACAAGTAAAACAATTCCCATCTCTCTCTAATAAGTAATAATTTTATGGGATTGTCCTACATTTCAATGTTATCCATAATCTTCCTCCTCCCACGTAGATGTAATATATACCTGTACCAGTGTTGGGCCAGACACACTGAGAATCACCTCATCACCTACATTCCAGGCGCTTTCTCTGCAGCTCCCATGATAATTGGAAACATTTCAGTTCTGTTGCTTAACATGACCCCATTTTCCCCTATTTTTTTCCATTGTGCTAGTTCATGCAATGTAGAGGAAGTAATTCCTTGATCTTTAGCTCAGTGTAACAGCTGAAGCCCTGTAATGTATGGTGAGCACTCAGTCTGGTTTGCCAGGAGAGAGGGCACAGCAGTTCTATTAACTGCACTGACAGCAACCTTGGAGTGAAACTATTCAATCTTCTGGAAACCTTTAGTTCAGAGAGAAAGGCTGAACTCGTGGCGAAGGCACTGAACTGGGACTCAGGAGGGCTAAGTTCACTTCCTGAGTCTGCCATAGACTTTCTGTGTGAATTTGGGCAAATTACTTAATCTCTCAGTTCCCCATCTGTTAAATGGGGATGCTACTTCTTCTTTATGTCTATTTAGACCTAAGTGTGCTTGAACAGTGCCTAGCACAAAGGGGTCTCTTATCTCAGATGAGGCCTTAAACATTATTGTAGTACAGATTATTAATAATAATTGCTCACACTGAGCATATTTAGAGGATTACCACAAGCAATAGCATAGTCACTCCCATACTAGCATTACATCATCATTTCATTAGCGTAGGCACCTTCTACACCAATTTGTGCAAAATGCAGTGATTTTTATGATATGGACACATGCCTATGATATACTAGATTAGACTACATTAATATCTCATAGCACTCCAAAGAGCCATTAGCTGCTAAAACTTTTGGTCAATACTGAGCAGGGATGGATTTGAACTGGACTAGAGGTGAAAAGCATTATTCCATTTACCCCAAAGTACAGCCACATGAAAAAACTGTGGGATATAAGGGAGCCAGAACAGAGAGAATGCAAGAGTCCTGCAGTCATGTTCAGAAGTACATCAAAAGGATTGTAAAAAGGCAGAGAGGGTGGATCTAAACCATGCATTTGACAAATAAATGCAATAGCATATGTTGTTATGAAAACAAAGCTACCCTTTGAAGCCCAAGGGCCAAGGCATTGGCAGACATGGAATCAAGTGAACCGGACAAGGAGGTGCTCTTTCATATATTTGTCAAGTTCATGGAGTGAATTTCCAACCCTTCTCCATGGTTGTGCTTATACTGTCACCAACCCCCTGAGCTATTGCATCTTCCAAAGCAGCAACAAAAAAAATCTCCACATAATTCTTAGGTTCTTACTCAGTGTTTACTAGACAAACTCCCATTTATTTCTGTTGGTGTTTCCCTGAATAAGTAGAAGTACAAACTGTAAGTAAAAGCCAAATAAAGACCTCAGGGTTTGTCCCAAATAGTGACCACACAAGCAATAGAAACTAAAGAAGGTTCATGATAATGAGGAATATTTCAAATAGAGATGGTCCAAAAAAACATTTTTTTCCCCAAAAGGTCAAAATTTTCCTTGGAAAGACAGTTTCCATTCATATTTTTGTTTAGCTGAAACCCTGATTTTGACAGAAAAATTTTGACCAGTTCAAATATCAGACAAAATTGTATTGGATGGAGAAAAAAAGCTAGTTTTGTCAACACATTTCGCAGGCCCAAATTTTACTGTCTTACCTCTAAGTAAAAAGTTTTTTAAAAGGACCATCATCCCACAGTAAAATGTGGTTTTATTATCTCGTAGTTAAAAATGTATAATTTTAAAAGGTCTAAAGACTTAAAAAAGAAAAAAATACTAGTCTGAGTTTTAAGTTCTGCTATTTGTTTAGCACTGTGCCCACTTATTCCAATCATCAGACCCTGGCAGGGTATTTCCAGGATATTCAATGGCCTGATAAACACATTAGACTTGATTCTGATCTCACATAGAAAAAATTGTCACTACTGTAACAACACTGACTTCAGGAGGATTGCTCCTAATTTATTCTAGTGTAAATGACAGGAGAATTTGGCCCACAGTACATGCATCTTCTAAATTAGAGTTTAAGTGACTTGGTAGCTATTTTTTTAACCCACTAAATGCAGAAGCATGGAATAATTTGGGTTACAAGGGACCTTAAGTGGGTTATGTAGTTCAACCACCATGTAATGTGAACAAATATTTAATAACTATGTGGTTACACAGGGATAAATTCAGAATGCAATTACATTGGTGTAAATGTAAAGGGATACAAGTGAAATCAGTGTTTATATGCTAAAAAGGTACATATATGCTTTTGGTGCAAACTCATTTTTTGTGCCCTTAATAACTGCTAGTGTCATGGAATCATAGAATCATAGAATATCAGGGTTGGAAGGGACCTCAGGAGGTCATCTAGTCCAATCTCCTGCTCAGAGCAAGACCAATTCCCAACTAAATCATCCCAGCCAGGGCTTTTTCAAGCCTGACCGTTAAGAATCTCTAAAGAAGGAGATTCCACCACTAGGTAATCCATTCCAGTGCGTTATCACCCTCCTATTGAATTTTTTTCCTGATAAGCAACCTAAACCTCCCCCACTGCAACTTGAGACCATTACTCCTTGTTCTATCATCTGCTACCACTGAGAACAGTCTAGATCTGTCCTCTTTGGAACCCTCCTTCAGGTAGTTGAAAGCAGCTATCAAATCCCCCCTCATTCTTCTCTTCTGCAGACTAAATAATCCCAGTTCCCTCAGCCTCTCCTCATAAGTCATGTGCTCCAGCCCCCTAATCATTTTTGTTGCCCTCCACTGGACTCTTTCCAATTTTTCCACTACTCCTTGTAGTGTGAGGCCCAAAACTGGACACAGTACTTCAGATGAGGCCTCACCAATGTTGAATAGAGGGGAATGATCATGTCCCTCGATCTGCTGGCAATGCTCCAACATATACAGCCCAAAATATCGTTAGCCTTCTTGGCAACAAGAGCACACTGTTGACTCATTTCCAGCTTCTCATCCACCGTAACTCCTGGGTCCTTTCCTGCAGAACTGCTGCCTAGCCACTCAGTCCCTAGTCTGTAGCAGTGCATGGGATTCTTCTGTCCTAAGTGCAGGACTCTGCACTTGTCCTTGTTGAACCTCATCAGATTCCTTTTGGCCCAATCCACTAATTTGTCTAGGTCCTTCTGTATCCTATCCCTACCCTCCAGCGTATCTATCACTCCTCCCAGTTTAGTGTCATTTGCAAATTCGCTGAAGGTGGAATCCACACCATCCTGCAGATCATTAATGAAGATATTGAACAAAACCGGTCCTATTAAGAGAGTTCTGGGGTTCTGACTTGCTGGGGTGTTGCAGTCCAGAAGTGATGTGTATTGTCAAAAGGTGCACATCACCTGTTGGTATTATGACTGGCTGTAGCCAGTAGCATTAATAGTTCTTTACTTTCATGAACACAACATTCACAAAATAGTTTTAAGAAACAAATTAAACCCACTTCAACTATAACAAGAAAGGGAATGGGTTGGTAATAAACCAAGATACTGTTGTTATATAAATGATGAGCCAGATCTGTGACGGGGCCCCCCATAAGGCTTTATGGAATATGCTTATGAATGTATATGTGACATAACTGGAATATGTTTTAGGCTACATATGCCATGTAACATACCTATGTAAAGGTTATGATCTACTGAATGAATTCATCCTATTTGTATGCATGTATCATTTTTTTATTCTAAGTTATGAATATTGACTCTGTACTGGCTTGATTTTAACTAGCCTAGTAGAGAATTTGCAAATTAAGTGCCCAATCAAAAACCACTTAAATCAACAATGAACTTGAAGATGCCAGTCCACATCTGAGCTTTCCCAGGAATGCGACTTGGCTGGTAAAAACTGAGTCATGCATAGACATGTGGCTTGCCCATGTGACTCCAAAACTCCATCTTGGAGCTGGACTTTGCAAAGGAGTGAGGAGAGGGTCTCCACCCACAAGAGAAAGTCTATTTAACCCCCTGGGAGACCCTTTCCTTTTTGTCTTCAGCTGGCTAAAGAGAGAGCCTTTCCACCCCCAAGGATACCTGAAAGAAACTGGAACAAAGGACAGTAACTACAGGGGGTGTGAGTGATTGCTGGACCGATGTTTATACAGGGTAAAATGGATTTATTTGGGGTTTGGACCCCATTGCGAGTTGAGCATCTGAGTGTTAAAGACAGGAACACTTCTGTAATCTGCTTTCAGTTAATTCTGCAATATTGGGACACGTGGTTCAGACCCTGGGTCTGTCTTGGAGTAGACTGGTGTGTCTGGCTCAACAAGCCAGGGTGCTGGACTTCTAAGCTGCCAGGGCAGGAAAGCAGGAGCAGAAGTAGTCTTGGCACATCAGTTGGCAGTTCCCAAGGGGGTTTCTGTGATCCAACCCGTCACAAGATCCTCAACTGATATAAATCAGCATGGCTTCACTGGCATTGATGGAGTCATTCTGATTTTACACCAGCTAAGAATCTAATCCAATATGCAGTGCTTCCAAATCTAGGGGAAAACAATTTTTTCTTGACTGTAGTACACTCACTCTTCATAAAAATGTGGTTAAATATTCAAAAGGTTACTTAATGCATTTTCAAAGTAAGTGCATCTCTGCAAATCAGAGTTAGCCTACTGCATGGGTATGTCTCGGATGATATGTGTGTTGCTAAGGTAACTACTAATTTCTACCCCCAGAGTAAACAGTTACATAAAGCTTGACAGCTTATTTCATTTTGTAAAATAGACTCTGGGACAGGGCATGCATTTTATTTCCTCCTGCACATATTGACCCTAGTTTGGGTTGTGCACCCCCTTGTCTGCTTAAATCAGAGGTCACCTTCACCATCTGCCAATAAAACTCTGAAGGTAGCAGCCAATAACTCTGATCCCTGAGGTCTGTCAGCTTCACATAGCCTTTGCTTTTTGTTCCATGTCAAGTTTATGAGTCAAATTTCTTGACTTTCACAATGAGGTGTAGAAAGAGTTTCTTGGCAAAATCATGTGGCAGGCTTCTAAGTAAAGATACATAGCTGCTCCCATCTGGTTTCCCCCTTTAATATGAATTCCTGCAGGAAGTGAGCCTGTTATTAAACTGTTGGCATTCAATTAGTGGAATCCATTGTTAGAAATAATGGGCAGCTGTTAGTAATTAATAGAAAATGCACAGCACTGCTTAAATGTTTATTGGAACCCCTTGTAAAAGCCCATATTCCTGTCAATGTTTATGACCAGCTAATGTTCTAAGTCTCTTTCTTTTTCCCCTCTTCCTTTTCCCTTTATTGTCAATCTCTCATGTTTGTGGAATTTTGTGTTTAACACCATTCTTTTTTCCTCTTAAAGAAATACCGTACTGTACCTGACACATTTTACTCTTGTCTTTGCTCTTGGGTATATGAACTAAAGGCTAGAATGGAATATGCAAGATTTGTCACTTTGGGTCAAAGAGGAAAATAGCCTAATATCAGGATCACCATTACCAAGCTTTACAATTGCTATGTGCAAGTTCTTAGGGTTACCACAATATTCTATATACTAAGTACAGGAAAATGCCATAACAGTGTTGGGTGGCAAAAAGATGAAGTTTTAAAGATTTTATTTGCAACTAATACAGGCAAGATAATTCTCTAGATATGGAAGTGAAGGAAAAGGCAAGGGAATTGGTCAAGTTCTAATGAATGTCCTATCAGCATTCTATTGATAAACCAGACTCATGTATTTGGGCACGTCTGTGTTATGAAAGATGCTAAGGGACAGAGAGGCATTAATTTTGTCTATCTGAATATGATCCATTTAGCAAAAGGCAAAATTACTGTTGGACTTCTTATTAAAATATCTCCTCCACATTCCCAGAAATGAGGTAAAAGATCTTACCAACTGAAGAGAAACTGAGGTTCATGTACTTAAAGAGAGAGCGGCTGAACTGGGTTTTGGTTGGAGGACCTTTCCATTAGAATCAGAAAATGTTAAGTCACTGTGGCTTAGGCAAGTCCATGCCCATGACACAGTAATATTCTGTGGTAAAAGTGACCTATTTTGGTTTTTCCATATACTATATTAGCGCTTCAATTATTATTTCTGGGGAAATATCATGTACTTCCCAAAGAAACCAAGTAAGAAACACCTTTCAGTTAGTTTAGTGTTCAAGAGGGACTGAGGTCTAAAATCCTTGATTGGTTCATAGAATAGTTTCAATAGGCATCATGACAGTGCAGGTTGCTTTGCAGTACCTGGTGCACTTCTCAACCCAGACTTGTTATGGTGGGAGTGTAGCTTGTTTTCTGTAGCATTCAGTCTTTGATGTCTAAACCAACCGTAGTGATGTTTTTATAATGTGGATACATGTCCCTTACAAACTGGACTGAAACTATCAACTCCTTTGACATAAATTTATGAAAAAGCTGGCAGATGGTAATGACCATCAGTCACCATGCTAGAGCTGAAGTAGTGAATTGTGGGGTAGACAGCTGAGTATTCCACTCCTAATTTCCTGAGCCATCCAGTTCCCTGTATTCCTCTCCTTAAGGATAGATTCTCGATCTGATTCTCCTCCTAAAGTGTTAGATAATTAACATTCTCCTCTCAAAACCATATAATATCTGTACAATCAGTCGAGCTTCTCTGCAGGCATGATTGACTTTTGCAAAGAAACTTGAGGAATAAATCCTCCTCCTTTAGTAATAACTTTGTTGTTATGATGGTGAAACCATCCCTTTCTAAGAAAATCACTTTAGAAGTAGCAGTTCCTATCTATGTAATATGAGTATCATAAAGACTGTACATGACAGAAAGAAAAGGGTCATGGGCTTAAGGTGTTTTGGAAAATGAACATTTCTCATGTACCTGACCAGATAGCTTCTATTTTATTGCTGCCAAAAATCTTTACTGTGCACTTAAATCCCTAAAAATATTTTTTTGCCACCCCCCCAATCTTAAATGTCTTAACTCAGACTTCTGTATATAATGCAAATCAGCAAACAAAGAGTTAATGAACTTAGACTGATTATTTTAACACCCCAGTACTGGCGGTGCATGTAAGCAGTTAATTATACATAGTCTAATATGTATTTTAAATTAACATATTATTGCACATGTACACATCAATATCCATGCAATAGAGTTATTGATATAGTGAAAAAGGAATTGCTGATTCTCACAAATGAATCTGTCTTTATTAAGAATGGTCATAGGATGATCATTTTTACCAGCATCCCAAATTTGGTTTCACTAATGGCCCAAACTGAGAGACTTTCCAATATGTGACAATATGTCTTGCTGTATGCATTAACTAAGCTATACTAAAGATGGTGAAACCCAGCAAACTGTGCAATTATATTCTGCTATTACTCATGTGATGGACAAAAGTTAGGCACAGTCATAATCATGTACTACACACAATCACAATGACCTAACTATGGGGCTGTGTAACCACATACGGATAAAGGTACCATATAATCAAATGCGTACCAACACATCTTTACTGACATCCCTTTATTCCTTAAAAGATACTAGACTTAAGGATATGCTAGGTAGGGAGTCAATGCATTAGGTCTTGCATTTTGTTATCAATAAAAACCTTTCTAGCACTCTCAAAGGTTTTTTCCCTTTCTGTTCAAGTCCAGCTGAAGATCCAGATTCCACTTTTCCCACGAATCACACAGTGGGATGAGCCAGAACTCTGTCTTCAATTATGTTACAATTTAGAGCTGAGGAACCTATGGAACACATCTTTGTAACTGTAAGACTTTGTAAGGTCAAAAGCCTAACTTGGTTTCCTTGTGGAGCACAAGGTCTGTGATTATTCCAAGCCCCTGTGAAGTGGGATAAGTGGCAGAAAGGGTCCTTGTAGCCTCTTCTCTAGCTGTATACCCATGAAGGGCCAGAGCCAATCAAGTCTATAGTCTGCCCTTGCTGGGTGATGGACCTGATCATCTAATTGACCTTTTCTATCTCTAACTACTTTGATCTTATAATCCTCTCCTATAATCATTATTTTCTTCTTCAGTCCCATGCGGATTTATACAATTGCTGATAAAATAGAGCAATTTATCAGCAAATACCTTTTGGATCTTTGAGGGAAACATTTTGGTTGTAGCTCCTTTCTGCATAATTATCCTTTCTGGGGGAAAGAAGAATAGGTAGATTGGTCTAACGAGCAAATTTATTGTGTTGTCTCTGCTATCATAATATTTAGTTATAGATTACTAAGCTTCTTTCCCATATCCGCTGTTATACTCTTTGTAACATTGCCAGATGGCCTGTGGCCACTTGCAGTTTAGTAAATAAAGAGATCCCTGATCCACCAGAACATTTCTATAACTGTCTCAGACACTCAATTTCCCTGCATAAATTATTGTCCTCTATAAGTCTCTTTTTACAAGTGTAGCTATAAATGAAATACATTATTGCTTTCAGAGTTTTCTATTTAAATGAAGAGGTATATTTTGCCAGTGAATGTATCAGAGGGAAATTTTTTATTTCTTGTCCAGTCAGGTCAGTGAGTTCTTGTCTCTTCTGAGGTGGGGAATAACATCTCCATACCATTCAGTCACTCAAGATCTCTTACTCCTGAGAACGAGCCAATACTTCTTGAGGATCAACATCACAACACAGCTCTGGTAAACACACTGTAAAATAAAACAACATAATACATTTCACACTTAAAACTACATTAAAAGAACATTAAGGTTGCAAAGTCAAGAACTCAAAAGTTAGAAGTTCCAGAATTAAAGTTGCCATATGGCTCCCTTTTTCTTATGCTTTATTATACATTTTGTAATTACATGATCACCTACTACTTTTCCCACAGGATCCCTGCCTTATTCAGTGCACCGGGCCAGCAAAAGGCAAATCCTTGATAAAAATTTGTCTCCAATTTGCAGACCCTGCTCCAAAAGATGAGTGGGATCTGGAGCACAGTTGCCAATTTTCACATGGTAAATAAGCACCCTGACTTTCACAATAAGCCAAAAATCAAGCTAATCCCATTTCAAAACAAAGCCAAAACAAGCCAATACCTAAGAACCCCAACACATTATGTGACTAGATCCTCCCAGTGTGCAGTCTGGGCCTATGGTGGGCCCTCTGTGCACCCCTGACTCTCTCCCCGCCTTGCTCCTGCTTCCTGGGAGCCGATCAAACAAGAGAAGCAACAAGCTGCAACAAGCCAAACAAGCAACAAGCTACAAACCAAAAACTAGCCAACAAGCAACTCACAAGCCAATTAAGCCAAAACCAAGCCCAATTTCTGCATTTTTTTCATGGGTTTGGCACGCCTGTCTCAAAGAAGTTGCCAGAGTTTTATTAATATGGCCAAAACAATGTTTTTCCCTAGCCTTGTTCTCAGAAACAGCCAAACCATCATGGGTGAAATGTTTCAAAAAACCATCAGTCAGACGCCCACCAGGGAAAACTTCAGCCTGAAGGTTAAAATTGGACCAAGTTACAAGCAATATAAAATAGGTTCTTATAATGGGAAATGTCAGGCTCCCTTAATAATAGATTGGGCTAGCATCTATAATATTCAGACCTATAATACACAGACATAGAACAATGGGCAATAAGAAACATATCTATACAACTATGTGACTAACAAGTTACTGTACAACAGCCATGCATCTGAAGAAGTGAGGTTTTTTACTAACACGAAAGCTTATGCCCAAATAAATCTGTTAGTCTTTAAGGTGCCACTGGACTCCTTGTTGTTTTTGTGGATACAGATTAACACGGCTACCCCCTGATACTTGCCGGGCCGGCTCCAGGCACCAGAGAAGGAAGCAGGTGCCTGGGGCGGCCAATAGAAAGGGGCGTAAGTCCACTCATTGTTGGGGTGGCACGTCCACGTCTGCAGTGGCACTTCGGCAGCTGCTCAATCGGGTTTTCCTGTTTTTAAATTTTTCTTTGCCGCTTCGGGCGGCAAAAAAGCTGGAGCCGGCCCTGGATACTTGTACAACAGACATAACCTCTTCAATTAAAGTGTAGATTATCCTGGCCCCACTGAAGTCAATGAGAGTTTTGCCACTGATTTCAGCGGAGACAGGATTTCACCCCCATCCTGTTACAGAATTTGATTTAAGATGTAGTCCCTCTTTTTTATATTGTATGCTCTTTGTGGCTGGGTCTTGATCCTCCTCCTTCTTTGGGAAGTGCCTAGGACATTTTGGGTGCCATCACAAAATAGATAATAAATGTCAGTGCAATAATGAATGAAACATCAATACCACAGGAAGTATAAATATTAACTGATGATAACCCTCCAGCAAACAAGTCCCAGATTCTCCTTATTATGATGCTTTCTAACTGTTCTGATCATAGTTCCCCCATTCTTTCCTGACCTCTTTTGGACTGGACAACAAGCTTACCCTACACTCCTGAACTCTTTGAGGGTAGGTGACTAGCCTGATGCCCCATCTTCAAGACTGCAGGAAAAATGAGGATTTGTGCCTCCTCCCAGATTCACTCATACTTGCATTGGCGAGGCATTGGCTAGGTTTCCTTGTTTCCTTTTAATATTAATGGGAAAGCCCTCACCCATTCCTATGCATGGGAATGGAACAACTTTCATTATGACAGGTTATCACATCAAAGGAGGTTCGTGGAGGTCGCTTCTACCCACGGCTGGTGATAGGGGGTATGTTCACCAGCGATAGCTCATATGTTGTCTAGTGGCCAAACTAAGGTGGTACTCCTAGAAGACTTGATTACCAAAGGTAGTTGAGCACTTCCAATTCATTGTAGTGAGTAATAACAAATGGGGCAGAATTGTTTCCCACTCTGTTATTAGCAAATGGTTTGTACCTTGAAGATTGTCTGATTGATTTGGGGATGGCCCTTTCCTTTTCTGTCCATTCCACTGTAAATAAAGATGGAAGAGCTGAATAGACATCTAGGTTCCCCAAAGGGTGTGAAAGGCCACTGGGGCACCCAAAGACATCAAAAATGAGTGAAGTGATGGAGGGAGGTGAGTGGTAGTGGGTTGGAATCATTTGGAAGAAAGACTTAGAGTATAAGCATCCTTAGCAACAATCCAGAAGTAGGGCACTGCTTCCCATCACCACACACACACACTATCTTGAGGACTGGGCTCCCTTCCTTTTGTGTTTTATCTGAATTACTGGCTTCCAGGCAGGGATGCAATGGTGTTGGTGCAGTCTCCCCCTCCATCTGGGGAACTGATCTTCCAGATTCAGGGGAGGTGGAATGCCCTGAGAAGGCTGCCTCCTGGGCAGGCCACAGAGTACAGCTAGGAGATCTAAAAGCCTCTGACCTTCTGTTTGACACTCTCAGCAGTATATGAGGCTAGAAGCTGGGGAAATGAGAACCAGTCATACCATATACATATCAGCTGAAAATATCTGTCCATATCTTGCTTTCCTTACATAGAGCAGCTACTGTTCACTCTAGCTGAGAAATAAATTATTTCATTCACCCATCCCTGAAAATACAAATTATAGCATTTTTCGTTTGTAACCTCCTTTTTTGTGCTCTCCCGTGGTAACAGAGATGCATTTCTATTATAGTTACCTTGGTTTACCAGATATTAAGTATGTTACCTTCATTTATATATCTTGAAATGCTCAATGCTTGAGTTAAAAATAAAAGTTAAAAAATATAGAAGCAAAGACTATTGTAATGAATGTTCCTGCAAATGAAAATTAGAAGCAATTTTCAAATTTCACCAGGATTAAAAAAAATAAAGGAAATATATTTTCTAAAATTTTGGGACATTTATCTGCCAAGATCCATGTACATAATATTGTTGCTTGCAACACTAAGATTATATAGTGGAAATATTGGCTTGTTCACAGAAGTTTCTTACTTATAAATTTGATGTGTGTCTGACATTTCCTTTCTGCTCTGGGTTTTATTATAAATCTTAACATAATTCCTCCTTGTTCTGCCTCAGAAGTTCTAGACTGTTGGAATTTTCAGTAGATTTAACATTGCAGATTTCAAGAGATCCTACGAATACAAAAACAGTCTGCTTTTCAAAAAAATCTCTATTTTATTTAAGAAAAGTACAAAGTAGGATTTTTGACAGCATAACTTCTTTGGACCACAGTTTCTTACAAGTGTATTTAGTGTTACATCTCATTGATTAAAATGAAAACCTCTCACTCCTGGCCCAAAACATGCAGTACAAGACATAAAAATATAATAGAATTATTACTTGTAACTAAAGGAAATGATTTCAGGATTGATCTCTCCTCTAAATGTTCATATGTACAATATAACTTGTACCAGAGTTGCATAGATTAATTGTAATGAGTGGGGACATAAAATGAAAATAGATATCACATATACAAAGACAAGTTATTAATGCTTAAGAAATGTTGGTTCATAACACTTTAGATAACATATTGACAAATTTAAATGGACCTTTAAGGTGCTTTTGCAATTTTGTACATAAACCTTGTCTGAGTTCTTGCTCTTTACCAATCTTCCCTTCTCATATACCTGTGCTGTGTCCCCACAAATCAGAGTCCTCTTTTTGCTATTTGGAGTTTTCTTTCTTCACCAAGTAAACTACATAACTGATTAGTCTGACATATTTCTCATGAATGTGTGCCCAATTTAAGAGTTCTACTCGCAAAGTAACCTCATGCCCAACATCACTATATAAACAGTGTAGCCACTATAACACTGCTTCTAAAAGCCATCATATCACATAAAGAAGCAAGATATCCCAAACATACTGGATTCACCTCTATAAATAATGATAGCATAAAAAGAATGTCCCATTTAGGGACTCTACCAACCCGGCCAGCTTGAAGTGTACAGAATTGATCTAACCATGTGTATGCATTTCTAATATACACAGTAAAGGGTTAAAATTTGGAATCAAGATGATTCTATAGTCAGTGTGCAAGTAACACAGGTCTCCAATTCTGGGGGAGGTATGAAGGGAAAGCTCTTCAAAGACCCAACAACAGTTTGGGCTTTGCATTTGGGAAAAGGGCAGGCTTCTGCCAATTTGAAAGCTAATCTGCTGTTATCAATATACGGAATAGTAGTTGTCCTTTTCCAGCTTATGGCAAAACCATGCCATCCTTTGAACATGGCACTTGGCATTTCAAGATCCACAGATCATGCAAGACTTGCACTATTTTTTTGTTTTACAGATTTACTTCATCCTGGCCCAACTCTGAATTTTGGGGACAGTTTTTCCCGCTCCCAGGAGGGCATCAGTTTGTGGTATGGATGAATTTTAAAATTGTATGTACAGTTAGTGTTTAGATCATTGCATGAGACTGTACCTTCCTTTGCACACTTGTGCTTTACAAACTACTAAGATACAATTCAAGTCAGAAGTCTTTCCACTACTTTAGCTCTGGGTCAGTTTCTGCTAACGCAGGGGGTTTTGTGAATTTCTTCTTCTCCATCTCCTCAAACAGAAAATCTTAGGGTCTTGTTTCTGTAAATCCTGGATGTTCAATAATCTCTCTCCTTCATTTCCAACATAACACATCCCAGTCTAAGGCTGCTGCTAGCATCTGATCACATGCTTCTGACTTATAGAGCTCTTCTTGACAAGCTATCAGCACGCTTATGCTGCTGGCCTGTTCTGTTTGGTACTGAAATTCAGCTAGCTATTCAATGATTTTGCTAATTCTCGTCCTTGATGATGGAAGCTAGGCAACCAACAGAGTGAACTATGATCAATTCTACACAGAAATTGCTTTCCCAGGAAGAAGTGTTTCAAATATCTGGTGAACATCACAACAGTTAGTAGCTCTTAATAGCCAAGTACCTGCATTTGGCTTTCCGGTAAAGTGATAATATTTTTGAAGTTAAAAAAAGCAAAAGCAAAACAAAACAAACAAAAACCCAAATCACACTTCTCTGGTAATATGTTTACAATCACAAAATACCCATAGAAAACATGTGAGCTGGTATTGCTACTGTCAGCTAATGATTGAACAGTGCATGTTTCTCAGAGAGGAGAATTTCCTTCAGTAACTTAGCATCTGAATGAGTTTCTAGCAAAACATTGTACATGTGTTATTAACATTCACTCTGACCAAAACAACAGGTTTGATTATGTCTACAATAGAGCTGGGCAAAAAATACATACTCAGAGATAAATAAATGTGAGTCAATTTTGCTGAGTTGGTTTCCAAAAAATCTGTCTACACTTAAAACTCTGCAGCTGTGCCACTATAGTGCTTCAGTATAAACATTACCTAGGCCAGTAGCGGGCAAACTTTTTGGCCTGAGGGCCACATTGGGTTTCAGAAATTGTATGGAGGACTGCTTAGGGGAGGCTGTGCCTCCCCAAACAGGCAGACGTGGCCTGGACCCGCCCCCTATCCGACCCGCCCCCTCTTTTTGCCCCTGACAGTCCCCCAGGACTCCTACTCCATCCAACTCCCCCGTTCCCTGATGACCCCCCCGAGCCCTCCCCTGTCCCCACCCCGCTCCCTGTCCCCTGACCGCCTCTAGACCCGCTGTCCCTAACTGCCACCCGCCAACCCATCCAATCCCCCCTCCTTTCTGACTGCTCCCCCCCCTCAGTAGGGTGACCAGACAGCAAGTTTGAAAAATCAGGACAGGAGGTGGGGGGTAATAGGAACATATATAAGAAAAAGCCCCAAATATCGGGATTGTCCCTATAAATCCTCCTCCCCCGCTGGCTGGCAGCGTGGCTGCACCAGGACAGGCAGCCGCGCCGCCTGGCTGGAGCCAGCTACGCACAGCACAGCACAGAGCACCGGGTCAGGCTGGGCTCTGCAGCTGTGCTGCCCCAGGAGCTTGCCACCCCGCCGCCCAGAGCATTGCGCAGGTGGCGCAGTGAGCTGAGGCTGCGGGGCAGGGGGAACAGCAGGGGAGGGGCCGGGAGCTAGCCTCCTGGGCCAGGAGCTCAGGGGCCGGGGAGAACAGTCCCGCGGGCTGGATGTGGCCCATGAGCCGTAGTTTGCCCACCTCTGACCTAGGCTGATGGGAGGGCTTCTTCTGTCGGTGTAGGTAACTCATGTCCCCAAGAGGTGGTGACAAGGTCAACGGAAGAATTCTTCCATCAACCTAGCATTGGTCTATCCTGATATAGCTACATCTCTCAGAGGTGTGGATTTTTCACACCCGAGAGATGTAACTGTACCGAAATAAATTCCTAGGTAGACCAGGTCTCGGTTGTTGCCACTCCCCGAGCCAGTGCTCCCCAAACCAGTGCTCAGTTTCCTCTTCCCACCCCACCCCAGCACTAGATCTTCTGGTTACAACACTTGCCTTGCGAAGCTTCCTCGGGCTTCTTCCAGTCTCACCATATGGCTGTACAATTGCCTCCCTGCTGGAGTCCTCTCCTTTTTAAGACCTGTGCTTGGCCACTCTTTTCTCCCATCCCTTTAGGGGCTGTTCTTTGCAGCAGCAGCTCTCCTGGGCGCTATCTGTAGCTGCCTCTCAGGTCCTGACTCCTGGCATTCCCTTTCCAGCCATCTCCTAGGCTGCTGCCCTCAACCTGCAGTTCAGATTCAGGCTTTCTGCCCTGAAGTTCCACATCCTGATCTCCTTGTGCCCCCACCTCCTTTTCCAAGTCAATCTGGATCACACAGAGCTCTCTATCAACTAGATAAACTGGATTTCTGCCCCTTCTCAGATGGCCTGACGCCCGTTCTTTTCCAGCCAAGTCATTTTAAAGTGGCAGCGGTACCTAGTAATGATGCTTGCTACAATATTTATCCTATTAAGATCATATGGTGGCATTTGGTTGATCGTATGGTGGCAGAATCATTTCCCAGACAGCAGGTCTCTGCAAGGAACTGACAATGGATGTACATATACACATGCTATTCTCTGCTACCCTCCCACACCAAAATTAATAGACGCCCCAGTCTGCCATGGCTTCGAGGCATCCATTAGGTGCAGTGGCTGGTCTGAAAGAAGTCCCCAACTTCTTCAAAAACTACTAAAAAAAATGCATGTCGATCAGGTTGCACCATTGCACATGGCCTGTTCCATTAACATATGCCAATCAGCCCTTAATAAATACTACTGCATGCCCAAATGGACACAGCACATAAGGCATGAAAAGTCATGCAGCTGACTCAAGTGGAACCCCTAATGGTGGTCCTGCCTCACTCTTCTCTCCCCCAGAAACACACATGCTCTTAAGCACACCCTGCACCATCCTGAAAATAGGCTTTGCATATCTGGTCAAAGGCCATGATTATTACCTCCTCCATTTGCCCTCTCCTGTGCTTGAGCATGCAAGGGATCTCACTGTGACCAGCTACTCCTGAGAAGCCTTTATCCATAACTCTCCTGCTTGCCACCCACCTCTCCCTCCATATGCATAAAGGGATTTGTGCCTGAACAAGATTTTGAAAATGTGGACCTTCATTTATAAATCTTCTCATTTGGGTTGTTTTCTATACACTTAGCAAAGTTGACAAAAAGAGAAGGAAAGTAATTTTAATTCTGTCAAGACCTCTAAATCAAGCAAACTGCTTCAAATGTTAATAGATTTCCAATGCAATACTAGATAAGCTTCCACTGTCAATTTATATACCGGGAGAATCACCTACATTGACATGTTTAATGTGCTTTTCGCAACCATGCCACTTCAAACTGTGCTCTCATCAGCTCTCATTAGGCAAATAAAGTCGAGCTCATCAATGTTTGGATAGGAGACCTCTAAGGACATTGGAGGCTAGAGAAAGCTTCAGCAGGAGAAGCATGTTCTGTGCTTAAAACTCCAGAAATATGGATTCAATTCCCAGCTCTGCCATGGATATCTTGAATGACCTGGGATAAGTCACGTATCTGTCTTTGCCTTGGTTCCTCATGTGTAAAATAGGAAATACTGTTTGAACAGCACTTAGCACAAAGTGGTCCTGGTCCATGACTAGAGCTCTTAAGTGCCACAGCAATACAAATAAATGATAATAATTATCCCCTTCTATTATTTATCCATGTTGTCTATTTAGACTGCAGTATGCTGTAAGATAATCTTTGCTCCACATATGTTTGCATAGCACCTAGCACAATGGGACCTTGATCTCAGTGTCAACCTTTAGGCATAGCTGTTACACAAAAATAAGAAATGATAATTGTGATTCATTCCAGTAGGTGGCACTTTCCCCTATGAGTTAGTCTCCAGAGCGTGGTGACAGGGCACTGCAATAATAGAGGTCTCATCCTCAGATAAGACATGAAATGATATCTGACTTGTGGTCATTAAAAATCCCTTGGCACTTTTTCACAACACTAGAGTTTAACACCAGTATCCTGATCATATTCCAACTTGGGTAATTGCATTCTACCTACTTAATTCCCCTGATACGTCAATTGACTTCTCTTCTTCAGTTCTTGTTCTTTAAACAGTTCTGATGTACTGCTGGTGCTGCCAAGATTACTCAGCAGAAAGCCCCACTGTGGGCAACATTTTGGCAAGTACACCTATCCCTATATACATAATGTTTGCAATTCCCTAAAGCACCTTGGTGCATGTGAAAGGCGCTATATCAAAATCAATCAGTAACAATAACAAGAGAAACCTGATGCAGAAACGGTTTTCAAAATAAATTCAATCATCTTCTCAGATCATCAGCCAAAAAGTCAGGTAATACAACATACACAAATTCATATCTTGGTCAAGTGAAAAAGTAAAAATTCCTCTAATAACGGAGAGCATAGCTATAGATTTCTTAAGAGACAGGGCACAGCATCCTCCAGCAATCCTATGATTAAATAGCAAGCTTCAGCTCTAGCATCAACATCTCCTTCAGTTAAATAATAATAAAAAAAAATCAGGGAATGTCTGCAGATTCCTAGAGCTGTTTCTCTGAGTAAACTAATAAAAAGTAAATATTTCCCTTAGGGCATTTGATCTAGTGCTAGATTATCTGTCCAAAGTTGATCATTTCAGTTCTATGATGGGTAAGAAGTTACTATCTATTAGCCTTGTCTTATTACGTCTGTGAATCAAAATAAATTAAAACGGAGAGTAGCCTTGCGGCAGGTCTCTCTACAGTATTATGCAAGAGAACAGGTTTCCTGCCCTCACAGGTTCTGATCCAAAGCCTACTTAAAATCAGTGGGGGCTTTTTCCACTGATTTCACAAGGCTTTGGATGAAGCCCTTGAACACAGGGACAGTAGGGGGTGGGAGGATTCAGTGCTTCTGTGATCAAAAGCACCTCTGTATTCACACCCTACATACTATTGTAATATTCTGTGTGCAAAATATGCCTTGGGAGGTATCATTTAAAAACTAACACCGCACTGGTCATCAATATTTTTGTGTAATGTATGGATGAAATGCATATTAAGAGTTATGAACATAAGATGAAATTATGACTACAATATGTTTACCAGATAAGCCCAGGGAGCAGGTAAATTGATTTCTCAAAGATAAAGGACTAGCTGATGTCTCTAGCCTGGTGTCATCAGAGTAGATGGGCAATCACTGGTCAAGTGGCCATTCTTTGGCAATGAAGGAGTGCAGGAACAGACTGATCTGCATTTCAGCAAACAACTCCCTGGAACCTCTTTCACCACAAGACTTCATGTCACCATCCTCACAGCTATAATGAACTTTATCTAGGAGTAATCCTTAGGCAAATGCATTCTGAAGGGTGACAACTATAAAAGTGAGGGTCAAAAAACATCCCAGGTATTCTCTCTTTTTTTCTCTCCTTATCTCTTTCTTTCACCTAAGATGGCAAAGGAACCAGCTCTTTGACTTTGGGGGAGTTCCTGACCTAAGGAACATGGTCAGCCATGTTGCTGGGACCTTGTGGTAAGGATTTTTACCTTGAACCAATCAATCCTGTTAAATTTTAGCTACCAGAAAGCATTTTATCTTGATTTCTCTTGTAACCATTTCTGACTTTAATACCTTATACTTCTACTCACTTAAAATCTCCCTCTCTGTAATTAAATAAAACTGTTTATTTATTTTTCATATAAACTAATCCAGTGCTGTGTTTAAACTGAACTGTTTGGTAACTTTAGTTAAAGTAGCAAACTGTTGAATATTGATCCTTTAAAGGGCTAACGGACCTCTGATATCTGAACTGCTAAGAAGAGGGCTGGATAGTTTTGGGGAAAATTCATGACTGAATGTGTGTTGGGGTCACACTGCAAGTAGTAACCAAGGCTGCAGGAAGCCAGACTGTGACCAGAGTGTTGCTGGCAGGCCGCTGGGGTCAGAGCTGCTGGACCAGGGCTGTAGCTCTACTCAAGATGTGACCTGAATGCTGTTAGGCTGTTTGTGAGCGGTCTAGGTTCAGTGCTCTAACAGCAAAATATTATGAGGCTCCTAGGGTTATGGGGCAGCAGTGAAACAACATCGCACTGGTCTGGATTGCACCTCAGAAAGTGACAGTTTAGGAAAAGGAGTACTTCACATAATCCATGAGCTATCTTCCTGGATGACAGAACAATTTAGATGAGATTCAAAGGGAATCTCACCCAGTCTTCAATAAGTTTCCTCAAGGTGGTGAGGCTTTAAAGATGGTAGAGAGAGGTGTTTAAATATTTTAATCAGTGAACTCTGATAAACCCATATATTTAAAGCCCCCCTAGAACAGCCATTCAAAGGCAGGGCATATTCCCGTGTTGCTTCTTAAAAGGAAATGGACAGGATAGGTAGGCTGAAAAAGGGGTTTTTTTTAATCAAATGTTGAAGCCAGATATTATAATTTATCAGTCTAATAATAAACATCATACACTACTCTCTTGCATTGCTTCTCAAAGCATCCCCAAATGCTTTATGATTATACCAGAATAATTCCCTCAACTGTGGATTAAATGGTGCACAGCAACTATACAAAAGTCTTCAGGATAGGGAGTGAAGGACAATATGCAAATAGACAAACGTTTCCCCTTTCTATTATAATAACAATATGAAGCTGGAACATTACACATATTGAAGTTATATATATAATTAAATGAGGAACTTAAAAGTGACGAGTACAAGGATGAAGTTCTACTGAAATCTTCCACCCCAAAGGGAAAAATCTGTAAAATATCATTATAAGGAGATGTCGTCTAAATGGTAGAGAGAAAAATTACTGAAAATTTCACTTTTTAATTTAATGTCATTTGTTCCTTATAAATATTTTCTACATTCAAGTCTTAACATATGTTCAGTATTGAGTTTTTATTAAGTTAGGCTTACAATGGCATAGTTATCCTAACTTTCCTTAGACCTTAGTCTCTGTGGCAACTATCATCATTTCTGAAAATCCTGAGATAAGTGAGTAGATACGTTTAAAAGCAAATATGATGGCTCATTTGAGTTTTTTTATTTAGCTGTCTAATGTTTCTTTGCCTCCCTCTAGCAGCCCATCTAAATCATCAAACCACACAACATTGAAAATATTGCTACTTTGGGATGTTGGCTGCTACCAGAGGCAGTTTCTAGGATAGGGTCAGTAAAAAGTTTATGAAGTTAACACTTCTTAATGATTATCCCCAGTTCTGCCAGTGAAGTCTAGGGGCAGTGTCACACTCTGAGCCAGCTGTGCTATTGGTTCCTACAAGGGTCTGAGGAGTGCTGAGAAGAAACCTAAGTTGTTTCACACTGCCCAAAATCTGCAATTTCTCCATATCCCACCATTACCTGCCACCTTCCTTGCTTCCAATTTCCCTCTTCCTCCAATCTCTTTTTCCTCTCCCTTTCCATACTCCTGTGCTTGCTTATCAAACACATGCTTATAGCTGGCTGAAACTCAGAGTTTCCATTATACAGGAAATTCTCACTTTCTGATTTTTTTCATCCCAAATTGGAGTGAAAAGTTGATTTGGGAACATTGAAATGACCTTATCAAAGTCTTTTATTTCATTGTTATCATTTTGATTTTTATATTATAATATAAATTGTGAAAGAATTATAAATTATAATAGATACATCAAAATAAGGTCAAAATGAAGCACTTTGGTGAAACTGAATTTCCTGTGAAATGTTTTGCTTTTGTCAAATCAGCATTTTCTGATGGAAAAACATTCTGTCAGAAAATATTCAACCAGCTCCACCCAGTCTCCTTTCTGCCCACCTCAAATTTTATCCCCTTGCCTTCAACAATCCTCTCCTTATTCCCACACTTTTGGTTTCTGTCCGCCTTTATACTGACCTGCTGTATGCCCCCACCCCTTCATCCGTCCACCCATCTATAACCCTTCTGCTTCCTCCCACAAACTCCTGCTCCATTCCCCACCTTTCAAGCCCCAGGAGATTCTTGGAGCTAGGGAGTTGGTGATGTGTTTGGGTCTTAGGATGTGGGGGTAGTAAACCAGACAAATTGAAGTGGGTCTGGATCTTCCCTGTCATTCAGGCTTATAACCTGTCATATTTGACATGGCACTCTCTTAATTTCCACACAACCAGGCTATATCTAAATGTTACTCACCCTTCTAGCACAACACCTTTAAGATCTTATCCAGGCCCATCTCATGTCTCAACGTTTGAAACTTCCTCCTCTCAGAGCTTGACAAATGCCATATTTTCCCACTTATATCCATTCAAAATGCTACTGCACAGATATTTTTCCTGCTCGTTGCTTTCCCTTCTCTTTCTCCCTCCACTTCACTTTGACAACAAACTTATCTTCACTTTTAAGACCTCACAGTTTCAGGTAAATGCACCCGCATTACCTCAAGGACACCCACTTAAAGGTTTCTGGTGCCCAGCTGTCCTCTTCTGGGCAGAGATCTACATCTCACTTACTCCTGACTGGGGATTTTAAGACTGCACAGCTCCCTGATCTACACTGTGATATACTCAGGAAGCCAGACTGCCTAAAAAGGCCAGAGCTTTTGCTTTGCTTTCTCTGAGGGCTATGATCAGTATATTGCTGGTAGTTATGTTACCTCACAGCGCCTTCTAAGTAAGCATATTTATTCGTAAGATAAAAGCATTACAGAGAAAACATGTTGGAATAATAAAAGAACCTACACATGCTATCTGAGCTTACCTGAGGCGGTAAGGATTTAGTCTTTCAAAACCCACAAGCTGGTTTACCTCATGATTACAAGTTCATCTGTCTTAGATTCAGAACTAGAATAACAACATGGTAGATCAGCTTTTTTTTTTTAAATACAGCTCAGGTCTTTGATCTTGGCTTTCTGAAACAGATCATAAGCAGACAGTGAACCTCTCCTCAGGAAGTAGTTTCAAAAGGTGGGTTTTTGCATAACTGGAGATGGGGAATTTTCTCTAACTTCTTGTGACCCTAAGAACAACTCAGTGCCAGCTGGCAAAGGGTTCACTGTTCTGTAATAACAACTCCTAACAGGCCTGACAAACTCACTACACCTAGCATACTGCTTTCATGGCACTGACCCATAAAGAATGCTTTGTCAGGTCTTCATCAAAAGTCAGTGTCACACTGGTCATTAATGTCACTGGGAAACATATGTACAAATACCATGTAAGAAGTTGTGTGTGTGTGTGACACACAAACACACAGACACACTGAAAATATGTTCCTAAGAATCTGAATCAAGGTAGCGTTGATAAACATGTTTCTGCCACACAATGGATGTATGCACAGCTGCCTGCCTCAGTTATCATGTAAAATCATCATTGGAAGGCAGTGGTTTTCAATCTGTGATCCATGGACCTCTGGGGGTTTGCAGACTATGTCTAAGGGGTCTGTGAAAGGTTGTTGTCATATAACAGTGGTTTTTAACTTCTTGTCCGCAGATCTCAGGGGTCCACAGACTATGTCTAAGAGTTCCAAAGGGATCCACACCTTCATTTGAAAATTTTTAGGGGTCTGCAAAGGAAAAAAAGGGTCAAAAGCCACTGTTGTAAGGGAACACAATGGAAGTCCCATTTGCATACAAAGGCAACATGAGGATGTGAAATCAGTAGGGATTCCCAAAGGGAAAATGGGACACCATGTGGGGCTAGCCCACGTCCCCTTGACCCTCCCATGTGGTGCTGGCCTGAACTGCTTTCCCGAGCCCTGCCTGCCCACCTGTGCAGGGCTGGCATCACTGCTTGCCCCCCAGCATGTTTCTCCGCACATCACTTTTTTGACAAAAGTGGTCATTGGTCGTGTTTGCTCTTGCCAGCTGATCAAGATGGCAAGAGAAAATGGGACAAATGCCCACTTTTGCCACAAAAGTCAGGATGGCTGGGACACGGCTTGAAAAAGTAACTGTTCTGGCCAAAAGGGGACATATGGTCACCCTAGAAATCATCATGGAGTTGGCACACCAGGGAATAAAACAGGAAGGTCATCAGGATTCTATGAACAAACAATGACTTTGGGAAACATAGGGGGAAGGAAAAACCACTCTTTTGTCCTGCACCTGAGGAAGTAATCAGGCAGTGTGATTACAGTCATGAAAATAGGATCCCAACCAGTCTTGGCTGGAAACAGTGCAAGAAAGCTTTGGGCGAGATAGGACTGCTTTTAGACAGATGGGTAGCCTGTTAAAGGTAAGTTTAGTCTCTAGAAAGCATATATTGATTTTGTTTTATATGTAACCTTCCCGTTTCCATTATCCTTGCTCACTATCTCTTAAATCTTAACCTTTGATAATAAATGTATGTTTGTTTTCACTATAAATGTATTTTAGTGCTGTGAATAGGAGCCAATCCTCAGTTGAATGAAAGAAGCTGGTGAGTACACAGGTCCCTTGAGGATAGCAAACATGGTATTTCTGTGTGTAGCCAATGACAGGAGCTGGATATCATAGGGGAATGCTTCAAAAGGGCTCAGGGACTGCAGCACACCTATTAACCTGCAAAGCAAAGTGAGGGCTAGCATTGTCCTAAAGAGACTGTTTGGGTGGCTATCATGTGTGTGATGACAGGGAAGTGACACCCAGTTAGACACAAGCAATTCTTCCTCCGGCTGGAGGTGAAGTGAGGGGGTAACAAGGTGACTCAGTCCTGGGCACCCCTAGAAAGTGTCACACTTTTCTCTAGGGATTCCTCAGGAAAACCACTTAAAACTTATTATCCTAATAGTCCATACTTGCCAGACACATTTTCAGTATAGCCTTTTGAATGTCCAGGTCTTACATCTGTCACATCTCCCCCCTAGAAAAGTTACATTCAATCCCAGTCCACAATAATACATAAATTTAATACAACAAGGTCTTTCAAGGATATTGCAGGAAATTGCAATTTCTGTCACAAGGTCCTTCATGGCGTATCCCCTTTCCACTTATTGTCTTTTACACACTATCAACTCCCACCTCTGCTCCAGGAATTATGCCCATCTTGTTTGTTCATTTGTGAAAATTTCCAACCAGCATCGTCTGGCTTTCTCCATGCTGCTTACTATGCATTGAAAAAAGCTCCCCATATACAACCACAAAGCTACATCATTGTCCTCTAAATTCCTCCATAAAACTTTCTGCTGTCATGATGCCTACTAAAAACGTGACAACTATTAGGCAGCTGATGTGCTGGGAACGTTGCTTGTCATGCTCTTCAGCATTGTTGAACTGCTACCTTGTTTTATTCCTGTTTTTTGTAGCAAGCTCTGCAGGGCAGAAACTGCTTTTTATGTGTGTGTACATTGCCTATAAAATGGGGCCATGATCCTTGGCTTGGGACTCTAGGTGTTTCCACAAAACAAAGAATAATCCTGCACTAAGAGAGCACGTCCACTGAGCAACCAGAATTTAAAATTGGTGAAACAGGCAGTAGAATCTGGTCCACAGAATTGATCCCAGATGGGGTCTTGTAAGACTGAATCATATCATATATTTAATTTCCATTGTACCTCAGCACATCACTGAACCCTGGGGAAGAAGGCTAGTTTTAACAAAAATTCTTTGTCTTGATTCTTTGTGCTTCACTTCACATCCCACTAACTGCTTGAAATGGCCAAAGACCAGAAAGTATGGCTGGGAATCCCTGCTCTGATATTTTAACCAGTCACAATACAAAGGTAAAAAACTACTTGAAATTAAAGAAGATTTATAATCCACCATCCTTGTAATCTTCTCTTTTTATAATGCATTACAATCAAACTTTTATATAGCTGCACTACAGTGCTGCTTGGGACTTTTGGTATTAAGTGATGTATTATGTGATTGCATCAGTTATCTAATTTTTAAAAGTTGAATACATTTGTGTTAGTGCACTGTCAGATAGCTAATAAGGTATAAAAAAAGTCATTAGCTTATCTTCAGAAAGATATCTTAACTAGTGAACTATAAAATTCTGAGCATCACCTAGAGTACTGGGAGACATCTTCCATCTCTCTAATTCAAAAAACTTAAATTGAATATCCTGATATACTTGAATAAGCAAGTAATGAGTGCTGCTTATGCAGTTAGCTTATAGATGTGGTCACTGGAAGAGAGGGCAAAAATGAAGATGCATATATAACTGAAAATGAAAGGATATTAACGAGATACTAAATTCAAAGTGAGACTCCAAAGTTTCCCTATACTTAAAAAAAATTAGAACTGCAGTTACTCTTCTTTTTTATCAAAGGTCACGAAGAACTGAATAGCCTTATGATAACGTACAGATCTGCAATCTGATCTGCATGGCTGGATCCTTACGCCTACACAGAATTCTGTTGAAGTCAATGTGGCTCCACACAAACTGCAAATCAGGAATTATGTGTTAAATTCATTTGATATTGTGCATATTCCATTCCATTTTACAGTTGACATTAAATGCTGATCTGTTAACACGAGGCCTCTGTTAAACACTTAAAAGTCAGATATATTAGCAGCAAACATGCTTTCGTGATATATGGACTCACAGTCCATTTTCAACAGGCGGCATTTATTGAAGAAAATAACTGTAAACTACAGACAGTCAAATAAGTTTCCATGAGCCCCAGCTTTGTCTTCTTTGTTTACCAGGGGCCATATCCTACCTGGAGCAGTATACCACACACAATGGTATGGCTGAATAATATACTGCAAGCAGCTTACTTAATAAAATCACCAGGAGATACCAACAGCTGGATATTAAAATCTAGATTAACAACATGCTTTATAATGACTAAATATCAGTTTAGTAAATCAGAATAATTCAAATGTGTTTATTAAACAAGACTGGGATAAATTACTATAATCTGTATTAATATTTTGCTCTTGAGTTTTAATTTATTGTTTTCAAATCATCTTCCCATATAGCTCCTATTTCACTACCATATACATCACTGTCCTTGTATGTTACTGAATCATCTCAACCTCTGCTAAAAACGTCCTCCATTATATTATCTTCTCTCACCTTGACTCTAGCAAGCAGGTACCTTTACCATTTCCTCCTGATTTCTCATCTGTCCTTACTTCATAATGTGTGGAGTGATGCCACCTGTCGTCTAGCCTGTACTGCAGAAAGAATCACAATCACATCACCTCCATATCTCAGACTATTCTATTGTGTCCTTGTTCATTTAGGGATCCAGTGATTTAAATATAATTATAATATAAGCCTTCATGGAGTTGCATCAACGTCTCTCCTGCAATTTGGGCCTGGGTCACCACTGCCTTCTCTTTTGTGTCATCATTTAAACCTGTTCAATACAGGTGTAAAACACAGCCAAATCAGAATGGTAGCATTTTACATCCACTTTGCAAAGGTAGGAGTGAAGAATCAGGAACCAGTGGTTAATTTGTGCCAGGGCTCAGCCCTGGCACCTCTAGGCTTGGCAATTCATAGCTTTGGCACCTCTGGGCTTGCCACATCAGTTATGAAAGTAAAAACATTGCTTGGGCCCTGGCACCTCTTTCATTACAGATTAAGCACTGACAGGAACCATATCTATACTTCTCTCTCCACTTCCTCTGTTTATCTAATGCAGTATCTCTCAACCTTTCCAGACTACAGTAGCCCTTTCAGGAGTCTGATTTGTCTTGCCTACCCCCAAGTTTCATCTCACTTAAAAACAACTTGCTCACAAAATCAGACAAAAATACAAAAGTGTCACAGCACACCATTACTGAAAAATTGCTCATGTTCTCATTTTCACCATATAATCATAAAACAAATCAATTGGAACATAAATATTGTACTTACACGTCAACGTATAGTATATAGAGCAGTATAATTCATTGTCTGTATGGAATTTTTGCTAATGCTTTGCATGTAGCCCACTGTAAAACCAGGCAAATATCTAGATGAGTTGATGTACCCGTTGGAAGACCTCTGGGTACCCCCAGGGATACAAGTACCCCTGGTTTAGAACCACTGCTCTAGTGCTTACCTCCTCTCTGCCCTTCTTTACAACCTGGCCACTACTGATGTGACAGTCAAAAGCATTTCTGCTGCTCCTGTTACCTAGAATGGCATTTCTGAATCTCCCTATCTATCATCAAATCTCAGATGAAAACATAGCTTTTCTTCCATGCCACCTACACATTTTCTCTTTCCCTTGGCTATTATTTATCTCTATAAATGAATCATCTGAATCTGCAAAGCATTTTGGGAGTGAGATGTTATGAAAGAAGATGTGCACAAGAAAACTGTATTGCATTATGTGGGCCAGATCCTCTTTAATTGAATCACTACAAGCCACTGATATGACTGAAACCAAGACAATTGTAACTAATAGGATATTTTGATTTAGTGTAAAGCTCCCCCCCCAAAACGGTATGCCTTTTTCTTAACCAGCCCCATTAATAAGTCAACAATTAAAAAGAACTGCAAATGTTGACTGTTATATCCTGAAATTATATTGAACCTCCCTGTCCACCAACATTTCTTCATTCACTCAAATTGCTTCTTTTGTATTTTTTTTTAATAAAATAATTTCTACCATTGTGTTTTGGACAGATTCCTGCATAATATATATCCCCTAGCATCCAGCAGTATATCTGATAGCTGAGAAGTGTCTCAATGACAAAGACAGGAAGCAGTTTAACTCTACAGTTGGGTATGGCTGCGATGCACATGAGTTAAACCTAAGCAGACTCCTCCAAAATGAAGGTGAATGTTGCTTCTATCAAACAAGAAAGAAATGTAGCTGTGCTTCCTATGCTTCAGTTCCTTGAATCCCTGATCATGGAAGTAAGACTGCATACCATATTTCTGAAAACCCCACCATCAGCTTCAGGGTTGGAATATCTGAAGATCAATGCACTTAGTGCAGTTCTGGTATTTATTATACTTAGCCAAGCAAAAACGATCAGTTCCGCTGAAAAAGCTTTTTGCCTCAAAATAAGCAAAGGAAGTGTTTGCCCTAATTTATAACAGAAGTAAAAATCCGTTCTGCACCCAGGGACAGCAGCCTGTAAGCAGCCACTTCAGCAGAATCTCAGGCAAAATTTAAATGAAGAAAAAACCCTACTGTCTTCTGAAGACAACAGGACATGATCGTGCCGTGTTTACTTTGGCAAATGCGCCACTAATGTCACTAGTAAATTTGCCTGTGTAATGAGTACTGAGGGCTGACTCAAGTCATGGAGGGGATAAAAAGCAGAAGACCCACTCAAATGCTTAAAAATCTGATGAAAGGAGAGTAATTGAGTGCAAGAGTGTAATAAGAAAACTTAAGTGCAAGAGTGTAATAAGAAAAGCCAAAGAGGAGTTTGAAGAACGGCTAGCCAAAAACTCCAACGGTAATAACAAAATGTTTTTTAAGTACATGAGAAGCAGGAAGCCTGCTAAACAACCAGTGGGGTCCCTTGACGATGAAAATACAAAAGGAGCACTTAAAGATGATAAAGTCATTGCGGAGAAACTAAATGGATTCTTTGCTTCAGTCTTCACGGCTGAGGATGTTAGGGAGAGTCCCAAAACTGAGCTGGCTTTTGTAGGTGACAAATCTGAGGAACTGTCACAGATTGAAGTATCACTAGAGGAGGTTTTGGAATTAATTGATAAACTCAACATTAACAAGTCACCGGGACCAGATGGCATTCACCCAAGAGTTCTGAAAGAACTCAAATGTGAAGTTGCGGAACTATTAACTAAGGTTTGTAACCTGTCCTTTAAATCGGCTTCGGTACCCAATGACTGGAAGTTAGCTAATGTAACGCCAATATTTAAAAAGGGCTCTAGGGGTGATCCCGGCAATTACAGACCGGTAAGTCTAACGTCGGTACCGGGCAAATTAGTTGAAACAATAGTAAAGAATAAAATTGTCAGACACATAGAAAAACATAAACTCTTGAGCAATAGTCAACATGGTTTCTGTAAAGGGAAATCGTGTCTTACTAATCTATTAGAGTTCTTTGAAGGGGTCAACAAACATGTGGACAAGGGGTTCTGTGGACATAGTGTACTTAGATTTCCAGAAAGCCTTTGACAAGGTCCCTCACCAAAGGCTCTTCTGTAAATTAAGCTGTCATGGGATAAAAGGAAAGGTCCTTTCATGGATTGAGAACTGGTTAAAGGACAGGGAACAAAGGGTAGGAATTAATGGTAAATTCTCAGAATGGAGAGGGGTAGCTAGTGGTGTTCCCCAAGGGTCAGTCCTAGGACCAATCCTATTCAATTTATTCATAAATGATCTGGAGAAAGGGGTAAACAGTGAGGTGGCAAAGTTTGCAGATGATACTAAACTACTCAAGATAGTTAAGACCAAAGCAGATTGTGAAGAACTTCAAAAAGATCTCACAAAACTAAGTGATTGGGCAACAAAATGGCAAATGAAATTTAATGTGGATAAATGTAAAGTAATGCACATTGGAAAAAATAACCCCAACTATACATACAACATGATGGGGGCTAATTTAGCTACAACGAGTGAGGAAAAAGATCTTGGCGTCATCGTGGATAGTTCTCTGAAGATGTCCACACAGTGTGCAGAGGTGGTCAAAAAAGCAAACACGATGTTAGGAATCATTAAAAAGGGGATAGAGAATAAGACTGAGAATATATTATTGCCCTTATATAAATCCATGGTACGCCTACATCTCGAATACTGTGTACAGATGTGGTCTCCTCACCTCAAAAAAGATATTCTAGCACTAGAAAAGGTTCAGAAAAGAGCAACTAAAATGATTAGGGGTTTAGAGAAGGTCCCATATGAGGAAAGATTAAAGAGGCTAGGACTCTTCAGTTTGGAAAAGAGAAGACTAAGGGGGGACATGATAGAGGTATATAAAATCATGAGTGATGTTGAGAAAGTGGATAAGGAAAAGTTATTTACTTATTCCCATAATACAAGAACTAGGGGTCACCAAATGAAATTAATAGGCAGCAGGTTTAAAACAAATAAAAGGAAGTTCTTCACGCAGCGCACAGTCAACTTGTGGAACTCCTTACCTGAGGAGGTTGTGAAGGCTAGGACTATAACAATGTTTAAAAGGGGACTGGATAAAGTCATGGTGGCTAAGTCCATAAATGGCTATTAGCCAGGATGGGTAAGAATGGTGTCCCTAGCCTCTGTTCATCAGAGGATGGAGATGGATGGCAGGAGAGAGATCACTTGATCATTGCCTGTTAGGTTCACTCCCTCAGGGGCACCTGGCATTGGCCACTGTCGGTAGACAGATACTGGGCTAGATGGACCTTTGGTCTGACCCGGTACGGCCTTTCTTATGTTCTTATGTTCTTATGAGTAATGATGAGTACCGTCATCCCCACCTCCTCCAACACTAACGACCTGGGCCGTGGCAGCGGAGATTCTGATGCAATAATGAGAAGGCCTTCCACACATGATGCATTATCTGTAGGATTTCCCTGCAGCTCTCAGGACATCCAGAACTCACTGTGTGGAGAAAGTCAAAGTCCATGCTTAGTTACAGGCTGTGGGGTAGAGTATAAATCCAGGGATTCATGCTACCCGGAATCCAGAGCAGAATTCCTACTGACAACAAGGGGAGGTTTGCACAAAGATCAAAAGTAGTATCTGACCTTAATTTAAACATTAAACTTTTAGTTATTTATTACTTGTTCAGAATATCTTCAATCTCAGTGGAGAAAAAAATGAGCTGACATTTAGGACAGCTACTTTTACCCTTTCTCTTCCTTTCTCGGTTCCTCTTGATAGTCTCTGTTTGTCCCTCTGAATTTCAGGGTCCAATCAGGGACGAAAAATTGTATAACAAAGCACAGTGCAAGCCAACAAAAGAATGACTGTGTGACCTGTGTGAGGGAGGAGAGAGTGACGGGAGGTACTCTTTGCTCCAAAACACAGGGAGTCCAAGAAGATAGTTCCTTAAATTACCAGACCTGAGAGGACATTCCATTAAGATCTAATGAAGAAAACTGTATTTTACAGGTGGCAAAAAACAAGAGCAAGCTGCATGCTATGCAACAACATGTCACCAAACTAGGAATGGACAATGACAAATGGACACCCTGTCCTGAGCAGACATTCTGTATGCTTGACTTACTTTCCCTCCACCTCTTTTCCCATTTGATATGCAAAAATGACCAGCAATGAAACAGTTAACATTCATATCAAAGTGTCATTGTCAGGCTTTAGAATTAATATCTCAGTGATATTAATGGTGGTTGTGGGTTGGGGGGTAGGGGAGGGGAAGGAGAGTTGATGCTTCTCAGAGTCATTGTTTCAGGTTGTTTGCAGTGCTCTGCTCATGTCTGGAAGATTTTCTTAGCAACTGTGAGGACTAGAAAAAATATATTTAAAAATGAAAGCTTATATTCTGCAAAAATCAGACTAAGCCAAATAAATGCATCAAGTGGGTCAGATGTTTGACTCTCCTGATCTAGGCAGTTGTCTGTAAGGGAGTATTGCCCTCTTCTCCCCTTACCGTTGACCTGTTGGCACAGACTGGACAGTCATCAGAGGGTGAACCCTGCTGTCCAGATTCAATGAAGTAAGTAGTCCCAGTGAAAAGCCTTTACCAGTTACTCTCATGGGGATGTAAGTTAAGCTCAGCCCTTACCAACTAGTCTGATTTTCAGTCTCGTGTAGTGGGAGAACATGGAGTGTGTATACCTACAGCATCCCTAATGCTAACACAAGTAGCTTCAGAGAACGGAAAAGTTTTCATTCTTAAAAGCAAAGAAAATACAGATTGATCTAATGGTCAAATGGTGTAAGAATGCTGTTGTTTTCAGCTCATACTAATTCCACTCTCCCTGTTAGAATTTCAGTGGAATTGTCCTGCCAAATGTCTCCTGTGAGACCGGACTTTCCTAGGATCAGTCTCCTGCCCTCTCCTCCCCCAGGCTCCATCTAGTAGCTTTGTGGAGATAGGACATAGCTCTCTTCAGGCTTGGAAGTGTCTCGGTGTAATTCCTGTACCAAGGGGAAAAGGGAAATCGTCTAGTCTGGCTGTGAGATGTAGAAGCTCAGCAGAATATTAACAGACTCAGTCAATTCCCCAACACAGCCTGAAGCAGCTCTACAGGACCCATGAATCTACTGTTCTCTCTGTACCAATCCCTCCCAGCCAAACTCCCCAGGCACTCAGAGCCCCATGGCTCCCCTCTGAACCAAAGAAGAAGATTTGTCTGTTTTCTTTATACTCCCTAATTAGTATATCCTTTTTCTGGCCTCCCAATGCAATTGAAACAAAATCCTCAGTACCAGAAGAAATCCCAGGATCCATGCAGCTTGCAGCACCATCTCAGCAATAGGCAAAACTTCATAGCCCCACTGACTTAGGCATTTCCCTGGACTTGTTCTCCTGCTAAAACCCTGACTCCCTCTCTCTCTCTCTCATAAACACAACCACCCACCCACCTTGCTCTTCACAGAAAAGAATGTATCTATCACCAGGGATTTCTCTGGGCTTTTCTTTTCCTGCCACATTATCTATTAAATCTCTTTTTAATAGGTTTTTAGTTTTCCAATTTCTCTGTCTGTCTGACTTGCCCATTTGTGTTTCTATGGCCATGAGACTGTGCATGGAGCCATTGGTCCCACTGCATCGAACTGCTATGTCCCTCTGAAAAGGCAGGCCCGGTGTCACTTCCCATTCAGTTACTGTGCTGACCTCAGCACTGACTTCACAGAACTTCCAGGTGCTACAATAACACCTGTGGCAAATTCAGGCCAATTAACTACCTGGAGAGGGGTAACAATTAGCCAGGAAGGCTTAGCCAGCAAAATAAGGTTCAGCTGGGGCAGGGGTTGGAAAGAAACTAATCAGGTTCAGCTGGCCCCAGTTGCTAGAGACCTTTTTAAACCCTCCCTGACAAGGAAGCCAGGGGGGAAGGAGGACGAGAGAAGCAGGGCAGCTGCCAGCAAGGAGGGACAGCTGAACTCTGAGACTCGCTGCAGGACGGAGGGCATTCTCCCCAGGGGAGGAAAAGAAACCAGAACTAGGAGGCTGGCTGAGAAGGAATCAGCCCGGCCTTGGGAGATTGAGAAGGGTTTTTTTTTCCCTTGTGCCTAGCCTGTGCCTCTGAAGCTAGGACGGACTGAGCTAACAAGCAGAGGGGCAGGTATTTTGCCACACGTGGTGTCAGGGGTGGGATCGCCCAGTGAGTGAGGCTCCATGGCAAGCCGTAACTGGGCAGGGTGAAGACCGCAAAATTTTTTCTTCTTCTAAAATGGAGGATGTGCTGAAGGCCCTGATGCAGGCCACTGCGGCCCAACAAGAGGCCACCCGAGTGCAGGTGGCTGCCCAGCGGGAGTCCGTACGGGTGCAACAGGAGACCAACCAGCTGTTGATGAGCCAGGCAGCCCAAGATCGAGCAACCCTGACCGAGGTAGTGAATCAGTTGAAGGCCCTGACCACGATGACGCAGGGGGCCCAGGGGACCCGACCGCTACGGGCAAGCAACTACTTGCAGAAGATGATACCAGAGGACGATGTAGAGGCATATCTCCTCGCGGGCGGGAGGCCTGGCCACAGGACCAGTGGGCCGGTCTGCTGGCTCCATTTCTATGCGGGAGGCCCAGAAAGCCTACTTTGACATGCCGAAGCAGCCTTGGATTACTCTCGGCTGAAGGCAGAGATCCTGGTGAGGGCAGGCCTGACGCCTGCCATAAGGGCCCAGCGCTTCCACGAGTGGAAGTACCGGGAGGACAAACCCCCGAGGTCCCAGTTATTCGATCTGATACACCTTGCTCGGAAGTGGCTCCGCCCCGAGGCCCATGGTCCGGAGAAGGTATTAGAACTACTGGTATTGGACAGATACATGAGAGGGTTGCCGCCGGACATACGGGGGTGGGTCTGCCAAAACGACCCCTCCTCTTATGATGATCTGGTTGCTCGTGGAGAGACACTTGGCAGCCCAAGAACTATCTCAGACCTCCGGGAGGAGGCGCCAATATCAGAGGCCAGCCTCTACGCCGAGCCCCGGGCCGGAAAATGGAGGGGAGGCAGGAGGTGAAGGAACCACCGGCAGGCCCGGAAAGACTGGAGGACTGGGGAAGAAGGGCTCCGGGAATGCGTCCCGGCAGCCCGAAAAATAGGGGGCTGCCCAAGGGGGGATACCGATGTTATGCCTGTGGTGAACTAGGGCACATTGCTGCCCAATGCCCTAACCTTGGGGAGCCTATGCAGTGCGAACTAGGGGAAATAGGGGGACCGTGTGGGCTAATCAGTCTGGTCGGGGACACGATGGTCCCTCATAGATACATTCGGCCCGTTAAGCTGAACGGGATAGGGACCACCGCATTAATAGACTCAGGCAGTGCAATTACGCTGGTCTCTGGGAAGCTGGTCAAGCCGGGCCAACTATCCCAGGCCAATATCCTGTGTACATGGGGATGTCGGCTACTACCCGACCGTCGGTGCTCGGAAACCCCACCGAGGTGACGGTAGGAGTCGTTCCGAAACTCCCTTACCCTGTCCTTATCGGACGGGACTTCCCGGGATTTGATGGCCTACTCCCCGGGAAAGAGGAGGAAGGGTGGGAGAACCCTGGGGGTCCGGGGGCGGCCCAGATGGGGGACCCTCTCCCCGCTTTCCACGAGTTTGGCCAGGACGTGTTCTCCCCACCGGGGAAGCCCAGGAAACCTCGGAGGGAACGGAGGGCCGACAAAGGAGGGACGAGGATCCTGACCCGGTACCTGACGCCTACATTGGTGGGGAAAGAAGGGGCGCAGCTGACAACGGGCCAGGCCCGCCGACTCCAGCCCATTTGTTGGGCCGGGTTCCCCGAAGGCTATCTCTGAGGGAGAGGGGGAGGAGGACCCTCCCGAAATGGGGCCCATAGGGGCCGCACGTGGGACTTTTGGTCAGGATCAGGCCAATGATCCCCTATACCATAACATTTTTAAAGAAGTAGTCGAGGTGAACGGGGTCCCGGTGGAGGGAAGAGCTAAGGGACCAGGACCGTATTACATGATTAAAAAGGATTTGCTGTATAGAGTAGTCCGGGTCCAAGAGCGAGTCATCGAACAACTCTTGGTCCCCCGGAAGCATCAAAGGGCGGTAATGGACCTCGCCCACAGTCATCTGTTTGGGGCCCATCTAGGGATGGATAAGACCCTCGACCGGGTTCTACAGAGGTTTTTTTGGCCTGGCATTTAGGCAGCCAGTATTGTTCCTCCTGTCCGAGTGCCAACTACATGGGCCCCGACCATGCGGCCCCTGGTCCCTCTACCAATCATTGAGATCCGCGTATAGCTATGGACATAGTGGGGCCACTAGAAAAGTCAGCGCCATCGGTACATCCTAGTAGTATTGGATTATGCCACCAGGCCATCCCCGCGGAATACCTTTTCCAAGTCCATAGCCAAAGAATTAGTCCAGATATTCTCCAGAGTAGGGATACCTAGGGAGATCCTGACAGACCAAGGGACCCCCTTTGTTTCCAAGCTGATGAAGGACTTGTGCGACCTGCTCCACATACGGACCCTCCGAACGTCGGTCTACCACCCCCAGACCGATGGCCTCGTTGAGCGCTTTAACAAGACGTTGAAAAACATGTTGCGGAAGGTGATCAGCTGCGATGGAAAAGACTGGGACACCCTGCTACCATACGTGCTGTTTGCCGTCCGAAGTACCTCAGGCCTCCACGGGATTCTCCCCTTCGAGCTGTTATATGGTCGGCACCCCAGGGGCATACTGGACCTGGCTAAAGAAGACTGGGAAGAGCAGCCAAACCCGGGGAGAAACATTGTGGAACATGTGCTACAAATGAGAGACCGGATCGCCAGGGTCACCCCCCTAGTACGCGAACACATGGAGAAGGCCCAAGGGGCACAACGGACCTACTACAACCGTCAAGCAAAGGCCCGGAAGTTCCAGGTGGGGGACCGGGTGATGGTGCTCCTACCCACGGCAGAGAGCAAGCTCCTGGCCAGATGGCAGGGACCCTATGAGGTAATTGAGGCGGTAGGGGAAGTTAACTACAAGGTCCGACAGCCAGGTCGCCGGAAGCTGAGCAGATCTATCACATAAATCTGCTGAAACCCTGGCAGGATAGAGAAACCCTGGTAACGGGTTGGGGGCGCCACCCCCTAAAGACGATCGGCCCAACCAGGTGGGAATATCCCGGGAGCTGACCCCAGAACAACGATCCGAGGCGGTCAGCCTGGTCGAACGCAACCAAGACGTGTTCTCGGAGAAGCCCGGTCGAACTACGGAAGTTCACCATCACATCTTCACAGAGCCCGGGGTGAAGGTGCACGTCAAGCCATACCGGATCCCGGAGGCCAAAAGAGAGGAAATTCGGAAAGAGGTCAGGAAGATGCTGGCCCTAGGGGTTATTGAAGAGTCTCATAGCCAGTGGTCCAGTCCCGTGGTTCTGGTGCCAAAGCCAGACGGCAGTATGAGATTCTGCAACGACTTCCGCAAGCTGAACGAGGTATCCCGGTTTGACGCCTACCCCTTACCCAGGATCGACGAACTGATCGACCGATTAGGAAAGGCCCGGTTCATGTCTACCCTGGACCTTACCAAGGGCTATTGGCAGATCCCCCTGGCGAAGACCGACAAGGAGAAGACGGCCTTTGCAACCCCGGAAGGACTATATCAATACACCGTTCTTCCCTTTGGATTACATGGGGCCCCCGCTACCTTCCAGCGGCTGATGGATAAGCTGTTACGGACCCATAGGGAGTACGCTGCTGCCTACCTTGATGACGTCATCATATATAGCCCCGACTGGGAGACGCATCTCGGAAAGGTAGAGGCAGTATTAGATACCCTGAGAAGGGCCGGGCTGACCGCGAACCCCTCCAAGTGTTCGATCGGGTTAGCTGAAGCCAAATACCTGGGGTATGTAGTGGGCGTGGTGAGGCCCCAGCTCAACAAGCTAGACGCCATATTGAAGTGGCCCCGCCACTGCGGAAGAAGCAGGTCCGAGCGTTCCTGGGACTCGTGGGGTACTATAGGCGGTTCATTCCCACTTTGCCACCAGGGCATGCCCCTTAACGGACCTGACCAGGGCTCGGGCCCGGACATAGTGAAATGGTCTGCTGCGCCGGCCGCTTTGTGGATCTACGAACAGCCCTCTGCACGGACCCTGTCCTAGTAGCCCCAGACTGGGGCAGGAGTTCGTCCTACAGACGGACGCCGGAAGTAGGCCTGGGGCAGTGCTTTCCCAAATGGTCGGAGATGACGAACACCCCGTCCTCTACCTCAGTAGAAAGCTCCTGCCTAGAGAACGGAAGTACGCCATCGTGGAGAAGGAATGTCTGGCGGTAAAGTGGGCCGTGAAAGCCTCCGCTATTATTTACTGGGACGGAGATTTGCCCTAGTCACGGACCATGCCCGTTGCAATGGATGCACCAGAACAAGGACAAGAACGAGATGGTTCCTGTCGCTTCAGCCCTTCCACTTCGCGGTTCGGCACCGGTCCGGGTCTCAACATGGCAATGCGGATGGCCTGTCAAGGGTACATTGTTTTCCGACCCAAGTGGCCCAACCCCGTAGTGTTGAGCAGGGGGGGGGGATATGTGGCAAATTCAGGCCAATTAACTACCTGGAGAGGGGTAACAATTAGCCAGGAAGGCTTAGCCAGCAAAATAAGGTTCAGCTGGGGCAGGGGTTGGAAAGAAACTAATCAGGTTCAGCTGGCCCCAGTTGCTAGAGACCTTTTTAAACCCTCCCTGACAAGGAAGCCAGGGGGGAAGGAGGACGAGAGAAGCAGGGCAGCTGCCAGCAAGGAGGGACAGCTGAACTCTGAGACTCGCTGCAGGACGGAGGGCATTCTCCCCAGGGGAGGAAAAGAAACCAGAACTAGGAGGCTGGCTGAGAAGGAATCAGCCCGGCCTTGGGAGATTGAGAAGGGTTTTTTTTTCCCTTGTGCCTAGCCTGTGCCTCTGAAGCTAGGACGGACTGAGCTAACAAGCAGAGGGGCAGGTATTTTGCCACACACCAATAATATAGAGCAAAATCTGCTTTAACATTGCTTTCATTCAAAGCAGAAAGGGTTACACAGATATCACCTGATCCAATAATTTGCTTTATAACTACAGTGCAATAAAGCAGAAGAGACAAAGTTATAGTCAGTTCAGCATGGAAGTATGCAAGTTTACAGTTTTAGTTCTGTTTTGTAGTACAAAAACAAAATAATACCCCCCCCCAAACCTAATAATCAAAAACTGAAACAAAAAACTCTCATTTAAAAAAGTTCCTATGGGCACTTGAAAAGAGAAACAAGTAGCAATTATAATATCTGAGTATTAATGTACCCATTATCACAACTACCTGTAGGTGGGTTCAAATTACCAGCTTCTACCTACAGAATAAAACTCTTTAAAATCACTTTGAGTTGCATGTCACATACCACAACATGCTTTTGAAGGAGATTTAAAACATAGCAGCATATTTGAGGGGGTTGAAGTGAAGAGGAAGAAACTGAATATAACACCCATTAAGTAATAAAATACCCACATTCCTCCAGGAACTGCAGATATCATTTGTATTAAATGCATATAAAGTGGTCGGCCCAGTGCAACTACAGAAATAATGACTTGTTTCTTCACTTTTGCCAAATACCCAAAATAAAAACAGTCAGATTTTAGTGCATTTCATATCACCCTCTAGGAAATTATATCCTTATTTACAAAGCCTAAACACCACTATTGAAAGTAATGGACAGTAGAGTAATTAAAACCAAAGAACTAGTAAATTGGTTTTTGTCATTCACTCTATTGTTCTTTGCATATAATTTAGTTTGATTTTTCTATTAATGGCCACACCACTCAGTCACAATGCATGATTCCAAATGTCAACCCGAAACATAATTCACATTGAGAAAGGTCTATACACTGAGCTGTAGGCAGATGAAGAGTTTCTTTTATTTTTTCACAGGGATTCCTTGACCATGTTCAGTGATGCAGTTCTTTGTGTGTGACAAGTGAGGTTTTTGTTTTCTATCTAGTCCAAGGATTTCCAGGGCAACACAATCTTGAATCTTAATGAATCAACATAGGGAGTGGGGTGGGGAAGCTTTCTTGCTAGAATTCCTTTCAAAATACTACAGTGCAAGGGACAATGTGGCATTCAAAATGAGACAAGATCCTGGCTGTAAGCTGCTTTCAGCCTGAGAGAGGGAGAAACTTTTAAATATTTACATAAGTTCCTATCACTTTGGTGCTCCATACTACTGCTCTTATGCCTGCCCAGAACATTTGGGTACCTACAAAGAAGATTGCAAGAAAGGTGTTTGACCAGTAGTTAGTTTTGCTTCAAAGATAGGGCCATCTTCTCTTATACTTAGCTGTCCACTGTGGAAAAACAGAATTTTTCATAGAGAGATGGCTCAAACAATGGGGAAATACCGAGCAACACTCAACGCTGAACAGAGGCCACCACTATGTGAATACAGTAGGGGCAAGAGTAGGGTGGCCACCTCTGGTGTACAAAAGCCAGGACAGCCAGGGTGACCTGGAGCCCATAGAAGTGGACAGCTGGCAGTGTGTGCTGAGCACCCTTACAGATTTCCCAAGACAGCTTACACAACAAAGAGGTGATTGTGGGAAACCTGCACAAGTGGCAACTCTAGGCAGGAGAAAACAGAGAGACTTTTTCTACAGTTGCAGGAAACTGCCAGAAAATGGCTGACAGGTGTCCCTGAGTGCAAGGAGCATAGCGTTCTGCATGCCATAGTAAGCATGACCAATAAGGAAGGGCTAAGTCTAGGGCTCATCTTCCTGCTGTCCCCTGGGGGTTGGCACTAAAAGGATGTGGGGAGTAAGAACCCATGCTGCACCTTTCAAACTAAATGTTGCTGCTGAATGTGCTCTATGTAATGTTCCTGGCTCTTCTCCACATTGCAGCTGGGAGGTCTGATTCCCAGCATGGGTAGACAGACTTGCCCTACTTCAGCATGAGTTAGTGCACTAAAAACAGCAGGTTTGGACTTGGGTAGTTAGCCTGAGCCACCACCACCCATACACAACAGCTACACTGCTATTTTTAGTGTGCTAGCACAAATCTGTTCACACACACTGGGAATCAAACTGCCTATCCACAGTGTAGACATACTCCTGGAGGTTTTATTCCCATCTCTACCCTATGTTTTGTAGTTAAAATTCAGGGCTCTACTCCAGTTTGATGCAATTTAACCCTATGTATATAATTACTCATGGCCAAGAAACATTCAAGATGTGGGAACAGTGAATGAGAACATTTCCAGGTCTCACAAGGTTATTAATGGTTAGAATTTATCTCTGTACCTTGTGTTCTGTGAGAGTCCAAGGTTTTCATAGCTACTTCACGTTCTGAGAGATAGCGTGAGTATGTATCAATGTGGGGTGTTTTGTACACCTCTCTTTCTTTATGAGCTTATGGCAACGGAACCCCCGCTCTCCCCAACCAACCAACCAACCAACCAACCAAACCTTTAAAAGAGACTTCAAAGATACATCAATGAAGAATCATTCTTTGGCTTTTCAGTTTAACACAATGATTGTAATTTACATTTCTCAGCTGGAAGAGATGTACTACTCTCTGATCAGGGACAAGAAGAGATATAGTGTAAAACCTTGGCCCCGGTGAAGTTAATGAGAGTTTTGCCATTGACTTAATGAGACCAGGAAATTTCACCCACACAGCGTATGAGGGGAATTTTCTGCTTCTGCTAAGGAACTGCTGTGGCTGGCAAAAGAAGCATAGTATTCCTATATTGCTGCTCTCAATCCCTGGCCTATCATAATCCTTATATATCACTATTCTATCCGTTAGAAGTTTCCCTGAATATAAATAGTCACTTATAATAGGACTCCTTTCAATATGAATATCATCCAAATATGAAGACATTTTTAGACTGTATACCTACAGCATCCCTAATGCTAACACAAGTAGCGTCAGAGAACGGAAAAGTTTTCATTCTTAAAAGCAAAGAAAAATACAGACTGATCTAATGGTCAAACAGGGCTTGATCACAATTTATTTCTGACCTTTTAATGCCTTCAGTTCTCAATGATTTTCTGTCATTTCTGTCTAGCCCGGACTTGAGACCGAGTCCCAGAGGTGCTTAGCTTTTTGTTGCCACTTAACTTTCAACTTCCATTTTCGGAATTGAAAGATAAGTAACTAATTGCTACTGAGGTATCCAAGGGTTTACCATCCATCCAAATCTACGAGGTTGGTATAAGCCGTGAACTTGCAAACTTTTCTGTACTCTGTCTGCATAAAATATAGCTTTATGTTATGGCCTACTGATGTTACTGTCATTATCTACAGCCATCATGATGATTGTGTGCCTGCTGTTCTGGTAGAAATGAACTTCAATTCAAATTTACCCATATCCTTCTTCACATGAAACACAATAAATTCTCCTCAAGTTCACTAAATCAAAAATTCTGCTTTACTACTATTCTGTAAGTCTGATTAGGTGTATCAAGGCACTTATTTTATTTCACTTAAAATGGATTCACCTGATGTATAATAAAATGTTAGTAAAATGTCTGGATAAAAAGTTGTTTCCCTCTTGTATGGAAGAGGGAAGATTTTAACTGCTCCTGCTTTGCCCTTTATATATTCATATTGTATTTGTATGTCTTGCCAGGTACATGCATAATACACTGGAAGTAAATGTCATGAACTGTTTTAAAAACAGATCTATGGATTTTTTGCTGTGCTTGTAAACAAGCATTTTAGAGGTACTATTAAAGCAGTATCTTGACAAAAACTCCCCATTTAAAAAGGACACACAGTCACACACCCTCTCCCTGTAATAAGGTAAGATTGTGAAAAATGTTTAAACCACATGGCTATGTTATGGAAGAAGGAAGAAATCCACTGAGTTCTATGATCTGTGTGGCTATCTGAAGCAGTTATTGCCCTTGAGTCACATTTCTAAACCTTATTGAAGAACAAGTGATACATTGTTAACGTTTAGATCAATAAACAATTATTGTTCTTTGTGAGATGCTGAAAGGGGATTTGGAGAGTTTACAGGTAAGAGGCATATTTTACCAGTGGCTGTCAAACTAACAACTGCAATACAGATCTATTTTTTATTTTTGCAGACTTCAACAGGGAGTGTATCTGATATTAGCCAGTTCTTTGCCTCATGGTGTGACACACACATAATGGGGCCAGCAGGCTCTGCTAGCTCTTTTCAATAGAAAGCATGGCACCAGCAGAGATTTTGAACATTTCCCATCCAAGAAGCCCCAATAGCTATTATTCGTCTGAAAAATTGCTTGAGCAACTTGCAATGATTTGAGTTTTTAAATAATTTAAAGAGATTGACAGGATCACATCTCTCCAAATACATAAGCCATATGATTACACAGGAAACAGGTTTTTATAACAACTTTCTTTTCAACATCAAGTAATTAATGCTCCCATCTGAAAGTCTGAAAAGCTGTAAATGCTCAGAATCTCTTTTCTCCACTCATTTAACTCCCCACGCAATATGCCCATTCCCCTTATACACACACTACACATTCCAGCCCTTTAACCTTGGCCCCTTATTTAGCTACCTGTATGGAAATCTCTTGGAGTGGGATGTTTCAGCCTTCTCTAACAACAAGCTTATTGATCAGCAGGTCTTGCTAACTCAAGTGTAAGGTCATTGTGATTCCTCTCCTCATTTTCTCAATTTTCCTACTGAACCTATTCTTCTGAAGAGTGTCTCTTCCTCTGGCTTGTTATTGTGTTTACTATGCTTAGTTCAATCAACTGTAGCAAGAATGAAACAGACACATGAGGGAAGTAGGAACTATAAAACAGATCATAAGTCTTCCTGAGCTCAGTGATAGTTTGCCAACACCTGCTACTTACAAATAAAGTACCATTATTCTAATTTGTAAAACAAAAACAAACAAAAAACCTCCAAAGAATTTTATTCAATTAGCAGAAGTGGTGGTACCTGCCTGGATACTGGGTACATTTCCAAAGGCAGTTACTCTGACAAGAATGACAGTTTCTGCCTTTGGGCCAGATTCTGCTTTCCCTTGATGTATCTGGGTTAACTCCACAGGCGTGAACTCTCAGGCCTGGTCTACACAAGAAAATTAAGTCGGCTTAACTATGTTGCTCAGGGTTGTGAAAAATCCACAGCCTTGAATGGCATAGTTAAGCTGATTTAGCTCCCAGTGTAAACAGCGCCAGGTCGACACAAGAATACTTCAGTTGATCCAGCTACCAACTCGTGGGGAAGTCGCTTAACTGTGCCAATGGGGAAACCTCTTCTGTTTGTGTATTTCAAATACAGACAAGCCTTCAGATGCATCGCACCACAAAAGTGGTCCTTCTGGGAACGATAGAATACTTTGTACTTAGTTAGTAACTTTCATCCACGGATCTCAAAGCACTCTATGAATGGGGCAAGTATTATCAATACTATCCATGTTTTATGGGTGGGAGAGCAGGGTTAGGTGGCTTATGCATATTCACCCAGTGAGACAGTGACAGAATTGGGAAAAGAACCCATGGTGTCCTGACTCAGTCCCTGACCCTTACTACTAAACCTGCTGTTTCCTCAAAAGTGTAATCTCTCAGGATTGGATTAATATCTCTGAATTGAAAAACTCTGATAGGCCACCTTCATAACATCACCTTGAGCCATCTGTCTGAAGCTTGTTTTGTGAGCAGTAAATCCAGGTTCGTAGAGAAACAACTCTCATGCTAATATCAGCAGAGCTTCAGAAAGTACCTTATTCATTGATTGTATTCAGACTTGTGCTGGAGGTTGTCTGGCCTCAAGGAACACACCATTACATCTTTCAGAAGCTGCAATTCAACTGTATTGCAAACCCCAAACATTAAGATAATCATGAGTCAGCCTCCCATTCAAAAAAACAAACAAACAAAAACCTTGAGATTGGCTTAAAGTTCATGAGATTTAAAAAAAAATATGAATTTGTGGTTTTTCTTATTTACCTTCTGCTTCCTGAGCCTTTAGGGTGTATTTGAGTCACAGTTTCAAGCTGTTCTCAGCAAGCCGTTAAGTTTTCAAATGAAAGCTGAGATTTCCATGCTATCTCTTGATCCCAGCAGCTGGGGCTTTAAGAAAAACTCAAAATATTGCGCTGCTTGTGATAGAATTGTGAGAGTTGGCAAAACAGTTTCAAGGAGTTTCGGAAAGTAACAGAGGGCCAGATGGTGAACTCAGGTACGCCACTGTAAATCTGGATCAACTTCCCTAGCACACATATTATTCCATTACAGACTGACAACAGCACTTGTAGCAATACCTTCTGGCAAAAAAGATGTCACATTGCACTAACGGTTAGGATTTTAACCCTTGGTACATTTCCCTCCTCTAGTCATCAGCTGTATCAACTGAAGGAATTAATTACTCTCCTCTCCCTTCCTCCCAGTTCGATGCTAGTAAAAGAGCAGGGTTCCAATTCCCTTATTACCTTATAACTACGGCACCTCTATTAACTCTCCACTGCTAAGTGTCCTTGTAAGCACTACTCCTGGCTCCAGTTTCCACATCCTTATACAGGGGCGGCTCCAGGCCCCAGCACGCCAAGCATGTGCTTGGGGCAGCATGCCACGGGGGGCGTTCTGTCGGTCACTGGGAGGGCAGCAGGCGGCTCCGGTGGACCTCCCGCAGGCGTGCCTGCGGAGGATCCGCTGGTCCCGCGGCTTCGGTGGAGCATCCGCAGGCATGCCTGCAGGAGGTCCACCGGAGCCGCGGGACCGGCAACCGGCACAGCGCCGCCCACGGTGTGCCGCCATGCTTGGGGTGGCAAAATGGCTAGAGCCGCCCCTGTCCTTATACAACAAGAGACAAATCAAATGCCCAGACCTGATCTCCTTTCTATCAGAGTTTGAGTTTTCATCATCTTCTCCCATGGTTCTTAGTTAGTAGGGAGCAGATGCTGTTGACAGTCACTGGCTTGCTGCCTTGCCTGCTCTCTCCAAGCTGCTGGCACCGAGAGGCCTCTTCACTGCATTCCCACTCCTTGTGCGTGGGTGCCTTCTCTAGAAAGGTCTCATCATAGGTGCTGGAGACACTCATTCCCTCCCTCTCCTGCTAGAATTCACATGAGTTGGCCTGTTGCCTTTCCCCAAGTGCTGGGACTTATTAGCCTTCCGACTTCATCTGACTGAAGGGCCAGCTGAAATTGTTGCAGGAATTGACTTCATGGAATACTCCCACACTGGGGGCAGGAAAAAGACAAGACTATCTGTGCACACTCCAAAAATACACTGGGTATTCAAGGCCTGAAGCTCAGTTGCCACCCACTATCGCTGAATTGATTGGGTTCCATAATAAATAACTGAGCAGGCCAAATTTACGATTAATTTAGGCCATGGGCCAGCAGGTGCTCAGAGAGCAGCTGACACCAGTTTAAGCAAACTGCACTCATGAAAAAGAATTTCACGTTTTTTTGTCTTTGGATCTGAGTATCTCTATACAAAGCTTTGATCTTCTAGACTTTGATGTTTTATAAGTTTTTGTATTATTGGTACATCTTGACGTCATTTTTTTCCCCGTCATAAACCTGGTGTGGAAACATGTAATTCTTAGATGGTCAACAGCATATACATCCATCTGCTGGCTGTTGTGACACATCCATCACCTAGTGCCTAGGCACCAACAGATTGGTAGATTTCTGTTAAACAATAGTACACAATGGACTCTTTTGAGATGGTTCTGAAACCTGAACAACACAAAGCCCCCTTGCAATCAGTATGTGAGCACTTTGAGATTCTGCCACGCTTGGTCTCATTGTGGGGTACCTTACTCTCTGCAGATAGTTCCATTTCATAATGTCCTACTTAAAATGAATAAGGGAGGCACAATCAGGTCCTTTGTGATGGTTCATGTCCAGGACACTTTTGATATACTTTAGACTTACTTTCAAATGCAGGAGTTGTGTCTTTCTATGTGGTTTGTGTAGGACTGAGCACACTTTTGGCACATGAATTCTAAATTAGTAATACTTAAATAGTGAAGCATTATTATTTTAAGCTTATGCAAGTGTGAAATGCAGCTTCGATTGATTCTGAAAGTTGTTTGCAAGCCTATGATTTTCCATCATCTCTGAATTCTAGGGTCTGACTCTCAGCCTGGCACTTTGAGCCATTTACACCTATGCAAAAGTGAGTGCAACATGGGTATAATACACAACACATTTGAATGGTAGCATTTACACCTGGGTGGGGGTAAAATGTGGATGTAAAAAGCTATCATTCACATTTGATTGCGCATTACACTTATGTGTCTCTAAACTGGTTCAGAACTGTATTTGTGCTTCCAGGAGATGAACTTTTAAAACAGTAGCAGCACTTTTTATTGCAGTTGTAAGTTGTCTATTATTTGGTTCTCATTCAACCAGACAAGGCATCAAGTCTTATTTTCTTGTTTCACTTTTTTCCCATATCATTTCCACTCTGGTTAGTTTCTTTTCCATTTGTTCATGTGATAAATAGGAGCAGCACTGAATGCATGAGGATGCATGTCTGACATTTTTTTTTCATTGGGTAATTCAGAGTATCTTAAACATTTTAGGTGTATCAAATATGACTTGACACTCTGTAACAGCTTGTTTAAAAAAGAGGAATCAGCAACATGAAGACATTTTACTAAATTGTAAAAAATATCTTACAATTCAAAAAAGTAAACTTTTCATTTTTCCCCTGAATGATTTTTGGAGACATAGTCTAAATCATCTTTTTTTAAATAAGCTTAAAAAAGCATGTCTAGGATATTATCCTTCTTCCTGGCAAGCCTGTCTGCAAGTAACATTTAGCTCCTGTTTAAATAGAGTTAGTGCCAAGCCTTTGGTGCCAAGCCTTTTATTTCCAGTTTTAGAAAGATGCAACTATTTCAGAAATCAAAATCCTGAATTTTAGCTTTGTTGTTGCTGCGCTACGTTGTTTAGTCTTAAAGCTCTGGAACTGTTTATAAATATATTTATAGATATACTACATGTTAAAGCAGTGTGAACAAAATGATTTGACCTTTTTTTTTTGTAATATAGCTCAGTTCCTGACTTTAGAATTCAACTCTCTCAGGCTTCCATTGCATATCAAATGGACAAACTACTCACATGTTAAAACAAATCTATCGTAGGTAGACACTGTCAGTGAAATTTTGGTTCCATTGATTTCAGTGGAACCAGTATTTTACCTTGTGACTTGAAATACACCAGTAAACATTTCTGCTGATGTGTATTCAAGATGTCTTTTATACGTATCATATAAACACATTATTAGAATGTAAACATACAACCACATTTATATGAGCGTGAATGCTCTTTGATTATCCACTATCCCAAACTAGAAGAATGGAACTGATTTCTCATGGGATGTTGTGCGAGACTCAAAATATTCGACTAGGAAAGATCTTTGGTTTGTCATTTGCCCTTCCACTGCTAGGATCCCAGTTTCTCCTACTTTTTTTCATAATGGAACTTATATACCTGACACTACTGCGGCTGCTAAGAGAGGCTTATACAGTAGTTTAGAGCTTGCACTCTGGAGGTATGTAAACCTCTCTTTTATGATATTCCTCTGTCCCTGTTGAGCTGAGTTGGAAAAATCTCAAGGTCACTTTCAATACAAACCGGGGGGCCTCTCCTTCAGTTGCACTTTATTACTTGTCATAATAGGGATGATGATATGTTGTGACAATGGAATGTCTGTGATAAGTCATTGCAAGATGAACTGTCCACTGTAATATGTTGCTTGACAGTATGAAATCACAAATAAATATCTAAAATGAAATGTGCATGATTAAATTATGTGATACCTAATCCTCAGTTTGCTGTGCATGTTGCTTAAGCACCATCCACTTGTACAATGCTATATCTGAGAGAGAAATTCCTAACCAAGATCCACAGGATTATACCTTGGAGCTTGTGGATGTTTAACCTGTGTATTATTACTACTATCTGGATAAGGTAACTAACGTATGCTGCTGCTGTTCTTGTAAATAGAGAATCATAGGACTGGAAGGGACTTCAAGAAGTCATCTAGTCCAGTCCCCTGCACTCAAGGCAGGACTAAATATTATCTAGACCATCCCTGACCAGTGTTTGTCTAACCTACTCTTAAAAATCTCCAATGACAGAGATTTCACAAACTCCCTAGGCAATTTATTCCAGAGCTTAACTACCCAGACAGTTAGGAAGTTTTTCCTAATGTCCAACCTCAACCACCTTAGCTGCAATTTAATCCCATTGCTTCTTATCCTATCCTCATATATATCTACTTAACTAGTTATTTTAATCATTTCCTGAAGCTGTGAATTCTACAGGCTAACTATATAGTATGCAGAAGAGAATTTATTCTTTATCCATTACAAATGTATAGCTTCATTTTCAGTGAACTCAAGCACCTGTGGCAGCTATTGACTACACTGGAAAAGGCAGGTGCTCAGCATCTTTGCAAGTCAGACCATTAGTAACTTTCAGGTTAATGGAATGATGCATTATCTCATGATATATAAGACTAGGTAAATGTGTTATAGTGAAGAGTGATCAATGTTCCTGGGCATAAGTGGCCAATGTGATGAGATCAGGCAATGCTCCCAAGGTTTAGGGTCTATTCTGACCCTGGTCAATTTGATATGAGACCTCTCTTGATCTTTGTAGTCTTTTCACCCAAGTACTTGAACTTGGTCATTACAAAAAAAAGGTTAAAAAGATTTTCCAGAGAAAGTATTCGCCACCCCAAGTGTGTGTGAGGGGTAGTATAGAGGGGAGAGCAGTCAGACTGTGGGATGGACATTGCCTCACAAATCTATTCAGAACACAACGAATGTTAACCTATATGGATTGGGCGGTGGGCTCATCAGACCACATATTTCAGAGAGGCTGGGTGGTCTCCAGCAGAAGTCTCTATGAATATACAGTGGTGAGCTGGAGCCGGTTCCCACCAGTTCACAAGAACCGGTTGTTAAATTTAGAAGCCAGTGTAGAACCAGCTGTTAAGGGGCGGGCAAACAACTCCAGTCTGCGGGCCACATCCGGCCCGCAGGAACATCCTGTCTCCGGCCTGCCTGAGCTCCCAGCTGGGAGCCCCTTCCCCGCTCCCTGTCCCCCTGTAGAGCCACAGCATGTCAACCCGCTGGTGCCAGCGCTCTGGGCAGCTCTGTAGCTCCTGCCGCTTTGAGTGGCATGGTGGGGGGGGGAGAGCTCTAGCAGGCCGTGCGGCATCCGTACACGCTGCCCTGAGCAGCATGGTGAGGGGGCTGGGCCAGGGCTGGGAGGAGAGGTTGGATAAGACAGGGGCCAGGCAGGAAGCGGTTGGTGGGGGTGGTCAGGAGATGGGAAATGGGGGGTTTGGGTAGACATGAGTTCTGGGGATCTGTCGGGGTGGTGGTGGATGGGGTTGGGGGAGTCAGGGAACAGGGAGTGGGGCGAGTTGGGTAGGGAGTGGGGAGGGATCCTGGGGGGCAGTTAGAGTGGGGGTCTCAGAGGAGGTAGTCAGGGGACAAGGAGCGGTGGGGGTGATGGGTTGCTTGTGGCCCTTGCGGGTTCTGAGGGGGGCAGTCGGGGGCAGGACATAGGTGGGGATCAGATGGGGTGAGGGGACAGGCTGTTTTGGGAGGCACAGCCTTCCTTACCCGGCCCCCGATACAATTTTGCAACCCCAATGTGCAGGGCCCGCTTTAGGAAGTGCGGAGCCCGATTCGAACAGTTTTGACGGGGTCCCGGCAGGGATAACTTAAAAAAAATTGTGGGGCTTGTACTCACCGGGCAGTGCTCTGAATCTTTGGTGGCACTTCAGCAGCGGGGCCTTCACTCGCTCCGGGTCCTCAGTGGCACTGAAGGACCCGCTGCCAAAGTGCCACCAAAGACCCGGTAGGGAACCAGTTGTTAAGATTTTGGCAGCTCATCACTTAATATAACCTGGCTAGAATTTAAGGTCATTCATCTCTCCTTCTAAGCAATGGGAAGAGAGATCAAGCAACAACATATCTCCTGGCTACTAACAAGTGCATGACCATGGCCTATTTCAACAGACAAGGGAGCACCAACTCCTTATTATACACAAGGAGAGAGAGTACTTCTCTGTTGGGTAGATCTGAATTTGGCATCTACAGAGAGATACAAATCAAAAGAAAGAAATAATTCCACAGATCCTTTGTCTGAAGCCTTTACAGCAGTGATTCTCAAAGCCGGTCCACTGCTTGTTCAGGGAAAGTCCCTAGCAGGCCGGGCCGGTTTGTGTACCTGCCACGTCCTCAGGTTCAGCCGATCGTGGCTCCCACTGGCCACGGTTTGCCACTCCAGGCTAATGGGGGCTGCGGGAAGTGCACATCCCTCGGCCCGCGCTGCTTCCCGCAGCCCCCATTGGCCTGGAGCGGTGAACCACGGCCAGTGGGAGACACGATCGGCTGAACCTGTGGACGTGGCAGGTAAACAAGCCAGCCCGGCCCGCCAGGGGCTTTCCCTGAACAAACGGAGGACCGGCTTTGAGAACCACTTCTTTACAGCACCGAATTTGAACTTATCATTCACAAATTTGGTACACCAATACCAAACAGGATACCCAAGCAATGCAATTTTTCTCTAGACTTATAGAACCAAAGTGTAGAAGCCTTGGACATGGACTCTCAAACATAGCCAAAAGGTCTACTATATACCTTGTGTTCAATCCGCATATATCCAAGACTCTATGAAAAACACAACAAGAAATAATCTCCATGATACTGCCAAATTCATTCTTGCCCAGCAGGTGTTTGTATTCTGGCCCTCGTCACAATGTCAATCCAGTACCCTCTTTTGGGTGGAGATTTTTGAATACCCCAAACCTGATGTTTTCAGTTTTCATCCAAATCCCAGTGAAATGCCACCACGGTGTCTCATGGGAGTTGAAGTTTGGGTGCCATGCTCTCATTTTCCTCAGTGGATGGATTCACTAGTGGGACTATATCTACTATGATGCCTCATGGTCATGTTACTGCCCTGATGCACCACCTCTTCTCTGAAAAAGAGGAGACCATGATGCATCATGGGAAAAGTAGTCTGACCAGGGAGCCCAGTTTATAGAGTAGAAAGGGAGTCTGAGGCACCATGGTGGCAATTCCAAATAAAAAAAAATTGGTTTTCAGCCAAAATATTTCATTTTCTGCCAAAAACTCAGTTTCCTCATTTTATTACCAGTGTTAGTTGTGAGTCTTAATTAATGTTCCTGAGGTGCATGATGAGCACCAGAAAATGTCTATCAATATACAATTTTCCTCATGCACATTCTATTATGCTGGTTTTGTGCTATAATTTCATCAGATACATTTCATGTTGCCAATTATAATCCTGGGCATTTCAATGTCACAACTGTTCGGTCCCATACAGTAATTATATATGGAATTATGAGTTTAGGGGACAAATTTTCTCTACGTGAAAATGCACTGACTTCAATGGATTCACATCAGCTATGAATTTAGCACTAAGTGTTTATCTCCAACAGCAGATGTAAAAGTGGGAATTAGTTGTTTACTTTAGCATGTGATGATGTCATTTAGTACATATAGCAGGCAGAGGACTTGATTCTGCAGCCTTTGTGCCAGCTCAGTTCCCATTGATTTAAATATACTGTCAATCTAGGGACAGGCACAGACTTTTTTGTTTTGTATATGTAGTGTCTAGCATAATGAGGACCTGGTCCATGATCGAGATTCTTGGGACCACTGTAATATCAATAATAATAATAATAATAATAATAATAATAAACAAATTTCAGTGGGAATTTTGTCTCTGCTGTGTCAGGCTGATGCTCTGTCCTCCATTTTGTTGGAGTATTTCACCCCAATTTGTAAAGATGCAGTGTGGACTTAGGAACATAAAATGTAATTGTATGTTTAATAATAGGGCTGGGATTTGGAAAGACAAAGTGCCCCACGACAAAATGTCAACAGTGGGTTGTTGCATAAAAAAAATGCTCATAACAATGTCCACAATGAAACATCAGCCACAAGATGCTGCATGATGAGACATCACCATGACAAAATGATGGATGGCAATCACTGCAATGAAATGTCAGCTCAGAGATATTGCCATGACAAAACATGTAGGACAAAATGACAAGGTTCCCTGGGATTTTGGCATAGTAATGCATGCTCTGTCATGCTTAATTGCTTGTAAACAGAAATAAGTCTGTGCAAAACCTCCTACTAATGTCTAGCTTTGCTTTGGCCTTCTAAAATTATAATCCAAAAATGTTATCGTTTGGGAAGCAGCACATGAAGCCTTCTAGCCGTATATTTCCTATTCAACAGAGAGCTAAGAAGAAGGTGCTCCCAGCAATGTACAGGCAATAGATCTAGTTAGATTACCATGGTCTGTTTTATTTAGTTGAAATACCAAGCCCTTTATATAAAATCTGCTATGAATTATGAGGAGCATAGTGGTTACCTGAAAAAGCAGCCATCTTGTAGTTGGAATAAAATGGTTCAAAATGTAAGACATATTTTTAAAATCTCAATGTGTACCCCGAAAACTTTTAAAAAGAGAATCTTTAATGATATCCTGAGCCAGGATTTTTAAATTACTATTATTTTATTTCTTTTTAAATCTCTTTAGGCATGAGAAAGATCGTTTCAAAATCTCTTTGTGTCTGAAGACACTTTTGAGTGTGACAGTCTTCTCATTCATGGAAAAAACATGGCATCCCACTGGAAGTACCATCCAGGTTCACAGCAATACAGTATAATATGAAAGTATTAACAGAAGCGGAAGCAAGATTTCCCCTCTGAGATAACAAGTGCAGCAGGTTTTTCAGACTGCCCATTGTATCATAAAACACACAAACAAGCAAGCAAGCAAACAAAAACCCGAAGAAAGCTGGCATGGTGGCTGTTTGACTCACATGAACAAAGCATGATGGATCTGAGAGAGTCTCTTTCCAATGACCCTGGTTTTAGATCTCCGCTCACCATCACAGATATGGGTAACTCCATTCTTTCCTAAGATTAATGATTGTCAACTGATAAGATGTAATAAACAGACAATCAAGTATCTGATTGAAATTCCTTATTTTTTGGGGGGTAATCACGGATTGATTGACTGATTTGCAAGCCAGGCCAGTTTCTGTCTTTGCTTTGAGTTATCTTCCCGACAGCAGGGGCTCAACCATAGCGGGAAGCATCCTAGATCTTCTGACCCGTATTAAGATTTGAGGTTCTTATATTCCTGATTCCCATAATAATGAGCTGGCTAGATACAAACAACATTAATTTTCTGTTGAGATAGATACACTCCACCCTCATTATAAAACTATTTTCAAAAGCCAAGGATATTGAATGTTATAACAGTAATGTCAGCTCTCATGATTTAATCATGAGGCACATGAATTTTTTGTTTAAATTTGATGTTCTCATGATCTCAATATTTTTCATGCAAATCTTGTTATTTCTGCATCCTTTCACACTCCAGTTTAAATTGCTTGTCAATTGCATTGCTCTTCTTGAGTGCTGTGCTTCTGAGAATCACCAATATGATTTTATAAATCTATTTATAACCATTAGCATTTTATCTCTTAAAGAAGACATTGTATATTATCCAAAATCTCTTAACAGAACCAAGTGACTTAGAAACAATATTTTTGAGGTGAGGTGGGGGGAAGGGGATTCAGAAACAGTTTAATTTTCAATATTTAAATTACCCTGATAGTAAGGCTACTCACGTTAGGACTGATGGCAGCAAAAGGACAACAGACTAACAAAAGAGATCTATAATGAATGGAAAGTTAATAGCAATATTGTCTCTAAAATATGCCTTATAAAAAGAAGAACAACCTTTTTAATCTTTAGTATATCTGCAAGCGTGCATGTCTCTGGGGCTTAAATTAGCTGCAGATGTACTGACTAGCTCTCTCCTGCACTTTTTGAAACTTTTATTTTTGCCTATTGGTGCATACTTTCAGTTTCCATAATGCTGAAATGCCATGAACTTAGAATTCTGTGGGGCTAAGACTAGGGCCTATATACCTAAATCATATCAGTGTTTTTTTTTTATTTCCACTTTTAACAGGACTATTACTAGGGAGCTCTTTAGTTAAATTAATAAGCCCCAATCCTGTGATGGGATACATGTGTGAATCCTTATGCCCACACAAAAACTCGTTGAAGTCAATGAGGCTATACATGGGCCCATGGGTATGTCTACACAGAATTGATTGCAGGATTGGGGTGTCAGGCTTCAGTTCAGCAAAGTATTTGCTTAAGTGCTTTAGTGAATTGGTGTCTTAGGGTAGGTCCATACTTACCTCGCGGGTCGACGCGGTGAGTTCGACTTCTCAGAGTTCGAACTATCGCGTCTAATCAAGACGCGATAGTTCGAACTCTCCACGCGCTCCGGTCGACTCCGGAACTCCACCACCGCGAACGGCAGTGGCGGAGTCGACCTTGGAGCCACGGAGTTCAACCCCGCCGCGTCTGGACGGGTAAGTCAGTCGAACTAAGGTAGTTCGACTTCAGCTATGCTATTCGCGTAGCTGAAGTCGCGTACCTTAGTTCGACCCCCCCCGTAGTGTAGACCAGATCTTAGACTTACCTCCTGCCCCCTACGTCCCTTAGGGCTATATACCCACCTGCAGCTCATAGGGTGCCCCACCAGGCATCTTGTGAAGTCTGCAACTGCATTTGCTTAGGAATGGAAAACAACTGATTTTACAAAACAGAAAGTATAGTGCACTAATGCAGTGGAGGACAGGTCTAGCCTTTAGATTAGTAATTAATTCTACATAATTAAACAAGCTTGCAACAAATAAAGAGTTCCTTTATACAAAATTACACAGGAAAGATTACTGGGACAATGTATATTTCACAAATTCCATGTGTCACCCACTAAAGAAACTGAATATATACTACACAGTGTTATGGCCCAAATGTTTTCTGAGATGTAAATGACAGAGCTCCTTCCTAATGGATCAAAAAGAATAAGGCTGGATATGGATCAGGATTTACTCATTCTTTATTCCACAAATCAGGATTAGCGTATAATGTAAATAACACGTCTCCAGCAGTTTACAGTTGCTACAAATGACCACATATCTACTCTGCTTTTAAGATTCTGTATTTCAAATATAAAATATGATGACTTGTATCCATGTAATATTTATCTATTATTATTCTGGATATGAAAAATCCAACATACCCTATGACTTCTTACATATACCTTAGAATTATATGGGTCAGAAATGAAGGGACTATTAAAAACATTCAGTACTCTCCCGGAGAGTTTGGGGAGAGTGAGCCCTTTATTTCAGGCTGCTAAAAACTGTGGTAAAATTTTGAATAGAAAGCAGCTTGTCTTATAGATTAAGATGCTCAGACCCTGCACAAGTCAACCAGTACCAAATTTAAAATAAATAGAACAGTTGTTTCTGGTGTGGTCATACAATGGCAGGCTGATTTTCTTGACATAGCCCCCTACTCGAAACACAAGGCTAGTTGTGAATACATTTTAACAGTTACAGACAATATGTTCAGATATGTCTGGTTGCCAGCCCCCCAAAATAAGAAATGGAGATAGGTGACAACAGCATTTAAAATATTCTCACCGAATGGATGCCTCAGAAATTACAGACAGGCCCTGGAAAACAGTTTTCAAACAAAATTTTAAATCAAGGTGTACAATGTTTTGTTACCATTAATGAAGTCCAGGCAGGGGCCATTGAGAGGTTTAATAGACTTTTAAAATCAAAGAAGTGGAGGTATTTTTACTGCTTATAGCACCTTTTAGTACACTGATGTACTACAGGCCTTCATGCACAATTACAACCAATCTATCAGCAAGTGCCTGAATAATATTACCCCCTCTAGCCTCCTGAGCATCTGGAAGACTATCTAGGGGGACAATCTTAAAATAAAGTTACTGCATCACCTTTTAAGAAAGGAGATCACATAAGTATATAAAAATCATAAGGAACATTTGAAAAGCAAACCTTTACCAATAAAATTGTTATCATGTCCAGGGCTTAATTTAAGAACAAAAGACCTGTGAACATGATAAGAAATTACAGAGAAGAGGAAATTGTATGCAATTACATACACATATTTTATATATATGATTATATATATATATATATAGATGATGAAATGTTGACCTGAAAAATGTAACAGTTGGGTTGAAGCATCTCACGTTCAAGATCTCTGATGTGTAAAACAGGTGGGGACAAGGACGAAACAGGGCTTTATGTCACCTTACCTAGTAACACATTGGTCTGGGCTTTTCCTCAAAATACTAATTCCAACCTTATGATACAGCTTGTCAAGCCTTTAATTAGTAACTGGGATTTTTCTTATTGGAGATTAATTATTGCCACTCATAGAACATGATCTCTCACAATTTACCATTTGTGATAACATAAGACAAAGATAGGTGGTACTACCATGTACAAGAGCAGGCTATTATTCAAGCATTCAGGACTTAGTGACAAATATCAACACCACTAGTAATGGCAACACCAAGAAACTGGAGGTCAGCATAATCTATGATTCTGTGATCAAATGGGTTAGCTGAGTCAAGAATTCTAATGGGAGAATTGGAGATAATATTGGGAACCATCCCGTATGAGAAATGCAAGATAGCTCCAATCCCTGCTGACATGACAGGGGATTTTAACTCTCTCTATGTGTATACGGATACAGTGAAACACCAGTTTGTGGGGGATTACAACGTGCTATTGTGTTCCAATCCACAGTAGCAAATACAGTATTATCAAATACAACAATCCTCATTATGTGCCTGGGAGTAAGCATCACATCAGCACCATTACTATTGAAATAAAGAGGGATCTAAATGTTTCGTTACATTCTGATCGGGTGATCATTTAACTTCACCAGTGCCCCAGAAGAGTTAAATGATAGTGAGTATAAAACATTATGGGGAACCCTCTTTGTATAGGAACTATTATAAAACCCAGATTGGTTATGCCCTACCAGGATATTAGGGATTTCCTGTTATGGCTAGGGCAGGAATAGGCAGAATATTTCACAGTCTTTTTTTCAAAAAGCAGTGCTGGCTTTTGAGAAAGGTTGTAAAATGATTAAACCACACATGAAAATAGCTGGAAATATAACCTATGATGTAGTGAGTCACGTTCCTAGTGCCATTATGAACAAAGCAGGCAAGCACATGGAACAGAAAGGTTCCAGTCTAGTGAAGATTAAAGAGAAAAAGAACAGCAGCATACTCCCCCAGTCACTAGTCCTCCTGTTCCCTTTGAAAGAAAAGTTGTTGGAAGCTATTGCAGACATAAGCATAAAAGCTGCCCTAAGCAGAGGATGCGGAACATTGCTCAGGGTAAAAGGGACATATTTTAAAACACAACATAGCTTTCATTCACTGTGGCTCCAAAATATATGCCAAATCGGACATGGTTTTATTTCAAATAACTCCTTTTCAAAACCAGTACTGAGAATAGCATTTATTAGTAGTATTACCACAGTGCTTAGCAGCCCTACTCATGGATCAGGACCCCATTATGCTAAGTGCTCTACAGGTGAAGTGCCATTGTTCTCAATTTTAACCGCAAATACCCCTCTAGAATTTTTGATCTCAAAACACAGGGATCATTACCTAGACGTGGACAGCACCTTGCTGTGCTTGTGTTGCAAGATCATGAAAGAAGATGGGGCAGACGTTGACAGAAATGCCAGAGTTGCACTAGCTCTTATTCTCCTTTTTAATTAGCTGGATGTCACCCTGAATGACCAATTTAACAGCCAGAGCAAAAATTATTACCTGTATAGAACCTTTATAGAATTGATTCTGAACTCCAGCCAAATGCTTCCAGTTCCATGCGCAGAGCCAGCTAGATAGGCCGAACTACAGGGTTTCAATGTATGGATGAGATGACGGTGTTTGGAGGAGGGATTTAGTTTTATTAGGAACTAAATTTTAAAAGGTTGTAGAGTGAAGTGTAAAAATATAATTAGGAAGGCCAAAAAAGAATTTGAAGAACAGCTGACCAAAGACTCAAAAAGGAAGAGCAAAAAATGTTTAGGTACATCAGAAGCAGTAAGCCTGTTAAACAACCACTGGGGCCACTGGGTGATAGAGATGCTAAAGGAGCACTCCAAGAAGATAAGGCCATTATGGAGAAACTAAATGAATTATTTGCAGTGGCCTTCATGGCTGAGGATGTGAGGGAAATTCCCAAAGCTGAGCCATGCTTTTTAGGTGACAAATTTGACTGAGGAACTGTCCCAGGTTGAGGTGTCATTAGAGGAGAGGCTTTGGAACAAATTGATAAATTAAACAGTAATAAGTCACCAGCAGCAGATGCTATTTACGCAAGAGTTCTGAAGGAACTGAAATGTGAAATTGCAGAACTATTAACTGTAGTCTGCAACCTATCATTTAAATCAGCTTCTGTACCAGATGACTGAAGGATAGCTAATGTGACACTAATCTTTTAAAAAGGCTCCAGAGGCGATCCCGGCAATTACAGGCCAGTAAGCCTAATTTCAGTACCAGGCAAATTGGTCAAAACTACACTAAGGAACAGAATTATCAGACACATAGATGAACATAATTTGTTGGGGAAGAGTCTCTACATGGTTTTTGTAAAGGGATATCATGCTTCACCAATCTATTAGAATTCTTTGAGGGGGTCAACAAGCATGCGGCTAAGGCTGATCCAGTGTGTATAGTGTACTTAGATTTTCAGAAAGCCTTTGAAAAGGCTCTTAAGGAAAGTAAATTGTCATGGGATAAGAGGCAAGGCCCTCTCATGGATCAGGTTAAAAGATAGGAAACAAAGGGTAGGAATAAGTGGTCAGTTTTCAGAATGGAGAGAGGTAAATAGTGGTGTCTCCCAGGGGTCTGTACTGGACCAGTACTGTTCAACATATTCATAAATGATCTGGAAAAAGGGGTAAACAGTGAGGTGGCAAAATTTGAAGATGATACAAAACTACTAAAGATAGTCAAGTCCAAAGGAGACTGCAAAGAGTTGCAAAAAGATCTCACAAAACTGGATGACTGAGCAACCAAATGGCAGATGAAATTCAATGTTGATAAATGCAAAGTAATGCACATTGGCAAGCATAATCCCAACTATATAGCTAAAATGATGATGTCTAAATTAGCTGTTGCCACTCAAGAGAGAGATTTTGGAGTCATTGTGGATAGCTCCCTGAAAACATCCACTCAATGTGAAGCTGCCATCAAAAAAGCTAACAGAATGTTGGGAATCATTAAGAAAGGGATAGATAATAAGACATAAAATATTATATTGCCTCTATATAAATCCATCGTACTCCCACATATTGAATATTGCATGCAGATGTGGTCATCTCATCTCAAAAAAGATATTTTGTAATTGGAAAAGGTAATTGGAAAAGGGCAAAAAAACAATTAGGGGTATGGAACAGCTTCCTTATGAGGAGAGATTAAAAAGACTGGGACTCCTCTGCTTGGAATAAAGACTATTAAGGGGTGATATGATAGTGGTCTATAAAATCATGAATGGTGTGGAGAAAGTAAATAAGGAAGTGTTATTTTCTTCTACTCGTAACACAGAACTAGGGGTCTCCAAATGAAATTAATAGACAGCAGGTTTAAAACAAACACAAGAAAGTATTTTTTCAAACAACACACAGTCAACCTGTGGAACTCTTTGCCAGAGGATGTTGTGAAGGCCAAGACTATAACAGGGTTAAAAAAAGAACTAGAGAATTTGTGGAGGATAGGTCCATCAATGGCTATTAGCCAGCATGGGCGGGGTGCAAAACCATGCTCTGAAGCATCCCTAATCTGTTTGCCAGAAGTTGGGAATGGGTAATGGGGAATAGATCATTTGATGATTACCTGTTCTATTTACCCCCTCTGCAGTACCTGGCATTGGCCATGGTCAGAAAACAGGATACTTGGCTAGACAGACCATTGGGCTAACTCAATATGGCTGTTCTTATGCTCTTATTTTGTCACTATGATATGATTCTGCATAAAAATCAATATCTGTTTTACCAGGTTTTAAAGTCTGCCTTGAGGTTCTTTGATCATAGACAACTTCTTTCTCTTTTTTAAAATGGTTTTTGTTTCTGTCACCCCACGTTTTTTCACCGTCATGGTCCTGGGCTGCTGTACTATGATTCATTTTGGGTCACCCGCTTTAGGGTTCGAGTGAGTCCTGGATGAGTTCTTTCAAACTCTCAAAATTGATAAAACAAAATGATATAAAATATATATAACATATAAAATATATTATTACATGATTTTACATGACAAATCATATTGTGCACTATTACTACTGACAAGTCATGAAATGTAAGCTTAAAAATATAAAGATGAAAATTAAAAAATGGAAACAAAAATTTTCAGTTTGAATTTATTTTTGAGTGCAGTTACGTAAAAAAAATCTACAATTGTAAGTAGCACTTTCATGATAAAGAGACTGCACTACAGTATTTGTAGGAGGTGAATTGAAAAATACTATTTCTTTTGTTTATCTTTTTTACAGTGCAAATATTTGTAATAAAAATAATATAAAGTGAGCACTGTATACTTTGAATTCTGTGTTGTAACTGAAATCAATATATTTGAAAATGTAGAAAACATGCAAAAATATTTAAAAATAAATCATATTCTATTATTAACAGTGTGATTAAAACATTGATTAATCACAATTTCTTTTAATCTTAAGATTAATCATGATTAATTTTTCCAATTGTTTGACAGCCCTAGTATAGAGTTATTACTACTTTTATAGATCCTAGGATCATCTGGTGACAGAACATTTTCAATCATTGTTTCTGTTTGGTAGAATCAATTACCTCCTAATAGATTCTCTTTCCAAGTTTAAGATTGCATTTAAAAACTTATCTGCTTCCTGAATTCTAATTGGGTTTGTTTTGAACTATAGATTTTTTGGGTGAATATTTGTTATGCATCTTCTTATATTTCAAAGTAGATTCATTTATATGTTTGCATGGAGTAAACTGTTCTGCATGCAGTATACAATACAGTTTCAATATCAGATATCTTAAAATGGTTTGATATGCTATCATGGGCAGGAACAAAAGACAAAGCTGAGAAAAATGAAGCTCATTAGTGTTTATGTATTTTTAAAATCACATTTGTGTCTTGGATGCTTGATTTAATATTTCAATAGCTATACAGAATCACTAGAAATATTATTGTAGCCTAGCAACTGAATAGGAAAAAAAAGGGCAATATATGATAAAATTGCCTTTCTTGTTTGTTAAACTTTGAACCACAGCAGGGTTATAGATAATTGATACAGTATTATCTAAATTGGTTTAACAATTCCTCCTGCAGGATCCCAAAATGCTTTACAAAAACTGGGTGAAATCCTGAATGCCATGTTATCTCATTCCTTATTTAGGCAAATTCCTATTCAAATCAATGGGTAAGTCTACACGCTGGTCTACACTGGAAACTTACATGGGCATAGCTACATCTCTCAGGGGTGTGAAAAATCCATCCCCCTGAGCGATGTAGCTATGCCGACGTAACTCCTGATGTAGACAGCATTAGCGACCACCTCTTGAGGAAGTGGATTAACTACAGTGATGGGAGAACCCTTCCTGTCGCTGTAGTGAGGGTCTACACTGAAGCACTACAGCTGTGCCACTGTAGCATTTTAAGTGTAGACATAGCCTGAGTAAACAGAGAATACGAACTGGATCAGAACTTCAAATTTTGGGCCCATATGTGCAGAGCTGCTATGCCCAGGTAAATGCTACTACACTGCTTCCTCATGGTACCTGCCTTTGGTCAGGAGTTTATCAGTTTAGGGGTACTTTTGAATTACTAACTTTTCCTGGAGGCACAGCTGGCCTCAGGGGGCCTTTTCTCCATCTGCATCTAGTCAGATAATTGAGTCCCTTTCACTCGAAAAAGGACTTTACTGTTGTTATCCATGCCTTTGTGACCTCCAGACTATATTTCTGAAAAATACTTTATACGTGACTGCATTTGAAAGCCATTCAAAAACTATAGCAGGTTCAGAATAAGGCTACCCTGATTGCTTCCAGCATCAGCTGCAGAGAGCATATTATGGGGCAGAGCTAGCCCATCCATAGTTAATGGTGTAAACAGAACCCATTTAAAATCCTGCTGTAAGGCTGCTACTCATTTCACATAAAGGTGGAGAGATGAGGCAGACACAATGTGGGTGTCAGATGTGGGGAAGGTAAACATGAAAGCAGAATCATGCTTTCAGGTGACAATGGATGGCTGAGGACTGAGCTAGGAATTCCTGTGGTTTTATGTTTGTGTTGGTGAAATATTCAGCTGACCAACCCAACCTGGGTTTTCACAACATTTTTGTTTGTGGAAAATCCAAGTTTTCAAAGAAATCCCTCTCCATTCTGATCATCAGTCACATAGATACATTGATATGAATTCTCCTTTTTATGCTCCCCAGGACAGTCATGAATGTCCCTTTTGTGCTCCCTACACAGACATGCTCCCCCAGGGATCCCTCCACAACATCTCTCCTCATTCCCCTCATTGTTCTCATGTTTGGCCGGAATGGTCCCCTTACTTGCACCCTCATGTACACACACAAACCCTTAACTTGTAAACTCTTTGGGACAAGGATTGTCTTTTTGTTCTGTATTTGTACAGAGACCCTCACTTTGGGGGCCCTGGTCTCTCACTAGGGCTCCCACAAGCTTGCTTGCCTTGTTCTCATTAGCCAGAGTTGCAGTGCAGACCCATGGAGCATATGTGATTAACACAGCTTTTACAAACCAGCTGGCCAGGCCTGATGTTTGAAATTGGAGTTTTCCTTCTCCTAGGTGGACTGCCTGCCACAGCTGACAACATGCTACTGGAATATAAATAATTAAAAATACCCATGTTTACCACCATGCCCTCTACTCAGAGACGTTTATGATAAGCATATTTTTTGTAAATTTAAAAAATAATTTAAATATATCTTACAAGAGGTGAAAGCAAAGTAAACTACTTAGGAATCATGTTTCCTTTTCACAAGCATTTTTTTCTTTGTTTAAATATTTTGCTGTAGGTTGCAGGTTATTTTCCAGAACCAACACAAAAGGGGAATGAGCATAGCCAAAGCAAATCAGTATTTAACACATTTTGTTATTTTATATCAGAACAGTTCTTCTCACTGTACCTCTCCTTGCTTTTACTATCTACATATGTCAGTCTATGGTAGCATCTGAGTACCTCACAGTCATTAATAGCTTTTAGCCCCACAGCACTTCATGAGGTAGGGAGGTGGTAGCGCCATTTTACACATGCGGTTTTGCAACAAAGGGTAAGTTACGTGATTTGCCACAGGAAGGCTGTGCTTGAGGCAAGAATTGAAATCTCCTGAGTCACAGGCTAGTGCCCAATGCACTCTACCATCCTTCCTCTCTGTCACATTTCACCCAAAGATGGTGTTTTACTGCAATACCCTTGGAAGCTTTTTTAACAGTTGAATGCTGCTGATGCGAACTGCTAGAAGAGTAGAGTTAAAAAAAAAACCTAGGGAGCGAACATTTTTTATTTGAAAAAAAAAAAGATAACATGATTCTCCCTCTTTTTCCCATTCAGTCAGCCAGGCGTAGGCACATCTAACCTAAGAAATGTCATCATATATTAGAGAGACAAGGTAGGTGAGGTAATATATTTTGTTGAGCCAACTTCTGTTGGGGTAAGGGAGAGAAGCTTTCAAGTTTAGGGCAAGTCTACACTACAAAATTAAGTCGAACTAAGTCACGTCAATGTCCAGTCATGGCAGAAATTCAATCACTTTTGTGTGTGTGCACTATGCTCCTTGTCTCAGTGGTGAGTGTCCTCACCAGGAGCACGTGCACTGATTTAACTGTAAGTATGGGGCATTGTGGGATGGCTTCTGGAAGGCAGCAACAGTCACTGTAAGAAACGCAGAGTCTATGCTGACACACTATAATCTATAATATAATATCTATAATCACTGACACTGCATCGACCTAACCACATCAAATTTAGTGCTACGCTTCTCGTGAAGGTTGAGTTATTAAGTTGAGTACTGGGCGAGTGGGTGGGAGATACATTTTATGATAGACACTTACAGAGATAGGTGCTAACTTCCCCAGTTCTTCATGGGTGCTCGACCCCTGCTCTGCCCCAGACCCCGCCTCCACCCCACCCCTTCCCCCAAACCTCCACCCAGCTCTATCTCTTACCACCCCCACCACACCCCATTCTGCCCTTTCCCCTGCCTCTTCCTGCTCACACTTCACCCTTTCCTACCCAGTGCATCCTGAACATCACTGAAGAGCTGATCTCAGTGGGTGGGAGGCATTGGGCGGAGGAGGGGGCAGGGGAAGAGTTTATCTGTGGGGCTGCCGGTGGGTGCTGAGCACCCTTTCCCCCCCCCCATAGGTGCTCCAGCCCTGAAACACCCACAGAGTTGGCGTCTATGCTTATAGAGTTAGGTTGATGTTAGCTGACTTATGTCAATCGAACTCTATAGTGTGAGAACAGTCCTTATGCTGAGCTCTGCTTTGGGTCTGGGAAAGGAGCTCAGAGCTAAATACAAGGTGGAATAGATTGTTTAGCATAAGTAGTTTCAAGGAACAATTCAAGATGAAGTGACCCATTAACATCTCTCCAGTCATAGGGGGGAAAGGAGAGAGAGGGGAAAAAGCTGGGGGTTGAGGTGGATTAGTGGGTTATAGATTGCTGTAATATGCCAGACTGTCTCTGTTCAGTCCATAATTTTTGGTATTTAGCAAAGTTATGAATTTAAGCACCCAGGCTCATCTGTTGAAGGTGATGTGCAGCTTTAATTTGAGGATGAGAACTGAGAGGTCAGATTCAGAGTGAGCACTTTGTGAAAAGAGTTCACCCACAGGTGATAGGGTGTTTTTGTCCTTTATAGTGTTTTTGTGTGAGATAATTTGAGAGCGTAGTGATTGTCCGGGGAGCATTTTTATATGTCGGTCATGCTCAAGTAGATTTCTTTTGTTTGGAGGTGCTTGGAAACCTTTCCCTTTAGCTTTTGGGGTTAATATTCCGCAGCACACTTCCTTCTTGGCTGGTGTACCGCAGCACAGGACTTTCTAAAAACAGTGATGTGCTATTTCTCATGCAGCCAACAATGCTGAGAATAGAACCATGATCCTTCAGCTGAGGTTCTCTCTGTTAGGCCTCTGTATTCAAACCACTGTATAAATTAAAAGCCTGGTTCTTGTCTCATTTGCAAACATTTTGAGCCTGATGTTATTTTAGTCTGTGACACACTCACAAAAACAACACACACACTGCTGCTCCTAGCAGGAATTCCTCTTCACATAATAGGTAATTGGGAGGGTGAGGAGGAAAGTTCATATATGCTCTGATTTTCAGAAGTGAAAAACACCTGCCAATCCCACAGAAGGCAATGAGATCTGCTGGGTATAAGGCAGCTTTGAGAATCAGACCAATACTGTAGCAAACCTTAATGGCTTGATTTGCAGACGTGCTGAGCACCCACCAGCTGAAGACAATGGGAAGCTGGAGGTGCTCAGCACCTCTGAAAATATCAGGGTATGGGGGCCTAGAACACCCTCCCTTCTACACACTTAAATAGTACCGTACATGCCAACAAGTAAGGGACTACCCTCATGGAAACATACTCCACATCCTCAACACTCACTCTTATGTGTATTAACTACAGCGCTAATTTATTGATCTACAATGTTGCACTCTGTATAGCATCCGCTATATTGCACTACACCTCATAATAATTTAAAGTATTGGTGAAAATTCTGTTATTGGGTGCATACTAGCATCTGGTAGAGTCCCTTGGAGAACAGAAAACCACCACATTATTTTCCATGTCACATAGCACAACGTATTAGAAAAGTTTTGAGTCATGCATGAAAAATATAAAAGAGAGAAGTGTTTCTTCTACCAGGACATCAAAATCAGAAACTTCTCCTGTGTTTTCACTCCAACACCTTCTCTAAAAGTCTCTTAACATTCCCAGTCATTCATCTGTTAAGGTAAATGACTTCAGAACTCTTTAGCGCCCCTCTAAGATTCAAGACCAAATTGTACCAGAAAGATCCTGACAGTACAGCTGTTTGCCAATTACTTGAATTATTTCTAGGCACTTTGGCACATCTCAAGATGAAATTAAAATCTTTCAGTCTGCACCACTGAGGGATTTATTATTTCACAATGCTTCCACATATAACATAATGAGAATAAAAGATTCTCTGCTTTGCAGATCTTAGCTAAGGTATCATAAGGCATAGAAAATAACATCCCTTTCTTTCTGAAGGAACCTACTGATTTTTTCAAAGGCAAGGAGAAAGATGGTAACATTAGACAAAGAAAGCTATTTTCATTTTTTTTTTTAAAAACCTCTCTAAATTTGAGCACACAAGAGATTTTAGGATTAAAAAATACACACATCTGTGCTGAGACACGGAACCTCTAAGGTGCTTCATTATTGGCATTTAAAGCCAGTTTCATGAAACACCTGGCCTTGAATAAGCAGTGTGATCAGAGAGTGTCAGCAGGCTGGACAGATTTTAAATGGAAGAGCATTACACATTCAAAAGCCATTTTCAAGCTAATAACAGCAATATCTGCAAAACCGTAACAATAATGTAAACATCCCAAAATACATTATTAACAACGCTGGTGCATCTTGGTAGATTGTTCAATATCCTTCTTAACCTGTTTTGTTTCAGAAAGACTATATTTTTATCCCCACTTTATTTTTATAATATTATGTACTGCGGATAGCCTTATTTATCCTTTATTATTCCCAGTTTCTTCTCCATTTCCTCTTCTTATTTGTATTATTGCCTCTCCACAAGTGCCTACAGCAGTATTCACTGCAATCACTAACCATTGCTCACAGGTCTCTCCTTTTTAGCATGACTTCGAGGACAGAAATCCTTGCCTGAAGCTTATGTTGGGAGGGGCGTGGGGGGAAGGCAGAGGGGGAGGAAATCGCTGCTGGTTGCTTTGCTTGCAATTCTCATTTGGCTAGCACTTGCAGAAATTGAACTGAACTTTCTTCAGTGTTACTGCAGCTGCAAGGTAATTGCCCAAAGTTGCGGGAGCCAATAAGGATTGATTTTCCTTTTCGCTTTTTGCAAATGTTACAAAAGAGCCTGATAAGTCAGTTATGGCTCATATACTTCTCACTAGGCACAGATGGAACTTGCTCTGAGTTCATTAATAACACCTTACTTCTACATGATGACTTTCATCCAAAGATTAAAATGTGCTTGTCAACGATGGGCATTAACCCCATTTCACGGGTGGGAAGAGGGAAGCGCAGAAAGATGAATTGATTTGCCTAAGGTTGCACAAAGAATGAGGAGCAGAGCTGAGTCTAAATAAGCTTCTATTTTCTACCTGCAATTTTGTGGGCATAACTAGTGTCATTTGATGTTGAAATACCTGAGGCCCAGACTGAATTGAGCATTATGTAGCCAGACAGGGGAGTAAGACCTCATATACACACATACCCTCCTGCATGGTCACATTGTGGTCCTAGGCAGAGTCAGGGAGATAAAATAGGGAGAGAACACCCAATACTTTCCTTCCTGAGTAGGTGGACAGGGAATTGAGCTGCATCCTTTTCAGGGCTCAGCCCTGGAGTGAGGTGGGTTTTGAGGATCAGGGAAGGAATTGTGACTGCATTGCTTTTTGTTCACTTTTCCACAAACACTTTTCAGTCACACAAATGTGTATTTGTTGCAAATGTGTAGTGATGAACAAGCCAGCATAACCATGTGCAAATACTCACATTGCTACCAGCTGCAGTCACCTCACAATCATTTATATTCTCGCTTTGTGTGTTTGGTTATGGTGGTGTTGGAAGGCAAGGAAAGAACAGGAGATTTTTAGAGAAACATTGGTATTCTGAAGCAAAACCAAAAATCATCATGAGCAGCAATGAGGAGGGAAGTGAATGCTTGAGCACCAGAATGGATCCTTGCCTGAAGACAATTTGCACATGTAACAGCCTAAAGATCATGGAACAAAGGATCTGCTGTGTGGTCAAAAACTGAAGGCGGGATATCAGAATTCACAGGTAACTTTCCTATGCAATCACCTCTACACGTGGGACAGGGCAACATCTATGGTCCTGTGGCCACATGGGCACCCACCATGTAACATCAAATGGCTACTGCCAGCAAGAATGACCATCATAACCGTATTTCTTCACCAGGGAAAAACAAAGGGTCAATAAGCATGAAGGCCAGTCGAGGAGGAAGTGGGGTCACTTAAGGAAGCAGCCACAAGGTGCATAACATCAGCTACAATGGTAATGGTAGACTCTTGCTGTTCTGCTGCATTTGATTGGAAGTGGGCAAGTCAAGAATAAGGCTCACCATTGTTTCTCTTTTTTAGGTGGAAAAAAAAAGTCTGCTGTATTTTTGTAGCAGATCACCACTCTCTGGCATGGGCAGAAGTGCTGAGTTGTGAGGATGAAGCTCCATTTGCGGTGCTCATGTTAGAAGTGATCATTGTCTTCTGCCAAAATCTCTTTGATGTTCACCTTTTTCCTTCCATAGAACAATACATTGACCATCTCTACAAATAATTCAGTATTCAAATAATCTTCATAATTAACATTAGCTACCAGAGCAGTGGTTCTCAGCCTTTTCCATACTGTGATCATGTATTAAAAGAACAAAAGTTTGTGGACCCCCCTTCACACCTAGCTATAAAGAAAGAGAGGGTGGTCATGATTCCTCAAGTCATTTGTTATCCCGAGGACTCTCAGAATCCATGTATCAGTGAAAATTCCAGTATCTGACAGACAAAAACTCTAGAACAGATTTTAATTTTCTCTCTCAATTTTTGACCACACTGACTGCAAACTAGATTCCCACAAACTTTTGTTTTTCCAGAGCTCCAAAAACATGGATTTATTTATTACAGCACTTTGTTCATTTTGATTAGACTCAGACCTTAGCCGATCGCCTACACCTCTGTCATTAATCTAGTTTAGAAAACATGATGAATATTGCACTCATAGCTAAGTAAAATGAACACCAGCCTTCACACCACAGCTGGATTTCTGTACTTGGCAAGATGGCATGGCATTCTGAGAAACAAACTGTCTTTCCTGTTGGCAAATCACTCCCCAATCTATCCAATTCTGAGTCCTCCTCAGGATCTAGCATCTTCTCTTTTGGAATGCATAGAACACTAATTCCAGATGGACATTCTTTTTGTAAGTTGTTTTTATGCCATATTAGCAGCCTTCTGAAACAGGAGCTGTTCCTCATTATGAATCATTTAAAACATCCGTTTGAGCGTGTAAGAGTCCGGTGTGGGGGCTCGGCCCTTTCAGGAGCGGCTGGGAGCCAGGCCGCCTCACTACGTGAGGCTAGGAAGCAGTTCAGTCTCCAAAGTCCAAGCCCTAGGTCAGGGTAGGGCAGCAAATAGTAGGTCATGGGCTCAGGCCCTCAGGCAGGGGCTGAGCAAAACAAACAGTACTTAAAGCCCAAGCCCTAGGTCCGGGCGGGGCAACAAACAATAGTTCACCGGCTCAGGCCCTCAGGCAGGGGCTGAGCAAAAACAACAGTCAGTGAAGCCCAAGCCCTCAGTCAGGGCGGGGCAACGAACAGTAGTTCTGGGCTCAGACCATCAGGCAGGGGCTGAGCAAACAAAGTAAGTAAAGCCCTAGCCCTAGGTCAGGGCGGGGCAACACACAGCAGTTCAGGGGCTCAGGTCCTCAGGCAGGAGCTGAGCCAACACACAGGTAAGTCCAGTCTCCTATGTCGGAGCAGCGGTGTGAGGGGGGAGACTGCCACCCGTGAGTGGGGTGGCAGGGGGGACACAGGCCCACCCACTCCACTGTGTCCCAGCCCGGGGCCCTAACAGTGGCAGTTAGTCTGCTGCTGTGTTGGTGGGGTCCTGACCGCAACACACCAACATTGGCTCACAGTCTGCTGTAGCTAGACTGGGGTCGGCTACCCCTGGGCTATTTCCCATCTCCCCCTCCATGGGTACCTGCTCATCTCTGGGGTCTTCTGTGGGGTCCCACACCATGGGTTCCTCGGGGTGCTGGGCGCTGGCTAGGTCGGGCTGCTCCTCAGGACACGGGTTGGGGGGACGCTCGGGCAGCTCCTTGGGGTACCGAGCTCGGGGAAGGCTCGGCCAGTTCTCCTCAGGGTACCGGGCTCGGGGAAGGCTCGGCCAGCTCTCCTCAGGGTACCGGGCTCGGGGAAGGCTCGGCCAGCTCTCCTCAGGGTACCGGGCTCGGGGAAGGCTTGGCCAGTCCTCCTCAGGGTACCGGGCTCGGGGAAGGCTCGGTCCAACTGGAGCTCGGTCAGTAGCGTCTGTCCTCTCCAGCCGCCGGGCAGCAACTGAGCACTGGGGCCGGGCCTTTATACTTCCTGTCCTGCCCCTTGACTTCCATGGGGCGGGGACAGGTGGCAGTGGCTCTGCCCACTGTGGCGGCTGTTCTGGCTCGTCCCTCTCAGGAGCGGCTGGGAGCCAGGCCGCCTCACTACACGGCCCCCCCCTTAAGGCTGGCTCCCATGCAGTGGGGCCAGCCCCTTCCATACCCCCCAGCCGGGAGAGGAAGTCCGCGTTAGCGTGGTCCTTCCCGGCCCTATGACGAACAGTGAAGGCATAGGGCTGCTGGGCCAAGTACCACCGCTGCAGCCACATATTATGGTCCTTCATGCGGGCCAACTACTGGAGGGCGGAGTGGTCGGTGACCAAGGTGAAGGGGGCTCCCAGGATGTAGTATTGCAGGGCTTCACAGGCCCACTTCACAGCGAGGGCTTCCTTTTCGACCACCGCATAGTTTTTCTCTCGGGGGAACAACTTCCGGCTGATGTAAAGAACCAGATGCTCTTCCCCCTCTACCTCTTGGGAAAGGATGGCCCCAAGTCCCACCTCCGAGGCATCCGTCTGTAAGACAAATGTCCGGTTAAAATCGGGACTGTACAAGACCGGCTCGCTGCAGAGGCTTGTTTTGAGTGTCTGAAAGGCCTCGTCACACTCGCGGGTCCATTTCACCTGCCGCGGGCTGTCTTTCGTCAGGAGCCCCGTTAAAGGGGCGGCAATCGCCGTGAATTGGGGAATAAATCATCGATAATATCCCGCCAAGCCCAGAAACTGGCGTACCTGGCGTTTCGTGGCGGGCGGAGGGCAGGTTGTGATGGCCTGGACCTTGCCTACCAAAGGTTTTACCTGCCCATACCCGATAGTGTACCCCAAGTATGTAGTCTCTTGCCAGCCAATGCGGCATTTCTTCGGGTTGGCTGTTAACCCAGCCGTCCGCAGGGATCTCAGGATGGCTGCGACCCTTTCTAGGTGGTTCTCCCACTGAGGACTGTAAATGACCACGTCATCCAGATAGGCGGCTGCGTAGTCCTGATATGGCTGGAGGAGGCGGTCCATCAGGCGCTGAAACGTGGCCGGGGCCCCGTGGAGGCCGAAGGGCATCCGGGTAAATTGGTACAGGCCCGTGGGGGTGGCGAACGTGGTCTTCTTCCTGGAGGCTGGTTCCAGGGGGATCTGCCAGTACCCCTTACTTAGGTCGAGGGTGGTAATATAGCGGGCCTCTCCTAACCGGGCCAACAGCTCATCTATCCGAGGCATGGGGTACGCATAGAATTTGGAGATGGCATTGACTCGCCTGAAGTCAATGCAGAACCATTGTGAGCCGTTGGGCTTTGGTACCAGCACCACTGGGCTCCGCCACTCGCTTTGTGATGGTTCAATCACCCCCAAGTCCAGCATAGCCCGTACCTCCTCCTCAACGACCCGCTTCCGGTGATACGGCAAGGGCCTGGTCGTGCCCCGGATCACCACCCCAGGCTCAGTCTGGATTCGATGATATACTAGGGTAGTGAATCCCGGTTGAGATGTGAAGGTGCGGGAGAAGGCTCGCAGGAGGCACCGGGTCTGTTTGAGTTGTTCCTCTGTTAAGGTCTCCCCAAGCTGGGGTTCCCCAGGGTCCTCGGAATGGGTGACCTGGGGTCCTAGCTCCGGTTCTGGCGGGTAGGGGTTAATCAGAAGACCTTCGCGTTCCCGCCAGGGCTTGAGGAGGTTGACGTGGTACCGCTGGATCTTCTTTTTCCGGTCCAGCTGATTAATTTCATATGTAATGGGGCCCACCTTCCGGACCACCTCATATGGCCCTTGCCACCGGGCCAGAATCTTCGATTCGCTGGAGGGAAGGAGGAGTAACACCCGGTCTCCGGGTTGAAAGTCCCGAGTCTGGGCGTCTCGGTTATAAGTCTGGGCCTGCGCGTCTTGGGCGGCTTTCAAATTCTCCCGCGCCAGAGCCCCTGCTTGCTTAAGGTGCTCCTGGAGCTGAAGTACGTACTGTAAGAGGCCCTGGGCTGGTGAGAGGGCTTGCTCCCAAGTTTTCCTCATGAGGTCCAACAGGCCCTGGGGTCGCCGGCCCTACAGCAATTCAAAGGGTGAGAACCTGGTTGACGACTGGGGAACTTCTCGTACCGCCAGGACGGAGCAGGGGTGGGAGTAGCTGGTTCCATCGGCGAAGGTCCTCCTGAGGGAACCTACGCAACATCTCTTTCAGCGTCCGGTTGAATCTTTCAACCAGCCCATCGGTTTGGGGATGATAGACGGACATCCGCAGTTGCTTTATCCCCAGGAGTTCGCACACCTGCTGGAGCAGCCATGAAGTAAAGTTGGTCCCCTGATCCGTGAGGATCTCCCGGGGCAGGCCAACGCGGGTGAAGACCTTCACCAGCTCAGCAGCGATGGTGCGGGCTGTGATGTTCCAGAGAGGGATTGCTTTGGGGAACCTGGTAGCATAGTCCATTATAACCAAGATATATTAGAACCCCACACTGCTCTTGGGGAGAGGCCCCACCAGGTCCATGGCCACAGCTCAAAGGGGGTCTCAATTAAAGGCATCGGGACCAGCGGTGCCTTGGGAGTCTGTGCGGGGGTGGCCAACTGGCATTCCGGACAAGAATTGCAATAATCCTTTACCTCCTGGTGTACCCCTGGCCAGAAGAAGCGTCCCAGTATCCGAGCCAGCGTCTTCTCGTGACCGAGGTGTCCGGCCGCTGGGACGTCGTGGGCCAACTTCATGACCGCCCGGCGGTGACACCAGGGCATGAGGAGTTGAGTCTGGGTATCCCCCGTGTGGGGGTTCCTCTTGACCCGATACAGGCGCTCCTGCCACAGCTCAAAGTGTGGCCACTGCGCCGCTCGATGTGGGTTGAGGACAGTCCCATCCACGGTGGCCAGCTGTTTGTATGCCCGTTGAAGTGTGGGGTCGGCCCATTGATCACGGCAAAAGTCCGTGGGCGCCGAGGGATCCTCTCTCACTCCTGGGGAAGCATCTGCAGGTCCTCCCGTCGGGTTGGTGGGGCCGGGGGCTTCCGCCTCGTCTTCCTCAGTCTCTGGGGCCTCCCCTTCCAAGGCTGGCATAACCCGCGGGCTGCCCTCGGCGTGGCAGCATAGGACCACGGGAAACTCGGGCCAGTCCCGACCCAGGATCACCGGGTACACCAGCCGCGGAGCGAGTCCCACTATCATCAGCCGGGTGACCCCATCAATGGTCAGTTGGGCCCTGGTACTTGGGTAGGGCCGTATGTCCCCATGTATGCACTGCAGCTGAATCTTCTCCAGGCGGTTGTCAGCCTGAGGGCCTACGTTTTGGCAGACCAGTGTCTGGCCGCAGCCCAAGTCGAGGAGGGCCACCTTCGGGTGCCCCTCAATGACGACAGGCACGGTGATCTTGGCCGCTTGTGAACGCCGGGCACGGCCTTCCCCTGCGTAAACTTGGCCAAAGGTACACTCCAGCCCTGTGCAGTCCCGCTGTAAATGGCCATGCTCCCCGCAGGAGGAGGCCCCAGGTCTGCCCGTCCCGCCTGTGACCGGGTACCGGGGTTACCTCCCGGAGGGCCCCGGTAGTCTCCTCTTGGCACGGGGGTCGGGGTCCAAGCGGGTCTCCCGGAGGATGCTGCGGCCCAGGTCCGGGCCTCGCCACCTGGGAGGAAACTTGTGAGTCCGTCCTGGTGGGCGTTCCCCTCTGCTTGGGGTTGGGGTGCCCTGTCCCTGGTGGGGCTGCCCGGACAGCCGGACCCAGCGAGGCTTCAGCTGCGAGGAAGTCCTCCATCAATACAACGGCGGCGGCCACTGTCGCCGGCCTATGGCGGAGGACCCAGGCTCTTCCTCGCGGCGGGAGAATCTGGGCGAACTGCTCCAGTACCACCTGCTCCATTAGCTCCTCTGACGTCCGGCGTTCAGGCTGCAACCACCGCTTGCAGGTTTCTCGAAGTTCCTGGGCCACCATCCGAGGCCGGGCCCCTGAGGGATAGCTCAGGCTTCTAAACCGCTGTCGATAAGTTCTGGACTCACATCCAGGGTGGCCAGAATGGCGGCTTTCACCTGGCTGTAATCCTGGGCTGCCTCCACAGACAGGCCGCGATAGACTGTCTGAGCAGTCCCCATCAAGTACGGGGCCAGGATGGTAGCCCATTGGTCCTGGGCCCATCCGGCGACGACTGCCACCCGCTCAAACGTAACGAGAAGGGACCCGGCGACGACCCCGAAGCCTAACTTCATCAGCCGAATCAGGGGGCTGGGCCGTGGGGCCCCTGCTGGGTCTCCCGGCTGGGGTTCCCCAGGTCGGGCCAGCACCGCCGCGAGCTGCTGGATACATTGCCGCTGGAAGTCCTGGTGCTGGGTAACCAGGTCTTGGAGTAGCTGATGCTGTTGGGTCCCTAACTGCTCTACGAGCTGCTGCTGCTGCTGGAGGTGGGCGGCCTGCTGCTCCTGTTGCTGTCTCGACTGGGCCGCCTGCTGTCGCTCCTGGTTCTCCATCACAAGGGCCAAGAGCTGGGACAGATCCATCTCCCAGGAGGAAGGTCTCTCTCCCGTGGCCCCCTTCTCACCGGCGTCAAGAGCTCGCGCCCACATCCTGGGCGAGTCCTCAGAGAAGGCACCACGTGTAAGCGGTGTGGGGGCTCGTCCCTTTCAGGAGCGGCTGGGAGCCAGGCCGCCTCACTACGCGAGGCTAGGAAGCAGTTCAGTATCCAAAGTCCAAGTCCTAGGTCAGGGTGGGGCAGCAAATAGTAGGTCACGGGCTCAGGCCCTCAGGCAGGGGCTGAGCAAAACAAACAGTACTTAAAGCCCAAGCCCTAGGTCCGGGTGGGGCAACAAACAATAGTTCACGGGCTCAGACCCTCAGGCAGGGGCTGAGCAAAACAACAGTCAGTGAAGCCCAAGCCCTCAGTCAGGGTGGGGCAACGAACAGTAGTTCAAGGGGCTCAGACCCTCAGGCAGGGGCTGAGCAAAATAAACAGTAATTTAAGCCCAAGCCCTCACTCGGGGGGGGGGGGAACAGACAGCAGTTCTGGGCTCAGACCCTCAGTCAGGGGCTGAGCAAACAAAGTCAGTAAAGCCCTATCCCTAGGTCAGGGCGGGGCAACAAGCAGCAGTTCAAGGGCTCAGGTCCTCAGGCAGGAGCTGAGCCAACACACAGGTAAGTCCAGGCTCCTATGTCGGAGCAGCGGTGTGAGTGGGGAGACTGCCACCCATGAGTGGGGTGGCAGGGGGGACACAGGCCCACCCACTCCACTGTGTCCCAGCCCGGGGCCCTAACAGTGGCAGTTAGTCTGCTGCTGTGTTGGTGGGGTCCTGACCGCAACACACCAACATTGGCTCACAGTCTGCTGTAGCCAGACTGGGGTCGGCTACCCACGGGCTACTTCCCATCTCCCCCTCCATTGGTACCTGCTCATCTCTGGGGTCTTCTGTGGGGTCCCCACCCCATGGGCTCCTCGGGGCGCTGGGCGCTGGCTAGGTCGGGCTGCTCCTCAGGACACGGGTTGGGGGGACGCTCGGGCAGCTCCTCGGGGTACCGGGCTCGGGGAAGGCTCGGCCAGTTCTCCTCAGGGTACCGGGCTCGGGGAAGGCTCGGCCAGTTCTCCTCAGGGTACCGGGCTCGGGGAAGGCTCGGTCCAACAGGAGCTCGGTCAGTAGCGTCTGTCCTCTCCGGCCGCTGGGCAGCAACTGAGCACTGGGGCCGGGCCTTTATACTTCCTGTCCTGCCCCTTGACTTCCAGGGGGCGGGGACAGGCTGTGGCGGCTCCGCCCACTGTGGCGGCTGTTCTGGCTCGTCCCTCTCAGGAGCGGCGGGGAGCCAGGCTGCCTCACTACAGAGCCTTATAGGGTATGTCTACATTGCAGCTGGGAGGTATAGATACATTGCAGCGTGGATAGACAGACTCCTGCTAGCTCTGCTTAAGCTAGTTTGCTAAAAATAGGAATGTGAACGTTACAGCACTGCAGGTGTCTTAGGTTAGCTGCCTGACCTTGGACCCAGGAAACAAGGTGGGCTTCAACTTGGGTGGCTGGCTTAAGCTGCCACCAATGCTGCAGCCTCCATACTGCTACTTTAGCATGAGCTGAGCTAGTGTGCGTCTGTCCACTCATACTCTGAATCACACCTGCCAGGTGCAGTGAAGACACACGCATAAAAAACGTTGTGCCATGTTTTCTAAGGTTGGTGCTTAAGCTGAACTCACAGAATATGCACATAAATGTTACTGTTTACCTAACACATGCATTTATGTATGAAAAGGAGTAATGTACACACAGGTATCCATTTTGCATGCACATGCATTTGTACTCCAAACAGATGTGTGTGTATATTTTGCTGGGGCAAGTTTGGGCACCAACTTTGAAAATCTGGTCCATTATGTCCAGATCTCCAGGTGGTTAGTCTTTTCTCCATAAATGTGTAATTTTCTCTGTCTAAGAGTAATGAGTTGGACTCTTTTTATTCCTGTCATCAGTCTTTATAAGGGGTCAGTGCTGCCTTGAAAACCAATGAAGCAATAGCTAGCATAACTCATTTGTCAATGTATGTTATGTGCCCCCCTCTGGGCCCATAACATAGCTAGACAGCTTTGTTCCGTAGTTCAAGCTGTAGTAGCCCATGCCTTCAGCTTTGTAGGTCCCTAGTTCACTCCCTGGAATGTCAGCCAAGATGGTGGGCATCACACTAGTGCTGACCTATTTCTGTGGTGAGGGGGATGAAATTTTCCTGGGTATGAATCTCATTTATGCTAAGGCCCCTTTATACTGCTCTGGTAAAGGAGATAAAGTTGGCATCCATTATATATGCCCTTTAGGGTCTCTTTACACTGCCAGAGAAGTGAAAAGAGGCCTTAGTTCAAATGACAATCAGATCCTCTCTGGCCTAGGAACCATCTGAAGGGCTGAGCTTACACAAATAATAGAAAATAAAATTAATATACAAAGGGCCTCCTTATATCTCCTCTGCTACAGTAAAGCAGAATTGTTACACATACAAGGTCTTCTCAGTGTTTTCCATTCCACAGATCCCTAGTTTGTGACAGCTCATGCCTCACTTTCTGTGGCCCTTCTTCTCTCCTTCCACCCTGCTGGAACAAGTGCAACCAACCAACTGCAGCATGCCCGTATCATCAGTTGTTTCTTGGAGACGGGGTTTATAGAAATCATTTCCATTTAGACTAAAGAACAGAAGGAAGTTCAGCAAATAAAATAAGACTGTCTGGTCCAACATGCATGACACTTAAAAATATATGTTAATTCCACTGTCCTAACTGCTCACCACTTCATCATCAATTTACTTAATTCTCTCCTTCACAAGAATTTGTTTTTGGTATCTTTTGATTTAATTTAAACCCTTTGCTTCAGTTGCAATCCCTGTTTTGTTTGAAAAGGATTTAGCCAAGTTTCCTAGTGACTATTTTTTTCTTGTTTGCAAAATTATATCCCTAAAATCTGCTCCCTTTATCTCTGTTAAAAAAAGTCTGTTAGCTTAAAGTCTTTGGGTTCCCTTCCTGTCTCTTCCTTCCACACTTTTCCTCTCTGCATTCCTTGCACCTCCAAAATGTTTAACCCATTTTGTCTCTGTTAAATAGGACAATTTTGTGCAACAGAATTCTGGACCAGGGGAATCAAAACCTCCATGCTTGATTGTTGTAACACATTGTGCCTAAGAATGAAACCACATAAACTGAAAGAGCACCATTTACAGCCCGCCTGCTAAACAAGAGAGGTCAGATAACTACAACATACATTTTGAGGTCCTGCTTTGGCTCTTTAAAGCTCTAAATGAGTTGGGCCCATGCTATCTTAATGACTGCCTCTCCCTTCAGCACCAAGACCTGCCATGTCAGCAGCACTCTTGATAAACAATGTAACCCAGTGTTAGAAGAGTGGTGCCTGGCCCACAGCTGTGAAACTGCTCCCTCATGGCTAAGAATGACCACAAAACATACTTGTCTTCAGAATGAAATGCAAGACCCTTTCCCTCAATGCATCTTTCCCACAATAACAGTGATGATGGGAGTAATAACCTCACCTCTGACTGTGCTGGGGAAAGAGGGAGAGCATCTATGTTCATGTTACCTGTTGGAGAAATCTTTAGAAGATAGTACAGCCAGGAGGGCAGTACATATATATGAATAAATATCTGGATCCCCACTGAAGATTCCGGGGTTATTCATTTCCCCCTGAAGAAACCCAGAAATGGGAGATTGTAGCAGGCTGTTGGCTCCCCTATTTCCTTCAGAAGTTAGCACATGGAAAGTATGCGTGCAGGTATGTGAGAATGAAAAGTGTATTGCTTTTGGTGGTGAGGTAGTTGACTATGAAGATGGAAAAGGGGCAACATCAGGCCTCAATCTTGGGATCCTCTGAGCTATTGTTTTTCTTTTGTTCTATTCCCTAGCTTAAGTCCTCTTGCGTATGTGTGTTTGTTGTCTGCGTGCCCCATACTACGGTGGAATTTTATGTATCGTTTGGGCCCTATTATGGATAAGACATGCCCCACCCCCAATCTCTCAGTGGATTTAGTGTCCTCTTAATAATAGAACATTAAATAATTCTGCTGTCTCCGTCTAGCTGATCTGAGGAAGGAGATGGGGGCTGTTGTGTCTCCCTGTTGGTATGTCCTATCCCTTCACACTCTGTTAGCATGAATAGTGAACTGGAGCCCATGGCAGCAGAGGTTTCAGAGTAAGACTCCTGAGCAGCAGCTCTCAGATCCATTTGGGATTTGGAAAGAAGAATAAATGCTAGGCTGGATTTGCTAGAGAAAGATGTTTTGACTTGTAAAATTACTAGAATCAGAGCTCCGTTCAAGTTCACAGTAAGAAATTGAATGCCAATGGACACGATGAAATCTGATTCTGGAAAGCCAGAGCGGTTATTTTAGCTTTAACAGAATAAAGAGTGAAATTGAGATTGTGGCCTTTAGTCCTTGGACTGAGCTGGACAGAGTGCTGGGCACAGGTTGCAATGGCAGTTTGCCCACTGTTACAGTGGGTGATAATGTTGCTAAAAAGAATAATCTGTGTATTCCAGGGATATGTGAGGCAATTGTGGTCACCACATCCTGATTTGATAAGTACATTCCCAAGCAAAGGTTTAAGTAGCTAAGCCTTTCTGCATCCTCCTTCTCTGTCTGTAGCCCTTTATGCCTCCTCCCCAGGGGCGGCTCTAGAAATCGGGCTGCCTTGAGCTCCTGCCGGCATGCCTGCGGCAGGTCCACCGGAGCCCGGACGAGCGGACCTGCCGGGAGCTCAACCGAGCCGCGGGAAGACGGGACCCGCCGCAGTCATGCCTGCGGCAGGTCCGCTCGTCCCAGGCTCCGGTGGACCTGCCGCAGGCATGCCGGCGGGAGCTCCACCGGAGCCAAATGCCGCCCCCCCGGGAAACGGCCGCCCCAAGCGCCTGCTTGGCGCGCTGGTGTCTAGAGCCGCCCCTGCTCCTCCCTCCCTTAGTTTTTCCACCTAGTTAAAACCTTCAAAACAAGCACTCTTGAATACCTTTAAACAAAAGCAAAAAAAAAAAGACACCCCCCCCAAAAAATAATCTCAGAACTAACATGTTGCTTGCCAGCATCACATGGTGCACTCTGCTTGTATCTTGCATTCCTCTAGATAGCAAGCTCTTCAGAGCAAGTACTGTCTCTTATTCTATGTTTGGCAAGTGTGTAGTACAATGGGGCCCTGGTCTCAGTTGGTCCCTAGCCTCTAGCACAAGAAACATGATAAAGGAACAAAGAAAATGATCTATTTCCAGAAAGACTTGAGAAAGAATGTCTTTGTTACAAAACCTAAACTTGCAATTAAGTTAAAGGGGTCTCTGAATAACAATTCTCATAAACTGCAGAGATAAATTGGAAATTTAAACAGATTGACTGGTATATCCCAGATAACTTGCGCCACTCTGGTGATGTAAAATAGCCTTAGTGGTACCAATAAATCTGACTGAGAATCTTAACTTGGCCAAGAAAAGCCCTCTTTTTACCATACTGATTCAAGTGAAGATTTCACATTCTATGATTGCTTTTGTTTGGGAATTTTCTCAGTAAAAAAAGTTTAATGACTTTTGGTGGAATGACCTTTAATTTGTTGTATCTAAATTAATAGGAGGGGTAGGACGGCTCATTAATTTTGGCAAGAAGTGGCAATGTGTTGGGATTGATGCATGTATTGTAGCAATGGAAGGGCTATAGCTGGCAGAAGTGAATGAGAGAAAAGTGGCTTGCATTCACTCACAGAGTGTGGGGTGGAGTTGTGGCAATGAGGTTCAGGAAAAGTGTTGCAGTGGGCAGTGGCAGGTATGTGACATTAAAATCCAGGAAGGATTTTACTATGGGTGAGGGAAAAGAACAGTAGAGATTACCAAAAATCTGGATCTCCTGAAAGGCGGAGAGTGTACGAATGGTTGGAAAATTTCCACTGAAGCAGCATACTATCATAAAATGCCATTTTTATTAAACCAAAGTGTCCGGCAGAACTGCAGCAATTTTGATGAAATTTCATTAAAAAAAATTAAAAAAAACTTTTTGAAAATGCTGAACTGCCCCGTTTTGACATTTACAATTTTGCATTTAAACATGACCTTTCATGCCAAAATGTACTTTTTAAAATATAAAGAACTTTAAAAATACAAAAGGGTCAGAACTGAAGCAATATGTTTTAAATTTACTGAAATGAAATATTTCAATTGATTCAAAACAAAAACATTTTTGGAATTTTGTTGCATGAAAAATTTCAAAATTTTGGCTTTTTGTCACAATTTGGGCCAAAAGTATTTTTTTTTAAATCTTGAACTTTTTCACAACATGGAAAATCTGTTTTCCAATGAGTTCTCTGGATTCTGCCCATGTTAAAGGTATCTTATTATATCTATATGTTGTTAGACCTTGTGACAGGGCAGTGTGTCCCACCCATGCCTCTTCCATAAACACAGACCAGTCTGAGACCTTCTTACTTGTAAACACCACTGTGTTACATAGCAGTGTCTCCACACCTTCACACATTGTATCTCAACTTTCTAATCCCTTCTCCAAAAAGGGTGTGTGTGTGGGGGGGGGAAGGATATGGTGTCTCTACTCAGAGAACTTCCTTTCTCAAGCTCTCCTAGCCTTCTGTTTCTCTCTTTGTCTTTGCCCTGAGCACTCCTTCTTCTGCCCTTTTATACAAGTTCCCTGTTAATGGGCTAATTGGCTCATTGACTCACTAGCCCCAATATGGCCTGGTAATCAGATATACCTCTGTCAGTTAGATCTTCTCCAGGAGAGCCTAATTAGCACTAATAGTGACTAGAGTGCTGGTCAAGTGCTAGCTGTTGGCACTCTATCACAGATCCATCTTCCTTGTGCTCTTACATTCATACACTACTTAGCAAGTTCATCTCCAGACTCTCTGGCACTTAAATGCTTTATTGCATCTTTGATAACTAGACAGACAGTTCTGGAAAAAGTCACAAACATTTAAAATGTTCACTGATCTATGTAACTGAAAAGCAGCTTGGCCAAATATTGCTTGAACTTTCCCAAGGGAAAAAAATTCCTCTGGACTGAAACAAAAAAAAACAAATCATGAGTATCTTCAATCAAAAAGGAGAAAGTTACAGGGTAGAAGGAAATGGGTTTTATAATAAGAGGATGATAACAACCTTGACTGTGGAGAGGCACCAATGATTCTGTAATACATGTGTGTGTGTGTGTGTGTGTGAGAGAGAGTGTGTGTGTGTGTGTGTGAGAGAGAGAGAGTGTAATTACACATACATCTGTCTAAGAATGGGTATCAAAGGCAGTAGAGCTGTGCATTATTTGTAACTTTTTTCTTTCCCGTGATCAGAATCATATTGTCTAACATATATAGGAGCAGAAAAAAAACCCAAAACTGTTGATCTCCAAAATAACAAGGTTCATATAGTCCAAATTTTATGAGAGCTATGTGGTCTAGGGGGATTTAGTACAGGGCTCTAAACCGAGAATTCACTTACTCCTTATTCTGTCCCTTATTTGAAACGTGGCTTTGGGCAAGTTACAGGTTAAGCTCTTTTTGTATTTCAGCTCAGTCTGTAAAATAGGACTTTTACCCTAGTTTATAAAGGTGCAATGAGAAGTAAGGCCCAAACATTCTGTAGCAAACCCTCATTGCTTTAATGGGTGCAGGATTGGGTACTACATCATATAAGAGAAGGTTACTCACCTTGTTCAGTAACTGAAGTTCTTCAAGATGGTTGTCCCTGTGGGTGCTCCACTTTAGGTGTCTTGACGCCCTGCACTTCTGATGGGAAATTTCTGGTAGCAGTGCTCAGTTGGGCTGCTCTTGCGCTGTAGCCATCTTGCTCCATACTGAGCGGTTACATAGCAGTGTGCAGACAACCATCCCCCTGTTCCTTCTCTACCTCAGAGAATTGTTCTGAAATGCTGAAGTAGAGGGGATGAGAGAGGGGAGTGGAGCACCCACAGGGAAAACCATCTGGAAGAACCTTTGTTACTGCACAAGGTGAGTAACCGTCTCTTCTTCGAGGAGTGTCCCTCTGGATACTCCACTTTAGGTGATTGTTGAGCAGGGCCCCTCAGTGGACAAGAGGGGCTTTAGAGTTTGTCTGTTGATGGTGGATAGCATCATAAGTCCACAGTGAGTATCTGATGCTGATTGTTGTTCTAAAGCATAGTGTTTAGTGAAAGTATAGACTCATGCCCAGGAAGTTACTTTGCAAATGTCAGTAATAGGTACATTATTGAGCAGGGTGGAGTATATGCGAATTCCTGGTGGAAGTTGTAGATTGTTGTTTTGGTAGCACAAATGGATACATCCAGATATCCATTTGGATAGTCTCTGTTTTGAGATGGTTTGATCCATCGAGCATTCTGTTACTGAAACAAATAGTCAAGGTGATTTTCTAAATGTTTTTGTTCTTTCAATGTAGAAACTAATGCTCTGCAAACATACAGTGTGTGGAGTGAGGCCTCCCTCCCGTCTGCACATGACTTTTGAAAAAATACAGATAAGTAAATGGGTTGATTTAAATGAAAGGGGGAGGCGACCTTGGGTATGAACTTAGGATGCAGTCACAGGATTACTTTATTTTTAAATAATGTTGTATATGATGGGTGTACCATTAGGGCGCCTAATTCTCCCACTCATCTTGAAGATGCGATGGCAATGAGGAAGGCCATCTTCATGGATAACTGCAACAAAGAACAAGTTGCAAGGGATTCAAATGGTTTTCCCATGAATCCGTATAGAACAAGGTTGAGTTCCCACATGGGTGTAGGGTTTCTTAGTGTGGGATAAGTGTTTTCAATGCCTTTAAGGAAGTGTCTAATCGTTGGGTGAGCAAACATAGTAACTCCGTCCACCTTGTCATGGAAGGAAGTAATAGCAGCCAAATGTACTCGGATGGAGCTTGTGGATAGCCCCAATTGTTAAGTCCTAATAAATAGTGGAGGATCCACGGTAGAGGAAACGACTGTGGTAAGATCTGTTTGTCTTGACACCAGGTGCAGAATCATGTCCACTTGTGGATATATGTCTTTCTTGTGCTTAGTCTCTGACTGTTCAGTAATATATCTGTTACTTCCTCAGAACAGGCCCTCTCGACCCCAGTCAGCTATGGAGTAACCAGGCCTTGAGGTGGAGTACTGGGCAGTTGGGGTGACGGACACATCCCACATCCTGTGATAGAAGGTGAGGTACCATGGGAAGGGTTCGAGGCAGTTTCACTGTCATCTGACACAGGTATGAGAACTATGTTTTTCTGGACACAATGACAATTACCCTGGACTTGTCCTGCCTGATCTTGTGAATGACTCGGCTTAGGAGTGGAGTTAGAGGAAATACATACATCAGTGGCGCATCTCATTTTATGAGGAGAGAGTCGCCTAGGGAGTGGTGTCCCAATCCTGCTCTGGAGCAATATTGTGGGCATTTGGCATTCTGAGCTGTTGCAAATAGATCTATGGTGGGGAATCCCCATAGTTTGAATATGGATTTGAGAATTCTGGGATCCATCTCCCATTTGTGGGTTTCTGAAAAATCCCTGTTTAGTAGATGTGCTGTTGTATCTGACAACCCAGAAGATATCTCTATGTTGTTGGTGATGCATCAGTTCCAAAGGCGTATTGCATCTGTACATAGAGAGTTTGATCATGCTCCCCCTTGGCGGTATATGTAAAACATGCACGGTATATTGTCTGTGAGGATCTTGATGGCATTGTTCTTGATTAGAGGGAGAAAGTGGTCACATGCATTTTGGACTGCCCTTAGTTCTAGTAAGTTTATGTGCAGGTTGGACTCTGCTGGGGACTAGTGGCCTTGGATCGTATTGTTGAGTAGATGCGCCCTCTCAATTAGGTCTGTTGTGATTGTCATAGTTGGAGTTCTTTGTTGGAAAGGGACTCCTGAGCAGATGTTCCTTGGTTGTCTCCACCATGTTAGTGAGTCTTTTACTCTGTGTGGCATTGTAAATGGCATTGTTGAGAGAGTGTCTTTGCCATACATATAATGTTCGAAGGCAGGCCTGCAAACATCTCATGTGGAGTCTGGCATGTTTTAAAACAAATGTTGTCACTGACATATGTCCCAAGAGTTGTAAGCATGTTATGGCAGATTGAAATTAGGTTGACTTGAATGAGGAAGTTTTGTCAGGGTAACATTGCTGTTGCTGTGATACAATCGAGGTAGGATCCTATGAATTCCAACTTTTGGACGGGAACCAGTGTCGACTTTTGTACATTTATTTGCAACCCTAGGTCTGTGAACAGGGTTATTGTGCTCTTGTCAAGGTTCCTCCCCCACTCTGAACTTTAGGGTACAGATGTGGGGACCTGCATATACACTTCTAAGCTTAACTACCAGCTTAGATCTGGTTTTGCTGCCACCATCCAGATTTCTTAGACTGGAACACCCCCTTTCCTCCCAAAACCTTCCACTCCCTGGGTAGCCTTGAGAGACTTTTTCACCAAGATTCTGGTGAACACTGATCCAACCCCTTGGATCTTAACACAAGGAGAATTTAACCATCCCCCCTCCTTTCCCCCACCAATTCTTGGTGAGTCCAGATCCAATCCCCTTGGATCTTAAAACAAGGAAAAATCAATCAGGTTCTTAAAAAGAAAGCTTTTAATTAAAGAAAGAAAGGTAAAAATCATCTTTGTAAAATCAGGATGGAAAATACTTTACAGGGTAATCAGATTCATATAGCCCAGAGGAACCCCCTCTAGCCTTAGGTTCAAAGTTACAGCAAACAGAGGTAAAATCCTCTCAGCAAAAAGGAATATTTACAAGTTGAGAAAACAAAAATAAGACTAAGACGCCTTGCTTGACTGTTACTTACAAGTTTGAAATATGAGAGACTGGTTCAGAAAGATTTGGAGAGCCTGGATTGATGTCTGGTCCCTCTTAGTCCCAAGAGCGAACAACCCCCAAAACAAAGAGCACAAACAAAAACCTTCCCCCCACCAAGATTTGAAAGTATCTTGTCCTCTTATTGGTCCTTTGGGTCAGGTGTCAGCCAGGTTTCCTGAGCTTCTTAACCCTTTACAGGTAAAAGGATTTTGGTGTCTCTGGCCATGAGGGATTTTATAGTATTGTACACAGAAGGGCTGTTCCCTTCCCTTTATAGTTATGACAGCTATGCATGATGTTTATTGTTTCTTGCTGCATTGGTGCCCTTATAAGGCAGTTGTCTAAGTATGGAAATATCATCACTCCTTGTCTGAACAGGTGGGCTGCAACAGCAATGAGTACTTTGGAAAAAAACCCTTGGGGCAGTGGAAAGGCGAAGGGTAGTACTCTGTATTGGAAATGCTGTTTCCCTAGGGTGAATCTCAGCAATCTTCTGTGTGATCGGTGGATGGTGATATGAAAATAAGTGTCCTGAAGGTCGATGACTGAAAGCAAATCTCCTTTCTCTGCCAGAATTATTGTGGCTAGTCACCATTTTGAAACATTATGTTCTCACAAATTTGTTGAGTTTTCGTAAATTAAGGATGGGTCTCCTTAATACAAACCTCTCCCCCTGTGTTGTAGTGGCATGGGTTCCATGGCACTTAATTGTATGAGGTGGTTTATTTCCTGCTGTAACAGGTGCTCATGAAGAGGGACAGAGAAGGGGGGGAGTAGGTGGGATAGAAATAAAGGAGATAGAATAGCCCTTCTGGATAATCTCTAAAACCCATTTGTCTGCCATGGTGGTGTTCCAGACTGAGTAGTATGGTGACAGATGGTCTCCGAATGGGCTGGGGACTATTTCTGGTTCGGGAGTTAGGGAGTGTGGAGGTCTTGTGCCCTTGAACACATATTCAGAATGATTGTTTAGAGGTGAATTGTTGAGATGTGGAAGGCTGATCTTGGTTCTGCTGACATCTGTTCTGTCTTTGTTTATGCTGTTGTTTATGCTGCTGTCTTTGGGTCTGAGAGTATGATGTAGACCAGAATCTCTGCTTGTAAAACCTGCTCTGTTTCTTTTTATTTGCAGGTATGTAAATGGCAAGGGTTTTTAAAGTCGCCCTTGCAGCAAAGAATCCTGTGGCACCTTATAGACTAACAGACGTTTTGCAGCATGAGCTTTCGTGGGTGAATACCCACTTCTTCGGATGCAAGCCCTTGAGTTTTTTAGGGTATGTAACAAAATATTTGTTTTTTCTGCAAATAGTTTCTGTCCCTCAAAGGGTAAGTCCTCAACTATTGCCTGGATCACCCTTAGGAACCCAAAGAGGTGGAGCTGTGATGCATGGCACATTACCACGGATGTCTTGATGGATCATGCTGCCATGTATGCAGAGTCAAGGGAGGCCTGGAGGACTGTCCTGGTGATGAGAGACCCTTGAGAAATGTTTGCTTTGTACAGTTTTTTTGTCATCTGGTACATTTTCAATAAAAGTTGACATTTTGGGAGAAACAAATTGTGCGTATATTTGGCCAGCAGGACAGCATAGTTGGCTATGCAGAACTGAAGTTTAGCTGAGGAATAAGCTTTCCATCCTTTTCTTATCCTGGCTGTCAGCTTTCTGCAATGTGGGCACTTTGAGTAATGTGTGTCTTGTCAAGGCAGTGGACACACTGAGAGTGGCCATCAGAGACCAGTATGGAGAGTCTGCAAGTCAGGCAGCATTTAAAACCAGGTGAGCCTGGCATGCCTGAGTTGGTCTCTTAGAGAAAAAACAGGGTAAACCCTGTTTGAGGTTAAGGCTATATGCCTGACGGAGAGACAGAGAAGGTACAAGGAAAACATATTTTTTTGAAGAAAGGGGATAAGGAAGCTAACTTCAACTAAGCTAGTACTACCACTATGAATTATCTACTATAATTTTTCTCTGAAGTAGGAGAGGGCGTTGCTGATCATTCCGACTCAAGCCAAAGGCAGTATAGAAGGAACTGGGGGACAGCTGGCTGTGTAATTGCTCAGTGCGGCACGAGATGGCTATGGCACCTGCGCTGCCCAATTGGCACTGCTGCCACAAAACTCTGATTACAAACACAGGGCGTCAAGATACCTAAAGTGGAGCACCTACAGAGACATTCCTCGAAGAAGAACAATAAATTATGGCTGCTCTTCAGCTGGTGTGCTATAAGGAACTGGGCAGAGAGATAGATATCCCAGGAATCTCTTTTCCTTCTAGTGTGCAGGAGGCAGACATAATTTATAGGGGAAAGCCAGGTGGGATACCCCCTAATGTTGCCTACATCGTAGCAGCCACAGAAAGAATATGTTTAAATAGGTGTGACCCAAGGGCTTCTGGATGCCCGCTGGCAGATGTCAGAAGTACAGAGGGGTAAAGTACAGAGGTTCACAAAAAAATAAATAAATTTATGTAAGGTCTCTAATGAAAACCTGTGACACACTGGTCATCACTGCAAAAACAGTCAGTATGTATGGATGTTCTGTAAGGGGTTTTATATATATATAAAATTATGTTCTTAAGGACTTTGTCTGGGGACTGGTCACCATAAAGATGGAAAATACGTTCTCTTTCAGGCAACATGTTTATCTGCCTGACTGCATGTCAGTTAAGTATTGTATGGTTCAGAATGGTCCATTTACAGTATGAGCTGAATACTAATGTAGAATCATGAAATCTTCAAAGAGGAAGTTTACAGGAAGGAGTGAACCAGCAGGGGAAATCCCTGTTTACCAGTAAGGACAATGAAGTTTTAGGGGTATAACTAAGGGATACAGATATACACCCTCATCCTTCACCTAGAAAGGTAAACTTATAGTGGGTTTGCTTTATGGAAGAGTGATCTCAGCCAGGCTAGATTGAAAATGCTGGACAGAACTTTGGGTGAGAAAAACTGCTGTAGACAGGAAGGTAACTTGTTAGTTAAGTTTAGGCTCTAGAATTCATGTTATCTCGGGGACTCTCTTTTTGCCCCACCATCCCCATGAACATGATACAGTTCTGCGGCGATCTGGAAGTCTACTTTTGCTGCCTCTGACTCAAAGAATATTTTCAAGATAACACTGAACAGCGCACGGATAAACAGATACCCTCCCACCAACAGCACAAGAAGAAGAGCTCCACATGGACTCCTCCTGAGAGTCGAAACGACAGTCTGGACCTATACATAGAATGCTTCCGCCGATGGGCACAGGCAGAAATTGTGGAAAAACAACATTGCTTGACTCATAACCTAAGTCGTGCAGAACGCAATGCCATCCACAGCCTCAGAAACAACCCTGACATTATAATCAAATAGGCTGATAGAGGAAGTGCTGTTGTCATCATGAACAGGTCTGACTACCAAAAGGAGGCTGCCAGACAACTCTCCAATACCAAATTCTACAGGCCACTTTCCTCAGATCCCATAGAGGAATATACTAAGAAACTGCACCATCTACTTAGGACACTCCCTACACTAACACAGGAATGGTCTGTGATGGGATGTTAGATGGGGTGGGATCTGAGTTACACAGAGAATTCTTTCCTGGGTGCTGGCTGGTGAGTCTTGCCCACATACTCAGGGTTTAACTGATCACCATGTTTAGGGTCGGGAAGGAATTTTCCTCCAGGGAAGATTGGCAGAGGCCCTGGAGGTTTTTCGCGTTCCTCAGCAGCGTGGGGCACGGGTCACTTGCTGGAGGATTCTCCACAGCTTGAGGTCTTTAAACCACGATTTGAGGACTTCAATAACTCAGACATAGGTTAGGAGTTTGTTACAGGAGTGGGCGGGTGAGATTCTGTGGCCTGCATTGTGCAGGAGGTCAGACTAGATGATCATAATGGTCCCTTCTGACCTTAAAGTCTATAAGTCTATGAGGAACAAATCAACATACCCTTAAAGCCCCGACCGGGGTTATTCTATCTACTACCCAAGATCCACAAACCTGGAAATCCTGGACGCCCCATCATCTCTGGAATTGGCACTGTCACTGAAGGACTGTCCGGATATGTAGACTCTACTCAGACCCTATGCCACCAGCACTCCCAGCTATCTCCGTGACACCACTGATTTCCTGAGAAAACTACAATGCATTGGTGATCTTCCAGAAAACACCATCCTAGCCACCATGGATGTGGAGGCTCTCTACACAAACATCCCACACACAGATGGAATACAAGCTGTCAGGAACAGTATCCCTGATGATGCCACAGCACAACTGGTTGCTGAGCTCTGTGACTTTTTCCTCACGCACAATTATATCACATTTGGTGACAATATATACCTCCAGACCGGTGGCACTGCTATGGGCACCTGCAATATGCCAACATTTTTATGGCTGACCTGGAACAACGCTTCCTCAGCTCTCGTCCACTCATGCCCCTTCTCTACCTATGCTACATTGATGACATCTTCATCATCTGGAATCTGGAAGAATTCCACCACAATTTCAACAGCTTCCACCCGATCAACCTCAGTTTGGACCAATTTACAGGGCAGGTCCACTTCCTAGACACCACAGTACAAATAAGTGATGGTCACATTAACACCACCCTATTCCGAAAACCCACCGACCACTATGCCTACCTTCATGTCTCCAGCTTCCATCACAGACACATCACATGATCCATCGTCTACTGCCAAGCACTGAGGTACAACCACATTTGCTCCAACCCCTCAGACAGACCAACACCTACAAGATCTTCACCAAGCATTCTCAAAACTATGATACCCGCATGAGGAAATAAGGAAACAAATCAACAGAGTCAGACGTGTACCCAGAAGCCTCCTGCTGCAAGACAAGCCCAAGAAACAAACCAACAGAACTCCACTGGCCATCACCTACAGTTCTCAGCTTAAACCTCTCCAATGCATCATCAGTGATCTACAACTGATCCTGGATAATGATCCCTCACTTTCACAAACCTTCGGAGGCAGGCCAGTCCTCATCCACAGACAACCCACCAACCTTAAGCATATTCTCACCAGCAACCACACAATGCACCATAACAACTCTTACTCAGGAACCAATCCATGCAACAAACCTCAATGCCAACTCTGCCCACATATCTACACCAGTGACACCATCACAGGACCTAACCTGATCAGCTACAACATCACCAGTTCATTCATCTGCACATCCACCAATGTTATATATGCCATCATGTACCAGCAATGCCCCTCTGCTATGTACATTGGCCAAACTGGACAGTCCCTACATAAAAGGATAAATGGACACAAATCAGATATTAGGAATGACAATATAAAAAAAACCTGTAGGAGAACATTTCAACCTTCCTGGCCACACAATAGCAGATTTTAAGGTAGCCATCCTACAGCAAAAAAACTTCAGGACCAGACTTCAAAGAGAAACTGCTGAACTTCAGTTCATTTGCAAATTTGACATCATCAGCTCAGGATTAAACAAAGGCTGTGAATGGCTAGCCAACTACAAAAGCAGTTTCTCCTCCCTTGGTGTTCACACCTCAACTGCTAGAAGAGGGCCTTACCCTCCCTTGTTATCTCCAGACTGATTCTTGCTTGCATATTTATACCTTCCTCTGGAAATTTCCATTACATGTGACTGACAAAGTGGGTATTCGCCCATGAAAGCTTATGCTTCAATACATCTGTTAGGCTATAAGGTGCCACAGGACTCTTTGTTGCTTTGTACAGATCCAGACTAATACGGCTACCCCTCTGATGTTATGATGTTGTTTTATATGTAAATCATTTGTTCTGATCTCTCACACTATTTTGATATGTATCTTCTTTCTTAAAATTTTCTTTAGTTTTATAATTGGACTGAAGTACTGTATGTAATACAGGAGCAGTGGTCTAGGTTAAAATGGGTAAAAGGAACATTCCGTTGTTGGTGTTCTTTTCTCTGTGAGAGACAGTGGGAATTTCAGCCTATGATGTAGATGGTTTGCAATGTCTCATGTGACTGAATAGTCTAACCTGAGATTTGCATGATCTTTGGAAGTTATTGCAAATGTTTGTGTCTTGGTTGGGAGCTGCTTGCTTCCTATGGGCTCTTTTCTCTTCAAGCTGTAGGAGCCAGTTTCTGCTATGGACTTTGATACCCTGATGGAGACAGTGGTACCACTTGTTAAGATCACTTGCCAAGGTTTCCCAGTGGTCAGGATCAATTCCGAATTCCATGATATCTTGCTCGTTTGTGTCTTTATAGCGAAGCTTGGGATGTCCTGTTGTTCCCTCTGATCGCTCCCCATATAGCATGTCCTTAGGTATGCATCGGTCTTACAACCTACTCAGATGGCCCAGCCTGCACAGTTGTCTTTGCTTGAGGAGGGCTATCACACTTGGTATATTTGCCCTTGGAAGAGCCCCTGCATTAGTGACTTTATCCTGCCATTTGGTGTTGAGTATGTGGCATAAACAACGTAGGTGGAAACTGTTTAACCTTTTCTCCTAATGAGCATAAGCTGTCCATGTTTTCCCACCATACATCAGAGTGCTGAGGACGAAAACTTGGTACAGCTTTGAGTTGATGGTAAGGTTTGAGTTGTTCCATGCTCTTTTAGTTGGTCTGCTAAAGGTGGTGGCAGCCTTTCCAATGTGAACATTTAGTTCTTCATCCAGTGAGAGGTTGGTGGTCACTGTAGAACCTAAATATCTGAAATGTTGGACTACTTCTAGCTGGTTTGCATTTAAGGTAATTGAAGAATCTTGTGGAACCCCGTTCTAATACAACCATTTTCTTGATGCTGATGGTAAGAACAAATGCCTGACAGGCACTTGAAAGGCAGTCCATGAGTTCTTGTAGTAGATCTTCATTGTGGGCTATGAAGGCAGCATCATCAGCGAACAGAAGTTCACTGATTAGCACCTTTTTGAATTTGGTCTTTGACTTAAGTCAGGACAGGTTGAAGAGTTTCCCATCTGATCTAGTGTGGAGATACATTCAATCTTTCATGTCCTTAAACACACAGTTCAGGAATATGATTTGAACTGTTGACAGTTGTCAGTGTCAACAACCTGGTTGACAGTGAAACCGAGAGCTTTCTTCAAGCTGTCATTCAGGACTTTGAGGTTTCCTGTGTTTGAGGCTCTCTGTATCTCTTCACAGAGCTTGATCCAGTAATGATTTGTACAATAACTGCTTGCTCACTCTACCTCGGTTTTTGCATGTTGAAGTCTCACTTTGATGCTCTCTGTTGGTGAAGTCAAGAGGGGGACGCTAAGACATGGGCAAAGCAGCACCTCCATATCAACTGCCCAGGCTACTGCAGCTACACCACATGGAGAGGACACTCTATCCTTGCTGGCAACACGGACACAACATGGAAGGTGGTAATTACAGTAGAAGAGGATGTCACGGGTCACTTTTGATGGTGGAAGGAATCACTGCATTCCATTGGTCAGCCACCACCCACCACAAAGTTTGGCAGTCCCAGGACAGTTTGGTGCTGACCCACCATGGTCTGTCCACCTCATGGGATGAGTGGGGCTAGACCAAAAGTTGAAAGGTAGACAGAAACCTTGCACCTGGCAAAAATAAGAAATCAAGAACTTTCCAGCTTGGAAGCTGGAATGTCAGGACCACGTGTCTGGGATTGACAGACAATGATGACCTACAATACACAAACAGCATACGGAAGTCAGCTTTGATAGACTGTGAGCTGTACAAACTCAATGTTGACATTGCAGAACTTCAGGAAACAAGACTTGCAGATGCTGATTCTGTCCAAGAGGCCAATTACACCTTCTTTTGGCAAGGTGAAAGAAGTGAAGAAAATCATCTGCACAGTGTCGGTTTCACTGTGAGAAACAAGTGGGTAAATGCCTAGAAACACCCATTGGGAAGTCAGAGCGTATGATCTCACTTAAACTTCAGACGACCATCAGCTCTGTGAACATCATTAGTGCCTATGCACCAACACTCAAATCTAGCCCCAAGGAGCAGGATATATTGTATGACTCTTTGCATGTAGTCATCAAAAGAATACCATCAACTGAGAAACTTTACCTTCTTGGTGACTTTAATGCAAGACTTGATGCAGACAACAAGTCATGGCCAGATTGCCTAGGACATTTTGGCATTGGCAAGATGAATGAAAATGGCCAATGACTTCCTGAATTCTGTGACCAAAATCAAATGTGCATTACCAATTCATATTTTACAGGAAAAAATCGCCACAATCCACAATCAGGCCAGTGGCACCAATTATACCTTGTTATCGTCAGGAGGAAAGACCTACTCTTAGTGCAGAACATTTGCACATTCCACAGCGCTGATTGTGACACTGACCACTCCTTGATTATTAGCAAAGTGATGATTACTGCCAAGAAACTTCATATAGTAAAACTTAGGAGCAAGCCCCAAATCAATGCTATTAACATGAAAAACCAGAGGAAATGCCAGGAGTTTGTGAAGGCTTTTGAACTTAGCATGCATGGGAAGTCGTTGTCAGAGAAGGAAGAGGAATTTTGGGAAGATTTAAGAACAACAATCCATGAAACAGTTTTAGCTACATTTGGGGGAAGAGACCATCAAAAAAGGACTGGTCTGAAGAAAATGAAGCAGAACTATTACCTCTCATCAACGTTAAGAAAACAGCCTATCTGGAACACAACAGGAAACCAACAGAAAAGGATCTGGATTTCTGTGGGTATCCAGTGATCAGTGCCTGGATACCACAGGGGGACACTTTGAAGGGACTCTGGGCTGGGTGCATCTATTGTCAACCTGCAAAGCAAAGATGTGGCTGGTATAAACCCGAGAAGAACGCTTGAGTGGCTGACAGGCTGGTTGTGTTAGGGAGCGAATACCCAGCTAAAGGCAAGATTCCCTCTCACTGGAGGGAGGTGGTAACAAGGTGACTCAGCCTTGAGTGCCCTGAAAAGCATCACAATGGGGTCAGGATAAAATACATCACTAAAAATTCATAAGCTGAAATAAAATAGGTGGATGAGTGGTGAGAAGTGATTTGCTGACCACCAAAGAGAAAAGACAGACACTGTTTCACAATCGCTTATACAGATGAACTGGTGCTGAGTTCATGACACTGATATTTCCCCAGTAGTTTCACAGAGAATGGCCATTTGATTCAAGGAGTGTTATACCAATACTTCCTAAGGTTGGAAAAGAAAGCTCCATTCACATCCATTCACCATGAAATCTGCAACAGAGAACCCTTAATAAGTAATATATAAATAAAAATAAAAGGTTACTCTCTACAGGGTGTAACCTCTTATTTTTATGTCTGCAAAATCTTAGTATAACTCTCCTCTGAAGCCATTTTATTTTTCAATCCCCTATGTATGTACATATTGTGGCAAAGTCCCGTCTCAGTCTCCCCAGCCTCTGCTGTTTTTAGCTCTGGTGAGACCGGCTTGGGTAGTGCAGTCCCCCTTAGAACTCAGGGGAAGTCTGTCCCCTGTCTTCCCATCAGTCTTAGTTAAAGTATTTTTTTACCCTGCCTTGTAGGAGAGCGTCCTGCCGCTCCTCCTGGGGAGGCTTGCTGCTTCAACACTCCTGGCAGCCTGGCTCCTTCTCTCTCTGCTTTTTTCCCCTCTTCCTTCCTCCCAGGAAGGGGTTTAAAAAGGTCTCAGGCAGCTCCAAGTTGGAATCAGCTGATCCTAATTACCCTCAGGTAGCTCCCCTCAGCTGATTCTAATTTGCTACCTTGGTAACCCTTTCTCAGCTGAACCTGATTGACCTGTAGTTGCCTCTCAGTTGATAAGGAGGAGGGCCTTTTAACCCTCTGGGACTGACTCCTCCCCCCCTCTTGCACCTGTCTGTCCTGAGTTTATCACAATATAAATCTCCAAAATTTGACATACAAGCAGAGAAAATCTACAATCATAGTATGAAAAAGATAGATGCCAGCTTCATCAGAGTTAAAAAGTATTGCAGCCGCTAAAAGAAAAGAGAAGAAATCTTCACACTCCTGGCAGAGTTTTTGATCTAATAATTTTATTACTTGTGTTCATTCTGAATCTGGTGAATTACTACCCTACAACTCATGAATGACTCTAGAAACTCAGAAAGCCAGCTCCCCATTTCTGAACTTCTTTCTGACCTCCCTAATTTAACTGATGTGCATGACAGGGCTGGGACAGCACATGTTTCTTATAAAATTGCATCAGTCTTGAGTGGGAACTGCTCAAGTTTTACTCCACTTTCCTCTTACGTTTTCAAAGGACATATTTTGCTGCATTAAACCTGGCTCTCTTATCCATTCTTGATAAGGCTGAGGAATTCTAATGACAAGTTTTCCTGATCACCTGTCCAAGTACACCTAGTCTCACAAAGTGATTATTCTATATACATCATGATTCTGCTCTCATTAACTACACACACACACACACACACACACACACACACACACACACACACACACAGTCATCAAAGGGGAAGTAAAATGCTATCAAGTCAGAATGGTATACAGATTGCCCAGGCTGATTACAGAGTGCAAAAGAGTGACGCATCAGACCCAAGAATTCTGCTCCAAGAAGCCTACTTTTAACACTCTGAGTGGTAATAAGTAGGGAGTGTGAAGTAGAACAAGGGATGCATAAAAGTAACACCATGTTAAGATTATGTGGTTGATTAGGGTTCATTATGTACACATGTTAATGGTTGCTTTTAAAGTTATTTTGTTAGCGGTTTTCAAACAGTTTACAAGTATTGTATGGGGGTGGAGAGGTTGACAACAGGGAGCTGACAGGGAAGGTAGGAAATATGTTTGCAAGAACAAGAAAAGGAGATAGAGGAGGGCATGAGAGAGAGGCAACAAGAGAAGGAATTTGTGATGCATGATGGGCTATGAAGGACGAGGTAGGGAACAGCAGGATGATGCTGGCAGAAAAGAAACAAGAGGATGATAGAAACCAGTAATGTAAGAACTAGGATGGTGAGGGGAAGGGAGAAAGGCTCTAACTATGAAGAGCATCAAGATGTGAAAGTTCAAAATTGTATAATTCAGTTGACCTCATGAGCTTCTCCCCTCTGCCCTGAGAGCTTCTAAGGGACAGAGGCTTTTATAGGCCATCCTCAGCAGAGTTCTGGCAGTGGTGGAGGAGCATGAACAGTGTACTACATTGGGAACCATACCTTCTCAGAGCACATGACGTCTCAGCTACAATGTCTGACCCAAGTATGGGAGCATAGTTCCTTTGAGTAGGCTACTGTCCCTTGGAGAAAACCTATATTACTGCTCCTCAAGAAAAATTCCATGGATTTTCAAATTTCTTTTCATGGCATACTCAGCAGAATATTTAGGCAACCCATAATTAAACTGATAATTCAATTTTTTTTTATTCTGACAGGTTATTATTATTTTTAAATATTCTCTTTTATGCAGTAATGTAACCCACACTGAGCATACTTCTAATACACTGATTAGACTGCACCCCATGACCTTCATTATGTGTTTTCAAAAAGCTTTTTACATACATGCTAATTTTTAAAGCTAATTTTTAAGAATCTTATTGTCTCAGGTTCCCAAGTGACCTTTTCCTTCTTTCCCCCCCCCCCCGAGGGAGAGGGAAGGCGGAGTAATAACAGTAACATTATTTAAACATTTACTGCATTCCATCCAATGATACTGACGGTGCCTTCTATCCCTAAAATGTCTCATTTTCTCTGTCAAGTTTTCCTTGCCTCTGGCTCATTTGGTTCTTGTACAACTAGTGTGCACTATGGACCATTATATAGATATGGGTTCTATGTCTTTTCACAGTATGTAGAGAGTGTCCATCATTATGGCCGCTGCTTCCCAGAGACTCACATTTGTTAGGAACTCATTCGAATCCTCGCCATATGGATTTGTTTTCCTTATTAACAAAGGAAGAATCTAATATTTGTTGCTTTTATTTTTTTCATAGACATCTTCAGCTTTCTTTTATTAGTAGTATTTGTTATCTGCAATTGCACCTGAATAGCACCTCTGTGTACAGAAAGAATATATGATCCCTGCTCCTACAAGCTTACAAACTAACATTAGACTAGAGCTGGGTGAAAATTTTTGGACAGGTCATTTATTCAATGAAAAATGCAGTTGCAGTTGACCCAAAACTATTTGCAACTTTGACACCATTCACAAAATGACCAGAGAAGGAGATAGTGGTGCAGGGTGTGAAAACACACCCTCTCCAGCGCTGCAAATTGCGGCGCTGCAAAGCGCCAGTGTGGTCAAAGCCCCAGCGCTGGGAGCGCGGCTCCCAGCGCTGTATGTTATTCCCCACATGGAGGTGGAGTACGGACAGTGCTGGGAGAACTCTCTCCCAGCGCTGGCGCTTTGACTACACTTAGCGCTTTGAAGTGTAAGTGTAGCCAAAGCCGAGTCTAACCACAGTTAAGTTGTATTTCCACTCCCCTCTTTATCTCCCTCTTAATCTTGAGTTCACTGACTTCGTCTTAATAAAAAAGCTGTTGTGTAGGAAAACTGGTTGTTGCAATGGGGCTGTTCACCTCTGGGTCACTAATTCAATGTGGATTGTTAGTCACAGAAAAATAGCTGCCACCTGGCAGCAGAAATTATTGCCCCAGTGTTAGTCCTAGTGCGCCAGAAAAGAGAGCAAGAGTCTGGAAACTGAGCTATTCTCTTACCTTTAAAAAGGCAGTTTTCCCATTTCATCACTGAGGCATTTGGCATTGTAGGGTGGAGGAAGCTTGTGTTTTTACTGCACCTCTTCTGGGAACAAAAGGACTTGTCATTCTCCCGGGCTGCCAATCTGTCTCCTTGTATGAGCAGAATTCTAAATTCAGTAAAAATGTAAAGAAGAACAATTTAAAATATCTCCGGTAATAATAGATAGGGATAGATGATCATGTTTTCCTGTATTCCCAAACCCTCTTGAGCCTCCTGGACTCAAGACTGTGTACTGTTCTCAAGATTTTCTAGGCCTGTGTTCCAGCTTATATTTCATGGGGGATACACAAACTGCTTTCTTTTTGTTAACATTTTTTTTCTTCTGTTTTTAAATGCGAGTTACCAAAAGCAAAGCCACTTCCTGATTTTGGGTAGTTTCATGTGAATTCTCCCTCCAGCACAAGTAAGCTGTCTGCATCACTTGGCACCACTCTGCAGACAGAGGGCAGAAAAGCCAGACCAGTAGGAGGTGAAAACCATGGGCCAAGAACCAAGAAAACAGTGAGATTTATATTAAAAAAAACAACTGTGAGGAATATTAGAAGCTCTTATTGGAGATGGAATCATTTTGCAAAACAGACAACAAAAACACAGGCTGCAGTTTAGGAGACCAAAGGGGAGAAAAATCCTAAACGTAAGCACCGCAAAACAAAGCAGACGTATTTAGGAGAAGGTGCCTGTAGATAGCAGAGTGGAAAAAATTCATTCTTACAGTGATTCACTGCTAACATCTTTGCAACATACAAATGCCCAGCGCACATTTCCACCGCTGCCAACTGATACATTTGCACTATTGATAAGGATTCTGTTATTTATGCTGTCAGTGCTTGGAGGTGTTGGATGTGTTAGCATGATTACGTCTCACTGTCGCTCTCTTAGACAAATAGCACATGCATTCATCCTGTCAGGTGTTGCACAGCTGCCTCCAAGTAACACGTTAGTTTTATAGTACCTTGATTATGTTAATACATCTTAATGAACAAGGAAAAAGAAGAAAACAAGCTGTGCACGGGTACTGCTTAAAAAACAGCACATTCATTTCCACAGACAGCAGCTTTTTCCAAATGATGCATTTGCTCTGTTGACAAGGGTACGTACTGTTTGTTCCACCACCGTTGTTGAGTGGGTAGCCACAGACTTCATCCCTCTCTTAGACAAACAGCACACATGCTTTGCCACCTGCTGTTCTGCCCTGCCAGCTGCCAAGCCATGCACTTAATCTCTCTATGAGGGCACTATTTGCAATGATACTGCTTGTGGAGGGGGTCTTCCCTCAAATGCATTCTCTGATACGATTGCCAACAACAAGCAAGAGTAGGACTGTTAATAAAGTTGTTGTTGGTAGTGGGGGGTGGGGCATAGCGTGTGGAAAGAAAGCCTTCATCGTTATTGCTAATTTATTTATATAATCCAGCAGTGCTTAGATACCATGATTGGAATCAGGGGCTTCATTATGCTTTAGGCTGTTCAAATACATAGGGAAATACTGTCCCTAGCCTGACAAGCTTAGAATCTAGTTTTAGACGAGACAAACAAGTGAGCATGACAAACAGCAGAAGAGAAGAAGAGAGAGGGTGAAGAGTATTGTGATGAGTCATTGAGATCTCAGTCATGCAAACTGCTCTGTGTGGATGGACCCCTGCACCCACACTGAGCCACGATGAAGTCACACCAATGGCCTGGGCCCTCTGCAGCTGCAAGTTTAGCAGCATTGTCTGACCCATTCTTGGTATATTTACAAACTGCCTTGTGGAGTGCTTACAAGGGGAACTCTCCTGTGTTACCTCTTGAGAGGATGTGAGGCTGGGCCTTCTCCCGTGAGAGCCTATCTCAGTAAGAAAGCACTACATTTCAACCCTGCTTTGAATCAAAAAAGTGTATTAAATTAGGCTAACACACAGTCAAGGCCAAGGGTTGGGCAACCAAGTAATAGTCCTACATATTTTTTTCTTTTTAAGCAGTGTGTTACTTCATTAATCCATTCTTAAGGGAGGACAGTCCCACTGAAGTCAAGAGATAGTTCTTTACTGGTTGCACTACCAGTCTGTAGCACATACATTTTCACTGCACTCCAGAAGCTACCTCATCCATAAGGAAACTGGTAACTAGCCTTGGCTTGTTTATGGTTCTGGGGAGAACAGCAGCTGCATATACAGTTGGCTTCCATAGTTTGCTTTATTGTTTGCACAACAAAAACCTCCTTTGATGGAAAGACATGCATTTTTAATGGAATCTACCTTGAAAAGTCCATGGGATTCATTTATAGCCAAAAAAATAAAAATAAATGAAACTCAAGTTAACAGAACTTTTGTCAAAGTTAGTTAAACACACAGGACTTGAAATTCTTGGTTAAAGAATTGGAGCAGGTCCTCAAGGAATCAATTCTGGTGCACTTAGAGGAGAGGAAAGTGATCAGGAACAGTCAGCATGGATTCACCAAGGGCAAGTCATGCCTGACTAATCTGATTGCCTTCTGATTTAGTTGGGGATTGGTCCTGCTTTGAGCAGGGGGTTGGACTAGATGACCTACTGAGGTCCCTTCCAACTCTGATAGTCTATGATTCTATGAATAAGCTTTGTATCTATTTAATGAAATAAATACAAACATGCCCTTCTGGGTCAAATCCTGAAAACCTTTCTTCACGTGGCTTATTATTGACTTCAGTGGCGAGTGCTCAGTGTGAGAAATGGTTTACAGGACTGGGCCCCTAAGATGCAGCAAAAAGCAAAGCTACAGTTCATTAGCAAGAATAGTCTTCAGTTTTCTGACAGTAAAGTTGTGCCTCTCAGGGAAGAGTGGGTGCCTCTCAGAATACAGGGGGGAATAAAGCCCTCACCAAATTAAATCTATAAAATAGACTCATCGCTTCTAATTGACTTTACTGTGCATATAGCATGAGAAGTGATTGTGTGCTATTGCTTTGTAAGGGCTGTTTATAGACTGTGACACACCAAAATACTCTGTTAGAAAGGAAGGGAGTCTGTAACACCAGAGACTGGTCTCATAAGTTACCTCTTGTCTTGCTTTGTTAAGATCAGGAAAGCCTAAGAAGGACTGACACCTTTATCTGAGGCAGCGAATTAGGATTAAGGGGTTCCTTCCATGATCGGATATTGCTTTTACATTTGACCCTTTTAAATTTGTTTATTAGTTTGACCTTTTAAAATGAAACCCTTCCTCTTTTTTTTTCTGGATAGTAAAACATGGAGGTCAGGTTGTGAACTGGGTATAAGCCGATCAAAGATTCATTAAGAACAAAAGCAAATAGCATATCAAGTTAAATGTACTACAGCATTAAATGGTTTAAACGGTTGCTTCAGTAAATTGAATTGTCCCCACAGCTCATACTGCAAAAGTAAAACTTAACAGATATAACGGTCACCCAGGTAAACCATACGATCTGCTCAGATAATGATAATTCTGTCTTTAAGATATTCCACTGTAATACAGTGAAAACCTTATTTATATGATGCCATATTTCACATTTCAATATAGAAAACAAGGTGCATCGTAACCTAAACCAAACCCTTAGCCAACATGATCCAACAAATACATGCACACAAAATAGCACCAGTTCAGAAGTAATAGTATCTTAGGATCTTATACTGCTGTCCAATACCACAGTATATGAGCACCTTCCATCTAAAATTGACAGCAATAGCCAAATCCCTAAGTGGACTTCATGGAGTTTCTGGCATTTCTCCCTTTTCAAAAATAAAACAAAATCAAAAGCTCAGGTGGTGGTGGTTGTTTTTTGGTAGTTAGTTGGTTTGTTTCAGGTTTTTATTTTTTGGAGGGTTGGCTGTGGTGTTTGGGCGGACAGGAGTGTCACTGTTGGGGATGTCATTCTTGCTATGGTGAAAAACCACTCCCTATCCCAACTACTAAGCCTGAGTCCTACAACAAACAATAGCTTTACAAGGCATACATGCATTGGTGCCTCTTACCGCATGTTGAATAGAGGTAGCCAGCACTTTCATCAGTGTAGCTGTTTGGGGGTTTGCTCCAAAGTAAATCTAGTTAAAAAATAAATAGAATACCAATTTCAAGAAAAAAAATCCGACAACCATTTTCAACCTGAAATGGAATGAAATGTTAATATTTTCTACAAAACAAAATTCCAAACAGTTTCAAAAACCAAAAACTGTCAAGGGGACATTTTTGTCCTTTTCATTTTGAAGCAAACAAAATTTAAAATTGGTTCAATTCAAAATGTTGATATTGCAACCCAAAACAAGAAGTTCAAAAGTAGCCATTTTGAGTCTATTTCTCAGTGCATTGGTGGGCAGGGGAAGGAAGGAAGTGGGCATATTTTGAAAAACAAAGAAATCCCATACCACACAAAACCAGGAAAATAAACCCACAATGCACAAGCAGAATATATCAGTGGACAGGCAGGTGGAGGAAGTGAAGATGGAGTGTGGGAAGCACTTATACTCCCATCAGCAGCCTAGGGGCAGCAGAAGAAAAGGGTTGTGCTCCATCTCCTGGAATCATTTCTCTGTGGTAACAGAGAAGCCATATGTGGCTTCTTGCAGTTACTGTTCACTTTAGCTGAGGCAGGAGCCATAGTCTAATTTCCCTCTAAGCTGCACGGCCACACAGCCCCCTATTGAGCATTGTGCCAATACTCAGGGCTGTGGCAGGGAGAGATGCCTCTCCCCAAGCCCCGGATCTGCTGTGGCACCCCTCCCTGGCCCTTACCCAGCCCAGCCCTGAATGTGCCATGGCCCAGGGACAGGTGCCCCAACCCCGACCCAGCCCGGCCCTGGAACAGGTGCCTCTTCCCCCACAGCCCAGGCCCTATCTCAGGAGGTGACTACAAGATGAGTTTGGGGGAGGGAAGAATTCTGCAATGAGGAACCAAACTCCACTGCATGTATCAAATAGCCTAGCAAAGAAGCCAAAATATTCAATGATAGAAATCTCAGCCCAATATCCCTGTTCTCAAACCACTCTACTCAAAGATTTGGGGCTGGCTGTTATGGCCTGTCAGCCCTACAGGGAACCTTACTATCAGATAGTCAGATGCATAACATGTAAATCCTGCCCAGAACCCTCATTTATTGAAAAGCCCAGCAGAGGAAGCTACAAATTGGAGTGTGACAAACACCACCACCAAATTTTGCTCCCTCTCTCAAAATATTAGGGTTGCACGGAGATTATGGCTCCGCAGTTCCACTGGGAAGCCCACAAGCAGACAGTCATGTGATGTATCGTGGCTTAGCCCCAAATATCATCACAAACAGAACAGCAGTTCACTCTCTGTGAAATGTGGGCCAACTGACCCATTTACATGCTCACCCAGCATGTCTAGGAATACTCATCCTGTCCTGGAGCACAATTTGGCATTGTGATGGAACTCAAGTCACATTTTACACAGGCCATTAATGAAAAGTTTAAGTGTGGCAAAAAATTTTTCCCTAAAGTTAAAAAAGGCATTAAAAAACAAAAACAAAAAAATATACTAGCATTTTTCCTATGGAACTATGATCCAAAAATCAGGACATTTTGAAGAAACTGGCATATTTTTGTGAAATATTTCACTTGCCTAAGCAGCATTTTTCAATGAAATTTCAACCAGCTCTAAAGTCCATGGACTTTAACAAGCATTAGATTTGGCCCCTGATGTGTGGACAAGAATAGTGCATGCCTTCACCTTCTGCCAGTTTCAGCAAATTATTCCTGGCATTTCTAGTACTGTCGTCAATGTTAGCTGTCCTCATTGTACTTCCCTACCACTCGACAGCCAAATTATGGTTTTCCCTGCACAGATGGAATTATTCTGCTCTCTAGTGCACCCTTAAAGGAACATGAGTGATTTGGTCTTTGTGGAGGAGTAGTGCTCTCCCTTAACAGAGAAAGCTAAACCTCACAATCTCTCAACTATCTTAGTGGGATTGAAAATACCGAGTGTCCCACAAATCACAGCAGTCACTATGGGGGATAGGGCAATACATTATGAGTTACATTTTCAAAAGCATGTAAGTGACTTAGGAGCTTAAGTCCCATTTTCAGAAGTGATTCTGGCACTTGGAACCCCCGGCTTATTGAAAGTCAATAGGATTTAACATGTCTCCATCACTTCTGAAAATGGGACTAAAGCTCCTAAGTCACGTAGGCAATTTTGAAAATATTACTCTGGTGTTTGATACAATTCAGCTGTCTGGTTTTGATTTAATAATATTTTAAATTAGAGGAATAAATGACATTATGATATAAAATACTATAGCTGTGGACAGTAATTGACAAATAAAAATGAGGCGCTTGTGACCTATGGATCAAACAGCTTCATCTAACAAGGTGCTCAGCACCAACAAATCTGATTGAAGTCAACAGTCCTGCAATCTTAACTCATCTGAGTAATCCCTATTTAGACAAACTGAAGACAATGATCAACTGACATTCACGGAGTTACTCAGCTGAGTAAGAGTTGCAGAATGAAGAATCATGGAAGATGAGGATCTCTTATGGTGTCTTTGCTCAGGGTCAGGCCCTAAATCAGACATAACATATCAAGGGATAACAATTAAGAGGGAGGATGGTGGAAATATGGAAAGGAGAAATATGAAGGAAATATGGAAGAAATAGAAGAATGAGTAAGGTAAAATGTTAGAAAGGAAAGAGGAAATGCATAGGTTAGTAAAATAGATTTTTCTCCATTTCTTTGTAATTACACAACTGGTTTGCCCAATTATACACATTTACCAGGTGTATTAATTTTGTTCTTTTTTCCAGTATGGCAACTGTATCAACAGACATAAAAATAAATTTCATCAGACCAACATAATCATGAGCAGACTTAACAGGAGAGCCACAGAAGCATATTGCCTTCTCTTAGCAACTACACAATATATTGCCACTGGACTTGTCTAATATTCTTGAAACTCCTCTGACAATAATTCCACAACTCAGGGCCCAGGATATGTTTCAGTAGACTGATTTTCAAAAGGCACCACGGAAACCTGCAACTCTCAGGTAATGGGAACGGTGAGGGCTTTGAAAATCAGGTCAGAAAAACCTTCATTTATGTAGTAAAGTCACAGCACAATTCATTCTCAGCCACACAGGACTTTTCAATGGGTTCTATGTAAAGCCATTAAAGCTTTTATAAGCCATCAGAAAGAAGGCAAAGATCCCTTTGTGACCACATAGGTGACACAGAGCTAAGGCTGCTGCAGCCTATATCCACACACTTTCATTATTTTCACCTGGTTTCAATTCAGCATTCAATCAGCTTCAATTAGTTGTTGCTTTTGTACACAGTAGCTAATGTGAAGTGTTTGAAGTGATGTGTATGTATGCGCGTGACCTTGCTTGGAACTTGTTTTATAAAACAAGTTACAACAAACACCAGAGTTTACAGGAAGACAGTGTTTTCCACTGTATGTTCTGAAGCAAATCAGGGAAAGAAAAGAGTGTGTGTGTACCATGCTGGCAGGGTACAAAGGTCAGAAAACTTTAAAAACACAAACCTTGATAAAACAACAAATGCTCTGGAAAGTATACGATGGATAAAATAATATTAGGACAACTTCAGCTGTCATTTATACTGGTGTACATCCAGAATAACTCCGCTGATGTCTGGAGAGTTACTCCATATTTACACCTGCTTCATTGAGAATAGGATTCAGCATACTAAATTTCTATAGGTAGTTGAAAGAGTATTTGGAGAGTCAGGCTTCCAAAAGTCTGCTAGCTGTGATGGTCAAACTATCTGTCACTGTGGAGTACTTGGACACAATGTCTTTTTAGTTCAAGAATGAGGTACTGTTCCCCCTTCCCCTCTATCAATCAGTTTCTAGATAATATCTAGAGAAATAGGCTCAAATTCTGCCTTCAGATATTTACATCCAACTCCCACTGCAGTTGATGTGAGCTGTATGTGCAAATCAAATGGCATAATATGGCTTATATTAAATTTTCCACTGGAAGAGAACACCAGGAGCAAGTAATGAAATAACTCAAGGCCACTGGTATTTTCCATTCCTCTGTGTGCATAGTTTTGCACATACTTACCACTCATACTTCAACATGTAAATCAAGGAACATAGGAGGCAGGAATTCTTATGATTCCATGCATATGGATTTTGTTTATGGTGAGAATTGTAACATACTTAACTGTGATTGTGAGATCAAGGTTATGTCTTGGCTTCTAGAGGCTCAGACAACCACCTCTTGAAGTAATCAGAATGAAAGAGATTCCTTTTTTGGTTGGTAGAATAATTTATAATTACAAGACATAGGCTGATACTGGGAAGAATCAATTATCCTAGCTTATATTTTACAGGTGAGGATGGATTTCCTCTAAAAACCCTACCTAACTCTTTCAACATCCCCAGAATCACTCAAAGTTACATTATAATGAGATTCAAAAGATTCTCCAGGAAAGCTGGAAGGACTTTTGGCATTTTAAAGATATGCATTTAAGCAGCTTGATAAATGTTAATATGCTATCATCCATCATCCTGTGTAAGATGTTCCTGGCATGTTGCTATTTACACAATAATGCCATCAGATGTGGGCATCTTTAATAGAAGTGAAAGACAGATCTACACATCTTATATTCTCAGATCCATGTACACAATCTTCAGAAACCAAAGACAGTTGTTTGCTAAAACCAAACAAGTGCAGACATAGAAGAAGGCAGGATTCTAGGACAGAGAGAACAGAATGGATTGCATTTCCAGTAGGTACTTATACCACACCCATCACCAAAGTATCTGAATGTAGTATTACGGTAGAACAACACAGATGAGTTTTTAAGGTAAGCATACAAACAACTTCTCAAAATCTAAAGGTACTTGGCAAAGGTAAGAATTAAGGAGATTTTTATCATTCTAAAGTGGCCTCCTATTCCAAAAGATAACTAAGTAAAATGGTACCAGCTTACTCAACAGGCCTGCCTTCTTGTATGTATGCTGTATAGTTGTATCCATATTTGTCCCAAGATATTAGAGAGAGAAGGGTGGATGAGGTAATCTCTTATTGACCAATTTCTATTGATCCAATAAAAGACATCACCTTGCCCAACTTGTCTCCATGTGTGTATGCATTCATGTCTGTTTGCTTTAGTAACACACACACACGTTTTACTGCATTTTGCACTGGCTAGCCCTGTACAACTAACAAAGCTAAAAGGGAGAGGGAGCTGGATTCTATTTCTTGATTTTTTCTTCAAAATAAACAAACAAATCAATGAATGGTAGATGAAAACAACAAGAAAAATAAAAAGTAAAGGAATGGGAAGGGAGGAACAGGAAAGGAAAGTAGTGGGAAAAGGAGGGGAAAGGAGAGCAACATCTTGGTTTCCATCTACAAAGATTCTAGAAATTGCCTGCACCAGGCCTGAAACAAAGATTTTTGTATATCCTTGAACTATAGCCAATGGAGATGCCTTGTAAAATAATAAATAATAATAATAAAAGTACTCAAATATTGATCTGTGATTAAGGCTGATACAGTAGAAAATATTTCTTTCACACTGGTCCCCGCCAAAACAGACCTGGCCTTGCCAAAACAGACAGTTGCTGGAAATGTGGATCTACTGGAGTCACACTGGCTTCAGGGAGTTGGGACTTTTGGTTAGAAGTATTCAGGAGGATTAATAGGATAATGGATACATCTTCAAAAATTACTTCCCAGAACTGTGTGTTGGGATATAGCCTATCATCTTATAAACTCTCCAACTCATGGAAAGCTTGGTTCTTTAGAGTAGTGCTTGTAGCCAAATGACTAGTATTGCATAGATGCAGAAACAGACTGCCTCCAGGGACAGAAATTTGGCACAGATGCTTGGCTGACTTGGTGACTAAAGAGTGGCTTACATTTAGGAAAAAAAAGAGACCTCAGATAAATTTGAGAAGATTTGGCCTGGATTCTATTTCTTCTTGAACATCATCTATAGAATTCTTCACTGAATTCTCTTCACTTTCACTTGTATAAATCACATCAAAGACAATGAGTTTCCATAAGTATCATCAAAGGCGAAAGTTGAAGACAATTTCTTTTCAATGAGACTCTATGGGCATGACAAGCTATACAAGTGATGTAAATGTGTAAGAAGAGGAAGAGGCCTTAGGTAAGTCTACCCAACCCATTGAGTTTGGGTATTAATCCCTTTTGTCAGCAAGTGTTGTATATAGGAAATGGATAACATCCTTTTATTTAGTTTGTGAGTCCTCTGCTAGAATTCACTGCATTTCTTGTTTTACAAGCCATCAGACCCCAACCAGAGAAGTCATGTGAATATGTAGCTAGGTTTTCCGTGTTGTGAGTATTCACTAAAGTGTTACGCACAGTTTTTCCTCTTGGATTTGTGCTGAGAAGTCTTACGATTCCTGACAACTTTCCTGATCTCCTTTGTATTTTGGACATTGGAATAGATGGTCTCAGCAGCTATACAGTCTGATCTGAGTTTTTTCCTCTACAGTTTGGCACTCCTATAAGTTCATTGGCAATCCTGTGGTTCTTGAAGGGAACACTATCATCACAAGTGAGATGTCTATAGAGGTTGCTCTAGAATTCGTGCCTGTTCACATAATTTTTTTTCTTCTCTCCAGTATAGTGGTAGAGGCATGTGTATAATTTTCATGCTTCTCATAGAATCATAGAAATGTGGGACTGGAAGGGACCTTGAGAATTCATCAAGTCCAGGCTCCTACACTGAGGCAGGACTATCTACTGCACCATAATGTCTTAGATATCTCAAAAGACAGTCAGGGTAGCAGAGACACCACTCAGAATTCTACCTGAATGTGAGCCTAGGTCATCACTTCCCTATGCTCTTTTGCATGTTTCATTCCTCCCAGTCCTGTCATAGTTTTAATAATCCTAAAGTTGTTCTGTAAAATTTCTGTTCTTTGCATGCTTCAGTTATGGCACTAATAGATCTTACACCACAGCCACTATACTTTGCTGGCCTGTTTAACTTCCATTGATTTAACAGGAACTTTAGGTATTCAGATCTTCTGAAAATCAGTCTATGGGTGTTTATGAAATAGCTCACTTACCCTATGCCCTCATCAGTCTTAAGTCTAACTGTCAGGCTTTCACTATCATTTAAATTGCCTCTCCCTCACATGTTGTCATTATTTGGCTCATTGAGATCCTCTGGGATGTATCTTCCTCATCCTCATCAGCTACTTGATGAGACTTAGCAAGGATATCAACAGTGTAAATGATAGTCTAGCTCTCACTTGAGATTGTGATAAATTTCTCAGGGTTGGCATAGTTGCTTCCTGCATTGGTGGGTACATAGTATTCTTGGACATGGAATAGACCCATGCCTGTCTTAATTTGTTTCCATGTTTTCTCCATTCATGGAATCAGTCACTGTATGCAGGGCTGTGTAACAAAAGATATAATTGTCACTTAAATTCGTACCCAAGATGCCCCAATTTCCACCCCTTTAGGGACCCCCTTCACATTTTCTCTTTGCTGCCTAGCTTCTTTGGGTTCTCTCACACTGTTGATACTTCTGCTCTTGTTAGCAACAGACTAGAAGACTCCCTTGCCTGACCCCACGGGAACTCATTCTGGTATCTTATATAAAGTTTTCCTATGTGAAGGTTCTCCCACAACTTCATTCCCTGTGGTTCCCTTCTTCTCCAATGCTCCAAGTACTCTTTCCCTTAGTTGCTGCTGTGTGAGCCCTGCATGGCTTTGCAACTACTCACAGCTCTAACACCTGCAGTTCCAGGACTTCTTCCCCTTTTTCCTAGCAGCTCCTATGGGCTTCACACAGCTTTGTTGTTGTTCTTTTTTCTGATATAGGTGAGCTCCTAGCTGTTACTTATAACCTTTCAAGTGCTTTTCTTCCTGGCTTCATCTCTCCTGGTTTTCACCTCTGGTTGACTATCTTGATGACAGTATATATGAGACCAATATTTTACACGCATACATTGTTTTTCTGGCACGACTAGTCTACTGCAGATAAATATTTTAAGAGACATTTTGTGACAGCTTGAGAAAGACTTTGTAGTTCATTGGTTAGGACACCCACCTAGGAAGTAGCAGATCCAGGGTTCAATACCACTTTTCCAATCATGCTTTCATTATTTAGCCACAGTGGAACAGCTTCAACAGGAGAGGTAGCAGAAGCCCCACATCTGAATATCCCATAGGTCAGTGGTGGTGAGAAAACCTTCTGCTCAAATCCTTTCTTTCCCTGCAGCAGAGGGAAAAATTGAACCTAGGCCTCCCACATCCTAGATGAGTTTGTTCTGATCACTGATCTAGAAGTTATAAGATGAGAATCACCTCCTCCTTTGGCTGGATTTTGAGTGGGACCCCATCTGGTAGGTGGTCTCTAAGCATATCTACTGGATTGGGCCCTGCTTACAATTTAGGCAGAAGAGTGCCTATCTTCCCACACTGGGGCTTAGGCAGGAGATAAGCGTCTGGATGCCTGCACTGAGGCAGCAGTGCACACACTCAGAGGCAGAAGCATAGGTACGTAAGAACATTTGCCCTGAAAATTTAGGTGCATACAGGTTTTAGTGGGAGTTTTATGGATCACAGTGGAGCAAAACTAGGCGCTTAAGTACCTTTGTGTATCTAGGCCATACCTAAGCCAGCAATTCTCAGGAGGCCCCTCTGAATTCACCCTCTGCAGATAGGTTTAACTCCTTTCTAATTCCCAGAGGGTTAATGAGGTCCACCTACTCTGACATTCAGTAGGACGCATAGTCCATCTTTATTTCCACAGTTGCTGACGGTTTCCTCATCAAAGGAGCAAAGGGAGCTCCAAGCACAAAAGAATTGCCCAAGGAAACTGGAAGGGCAATGCAGATGACGATATTATTTCCCCTCAAAAGAAACAGAAAACAAAATTAAAAAGGAACAAACCAAGCATTCACTCTGATGCACACACAGAAGAAATGCACAAAGCAAATATATTTGTATTTGAAACACACAAAATGCAGTTTGCTACTGTTCCTGTGTTTCTCTGGATTTTGGTCTTTTTAGGTGGGCTGGGTGAAACAGATTTTTGTTGTTGTTTTTGCAACAATAAAAATAAACCGACTAAAAACTATCCCACAGAGAAAAAGCTGACAGTTTTCTAGCATCTTCCAATTACAAATATATGAATATATTTTATAAAAAAATATTAATGTGGTTCAAACTCTATTTTTTCCTAAAAATCAATAACTTACCCACAGTAAGCATCCTCAGATGAACCAGTCAATTGTAAGAACTAACAGTGTGAAAAATATCATATTAAAATGTTTACCCAGATGTATCTACTGGAAGGAGGAAAGCAAGTATTATTGGTAACTGGGGATGGGCTCAATCTGCAAAAATCAGATTTGCATTTTAAAATCCCACATTTCAGAGTCATTCAGATCTAGAATTTTAGGTCCTGATCCTGCAATAAGCTCCCTGGGAGCAGACACCTGCACCAGATCAGAGCTAAGTGTAGGATAGATGTCTAAGTTCTGACCCTGCAAAAAACTTACATTCATGCTTAATTTTATGTACTGGAAGTATCTCAATGAGACTATGCTCTGTGCATTTAACATTAAGCATGTGTCTGTCTTTGCATGATCAAAATCTTAGTTTACCCCATTATAAAAGGCTTGTTTTTATTTACTTCTTTAATTAGATTTAGCACACACACACACACACGAAAAAATGTGTCTTAGTGAAATTTAGATTGGAATTCAGATGCAGGTGGAATAGTGGAAAAGTGGAATAGTGGAAATTCACACCTGGGTTTTTGGCCTAAGCTATCTGAAAGTGAAAAGATATGTCCTTTCAAATTTGATTTCACACTTGAAAAAATATTTCTAAGTACATTTCTACAAATCATTGCTAATATGATTTGCTATAGAACACTCTGTGACCTTTAATAGAGTTCTTCATGGATTAATCCCTGTGTCCAAGCTGAGCTCCACTGAAGTCAATTGGGCTCTGTGTGGACAGAGGGATCTGCTTGTACGAAGCTCGTTGCAGGATTAGGGCCTAAGGGTATGTCTACATTCCGAGGAAGATTAAGATTTTGTGGATCCCTGGGCCAGAGCAAGTGGGGGCCCCTCCCTGCCTTCTGCCTGCAGTCCCTCCTGACCTCGCTCATGCTCCTTCCAGGTAGCTGCCCAGGTGGGCAAAGTGGGTTGGGGCGCAGGAGCGCCCTTTTTTCTAGGTCTCTCCAGTTGCCCGGGCATGGGCCCTGTTGGCCCAGTGGCTAATCATCCACCACCATCTACATTGCTTTTTAAAACCCATGAGAGCAAATCTCAGAGCCCAGGTCTACAGACTTGGATTCATGCTACAGTGCTAAAAACAGCTGTGTAGATATTCAGGCCTGGGCTCTGAGCAGGGTGGACTTCATATCTTGATCTCCAACCCAAGCTGCAACATTTACACTCCTGGTTTTAGTGCTGTAGTGCAAACCTAGCAAACTTAAATCTGTAGAGACCTAGGTTGAGAGACTCCCTGCTGCAGGTTTTAAAACCCAGCATAGACATACCCTAAATATACACCAGTTTTCCAGAAAAATTGTTTTCCCCTAGTCGGAGGGCCTTGTTTTGGGGGTTGAAGCCTGGACCTGAGTGCTTAGCACAGGACCTGAGGTAGACTAGAGTAAGGTCTCTTGCACCTAACTTTGACTTCTGATTCTGCAACCAGTTGAGAGCTGACTCAGGCACTGGCATATGTGAGAGTAGCTTGATATATGGTAGCACGATTGCCTTGCGTGGCAGGACGTGGCTACTGTGTCTCAGAATATTTATAGGGGTTTTTGTGCAGGACAGTTTCATTTTACAAAAGAAATGGGGAAACCCAAACATCTGAACAGGAGTGTATATATGTCATACAGATCCAAGACAATAATCAGTGGAACTAAGAAGCAGTACAGGGCAGTGATGGGAAGAGGGAATAAGACATAGTTTTGGATCCAGTGACTGAGGGGGACTGTGTCGCATACTTACCCAGACAACGTAGGGATAGAACGAAGTGATGGATGGGGAGGAACAAAAGGTGAGGGACGAAAAGCAACATCAAGATGATTACAAATCCATGGTCCCAGTTTTGTTGGTTATTTTGACTTGATTCCAAAAAGCAAAATAAACCTGTCAGTTGGACATTGAGAGCCTGGAGTATTGCTGCTCTGACTTTTTGCACTATGCCTCCAATCAGTTGTAACATTGGATGTTTTGTATCATTAGGGCAATGTAGTCTAGATGAAATTACTATAAAGCAGATGCTCAACTGGTTGGAAAACCATATTCAATGAGGAGTTATCAATGGGTTCTGTCAAAGTGGGAAGACGTATATAGTGGGGTCCTGGAGGGATCTGTCCTATGTGCAATACTATTCAAAATTGTCATTGATGACTTAGATGATAGAGTGGAGAATATGCTTATAACATTTGCAGATGACACCAAGCTGGGCACAGTCACTAGAGCTCTGGAGGTCAGGATTAGAATTCAAAATGACTGGGATAAATTGAACAATTGGTCTCAAATCAACAAGATGAAATTGAATAACGACAAGTGCAAAGTACTAGCCTTAGAAAGGAAAAATCAAATGCATAAATACATCACGGGGAATAACTGGTGAGGCAGTAACATGGTTGAAAAGGGTCAGTAGATTATAGTGGATCATGAATTGCATATGAACCAACAATGTGAAGCAGTTGGGAAAAAGGCTAATATTCTGGATTAATAGGAATGTTGTATATAAGAAATGGGAGGCAACTGTTTCACTCTACTAGGCACTGGAGTATGATGTCCAATTCTGGGTGCCACACTTCAGGAAAGATGCGGACAAACTGGAGAGAGTCCACAGGCAAGCAACAAAAATGATAAAAGGTTTAGAGAACCTGACCTACAAGAAAAGATTTAAAATAGTGGGCATGGTTAGTCTTGAAAAAAGACAACTGAGGGGTGACCTGATAACAGACTTTAAATATGCTAAGACCTGTTATAAAAAGGTAGGTGTTCAGTTGCTCTTGATGTCCACTGAAGGTAGGACAAGTAGTAATGGGCTTAAGCTGCAGCAAGGGAGATTTAGGTTAGATATTAGGAAAAAACTTTAAACTATAAGAATAGTTAAGCACTGGAATAGGCTTGCAAGGAAGGTTGTGGAATCCCCATCATAGGAGGTTTTTAAGCACAGGGCAGATCTTATCAGCCTAGGTTTAGTTGGTCCTGCCTCATCGGGGGGAGAGGGAAGGCAGGTCGTGTGGACTAGATGACCTCTCAAAGTACATACCACTTCTACATTTCTATGATTCAATGATTATTTTATTGCAGTCATTTTATGGTTAAGACAGAAAGAAAAAAGTGCCAAACAATGTATAACTGACTCACCAGATACACAGACTACACAATATGTTGTTCGCACTGAAACACCAGGGTGGCAAATGAGGAACATTTATGTGAGAACAGTTAAACATATCTTTGTAATGAATGGTGTCATTGCAGTTAAGTGCCTAACTAACTCTTCTTGGAACATGTACAATGCAGACTAGATATTGCAAAAATGAACAGAATTGAGTACAAGGCTTGAAATGAAACAGATATCCCAAATTATGGCTCAGTAAGGGAGAGACACTCAAAGCCTTCTTGAGGGTTTAATTTATCTGTTTCTGTTACCAGGTTCCAACCAGACAAGGTAACACAACCTTCTTCATTTTCAGTTTACTCATATTTGAGAACTAGCTACATTTAACCTGTCTCCTAGGCCTGGTCTACACTGGGGGGGGGGAGGGGAAGAAAGGGAATCAATCTAAGTTACACAACTTCAGCTACATGAATAACGTAGCTGAAGTCGATATTCTTAGATCGTCTTACTGTGGTGTCTTCACCGTGGTGAGCTGACTGCTGCCACTCCCCCATCAACTCTGCCTGTGCCTCTTGTGGCAGTGAAGTACAGGAGTCGACAGGAGAGCACTCGGGGATCGATTTATCATGTCTAGACTAGATGTGATAAATCGACCCCCGCTGGATTGATTGCTGCCCGCCGATCTGGCGGGTAGTGTAGACATACCTTTAGTTCCTTTTTCCTTAATTCCCTAAATGCAAGCCCATACCCGAGGGAACTGGTGGGTGGCACTGCATCCATACTTCCTCCTCACCAACGCTCCTGCAGTCCCAGAGCATTCTGAAGCACCCTCCTGGGTGAGGTGTCAGTTCAGCAAAGCACTTAAGTATGTGCTGAAATTTAAGCATGTGGTTAAGTTGATGGCACTTAAACATAAGCTTCAAGCTGAGTATTTGTTTTAACACTTCCACACTGTGCTGAATTGGGGGCTGAACAAAGAAGAGTACTTAGCTACAGCTGTTCAGAGTTTCACCTGCTGCAGCTATCTACCAGTACCTCCTCAGGTCTCCATTAGCCATGGTATGTGGGGCAGGAGGAGACAGTGTTGTTCTGGCTGCTGTCCTGCTGTGAAGAAAACACCCACAGCCTTTGGAGGGCGAACAGGATAGACACTGCATTGCCCCACCTATCACAGGGGCCCAATGTAATCTCACGTAAAGATATCACTCAGTGGGATCTGGAAAAAAAAGTAGTGGAAAAACAAGTATCTGTGTGCTGACGCATGTCTTTTACCACTTGTTTTCCTGGTTTAGGTCAAAAGATTTTAGTTCCATGGCTAGAACCCCCTGGTTCAAATAGAAAATGTACACGCTGAACATGAATAGAGCATACATTTCTTATACTTTACTGACCGGATTTGCTCAAGCACTGAATTGCTATGGTTCTTCAAGTAACTCTACTAGCTCAACTTCACTCACTGATATGAAAGAGTGCCTGCTGCCCTCTGACTTGGCTGGAGGCCTGGAGCTTGGCACTGCTCAGCCAGCTATCGGACTGATTTTGCATTGCAGCTGTTTGTCCTGAGTGCCAAAGTCTGCTAGTGAACAATGAGTGACTGGCCACCTGGGCTGAGCCATTCTGCCAGCTGCCACTTCTGGTCTTAGGCTATCACACAAAATCATTGTGAGGATCCAACCTACTTGCATAAGCCAGGTGCATTCTTAACTGGTTCTCACTACCCCAGACCCCTGTATCAATAAGCCAAGCCCAGGCTTTACCCTGGCTTCAGTCTGCCCTTGGGGCCTCCCTGACGACTACTGTGCCAGCAGCTGCTGGGGTTCTACTAAAAGGCAATGAATTGTGAGTGGCTGCATAGCAGCAATGGCTTTTTTCCCAACATTTAGGCTACCCAATTGTTTGTAATTCCAGCCAGCTTCCTGTGGTACTTTCACAGCAGATTCTACACAGCTGACCTCACAATGAATTTTTACCCTATGTTATGGATAGCTGTTGTGACTGTCCTCATAATGCTCACAGGGCACATTCCTCAATCTTTTTCTTAGAGTTATGGCTTTTTAAAAACATGTTCACCTTCACCTGTGGTCGGAATAGGGATTTGCCCTGGCTAAAGTTTTCTGGTTTTCTGTCTACTTCTTCTGGAGTGCTGCCTATTAGTAGTGGCTTAAGTGATTCACACATATGTATAGCATTGGAAGTGTTTTGGCAACTTTGAAAGTGTAAGGGTAAGAATTTGACAAACCCATAAAAAATTGGGAAGAAAGAATTAAGGCTCTGTTAATTTGTCTGTAACTGTATCACTTTCCATTGTGCCTATATTTTGCAGGGATGTCTAAATAACTTACTTAATAACAATGAAGTAAGTATAAATACAGTGAAACCTGTTATAAATGACTACTGACAGGACCAACAAAATTGGCTTTAAGCAGGTATCAACCAGACCTGTAGTTGGTGCATTTGGGAATACTTTGCTGTGGTATTTTAAGACAGAAGTTGCTTGTGTTCACTTCCGAGACCATTCATAGTCAATCCCACTGTACCTAATATCACTACTGAGTTGTTGATGCTCACCTCTGATTGGCCTCCCCTGCCCACTTGTTACATTTTCAAACACATACCTTCATGGTTTTTCCCATGCTGCCTCAGTAATATGTGAGACGCTCCCGTAAACATCTGCATAGCTACCTCATTATCCACCTTCAAAACCCTTCTTAAAACTTGCCTTTGCCAGGATGCTTACCAAAAAAAAACCAAACCCTCAACAACCATTAGGCTATAGTGTGCTGAGACCACTGACTACCATGTCGATCAGCACTGTCTTATTTTTTACTTGCACTCCCTCATCAGTCTATATCAGTAGTTCCCAAACTTTAACAACCTGTGAACCCCTTTCACTAAAATGTCAAGTCTCACGAACCCCCTCCAAAAATTAATATTTTCAGGGATTTTCTCCTTTACTTAAGTATAAATTATAAAAGCAGTGATCTTGGAAATATAAAATTTGTTTTTGTGAAATGCTTATTACACACTATTTATTATTATTATTTATCATTACAGTATTTTTAATTACATTATGAAAATGGCAATGCTCTTCCAAGATCTCATTTCTGTAGCTTGTATCACTTTGAATAAGCCTGTTATAAGACAAGGCTCCTACGTTTCATCAAGGAGTATCAGATGTGAAACAGCATGAAGGTATTTAAGAAGCCAACTCAAAGACTTCCTTCTACACAAGCATTCAGGTCTTGAGCAGTCCAGGCAAACACCACACAAGCTTAAACTTGTTCTTCATAATAATTTTAAAAACAATACTAGCTGCCTATTTAATTTAAAAACAACAAAAAATAGCCACCTCCCTCTCCATTTCTTATAAGTCTTATAAGTTGAAATCTCCTCAGTGTGATAGATATGCTTGCTTTGATCTGCTTAGCTCCTGGAAGTCCAAGGGCTCTGGGCTGCTGGCCCCATGCTGCCGGGGGTTCCTAGGGACAGCTCTGTCTGCCACTAGGGAATTTTTTCCCCGAGAACCCCCTGTAACATTTTACAAACCCCCAGTGGTTCATGAACCCCAGTTTGGGAACCACTGGTCTATAGCCATCTATTGTCCTTTGTCTTATACTAGGATAGTAAGACAGTTGGTGAAGGGACTGTCTTTTTGTTCTGTGTTTGTACAGTGCCTCTCACAATGGGTTCCTGATCTCTGATAAAGGCCCCTGAGGTGCTGTGGTAATACAAATAATAAATAAGAAATTGGTAATTAAGTAAAGCTTCTTGCACAGATTCTACAGTAATAATACTAGTCAGTACTGTTAAAAAGGCACCCTACATTACCTTGCACAGCTGGAGAAGTTTGACCAGCTAAAAGACAGATCCACCAGCTTTGCCTCTTGCCCAGCTCCACAGGGCATAGTAACATGGGAGCTTCTTGGTTTCTGCAGTGTTTGTGTGATGGGCATTCCCTGTGTAGACCCTTGCAATCTCGGCCCTCTGTGACTGGGATGCTGTGCTCCATTGTGGACGTAGACAGCAGAATTTACCATTCATTGTCAGCATTACTTCTAATGTTGCTTATTTGCAGTCAGGTGCTTAATGCTATATGAATGAGGCAGAGAGGGGAGCGCAGAAGCTTGGATTTAATGCAGAATTGATTTGCCTAAAGAGGATCAGAGATGTCAGGCTCACCAACGAGCTGAAGAGTGAATTAGATATTTTCAAAATAAAAAGTTAAGACAGGATAAAGAGGTGTAGGGATGAAGCAGGAAATCAGATAAGAAAGAAAAAAAGGGGCAGTCCTATTGGCCTTGAATAGTCTTTTTCTGTTCCTATGAATTCTCATGCTCTTGCATACTAAGCTAAGATCAATGGAGATTAATCATTTGTACAGAAACCATTGTGAACTCATTGCAGGCTTTTAAAGTTTAAATTTGTTTATTGAGCACAATTTGGTTAGCATCAGGTGCTGAAGTTATATACACCAACACTAGCATAGAAATTACTTTATTTAGCTCCCAGTTGTAAGTTTCTATAGCAACTAGGCCCTACAGCAGTAAGCTGAGGTTTCTGGCATATGAATACTGCTGCTGCTAGACACTGGTAATACTGTATTTTAGGGCACTCCACTGCTGTTTAATTCTTTTTAAGCTGTTCCCCTGCCCCCCCGGGTCTTTCTTCAGCATAACTGTGCCTGCTTAGTCATACGTTTAATTACAGTTTTTACATTGGACCATCCTCCTCTTGGAAGGTTTCAGTCAAGGTTCAATTTCCCTTGAATGGTTAGCATGATGGTGTGTGCTACACATATCATGTAAACTGTGAAAGACGGTGGGGAGGTGGCCATGGAGCTGATGCTAGGGAATGCCTGAAATAATGAGGCTTGTCTAAGATCTGGTGGTGTGATCAGATCAGATCACATCATGAGAGGAAGCTGGGGAAAGCCAAGTCAGCACTTGGACAGGAGATCTCCAAGGAACCCCATGCAAGTAGGTTCTCCTGTTGCATCAGAGTCAGAATTTAATCAATGCTCCCAAATGGTATAAGGGGGCATTGCACTGCCGGCAGTGTTATCTTTTAGCTAGCATGCAAAACTGAGATCCTGACCACTTGAACACATTAAAAAAATCTCATGGCACTTCATATTTGCCAATGAGATATTCACTGGAGACTTTTGATCATATTCCACCTCAGTAATTTACACTGCACCTAGCTCTACTCCCTCATACACTTACAACTGAATGTGTTTTTATTTTCTTCTTGTCTTACTCTAAATTATTGAGCCTTGTTAGAAAGCTTTTGTATTCCACCTTAGAGGTGGTTGCATTTTAATAGTGAGCAGAAGGATCAAACACTTTTATTTATTTCACTGGTCATTGAGAGCCTTCTTTATCTTGATTTCTTTTAAATGCACTAATGCCAGAGTTAGCTTTTTTCTCCCCTTTGAAGCACATTGAAATGTTTGGCTGAGGTGTTCTATAGATGTGCAAAGCACAGTTATGATAACAGGGAGTATAAACATGAATGCATGTTTGGGTGGTTAATAGTAATTAAGTATTTTGATACTGTGGTTTCTTTTAGATATCTAAGGGGAGACTCCTATGATTTCCCCCCAGAATAAAGCATATGGCCTTTGTACATTTTCATTTGCAGATAGGCTGGATGGCTGATTGAACGATAAGATTTTATATGCTCTAGGAGGGACCTTTCTCTCTCCCCTGGTTTGATTCCTTCCAATCTGAAGGAAACATGTTACTTAGTTCAACACCTTAAAGGAGTGTGTCTCTTCTGCTGTCCTAGAGCAAACTGTCCCTGGGAGAGTGTCTGTGTTGTCAAGCCACAGAAAACAAATGTTTAGGTACATGAGATCAAAATGTGTTTTTCGATGATTTGGTCTTCAACCTCAGAATCCATGTGTTCTGAATAACATTGCCCTCATATATCCACCGGTGGGCTGGCTCAGGGAACAAAATCTAACTTGAAAAGAGGTTGCTAGAGGGCAAAATGGAAGGGCAGGGATGTAGAACAGGTAATTAAAGTCAGGTGTGTAATCTTATCTGCCCTCAGGTTGACTTCTTTTCCTCTCCTCCAGGCCCGGTTGGGCTGTAGAGACCTTGAGAGTATCTCAGGCTGGGAAACCCACTCATCAGGTTACGTGCAGCCTGTCATGTTCTTATGGCAGAATCCTCTCTCTCAGCTTTTGCTGACTGCTCAGGGGCTGTTAGCTTTATCTTGTTGGGGACTGTTCCCAGCTGATATAGATTGTTCCTTAACACTATATCAGAATGAGAGTTACTGACGGGGTCTATCTTGGAACAGGACTCGTGGCCCCAAAACATATCATGATGGCATCCACCACAGAAGAGACAGCACAACTCATAGGAGGATTCAAAAGTTGTAGACTAGTACCTGGAAATCATTTGTCTGCCCTGCTGGGAGTCTGTCACCAGCACATGCATCCGCAGCAGGTAGGGTTGCCAGTTGTCCAGTTTTCAACAGAACTCCTGGTTGAAAAGGGACCCTCCTTAGCCCGGTGAAAGTGAGTGTGTGAGGGAGAGAGGGAGGGAGGAAAAGAGGGTGAGGGAGAGCAAGTGACAGAGGGAGGAAGGGAGTGGGGCGGGGCCTCAGAAAAGGGGTAGGGCAATGGTGTTCGGTTTTGTTCGGTCAGAAAGTTGGCAACCCTAGCAGCAAGGCCTGCTGCCACTCTCACTAAGCACAGGACATGTTGCCAACATCTTTGTGCAAAGCACTGCTGCCGGAAGCATGGGAGCTTTGCAATTTCTTTTGTTTTGCCTTCTCAGGCTTCTGGTTTTTCTCTCCGGATGCTATGAAAGGGCTTTCCAAAATGGCAGTCAGAGTCAGCTGCAGAGGCGACTTTGTTGCTTGCATCTTGCTATGAGGCAGGAATCTAACTGGAGAAAAGGAGTGGGACCCCTTTCTCAGAGCATGAAAATCCTGTAACTTGACTAGTCATCCCCGCAGCCTGCACCAAATAGTCAGGAAGGGAAATACATGGTTTCTGAGCTAGCGTACATATATATATGAATGAGAAGCGTGTGTGTGTGTTTTCACTTTGAGATAACGAATGTATGAATTTCGTTATAGGATTCCTGAATGGTACATTGCTGTTGGAATTATACCTTAACATAATATACCAGCTAATTGAGTATAAAGGATTGGCTAAAAAAGGAAGAGGTCATTTTATCACTTCTAGTCTTTGCTTTCATGTAGACACATTTCTTTTCTTTCATGAATCTATGCTGATTACGTTTTGCTTAATTCTGGCTATAACCCCATTTTCAACAGAAAATGAAGTGAGTTACCAGACAGAATATTCAACTTAATTACTACCTAATTTTTATTTGTTCAGCATATCTACCACTAAATTGCTTCACTAATGAATCACAAGCAGGCAGGGTGTATTATTCAGTAAACCAGCCTTTCTTGGTTTGTTTTAGTTCATAGGAAAAGTGATCAGTGAAATAGTGAAAGGCAGGGATTTCTCATGGTGCCTCTGAGAACAACTTCCATTTAGTGTTTTCATTTATTACTAACTTGGTGTCTAACAGGTTTCTAATGGAAGAGGCAACCTTTGTAACAGGCAACTGCAGGAAAATGGTAAAGTATGATCCCATGATCCAAACAGAAAAATCTCATTTAGGTCTAGTGTTCTGTACTTCTACAGAACCAGATTAACATGGCTACCCCTCTGATACTTGTTCTGTACTTGATTTCCTTGGATTATTTCACCCTCCCCGCTCTTTTCATGAACTTTCCCACTGTGCCCAAAGCCTGTGTGTGACAGAAAGCACAAAAACAACCTGACTGTCTGATTGCCCGCTAACGTGTATTTTCATCACAATAGAACAACTTGGCTGATTAAACAGATTAAGTTCTTATTTAGCGTAACAAGAATTAAAGTGTTATACTAGTTTAAACTGTAATAAAATTTGTTTCAGTAGGCTTTGTCTACCTGTAATGGTGCTCAGTGTCTGAAGGACCTTACTTTGAGCCTCTACCTGAAAGCAGTTAATATTGTGACTTTATCACAAGGCTCTTCCCCATAATGTCTCATTGTTACCAAGGCTTTAAAATGTTAGTCCAAGTGTTCTCTGCAGAAACACTATGTTTAAAAGCAAATACTGACATATTTTTAGAAAGTATATTCATAACTGATGAAAAGGACACCAATCTAATGTTGCAGTGGATTTCATCTCGGAAAGCCCAAAGATTTTTTCTCTGTGAGCAGCTGGAATCCAGTTTCAGCAAGTAAAGAAGCTAGGGAAAAGTTAGTTAATAGAATACTATTTTATATCTTTTATCCATAGATTTCAAAGCTATGTACAAAAGGAGCCCGTATTATCCACATTTTACAGAGGGGGAAACTGAATCACAGGGAAGTTATGTTTATATTATTTAATTTATAAAATAAGTTTATCTTGTTGTCTAGGTGCATGACTATTTTTAAAACAGGCTAATTGAAAATAAAATGTACACCGTGTAACCTCACCAAAACTAAGACATCCCCACTATGCCACCATATCAGAAAAGCCCTGATTATATACATAATCTTTAAAACATGCCCTGAAGGTCACTACAATCTGGGCTTTAAAAAAAAAAAAAAAGGTCAAGAGGAAAGATACTGTCATTAGTATTGACACAGTCAGGTAGGCAATATTTGCAGTAAAATGAATGTACATATACGGGAGAGGAATCTGGGCAAAGCCAATGCAAAAACAACTAAGATGCCTGTATACCAGACAGTGAAAGCAGATATTATAGGGCTAACAGAAACATGGTGTAATAGTAGTCATTACTGGAGTACAGGTATTGAAGGGCAGGTGCTATTCTGGAAAGATATAAATAAAGGCAAAGGTGGTGGAGTAGCATTGTATATTAATGATGAGGTAGACTGTAAAGAAATTAGAAGGGATGAAATAGATAAAACCATCTGTTTGGGCCAAAATCACTTTGTGGAAGGAAGGTAACAGAGTCTCAGTGTGATAGTGTAATTGGGATAAAATACAACATGGTTTTACAAAAGGTACATGATGCCAGGCAAACCTGATCTCTTTCTTTGAAAAAAACTGATTTTCTAGACAAAGGAAATGCAGATATAAATTATCTATATTTCAGTAAGGCATTTAATACAATATCACATGGGAAATAAAACGGGGATTAAGGGACATCTACATGGAACACATCTCAGGACATCGGCAATACCAGGAAGGATGAGCTAAGTAACTGAAATACTTTCTTCATGGATTGTATTTTCTAAATGATAACCTACCCTAAATTCTCAAATTACTGAGGGACAATCTTCATGCATTGCTCTATTTGCTTTTCACAACCAACTCGCTATATAACTTTTCATGAGTGATGTACCTGAATACTTAGATGCTAATATCTAAACTGTATTCTTAAATTTACTCACCTAAATTTGGGTTATTGCTGATTATGCACTATATATATATATATATCTTAAACAAACTTTGTATTAGTGGATAATCTAAGCACTATGCTCACTATACTCTTTTCTTAACCTGTGTAACATATATATTTTTTAACATTAGATTTAATAAAAATTTTAAATCTGAGAAGTGAAAGATGGATAAGGAACTGGTTAAAGGGGAGACTGCCACGGGTCATACTGAAAGGTGAACTGTCAGGCTAGAGGGAGGTTACTAGTGGAGTTCCTCAGGGAACTGTCTTGGGACCAATCTTATTTAACATTTTCATTCATGACCGTGACACAAAAGTGGGAGTGTCCTAATAAAATTGGCAGATGATGCAAAGTTAGAAGATATTGCCAATACAGAGGTGGACCAGAATATCATAGGAGAAGGTCTGAAGGACCTTGGAAACTGGAGTAATAGAAATGGGATTACATTTAATAGTGGAAAGTCATGCATTTAGGGACTTTACAAGAATTTTTGCTATAAACTGTGGATGTATCAGCTGGAAGTGAAGAGGGGAGGAAAAAAAGCCAAGGCATATTGGTTGATCACAGGATTACTATGGGTATGTCTACACTACGGGACTATTCCGAATTTGCATAAACCGGTTTTGTAAAACAGATTGTATAAAATCGAGTGCGCGCGGCCACACTAAACACATTAAATCGGTGGTGTGCGTCCACGGTCCGAGGCTAGCATCGACTTCTGGAGCGTTGCACTGTGGGTAGCTATTCCGTAGCTATCCCATAGTTCCCGCAGCCTCCCCTGCCCCTTGGAATTTCCGGGTTGAGATCCCAGTGCCTGATGGGGCAAAAATCATTGTCGCGGGTGGTTCTGGGTAAATGTCGTCAGTCACTCCTTCCTCTGGGAAAGCAACGGCAGACAAGCATTTCGCACCTTTTTTCCCTGGATTGCCCTGGCAGATGCCATAGCGTGGCAATCATGGAGCCTGTTTTGCCTTTTGTGACTGTCACCGTATGTGTACTAGATGCTGCTGACAGAGGCGATTCAGCAGCGCTACACAGCAGCATGTTTTTGCTTTTGCATGACAGCAGAGATGGTTACCAGCCATACTGCACCATCTACCAATCCATAAATTGGTAAAAAGATGATCATGGCTACCAGTCATTTTGCACCATTTGCTGCTGTCATAAGTGCCCCTGGCTGCTCTTAGCCAGGGGCGTAAAAGCCAAAATTGGGAATGACTCCCAGAGTCAATCCCTCCTTTTTGGTATCTAAAAATAGAATCAGTCCTGCCTAGAATATGGGCAAGTGTACTAGAGAACCACTGTATCAGAGAGCACAGCTGCTCTGTGTCAGATCCTGCAGAAATTATGAGCTGTATGCTATTCACAGGGGGTGCTCCTGCAACAACCCCACCTGTTGATTCCGTTCTTCCCCCAGCCTTCCTGGGCTACTGTAGCATTGTCCCCCCCACTTGTGTGATGAAGTAATAAAGAATGCAGGAATAAGACACACTGACTTGTTAGTGAGAAATGAGTGGAAGGCCGCCTCCAGCTGCTATAATAGTCCAGACAGGACAGTAAGGAGTGTGGAGGAGAGGAGCCCAGCATCCCTCTGCTAGTCCAGGGGCAATTGAATCTTTTTTTTACACATGAAGGGTGGGGGCTGACAGAGCTCAGCCCCCTGTTGCTATGATGACGATGGTTATCAGCCATACTGCACCATCTACCAGGAAGAATTAGGGCCAGGCGCCCTTGATCGACCTGACGGATGCTAGTCAGCATGGTTACCAACCCTTTTGCACTGCCCCATGTGCCAATAGGCTGATGATGAGGACGGGTACCAGTCGTTTTGCACCATCAGCCACCCATGGCGGGGGGGGGGAGCAAGGATGTTGGTGTTCAGTGCTGCAGCATCGCGTCTATCTGCAGCATTCAGTAAAGATAGGGTGACATGTAAAAGAGTCAAGAGAGGATTGTTTTCCCTTTCACTTCTGGGGGTGGGTGCGGGGGGGTGCGTAAATTGCCGAGCTATGCCCTGACCCACCACGGACACTGTGTTTGACCCTAGAAGCATTTGGAGCTCAGCCAAGAATGCAAATGCTTTTCAGAGAGACTGCAGGAACTGTGGGATAGCTTGAGCCCTCCAGTCCATGAGCATCCATTTGATTCCTTGGCTTTCCGTTACGCTTGTCACGCAGCAGTGCGCTGAGTCCCTGCTATGGCGTCTGTCTGGAGATTTTTTTAAAATGTTTTTTAATTTGTCTTCTGTAACGGAGCGCTGATAGAACAGATTTGCCTGCCCTTACAGTGATCACGTCCGCATGGTCCATGCGGGAGCTCTTTCTTTATTTTGATTTTTAACTGCATCGCCACACGTGCTGATCAGAGCTCCACGCTGGGCAAACAGGAAATATTCAAAAGTTCGTGGGGCTTTTCCTGTCTACCTGGCCACTGCATCCGAGTTCAGATTGCTGTCCAGAGCGGTCAGTGGTGCACTGTGGGATACCGCCCGGCGGCCAATACCGTCGATCTGCGGCCACACTAACCCTAATCCGATATGGTAATACCAATATTAGCGCTACTCCTCTCATTAGGGAGGAGTACAGAAACCGGTTTAAAGAGCCCTTTATACCGATATAAAGGGCCTCTTAGTGTGGATGGGTGTGGCGTTAAATTGGTTTAATGCTCCTAAAACCGGTTTAAACGTGTAGTGTAGACCAGGCCTATGAGTCACCAATATGATACAGCTGTGAAAAAGGCTAATGCAATTCTAGGATGCATCAGGCATGTTATTTGCAGTCAAGACAGTGAAGTGTTATTCCCATTAAGCAAGGCACTGGTGAGACCTCATCTGGAATACTATGTGCAATTCTGCTCTCCCATGTTTATGAAAGACAAATTCAAACTAGAATAGGTGCAGAGAAGGCTACTAGGATGATCAGTGGAATGGAAAACATATCTGATGAGAAAATCCATCTAAACAGTGCGCATTAGAAGGTATCTTCAATCTAGATAAGATCATATATCTCAGAGGAGCCTTTAATCACCAAAGAAAAGCCTCTGACACAGTGTGAGCAATTTGTCTAGGAACGGGTTAATTTGAAATTCAGCTTAGCCCAGAGATAAAGGAGAAGTTGTTTTGTGTTCAAGGTCAAGAATCAGCGCAGACTATGCTAAGTGCAAAGAAAAACTGCTTTCAGCCTCAGCTGATGTGGAAAAATAGAGACGGAGGCAAACCAAAGGCAGTACAAGTTACAGAATTGGAATTATATTTGCAAAGCTTAACTTTCCAGTGAGACATGTGTGAGTATTAAAGTGGCTTAAGGCTTGGGGCATTCATATTTTTCCTGAGTGAGGTGGGAGCATTCCCAACACTCTCCATTGTTGTTTTATTATTTTTAATGAAGCTTTAAAATTTGGTTATATGGTGTGTTTTCTTCCCCCAACCTCCTGCAGTGTCAGTCTGATCACCTGACATGAAGGAAACATATTGGTAACAGGAATTTGTCACAGTTTGGTGAGCAATTAAGAATGGGGGAGCCCTGCAGAATTTACACCATCTATCTGTTTTACCCTTGTTATTTTATGTTTGTTTTGTTTGGTACTGTTGGTGTTATATGTTAAGAATAGCATGATTAAAGGTAAGCCCTAATAGAATAAGGAAACACTATCTGGTTTTGTGCTGTTTTGTTTAACTGGTTACTGTTGTTTTTCTGCTCTGTTCATTTGGGCGTTGGGTGTGTGGGCAGAACTGAACTTCTCGTTCGTAATTCCTCAGAGTGGAAGCCATGTGTGCAATGAAGCTCTGAGGTTGTATTGAGATCTTTCTGTCCCGCCCCCTGTAACGGACAATGTAATAGAAGTAGAAAATCTGGCTTAGACTGTAATTCTCTCTGCTTTCTGTGTAATTTTCTTTTCTGTTTAAGTGTCAGCAGACAAATGGGTGGGTCTCTGGGTAGACCCCCTAAAGTGGTTTGGATTATATGTTAAGTAAATGTCCTTTACCCAATGGCCATGTATTTTTGCCCAGGTGGCAACCCTTACTAGGGAGGACTCGGGTAGTCTTGTGAGTAGAAATGTTTTAGGGAAAAGACCAGAAGGGTGGGGGCTAGTTGAGAAGCCCACCCTCCTAGCTAAACTGGTAGTGGAGCAAATTGGTGCCAATGGAAGGGACGGCTCAGCGAGAAAAGCAGGATCGGGCCCAGGCGGGCAGGCAACAGACAGAGAGATTGGAGAACAGGTTGGAAACTTTTGAGGGTGTAGTGGAAAGAAGGAGTAAGTGAATATAAGCATGAGGATTTCAAATACTCAGGAGGATATTTGGAATGGTGATTTGAGTTGATAAAAGTGACTGTTGGGAGACAAGCAAGTGATTTTTAAGGAAAGTGAAAAGTTGACTCTGTAGTTGCTGGAGGGAACAGCAGTTGAACTTTGTAAAAATGCTAAAGAGAAAAGTTTTTGGTGTCTTTGAAATGTTTGTAAATAAATTCAGGCAAAGAAATTATTAGATTACAATCATTTGGCTATGAACAATTTTGTTAAATCAGTTGAAGAATGTATACAGTGCTATGTAATGAAAATTTTATTAGGCTCTAAAGGCACTATAAGTGGTGATGTTTTCTTTCAGTGTTTAAAAGCAGGAGTTAAAAGTAAAAAAAGCAAGCCAGAAAACATCTGTGTTAATGCAAATTAACTAACTGATAAGGTAGAGGCCGCTGAAACCAGGGCTGCCTATGAAACCCACACGAGAAAATATGGGGTAATTCCTCTATTTTGCCTGAAATCAACAAGAGTATTTGTATATTTTAAGCAATGATTGACTGCCCAGAAGGGGTGGACCTCTGTTTTTGTCTTTCAGATAATCAAAGAAAATTAATGCCAGCTGAACAGCATTCAACATACCATGCATTTACTGACAGAGAAAAAATTATGTTGTGTGTTCTATGTTCTGTCTTGTGGTGTTTGTCTCGTGGCCAGAATTGTTGTGTTTAATATTTTCATGAGATGGTCTGATTTGAAATCAAGCGGAAGTGTTGGATTGAAATGCAGATACTTGTTTTGTTCAAATTAGAATACAAAGTGTTTGGTTACATCAGAAAAATGTGATATACTAAAGTCTAATACATTTTCTTAAGTAAGAGAAAGAAACTACATTGGCCAAATCTTTTAATTAAGAATTGTTGTTAAAATTTGCATACCAACAGTCTTTGGAAGCAAGGACATGAAAAGTTAACCCACTCCCCATATTGTACAGGGGATCCTTCTGGCTACCTCAGACTTCTAGCCAGAGGGCTGGGGATGGTGGAAAGCTATTGGACTAGAGGTTATATTAAGTGAACTTCTCAAAGTGGGTGTGCTTGTCCTGGCTTGTTGTTCCAAAGTTCTGTAATAAGGTTATTTTAGTGAAAGGGAATATGTGGCATACATTGAATAATAAGACTAATGTACTGTATAACAGTAATGTTTATGTGTTCATGATATAAAAGAAGGTGTATAAGTAAAGAGTAAAAGTTTCCTTTGTAGGTTTAAAAAAAAAAAGCCAAGAAGGGAGAAAAAAAAAAGAGAATAGCTAACATGCTCAGTCTAAGGATAAGGCGCTGGCCCCAGTCAAGGACACCACTCACAGCTAAGACTTGGCTGACTACCAAGGAAAGGGGGGGATGGTTGCTGCAGTTAAACGAGATTGGTGAGATTGGCCCATCCTCCTCCTTGGGGACCTTTTGTAAATATTCAGATTGATTTTATTTAAATGTCTAAATGTTGTGGTTATGAATATGTATTAGTTTTAGTTGATGTATTTACCAATTGGGTTGAAGCTTCTCTCTGCAGGAAAGCAGATGTCAGGACTGTTGTGAAATTTTGCTTAAAGATTTTGTACCACGTTTTGGCATCCCTGTGAGTATCAACAGTGATCGTGGAACTCATTTTACTGGACAGATTGTAAAGGAGTTATGTGCAGCTCACTGCCCTCACCACCCACAGTCTGCTGGGACAGTGGAACGCCAGAACGGGATTTTAAAAAATAAACTGGCCAAGATTTGTGCTGAAACAAACTTAAAGTGGCCAGATGCCCTTCCTTTGGCACTGATGAGTATGAGAGCCATTCCCAATCGAAAGACTGGACTCAGCCCTCATGAAATTTTGACAGGACACCCAATGCGACTACCAACTGCACCCCCACTAACCCCAGCTCAAATGGACATTCATTTGATGGATAACATAATACTTAAGTATTGTCGGGCACTAATGAAATGTGTTAAGTCTTTTTATACACAGGTGAAGGAAGCACTACTGAAGGATCCTGTGCAACCTTGCCACTCGTTGGAACCAGGAGACTGGGTCTACATAAAGATCCATCAACGAAAGACTGCCTTGGCTCCATGCTGGAAAGGCCCTTTCCAAGTCCTGCTGACTACCAACACTCCTGTGAAGTGCCAAAGACTGACTGCTTGGTCCCAGGATTCTCACTGCAAAAAGACCCCTCCACATCAGAAGAATTTTCCTACTGATACTTAGCCTATTCTTTCTTCTAGTTCTACTGTGCTTCTGGACAGCAGGGAAAAAGGACAAGGTGACGTGCTAGCAACCTCTCCCTTGTCCACTGACAAACTACTGTGCCTTTAAACTTTTCTAGAAGAAGCAAAATCATTACAGGATGATGTCCTGGTAATCTCCCCTGTAGGATGCTGAACCACGACTGCTTCAGGAAAGAAGAAGAAACACTCACTCCACTGACATTGCCAAAGTCCAGGAATTCCTGACTGAAAAGAACATTAAGACTGACCCTGGTGAAGAAACAAAGAATTACACACTGGCAGGAAGAAATTTGTGGGACCCATGCTTGGGAATGTGGTATTAATTGGATTTTGGGGTTTATTCTACAGGCTGCGCCCTGTGTTTTGGATAAATCCTTCAGTATGTATTGCCCTCCCTAATTGGATTTTAAATGACATTGCCCTTATCAGGTTTTCAAATCACTTCTACATACCCAGATTGCTCACAAGGGGCTGCCATTAGATTAGCACAACAGAGGGCCTGGGTTATTTCCTCTGGAAAGAAAGAGAATTGAGCAGATCCCTGTGGGCTAGGGCCAATATCTTAAAAGCCAAGAATGTGATAAGAAATTGGGCCAACTAGAAAAGGCCCCTAGCCTTATTTTTGAAGCTCAGCTATCTTAAGTATGGGCTAGAGTTGGTGAGTTACATGTCATTTCCACCCTTAGTTCTATGACCCAGAAGTTACTGACAGAGATGGTATTGAATATCACTGAGGCTAGGAAGGCATTGCAGTGGGATCTAGACCAGACTTGGTCCACTGCCCTTACAGACACATCAGGAGTACCATCTGATTTATGGTCATGGAAACATACTTGGACACTTTCTTGATGGCAGTGTGAACATTTACAGTGCTCCTTCCAAGCATTTGGACTGGTTAGGGGGGTGTGGGCTCCCACATACCGAATCCTGCTGGGTCCATGGGGAGGATGCATGTGGGACTGTAATTATTTACCGAGACATCTGGGAAATTAGACCACCTGGTATACCTAACTGATTTCTAGACAGTACCCCTAGAATAACACCTGACATTTTGGATAAGAATAGAGAGTCAATGGACATTTTGGCCGTTAGAACCACCACAGCTCAGTGTATCTATAAACTGAAGCCAGGGGAAGTTGTCACTGTTTATGACAATATTTGCTGAGAGGGTGGAGGTCAAGGAACTACCCTGACGGGACACCCACTTTTTCAAGCTAATGATAGCTGTGTGTATGTTAAAGCCACCACATTGCAAGATATACATATTAATCTTACCACTGCTGCAGGCAATTATATCATTTCCTGGCCTGCAGATAGAATGTTGCAAGTAGCTCTTAGATTTCAGGTATATTTTAATTGGACTAGAGTAGTGCCTGATCGGTTTCAAAATTTGCTTTCATTGTTACCAAAGGTTCAAAGAATCTCTGAATTGCAAGGGCAAATTCACATACTTCAGAATATATATAAGCTGAAAAGAATGCCTTTCATACAGCTTATAGAGTGTCTACTTTATATACTAAGTATGATGTCTTGTGCTTTGTAACCAAAATTGTACAACAGCCCCATTATATTATTCCTATGGGAATGTTATTGTTTGTAGTGTTGTTAGTTAGCTTAGGATTATGTTGTTGTTGTTGTTGAAAAAAACGTAATAATAGCAATACCTTTCATGTTCATGCTAATCATGCATTGTCATTACATCCAATCAAAACACCTAAGGTTGAAGTATCTGATGTAGAATCTGAAATCCACGAATTAATGCAAATAGAGATTTGAAAATATTTGTTGTACTAGAAGTACAAAAGGGGGGAGTGTGGAAGCAGGGAAAGAATTAATAAGGATTTGAAGGGGATTTTAATGCATGTCAGTCAGTTAGCAAGAGTTAGCCTAGCTGTAACCCTAATGACGTGAGACTTCTAGAAGCAAGAAAGAACTGTGTAAAAAGTTATTACGACCTTGCAAATATGCAGGCTGGCGTTTTTCTAGTAGTGAGACAAATAAGATAGCAGAAAGGCTTATGTATAAACAAATGCAATTGTTTCTTTTTACCGTCTGTATTATTGCTAGAAATTGTCTGTAACAAAGGTATAAAGGCTTGCTGTAATTGTTTACCAGTTGAGAGACCTGTCCAGGACTGGGGCGACCCTGTGTCCTATGGCACTCTCTCCCTCCATTGTAATTACTGGAGAAATAATAAAATATTTGATTTTGCTGCACCCAAACAAAAAGCGAGAACTGAGTTTTTCTCCGACACTTGGCTTGTTTAGCCTAAGCTAATGTAGGCTTATGAGATAAAAGATTGCTCTATATATACATGAGAGGGATAAATACCAGGGATGGAGAGGAGTTATTTAAGTTAAGCACCAATGTGGACACAAGAGCAAATGGATATAAACTGTCTATTAACAAGTTTAGGCTTGAAATTAGACAAAGCTTTCTATCACAGAAGTGAAGTCTTCCGAGGGGAGGAGTGGGGGCAAAAAAACTTAGGTGAGCTTCAAGCCTGAGCTTTATAAGTTTATGGAGGGGATGGTATGATGAGGTTGCCTACAATGGCTTGTGGTCCATCTGCCACTCCTAGTAGGAAATATCCCTAATGGCCAGAGGTGGGCACTATATGGGGAGGGTGCTGAGTTACTACAGAGAATTCTTTCCCAGGTGTCTGGCTGGTGGGTCTTGCCAACATGCTCAGGGTCTAATTGATCATCATATTTGGGGTCAGGAAGGAATTTTCCCCCAGGTCAGACTGGCAGAGACCCTGGGTTTTGGGGGGGGGGGTTTGCCTCTCTTCAGCCTGGGACACAGGTCACTTGTTGATTTAAACTAGTGTAAATGGTGGATTCTCAGTAACATCAAATATTTAAATCATGCTTTCAGGGACTTCAGGAACTCAGCCAGAGTTTATGATTCTATTATAGGCAGAGGTGGGTGAGGTGCTATGGCCTGCAATGTGTAGGATGTCAGACTAGATGATCACGATTGTCCCTTCTGGCCCTAAAAATCTGTGAGTCTAAGAAATTTGAGCTTAGTGCCTCTCATTGAGAATGCCTTGATGCCAGCTCCCAGACATTTTAAACTGAAGGCCTATTGGCAAGATCACTTCATCTGATCGTTAGCACCATGAAAGAACATGAGCCAAGAGTTAGTTTCTAAAGAAAGCAGGACCTAAACTAGAGGTAAAGACTAGATTCAAGAACAACAGCTTGTACTGCACCTGAAAATAAATTGGAAGCCAGTGAAGATTATGGATCACTGACACAATTAGATTGGTGAAGAAAACTTTCTGCACCAAACAAAGATTCAGGGAACCAGTAGAAATGAAAATGTTTAAGGGCTACTGCATTCTGCACAAGCTAAAACTTCTGAGTGGTCTTCAGCTATATCCTCATGTAGAACACATTGCACAAATCATTCTGCTGCTGCTGACAAAAGCATAGAAGGCTACATTTAAAGTGGTGTACGTTAAATAAACTTGTCTCAGGTTACTCAGTTAGTGACAGAGTCCAACAGAACCAAGTTCTTCTAACATCCATTCTCCTGCTCTAAGCACTGCTTGTCATATGACACACACAAGGCACTTTCTTAGTCTTTTGGAATTATTGATTAGCTAAAATATTACGGCATTAGCCATTTTAGACAAATTCAGTGCTAGAGTTTTTGACCTCTTGAAAATGAATTGCTTTTAACTTTGCACCTGGGATTTTTGTCCTCCTCTGCCTTGTTTCTCCTTTAGCAATTATTCATCTTTTATGGCTTCCTTTAGCTAATCACTTCAGCAACAAGAACATTTACTGAGAATCAGATCTTGTACTTTTCTGGACCTAAAGAGAAAAAAAGCTTAATTTTCCTCTTGGAATTTACAAAAAGAGAGAAAAAGGGGTTGAATTCCCAAAATATTTGATGGCTGATGTAATAATAGGAGTAAATGAGGCCACATAAATGATTCATGAGCCTCATTTTTCCCCCTATTGTTACTAAAAGAGACTTATTATTATTAGAAAAAATGCTGAGCTGGTGATGTAAAAGAAATCAGTATTTGCTATCAATTACTTTCATCAACACAAGCCTTTGTAAACAGTTTTAGGAATATATTTTATAACACTATTTTTTGTAATTTGAGCCCTACTGTACTCTGAGACTTCTGAGGCCCACAGATCTCTGTAATACCTGCACTCCGGCTGCTAATAAGAACTCTTGTGGGTGTAATAACAGCTAAAAATACAATAGTAAATGATTCTTATATTACCATTTCAGAGGTCAAAATGGGTAGCAAAGAGATCGCAAAAATGTAAAATAAACATATTGCTCTAAAGCACAGTCAGGCTGTAGCTTCAGGATGATCACTTTGAGGAGTTGTGCTTGCTTTAAGAACATTTTCTTCCTAGCTTTGAAGGCTGTTACAAATATCTGAACATATGTTCTGAGGCAATGAAATTTCAATGGGATATTTTTCCTTTTAAAACCCAATCCTTGAAAGACTGACTTGAAACATGAGACAGCAACAAGCGTCAGTCAAGTAAAGAGTGCATATTTAGCTGGGAGATGTAGTGAATGAATGGCGCTAAACCTGGTCTTTTTGATTTTTGTAAATTATGTGCCATTAGAAACCAATGAAGATGATAAAAATGGGATTACCATCCATCCATATGAGAGATTTCAATCTACATTTAAACAGTTCTGGAGGATTTAATGTAAAACAGGGTGCTTTCGCAAATAAGCAATCAAAATAATCCATTAAAGTTGTAATCACCAGTATGCTTGGGTATTGCTGTGTTTTAGAGTAAACTGATTGTGTAAATACTCTTAAAGTGGTACTTCAGGTAGTTACCTTTCTACTTCACAAATTTGTGCATTTTTTAAAATTGCAGTACATTATCTGCCTTGATTCTCAACTAAAAACAATCATTCCTAAACTATTAATGCATATCAATGAATAACATGCAGATATGGCCATAAATATGTATAGATATTACAAGTGAGAGCAAATGTACAATCTTGGAACACAAAAACTATACATCTGTGTAAAGTATATCTAATTGTTATTGTAGTTTAGAGATTTACCATTCCTATACAATAATTTACCATGTTATGAACATTCTCAGAAGTTGGAGATGTGCCATATCCCCAGTACTGCTCTCTATTTCCCCCTACAATTAGGGGAAGAAAAAAACATACGTTGAGTATAACCAATTTTATAATCACACAAGGATTATAAACTTAACTTATGAGGCTGAATATTTCTGTTTAAAGCAGTAAACTGGAGTTGCAGATGCCTATGAAAAAACAGCTAAGGAATATGAGAAATCTGTGTCTCCCCACCGTAAAAGCCAGAAGATGTAACAGCCCTGGATTAATCAGATACTTGTAGAGGAAAACACCTGCAGTCAGACAGACTTCAATGGATAAAGCTACCAAAATATTTTGTCAAACATTTGTGCACAGCTCTGTCATGACCAATTTCATGGCTCAACAACAAGTCAAGCACCAGTTGTGCAGATTTTCTGTGACATTTAGTAAGGAGGAAAAATGCAGAATACAGTGAAATTGAGTAAGTTCTGTAGGTTTCACATTCATTTTTTATTTCACCCAATGAGGAATGGATTCCACTTGCTCCCTTTGGAGGTAAATTGATAGGGAAAGGGGCATAGTCATCAGAAACTGATAAATCTGGGTTGTGAAAAGAGCAAATATACCTGATCTTGGGATAATAAGTAAAACATAATTAAAAGCCATTGGGTTGTGAGATAGATCTGTGGGGAGAAATGCAGTCTACTTCATATTATGGTTAGTATACTAACATTAAAAGCAGATAATTAAGATGGCACCCATGACCGTAGCTTGAGCCAGATCCTGTCTGTTTGGTGAAAGCCAGATTGTCAGATTGCTTCCTTGGGGAAGGGAGAGAGGACATCTTCCATAGGAAAGCAATTGCTCCAGGCTCTTGCCCTGTAAGTCACCTCTTTGTTTGCCACATTGCCCTGCAGCTTAGGCCTTTTTTTACAGACTCTCTCCTACTTGAGTCTCCTTAAGGAGATGGCATTCTTAGGTCCTAAAAGATGAAATTCACTCAGCATTGGGGGAGCCACATAAGTCTTCTACTATGGCATAACCACCATGGTTACATTGCATGAGATGTGGCACATGGAGTAATCTGAACCTCCTGGATGTGGCAGAACTGGGCCATCTTAGTCATTGATCCTTCATCTCAGAAGTGGCTCCAATTAGAAGGTTGCCACACTTTGGATGGGCATAGGGAGGCAGATTATTCATTGTGAAGGGATCATAGTTAATGGCTCTGGGATTTTCTGTGATGATGGAGTCCATCTGTAGAGTCTCACATTTTCCACTTTCATATCTAGGCTTGGATGGATTGTTTCCTAGCACAACAGAAGATCCTACTTAGATTGTAAACTTCTTGGGGCAGGGACCATCTTTTTGTTCTGTGTTTGTACAGTGCCTAGCACAATGGAGTCCTGGTCCATGACTAGGGAGATGGCAGGAATGGACAACTGATGGCTCAAGGGCCATATCTGGCCCACTAGATCATTTTATTTGGCCTGCCACAGCTCACCTAGTGGCAACAGGACCAGAAAGGGGGAGCAGGATGTTGTATGGGGAGGACCCTGCTTACACGTGTCAAAATGTAGTAGCAACAGCTAATGGGCTGGAGCAGGGAGCCATGCCCAACCCTCTGGGACAGGGGCCACCTCTGCATGGTCGGCTTGCTCTCCGACCATTGAGGCCCCCACTCTCTCAATCCAATCTACTGCCCAGAGGCATGACCTGACCTATCCACATCATACTCCTGGGGAGGAAAGAGGGAAGACTTGACCTCCTTGGCACATCACACCCCCTGACATGGCAAAGGGTTTTAAGGGATTTTGTGACCCTCTGCTACCTTAAAGTTATGCATCTTTGGGCTATGGTAATATAAATAACTACCATTACCTTCAGTGATTGGAGCATAGGATATGTATAGACTAAGATAAAAGCTGACATTTTTAAAGCAAGTACAAAAGGAAGGCGTATGTGCTGTGTGGCACATGGAAGTTTTTTCCAGGTGTTGCACAATGTGGAGGTTTTGGTATTATTTATAGAGAGATTCATAAATTTTCTATTCAAATTGGGCCACAGATGTTGCAAGCCTTACTCACATTATTATTATTTCTTTGCAGTAGCACTCACTATGTGCTACTTAAGAGAGATGACCATTGATCCAAGTAGTTCACAGCCTACACTTTCACCTATTACAAATTTTCTTCCTGGCTATAAATTCTATTGTTACTGGGATTTTTTAAAGAAAAAAGGGAAAAGAATGGTCAGAAGTTTTTTCACACATCCCAAGAAGAGCACAGATTGGAGGGGATCACATGTATGAATGTGCCAAATGGGTAATTTCAAGCAAAAAGTGCCTTAAAAATCAGAAAAAGGCTGATAGGTTCTCTTATTAGTAGTGTTGTACTGCCATTTAATGAGATCAATCCAACGGATAACCAACAAACTAACTTGGAAAAATTGAATGAGAGGCTCATTTCAGTTTAACACATTTTGGCATCAGGATTTGGCCTTATGGGACAAGCTGGCCCTTAAAATACAGGAAGAAATGCTTTATAAACTAACTGAACAGAAAAGAAAATTGGATGTAAGTGTCAGTTTTATCATTGTCTTGGTAAGAACCAAAAATTGAGATGTCTTTTCTCACTTTGGATAGTACCTCCCATCATGAGTACTATTAAAATCAGTAAAATGACTTCTGGAGTAAGGGAGTACTCATTTTGAGTAATATTATCACAGTCAGACCCTTTGTGAAAAGTCCCATTAATTTCAATGGAATTACTTGCAAAGTAAGTTACTATTTATCATGAGAAAGGGAAGTAGAACATGGCTTTTTATAAAAAAAACGGAAAAATAACTTTGGGTTGAATTCCTAAAGAGATGGTGCTGTTATTCTGACTACAGTGTGATTTCAACTCAAGTAAAAAATACAGTAACCCACTAATATAGTAAAAATATGTTAACTATCACTCAACAAAAAAGGAATATATTTAGCATCTAGAGAAACTCAGGCCTCTAAACAAAGCATTCAGAAAAGATCTCCTGTTGTAGGCAGATGGAGAGTACAGTTGCTGCTGCTATTTATGTTCTATATAAAAGAACAAAAGAATGAGATTTACTGTTTTGTCAGAAATCACTGTAGGCTCAGCTACAGGAAGAGAGAACTTCATGGTTACCTGATGATGATGATTTAGGAACTTGTGTTTCTATTACATTACTAAAAGAAATCCAAGAATACTCAGTTTCTGAAAATACTGGAACTCTCCTGAGAAAGTCTATTCTTATGAGATTTCCAGACCAGAGAAAGAAACAGATGGTAGTCCAGATTTGTGAATGTTTTAACTAGACCAGCCTCTCAACATTAAAGCCTAACCCATCACTGCGGGTGACACCTGTCAACTTCTGCATTATCATGAAATAACATGACACAATTGTTGGGATAATGTGGAAGTTATTGCTTTCAAATACAATTGTTTCCATCTGAGAGCTGACAGGGCACACTGTAGGAAATTGCATCCCATATTGCACAGGCTGGAATCAATACTGTAATTAAAGGTTTTGAGTTCTGAAGGGGATTGATAAAACAGATCCGAAACACATTTTTCACCATTGTGAAAAAGCAGAAAGAAAATGAAAGATAAAATGACCTAAAAATTGAGGAACTGATGGCACATAGAAATGGTTTCCCAAAGGGGAGTATGTACATCCAGAAAGTTACTTAAAAGGTGAGTTCCAAGCAGAAATAGATGAATCATTAAATAGAGGACAAGAAATAAGGAAAGCAAAAAGGAATAGATACAGTATATATTGGGTCTACCTTTTGTAATTTTTCAGATGGCTTATTTTACATTTGTACAGCACACTCAGTATTTCCAATTAGAATTAATATTTCAATTGCTGAGTGCAAAACTAATAAAATGACCTGAAACCTGCTTAACCTAGGAACAACCTTTTTGCCCAAGTCTCATACCACCATAGTTGCCATCAGCAGAAGGCCTTGAAATTGATTCTTCTTAATATGAGAGGAAGGGAGCTGCTGGCAGAGGGGTTTTCATAAAACCTCCCCATTTGAAACGCCCAGATCCAGTTACCTTCCAGACCTGCTGCAAAGGTCCCAAGAAACTTCAGTGAGTGTTGGTAGAGGACTGAGGCTTCTGGGGATGAGGTTTCTGTTTGGTGGAAAAGTATGGTGAGGGTTTTAAATCATGTTGGTCACATGACATGATTAACTGGATTGTGCCAGAGTGGGAGAAAAGAGAAAAGTGTCACTGTTTTGAATGATATATGGGTTGCAACTGTTATGAGGCTGTGTTTTTAAATGTAGGTCAAAGCTTGGACAGGTGCCATTTCACGTAGAGTTGCTTTTAAGACAAAAGCAATTAAGTAAATTTGGTTTAAAAAAATCACAAGTGATCTAGAACAATCTGTAGTAGCCTGTCCCTTCTAATATGGAAGGAAATTTGATTTATTTTTACTAATTCAAACCCCCAAACCTTTGGAAGAGATGTCTTATTTAGACTCTTGGAGAGGCCTGCCATTCATGAACTGTACAGGGATGTAAGGAGGAACAGGACTCCCCACCACATGTACAGCCCTGCATACCTCCTGCATCTGTAAGTACAGGAGGAAAACAGGAGCTGCATGAGTAGTACCAGAGAATGGGTAGAGTCATGGCTGTGCCTCTACGGTGCTAGCCTGTGTCCACATAATTCACAAAGAGAGGACTAAATTAGTTGAATGAAATATTTGTACTTCCTGGTTTTCTCACCAATATTTTTTATTGTTTTGTATGGTAAAATATGAAAAACTAGATTGTCCCCTTGCTCCTAGCCCTCACTAATGTGTGGCAAAGACTTGTGTCATCCCAGGAGCAGTGGAGGAGCCCAGGAAGGAAACTTTCTCCTCTCACCTCTTGCTCATGGTGGTAATAATCTTTTACTAGCCATGATCATCAGGAAGAGAAGGTGCATCTAAAGTGCTACCATGTTAGGGAGAACTCTACTGATGCAAATGGTTGCATACCACCCCCTTCCTCCACTTCCTCATTATTGCTACTCTTATTTTAATTGTTTCTCTTTTCTCCAAATGTCTGCACATTTTTGAGAAGTCACACACTCAGATGTTCACTAGTAAGCAAATGAGAAGAGAGTGAAATGGTGAGATTTAGTAACAAGAACATTCCCAACTCTTCTGCTGTATTCTCCTGGATCTGTTTACAACACATCAAGGCCATATAACAAAACCACAAAGCAGAAACTGCATCAAATAAAACCATCTTGGCCATTAACTCTAGTAAGTCTGTTAACACTAGCTCTCCCCCACTCTCCCACAAAATACACACAGAGTGAGATCCTTACCACAGCCCTAGCCCCTGCACATTCGATAAAAGGGTCAGACCAGTCCAATCATGATCAGTCAAAGATTTCCCTAGTGGAAGAACTCAGGAAGAACAGTTGTACAGATGCCTTCCAAGTGCCAGCATAGTGGGTGCGCTGGGCATGTGCGGGGAAGGGATGAGTCAGGAGTGTAACTGCAATACACAACACTGTGGATATCCTGGACAGTGCTGCCACCCATCAAGCAGCCCAAGGAGGCTGCTGTAACTTAGACCAGGCCTGCACAACTCGTAAAGCGGCGAGGGCCACATTCCTCCAAAGAAAACAGCTGAGGGCCGAAACCTCCCAGCCCGAGGAAACACCCCGCCCCAGGGCCGCCCAGCCCTGCAGAAACAAACCCTCCTTCCCCAGCGCCGCCCCACCAAAACAGCTGTGGGCCAAAAAGGAAGGTTGGGGGTGGGAAGGTGATACTTTATTTTAAATCAACCAGGGGCTCCCAGCTAAAGAGGTGGCTGGGAGCCCTCAGGGTCAACTTAAAGGGCCCGGGCCTCCGGCGGCTGGGGGAACCTGGCAGGGCCGGCTCTAGGTTTTTTGCTGCCCCAAGCAAAAAAAAATTTGGCTGTCCCCCCCCCTTCGCAGCCCTGGGCTCCCCCCGTACCCTCCTGCTGCCCCAGTCCTGGGCTCCCCCCCCACCCACACACACCCCCTGCCACCCCAGCGCTGGGCTTCCCCCTTTCCTCCCCACCAGTGCCCTCCCTCCACCCTGCTGCTGCCCCAGCCCTGGGCTCCCCCCCCTTAGTGCCCCCCCCGACACCTCCTGCCGCCCCAGCCCTGGGTCACTGGTAACGCTCCCAGGGCAGGTCATTCAGCAGGAATTTTGGATGTGCACAAAACAGACAGGATTGGTTCCCATATGGTTACAGAGCTGCAGTAAAGTGGAACAATTTTCAGCTTGTGTGATTGGAGGATATCTGGATGCATATTATAAGACTGTCCTCCATAAATGAGGAAAAGTTGAGGTGCCTTTATTATTCTTTTGTTCCATTCTTTCTTTCTATGGGGAATTTGCCAATGCAATATCACTGTCTTCCTTTCAAACAAACAAAAAGGCAATGAAAATAGCAATTCCAGTCCTAATAAGCATTTCTTGCTCAATTTTATCCTACTTTTTCTACAGCAAGTTACAGTGGATCAGTATATTTGATTTGGGAGAAATGAAGTAAAAGCTGCCCAAATCGAGCTTGAGCACTCCTGAATTTTGAGGTGTTCAAATCTGGAAGGCAGGTGCTGGGGGTGGGAGAGGGCTGTGGGCTCCATGCGGGAGCATGGCAGCAACTGTCTGGAGCTGCACGGAGCCAGACACACTGGTCGGAGTGGCACAGTAAGCGGTTTGGGGGTTGGAGAAGGGGTAGGGGGTTCCGGGGGGCAGTCAAGGGACAGGGAGCAGGGGTTGGATGGGGCAGAGGTTCGGAGGGGCAGTCAGGGGACAGGCAGCAATTGGATAGGCATGGGAGTCCAGGAGGTTTATCAGCGGACAGGTACGGGGTGTGGTCCTGGGGGGAAGTTGGGTGGGGTCTCAGGAGGGGGCAATTGGGGACAAGGAGACGGGAGGCTTAGATCGGGGCTGGGGTCCCAAGGGGCAGTTAGGGGCAGGGGTCTTGGAAGGGGGTAATCGGGGGGCAAGGAACAGTGGTGCTGAGCTAGGGGGTGGGGGTCCTGGGGGGCAGTTGGGGCAGGGGTCTGGGGAGGGGGCAATCAGCGGCCAGGGGCTGGGATTCAACGGGCTCTGGGCTGCTGGCAGCCACGGGGATCCCTGAGCCCTTTAAATCCCAGCCGCAGCTGCGGCTGGGATTTAAAGGGCTCTGGGCTCCCTGCCCCTGCGGGCAGCGCAGAGCCCTCTGATTCCCGGCCGCAGCTGGGATTTAAAAGGCCCTGGGCTCCCCGCGGCTGCCGGCAGCCCAGAGCCCTCTGATTCTCGGCCGCGGATGGGATTTAAAGGGCTCTGGGCTCCCTGCCCCTGTGGGCAGCCCAGAGCCCTCTGACTCCCGGCCGCGGCTGGGATTCAAAGGGCTCTGGGCTGCCCGCAAAGTGCCACGTGGGGGGGATTTAGAATCCTCCAGCGGGCCGCACGGTGAGGCTCCGCGGGCCGCATGTTGTGCAGGCCTGACTTAGACAGATCTTCAGGACTATCTAAATTACGCATGGTGCCATCAGAGCAGCCTAGAACTGGGAGAATGCGACAGTAGCTTACAGACATCTTAGCTTGCTCTCACCCTAGACAAAAGTTCCGTTGTGCCTCTCAGTGGTAAGAATGGAAAGAGAAAGTCCAAGTCTGCTGTCACTCACAATGAAGAAAATGCCAACCTTAGACAATAGTGGCTCTGTACATGAAAATTCCCAGTGAAATAAAAATAGGTAGCTATTTTAACTCTGATACTGAACTAAAGAGTCCAATCATAACATGTGAGGACAGCAAGTTCAAATTCGTAAACAATAAATAAACAGTAAACAAACAATAAAACTACTAAAAAGACAAAGAAGCAGCAAGGAAGTTATCCTCATGTTCTTTAACAGTTTAGCACTCTAACTTGAGATAAAGGTGTTAGCTTCTATCTAAATCATAAAGATAAATATTTGTCAAGAGAACAGAAAGTTGCTTCTAGCATATAGCTATATTTTTCCACTCAAGACTTGTTTTTTCTTCCTATCAAACAATACTCTTGAATAATGCCAGTCTTCATGCACTGGATATTCAGCTTTTGACTAATAAAGCTATAAGAGAAGCTCTTTGATTTTCTTAGAGTTGCTGCTTGATTTCTGCTGAGAGTCCTAAGGAGTTTTGACATGCATTTTGTAAAGATATTTCTGACTCAAAACTCTTGGGTATCCTGATTCTCCTTAGATTCCTGATTTTGGCATCATCACTGGGAAATTTACTCTGTTGAGCAAGTGTTTAGTTTCTCTAATTACTACCTTGGGTAGATCTGCCTGAAAGTATTTTCACTGCTGGGAAAAGAGGAAAAAAGAAATGCAGATTGTGATTTTGTGGGAGAAAAAAAATCTGGTATGTTTTACTTTTGTTTTGAATCTTTTGTTTTAAGTGAAAGGCCATTTTATGTGGGCAGAAACATTTACAGCAAAAATAATAAAAATAACAAAGTTCTATTTGGAGATAATAAATGTTCAAAGCTTTACTAGAAGTTTGTCATTATAATTAGAAAAGCCATGTTAACAGGTGTCAGTGACTAAATTCCACCCTAAAACAGGTTCATAACTAATGTGTTTTTTAAAAAAACCCACAAAAAACAAAACAAAAAACCACACTACTTGCTGCTTGTGAAATTACCAGTTTATCTGTAGTCCTGACCCATGGAAATAGTTAACCTGCTCAAATTCAGGAATTAAGTTAAAGTGGAGCAGGGAGGAACGTAGCTTCCCCTTCTCTAAAGCAGGAGAGCTCCCTGTTCAGTCCTTAACTTGGGTAACCAGCCCCATCCCACAGCTCCTCATCTTTCCTGGTTGGTCCTTCATGAGTTCCCTGTCCTGTTTCAATCTACTTCAACCACAGCTTGAACTTCATTCCTAACCATGAACCAATCCTCTTTAAAAGTTTCAAAGAATATGGCGCACCTTATCAAGCACTGTACTTTGAATTTCAAACCCTCCTATATATCTTTCCCTTCCTTATACAAGCCCGTCTTTTGCCACATATTTAAATCACAATCTGGCAAGTAGAGCTGATCATTTTTTTCCCCTCAACATTTTGAATTTTCAAAAAGTTTCAACCACTCTATAAAAGCTGATTAAAACACAACAATGTATTTATTTATTTAAATTTACCAAGAAGTCTATATTTTGGAAGTTTTCAACCAGCCAGATTCCTCTGTGAAGGACTTGTTCCAAACTCCACTGAGTCATGGAAAGGCTCCCACTGACTTTAATGGGCTTCGAAATCAGGCCTGAAATCCTCCGATGCGTCTTCAAGAGACCTTTGTGTTGGGCGTCTATGACAACAACCATTCTGTATTTCTTGGTTGTTAGCATCAGGTTTGCCAATAATAGCAAAACAAACAAACAACCCCCCACTGCAAACACATACACACAACAAAAACCCCAAACCCCATTCCTTCCTATGCAGGTACCTTGTTTTTATTTAGACAATATTAGCAGAATTTTTCTAAATCAAACTCCCTACCCTGTTCCATTACCTGCAAGTCCCAAGCAGCTCTGAGTTTTTTATTGCTGGGAAATGAGATTACACTATACAGGTTGGGCTTTGATGCTAAGTAAGGACAATCCTACTGTACAAGCTATGGTATCTACATAAATATTTATATTTGTTACATATTTATAAAGGGAAGAAACAGAAACAAGCACTAAGTATCCAAATCTCAATTAAGCTGGCAGTGTTTGATTGTGTGCTTGAGAGTTTCAATAAAAAAACAAAAAACAAAAAAACCTAAACCACGCTGTATAGGAAAGAAAAATGGTTTACATAATTTCTACAAGTTTCACTGCAGCATTACAGGGTGCCATCTGAAACAGCCTGCATTCAGCAGCAGGAGAGAAAGGCAGCTGATAGCCTCCACAACATCCAACATGCTGTGGTGTGGGGAAAAATAGGACACATTACAGAGCAATAGTAATTCAAACTACTTTATATTCAAATAGAAAATATATGACCACTTCAATTCATCTCTGGGATAAAAAACAAAAACAACCTAGATTAAAATAGATGGTATTTAAAACTTAAAAAAACCCAGACCAGATATATTTCCTAGTTCTGTACGTCCCAGTGAATAAAAGCCAAGAGTTGCAACAACCCAGCAGTAGAACTTTCACAAGAACTATAGTGTAATGATTAGTTACATTTAACACTTCCAGTTGGCTTTTAAAACTTGTAAATTCTCAATGGTTTTCTGGGGGAGTTGCGAATATTTGGTAACCTAAGCATACTGGAACAACAGAGGAAGAGGGTGTATTAAAAAAAGTCTGCCACATATAGATTGTGAATATGATCACAGATATGGGGGTCACACAGTGAGGAACATGCTCTGTTCATAATCAAACAAGCATATTACCAGATCACACATTCGGGCTCTTTCCTGACAATCACAGGACAATATTTTACCAATCGTAAAGTGATATCCTATTTTGTAATGCTCAGCACACATTTGTTTCAAGCAGCCAATCCAATGTGCTGCACTGGGGTGGATCACAGAGGTGGCTCATCACATGCCCTCCAGGCCAGAGGAATAATGCCATGATAATTACAGTCAGAGGAGAATGGGTAATGGAGGGTGACAGAGTGGTGGCTCCCAGTGCAGAAGCTGTGGAAATCTGCAGGGCCCTACCCTATCCAAAATAGCCTTAGTTAAAATTTGATATATTTGTTTTGTGGTTGTTATAGCTTCTACAGATATGTCTCAATGATGCGAACAACAGTCACATTTTCCATATTGTCTTAATTAGACTGTGCATGACCCCTTAGGCAAAGAGAGACAGGTACAAAACATGCTGGTCATTTCACACAACATCTGTGGTCACTTTAGCCAGTTCTTTATAGCCTGGCACAGATGGGGGAGAACTGTGGATGCAAATCAACCTCTCCCCTGCAGCAGCTCAGTCAAGAGGTATCAACCAGGTGGAATCCCACTCTCTATTTACTTGAACAATTCTTTGAGTAAAACAAAGCCAGTAATGACTTTGCAAATGCTAAAGAAAGGTCCTGTTGGGATCCGGGAAGTGAGCGGGCCTGCTAAAGAAAGGTGATGGAGAGTTACTTTGTAACACTTGCTCATTGGGGTTTTACAGCAACCTTTTGGATCATTTTGAGGCCCTGAACTGAGATCACACAGTCGCAAGCGGTCATGATACTAGGCCTCTATATTATTTGTAAAATGTAAAGAAAAATAATATGGAAAGTGCCTAATTATTTTTCCAATTATGCCAGTGTAAATCAGGAGCAACTGCAATGCAGTAAATGGAATTATGCCGGTGTGAATACCACATACATGAAAAGAATCAGAACCATGGTGATGCCCGCTTCAGTAATGTGATATGACTGTTGAGCCTGCTCTGATCCATTTGATGGACAGCATATAAGTCACAACTGAAGATGGCTCTGAGGCACTCATATCAGGAAAGGTATCTTTGCTAAAATTCAATATTGAAAAATGCCTGTTTCCCCCTCATCCCTCTGGAGATGAGCCGGGGCAGTCCAACACAGACATATTTTCATACATACAGGTAAAGCTGCTTTCTTTGTCTCAGAGATAAAGAGAGCTTCCATTGGCTTTTTAGGGCAGGAAAAGCATGTACTCAAAGCTGAGAAAAACCATTAAACTATTAATTAGTGAAGGACAGTTTCCTTTCTCCAGGGCCGGCTCCAGGGGTTTTGCCACCCCAAGCAGCCAAAAAAAAAAAAAAAAAAAAGCCGCGATCGCGATCTGCGGCAATTCAGTGGGAGGCCCTTTGCTCCGAGTGGGAGTGAGGGACCCACCGCCGAATTGCCCCCGAATACCTGAAAGTGCCGCCCCACTCCCGAGTTGCTGCCCCAAGCACCTGCTTGATAAGCTGGTGCCTGGAACCAGCCCTGTCTCCACCTAATACTCAAATCCTTCTTTTAATAAACCATATCTATATTTCATTTCAGACAAGTTCAAACATTTCAAACATTTTGTCTGACACTAAGATTATAAGAAATATTTTAGTTACCCCATAATTCTCACTTTTACTGCTGTAAGACCTGGCAAAATCTTGACTCAGAGACTGTTTTGTTAGGTCCTTTTTCCCTTTTTTTATTTTTTTTATTTCAACAATAAAAAAAATAAGGAAAATGCAAAAGCACTTACCAGACAGGAATTTTTTTAAAAAATTATTAAAATAGCTATTGTCCTGGGCATACTTTGCCTAATTTTAGTTTTTTTGTTGTGAGTTCAGTGAACCGGTTCATTTTTTTGCTAAGGTGTAGATGACCCAGAAACTTCAGTAAATGTATTTGAAAATAAAGTTACCTAGACAAAAAACACATCTTGATGCTATCAATTTTTTAAATGAGTATGTAGACTAATAACTGGAAAGAATTAAGAAAACTAAAATGTCAGATGCTTATTGTTTGAAAGTTCCACAGGGATTGTAGGAGCTGAACCTTTTAAAAAAAAACAAAAAACAAAAAACCTTTAGGGACTATGAAATCTGAAATTTGCACAAAACACTACCACCACCAGTCATTCTTAGTCCAACCTTCTTCAAATCCTTCTGGCTATCTTATATGTCCTATGAAAGAAGAGAAGAAAAGTTTGGAAAGGAGATAAAGGATTGGAGATAGAGAGCTGTTTTTGTCTTCTCCCGAGCTGGTGAGATATATAGCATTCTAATATCAATGGAGGTGTTTCTCTTTTCTGACTATCTATAAAAATCTATCCATAATTAGGTATTTTAACTTGCTATCACTATGGTACTGAAGTGCAACAGGTTCCTTCCTGAATTTGTCCAAACTACTAAGAGCACTGGTCAGTGCGTTCCACCACAACTGGTTAAATTGCTAAAAACCAGCAAAATCAACACACAACTGATCTGAAGAACAGAATTATTCTCTATATTTAAGAGCTGTTTCAGCAGTCATCTACTTTTATTGTAGGGTACAATTTTTCAAAAGTGTGCATTTCTCAAAGTTTGGGCCTCAATGTGTATATTTGTCTTTCATAAACTTGTGACTTTTTGCAGTGGAGAAAAAAACAAAAACATTGTATTCCTTAAATAACCTATAAGCTTTGCCTCTTATCTCACATTATATTCCATTCTGAAACACACAGACAGCCAACGTTATCATATTTCATGATCGAGGCAGGATTGAAGATTATTTAACCCATTAACACAAAATGACTAACAGAACTGAGTGAAATTTTACTGCCATTTTGTTTGTTCAGTGAGAAATCTGCTTTTTTTTCAACACTGATTAGTGTTTTGAGAACGCATGTCAGTTTTCCTCAACTGTTTTGGTAGGAAAAAAAAAACCTTGAAAGAATGAGACGACTTTATTTCTACAATTTCTAAATGAAACATTTTTATGTCTTTTTATGTCTTTGTTTCAAGATTTCTCTCAATTAAAAAACAAAGACCAAAAAAACATTTTAAAATGGTCAAAATCAAAATACATAGATTGGAAAATGCCAGCTGAAACAAACATTCTGTTCTACCCAGAACAAAATCTTTTTCAATTTTCAGTTTGCTGAAAAATTTGAAAAAATTAGTTTTTGGCTTGACCTGAAATAAATTTATGTTTTTATGGAATTTCCAGTGAGCTGAAACATCCATTAGTCACACAGATTTTATAAACACGGTACTGCGGCTACTGTAATCTAACCTGGCTGCTTTCTCTGCTGCTGGTTCCGGTGTCTGTGGGAGTCAGTGAGTTTGTTGATTCTAGAGATTTATTATTTTTTAATCTTATTTTTAAATGATTGCCAATTAACTCCAGGTCATTAACACCTTGTAAAATCTATTCTGAATTTCGGAATGCCCCAAACTACATAAATTTGGTCTTTACCCCAGGCTAATCTCTCAAGCCTTGTCTTGCCTAGGGGGAGAAAAAAGTGTTTTTCAATTGAGCTAGAACAATCCAATTATCTTTACTTGACTGAACAGCCCATTTAATATCAATGTAGACTCAGTGCTATATCTTCACTAGGAAAAAAGATTTATTCTGAGCCCATATTAAGCTAGTCTGTGTTAACTAAGGTCTACTCTACACTAGAAAATCAGGTTGGTTTAACTACATTGGTCAGGAGTGTGAAAAAATCCACACTAGTAAAAGATGTACTTAAGCTAACTTAAGTCCCCATGTAGACAGTGCTAGGTCAATGGAGGAATTCTTCCATCGACTTAGCTAGTGCCTCTCAGAAAGGTGCATTACCTACACCAATGGGAGAACCCCTCCAGTCGGCATAGGTAACACTATAGCGGTGCAGTGTGCTGCTGTAGAGTTTTAAGTGTAGACAAGTTCTAACTCGTGAGAAAATCTTAGTGAAGACAGGGAGGTTTTTTAAAACCCATTTTATCTGATCAAGATAATCTAGATTTACCTTGACCAGTTAATGTGCATTAAAACTACAACTGCCATGTCTTCACCAGGACTTTAATATGTGTTAAACAGGTTAGTTAAACATGGGTTCAAGATGTACCCTTTTTCGTAGCGACACAACCTACCTATTTCATGCCTTTAGTTCAATTTCAGCAGTTCAAGCAATGGCATAGGCCCAGAAATCTGTTGAAATAACAGAGTTTCCTCCAGGTACTGAGGTCTGGGCCAAAACTTTTGTGTGAGCAATCAGCAGGAGAGTCTGTGTTTTGCCAGAAGTGCATGCAGGTTTCTAGAGAGAAATAAAGGCAGGAGAGCTGTTCGTTGGAATAGAGCAAAGGCGCCTGCCTCAAGGCTCTGGAAAAAAGAGGAGAAATTGAATGCTGTTTTGTTTTTGTTGCTATCCTGGGAAAGACATGAGTACATTTTGTAAATAAAACTATACTAAGGCCTGGTCTACATTTAAAACTTAGGTTGATGTAGTTAGAGAGTTCCGAGATGTGAAAAATCCACACCCGTGGGCCATAGCTAGGTCAGCTAAACCTCTAGATTAGATACAGCTAAACTGAGGGAAGAATGCTTCCACTGACCTAGATCACCTCCCTGAAGGAAGTGGAGTTCTTCCTACAGTGATGGAAAAAAGTTTGCTCTCATTGTAGTCTGCGTCTACACTCCAGGGCTACCTTAGCATAGTTATGGCACTATAGCTCTAGTGTTGCAATGCCAGCGGTGTACACGTTTTAAGAAAATAGCCTGACTTTGTGTCACCAATTCCTAATCCAAACAGAAACCACCCTGCAAGTTCCTGAAATTGTGGCTACTGCTCGGTTAAAGGGGGCAATAGTGTAGATCTGTACAAAAACATAGCGGCTGAAGTCGAAAAGTTTCACCCAGCTCCATCAAACAGCCACATGGCATTAACAGTCTGTTATATTAGATATGTGTCAGAAGCCTTCAAAAATTGAAAAAATAAATAGTTTTAATATAAAGATTTTTATATTTCAGATTATGCCATTAAAATACTGGTTCTTCCAAAACAGATCTCAGGCAGTGTCTGGCTTGGGATTCCAGGTTATCAAAGCTTTCCATAATATTTAGACATTTGACTGTGGCCAAAATGAGCATAAATTTTCAATTTAGAAGTAAACTGCCATATAAATAAACCACAGCTTGTAAAATGAAAATGTTATTTATGGGAGGCCAGTTAATAAGCTATATTAGAGACAACATATTTGGATCTCTAAAGATGATTTGTCAGGACGCATGAGATTTGTAAGACCTTCCATCCAGCTATCTAATGCAGTAAGAAATATGTCAGTCAACAAAAAGTCCACTTAATTTTTTTTTCTTTAAATAATAGTACAGCCAGAAGGTGAAGTGATAAAGTAGATGTACTTGATAAGGGCAACATCTAAGTTCAGAGGGTTTTATGTTACTCACAGTGACCATACACTGGATTTATTAGGTCAATAGGTTACATTGTCTAGCCCAAGGCACACAAACAAATCCCATTACTTTTGCAGTTGTTGACTGAAAAACAGGGCAGCAAGCTGAGATCCAAACATCTTACCTTTTTGGTATTAAAATGTAGCTTCTCTCTGCCCTCCTCACCAAAATTGCCTAGTGCTAAATCCACAAATGAGACTTTGACTTGCTGCTCTGCTGCCTAGTGGAATTCAGAGCCCTGAGTTAAGTACCCAGGCTGCCTATACAATGCATAGGGAGAGTTGGGTGCTTAAGAGCCAGATCCACAAAAGCGATCGATTCACTCATGCTGAGTGAGGAACTGGCGAAACTAGTTAACAGGAAATGCTGAGAAGATGGGTAGGTCCTAAGCCCTGCCCGTCAAAGGGATTTAGGGGCTTATGTCCAGGCAGGAGAGAGGTGCCTGTCTCCAATTGGGATTGAGAGCCATGAACTCTCTCCTGGAGGTAGATGCCTAAGCCCTTTCTTGTAAAAGACTAAAGAGGAAGGTGCTGTGCCTCCACGAGCCCCTCTCCTGCCAGTCTTTAACCTGGCAGATACAGCATTCACCCAGGATGTGGAAGACCTGTGTTCAAATCCCCCTTCCTCCTGTGATGTGGAACAGGGACTTGAACTAGGGTCCCCCACATGGCAAGCAAGTGCCCTAGCTACTGGGCTGGGTGTCTCAATCTCTCCTGTGGAGGCTGTTGCACTTTGTCTGAATATTTATTAGGCCAGTGACTCAATAGCTCATTCGTTAGGGCAATCATTCAGGACGTGGGAGACAATTCAATTCCCTGCTCTACATTAGGCAGAGAGAGCATTTGAATCAGAGTATCCCACATTCTGAGTGAGTGCTCTGACCACTTGGCTAAGGGTTATAAGAGGAACACCATTAACTCCTCTGATAGTGCTGTTTTGTGTAATGCCTGATCCAGTAGGCAGCATCCAAAATACCTATTGGATCGGGCTCCACTGGGGAGATAGATGGGGCAACCCTTAATTTGAGGATCCCACCAGGACTTAGGTGTGGGCTAGGTAACAGGGAATATGCCCAGCAGTAGAAATTTAGACTGGAAGGGACCTCAAGAGGTCATCGAGTCCAGTCCCCTGCCCTCATGGCAGAATCAAATACTGTCTAGACCAGTGGTTCTCAAAGCCAGTCTGCTGCTTGTTCAGGGAAAGCCCCTGATGGGCCAGGCCAGTTTGTTTACCTGCTGTCTCCGCAGGTTCAGCTGATTGCAGCTCCCACTGGCCGTGGTTAACTGCTCCAGGCCAATGGGGGCTGTGGGAAGCGGTGCGGGCTGAGGGATGTGCTAGCCGCCACTTCCCACAGCCCCCATTGGCCTGGAGCAGCGAACCACGGCCAATGGGAGCCGCAATCGGCTGAACCTGCAGACATGGCAGGTAAACCAGGAGCTTTCCCTAGACCAGTGGTTCTCAAAGCCAGGGGCTTTCCCTGAACAAGTGGTGGACCAGCTTTGAGAACCACTGGTCTAGACCATCCCTGATAGACTTTTATCTAACCTACTCTTAAATATCTCCAGAGATGAAGATTCCACAACCTCCCTAGGCAGTTTATTCCAGTGTTTAACCACCCTGACAGTTAGGAACTTTTTCCTAATGTTCAACCTAAACTTCCCTTGCTGCAGTTTAAGCCCATTCCTTCTTGTTCTATCCTTAGAGGCTAAGATGAACAAGTTTTCTCCCTCCTCCTTTTGACACCCTTTTAGATACCTGAAAACCGCTCTCATGTCCCGTCTCAGTCTTCTCTTTTCCAAACTAAACCAACCCAATTCCTTCAGCCTTTCTTTATAGGTCACGTTCTCAAGACCTTTAATCATTCTTGTTGCTCTTCTCTGGACCCTCTCCAATTTCTCCATATCTTTCTTGAAATGTGATGCCCAGAACTGGACACAATACTCCAGTTGAGGCCTAAGCAGCACAGAGTAGAGTGGAAGAATGACTTCTCATGTCTTGCTCACAACACACCTGTTAATGCATCCCAGAATCATGTTTGCTTTTTTTTTTGCAATAGCATCACACTGTTGACTCATATTTAGGTTGTGGTCCACTATAACCCCTAGATCCCTTTCTGACTGACTCCTTCCTAGACAGTCTCTTCCCATTCTGTATGTGTGAAACTGATTGTTCCTTCCTAAGCGGAGCACTTTGCACATGGTTAGGCAGAGGTGTCAAGGAACTAACTTTAGAATTGTAGTTCCCTAAAGTGGCAGTTAGGTGCCTAAATTCTCTTTTGGATCTAGCACCTGGTTGTCCTGCTAGAAAAAACATCCTTCATATGTTGGAAGGCTTAGTCTCTTCTATGACATTCTTCTATATTTTGAAACTCAACTTTCCTTTCAACACTGCCTCTGACTGATTTCTGATGTCAGCACAGGGAAAGATATCAGTCCTAAACATTTGCCTCCAGACTATTTGGTGAGACAGACACACAGTTAGCATATATAACTCTTTGTCTATAGTATGAGGAATGGATAAGTTGCAGAAGGACTTAACTTCACATTCAGAGCACTTCTGTAACAGACAAGACAATTCTTAATTTACAGGAGCTACACTCTAAAAGAAAATAATCTTCTTAAAATCAAGGTTTAAAATCTGCAAATTATGGGCTTGTTCATGTTCCCATTAAAATCAAATTAGCAGTTACTGGCATTGACTTTAATGGAAGTAGAGGAAGAAGGCCACATTTGAGGGCTGGCCATTGCAGAATCTATTGTGTATATGCCTGTGTGAATGTGAACATATGGAATAGATCCTCAGACTGTGTCTAATTAAAATACATAATTTATTAAATATATAATTCACAGTGTTTATTTATTTATTGTTCTACCCACAACAGATGGTCTACTCATGTGTTATGATAATGTTCACCAAAATGAGTCAAAATAATTAACAAAATGTAAATTATTAATCACTTAAATAAATTGTCAACATTCTCAAAACATTCATCATAAGGTTAAAGTAACACTTGACAGCTAAATATAATTGATATAACAAAATATTGCATAGCAACGGTCCATAATTAGGCTGCAATTTCTTATTTTGTGACTCGAAAATATGGTCTTTTATTTAGTATTACCTGAATTTACAGATGGAATTACAACTATTGAGATGGGTTTTTTGTACATACTATATATATTATTGATAGACACCAATCATACATGGTAACAATCAGATTATGGTCTAGTAATTAGCACACCAGAATAAGAAGCAGGAACCCTTGCAGTATTTCCTGGCTGACCCAATGAATTACACTGTGACCTCAGACAAATCACTTCACTTCTTTATGCCTGAGTTTACACATCTGTAAAATGGACATAATAAATACAGGAGTGTGGGTAAATATTGGAACAAGTATTATAATAAATATTCATAGCGTAAAGCTGCTTTTGCTAGACATACCTAACCTGTGTACCCTTATTCTCAGCAGTGCAATAGTGCACAACAGAAGAGTCTGATAATTAATGAATGCAGCTGTGACACTGACCAACCGGTACTAGCTCTTGCCAAGGCTTTAGGCCTCAGCCAAAAACACTGACAAATTCATTGTTGGAAACCAGTCTGTTTCACCTGTGTGTTAGTATGGTTAAGATGGATATTTGTAGGATGTCAGGCTACCCTGCTTGCTTTACATATATTTTCTTATGGGTTTTATTGTAATAGAATTATAGATTTGTACTGGAGTATTTTTGGCTGTAACACAAGGAATCTACAGGCCACATCCTGTATGTTGAGCTAAAGCAAATTGGCATATATATGCTTGTGACCTGGAGCTATGAAACAGAAGCAGAGATCCCTTGGTCAGCCTGGGTTAGCCATAAAAGACATTCACAGCTGACAGATTACTACAACCGTGTCATCTTTTGAAACCACAGACTAACTCATTTGTGTATATTATACATACACACACACACACACACACACACTTGCTTTAACCATGTAATAACTCATTTCTTTTCTTAGCTAATAAATCCTTAAACAATTTATTATAGGATTGGCTGCAAACATTGTTTTTGGTGTGAGATTGAAAGTACAAATGGACCTGGGATAAGTGACTGGTCCTTTAGGACTGGGAATACCTGAATATTTTTTCATATTTGAAGTATAGCAACCATCTAGCACTAAATCCTGGGTGGCAAGATAGACTGGAGTGCCCAAGGAGACTATCTGTGACTCAATGGTAAGACTTATCAGGGCCGGCTCCAGGTTTTTTGCCGCCCCAAGCAAAAACAAAAACAAAACAAAAACAAAAAACCCTCCAATAGCGCAACTGCTGAAGCAAAAAAAAAAAAACACAAAACAAAAACCTCCTGGAATGCTGCCTCTGGAATTGCGCTGCCCCCAATCACGTGCTTGATTTGCTGGTGCCTAGAGCTGGTCCTGACTGTGTTAGTGCTTTAGAAGTTCACAGTTGATATTTGGTTGGTAAAATTAATGATAGAACATACAACTTGTCTGGGGTCTCTGCCCTGCTTCTTGACAGTCTGCCCTGAGGATGGCATTCATGGTTGTGAACCACTCCCGACAGCAACCCTCTAAATATGCTGCTGTCCTGGACACCCTCTGATATACCCGCATATGTGCTTTTAAAAGATCAGCATACAGCCTTATTATGTGGAGAGGAAAAACAGTTGCTTTTCCTTGTACTGTGTTTGTAATCATGCAAATACACCAGTCCTTGAGCAGAGGTGATGAAAATAACTAAGTTCCAGGTCACTGATTTCTCTTCCACTGGGAAAATGATCTGTGTGTCTCCAAGATCTGTTACTGCTTTGTAGAGAGGTTACCATGTAATGCCCTTAAATGGAAAGTGAGGCCTTGTCACATACACAGTCCTGGTAGAGCTCCCTCTGGCATGTCACTCACTGCTTTGTTGTGTTTGGTTTGGAGGCTCTCTCATTGGGCCCTACATGCTTTAAGCCTCCTGAGTCATAAGGGAGACCAGTCACTGCCCCTGGCTGGAGTCTCTAGGAACACTTTTGAAGTGCAGATCTTCTGTCTAGCACCCTTTTCTTGAGAGTTGAGACTGCACACAGGAAGGGATCAATTGCCTAGCCCTCGGGACTAGTGCTGACCCCTCAGATTCCCCTGTAAACACACTGTTCCTTGGAGTTCTATCTTGTGGATACTTTGGGTTTACAATTCGCCTCTTCACAGGCACAGGACAGGGAAAGTGAACAGAGGGACTTTGCACAGGATTCTGAACACTGTTATTCTTTGCTTAGGTAGAATGTACAGATCTATATAAAATAAACACGCTTGTATGCCTTTCCCTGCCTCAGTTTTCTCACCATTCTGGAGATGTCATTGGAGTTAGGGCAGGGTCCTCCAAGGAGTACAGGTTTGCCCTCCTTCAAATGGTTTCTCTTCAGAATCATGGAGTCCCCCTCTCATGCCTGAAAGTAGCTTCCTTTTGCCTTGGCTGGTCCCATAGTTAAACCAGATCCCAGTTGCTACAAAAGCATACCTGTTCCTTCCCCTCTCCTGCCTAAAGCTTCTTGTGTCTCTCTGAATTTATATGTTCCACTCCCAACAACTCTGCTGCTGGGGGGTTGGTTGCTCCTCCTCCCTGCAGAGAGGTGGAGGAACTAGCTTCTCCCAACTTCAGCCAACCCGAATAGGCAACTCAAGATATAACCACTGACCTTGGTCTGGCAGAGATGTGCTACAACTCCTCTCGGCATTGACTTAGAGGCAATCCATGATACACAATTTCAGATAACTCTAGAATATCAACCAGAATTGATAAACTGTAAATAGATTCCCCAAATCATCACAGGGCTCAAAAGATTAGGGTTTTTTTCTGCTGTGATCATTGAAGTTTTGGCTAAAAATCAACTGTTGATCAGATGAAGGACAATCCATAGTGGAAGGGCATAATGACTTGTGGAACTTTAAACCAATGATAGCAATTGTTCACACCCATGCCCAGAAGGAAGGGAATTCACTCACTGTGGCTTCTCATACAAAAATAATGCTGTGCAGGATTATGGGCATGAAAATTATGTCACTGATACAGGTGGTGGGTTTTGTTATCACTGTGCTATTCTATTAGTCTTATTCAAACAATGATGAAACTTTTGTTTGGTCTTCCAAAAGCTGTGGCATATACTGTGGCTTAAACACATATTAGTACATAACATCAGAAAGGTTCTTTCACAAGCAAAGAACACATGCCACACAGAGAAACCCATAATGTGCAGGAGAACAAAAATATCAAAGGGTTAAATTGATTTCTAGTCACAAGCATCAGAGTGTAGAGCCTGCTTCACTATCCATGCTTAATAGGTCTGCTAAATCTCTTGTGATCCATGGGCCCAGATGACAGTAATATTCTCTGATGGCTATAATTTAGACTATATATGATGCCTATACATATGTATTTTACAGCTGTGCTACAGCCTTGCTTGTTCATGCTGCTGTTTCTAATATACAGTAGAGTGTTTAAAAAGCTTTCCACACAAAGACTAACTTTGGCCTATCAGTTTATTCATTAACAAAATAAAATATATTTCCAGTGTAACTGTTATACATCCTCATATGCATTAACAACTGCAGTATATTTAGGAAAGTGCAGAGTCTGCAGCTGCTACTCTGGAACATGATCAGTAGCTATTGTTCAAATGCCGTCTTAAAGGCCTATTGGGATTGTTCAGCTTCATGTCACTCAGTTGGTTTCCACTTTCTTCCCATTCTATATAGTAGAGCTGCTGAGCTTTTAAAAGTGCACGTGCAGTAGCCTTGGGGTGTTCAGGGCAGTAGCATATCTAGGGGGTTGCAGTCATTAATTATCAGACTCTTCTGTTGTGCACAGTTGCACTGCTGAGAATTAGGGATTACACAGGCAAGGTAGGTCTAGCAAAAGCAGCTTTATGCTATGCATATTTAGCACATTCTGCCAACATCCTGGTCAACAGATCTTAGGGACTATTCAAACTCAGAAGTAGAGAAAAGCTGCAGATGCTCAGAGGGTCTTGGCAATCAAATTCAGTCAGTATCTCCAGGGGATGGCTTTAGCTTCAGTAACTACTGTCAAATGTCGGAATTCTTGAAGCCTCTATATTGCTCTAAGCTTTACATAAAGAGAGGGCATGCTTCATAGAATCATAGAAATTGGAGCTAGGAAAAGACCTATTAAGTCATTCTGTCCTTCCCTCTACAGGGACTTTTATCTACTGAGTACTCTTGAGTGCTCTGTGAAGTTTCCTTTTAATGACTCCAGGGATAGGCCAGCCACCACTTCCTAAAGGAGACCATTCCACAAGCTAATAAAACTTGTTGTTTCAAGTTTTTCTTGATATTCAGCTTCAGTTGTCCTTTGCTCAATTTCACATCATGCCAATTAAACCCCATTGGCTTGCCCCAAACATTTCATATCCTACAGTGTTTATAACCTTCAGATACTTGTACTTGGCTACTGTATATCTCAATTAGTCACTGGGTTGCCAAGCAATATAGTAAAAGAATAAAACATCTCTCCTAGTAAGTCCAGCCCGCCATCTCTTAGAGAGTCTATGATTTCCTTCCAAGTTGTTGCCAACTTTATGGTATACATGTAATACTCTAGTCTGGTATCACTAGTTCCATGTAGAGAATGACTATCGCCTCCCTGGGCCGTGAGACATGATACATTAGTATATCAAAATTATATTTTTGACAACCTCCAAACACACACTACCTCCTGCCCCCAACCGCAATGACAGACCCTTCTCCTACTTCAGTTATGACCCTCAATGTTATAAATAATAACTTATCAGCACATTTGTCAAAAGCTTATCTCCACAGTGAGTTAGGGTGTGGCGAGCCAGAGTGTGAATCTATAGCATGCTAGCTTGCCAGGCACGACCTCTCCCTGTGCAGCTTGCTAGAGCATTCTATGCCAAAGCACAATTTTCAACTTCTAATGTGCTGTAGCAGGGTCCAGGCAGCTGGTTAGCATGAGGCAAGCTAGTGCACTATAGATTCACATTCTGGTTTGCCACTTACTAACTCGCGGTGTGGACAAGCCCCAAGATTAGCCACTACCGTTCCAGCCCAAATGAGTATGAACTCAAAACAGTTACAAGTTCATGGTTTCTAGAAACACCACTTTTAAAGTCATGTTACCAAAAATACTCTCAATTATTTACTCATTGAACTCCCAATCAAATGCCTTTCTCTTACAATTCTATGCTCACTCCGTTACTGCCTCACTTCAATGGCCTCTGTGGAAGCTGCTGTTCAATTTATACCCAGAAGAATGACTAATTGCAAAAAAGAAAAGAAGAAGGAAAAATGTATTGGACTGGGGGGCTGTAGGGCTGGATGTACAGTTTGCACACAAAATAAAGCTCTGTCCTCTGATTTACTTACCAGGCTGTTCACTGGCAGCCTCTGCAAATGGTATTTGTTTCCGTTCAATATTGTGAATTCATCAGGATCTCTGCAGAAGAAAAATAGGAATCAGACAGAGCATTTCCTATCTGTAAGAAAAATATGGTTTTTGTTGCCCAGTTAGATCTAAATTTTTAAGTAGGACCTCAGATTTTTCAAAAGAAAAACTAGAGCAGTGCACTAGCTAAAGTGTCTGTCAGTTAAACAGATAACTTGCAAATCCAGTCAAACAGCTAAAGGGCATTGCACTGTCAAATCATCAGACTGCAGATCCCTGGCCCTGCGGTTTGCTGTCTTTTAGAGGAGGATGCAAACTGTTTAGCTTTCCCAAGCCCTCCCTCTCCATCTGCCTACTGACCCATGCAGCTGCCTGAGCATCCGCTCCACTGGAAGTTTCATGCCTGCCTTGATACGAGAAAGTGCTCCAATGACAGCAACTTCACTGGGATTGAGGATAGAATGATGAGGAAGACTGAAAGCGTCATATCTGTTTGGATAGCTGAGAATTAGACAAGGAAAACTCTGTGAAAAGCTCGGGACTGTGATTTTCAGTGACAATGTCCTAAGAGAGGGAAAAAAAGAGAAGAAAAAAAAGTAGTAAGTTCCAGGAACAATGCTGCCGTCTGTTTCATCATTAGAAATGGGGGACAATTTATTTTAGGGATATGCACCAGGTAATAACTAAATAATCTACGTTAGAGTGCACTCTTAAAGGATGAACCCGGCCAAGTGCGTGGTGCATTCCACTGACTCTGGTTTGTAATTCCATGCATCCTTAGTTTTCCCACCCATATTTGGTTCATCCCAGCAGCCAGGGAAAATACATTCTGGATGATAATGGAGCATGCTTTTCTTGGCTCCTCAGAGGGCATCAGAACACATTGCAAGTGACCTTTTTTTACTAGAATTATTTACAGCAGCATCAGTATCCTGTATCCCTATATGATAGTTTTTCCCAAATGCAGGTAATTTTCTAAAGAGGCATCTGCTGATTTGATAAGCCTCAGCAAGGTTTCCTGAAGCAGGAAAGCCAGCAGAAATAGTAAGCACAACAAAATGGAAACCAGACAGCCTTATACTTTAACTTACTTCACTAGAGTAAAATCAACATAGCGGACTCTATGTAAAAAACCCCCCAAACAAAAAACCCAATAGCCCCACCCATGCCAAAAATAATGCAACCTATCTCTGGTGATTCAGTGTTTCAAGAATTTGAGGATATTCTCAAATAAACATTTTCTGAATTAACAAAGCTTCAGGTCACCCGGTCCGCGGGTAGCGGCGTATCGATTTTCAGGGATATATATATATCATTCATCTAGACGATATATCGATCCCCAACGCGCTTTATCGATCCCGTCTCCACCCACCGCCCGCGTGGGGCGTGGCGCGCCGTGGATGGAGAGGACACGCATCCTCACAGGAGGACGGAGGACGGAGAATAAGATATTATACTCACTTCAGCAGCGTCACGTAGCTGAAGAAGCTATGATATTATATTTTTTTTTCCTTTAGTGTAGACCAGCCCTCAGATAAGATGAAGGATGTTTCCCATGACAAGCCTCAATTGCATTACAGCCTTTGTACCTCTTTAAAGTATAATAGTTCTGTTTTGCATTTCTGTGAGCAGCTCCAGCATTCTTTCAGATATAACTTAGATTTTGGAAGGTAAGGTATTAGAATCCCTGATTGAGCTCAGAAAATGGGTAGGACCTTTAAAGACAGTAAATCAAGTAGCTCTATCCAAACAAAGGAATCCTATCCATCATAAACCCTGGATTCCTTCCTATGTGGCAATACATGAATTCCCATAATGACGAGAGAGACTTTGTCCTCCATTGTTGCCTTACAAAGATAGCTCCATTCACTTCAGTCCTGCAGAATGTACTATGGAGCTGAACTGGGCAAAAAAAAAAAAATCAAAGACTCCTCATTATATTTTTGGGAAACTCAAAGTTTAAAGCAGATGACTAGTTTATTCAATAATAATAATAATCTTTTTAATCACAGACAGCTCAATAGTACAATATTTACCGGCGGTAAATTTCAGAACAATTTGAGGCCAATTATAATTGTAGCAAAATCTGAGTGGTCCTTATGTGCAGTTTCATTGGGCTGCAGCTTACAATGCCATAGTTAAGAATCTGTGAGCAATAAAATTATAAAAGCTATTAAAAAGAGGCTTAGAACTGCATCATAAATATATTTCTCTGGACAGAAATGCTACAAAAGGTCTCTGCATAGGACGCTTGCACATGTCTCTCTCTCAACACACACAAACACCCCTCATCTGTCTGAAACAGACAGGTAATCTCTCCCCTGCACCCAGACAAAACCAACCAACCAAAAAGACAAAACCAAAAAATCAACAAAAAATCAGCAAAACTCTAAAATAATTATGGTTGTTCAAGAGGTTGCTATGAGAGGCAGTGTGTTCAAATGGGTAGGATACTTGTCTGGAGAGTTGGGTTCTATTCCTTTACAATCCATTGTGTGACCCTGGGCCAAATCATTTAACCTCTGTTTCCCCTCCCACCCTGTCTTGACCAAATGGACTGCAAGTTCTTGGCAAGACTGTCCCTTTCTATGTGTTGGTACACTGCCTGATCTCAGGTGGGACCTTTGGGCACTACTACAGTGGAAATAATAATAGGCAAATATTCCAACAAAGTCTTAGCAAAGTTAGAGAATCCTTCCTTAACCCTTCAGCCATCTCATGAAGTCTACAATAATGGATTTTGCTGTCTGCACATTACTTCATTCACATCCATCAACCTCCACATTCATGCCTTGCCACTTCACTTCTACACAAAAACTGCACCCTTTAACACAAATATTTGACAAGAAAATCCTAAAAGCCAGACAATTTCCAGGAAACATTGACCACCCCCAGGGCAGAGCAGAGTGAATTTTTTGGTTCAGCCAGAAAACCAAAATACCATAGAACCATAGGCCTGGAAGGGACCTCGAGAGGTCATCTAGTCCAGTCCCTTGCACTGATGGCAGGACTAAGTATTATCTAGACCATCCCTGGAAGGTGTTTGTCTAACCTGCTCTCAAAAATCTCCAATGATGGAGATTCCACAACCTCCCTAGGTAATTTATTCCAGTGCTAAATCATGCTGAGAGCTAATGTCCAACCTAAACCTCCCTTGCTGCAATTTAAGCCCATTGCTTCTTGTCCTAACCTAAGAGGTTAAAGAGAAGATTTTTTCCTCCCTCCTCTTTGTAACAACCTTTTATGTACTTGAAAACTGTTACGTCCCCTCTCAGTCTTCTCTTCAGACTAAAGTAACCCATTTTTTTTTTGCAACCTTCCCGCACAGGTCATGTTTCCTAGGCTTTAATAATTTCTGTTGCTCTTTTCTGGACTTTTTCCTGAAATGTGGTGCCCAGAACTGGACACAATAGTCCAGTTGAGGTCTAATCAATGCAGAGTAGAGCAGAAGAATTACTTCTCGTGTCTTGCTTACAGCACTTCTACTAATGCATCCCAGAATCATGTTTGCTTTTTTTTTTTTTTTGCGCAATAGGGTTAAGCTGTTCACTCATATTTAGCTTTTGATCCACTATGACCCCCAGATCCCTTTCTGTAGTACTCTTTCATAAGCAGTCATTTCCCATTTTGTATGTGTGAAATTGATTGTTCCTTCCTAAGTAGAATATTCTGCATTTATCCATATTGAATTTCATTCCATTTACTTCAGACCATTTTTCCAGTTTGTCCAGATAATTTTGAATTTTAATCCTATTCACCAAAGTACTTGCAACCCCTCCAAGCTTGGTATCACCCACAAGCTTTCTAAAGTGTACTCTCTATGCTATTATCAAAATAATTGATGAAGATATTCAAGAGAATTGGACCCAGACATGGTCCCTTCTGAACCCCACTTGATATGCCCTTCCAGCTTGATTGTGAGCCACTGAAAGCTACTCTCTGGGAATAGCTTTCCAACCAGTTATGCACCCACCCTATAGTAGCTCCATCTAGGCTGTGTTTCCCTAGTTTGTGTATGAGAAGGTCATGCGAGACAGTATCAAAAGCCTTACTAAAGTCATGACATACCAAATTTATCAGTTCCTCCTTATCCACAAGGCTTGTTACCCTGCTAAAGAAAGCTATCAGGTTGGTTTAACGTGATTTGTTCTTAAAAAATCCATGCTGACTGTTACTTATCACCTTATTATTTTCTATTATCAGAATAACGTGTTTGGTCCTGAAAATATTTGGAATGTCAGCAAGTCCTGTCAGCTTCAGAAAGCTGTGTGTGTAAATCTGTCCCCCTTATAATTTTATAGCCCAGTGGTTAGGGCAGTTGCCTGGGATGTGGGAGACTCATGTCTGAATCCCCACTTTGGAGCAAGGACTTAACTCAGGTCATCAGCCTTCTCGGTGAGGAGCCTAATCACAAAGCTATAGGCTATTCAGGAAGGAGCATGGGGGTGGTTGCTCTCTCAATTTCTCCTGATGAAGCTATTCCACTTTATATAACTAAACTATTCATTGGGCCAAACAAAGTCAGAATGATTTTATGGATGCATGATTAAGGTGCTCAAAATGGGAGGCAGGACATGTGGATTCAAATCTTCACTCTCCCGGATTCAGAGGAGGGATTTGATTTTAAAGGAACACAGTGTTATTCAACAACAGGGAAATCCCCTTTAGAACTTGTGAGATTTTAAGACTGTTTTTATAAGCTTTTGCCAGCATGATGTGTGACATTTTACCTGAATAACTTGCATAAATTCCTGTGCATTCAGATGACATATACCTGTTAATGTTATTTCAGTATAGTTTTTGTTGGGAGGATGATCTAATATGCCTAAAGAAACTGGCGGACCAACAGTGAAGTAAATTATTGATGAATGCCTGAGGAAAACAAGCTTCCACCCAAACCAGAAATACAGAGAGACTAGAGTTAACCACAGTTTGCTACACTTCCTTTTTCAAAGCTAGCCAGAATGGAAGAAGATGAATATAATTTATTGAATATTTTTGAAACTCAAAAATGAGTCAAAACGTTTGGGGAAAGATGACTGCGACAAATTGTTGCTTTAGCTAAACCGATTCATCCATCATTTTAAGCTATTGACTTTGAAGGCCTTAGATATACAATGGAAGAACTGAAAGATTGGGTCATATTATTTCATTTTAGTTTATTTCGATTGCTCCCATTTGACACCCGCATACACACCTGCATGCACACACAGAACTACTTTCTTTTCCTTCTGGGTGCGAAAGTTAAAGGGAAAGTTAATCATCTCTATGTCAGCTTGTCAGAATTCCATCTCTTTTCCCATCCTGCTAAGATTCCAGATAAAATGGCACCATCTATCAGGAGGTAAGGAAGCAAAGGATTGTGAAATGTCAGTATAAGATCAGACTCCACACCCTAAGCCTCCATTTAGACTTTAAACGGTCAGCTTCCAACCCAGATAAGATTCCCCATAACACAAATAAAATGTAGGATGAAGGATAAGAGAAGATGAAGCATTCTGACCAAATGAATTACTGGAGAATAGTTTTCCCTTGTAATTTGTCCCATCACGCAGAAGATGAAGTGAGAAAATGTAGGAGCTTACTTACAATGACTACAAGGTAGTCTGGAAAAGTTTTTTAGCTAAATTTCACTCCCACTTCTATGGGTATTTAGCAGCACATTGGTAAAGTATGAGACAAGCACCAGATTTCCAGTGTGGTTCATTCATCCCCCTCAGTCCAGAAAGTCACTTTTCACTGTTGAGTCTGGCCCTTCTATTAACAAATCAGGTTAATTTATTGCTCTAGTCAATGACTGCTTGTTTTCTGCTAAGTGGTGCCATAACACTGATTGTCTGGAATCTTCTGCAGGAAAAGACAAGATGGGGACAGATAAATAAGTCTCTAGATAACACAATAAGTTTTTTTGTTTGTTTTTTGGTTTCATTGTGGTTTTTTGGTCAGTATTTGATTTGGTGTTCCCTTTGTTTGGTTACATGAGAAAAATCAAGCTGAGCCCAAAGACAAGGAAGGGTCCTGTTGTTATGGGGGTATCTTTTTGTTTTGTGTATGCGTGTGTGTGTGTGTATGTGTGTGTGTCTGTCTGATATTTCACATATTAGAAGAACACAACGACATTGGTGTTTATTAATGATAGAAGGGGTCAGTCTATTGGAGTTATGAAAACCTGCAACTTAAAAAAAAAAGACTAAATTCATTGAATACACCCAAGTGAAGATTCAGGTCAGAGGTCACTAGGAACAGAAATCATGAAAAACCTGCAAACAAAAGGCAATGAAGTGAGAGAGTTGAACCATGGAACACATGGTGAGGGCCATTCCATCTTCTTGTGCTATTTAAAAGCTTACAGTGTACAATGTTTTAATCACATCAATGAGCACTTATGGACAACATGACTCAAGTGAGTAAGAGCTCCACAATTTGTCTCTAAAGCTGGTAAGGGATTTCAAACACAGAGTAGAAAAGAGGGAAAAAGCTAGCAATCTCTGGCTGCTGAGAATTCAAGAAGCAAGTGAACACTACTTCTCAAGACACAGATAAGTTTCAGGAAGTGGCTGGTAGATTTGCTTCTCTGGTGTGTGTGTTGCAGATTATTTATGTGTGAAGGCTCCTAAACTAAAAGACTCAATACAATTAGCACTCAAGAGTGATGCTGGTGGTTTATGTGCCCAACATATTTTTCTGTGCAGAGCAACAGCCCGCCAAAAGTTGGACTTCACTGAAGTTGTTGCACAGTACACAGCCCTCTTAGAAACAGGGAGGGCATGAAGAGGTTGAAAGTCAATGGCAAGGCCTCGGATTGGTGCCAAGAATTTTGTAAGTGGCCAGACTTAAACTGAATTTTAGCTACCAAATATACATGTTCAGGTCTCCAGAGGAAGCTGTTTCTTTCGTGTGGGTGAGGTAGACAGAGGCAGCTGTTGAAATGGAATCCACTGCATCAAACAACCCTGTGAGCTGATTTAATTCAAATTGGACTTTCTTATTCCTTCATTTTTGCCTCAGAATGGAGTGAGGGGGATGCAGGTGGCTGATAAAAATATATCACTCAGTCATAAGGTTAAAGAAAAATCCAAACAAACAGGAATTTAGTCTTTCAGGGAGAAAATTAACAATGAAATATAGTATTGGACACTCAGCAGGTCTGAATCAGAATAGTTCCATTGTGGTCAAAGTAGTAATGCCAATTTACATCAGCTGAGGCCCACACTATTTTAGCAGATTTAGGGCCAGAATTTGCTCTTAGCTAAGCCAGTGTAAATCCAACACAGTGCTATTAACTTCAAATGTAATTAAATTAAAATCTAGCCCATAGTGAATATCAGAACTACATCTGGTCATCAAATATATATCCCATAAGCATCCCATAATATATTTTAAAAATGTCACAACATTTATCTATTTACACCCCCAAAAAACTACATTAAAAAGACATGAAGGTTGAAAAGTCAAAAGTTTAGAAAAGCCAGAATTAAAGGTTGACCTTGCCCACCTTAGTTCGGCCCCCTTGTGTCTGAGCATTATGACAGACTTTAATTACATGATCACATTCTATTTCCCCATCCCCCACCCCACAAGATCCCTGCCTCATTCAGTGCACAGAGCCTCAGCTGGCATAAAATTAATGTGGATTCTTTCAACTTCATTGGAGCTACACCACTTTTCACCAGTTGAGGATCTGACCCAAGATGTCAATTGAACCAAAAGCAAGAAATAAATACATCATTGCTTCCTCCTCCAGCATCTATCCTGTCTCCACTGACTGCCTCAGTGCCTGCTTTTAGTTTCTAGGTGCCTGTTTCTAGTTGCGGTCTCTATATGAGAGGGAGTCTGACAACTTTGTGCAGCAACTTTTACTTTTTAATACATTCCTTAAACAGAAAGTTAAGAATAAAGGAACAGTGCAGATATGGAAAACATTTTGTCTCAAACCTCCAGGAGAAACAAAATATTAGGTGTTTTCCAAGTATAGTGACAGATGTTGCTATGCTGACAAGTTAACAATTGCTCAGTATTGAAAGGGAAGCTGCAGTTTTAAAGTGTTATTCTGTTCTGAGAAGGGAGTGTAAAAATAGTACCAGGGAAGCTCCATGTGTGTGTCTCAGTGATTTCCAGATCAAATGTGCAAAGTTCACAACTAAAATAATCTTTTCTAACAGTCAGTTAAGAAAGATGGGTTCTTTCTTAATGTGTGTTATATCATTCTCATAAGGCCAAACCAGCAACTCCCTTGTCTTGAAATTGTTCCCCTATTGTCACCTAAGCATATCAATTGATATCAGTGGGTTTGCACAGGTGTAACTATTTGAAATTCAATAATTCTTGGCCATGATGCACAAGAATAGAATTAATCCAGCTGACTTTGTCTCTCTTTGTCTTGGCTGTGCAAAGCTGAAGAAAACAAAACGTGTTTTTTGTTACTGCAGTAAGCAAGAATGAATGCTGAACACAGACAGTGAGCAGAACTGAATAAGCAGGTGTGAATTTTACATGCTTTTGTCTCAGGACAGCCATACTTCAAACTAATAACACAATAAATGGGCATCTTCCCATTAAAGTGTGGCCAAGATACCACGCAGATGAATCTCACCCTAGAAGTCACTGGATCAAGCTGAAGTCTTTGGCAGAACTTCTCACTTTCTTCAACTCAATGCAGATCTGATGAAAGGTTTGTACAACTATGAACTGGGTTTGTTGGTGAGTCAATACCTTCAAACTGGATGAGTTTAGAAAATTGTTGCTAATTTCTGACTAGCCCTACTTACCGTCTAAAAAGACAAGACAGATGAACCAAAATAGGGAGACAACCTGCAAGCACTTCTTTGAGGTTATAAATATGTCAGGACTTAGCAGGATGCTAAGGGATGGGTGAGAAATCTTACGATGAATGCTTTGCCCCACTCCGGTTTTAAAAAGTTTGGGATGACACTAAAAAAAGGCAATTGTGCTACTTCCATAAAGGGATAAAGGAGCCCAATCCCATACGTTGATCCTCAAAACCCCCAATTCAGCTGCCATCTAACCCTGTAGGCACTTGAATTCCTTAGGCACCTAAGTTTCTGCTGGAGTCCTCTAGGCACCTACATTTCTGATTCTAGGCATACGCACATAAGTTCTGATCCCTGTGCACTCATCTAATGTGTAAGGCCCAATGGGATGCTCAAGTTATGCACTGCAGTGACTATCTCATCTACAGGACCTGAAATGGTAGGCATGCCTGTGATGTTATTTGATTAAAATATGACCATGTAGATCTTTGTTGCTATCACTGTTATATAATTGCAACAAATCTTGTGCAAAGTACGTCAAATAAGGTGTCTATGAAAAAGTTATGATTTGCTGAATATGATTATCCTATTTGTATGCATGTATCATTTTTGTATTTGAAGTTATAAATATTAACTATGTACCTGTATTTCAAATGTTTGTTCCTGTGGTAACACCCACAAGTATTTAGCCAGCACATTGTAAAGGGACTATTCAAATTGAATGGCCCATCAAGGAACACTTAACTCACAATGGACCATGAAAGATGCCAATCTACACCTAATGGACTTTCCTGTGAATGTTCTAGCTAGAGTATAGGTGATAACCTCTGCTATGACTCAATGGAGTATGCAAGGGCATGTGACAAGACCATGTGACACTAAACTCCATCTTGTACCCGTATTTTTCCATGAGCTGTGTTGAGGGCTTTGTTTGAAACAATGGGTTTCCCTCCACATGCTAAAAGCTATAAAAGGTCCTGGAAACATCTTCAGTTTGCTTCTTTCCTGCTCTGATCTCTGAATTATGAATTTATACTAATGGGAGCATTCTAATCAAGGGATTGAGGACCTTTCAATGATTTGGGATGTATGCCCTATTTCTCAGCAGCTTGTCTTGAATTTTGTATTCTCAGTTGTGACCCACTGAGGCACAGTGACAATGCCGAGTACAAAAATGGAAGAGTGGCGTTGCCATCTCCACCACCCCTTTATAATCTTCAGCCCAGTAGTTAGGGCCCTCACCTGCAATGAGAGACAACTATGTTCAAATTCCTGCTCCATATCAAATGAACCCAGATGTAATGGTGCTGGCACCCACCTGGCATGGATGCCCCCTTTCTGGCCGGGTGTGAGCCTGCTTTTCTTTCAGTTCTTACAACAGGGTGGCACCTGTTTGCTTGTGTCTCACCACTCCCAGTTGATGGTTGTTTGGCGGGTCTTCAGTGTCTCAGCCTTCTGGGTCACATGTTGTTCCTCCCTTCTGGGATATCCAATCTCTAGATTTTTGTCATGGACCTGGTATGGGGCCATATCACCAAAGCTTGTGGCACTGGAGGTACTGCCTTGTTTAACAGCCCAACAGGGGCCCATCTTGGTATTCTCAGTGTCCTTTCGGTTGCCCTCTTTGGGCTCAGTCTTCAACCACACCAGCTGAGCCCATGATTGTACCCTTGCATGGTCTAGCTAGATTCAGGCTCACCTCCCTTGGCTCAGCCTGCCTGCAGTGACCTGTCCATGGTCCTGCTGCTCTTTCAGCCAGCCAGGCATCTGGTCTTTGGCAGCCTACTGTGGGCTCAGTCCTACCTGCAGTGATCTGTCTGTGGTCCTGCTGCTCTTCCAGATCTCCCTCTTCAAGCTCCAGGGAGCAACTGACTGCTCTGCCTCTGCTGGTTCCTTTTATATGGCCCCTCTGGCCCCTGATTGGCTGCTCCAGCAGCCTCTCTGATTAGCAGCTCCCTTTCAGCCACTCTGCCTGGAGGGCTTCTCTGTATTATCTGGGGTGATATGAGGCAGGGCCTTGAGACCTCCCACAGGGGCTTCTGGACCTAGTCCACCTCATCACACCAGGACTTCCATCATGGGTGAATGTGCTAACTACTGGGCTAAGGGTTATAAGGAAGGAGTGTGGAGGCACTAACACCTTTATTTTAGCAATTAAGGGCTTAGGCACCTAACTCCAGGAGAGAGTTCATGGCTGTGAATCCCAAGCAGAAGGAGGTGCCTCCCTCCTCCTTAGACTTAGGTACCTAATTCTCTTTGAGGGCAGGGCTTAGGGACATTCCTCTCCTCAGCATTTCCTACTGGGCAGCTTAGGCAGTTCCCTACTCCACTTGCTGGTTTCTATAGATTGCATTCTTAGGTGCCTAATTTGGGGCTGTGCATTGTACTGGGTAGCAGGGCACCTAAATGTTAGGTGTTGCAATGTGGTGTTTATGCTCCCTTGTGGATCTAACCCTTCATTCCATTCCATCAGTGGTTTAGCATTTCTGACAGGTTTCAGAGTAGCAGCCGTGTTAGTCTGTATCTGCAAAAAGAACAGGAGTACTTGTGGCACCTTAGAGACTAACAAATTTATTTGAGCATAAACTTTTTTTTTTCGTAGCCCACGAAAGCTTATGCTCAAATAAATGTGTTAGTCTCTAAGGTGCCACAAGTACTCCTGTTCTTTTAGCATTTCTGCTACCAGAAAATACAAAGCAAAGCTGATAATAGTTAGAGCAGGTCAGCAAGCATAAATGTAACCATTTGCTGTCAGGTAATGCAGTTCTGCCAAAGTCAAAACACTTTCTAAAACCACTAAGATATAATTTTGGAGTAAAATTTGGGGGACAGAGGAGTGAAATATCAATATCATAGCATCCCATTTCAACATTTTTTGTTTTGAAATGGCTTTTCATTTTAAAATGATGTATTATAATATTAAAAACCAAAACAAAATATTTTGATCCACTTGACATGATTTCTGTTCATGATTTTTCTTTTGCAGAGAATTTTGGAATTTACAAGTTTCGTTCCTAATCCTCCTCACAAGCTCTATTAATAATGCATGCTTTTTGAAAACTAAAAAACAACAATAATCAACACAATTCCTCACTGAGCTACACCCAGGAAGGAAATGAAGATGAAGTGAGAGCTCTTGCTCATCTTGCTTCACTAGCGCCACTGTTTTGTAAAGTGTCATAGATCGCTTGGCTTCACATCAGCAAACAAAGAAAAACAGCAGACGGAAATGTCTTTGTTTTAATTATGTCTCTTTGGTCTGCTGCTGTCAGACCAGAAAACAAGCAGTTTCACAAACATAAGACTGAAACCCCCGCCCCCCCACACACATAAAAGCTATGCTTCTGGGCTGGATAACAAAACTCCCTCTATCCCAGCTCAGCACTTGCCAGGAGCAGTCTTTGTGATAGACCTTAGAGTGGGAGAACATGCTTCCAAAACCTCATCTGTTTTGCACCTGTTTGCTCAGCACAATATTTTGCTTCTTCCATGGCACAGCCACATTTGCCAGTTAGAATCCACTAACTATCACACTTAGTCAGTAGGTTTCTCCTGAGATAAGTGAAACACCTGCAATTCCCAAAGAGAGTTGGCTTCAATGAGAGCAATGGGTAGCTTCAATTCAGAGTAGGATTGGGCATTTGAAAGATCCAAAAACAACTGGTGAATAGACTGGTCTAATCTTGATAAAATAATGTCAAAGTGGTAAAATATTTTAAAGCACTAATTTATTAGATCAGTGACAACAGAAACAAAGAGTAAGATGTATGGTCTCCAATAGGCTTTAGCCATAGATAGATATTTATGCTAATTGCAAGAAAAACAAGTTACTTAACTAAGTTACTTTAACTCAGAAAAAATGTGAAAAATAAAATGAAGTTCTAAAAATGAATTTTTTACTTTTTAAAATCAGTGTTAGGTTAGCATTTAAATGTGAATGTTATTCAAGACGAATAGTTACAGAAGAAAATTGAAATTAAGCAGAAATAACACTAACACATAGCAACTAAAAAAAAGTCATTTTAAAATGCTCTTATGATGGGTAGGGAGCAAGCCAACACTTCAAGCAACTTAATGGCTGTGTATCTATTCTCCTTGTGTTGAGGGGGGAGGTTTTGTGAGTGTGCACCTTCTTCTCTACCTCTTGAGTTAATTTCTTTATGTTTGTCAAATCAGTTTAGATTGTAAGCTCTTTGGGGCAGGGACATGTCTTTTAACTTGTTTTATGCACTTTGATGGCCTTGTATATAAAGATGTACATACATATAATGTTTGTTCTACAAAATTCAAGACAATCAAGATGCCCAACTTTCAAGTTCACTGTTTCCCCCAACAGGTGACATTAGCATGAAGTGAAGTGAGTGATCAAGATATATAAATTGGCTTGCTAACACATGGCACCATGGTGCAATCATAAAGGTAGGCCACCACCTACATCAGGGTATTCTGCTGGAATATTTGACAATATTTGACCATTATCAAATAATGGGTGGTCAACTGACATTATTTGATTGGTCAATTGACTGGCTTGCTATGCCTAATTCAGAGTTGCAAGTGCTCAGCACCACTCAGGATTTAGCCCTAGGAATATGTAGCTTCTATGCCAAACACTAGCTTGGGAGGAGCGCTGAACAGGGGCGGCTCCAGGCACCAGCGCAGCAAGCGCGTGTCTGAGACAGAAAGCCGCGGGGGGCAGCCTGCTGATCGCTGTGAGGGTGGCAGTCAGGCTGCCTTCCACAGCGTCTCTGCATGAGGTTCATGAGGTTCGCCGGTTCTGTGGTTTTGGTGGTAATTTGGCGGCGGGTACGCCAAAGCTGCGGGACCAGTGGACCTCCCACAGAACCGCCGCCAAATCCGCGTGACTGGGGTGGACCTCCCACAGAAACGCCGCCGAAGGCTGCCTGACTGCCATTCTTGGGGCAGCAAAAAACAGAGCTACCCCTGGGGCTGAATATTTGCAGTTTGACTAGTTATGGAAAAAATCTTTGAGAATATACATCCCCTTTGCTAACAACAGCACTAGATCTTATTGTTTGGCTCAAGTTCATTATCTAGCCCTGGGTGAGATAAATTTAGGAGTCCTTGGTTAGCCCATAACTCTAAACATATTGCAAGTAAGGACAAAGAGTATTAGATGCAACCCTCAAAAATGTAAATACAAGTTCTAAAAGGATTTATGAACCAAAATGTCATCTTCTCCAGTATCTGGTAAAGGTAGAAAATGTTAGGTTGGGGAACATAGGCATTTCCATACTAGATCAGACCAGTGGTTCATCTCATCCTGTATCCTGACTCATAGTGACCATTACCAGCTACCTCGGACACATTCCTTCTCTTCTAATTGGGGAAAGAAATATGAGGTTCAGTACACCTCTACCCCGATATAACGCAACCCAATATAACATGAATTCGGATATAACGTGGTAAAGCAGTGCTCCGGGGGGGCAGGGCTGTGCACTCCGGCAGATCAAAGCAAGTTTGATATAATGTGGTTTCACCTATAACGCGCTAAGATTTTTTGGCTCCTGAGGACAGCGTTATATTGGGGTAGAGGTGTACCCATTTTATTTAATGTCCTCAATCCACATAGCTTTAAAGAAGAAAGCCACAATAAATGTATAAGATCTGGATTATATCTGTGTCACAGTACATATAGCTAACTTTAGTGTAAAATAGATTAAAAACTATAGCCCTATTAAAATAATTCAAGTGACCTTGAATAACTTTAAGACCTGTTGGACTTTCAGGTAAAGTAAAAAAAGGAAAACTACATTAGAGTAAATTCTTCTTTTTAAAATTAAGTTTATTTTTAGCCCCAGTAGAGCTTTGATATATTATTCTCTGAGGAATAAGAAACAAGTATCATGGATGAGTTACCAGGGAATTTGACTTTGAATTTATTTCCTAGTTAAACTTCAAGAATTTTTCAGAAAGACTGGAATGTTTTGGACTATTTTAAAAGAACAAACAGAATTCTCCCTGTTCATACTCTGTCTACAGGCTAAAAAGCACTCTTTGACAGACAAAAAAATTCCTCTTTGAGGTGGCAAAATGGAACCCCAAGTACAGTATTTCCCTGGTATAATATCAGTGACTTGTTCTAAACCCTTTGGTCTTTCTAAGCTTACTCTCAATAAGGAAAAAACAAAAACAAACCAAAGATGTTCATATGACATAATAGGTTTCTTTTAAGATGAGATTTTTCTTTTTTCCCCTGCTCATTGATTTATATGAGTGCACAGGAAAAGTTGTGGTGGAAGGAAGCCATGAAGCCCCGCTATCATAACTATCTGTTCTTCTGAGTTAGCAGTTGTACCCTCCAAAACTTTCCCCTCCTCCAGATACCTTTCAAGTGGCTCTTTAAGCTACTATTCCTTCAGATGCCTTCTTGGTAGTTTAAGTGCTACAGTCTAGGAAGATGCAAAGTCCTGAGTTACCAATGTGCAAGGTGACCTAATTTGTAACAAAAGGGAAACTGACAGAAAAAAATCACTGTTCTTAAAATAGAAGTATATAATTTTCAAATCTTAACAATACAATTAGATAGCATTTGGGGGCGGGGGGGGGGGAGGGGCACAAACGTGTGTCCTCCAGTCTCCAAAGATATAATTATCAAATACAGTATTTATTGAATTAGAGGTTACAGCAGTTTGTAATCTTATCTTTTATTATAACAAAGTGGATGTTTAATCAGAAGATCCATAAAGGACACACAGTGCAGTCTTACCTCACCTCTCTGAGGACAAAGTTTAATTAGAAAGTATTGGGTTATGCATGTTGATAGCGATCCATGTACTTTGCAGACCAGGCCTAACCATGGTAATTTTTAAGGCACAATCATATTACTGCATTCCTGAAGTTATCTAGTCTAATTATCTTACCACATTAGCTTGGTGTTTTTTCATATTCTAAATAGGTGATTTTCTGCATTGTAATGTCACCATTGTTAATTTTATGTACCATGACACAGAGCAAGAGAATGCATTTTGGAGGTTTTGCTTAAAGTGTGTTTTTGCAATAGAACGACCACTCAAGATATAGTGTTGTGAATGAAAATGGCTAAATTGCTGTATTACAATTTTAAGTTACTGAAGAACAATTTTCACTTTATACTGATGCGTTTTTATTAGCACTTTAAAAGAAGGCAATTATCCAAAGAGAGCATTCCAAACAGGATTTGCACTCTGTCTATATTTTGAACTATTCATTCAATAGCAAGATTTCAAGCTCAAAGCACTATTATACTGTCATATCTTAAAGTGCAAATAATGTGTACTTGCCCAGCATCACTTAGAAGTCTTAATTTAATTAGTTTGCATTGGATTTTAGGTGTGAAGCAACCTGTCCAGTGTAATGATTCATTTACCATGCTAACAATCAAAATCAGTGAATAATAATACATATATTGCCCCTTCCATTAAAACATCTCAGTGTGCCTTACAAATATTAATTGAGCTCACAACACTTCTATCCCGGTACATCAGTAAGATCCCAGATGGAAACTCTGTGCCATGGGAGTTAATCAGATTGTCCAATTTCACTCAATAACTCTATGGCAGACCTAGGATAGATAGATCCAAGTCTCCAGAGTCTCAGTCCTGAGCTTCAACCACAAGATGTATTTTTCATATGGGCCAAAGTTATTTTAAAATAATTATTAGCTATAAGAAGGAAATCATTGATTTTTCAGAAAACCTGACACTATTTGATTAATTTTAGAATTTTACTTGGTGCATTTTGCTAGTCAGAGATGGCATCTCAGACTGATTGAAATTCTAGCTCAGTAGACATAGCAATACCTTGATGAAGGACAAAGTGTCCCTTTGGGTTGTGAACAATTTGTGGGGGAATGACACAAAATGGTGAGTTTGAGACAGAACCAGTTTGTGCCCAACTAATAACTGCTTCATACTGTTGCTTATACTGCAATATATCATATCCCATTCAGAGCTACTATAACTGAATTTCAAAATTAATTACAAATCTCTCTTCTGGGAGTCTTCCAGGTTAGGGCCCAGACAGCATTCTTATAATTCTAGAGCAAATGTGGACATTTTAAAAATGATTCATAATTTTGGGTGCCTCATTTTTTGTCTCTCCAGCTTGACACACTTTAAAATGGGTATGATTTTCAAAAAAGTACTGAGTGTCTGCCCTCTGATAATCGGCCACCTTAGATAACATGTAAGTTGGGCACCCAAACATTAGTCATTTTTGAAAGTCTTGGCCATAGAGAAAAATGGACCAAATTCTATCTTCAGGTTCGTGCATGCAATCCTAATGAAATCCATGGGATCACACTGGTGTGACAAGCCAACATTTGGCCTACATAATCTAACAGACATTTAAGGGTATTTATTTTTACACCAGACTCATTCTGTGTACAGAAACTCCATATACCATCTAAATTTGAAAAAAACAAAAACACCCAAATTTAAAAATATATAAAGAAACCTTTCAAAATTCAAAACACATTGTCCTAGAACAAGATCACATGACTTCTGTCAGTTTATGCTATTTATAGTAAGTGCTACATAACACAAACCTATTTAGAATCGTATTGTGGAACTGAACTAGTGGATTGAAAAATACTTTTAACTAGTAACTTCAGCACAATCCCAGGGACATAACATTAAATTACTTGTAACAAATGATTTAATTGTTTATTTACTAGTTTTGTAACAACAGCAAATGGAAAGATATGTTTCCCAAACATTCCTCAAAAAATTAATGGGCCAACAAGAACCATGTAAACTAAGTAATCACTTGTTAATTGATCTGCTACCAGTACTACATGAAACATGGACTATTACATCTGCTGCAGAGTCTTTAAAAAAATGTGCTTCTTGGTTAAACCATATCTTGGGGTAAGCTGCTAAGATGAGCATCCAAATATTTATTACAAGAACAGAGAGTGTTGACAGCTCATTAGTGAGATAAATATAGATCGTCTGTGAACATAGAGATACCTATGTACACTTCAAGATCTGTGAATATGACAAAGACCCCACAACATAACCTTCCATATTGCCTGCTGTGAAAAGCTTTGTTCCTGAAAACAGAAAACAATGCAAAGTGTGAACTATAATTTTCTTCAACTGAACAATATCACTGATGAAAACTGTCAGAACTGTGCTGTAAGACTGCAAATCACAAGCTTGAGAAGGATGGCTGAAAAGAGTATTTGGCCTCTTATTATTGCTCTGTTTCTTGTCTTAAAATTATTACAGATCATTAAAATCCTTTTTGCACAGAAGCATGCCTAAACCTTATAGTGTGTTTCCCAGGGCTTAGACTCCTTTCACATCTATGAAATGGTAGAGAGGTGTAAAGAGCATACTGGGTATTGACATGCAAATGAGCACACCACATATTTGCATGGCAACACCCAGAATGCTCTTACGGCTCACTGCTTTTTCTAAGAAATAGTGCAGGATCTGAGCATGAGGCAGCAGGAAAGGGTGGGGACACTGAAAGGTTTGGGTATGGAGTTCTTTTTTCTGTGGCTTGCGTAGAGAATTGAGAATCTTTATTGAGTGATTATACAGAAATAGCATTTGGAGCTTTTGTTCAGGGAATGCAGTCTGAACAAACAAAAGACATGACTTATTAGAATGTTCTAAAATTTGAAATATGGTAAATAATTTAACCACACAGACCTGACCCAACCGATTCAGACATTCTACACTCTTTCAACATACTAAACAGGAATGCACTTATCACCTAGTGAACAGCTGAAGATGAAAGCCTGATCAAGACTCTGGCCAGAATTAATGACTGCAGAGGAATTTCTCCTTATGATCTAATTCAGGGATTGGCAACCTTCGGCCCACAGCCCCCAAGGGAAAGCCCCCTGGCGGGCCGGGCTGGTTTGTTTACCTGCTTTGTCTTAAGGTCCGGCTGATCGTGGCTCCCACTGGCCATGGTTTGCTGCTCCAGGCCAATGGGGGCTGCGGGAAGCGGCAGACAGTACATCCCTCTTCCCGCGCTGCGTCCCGCAGCCCCCATTGGCCTGGAGCGGGGAACCTGCAGACGTGGCAGGTAAACAAACCAGCCCGACCCGCCAGGGGGCTTACCCTGGCGGGTTGCAGGCTGAAGGTTGCTGATCCCTCAGCTAAATTAAAGATAACAAATGATTTGAGCAGTTGGAGAATCAGGGTAGCTATATATTTCCATATAAGATATACAATTTAATTGTCTGATCAGCAGCTTTATTTTGGTTAGGTTCTTCCTAACGAAACATATAGCCCAAACTGGAATTCAGTACAAGGTAACAAAAATCTGAATCTCATCTGATGTAAGATATAAAACCAAAATGCAGCCACAATGCAGGATAATTGTCAGTAACAAGCAAAACATGAAATCTACATTTCATATTAGCCTTGATAAAATTTTTGTCATTTAAGAATATTGTGCATAAGGGAACAAGAAGAAATCAATATGGAAGTGACTCTGAAGTCACAAGAGGGAGTGTGTGTTTCAAATTCTGTTCTGGGTTACACCAGTGTAAATTCAGAATAACTCTGAGTGGTGTAACTGAACAAAAATCTCTCCCAGGACTGTTGTGTCACTAAATGGATCCTGGCAAAAAGAGGTGTCTGTTTTTAATGAGACTTACACACAAATATCATAGCTAAAAAACAACATCAAGAAAGAAAAGAGAGAAATACAAAATAGGTAAATGATATTTGATAATATATTATTTTATGTTTGTGGTGTTACAACGCTTCTTTAAAGGTATTTGGACTGGACAATGCTGATGAAGCTGCTATTATAGCTGATAGATTGTAGCATATCCACAATGTATTATTATGCAGTGGGTTTTCCCTTAGTGCACTTCTTGATTAGTAACAGATGGAAGTTATTCACTCTAGGTCTAGGCAAGTGGAGGAGAAGCAGCCTATTTGATCTTGGAACATTTACTGTTGTTGTTTGCATTTGCTTTTGGAAGTAGAAGACATTTTATGCTGAAATCCCAGTGAAGCTATTGAATGTGTGATTAGATACTGAAAACAATGTTAGTGGGACTTAAACATGTGCTTAAGTGCTTTCCCGAATCAGAACCTAGATCCTTAGACCATTAACTGGGGCTATGGCTACACTACAGAGCGTATAGAGGCACCGCTGTACTGATGTAGTGGAGTTGCTCTAAGCTGACGGGAGAGAGCTCTTCTGTTGCCTTAATTAATCCACCCCAAGGAGCAGTGGCAGCTATGTTACCAGTGCTTAGGTTCGTGTAATTTATGTTGCTCCGAGTGTGTGTGTGGGAGGGGCTAATTCACACCCCTGAGCAACATAATTTATGTCGACTTAAGCTGTACTGTAGCCATAACCTGAGACTATTTTCCTTTCTCTGACAACTGACTTTGTGCCAATGTACCATATATTCCTCCTTCCAATAATACTGGCGAGTAAGCTATATAGTTGCCATTCACAGCTACTTCTGCCTCAGCTGCTGCTGCAGGTTGTTCTTCAATTTTTCTTTTTTCTATCTCATATTCCTCTGGTCTTTTTCCATTATGTTGAGTAATGTGTGGGCCAGAAGGATATGTGTGATGTGATGAGACCAGTACTCTGTGTTTGTAGTGCTTTATTAATACTTTATTTTATTATATGCGCCTTTTTTCTCCACTTCACAGACTCTTCCACATAAAGTTAAAAAAAACCTGCTTGCTGCTGCTACTACTAATGCTCAGTCGATTGCTGTGATACTGGGAGCAAAATCTATATACATTTGACAATTCACACTTTGTTGGTGTGTGGACATACATACAGATTTTACTCTGCAATTTAAAGAAGCTGAAATTAACAGCAGCTAATCTCAAATAATTGGTGCAATTAGCTGCATGTGCTACTGACAGCTTCAGTAACTTTATTTTTCTCAGTGTATCTTTCAACCCCAGTATATTTTTTATAAATGCATTTAAAAAACTATATATACAGTGATAGCTGGTCAACACACTCCCCCCGCCATTTTTGGGAAGATTGTAAAGCTTGTTTTTCCACTGTCTTATTCTGGAAAGGAGAAGGAGATTTTTCAGCCTCAGATCTCTCTCTGTCTTTCTTCCTTCAAAAAAGAAGTGTATTTAGACAGACAGTGAAAAGCAAGTCTTAAAATCTTCTCAAAATTGTGCCAATGGGAAATGTAAACTACTCTGACTGCAAGAGCCTAGAGACATGCTGAAGCCAGAAGGTAATAATCAGTACCTCAATCACATTTTGAACATAATGCTTGCTGTGGATAGTTCCCTATTAAAGGTTTTAGGAATAGAGAGGGAGGGTGTGAGGATAGCTAGGGATGGCCTGGGTGCAGGTCTCTTTTTAAATTCTATTTCTAAAGCCACAGGGACATTGAAGTTGTGGGTGCGAGCATGAGGGGTGGGGGCCAGACAGATTAAAATACAAAACCTCAATTTTCTTCTGCTTGAGATCAATCTGAAATTGATAAGGAAGAAAGGGGACAGCATAGGTTGAATCTTTCAGTGTTCTTCTTTAATTGTTGATATTTTGTGCATAACCTTCAATATTTATGCGCCGAGAAAGAGGAGAATTTTGCATAAAGGAATTCCCTTGCACAACAATCACATGCATGTACAAATCAAACACATGCCTGGGCATATTTTAAGACCACCAGTATCTGTCTAGAAATTAATTGTATTATTGTACCTGACATCAAACACATTTTACGAGCGTACTGTCAAAAGCAAGTGCAGCACTGCACTGCTTTTGGTTTTTGTTTATTATTCCCCATGGGGATATATTTTGCTATATTATATTTGTAACTCCCCACACAGCACAATGGCAGCTGCAAAACCAGCTGCAATGTAAACTTAGTTTGCATTCTCTGTGCCCTGGGAAAGGCTACTTCATTTCATGCAGCAGCAATGGCTTTCTGCAATAACTCTGGAACATCACAGAAATTTGTCACAGAGTGAGACATGAACACAAAAACAGTTTAAATGATTGATTCTGTGGGCTTTTAAAATATGAAAACCACAAAATACAATGGAGGGAGAAATGTCTGGCAATTAGGGAGCAGGGGATTAGAAGTCAGGAGACGTGGTTGCCCTCATCGACTCTGCCAATGAGCCACTTTGTGACTGTGCCTCAATTTTTCACCTTTGCACAGTGGTTTGACTACCCTTTATTAGAAATTATACAATAGATAATATAACCTATACATAAATTACAAAATGGTGCCGTGTGGGTGCTGAGTCCTTCCTGCTACAGAACATACCTCAACTTGCCTGAGAACAGATAGTAGCCATCCAGAGAGCTGGGGAGGGAGGCCCAGCTTGCTCAGAGAAGAGTGGAGTTGACCCAATCCCTCCAGGAGACAGCTCTTGCATAGGTGGTCACCAGCCACCTAAAGGAGGGATAGGGATATAGCACAAGGGAAGCGGCTATGTACTGGAGTTGCAGTGCTCCAGTTTTCCTTAAGCTGGTTCTGATCATGCACAGTCCCCCACTAAAACTGTGCACGTACATCTAGGATGCAAATACTGTATTGTTTGTAGTGAATGGGGATGGGTGACAGTACAATGAAAACAGTAAATTCAATGAGAACACATGATTAATTGCTGTACATGGGATAGAACACAAGGTATACCACCACCACAGGGACTGTGTTATAGCCATGGCACTAATGCCATTAAAACATATGAATGTACTTCACTCTGCCATTCAGAGCTGGGACTGAGTAAAACCACTGTCCAGAACCATGGCACAGAAACAATTAACTAAGTCATAAACAGATCTGGCTATAACTTCTGCAGTTGGGACCCTGCATACATATGCCACACAAACTCATTGTGTGTGAATGCAACATGAGAAAAACTAACTTTCAGTCTGACCCATCCTATGATATTACACTAGCCTAAATTGTTTCCCATTACTGATATATCAGAAAAGATTGGACTCAGGTAACCCAGAAAGGAAATACCGTATATACTCATTCATAAGCCAATTTTTTTTTAGTAAAACAGGGAAGCACCAGAGAAAGAGGTCGGCTTATGAACGGGTATAGAGAGGGAGACGTGGGACACAGCCCTTCCCCCCAACAGAGGAAGCAAGGAGACGCAGCACAGCCAGAAGGGAAAAGGCGGGGCCAGAGTCTCTCCACTTCTAGCCACGATGCTCTCCCCACAGCCTCTGAAGCAGCTGCAGCTCCGGGGCTGCCAGGCTGCAGCCATGCTGCCTGGTCTACCCATTATACATAGTGTAAACTAATTATCTGACAAACAAACAAAGTCATAGAGAAAGCATGGAATCCAGCAGTCATTCCTTTCCTATAAAACACTAGAGATCACATTTGCCTTTCTCTGAAGCAACAGGGTTAGAACACTCCCATTTCGGCATACTGGAGTAGACAGTCTGTTCCACAATGGCAATTTCTAGGATCTTTTGTTCATAGTGGACCAGATGTTTGTTGTTTTGTCAGGAATTAACTCTGTAATTGTTTTGTTTTGTTTTTTAAAACACTAAGCAGACCAAGGCCACAAATGTGACACAGGTGCACTTCAGCAGCTCTTCTGTTAGTTTCTGTAATTAATTACTATGATTCTGAATGTTCACCCATTTTCTACTGAAGGCTGCCCACTCTATTACAAAGAAAAAAGGAGCTGTGATTGCTAAAGCATCAGACACACTGTACACGCTGGAATCTAAATATTCATTAATGGGAAATAGATATGGAGAATTGGGTGTAGAATTGTACATAAAAAGTAAAACTGGCAAATCTTAAATATGTGGCCAGATTAACAATAGGAAAAATGAAAATTAACTCCAGATAGAATTGGTTAATTTGATGCCCTGAAACTGCAAAGCAATGAGAGATTTATAATTATTTATCTGCATGAGCTGAGGGTGCTGAGCACCACGCAAGAGGCATACAGAACATTGTAGCATCAGGCATTTTGCAGAAAAAAACCCCAAAACTACATAGCAAAACTAGAGGGGCAACCATGAGGGAAGTTGAAGGGAAAAAGAGAACGTTGACATTGAAATTCAGGATCATGCATCAGCTTCTTTACATGGAAATATGAAACTTAGTATAAAGGAGGAATAGTCAATATTTTTTCTCTCCTTCATATACTTACAATATATTTTTCATATGAATTACTGTGTGCGCACACACATGCACAAAAGAGAGTGCACTCATGCATATAGCATGGAGCTGTATAGAGGGGGCAATTCCTGTGCTCCCAATGATGCTCTGCAGGGGATAGGGCAACCAACTAACAGAGCTCCACCTTCCTGTACACAAGCAGGAGAAGAAATGGAAATCCGAAGTTGGACAATTCTTCTCTCATCAGGTGCTGGTGTTGCTCCACCCACTAATAGGAAGGCCCATAAGCTTCCCAGGCTGGTAACTCGCTACGCCCACTTCACATTCTGCTGATTGATGCATCCTTATTTCACCAGTCAATTAAGAGGCAGTAAATTGAGCTCAGAGATATAGGAAGATCTATGTTCTTCCAAGCCTAGGAGAGGGTGAACTCTCCTTCTGCTTTTAGCAGAGCAGGATGGAGTTGTACTTCCTAATGTTCCTCTTTATTTTAAAAATTCAGCATCTCCAACTTGTCTGATTAATGTCAAGGCACAGGCCTCTATAATGTCATTGACTCATCACCTCCAGGTTTCTTGGGTCCTTTTTCAATTTAAGTCTACTGTTGATCTAATGGTACTCAAGGCAACAAGATTATTAACTGCTCATCAGTCACTAACAAGAAGACAAGTTGAGCTGGTCAAATAATGCAATTTTGTCAAAATTGAAAATCTTTTCATGGGAGTATATCAGATCTGATGACACTTTTGATGGGAAACATCAAAACATTTCATTTTAGCAATGAACAAATGATCCTGTTCATTTTGTTTAAACTTTTATCTCAAAATATTAATTCAATTATTATATTCAAAAGTTAAATATATCCATAAAGTCTAAACAAAATATTTCAACACTATCAAATTATTTTGATAATCCCAAATCCATTTTTTTCTGATTTATTGTTGTGTGGGAAATGTTGGCCCTTTGTTCCCATGTAGAATGGATTTCCCCCCTGCAGTGTTGGGATTTCCCCAGAGAACAGAAATTCTAGCATCCAACCAGCTCTAAAGGTTAGCAGTGTGTTATTTTCTATACCATCCAGTATAGGATGAAGAAATACTCCCAGCACCACAACATAATGCTGTAGACCAGAAGACGCAAGTAGCTGCACAATCCCCACAAGGCAATAGGTATTTAAAATAAACCTCTAAGTCTAAGGCTCTGCCTACACTACAGACCGTGCAGTGGCACAGATGTACCGCTGCAGCTTGCCACTGTACGGTCTCCCGTGTAGCCGCTCTCTGTCGGCAGGAGGGCATCTCCAGCCAACATAGCACTGTCCACACCAGCACTTTTGTCAGTGAAACTTCTGTCAATCAAGGCTGTGTTTTTTCCTCAAACCCCTGACCAACAAAAGTGCTAGTGTAGGCAAAGCTTGAGTTATACCCACCCTTGTGGGATTTTCCATTGCTCTCTGTTTTACTGGTCCATAAAATGTTTTGGGCAGAGATAGTTTCTATTTTGATTATTTTTACAGCATATTGTCTGGATTAAATAAATCAACGCATTATAATGACTGTTAAGGGACCTGTCCATTTATACCAATTGAGGATCTCTATATCCTCTGTACTGGGTGCAGGGGCGGCTCTAGGCACCAGCAAAACAAGCTGGTGCCTAGGGCGGCAAAATCTAGGGGGCGTCCCCTGCGGCCGGGGGGTGGCGGCAGGCTGTGCCGGCGGACCTGCCACAGTCCTACCTGCGGGAGGTCCACCGGAGCCCCGGGACGACTGGACCTGCCGCAGGCATGACTGCGGAGGGGGCGCTCGTCCCGCGGCTTGGCTGGACCTCCCGCAGGAATGACTGCGGCAGCTCAAGCGGAGCCGCCGGACCCGCGAACCGTCCGCAGCCGCGGGAGATCCAGCCACGCGGGACCAGCGGTCCCTCTGCAGTCATGCCCGCGGGAGGTCCGCGGCTCCGGGGCGCCTCCCGCGCATGACTGCTTGGGGCGGCCAAAAACGTAGAGCCGCCCCTGACTGGGTGTATCTGTTTCTTCAGCAGAGATGAACATTATAAAGTAGTAACAAAAGGAAATGTGAAAGTGAAATATGTTAATATTGAAAGAATCACAAAAGCAAAGGAATATTGAGCTAAGCTCTGTACCACCACCATTAATCCATCTCCTGTTGTCTAGTTAGTGCTCATGAGTCCTTGGAAAATTATTCACTTCTAATAAATGTTTTCACATAATGAATGGATTTTTTGAATCAAGCCTGTTCAACTATTATATTTATGATGATGCAATTAGGCTCATGTTTGACATTTTTATTGCTAAACTAATCTTGTGGTGGTGAAGTCAAGAATGATGTGGAACAACATACAGCATTGTTCTTTTAAGCAAACTTCTGCTGACACATATGCACTTCAAAAAATAAAATTTGTGACACCAAGGGAGGTTTTCCTTTTACTGCATACTTTCCTGTTATACAGTCTGACTGAGTTTACCAGAAGCTGAGAAAGGGAGACAGGGAACAGATCATTTGAGGATTACATATTCTGTTCATTCCCTCTGGGGCTCCTGGCATTGGTCACTGTCGGAAGACAGGATACTGGGCTAGACGGACCTTTGGTCTGACCCAGTATGGCCCCTCTTATGTTAAAGAGGCTGCAAATCATGGCTGTCATGATAACCTGCAGACAGAAGTTTTCTGCCTTAATTTTGACTTCCTCCTTCAGCCACAAAACCCACAGAGATTTTACTCCAGAGATCCTTCATGACAGAAACTGCAGAGAAACATTTTCTGGCAGGGTCTCATTGTGAAAGGGCATGATTCATACAATCATCCACATCTAAAATGGCTTGGCAATGACAGTTATGCAGCCAACTGTGCTTCTAGAAAGAATCATTTTCAATTGGTGGGGTGCAGGGGAAGAAGTGGGAGGGGAGGGATGAGGCTCTGCTAGAGTGAATTCAAGCACCCAATTACTCTGCTTTTTCAGTATTAGTGTGCGCTTATTTGAGAGCTATTTCTGCAAAGAGATTAAATCCGGCCCATGCCAAGCCCAGTGTATGTCAAGGGTACGTTACGCTGTCTTATAGCAGGTGTTGTATGCTGGCATGTGGCCTGGCTCATAACTAAGTGCCAGGGGTATAAGGAGAACATCAGTCCCTCCTCCTATTCTTGTTGCTGCAACTCTGTGGCCCTTCCCCCACCATGCTTGGTCTTCAGGGATGGCCCTGCCTAAGGATGATGTGAAGCTGGCTGTGCAGCAGCTGTTTGGATATCAGGGCTCATGTTGATCAGCCAGCTTCTAAGTATCCTTAAACCATACTCTCCACCATAAGGATGACAGTTACACCACTTCCTTCTACCCAGAAAACTTGAACTAACCTATCCCCACAAAACAAAAACAAAGACTGAAACAAATTGACCAATCCCCCCCTTTTCCCTCCATAAATTTAAATTAATGGAAGTTAGGAGCCTACATGGTCTGGGCCCCAACTTTTCTCCATACACTTCTCCCAGAAAGTAAACTTCAATTCTTTAACATCTCCCAGAGCTAGCATAGCTCCACCTACTACAATTACATCAGCAGAGGATCCAGTCCAATATATTTTGTCAATAAAGATACCTGCACTTTTTAAATAGTTTGATCCTTGCATATAGCTGAATTGTTTCTTTATGATTTAAGCAATAGAAGACAGTGAATATAAGGACTTTAAAGTAAAGAGCCTTCTTAACCATAGCTAGCATATGAAACACTTAGAGCCAAAGTCTGCCCCACAGTGAGAATCCACCATTCCTACTGAAGTCAATAGAAAAGCACATAAAAAGGAAGAGTATTAATCTAATTAAATGAAAGAGAAATTAAAGTCTCGTGGCAAAGCCTGAAAAACAGGGATTTGTGCAGGGAACTTACGAAGGGGCTAGGAAACCAGATCCGCCTCCCCAGTTTATAGCTAGGTGTAAGAGACCCTTTGCACTGCCATCAATAGATTCACAGACTGCATAGCAGGTGTGGTTCACTGCACCAATGGATCTGTACTGTGCTGCACCACTTCTAGTTTCCCCATATGGCTGCAATCCATACTTTGTTGTTCTGCAGGGAAAGCCCCTCCAGAGCATGCTCCATGGCATGCAGGTTGGTGCAGTCTTTCTGTATGTGACTCACTGCAGTCTGACCCACTTCATGGGGGAAAATGCAGTTTTTCTGCTGCCTTTTGAGCCTTGATGACCTGCAGGAACAGGGGAGCCATGATCTGTACTGTACACAGGTACATCTCAGGAAGAATAAATAATACCAAAGCCTGAAATAAAGAAGACTGAGGAAGGCTAGATATTTCTACCAGAATAAAACTCTGTTAAAGAGATTAAGGATACATACTTGTCTATTAAATAGTAGTATGTATAATTAGCTAGTAGGAAATAGCTAACTATTGTCAGCCCCCACCCACACACAATTGTTAATTAGACTGTGGGACTCATTGCCACAGGAAGATATTGAGGCCAAAACAGCAAGATTTAAAAAGATTTAGTACTGATATTGTTAGCAAGAATATCTGGAGTTGCAATAGTTAATGCTAATAAAAAATTTGGAAGGGCTATTAAACCTCTTGTTTTCAGGGTTTAAGCCAGTCTCTAACTGTTTAGGAGGAGGGAGAGTTGCCTAAATGCGAGGTTTCTTTCATCTTTCTCTAAAGCATCTGCTGCTGGCTAATGTCAGAGAGACAGGACACTAGATTAGACAGACAAATGGCCTGATCCAGAATAATAAGTCTTATGTTCCACCAGGCAGAGGACAGTCATGGAGGAGAAGATAGTATGGCCTAGGTCTGTATAACCTTTTTAAGAGAATACTTGCTGTGTGCTGGTGACAGGAGAGGACATTAGGGCACATTATAGTCCCACTCACACATATCCCATGTATAAAGCCTCTGATTTGCAAATTTTGCTCCATGGGGGTTAAGACAGTGGGGTAAACAGTGCTGTGTGGTAAGGGGGGAGGAGAGAGAGGTCTGTATCTATATCTATATCTTGAATGGGGGAGAGGGAGAAGGAGAAAAATCAAAGCTTTTCTACCTACCTATCTCACAAAGCAGTACATTTCTCCACATTTTCTGCAGAAGTAGTTGGTACATAATTGTATAAATCACAGGCTTGTTACTATCTGGTTGCTTGATACAGGTTTTACACAGGATGAAGCTGAAAATCTCACTAGGGAGAGATTGTTTCTGTGCTTTGGAATGGTAAGATATTCCAAAGTCAGGAGCTGCATGAGAAAAAGAAATGTGTGTTTTCCACAGGTCTTTCTTTTCTGTGGTTATCATTAGCAGAGATCCTCTGTGTATAACATACTGAATTAGAATGATGAATGTTCACTTATTAAGAAAGCTGTGAAATTTTATTATTACAGCAGCATATTCATACCACTGCAGGCAAGTATGTGTCAGGGCTTCTTTATTAATCATTATTTTCAGGGATTTTAATTTCAGGGGTGCACAGAAATGTGCTTGTGACTCAAGATTTTAGACTAAAAATTCTTAATCTAGGAAGTATTTGTTTTAATGTGCATAAAAATAAGATGTTTAGGCCTTTATTAGTAAGTGAATAAGAAATAGAAGATTAGAATTTTAAGATTTTTTTTGCACACATCTAAATAATAATTATTAACCTCTTAAGCTCTGTAGGGGAAGTGCTATGTTCACTGAAAAACTATATCAAAGGCTAGATTTCCACTTACTGCCTTAATTCTTGAGGTGCAATATTATTTGGTGCAAGAGACTGTGGGTGCAATTTTGCACTTCTATGCCTATGTCTCTGATGCGTGGGCACATATAAGGATTTAGATGTTTAAATTGCTCCAAATTGCAGGTTTGAAATTCAGTCCATGATTAATTGCAGTTTTAATTTTGTTCCTGCAGAAATAGTTCCAGTTTTAGTGTAGGTTGAAAATAAATTCCTGGAGCAACATACAATGCAGTATAAAACCCAATGCACAGCATTTGAAGGCCAGGTCTAACTGCAGACCTACAGGGGTATAACTACATTGCCCAGGGTTGTTAAAAATCCATGACCTAACCCCCCATATAGATAGCGCTATGTCAGTGGGAGAACTTTTCCTGTCAAGAAAGCTACCGCTTCTTGGGGAGGTGGATTAACTATGCCGTTGGGAGACACTCTCCTGTCAGTGTAGTAGTGTCTTCACTAAACCGCTACAGAGGTGCAGCTGCACTGTACATAAGGACAAGCCCCAAGAATCTAAACCAGCCAGATGCTCCTGCCTTTTAAAATCATCTTAACTAATTAGGTTGACAGCTTTGAGCCACATTGTAGGGACTTAAATATCTGATCCAAAGTCCACTGAAGTCAATGGAGAGACTCCCAATGACATTTGAAGACTTTAGATCAGGCCCAGAGATCTTAAATCACTGCTAATATATATTAAATAACTTAACCCACTTCAGGTCCTTTAGGCCAATTAGTGTCAATTGGTATGTATTTAGTTGGTCTGATTCCAATCTCACTGTGTCTGTGTAAAAGCAGTGTGATTTCATTGACTTCAAGATGATTAATATGAGTGGAAATGAGATCAGAACCAACCTTAATATGGGCATACTTTTAAAGCACTGTATGTATGTGATTCTCTACATGCCTGCACTAACACAAGAACTATATTGTGTGATATTTACAATAGTTGGTCTGAATTCATTCCTACCTTTCATTCAAGTTACCACCTCTGCAGGCAGTACCATTTCACAAGGAGGTAATAATCTTGAAATAATAGTTTTAACTGTGATTAAAATAAGCATGCATACATACTTATTAACAAGTAATAAGTGAATCCGCAACAGGGTGATTGTAATTGTAATTTTGACAATAATTTAGTTAAATCCACCCAAAATTAGTGTATATTTTAAAATAAGGAGAGCAAGAGAGTGGATGGACTGAATATGATAGTGAGAGTAAGTTAAAGACCACCTGATCATGGAATACTGGAAGAGGCACTGATCAAGCAGAGCACAAGATATCTAAATGAATTCTTAGTAATGGGGCGGTTTAATTACAGAAATTTTATTGGAAAAGTCTAATGATAACATCTATCATCTAGTATAGGCCTCTTTATTAAAAAAAGTATAGGAAGCAGGAGTATAGGAAGGAAAGATGGTCTTGTGCTTTAAGTATAGGACTCAGGATCTCTGATTTCAATCTCACCTTGCCACAGACATCTTATGGGACCACAAGCAAGTCACCTGATTTCTCTGTATCTCATTTCCCAATATGTAGAATGGGGTAATAATACCTCCCTTTATCACAGCAGTGTTATCCAGAATTATCTGGGAGGTGTTTAGTTAGTACAGTGATGCCAGAAATAAAAACACCTTGATAGACCTACACAATCCTGGATCTAAAACGAAAGAAGGAACAGTAACAAAATCCAAAAACAAGAGGATAATTGTGAGCTGGAAATCACAAACTAATTCATTGATTCTGCTGGGCAAACAAGGGTTCCACAGATTGGTTCCCTCTTTAAGACACTCCATTTTCATAAAATAAACTTCACTGAGAAGGAAGAAAATAATTCAATAGTAATGCAAAGGGCCCTGTAGCACTTCCTAGAAAGGGGGTAGATACAGATAGAAAGATTTAATAATTGCAACACTGGAATCCTAAGGCTAAAATACCCATATAGTTCAGAATTTCTGTACTAGAAAGATTAAAACAACAGCAAAAATGTGGATGAAAGGAAAGTTGTTAAAAACACTGAATCACCAAGAAGAATTGTATAGGAAATGCAAAAAAATTAAAGATTGAGATCTAGCTTTAATAATTTCATTCAAAAAATATACATGTAGAAGGGGGACAAAAATATAATGTTTAGTAGAGGACTGAAATGACAAAGGAGTCTACAAATAGATTTCCTTCTTTCCTGTCAATGTAAGGGGGAAAAACATGCAAAACGGTCAAATTTTAAATAACTATTTCTGCTATTTTTTCAATAAAAAGAATAGAGACAATGAGAGAAATTAGAGGACCTCAGCAGGAGTGAAAGAAACTATAAGAGACAATAGTAGTTCAGGAAACAGGGACATTATTTGAGAAAGTGGTAGTAAAGGCCCAGAGCAAAGATACTGTAGAAGTATCTGACAAAAATATACAGCTATTTCCTGAGTAAAATGCACTTGAGTTTCAGGCTACTAGCAAAGAATCTATCTGCAAATGATCTTTATGAAATTGTGGGAGTCGGTGAAACAGATAAACTTGAAACATTTTCCAAGAGGATATTCAAAATTAGGGAAAAAAAGAATTTAAATGTACTCCATTAAAAAAAAAAAGTTACAAAAGAACAATAACGTCCTAAGGTCAAGCACTGAAAAGTTAGAATATGTCAACATTGAGGTTGCCCATGAAATCCTAATTCACTCCTCCCTGTGCAAATACATTATGCTACAGTCTTCAACTACATAATCTCACACTGCTCTTCAGCCTTTTGCATTTGAGTCAGGCTACCACCTCCTCCTTAATGCTGAGTGGGCATTAGCACTGGATCACAGCTGGATAGAAAATATGGTTTTTATCCCCTGCATGGAAAATTTTGACCAAAAATTATTTTTCATGTTTGTCAATTTTTCCCGGCAGAAATATTTGGCTTCATGGCAAAATATTTTGGCCAAAACCTGAAATATTTAGATTCAGATTGGCACCGTGGGTGGGAATTATAGTTCAGATGCCTTATGCTCTCTTCCTCTTCTACGGGAAGGTTTCTCTGGCTGAACAACATCTGCAATGAGGGAAAATTTCATCCATAACAATTGAAGATGAAGACTTATAATGGAAAATGTTAAAACAACCATAACTATCATCTGTACTACCAGCACCACCTATAGCCACCACATTTTAATAGGGGCCTAAATGAAGTTGCCAGGTTCCTGTAAGTGCTCAGAATTCAACAGCCCCATTGAGAAGCCTGGTATTAAAAAGAATGTTCAGCACCCTGTAACTACCTGGCTACTCTATTTACATGCCTAAATAGAGCGGAGCCTTTGTCCATGTGGTCCAGGCTGGCTTACCTGTGATTTGGAGAGCCTTGCACTAAGTCAGCCCTGTTTACAAGAGGAGCCCTACCTGAGAGGAGTGAGATGATTCCAATATAAAAGGCAATAGGAAGCTGTAGGGAGTGTGGCTGAGAGAGTGTAGCTGTGACTGCCAGAGGCAGGAGAGACCCAGTAGTAAGCTAGAAAAGCTCAGGAAATGGGCTTGTGTGGAGCTGGGGAGGGTGGAAGGAAGGCTATGAGGAACTAGTTTGTTTCCTGCAGAGCCATGGCCAGACAAAGCCTGTGAGTGGGAGTTAAAGAAAGGAAGATGAGCTGAAAAATTGTTTGTTTGTTTTGGGCTTTTGAGTTCTGTTTCTTGATTAACTCTATTAACAGCTGGAGGAGAACTGGTGAAGAGTGAATTAAAGGATTTGAGCTTAGAAGGTCACTGGGGACTGAGTTCTTAAAGGGGCCTAAGTGATGGGAAAATAGAGGCAGAATGGCCACAAAGGCAACCCTAGTAACAAGGGGGCAATTGGGAGGCAGTAAGCAGCCACCGTGCTAGGTAGTCCATAAGGCCAAATTCTGCAATTGTCTGTACCAATATAAGAAGAGAGTAAATCCATTTAAGTTTACACAGTTGTAATAGGAGCGCTTAAAAAGACAAGATTTGGGAAACAAGAACACAGACCTAAAATGAAAGAATGGAAATAAACAGTCTGAAAGAAAGTGTTTAGCCTAGCTAAAGGGGGAGAAGTATTTATCAAAAAAGAGTTGGTTAAGGTACACTCATAGTGCAGATATTCAAAGAAATGTTCAGGTACTAGCTCTAGCTATAGAGATGTTGCTAAGTAATTTGTTGCTTGGTTATGAATTAAAATGAATAAAATATTTGAAGATCTCTTTTACGAAGAACCCAACATTAAATCAAGTTAACCTTCGTGTGAACAATTAAACACTCACAACGGGGCATGGACAGAACTCAAAAAAGAAATGGAAGCCTATGGAAGAGAAAGAGATGGGTTGGGTAGAAGAAAAGAGAGGAAACTATTCAATGGGACTGTTTATGAGTAAGTCAAGAAGGACTTGACCAGAAATACCAGGTTTGATCAGTGTTGGATGATGTGCCGGAGGAGGGTGGGTTTTTTCTGCTCAAAGGGTAAGAATTTAAAATGGGTGCCCAAAATCAGACTCAGTGGGAGTGGCAGGGTGCTTGGGTTTTTTGAAAATTTCCCAGTTCTCTACTGAGACTTGGACATGGGAACTTAGCTCTAGGTACTCATTTTTTAAAATCTTGGTTAGAGTGGACCACAGACTTGAGTTGCACTGTTCGACTTCAACGTGTACTTCCTGCCGGCTAGCCAGTGCGTGTCTGGTGACAGTCTTCGAACTCTTTGCAAGTGCTGAGCCTTTGTTTAAAGATTATTTTATTAAGTTTGTACTGCAATTGACACACATGTAATTGATGGGGATTATCAAAATAAACCTGCAAGTTCCATTGTCGTTACTTTGTTTCTTGTTCTGTTAACTCAGAAAAGGGGCAGGAGAGAGAGACAATGAACTCCTGTCTCATCCAACCTCCCCTCCCCGCCCAAGATCTTACACCAGAAAGGAGGTGACAGGATTAGAATTAAAAATGACCTTGACAAATTGGAGAATTGGTCTCAATACAACATGATGAAATTCAATAAAGACAAGTACTTCACTTAGGAAGCAAAAATCAAACACAAAACTACAAAATGGACCAGAGTTCAAGTCCCAGTTCCCAAGGGCGGTCTATGCATTTTATTCAGCAATTCTGTTTGGTCTGCACCACATCGAAACTTCCTAACAGCCCAAGCCATAAGCCACTGAAGTAAATGGAAAGACTCCAATTGATTTCAATATGCTTTTGTATCCAGCCATAAAAGGGAAGGGGCAGAACCAGTGGTGAGCTGGTTCCCACCGGTTCACGGGAACCTGTTGTTAAATTTAGAAGCCCTTAAATTTAGAAATTTAGTCCCGCGAGGGACAACTGGTTCGAAAAGGGCTTTTAAATTTAACAAAAGCCCCAGCAGCTGCCTGCCCTTCCTCTGGCCCCAGCTCACCTCACTCCGCCTCTGCCTCCTCCCCTGAACTCCCCCGAGGCTTCTCCTCCCCCTCCCCGGCTTCCCGCGAATCAGCTGTTCATGCGGGAAGCCTAGGAGAGCTGAGAAGGAAGCAGCAGCTTCCTGCAGGTGAGCTGGGGCAGGGAGGTGGGGGTGCGAGGAGGGCTCCAGGAGCCGCATGGCTCCAGCCTGGTCCCGACCTCGGCCGGCTGGGCGACGCGGCTCCGGCCCGGTCCCGACCTCGGCCGGCCGGGCGACGCGGCTCCGGCCCGGCCCCTGGGTCTGGTCAGCTGGGCGCCCCGCCTCTGGTCCCAGCCGAGCACCCCGCTTCCAGTCCCGGCCCTGGCCGAGCGGCCCAGCCCAGCCCCAGCCCGGCCCGGCCCCCATCTGCAGGCAGCATGGTAATGGGGCAGGGAGAATGGAGGGGGTGTTGGATAGAGGGCAGGGGAGTTGGGGGGGTGGATTAGTGTCAGGGCGGTCAGAGAGCGGGGAACAGGGGGATTGAATGGGGGCAAGGGTCCCGGGGGGGCAGTCAGGAAGGAGCAGGGTTTGGATGAGGCGGCAGGGGCAGTCAGGGGACAGGGAAGCGGGGTGGATGAGTCAGGAGTCCTGGGGGGGGCATGACCCCCTCATGGGGTGAGGAGGAGGGAACGGGTTGTTAATATTTTGGCAGCTCATTACTGGGCAGAACAAAAGGAGGACAAGTTGATATGATGCTTTATAAGTTAAAAAGGAACAATGTGGTTTGCAATACAGCAGGTCAAACATCTAACACTCTGTGCCCTTCCAGATAAAATAAAAACTAAGCTTAAAACAAAATGGTTAAAAATATCAGTTCCTCCATTACTTCCCTATCTGATCTGAGCTCAGGTGTCTGGCTCCCCTGATATCAATTAATGATATAATTAACTCCTAAAGCAGTGACACTTCCCAAGGGTACTCAGGGTTGAGGCACCTCATTACCACCTGCCCTTAGCATGAAGAAACCTTGTCTGTATGTGCCATGGATCAGCTATCTGACTCTCCCACCACACAAGTACACCTTTCTAAGCCCACGTGAGCTCTGCTACCCTCATACAGGCTAGTGACAGGCAAACTCCAACCCGAGTCCTCCTGACAGCCTCCTGCAGTGTCCACTCCTTTATACATTGGATGCTCACAGAATTACCAGGTTCTGTATTCCCAAAGGAAAGGTACACACAGCTTACTAGTTGTACCTTAGAACGCAGCTCTCCTTAACACACACAGCACTTATACTTGCTTTCTTTATAAAGTTAAGTTTGTTAAATAAAGAACATATTCAAATGATAGCAAACAAATCCTAGAAACTAAGGGTTACAGATAAAACAAAAGTATAACACACATTCCAGAGCCAAAGATGAATAAAACGCCCTCTTTTCTAGTAAGGTACTGCTACCCCAAAGTCCTTCTCACACTGTTTTCTACCAAGATGTCTGAGACCCTCCTTTCATAAAGCCAAGCCTGCTGGTAGCTTCTCTCTCTTGATGAAGGATCCCAAGGCATCTTTCTATCTTTCTGCACCCTAAATACATTAGACCAGTCCTTTGTTCTTCACCTGGAAAACAAGCTCCCTCCCACCTGCAGTTTACCTATTCCTGTTAATTTTCTTTGACATCCCCACAACCTCTTCATTAGCATTTAACTATGCGTCCTAACAAACTTCTATTGAAAGACACACAGTGGTTAGCTAAGGATATCAGTGTCTCCCACCTCCCATCTGGTGAAGCTGATCTCAGGGACACTATGACTGGGTGATCTGCCTTTAACTACAAGAGCCTAAGAACATTATTTCCAGTATATACATACACATGTCCTATACATTACCCACACATACATTTAGCAAGATCATGACAACCAGTGTGACACTGGCTTTCAGTAGTAACCTTACATGAAATTCTTTGGTGAATTAGAATGTAAATACTAGACCCAGGGGATCTCTGTAATTCTTCTAAAAAGAACAGGAGTACTTGTGGCACCTTAGAGACTAACAAATTTATTTCAGCATGAGCTTTCGTGAGCTACAGCTCACTTCTTCGGATGGCTGCTACTCTGAAACCTGTAATTCTTCTGTTCCCCTGAACCTTCTTCTATTTGGCATCAAGAGGTCATTGGGTCAGAAAAGCATAATAAGAAATGCCATGAATCTAGCTCTCTGCACTTTTTGGGTGTCAACAGATTATAGATGAGCATGGTAAAGATATTTTAAGTAAAAATTTCTGAGTGAAGTTGTGTGTTATTTACTGCCCTTCATTTGTGTGTGCTGTTAAATAGCTTACAAAGGTTACATACAGTAGGAGGAATCCAATTTTATTTAGATCATTCTTGATAGTTTATATTAACCAGTTTGTCTCTCCCTGCATATTTACTATATATATATATATATATAGTGTATATATATAGGGACATGCTGAACCTGTGACATACGAGGGTGGCAGCTTGAAAGTGCTGCTTGACCCAGCCCACTGAGTCCAGGGGCATATAAGGGTGGCAGCTTAAAAGTGCTGATTGACCCGGTCTGCTCAGACTTGCTTTGTTAATGTATGTATATGTGTGTGGGGGTTCTGGGGCTGGAGAAACCCAGCCCTACGGAACCTAGGTCCTGCAGGATAGCTCCACTGGGAGGGGACTTGCAGAAGGGAGAAGTAGAGCTCCATATGAAAACACATGTGACACAAGCAGTACTTTGATAGAATTACAGAAACCACCCACCTCCCGCACCTCCAAGAAGAGTAACCCTAATAAATGAGCATACCCCAAAGTAACGGGCAAATTTGGTAACACTGAAGAGGACTCTAAGCATTGAGTGACACAAAGGAATACAGACTTCACACACTTGCACAATTCTTAAAGCAGGAGTAGCTGGTCTAGAAAATCTGAAATCTCTCTTCATTTTTGGTCTCTCGGACATCCTTTGCTATTAAATATGCAGTATTGTCAAACTTGTGACATGCATTATAGAAATCTCAGGGTAGAATCAGAACTTCACAGCAGTCTGAACAAAATAAACATGGAACTTGGGTATTTTAGCTAATATATATCGTACTCTAGTTAACAAATGGTATTGAGTTGGATAAGCACTACTACTACATTTGTAACATGACAGTTTCTCATAGCAGCCAGATTAAAAAATAAATCAATGTAATCCAAATACAGTCTCTCTTCTGTTACACAACTTATAAATATGTTTATTTTGCTTTTATGTTTGCATACGTCCCACTCTTCTTGTTTCTTTGATAAAAGTTTTATAGACAATAAATTATAAATCACATTTATGTATAATTTAGTCTTTTAAATACATATTTTATTTTTTAGATTTTTAAATGGGAAACTATTTTAGCTTTCTATTTTTAAAGGATTCGATACTTTAAGAAAGTCATGAATAAAGTATTCTTCAAGCTGGATTTGCATTTTTATAGCATCTGCTGTATAACAGTATATACTTTGTTTTCTCAGTGCATACTTTCAAGCCAACAGGATTCTATTAAGAAGAAACCTTAAAAGAAAAAAAGTACTTGGACATAATAAAACATACGTTTCATTATCTCCCAACAAACTTGACACTTCTGTGACATACTTGTTCATTATCCACGTCAGAAAATTATAATGTTTTCTAGTAACACATATTCATACATGCATATGTTGCAAAAACATTATTTTCTGAATTACAGTCATAAAAAACATCGCTATTTTGGTTCAGAGAGGTTGTAAACATAACAGGGAACAATCTAATGGGACAGATATAGATTAGATGACCTAATAATTTAATTTCAGTTCTGTTTTAATTATTTTGGTCTAAATCTGAGTTTTTTTATGGTTACTTTGGATTTACACAAATATATTTGAGATCAGAATCTCTCCTTCTGCATGTATGAATCTTTCCCTCTTCTGGTCCATGCCACCTGCATTTTCAGTTGAAATACAACCAAAACACTCAACACTTAATGCAACAGAACCCGCCAAGTGTTGCCTAGTTTGCAGCAAAAACCATTCTACACATCTGAGAGTCACCCCTGGCAGCCTTGTGCAGAACCACTGGTACATCTCTGCTTCATTTTCACCTAATGTGCTTTTAATAAGATCAAGGAGGCTTTTATGTAGTGAACAGTGCCCATTCAGGAATATACATTATTTAACCAAAAGCCAAATGAGGTACACAAGCAAACATTCACCCCAGTATCCCTGGCTGCCCCACCTGAGTCCATCTGTCTCAGACACCCTGGTTCCTTATCAGTGAAACCCTCTTGACCCAGTATCCCCCCTGTGGAGTCAGGCCTCTTGCCCTCCCCTGGGGAAGGATTTCTTCTCTGGGTCCCAAGTTCCCTGCTGAGGTCAAATCACTGCCACTCTGCTCTGGAGCAACATATAGTCCTCTGTGATCTGGAGCTACTTCAACTGCCTATTAAGGGCCTTCTGCTGGGACCAGGTCTCCCCAGGAATTGACTCTCTCAGTGATTCCCCTTCTGAAACTTCTTCCTTTTTGGAGCACCTTTCTGTGACTCTAAGAGTATCCCAGTGCCAGAGATCAAGAAGTTCCCTGGGATGAGGTAATGAGTTTCAGCTGGTTTGACCAGTTCTGCATACCTCAACTCATTATGGTTATAATCTGTATCTAAAAAGTGGCCTGTAAGATATAATCTGAAAACTAATAACTCATCATTAATATTCTTGGGTGAGGTATGTACTCAGTGTGTATTAAGAGTTATGGATATATGCTGAAAGATGACTAAAACATGATTAAACCAGGCATATCGGGGGAGTTGTCAAACAGTGCCACCCTACACAAAGAAATGGTTTTGCTTTTCTGAACGTCCTGGTCATCAGGCAGAGACAATGAAGTTTTATTTACATATGAGGTAAACAAAGCTAGCAAATGGAGGAGGAGACAGCCTGGTATCTATCCTGAAGAGAGAGAAGCTTTGTCTGGGTTTCACTTTTCAAAAAATGTATTGCAAAGTTTTATTGGTCTATAAAGACTGGAGGACTGACCCTCAAATGATAAGCAATTTAATCAAACGATGATAATCAATTCCACTGTATTATAAAAGTTTATTGTGTGAGGTGTTTTATGAAAGCCTATGACAGGCTGGCGATAATACACGTTTTGTGATATTAAACTCTATATAAGGAATTTTGGATACTCATTGATATTAGGCTTCACAGTGTGTCCAAACAAGGGGAGAAACAGGTCTCTCCCAGACAGGAGGGAATGCCATTTTACCTTTCTCCTATGTAAATGAAGCATGGTGGAATCAAAACAATAGAAGCCCTGTTTGCATACAGGAGGATGGGAAGTCCCATAGGGAGAGAAACAGCATGACATGATCCTGCCTCTGAAAGCAAGGTCATTGAATTTTGGAAGATATAAGCAAGGACAGAAGATATCTTTGACATCCATCACTGAAACACAACAGAACAGAGCTCTTGTAAGCTGAGAAAGATGGGTCCGTCAACCATAGGAGATAGAGGTTGGGGAGTGGGAACAGACCAGGGTTGAAGTCTTGGGGAATATAGGTGAGAAATTGGTCTAGGCAATGGTCTTTCACCTAAGATGGCAAGGGAAGCATAAGTTCATAAGAATAGCCATACTGAGTCAGACCCTTGGTCCACCTAGCCCAGTATCTTGGCCAATCTAAGATGCTTCAGAGGGAACGAACAGAACAGGACAATTTATCATGTGATACATCCCCTGTCATCCAGTCTCAGAATCTGGGTTAGGGACACCTAAAGCATGGGGTTGCATCCCTGACCACAGTGGCTAATAAATATTGATGGACCTATCCCCCATGAATTTATCTAATTCTTTTTTAAGCCAGCATCTTGTACTTCTGTGGAAAGTCTTAATTTGGCAAGGTACAAGCTATGTTCAAGTTTTACAGGCCTGCTTTCACTTTTGTTTGCTTGTAACAATCTCTACTTTTATTTATTTTTTGGCATCACTTAACCTATTTCCTAGCGTTAATAAATTTGTTCTATTTTTACTATACACCAACTCAATGCTGTGTTTGAAGGGAAGGGTTTATTTTCCCCCATTTAAATTAATAAAACATGATTAGCTTTTATCTTTTTTTAAAAAGAAAACAAACAATTATGTCTATGAACTGTCCAGGAGAGGGCTGGATGTTGCAGAGCACAGTCTTGGGGAAATTTGGGATTGGGAGTGCATTGGGATCACCTTGCTGGTTGTAACCTAGCCTAGTGGAAGCCAGAGTGGGGTTGCTGACAGGCTGCTGGGGTCAGCATTGTTGAACCAGAGCACACAGACACTCAGGGTAGGGCCTGCACACTTGTAGGTTGGCTATGAACACCCTAGGTTGGGAGCCACAGCAGCAAAGCACTATAAGGCACCCAGGGTTGCTGGGCAAGTGGTTACACAACCCCTCACTGATCTGGACTGTACCTGAAACGCTGACACACCTTCCAATGCTCCCTTTCCTGGTAAGCTCCCTAACCAGCTCCCAAGAAAGCCCTTTGCAGCTTCCTGTCTGCTAGAACCTCCTGACTGATCCCTCATAAACCTTTATTAGACCCAGCTGTTCTTTAACTAGTCAGCTGCCACCAAGGCAATTAACTAATCTCAGGTGACTCTAGATAGGTTCATTCTCATTAGCAGAGCCTGTAACAGGTAGGCTGGGTGCCAAACCACTCAGAGGGTCAGCTACCATGTGACAGTTTGAAATTCAGTCCAAGTTCACTCAAAATACAAGCTGAGGCTTACTCAAAGTTCAGCCTTGGTTTGACCATAGGTGTGAAACTTTTGGTAAAGCTGGTCTGAATCTTGGGTTTGTAAGTAAGCCAGGCAGCTGCTTTTATGTTTCAGTTGGAAAGTTTTGCACAGCAAACACTGCATATCCTATAAGTGATCCCAAATTAGGACAAAACTTACCTATTAATATGGATGCACAGCCATACAAAAAAATAATTTACCACCACCAACAGCACTAAAAAGCCATCTTTTGTACTGAATATTTTGCAGTCCATTTCATGCTTTGAGCAAGGTATTCTGTTTCAGTGAATTGCATACCATATGGCAAACTGACAGATAGTATCATAAAGGATCTATGGGGCCATAATGAGAGTATGGAACATATTCTAGAGGACATTTCAAATCCCTTATGCCCATCAAGAGTCTCACTGAAGTAATTATAGGGCTTTACATAGGTGGAAGGGTTTGCTTTATATGCAATTCATTGCAGGAGTGGGGTCTCTATTTCTGCTGTAAGGGAAAGACTGGGTCAGTTTTGGAAAATAAAAATATGCTTTAAAAATCCATTGTTTCTTGCAGGAAAACTCACACTTGTTCCTTTAACCACAGTTAAAATAACCCATGTTTTCTCATATTTGTTAGCTGAAGCATCAAATGACTAACACAATCCATTTTGATGAGTCACTGCACAATGTGCAAGCTGGTGAATATGAAAACAGTCTCAGAACTAACATTATAATTTACAGTCACTGGAGCAAGTGTTTTGCAGCTAATTAATGTGGTGGGTACCAAAAGCCACACACTAAAAACCTCTGCAGTCCACAGGAACTGTATCTGCATCTTTCAAATACCCCCACATCTGCCAACATTTGGCATATATTTACTGTATGCAAACATGGGAAGAATTCAAAATGAGCTTTGAGTGAAATCACATATCTTCATGTGCCATGAAGTCCCCCAGATATTACCACTGACTTGGTAAGTAAAGCTATGTTTGTATGTCACTGCAAGGGGCAGCTTTGGAAAAATAGACCTGACCACTTGTGAGGTTTCTAGTTAGACAGCAGAGTTCTTGGTTCTAGACCCTAACCAACTTACCTTGCACCAATTTCCTCCCCAAGCTGTGGTTCAGGAACCTCTTATCTCCTTTACATCCCACCACTGTACCATGTACTGATTTTCTCTGCACTATATTTTTATTCATCGGTTTCTTTCAATATTAAGGATATTCTCTATTCAGAGCACAGCCCTCAGGAACTGTATCCTCTATCTCACTGACCTCTCCCTGCTGTCAGAATGAAGGGTTGTCTTTATCTGTATCCCACCCCCACCACACACACCCACACTGAACATGAAACAAAAAATCTCACTGAGGATGCAGACTTTTAAAGGGACAAGTAAATGGGAATAGCATTAACTCATTACATTATCCAGTCACCCCAGGATATTCCTAAAATGCAAGAGGTCATCCTGCCAGTGCAGAGAATGTGGCTTGCACATCAAGCAATTAGGGCAGCTATAGAAGTTCCCTTTTCAAACTTGTCACCTGGAAGAGCAAATGACTCCCTTTATTTTGCAGAACAGACAGGAGGCAAACAGCACGCACCACTGCTGACTGAACTGCAAAATCAAAATTGACAAATCTGGGAGGAGGAAGTTACTATTATAAAGCCAGGCACGACTGTTAATACTACCTTCACTTCCCCAGCTTCTACCTGCTGCTGCTGCTCAACAGCCCCTGAGGTCCAAGTGACATTACTCTGGATTCACAGACAAGCCAAGAAAGGGAATGATAATTTTGTCATGAAAATATAAAAAAAAGCTGACACAGAAGATCAGCAGCCATTGCAGCTTGTGCTGTGATGAAGGAGCAGAGAAAGTGTATCACGTTAAAGCTCAGCATGGTGCATGAGAATAGCAGTAACTGCAGTTTTTCTCACTACAACTAGATTTAAGAAAGAGATAGAGTGTACGTGGCAGAAAAATAACACTACGGCTGAATAACAAGAAGCCAAGTCTAACAGTGGGCCCCACTGTTTTTTTTAAATCACCAAATTAAACTATTAAATTACCAAATTAAAATTTCTTTAAATCAAGACTTATTAGATCTTTCCTTAATACGTGTATATTAATCCTTCATTCTCATTGAATGGGGCCATGGGAAAGGAAGTATTTTGGGAAGCAGCAGCAACAGAAGTCTAAAATAATATTTATTCCAAGGTTAGTTTGCTTTACGTGGGTAGATTTAAAACTAAAAATCCAAGTTGACTCTGTAATGATAACTTACACTATATCATTGTGAAAGAGAAATAAGAAAGGCACATCAGTGAGAGTTAAGGATGGCATGTCAGACTTCTTTTAGCTCTCTAGGTTTCAAGGCAGACCTTAATCATTAATATTCAGGCTGTATGAGCGCTGCAGAGTTCGCTTTGAGATGAGTTCAGAAACTTAAGCCTGCAAATTCAGGGCCGAATGCTGAACTAATTTGGAGTAGCTCCATTGATTTAATGGCCCTATGCCAATGTACACCTAGCCCTCAATTTGCAGGGGTTCAAACTGAATTAACTCTTTCAGATATAGTAACTTAGAAGTTCAGATTTTACAAATCTCAAAGTATTTTAAAATTTGGCAATTGCTAAAAGTATTGGATGTAAACTAGAAAAGGAAGGCACCTATTTGATAAGGAGATAGTTCCAAATTTAGCAAAACATTTCAAACATGTGCTTAACTTTAAGCATGTATTTCAATCCCATTGATTTCAATGAGACAGAAGTATGTGCTTAGGTGTGTTGCTCAACAGGCATGGGATTACTCCTGTGCTTAAAGTTACTCATGTGCTTAAGTGCTTTGCTGAATGAGGCTCTCACAGTCCCTGTCTGCAGTTCAAGGGTTGTTCCCTAATGTATATTCCCAATTTTTTTTCTAGTCTATTTTGAAATTATGGAAGTGCTGAGGCTTCTACCTCTTTTCACTGCTTGGAACGACTGCGTCTGCACCACAACTAAGGTGGGTCAGAGTGTGTCTGGGACTTACCCGGGAAGGACAGCTCTGCTTTATGGGGGTGGAGGAAGGAGGTCAGAAACTGCTGTAAAAACGCTGCTCGGTGGTCAGCTTTGCAGTAATGATTCCCCCTTCTCCCCTCCCCAGAACATGAGGTCCGAAGGGCATAAAAGGCACGAAACCTGGGGCAAGTCTCTTTGTTCCACGCAGTGAGGAAGCCAGGTTTCGTACCTTTATGTCCTTCAGACCTCACATTCCTGCGGGGGTGGGGGGGAAGAAGTGAATTATTGCTGCAAAGCTGACCACCGAGCACCTTTTTTACAGCGGTTTCTGACCTCCTTCCTCCCTCCACCCCCACCACAAAGCAGAGCTGTCCTTCCTGGGTAAGCCCCAGACACACTTTGACCCACCTTTGTTGTGGTGCAGTCATATGCATACATTAAAGTCCTGTGGAGCTTCACCCCGTCCCCCACAACTAAAACATTGTAATATTTAACTACATCTTTAAACAAAAGATTTAAAGAAAATAAAAGACTAGACATTTTAAACTCTTTTCTTTTTGTTGCTCTCACTAATATGTATTTATTATAAATTCTCCTGGGATTGGGATTTAAAAAAAACAAACAACCTTGAAAATTCCTAGTATTTCATTCACCTTATTAAATGAAGTCCTGAGAGCCCATAATATTTCTCCTCCCACCACCTTCCCCATCCCCACATTCCAGATCTATAATTCTGAGGCTAGAATTTCTGGATAGTTGACATGCCAAAGACAGGGGATGGTGTGTCTATACATATATATATAATTACATGATTCATTTCTGGTGTAGCTGATTTATTCCTAGGTTTTTTTTATTCTTAGGCTTATTATAAGTAGTTAAGAGGATTACTCTGTTAGTGGAACATTATTTTCTATTGGCCAAATCATGAAATCCTTACTCAGTGGGAGTTTTGCCTCGGTGAGACTTCAAGGGTTCACGTTGTATGAGGTTAAAATGAAAAAGCTTTTATTTAAAACAATAAAGAATAAAATAAAAGTAATTGCACAGAACCATGGAGATTTTAGTTCTTCCAAATTTTTCCTGGATAGCAAAGTGAGCATTGATCTGCAAACATGAAAAGCAGTCATGGGTGAAATCCAAAAGTTTTGATGTCGCGTGAGTAAACATCATAGAATGAGAAAGCTTATCTGAACTTTTTGGTGCTTCCTTCCCAAGTCTACCTGCAACAGACTCCTCTTTCTGCCAATGTTCCACCATTTCTTGGCTCTCTCCAGCTTCCACCTATCAACACTTCCTCCCTTCTTGTGACAAAATGGCTCCTCCTCACTTGAGGAGACAGATGCTTTCTGTTTCTCTAATTTTGGGAAGAAGCTTCTTTTTGGAGAAAGTCTGGAGTCTTCTTTCTGACTCAGCTCTGTTCTGGAAAAGTGAAGAACAGGCCTTCCCCTACTGGTTGTAGTTCCTTTTCAGAGGGAGGCTGGGCTGCTTTTCCAACTGTAGCTGGTCTCAGCACCTTCACTGTCAAATTAAAATTGTGTGTGCTACAGAAATGCAAGGTGTTAATGAAAAACAGGCAGGGTCTTGGAGGGTAATGCACATGGGTGTAGGGATGAAGCAGCAGTGATCACATTGAAATTACCCCACTTCCTTTCCCACATGAGGAGTCAATTTTGTGATGAGGGGAGAAGAGAGTGAAGGGTGGGAGAGTTTGGATGTCAATTTCAGGTGTTATGGAAGGACAAAGAAGATGGAGTAAAGCGGATGTATTCACTTATTCCCTTAATATTGTTGCAAAGACAGGCGTGTGCGTGTGTGTGTGTCATGTCTATCATCGCTTTATTTGCCAAGAGGCTACTATTGCAGAAAGATACTGAACTCTTAATATATTCTGTAATATTTTGTTTATTACTTTTATATAAATTAAACAATTTATTTTCTGGTTTTTCCAATTGATATTCACAAAAGCTACTTGAATGTCTTACTATATTAAAAAACCCCTCACAAAACAAACAGGAAAGCTCCTGGTAATCATAATTAAACATTTTAATTTCTTTCAAAATTCCCTGAGTGCACCTTCGATGACCAGTAATACCAGGTTTTTCATTTTCATTTACTGTAAACGAGTCCAATATTTTCTTTGACATAATGGGAGTTGTTCCCACTAGAAACAATTGATTGCTTAAATATGTTTAAAGGAAACTATTAAAGGAAAATAGCAATGCTGTTTTTTTTTAATCAACACCACTATCTTACTGTGGCATATTAGCATTCATAGCAACTCTACACAGAGAAACCAACAAGCACGTACGAGAAAGGAAAAAAAATAATGAATTCTGTCCTGTATTCCTACAACATTCCCAAGCCCTTTGATCTCGATGTAACAAAAAACAGAGAACTTAACACAATACTGAATGGGATTTTCCCTTGTCTACACCAACCATACAATCGTGATCAGCATATTGCCTTTTCACAGCTGCTGACATTTCCTATTGAAAACAAGCCCCAGAGAGGTGGGAGAAGGGAGATGATCAAGAGTACCAAATGCAGCAAAGAAGCTTGTTAGAATGAGTATGGATGTGAGTCCCTTTTCTAAGAGCAGAAGGAAGTAATCTAACAGGGAAACAAGTTTTGTGTCTGCACCACGTTCTGGCCTGGAGCCTAACTGAGGAAGATCCAGGATTCTGGCAGTTGACAAGTGGTACTAAAGAGAGTATTGCTGTTTTGCTAGCTTTGTAACTATAAAACAGCATACTTAAATCAAGTGGCAGAGAGTGTATTGTGTCATTTACCTTTGTTATTTGGAATGCATTGAGCATAAAAGAAGAGAGTGATAGATTTCAGTTCATATTTCCTACCCGATCACATATCCATTTTTTCACTTTAATAACTTCTTTCTGAAGTTTTGCCATGTGAATTTAGTGCTCCTAAAAGGAATCAAAATGACAGGCCAGGAAACAGAAGCCCTCTGTCCTCAAAACAGATACAACATTGGGCGGTAAGCGTGCCAGCTGAGCTTTCCCACATTGCTCTGCTAGTGTGACTCAGCCCTCCACTGGAAGCACACCACTGCCACTGAGTAAGACAGAGACAGATTAGGGATAGTTCAGTCCCCATGCCTATGCAAGCCTCTGCTGTGAGGCAGACAATAAGAATGCTAGTTTATGGTGGTGCTTTTGAGATTCATAGCTGTAAAGGCCAGAGGCACCATTGTGATCATCTAGTCTGACTTCCTGTTTAACACATGCTATAGAGTGTATTTCACTCAGTAATTCCTGCAGTGGAAGGTATTATTCTTCACTGTTACATAATGGAATACTATCAAACCCAGTAACTTGTGAGTGACTGTTCTGAAACTTTTTCTTTTGGAAGTTGGGATCACAGCACGTTAAAGATTGAAAGCTACTAAACTAAAGAATATCTTTTAGAAAGATCTTCAACCTCAATTAAAGGCTGCAAGTGATGGAACATTTTCCATACACCTTAGTAATCTGTTCCAATGGTTAATTACCCTCACTGTTAAAATGTTGCATCTCATTTCCAATTTGAATTTTTCTAACTTCAGTTTCTAGCCCATGGATCTTGTTATGATTTCGTTTGATCAATGAAGGGGCCCCTAAGGTCAAATATGTGAATTCGTAGCCATAGAGAATAGCAGTAAGTTTTCCAACCTCATTTTATATATTCTACCACTCTTTTAGTGGTTTAACAATTTCTGATCATTACTAGCATGGTCTGTACTTGAAACAGTGTCCTGGAGTTGAAAAGTTATATATGGGAATATCACTTCCGTAAGCCATCCAATGATGCGTTATATATTTAGAATTTATCTTATTTTTCAATACAAGTAAAGAGAATCAACGTTCACAGTGTATTTCATAAAAAACAACAACAACAACGAGGAATCCTCGTGGCACCGTAGAGACTAAAATGTATTTGGGTATAAGCTTTCATGGGCTAAAACCCACTTCATCAGATGCATGGAGTGGAAAATACAGTAGGCAGGTATAAATACACAGTACATGAAAAGATGGGAGTTGCCTTACAAAGTGAGGGGTCAGTGCTAATGAGCCAATTCAATTAAGATGGAAGTGGGCTATTCTCAACAGTTGACAAGAAGGGGTGAATACCAAAGGAGGAAAAATCACTTTTGTAGTGTTAATGAGGCCAATGTAATCAAGGTGGCCCATTTCAAACAGTTGACAAGAAGATGTGAGTATCAGCAGGGGGAAATTAGTTTTTGCCCAAACAAATTTGTTACTCTAAAGTGTCACAAGGACTGCTCCTTGTTTTTCTGATACAGACTAACACGGCTACCACTCTGAAACGTATTTCATGTATATAATGTCCTCCATCTCCAAAGGAGGCTGTGCATAGCATGACCAGATAGCGAGGGTGCGGGGGGTAATAGGAGCCTATATAAGATAAAGTCCCCAAAATTGGGACTGTCCCTATAAAATCAGGACATCTCGTCACCCTAGCTGTGCACATTAATCTTGTGATAGAACATAAGGGTTTGCCTACACTGTGACAAAAAAAACTGTGCCACTGAGTCTCAGAACCTGAGTCAACTGACTTGGACTTGTGGGGTTCAGGCTGCAGGGCTATAAAATTACAATCTTGAAGTCTGGGCTTGTTCTGGAACCCAGCCCCAAATGTCAACTCTGCAATTTTATAGACTGCTGACCGGAGCCAGCTGCAGCCATGACATGGTCTTTTATTGCACTGAAGACATACCCTTAGGATGCAATCCTACATTCCACTTCATTGTGGGAAAGGGGAGGCTGCTTGACACCTCAAGGCACAAAGGCCAGTTCCAAAGCCCATTCAAGTCAGTAGGAGTCCTTTCTTTGACTGTAAGGGTATGTCTACACAGCAACTAAACACCAGTGGCTGGCCCGTGCCAGCCAACTCAGGCTCGCAGGGCTCGGGTTGTTTCATTGCTGTGTAGATTTCTGGGTTTGGGCTGGAATCAGGCTCTAGGACCCTGAGAGGTGGGAGGGTCCCAGAGCTCTGGCTCCAGCCTGAGCCTAGTAGTGTACACAGCAATGAAACAGCCCCACAGCCCAACCCTTCAAGCCTGAGTCGGCTGGCATGGACCAGACACTGGTGTCTAGTTGCTGTATAGACATACCCTGGATTAGGCCCTGTGCCCTTAGTACGCACAGGGTGAGATGCGTATGATGCAAGGGAGCAGAAGGAAAAAAAAAATCAGTGTGTTGATGCCTGTGCTCTATTGGATTCAAAAATAGAAAAGAGAAAGGGAGGGGAGGAATTGGATTTTGTAGCTTAGCTAAATTAAAATATTTTAAGTAAATGTGCAGTAATCATACCACAAACTAACAAGTGAAACACAAATGTGAGTAAACTGCACACAGGACATACTGCAGGACAAATTATGTCTCCTATACAGATTAAATCAATTTCATGCACAATTTATTAGTGCTGTCACGGATGGCCTGTTCTAGGATAGAACCTCAGTGAATTGAGTTGTTTACCTAGAGCACTACCAGTAAAAAGGAATTACAATGGCAAACTGGATTTGTCTGATGGAAAACAAAAAGTGGGACGAGGAGAGCATTTGTAGTCTGCAAACTGCTGATTAGCTAACTGCAAATAAGAAGATTGATGGTGATTTCCAAACACCTGTTAACTTAAGTTATAGGGTTTCAGATGTGGTTGGTTTGTTTAACAAACTTAATTTTTAAACACAATTACCTATCATATTCAGGATACATCTAGTATGTAGTTGTACTAATTTATTTTATTCTAATATCTATGAAATGCAGAGCAAAATATATTCCTGCATAAAGGAGGTTTCAAAAAAAAATGTTGTGCAACTGAGACGTATACCTTCAAGTTGCCTTGAAGCACAAACAGTTAGTTGTATAGCAGTTTAATTATATCTGAAAGACCCAACTCTCCAAAGATTACATATAGAACTGGGTTTAAATCTGGTTTATGTCATAGGTGAAATAATTTTTGTTGGCATCACTCCAGTTCCTCATGCATATTTATCTATATCACAGTACCCATCCTGTCCCAGAATTAGACATGATTGGCAGTCTTTCTACTTCAGAGAGGCCTAGTAATGACATAGCATGGGTATTGTAGTGCATGTCAGCACTGAAATAAATTTGGCAGAGATGTTAGGGTAAATTTTAAAGTAACTGCTATGCTGGTAGACATATGCTGTAAACATTATATTAAAGTTGTATTAATCTTGTATTAGTGCTAACAACTATGGAAAAAGTGTAAGAGTCTGGTTAAAAGCCCATTGAAGTCAATGAAGATGGTCCTATTGCCCTCAGCAGCAAATCAAGTTTCAGGGCATTGAGGATGTTCCAGCTGGAAGTAGAAATTAATAGAGACTCTGGTATTTTCTTTGATGCAGTCTTGTTTACGTACAAAGAACACACAAAGTCCTACTCCTCCGAACACAGTAGGAACTAACAACAAAGGGATCAGTTTCCAGCTTACAGCCCCCATGCCCTAGCCAACAGACCAAAATCTCGCTCTAGCTTTCGCCAGCATCATAAGCAACAGCTTTGCTTTCTAGCTTTTTGCCTCTGTCTTTGTTTTTGTCTGTTCAGTTTGTTTGTTCTCTTGGTCATCCTTCCCCTAATTCCCCCACCCCCAAAAGAAAAATACTCAGCCAAAAGTTCTGGGATGGGTTCACACACTTCTCTTTTCTTAGATGAGGACCTGCGTTTACAGTTATATGAACTGAAGGATAATAAGGTTACCTATGTTTAGTTACGTTAATTGAATGACAAGGTAACTAGTTTGGTGGATAGGGGGAATGTGGTGGACATAATATACCTGGACTTTAGCAAGGCTTTTGACAGTTCCACATGAATCTCATAAGTAAGCTGCAAAAGTGTGGGCTCGGTGGAACTACCATTAAGTGGTTACATAATTGGTTAAACAACTGAAAAAAAAGTGTAACTTAATGGAATTATATCAGATTGGAAGGAGGACTCGAGTGGGGTTCCACAGGGATCTGTTCTGGATCTAGTGTTAACATCTTTATTAATTATTTGGATGTAGGTATAGAGATCACACTGATAACATTTGCAGATAAAAGAAAGCTACATAGGTGGGGGGTTGCCAACACTTTGGAGAATAGAGCTAAAATTGAAAGGAATCTTGATTAAGTGGAGAACTGGGTTATAGACAACAAAATGAAATTCAACGAAGACAAATGTCAGGTGCTACACTTAGGGAAGAAAAACCAAATGCACAAATACAGATTGGGAGATAACTGGCTTGGCAGCAGCACTGCTGAGAAGAATCTGGGAGTTGCGGTGGATCACAGGCTCAATAGGAGTCAGCAATTCGATGCTTTTGCAAAAAAGGCAAATGCAACTTTGGGCTGCATTAATAGAAGCATAGCATGCAAGTCATGGGAGAGGATAGTACCACTTTACTTGCTACTGGTTAGGCCTCAGCTGGAGTACTGTGTCCAATTTTTGTCACCAATGTATAGAAAGGATGTAGAGCAAGGGTTGGCAACCTTTGAGAAGTGGTGTGCCAAGTCTTCATTAATTTAAGGTTTTGCGTGCCAGTAATACGTTTTATATTTACAGGGGCCAGCAGACGGAACCCCAGACCAGCAGCAGCCTGGGGATCCATCCATCCAGGCAGGCAGTGGGCTGAACGGGGCCAGCGGCTGGGATCCCGGCTGGCAGCAGAGTGCCACTAAGAATCAACTCACGTGCTGCAGGTTGCCAACCCCGATATAGAGAAACTGGAAAGGATCCAGAGGAGAGTGACAAAGGGATGGAACACAAGTCATATGAGCAAAGGCTGAAGGAACTGGGTATGTTTGATTTGGAAAACAGGAGATTAAGGGGGCACGATACTGGTCTTCAAATACTTGAAAGGCTGCCATAAAAAAGATGGAGAAAAGTTGTTCTCTCCTGCCAAAGAGAGCAGGACAAGAAGTGTTAGGTTCAAACTACATTATAGCAGATTTAGATTAAATCTCAGGAAAAACTTCCTAACTGTAAGAACAGTAGGACAATGGAACAAATGCCTAGGGAAGTTGTGGAAGCTCTTTCACTGGAGGTTTTCAAAAGGAGGCTCACAGCCATCTGTCTTGGATAGTTTAGACACAACAAATCCTGCATTTTGGCAGGGGGTTAAATTAGATGACCTTTGTGGTCCATTCTAACCCTATGATTCTGTGGGTGAGTTCACACCTATCAGTTTCAATGGGGCTTTAACTCATTCCATTTTGAGCTGGGTGAAACCTTATAAAACACCCCCTCCACCACCACTATCCCAGCTTCACTCACTCATTACCCTGCTGAGGCTTTAAATACGACAACCAATATAAGCCAATATAATATAAGCCATTTCAAAAGAGAAAGAAAGGAAAGAATATAACAAATTAAAATGATACAAATTTAACTATTTACACACACACACACACACACACACACACAGAATGTCTGTCAGGATAGTTTCACATTACTAACAAAATAATTTTATTTCCATCTCAATCTCTATAGGCTTTTCTCTTCCAATGTTCTTTCAATCAGCCCCTGAGGAAGGTCTATTGTTTCTGTGGAATCTGCTCATGGAGGCAGGTAAGATTCCCCCAAGATGCTGGTGTCAAAACAGGTTTCAACCATGCCCCATCTTTCCCTGGCAGGAAAGCTACCACAACGTGTAATTGTTATAACAATTTTTGTCGTGTCTCCAGAGACAAGTCGTTCACTGCAAACTAATTGTCTAGAAACCATTTGTCTCACCTGGGCCATATCTTTCAAGGAAATTTCCACAGACACCATTTCTAATACTCCTTGCCTGGCCCTGACAACAGTTATTAGCCATAATGAAATCCATCCAATCCTTAGTTCATTCACTATTGCAGCCACCCATACTTTTTCCTCAAAATTCCAGATTCAGTCTTCAAAACCGATTTTCCCTATTTTTGTATGGGTGTCCTTGCCTCGGTCACTATCTCCATTTGAGGCCAGTTAGGTGGTTTAGTTGGGATCCCCTATTTGATAGCCATTTTGGCATATCTTGTCTGAGAATTGATACAGACTCAAACGTAACAATCACCACTGTGTTTTTTACAGATCCTATTACTCACTGAATAGCCAAACCCTCATTATCATTGCTTAATGGCCAAGATCTGAACAAAAACTGTGAGGCTTATCCTTGTACCTCCACCAAGCTTTGCCCCTTAGCTTAGTGTTCCCCTTTTCCCAAACTGCGAGAGAGGGATTTCACTAAACATTTTGAACAGTCTGTCTTGGCCTGCCTTGAATTTATAACAATCCTTTTAACGGCCAGGTTTGTCTCAGTACCTGCATTTAACGGAACTGTTTCCTTTAATTTTTTGCATTATTGCCAATTTCCCTTCTTTTAGAAACCAAATGTATAAGTTTTCTTCTAATCATTCAATAAGGTCATGAACCAGATCAGAACCCCCTTTTTCATCATTCATATGGGATACCAAGCTCTGCTTACAAGGCTCGTGGTGATCAGCTTCCACCTTCCCCATTAGCAGCTGCTTCCTCATGGTTCATGAAGCCATTAACTGGCCACTCTGACAGCACCAAGGAAATATTCAACTAACAGCTCAGAGGGTGCAGAATGATAGCTGAATATGTTTTCAGTAGATTGAAGGGTTGCTGGCAAGGTTTACTCACAAGATTAGATCTCAGTGAGAAAAAATATCCCAATGGTTATAGCTGCCTACTGTGTCCTGCTCAATATCTGTGAACCAAAGGGATGGAGTGGCTGTCCATCTGTTTGAACAACTAGAAACAAGGGCTATCAGAAAAGCTTAACATGGAGCTATATAGTTTAGGAAGGCTTTGAAAGAGCATTTTAACAGCAAGCCACAGTAATGTGTTGTGGTGTACCATGCTCTACCTGGCTCTGTATTTTGGGAGCCTGTTAGGATTTGCCTGGTGCTTGGTGTATATCTATGAATATAACACTGACAATGCACCTCATGACTGGGTGTATAAATCGTGTTCTGGAACTGAAGAGGTTAAGGAGCAGCTCTGGGCCCAGACAACTCTTCCCAGCCGCATCTGCAGAGCATGCTCCAGCTGCATGTGAAGCTTAAAATGGAGGCAGGCAGCTCAGAAAGTGCCTGATATTGCAGGGAGAGAGACCTATCCTGAGAGCTGCAGAGATCTTCTACCAGAGACAAAGATCCTGCATGCCGGCTGAAGGTGAAATCACCCTATTTTCCTTTACTAGTGAGACACAAAACTATGAGACTTTGGTAAGAAAATGAGTGGTATGAAGTGGCTCAGGGTATGTCTTCACTACCCACCATATCGGCGGGTAGCAATCGATTTCTCGGAGTTCGATATATCGTGTCTCATCTAGACGTGATATATCGAACTCCGAACGCGCTCCCGTTGACTCCGGAACTCCACCACCACAAACAGCGGTGGCGGAGTCGATGGGGGAGCCGCGGACGTCGATCCCGCGCCATGAGGACGGGTAAGTAATTCGAACTAAGGTACTTCGACTTCAGCTACGCTATTCGCGTAGCTGAAGTCGTGTACCTTAGATCGAAACACACACCCCCAGTGTAGACCAGGCCTTAGGGAGGCCTTAAGGGACATTGGTACTCTTACAGGGCCCAGTGGAGTGGGAGTACCCAGGCTCCCCTACCAATCCCCCTTATTAAGACAGGAATGAAACCTTCACTTCTAGACTCTTCCTGGGGAGAAAAACCTTTGGGAGCCCCTAGCTGGGATTAGACACCCACAGGGGTGGATAGCTGGATTCCTTGGAACCCCAACATATCATAGGAGAGAGAAGACTGATTGGTGACCTCATTGGAGGCTCGAGTCAACCCCCATGAAGAGAGACAGACCACCACAGGGTGTGATGGTGGCCCAGGGGAAAGATTAGAATAATGGCAAACAGAGGCCTAATACTGTAACCACTAGGCAACACCACAAGACAACACTGTCCATCACACACCTATTAATTTTGTGGTACTTGCTGTGCATTTATGACCACCACACTGGGCTTGTCACTGATCCCATGAGTTGTGGGACAGTGTACACCAAGTAAGTGGATGCTTTCACTACCACCATGCATTCTGCAGCATATGTAGGGAACTAATAAAGATGAATAATTTTCCAACAAGAGAGTTTTAGTGAGTAATGAGAACACTTCAAAAGGACTCTATGCAAGTTAAAAAAGCAAATACATGAAAAAACTTTAATAAATTTATGGAACAGAACTTAAAGGAAGGGAAGGAACATTCATTTGTGTGTAGCTAAAATAGAATTAATCTGTGAGAGCCACAGTTGGTGTACGTGAAACCTGTGTCTTTAATGTCTCCTGGCAAGGAATAGTAGGGATGCAGCCCCTGATGCCATGTGGAAAGGTGGGGGGGTGGGGCGTGTAGGAAGGTGCTATAATGGAGTTCTCCATGGACTGCAAAGGGAGGCAAGCCTGTATTTATTGAACCACAAGAGTCTGCAACATCTGTTTGTGCTGCCGGAGAAGCCCCATTATGTCTTGATGTATCTCTCTCTCCTTTTCCTGATGGGACTCCTGGGCTCCTCTGCTCTTTCCTCTTCCAAGCTATCTGCAATGTTCATCCCCCTCAACCCAGTGTTTTTGGTCTGATTCAGCACCAGCTTGCAGGTTCTCCCTGAACATGTCATATGTCATTTAAAGTCCTCTTTCTCCTCTTTATCTCACATATTCTATGGGTGTGGAGGGGGAACCCATCAAGGCCTCAAAGGCAGCAGCAACAAATAAAACAGAGGTACCATTGTCAGTATAGTCACAACAGCAAGCGAAAGTTAAGATTCATAACTCCTTTTCTTTGCTCTCCTAAAATTTTAAATAAAACATGCTTGCTGACTCTTCTGCTTTTGAGTGCGTGTGCTCTGCGCTACTCATAGCACCAGCCATGGTGAATGAAATGAAAAGGGAATTGCTTGGTGGCATGCAACTATGAGTATAGGGCAATGACACTGAATAGTGGCATCATTTTCCACAACCAAGTGTGTATGTTATCCTCAGGAATTATATCACTGAGAGCACAGCTGCTCCTGGCATCCTGGGCCTGTTTGCTGTTAGCCTGTTTATTGCTATGGTTACTGCTGAGGTTATTGCCGACTGGTGTGGGAAAGTGTCCTACCTTAAGGGAAACAATGAGATTGCCATCTACAAAAACCTTTGGGAGAAGATTGCAGAGTACTTCCATGAAAGTTTCATCAAGTTCTCTCAGGAAGATTAAAGGGACATCATACATAAACTGCTCCATATGGCCCATTGCCTAACTGTGGAAGGGAATGAAAAACAGATAACTCTACTTTTTTTTGTTGTACTGGTGCCTCTCCTACTATAATACATTAATGAAAAGTTGATAACTGTGTCCTGTTATGTTGGAGGCACCATCACTATAATGGGAAATCAATTTAAACACTTACCCAAGGTTCCTTCCCCTGCATCAGGCTTACCCTTGTTTGACTGACAGGACTGTCTGGACTATGGTGGAGTCTCAAACAGGCCATAGCTCACAACAAAGCTGGATCTCCTTGTTGCATGTGCCCCATCCTCATCCATATACTCCTTGCTGTTCACAGCAGGGTTCTGACTGGGGCTCCTTGGAGGTAGCCACAGGGGGTATGGAGGGGCAGGTCTGTGGATCAGTACCAGATCAACTGTTGGCCTCCTGACATGCCTGCTCCAGTTTCTGTGCTTTCACACAGCACTGCTGCTGATCCCTCTTGCACCCCCATCTCCTGTAGCTCCTGTTCAATCTGATCATAGATGTGCACATTTCTGTAGCTGGTCTGCAGATGTGCTTGCAAAGCCTCTTCTCCCCACAGTCCCAGAAGATCCAATATCTCCTGTTCACTCCAGGCCAGAGCATGTCTAGAACATGTAGCCGGACTTCTGGTCTCTGTGACCCCAATGGTCAATGTTGGTCAGCTGCTGGAGGACTGTTAGGGTTAACATAAGTAACACAGTGTCTATACATTGACAATGGCTCAATATCACTCATGGAGGTGGTGTTACTACGTCAGTACAATGGAGAGCTTACATCGGTGGGAGAGAAATTTAAGAGCACAACTACTGTACTTGGACACAAAGCAGCTTACATTGGCCTAAGTTTGTTGTTTAGGCCATGCATCAGATAATTAAAGACATACAGGAGAAACCTATATAAAAGTATGGACTGGACAGTTTCTGGAGTCTTCACCTGCCAATCAACTTCTAATTTTATTATTCCAATTTGGCAGTGTCTTTATACTCAACTTTGCATCACTGCAAGACCTTGAACCTGCAATGCGCTCTACCAAAGAAGATCTTTATAATGACATGGGGTCCCCTGTACCCTTACCAAGTCCCACTGACACCACAGGGGTGTGCCTGCGCATAGCTCATTACAAAATCAGGACCTAAGTGACTACGTAAGGTGCAATATATAGTAGAGACTTGGGCCTCAAATGTCAAATGGGGAAAGATTCCTTACTCTCTCTCACGTATAGAAAAGCAAGACAGTGTTGCCAACTCTCACAGTTTTATCACACACTTTGTGATAGTAGTAGTTTAATACTTTCGTGATTTTCAGGGAAGATATTGATAAGTGGCAGGAGTTTCAGAGGAGAAACAACCACAAAAATGATTAAAGGTAGACTGGAGGAGCTCACTCTATTTAGCTTAACAAAGAGAATATCAAGGGCTGATTTAGTCACTTTCTAGAAATACTTACATGGGGAACAAATATTTAATAATGGGGTTTTCAATCTAGCAGATAAGTGAATAACGAGATACAATAACTTGAAATTGAAGATAAATTCAGAGTGGAGATAAGACCTAATTTCCCCCACACACATTGTGGGTAATCAATAGTGGGGCTACTTTAGCGAGGGTCATGGTGGATCACTGACAATTTTTTAAGTCACAATTGGATTTTTTTTAAAAGATATGCTCCAGTTTAAAAAACATTATTTTGGGCAAGTCTATGGCCTATGTTACACTGAACGTCAGTCTAGATGATCACAATGGCCCCTTCTGGCCTTGAAATCTAAGAATTAAAGCCTCACCTCCCAGAGAGAAGTGCTTACATGAGAATCACAGCTCCTTTTTTTTTTTAAATATGATTCCAAACCTCATGGTGGCAGAGGGAACATGACATAATTCAAACACATCCCTAAAGGTTCAAGAACCAAAAGGCAGAGAAAAACCTCAAATTTTATTTTTTTTTAAAGAAAATCTCATGATTTTCAAGCAAATCTCATAATATTTTGGTGTTTGACTCATGTATTTTGAATATATCAACTTGCAAATACTGAACACACCTCACTCTCCCTGTCTCCATTGAACTCTGCAGGGTCTTAAATACTTTCTTGTTTAGCACTGAATTGGGAAAATGATGCTGTGTTACATCACACAAGACCTGATTTTATTCATGCATACTGCCTCACCTCCCGCACTTTCCATACTGTTTTACCATTGACTCACTGTGTACAATTTTTTTTTAAACTGTTCTCTGTGTCTTTGCAGGCTGTGGGCCTTAGAAGGTAAGTATTTTCAATTTCTTTACTCTTCAGAAGTAAAAAGGGAATTAACTTTAGTAATTAGTGAATTGATTCACATGAAATAATCTACATACACCTCTACCCCAATATAACACGGTCCTCGGGAGACAAAAAAACCTCACCATGTTATAGGTGAGACCGCATTATATCAAACTTGCTTTGCCCCACCCCATTCCTTGTTCCCTGACTGCCCCGTCCAGAGACCCCGTCCCTAATCACTCCCAGGACCCCACCTCCTACACTACCCCCCTGTCTCCTGACTGCTCCAATCCCTATCCACCCCCTACCCCTGACAGGTACTCACCGGCAGCGGCGGGAAGCGGAGCAGCCCAGCCCTAGTCTGCTCCACTCCGCCAGCTCCCAGCCATGGCGCTCCGCTTTCCACTGCCGGTGAGTGCGGAGAAGTTGGAGAAAGGATGCACTCACCTGTAGCGGGAATTGGAGCGACGCGGCCCAGCCTGCTCCGCTTTCCTTGCCTTGGCCCCAGCTGTGTCGCTGGGAGGCGGCTGGGGAAAGGTCCTACTCTCACCTGCAGTGGGAAGTGGAGCACCACGGCTGGGAGCTGGCAGAGTGGAGCGGGCTGAGGCTGGGGTGCTCTGCTTCCCACCACAGGTGAGTGAGGGAAGGTTGGGGAAAGGATGCCCCTCATACTCACATGCGGTGGGAAGCAGAGCGCTGCGGCTGGGAGCTGGCAGAGTGGAGTGGGCTGGGGCTGTGCTGCTCCGCTTCTGCCCCTTCCGCTGCTGCTGGTGAGTGCGGGGGAGGCGGGGGAGAAGATCCCTTCCCCCAAACCTCCTCCCCATAGTGACACAGCTGGGGCCGGGGCGAGGGAAGCAGAACAGGCTGCTCCCAGCCCCCCGCTAATCCCCCAGGCCACTCTGGGACTGCAGGCCCCCCAAAAGTGCCCTCCCACAGCTCCTGCCCCCCAGACCCTGGTGGGGGGAGCCCCTGACCACCCTGAGACCCTCTGCCCCTTATCAAACCCCTCGGCTCTGGCCTGGCCCAGCACCTTTAACACGCCGCTCAGAGCGGCGTGTCAGAGCTTTACCGCGTTGTATGCGAACCCGCCTTATATTGGGGTAGAGGTGTACTCTTCTTCTTCTTCATTCCAAAACAAACCCAATCAATTTTTCCCCCTTAAGGCTTAAACTCTTGGCTCACTTTGCTCTCACATTTTTGCATACTTATGTATTTCCAGTTCCTGGCTGGGATGGGAAGAAGAAATATCAGTGTACCATAAGAAAAAAAAAAGCCTTCCAATTATTTCAAGTCCACGTCTGAATTCATAGCTTCTTCTGTGAAAATTTGCAGACTCAGGGGATTTGGATTAACATCCAAGTTTGTGCGCTTTTCCAGATTGAAAGGAAACTCAAAATCTTTTGCGATTCTCCCACTGCTAGAATGGTGAACCCCATCAGTGTATGGCAAGGAAGAACCTACTGAATAAAATGTACTCTCCATGCAAGAAGCCAAAACAGAAAGCAGTGAAATGTTGTAAATAAATAAAAATGATGTTGGAATCACCTTGTTAAGTTCCAGCACACCAAATGGTAAAATATGAGAAATTGACCTGCAGAACTGTTGAGAGAATACTGTGTTGGAGTCCAAAAGCTCTGTCTGATTAAGTATTTTGTAAACTGGGAAATAGCTTTCTAAGAAATACGCCTGGCATAGGGAAATCAGCTTGCCTGTTTAAAAGGCTTCTGCTATCTCACAGTGATAAGAGTTACAGAACAGCTGGACACTTGATTGCACCTCTAAGTTTGTCTCAACAGTAGTCTTGTATATAAAAGACTACTATAGAATGCCAAAACAAGCAAGCTAGACACTGCATTTTTCTATCTCTATGGTGCTTATAATAAAGGGAACAAAATAATTGATTCACTCTTAGGCAAATTAGTAGAAACTACTCATGAACCCTTGCTTTTTTTTCTCCCTGCAGCACCTTCCATCGGAGAAGTTATCTTGGCTTCACATTTTTCATTGATTTGCAAAAAAAAAACTTTTTTCCCCTCCACAGCAAGTGTAAATTTAGGAGAGAGGATAGCAAGTTAAGCAGATATTCCCCTAGTCTCTCACCCCTCCCCTGTCAGAAGCATGAGTTGATAAGCAGACCTTGCAGCAGTATTTTATCATAATAAGAGCTGGGAAGCAGCACTTGTCCACATTTCTGTTTTTTAATTTCATTTATTTAAACGCATCTAGCTCCCACTTGTTTGGGAATGTGATTACCTGAAGTTTGAGACACCGAGATGTTAGAAAGTTTCATCAAAATATTTTAAAGGCTTGCTACAGTTTTAGGAAATGAGTTCAGGAGAAGACAAAGGAGTGTCGTGCTAGTTAACCCAGCTGTGTACGATGGACAATCCAGGGAAGTTTCAATAAAATAAAATTAGCTGGGGCAGAGACCCAAACAGCTTACTTATACTTGCTCATTTAGGGCTCAATCTTGCTCCAGTGAAGTTAGTGAGAAGTTGCACCACTGATATCAGTGGGATCACTGGTAATCATTTGCAAGTATTAGTCCAGGTCCCCCTGCCGGCCCCAACCCTAACTCTAGGCCCTGACTTCAACGGGAACAAGACTGGCCCTTATGGTATCAAAAATATTCTCTGAATATTATTTGTACAGCCTATTCTATTAATTCTTAGTCTTGCCAGAATCATCCTTCTTTCTATCAAAATGAGAAATAAATAAATGAGGAAAAAACAAAAACTAGCAGGTTCTTATGATTCTTAAACTGGGCCAGATCCTCAATTGAAGATATATAGCCCTCTATGTTTGATTAGCTGTAGACTTACATATATTACTCTGGTTCCTTAAAGACATGATAGATACATAAATATTGAATGGCCTCCTTAAAATCATCTTTTTTTCTGTTGTAATATTACAGTAGATAATATGAATGATTAAAAAGGTACCTTAAAATGTATTGGAAAGTCATAAGAGAAAGATGAAAAGATAAAATGAAATGGAAAGATGGGCATGAGCATGCGTGAGAAACTAAAAAAGGGATGAAATTATTTAAAGGAAGTTAATGCCTGATATCATAGAATATCAGAGTTGGAAGGGATCTCAGGAGGTCATCAAACCCAGAGTTGTGAGTTCAATCCTTGAGGGGGCCACTTAGGGATCTAGGGCAAAAATCAATACTTGGTCCTGCTAGTGAAGGCAGGGGGCTGGACTCAATGACCTTTCGAGGTCCCTTCCAGTTCTAGGAGATTGGTATATCTCCAATTATTTTTATCTAGTCCAACCCCCTGCTCAAAGCAGGACCAATTCCCAACTAAATCATCCCAGCCAGGGCTTTGTCAAGCCTGACCTTAAAAACCTCTAAGGAAGGAGATTCCACCACCTCCCTAGGTAACCCATTCCAGTGCTTCACCACCCTCCTAGTGAAAAAGTTTTTCCTAATATCCAACCTAAACCTCCCCCACTGCAACTTGAGACCATTACTCCTTGTTCTGTCATCTGGTACCACTGAGAACAGTCTAGAGCCATCCTCTATGGAACCCCCTTTCAGGTAGTTGAAAGCAGCTATCAAATCCCCCCTCATTCTTCTCTTCTGCAGACAAAACAATCCCAGTTCCTTCAGCCTCTCCTCATAAGTCTTGTGCTCCAGCCCCCTAATCATTTTTGTTGCCCTCCACTGGACTCTTTCCAATTTTTCCACATCCTTCTTGTAGTGGGGGGCCCAAAACTGGACACAGTTCTCCAGATGAGGCCTCACCAATGTCGAATAGAGGGGAATGATCACGTCCCTCGATCTGCTGGCAATGCCCCTACTGATACAGCCCAAAATGCCGTTAGCCTTCTTGGCAACAAGGGCACACTGTTGACTCATATCCAGCTTCTCGTCCACTGTAACCCCTAGGTCCTTTTCTGCAGAACTGCACTTGTCCTTGTTGAACCTCATCAGATTTCTTTTGGCCCAATCCGTCAATTTGTCTAGGTCCCTCTGTATCCTATCCCTACCCTCCAGCGTATCTACCACTCCTCCCAGTTTAGTGTCATCTGCAAACTTGCTGAGAGTGCAGTCCACGCCATCCTCCAGATCATTAATGATGATATTGAACAAAACTGGCCCCAGGACTGACCCTTGGGGCACTCTTCTTGATACCGGATGCCAACTAGAAATGGAGCCATTGATCACTACCCACTGAGCCCGACAATCTAGCCAGCTTTCTATCCACCTTATAGTCCATTCATCCAGCCCATAGTTCTTTAGCTTGCCAGCAAGAATACTGTGGGAGACCGTATCAAAAGCTTTGCTAAAGTCAAGGAATAACACATCCACTGCTTTCCTCTCATCCACAGACCCAGTTATCTCCTCATAGAAGGCAATGAGGTTGGTCAGGCATGACTTGCCGTTGGTGAATCCATGCTGACTGTTCCTGATCACTTTCCTCTCCTCTCAGTGCTTATGTCCACTCTTCAAGAGTGTAAAGGTCCAGTTCATCCAGTGAATTGTAATCACCTGATAAATAGGATTCAACTATTTTTAAAGTAAACCAACACTTTCCTTTTTAATTCTGGTTGTCTGTGTGGCCATCTGTAGACATGCTCTTCATTGCTCTACGGCACAAATTCGCGGGAGACCACACTTTCAAACACCAGTCCCTTTTATTTCCTTGTATTTTCCCACCACCACGTATACACAGCTTTATACAGTTCGTTATCAGGCAGGTAGCCCCTTGGGGAACAGCTTGCTCTTACAGCTAGCTGGGAGCAACAGGCCCTCACTCCTCACTTTCCTGTTCCTCCCTTCCTACTTCCTTCCTGCTAGCTTTATAGGCCTTCCCCCATCAAGCTCACAGGTGTCTCTCCTTTAGGGCTTTAATCAGCCACAGCCTGTCAGCTCCAATCTCTTCCCCTTACTGGGAGCTGAGCTAGCAGGCTCTGAGCTAACAGGGGCTGAGTCAGTGCCTTTTGGCCAGAACCCTGTTACACCATCACTGCCAACGACATTCTTGAATTTTAATTATGTGTCTATTCACTTGTTTCTCCCAAGTAGAGTCATTTTGGCGTACAATTATGTTCTTCAGTTAACAGAACCCAGAACTCCTGTGTTTGTGCTGGTCAGGGTCTGTTACTACTTAAACCCTCTGCTGCAGTCAGGAGTTTCATTCCTAGTCTGAGACATCTGCAGAATGCCACTGTGCAGCTTTTCCCACATAAAATGAGCCAACACCACATGACTGCACCCTCCGACAGTTCCACCAGTTTCCCATTACAAGATCTAGGTCAAGAGTGCCCTTCTGGTTTTCAAAGCCCTTCATTAGCTTGCTTCAGGTCTACTCTCATGCTCCAGTCAGTCTCTTTCTACTCTCCTCCTCACCCTAATGGCTCACATGGGCCCTGACCAAATGCCCAGTAAAGTAAATCAGGCCCCTGTGCACTGGTATCTCACCACTGCTAGTATGTCAGCCTTCTCCTCTCCAGCTATAACAATTTTCAGCAGCCTTCTATGTCTCTACACTACTTTCCATCTCATTTCCAATTTCCACCAAAAATATCTCTTCTCATTTACTTATACCTTCCACTTTACTGCTCATTCCTTTTGTTATTAAACTTTCTCCCTAAGAGATACTATACAGAATAAAGTTGTAGTGTATTATGTGAAAAAAGACAAAGATGATCATATTCTCCAGGCTGTCTCTCTCTTTATAATGCTTCCTGTGAGTTATAAGTCTATTAGGACAAGTTTTGGCTGGTTATAGATTTGATTTTACATTCACAATACTCCTTCTGTTATTCTTGACCTGATGTTGGTTCATTATCCAGACATATTTTTGAAGTTATGCCTGGCTTTTTAGACAGTCATCTCATTATAAGGAGAGTCATAGCTCCCAGAAATATAGCACTCAGAGCATTCCTTTTGGCTTTACAGTCTCATTTGGAACAGATATTAAAAAATCCTCATTACTCTCAGCCTCAGATGATGCATCAGCACCTCCTTCTGGAGGAAGTTTGTCAAAGTTTTGTCATTGTTGAAGTCTCACTTCATATCTTCACTGATTTGTTAATAACAGATTTTCTAGCTCTCCTGAAAAAGCACAAATGGGGAAACACGATGTGCTGAAATGCTTGTCAGCTGCTGCAGCAAAGGCAAGCCATATTTTTTCCCCTTCAGAAAGAAACCAGAGTATCAGGGAATCTTCCCCTCCTGTTAGTGTCCTTAGGCCTTTAAATAGGCTGCCATCACACAAGAAAGCTGACATTGTTAGGGCCACGGACTCTTTATGCAGCTTTATTTTTTTCCTTTGACAACAGCTATTGTGTTCTTTTCAGAACCAAGCTACACTTCAGAGGAAGATCTGCTGAAGGCAGTTGAAAAAGAAAAGAAGAAAAGAAGCTTAGGGATGACTGGAGGCTTCCCCCCAGTCCCCATCCCCATGTCCTGCTTCCCTCCTCCTCCACTAGATTAACATACTTTTCCTATTTATACTACTTTTCCCACCCCTGAAGTTAAAGAAAAATCAAAACCACCATATTGTGGGTATTGAATGCTGCTGTTAAGCCTTGTATCTACTTCGGGAGCAGATCATTTAAAAAATATCTTTCAGGCCATCTTGTGGAGAGAGAACTTCTTTAGGTTTCCCAAAGCTATCCTACAGAATATAAATGTATAGGCTACTATATAATGCTGTGGGATCATTTAACATCCGTAGCAAGGATATCATTCTTTATTAAATTCTGTATGTTTTATAGTAATTTATAGAACAACTTTATTGGCTTTGGGGGTAAATGTAAAAAAATCCTAAGTGACTTAGGAGCCCCCAGCCCATTTTCAAGAGTGGTTTAGGCACCTCAGACCAGATTCACAAAAGATACTTCACCACTGCAACAACTAAACCCTCGCTGCCCTGCCATCTAGAGGAATCCTCAGCTCCAAATTAGGAACAGAGGATCCCCACACCATGCCTGGGGAGAGGTGGCTCCTAAGGAAGCGATTCTCAGAAGCCAGCAAGCTAAGGTAGGAGCCACTTAAGTTAATCAGGAGTGAAATGCAGAGGAAATAGGTGAGGTTTAGGTTCAGCTCATCAAAATGGGAGGTGCCAAACTCCCATTATCAGCTGCCTAAGGCCCAGAGTGACAGGCCTCTCTCTTCACTTACGATTTATAGCTGAAAACCCTCTCCTGGAGTTAGAAGAGAGCAACACTCTGGAATAGCCCAGCGGTTAGGGGACTCAGAGCATTAAGCTCTGCCTCATTTGGAGCAGGGACTTGAACTCACCTCCCAGGTGAGTGCCCTAACCACTGCTGAGAAGACACTACTAAATGCTCTGACTCAGTGTTGCCATATTACACAGGTTATTTCTGGAATAACATGGACTCTTCCAAACATTGGAGCATGATACAAATAAAGGGATAAAAAAAATGGTAAAAGCTAGTTATAGAGAAAAGTTCCTATTTCAAGTATCCAGGTTTATATTTTCAAAGGAAGTTAAGGTTTTTAGATACAGCGGGAACTCTCGAGTGTGCCTTGTTCTGTGGCACAAACCACATAGGACCTCATTCTGACTCTCTGCCCACTGCACTACAATTCTCAGATACTCTCTGGGACAGGAAGCAGCTAGCAGTGGTGAAGGAAGGTGGAGACCATCTTTCTCAGACCCAGGGCCGGCTCCAGAGCTCAGCGGGGCAAGCACCTGCCTGGGGCGGCCCTTTCCCGGGGGGGCGGCAGGCTGGGCCGGCGGACCTGCCGCAGTCATGCCTGCGGGAGGTCCACCGGAGCCGCCGGACCAGCGAACCGTCCGCAGCTGCGGGAGGTCCAGCCGAGCCGCGCGACCAGCGGAGCCTCTGCAGTCATGCCCCCAGGAGGTCCGCTGCTCCTGCGGCTCGGGGGCGCCTCCCGGGCATGACTGCTTGGGGCGGCCGAATTTGTAGAGCCGCCCCTGCTCAGACCCTAACTGCGCTCTCGCTCTCGCCCCCTAGACCTCCCTCAAAGCAGCAGTGAGATCTGTGAGGGAAGGAAAAGCTGCCCAGGAGCAGACAGGAGAAATAGTAAACATGGGTTAGCCCTGACTACTCATTTCAAAAATATATGCTTAAAACTGGCATAACTTGCAGACTGAAGGAAAGAGTTAATGTCTCAATTGTATATTAGAGATGATACCTAGGGAAAGAATAGGCAATACAGGAATTTAGGGCTTCTTTTCACTTGGATGTATTTCAAAATTAACTCAGGCTGTTACTCAGGTATTTCCCCTAGCCCAATTCCCATCCACACACAAAAACTTCTCACGTGAGTAATTGGCCTTTCCTGGAATATGCGCTAAGGCCAGAGTTCTGCTTACACTCAGGCTAGTAACCCTCATACTTTGCATTGTGGATACAGGCTAAGACATGGGAGTATGGATAGTTTTCAAACACCTTCCCAGAATTCCTCCCTCCCATGTTCCAAGAAGGGCAGACAAGTTCTCCTCCAAATCACAGGGAAAGAATCAGAGTAGCTCAGTTTATTGCAGCACTAAGAATCAAGGGCTATGACCAAAGTCCTAGCACTCCCATGTAGGCAAGGGCAGCACCGGTGAACACAAATACTTTGTCTATGGCTATGCAGTGTTGTTGCTTATACCTAAGCTAGGCTAACCTGGGTGCCGAGACCTGAGAGTCATCTCGGTTAACTCTGCAGCGAAGATGTACCCTTTAAAGTGAAGGCACATAGTTTTGTATTTGATGTAGTGGTAAGAGGGGGCCAGTAGATGGATGTGGTAGCTGAAGCAACAAGCCGGAAAAGTGATCTGGTGGCATCTCTCAGGGCAAGAGAGAACAAAGAATGAGTTTCAGGGTCTTGATACGAAGAAAAAGTTATTTTATATATGTGCTGGACTGACCCTCTTACTCTTGCTATTTGGGTTGCTCAGCACATTACTCCTTCAGTTACCAAATTTAGGGAAGGAAATGAAATCATCTCTAAAAACCAATTTGTCAAAATGAGGGAGAACATACATCATCCTCAGCTTGGCAATGCCATTGCTTTAGAATACATAAAGCAAAGCTTTCAGTGAGCTAGAGCCTTGGTAATTGATCAGCAAGGGAAGATGGAGAGATCAATTCCTTTCCTCTGGATTTTTTATTTTTAAAATGAGGGTCTTATTTTGTGAAACTTCAAGAGGAATTATTAAGTATCAGTTTAATTGAAACCCATGAATTAAGCTGAATTTAGTTACATTCTTATTGTAGTTACCTAGCCCAGGACTCTGTCTATGAAGGCTTTTGTCCAGAATTCAAGTCTCTTCTGGGAATCAGTCTTCTTCCTCTTCATTCAGAACTAGCCAACATGGGGGGTGCAAGAGAAGAGGAAGAAGAGGAAAATATAAATAGTTTCCTTTCACTCTTTCCTGCTGGTGAAAGAGTGTGTGAATGTGGAATGGTGTTTGGTAAGCTACCAGCTGGCATGATGGTAGCAATAGCTGAGAGTGATATTTGGGCAGTTCACAGAGGAGAGATGCCCTAATGGAGGAGATGAAAGAAAAGAGAGGAAACTTGACTTTATGTTGGTGATATAAGTTATCATCTAATGATTTTATATAGAAGCTAATGAGTATTGTACTTCTGTTAATAAGGATGTTTTAATGCCACACTTTATTTAAAAAACAAAACCACCAGCTCCTCAGCTATTGTAAACAAGTGTAGCTACACTGACTTCAAGAGAGCTGTGCTGATTTTACACCAAGTGAGAATCTGTCCCACTGAGCTGTACCACTCCCCTTAGGTAATAAACTTTTCAGAAACTGAATACTGTCCTTCCTCTGGTTCACATAAGGGCTGTTTGTGCCCCCAGACACGTCTGGTAATTGACTTTTGGAGAAATAAGACAGTTACAGTGGTGGCTGTATAGCAAATACTACCACATTTTCAGAATGCAGTTCCTTTTAGGTCAATTGAGAGGGGAGCTACCGATTGTGGGGCTGCCTCAATTACAAATTCAGCCACAGCAAACAAAAATAGAAAGCACTATCACCCCCCTCTCCTCTCCAAACAGACTTATATTGTTATGCAGTTGGGAGATACCTGGTACAATATTTTTTGTTGGATTGCCTACTACTGGGATCAATCATTGGTAGCCAATTTCAAAATCTCCTGTGATAGCTATGGAGTTGATCCTAAAATCCACTGAAATCAATGGGAAGATGCCCATTGATTTCAACATTCACAAAAGGGCAAGATTGTGCCACTTTTACTCACATGAAAAATTACTTTGCTCATTAAGTAATCCCACTGATGCCACTGGAGTTACTCAAGGAACAAAATATTACTTAATGTGAGTAAGAATGGCAAAGCCCAAAATTCTGACTTGCTGATTCATTTTTTTAAGTTTATTTCATTTCTATTTAGATTCCCCCTCCCTCCCCCCCTTAATTTAGTTAAACTATGCAAGTTAAGATCAGGAATTAATTGTAGATATTTGGTATTTTTAGTCACTCATCTGAATAAAATGGACAAGTATATTTTGCTTTCCTAACTTGAAAAACAATAAAAGCGGGAAAAGAAACACAGATTCCACTGATAATAGAACACAATTATGTAGAAAGATAGTGTACATAATGGCAAGTGTTATATTTTTGTATGGAATGAAGATAATTTATAAACAAAATTCTTTTAACATTTCTAAACCTCCTTATATTTATCCATCTGTGGATTAGATGTGTTCTTCTCAATCATGATGATAACAATACTTCTTGAATACCAGGCAGTGGGCATATTGTATTTTCAGCAATCATAGCAATTCACCAGAATTAAAGCAGAATCAGCAAACTGTAGATGAATAGGACAAAGTAAATGTAGAAAAATTGAAATGTTATAGTCTGTAAGGTTTATGTTAGCTTCTCATACTATGCATTCTTTCTGTTTCTGAAAATAGCTGTGTTCTCAGCTAATATTGCTTTATGATTTAATTATTGGTGGAGAGCAGCAAGGCTATCTATCTATCTATCTATCAGCCAGGAGTCCTAAGGCATACTGTTCTGTTATCCATCTCCTTGTCAGAAATACATGACGACAATCGGCGTAATAGGCTATCATTCCTGGTTGGAATTAATTTATATCCACTTTGCAGTGGATTTAATGATGATACAAGGTGCAGGACAACAAAGAATCAAGAACCTAAGAGATTTTTTTTTCCAGTTGCTTACTGCTTAGGTATTACTAATAACTTCCTAAATAATCATACCACACATTTTATTTTAGTGTCAGGCCAATTCTACTAAAAGAGAGAGACATTTTAACCCAGGCTGAAGGTAGCCTCCTTGTTTGTGGGCAAAGTTTTTACCTGAGAAGAAACGCAGGTGTCAGGTTTGTACGTATAAAATTTATTCTCTCTCTCTCTCTCTCAAAAAAAAAAAAGTGAGCGAGAGCATGCGTGCTCAACCGTGCCTGTAAGAGTCCACACAGCTGACAATTTACTTCATAGACTATCTCTTACCCTTGCTTAAGAAGCAAGAGTAAAGCTCAATCAACCAGTATAAACAAAAGAAAACAGATTTCAGTCTTGTTATCAAAGCAGTGATATATAAAGAATAAAGACTTCCCACAGTCAATGAATTCCAAACACTAAAATCACAGCAACTAGAATTGCTGTCAGGAAGTCATCAGAGCAAGACAATATTTGGTGTTTGGGTTTATAACCAGACAAGATAGTCCTATGGCTGTTTGCTTTGAGAAAGGGGAAAAAGTCATGACAATTTAGACCCATAAACAGTCCACTCATTTCAAGTGTAATTCCTTGTGGTTGGGTCTGGGAATTAGCTTTCATCTTATCTGGCACCCCTTTCTGTTTGTGTGATAGACTCCTCTCCCCCTGTGATTTGGCTCCCGCTCCATGACTTGGCCCTCTGGTCAGGTCACTATATATTCCTTTCCTGCTGGATGAGCTGTCCATACGCTATCTAAGAAGTAAATTGTCAGTTGCATGGACTGTGGTTACAGGCATAGTTTTATACTCTTTTTGAGAAAAAAGTATAAATTTTTTTTATACTTTTATATGCAAACTTTGCACATGCATTTGTTCTCCAGGCACAAACTCTGCCCCCAAGCAAGGACACCACACCACTGAAAATGTCTCTTCTAACTCCAGATCCTGAGCCATGTTGCCAGTGGCTGGTAGGGGAAATCGAGGTCACCCTCTACTCTGGGTTCCAGCCCAGGAACACTATGACCAGCAACCTAGTCTGCTCAGTCTCAGACTCTTGCTGTTTCACCAGGCTCCTTCCTACCCACCCTGCTCTATCTTTTCATCTAACTCTTATTTTATCATCAGAGCTTCCTCTGGTCCCCATGGCTATTTCACCGCCTGGGCCTTTCTTAAGGCTCTCTAGTCCAGCACAGGACCAGGGGGAGAATAAGCTCAGAGGATTGCCTTGTTGTCCCTGACCAACTCCCTTTCCCTCTAGAGAGTGACTACAGATCTTCTCCCTGCAGTCTCTGCCTGCTCTCCCTTCCTGGCCTTGTACTCCTAGCCCAGCTTGATCCCCAGCTAGGCTTCATCTGCCATTAGGCCCTATCCATCACTGACTTTCCTCCAGGTGCAGCATCTAAGATTAATTGGCCCCTCCTGGCCCATATTAACTCTCTCAGGGCTTGTGAGGGGTCGATACCCCATCAGAAGATTCAACTATGGGAGTAAATATGCTGTAGATTTGTACAAGCAGATGCATTCCGCATAAAATGGAGCTTAGGGAAGGTCATACAAGATTTTTCAGACATCAGATAAAGTGCTTTGGTCAGTCTGAAAAAGTCAATTCTACCATACATGAAACATCAGCACTTGGTTGTCAGACTCAGGGCTCGTCTACACTATCAAGTTTTGTTGACAAAACTTATGTCGAGACCCAAAAGTCGACAAAACAAAAATTGCCAAAGGTGTTCACACATGTTCCCTCTGTTGACAGATCATGTCCACACTGGGGACACCATCAACAGAGTGAGCATCCCACAGTGCAGTGTTGGTGAAAGGAACAGCTGATTGCTGCACATCTTGGGATTCAATCCGAGTTCTCCCACAACCCTCTCAGCTTCCGAGAGAAGCATCATGAGTTGCTCTCTGAGCTCTCCATGCTGAGGAATGGCAAAGCAGCACAGCAGTCTGTCCCTCTCCCCCTGCAGCAGCAGTCTGCCTGCTGCTGTGTTCCTAGTGCCGGGCAGAACAGGAGCATTCCAATTATTTGCTCTTTGTTTGTTCCCCAAATGGAGCAGCACACAGATACTTCTGGGCACTTTGAAAGGGGAGGGGCGCATGCCTGCATGGCTGCAGAGATCAAAACACTGAGCAAAGCAATCAGTGTGGGCGTTGTGAGATACTGGTGGAAGCCAGTTCTGTGGACAGAACAATCAGCAGTGTCTAGACTGGCTCTTTGTCAACAATAAAGGGAGGAGGAAAGACAAAACTCTCTCACGGGGTGGAAGTTTTTTGTCTGAACATTTTTCGTGACAAAAGTCACATCGTAGTGTGTACACTCATGCTGTTTTGTCACCAAAAGCCCTCAGTATAAGTTGAAGTTTTACAGTATTTCCCAACGTGAAATATGACTCATCCTTTAATTCTACTTCCAGATTGTGTTCATGACCACATGCACTAATTCTATATGAACATTTTCAGAGTAGCAGCCGTGTTAGTCTGTATCCGCAAAAAGAACAGGAGTACTTGTGGCACCTTAGCGACTAACAAATTTATTTGAGCATAAGCTTTTGTGGGCTACAGCCTACTTCATCGGATGCATGGATCCGATGAAGTGGGCTGTAGCCCACGAAAGCTCATGCTCAAATAAATTTGTTAGTCTCTAAGGTGCCACAAGTACTCCTGTTCTTTATATGAACATTGTTTGCCACAAGCTGGGCTGTGAATATTGCCTGCCATATAAGAGAGGTTTGCGTGGACCCTGCTGATGCACATTAACAGTTCTTTAATGTACTTTGATCTACTCTGGTTTCAAAGAGAACTAGCTCAAAGTGCACTGATGAGCTGTTAATGCGCCTCAGCAGGGTCCACTCAGACAGTTAATATGGGCAAGCTAGAGTGGGCTAGAATGATACCCCAAGCTTATCATGAACCAAATGTTCATGTAGATAAATCCTAAATATCAGGAAAAAGACTGGTTATACAGTATTCTTCCTGACTGAAAGCAGTAAGACTCAGAGTAAAAAAAATAAGAGGAACCAATCAGATGAAATGAAGGCCAACATTTTCTCAAGTGGCCTCCAATTCTGAGTACCTCAAAGTTTAGGTACCAAATCTGAGATATCTTGGGCCTAGTTTTCACAGGCCCAATCCTGTGATTGACTTTGTTGCTTAGCCTCTGTGAAAATCAAAGAAGTCTCCATTTAGGCCCTCAAGAGAAGCCCCCCAAATGAACGAGCATGACGAGTTGGATCACATAAACCCCCTTGGGGCTGCCAACTGATGTGCCAAGACTACTTCTGCCCCTACTTTCCCTGCCAGCTTGGGACTCCAGAACCCTACCTGATTGTGCTAGACACACTTGCCAGCAACAAAAACAGACCCAGGTCTGAACCACGTCCCACAAACTTCAGGCTTAACCGAAAGCAGCTTAAGAAGTGTTCTTGTCTTTAACACTCAGATGCCCAACTCCCAATGGGGTCCAAACCCCAAATAAATCCATTTTACCCTGTATAAAGCTTATACAGGATAAACTCAAATTGTTCACCCTCTATAACACTGAGAAAGAGATATGCACAGCTGTTCCCCCTCACCCCAAGGTATTAATACATACTCTGGCTTAATTAATAAATAAGAAGTGATTTTATTAAATACAAAAAGTAGGATTTAAGTGGTTCCAAGTAGTAACAGACAGAACAAAGTAAATTAACAAATAAAATAAAACACACAAGTCTATGCCTAATACAGTAAGAAAGTGATTACAGATGAAACCTTACCTTCAGAGATGTTCCAGGAAGCTTCTTTTACAAACTAGCCTCCTTATAGTCTGGGTCCAGCAATCACTCACACCCCCTGTGGTTACTGTCCTTTGTTCCAGTTTCTTTCAGGTATCCTTTAGGGGTGGAAAGGCTCTCTCTTGAGCCAGCTGAAGACAAGATGGAGGGGTCTCCCAGAGGCTTAAATAGATTTTCTCTTGTGGGTGGAGACCCCCTCCTCTCTCTTATGCAAAGTCCAGCTCCAGGATGGTGTTTTGGAGTCACATGGGCAAGTCACATGTCCATGCATGACTCAGTTTTTACAGGCAGCAGCCATTGCCCACATGCTATCTTGAATGTCTCCAGAAGACTTCTTATGTGGATTGGAGTCTTCCAAGATCCATTGTTCATTAAGTGTTTCTTTATTGGGCATTTAATTTGCACATTCCTTTCCCAAGAAGCTGACCAAATGCTTTACTAAGGCTACTTAAAATTAAGTACACAGCCAATATTCATAACTTTGAGTACAAAAATGATACATGCATACAAATAGGATGAATATATTCAGTAGATCATAACCTTTACAGAAATATGTTATATGGCATATATAGCATAAAACATATTCCAGTTATGTCATATATACATTCATAAGCATATTCCCATAAAGCATTAAGGGGTGCAATGTCACAACAAGCACTTGGGAAAATGTTGGCCTTAGTTTTGAATTAATTGTCAAGTGTTTTGAGCTCTCTACTTCTGAATACCTGTCAAAGTCCTAGCACAAGGCAATCCAGAGAGAGGTTTTACAGATTAGTGAAGGACAAGTTACTGTATTATCTTTATAAACAGGGATAGCTTAATCCAAAAGATTAGAATTTTAAAGTAATTTGGTGTTTAAACATCAGACTGCACCCAAGAGAACCCCACTGTGAACCACGACATAAGAAGAATCTTCTGTATAAATCAGAAACAGGAGTCTGACAAACACAATGTAAAGCAGAGTAGTATCTAAGGGCCACTAATACTCCGGCTGACCGGTTCCTTACTACAATAATCCCTTCAGTGGAATTACTTGTGGAGTAAAGGTATGACTCAACATGTGTAAGGGTGGCAGAATCCAGTCCTGAAATACTGTATAATGCAATGGTTAACAGAATCAATGACAGCTAAAAAGGAACTGAGGAAAGACAAAACAACTCAGACAGCATGAAGCAACAGGTCAATACAAACCCTTAAGGAAGGGCAAATTTCTAGCTGTGACCACACGTAAAGTGCCAGTCTGAAATTTATTCAGAAGGTTATTTAATCAAGACAAGATGGGCCTATATAATTGCATCACTGCAACTTTGGAAAGAAAAGGAAGATTAGAAACAGGCTTGGTAAATTGAAAGGTTGTCACCTGGGACTGATCTCTGCTTAAGTGTTTAGAGACAGCAGTGTTTTAGGGAAGGATGGCATAAAACCAGACAGAGCAACTTTAATCACTTGAATGTATTAGTTAAGTTTCAAGTCATCAGTTTGTATCCGCTTTCATCCCAGGTCAATATTTTTATATTTATGCATTTACAGAAAACAAAGCTATTGTAACACACAAGTTACTTCTGTTCAGTTCCTCTCATTTGTATACTGTCTTTTAGTATTTCTTGTGTGCTATATACTATGTGTAGCATTTTTTGCAATGTAGTTAACTTTGAAGGTCATAGAAGTGTAGTGGTAACAACAAAAAGCAATAGAACCATCCATTTAGGATGGCCATGAAAGAGGGCTATTGTAGAAAACTGCAGAATGCATGTTTGGATTGCCTGAGAAAGTTGGTGTGCTTTTGATAATAGGATTCCACTTGAGGTAAGCTCTTTTTTATATAGATATCAGAAAAAAAGGGGTTGAAATGGCTTTAATTACACCAATCCCTTTCCTTTACAATACCTCATGAATAAAAATGAATTGATTTATTTTTTTGTCTCCATGGCAACTGTCCCCCTTACGACTTTCTAAAGAGTTTGTTACTTGCTCAAAGATTCATTAAATGGAAATAATCTCAACACTCACTCTCCAGCCAGAGACCTAGTTCTCACAGTCAAGATGCTGTTTTAGAGGATATATGTTTGACAAAACAAAACAAAAACAAACAAAAAAAACCCCCAAAAAAACAAAAAAAACCCACACCTTTTGAGATTGAAACTCTTAGTTTCTAATGCAAAATTCTTTAAAGACCACATTTGTCCATAAAAGTCATGGTTAAACCAACTAGAAGAGCCATCCTGCAAGTGACAATTAATTGGAGGTACTTAGCTAAACCCCATTATGTATCCAAGAGAGGTGCTTAAATCAGAGTGCTTTTTTAAAGAAGTACCAAAAGTAGCTGCTTCAAGTATCCATCGAACTTTTAACCCTCCTACTGACTTAACTCTTCTTCTTGGGCAAGTGTCTTGATTTGATGATGTTCTCAATTCAGGAGTGGAAAGTGTTGTATTTTGCTTGCAATTATATATGGTGACTTGTAGGACTGTGCATTTTCTTTTTTAGACATTCAGAGGATCAATTAAGTTTTAATAATAGAGGAGGGTGGAGAAGGGTGAGTGGGAGACAGCATAGCTTTACTTTCTCTGCTTTGCGAGGATCTCAGTCCCAGGAAGATTGTGAAGCGCTACAAAAGGATCTCTCAAAACTGGATGACTGGGCAACAAAATGGCAGATGAAATTCAATGTTGATAAATGCAAAGTAATGCACATTGGAAAACATAATCCCAATTATACATATCAAATAATGGGGTCTAAATTAGCTGTTACCACTCAAGAAAGATCTTGGAGTCATTGTGGATAGTTCTCTGAAAACATCCACTCAATGTGCAGTGGTAGTCAAAGTGAACAGAATGTTGAAATCATTAAGAAAGGGAGAGATAATAAGACAGAAAATATCATATTGTCTCTATATAAATCCATAGTATGCCTACATCTTGAATACTGCATGCAGACGTGATTGCCCCATCTCAAAAAAGATATATTGGAATTGGAAAATGTTCAGAAAATGGCAACAAAAATGATTAGGGGATATGGAGCATCTACCATATGAGAAGAGATTAATAAGACTGGGACTTTTCAGCTTGGAAAAAAAGACGACTAGAGGGGGATATGACAGGTCTATAAAATCATGAGTGGTATAAAGAAAGTAAATAAGGAAGTGTTATTTACTCCTTCTCAAACACAAGAACTAGGGGTCACCAAATGAAATTAATAGGCAGCAGGCGTAAAACAAACAAAATGAAGTATTTTTTCACACACTGCATAGTCAACTTGTGGAACTCCTTGCAAAAGGATGTTGTGAAGGCCAAGGATATAACAGGGTTCAAAAAAGAACTAGATAAATTCATGGAGGATAGATCCATCAATGGCTATTAGGAATGGCTATCAGGAATGTGCAGGGATGGTGTCCCTAGCCTCTGTTTGCCAGAAGTTGGGAGTGGGCAACAGGGGATGGATCACTAGATGATTACCTGTTCTGTTTTTATCCTCTGGGGCACCTGGCATTGGCCACTGTCAGAAGACAGGATAGTGGGGTAGATGGACCATTGGTCTGACCCAGTATTCATCTAATGTGAACCAGGCTGTTTAAGAGATGCAGCTTAGGGGTGCAGTTGGACACAATGAAACACAACACTATGTTGCCTTTTATAGACTACCTTCTCAGTGGCAGGAACTCAGAGGTGATGATGATGGAAGTCCTTATTAAGATGGGGTAGAACTTGCAGGTTAATTGTGCATTGTGTGAAAGCAAATGACTAGTAACTAAAAACAGTTCAAAGAGCCCACATTGGAGCTGTTATAATAATAAAGTTACAACAACCTCCCTCCAGAAAAGACATTTTGAAGAAGTATTAATGCTCATTGTTGGAAACCAGCAACAGATTAAGTGTTTTAATCAGAGCCGATTTCTGCCTCATCTCTACTTGTAAAATGCCAATGGTGATTTTGTATCATGCTTACTTTAATAAAATAGGCTGTTCATTAAAGAAAAAAAACTATATTGGTTTCCAAATCTTGGCATTCTAAAATAAAAAAAAATTTCTTCTTTGGTCTGACTCTGTATGGCCGTTCTTTTATTTGTATGCTCAAAGTGCAGCTTCAAAAGGATGGATTTGGGGTGGGTCATTTGCATTCCTCCTCACCCCCCAATATTTCCCCAGGAAATCCACTTCACACATATTGGCCCCCAAATCCTTTGAAGTCCTTAATATCTCCCAGAGACTGCATTAATTCTGTCTTCCACCTAAAGTATTCCTGTACAATCCCATGAAAGTATGGAAATATTTGTATTTTCAATACAATGGACTCCCCAAATATTTAAACTTAATTCCATAAGGTTTGTCCAGGATATTGTCATATTGTCACAGTTTCTCTCCCACCCTCAGAGTGCTGGATAGTTTCTGATGTGTGTCAACCATACCGCTTCCCAGGTCCTTATCCAAGGGTGTACTAAGTGCATGCTCTAAGTATTCCTAGGGGGACCAGATGTCCCATTTTTAAAGGGACAATCCCATTTTTGGGGACTTTTTCTTGTATAGGCGCCTATCGGCCCCCACCCCCTGTCCCATTTTTCACCCTAAGTATGCCTGTTCTAAGATCCCCACCCAGAGGACAAGGCTTCCCCAGCTCCTGACTTACATGGGGGTGGAAAGTAGGGAACAGGATGCAGAGCCATCCAAAAAGACAACCTCCCAAAACCTGTCTTACCTGACGATAGGCAGAACCCCATATATAGGTGTGGCTGCCCCAGATGTTGGTGCAGATGCGGGGGGCAGAAACCCCAGGGGAGCAGGAATCCCCAGATCCCATCTCACATGGGAAGTAGGAAGAGGGGCTCAGATGCCCCAGAAAGGCAAGTGCTCTATAGACACTCCTCCAATGAGGGGTGAGAGGAGAAGAGAGAGGGTCAGATCCTACTAGGTTGGCAGGGGCTCTCAGAGGCTGGCACACACATAGGGGGCAGGAGGAACTCTGACACCACTGGTGGGGTAAGGATCCCCACATCCTAGCTCATATGGGGAGTAAGGAATGGAGATCAGAACACCTTACAAAGGCAAGACTCCTCTAGAACCTGGTGCACACACAGGCAACCAGAGGGACAATAAGAAGAGGAAGTAGGAAGATACCCCAGATCCTGCCACACACAAAGAAGCAGAGAATGTTGAGTGCACAGCCATGTCTATGTCTATTCTCCCTCTCTTCTACCCGCCTCCACTACTCCACCCCCTAAAATGGCCCTCCCCTGCTGCAGCATCCACATAGCTACATTTAAAAAAGGGCAAACAAAATAACCCACACTACTTTGACTACGTTCCTCCAGAATGGTACCTACCCCTTGGACAGGACAGATTGTAGCAACATGCCTTTCAACCTTTTCAAAATGTGTGGCCATCGTGAGGCTTATACTGACACTGGCTGAATCAGGTTCAAAGATCCCCTTGAGCTATCCAGCTAGTATAAAGTGTTGAAAGCTAATAGGCCTGTTAGCTCCTCTGCTCTCACATGTTCAGTGCAATCAAATAGGTGCATGAATAGGCTCGGGCCTAACTGGAGAAGTCTTTCTCAAACTAGATTTTAATTTGATTTCCCCAAAGATTGGTGGATGCCATACACTGTGTCAGGGTAACCCCTCAAGAATCTGAGACTCAAGAAAAGCTATGGCTTTTTTCTTGGGAGGGGAGGGGGAATGTATATTGGAAGCCACTTGGCCAGATGATCCCCAAATGACCCCCAAATTTGGATCACCAACAAGCAGAGCCTTATACCACCAGGAGGCACACCTAATTTCAAAGTAATCGTGTAGATTTTAGAGCACTAACAGTTGAGTTTTAATCAGAAAGCTGGTCTTAATTATAGCAGATGCAAATGCAAATTTTGAGTCTGGCAAGCTTGACAATGTATTTGAACTTATTCAGCTTTTGTAGAGATAAGACAATTGAGAATACAACGGATGACTTTTTGGTTGAGGCACTGAATTGGAATAAGACACTGAGGCTGAATTCTTAGTTCTACCAAGGACATTTGACCTTGATCAAATCATTTAATCTCTCTCTGCCTCACTTTTCCATCTGTAAAATGGGGATAAAAATCTGCCTTTGTCTGTCCCATCTATTTAGATTGATCTGCAGGACACAGGTTGTCTCTTAAGTGTGAGTGCACAGTGCCCTACCCTAACGAAGCCCTGATTTTGGTTGGGCCTCTGGACACTACTGTAATACAAATAATTCCTTATTCAACCAATAAATAAGGCACAAATTGATGGAAAACAGCATTCAATTAAGGAGATGGTCTATTTGCTATCATTTTAATAGTGGCAGCACACAATCATTTCCTCCTTTATCCTAACCACAGCTGCAGTGCTTATTAGGCAAGTAAGCTGTAATCAGCCAGTTAAAGTTGTCAGTGATTCAGTTGTACACAATTTGTATGTTTAAATTCATTTCTGGTTGTGCTGACCTCTTGCCGCCCCCCCTAAAATGTTTGAAATGCCCTACAACTGGGATATACTGATCCCACTGATAACACTGCATTATATATACAGAAGTCTGATATTTCAATAGTTGTCATTTCTTGGTGCCTTTTCTTTTAAAAGGGGAACAACCTTTTTAGGTTCACCACCTAAAAAAATGTCCTGCCCCCATCCTCCACTTAGAGCAGAGCTAATTACTTGGTCCATGCAATGTATTTATGTGGCCTGCATAGAATACTGAGATTCTAGCCCTCATGGTTACAAAGAAGCCTTCCAAATATAAACCAAGCTTAATTGTCTTTGGGCAGCCTGAGGTGATAATTATGAGAGGTGTTCAACCACTATCCCCAATATCATCACTGGAGTGTTAACGCTGCAGGAGTGGCAAAGGAAATGTAAAATTTAGAAACAGTGATGGTCCTAGGAGGAAGCAGATTTCCTCATCAAGTGATGCAGATCGTGACAATGAGGTAGTGAACAAATAAAAGAACAGTAACTGAAAGTTCAGTAAATATACAATAGGTCAGATTCTACTGATGATCTTTGCACATGGATGTCAGTGGAACATCCATGGCAGATTGAGGGTACATCTACACTACGGGACTATTCCGAATTTACATAAACCGGTTTTGTAAAACAGATTGTATAAAATCGAGTGCGCGCGGCCACACTAAGCACATTAATTCGGTGGTGTGCGTCCGCGGTCCGAGGCTAGCATCGATTTCTGGAGCATTGCACTGTGGGTAGCTATTCTGCAGCTATCCCATAGTTCCCGGAGTCTCCCCCGCCCCTTGGAATTCCGGGTTGAGATCCCAGTGCCTGATGGGGCAAAAAACATTGCCGCGGGTGGCTCTGGGTAAATGTCGTCAGTCACTCCTTCCTCTGGGAAAGCAACGGCAGACAATCATTTCGCGCCCTTTTCCCCTGGATTTCCCTGGCAGATGCCATAGCATCGCAACCGTGCAGCCTGTTTTGCCGTTTGTCACTGTCACCGTATGTGTACTAGATGCCGCTGACAGAGGCGATTCAGCAGCGCTACACAGCAGCATTCACTTGCTTTTGTATGATAGCAGAGATGGTTACCAGCCATTTTGTACCGTCTACCTTGCCATTGTAAACTCGCAATGATGACAGTTACCAGTCCTTCTGTGCTGTATCCTCTGCTGCTGTCATAGGTGCCCCTGGCTGAGATCGGCCGGGGGCACAAAAGCCAAAATTGGGAATGACTCCCTGAGTCAATCTCTCCTTTATGGTATCAAAAGATAGAATCAGTCCTGCCTAGAATATGGGGCAAGTGTACTAGAGATCCAGTGTATCAGAGAACCAGAGAGCACAGCCGCTCTGCATCAGATCCCCCAGGAATGATGAACTGCATGCTATTCACAGGGGGTGCCCCTGCAACAACTCCACCTGTTGATTCCCTCCTCCCCCAGCCTTCCTGGGCTACCGTTGTAGTGTCCCCCCACTTGTGTGATGAAGTAATAAAGAATGCAGGAATAAGAAACAGTGACTTGATAGTGAGATAAAATAAGGGGAAGAAGGCAGCCTCCAGCTGCTATGATAGTCCAGACAGGACATTAAGCAGTGTGGGGGACAGGAGCCCAGCATGCCACTGCTATGATAGTCCAGGCATTACAGAATCTTTTCTTTACACATGAAGGGTGGGAGCTGATGGAGCTCAGCCCCCTGTTGCTATGATGAAGACGATTACCAGACCGTCTACTTATGGGCTGATGATGAGGACAGATACCAGTCCTTCTGTACTATACAATTTGCCACAAGGCTGATGATGAGGATGGAAGTGCAGTCCTACTGCACTGCACCCTCTGCCACAAGGCTGATGATGACAATGGATATCAACCATATTGCACCATTAGCCACCAAGGAGGGGGGAGAGAATACAGCAGCTCGCTACTGCAGAATTGCGTCTATCAGCAGCATTCAGTAGACATAGGGTGACATTTAAAAGAGTCAAGAGAGGATTTTTTTCCCTTTTACTTCTGGGGGTGGAGGGTGGGGTAAATTGATGAGCTATGCCCTGAACCACTACGGACAATGTGTTTGACACTACAGGCATTTGGAGCTCAGCCAAGAATGTAAATGCTTTTCGGGGACTGCAGGAACTGTGGGATAGCTTGAGTCCGGCCCCGCTCCCTCCCTCCATGAGCGTCCATTTGATTCTTTGGCTTTCCGTTACGCTTATCACGCAGCAGTGCGCTGAGTCCCTGCTATGGCATCTGTCTGGAGATTTTTAAAAATGGATTTTGATTTCGGACTGCATCGCCACCCGTGCTGATCGGAGCTCCACGCTGGGCAAACAGGAAATATTCAAAAGTTCGCCGGGCTTTTCCTGTCTACCTGGCCACTGCATCCGAGTTCAGATTGCTGTCCAGAGCGGTCAGTGGTGCACTATGGGATACCACCCGGAGGCCAATACCATCGATTTGCAGCCACACTAACCCTAATCCGATATGGCAATTCCGATATTAGCGCTACTCCTCTCGTTAGGGAGGAGTACAGAAATCGATTTAAAGAGCCCTTTATATTGATATAAAGGGCCTCTTAGTGTGGACGGGTGTGGCGTTAAATCGGTTTAATGCTCCTAAAACCGGTTTAAATGCGTAGTGTAGACCAGGCCTGAGAGTAGTATACAGTCCTGAGTCTATATAGCCCAGCCATAATTAAACCTTGGTATTTAGCCCTTTTTCCAAAATGAGATTTTGACATCCCTCATTTTGTGGTTAAGTTCCACAATTCCTCAGCCTACTTTTTTGATGACAATATTTGTTTATTGAAATGAATACTCAGTGACCAGAAGTGCAGGATAGTCAACATCTTGCAGGACTTAGATTTTACAAAGGTAGGCCTTGATCCTGTACTGAGACCTGTAAGTCTGCATCCCAGTGCCCATGAGGATCTTCACTGACCTTGATGAAACTCTGCATAGACAAGAGCATGGACCAGCGAACCCTGTTGGACAGGACAATAGTAGTTGTATCTTGCCAAGCATTCACATTGGGAAGTCGTCTTATCTCCCATTCTGTAAACTAATTCTTTATTCGTAGCACACTGCAAAGCTTCTGAATCAGTCATGTGTGACTGGGATCTTTACCCATTTCCATTGCTTTGTGATACATAAAACTGCACAAGAAATGAAGAATATGCACAGAATTCTGTTTGTGAGAAGCGAGTTGTTTTCAAGAGACACCGAACAGAGACATCTTTTAATACAGTGGAGAAGTATTCTTTTCTTCTAAGTTTGTTCACTATTTGTTGTAGAGCTATCAGAGCATTTTTTGCAGTCTACTACCAAGTCAGCATTTCTATGTTTTAAGTTTCAGTGGAAACTAAAAGGAAAATATCATGAATAAATTTTTTCATACTTTAAATATTTCTATCTATTGCTATGTTTTGTGTAAATGCACACACAATGGGGTCTCCAGATCTGTTCTCATTTTTCCTGGCATACTTAAAAAAAAATCTATTACATCAGTAACTGCACAGGAGTTAAAATAAGGACAAAGCAGGAGAATACAGACAGGCAATCACATTTTTTTTGGTCCCCACTCATGCTTTTAGAACATGTAGCATTGTCAGTACAGAGTTTTAGAACAGACCCTGTCCATTCCTTTATTTCTCATAGCTCTCCTTTCTGAGTTGTGGGTGGGGAGATCAAACTCACTTTTCTTCTTTGGCTAGCTGGTGGACTTGAATTCTTTTTAGGAACATTTACTCCCTTGGTCCCTATGTTGGGTATAGCTGCCCCACAGCACCCTCTGCTAGCTGAGCATTGTGCTGTCAGCACTCCCCACCTCAGTTTCCTTCTCCTCAGATCTCCATGCACTGGTGTGTGCTAGAGATGTGGCTTGTCCCAACAGCCGAGTCACAAAACAAAACTTAACCCATTCAGGTTAGCAAAATTCCAATTAAAAAGAGTCCCAGTAAACAAAAATGTTCTTCTGCCCTTCAGGGGCTACTCTTCCACCCACTCTTTGGGCCTTGTGCACAGCCCTGTTCTGGGATAATTCTGAGAGTTTCTCTGCATCTGGACTAGAGCACTCAGCCCCCAGACTGGTTCCCATGGAGTACCATTCTCAACCGCTACTGGGCTCTGTTTTACACATCCCTTCCTGCTTCCTTATAGAGCACTGGGGCCCCAGGCTGGTTCCCCTGGAGAACCCAGCCTCCTGAAGATCTTGGCTCAGGGCTTGTCTATAACTTAAAACTCTGCAGCGGCTCAGATGCACTGTTGTGGCTGCTCCACTGTAGCATAGACACTTCCTATGCTGATGGGAAGGGTTCTCCCGTTGGCGTAGGTAATCCACTTCCTCAAAGAGACAGTAGCTAGGTTGACAGTAGAATTGTCCCATCAACCTAGCACTGTCTATACCAGGGGTTAGGTGCGTTTAACTGCATCACTCAAGGTTGTGGAATTTTCACACCCCTGAGCAACATAATTATGCAGACCTAATTTCCTAGTGTCAACCAGGCTTACAGGCCTTCCACAGGAGCCAGCCCACCCCCAGTGGTTCAAAACTCCAGACAGCTTTCTCAGCCCTCTAGTAAGGCCCAGATGTACATTATCTATCACCCTATGCCCATAACCCCATCCCCTCAGGCTGAGAAGCAGTAAATTAATGATGGCACAGGTATGGCTGGCCCCATCTCCCCTTAAAGGGTCCAGTCATCTCATTCTCTTCCAATGTCATGTTGTCCTGGTCTGTACCCTCACTTGAAACTGGGCGGTTTCAAAGTGAGGACCAGCATGTCTTCCCCCCACCCCAAAATCCTAGGGTAGGTCTCCCCTTCGGCTGCCACCACCCGGTCAATTCCGTGGGCCGGGACACCCCTGTTCCCCCCTTGGGAACACAGATCAATTCACAGAGGAGGAACCTTCCCCCTCCCCCCTCTTCCCTCTCTCCAGCCTGTTCCGGAGACAGAGGTGCCTGGATTCAAACGCCTTGAATCTCTACACACAGGGAAGCAGCCCACTTCCCCCTCCCCTTCCCCTGAATTTCCCCAAGGGAAGGAATTAACCAAGTCCAAAGAAAAGAAAAGAATTTATTAAGAGAACAAAAGAAAATACAGAATCTCTATGAATCCAAGCTGGGCACTCATAGGGTATAACCTTGCTAAGTTCTGGAGAGATTCCTCTCTCTTTCTCAGTACAACCAGTACAAGCAGAATTAAGGATAATCAATAACAAACACACAGAATTGCAAACATAGGATTATTAGATAAGGACACAAAGTATCTTTCTAATACTCACTATCTTGACTAGAAGAAATTAGTTCAGAAAGGTGGAACTTGTAGGGACTTGATTAACTCGTCTGGTCTCTTGAACTCCAAACGGCCAAAGACAAAGACCCCCCCAAACAGAGAGAAAAAGTTCCCTCCTAGGAGTTTCAAAATCTCTTCCCTGATTGGTCCTCAGGTCAGGTGCCCACCAGGTACTATGCTTTAACCCTTTACTAACTATTCATGACACGCCCCCCAAATCGTCACAGTGGGATCCACTGGCGGCGATTTCCTCCTAGAACTGTAAAACAACCAGAGAAATAAAACACATGCACTATTACATCGACTACTAAGCATGAAAACATATTAAGAACAGTTTTTAGCCACTTGATTCTGGGAAACTTTCACGAGAGAGTGCATCAGCAACTTTGTTGGAAGCTCCTGAAATGTGTTGAATGTCAAAGTCAAAGTCTTGGAGAGCTAAGCTCCAGCGGAGAAGTTTCTTGTTGTTTCCCTTGTTGGTGTGAAGCCACTTTAGCGCAGCATGGTCAGTTTGTAGTTGGAACTGCCGGCCCCAAACGTATGGGCGTAGCTTTTCCAAGGCATACACAATGGCGTAACATTCTTTTTCACTGATGGACCAGTGGCTTTCCCTCTCAGACAGTTTCTTGCTGAGAAACACGACAGGATGGAAGTTGTGATCCGGTCCTTCCTGCATTAGTACCGCTCCTACCCCACGTTCAGATGCATCAGTGGTAACTAGGAAGGGTTTGTCAAAGTCTGGGGCCCTTAATACAGGGTCCGACATGAGCATCGCCTTAAGCTGGGTAAAGGCTTCCTGACACTCATCAGTCCACTTAACTGCATTTGGCTGGGTTTTTCTGGTCAGATCAGTTAGTGGAGCAGCGATTTGGCTGTAGTGTGGTACAAATCGCCTGTAATCATAGAATCATAGAATCATAGAATCATAGATCAGAAGGGACCAATATGATCATCTAGTCTGACCTCCTGCAAGATGCAGGCCACATTAGCCGATCTCCCCACTCCATTAGCAAGCGACCCCTGCCCCATGCTTCGGAGGAAGGCGAAAAACCTCCAGGGCCACAGCCAATCTACCCTGGAGGAAAATTCCTTCCCGACCCCAAATATGGCGGTCAGCTGAACCCCGAGCATGCGGGCAAGACTCTCCAGCCATACCCTCTGGAAAAAGGTTAAGAATAACATATCATTGACCCATTGTACTATTTACCAGAGTGGCACTTAATTAACCTATTGACTAAGCCCGGTATCCTATCATACCATCTCCTCCATAAACTTATCTAGCTTAGTCTTAAAGTCATGGAGGTCCTTCGCCCCCACTGTTTCCCTCGGTAGGCTGTTCCAGTATTGCACTCCCCTGATAGTTAGAAACCTTCGTCTAATTTCTAGCCTAAATTTCCTAACTGACAATTTATATCCGTTTGTCCTCGTGTCCACATTAGCACTGAGCTGAAATAATTCCTCTCCTTCCCTGGTATTTATCCCTCTGATATATTTAAAGAGTGTAATCATATCTCCTCTTATCCTTCTTTTGGTTAAGGAAAACAAACCGAGCTCCTCAAGTCTCCTTTCATATGACAGGCCTTCCATTCCTCGGACCATTCTAGTGGCCCTTCTTTGTACCTGTTCCAGTTTGAATTCATCCTTCTTAAACATGGGAGACCAAAACTGCACACAATACTCCAAATGAGGTCTCACCAACGCCTTATATATAACGGGACTAGCACTTCCTTATCCCTACTAGAAATACCTCGCCTAATGCATCCCAATACCGCATTTGCTTTCTTAACGGCCACATCACATTGCCTGCTCATGGTCATCCTACGATCAACCAGGACTCCTAGGTCCTTCTCCTCCTCCGTTACTTGCAACTGGTGCGTCCCTAGCTTATAACTAAAATTCTTGTTAGTCATCCCTAAATGCATAACCTTACACTTCTCACTATTGAATTTCATCCTGTTACTAATACTCCAGCTTACAAGGTCATCCAAATCTCCCTGGAGGATATCCCGATCCTTTTCCGAATTGGCAATACCTCCCAACTTGGTGTCGTCCAAACTTTATCAGCCCACTCCTACTCTTGGTTCCCAGGTCAGCAATAAATAGATTGAATAAAATTGGACCCAAACCGAACCTTGAGGAACTCCACTAGTGACCCCCTCCAACCTGACAGTTCCCCTTCAATACTACCCTCTGCAGTCTCCCTTTAACCAGCTCCTTATCCACCTCTGGATTTTCATTTCAATCCCCATCCTTTCCAATTTAACCAGTAATTCCTCATGTGGTACCGTATCAAACGCCTTACTGAAATCTAGATATATTAGATCCACTGCATTTCCCTTGTCTAAAAATCTGTTACTTTCTCAAAGAAGGAGATCAGGTTGGTTTGGCACGATCTACCTTTCGTAAATCCATGCTGTAAACTATCCCAGTTGCCATCGGCCTCCTGCTCCGTAACCACTCTCTCTTTTAAAATTTTTTCCATGACTTTGCATACTACAGATGTTAAACTAACAGGCCTGTAGTTACCCGGGTCACTTTTTTCCCTTCTTGAATATAGGAACTACATTAGCTAATCTCCAGTCCAACGGTACAATCCCCGAATTTAGAGATTTATTAAAAATCATCGCTAACGGGCTAGCAATATCACTCGCTAGTTCCCTTAATATTCTAGGATGAAGATTATCCGGGCCCCCCGATTTACTTCCGTTAAGCTGTTCAAGTTTGGCTTTCACCTCCGATACCATAATGTCTACCCCCATATCCTCATTCCCATCGGTCCCTGTATCACTATTCCTTAGCCCTTCATTAGCCTCATTGAAGACCGAGGCAAAATATTCGTTCAGATATTGTGCCATTCCAAGATTATCCCTAATCTCCACTCCGTTCAAAGTTTTAAGCGGTCCCACTTCTTCTTTCTTGGTTTTCTTCCTATTTATATGGCTAAAAAACCTTTTGCTATTGGTTTTTATCCTTCGCTAAGTCCATCTCCACCCGTCGTTTTGCCTTTCTCACTGCTTCCCTACACCCTCTGACCTCAATAAGGTAGGTTTCTTTGCTGATCCCTCCCATTTTCCAGTCCTTGTACGCTTTCTGTTTTCTTAATGACCCTCTGAGACGCTTGCTCATCCAGCTCGGTCTAAAACTGCTACCTACGAGCCGTTTTCCCTTTCTTGGGATACATGCCTCTGACATCTCCTGCAACTTCAACCTGAAGTAACCCCAGGCGTCATCTGCCCTTAGATCCCTAAATATGTTAGGCCAGTCTACTTCCTAACTAGTCGCCTTAGTTTAGTAAAGTTAGCCCTTTTGAAATCATAAACCCTAGTCTCAGATGCACTATTGATTATCCTCTCATTTATTTTGAAACGAATTAGCTCATGATCACTGAGCCAAGGTTGTCCCCTACAACTATTTCCTCAACAAGGTCCTCGTTGCTCACCAAAACCAGATCTAAAATGGCATCCCCCCTCGTCGGTTCAGCAATCACTTGATGAAGGAATTCATCAGCTATCACGTCTAGGAAAAGCTGAGCCCTATTATTGTTACTAGCATTTGTTTCCCAATCTATATCCGGGAAGTTAAAATCCCCCATGATCAAGCAGTTCCTATTAGTGTTTACCTCCTTAAAAACATTAAAGAGCTCTCTATCCGTCTCTAGGGTAGATCCCGGTATATAGCACACCCCAATCACTATCCCGGGTGAGGATCTAGTTGTTTTCTTCCCCATTGTGACCTTTGCCCAGACAGAATCGTTTTTATCCATTGAATTCTAGTTATTTCATTACATTTCACCTCATTATTGATATACAATGCTACTCCCCCCCCTTTACCTTTGCATCGGTCTTTCCTAAACAGCACATACCCTTCCATACCTGTACTCCAGTCATGGCTACTGTTCCACCATGTTTGGTTATTCCTACGATATCCGGCTTCAATTCTCGGACCAAGAGCTCCAGTTCCTCCATTTTATTACCTAAGCTTCTTGCATTGGTGAACAAACATCCTAATTTTTGCTGTTGGGCTCCTCTCACTCTTTTCACCCAACTCGGTAGGGACACAGTACTACCAGCATGACCTGTAGATCTAGTATCCGTCCCCCCCCTCTTCCTTACACCTGCCTGCCCCCTCTGGCTATATCTGTTGTTATCTTGTTGTTCTCGCTCCCAATGTATAAATTTGGCGTGGAGAGCACCAGGACCTCTCCCAACCGTCTCCCTCAGTGTCTAGTTTAAAGCTCTTTTAATCAGGTGAGCCAGCCTCCCTCCTAGAAGTCTACTTCCTTCCCTACTTAGGTGGAGCCCATCCCGTGAGAACAGTTGTCTGTCCCCAAAAGCCTCCCAGTGCCCATACATCCCAAAGCCCTCCTTGTAACACCACTCCCTCAGCCAACTGTTAATCGTCACTATCTTCTCACCCCTTTGGCGCCCTTCCCTAGGAACAGGTAGGATCCCACTGAAGATCACCTGAGCCTCAATTTCCTTGAGCGTCTTACCCAACCTGGCATAGTCTCCCTTGATCCTGTCTAGCGAGAATCTAGCAGTATCATTCGTTCCCACATGAAGGATGATCAAAGGATTCTTACCTGCTCCTCTTAGGATCCTTTTCAACCTCAGGTCCACATCCCGTATTTTAGCGCCCGGTAGACAGCACACCCTTCTGTTTTCCGGATCGGCCCTGGTCACAGGCCTATCCACCCTTCTCAGTATGGAATCCCCAATCACGTAGACCTGCCTTTGCCTGGGGACAGTGCGGTCTGCTAACCTATCCCCTGTCCCCCCTCGTCGCACGCTCCTTCCATTCCTATCGTCCCTTATGGTTCCCCTTAAGCCATCCTGTAACCTCCCTGGGCCCAAACTTGGTGCTGTCTCCATAGACTCCTCCCCTCTTTCTATGGGACTGGCCGCTCGTCTCTTTTTCCTTGGCCTCCCACCATCAGCTACCCCCTGCTGTACCCCTTCCTCATTCTCCAAACCTTCATACCTGTTCCTTAGCTCTATTTCCCCCTCACTGGCTCTCCTTTTCCTCTGCCTGCTTCTTACGGTCACATGCTTCCACTGCCCATCTTCCTTGTCTGGTGGTCCCCCCTCGTTGGCCTTAGCCCCTGCTTCCCCCTTTGCCCCTGGGCGTTCCCCTTCTGTTACTGCTTGCCATTGCTCCATCAGCTGCTCGAACCCCCTTCTATTCTCTATCAGGGTTTCTACCTGCAGCTCTAGGCCCTGGATCTTTTCCTCCAGCAGCTCTATTAGGCGGCACTTCATGCATACATAGTACTGCTCTGGGTCCCCCGCTAGGACCAGGTACATACCGCAGCTGCTGCATGCTCTCATCCTCGGGGTGTCCTCCAGGGCTTGGCTCATGCTGTCCCGGCCTCGCTTGGTGCTTGTACCTGGGGGGACACAGGGGACAATGCGCCGCCCCCTTCCACCTCCCCCTGCAAACTCCCACTCAAAACTCCCCTGTTAGCCGCCCTGTTGGCCGGCTCCTGGGCCGCTGCGATCAGCTGTGCCGCTGCCTGGCTGGGCGGCCGCTTTTATAGGCCCCCTCCTCCGCCTAGCTCCGCCCCCTAATCAGGGCTCAGCAGTCTGCCCCGACAGAGAGAGACACAAGCACCCCAAAGACAGACGCAAACACAAAATACCTGGCTCCTCCAATGGGAACTCCCACTCAAAACTCCCCTGTTAGCCGCCCTGTTGGCCGGCTCCTGGGCCGCTGCGATCAGCTGTGCCGCTGCCTGGCTGGGCGGCCGCTTTTATAGGCCCCCTCCTCCGCCTAGCTCCGCCCCCTAATCAGGGCTCAGCAGTCTGCCCCGACAGAGAGACACAAGCACCCCAAAGACAGACGCAAACACAAAATACCTGGCTCCTCCAATGGGAACTCCCACTCAAAACTCCCTGTTAGCCGCCCTGTTGGCCGGCTCCTGGGCGCTGCGATCAGCTGTGCCGCTGCCTGGCTGGGCGGCCGCTTTATAGGCCCTCCTCCGCCTAGCTCCGCCCCTAATCAGGGCTCAGCAGTCTGCCCGACAGAGAGAGACACAAGCACCCCAAAGACAGACGCAAACACAAAATACCTGGCTCCTCCAATGGGAACTCCCACTCAAAACTCCCCTGTTAGCCGCCCTGTTGGCCGGCTCCTGGGCCGCTGCGATCAGCTGTGCCGCTGCCTGGCTGGGCGGCCGCTTATAGGCCCCCTCCTCCGCCTAGCTCCGCCCCCTAATCAGGGCTCAGCAGTCTGCCCCGACAGAGAGACACAAGCACCCCAAAGACAGACGCAAACACAAAATACCTGGCTCCTCCAATGGGAACTCCCACTCAAAACTCCCTGTTAGCCGCCCTGTTGGCCGGCTCCTGGGCCGCTGCGATCAGCTGTGCCGCTGCCTGGCTGGGCGGCCGCTTTATAGGCCCCCTCCTCCGCCTAGCTCCGCCCCCTAATCAGGGCTCAGCAGTCTGCCCCGACAGAGAGAGACACAAGCACCCCAAAGACAGACGCAAACACAAAATACCTGGCTCCTCCAATGGGAACTCCCACTCAAAACTCCCCTGTTAGCCGCCCTGTTGGCCGGCTCCTGGGCCGCTGCGATCAGCTGTGCCGCTGCCTGGCTGGGCGGCCGCTTTATAGGCCCCCTCCTCCGCCTAGCTCCGCCCCCTAATCAGGGCTCAGCAGTCTGCCCCGACAGAGAGAGACACAAGCACCCCAAAGACAGACGCAAACACAAAATACCTGGCTCCTCCAATGGGAACTCCCACTCAAAACTCCCTGTTAGCCGCCCTGTTGGCCGGCTCCTGGGCCGCTGCGATCAGCTGTGCCGCTGCCTGGCTGGGCGGCCGCTTATAGGCCCCTCCTCCGCCTAGCTCCGCCCCCTAATCAGGGCTCAGCAGTCTGCCCCGACAGAGAGAGACACAAGCACCCCAAAGACAGACGCAAACACAAAATACCTGGCTCCTCCAATGGGAACTCCCACTCAAAACTCCCTGTTAGCCGCCCTGTTGGCCGGCTCCCGGGCCGCTGCGATCAGCTGTGCCGCTGCCTGGCTGGGCGGCCGCTTATAGGCCCCTCCTCCGCCTAGCTCCGCCCCCTAATCAGGGCTCAGCAGTCTGCCCCGACAGAGAGAGACACAAGCACCCCAAAGACAGACGCAAACACAAAATACCTGGCTCCTCCAATGGGAACTCCCACTCAAAACTCCTGTTAGCCGCCCTGTTGGCCGGCTCCTGGGCCGCTGCGATCAGCTGTGCCGCTGCCTGGCTGGGCGGCCGCTTATAGGCCCTCCTCCGCCTAGCTCCGCCCCCTAATCAGGGCTCAGCAGTCTGCCCCGACAGAGAGAGACACAAGCACCCCAAAGACAGACGCAAACACAAAATACCTGGCTCCTCCAATGGGAACTCCCACTCAAAACTCCCTGTTAGCCGCCCTGTTGGCCGGCTCCTGGGCGCTGCGATCAGCTGTGCCGCTGCCTGGCTGGGCGGCCGCTTATAGGCCCCCTCCTCCGCCTAGCTCCGCCCCCTAATCAGGGCTCAGCAGTCTGCCCCGACAGAGAGACACAAGCACCCCAAAGACAGACGCAAACACAAAATACCTGGCTCCTCCAATGGGAACTCCCACTCAAAACTCCCCTGTTAGCCGCCCTGTTGGCCGGCTCCTGGGCCGCTGCGATCAGCTGTGCCGCTGCCTGGCTGGGCGGCCGCTTTATAGGCCCCTCCTCCGCCTAGCTCCGCCCCCTAATCAGGGCTCAGCAGTCTGCCCCGACAGAGAGAGACACAAGCACCCCAAAGACAGACGCAAACACAAAATACCTGGCTCCTCCAATGGGAACTCCCACTCAAAACTCCCCTGTTAGCCGCCCTGTTGGCCGGCTCCTGGGCCGCTGCGATCAGCTGTGCCGCTGCCTGGCTGGGCGGCCGCTTATAGGCCCCCTCCTCCGCCTAGCTCCGCCCCTAATCAGGGCTCAGCAGTCTGCCCCGACAGAGAGACACAAGCACCCCAAAGACAGACGCAAACACAAAATACCTGGCTCCTCCAATGGGAACTCCCACTCAAAACTCCCCTGTTAGCCGCCCTGTTGGCCGGCTCCTGGGCCGCTGCGATCAGCTGTGCCGCTGCCTGGCTGGGCGGCCGCTGGTATAGGCCCCCTCCTCCGCCTAGCTCCGCCCCTAATCAGGGCTCAGCAGTCTGCCCCGACAGAGAGACACAAGCACCCCAAAGACAGACGCAAACACAAAATACCTGGCTCCTCCAATGGGAACTCCTACTCAAAACTCCCTGTTAGCCGCCCTGTTGGCCGGCTCCTGGGCGCTGCGATCAGCTGTGCCGCTGCCTGGCTGGGCGGCCGCTTATAGGCCCCCCTCCTCCGCCTAGCTCCGCCCCCTAATCAGGGCTCAGCAGTCTGCCCCGACAGAGAGAGACACAAGCACCCCAAAGACAGACGCAAACACAAAATACCTGGCTCCTCCAATGGGAACTCCCACTCAAAACTCCCTGTTAGCCGCCCTGTTGGCCGGCTCCTGGGCCGCTGCGATCAGCTGTGCCGCTGCCTGGCTGGGCGGCCGCTTATAGGCCCCCTCCTCTGCCTAGCTCCGCCCCTAATCAGGGCTCAGCAGTCTGCCCCGACAGAGAGACACAAGCACCCCAAAGACAGACGCAAACACAAAATACCTGGCTCCTCCAATGGGAACTCCCACTCAAAACTCCCTGTTAGCCGCCCTGTTGGCCGGCTCCTGGGCCGCTGCGATCAGCTGTGCCGCTGCCTGGCTGGGCGGCCGCTTTATAGGCCCCCTCCTCCGCCTAGCTCCGCCCCTAATCAGGGCTCAGCAGTCTGCCCCGACAGAGAGACACAAGCACCCCAAAGACAGACGCAAACACAAAATACCTGGCTCCTCCAATGGGAACTCCCACTCAAAACTCCCCTGTTAGCCGCCCTGTTGGCCGGCTCCTGGGCCGCTGCGATCAGCTGTGCCGCTGCCTGGCTGGGCGGCCGCTTTATAGGCCCCTCGTCCGCCTAGCTCCGCCCCTAATCAGGGCTCAGCAGTCTGCCCCGACAGAGAGACACAAGCACCCCAAAGACAGACGCAAACACAAAATACCTGGCTCCTCCAATGGGAACTCCCACTCAAAACTCCTGTTAGCCGCCCTGTTGGCCGGCTCCTGGGCCTGCGATCAGCTGTGCCGCTGCCTGGCTGGGCGGCCGCTTATAGGCCCTCCTCCGCCTAGCTCCGCCCCTAATCAGGGCTCAGCAGTCTGCCCCGACAGAGAGACACAAGCACCCCAAAGACAGACGCAAACACAAAATACCTGGCTCCTCCAATGGGAACTCCCACTCAAAACTCCCCTGTTAGCCGCCCTGTTGGCCGGCTCCTGGGCCGCTGCGATCAGCTGTGCCGCTGCCTGGCTGGGCGGCCGCTTATAGGCCCCCTCCTCCGCCTAGCTCCGCCCCTAATCAGGGCTCAGCAGTCTGCCCCGACAGAGAGACACAAGCACCCCAAAGACAGACGCAAACACAAAATACCTGGCTCCTCCAATGGGAACTCCCACTCAAAACTCCCTGTTAGCCGCCCTGTTGGCCGGCTCCTGGGCCGCTGCGATCAGCTGTGCCGCTGCCTGGCTGGGCGGCCGCTTTATAGGCCCCCTCCTCCGCCTAGCTCCGCCCCTAATCAGGGCTCAGCAGTCTGCCCGACAGAGAGACACAAGCACCCCAAAGACAGACGCAAACACAAAATACCTGGCTCCTCCAATGGGAACTCCCACTCAAAACTCCCTGTTAGCCGCCCTGTTGGCCGGCTCCTGGGCCGCTGCGATCAGCTGTGCCGCTGCCTGGCTGGGCGGCCGCTTATAGGCCCCCTCCTCCGCCTAGCTCCGCCCCCTAATCAGGGCTCAGCAGTCTGCCCCGACAGAGAGAGACACAAGCACCCCAAAGACAGACGCAAACACAAAATACCTGGCTCCTCCAATGGGAACTCCCACTCAAAACTCCCTGTTAGCCGCCCTGTTGGCCGGCTCCTGGGCCGCTGCGATCAGCTGTGCCGCTGCCTGGCTGGGCGGCCGCTTATAGGCCCCCTCCTCCGCCTAGCTCCGCCCCTAATCAGGGCTCAGCAGTCTGCCCCGACAGAGAGACACAAGCACCCCAAAGACAGACGCAAACACAAAATACCTGGCTCCTCCAATGGGAACTCCCACTCAAAACTCCCCTGTTAGCCGCCCTGTTGGCCGGCTCCTGGGCCGCTGCGATCAGCTGTGCCGCTGCCTGGCTGGGCGGCTGCTTTTATAGGCCCCCTCCTCCGCCTAGCTCCGCCCCCTAATCAGGGCTCAGCAGTCTGCCCCGACAGAGAGAGACACAAGCACCCCAAAGACAGACGCAAACACAAAATACCTGGCTCCTCCAATGGGAACTCCCACTCAAAACTCCCTGTTAGCCGCCCTGTTGGCCGGCTCCTGGGCGCTGCGATCAGCTGTGCCGCTGCCTGGCTGGGCGGCCGCTTTTATAGGCCCCCTCCTCCGCCCAGCTCCGCCCCCTAATCAGGGCTCAGCAGTCTGCCCCGACAGAGAGAGACACAAGCACCCCAAAGACAGACGCAAACACAAAATACCTGGCTCCTCCAATGGGAACTCCCACTCAAAACTCCCTGTTAGCCGCCCTGTTGGCCGGCTCCTGGGCGCTGCGATCAGCTGTGCCGCTGCCTGGCTGGGCGGCCGCTTATAGGCCCCCTCCTCCGCCTAGCTCCGCCCCCTAATCAGGGCTCAGCAGTCTGCCCCGACAGAGAGAGACACAAGCACCCCAAAGACAGACGCAAACACAAAATACCTGGCTCCTCCAATGGGAACTCCCACTCAAAACTCCTGTTAGCCGCCCTGTTGGCCGGCTCCTGGGCGCTGCGATCAGCTGTGCCGCTGCCTGGCTGGGCGGCCGCTTTATAGGCCCCCTCCTCCGCCTAGCTCCGCCCCCTAATCAGGGCTCAGCAGTCTGCCCCGACAGAGAGAGACACAAGCACCCCAAAGACAGACGCAAACACAAAATACCTGGCTCCTCCAATGGGAACTCCCACTCAAAACTCCCTGTTAGCCGCCCTGTTGGCCGGCTCCTGGGCCGCTGCGATCAGCTGTGCCGCTGCCTGGCTGGGCGGCCGCTTATAGGCCCTCCTCCGCCTAGCTCCGCCCCTAATCAGGGCTCAGCAGTCTGCCCCGACAGAGAGACACAAGCACCCCAAAGACAGACGCAAACACAAAATACCTGGCTCCTCCAATGGGAACTCCCACTCAAAACTCCCCTGTTAGCCGCCCTGTTGGCCGGCTCCTGGGCCGCTGCGATCAGCTGTGCCGCTGCCTGGCTGGGCGGCCGCTTATAGGCCCCTCCTCCGCCTAGCTCCGCCCCTAATCAGGGCTCAGCAGTCTGCCCGACAGAGAGAGACACAAGCACCCCAAAGACAGACGCAAACACAAAATACCTGGCTCCTCCAATGGGAACTCCCACTCAAAACTCCCCTGTTAGCCGCCCTGTTGGCCGGCTCCTGGGCCGCTGCGATCAGCTGTGCCGCTGCCTGGCTGGGCGGCCGCTTATAGGCCCCCTCCTCCGCCTAGCTCCGCCCCCTAATCAGGGCTCAGCAGTCTGCCCCGACAGAGAGAGACACAAGCACCCCAAAGACAGACGCAAACACAAAATACCTGGCTCCTCCAATGGGAACTCCCACTCAAAACTCCCCTGTTAGCCGCCCTGTTGGCCGGCTCCTGGGCCGCTGCGATCAGCTGTGCCGCTGCCTGGCTGGGCGGCCGCTTATAGGCCCCCTCCGCCTAGCTCCGCCCCCTAATCAGGGCTCAGCAGTCTGCCCCGACAGAGAGAGACACAAGCACCCCAAAGACAGACGCAAACACAAAATACCTGGCTCCTCCAATGGGAACTCCCACTCAAAACTCCCTGTTAGCCGCCCTGTTGGCCGGCTCCTGGGCCGCTGCGATCAGCTGAGCCGCTGCCTGGCAGGGCGGCCCCAATTATAGGCCCCCTCCTCCGACGCGCTCCGCCCCCGAATCAGGGCTCAGCAGTCTGCCCCGCCAGAGAGACACAAGCACCCCAAAGACAGACGCAAACACAAAATACCTGGCTCCTCCAATGGGAACTCCCACTCAAAACTCCCTGTTAGCCGCCCTGTTGGCCGGCTCCTGGGCCGCTGCGATCAGCTGTGCCGCTGCCTGGCTGGGCGGCCGCTTATAGGCCCCCTCCTCCGCCTAGCTCCGCCCCCTAATCAGGGCTCAGCAGTCTGCCCCGACAGAGAGAGACACAAGCACCCCAAAGACAGACGCAAACACAAAATACCTGGCTCCTCCAATGGGAACTCCCACTCAAAACTCCCCTGTTAGCCGCCCTGTTGGCCGGCTCCTGGGCCGCTGCGATCAGCTGTGCCGCTGCCTGGCTGGGCGGCCGCTTTATAGGCCCTCCTCCGCCTAGCTCCGCCCCTAATCAGGGCTCAGCAGTCTGCCCCGACAGAGAGACACAAGCACCCCAAAGACAGACGCAAACACAAAATACCTGGCTCCTCCAATGGGAACTCCCACTCAAAACTCCCCTGTTAGCCGCCCTGTTGGCCGGCTCCTGGGCCGCTGCGATCAGCTGTGCCGCTGCCTGGCTGGGCGGCCGCTTTATAGGCCCCCTCCTCCGCCTAGTTCCGCCCCCTAATCAGGGCTCAGCAGTCTGCCCCGACAGAGAGAGACACAAGCACCCCAAAGACAGACGCAAACACAAAATACCTGGCTCCTCCAATGGGAACTCCCACTCAAAACTCCCCTGTTAGCCGCCCTGTTGGCCGGCTCCTGGGCCGCTGCGATCAGCTGTGCCGCTGCCTGGCTGGGCGGCCGCTTTATAGGCCCCCTCCTCCGCCTAGCTCCGCCCCCTAATCAGGGCTCAGCAGTCTGCCCCGACAGAGAGACACAAGCACCCCAAAGACAGACGCAAACACAAAATACCTGGCTCCTCCAATGGGAACTCCCACTCAAAACTCCCTGTTAGCCGCCCTGTTGGCCGGCTCCTGGGCCGCTGATCAGCTGTGCCGCTGCCTGGCTGGGCGGCCGCTTATAGGCCCCCTCCTCCGCCTAGCTCCGCCCCTAATCAGGGCTCAGCAGTCTGCCCCGACAGAGAGACACAAGCACCCCACAGACAGACGCAAACACAAAATACCTGGCTCCTCCAATGGGAACTCCCACTCAAAACTCCCCTGTTAGCCGCCCTGTTGGCCGGCTCCTGGGCCGCTGCGATCAGCTGTGCCGCTGCCTGGCTGGGCGGCCGCTTTATAGGCCCCCTCCTCCGCCTAGCTCCGCCCCTAATCAGGGCTCAGCAGTCTGCCCCGACAGAGAGACACAAGCACCCCAAAGACAGACGCAAACACAAAATACCTGGCTCCTCCAATGGGAACTCCCACTCAAAACTCCCTGTTAGCCGCCCTGTTGGCCGGCTCCTGGGCCGCTGCGATCAGCTGTGCCGCTGCCTGGCTGGGCGGCCGCTTATAGGCCCTCCTCCGCCTAGCTCCGCCCCTAATCAGGGCTCAGCAGTCTGCCCCGACAGAGAGAGACACAAGCACCCCAAAGACAGACGCAAACACAAAATACCTGGCTCCTCCAATGGGAACTCCCACTCAAAACTCCTGTTAGCCGCCCTGTTGGCCGGCTCCTGGGCCGCTGCGATCAGCTGTGCCGCTGCCTGGCTGGGCGGCCGCTTTATAGGCCCTCCTCCGCCTAGCTCCGCCCCTAATCAGGGCTCAGCAGTCTGCCCGACAGAGAGAGACACAAGCACCCCAAAGACAGACGCAAACACAAAATACCTGGCTCCTCCAATGGGAACTCCCACTCAAATCCCCTGTTAGCCGCCCTGTTGGCCGGCTCCTGGGCCGCTGCGATCAGCTGTGCCGCTGCCTGGCTGGGCGGCCGCTTATAGGCCCTCCTCCGCCTAGCTCCGCCCCCTAATCAGGGCTCAGCAGTCTGCCCCGACAGAGAGAGACACAAGCACCCCAAAGACAGACGCAAACACAAAATACCTGGCTCCTCCAATGGGAACTCCCACTCAAACATCCCTGTTAGCCGCCCTGTTGGCCGGCTCCTGGGCCGCTGCGATCAGCTGTGCCGCTGCCTGGCTGGGCGGCCGCTTTATAGGCCCTCCTCCGCCTAGCTCCGCCCCCTAATCAGGGCTCAGCAGTCTGCCCCGACAGAGAGAGACACAAGCACCCCAAAGACAGACGCAAACACAAAATACCTGGCTCCTCCAATGGGAACTCCCACTCAAAACTCCCTGTTAGCCGCCCTGTTGGCCGGCTCCTGGGCCGCTGCGATCAGCTGTGCCGCTGCCTGGCTGGGCGGCCGCTTATAGGCCCCTCCTCCGCCCAGCTCCGCCCCTAATCAGGGCTCAGCAGTCTGCCCCGACAGAGAGACACAAGCACCCCAAAGACAGACGCAAACACAAAATACCTGGCTCCTCCAATGGGAACTCCCACTCAAAACTCCCCTGTTAGCCGCCCTGTTGGCCGGCTCCTGGGCCGCTGCGATCAGCTGTGCCGCTGCCTGGCTGGGCGGCCGCTTTTATAGGCCCCCTCCTCCGCCTAGCTCCGCCCCCTAATCAGGGCTCAGCAGTCTGCCCCGACAGAGAGAGACACAAGCACCCCAAAGACAGACGCAAACACAAAATACCTGGCTCCTCCAATGGGAACTCCCACTCAAAACTCCCCTGTTAGCCGCCCTGTTGGCCGGCTCCTGGGCCGCTGCGATCTGGCCAACCCTAAGAAGGATTGGACCTGTTTCTTTGATCTTGGGACAGGCCATTGTTGGATAGCCTCCACCTTGGCCTGTAGGGGGTTGATGGTTCCTTGACCCACCTGGTGTCCTAGGTAAGTCACTCTGTTTTGGCCTATTTGACACTTTTTGGCCTTAACAGTTAGTCCTGCCTGCTTGATGCGCTCAAAAACCATTTTCAAATGTTCTAGGTGTTCGGGCCATGAATCAGAAAAAATGGCCACATCATCGAGGTATGCAACTGCACAGTCTCCCAATCCCGCTAGTAGACCATCCACCAGCCTTTGGAAGGTGGCAGGTGCATTCCGCAGTCCGAATGGAAGCACATTAAATTCATACACCCCTGCATGGGTGATGAAGGCAGATTTTTCCTTGGCAGGTTCATCCAGTGGTACCTGCCAGTATCCCTTGGTTAAATCAATGGTAGAGATGAACTGGGCACGTCCCAACTTTTCCAATAGCTCATCAGTGCGTGACATTGGATAGTTGTCTGGACGAGTTACAGCATTTAGCTTACGGTAGTCCACACAAAAGCGTATTTCCCCATCTGGCTTGGGAACCAGAACCACTGGAGATGCCCATGCACTGGTAGAAGGGCGGATGATACCCATCTCCAACATGTTGTCAATCTCCTTTTTAATAGCAACTTTGGCCTTTACTAACTATTCATGACACATGTTCTATAACCTAAGATGACACGTTGCTTGACCACATGCTGTCAATGCTTGTGAGGATATAAAGTCACTGAGATTGGCGAGTTCCCCAATCTTTCATTCACATAACCACTGATCGGTACTAAGTTGGTAAACTTCATGAAGATCTGTGCCATGGCACCAGCACAACAAGAGAAAGTTGCTGAGCAACTGAGTTGAGAGTATGCTTTAGACTTCAAGTATACAAACTACAGAACATAAGAACATAAGAACATAAGAAAGGCCGTACCGGGTCAGACCAAAGGTCCATCTAGCCCAGTATCTGTCTACCAACAGTGGCCAATGCCAGGTGCCCCTGATGGAGTGAATCTAACAGGCAATGATCAAGTGATCTCTCGCCTGCCATCCATCTCCATCCTCTGACGAACAGAGGCTAGGGACACCATTCTTACCCATCCTGGCTAATAGCCATTTATGGACTTAGCCACCATGAATTTATCCAGTCCCCTTTTAAACATTGTTATAGTCCTAGCCTTCACAACCTCCTCAGGTAAGGAGTTCCACAAGTTGACTGTGCGCTGCGTGAAGAAGAACTTCCTTTTATTTGTTTTAAACCTGCTGCCTATTAATTTCATTTGGTGACCCCTAGTTCTTGTATTATGGGAATAGGTAAATAACTTTTCCTTATCCACTTTCTCAACATCACTCATGATTTTATATACCTCTATCATGTCCCCCCTTAGTCTTCTCTTTCCCAAACTGAAGAGTCCTAGCCTCTTTAATCTTTCCTCATATGGGACCCTCTCTAAACCCCTAATCATTTTAGTTGCTCTTTTCTGAACCTTTTCTAGTGCTAGAATATCTTTTTTGAGGTGAGGAGACCACATCTGTACACAGTATTCGAGGTGTGGGCGTACCATGGATTTATATAAGGGCAATAATATATTCTCAGTCTTATTCTCTATCCCCTTTTTAATGATTCCTAACATCCTGTTTGCTTTTTTGACCGCCTCTGCACACTGCGTGGACATCTTCAGAGAACTATCCACGATAACTCCAAGATCTTTTTCCTGACTCGTTGTAGCTAAATTTGCCCCCATCATGTTGTATGTATAGTTGGGGTTATTTTTTCCAATGTGCATTACTTTACATTTATCCACATTAAATTTCATTTGCCATTTTGTTGTCCAATCACTTAGTTTTGTGAGATCTTTTTGAAGTTCTTCACAATCTGCTTTGGTCTTAACTATCTTGAGTAGTTTAGTATCATCTGCAAACTTTGCCACCTCACTGTTTACCCCTTTCTCCAGATCATTTATGAATAAATTGAATAGGATTGGTCCCAGGACTGACCCTTGGGGAACACCACTAGTTACCCCTCTCCATTCTGAGAATTTACCATTAATTCCTACCCTTTGTTCCCTGTCCTTTAACCAGTTCTCAATCCATGAAAGGACCTTTCCTTTTATCCCATGACAGCTTAATTTACGTAAGAGCCTTTGGTGAGGGACCTTGTCAAAGGCTTTCTAGAAATCTAAGTACACTATGTCCACCGTATCCCCCTTGTCCACATGTTTGTTGACCCCTTCAAAGAACTCTAATAGATTAGTAAGACACGATTTCCCTTTACAGAAACCATATTGACTATTGCTCAAGAGTTTATGTTTTTCTATGTGTCTGACAATTTTATTCTTTACTATTGTTTCAACTAATTTGCCCGGTACCGACATGCCATCTGGTCCCGGTGACTTGTTAATGTTGAGTTTATCAATTAATTCCAAAACCTCCTCTAGTGACACTTCAATTTGTGACAGTTCCTCAGATTTGTCACCTACAAAAGCCAGCTCAGGTTTGGGAATCTCCCTAACATCCTCAGCCGTGAAGACTGAAGCAAAGAATCCATTTAGTTTCTCCGCAATGACTTTATCGTCTTTAAGCGCTCCTTTTGAATTTTGATCATCAAGGGGCCCCACTGGTTGTTTAGCAGGCTTCCTGCTTCTGATGTACTTAAAAAACATTTTGTTATTACCTTTGGAGTTTTTGGCTAGCCGTTCTTCAAACTCCTCTTTGGCTTTTCTTATTACACTCTTGCACTTAAGTTGGCAGTGTTTGTGCTCCTTTCTATTTACCTCACTAGGATTTGACTTCCACTTTTTAAAGGAAGTCTTTTTATCTCTCACTGCTTCTTTTACATGGTTGTTAAGCCACGGTGGCTCTTTTTTAGTTCTTTTACTGTTTTTCTTAATTTGGGGTATACATTGAAGTTGGGCCTCTATTATGGTGTCTTTAAAAAGGGCCCACACAACTTGCAGGGATTTCACTTTAGTCACTGTACCTTTTAACTTTTGTCTAACTAACCCCCTCATTTTTGTATAGTTCCCCCTTTTGAAATTAAAGGCCACAGTGTTGGGCAGTTGAGATGTTCTTCTTACCACAGGGATGTTGAATGCTATTGTATTATGGTCACTATTTCCAAGCGGTCCTGCTATAGTTACCTCTTGGACCAGCTCCTGCGCTCCACTCAGGATTAAATCTAGAGTCGCCTCCCCTTGTGGGTTCCCGTACCAGCTGCTCCATGAAGCAGTCATTTAAAGTATCGAGAAATTTTATCTCTGCATTTCGTCCTGAAGTGAAATGTTCCCAGTCAATATGGGGATAATTGAAATCCCCCACTATTATTGGGTTCTTAATTTTGATAGCCTCTCTAATTTCCCTTAGCATTTCATCATCACTATTACTGTCCTGGTCAGGTGGTCGATAATAGATCCCTACTGTTATATTTTTACTAGAGCATGAAATTTCTATCCATAGAGACTCTATGGAACCTGTGGATTCGCTTAAGATTTTTACTTCATTTGAATGTACACTTTCTTTAACATATAGTGCCACTCCTCCCCCTGCACGGCCTGTCCTGTCCTTCCGATATATTTTGTACCCCGGAATGATTGTGTCCCATTGATTGCTCTCAGTCCACCAGGTTTCTGTGATGCCTATTATATCTATATCCTCCTTTATCACAAGGCACTCTAGTTCACCCATCTTATTATTTAGACTTCTGGCATTTGTGTACAAGCACTTTAAAAACTTGTCCCTGTTTTTTAGCCTGCCTTTTTCTGATGTGCCAGATTCTTTTTTATGTGACTGTTTATCATCTGATCCAGCCCTTACATTATACTTCTCATTCCTCTGCTCCTGACTATAACCTGGAGATTCTCTATCATCAGACTCTCCCCTAAGAGAAGTCTGTGTCCGATCCACACGCTCCTCTGCAGCAGTCGGCTTTCCCCCATCTCCTAGTTTAAAAACTGCTCTACAACCTTTTTAATGTTTAGTGCCAGCAGTCTGGTTCCACTTTGGTTTAGGTGGAGCCCATCTCTCCTGTATAGGCCCCTCCCATCCCAGAAGTTTCCCCAGTTCCTAATGAACGTGAACCCCTCCTCTCTACACCATCGTCTCATCCACGCATTGAGACTCTGAAGCTCTGCCTGCCTACCTGGCCCTGCGCGTGGAACCGGGAGCATTTCTGAAAATGCCACCATAGATGTCCTGGATTTCAGTCTCTTCCCTAGCAGCCTAAATTTGGCTTCCAGGACATCTCTCCTACCCTTCCCTATGTCATTGGTACCTACATGTACCACGACCACCGGCTCCTCCCCAGCACTACACATAAGTCTATCTAGATGCCTCGAGAGATCTGCAACCTTTGCACCAGGCAGGCAAGTCACCATACGGTTCTCCCGGTCATCACAGACCCAGCTATCTACATTTCTAATAATCGAATCTCCCATTACTAACACCAGCCTTTTCCTAGAAACTGGAGTTCCCTCCCCCAGAGAGGCAACCTCAGTGCGAGAGGCAACCCCAGCACCATCTGGAAGGAGGGTCCCAACTACGGGAAGGTTTCCCTCTGCTCCCATTGACTGCTCTACTTCCCTGGGCCCTTCTTCCTCCTCAACAGCACAGGAGCTGTCTAAGCGGAGGTGGGACAATTCTACAGTGTCCCGGAAAGCCTCATCAACATACCTCTCTGCCTCTCTCAGCTCCTCCAGTTCCGCCACCCTGGCCTCCAAAGCCCGTACATGGTCTCTGAGGGCCAGGAGCTCCTTGCACCGACTGCACACATAGGCCACCCGCCCACAGGGCAGGTAATCATACATGCGACAGTCAGTGCAATAAACTGGATAGCCCCCACTCTGCTGCTGGGCTTCTGCCTGCATTGTCTCCTAGTTAGTGAAAGGGTGGTTTAAGGAAAGTAGTTTTGGAATGTAGTTTGGTTTATAGGTTTTAGGATTTTAGGGGGGGGCCACAGGGAAGGGGTTACGGCTGGCAAGGGACTCCCGCTCCCTTCCCACTCCCCTTCCAAACTCCCTTACAGGTTCCGGGACATGGAATATCAGGTTCCGGGATATCAGGTAGGCTTGTGCCTTGACATTATCTTAGCAATGTAGGGGTGCTAAGATAGTAGCATCATACAGGGATTTGCCTTGGCATCATATAATACTGTTGTGGAATATAATGTCGTTTTGGAGTCTGGGCCTCTTGGTAAGGCCAATAAGCCATAGGTGCTGGTTTAGTGACCCCACACTGACTTGCGCTTTAACATTAGGGTAGCAAGCAAGAACTGCTGAGCCTATAATAATCTCAAGGACCTGTCCTTCACTTTAGTCTCTTCATGTTAAACCTGCTCTCAGCTTGTGACCGGAGAGGACAGAGCCTTGACTGAGCAAGAAACTGAGCAAGAAACTGAGCAAGAAACTGAGCAAGAAACCTCACATAGGCCAAAGGATTAATAGCAACCCAGTATTTTGGGGATGCTAAACTAGCAGCCCTACAGAAATCTATACATTGATAACAGCCCAGCAAGCTAGAAATGCTAACTAGCATTGGTTTTGTTTGTTTATAAACATTTTTTTTCACAAAAAGTATTTGCTTTGTGTGGAAATTGGAGTTTTAGTTGAAAATTACAGAGCAAAAATGGAAAACAATGGGTTTGGGGGCTACATTTTTTTAAAATAGTTTATAAACAAATTTATTTTGGGGGGAGGAGGGGAGGAAGAGGAAACCCACTGAACAAACCAAACCAAATCACCATTGCACAACTAGCCCTATTGTTGACAGAGGCTCATGCCATCACTTAGCCCAGCAAACCAGAGGCCTGGTCTACAACTGTAAAGTTAGATCAACCTAACTACATTGCTCAGGGCTGTGAAAAATTTCATGTCCTGGCGATGTAGTTAGGTTGACCTAAGTCTCCAAGAATTCTTCTGTCGATCTAGCTACTACATCTCAGAAAGATGGATTTACTACAGTGTTGGAAGAACTCCTTCCATTACTGTAGTCAGCGTACACATTGGGGCAGTGCAGGTGCAGCACTACTGCTGTGACGCTAGTGTTTTTAGGGCAGACATACCCGCAGTGGCCTGTTTTGTGTCAACAACTTAATCTAAGTACAAACACATATTTAAATGGCAATAAAAATATATAGATGTGGGGGAAAGTTTCACACATTCAACTTTGGCAAGAGTTTTACTTGTATGTTAAATTCCACACAAAAAAACTGCTGTTCCCCCTCCTCTTGGAAAAACTGCAAAGTGGAAAATATGTGTTTTAATATGCATAACAGAAAGTTAAAAGTTAGGGAGAAACTGGGGATGGAAAAAAGAGTCACAGTATATCTAGAATAAGGAAACTATAACGGCACAGTAGCTATTATAGGTATAACCCCAACCTACACTAATGGAAAGGGTTTTTCCATCAATGTATGAACATTGCTGCCCTGAACAGCAGCAGCTATGTTGATGGAAGCATCTTCTGTCACCATAGGTGTGTCAACACTGGTGGGGAGTAGGTAAGTATAGCTATGTAGGACAAGGGTATGTTGACTTAAAATTAAGTGCAGACCAGGCCTCGTGGAGAGTGGGAGGTCCCATACACATGTTCAGTTAAGAAAGAACTTTGACAAGGAACTTCAAAAGATTCAAAGAGCAGTTGGAAATCCATTTAGTCATCAGTGAACATGTCTACAATCCACAGACACACAGATTCAAGGCTTTATGAACAGAAGGGACTATTGTGATGGTCTGGTCTGATCTCCAGCACATTGCAGGCCATAGAAACTCACCCACCCACTCCTATAATAGACCCCTAACCTCTGGCTGAGTTACTGAAGTCCTCAAATCTTGATTTAAGATTTCAAGTTAGAGAATCCACCATTTACTCTAGTTTAAACCAGCAAGCAATCTGTGCCACATGCTGAAGTATAAGGTGAACCCTTGCTCCAGGTCTCTGCCAATCTGAGGTGGGGGAAAATTCCTTCCTGACCCAAATACAGAGACCAGTTAGACCCTATGCGTGTGGGTGAGAGCTACTAGCCAGACATCTGGGAAAGAATTTCAGTAGTAACCCATAGCCCTCCCCGCCTGGAGTCCTGTCTCTGGCAATTGGAGATATTTGCTAATTACAGTTAGGCATTTTGGAGAGCAGCTTAAATCAATGCACCAGTCAGCAGATCTAGTAAGAGCAGAAATACAAAAAATGTCTTGCTTGTGGGCATAGAAGCAGGAAGTGTAACTGAATTAAAATCACTGTGGTAAAAGTTTATCATTCCAAATGAATAGGATGCATAGAAAGCAAAAGCACATGTAATACAAAAATGAAGCTAGTGATGAAGTGAACCTGATTTGTTTTGCTGATGTAGCAAATGTCTCTTGAGAAAATTCTGGGAAAGAAGAGAAAATAAATATGGAATTTACAAATGCAAAAGTAAATGTTAAATTAGAATCAGTGGCACCATGCAATGTTCAGAACCGAGTATGGAATGCTAGCAAAGGATCCCCTGAAGAAATACAGTCAAATAATTTTCTTCTGGGGACATAGAATCATCCCAATGGATAAAACCACACAGCTTTGGTAACATGCTATGAAATTAATAGAGTGGAATCACGTTAATTGGTACACCTCCATGGACAGCTTATCATCTTAATTAAGGAATTTCCCCTCATTGAAGGTGTCATAAATATAAAGGGAAGGGTAAAAAACCAAGGCTGGTCTGTGCTCATTTTGTTTATTCTCAAGCCTCCCCAGGAAAGGGGGTGTAGGGCTTGGGGGAATATTTTGGGGAAATAGGACCCCAAGTAGTCCTTTCCCTGATTCTTTGTTTGAATCACTTGGTGATGGCAGTGTTTACCTAATCCAAGGTACAAGGGAGAATTTGTGCCTTGGGGAAGTTTTAACCTAAGCTGGTAGAAATAAGCTTAAGGGGTCTTTGGTCAGGTGCCAGCTAGGTTACTTGAGCTTCTTAACTCTTTATAGGTAAAAGGATCCCTCGGTCCAGGAGGGATTTTATAGTACTGTATACAGGAAGGTTGTTACCCTTCCCTTTATATTTATGACAGAAGGCGCCATATATACATAAGAACAGTCCTGAATTAAAGTGATATCATAAACATTTTATGCCACTTTTTTTTGGGGGGGGGGTTGTCAACTCCAGTCTTTAAAATAGGATATATAAGCTCCATTCTCTAAACACTTGGCCAGTGTTTAGGGAAGTTATACAAATACATCACCCATTTAGTGAAATTTATATTAAATACTGTCCGCATCAGTCAACAGTAATTGTCATCACTATAATTAGGCAAAACTTGTTCCCTTCATCTGTAGCTTCATTTTATATTGCAAGTAAATCAAGATCACTCAATAAACCATCCATACTGATTAAACAAAACAAGTGAACCAAATAGATTCTAATTAAAAATATTACATGTTTATATAGCATTGCTCATCTTGAAGGACAATACACATGTATAAACTACAATACATGTAAGAATCACCTAATCCATCACTGAAATGCATCCACTTCTAGAGAGAAACACAGCAGTCGCTTAACCAGCACACAGCTGGAAGGATAGATATCAGATTGTCAAGGTCACTAAGACTATTGCTTCCATGTTGATGATGCTCATTAAAAAAATAATGCATTAATTAAATTTGTGACTGAACACGGTGGGGGAGAATAGTATGTCTCTTGTTTTGTTTTACCTGCATTCTGCCATATATATCATATTATAGTAGTCTTGGATGATGACCCAGCATATGTTGTTCATTTTAACACTTTCACTTCAGATTTTATAAAAAACGCAAAGAAGGTACCAATGTGAGATTTCTAAATATAGCTACAGCACTCAACCCAAGGTTTAAGAATCTGAAGTGCCATCCAAACTCTGAGAGGGTTGAGGTGTGGAGCATGCTTTCAGAAGTCTTAAAAGAGCAACATTCCGATGCGGAAACTACAGAACCCGCAACACCAAAAAAGGAAATCAACCTTTTGCTCGTGGCATCTGACTCAGATAATGAAAGTGAACATGCGTTGGTCTGCACTGCTTTGGACTGTTATCAAGCAGAACCCCTCATTAGCACAGGCACTTGTCCTCTAGAACAATGGTTGAAGCATGAAGGGACATACAAATCTTTAATGCATCTATCACACAAATATATTGTGACACCATCTACAACAGTGCCACGTGAACACTTGTTCTCACTTTCAGAGGACTTTGTAAACAAGAAGCAGGCAGCATTATCTACTGCAAATGTAAACAAACTTGTTTTTCTGAGTGAGTGACTGACTGAACAAGAAGTAGGGCTGAGGGACTTTTTATTTTTGAATGCAGTTATTTTTTGTACATAATTGTACTTTTGTAAGTTCAACTTTCATGATAAAGAGATTGTATTGCAGTATTTGTATTAGATGAATTGGAAAATACAATTTTTGTTTTTTTATAGCACAAATATTTGTAATACAAAATAAACAAAGTGAGCACTATACACTTTGTGTTCTGTGTTGTAATTGAAATCAATAGATTTGAAAATGTAGAAAACATCCAAAAATATTTAAATAAATGGTATTTTATTATTGTTTAACAGTGCAATTAATCACACGATTAATCACAATTAATTCTTTTAATCGCTTGACAGCCCAATTTTTAAACAAAAAAAAAATCTCAGTTGGAAATGACTTTTCATTTTGAGTTTTGGTTTCATTTTATTTTTTAAAAGGTAAAACCCTCAAACAAAGCAAAATGTTTTATTTTAGGTTGAATGCAATGTTTTGTTTGACCCAAGATGATTTTTTTTTACTTTGGTTCATCAAAACATGCAGAAAAGTTGATTAATGTCAACTGAAACTTTTTTTTAATTCAGCCACAGCAACAAACAGAACAAGTTATTTGCACAATTCTACTATAATTTCTGTATTGTATATAATGGCTGAGACACCTTCTGTGCATGTGTTATTTGATTCAACTAGATTGCTCCTAGTAAGAGGTTATTAAGCAGCTTCCACTGTAAGATTGTTTGAGTTCCATCAGTTTCTGTAGTGATTTTAGAAATTCAAAATATTTAAGAAGTTAGGTGGCTGTATAGTTGATAATTAGTAAATAGTATGTTTTTGTTACAGGTTTTTATGCAGTAGTGGAAATCAGAAAAAGTATTGTTCATAGGTAAGTTACTTTCCACAGGGACGAGAAAGCATTTTTAAAGTCACTTGTCCTTTGGGACCTCTACAACATAAAGAGAGAGAGAGAAAATGAGAGTGCATATTTTTTGAAAAAGGTGAGTGTTTCAATATTTTGTTAACTACGCACCCTGCCACACCTGCTCACAAAGGAAGGGACCGAGGGACAGGTGGTGATGCTACTGCTGGTGATGAGGTGGAAGAAGATGCTTCAGGCACCTGCACCTAGAACTGCTCAGCTGGGACCTGGAAAGATGCTGGGTCCTCTCCGACCCCCTATCCTGAGCTCCTAGGGAGTGTGGCAGGGCTCACCTGGTAGAGCCACTATGGGGAGAGCACTGGGCCCTGCTCTCCCCATGATTTGGAGAAAGGCATCCAGGGGTATGGGACAGCTGGTAGCTGCGGCTGTTGGCCTTGCAACTACAGCTGGGGTTGGCACTACTGAGGGAAGGAGGAAAACATGGCAGGAGTAGCCAGGAGTCCTATTGAGGCAGTATTGCCTCTCGTGCCTTGAATGGCTTCAGTACAAACCTCATGGATAGGGTCCTGTCTTAAAAAAAAAAAAGTCATAGGCTTTTTGTTTCATTTTTTTAAAGAAAATGCATGAGGGTGTAAATGGCAGAGTATTGAATTTCTTGGCGTTCACGTGGAATGATTTTTACAACAAAATTTAGTCAGTTTTACAACTAAAATTCATTCCATCATTTAATTCATAGTTTGGGGGCATTTCCACAATTTCCATGTGCTTCGTGAAATCATGATTTACACAGGGCATTAACAGCCTCCAAGATGAGAGGATTCGTGTATGCAGCTTTCTTGGGGAATCAGGGGCCTAAGATCACCAACTCGTGGTGGAGATGGGGGGTGGGGGTGGAGGAAAGAGTTTCTCAGTTTCAACAGGACTTTGGACAAGAACCAAGACTTCAGCTGGGACTGTTCACCTTGTGGCAAGCGGTAAGTTAGAGGGGAACACCCCCTCCAGGTGGGACCCAAATCTCTTCTACATGGAATACATAGGTCATACTTAGTGTCCAGCTGGGGAAAAGGGAGGGTCCCAGCCTAAGTTTGAATTGGATGATGAGAGGGTGAGAGTGTCCCTAGACTGGCTCATTTCCCCTCTAGCCTGCCAGTGGCCCACTCGAGGCCCCTGAGTTTTGGGGTGGAGTTTGCCAGCAGCCCACATAGGGGAAGGAGCTAGCTGCAGGTCTTGGTGGACTTTGCCAAGGGTATCTCCCCGGCAATGGGGCACTCAGTGTTTTGTATATCTTTTGAGAGATTCAGAACCAGGTGTGTGTGTGTAGAGGAGAGAGAGAGCTGAACCATGCAGTGCACTATCTTGATGACATCCTATTTGCAGAGAAATTAGGATTGAGCAATTGTGCCTAACTACTGAGGGCATTCCAAGATTTGGCTGAGTGACTCAGGATCCCCCTCGTCACTAGAAAAACTGAAGACCCTTTGGAAAAGGCTAGCATACTTGAGAATCCAACTGAACACAATTCAGGGTATTTTCTGTCTACCCGCAGAGAAGTTAGATACTATTAAATGCATGATAAAAAACACTCACTCAAGGATACTAAAATAATTACAGAAAAACAGCTGCAGCTGGTCACAGGGCACTGAAACATTGCATTCTGGGTCATAGCCTGGGATAGGGCATTTTGTCTCCATGTGGAGGTTGCTACATGGAGTGCACAAACATTTTGGCAGAGTGACCAGTGAAATGAAGGAAGATTTAGAAGTGTGAGAGACATTTCTTGATCAATTTAATGGGGTTTCAATTGGGCATTCAGACTGGATGCTACGGACAGAGCTTCAAGTGCAGTCTGATGCCTCAGAGAGAATAAATTTTGGCTTAGAGGTGGCCAGAGAACTGGGTGGCTCAACGTATTACAAAAAAGACAATCTTTGATTTCCTTCCCCTCCTCCCCAAATAGTGGTGGCAGTCACTATTTGGGGAGAACAATTCCGGAATAAAAAGACTAGTTTCTGGTGTGAAAACCGGGCCACTGTTCATAGAGTAGCAAATGGACAAGCAGCTAAGTATCCTAGGGTAATGAGGCTAACAGGGGTTTTTGTATCATTTAACATTATTTTCTGTTCAGTGCATGTTCCAGGAGTATATAACAGTATTCCCAATGCAGTCTTGATTTCAGGATAGCAGATTTTGGGAGTTCACCCCTCTTGCCAGGAGACATCCACTGGTGATGCCTGACCACCGGTGGAACCTTGGCTCCTGACAGCTGTAGGACTAAATTGAGAATGTGTATCTCAAGGACACTCAGAACATATAGTCTGTGTCGTACAGAATTCATAAGATGTAGAACTCACGAGGGGCTCCAGCTTCTGTGGCCCATCCCTAACCCATCAAATGGTGAGATATGAAGTCATTGATGCACTGCAGACTAGTTCCCTCCACTATGTCAGGTCAACGAGTTACTCTGTACCTCTTAGTGTAAGCTAGCCGGTTTCCCAGACCCACAGAGATTTCATAGTATGAAAACTCATGGAGTGATGGTCCAAAGGTGGCGACACAAAGGGCCACCCTATAACCATAGACATTTTCACAGGTAAAAAAAATCAGTGAACTCCAGCCCCCCAAGCACCTCAGAGTTGTTTCTCTGGAATGTACAGCCTCTACCACTGTGTGCTCACTTGAGATATTATGTTCACTGCTCTGTTAAGGAGTCAGTACATCACAGCTTATCAGTTTAACTGGGGTAAATATACCCTTCCCTTCCAACACAGCACTGAATAGGTCTAAAGTAAAAGTAAAACTATATTATATAGGAGAGCATGGATTAAGTGATACAAGCAAATAAAATGAAAGCACACATCTGAAAGACTAAAACAATCTAGAAAGGCACAGTTTTTGTTCAAAATGGTTTCTCTCATCCCCAGTCTTCCTTCCAGACTTTTACTGGCCAGCCTGGCCAAGACCCATTGCAGAAATCAAGTCACTTGGTTTCTTTGTCTCTTAGGGGGAAGGATAAAGAAATCTTTCTGTTCCTTGTATTAAAAAATGGACGTCTGTCTTCCAACTCAGGAAGATCCCCTTGGAATTCAGCCTCCTGTGTCTCTCTGAGGTGCATGAGCCATGTGAATTCTCTATCTTTCAAGCACAGGTTTAGAATAACCCCTGCTGGTTTAGCTTAATAGCTTTGTTTACAGCTAATATGTGAACTGAGGTAAACCCACATTCTTTTGTCTAGGACAGACTTGTTTATCACCTATAACTAAGCTAGGCTGCCTGGTCTTAACATGTTCTAGAAACACTAGACAGAGAATTTATAACTTCACATAACATTTTTACAATGTAATAGCTAGTGTGTTGCTATCTTTCATATTATGCCTCAAAATACATATTACATACAAATATTATTGCAGGAGGATATGAATATAAGAGTGCCAAGGGTCACATGGACAAAACAAAAATCTTCAGAATATTTGCCCAAAAACTGAACAAACTTGAATGAAACCTTTAGATTTTGAAAAAGTTTGGTTATTCTCCTCCCCCAGGCTTCTGTACAACTTGTTTTTAATTGTCCCCAGCACCACAAACAGATGTGGTATTTTTAGTAGAACAACTAGCCTCCTGGTATTTGCAGCCCAACTGGAATAATACAATACCATACATTAAATTTCTTTTTTTCCCCACAGATTTTCCAGACAAATTTCTAAATCAAATATGTTCAACCAGGATCCATATCTGGTATCTAGGGTACCTCCTTTGAGTCAATAGAGTTACCTCAGGGATTAAATTTGGTCCCTTATAGGTAACCTGAAAAGGAAGTTAGGCTTGGTATCTTCTTTTTCCTCTTTAGATGTCAGCACCTCCAGTTTACTCCAAAAAACTCATTTGCTTTTTTTACTATAGAAATAGAAAATTTGTATTTATTTTTCTTCCGAGGACTCATTGAAGTCTCAGATGAGTACAGTGAACTCTCTCAGTTCTTAATTGAATAGTTAGGAAGAGCTGTGTTTTCAGCAAACAGATATTTCCTTCCAACTGTTATCAGACATTTGAGTTAAATGAGAATTTAAAAAAAAAGTCTTAAGCAGTCTGAATAAAAATCAATTCCCCTTTCAAATAATCAGATGTCATTTAGGATTGTGAGATTACAGATATCAGTTATTATTTCTCTATTTGTCCTTAGTCTTTCATGAAAAGAAATGTTCATGAATTTTCTGAATTTCTAGTGCTAAAGAAAGTATAAGTAGTGCAACCGACCTTAAGATCTTCTTTGTGCATCATAAAGCGGCAATAAAGGGGGCAACCCCATTTTTCTTTTCCTTTGCATGTCACTAATACATTTTGGAAGCTTTTCCAAGCTGCACTTTCTGAAGTTCACTGTCACTGGTTTGTGATGTGCCAAAGGCACCTAATGCCTCAGTTTCTTTTCTGGTACATTATCCAGTATGATAATGCTACGCATCAGTAAAATAAAGAGTACAATATTATTAATCCAGCAGGAGATGAGCATTTCTCTTTTGTCTGAATCAATTTTTATGAAGTAAAAAGAAAAAAAATCTAGCCTACTAAGTATTCACAAAGTAATAATGTTACTGTATATATTGTTAATAATGGAGTAGCATAATATGGATATGTGGACTGAAAAATAGAGTCAGATCTACGTTACCTTCTTCCATAGAGACTGAATATTTATTTAGCAAGTTTAAAAAAAAGTCAGCAACTTTCACCTATTTTAAAAGACAGGTAGAAGACCAGAAATAGAGAGAGGGAAAAATCCCCTTTAAGAACAGGACAATTTCTATTAAATATAATGCCTCAATATGGGAATAGGATGAACAATGGATCCCAACAGATGGCTTTCAGAGATAGCCAGTAATCTTAGTAGTTTGGATTCCAATGCAATATTAGAAAGTGAAGTAGGCCAGAGACTGCTGAATCAGAACTAGTGTCTGTTGAAGAAAAAAAAACAACAACAAAAAAAACTCTCAGAGCCAAAGCAAGTAGCTGCCACTATAATGTGAACCTGAACACTTCAGGAGGAGATAGTTGCAGAAAGTTTATAAGGTCATTGCTACATGATTGCTGTAAATTAAATAAGGCTCAATACCACTGATGCAAGACAAATAGGTTAGAAACAGCTGGCCCCAGGCTAAATATAAAAATCTAATAGCTCAAAGGCTAACCTAGGACAGATTATTATTGTAAATCAAAAGGCTGTCTTCTTAAGACAGACAAGAGTAGTGCTAACTTAATAAATACACAGCCCAAACCCTACTGTACAACACGCACAGGCTGCTTTGGATTTTTAAACTAACTTGTTTTACCACCAGCATAAAATAATTAAGTATCAGAGGGGTAGCCGTGTTAGTCTGGATCTGTAAGAGCAGCATGCATCCGATGAAGTGGGTATTCACCCACGAAAGCTCATGCTCCAAAACATCTGTTAGTCTATAAGGTGCCACAGGACTCTTTGCTGCTTTTATAAAACAATTAGTTATTCCTGTTTTAAATGGATGTAAATGACATCAGAAATTATGCCAACAGCTACTAGTTTGGGACAAAAAGGTCTATGGAATAGGTGTTGGAACTAGGGGTGTTATCACACCCCCTGGCTTGAAGTAGTTTCCATTCTATACAGGTTTACAGTTTGGTTCAATGACTTTCAGCACCCCCACTATACAAATTGTTCTAGCACCCCTGGTCTACAGAAACTGAAGTTCAAAAGGACTGCATTGGAAAATATGAATAAAGACTATGGTTTCTTCAATAAGGAAAAGAATTCTAGATTGTTTTTCAATTGCCTCAAAGATTGATTGTCGTAATTTAAACCACACCTGATAAATAGTACAGCAATTTGAGCAGCACCTAAAATATAGTAAAATTATTAATTCTTTACAATGCAGTGGAGTGGGCTGATTAAAATGACTGGAATATGGTCACTTCATTCTAGCAGTGTGTTTTTCAAGAAGAGCTTAAAGTGGCAGGCCACAGAGGAATGTAGGATGAAACAGTTTTAGTTGGGTGCGTTGGTGAGAATTATGTAGTGATTAGAATAGAGAACTGAGTATCCAGGTCCTGGGTTCTGTGTTGTGGACTTACTGCTATATGATCACCAGAACTGGCTAAAGTATTTTGATTGAAATGTTTTACAGTTTGAGAACTTTTGTCATTCTCTAGTTTACTGGAAGAAATAAGCAGATGAATGAAGAGCAATTGGCTGAACGGAGTGCCATGATCTAAAGCACTTCAGGTTTCTTGCCTGATCTAGCACACTATTAGTTCCTTGAGCTATTGACTATTTAGCCCCTGGTTAAGACCAAATAATATAGCCTAATTTCCTAAATTAGAGAATAATAGCATGAGTGACACTAGTAGAGGAGAAGTCTGATGCTGCAGCACAAAAGACCTTTATAAGAGACATTCACATTTGTTCCATACTTACAGTCAATTTCTGCCCACAGATATTAACTCATTACATACACTAAAGTTAAAGGGAACTTTACAGGCTAATACAAGAGCTGAATGACAGGCTCATTTCTTTTTCTCCTTTTGAGAATTGATAGACAAAGTTAGATATTCAACCATTTGTTTCTATTTTAAAAAGTGTCTAGTGGTAGAATGTGGATGTATAGTGGCAGTGTTATCTAGTGGATGGAGCACTGGACTGGACGGAGGAGTCCTGGGTTCTGTTCCAGTCTCTGCCACTTGCCTACTGGGTGACCGTGGGCAATTCACTTCTTCTTTCTGCATATTAGAGATAACAATAGTGACATCCTTTTTAAATAAAGTACTTTGACGTCTGTTGACAAAAAGCTCTAGGTTTTATTTCTTTTTAATTTTGTATACATTTAAGTAGCTTGTAGGTCATTGCATCAACTGCTCTGTGTTGGGCTGGAGTACAGGATTCATGTGGCCTGTGAGTTTTCACCATGGTTTCACAGTGGGGAACTAAATAAATACAAGAGCCTTTGACAGCACTAACCCTAGATCCAGCAGTCCCCTAAGGGCCTCAACAATCCTGAGCGTCTGTGTAGGAGGGATTCAAGAGAGGCTCCAGCATATTGGCACAGAGGATCTTCTGGGCATTGAAGAGAGCCAGTATATTCATGGAATAGGTAGATTTTTTCGGGGGTTGCATGCCATGATGTGCCACTTGTGTGACGTGAGTACAATCCATTAGGCCCAAGACAGGTGGAATAGTGCTACATTTTAGAACTCCTGCCTGATGTGCTGCTGCAGGCCGAGCATTGTTGCATTGTCCACAGTCCACTCTGGCATGACCCAGCAATCAATGGTGAGCTGCATGGAGACCATCTCCTCTCATGTCTGTTGGCTTACACCTACTTGTGCCATAACTAGCTTGTCAGGGAGTAGGCACCTGGGGCAGATCATACAATTATGAAAATAATTTGCTGGCAATATCCCCAAACCAACTGACCTGAAAGTTCCCATACTTCCACTTGATCATGCTCTGCTTACACCCAGACGTCCTCTTTAAAAGTCCCATTCATTTATTTCTTGCACCTCACAATAAGCACCAATATGTAGGGGGGTTTACACGTGTTAGAGCCTCTCAAAATTTGGTCCTTAAGTTTTCAGTGCTTCAGTTTGTCCACCTATGATCAACATATTGACAACTTACCTACCTCACCTGGGTATTGTGAGTCTTGATGTTTGGAAAGCATTTAGATCTTCCGATAATTATATCAGCTCAAGTACTCTCTTTATACAATAGAGAACATGTTGCCAGAATGGGCCAGATTCACCAGCTTTATACCACACTGCTTTGGACATGGAAAACAGCTGTAAACCCAGTTTAGGTGAATTGTTAAGATGACTATATAGTTTTTTGTGCTTCCTGAGCAGCACAAAACAGCTGGAAACTACTGAAAAATCTGGTCCTATGTTTATTTATTCAGGTGGTGTGGGAGTTATTTTCAGAGCATATGCAATTGCTTACTGGAGAAGGAGCGGGGGGTAGTGTTTTATACTTTCCCCTTAGATTTTATGCAGCATAACATTTTAAGAAGGTATAACAGTACTATCAGAAAGTGATTCAAATTAGACACATGCAGTGATCTAAGCCAAACACTTTCCTTTTTTAATTTAAAATTGTTTTCTCATAGAATAAGTAATATTTTTATCCTTGAAGGGTTTTCTTTCTTTCATTTGTGGGAAGACCAGATGGGTCTCACAGGTCATTCACAGTTATGAAAGACTCGCACAGAAAAAGGACCCTCTTCAGAGGCGAGATATCCTTTATTCTTCACTAGAAAACAAATTATTTGCTTGAATGGAAACCTTTTGTATTCTTGTGTAATTGCTGATATCAGTGGGGTGTCCTGGAAAATGAGATGCTCTGTCTCAAGGAGTTGTAACTTACTTTGTGCATAAAATCTAAAATAAATTGGAGCAGAGCTCACGGTATCATGCTGAGAAGAGATACAAGGAATACAGCTGAGAAATCAGGAAAAAAAGTCAAGTGATAACAAGTGGACTAGATAAGCCTAATCCCACTGCAAAAGAACTTTATCTGGTTATGTAAGGTTTTATTTTATTTTAAAGATTTTTCCTTGGCCATTATATTTTTATAATGCTTCTTAGGACTAGTTGCTGCAGGAACACTGGTTATTAGGAAAGCTGAACAAAAAGATGTTTTCCCCCTGTGCAACAACATTTTTCTTAATTAGTTTTATAAAGTCAAGTAAACGTTTACTATCCTCTGTTATTTTAGTCAGAGTGAAATTGGGCAGAGGGCAAGCACAAGGCTATGTAACAGAGAAAAGGTTTGAAGCCCTTTTCTGAGAATACAGGCATTGTGTTGGCTCTCTGCAAAGGGGAGAATTTCACCCCAAATATGGAGGAACCAGCCAGCAGATCAGAGAAAAAAGGATTGGCACAATAAAAACAAACCACCGCCAGATATGGAGATGAATAGGATACATAAAGAATTATAGCAAAGTTAAGCAAAATACCATATTGTTAGAACCAAATCCTTCAGTTAGTCCTTGTTCAGCCAAAACTCCCATTTGGTGGAGTGTGGAAGAGCATGTGATAAATGAAGTTATCAAAACTTGGAAATGCATGGTCTCCAGTTCACCAGGATGGAAAGCCACCCCTTCCCTATCAGGTCCTTTTGGAACTACGTTACCATCGGCCTCAGTCCCTGCACATGTGCAAATTCTCCCCACTCAGAGATGTTCAAAAGTAAGCTGCTAGGAGCAGCAGCACTTTCTCTGGTATGCAGGGTCCTATATTGCAGAGAGCTGTTTCTTCCCAGATTTGCTACTTGCCAGTGCACACCATAGCTGCAGTGCACTGACCATGTAGTTCTCATGCAGCATGGCTTCTATTGTCATTACAATTGGAAGGTGCATTCTACATACAGAAGCACCACTGTCCATCTCCATTTGGTTGGGGGGATTTCTGTGAAACTTCCATAATTTTGGAAGTGTCATTCCATTATAGTATAGTTTGCTTAGGATACTATTTCTATAAAACTTTTCACTTACATTTAGCTCTCAGCTAAATCTTGCCACAAACTGCAGTGAACTTTGGATGAGCTTGCTCCATCCGTGTGTGTGCATGGAGCAAGCTTAAGTGCCATATGCAATATAAATCAAGAGTAATTTGGAAGCATAATTAATAGATGTTTAGGCCAGAAGCAACCACTGCAAAGGTCTGACTTTCTGGTGTAGAACTATACCGAGTAATTTTGGCATCAAGCCCAATAGAGCATATATTTTTGAAGAGAGGTCCTGTTTAGATTTTAAGATTTCATATGATAGAGAACCCGCCACATGAATTGGTAAATTATTCTCACTGCTAAAAAAGTTTGCACCTTATTTCTAGCTTTAATTTGTCTAGCTTCAACTTTGAACCACTGGAATTTGCTATTCCTTTGTCAGATAGATTAAAGAGCCCTCTACTCTCAAACACCTTTATGCTGGGCAGGTATTTAAAAAGCATGACTAGTCACCTTTTAACTTTCTTACTGATAAATGTAAATGGATTACAGGGGAAAATGGGCAATTGTTGTACAACAAGGAACAAGAGGCACTTTTTCATAAATATATTCCATCAGAACTGCTGGAGGAAGTCTTATTGTCTTATCCTCCCATTAAAATACAGCGCACAAACTCTTCTGAATGAGCCTGGAATCACATGGACAAGACAGAAGAGAATTTGGACATGCAGTTTTGTTCATTTTTCAGATTAATCAGACTATCTGCCATGAAAAACTATTGTTGTTTTAACACTTGTTGGTTGAGTATATTGAAAATATAACATTTTTATATTACTACCAAACTGTGGATTTCTCAAATGATCAACCATATAGCAGATGGGACATCATCATAAGTCAATTTAGCATTTCAGTACCAAAATGGTTCTTAAACATGAAGGAAATTGAAAGTCAGCTTCAACATAATTATTGTGTCAAAGAACCCTTCCTTGGTTATGTAACATGATTATTAATTCACACAGAAATAGCAGTGTAGCTGGAACACACTGTCACAGAATTTTTCATTCAGCTGGAAAAGCATATTTTTGGAAGCTAAACATATAGAGTCACTTAGGATATTTAAATTCCCCGGTAATTAAAACTGCAGTTAATGCAATTAATACATCATATGACAAAAAAAATGTTCAGCTGAAGAGTTGTTTGTAGTTTAGATTCAGATCTTGAACATGAAGCAAGCTTTTTCAGCAGATAAGAACTTTTTACTCTAACATTTTACCTTCCTAACAATGTTTCTTGAAGTACAAAAAAATATAGTCAGGTTAATACCATTGTTATTTTATGTTAGTGTTATACAAAATTGATGCCAATTAGCCTTATTTTAAATGCCAATTATAGATTTGCAAAGTGGCAGCTATTGTGATAATATTTTTTAAAGTAACAATCATGTTTATTCAGAACCAAGAATTATTGCAATAAATATTAACCGCATACAAATACCACCTGTTTTTCAAAAGAAAACCAACCACTTAATCGTAAAACAGCTAACAGGGTGTTTTGAACATTATGTATTATTTGTGATAGCATAATTTACCCAAAGGATTTATGAAGGTGTTGTAGAATTTTGGCTAGTATTTATTATGAGGAATGTGAAAGGTATTTTTTAAGATGAATATTAAGACTTGAAGGTGTTTTTCAGACTCTTGTAAATTAGTACTTTGCTGTACAGTTATAATATGCAAACTAAATATGAAGGTTTTAAAAAAAATGTTTCTCAAAGAGCTTTCCACTATTATATTTATCCAGTTTTTCAAGTAAACAGAAGAGAAAACCTGCTAGAAGCAGAAATACACTTGATTGGAAGCGAGTCCTCCCGAATCAAACATCAATGATGCTTGACAAATAGACTTTAGCCGGAGCGTAGGGCTACCTTGCTAGAAAGGCAGGTACAGGACAGACGAACTTGCCACAGAACTTTGTTGCTGCATTTTCCCAACTAGATAGGCAGGGATAATTTCCAAAGGGCTTGGAGGAATGTGTATGTATCAGCACATACCAGAAATGGCAACCAAATATAGTGTGGTAATGAGAACTGGGGCTATTAAAAGTCAAGACATTCATTTAGGTGCCTACCATTAAGAAGTCAAGTGTGAAAATGTTAGCCATATCCTTAGTGTATCTCATGACAGTTGTTTTGATTACCAAAAAATCCAATTAAATGACATTGTCACATATTGCAGCTCTGTGTTTGGCTGTAGTGAAAAGTAACATCAAAACGTTCACCATAATTATTTTACTTTTGTCTTTTAAAGAATAGTGTCTATTTAAAAAAACGAAAATAGACAAATCAATTTTCTAGATCTATGGCCCAACTGGCCAGCTTTACTGGAGTACTCTAGTGGCCCATCAGGACCTTACTATTTTGTTACTTGAAACCACCTCTAAATTATCTGTCATTTAATCAAATTGTAAACACAGTTATGATTATAGATTTAACATGGTGTGAAGCTGCTCTTAAACATAACAAATATAAGGTTGTAAATCCACAGGCAAGGAGAACACTGTACTACCAGATACAAAGAAAGTTTAAGCAGCTGTAAGTAAGAAGACACAGCTGCAATATGGAGAAGTTTCCATTCCTTGTTATTAACAGAAGGGAAAGTAATATGTTTGAGAAAAGCAGTGATAAACCCTCACTCTTTGTAGAGACCATGTTGTTGTTCTGTGTTTGTACAATGGTTAACTCTATGGGGGTCTGGTTCATGACTGGGACTCTTAAGCCTTGGCTACACTTGCACATTATACCGCAATAAAGCCTTTCAGAGAGCTCTGCCTTACTTCCATCCATACTGGCAAGACACGCAGAGTGCTCTGACTCCCTGGCTGGAGCGCTCCTGGTACTCCACCTCCTCGAGAGGATTAACAGCTGTTGCGTATTGGGTGAGACGCTTCAGTGCCAGTGTAAATGAGAAGTAACATTATAATGCTCTAATTGACCTCTGGAAATGTCCCATAATCCCCTTAACTGAAATGGCCTCTCTTGTCTTTGTTGTGAACTCCGGATGGGGAAGTGCCCTTTCAAAGCTCTGTTTTGGAGTGTAAGCTGCTTATCTGGTCTGAGGAAAAAAAACAAACAGCTAATGTTTGCTTTGAGTGAGTGAGAGAGAGGTGGGAGGGCTCCATTTCAGAGTGCCTTGAAATTGTTATGTTGTACTGCCCCTCTGCCTTTTAGCTTAGATTGTATTCAGTGTTGCTAACCGTAGACAGAGATAAAATGGAACTTAGAGGCAGAGGGCTTTTATATTTTACACCCTGCTGTTTTGGACACTTTATATACTGGGTTTAGCTGTCCTTGGCTGGCTAATTCAGGTGTGCAGTGCCAGCAGCAACTATTTGGTCTGCTAGGAGGGATAGCTGATTTTGGGTCAATCCACATGATGGGAGAAAAGGAAGGAAGGCACTGAAATAAATCAGATTTGCGTTAAAGATAATAAGCCTCCACTTTGTGTAAGGGTATTGGCTGAATACCAGCTCTGAACGTACGAGTCTCTTCATTCACTGTTTGCCTTAACCTGATACAATTTAGTTACCTTTTCAACCAAGTAAAAGGGGGAGGGGAGAGTAGTTATGCTAGGTATTGATACAAAATGTTGACTTACTCATTACAGCACCTAAATTGCCTCATATTATCCAAAATTCACATTTCTCTCTGTGGCATATTGGTTCTCAAACCATGGACTGAGAACCTCCAGGTGATCCGTAGAGCTGCTTCTACCACATTTAAATTTGTTAAACAGAATAAAAATGTTTAGTTTTGAGTCAGTTTGACATTCAGCTGCCTCTGCTTATGGTGCCACAAGCTCCCTAGCTGGGCTACATCTCCCACATGGATCAGTGTGAGGAGAAGTATAGTGTGTTATTCTGGGAAAGGAACCCGGCCCTTAGGGGAACATGGGGTTATGGGAGTCAACTGAACTACAGCTCCCATGAGTTACCCTGGCACCATGGGCAGATGCAATTTAATGTTGAACTGACTCAGAACAAAATGTTTTCATTCAGTTTAATGGACCATAATATTTTGAACTGGGTTGCACTAACCTGAAACAAAATATTTCATTTCAGTTTTCTCCCAAGAGGAAAAAAAGTAAAAAAAGATTGGGGGCACATAGAGGAACTAGTATTAAAAAAACCAAAAACAAAACAAACAAACAACACTTTTACCATAGAAAATTTCTATTTTGCAGAAACTACATCTGTCAAAAATCATTTGATGAAAAATCCCCTACCAGTTATATTAGTCACTTTTAAAAACATGGTTTATGCTCCTGCCAAAAATAATTTATCATGAGTCAAAAGCAGACAAGATTTATGAAGAGAAAATATGAGCATTAAAACATTTACACATTTCTTTCCACATTTGGATTTTCTACAGTATATACTTGAGTTACGATAACAGTGACTTTTACATTTTGTCATTACTATTGACTTCCCATTTGACAGTCTCTAATGGACATCCAAGGTAAACTAAAGGATATTCAATTGATTGCATTAATTAATTCACTCAATAGTCTTTCAAAATCCTTCTCCAGGAGTACAAGACCAAGGAAACATTTTTTCCTTAAAATATTGCCTGCACCAAATATAGAGATCACATGCTATTCCTTGTCAGTCATGGTGGTAGGTATGGTGTATTTGCTAGGCAAACTGTTTTCTGCCGACAGAGGGAAAAAAATCTTTGGGTAGTGATAAGGGGAGACAGCTTAATAGACCAGTGAAATTTAACTCATGAGGCCAAGTTTTCAGCTAGTGTAAATCAGTACAGATCTATTGACTTCAGTGGAACTATAGAGAGTGTCACACCATCCGAGTGTCTGGTCCACGAAGCGTCCAAAGCATTTCCAATTTGGGGGAATAGGATTGAAATCTGAAAAAGGGAGCCTGAAATTTTAATTGTGAATCCACCCAAGATTTAAAAACCACACATCCCAGAGACAAAGGACAGCTCTGAAGGGTAGGAAGGATACAATATTGAGGGGGAGGGATAGCTCAGTGGTTTGAACATCAGCCTGCTAAACCCAGGGTTGTGAGTTCAATCCTTGAGAAGGCCACTTAGGAATCTGGGGCAAAAATTGGTCCTGCTAGTGAAGGCAGGGGGCTGGACTCAATGATCTTTCAAGGTCCCTTCCAGTTCTAGGAAATTAGTATATCTCCAATTTAAAAAAAAAAAAATTGGCTTCACCAGAATTCACTCCAGAGCAGAAGTATCTTATGGGGAGAAGTTGTACCAAGGTCCATCACCCCAGTTCTCAGCTTTGCAGCTTCTGCAAACCTTCTTAATGAGGTGGTGCCCATTTTCTTCCTCCCTCAACAGAACTGCTGCCTGTCTGTCTCCTCCACTCCATCCCCCAAACACAGGCACACATGCTCTCCTAGCTCTGAACCTGGTGGATGAACTTTGTAACTTTGTCCTCACCCATAATTATTTCACATGTGGGGACAATGTATACCTTCAAATCAGCAGCACTGCTATGGGTACCCACATGGCCACACAGTATGCCAACATTTTCATAGCTGACTTAGAACAATGCTTCCTCAGCTCTCATCCCCTAACGCCCCTACTCTATATGTGCTACATTGATGACAACTTCATCATCTGGACCCATGGAAAAGAAGTTCTTGAGGAATTTCACCATGATTTCAACAATTTCCATCCCACCATCAACCTCACCCTGGACCAGTCCACACAAGAGATCCACTTCCTGGACACTACAGTGCTAATAAGCAATGTCACAAACACCACCCTATACTGGAAACTTACTGACTGCTATACTTACCTACATGCCTCCAGCTTTCATCCAGACCACATGATCCATTGTCTACAGCCAAGCTCTACGATACAATCGCATTTGCTCCAACCCCTCAGACAGAGACAAAAACCTACAAGATCTCTATCAAGCATTCTTACAACTACAATACCCACCTGCTGAAGTGAAGAAACAGATTGACAGAGCCAGAAGAGTACCCAGAAGTCACCTACTACAGGACAGGCCCAACAAAGAAAGTAACAGAATGCCACTAGCTGTCACCTTCAGCTCCCAACTAAAACCTCTCCAGCACATCTTCAAAGATCTACAATCTATCCTGAAGGATGATCCATCATACTTACAGATCTTGGGAGACAGTCCAGTCCTTGTTTATAGACAGCCCCCAAACCTGAAACAAATACTCACCAGCAACCACACAACAAAAACACTAACCCAGGAACCTATCCTTGCAACAAAGCCCGTTGCCAACTCTGTCCACATATTTATCCAGGGAACACCATCATAGGACCTAATCACATCAGCCACACTATCAGAGGCTCATTCACCTGCACATCTACCAATGTGATATGCCATCATGTGCCAGCAATGCCCTTCTGCCATGTACATTGGCCAAACTGGTCAGTCTCTATGTAAAAGAATAAATGGACACAAATCAGATGTCAAGAACTATAACTTTCAAAAACCAGTTGGAGAACACTGCAATCTCCCTGGTCACTCGGTTGCCGACCTAAAAGTCGCAATATTACAACAACAACAAAACTTCAAACACAGACTAACGAGAGACTGCTGAATTGGAATTAATTTGCAAACTGGACACCATTAAATTAGGCTTGAATAAAGACTGGGAGTGGATGGGTCATTACACAAAGTAAAACTATTTCCCCATGTTTATTTTTCCCCCTCAACTGCTCCACACATCTTCTTATCAACTGCTAGAAATGGGCCATTTTGATTACCACTACAAAAAGTTTTTTTCCTCTCCTGCTGGTAATAGCTCACCTTAACAGATCACGCTCATTATAGTGTGTATGGTAACACTCATTGTTTCATGTTCTCTGTGTGTATCTATCTATATTATATCTCTTCCTACTGTATTTTCCATTTAATGCATCTGATGAAGTGGGTTTTAGCTCACAAAAGCTTATGCTCAAATAAATTAGTTAGTCTCTAAGGTGCCACAAGTATGCCTGTTCTTTTTGAAAAATACTGTACACTCAAAACACTGATATGTGCTTGCCACAGTAACGTCAGTATTTTCTGTATGCCTGAGGGGATTTTCCTCATATTTTAAGTGGTTCTAACTAGGGACTTTGGAGCTGAGGGGAGTTCGAGAAGCATCCCCTCTTTCCTTCTGACTTCCTGAGATCTGCACTAAGGGGAACCTCACTAGAATATTTATGAGGGAGACCATCTCTTACAAACCAGAACTATAGGAGTATAGCTTTGCCTTGGGAAGTGAATGAATTCCTTGGTGACATGCATTACCCTCCCATCAACACTCTGCAAGCTCTTAGCATTGCAGATGGGGGACTGTAACGGTGCATGACTCACCCCTCGGCGCCTCCTGCTGGCATCCTGGGAATTAGCTCTTTTTCCAGTCTTGGAGCACCATCTGCAGGCCAACATCTCACTGCTACCGGGCCTGTGTCCCTCCCGGACTCTGGTGTCCCATTATCTGGGGTGCTGCCCCCTGGCAGTAAACCTTCACTCTCAGGGTCTCCCCTCCCGAGGGACCCCAACCCCCTACTCCCACCTTTCCTCAGCTGGTGGCTACTGCCAGTCAGCAATGAGCCCCTGCTCCCTGGGGCAGACTGCAGTATAACAGCCAGTCATCACAGGCAAGAAGGTAGGACCTGCTGTCTTCCTCTACCACCCAGTACCTCAGGGGTGGGCCTAGGACCAGGTCCTGAAGCCTGGGGAGTCGGAAGCCTGGAGCTCTCCTGCTCCTCTGGCCTTTCCCCAGCCCTGCTTCACACTCAGTACCCTTTCTATAGGCAGCCAGGCCCTGCTCCCTCCAAGACTGGAGAGAGAGAGAGAGACTGTCTAGCGCCAAGCTAGCAGCCCTTTTATAAGGACCTGGTGTGCTCTGTTTGTGGCATAGCCCCAGCTGTGCCTGCCTTCCTAATCAGCCTGTGCTTTTCCTTACATCCCCAGCCCTCTCCCAGGGCTGGCCTTAACCCTGTCAAGGCCAGAGCGGGTAACCACCCCACTACAGGGACAAAAACCAGAAACCACAAGTTTTTTTAAGGGTTGAGTTTGAAGGTTTTTTTCATAGCTGGAGAACAAATCTTGACCTGCCTCAAAATTCTCAGTTGGGAAGGAACCTCTTTCCTCTTCCAAAAAAATACATTTGGGATTTCTCCCCCTTTCTAAAACTTTCCACTCTCTTACTAAGGGATTTTTAAAATAACAACAACAACAACAACAAACAACAACAACAAAAAACAAAACAAAACAAACCTGTAAGAATCAGAGTTTCTGTAGGACCTATAAGTAGAGCTGGTTGGAAAATAAGTCTTTTACATCTGTGGAAAGTGCAAAAACAAAGTGTATTTACTCTTATTTGGGCTCCATAAAAAGTGTGAGGGTGGAAAAGATCAGCAGTTGCTAAACAGAAAAACAAAACCCCAAGTCCCCTACTTTCAAGAAGCCACAGGTCCAGTTGAGTGCCCCCTTAGGCTGCTGTGAGGTGACCCAGCCACTAGATACTGTATGTTTTAAGCCCATGAGTCTGAACAGAGCCCAGGCATGGTCCCTGTCTTGGGGTCCCTAAGCACACTCTTTGGGTGCAGCTCTTCTATCTAGCATTGTCTGCCTAGAGCTTAGACTATGTGGCCCAGCTGTCTGGCACTGGAAAACATTGCTGACTCTCAAGGCTCCCCCATAGATTAAATACACCTTCTCCTAGAATCCCACCAAGCTTGGCTACTCTGGCTTTGGCCAGTCTGTCTCTTTCCCCTTTCCAGCCCAAAGTTTCCTGTGCATCTCTGTGGGTAGTCCCTGGTTTATATTTTCCCCTTCCATCATCTGGCTGCTTTGTTTGGTCTTTGGTAACTTTTCACTGCTCCAAAACCCCTCCCTGAAAACCAATTTGGCTGAGCTGATTTTCCAGTTTGGGCATCCTCCTTGGCTCAGTTATTGAGTGGTCAGTGCACAGTCTTTAAGGTCTTCTACAGCTATGTTGTCCCTGGCTTGGGGAAGACTTGATACAGCCCTTCCTAGGTCATGGTGGATTCCACATTTACATAGGGGCATTCACTGATACATTAGTTTTCTTATCAACCAGAATTCATATTATGAAGCTGTTAATAAGTCACACATACATTCCCCAAATCATCGCATAAACATGACATTTAAAAAAAAATAAAAAACTATTTAAAAGAGCATATAAAAGGATCCCTTTAAAATTTGTCTCCTAATAAAACACTTCACTCTGTCATATCCTGAGGGACTGCCTTCAAACCACAAAGCACCTTTGATAGGTCTTGTTCATGATTATAGCAAAAAAGAAGGAAAAAAGTCTTGTTTACTAAAACAAAAAGAGAGGAAGTGAAGTGGAACGGAGAGATGCCCTACATAACACACAACTGATACTGTTTGATAGCACACATTTAAAAAATGTGTTTTAAAGTTTTCTTCCCCAAGAGATCTCCTTGATATGGAAACGGTAGTAATTACTAAAGATGTGCTAGCCACAAGACACCTGCAATTTGAATCTTTTAGTAAGAGACTTGCAATGAAGAGGCCATTACCCACTTCTCTTTTTGAAAGAAAAGGAAAAGGAAGCTGTATCTTCTTTTAAGGTTTTAATAAATGTCAAACCACCACCATTTAGCTTTACAAATATTCATTAATATAAGATATAGTCCAGTTTCCTGTCTGGGGACGATGGCCGGCATCAGATAAAAGCACAAGAAACCTGCAGTAGGCACATGTGGGGTAATTTGCTCTCTCATCCTATTCTATAATAGAATACGATAACTAGATGGTATTTATGCCCCAACTCCTCAAGAACTGGCACACTTTGCAAATGAATTTTAGTAGATCGTGAGAATTTGCAGCAGTAGCCTTGGCACCCATGTGACTTGACACACAAAATAAAGAAAAAACCCAAAATGTTGTCTTGAAAAAAAATCTCTATTTTCACCACAAAAGCAGTTTACTTTGTCAAAAAGCAAAATTAGTTTATGAAAATTGCAAATTTCAAGCAGGAATGGATTCACACTAGAGGTCATAATTTTGACTAGGGTCACCATTTCTCAGCTCCCTTCACAATATTGCATTTACTAGCAAGGTTGATGAAATTTTACTTTGTTCAAGTTTTGGAAAGCATTTTTGGATGCTTGTGAAACATTTGTATTCATTTTCTCATGGGACACTGGTAATTTCTCACAGATCTACTGAAAGAATTCATTTTCATTGTAGCAGGTTAAAAGTATGGTTATTTTCTACTGCACTATCAGAAGCTGTAGTAGAGTTACGACAGTGATTGATACATGGGTTCGTATTGTACTGTAGCTGATGTTACGACTAGAACTATGCAAGTATGGGATCTTTTGATTTACTGGAAATTCTGAAAAAAATGAAAAGTTTCAGGTTGGACAAAATATTTCAGTTTTAGCATCTCTTAGTCTTTTTATATTTTGTAAAAATGAATGTGAGGAACTTTAGAAGCAAGCAGTTGTTTTGAATAAAAAAAATCAAGATTTTCTCCCTGAAAATGTCAAATAAAATATTTAAAAACTCTGAAAAAATTGGAAGATCTCCTCCCGCCCCGAAACAGCTTACTGAAATCAATATGAATTTGCTGACTGCTTCAGTGACAGAAAATCTGCATTGGTCTTTGAAAAAGTTTTGATGGTTTTTTTTTTTTTGCCGATCTGTACTTATGAAACATTTTATGATGGGGGAAAGAGGAGAAGAGAAAGAGAGGTGACACAAACAGGATAGAAAAATCTGGCCCAGAGATACTGAGAGAAACAGAGCATAAGTGACCTGCCAAAAGTTATGCCATAAGTCAGTGTCAGAGTTGGGAACAAGAACCCAGTTTTGTGGACTCCCATTTCCTTGCTTTAAACACATGCTGCCTTTTGAAGTGAGTGAGTTTCTAAGTCTAACACCAAGTATACGCTCTCTGCTTCTACATCTAGCGATAAATATTCTTAGAAGTTTAGGGAGTCAGAGTGTTAATCCAACTAGACAATATCCTAATTACTATCTCTTCTCTGGAAACAATAAAACATTGTTTATGTGAAACAGTCTTTCCATTAGTGTCATTGGGAATTCAGATAAGCAAATCAAGAACAATCAGTAATGAACCCATATAAAGCCTCAGAGTTTCTAGAAGTCCTAGTACATTTGATCATCCAGATTCAGCACTTGGCTTACTTTCATTTTTCCAAAATGGAGTTCCTCTTTAAGACTAATTTGAATATATATTACAATACACTAGCTGACACCTAAACAGAGCAGAACTGCTTTCAGAGGCTTAGTTGCTAAACTATTAGCACCTCTACATGACAAACCAGCATCTAGTGTAGGCAACCAGAAAAATAAATATAAACTAAAATAAGGTTAATTTATCCTTTTGTCTATCTTTCTTATTTACATTTTGGATATATACAATCTCCATAACCATATGATTAACACTAGCCTTAGAAAGTCAGCAAGGTTGTATTATATAATAATGTAATCTTGGCTGAAAGCCAGTTTGAAAATGAACATGTTAGGACTCTTAACTGTGAGAAATGGTTTTCAGGCAAATCCATTGCCGAGCCAGCATGTGTAGGTTTTGTCAGACATCAGAAAAGTGGTGCCATCTCTGAACAAGAAAGAAGGTCTAAAACATCTCCTTTCATAGTCACAATGTTAGCTTAAACATTTTAACACCTCCTATCCAACCCCACCTCTGATCTTCAGGATGCAAGAACTTGATTACTGAACTACAGATATCTTTGTTGTACATTTCCTTTTGCAGCACCATCACCTAATTTAAAGATGATCCTAGTTCCCTTATCCTCTTGCATTTATGGGGTTGTGGAAGAGATTTGGGAATGTTTGCTAGAAATGAAGCCATTTGGCATTTTAAGATATAGGAAGAGATGTTGGGTAGAGACTTTTACTATTAATACATAGCATTTAAAAAAATAAATACAAGAGATTTATCTAAACTTAATAACCATATATATTCCAAAAAGCTTCTGCTGTAGTCATCACTATGCCCACATATCACCTTATGTCAGCTGCTTGAGGGGATTCCCCATCTGCCTACGTTGCTGCTACTGCACGAAGTTCAACCTTCCATCCTGATGACTTCTGGCTGTGCAGCAACGACCTTTAAGATTCTAATTAAAGTATGGCAGATGAAATGGGATTGGAATATCCCCCCAAATCTATCAACATGACAGCTAACTTGAAACGGTAGGGTCATAGACTCTGTTATGTCATCATAGCATGTGTTGCTCTTATAAGTGGCACATGCATGTTTAAAATAGCTAAGCATTTCATGATATTGTTGTATTCGCTGTGCTCAGAGAGGCTCTTACAGCTCTTGTTAACTGTGCTTATATCTGAATGTCTGGGATTGGCATGTGATTCTTGCTCTGAGGAGGGGCTTCCATATACAATTATATTCAAGGAGTGGGAATCTATTCAATTTGTCCATGTGCAAATGCAACGGTCTTTAATACTATGCTGACACTCAGGGACAATTGTCAAGGGCAACTTAAAAAAATAAATGAAGAATGACTCCACTTCACATCCCAAAGGGCAGATCCTCAACTAGGGTACATTTTTATAGTTTAAGTAAATCATCATAGATCCATTGACTTCACATCAGCTGAGCATCTGCCCTTGAAAATTTCAGGTGTCCTCCCCAAAGCCTAGACTGCAAGTTAGTTATTTATATATATTTGAATGGATCAGTGATCAATAGTCTGTTTTGAAAATATGCCGTATGAAATGTTCACTAAGATTAGAGTTGTAAATGTTGTTTATGGGACTAGCATATTTGAACGCAGAATTGTGACCTTTAAGGAAGATTTGTCTGAGTTAAGAAATAATTTGAAAACTTCTCATTCCTGAGTTGAGTGCTCAACATTTTAATCATCACATTTCAGGTGTAGGGAAACGGACAGTGCTTTAGTACAGCCTAACCAGGCAGTCATCCCCGAGCTCTGCTGCTCACTCTCCACACTTAGATGCCTGGAGACACTGTAGACCAGAGTTCCATAATATACTTGAGGGTGCACACTGTATAGGTTCTCTAAATCCTGTCCCATCCATAGGAGAACTGCAGCTGAGGCCCTCTGTGGCCACAGAGAAGAAGACAACACTTTCCCAGAGGATGTGAATTTCCCGTCATTTGGCCAGCTCTAAACATTTTCACCAAGACCAGTCGTTGCACGAGGAAGAACTGAAAGCAGCTCCTTTCATCCACATATGGATGTGAAAAGTAAGAAGTATGCAATCTGCTACACTCCGGAATGAAGATATATTGACAGTACAGAGGTAATAGGATTTTAATCAAATAATTAAAATATAGGTCCAGGAGCTACTCAGTTTATTTACCTTTACTTCTAAATACGTAGTTTTTCCACATTGAGGGTTTTGAGAAAGGAAACAGTCTATCAAATTCAATTAGATTTAAACAGTCCTAAGGCCTGCTTCTCTCTCTTTTCCTTTTTAAAACAGGATGTTTCTGTCCCAACTCATGCCTGCTCAGAGAGGCAGCATCTGGAAAGAACTCTTTCCTCTTTGCTTCCTGCATACTAGTTTATTGAACCTTTACAAGTCCTTTTCCTTTTATAGTAAAGAAACAGGTCACAGATAAACCTTTAAATAGTCTCTCTCTCAAAAAAACACAACAAATAAGCTCCTGCCCTGCTCACCAAGAAGTAGCGGTAATAGGATTTTAATCAAGAAGCTATTTACCTTTACCTCTAAATAGTTTGGTTTCTTACACTGAACTTTTGAGAGAGGGACCACTCAACTATGCATTTATTAAAAAAATAAGCCAACAAATATAAGTTTAAGCAAAATGTGTCACTAATTTACTTCCAATTTCCATAAGTAATGAAATGTAACCATGCAATGATCAAATCAAGATTACAATTGAACTCAACAAAAATCAATGGCTCAGTTTATCAAAGTGAGTATTTGAATCAACGTATAAGGTTAACAAGAATTACTTCAATACTTTACAGGAAAGTTAAGGACCTAAGGGTCTGCTAAAGACAGAAGCTAACACTTTCCTTTATTTTAAGGAAGTAGAACTCTGAGAAAGATCTCTTTGTGGCTTCTTACATTGGTGTTCCACTAAAGTGCCTCTGAATATGTAAATTGTTATACTATTTATTAATGTGGGAAGAGTAATAAGCAAACTACAGCATCTACTTCCTGACAGTTTTACACAAATGCAGAAATGCTTATTAAAACAGGCACTTACTAACTTTGGAATAACAGGCTTTTAACCCAAACTAATCTTACACTAATGAAATAGAGACTTGCGCTTTTTAGCATTTACTTTGGGAAACTGTTATGCGCGTGTGCACGCACACACACACACACACTAACTATATTGGAGAACTCAGACATCCCTGAAGTATATACAAAAGCGCTCATGTTTTCTTCTTCTTAGACCTAAGTTTTAAATGTAGAGTAGGGTTACCTAGCTACATCACTCAAGGGTGTGAAAAATTCACACCCCCTGAGAAATAGTTAAGCTGACCTAAGCTCCAGTGTAGATGCCACTACGTCTATAGAAGAATGCTTCTGTCAACCCAGCTACAGCCTCTTGGGATGGATTTACTACAGCAATGGGAAAAAAACAAAATACCTTTCATCACTGTAGCAAGCATCTACACTACAGTAGTGGCACTGCAGCTACACAGCTGCTGCTCCAGCACTTGTAGTATACTCATACCCTTAGCGTCTCTACCTCATCTAATTGGCTTTAGTTAATAACTAGTTGTTGCAAATAACCTGAGCTCATTTTACATGTGGGAAGGTGGTCATTTCTCTCTTAATTGTAGCTTCAGGCTTGTCAGTCTTTCACTTCTTTGGATGGTTGGGGCCAGGAAAGGAAGTAATATACAACTTCAGGTATTATTGTTGATGCGAGAGGGAGAGAGAGAGAGAGAGAGAGTCCAACCCTTTTTTTCTGCATGATTAGAGTCTTTTTTTAGGGTTCAGAATCCCCTTGCGCCACCTTGGGGACCACCCTTGTCCAATCAGAGATTCCAGCATGTTGGCCGTAGCTCATCATGGGCCAGTAATTTAATCTCTCAACCAGAGGTTATTGCAGAAGATTCCAGTCTGAGGTGGTCATTTTTTGGAAACATGTTGGTGACCGCAATAGATGTCTTTTTTGTAAACAGGACATGCAAGATGCCCATGTAAGGAGGAGTTGGTAACAAATTTCCACTTAGGCCTGACATAAGTACCTTAATTGTTTAAATACAACGAATAGCTAGTTAGCATTATACCTTTGCTTATTTCCTAGAGTGTAGGGCATGCGAGAGGCCTTACACAAATAACCTTTTGCTTGCATATCAAAAAAGCATTACTAAGAAATGCTTGAAGCAGCTAACAAATACTTGGCCAACCAAAGTCATTCAGGCCTAAACTCAACTGTGGTCTAGGTTTCTTGAGTATTTCCGCCCTGTCCAAGGTATATTAAAATACAATAAATAAGTGTTAAAAACAGCGTTAAAATTGTTTGAGAGTTTTCCTGGTCCTACTTGCAGCTAGGTGGCTCTTTAGGGAAGAATGCCATCTGGGCCTAGCAGCAGGTCAGTCTTCAAAATGCCAGCCTAAAGCAAGATGGAGTGAGTTGTGCATCTCTGCCTTAGGGAGAAGCCCTCTGTATTTTTGGTTCTTATGTTGATAAGATTATGGATTCTAAGCAATAAAGTGCAACTTTCCATGAAGATTAAAACCATAAATACACTAATTTCTCCATTTATATGCCACAAACATAACATCCCCCTACAGCATTTTGCAGAAATCACATATTAGGATGTAGAGGGCATAACCTGAATATGGAGTTGCCTGTCAATTTAAAGTAATCTGGGGACAGCAGGCAGTGGTGAATGTTCATCCTTATTATCTCTATTTTTAAAATTCTACAAGTACAAAATGATGAGAACGTTGGGTATATGCTGGCATTCTAGGACGAGAGGCTCTACTAGACTGGGGGAGAGGCATAAATGTAGACCTTGCCATTGATATGTAAAGGTCCTGCAAATAGACTGTTCATGCTCTCTTTCTATTCATGATCTAGGAATTCATGGAGTTTCCACTATTTCAGGAAAAAAAAAAACTTCTAGGATCCAAATTGGGGAAACTTATTTGAGAATACTTTTTCTTCTGTGTCTTTGGAGAGATTTAATTGGAAGTGCTCTGTAATGACATGACACACACAAGATGAGTGAGGTAATATCTTTTATTGGGCCAACAAAAAGAAGTTGGTCCAATAAAAGATATTACCTCACCTGCTTTGTCTCTAATATTCTGGGATTGAAATAGCTACAACGATACTGCACACTGTAATGGCATGGTTAACACTAGCTTTCCCAAAAAGAAAACAACGTTAAAGTATCAGTGTGGTAGCCATGTTAGTCTGTATCAGCAAAAACACCAAAGAGTCCTTGTGGAACCTTAGAGACTATCAAATTTATTTGGGGATAAGCTTTCATGGGCTAAAACCCACTTCATCAGATGTTAAAGTAGGCTGAGATGACTTGCAGCTTCAGCAATAGTTTTTTTTACTGGTGCTGAAATCTAGCAAAGCTTAGTAGCACTGAAGCCTCTCAAACACCAAATGCACTTTGCATATGCTCAGCTGGTTTAGTGCCCCAACTCCAATATTTTGGAGCCTACAGCAGGCACTGCAATGTGTTCTGCTGAGACAATGACACCAGATAAGTAACACAATTTGAAAAGACTTTTAGACTGCAGGCTTGTGGGGAAATAAGTCAAAATTTCTACTTGTCCTTCACCATACTGGTGGAAATATTAAGGGTCAGAACACATTGAATCATAAAACTGGAAGGGACCTCGAGGTCATCTAGTCCAGTTCTCAGCACTTGTGGCAGGACTAAGTATTACCTAGGCCATTCCTGACAGGTGTTTGTCTAACTTGCTCTTAAAAATCTCAAATGATGGAGATTTTACCACCTCCCTACGCAATTTATCCTAGTGCTTAACCACCCTGACAGATAGGAAGTTTTTCCTAGTGTCCAACCTAAACTGCCCTTGCTGCAATTTAAGCCCACTGCTTCTTGTCCTATCCTCAGAAGTTAAGAAAAAACAAACAATTTTTCTCCCTCCTCCTTGTAACATTTTATGTACTTGAAAAACTGTTATGTCCCCTCTCAGTCTTCTCTTCTCCAGACTAAACAAACCCAATTTTTTCAATCTTCCTTCATAGGTCACATTTTCTAGACCTTTCATCATTTTTGTTGTTCTTCTCTGGACCCTCTTCAATTTGCCCACATTTTTTCTGAAATGTGACACCCAGAAATAGACACAATACTCCAGTTGAGGACTAATCAGTGCAGAGTAGAGCGGAATAATTACTTCTTGTGTCTTGCGTACAACACTCTTGCTAATACATCCCAAAATGATGTTCACTTTTTTTGCAACAGTGCTACGCTGTTGACTCATATTTAGCTTGTGGTCCACTATGACCCCAGATCCCTTTCCTCAGTACTCCTTCCTAGGCAGTCATTTCCCATTTTGTATATGTGCAACTGATTGTTCCTTCCTAAATGGAGTACTTTGCATTTGTCCTTATTGAATTTCATTCTATTTACTTCAGACCATTTCTCCAGTTTGTCCAAATCATTTTTAATTTTAATCCTATCCTCCAAAGCACTTGCAAGCTTCCAGCTTGGTATCATCCGCAAAACTTTATAAGTGTACTCCATTTTCTAAATCATTGATGAAGATAATGAACAGAAGCTAAAACTGGGACGTAGGCACCTATGTCTGGGGTACAGGCACCTACATACCTTTTTGAATGCAGGCCTAAGTGCAAACACATCTTAAAATTTTCTTCAAAGTTAAGAGAAAAGTGATGACAACACTGCAATTCTTTTTACACATATTTAGAAACTATAAGATAGCGTTTAGAGCCCAGGGACAACTATTATTAGATGATGATGAGAAGGAAGAGATGAACTGGTTTTTGAAGGGTAGTGGGAAACTTGGTTTCCTAAAATATAGAAACTTTTGGGAGGCAGGCTGGACATCTGATAATATGATTCTATATAAAAATCTGTCTAACTCCAGTTTTCTTTCAGTCTTGAGTATTGAATTCACTAGCATGTTGTTTCTCGTCTTCACTGTAGTAAACATGAAAGCTATAGATCAATACTGCAAATGACATGATTACCATTTAATGATTACTGAACAGTGAGAGAGTTTATCTGACTCAACATGCCTAAAATTGAAGGACATAACAAGAAACAAGTCATCAGATTGGCATAAGTAATGAAAACAGATACTTCTACAATAAAATGTAAAGATTGGCAAGAGTTGCTAAGTAGCAAGACAGGAAGAATTTTTATTCTTCTCCCAGAATACAGAAGATTGAGCTCCTTGCGTCTGTCCCTGTAAGGCATGTTTTCCAATCCTTTAATCATTCTCATGGCTCTTCTTCAAACCCACTCCTATTTATGACAGTCCTTTTTGAGCTCCTTGAGGCTACCAAGTCAATCTATTTAGCTTAATAAAGAGAAGGTTAAAGGGTGACACACTTACAATCTAACAAACATTTAATAATGGGCTTTTCAATATTGCAAAGAAAGGTACAACATGACTAAGTGGCTGAAAGTTGAAGCTAGACAAATTCAGATTAGAAATAAGGTAATTTAAAAAACACAAAGTAATTAAACCACTGGAACAATTACAGGTTGTGCTGGATTCTGCATCACTAAATTTAAAATCAAGATAGGATTTTTTTCTAAACTGTATGCTCTAGGACAGTGGTTCCCAAACTTGTTTTGCCATTTCTACAGGGAAAGCCCCTGGCGGGCTGGGCCAGTTTGTGTACCTGCCGCATCCGCAGGTTTGGCCGATTGCTGCTCCCACTGGCCACGGTTCACTGCTCCAGGCCAAAGGGAGCTGCTGGAAGTTCTATAGCCTGTGTTATACAGCTGGTCAGAAAAGATTACCACAATGGTACCATCTGGTCTTAGAATCTACAAATTACTGCAGATGGCAGAATCTAGCCCTATATTATCTCAAGTCACTTTAAAAGGTCTCTTTCAAGGACTGGAACAAACATACAATACTCTATCATTTAATCTAGTGCTAAAGTATTTCACCTCATACCTACTGAACACATGCTTATCCTTGTTTATATATTCTTAAGAACAAAATCCTCTTGTGAACAACCTGTCCTCCTAACCTTTCTTCATGTATGTTCTATTTCTCTATATTGTACGAAAAGATTAAAAGGAGACAAAAATAAATAAGCTCAATAGTGTGATGGGCACAACTACTTGGTCATATAGCAAATAAAAGTGGGAGAGATTCCTTTTCCATAAGAGGATCGTTTTCCATTTAGCATCAGATCTTTTCTTTTTGGTTGCAATGCTACTTTGTTCTCTCCATTTTCCCTCTGTAGCCTGTGCATGTCACTTTGCTGTTTGGTTACACATGCCTACTGCCCTCCAGATTTTGATGTCATCAATAAATCTAATCATAGTTAAAACTAACACCATAAGAACATAAGAACGGCCACCGGCTCAGACCAAAGGTCCATCTAGCCCAGTATCTGTCTATCGACAGTGGCCAATGCCAGGTGCCCCAGAGGGAGTGAACCTAACAGGCAATGATCAAGTGATCTCTCTCCAAAGAAAGATCCCTGTAAAGGAAGTACTTTAAGCAACTGCAGACAAAGTTAATTAGATATTTTAATAGACACTTGACAGGATAAACTTTGAAAAAACACTAAGGGAGAGTTCATCAGCTGGTGTAAATTGATCTAAATCCATTAAGGCAAATGGAACTGTATTGAGCTACATCTGCTGAGGATCTGACCTGAAGAGTCATAGACCAGGAGTAGGAAGTATCACTGCTTGATAACTGACAGAACCAGTCATGAGCATTATCTAGACGTGCTTCACAAACTTTGGTTTAAGAACTCTGAAAATTACAGAATATGCTTTGAGCCAACATTATTCTGTTTTTTTACAGTTCATCATGTGTTGCATCACTATGCTTATGGTTATAAAGAAGGTACATAGTATTTAGTTAAAATAATTACAAGTTCTCTGCTACTACTGTTTCAAATTTTCTTACACTTATGTAGCACATTGCATGTAGGTCTCTCTGAGCACTTGATAGAAAAATGAAAGTAGGTAGAAAAGGCAACAAAAAGAGGCAAAGGAAAAAAAAAGCACTGACATTAGATTTAAACCCAGCTTGAGACAGCAACTGAAGTGTCAGGGGAATTACTTCAATGACTGCACAAGGGGTACTAAGATAGTACAGAATATACATGGAACAATATCAGTAAATATTCCTGAGCTTCAAGAAAGGTTACTGCTCAGACAATCCTACAGGCAAAGTATAGAAGCAAGAACATGCAAGGTTCTATATGCATGATGGGGTGGGTTCTTGGCTCTGGTGATCATTCTGACTTCTGCCCAGTCTGCATGTGTTGGGGTGGGGGAATGGCAGACATGGGCCTGAACTAAAACCCCAGATTGAAACCACAACTGCCCTAACCCAGGCAAAGTTTTCATCTGGATCCACAACTCAGACCCAACTCTGATAAGAAACCCGAATACATATTTCATCCTCCATAGACTACAACCTAAAATTACCCCTCGGATAGTGGTATGAAAGATTTATTGTCTGATTAATAGGAGTCTCAAGAGAGATCAGAATCAACCAAAATACCAAGGTTATGGCCCTTAGGAGCACAGAATAAATAAGAAAGAAAACAACCAGGAAAGAAGGCCAAAATAAAATAAAATAAAATAAAATTCTGACTGAAACTACCCAATAATAGCCCAGATTTATCTAAACTGAACTAACAAAAATTACTGTTGAAATCATTCAGTCTTTCATAGAGCAGAGAAAGTCATGCAGCCCAGCACAAGCTCTCACAGGGCTAGCAGAGAACAAGATGAAATCTTTTCCCTTCACTGGAACCTCCTTGTGGAGAATGAGTGGTATTGGAAGGCTAAGCAGCAGAACTGTGCTTTAATATATAATGCTTTGCAGACACTAGTTTACTAGTTTACCCTCTTCAAGGCAAACAGAGGTTAACACTTTTTTTTTTAAAAGTGCCTGCTGATTGGAGTTCCTCAATTTTTGGGTGCCCAAGCTGAAACACCTCATCTCTGGCTTTCAACAGTATTGAGCAGCTGTAGCTTCCATTCGCTTCCAGTGGAGCTGTGAGCTTTTAGCACCTGAGAGAGTCAGGCACTAAGCATATCAACTTGGGGACCTATATACAGAAACCATTACACAGAATTAGTAGACACTTCAAAAGTTACATGTTAGGGACTTCTCCAGTCAGTGGTAAAAGCTAGAAAAGAAGCCAGGAATCCTGACACCTGAAACTGTGCTCTGATCACTAGACCATGTGCTAACCTCTAGCATCCATATCAGAAAGGTATCCCACATAAGCAGTATTGGAGTATACATGAGAATATGGTCTCAAACATCCTCAGGGCAGGATGTTCTTGTAGAGCAGGGCAAGAGGAAAGACAAATAGTGGAATTTTCAGGAAAGCTCAGCTTTGGCCTATCTTTACTCCCACTGAATCCAGCAGTTCAGCTCCTTGGACTTCAATGGAAAGTTAGGTGAAGGCTAACTACTACCCCACCCTAAGCATCTAGTGACTATTAGCTGAAGTTTTATGGAATCAATTTAAAAATACCCACTGGTATAGTATTATATCACGATTGTTTCAAATACATCCACATAAACTATGTTATTTGCTGTCCGTTTGTTTTTAGTAACAATGAAATAGATTACATATGATGATATCAAACAGCTATTAAGGATCACTAAAAGAATGGTAATCAATGGCCACCATCTCATGCAAACTATGTTAGAATAAAAAGGTACAATTATAGACTAAACATTCTACAGTGTGTACTGGATCACGCAGTTACACGTTAAATAATTAGCACCTTACAATTACAATAAATTGCAGGTTCAATAAGGAAAAAGAAGAAGTAGAAGTTATTCAAGAATAAATAAAAAGTGGGTATTTTCATGATTAAAAAAATAGAATGACTTGATTTAACTGGGAGAAGAAGGGAGTCACAAAAGTTCTGTTATATACAGCTAGAGCACTCCAAAATGGAAATTGAAATACATCTTATTTCACTCCTTGTACAGTTAAGCTGCAATGGCATTTGTTGCAATGCTTGACAAATACTGTAAACCTGCCATTTTATCTGAGATTTATCATGGGAAATGACTTGAAGTAATTTATTTAATTGGATTGCCATGATAGGCAATAACATTTTAACAGGAAAGCCACTTTTCGAACTAATTCAAAATAAAGATTTTGAGACCTTAGAGCTGCCAGGAAGGAGTGAAAGAACCTTTCACAGGTTGTTTACTAAAGGTGTGATTTGATATTTAATAATGTGAAAGAATAAACTTCTAAGAGTTTAGTCTTTGGTTACAGGACCACATACAAGCCAACCTGATAGAGGTCTCAATGCCACCTTTATGTCCCGAGACCCACTAGGAACCTATTGTTATTACTCTTCTGCCATGTTTGACCATCTCTCAAATGATAACAAATTCCCTTGTTTTAAACCATTAGGCAGCTGGTCTTTTGGTTGTCAAGTGTATTTTCAGCGTATGTAAAGGAGAACACAGTATTGCCTTTAGATTCATTTTAAATATGGATGTCTGTGGCTTCCATATGAAATAGAAGCCTTCTAAAGAGACTTGGCAAGCTAATTACAGTAAGGTCACTTAAAGTTAGTTCTAGCTTTAGAGATATTTCTACTTCCAGCAATATTATCTCTAGGTAAAGTGGGGAATTCTTCTAGAACAAACATTAACTCTAGAACCAAAATGAACTTTTCAAGTGCATCTATAATAATCTATGGCTAACTTAAAAAAAAACAGAACAAAGAACTAAAGACCGTATGATTTCATGACAATTCTTTAATTCCTGGAGTGGTCTGCTCCCATCTATGACATCCTTCATTTTCTTTGGTTATATGCTTAGTGCATTGCCTTTTCTTTATCTTGTAGTAATTCTAGTACACAGTTAAAATAAATTTATATTCAGAGGGGAATAGGGAGAAGGATAGAGATTTAAGAGAGTCAAGAAAATAAGATGGAGAAGATGTTTTTTAAGTTCAACTACAATCTTGAGAAGAGTTTTCATATATCCTTAGCCCCAAAATGAGCTCATTTCTCCTCTCATAAGAAAAAAGGAGAGGTAAACAAAAAACCTGTATCCAATTTTGCCTACCACACTCAACATAATTAGCCTTTTTGAAGGGGGTGGGGGAAATCTATCTAATTTAGAAACACAATGACGGTTTTATCCAGAGCCATCTGCTTGATTATATACCAGAGTAATAGATTGCAGGAACAGAAATATTTTTCAAATTCTCTCCCTTGTTCTTAGTCACCCCAAAAGGATGAAATCGCAGTTATATTTCAGCTGGCATTAAGTGTCCATATAATTTTTTCCTTCTCTGTTATGAAAAAAAAAATCCTAGTGAGAATATTTTAGATCTGGTCAGAAATTTTCAAACAAAAATGGAAGTATTTTAATAAAAGATGATTGTTTTTAAAGAAATGGGGGTTTTCTAATGACAATTTTTCCTTTCCCCTCCCTAAAATGTAATGTTTGTTCAATGAACCCTTAACATTTGGAAGTAGTAGTGAGAAAAGTTAATGGGGAAAAAAACAAACAAGGTAAGCTGTTGGGGCTGGGGTGGCCTACCTAGTGGATGGAGCAGGACTTTGTCTGGTGATTTCAGTGACAGTTTGGAATAATGGGGAGCGTAGACCCACGAGTCAGATACTGGGGTGAGCATGAAGCCAGACTGAGGGGTGAGGAGCCAGGCCAAGAGTCAGCATTGGGATCAGGGCATGCAAATGCTGGAATGGACAGGGGTCAAGACTTGAACAGGGACTGGAAGCAGGAGCAGAGGAAGCCAGCTGCTGGCATAGTTCGCGTTGAGCAGCTGCTGCGCTGCAAGGTACAAGGAGCAGGCTGCATGCTCTCCTGCCCAATCAGGAAGCACAGCCTTTTGGACAAGGCTCATTGTGCCCAGCTTAGCTTGCTGGGTTGCCTAGCGACCCAGGCTGGGAGCCAGCTGTGCTCCTGACAATCAGTTTCGGGGGAGTGAAATACTTGTGGTTTTGTTTCCTGTTTCAGAAGCAAAATGGAAGAAAATTTTTGGGGATAAAAGAGGAAGGGAAAGAAAGAAAGAAAGAAAGAAAGAAAGAAAGAAAGAAAGAAAAATCCTGCAAATCTGAAGATTTTTATTACAAATTTTGACTTAAGTCATTCTGTGCCAAAGAATTCAGAATGAAAATTTTCATTTATTTTTTGCTAAATCTCTTTACCAGTTTGATTAGTTCTAATATTTTTATTTGTATATTTGATATTATTTATTGTTTGTATTACAGTAATGCCTTCAGCCCAGTCAGAGCTCAGATTCCGCTTTGGTAGGCACCGTATACCTTTATAATAGAAACGGTCCCTGCCTCAACAAACTCGACAGTTAAATATATGACATAACTTGTTCTTCTGTCTCTCTGTCTGTCTATCAAACAGTGAGATAGCTAAGATAAGTAATAATAAATAGTGTTTTTCCCCTCCCCTTAAGCTACTCGTAAAAAAACCAAACCAAAATAAAAAAAAACACCCTTCTTTCTACTTGAAGAATGAAGGGGAAAATGTTTTAAAATTGAAAGTAACATTTTCTTTCACAATATTTTCCCCTGCCCCCACTTCTTGTTTTGAGTAAGATATTTAAGTGAAGGGTTCCCCACCCCCTTTCCTCTCCTACTTTCTCTCACTTTCCTTACCCCATTCCCCAACCCCAGTGGGGAGTATGGCAGGAGAGGGAAATAAAACACAAAACAATGAAATATTTTTTTTTCTGATGGAATTTTTATCTTTTTAAAATCAAAACCATATTGATAAAACAAATGTTCACTTCAAGAGTTTCAACCAGTTCTATGGACTGTATCAAGGTTCTCCAAGGTTTCCAGCTAATTCTTTTTTAGTTCAGTTAAACACATACCTGTTTCCAAACACTTACAAGATTAGCAATCCACATGTATATTATTTAATTTGAACTGACAAATTTGCATTATATAGATCAACTAATGATCTCATCTCTCCAGAAGTAGCTTGCACATTCTCCAATTCTATTTTAAGTGCCTGGTTTAAGAAATATTGGAGTGCTGGCTCAGTGTGACTGTCCAAAATTAAATAAAACAAAATCTGAACAAAAGGAAAAGATTTGTGACAACATTGGGAAAAGTATGCTATTCCCAGGTTTGTTCAGTTTCATATTAATGTTCCTTGGAATATAAAGTAATGTACTTCTATGTTGCTGTAGATGTTTTTATGGATTGGTTGCAAAAGTAACTAGCTAGAAAACATTCTGCTCCCCCAATTCTATCTGATAACAGCAGGGAAATGTGTTTTTTATATTGCTCCCAATTTGCTAGTGTTTCAGCTCTTCCAACCTAGGATGATAGCATTGTGCTGTGATGTACTGGCTGCTGCCTATTTGCTGCTACTACTGCTCAAAGATTTAGAGAACTTAGATGGTTAGGTCACCGTCTGTTTCAATGAATGTGTGGGTGGGAGAAATGCATGCCAGGAGCATAAGTGAAGAACTAGTGATGAACTGCCTATAACTCCCATGAAAGTGTTCCTGTTAGCCTGTGATAAACCCGTGCCTTAGGGTTGCAAGTGCTTGAAGAGGGGAAGGGCAAGACACTTGGGAATCTGTTTGTTTTCCCATTTATATAAAAATGCTTTATTATAACTATTACCAAGGAAGAAGGCAATATCACTGGGCAAGCCAGCTTATACTGTGTGCAATCTGTTGTGTTTATACTTTATTCCTGAAAAGTACACTGTGTACACTGTGCTGTGTGTAATTTGAAATGAGGGGAATAAATGAACACTTCACTGGGTGCTGTCATGGGTATGCTCCATATAGGGCATTGTATGTATATAATGCATCATACAAGGTACTAATCTTCCTTTGCGAGTGATGGAGCATATATTTGGATTGTATGGGATTTCATCCCCCCAGGACAACAACATGTAAATTGCTATGATAAATAACTGACCTACAAAATACTTCCAGACTCTTGGAATAGCTATAACATCATCACTGAAATTCTACACATTAGGTTTGCAAGAACTGCTGAGATACCAGAATCCTCAGTTAATGTAATGAATTCTTGTGATTCTGACAACAAACAGATTCAATCCCATCCTTCCTCCAAATGCTTAGCTGAATAGTTTGTTGAAATATTAACAAGGGTTAGTCAGGGAAGTCTGGAAAGGGCACTTGGAGGGGAAAAAAAAGGTGACCTGCTTATTTACATACAGAAATGGTCCCCAAAGCCTCAGTGACCAAACACCATCTGTTTTATTCCTTTGGGGAAAAAAATGTTGTTCTCAACTGGATCTCTTGAAACCAAACCTTTGAGGTTACATAAATGTATGTAAAACAAGCTGTAAGTAAACAAGTCATCTGATGTATACTGTACAAGGGACAAAGTGTGAGGAAGAGACATTCATGGAAACGAAAACTGAATGTTATCCATGACTTTTTGAGCCCCTTATTGTACATAGAAAAAGTTTGAGATCTGGCACTGACGCAGGGCAATTGCATGTTCTGAAGATATTCTGATTCACTAACCAGCCACCCCAGTGCCAAACCCAGCTGAGCCTGTTGGTTACGCAATTAGTAAATGAGAGGCCTGCAACCCAGAGATCCAGACAAAGAGGGCATCAAAAGCACAGCTCTATCTGTAACCATTAGTAATCACTTTCATGCTCTAAATGTTCATTAACATTCAACCAAATACATTTGCTGACAAACATATTTCATGAAACAGAAATCTGAGTGAATGTTGCAAAATATTCACAAAGACTGAATTTCAGATTTGTGATTACGAGTATCACCACTGGAAACCAGATACTAGAGAGAGATGCTTGTGCAGTCAGGGGACAGCAACATACTATGGGACCTGTGTTGCCATTTAAAATAAGCTCAGAGTGAATTACAAATACTGGCTATATGAAACATTACATAGAGCAGCCCAGAGGCTGAAATATGTTCACAAACATTTGTCAAACCATTTTGAATAAACAAATCCATACAAGACAGCAGTCAAAGTAATTCCCAGAAAGGAAAAAAAACAAAACAAAACAAAAAAAAAACCCCAAAATGAAATAAAAAAAACCCCCAGCATAGCCCTACATTCATCTAATACATTATTCATCATGCATTAAACACTCAACTCTAGTGAGAACTTATTATATTCTTGGTGTTAGTATAATAGACAGCATGATAGATTATAATGTGATGATTTGAAAGACCATCCCAGTGCTTGGGGGGAAATGAGGACTTTAGCAGTTCAACTCACTGAGTAAATAAGATAGACAACTAAAGTGGTTTCCAGAAGTGCTGGCCAGTTAAGTTCGTTCACCATGGGTGCAATATGGCCAACAGGCTGGTTGTTAGGACATGTGGCTGGAATGTGGGAGCCTGGGTTCAAGTCTCTGTGCCAAATGAAGGATTTGAATGTGGGTGTCCTGTCTCCTAGGTAAATGCAGTAACCACCAGGCTATTCAGGGTACAGCATGTCTGCTCCCTTTGCACCCACCCGCCTCCTCCCCCCAAATCCTGGATCTTTGACAATGCATTTAATCAAAACCCAAAAAACTATCTTTCCCTGTGAAAATTAGTTTCGACAAATTGGAATTGAATTTTCCAGTGAAAAGCAAGTTCATCAAAACATTGCTAACCAGCACTACTGTTCTTCTAAAAAGGCTCTGCTCTGCTTGTTGTCAGTGTCTGATTCTTTCAAATACAGAAAGATGGCTTACAAAAGTAGTGAGCCTTCCTCCTAAAACAAGGAAGAGGGTGGTCAGAGGAGCACATTGGTGATGAGGGGAAGGAGAGGGGATCAGTGTAATAGGAGCTTAGTGCTGCGGGGGTGCCGATCCAGAGAATAAGTTCTGGACAGGCTAGGGGGAGGGAGCTCAGCTGTAAGAAGGAAAGTGCAGGAGCATTGAAAAGAATTGACTGCCCTCTCAGTTGTCCGAGGCAAAAACATGTTCTACCTTGGTATTAGGGATGGTTTCAGATACTTTGCTGTGTGCACATAGATTTAACATAACTGATTAATTATGCTACCATTTTAAAAAGAGGCAAGGGAAGCAATTCCTATAAATTAGGGACAGTTTGGTGACTAAACAAGATCGGTTCAGAATATTGCCCTGGAATTCACAACAGTCATGAAAAATACAGAGCAGTCATCAACTCTATTTGAGACCCAATATATAAATCACTATATAGCCAGTCAGAAAAAAAGTTGTCAACAATAAGTTTCAGCAAAAAATAGAACATTTTTGTGTTTTTCCCCCCTCCGCATTTTCTAGGTATGCAGTCACATAGGGGCATATATATATATTACAATATATATATATTGTAATCACTGAAAGAGTAGATAAAGATTCCATGTAATGCCTTAGCTGAAAACCACTAATAAAATTCAGCCTTCCCAAGATTGCGATTAAAACAGAATCTGTGTTTCCAAGAAATATGGTACTCCGAACTCACCTTTTACAGCCTGATCCATCAGCCATTGACGTCAAGGAATGACTCCCATTGACTTCAATGGACACTGGTCATTAAAGACAGAAAAGAGCCTGGCATTAACATTACCAAGATGGTAAAAGAGGAAAGTTTTTTTTTTCTTGATACCCCTGTGTTTCCTTTAGCCTTGGGTTGGGGAAAAACAGTTTTATTAAGTGATTCACTTACTAGTAAGTCCCTCCTTTTAAATTTCTGTTTCACACTGAGTGCATAGGTTTGGATTGTTGATTTACCACCACTATAAGCATTTGCCAAGTACAACCACTAGATTATTTGACTTTTATTGTGTTCTTTTAGTGCTACACTGATAAGCAATTGAACCCAGTGAAGCTGTCAGAGGAATGAAAGTCTTAAAGGCATACATTTTCTGTTTAGTGAACTGTAAAATACACAAAAATTAAACAGACTCATCATAGAATATTAAAAATATATTCTGTGCACTGGAAAGTAAGAAAAAACACAACAAAACAGCTTTGAAATAATATCAATACAGTTTTTGGAGGGAAAAAATCATTGTTAATACTAGGTTGGGGGGGGATAAAAATGAGGCAATGAAACTCTTAAACAAATAACTAATAAAAGCTGTTACAAGAATAAATCTCAGATGCGCTCTGGGACCACATTTTATAGTTTTTCATTGTATTGTAGTGCTGTGTTAACACAATACTTTTGATAGGTCATCCCTTAGACAGACAAATCATAAAATATATGCAATTTAACAAGCAGAGTACAACAGAATGGCTGGCAATAAAATGCTAAAACCCAATTAGAAACAACATCTTTCAGAGCAGAGATGGGGGAGGAGGAGAGGAGGAAAAGCATAATAAGAAAACAAAAAACTCTTCCAACACAAATCCTTGAAATCTTCTGCTCAGTAATAGTTTCCAGAAAGTAGAAGCAGTGACATTCACTGTAGAGATTTACTGTGACATTACTTTTTTTTATGAAACTGAAGCTTGAAAAAATAAAATTTGAATTCTAGGTACAGCAAGTCTCCGTTAAGGATAGAATTTAATGTATTATAAGTAGCCATAGCTTTAAGCTCCTCTGACCCTTTTTGATTTGAAGTTTCTTTTGCTATCATCTATTATATCATCTGGGTTGGAAAATGTTCTCGCGTAGGAGGTAGGCAGAATGCTGATGATGTAATTCATGATTATGTAGAAGGAGGTTATAATTGCTGACTTTTAAAAATAGCACCAGCCAATTCCTTCATGACCTCTTACAGCCAGTGGAAACTGCTGAAGAAGATGTAGAGCTTTAAGTCTTCACTGTGCTCATAGTTAGGATAATTAGGATGCGTGGGGACCTGAATCCTCAGGAGGGTTATTTTAATTTTATAATGCTCTATTTATACTGCAAGTTTTAATGCAACTAATCATTTCTTTTTATATAGTATGATGGATCAGCTACTAAAGGGTTGCCATCCGAAGAGTGGAAAAGTAAAGAAAAGCACAGTGAAGCAGAAGGCACAAACTCTTTGGGGATAGTGAGACTTAGGATGTGTCTATATTGGCCATTAGTCAGCACTAGAGGGGCATAAATTTTCACATGCCCTATCTGGCCCAGGTGGATCCTTCTGGTGTGCACTAACAGTTCCCATGTGTATAGAAGCAGTCCTGTTTCAAACAGTGCTATGTTGACATGCACTGGAGAACTTTTAGTGCATCCTAGCAAGGGCTGCCTGCATCACACATTAGGGCACATTAAAATGTATGCCCCTATAGTGCAAACTTACACACCATGTAGATAAGCCTTAAATCTTTTGCTATTATGGCCAGGGCAAAGGGTTTTAGTAAGTTATGTTTGGAATTCCAGACTTTTGGTATCAAAAGATTAATAAAATACTACGCAACTGTTTAAGATATTTAACGCTATCTATAATCCACATAAGAAAAAAAACACGACTGTGCAAAGAAAAAGAAAAGGTTGACATGGGTGAAAGTGTAATTGCAGGAAGAAGTAAAAGTGAGCCCTTGACTTTTGTCAGGCTAGGATATGACCCTATATTTTTATAGAAGTGCTTTCTGATGTGGCTGCTCTTCAGTTATTGCAGTTCATGCAATATTTGTGTTTCTTAGTGCAGTTGTCAGTTATGGATGAACAGAAAAGACCAGCAGGAATTTGAGTGTTACTCAGACATTATAAGTATGTTTAGATTGGAGTAAAAAACACTGGTCAAATTCATCCTTCATGTAACTTCATTGGAGTAAATATAGATATAGTAGGTCAGAGTTTGGCCCATTTTCTGTTTTGTTTTTTTTTTAAACTTCTGCTCCCGGCTCTCTAGGAATGCATTTTCTTAAGAGTATATTTTCAGTTGCTGCCTGTCAAGATACCATATGAGGCTATTTCAGATTTATGAGACTCTCTGTCATGCAACATTGGTAATAGGTAATTGGTAATGCATCCCAAGAAGAAACCTGAAATTACGGATAGAGTAAATACAATGCTGCTATTTGAAAAGTGTGATACTATGGTTCTGCAAAGTAGCACTTAAGGTCCCATGAATCCTTGCAAACCCAAGTACGATGATTTAATGCTTTTGATTTGATACCATTACAGCCAAGACTACAGCATTTATATTATTCCGAGAAAGAAGAACAAAATCATCATCTGGTGTAGTTCCATAGAAGTCACTGGAGTTTTCCAATATATGCCACTTAATGATCTGGCCTTTTCTATTTATCCACTAGCCATGGAGAGTAGAGTGTGGTCCCTGTAGCATATTTACAATTCAGGCAACAAAAAGAACAGTGCTTGAAGTATTGCAGCAGCATCTAAACAGCAGGCTATTTTTGCTTATTACTGATCATGCTCTTGGCAGTTTCTGATGATAAAGATGACCCAGTGGGCAGAGGGAAGCACTATTTGCTTCTGTTATATTGGATAATTCATGCACAATATTCATTTTTACATTTGATCTGATATATCAGAGAGAGTAACCACTTAACGTGACATTAGATAAGAATCAGTGTCACTGATAGCTGACAAAAGAAAACCAAAAAGATTCTGTGATAGAATGCACATTTGTTATGGTGATGGCTGGACGTTTGGGTGCATGATGAGATTTTCTAGCAAGGTTCTTAAAAAAGTCCTAAGGGTCAGCCATATCTGGGCAGCCCAGTTTTCAAATGTGGACACCAAATAGGACCAACTAATGCTACATTGATGTCCTTGCAGATGAATTAGGCTTAGCTGCAGCATGCCAATCCAGCAATATAAAGCAGCTGTGAAGTTGGTTTAATTGGCTAGATGAAGCAGGTTTATGACTATTTTGTATCCCTCATATAGCACAAAGCAGTCAAAGTATACCAGTGAACCTGGCCGCAAGTTTTAGTGGGAGATTTTCAATGTCACTAATGGCAGTTAGGAACCAAAACCGTCATGTATGGTGTATGCTAAGTACTGAATGCAATGTGGAGATTTTCAAAGGCATAAATGACAGATACCTAATTCCCATTGAAAGTTAATGAAAGTTAGGTACCAAACTGCTATTTCTACCTTTGTAAGTCTCCCCTTCATTCAATACTTAAATGCACATAGGCATTGACTGTACATGTTAAGTGTCTGTCTGAGGAGTCAGATGAGGGATATGGACATTCGGTTTAGTCACCCATGTTTGAAAATTGTCCTTTTTCCAGAAAAAAAAGTTTTTTACATTCCCCGTGGATATGAAGTTACCTAAAGTCATATAAAACTTTCATTTAATTTCCACTTAGTTTGCGTGCATATGGCACATTGCAGTAGAAGAAAAAAGGCTGACTTAGAAAACCCTTTTACTTCTATTGATCATCTCTCCAGGACAGAGCTACAACAGTGGTGGGGCAGGGTAGAAAGATTTCACAACTATGGCCCAGGTTGCGTATGGAGCTAGATAAAAGGAGGACTTCATGGCTGTCAAACCGGCATCGTTCACTGGAAGGTGAGGGGAAGGGCAAAATACATTGTTCACATTTCCGATTCATTGCACTATTACTTTCATTGATCCCATCTCCAGTGATATATCTCATTCATTATATCACCTTCCCCTGCTAATTCCACAATTATATCATATTCTTCCTGATAAGAGGAAGTTTAAAAAGACAGGATTGGGAGATTGCTAGTGCTCTCAGGACTTCACTGAGCTCTCCTTCCCCTTTAAAACTACCTCTAAAGAACACTGAAAAACATGATAGCCCATCCTGTTCTCAACCCCACGCTGCCTTATATGATGACCTCCCCAACTTCTGACCAACCTCAAACCTTTTCCTAATTTTTAACATGCAAATAGATACCAGCAACACCTAATTGCTGCAAAAATCCTACCTCTCTCTTAATCTGGCTTCAGGCTTTTCTTTATTGCACCAAAAGTGTTCAAGCTATGTTGATGGACAGCCTCCTCCTTCTGATGGATAGAGCTGAAGCAACAATTACAATAGGGATTTCACTAGTTGGCCATATTTTCCACTGCTAAACATGAAGTGCTTCTGACTGGCTTTAGTCATTCTTTTCCAAATAGCTTCCCGCAGCCCCAGCAAAAATAAATAAATAGACGCTAGGCACATGCTGTCTTTTCCCCCACACTTCCCCCCTTCAGTCAAAAGCTCTGACACATGGCCTCCATCAGGGCTCAATCCTATCACCATTCCTATTGCAGATGTGAATTTAACATTTACTGGGATAAACCAAGATGGCCTGAGCAACAATATAGCTCTATGTATCCTTTAAGTCCACTGCTTACACCACTGGAGAGAGCTGCTGGGGGAGAATGTGATACAAGAGATTTTTTGGTTGCTCTACACCAGCACCAGAACCACTGTATAGCATTAAAAGAGCTGAAAGTGCTGTCCAGTACTAAAAGTGCTGACCTTTGTCCATTAGCTGAAGTAGGGAGAGATTGAGATTGGGCTTGTTTGAATTAGTAAAAAATGGAGTGGTGACATTGAAACATAATGTTAAGGTGCCTATAATTTGTTTGATAACTATGAGGATTGAAATAGTCAATAAAGATGGTGTTAAGCAATTGTGGCTAGGGAAAAAGAGATGGCATCCTCAAGAAATCAAAGCAGAGAAAACCAAAATGGAGGCTTAGAATGATCTGACAAATGGCAAGCAGGCAGATTGGGTGAAATAAAGGTCATTCCAAAAACCTGAAGGAAGGGATCAGTTATATAGAACACAGGTCTTCAAAGAGGTCCAGCATAGCATAGCATAGGTTTTCAATAGGGTCCAGCTTTCATTGATAGGTAAAGGCCTTGAAACTGATTGGCTGATAATGATAGGGATTGAAAAAACAACCAATCAGAGTAGGCTAAAATCTGCATATAAGGCTGAGAGCTGCTATACTTTAGTTAGTTCCTCAGTGTGTGTGTAAAGTACCAGTGCATGTGAGGACAACAGAAAACCAAGAAGAAGCCAACTAAAAGAGTGGAATGAAATCACTGAAGAAGGAAACCAAACAAGACTCAGCAGAGTAGACAGAGCAGAAGGACATATCACAACTCTGGTTTCTATTGACATACACTCTCTATTAGTAACAATAATAGGCAGTCTGGCCGGGCTGCTGCACTCTTCACTGAGCATTGAGAAGAATGCAGTAGGCACTTCAATTACCTTGTTGCACCTTTAACTAGTAAAAAGGCTTCACCTGCTCTCATAAAAAGGGATGGCCATTGAACAATGTGACTCATTGATTTACCTCCAGGTTGCTACAGGATTTGTCTCTTCTTTAGCCTTGACAAGAAATTCCCAAACTATGTGCAGCTGGTGCACAATTCAGTGGCTGTCTCATAAGTAGAACTGTGGGAAAGTGATCAAAATATTTCATTTTTTTAAAGTATCAGAGGGGTAGCCGTGTTAGTCTGGATCTGTAAAAGCAACAAAGAATCCTGTGGCACCTTATAGACTAACAGACGTTTTGCAGCATGAGCTTTCGTGGGTGAATACCCACTTGCATCCGAAGAAGTGGGTATTCACCCACGAAAGCTCATGCTGCAAAATGTCTGTTAGTCTATAAGGTGCCACAGGATTCTTTGTTGCATTTTTTTAAAGTTGTTCCTGTTTAGCAAGGCTCTGTTTAGAGCCATCTTTTGTTTCAAAGTTTTTCATTAAATTTAATCAGTGTTCATTTACTGAAAACTAAAATTTTCATTTCCGATAAAAAGCCATTTTTCAAAAAGTTATGAACATGTCTACAGTCTTAAGCAGAAGAGGGCATATTGCACTAGTGCTCTACAACATATACTGGTTTCTAGTGCCCTTTTAATGAGGTTGGCAGCCATGTCAACCCAGAGAAATCCTCTCCAAGTTATCAGTTATGCAATGTGTCCAGGCACTCAAATATAGGTTCAAGGAAGCTTCTCAACAAGATGTCCAAGATTCTGAAACACCATCCCAGAGCCGGTTCTGAAGAGTCTTACATCTATAGGTCATGCTGGGAAAGACAGTTTTTTATGAAAGTATTCACTGAAGAACCAGAACAAGAGAAAATGCAACATTACTCTCAAAGTAGCAGCCCAAGATTAAAACTAGAGCAGAACAGAGAACTGACATCATGCTCCCAGTGTGGGTCCTGATCATATCAAAAGAAGAATGAAGATCCAGCTGTTTCCAGGCTGATCTGACTGTATTTTTAATCCACGTGCAGTACCTAGATAATATAGTGATAAGTGGCTCATAAATGCCATATAGACAAATGATAACAGAACCAGAGTCAAAATGATATCTCATATGAAAAGAATATACTTCCTCTTCCTATGTCCATTTCCAACTAAAGTATCATTATAGGAAGTGAGTACCCATCAGAGTCAGTTAAAAACCAGGGAGACCAGGAAGATCCTTTGAACTAACGGGATACTCTTATTCACCCCTGATAGATCTTTGTAGTGTGGTGTTTCTCTTGTAACCTGATGGAGCCTTCAAAGAGTCCTAAGATCCCCTCCCCACCTATGGGTTCAAAGTAAAAAAAAAAGTCTTTCATTGCAATAAGTCCCTTCAAGACTCCCTGTGATTCTCACAACTGTCATAAGCTAGCAGCTGAGAGAAGGACAAAGAGTGACAGATACAGACATCAGATAAAACAACACCATCACTGTCAGTTACGAACATACCATAGGACAAGTGTGGGGCAAGATATAACTCTCCTTTAAATATTAATGCAAAAAAAGGAGAGTCAACTTTTTCCTAACATGAGTGGATTTGCTGTTGTAAAGTGTCTCCTACTGCCTTATGTTTTGTTTTTCCCTTGACACTATACCATGATATTGCTTCAGAGCTGTAGACAAAGTGAGACAGATGTGTTGAATGTGCAATTACCAAGGGAATTGTTTCCCAAGGAACAGTGGCCATGCATAGCTTTCAGGACTTTCTCCCTCATTTACTATATGGAGATGTTATTAATTTGCATAACAAGGAGTGGAAAAAAAAATCTAACACAGATTACTGCACCTACCCAATCATGTCTGGGGGTGGGGACATGAGAGATAAAATAGCCACATTATTTGTGAATCAGCAGCTCTGCTCCATACTACAAGCGATCAGCAAAATTTCCAGGGAGTACAACACCTTTCTGTGCAGCACTCAGAAGAAAATGAATTATTATAAATGGTAAAGAGGGCCATCTGCTTTTTCCATTATTTTCCATGCTTCATCTGCAAATTTCTGTTTTTGTTTTATAATGAGAAAATGTCAAAACTTATAAATAAAATATTTTTGTTAAAAAGAACATCTTTTCATGTCTTATTTACATTCCAAAAGCTCTCTCTACTGCCCTTGTTTTGTATACATGAAAAGTTTGAGCATATTGCTTGTATACCAATATAATCAAATATGTGGTCATTATCTGTTGGGTAATGAATGGGGAGGAATGGATTGCCATGTTTTTAATCATTTCAGGGGTGCAGATGATATCATTAACCACAAGAGCCAAACTCAAGTGGTTTTGTAATAAAATCTGAACCGAGGCATTGATTTGCAATGTGGTCATCTATCTACAGCTTTGCTCATTGTGATTTATAGGGCAAAAACAAATTATAGTTATTTTTAGAAAAGTTTTGAAGCTCAAAACATGATTTAAAACAAACATACATTTCTTCTGTGCAGCAAACCTATAATAAAAGTTGATAGCAGTGGAGTAGTGTAGCGGGGTGGTCACCTGCTCTGGCCCTGTAGGGGTTAAAACAGCCCTGGGAAAGGGCTGCCCCAGGGAGCCAGAAGATGAGGCTTTGGGGAAGTAGCCACAGCTGGCCCTATAAAAGGCTGTGGACCAGGAGCTTAGGCAGTCTCTCTCTAGCTGTGGAGAGAGATGGGCCTGGCTGCTTGGGAACTCAGCAAAGCAGGGCTTGGGAAAGGCCAGAGGAGCTGGGGAACTCCAGGCTGGAAAACCTTGCTGAAGGCCTAAAGCAGGTACTGGGGTTGCAGGGGCAGCTCAGGGGTAGGCAAATGCAGCAGGTCCAAACTTCCCTTGCCGATGATGAGTGGTTGATAGACTGCAGTCTGTCCCAGGGAACAGGGGCTAGATGGTGACTGGCAGTAACTGAGGCAAGGTTGGGATAGAGGGTTGGGTGTTCCCCTGGGTGGGGAGGCACAGGAGTGGAGGGTAGTGCCAGGGGGCAGCACCAGGGGAAAAGGGGCACTGGGGTCCAGAAGGGACATGGGCATGTGGGATACTGGCCAGCAGAGGGTGCTCTGAAGCTGGAGAGCTAATTGTCGAGACAACCAGTAGGAGGTGCTGTGCCGGTGAGTCCTTGTGTCACTACAAGTAGCATAGTTACTTTGTGCTGACATTGTGACTATAAGGTTGATTTCCTTTCATTGTGATGCAGGAGTGTTATTTTATACAACTGATCATCAGTTTTTTTAATATGATTGTTATTGGTTTGATACTTCTCTCTGTACTATGCAGTACCAAGAAGGCCATGTGTTTTGAGAAACTGGATTCTAATTCAGACTCACAATATGACCTCTAATATAGTCACGTATCTCTCCTTTGCCTCCCTTATTCAGAGGAATAGAAAGGCAGTCTTCAAAGAAGAAATATATCTGACCTGTGATTGGATGACTGTGCTACAAAAAAGGCTTCTCAGATTTTTCCAGGGTAGACCAAATCTTGGAAAGAATGTTTTGTGAACAGCTTCTCCTGACATTCATCAGAGATGACTTTCCCTCGCATTCATGATGGCAGAACATCCCTGAGACAACTACAGCAATTGCTTAAGCTACTAATATTAGAGAAGTACTCAGTGTAGTGCTCTTTAATGTAATTCAGCAAGTGAAAAAAAAACAAGAACCATGGGACTAGTCCACTGTCTGCAAGTACTCCATGGACCATAGCTTGAGAACTGCTCTGCTATATAATTAATTATTCACTGAGTGCTCCGAAGTATGGTAGGCAAACAGATTTGATCTTTGCCTCAAAAGGCTCTACATTTAAAAGTTTAAACATAGCACAAAGAGTGGGTGCAGAGAAGCAATGAGAGGCATTAAAGGGAAGAGAAGACAACAGTCAAAAAAACTGGTGATACACCTAAGCTACTGCAATGTCTAAAGGCAGTGTGTGTATATATACCTAAATGGTCTCTTAAGATAAGGAGTTCTATACATAGTTTATAGGCTAAGAAGAACAAAAATGGGTAGAGAGGTAAACTCATGGAATGATGAAGGCAAATAAAGAGCAGTAGACAATGAAGAGAAAAGGTGGGAAGGTGAGGCTAAGAGGAGTTAACGGCTGGTAAGTGTAGACTAGCCCTAAAGGAGGAAGGAGAAGTATTGGGTAAGTGCCAACATGAATATGTGACATCATGGGACTATTACCTAAAGGTGGTGGTAGTGAGCCAATGAGTCAGAGGTTCTGTGAACTGTGCTGCTCTGCTAAGCCAGCTTCATGTCACCAGGGGATTTCTCTATGCAAGAGAAATCTTCATCTATCCCTTTAGAGCAGTTTTCTGGCTTCTATGTACTGCTGGAAGACTGGGGAGAGGGGCAAGAAATTGTCTTCCCCCACACCTTTTTTAAAGTTTAATTTCACTTAAACATCACATTGTTAAAGTGACTCCAATTTTTCTACCTTAAGAACATAAGAACATAACATAAGAAAGGCCGTACCGGGTCAGACCGAAGGTCCCTCTAGCCCAGTATCTGTCTACCGACAGTGGCCAATGCCAGGTGCCCCTGAGGGAGTGAACCTAACAGGCAATGATCAAGTGATCTCTCGCCTGCCATCCATCTCCATCCTCTGACGAACAGAGGCTAGGGACACCATTCTCACCCATCCTGGCTAATAGCCATTTATGGACTTAGCCACCATGAATTTATCCAGTCCCCTTTTAAACATTGTTATAGTCCTAGCCTTCACAACCTCCTCAGGTAAGGAGTTCCACAAGTTGACTGTGTGCTGCGTGAAGAAGAACTTCCTTTTATTTGTTTTAAACCTGCTGCCTATTAATTTCATTTGGTGACCCCTAGTTCTTGTATTATGGGAATAAGTAAATAACTTTTCCTTATCCACTTTCTCAACATCACTCATGATTTTATATACCTCTATCATGTCCCCCCTTAGTCTTCTCTTTTCCAAACTGAAGAGTCCTAGCCTCTTTAGTCTTTCCTCATATGGGACCCTCTCTAAACCCCTAATCATTTTAGTTGCTCTTTTCTGAACCTTTTCTAGTGCTAGAATATCTTTTTTGAGGTGAGGAGACCACATCTGTACACAGTATTCGAGATGTGGGCGTACCATGGATTTATATAAGGGCAATAATATATTCTCAGTCTTATTCTCTATCCCCTTTTTAATGATTCCTAACATCCTGTTTGCTTTTTGACCGCCTCTGCACACTGCGTGGACATCTTCAGAGAACTATCCACGATAACTCCAAGATCTTTTTCCTGACTCGTTGTAGCTAAATTTGCCCCCATCATGTTGTATGTATAGTTGAGGTTATTTTTTCCAATGTGCATTACTTTACATTTATCCACATTAAATTTCATTTGCCATTTTGTTGCCCAATCACTTAGTTTTGTGAGATCTTTTGAAGTTCTTCACAATCTGCTTTGGTCTTAACTATCTTGAGTAGTTTAGTATCATCTGCAAACTTTGCCACCTCACTGTTTACCCCTTTCTCCAGATCATTTATGAATAAATTGAATAGGATTGGTCCCAGGACTGACCCTTGGGGAACACCACTAGTTACCCCTCTCCATTCTGAGAATTTACCATTAATTCCTACCCTTTGTTCCCTGTCCTTTAACCAGTTCTCAATCCATGAAAGGACCTTTCCTTATATCCCATGACAGCTTAATTTACGTAAGAGCCTTTGGTGAGGACCTTGTCAAAGGCTTTCTGGAAATCTAAGTACACTATGTCCACGGATCCCCTTGTCCACATGTTTGTTGACCCCTTCAAAGAACTCTAATAGATTAGTAAGACACGATTTCCCTTTACAGAAACCATGTTGACTATTGCTCAAGAGTTTATGTTTCTCTATGTGTCTGACAATTTTATTCTTTACTATTGTTTCAACTAATTTGCCCGGTACCGACGTTAGACTTACCGGTCTGTAATTGCCGGGATCACCCCTAGAGCCCTTTTTAAATATTGGCGTTACATTAGCTAACTTCCAGTCATTGGGTATCGAAGCAGATTTAAAGGAAAGTTTAAAAACCTTGTTTTATAGTTCCATAACTTCACATTTGAGTTCTTTCAGAACTCTTGGGTGAATGCCATCTGGTCCCGGTGACTTGTTAATGTTGAGTTTATCAATTAATTCCAAAACCTCCTCTAGTGATACTTCAATCTGTGACAGTTCCTCAGATTTGTCACCTACAAAAGCCAGCTCAGGTTTGGGTATCTCCTAACATCCTCAGCCGTGAAGACTGAAGCAAAGAATCCATTTAGTTTCTCCGCAATGACTTTATCATCTTTAAGCGCTCCTTTTGTATTTTCATCGTCAAGGGGCCCCACTGGTTGTTTAGCAGGCTTCCTGCTTCTGATGTACTTAAAAAACATTTTGTTATTACCTTTGGAGTTTTTGGCTAGCCGTTCTTCAAACTCCTCTTTGGCTTTTCTTATTACACTCTTGCACTTAAGTTGGCAGTGTTTGTGCTCCTTTCTATTTGCCTCACTAGGATTTGACTTCCACTTTTAAAGGAAGTCTTTTTTATCTCTCACTGCTTCTTTTACATGGTTGTTAAGCCACGGTGGCTCTTTTTTAGTTCTTTTACTGTTTTTCTTAATTTGGGGTATACATTGAAGTTGGGCCTCTATTATGGTGTCTTTAAAAAGGGCCCACACAACTTGCAGGGATTTCACTTTAGTCACTGTACCTTTTAACTTTTGTCTAACTAACCCCCTCATTTTTGTATAGTTCCCCCTTTTGAAATTAAAGGCCACAGTGTTGGGCAGTTGAGATGTTCTTCCCACCACAGGGATGTTGAATGCTATTGTATTATGGTCACTATTTCCAAGCGGTCCTGCTATAGTTACCTCTTGGACCAGCTCCTGTGCTCCACTCAGGATTAAATCTAGAGTCGCCTCTCCCCTTGTGGGTTCCCGTACCAGCTGCTCCATGAAGCAGTCATTTAAAGTATCGAGAAATTTTATCTCTGCATTTCGTCCTGAAGTGAAATGTTCCCAGTCAATATGGGGATAATTGAAATCCCCCACTATTATTGGGTTCTTAATTTTGATAGCCTCTCTAATTTCCCTTAGCATTTCATCATCACTATTACTGTCCTGGTCAGGTGGTCGATAATAGATCCCTACTGTTATATTTTTACTAGAGCATGAAATTTCTATCCATAGAGACTCTATGGAACCTGTGGATTCGCTTAAGATTTTTACTTCATTTGAATGTACACTTTCTTTAACATATAGTGCCACTCCTCCCCCTGCACGGCCTGTCCTGTCCTTCCTATATATTTTGTACCCCGGAATGATTGTGTCCCATTGATTGCTCTCAGTCCACCAGGTTTCTGTGATGCCTATTATATCTATATCCTCCTTTATCACAAGGCACTCTAGTTCACCCATCTTATTATTTAGACTTCTGGCATTTGTGTACAAGCACTTTAAAAACTTGTCCCTGTTTTTTAGCCTGCCTTTTTCTGATGTGCCAGATTCTTTTTTATGTGACTGTTTATCATCTGATCCAGCCCTTACATTATACTTCTCATTCCTCTGCTCCTGACTATAACCTGGAGATTCTCTATCATCAGACTCTCCCCTAAGAGAAGTCTGTGTCCGATCCACACGCTCCTCTGCAGCAGTCGGCTTTCCCCCATCTCCTAGTTTAGAAACTGCTCTACAACCTTTTTAATGTTTAGTGCCAGCAGTCTGGTTCCATTTTGGTTTAGGTGGATCCCATCTCTCCTGTATAGGCCCCTCCCATCCCAGAAGTTTCCCCAGTTCCTAATGAACGTGAACCCCTCCTCTCTACACCATCATCTCATCCACGCATTGAGACTCTGAAGCTCTGCCTGCCTATCTGGCCCTACCTTGCAGAGGCATGTCCATCTTCAGCACCAACAGTATCCTTTTCTCTTAAAAAAAGAAAAATCCTGTCATTACTAACACCAGTTCAGTTCTGCCAATAGTAGAAACAGTAGAAGTGCTAGTGTAATAGGACTTCTGGTAGCTTTATCTACCATGTCACTTAATGCTGCTCAGGGCAGGTCCACATTACACGATAGCAAAACTGCTATCACCTTGTCTACATTGCATTAGTTAGCAAATGTGAGGAGTTTGTGTAGAAACAGCCTCTGTCATCTGATATATCAAGTTGCTGAGAAGATTTCCTCTTACCCCTCCTAACAAGGTAAGGATTTCCTGGCATCAAATGGGGACATCTTAAAAATTAAAAAAAACCACACCACACACACACACACACAACCAAGGAGTTCTAATATAATTCAAATATCAGTGTTACCATAAGTGGTGAGTGACACATGTTTTGATGATACATCTTTAAGATCTCTGAATCTTGCAACACAGACTTTTCTTTAAAAAGGCTGAACATCTTCCATGTAAAAAACCCAACCCCCCAAACGGCTTCTGCAACATTAGCTATTAGCAGTCCTAAGGAAGGTCACAATGTGTTACACTGAGTCCCATTGTCATATTGGTTTCTGCTTGAAAACAATTAGAGCAGGTCAAAAGTTTTCTGACAGTTTTTTCCATGTCAGAAAATACCATTTCATTTAAATTGAAGCTTTCTGCAGGAACATGCTGATTTTGATCAACTTTTGCTTTGAAAATTTTGATTCACAGTAACTTTTCATTTAAGAAATTATATTTTTTCTAAAAGGCAAAATCAGAGCAAAACATTTCAGTTTTATCAAAATTGAATGTTTTGATTAAACTGAAAAGGAAAAAAAATCATTTGAAGGGAAATGTTCCCATTTCGAACAAACACAAATTTCAAAATCGTAGAATTTCGTACAAAATGAAAATCTGGGTTCCCTAGCTTTGCAGACAATGAAAATAAAAACTGCCTCGCTACAGAGTTGCTGGGCCTCTTGCTGATGGATAATGCAAGATGGGTCAATCTGAAGTGTTGTTGTGCTTTCATTACTCTAAGATATTTCTGTGTTAGATCACTAATAAACACACCAACTAATCTTTCTCTCTTCAGTCGACACTTAAGAAAAACAAAGGATTTTCTTGTAATTAAGGCCCTCTATGCAGGAGCTCAGGGTTCAGTTCCCAGCTCTGCCCCACATTTCCTGTGTGACCTTGGGAAAGTCACTTCATCCTCCTAAGCCTCAGCTCCCCATCTGTAAAATGGGGATAATACTTCCTTTCTCCCACTCTATCATTTTAGGTCCTGATCCTGCAACACATAGCATAGGGGTAGACTACAGTGTCTGCATGGAGCCCATAGAAATCAGTAGGGCTGTACATGGGCATGGCTGGCATCCCACAGACTAAATAGTACAAGATCAGGGTCTCTCTCACTGTGTGTGTTGGTGCAGAGCCTAGTATGATGGATACCCAATCTTGGCTGGAGCCTCTAGATGTTTCTGTACCACAAATAAAAATGATAAATAACTGTTCCTACTTATATCAGTTGCAAGGTGCATTGTAGTTCTTGTACTCTGAAGGTATACTTCCCAGTAGATTACGACTCAATAACTCTTACTCTTGGAGTTTAGAATTTTCTGTAACTTGTGTACTTTTCCCTTCTACATCTAATGGCTTTTGGGCAGGGGAGGGGAGTATCTCCTCCGGCCTCTGGAATGAACTGACCATATAATGTAGGAGATAGCCCTCAATCTTGACTGAATGGTGTGTGAGAAAATGCTATACACAACTCAATAGGTCAGACATTTGAGTTTACAGGTGTTCCTGTCTAGTCACAAGCTAGCTGCACAGGTCCAAGAAAGGCAATCTGCCAGCTGTATACATCTTTTGTGTGTGTGTATAGTGTGACAAAGTTCCTCCTCTACCTTGGTGGGTCCTGCACTTATTGGCAGATTTGCTCACCTCAGTGATCTTCCTCACAGTCTGGGTCAACTCCTCTTGTGTCTGATCAGGAGTTGGGAGGTTTGGGGGGAACCCAGGCCCACCCTCTACTCCGGGTTCCAGCCCAGGGCCCTGTGGATTGCAGCTGTCTATAGTGCCTCCTGTAACAGCTGCATGACAGCTACAACTCCCTGGCTACTTCCCCATGGCCTCCTCCAAACACCTTCTTTATCCTCACCTTCCTCCTGGTGTCTGATAATGCTTGTACTCCTTAGTCCTCCAGCAGCTCACCCTCACCCTCTCAGCTCCTTGCGCCTCTTGCTCCCAGCTCCTCTCTCTCACACTCTCACACACACACACACCACAACTGAAGTGAGCTCCTTTTTAAACCCAGATGCCCTGATTAGCTTGCCTTGATTGGCTGCAGGTGATCTAATCAGCCTGTCTGCCTGAATTGGTTCTAGCAGGTTGCTGATTACTCTAGTGCAGCCCCTGATCTGGTCACTCAGGGAACAGAAAATTCTTTCTCCAGTGGCCAGAAGACCTCCCTTCTGCTACTCTGCTGTAGAGGCTAGGAGGGAGGGGTCTGCTACTGCGGCTGCTGTTCCTGCTGGGCCCTCGCTGCTGCTGCTACTGCTCCAGCTGCTCCCCTGGCTGGGCTAGACACCACCACCCAACCCCTTTCTCTGCTACCTGCTTGTTGGCTGGCTAGTAGATTTCGCCCCCACCCCCACCCAGTTGCTGCTGTTACTCCACCTACAGCCCCTTGGGGGGGGGGGCTGCTGGCCTGCTCCCCAGAGGAGGGGAGTGAGGGACCCCAGCTCCAGCCCTTGTTGCTGAGGACGCCACCACCACCATCTTCTGAGCGGGGTCCCTCCTGCCTGGCCACCAGACCACCACCTGGAGCTGCTGGAGCTGCTGTGTTTGCTACTGGGGAGCTGCTGAAGCCCTGAGGAGGAGGAGGAGAAGGAGGGGACTGCCTGCTGCTGGAGGACCTCGGAGAGACTCTGGAGACCACCGTGGAGGGGGCACTTCAGGACTGAGTATTTTTCAAACTGTGCTCTTGTGGTGGGGGTTTGGACTGTGTCTGTTGGGACACCGGGGGTGTGGCGTGGAGCCTGCCCCCGGTCCATCCGTGTCCCCCTTTGCCCCCACCACCATCGTTGCCCCCTCCATCACCCCCGCTGGCTGTTTTTCATCTGCCTCGACCTCCTGCCTCTGGGACTGAGCTGTTCACCTGGCTTGCCATGCCCATTTCTATCATTTGGGCCTGCAGAGCAGCAGCCACCATTGACTCTTTGCACAAGTGCCCGTGGGCGCACCCCCCACCCCCACCCCCTTGGCCTGGCCCCATTTCCTTTGCCACATTTGTCTGCCCCACCCATTTCCCTCTGTGGCCCTGATTGTCCTGCCCCAGCCCTGCAGCTAGCCCCGTGGTCCCTCTGCCCCATTCCTAGCTCAACTTCCCCCCCCCCGCGATTCCCCGGCCCTGATTAGCCCCTCCCCTCGTGTGCCCATGCCCCCTCCCATGCGCTTGTGCCCTTCCCCCATTTGAGTTTGCCCTTGTTCACTGCACCCCCCTATACTGTTAGCCCCCCTGATCCCCTAGTGCAACTAGAGGAGCCGGATTTCCCGTCTGGGTCGGTGACCTGACACCCTCCCGCCCCTGGGTCCTCGATTGCTCCCCACGCCCCTTTAGACTTCCCTTTCTGGCACCCTCCTCCCCTGCCTGCAGCCTAGCTGGGAGGGGTGGTCACCTCCTTTCCCTCCCCTCCCCTCGCTGTTTGTCCCCCTCCCCGCTCTTGTTATGGCGGGGGACGCGGCGCGGGAGACCCCTCGCAATGCTCCCACCACCCCTCCTCCGGAAACCCCCATGTCCGTTCCCCGAGCCTCTACCTCGACCGCCGCTGCCGGTCTACCTGCCACTGCCCCCGCTGGGGCACCGGCAGCGGTGAGTACCGGGGAGACCTCCGCTGCTGCCATGTCCCTCGCCCCTTTCGATTCGGGGGGAGCCCCCCCCAGCCGGTGGGAAAGGTTGGGGTGGGAAGAAGGGTAAGGGCCACGCTAAAAAGACCAAGCCCTCCATGGCAGGGACTACCCCCGCTGTCGTGGCCCCGCTTCTGGCCGTGGCATCCCTCCCCGCTGTTCCCTCTACCAGCTACACAGGTGTCCCTCCCCCGGCCCCCAGGGCGTATGCCCAGGTGGCGGCGGCTCCCCCGCCTGCCGCTGCTCCTCCACCCGCCGCTTCCGCTACCATCTTTAGCGGCTGGGGCCCCTTCCCCACCTTGACTAGGAAGCACGGCGTCCGTTGCCTGCTGGTGCCCGCCTCGCCCCACGTGGAGACCTACGTGCGGGCGTTGGCGAGGGTGGTGGGGCCCACGGCATCGTGGCGGCCTCCAAAATGTATGGGAGGGTGGTCTTCTTCCTGGCATCGGAGGCCGATGCCCAGGAGGCGGTGGAGACGGGTCTGGCAGTGGGAGGCGTGTTCGTGCCCCTGGAGCCCTTGGAAGACCTAGGGGTCCGCTTGATCCTGACCTCCGTCCCTCCGTTCCTGCCCAATGTCGCCCTGCTGCCCGCCCTTTCTGCCCTGGGGCGCCCTATCTCCGTCATCAGCCCTCTCCCGTTGGGCTGCAAGGACCCCGCCCTCCGTCACGTCCTCTCGTTCCGCCGGTAAGTGCAGCTTCAACTGGCGCCGGCGGCGCATGATAGAGAGGCGCTCGAGGGGTCCTTTGTGGTCCCCTACCAGGGAGCCCGCTACCGGGTGCATTATTCAACGGGGGAGGCCCGGTGCTACCTCTGCCGGGCGATGGGCCACGTCCGGAGGGACTGCCGGGAGGAGCGTCCGGGACCCCCGAGCCCCGGCAAGGCGCCGGCCCTGTCACCGCCAGTGGCCCTGGCTGCCTGGCACCTGCAACTGCCCCTCCTCCTTCTCGGTCCACCGCTGTGGCAGAGGGTGTGGCGGAGATAACGCCGGGCGTGGGAGAGGGCCCGCCCCAGGGAGACTCCTCCCTCATTCCTGTTGCCCCTCCATTGCTTCCCCGAGTCTCTGAGCCTTCGCCCTTGCCCCCAGACCCGACCACTGTTAGCCAGCCCCCGGATGATGCCATGGAGGGCTGGTCCTTAGTGCAGGGGAAGCGGGGCAAGCGGAAGGCTCAGGCCCCATTAATTTCTTCGGCTTTGGAGACCCCCCAGAAGAGCAGGAAGGGGGACACCGATGACGAGCCTTCCACCTTGCCCCCTGACGATGCCCGTTTTGTGGTGCCGGCTGGGCACGACGTGGCAGCACCGGACGGTGATGCTGCCCCTGCTCCGGGGTCCCTTCTCGAGGAAGCCCCCGAGGGAGCCCCTCTTGCCCGCTTGTCATCTGAAGCCCCCGTGAGCACTGAGGTGGGCGTCGCTTCGGGTGTTGGTGGGGAGGGCCCCGGGGTGGCGGACGGCGATCTCCCCTCCATCTATGAGGAGATCGAGGCCCTGGGTCTGACCCCGGTTACACAGGGGGAGGACGACCCTTTGCTAGCGGGCCTCGATCTGTGTGACCTCACCTTGGTCCCCCTGTCCCTGGGTTCCCTTCCCCTGACTGCTGCTTCTGCTCCTGCCTCTGAGGGTCCCCTGGGGTCTTCCATCAGCCCGGCTGCAGGTGGCACCTCACTGACGGCCGCCAAGCCCATTGAGGCGATGGCCGGTGCCCTGCTACCCGGACCCGATTCCCAGGGGGTGTCCCTCTTGGGTGTGGGCCAACCGACCCCTGGCCCCACCCTTGTCCCCTCCACCTCCCGTGATGCCATTGCCGCCCCTGGGGATACTCCCCAGGGCGCGGCCTTAGTTATTTTTCGGTGGGCCACGGGGCTGTGACGGGGGCCCCGCTGGGGGACGGTCATCGATCCGTTACCCCACCCCCCCATGCGCTGAGGGAGGAGCTGCGGGAATTCCTTGAGGATGTCCGTGGCTCCCGTAACAAAGTCCAACTTGCGCTCCAGCGGTGGGGGGATTCCCATCTGATCCTCCGGGCCACAAAGGCCCTCATGGGGGAGGGTAAGGGGACCGGGAAGCAGGCCGCTGCGGCCTACCGGCGGGTCTGCCTCTTCCGTGACTCTCTACTCACCTACGGGTTTGGTCACGGATTGCTGCGCGGCCCGACGGAGGCAGTGGGCGTGTCTGCCGGCGAGGATCCCCCACAGCACTCCTCATGGCGCCGATCATCTTTGCCACTTTGAACGCCCGGGGCTGTAGGATGGGTCTCCGCAGGAGCCAGGTGCTCTCCTTCCTTCGGGACGGGGGGTACTCTGTGGTTTTCCTGCAGGAGACCCATATGGATCCGGCCACTGAAGCTAGCTGGCGGCTGGAGTGGGGGGACAGGGTCTACTTTAGCCACCTCTTGGTTCGCTTGGCAGGAGTGGCGACCCTGTTCTCCCCCGACCTAAGGCCCGAGGTGCTGGGGGTCACCGAGGCTGTGCTGGGTCGCCTGCTGCACCTCCGGGTCCGCATGGAGGGGCTTGTGGTTAATCTTGTCAACATCTACGCCCCAACATCAGGCCCAGAGAGGTTGCGTTTTTATCAGCAGACGTCCGCCTTCCTCAGCTCCCTGGATCCTCGTGAGTGCCTGGTCCTGGGCGGGGACTTTAACACCACCCTCGAGGAACGGGACCGCTCGGGGACCGAGCAGTGCCCGGCCGCAGCGGACGTCCTCCGGGAGATCATCAAACGCCACTCCACCACCCGGACGACATCTCGACGTTCACCTTCGTCCGGGTGGAGGCCCATCGGTCGCGCCACTCCCGGCTGGACCGCATTTACCTGTCACGTTTCCACCTTTCACGAGCCCACTCCTCCAGCGTTCAGCCGGCCCCCTTTTCGGATCACCACCTTGCCACCGTGACGGATTCTCTCTGCGCGGAGAGGCCGGGGCCGGCCTATTGACACTTTAATAATAGTTTGCTGGAGGACGCAGGCTTCGTGGCATCCTTCCGGGAGTTCTGGCTGGCCTGGCGAGGGCAGAGGCGTGCCTTTCCCTCGGCGCGGCGATGGTGGGACCTGGGGAAGGTGCACGCCCGGCTCTTCTGCCGCGACTACACCCGGGGCGCCAGCTGACGGAGAGATGCGGCGATAGAGCAGTTGGAACGGGAGGTTTTGAAGCTGGAGAGGCGTCTGGCCGCCAGCCCCGAGGATCCATCCCTCTGCGGAGCGTGCCGGGAGAAGTGGGAGGAGCTCCGGGCCCTCGAGGATCATCGAGCCCGGGGTGCCTTTGTTCGATCCCGCATCCGCCTCCTTCGGGAGATGGATCACGGCTCCCGCTTCTTCTACGCCCTGGAGAAAAGGAGGGGGGCCAAAAAGCACGTCACCTGCCTCCTGGCGGAGGACGGCACCCCCCCCCTCACGGATCCAGCGGAGATATGCGGGAGGGCCAGGGCCTTCTACGCGGCTCTTTTCTCCCCGGATCTGACCGATCCTGACGCTTGCAGAGTGCTCTGGGACGGACTCCCGATGGTCAGCGCGGGCAACCGGGACCGGCTAGAGCTGCCTCTCCCTCTGGCCGAGTTCTCGGAAGCCCTCCGTCGCATGCCCACCAATAAATCTCCGGGCATGGACGGGCTGACCGTGGAGTTCTGCCGCGTGTTCTGGGACGTCCTCGGCCCAGACCTAGTCACCGTCTGGGCCGAGTCTTTGCGGGGCGGGGTCCTCCCTCTCTCGTGCAGGCGAGCCGTGCTCGCCTTATTGCCGAAGAGGGGGGACCTCCGCGAGTTACGGAATTGGCGTCCCATCTCGCTCCTCAGCACGGACTACAAAATCGTTGCGAAGGCCATCTCGATGCGGCTAGGGTCTGTGCTGGCGGACTTGGTCCACCCAGACCAGACCTACACCGTCCCGGGCCGCACGATCTTTGATAATCTGTATCTGGTCCGGGACGTTCTGGAATTAGGGTGTAGGGATGGTCTGTCGTTCGCCCTCTTGTCCCTGGATCAGGAGAAGGTGTTCGACAGGATGGATCACAAGTATCTCCTGGGCACTCTGCAAGCGTTTGGCTTCGGACCCCAGTTTGTGGGTTTTCTCCAGGTGCTGTACGCTTCCGCGGAGTGTCTGGTCAGGCTCAACTGGACCCTGACCGAGCCGGTCAGCTTTGGGCGAGGAGTACGGCAGGGGTGTCCCCTCTCGGGTCAGTTGTACGCTCTGGCGATCGAGCCCTTCCTCTGTCTCCTCCATCGGAGGCTGACGGGGTTGGTGCTCCGGGAGCCGGAGCTGCGGCTGGTCCTGTCGGCGTACGCCGACGATGTGCTCCTCGTGGTCCAGGACCCGGGCGACTTGGCGCGGCTGGAGGCTTGCCAGGCCATTTATTCGGCGGCCTCCTCCACCCGGGTCAACTGGGTCAAGAGCTCTGGCCTGGTGGTCGGGGACGGGTGGCAGGCGAGCTCCCTCCCACCCACACTTCAGGCCATCCGGTGGAGCACGGGTCTGCTGCTCTATCTCGGTGTTTACCTTTCTGCCATGCATCCGTCTCCGCCGGAGAACTGGCATGGTTTAGAGGGCGGGGTGAGGGCGCGGCTCCGGAAATGGACAGGACTACTCCGGTGCCTCTCTCTCCGAGGGAGGGCGCTGGTGCTGAATCAATTAGTCCTGTCCATGCTCTGGTACCGGCTCAACACCCTGGTCCCGGCCCCGGATTTCCTGGCCAACCTCCGGACGGCGGTTCTGGAGTTCTTCTGGCCAGGAACGCACTGGGTCTCTGCAGGGGTCCTCCACCTGCCCCTGGAGGAGGGGGGCAGGGCCTGAAGTGCCTATGCACTCAGGTCCATGTCTTCCGCCTCCAGGCCCTGCAGAGGCTCCTGTATGGTGCTGGTAGTCCGGCGTGGAGTGTATTGGCGCACGCCTTCCTCCGCCGCTTCCGAGGGCTCCGATACAACCGGCAGCTCTTTTATCTCCATCCGAGAGGTCTTCCACGAGACCTCTCTGGGCTGCCGGTCTTCTACCAAGACCTCCTCCGGACCTGGAAGCTCTTTTCGATGACCAGGTCCGTGGCGGCCACCGTGGGAGTTGATCTCCTCGCGGAGCCCCTGCTACACAACCCCCAGCTCCGTGTGCAGGTGGCGGAGTCCCGTGCGGTGCGCCAGAGGCTGGTCTTGGCAGGAGTCACCAGGGTCGGAGACCTCCTGGACTATGACCGGGGAGACTGGCTGGATCCCCTGACGCTCGCTCAGCGCATGGGGCTCTCCAGCCCTCGTACTCTCCGGCGCGTACTTCAGGAGGTGAAGGCCACTTTCCTGCCCGCTGCTCGGGCCTACCTCAACCAGGTCCTGAGAGTTGGCACGCCCCGCCCACCTTCCACCCTGGGCCCCGTGGACCTTTTTATCAGGCCCCTGCCCCGTGGACCCAATCAACCCCCTCGCCCTTTCACTGCGAGCCGGCTGCCCGATCTGCAGCCGGTTCTGTTCCAGACCGCTCCAAGAAAACATCTGTACACGCTCGTGCTCCACACGCTTCACTACCTCACCCTCGCATCCCGCCCCGATACGAAATGGTGGGACCTCCTGCCACCTCTCAAGGGTGAGGAGCCCCGGTGGGCCAGCCTGTATTCTGCCCTAGTCCTGAGGCCTGCCGGGGATGTCAGTTGGCGGCTCCTTCACGGGGCCGTGAGCACGGGTGTGTACTTGGCACGGTTTACCCCTGTCCCCAACACCTGCCCCTTTTGCAGCGTGAAGGAGACCCTGGCACACGTCTATTTAGCATGCGCCAGGTTGCAGCCCCTGTTCTGGCTCCTCTTGGCTCTCCTCTTGCGTTTTTGGTTGCACTTTTCCCCTCACCTGTTTATCTATGCACTCCCCATCCGTGGCCCCACAAAGTTGCGGGATCTCCTTGTCAACATCCTCTTGGCCCTGGCCAAACTTGCCATCTATGAAACCAGGGAGAGGAGGTTGGCTGACGGGATTTCCTGCGACTGTGGAGCCTATTTCCACTCCTCCGTCCGTTCACGCATCCGGGCAGAGTTCCTCTGGGCGGCGTCCACTGGCTCCCTTGACGCCTTCGAGGAGCAGTGGGCGTTGTCTGGGGTTCTCTGCTCGGTGTCCCCATCAGGTTCCCTTCGTTTAGCCCTATGACCTCACTCCCGATCCTGTTTTTTTCATTGGTTGTCCCACGTACTTAGTTAGTATCCCAGACCTGTGGATCCTCCCCTTAGGCTGGGGGGAGGTCCTTTAGCAGTGGGCGGGCTTTGCCCGCCCACTTCCTGGATACTAATAGGACCAGACTCCTGTACCCTACTGGTCTGGGTCTGTCACAATATATATATCTTCAGAGAAAAAATACTGTTATGCAGTTTTCTTGTAGAAAAGTGGCCTGCACAACTCTGGTTTCTATTGACATCCATAGGATTTGTGGGTGCACACTATCTCTGGAAATCAGGCCAAAAGTCTGCACCACTGTGAGAGAGGTAAGAGTCTTAGTTTATTAGTTTGCATGAAATAACCCATTTGCTGAACAATTTTAATCTGCTAAAAGCAAAATGTATTATGAGTAGCATACTGGAATTTAATGCTGCTTCTGGTAACACCCCTGATTAAATGTAGGCGGCAGTTCACGCCTACACTGGTGTCTGGAGAATAACAGTGGATTAAGTATAGGTCAGAATATGATGCTGTTAGCTGAGAAGTGTGGCAAATGGATGCCAGTTGTTGGAATTCACAACACGGGGTCTGTAAAGTGCCCAGCAAGAGAGCCTCTACAATAGTGACATTCATTAACACAAATTACTTTGTGATAGATCACAAGATTCTGTAGCAGCATGCCATCTAGTAATGGTATAGTGTACCATGTTAGAGGTTCTGCAATACCTCACAGGGTTCTGCCAACTGCACAGTGGAGAGCTAACACTTTGTATGTGACAGCAGTGCATGAGGCCTATTAGGGAGCAAGGCTCTTCAGTGCACCTTAAACAGTCAGGAGAAAAAAGTGACACCATTAGCCACTACACAAATATTGGACACCTTCCTTTGTTTCTCAGTTTATTACCCAAAACAATAGAAGTTTTTCAGTAACTGTGGTGTTATAAGACCAAAAAATATGTAAATTGGCCCAGCAAGAGAAGTTTGGGGTTTGAATGAATGCTTTCTTTGTAATAATTCTCAAGAAAAGGTCATTTTTGGATGGGGATTTAAATGTAGTTGTGGAAACAGAGTTAAAACAGGCTTGAAAGTCACTCTGATCAGTGCTTCTAACTAACATGCTTCACTGTGAGATTCCACATTAGGGACTTAATCTCCTATTGGTAAACGTGTGAAATTCAAATTCATATAATTGTAACCTGTCTAGATATGACCCATATCACAATAATCTTGTGCTCTCTTCCTGCAATTGGCTCCATATGGACGGAAGCCCACTGAACACAGTGGAACTGTATGAGAGTGCTGGAGTCTGCCCACCTGGCGCCAATCAGGTTTTGAGACTTAATAAGAATTTCCCAGGCACATAAATAGAACAATAACTGGAAAGTCAGTTGTTATTTGGGATAAGAAAGTTAGACAATTAAAAGAGTGTCAATTGTACCACTATCCCATGTCTGATCAAAGTGAAAACAAGTCTGGTTTAACTTACCAGTGAGTAAAAAATAGAAAGGGGCTTTATTACTATTATTAGCAATCGATTAGCCCCTCAACAAACAACTAAGTAATACCAGGTCTTGTTAAAATACTACACTTTATTGTCTGAAACAATGCTAGTGTGGAGTCTATAGTGTCAGTAATGTTCCTGCACATTATAATTTAAGAATGAGAAAGTAACAATATTCCCCAGGCACTAGATTCAGCCCATTCAGCTCAAGTGGGTCCAAATTGCACCTCCACTCACCAGAGGGGCCCACTATAGCCCAACCCACAGGTGTTTTAGGTTCTGCCAGAAGCTCAAGAAGAGCCTTGTAGACATAGGCTGGAATAGGGACACTCCAAACCAGTGTATCCCTCTTCCCCACTTTACTGTATCTCCTCCCAAAGAGAGCTGCACAGTTTGGGGCCTATGCTTACCACAGAACGGAAAGGTTACAGCCACCTTTAACACTGGATCTATGTGCAGGCTCTAGCCCACCCATTTAAGCACTTCCAGAACTTTAGAGCCAGTGAATGACACTGGCTCTGCCTATGCCCCAAATTCATAGCTCTGCTACCATAGATCCCAATCCAGCAAAGCACTAGACATGAAGTCAACTCACATGCTGAAGTGCCTCATTGAATAGGGGCCACAGAGACAGTCCAGTCTGGATATAAGCAATGTTGTCCACAAAGTAAATTGAACATTGTCCCTGGGACAAACACTTGCCTTTGCAAACAAGTGGCGAGAACCCAAATTCATGAGGATGTTCACCAGCTTGAGCAGTTACTCCAACTTTGCAGAAGCTATGATGGAGGCAAAGAGATATATCCTCGTTTCCTGCACAGATAAGTCATAGTATTTCAAAAAATTATTTGTGCCTCTTTTTTAAAAATGCATTTGTATTCCTTCTGCTTCATTTGTTGCAGGTCATCTATACCTCATGGTGAGATATAAAGACAATAATGGAACCCAGAGGCATATGGAAACCGTTACATCAGTTGTTAAGGCCAAAAGATGGATAGCATCATACCAGGTCATTCATAAAGTATTTGACAACTACAGATATTTTTCCTTGGCAACATCTGAAACCAAACTGGGTCAGTTAGCTTCTAAGAGAGTACCAATAAACTAGACCTTCTGGAGAAAGGCATACCCTCAGATCAAAATGGAGGCAGTCTTCCCATAAAAAAGATACAACTTATTTCTCTTTCCTTCCTTTCCAATCCCAGAGCAAAAAGAGATAGTGGGGGAGAGCTTAGCCAGAAGCCACTTGAAACAGGCCATGATTGTCATGACGACAAAGACACCTTCAGTTAGCAACATATATGTGTTAACTTTTAAAAAGATATTTATTGATTTTGATATATAAGCAGCAATACTGTCTGTAGAGAATTGGGGCCTGTCTGATAGCCCCCTTCTCCAGCTAGACCTAAGCTTGCCCTTGCTGAGGGAGCCAGTACCCTTCCTGGGGGAATTCTGTCTGGAATCTTCTCACAGATTCTGGGAAAAGTAGTTTCCAGCAGGGTCTGTTATGATTTCTATTCTTTTATTTCAAGTCTCCTCAACAAAATATCAGTCCCACACCCTGTATGTGTCTCCAGCTGTTAGTTCAGAGCCTTTATGATGATATGACTTCCCACAGTCTCCCTTCTGTCCATTTTGTTTCTAGGAGCAGTTCCTCTCAGCAGTAGCTCTAGCCTCGGGCAGGTATTTCAGCTTTCTCTTTATTTCCTGCTCTTCTTTTTATGAGGATCAACCTGTTAAGCTGAAGATCTTTTCCCAGGTCCAATGGGTGGGGTTAATCAGCCAGCCAGTGGGCGGCCTTTGCCCCAGGGAAATGGTACCCTTTATAACTTCCCACTATCTAATTAGCAGAACAAGTTAATATACAATAATACCATCAGAAACACATTCTTTTTTTTGCATTTAGAACAAAACATAATAAAAAGACACAATGCTCAAGCAAGTCCACAATTCTGCAGTGTGAGTTCACGTATGTATGCAATATTTCATAGTACACAAAAGCAGATAAGGTTAGGAAAAAAGAAAAGACAGACATGGGGGTATAGTAATGGAAATACCAATAAACCACTCCCTGTAGCAATTGCATGAAACACAGTTATAACTGATAGAGGTCTATCAGTTGTAGAAACATTTAGGCTGTCATTTCTAAGGGATACTATCAATGAGTATACAGCTAGTGAAGCACACTCATGGCATTCTTTGGTGATCTGAAGAGGTGAGAGAAATGATCATTTTTGCAAAAGCGATGTAATATTCCCCTATATAAGCATTCTCCACTAATTCAATATGGGTCTCTTTGAATAGTAAAGCATTTTTTTAAAATCCATATTAATTACAATACCAATAAAGAGAAATACCAGCAAGAAGGATAGGAACTGCTCTTTGAGGGATTTGTTTTTAGGAGAAGGAAAGGGAAGGATGAGCTTCTGAATGGATTTCTTGAGCTCAGCTTGGGTTTGAAGTCATGCCCATTGTGATCCTGGCAAAGCTCCTGTGGATTTCAGTGAGGCAGGATCAGATAGTTAGATGCCAACTGGGGTGAAAGTAAGGGAACCGGAAGTTGATCCCTTCAAACTGAAGTGATACTAGGAGCAAAATTCTCTGAGGCCTGGTCCACTGGGGGGCAGTGTTGAGGTAAGATACGCAACTTCAGCTACGGGAATACCGTAGCTGAAGTCGAAGTATCTTATCCCGACTTACCTCCCGTCCTCACCGCTCGGGATCGACGTCCGCGGCTCCCCCGTCGACTCCGCTACCGCCACTCGCTCTGGTGGAGTTCCGGAGTCGATGGGAGCGCGTTTGGGGATCGATATATCGCGTCTAGATGAGACGCGATATATCGATCCCTGGAAAATCGATCGCTACCCGCCGATTCGGCGGGTAGTCTGGATGTACCCTGAGTAAAACCCAACAGCTTTCTCCAAGTTGTTATATACAACCTATTAGTCTCTCACCCGCTATTTAATTAGGAAGCATTACAGATAATTCAGAGCCAGGAAATTGTGTTGATATACTTAAATTTTTATTTTCTTTGGAGCACAAACACTACAACGATGCACTCAAGCACTCAAACTTCATTCTGAGCCTGTCTATAGCAAGTTAACTATTAATTATGGTGAGTGGCTTAAGGGAAAAGAAAGTTTCTATTCTAAAGCAACCAAATATTTTCAGTAAACTCAAAAAAAACCAACCCTCTCTTCCTTTCTGTCACATGTCAGGTAGAAATTTCAATATTCTTAGGGAACCTACTAAGATAGAACAGCAAAATGAAGAAAGCACATAATAAATAGAGGGAAAGGATTTAATTAGCCTGCACTTTCTCGCGTGAAAAGGTTGACTCACCACTGGTGCCTCCTCATTGCTGAGCATAGTCGCTCACTCCTCACTGGGTATCTCCAGCCAACAGTTGCTCTGCCTCTGCAATGACCTGCCTCTTCCTGTGACTTGGCCTTCCAGCCAGGTCACTTTAAAGTTTCTTCCTTCCCAGGTAGACCATGAACAAAAAGCAAGGGGAATTAATGCAAATAAACTGAGCTCATAATAAATAGAGGGAAAGGATTCCTGCTCAGGATGCATCAGAATCTGGCCCTCTCTTCCCTCAGGGAGGGGCCTTCAGGCAGCAGTTGTCTGGGAAACTCCTGCCTTCAGTCAGCCCTTTCCCCCGAAACTGAAAGTCTGTTCTCGTCTGTGAGAGCTGCTCTGCTCCTCCTCCACCCTGTGTATACCTTGCAGGTGTGGTGGGGTGAGGCTGCCTGAGTCCGGAGCAGTCCCCCATATCATAACTGTGAAACACTGACAATTAAATAAAATCTTACTCTGCATGCATACAGACCCATGCAGATAGGCTTTTAGGGTACCTATGTACACACACAATAGTCTTTTATGGGAAAAACACTTGAGAAAAATAAAGGACAAAACTCACAGCCCTCTCTTATTGCTGCTGGTCAAACTTCAGTATGCTTATCCAGGCTACTCTGATTACAGATGAGCTGAAACTAAAGCTCCCAACTCGCCTGGATAGTAACAACAAAATATATGATAATAAAATAAAATAATAATCCATAAATGAGTAAGTCCACCAGCCTTCTACCTGAAAGAGTCAATTAGTTATACCTGCAGCCTAGGTTTAGACCAAGATATGTTTCATCAGGATTCAGCAACTGTGCCTTGGTTTTGATGAGAACACCACCTACTCAGAGTCATGAGGAAAGGAGACAAAGAAGAAAATATGCTGTTTCTTAACTAACTGAAAGAGAAAGCTGTTTCATGTCATGCTGATCTCTGTTTATGAGATCATTTTTCCAGTGCATTAGGACAGTGGCTCTCAAACTTTCCAGACTACAGTACCCCTTTCAGGAGTCTGATTTGTCTTGAATACCCCAAGTTTCACCTCACTTAAAAACTACTTGCTTACAAAATCAGACATAAAAATACAAAAGTTTCACAGCAACTGTTACTGAAAAATTGCTCACTTTTTCATTTTTACCATAGAATTACAAAATAAATTAATTGGAATATAAATATTTTACTTACATTTCAGGGTCTAGAGCAATATAAACGAGTCATTGTCAGTATGACATTTTAATTTGTACTGACTTTGTTCGTGATTTTTATGCTCCCTGTTGTAAAACTAGGCAAATACCTAGATGAGTTGATGTACCCCCAGGGGTACATGTACCCCTGGTTGAGAACCACTGCTCTTGGGGACTAATCTTGCAGAATTTACCTGTGGAGACATCCCACTGAAATAAAAAGGAGCTTGGAAAGAGTAAGATCTGAAAAATGACACCCTCTAGGCCTAATTCTTTACTGCCTTTCATCTTGTATAGTAATTTATACCTGTGCAAAGAAAGTACCAAATACCAGCAAATCAGAATGCTCCACTCAGTTACAATTACAATGGTGGTAGCATTTCACACTCACTTTGTATTGTGGTAAATGACCACTGACATTGCAGGGCAGGGGAGAGTCTTTTGACCCTTATGGTTATACTGGGAGCATGGAAAGCAGAATGAAACTTCTGGGTATCTTTCCACGAAATGTTTGGAAGGATTGTAATGCCTTTTTTCCCACTGAATAACAAAAAAAAAATGCTAACATTAAATCACTGCCCTGTGCTTTAGTCTACTAAATCACACACTGAGACTCAGAGCCATCTTTAGCTGAATCATTTACCACTGATCAATGTAACTATGGTACCACTTTAAAAATATATAACTTTTCATATTGTCAAATCAAAAAGGAGGATTTGGGACTAATGAATGAATGAATGAATAATCCCCAAGAACACTGCAGCATAAGGAGCATCTCTTAAGAGATGTGTTCAAGGTTGTTTTTATACTGATAATAGTAAAGGGTTTTTTTTATACTGATAAAGAAAAACCTTTCCCCAACAACTGCACTTGACATTAATATAGAGGGAAACTTGTGGAAAGAAAGTCTACACAGAGTCCCATTGTGTGTAAGAGTGATGATTAGGTGATTGAGGGTAGGACAACACTATTTTTCTTCCAAGATAAAAAAAAGTTAAAAATAAATGCACAGTTAATATAAGAGCAACAAAGGAAGCAGTCAAGTAGACCAGTCAATGTTATAGAAGTGAGATAACAGTAATCATAACAAGGAAAGTTAAAAAATAGAGAAAGAAATAGGAAATGCAGTTTTCTTTTTGAAAATGGATTAGATTTCAAGTACTTGTGAAGGAGATGGTCTTTAAACATGAGTTAAAGTCTTGTGTAAACCTTCCCACTCACCTTTCACAACACGCAGTATATCATTCCTGGCCTACAGCAAGTGTAAGGCTTACCTTGGGCAGAGGGTATGGTTTTTGATATAGACTGCTCAGCACTTAATAGTAACCACACTGAGACCTTCAAACTCATTTCACTGGTGACCAAAGTAAGTTCTGAAAGTGAATTAAGTAAAGCTTGTTAGCATGTCTCCAAATGTGAATGTGCTGTACTTGTATGTGAAAGACCAAAAACAAGGTGGACAAAGAGGAGCACCTATATGTTTCCTATATATACTACTTGGGGAATTTTGTATTTCAGAGTTTCATACATGCAATCATTTAAACTAAGGCTTTCCATTTACACTGTGTTAGCAGCTGGCACTATAAGAGAAAGTATTGCAGCATACTTACCCTAAATAAAAGGGCAGTACAAACAGTATAGCAATAGTATAGGAACTTCTATAAAGTTAAATCAATGGGAATCTTTGTGTGAGAAAAAATATTCTAAGTTATGTTTGCAGGAACTGGCCTTTTATTTTAGCTAAAAAAATAGGGACCAGAGCAATGCAAAGGAGCTGGATCCTAGTAGGATCTTCCCAGCTGACAATTCCCCTAGCTTGAATGTGTCTACAGCTGGTTCTTCTGCTATCACCTTCCCAACCTCAGCATATGGGGGACTAGCACTTTGGCTTTTCTCAGATTGCAGCAGAGAATGTAGGAGATTGTTTTTTAGGTGTGCTAGATTTAAGTATATAACACCCAGTTTCCACGTTTTTGTAGATATGGAAACAAATCAGAACCTCACATGTGAACATCCTCGATACTGAGATTCAAAATCTGAACCCAGTTCTGGAACCAGATTTTGCCAGTGGTTACTATTTTTATGACTGTCTAACCAAACACCTCTATATTCAAACAGTGCTGCACTTTTCAGGGTATCAATAGGTCTGGGTTATCTAATCCTCTATAGGTACTATCCTTTGCTTATGCTTATGGATAGGTTGATAAGTCAGGCAATTAGATTCTGGTTCAACTTTGTTATATGCTCATTATTTAAATAATAATTAATTGGAGATATACCTATCTCCTAGAACTGGAAGGGACCTTGAAAGGTCATTGAGTCCAGCCCCCTGCCTTCACTAGCAGAATCAAGTACTGATTTTTGCCCCAGCTCCTTAAGTGGCCCCCTCAAGGATTGAATTCACAACCCTGGGTTTAGCAGGCTAATGCTTAAACCACTGAGCTATCCCTCCCCATATCTCTGACAGCCTTTTAAAAATCCTTGAACCAGCTAACTAGGGTGTTTTGTTTTTAAACTAAGAAAATGTTATGAATAGTTAATGAATTGATCTGATTGATTACGGTCACCATAAGTGGAAGGTTGCTATACTACCCTTCCATATTGCATTCCACCTTACTCCATTCGCCCGGCCCTTTTTTTTTTTGCTTCCCAGAAATAAATGTAACATTTGACAGATTTAAGGTAAAGTACCTAAATTACACTGCTGATCTTTCCTCTCTAACTGAGTCATATGTGTTCATGATAAAAAACAGAATTAACATATTGTTCAATTACATTTAATTCATGATACATTAAACATACTAATAACATCTCTACTGAACAGGAAGAGGCTAGAGAAGAAAGCTGGTGATATACAGTAGCTGTTGAATAATATGTTCAAATGTAACTAGATTATTTAGGGTTACTTAAGGAGGTATTTATATATCCTTGGGAGTGATTATATATAATGTATGTATCATGTGTGTCTGAGAGTATTTTTACCCCTCCAATAACTTATTTTGATTTGAAAGACAATAGCCCTTCATTGGACATTTCCCCTTTTTCAACATTTACCTCCCTCCCATTTTCTTTACATTGCCATTGCTCTGTGTCATAATAGGTTGTAACCAGTAGGTGGCAATTACATGATTTTACGATGTTTTGTTAAGGCCTGACAACTATACAGCTCTCCACTCAAAAGTTTCTTATATAATCATGCATTTATCTATCAAACTTTAATTTAAATATAGGGCAACAATTCATTAAGACATGTTGAGGGATATCTTAACTTCAGGAAATTTATTCTCAAATAGTGGGAGCACTGAAAGACTAGGTGAGTAGCTCCAATTTTAAACTTGTACACAGTTCACAAAGACAATTTTATTTTCATTCTGATAATTTGAAGTTTTATAAATTAATCACCTTTTGATTAGTTTAACATAATTCAAAGCAAATAACTTGGCAAGATAGAAAAAAGACCTTGGTACTGTTGCCGGCACAGAGGCCCGAGGACAGCAACAGTGGTTCGTTGCCTGGTGTGCTTCGCTCCAATAAACACACCAAGGTGGAGAAGCAGACAAAGTTTATTTGAGATCTCAAAGCGGTGCTCGGAGACACAGACACGTCTCAGATCAAGCACACAGATGCAAGCAACTTCTCTCTCTTTATACATGATTTCAGCTAAGCATTCCCATTACCCCCACACTACTCATCCCCCTCTACCCCCCCCCCTATTTCCCATATAGCGGATACATTATGCAGCTAGCAATTACATTAAGCAGGTTAAATCATTCTTGGCAGCAAACAAATCATCTCGTTAGTGACTTTCTCTTGACCGGTTATTTTGTTTTACTCCCTTTGATTTGTTATCCTGCCTCCCTTACCCAGGTGAAGCAGGCCTCATTATTGACTCCTGGTATCAGTGTTGCACTGATAACTAGCTGCTACACATTCCATTCTCGGTTACTGGCCTGTAAGGTCAATTAGAGTTTAACTCTGGGCAAGCATAGAATAACTTTGGTTCATTCAGGCCTAATACAGGTGCCTGATGACACCAACAGTACCACTGAACAATAAAGAAGTAGCATTTGCATTGCCTGGTATAACAAGTAGAGCATATTAATGTTAAGGGGACTGACTGCATGAGGGCTACTCACCTGAGTAAGGGATGGAAAGCTCAATCTCCATGCTTTAAGGCTTAATATGATCACTAGCTATAATCAGGAAGAATACACACACACACACACACACACACACACACACCTGGGATAGTACTGTACAATCTTGTATGAACATTATAGAGAATGCGTATTATTTTTGTTTTCCTAACATTTGTTACAGGCTGAAGCTTGAAGTAGTTCACCATGGCCCCAATTCAGCAGTCCACCCGTACTCATCAAAGCACTTAAGTGCATGCTTGACTTCAATGGAACTTAAGCACATGCTTAAAAATTGTGATGAATAAGGATGAATTTAATCAGCGTGCTTTGCTGATTTGAGGTCCAGATTAGACATTAGGGACAAAATTGCACGAGTTAAATTAGCAGGATTAGTCCCTAGCTCTGTCTGCTCTGCTATAAAAACAATTTGTACAGCCCTTCGTGAGAGAGCAACAGAATCACATCTCACTATCTGCTAATGAATAAGTGATATGTGTTTGGTGAAGATTAATCAAACTTTGCTACAGATTTCTTTTATTGTCTATAACCTCAATCTAAATAATATGCAATTTGATAAGTAATCAAGATCCACCTTGAGTAATGTGACCTCTGGATCAGCATGTTTTTGTGCAGATTACTTATTCCTCATTTAATACAAAAAACACCTGAAACGGAATAAAAAATAACCCCTGATTAAACAATGTGCAGTACTTTCTTAGTTATAATGCATATACCTTACTGTATCAAAATAAATTACTTTTATATTTTAAGATATAGACTATTAAAAGGTTTTGCAAACTATTTTTTTACAGCATACTTGTCATGGTTGTTATAGACTCCTTTACATCTTGGCAAAAGGCAATTTTTAGATAGCATAGCATCATTTTCCTGCAGCATTATCACCATTTCTTCCTTTCATAGAATTCTGCTAATCCTTCCTGTCTATTTATCGAAGCTGCTTTTTCTGACAGATCTAATGAATGTCATATCTTGTAGCATGTCAACTGGGTAAAATATAAAAAAAAATGAGAGCAAGATTGACTAGGGTCAGTAAAATAAATAGCTTATCTATGCTCAGCATCACTTTCCCCCTCATATATTTTCCTTCTCTAAGATATCAGTAATGTTCCGTTTTCTAACTCACCATTTAGAATGGTTGAGGATTTAAATGTCATACTTCATTATTGTTTGAATGTGATAAAGGTTTCATACCATGGACCATCTTAGTAATGATAACTGTTTATCCAATTCCTTTTAGGAAATGCATTAATTTTGTTTCTAAAACCAGTTCTTTATCACAAGGTCTTTTGTTCTCCACTAGATACACTATTAAGTAAATCTTACTTAAAGTTCATCTAGAAATGTATTTTATGTGTTTTGTAAAATATCTTTTACGTGTTTCACATTTAAATTCCACCAGGTAAAGGCTCAATAGCTTTTCCCAATAGGAGAGATGGAGGTTAGATGACACAGTGAATTAACTTTAAAACATTCAGAGCCATATGCTCCCACAGTCTGCATGTCAAAGAGTATAAATCACTACAAAAACCTGCCTCCCCAAACCTACCTCCAAATTCAATGCACAAGTTACAAATCCCTACTTGATATTCTACCAGGCCAGAAAACAACCTACATTTTCAGAAGTAAGGGATGGATTCCCAACTTCAGATGCTTTAAAGAGTCTTGATTTTCTGATGATCAGAGCTCAGCACTTTCTGAGAATCAAGCCTCTGTATGGTATCTTAATTTGGCCACCCAAAAATTGACTGGCCCCTTAAATGTAAGCCAACAGCACGACAGCTGCCAACTCCAAAAAGGGGATGCAGATAGAAGAAACAAAGGAAGAATCAGAGCTAAACCAAAATCCTATGTGCTTGATTCTTTTCTTTATACTTGTTAATTTATACTGATGTAAATCAGGAATATTTCCAATGAAGCCAACTGAGTTAAAATGATGTAAGACTTTTGTAAGCGAGAGGATATCCACATGCTTTACTACCTCATAAATGAAAGTATTGTACATACCTGCAGAAATATGTCAGGAATTTATTACTGTAATCAGTATTACCTTGATAGTGGCAAAAATTTGCACCTTACATTAGTAGGGTATAAATATTTAAGTGGACACCAATGGAAATCAGGTCACCTGCAAATGGTGAAGACATATCAGCTTTGTTATGGATTGAAAGTGACTTTCATGGATTCATAGATTCTCGGACTGGAAGGGACCTTGAGAGGTCATCGAGTCCAGTCCCCTGCCCTCATGGCAGGACCAAATACTGTCTAGACCATCCCAGATAGACATTTATCTAACCTACTCTTAAATATCTCCAGAGATGGAGATTCCACAACCTCCCTAGGCAATTTATTCCAGTATTTAACCACTCTGACAGTTAGGAACTTTTTCCTAATATCCAACCTAAACCTCCCTTGCTGCAGTTTAAGCCCATTGCTTCTTGTTCTATCCTTAGAGGTTAAGGTGAACAAGTTTTCTCCCTCCTCTTTATGACACCCTTTTAGATACCTGAAAACTGCTATCATGTCCCCTCTCAGTCTTCTCTTTTCCAAACTAAACAAACTCAATTCTTTCAGCCTTCCTTCATAGGTCATGTTCTCAAGACCTTTAATCATTCTTGTTGCTCTTCTCTGGACCCTCTCCAGTCTCTCCACATCTTTCTTGAAATGCGGTGCCCAGAACTGGACACAATACTCCTGTTGAGGCCTAACCAGCGCAGAGTAGAGCAGAAGAATGACTTCTCATGTCTTGCTCACAACACACCTGTTAATGCATCCCAGATTCATGTTTGCCTTTTTTGCAACAGCATCACACTGTTGACTCATATTTAGCTTGTGGCCCACTATAACCCCTAGATCCCTTTCTGCTTAAATGTAGGCCATTTCTGCTGGACTCCTTCCTAGAGAGTCTCTTCCAATTCTGTATGTGTGAAACTGACTGTTCCTTCCTAAGTGGAGCATGTTGCATTTGTTTTTGTTAAACTTCATCCTGTTTACCTCAGACCATTTCTCCATATGTCCAGATCATTTTGAATTATGACCCTATATCCAAAGCAGTTGCAATCCCTCCCAGTTTGGTGGTATCTGCAAACTTAATAAGCATACTTTCTATGCTAATATCTAAGTCGTTGATGAAGATATTGAACAGAGCCAGTCCCAAAACAGACCCCTGCGGAACCCTACTTGTTATATCTTTCCAGAAGGATTGGGAACCATTAATAAATACTCTCTGAATACAGTTATCCAGCCTGTTATGCGCCCACCTTATAGTAGCCCCATCTAAGTTGTATTTGCCTAGTTTATCGATAAGAATATCATGCGAGACCGTATCAAATGTTTTACTAAAGTCTAGGTATACCACATCCACCGCTTCTCCCTTATCCACAAGACTTGTTATCCTATCAAAGAAAGCTATCAGATTTGTTTGACGTGATTTGTTCTTTACAAATCCATGCTGGCTATTCCCTATCACCTTACCACCTTCCTAGTGTTTGCAGATGATTTCCTTAATTACTTGATCCATTATCTTCCCTGGCACAGAAGTTAAACTAACTGGTCTGTAGTTTCCTTGGTTGTTTTTATTTCCCTTTTAATAGATGGACACTATATTTGCCATTTTCCACTCTTCTGGAATCTCTCCTGTCTCCCATGATTTTCCAAAGATAATATCTAGAGGCTCAGATACCTCCTCTGTTAGCTCCTTGAGTATTCTAGGATGCATTTCATCAGGCCCTGGTGATTTCTAAGTGATTTTTAACTTATTCTTTTTTTTTATTTTATCTTCTAAACCTGACCCCTTCCCATTAGCATTCACTATGTTAGGCATTCTTTCAGACTTCTCGGTGAAGACCGAAACAAAGAAGTCATTAAGCATCTCTGCCATTTCCAAGTTTCCTGTTACTGTTTCTCCCTCCTCACTGAGTGGTGGGCCTACCCTGTCCTTGGTCTTCCTCTTGCTTCTAATGTATTGATAAAAAGTCTTCTTGTTTCCCTTTATTCCTGTAGTTAGTTTGAGTTCATTTTGTGCCTTTGTCTTTCTAATCTTGCCCCTGCATTCCTGTGTTGTTTGCCTATATTCATCCTTTGTAATCTGTCCTAGTTTCCATTTTTTTATATGACTCCTTTTTATTTTTTAGATCATGCAAGATCTCGTGGTTAAGCCAAGGTGGTCTTTTGGCACATTTTCTATCTTTCCTACCCAGCAGAATAGCTTGCTTTTGAACCCTTAATAGTGTTCCTTTGAAAAACTGCCAACTCTCCTCAGTTGTTTTTCCCATCAATTTTGATTCCCATGGGACCTTACCTGAGCTTACCAAAATCCGCTTTCCTGAAATCCATTGTCTCTGTTTTGCTGTACTCTCTTCTACCCTTCCTTAGAATTGTGAACTCTATGATTTCATGATCACTTTCACTCAAGCTGCCTTCTACTTTCAAATTCTCAACGAGTTCCTCCCTATTTGTTAAAATCAAGTCTAGAACAGCTTCCCCCCAGTAGCTTTTTCAACTTTCTGAAATAAGAAGTTGTCTGCAATGCAGTCCAAGAACTTATTGGATGGTCTGTGCCCCGCTGTGTTATTTTCCCAACATATATCTGGATAATTGAAGTCCCCCATCACCACCAAATCTTGGGCTTTGGATGATTTTGTTAGTTGTTTAAAAAAAGCCTCATCTGGTTAGGTGGCCTGTAGTAGACTCCTAGCATGACATCACCCTTGTTTTTTAACCCTTTTAGCCTAACCCAGAGACTCTCAACACTTCCGTCTCCTATGTCCATCTCCACCTCAGTCCAAGTGTGTACATTTTTTAATATATAAGGCAACACCTCCTTCCTTTTTCCCCTATCTATCCTTCCTGAGCAAGCTGTACCCATCCACACCAACATTCCAATCATGTGTATTATCCCACCAAGTTTCGGTGATGCCAACAATGTCATAGTTGTATTTATTTATTAGCACTTCCAGTTCTTCCTGCTTATTACCCATACTTCTCGCATTTGTATATAGGCATCTAAGATACTGATTTGATCTTGCCTCACAGTTTTGCCCTGACCCTCCTTTCTCTCTGCCATTATGGCCCACGCTCCCTCTTATTTCCGACTCATCTCCCAGGTCTCCATGTTCCCCACTTACCTGTGGGCTTTGCTCACCTGTCCCCGTCAAACCTAGTTTAAAGCCCTCCTCACTAGGTTAGCCAGTCTGTGTCCAAATAGGGTCTTTCCCCTCCTCGAAATGCCATCTCTGCCTAGCAGTCCTTCCTGGAATAGCATTCTGTGGTCAAGGAAGCCAAAGCCCTCCTGACGACACCATCTTTGCAGCCAGGCATTCACCTCCATGATGAACCTGTCTCTGCCCGGGCCCCTACATTTGACAGGAAGGATGGAAGAGAACACCACCTGTGCTCCAAACTCCTTCGCCCGTACTCCAAGAGCCCTGTAGTCACTCTTGATCTGCTCGGTGTCACACCTCGCAGCATCATTTGTGCCACATGGATGAGTAGCATGGGGTAGTAGTCAGAGGGCTGGATAATCCTTGACAATGCCTCCGTAACATCTCAGATACGGGCCCCTGGCAGGCAGCATACCTCCCAAGATGAAATGTCAGGGTGACAGATGGGCGCCTTCGTCCCCCTCAGCAGGGAGTCTCTGACCACCACTACCCTACATTTCCTATTCGCAGTGGTGGCACCAGACCTCCCAGCCTTAGGTGTACGAGGCTTCTCCTCCTCTACTGTAGGGGGTGATTCCTTCTCTCCTGTATAAAGAAGAGCATAACGGTTACCTATTACCATGGTGGGAGGGTTCGGGGCAGGGGTGGTGCACGGCCTGCTGCCAGAAATAACCAGCTGCCAGTGTCCACCCTGAGCCATCTCCTCCTCCACCAGTGGTGTGTCAGCAGTCCTGTGTACTGGGACAGCTACCTCAGCTGTCTCCACATGGACACTGTCCAGGAATTGCTCATGGTTTTGGATGCTCCTCAACTTAGCCACCTCCTTCTGTGCCTCCCCCACCTGCTGCCTGAGAGATTTCACCAGCAGGCACCTTTCACATTCTATGGTCCCCCAAGCCTGCATGTCAGTAAGTGGGAATTGCAAATCACAGTCTCTGCAAAACCACACACAACTTGGAAAAGTTGTCCACATATTTCCACATACCATGGCCCATTACTCATATCACACAATGCCTCACATAATCCATACTTTTTTCTGTATTAAAGATGAAAAGTTCCTCCACCATGTTTCAGATCTAGTCATTTCCCCACACTCTCACTGTCTCCTGCATCTCATTTCTCCTTTTATTCCATCTTGCTAGTCAGTCTTCTTGTCCCAACCCACTCCTGTACTAACCCAGAGAGGTGCTGCTAGTCTGGCAGGAGACAGCCACAATAAAAACTCCCCGCCATGATCCATCTTATGTTAGCTTTCTCTTTGAACAAGGTATATGGCTGAAGTTGGTTTTAAACATGCTTCCATGATAAGAATATCACTGTACTCTACATAAACACTGATACTGAAAATGTGGCTTTCTTGTTCCACAGCCTTACACCTGTGATATTGTCCCATCAACTTTGGAGTAATTTACGTATGTAGGACTCAGACTTACGTGATTTTCTGGTTAAGTATTCCTATTGATGTCAACAGGAGTTACTGATATTCAAGGAATGAAGGATGAGACCCATACTAAAACTCTTCTATTGACTCTATAGATGAAATGCAAAATTCCCAAATGCCATTTCTGATCGCTTTTTTCCAGGTTACTTTAGAGCATTGGTTCTCAACCAGCAGCCTGCAGGCCGCTTGCTGCCCAATCAACACATAGCTGTGGCCTATGTGATATCTCAGGGCCATATAGGTAGCGTGTATATTGCGTAGATGTGGCCCACATAACACAGAGAGAGCTGCATATGCTGCCCACAGTGGTAAATAGGTTGATAACCACTGCACTGGAGTGTTATTTACAGAGCGGTTCTTCTCTCTAAAGTTATTTGTTTTCTTTGTATTGAAAATTGAAATATTTATTCAATTCCGAGGTCAGGATTTTATATTACTGTTTGCTTTCATGTTCGTAATCAACAGTGGAATAACACACTGTAGCGCTTACTGTCTATGCTTTACAGCATTAATTATGACTCATTTAACTCCCCTTTTTCTTACCAACTTACCTTACTAACAAAAAAGAAAAAAACAATAATATTCCCCAGTTCTTTATGGAATTCTAAGGTAATACCATTCTTACCTGGGGACCTTCATTTTCAGAATGCTTTTCAATGTTTTACATAGCTTTTCTGGTATAATTGGCTCCTCTAGCTTAGCCTCTCCTGACTTCATTCAGTTTAAGTTCTCCAAACAGGATTCTCTGCCTTTTCAGTGTTCCTAGACCTTGAGATGTGTATTCTCGCTTAGAATTCCCCAGTTTCTGACTTGATACCTTTTGGTTTTTTTTTAACTATTCCGTGTAATCCATTTTGAACTCTTAAGAGTATGATTACAGCTGAAGCAGCATTTTGCTTTAACCAATATGCAAATACTGTAATTTGCTACCTTTTTTGTTTCCTGCATATATTTATAGTTCTCACAACTTAAAAAAATGGAATAATTTCTTTGATTTTTGCATTAATAAGTAAGGACATTTACATATGTATGCTAGTAAATTCCTCCTGTAAAACTGTTGACAGTTTGCATTAATTGCCCTTTGTATTATGCTTCCTTTGTTTATAGGAGATTAGAGAGAGCCTCCAACAGAGGTCCTTCCCAGCCCTCAGTATTGTTCATGATAGTTTCTAAGCAGCATTATTAGCCTTATGAAGTCTTCCGTTTCTGCACTGCTATTTCTATGAAATTTTCATAATTAGGTATGTGTAATTAAGATTTTCTTTAGATTCTCTTAATTCCCCTTGTCCCAGTAAAAATGACAGACAAATACCTTGAGACTTTTTAATGCCTTAATTGTTCCCCAAGAGTTAGATTCCAGAGTTAGGACCTGATTCACAGACATTTTATGCACCATTTCCCTAGTAATCTTTTTTTTTAAAAAAACATTTTGTTCAGAAATTTGATTTTGCTGAGGAAAGTACAAATACTTCTGATTTACATTAATCCCTTGAGATGAGTTACCATTTCTTCACTCTGCACCTCATTATGCATTATATGAACTCCAAAGAAGATGAAAGAATCTAATAATAGCACATGCTATAGTAACCAGATGGGGCAGTCGTTTTAGATTTGATTCTGACCTACAGGGCCAAATTGGTTGTGACTCTTGAAGATGGAAGGCAATCTGGGTGAAAACAATCAGGAAATGATAGTGTAAAAACAGTCTCTCTGGGGTGCCTTCCTAACTAAGCTGGGCCCCACACCAAGCCCATTTCCCACCACAGGTTTGGCCCAGTACAGGCCATAGCCTCTTAGTGCTTGTAGTGGGCCCTGCCCTTGTGGGCCTGTTTAATTTGTTTATGGGTGGGAGAAAAGGAAATTTCAGGTTCAACACAAAAGAAGCCCCTCCTGGAGTCAATCAAAAGGCAAATATGTCCAAGGCACCAATGCCAAATATGTGCAGGGGTGCCTGGATAGCAGTTTTGTTGGAGTCCTTGTGGTTGAGTAGCCAAGTTAGTCTGTCCCTATTGGGCTTGCCCCTGGGGTTTCTTGGGCTCCTCACAGAGCTGAGGGATTTCTGGCACAAGGGTCCTTCCTACTGCTTCAGGAGTCACTCCCTTCTCTGGGCTTTCCCACCTTGCAGGCTGCAGCTTCCTCCTTTTAAAGCCATCCTCCTTCCCATGCATGACTAGCAGAGCTGGAGATGCAGGGCTACCTTAGCACACAGAGCCTCCCAAGACCCTTCCCTCTCAGTGAGGGGTTTATACACCCCATCACAGATGGATTTCATTATTCAAAGGGAAGGAAGGAGTGAGAGCAGCACAATGAGGATAACAAATTTCAAATAAAGCAGACTTTAACAAACTTATAGAACTATTAGATGGGTCCCCTGGGAAGAAAATCTAAGGGAAAAAGGAGTTCAGGAGAGCCTGCAGTGTTCAGGAGATCTGGCAGTTTCTCAAAAAAAATATTAAACATATAACAGAAAACTAATCTGACATGAAGAAAAGATAGCAAGAACAATATGAGGCCAATATGTCTCTATCAGGAGCTCTTTAATGACCTGAAAATCAAAAAGGAACCCCCCCCCAAAGTGTAAACATGGACAAATTTCTATGGATAAGTACAAAAGAATAGCACGAGCATGTAAGGACAAAATAAGCAAGGCTAAAGGCACAAAATGAGCTACACCTATTAAGGGACACAAAACGCAGTAAGAAGGGGTTCTATAAATACATTAGGAACAAGAGAAGAGCAAGGGAAAATGTAAGTCCACTACTTAGCAGACAGAGAGGACTAATAACACCAACAAGGCTCAAAAGTTTAATTCCTATTTTGCTTCAGTCATCACTAAGCAGGCTAATTGGGACCAGATGCTTAACACAATTAATATTAATAACAAGGGGGAAGGAATGGAAGCCAGAATAGGGAAAATCAAGGTTAAAGAATATTTCGATAAATTTGTTGTATTCAGGTCAGCAGGACCCAATGAACTTCGCTATAGGGTACTTAAGGAAGTAGCTGAAACAATCTCATAACCATTAGTGAATAACTTTGAGAACACATGGAAAGGACTAGAGAAGGACAAACATAGTACCTATCTTTAAAAAGAGGAACAAAGAGGATCCAAGGAATTATGGACCAGTCAGCCTAATTTTAATACTTGGAAAGATACTGAAACAAATTTTTAAATAATCAACTAGATGGAAGCACCTAGAGGATAATAGAGCAATAAGTGATAGCTGATATGGACTTATCAGGAACAAATCACCGAAACCTAATGGATAGGCAGGAAATAGCAGATGTGATATACCATGATTTTAGTAAGGATTTTGACACAGACCTAAGGAAATGTGTTCTAGATGAAATTAATATAAGGTGGATGCATAACTGGTTGAAACACTATATTCAAAGAGTAGTTATCAATGTTTTGCTGTGAAACTGGGAGGATGTATCTAGTGGGGCCCCACAGGAGTGTATCCTGGGTCTGGTACTATTCAGTATTTTAATTTTGATTACTTGGATAATGGAGTGGAGTGTGCTTATAAAATATGCAAAAGTACCAAGTTGGGAGGGTTTTCAAGCACTTTGGAGGACAGAATTAGAATTCCAAATGACCTTGATACATTGGGGAATTGGTCTGAAAGCAACAAGATAAAATTCAAAAAAGATAAAGTGCAAAGTATTGCACTTAAAAAGGAAAAATCTAATGAACAAATACAAAATGGGGAATAACTGACTAGGCAGTAGTACTATAAAAAAGGATCAGGGGTTACAGTGGATTACAAATTGAATATGACCCAAGAGTGTGATAAAGTTGTGAAAAAGGCTAATATCATTTTGTGAAGTATTAGCAGTAGTGTCATATATAAGATATGGGACTCAGGAGGTAATTGTTACATTCTATTTGGCACAGGTGAGGTGCTATTATTGAAAAAAGAGTAGATAAATTGGAAAGAGTCCAGAGGAGAGCAATAAAAATGATAAAAGGTTTAAAGAACTTGATCTATGAGGAAAGGTTGAAAAAATGGGCATATTTAATCTTGAGAAAAGAAGACTGAGGAGGGACCTGATTACAGTCTCCAAATATGTTAAGGGCTGTTTCAAAAATGACAATTGTTGTCTATGTCCACTGACGCTAAGAGAAGTAGTAGCGTGTTTAATCTGCAGCAAGAATGAATTGGTTTAGATATCAGTAAAAAAACTCCCTAACTATAAAGATAATAAAGTACTGGAATATGTTACCAAGGGAGGTTAGACATACACCTGTCAAAAATGGCCTAGATTACTAGGTCCACACTCAGCATGAGGAGATGAACTAAATCAGTGGTTCTAAACCAGAGGTATGCATACCCCTGAGCATATCCAGAGGGTATGTCAACTCATCTAGATATTTGCCAAGCTTTACAACAGGCTACAACCCTCCGCCCCCGCCCCAAAAAACAAACCTCTCCCCCCAAACACTAGTGAAGTTAGTACAAACTAAAATTTCATACGGGCAATGACTTGTTTATACTGCTCTATATACTATAAATCAGGGGTTCTCAACCCCTGGGGTGGTCGCAAGTGCAGGGCCGGCATTAGGGGTGGAAATCAGGGCACTTCCCGGGGGCTCTGCACCACAGAGAGCCCCGTGAAGCTAAGTTACATGCTTCAGCCCCGCCGCCCATGTAGGTCTCAGCTTTTGTATCTAAAGGGATTCTCATCCCTTCCCTTAGATATGCCATGATTTCATACATTATTGCAGTAAATTTAACTGTCTCTCTCTCCATAGGTTAAATAAAGCTCTTTCATGTGGCAGATAACTTCAGAAAATGCTTCTCTAACATTTGTGTCTGGGCTTTCACTATGCCCATGCAGCCCTCTGCATTTCATGTGTGTTTATCCAGACTTTTCGGAAGAGATGGAATCCCTGCCACCTACTCTTCTAAGAATCTCTTTAGCATTTCTTGGCTGTACTCTCACTGATTGAAGTAGCAGAGGGAGTAAAAGTATAAGCTGCCTCTTGTGGTGGAGTTCAAAAGGCTGGTATTTAGGATTTGAAGAAATCTACCATTTTCTCCTTCAGTCAGATGCACACTCAGAAGTAAATCGCTTGATACATATAGGCATATATTATTAGAATTTTTGCCACAGCATTCAGAACTTTTCTAGCACGTGTCTTGCATAGCATCACTCCTTATGCACACTTCTCTAATCTACTAGTAAGTGTGGAAAAGAGGACAGGTTAATATTACCTGGGGACAGTTGCAAGTATTTATAATTGTGATTATAACAATTACATGGGAATCTTCTGCAATAATTAACCTACTTAAAATCAGGCAATTAAATCCTTCTCTCCCTCCTGTACACACACAGCCACATATATGCTACTTGTTTCAATCCAATACTTCACAAAGGTCAACTAAATAATTTATTCAGGGAAACATTACGTTTCCTGTCTTCATTTTCAAAGCGAGGTGGGGAAGTTTTGAACAGGGTGGAGGGGAAGATCTGAGTCCCTCAGCTACATGAACCCATTTCAAAATCAGGATGCAACATGTCACCATGTTAAAGCAAACTCTTCTATATGGGGATATCTTGGCATCCACACAGGGTATGTCTACATTACAATGTAAGCCCAGGGTTCAAACTCATCCTCAAGCCTAATCCCTCTTGCACCTACCCCCAAATCACGCTAACCCAGAGCAGGGTCCAAGGGCCACATGAATACTGAGGGTCTGAGACTGAGTCAATCTGGGACCAGGGTTCAAGCCCTATTGCTTTGCAGTTTAGATGCATCCCCACTGGACTAGTGCTCTAGCAGTCCACCAAAAGTATTTCACAATCTCACAGGCTGACTTTCTTTCTCCTCCAGACAGTCAAAGGTTTGCTGAATGGTCATGTTTTCTCACATGGCACCATTAATAAAGGGCCATACTTTGGGAGGGAGCTAGAAAGTCTGGAATATGGGTATTTAGACTTGAGCCTGCATGATGCAGTGTAGATGCTGGAGCTCCAGGGTTCAACAATTCCTAACCTGGGTTTACAAGTGAGTATAGATGCTCAAGTCCTAGATTAACAAACCCAGGGTCTGCTAACTTGAATTCTACTAACCTAATGACTACAGTCGGGTTCTGTACAGGTACAAAGATCCTTTTGCAGAGTGAGCAACTTGTAGGATTAGGGCCTGTGTCTTTTCTTTTTCATATCAGCCACCTGTATCTTTCCCTGGTGACTTTCTAACAGCTTGCTTGAAAAATATAACTGTTAGCTTATTCAATTGTACACATACCATCAATCTCATCGTGCCACTGAATTTTACATAGGACAACGCCATTGTCTTAGCTTCCAGTGAATTTAGGCATCAAAACCCATGGTCTTTGAATACATAACCTCCATATTCATCTCTCCCTTTTGGTGGTCAAGGCAGAACCTCTTTACCCCTCCCTCATTTCATGGTTCTGTGACTCAAGGAGAAAGATAGAACTATAAGGTTTATATTCTAAATTCATAATTAATCCAGAGCCTAATAAAGGTGGTAGGGTTTTTAAACATGTGCTAATATAGTCTCTGTTCATTTGCTGCCTCAGATGTTGATGTTAAAGTATTGGGCCTAGATTTTCCAGAGTGACTAAGATGTCTCCAACTGGGTTCCTGAAATCACTAAAGTAGCCTGATTTTCAGAGAATGGGAGCTTAGCACTTTCTAAAAAAACAAAGTCCCTTTAGGTGTTTCTAATTGGGTCCCTAAAAATGAAGGTATTTATGAAAATTTAGGCCTTGATTTCTAAAGGCCTCCTCTTCCTAAAGTAGAAATTCTTTTTGATTATGCTTTCTACAGAAATTCAGGTTCGTGTATTTGTTCTATATTACATTAAAGAGTGTCCAGTATCCTTAAGAAACATTAGTCAGCTTGAATGTGTTAATTAAACAACGGGGTTCATATGGGAAATGATGGGTATGGAAGTTTTAAAGTAGCTACTTTTTCACCATGGCTGCAGTACTCAAATGAGTGTAAGGGAGTTTGACACCCAACTCCCACTGATTCTGAATGGGATTCAGGCACCCGATTCTTCAAAGTTCCTTAGAAAATTTCAGTCTATATGGTATTTTCCCCTCCAAATTCCCTCAATTTGCTATCTGTGGTTAGAACTAAGCAAGACTTTTCTGTTCTGTTGAATTGAATCACATGGCCAGATAAACATGGTAACAATTTTACCGTTTTGCTTGAATGTCATGTAGTTTTGGATCACTGCCAAAATGTTGGCATTTGTGAGCAACTGCTTCTCTGCCTCAAAGATCTTCTCATGATGACCTTGGGTCCCATGACTGGGGCAATACACCTTCTATTTGCAACAAGTGCACAACCTGTGGATGTTGTTAGATCTTCGTGGCCCAGGCTGTGTCCAACGGTGCTCTCTTCCTCCTACACCTGGCAAGCTGAGGACAACTTTGTCTCTTTGATGTGGATTGTGCCACACTAAAACATTACAGCATCACCTTGAGAATCAATTAACGGTACTGTGCTTCACTTTGGGCTACATATTGAGACCATATAGAAACTAAACCTTATCTCATGCTAACAGCACACAGCACCAGTGCTCCAAAATCAGCATTGCCTGGTACATTTCTGGATGGAATTTGAGGTAACTGATTTTAACCTAAAAGTCCTAAATGATATGGTACATGATTACCTGAGAAATCACCTCTCGCCCTGTGTCTTGCTGCCTCAGTAGCAATCAGAAGAGAGATTTGGGCTGGAGCCTCGCTATAGAGAGTTGCTTGAGGATCTAGATTTGTTTACCTTCCAGGCATGCTGTAATGTCCAACTATTTCCCTAGACATCTGGGAAAGAAGTGGGTTCTGAGGTAGAGGATCTTAATTATTAGAACTGTGTGTGGTGAAAAAGTATCTTACCAGTATTTTCTCAGGTCTGGTGTATATTTAGGCTTGGCAGATTTTTAGGTGTAAATTTCAATTATTAATACCAATTTTATTTTAAAGATTTTTTGCCACTTCTAACTATTTTAATTTGCACAGTTGTAAAAAATTAAGGGGTGTATGGTTGGGGTTAGGGCTGGAGAAATTGATGACAACAGGGCAGCAGAGGAGTCCCAGCATGGCCTTACGGCCAACAAAACACTCTCTCTGCAGGCACAAGATGTGCGGAAGATTGTGGTCCAGGTGGGGCAGAGCAGAGAGCCCCAGCCAAGGCCACAAGGAATAGGTTTAGCTTCCGGCCACTTGGGAGGCCACCGTGCTACTGGATATCTCCTTCCATACTTCCAGTCAGGAGTGACTAAGTGGGGCTTTGACAGTGGGACTGCAGAGGGCTCCCTGCACAACTGTGGGGCAGTGACAATGGATCCCTGAAGGCTTAAGGTGTGAGGGGAAAGCAGTGCCTGCTGACTGTTATCAATGGATGTAGAAATATAGAGAAATATAGGCTAGAGTAACCTTTTGTAAGGTGGGTGCACAACTGGCTAGAAAAGCATACTCAGAGAATAGTTATCAAAGGTTCACAATTGAGGTGGAACAGTATATCGAGTGGGGACCTCAGGGATCAGTTCTGAGTCTGGTTCTATTCAATAGCTTCATCAATTATTTGGATAATGGCATAGAGAGTACACATATAAAGTTTGTGGATGATACCAGCCAGGAAGGGGCTGCAAGTGCTTTGGAGGTTGGGATTAAAATTCAAAATGATCTTGACAAACTGGAGAAATAGTCTGAAATAAATATGATAAAATTCAATATAAGCAAATGCAAAGTACTGCATTTAGGAAGGAATAATCAATTGCACAAATACAAAATGGGAAATGACTGCCTAGGAAGGAGCACTGCAGAAAAGGATCTGGGGGGTGGGAGGTTATAATGGATCACAAATTGAATGAGAGTCAACAATGTAACACTGTTGCAAAAAAAAGCAAACCTCATCCTAGGATATATTAGCAGGAGTGTTGTAAACAAGACATGAGAATTAATTATTCCACTCTATTCAGCACTGATAATGCCTCTGTCCAGTTCTGGGCACAAAACTTTGGGAAAGATGGGGACAAATCAGAGAAAATCCAGAGGAGCCCAACAAAAATGATTAAAGGTCTAGAAAACATGCCCTACAAGGGAAGATTGAAAATACTGGGCACTTTTTAGTCTTGAGAAGACCAAGAGGGGACATGATAGCAGTCTTCAAGTACATAAATGGTTGTTATAAAGAGGATGGTGATTAATTGTTATTAATCACCAAGGACAGGGAGAAGAACTAATTGCAGCAAGCGAGATATAGGTTAGACAAAGGAAAACTTCCTAGCTGTGAGGGTAGTTAAGCACTGGAACAAATTGCCTAAATAGGTTATGAAATCTCCATCACTAGAGGTTTTTAAGAACAAGCTAGACAAACACCTGTCAGGGATGGTCCAAACAATATGTAGTCCTGACTCAGTCAAGGGCATTGGACTAGATGACCTATTCAGGTCCATTCCAGTCCTACATTTCTATGATTCTCAGGTTTTTTCCATCAATTTCCATGTCAGGTGTAATCAATGTTTACCAACAACTAACAATTTACTTAGACTTCTGCCAAGCCTATGTATTCTCATTTGTTAGAGTGGGAGCAGCAGTCCATTTGGACATTGTTGTGGAGATTAATTATATAAGGGCAACCAGAACATGAGATGGGTGTGATTCTGTATTTTATACATCTAAATGAATACCAACCACTTTCTGTTACACCAGATACACCTCTCCCGATATAACGCTGTCCTTGGGAGCCAAAAAATCTTACCACGTTAAAGGTGAAACCATGTTATATTAAACTTGCTTTGACCCCCCCGGAGCACTGCTTTACCGCATTATATCCAAATTTGTGTTATATTGGGTCGCGTTATATCGGGGTAGAGGTATAATTAACTTTTTCCTCAGCCACCTGGCCAAAATATCTCAGTAAAATCAGACTTCTTGGAGCCCACTTTTAAATTTTCAAAGCACCATTTTTATATGTGACCTCTGACTCCAGAGATACAACACAATAGGATTCTAGGCAACAGTTATATTAAAAAATACTTATCTGATTAACAACATCATCAAAAATTCATTTTGCAGGAGATTCTTTAGAGTTCATATTTAACTTAAGATTCTTTAGATGACTTTCCTTTCTTCAGCTAGCTGTTCTAATGTTCTTGGTTTTCTTTGAATGTTGGAAGAGTTTAGGGTTTATTTTCCCCTCTCACTTTTAATTAAAATGAGCTTTTAATTCAAAGCTTAGTTTACTAACAAACCATGTTTTCCTCTTTCAGGTCCACATTGTTCTCAGTCTTTAACATTCAACTACTTCCAGCATATTACTTAATACATTGATATGAAGTACAGTTGTATGCGTACACACACACACACACACACACACACACACACACACACACACACACACACACACACAATTTGTGCTATGAGGAATCTGTCATCAACCAACCAGTTTACCTCTAGTTAATAGAATAAAGAATTTATTCACAACTACAGTAGGTACATTGGTACTTTGGTAGGCTGAATACCAATTTAAATTAAAGAAGTTGAAGAACTCCTTTTTTTCTTTCTCAAAATCAGACTCTCTGCCAATTACCAATTTCACAGCACAGAGTTGACCCAAAGCCTTCACAAAACTGGGGCAGAATGAAATGGTGCAGAAGGGAAAGGCCCTATGTAAGGTAAAATTCTTCCCCTGGTAGCTTCCTAAACCTGCCTGGTTGAGAGGTCACACTGGAAAGTTAATAAAGGCAGGGAACTTGGGAGGACCTCTGGGAATAGGTTCCATTGTGTCACATAGCCCCTGCATCTGTGATTAACATCCAGTTTAACAAATCATGATTAGTTCATGGCAATCTGAGCAGCATTATTTAATCCTCCATGATCTCTGAGTTCTGTTAATGGAATCACAGCATGCAGCCTGTGGCCTGGTAGTGAATGAAGGTTGGCATAGGACCAGCTGGACGCCAATTATTGGTATTCCGAGGGAAGGGAGCAGAATGGAGAGAAGACAAAGTCCCAGTAAGATGCTGACTGAAATTCAAGGAGTTGGGATCTTGGTTTCCTGTAGATCCCAGAATCAGCTACTTATTCATGCCCTGAGTTCCATGTATCATACACGCTATGTCAATCCTATCTTCCAGGGTGGTACATGCTCCTGACCAATGAATTCTTTAACAATACTCAGGTCATTTCAGCATCCTTTGCACATTAGCAGAATACATGTCCTATATGCATTTATTATCTTGAACCAAAACAAAGAACTATGCAAGCAAAATATAAAAATCTCACTCAAATAAAAAAATCTCAGTCATAGACAAGGATTTGAATTGAGTAATTAGCCCCCAAAATGTCTTGTCATTTCTCCTCCATTCTAAGAACAAACCTGCCTGATCTAGCATTAGGGCTTGAATTCTTCTCTTGATCATGAATTTTCTGGTAAGAATGAGTCAGAAAAGCAAATAAAGTTGAAAGTCATCCACTGATGCACTTGCGATGCTGTTAATAACAACATGGTAGCTGCAGATCTCCAATGCATGCTGAAATGGCAGTGCCTGTTTGCAGGCAAAGTGCTCTTTACACTAGGATGCTGTGATACAGATGTTTTGGGCTGCCAATGAAATATTCTCCTTCAACATAGGTCCTTCTCTATCTTTCTCTTGCCTCATATCTACTTGTTTATCTGCCTGCTACTGTCTGATAGACTATTCATTCTCCACTGCTCGTTTTTCACTGTTTCTCTCTAACACAACATTTATTCTCCAAAATGGTTTGCATTAACAATGTCTTAGGTTCCCCTTCCCAGCTCCCCAGATTTAAAGTTATTTATTCCAACAAAAGCGTTTTTTAGAAGGTACCATAATAAGTCTCAAGAGTAATTATATGTTTTTTAGTTGTCTTGGGCTACAACACTTTTTAGGGTCTGTATCACTGGAACGTAAGGAACCAGATTCTTTCTTCTGAGTCACGTTTCTTCTCTGTGTTATGTTTCCCGCTACCCAATAAGCCTCAAGCACCTTCAATAAATTGAATCAAGTTATTAGGAAGAGGAATACGTGTGAGGGAAAATAGTGTCTCTTGACTATTCCCTGGATGTTTTCACAACTCCCATAGCCTATCCTCAGTGCATTTCTCAGCAGCATTTTCATCATGTACTGATGGGTTCCAATTACATTTTAGCCCCATGCTGGAACTTTCTCTCATTTGAAATGTCAACAGTATTCAGTATGATTTAGGTGCCTGTGTGGATTAAGCCTTTGTGAAAAAGAACTGTCAGATAATGAATTATCAGGTGTAATGCAAGCACTTCTGTTGGCAAGTCACTGGGCCAGACTCCTGAAAGAGATAATGGATAGATATATTTCATTTTGATATTTTAATGAATATATGTCATTCCTACTTGTTAACATTTAAAACTAACTATTAATAAATAGCTGTAGTGAAAATTAGCAAGTTGTTATGCTTATAGAAAAATGGATCATCAGGAATAACAGATTGTGCTATTATCTACTCATTGTATTTGGTGTTTAAAAATTATATTTATTTTGATTTATAAAAATGGCACCTTCCATATTGCTTAGGTACCCTTGACATAACTTAAAAATGCATCAGAAGTGCAGCAATTTAAGATAGCCCAGCACAAATCCCGCCCTTGAACAATCCCTTCCTTCCTTTGCCCATTTTTAAATGTTTGGGAGACAAGACGAGTATTGCAATGCATTTAGTGCTACATTCCTGTGATACAGACTTTTGGCAATTATTAACACCAGTTATTGTAAACATTTTATTATTAAATATAATTGGACAGATGCTTGGCCCTGCTCTAAAAGTGCAAAGCAGCCATAAAGACAGTGGATCTAATCTCCTAAGGAATCCCCATAGGCAGCAAAAACCTTGAGTGCCATATACCCAGGGGAGAGGGGTGCCATCTGCAGGGATTGGTACTAGGCTCAGAGCTATTGAACATTTTAATCGATTATCTGGAAATAGTATAGAATTACTGGTGATAAAATTTGCAGATGGTGCAAAGATTGGCAGAGTGATAAATAATGATGAGGACAACGGCAGTCAAACAGATCTGGATCACTGGGTAAAGTGGGCCCATTCAAACTGAATGTATTTTAACTCAGCAACATGAAAAGTTATATATCTAGGAACAAGGAATGCAGACCCTTCCTACACACTGGGGAACTGCATCCTGGAAAGCAGTGACTCTGAAAAGGATCAGGGGGTCATAGTGGACAAGCAAATGAACATCCCCAATATGATGTTGCAGCAAAAAGGGCTAACACAATCTTTGGATGTATAAAGGAAGCAGTATCGAATAGGAGTAGGGAGGTGATTTTACCTCTGAATACTGCACTGGTGACACTGACATTGGAATACTGTGTCCAGTTCTGGGATCCATATTTCAAAAATAATGTTGAAAAATGGTGCAGAAAAGGGACACACGCACACACACTAAAGGGATTCGAGAACTGGCGCAAATACCTTATAGTGAGAGACTTAAACAGCATAATTTGTGTAGCTTTTCAAAAAAAGTTTGAGCATTTACTTGATTACAGTGTATAAGTACCATCATGGGGAGAAAATACCAGGTATTAAAGGGCTCTTTAATCTAGCAGTGAAAGACATAACAAGAACCAATGGCTGGAAGCTGAAGCCAGACAAATTCAAATTAGAAATTAGGCACACATTTTTAACAGTAGTGTAATTAACCGGGGGTTGGGGGGGGGTGGAGGGAATAACAAGGGAAGTGGTAGATTCTCCATCTCTTGAGGACTTTAAAATCAAGTCTGGATGCTGTTCAGGAAGATATACTTTAGTTAAACACAAATTATTAGGTTCAATACAGGGGAAACTGGGTAAAAATACAATTGCCTGTGATTTACTTGTGGTCAAAACTAGAAGACCGAATGGTCTCTTCTGGCTTTAACTCTATGAATAGATGCTATCACAGCAACTACACCATTTTGCTGCTAACCCAGAGGGTATGGTCAAGGATTGTATGGCCAAGCCATACTTAAAGTCCTGAGCTCCCCTGCTGCCAAAATATGACCATGTGGCTGTTGGAAGCTGAATGTAAATTATTCTTCAGGCTCCTCTAAATTATGCCAGGGACAATCTGGCTTCCAAATTAGGGAGCTTAAACCTTGGTCTTCTCTCTGATCTTTTGTCAACACAACTTGGGTGAATGAGGGATCTGGCCCAAAATCTGAAGCATGTTTTTGCTTTAACATGTCAATAAAGAAGGCTGGAAAAAAAATAAGATAAAAACATGTTCATTCGCACCTTCAATAAATCTAGCCTATTTTCTTATAGACCAGACACCATAAGGCTATTTTTCCAAGTTATTTTTCTGTTCAATAAAAAGCTACAAGAAAAGGCAGATCTTTTAACATTTTGTTAAGTACCGGTATGTTTTATCTCCCATTTTGTGAAACAAGAGCAGAATTTTAATTTGGGCTGGGTTTGAGCTACAAAGTATGACTCTGGGTCTAGAATTGGAACTGAACATCCTCTGAACTTCTGGCAGTTTTTGGACCAGGGTTTTAGTTAAGGTCCAAGTGTATTTTTTATGTAACTACACAGTTACTCAGTCTCGAAACTAGTCATGTGATGCACTGTGACATGTCTAAGAGATACTGGATTTTTTTTCATGTTGACTATGAAGGTATGTCTACACTGCAGTGTAAGCCTGGGCTCAACCTCAACCCCCCGCCCCTTCCGTCTACACACAAATCTCTCAAAAATCAGGCTCAGAGCTAGGGTCCTAGGACCTTTGGATATTGAGGGTCCAAGTCAAGCCAGGAACCGGGGTTTGAGCCCTGTTGCTTTGCAGCATAAATATAGCCCCTCCATCCTCCCCCCGCTCCGACTTGGGTCCTGAGCAGGGGCGGCTCTACGTTTTTGGCCGCCCCAAGCAGTCATGCGCGGGAGGCGCCCCGGAGCCGCGGGAGCAGCGGACCTCCCGCGGGCATGACTGCAGAGGGACCGCTGGTCCCGCGTGGCTCGGCTGGACCTCCCGCGGCTGCGGACGGTTCGCGGGTCCGGCGGCTCCGCTTGAGCTGCCGCAGTCATGCCTGCGGGAGGTCCAGCCGAGCCGCGGGACGAGCGCCCCCTCCGCAGTCATGCCTGCGGCAGGTCCAGTCGTCCCGGGGCTCCGGTGCACCTCCCGCAGGCATGACTGCGGCAGGTCCGCCGGCCCAGCCTGCCGCCCCCCCGGCCACAGGGGACGCCCCCTAGATTTTGCCGCCCTAGGCACCAGCTTGTTTTGCTGGTGCCTAGAGCCGCCCCTGGTCCTGAGAGTCCACCAAAAGTATCCCACAATCCCATGGGCCAACTTCCTTTGTCCTCTCTATCCCAAGAACCTCCAATTGACCACACCAGTGAAAAGAAGAACCAACCCTCACTTGGTGTCATGCAGAAGCTCAGTGAGTCGGTGTTTAACCCTCCCATTGTCTTCTGACTACCAATCTGCAAACTCACCAGAGAACATTTTGTGTTTGCAACGAAGACCTACCAGAACAACCCAAGTGCATTGTTTCATGGTCAGAGGAGACAATCAGAATCTGGTTAATCTTTGGTGCGAGGCTAGCGAAACAGTGGACTTTAGTAAGAGTACTGGAATGACCATGCATACCAGCTAATAGCAGAGAAGCTGGCAGCTTTGTAAATATACCAGAGCAGTGACCAGTATGGGGAGTGGATTAAGCGTCTCAAGACTGAGTACAGGAAAACCAGGGATTAGAACCGGACCTTGTTGACATCATGTCAATTTTATGAGGAGTTTGACTGGGTGCTGGGCACTGTGCCCAGCAGAGAGCCAGTGATGCATGATGACCTGCTTAGCTGAGATGGCATCATGCTGATCCAAGAATCCAGCATGGGGATTGACGAAAGCCACCAGCAGGTGCAGAGTGTGGCCAGAGAAGTGACTCTGTGGCTGAAACTGGTCCCACAAGAGGCTCTGCAGCAGGACCAGCAGCAGCACATCTGGAACCATACTCAGAGGAGCTGTTTGATGCCCGCACTGAGGAACAGCCAGTCATGGAGCCTGCAGTGGACACAGATGGGACAGAAGCCACCCCAGAGCCTGGTAAGTTTTTGGTTCCATTGCAATATTTAATACAGGAATGAGAGGAATTTCCACTCTATGAACCAATGCAAAAGTTATTAGAAGCCCAGAAAGCAGCAGGTATCTACTAATGGTAGATTGTATCATAGAATATCAGGATCGGAAGGGACCTCAGGAGGTCATCTAGTCCACCTCCCCCTGCTCAAAGCAGGACCAATTCCCAACTAAATCAACCCAGCCAGGGCTTTGTCACGCCTGCCCTTAAAAACCTCTAAGGAAGGAGATTCCACCCCTCCCTAGGTAACCCACTGCAGTGCTTCACCACCCTCCTAGTGAAAAAAGTTTTTCCTAATATGCAACCTAAACCTCCCCCATTGCAACTTGAGACCATTACTCCTTGTTCTGTCATCTTCTACCACTGAGAACAGTCTAGATCCACCCTCTTTGGAATCCCCCTTCAGGTAGTTGAAAGCAGCTATTAAATCCCCCTCATTCTTCTCTTCTGCAGACTAAACAATCCCAGTTCCTTCAGCCTCCCCTCATAAGTCGTGCTCCAGCACCCTAATCATTTTTGTTGCCCTCCGCTGGACTTTTTTCCACATCCTTCTTGTAGTGTGGGGCCCAAAACTGGACACAGTACTCCAGATGAGGCCTCACCAATGTCGAATAGAGGGGAATGATCACGTCCCTCGATCTGCTGGCAATGCCCCTACTTATACAGCCCAAAATGCCGTTAGTCTTCTTGGCAACAAGGGCACACTGTTGACTCATATCCAGCTTCTCGTCCACTGTAACCCCTAGGTCCTTTTCTGCACAATTGCTTCCTAGCCATTCGGTCCCTAGTCTGTAACAGTGCATGGGATTCTTCTGTCCTAAGTGCAGGACTCTGCATTTGTCCTTGTTGAACCTCATCAGATTTCTTTTGGCCCTGTCCTGTAATTTGTCTAGGCTCCTCTGTATCCTATCCCCAGGGGCGGCTCTAGCAATTGTGCCGCCCCAAGCAGGGCGGCGCGCCGCGGGGGGCGCTCTGGCGGTCGCCAGTCCCGCGGCTCCAGTGGACCTCCTGCAGACGTGCCTGCGGAGGGTCCTCTGGTCCCACGGCTCGAGCCGCGGGACCAGAGCGGGCCCTCCGCAGGCACGCCTGCGGCAGGTCTACCGGAGCCGCGGACAACCGGACTCTCTGCAGGCATGTCTGCGGGAGGTCCACCGGAGCCGCCTGCCACCCTCCCACCGGCATGCCGCCCCAAGAGCGCGCTTGGCGCACTAGGGTCTAGAGCCAGCCCTGCCTATCCCTACCCTCCAGCGTATCTACCACTCCTCCCAGTTTAGTGTCATCTGCAAACTTGCTGAGAGTGCCCTCCATGCCATCCTCCAGATCATTAATGAAGATATTGAACAAAACCAGCCCCAGGACTGACTCTTGGGGCACTCCTCTTGAAACTGGCTGCCAACTAGACATGGAGCCATTGATCGCTACCCATAGAGCCCGAAGATCTAGTCAGCTTTCTATCCACCTTATAGTCCATTCGTCCAGCCCATACTTCTTTAACTTGCCGGCAAGAATACTGTGGGAGACCGTATCAAAAGCTTTGCTAAAGTCAAGTAATAACACATCCACTGCTTTCCCCTCATCCACAGAGCCCATTATCTCCTCATAGAAGGCAATTAGGTTAGTCAGGCATGACTTGCCCTTGCTGAATCCATGCTGACTGTTCCTGATCACTTTCCTCTCCTCTAAGTATTTCAGAATTGATTCCTTGAGGACCTGCTCCATGATTTTTCCAGGGACTGAGGTGAGGCTTACTGGCCTGTAGTTCCCCGGATCCTCCTTCTTCCCTTTTTTAAAGATGGGCACTACATTAGCCTTTTTCCAGTCATCCAGGACCTCCCCCGTTCGCCATGAGTTTTCAAAGATAATGGCCAATGGCTCTGCAATCTCATCCGCCAACTCCTTTAGCACCCTCGGATGCAGCACATCCAGCCCCATGGACTTGTGCTCGTCCAGTTTTTCTAAATAGTCCCGAACCACTTCTTTCTCCACAGAGGGCTGGTCACCTCCTCCCCATGCTGTGCTGCCCAGTGCAGCAGTCTGGGAGCTGATCTTGTTCGTGAAGACTGAGGCAAAAAAAACATTGAGTACATTATCTTTTTCCACATCCTCTGTCACTAGGTTGCCTCCCTCATTCAGTAAGGGGCCCACACATTCCCATAGCATGGCTCACTGCCCCTCCACACCCCGATCATATGGAGTTCAAAATAGCAATTGGGAACTAGAAACAGTAAAAATGCCTTGAAAGTGAATTTTTACCAGGAAGATGAAGATTTTTGCTAGGGCATTCCTGTTTCTTAAAAATAATAACCTTACCCTGTCACAACTGTAAGTACACCATTCTGTAACCACTCAATGGTGTAACCAGCTGCCTGGAAACAATCAACTATGTGTGTGGAGTGGGGTAACCAGATCGCAAGAGTGAAATATCAGGACACATTGGTCAAGGGGGGTGGGGGAGGGAAGACAGACAGACATAGGTGCACAGTGCCGACTGGAGACAGAGGCACACTGGTCCACCTGGCCCAGTGCTACCAGCATGCCCCTTCCTGTTGTGGGGTGGGCCCATGCTGCGCCACACAACTCCCCTGCCCAGTGCTGCCTGGATCCAGAGCCCCCCTACAACCCTTCCACCACAAATGCACAGTGCTGTGCACACACACCCCACCCAGCACCACCCTGCCCACAGCCCCACCACAGCTGCCCAGCACCCCACACAGAACCCCCCACTTGCTAGTTTCCCAATACACACAGATTTCCCCTCCCTCCCTTCCTTCCTCCCTCCCAGTGCCCTTCCCCACAGCTCCACCACCACAACTACACAATGCCCCACACAGACCCGCACTGCTCAGTGCCCTGACACACACAGATCTCCCTACTCCCCAGCACCCCCCAACAGGCCACCACAGTCTAGCACCCCAAAACACACAAACCTCCCCCACTGCCCAGCACCCTCCACAGCCCCACTGCCCAGTGCTCGCCACACCCTCACAGCCCAGCACCCCACACACACCTCCCAGACACTCACTCCATCAAACCCTGCCCCCTTCCCTGGCCGAACTCACCAGCCCTACTGGGAGGTCTCTGGCTCCTAGGGTGACAGCGGCGAGAGGAGTCTCCAGACTCTCCACGTGCTGCGCACACCACAAGCATGAGCTCCGTGGCTCCCATTGGCCGAGAAAAGTGCCAATGGGAGCTGCCGAAGCTGCAGAGCAGGGCTTGCAGGCGCCGTCAGCAAGCAGAGCCCCCCACCATAAGAGCCAGAGGGATGTGCCGGGGGCGAGGTGGGGAGTCCTGGTGCTGCTCACCTGGGGCGGCTCTTGTTCCAGGAAGCATCCAGCAGGCTGGTCCCTCTGGCTCCTAGGGTCGCAGGTCGTGTCAGGTGTGGGGGGAGGAGGGCTCTCTTCCCATTTCCAGCACCTGCAAGCCCCGCCCCTGCAGCAAGTGGTGCTCCTGCTACTGGGTGGGTGCTGGGAGCTGCCTCAGGAAGCGGTGAGAAGCGGAGCTGCGGCTGTGGTCCAGACAGTCCCTGATATCAGGACAAAGGGCGTCCCGACCAATGTAAGGTCGGGATGTGGGACAAGTCCCCTAAAATAAGGACTGTCCCAATAATATCAGGACGTCTGGTCACCCTAGTGTGGAGTGGGGGAATTGGAAACATGCTCCATTCACAAATCTAGTCTATTTCAGTTAAAGGTAGTCCAAATCATTTGTCCCAAATTCAACTTGGGTTTGAAAATGCATCCAGAATTGTGCGGGGGTGGGGGAATGGTATAAGAAGGATGGTTGTGGAGTTGTGTGTTTGCATGCAGCTCTAACAGGCTCAGCTATACGTAAGCTAACACGTTATCCTGTTGGTTCCCTCATGAATCTGACCTAATCCCAGGAGCTGATAGAGGCAAACTTTTCCTGAAGCAGGATCTGCAGATAGGTAGTCACATTTCAGAAATGGGCATATTTTCCAGGCCCACCTTGGTAGCTGACCAGGCCACTCCACTCATAGATGGGCTGTTCAGTCACTGATTGTTTGAATAGTTTGGCTGTATATGCTGCAGGTTTCCAACCAGCAGCTTGGAATAACATCACCCTTTGCCAATTGGGCACCATGAGCACTGTTATATCCTCTAAAATAGCCTGAAATGATAGAAAAAGCTTTTGTAGCATTGCCACAGATACCACCTCCTCCCCAAAAACCCAAGTGGTTCTGCAATTTTTAGAAAACAGCAGCTTTGGATTTTTAACTTACCATTGTCTCTGCATTTCTTTCCCTGTGATTAATCAGGTTGTGTCCAGGGAGCTTCTGTGATCTAAAGCATCCCTCTCACAATATATTCAAGTTCAGTTTGGAAAAGTAACTTTGTATGTCCTTGAAATTGCATGAGGATTTCTTCTGTGCTCTTGCACTGAGCTATTTGAGACAATAACCCTCTGTGTCTTGTCCTATTCCAGGCCCCTCAACTCCACTGACTGCAATACGTACCTCCACAGCTTGCCCACACTGCAATACAAGCCTGACCCAGTGCACCTTTGCAGACTGTTCCAAAAGGGAGCGCTTCCACAATGAACTTGTGGTTGAAGTTCTGGCCAAGGCCAACAAGCAGATCCAGTACCAAAGACAGAGCGACTTACCGCTATAGGAAAGGCATGGCGAGAGGCTGACGCTGGCTGCACAGCTTGAAGGCAGGGTTTCAGCGTGACAGTAGGCACTTGCTTCACAGTTCCGCAAACAGGAACAGCAGCTAATGGAGGAGGACAGAGCAGAAAAAAACAGTTTGGGCATCTGATATAAATAATGGCCACAAAAGTACTGTCTCCTGCTCCATCATGTACACAATTGCATGAGTTCTCTGTGTGGTCCAGAAACAGCTAGTAAAACTCCATGCAGTTGGCACCCAGTCGCAGCGGCAGAGGGCTGTAGGTCTGGAGGTAACAGGGCAACTTTGCCCTATGTAGCCTTCTATATTGATCCCCACCAATGTAAGTGCCTCTACCCCTTCTTCCCTGGGGTGTGAAGTGTGTGGGAAATGGAGAAAAAAGGGAAAGGAGAACAGGGAACATGCATTGGTAGGGAGTTTTTGTCTGGTACCTGGTTTCACTGGTTTCCCTTTCATGCTTTTTTTAAAGTTCTGTTAGTGATGTTTTGATGTAGTAATGGCAGCTGGCCTGCCCGGCAATGGCTGTGTAATGGGTTGCACTAACCTCTCGTGAGCACCCCTTGGCCAAGTGTGTGTGCCTTCACTCTGTGTTTGTGGTGGGTCTTCAGTGACTCAGCCCTCCAGCCAAGTCTCACACAGTCTATGAAATGAAAGCAAAGCAAGCCCCTTCCAGGGTACAAGTCCAACAGCGGCCTCTCTCAGTGCCTTCTGTAATGTCTCTCTCAAGTTGTCCCTGCTCCGGTATAGAGCAATACCCCAGGCTCCCTCTCTCAAGGCAATGTTTTCACCCTCCCAGAGCTTTTCTGGCCGCAGCTCTCCAGCTGGGCCACTACATTTCAGTTCCTCTTCTGGGGTGCCTCAAAGTCCAGGATACTTCCCCCTGTGGCAAATGGGGGATGGGGAGGACCCAGGTCCACCCATTACTCCAGGTCTCAACCCAGGGACCTGGTAGATAGCAGCCATCCACTGTGTCCCTTTATCTAAACTGCATCACTGCGCTAATTCCCTGGGCCACTTCCCCACACTGCCTTCACCTTTACCTCAGGGCTTTGTCCTGATGAAGTCCCAGCAACCAGCCGAGAACTACTTCTCGCTCTCCCCAGCTTCTGGCAGCACTGCCCTATACAAGGTCCTATAGCTCCCTCACTCAGCCATACACAGTCCCCCAGTTTCAGTAAGGAACAGAACTTATTCTGACTCTGCAGCTCTTCTTATACTGGCCTGATTGGCTATGTTCCTGCAGCCCCTTCCTGATTGGTTGTGCCCCACACTGCCACTTTAGGCAGCTTGGAGGGCTCTCTCCATTATCCTTTTCTGGTGCAGGGTTTGGCAGTGCCATGAGGCCTCCAGCCCTAATCCACTGCATCACAGGATGAATGTTGTGTTCTTCTAATACATTTTTATAAATAAAGTTTTTTTTATTTTATCAAGAAAGTTTGTGGGTGTCACGGCATCACATCATACAACGTGTATTTCAAATAAGGTAAACACATGCTTAGGGAAAATTCAGAATAAGTATACAAACACTATTCCTCAATGCAGTTGTCTACATCAATCCATACTTCAGTCACTTTCTTACATCAATCCATACTGTGAATCAACCCTTCCCTCAACTGATAAATGATCATGTCATTCATAAGTACATTGCATGGCAATCAAGCCATCCCTCGCCTCCCCAGCAATGAATCCCCCACATCCCAAATCAATGAGCCCTGACACACACACCCATAAGGTACTATTCTCCCTCTTCCATTGAACCAGGCAAGCCCAAAATGTGGGAGCACAAAGCATCCCTGACTTCTGTTGCCCGGATGCATCCAGCTCCAGCTGTGGTAGGTGCTTTTTGTGGCTGAGGGGACTGATGTAGCAGACGGTTGCTCTCATAGGTCCATTCAGGGGAAAATGGCTCACCTCTGGCTTCACAAAGGTCATGAGGAGCATAGCTATTCACAGGCATGTGACACATTGATGACACTGGCATCCAAATAGATCTGTAGACATCTCTAACGGGATTTCAATCTGCCTAGAACACATTCAACAACCATTCTACATCACTGAGAGTGTAATTAAACTGTCTTTTGCCAGGGCCTCTTAAAGTAGGGTGTGGTTTCACTAAAAGGGGGCATGCGGGGTCCTTGCCGGAATGGTGGGGACAATAACCTATGTTTATAACTGGCATTTTAGTGTCCCAGCTGTCCATGAAGGTAGACTTCTGATTGGTGAAAAACCCTGACATCATTAACTTTCCCAGTGCAACCTATACTGACATTCACAAATGTCCACAAGAGCCAGCATAAGCATTTATGTGCTTTGAGAAGGGCAAACTATGGGCACATGAGTTCCATCACTAGCCCTAATGCAGTTTGAAAACCCCATTCTCGCAAAGCCAGCAATTTCAGGAATATCTTTCATGCCAACTACATTGGGATAAACCACACATCTGATTGCTTCAAAAAGGTCCACCATTTCTTTACCCACAGTTGACTTCCCAGCTCCAAACTAGTTGGCAATGGACCTGTCTTGGGTAGCCAGCTTCCTGATGTCTATAGCAACCCCCTTCTGGACCCCACAATGGTGCCCTCAGATGTATGTCTTTGAAGGGGGTGGGGGCAAGCTGCTGACAAAGTTCTGGACCCACTTCTGGCCATCCCAAGTGTCCATGATGATGGGATCCCACAAGTCTGTGCTTGCAGCCCTGCGCCAGGTGCACCAGTCTAGGTAAAAGGCATCAGCATCTATGCCAAGTGTCATGAGCAGCATCAGCCAGTCTGAGTCTGCCAGGCTTGAGTAATTCTCCTCCTCCTTCTGCTCCATCATAAGATCTATCAAATGCCTTTTGTGGTCAGAAAATCCCAGCAAAATGTCCACCAGCATCTCATGGAAGGTCTGCCTGTTTCCTGTCATAGGAGTGAAAGTGCAAGCAAAGAATGCATGGAGTGTATTTTCACTCCATGCAGCTGAAGAAGTGAAAGCTTATGCCTAAATAAATCTGTTAGTCTTTAAGGTGCCACCGGACTCCTTGTTGTTTTTGTGGATATGGACTAACACAGCTACCCCTCTGGTATTTTGCAAGCATGGGAAGCTCTTCAAAAGGTGCCTCCTCCATGTTGCTACTTCTGGTACTGGGAGCGCAAAGATCAAAATGAGTGGTCAGCAGAAAGCGTTGGTGGGATGTTCAAACTTTCTGTAATGTGAAGGGTGGCTAGTCAAGTTTTTCCACAGCGCACCATGGTCAAAGGGCTAGAGAGGCCACAGTTCCTGAGAGTGCTAAGGAGTCTGTAATATGCCTGGTTTAACTTGGGTCTCCATGCTGCATGTGGATGCCAGAGCCCCAGGTTAGAAATTTCTTAATATAGAGTTATAAATCAGTGTAGACGGTCAAGTCCTGGGTTCCTTAAAGCAGGGCCAGCTGACTTGAGTCTCTCTAATTGTGGGCTCATATTGCATTGTAGATATAACCTAAGAAGTTGAAATAAACAAATAACTTACATCCAGGGACCCCTCACAAACAAGACTTTTCCTGTCTGAGGTTTTTCCTTCCCTTCCACAAGTTCATAAAAAGACATGCACTCTTTCCAGATGGGTCTTTTTCAATTCAAAATGCCAGGCTTATCAAAACTCAAGTAAACAATGGGGCATTTGCTTTGTCATTCAGGAGAAACAACTCTGCTGTCCTGTGTCTCTCCACTATGACAGAAGACAGGGTTTAGACAGCAATTGCAAAATTGGTTAATGCTTTGCACATTAGTGTTCCATGGGGGTATAAATATGCAGAATGGAATGCCTTATAGGAAGACCTAACAATATCATGTAGTAACCAGACCCAGAGAGTTTAAGGTATCATGTCAGTTAAAGCTACAAGGTTTCTTTGTGTTGCAGAGCAGCTGAGTAAATGCCCTGGCTTACGTTTCCAGGTGATGTAGTATCAACAGCGAGAAGGGAGTTCCAGATCAGTGCTCCGTGCACTTAAAACTCCAGTGTCAGACCCTAGAGAGAATCAGGAGTCTGGGTTTTATTCCCAAACAAAAGTGCCATTCTGAGAATGCTTCAGGAATCACACACCCTGCCCCAGAGCTATGACTCTTGGGTAAAAACATGGAATAGAATAGTGCTAGCCTTTGAGGCTTACCTCATCGGGCTTAAAAGGGAAAGCACACCCTGTCTATTACAATACAAAACATTCTGTTATTCTGAGATAACTTGAAAGTTATTCATGCCACTGTTCCATATGGTCTTTCCCCATACTTGTATTTTTCTTATGTTCCGTAAATGAATGTCTGCCTCACCTGTGTTCTGTTCAGATAACTCTACATTTATTTTTTCCAGCCCCCACATCCCTTCCATATTTGAAGTAACTGTACAGAGAACAGCAGAAACAATAAATGAAAGATCTGTGGCAAGATTACATAACAGCTGCACAATATTTTTTTATTCATCGGAGGCTTTCAAAAAAATTACACACTGGCCAAGCTGAAGTAAAAAAAATATGTTCCCATCATCTCAAGGGAACATGTCTCCATATGTCTTTTGTCCTTTAGGATCTCATGTAGACTTTTATTACTTTCACAACTATGGTTCAGGTCATTTCTCAAATAGGAATATGTCTAGGCTGTTGAATGTGCTGTCAATGTAAATAAGAGGTAGGAAGAATCCTAGTCTGCAGAATTATGAAGCCGTCATATTGACCTCACATTGTAGAGCAGAGTTGTGCAGAGAGAATATGTCACTGCTTCACCAGAAATTGCCTTGGCAGTGTGTTAAATAGAATAAATAGAAAATATTTTCTTATAAATCCATTGCATTCTGCAAACCTTAAAATAACATAGGTTTGCTATGGGGTATGTTTACAATCCTCATATAAGATCAAAGTTGGCTTCACAACGGTTTGTGATCAGGGGATGGGGGCGTTCTACTCTACATCTGTATTATAAATAATTATAAATCCTCCTGAGTTAGTCTACTATTAGGTTAATCATGTAAAGGATTATTGCTATAAATTAGAATTACCACTCTTCTTTCTTCAGGGGAGTTAAATTAAAGAAATAAGACCTCTAAATCCCTACTTACAATATTTTCTTTTCTTCTACAATTCTTGAATAAGTGCTACATCCACCTTAAGCTATTTAACTTACTGACAATTTTATCTTTTTTACTGGAAAGTACAGTATTTATTCATGTAACATGACATACCAAAATATTATAATGATTATCCAGTTTCTTTATCTATGGTCATAATACCATCTGGTATAAACTTAGCCTTCTCATTGCATGCGTACCATCTGGAACACCATCAATCTACATTCTAATTATTGTACAGATGAGATTTTTGTTTCTACACAAACACCATATTGGCAGTATCCTTCACTGATTGCTTAATTTAAAAAAAATACAATGTAAAATAGTGTAAAACAGGAACTTGGCATCTAAGATTTAGCTGCCACATTTTCCCATGTATTTTTTCTAAGAGATTAGACAGAAGAATTCTAATATAAAACATTTACAATTATTTTGCCACATGCTTAAATGGGATCACTATCATGTCTTTTAAATGGGATGACATTTTTAGGTTAAGGTGTTCATTTGTTCCATTGTACATTATTTACTGCACTAGAGCTTCTGAATAAATACACTGGGCCAAATTCTGTTTGATTACACAGAGTAAATCTACAATAACTCCATTCACTTTTATTAAATTACCTTGGTTTTACACCACTGTAGCTTTAGAAAACAATTTGGTGCATTCATTTACGTCTGTTATGTGGATTTATCTTTACAATTATAGACCAAATTCTAGCATTCTTCAAATCTGGGCAAAAAATTTATGCATATTAGGGCCCCAATACTGAAAAGCCTTGTACATGAATAATCTTGCCCACCTGAATAGTGCTATTTAGTTCACTGGGACTGCTCAGACATGCAAAGTTATTCACATGCAAGTTTTGTTCACCTTCATGTGTGGCATTCTATGCAAAATATGTAAATGTATAATTTGCATATTTGCAGAGAAGTTGCATATCTCTCTAAATTTCAAATTTGTGTGCAGATTTGGTACTGATGAAAGATGTTGGCTTGACCATGCTCTCTATCTACAGGGAAAACTTCCCACACACACTGCTCTGCCATAAGGGTGGGAGACTTCCTCTAAGGGAAACAGGAACACTTCATTCTCCATGACGCATTAAGTTCTTGGCCTCTCCGCTGGTTCTGCCAATTAGTGCAAACCATGGTGGTAAGTTTGAAGTGGGAGCTGGAACTAAGAACAAAACAAAACAAAACAAAAATTCATGTAGGGATCAAAAATCAGTGATTAGCTGGGATCAAGTTTTGCTCCCTCCTGAGCTGGATTAGAGTCAGACTGATGACCTACAGATAAATGAGTTGATAGTGCATTCTGGACATAAGGATATTGGATTTTATTCTTGGATCTGGGAGCAGAATATAGTCTCTGCATCAAAGCAGTGGATACATAATGGACATATTCACTTGGAAAGGCAGTGACAAAATAAATAAAACTGTTTTGTGTTATATTAGCAGCTCTTGTTTTAATCAGTTAGATAGATGCTTCTCCGTATGGCAAGGATCTGAGACACATGTTTAAGAAGCATCATGACATGGCGAGAACTACATAGGATAAGAGCTAGGAGTAGAACTCATGCTTTTCTAGCTCCAAGACCAATTCCCCTTTCCCTAGGTATGCTGCATTTTGTGAGGGAAGGGCTTCTCTCAAGGCATGACATTTTACCAGGGATCGAGGAAGCAATGGTAGACCAAATGCACAAGTGTCACATGAGATGTATGATATTTGAGGAGTCTGTCTTAGTGATGTCCCTAAAATGTCCCTCATGGCTCCATTTACAGAGAACCCGTGATGATCTTCAGAGCAGCCACTTCATGAGAGTGTCAAAAATGGGAAAAAAAACCAGGAGTACTTGTGGCACCTTAAAGACTAACAAATTTATTTTAGCATGAGCTTTCATGAGCTGCAGCTCACTTCTTCGGATGCATAGAATGGAACACACAGACAGGGGATATTTATACATACAGAGAACATGAAAAGGTGGAAGTATGCATACCAACAGAGTCTAATCAATTGAGATGAGCTATCCTTACCAGGAGGAAAAAAACTTTTTGAAGTGATAATTAAGATAGCCCATAGAAGGTGTGAGGAGAACTTAACATAGGGAAATAGATTCAATTGGTGTAATGACCCAACCATTCCCAGTGTTTGTTTAGGCCACAGTTAATAGTATCTAGTTTGCATATTAATTCAAGTTCAGCAGTTTCTCTTTGGAGTCTGTTTTTGAAGTTTTTTTGTTGCAAAATTGCCACCTTCAAGTCTGTCACTGAGTGGTTAGAGAGGTTGAAGTGTTCTCCCACTGGTTTTTGAATGTTATGATTCCTGATGTCAGATTTGTGTCCATTTATTCTTTTGCATAGAGACTGTCCGGTTTGGCCAGTGTACATGGCAGAGGGGCATTGCTGGCACATGATGGCATCGTTTATTAGCACAGTAGTGTCTAGGACTAGACTAGACACTACTAGACTAGACTAGACACTACTGTGCTAATAAACGATGGTCACATAAATACCACCCTATACCGGAAACCCACTGACCGCTATACTTACTTACATGCCTCCAGCTTCCATCCCGGACACACCACACGATCCATTGTCTACAGCCAAGCTCTAAGATACAACCGTATTTGCTCCAATCCCACAGACAGAGATAAACACCTACAAGATCTCTATCAAGCATTCTTAAACCTACAATACCCACCTGCTGAAGTGAAAAAACAGATTGACAGAGCCAGAAGAGTACCCAGAAGCCACCTACTACAGGACAGGCTTAAAAAAGAAAATAACAGAACGCCACTAGCCATCACCTACAGCCCCCAACTAAAACCTCTCCAGCGCATCATCAAAGATTTACAACCTATCCTTAAAGATGATCCCTCACTCTCACAGATCTTGGGAGACAGGCCAGTCCTCGCTTATAGACAGCCTCCCAACCTGAAGCAAATACTCACCAGCAACCGCACACCATACAACATAAACACTAACCCAGGAACCTATCCTTGCAACAAAGCCCGATGCCAGCTCTGTCCACATATCCATTCAAGTGACACCATCATAGGACCTAATCACATCAGACACGCCATCAGGGGCTCGTACACCTGCACATCTACCAACGTGATATATGCCATCATGTGTCAGCAATGCCCCTCTGCCATGTACATTGGCCAAACCGGACAGTCTCTACGCAAAAGAATAAATGGACACAAATCTGACATCAGGAATCATAACATTCAAAAACCAGTGGGAGAACACTTCAACCTCTCTAACCACTCAGTGACAGACTTGAAGGTGGCAATTTTGCAACAAAAAAACTTCAAAAACAGACTCCAAAGAGAAACTGCTGAACTTGAATTAATATGCAAACTAGATACTATTAACTGTGGCCTAAACAAACACTGGGAATGGTTGGGTCATTACACCAATTGAATCTATTTCCCTATGTTAAGTTCTCCTCACACCTTCTATGGGCTATCTTAATTATCACTTCAAAAAGTTTTTTTCCTCCTGGTAAGGATAGCTCATCTCAATTGATTAGACTCTGCCTGTTGGTATGCATACTTCCATCTTTTCATGTTCTCTGTATGTATAAATATCCCCTGTCTGTGTGTTCCATTCTATGCATCCGAAGAAGTGAGCTGCAGCTCACGAAAGCTCATGCTAAAATAAATTTGTTAGTCTTTAAGGTGCCACAAGTACTCCTGGTTTTTTTTTGCGGATACAGACTAACACGGCTGCTACTCTGAAAAATGGGAAAGAATGTTTGAGCTCTCTGCTGCCCCCTCTGGTGATGAATTTTAAGGCATATTCAGATGTGTGGCAATGAGATAGGATTTAGTCTTAACTGCTATACAGGGGTTGATACTTCAGACTATCAAGCATGTATAGCAGATTATTCTCTTCTTCAGTAACATTATTATAGAACCCCCTGCCCCCTCAAAAAAACCCTCTAGTGTTTTAATACACCCTGTAACCCGGTGTGCCTAGGGCATCCCATACTGGAAATGCCGAGGTCAGGGCAGGCTGCAAAAGGGAGAGCAGATACTCCCAAGACGGGTGGGTAACACTGAAGTTAAACTCCCCAACTTGTCACAAACTGCACTTCTGATCCCCCACACTGGTTATCAAGAAACAAAAAGGAAATCACACAGCCCCCGTATTGCATTCCAGTTCTCTGGCTCCCAATAAGCACATAGGTCCAGTACCATGAGAAGTTATTTAAAAAACTCTGCTCACATATATATTCTTCTGACCTCAAAGCATCAGCCATGTTACCAGATCAGTATAGGTTTGGATCTTACCCAAAATACCATGCTGCCAGCCAATCTTTTAGTGTCTAACTAAACTAAAGGTTTATTATAAAGAAAAAAGAACTAACAAGAAGAGAGATGTTAAATGATAAAGCAGCTACATACATACAAAGATTCAAAGTCCGTGTATCAGATTCTTAGCAGTATTGGTGAGTTTTCTGGAACACATCCTCAGCTTGAATGGGTCATTCAGTCCTTTGTTCAGAGCTTTGTTTGTAGAAAGGTGACTCCAGAGATAAGAAGCAGGAATGAACACAAAATGGAGAAGCTGCAGCTTCCTTTTTAAGGCTTTGGCTACACTTGCACTTAGCGCTTTGAAGCGCTAAGTGTAGTCAAAGCACCAGCGCTGGGAGAGAGCTCTCCCAGCGCTGTCCGTACTCCACCTCCCTGTGGGGAATAACGTACAGCGCTGGGGCTTTGACCACACTGGCGCTTTGCAGCGCCGCAATTTGCAGCGCTGGAGAGGGTGTGTTTTCACACCCTGCTGCAGCGCTGCAAATTTGCAAGTGTAGCCAAGGCCATAGTCTTTTGCCATGCAGCCTGTGCTTTCTTTGTTTCAAACACAAGCTGCCCAACACATGGCCTGGAAGCCTTATAGTTCATGTCCCTGCATGCCTGGCTGAGTCATAAGGTGTAGCCCCTGACCCTTTCAATAAGTTCACTGTATAGTTGATGTCCCTTGATGGGCCATCAAGCAGGCTGGGCAGTGCTGAGGCCAATCTGTCTGGGGCATAACCCAGATGCACAGCACAAGTTTGGAAATACAGCTATGCCATACATACAAAGGTGTTACAAACATATAAACAAGATTACCATATTTAGTGAATTATAATTTTTCCAATGATACCTTACACGATATATATTCTAAGAGTCATTGTACTTTTATAATATTGGTATCAACAATATCATAAAGTGTCTCCCATATTCCATACAGCACCACACACCCTTTAGAATTACTTTCCATTATATTTAACATCTCAATCTACAGGTTTCATTTTGCCTAGGAATAATCTTTGTTCTTGAAGAATAATACCATGAACCGATGGTCTAATGTCTTATGTTTTTAATATACACATCTGATTGAAAAGTGCTCAACAAAATAGCCTTTAGAAGGTGATACATGTACAGCATCACAACAAAACAAATAGCTAATTAGGGATGATATTCAATCCCCCACCCTCCCTCTTTGTGAACTAAAATTTAGGCTAAATTAGAACTTGGATAGAAATTAATAAATAACACATTAGTAAAAGTTTATAAAACTGTCTGTTAAATTCAGAAGCTTAAACAAGCTAGAACTGCCCCTAGTGTAGTGCTGCTTGCTTGTAAATGACTCCCCTTTGGCAAAAAATCAGTAAAATACAAAGTTCTCTTAATTAGTTGGAATTTCAAACAAAGTGCCCTTTCTTTTTAGATTTCAAATCATTATGAAGGTGGAATAAAGCCTAGAGAAATTAACTCAGCAGAAAGTGTGATATGCAGATCATATGATGTTATTTAACTCTTAATTAATTTGCAGCCTCTTGGCATCAGTAAAATCTTTTCTCAGACTAAGTGTTCTCCCCAGATTGGACTATGCAAAGAGATCTCAATAAACCCAGTTTGCACATTGCTTTGTGAATGAAATCCCAACTCTTTTGGCTCTAGATGGGTGAAGTTCACAGGTCTGGGAATAGGCAAGCAAAAACTTAGCTCTATTAATGAGCTTAAAGGAACATCTACAATAAGTTTAAGGGCTATGCCGCAATTTTAAAATAAGGCCTACATCAATTCCACTAGGTCAATGCATAGAAAATACCCTTTGTTAATCAATCTTTCCATTCCCATATGTTTTTTTTTTTAAAAAAAGACACACTTGTACTTGTAGCCTGCAAGCAGTGCCAGCTCCAGGCACCAGCCCATCAAGCAGCTGTTTGGGGCGGCCAACAGTGAGCGGCGGCACGTCTGGGTCTTTGGCGGCAATTTGGCGGCGGGTCCCTCACTCCCTCTTGGAGCAAAGGACCAGCTGCCAAATTGCCGCTGAAGACTGAAGCGGCGACGGTAGAGCTGCAGATCATGATCGCGGCTTTTTTTTTCCCCCCTCTCCTTTTTGCTGCTTGGGGGCAGCAAAAACCCTGGAGCCGGCCCTGCCTGCAAGCTTTCTTATCCCAAGCAAACAATTCCTTACATTGGGTAGTGAATTTTTTCTTTTTTTCTTTTCTCTTTTCAGGTAAAGACAAGTTATTATATTCACCTTCCCTGGTTCCTCAGTAAGATATTCCAACCACTCACATATGGTACCTGAAAAAGAATTTAAAGTGGGTATTGTAACCAGAATTCACCTATTATATAAAGATAATCCTAGAAAAGTGGACATGATGGCTAATGATTCAGTAAAATTAAGAAGGAAATATGGGGGCAATGGGTAAATATTTCAAAAGTGCCTACAGACCACTTGTAAAGATATGCAGGTGTTTATGCAGAGTGGTGCTTATTGGGATTTTCCAAAGTGCCTAGGTGTCTAGCTCCCACTGATAACAATAAGACATGGGCTCCTTAGTGCCCATGTGCCATTTAAAAATGGGACTTGAGCTCCTGAGTCACTTAGGTGCTTTTGAAAATTATTAGCCATATTGAATCAGAGCGATGGGTTGGTATTTTCCATTTTGTTGGAGATAGACGGCTTGGCTGCACTTGAGAGTTGCAGCGCTGGGAGTTACAGCGCTGGTCATACAGCTGTGTAGGGAAAGCGCTGGTGTGTGGCCACACTCACAGCTACCAGCGCTGCAGTGTGGCCATATTTGCAGCATTTGCAGTGCTGTTGGGAGTGATGCATTATGGGCAGCTATCCCAGCGTTCAAGTGGCAGCAACATGCTTTTCAAAAGAGGGGGATGGGGTGTAGTGTGACAGGGAGTGGGGGAGAGAGAGAGAGAGTGGATTTTTGGAGCCGACACTGTGTATCAGCTCCCTGCCTTGCAAAATCAGAAAATTTTCCCGACCCCTTACTCTTAACTGCAAACAGCCTGCAGACCAGATAAGCAGCTGCTCCAACGGACTCCCTTTCTCCGCCCCACCCCCTCTGTTTCTCTCGTCAAGCAAACACACAGCCCCCTGCCTGCCTCATTCACAGGGGTTATCTCATTTGATTGTTCACAGTCAGTTATAGATTGATCACAGCAAACAGGAGCTTGTGTTTGTTTTTTAGATAAGCAGCTCCCGGAGCCCCGAGTTCACAACAAAACAAAGAAAGGCTGCATAACAAAACAAAGAGAGTAATTTAGTTAAAAGCATTCTGGGATATCTCCTAATACCCTGGAGGCCAATAACAGCGCTGGTGTGTGGCCACACCTGACGAGCAGCACTGCATCACCAGCGCTGCACTCGTTACACCTCAAGCAGACCAGGTGTACAGCCAGCGCTGCAGCCAGGGAGTTGCAGCGCTGGATGTGCCTTGCAGGTGTGGACAGTTACTAGGTTGCAGCGCTGTAAAGCCTCCACCAGTGCTGCAACTCTCAAGTGTAGCCAAGCCCTAAGAAGAGATGTGTGAGGAGGCAGAAGCCAATTGCACTACCTACAAGAAACAAGGGTTGCAACCAGAGACAATGTACACTCTGACATCCTCACAAAGATGGTTATGAATTAAATCCAGTAGACAAAGTGTCATCAGAAAGAGAGCCAGCAGTGAGGAAGGCAAAGACAAACTTTAGTGGTGTGAGACCTGATTTATCTGATTCTCTAATCCTTGATCCTTGAATGTGCATTGAATCTAAAGGGTAGGTCTATACTTACCTGCTGGGTCGACACGTAGAGTTCGACTTCTCGGAGTTCGAACTATCGCGTCTAATCTAGACGCGATAGTTCGAACTCCGAACGCGCTCCCGTCGACTCCGGAACTCCACCACCGCGAACGGCGGTGGCGGAGTCGACGGGGGAGCCGGGGACTTCGATCCCACGGCGTCTGGACGGGTGAGTAGTTCAAACTAAGGTAGTTCGAGTTCAGCTACGCTATTCGCGTAGCTGAACTTGCGTACCTTAGTTCGACACGCCCCCCCAGTGTAGACCAGGCCAAAGAAACCAGAAAAAGTGTGACCTTGTAAAGCAAAAAAAGTCCTCTACTTTGCTATTAATTTGCCATTTATAATGACATTAGGGTAAGAGAAACTCTCCGGTGCTGACCCAAGTATAATGGTGTTGGTAAGAAGACTACTCAACACTATGGACTGTTTTTTTTTTCTTTCAAGAGGGTAGAATTGAACTAGGAAGGAATCTTTGGAATCTGATTTGTTTGCAGAGAAGAACGATAGACCAGAAATATCTTTACAGTGAACCTCAGAGTTACAAACACCTCAGGAGTGGAGGTTGTTTGTAACTAAGAAATGCTGGTAACTCTGAACAAAATATTATGGTTGTTGTTTCAAAAGCTTACAACTGAACATTAACTTAATATAGCCTTGAAACTTTATTATGCAGAAGAAAAATGCTGCTCTTAACCATCTTAATTTAAATGAAACAAGCACAGAAATAGTTTCCTTACCTTGTCAAATCTTATTTTTAAACTTTCCCTTTTTTCCCCCTGTAGTTTAGATTTAACACAGTACTGTACTGTATTTGCTTTCTTTTGCATGTGTCTTTGCTGCTACCTGACTGCTTCCTGCCAATTCCAAATGATGTTTTATTTTGACTAGTCAGTTTGTAACTCTGGTGTTCATAACTCTGAGGTTCCACTGTAGAAGGATCAAGTCTAATAAGTAGAATGTACAACCAAGAGAGGTTACACTGTATATTGTGCAATTTTGTAATGCATCTGATCAATATGTTAATTATTAAAAGGTACCTTATTTTGCTGATTATTTTAAGTTAATGATGTGTTTGTTTACCTCAGTCACTAGGGCTTTGGCACAGCTGCAGGTAACATTAGGGTGTGCAGAGCCCCGTCTCATGCTTTACGGCAGTGGTTCTCAGACTTTTTTTTTGGCGGAACACTTGAAAATTGCTGAGGGTCTCAGCGGACCACTTGATCTTTCCAAATGTTGTTTGTACCGTTCGCTAACCATTGTAAAGCACTTTGGATAAAAGCACTATATAAAAAAACCTTAATAATAATTAAGGGTTTTTTTCTGTTCTATAAATAAAAGCACACAACTTATATTTTAATATCAGTAGTCTTACCTTTCTGATGTGATGGATGCCTTCTCTCCCCCACCGCAGCAGCCCCGAGTTGGGACTGGGTAGCGGGGGGGTGAGGGGGTTGGTGGAGGGGGGTCTCTCCCTCTCTCCTCTGCCACAGCAGCCACAGAGCCAAAGGGCCATCTCTCCCCAGAAGCTGCAGCCCTGGAGCTAAGGAAAGTTGCCTCTTTCTCTGGCCGCCACAGCCATGCACATCCCAAATTCCCCGCACCTCGTCTTCTCACTCCACTGCCCCCTCCCAACTACCTCTTATTCCCACCAAGGCCACCACCTCACCTTACCTGTGCGTCTTCTCCAGGATCCAGGCATCTAATTAGTGGAGCCATGCCTTCGTGGCTCCACTACTTAGGTGGGTGGCTCTTCATTCTCTTGTGTGCAGCCACCCAGGCTCGTACCTTAGAGGGAACCATCCACGGACCACCTGAATGGAGATCACGGACCACAGTTTGAGAACCTCTGCTTTAGAGTATTCCTTGTTCATTTTGAATGAAATTTAGCAGAGAATTCAACTCTTTAAATTTCATAAAAATGTTTTGCACATAAGCTAAAATACATAACGTCCCTCTGTATGTCTATTAACACAGACACAAATAGATACACAGATGAGCATGCACACACTTGAGAAATTTCTGTTTTTCATTTGAAAGGGAAAAATGTCACAAGTAAATATCTAGCAGTGGCAACAATGACAGAAAATGCAAAAACAGTTGCAGTAGGCTCTCCTACTACCCAGACTTGGCTATTATATACAAGTTGTTAAAGTGAGAGATGAAACTGCTGGAAATCTCCTAATAAACAATGCTAGACCTGTTTACCTGTATGTATTTTCCACCAGAAAGTACTTTCCTAAAGTAGTATCAGTGATTCACTATGTGGAGTTATTCCTTCAGGGTCCAGCATTGTATTAATGTATCAGTACTGAATTCAAGTCACAGCATAATACTGCTGAAGATTCCCTCTTCTGAATGATATACAAAAATGAGGTCTTGACCATTTGGTGTTATCCTATGGCACTTTTTCTAAGATTACATGTGTTAACACAGCTAAGTGTTAACATAGCTAAATTTTGACTTATGTAATGAAATTTTGTTTCGGCACATCTGGGATGATCCTGAGTGCATAAAACTGGACAGCTGGCAGTATCTACTGAGGAAATTTCAGAATCCCCAGGACAGCTACCTCAAAAAAGGGGTGATTTGGGGAAAACCTGGACAGGTGGCAACCCTATCCATGACTATTGGCCTGGCCTCAGAGGCTTGCTACTGTGGGCAGTGTAGACATACCCATAGATATTTTAAAATGTACTGAAATTAGAATTGAATCAAGCCCACAAAGACAGGACGATAAGTCTCTGAAAAGTTGTCGTTATCCTCAACAGGACCTCAGTCCTGCAACTATTTCCCAGTCAAAGCTCCTTCTGATTTCACACAAGGGATTTTGGCCTGAATAAGAAATGCAGCACTAGGCCCCAGGAAATGTCATGGGGTCAGTTTCTCAACAGCTGAAAACCAGCATAGCTTAATTGAAGTCAATGAACCTACTTTTGGTTACACCAGCTGATGATCTGGCCTCAAGTGTCTGTAGGGATGATGGATATTTTGGCACTTTTAGGTGGTCGGAAGCAGTGTGTACTGTTATGATTTTGATACCAGACTTGGATAAACTGTATTGTGTCCTGAAACATACTACCTATGCTGCTGCTGCTGCAGTGATAAAAAAGCCAACTGGTTGGCCTTATGCTTTTGGAGGTTGTTGTGGTGGATGTAGTAGCTGCCAGTAATATTTTATTAATATTAAGTGTCCAACTATCTGAGTTTTGTTGTGTATGATTGCAAACAGTTAATTCCAGCAGGAGTCAACTGCACATACCTAGGAAATACAAGAACTAGGGGTCACCAAATGAAATTAATAGGCAGCAGGTTTAAAACAAATACAAGGAAGTTCTTCTTCACGCAGTGCACAGTCAACTTGTGGAACTCCTTACCTGAGGACGCTGTGAAAGCTAGGACTATAACAGAGTTTAAAAGAGAACTGGATAAATTCATGGTGGTTAAGTCCATTAATGGCTATCAGCCAGGATGGGTAAGGAATGGTGTCCCTAGCCTCTGTTTGTCAGAGGATGGAGATGGATGGCAGGAGAGAGATCACTTGATCATTGCCTGTTAGGTCCACTCCCTCTGGGGCACTTGGCATTGGCCACTGTCGGTAGACAGGATACTGGGCTAGATGGACCTTTGGTCTGACCTGATATGGCCGTTCTTATGTTCTTATGTAAAGTGGACAAAAGCTTTGGATAGATCCATTTACCAATACTTGAGAAGACAATGCCGGTGTCATTTGCTGTGAAGTTTCACCTCCATCCAGGGATGATGTATAAAATGGAATATAGACCTCCAATTTCTTTCCTTGAATTTGAGACTCATATTCCAAAGTCCACCTATAACAGTAAATGTTCATATTCTGCATGGGGATCTCTCATGCAGTATGGAGATAGTGCACCAATCAATGAATAGATGTTTTAATTCCCACCCAAAAACTAGAAAGTGCCAAACAAAAGGTGCCATTTACTACTATTATTTTGGGCAATTACTGCAGGCAGAGCCCAAAAGAAATTTAAAGGGTCACTTTTTAAAAAATAGAAACAAAGCAGAATACAAAACTTCATGACTGTGGGCAAAAGTAACTCAATTACCTGTCTGTGGATACAGATATAATTGTTATATATTTAATTATTTATCTGTGCATGTATGTATGTGTAACCTAATTACCTATTTTGGGAAAATGCAGCCCTTAATGAGAGTATTTGGTAATAGTCAAGTTCCTGAATTACTTTTCCACTAGATTTATTTAACCAAAAATCCCTGCATTTCCCTCCTGGAATAGCACTAGTACCATGTAGGTTTCAACAGAGAGAGACTTTATAGCAATGAAGCCTATAAACTAAAAACTAAGAACCAGATTCTGTTTATAGCTACATTCATGCTACCCCATTGCCTTCAATAGGTTTGAGTGTGTGTGTGAAAGGAGCAGAATTTACATACAGAAACTGAGAGAACAGAGAGAAGCTGAGAGAATAGCTAACACCTTTGGCATGGTAGATATGACTGCAGAACAAAGCCCACCATTACACAAACCCCTAGCTAAATGCTATAAAGCATGCATTACAACTCTTCTGTTGATATTGTGAAAATAATTATGATTGTGAGCTGTCAGAAAGATTCAGTGCACCACTTACGTTCATCACCAATTGACAACCTACCTAGGCAAACCATTTTGAAATACAAGCCTCCTTCAACACTAATGAGCTATTAAAGAACAAAATATATAGCTCCCATGAGTAGCAGGCACAGCATCATAGCTTAACTTTCTATAAACAGTAAATTTTTACATATGCCTATTGGCAATGACGCACCACAAATGTCAGTATAAAATCTTGTTCTCCAACTTCATCAATAATACTCCATTACATTTACAGAGTGCAAACTAAATCTACTGTATACATACAAAGAGTATTTCTTTCATAGAGACTGAGATTTCATCTCCAGGGAGGAATGAAGGAAGGGGTTCACATTACTGTTAAGAGTCCCCCTGAAGATTTCAGTAGTGTCTCCATGAAGACCTTATCTCTGTTTTCAGTGAAAGATATAAAAAAAATGCAATGCTGACCATGAAACAGTGCCACAATCTCTGTCATATTGTGTGCTGAGACGAAGCCATTTGTCACAATGTCATATACACAGAGGGATCTCATTGAGGTGTCATGCCCTGAAAACCCATTCCTTCTGCCAAGAATGAGACACGATAAAACAGGGGTCTGTGCTACAAAAGAAAAATTGTTTTGTTTGTCAGGAATGTTGAGAATTGTAACTTCACTCCAAAGAGCACTCTCTCTCATATTATCTTAGCACAGATAAACCTGGAGAAACAGAGATTTTGGGGGTTTATTTCTATAGCATTTCAAAAATAATTTATTTTCACATATTGCCTCCATATGTCCACAATACCTGGGACACACTGTAGCTAATGGCCCTCATGAACCAGAAGTCTAGATAAATGTAAAGGTCAATCACCTGGTAACCAAATTGGAGTACAGTGCCATAAGACAAAGCAATGAATGACACATGAATATTACTAATTAGTGAGATCCAGTAATGTGTTTGTCAGGATCACAGGCAGGGTGTGGGCAGTTGGGTCTAATGATCAGAGTCATGAGGAGGTCAGCCTCTGGAGGTTAAAGCAGAGCCAAGCTGGAGTCAAGAATCAGGACCACAGGATACCTGGGGATATAGTTGAGGGCAGAGCTGATGGTCAGAGCCTGGGATCAGAAGCCAAAAGCAAGAACCGATAGATGAGCCACAGACATGGCTGGGAAGCAGAGCTGGAGGTCTGGGATTGGAAGCCGAATGCTAGATTGGGGATGAGCCAGACATGCAGTTGGGAAGCAGAGCAGGAGATCAGAGCCAGAGATGTCCAGGACGGAGAGGACAGGAACTGAAGCAGGCACAAGAACAGATGGGGCAGGAGCAGGCACAGGAAGCAGGACTAAATGCAGTTGTGGGCATGGAATGTATTGAGTGGACAGTGAGCTCTGGCTGCTGCTCGATCAAGTAGTAGCTAGTTCTGGCCCTCCAACAATCAGGAAGTGCAATCGATCAGGAATCCTCTGCCAGGATCAGCTGTGTCCAGTGTATTTCGAAGAGACTGACTCTGCTGCATCTCTCTCCCTAACAGTACCTGCCCCTCATGGGCACCTTCTAGGGATCTTAGGGATCAGTTTTTCTGGGTTCTTCTGGTGAAAAGTGTGTATGAGCTATGGAGCATGGATATTCCCTTCTGGTTCCAAAAGCTGTTCTTCTGGGCCATCCAACCCTCCAAGTCCACCAGGTAGTAAAGTTGAAATCCTGAATTCTAAGCGAATCCAAAGTCTTGAGTCTCTTATTCTTTCTGACCCTGAACCTCTGGAGGAGGGAGCAGTGGAGTGAAGTGGCCAGCGAAGGGATTTTCTCTATAGGGTTTCAGGAGGGACATGTGAAAAACGGTTGGACTTTCAGGGATTCAGACACCTGGAGTTGGAATGCTACTGGATTGACTGTGATCTCGAATGGACTCAGATATTGATGGTCTAATTTTGGTAGATGGGCATGGGCTTATCACCCAAACTTGGTGTCCAGGGAACTTGGTAGTGTTGGTCCACATGGCATTTATACGCTTTCTTGGCTGCTTCAGGATGTTCCATAAGTTCCTGGTGAATTTGGTGAAGGTGGGTGACAAGGCCCATCTCAGCATGAACTTGCGAATCTGCAGGTGTGACTAGATGGAGAAAAGGATGAAAACCATAAATGGCATAAAATGGACTGAGTCAGGTGGAGGCATGAATGGAGTTATTGTAAGAAAATTCAGCATAAGGCAGGAGGGACCCAGTCATCTTGATGATTGCTAAGGAAGCATAAAAGGTATTTTTTGAGGATTTGATTTACCCACTACAGCTGTTAGTCTGCAGGTGGGAGGCTGAGGAGGTGAAGAGTTCAATTCCTGGAGTTTGAAGAGTTTACACTGGAACTGGGATGTGAGTTGTGAGCCCCAAGCAGACACTATTCTTGTGGCAATCCCTGGAGCCGTAAAGCATAGTTTAGGAAAAGGCAGGCTGTTTCCTGAGTGGTGGGTAGAAAGCAAAAAGAAATTTAAAAAAACAAACAAACTGTGCCATCTTAATGAAATGTTGGTGCAAGCTTGGAAATGGGGTAGTTCTACAATGAAGTCCCATAGATCAGGGTTAAAGTAGGGTAGGCAGAGGCCGGAGTAGACCAAATGGTTTAGCACGTGGGCACTTGCTTTGACAGCACAGGTCAGAGGAGCTGACATATTTTTTTCATATGAGTGCTCACTCCTGGCTACTGAAAACTTCATACCACCAAGTCACGATTCTTACTTCAGCCAAAATGTCCAGCAACTGGCATATCATGGCACACACTTAACACTTGCATCTGACGAAGTGGGTATTCATCCATGAAAGCTTATGCTCCAATATATCTGTTAGTCTATAAGGTGCCACAGGACTCCTTGTTGCTTTTTACAGATCCAGACTAACACATCTACCCCTCTGATACTTAACACTTCGAGTCTGAGCTGAATGAGATGTCAGAGGTATCAAGAGTCTGACAGATTTTGGACACTTGTGGGTCTTTTGGGAGTAGAGTCAGAAAAAGCTGCATCAAATCCTGGGCTGTTGTTCCACAAATAAAATTAGATGGCTATAGCACAATATTTCAGAGAGCCATGTCCGGCTCAGCATATACTTCCTTGTGGGAAAGGTCATCTGCTTTCCTGTTTCATGCTTAGTTAATGATGAAATCAAACCTGGTAAAATAAAATGACCAACGGATCTGCTGGTGATAAAGATTATGGGCCTGTTGAAGATATTCTAAATTCTTGCGATCAGTGAGTACCTGGATAGGGAACCAAGCCCCCTTCAAAATATGTCTGCATTCTTCAAATTCTTGTTTGATTGTGGCAGTTCCTTGTCCCAGCTAACACAGTTATTCCCAGTGGGAGTCAGTTTGCATGAATAATATTCACCAGGATTGAGTTGGTTATTGGGGTCTGCATTTTATGAAATTACATTCCTGATTGCAAAGTTCAAGGCATCTGTTTCACAAAGGTTTGGTGGGGTCTGGATGCAGAAGAAATGGCAGTTGAAGTAAAGACTTTCTTTGGTTGATCGAAGGCAGACTGTACTTGTAGTGAGGCTAAGTGGCCTCCCTCCGAGTGGGAGAGTGAGGGTCCACTACAATCCCCTTGGTGGGCAGAGCCTAGACTGCCCCACCCCCTTTGGCGGAAGGGCCGAGGCAGGGCCGGAAGTATAAGAGGAAGGCCCTGCAGCCCAGTTGTGGTGGAATCCCCGGAGGAGAAGGACGCTCCGGCCATACTGTCGTGCCCAGGAGAAGAACCTACCTCCGGCTATCCAATAGCCACTGAAGTGGGAGACCCCAACAAGGAGTAACCCAGACTACCAGCTGTGGTGTACCCCAAGGAGCCTGACAAGCCCTGGAAGAAAAAGGTACCAAACGCTGGGAAGGCAGGAAGTGGCCCAAGGACAGCCATGGAGTAGCTGGCCGTGGAGCAAGGTGTGACTCAGTTGGTGTATTGCAGATGGATCCCTGCTGATGTAGGGGCAGCAAATCCTGCCCCTGCCAGGGCACTGGGCTGGTACATGGTGGAGTAGGGTGAGTCCGTGTCCCCTTCCCATCCCACCCCAGGATGGCCAACTCCCTACACTGCTTAGGGAAGCTCCCACTCTGAAGAAGGAGCCTCTCTTACCAGCTCCCTTATAGACTGTTGCTTTGCTGGCTGGCTGAGTCCTGCACAGGCTAAATCCAGCCTTGAGACTGTTTGTTTTCTGGCAGCCTGAGTCTCCTCATGCCCAGGCACAAACCAGCTCCACAGACTGTGATTCCCTTGTTGGTGGCCAGAGCCCCACCCCAGCCGAAGGAGACCTCCTGTAGCCAGTATTTAATTGCTGGCAGCTTGAGCCTCCCCAAGCCCAGGCTCTAACTGTCTGATGCCCAGCCCTATTGTGGGGCTGGGAACTAGAGAACCTGGTGGGCCTTGCTTCACCTTGTGTGGGAACAAGGTCCCTAGAGTGTTCTGAAGCTTTGTGCTTTGGCCAGACAAGCCTGAAGACAATCAGAATGAGTAGCCTCACTCCGTGCGGGAGAGCAAGGGTCCACTACAGTACTTTGCCGACCAGATAAAATGAACCTGTTATTGGAGGAGTGCAGTTATTGGTGCTACTAGTTTGGAGAATCCTTTAAATGAAACATTGAAAAAAATAGGCAAATCCAAGAAAATGCAGAACCTCCTTTACTTCCTGTGGTTGGAGACACTTTTCAGGAGTCCATTGTTAGTCCCCTGGGGAAAATGATATAACCTAGAACTTGATAGTGGCGTTGTTGAATTTACATTTCTCTATTTTGCCATAAAGGAGAGTCTACCAAAGTCCATCAAGGAGAAGGCAAATGTGTTACTCATGTAGCTTCTGGAATATCATCTAAGTAAACAACAACAAATTTGTCTGGCAAGTCCCAAAAAATGCCATTCACAAAATTCTAAAGCATAGCCAGAGCAATACACAGCCTGAATGGCATAACTAAATATTTAAAAGGCCTGCAGTAGGTGCAAAACACTGTCTTCCACTCATTGCTTTCCTTGGCACAAACCAGATTGCACACTCTGAGAAGGTTCAGTTTAGAAGAAATCCTGGCCAAGCAAAGTCTTTTGAAAAGTTCATTAGTCAGTGGCAAAAGATAGCAATTTCGAACTGTCACTGTATTCAAAGCCAAGTAATCAATAGAGGGCTGCAAGAAGCTATTTTTTTTTGCATTGAAAAAGACTAGAACCCCTACCAAAGAGGTTGAAGGATGGATAAACTCCTTCTCTAAAGTCTCCTAGAGATATTCCTGGAGCATCTGGAGTTCTGGTTCCAGGAGGGAGTAAATGTATCCAAAGAGAATGTCAGCCCCAGCCTGCAGGTCAATGGGGCAGTCATAACTGTGATGCAGCAACAAGACATCTGCCCTCCTTTTGTCAAATTATTAAACAGTCTTTTCATAAGTACCTACAGGATAATAAGAAATACCCAGCATGGATTTGTCAAGAACAAATCATGCCAAATCAACCTAATTTTCTTCTCTGGCAGGGTTACTGGCCTAGTGCATGGGGGGGAAAGAGTAGCTGTGATATATCTTAATTTTAGGAAGGGTTTTGACACAATCCCACATGTCATAAGCAAACTAGGTAAATGTGGTCTAGCTTAAATTGCTATAAAGTGGAGATACAACTGGTTGAAAGACCACATACAAAAAGTAGTTAGCAATGGTTTGATTTCACACTGGGAAGGCGTACTTAATGGAGTTCTGCAGGGGTCATTCCTGAGTCTGGTACTACTTGCATTAATGACTTGGATAACGGAGTGGATAGTATGCTTACAAAATCTGCAGATGACATGAAACTGGAGGATTGCACGTACTTTGTAGGATTAGAATTTAAAATGACCTTGACAAATCATAGAATTGGTCTGAAATCAACAAGATGAAATTCAATAGAGACAAGTGCAAGGTACTACCTTTAACAAGGAAAAATCAAATCCACAAGTATAAAATGGGGAAGAACTGGCTAGGTAATATTACTGTTGAAAGGTATCTGGGGGTTATAGTGGATCACAAATTATATGTGAGCCAACAGTATAAGGTAGTTGCAGAAAAGAATAATATCATTCTGGGGGATATCAGTTGGAGTGTTGTATATAAGACACAGGAACTAATTTTCCCACTCTGCTCGGCACTGGTGGGACCTCATCTAGAGTATTGTGTCCAGTTCTGGATCCCACACTTTATGTAAGAGTAGATAAATTGGAGAGAGTCCAGAGAAGAGCAACAAAAAAAGATAAAAGGTTTAGAAAAACTGATCTATAAGGAAAGGTTAAAAAAACTGGGCATGTTTAGTCTTGAAAAAAGAAGACTGAGGGAGGGGGGATCTGATAAGAATCTTTAAATATATTAAGAGCTATTTGAAAGAGGATAGTGATCAGTTGTTCTCCAGGTTCACTGAAGGTAGGACAAGAAGTAATGGGCTTCATCTTCAGCAAAGGAGATTTAAGTTAGATATTAGAAAAAACTTTCTAAATATAAAGGTAGTTAAGTTCTGAAATAGGCTTCCAAGCGAAGCTGTGAAATCCCCAATATTTTTAAGAAGAAGGTTGGAAAAACACCAGTCATGGATGGTCTAGACTTATTTGGTCCTGCTTCATTACAGGGCAATGGACTTGAAGACCTCTAAAGGACCCTTCCAGTCCTACATTTCTATGATTTTATAAATCAGAGTAACTCCTCTGAAGTCAGTTGACTTACATCTGGAAATGAGAGCAGAATTCAGCTCAAATGCCTAGCTTTCCAAGTTATTTATATTAACAAGAACTTTGTCACTTGTTTTCCCCAATATTCACTCAGCCCTAATCTTATTAATGGAAGAACTTCAGACATAAACAGTAATCCTACCTTCCCATGGCATCTTTTCTCTGAAATAATGTATGAACATGAGAGAGTTCTGCAATTGGAATGTTAACATTGATGAGGGCAAAGTTATATCTGTGGAACAGTGGTTGTGTATATTGCCCTTGTAACAGGAGCATCAGTCAAAGTCTCATGGTCTCAGCTCCTGTAAATCTGGTTTAAAAATAAATACACAAAAAATAGAAACAATTGTTCTGATCTCAGCCTTGAGAAAATAATACAATCATGGGGGTTATCTTGGCTATCAGTCCCTAAATGTAATAAAATAAATACAAGGCAACTTCAATTTCCATAGTGTAATTGTTCCTGGTCTCCCCCACCCTGAAAAAAAAACTGGGTAAAAATTTCATGAATTTTAAGGTCAGAAGGAATCACTATGATCATCTAGTTTGACCTGCTGTATACTACAGGCCACAGAATTTCACCCACTGATTCCTGCATCAAGCCCATAACTTCCGATTGAGATAAAGCACACCTTTTAGAAAGGCATCCAGTATTGATGTGGACTTCAAGTGACACAGAGTAAGATGTAAGATGAAAGCCAGTAGACATATGCGCCTAAGTCACTTATATGCTTTTGAAAATATTACTATCTTACTGTGGGGTTGTAGTCTCTGGTAGTAGTATAGCCTTTCTTAGTTCAGAAAGCTAATTTTCTTAGTTAGTCCTTGTACTCCAAGTATGGGTCAGGTAGAAATTAGACACCTTCTCTCTCCATTGCTAAGACCCTCTCTTCTGGAAATCTCACCTTCCTTTATAAGGCTTTCCCCCTACTGAAGGGGCACAAGAGTCAGAGCTACATCTCAGCAGCTCGATATGCCACAACTTCCATCTCTTCCTGCTAGGTCTGGCATCTCAGGCAGTCTTTAGAAAAGCCTCTTCTTTTCCATCCTTCCTGGGCCACAAAGGGTCAGGACACATGCACCCCATCACAGCCCCCAGCAATGTTGCCATTCCAGTTGCAGAAATCATCCCAGCAAGTTTGAGTTATATCCAGTCATTCTCTCCATCATCTCTCCTACCTTTTATAGCTTGTTTCCCGTAATCCTAGTGCAAAATTATGTTAATAGTTTTATTACTATTTATTTATCATTGCAGAAAATCTTCATCGTATTTGCTATATGAGGCAGAAGCTTATTTCAGATGCTTGTAGTTCAGCCAAAACTTACCTAGAACCTGACTTTCTGAAGTCGAGTCTATCTATGCCATATAAGAAGCCACATAGTCACTACCAAAGGAATTACTGAGAAGTTACATTTTCAGCATATATTCTCTAGTACTAAATAGAATGCCTATTGTTTAGGTTTCTAGTATTCTGTAATCTCCATTCTTCAGATCAAATATGTCCTCATTTATAGGAACTGCCTTTCCTGTTCAGCATCTAGTCCAGCATCCTTTCTCCCAACAGAAATCAGTAATAAATTCTTCTGAGGAAGATATAAGAAACCTACCTGTAATGGAGATTGTTTCTACCAGCATCAGGAAGTTAATGCCCTGAACAAGGAAGGACTTGAGAAAACTGAACTACAGGTCCCAGGCGGCACTCTGGTAGAACAACCAAATGAAAAAGTATTTCATTTTCTTGTAAAATATTTGTCAGGAATTCATGTGCCTCGAGGCTTGGTCACCAGGCAACCCAGTGAGCCCTCACTAAGTGCTCCCTGATTTGACTGAGGAGCCAGCAGATCATCATTTAAGCCTTAGAGCAACAGCAACACAGGCCTTCCATGCCTGCAGCTGTGCCAGACTTGTTTCCTGTGCCAGTCCTTGTTCCATCCCATGCCTGTCCCTGCTCCAGTGCTAATCTCTACCTTACTCTGAACCCCCAGACTTCTGGCTCCGATCACTGGCTTGTCTTGTCTTCTGCCCAGGACTCTGGTTCCGTCCTGACTCTGAATATTGGTTTGTTGCCCAACTATGACTTCGGTGCTACTGTCTGGCTTTGCTCTGATCACCAGGCCTGGCTTCTGTTCTGGCACTAGGTCATACCACCTACACCCTGGTGTATGACTACATTTGGATTAGTAGGGTGTCTTTATTTTTTACAGAAAAAAAATAAGAATTTTCATAAAGAAAATGTATTTCACAAAAAAAAAGTTCTGCAAAAATGCAATTTTCCATTGAAAAACAGTTCTGATTTTTTTAAACCAGCACTAATGTGTCAAATGACTACAAATGTGTTTAATTTATTACGTGACAAATTCTCTTATTTACACTGAGATAATTCCAACAGTAAATCATTCAAATTACTTCAGATTTACACCACTGAAACTTAAAACAGCACATATCTCTAAGCATCTCTGTGAACATCCCAGGAAGTCTGTAAATTAGTGGGCTAAATTCTACTTTAATTTAAATACATGAAACTGCAGGGAGGGAAAAAAAAATTCTCTGTAAATTTAAAATCCCTCTCCTATGAGAGAAAAGGCCAATCCTCCCTTCAGATATTAACATAAAACTCTAATTGACTTTAATGGAAATTGCATAGATTTAGCTGAGGTCAAAAATTACTCCTAAGATTTAGAATAGGCATTTTTTCCTTTTACATTTTGACACAAATCTTGTCTCACGCTTTTCAATATGTTCTTCATATCACGTGAGTACATGAGAAATGACTTTATGAATCCCAGAAACATGTTTACATGCAGAAAACAAATTCTTCACTGTGGGTGCTCAAAGAACTTAATATCCTTCTGGTGATGTTCCGAGGAATTGTTAGTGGAAATAAAAGTGTTTTATTTCTGCAGCCATGCACCTCTGGCATCAGTTGACAGGTAAAATCAGAGTGGTTTCCAGTCTGAAGTGTTGGGGTTTTTTAAATGGTATTTAATTACTTAAACTATTTATTGTTTTTAATTTTTACTTTATGCAGTTGGTTATGGTACCTAATTGTTTGTACATCTGTTTCATTTTATATCACATTTGATGAGTTATTGATTGCCCACTGCTTTCAGAACACTCATGACTCTTCTAGTGAAACACATAAAAGGATAAATACCCTAACCCTGCCACTACAATAACTTGTAGTAGTAAGACTGTTGCAGACTTCCGTATAAAAGATTCCTACCATTGAAGTCCATTGATCTAGTAGAGTGTGCTGCATTTCAATGTTGTAAACTGCTCCTATATTTTTAACTCCAAGTCCACTCTTTGAAAGAAGAAAACACAAAACAGTCAAAGAAGTGATCGTTTTTCTTTGAGTATGTAGAATTAGAAATTTGCTACTATTGTGGCTATCGTTACTGATCTTAGACAACTAGTACAAATCAAAACTGAGATTTTCAAAAGTAGAAGGATTTGCCACAAGGAGACTAAATGGTAGCCCTTAAGTCCTCTGACTGAGCTATTGTGTTTCAATTCAACAGGCAGCTCAAAGGTTATTTAAACTACATTCTTTTTGCAATAATTTATTTTTCTTGAAATCATTCCAGTTTTTCCAAATGAAGGTCAGCATTGCATTGCAGAGACTGCTGTACAGAATTAGATTAAGACATTTATATTGGTTAAACAAGTGAAAGAAGACTCTGAAACTGATCTACTCTGAGGATACTGAATCAAGCAGAGTTGATGCTTGTTATAAAAATCAGGAAGTCTTTAACATGAACAAGTTGGGAGAATTGCTCCATAATATTTCCCCCTTATTTTAGAGGCACTTGCTGGGAAGAAAAGGGGGTAAGCATGAAGATTCTGTGTTATCCTCCAGCCTTTTGCCACTGTTTGATCCTCTTGCAAAGGAAAACTCCTCTCTGGCATAAAATCAGAGGTAACATCTCCTGTATCAACTGCCATCCCCACTTCTGAATCCAAATCTAGGGGCCGTGCCAGAAGAGGGTAAGTATGGCTGGGTTGTGGCAGAGTTCTGCTCTGTTTTGCTGTTCCTACATTAACATAAGATCCCTGGGGCCAGGCTGGCTTAGGGGGCACTGTAACACGCTCACGGCTATTCTAACCTTTTCCTGCATTGATTGGAGCTCGGATACAGGACAGAATCAAGCCTGGAGCCTTTATTTTGTATTTATGGAGCTGCTGCTGCAGGTTCAATGGCAGGATACCTCTCAAGTATGGCTTTGACCTAACACCAGACATTAAGTGTTTAAATCAGGCTGAAATTATGGTGGTTTCAGCAAACATACAGTGAGGGCCCACATTGTATTTATTTTTGTCTTTTATTTTTTTTAAATTATTCCTATTTCTATACTTTTCTCTTAGACCTGGGGCCTACTGTATACTCTGTCCTTTGAGACATCTCCTCCATACTGCATAGTGAATGAAAGAGGATATTTGTTGTTCAACTATTACAAAATATTACTGAATGGACAAAAATGGAATGAGGCAAGACCCCATGCCCCGACCACGTTCTCAGGCTGGAACACCAGTGGGGCGGGCAGAGTGGAGCAAATCCCTGTGCTCCCACTCCGCTTCCTGGCAGGACCGCCGGGTAGGCAGAATGGGTGGAGGCACAGGAGCACCCATTTTTCCAGGGCCCTGGGTTGGCCCAGAGGCTAATCAGCCACTGGGAGGAGGGCGAGTGACTGGGCAGCCAGCGGTGGTAGAGGAGATCTTCAAAAAAGTTAGGCCCACCACCTGGGGGCAGGGTGGGTGCAAGGATGTTTTGCGCCCTAGGCGAAACTTCCACCTTGCGCCCCCACCCTCCCTGAGCCCTGTGGCAGCTCTCCTCCCCCGCCCCCACCCTAGGGCACTCCCCCCATGGCAGCTCCCCACCCCCCCACCCTAAGTTGCTCTCTCCACGGAAGCTCCCCACTCCCCCCGCCCTGAGGCGCCCCACCCGACAGCAGCCCCCTTACGCCCTGTAGCGCCCCACCCCCACGCAGCAGCTCCCCCCAGCCCAGGAAGCTGTGCAGCAGCTCCCCACCCCAGCTCACCTCTGCTCCACCTCCTCCCCGAGCACGCTGTCACCTCTCCACTTCTCCCGCCTCCCAGGCTTGCGGCGCCAATCAGCTGTTTGGCACCGCAAGCCTGGGAGGGAGAGAAGCAGAGCAGGGCAGCATGCTCAGGGGAGGAGGCAGAGCAGAGGTGAGCTAGGGTGAGGAGTTCCCCTGTGTGCCGCCCCCCTCCCCTTACTTGCTGCAGGCAGTCCTCCCCGCAACCCCCTGCCCCAGCTCCCTCCGACTAAATGCCGACGATGACCAAGGCGGCCGAAGATTGGGCCGCCGCGGTCGCTGCCGAAGGATCCGAAATGCTGCCCCCCAAATGCTAGCGCCTTAGGCGACCGCCTAGGTCGCCTAATGGGTTGCACCAGCCCTGCCTGGGGAAGCTGGTCCCGGCGTGGGGCAGTGGGAGCTGGAAGGGAGCTGGGAGCCATGCACACTGAAGAGCAGCATCTCCTTTGGAAGCTGAGTGCGTGCCCAGAGCCCCAGGGAGCCCCTGACCAGAGGGTCCATACATCACCCACTGTAAGGCTGGCTGCAGGGGCTGGGGGTAGGTGGGCCACACATCCCTCTGTACGGGGAGATTTTGGCAAACCAGTAAAGTGCCTAAAACCACTATGGCTTATTGTTAAAGGCAGCCTAGTCAGCAAGCTGTAAATTGGCCATTCAGCAATCTCAGCTTGACCAAGGCAGGAGGGGAGAGGGTTTTGGGTGCCACAGCAAGGGCAGCTTGACCCTACATCCTTCCTGATAAGAATTGTGTTGAAGTTGCTGATACATGCATTTTAAAGGAGCAGGATGTACCCTCAGGAATGTCTATTGAGGTCTCAAGGCTGCAAACCCTGGAAAGACCCACACCTGGTTAATCAATAATCAGAAGGAACCTCTTGCTGGATCATTGAAATTGCTTACTTAACAAGGTTTCTTTAAGGGACATATAAAAGCAACAAAGAGTCCTGTGGCACCTTATAGACTAACAGACGTATTGGAGCATGCATCCGACGAAGTGGGTATTCACCCACGAAAGCTCATGCTCCAATACGTCTGTTAGTCTATAAGGTGCCACAGGACTTTTTGCTGCTTTTACAGATCCAGACTAACACGGCTACCCCTCTGATACTTTAGGGGACATGTCATTCTATTACCAATGTATAAATAAGGGGAAAAAGCTTGACTCGTTTGGGGACTGTTTTGGACTCTCTTTGGACTCTCCCTCTGGATACATCTTGTGGTCCCCACCGGCAGACGGAGGATTTGGCCACCAGAAGCCTGCCGCTGTGTCACTCGAGAGCCACACTCAGCTTTGGTAATCAAGGGCTGGGGGTGTTTTACTAATCTTGTTGTGGACGTGTGTAAGTGCTTGAGACTAGTAAAGTTTAGCTTTAAGTGAAAGCGCTCTTGTGTTGTCCTGTTTGTGCCAGCCATCTATCAGTTGGACGGCCATGTCTCCCCTGATTTATTTCCTGACACCTCCTCACACAGAGTAACAGTTACCAAGAGCTTTGGGTTGAAAGAACCCTGGGTAACATCTCCTACTCTCCCAGTCTCCCCATAGTTGCCTGCCCACCTGAAGTTGGGACCCACCCAAATACCCCATGCTGGCTATGCCACTGGCTTTCAAATTCTGAACTGCTTTAAAATTCTCAGGAAGTCAGTCCAAAAACTGTGACTTCCTTTATAGCAACCTGCATGCACTTGGAGGGAGGAGCATGAGTTGCAGGAGGAAAGAGTTTGGAGAAGACACTAGGAAGTGTAGTTAGTTAGGCATATTAAACTGCAGTTGGAATAGTTCTATAAATAGTTGCTTTAATAAGAATGGAGTATTTTCACATTAGCCAGTGAGTGATACATGAAACACTTTTGGCTAAACTTTATGGAAACATGGTCCTGTGATGGATTATTCCATGTTGGTTTTGATATTTTGATACTCAGAAGGATTCACAAAAAAATCACAGCAGCCAAAATGTAAACACTGTGAAATGGTGGAATGAAAACCACAGTTAACATAACTGTGTATAATTGGAAATATGTAATTGGAAATTCAAATTGAATCACTGTAGTACCAAATCCAATTATTACTATTTATCATTTACTTTATGATTATGCCCAATAGCCCCAATCAGGGGACTCTATCATGCTGGATTCTGTCACAAACTTCCAATCTAAGGTCATGATTAAGGCTGTGAGTTTGTCACAGAGGTCACAGATTCTGGGACTTTCCGGGACGTCCAGGACTTCTGCAGCAGCCAGAGTGGCTGGCCTGGGGGCCACCTGAGCAGCTCAGGCAGCCCCATGGCCAGCCGCACTAGCTGCTGCTGGGGCAGTGTCAGGCCACTGCTCCCCGCTCCCCCAGCAGCAGGAGTTTGGGTGTGGGAGGGGGCTCAGGGCTGGGGCATGGGAGGGGGTGAGGGATCTGGGTGGCACTTACCTCAGGAGCTCCCTGGAAGCGGCGACATGTCCCTCCCTGAGCTCCTAGGTGGAGTCGCAGCCAAGTGGCTATGAGCGCTGCCCGCAGGCGCCAACCCCGCAGCTCCTATTGGCCACAATTTCCAGCCACTGGGAGCTGCGGAGCTGGTGCTTGGGGTGGAGGCAGTGCATAGAGCCGTCTGGTCACACCTGCACCTAGGAGCTGAGAGAGGCATATGTCGCTGCTTCCAGGGAGTCACACATAGACGGGTAGGGAGCCTGCCAGCCCTGCCAACATTCCCCCACTCCACAGCACCAGTGGGGTTTCCGGGCTGCACTCCGCAGCCTGCCCACCCAGAATCAGCAGGGATCCTGGGCTGCTCCCCTCAGAGCAGCTGCGGTGCCCCCCAGGCCACCTGCCTCCACCCCCCCAAGACTTAGTCAGGGTGCATAGTACAAGTCACGGACAGGTCACAGGCCGTGAATTTTTGTTTACTGCCCATGACCTGTCCATGACTTTTACTAAAAACACCCAGGAATAAAACGTAGCCTTAGTCATTATACTACAAATTATCACCAGCTGTTAAGAGCAACGGCTCACCAATATGTCCCTAAAATGAATGCAACATTTGTTTTCAGTACACAGTGCATTTATTTTTTCCCACCACTCCTTTTTTTTTCTTTAGTCAATATGGGTTAAATTCCTGTGGCTATGTGGTTACACAACAATCCTGATCTGAAGAATAAGGAAACACTAAAAGCTGACTTACCTAATATACTAGTGGCTTTGGTACGGACAGACATCTATTCTTTAAAAATATTTATTTTTCCACCAGTCATCTGGAGTGGATTGCTCTGTCATCCTTTTACGCTACAGTGATGTTGAACTTCTTCCCTACAAACAAGAAACCTGCCTCTGTTTAATCTAACCTGCAGTATCACACTAGGCTTTCACATGCAATTCCCCTTTCTCTCTTTCTCTTCATATTTTGTGCTGCTGTACAAGTGCTTCATCTTATTCTGGGCCAGTTCATTACTGTGGGATCTAAGTGCAGAGGAGTCCCTGTGCATCCAGCAGGGCCAGCTCTACTGTTTTTGCCGCCCCAAGCAGCGTGCCGAATTGCCGCCGCGGACGGCTGAGGCCGTTGGTGTGCCGTTAAGGCAGCACGCGCGTTTCCGCGGTGGCAGCAATTCTGCAGCAGCGTCTGTCTTCAGCCGGAAGACAGAAGCTGCGCTGTCATGGACAGTTGAACATAGAAGCTGCCGCCGATTTGCTGCTGCCACGGAAATGCACATGCTGCCCTAACGGCACACGGACTGCCCCCGCTGTTTCCGCCCCTTGCAGATTGCCGTCCCAAGCACCTGCTTGGAATGCTGGCACCTGGGGCCGGCCCTGGCATCCAGATATCATCTGTCTACACAGAAGGGGTGAGGACCACCATGTTTGTGACTGTCCCAGCACCCTAGCACCTGTAATAAACTGAGGGTGAGAAGGGGATGTATGAATACCCAAAAAGATATTTATGCTGCTTGAAAGAGCATTAACTCTAATTTTCTCACAGGCTGCTGAACAGCCACAGGGGAATACAGCCAATTTTATCCCAATTCCTCCTGCATTCATACTGTCAGGGAGAAGGGAACTAGTGGAGGCATTCATCCAGGTGGACAGCTCCTACCTTTGCATATCTGGGTGAGCCCTACCACATAGGATTTCCAGGGCTGGAAGACTTTATTTGTTGTCAACTCCCTCAAAGGACAATTTACAAACAAACAAACAAAAACCCACAAACAAACAAACTAAAAACAACCAACAGCCCTCTATTACAGCAATCTTATGGCACTTTACAGTTTCTCCTCAGGGTGGGACCCTGTTGCACCATGTCTTGCCTTTTAACCCTTTCCAGCGATGATCTTCCATGACTTTCAGGGTTGTCATCATCTATTAATATTCCACTGAAATCAGTTCAATCTTTACTGTAACCACTGCATTCAGCATTCTAAAGACCAAATGGTGGGGCTGAAACACTGGCCTTATACATATATTTATATAGGATCTCTCAGATTATGGTTATAGCCTGTTTCCATGAGTGCTAGCTTTTGAATAATTGTATTAACAATTAAAGCTAATAATCACATTATTTATCACATAAACTTTGGCACTGATTTTATTGTATTGTACTTAGATAGATACCTTAAATGTATTAAAACCAACTTTTCAAACAGATAATACCTCAGAAGATTAAACACTCTTTATTGTATTATAATTAGTTTCCCTTGTTAATAGCTTATGATTAATATAAAACCATAGAGGAGACAGACCACCGTCAAGATGCTAACAGAAGAGTGCCATACTTTAGACATCTGCCATAAACACTATTGGCTTCTCTAAGTCTGTACAAGTTAGAGCAGATCTTTTAACTAACCATTGCCAGTAAATTGAGATCTACCAAAGGAGGATCTGAAGAAGATATTTTTTCACAGCGATGGTGAGAATTTTCTACTGCATTAGCTCATGTAGAGCTGTCCTTGCCTTGCAGTACTTTTCCCCAATAAGGGAGGAGAAGAAAAGCAGATTTCTGGTTCCATCAGAAAAAATGCAAACAAAAATAAATGTTCATATTCAAGTTTGATTCAGGTGACAGCAAAGATTTGGAAAATTTCATATTTTGTCCATCCCTATTAATGCCTCCACCTATCAGTGATTAGGACTGGCCAGTGAGCCAATCAAGACTTCTCTCAATTTTGTATCAAGCATGGGGGTTGCCCACATTGTCCTTACCTGTAGTTTTTCAAATGGCTGCTATTTATAACTGGGAGGGAAGGAGGGGTGAACATGGAGTGGCATGCCACAGTGTCTTGGGTGAAGACAGAGAACAGTTTCTGGCTGCATAGCTCTGCAGCACAATCTTCTACAATCATAACATTTCTTATTACAAATTAAAAGTAAAACTGCAGAAACAAAAGCACACACATTACTGGCAAATAGCCAAGATATCCTCAAACATTCTCCAAACCAGTGATGGTGACAGTGTGTGGCTCAGCAGAGTGCTATTCTCCAGATCTGCAAAGGCTTCTCTGTGGAGTCTTTGTAGAACCTAACACATTTATTTGGGCATAAGCTTTCATGGACTAAAACCCACTTCATCAGATGCATGGAATGAAAAATATAGTAAGTAGTATATATATTACAGCACATGAAAAGATGGGGGTTGCCTTACTAAGTGGGGGGTCAGTGCTAATGAGACCAATTCAATCAAGGTGGAAGTGGCCTATTCTCAACAGTTGACAAGAAGGGGTGAATATCAACGAGGGAAAATTACTTTTTGTAGTGCTAACAAGGCCAACTAAACACGGCTACCACTCTGAAATCTCTGGAGTCTGAGTTCTGCAGCTATGTGGGATGGCAGGACAAGGAACTAAGGAGTATCTCCTCTTCCTTATGTGTATTCTCCACTCGGACAGTAACAATTTTAATTTGTCTTTGATGACAAGAAAGTAAACACACTGTTCCTGAAATAGCTGGATTCGCTGGCCTCCCCCCACCAAACATTTTTGATCTTTCAGGCCAGATCCTCAGAAGGCACAATGTAGGTCAACAGCCTAACGGGAAGATATTGTCTCAAGTAAAATTGTACTCCATTTTGCTTATTTTGCTTTATATCCATTTTGCTAGCCTTGAATTAGTAAGAAGAAATTGTAGCCTTGAATTAGTAAGAAGAAATTGTTCTGCGTTTATTCTTTGCTGATTGTGTTAACATTTGCTCTTAGAAGGATAGAAGTTGTATGGCTGTAATTGCCTTATTTACTGTTTGGTGTGAGTGAAGAATGTTTAGTAATTACCTGAGAAAGGACAACTGGGCCGGATGGTCAAGAAGGGAGTGGAGGAGTCAAGAGGCACCAACTTTATTATCGATCGCCCGTATGGCAGATTGACGACCCTAAAGCAAAGGCATACACCCCAAGGATGCGATAAGAAATTGAGCCAAAAGGACAGATAAGAAACAGCTGCAGATTCTCCTGGTAACAACTCAAAATAATGCTAATTAAGAGCAACCTTGAATACCTCGTAACTGACAGCTTCAGTGAGACACAGAAAGGTCCATAGACTTGTATGGGGACATATCACTATAAAAGAAGGGTGTATTGCCATGGGACTTTGGGTTCATTCTCCATCAACACTGGAGCTTCAAATGCGTTCGACACAGTCCCATCTCATCTCCCTCATTCGCAGTTTCAGCTGGCCACTGAAACTGACTGAGCGACACTAAGGACTGGTAACTATAAGATCCATCTGCAGAAACTTTTGCTGTGTGTGTGTGTGTGTGTGTGTGAGAGAGAGAGAGAGGGAGGGAGACAGAGACAGAATGGAAGCATATGCTGATTTCAATCCTTAAATTGTACTTTCAATAAACACAGCATTTTGCCTTATCCCCTTTAAAAAGATTCCGTGTGCTTCTTATAAGCATAACAATAAAATAGGATAGTTTCATAGAAGTGAATGATTTACAGCTAAGGATCTGGCTTTACTAATTATTATTATTTTTTTTATTATTGAGTCTGGAGCCCTGTTGTGCTAGGCCCTGTGCACGTATGCAGTGAAAGTCCTTGCCCAGCTTGCAGTCTAAATAGACAGACATGAAGTCACTTGGCCCAAGGTCGGACAGCAGGTCAGTGGCAGAGCCAGGAATAGAAGCCAGCTCTCCTGACTCCCAGTCCCGTGCCCTCTCCACTGATCCATGCTGACTTTCTTACACCTTTATCTTTTAAATTATTTTGAAAGGTTGGTAAGCAGTGGAGTCAAGTTTATGAGTGATGAATGGCCCTTAACAAAAGGTCATAGGCCAGGAAATAGCAGTCTCATGAACTGAGAAACAAAATTGAAAAATAAATACAGAAAAACAACCTATTTTAGTTTTATGGGGAAAGGCTAGGGGAATTTCGGGTTTCATTTGAGCTGGTATTACAGCCGGTACAACAGCATAGCAGTGATTGCGTAGAATTGTTTGTATTCTCTGTGTGCATTGTGTATGGATTTTTTTATTTCATATATAATTTACAGCTTGCTGAGGTGAATCCACAGAGTTAATGCATATCTTTAACACAAATAAAAGAAAAAAATTAGTTAAAATAAAACTATTTCTTCTTCAGCTGAAGGGGTTATTTCCCAGGTATGCACTCAGTTTTTCTAGCAATCATTTTCACAATGCAAGTCTCAACTATGAGGGAAACCGGACGTGGTGGGAGGAACAGAATGTTATTATATATTATATATTCTCCTTTTAAATTTTATGCTATTGGGACTGTCAAGACATAATGGAAACAGATTTCATTTCCACTTCGATATTACTAACTTCTTTCGTAAGAAATAAATTCTTAACATACAGTGAAAAAAATTAAAAACTTGTGCATAGGCAATATTGTTTAGAGTATATATGTCATTTGCTTACCATTGAGGCTGCTTAAATGAAAGGCCGTCTGTCCATTATTAATCAATTTTATCCTCACAGCATCATGTTGAGGTAGGGAAATATTTGTTCTCTTTAAATGGATGAGTAAGTGAGGCAAAGAGGAGGAAAGATGTTCCTGGGCTGGGCGCCCTAGCCTGGGACACAAGAGACCTGGGCTCATGTCCCTGCTCTACCACAGGGACCTTGGGCAAGCCATTTAGGGTAGGATTTTCAAAAGCATGTATGCATGTTAGGTGCCTAACTCTAATTGACTTTCAAGGGAAGTTATATGCCTAACTCACGCACTTTTGAAAATCCCACCCTTAGAATATCTGTACCCCAGTCTCCCATCTGAAGGGAGAATTATAGCATTTCCCTACCACATAGAGGTGATGAGCTGGAAATTTGAACCAAGTTTTTTGAGTCCCAATCCAGTAACCTATCTACATGACCGTCCTTTCTAGCCTAGGTTATAATATCTTTACACACAGAGTAGTGCCTTATTCTATGACTTAGTCCCACTGAAATCAGTGTGAGTAAAGGCCCTTAAATAACCTCAGTGGTACATTCCTATACAGGCTGTCACATCTTGACAAGATACCATCATAGCCTTATTATGACAGTGTTTCACATTTTTCCTTTTTCGTTTGAGTTAGCCCTCAGGGAAGCTGTCCTTCCCTAGACCACTGATAAAAGCTGAAAGTCTGTAACAAAGCTCAGTCTCAAAAAATGCCAAAGATAAGGAAAAGGTAAAACAACTGAAGAAGTGCCCAGTGACTCCCATAAGGGTTATACACATATTATTCCACTTCTTCTGGCTCAGCAACTCAACCTATGTGAGAATGGCATGTTACCACTACCAGGGTGTTACTTGTCTCTCCAGTGTCATCATGGAAAAAACAGTGCTTCAAGGACAACATAGTGGAAAACAGTTAGAATGAAGTACAGCTTAAGGGCTGGAGGGGGAATGAGAAAGTCAGATTTTAAGCTCAGTCTAGCGGAAGACAGAAAAGTATTGGTTTGCTGATTCTGAAAGTTCTCTGCTCAGGAGAAATTTATTAGCAGCAAAACAAGCAGAAAGAACAAAAGCAGATAAGCCACATTCTAAAGTGACTCCTAAAGGATTCTGCTAGTCAGGCAATGTTTCTCTACGAGGCTCTGAGGTACATGATGTGCAAAGCCAAAGAAAGCGGCAGGGATGAGCCTGTGAATTATATGCAAGGACCACTTTCACCATCTGCCACCAAAGTGTCAAATGAAAACATAACAATGGCATCATGGGACATTATTGTTGAAACATCATGAATAGAATCACTGATTCAATTTCTTTAATGCAGTAAGAAGTGGAAATGGGTTAGCTGAACCCACATGTAGAAGGTAGGGGTGTATTATATGTTTGAAACATGCAGGTTAACTCCCTATTAGTTAAATTTTATTGATTTATCAGGCACCAATCACATAGAAATAGGGTCTACACATGTGAGCAGAATAGAAACACTGTCACTGGCAAACACAAAAGTAGAGTGCACATTGATAGTTCAACCTGGAGGTGACAAGGTGGCAAAGGTAATATGGATAACAGTTCTGAGAACTACATCAGAGAGCAAAGGTAACAACTTTCTGGTCAGCCAAAGGTAAAAGGGTCTTCATCACATCTATGAGCCTATAGATTTAGTAATAGGAACCCCAAAGATCACAAGCCATTGCGGTGAAGGTGTGCATACCATCTGATCTGAGAGACTAGTCACATCCCTATTGATTCCTTACCTTATTTATTAGCATCAGCTACAGTACATCTTTTCTGGAATGGTCTAGCTTTCATCCAGAATCTCAGCTCAAAACAGGCACTAGTGAAAATGGGAGGGTACACTGTGAGAGGAAACATAGAGCTGAGTATCAAACAGACTGTAATCCAGGCCAAAACAACTCAGCTCACACAGTAAGGTTTAATAGGATATACAACAATTAATCCAAAGGAAACTGCAAGCTAGTGGTTAAATTTTCAAATACCTCCCAAATGACATGTGTACATGTGTCTGGGAGTATATACAGTTGTATGTGAAGATTTCAGATGCCGTTCAGGACCTCTTTAGAAAATGTTTCCATAAGGCTGCAAAGAGCAGATTTCAGTTCTCTAAACCTCTGCTACCCAGCTCTGACTTAAGCTAGAGCAGCTGGAGACTTGTTCTTGCATACACCACTAGCCAAAAGGTCTCTTAGGGACCTGCCAATGGAGAACAGGTTTAGCAGAACTCCACTCCAACACAGCCACTCTCCACCCCACCCTGCACACCCATATGCTGAGGGCAGGCAGGCAACTGGTGCAGGAGGCATCTACATTTCCTCTGCCAGCTTCATGATGTGGAGCACTCCCCAATGCAAGGGGAATTCTCTGCTAGCCATCACCTGCTAGAATATAGCCACTTCCACCACCTGAATCTTACACCATGAACACCAATGAGAACAAAACATCAAACCCTTCATTTCAAGGGAGATCTGAACACAGCTAAGGGAAACTAAAAAGAATGACACAACAGAAAAGAAAATTATACTCAGTGCTCACAAGTCAAGTAAACTATAGATAATAAGAAAGAAAGTGTTAATGTCTCTGTGGAAGTGAAAGGTACAACTCCAATAAAATGCTGATGAGAGAAGCTACAAACACTGAAGACTACAGCAAGTCTAAATAAATCAGAAAGAGAGCAGTTATTGCAATGATGGGTCAAAGAGTACAGCAAATAAAATGAACAATAAGGTTTGGTGTTTTTTAAGGATCGAGTAGGAAAACATGATCCCTAAAATCATCAAGTTGCCTTTAAATTTGAGCTGATTTGTTCTTATTATATAAAGTCCTTCAGTGCCTTTTCAGTGACTCTTTTCCAGCCTGATAAGCTTTTTAATTTGTTTAATTAATTAATTAGCATGCATGCTCTGTAGCATGGAGAAGCAAGAGAGAAATTATGATGGGAGCAAAATCTGAGTCTGCTTGTTTAGTGGTAACTCAGACTCTCCAGCTCCTGGAATCCCTGCTGTGAAGTGTGGCAACATGACCCTGGAACTTGAAGTCACAATTGTTTTTTTTCTCTTCTATTTTGATGCTTCAGAAGTTCCCAATAATTTCCTAGGGAGCATCAGAAAGAGTAAAAGAAAGCCTTCAACATAATGCATCATTACCAGGAAAAACATTTTGTATTTTTCTTTGGAAAGAAAGTTTAAAAAAAATCACTTATAGACATTATTCTTCCTGCAGAGGCCATTCACGGGGTATAATGCAACCTGAATCCAACAGAAAATCCGCACCAAATTTCTTTAAATGTCAAACGACAGTTAAAATGTTCTATGACTAAGATTTTAATTTTCTTAATGTCAAAGTTCTTCTGTAGGGCAGGTTTAGATAGTTATTTGATATCTACCACATATATTAGAAGGATGGTATTTCATTAAAAGAAAATATGGAGCTTGGACAGAACTAGTCTACAATTCAGGATGAAAGTCACTTCCACCTAATGTGGAAGAGGAAGAACTATTCAAGTGTAAAGTCATGAAAGATTAGTGGGCTAAGATTAAATTTTATCCTTTGTGTGTGAGAGCCTCCATAAGTAGTTTTTTCCATAAAATATAAATTTAGATTAAGGCATAACACTCCTGTCAGTATTTTGTAAATGGATATTTTTCTAAAAGAGAAGCTCTAGGAATTATTTTGGGGAAGTTCTATGGCCTGTATTACACAGGAGATGATCACCGTCATCCCTTCTCGCCTTGGAATCTATGAAAGTAAGAATGAAGGCTGTTTACAATCCAGGAAGATGGAACCCAATGCTGAATTTTTTTTTGTTTCAGATCATTAATAGTACCCCTAGCAAGGGATTCCTCTATCTCACAGAGGAGTTATGACTCACCTTGTATTATATGAAATATGCTAGATTCTTAGATGGTGTAAATCAGCCTGCCTCTGAAAGTCAATGGAGTTACGCCAAACTATACCAGCTGAGTATGTGGCTCTCTATATTTTTTCTATATCAAATATGTCTGTGTGGATAGGCCATTGGAAAAGAGAGAAGAGGGGCACGCAAGATAATTGCCCTGGCCCAGCTCACCAAGTGATTATAATAGGTGTCTTTTGGGAATGTTTCTTCTTAACACATATCTAGGGACTATGCATGCAGACCTCACAGCACCACAGGTTCCAGGTCAGTTGTAAGACCAGAAGGTTATATGAGCAGGTTAATCTGGGTTAGTGGATGGAGATGCCAATGCAATGTTCGGTACAGAGAGAAGGAAAACTGGCATACACACTATGAGCTAGCAAGTGGTGCTTTACAGAGCAAAAATACAGAGATTAAAAAATGTGAAGGTGAGATGTCTGAGAAGGAAGAGCAGCAGAAAAGACTAACAAAATGAGCTGATAGACTGAAAATGCAGAGGAAATAGAGGATCAAAAAATTAAACTAGACTAGATTAGATTAATTAAAGCAAAAGAGGAATTAGACCTGTGTGGAGTCAGAGGAAAGCATGACAAATGAGGCTATACTGAGGAGGAGGATTTGATAAAGGGGTTTGATGTCAGGCCATATGTGAGGTCTGTCTTTTTTAATCAGATCTAGAGATTTCTTTAGACCTTTTTACTACAATCTCAACACCACATTTTGTCCCAGATCTAGTAAATCATAATAGCAATCACAAAGATGAGTCCATGGCTACTTTTTAAATATTTGCTGCTCATATTTCCTCCTCAGGAGATACTCCCATTCCCAAGTTCCTTGGGGATCTCAGAAAGAAGGCACTCTAGAGCAGAAATCAATATTATAGGATGTTCTCCTGATCCTATATTGTGGTCTTTCTTCTTCCCAGCTTTTCACCCAGGTCAACTCAGGAAACAGAATATTTGCCAGCAGATAGTGTAAAGGAAACCAGTGACACAGCAGCAGTAACATTAGAATCAGTAGCAGCAGTTGAATATACTGTGCACCTGAATCAATTCTGAGGGCACTGCAGCATATGCATCACATGAGCTTTTTGTCATCAGCTCAGAGCAGAGCATAACCACCCTTGCAACCTAGTCTACCTCTGTTAGAGTGAGAGAAGAGTTTTACAAGCAGGAAATACCCATAGACTCCCCAGTTTACCAAAGATTCAGAAACTCACTATGCCTGGTTTTAGCATAAATAAATAAATAAATAAAAATACGTGTATCTGAACTTCCCTCCATTCATGTGTGCTCCATTTCTGTATACTCAGAGCATGCTGCAGTTCATATTCCTTCAGAAAGATGGTCCCTGCTTAACGCACCCAGTGTAGACTATCATTTCTATAAGGCTGAATCTGGAAAATGTCTCTGATATATCTCAGAAAATAGCCTGAACAGGAAAAAGATATGGCTGAATATGCAACCAGATAGCACAGGTATATTGCCCCTTCTCTTTCCCTGTGAAATGCTGAAATTATTAGTATTTCCCCCACCCTACAAGAAGAAAAATACTGGCTACACATCTACTTAATGTAAGTCTGAAACAACTGTCTTCTATGTTAGATGTTGGTCCAATAAAAGATATTGCCTCACCCACCTTGTATCTCCACCATATTAGGCAGAGACTATATCTGCCACTACAGAACCATTCCCACTGGTCAGTGTAAGATGCTGAGGGGGGAAATCTTGAAGGGGACAGGTAGTGACTAATCTTGCTCCCATTAGCATGGGATTTTTGCATCCAATTTAAATGGGACCTAAAATATGAAGCCTTTATTTTTCTCTAGTTGAGTCAGTCTTAACTCCTTGCCATATGCTTAGTTTTTCTTTCTAGTATGGCAATAATGAGTAGTGATTAAATAAAACTTGGTGGAAACACTGGCAGTCCTTGAGTAATTTCTTTACCTTCTGAACATCCAACCTTTCTGTTCGAGTCAAGCTACCTTATTGTCTGCCAGTATTTTAATGTCAATCACTGGAGCCCTGCTAGGTCTGCTGTTTCATGACCTGCCAATTTCTAGCTAATAATGCCTGCTGGCAAGTTTTAATTTCATTAGAGATACCACTGTAACACATTGCTAAATAAGCATCACCAAAAAGTAGCAGAAGAGTGCAAGAAGTCATTAAATTATTACTCCCAAAGTCTCATGATGATTATTGTTAATAGGGCAATCAAATCCTGCTGTATTGTTCTCTAACTACATGTCTGCTTAGTGGGTGGCATACATTTTCATTAAATAAAGACGTATGGTTAGAAGAAGAATGTAATCAACATTAATGACCTAAAAAGTAATTGAAAAACTGTTTTAGTCAGCACCCCACCCAATTATTAAAAAGACAATCATTCAAAAAATTTAAACTAATTCCATTTTGTCTGTCTGAATGTTTGTAGACTATCACTTTCACCACATAGTTATCTCCATTATTGGGTTAAATTAAATTGAATTAGAATAAAAGAAATTGTATTTGAAAATAAAGTTTCAGCATTGACTATTCTTGGTGACGTGTTGAATACAGAAAAGCATTATACATTCAAATCCATAAAATTCAATTTGTGGGCACTAAATCACTTTTGGTGAAGTTGACTCAACCACACAGTAAAAGTAATTACAACATCCCCTTCCCCCTCCCTCCCCCAGGGTTTCTACCATTTCCATAAATCAGGCCCACAATATGTTGCAGTTTTATGCTTAAATAAGATGCTCAAGTAAAGAACCAACTCTATTTCCCTCATACTTGTAATATACAATGTTCCTTGCTGGGATTACATGGACTGTAACTTTTTAAAAAATTTATGAGAATATAATTAAATTATCTTTAGACTGCCATAAAAAGCTATAGCTGTCATATTTTAATATAACCATTAGACAGTTGACCAGAGCTTTACATATTTCTCCCAGGTACAATATCAACAATTTGAAAGATCAATATTTTAAAGTATTTCTAGCTTGAGGGATGAGATTGGGCAACAGGGATTAAAAATACCTGAACATTTCTATATAAATATAATATCTTAGAAATAATATAAATTCAGTAACCAAATTTAGACTTTTCATATTGTTTAGGTGTGGAAAAATGTATTTTCAGGGAGTAGCTGCAACAGAGTTTTTCCTTCCTCTTATCTGTAAAAAGGCAGATGTTCCAGAATTAATACATTTGAATCATTGGCAATTTATTCTTAATATAAAATGAAATACATTTTGTGGTGTTAAGCAAAGTATTAAATACAACTTGTAATGTAATTTATGGACTTTTGTGAAACATGGATAGGAAAGTATCAGAGGGGTAGCCGTGTTAGTCTTGTTCTGTAGAAGCAGCAAAGAATCCTGTGGCACCTTATAGACTAACAGACGTTTTGCAGCATGAGCTTTCGTGGGTGAATACCCACTTCTTCGGATGCAAGCCAAAGAAGTGGGTATTCACCCACGAAAGCTCATGCTGCAAAACGTCTGTTAGTCTATAAGGTGCCACAGGATTCTTTGCTGCTTCCATGGATAGGAAAAAGAGACAAGACTTATTTCTGTCATTATGTATTTTTCATCATTTTGTTTGTTTTAATACAAGTATCAGTAGCTGAAATTCTTCAACCCCTTGATCTTGCTACAATCTAGCAGCAATTCAAGGAATTACTGAAAATAAGAATGAAACAGAAGACAGCACAAACAGTGCTCCGTTGACTAAGATGTAGGTGCATGCAGTTAGCAAATTATCTCACTAATGATCTTGAACAACCTAAGCTGAAAGATACCTACTCCTGAAACACTTAGGGTTTGAACTTCCTCCCACAGAAATCAGTTGCAAAACTCTCATTGATTCCAATGATGAGGGATCAAACCCTAAATTCAAACAGTATCTGGGGACTAAGTATTGTGTGGGAAGTGAAAAATAGTGCAGTTACATTTTTTCCATATGCCTGCTACATGCTAAACACACAGATTTTGGAAGAACTCCTGCTTTTACAAATCCTCCTTCTGCCCTGTGATCTGTACATAAGTTCCTTATAGGTTTGGAGCCTGATACTCCATTATATTCCACCTTATGTAGTTATTTAGACCTGTGAAATTTGGGTAAAATGCTACCAACTCAGAGTTCCCATTCAAGGTAGTAGCTTTTGACACCCACTTTACCAGGTTTAAATGATCACACAAGGAAAAACAAAAAACAAAGAAACAAAACAAAACAATGGAGACTCAGGCTTGCTCTCCTAAGCTACCAAAGAGTGCTTCTGAAATTTCCATATGGCATATGTGATACTGAAATTACAAAGGAACACAATATTTCTTTAGAAGTGGTTATACAATTAAAAAACTGCACACAAATCTCCTTTAATATGAACTGTAAAATGCCACGGATACACGCAAATTTAGAAGAGGCATCTGAATGTTGGAAACTTAAATGTCACTGTCAGTTATACTGTACCCCTCTCCTATACCAAACACAGTGCTATATTGTCCCATCATTTGCTAAACGGAATTGCCTTCTGTAACCAGTGAGGGATTTTGCCTAAGAACTGGTGGCCCAGTACAGCCTATGTTTAAGAATTAAAAACAAACAATGGGTTTTTCAACTGGATATTTTTAATGTCAAACTTTTGACAAACTTTATTCTGCAGAAGAAGTGTGTTCAAAAATTCCTGTTTTGCTGATTGGTGGCACTTAGTCCCATGTCATTCAGAGGGCTGGCAATTTCCATTCTCCCCTTCATCAGCAACTTTCAACAACACTCCTTTTCTCCAATTTCTGCCATCATAGGGTTAGGGCCAATGTCATCCAGGAACAAAAGTCCCTTAACTGTCTCCTGATACACAGGATTATGACTCACAGTAGCATGCAGGAACAAAAGTCCCTTAACTGTCTCCTGATACACAGGATTATGACTCACAGTAGCATGCAGGAAATAGTGTATGGGTTTTCAGAAATGGGGTTCCTGAACTGTGGTGGGGTGATAGACAGCCCTCATATCCCTTTTCTGGCCACACCCACTGTGTACATCCCTTTTCTGGCCACACCCACTGTGTACATCCCGAAAGGGATACTTTTCCATGGTTATGCAAGCATTGGTGGACCACAGAGGATGTGTCGCTGATATCAGTGTGGGCTGGCCAGGGAAGGTGCTAGCAGGGGTTCTCAAACTGGGGGTTTGACCCCCTCAGGGTGTCACAAGATGGCAGCTGACAGCCATGTGTGGGGCTGACAGCCCCAAGCCGCTGTTAAATTAAATTAAACCTCCATTTTTAATTTATAAGGGGTGTCACACTCAGAGACTTCTGTGAAAGGGGTCACCAATATAAAAAGTATGAGAACCACTGTTAGATACTTGTACGTTTAGGAATACAGCCACTATCAGGGACATTCATTCCCAACCGGCACATTAATATTGGCAATGTTGAAATGTCAACAGCATTTCTGGGGGACTCAGCCTACACAGCCATATGCCAGCCACCTTGACAGCACCAGGGAAAGATTCAGCAATCAATTTAGCAATTGCAGAATGGCTGTTTAACATGGTTTTGGCAGATTGATGGGTTGATGTTTGCTCTCTAGATTGGATTTCAGCAAGGCAAACATCCTTATCCTTGTTGCTGTATGTTGTGTACTGCACAATATCTGTAAGGTGAAGGGGAGAAAGCTACCACCAGGGTGGACGAATGAGGTGGAGAGGCTGTCTGCTGAATTTAAACAGCCAGACACTAGGGCTACTAGAAGAGCTCATGGTGGAGCTGTATGACTGAGGGAGGCCTTGAAAGACCATTTGAACAGTTAAGTATGTTAGCATTGTCTAATGAGCACTTTACTAACCAGTGTTCAAGGGTGGGCTACTGCATCCTGTTCTGAAATCTGTAATGTTTTGTGTAAACTATTTAATATTGTGGTGGTTATTGTCTGCCACTATTAATTAGGTAATGTTTGGTGTTTACTCTGTAACCCAGAGGGTGGGGGGTTATTGCCTCCTGCTATCAGTACTGTAATGTTTGGTGTCAACTTATGAATATGGGTTGTTTCCTGTCTATCACTATGAATTCTATAATATTTGCTGTAGTAATAAAGCTGCTCAAGTAGAATTTCATTGTGTGCAAAGAAACAATCAATAAAAGTAAAGAGCAATAAACAAACAAACCCTAAGCCCAAAACAAAAATGGTAAAAAAAAGTCTTGCAACAGTGTGACAGGGTGAGCCATATTCTGAACACTGCCCTTGCCCCCCAATCCAAAACAGAATGAAACAAAGGTATTGTCAGAATCTGAGGTGTGCACACATCCAGGGATGTGTAGCTAAAGTTCTCCTTGTTTCCTCCCAGCATGAGGTGCTAGTGGTACTGGTGCCCATCGTGATGCTACCTGTTGTGTCAGGGAGTGTAAGCACTACTGACAATAGCATTCTCCAATGATTGTGGAATCATTAGTCTTTAGGCATGTAGGTTAACAGTGCTCTGCAAGAAATTGTGTTTGTTTCCTGAGCAGACCTATTTTCTCATGTGCTTCTCAGTCTTTTCCTCTCTTCTGCAACAACTGATCCCTCCATTCTCAGTCCTTCTCCATGGTATTTGTTATATGCCCCCTCCAAGCCCTCTGTTCACTCTCTGAGGCCAGAAAGGATTGGAGAAACTTGCTGAACATATCCTCCCATGTCCTCATTTTTCTTCTCTTGATCAGGGTCAGATATTCAACAGGTGTGGAAGGGGGACCTCTCAAGTTCACCACACCAAAGGCTGCTGATTAAAATGGATAGATATAGCAATAGCTTTATAAGTGACTATGGAAAGGGAAATATAAATCTGAAAATTCCTTTGCATTATTCCCATAAATACCTTTACTAAGAAATGCTCGTTGTCACTTTAGCTTTAGCCTCATTACATCACCACTCTGCAGCTTACACCATGCTAAGTACAGCCTAGGATTCTGGAGGAGGTGGTTCAGTTTCATGGAAGCTTTTAAAAGCTGGGTCTGTGTATAAGGCAAGTGCAGTGAACACTGGGAATATTTATGCAGGTGACCTTGGCTGCTATCTCATTTCTGAGACTGACAAAGGCACAGAGAACTGAGCTCCCAAAGCCACCCAGACCATATGCTGCTAGTCTGCTTACTGAAGTAGTCCCAGCGGAACTCATCTCAGAGAGGCTTGGCAAAGTCTCCTACTGCAGTGGAAGAAATAAGGCTGTCATCCCTAGAAAGGTGCAGGAGAGGGTTACAGAAAGTTTAATAGAGATCTCTGAAGAGGACAAAAGGACATCCCTATTCAGACAAAGTACTCCACGTGGCTCTTACTACCTAGCCCAACAAACAAAAGAATTTCAAAGAGGATGCTGACTATCTCCTCTGTTGCTTCTACCTGTATCTGAGCACAGGATACTGATCTGATGTGTATTGTATAGTTGGACTGTCATACTACTTTTTGGAATGTAGTCTCAAACATTTTACTATCGAACATGATACCAGTAATCAATCAAAAGTCAATGTCTTTGTTCTCTAACATTGTGGATGGATGGGTGCCATTTTTGAATAGTAAAGAAGGGTGGCAGCGGGGGGAGGAGGGGAGGGGAGGGAAGGAGGCAGATGAGGTTTTGGGCACCAAAAAAAAGGGAAACATTACTATAAAAATAATTCCTATACAAACTTACCCAAGCTTCCTCTCCTTCATCTATGGGCTCATATGCATTTGCTTGGCAGGACAGATTTGATTCTGGAGGAGCTTCAAACAGCTCTTGGCATGATTTAAGTTCCCTGCCATGTCATGCTGTCTCTCTCTGTCACACACACACCTCTCTCATACTTGAGGTCTCTGTCTTGGGGTCCTGCAGAGCATCCACAATCATATGCAGGGTGCTGGTTGGATCCCCGCTGAGTGTGGCATCCAGTTTGTCATAAAAGCAGGAGATCTGTGGGGCAACACCAGATTTCTTCCTGCCCTCCCTCATCTTCTGGTGTGCACAGTATAGTTCCTTTGCTTTCATGCAGCACTGCTGTTCATCCCTTTCCTGCTGCAGCATCCTTCGTGCACTCTGCTCATAGAAGATGTTTCCATGTCTGTTCCGTAGCTGTTTCTGTACAGTCTCTTCTTCCCACAGACCAAGGAGATCCACTATTTCTCACTTGCTCCAGGAAGAAGTGCCACTGGTGGTTCTCTGTGTTTATGGAACTGGCATAATCAGACACAAACAACAAAAGTGAGCTGGTAGGTGTGCTTGCCAAGGTGGACAATCAGGAAGAAGCATATTAAAAACACAGAGGGAAGGGGATCCCTGGACAGCAGAGTTTCAAATTGTGACCAGAGCAGCCACTATCACTGGGACAGGGGAATTGTGGGACAGCTGCTAGAGGACTGTTAGGGTCGACACAGGTCATCCAGTGTCTACATTCACACTGCATCAACCGAAGTAGGTTGATTGTGTCTCTGTTTCATTGTTGTGCAGGCCAGGTCTTAGGATCTGATGCAACTCCCAGTGAAATGAATGGAAAGATGCCCACTGAATTCTGTACAACTCTGATTGGGCCCTTGGTAAAGTTAGCATATTTCTTCTAGAAATCAATTAAACAAAATAAACATGGAACCTGATAATACCATTTTAAGTCACTTTTTGTGGTGGGAGAATACTTTATGAGACTGATTATAGACTTGCTTTTATGGCTAAAATCAAGTCTATACAGTAGGTATAATATGACATGGTCTCTTTCAGTGAATATATCATGTGCTCATGGGGAAATGGAATTAACAATATAATAGATTTTTTCTATCTTCAACTACTACAACCCTAACTTGCATTTATTAGAGCTGGTCAGAATTTTTCATTGGAATCTGGCTTTCCCCCATTTCCCTAAAATCTTGTTTTTGAAATGTTTCCATTTTGAAAATGAAAAAAATCTATTTTCCAGTATAATTCCATAGGATATTTGAAAAACGAAAAGCAACACATCATTTTCCCTTTGTTGCCAGGAAATGTCGGACATGGTGGGGGACACTGGTGAGGCATCTGCTGTAGGTTTAAATTAATACTATATTGTATTTCTGCTATTGCAACTATTGTGATCTGATTCGGTAAACAAGAGGCTGTTTACTTAAGTGTATATTTTAAAGAGATAGCCAAAGGGCTCCCAGAGCCTGTGATGGGCATTCTTGTATTGTAGTTATAATACAAATTGAAACAAAACAATACAAGAGGATGACAAATGTCTGAATTTGCCAGCATATCTGTGGACATTTTTGCCCAATATTTTTTTACCAACTTTACTATGTATTAATGGGAATAATGCACTTGAATAAAGAGAAAAGGTGCTTCAATGGCCTTTAAAAGCTATTTGTTGTTTCTTTAACTACATACTCATACCTCTTTCACAAACTTCTATTTCTCTCATTTTATTTCTAGTTTCATTCTCTTGATTTTTGCTTATTTCTAAAGCCAGTCAAGAATGCTGACAGTATTTAAATGAGATCTAGCAGAGTTTAAGATGAGAATTTGTATTTCTCTGCGAGACATACAAATATAAGGAGGAGAAAGAAAAGATCCTTCTGGGTATCTGCCATAGTAGGATAACTTTTATTACAGTAAACAGTTTACCCTCTAAATACAAGATGTGTTTTATTGTTCATACAGCTGTTCCAACAGATTGTCTTCATGAGTGAAGAAGGAAAGAAGGTAAGATCTAGATATTTGTAAGTGAAAACCTAGTTTAATTATTTCTTAATTAAGGGAATGTTGTTCAATTAAACCAAATTATAATGTGAGAAAATGGGATCAACTGGCTAAAAAGATCAAAACACAGCACTAAAGAGGATTTCAAGAAGATATGCCAATAAAGATAAAGTGCATTGAAGGAGATTTAAAGGGGACATGACAGAAGATAAGTTATATCAGGTGGAAAAGTAGTCATTTTGGTTTACTGCCGTTCTGACATTAATTATAAATGGCAGGTCAGCTGTCAGCCAAGCAATGTACTTTCCTAGAGAATGAAAGCATGTTATCCTTCATCTAGCACCTTGGTCAGAATTTTGCTTTGGAAGATTCCCACACAAAACAGGAATGAGTGCAATTAAAATAGGAGATATGCATAACCTTCCTCTAAAATATCAGCCAATCAGAAACTGAAGTTTTTTGAGGTTCTACAAGTTTTAACTGATTTTAAAACATTTTATGGTCAGAGTGAGAAGTGGAAATGTCAAAATACACCTCTACCCTGATATAACGCCACCCAATATAACACGAATTCAGATATAATGCAGTAAAGCAGTGCTCCGGGGGGCGGGGGCTGCGCACTCCGGTGGATCAAAGCAAGTTCGATATAACGCGGTTTCACCTATAACACAGTAAGATTTTTTGGCTCCCAAGGACAGTGTTATATCGAGGTAGAGGTGTACCTCCAGAAAAATTCTTCTTTTGGCATTTCTGACTTAGCCAAAGCCAGGGAATACTGGAAATTTTGTGAGTGAACCTATGACTTCAGCCTGATTTCTACAATAGAAAGTACAAATGAGTTTGGATGAGCATCATGCATTTGTATGCTTTCTGATTTAAACCAGAACTCCAAACCTTCTGAGATTTGTCTTGTCACAAATGCAAGTTATTGGAGATAAACATTCTAGTCACTTCAGCTACACTTAGAGGGCTGGTGTTTCCAATTGACTTCAGTGAGCATTCATTACTGTTTCCCAGTCAGTAAGTAGCAAATTGTGCCAGCATTAGACCTCTTCAAAACATTGTCACTGAACCTTGATCTCACTCAAATACCACAAGCCTATATTCAAAGCCTGATGTGTTGGCAAACATAGCTAAGGATATTTGCAGAGCTACAAAACATGGAATCTTCTCTTGAAACCTCATAGAGGAGCAGCTGCCTCTACTATAGAAATTTTAGAGGGACCACCTGCCACGAGGGAAAAGGAGCCAAGGACTGAGCCCCACAAAGTAATCTAATGTCAGGAGCCTCAGAGCTTGTTGGGGTTAAGGGAGTAGCTGGTGAAGGTAAGGAGGGAGCACAACAGAGATATTTGGGGGTTATCCTTGATGAATTACGTTAATCAAATTACAACCTACTTGAGCTTGGTTCAGTTCTAGTGACCCCAGGGGGACTGAACTGCAGGGTTCATTTCTTGAAATGATCAAAATGGTACCCTGCAGAGTTCCTACAACTCTAGTTATCATACTGTAAAGTCTAACATGGAGAATGCGACTGCTCTGATGAAAAGTGCAGAGACATATACTTGGCTCAACTAATTATTTTGCCCACGTTCACACAGACACACACAAAACTCCTACGGCCCTGTCAGCAAAGCTTAAGTGGAAAATACCAGTACAGATCCATAGTGTGTAGAAGGGGCATTTCAAACTTGATTCTAATGCAGTGTGCTGTGCAATATCTAATACAATGATATTCTGCTCAAGGCACAGAGGGCAAAGGGAAGAAAACAAATGGTTTCTTATTGTAAGGTTTTGGGAGCCCCCCCTCCCGCTTTTTTCAAAGCGGATAGTAACTGTTGCGTGTGGTGTTTTAAGTAGACTACTCCAAACCTGTCAGGCCTGGAAAGAATCCATATGCCCTATGGTTTCACATATATACAATTCACCTCGAAGAAGTGGAAGAGTCTGAGGGCTAGTTTTTCACTAGGGACACATATTTATGCATGGGTGTGTAACTATGCTCATCAAAAGAAGGCAGATATTAGCCAGGTAAAATTAAGTACTCAAAGGACCTGTGAATGCTTCTAGTGTAACCCTGAGAGCCTCAGTGATATACATGCCTATGCTCTGCTTGACACTCCAAGTCCCCTTTTCAATTCTTTATAGTGATTACCAGGCTGTTAATAGGTGTTTCTCTGGAAGATTTTCTTCTAGATACTAAGCTGTGGATAGTGTTCTTTCTTCATAGAGATACTAAAAAAACCATTTTAATTATGACTTGTCACTACTTTTGTCTTTCAGATGATTTGCCTATACTGACTGTTTCACACACAGGGGCTGGGAGACTTAGGGTAGCTTTTTAACGTTCCCTGTTTGAGTCATTCCACATGTATATCTTCCAACTATCCAATTGGAATAGTTATTCCAGCAGTACTTTGAGGAAAATTCTGCCTAACTGCCTTATCCAAAGCACAAAGTAAATTATGGAAAGACTCCACTGACTTTTCTGGGCTTTGGATCAACTCTGGGGGCCAGATTTTCAAAGGTATTTAGGTGCCCAAAGATGCAGATAGGTGTCTAGTGGATTGGCAGAAGTGCCTAAGAAGGTTAGGTGCCTAACTCCCCTTAAAATCAATGGGAATAATGTGCTTAAAATCCCATTAGGAATCTATCTGCATTTTAGGAGCCCAAATACTTTTGAAAATCTGGCCATAGGTGCCTAACTGGGCAACGAAGCACCAAGAACACCCATTGCACTTTATATACACAATCTGAAATAAACAAAAAGTAGTGTTGGGGCTTATTTCCATCTGTTATTGGCAGCAAGTACTACTGGTATTAGGCCACTTAATTTTACATGTAACCATGGAATTACTGCCTACACCACACATGTAGCAATTAAGAAACCAACTTACAATGTGTGAAACTTAAAATGAAAGTTTTAAGAAAGGAACTGACAAGTCAAAAACTGAGATTCCCACTAAAGTATGCTAAAAGCTGTATGTGAAACAAAAAGTAAACAAGTGGCATAACAGCGTACATTATTTTATATTAACAGTGGGTTATATATTTTTAAATTGCAGTTAATTAACACAGTACTGAAAAACCAAGAATCACCATAATTTTATTTCCTTCCATTTGCAAAATGGCCTTTCACAAAAATGAAATTAGTATAAAACACATAGTCATTAGCATTTAAGTTATGTAAACAGTTCATAGCACTGATAATGGCTTTAAAAACAAGCATAAGCCATATTGTTCCCTAGAGGAAAAAGATCCTGCATTGTGAACAGGAAAATCCACAAGTTTCAGCTCATGAAGTTTCCTTCAGTTCCATTTGGTTGGAGAAGCCTACCACGCTTGCAGATCTCCAGCTATTCATGGAGTGCTGGGGCATGTTGGGGTACCTTAATGAAGCCACAACACTACCCAGCCCTCCCCACCACCCATAGCAGAGTATCTGCCTACGTACAATTTTGGTGCTGTTGTGGGTTCACCTAGTAGTTGTAAAACATGGAAAAATGAAGAAACAAGGATGAGGGATATTGCATTAATATCTATGCTGCATTATATCTGCAGGCAGGGCTGCCCAGAGGATTCAGGGGGGCCAGGGCAAAGTAATTTCAGAGACCTCTTCCATAAAAAAAATGTTGCAATACTATAGAATACTATATTCTTGTGGGGGTCCCTGTGGGGCCTGGGGCAAATTGCCCCACTTGCCCCCCCCTCTGGGCGGCCCTGTCTGCAGGACTGCAGTGGGGTGGCATGAAGACACAGAGTCGCCATCTACTCTGCCCTTGCTTTCTTCCAAATAGCAATGTTCCTTCCTAACTCTGGGAGGGGTTACACAGCAAAGCATCAGAACAATATTGTAATGGGTCAAGTGAGCTTAGATATAACAATATGGTTGCGTGTTTGAACTTAATAACAGTACTAACACTATGAGGTATCAGATTATATGGTTCAACTGGAATTATTTAATCAGATATTACTAGCCAAAGATGAATACAGGACTTTACAGAATACAGACAGGAATACATACCAGTGTGGGGAGCAGCTAGAAGTGTTGGATTATTCCAACTAGATCCCAGAGTTACATCTCTTATATACTGGTTTAGGTAAAAGAATATTCCTTTGAGGGGAGGAAAAAACTACTTTCCTACAGCTGATCCCTCTGTGTGTTTTGTTTTCAATATCTCAAGTTACCTCATTACTTTATGGAATTTCTTTTACAGTATCTCAGTTACATTACTGATAAACTAATGGGATTTCTAATCCAGTAATTATTACTTGCAGCTGTGATAAGAGGCAATTCCTAACGATTTAAAGACATCTTTCAATGGATCATTATTTTATAAATCACAGAAAACATCTGCAATAACAAATATCTCTTATCACAGAACATCATTGGATTATAAGTACCCTTTATCAGTTACTCCATCTTGTTCATGATAAACTTTTGTAGTAACAGACATCCTTTGTTAGTGACAGGAGTGCCTTTCTGGACAACTGGACTAGGTAAATGGGAATAAAAGATTGCACACATTTAATTACTGTATACATGCCTTTCTTCATTTTGTCATTCACTAAGGTTCTACTTAAGTACAAAGAACTTTTCAGTTTAATATGTCTGGAGCACAACATTTTATAGATACACAACATAAAATGATTGTGGTTAATTTATACAAGAATTGTAGGGCTTTAAATATCTACTAACAATATAGTTTAAACATAACATCAAGAACTGAGTTTGAAAGCAATTATTTAGGGATAGATTATTATACTTATTTGATAGGGTAGAAATGATGGTCTAGTGGATTGGTCACTGACTGGACTGGGACACAAGGGAGCTGGATTCAGTTCCCAATTCAGCCACACATTTCCTGTATCATCTTGGGCAAATCACAGGGGCAGATTTACAAAGATACATAGGCATCTAGTGGGATTTTCAACAGAATCGGAACAGATTAGATATCTATGTCCCATTGATGTAAATGGGCTTTAGCACTGTTGAAAATTCTACAAAGCACCTGCCTGTATCTTTAGGTGACTGAATATCTTTGCAGCTCTTTCCCTTAATCTATACTGTGTTCTCTATCCATAAAATGCAAGTAACATTTCCTTGTGACAAGTTCAGCTGTGATGGTTATTCAGCATTACAAAACCCTGGCAAAGTAAAAGAACACAAAAAGTGAAATTGATCAGAAAATGACCATAAACAAAAAATAAAATACTATTCCATTTTCATTATCCAAACTACATTATATACTATGGTGAGCCAGTCCCAAGTTCAGAAATGTCTCTATGAACAGCACACACACAATCTACAACATATCATCACACCTCAGCCAACAACTCAGCTTGAAATAATTTTAAATACAACAATATTTTTTATCTCTTTCCCCTGTAATATTTTATTTATTAATATGCAAAGTGCATGACTCAACAGTTCTGTTACCAGTAGTGGTGGCAAAATTTCTTCATTTTGTTAGCTAGCCTGCCCCTGAATTCCATTTTATTGAAATCATTGCTTGTTATAGAAGTGAGGGAAGTAAAGTGAGTCTTTTTTTTTCCATGCAAATCTTTTAGCAATCCTGGATCAAGTTCTGAACCACACTGGACTCAGATTCAGAAAAACCTGAGCCCAAGTTTCAGGTCCAGATCAGGCTCTATTTTCTTTACAGCAAATCCAGTAACTAGTCCTGGGATATATTTTGCTCTTATTTTGGGAAGTGGGTGATGGAAAGGAGATAAATTTGCAACTCTCTTGGTTTTTCATGGTTTCCACACAAATTCACAAACGCTTAACCTCTTCTCAGGACTCCCTCACACACAAGGCCTTGAGAAGACTTACAGACTACATCTGTTTGGGTGATCCCGTGTCCAGCAACCTCTCCCTATTTCAAAGTTGTCAGGGGGAAAGAGCCTTCTGTCACTCTTTTCTTTTTCAGATCCTCATAGAGCAGCCAACTGGCATGATCCTCCATTCTCCATCTTTTGGGGGATTTCAAGGGAGTAGGTTTCTTGCTTTCTCCCTCCCCATTCCACTGACTGAGCTTGTAGGATTCAAAAAGCTCAAAGGTACCTGTAATGGTGTTCACTCACTCTGAGGTGCCTTGTCCTGGCTGCTCTGGGAATCAGCTCCACCTAGTTAGACACCCCTTCCTGCCCTCTCATCATGGCCCCACTCACTCTCTGGGACTCTATGTACTTCCTCTTTGTAACCTGGTTACTCTCTCTTTGCAGCTTGGCCCTCCAGCCAGGTGCTTATGTGCTTTCCCCATCTGGGGTATCAAACCATTCTAGGCACTCTTCAAATCCACTTCTCTGACAGTGCCACTTCCCCAGTAGCTAATAGGGGAATGCAGGCATGCCCTCTATTCTGGATTCCAGCTCAGGGACCCTGTAATCAGTGGCCAAGGTTTCCGCCATCTTAAACCTTGTTGACATTTCACTGAGTCTTTTCCTACATTTTTCTCAGATTTCCACCCCACCACCATTCTGGTAAATCCTTCCTTCAGGGCCTCGATTCTGGGGGTTTCTACTCTCCCTCTGGGTTTCCTCCTTTCCCTTTCTAATATCCAGAAAGTGGCTGCAAGTCCCTCATTGTAGCCCCTCCCTCCCTGCTTCCCCCCTCCCCCTTTCCTGAGTACACTAAACAAAAACATTTCATTAGTCCTATTCAGGCCCTAAGTATGTTGTAATCCTCAATTCTAGTGCACAATTCAAAAAAAAATTTTTTTCCTCTCCTTTTTTTCCTTTTATTAATCCAAATTCTTTCCCATTCCTCTTTTAAATTTTTCTGTACTAGGCTTTTGAATTCCTGTTTACTCAAGAGTATTTCTGTGTCAACCCTTCCATTTGTTACAGTGTTTTACTTGCTTTGTCTCCCATGCCGTTCCCTGTTATCCCAACATGCACTGGGATCCAAACTAATGCTACAAGTATCCACATCTCTACTAACTCTGTTATTAGAAATATAATGTCATCGATCAAATTGCTTCTACATACAGAGACACCATTTCTACCACCATAAGGCCCAAGATTGAATCTGAAAAAATTGCTGTTGCTGCTGGGCGTACATCCCAGATCCAATTTAATGCTACCATTATTGCTATGAGTTTAGCTGTCACGAAAGCTACATAATCAGATATTCTTTTATATGTAGTAGTTCACAATTTTGGTATACAATATGCCATCCCAACTCTACCTATTCTTTCTTTTTTTGACCCATCTGTATATATTTGGGGGGGGAAGACTCCATTTTTCATCTATATACTAGTACACTTCATTTTTAATACCTACTGTTGCTTTTTTATCCTTTAATTTTATAAAATAAAATATAAATCCATGTTTAGTTATGGATGGAAAGTTTCATGTCCAATGTTCCCATGACTGCAGCTTTTAACTTTGTTCAGCTTTTCCTTCTCTTTCAACTCCTGGCTCCACACTTTAGGTTGAATGTCACATGGAGTTCTAACATTGTGTGCTATACTTCGCCTATCAAATTCCCAATAATTCTCATCTATTTGTTTGGTACTTTCATGATGGTGGTTCCCTTTAACTTTTGCCCAGAAAGTTAGGTCCAGAAGTTTCATTCAGAGCTTCTAGCAAAATGCCAGATACGCTATCTGTAATGCGTATATAGGTGTTGTAACAAATGCACTGCATGCAATTTGTAGTGCCTGGGCTTCTATTAAGTCCAAATTTTTAAGTTCTGATTTTGATGCTGACCCAAAAGTTTGGCTGCCATAATCAATAACTGATCTGATTAAGGCTCAGTATACCAACAACAGTGTTTTTTATTTGCTCCCAGTTAGTCCCAGCAGGACTATTAAACTGGTTAATCCTTGTACATTTATGTTTAACATAGTTTGGAACAGTAGTTCTCAAAGCTGGCCCACCTCTTGTTCAGGGAAAGCCCCTGGCGGGCCAGGCCTGTTTGTTTACTTGCTGCGTCCACAGATTCAGCCAATCATGGCTCCCACTGGCCACGGTTCGCCGCTTCATACCAATGGGGGCTGCGGGAAGCAGCGCAGGCCAAGGGATGTGCTCGCCACCGCTTCCTGCCACCCCCATTGGCCTGGAGCGGCGAACCACGGCCAGTGGGAGCCGTGATTGGCTGAATTTGTGGATGCAGCAAATAAACAAACAGGCCCGACCCCTCAGGGGCTTTCCCTGAACAAGAGGTGGCTCTCTCTGTGCCCTCTGGCGTTGCTTTGGTCAGAGGACTCCCTTACTACCTGGCTGAGTCAGCTCTGTGACCTATTTTTTATAGTGGAATGAAGCAAAGGGGGCATCTTGAGAGCTAGAATCTGGACCTTAAAGTGCACTTCCACATTTGATTTACAGACAACAATTAATTTACTGTCTCTGATTGTGCATCCCAGTTATGGTATCAGGAATTTGACATTGCATTGCTGCGGGGGGTTATTATACACAACATGATAAAATACCTGGGTATTTTTCTGTATTAAATGCCATCTTTTAGAAAGATTTAGTGTATAATATAGCCATCATACCTCATAAATTAAAGCAAAAAGGTAAAAGTTAACTTTTTTTTGCATAAACATAGCTACCAGTAGATTTGATTATTATACAGGTGCAGTGCTTTATTAGGGCTATGTTTTCTTTTTTACACTGAGGAATATGTTCAGCCCACGCTCTTGCAGTCACATAGAACTGCACATTTTGCATTTTAATATAATATATGGAACTTAATATTGTTATGCAAAATGTGTGCTTAAAGTGCCATGCTTTTATTCTAGACTGAGAAAGTAAAATGCTCTGAATTTGTGTAACATTTAACATAGTTAAATTTAAGAGGAGGTATGCATAATGTGGGTATGAATACATGGAAAAAAACCCAAATTAATCTCCAATCTTAAATTTAAGTATGACTAGGTCACATAGAGTAGCTGGAATTTTCTGAGAAGTCCTTCTACACAGCGCTACACTGCTAGCTGTGATTGATAGAGGAGCTGTTGGAACAGAAATCGCAACATGAATTGGGAGCAAATGGATGCAGTCGCATAAGGGGCACTGCCCAGAGAATGTAAATAAAACACTGGTGCCCTTCATGCTGACCTGTTACTTGAAGTGTAAAACCTTGAGGACAAGGAACCATGACTTCCTTGCATGTATAACACCCAGCGCATTGTGGGCATTATATAAAAAGACTGATTAATTAACTGGCAGATATAATGTATCTGGACTTTCCAAAAGCCATTGACTAAGACGCAAGAGGCTATACAGGAAAACAAGTGACTCTACCACTTCTCCTTCTGTGCTGCAGCAAGTTTAAAATTATTGACCTCACTTATCTGGCCCTGCTTAACTTTGGTCCTCACTGCTTCACTGACCTTGTCTCTTATTATGTGACTTCCCTGCCCCTCTTCTCTGCCAGCAGTGCCAGCCTTGATGCCATACTTATCCACTTCCATCCTCCCTTCTCCATCGCTCCTGTAACTAGCAATCATTAGGGCACTGGCCAGACCTGGACACTGCACTCACTAATGAGATTTTGGCTAGTCCTTGTGCAAAAGAGGGAGTGGGAGCAGTAATAGGTGGAAAGGGAGATGGGTTGGGAGTCACTTGCAACCTAGCAGGTGGCCCAAATTTTTTGCTCTCTCTCTCTCCCCATTTTGAATACAGTTCTCTTCACATTTATTTGGCTATAATATACCTACCAGCATATACTGCATGTGTATGTTATCAGCAAGGCTGTGTGTCTGTCACGGAGGTCACAGAAGTCACAGATTCCATGACTTTCCATGACCTCCGTAACTTCTGCAGCGGCTGGTGCTGGCTCAAAGGATGCCCAAGCAAGACAGCCCCTGGGCCAGCAGCAGCAGTTTGTGTGGGAGGGGGCTCAGGGCTAGGGGCAAGTGGCTGGGGTGTGGGGCAGTGCTTACCTCGGGGTGGGCAGCTTCCCGGCTCCCCCAGGCATGTCCTTGCAACTCCTAGGCAGAGGGGCCAGGGGCAGGCCCTGCCCCCACAGCTCCCATTGGCTGCAGTTCCCAGCCAATGGGAGCTGCGGAGCTGGTGCTTGTGGTGGGAGCAGCGCACGGGCAGCCCCTGGCCACCCCTCCCCCTAGGAGCTGCAGGGACATGTGGAGCCAGATACGGAACCTGCCAATCCTGCCAATGCTCCTGCCACCCAGCACTAGCAGGGGACCCATGCCACGTACTGCTGGCCATCCCCCACAGCATCAGTGGGGGTCCCTGGCCATGAAATGCCCACCTCCTCCCCAGCACCAGCAGGGTTTTGGGCCACCCCCCGCAGCACCAACAGTGCTCCCAAACCACCCTCCCAAAGTACCCATGGCTCCCTGCCCAAGGTTTAGTTAGGGGTATATAGTAAAAGTCATGGACAGGTCACAGGACGTGAATTTTTGTTTGTGCTTGTGACCTGTCCGTGACTTTTACTAAAAATATGTAGTAAAATGTAGCCTTAGTTATCAGTCATTTACACCCACACTAAGGAGGAAAAGTGCAATTCAGGTCTGGAAAAAATGTACAAACTTATAGCTCAATCAAAACAAAAATAAACCTTTCTGAAAGACCAAATGAGCATCACCCTCACACAATGTAAAGACCTAGCAATATAGGTAGACTAAAGTGGTATAATCCATGGTAGGGTCTCAGCAGATCTATGAGGTTTCCTCAAGGTCAAAAATATTCAATACATTCTGAAATGAGGAATCCATGGCACATGTGTGACAACAGCAGCTGGCCTAGTACTTGTAGTGAGGTCTGCTATGATATCAGTGATGAAACTCTTGAACCAGCAGAGGGCTTGCTTCAGAAGAGCAGATCTTGGATCTGAACAAGGAAATGGGAACGATGGCTAATAAGAAACAGTAAAAGGGGTGGGGGGTCAGATAGGAGAAATTGCTGTTGCCGTGTCCAAAACCAGGAAATGATCAGGCACTGACTGTCTTTGGAAAGAAAGACAAGAGGGGAGCAAAACAAGTGTTGTGTATTTAGTTGTCATGGGTTTTGTTACTATGGCAACTGAGTTAGACTATTAAGAGATAGCTCAGCCGGTTTCAACCGGCTGAGTGAGCTCTCTGTCTCTGTAAATAAAATGGAGGTTTTGGTTAGCTGTCTGCTCTCTGGCCTCAAGTGATTGCTTCCTACACCGGCTGCCCCAAGGATACAACACTGGCGACAAGGATGGGATCCTGGTGCTGCTCCAGTAACAGAAGGAAGTAGAAGTCAAGGTAAAGACCAAACAAAGAAAAAAAGGTGCTTGTTGCACTGACTGTGAAAGTGAAACTAAAAATCATGGCTACTCTGACCAGGCCCCTGGAGACTTTTGATGAGAATACAGAGCAGTGGCATGTGTATACTGAGCGTTGTGAGCTTTTTGGTATTGCAAATGACATTACAGAAGCGAAGAAGGTGCCAATATTCTTAACTGTTGTAGGGGCTAAAACCTACTCTCTGCTACGCAGCTTACTACACCCTGTTAAGCCTGAGACTAAATCTTACAGTGACATTGTGGAAATCCTGGGGTCTCATTTCTCCCCAAAACCACTGGTAATTGCTGAAAGATATAGGTTCCACAAAAGAGACCAAAAGGAAGATGAAACAGTTGTACAATTTGTAGCCATTTTAAAAAAGCTAGCAGAACACTGTGAATTTAAAGAGATGTTAAATGATGCCCTGCGTGACAGGTTAGTGTGTGGCCTCTGCAGTGAAGCTATACGGAAGCGCCTACTGACAGAGGCTCAGCTTACATTACAGAAGGCTGTTGATATTGCTGTCTCCATGGAACTGGCTACAAGGGAGGCACAATACATCGGTGCATCCCCTAGGGTGCAAAAAGTGTCACAAGAACTGACCCACAAAACTGTGCAGAGTCAAGAATGTTACCGCTGTGGTAAGCTGGGTCACCAGGCATCAGAATGCTGGTGTAAGGACCTGGTGTGTCGACACTGTGGCAAAAAGGGACACATTGAGTATGCCTGTAAACAGAAGAAAAAGAGGCCTGTGGTCTGGCCGACAAAAAGAGGAACCTTGCATATCCTAGAGCAGACCCAGGATGATCAAGGTGACACCTCCTCACAAGAGGAAGTGCCACTGCATGTTTTGTCTTTGGCAGCGGGCTCACATGAATACTGGGTAACCCCCTTATTGGAGGGCAAACCTATACGCATGGAACTAGACACCGGTGCAGCTGTCTCGCTGGTTCCAGAGACTGTGTATAAGGAAAAGCTACAGCATCTTCCGCTTAAGGCAACAAAAACTGTTCTGAAGACGTATACAGGTGAAGCTGTGCCCATGTTGGGCACTATTGATGTTAAGGTGGAGCTCAATGGACAGGCGGCTAAATTGCCACTGTTTGTGGTGAGAGGTGACTACCCAGCCTTAATGGGTAGGTCTTGGCTTGGGAAGATTCAGCTGAACTGGGCAGAAGTGCACCGGATGACTAAAGAAGAAACCAGTCTAACCCCTATACTAAGGAAACATGCTGCTGTTTTTGGAGATGATTTGGGAAGTATAAAGGGAATCACTGTGACATTGAACATTAAACCTGGCAGTCCACCAAAATATCTGAAAGCCCGAACTGTGCCATATGCCATCAGGCCAAAAGTTGAAGCAGACCTGGAGCGCCTGGTCACCAATGGAGTCCTAATACCAGTTACCCATAGCTCATGGGCCACTCCTATCGTTCCAATAGTGAAGAAAGATGGCTCTCTCCGGATTTGTGGTGATTTTAAAGTCACTGTCAACCCAGTGTTGTGTGCAGAGCAATACCCGCTTCCCCACATCGATGACCTCTTCGCAGGCCTGGCTGGGGGACAAAAGTTCAGTAAGATTGATCTGAGTCAAGCATATTTACAGATGCACGTCGATGAAAAGTCCCAAGAGCTGTTGACTATTGTGACTCATAAGGGGCTTTATCGATACTGTCGCCTACCCTTCGGAATCACATCGGCTCCTGCCCTGTTCCAGAGGGCTATGGACCAGATCTTGTGTGGCTTGTCAGGAGTTCAGTGCTATCTGGATGATATCCTGGTCACTGGAAGAAATGAAGAGGATCACTTAAAGAATTTAGAGGCTACCCTACAAAGACTGGAAGAGTATGGCCTACGAGTTCGCAAAGACAAGTGTGAATTCTTCAAGGCCTCTGTTGAATATTTGGGACACATCATCGATTCTGCAGGTCTTCATAAGGCCCCTGCAAAAGTTAAAGCTATTGTGGAGGCTCCCCCACCTCGAAATGTAAGCCAGCTACGCTCATTTCTAGGACTACTGAACTATTATGGAAAGTTCATCTCACAGTTAGCCACACTGCTAAAACCACTTCATGAGCTCCTTGGGCAGAACAAGGCCTGGAAGTGGACTGAAGCCTGTGATGTTGCATTTAACAAAGCTAAGGATGCATTGTTAAATTCTGAAGTTCTAACACACTTTGATCCATCCTTACCCCTGCAATTGGCCTGCGATGCTTCCCCTTATGGAGTGGGAGCGGTCGTGTCACACATTATGCCTTCGGGAGAAGAAAGACCTATTGATTTTGCTTCACGCACTCTAAGCAAAGCAGAAACTAACTACGCCCAAATCGAACGTGAGGCATTAGGAATTGTTTTTGGAATTAGGAAGTTTCATCAGTACCTGTTTGGGCGAAAGTTTACTCTTCTTACAGACCATCGACCTCTGACATCAATTTTTGGACCCTACACAGGCATTCCCCCATTAGCTGCTAGTCGTATGCAACGTTGGGCATTGATACTTTCTGCACACACATATGAAATCAAATATCGGAAATCCACTCTGCACGGCAATGCAGATGGCCTCTCAAGGTTGCCTTTACCGGTCAAACATCAAGATAGTGCCCAAAAGGAAATCTTCTACTTTGAGGTAGAGAATACACCCATCACTGCTGCTCAGATAAAGAAGGCAACCCGCGTTGACCCAGTATTATCCCAAGTTATGGACCTGGTGATGCATGGAAAATCTCGACAAACCTCTCCGGTCTCACCTGACCTTGTTCCCTACATGTCCAGGCGGACGGAGTTATCGGTCCAATCTGGTTGTTTGTTGTGGGGGAGGCGTGTCATTATTCCACCACCCCTGAGATCACAGATGTTAGAACAGCTACATTCCGGTCACTGTGGAATAGTGCGCCTGAAGGAAATTGCATGAAGCTATTTTTGGTGGCCTGGATTGGACAGTGCTATTGAAGAGAAGGCAAAAGCTTGTATGTCATGTCAGGGTGTGAGGAATGCACCCCAGTGGGCACCCCTACACCCATGGGACTGGCCTGAAAACCCGTGGCAACGTATTCACATTGACTTCGCTGGCCCCCTTGAAGGAAGCATGTTCTTGGTGGCAGTAGATGCCCATTCTAAATGGCCAGAAGTCTCTATAATGCAGTCCACTACTGCAGAGAGTACTATCCAAAAACTACGAGGACTCTTTAGTCGTTTTGGTCTGCCAGAACAACTTGTGAGCGACAACGGACCGCAGTTCGTCTCTCAGGAGTTTCAAAATTTTATGAAGGCAAATGGGATACACCACATCACGTCAGCACCATATCATCCGTCCACCAATGGATTAGCTGAAAGATTTGTGCAGACAATGAAAAACGCTTTGAAATCAGCAAAGAGACAACACTCCATTCAAAAGCGTCTGGATACCTTCTTACTTTCCTATAGAAACACACCTCATGCTACGACCCAGGCTTCCCCAGCCTTTCTAATGATGGGACGACAGCTGCGCACTTGCTTTGATCTGCTGAAACCTTCTGAACCCAAACTGTGCAACATCAGCAGCAATATCAAGTCATCAGATGGGCACCCAGAGCAAAAGACCGAACCTTTAGCCCAGGGCAGCCAGTTTTGGCTCGGAATTATACTTCCAGAGCTAAATGGGTTCCGGCCACAGTCATCACTCAAACAGGACCTGTTTCCTATACAGTCCGGACTGCAGAGAATCTTAGCTGGCGGCGACATGTAGATCAGCTGTTGCCAGGTCATGCCAGTCTTCAGGACCCATCTGCAGTTGAGGGGTCTGACTTCACCCCTCCTTGTGAGACACCGAATCATGAGTCACCTGTTCCTGACTGTTCTCCTCCATTACTGCCGGCAGCTGAGATACCCCTTTGCCCAGCACGAGCTGATACCACCTCCTCACCTATTCGTGCTGCGGACCCTGAGCCCCTAGTACTTTCGGGTGCAACAACACCAGAAGTTCGCCGTAATCCACCTAGAGACAGAAGGCCTCCTCATTGGCTGGATCTTTAGTTAGGGCGAACCCACGGTTATGGGGCAAAATAATTCCCAGGGTTTAGCCGGGAATGGAGGCAGTCTACCCTCCTTCTCTAGTTTAGTGTGTGTTTTATTTAGGGGATGTTCTTATTGGGGGGGGAGGAATATGTTGTGTATTTAGTTGTCATGGGTTTTGTTACTATGGCAACTGAGTTAGACTATTAAGGGATAGCTCAGCCGGTTTCAACCGGCTGAGTGAGCTCTCTGTCTCTGTAAATAAAATGGAGGTTTTGGTTAGCTGTCTGCTCTCTGGCCTCAAGTGATTGCTTCCTACACCGGCTGCCCCAAGGATACAACAACAAGGAACTGTCAGAGGAAGTAAGAAATATCTGGTTAGGTTGGGAGGGTAGAGAAGGTCAAAGGCTCTAAATTTCCATTTCTTTGCATCTTGGGTAGTAATTTACACCTGTAGAAAGTTGAATCACTTTCTACCATACTGATTAGGTAGCATTTTATACCCATTTTGCATGGTGCCATTGCACCAGTGGAAAACCAGATATAATGTAGGGAAAAGAAAAAATGGAAGGAAAGAAAACAGACCTAAAACAAAACAAGGATACATTTGGATGCACTTCAGACTACAGCACCAAAGTAGTCTATCTTTAATTTGACAGGGATTACCTCCTAACTTTTTTGCATTCATATATATTTATGTACCTATACTCTGTTATGGATTCTTTGTTTTTATGGAATATCTGCACTGTGATAATGGTAGCAGTCTGATTAATTGATGGGGACTCCCACATTTATGATACATTACAAAAACACATTATATCCACACGTTAGACCACATCTGGCAAAACATTAAAAGTACAGTCTTATATAGCAGGTGTTCAAATATACACAGGTTTTTTGGTGTTCTGCCTCCCTTGCTTGCAATGCACCTCTAACTTGTAACTGTGGCAAAGCCAGATCACATTTTGCAATGAAAAATATATATGTGGCAACCTTTTCAGACTGAACAAAAGTCATGTTTTTACATTGTTTTTTACAAGAACTTCTGCTGATTTCATAGCCTCTGCAATTTTTTAACAAATGAAACGGTACAGTTCATAGTTGCAGAAATGTGTGAAATAATGTTTTTTCACAGCACTTTAGTCTGTACATTTGGACTTTTTCGCTCAGCTCTGATATGCACATGGATGGTCCAAACTGTGAATCCACGCAGCCAATTTCCACCCTTGATACAGTTCTTATTTTTTATTCATTTTCATAAGTTTAATGTCTTGCACTGAGAGACATGATGCACCAAAGATTGCAAGTGCAAGAAATTTGAGCAATTATTAATTGTAGCCCCTCAGCTTTTGGGTTATAATCTCTCTGGAACCACAAAGGAGTAAATCAAAGGAAGAAAAGTAAATTGTTGAAGCAGTGCAGAGAGATGTAACCTCATAACTGCCATTAACAACAATGGAGTTTGAAAATTTACCACAGAGTGTCCAGGTAATACTAACAAACTGCAAGATGACATGCAGAAAATGTGGACTGAAAGAGGTTAAAAGGTAATGGATATGTTGCTTTGTTTAAAACCATGAATTTGTGTTCTGGTAACTAGAGCTTTGATTTCCAGAATATATTAAGTGCAGTCTTATTGTGACTGATCCTAGTACTTATTTTATCTCTTTCTTCATCATTAATCAAGACTTTATCTAGGCAGAAGCTTTTCTTGGAAGTCTCTTTGACATAATGGGTCAAGAAGCAGACATTAACTACATCCATCATTTGTTTCTTCAGTGATCACATGTGTCTACATATGCTCAAAGCCTCTCAAGATTTTCCAAATTACTACTAGGAAAGTTAAACTAATCCAAAGACATAACTTTGTACTGTAGGTTTTACATACTTTTAATTATCCATAATATGTCATTCTTGTATTTGATCTTGTATTTGGCAGCAGATTTCCAGATGTTGTAAATCGGCATAGTTCCATTGCAGTCAATGATATTAAAGTCTATGGTTTGAAGTCAAGGGAGCTACTCCAATTCACATCTGATAAGAATCCAGTCATGACGTATTTCTTAATGTTCTAATGACTTCATAAAGGATGGCTGAATTTTTTCCATCTCCTCCCTTTTTCAGTAGAAACTGGGATTTAAATTAAACAATTTTTTTTGAAGAAAGTGTCAATTCAAGTGAAAAGTTTTTGGCTGAAAACTGGCAAACCCCCCTCCCCCCAAACGTGCCCAAAAGAAGAAAGCTATTTAGCTTTGACTACACATGTTTTGATTTTCAAAAAAGGTTTTAATTTCCTGCTGGAAAAAAATCATTGTTACCAAATTTTTCATGTTTGTCAAATTTTTGCATGGGGAAACAAATACTGACTAACTCTTGGCTGCACCATTTATGTAACTATACACATTTCCAATATAAGGGGGTTGCGCTGCAAAACTTCAGCATAGGCTGAGTGAATTTCAGAAATTCACTTGTCACATGACGGCTTCCTTAGTGATGGGCAAACCTACAAAAGTTCAGAGTAGAGTAGAGCAAAATACTTTTTATTTTTTCTCTTTAGTTAAAATTAGCCTGTTTCAGAGTTTGTGATGCATTCATGACATTGGAACAATTTTTTTTTTTGCTATGAAGATGACTGAAAATGTTTTGGCTACATTTTCTAGTTCTATGCTGAATTCCTCATGGGAAGTTTGGATTTCATTGGTCATGCAAGTCAAATAGAATACCAGAACCTGCACTGAGTGTCTAAGCTAACCCTTGGCATAGGGTAATAGGAGAGCTAGAAAGGTCATTTTGACTCATTTATGTAGAGAGATTGGCTGCATTTTGTGTGCTCTGAGATAGTCAGAAAAAAAATAAAGTTGTTTATAGCAGCAGGAAGCAGTACTGTGCTGCTCCTGCTGCAGTGATAGTGATGGGGTGAGGAAGTCCTGTTTATACTCCCAGACCTCAAAAGTCATGCTTGATTTAAAGGGGCTGTGAATTTGTCCTTGAAGAAACTGGCAACTCAGAGCCTTACCTAACGCCCATTGAAGTTGATGGGAGTTGTTCCATTGGTCAGATGCAAACAGTGTTTGAAGTTCTGCAGTCACTAAATGTATACGTAGTTTGACAAAACTGAGGCTTGTTTAATTTTTTTTTTAATGTTTGGTTTACTGTGTGGCCTTACAAACCTTAGAATGAACATAGATGATCTTCATACAGTGTATGCTTCATACAGTGTATGCTTTCTCTTCAATTCCCCTTGTAGTCTTAGCATACAGGTCCAAGAACCTGATCATTCTTTGGCTATGCTAATAGGATGAGGCTGGTTTATTTGCTTCCACACCATAATGAGAAACATTGTGTCCTTATCTTCTCCCTCATTCCCCCCAGCTCTAATTTCTGGTTTAAAGTTGCATGACTCCTTTCTACTTCCTCATGAATCACAAAAGGGAAGGTGCAATAGAGGTGCTTTTATTGACTGCTTCCTTCCCCATGGGGACCACAACCCCTAGCATCAGCTGCTGGAGGACACAAAGCAGGCCTTTGGCTGCACTGGGTCTGGATGGGCTTGTGTTTCTTGACCAACAACCAGGTTCCCTGTTGCTTAGAACCCACTTACTCTCCTCCAGCATCCAGATGTGCTGAGTAAGAACAGGAGAGGGAAGACCACTCTCAACTGGGATTTAGCAGCTGTTGTCTCTGCTTTAGCTGACAATGTCTTGGTGCCTGAGATTAGCGCGCCACAGAGTGGAAAGTTTGGGAGGAGGAAGATCTGGTAGAGATCCTTAGGCTATGTCTGTAATTAAATCCAAAGTACAGATGGCTTAGCCACATTCATCCTCCCTTGATGTGTGTGTGTGTGTGTGTGTGTGTGTGTGTGTGTGTGTGTGTGTAAATAAGTAAAGTATGCTATAGATTTGCATGTATTGCTGTAACCCTCTTGTCTCTTCTCAACACGCAAAATATTCCAAAGCTTGCTGCCTGGATTATTTTGCATTAAATTTTCAGTTGGAAGTAGATTTTGCTTGCTCTTGCTTTAGTGCAGGGGAATGGATCACATGACTTCTTGACATCCCTTCCAGCCGCACATTTCTGTGATTTCAATGGCTCTAAGATATCAGAACCTGTCATACATTCTAAGATGCAAGTTGTTGGGAGGATTCAGACTGCAGCTACGTTTAGACAAAAATGTTTCCCCACAGCCTAATGGATCCTGACACCACTAGAAAAGTTACTAAGATACAATATCAGAAGTGGGGAGAGGGTTGCATAGCTTCACATAGAAGACATGAAACTGCCTGCCTGCTTTCACTGGGAATAAATGAGTTGAAGAGTAACTTTAAGAGCTTGAAAAAATTCAGTTCAATAAAAGATGAAAATATTGTGGCCAGTTGTTCTTTAGCCTGAACTGTTTTGTCTCCCTTTAATGAAAATATGGAACGCTGATGAAGATTTAATTAGGAGGGGAAAATAAAACAAAATTAAATACCATTTTTAAATATGGAATTTTTCACTTTCAATCTACAGTTTCACAATAAACATTTCATAAAAATTTATCCACTTATGGCTGAAAAAATATCCAAGGATATACAAGTTCATAAGTACTCATTAGAGCCTATTAAGTCAGAAAATCTACTTTTGCAAAGGCCCCAATTTGAATTTACATTCTCTAACTCCTGATTATTTGTAATATACAGTGCCATTTGTTATGCAATTTAGCATGTCTCCACTTATTATTTGTGCAGGTTTTGCACCTGCTACATGGATTTTTTTTAGCCAACATTAATAAGTGACAGGAAAAATAAAGTATAGGGAACAGTTATGGTCTCCCAGGCAAAAGTAGAGATATTTAAATGGTATGAAATTCAGTTTGGCAATTATAGAATATTCCTTTTAAAGTTGGTGGGGAAAAGTAGGAAATTTATACCAGGATACATTTTGGACCCAATTTCAGACAAACTTTTTTTATGGGTCACGTATTGAATTTTCTGTAACAACCTGCCGGAATTAAAGGGATATTGCTAACCCTAAAGGTCTTCCTTGCTTATGCTTGCTGTTAATGCTGTGCCAAGAGTCTTCATGGGATGATTTAACAAAAGCTTGCAACTGGTATGTCTATAGAAAATACTCACATATTGCCATCAGCCACTAAAAGATCAGATCAATAACCATGAGAAGACCATGCCTATAATATTTTATATTCCTGGCTTTAAAAAAATACAGATGTTTCCAGGCCAAATTAATCTGAGGTTAATAACAAAATAATTTCACAGAAAGTCAAACCCCTGATGCAACACAATTTGAAAAATCATAAATAAAACGCAATGAATGAATAATTTTCAAAGTTTTGCCAATTCTTATCTAAAAGAGAGATGAAAATAAGAGGAAGGGGAAGAATTAAGGATTAAGTGAGGGGGAAGGATGAAAAGAAGGTTATGTAACAATAAAAACAATTTTAAAGCTTGACCCACTAAATAGGTACAAAGAATAATTTAATTTGGAAAGATAGACATGACTCTTTTGTGGCTTTCAGAATGCATCATCTTAGTGTGGGGACATGGGTGAGAGAGGGAATTAACCCCCACAAGTCCATAGAAAATCAAAAGTTCCTTCTCTCCAATCAGATAATATGGTGCATACTTAAAAGCCTAACTTGAAATAGGCAGATTCAGACTGTGGGACACTTTAATGCAGAGTTGAAATGAATATGGTAGTGCAATTTCAGTCCTGTTTTGATATAGCCTATTGAGGGAATAGTCAATAGGGAGACAGAGTAGGAGCTATTAAAATTTTTAAGTAGTGATCTCTCTTTTTAAATATGCTGTTTCTACCATTTATTTCAATAGCTGTTAGTGCTTAGGGATTTTCAGTCAGATCCTCTTATCTTCCATTTTAAAAGTAATGACAGAAAAGTACAATCCCAGGCATGGACTGTGGATTCTCAAAGCTGACCTCTATTTGTACTTAATGCAAGTTGTCTTTTAGACTTCCTCTACCAGACACTCATCTGGTTTTAACGTCAATGTTATGGAAGTAGTAATATGGTAACTTTGTGTTGAAAACAGTATAATGGAAAAATGAACTTGCTAAATTAATGCTTGATTACTGCACTGCTTAGGCGGTGATTGGGAAGCATTGCAATTTTAATTCTACTAAACTACAGATGAGCATTAATAATATACCTATGTAATTGGAAGTGTTTCCTTAATCAGAGTACAGAAAATGGATAGTTCAGTAAATCAGTTTTGTTTTCAGATCTTTTAGAATTGAACATTACTACACATTATTACAGAACTAACTTGACTCACTAGATATTAAAAAATAAAAGGAAAACACCATTATTTAAAATGTCAGTCACTAAGTAACAGATTGTGATAACCTTACTCCCTGACTAAGATGCTACTTAGCATGAAAAAGGCTATCAGAATCCTGCATTGGGACGGGCTCAGATGACTTCCCTGGGAGTTTTGCAAAAATTAAATATAGAATCTGTCACTTGGATTAAGTGACAGATTCAGAACCCTATGAAGTCAATGGAAAAACTCTTATTAACTTGGATGGCTATAAGATTTTATGAAGGACATACCTGCAGACTGCACTGGAGTAAAGTGAAGATAAATATGGTGATGCCTACCTATTTCTTTTTCTCTGGAGAGATAATTCTAATACACTGTTGAGTGAACCACAGTGTATTAACATAAGCCAGAGGCAGAGCGACCAGGGGAGCAAAGCGGACAGGGGGCTGCAGATGGGGGGGGGGCGTTGAGAGGGAGTTTGACAGAGGGAGGCCTACGATGGTTACGAAGACCCTCAACACCTGTGCCAGCACTGCTTCTGTCTCCTCCACCTGTGCCTGTAGCCAGACAGAGCGCCTGAGCATGGATGCTTCTACCCAGAGCCTGGTGTGGTTTTGCAGAGACTGTGATTTGCAATTCCCACTTACTGATATCCAGGCTGGGGGGACCATCCAATGTGAAAGGTGCCTGCTGGTGAAATCTCTCAGGCAGCAGGTGGAGGAGAAGGTGGCTAGGTTGAGGAGCATCCAAAACCATGAGCAATTCCTGGACAGTGTCCATGTGGAGACAGCTGAGGTAGCTGTCCCAGTACACAGGACTGCTGACACACCACTGGTGGAGGAGGAGATGGCTCAGGGTGGACACTGGCAGCTGGTTATTTCTGGCAGCAGGCCGTGCACCACCCCTGCCCCGAACCCTCCTGCTGTGGTAATCAGTAACCGTTATGCTCTTCTTGATACAGAAGAGAAGGAATCACCCCCTTCAGTAGAGGAGGAGAACCTCGTACCCCTAAGGCTGGGAGGTCTGCTGCCACCACTGCGAATAGGAAACGTAGGGTAGTGGTGGTCGGAGACTCTCTGCTGAGGGGGACGGAGGCGCCCATCTGTTGCCCTGACATTTCATCTCGGGAGGTATGCTGCCTGCCGGGGGCCTGTATCCGAGACGTTACGGAGGCATTGTCGAGGATTATCCAGCCCTCTGACTACTACCCCATGCTACTCATCCATGTGGCACAAATGATGCTGCGAGGTGTGACACTGAGCGGATCAAGAGTGACTACAGGGCTCTTGGAGTACGGGCGAAAGAGTTTGGAGTGCAGGTGGTGTTCTCTTCCATCCTTCCTGTCAAAGATAGGGGCCCAGGCAGAGACAGGTGCATCGTGGAGGTGAATGCCTCGCTGCGAAGATGGTGTCATCAGGGGGGCTTTGGCTTCCTTGACCATGGGATGCTATTCCAGGAAGGACTGCTAGGCAGAGATGGCATTCACCTTTCGAGGAGGGGAAAGACCCTATTTGGACACAAACTGACTAACCTAGTGAGGAGGGCTTTAAATTAGGTTCGACGGGGACAGGTGAGCAAAGCCCACAGGTAAGTGGGGAACATGGAGACCTGGGAGATGAGTCGGAAATGAGAGGGAGCATGGGCCATAATGGCAGAGAGAAAGGAGGGTCAGGGCAAAACTGGGAGGCAAGATCAAATCAGTATCTTAGATGCCTATATACAAATGCGTAATAAGCAGGAAGAACTGGAAGTGCTAAAAAATAAATACAACTATGACATTGTTGGCATCACCAAAACTTGATGGGATAATACACATGACTGGAATGTTGATATGGATGGGTACAGCTTGCTGAGGAAGGATAGATGGGGGGAAAGGGAGGAGGTGTTGCCTTATATATTAAAAATGTACACATTTGGACTGAGGTGGAGATGGACATAGGAGACGGAAGTGTTGAGAGTCTCTGGGTTAGGCTAAAAGGGTTAAAAAACAAGGGTGATGTCATGCTAGGAGTCTACTACAGGCCACCTAACCAGATGAGGCTTTTTTTAAACAACTAACAAAACCATCCAAAGCCCAAGATTTGGTGGTGATGGGGGACTTCAACTATCCAGATATATGTTGGGAAAATAACACAGCGGGGCACAGACCATCCAATAAGTTCTTGGACTGCATTGCAGACAACTTCTTATTTCAGAAAGTTGAAAAAGCTACTGGGGGGAAGCTGTTCTAGACTTGATTTTAACAAATAGGGAGGAACTCGCTGAGAATTTGAAAGTAGAAGGCAGCTTGGGTGAAAGTGATCATGAAATCATAGAGTTCACAATTCTAAGGAAGGGTATAAGAGAGTACAGCAAAATAGAGACAATGGATTTCAGGAAGGCAGATTTTGGTAAGCTCAGGTAAGGTCCCAGGGGAATCAAAACTGAGGGGAAAAACAACTGAGGATAGTTGGCAGTTTTTCAAAGGGACACTACTAATGGCCTAAAAGCAAGCTTTTCTGCTGGGTAGGAAAGATAGAAAATGTGGCAAAAGACCACCTTGGCTTAACCACAAGATCTTGCATAATCTAAAAAAATAAAAAGGAGTCATGTAAAAAGTGGAAACAAGGACAGATTACAAAGGATGAATATAGGCAACAACACAGGAATGCAGGGGCAAGATTAGAAAGGCAAAGGCACAAAATGAGCTCAAACTAACTACAGAAATAAAGGGAAACAAGAAGACCTTTTATCAATATATTAAAAGCAAGAGGAAGACCAAGGACAGGGTAAGCCCACTGCTCAGTGAGGAGGGAGAAACAGTAACAGGAAACGTGGAAATGGCAGAGATGCTTAATGACTTCTTTGTTTCAGACTTCACCGAGAAGTTTGAAGGAAAGCCTAACATAGTGAATACTAATGGGAAGGGGGGTAGGTTTAGAAGAGAAAAATAAAAAAAAAGAACAAGTTAAAAATCACTTAGAAAAGTAGATGCCTGCAAGTCACCAGGGCCTGATGAAATGCATTCTAGAATACTCAAATCGCTAATAGAGGAGGTATCTGAGCCTCTAGCTATTATCTCTGGAAAATCATGGGAGGCAGGAGAGATTCTAGAAGACTGGAAAAGGGCAAATAATGTGCCCATCTATTAAAAGGGAAATAAAAACAACCCAGGAAACTACAGATCAATTAGTTTAACTTCTGTGCCAGGGAAGATAATGGAGCAAGTAATTAAGGAAATCATCTGCAAACACTTGGAAGGTGGTAAGGTGACAGGGAATAGCCAGCATGGATTTGTAAAATCATGACATGAACAAATCATGTCAAACAAATCTGATAGGTTTCTTTGATAGGATAACGAGTCTTGTGGATAAGGGAGAAGCAGTGTATGTGGTATACCTAGACTTTAGTAAGGCATCTGATACAGTCTTGCATGATATTCTTATCAATAAACTAGGCAAATACAACTTAGATGGGGCTACTATAAGGTGGGTGCATAACTAGCTGGATAACCGTACTCAGAGAGTAGTTATTAATGGTTCCCAATCTTGCTGGAAAGGTATAACAAGTGGGGTTCTGCAAGGGGTCTATTTGGGAGTGGCTCTGTTCAATATCTTCATCAACGACTTAGATATTGGCATAGAAAGTACATTTATTAAGTTTGCAGATGATACCAAACTGGGAGGGATTGCAACTGCTCTGGAGGATAGGGTCAAAATTCAAAATGATCTGGACAAATTGGAGAAATGGTCTGAGGTAAACAGGATGAAGTTTAACAAAGACAAATGCAAAGTGCTCCACTTAGGAAGGAACAGTCAGTTTCACACATACAGCATGGGAAGAGACTCTGTCATAAACAGATAGTTAAGGGTTAAGGTCTCTTTTACCTGTAAAGGGTTAACAAGCTCAGTAAACCTGACGGACACCTGACCAGAGGACCAATCAAGGGACAAGATAATTTCAAATCTCTGTGGAGGGAAGTCTTTGTTTGTGTTCTTTGTTTTGGGGGTTGTTCTCTCTTGGGATTAAGAGAGGCCAGACGTACATCCAGGCTCTCCAAGCTTCCTGAAATATTTCCTTCTATTCAGTATAGTGAGTATTAGCAAGGCGGATTAGTTTTGTGATTAATTTCTGTATTTGCAAATGTGTGTTTGCTGGAGAAATATCTTTATTTCTGTTTGCTGTTACTTTTGATTATTCTGAGAAAGGGGGGGGAGGCCCTCTAGGTTTATAGGCTAGACCCTGTAATTTTTTCATCCTGGTGTTACAGAGATAGTGTTACTTACTTTCTTTCTTTAAATAAAATCTTTCCTTTTAAGAACCTGATTGATTTCTTCCCTTGTTTGGAACCTCAGGGGAAGAGGAGGGGGGAAGGTGAATCCCTCTTTGTTTTGATTCAAGGAGTTTGAATCAAGGTGATCCACCGATTTCAAGGAAGATGTGTCTCGAGAACATGATGTATGAAGGAAGACTGAAAGAACTGAGTTTGTTTAGTTTGGAAAAGAGAAGACTGAGAGGGGACATGATAGCAGTTTTCAGCTATTTGAAAGGGTGTCAGAAGGAGGAGGGAGAAAATGTGTTCACCTTAGCCTCTAAGGATAGAGCAAGAATAGGATAGGATACAGAGGGACCTAGACAAATTAGAGGACTGGGCCAAAAGAAACCTGATGAGGTTCAACAAGGACAAGTGCAGAGTCCTGCACTTAGGATGGAAGAATCCCATTCACTGTTACAGACTAGGGACCAAATAGCTAGGAAGCAGTTCTGCAGAAAAAGACCTAGGGGTTACACTGGACAAGAAGCTGGATATGAGTCAACAGTGTGCCCTTGTTGCCAAGAAGGCTAATGGCATTTTGGGCTGCAGATTGAGGGATATGATCAGTCCCCTCTATTTGACATTGGTGAGGCCTCATCTGGAGTACTGTGTCCAGTTTTGGGCCCCACACTACAAGAAGGATGTGGAAAAATTGGAAAAAGTCCAGCGGAGGGCAACAAAAATGATTAGGGGGCTGGAGCACATGACTTATGAGGAGAGGTTGAGGGAAGTGGAACTGATTGCAGAAGAGAAGGATGAGGGAGGATTTGATAGCTGCTTTCAACTACCTGAAAAGGGATTCCAAAGAGGATGGATCTAGACTGTTCTCAGTGGTACCTGATGACAGAACAAGGAGTAATGGTCTCAAGTTGCAGTGGGGGAGGTTTAGGTTGGATATTAGGAAAAACTTTTTCACTCAGAGTGGTGAAGCACTGAATGGGTTACCTAGGGAGGTGGTGGAATCTCCTTCCTTAGAGGTTTTTAAGGTCAGGCTTGACAAAGCCCTGGCTGGGATGATTTAGTTGGGAATTGGTCCTGCTTTGAGCAGGGGGTTGGACTAGATGACCTCCTGAGGTCCCTTCCAACCCTAATATTCTATGATTCTAAGAAGCAATGGGCTTAAACTGCAGCAAGGGAGGTTTAGGTTGGACATTAGGAAAAAGTTCCTAACTGTCAGGTGGTTAAACACCGGAATAAATTGCCTAGGGAGGTTGTGGAATCTTCATCTCTGGAGATATTTAAGAGTAGGTTAGATAAATGTCTATCCGAGATGGTCTAGACAGTATTTGGTACTACCATGAGGGCAGGGGACTGGACTTGATGACCTCTCAAGGTCCCTTCCAGTCCTAGATTCTATGAATCTATGAATAAATACTAGAGAGGACAATGGATACTAGTAATGAGCCTGACCTGCCAAAAAATCAGATCCATTAGGTATAGCCTACCTCTTCTCCAGGAAGGGGAGATGAGAGTAAATCAGAGGAGCCCTGACAATGCTTTAACATTTTTCAGAGCTCATGGCTAGGCCCAAGATCCAAGAGTGTAAAGGCAGCTTAAAACTGCTTCTTCACCATCTGGTCCTGCATCAAGAATAGCTTGGCTGGACCACATGATCTGAGCCAGTGTTTTCACCAGGCAGTTACAAATAATTAACATATTTTCTAAATCACACAATCAGTGCGTTTTTGGACTGTCTTTTGTTATATTGCCAAGTCATCTTTTTCACCTCTGATTTTGACAACTCAAAACTGTTGCTTGTGAACACCCTTACTGTGATGATCTAAAGGGGGGTTGTGGACATCTCCATTCTGGCTTGGAATGTTTTGTTATTCTTGATCATACTGAACACACGCTCCCCTGCTGCTCTGGAAATGCGGAAGTACAAAGATCTTCTTTGCAGTCTTGGCCAGATTCTTGAATAACTCTATGCCATCGGTCTAAGTCAATTCTGCACAGGGGAGACCAAGTGACATCCAGTCCAACAAATCCATATTCCTACTTAACTTCTTCCCACTCATATTCAGGGATTTCATCTCCCTCGTGCAATTGATAATGGCCATGCTCTACTTGAAGCTCTTCAAAATCACAAGGACTTAGTTCAGGAAAATCCGGAGTATTAAGTATGCAGCATTTGAACATCCTACACTTAGTTTCTCACTTTTCATTTTCAACATGTATCAAATACAGTAATACCAAAGTAACTACAAGGAAAACTATTTTTGATCTATCTGAAGTAAGAAAATCTTATGACATAGGCCTGCAAGACTTTCAGACACTAGTGCCTAAGAATCCCAATCAGAAATCAGGGACCCACTGTTCTATGTAAAAAAGTGAATAAATTGATAAACAAGATGTCAGAGAGGCATCTGGAGATATAGTAGAGACAGCAGTGTGCATAAATTCATCATAACTGTAGTCACTAGGTGTCACCAGGCTAACTAATGCCAGTTGATCCCAAACTGGATTTTTGTGTTTTTTGCTCATCACTAGTACATTCTCCTGTCAAAAATGGCCTCGGGTATCTAATGTCCCATGTGTGGGAACAACTGTTTTTATTCTTCTCTGGGTCTCAAAATTATTTGTGAACTACCACTCTGATCTTAAAAATCTATGAAGAGAACAGTGTTATAGAAGCTGAGAAAGCACACACACACACACACACACACACACACAAGCATTAAGTACCTCTGCAGAGAGCTAGAAAATGACCTTCTTCAAAGATACCCTCACTTTATTAAGTCTCCCATAGAGCACACATATCTGGCCCTCTCTAGGAAATGAAGAAACGAGAATTCTATGATACTAACTAAACTCCACAAAGGATTGTAATGGGGTATGACTAGGAAAATTTCACAAAGCATAATTTTGCTCCTGTTGTTTTCTTCTGAAACCAAGATTATAAGATAGTTCTTAAATATAAGCATGTCTGGCTACCTAATAGAGCTCTTCCTGTCTTTTCCATAGTGTGTTGGGGTCAGTGATACAGTGGATTCCATGGATAACTAGCTCAGTATCCTGTTCAGCAATCATTTGTGAAGTAAACAGCATTTCTAGGAGTCTAGGAACATTTTTCACATGGGAAACTAGGTCATTTTCAAAAATCCATTTAAAATACAGCTATAATTTAAATTTGTAAGAAATTACTCTTGTAGGTTAATTAAATTTCAATTGACTATTAAGGACATAATTATTGATAATAACCCACAATGTAAAAATATGTATTTATTATAAAGTTCTCAATCCTCAGTAAATGTTTCTAATTACCAGTTAGCATTTAATGAACATAGAGTAGCTCTCTACTTAGTCTACATTTTAATGTGTTTTGCATTTAACTATGCAGAAGATGCATTTTATACAGTCTTATCTGATGTCACTTAAAGTTACAAAAGAAATAAAAGGAAATCCAATTATGCCTTTGTCCTTTTCAATGGACATCCATCCTTGTGTTTTTGAGACCCAGAAAAATGTTATTCTGAATGCAGCATTTTGCAGTAGGTACACTTAAAATAAATTTTAGAAGGTGAACATGTTTTATCTATTGGCTAGCTTCACTATCAATTCCCTCAGTGGTTTTCTAACCATAGCTTGGAAACTAAGTAATTATCTACTGTGCTTGGGAATGAACTGCAGAACACCATGGTTCACCTGCTACATGAATTACTACAGCTCAGTACATCTCCAGTTAAAATACTCTAGATGGAAATACTGTGTTTTATTTCTATGTTTGTTTTAACAAGATTCAAGTTGGTTACCATAATACCTATTTAGATGTTATTGATCCAGAATCCTGCATAACTCTTCTGGAATTGATGGTTTTCACAGGAATTGGTGGGCTTTAAAGTGATTCCACTTTACCCTGAGAATGCATGTCATTTTTGTGCCAACTTGTACTACATACAGCAGTCCATCTGTTTAGCAACACAGTTTGTCAAGAACACTTTGTTCCAATTCCCAATGCTCTGCTCTTTGCACTGACTCCCCCACTGAAAACAGAGTGCAGTTCTAGGTCTCTGTCCTGATATTTTAAAGCCTAATGGGATCTGCTGGGTGCTCCTTATTTTTAAAATCAGGTAATTTATTTAAGCCCCAATTGCATTGGGTAGGCAAGCATATGCATAACTTTAATTAAAGTCCACTCACATGCTTAAAGTTCCACACGTGCTCCAATACCTTGCTGAATGGGACTACTCATGTGCTTAACATTAGCATGTGCTTAAGTACTGTGTTGAACCAAGGTCTTAAGGAAATAACTTTTAGGCACCCATTTTTAAAAAACCTTTGCCTGACATGCTAAGGGAAATTAGAGATGCTATCAAAATTAAGAACCCAATAATAGTGGGGGATTTCAATTATCCCCATATTGACTGGGAACACTTCACTTCAGGACGAAATGCAGAGATAAAATTTCTCGATACTTTAAATGACTGCTTCATGGAGCAGCTGGTACAGGAACCCACAAGGGGAGAGGCGGCTCTAGATTTAATCCTGAGTGGAGCGCAGGAGCTGGTCCAAGAGGTAACTATAGCAGGACCGCTTGGAAATAGTGACCATAATACAATAGCATTCAACATCCCTGTGGTGGGAAGAACATCTCAACTGCCCAACACTGTGGCCTTTAATTTCAAAAGGGGGAACTATACAAAAATGAGGGGGTTAGTTAAACAAAAGTTAAAAGGTACAGTGACTAAAGTGAAATCCCTGCAAGTTGCATGGGCCCTTTTTAAAGACACCATAATAGAGGCCCAAGTTCAATGTATACCCCAAATTAAGAAAAACAGTAAAAGAACTAAAAAAGAGCCACCGTGGCTTAACAACCATGTAAAAGAAGCAGTGAGAGATAAAAAGACTTCCTTTAAAAAGTGGAAGTCAAATCCTAGTGAGGCAAATAGAAAGGAGCACAAACACTGCCAACTTAAGTGCAAGAGTGTAATAAGAAAAGCCAAAGAGGAGTATGAAGAACGGCTAGCCAAAAACTCCAAAGGTAATAACAAAATGTTTTTTAAGTACATCAGAAGCAGGAAGCCTGCTAAACAACCAGTGGGGCCCCTTGACGATGAAAATACAAAAGGAGCGCTTAAAGATGATAAAGTCATTGTGGAGAAACTAAATGGATTCTTTGCTTCAGTCTTCACGGCTGAGGATGTTAGGGAGATTCCCAAACCTGAGCTGGCTTTTGTAGGTGACAAATCTGAGGAACTGTCACAGATTGAAGTATCACTAGAGGAGGTTTTGGAATTAATTGATAAACTCAACATTAACAAGTCACCGGGACCAGATGGCATTCACCCAAGAGTTCTGAAAGAACTCAAATGTGAAGTTGTGGAACTATTAACTAAGGTTTGTAACCTGTCCTTTAAATCAGCTTCGGTACCCAATGACTGGAAGTTAGCTAATGTAACGCCAATATTTAAAAAGGGCTCTTGGGGTGATCCCGGCAATTACAGACCGGTAAGTCTAACGTCGGTACCGGGCAAATTAGTTGAAACAATAGTAAAGAATAAAATTGTCAGACACATAGAAAAACATAAACTCTTGAGCAATAGTCAACATGGTTTCTGTAAAGGGAAATCGTGTCTTACTAATCTATTAGAGTTCTTTGAAGGGGTCAACAAACATGTGGACAAGGGGGATCCGGTGAACATAGTGTACTTAGATTTCCAGAAAGCCTTTGACAAGGTCCCTCACCAAAGGCTCTTAGGTAAATTAAGCCGTCATGGGATAAAAGGAAAGGTCCTTTCATGGATTGAGAACTGGTTAAAGGACAGGGAACAAAGGGTAGGAATTAATGGTAAATTCTCAGAATGGAGAGGGGTAACTAGTGGTGTTCTCCCAGGGTCAGTCCTAGGACCAATCCTATTCAATTCATTCATAAATGATCTGGAGAAAGGGGTAAACAGTGAGGTGGCAAAGTTTGCAGATGATACTAAACTGCTCAAGATAGTTAAGACCAAAGCAGATTGTGAAGAACTTCAAAAAGATCTCACAAAACTAAGTGATTGGGCAACAAAATGGCAAATGAAATTTAATGTGGATAAATGTAAAGTAATGCACATTGGAAAAAATAACCCCAACTATACATACAACATGATGGGGGCTAATTTAGCTACAACGAGTCAGGAAAAAGATCTTGGAGTTATCGTGGATAGTTCTCTGAAGATGTCCACGCAGTGTGCAGAGGCGGTCAAAAAGCAAACAGGATGTTAGGAATCATTAAAAAGGGGATAGAGAATAAGACTGAGAATATATTATTGCCCTTATATAAATCCATGGTACGCACATCTCGAATACTGTGTACAGATGTGGTCTCCTCACCTCAAAAAAGATATTCTAGCACTAGAAAAGGTTCAGAAAAGAGCAACTAAAATGATTAGGGGTTTAGAGAGGGTCCCATATGAGGAAAGATTAAAGAGGCTAGGACTCTTCAGTTTGGAAAAGAGAAGACTAAGGGGGGACATGATAGAGGTATATAAAATCATGAGTGATGTTGAGAAAGTGGATAAGGAAAAGTTATTTACTTATTCCCATAATACAAGAACTAGGGGTCACCAAATGAAATTAATAGGCAGCAGGTTTAAAACAAATAAAAGGAAGTTCTTCTTCACGCAGCGCACAGTCAACTTGTGGAACTCCTTACCTGAGGAGGTTGTGAAGGCTAGGACTATAACAATGTTTAAAAGGGGACTGGATAAATTCATGGTGGCTAAGTCCATAAATGGCTATTAGCCAGGATGGGTAAGAATGGTGTCCCTGGCCTCTGTTCGTCAGAGGATGGAGATGGATGGCAGGAGAGAGATCACTTGATCATTGCCTGTTAGGTTCACTCCCTCAGGGGCACCTGGCATTGGCCACTGTTGGTAGACAGATACTGGGCTAGATGGACCTTTGGTCTGACCCGGTACGGCCTTTCTTATGTTCTTATGACAGTCCTAGACACTTTCTTTCCAACTCCTTTTCCCCTTTGAAGTGCCTATAACAAAAACTGAACATTCCAATAAACCTTTTAGACTTCAGGGTGGAAATGTCAATATTTTATAAACTCTAAAAATAAACGTAGTGATTAAGGAAAGCTACCTCGGAGCTCTAGAGTCAGAAATCTTCTGTTAATCCACTGAACATACTAGTATTCATCCTCTCCCCCTTATGTTAGATTTATACAGGTGCAGTGTACCCTGGGTTCAACTCTCCTCACACCAGTGAAATTCCATTTATTTAAATGGAGCTGCTTATGATTTACACAAAAGTGAGGGATAAAATAAGGCTTACTGGCTATGATTTCAAGTGTCCTTTTCCACTTCCATACAGGGCATCCCTGATCTTGCAAGGGTGGGAGCTGTCTAGGGACTGATTATAGCTAGAGTTGTGGAGAGGTTTTTTTTCTGTTTTTGGCCCATGATAAGAAGCAGTGTATCAAGCCAGTACAAAGCAATTCAGTTTCAAACCTGGGGTTGAAGCACATTTGTAGGCACTGTGGGGAAAATGCATCGCCGCTAAGAGCACTAAACGCCTTGTCATGAGTGCAAAAGAGGTGTATTCTTAATCAGAATTAAGAGTTAGCTAATCAGAGTGAAAATAGTTGTAAAACACAGCAACTTGACTTTCAACTCGAATCAAAACCTATTGGGAAGCCTGAGGTTGAACTTAAGATGCTAAACCAATTTAAAAGCTGAACTGCCACATCTTCACTGCTATTTTAACTCTTTAGCAAGAGTTTAGCAAATTTTAGCAAACCTGGGTTAAGAATTCACTTTTGTGGGGAGCAGGTCAACGAAGACATGTGCTAAGTGTGTTGTACCAGTGTGGTGGCTAAACAGGGGATTTTTGGACTATTTATCAAGCACTAGATGGGAGGGATAGTTTAGTGGTTTGAACATTGGCCTGTTAAACCCAGGATTGTGAGCTCAATCCTTGAGGGGGCTACTTAGGGATCTGGGGTAAAATCAGTACTTGGTCCTGCTAGTGAAGGCAGGGGGCTGGACTCAATGACCTTTCAGGGTCCCTTCCAGTTCTATGAGATAGGTATATCTCCATATATTATTTGTTTATTCAAATTCACTTTTTAAAGTTTGTCTAAAAACTCAAATACAAATTATTCAATTTGGAAAAAAGCCACCACACAACCTCTTGATATGCTTTTCTGTGGCAGTAATAGAGATAATGGGAATGTTACATAAAGAGCAGCTGCATCATGTGGGTAGAACTAGCACTGCATACACAAGATAGAAAACACAAACAAATATTTCTATTTATGTGGTATAAGTTAACACTAAGGAAAAATGCAGTTTTAAAATATTTACAGCAGAATGTCATGGTATTCTAAGAATGTTTAGAAGAGCAGAGGCTAACACTTGTGCAATACTTATTCCTTAATAATGTTAAACCACTAGACTTGTTAGAATATTAGCACAAAGCTATGGATGAGTCTTTGAGATTCTTCCTACAGACTTACGGTAACTTTACTGAAATGTTAATATTTTGAGTTAAAGAAGGAAAGTGTCAGCTGCTTACATATGATTACATGTTTGGCCTAAGAAAGAAATGAAGGAGATATTTAATTGGAAAAATTCTAGCAGCTGATGTCCCTCTTAATTTAGGATCTCCTAGCAAGGCCCAAATAACTCATAGATACTATAGGCCCTTCTCTAGGGCCACAGCTCCTGCAGTCATACATTGAGGGAAGAATCTCAGCTGTCATTAAAAAGACAAAAAGTTTCTAGCCCATACGGTTGTGAAGAAAATCTTGAAAATGTGACCAAGCTGTGACTACTGCAGTGATGTCTGCCTGAGTCTCCAGAAAATCTGAAGCAACTGCCCTGAGAGAGGGAAAATGCTCCTTTCATTTCAAAGCAGTGATAACTCCAACATGCCCTGCCCTAGGGGATCTTGCCAACACCACCACAATAGGCTGGGGCAGAAGAAGAAGAAGGCTGCAGGCCTGGTCCACTCACCAAAGCAGGTACGCACCACCTACTGGGGTAAATACTAGGTCACCCGTCTGCTGCTGGCCAAGTTTGCCTGGAAGTGATGAAGGGACCAATACAGTTACCACTGCTGCTCCTAAGAGAGGAGAGGGGGCCCTGATTCTACTACTTGACTGAACCTGTTTGGTAAGGTTGGTGATTTCCCAGCTGTGTCTAGCTAACAAAAAAACAAAAAACAAAAAAAACACAAGAAGTGGATGGCAATAAAAGTGAGTTGTCATTTTTGGGAATAATACTCCTTTATTTTTTTCTATATGTGACTTTTTAATAGGTTTTTCTATGGTGTTCAGAATAGTATTTGAATACCTCACAAAAATGAATTTAGCTCATAACATTCCTGTGAGATATGGAAGTATTATCATCCCTAAGTTACAGACTGAGCAAATGGAGGGAAAAGTAGGGAAAGGGACATCCCCAGTCACACAAGAAGGATTCAGATCTCATTAATTGCCATCTAATACAGTCATACAGGCTGTCCTTTTATGATGTGTGGCAAGGGTCAAATGTGTCTCAGTTCTTCAGGTAACTGCACCTCTGACCTCACTATGGGCCATTCAGGTTGCAGGCCTCTACAATGGTGCTGGAACAATTTTTATAGTGGGGGTGCTGAAGGCGGAAATCAGGAATTTGGGTTATTACTATTCCAAGCCGGGGGAGGGGAGGTAGCAGTACCTCCAACACTTAAGTCTATCCATCATCTTTTTGAGGGCAGTAACTCACATTCCTCTCCCTCCAGATGGAGGAATTTGGCTGTGATTGCCTCCAGCCCTTCACTACAATCACCTTAGCAAGTCTGAGTTTAGTTCAGCATTTGCAGTCCTGTTATCTTCTAGAGGCTATGACAGGGTTAACCAGGGATGAGCCTGCCTTCATAAAGGAAAGTATTAATTTAAAACAAAAAGCGATACTGAGAAAACATCTCTCAGAAACAATAAACAGCTTATATGCACGCCTGTCTTGTCACGTGTCATCCATCTTCCACATGGAGCCCCTGATATTTTTCAAAGTCCTTCAAATACTTTCTGCAGGTCTATCCCTTTTGGTCACAGTGTCATAACAGTTCTTGGATATAGTGAGAGACTTTACATCAGGCTTCCTACTTTATACAAGTCTTAGTTCCTTATTTGCTGGGCCTCTTGAACCTGGTCAAAACCAGGGCTTGGTACTTCTTCAGACAGAATCATAGAAATGGAAGGGACTACAGGAGCTCATCTAATCCATTCCCCAAGGCTGAGGCAGGACATATTTACTTATCTAGGGATTTTCCATTTGTTATCCTCTATTGATGTTAGTCCCTAATAGCTCACTCATGCTTAGGTGACTTCCCCTTAATCACTGCATTGCTCATCTTGTTTCAAGTAAGGAATTAAACCTTCCCCTGAGTGTATAATAATTCATAGTGAGAGGAGAAACTCAGTCACATACTTTTTCTATTAAAATATCAGAAGTTTCCCTGTTCTTTCAAGAAAAGTTTAAAAATTACAGCACCACTCCCCCTCTGTGAGGACCTGCCCAGAAGAAATGGACAATTCTGAATCAGTCAAAAACCAGGATACTATTCTAAGACACAACAAGTTTAATATTCTGAACAGAGGAAAAGCCCCATCTGAAGCCAATGGATGTGTAAGGCAAGGAGAATTTGGCTCTAAAGGGAGAACATTTTTAAAAGTCCTGGATTCAAGAGGATTTAGTAGAAAAAGCAACTAGAGCCCATACAAAGATACCAACCTTCATTGAAAAGCAATTAGAAATTTACTGACAAAAAAGCAATATATAAAAGTTAAGTATTTTTAAGGTAAATGTATTGGCATTAACACTTCCCAACCTACCGCCTAACAATAGCTGCTTGTTTGAGTGTGATAAAGAAACAGCAATGGGGAAAGCAGAACAACAACTTACTCTAGGTCGCAGCAGAGTTCATAATTTCCCATATGTTTCTTTTGTACAAGTGTCCCATATAGATGTGGCACGAGCCTTCACTTTTCTCCAGCACAGCATATTCATTAATAGTTAAGTTATTGCTCACAGCAAACACCTACGTAGTCAATATCTGCTCCTGTAACCAGGGCGAGGACAGACTGCTTAATCTGCAACATTCACAGAAGCTGACTGGTTAAAAACTGAGTGGGTACAATGACCACAGATGTTAATATAAAGCCCCCCCCTCTCACTCCTCTTAATAAAAGTTGGGCCAAAGTAGTTAGAGTGGCAGAATAATAATTTTAAAATGTAGGATACTATATTAAGAAAATTGACAGGAAATATCCTGAATATATTTGATGAGCATTGTTTTAACACCTATAGAGCTGGTCAAGTCATGGAGAAGGGCAATCTCAAATTTATTTGACAATTGAAAGGAAAAAAATCAGACACATGAAACCTGCTGTAAAAAATAAATAGCTAACAATTTTCAAATTTAGGTTAGGCTCCCAAATGCATATTTAGGTTCCTCTATCAAAACAGTCTGATTTTTTAGCGGTTCTGAGCACCAACAGCTTCCAGTGGAACCCTGATTTGGATTTTACTGAAGCGTGTTCAGTGCATTCTAAATTAAGCCCACCAGAATTTAGCTGTGTTCCTCCCATGCAGTTCTACCAGCAGTAAACCCAACACCACAAACCACACAAGATAGCTCCTGTTTCCCCAGAACTTGATATTTTACTTTCTGGTGAGCATAACTCTCTGTCTCTCCCCTTTGAGAGTAAAAGGCCTCACTTTAAAGTGGCGAGCCTCATAGCTGCCAAATTTTGCTCTGAGCCATTTGTGACATTTTATATCCTTTACTTGAGCTAATTTGCATATATACATAATTTCCAGGCAAACAAATTTAGGCTTATGATCAACACAACCTGGCCTCCTCTGTAACAGGAGGGGCCAGGGAGTAACAGCATACTGGGCAGCTCTAACTAGGGTAGGGGAATGGGTATCTCCTGAGTCTGTGGATATTGCTGAGGGGATGGCAGCTTCTGGCAGGCAAGGGGTTGCTCAGGGATAGTGATAATGACTGGCAGGATCCTGAGGCAAATGGTAGCCTGTAGGGGAGCCTATAGGCTCTGACAAGCCCTTAACTATGTACTGCTGCCCCAGGTGCTTCTTCCTTCAGCAGATGCTTCCATTACCACCTGGTCACATGGGAGCAGGGCTCAACAGAGGCCACACCAGCCTTTAGGGACTAAAAGGCACAACTGTAGATAAATACTTGCAGTCTTCCTTCAGCTCAGCCAGATTGGTGAGAATCCATCTGAGATACAGGAATGTGTAACAAGACCACCAGATGTGTTACTGTTACATGAGATGCGTGACACTTGGCAGCATTGGCGCCTACAAGGCACAGCTTTGCCTAATTAGCTCTCAGCTGGGAGTGTCTCACTAAAGTACCTCTGACTGCTGGCTGGGAATTCATTTTAAAAAGCCCAGAACTTTTTCTGGCTCAGTAGGGCCTCCTCTATTAGGTCCATCAATGGAACAGATTGTAGCAGCTTTCAGGCTCCCCTCCAAGAGGAAGTGTAGCACCTATGTGCATCATCGGGGCACTTTTTGTTCAGGATGCTCAAAGCACTTTACAGAGGTGTAATAAGATTTAATTAAAATGTGCAAAATTGGTACATACAGCATACCATGGGTAAACCACATCACACAGAGTTTGAAGAGTGTGTCCATAGTCACATATAGCTGCAGAATTAGGAAAAGAACATATGTACAGTAACTGGGCTCCAAATTCCCTACTTTAACTTCCAGACCATAAAAAATGGAGATCTCAACATTGGTTTCCTACTTGGCTCAGATCAGTCTTAGTTTCATATCAATACTGATAAATGTTGAAGACTGAAGGCAGCCAGGCAACCAATAATCATGCTAGCGTAATGAAGAAATGTTTTCACAAATAATTTATGTAATGACCAGTGGAAAATGTTTAATAAATTATTCACCAAATATTACTTGATTTGAGAGCTTGTCAAATAACTGTCTCAAGCAGGATGTGAATGGTCTGATATAGTGGTCAGAATGGGAGTTGGGAGACGGGCATAGTCAGGTTAACAGAAGATCAGATTCAACCAGTATGAGTAGCTATAGTACAGGGGAGACAGTTCTAAGTGGAGAAAACCCAGTTTAATAGATCATTTCCTGTTCCTGTGCTTGGTTTAAATAGAAGCAGTGAACCAATCAAGATCCCCAGAGTTCCACTCCTGGGGTCTCATAGGTGGAGTCCTCTGTTAGAGTTGAGCTTCTAGTTCAGGTAACTGTTAATAGATCATACTGAGTGACAGGTTGGAACATACTGGCTCCTAAGAGGGTTCTAGAAGTTTAGGGTTCAAGACCTACAGTCTCTGACAAGGGGGTGGGGGACAATTGCCCAAGTAGCTTATTTATAACTATTAATACAACCAACCAGCAGTAAATCTTGTAATGCGGCTTCTGCAATCTGTTCATCACAGGGGATTTTTTCCCCCATCAAACACAGAGTATTGTGTATGGATAGCATGGGATGTTACCAGGTGAAAGAGTTATATACCTCTTGTTAAAGATTTACAAGAAAACCTTAAATGCCATGGATTCTGCCAAATCCACTGAATAGTGACTCCTATAATCTGTACACTTTATAATCACCAATCTGTGATTACTCTACTATTTTTTAACATCAAAAGCTTTGAAAGCCTTAGATTCTGCCATAAATTAATAATTCCAGATGAAACAAATATAGGCCAGATCCTGCAACTGGATCCATTCAGGTAGACTTTACACTAGGTGGTGGTGAAGTCAGTAACAAACATGACAGAGAACCCCGGTGCTTCCAACAAGGGTAAATGCTTTGTTAATAATAAATGGGAAGTGACAGGAAGTCAGCAGAGTGGGTTAGAAAAATTCTGATGAATTATTCTTTGATTGGAATTTGCCAGTTCATCAAAATTGAAACATTTGGCAGAGACAGTTCAGTTTCAGCAAAGTTCCAGCTGAACCCTGCCTGCTTGGGAACCTCAGCTCCTAGGTTCACAGCACCTCAGTAGTGTGGGTTCCCAGGGTCAGGGGTGGCTCCAGGCACCAGCACGCCAAGCACGTGCCTGGGGCGGCAAGCGACGGGGGGCGCTCTGCTGGTCGCCGCAAGGGCGGCAGGCAGGCTGCCTTTGGCAGCCTGCCTGCGGAGGGTCTGCTGGTCCCGCGGCTTTGGTGGACCTCCCGCAGGCGTGCCGCCGAATCCACAGGACCGGGGACCTCCCGCAGGCAAGCCGCCAAAGGCAGCCTGCCTGCCGTGCTTGGGGCGGCAAAATACCTAGAGCTGCCCCTGCCCAGGGTCATGGCTTCTTGGTAGCTCATGTTATGGGCTGACAGGGAACTGGGAGCCTAGAAGCCCTGGGAATCTGGGGTTCCAATCTCCTTGGCTCACAGCTCCCCAGCAGTCTGGGCTCCCAGGGCTTGCAGGTTTCCCATCCCTGCAGCAGCCAGCTATGCAGACTGATCTGGAGTTGGGGATTCCAGGGCTCCTTGGGTCTACCCATTTAGGGCAGCACCCCAGGTGGACAGACACCGAGCTGGAGCTCCATTCCCCTTCATGGAGGGGTTCAAAATTTTTGTGTTTTGTTCCAAATTGGACCAAAATCAAAATTTCAAAATCCTCCTTGAAATGGCACTGCTTTTCTCCATTCATATCTAATTGACAGTATTACTTCTGTCTGTACTAAGTTAACTCTTTCACAACACACCTTGGACCTTCAGAGGCCTATTGATATCAGTGGGGCCACATGCAGACAGAAGATTGGGACTTTAGATTCTGACTTTATACCCAAAGTTTGGCGTAATTTATCATGTTTATTCTGCTGAGGGAATTCTAAACCTTTGTTTAAATCCACTATTCCATTACCAATAATTGACAATAATAAATAATAATTTTGTTTTTCTTGGGCATACTTTTCTGGTGCAAACACAGTTAAGTAGCAAACATTCTCCCTAAAGCTGAGTTGACAATATCAGTGATGCTGATGTGAACACAAGGAAATAAAGAAAAAACTTTTAAAACAAAATGACAAGCTCCATTAGAAACACAAGGTATGTATGTGTTTAGCTGGAGGAATAAATTGACGTATTGAAAAGGAAAGAATTCGTGAGGAAGGAAATGCTATTTTCCAACCTTCTAAGTAAGTATTGCAATCAATGGAAACTAACAATAATTATGTAAAAAGCTTGAGAGTGTCCTTTTAAATTCATAGAAGCAAGAAAATGTAGTGTTCAAGCTCATATTCTAGACTGGCACTCAGTCCTTAACTCACCTGGAGGATAGCTAATGCTATGCCCAATTTTTAAAAAGGCCCCAGAGGCCATCCTGGCAATTACAGGCCAGCAAGTATAATTTCAGTACCAAGCAAATTGGTTAAAACTATAGTAAAGAACAGAATTATCAGACACCTAAATGAACATGACTTGTTAGGGAAGAGTGAACACAGCTTTTTTAAAGGAAATCATGCCTCATCAATCTATTAGAATTATTCGAGATGGTCAAACAAACATGTGGACGAGGGTGATCCTGGTGATAGAGTGTATTTGGACTTTCAGAAAGCCTTTGACAAAGTCCCTCACCAAATCATAGAATATCAGGGTTGGAAGGGACCTCAGGAGGTCATCTAGTCCAACCCCCCTGCTCAAAACAGGACCAATCTCCAAAGGCTCTTAAGTAAGCAGACATGGAATAAGAGAGAAGGACCTCTCATGGACAAGTAACTGCTTAAAAGGTTTGTTCTCTGGAGTCTGTTTCCACCCCGCTAAGGTCCCCTTACACCTCCATAATGGCACAAAGGGCCTTTTGTATAACTGTGAATGGGGCTGTATCAGATTTTGTCAATGTCCTGAGTATTTGGTACTAGTGACTGTTAGTTAAGTATGTAAGATGCATTTCCTCCTAGAGGTTCCTGAACCACTTAAAAGAGGGGAAAGTGATCAGGAACAGTCAGCATGGATTCACCAAGGGCAAGTCATGCCTGACTAACCTAATTGCCTTCTATGACGAGATAACCGGCTGTGTGGATGAGGGGAAAGCAGTGGATGTACTATTTCTGGATTTTAGCAAAGCTTTTGATACAGTCTCCCACAGTATTCTTGCCAGCAAGTTAAAGAAGTCTGGGCTGGATGAATGGACGGTAAGGTGGATAGAAAACTGGCTAGATGGTCGGGCTCAACGGGTAGTGATCAATGGTTCCATGTCTAGTTGGCAGCCGGTATCAAGTGGAGTGCCCCAAGGGTCGGTGCTGGGGCCGGTTTTGTTCAATATCTTCATTAACGATCTGGAGGATGGTGTGGACTGCACCCTTAGCAAGTTTGCAGATGACACTAAACTGGGAGGAGTGGTTGATACGCTGGAGGGTAGGGATAGGATACAGAGGGACCTAGACAAATTAGAGGATTGGGCCAAAAGAAATATGATGAGGTTCAACAAGGACAAGTGCAGAATCCTGCACTTAGGACGGAAGAATCCCATGCACTGCTGCAGACTAGGGACCGAATGGCTGGGTAGCAGTTCTGCAGAAAAGGACCTAGGGGTTACGGTGGACGAAAAGCTGAATATGAGTCAACAGTGTGCCCTTGTTGCCAAGAAGGCTAATGGCATTTTGGGTTGTATAAGTAGGGGCATTTCTAGCAGATCGAGGGATGTGATCATTCCCCTCTACTCAGCACTGGTGAGGCCTCATTTGGAGTACTGTGTCCAGTTTTGGGCCCCACACTACAAGAAGGATGTGGATAAATTGGAGAGAGTCCAGCGGAGGGCAACAAAAATGATTAGGGGGCTGGAGCACATGATTTATGAGGAGAGGCTGAGGGAACTGGGATTGTTTAGTCTGCAGAAGAGAAGAATGAGGGGGGATTTGATAGCTGCTTTCAACTACCTGAAAGGGGGTTCCAAAGAGGATGGATCTAGACTGTTCTCAGTGGTAGAAGATGACAGAACAAGGAGTAATGGTCTCAAGTTGCAGAGGGGGAGGTTTAGGTTGGACATTAGGAAAAACTTTTTCACTAGTAGGGTGGTGAAGAACTGGAATGGGTTACCTAGGGAGGTGGTGGAATCTCCTTCCTTAGAGGTTTTTAAGGTCAGGCTTGACAAAGCCCTGGCTAGGATGATTTAGTTAAGTTTGGTCCTGCTTTGAGCAGGGGGTTGGACTAGATGACCTCCTGAGGTCCCTTCCAACCCTGAGATTCTATGATTCTATGATTCTATGAAATTCCAACAAAACTTTTTTGCTGGAATTGGCAGATTCAGCAAAGTCAAAACTTTTTGTGATGACAGTTTGATTTTACTGAAGCTCCAATGGAACTTATTTCCTGTTAGATCGTATACCCATCTCCTCGGCAGCCTATGACGGGGATTGTCTCTGGGCTGGTGACCTTAGGGCTTCCAACGTCCACAGCTGCAGAATGCCCCTGAGACAGAGCTGCATTCACTTTCACAGAGAATTTAGAAATTGTTGGTTTTCATTCCAAATCCAAACAAAAGCAATTTTCATAACATCAAAAACTTCTATGAAACAGAATTACTCTTTCTGCCCTGCTCCACTTCTCCTCTGTCCTTTCCCCCTCATTAGCAATTACATAGAACAGGTGAGAGATTTAAAAAAATATATCTTATTTTCATTTTTAGTAAACAAACACAATTCTTAAGCTGTTCAATAGCTTTTATAGCTGTTTTTCCCTATAGTTCTGTCCTCAGAGAATGTTTAAGTCAGAAAAATATGAGAAGCTAAAATAATAGGACTATTTACTGATGCCCCTGTATGCAAAAACAGTAACATCAGCCATTCCTCTAATGGATTCAGCCATCAGCATTCACCTGCTGATAGACACTCCCTTAGGATTTAGGTAATACAATATACAACATGGATGACTGAGTTTGTCGACACCAGTCATTTCTCTGTGAAGCTTATCATCACGCAATGAAATATCTTGAAAGGCAGGAACCAAGGTGAGCAGGGAAGCTCCCTCCAGATATATGGTGGGAATATGTTACACAGTAAATCACTAAAAAGGAGGTAAACAGAAGATATATGATTATTGGGAAATTACATCCTAGCAAGTGACATCCTATCAATTTTCTGGTCAGGATGTTATACTGTAGAGCCACATATTTTCCCTACACATGTTTTTGCTTGAATCATGTTTTGAATTATTAGAAGAGGGTACTGCAATACCAAGGCACATGCAGATATCTTCAAACTACCTCCCTTACCACCTTCATGCCATTTTGTTGTAGGCTGTGTCGGTCTCAAGATATTAGCGAGACAAGGTGGATGAGGTAATACCTTTTATTGGACCAACTTCTGTTGGTGAGAGAGACAAGCTAACTCTGTGAAATCTCAAAAGCCTCACCCACCTTGTTCCCCTTAATGCCTGACGTTCTAAAATGAAGAGAGACATATTAGTAGGAAGAGAAAGGAAATGTCTGCAAGTCAAGAATGCAGTAGCATAGCCCATTGGATAAAGTGTTAGATTCAGAATCGGGACATGTTGGTTCTTCTCCCCACATTGCTAATGGCCTGCTGTGTGACCTTGACTAAGGAACTTAACTTTGTTTGCTTCCTAAAGTTTTCCCATCTGTAAAATGGGGGTATCAATATAGTTACTCAGCTTTGTATAACACTTTGAGATCTGCAGGTGGAAACTGCTATACAATTGTTAAGCATTAATATTAAATATTTCAATTATGGTGGGGCCCAAATGTCATGGTCAGCCCTGGAGTGCTAGAAGCTGTACAAATACAAAGGTAGAAAATGGTCCATTCCCCAAGGAGTTTGTTCAACTCAGTAGTAAGTATCTTCGAGTACTGATACTTTTTATACATATCCTTCACCATATACAACCATACCACTACCACCAATGCCTGGACAGGATCAACTTATGAATGAAGAACAGCTAATTGAAGCTGAACCTGAGCAAGACAGAGGTGATGATGATGGGCAGAGGAAATCATTTTAATAAGATTACAGCCACAGCAGTCTCCTTTTGTTGAAGACACACACAGGCAATTTAGTCCATAGTTTAGGAATGCCCTTGGATTTCTCACTGACCTCTCATATAGCAGCATCTGTGAATAATGATTTCTACTATCTCTAGCTGCATAGAGACTTGTGTCCTGGTGGATGGCGACCTGGCCTCAAATATTCACAATGTTAGCACTTCTCAGCTGAATTATTCCTGGGCATACACTTCTCTAGAACTTCTCCAATATTCCTACAGCACAGGATTTTTTTTTCTAAAAGCTATCTTGATTTAAAAATTGTTAGTAATGGAGAATCCACCACAACGCTTGGTACATTGTTCGAATGGTTATTTACTCTGACCATTAAAAACGTATACCTCATTTTCAGTCTGAATTTATGGACCCTCAACTTCCAGTCAATGGACTGTGTGATACCTTTCCCTAATAGATGGAAGAGCCCTTTATTAAATATTGGTACTAATAGATTATGACCAAGCCACACCTTAAAACTTTTTTTTTGTTTAAATAAATTAAGCACCTTGACTATCACTATAAAGCAGGTTTTCTATCTTGTAATCATTTTCATGTCTCTTCCATGAATCCTCTCCAATTTTTTCAACATCCTTTTTAAATTGTGGACACCAGATCTGGACATAATATTCCAGCTGCAATTGCACCATTGCCAAGCACAGCAGTAAAATAACCTCTCTGCTCCTAACTGAGCTACTACATCTGTATTTTCTCTCAGTGATCCAGCAAGGGCATCTACTCTCAAGATTCCAACTCCCCAGCTACTTCCTTTTTGGGGTGGACCAAGGGTAATTCCAGGATGCACAGTTCCCTGCCTTCACTGTCCCAGCCAAGACAGGCTGCCCAAGCAAAATCTGCTTTCTTTCTCTTCAGACACTTATACCAGAATGATTGTCAACAGTTATAAGTTACCACACAGTTCTTTCTATGATAGCCTATATTATTCTTAAGGTAAGAACACAACAGAGAAAATATACTGAAAACCATAAAACAATCTACATACACGCTAATAAGCTTACTAGACATCATGCCAACTCTGGACTCTGGCAGGAGTATTCTTTCAAAATTGCACCTTAGGGGTTACAAGTTAATCACAGCTTCAGATCAGAACATATTTAGTCCACCCTTTGTACAGTTCAGGGGTCTTTGATCAGGAGTTTATAAGAGCAGGTAATTGGCAGGTTTTCCTCCACAGGTAACAGCTTCATAAAGGGTAGACTTGAAGTGAGTTATTTGCATTCCCTGTATCTCTAGGTACTTCCCAGGAAATTCACAGGTATTCTTCCCAAAAAAATCAATTTGAAGTTCCTACTATCTTCCAGAGATTGCATTAGTCAATCTCCTAGGAAAAGTACATACATATACACATAACATACACAATTCCCTTTTTAATATAATGGGCTCCTAAAGGTATTAACACTAATTAAATAAAGTTTCACAATTCAATAAAGTTCATTCAGCTTATTGTAGGAATTTTTCAGTCTGTCACTTATACATTTAGTCATATTAAAATGCATATAGTTTGTTTGTGCTCAGTTTACCAAGCATTCCAGATTGCTCTGTATTAGTGACCTGTCATTTTCATTATTTACTACTCCCCCAAATTTTGTTTCATCTGCAAACTTTATCTATGCTGATTTCGTGTTTGGTCCTGGTCATTGATAAAAATATTAAATCGTGCTGGACCAAAAACAGTTCCCTACAGGACTCCGCTAGAAACTCACCCATTCCATGATAATCCCCCATTTACAATTACCTTTTGAGACCCATCAATCAGACAGCTTTTCATCCATTTTATGCATGCCATGTTAATTTTAAATGGTTCTAGTTTTTTGTAATCATGTCATGCAGTACCTAGTCAAACACCACATAGAAGTATAAGTATATTACATCAACTATTACCTTTGTCAGCCAGACTTGTCATCTTCTCAAAAAAAGGTAGCAAGTTAGTTTGAAAGGATTTGTTTTCAAGAAACCCAAGTTGATTGGCATCATTTATATTGACATCCTCTAATTCTTTAGAGATTACCATATCAGATGGTCCATTATCTTGCCCAAGATCAGTGTCAGAATGGCAAGCCTATAATTGCCTGGGTCATCCCATTTATCCATTTTAAATATTGGCACAACATTAGCTTTCTTCTATTCTATCTGGAACTTCTGTAGTGTTTCAAGACTTACGGAAGAAAAAAAATCAACATTATGATCCTGTGAACTCCACAGCCAGCTCTTTTAAAAATCTTAGATGCCAGTTATCTGGATTTGCTGATTTTAAATAAGTTTAACTTTAGTAACTGCTGTTTAACATATTCATGAGAAACTAGAGAAATGGAGAGAATGCCATCTTCGACATCATACGATGAGACAATCATCTATTTTTTCCCCTTTGAATACAGAAGAGAAGTATTCATTGAACACTTCTGCCTTTTCTGAATTATTGAGAATTCTTCCATGAGATCATCTATTATCTGTGAGATATCAGCACTAATGACACTGAATTGCAAGATAAAAACCATTACCAATGGATCCTTGCATGTTGATTTCAGAAGCGTATCTAATCCTATGTCTCATGTCTTGGTTCTGGGAAGACAGCACACCATCCTGTTTTCTGATTGTCCCTTGCAGAATGTTCTTTTGATTCTTCTGAGTATTGAATCCCCAACGAGTATTGTCTGTCTTCCTTGGATGATTGGATGTCTTTGTGGGAAAGTGTGTTTTTCTTACAGGTTGGGCCAAGCTCCACCCACAGCTGTATCCTGTACCTCTCTCCATTCCCTTGTACCAGATGGATCTTCAGAGATACCATGTACTTAATGTGGAAACCGTGGAAGGTATCAATTGGAAATTTCTAGATGTATGGAATTCCTTCTGGTCCTCTTTTCTCTCTGGGGGCCACAGCCTGCCCATCCTTTTCTGTCTTCAGCCATGAAAAATGCCAACATGATCTCTTACCTCTGGTCTTCTCTCTGACTTCCTCCCTCTCTCTCTCTCTCTCTCTGACTCCTTGGTGGCCAGCTATTTCCTTCCTTGAACTTGAGGTAGTGATGTTTCCCAAACTTGTTTGTCTTGGAATAGCTCAGCTTCCCTGACACTCAGTAACATCTCTATTTGTCCCTTCAATCCAGGAATCTTCTCCCTCAGCACAGCCACCAACTTGCACGCCATTCATATGACATCCCTTTTGACTGTACCATTGCTGGCCATCTTGGAATGCCACATAAAGCAGAACCTGGTGGGATAGCATCTCAGACTCCCTCTCTAAATTCCCTCTGAAATTCTTTGGTTAGCTGCCTCTGTACACAGCTCTGAAGTTCACCTTTATACCAAGTCTTCAAGCTTGGTTCAGTTCAGCTTTGTACCTCACCAGAAGGGAGAGATTAACCACTAAGAGACTTCAAACAACAGGACTGATGAAAGCTCCAAGGGTCAGAGCCGCATGGCCTTTTCCAAGCCACTGATCAAGGCTCCAAGGGTCAGAGCTTTGCAGCCTTTACCAATGCACCAACAGACATATCTCAGATTCTTATTCAGGGGCCCCATGGCCAAGCTGCACAGCCTATGCACAGAGAACAAACAGTCAAACATACAACCCACAGATAGACCAAACACACCACTCACCAAATCATGCAATCTCCAAGCATGGGGACCACAGGTTGACCCTCTGAAATACTCCTGTTAGCTGCCTCTGTTTGTTTCTATGAAAAAAATAGATAATAGGTGTCAGGGAACACTTTTTAACTACAGATTATTGTGATAATTGCAATCTTCTCTTTTCCTGAATTACCCACCTTTGAGAATACACCCTTAGTGGTGCTGGCAGTAAGGTCAGTTACAGAACAAAAGTGTGTTTAGCTCTAAGCACATATAGTCCAGTTCAGAAAGATTAATCTTGGCTGCTTTCCTGAGTACACATCTGATCCTCTTTTGTCTGATAGCTCAGACCTGGGAGGTAATGAGGACTAACGGGCACATTTAGTCATACTGGGACGATACTCTATTTCTGAGAAACATGTTACAAATCCATCACAAGAGGACACACAATGTATTCCTGCCAGCTATGCTTAGCTGTTGCTAATGATTCCTTACTAGAGCACACCTCTTGCCATTTATTTGACCTAAAGTGGCATAGAAGTGGACCCAATAGATGATGAGAATGCACAATACAAAGGAGAAGTGTTTCTGACAGTGCTGTTGAACTCTGACCAGGTAAAAGTAGCCTTAGGTTATTTAACAGGAAATTTCTTTGATTGTCAAACACCTTGTCCTCACATTTTTTATTTTCAGAAATATAATCTTCTCTCAGTCCCAGTGAGGAGATTGGGGATACCAGCAGCAAGTTGTTGCAGTTTTCACCAACCTGGAGGGAAAAAAAGAAACGTTTATTTTTCCCTCAAGAAGGGACATATTGGGTGGGGGTGGGGAGAAGTGTTTGTGTAGTGTGCAAGGGTGTGGTCAGAGGTGGAACCTAAAACATTTATGAAGTGAGACACAAACCACACTGTTAAGGAGGCACAAATATTGCCATGCTGATTTCAAATTAAGAGCCTCTATCAGGTTACTAGTTCAGTACCTCTTATTTGCTGAGCTGAGATCAAGGCAGGGCCTTTTGTGAGGTCAGTGGATCACCCACCATCCCCAGATTGCTAAAATAATACCAAAGCACAGGCCTCTGTAAGTTTATGTCCCAGCACCTCTAGCTTATTAGGATGATTTCTGTGATAAATGAAGGGAGGCAGGAACCTCCCTTTTATGGACATCCATCCAGCCAGTTAGCTATAAAATCCCTGTTAGTAGCTGTTCTCTACTTGCTTTACCTGTAAAGGGTTAAAAAGTCCATAGGTAAAAAGAAGGGAGTGGGCACCTGACAAAAAAAAAAGAGACAATAGGAAGGCTAGAACTTTTTAAAATTGGGAAAAAAATTCCCCTTTGTCTCTCTTTGTTGTTCTTCCAGAGAGAGAGACAGGGCTGGAACTATGCTGTAAAAGCTTACCTAGAATTGTACCTAGAAACTACTCATTTGGAACCCCAGTTATGTAAGTAGATCAGGTAATGTCTAGGAAGATGCAATTAGGTTTATCTCTTTTATTTCTTTATGGCTTATGGCCTCCTCTGTGCTAGCCCCAGGTGTTTTGTTTTGCTTGTAACCTTTAAGCTGGGCCTCAAGAAGCTATCTTGATGCTTAATCCTTGTAATTATTTTTTTATTTTTTTAAACCTAGCAAAAAGCCTATATTCCAGATGTATTTTCTTTCTTTTTGTTTTTTATAAAGTTTACTTTTTTTAAGAACAGGATTGGATTTTTATGTCCCTAAGAGATTGGTGCATATGTTGTTTAATTAGCTGGTGGCAACAGCTGATTTCCTTTGCTTTCTTTCTCAGCTCTTCCCTGGAGGGGTGTGTGAAAGGGCTTGAGGGTACCCCATAGGAAGGAATTCCCAAGTGCGCTTTCCTAGGTTCTAAAAAGGGATTTTTTTGCACTTGGGTGGTGGCAGCATCTACCCATCCAAGGTCAGAAAAAAAGATGTAACCTTGGGAGTTTAATACAAGCCTGGAGTGGCCAGTATTAATTTTTAGAATCTTTGTGGGCCCCCACCTTCTGCGCTCAAAGTGCCAGAGTGGGAAATCAGCCTTGACATGGTGGCAGAGCGATGGGATCATTTTGAACCAGAAGCACAGAATTCAGGATTTTAAAAGGACACATTTTTCCTTTGGCAGCCTGCAAAGCCAGGGAGGCTTTTTTTTCTCTTTTTTCTTTGCTGCCTGAGGGGGAACAGGCACACAAATGGTTAGTCTGCAAAGCCAGGGAGTCCAAAAAAAGTTTTTTTTTCTTTTCTAGCTTCGTGGCAATGAAATAGCTAGGCTAGAGTAGGGCAGCCCTGTGCATGAGGTTGCGATTAGATACCAAAACCCAGAGCAACCAGTCTTCCCAAAGCAGCACGCCATGGAGAAGATGAACCCAGATCAAACCCAGACAAGCAGCGCCATGACAAAAATGCAGAAAGGGCATGGGGGACCAGGAATTTCCCAGAAGGGAAGGGTCAGCCCTCCCCTACTTGAGATCCTGGTGCCAAGACGGAGGGATATCCTTAACCCAGGCCGAGTTCTAACTGCAGAAGAAAGGAATTTCTTCCTAGAGGTGAAGTGCTTGGAGGTGGAAGAGGAGGAGAGGAGAGAAGTGAAGTTCTTGCAGGTGAAATGCTTGGAGGCAGAAGCGGAGGCAAAGCACTTGGAAATGGAGCTAAAGTGCTTAGAGCTGGAAAAGGCTAAGCTGGGTTAACCAGGTAGCCCTAACAGTCATTCTCCAGGTACCGCTCCCCATTCCAAGAGATTCCCCACATATAAGATAGGCGATGATTCAGAGGCCTTAGAAAATTTTGAAAGGGCTTGCCTTGGGTACAACATCCCTACAAACCAGTATATGGTAGAGCTGAGGCCACAACTCAGTGGACCCTTAGCAGAGGTGGCAGCTGAAATGCCTAAAGAACACATGAATGAGTACAAACTTTTTAAACAAAAGACCAAAATTAGGATGGGGATATCACCCAAGCATGCCCGTTGGTTCAGAGCCCTAAGGTGGAAACCAGACGTGGCATTTTCCTGACACGCCTACTACATTGTAAAAAATTTGGATTCCTGGATATCAGGACCAAATATTAAGTCTCTGGAAGATCTGTCATTCCTAATGCAAATGGAGCAGTTCTTAGAGGGTGTTCCTGAGGAAATAGAAAGGTACATCCTAGATGGGAAGCCCAAAACTAATCGAGGTGGGGGAGATCGGATCCAAATGGGTGGAGGTGGTGGAGAAGAAGAAAGTTAGTAGCAGTTGGTGCAGATACCAGAAGGGGCAACCCGAGACGACACCTCACCATTGGAGTCAGCCAAAGGCCCCACCTCACCAGGAGGAGCCCTCCACACAGCCAGGGAAACCCCAGATGCCCTCTTGTCCCACCATCTTACTCTCCAACCACCCACCTCACCCCAGCCCACAGTCAGTTGGGCAATGCTTCAAATATAATGAGCTGTGGCATGTGAAGGCCAACTGTCCCAAGAGTACCAGCCCACTGAAACTCAATGCTCCGGGGTCCCAACGAGAGCCTTCAGGCCCAGATGCCTTGCAAATACCCCCAGAGCAAAGGGAAACTGTGAGTGTGTCAGCTATCCACCAATCCCTGGTGGACTCCAAATTCATCGACTCAGAGGCCCAAGTTACAGTGAAACCCTTTAAGGCCAATTCTTTTAACTTGCCTACAGCCAAATTGCCTGTCTAGTACAAGGACTGGTCAAGAATATGGACTTTTGCAGTCTATGATAATTATCCCATTCTATGCTGCTGGGAGAAGACTTAGCCAACCATGTGAGGCTAACAAAAAGGGTGGGAATGGTCACCCACAACCAGGCTAAACAGGCCTCCACACCTAACTCCATTCCTGAGCCTCCTACAGGAACCCAGCCAGAGGTGGTGAAACCAGACTCCAGACCAGAGTCTATGGCAGCAGTTGTAGATCCAGATACTGGGACCCAGCCAGAACCAGCCCAAGGATCGGAACTGGTGGAGCAGTCAGCACCAGAGCCTGTGCAACCCCACCAGAGTCAGGGAAGCTGACACCAAAGGGCGCCACAGAGCCTGCACCTGCAGCAGCAGCTAAACTGGAGCAAGAAGCTCAACCGGAGCCTGAAACACAACCTAGTGTCCCAGTGGAGAGCGGTTCATAGTCAATGGAGACACCCCCAACACCTGCATCTCTTGCAGTGGGACCAAGCCCAAGTGCACAACCCAGCGAGGAACTAATGTCTCCAGCATCAGGGGAGCAATTCCAGGCAGAACAGGAAATGAATAAAAGCCTCAAGGGAGCTTGGATGGCGGCACGGAGTGACCCACCACATCCCAGCTCTTCCAATAGGTCCAGATTTGTTGTAGAAGGAGGACTCTTATACAAAGGAACCCTTTTTGGTGGGCACAAGGAGGACTGGCATCCTCGGAGATAGTTGGTAGTTCCAACTAAGTATAGGGAAAAGCTCTTGAGCTTAGCCCATGATCATCATAGTGGCCTTGCTGGGGTAAACAGGACCAAAGACCACTTGGGGAAGTCATTCCACTGAGAGAGAATGGGCAAGGATGTTTCTACCTGTGTCCAGTTTTGTGAGGTGTGCCTGAGGGTGGGAAAGCCCCAAGACTAGGTCCTCATAATTGACGTTCCATTCCAGCGTGTAGCTGTGTATATTCTGGGTCCTTTCCCTAAGAAGACACCCAGAGGAAATCTGTACATATTGATTTTCATGGATTTTGCTACCCGATAGCTGGAAGCAGTAGCTCTAAGCAACACCAGGGCTAAAAACATGAGCCAGGCATTTTTGCCAGTGTAGGTTGGCTCTCCAACATCCTTTTGGATTTGGGAACTAACTTCCTGGCAGGAACCATAAAACATCTTTGTGAAGCTCATGGGGGTTGCCATCCCTTACCACCATCAAACAAACAGCCTAGTGGAAAAGTTTAATGTGACTTCGGGGGCCAAAGGTAAGTAAATTTGTGAATGGACCTCCAATGACTGGGACCTAGTGTTGCAGCAGTTGCTCTTTGCCTACGGGGCTGTATCACATCCCAGTTTTGGGATTTTCACCCTGTGAATTTGTTTATGGCCACAAAGTTAAAGGGCCATTACAGTTGGTGAAGCAGCAATGGGACGGAGTTACATCTTCTCCAGGAATTAACATTGTGGACTTTGTAACCAACCTGCAAAACACCCTCAAGGACTCTCTAGCCCTTGCTCGAGAAAACCTACAGGATGCTCAACAAGAGCAAAAGGCGTAGTATGATAAGCATGACAGAAAGTGTTCCTTTAGAGTAAGTGACCAAGTCATGGTCCTGAAAGCTCTCCAGGCCAATAGGATGGAAGCGTCATGTAAGGGGCCATTTATGGTCCAAGAGCACCTGGGAGCTGTTAATTACCTCCTAGCGTTCCCAGGCCCTACCCTAAAACCTAAAGTATTCCATGTTAATCCTCTAAAGCCCTTTTATTCCTGAGAAATCAAGGTTCTCCAGTTTAGATCCCAGGAGAGAGACGATGCTGAGTGGCCTGAAGGAGTCTACTATGAAGGAAAAAGCAGTGGTGGCATAGAAGAGGTGAGCCTTTCCGTAACACTTGGGTGTAAGCAGTGACAGCAAATCCAGGAGCTGTGCACCAGCTTTGCACCAATGTCTTCAGCTACCCAGGACGGACAGAACGGGCATGCCACTCCATTGGCACAGGTGATGCTTGCCCAAGTAGAGCCCAACCTTACCAGATGGTTCCTGAAGCCAAAACCACGGTAGAAAGGGAGATCAAGGACATGTTACAGATGGGAATAATCTGTCCCTCTGAGAGTGCATGGACCTCTCTAGTGGTTCTGGTTCCCAAATCAGATGAGGAAATCTGCTTTTGTTTGGACTACTGTAAGCTAAATGCTGTAACTCACCCAGAAAACTATCAATGCCACGCACAGATGAGCTATTGGAGAAACTGGGATGTACCCAGTTCATCTCCACCTTACACTTAACTAAGGGGTACTGGCAGTGCCACTAGATGACCCAGCAAAGGAAAGATCAGCCTTCATCAACTATGTAGGGCAGTTTGAATTTAATGTGCTCCCTTTCAGACTGCGAAATGCACCCGCCACCTTCCAGAGACTGGTAGATAACCTTCTGGCTGGATTTGGGGAATTTGCAGTCACCTACCTTGACAATGTATCTATATTCTCAGATTCATGGGCAGAACACCTGGAACACCTCCAAGCTGTCTTTCAGCACATAAGCAAGGCAGGATTAACCCTTAAAGCCAAAAAATTGTCAAATAGGCCCAAACAGGTAACGTATCTTGGACACCAGGTGGGTCAAGGAACTATCAACCACCTACAGGCTAAAGTAAATGCTATCCAAAATTGGCCTGTCCCTAAGTCAAAGAAGCAGGTCCAATCCTTCTTGGGCTTGGCCGGGTATTACTGATTCATAGATTCTAGAACTGGAAAGGACCTCGAGAGGTCATCGAGTCCAGTCCCCTGCCCTCATGGCAGGACCAAATACTGTCTATACTATCCCTGATAGACATTTATCTAACCTACTCTTAAATATCTCCAGAGATGGAGATTCCACAACCTCCCTAGGCAATTTATTCCAGTGTTTAACCACCCTGACAGTTAGGAACTTTTTCCTAATGTCCAACCTAAACCTCCCTTGCTGCTGATTTGTACCACACTACAGCCAAATTGCCACCCCACTAACTGACTTAACCAGGACAAAAAACAGCCAAATGCAGTTCAGTGGTCTGAGAAGTGTCAGAAAGCCTTTAACAATCTTAAGGCAGTCCTTATGTCTGACCCTGTATTAAGGGCCCCAGACTTGAACCAACTGTTCGTCTTAACCACAGATGCATCCAAGCATGGTGTAGGAACAGTTTTAATTCAAGAAGGATCAGATCAACAATTCCATCCTGTTGTGTTTCTCAGCAAAAAAACTTTCTGAGAGGGAAAGACACTGGTCAGTCTCAGAAAAAGAATGTTACACCATTGTGTGTGCTCTGGAAAAGGTACGCCCATACATTTGGGGATGGCCTTTTCCACCTGCAGACTGACCATGCTACACTGAAGTGGCTTCACACAGTCAAAGAGACTAACAAAAAACTTCTTCAGGGAGTTTAGCTCTTCAAGACTTTGATTTTGAAATACTGTACAACACATTTCAAGAGCTTCTAACAAAGTGGCTGATTCACTCTCCCAGGAAGTTTTCCAAAATCAGCCAGGTAAAAATGTCCCTGTATTCTAAGTTATTGTATTCCTGGAAATATATTGTTTGTTTAGTTCTTGTAATTAGTAGTAAAATTAGAGGTGCATGTATCTTATTAACTCTGCTTCCTAAACCTCCAGGAAGAAATTCCAGCAGGTGTGGACCTAACCTGAACCAGGCTGGCCAGCACTGTCTGTGATTTGGGGGGGAAGTGTGATAAATGAAGTGGGGGTAGCTCCATTTTATGGACACCCAGCCATCCGGCTTGCTATAAAATCCCTGTTAGTAGCTGTTCTCTACTTGCTTTACCTGTAAAGGGTTAAAAAGTCCATAGGTAAAGGGGAGGGAGTGGGCGCCTGACCAAAAGAGCCAATGGGAAGACTGGAACTAGACCAGAGAGAAAGACAGGGCTGGAACTATGCTGTAAGAGCTTAAGCCAGGTATGAAAAATCATCAAATCATACCTAGAAACTACTCATTTGGAACCCCAGTTATGTAAGTAGATCAGGAAATGTCTAGGAAGACGCAATTAGGTTTATCTCTTTTATTTCTTTATGGCTTGTGGACTCCTCTGTGCTAACCCCAGGTGTTTTGTTTTGCTTGTAACGTTTAAAATGGGCCTCAAGAAACTATCTTGATCCTTAATCCCTGTAATTTTTTTTAATCTAGCAAAAAGCCTAAATTCCAGATATATTTTTTCTTTTTGTTTTTAGTAAAAAAAGCTTTAAGAACAAGATTGGATTTTTGTGTTCCTCAGAAGTTTGTGCATGTTGTTTAATTAGCTGGTGGCAACAGCTAATTTCCTTTGTTTTCTTTCTTAGCTCTTCCCCGGACGGGGGAGGTGAAAGGGCTTGAGTGTACCCCACAGGAAGGAATTCCCAAGTGAGCTTTCATTGCACATGGGTGGTGGCAGCATCTGCCCATCCAAGGTCAGAGAGAAACTGTAACCTTGGGAGTTTAATACCAGCCTGGAGTGGCCAGTATTAATTTTTAGAATCCTTGTGGGCCTCCACCTTCTGCACTTGAAGTGCCAGAGTGGACAATCAGCCTTGACAATTTCATACCAAAAAAAATCTGTGAGGTCAACACCACTAACTCATCTGACTAACAGAAATGTACAGAACTGTTGTGTAGAGGCCTGTACTCTAAATTGTACAAGGTAGCAGTAGTCCAGCTCAAATTATTAATAAAAAAGGACAAAAGGGAGACAGACTGGATTATTTCAACCAAAAAGGTCTACTGATATCACCCAAGGACTGTGTTGACATCATGACCGGTAAACAAGAGGAAAATCAAACCACAAATTTATGGACCTAAATCAGTCTGTCAAATTAGGCTTAGTTGGTAGACAAAGTAATGTAAAGATGGGCTTTTCAACCCTCTCCCACTTTGGGAAGCCCTTTAAAAAAGACCACCAGGCACTATCAAAATCCTAGGGACAGCTTGACTAAAAGGAGCAAGCTTCATCATCATGGATGCCACCTCCACCATTTCCTGGCACCCTGGCATCCATGATGACATCATTAGGCTTTTATCATCCTGATCCTGAGAAATGTTCCAATCAGACTGGGCCAGAGAGAAGAAACTGATGATATCACCCCCTCCAACATCTTCAGCTACATTCTGAAGAACACTGGAATGACTGGAATGTGAGCTTTGGATTCCTGCTATCATTCCCTCTCCCTCCCCTTATGTCCTTTTCCTTCCCTCATTGAATTTATACTCTTATCTCTCTTTTCTTGCCTTCAGTTTAATAAGAGCCTGGCCAAGATCACGTCTTTTACAACAATGCTGTAAGCCCATGAAGAGAAAGCTAAAAGCAATGCCCTAAACTGCTCAATCCAGGTACAAGTTTGCCATATCTTGGAGTGGCTGATAAGACCATGTACTGTACTTGTATATCATCAGCAGTGACATTGCAAGTGAGAATCAGCATCAGAGACAGAAGCTACATTTTTATCTTTGATGTTCTTTTCGTCCTTTTTGTGTGTGGCTGCCTTTAAGGAAATGAAATCGGACTTCAATAACAACAGCTCCAGATCATCTCAACTAATTTTTTCCTCTTTTTCCCATAGAGGACAGTTGTTTCCATCTAAAAGACTGTCAAATAGATTTGTTGTTTATTTTATTATAAAAAACTCTCTCTACCTAAAGGAAAAGGGAATAAGGGATGTTGTTAAAATGCCTTACTTAATACTTTACATTTCCAATGTTTGAACTGTTTTCCCTTTTTTCTGCGCCTTTTATATAAGGTTATGAAGACATTTAATGAGGAGTGTTGCCACTGAATTAAGTAAGCCAAGGTCTGTGTACTTACCCTCCTCCCCCCCAAAAAAACAACGAAGAAAACAGTTTACTGTTTAGTGTTGTAAAGAGATAGGGTCACGTTAACACCTCAGACTCTCTGGGAGCATTTCTTTCACTGAAGCTTACCCAACCAGCCTCTGTCTGAGCAACTCGAACTTGTTTGCCTCATGTCAAGCTCTTATGATCCTCCTGACCCACAGCCTCTAATGTGCAAAGCCAGTGCTCAGTAAGAGGCTTCAGAAGGTTCATAGGTTGGCTCCTTTCGCTAGTTTGGCTGCTGTCAAGACCTCACCCAGCTTAAACTGACCTTCTTTGTGTTCATTTGCCCTGAAGTGGTAAGAAAAAAAAAATGAAGCAATTGATAAATATCAGGCAAAGATGACATCACTTCTGTGACTAAGAATATTTCAAAGTGAGGCAAATGGGGTCACAGCTACTTTGTATAAAGCAGTCTGCTAAGCTGTTTTGAGCAGCCATTTTTTAATGATGCAGCTGGGAAAAATGAAACAAAAAAGCCAACATGACTGGAGATCGCGGTTCTATGGCTGGAGTGAGGTGACAATTCAGAGATTTGGCTGCCCTCATATCAACGTATCAATATACCCTGGGGAAGGAGAGAAAGTATCAGTACTTCTGCCTGGTTTCAGACTGGGGACCTTGCACATAGGAGGCAAATGTAACAATCACTACAGTGCTGGAATTCACCTGATATCTAATATAAGAACTGAGCAGCATTAAAGCTGAAAGATTGTTGCTATCCCAGGCCCTTCCTTGATTCCATGCTGTCTCTGTTCCCCTTAAAAAAGAAAATAAATGGAGTAAGTAGAATAAACCCAAATACTGTACAGTGTTGTGTGTATGGTAATTTATGGAGATAGATACATCTATCTCATAGAACTGGAAGGGACCCTGAAGGGTCATCAAGTCCAGCCCCCTGCCTTCACTAGCAGGACCAAGTACTGATTTTGGCCCCAGATCCCTCAGTGGTCCCTTCAGGGATTGAGCTCACAATCCTGGGTTTAACAGGCCAATGTTCAAACCACTAAGCTATCCCTCCCCCTTTAATAAACCTTAGACTCTGAAGTAAAGGATCAGGTGCTAGTTGTCTCGCTTCCTATATGGTGATTCCAAATGTTTCTTTAAATCTGGTAACAGAAAAATGGTTGTGACCAGTTTACTGTCTCCCTTTATTTGATACTTATGTCTGAAAACATGTACTATTGTTTGCTGACAGTCTACTCACAAGGAGAAGGAATTTTCTGGTTGGACCAAAGTCCATGACAACTCATATACATTCTGGAAATTAAGATTCCCAATCTTCATTTAGGTATGCTGGCTTGAACTGTCAGTATTTGTATGACTTTACAATTTCATACAGCAGTTTCCCAGATAACTAGACCTTTGCTCATGCAGGTGAGAAGCATCCTTCCTTTACTGAAAAGGAGCAAATAAAGGATAGAGGTTTGCTAAAGCCCAACGTTGAACAAGTCAGTCATTATATCATCAATCTAATGGTCTTTCTACCAAATAGTATTGGCTGTGGTTAGGGAAGGTTTGGTTTTCTCTTCAATGGTTAGTTATTTTCCTTGACATGCTCTTGTTTTCAGCACAAATGAAAAAGGAAAGAGGGAGACAAACAGGAAACAAAAAAGATCCTTGCTAAGATGTCGAACCACAAAAGCTGTTGCCATGGTCACAGCCTCTGTGAGGTCGTTTGATCCTCACCCCTAGCTTGCAGGACTGATGCCAAGCCTCAGGCCTCCAGAAATTATTGGCACAACACCTTTTGCTTCCCAGCTGATTTCAAGTCAAAAGGCTCTGTGAGAACAGATTTGCCTCCTTTATTTTCCTAGGCCCATGTTAAGGCGGATGCCTCTGTAAGGTCACTGGGTCAATCTCTCTGATTTACAGGGCTGAACCCAAGGCACAGATCTGTGTGGGCTTAAAGGCTTTACACCTTTAGCTTGCTGTGATGTCAAACCACAAGCCTCTGATGTTTTTGCTCAGCTTGTCTAGCTTGCTGGGCTTATGTCAAGGCAGAGGCTATGTGACATAGCTACACAAGCACATTTAAAGTGCTGATGCCAAAACTCAGCCCTGTGTGAGGTTATCAGATTAACATTTCTAGTTTGCTGAGTTGAGGCTAAGCCTTACCCAGCTGAAAAAGTCTTAATTTGTGTTTATTTCTTTGTCCTGTACAGGCAAAAAAACAAAAAAACAAAAACCAAAAAACAAACAAACCAAAGCTTGCTGAGCAGCAAGGTACTTAGACATTACTTCAGGATTAAGAACTCCAGATCTCTCCAGAATGAGTTAACAGCTACACAGCACTGGTCCGACTATTCTGTGTTGAATGAGGTAGCCAAGGGAAGTGAAATAAGAAAATCAATGCTGTTCAGAGAACAGCAGTGGAGCTCAGACATTTGCAAGACTGGAAAGAGGGGAAAACTCAGTGCATTAGCTACCCTAATATGAATGTCTTGCCATTCTCTGTACTTCCCTTTCTTAAATATCCAGTGACATTCCACCCACTATCTCTGCCCCTCTTTCCAACCACCAGTAACACCACCATTTCCCCTCTAGCAAGCACAATGCTTTTGGCAGGGAAGCTATGAAGAGTATTTTTAGGAGAGGCATTTGCTACACCCAAGGGTCAAACTGGGGAAAAAGAGAGATGAAAAACTGAAGCTATTGCCATAGATGAAGTCATGTTCATAATAAAAATTCTGCCCTCTTTACACTAACACTCCCAGATATGATGATGATAGACAGATGCCATGATGGTCACAGTCTAAACACACCAAACCTCACATATGCCAGTGACAGAGCCCTGGGGCTGCTCACTGGGATTTCATATCCACATCTGGGGCCATGCTAATTTGTACAGGGGTATCTGTTCCTGTGGTCCCACACTGCCATCTGGGCTGACCTATGGTCCTGAACTTGGGTCTGATGTCTGTCACTGGGGTCTCTCATTGGGAGTGCTAGGGTCCCACTATGGTGTTCTGTACTAGAGTTTCTCACTAGTATGTTCCAGGGTCTCTTGCTGAGTTCAGGCATCCTACACTGTGTTCTTGAGCTCCCCACTAACTTGTGCTGAGGTGGATTCCCCTTCTTGGGCAGCTGCTGCTGCTCCTCCCAGGTGCTGGCAGACAGCAGGTGGTGCTCAGTAACTGCTGCAACACCAACAGCTCCTCCACTTTCTCCTTCAGCTGCCTCCCCACAGGGAAGGGGATGGCAGTGGCTAAAGGTGGAGCAGCAGTGCTGTCTCTGCTGGTGGCTGGTTGGGATACAACTGCCTAATCTGTGCCTCCCCTGTCAGTCACAAGCAGCTGCTCTTCTAAACTGTTGAGCGCACGCAGATACAGATTGAGGGAATATTAGAGGATGTGGCATAATTTTGCCTTTCCCACATGACCATTGTGATAAGAAGGCTAATTTCCCAACCTGAAGCTTGTGGATTTTAGGGGAACCTGAAATGCTCTTCATTTACTTTGTTTCCCAGCTTCTGGATTATTGTGCTTATCACATTGTGACACATTCATACAGAGTGGATAGATGGAAGAGCCATAAAGAAAGCCAAAGAAAGAGTGAGATGGCCAGCAGACCAGCTTCAGGGGAGCAACAATAGGGCCATAATCAGTAGTGCTTTTTATGAAAGAAAGACTTTGGAAGGCTGGTGTCTGTAAGCAAAAATCTGGAGACTTTACAGATACAAATAGCAGGAAATGCCAAGTATAAAGTTACCCAATCTTCACCAGTCCTTCCTTACAAACAGGCCTTGGAAACAAGGATGAGATTTCAGGAGGTGCAGTCACCTATTTACAGTTTCTTTTTGGTGAGTATATATTGCATTTACCAAATGGGGGCAGGAACCAGATGATAAAGTCTAATAGGACTTTTCCGTCTCTCTGACTTTATGATCCTTACACCCACAGCTGACAGGAACTTGAGTCAGATCCCCAAAATACTTAGAATGTAGCATTTCTTCTTCTTGTGCATGGGCATAAGGAGTTGTTTAGAGAGCTACAAGGATTGAAATTGATTTTGTATTCTCTCTTCCTCAGGCCCTTGGGGATTGAATGATAAACAAAGAAGAGACTGTGAGTTCTGATGTTTGGAGGGAGGGTAAATAATTAAAAACTGTTCAGTGTACAAGAGGAGTTCTCAAGGTTGCTGTTGCACTGATAACAAAAGCCTGTAATTAATGGAGTTACTTTGTTTTGCAGCTTATATAGAAATATGGCTTGTTTGTGGTGTTTAAAATGTTTAGTTATTCCATTTTGAAGCATAAATTGGAAAAGCAGAGCATTCCCCTGCCCCTCAAGCATTTTGGATGGGGAGGAGAGGAGGGTTTGGATAGAAAAAATATGATCTGTAATGGTTAAGGGGGAAAAATAAAAACCTGAACAACCCACAGTGGAGCAGAAATCTGGAAAAATAGAAGAATCGTGGGAATAAGCAAGCTGTAGCAAAGCTTGAAAAGGCTTCATTGTAAAAGTAAAAAGACCTCTATAAGAAAAGGAAGATATGGCAACCACAGCAACATCTGCTTCTCCAGCTATATTATCTCATTCCTCTGGGCTACATTTTACTTCTTTCAAATAAGTGAATTTAATCCCTTCCACTGACTGGTTCTAATGCCACATAGTAAAGGACAATGTTAAAGAAGAGCAGCAGAAGAGCAGTTATAACGGTAACTCTGTGCTGTGCAGATTAAATCAGTGAATGTGGGGGAGGAAGTTGTGCAGATGGGAGGTGTGTCACATATCTGACACCTGCTTAGTGGAGTCTCATTGTGAACAGTCTATGTAATTCCTTGAGGGGTCCCCCCCCACACACTTTCTTTTTCATTTTATAATTACATTAACAAGTGCAGTTATGGTTATAATACGCAATCATTTTAACAAGTGTATCAGTAATCCTGCATGCAGTTAGTGAAGTGTAATAGCAACAGTACGGCACATAATTATGCATTATGGAGTGCTGAGATTCTCAGCTAAAGAACTTAAAAATATTAAAACTTTATAAAACATTTTTTCTCCTTAGCGCAAAAGCTTTTAACCTTGTCAAAACTTCCATCATTTTACATTTATGTGGAGGATTACAAGTTCAAAATTAAGAGCCCCACTCATATAAAAAGGTTCAGTGTTATATCTTTGATGGTTTCCCTTGGGGCTTTAGAAGAGACCACATAAGTAGTGGCATGCAACAATACAGGTCTAACCAGTGGTAGTGGAGAGAAACACACTTTCTGCTTAGAGAACTTTGAAATGATTGCTGATTTTGCAGTGAATTTGATGCACAGCATGTTAACCACAATGAAAGAGCATACTTGTACACAATACATTAAGAGGTCAGAGGAGCATGCCTTCACCTCTGTTAGATCCAAATTCAAAGAACTGACATCCGTTCCTCTCCCATTGAGTGTAGTTAATGTAGAACACTATGGAAAACCTCATGGTTTCAAACTACATAGCAGGAAAGCTAGTGAGAAAGAAAAAGGAAACCTGAGGGGCAGGTAGTAGAGATTAAGAAAACATTGATTACCTAATTGTGGACGAGGCTGGTCACTGGTAGTATTAGTGCAGCCACCGATTTTTCTTCATAGTAATTCATCTGCAGTGCCTGAAAAGTCACTCTGGGAATAGCTGCCAGATGTTGTTTAGATGAAGGTGACAGAAAATGTTATAATGCTAGATGAAACTGGCATATGTGCATCACATATAATAAAGTTCTACCTGCAACAGCAGTGCTAATTTATGCAAAATAGCAAGCCTCTACTCTAGTATCAGGCTAACAGGAGAGGCTATGGCCAGTATTACATAAACAGCATGTAATGCTGCATCTCGCTCAGTGCTCACTCTGAGCATGTCTATAATATACCTGAGACATTTACAGGCAATAGAAAAGAGTGAATGCTGGAAAATAAAAAGTTGCTAACATAGAAAACATTGCATTTTATGTCTTTTTCAGCCAATCCAGTTTGGTGAACTGAATAGCAAAAGTCAAAAAGTCTTAGGATTACCTGGTAGAGCTAGTAAAGAAAAAATGGTGTTGGGGGAGTCAGAAATCAAAGATTTTTTGAAATTTCAAAGTCAGGTTTATGTCACATGTTTCCAAAAGGAATTTTTTTCTTCATTTACTCAAAGTTTGACTGTGACAGGGCACTTCTTCAGCTGCCCAGTGAGCAGGACTGCCTAGTCTATTTTCTTGGCCTCCCAATCACAAACACACACAGTAGGTTTCTTTTCTAGGACGTATAACTTAAGTCTTCTTTTTCCAGACAGGACAGAACATAGCACAGCTGTACAGCAGGAGGGAACCTTTCACACAGGTCCTCTTTACCCAGCTCATCCTCAGAGCCTTCTACCTATCTTTACTAAAGTTTGTCTGAGCCAATTGTCTCATTAGCCCAGCACCCACCACTGGTCTCAGTAATCCTCACTAGAAACAAGTTGATTGGTTCTAATTAAGCCTCCAGCCTTCTCTGTGCTTCAACAACTTCAGTGATCAGGCCGCTACAACTAGCACTCTGTCACTTTTACGCAAAATATTTTTATCAACAATTTGTGGGTTTTATTTTTTTTATTTTTTCTTATCCTTCTTTTCCCCTCTCACTCTTCTTTTTCTTTATTTATGTCTAACACGGTCACTGGAAAAAAAGGGGGAAATGAAGAGAAAACAAACCAAAAAACAGGACAAACATGAAAACAACCCTACATTTTTCATTTTCCCTCTTCGTTGAAAAAATGGAAAAGTGCAAAAAAAGCAAACATTTAAAACAAAACACTTTAACTATTTGGGCTGATATTTTCCTGGCATGGTATCCTCCTCAGGCAGAGCTGGTTTTAGAATATTTCAGCCAAAATGGTTCAGATGTTCCTGAGAAGGAGGCTAGTGAAAAATAGTTGTTTTATCCATGTTACAAATTTCTGGGGATCTTTTATTTGAGAAACTCTTGCTCCCCCTCTCTCTCCTGTGCTCTCAGAAGCCCCCATAGTGCTCAGGCAACAAGAAGGAGGAAGCTGTCTGATTCAGATGCAGAGAGGACAAGAGCCAGACTTGGAGACAAGGAGAAGATTGGGACAAGGAGTTCTGGGGAAGGAAACTGGGACTGGGAGTTGAAGTGAGTGGAGACTGAAGAGCAAATGGAGGAGACTTGGAGACAGTAAGACTGGGATGGTGAGTCAGGAGTGACTTGTCAAGGTAATTCTAATTCGGTGAATTGCTACTTCCTGTTCCACAGATGCTTTGCCGCTATCTTTAAATGCCATGGCTGCGGAGTCCTCCTGACCGACTTATTCCGGGGTGGGGCAGCGTGGCCCAGCGAACAGCGGTGAGTCAGGAGCGGTGCGAGGAGCAGAGGCAGCAACGGAGTCACTGTCGCTGCTCCTCGCACCGCTCCTGACTCACCGGTGTTCGCTGGGCCGCGCTGCCCCGCCCTGCCCGGGAATAAGTCGGTCAGGAGGACTCCACAGCCATGGCATTTAAAGATAGTGGCAAAGCACCTGTGAGTCAGGAGTGAGAGCCTACAGTTGGCTGAACTAGGACTGAGGTGGAAAACCTGAAGAATGGAGACTGAGACCGATTAGGTGATGAAAATGGTATTGGGATGAAGAGGCAAAGTGAGAGATATGATAGGGAAAGGTTTGGGGGCCCTGGGAGGAAGGGCCCATGCTTGGCAGGTAACAAGAAGAAGAATGTGTCAGTAGAGAACACTCCCTTCCAGAGTCAGGAGTTGAGCCTAAGATTTCTGAGTCTCACCACACTCAGCAACTATCTGTGAAATCCACTGTCTAAATGTCTCATCCCCTCTAGTGCTGGTCTATACAGAGGATGAATGCCTACTTCTTCATTCAGTTACTGCATTAGCTCAAGTGGCTGAGATCTGTGTGGTGGCTCTAACAATTCCAACATTATTGATGACCTATGTGGGTGCCAATACAATGCCACATTAAATAATTTCTTTTTTTCAGATTGCTTTTTTAAAAACCCTAGGAAATGGCACATCCTCCCCCGCAAAAAGCCCCCCAAAACAACCTATGTTAAAAGAAGACTATTAAAGTTGCAAAGTCAAGCACTCAAAAGTTAACTTTAATTCTGGCATTTCTTATCTGACACAGTCTTCCCCCCCCCCCCAGGCCCCAGACTTAGGACCAACAACCAACACTCTTTCAAGGTGTCTGAATTAGCACTTGGGTGTCTAACACTGACATTTTAAAACTTGGTTACCTAAAATTAAATACCTAAATCCAAATTTAGCCACCTAAATAAAATCATAGGAAGTGCACATGCTCACCTCCTATATATCTCCTATCTAGGTAAAATTCCTTATTAGCATAGTATCTGAGCACATACCAATGGGTGTGGCTGCCTAACTTTAGGCATCTGAATTTGAAAATTTTGGTTTAAGTATCTATCATTCTAGGTGCCTGAAAACAAATGTTAACACTTTAAAAACTCAGATTTGTTAATAGAGTCCACACACAGACAGAATATCCTGCCGTACTCTCTTTGCCTGTCCCTACCTTGTGAGCAATAAGCATATATCCAATTTTCTCTATTTTTTTGTGCCGTATTGCAGTACTACCTCCCAAATATACCAGCTCACATAGTACTATTCACTAATATTTATATCTGGTTGGACTCAGCCCTGCGGCGCCTCCTACTGGTCGTCCTTGGGAATTAGCTCAGTCCAGTGTCCGGAGCACCCTCTGCAGGCCCGTGTCCCTCCCAGGACCCCAGTGCCCCTTTAACTGGGTCTCCCCCTCCCAGGGGAACCCCCACCCCACTATCCCCACTTTGCCTCAGTATTGGCTACTACCGAGTCTCCATCTAGCCCCTGTTCACTGGGGCAGACTGCAGTATCAGCCACTCATCATAGGCAAAGTGGTTTGGACCTGCTGCCTTTGCCTACCCCTGGGTTGCCCCCTGCAACCCCCAGTACCTCGTGGCCTAAAGCTAGGCTGCAGGCTGGGGCTTTCCAGGCAGGAGCTCCCCAGCTCCTCTGCCTTCGCCCAGCCCTGTTCTACTCAGGTACCCAGTCTAGCTCCCTGCAGCCAGGCCCATCTCCTTCTATAGCTAGAGAGAGACTCTTTGTGCTTGGGCTTCTGGCTCACAGCCTCTTATAGGGGCCAGCTGGGCCTGATTGGGGCGTGGCCCAGCTGCAGCCACTTCCCAATCAGCCCAGCTTAAAAGCTGCTTTCTCAAGCCTCAGCCCCTTCCCAGGGCTGTTTTTAAGCCCTTCAGGGCCAGAGCAGGGGTCCACCCTGCTACACTGGTATTTTTGATTCCTCAAGTCTTATCAGAAACTGGTTCAGTGTTCCTTTCTGCACTGGTTGCTTCTTCAAAGGCTCCTTTCCAATGACACTTCTGACTTTTGGGGAAAAATAATAACATAAAAAATATTCTATGCTGAGTGAAAAAATTATTTTAAAGTTAATGTCATAACCCAGGCTTTTCAACAATCATTTTGTTGAACTTTGAAAATGGACATTGAAGTTCAGTTGTTCTAGGTTTGAAAATGTATCAGTGGCTCTTTAGGGTGTGATGTTCAAAAGCCTAAAGGAGTAAGGCACCAATCGAAAATAAATAGGACTTGGGCAAATAACTCCCTTGAGCCCCTTTGAAAATTTCAGTCTTAATCGATATTAGCAGTTACTATGGGCTTGTACGGAAAGAATTATTAAACAGGGTGATGAGTGACAAATGTCTTGAGCCAGAACTAAAGGGTTGACATGGACAAGACAACTATGTTAACCTCTAGGTCAAGATTTTTCAGAAATTACTAGTGATTTGCAAGTGCCTCAATTTCTGTAGGCTCAACTTTAGTTTCCTTAAAAGGGCTTGGTTTTCATTGGGTGGATGCTCAGCACTTCCTGAAAATCAGGCCCCTTTAAAATGCCTCAAGTTTGGCACTCAGTAATGAGGTGCCCAGTATCACTAATCATTGTTGAACATCTTGACTGCAGATGATGGGATTGTTCATTTATCTGGTTATTCTTATACAGTCATTAGAGATCATTTTGTGGGAATTCAGAGCTAATGATCCATTCTTAAGCCAGTACAGCCACCCACACATTTTCCTGGAATAAATCCAAACACAATCTTAAAAAAAAATAATAAAACCAGCAATAAAGAAGAGCTATAACTTCTCCTGGCAAGGCTCCCAAGCTTTTCGCAGGCACAAAAATAAATAAAATATTAAACAGATAAATGTGTTAGCAACCTTGCTAGATGCAGATTCTCAGAGGATATTGTGAGAAAGCAGGCACTGATATTTGAAAAGAAGGTCTGAAGTTTTCTTTTAATTGAAAAACAAAAGCATATGAGCTGATATATTCAATGTGATAAATACTTGGAAAAATAAGAAGTTAAAATACAACTGATAAAATAATATAATAAACACAAGACTGATAGCTGCAGAAAGACTTTACCTATGAACACTGTCACCATAGTTACATTAAAATGATCAATAAATGCAATCCAATTAACTGCATGCCCATTTCATTATATGTCAATCATTGTTAGTAAGCATTCTTTATTTCAGCAGTTATTCATTACTGGAGTGCAGAGCAGTATGTTACCGACAGAGGTGTGTCAGGGTTACATGATAAATCCCCTTACAGAAGAGAGGTTTTTTGGGGGGTTTTTTTCCCCTTAAAAATATAACATGGCAATTATTATATTTAAGTTTGTTTATGTTCCCTGTAGCTGCTGACAACAAAATTATTCTGCTTTGAGTTTCAGCTCTATTGCCTCTGCAGTGCTAATAAAAATAAAAAGTAGGAGAAAAGTATTTCTTGACACTTATGTCAGCAGATATGACTCAGAATTCACACAGTGAACAATTCTTATGATTAAGAAGTTACAATATTTATTTAGCCACTTTTGAAAGTAGAAAAAAACCTGGTTCACCTATCACACAACGGAGTCCTCCCCAATTCTGATTACATAGCCCACAGCCATTTTATGAATGTGAATGCCTTTCACATGTATATTTCTCAGTCCTGCTTTCCACAAAAAGAACTAAGCCACCCTAGTATATACAATTTTTAACAATAATTAATATTTGACAAAGTTCTAGATCCAGACAAGTCACTACTCAACTAGGTCTGCTCAGCTACTGACCTTGAGGAGAGGTTTCTCTATTTGATTCACTTCTGAATCATCAAATCCTAAAAGGAACCTCCTGTGCAGTAGGTTTAGAACTCTTCCAAATATATCTCCCTCCATTAAGATTTGATATCTATACTAATACTGGCATTACATGACAATTCAGCATGGCGTGGAAATAGCTGAAGATACCACTTGTTTTTTTCTGTACTGAATACCTTGATAAGTTTCAACTATGTCGATGTCAGCATATGTTTTTGGTAGTCCATCACTGACAATGATGACAATCTTGTTGCAGTTCTCATCTATGGCTATGCATATGACTCTGAAGTCCAAATCCTGATGCAGAAAGTTGGCTGCACTGAGGGCATGCAAAGTCTGTATTTATGATGTTTGATGATGCAGCACTGTGGCACCTTTCACATGCAGCCTGGAGATGATTTCATCGATCCTGCTCAAATCTGGTATGTGCTGGTCTTGTCAGAGATGGCCAGTGAGTCCTTTCTGAGCCATTTGCTCGAATTCTTTGAGATTGATGCCACCCCACTGGTAGGGTGAGCAGATAGCAAGTGTAAAAATCAGGACAGGGGGTAGGGGGTAATAGGTGCCTATATAAGAAAAAGCCCCCCAAATTGGGACTGTCCCTATAAAATCAGGACATCACCCTACCCACTGGAGACTGCTCTTTGGGTTATCGTTGAAGTGCTTATAAGGACTAGCCTTCTTTCTTTTGCCCTGACTAAGCTCCCCATACAAGATCTGTTTTGGGAGACAGTGGTCTTCCATTCCGATGACATGTCCAGTCCACCTAAGTTGTGGTCTCAGTAGCATTTCCTCAATGCTGGTTGTGTTTGCTCTCTCAAGGACTTTAATATTGGTCACTCTGTCCTGCCAGCAAAAGTTTATTATTGGGCGGAGGGCACATGTGAAATTGCTGAAGATGTTCAATGTGATGTCTATAAAGAATCCACATCTCAGATCCATACTTGAGAGATGTTAGAACCACTGCACTATAGATCTTCAATTTGGTGGAGAGACAGATGTTGTGTTGGTTAAGGACTTTTGTTCAGAGATGGTCAAGGGCCTGCCTGGCTCTACTAATTCTGGAGGCAATTTCCTTATGAAGAGAACTGTCACTCGAGATGATGCTGCCCAAATACTTGAACTAATCCACATTTTTCAGCTGTGTGCCTTGGATCAAGATGGCTGGTGTTGAGGCACTAGAATGAGGTGCTGGTTGGAACAAGACCTCTGTCTTCCTGAGACTGATGGTGAGGAGCTGGGATGCTTCAGGAAATCTATCGATGACCTGAAGGTCATGATGTCTATGGGCCATCAAGAAGCAATCATCTGCAAAAAGTGCCTTGATGAGAAGTCTCTCCAGTGTCTTGGTTTTAGCACTGAGTCTTCGAAAATCAAAGAGGGAGCCATCGAGTCAGTAGCAGATGTATATCCCCATATCCAATTCCCTTGTAGGATGGCTGGGGATATAGGCAAAGAACAAGTTGAATAGCACCGGAGAAAGTATGCAGCCTGGTTTCCTCCATTTGAGATTTCAAATGTGTCAGGAGAGTTACCACTGGAATGCACTTGCACTGTCATGTGGTCATGGAACAGATGGATGATTTGTATGAACCTTCTTGGGCAGCAAGTTTATCTGTTGACCATATCCAAAGCTTTGGTCACATCAATGAAAACTGCATACAGGTCCATGTTCTGTTATAAACATTTTTCCTGGACCTGCCTTATGACAAAGGTCATGTCCGCAGTACTTCAGCCTGGTCTGAAACCACACTGCATTTCTGGCAGATTCTCCTCAGATATGTTTCCAGTGAATCTGTTCAGCAGAATGCAAGCTAGTATTTTTCATGCTGTACAGAGGAGAGAAATGCCTCTGTAGTTTCTGCAGTCAGCTTTGCTGTCTTTGTTTTTGAGCAGTGAAACAATAATAGCATCTTTGAAGTCCTGTGGTGTTTCTTTTTTCTCCCAAATACTACTCAAGATGTTGTGAAACACCTCAATAGCCTTTGGGCTTGCTACTTAGTACAATTCTGCTAGATACCATCCTCTCTGGCTGTTTTGCCAGAGTTCAATTGTTTGATGGTTTTCATTACTTCCTCAACTGATGGAGAGAGGTTGAGATCCTCTTTGATTGGTTTCTTGAGTATTTGCATAACTACATACCAATTGACTGTGGATAGACTATTGAGTAGACTATTCAAGGGTTCAGCCCATCTCTACATGATTCACTCCTTGTCTTTGATGAGGGTTTAATTTAATAATTGGAGATATACCAGTCTCCTAGAACTGAAAGGGACCTCAAAAGGTCATTGAGTCCAGCTCCCTGCCTTCACTAGCAGGACTGATTTTGCCCCAGATCCCTAAGTGGCCCCCTCAAGGATTGAACTCACAATCTTAGGTTTAGCAGGCCAATGCTCAAACCACTGAGCTATCCCTCCCCCCCCAAGGGTTATGCCATCTGCTGACTTCAGGGGACCTCTGACAGATTTAGATGGTCCATAGACAGCTTTGAGAGAGTCAAGAAGCATTGTTTTTGTTTGTAGCCACGTAATGCTGAACTTCAGTAGTTTTTCTCTCCCACCACCTGCATTCTCCCCAGTTCAGACTGGGCCTTGCTCTGTAAGTACTTCAATCTATCTTTCTTTGAGATGGAAGTGAGTTTATTTTATTTTGACATTTAACAAATGCTTTCCACCTGTAATTTAGGAGTTTGGAAATGCCCATGTTGTTTTCATTGAATCAATCCTGGTGTACACTTTTCTTTAGCTGGGTCAATAATCACATATTTAAACTGGTTCCATTTTCCTGTTAGGTTGCCAGTGATTGGCAGGAATGAAAAAAGCTTGCCATCAAGTGACTGCTGAATCTACACCTGATAGTTAGTTGATTCAGCTTTGCTATGCTGAAGTTTGTCTGTTGAGCTTGGAGTGCTTGAGCTGTGAAAGAACTATATGCAGGTTGAGTACTGCTCTTACCAATCTGTGGTCTATCCAGCATTCTGCACCACACATGGCCCTTGTAATGTTGATGTTGCAGATGTCTCATTGGCAGGTGATAACATAGTTGATGAGGTGCCATTGTTTGGACCATGGGTGCAGCCATGTCTTTTTATATTTATCATTTTGCCTAAAGAAGGTGTTAGTGATGAGCAGACTAAGTTCTGCACATTTACAAAAGAACAGGAGTCTGTTGCTGTTCATCTTTCCCACTCCATGTCACCCTATCACACCTACCCAGTCACTGCTGTCTCCACCAACTCTAGCGTTGAAGTCACCCAGCAGGAAGGCCTTGTCATATGCAGGGGTTGAACTGAGGCTGGAGTCCAGGTAAGAATAGAGCTGCTCCTTGCTTTCTTCTGTGCTGGTCAGTGTAAGTGCATCGGCACTGATGACACTGACATGCCGAAAAGGATTCAAAGGAAATCGAAGTTTCATTAGCCATTCATTGAGCCCAACAGTGAGGTCAGGAAGTTGTTTCAGGAGAGAGACTCTTATTTCAAATCCAACTCCATGGATCCTGTCTTAAACCTCTGCTTTTCCTTTCCAAAAGAAAGTGTAGTCGCCTCCTAGCACACGGATGGAACCTTCTCCAAGCAGTCTAGTCTCACTTAGTACTGCAATATTAATATTGTAGTGGGCAAGTTCTACAGAGACAAGAGCTGTTCTTCTCTCAGGCCTTTGTGCGTCCATAAGGGTGCAGACATCCCATGCTCCGAGAATGAGTCGTTTCTTCTTTATTGTTTTTTGACTGCTGCAGGATGGTCTGCCAGCTGCGGTACTCTGGCCAGATGTTATGGGGCATCTTTTCTATCCCCTCTCCCTTAAAAAGGGTGAGCAGTGCTATCCTAAAAAGGATTGTTCAGTTGCCTGGGGTGCACCTGCTAGTCCCAAGATGCCTACATGCAGGATTGTGGCTACGACTGCCAATGGTCATCTCCACCTGTCGCTTTGCTGTCCCCCCATTGCCACAGGATGGGGATTAATAATATAATGTTAATGATGATGAGATTTGATTAGATTATGTTAATAGGATGAGATTTGTGAGAAAACCTGTGTGGAAACTTTTGAGTGAGAAAGCAATTGCACAGCAGTCCCAATCTCTCAGATGTGGAAGTCAGATTCTAAAAGCATGAAGGATTGTTACGGCTGGGGACATTCTTAGCTTCAATAGGTGACCTAGACGTGTTCAGTGCCTTGTCATGTTCTCCGCGCCCCACACCACATTGCTGAACTGCCTTCATGGCCGTTAAATCACAAGTTGATTTCCTCTGTCCAGGTCACCGGAACAGTCTTCATATGCTAGAGAAAGACAAGTTCCCTATCTCACTGAGGGTAAAAGACCTATCAGCTACCCTAACTGGTTTAGCCCTCTCACTGAAGTGGTTTATTGGGATGTAGCCTGAGTTTACTGGGATGTTTACTGTTGCCTGAAAACAGCTACTTGCAGCCATAGATAAGAGTTGGGTATAGGTGGGGACCAAAGGGAATTAACTACCCCCTAATGAGCATGACACATTCCTCCAACAGAGGATGTCAGAGTACAGATATAAACAAAATGCCACCCACCCACATCAGTGGGACAAACTGATGTGCCAGCAGTGAAATGGGGACAGTACCAGTAGCAAGGGAGGGAGGCACTGGCCAAGGGACAATAGATGAGACTCCAGGCACCCATTGGAAATCTGGGAGGAGAGGGGTGCTCATTGGCCAGTATTCACCAGCTCCTAAAATTTAGCCCTGAACAGGAGCCATGTGGATCCTCTTTCAGATCTGTTCCAGCAGCCCATCCTACCCACCCAAACTAGGAATGGAAAACTGGTCAGACAGATGCTATGGGTCTAGCCAATTGCCTGTTTTGGGGGTTAGGAAGAATTTTTTTCTCCCATGAGCCAAACTGGCAGAGAATCAGGGAGTTTTTGCCTTCCTCTCAGCACCTGAAAATCATAGTGGATTAAGTAGGAATGCTCATGGTACCTAACTGAGGAACTGCGATGGTATTCGTTACTTGTCGCAACTTGTGCCCAATTTCCAGTGTAGGTAAGAGAAAAAAAAATGATTGTTTTCCAGAGGTAAAAAACCTGGGATTTTGGACTTGAGTTTTGGGCTCATGGGATAGCGTCAGACCTTGTGGCACTTGTGGGCTGAGGTCAGACCTTGTGGGATGAGGTCTCTACTCTGATGTACTCTCTACGGGGGTAAGAGGGGGGCGTTCTTAGACTCAGAGAGCTGAGTCCTGGGGGATAGGGGGTAGGCTGAGGAGAGCCCACCCCCCATGTTGTAGTGCCAGTTATAGGTTATATGATAAGGAGCCCTGTAACCCATGCACTGGAACCAATTAAATTCCTGGTATAGGAGAGCATGGTTGATGGGTTCCTCTTCTTTGTGTTAAAAGTTGTGGCCTGCCACTTAATTCCATGCATGTATCTATCCTCATTTTGCCACTGAGTCCATATCAACTGGTGGCATCCTGTTTCTTTCCTTATCCAATTTTATACTGGTTTAATATTAGGTAATTCCAGGATGCATTCAGCTGGTAAAAGAAGAAAGCCCAAGATCTCTTAGATTTGACATCTCTCAGCCTTACATGATTTCAGTAGGCTCTCTTAAGAGCTTTGAGCAACACTGTCCATTTCTTTCATATAGATCTAGTGCCATCCTTTTTCAATACTCAGCGGATAATGTCCTCAGTATAAAACATTCATTAAGTTGTGTCTTTCTGCAAGACCTACATAATTCTGCTTTGCATGATAGATCCTTCCCTATGCTGGACCATCCCACAATCATTTGGGCTTGCTCACATTTTAAGAGACCCTAGTGTACACCATGTATTTTTTTCTAATAGTACTGCGAGGACAGTGGCACTACAGTACAATTGTCATGGATAATCAGACTGCCAAATCCTCCATCTTAGGAAAGTTCCCCTCTCATCGAACTGAAGCCGAGGACCCCCCTTATAAGTAACTGGGTCAACCCATTATCCATTATAATGTTGGAGACAGTTTACCATTGTGTATCAGCAGTGGTTATTTTAATCTGGTCTAATTTTTGTGGTGAGACTGGCAGACATTTTAAAATGGCATCCAGATGTACTATGAGTGTTAGCAACTCAGTTTCAGACATCTCTATAAATGTCCCAGTCCATATTCTGCTGTGTGGGATTCTTGTCTAGACCTTTACTGTTTGTTAATGGTACAAATGACATCTGATCTGTCAGAAGTCATTACAACTTTGAGATTTTTCATGAATCTCTTGCATGTCATATATTTACCAAATGTTCTGGTTCTAGTTGAGTGTACCCAGACTTGGAGTCTGAAAGCTGTCGGGAACAATATGATTCATATTTCCAATCATCTCCATGGAATCGGACTAGCACCCCACTGAGACTATTGCTGCTGCATCTGCTAAAACGTCTGTACACTTGGGAACATGATACAAATATTGGGTATGCGGCCATTAGATTATTTAGATCCTCACAAGCACATGGTTCCATGCTTTATCCCAGATCCACACAGAGTTTGTTCTGAGGAGTTCATAAAGAGCTTGGTCTTTTGACAGGCAGTTAGATAGGAATCTGTTTTAAAATATCATACTGTGGAAGTGCATTAGTTCAAGTACAACTTTAAATGGTGGAATTTCACCTATAGCTTTGACTTTTTCTAATGAGCCTTCATTCCCTCTTCATCAGTCCCATGCCCCCAAGAACTGAAACCGAGCCTGTCATAGTATATATTTTTCTCTATTTAATTGTAATCTAACAGACTTCAGTGCTTGTTATAACCTTATATCATGCTCTTCCTCAGACTGCCCATAAATTAAAAGGTCATCCAAATAAACTTCTCCTCTCTCCAGGCTTTGCCGACGCTTGCTCATTTTCCTCCAGGGGGATTACTTTGATGTGCTGTACTTGGAACTAAGTCTTAAATCCATTCAGTAACTGAAGCTTTGAGGCAGCATGATCTAGCAGATAGGGCAATAGCCTGGAAGGCAGGATATGTGAATTTTAATCCCAGCTATGCAACTGACTTGCTGTGTGAGCTTGGGCAAGTAGTTTGGTTTCTCTGTGCCTCTGTTTACTACCATTTGTCTGTCTTGTCTATTTAGGGATAGAGACTATCTTTATCTATGGTGTCAGCCCAATAGGGGCCAGATCTCAGCTGGGGACTCTAAGTACTACTGGAATATTATTGGGAACTTTCATAATGCTCATTTCTAAATGAATAAGTTTGGACGTACTAAAATGATATTTATGTTTACTTGGCTAGCTTTGGCCTAATTTTGACACAAGTGTTGCCTTAGAGACCTTGTAATTGAGCAAACTTGCTTACAGCTACTGCTGTATAGGTCAAAGGTGAGGTTTTGACCATAAGATCTGCCTAAATTGGAGGACAACAAACACAGAAAATATGCTGCCAAAAGGCAATAAGGGAAACATAGGAAAAAGTCCCCATACAGAGTAAAGGGTAAAAGTGACATGGTCAAATGCATTATCAGTGGTAATAAACTAATTAGAAAAGAAAAAAAATCACTAAAACATCATGGATAGCAAACATACAGCAAACTGAAGCTTGCACATGCTTATTATATGGATTGTATAAGGCACATGATATTCACAATATTTAATGATGTTTACAAGAGAATGAATGAATATGGGTGTGTATAAAATGTAGTAGATTGTAAGGGGCAGTTCGAGCTTTGTACAAGAAATCCATCTTGACCCATCTGTGTGCAAGAAGAAAGTCAATGGTCATTTTCTTTTTCTATATATATGTCATTAATTGCTTTAATAGTACTTATAATTGCAAGGCATTCTTTTGGTTCAAATAAAGCTTTGAATTAATAAACCTGATTGTCTTGGACCCAAGTGTGGGGTATTCTCACCCAACAATATAAATAATCAGCAGCTGTAAAATGCAAAAAGCTGTCCATTAAACAGAGTATTTTGCTACCAGTATATTATACTTATCTTTCACAATTTGCACTGGCTGCCTGTGGGTTATTAGTGTTAGCCAATGCATGCATGTTAAGCAGAGCATATACCTTTCTAATGGCTATTATGCACTCAGTATATGTATGTACATATATAAAATGTTGTGAAGTTATGTTAACAAATGCATTTTGCTCTCCCAACAATTCTGTTCACTCAAGTCAAGTATCCCACACACTTTGCAAAACTTTGGCATTAGAAAATAGGAAGCCTGGCAAAGACAAGCTACATGAATGGTGTGTCCCAGCGCAGGTTGGGATGTATCTCTACACCCAACTCATTTGGAATGTAGAATCCAAAACAGAGATGAGCAAAGTACACAGCAGAACAAAAAGTTAAAAGAACTGTTATGAACTAGTGGGTTGGATTTTAATGACGTGTAAAGAGTTGTGTAACTTATAAAGTCCTATTATAAATACAATTATCAAATGCATATCTTGAAGCGTTCCTTGTGTAAGGTAAACATACTGCAAGATAAGAATTGCTTCCTGGAATAAGGAAACATATGCCTCCTTTTCGTATTGCACCGTTTTGTCTTTAGATAATATATTTGGCTACGTTCAATTATTTTGTCTCTTAAACATCTTTAGGAATGAACTTAGAGTGCTGTCAAACAATTGGCTATACCTTTTAGTCAATACAGGACTTTTAGTCAATACAGGAGTTTAAGGTGTTGGCTTTGATCTAGGAAGACCTAAATAGCCTGGTATCTGCATAGCTGAGAGGTTGCTTCTATCCCCCATGAGATGTTAACATAGTTGTGATCAGTGCAGGTACTTGGACTGAAGGGCCTTTGACGTAAGAGGGAGCTGCTGTCACACATTCTCCCTGAGGATAGTTTGGCTTTTAAACTTTTTCTACACTTTGGTACAAAATAGATCAAATATGTAGACATCTAGGGCAAGCTCTCTTGGGAGGTGGGAATCTTTAGGGGAGAGAGAAGTTGTTCTTCAAAGAAGGTTCCCAAACTTTTCCTCATTTTTATTTAACTAATAGGTTTGACTGGTTGCTGTTGTATATGATGGAGATTGCTGTTGGTTTTCTTTCTGTGTTTTGGTGTGTTTTTAAACAATGTGCAAACTTGCCTGGAGCTTGGCACAGGTTAATGCTATTTCTCTGTTTGCTACAAATCTAAATAAATAAATGCACACCCAAATACAATACATTTATGGGATGCTTGTGACACTTAACAGGAGGAAATTAAAATAATTTCTGAATGGCATTTTAAAAGTGACCAGCTTGACATTGCCAGAGTGAAGAACCATCTGCCAGAATGAACTAATTACATCTGGTGAGAACTTTGTTTCACCAAAGATTAGGAGATTTATTGTGCTCTGCACCTGCTCAGAGATACAACCGAAATAGCACAGCATTGTGGGACCGTGGGAGGGAAAATTGACTTTTTTACATCACTTTGTGCTCTATGGAGGCAGTTAGAGACAAACAACTTTTAAAAAAAATGGGAAGTCAAATCCTTCTGAGGAAAATAGAAAGCAGCAGAAACTCCAGCAAGTCAATTGTAAAAGTTTAATTACGCAGGCCAAAAAAGAATTTGCAGAGCAACTAGCAAATTACATAAAAACAAACAGCAAAATTTTAACTTCATTAGAAGTAGGAAGCCCACCAAACAATCAGTGGAGCACTTGCATGATTGAGATGGTAAAGGAGCACTCAAGGAAGACAAGGTCATTGTGAAGAAGCTAAATGATTTTTTTTTCATTGGTCTTCACTACAGAGGATGTGACAGAGGTTCCCACACCTAACACATTCTTTTTAGATGACAAATCTGATTGACTGCCCAAGGTTGAGGTGTCAATAGAGGAGGTTTTGAAATAAAAATGTATAAATTAAACAGTAATAAGTGATCAGGAGCACATGGTATTTATCCAAGAGTTCTGAAGGTACTGAAATATGAAATTGCAGAATTCTTAACTGTGGTATATAATCCATTGCATGAATCAGCCTCCGTACCAGATGACTGGTGGAATGTAATGCTAATGTAACTAATTTACTAATGTACAGTAATGTAATGCAATTTTTTAAAAAAGGCTTCTGAGATGACCCTGAGCAATTACAGCTCAGTAAGTCTAACTTCAGTACCAGACAAATTCGTTGAAACTATAGAAAAGAACAGAATTATCAGACACCTACATGAACATGATGTGTTGTAGAAGGTTCAACATAACTCTTGTAAAGAGAAATCATGCTTCACAAATCTATTAGAATTCTTTGAGTGAGTACGGATCAAACAAACATGTAGAAAAGTGTGATCTAGTGAATATAGTGCACTTGATCTTTCAAAAAGTCTTTGACAAGGTCCCTCATTAAAGGCTCTTAAGCAAAATAACACTGGTCTACAATTTTTGAGAAGTTGTCTGCTTCAGAGATAAAATGTGGTATTTATTATGTATTTTGATGTGCTGAATTCAAATATGACAATTAAAACAACTGATTGGCTACTGTTTCTAAGATATTTAAGTTTTTACATTTTATGTCTATGTATATTGTGTAGATAGTAGAGTTTTAATCATAAATTGTAAACCTAGGTCTTTTCATGTGTTTATGGTTGCTTTACATGATATCCTGTTGCTGTCCTGTTTATGTAACACTTTAAAAATCAGCAAAAGGGTTATATAACTAAAATTTATTATGAAACAAAAGGCAAAAAACTATTATGTACATAGTTTAGTCCTATTCAGTGTCTACTCGGCGCTTCTTGGCTTGCCTCTTGTATTCATTAAATGGAGCATCTCTTGTCACTGTCCAGCAATAGTCTGCAAGCATTGATGGGCTCCATTTGCCCTGATAGCGTTTCTCCATTGTTGCAATGTCCTGGTGAAATCGCTCGCCGTGCTCGTCGCTCACTGCTCTGCAGTTCAGTGGAAAAAAATCTAGATGAGAGTGCAAAAAATGTATCTTTAGTGACATGTTGCAACCAAGGCTTTTGTATGCCTTGAGGAGGTTTTCCACCAACAACCTGTAGTTGTCTGCCTTGTTGTTTCCGAGAAAATTTATTGCCACTAACTGGAAGGCTTTCCATGCCGGCTTTTCCTTGCCATGCAGTGCATGGTCAAATGCATCATCTCGAAGTTCACGAATCTGAGGACCAACAAAGACACCTTCCTTTATCTTAGCTTCACTTAACCTTGGAAATTTTCCACTGAGGTACTTGAAAGTTGCTTGTGTTTTGTCAATGGCCTTGACAAAGTTCTTCATCAGACCCAGCTTGATGTGTAAGGGTGGTAACAAAATCTTCCTTGATTCAACAACTGGTGGATGCTGAACACTTTTCCTCCCAGGCTCCAATGACTGTCGGAGTGGCCAATCTTTCTTGATGTAGTGGGAATCTCTTGCACGACTATCCCATTCGCAGAGAAAACAGCAGTACTTTGTGTATCCAGTCTGCAGACCAAGCAAGAGAGCAACAACCTTCAAATCGCCACAAAGCTGCCACTGATGTTGGTCATAGTTTATGCACCTCAAAAGTTGTTTCATGTTGTCATAGGTTTCCTTCATATGGACTGCATGACCAACTGGAATTGATGGCAAAACATTGCCATTATGCAGTAAAACAGCTTTAAGACTCGTCTTCGATGAATCAATGAACAGTCTCCACTCATCTGGATCGTGAACGATGTTGAGGGCTGCCATCACACCATCGATGTTGTTGCAGGCTACAAGATCACCTTCCATGAAGAAGAATGGGACAAGATCCTTTTGACGGTCACAGAACATGGAAACCCTAACATCACCTGCCAGGAGATTCCACTGCTGTAGTCTGGAGCCCAACAGCTCTGCCTTACTCTTGGGTAGTTCCAAATCCCTGACAAGGTCATTCAGTTCACCTTGTGTTATGAGGTGTGGTTCAGAGGAGGAGGATGGGAGAAAATGTGGGTCCTGTGACATTGATGGTTCAGGACCAGAAGTTTCATCCTCTTCCTCATCTGACTCAAGTGAGAATGATTCTGGTGCATCAGGAACCGGCAGTCCTTCTCCGTGGGGTACTGGGCGTATAGCCATCCAAACATGATGGAATGTTTGGATAATGCACAGTCCACTTTTTCTTCTTTGACACACCTTTCCCAACTGGAGGCACCATGCAGAAGTAACAATTGCTGGTATGATCTGTTGGCTCTCTCCAAATCATTGGCACTGCAAAAGGCATAGATTTCCTTTTCCTGTTCAACCACTGGCGAAGATTTGTTGCACAAGCGTTGCAGCATATGTGTGGGGCCCACCTCTTGTCCTGATCTCCAATTTTGCAGCCAAAATAAAGGTGATAGGCTTTCTTAACCATAGTGGTTATACTGCGCTTTTGTGATGCAAAAGTCACTTCACCACAAACATAGCCGAAATTATTTGCACTGTTCACACAAGTACGAGGCATCTCTGCTCACTTTGGCTAAACAGAAAAACTAGAGCCAATCAACAATTTTAAGCATCATTTTCGTTCTCAGTGACCCAGAATTAGTAAAGTTTGACTACATTTATTTCAGAAGCATTTTGGCTGTAGAGCAGTGTAATTAGAGATGTTATGGGACAAGCAGGAAGGTCCTCTCCTGGATCAGTAACTGGTTATAAGATAGGAAACAAGGGGTCGGGATAAATGGTCAGTTTTCACAGGGAAAAGAGGTAAAATAGTGGGATCTTCCAAGGATCTGAACTAGGACCAGTGCTGTTCAACATCTTCATAAATGAGTTGGAAAAATGTGTGGGATAGCTCAGTGGTTTGAGCATTGGCCTGCTAAACCCAGTGTTGTGAGTTCAATCCTTGAAGGGGCTGCTTAGGGATCTAGGGCAAAAATTAGTGGATGGATCACTCAGTGTATTGCCCTGGTCTGTTCTTTCTCTCTGAAACATCTGGCACCAGCCACTTTCAGAAGAGAGGATATTGGGCTAGATGGACCTTGGCCTGACCCACAAAGACCATTCTTATATTTTTATGGATGTTGGGCTGCTGTAAGGGTCAAAATGAACCCTAATGTAAATTAGAGAATCCCTAGGGACTACTCTATATGGCAACCTCTTCACAGCTAACTATTGGATTCTCTGAAGCCCAGAAGCTTTGTTGCACTGAGCACTGTGAGCATGCACCCTCCTGTCCCTACATTGGAGTCTGCAAGCGGGAGTAATACAGAGTAACTTACTGGAGTCAGCCCTATGTTACTCCTATACAGTTGCCCCTTTATGGTCCATATTTGCCACCAGAGTCCAACCTTCCATCTTTCACAGTGGACAGGATATAACATTCCCTCATTACTGCTTCACTGAGTCTTTTTAGGTCTATGTAGATACTGGCATGCCCATTTCTTTTCACAACACACCACTCTGTTGGTTTCAGCTATGTGCTCTTCTATCCTATTCTCCATTCTAATACAGTTCTTCCTTCATTTTGGGAGGTAGAGTACATAGGCTCTGACCTTCATTTTCAATAAAATCCACACAGGCACTCCTTAAAGTAAGCCATTTTTCTGAACACCATCTCAGCTTCCTCTCTGTCTTTTTGGGTCCAATCCAAAAATCCAAGTCAATGAAATCCAAAAGTCAATGAAAAGACAGGCCCAAATCAATGGCTGTGGTTTAGTCTCAGAGGTTGCTTGCCAAGGCCTAACTATTGACAGAAGTGTTAAGCACATACTCCTGGTTTCTGATGCTGGTATGGTCTTTAATTGATCCAGGTAAATTATCTGAATCAATTTTGAATTTAACAAGAGTGTTAAAAATCCTGAGATTAACGCTCCAAGCCTGTTCACAAGTATTGTCTTTGACACGGATTCCAGGTGATAGGAATCTCTCCACCTTGACTGGGCTACATCTCTGAATCCTTTGCAGCAACAGAGACACTTCCAGAGTCACCTCCCACTCTGGCCCTTGTGTGTACTCAACAAAAAGACCAGGTCAGCATAATGGGGCTCTAAACACATTGGTTCAGGCCAGGTGCCAGAACCAAACTGTTGCAAATCTGTGTGAACAACCACAACAGTAAACCAAACTTTTATTAGAATACAATATAATCTGTAAAGTTAATTAGTCCCTCACTGCTTCTGCCTAGAATATCCTCCAGCCACGCTGACTACTCTAGCTTTCAAATATAATTCCATGTATTCTCACAACTGCTAGATGCACCGCTGGAATCCTCAAAGAAACTGGAGCAAAGAAAATTCAGCACTACACTCGAAGGTAGATTGCCTCACTTAAAACAGAGGCTGGACAGAGAATTAACTGCCGTAACGGACAGTCCTCAACATTTTTATAGTCCATCATCCAGTTATTACAATTATAGGCACTACAAAAATGTTTCTAGTAGAATAAATGCACCATGTGAAACAAATGCAGAGTAATCTGCCCATTGCCCTTAGCAGTGTCATGTCAACACATGCCAGTGTCTATATCTTACAGTTTGCTCAAATGAAATCTGATATTGTTAGTTTAGCATCATACGAAAAAAAATGTCATATAAAACACTATAACCAGGATTGAGGTAAAAACAATTAATAAAAAGTAACTAAGAGAAGTTATGATAGCCTACTGGCTCACTTGTTTGCACTTGTGTGTTAACAGATTTATAGACATACTTTCCCACCAGTTCTGCCAGTCATCATAGGAGCAGCAAGGGGTTTTCAGAGGACAAGAAGTAGACTATTACACTCACTTTAAACAAAAAAAAATTGTATTTTCAATGTAATAGTACTCTCTCTCTCGCTCTCCCCCTCTCTGGCTTGATCATCATAGCCTTTGCATGGGTGTGCAAGGACTGGAGAATGAGCAAGGGGTAATTACTTCCTGTGAACAAAGTATGTAGGCAGCATAGAAAAGTGGGGTGAAGGTTGGGTCATGGTTGTGCCTCTTCAGAACTACCTACTTAGGCGGGGGGAGACCAAGTAGCACCATTCTAAGGAATGGTGCAGCTCACCTCCTTCTTCTGTCTGCCAATGAGCTGAGAGAGGGAATGTCCTTCTCTAAAGCACCATCCCCACTGGAGCTCCCCTAGGTGGGTGTGGCTTAACCCCACTCAATATGCATGCTGGATTGGAAAGTATACAGTCTGGCCCTACATGTTTGTAGTGGTTCTGTTAAAGAAGCTTTTTAGGAGATTTGTGAGTATTTTTCCAAGAACCTTTGAAAAACTCACAAACAAATGGGACTAAGTACATTCAGCAGAGCCTCTCTCAAGAGTCCTTACTGAGTCCTCACATGAAGAAAACTTTCCTTCCTGATTCCATCCCATGGCTGGCTGATGCTTTCACTCCTGCTGAGACTGGTTAACTCCTTCCAACAAAATAAAGTCAAACTGTGACCTGGCATTTTTCTCATGCCCTGAAGCTGGCAGCTCTACCATGAGACAAAAGGCTCATGGCTGTGCCCCTTCTGGACAATCCTGTATTAGCTGTAGTGTGTCGGAATTCATTCTTCACCCATCTTACACTGATTGTCTTCAAAACCGTAAAAGGTAGGCACATAATATCTGTATATTTACCAAAATAATATAATTTGCTGACACAATAAAATAGACACATTATTAAAGTTTGAAAAAACTTCATCTATTTTTCATAACCATTTAAATATGCATTGTGTTCCCTTCTGTCTCTCGTACTCTACACTGATCGCAAACAGGCATTCTCTACTGGAGCTTATATTGTAACACTCTCCTCAGAGCTGTTCCAGTGTGTCATCTGGCTGAATCCCCTACTCCAGTTTGTGGCCTGGACTTCTTTTATAGCTAGTGTGTTGAAGACAGAGTTGTTCCTATTGCTAGAAGCCTGCACTATGAATTTGCTGCTGCTGCAGTTATTGTTCTGTCAGCCATTTCAGGATTCTTTCCCCTTGGTGCAGCGGATGCTTGGAAATCCCACTTTTGGTACTAATGTGAATAGGATAAGTCCCTACCTCGCTCTCTATGGAGCACAGAGACCTTGAGTTAATGTCCAAATTTACCCCTCAACCTGGCGTCTGGCTTCATTGGTAATTCAAAACCACCACACCCAAACACCCACACACTATAAACCTCAGATGAAGCATTCTCTCCAAGCTTGACTATGCCAACTGTAATGGGACCAGCTTTTGTTGGTGAAAGAGACACAGTTTTGAACTTGTATGGAGCTCCTCTTCAGCTCTGGGAAAGGTACTCAGAGTGTCAGAGCCAAATACAAGGTGCAGCAGATTGTTAAGCATAAGGAGTTAACACATGGTGCAGCAGATGCATTCAGGGTGAACTAGGCAGTTCACTTTAAAACAATGGTAACTTTTAAAGTTAAGTAGGTTTCCCAGGAAATCTCTAGAGGGAGGTGTATACAAATGTAGCCCCTTAGGTTAGGCCAAAAAATCAACCTTTTGATGCTTTGCCCTGAGGAGAAACCCATTTTCTACAAATTACCTTTTCTCAGAGCACAGATCCAAACTATGCAGAGGAGTGACTCACAGAATCACAGGGGTGTTTGTTCTGACCCAATGTGGTTATGAACTTGTAACCACAGAATAACTGTTTAGTGGGGTTCGAAGGACTGTTCACCTGCAGAGCCCTTGTTAGAGCTACCGGGTAATTTTTGTTAGGCACATTAGCATGCACATAGTTTCTTTTATTGTTTTGAATGTGTTTTCCGTGTAATGCTTTCACCTTAAATATAATGTGCTTGCCTAGGGGAAAAACAAACTGTGGTAACAATTGTGGTCAATTATGCTGTTTATAGCCTCTGAGTGTCATGACAGGAGCATGGGTCATCTGGCCTAGCAGGTAGGACCAGGAGCCAGGCCTCCTGGTCAGAGGAGGAGTTGGAGCTGGAAGTCAAGCCAGGGCTCAGAGCTGGAGTCAGAAACCAGGAGTCAGGCCTAAGGTCAGAGCCAGAATCAGGAGGCTAACCAAAAATCAAAGCTCATGTCAAGGTTCAGGCATCAAGCCCAGGGTCAGAGTTAGTCAGGGGTCAAGTCAGAAATCAGTCAGAGATGAGATCTGGAGTCCAACAGAGGGAATGAGAGTGGGGTCTGTTGTAATGAGAGACTGTATATTGCTGGGTTGCCCGGACAGTTTACTGGAACTCCCTCCATTCTTACATAGTTCACCTAGACCAAATAAAGGTCACAGGAGGAGTTGTCAGTCATGTCTTCCACAGTCAGCACTTTCCTGTGGTGCTAAGTCCCCCCAGCGTTTACTGCACCTGGCTTGCAGCTCTGTCATGGTTGCTAGATGACAATGTGGAATCCTGTAACATGGGTTCTAGTGTTCCTGGATCCGTGTGCTGAGGAAGGAAAGCAAAGCAGGCCTGCTTAGGCAGTCTGACCTGCTGTAGGAATTCTCAGTGCAAGCAGAGAACTATGTAGCCTAGAAATTCTCCCTCCTAACCAGAGTGAGATGCATGTCTCCACCTAAGAGTGGTAATGGCTTAGAGCCAGAAGCTTGAGAGAGGGTGCACTTGCTAGGCTATATTGGGTGATTACAGGTACAGTTGCCTTGAACTGTAACCCCACTGTGTCTCTCCAGGACCCATAGAGACATTCCCATCCTCATGGTATTATATCCTAGTTGTAACTGAACCTTCTTACTTAGGGTTGCCACTTTTCCAGGTTTTCCCAGGATCAACCTTTTAGTGGTAGCTGTCCCAGGAAATCTGTAAGGGTGCTCAGTACACACTGCCATCTATCCAGTTTATAGGCTCAGGATCATCCATGATGTCCCATTTTTTGGCAACCCTTCACTTACCACTGTGACTTAGCAGTAGAGTTGGACAAAAAATATTGAAATTTCAAAATTGTTTATTTTCAAAATGTCAATTTAAAAAAATGTGAAATTTCCATTAAAAATATTTTGCTTTTTCAACCACCTCTGCTCTGCAGTAAATTATTATCCTGAATCTTAATGTACCAGCAGGTAACTTAACTGAATATCTCTGCATTCCTGTAAAGATCTTTGAGTTTGCAGCTCGTTACATAATATAAGACCTTTCATTGGCATTTTGAGAAACAAGAATTTCAAGTATTGTCAAGGAAAGGACTATTTAAAATGAAAAAAATGACAACCAAAATGATGATTTAATATAAAATTTGGAGTCTCCTGACAGAAAACGACCAATGACTGCTTTCTCCAAGGCTTGTAAATGTCGTCCTCTACCCTGAAGTCTCAGGAATAGAAGTCTCAGGAATAGCATTATTGTTTCAGTTGTTCAATGAAACCATTATCCGTAATAACTTATTTGTGTCCCATCCCGCCCCCCCACTTCTCTTTCTTCTAGTAGATCAGAATTTTTGTATCTTTACCTAAAGTTCTAATCTACATTATCTTAGTGAACTCATAAACTGTATATTTATTTTGCTCTACTATGTTCATTCCTCATGCTGTGGTGTTTAAAGGGAAACTCAGATGAAAGCTCTGTGAACAAGCAGAGCCTAACTCAAACAACTGATGGCAGTAACATTCCCATTGATGGCTGCCAACCCGATCTTAACTAACTGGTTTATCTAGCTACTTCAGTATATCTATAGCCAAATTATATGTTCTATCCCAAGACTCCTGTCATAAATGGAGTAGAAACAGGCCCGAAAGAATATTTCCTGATGTAGAGGCAGAACCCTGGCTGCCACAGAACTGCCAAAACAGGTTTATGCCACCTCTCTCCCAGCATAGGTGGTCTGACTGGAGCGTACAGCACTGCAGTAATCTCAAGTGGCAGACTGCCCCTAGGAAGTCACTGCAGCCTAGGTGCTGCTGTGGGGTTTAGACAGGACCCTACCATGGCCAAGAATTTGAGAGGTCAATGTGGATCCCCCTCTAGTCCAGGAATAGAGGAACAGAGATTCATAGTCTCGGAATTTTAACTCACTAATTGCTGATCTCCAGGCTTGTCAATAACATCATATAATGGAAGTCTTAAATAGGAATGAGTTTCCTTTTATCTGTTCAATGCATTATTTTCTATTTACTGGTCTACAATTGAGCTAACTGGCAATGCCTTTTCCCTGCTGCTGTCAACATTGATAAAGTAACATATATTACCTACATTCCCCTCACAACTGTGCTTGTTTCTCTCCAGTTTTATTTAGGCCAAATTAAGTATCTACAAGGACTAGTTCAAAATGACTTTCACCTTTACTATTCCCACACATCTCTGAGGGATATCTTTTTACAAGTCAAATCCTGCTTGCTTTACTCATGAAAGTCCTCAGAATTAATGCAATGGAAGTTTTGTATGACTATGACAAGCCCAGTTTGTTTCTACAAGGGAATGGGATGAGCAAAATAATGTAACAGACAGTTGAAGAAAGTCATGAAGAGCGCTAAGGCCCTGATTCAGCAAAGTTAAATATGCGCATAAATGTTTTTCTGAATGAGGGCCCCAATGCAACAAACAATATATAAACAGAACATTTCGTACCGATAACGACAACCTTTGTGTAGCAATCAATACAACATACAAGAAAGTATTCAAACATCTCCAACGGAAAGAAAACAACACAAAGATTTAATTTATTGCCTACAAGAATTGGAGAAATTTTTAGTGAGTAACAAGCAAAATTATGCCCATGCTGGCACTTCCACTAGCTGTCTGTGTTAATCAGATCCAGTTTCAGCGCCAATTATAATGTGGATGTATAAAAATAATTCACCACATCATATGACATTAAATTCTACAACTAAGTTCAGCAACACAAGGAAGGTATGTAAAGTGGTAATATGATTCCTAGGTCAAGCAAGCTTTGATTAGTAACACCCAAAGAAAAAAAAACCCACCAAGATATGAAAACATAAGCATGTCTATCACACCACAACTCAAATCATTCTGAAGCAGCTAAAAGTACATAGTAAGAGGGAAAAGAAGTATTTAGGATCAAAAACAGGTAAAGAGATTAAGTTTGATGGTAAATAAAACCATCAAACTTAAGAAAATAGAAACAAACAGGTAGAAACTAGCAGAAATAAGATAAGCAATTGCTCCTGACTAAAAGTGTACCATTTGACATATAAACATAACCCTAAACACAATATGAACATCATGGTATTAATGACATGGGATAATGTCAATTAACAAGAGACGGTGACTATAATAAATGTGAGACACACAGGAGTGCTGATAAAATACTGGTCTTTGTTTTCTGGCCCCCAGCCATCTGAGGTGGGTCAGGAATACAAAAGGTCACAGGACATGTGTGAGTATCCATTGACTCCTGGGGCTATTGTACCAGTAACACTGGTGGGTTCAATCAATCAATCAAGAAGCACTGGTACACTAGAGCTTAAACTGTTAAGTAACAACAAAAAGGTCAAAATTTATGAGGAGCAAGGAGAGAGGATTTTTATATCTAGCAGTCAGAAATCCCAGTCTACTTAGCTAAGGATTAAGGTAATAACCTGAAACATCTTGGGAAAATTTCTATCAAGCATAATACAAGTATGGAAAGGGCATGTATCTATTCATATAGCTATTGAATTTATAATTACCCAAAAGAAATCATTTCTATTTTAATCTGATTATCTTGATTCATTGCTGATACATTTTTTAGAATAGTTCTTTAAAAAAAAATACAATCCTGTTGCATCCAGTGTGGAATAAGTGTTAACTTGGAAAAATCTGTGCCAGTGTTGCTGCATGCGGTGCACTGCACTACAGATTCAAGTAGGGCAAGTTCCTTCGGAGGGTTTCAGCACTGCTTGATTCCTGGGTATAGTGGAGACTGTATTTCATTAGCCTCTTACCTTGCCTTGTGTACTGTCAGCGCACTTATTCTTTTGACTAAAGTCAACCATGCAATTTTATACTGGGTTTAAAAGGCCTCAAGGGATGTGCATGTTTATGGAGAAGGGGAAGACAGGGAGGACTAGTCAGAACAGAAGGAATCAGAACTGTAAAGGGTACATTTTCTAAGTAGGGCATGGTAGGTATGAACACCTAATATGAAATCTCAGCCTCTTTGAAATCAATGGGAGTTTTGCCATTGACTTCAGTGGGGGTCAGGATTCCACCCCTTTTTAGGTAAAGTATTGTCAAATAAAAATAGATGTGAGAAACAGAAACACATTCAACTAGTCAAAAGGACAGGGGAAAAGAAAAGGTTTCAAGCAGCTAACATCATGAAAGGTGATGCAGTGCACAACATGTGGTTAACATTACAAACTCTTTAGCAATGCAAAGCAATTCAAAAGAACATATGTAGAGTCCTGTTAAATAATTCAGTCTGAGTGAGCATCAGCCCAACTCAGGCTGGCTAATTCCTTTGCTATAGTTCTCTGGCTAGGAACAAAGGCAGCTCTATACTCTAATGTCTGGCCCCTTCCGACTTGTACCACTTGATTTTCACTACTTATTTACAGAAGGGGACTTGAGCTAATATGCAGTTAGGGATTGCAGTAAACACGCTCTTCAGATTTTTCCCTGCAATATTTCAGTTGGCTTACTATAGTGATTTTGTGTGTTGTTTTTTAAAGGTCTAGATTGTGACTTGAACTACATACCCATGCAAAGGTGTTAGAGGGAATGAGACCCACATTTACACCCCTGCATGAGTTACCTTATCCTTGAGCCCAAACAAGCAGATGCTGTGTCCTTCCTAATCCTCCCACAGAGCACATGAGCAATAGGGGGAGTGTGGTGGTGGTGGTGGGGGGGTGCCAGAGCCTTAGCTCATCTCACTCATCAGCCCAGGTGGCACAATTGAGCTGCTGGTTTGTGGGAGTTGTAATTTGCAGGGGGTATATACCAGGAGCATATTATTAGCCATCAATCCCCTGGAGCAGGGGAGCAATTGTGCCTCAGGGACAATGTCACACTGCCTCCTGGGGCAACATTCTGGGGTGCTGGGGTTTACGTGGCTCTAATCAAAGACACAGTCTAGCCCTTCACTGCTACTTGTTAGGATGTTAGAGAAGTGGCTGCAGATAGGTAGCACAAGTGTGACTGAGAGCAGAATGTGGCCCAGTATTTTTATGATACTAGTTAACATTGCCGTATCAACTATAGGATGTGGTTGTGAGCTAATTTTAAGGTATTTCTTTTTGTATGAACCAGTAAAAATAATCAGGCTTCATAAATATCATGCAGTCAGAGATTCAAGGAAAGCTAGTAATAACAAATGGGATTACAGAAAATATGGCTGCCACCTGGCATTGGCTTCTATATGCCATTCCTTCCAAAACATACTGCAGCTGTACATTTAGTTATGTTTCTATACACAAATCAGTGCAACACTTTTCTGTTACTACATGTTTATCCAAAGTATTTGCAGTTCTCTTGACTAATTACTGCATTCATTTGAATATCTGCAAACTGGGCTGAGCCCCAATTTATTTGAACTGTTTTACCTTTTTCCAACTAGCTTTCAGCATTTGCCATATGTACGAATATCTTCCATATTTAAGGAGGAAGTTCTTTAATACTCTGCTCCCCTGAAGTGGAACTCACTTATCCTATCATAGCTGCTGAGTGCCAAGGTCTAAAACCAGCCTTAAAATGGATTGAAGTCTTGCTAGTGAATAATGGATTATGGTAAAGTGTGCCATGAACCTCAATGTTTGCCTGAGGGGAATATACACGTGGAAAAGTGAGATAGTTGCAAAACTAATTCCGGGCAATCATTCAGAATTTACAGTATGTCAGTAGGTCACTAATAAAAAAAATGTATAGCATACCATGACTATGCTTTTTTATCCACTTGATATAAGAAAGGGAGCCAGGAAGTGTGCTGGCTTTTAATGCAAGCCACCCTTAGGCTATGTGTACACTGCAGATTTTAGCTATGTTTTAACAAATTAATTAGCACATGGTAGCTAACATATGCTATAGAAACCTGTGTTCCAGGATACATGAGTTTTCTGGGTTAATCACAACAAGCAACAAATGTTTGTGCCTGTCACAGCCCTAGTTGAGCTCCCCTTCTGGATGCTCACCAGGCTGGTGTGTTTGAGTCCCTTACACTGGACTCATGCACTTTTAAGGTTCCCTTCCTTTGGTAGGCTCCAGCCCTGGCTCTTTCTTTGGCCTCTCTGGCACAGTTCCTAGGCACACACGGTCTGTCTGTTACCTCTCCATCAAAGCAGAACATTACAGTCCAGTTACCATAACCCCTATGGCAAGTGCTGATGCTCCCAACCCCCATCACCCCTCCCAAGAAAAAACTCATGTAGCTTAAACACAGCCTTTTCAGATCTCCAACCCTTGTGGATGCTTTGTTCTACAGCTTACCTCTCCAGGGACATGTGATAGTTGAAGCACATAACACAGAAACTTTGCAAATAGGGTTTCCAACTTTCGACTTGCACAAAACTGAACACGCTTGCCTCGCCTTCTGCCCCACCCCTCTGCTGAGGCCCCACCCCTTCTTCGAGGCCCAGTTCCCCACTCACTCCATCCCTGCCTCCCTCTGTCACTTGCTCACCCCACCCTCACTCACTTGCATATTTTCACCGGGCTGGCTCAGGGGGTTGGGGTACAGGAGGGGGTGAGTGCTCTGGCGGGGAGTATGGGCTCTGGTGTGGGGCCAGATATGAGGAGTTCAGGGTGGGGGAGGGAGTGGGTTGGGATGCAAGAGGAGTTGAGGAGTTGGAGGTGTGGGCTCTGGGGTGGGGCTGGGATGAGAGGTTTGGGGGGCATGTGGGTGGGTGGAGCCAAGGGCTTTATAGTATAGGAGGGAGCTCCAGGCCGAGGCAGGGGGTTGGGGTGTGGGAGGGGATACGGGCTCTAGTCTGGGGGTGTGGGTTCTGGGGTGGAGCAAGAAATTAGGAGTTCAGGCTGCAGGGGGGTGAGAGCTCCAGCTGGGGGTGCAGGCTCTGCTATGGGGCCAGGGATTAGGCATTTGGGGTGCAGGAGGGAGCTCCAGGATGGCTGAAGGGTTCAGAGGGCAGGAAGAGGTTGAGGTGCAGGGGGGGGGGGTGAGTGCTCTGGCTGGGATGTGGGCTCTGGGGTGGGGCTGAGGGGATTGGGGTACAGGAGGGGTCTCCAGGCTGGGACCAAGGGGGTATCAGGGCTGGGGCAGGGGAATGGGGTGCGGAAGAGGGTCAGGGGTGCAGGATCTTGCTGGCGCTTACCTCAGGCAGCTCCCAGAAGCAGCAGCATGTCCCCCCTCCACCTCATAAAATAAATTTTGAAATGTCAGAATTTCCCACAGAACGGAAAATCTATTTTCTGACCACCTCTACTTATACTACAAATATAAAAGCATACACAATAGAATTGTTTTAAGAGGAGTAAGCCAGCCAACATCAGTAGTGGATTACCTACTCACTGTGCTATAAATATTTTATTAAAAGGCTGGAAATTATACTTAACATTCTTTGCAAAAGGCTTTGAGCTCTGTGAAAGAAAAATGGCCCTGATTCAGCATTTGGACATGTGCTTAATGTTAAGCAGGTGACAGTACCATTGATTTCAGTGAGACTATTTTTGTTCTTAAAGATAAGCACATGGAAAAGCGCTACTCCTGAGTGCATTCTGCACCAAAAAATTAAAAACTCTGCACACAATATTTTAAAGTTCTGAAAAATTCTGCAAATTTTGTCAGACAAATATGGAGGCTCCAGCATGGAATTGCGGAGCACAGTGGTGGGAGATCACTGTGCAGCTCCTCCCCAGGACACTGACTCAGTGGTAAGGCCGCACCCAACCCTGACACAGCACCAGGACCAGGTCTGCCCCAGAAACACCCTGGGGCCCTGCCCCTCTGTGCTAGGTGCACCAGGTGTGGGCAGGCAGGCTCAGCAAGGCAGTATCCAAGTGTGGAGGGGCTTAGTGTGGGGTGATCCAGGTGTGGGTTGAGAGGGTTCTGTCGGGGCAATCTAGGTGCAGGCAGCTCAGTGAGGGATCCAGTTGTGGGGAGGATCTGGATTCACAGGGGCTTGTTGGGTGGTTTGGGGTGCAACAGTAATGGGATTCTGCCGGGGGGTCCAGGTGAAGGTGGTGGGGCTCAGCAGGGTGGGTATTGGGTGTAGAGGGGATAGAGCTTGGCAGGAGAGTCTTGGTGTGGGTGTCTCAGTGGGGGATCCAGTGCTGAAGGGGTGGGACTCAGTAGGGTGAGGATCAGTGGGTGGAGATCAGTGAGTGGGGATCCAGGTGCGGGTGGATTGTTGGGGTGGTCCAGGGGGAAGGGGGGCTCATCAGGGGGTTCTGAGTGTGTGGGGAGTGAGATTTGGTGGGAGGGTCTGGATATGAGGGGGTCTGGATGCATGGGGGTTGGGCGGATGAGGGAACAGCTCCCTGTACAGGCATCCCTCCCCCTATAGCTGAGGAGTGATGGGTGCAGGAAGCAGTTGGGGGGAGGGGGAAGGGAGGAAATGCAGAGCTTCCTGCAGCCAGGGAAGAAATCTGGGGGTGTCGTGCAAAGGAAGAGGAAGTTCCATCCTCCCCAGCCCAGCTGGACTAGCAGCTGAGTCTGGCACAAGGTAGGAGCCACCAGCCAGGTCTTCCCCAGACCTGCCTCCTCCCCACAGTGATTTAACTATCTGCTGGATGCTCTGGGCACACAAAACATACTGCTGGGGAGGGTCACATGACCACTCTTGTGGCTTCCCTTTGCTTCCCCCTGAGAAAGTCTGCAGGGAAGCAAAGAAATCTGCGGGAGACATAAATTCTGCACATATGCAGTGGTCCAGAATTCCCCCAGGAGTAACTAAGCGCTCTGATGAATTGGGGCCTATTAAAGTATTATTATTATTTATTACTTATGAGAAGGCAATTAGTCATAGTTGTCTGAAACAGGAACTTCTACTTATGGACAGAAGTAAAAACTACTGTTTGCTGGACAATGAATAGTCTTCAAATATATTTTTATATACCACATGGCACTGTAAAATTCTCCTGCCTCTCTTCTCCATCTGTCATATGATTCCTTTTTTTGAAAAATTCTTATATATTAGTCATGTACTTTACTCAGTCACCTTGGCAACAAGAATTATTCCCTTATGGAACATATTGTATTTTCAAAATTTGTATAATAATAATAATAATGTGTAGCTATTATTATCTGGAAGCTGAAAGTGAAGCAGAAGTTGTTTTGTGTTGGAGATTTTCATGTTGCATGGAAGATCAAAATTTCTAATGATTATAGTGAGGTTACTTACATTTATATAGCTCTTTTCATCCAGAAACATCTCAATGCATTTTACAAACAAATTTGCAGACTACAGTGCATCTATGCATGTTTGCAGATATGCCTGGGGTGGAACAAAATCCATTTAGCAGTGGATATGAACAGTAAATAACTGTTTAGACCAGGAAATGAAGAATAATATTTTATACAATGAAAATGACAGGTTGACTTTAGGAGAAAGAATATAATTATATAAATTAGAATTTAGCCAAAAAAAAAAGGGTTAAATGCCCTTACTCCTGTGAAAAATACCAAAGAGTCTTTAATGACCACAAGTGACCAGGCCCTCAGTCTTTTGTCTCATCAAAAGTCAGCATGACATAGACATGATTTTTATATCAGTGACAGGAATTACAGTATTTGCTTGCCAGTTATGGAAGCAGAATTGCTAATGTTTCATGAGATAAAATAGATTTCAGGAGAGGCTGGGGAGTCCAAACTCCTGGTTGAGTGCCAGAGGGTGCCACTTCTAATGAGATTGGATTAGATAGGTAGGGAAAGAAAAACAAAGGTGTGGAAAACAAACAAAATAAACAAGGCGTGACCAAGAAAGGGGAGTAAATGGTAACAAGACCCTTCGTCCCCTCTCTTTTCTTCGCCAAATCTTTAAATTACTTCAGGAATACATTTCCTATTTAATGGGGGCAATTTTATTCATAAAAATGAGCCCTGCTATCCAAAAACAAGAAACCAAAATAAAAATTTAAATGCATTTAAAATAGAGTTAACACCCTAAGTAACAAGATTGTGGAGATGATAAGCCTACTTCATTTTATTCATATTACTGAACCGCCACATATAATTTGGCAATTTCAGCTGTCTTTGATCATCAGAGGATGAAGATTTATCTATCATAGAAGCTAATTACTGTTATCGTCTACCATACACAGTGGTCTCTATAGGCCCTGCTTGTACTTTTTGATGGAAAGAAGAGGGCCAGCCTTTGATGATATTAGACCTGCCTCATCAAAGAGTCAGTGGGGCACTACTCTTATTGCTTTCACTTCTGAAGAGACACTAGAAATGCAGCCATCTGCTTTACACCATAAAAATCCAGCAAGAATGCTTTGTTAAATGAAGACATCTCATCCTTCATTAAGATTGTGGACACTGACTCCTGAACATTTAAGAAAAAGCAATTAATAAAGGAATAAGCAAAGGAGGTTATGAATATTGCCTTTGTGCCCTTATAGCAGAATCTATCCTGCCTAACCCTTCTGACAGCTGTATGTTTGTACTAATAGCAGCATTTTCAGTTTGGAAGTATAGGTTTATGATTATATATAAGTATGGTGCATTTAACTGCAAAAATAAAAAAGCAATTTTCTAATTAAATACAGAAATAACAGTGTATCATTCATTGGATTTAAATTTTGCAGATGAAAAGAAATTAGTGAACAAACAACCTGAAACAAGCTGTTATAAACAAAACATTCAAATACTCACAAAAGTAGTTTCTGAAACCTAAATTACCTCTAAGTCCTAAATAAATTAAATAACTCATTTCATCTTGTTTGTGTTATTTAATTATCTGATGGAAATAAAAAAGCAGGGAGCAAGACTGAATCAGAGAAAAGAAAGATTGGCTTTTTGTCTCACAGTGAGACATTCAGCTTAGTTGTTAACAATAAAATGCTATAAACCATATGCTTTGTGTGGTTTTCTTTTAAGCTTGAAATTAGAATGTGCTAATTAGAGTGTAGGCCACATATAAAAATATAGCACTCCATTGCAATTGTGCCTGTATGAGGACTACATTGTTGATGACTGGAAGAATGGTGCTATAATTATCTTACAATCCAAGAAGTAATTCACCTTAGTAATTTTTGAATATGTCAAGGGTCTGGTTCACAAATCACGTAATCACTTTTTATGCACTCTTTGTGCTGCAATTTACTGTATATGAGAAAAGTGACTTGCGTACCAATATCATATAATTTACTTCAAATTCACTAACCCTCCAACTCTCAGCGTGGAAACTAACTGTATTTAATTTCAGCTCCATTTCTCAGGGCTCTAAAGGCCCACAGAGATGTGAAGCTGTCAATGCTTCCACTGCAGGCAAGTTACATGTATTCATAAAGGGAGTTATACAAAATTTCCCAGAATGCCAATGGATAAAATAGTCTTGCTAGCTTGAACAGCATTCCCCAAAATTGCACATTTCTTCAGTTTTTATTAGAGCATAATCTTTGTTTCCACTGGGAAAATTGCAAGAAAGATGGGAAGTTTACTGAGCAAAGATGGTTGATTTTACTAAATTATATAGTGCTTTTCTGATGTGTTCTTTTCTAAGCCCCTTGGATACTGGACTTAGAGCATCAAACTCATGCTAGTAATGACCTACAATACACTAAACCCCTTTGTTTCTATTGCATTAGTCACATTATCCAATAGATGGTTGGGAATTTTCTGCTGAAATGTTTTGTCACAGAAAATGTGGTTTCTGCAAAATCAACATTTTTCCTGCAGTAAGTGTCTATTTTGCAGAAGTGAAATATTATGTTTTGGGTCAGCCCAAATGAAATATTTTGGTTTGTTGAAGCAAACCAAAAAGTTTTGTTTTGGCTTTGTTTGAATTTAAAGCCTCCTGTGTAGTGTCAGCTGGGTTGTGATGTATTTTTAAAAGGACTCCTTGGGAGATTTGTTTCTAATGATATCGCCCCCATCTCAGCATAGTGCCAAATCCACCTGTCAGAGATTATGTCTTTGGGGCTCATAAAGATACTTTTGAAGAGTAAATAAATTGCCTTGGAAATGGACCAGGATGCACAGAATTTCAGTTATTTCTCTTTGAATTCCTCTGGTAAGATACTTTCTCTGTCTACAATGTCTTCCTACACATACACACAATCAAACCCCATTCGAAATTACATAAACTGAATGCTGTGCTTCACATTCAATATAATCAATATAATTCCAGCTACAAAATACATAGATTTCCAGAAAAGTGCAGTTAAAATGAACATGTTTTCCAATTGGTGTTGCCTCATTCTTGGGTTATAAGAGAGTTTTTTGCTTAAATTAGTAAAAAGTGAATAGGTTCCTGTAGAAGGGTTCGGCCGGGGCTCGTCCCCTTCCGGGGCGGCTGGGAACCAGGCCGCCTTACTACTTAGGTCCGGTGAATCAGGGAATTAGCTTGGCTGGGCGGCAAACGGTCAGGAGCTCAGGCCCTCAGGCAGGGGCCAAGCAAACAAATAAGTTTAGGAGGCCCAGGTCCTAGCTCCGAAGGGCCTGGGAGAGGGGAAGACTGCCACTCACCTGTTTGGTGGCAGGGGGGATGCAGGCCCACCCACTCCACTGCATCCCAGCCTGGGGCCCTAGCCGCGGCAGAAGACCCACTGCTGAGTCAGTGGCGATCCTGACCGCAAAACACTGACATTGACTCTGTGTGTGCAGCAGCCAGACTAGGGTAGGCTGCCCCTGGGCTACTTCCTACCTCCCCCTCTAGAGGTACCTGCATCTGGACGGTGTCCTCCAGGGAATCAAGCACCATGGGCTCCTCAGGGTACTCGGCGAGCGGTAGGCTTCGCAGATCCTCTGGGTAGCTTGCCACAGGCAGGCTTAACAGCTTCCCTGGGGTCTGGTTGGGATCAGGCCTCGGCTAGTCTGGGCAGTCTTCGGTTCAATCGCAGACTGCAGAAGTCTACCCACCGGGAGCTAGGCCACAGGCGTCTGGCTTCTCCAGTGGCCGGGCCTCTAGTGAGCTCTGGGATTGGGCTTTTATACTTCCTGTCCTGCACCCTGACCTCTGGGGGGCGGGTGCAAGCTCCACTGGCTCCGCCCACTTTGGCGTCCTGAGGGGCTCATCCCCCTCCGGGGCGGCTGGGAACCAGGCCGCCTTACTGCACACACACACACACCCTTAAGGCTGGCTCCCACTCATCGGGGCCAGACTCTTCCATACCTCCCAGGAAGGACAGGAAGTCAGCATTGGCATGGTCCTTGCCTGCCCTATGGCAAACCGTAAAGGCATAGGGCTGTAGCGCCACGTACCAACACTGTATTCTCATATTTTTATCAAATTTTTATCCTTCATTTGGGCCAGCCACTGGAGTGCAGCATGGTCAGTGATCAACGTGAATGGGACTCTGAGGATATAGTAACAGAAGGCGTCACAAGCCTACTTTACCGCAAGGGCCTCCTTCTCCACCACCGCCATATAGTTTCAGTGGGGTTGGAGGAGGCGGCCCATCAACCATTGAAACATTTCCGGGGCTCCATGGAGGCCAAAGGGCATCTGAGTAAACTGATACAGGCCCGTGGGGGTGGCAAAGGCAGTGTTCTCCTTGGAGGCAGGATTGAGGGGGATCTGCCAGTATCCCTTGCTCAGATCAAGGGTGGTGATGAAGCGGGCCTTTCCTAACCAGCCCAGCAGTTCATCTACCCGGGGCATTGGATACGCATCCAACTTTGAGATAGCATTGATGAGTCTGAAGTCAATGCAAAACCGTTGCATGCCATCAGGCTTAGGTACCAGTACTACCAGGTTGCGCCATTCGCTCTGCGAGGGTTCAATGACTCCAAGGTCCAGCATGGCCTGTACTTCTTCTTCAATGACCTGCCGCAGGTGATGTGGCAAGGGCCTGGTCGCCCCCCTGGATCACCACCCCAGGCTCTGTCCGAATAGTATGCTGGACGAGGGGGTGGTGTATCCTGGTTGGGCTGTGAAAATTCGTGGGAATGCCTGTAGAAGGCACTGGGTCTGCTTCAGTTGCTCCTCAGCCAGTGTCTCCCAAAACTTGGGTCCTGCGGGGTCCTCCATACAGGTTACATGGGGGCCCAGCTTGGGCTCCGGTGGGTAAAGGTTAATTAAGAGTCCCTCTCGCTCCCGCTATGGTTTGAGGGGGTTGACATGGTACCGTTAAGTTTTCTTGTGCCGATTGGGCTGCTTGATCTCATACGTGACAGGCCCGACCTTTTGGACTACCTCATAAGGCCCTTGCCAGCAGGCCAGTAGCTTTGACTCACTTGAGGGCAGGAGGAGTAAAACCCGATCACCGGGTTGGAAATCGCGGGCCCGTGCATCCCAGTTGTAGATCTGGGCTTGAGCTTCTTGGGCGGCCTTCAAATTTTCCTGAGCCAGGGCCCCAGCCTGAGTGAGGTGTTCCTGAAGCTGGAGTATGTATTTCAAGAGGCCCTGGGTTGGCGACGGGGCTTGCTCTCATGTCTCCCACATTAGGTCCAACAGCCCCCGTGGGAGGTGACCATATAACAGCTCGAAGGGAGAAAACTTTGTAGACGACTGGTGCACCTCCCGGATCACCAGGAGCAGAGGTGGGAGTAGCTGGTCCCATCAGTGGAGGTCTTCTGGGGAGAACTTGCGTAACATGTCCTTTAGGGTCCGGTTAAACCGTTCGACCAAACAGTTGGTTTGTGGATGCTAGACCGAGGTGCGCAATTGCTTGATTCCCCAGTAGCTCACACACCTGTCGCAACAGCTGAGAAGTAAAGTTGGTGCCCTGGTCTGTGAGAATCTCCCGGGGCAGGCCTACACAAGCAAAGACCTTCACGAGTTCACCCGTGATGGTGCGGGCCATGATGCTCCGGAAGGGTACTGCCTCTGGGAAATGGGTAGCATAATCCGCCATGACCAATACATACTGAAACCGGTGATGATTTTTGGGAGGGGGCCCACGAGCTCCATGGCCACATGCTCGAATGGGGTTTTGACTAAGGGCATGGGGATCAGAGGGACCTTGAGGGTCTGCGGGGGAGCAGCCAACTGGCATTCCAGACAGGACTTACAGTAGTTCCTCACATCCTGGTTTACATCAGGCCAGAAGAAGCGCATCAATATTCGAGCCAGAGTCTTCTCATGGCCCAAATGTCCAGCTGCCAGGACATCGTGGGCTAGTTTCATTACTGCTCACCGGTGGCATCGAGGCACGAGTAGTTGGGTCTGGGACTCCACTGTGTGCGGGTCCCGCTTGACCCGATAGAGTCACTCCTGCCACAGTTCAAAGTGTGGCCACTGCATTGCCCATTGTGGATCAATGACTGTGCCATCGACGGCGGCCAGCTGTTTATATGCTTGCCCCCCTCCAGGGCAGCTGGGAACCAGGCCGCCTTACTACAGTTCCCCAATGCCTCATCTCTTCTCTCTGCAAACCACCATGGAGTTTATCACAGACTAAGGGGTCACATTTTTTTGAATCCTTTGTTAAAAAAACATCGACAACTCATCACTGCTTATGTAGTCACCTCTCCCCTAGAATCTGGATTGTCCGCCAAACCCAAGACCTAATCTGAAATCAATGTAAAAATGTCCATTCACTTCATTAGGTGTTGGTGTAATGGGCTCCCCAGGGTGCAGACTGGATCTGGGGTACTGCTAAGCCCTCTGTCTCACCAGCCTGGGCTCCTTCACTCACTGTATTGTTGTGAAAAGCTGCAGACCTCTCCTGGTCCTGAACTCACACAAACATTTACAGGCAGTAACACACCCAGCTGAGTTACATGAATGCTTTTGCCAGCCACTCATGAACCAACAATAGAGAGGCTCCTGCCAGTTTCCCATAGCTCCCCAGCCTATGATCCCAGGGCTGTACTATCTTGCCCTGGTCAGAGGCCTGAACAGTGTAAATTTATTACCCCGTCTGCCCCTCTCTCAATATGAAGAGGACAATGCAACGGCCCCTCCTTCCCCCTGTTCCTGAGCAGATTTCCCTTTGCATTTGAAACACACTTTTTTAGGTAAAAATATGAAACAGATTTATTAACTACCGAAAGATAGATTTTAGGTGATTATAAATAATAAGTGTACAGCTCAAAGTAGATTACCTAAGAAATATAACAAAATCCCAATCTGAGTGCTATTAACTAGATAGGATTTGACTCAAATAGTGCCTTACCCTAATGGTACAAACAGTTTACCAATCTTCCATACACAGGCTGGGATTCCTTCATTCATAGAATCATCGATTATTAGGGTTAGAAGGGACCTCAGGAGATCATCTAGTCCAACCTTCTGCTCAAAACAGGACCAATCCCCAAATGGCCCCCTCAAGGATTGAACTTACAATGCTGGTTTTAGCAGGCCACTGCTCAAACCACTGAGCTATCTCACCTTTCCTACCTGGGACCACCTCCCCTGTTCAGCCTTTGTTTCTGAGATGTTTCCAGATATTGAGTTGTGAGGGGGAGTGAGGCCAAGTAATGATGTCACTTCTCTCTTTTACAGTGTCACGTCTCCCTTTTATAGTTCTTCCATGTGGAGGGAACTTAATTGTTCCAAGCAAAGTCCCCAGCACAGTGTGTGAAAAAGTACAGGCACAAGATGAAGTCCAGTATCATATGATCTAGTCACCATGCCCTTGCATGCTTTGATGAGTCATAGCAGCCATTATCCATACACTGGCTGAAGTGTCCACAGGAAAGCCCACCTGTGTGGGGATAAGCTTCTTCTAAGGTCTATTATGTTTCTTAATGGGCTGTTACCTTGAATGGTTCAACCACAATGTATTGGCTAGACTGATGCATACTGACTTGTGGGTGTTACCCAGGAGCAAACATATTTGAAATGCTGGTACATAGTCAATATTCATAACTTTAGATACAAAAATGATACATGCATAAAGATAGGGTAATCATATTCAGCAAATCATAACTACTCCGTTGATATCTTGCATGACATACTCTGTATAAAACATATCACCATAGTATATATCAGGGTGATAGGGTGTTGCTTTAGGGTACAGAATGTTGCAGTTGGATTAAGCCTATATTTGATATAGAAGCACCATCAGATGATAACTTTCAGTTACAACCTATCTAGGCTGGCTTTGAACCAACAACCTTCACAGTCTAACTACCCCATTACCAAACTCAAGTCAGTGAGACTTTCTTCCAGAGATTGGTTGCCAGATATGTTGATTTGTGAAGATGATGATGATATACTGAATAATAATTAATACATTTTTATTTATAACTAAAAATGAGAGGTGACTCTTTGACACTCTAGGTGCCCCATCAGCTGAGTAAGACCACAATAAGTCAATATATCAAAAAGAAAAACAAACAGAACCCATGCAAAAATATGAAAAATGATTAATATCTATGTATCAAAATGGAAGTCAAATAAATTCCCCACTTTGCTTACGCATCCCCTTCAAATGACATTTGTTTCCTCAGCAGTGTTGATCTCAACATCTTGCAGCCTACCCTGCTAGTCTACAGATTAGGGCTATTATATCTTGTGATACCATATTGGGACTGAAGAGATCGGCACATAATTCCTGGCTCTCCCACAGACTCCCTGTGTAACCATGGACAAGTCACATAATCTATGTGTGCCTCAGTTCCCTATCAGTGACACAGCAGTAATACTTTCCTGCCCATAATTTGTGCAAGGTGTATAAATACTGCAGTGATGGAGGCCATATAAGATGATAGATAGTAAGAGATAAACTATGGGTTAAGGGTTTTGGCGAAAGGGAATTTTATGACAAAAGAAAGGAACCCTCACAGTGAACTCCCTCTGCCAGCAGCCCTTTCCAATCATACAGATCAGGGCCTAATTCCAAAACATGCAGACATCAAAAACTGCATATGGCCTGGGGAAAGATATTGTCCACAAGGGAAACTGATCCTAAGGAGATGTCTACAGGGTGCAGCAAATTTGTACTAATGGAGTGTGATTTCTAAAGTGCACTAACTGGTCCGTTTAGACCCTGCTGATGAGCACTAAAAGAACACTAGGGAACTTTTAGTGTTCACCAGCAGGGTCTACACAGACCAATTAGTGTGCAACACAGTGTGCTTTAGAAATCACACCCCTGTATCTATTTTCCAGTGTTTGCCATTGAGCAATTGTTTGTGTATATATGTCTCATCCATTCACAGAAAATGAGTAATCCACCAATAGTGATTCTTCATCACCTTTGCCTATAGGCTGGGAAGACCTACAAGCTCCAGTAGAAATTTGGTTATTTTACTTTGCTACTTTGCACCCATTTTTACTCATGAAAATGCCTAATGAGAACGTTATCTGGGACTTGTACATTATGATGAAAGCAGGGCCATGGCTTGGCATCATATTGTAGCGCGTTAAACAGGACTACATTATATTATCTCTGTACAAAGGCCAATAGCATGTTGCTTCCACACAGTTTTGTAGGTAGCGACATGAAATATTAGCTTTTTCTACACAAAGCTTAATATCGTCACCTACTAGAGTGTTTTAGTAAGAACACTGAGGTAGGTGAATTTTGTTACTGTGTATTTATTATTGATCTTGATGTTTGTTTCAACATAGTGGCACTGTTTGTTTGATGCTGGTTGATACATAACCTTATACTTTGAAATGCTAATTGCTAAGACAAAGTTTACCATTGCAGCTGCATAATGAGGTATCATTATTTCCATGTCTTCCTCTGAGTGAGCTACAAGTTCACATCCATCCAGAAAGAGTAACCTTCTAATAAGGTTTCTGACAGCATTGCTGAGGCATGCAAAGGAGCTAGATTAAAAACTTTGCCTTAGTGGAATCTATTCCTTATTTCCTTTGGTCGATTATGATTTGCCTCATCTTCTCTTGCTGTGGAAGTAAATCCAAACAGCAGTGTGAAACATCCAAAGTCCAGGAAGGCTCAATGTAACAAAGATTTTGTCAGGCTGATAAAGATTATGTGGCTATCTCCATTTTGCTCCCTGGACATTTTCTTTCATGTCAATAACTCTGTGTTGTAATCAAAACTTCACTGTGTCTCTCGGAGTCTGGGGTGTGTTAAATTGTCCAGTAGTCAGTTGAGAAGAGCGCCTGTCAATATTTTGCCTGCAACTGACAGTTAAGGGATACCTCTTTAATTACAACAGTCAGTTTTTTGAGTCATTTTGCTTGTAACAGTGACAAAGTTGAAATCGTGTAACTTTTATGGTATTATTTCCTACACCCAGATATCCCAAAGAAATGAGGTTATATTGTCCTGTCAGTGTGTCACATCTGTATATAAAGATCTTGAAAGGTATTCCACTGGGCCTGAGTGTGTTACCATTTTCCCCCAATGCTGCCAAGTTTTTGTAAACTCCTTAGCAAGACATTTAGGTTATAATTCTGCATGTGCCAGTGCATTATTTATGTTGACATTTATGATTAAAGTTAGCTGATGTTCATGGTATCAGTGATGGGTGCCTCCTTGGTAAGCAGTTCAGTGCCCCTGTTATATACAGTGCTGGAGTCACAGTCTCATCCTTGTATAGACGACAAGGTTTGCTTCCTCCCATATCAGACATAAAATCAGAATTTAGTTACAATGTTGCTTCAAAATTATGTGTTAAAAAATCTACTTCTGATATGGAGATTGTCAGTCAATTGTAGAAGATTTGTATTCTTTTTTGCCCGTACAACCTTCTAACAACTAAACCATTTCTATGGTGAAATCCATGGAGTTTTGTTATTGACCTCAATGGATCCAGGACTTCACCCTGTCTAAGCAATCTTGATTTTGCTTATTATTCAATCCAAATGTCTCATCTGCTACCAAGGACATTTGTTCATCAAACATAGTCTAATTTTTCTGCAACATCTTCTGGAACATTGTTAGTCAAATTGTATTTTGTTCCCAGTGAGACCAATTCAAGACTGAAGTCCTATCAGTGTCACACTTTACATGCATGATTTTGAAGGTCAATATGCAGGGGCAGACTGCTGAGCGGGCAGCCGAGCCCTGATTAGGGGGCGGAACTAGGCTGAGGAGGGGCCTATAAGAGCGGCCGCCCAGCCAGGCAGCGGCACAGTGGCGAGCAGCGGCACAGGAGCCAGCGAACAGGGCTGCTAACAGGGGAGTTTGAGTGGGAGTTTACAGGGGGAGGCGGAAGGGGCAGGGGGCGCGGCGCCGTGTGTGCTGTGTGCCCCAGGTGAGAACGCTGATAGAGGCAGAGACAACAGCAGCCATGAGCCAAGCAGCAGAGGATACAATGAGGATGATTGCATGCAGCAGTTGCGGTATGTACATGGTCCTAGCAGGGGCGCCGGAACAGAGGTATGTATGCATGAAGTGCCGCCTAATAGAACTGCTGGAAGAAAAGATCCGAGGTCTAGAGATGCAGGTAGAAACCGTGGTAGAGTTTAGAAGGGGTCTTGAGCAGCTGATGGAGCAAAGGCAAGCTGTGGCTGAAGGGGAATGCTCAGGGGTACAGGGGGAAGCAGGGGCTAAGGCCTGTGAGGGGGGAATGCTGGATGGGGAACATGGGCAGTGGAAGCATGTGACCATGAGAAGCAGGAAGGGGAAAAGGAGGGCCAGTGAAGGAGAAATAGAGCTAAGGAACAGGTTTGAAGGTTTGGAGAATGAGGAAGGGGTACAGCAGGTGGTAGCCGACGGTGGGAGGGTAAGGAAGAAGAGAAGAGCGGCTAGTCTGATAGAAAGAGGGGAGGAGTCGATGGAGGCAGCACTAACTTTGGGCCCCGGGAGGATGCAGGATGGCTTAAGGGGGACTACAAGGGAGGATAGGAATGGAAGGAGCTTGCAACCAGGGGGAACGGGGGATAGGTTAGCAGACCGCACTGTCACCAGGCAAAGGCAGGTCTACGTGATTGGGGATTCCATACTGAGAAGGTTGGACAGGCCTGTGACCAGGGCCGATCCGGAGAACAGAAGGGTGTGCTGTCTACCGGGCGCTAAAATACGGGATGTGGACCTGCGGTTGAAAAGGATTCTAAAAGGAGCAGGTAAGAACCCGTTGATCATCCTTCATGTAGGAACGAATGACAAGGCTAGATTCTCACTGGAGAGAATCAGGGGAGACTATGCCAGGCTGGGTAAGACACTCAAGGAAATTGAGGCTCAGGTGATCTTCAGTGGGATTCTACCTGTCCCTAGGGAAGGGTGACAAAGGGGTGACAGGATTGTGATGATAAATAGTTGGCTCAGGGAGTGGTGCTATAAGGAGGGCTTTGGGATGTATGGGCACTGGGAGGCTTTCGGGGACAGAGAACTGTTCTCACAGGATGGGCTCCACCTGAGTAGGGAAGGAAATAGACTTCTAGGAGGGAGGCTGGCTCATCTGATCAAAAGAGCTTTAAACTAGGAATTGAAGGGAGACGGTTGGGAGATGTCCAGGCACTCTCCACGCCAAATTTAAACATTGAGAGGGAGGACAACAGGATAAGAACGGATATAGCCAGAGGGAGGGGTTTGGACATAAGGAAGATGGGGGGATGGATACTAGACCAATAGGTCATACTGGTGGTACTGTGTCCCTACCAAATTGGGTAACAAAGGTAAGAGAAGCCAAACAGAAAAAATTAGGATGTTTGTTCACCAATGCGAGAAGCCTAGGTAACAAAATGGAGGAATTGGAGCTCCTGGTCCGAGAATTGAAACCAGATATCGTAAGAATAACCGAAACATGGTGGAGTACGGGTATGGAAGGGTATGTGCTGTTTAGGAAAGACCGAAACAAAGGTAAAGGTGGGGGAGTAGCATTGTATGTCAATAATGAGGTAAACTGTAATGAAATAACTAGTAATGGAATGAATAATACGGAGTCTGTTTGGGCAATGGTCACATTAGGGAAGAAAACTACTAGAGCCTCCCCTGGGATAGTGATTGGGGTGTGCTATAGACCGCCGGGATCTAGCCTGGATATGGATAGAGAACTCTTTAATGTTTTTAAGGAGGTAAATACTAATAGGAACTCTATGATCATGGGATACTTTAACTTTCCGGATATAGATTGGGGAACAAATGCTAGTAATAGTAATAGGGCTCAGCTTTTCCTAGACGTGATAGCTGATGAATTCCTTCATCAAGTAGTTACAGAACCGACGAGGGGGGATGCCATTTTAGATTTGGTTTTGGTGAGTAGTGAGGACCTTGTTGAAGAAATGGTTGTAGGGGACAACCTTGGCTCGAGTGATCATGAGCTAATTCGTTTCAAAATAAATGGAAGGAAAACACAATTGCATCTGAGACTAAGCTTTATGATTTCAAAAGGACTAACTTTATGAAATTAAGGCAACTAGTTAGGGAAGTGGATTGGACTAACATATTTAGGGATCTTAAGGTGGAAGATGCCTGGGATTATTTCAGGTTGAAGTTGCAGGACCTGTCAGAGGCCTGTATCCCGAGAAAGGGAAAATGGTTCGTAGGTAGCAGTTTTAGACCGAGCTGGATGAGCAAGCATCTCAGAGGGGTGATTAAGAAAAAACAGAAAGCATACAGGGAGTGGAAGATGGGAGGGATCAGCAAAGAAACCTACCTTATTGAGGTCAGAGGGTGTAGGGATGCAGTGAGAAAAGCCAAAAGCCGGGTACAGATGGACGTTGCAAAGGGAATTAAAACCAATAGTAAAAGGTTTTTGAGCCATATAAATAGGAAGAAAACCAAGAAAGAAGAAGTGGGACCGCTTAAAACTGTAAATGGAGTGGAGATCAAGGATAAGCTAGGCATGGCACAATATCTAAACGAATATTTTGCCTCGGTCTTTAATAAGGATAATGAAGGGCCTAGGAATAGTGGCAGAGTGACTGATGGGAATGAAGGTGCGGGGTTGGAAATTACAGTATCCGAGGTAGAAGCCAAACTTGAACAGCTTAACGGTAGTAAATCAGGCGGCCTGGATAATCTTCATCCTAGAATATTAAAGGAATTGGCGAGTGAAATTGCAAGCCCGTTAGCGATAATTTTTAATTAATCTCTGAACTCGGGGGTTGTACCGTGTGACTGGAGATTAGCTAATATAGGTCCTATTTTCAAGAAGGGGAAAAAAAGTGACCCGGGTAACTACAGGCCTGTTAGTTTAACATCTGTAGTATGCAAAGTCATGGAAAAAATATTAAAGGAGAGAGTAGTTACGGACCTTGAGGTCAATGGCAATTGGGACAAATTACAACATGGTTTTACGAAAGGTAGATCGTGCCAAACCAACCTGATCTGTTAGTTTAACATCTGTAGTATGCAAAGTCATGGAAAAAATATTAAAGGAGAGAGTGGGACAAATTACAACATGGTTTTACGAAAGGTAGATCGTGCCAAACCAACCTGATCTCCTTCTTTGAGAAAGTAACAGACAAGGGAAATGCGGTGGATCTAATATATCTAATATATCTTGATTTCAGTAAGGTGTTTGATACGGTACCGCATGAAGAATTACTGGTTAAATTGGAAAAGATGGGGATTGAAATGAAAATCCAGAGGTGGATAAGGAACTGGTTAAAGGGGAGACTGCAGCGGGTTGTACTGAAAGGTGATCTGTCGGGTTGGAGTGAGGTTACCAGTAGAGTTCCTCAAGGTTCAGTTTTGGGTCCGATCTTATTCAATCTATTTATCACTGACCTCGGAACCAAAAGTAGGAGTGGGCTGATAAAGTTTGCAGATTACACGAAGTTGGGAGGTATTGCCAATTTGGAGAAGGATCGGCATATCCTCCAGGGAGATTTGGATGACCTTGTAAACTGGAGTATTAGTAATAGGATGAAATTCAATAGTGAGAAGTGTAAGGTTATGCATTTAGGGATGACTAACAGGAATTTTAGTTATAAGCTGGGGACACACCAGTTGGAAGTAACGGAAGAGGAGAAGGACCTCGAAGTCCTGGTTGATCGCAGGATGACTATGAGTCGGCAATGTGATGTGGCCATTAAAAAAGCTAATGCGCTCTTGGGATGCATTAGGCGAGGTATTTCTAGTAGAGATAAGGAGGTGCTAGTCCCGTTATACAAGGCGTTGGTGAGACCTCATTTGGAGTACTGTGTGCAGTTTTGGTCTCCCATGTTTAAGAAGGATGAATTCAAACTGGAACGGGTACAAAGAAGGGCCACTAGAATGATCCGAGGAATGGAAAGCCTGTCGTATGAAAGGAGACTTGAGGAGCTCGGTTTGTTTTCCTTAACCAAAAGAAGGATAAGAGGAGATATGATTGCACTCTTTAAATATATCAGAGGGATAAATACCAGGGAGGGAGAGGAATTATTTCAGCTCAGTACTAATGTGGACACGAGAACAAATGGATATAAATTGGCGGTCGGGAAGTTTAGGCTTGAAATTAGACAAAGGTTTCTAACCATCAGGGGATTTCTGAAATTCTGGAACAGCCTACCAAGGGAAACAGTGGGGGCAAAGGACCTCTCTGGCTTTAAGATTAAGCTTGATAAGTTTATGGAGGGAATGGTTTGATAGGATAACGCGATTTAGTCAATAGGTCAATAACGTGCCACCACTGGTAATTAGTACCAAGGGTCAATGTTGGGATATTGAAAGTCTTTTTCCCGAGTGTCAGGCTGGAGAGTCTTGCCCGCATGCTCGGGGTTCAGCTGATCGCCATATTTGGGGTTGGGAAGGAATTTTCCTCCAGGGTAGATTGGCAGTGGCCCTGGAGGCTTTTCGTCTTCCTCCGCAGCATGGGGCAGGGGTCGCTTGCTGGAGGATTATTTGCTGCTTTAAGTTTTTAAATCAGGATTTGAGGACTTCAACAGCTGAGTCAAGGGAGAGAATTATTTCAGGAGTGGGTGGATCAGCTTTTGTGGCCTGCATTTTGCGGAAGGTCAGACTAGATGATCATAATGGTCCCTTCTGATCTTAAGTTCTATGATTCTATGATTCTATGCCCACCAATTGGCACCAGGAATAGATCCTGTTATATGAATATCTGAGGCTCTCTAGGGTTTGGAGCTTGGGACAAACACTTAATCTAGTGTACACAAAAGAAATGTTTTGAGTGTGGGTTTATCAAGTTTTATACTTGATGAAATTTGGCATATATTACTAAAATGTGTACAACATATTTTGCAGTTAATAGCAAAGAACTAGAATTTTCACTTCCAAATCCATGGTGCTCAGTAACATTTTTCCCTGTGCTGCTAAAGCATCCAAACTGTACAGTGGTCACACTTTAAGTTTCTTCCATTTTTGAAAGATTCTGCTTGTTTGAGAGATATTCCCTATATGAGAGATATTCCCTATGACTCCCACGGTCATAAAATGGGTCAGTGACAGAGCTGGGAAGAGTACCCACAAGAACTAACTCCTCATCCCCTCCTGCATCTTTTAGGGTATGGCTACACTTGCGAGTTGCAGCGCTGGTGGAGGCTTTCCAGAGCTGCAATGAGTAAGTGGCCACACCTGCAGGGCACTTCCAGCGCTTCAACTCCCTGGCTGCAGCGCTGGCCGTACACCGCACTCAGCATGGGGAATAAGGATTGCAGCGCTGGTGCTGCAGCGCTGCTCCTCAAGTGTGGCCACACACCAGCGCTGTTATTGGCCTCCAGGGTATAAGGGTGTATCCCAGAATGCTTTAAACTAAATTACTCCCTTTGTTTTGTTATGCAGTCTCTCTTTGTTTTGTTGTGAACCACCGGAGCTCCATTGCTACCGGAGCTGCTCTACCGGAGCTGCTTATCAGCTCCTGTTTGCTGTGATCAATCTGTGAACAATCAAATGAGATCCTCCTCCCTGCATGATTCACAGGGGTTGAGTGTTTGCGTTTTGCTTGACCAGCAGCGAGAAAAGGAGTCATTCACAGGGGTTCAGTGTTTGCTTTGCTTGAGAGAAACGGGGGGAGGGGCAGAGGGGGGAAAGAGAGTATGTTGGATGCAGGCTGTTTGCAGTTAACAGTAAGGGGGTGGGAAAATTTTCTGATTTTGCACAGTGTCAGTTCCAAAAATCCACTCTCTCTTTCCCCCCCGGGTCCCTGTCACACTGCCCCACACCCCCCTCTTTTGAAAAGCACGTTGCTGCCACTTGAATGCTGGGATAGCTGCCCATAATTCATCACTCCCAACAGCGCTGCAAATGCTGCAAATGTGGCCACACTGCAGCGCTGGTAGCTGTGAGTGTGGCCACACACCAGCGCTGGCCCTGCACAGCTGGACGACCAGCCCTGCAAACTACCAGCGCTGCAGATTTGTAAGTGTAGCCATACCCTAAGAAACTACACGAGGTTAGGAGAGGAAAAAGATGGACTAACTGTCCTCCCTCTCATTGACACTTTAAAAAAAAAATCTTATGGTCTACCTAGAAGGAAGAAGGTATTGGTCTATGGGCTATGACTGATAGTTATTAATGATAGATGTACATAACATTAAAGTAAAGGTAAAATGTGCTAAGCAAAAATTTGATTTTTTGCCATAAAAATCTTATATTGTTAAATCAAGAGTCAATACAATATAGAACAGTAAATACATAACTAGCAGAGAGTGGGATGTAGAATTTATAGATGGAATGCTTTCCCCTCCCAGAACAAGTTTTCCAATAATTATGGTAAAGATAGCAGATGGAAAAGTATAATTGGCAACAAAAGGCAATAGAGGTTGAGATGTTATAAACAGAACAGCATTAATAGCAGGCATATACAGAGAAATACAAGTCATTCCTTACGTTAATTAAAAATAATGGTGAAGCAAGAGAAAAAGCATGTGTTAGTTTGGTGTAAATTGGCAATGTTCAGGAACCAGTTGATAGCAAAGTGAATTATACTGGTTAAATGTGAAATTTCAATTAAATTCTCTTTAAGAGGATCTGGAACAATGTTTATTTTACTGGTATCATCCATGATACTCATACACTATTCTTGTTGGACATGTAGGGACAGTTTAAAGATAGATTCATCTATAGGACAACTAAGTATGAAAGAACAGAGAAAACAGTTCATCCAAACCAAAACAATTTTAAATTAATGTACCTATCTTGTAGGATGTGAAAGACCGGGAGGGAAGGTGAAGGTGTGTGATGGATTATATTTCTTTCAATAACAATCAAAAAAGGAAATATGGAAGATATAGATGCAATAATTCCCATTAAAATGGAGCAGATACTACAGAAAAAAATAGTATCTGATTATTTTACATCATCTCACTATGAATCAAAAGGGAAATAGATACATTATTCAGAAATAATCTGTTAAGGTTCCCATATACACTGAAAAATCATAATGGATCCAGCTCATTATAATCAAAACCTGAGTTGGATCTTGTTGACACTGTTCCACTATATATAAATACTTATTCACTGAACGAGAGAGGGAATGAGCATGACTCTATACCCTTGTGATTACGGCATTATCTGAGATGTGGAAGACCCAGGATCGAGTTACCCATTTCCAATAAATATTTACACAGACCAGAACAGTTTCAACAGGAGAGTTTGAAAGAGGCCTGCCCCAGAAAACCCCATAAGCCAGTGGTTGGCTACTCTCTTGGGACAGGGGAGACCTGGATTCAAGTTGCTGCTCCACAACAGCCAGAGTGGGCACTTGAACAGTGTCTCACATCCTGGGTGGATGCTCTAATCCCTATGCTGAAGGTTATAATGGGGACAGCTCCTCCACTTGTGTCTTTTTCATGGGTTCACGTGTGCCCAGAGGACACCTACTGGATTGGGCCCATAGGTGGAGCAACACCTATATCGAGAATCCTGCTAGGGCCTAGGGGGAGTTAGGCAACGAGCTGTTGGACAGTGTCAGGACTGACGAAGCTGTGCGCATACCCAGCCACTGAAATGTAGCCACCTATGGGACTTGAACAGCAGGAACTTATGTGCTTACATAGCAACAGCTGAGCAGGGGTTTTATGAATACCACTGCTGCCTAAATGTTGGTCTTACACACCAAAAGTGGCAGTTAGATGCCTAAGTCTCTTTGTGAATCTGGATCTTGGTAGACATAAACACCTATGCAAAGTGCACTACTTTAAGAGTGTTTCATACTCACTTTGCACAGATGTAAATTTCTACACAAAGTAAAAGGCATTGGGGAATCACAGCCTGGATCTTGGCTAGTCTCCAAGAGGGTGACCACCCTCCTTTGTTTGACCACATTTATCAATGTGCCATACCAGCTATTTTTCAACTTTTCTCTGATATTTTCATTTGGGAATTTTGCCCACAGCACAGTTAGTGCATCTAATTCAAAACTGAAAACTACAAAATAACAAAATGGGTCAATTGGGGTTCTGACAAGATGACAGATGGAGTCAAGTGTCACAAAATCAAATAGAACACATGAAATATGCTCCTTTGAGGTAATTTCTATTGGTGCCTTTTTAATATGTAGTCAAATGAAGAGCAAACCAACTACTATGTTCACTGCCCATTTGACACACAAAATGGCCACCTGCAGATGTATATCTCTTCAACAATTGATATCAAACAAATATTATTCTGTCAAGGATTTAGCACAGTGATGGGCAACCTGTGGCCTGCAGGCTTCATGCAACCCATCAGAGCAATCTGATTGCGGGCTGCAAGACATTTAGCTGATGTTGGCCACCCGCAACTCCCACTGGCCGCTGTTTGCCATTCCCATCCAATGGGAGCTGCAGGAAGTGGCAGGCCACAGGGGCCACTTCCTGCAGCTCTCATTGGCTGGGAATGGTGAACCGTGGCAACTGGGAGCAGTGGGAGCCATCCAGGGCCGGATTAACTCTTTGTGGGCTTGGCTCCAAACATATTTGTGGGCCTCCCCGGGGAATTATTGTAAAAGGGGCCAGGGGCAAAAGCACAGTGAGGCGTGAGCTAGGGTTGGTCCATGGAGCAAGGGAGGGGCCAGGGGTAAACTGCAAGTGCAGTAGGGCTGGGGAGGGGATAAACAAAATCCACCCCTGCCCACATAGAGCGGGTACCTACCTTCTCCCTGGTTCTAGCCCATTCTCTTAGTCTCTCTCTGCACTGAGCTGCCCCTCCTCCAGTGTGACAAAGTGGGAATGTTCTTAATGTTTTCTCTGAATATTATGTGAGTGCCTCGGTTTCCCCTATGCATTTCTTAAATATCTAGGTGGTGGGATAAGGCTGTGTGATTGTTGCAGAGCCCTAGAGGGCAGGTGTGATGCTGTCTGCACAGAGAGGGGTAGGGAACGTACACACTGGGGAAAGAGGCAGGAGAGGGGCTTGGCTGCTGGCAGAGCCTGCCCTGCTGCAGCAGAAGCCGGCAGCACTAAGCTTCTGCCCCCACGGAGGGCGGGGAAGGGACGGAGAAAAATGGGCTGGGCCCGGGCCCCTTTGGACTGTGGGCCTGGCGCCATGGTAAATCTGGTACTGCATGCCTGCAGACAGTCAATATCAGCAGAATGTCTCGCGGCCTGCAATCAGATTACCCTGATGGGTCGCAGGTTGCCTATCACTGATTTAACATGTCATTTGATGGAAAACCATGCCAAAAAATGCCCATAAAAAACCACATATCTTCTCAACAGAAGAATTAGTTATGTCCACTGCCAATCATAAGCATCCAAAATATCAAGAAAAGAATGGCTTGGAGGTAAAAAATAAAAGGAAATATTTGAGATGAGAAGGAAAAGTAGCATACAACAGTATACATATGATGCCAAGCAATTCAATACCAAGAAGCAAATATGATACACAGCATTTTAGTCAGTCATTGAGCAAGAAAAAACGGAAACAGATAGTTTTTGTTTTGCAAAGTAAAAAATACATTTTTCTATGGCTCTAAATGTAGCGGATACTTCTGATTGAGAATATTGCGGATGGGGCAGTCCAGGGGCCTGGGACCTCTGCTGTTGCTAGGGAGGAGGCAGGCAGCGGCACATGGCCTGGGACCCCTGCTGGTGCTGGGGGGAGCCCTCCCCCCGAAGATTAGACCCACCCTGCACCCCAACCCTCTGCCCCAGTCCTGAGCCCCTTCCCACACCCAAACTGCACCAGCAGCGGCTGGTGCGGCTAGCTTAGGGGCTGCCTGATTTGTTCGTGTAGCCCCAGAGCCAGCCATGCCGACCGCTGCAGAAGTCAGAGAGGTCACAGAAAATCACAGAATCTGTAACTTCTGTGACAGACACGCAGCCTTAGTCATGAGCAGTGCTGTCCCCAAGAAAATCCTACTGCTGTAGAGCCCCTGCACACAAACAACCCTTCTGAAAGCTGTGGCTTAACACTATTAGTTATTATTAACTACAAGGTAACCACCTTTCCAGATATCAGTAAGCTCTCCCTAGGTAACTACAGCAACTATCCCTTTGCTTTTATAGTTAATCAGAATAAGTAAAGATGGTTTCTGCCTTCTCGAGGAGATTCAGTACCAAAAATTAACTGATTCTGGGAGCTTATAATTATTTTAAGGAAGTATACTTTCACTATAGGGAGATATGCAGAATTTGTTATCGGTCTAGAATAGATCTGGGCAGAGATCAATCATTCTATTCTGTGGAGGATTTCGAGATTGCAAAAATTGGTTTCACTGAAACTTGGAACAAGCCCCCCGCCCCCAATTTTTTTTTAATTTCTCCCCAAGGCAAGCTCTATTGGGCATTCTGGCTCTCAGACACTTTGCCTGGTGGGTTGCCCTGGAGCCAGGGACTCTGAAAGACTTGAGAGCCCTGAATCTAAGTTTACAAGTTCAGCTGCCCAGGAATGTGGACCCTGGAATCCCAGACTGTAGAAAAGCCAAGAGCCAGGGCTCCCAGCCTCTTGGGTCCCCATCAACCCCTATGTAGCCACATGGCGGCAAAACAGGCAGGTTTTGACATGAGTCTGGCAGTCAGGGTTCTGGCAGAAACCTGGGTTCTGACAGAATTTTCTCAAAATTGTCATGGTCCTGGGGCCTGTTTTGATTTAGATGACTCCATAAATTCCAAGGAAAAATGTTCTGTCAATATGTTTTGACTGACTCTTCTCTAAAACCTTTCAAATTGATTTGGGAAATAGAGTTGCATTTTTGCTTACCATTGGCTCACAGTGCTGTTCTTAGCTGACAAGTAACCCTATAAAAATGGCATTGTCTCAATGAATTCCATACATTTTTCTCAGTTTAAAAGTAAAAAGATGTCTTTTCTGATCACCAGAGCCACAAGCTCACCTTATTCTTTGCCAGTCAAATTGTTTCTCCATCACCACTCATTTTACTCCTCACTACCAGCAATAAAGATTAAAGAATAAAGCAGGCCAAATTATGCTGTGTTTTACCTGAAGATCATGTCAGACAATGTCATAGACCAGATAATATCCTCACCTGTGCAACCTCACTGTCTTCAGTGACATAAGTGCACATCATTCACATTTAGTGAGTTTGCTTGCATGTCATTGAGGGCATAATCTGAAGACCACAGGGTTGCACAGACGTACAGTAACTAAGGGCTTACTTTGCCCCACAGAACATTTGTCATTGGTAAAGATGCACAATAATTTTAAAGGCTAGTCTTTCCATTGTCAAAACTGCCTTTTTGTTTCTTTTATATTTTTGAAAAATATGATTTAGAAATTATGAAGTTATATGTGTTATAAACTGCCTACTGAATATAATGTATTTATTTCACAGTGTGATTCTACTGTGAGAAAAGCTATTGGAGCAGGAAAGGATTTTGCTTGTTTGGATGGAATGTAAAACACTTTAGTGCAAGGATTGGCAACCTTTGGCACGCAGCCCACCAGGGTAAGCCACCTGGCGGGCCAGGCCGGTTTGTTTACCTGCTGTGTCCGCAGGTTTGGCTGATCACAGCTCCCACTGGCTGCGGTTCGCCACTCCAGGCCAATGGGGGCTGTGGGAAGCGGTGGCCAGCACATCCTTCAACATATGCTGCTTCCCGCAGCCCCCATTGGCCTGGAGCGGTGAACCGCAGCGAGTGGGAGCCGTGATCAGCCGAACCTGCGGACGTGGCAGGTAAACAAACCGGCCGGCCCACCAGGGGGCTTACCCTAGTGGGCCCCGTGCCGAAGGTTGCTGATCCCTGCTTTAGTGGCATGTTTTAATGTATACCAGAAAATTAAAAGTAAAGAATGTCCTGCACCTTTAAGGGTAAAAGACAAAATATATACCAGGGCTATCCTCAGCCTAAATACAAAGTAAAGGTACTATAACTTGTGGCCTTCTTCAGCCAAGACCAAAATGAAAGTCTAAAGTGTGTCTTATTTCAAAATATATCCCAAAACATCCTTTCCTCTGCTGTTCTTCTATTTACCGTACTCCCTCATACATTTCTCTCTCATAATCCTTCTGCTGCCAGCTTTATCTTACTCTCCAGAGGTCCCTTTACATAAACTTCTTAGCTTATTAGCCTGTTCTTTCTTTACTTCCTCACAGTCTCCCATCTTCTTCTTTCTTTTCCTGTTCTCTCTTAGGCCAAGTCAGCTTTTTATACACATTGTAATGCTCCTCCTGCTGATTTAACTCTCCTGCTATGCTGACATAATAAAATTACCTGGATGAGAGGCATAGAGCTTTTTGCAATGTAGCTAGAACGACACTGTGTCAGTGTAGACACTACATTGCTTATGTCACCCTGAGAGACTTCCACGAGGTGTCCCACAATGCCCATCATGTCCGCTCTGGTCACCAGTTTGAACTCCACTGCCCTGCAGCCAGGTACACAGGCATGCGCCCCTCTTCCTTTCAAGGCCCAGAAATTTTTGAAATTCTACTTCCTGTTTGTACAGCTCACATTGCATCTGCCCAGCTGTCCATGCTGGCGCCCTGCAGCAAAAGTGCTTCCGCCTATAATACGTCGGACTTGTTGGATCTGCTAGGTCTGTGGGGAGATGTGGTTGTGCAGTCGCAGCTCCACTTTGATACTTACGAGCAGATTGCTCATAGCACGGAGGAGAAGGGGCATGAAAGGGACTCACAACAGTCCCATGCTAAAATCAAGGAGCTGAGGCAGGCGTACCAGAAGGCAAAGGAAGTCAATTGTCAGTCTGGTGCATTGCCAAAGCCATGCTGCTTCTATAAGGACCTGCCTGTCATCCTTGGCAGTGACCGACCTCCACCACCAAGAGCCCCATGGATACTTTGGGGATGGGGAGGCTGGAGGCAATGGCCAGTGGAGTGAATGCCAAAAGCAATCTTGAATTGTTTCTTTCCATGGCACACAGCAGGGCAGACACTACAGTGTCATTATCAGATTTGCAGCTCATGAAATACTATAGGAGCAGCTGTGTTGTGTTCATAATGCTCATCACAAGACTGGAGAGAAGTGCAGGATCCATGCTTTCTGACAGAGATGGTGGTTTACAGGGGCCATTGAAAAGCAGCATGAAATGTAGTCAGGAGCCCATAGAATAATGGGACAGAGAAAACTGCATCATGGGACAGTGAGCTCACCCCCTGGGGCACTGAGATCACTTCCCAGAACTGTCAGTGACAGATGGTGGTGCATTGCACGGGGAGATAGCTACCCATAGTGCACTGCTCTCTCTGTCAGTGCAAGAGCATAAACTGTGGATGAGCTCTACCATCACAAGATGCATGCAAAAGCAATTTAATTACAGCAATAGATGACTGATATATCATAAGTCAACAAAACGGTGTAGTATAGACATACACTTATGATTAACTCATCCCCCGCTTATCTACTGACCCCACCCCCATAGTATATTAAAAGTAAGATAACTCACACAATGTATGACAACCATCATTCTGGCCACTTTGCTTGTACATTGTATCCCTTTCCCCTTCCCATTGCCTTTTTTTTTGTTTTAGTTTTTTAAATGTACTATTTACACTGTACATTCTTCAGAACTGGGTGTGTCTTCATGTTATGTTTGCATTGGACCCAGCATGATAAGACCCTGATCTTGATTGGAGTCTTTCAGCACAACTTGAATAAAGTGAAAGACAGAAAGCCTTCGGGATCAACCTTCAGGTTCCATGTCTTTCTCTCAGAACTTGTAGGAAATCTTCCATCTAGATGGTTTTGATGAGAAAAACAGTTTCTATAAAATCAAAATTTTCCTACAGGAAAATTTTAATTTTGTTGAAATTTTTTATGATTATTGTTTTCCATCAGGAAAATCAAAATAATATTTTGTTTCATTCTGAGTCATTCCAAATCAAAACATTCTAGTTTGTCAATCCAAACTGAGATGTTTTGTTTCAGGTCAGTTCAGCATTAATGTGTGTCTGTTTTAATTGCCATGGTGCCTCATGGGAGTTGTAGTTTGAGTGCCTTCTGCCCCTATTCTCTTCTATGGTATGGACTATATCACTCATTTTGCAGCCTCCCTTCTGGCTGAACAGATCTGGTGCTTCATGGGAGATTTAGTCCAGCTAGGGAGCCTGGCCCAGAGAGGAGATGGGGGAATAAGAGAATTCACATGAAGAACACTGAGCCACAGATTACTGTTGAATCATTTGAAATGAAAAAATTTCAATTTAAGGAATGTTTGAAAGTTTCATTTTTTATCAGAAATGGCAAAAACAAAATGTTCTGTGAAAAACTAGCCCAGCATTTGACTCCAAGTTAACAAACCTGATCCTGAAAAGCAAATTTCAAAATATCTGAATTTTCCTCAAGACAGACATTCCAATTTTTGACCAGCTCTACCTTCAAGAGAACCTACCTCCTTTATTCTTTTTGCAAGACTGAGCCTCCATCACCTCACAAAGCATCACTCTGTTATTCTAGCTGTGACAGTCCCTTATGTTCACTCTTGTTACAAGACTATGATACATTTTGTACAAAGTATGCCTTGAAAACTCATGATGTGCTGATCATTATTGTCCTTGTAAAATGTGTGGCAACCTTGTATGAAAAGTTATGAAATTCTACTGTAGAAGACATGTTCTAAGTCTAAGGAAATAGCTTCAAACCAGTTCCCAGAAAAAAAGGCTAGCCAGCACGTCAGCCAGGTTTCAGCATAATTAAATGGACTATCACATGATTAAGTGTCATTCTTTGGCAGGAAGAATGGTGTGAGTGAGAAATTTACATCTTGGCAATGGAAGAGTTGGAAATTCCCATGGAAACAGATGCCCTGTCTCCTGAACCTCAGCTGAAGATGATGATCAAAGAAAAACAGAGCTATAAGAAAGGAGAACAACATCCCCAAAATATTTCTCCTTTCTCTCTATCCAGAGCAACCACAACACCTGAGGAACAAAAACAGCTTTGAAATGAGAGGGGAAAATCCTGTCTGAAAGGAGTTCAGCCAGTAGGACTGCAAAAGCATGTGGTGAGAGAAATCTTTGCTTTGAATTCAATAGCTTGATAAGTTAGGTATTAGTTTGCATTTTACCTTTTAATTTCTTTGTAACTAATTCTGACTTTTATGCCTCATTACTTGTAATCACTTAAATCTCTCTTTCTGAAGTTAATAAATTTGTTTTATTGCTTTATCTCAACCAATGTGTGTGTTTGTATTGAAATGTTTGGAAAACTGTATTTGAGATAACAAAGTTTGTTCATATCATTTTCTGTTAATGAAATGACAGACTTTCTATGAGCTTCTGTTGTCCAGGAAGGTACTAGGCAGTACAAGACACACATTTCCGGGGACAAGTCTGGGATTGGAAATTTGCTGGTGTCATTCTGCAATATAATTCAGGAGTCACTAGCTAACAGCACTCATATAACTCATCTGGGGGTAATTTACATACTACAGGCTGTGTGTAATCAGGCTAGGAGTGGTTGCTTTCATAGCAAAGTAGTGTAAAAGGCACCCCAAGTTAGAGAATTGAGGAGGCCCAGCTGTCCATCAGTCCAGATTGTATCCTGAGTAATCTCACACTAGTATTCTGAGATTAATTAACTAGCCATATATGGCCTAGTGTGAGTACAATGTAAATCCCATAATTCAGGACAGCCAACAATGGTATTTTCTATTAGCCAGAGGATTCACACATTTCCTACCAATCTGTGCAATGGATCAATAGTACAGCGTATTATAGGACACCATTTAAATCTTGGTGTGAAATCCTGACTCCATTCAATTCCATGAGAATTTTGCTATTGGCTTAAATAGAGCTAGGAATTCACCCTTTATGTTTACTACACCACAATAATTCCTTACCTAATTTGTAGTATACCCTATATTAAAACAGGAATTCCATAAGTACTGCAGTAAATTTGCATGCTCTGAAAGGTAAGTATTACGATAACAATGTAACTCACGATACATGTAAGAAAATTCCACAAAATGAATTTCTTGTCTTTATTTGAATCTTACATCTCATATCAAGAAAACTAAATGTAGTTTATTTGAATGTGCAGTAGCACTGACATTGAAATAAACACACACTCATGCACATTAAAATATGTGCATGTACTGTAAATTCATTTCAATCTTACACTGTCTCTTAAACCTGTTTAATTTGAATGTGTAATCAATCACAGTTGTATCCCCCTCGCCCACCCAAACCACCCATTGAAATTGAATATAAAAAACAATTTTAATACAACAACGTTATGGATGAGAAGTTGAACACCTGAAAAAGATGAAAGTCAAAGATTTTCCACAGCAACAATATTTTAACCATATTACAAGCATATAGAAGCATAAAGCTGAACAGCAAATAGAGCAATATAATAATATACTATGCATGTGAAGGGAATTGAGTTATAGTATTCTGTGGAACATAATTTTCCCAACTTTTTAAATTATTATACTTAATATTCTATTAATGCAGATTTTTTGCGTTGAATTGTAGATGAGTTTATAATGAGGAAATGACTCAGTGATCCCCATTTATGCTACATTGTCTTCTGTGGGATAGGAGAATGGGTTCTCATATATATAGATATGGAAATATATAATTATATCACTGTCCAGTGCTTCTGTTGCTTTTTATTTAAAACTAATTGGTTTTTATTTTATTTTTTAAATATTAACTTGAAGTTGCCAAGGTAGAATTTCTATCAGATAGAGCCAAATTCACCCCCTGAAGAAGATTTGCACAAAGCAAATGCACCATTAAGCCCCTATTTAGAGGACTTATGTGAGATTTAAATAGGGCATAGGCCTTGTGCTACCTGTCTACATAGGGGTGAATTTAACCCATAGTGCAGCTGGCAATAAGTACTCAGGTGAAAAATAATTGATGGATGCTTTGTTTTTTAGGTTGAAACTATACACTGGTGGGTAGGAAAATCCAATATTTTTCTTCTCTTCGATGCTGGGTTAACTGTCAGGGCCGGCTCATGTGTGGCCAGCTTAATGAGTAGACCCAGAGTCGGATATCTGGAATCAGAGTCATGGGCTGATCCTGGATCAGGAACCAGGGGTCAGAGTCAGATGTTGAGGCCAAATAAGGAGATAGAAGGTAAGGCCTAGAAACCAGAAGTCAGGAGCAGGAGACAAAGCTGAGCCAGATATCAGAGCCAGGAGGTAAAGCCAAGGCCAGGAATCAGGGAGCAGAAGGAGAACAAGAAAGTATGATCTGTAGCAGCAGTTGGCTGGGATTCCCCCTAGTTGCACAAACTTCCTGTATCCTCCCCAGGCTTAAGTAGTATGTGCAGACCAATCAGTTATTGGGAACAGCTTGTCAATCAGGTCCTCTGTTGGTGGCAAATCCTGTGGTGCATGGGAGTCATTGAGGCTCATGATCTGCCAAGTGTGTCTGTTGCTGGAGCTAGTAGTGGGTAGTGTAGGGTGACTACAATCCAGGGACAATACAAACCCAGGTTCTAGACCTCCTGCTTCTTATATTCAAACAGCTTTTATAAAAAAGGTGTCTTCATTGTGCAGATGGAAAGCCAAACAATCTTCTTACTCTTTTCCATCCCATGTGCTCCATTCTATACGACACAGGTTTTCCTTTTACAAGTACTGGGTGAAACGCATTCCTGTACAAAGTGTCAGCCCAAGGCCAATGCTTCATTTATGTCCTACTTATATACGTAAAATGAAGTGGCTGGAGAAGGACAGCCAATAGAGCCATTATAGTATGCAATCTCAGAACCATTGTTTATATCATATTTGAGAGACTCAGACATTTTACCCAACTCTGTGTTGACTCTTTGTTGTGCTATAAGACAAGCTAGAATCCAGTGACACTAGCACATGAACATGTTACAATATGTCATATGTATGGTAAGTGAATACACAAGCCCTTTGGCTGCATTGGATTGAAAACAATTGAATTCATTGTCCACTTAAACTGTTTTTTCCATCCTTTTATGTTACAGAACAGCTTTTATTAAAAAAAAGAAAAACAAAAAAAAAGGTGATGCTAAGCAGGCAGAGCACTCACTGATAAATGTTGGAAAACTATAGCTCTCTCAATTCTCAAGATTTCTAGAGAAGACATTTACACTCCTGTTACAAAGTTAAGACATATTCTTGCATCCATTTACTTCAGTGATCATAGGATCAGGTTCTAAATAAATGAATGTTTTATAAAGTCATAAAAATAGGTTATTTTATATTGTCACTTCAATATGCGGAGCTTCATTAGGACAAATGTGAGTGCAGCATGTGTGCACATCACCACTGCAGGTTGCTGAGATACATTTTCTGGTTTATGAAAAACCAGAGATAATAGTTGTGCGAAATCCCACATCAAATGCACAGAGCACAAATTAGCTCTGCCTTTGGGAAAGTCTAAGATGTACATGGATGTTTTTGAAAGATATTCATAATTAGGATTTTTTAATAGACATTCTTTCTTTTCTGCAGGCAGGACATGTATCTTTCCCTGCAAATCAAATCCACCATAATAAATCCACAATAACATTTCTGTAGTTTAACTGTTAAGTTACATTGCTCTAAAGCAAAGTGGAATGGCCATGCAATGGGTTTATGGGGGGAAAAAATCACTGCTTATAATGGGCAAGATGTGAAAAGAAATGTCTGGTCCTTCAGTGTGCTCAATGGCCCTTGCAAGGCCCTGGGTGCCCTCAACTCCCACTGAAGTCACTTACCAACTTGCAAGAGATGCTCAGGACCTTGCAGACTCAGGCTCTGAATTACCTGCAATAGTAGTTTTTACATGAACAACAACAGCCTCTGATATCCCCAGTTTGCGTTCATCAGTCAGTTGTTCTCTGACAAGTGCATATTCAGCATTCAGCTACCAAAATCCCACTCCCAATCCTCCCTATGACTCCTGCCTACACTAGTATAAACAGAGATAAAAGCAAAAGGGAGCAGGGACTGGTGGTTCAGAGGAGTATAGCGCCCCATCCTCCTAAGAGTAAAGAGAGTTCTTTCTCCTCCTTGGATGGGGTGATGAGATCTACCTTTTCTCTTTCAATTTATGTTAGCCAAGGGAGTGTGTCCTCCTTCTGCCCCTCAAAAGAACTCCACCCAAGAGATCAGTCTCTAACAGAGAGACACTCCACCTGCACCAAGCAAGACAGGATTATATCATTCCAGAATATCACCCGTGACAGACTCCTCTCTTCTTTTGTAATAAAGGGATCACTTTGGTAATCTCGCTGCTTCCCCTGGTCATGGCAACACAGGACTGCTCTGGTCAATATACCTTAATCTCATTTCAAATATAATCTATTTCAGGTACATACATAACATCCATTACTTTAGTATCTAAGTGCCTAAAATAAATCCACAATAGATAATACATACAAAACAGGTTTCATGTTACAATATGTGAATTAAGCTGCTACAGAGCAAAATCAGCTTCCTCTGATAAATCTCATTACCAAAAGTCCCCAAACTAGGGTGAACCAGCATTAACACCAGTTAGAACCTTGACCACACCACCAAACAAAGAAACAATGCTGCTATGACCGGGGTCCCAGTTAAGTCCAGCCAGTTAAGTTCACCAATCAGGGTGAACTGCAAAGAATGGGACAGAAACTCCAACGCTGGTGGATATTCCAATACTTAGATTTACCAAGCCAACATAAAACATCTTCTTTATTACCACATTGGTTATTCAGAAGGCCAGAAAAACACAGTTCCCTTAAAGTGATCCAGTCTCAGGCTTCCATCCAAGTACCCAAGTCAAATATGATGAAGATTTCTGAAAATCTTATTTCATCATATTATTTATATTTATATTATTCTACTAATCCCAAAGAATCAGACACATTACCTCCCAGGTTATTGAATATTCCTGATCTTACCCAAATACATTAACTAAACTACAACTTATTAAAAAAAGAAAAGAGAGGGTAAGGTTAAAAGATCAATATACATACAGACAGGAGTTTAATTCTTGAGGTTCAGATACATAGCAGAGATGGTGAGCTTTGTAGTTGCAAAGAGTTCTTTTAGAATTTAGTTCATAGGTTAGAATCCAATGTCCAATATCACCTTCAGGGAGTACAAGCATAACTGGGACCTCAATCTTCCGACTCAAACTTCCCCTGATGAAGCTTAAGCAGATCTAAGATGACAGAATCGGGACCCAATGGTCTTTTATACAGTGTTCTAGCATCTGTAGGGGAAAAATTTGCTAGGGCCTGAACTTTGGTTCAGACCTGAACATTAGTTAAGTTTATTGAAGGAAAAGGAATCTATGGCAAAGGTGAAGGAAAAATACAAAAGCAGAACTACCTATAATCACGAGGCTTATGATTCATAACGGCTCACTAACAGTTTTAGGGGAAGTGAAGCTTGGGAAACCGCAAAGGCAAAATGTGAAAAACAGGAAAGCTTGCTAAGCTATATTCCCTTTTTGGGAGCATATTCCTTTTATGGTAATAAGGTTGGCATGAAAAGTATGTGAGGAATGTATTCCAAATATGGCAATAATGTTGATAAGACAATATGCATTACCTAATTGTGGTTTTACGCTATATAAGCTGCAAGAAAATCTGTAGTTGGGGGGAATTGCCAGTTCACTGGTACCCCCGCCCCCCCGTGCATGCACTAAAAATAAAGAGGCCTCAGGCGATTCTGATCCAAACACACCCCCTGGTCGTTTTTTTTTCCAAGACACATCCAATTGACCACATAGTCCTGGGTAAACAATAGGCTTTTGATGTAACCTTCTGCTTTCTAAACACCACCAGTAATTAGTTACAAAAATTAACATAGGGCAATTTATCCATTAGGCAGTCTATCACAAATTTCAAAGCAACATATAGACAATGACATTATTTCACCCAAGCTTCAACTATATATTAATTGTACTTTTTTGATCTCTGAATCAATAGTTATAGTGACAGACAGGAATTGTCTGTTTACATGGCTAGCTTTTAAGATAAACACTACTAGAATCACTTCTAACTTTTAAGAATATAGGTTTGCATTTCAAATTTGTAGCCTATCTACCATGAATGGCCCTCATTACCATTCACATACCTTTCCAATGTTTATTTTAAAGGAGGGATCTGGGTCATTCAGCCAGCAAGCTGTTTAACCCTTTCTGTCCAGGAGTTATATTTTGTATAAGATTCATTGCAATTATATAACAGTGGTAGCGATACTGATTATATTTTAATCAGACAAACCTAGCTGATTGCTAGGTTTAATTACTATGGAATAAGAGTAGTCACTCCACTTGAAACTGCTAAGAATTGCCCACCAATCTATGTGCAGTGCTAACCCTTATGCCCCAAAACAGGGTTTCCCAGGGAATACCACATAGACATGTCGGACAATATTTTCAAAAATGAATGCCTCCAGTTAGGTTCTTATGGGTGAGATTTTCAAGAGTGATACAGTGATTTAACAGAACAAATCCTATTGACTTTCATTGAGACTTTTGCTCCTAAATCACTCAGGCTGTTTTGGAAATCTCATTCTATTTCCATATTTATGCACGTAAATAAATGGACTGGTTTTCAAAAGTTCTGAGCGCTTAGAAGCTTCCATTGACTTCACTGAAAAACAAGTCACTAATTTTTACACCTAATTATGAATGTAGAAACATAATTACGAACAACTGTTTTTTAAACAAAACTTCACTCACGTTTGGTTATGTGTTTTTTACATAAGAACAGTCAGATTGGGTCAGACTAAAAGTCCGTCTAGCCCAGTATCCTGTCTTCAGACAGTGGCCAATGCCAGGTACTTCAGAGAGAATGAATAGAACAGGTAATCATGAAGTGATCCATTTCCTGTTGCCCATTCCCAGCTTCTGGCTTTTGTTTTTGTTTTTCTCCGTGCACACACACACTTTTCACTTGCAGGAAAACTGCACAGCTCCTCTGTGGAATCATACTTTGATGAGACAATATGTCATGCTACAGAGCAATGAAGTGGCAAATAATCAATTAAGTAAAATGTATCACATTATTTTGTGGAAAATGCACAGCATCCATTATACGCACACACGTGCACACACACACACACACACCATTACAAGAATGTTTAGTATTGTACTGCGAAGCTTATGGAGAAAAGATTCTGTATTGATGATTTCCCTTTCTGTAAAACAAATACTTTTTAAAATCTCACTGATTTTTATTAACACTATAGTTTTGAACACTACCACACATTTTTATTTCTTTTGAATCCTTTCTGTTGTATAATCTCTTCTGTATCAAAGGAAATAATCTAACTCAAATGCAGAAAGCAAAATTTTAATTTGACAAGTGTCAGTTTTACTTTGGTCTTCTCTCTTATCCCAGTTTCAATGTATCTTTAAAATATATATGCAACTCATCTATTGTATTCTCAACCCACTACAGATTGAATTGCTATCACAATTTTATGCTATTATCAACATTCTTTAAGTTTGCTATTTCTGAAATGGTATTTGAAAAATTACCCTGTTTTGATAAGCATTAAACTATATTTCTTAGAAATTTGAATATTCATTAGGTAATTATAACAGATTCCATCTGATTATGGTTTAGAATAGTAATTTTCATTTTTATATAAGACGAATAAAGCATTTTTTATAGCTAAGTACAGTACATTTGAGCTATGGGACATTTCTATAATAGGATCTACAATACTATCTGCCAAATTCAGCTCTCATAATTCTGTAGGAGTTGGAGTCACATAAATTTTTGTGAATTGTCACTGGACATTCTGTTAACTTATAGGATCCAATTCTGTAGCCTCTATTGAGGAAAAACTCCTTATTTAGGTTAATAAATAATTTTGCTTGAGTAAGGACTGCATGTTCATTACGGTCCAATGTTAATAGAAAATTTATTTTATGGTTGATGCTGTCATGGTATATGATTCATAGTACATTTTGAGCAAGAGAAAGTTAACCCCACTACAGACACAAAAAAACAGGCTTTAACACAGCTTGAGTTCCAACTTTGCCTTTTTGTTTACCGAGAGCCAGGCCCTGTCTGCAATTCTATGCAGTTCACAGAGACATCTAGTGGATAAATACTTTATTACAAGTAAACATATCATTGCAGACTTTATCCTTAGTTAGGCAAAACTCTAACTGAATTCAGCAGGAGTATTTAACAGTAAGCTCTAAGCAAGGATTTCAGGATTTGGCCCATATTTATCTAATTGCCATGAGAAGGATTCCCATGAGAAATGTGGGTAGCTGGTGGGACTAGTGAAACTACGAGTGCAATTCCCTGTCATGACCATATTGTATTAGCATGTCTAATAGGTCTTATTTCCTTATTCCCGAATGTCCAAGCTGCATGTTGATCTCTGAAGTATCATTTCTGTTACATATTGAGATTCTGTGTCTTATTGACTTTTGCTATTTTTAATTTCTGCTCCTTTGAATAATTGCATTCAAGGTCTCGGATAGATTATGCACTCAGGACCAAATCTTAGTACCTGGGGCAATGCAGCTCTGTACTACCTCTCATAGTCAACTATGGCTAAATGAAACAATTGAGTCCAAAATAAATCAATAGAAACTTTAAAAAAATGAAGTAAAATTAATGTGAAATAGCTCTGCTTTTAGATATGTAAGGACACAACAGATAACATGAAAGCTATATAGACAAATGCACAAGCACGCTTGCTGATTTCTTTTAATCTGGAGACAAAAGTCCCTCATAAAAATCCCTTGTCAGATTTAGGTTGTGATGTGAGAAACCCAAGTAATTGTCTCACCACTGACAAGTTGCTTTTCTTGTTTACCTTCACTGTACTTTCAGGGGCGGAAAAGTGATAAGAAGATTCTATCTCATGCTTTCAAAACACAAGAAAGAAGTTTGAATTAACACCCACTATTAGAAATCCAGTGTATTGTTTACATTGAATGATTTGGAATGGCTTTTTTCATCATTAGGAAGTATCATTAGGAAGTATCTGAACAATTCATCATTAGGAAGTACCATAATTCCAGCTCTTAATCAGGACTTTTTTAAATGGGGAAAATGCCATTAGACTGATATCAATGAAAAATGGAAAACTATTTTCTGATTTTTCCCCCCACTTCTGTGCAACTCTACTTGCCATATTGTTTCCTCTTTAGTTGCTAATTTGGATTAATTGTGAGCAGCAGAGCCAGAATCAACTATCCTTACTCAGTGGGACTTCTCCAGTAGTGAAATATAACACAGTGTGAACAAGGGTGGCAAAATCTATCCCTTAAGGACAGGATTTTGAGAAGCCCTCTCAATTATTACAGTAATAACTATGTAAAATGAAAATGAATTCATTCCAATACTAGGAAATTCAAATACTACACAATACTCATACATTCTAATATTCATGCTAAATAGCACCTTACTATCTAAGTTTTCCCCATTAAAATCAATGAGACTGCTTTCAGAGTAAGACACTAATCAGTGTAAGGGTGGCAGAGATTTGTCCTGTATACTATTATATTTTCTTGCAGACATTTGAGCCACAAATAAAATCATTATGACATTGTCTAAGTAATTCTCCAGAGAGGAAATCTATACTTACTGAAAATGAGGCAGAAGAATGCTTAGTGCTATATAACTAATCAAGCCATAAATGACATTTTAAACAGAATAGAAAGTGAACATTTGAAGCTATTTTTATGACAGCATTGAAAGCCATGTAGAGAATGTAAGAAACAAATGTAAGATATGTAAACTGTGCCTTAAGGGAGGCAATTATGTGTTGTTGTTACAAGGGAAACCACTCAAGTTATCTGAATTCCCAAACAATATATCCTCACAGAAGAAAAAAAATGAAACGCTTCCCCAATAAAAGATCATGATACAATGTAATAAAATAAATGATGTAACAAGAAAGACACAAACATGTTATTCTTCAAACCTCCTGTGAAAATGCACTCTGAAAAATATTAAAATTGTCAGCCATAATAACACCTTATATTAATATAATTTACAAAACTACAGTCCTGTATACTTGGGCATGCTGTAGTTGCATCTTTAACTTGATTATTGCTTTTGGGAGTGGATTAAATATTTATGTAGGGCACCAAATTTTGTTTTATTTCTTTTACAATCCTTTCAGAGCATGCCTACATAAACTGGTGCTTGGGGTGTTACAGAATTGTAAATCAAACATGAGTATCAACAAATACTCTTTTTACTCAGAAAACACGTTACCATCTAGATTATACAGAGATTCTTCTGTGAACTAAAGTAACAGAAGCCACTTTCTTTTTGATATTCCTATTTCAGCATCAAAAATAGTGAGAGTGTTTGTTTCCAGATCTCTTATATTTTATCTGAAAATAGATAGTGCTTTGATTCACAGTGCAATTATGTCCTATAACTACTCTTTATTTGCACTACTACAAACATGGTACGTTGAAAAGTCATGGACCAAATTCACCACGGTGAAATTGCAATATATTCAAAGGACTTATGCATGGGATGAATTTAACAAGATGGACCCATTCGTGCAATTTGGTGTGCTGCCATTCCATGCTATACCACCAGGTTGTAGGTAGCTTTAATTTCAGGGGTGATCAAGCTAGGAAATACCTGCTTACTGAGTGGGAGAGAATTGTCTGTAATGGCTTCATTGCATTTAAGTAACATTAGCATTAGGCTGTGTCTACATTGGCAATTAAATGACAAAACTTTTGTCTTTCAGAGGCATTGAAAAACTGTCCCCTGAAAGACAAAAGTTTTGGCAACAACAAGTGCCCGTGTGAACAGTGCCTTGTCGGCAGAAGCGCTCTCCTGCCGACAATGCAAATGATGCTCATTTGGGGTGGAAGTTTTTGGTTGGCAGGAGAGCCAACAAAAAGCGGCTATACTCCATGACTTTTAGCGGCATGGCTGTAGCAACACAGACGTGCTGCTAACAGCTGTGTAGCGTAGACATAGACTTAGTCTGTTTCCATTGATTTCTCTTTTGTTATCTGACTGGAAAAGATGCCATAAGAACAAAAGAAACTTAAGTAACCCACATCCTTACTTTAAAGTATCAAAGAATAGACTTCAAAAGATTCAGCTGAGTACTCAAAGACTGGATGCTTACATGTATCTTCTCCAAAACATTTGGTCTTAAAACTGGGTTGGAGAACAGGCTGCTGTATTGCCAACCCTAAGAATCCAAAAATCATGAGCCAGGCGAGACCCAAGAAAGTCATACCAGCATCTGAAGGCCCCAGCCAAGTTTGGCCATTGTAGATATATAGTAAGAGGCAGTCCCCTGCCCTGAAATGTTGACAAGTGAAATTTTACCTGAGAGAGCTCCCAGGTGCACCCTTTTGGAAATATGGCTTATTTGGTTGTAGTGTCCAATCAGTGAAGGGGTGAAGCCATGACCTCACATTGCTCTTCCCTGCCTTCTTTGGGGCATGACACATTCCCTCCAGGGAGCAGGGGGTGGAACAGTGCCTGTGCTTCCAAAGTACAGGGACTGAAGTTCTGCAACATACCTTCTTCCTGCTGGTCCCAATATGGACCCAAGTAAGCACCATATGGAATATGGCTCTGAGAGAACTTGGACAAATTGCCTAAATTCATCTCTGTGTGACAGTTTACCTATATGCAAAATAAGCATAATAATGGGTACTTCACAAGTATTTCAAACCTTCATTCCAACCTTATCCTTGGTCAGGTTCCCTGGATGCATAATGGAGAAATGAACCTTGAAGAGGAAGGAAACAAGTTAAAAGTAATTGGGAATAATATAAATAATTTCCACTTAAAAAAAAAACCCCTAACCAACCTTACTGCAATTTCTCTGATTTCTCATTCACTCTCTTTTCCTCATAAAGAGTTTCTACTGAAGATAGTAGGAGTTTTACTACTGACTTCAATGGAAGCAGGATCAGGCCTAGAGCATAGACCTTTAAGAGCTTGGGAGAGCGACTGTGGCAAAGTAGTTTACTTTATTATTAATTATTTATTATTATTATTATTAAGCAGCTCAACAATCTCATGAGCCTAGGGAGAATTTAATTAATTAAAGTCAATGGCTAATTTAACAGTGGAAAAAAATGAGACAGCTAGAAATAAATTAATTACAATTGTATACTGAAAACATTCCAATAAGAGTTAAAGGGCTTAGGAATCAGTCAGTTATGTTCTGAGGAAAAGTCATGTCACAGATAAGGAATATCATGTAAGTATTGCAGTGTAATGAAAAGGTAGGATGGCAGGCCCTCCCTGGAATAACAAAATATCCTGCATTTTGAGGGACATCACTCACTCATTTTCATTCTGAAGCTACATATGCCTCACATAAATTTGTTGCCAAATTTTACAGTTAAAAATATTTACATCAGAAATAATCATAAAGCTGAAGTTTGGAAAGAGTCATTAGTACTGAATGTATGAAAGTTTTATATATGGAGTGCACTGGGGATGAAATTCGATCCTCGCTAAAGTCAACTGATGTTTGCCAGGATTTCACCCAGGTTCTTGAACCGTCATCTACTGATGACATGGTCTATGGAGTTGCTTCTGCAACAGAAGCAAAACAACCGAGTCTTTAAGCAATGGTGCGTCCTCCTAGCTGTAACCCAGAAAAATGATTATTTGGGGGATTTAGAGACTGTTTTAACCATTCAACCTGCTTGTCTTGTCTCTGATCACCAACATGACTGCTTCTCGTGTGTCTTATTATGTGGGGGATGAGGGGGTCTGGCTTTTTCAGCCATTGAAAGAGATGACTAGGGAAAGCTTTTCAGTGCTGCTGAGTTGAACATTTTCTAATTATAGCCCCTTACACATTTGAAGAAATAAACACAATAGACAGTTACTGAATTTGGTGACTAAATTGTATTGTGAAGCAGAGGACAGGACATGTGCTCAATTCTGAAAGCCCTTACCTGCCAAAAAAGTCAACGTGAGTTAACTAGAATCACTCAGCAACTTAGTGTTTTAGGCACTCAGTGCCACCACTAGAGAGGCTATGGCCAATTTTCTTATCCATTGATTTGTTGTTTCATGACATTTGGCCATTCTGAGGCAGAGATTCTTTATGATTTTGTTAGCTTTTTTTTACATGCGGTCACACGTCAGGGTTACTGCACCTATATTCTCATCCTGTGGTCCAGCAAGGGGACACACTCTAGACAACCAGCTCCTCAGCCATCACATCTTGGGTATACACCTGCCCTGCTTACTTCTCAGAGACTGACAGTCACTTTATTAACCCCTGCCTCTAGCAAGAGGGAATCAGTGTGCTGGCTAGGTATAAGCTCCCTAGCACCACTAGCCTCTGTCACTCAAGCACTCTCCTCTGGTTAGGCAAGCCCTATTTATGCCTTCCAGGTTGAGGGGGCACCTCTGCCTCTGAGTCCCCTTGAAGCATTGCTGCAATATCCATCCTCTTACACTGGCTACTCCCAGAAATACCAGGTATTCTGCTCCCAAAGGGACAGCGTACTGTAGTTTATCACTTTTACCTTAAGCCTCCTATATAACACACAGCACTTGTGACGAAACAAAACTTTATGTAAGAAAGAATAGCGATTCCACTAGAAACAAAAGAGCGATAGTAACAAATGATTACAATACAAAAATAGAATCATAAAACATAAATAAGGGCCTATACTTATTAATAGCTACTTTTCCTATCTAATAAAGTAGGTTTTCCCTCCCCAAAGTGCAGTCTATTGCAGAGCTAGGTGTTTTCACAGGAACCGGGATCCAAACTTACATGAAAAAGAAGATTTCACCTCACTGACTAGATCCAGAGTGGCTCTCCCCAACCCATGTTAAAAACCCACCTGTTTCAGTATAATGTTTATTCATACACAGGGCTATCCCCTGTGTTGTAATGTTCTTTTTTTTTAATCTCCAAGTGGTTTTGATTGCTTTGACAGATTTCCTTTAACTGCTCTGGGATGGAGAAAAAGTAGGCAATTGAGCAATACATTACATAAATGGCAAGCCAGGGAGGGGTGACAACTCCCTCTTGCTTGAATGGGTGATCACTGAGACATATGAGTCCCTGGTGACTCACTTTCACTCCAACACCATAAGGACATAATTTTCAATATAGTTACATTATTGTTTAAATATTTTCCATGCACATATCTCATACTGATTAGGAGTTTTGGTAAGTCACAACTTTACAGCAGATACTTCACAAGTGACCGGGGTGAAAGTAGAAATAGGGACTTACCGGGGCTGGGTTGGGGCCGGCTCTGGCCCCTGGAAGGAGTGGGGCCTCGGGCAGAAGAGGCAGGGATGGGGGGGTCAGAGCCAGCACCAGCTCGCCCTGTACCGGTAAGTGCCCTCCCCCTCCGGGGTAGCAGAGGCAGCTGGGGGCTCTGGCAGCAGTTTAAAGGGCCCTTTAAACCACTGTCGGAGCCCCCAACTGCTGCTGCTACCCCAGGGCTCTTGCAGCAGGGCTCCAGGGCTATTTAAAGGGCCCGGGACTCCCCTGTCTCTACTTCCCCGGCCCATTAAATAGCCCCCGGAGCCCTGGGGTAGTGGTGGCAGGGCTCTGGCGGCTATTTAAAGGGACATGGGCAGTAGAGGCAGCAGGAGCCCTGGGGCTCCAGCAGCGGGGCTCTGGTGGCAATTTAAAGGGCCTGCAAGTGACCCATCATGGATAAATACCATGAAAATGGAGTACTAGGTGTAGTGAGTTTGTCTAATCTAAGACAGGAGTCACCACCTGGCACCAATATGTCTCTGTCACACATGTAATTCTCTTCCTCCTGAGAAGCATTTTCCCAGGTTGCATTGTTCTCTGCCTAACCTGTGAATTCTGCAGCAAGTCAGACTGCTGAAGAAGGCCTGCTTTGCTTTAGCCCTCAGAGTCTATAAACACTATTATGACCCACCGTTTCAAGTTACCACATACCTTGTTCTAAGATGAAAGCATCAGAGAGAAAATCTATTAAAAACAACAAAATAACCTATATGTATGCTCACAAGCTTACAAGAGGTCACCCCCTTGTCTCCCCGCTTCCCAAGGGCTCTGGCCAGTGTCAATCCACCCAACCCTTCTGTCACTGACTTTTAGGGTAGTCTTTCTAGGGTCCTCAGAGTCTCCTAACTGACCCTTCTTAGCTTGTTCTCAATCGGTTCAGTTCCTGGACCCTCACCTCCAACTGAGCTATCAGCCCTTCAATTTTAGGGTTTGCAATCTCCTGGATGTTTTCTTAGCAGCAGCATGGTACAGAGCTGTGACCCCTTTGCTATCTCAGGACTTTCTACTTCCTTTTCCTTCTCTGTGCTCTCCCCTTTAAAACAAATCTTGTTTTCTCTATTGGTTGCAGCTGTGGTGTCTGCCTCCATGATTGGCATCTCTGGCAGCTGCATGGAGGAGTGATCAAGCTGCTTACTTGTAAACAGGAAAGACTCTCTTCCCCCTCTGTGCTCAGAATGGGGTTTATCGCTTTGGTCTCTTTGGCCAGAAGGTCCTGTCCATTTGCTAGATCAGAAAGAAGGCCCCGAGTCAGTTTAAACTATGCAAAAAATCTTTCTTGGTCTGTTGGCCGGTGGAGAATCCAGTCTGAACTAGTATATGTGAGCCTCCACAGGAGGTGGTACCTTTCTGAAGGTGTTACAACCTGAGTGAATTTTCCTAATCACCTCCCCTCCCCCAGCCCCCTTTTTAGTTGCTGGAGTGGCTGAGGTTACCCTACCTCATAGAATGACATATGATCCTTGGCCCACAATGAAACATAAGCTTAATACAACAAGATCTCCCCAAGATATTGCAGGAAATTGCCAAATCAGTCACACTGACTATTTCCCGATGGTAGCAGACTGGTGTGATGAGACTTCACCAAGATATAGAACACACACCAAAAAACAAAAAAGGATGAAAAATTGAATGCTGACAAGATTGCTGAGGTAGTGCTAAAGTGGTTATAGATCTTGAGGTAGAGTAGTTGAGGCATATAGTTTGTTGTGATGCAGTGAAATGAAATTAGTAGCAGACAGTGACCAATATGTCCAATTGCTCAATATGCCTAGCCTGCACACTACAATCTTTCCTACACAAATAGGCTTCTGAATTAATTCAGAGACAAATGATAGGACTGTCGCAGCAACGCAATGCACAAACATAACATCAGTTTTACACTATAACTGTAAATGCTAGAAAGACTACAAACACATTTGTCTTGTCTACCTTTTATTTATTAATAATACACACTATTATATAGTGCCTTTTATAATCCCTTCAAGTGGAGGTCTGAAGATCCTTACTCATGCAAGTAGCACAGCTGGCTTCAACCAGACTACAAATGCGCATTGGATTGGAGGATCAGGCCTTGAATGCAAAAAAATACAGACATCTCTTTATTCATCCCTGTAAAGCAGCTACTCTGGGGTGAAACACAGAAACTGTTTAATTTCACAGGTGTCCCTTAAGATCACCCACTGAAATATTGACCTGATCAGAACCTGCTTAGTTTGCAAAAGCTGCCAATGAAATCACAGCATGGGGTACTATGTCCAAACTTAATGCTGATTTTATGTAGATTGGTATCTTGGGGACCTTTTTGGTTGCTTGCTGTACAATGTCAATGTACTGTAGGTTGATTTTCTTGGTGCTCTAAAGGAAATAGAAGACCCCCTATTTTATTTGAATAGCTAAAACTGCACCATGTTTTCAAATTAGCTTACTTCCCTGGTGTAACTTTTGGTGGTATCTTTAGGAACTGTATAGTTCCTTGAGGTGTTAGGACTGGGGGCGGGGTGGGGAGAGCATAGAAATAAGAAAAGAAAAGCTAATGGGGTAAGTAAGAGTAGATAAGGAATATCAGGTGTCACATTTGGAGTAAGATGCAGCAGGCAGACTCAAAATGACCACATTAATGGGGAAAGGTTTCTTTCTCTGTTAGTTCCATCAATGCTTCTTTTGGAATGTAGTATGTATTACCCAACAGTATAGGGTAGGTAGTGTAGTAAAATATATACCCCACATCTCTGGCTATATATATATGGGAACGTCAACATTCAGAGGTACCCAAAGTATTCTGCAGTAGGCAGACGTATCTCTATGAGAAGCTACAAACATATCTAACAAAATAATTATATTTTAAATCTTATTTAAATGTATATTTTCTGTTTAAAAATTTGGAGGAAACTTGTACAATGAATTGGAAAATTAATTAAAGGAAAGGGACATTAGTACCACGGAAAAGCTTTACTGTTCAATTTCGTTTCAGAGCCAACAAACCTATAATGTCAGATTAGATATACTGAGTGTTTTGAGTTTGAATAAATTGGCTTTTTCACCTATAGTTTCATGTTTGAATGGCACAGGGAAAATAAATAAAATAGGTTAGAAATTATTAAAAAAAATTGTGACATTTTAGGGGCGTCTACATTTTGGTCTTGGGATAAATGTAAACAATACCCTCTCATTAATTCAGAACAGTTTAAGTGAGCAAGAAGAGCCACATGCGGAATTATCTCATCAAAATTTGTTGCCATTTAGACATTAGGAGAGCTATTTAGTAGCAAGCACATTTAAACAACCAGATTGTAGATTATTAATTCAATAGTAGGGTCAATTATCTTAATAAGGACTGGAGATGACATAGCATTTTGTGAATTAAATCTGCAACAGGTTATTGTGAAATTGCCTGAGGGTGAACATAATCAATTTGGAGCATCTAAGCAACATTTACTTTGGTGCTAAAACTGACAAACACAAACATGAAGCTTGTCTATGCTGTCAAATCAGAACAATGACATTTGGAATTACCTAGGTATTATTCTTTAGAGCTGGGGGAAAGAATTATTTGGTATGAGAAACCTCTGGATTATTTTGCTTATGTTACATATGCTTTGTACCTGTATTAAGTTCCAGGAAGAGGAACTTTTACCTCCTGTTCAATAAATAGATAAGTATCCAAAGTTTTATGGAGAGAAGGAAGAATAATGCTTGCCCAAATTGAGAACTTTATATAAAACATCAGCCTGTGCACTTAGACCAGATATGACAATATACTATAAAAGTATTCAGCCATATTATTTATTAAACTTCTATGCTGAGTGTCTGCAAATCCTTATTCTTCTGAATAAATTATGTATTACTCAGAACCACTTAAAGAAGCTGCTGAGAGGTCACGTCTCTGAATTCCTTATGCCTCATGGAAAGCAATTCACATCATTAAAATACAAGGAAGTATTGAAAGCACAAAGTTCCCTTTTTGTAATTGGTGTAGATGGATAATTGACAAAAACATCTTGGTTGGGTTTGAATGTATGCAATACTTCCACTTTTTAAACAGGAAAGGAAATATATTTAGCATTTGGGGCCTAAAGAGAATGAATGCTGTAACTTGACCTTTATGTCTACATTGTTCAAATATATTCTAAAATGTTCTGAATATTGACTTACAGAAACCTCAGATCTTAGATTGTGTAATTAGCTTGGTTTGTAGCCATCAAACCATACTGGAGTTTCTTGTCATTAAAGGTACTAGAGAAGCAAAGGATGTCATAGAGGTAGTAACAGAAAGAGAGCTTTTTCATGCAGTTCTTTGATTTTTATGTTGAAAAAACAGATAAATAGGCCTTTTTCCTTTCAGCACAGAATCAATAAATTGTGCAATGTTGTGAGCATTGGCAGACTGGCTAATATCAATGTGTCTCCTGTGGTGATGCAAGTCAGCCTCATTCCCAAACATGCAGCTCTATGGTTATTTTATAGCTATTAGTACAGCATGGCTTTAATGAGAAATATTTCATAAGCTCTGCCTGTGCTCACATAGAGATGACATATTGTTTATCCCAATAATGAAACAATTAGAACTCTTAGCAGGTGTAAGAAGGATATGCTCTAAATATCTTCTAAATCTATCATTCTCTGTTGGATGCCTGAAGACTTTCCAATCTGCAGTAAACAATTATAAAAATCTTTTCTTTGCTTTTTCCTCTCTAAATTCAGATGTTTACTTATTAGAGCTGCGACATAATCCCACATTAAATTCGCATGCCGTATGCTTCAAGAAAAGTTTAAACTTTGAATCTGTTATGCCCTTCAGAAATGGGGAGAGAAAGAATACTCTATGAGTGTGGCTTCATTCTGGGAACTCCAAAGTGACTGGTCTTGGACCTGGAATCTGACTGGACAGTGGATGGCATCATGCCATAGAAATTGAGAGAAAGGAACATCACGTCAGTTTAGCTGTTGACTGGATTAACAGAGCAGGAGGGATTCAGGAAAATAAAAGTTTCACAGGGTCCATTTCTATTACAGAAGGGATGCGTTAAAGAAACCCTAATTAGAGTCTGATTCAAATCCCATTGAATCTTTCGATCAAGACCTTGTTGTGCTAGTGATTTGATGCTTTCCAATAGTGACACTAGAAGATCTGCAATGAACAAGAAAAAGGAGGACACCAGCAGAGCACACTGTAATGAGACACAACACAAGTATGGCTGATGAGACAGGAGTCCTAATTGAGAAGCTGCAGAGAGAAAATTTCATCGTTGCTAAGATTAATTAAGTGAAGCATCTAGAGCAAGGACCTTAAATCCTGAATAAGTACAAGGCCTGGCACAGTGTTGTGAAGACAATGAAAATGGGTGTGGAAATGACAGAATGGTGACAGCAGTGTTAAGATGATACTAAAAATGGTTGTGAGAATAAATAGAGTGTAGAAAGTACAGTCAGTAGATCAGCAATCTAGAACACCAAGGATGGGGAGAAAAAAAAACTAAGAAAGATGATGAATCATAGAATATCAGGGTTGGAAGGGACCTCAGGAGTTCATCTAGTCCAACCCCCTGCTTAAATCAGGACCAATCCCCAACTAAATCATCCCAGCCAGTACTTTGTCAAGCCTGACCTTAAAAACCTCTAAGGAAGGAGATTCCACCACCTCCCTAGATAACCCATTCCAGTGCTTCACCACCCTTCTAGTGAAAAAGTTTTTCTTAATATCCAACCTAAACCTCCCCCACTGCAACTTGTGACCACTACTCCTTGTTCTGTCATCTGCTACCACTGAGGACAGTCTAGATCCATCCTCTTTGGAACCCCCTTTCAGGTAGTTGAAAACAACTATCAAATCCCCCTCATTCTTCTCTTCTGCAGACTAAACAATCCCAGTTCCCTCAGCCTCTCCTCATAAGTCATGTACTCCAGCCCCCTAAGCATTTTTGTTGCCTTCCGCTGGACTCTTTCCAATTTTTCAACATCCTTCTTGTAGTGTGGGGCCCAAAACTGAACACAGTACTCAAGATGAAGCCTCACCAATGTTGAATAGAGGGGAATTATCACGTCCCTCGATCTGCTGGCAATGCCCCTACTTATACAGCCCAAAATGTTGTTAGCCTTCTTGGCAACCAGGGTACACTGTTGACTTATATCCAGTTTCTTGTCCACTGTAACCCCTAGGTCCTTTTCTGCAGAACTGCTGCCTAGACATTCAGTCCCTAGTCTGTAGCAGTGCATGATTCTTCCATCCTAAGTGCAGGACTCTGCACTTGTCCTTGTTGAACCTCATCAGATTCCTTTGTCCCAGTCCTCTAATTTGTCTAGGTCCCTCTGTATCCTATTCCTACCCTCCAGCGTATCTACCACTCCTCCCAGTTTAGTGTCATCTGCAAACTTGCTGAGAGTGCAGTCCACACCATCCTCCAGATCATTAATGAATATATTGAACAAAACTGGCCCCAGGCCCGACCCTTGGGGCACTCCACTTGATACCGGCTGCCAACTAGTCATGGAGCCATTGATCACTTAAAATGATCATGCCACAATGATATTGGCAACACTGGGAAGGCAGCACAGTCTTTCTGCCAAATCTGCACTCCATCCTCATCCTACAATCACTAAGCCTGAAACTGAACTTTCTTTTGCCAGGGCTTCTGAAGTCAGAGTATGGTTTAATGAGCCATTTCATGAACTGGTATAAGCAGGATCCCCTAAAATTAGTGGGCACAGAGACCCTATCACTTGGAGGGACTCGTGCATGCTTTTCCAAAAAAATAAACACCAGCTCTCCTCAGCACCCTGGCATAATGCACCTTGCCAGTACACCCCATGCTGGTGTCCATGAACCTGCCCCTGTGGTTGACCAAGGCCTGCATAACTAGGAAGTAGTGCCTTTGTGGTTAACATTCTCTTGCTCCTTGCAAATAACAAACTATGGGCATATGACTACCATCAATGGCCCCAGCACAGTTTGCGAAGCCCTTTCCCTCAAAGCCAGCAATTATTTCAGGAACATTAGGGCTGTGATTAACCCAAAGCTGGTGAGTGCAATTAATCACCTCACAACTATGAATGGTATAGAGAAAATGAATAGGAAAGTGCAATTTCCATATTCACATAACACAAGAAGCAGGGGTTACTCAATGAAATTAACAGGAAACATGTTTAAAACAAACATAAGGAAGTATGAGTTCCACCCCAGCCTGTGGAACTCATTGCCCTGGATGTTGTGATGGCCAAAAGTACAACTAGGTTCAAAAAAGAATTGTGTAAGTTCTTAGAGGACAGGTCCTTAAATGGTTATTAGACAAGACAGTCAGGGACACAATGCCATGCTCTGAGTGTCACTAAACTGCCAACTGCCAGAAGCTGGGACTGGATCACTTGATAATTGGCTTGTTCTGTTCATTCCCTCTGAAGCATCTGACACCATCCACTGTCACAAGACAGGATACTAGGCTAGATGGACCATTAGTCTGGATATTTTTATAACCACAGTCCACACAGACAAATTTCCAACACCAAACTGGTTAGCCACAGACCTCTAGCAGTGTGGAGTAGCCAGCTTCTAGATGGCAATAGCTACCCATGTCTTCAATGATATGGCCTCACTCATATGCATATTCTGGCACTGGAAGGTCAGGGAAAGCTTATCACACAGCTCCATAAAGGTTTACTTCTTCATGTAAAGGTTCTGGAGCCACTGATGGCCATCCCAGGTCTGCATGACAATGTGATTCCACAAGTCTTGGCTTGTGGGAATCCACAGCTATGGTAGCAAGCATCAAATGTGTCAAATGTGCTGCAGGTGTCATGGCTATATCCTCCTTTAAGAGCTGCTGCCACCACCTTCAAAAGAACAGAAGCCATCACTGAAATGTCCACTAGTCTCACAGACCTTGTGTGTGGGTCCTGCAACAACAGTGAAGCCATGAGCAGAAGAAGTTCTTCCACCATTGCTGGACCCTTGGACTGTCTCTGGGTGGAATGGACAAAGCTGTTAACATGCAGACCTGGAAATGTCTTAGCTGGTGGGCTGAGAACACATCCACACAAGGTCAAAGGATGGACAGACAAATTGTCCCGCAATACCCTATAAACAGAGCCTTTGAGCAACTTCAGCTAACACAAGGCACAAAGAACCCTGGATGCACACCAGAAGCTCAAGCTTCAAAAAAAAGTCAATGCACCACCAATGTGGACAGGGCTACAGAAGTATGAGGTGTGCACACCACTGCAATGTGAGGCACCAAAGTCACAAAACTGCATTAAAAATAATAAGATTTAAAACCAAAACAAAACAAACACACTGAGTTCTTTTTATTTACCTTCTGTGTTTTGAATGTTTGGGATGCAGTAGGATCACATTTTCATACTTTATGCCTGAACTATAACAGCTAGATTTTTTTATATAAAAAGAAATGGAGAATATCATATATTCCCATGATTCCAAAGCTGGGGCTTTAAGAAACACACCAATTTTCATGGGACTTGTGGCAAAATCATGAGAGTTGACAACACTGCAATCTGCCAATGTACAACAAGTTGTAGGATTGAGATCTTAGATCGTAAACTCTTCAGGACAGGAACTGGCACATCTTCTTAGATGCAAGTACTTCACACAACAGCATGGGGCCCTGATCCCATTGGGAGCCTTTGGGTACTAATACAGTACGAGTAATAATTTCACTAGTTCTCCAGTCTCTGTACAGTTATCCAAGGCAGATGAAACCTGAATATCTCATAATACTTATTTTTAAAAATAAACACAAACTTTAAAAAAAAGACTTTTTGGAATTTAATAAACTTGACAAGAGTTTGGGCTTGTCTACACTTAGGCTATATCTACAGTAGCACTTTTGTTGGTCAGGGGTGTAAAAAAAGACACACACTCCTCCCCCCCGACTGACAAAAGTGCCAGTGTGGACAGTGCTGAGTCGGTGGGGAACCTGAATGATGTCAAAAGGTAGCTGAAAATGAAGCTGTGTGGATGAGAGAACATGATACAGAGCAATTAGAGAGCATTATCTGAATGCCTGGTATACATAATCAGTAAGTATAAATTAAGAAGAGGTCAACAGAAAGATAGCATCTAATCCCCATTGACTGCCCTTTGCCCTGCCTACTACATTTGCCTTATGCAATCAGCTTGAAAACATTTGAATGCAGGAAATCTCACTAAAAATCAAATTCAGGATATTCTTAGTTGTAACCCAGCACTGCTGGATACAAACCTGAGCCTAGCACAAAAAGCAATGTTAAAGGAATTCTGGATAATTTTGAAACAGATGTCTGAGGAATATCAAAATGAAAAGAGTGAAAAAAGAAAGCCATGGAGAGAAGACAAAGGAGTCAAAATTGTCAATCCCAGTCACTGAGGCACAAACTAGATGGAAGGAAAGAAAATACCAGTGTTGTTCAAGTTTAAAAGGAAGGCTAAAAGGTCGGAAGATGACATTTTCTAGACTCGGAACTGAGGAAAAAGATGAAGATGAACCTTCATGAGTGCCAGAAGTGAACAAGATAGAAGAACTCTGCTTCAGGTTTCTGCACAGTTTAACTCCTGCCTATCTATTAACTATTTTTGACCAGCCCTACTTCTAAAGTTAATAACAGAAGGGTCCTGTTGCATCTTCAACTGCTTCTGTATGTTTAGATTGTATCAGTGCCTGCAGCAGTGAATGCTTTTTCCAACTTCATTTAGCTAGGTGACTATGATCTTTCATCTTGGATGTGGACTTCACCATACATTTTAGGCACCTCCAAATTGGATTACTACAACGTGAGCTACAGAGGGCTATTTCTGAAACTCTTTTAGAAACTTTCTGTTGTGTGGCTCTGCTTACAGATGACTGCATACTCAGTGTTTCATGCAGGGAACATATTACATATCTGTTCCATGGTCTGCAAAGAATTATAATTCATTCAGGGATGGTTTCGACCTATAAAATTCTTTATGGTTAGGGTTCTATGTACCTTAGAGACCAACTCTCTCTCCTCATGCTCTTACTCAACACTTGATAGTCTGAGGCTGGTGTCTCAGCTGGAGTCTTTGCTCTAGTTGTAGGACCCTGGTCTAGTGTATCTTGGAAAAGGACTTTCACAGTAAAGAGCTCTTCACTCTGTCTTTCTTTTCTTCCATTGGGCAAACAGAGCCAAGAGTTTCTATTCTCTCTGAATTTTCCTGAGTGGGTGGGAGTTCAGTAAGAAAGGTTCCAGGTTATTTTTTTGTTAAGGTTTGGTTGTGGTAGAGAGTTTTTTTAAGTAGTGTTGGTATTACATTAATCTAGATGGGCTATGGATTGCATTTAAAAGAAAGATATGAAAGGAACATGACAAACCTGGAACAAAAATAAAGTGGAATCCTGGCTGTGCTGACATCAATAAGAGTTTTACCATTGACTTCAATGGGGCCGGGATTTCATCCATGAATGATTTCTATGCCCTCCTGTTTCAGTCATATGATCCCCTGGATTGGTGTGTCAAAGTCCCCAGGTGGGATTGGAGTAGTAGTTTGACTGTAGTATGTGTACAAGTGTTTAAACAGAACAAGCATTTTTTTACTTAATTCAGAAAATCTAATTGAAAACTGGAGGTAGGGATCCAAATACTATTGAATATGGTAACACTGAAAACTAAAAGCAACAAAGAATCCTGTGGCACCTTATAGACTAACAGACGTTCTGCAGCATGAGCTTTCGTGGGTGAATACCCACTTCTTCGGATGCAAGTGAGTATTCGGAGAAGTGGGTATTCACCCACGAAAGCTCATGCTGCAAAACGTCTGTTAGTCTATAAGGTGCCACAGGATTCTTTGTTGCTTTTACAGATCCAGACTAACACGGCTACCCCTCTGATACTGAAAACTAAATAACTCATTACGTGATATTCTGCCTTGGTTACATGTGCATATTTCCCACTGGCCTCATTTGTATGCAGGGCTGATGCAAGGATGTTTTGCGCCCTAGGCGAAACTTCCACCTTGTGCCCTCCCCCATCCCCGAGCCCCCGCCCTGAGGTGCCCCCCTGCGGCAGCTCCCCTCCTCCACCCTGAGGCGCTCCCCCCTCCCCCGCAAGCCTGGGAGGTGGGAGAAATGAAGCGGCGATAGTGTGCTCGGGGAGGAGGCGGAGCAGGAGTGAGCTGGGGCGGGGAGTTCCCCTGCATGTTGCCCCCCCTTACTTGCTGCAGGCAGCCCTCCCCGTGCCCCCCTGCCCCAGCTCCCTCTGCCTAAATGCCAGCAACGACCGGGGTGGTGGAAGATCCAGCCGCCGCGGTCGCTGCCAAAGAAAATGCTGCCCCCCAAATCCTAGCGCCCTCGGCGACTGCCTAGGTTGCCTAATAGGTTGCACCGGCCCTGTTTGTATGTAACTGTGATTCTGGCTTACCAGGTTATGGTAAAGAGTATTCAGGTCAATTCACTTCTGCATTAGATCAAAGAAATTGTAAGTGTATAAGTGCATTGGGTGTTTAAAATTCATAAAACTAATGAAAGTTTACTTGTATTGTTTTCAGTTACCTATTCCTGTCATACCGTAATAGCAAACATTCACATGGTAAATACCCTTGCGACTAAATTATCCATCAAAGAAATGTTGTCAAATGCTAATGAAGGGCTTAAGCACTTTAACAGAAAATGCAACTTTCAAAGCAAGTGATCATTGTGTGTGATATTCAAGGTCAAGGACTGAGTGCAATCTTCACTATCTGTAATAAAAAGAAAAGTCCAAGTGATTAGAGAGACTGTCAGTTTGTCTTGTGTGACAAGAAGATATAAATATGGATTCAAAGAAAGATCATGTATCTCTGGACTCTTTGGATTCTAACAGTACAGAATAACTGAAAGAGAAGACTGAGATCCCCAGAGTTATTCTGGGTAGCCCTAAAGGACTTTTGGGAAATTGGCAGTCTATTATATCAATGCCATCATTTGGAGTTACAAACTGAGATTTATCTATTATTATATTTTAGCTGCCTTAGCCTCTCAATAACTTTCATACTTTTTTCTTAGCTAATAAACCTGTAGTTAGTTTACTATAGAATTGGCTGCCAGCATTGTCTTTGGTTTGAGATAGGGAGTACTAATTGATTTAGAGTAAGTGACTAGTCTTTTGGAACTGGGAGAAACCTAATGTGGTGTGATTTTTTGGTTTTAATAACCTTTTATCACAAACTTCATTTTTTTCTGGGTGACAAGATAGTCTGGAGATGCTAAGGGGACTGTCTGTGACTCCATGGTGAGACTGGTTCAGTGATCCAGGAGTTCACATTTCTTACTAGCTTTGTAAAATCTAATTATAGAACATACCACCAGTTGGGGTTGTCTGCCCATGTTTTCTGACAGTTTGCCCTGAGACAGTCACTCACAGTGGTGAGCCACTCAAGACAGCATGACAGTAACAAAGCACATTGTTTGGCCCATCTAAGTAGTAATCACTGTAAATCTTACATTTGATAGCCTTTTCTGAGATAAAAAAGGAACATGGCATAACTGCTTTCCAGATACTTGCCACGTTTTGCATGGTTTCAAATACACAGTGTATAAACAATTTAATTGTTCATATTTATATTTTATATAAAAAAACACAAAAAGCAACATCAGCTCATCTCTAGTCAGACTCCTCATCCTGTAAAATTCTTAATGAAAAAGCTACAAAGGAAATTTCTTCTGGAGACCTGAACACTCCAAGCCATATCCACAGCTATAGCCAAAGTTGTCTGTGCCTGGCCCTGAGTGCAAGTCAGAGGGTGGTGTGTAAAGGAGGCTTCAAAGTTCCCCTTTGCCTGCCCCCTATTCTGGTGCTACTCTATTCCCTATCTTAGAGCAGCCTGAGAGCTGCTTTAACTTATGCCAAATGGCAATAGCTACAGAGGGCCAAAACCACAGCCAATGATTGATGAAGCAAAAGAGAATTCTGACCACATATCATTTCCCCTGCTATTCTGGCAGTAGGGAAGGGGAATGTCATAAAAGCCACTATGCTGGCTATACGCCACCAGATGATCACACTTACACTGGGGGTGACCAGGGGAACTATTAAACAATTTTAGAACCTGATTATATTGGGGGTCTGGCACAAAGTGTCTGCACTGACCCATTAAGCCTTTCGTACAGCGATTAGCTTTATCATCAGTATTAACCTTTCAAAAATTTAAACCACAAACGTTCTCCTGAATCATCATGTAAAAGATTTGTATTTTTAATGACTTTCACTCTTGATAGGTCAGTCCAGTGAGTGCTAAAAAAAAGCTCCTTTTGCAAATCTGAGTACTTCCTACCTCTCTTTGCAGGCATTAAATGTCATATTTGAGGGTTTTGATTTTTTTTTTATTATTTTAAATGGAAACCAGCAGTTTCTACAAGTTTAATAATGTATTTAGTATTTGGTTTGAAACATTATGACACGTGGTTTAGGTGTCACAGTATACACATTGGAACTAAATAGTTTAGTAGGTCTTAAAATGCAGCTATTTCAACAGTGGTTGTAAGCCAAATTGATTCTTCTCAGCCTGTGCCTCTGAAGGGGCAGTTATAAACTAGAACTTGTGGCTAAATATACATTAATATTTTAAATAAGCTTTACACAAGTCTAAAATATGTAAAGAATGAAAGAAGTTAACTTTCTCTCCCAGTGGCTGCATCATTTCCTAGTGAAATAGTCTCTCCTTTAACTGCCAGAGGCTAATGGGTCAGTTCTCCCATTTACCTTACTAAGAGCAGGCATACTGGGCATAGCTATAGTTGTGTCTGGACATGACTGGATTCTCCTATCAAGCTGCAAAACCTGTAGAAAAAAGCAGAGCTGTGTTAATTGCTTGTTGTGATTAGAAGGAAAAACAAGTAGCTAAAAGAAAATTGCTAGGGAGGGGAATGTTTTACATTAAAAAGAATCAGCATTACAAAGTAGAATCAGAAAACTACAGATCAAAACAGCAGAATAACAGTGGGATATACAGCTTTTCCAGAAGCTCTGGTTCAGAAGGTTGAGTTGATGCTCTTCTCCCTAAAGAAAACGTGATGGAATCTTTCCAAACAGCACAACGGTGATGTTGTTGTTTGTGGGAGATATATCATAGTGTACTTGATCATAGCATTCACAACCAAATGTGCTGCCAGCTTAGTCATAGTTCAACAGAGGGATCAGTTTCGGAGGATGATTTTTGCCCAGCTATGTTACCCTGAGAGCAGGGGCCAGGGCTGAACACCCAAAAGGAACAGAAACAGATTTGGAACGGGTATTAAAATGATCTTGGGAAATGTTACTAACAGAGCCTTCTAAATCAAAATAGTAAGTTTATCAAGTAGGTAGTGCTCATCTCCCTGTTAATGCACTGCTGAGCTGATTAAAAAGGGTGGTCACACTAACAGTTGTCTTGTGAAAATGCCCTGTTCTTCAGAAGGCCAGTAATTAAAATTGTAACAGTGGAAACATTGTCATAGATGTTGCTTATAGTATAGTGTAGGAAAAAGGGTGCCCTTTGTCATGTGGCGTAGACAAGAAAACTGCAAAGCAAAACCAAATAGTTCAGGCACTATAGTTGTGGACCAGGAAAGAAGACAGCAAAGGCTGGTCTCCAACCCTTTTCAAAGTTGATTCCCCACTGCCCTACATGCTGTGTAATCAAATCAGAATGGTGGTATTTTATATCTGTTTTGCATGAACTTTGCATAGGAGTAAGGCCCAGATCTTCTAAGCAATTAGGTACTTAACTGCCATTGAAATCAATGGGAATTAGATACATAAATACCTTTGAGGATCTGGACCTAAGTGTCTGCACAAGAGACAAGACAGGGGAGACCCAGGCCTTGCTGGTATCAGACGGAGCAAGAAAATACTGCCCAATGCACTCCTGCTTGAAAAACAACCACCACTGGTGTCTCTTTTACAATAACTGCTTTTTTCCAAATAGTGTGAAGATTACTCACATCATACACTTTTTGAAGAACTGTCTGTGGCCTGATTTATAGATTATGTATTAATTATATTATCTAAGAATGCCCAGTTATCATTTTGTGGGTTAACACGTTCTTGTCTCAAGATTAAGCCCTCTATTATTCAAATTACTACATAGTTGGGAAACCCGATGTGCACAGCTGCTACACTCACACTGTAGGAACTCTTCTATATTTACAAATAGTTTATTAATAATATTAATAATGGGTGGAGTTTGTGGACCTGAATAGGAAAAAGGGTGATTGTAGGAGCTTGGTGGAAGAAAGAACCTTATCAGAACAGAGCTGAAGCTGTGAAAAGATTAATATTCAATTGGTTTGGCTCAAGTATTTGAGCAGGATTCTCATATCCCAACTGGTTCTCCTATACCTAGAAATAAATCTACAGCCCCCAGTTTACTCAAAATTATTTTACTTGCATACCAAATTGCTTTCCCATCTCTCTCTCCTCCTGAATATAATGGTACTCCAATCCAATACTTCTGGCAGCAGGGAAAGCTCAAAAATCCAGTTTTTTTTTCTTTCCACAAGCAATAAAGTATGTCAGGTATTCCTTAGTGATAAATCTTGTTATTTGCTTTAGTGACAAAATAACATAATTAGTGGATGAAGGGAACACGGTAGATATAATAGATTTGGAGTCTAGTAAAACATTTTATACAGTGACTCAAAATCTTGCTCAAAAGTATTTCCAGTTGACTTGAATAGAAACACCGTCATGTGGATTGAGCGCTGACTGTAGAACAAAGGGTCATAATGTATTGAATTGGGAGTGGGGGAATATTTAGCAGGATACTGAAGAGATTCATTTCATTTAACATCTTTATTAATAATCTGGAAGTGGAAGTTAAAAACATGTTAATGAAATTTGCAGATGAAGCTAAATTAGGTGAGGTGAACACCAGTGAGGACAAAGGAATAATACAAATGGGAAAGAATGAGATGAGAGAAACAGGCAGAAAATTACAAAACGAGGTTCAAGCTGGAATAATATAAACTAATATGTTTGAGGAAAACAGTCTCAAAGACAAATATGCATTATGGTTGGAAAAAACCTTTGATGCAGTGGAATGCTGAAAAACACCTCAGGATGATAGTATATAGCAAATTGGGCAGAAAATAATAACTGACAGGTTTTACTTTAGATTAAAAGCAACTCTACTTATTAAGGGACTGGAAATGTAACCCTCTCCCTTACCTGCCCTCTCCTCCCAGGGTTGCTGGATCTATAATGAAAAGACTATCAGTATTTGGCTCCTTATCACCATCCAGAAATGATAGAAGCAAGACCCAGCTATCTTGGTGAGATTGGCAGATCTGGCACCCTCTCTACTGGATTTCTGTTGCCTTTAAATTACAATATTAATAGAATCATAGGACTAGAAGGGACCCTGGGAGGTAATCTAGTCCAGTCCCCTACACTCATGGCAGGACTAACTATTATATAGACCATCCCTGACAGGTGTTTGTCTAACCTTCTCTTAAAAATCTACAATAATGGAGATTCCACAACCTCCCTAGGCAATTTATTCCAGTGCTAAATCACGCTGACATTTAGGAAGTTTTTCCTAATGTCCAACTTAAACCTCTCTTGCTGCAATTTAAGCCCATTGCTTCTTGTCGTATCCAGAGGTTAAGAAAAACATTTTTTCTCCATCCTCCTTGTAACCACCTTTTATGTATTTGAAAACTGTCATGTCCCCTCTGTCTTCTCTTTTCCAGACTAAACAAACCCATTTTTTTCAATCTTCCCTCATAGGTCATGATTTCTAGACCTTTAATCATTTTTGTTGCTCTTCTCTGGACTTTCTCCAATTTGTCCACATCTTTCCTGAAATGTGGCTCCCAGACCTGGACATTGGACTGGATTATGGAGCATTTAAAATTTTATGCAAGCAGGGTCTATAGCCTGTCAGAGATATGGGACTCCACAATGAACACTTCAACAGCTTGAGAGGAGGTTCTATGGATAAAGCCACCTACTTCCATTAGGGAAGTGGAGACGGAAGACAATGGGGTCACCTTTAACCAAAATATGGATGAAATTTGGGCTGCTGGTGTTATTTTAAAAGTGTGAATAATTTTTTCCAGTTCTAGATTTACACTCATCAAAATGAGCTTCATTTCATTTCCTCCTTCTCCCACCAAAATTAATAATGATAAACAGCACCAGCTATTTTTTCAGGTACAATCCTTAGCTCTTTTTAAAGGACTTCAGTGGCTCTGGGACTCATGACCCACCCACTCTTCTGTGCTGCACAGGACAGATGCAGGACAGACTCAAACCCATTATGTTTTAGAGTTACATGTTTTTGTTCAGTTCATGTCCTTCAATAAGCCAAGGTCCAAGGATGCAATAGGTGACAAAGAACCAAAATGAGGGGCCAACACAAAACAAAAATACAAATATTCAGGCAAAAGGAATCATTTTGTCATGTAAATAACACTTTCTATTACATTATCGCTCACTTACATGACTACTTCTGAGGTAAATACTTTTCAACAGTAAAAGTGAAAACACAGCACATTTGTGTGGAACATTGGTAATGTTGGGATTAAAATGAGGAACATTTGAGAGATTTTGTTCAATGATATCTGAGCTCATCATTTTTAGGGTAGTAGAGTATACATATTGTGATGAACAAAGTCTCTTCAGACTCCGTGAAAGAGATTGTTGCTTTGTATAATCATCCTACTGATATTCAGTCATAAACAGTTTGATATGAGTCACACATCAACACTACTAAAATACAACCCAGAACATGCTAAGTTGTTCCTGTTTGGTTTACTGATACCAATGTCACTGTCCTGCATGTAGTTCTTTTAAATGGTATTTCCCCATTTTTTCAAATATGGCATATAACCTTGGAATGAGTAATGTTTTATCTAGAATCTGCATTCATCACATGCATGAATCTTGATACTATCCAAGTATCAAGGAAGTTGTTTGGAAAAGCTTATAAAAACATGCCTACTATATGGTGTTGCTGTGAGAATTACTGAATATATAAATTACTATATTAAATATTTAGTCTGTCTCAGATATTTTAGGGTGTCTACCACCATATTTGGATGCCATATTTGGATGCTTACACATGGTGTTAGTTTTATTTATGTGTGTGCTCTACACACACACACACACACACACAAACACACACACACTCATAAGCAGTATTAAAGATATACATAAGGGATATCCATTTGGACTTGATTGTGGACTCTGCTCATCATGTTTCTTAGGCTCAGCAACTTTTATCGCAGTAGTGTGTGTTTTCATTGGAGTTTGAGTTCTGTTCTATTCTGCCATGACTTTCACACAATAGAACATTGACAAGACTCAAGACAGAGCCAGTTTGTAGATATGCAAACTTTACAAAGCACTCTGTTTTAAACACTTGCATTACATTATTTTACACACTAATGAAATAATTGGTCTTAGAATGCATAGAAGTGACACTTCTGATGATTTAATACAGTACTTTTTAATGGGTTGATTTTCATGTTTACTTTTATTCTGCCTTGTAACAAAATATAGTAATCTTCTACCATAATGTCCCAAACATTACACCTTTAGCGTAATATTACTGCAGCATACTAGAACATTCCACAGGATACTATCATTTTCTTTTTCCTAAGTATAGCCTGAGCATTCTTCTTAGACTGAATCTCAAGTCCTACTGCTTTTGGTCCAAGTTTATCTGTACTCATCACATTTTAATTCGCTTATGCCATATACATTTTATTGCAGATTAAAGTCAATACTTATTACTGTTTCAATATGGAAGCATTTCTATTTCATTTCCTATGGTGCTTGAAATGAAGACTTTTAGTGAGGCAAATATTTTCTAACAGTTATGTCAACATGTTTTCTTTTACCAGAATATTTAAGCAGCATTTGTATTAAACTGAGACTATTTTACATCCACAATAATATAGTTGGCCTACATTGTAACATTTTTATATGTCTCTTTTTCTGAATAGCTTTTCTATACATATCAAAACTAGATATTCCCTTCTTTTCAGTAAAAAAAAAAAGTGCCTGTATGAAGTTGAAACCATTAGTTTCACTTAGTATTTCAGTAACTGATCCTCTTTAAGTGTCATCACTATGGTAACACACTCAGATTCTTCAATTCATAAATAATAGATATTGTTTGATATCCTCCTTGGTGAATCAAGACTCCCCTAAAGCTTCTTCATCTGCTTTCCATTTTCTTCATTTGTCTATGTTGCTAAAAGGTGCCCTGCCATCCAAACTTTTGGGTCCCTCAGGTTGTTCATTTCTTTAAGAATTGGTGCTGCCACTCTATGGGCTAAAATAATTAGAGAATCTAAGGACAAAAACATTTGGAAGGCACTTGGCATGTATTATTAAATGAATGGGAAATGATCAGTTACAACAGCAGAAGATTAGGCAGGAAGGGACATTTTACTTGCAAATGGGGCACAGTTGGCAAGTTAACTTGAGCAGGTTTCAGTAGTATTGAAGTGTCTTGTTAGCACTTTGTGAATGTTTGCAATATGAACTCATAGACTAAGACACTCCTGCTATAAAAAGTATCAGACAACTGTTTCTATAAGGGTGACACACGCTGTCTTCTGAAATGCTGGCCTTACGCAGACAGTACCATGAGTTTGCTCATTAACTCTACTAAGTTAATAGAGATATGCATCATTATTTCTTGATAACTTGTGATGTGTTATGAAGTTACAAAAAATTATGGCAACCGCAGAGCTTCTCCATAGTTAAAGCTGAGTTGCAATTTACACCTAAAGTTTAAACTTTTTTGTTATATAATGTATAAAAAATATTTATATGCCCACACTTTGAGCACTTACTCTTAGACTACAGAATGAATTTTATGCTAATTTATAAATAAATTTGTTAATTATTTTGAAGTAATCTATTAAAATTGTAAAGTGAGCCCTTTCAGTTTGTTCCATACTCCTCTTCTCCCTCCCCTTGCTTTATTTTTCACATCAATCTAGCAAATTAAATGCTGATTGTGAAGATTTGAAAATTAACTCTTTTCTAGATTATAACAAACTCTAAGGGATAGGCTATTTTTAAGCCTATTAATGTGCTATTTTTAAATGTATTGTCATAATTAGACACAGCTGTTTATCTACTGCAATGATGATCAACAAATATTGAAGTCATCAAATATATTTGCCATGGAATAGATTTGCCAGAAACTAATCTTTGGGTTAAGTAAAAAAAATGTTTCTGACTCTCAGGAAGATATCAATATATTAGATTAGATTAGATAAACTATGAAATTCCATAAAACTTCATTAGCTTAGACTCGAAGTTGCTCATGTGCTTCCTCATTAGAATGTCAACATTAACAAAAAGAAAAAAATGTAACTTAAGGAAATACCAGCCAATATAATCTTGTGGAAAAAATAGAATGTGATCATGCAATTGAAGACTATACCGTAACTCAGACCCATAAAATGGCCAAATTAAGGTTTTTCAGCAAATCTTAATTCTGGTATTTCTAAATTCAGTGCTTGGCTTCACAACCTTAGTAATGTTATTTTAGAAGTAGTTTTGTGGAGATTTTTAAATGTAATATAGAAGTTTGTGTTTCTCATAAAAACAGCGATTTTTAGTACATAATTTATTTTGTATTTTTTCTGTCCAGTGCATAGTATGTGAAGATATTAAGATTTTGAACTATCCTGTGTTCACTTGCACCAATTATATACCATTGTAACTCTATTGATATCAAATGAGTTACAGAAGTGTTAGGCTTGTGGAGAGAATCATGCCACAGAATTTAAAGATTATTGTTCTAATCCTTTTTTAAATAACACAAGGGTAGGAGTTAAGGTTGTATATTGCAGTACCATTTAATTTTTTTATGTGGAAAAGGAATATAACTTGTGTCAGGCCTATACCTACAGTTATGTTGAATTATGTTAATTGGAATAATCAGAATATGTAGGATATTAATGCAGAAAAAAGATGGCAATGAATGAAAATAAATAAGAAGCTGATATGGTGCCAGTAAAGTGTGCTATTTCTAATAAGGAAGATGAAGTCATGGGGAAGAGAAGATTCAAAGTTGGATGAAGAACATTAGGCTGCTGAACAGTATTATGATGATCCAGCTCCTCTGTGTAAAACAATAAATTTCTGATGCACATGTTTTGTCAGCCATGACAAATGGTGCGGAAGCATGGATACACACCAACCAGAAGGGATAATCTGGACAGGAATAAAGAGGAAGATTTATATGTAGTAACATATGAAGAGACAGGAAAACAAAATGAAGAAAGGAGAGATAGAGTAAATAGGGACCAAATGCAAAAGAAAGCCAATTCTGAGAATGTGAAGAAGTTAAATTGCATCCCCAGACCCTCAAAGGTAAATGAGCTTTACCTGGACTGGTAGGGGGAAGAGGATTGTGGCTCCTTTAAGGGTCTCTGCTCTCTTCCACTTCCTGTCTTCTTCCCTTCCCATGGGATTTCAGCTCTTTCAGGGTTGGTGGGGGAGTCATCATACTAGCTGATTAGCTAGCGAGAAGGTGCACAGCAGAAGCCCATTGGCTTCCAGGCCTCTAAAGGGGAGGGCATATAAGCCCTTTTTCCCCTGGCCAGAGTACCATTATGTGCCCAGAACAGTAGCTCCGACCTCTGGGATTAGCATAGGATTGGATTCAATTTTGGTGTTGTGTTTTTGTTGTTGTTGTTGTTATCTGCTCTGGGTTTTACACTAATCACGTTCTGGGACGTTACCTCACTTCCAGATTGGCCAAATGAGTGGGTTTTTTGTACCTCCCCCGCAGCAGCCCAGGGAGCCAGTGCTTAGGTTAAGAAGTAAAGTTTTAGTTGTCACAACTTGTAAAGCATCCAGTGAATGTACTGTTTTGAAAGCGGTTCTGGTTCCCCAATAAACTGAAATTGGAAACTGATTTAGGGGAAGGCATCCTCTAAAGGAGATGGAGAATGGTGTTTGGGCTCTTAACATCTGGTACAAAGAGGAAACAACTCTCTTTTCATTATCCCTTAGCCCCCGTACAAGGGAAAGGCAATGATATCCCAGCAACAGACTGGGACTGGGTATAAAGAGCTAATGGCAGCCCTCCGCTAAGTGGAACAAATTAGGGAAGGATGCATTATTGCCAGATAGTTCCCAGATCAATAGCCTAGTTAAACCACATCCCTTGCATTTTAAGGTTCTTCCTGCCTGTCCAGGACAATGAAAATGCACTGGCCATTAAGATGAGAAAAGGAGAAGGAAATTGGACTGCTAATACTTCGTCACTCTACTTGATTTTGCTGTTGCTGCTTTGTTATTCAATTCTGGCACAATGTTGCTCTTAAGCCAGTTTATCTCGCCCAGGGAAGACCACCTTGCTGCAGATATGATCCTCTGAGGTGTAGGGCCAGTACTGGAGCTCTTACACCTCTTTCTTTCCCTGCTGCTGACTTATCTGAGAGATTGGGATTTGACAGGAGGAAAGGCTGCAAAACTGGGATGACATTGTAACCCCACTGGTCCTCAGATGCTTTTTCAGCTTCTTAAAGCTAGTAGAGGAATCTTCATGCTGTTCTAACTTGGTATTGTAGGACTGACCATACACAAAGACTGCACCTGGATCAGGAAGTCAAAGGTGAGCTTCAGGTCATTTGACTCTAACACCCAGTGCAGACCATCCACACTCCAGGAAATGGTCCATTTTTTCTTAAAATGTTTATATTTACTTTGTGTTGATTTCCTATAGAGATACCTTTAGTTAGATACCAAGCCACTTTGGGTGTGTATATAATTTGATAGCTGCTTTGTAAATACTTCTGTTCCACAAAATACAATACATTCGCGTGTCTGACCTGTATTCCAGCGTTTCATGAAGTCACAGAAAAAGAAAACAAATTGATCATGCAAACTATCAAATACTTGACTAATTCTCCATAGACATCCCGATCTCCAGCAAATAAAATCGTTGTAGATTCAGAGAAAGCCTCCAAATAGGATCAAGTGGCTTTAATCAATTACGATCATTAAAAGTTTTGGATTTGGTTTTACATTCATCAGGTTCACTCAAACACTTAACAATTTTATTCTAGCACATGCAATGGCATATTAGATCTTTTCACACTGAGAAGACGTAAAAGGAAAGGTTTCTATCTACCTTTCTTCATATACTAAAATAAGACATTTCAATTAAAAGCAGAAAATTAAAAATGGTGCAAGCAAAGGATTTTATCCAATTACCAAAGAGCCTAATACACTTAATTCCCCAACTTCCAGTGTTGATAAACAATTCTAGAAGGCCTGGTGGGATACATTACCTGTCCATTGCAAATCCATTTTTCTGAGCATTTCTCAAAGACTGGCTACTTCCTCCCCACCAGAGATTTTAAAATATGGTTACACAAGGGAGTTCCTCACAACTGTCCTACTTCAGGCAGTAACACATGTGACAGTCCCTGAGTAAAATAGGATTTCCTTCAACATAATCCATTATTAGAATTCTGTTTCCCCACATACAATTCAATAATTCCCTCCCAAAGACTTCATGATTTCCGTACTCTTCTTTTACCCCAAATCAACCCATCCCCACTTCATCTCCCTACCTCTCTATCTCATCAAGTGTTTATTACCCTATCATTCATCTTATGGAGTAGCATTGGTGGCAGGTGGATTGGCCTACTCCTTCTGAATGTGGGATGGGTGGTAGGTTGGTTTAGAGTGTGGGAAGTAGAGCTCCTCCAGTGATGGGATGGTTGGGAATGGGTCTCTTTTAGTGCTTGATGTCCTCTAGCTATTGGAGGGAGTCAGCTGGGAGAACAGGTCTCCCCCACTGGATATAGAGGGTTGGAGATAGTTGGTTTCTCCTGCGAGGTGGTGGAGGGTTATGGATAGGGAAGGAGAGGGGCTCTACTTTTCCTCCCACTATTGGCTCTTTCAACTCAGATTTGGGCAAGTCAGGTAAGCATTGGTGAAGAGGGAGGTGAGCTGTGGCTGTGCACATCAGCATCTTTGTGTCTGCTTCCTTTCCTCATTCTTCTATGCTTCTGAAGCAATTGGGATGGGTGGATGTAGTATATGGTGCATGTCACAGGCTCTAGCATCCCCCAGGATACTGCTGCAGAAATGGGTCCCAACTATTTGTTCCTTTCAACACTATTTTCTCACTATTCACTAGTGTATGTTGCTTCACCCTGCTTTGTTTTCAGGGATTTTTTTTTATACGTCAAAGGGCTGGAAACTACAGCTGGGCAGGATTTGTTTCTGTTTTAAGAAATTAAAAATGAAAATTGGTTGTGAAAAATGTGTGGGTTTCACAGGAGAAAAAAAACCACTGAAACCTCAAATGTCCATTTTGTTTGTTCTGACACCAAAACCATAACTTTTTCTTCTTTTTTGGTGCAAAAACATTGTTTTTAACTAAACTCCATTTTCTGAGGGAAAACACTTGGTCAAAAAAATGATGACCAGCTAGAAACTTAGGCGCTGAACCTGTAAGAATCAGACACAGGCAGAATCTTGCACCCATGCAAAGACCATTTAAATCATCAGATCTCCATACAGGAGCAGGCTCTATCCACCATATATCTCCTAAAAGAACCTTTACAAGACCCGAGTTTACTACAAATATGGGATTGCCTTATATTTAATCTTGCACATAAAGATGGTTTCATTTGGAAAGAGTGAATATGCTCCCTCAGGACTCAGTTGAAAAAGTACTCTGATCATTAAAAATCCTAGGTCACCTGAGATATGTTATTTGAAATTCAAGAACTACAACCGATATTTGCACAACCTCTTTAACCCCTCTCTGGAACAATCCAAAAGTTAATATATGCAGTAAAAATATCATTATTATATGATGAAAATCTATAGAGTAAATAACATCCAAGTCGATTGTCTTATTTGTGACCAGATACTCAGTTCTTGTGATTCTTTCATTTTGTCTATTTCTAAGATACATACATCATAGACAATTACAATACATTTATATTATAATGGGCAATAAAAGCCAAATAATATTTTGTTTTCAGTTTGACCCCCAAACATACTTTTTGATTTTTGGGACTGCCAGAGAACTGAAAAATTAATTATTCACACAGCTCTAATCTTAACACAGCATTGCAGTATAATGATACCTTTCAACTCCTGGAAGTATTTCTAAACATTTTCAGTGTCCTGTAAGTTGTGCTTACTTGAAGGTGCCCAGTTTCCTTAGGCACTTTTGAAAATCTCCCCCTGAGGTTATTCAGTTAACATGGAGCTAGGTGACAACCTGGAAGTCCTATGCCTGGATATGCAAATAACACACTTATTACAGAATGCCACCTGAAAGGTAGTTTTTCAAGTTCTACTCCCTTTTAATCTTGGACTGTCAAGACTCAAAAAGGATTTATTTATTTATTTTATGAGAATGGGTGGGAAGAGGAAAAGAGGTTCAGAGGCCCATGTGCCAGTTGTCTTCCTCTTCAGGAATGTGCCACTAAATAAATGAGTCTTTTCTGAATAACATCTGTTCATGTATTATATTGGAGTATGGTCTGATTTTGCTCTCTGCTTCCTAAACTTACAGCTATAAAACTTCATTGGAAGTGCTCTTTGGAGCAGGGACTTTACCTTATTTTGATCTGCTGTGCTTAACTTGAAGCATGTGAGCTGTCTCACTGAAGTCAAGGGGATCAATGATGTGCTTAAATTTGAGCACTTACATAAATGTTTTCAGGATCAGGGCCATTATTTGTACAGCACACAGTACAATGAGGCCACAATACTGACTTGTGCCTCTCAGCCTTACTAACATAAATAAAGAACCCTGTTGTGTGGTTTCATCTTTCATGTGTCAAAAGAAACAGCAAGTTTTTTGAAGATCTTGGGCAGAAGTTTTCCCATCTAAAAATAACAAATATACTATGGTTTATTGGTGTCAAGATAATACCCAATAAAACTGATTAGGAGATGGACACAATGAAGTAGGTTACTACTACACAAATGGAATAATAGCATTTTAAACCATTTATATATTAAAATGAAGCCTAGCCTAGCAGTCACAACTGGGCTGAGGTCCATAAGATGAGGATGGCAGTCGGTGAGAAGAAGTCAGATGAATCACTAAAGCAGGGTTTAATAAGCAAGAGTTGGGGTTAGAGTCAGGCTAGAGATCAAAGGTAGTACCAGGCTGCAGTCAGAGGCAAGGTGGCATTAGAGGCCAGAGATCAGGAGACAAGGTGAGGTCTGGAGTTATACCAGGACAGAAGTCTGTGCAGTTGCCCAGACAACTTCCTGGGGCACCTTACAGGGTTAATTACTGTGACTGGCCAATCAGAGGGATGCAGGACATTGTCACTCTGAGTCATTTGAGTGGTACTTTCTGTGGCAACTACTCTCCAAAGTGATCCCTGGCTGTGGCTCTGGCAGGAATGTCAGCTGCTCACAGCTCTGTATGCCTGGGTTCCAGTCTACTGGCCTTTGTAGTAGGTGAAATAAGATCTTTTATTGGATCAACTTCTACTGGTGGAAGATACAAGCTTTCGAGTTAGCTCTGTGTAGAGCAAAAGCTTGTATCTTCCACCAACAGAAGTTGGTCCAACAGAAGATATTACCTCACCTGCCTTGTTTCTCTCGTAGCATGGATCCAACATGGCTACACACACACACACACACACACACACACACACACACACACACACAAATTTCTGGCATACAATATATTCAGACAGTGAGGTTTTCTTCCTGACCAATAGTCCACTTTTTTTTTAAACTGATTTTTGTCATAAAGAGATACTCTACCACAATCAGACCACTAGGAAATAGGGTTATAGATATACTACATTTTAGCATGATCGCTTGTTAACATTAGCAAATCAGCAGCAATAGGGACTTAAAGATTATGAGAGCTATGTGTTATATTTCAGAAAGAATACATGATGGAATCAAGCTGCAATATACCTTTGGGTCAAGGCCCATATCAATGGTAGAATGATGAAGGCCACTTAGGTTAGGCTCGGAAGAAGTAAGGAAGAAAGAAGTCTATTTCTTGTTGGCCTTGTAGCACAGGGACTGAAAAAAATGATTTGTGAGAAAACATTTCAGGGGTATAGCCTGCTTGAAAGAAGTATGTTTCAAATGAAGTGCTTTTAAGAAGAATTTTTAACTGCAAACTTGAAGCTGGACTTTTATTTCTGTGATTGCAAATCAGAAAATAGTTCTAGTTGGTAATAATCAAACTCATAGACTGTATTAATGACTCAGCTTCATAGTAAGAAGATATTTTTCATAACTTTGTAGCAGTTTTTTTCTTCAAATGTTTTATTATGTAGCCTGATTCTTTAAGAATTAATAGTTGTATTGGTTGTCACTCAATACTAATTTAATGAGCTGGGCGGTGATGGGGTTCTAGTTCCAGAATCAGACACAACAGAATTGAAACTAACAAGTTCAGTATCTTGCAGGGAACTCTGGTTTGTATGGCAAAGAAATTCACATTGAGGGCAAAGGAAAGTCTTAGCCACTTTTATTAACAATATCAATGATGACAAGAAAGCTCCAAACCACATAAACACATGGCAGTAATATGGCATTAGGGATATCTTTGATATTATTCCTTGCATATGCTCATACACTTACATAATCACACCCTTGCCAGGAGATCTGGTGGTCAGGGACAAAGGACCAGCCCTCTCCTTGGCAAGCCAAATGAGTCTGATGGGCCAAACCGCAGTGCCTGAACGTCAGTGATAGATGATGACAATGAAGAGCTGAAGGGTCAATGGTGAAAAGCTTGCTTACCCTATACAGTGGCCTGTCCTATTATAGGGCCTGGAGATGGTCGTGAATATTTATTCAGATACCCAGCCTCCCATGTCCATTTCTAACTTCCTCACCCTAATAATATTGGGGTGCATTTATCCTATAGTTTAATATATTAAAGACTTTTAACTCATTACAATATACATCCAATATTGCTAAAGCAAGTTTATGGTTAAACATCTGCCAACTATTTTATCCTTATATATTCAAGCCTATTATCAGTTCAGTTATGTAATGACTCCCCTCAGAAGATAGGCCTATGACCCGTAGCATAGATAAAATGGCCTATGCTACACCTATGCTAACAATTTCTTACAGGAACAGGCCTGTAGGTACCTTGTGTAACACTAAGTAAAATAAAAGCTTAGGTATCTCTATGGTCAACAGTAACCTTGTGAGAAATAGGCATAATAGGAAAGGACATTTGTAGTAATTTGTAACAGATACTAATACTAAGACACTGTTGAGTTCAGAATAATGCTGAGCTATGGTTAGCAAAATGTAATTTAAATATTTTTCTAGTGCAAATGCACAGTAGAGCTCAAAACAAGACTGATTTATGCAGGAAATATGAGTTAGAAAGCCATTTAAGAAGCTCTAAATATCAAGCAGGCATTGCATAGGTATTGCAAGGTGGAATTATTTTCTTTCCTGGTCAGTGTTTCGGAAAAAAATATGATTTGCTACTAATCTTGGTCTGAACTATGCAATCTTTGACTTGTTTTTGTAAGGGAAAAACTCAGATTCTCCCAGTATTGTGTATGAAAACAGATATCCTACTTAGATCATTCAGAATTTAGAAAGCTGTCCTGGGAATTTGCTAATGCAATGGACACATCTACTGCGGAGCTTTCAGCATACCAGAAATATGATCATTGAGATAAGTATAATCTGAAAAGGTCAAACAATTATTTAGGACAGGGGATAGCTGATGGCAATGTTCACAATGCATCAGAGAAATATTTCAATTAAAAATAGAAATGCTAATTTGTTTCACCCTTTCATAGCCTGAAAAAAAACAATGGAGACTTCCACCATACCACTTTGCTGTGCATCTTTTCTCATTATCATCTCTCTTTCACCAGAAAACAATATACTATGCATAATGCACACTCCAAATCTACACTTATTTTTCAAGAATTCAGTCAATAAATTATCACAGGCAAATGGTAGTTTGAGCATGGAAAGCCTGATGGATCAATTCTTCAGTTTCCCAGTGTCTAATTCCCTTCTCTCCCCTCTGCAGTGACATTCTATTTTTAATAGAAGCTCTACGTCAGTGGATGCATTGTCATTGACTTCAATGGGCACAGAATCAGTTCCCAAGTGAGAAGGCTTTCAAGGAATATGCATATTATAACAGTAGGGCAACAGTACTCAATAGATAAGAGCAGAAAGGGCAAACAATTTAATGAAGAGCTTTAGGGATTCCCCTCTACAGATTTTGACAAATAAGGTTAACAATGATGCATTGGGGGGAGCCTTTTCTATATGCAAATATGAGTTGTGTGAAATCTCCATAATAAAAAAAATGGGGAATTAGTGCATCATTGAGAGTTTTGGTGTACAGGTAAGATAGTAATGAATAAATCTTTATCAAGCAAAAAAAATGTTTTAGAACAAAGTGTATGAATCATTCCACATTCATAAACTCAGTTAGAGCATGTTAGAGTTTGGATTAAGTCTCTCTCTACATTTAACCCATATATTTCATATTAACCTTTTTATATTAAAATTATTACCTGCTCTCCGTGAGCCCTATTATCTTAAAATACCTTTAGTGTCTTCTTTTGCAAAACTAAGTGGGTCTGTTGTTTCACAGAACTGCTATGATACCCTGGGTTTTACTTAAAAAGACAATACAAGTATGAAAGTAAACTCAGTAGGGAATTGTAGGGAATATTTTATGCCAAATGAGGTAAACTGTTGAGAGTAAACATGAAAGACTAGACACATAGAGTTAGCTATTTATCTCTGCCTATACTCATTACTCACATGAGAGAAACCCACTGCAAAAATATTCTAAAAACACCATTAAAAAGGATAGCAAAGAGTAACCAATACAACGGATGCCAAAGAATACTCTTAGCTTCTATGATGCAAGGAATTATAAAATGTAGCACAGCTGGTATGGTTGTGTGACTGTAAATTACCATTTGATAACCACTATGCTATATGATGTCAGGGATTTCACATCTTTAAGTGTGGTTCCTGACCCTTTTAAACTCCTCTTGGCTGTAGGAACTTGGGGTAAAATCTTGGCCCCATTGAAGGTACTGGGAGCTAGTAGCCTCTAAGACCTTATCCATTCAGTTCTCAAGAAGAAGAAGAGTGGTGAAACACTGGAATGGGTTACCGAGGGAGGTGGTAGAATCTCCTTCCTTAGAGGTTTTTAAGATCAGGCTTGACAAAGCCCTGGCTGGGATGATTTAGTTGGGATTGGTCCTGCTTCGAGCAGGGAGTTGGACTAGATGACCTCCTGAGGTCCCTTCCAACCCTGATATTCTATGATTCTATGATTCTAACTCAGCTTGACTATGAACTCATTACTGAGCTTTCTTTAGTAGCATACAGTCAAACTTCATGTGAATTGATTGGGCTCAAATGTCAATAGTGGGTACAAGGCATACCACACACCTCAAGTTACGCGGCAAACTTCTTCCTTTATATACATTTACACATTACATTGCATTTACTATGCATTGTATTACATGTTTTGGGATTGGCCTGGTCACTTTGTAGGCACCAATCCCTGTAAAGCGCACACTGGCCATGCATGATTTACTCTTTACTTCATCTTACTGTTCTAGGCTTATCTTATCCATTGTTATCTTGTCCATTGCAAATGGTTTCCTGAGTGTTCCCCATTATCTTAGCTGGTACAGACATTCTGTTTCCACCCTGCTGATCTATTTACCTCCCTAATTCTATCTCCCAAAAAAATGAGGCCTCGCTCATATCCAATTACTCATGTCAAGTCAGGCCTACACACCATCTCTAAGCATTTTATGTGATTTTATTATTTGTCTTAAATGCAGCTACTGCCAATCTGACACTAGGCCATACTGCTCCACTGGCTCTTCCGAATAAAGAACTTTGGACAGACAGCGCTAGCACTGTGTTTCTAGCCAACTGGAAGGGAAGGAAATATGAGAACATACTAAACTTCCATGGATGTATGAAACCAGAAGACAAAATGTAGTCTCATTACTTTTTTGGAAATGATGATCCTTTTTCAAAAACACAAAATTATAGGCCACCTACTGTAAGTGGGAAGGCCATTTTTTCTGGGTTTTTTTGGTCTTTTTGACTCCACAGGAACTCATGAAATTTTTCTAAGGTCAAAAGTGCCAGCACAGGAAAAAGTTCAAATGATTTTAGTTTAGTAAATATGGAAAATGTTAATAGGAAAAGACTGGCTGATTATACTTCTTAAAAATAAGAAAATCCCCGGTACAGCAGTGCAAAGATGGTATTACCTACATCAAATTAAACTGTACAGCAAAGGAAGAGCTCCAGCCACTGATGTATAACACAGAAACCTTACATTTCAATTAGGGATTTGTCAGTGACATTGAAACAAAAATTGCTATTTGGCTGTCCTTGGCAGTGATCATTCCTTACTGAAAATCTGAATGTTGTATTTTATCCCTATGGATAAAATGGGCTATCCCTATGGGCTCCTTGTTGTGCAGTTTAGTGTAAGTATTGGCCAGACCTCAGCCTGGACATAACCACATAATCATGAAGGAGTGTGGAAGAAGGACACTAGACCAGGGTTTCTCAAATAGGGGTTGCCACTTGTGTAGGGAAAGCACCTGGCAGCACCTCCACTTCCAGCAGCTCCCATTGGCCCAGAGCAGTGATCTGTGGCCAGTGGGAGCTGCGATCAGCTGAACCTGAGGATGGGGCAGATAAACACACCGGCCCGGCCCGCCAGGGGCTTTCCCTACACAAGCGGCGACCCCTATTTGAGAATCCCTGCACTAAATGACAACTCCTTACCTTAATGATAAACAAAGGCTGAGTATTTCCCTTGAGCACGATGAATGAGAAATATTTTCTAAAATGATAGAGATTTACTGAATGTTGAATTCCTATCAGTCTATCTATCTGAGATGCTTCTTTTTAATGGAGCCATGAACAAATTAGAAAGCAAAATGCAGCATAACTCACTTCTGATACAGCAAATTGCTCTTTATTTAAAGATGCTTTTTAAAGTATGAATAAGATTTTAAAGCCTGTCAAAGATGGCACACAAAGATAAAAATAAAGATGTGTCAGGACAAAAATGTTCTTTTTGCTATCCTTTGAATTAATTTGCATGTCAGTCAAAAATATGTCAATGCATATGCAATAAGGGGCATGAGTTAAGATACTAAAAGAATAGGAAAAGTAACAAGTAGAACTAAAGACTGAGAAGGGAAAGTGACAGTTGTGATGAGTAAGACTTCTCCCCATATATAATATGTATTCAGCTATAACAATACAGCCAAAGATGGTGAAGAAGTGGTGACAGAACTGCCAATTATAGCTGAGTGAAGTGTAAACAGAGATTCAAAGTCTGCCAAGCAGAACTGTATCCAGGTGGCAGGGCTTTTCTGTTGACCCACCCATCAGCAAGAGTCAGAACCTTCAGTACAGCTGCTAAAATTATGATGGCTTATTGTAGCAGATGCGGCTCATTAACTCTATCCAGGCTATCAGGGGGGTGGGTTTATCTATCAGAGAAGATGGGACTTGAACAGATGAGGTCCTAAAGGGAAACCCGAGAGACAACCACGCTCAGTCTGAGATATAAATTGTGTTATTGATTTGTGAGTTACCACTAAATCTAAACCCTGGGAAAGACATAAATTTGGACTGCAATTCAAAGAGGTGTGTCATTTATTGAGGACTGGGTAGAGATTCAGCTTGTTCATAAGGAGCCTGAAAGTTTGGCCTTAAGAGCACATTTCTGCGCTGGAAATACGCTCTGTAAAAATACCATTGTGCTATTCACTGTAAGTCTCTCAAAAATCTTCAGAGCAAATGTGATCTTTTTACAATTACCCCCCCCCCCCCCAGTTTCTACTTGGTTCCAGTCCTGTGAACTGTATCAGGGATCTGAAAGTAAAACTGAATTCTTTCTTTCTCACATATCACTCCTAGTAATAATGGTTCAATGGTCCCCAGGCCATGACCACCACTTGAGCAACCAGAGAAGGGAATCAGCAAAGTCCTAGCTTACTGAGGACCCCACTCCTGAAGCTCCTGTTTGGAGGAAATATCCAGCACCCCCAATTAGGTGAGGAGCTCTATATAAATCATGAAATAGCCTGAGCAATAAGAATAATCTCTGGCTGACTGATACTATGGATCTCTTCTGCTTACTTAACTCCTAAGCCCTATATTCCTGCCTGCTCCTGGTTCCTGTCCTCCTTATCCCAGACCCCTGTCTATTCCCAGTTCCTGCTTTCCTGCCTTATTTTAGGTCTCCTGATCCAATGCCTTACCGCTGCTGCTGTCTCCAGCTCTGACCTTTGGGTTGGTACTTGAAGCTGACTCTGGCTCCGTCCACTAGGCATGACCACCCATGCCCTGGTCATTGAATGTGGCCATCGTCATCTGGAAGCTCACCACTCCCTGATTGCTACCAACAATTTTGGTGTTGGAAGATCAACTGCTGGGGTTGTAGTCATGAAGACTGGAAGTACTATAGAGAGGAGGATGCTGTGGAGGATCACACAGCTTAGCAATGCACAAGAGATTATGGATGGCTTCACACCGATAGGGCCCCCAAACTATATTGGGGCTATTGATGGGATTCACATCCCTAGTCTATGTCCCCCAGATCAGGCCAAAGTCTTTATCAACAGTAAATAGTATCTCTCCACGGTACGGCGATGCCTGGTTGATTACCATGGCAGAGTCACCATTACTAATGTGGGGTAGTCTGGAAATGTCCATGATGCAAGGATATTTAGACACTTTGCTGGAATGAGAAAGGAAACTTTTGCTCCTTAGAACACCGTAGACATGAATGAAGTTAAGATTCCTCTTCTCACTCTGCTTCTTCAATAAAAATAAAAACAATTAAACAAGGAACACAGTGCAAATGTAAGAAAACAAGTATCAGTGCATGGCACAATAAAGAGCACTCACAAAGTCCTGCATGTGGTCAGCTCAAAGGAGTTCTTTTCCATCTCCTGTGGGGCTGAATGTAGTGGGTAGAGCCTATAATTAGATTGATTAAAATGATGGTCCTTTTATTGTATAGTGGACTGTTGGGTTGCAATGTTGGACCTTTGTATCAAAAGGTCCAAAATCATAGCTGTTTGCCTTTGCCTTGCCTGCATCGTGTCTCTCCAGGGCTACGCACTCCATTTCGATCACTGGAGAATATTCCAGAAAAACCTTCCATCCATAACTCTATGGCCCTCTATTGTGATGAATTACATATTTAATTAAACAGATTGTCCCTAGATTTACTTATTAGTTCTGACGGCCTTTCAATGTGTGACAACACCTCTCTTTGTGCAGCTATGGGTGCTAAAGGATACTCACAATTATTTATTGTCCCATTCTTCCCTAACCTTAACCTTTGACAAGAATGAAAACATATTTATTTTCCCACAATTTTGGACTGTCATTTCCATCTTCTTTTCCTATTCTGTAGTGCTTTGCAAGATGGTAAAATGCTTTCCAACTTTATTTTCCATATTTATAGGCCCCCAGTAATAATTATTTCTTTTGGGGGGGATGGAGATAGGTAGGTGGGGGATTCTATAGGCACCTGACTTTTTTGAGGGAAGGGGGAGGATAGCCAGGTGATTAGGATACTAACCTAGGATTTGGAAGACCACCTGGGTTCAGTTCCCTGATGAAACACAGACATTCTGTATGACCTATGAGCAGAGTTCCGGTGGTGCTCTCTTCCACAGTTTTGTCAAATGGCTGTCTAAATGGAGTTCTTAGGTACTGTTTACATGTGCAAATTCATATAGTTCTTCGCCTCACTGATAATTCTCCTCCTGGTTGGATGCCATGACATTCATAGGATTCAAGGGAGCAGTTGCTGATTATTGGGTGTTTACCATGTTTTCTGCTGTACTATTCAATACAGCAACTTTGGGGTTCAGTGTGGCATTGCTTTTTGTAAGTGCAGTCCAGTTAACCATAATATGTGCAGATAGTGTGAGCACAGCAAGAAGTTATGGTTCCTTGTCCTTGGGTACCTCAGCTGGAGCTCCTTCACTTTGAGTTAGCACTGAGACCCACTCTGGGAGAGCAAATGAAGGTGAAGGGCACTCACACATTCCAGTGATTCTTATACAGATGGGACTTGACATACAGCTCTCCAAAGAAGGAAATCAAGTCCTGAAACTGCGTAGGAGTCTATGAGGAAGTCTGGAGAGGTATGGTTGCTATAATAGGTATGTGACTCACTGCTGCCTGTTTTCAAAAAGAGGCATTTCTGGATACCCACCAGCATTTAAATAGGAGGGTACATCCAGTCAGTGTGAGCCCTCCAACCGCACACCACTACTTGTCCACACTGGAATCCATATGCAGTATCAAACAACGACAGCCCATTCTCAATGGTGACCCCATCCTGAAAGAAATCTTTCCTGAAGCCTCTCTTCTGCCTTTCAAACAACTCCCCAACCTCTCCCAAGCTCATCATCAGAAGCAAGCTACCCACAGACCAGGACACACCAACTCAAAATGGCATCAAACCCTGCCCGAACAACAGATGCAAAACCTGCAGACATATCTCCACTGCTACAATGATTAACACCCCCCACAACACCCTTTCAACATCTATGGATCCTCCACATACCTATCACAACATGTGGTGTATCTCATTCAGTGCACTAAATGCTCCAGTAACAACTATGTGGATGAAACCAGACAATCACTATGCTCTCAAATGGACTCACACAGGAAAATGATAAAAAACAAAATACCCTATCACCTGTGGGTGAACACTTTTCAAAAAGTGATCACTCGATATCTGATCTATCAGTCCTTATCCTCAAAGGAAACCTACACAACACTTTCAAAAGACAAGTCTGGGAGCTTAAATTCATAACTTTTAGGTTTTACAACAATCTGTAACCCACTTACTCCACTTTTTGTCCTGTGACTACCAGGGAGTTAACTGGCCATTCTGCCTTGATTGGTCCCTTAAAATATGTGCTATTTATGCCAAACAATCTGTTTGACCTTGTAGTTAGCTGTGACACTCTGAATACCTTTCCTAGTCCTGAGGAAGAGCTTTGTGTAGCTTGACAGTTTGTCTCTCTCACCAATAGAATTTGATAAAAAAAAAGATATTTACTGACCCACTTGGTCTCTCCAACTCTGGTGGAGCAATAGGAAGAGTCTGAGAAAAGGCTGTTGCTACGCAAGTAGGAGGAGTCAGGGAGGAGAGAGGAAAGGCAAATTCTCTGAAAGAGTTTAGACCTGAGATTTGAGGCTGAAATAGGTTACTACCCTTTCCTGCTACTGGGCAGGCTGCTATGTTTTTGTCTTTTGACTCTTCATTTCAAATTCTTTTGTAAGGCTCACTCATCTCATAAAATCTCTCAATGATAATTCATGAACTTGGATCCAAATTAGTACACAGGCATATAAAATGGGTATTTGTGTACTCAAGTGTCAGTGAGGACATTTAGGCTCTTGGTATCCTATTAAAGAGCTTACATTTTAAATTTGGACTCCATAGGACCCAGTATTGCACAAATTACAGAAGCAAATAATTGTAGTCAGTGTATAAGAAGGCAATGAAGGTGTAGTAGGATGGGTCCACAGGATGTTATGATGTGCTTCTGCCTGTTTATTTTCCCAAGAAACACAGCAGAAAGTTATGGTAATGTGGCATCATCACATTAATTGTGAATTTAAATGAACAAGAGTCAGAAAATGACGAATTATGGTTCCCAAAGCAACTGTGACTCAGATACCTTTCACATATAAATGGACATTTATTTTAGAGCTGAGTGAACAATGCAAACATTTTCCCATGTCTATTGTCTCAAATTTTTAAATATGTTTGCTACAGTCTTTTGTGTGTCTCCCTTCTCTGTTTGCTTCCTAAGCCAAATCCTGAGTCAGGTGAAGTCAATGGGAGTTTTGTCACTAACTCCAAGGGGAGCATGATTTGGCCTGCTATAAACATTCATGAATTTAAATTTTACTGGCATAACCATTTTTGTATAATCTTGAATGACAAATTTGAGTCAGTTACTATCTTCTCGCTGATATTCCCTGAACAGGAAAACACTATATTTACCACATGTGTTAATGGTTTCAGATTATTCACTCAGCACTAGTACACAAAATAAATTACAAAATATGGTATATGCACGAGAACCACACCTTTGAATTCTGGCACTTTTGTAAATAGAAGTTTCCTTGCTGTTCTGTATTCAACTTCTTAACCTTAATATTGCATTAATGTATTTCTTGTAGTGAAGCAACAGAAGTGCAAGTTTTCCAAATGTATCTGATCTGTTAGGAACATAAATTCTGTTGAAAATTAGCAAATTAGATAATGAACATGAATAACATTTAGGCCCCAGACCTGCAAACACATTATATGTACATGAGTAACTTTAAGTCCATGAATAGAGAAAGGGAATATGATTACTCATGTGCATAAAGTTATTCATGTGCTTAAGTGTCTGCAAGATGAGAGCACTAGATATTCAGATGATTGGAGTTTTGGGGGGGAAGACTGTAGGCAGACTGGGAAGGAGACTGTTTCAGACCAGGGTGTTTTGTAGCAAGAATGCCTTGTTCAAAAGAAACTTAGTTTGAAAATCAAAGTCTTTTGACCAACAATAAAGAACACTTCAAATATATGTTTTGTTTACATTTAAAACATTACACTGTGTTGCCTAAAGATGATTCTGATTACATCACCTTGCACTGAGCAAGTGATATTGCACAATATTGTGTAATCTGACAAAACTCAAGTCCCAGTGAAATAAAGCAACAGGCATCAAGGTAAGAGAGTGTATAGCTACACATCCCAGATTCCTATATTATAGTTTGTGAAAGTCTCCCTGAATTAATCTACAATGTTTAGAGTATATCTGGGAATCTGACAGTTAACTCTTTTCCATGTTTATAAATCTATTCCAAGACACTTCCTACCTCCAAACCATTAGCTAAAATGTTGCTCTGACAATAGGTAAGCGTGTTGACGGATTTAATATTTTCCTCACAGAGTGTAACTCTCTTGAAATGCAACATATCATTTACAAGGGAGTTCTATCCGGATGGCAGTTGTAACGGTCATAGATTTCCATTCTGGCACCCTATAAAACATACTGTCCAAGAAAATATATTTCATTTTAAATCTAAATACAATGAAATCAATATAGGACAGGTTCCAAATCAAAATGAGTGTTAATGAAAGTTCATATATTACAGTTACAGATTTGAATTAAATGAACAAATAATCTCTTTCTCAGCATCCCAACATTCTGCATTGATTTTATACTGGTTAATATTATTCCAGGCAGGCATGCTTTCCATAAAAGCTTGTATGTACTGTACTTTTAGATCTAATGTAACCTCTGACTATATATTAACTGTAGCCTTACTTGTATTACCCTCTGTTACCCTCACAATCTCTGTACTTGAATTATGTATATATTTAACAAGGAAAAGGTCCTATTGAAAATGACTTTTCATCTTGGTATCCACTGACAGCTTTGAGTTACAGAGATTACAGTGTTGGCTGCCATAAATATAGCAGTGTATAAAATAAAAAAAGAGAGTCATATTTTTTTATATAAAGCCCTTCATACCAAAGGGTCACATATCACTGAAAACTATATAAATATATCACCACTGAAACACATTCACCAGTTTGGGTGGAGAGAGCAGCCTGTGGGTACTCTGGATAGTCATGAGTAGACAGGAAATAATAAAGAAAGATGCTGGAAAAGACCTTTCTTATGGAGTGCCAAATTAGTTTTAGTGTTCACGCTGAGCAGACAGGACCTGAATTCTTAAGGTCTCATCTGAAAGACCCACACATAATCAAACTGCATGGCAGCTAATTTGTCTGCTTTGGAAGAATGAAGGGCTAAATTTTCATTGTGGGGCTTTCACCTTGTGATTCCAGGAAGTTAAGTATCTCACCATACCCAATACAAGGTTTAAACCAAGAGGATAGTCCATCTGGAATTAGATACTAATGCTATCTGGGATCAACCAATATTTTTATATAATTGATAAGCAGAAATGGCAACTATAGAACAAGTTCTTTTCTCATTTACTTGAATACACACTGTCTTGGGTCAATAGATAAGATTGTAAAGCCAAATTTGATTATCGTGCTAATGACACTGGTGCATATTACTCACCATGCTCCACATGGAGCACATTTACCCTCCAAAATGTAACGAGGTTTCATATTAAATCAACATCTTGACAATTGTTTCTAGAGTTTACATTGGGAACATTTTTTCCTGACCCCAACTGTTTCTAAGGCCTTTTGTACACTGGCAAGTTTTTGCGCAGTAAAGCAGCTTTCTGCGTTGTAACTCCCAAGGTGTGCACACTGCCAAGCCACTTAGTGCGCAGAAACTGCACAGTTGCAGCGTTGTAAAAAATCCACCCCAAGAGGCGTAGAACTTTCTGTGCTGGGGGTACAGCACCATGGTGCCAGTATAGACATCCTGGTCAATTACAGTGCTGCGACTGGCCTCCAGGAGGTGTCCCACAATGCCTGTTCTCATCTCTCTGGTCATCGGTTTGAACTCTACTGCCCTGCCCTCAGGTGACCAACCATGAGCCCCACCCCTTAAGTTCCTTAGGAATTTTGAAAGTCCCCTTCCTGTTTGCTCGGTGACGTGTTCAGTGGTCTCAGAGCATCTTTCCAGGTGACCATGCCTGCACCACACACCAGGTGATCTCACACTTGAAGCAATGCCAAGCTGCTGGACCTCATCAGTATTTGGGGAGAGGAGGCTGTCCATTCCCAGCTGTGCTCCAGCCATAGGAATTATGATACCTACGGACAGATTTCACAATACATAACAGAAAGGGGCCATGAGCAGGACACACTGCAGTGCAGGGTCAAAGTAAAGGAGCTGCAGAACACCTACCACAAGGCTCAGGAGGTAAACCGCTGCTCCGGTGCTGCACCCACGAGCTGCTGGTTCTACAAAGAGCTGGATCCAGTAACTTCACCTCCACCGTGAAGACCACTCTGGATACTTTGGTGGCTTGGAGGAGGAGGGGGACCCAGAGGCAGAGGATGACTCAGAGGCCAGAGATGCATGCAGCCAGGAGCTCTTCTCTACCCCGGAGAAGGATAGCCAGTCATAGCTGTCGGATCTTGGCGAAACGCAAACAGGAGAAGAGGCCCCCGATAAGTGGTTTTGATGTTGGCAATTGCTGAAGCAAGTTGTTGGGGGCAGGAGGGATGCAGAGAGCAAGCTGGTGTCTGTATGATGTGCATACTACCACATGCCTAGTCTGAGCGGCAGAACAGAGTGTTGATTGACTCCTTCACTTCACAGGAATCTGCCTCAGATCTCCAAGTTACTCTCATGGAGATACTGAGAAATCCACTGCGACAGGTTCTTTGGCAGAGCTGCTTTGCTTATTGCCCCATTAAGGGTAACTTTCCAACGCCACTCTGCTGTCATTCTGCACACAGGCAAGCCATGTAAGGGCCAGGGCAGAAGCTGCAGTCTAGGAGAAGACCCTCCCTTGATTCCCCACTCACCCTTAGCAGTGAGATATCTTCCATAATGAACACAGCCTGCAGAAAGTGTGGCAACCGGAATGATTATAAGCCAGTACTGACTCTCCACAAGAGCCACATGCCCAGTATACAGCAGGATCTGAGAACGGTGATTTCTTCTGACCCTGCAGTCACTCACCACTTTGGGGTCCTTTTGGCTCATGTGTGCTTGCCTGGGGTCAGCCAGTGAGTGACAGGTATGTGAATACTGGCTGTTTTAAATCACTGAATCATTGTTGTGTGTTGCAAACAATAGTGCTTCTGTAAAATGTTGCATTTTGGCTTCACAGAGATGACCTTGGGAGCCCAGCCTCCCTCTTTGTTATCACCAGCCGAATGGCTGCGCAGAATTAGAAAGCGGCCACAAAGAACTAAAGAGTACTTTTTGCATGAGGTCATGATGCACTCAAAAAAAACAAGAATGGAAGGAGTGGGAGGACAGCGAGAAGAGAGACCAAAAGGAGAACGCGGCATACCAGAACTAAGCAATGGAGTGGCTCTTAAACATTATGGAGCACCAAGCGGACAAGCTCCAGGCGCTAGCACTGCAAACCGAGCAGTTCTGCACCTGCCCTCCCCTGCAGCTGCTGTCACAAACACTTTCCCATGCACCCCCCAGACACCGACAACACACTCTTATCAATCTCCTGGCTCCTGTCTGTACCCGTGGCATTCCACTCCTGCCCCGTCACAGTCCAGCACTGCGGACTCCCAGTACCCACTGCACTCAACACCCATCCCTCTACAGTTTAGCCCTGATGAAGTATAATATGCACTGCACTGTACTCAAAAGGAGAAGGTTGGATAGGATACCTAGACATATACAAATCTTTAACTGTCCCAGGACCCCACCTCCTCCTGGGACCCTCTTGCCTCCATCCCCCACAGTGCTGATGTGTTTTTTGGTTTGTCTCTCTCCTCCGTTGTTATTTTTTAATAAAATAATTGTGTTGGTTTGAAAGCAATCTTTATTCTATTAATTGAAAGCAAACAAAGCCCTGAAAATCAACAGGCAATTTTCTTAAACCTTCATAGTGCATCATCTACACCAATCACAATTACCTCCTAGCATTACAAGAACTGCACTCCCAAGCATAGCAAAAAATATTAGTGTCTTTCAGCTTCAAATTGCTGCCTCAAGGCATCCCTGATCCTTATGGCAAGACTCTGTGCCCCTCTAATAGCCTTGGTCTGTAGCTGTTCAAATTCAGCCTCCAGGCATTGAGCCTCAGAGGTCCAGCCTTGAGTGAAGATTTCACCCTTCCCTTCACAAATATTATGGAGCGTACAGCACGTGGCTATAAGCATAGAAAATATTGTCATCAGCCATGTCCAGCCTCCCATATAGGCAGTACCAACGGGCCTTTAAATGGTCAAAAGCACACACAACAGTTATTCTGCACTTGCTCAGCCTGTTGTTGAATCACTCCTTGCTGCTGGCAAGATGCCCCGTGTGTGGCTTCATAAGCCATGGCATTAAGAGGTAGGTGGGGTCTCCCAGGATCACAATGGACATTTCGACTTCCTACAGTGATCTTCTGGTCCGGGAAGAAAGTCCCTGCTTGCAGCTTCCTGAACAGGCCAGTGTTCTGAAAGTTGAGTGAGTCATGAACCTTTCTGGACCAGCCTGTGTTCATATCTGTGAAATGCCCATGCTGATCTACAAGCCCCTGGAGAACCATCAAGAAATACCCCTTCCAATTAATGTACTTGGTAGCTAGGTGGTCTGGTGCCAGAATTGGAATATGTGTGCCATCGATCGCCCCACTGCAGTTAGGGAAGCTTATTTGTGCAAAGCCATCCACAATGTCATGCACATTGCCCAGAGGCACGGTCTTTGGGAGCAGGATGTGATTAATGGCCCTGCACAGTTCCATCAACATGCCAATGGTCGACTTTCCCACTCCGAATTGGTTAGTGACCAATCGGTAGCAGTCTGGAGTAGCCAGCTTCCACAGTGCAATCACCACGCGATTCTCCAATGGCAGGGCAGCTCTCATTCTCGTGTCCTTGTGCCACATGGCTGGAGTAAGCTCATCATACAGTCCCATGAATGTGGCTTTCCTCATCCGAAAGTTCTGCAACCACTGCTCGTCATCCCAGACGTACATCACGGTGTGATCCCACCACTCAGTGCTTGTTTCCTGAGTGCAAAAGTGGCGTTCCACTTTGGTCAACACCTCTGTGAACTGGTCAACAGTTCAGGAACCATTCTTGCAATCCAAAGAGGCAGAGCATGCAGTACACAAACTGTTGAAAGATGGTGCCAAATGCAGATAGAAGCACAGGGATTTCTTGGATGCGAAGCAATGCATCACGGGGCATTGGGACAGGATCCAGGATGCCCCGCAACCCCCTCTGTCTTCCTACAACTCTTAGCGGCAGAAGAGGAAGAGGTGCTCTGTGGGATAGCTGCCCAGAGTGCACCACTCCGAATACCGCTGCAAGTGCCATAAGTGTGAACATGCTATTGTGCAGGCAGCTGACAGTGTGAACACACAATGCATTTTCCCTTCTGTGCTCTCTGAGCAGCGCTGTAACCACTGGCGCTGTAACTCTGCCAGTGTAGACATACGATAAAATAATCTAGCAGCCACAACAGGAAACTTTCTCACCAGAATTTCAAAGACCCAATCTGTCTCTTTTTTTTATTACATGCAGCATGGTACATTTGTTTTGTTTTCATGTACTAGGTGGGGGGGACTAATGTGTATTTTCTTCTCACGCCCGGCAGCATCACTGGTTTTATACACAGAACAATGTTGCTTATTCAATATGAAGCAAAGACCCCTGTTTCGATAGGGACTGTAAGGAACCAAGAGTGGCAACATGGGGGTTTTGCTGTGATAACATAAATTTATTGTGCCAGATCTTCAGCAGGTATAAATCAGCATAGCTTCATTAACTAATTTACACTATTTGAGGATCTGGCCAATTATTACCAAGAAAAAACCATTATTTCAATACAAATCTCATTAGTTTTACACAGTCCTTTGTGTTGTTCATTAAAGCAACAAAAAATATCTCCTTTAAGACTGGCAGGGTAACTGTTAACTGCTTCCAGCATGGGAAAACTAGTTGCTGAGAATGCTCATTAAAAAAAAAAAGAGCTGGATGAAAATTGAAAAAGAAAACTAGGATTTCAAAAAAACAAAATTAATTTTTAAGTTTTATTTGGGAAGAGTTCAAAATGGACCTTTCATTTTTTCTCCAAAAATTCATTTTAATTGGACATTTAATCATAAACCTTATTGAAAATATTATTGAAATGGCTATTGAATTTTATTTATTGAGAACCCAAGTTTCAATATATGAAAACTTTTTCATTTACCAAACACTTCATTTTTGGTAAACAAAAAAAATCTGTCACCATTTTGATAATATTTTCACAAACATGTTTTTGATAAAAAGATTTCGATAAGTTGCCTTTTTATGAAAAACAAGATTTCTACAACAGTGACAAATTTTCAACAAAAAAATCATTTTCATATAAAGACAATTGTTTTCATTTATTATTTTATCCCTAAAAAGTATCATCCAACTCTATTATCAATCATGCCTGATTATAAGAAACCATTGCTTAGTCTAGCAAAACAAATTACTAGTGAATTTTCTGTTAAGAAAACATACTGTGACTTATGTAACCTATTCTGAATCTCTATGTATCTTTGCACCAACTTTATCAAATCAGGTATATACATTTGGCACCCAAGCCTACATGTGGGTACTGAAATAATTTCCTATATCTAGGCACTGTGATTATGTATTGGCCACCTAATGTTGGTTTGAGCACCTAAATGCAAAACTGGGCATCCAAACAGACACACTAAAGTGGAAATTGAGTCAACAACATAAAATAGTGCCAAGTCACAATGAGGACTTTTTAAAGAAAACTTTAAAAAATTGACATCAGATTTGTATTTTAGCCAAAAGTCTTTTTTTTTCCTAGGGAAGTAATGTATATAGAACCTTTCAAGTGAAAAATGGTGAGTAAGGAATATTAAAATATCCATTGAGTCCAAGTAGAGTTGTCTCTGTGAAAGGACTGAGTGATGATCAGGGCCTAAAGCAGACTTTAACAACAAAGATTAGACATATACAACACAGATTGATGTTCTAAACTACTAGCTGTGCAGTTAGTTTATATAATCATCTGTTTGGGGGATTTTCATTGTAGAGACATTATGAAGTATTGAGATTTACAAATAGATTTGATAGTGAGAGGGAAGTTGATTGCGATGCAAAGAGCAGGAGCATCAGCAGGTCAAGGATTTGGGACATTCCATTTTGTTTTGATCTGAGAATATATCCTGCACTTTACTGAAGATTGGTACAAGCCTTTCCACTATTATCCCCAACTTTTGTGTGTAACCCCTCTGCCAGGCTGAATTGATAGCAGCAAGGGCCGGGTTCAATACATAGGGGTCCCTTCCCCACAACGTAATGCAAACCAGCTCGAGCCCCCACCCAGTGACCTGGGAAAATCTTACACACACACCCCTGGGCGCCTCAAGGAGGCAATACTTCCCCTCTCGCAAGCACAGACTCTTGGTGTAACAGAAAAGGTTTAATTACATGAGATAAACAACAAGCATTAAATTGGGAAAATACCTCAACTAGAGTTCACAGGTCAAACTGTGAGCAAAGACCCACCCCAGCAAATTGGGCTGTGTCCTTCTCTCTGTGCCCTTGAGTCCAGCAACCCCCAAATCACCCACAGTCCCAAAAGTCCCACAATCCAAAAGTCTCTGTCCCGGGTCAGTGCAGCCCCAGAGTTCAAGAGTCTCTCTGCAGAGCTCCCCCTCCCCAGCCTGCGTAGAAAGGGGCACCTTACGTGGTTCGGGGCCAACTGCCCTGCTCTTTGTGGGGTTCTGCTTCCACCAGCCGTCCCCCCAAACAGCTCAGCTCCGCTGGCTCTGTGGGCTGCTCCACTCTGCCAGCTGCTCTGGTCCACCAGCTGTCCTGTGATCTGCTCCGGCTGTCCTCGCGAGCTGCTCGGCTCCACTCCACTCTGCCAGCTGCTCTGCTCCACAGTATTGCTTCAGGCTCCCCCACTCATTAGCACAGTACTCAGTGCTCTCAGCTCAGCAAGTCCAGCTCTTCAGTGATTCCAGCTCTTAGTGATTCCAGCTCATAGTAGGGGAGCCCCAGTGCCAGTGAATTCAGCTCAGTAACCTGTATCTAGATTCTTAAGGGAATAAAAAATTAACTCTGACATTCCACAGTGGAGAGAGACATAGGTGGAACTGGTGCTTCTGGCTCACACAAGGCGCTTATAGCACCAAGTACAGATATCTGTCCACAGCCTCTCTCCTTTCAATGGGTTTTGGAACCCATGTCCCTTGTCTAGCAAGTGCTATTTAGTTGATAATGAAACCCTCTATCATAAGACAGTTTTGTAGTTCCTCATTTACTTAATCAGGGTGACAACATTTCGTTCCTCCTGCCCCAATAACAACGAAATTGGGGGTCCCACAGCTGTGAAAATAACCATCCCATGCTGCTTTGTGGTATGCTAAGTGGGGTGGGAGTGCCAATGCAAATAACTGAAATGCCAATTCAAACACTTGAAACTTCTTTCCGCACTCCCCATAATTTACCACCAGATGTCGGGGTGGGGCTCATCCTGACTCTGCTTACATGTGAATCGTGACAACATTCCTGTTACTGAAAAAGCACTCAGTTCTCATGGAGTACCCCTTTCTGTCCAATGAAATAAGCTTCTATGATTGTTTTGAAGGCATTCATGAACCATTTATCTGTAGTGTATAACATTCTTAAACAAAGGATGCATGACATAGATATGAGCCGGTATTCAGGTGTGCCACACAAAATATATTCAGATGTTCAAGAGCAGCCCAATGTCCCTTAGAGACATTGCTTAGATAAGGGACACAGCAGAAAGTTCAACAGCAGTTAAAGTGCTGGTTCTGGAGCAGGAGTAGATGGGAGGGATGAAGCAGCTACAAAGGGATAATCCAAGAGGATAATTCACGCACTGAATCAGAAGCAGCTGTCAATAGGCAAAAAAGCTTGCCTCGTCATTTGTATGGCAAATCCATAGCATTTGTGTGCTTGTGTGCTGTGTGAATGCAGACAGAAAACCTGTGTGTGAAGTTCAGTGTTACCTACCTTCATCACTTGTTAGGAGGAAGACCTCAGAGGCTCTGGAAACATTAATTCAACAATCACTTAAAACAAACCACACTTTCAATTTTATTTTTAAAAATCACATTGCCAAATACTGCTCTTTTAAAAATAGAAGTCTCTTTAAAATGATGGTTTCCCTTTTAAAAACAAACTATGGCAAAGTCCCTATGATCCCACATGGTTATACAAATAGAAAAAAAAACCCACCAAATTTCTGTTGAAAGACAAGGTTTCCAAGAAATATCCCTTTTAAAATTAAGGAAATATTTGGCAAACTACAACATTTTCCATTTTAGGAACTGCATATCAAAAACAACGTGCAAATTAACAAAAACAAACAAATAAACAATAGACAAATATGCTTTGGGAGGCAGGAACAAATCCCTGTAAATGGAAGTGTGTTTGCTGACACAATCTGTCATCTTTTCTGGATGAAAAGGACGGTGATGAGATTATAGGTCCAAAGAGAGTGTGATTTGGAAATGGCAATCCTGCTCCTTTCGTGCCCCAGATCACTTTGCTCCATCCACAAAAGACTCCACACAGCATGGACAATACCCACTTCTTGTTGGGAAGTTCACCTTTGCATCTTCGCAGCGATAAAGGCTGGAAATTTTACCAAAACAAACGTCTACCACATCTGGGGAGCAGTAGGAGAGGCCTGTCCTCTTCATCTTTCCTCACTTCTATAACCATCCATAAGTGAGCAGGAAGGAATTCCAAGTTTAAGGGGCAGCAAAGCAAAAAACTGTGAAGATGAGTGTGGGAGAGAGATACAAAGGAAACAGGAAGTGGGAAAGCATAATACAATAGGAACATAGAAGAAATTTCTTGTCAAGTGACTCCTCCTCATTGAGGATTAACCATACTGCAAGTTTTGAGAGGTTTTGCTTAGCAATTTTTGGGCTCTCTGTAATAAAAAAAATATCTTTACAACATTATGTAATGGACTTAACAAACAAACATCCACTAATTCAAGTACACACAAGTGAACTGTTATTAAAATTTCCCAGTAAAAGCAGAACACTCACATGGACTGAAACCAAATATGGAAGGTCCAAAGGGAAACATTTTCAGAAACATATACATAAGTGAAAGTTAGGCGCTATAATGTAAATTGAGTTACAACTTTAACTACAGCATTCACTACTCGGAACAAAATACAGTAAATTGTAACATCTCTAGCTTAATGTTATTGCAGTTACTCACCGTCCATATTTTGTTTTTCCAGTTTACGCTGTTTCTGTGTAAGTAGTCAGAGAGCAAACCAATATCCATATGATGTATGTCAATGGTTTAATTTGTTACAACTGTAAAATACCTCATCAGTAGCATGAATACATCAGTAATGAAAACACTATCTATCATTCAGGGATTTGAAATACAGGGCTTTAAAAATGCTTCATCTGATAGTTCAAATTTGGCAGCAGAGGCAAATAAGTGAATGAATAAGGTGAAGGACATTTTAAAGATAGTGAAAATGCTAAATTGGTGAGAGCGGCAATGTGAGAAGCAAAGGAAACATTTTGAGGAAATGGTGGAAAGACTTAGTAAGGGGCATCAGAAACAAAAAGAACCATTTTTTGCAGAGTAAGTGTAATCAATGTAATCTAGAATGGGGTGCAGTGCTATGGTGAAGGTTTCATTTTGCAGCAGAGCAAGGAGCTGGGATTGTTAAGAGCTAGACTTGAAGATAAATGCAATACTAGTAACTTGTGGACCATAATAAATTCCTCAGCCTGCAAACATAACACTGCTTCTAACCGTGCAGAGAACACTGTAATTTAGCTGGTTGACCTATCTGTCTGACAGTTTTCTAAAATTACTTATCACCGTAGTAGACTAGGAGCCCAATCCACAACTAATGAAGGAAAAGGAGCACTCTGGGCTTATCAAATACAGTTAAAACAATTGCTCCCCTGCATGTGTGATGTCGTGTGATGCTCACTCTACACAATTACTTGAAAAAATGAAAACAAACATATGGCAGTTCCTAGTTTAAACTGGTAATCTGTCCCATTTGGCATAATTCAGGATTTAGTACAGTCACTTCTGAAGGGGGCTGGAATATTATAAAAGCACTATTATAAAAGGCTATTGATTTTCCCATAGAATATAGATATGGACTGTGCTTCAGAGAATATAAAACAAGATTCTGTCCCGGCCCAGAAGCACTTCCAAACCAAAGCTCAGATCCTGCAATGCTTTTTCACATGAATAGTCCTGTAGGGTCAAATCTTTAAATCCTTATTCATGCAAAACTCTTCCTGACATCAGTGGAGATTTTGCCTGAGTAAGGATGAAGGATTTCAAGGTTTGGCTCAATGACTGCCCGCATACTGAGAATTACAACACTTGGATGACTGAAAACTATAGGGTCAGCCTCCAAGTAGCCTTCATCAGGTTCAGTGGGGCAAGATAAGAGAGATGTGACACAAGAAAGTGGTTTGTTTTGTTTAGCCGTGCATGTTATGTGAATAAAAAGATATTTAGGAATTCAAATTTACAGATGTATATACTCAGTCATGCATATGTTGTAGTTCTCACTATGTGGGGAGCCATTAAGCCTAACCTTCAAATCCTTCATCCTTACTCAGGCAACATCTCCATCGATATCAACAAGATAGTTCATTTCATTAAAAGCCCAATTCCCATCCATTACACTGCAACCTTTGGCCTTACTGCACTAGCAAATGTCTTAGCCTCAGGGAAGTAACTAGTTAGGCAGGGGAAAATAGTTCAGTCTTAGAATCACAGGTGTAGCTTGTTCAGTAATGAGGTATTCCTAAAGCTGACTCATCTGACACTAGTGTGGGCTTCATTAGCCAACACTTTCCCCCCTAACTGTTACAGTTAAATCCCAGACTAGAGTCCTACTGCCTAGTCCAAGTGGATTTCTAATTTGCTCAGACGGCTGATTTTATTCAGTTGCCCTTGTCCAGGACTCTCACTGTGTCTCCTAACCATGTTTTCCTGTCAGAGAGTATGGTGAGCTTACTTTGCAGCCTTACAGCAGGAATTAAATACTTCCATTAATATTTCAGGAGTCTTTCTGGGACAGTCTCACCGTCTTCATCAAGGGAACTTTCTCTCTTTCAAAGACCCTTAGAGCTCATCCACAGAGAAATTTTTCTGACTGAGCAATTAGCAGGTTAAGAGTCCACTTGGATAAATATGTATGTATGTATGTATGTTCGTCCATTGTTTTCGAAGAAGACCTTGACATCTAGCAGGTTGTGAGCTGTCCACAGTGCGTCCGCAGGTGGCTGATAAGGCCAATACGGGCACGAAATGTTCTGCCACATGTCGGGAAGACATGTGTGGGCACCACTGTTACAACATTTACAGCTCTGGCTTTACGGAGTGCTCACTTCTCTTGTGCTATAGTTATCCTTCTGGCTTCAGATGTCTGGCAGCCTTGGTGGATCAGCGTACGCCATGTCGATCGGTCTTGTGCCAGAGTTTCCCAGGAGGTGATGTCAATATCCAGGGACTTAAGAGAGGCTTTCAGCGTGTCTTTGTATCGCTTCTTTTGTCCCCCGTGCGATCGCTTTCCTTGAGACAGCTCACCATAAAAGAGCTGTTTGGGGATGCAGTGGTCTGGCATCCTTACAACATGGCCTGCCCAGCGTGTCTGGGCTTTCATAAGCAGAGTGTAAACTGATGGCAGGCCTGCTCTGGAGAGGACTTCTGTATCTGGCACCTTATCCTGCCACCGGATCCTCAGAAGTCTGCGGAGGCAAGTCATGTGGAAGTGGTTCAGTTGCCTAGCGTGCCTCCTGTATACAGTCCAAGTCTCACTGGCATACATCAGGGTAGTTAGCACTACTGGTCGGTAGACTTTAAGCTTTGTAGCAAGGCTTATTCCACGGCGGTCCCACACATTGGTCAACAGTCTGCCAAATGCAGAACTTGCCTTAGCGATTCTGCAGTTGACCTCGATGTCAATTGTCACTGCGCGAGAAAGGGTGCTGCCAAGGTATGTAAATTGGTCCACTGCTTGCAGCTTTTGTCCCTTCACTATGATGGTGGGCTCTTGGTGTTGGGCTTTCGGAGCTGGCTGGTGCATCACTTCGGTTTTCTTTATGTTGATGAGGAGGCCGAAGTTATCGCATGCTGCTGCGAATTTATCCATGCTAGCTTGCATTTCCTGCTCTGATCCAGCATTCGGGGCACAATCATCAGCAAAAAGAAGGTCTCTTAAGTCTCCTTTGTTTTGGTGACAGCCTGGAGTCTTCGCAGGTTGAACAGTTTCCCATCAGTCCTGTATCTCAGGCTGATTCCCAAGGAACTGTTCTGAAAGGCGTCTGACAGCATAGCTGAAAACATTATGCTGAACAGGGTTGGTGCCAAAACACACCCCTGCTTGACGCCGTTTGTGATGGGAAAGGCCTCTGAAGCTTCTCCGTCGTCCAGAACACGAGCCGTCATGCCGTCGTGGAACTGACGTACCATCAGGATGAATCTGTCAGGGCACCCAAACTTCAACATGATGCGCCACAGACCTTCGCGACTGACAGTGTCAAAAGCCTTGGTAAGATCCACGAAGATGGTGTACAATTCACGATTCTGCTCTTGACACTTCTCTTGGAGCTGCCAAACTGCAAAGATCATGTCCACAGTGCCACGCTCTTTGCGGAAGCTGCACTGTGTCTTGGGTAGTAAACCCTGTTCCAGGTGGTCAATCAGGCGATTCAGCAACACTCATGCAAGGATCTTACCTGCGCTAGAAAGCAGTGATATTCCTCTATGATTATCACAGACTTTTCGATTTCCTTTCCTCTTGTCGAGGTGTACGATGGACGCATCTTTCAATTCCTGAGGAATGGACCCTTGATTCCAGAAGGACTGGAACAGCTGAGTGAGTTTGTCAACAAGCATTGCACCACCATCCTTATAGATTTCCACTGGAATCGCATCAGATCCTGAGGCCTTGCCACTAGACAGCTGACTGATGGCCTGTAGGGTTTCAGTCTCTGATGGTGAAACGTCCAGGCTGTAATTAATATCTGCCTGGGGCATTCTGTCAATCGCCTCATTATTGATGGAAGATGGGCGGTTCAGTACAGATTGGAAATGCTCAGCCCAACGCTGTAGAATCAGAGTCTTCTCAGTAATGAGAGTTGCACCATCTAAGTCCAGTAGAGGGGAACTCCCTGAAGGCCGAGGTCCGTACAAGGATCTAAGTGCTTCGTAGAACCGTTTGGCATCGTTTCTATCAGCAAACTTCTGGATTTCATCTGCTTTGGCACTCAACCAGGAGTCCTGCATCTTATGAAGCTTGCTCTGTACAGTCCTGCGAATGTTTGTTGAAGGCATTTTTCTTAGCTGTTGACGACGGGTCATTCTGATGAGCACGGTGAAGGCGGTGCTTTTCAGCAAGTAAAGCCTTGATCTCTTCGTCGTTTTCATCAAACCAGTCCTGCTGTTTCCTGTGTGAGGGCCCAAGAACCTTTAGTGCAGAAAAGTGCACAATATTTCGGAAGTGTTCCCAGTTCCTCTCAACGTTTTCCTCTAATTGCAGCTCTGAGAGTTGGTTGTCGAGATCTTCTACTAGTGAAGCTGCTGTGCTGGGGTTCCTCAGTTTACTGACGTTGATCTTTTTCATCACAGCTTTATTTCCCTGCGGACGTCTCTTTGGCTTGATGTGAAGGCTTAATTTAGAGATAAGTCTATGATCAGTCCAACAGTCAGCACTCGGCATGGCCTTAGTCACCCTTACATCCTGTCTGTCTTTCCTCCGCACGATGACATAATCAATGAGATGCCAGTGCTTGGAACGTGGGTGCATCCAGGACGTCTTTTTGCGAGTGGGCAGGTGGAAGATGGTATTGGTGATGATCAGATCATCAGCCGCACATGTCTTCAATAGTAGTAGGCCATTGCTGTTGCATTTGCCGATTCCATTTTTTCCAATGACGCCATCCCAGGCAGAGTGATCAGATCCTACTCTCGCGTTAAAATCGCCAAGTAGAATCAGCCTGTCGGTGCGCTTCACGGATGAAAGTAGGGCATCGAGATCTTCATAAAACTTGTCCTTTACTTCATCCGGATTCGTCATTGTAGGTGCGTAAGCGCTGATTAATATAACTCGCTTTCCTCTCAGTAGTGGAAGATGCAGTGTCATGAGTTGATCGTTCACGCCCTTGGGAAGACTGGCAAGTTTGCGGACAAGATGATTCTTAACCGCAAAGCCAACTCCAGGTTCACGACGTTCGTCACTGCTACGTCCACACCAGAAGAATGTGTAACCACCTCCTGTTTCTGTGAGCTGACCTTCGTTGGCTAGACGAGTTTCACACAGGGCCACAATATCAATGTTAAATCTTGCAAGCTCTCTGGTGACCAGAGCTGTTCTTCTTTCTGGTCGATCTGCTGAGGGGTTGTCTTGAAGCGTGCGTACATTCCATGTACCCATAATGAGTGGTGTCACCTTGCATTTTGTTGTTTGAAATTTTGTTATTCGACCGCATAAGATGGGATCCCCTCCAGCCGCGGTAAGCTGGCCAGGGTTCTATGAAGCAAACAATTTTTAGGGCACCTTTTCTAGCCCCTTCCTCTTACTACGGAGGTGAGCAGTGTGGTCCTAAAGAGGACTGCTCAGTCACTCAGGTAGACGCCGAATCCAGCTGTTGCTTCGGTCAGCAAGAAGACGACCAGTAGACCTGAGCCGCCTGTGTGCAGGTCCGCGGCTACAGCTCCCAGTGTATCCACACCTGCTGCTTCGTCGCTCACCCATCGCCACAGGACTTTAAAGTTTACAGGAATTGGAGGGATGTCAAGACTTGCGCGTGAATTGGATTAAAGTGAGGGAGAGGTGCGCATAGTCAGCCTCACTCTCTCTTCCCAGATTCCATCTTGCTCCAATGGCAGGACAAAAGTCGAGACGGTTGGAGATGGGCTGGGCGCAGTGGTTGACCAGGGCGTCTTTCGCGTCTTGCCGTGCTCTTACGTACCACGTTGCTTGCAGAAACCGCCTTCATGACCGTTGGTCCTATTCCAAAAGGTCTGATCCGCTCAATCCGCCGGAGTCTGTCTTCACATGCTCGGGATAGACAAGGCCCTATCTCACCGAAGGTCTATGCCCGAGGGCTACCCTCAACCTGGTTTAGCCAGCCTGTCGAAGCTGTTGCCCGGGGTGTGGCCGCTGCGCAAGCTACAGCTACTAGGAGCCACAGGTGAGAGCTGAGTGACAGGTGGGGACCAAAGGTGGACGAGCTGCCCTGAAAGGACACAACATGCCCCTACACCAGAGGTGCTACCCCTCCCTGAACACCCCATACACCCCAGATAAATATAGAGTTCATGTTAATCATTGGTTAATAATTGGTGAGTGTTAAATGTGCCCCATTCCTGTTTATACCCTAGTATGGAGAAAGATTTGGTTTCTTTAGCAGTTAGTGGGCTCTGGGAGATGATGCTCTTTCTGTTCTTCCAGGATTCTAAACATCACACTCCAGCAGCCTTAATGACAGGTAGGAAAGCAAGGATTGCAAAAAAAAACAACCTAAAACCGAAAACAAACAAACAAAAAAACCACATCCAACTCTCATCTTTAGCACAGGTAGCTGCTGCTGAGGAACTCTGGGATGTCCCAGAGTGCACTCCTTAAAGTTCAGTTAAGCAGATGGCAAAAAACAAACACAGTTGTGATGGCACAAAAGCTTCTGGGAAGGAGGAGGGTGGCACAATTTGAACCGTGTAAATGGTTTAGTGAAACAGTTATAAAATCTAGCTGTAGTGTGGAGAAGACTTAAATCTCAATACTGTCCCACTTAGCAGCAGAAGTGTGAAAGACTCTGGCATCACATTGGCTGATTATATTGCATTTTTCTCTTTTCTTTGGTTATTGTCATTTAAGCAGTTGGTTTCTCTGGGCCGCATACATTTGAACTACCATATTAACAATTCTACCGAAGGAGCAGAGAGAATTTCAGGGCCAAACAGCAATCAGCCAGAGAAGCAGCATCCCCTATGTTTGGGCCTTGTGCTGATGTACTGAACACAGTGCAGTTGACCATGTTGAATGCCTTGGTTAGATTGAGAATCACATTTTTCCTATAATTGTTGAATGGTCATAGATACCTTTGGAGACAGCAAGGGCCTGTAGTTCATATGCTTTTTGTTCTGATCACAACTTTTGCATTGGGCAGAATTTTCATTGGGACACTTCCAGCTCTCCTATATCTGGCTTAAGATGATTTGATATTTCAGGATCATTATTGCTGAATCAGAATGCATGATGGCATTTTGTACACTGAAACACAATCCACAACAGTGTTATAAACTGTGTCATATAGGGCTACACCATTCAGCAGATACATCATCAGTGATCGCTGGAAGAGTTTCTAAAATAATAATTACCTGTGTTGAAAATTGTTTGGTGATTGATAAATCTTTCAGAGGGGCGATATTTACATGCTTAACTGACTAGTTTTTATGCATTTTTGGCTTACTAGAGAGGGAAAGCTCTGCTCAAAAAAGAAGGCAGTCAGTCCAACAATCAGATTTACATAATAGCCAAGTAATGTGCATGTCTCATAGGTCCCACTGTTGGACCAACACCTAGTCGATCAGATGCCAATTACATGAGCAAAGGTGCATCCAGGTTATTTTGTATTTTTCGTGGAGTTCAACTACAGTGTTTTTAATAACAAGATGGTGCTCAACACGTTATCAGCAGAAGTAGTCCATTGCTGTTCTTCTTGCCGATGCCATGTTTGCAAAGTATGCCTTGCCACGTACAGTCATCATGACCAACATGAGCATTAAAGTCACTTAAAATAATCAGCTTGTCTTCATGAGGAATCAATCAGAACAGGTCATTTAATTCAGAATAAAATTACTACTTACTCTCATCAGAGTTACTCGGTGTTGATGTCTAAGCACTGACCAGTGAAGTGTAATATCCACTTCTCAGGGGCAGTCCTGCCAGTAAATATGTTTGCTAGAATATCTGTGGAAGAATGGGATGCAAACACTATCAAAATTAGGTATTGTAGAACACTTTTAAGCATGTCCATCCTGGGTCAGACCACTAGTCTATCTAGATCAGTATTCTGTTTTCCAACAGTGGTCAATGCCAGGTGCTTCAGATGAAGTGAACAGAACAAGCAATAATTGAGTAATTCATCCCCTTTTGTTTCCTCTCAGCTTCTGGCAGACAAAGGCTAGGGATACCAAGAGCATGGGGTTGCATCACTGATCATCTTGGCTAATAGCCAATGATGGACCTATCCTCCATTAACTTATCTAATTCTTTTTTTAACCTAGTTATAGTTTTGGCCTTCACAACATTCCCTGGCAATGAGTTCCACAAGACTTCCTTATATTTTCTTTAAACTCACTACCAATTAATTTAATTGGATGATCCCTTGTTCTTGTGTTATGTGAAGGAGTAAATAACACTCCCTTATTAGTTTTCTCTATGCAATTCATGATTTGACAAAATTATTCATATGCTCAACTTTTCACATAAACCTGGTATATTTTAAAACTGCAAATGAAAGTTCCATATTGGAAAGAGTTACAGTACCAAACACCTTTCTAAAGACAAATATAGTATCTACGGTGATTGATTTTCTCAAACCAACAAAAGGGATTACACCTTATCATGAATTAATCACTTTCCAAATTGTATCTCTTAAATCAAAGCCTTTATGATATTAAATAAGTACCTTTAAATGGTCTCAACTCAATTATATGCTATGTATACAGGTACATTGTTAAAATGAGTAAATGAAAGTTGAATATTTTAAGTCACTTCTGGAGATGATATATTAAAGTTTTACACACACACACACACAAATATTTGCAGCTAACTTTTAAGCCTCTGGAGAGAGACATTTATAATGGAAAACCTGACACCACCTTAAGTACACAAGAACAAACAACTGTATATCAAATGTTATATTCTCATCCATGGCAAATGTTATATTATTAACTATATCTTAAATGTTATGCTGCTTTGACACAGGACGATGTCATCTACACATAAATGTACATTTGACAAGTCACATTCACATCCACTATCAAATAAAAAAGCAGCACTGGGTCTAGTACTGAACCTTTAGGAATCTATAAGGAAATAAATATACTACCTACGCTGGAAAGCACGGAACCACAAAAACTATGCTGGTGTGATATTAAGGGTCTAATAAATAAATAAATGTTGAGTTAAGGCTGGAGCCCAATAATTAACCATATCTGTTTAGTGTCAGAAAATGTTGGATGGCACAGAAATTAGTCGCTCTCAAAGACAGCTACTGGAGACTATAGAGTGTCCTGTGACTATGGAGTATTAAAAACTATGTTAAATTCTGATCTATTGCTTTAAATTCTCAGGGGGTTCCTGGATCTATTTGCAGACGAGGGGTTCTGTAGGGCAGCGTGTGCTCAGCGTCAATTCTGCAGCCAGCTAGCCTACAGAAAGGTATGGTGAGTTGTGCCTCTCTGTTTCAGGGAGCAGGCTGGTTTAAATCTCTACCTATTTTGGTGTTCTTGTGTGTTATCATTCTGAATTCTCAGAAATAAAGTAATGTTAAATTGCAACCTTCCAGCAAGAGTATTTTTTATCCAACTTCTCTATGTGTATGCTGTGTTACGTAAGTGACAATGGTTAAAGAATTACAGAAACAGTTACTTTCCATCCTGCACATGAATTTTAATAGAAAACTGTAATTCCAAAAGCTCCCCTGCTTCTCTTTCTCTCTCTGCTTGACTGCATAAAATTTGTGCAGAACTTATTTCAGTCTTTTCACTACAGATATATAGAAAATTAAATACACATTCTCAAAATGTGGGCCGGAAGGCAGGGGTGAAGAAGATCCTTTAGCTTGGAATATGAACCTGATTGAGCCAGGATACCTCAATAGCAAGTTTAGGGGATTCCAAGGTAGATCAAGAGCTGTACCACCCTTCAATGAGTGTGCTTTCTTGTATGGTGGTTGGGGAGGTCAAACATCACAGAAAGTTATAGAGTCTCTGGGAGAAATACTGTCTCTATAGAAGTCAATGGCAAAATTCCCACAGATATCAATGAGGCCTGGATTTCAGCCTCCAGTCCTAGGAGTCCTAGTGCTCAGTGTGGGAAAGAATAGAAATTGTTGTTATCACCTTTACTGGGTTGCAATTGGGATGTTCTTGTGCGTGCATGTGTCTGTAGAAGGTTTTGACATTGCTGTCTCCCCTTTTTTGGTATCAACTACCTGGCTTATTGTCTAAAACAGCGATACTTAGACTGAGGCTCAGTGAGCCACACGTGCCTCTTTAATGTGTCTCCTGTGGCTCTCTGCAGCACATGATATTAAAACACCGTGTGATGTAACTATTAACCAATCTAAGTTATTAACCAGACGAGATGCTTTTACTATATCATTAACCAATTGTAATTGATAAAATAATAATATTTGGTCAGTCACTTTGCTGTGAGAAGTGTGTGTGTGTACATATACACACACAGTAGTGTGAATTCATTATTTCATGTACTATATATAAATGAAACAATGCATTGACACTACTGTGGCTCTTTTGGGTAATGTTGATCACTAATTTGGCTCCTGAACCACTGGGGCCTGAGTATCACTGGTCTAAAAATCACATACAGTGTAGTTTACTGCAAGTCATTTCTTCTCTTACACTCATTTTAAGAATCTAACACATTTCATATAGTTCATAGAAGTCCATAGCAATGAGTCATTATCTTCCTAATAAAGACATCAACCAAGATTTTCATACATAATTTGTGATTTTGGGTGTGCCTGTTTAGAGTTCTCAACTTGAGATGTCTCCAAGGTGCCTTTTTTCCAGAAAGTGCTGAGCGCCTTTCCAAAAGTATTTATCTTAAGGGATCAAGTTGAGTACCAAAAAAATTAAGGCAATAAAACTCACTAATCACTTCTGAAAATCTCGGTTGATATGTTTATAACAGTTATAAAGCTGTCTTGCTTACAAATCTATGTAACCAATAGACAACAACTGGTGAGACAGGCTCAGTGCTTCTCAACCAGGAGTATGTATACCCCTGGGGGTACACAGAGGTCTTGCAGGGGGTACATCTACAAGCTACATAAAAAGCAGAAGCGAATTCAGTACAAACTAAAATTTCATACAGACAATGACTTGTTCATACTGCTCTATATACTATACACTGAAATGTAAGTACAATATTTATATTCCAATTGATTTATTTTATAATTATGCAGCAAAAATGAGAAAGTGAGCAATTTTTCAATAATAGTGTGTTGTAACACACTTGTATTTTTATATCTGATTTTATAAGCAAATAGGTTTTAAGTGAGGTGAAACTTGGGGGTACGCAAGACAAATAAGACTCCCAAAAGGGGTATAGTAGTCTGCAAAGGTTGAGCATCACTGGGCTAGATCATGGAGTGGCCAGTTGCACCAGGAATAGAAATGTTATTTCACATTCAGACAAACAGAGAGCTGTATGGCTTCCCCTATTCAAAGCCAGAAAAGAAGTAAGGAGAAGAGCTAGTTGACTAATTACCTTTTCAATTTTTTTTGTAATTTAAACCAAAAAAATCATCAACAAATATTCTTCCCTTTATTTGTCTACTCCATGGAGCTAAACTGAATTCCAATAATCTTGTCAAAAAATTATTAAAATGTTACCATTATTCTTATTCTACTTTTTCTTATTATTTTCTGAGTAATTCCTCCTGTTACCACTATCCACTCAGCTCTGGTAAGAAGCTTTCAGCACCTCAAAATCTTAATAAAGAATAATATTTCTCTGAATTATTTCTCATGGCCTTGCAAGGAGTGTAGATGGACAGAGTTTAGACCATTAACAATTAGTGAGCAGCAGCTCCAGGACTTCTGGCTTTCAACTCCTTGCTTGCCTGGCATTGCATGGGGTTCACTTATACCATTTCACATGGATTAGTAACCTTTGGCCCCAGAAACTCAGCAAACACTTACACAAAAGACACAAACAACAATTTTTAAAAAGAAAGCTGTAGTAATTTTCATGTAATTTGGAGGGAGGAGCAAAATGTGTACAAGGTAAGTGTTTGGAGGTGGCACAAGAAATGCAGTCTGTGTACACATACCTGGAATGCTATTTGCAGTTGCAGCACCTTTGTAAATAGTTATCTTAATAAAAAGCCAGTTTTGTTTTAGAAACATGGAGTCCTCTCATATTATTGCACAACATGTGGCACATGAAACAATGCCTGATCCAAATGGTAGCAAGCAATATATCCATCAGTTTCTTCCTCCCACTTCTTTTGTCTCATCAGATGGGCATTTATCCATTCTTCAGTCTGATCTGAAATTCCAGAGTGAGATCATTTTCTCACAAAAAGTGAATGAGATTTCAGATTGAATGCTTTGCTTAAATCAATGAAAATTGCACCAGTCATTTCATCTTTAGACATCACTTAATTTGTGTCATTAACTATTCTTAAGAGAATGGATTTTGTTCAACATGTTGGCTGAAATCCAGATAATGGGGAGGAGGAAGGGAGAAAGCAGCTTTCTGTTTAGGGATGTATTAATCTGAATGCAGCCAAATTCCTCCACCTTTTAGACACAGGACAGAAGCTGTAAAAATGAGATTAGTTAATTAGTACACTGGTAGTTTAAATTATCTCCTATATAAAGGGGAGAAGCCCTTAAGGAGTTGGAAGTGCTTGCTCAGTGCTTGTGGGTTTAACACTAAACATTCACATTTCTGAAAGAATGAGACAACACATAAGCTTGATTTCCAAGTATCAAAATCAACATGTGAAAGCAAATGGAAGATCCATGAGAATCCGTCATGAGTCTCAATGTGACACTGATATGTGTGGCCTGGGAGGTAATGTCAACGCTTTGCCTCTCTGATCAGTAGAGATCAGCTCTGCTTCTGAGTATGCCATCCCTGGCCGCTGAATCACACCCAACTCTCTTCTGTGTAAAATAATAGGCTGGACAGATTACATCTCAATGGTAGAGGGATTACTGGGGTGTGAGGCAGTGCCCAAACTGCTATACCTCCCCCAAGGTAGCCCGTCAGTGTGTGGGGGAATGGAAGGTGATAAAGCCATGGCCCATCCACTCTCTACCTCTTATAGGGGAGTATTTAAGAAGCTTGTATTCCCCGGAGTGTAAGGACATCAATTCTTCCAAGTAATTATACAGGCCTCAGGAGCGTGAGGGGTCCTTACTCCCTTTCTGTGTACCTCTATAAGGGTTAACACAGAATCTAGCCCTCAGTGAATGGATTCAGAGGGTCAAAGTCACTAAATTAATATCTTAAAATTCTACTGTGATAATTGCTCTGGTTCCTTGCATCATTGTGATGCATCATCATGTACTGAAGCAGCACAGAGCATAGTGAAAAATCATTTGTTAGGATTAGGAGTTGAACAAAAAAAACAGAAAAAAAACCTGTTTTGTTCAAACCAAAACTGATTTTTTTTCCATTTTTTCATTTAGTTTTGGGTCATTTTGGGATGTCCACCATTTTAAAAAAATATTAACTGAACTATGAAAAACAAGTTCTGACTTTTTTAAATTTATTTTCCTTCTTTCTTCTTCCCCCCCCCCCCCCAAAAAAAAATCTCAGAATTGGACCTGAATTTACAAATGGTTTTTGTGCTCCCAAAAATGCATTTCTGACAACTTTTCTATTAGCCAAAAAGAAAAAAAACAGTTGTCCAGCTCTAACACCATGATACAAACCTAACATTGTAAATACCAGTCCAAGGAATGTAAAAATATCATTCTGTGACTTTGTGTATCATAATTAGACACAGTGTTTCCTTCATCTGCTTCTCCCATATCCTGGCTGCTGGGAGATGTTTCTTCTCCCTCTCTCATATGCTGTCTGCTCTGCTGTGTGGGATCTCAGCTTTGCTGAAGTGTTTACTCAGCAATACCACATGTATTCCAGGCAGAAATGGGAGCATGATGTTTGTTCTACCAAATCCTGGCTTATGCTCTCTGAAGGAACCACATGTGCTGTCCAAAGAGCTACATGCATATCTAGAACAGTGTGAGGATCACCAACCATGGAGGGGTGCTAATCCCTCTGTACTGAAGTTAAGGCTTCAGTAGCTTCCTGATCAATGCCTAATTTGCCATCCTCAATTTACCTCAAAGACTGATTCTCATCCATGGCTAGATTTTTTTCCACCATGAAGTTTGATGTAAATCAAGAAAGGAATTTTACAGATAGGAGTATGTTGGAAATGCCATCTTAACTTCTTCCTTCTTTTTTTCCCTTTAAAATCCAAAAACCAGAACTACTCACAAACTTTAAGAACTGTTCATCCAGAAGAACTTTACTCCTACAGGTGCCTTTTCATAATGTTCAAGTGGCTACTCCTCACATTTTGAAGATACCTTACACATAACCAAGTGTGAATATATAATAGGCCCTAATAATTAATCCTTACTTAAATTATGCACAATAAGACCCCCGTTCCTCAATGAGGAGCCAATGGAGAGGAAGAGTCAGTCAATGGTTAGGACACCAGTCCTGGATTTGGGGCATGGATTCAATTCACTGCTCCATCTTAGGCTATGTCCACTATGAGGTAAGGGTGTGATTCCTTTGTTCACATACTCATTTTTGTGCTAGGTCTCATTAAGATAGTATGAGTATAAATATCAACATCTGAAGAAGTGGGTTTTTTACCCACAAAGCTTATGACCAAATAAATCTGTTAGTCTTTAAGGCGCCACCGGTCTCCTCATTGTTTTTGTGGATACAGACTAGCACGGCTACCCCTCTAATATTATGGAAAGTGAATTTGCTGGGTTGATAAAAATGTGACATCCCTAGAATTCTTTTGGTTTTCTATAACAGACACATGTCCTTTCCCTTTTTGTCAGTAATAAACCAGATCTGTACAAAGAAAGCCTTAAAGACATGATAAAATGTACTTTTTTTTAACCTTATTTGTTCTTTTTGAGAGCAGGGATTTCTTTGGGAGGAAAAGAAATGAATACAATTTAAAAAAACCCATCACTTGGTGGAAGTAGATATTCCTAAAGTATTTTGAAAGAACATTTCTCAGCCATGTACATTGAATGTTATGATAATAAAATATAAGCAAGCGTTTGGAACCATACAACAAAATCTATTTGTCAGTTCAAACTCACATGATCTTTTGGTACAGTTAGAATTTCTAAATTTTGAAAAGTAAGCCTTTCTTTTTGAACAATCACCAGAAGTGGGCGGGTAAACAGGCAATGTAAGTTAATTGGGTGGATGGTGAATGATCAAGGATCATATGTGAGTGGGGAACTGGATGGACTCCTTGAAGGTTAATTTCCAGACTCTCACTTTTACAATTTGTGTGTGTGTGTGTGTGTGTGTGTGTGTGTGTGTGTGTGTGTGTGTGTGTGTGTGTGTGTGTGTGTGAGTGAGAGAGAATTTTGTAAAATCTAATTTGAGTGGTGGCAGAGGGTACAGGTAACTAGCTGAAATCCTTTGAAACACACGTTGAAATGTAATTATCTTAACATTACTATTTAAGAATATACACACACACAGTGTTAATTTATTTGAAATAAATCTGTTCACCCACCTGAACATCATAATAGATATGTACAAGGAGTATAATATAATATTTTGTTTTCGTCTATTCATGGAACACACAATTACACATCCTCCAAAAATCCTTGCATCACAGTTGCTTTACATTTTAATAAGGAACAACGAGTAGACTGAGTAAATGATCGTACCCCTACAATCACTCAGGAAAAAGAAAATGAATTGTTAGCATGGACAGAGAGAAAGGCATAATATGAGAGAAATGTTTATGATTAATAATAGCCAAGACTGTGAGTTTGTCATAGAGGTCAGGACCTCCGTGACTTCTGCAGCGGGTGGTGTAGCTGGCCGGGAGGCCTCCTGAGAAGCTCAGGCAGCCCCTGGGCCAGCCGAACTGGCCACTGCTGGGACAGTCTCAGGACACCGTGCTCTGTTCCCCAGCAGCAGCAGGAGTTTAGGTGTGGGAGGGGGCTCAGGGCAGGGGGTTGGGTTGTGGGAGGGGATGAGGGCTATGGGTGGTCCTTACTTCAGGGGCTCCCTGGAAGTAGTGACATCCCCCTCCCTCGCCTCCTAGCGGATGGCTCTGCGCGCTGCCTCTGCCCTCAGGCACCACTCCCACAGCTCCCATTCCTTGTGGTTCCTGACCAATGGGAACTGCGGAGCCTGCACTTGGGGTGGGGGCAGTATGTGGAGCCTAGGGGGGAGCCACAAGGAACCAGGTAGGGAGTATGCCAGCCTCACTCAGCACTAGCAGGGGTCCCAGGCCATGTGCCACCACCTGTCCCCCCTCCCCCCGAGCACCAGCAGGGGTGATGGGCTGCTCACCCCAGAGCATCCATGGAGCCCCCAGTGTAGGACTGGAAGGGACCTCAAGAGGTCATTTAAGTCTAGTCCCGTGTACACAAGGCAAGACTACATAATAACTAGACCATTCCTGGCAGGTGTTTGTCTAACCTGTTCTTCAAAACCTCCAATAACAGAAATTCCATTACCTTCCTAGGCAATTTGTTCCAGTGCTTAAATACCATGACAGTTAGGAAGTTCTTCATAATGTCCAACATAAACACCCCTTTCTGCAATTTAAGTCCATTGCTTCTTCCCCTATCCTCAGAAGTTAATGAGAACAAATTTTCCCCCTCCTCGTAATAACCTCTTTTGGAATTTAAAACTGTTATGTCCCCCTTCCGCCTTCTCTTCTCCAGACCAAACAAACCCATTTTTTTCAATATAGGAAAATAGACACAAAAAGTGAATTCTGAACTTGTAAAGCTCAAGTATTTGCATCTGAAAGCAGATTTAAGTTACACTTCTCCTCGTAGGCATGAATTGTATGTCAAATTAAAATGAACACATTCAGCATTTCAAATTTTGGCTACTGAATACTCCTAGTAAACAATCTGCAAGCCAAGAGTTAATCAGCAAAATTCTTTTGCAAACAATTTTTCATAATGATTAAAATCAAGAAAGTTGTATGCTTCTCAGACAACTCATTCTCTCCAAAATATTTGCTCAGTTGTAGTCCACAGGAAACTTAATTTGTGAACTGATCAGAAACAATTTGTAACAGGAAATAACATATTATCTGATCTCACAAAGATAGTAGTTTTTAGATTTCTCTCTTTCTCTCTCCTAGATAAATTGTTTGTGTATATTTACTTACAGACATAGCATTTTCAGGATATTCTAATATTAAATTGGAACTATTTAATATTGGCAAGGTTTGGGTCTGACCTTTTTAATGATTTCTCTAAGTAAATTAATTGTATTTACAGTCAGGCCAACTGGGATATCTTCAATGAAACAAAGGAAGATTGTTGACAGGAAAGATTTTAGGTCACTTACAGGCTTGTATTGCCACAAATCCAATCCAAGCATGAAGAGCTGCATCAGTGGACATGCAAGGTAACAGTACACACAAATTCAGAAGCAAAGGTTATCCTTTTCACTTTGTTCATTATTGTTATTATGGTAGAATAGGGCCTGTAACAGGGGGATGTTCTCCTCAAGGGTAGTAAAGACTAGTGGTCAGTTAACACCTTTTTAATCGTCTCTAAAACGTCCCAGGAGTTAAGACCTATGGAAGGAGCTATGTGCTGGAATAAAGTAAGATGATCTCGAGGCAATAGTTAAGACGTGGGAAAAATCCAAGCTACTGCTTCCTTAAAGGGCCTGGGACCAGAAGCCTTGTAGAGTGTTGAGGCAGGGCTCTCCTCTCCTGCAGCCAATCAGGGCAAGCAATGGGAAGAAGACTATATATAGTCTGTCTCCACCCTGAGAACAGGAGAAGGTGTGCCTGTTGAATCTTTCTTGCCTGAAGGAGAAAAGACTACTTAGGAAAAAGGCCAGCTGGAGGAGAAACTGTTTGAGGCTCAACAGCTGGCCTAAATTACACCTTCAGCTCCAAGTAGGAAAGCTGGGGGCTTCAGCAAAGAGCTGACTTCAGAGGAGTAAAAGACAACTCTTCTGGAAGGATGAAATTTGGATTCAGAGATGTTATTATAAACTGTTCTAATTAAAATAAACCCGAGTCTTATGAGAAGAGAAAAGCCTGTGTGGAATTTTTAAGGAGTCCAAGAAAGGAACCTGTTACTAGGCACCACCAAGCAATTCTTTCATTCTCAAAGTTTTCTGTCACTCACTTGGTTTGTTCCAGCTATTTTCTTAGCCCCTTCACAGACTGAAAATCCCTCAGCCTCATCTGGTTTTATGCCTCATGGGTTTTTGCCTCATCACCACATTTTCTTCAGAAGTCTCAATACTTGTTCCTGTTTTGACCTGAGTTTTTGCTGTGCAGCAGTGAAGTCCAGAGTCTCTCTTTTATCTCTGTTTTCAGGACATCTAGGTCCTCACTCAACTACCGCTTCTGGGTTTCCACTTTGTCCCTGGCAGTTCACTCAGACTCCAGGAGTCCCTGAAGTTCAGTGTTCTGAGATTCCAGTTCACTGATTGCCTTCTTGGCCTGGCTCTGGGTTGCTTCCTCTTTCACCAAGAGGTGTTTGTTGTTCCTCCCACTTCTTTGCCAGCTGCCTTTATAATTCTGCAATATGAGCCTGCAACTCACAATCTGGTCGCGCAGATGGATGGAGTCTTTCTTAAGCTTCATGAAGGTTATCCCTAACTCTGACTGGTGCCCTTCTTTGAGAGGTAGGTGCTCTTCCTCATTTGAGCAAGGTTGTGTGTTTGTTCTTGAATTTAGCAAGACTCAGACTGCCCATGGTCTCGGATCACTTTCTCCAAGTGCAGCTTCTGCCTGGCACTTTCCTCTGTATTTGTGGCACAAAGTACCCCAACCCAATTATGCTCATTGGCAGCATTAGGACTGGCTTCTGGTGTGCTTCTTCTTGCAGTAGGAGTTTTAAATCTGGAACATTACCACCTTTGGCTTACAGAAATATCCTCTCCTTTCCAAGGATGAGCTCTAGTTGCTTTGTCCACTGTTGCTGCCATGTGTGAATAGCCTGGGAACACTTCTCCCTTATTTCCTGGACCTGAACTTCATGAGATGTTTGTCCTGTCATTCAGTTTGTACTAGAAAGCCTTCATCTCATTCGTAGTTGGTAGAGGTGTTGGTTGCTCATATCAGGGTTTTGGTTATCAGCAGTTCCCTGAGCTTCCAAATATTATGAAACAAATTTCACACTATCCGACACTCCCAGTCAGGAAATCCTGCAGTTGCTCAGAGTATCTCTTTGGGTTCTTCATCCATGGAATCATTTCAGTCCCCCAGATCCTGTTTGCTTCATGTAAATATATACATATATGGACTTTGCCCAAGTTGTCTCTACCTGGGGCTGACACTAGAGTCTGGGTCTTTCCCTCAGCAAAAGGGAAATTTGAAAGCCCTGACCAACCTCCCACTTTTAAAGTGAGATCTCCCTGCCCTGTTTCCTTGGCTAGTCCAAGTTCTCACATTACCATGAAGCCTGGCTTCCCCACACTAACAGTCCCGCTTCCCAAATTTTGAGAATTTTGGGAGGCAATGCCTTTTTATGGGTCCCATTTTCCTGCAACCAAAACATGCTATCTCTAGAACCTCACTATTCCTTCATCCAAACTGGATCCCCACAGTCCTTTGTTTAAAACCCATAATAGTTGGGGCCCATCACACCATCACATGGTATCTTTAAGCATTTGGCCTTCTTCTATTTTCACAGTGTCCTGCGCAATGGGGACAGCCCTTACAACAATGGTTTCACATAGGAGCAAATCCACATTATGTACCCCCCTTGGCCCACCATCTGTACATACAGTTAGGTGGGCCCCATTGCTCTCTCCATTTCAGCATGTGGAGCGGCCTTCTTCTTCCTGCTGTTAATTTTTTCATCTGGTTGCCATGGAAGCCTGGGCATCCCCGAGAACTGAACCTGAATCGCCCATGGTCGTTGCTCTTGCTCTACACTCCAACTTGAGAGGGTGGCTATCTCACTGCCAAGGACGACATATGTAGCTTTCTGCTCTTTTTTTCCTCCCTCATTCATGGGGAGGGGAGAGGGCTTCAGATCTTGCTGACTTCACCATTTCTCACAGGGTATACCTGCCCTCTCATGCCCAATTCTGGATAAACAAGTTTTGGTCATGCCCTGTCTCAGTTTCCCTTTTTAGGCTTGTCATAACTATAAATGGAAGAGTAACAGCCCTCCTGTGTACAATACTATAAAATCCTTCCTGGCCAGAGACACCAAAATCCTTTTACCTGTAAAGGGATAAGAAGCTCAGGTAACCTGGCTGACACCTGACCCAAAGGACCAATAGAGACAAGATACTTTCAAATCTTGGTGGGGGGAAGGCTTTTGTTTGTGGGCTCTTTGTTTTGGGGGTTGTTTGCTCTTGGGACTAAGAGAGACTGGACATCAATCCATGCTCTCCAAATCTTTCTGAACCAGTCTCTCATATTTCAAACTTGTAAGTAACAGCCAGGCAAGGCGTGTTAGTTTTATCTTTGTTTCCTCAACTTGTAAATGTTCCTTTTGCTAGAGGGTTTACCTCTGTTTGCTGTAACTTTGAACCTAAAGCTCTTTGAATCTGATTACCCTGTAAAGTTTTTTTCCATTCTGATTTTACAGAGATGATTTTTACCTTTCTTTCTTTAATTGAAAGCCTTCTTTTTAAGAACCTGATTGATTTTTCCTTGTTTTAAGATCCAAGGGGGTTGGATCTGGACTCACCAGGAATTGGTGGGGGGGGGGAGAAGGGGGAATGGTTAATTTCTCCTTGTTTTAAGATCCAAGGGTTTGGATCAGTGTTCACCAGGAAATTGGTGGAGAAGTCTCTCAACGCTACCCAGGGAAGGGTTATAGTACTTGGGAGGGAGATATTCTGGCGGGGGAGGTAGACAGAGTTTCCCAAATGACTCATAAATAATGTGGGTGGTGGCAGCAAAACCAGATCTAAGCTGGTAGTTAAGCGTAGAGGTTCTCATGCAGGTCTCCACATCTGTACCCTAGAGTTCAGAGTGGGGAAGGAACCTTGACAAGGCTCCTAAAAAACTCCACACAGGCTTTTATCTTGCCATAATATTTGGCTGTTCCAAACAAAATCAAGACCCTGGAGTTCAAATTTCATCCATTCCAGCCTTTTGTGACTAGAGTTGTCTTCTACTGCCCTGGAGTTTGCTCTCTGCTCTAGCTCTCAGTCCCCTTCTCCTTGGAGCTAGTGTTGTAATGTAGGCCAGGTATAGAGCCTCAGCCAGCTTGTCCTCCCACTGGCCCTTTTCCCCAATCAATCCTTTCACCTTCAGGTTAGGAAGGTTCAGAAGGCACACCTTAACCCTGTGGTGACTCTCACGTTCTGAGAGTAAAGATAGACTATTGTCTTCTTCCCAGCAGTTGTCCCAATTGCCTCACCCACTCTACAACTCTCCCAGATCTCAGGTTCTTAAAGAAACACTAGGCTAATTTTCTGCAATATACTGAATAAGCTTTATTGAATTAAGTTAAATCTCATTGAATTAGATTAATACCTTTGTGGGTCTATTATATTAAAAATGAAATTGTGTTTGTGTTATTGTGGGATTTTATGTACCTTCTCTAGTAGGAAGGGGATGATAACGTATTTCCTCCGGTTATCAGCCCTTTGAAGTCAATTCCCTGAAGAGGTGGACATAGACTAGTTCAAACTTGATTCTCCAGGGACCAACAGACAAAGAAAGGATTTTTGGATAAGTAACCCTGGTTTTTAAACTGATAAGGGATCTAGTTGGTGATTAGTCCTGCAAATCCCCACCCAAGGGGATTCCTCGTGTCTATAAGTTCATCACAGCTTCAGCTCAGAACAAGTACCCAGTCCTATAGGGCATCAGTAAGCCCATTCCTTCCAACCCGACCCAGGGCCCTATCAATTTGCTGGAACAGGAAGACGGACCTGAGCCAGTTTAAAAACCAGGCTACATATCCATTACTTAGCCTTTCTTGGGTGGAGAGCTGCATTTCCTTTCCTTCTGACTGGGGTATTTCCAGATCAACAGTTCCTTTGCCTTCACTTTGTTATTCCCAGCAGAGACAGGCTGTCCAAGCACACCTGATTGCTTTCTCTTCAGAGACCAATAATGAGTGATTGTCGATAGTTATAAGTTAGCCACACAGAACTTCTTATTCAAGCCTATTTTATTCTTAAGGCAAAAGCACTACAGAGAAAACATTAAAACAATATAAGAAACTTAAACATGCATGCTATTCAGTTTGTCAACCCTGGCATAAATCAGAGTAGCTAAAGGGCTACTTTATTACTTGGTGGCTGCCAATAGATTTTAGGGACTATTCTGGCATCTGAGGATGATTGAAGCAGTGGGCCACTACATCTAGATTGTTTTTTTTTTCTGTACCAGCAATTGTGGGTGTCAGGACTTGGCATGGAAGACATTAATGTGGATTTACACCAGTGGTGAGCAACCTGCGGCCCATCAGGCTAATCCACTGGCAGGCCGAGAGACACTTTGTTTACATGAACTGTCTGCAGGCACAGCCGCCCGCAGATGCCTACGGATAGTCAGTGTAAACAAACTGTCTCACAGCCCACCAGCAGATTACCCTGATGGGCTGCGTGTGGCCCGCAGGTTGCCCACCACTGATTTACACCACCCAAGGATCCTGCCAGGCAAGGGGGGGCCCTTTAATGCCAGCTTTTCAGCAGCCCTAAATACAGGGTAGGATCTCACTAAGGATGGCCATGTATTATTCTAATTTATGTAAATAAGCTCAGAGGCTATGTCTGGGGCCATACATTGTTATACAAATTTAATGCAAAAAGCTATGTTAATGCAATGATAAGGTCACAATAGGCCGGCTCACAGGTCACAAAGTGAAAAAAGTGAAGGTTCAGCAGTAACATTAACTCAGCCACTCCGTATATGCTGAATATTTTCTGCCAGATTTTGGAACATAAGAAATATGTTAAACAACATCTTTAACTGGAAACAAACATTTATAACATGGATGAGTTAAAGTTTCTGTTGAAACTTTTCCTTCTGCATTGCCCATGTTTGATTTTACCTGTGCACCATTACGGTTGTATTAACATAATTTTTGCATTTAAAATTTCTTTTCCTCCCCAAATGGGAAAAAATAAGTGCCCGTTATTAATACTATTAGCCTTTAAGTAGACTTCAAGTTCACACATAATAGGTGTAATTAGCTGAAGCATGTTCTCTCTTGCTGCTGGTGGTATTTTCCTGGAGACATCTTTTGGAGGACAGTGTGAACAGGGCAAGAACTCATTTTTTATATTCGTATAGCTGTATCTTTATAATGCGAGGGGAGAACGGGGGGAGGACAAATCCAACCAAGAGCCTGATTCTTCACTCAGTGTCTTCTCTTGCAGATAAGTGTGACTCCATTGAAATCAGTAGAGTTATGTTAACATCAAACTAGCATAAGGGAGAGCAAGAACAGGGCTTTTTTCAAATTATAGTTTAAAATTTGCAGATTATCATATTTTCCAACAAATTGCAGAGACCTTATAAGAATGGGATCCACCAGCGATTATGCACTAGTTATATTCTTTTGCCCCTGATTTTGACAGATTTCTTTAAGAATTTTTCAGTGTCTTTCTGGCCTGCTACTCCTTCTCTGCACAGTTGGTGGGGGATGGTGGATGGGCTTCACTCCTGTGCTGCCCTGGAGAGCACAGCTGAGCAAGGTGCAGAGGTGTAAGCAAGCAGGGCCAGGAACAAGGGCTGAGATGTATTTCCCCCATGGAGCAATGGGGAAGCAGTTTTGTGCCTGACCTTTGTGCTGTGACAGGAGCAGAGTTTTGGGCTGCCCCTTGCTCAGGCAAATCCGGGCCACAACAAGTGGAACTAATATATTTTTTACCTCATTTGCATCCTTACAGTCCAATTCTGCCACCCTTATTTGGTTTGGGTGAAATTCAGCCCTGTGCAAAGTTCAACCTATGCACCATTTAACTTCATTGGGTTTAAATGGAGCAGATGTGGTGCACAGAATCTTATGCTGGCCACTTCCCACAAAAAAGGCTGATTCAGTCTGTGATAATTCTCATACCTTTAACAGGGGCTGAGCAACTCCCCACTGCATCCCTGCCCATCCAGAGCACTGATCAGGTAGTTTTTCGTATGGCTAGTGAGGGCAGTGACAAAACTTAAGTTCAACTCCCGTCCAGGGCCGCCCAGAGGATTCAGGGAGCCTGGGACAAAGCAATTTCGTGGGCCCCTTCCATAAAAAAAAGTTGCAATACTATGGAATACTATAGTCTCATGGGGGCCCCTGCAAGGCCCAGGGCCTGGAGCAAATTGCCCCACTTGCCCGCCCCTCTGGGCGGCCCTGCTCCTGTCCCCATAGCAGACTGTGGGAAATCATAGCGGACTAACCATTGTTCTCCTTTTTCAGAATTCAACTCTTTTTTCTAGCAACTCTTCTACGACTAAATAGGTTGAGGTGCTTTCCACAATGCAGTAGGTGTATTTTTTTTTCTAAAGTGGTACAGATCTTTTCAAGGTCTATCAGAGCTTGAGGCAGAATGAAAATCTAGGCTCTCTTCCAAAGGGCATTGTGTACTACAGGTAGCAAGAAAGGATCAGAAAACAACATTAATTACCTGCAGCTGGAGCAATGTAAAAAACCCTCCATCTCCAAGGATAAATAGATCCCCAGACTTTGTGAATGGTAGTATCAGAACTTCAAGACTAGAAGTCAGACATTTTCAATTCCAGCTTTGTGCTCATGCTACGGGAATGCAATTGGCTGCAACTCTAACTTCTTACTAGAGTGGAATTCTGAGTAGAGTAGAGTGGGCTACCACAGTGTGACTCAGAGGTATTTGAGAACAGTAGGAAAAGTAAAGCCATCCCACACTTTCTTTTTAAGGGGATCTGTTTGTAATTCTTAGTGGGCCATTGAGCCTCCATTTAAGTGTGCTGTTTAAACAGCATTAACATTCCTAGCATGGAAGTTTACATTTCTCCTCATCACAGAATCAGCAAAGTAGAATTTGGAAGGTCACACTTTCATCTTGTAATTGATCTTTCCTTTTATAAGTTAATCAAAGAGATATTTTTTCCTCATTCTAAATTTAAGGCTTATTGTAGTGTTGCAATTTTTCAGACATTTTAAAAAGAGTTGATAGGCTTTGGCCAAAGCTCCATTTGTCAGAAGCGGCAGGCTATATTACTAGCTGGATGTAAGAAAGACATTTAATCACTATCTTAAAAGAATTATATGAGTGATTCCACCCAAGGTGAAAAAGAGCACTTCCATCTATAACAGGCCCTAAATTGATGAGAAATCCCTCATCATACCAAGAATTGTAATTTTCTTCTATTTGTGTCTTTTCACACACCTCAAAACTTCACCATCCAATACAAGATAATATTTAAGTAGAAGTTCTACATTTGAATAAATGACTATTCTGTTCTTAATTAAAGTTGTGATGTTATATAGGTCTAAACTTGTTCTTTTTACTATTTTTTCCTATGTCAAATAACTTGGATCCATAATATTGAAAAATCTTAATTACATTTTATTTCATAGCAACAACGTAGGTTAGGGTTGACTACTTCTATTGAGACTGCTTATAGGGTAAAATTTTCTTATATCAATTAAATTCAAGCTTAGAGTCTGTATACCTCCAGAACATTTTAATTTTCCCTGTTGTGTGGAACAGTTACAGACTGATCATTACTGGGAAACTGTAGCCTATTCAAAATGTATGAGACATCATTTGCAATATCATCCATATCCTCATAGAGAGAGATGGCTTCTCTGCTGCTCACATTTTCTATACCTCTGTTTCAGCCAGAAGCCTGAGCTATATACGCTTAATGGCAAACCTTAAACAGACATTGCAAGTTTTGCTGAAGGTTGTAGATGTACCAGTGACACTGACAATACAGAAGAAAAACACATTTTAGGAAGAAAAGTCCAGCTGACTTACCACGCCTGCTGTGTTTTGATTTACCTAAGCCCTGCCTTCCTGCTATTTAACTAAACCTCTTTAAATAAAAAAAAGACTTGCTATTACTTGAATCCATATCTATTATCTTTGCTTATGTGTCCTTCCTAGGCAACTGGATTAATATGCTCTTTTCTCTTCATGTGATACCCTTGAATAGGACCTAATCACATCAGCCATGCCATCAGGGGCTCGCTTTCCTGCACATCTACCAATGTGATATATGCCATCATGTGCCTCTGCCCCTCTGCCATGTACATTGGCCAAGCCAGACAGTCTCTACCCAAAAGAATAAATGGACGCAAATCTGACATCAGGAATCATAACTTTCAAAAACCAGTGGGAGAACACTTCAACCTCTCTGGTCACTCAGTAACAGACTTAAAGGTGCAATTTTGCAACAGAAAAGCTTCAAAAACAGATTCCAACGAGAAACTGCTGAACTAGAATTAATTTGAAAACTAGATACCATTAACTTGGGCTTGAATACAGACTGGGAGTGGCTGGGTCATTACACAAATTGAATCTATTTCCCCATGTTAAGTATCCTCACACCTTCTTGCCAACTGTCTGGAATGGGCCACCTTGATTATCACTACAAAAGTGTTTTTTCTCCAGCTGATAATAATTAGCCTCTTAGAGTTGGTAGGGCAACTTCCACCTTTTCATGTTCTCTGTATGTATATATACCTTCCTACTATATGTTCCATTCTATGCATCTGATGAAGTGGGCTGCAACCCATGAAAGCTTATGCTAAAATAAATTTGTTTGTCTCTAAGGTACTCCTGTTCTTTTTGCAGATACAGACTAAAATGGCTGCTACTCTGAAACCTGTCTCTATTTTCTCATTTTATTTACACGAATAAACATTTCAGAACTAAAATATATATCATCAATAAATTCAATTCAGAAAACAAGATTATTTTTAAAAAATATATTTTTTTCCTCCATTTCCCAACAAGCTGTCGCTAATAAAGTACTCTTATGGTTTTCAGCACAACCTATTTAGCAGCAGCAATTTAATGTTATCTGTGGATTCTCTAGAAGCATAAGCTGGAATTCACAATGGGTACCTTGCCACCCAGTTGAATTCAAAACCCTGAGTTAGGCAACCATGCTTCCTTTACAATGTTCGGGAAGAGTTACGTTCCTGAATGGGATTCACAAAAGCCAGCACACAGAGCAAGGAGCCACATAAGCCAGCCAATAGGAAATGCTGAGGTGAAAGGTGTGGTCTAAGCCCCACTCCTCAAAGGGTGGTAGGTGCCTAACTTTGGGCTAGAGGGAGTTTTCTAGGGATCCACAGCCCTGAACCTTCGCCTGGGGTTAAGTGACTAAGTCGGTCAATCCTTTTTCAGGAAAAAAGGAGGAGGAAGTGCTGCCTCCCTTCCTTATGATTTTTAATCCAGTGTTTTGAGTATTCACCCAGGATGCTGGAAGCCAGGTTCAAATCCCCTCTCCCTGATGAGGAGTGGGCACTTGCACCTGGGACGCTCTGCTCTTAGGTGAGGGTAAAATTCAGTTCAGAAATAGTTTACTAAATTTAAAAAAAAAGGGATCTGAGGCAGATTTTGCTCTGTTTTTCTGAATCCATTCAGTCATTCCAGCACATGCACACAAAAAAATTATTAATTTCCACTAACTAGAAGATTACAATGGACATAGCCTGCAGGTACCAACACTTCATTTCTTAAAGGCAATTATTGCCATTGCTCTCTCATCCTTGCATGGAAGGAAGCTGCTATTTCAAGCAGCTACCTGTTTTCCCAGAGACAGGGACATACCCCTGCACATCAGAATGCCCATTTTCCCTTGCTATTTCAGCTGTGCCATGAGAGATACTCTATAGTGAACTAGAGGGTGATTTTCCCTAACCCTCCCCATGATACACTACACTACTGAGTATAATGCAAAATTTTCAAGGAAAAGCAACAGACTGGACATTCTGCCTTTTCACCTAACCAAATCCGGACTCTCCCAATTTTGGTGCATCGTCCCCCACAATGTTGCTTTGACGATGGCAGAATCACTGAAACAAACATCTCTATCAGCCAGACTGACAGTTTGATAAACAGTCTACTTAAGGAAAGTTATTTTGGGTGGGGAGGTGGAAGAGCTACTCAAGACACAAGTACCAATGGGTGAACAGTCCCCTAATTTTTGCTTGTGAGGTCAGTTTTGACTTGAGTAAGGCAAGGAACATTCTCATTGACCTCCAGTGGATTAGATGGCACCTGAGAGCATCCAAATGAGCTCCATGGAGTCCCCTAATGCATCACTCACTCCCCTCACTTCCCTCTTCCATTCTCCTAGGTATGCAACCCATCACTCAAGGAGAACGAAAAAAACTAGATATAGAAAGCAGAAGTAAGGAGGAAAAAAGAAAGACGTAGTAATTAAAACACCTTCAGCTAAATTGATTGCCCATTAATTGGTAATATGTTAATGTACTACCGTATGAGGTGATTTTGACATGACAGAATTACTTTCCCCTTACTCTCCACTGCTTTGCATCTTGTTCAGGTCATTCACAAATGCAATAAAACTCAACCCAATCACAATAATTGTATTTTTCACCCACTTCACACAGGTCTAAATGACGATCCAAGATGAATCAGAGGCCTACAGAGTGATCCTCTCTCTGAGTTTGTGAGAAAACAGCTTCCATTATCAGAAATCCACTCTCAAGTGTCCTCTAGAATATAGCTGTTCTAGAAAGTAAGGTCTTTTGACTCATTTTCATCTGAGATCTGATCATTCTCAACCTTTGGAATCTGAATCGAAACTATGCAACCTTTAATTTATATCTTTTTTTTTAATTAATAATTATAATGATTAACCCAGGTCTAGGTTTCAATCATTTAGCAATCTTAAATACATTTTTAAAGTTCTATTTCATGAGGGTTTTATTGTTGTTACATAATAAGCATCTAACCTTTCATTTCACCTGTAAGGAATGAATCAGAATATCTGGTGCAATATCACTCCCCTCCCCCTTTCTAAAAAAGGAAGTTTGGCTGTAAAAAAATCACAATAATAACCTGGCATATAAAATTTCAGTCTGCAAGTATCACTCGGGGTTATTTTTTGTAATCTATTCCCCTTCATCGGGGGGAGGAGGGTATTTATTGATTTTGGATGTATTTTGTCTGGGTCATAACTGGCCCTCATTTAAATAGCTGGTAAGCTAGTGACCAAATTGATTTTTAAAATAAAACTTGAAATGGCTGATATCTTTTGAGTCATACCACTGAATCATGCTGTGTGTAAAAGTCATTTCTGCAACTTATGCTTGAGACTAATTAACTATGCTGTCATTTCTTTTTTCTCTTGAATGAGACACTCAGGGAAATTCTTGCAATTACTTTTTATTGAATTTATGACAGTGTATTTTTCTAACATTCTTAAAACATTCCACTGGCGACAAGATTGAACTCGATGGCAGGGGAAGAGACACACATCAGTTCCAACAACCTCATGATGAGCTAATCAATGACCAATCTAATCATCATCTTCTCCTGAATCTATGAGTTAAAATAAAATACTTGTGCTTCACTGTTCAGAATGAATCCTAGCTGCTCCACTCCAGTACTTTATATCAGCAGGCTATTTGTACAACACATCATCAGACTGACAGTTTTAAGAATAAAACACTTTCATGATATATAATACACTGGTGCCTTTTCTCTGATGATGTACTACATTTCACTAGAAGAACACCATATATAGTATAGGGTTGGTTGTAGTAACATTCTACCTGTGGGTAGATACAGGATAATATTTTGGCTTATTCCTTAAACTGCTGAGTTTAGCAGGGAAACAATTAAACATATTATTTGTTTGCTGCATAGTACAAAAGTAATATGCCTATTTGGTGCTCCCAATGGCTCTTGCAAAAATATGATTCTGAAAAATAGGTCATAATCATATCTTAATTTGAATAGTTCATATTTAACAAAGCTTTACTGAAATCACCTAAAAATCTCCTTCCTCATAAATCACCAGCCCACCTTCTAACTGTCCCCAAAGCCTGTGGAAACAAATATGCTTTGAAAAATTCTATGAAGGACAACAGATTTGAGCTTTTTTGGAGCAATGAGTGAGGGTAACTTTCAAATTTTAATCTATTAAAAATGTTTGCAAAACTGTGTGTTTTTCCCCCAACTAGAAAATAATACAGTTTTTAGTATGGGTCCTTCATAAATGTTTTGATTTATGTATTCATACTTACTTTTAAAATATGTTAGTTTATATTTCTATTGAAGTTTTTTTTCCCAGTCTGCCATGTGTTTCAGAGCATTACTATACACTGCATTCTCAAATTATTTGGGGTAAATCCCAATAATCATATGATCATTTGGGGACAAGAGAATTAATGTTTGCCCAGAAGTTACTAATAGTAACTCAATTTTTTTCCCAAACAATGGGTAATTCCTTCTGCTTTAGATTCCTCCTATGTAAACAGATAGTATACTATGCCTATACCAGACCTGCATTTCAGTTACCATTTTCTGCAAGTAACAAAGTACTGGTCTGCATGTTCAAAGTCTCAATTTCACCTATGGATTTTTATTAAAATGTTATAAAATAAATATTTAAAACGTGTACTCACCTTTATTTATATTTATATATATTAAGAATGTAAGTGTGTATCTCATATATCTATATCTATCTATCTATATATATATATGATACATACTTACATACTTAATTCATTAGACAAAATTATGTTTAATCTAAAAATAACTTTTTTTAAAGTATTCAGTGGTAAAACAAGGTATTGGATAGTTTTGTTGGCTTCACGTCTTAAGATCTGAATTTAGGGCTTTGTGATTCTACTGCTAGATTTGGCAACATCATAAATACCTGAAGTAGAGCAGAGAGCTGTATTACAGTGCTTTCAGTGCTTGTCATTCCATCATTTCCTCTTGCAGGACAAACACATAACTCAGACCCACAAAGGTAAGAATAGTCCAGTATACCTCCCATGAGCAATACATTTCAAAATTAAATATTTCTGAATCATTTCTACTTGTAGGATATCTATCAAAGCATTTCTGTGGTCCTCATCACTAGTATCTGAGTATTGCAGTAATTCAATGATTTTATTCTCACAACACCCTTGTTAAGTAGGAAACAATTATCTCCCCTTTAAAAGGTGAGAGCAGCATCAGTGATTGTATATTGAATAGAGCTAAACTTCAGTCTTACTGATTCAATAAATAGCCAAAGTATTTAGAAATAGAAGGTTTGTGCAAGAGGAGGAGGGGCAAATTTGGGTTTACACTAACTTCTTGCCGCCCAGATTCTGGGCTGCCATGGAAGCCATTTCAGCCTCCATATTAATTAGAGCACCCCTGGCAAGTTTCCTACGTTGGAACTGGTGCAGGGAGCAACACTTTGTCAGACCTCTACTGCTATGGGCCAGGGGAGTCCTCCTTCAGCCCTTTACAGCTGTGATACAGCCCTTATGAGCCGCCACAGCAGCATACAGAGCCCAAAGCAGAGGCTAGAATCAACTCCTTAATCTCCTAGATCCAGGGCCGCCCAGAGGATTCCGGGGTCCCGGGGTCTTCGGCGGCGGGGGGCCCTTCCGTTCCGGGACCCGCCGCCAAAGTGCCCCGAAGACCCGCGGCGGGAGCCCCCCGCCGCCGAATTACCGCCGAAGCGGGACCCGCCGCCGAAGCGCAGCCCGGTCTTCGGTGGTAATTCGGTGGCGGGGGGAGTCCCCGCCGCGGGCCTTCGGGGCACTTTGGCGGTGGGTCCCGGAACAGAAGGGGCCCCCCGCCGCCGAAGACCGGGCTGGGCTGCGCTTCGGCGGCGGCGGCGGCGGGTCCGCTCCCCCCCACCCCCAGCCCTTTACCCGAGCGCGTCTCCGGCGAGGCCTGAGCTCCATCCCGCTCAGAGCCGCGTGGTGAGGGGGCGGGGCTGGGAACTCACGCCGAGCGCAGCGCCAGCCCAGAGCTCCCAGCCCCGCCTCACCACGCGGCAGGATCGGGCGGCTCTGGGGCTCAGCCGGAGACTCGGCGCGCTCTAGGAGAGGGGCGGAGGCGGGAGCCTCCGCTCTTCTCTTGGGGGCCCCTGCGGGGCCCGGGGCAAATTGCCTCCTTTGCCCCCCCCTCTGGGCGGCCCTGCCTAGATCAGCAGTTCTCAAAACTTGTTCATACTGAGATCTGCTTGTTGCACCTCCACTTCCAGTCCTCGGTTCCTATTCTACATCTTGTCTGTAAGTAATTTGGTTACACAAAAATAAGTTGGGACAGTATGAAGGAGACAAGATGAAAGTGAACTTTAATGCACTGGTTGTGCCTGCTTGGTTATGTTGCTGAAGATGCACCAGATACTTAGCTCCTGCAAACTGGCATCGTTCCATTGGCTTCGGTAGAGCTAAGCTGATTTACATCAGCTGTATGCAGTGTAGTTGCAGCTGTATTGGTCCAAGGATATTAGAGACACAAGGTGGGTGAGGTAGCATCTTTTATTAGACCAATTTCTCTTGGTTAGAGAGACTCAGAGCATTTCTTCAGGTTTGGGAAAGGTATTCTGAGTGTCACAACTAAATGCAAGGTGGAACAGATTGTTTGGCATCAGTAGCACATATTCTAAGAGACCATTCAAGCTAATATGGCCAGGGCCGGCTCTAGACCCCAGCGCGCCAAGCGCGCGCTTGGTGCGGCATGCCGCCGGGAGGGCGGCAGGTGGCTCTGGTGGACCTGCCGCAGACATGCCTGTGGAGGATCCGCTGGTCCCGCGGCTCGGGTGGACCTCCCGCAGGCATGCCTGCGGATTCTCCACCGGAGCCGCGGGAGCAGCGGACCCTCTGCAGGCACGTCTGCAGGAGGTCCACCGGAGCCGCGGGACTGGCGACCGCGAGAGCGCCCCCCGCGACGCGCCATCCTGCTTGGGGCGGCGCAATTGCTAGAGCCGCCCCTGAATATGGCCTTTTAACACCTCTGTAGTCATAGGTCCAAAAAGGGAGGCTAATGGGTCATATATTGTTGTAATAAAACATAAATCCAGTGTCTCTGTTCAGTCCATAATCTTTAGTGTCTAGCAAAGTTATGAACTGATCAAACAACTACAACCAATACTTGATAGGGATCCAATTCTGAAAGAAATCTTTCCTGAACACCCATTTCTGAACTTCAAACATCAACCTGAACCCCTCCAAACTCATCAGAAGCAAGCTCCTCACAGACAGGACACACCTACTGAAAGCAGAACCGGACCCTGCCAGAACAACAGATGCAGAACCTGTAGATATATGTCCACCGCTACAATGATTGACACTCCCTACAACACATCTTCAAGATCCATGGATCCGATTCATGTCTATCAGAACATGTGGTGTACCTCATCCAATGTACTAAATACCTTAACAACAACTATGTGGGGTGAAACCAGACAATCATTACACTCTAATGAACTCACATAGGAAAATGATAAAAGAGCAATCACTATATCTGACCTCTCAGTCCTCATCCACAATGGAAAAATGCACAACACATTCAAAAGATGAGCCTAGGAGCTTAAATTCATAACTGCTAGCTTGTCTCTCTCACCAACAGAGGCTGTTTCAATAAAAGATATTACCTCACCCACTTTCTCTCTCTTACATCAACTGCATATTTTATCCTATATATCCACTGTGTGTTATTTATTTCTTTCTTCTGGAGATATGAATTTTATAGGTAGTCAATTTTTTCACTGAAACATTTTTCAGTGAGAAACGGCTTTTCAACAAATGAAGGTTTTTGAGAAAACTTGTTGGGTTTTTATTTGATGAAAAACCAAAAACCAAACCAAAAATTTTGGTTTCTATTTCATTAAAAAAAAATCTACAAAAATTCTCAAAAAAAATGATTAAAAATTAATTTCATTTTATTTTTAAAACACAGAATACAGAGCATTTTTCCACCAGCTAAAATTATTACGTATTTTTTCCATACCAAATCTCTTGACTGCTTGCAGACCTCAGTGTGCTCTTGTCTATTAGGTCACATTGCTGTTTAATTTTGTCCTCCTGTGTGTGACACACACACACCAATTTAGGCATCATATGAAAGTTTGGTCAAAATAGGAAAAAATAAAAACATACAGCACGGTGCAGAAAGCACTTTTCCCCTCTAAAAATATCTCTGCAACACTTAGGTGTTCTGGACTGTGTTACAAGTGGCAAGAAGAACTACTGCTTGAAGACTGACATATATGCCACCAATGCTAGAAGCTGCTTCACAAATCATTTAGATAGACCATAACTGGAAAAAACATTGTCCAGTTTCCTACCTGAACTAAATTTAGGTTTTATTGAAACAAACAAAAAAGCTTGATAAAGCTTATTTTCAAATCATGCACTTTCCTGGCCTTATGCAGTTTCATAACTCCAAGGAAGCAAATACTTGAGTGCTGGTGATTGCAAAGGGAAGCCTCAAGAATTGAAAAGATGGCAGGTTCTTGCTGCTGTTTTTCTTTTCTTTTCTTTTTTTAGTACTCAGACATCTCTAGTAACACTGTCTACCAATATCTGTATCAGGCATCTTGTATACGGAAGCATATTGAAGTTGCCATTTTACTGGTTAGCTCTACATGGCTTTGGAAATGCTTTTCAAGCATGACTGCTTTCAGCTCTCTTCATTAAAGTTGTAGCTAAACTGCACCCCTCCACCCTTGCCAGGTAATTATTTAGACATTTCCTGCCACCACATTTGTAACATAGGAGGGTTATGCTGTCCAAATGGAATTTTAATGTTTAAGACAAATGCCCACCCGTAGACGTCTGCAAGGCCATTATCTCCTCCCTGATCATCAGGGACGTGTAAACGGGTCGGACTCACCCCTGCGGCGCCTCCTGCTGGTTGCTCTGCGAACTTTAGCTCAGTCCAGCCCTGGAGCACCCTCTGCAGGCCGGTGATCCACCTGTTCGTAGGCCCCCGTGTCCCTCCCTGGACCCGGTGCCCTTTTACATGGGGTGCTGCCCCCTAGCAGCAACCCCTTTCTCTCTGGGTCTCCCTTTTTCTCTCAGGGAACCCCCACCCTCTATCCCTACCTTGCCTCAGTATTGGCTACTGCCAGTCATTGTCTAGCCCCACCCTCTGGGGCAGACTGCAGTATCAGCCATCTCATCACAGGCAAAGTTGGGTTTGGACCTGCTGCCTTGGCCTACCCCTAGGTTGCCCCCTGCAACCCCCAGTACCTATTGGCCCACTGCTAGGCCGCAGCCTGGGGCTTTCTAGGCTGGAGCTCCCCGGCTCCTCAGCCTTCCCCAGCCCTGCTGCACTCAGGTATCTAGTCTCAAGCTCCTAAGCAGCCAGGCCCATCTCTCTCTATAGCCAGAGAGAGACTGTCTGCCTTCTGGCTTCCCTGCCTTCTTATAAGGCCCTGCTTCTCAGTTTGGGGCGTGGCCCCCAGCTGCAGCCACTTCCTCAATCAGCCCAGCTTTTTGGAGCAGCAGCTCTCAAGCCCTGCTAGGCCACTTTTAAACCCCTTAAAAACCCCGGAGCAGGGAGTCCACCCTGCTACAGGACGGCTCTAGGAATTTGGCGGCCCCAAGCAGGGCGGCATGCTGCAGGGGGCGTGCTGCCAGTCGCCGGTCCCGTGGCTCCGGGGGACCTCTTGCAGACGTGCCTGCGGAGGGCACGCTGGTCCCGCGGCTCCGGTGGAGCATCCGCAGGCATGCCTGCGGGAGGTCCACCCAAGCCGCGGGACCAGCGAACCCTCCGCAGTCATGCCTGTGGGAGGTCCACTGGAGCCGCGGGACCAGCGAACCCTCCGAAGACATCCCTGCGGGAGGTCCGGTGGTCCCGCGGCTCCGATGAACCTCCCGCAGGCACGACTGCGGAAGGTCCGCCAGAGCCGCCTGCCGCCCTGCTGGAAAAATGCTGCCCCAAGCGCGCGCTTGGCGCGCTGGGGTCTGGAGCCGGCCCTGCTGATCATATAGGAGGTGCCAGTAATGGATACCATGGAATAAATTGTTGTAGGTTTGGCTTTGAAGAGAACTTTACAAGAATTCATCTGTTCATTGCTGAAATCCATGCTGGAAATCTCCAGATGCGGAAGTAGTACTGCAATCTATTAAAACTTTAGACTCTAAATTAGAAAAAAAATATTGCAAGAATTCTTCTCTGTAGAGGATTTTAAGGCCCCTTAAAGCAGAGAATTCTTAGTGTTCCAGAAAAGATTGTGGTAATTTGATAATACAATTGAGGGCATGGAAAACATCACAACACTCAACCCTGAGAATAGTAGGTATTGTAGAGAAGGCTGAAAGCAAGGATATGGCTGGATTTATAACCAATCTGACTACATAAAGAAAGACGGGGAAATGCCTTCACACAAAGTTAGTAATGGAAAGACACATTGATCCAAATAACAGAACAGAAATCCAAATAAGGAGACAGACTTCATATCATAAGAAAAATGTTGACGTTTCAGGACAAGGTAAAGTTTTAGTACATGCTAAGGAGAATAAAAAATTCACCTGGGGCTGATATTCTTTCTACACCATTTAAATACAATTTTTGAAGCCAGTAAGACAATAAGGGCATGCAGAGAAGTAGCAACTATTCACAAAGAGAAAAGGGCACATTGTTGTAGCAATGCTCAGAATTTTCCCATAGTTCCAAAACAATGTCCTTCCAACCAGTGGAAGAGGTTGAATACTCTTTGTTTACATGGCATAATAAATCTTGAAAAGAAAGATAATGGCACTTGGACAGGTGATGGCTATTTATATTTGTGTTCAACTTCATATACATTCATGATCCCATTCACTGTGGAGAGAGACCATTCTAAATTAGATTTCATTATCCTTCTTGAACTATATTTTCCACACAACAGTTACTTATTTTGGGAATGATACTGAACTAATTTACAAAGGACAGCAAAACATAATGAGAGACTGGTAAAACATCCACGTTTATAACAAACAATATACAGACCAAAAGCCACAGTATTCATGCACAAAAGTTGTCCTATTCAGTTTAATGGGACTAGCACACAGGTAAAATTATTCAGGTAAGCAAGCCTTTATATGATCAGAACCTAAGAATCCAATGAAAGGACTAACTCACAATTTCATTACCATAAAAGTATTACCTCATATTTGTTATCTCACTTCATCTCTTCAAGGAGATGTGTTCTCTTTGATGGGTATGTGACAGTGTACCCCATAAGGCTTTATGGGGGGTGCTCATAAATGTATGTATGGTATAACTGGAATAGGATTTTGCTACATATGCCATATAACATATCTATGTAAACGTTATGATCTACTGGTTATGTTCATCCTAGTTGTATACAGGCGCCATTTGTGTGTTCTAAGTTATGAACATTGGCTGTATAATTGCTTGATTTCTAAGTAGCCTTAGTTAGAACATTTGGTCACTTCTTGGGAAAGGAATGTGCAAGCTAGGTGCTCAATCAGGAAGCACTTAACAGACAAAAGAGCTTGGAAGACTCCAATCCACATAAGAAGTCTACCTGAGGACGTTCAAGGGAGCATGTGGGTAATGGCTGCTACCTGCAAGTCCTGAATCATGCATGGGCATGTGACTTGCCCATGTGATTCTGAATCTCCATTTTGTGACTGGATTCTACACATGGTGAGGAGGGGGTCTCCCCTGGGAGAGCCCTCCATTTGGTCTTCAGCTGGCTAAAGGAGGAGCCTCTCCACCCCCCACAGGATACTTGAAAGAAACTGGAACAAAGGACAGTATCTACAGGGGGTGTGAGTGATGGCTGGACCCAGGCTAAAAGGAGATTAGCCTGTAAAAGGGAGCGTTCTGGAACTGGTGAGGATCTTGTCTGAATTTAGTTTGATTAGATATAGATTTGCGCATTTTATTTTATTTTGCTTGGTAACTTACTTTGTTCTGTCTGTTACTACTTAGAACCACTTAAATCCTACTTTCTGTGTTTAATAAAATCACTTTTTACTTATTAATTAACTCAGAGTATGTATTAATACCTGGGGGAGCAAACAACTGTGCATATCTCTCTATCAGTTTTATAGAGGGTGAACAATTTATGAGTTTACCTTGTATAAGCTTTATGCAGGGTAAAACGGATTTATTTGGGTTTAGACCCCATTGGGAGCTGGGCATCTGAGTGCCAAAGACAAACACACTTCTGTGAGCTGTTTTCAGGTAAACCTGCAGCTTTGGGGAAAGTAATTCAGACCCTGGGTCTTTGTTGGAGCAGATGGGAGTGTCTGGCTCAGCAAGACAGGGTGCTGGAGTCCTGAGGTGGCAGGGAAAACAGGGATAGAAGTAGTCTTGGCACATCAGATGGCAGCTCCCAAGGGGGTTTCTGTGATCCAACCCATCATAGGGTCAACAGAAGAACCCATCTACATTTTTACAGCAAATTTACACTCTGATCCCTAACATTTAAAATATGGGACACCATTGCATCATTCAATTTTTTGTACACTAATGAGCTCATACATGTGTTTTGAAGAAAGCAAGTTCTTCATTTCACCCAGACAGCCACTAACATAAGAAGTAAATAGGGATTACTGCCAGCCTAGGTCCTATCTGTCAATTCTGCTCCCCATGCAGATTGGAACACTCTATGCTATGTTATACACACACGTAACTACACTAAAAGAACATTATCAAGGCTTCTAAGTCAAGCACACAAAGCACTGTAATTAACTGTTAGTATGCATCAGTAGGATGCATGTGAACAGTTAGACTTCAGCAGACTAGTGTGGGGTAGATTCTTACCCCAGATTGCTGCAGTCTAATTGTTCAGGTAGACAAACCCTAAGATTAGCATACCAGTTGTCCACTTCTCAAAGGAGGAATGGGGCCCTTCCTCTTCTGATAGTCAGAAAGACTCTCAAACCCTCACCGTTTCTTCTTACTTTTCTATGAGTACATTCTAGGCAATGCATAAGAGATGGAGGCTGATCTGATCTGGATAAGCTGCACTGAGAAGATGACTGAAGTGGTGGTAAGTAAAGAAAACCAGGGACTGGTCCATTGACAGCTCTGCTTTGAGCATTCAAGAATAATTTAGAACAGACCCAAGGTTGTTCTGGCAGCCAGGGATGTCCCCTTTCTCCTGGAAACATCCCTTGTTCTAGAGGTTGGCATTGAGATAGCCTATTTGAGTAGCTGGTTAAAGCCAGCATTATGGCTACTTTGCACCATGCAGTTACTGTGGACTGCAGAGACATGTTTATGTTGTTTTCTTTCCCAGCTGGATGAGGGCCCAGATAACATCTTTACCTCATACTTCAAAAGCATCTAGTGATTCTCCCACTCCATCTCCATTTTAACAATTCTAGAGTTAATATTTTTCAGTCTTGGTATTTTCTGTTTGAAAAGTATTTTGCAGAACATGATTTCTTTCCTAAAATGCTTCCATTAATTGCAGTGAAGACTTAGGATCTGATACAAAGATCTCTAAAGTAAGTAGGAGATTTTCAATTGACTTGCATGGGCCCTCAGTATTTGGCAGATCAGGTGTATATTGCAATGTGTAGGTTTTTAACAGAGGGCATCTTTGCTGCAGAAGCTGTTGTACTGAAAATATCTTTTTGCAGGAGTTGGTCACAGTTTGTTAAGGTTCCATTTATAGTTTATAAATAATTAACTAATGATTAATAGATGCTTTAATAAATGGTTGAGTCCAACAAGTAAACTGCTTGTGTATTACTGCGGCTTATAACTATTTATAACACCTTCCACTTCTATTTATTTGAAAAGATAAATGTAGTGTTCAAAACCATCTGTAGCATAAAGTGTGTAACACAAACTACTCATGTCCATAGAATTCTTATAACATCTATTAATAATGTAGAAACTCTTTATAAATTCTTGATAAATGTAAACATAATATAAAGTGTTTTCCAAGAGTCTCTCTCTTATATTTTCATAGAGTTCTACTATATTCTGATCACTCTAACTCAGAGCTTTAGGAACATTTTGTCAGTTGAGAAAGGTAAATAACGTTCAGCAAACATTTTTCCTAGGAGAACATCCACCATTATTCTGCCTTGCATGAGTGTTAGCTCTGTCCATAAGGCAGCTGTTGGTCGAGTTGGGAGACTATTCAAAAACATATTTAATAGTTATAAGAATTCCTAAGCTTGTCTTTTCAAATTACCAATTAGCCACACAAAATTAATGATGTTTTGTTAATAATATAAAATAATCTGAAAACTTTAATGCCACAGTTCACCCAGTATGAGTTTAAAATGGCCAAATCACCGTTTAGAGAAAAAAAGGGGGTTAAAATTGATACTTTAATATTTCCTTAAGTATAGCAACGCTACTGGGCATAGCTTAAAATATATTACAGTAACTTTTTACAGTAGAGGTTGTTGTTGTTGTTCAAGGTGCACTCTCTTTTGAAAGGCAACCTACAGAAATTGCTCTCACAGGGTTTTTATTCCTCCATGTTAAGGAATACAAATTTAGATTCCATTACTAATTGCTTCCTTGTAATCAAGAAGCCAGCATCTGGGAATTTTGTGATCCTCAGGCTGCATTAAACAGAAAGATTTCTCTAGCATAGTGAAAGAGTAAGCTAACATAAACCAATGTACACCTCAGCCTCACAGGAGAATTCTGAAGCATTATCAGGCTTTCACCACATAATCATCTTAAAAATCAACTAATATCTGAATTAGATCTTACTATTTTCTGATGCAGTAATGCTCTCAAGTAATTATTGGAGGGTTGACAGATTTTATAACAGTGAACTTTAGAATTATACAAAAGATTAATTCAGATTTTTGTTCAAGAGTAAATTAATAATGTATTTTAGTAATATACTGTACATACACAAAGTCTTTTCTTCTAGAAAAGGTCAGATCTCAGAGGCTGTTGTAGAGCTCTACTTAATCAGTATCTACTATTTAATTTCTGTGCTAAAAATGAAAATATAGAAAGAGAAGATAAAGAAAAATGGTCTGTAGAAGTTAAAATAAATACGGTAGAGATGGGCCACAAGACTGTTGACCTGATCTGAACTGGAAGCTGAATGCAGAAAAAAGTTCAGGGATCTGACACAATCCAAACACCGCCAGATTTTGATATAGATCATTGATATGAAACTTGCGGTATGAGGACCTTGTCTAATTTTTAGCTTTTTTAAGCATCGGTTCTGATATCCTTACCAACAATAAAGAAGTACTATAATCGATGAGTATTCCCATAGAAATCAGTGGCTCTGCTCAGGAACTCAGTGTGAGTAAGAGTATCAGAGTCTGGCCCAAAAAGATTATGATGTTCAGACACAGCCCATAAGCCATACTGCCACCCAGAGTATGTCCAGACGCATTCTGTAATGAGAAGGTAAAAGGCTGTCTGGATCAGAACATGCAGGGGAAACATTCCTGTTAGTCCCCCCTACTGCATGGCTGGACATATATGTTATATAGTGGGGACAAAGCCATAGCCCTATATCTTCCCTCCCCTCACACACCATGCCCTTTGGGGCACTATGTATCCAGAGTTGTATGGATGGAAAACTTTCTTTGTTTCCCCAGGTGCAGGTGCTGCAATACTGCCTGGATGGGGGGCACACAAGAGGCTCTTTATGCTCTGCCCCCATCTTGCACACCTGTGTAAAGGCCAGGCAGAATCTGGCCCATAGCATCCTGTGTGTGTGAGGTGCTTTATAAACAAGTATGAAAGTCCCTAACTGAGAAAGCCTATGTATAGCAGGCTGAGGAATGGGATTCATTGAAAAGCAAAGTGAGAGCGATGAACTTTAACATGTGCCTACACTTTTCCTGATGTATGGTTTTTTTTTTTGTTTCTGGATTTTCTACTCTATAATTTCATGGAAATCAGATATAGTATGGAGTCAAGTAGGGCTCCATACATACTTTCACAGACTGGAAACTACTCAATTAATGCACAGTGCTAATTGAATGGTGGTGGTTGTTTTATTAAAAAAAAACTAATTAGCAAAAAATTAATTGCAGATGAATTTAGTTTATGTAAAATGTTTTTAAACCTTTATAACTTGATCAAATCAAAACAGATTTTCTACCCCATTCCTCTTAGGCATAAAGAGTGTCCAAAAAAGTATATCATTTTACAGCCTTTGTAATCCATGGTTGAAATGGTTTTAATCAAGTTTTCCAGAAAAATGGTCAGAAACCCGACCTGGAAAAATTAATCCAGAAAGTGTAAATTTGGAGGAAAGCAATATTTGGGATTGAACAGTTAAGTCTAGAGGAGAAGATGGACCGGCACAGACTTCCCAGCCTCCTCCTGTCTTAATTTTTCTCATGTAGATATATGCTTTATGTCTCAGTCTAAATTAAACCTATCTCCAACAATCCAGTAAAGTTGATTCATGTTTGAAAAACTAATGAAATGTTATCATCATTGATTAACTTATGCACTAGCTGCAGAATTTATAACTTGAGAACACCCTACCTGACAGAATTCAGACTGGCTAAGGGAAGATGGGGAATGTAGAGGGGCCAGAATCGGTTCCTCAGTCTCTAACTTGATGAGATGGGCTGTTTTGTTCTCCACATCCTTGAATCATCTCCCGCTTTAAAATACAATTTAAGCATTTGTAATGAAATCCAAGTAGATTTTTTGTGATTCTTCAATACTAATACCAAATAAGCAAACCAGCACCAACTCCACATGCAGTATTCCTGTTACAGCAATACTAGACAACAGGACAGTAGAATATTTCTTTATAAAATGTCATCCATTTCATTAATTAATGCTGAAATCCACTATTAAGGAGTTATATCCATAAGTGGGCCATATATTACAACTGTTCATATGTTCACCCATGTGAACTCTGCAAACAGTTAAAACTTAATATGTGACTTAAGTGCATATTTATTTTTCATCCCCTCTTTGTTTTAAACTACAAATATAACAAATTACAGTCAGTTAGCAGTTCGACAAGTCACAGTAACTGGAAATTACAAATAATATCTTACAACTCTTATTGCAAAGGAAGACTAAGATGGGTCAATGAACATATTTAAAAATGTATTGAAATCAATAGCCAATGTGGGTTACAAGCTTTCACAAATGATGTGTTTGAGGTTAACAAATGCCTGAGCCTCTACAAAGAACACATTGATGGAGTAAAATTAACTTTCATAAATATTTCAACTCTTTTTTAATGTGTGCATGTTCATGGGATTTATATATTGGATTTGAGTGCAATAATGAATTTTTATAGACTTCCAAAAATGCATGACCTTCTGCTTTTATGAAGACAGTCAGCTATGGGATCCACTGTCATCTGCCAGCTTTTCTAACCAAAGTGCTAAAACTCTGAAGCAATTAGTGTTTAATAAGATAGAGTTTGCACAATATTTCACTGAGACGAAGATGCGGTATGAGATAAATGTACATTATAAACACTGACTAAATAAAGAACAATGCCAATAAAACTAGTGCTTAATGGAAAAGTAGAGCCATCATTGCTCTTGAACTGTTCATTAGGCAACAGTAATTGAGCTGTTCAACCTATGGGTATCAAAAGATGACTTTTTCCCTACATAATTTATCATTTGTGACAAATTGTGAACACTTGCAGTAAATAATAATTACACTGGAATTTCTTCCCAATAAACAAAAGACGTGGAAAAAAAGATAAGCTTTCAGTTAAGTCTGCAGCTTTGGGGCATGTGGTTCAGACCCTGGGTCTGTGTTGGAGCAGACTGGTGTGTCTGGCTCAACAAGACAGGGTGTTGAAGTACCAAGCTGGCAGGAAAAGCAGGGGCAAAAGTAGTCTTGGCACATCAGTTGGCAGCCCCAAGGGGGGTTCTGTGTTTCAACCCATCACAGTAAGGTATGATGAAGTAACTACACCCCAAAAAAAGGCATAGCAGCTGGTTCCTTTCCTTTGTACACTGGGGTTCCCTGGGATTTCCCCTCTCTCCACTGAGCCCACAGTGGTACAGTGAACAGTACTATCCATACAGGGCTGTGCCTCATAGGCACAATCTAGCACTTAGGTGGAAATTCACTCCTGTGCAGAAGAATAAAAGGCCTAGCCTCCTTATTTTGTGAACTTTAGTTGAATTTAAGTGGTACATACACATACTGTTCAAGGGTGAATTTAATCTCTAGTGCAAAATTGTGGGTTTATTGTCTAAGAACCAAAAATCCCTCAAAAATAAAGGAACAATCACATCCAAGTGAAAGACTGAGAACAGGAAGCCAAATTCTGTCCTGACTCTCACTCCACATAAGTCTCTGATTTCTGTCACACTAGTGTAAATCTTGAACTATTGCAGTGACTTCAAAGGAGATTTACATCAGTCTAACAACAGAATTTGGTCCCCAGTCAAGAAAAGATTAGCTGCAATTTTTTTTAAAAGAGGTACACAAATGAAGCTACTGAGACAGATTTTCTTTATGCTCATGCAGATTAGGAGTAACTCTGTTGAAGTAAATGAAGCTACACTGGTGCAAACCAGATATAATCTTGAGAAAAATCAGCCCCATTATTCTGTTTGTACAAACTGTCAATTACTAGATTTCATAACATAAGAACTGCCATACTAGCTCAGTCCAAAGGTCCATCTTGCCCAGTATCCTGTTTTCCAACAGGGGCCAATGACAGGTGCCCCAGAGGGAATTAACAGAAGAGGTAATTATCAAGTGATCCATGCCCTATCTCCCATTCCCAGCTTCTGGCAAACAGAGGCTCAGGGTATCTCAACAATGAGCTTTAATTTTGGACTGCTGTAACTAACTATTCTTTATTTTAAATAAAAAGCATTGCATGTCTTCTTTCCTTTCAGGATTAATTTCATGGGCAATTATATTAGTGTTGGCAAGTTTTGTTTCAAATAGAAAATGAGTATTTTGCTATACTATAATCACATGGGTAATGAGGAAAACGTGTTTGTGAAGTAATGTATTCATTGAAAATAAGATTAGTTGGCTTAGGTTAGGTGAAATTAAAGCATTAGGTTAGGGCATTAAGGTACTTGAAATCATAGCACGCCTTTATTAGACAACTGTTCCTACTTTTTTGGGTTGATATCTTAGATGTGTCTACCAGGAAAATTATTCCAAATGGTTTTATAATTTTTTGAAATGTTGTCTTTCCAGAATGAAAGCTCTTACCTGCATCTAAAACTGCAGAAAATCCCAGATTTTTGTTAAATGGACAGCATGCTTTGAATTTTTTACACTATCGGGGCTTCTTAATTGTACAAGTCATTTTAAATAAATTACAGGATGTGGATGGATACATATAAAAAGACAGTATTAATTAGCAGACGCATGGAATATAATATTGTTTTTGTTATGTTCCAAATACATGCTGTGATCTAAATAATGCTGAGAACATAATGAAGAAAGAACTTTTAGCTCATTTAACAGTCAATGTCATTTCAATTCTTATTCTCTTGGAAACCACTTTTTTTCCCCTTAAACTGCACCAATAATTTCAAGGCATAGTGGAAGCAAGATGCCACCTCAACTGTTAAGCACATTTGTTTTTCTTGGTGAGTTGCTTAATTTTTCAGTGCACATTGTGATAGACCCAGGCCAGTTGGGTACAGCAGAATAGCAGAAGACAGATATACTGGCCACTGGATTAACAGTTTTCTGTTCCCTGACTGACCAGAGCAGGGGCTGCTCCAGGCTAATGAGAACACCTGACTCTAATTAAGCTGTAAAGAGTCAGGTGAGGCCATTCAGTTAATGTGACCACCTGACTCTAATTAAGGCCCTGCTGTTACTATAAAAAGGGCTCACTCCAGTCAGGCAGGGGAGTCAGGGAGCCAGAGGAGAGGAAGTGCGGCTGAAGGGCTGGTTACTGAAGACACCCTAAAACATCGTTAAAGGAGCCCTAAGGTAAGGGTGAAGAAGGGAGAAGCGGGAGAGCTGTGGGGAAGTGGCCCAGGGAAATGTAGCAACTCTGGCAGTGAAAGGTTGGCTGCCAACAACTGCTACCATTAGGGTCCCTGGGCTGGAACCCGGAGTAGAGGGCGGTCCCGGGTTCCCCCCAACCCACCACTACAGGAACAGCTCCTGGAAGGGGAAGTCAGGTCCCTGTCAGGACAGGAGACTGAACAGAAACTGTGGGAGTTCTCTCACCAACCTCCTTGCAGGCCTATGATGAAAAGGGCTCAGTAGACTGTAACCCTGGCCCTAGAGAGAGAAGGACTACGTGGAGGGTCACAGTGAGCCACTGAGGCTAGCATAAACCGCCTAGAAGCGCAGGACCCACAGGAGCAAGGTCAGAGCTCTGCCACAACATGTAACCATTATATTGGCTGACCTTTCTAGAATTTGGATTCATGGACTGTGAAGTAGCCAGATATTTCAGATTCACAGTGGGTGAACTATGTGCCTATATGCAGAGGCTGCCATGACAAAGTTGATTCACAAAAGCTGTATGAATAATTTGCAACTCATTTTTTATTCCACAATTGTTGTGGTCTTCTCCTAAGAGTTTGACCCAAAGGCTATTGAAGTTAATGGAATAACTCCCACTGATTACACTAGGCTTCAACTGTGAAAAGATAGTGAAATTCTCAAATATATTCATCATTCAAAATTATATTTTCTTCAGTGAATTATTCTTGGTCAGCAGATTATTTACACACAGGTTCATTGTAATTAGTCTCAACCTGTAATATGTGGATTAGGTATTCAAACTACATGGTATTATTTCTGTTTCCGGATTGGATGACACAGAGCTAACCACCACAGTGCTAACTGCAAATTTTACCATCAAACATACCACTCAAAGCTGGTTTGTGACAAATATTTGAACCTTTAAAGTGAAAAAACTCTTTTTGCAAGAAACCAACACAAAAAAGTAACATGGCCCAGTTGAAATTCACTTTAGAATCCCAATGGACATTCACAGGGTTTTTTATTGGAGAGGTGGGTGGGAGTTAATCTCAGCTAGACCATTTACTATTAGTTACCACCGCGTGTGTGTAGTAACTAATAGTTAAGACACTCCAATTATTTTCCTGTGTTGACAACAAGCACTAAGATTCTGATTATCTTCTACCAATGGAGAACACACTCTCCTCACCTTCTCACCTATATTAGAGCAGCCAGAATCTGGCCCTTTAGATCATCTTCATAATCTTTCATTTTTGACATTCTTCCTCCTTTGGCCTAGTTCTTTTATGAACTAGTTTAAGCTTGCATGTATTGTCTCTAAGGCTAGAAAACTGGATCGTAAATATTTATCCAAACCTACTTTACTCAGTCCAAGCCAGGGCTATACAGTCCCTCTCTGTTACTAAGACTGAAAGGACACAGGGTTTCTTTCCTGATGACCAGCTTTGTCTTTGCAGGGGCAGGTGAAGAACAGAAATAAAGGCCTGATCCTACACCATTAAAGTCAGTGGTGTAGCCTGATCTGGGGTGTGCTAGTAATGTTGATTTAATTTATCCGCTTAATTTAATTTTATTTAATTAATTTTAATTAATTAATAATATTACTAATAATTATTATGGATATTAATTAGTGTGGGTTTAGGCTCGACAATTTGATCAGAAGATAATGTTCGTCCTGAATCAGGCTTCACAGAGTTTATAAAAGGACCTTTAATTCTGTGGCACAACTTTCATTGTCTATTGGTTTAGGCAAAAGGTCTCTAGACATCTGTGTGGGTGTTTTGACAGGAAGCTTACACTGAAAAAGACATAGTCATAAAGACCTTTTATTAAAATTAATGAAATAGTAAGCAAATGGTAAAAGTTAGAATTACAGAGTTACAATTGTATTACTGTTATACAAGAGATACATATGATAATACAATATTATGTGCCGCAAACTTTGGTTATTACTCACACTCTGTTTTAATAACCCAGTATTGGAAGATAAGGGACCACGCAGTTCCGTTTTTACACCTCTAGCAGAGGAAGCTAATGCAGAGCTGTTAAAGCTGTTTACTTTAACTTAACTCAATAAGCCTTAAACTGAAATAAAGCATAAAGAAAACAAGCTTAGCCTAGTTCCCTTAAAACTTAAAGTTTGAAAAGAAACAAAGTACATCCTTTTAATAGTTAATAGCCATCGTAGCTGCTTAGCATCGATACGTTGTTGAAGGTGGACACAATAAAAAGTAGACAGGAGTAGATTGCATCTCTAATGGCGAGATGAATCGCCTTTTTATAGGGCGTTGGTTGAAAATCCTTCCTCTTATGCCCAAATTTCATCCTTCCCCCACAGAAATGTTAGGGTACTCCATAGGCTAATATGTATGTGCATATGGATGACAGGTATGTACGCAATTGTGGTGTACTTGTTAATTCTGTGGCACAACTTTGAAAAATCCCTATGCCATCTTTCATTGTCTATTGATTTAGGCAAAAGGTCTCTAGACATCTGTGTGGGTGTTTTGTCTATTTTTACTTTTCTGGGAAAGGGTCCCAAAATGTGCTAACTTTGCCTTAGCTTAACATACAGGGTTGGTCTGTAGGTCTCTTGCATTACAGCCAAATTTATTTTTAATATAAATCTATAAACCTATTACATCAAATACTCAAATTTATAAGAAAGGATATATTTATACAAACAAGCAGATTAATCCTTAGGGCTACGGTGGTACACTCTTTGGTATAAACCTCAGTGGTTCCAAGGAGTAGGGTCGGACCTTGCAAGAGTTTACACTCATATCGAAATAGGCAGGATATGTAGTTAGCCGGGCAACCCATATAGAAATATGAACATACAATTTAACCTATTTCATAAATCTTTCTCCATTTATTACAGTGTATGCCCTATTTGGAAGCAGATCAGTAGAAGAGAGAGGTCAAGGCTCTATGCCCAACAAGTCCTAACACTCAGAGACAGGGCTGGAGAAATATACAGTTTACCAAATGTCATTGTGTTAAGTCAGTCTGCTACCTACCAGGGATAGCTGCACTGCTAATCTTCATGTACTTCCAATTTAACACAGTTTAGATTTTGTTGGTGTTCATGTTGCCCCTTCCCACAGACATCCAGTATTGCCAACCTCAAGAGATCAAAATCCGTAAGTCAGATACCCCCTCCCCAAGAAAGAAAAAAACCATAAGATTTGATTTGTGGAGACAGATAGTAAAATCATCATTGCACCATATTTTTTTAGTCTGTCTTTTGACTTTTTAAACTCTGTTTTACACTTCTGGCTGTGTGCGTGTATGAAAATTTCAGGTTGAGACGTCAACCACAAAAACACATGCTTCTCCCTGGCTGCTCAGAGAGATACACTACACTTACCTTCTCTTCACCCCTAAGACAGGAAATGTATGGCATGACTTGCCCCTCCCCTGGCTCCTGCTGCCCCTCGGGGCTTCTCCCTTTCCCCAGACCCAGTGGCACAATCTCCCCAATTCCCTCTTCCCTGCCTTGCTGCCCCTTGGGGCTTCTTCTCTGCCCAGATCCCATGCAAACAAGTCCCAAGACTGAGAGAGACAGGTAAGTGTTGTGACTGAGCCTGAGGCCCAAACCCTGTAGCACCTTTTCCTAATTCCAGTCTGCCCTGCCTCCTGCTGCTCCAGGACCCTCTAGCACCATATACTGAAGTCAGATCTCAGTAGCAGTGCAAGTCTGTGTCCATAGTTCTGAGGCTCTTGCAAAGAGCTCTACCCAGCCCAACTGAGGGATTGGAGAAACTTCTTGCATTTCTGTGAGAGCTCCTCCTGCAGGTTTCAAAATCCCATGACTCATGATCAATTTGTTGGCTGCTTGGAGGGGACCCCCCACGCCCCTCTCCAGTATGATTGCCCATGCTGTGAGAGCTGCCACCCAATCCCCTCCATTTCCAACACCCTGTTTACCGCCCTCATCCTCCCTCCTGCCCTTCACATACCCCTGCACCCCATTCTCCTGCAACACCTACATCTGCCTCCTGAGCTCCCTCACTCTCCTCATTCACCTTTCGCAGTGTCTCTGCTGCTCCTCACAGTCCTTGTGTCCTGTCTAGCCCTCTGAACTATAGTGTAGCAGCCATTTGGCCTGTGGACATGACTTCAGTCTCATTGAAAACAGTGGGAAGTGGCAGCCAACTTTATTAAAGCTTCACTTCCACATGCAGACAGATTGTAGGGAAATGGGAGCCATCTTGCTGGTTTCAGCCGCATTGACAGTAATAGGAGATAATGGCCGTTTTGAATAAGGGAACATTTGTGAGTTGGCACCTTTCATCATATTTTCATGAGAAAGGTTTAAAAAACCCCAAAATTGCTAGTTATAACAACATCAAGAGAGTTGCTAATACTGGCTTCATGAAAAGTTATATTCTTTTCTGATCCCAGATCCTTAGCCACATAAAATGGCTGCTCTGTGTAGACTTCCCCTCATTTAATGGCTTATGGACAATCCACAGAGTACAAAGCCTCAAATAATTTTATCCTCATTAATTGTCTTTTTATTATGAGTTGAGCTAATAGGAACATTTTTGACAAAATGAAATTTCACCAAAATATGCTGTTTTGCCAATATCAATATATTTCAATTTGCAGAGATATATTGGTTTCAAGAAAAACGTCAACTGGAAAGGTGATGGGGATTGAAGGAGAAGGGGAAGAAGAAGAGAGAGACAGAACAAGACTCTTTCACACTCAATAGCCTGGTGGATAGGGCATTGGCCGGGAGTATAGCAAGCCCAGGTTTAAGTCTCTCCTCTGTCTGATTCAGAGTGATCTAAGAAGAAAACCTCTTCTCTGAATAATGCAGAGCAGAGATTTGAACCTCAATCTTCTACATGCCATGTGAGAGCCCTAAACAATACACACACAGCTCAGGTTTTGATCTGAAAACAGACATTTTGATAGAATTCCAATTTTGCAAAAATGTTCAGAAAGTTTTTTTTGTTTTCACTCCAGTGCAGAACAAAACCAAATTTTGAAACCTCAAAATCTGCCACAAAACAATATTGATATCCTCTGATCAGCTCTTGTCATGAAATGTACAATATTCCTCAAGTTAAATAGCATCTATATAGCTACACTAGGAATGTGATTACAGTATGAATGTAAAATATAAAAATAAGAATTGTTCCTCCCTCCCTTTAGGCTGATCATTGCAAGCTGAATTTCATGCTAATTAACCAAAATAATTAGCATGCTATACGGAAATCTGTCATTTCTGCTGATTGAGTCTGAATTTAATATCTGTGTTATTTATGCAAGACAAATATTACACAAAATATATTTTTTTCATACAAATGGTAGTAGTGATAATAGAACAGGTCTAAAAATTGGCAACACTGAGTGCAACATGCCAAATAGAGACACAAGGTGGGTAAGGTAATATCGTTTATTGGACCAACTTCTGTTGGTGAAAGAGACAAGTGTTTGAGCTACACAGACCGGAAGAAGAATTCTATGTAGCTTGAAAGCTTCTCTCTTTTGCCAACAAAAGTTAGTCCAATAAAGTTATTACTCACCCACCTTATGTGTCTAGTATCCTGCGATCAACAAGGCTACAATGCTGCAAACATCCCAAGAGGCAATTCCAATACACTCCATTAGAGTTCTTCAGCTGGTCTCTGCCGATTAGGACTGGAAAACCAGTAATCGCAGGAATTGCAGACCAATAGACTAGCTGCTGAATTTGATAATTTAGTTGCCAGCTAGATAAAGCAAAAGCCAGTTGAAAAGTTTCAAATGAATATCCACTATGGGTTGGCTCTTTGAACACCACTCAGGTTATACCTAATTTACCTATCTATTCGTAAATGTTTTACATGTTTTTTAAATGTACACATCCGAATATTTGCTTGTACTTCTCTGGTAAATATAAATTAATTCGGTTCACTAGCAATACAAAGTTGCATTACATATGCTATGTCTTTTCCCTGTAGTTACCAAGAAAGTACATCTGGCTCTTGGACTGCATGTTTTGTATGATAGTTTTCAGCATTTGTTATTATTAACTCCTTTTAGCATGCCCGATTATGAAGCCTTTATATTTGTGATTCTTTAAGCAATAGCCCCACTATGTGCAATGGGAGTACTCCCCTGATATAGCAATGTGCTAAGGGTTCTACAATATGCCCTAGGGTCATCAGAAATGATATCTGAAATAGCCGTCATCACTCCATTATCTAAGTTAATCAGTCAGAATTGATTCTGTCTGATTTAGCTGCACATATTAAGGTTGTTTCAAAGTTCAGATAGGAAGGTTAGCAGAAACGATAGTAACAAGAATGTTTCAGCAATATTATAAAATAATGTTTTTGCGTGGCCTACATCATAACCTTTCTCTCTATCAGAAGGGACTACAGGAAATTAAGTCTGGCAAAATGTATTTCAGAAGCACAGATCAGCAAACCAATTATCAATCCATCAATTGATCAGAGCCAGTCTTGGGAGTAGTTTGCTCTTGGATATGAAGGTCTATGCAGATGGTTCATGCCTTTATAGCATCTGTACAGAATAGATAATTAGCTAGAGAAGTAGTAGACAAGAATGCTAGAATACAGTAAGTAACTTGAAGAAAACTAGAGGAAGAGGCTGCATAGAAAATTCAATATTATACTACATATGTAAATTGACATGTAAAGAAAGCATAGCCTGTAGTTATATAATATGAAATTTATTAGGGCAATTTTATTTACAGTTGAAAGAACAAAGCAAAATAAAACTCAAAATGGTGTGCTTCCTTCTGCCAATCTCAGTCATCAAACTCTTTTTCAGTTCAACGTTACAATAACATATGTTATCCTGCTTTGTAAATAAAAAAATGCAGTAATTTCTGCTTCAGAATGGATATCTTATGCTCAGGTGGACACTGGGTAAGACAAGACTTGACAGGCTACATAATGAAATGGTACGAGCCATGATGCATTATGGAAATACTGAGGGAGTATTGACTGAGATGGCTGGGTCGTGTGAGACAATGGGATGTGGGATCTTTTGTCCAGAGCATACAAAAGCTAGTAATCATTGGACAAAGACCACGAGGAAGACATAGAAAAAGGTAGTTAATGATGGTGAAGGAGGACATAAAGAAGGTAGGTGTTGACTTGGAAGATGCACTTGACAGGAACACTTGAAGATGAAAACCAAAAGCCACCAATCCCGACTCAAAGGACGAGCCAAAGAAGAATAGAAGACACTCCATATAGTTTCAAAACTGAGGAAATTGAGTATTAGGGTTACACTGAAAGAAATACAAACATGCTGAGGAATAGAAATAGACACATAGGACATCCAAAAAATCTCAACTTTTCCCTGTAGCTCCGCCATGCAATTGCAAAGATCTAGGTGAGCTCCACCTCTTGGACATTCACCAGACAGCTGTGAGGGTATCAACCACTGAATCCCTCCTGTCCTTGAAGCCTCCAGAATCTTCATAGAGTCCAGGAAGCACCCTTGGCTGGACGCTCTAGGCACACTCTCACAGTTCAGGTCGTTTATCACCCCCTTTGGAGAGTTGTGACTCCCACTGCCTAGTCCCTGGAACCCATGCTGTCTTCTTAGGGTCTCAGCCACACCCAGAACACAAGACAGGTAGGCACTCATGGTTTACAGTTCAACTCTTCAGGGGCATGCAGTAGTGAAAGTCAACAGACACACTGACAAACTTTGCACAGGTTTCTAAAACATCATGTCTATAATTAATAGAACGAGAAATAGAAGATCGAGACAAAATGATAAACACACCTATATGCATTTCCCTGGCTCAGTTTCCTCACTGCTCTGGAAAGTTCTTTGTGTGGTTATTTCCAGCTCATGTACACATATCTACATTAGCTCTTAGCTCAACTATTATGCTAAAAATGGTAGTGTAGCTGTGGTAGTGCAGACAGCAGGAGCACAGGCTAGTCTCCCTGAATACAAACCCTATATAGGTGTGTACTCTGGGTGATTAGCTCATGCCATCACTGCATTTCCCTTGCAACCGAAGCAACATTATTTTTAGCATGCTAGACTATATGAGAGATAGCATGACTATGTGTATATGAGCTTGGAATTACACCACTAGATTATAGTTAAGGCACACCCTATATCAGCTAACTTTCTCTGACCTTAGCAGGTCCACAGTTAAACAGAAGCTCTCTGCGATGAAGCACACTTATCTCTTCCCCTCTCCTGCCCAAAGCTTTTTGTGTGGCTCTGTGAATGTTCTCCTGACCCTCCCAGACTCTGTGGCTTTTGAATGCCAGCATCACCAACTTGGTTCCTGTGACAGCATTTGTGGATTTTCCACAGTTCAAACACCAGCCCCTTGCAGAGAGATAGTGAAAACTGATTTTAGTAGGCTTGCCTAACCTATTGTCCCCAGTTGCTTCCACTTGAGTATGCAATCATTAAATACTAAATGAACCAAATGACACGACACAGCTCTTGTCAGCAAAGAATGAATTCCACATACACACGGGCCAGGTCTACACTACAAACTTACTTTGGTGTAACTATGTCACTCAGGGGTGTGAACAACCCACACTCCCTGAGCGACATAGTTATCTTGACCTTAGCCAGTGCTATCAGTGGGAGACCTTCTCCCGCCAACTTAGCTACCACCTCTCCCATCAGTTTAGAGCATCTTCACCACGTGCCCTACAGCGGCACAGCTGCATCATTGCAGTTGTGCTGATGTAAATTTGCAGTATAGACCAGCCCCTATAGACATGCAAAAATACAATAGTTTCATAAGAACAGCATCATATAAACCAGAATGTATAGGTTGTACAGATTCCCCAAATCTTCACAGAAATAGCTATATAATTATGACTACAGCATTTAATGTTTGTGATCCCAGATTAGATTAAATGTCACATTGCCCTCATCTCCACACATTAACATGTTTCTTTTAAGTGGAATCTTACCTTTGAATTTACTGTGTTTGTCATGTTTGATTCTAGTGTAATTGCAACATCCCTGTAAATATAGCAAAGAGTCCTGTGGCACCTTATAGACTAACAGACGTTTTGGTTAGTCTATAAGGTGCTACCGGACTCTTTGCTGCTTTTACAGATCCAGACTAACACGGCTACCCCTCTGATACCTGTAAATATAATTTACCATTTAAATTAAATTATTGATACATACTCTCAAGCTTAACTCCAGTTTTCCATAGTTTTTGGTCTGTCAATTTCTTTATCTTTTTAAAGACTAAATTTCAGACCTGAACTCTAAACAAGAAACCTCAAGAATCCTACCATGTGATATCATTTGAAGATATGTAATGCTATCCTTAAATCATTCTTTTTAATTTTAACTTTGAAGGGCAGGTTTACTGGTAACCAGAGCAGTGCTAACTAACCAGAGGGCAGCGGATAACTGAACCAGGTTTATAATAGCTTTGTTTGTCCAGAATAGTACAAAACTGTCAAAGGATATTGGTGATTCTGCTCCTACATTTGTAATTGGCTTATTGATTTAGGGGGCTGTGTTAGTGAGAATGGTGCTTTGTGATGGGGCATCAGGGAAAGCCCAGTCTTGAGTCTCAATCTGTCTGTGCTTTAAGGGCTTCCTCTGAACTACTGCCTGAGTTCCCCCAACAATGCTGCCTCTATGCACAGTGGAGCTGAAGCAGAAGCGTTTTTCAAGCACTAGTGCCCAAGCTAGCATACTGCCAAGGAATCTTTAGAGAGCAGTGACAGCTGGACCAAGCAATTTACCAATAAGAATTCTTGACACATTTGCCCAGTATTATTGCTACCACTGACTCATTACACCCAATAAAATAGCTGCGTGCAAATTTAGCTACACTTACATTAGTTTGTGCTGTGAAAGGGTAATGATTGGTTGAATTACCTCTGATGTCACAGTGGACCTGCTTAAGAATTATTTAAGATGTTGACTTGACTGTCAGTAGTCTATATAATCCTAACAATTAGATACAATTGTTAATAACTTATCTCTATTTACAAATGTTTTCAAACATAAGTGTGACGTCCGGTGCAGGGCGAGTGCGCCTGCCTTCCTCGGGGAATAGGGGAAGGCGCATGAGCCTTACGTGCCTATTTCCCCCAACTCAAGTCCACACGTCTGGGCTTAGCTCTAGTAGAATGGCCCAATGGCCAGAGTCTATGCAAATGATCTCACTCATTCAGGGTAGTACAGCCTAGCGGCCAGAGTCCATGAAACACGCCCCTACCATCAGGGCAGTGCAGCCCAAAGGCCAGCGTTCATGGGTGCTGCCGACAGGAGGATTGGTGGCCTACGTAGGGGGGCTCAGGCCCACCCGACTCCACTGGGCCCTGACCCAGGGCCCTAGTAGCGTTGGAATGACCAGATACCAGTTCAGGTGGGAGTCCCACTGAAACATGCTGAGCTTACCTTGGTGGGAGATACCACTCCAACACCACCATAACTTCCTACCACAGTCTTGGGCATTGTAGTCCAGGAGGCATTGGGATCTCTTAGTTCCCCAGCACTGGCTGCTCCATGGGCTGCTGGGGTCTGAGGCTGTGGTCCACATCTCTGCTCCCCTCTGGCACAGGCTGGAGGCTATCCTCAGCAGGAGCTCCTGGCATACATCCTTCCCTGCTGGAGTCTCCATCTGACTGATCTGGGCTGCTCTCTTTTATACTGGTACAGCTGGAGCATGCCAAGTAGGGAGAAGGGGGTGTGACTTCCTCAGCCCACAATGTGGCGTTAACCCCTTTCTGTTCAGTGTGGGGCGAGTGCACCCTGTCACAATAAGTCTATGCAGGCAATTTCAATACATTTTATCTATAAAGTGAAAAGTGTCTGTGCTAATCTGTTAAGATCATCTGGGGCAAAGAAAAGATTGACAAAAGTGCTTAATTTCTGTAAAGAACCAAGTTTTGAATTCATTTAAACCCAAACTCATTAACGGATTTGCTTGTAAATGCTCATAAAAATCATTTTCTATTCAGAGTAAGTGTTCCAACTTTGGGGAATATATATTGTATTTTTAATATATAAAGATGTTGAACCCCTACTTTAAATGCAAAATAGAAATCAGCTTTAACTATGAGCTTGCAACTGGTGCTTCTGTAATATGGAAATACAACATAAACCCATTTCACTAGCTAATTTCTTCCCATATTCGTATTGTAAGTTTACTGCATCTCAGGGCCAAGGCACTCCCTTCAGCAGCATCAGGGAATCAGCACTCATGCCAGATAAGTCTATCAGGTGTCCTGGCTTTCAGGGCGGGGACTGAGCAAGCAAACAGTATATAAATAGCTCAGGCCTCCCAGAGTGCAAAGCTGGGGATAGGGAGACCTAGGCCCACCCTGATCCACTAGGTCCCAGCCCAGGGCCCTAGAAGCAACCCTGCCATCATAGAGTTGCTGCTGTGCTTCCCAGCAACACAACGGCATCAATCTCTTGATTCTCTGGGCTACTTCCTACTGGCACCTAGGGGGGCTGCTCCATGTCTTCTGGGGCCTTGTTCCCAGTCTCTTTGCTCGGTGGCTCATGTTCCATTTCCTCTCTGGGTTTTCCAGTCTCCCGGGGCAGCAGTTTACTTTCTCTCCTATCTGGCTCAGGAGAGTCGTTGCCCACCAGCAGACCATGAGCTCTGCTGATGGTTCTGCTCCCTAAGAAGAATATCTGGACCCTTTCCTGGTCTGGCCCCAATTGAACTACAGGGCCCTGCTTTTATGCTTCCTGTCCTGCCCCCACACTTCCTGCGAGGGGGGTGGGGCTGGGTTTGCTGAGCTCAACAGGGTGAGCTAACCCCCTCTTCACTGGAATGAGGCTACTCCACCTCATTACACATCCTTTTCTGATAAAATCTGATATTGTCTTCTGATATAAATATGATTTTTTTTTAAAAAATAGCTAATAATATCCCTAAAAATGTTTGTAATGTGTTTCCTACTACATTATCTCCAGTAGTATAAACTTTTAAAAGATGCATAGTCTTATTGGAAATGAGAGTATCATGACGGGTATTTAAGGCCCTGGTCCCACTAAGATGAACAACCGCAGATAACAGCAGTTAACAGCAGTTAACTTCAGCAGATAACTTTTGACTTCAATTGGCTTACTGATGGGATTGAAGTTAAACACATGCATGTCTTTGCAGGATCAAGGCCTTAGATAATGTTGGCATACTATAATTTAAGATTTTTCTTTCATCCTTGACTTAGGTCACATGTGCAGCTGAAGTAAAGGCTAAAGTGCATGGACTACATTTTTTATTACTCAGTTCTGGTGATTATTTTTTAATGCCAGATATGTGCCTTATTCTATCTATTTGGTAGATTGAGTGTCTTAGTATATACATTTTAAGTTTTAAGACTTGAGTATGTGTTCAGTTTAGAGTTCTAAATGAAGCACTGTGTTATGCCATGAATTCTTACAGATTAGTAGACAAAGCTGCTGCAAAGCTCTCCAGTGTGCCAAAAAGTACATTGCAGGGTTTTATTTTTGTTTTGTTTTATTTGATTTATTTTCCCCACCACCTAGCCCAGGAGTTAAAAGAATTCACTAATCAAAAAGAGAAAAAAAAATTTAAGAAGCAACAGTAAATACTGAAAATGAATCATACCCCCGATAATCTTCAGGAACAAATAAAGCTGCTCAATGACAATGATCCCATAACATTAATTATTGACACTTATCCTCCACCTCAAATGTAATTATAAAGAGATATGAAATCTTTGCTGTGCCTTAATTGATTATACCTTATACTCCATGTCTGCATAGTATCTGTATAATTCCTATCGACTAATTTTAATATGTCAACACATATACCCACTGCCTGCAAAAGAGAATTAAAGGATCATTCCCTTTAATTAAGGGTATACAAAACAATAATGTCCTCTTTATGCCTCCAGTTCATCCAATGGTTTTATGAGTATCATCATTTTTTTGCTCTCCAGTACAGTTGCACACTGCACTACCCTACAGGCTAATACTATGTTTATAATAGTATACCACACGTAAATTTAAATCTTTAGAGAAGCTAGTTTTATATGTCCAGATTATGTACATCATTCAACATACTACCACCTTCAAAAAGAGTGTAAACCTTTGCAGAGGCATTGTGGTGTGCAGAGGCATCGCCGGGAACCCCCAGATGAGTGGGTGCTGACTGGCCATCCAGTGAAATTTGTCTGTATATTGCGAGCAGTGAGCATAAGAGATTTTCTCAGTACATGTATTCTGTGTGTGTTGTTAATAAGTAGATCTTTAGAGTACAGCTGTGTAAGGCTCTTTCACTAAAAGATTCCACAGACCCATAGAGCCCTGCGCCCCAAGGGAAAGGGCAGGTACTTAAATTGACCAGGTTTCTTCCTCAGCCCTGGGGGTAAGGATAGGTGCCTTACACCCTGAGCCCTCAGAAGGTAGAGGGTGCCTAAATTGATTGGGTCACATCTTGAGCCCTCAGTTGGGTATAGGTGAAGTGCCCTAGATTTTTGCATGTAACATGAGGGAGAATCCTGAGCCAAAGATTCTATGGATAGAGACCTGGTTATGACAATTTCTTAACCTGGGAGGTGATGGGTGCCAGAACAAACCTCTAAGAGATATAACCTCCCCTGCATTGCTTCCTTTTATACAGCACCTTTAACATGAAAGAAGCTCAGACAATTACCAGTTTAACACACTGATAAACTATTTTGGGATCAGGTCAACCACTCCTGAACTGATACGAACTCTGGGAGAAAATATAGAAATTATTCAAAACCACCTGACAGTTTAAGAAAGTGCCCTTAGAGAGGCAGGGATCCAGAGGTGGGAAAATAGTATTGGATTATGTAATGAAAGAGTGTATTGTAATACATACACACAACAAAGCTGAATTATGGTTGCAGAGGCAATGCCAATTCTGGCATGTCCTAACTTTTGAGTGTTTACAACCTAAACAAAAACTTTTAGCGTTGCATTTTGGAGTCAATATTATTCATATGTTTTCTTCTGTGTGTTTTCTTTGCCCCTACTCTGTATTCATTTTATCTTATTCATTTTTACTTAAGCAGAGAATTTTCTCCTTCAAAAACTTACTTAAAAGGAAAATCTAAGAGGTATAAGTTAGTCATACCCTCAAACTGAATATCGTATAATTGCTCATGAAGGACAATGTTAGATATTAACTGACTGCTGTATTTTGGGTTCCAGTGGTACCCTGGGATTGCATTAATTTATGCTGAACCTTTAGTGAGATTTTGTTTTCATGCATGTTCATTTTGTCTCTGCTTGAGGTTGTTTATGTCCTCATTTGCCTGTGTCTCTTCTGTACTGTGTCCTTGTCTCACATGAAGAGCTGGAGGCTTTTAATGAATCAGACAAGGGAATGTAAGGCACAAATGAACAATAGTTTTTTCACCAGGTAAATTGTGTGGGGGGGTCATGAAATAACTTAAGAAAAGCTATGTAATACCTGTGTGATATATTCCCACATAAGATTATATGTGACCAGAAGGATGCATTTTGCTACTTTTAAACAGATAAGGAATCTAATTGTCTCTTCATTCTGTTCCTGGCTTCTCAGAAGACTATAGCTCTTAATGTGCAAGGACTAGATACATGGAATGATGAAATACATATTATAGTATTTTTCACTAATTTCACCATTGTGCATTGATTTGGGGATGGGGGAACTCTGCTGGGCTAAATTACCATTTCTTTCTTTCCTTTCTTTAAGGGTGGACAACCTATAGAGGATATAGTTGCCTTCCAAGTACATGACTGGGAAGAAAGATGTGGCTTTTCAGTGCAGTGGTGGGGATCCATCCATCTATGCCAAGGAGATTTTTAAGTGAATGATCACCACACAACGTATCAATGAATAGAGGTTTTTGGTGAGCCACCAAGATGGCCCAGTTTTGCAATCCCACTAAATCTAAAAAACCATCTACAACTCATGATGCATGATAAATTTGCTAGAATAAGCTTCCAGGATTGAAAGAAAATAATTATGGAAATTGGCAAAATCCCAAACCAAGATAGAGTGCTTTCACCCAAGAAGAGATTTATTGATTTTCGCCCACCCTGATGTCCCTGAAAACCTTGCCTGGGTGCCTGCCTGACAACTATGAAAAGGAGAAAGAAGGGCAAAGACTGTAACTTCACTAACTTTGTAAAGATCATTGACTGTATTATAATTCTTGCTGACAAAGTACCATGAAGTTATACTGACCAGAACTTTGAATCCATTGGAGATTTGACTGACCTCACCCACTCTGTGTGTCCCCACAACCTTGCCTGCCTGCCAGACTTAAAATGGAGAGAGACAGACATAAATTGCAACTTCCCTAACCTTCTAAAGTCCATGGCCTGCAACAAAAACCTAGCTGACAACTGACTATAAGTCTATGCTGACCAGAGCTGTGATCCAACAGGAGATTGGACCACACCTTCCTTGCACACACACATCTCCAATACCTTGATTGTCTACCTGTTGACCGTGAAATGAACTGATACAGATGAACACTGTTTCCAAGTTTCTAAGTGGAACTTAGAAACTTACATAACTAGCAAAACATACTCATACCCTGTACTCATAGTTCTTCAGAACATAGAAAAGTTAGTGTTTAAGAAATTTTCTTTGATCAAAATCCATTTGGGGTCAGTTGTAGCAAATGATTATTATTGGAGGGAAAGTGGAAGGGGAGATGGGGATGGTGTGTGTCAGTAGTGTGGCTTCTGCGTTATACCTCATATAAACACAAAGATAGAGCAATGTGTGGCATGTTATTCAAGGAACAAAATTATTTGCGCATATTTTCCACTGACCAAAGATTTAATAGTAAAAACTTGCCACTATAAAAAAGGTGGGGCTTTTCTTTGTTTTATCAGGGTAGCTTACCAGCCTGGGGTTCCAGATCCTGGCCACGGATTTTCTGGGTTTTCAACCATGTCTTGTGCAACCTGTTCCTCCGAATAAGTGCAGAATCACTTCCTGGCCTTCTGGGTTTTCTGTGGGATCTTCGATGTTCCCTGCTGCATCATCACCCTCACAGTCCATATGACAATAAGCCCAGCAGCATTCAGCAGGGCATCACAAGCCAGAGTAAGCTCAGTATTGGAGGCCCTTGAAAGCGCTTGGTCCAGTTCAGTGTAAAAAGGGCATGTGGCAGGCGCAATCCCTGACTGCCTGTTCGAGGATGAACCTTCCTATACTGCTGCTTTAGTTGTTTCATTTGTTCCCAGCACTGAACAGCCGATCTTCACCAGCTGTCTAGATGTTCTTTCTGCTTTGTGTAAAATGGTGCAGCTGACTGTAGTCCACTCAGAGATCTATTAAAATTCTAGAATCCTTCATAGACTAGCTAGCTGCTCATTGAGCTGTCACCACCTTCAGCTGTAGTAACAAGTGCTGCAGACTACAAGACACTAGTGAACTTTAGAGACTCCAGCATGCTCCGTGGCACGGGGGTGGGGGGGACTTTATTGATATAGGGCAGGAATATGAGCACAGAGCATTGTGGGAATGGGAGTGGAGGATTATTCATGTCTGCAGGCCTAGTACCTGCCACTTCACCAGATCCACACTGAAAGTGGAGCAGGTATGGAAGCGAGCCACAATTCACCTGAGCACATACCCACAGTCCCCAAGGAACCTAGGAATCTCAGCAGCTACTTTTCCCATGACACATACTTGAGGGCTTTGAGTGTGGACAATAGAGGGGGTTGTGCACAATAGCGCCTTTGGACACATATAGAGTCAGCAGCATAGACATATCCTTATGTCTCTTAATAAATTTTGAATGGGTACCATAATGTAAAATCATGATAGTTTCAGATGAAACTGACAGCTATAGTTTGGAGTGCTTATTTTCTTATTTGCATACAAAAAAGTTAACTACTTTATTTAGTTAAGTATGTGAAATTAACATTGTGCAATTAAATGCAATGCTTAATTACAGCTCTATAATTAATAACTATGAGTCTGATTGAATAAATATGGTGTTTGGCATCAATATTAAGAAAGCCTCGGAAAAACAGAGAAGGTTGAAGCACTTTTCTTGTAAATGAGTCAAGCATATATAATGTATTACATTTCCAAAAGGCTTTGACTATAGCTTTTTGCTACTTTGAGATTTATATTTTGCCTGTACAGTACTTGATATTATGCAAAGAGTCATTTTACTGGTGAAAATAGCATTTCACAGATGCTGAACTTTATTTGATGAATGATTTACCAGACCACCAAATGACGATTTTGCTCATATATCAGTGAAAACAGATCTGAGTTATTCTGCCCCCAAAAGCAACTAATTAACATTTTTCTGTTTCAGCTACAGGTAGCATATGACTCTGTTCCTGTCCTACTAAAATAGATTTTAGCTCACACCTTTGTTGCCAATCACTTTCTTGACCAATTTGCAATTTGTGTCTATTGTCTATTCAGTCCTAGAAAATAATTCTTAATTATCACCATTATAAAAACAGATTTAAAAAGGAATGGTGATTACATACCATCTGGAAATGTACTCAAGCTGTCAAAAAAATCTGTGGATGGCTCCAATATATGGTATTCAAATTTCAGCAAGAATCTACACTTGATCAAGGGGGAAGGATTCATTTAATTTCAAATGAGCTTGGGATATCAAATAAAAGTTCAAAGTAAGTGAAACAGTTTCACTTTAAGATATTTTAATAGGGTGCATATTAATTGGATACACTGCATAAATTATTGCAGGACAATAGAAATAAGGGAATCGATTATAAAGTGCCCAGCAGAGCAGTACAAATGCTTCATGTAGCTGAAAGAATAAAAAGGGAAAAAAACCAAGCAAAAAGCTGCATAGATGAGAATAGATAAGCAGACTATCACTGACTTCTATGAGTAATTAAAGATCTGGAGAGTTCCACAGAAAACAACCATCCTCTGTTACTGCCTATAGAGGTACCTTTGGCTCTGTGTTTCCTGGCAACCAGGTCTTTAGAGACCCCTGTTGGGGACAAAACTGGTATTAAGCAGTCTTCCATGTCTAACAATCTGGCACAGTTTCTAGTAGCTCAGATGAAAACACAATTAAGCACATTTGCTTGCCCACTCCTGTACAATGAGGAAAGAGGAAAATGAAGTTCATTCTGATTATTGATATTTGGTATATGCAAGTTGTAAATAATGTGTAATCTAATAACCATTCTCTTAAAAAATATATCAACTCAAGTGTATAATAAGTAAAGTACATTGTGTATAAGATTATTTTTGGTAACAAAGATGTTGTTATAACAGAAATGTAGAAGATTCTGCAATGGGTTTAAGTAAATATGACACAGCTCTCCAGTACATTACAACAGAAGGCACTGTAGAGTATGTTATAGTTTTCCTTCTCTGAAGTGAATAAAGTTATCCTTTATCATCTAAAGACTAGGGTCAGGGTTAATATAATTACATGAAAGGTAATCTGAGTAAGTGAAGGCCCAGCCTGGCTGTAGGAGCTTTTCAGGTGCTCACTTGTTTTGAATGTAGAATGGTGAAGAAAGGATGGTCTCTAGTTCACTGACCATTATTGTCTCACTTCTTTCAAATGAAATTATCAAAAAATCCTATGCGGTAGTTAAATAGTGGAAAGCAAGTTACAAAATAGCCACAATTCTCTTACATGCAATATAAAAGACACTACAAATAAACAGTTATACTATAGTTATACACTGAGCTTTACCTTGTAAAGCATTTCATCCATTCTTTCTTGTAAAAGCCCAGACACTTCAAGTTGTTAGTTTTCAAGCACATTCATAAGCTGGATCCAAAATGAAAAACAGAGTCGTAGAGTTTAATGCTAGAAAGGATCACTAGATCATCTAGTCTGACCTCTTGTCAGGCAACCAGCATCAGCCAGCCACCCCCCCCCCACAGAGCCCAACAACCAGAATTGGATCAAAGTATTCTGCCCTTCAGAAGACTGAACTATTGTACGAGTAGGAGGGACTGAGGCGAAACAGTGCCCGAGACCCCTGAAATGGCAGGGAATAGATTAAGTGAGATATACCCAGATGATCCTAGCAAGGAACCTGCACCCTGCTGTAAGTGGAAGTGTGTGGGGGGAATATCTCTGTCAGTTTAATCTGGTGGAAAATTTCTTCATGACCCTGAATATGGTGGTCAGTTAGACCCTAAACAAGTTAGCAAGAACCAGGCCACCAAGCACCTGATACAGAGAATTCTTAATACCAGCTCAGAGCACTGGCCCTTCATCTCCAGCCATGGTCATCATCTCCAAGACATCAAGGAGAGAAGAAAAACAAAAACAGAATACATCAGAGTGAAAAGAACAATCCTTACTGAACCCTGATGGTGACTGGCTGAAGCCCTGAAGCATGAGATTTTCAGAACATAAGCCACAGAATCAGAAATGGCTCTCCAGGTAAATTAGTGCATGAAATATTCCATAACTTTAAAAAACAGACACAGTGGGCTTTTCCTACACTTGATGCAGTATACCTGGACAATCTTCAAATATATATATATTGTCCAAATTACTGGAACTATCATAGAATCATGGACTTTAAGGTCAGAAGGGACCATTATGATCATCTATTCTGACCTCCTGCACAATGCAGGCCACAGAATCTCACCCACCCACTCCTGTATCAAACCCCTAACCTATGTCTGAGCTATTGAAGTCCTCAAATCATGGTTTAAAGACTTCAAGGTTTAGGGAATCCTCCAGCAAGTGACCTGTGCCCCACGCTGTAGAGGAAGGTGAAAACCCCCCAGGGACTCTGCCAATCTGCCCTGGAGGAAAATTCCTTCCCGACCCCAAATATGGCAATCAGCTAAACCCTGAACATGTGGGCAAGACTCACCAGCCAGACACCCAGGAAAGAATTCTTTGTAATAATTCAGATCCCACCCCATCTAAAAACCCATCACAGTCAATTGGGCATATTTACCGCTAAAGTCAAAGATCAATTATTTGACAAAATTAGGCTATCACTGCATACCATATCCTCCATAAATTTATCAATCTTAGTCTTGAAGCCAGATATGTCTTTTGTCCTCACTGCCCTTGGAAGGCTGTTCCAGAACTTCACTCCTCTAATGGTTAGAAACCTCTCTCTAATTTCATGTCTAAACTTCCTGATGGCCAGTTTATATCCAGTTGTTCTTGTGTCCACATTGGTACTGAGCTTAAATAATTCCTCTCCCTCCCTGGTATTTATCCCTCTATATATTTATAAAGAGCAATCATATCTCCCCTCAGCCTTCTTTCAGTTAGGGTAAACTATCCAAGCTCTTTGAGTCTCCTTTCATAAGTCAGGTTTTCCATTCATTGGATCATCCTAGTAGCCCTATTTTGTACCTGTTCCAGTTTGAATTCATCCTTCTTAAACGTGGGAGGCCAGAACTACACACAATATTCCAGACGAGGTCTCACCAGTGTCTTGTATAACAGTACTAACACCTCCTTATCTCTACTGGAAATACCTCACCTGATGCATCCCAAGACCGCATTAGCTTTTTTCACAGCCATATCACATTGGTGGCTCATAGTCATCCTGTGATCAATCAATACTCTGAGGTCCTTCTCCTCCTCTGTTACTTCCAACTGATGCCTCCCCAGCTTGTAACAAAAAATCTTGTTATTAATCCCTAAATGCATGGCCTTGCACTTTTCACTATTACATTTCATCCTATTACTATTACTCCCGTTTACAAGGTCATCCAGATCTTCCTGTATGATATCCCAGTCCTTTTCTGTATTGGCAATACCTTCCAGCTTTCTGTCATCAACAAACTTTATTAGCACATTCCCACTTTTTGTGCCAAGGTCAGTAATAAAAGAATTAAATAAGATTGGTCCCAAAACCAATCCCCGAGGAACTCCACTAGTAACCTCCCTCCAGACTGACAGTTCATCTTTCAGTATGATGCGTTGTAGTCTCCCCTTTAACCAGTTCCTTATCCATCTTTTAATTTTCATATTGATCCCCATCTTTTTCCAATTTAGCTAATAATTCCTCATGTGGTACCATATCAAATGTCATACTGAATTCGCGGTAAATTAGATCCACCGCGTTTCCTTTCTCTAAAAAATCTGTTACCTTTTCAGAGAAGGAGATCAGGTTGGTTTGGCATGACCTACCTTTTGTAAAACCATGTTGTATTTTGTCCCAATTACCATTGACCTCAATGTCCTTAACTACTTTCTCCTTCAAATTTTTTTCCAAGACCTTGCATACTACAGATGTCAAACTAACAGGCCTGTAGTTATCTGGATCACATTTTTTCCTTTCTTAAAAATAGGAACTATGTTAGCAATTCTCCAGTCATATGGTACAACCTCTGAGTTCATAGATCCATTAAAAATTCTTCCTAATGGGCTTGCAATTTCATGTGCCAGTTCCTTTAATATTCTTGGATGAAGATTATCTGGGTCCCCAATTTAGTCCCATTAAGTTGTTTTAGTTTGGCTTCTACCTCGGATGTGGTAATATCTACCTCCATATCCTCATTCCTATTTGTCATCCTGCCATTATCCCTAAACTTCTTATTAGCCTCATTAAAGACTGAGGCAAAGTATTTGTTTAGATATTGGGCCATGTCTAAATTATCCTTAACCTCCACTCCATCCTCAGTGTTTAGCGGTCCCACTTCTTTCTTTGTTTTCTTCTTATTTATATGGCTATAGAACCTTTTACTATTGGTTTTAATTCTCTTTGCAAGGTCCAACTATACATGGCTTTTGGCCTCTCTCACTTTATCCCTACATGTTCTGACTTCAATAAGGTATCTTCCTTACTGCTCCCTCCCATCTTCCACTCCTTTTAGGTTTTCTGCTTTTTCTTAATCACCTCTCTGAGGTGCTTGCTCATCCAGCTTGGTCTACAATTCCTGCCTCTGAATTTTTTCCCCTTCTTGGGATGCAGGCTTCTGATAATTTCTGCAACTTTGACTTGAAGTAATTCCAGGCCTCCTCCACCTTTAGATCCACAAAATCTTCAGTCCAATCCACTTCCCTAATTGATTTCCTTAAGTTTTTTTAAGTTAGCCCTTTTGAAATAAAAAACCCTAGTCCCAGATCTATTTTTGTTTATCCTTCCATTTAGTTTGAACTGCATTAGCTCATGATCGCTCAAACCAAGGTTGTCCCCTACAATCATTTCTTCTATGAGGTCCTCACTACTCACCAAAGCCACATCTAAAATGGCATCCTCTCTTGTTGATTCTTCAACTACTTGGTGAAAGAATCCATCAGCTATCACATCCAGGAAAATCTATGTCAGATTTTCTTTCCCTGTACATATTGTGATAAAGTTCCTCCTCTACCTTGGTGGGTCCTGTGCTTATTGGCAGATTTTGCTAGTCTCAGAAATCTTCCTGTGTTGGATCAGGAGTTGGGAGGTTTTGGGGGGAACCTGGGCCTGCCCTCTACCCCGGGTTCCAGCTCAGGGCCCTGTGGACTGCAGCTGTCTAGAGTGCCTTCTGGAACAGCTACAATTCCCTGTGCTACTTCCCCATGGCCTCCTCTCAACACCTTCTTTAACCTCACCACAGGACCTTCCTCCTGATGTCTGTTAATGCTTGTACTCCTCAGTTCTCCAGCAGCACATCCTCTCACTTCCAGCTCCTTACACACACCTCACTAACTGGAATGAGAGCCTTTTTATGCCAGGTGCCCTGATTAGCCTTAATTAATTCTAGTAACTTCCCAATTGGCTACAGGTGTCCTAATTAGCCTGCTTGCCTTAATTAGTTCTAGAAAGTTCCTGAGTGTTCTGGAATAGTTCCTGTTATCTTACCCAGGGAAAAGGGATCTGCTTAACCTAGAGCTAATGTATCTACCTTCGACCGCTTTCTTGTAGCCATCTGGCCTGTCCCTGTCACAATATTCTAAATATATTCTACTCTCCAACATTAAAATCTCTTTTGTCTACACATTCCTGAAGATGCTGATTTCTTTCCCTTCTAGCACACTCTTCTTGAACAAGAGTTCTTGCTGTGCATCTGGTTAATCAGATATCAGAAAATGTACAGACAAATTTGGCTTGACTAGATAAGTACATTACAAGTGTCAATACCTCAAAGTATTTGAGTTGTTCAGTCTGGAAAATAAAATCCCCAGGGCATAGCCATAAGGGCTCCAACAAGCAAGTAGGAGATATGAACAGGTGATTTTTTTAAATTATTTAGTTAATGTTCTGTAGAGTGATTTGAAGACAAAAAGTGCTACAGTATATAAGTGCTAAGTATTATCAAAGAACATAAATGGTTCTATTAAGTTCTTTGCTGGTCATAGCCTAACGGTAAGATGTTTAAAGTGGTTGCTTTTTTTTTTCAGAATTGGACTTATATTGGAGTGGGAAAGCCACATTTATCTTGGAGACTGTCTATTTTAATAGTGAAAAAAACTAGTTAAAATAAAAGTTGAACCTCTTCTCACATTATGATAAATGTTGCTTGCAAAAATTCTGTGTCAAGAAGAACTTAAACTTTTTTTGTATTTGGGAAGTAGAACTCAAATAATGAAATATTATCTATTACATACATTCATGTTACTTCTATTCCACTTTAAAAAATTTTTTCTATAAATAGATACTACATTCTGGAGGATAAAACTGTACATAGTAAAATTAAAACAAAAATTCTGAGTTGACATCTTATAATCTTCTCAGCTCTGATATTCACCTCATTTACTCGGAATAGACTAGGCAAGCAGAGGCTCCAGTGCATGGCTTGCTGCAGGACCACTTGCAGTCAAACGGTGAATGGGGATAGCAGGATGGGGAACCCCTTGCCCATTTCAGGACATAAAAATAAACAGACAGGAATTGGACACAGTGGCAGGGGGGAGTGACACAGGTTCTCTGCTTCCCTGCAATGAGAGAAGGGGTTGTTCCCACCCAGTCCCTGCTGATTGTCCCGACTGCTTCCACATGGGGGGTTCTATGATACCGCTATTGTATGCTGTGCAGACATGTCAGCGGCCACCATATATTGGTGATACACTTGGAAGAAAATGATCTGGGAACACTTAAAGGGGTGAAGTTAATACTTCAAACTAGAAGGGACCTGATGTAGATCCTGGCAATTTTTCTGGGTGTTAACATTGTCTGGGTCGGATATGCTTCAGCCCAGGGTCTAGCGGGGACAAATGAACCCCGCTAGGGTGGACAAAACCAGAAAGTATGTAAACAAGGAAGTGGCCAAATTCTTGTTGCCCTTGGGTGGGGGACAGTAATTTCACATCCTGTCATACTCTGAGGCACCAGAGTTATTTTGGGAGAATGGGGTGCACCTGTCAGACTCAGGTGCTGCTCTATTTTTGGCTGATATAAAAAAAAAAGGCCTTGGAAGATGTTTGGGAACCCGGCTGGGTGTGGGGAGAAGGCAGCCAAGCTAATGGCTGGCACCTCCTTGTGGTGGATATTCAGTGTAGGTACTCCATAAATTAAGGCGCAAAAGAATGGATAAATGGCTTGGAAAAGGAATTAAGGAGAGGTGCTTGGTAATTGAGTGAGCTGGGGGCAGTTGGGGACTCCTCTGATTGGTACAGCAGGGAGCCAACCCCTATCATTATAGTCCACCTTAACTCCTCCTACAAGCAGGGGTGGTTGGTAAGGTCCTGGCAAGGAAATTTCTGGAGAGACCTGGATTAAAAGAGGTGGGGCTGGTGGAAGCTCCCCCCTCCCCAAATTGGCTGGAATTGGAGGTTCCCAGTAGTGGATTTGCTGAAGGGACATGAACAGAAAGGGGAGGGGGTGAAAAAAGCACTCCCCCACAGTGAATTGTGGGGGTTTTCATCTGCACTGCATATTATATCTGTCGGGTTAGTCCCAGACATCTAATAATAAAGTTGCCGCCTGATTAAACCTATATCTAATGTCTCCTGTCATTCTTTCGGCATAGCCAGACAATTTCTTTTATATCTGACCAAAAGAAAAAAATCACTGTTTGGGGGTGAAGAATATATTTCTACAATCAAAAATGATGAAAAAAGGAGGCAGACGCTTCCAGAAAGCCAAGCAGTCCAACATTGTGTGGTAAGTTATAAACTGTAAATGTCTCTCTCCCCCCATCTTTCAATGGGCTTTAGATCAGCTCATGAAAAAGGATCAAGTAATTCTGTAGCTCACAATTACTTACAAATATTAAAAAATATCTGACCAATAATTGAGGCCAATTATATAAAATACAAGAAAAAGGGAAAATATTAACAAGATTAATTTCACAATGCTTAACCAGAAAGAAACTCAGCGTCCTGGTGCTATTCAAGAGCTATATTAAATAATTTCCAGGTGATAAAATATTGTCTATTCCCCCCCCCCGCCGCAGCCAACACACAAAATAACCCCTAAAAGCCTAACACCATGCCTAAAGTTTGTTGTACTAAATTTCATAACTTCAGAATTGTTAATAGTCACATTCACATACTCCTTTTATTTATCTCTCAGTGCAAGTTAATTTATGAAACTTTAAAAAGAGAGAAAGGAGAAGCTAAAAGTCTAGCTTTGTCAGAATAAAGGAAAACTAGTTATTTAGTCACATCAGCAATTCTAGGTACAGAGTCAACAAAACACTTAAGCATGATTTTAAGTCAATAGAGCTATATAGATTTACATCAGCTGAGGATTCTGAGCCTAGATATTTAGTATCAATATGCACAGTAAAAGATTTTTTTTTTTACCAATGCTGAGTTTTGTTTTAAACTGAACAAACTTTTTTTTCAGGGCAGGCATATTCTATTGGTGTGCATAGGAGTTATCAAATAGAATGTATTTACACATGCAGGTCTTCAGGAACTGCTAATCCTGATTTGCTCCATGTGTGAACATTTTTATTCCAGGATAAGAGCATCTTGCCTATATTTATTTTACCCACTTGGATTGTTTAGCTTAACCTACTGCTTTGCTCTTTACCTTAACCCACTTGGCTTGTGTACCCATCACTTGGAGTAAACATAACAGGAGCAAGGTGCTCTTATTCTGGAAGAAGAGCATTCACACGTGGAAGAAGAGAATTATTCAGGATTAGCTATTTCTGAATAGCCTCATGTGTAAATAATCCCATACAAAAGACTGGTAAGGAGTCTGCAATTAATGTCTTGATCCTTTCCTCTGATATTCTGTATGACCATAAATCACTGTGCGTCTGGTTTAAAAAACAATTTTAAAAAAATCAACAAGTGTAGTTACACAGGTGCATGGTGTCTGATTTTTAACTAGACAAGCAGCAGCATGCACCTGCATATCAAAGAACACGACTGAGTCCTAAATGTTTAACTGTATTATAGCAGGTAATTTCAATTTTCCAAAGAACTGTACTTTTACTTCTGCAGTAGCTCAATGGAAAAATGATCTTTTAACATGAACACTATATTTACAAAATGCTACTGTATGAATATATTTTTCCCCATAGTATGTCAGCTATGCATCTCAGATTGAAAAGCAAGAAAGTTAAATCCAAAATAATAAGCTGTTATCTACTTCAAACACTGTTTTTATACCCTCTCTAATAGAGGACATCTAGTCCCATTTCCCCCCCACACATCTGCAGACTCCCTCTTTTTAAATACAGGAGTAGCAGTATCATTTTGCTCTGCTTTTCATCTCAAACTTATGTAAATAAATACAGCACGTAGGGCCTGATCTAAGGCCCATGAAAGTCAATAGAAAAACTCTGAACTGGCCTCACTGGGCTTTGTATCTGGTTCATAATATCTTTCTATTTACAGCTAAGACTGTTTAAACCTTCCTTGTAATTTAGAAAAAAAATCTTATTATAAATATAGGAAACAATATATATCCCATAAAGTCAGTAATTAAGAGTAAACATAGTGAACAGAAAGTTCAAAGGGGTTCTCGCTGTGTAAATGTGTGCTGCACAATGGGACAAATTTATCTTTCATTGTACCTGTACAACCCCACTGACTGCAGGTATTATGTGTGTCAATAGCTGTAGTTAAAGTAGGCCAACACTTTCCACCGTAGCTTGAAACTTTTTGTTGTTTAGCCTGAAATTTTCCATGTTTGCTGTCTGCATCAGGCTGAAATCTTGTTTAGTTTTTGGAATGTTTCAGTGAAAACAGTTCAGTCATTTCTTAAAACAAGGTTGTTTGCCCAGGTTAAAAAAATCCACAATTGTTTCATCAAGAAGCTGTGGTGTTCCATGCTTTGGAACAATGATTTCCATGTCTGATGTCAGTGATGTGCCTTTTGCGAACTCTATTAAAATCCGCTTATTTTGGCATTCACATATACGCAATAGAGATTTGTTAAGTTTGGCAGTTACATTTTCCAAAGATTTTGTCTTTAATGAGCATGTTCCAGCCCAGGGTTTTGAGGGCTGAGGAGGAGTTTTCCTACAATTGTTCCTCCTAGCTGCCGGAGGCATTTTTGGTGAAGGGCACAGGAACTGAGAGCAGAGTAGCTGTCTCTCCTGTGCTCTAAATGCTCCCCTCACTGGTGCCCAGGAGAAGGTGGAAGCTGCTTGCTTCAAATACAGAAGGGAAAATAGCATGGGGGTTGGAGGTAGACAAGCTGTATGTGGACGAGGAGGATGGAAGATAGAGGCAGAGCAGGCAGTGAAGTAGACAGTGAAGGAAAGGCCTGTAAATAGAATAGACTCCTTTCCAAAACTTGGAATTGAACCCAAGATTCTCCAAGTCTCATCATTCCTCCACTGTCTAGCAAATAGCTTTTTAGCCCACTGGCAAAACCTGTGCCTCATTTCCTCCAGTGGCTGGTACACATATTATTAAATTCGTGGCAGAGTTTGATATTGTAGGAGGTGACATGAAGGTGCTTATTTGAATGTTGGTTGCTCCGGAGGAAAGTGTAGGCATCTGTTTAAAACAACAAAATAAAGAATTCAGTCAGTCACCATAGCTAGTAGTACTCATTTTTTCCCCCAGTTCTTCTGTGAGGATGCTTTCCACTTGGGTGAAAATGGCAAGTTATTGATATACATTTTAAAGAGAGATGGTGCCAAGATGGATACTTGGGAGGCTGTTGCTCAGTAAATAAAGTCTGCTAGTCTGTGATGGGTTCCCCCCCAAGGATGCCACCTAGAACTGGGGTACCAATGAGCCCTCTGACCCACCAGCTTGGCTCCCTTTCACACTGTGCTGCTGTGACAAACTGCAGACTCGCTCCTGGTCCTACACTTCCTCCAGCATTCACACAGTTAGGGACATATCCAGCTGCAGTTACATTCAGGCTCTCTGACTAGCAACTGCATGAACCAACAATAGAGATGCTATAGCCAAAATAACCACCAGCTTCCCAGCCTAGGAACCACCTCCCACTGGAGTATAAACCCAAAATTATATAGTCTTGTGCTGCACAGGGAACTGTACTGTGTAAGCTCATAGAGTCTGCCCCTCCCTCAATGTGGAGAGGAAAAGCAACAGCCATGTGTGTCAAGATTCCCAAGCATTTCACTTCAAACTTACTGGTTTAGATTAAATCATAAGTTTATTAATTACAAAAAGATAGATTTTGTGATTATAAGCGACAGCAAACAGATCAAAGCAGGTCACTGAGTAAATAAACAAAAACACAAACTAAGCCTAAGATACTAGAAAGATATGACATGAATTAGCAAATTCTCACCCTGGCAGATGATACAAGCAGGCTGCAGATTCTTAAGGCACAAGCTACACTTGCTTTGCAGCTTGGAATCCCCAGGTTTTCATACACAGTCTAGAAATCTCATTTAGCCTGGGTCCAGCACTTCCTCCAGTTCAGTCTTTGTTCCTCATATGTTTCCAGGAGTCCTCTTGAGTGGGGAGTGAAGAATCACAGATGATGTCACTCCCTGCCTTATATAGCTTTAGCATACGTCAGGAACCCTTTGTCCCTGTCTCAATTTGTGGAAAAACACTGATATCCCAAGTTGGAGTCCAGAGTTGTGTGGCCTGGTCACATGCCCTTACATACCTTGATGAGTCATAGCAGCCATTACTATAAATTTGCCACCCTCCCCTTTTTGTGTATGCATTATGATACCTGTCTTTAATTACATTATCACATACTTTCCTCCCCATCCCTCAGGTTCCATTTTCATTAAATGCACAGGTTGATGATTCAGGGAATGAATCAGATTTGTGTAGGAGTCTGTTGTCTGGAGAACACCTGCCTTACTCATTACAGAAGTTAAAAGAGGTGTAGGGAGTGAAGCAGGAGTCTGAAGGAAGAGAAAGATGGCCTCATGCTTAAGGAAGCTCAATGACATTCTGGAGAACTGGATTCTCTCCCTGCTTCTGCCACAGAGTTCCTGCGTGATGCTGGAGAAATCACTTAATCAAACTTTTCAAAATGTGGACACTATTTTTGTCTTCCTTATGTTAGGGATGCCCACTTGAGAAACATAAGTTCACAGATTCATAAAAAAGTGTTCAGTGCTAACAGAGGCAGCTGAAGTCAATGGGAGCACTGTATTGAACATAAAATGTGTTGTAAAATGGCTAAGTACTTTGAAAAATCAGTCACTAGAGGTTTCTACGGGGTCTCAAGTTGGCCTTAATTTCTTTGTGCCTCAATTCCCCATCTGTGAAATGGGGAAATTATTACTCCCTTACCTCACAGGAATATTGTGAACATAACTTCATTAAATGTTTCGGAATCACTCAGTGTCATAAAAAAAACCCATGAGGCAAATTAATAATTGTGTGCAGAATGTAGAATGGGGATACATATTGAATCATGAACATCAAAATATTGAACAGCCCATTCAGTGAGTGCCATCCATTTTGTGCAGTGAATGTGTCAAGGGTCCTGTGGAACAAAGAGTAGTGATCATATAATTATAGACTGTATTATAATGGGACCAAATTAAAGTTGCGCAGGCAATCTTAATTAAAGCATATCCTAGCTTCTGAGTGCTTGACTTTTCAACCTTAATATTCTTTTATTGTTATTGTTTGTATGTAAATGTTATATAAAAGACTTGAAGTCTTTGGCCTAACACTAAAGAACTAGTCCAGATGGCGCACACACATTATGCATATTTATCTCTCTCATACTTTTACTGTGTGTGTTAGGATATTTGAACACTGCACAATCCTTATGGCAACATGTAGGGTACAGACAGTACACACCCAGCTAGCACAGGTATAAATAGCAATGTAGATGACGAGGCACTGCTTAGGAGAGTAGAGTAAACACATGCCAGAGCCTTATGGTATATATCCTACACAGCTGTCTACATGCTCAAGGAGTGCTTCTCCCATTAACACTACTCTCTTTAGCAATGTAGTAACCCGCTGTCTCCCCACTGCCAGAGCTTTTCCTCTGTTTAGGGAAAGGCTCTAGTAGCAAGGAAAAGCAGAGGGGAAAGGTTGTGGCAGCTTCCCATTGCTGGAGCCTTTCCCCACCACAGGGAGTTGCTGAAGCCTTTTCCTAGAAGGAAAGGCCCCAGCAATGGCAAAAGGCTCTGACAGGGGAAGTCTGCAAGGAAATGCTCTGGCAGAGCCTTTCCCCACTGCCTCCTCCTGCCAGAGTCTTTCACGGTAGCATGTAGCTACACACTGCAGCATGGATACAGCCTGCTTTTCATTGCAGTGTGTAGCTACACGTACACTACTCAACAACACCAGTGTAGAAGAGGCCTTATATGCTAGAAAAAGAAAATTGCCTATAACTGAACAGAGCCTAAGAAAAATTATGCACTAAGGATTGTATTTACAATCATACACTTTTCAGTCAGTAAATGACCTTTAAGTGTTTTTTCTATGAGGCATAAATTTAACTGGGCATAATCATGTTGTGAATAAAAACCTTTAATAGCTGCATTTTCTTCTTGTTGTGTGATTCCCCATTGGGCCTGGAATTAATGTTTGTATAAAGGCCCTACAAAAGTCCTGCCACTATTATTTGTGAGCTATAAACTGATCCTGACCGGATGTGAAAAACGTATTGAAAAAGGGAATTAAGAGCAACAAATACATGGCCCTTAATGGGGATATTTTTATATCACATGCAAGATGCAGGCAACGGGCCAAATTCTGAAGTGGCGTAACAGGTAAGAATTTAGCCCTTGTATTTGCCATAAAAATATACATTTTATGGCGATATATTTCTCTATATATACAGTGTAACTCCACTTTTCCATTAATCGATCAACAACAGAATATGACCCATATATTTTAGGGGCAGGGCTAGTATTTTTAAAGAATTTATACAGATTTTATTTCAGGATCTGATGGATATATACATGTAAATAGAAGAAAATGCAATTATTCAAGGCTTTTACTCAGAACACAGTTATGTCAGGTTAGATTTCCCTCTCGTAGGACAAAACACACTTAGAGGTCACTTACTGACTCAACTGTGTACAACTATGAGTACAATCCTACATCCAAAATTCATTGTTTTAGGTTCTTTTCAGTTCTAGGCAAATTTCTTTCTATGTATAACACAAAAAATAGTATAGGGAAAGCTCAAGTTAGAAAAGATACCACATTTTCTTCAGCTTTTTTTTTTTTAAACTAAACTAAGTTGAGTATTGTCCAGTTATTCTCAGAAAGGGGGCAACGGGGTAGAAGAATTGACAGAGAGATTTCTTGCAATCACAAAAAAGAGGCAATCAGAAGATGTCTTGTCCCCACTGCAGTCAGAGACAGCTGATTGGTATGCTGAACTACAAGGGCTGCTCTGCCATGTTAACACCTGCTTTCTTCAAAGACAGTCTGCACATGCATGACATTCCATACTAGCAGTAGGCTGGTGTGCAGTCCTACAGCCATTGTGCATAATTAGAACCCAAGCAAGCAATTAATATGGATTGTGTATAGTTTCCCATCATGCCACACAATCCATATTAATGGTATATATGCTGCACACTTTCCCACGCTGTTCCCACTGTTCCTAGGAAGATTAACAGTTGCCCCATTTTTTTGCAATTAGGTTTGTGACTGCTTCTCCTAAATCTAAACAAAGCCATATCTCAACAATAAATTTAAAATAAATAAGACAGAAAAAAAATCCACTTTTGTAAACAAAGAAAGATCGGTTCCTGTGATCTGGGCATATTTATTCTTCTACAAGCTGTTACTAAACTACTGGAGAACTCCACCAAACATCACATTATTCCTGTTAACCCACAACCCTCCCATATTGTGGGTCTTTATCAGGATTAATGGTGCATACCTGGAATAGTGCCATGTATGCTCCAGCAATATTTTTCTGTGTTACCCTCTTGTGGCTTAATATTGAAAGCCTTTTGATATCAGACAATGGCAATTTTTCCCTTTGCCTCTGCAAATACCTATATCTCTGTCTTCCAAGCTATAAAATAATTAATGTAGTTTTAAAACTCTGCCTTGACTGAAACTTATTCTATTGTATATTCTAGAAACAGAGGAAAAAGTAATTTTAGTAATAAGAAAAACTTTTCAGATTTGAAACACCTCCCTCTTCTTCTCCATCAGCTACCCTGCTTTTACCTGCAGCACTAAAAGAACAAGGAAAACTAGGGAACCAACTAACCAATACATCTGTGACAGGAGACTTCAAACTCCCATACTGAAAGCATGACTACTGGAAGCCCAAAACCAGATGTGGCTCCAGGCACCAGCGCTCCAAGTGCGTGCCTGGGGCAGCAAGCCGCAGGGGACGCCCTGCCGGTCCCTGCGATGGCTGCAAGCAGGCAGCCTTCGGCAGCTTGCCTGCGGGAGGTCCGCCGGTCCCGTGGATTCGGCGGCAATTCGGCGGCAGGTACACCAAATCCACGGGACCAGCAGACCTCCCGCAGGCAAGCCGCCAAGGCTGCCTGACTGCCGTGCTTGGGGTGGCAAAAAAGCTAGAGCCGCCCCTGCCCAAAACACAAAAAAAAAAAATCCTCAGCTGAGTTTGATAAAGCATGTGCCAATGCAGGTTTAGACGTTATTATGCATTTTTACTGCAATGATGCCTTGAGGCTCTAGTCAAGTCTGAGACCCCATGGTGCTAGGCACTGTACACACTTAGAATGAAAGCGTTGAGCTTCCACAACAAACCGGAGATACTAGGGGAAACTATGAGCTTGCCATGTAAGGATTAGCTTCTTTCTCATAAGAGGAAAGGGGCACATAGAATTAGCCTTCTGTGGCCTGATCCTAGTAAGTTCTACCACTAACTTAAATGGAGAAGATCAGAGACTATGCTCTGTTACCGTTTTGCTAATTGCAATATGAAGTGGAAGTAGTAAATGGGTCTGGGTCTGAACAAGGATTTTTAAATAAGATTCCATAGAAAATAAAGTTCTTGGACTGCCCAAAGGAATTATGGAGATTCCTGAGATGCAGTGGAAGGTGGTGATATCTGAAAGTGACTAGGTGAAACAAACAAAAAAGTGTACTCAAGGACAATGTACAGGAATGGGTAAAATCATATACAAGTTAAGCAAGGTGTAAGCAAAATACCTAGTCTGCATGTCTGAAGGAGACACTAATGTTCAGATATTTCAGGGCACTTTCACAGAAGAACCATTTGTTTTAACATGAACAGAAATACACGGTAATTGATTAGACAGAGACAAACACATATACGGACAAATGAGGTAAGACATTTCCTTTCACTTAATTGTTATAAAAGTGCCCAAATCAGTTCTTACACAAATATAAATGCAGAATAATCTAGGAGTAAAGACCAGAGTTATGATAAGGCATAAGAAGGAGAGAAGGAAAGATTAAATTGCCATGTGGAGTCATTAAGCTTTGACAAGGTTTTATCAGCTTGTCTAGAATCTGAAAGGAACAATGACAGACAGTGAATGAAATCCATAAACGAGTAGCTGAAAATGTCTGCCCTGAAAAAGCAACCTTGACTGGGCATCTATGTGGTAGAGCTGGGTTTCTGAGACCCTAAACATGATGAGAAAAGAGGACATGAGTGCAAATGAGATGAAATTACCATATTCACATTTACTATAGAAACTCAGATTACAGAAAGAAGTCCAAGATTTTCCCTTCAGGTGTTTAAGTAAGTAAATACTTTGCGTATCTTTGCACTTGGTGCCTAGCATTTGTGTTCAGCTCACAGCGTTCATAGGAGGACATTATAAAACCAAATTTCTATCTGTACACGGAGCTACCAAATTGCCCAACAGTTTATTATCGTTAAAGCCGAAATAATTGCTGTGGATATCTGCCTCACCTCTTTTGTGCTGCACAGTGGTTGCTGTACTGTGATTGAGACAGCAGTGCCCCCATTATGAACTGCTATCACATTTGGTTTTTTTTAAGTAACAGCAATTTGACAATCTACAGTAAGTATCTATGAAGGTCTTAAGATATTCATACTGTGAAAAATATTCATACAACAAAAGGTAGATGGACAAGTAGATAAGTAATTGGTTACATGCCTGGGACTGCCTACAGGGTTTTGTTTTGTTTAAAAAGAAAAGCTTCTTTCTCAAGTCCCTTGAATATCATTACTGGCAGTGACAGTTTTAAGCCGTAGCCTGCTCTTTCAATCTCACTCTCAGAGAAAAAGCATATAGCTACCAAGATCTTAAAATTTCTTTCACAAATAATTGATGTGTAACTTACTCTGTAACAGCCTTTTCTTATCTCCAAAGTAATAATGGCAGTGGAACGGGCATGGTACATTGAAATTATGGTAGCAGTTTGCATTAATGCTTTGTTGCATTGTTTAATCAGATTGTGTAAAATTTTCTGCTTGATTGGCAGACTCTGAAAAACAATTTAAAAGATCTAAGGCCTGTGCAAGCATTCAGTTAATGAAGGTGTGGTGACCAGATGAATAGCTTTGTTAAAAGTCAAGCTGCTTCTTTTCTAATGATATATGATCCATTTGACCCACTTTTCTTCATGCCACTGGCAACTGGTGTTTTGTGGAGGAAATATCTTTTAAAGAGAGTCAGTTTGGAGATATTTATGCAAATCACTAAGAACATAAACTATGAAGACATTATTTTAGCGGCAATAATAGAGTTATACTAACATGACTGGTTCCTATTCAAGTGTAAATATTTCTAATACAAACTAGGTAAGTATAAAACCAAGGACCAATATTTTTAAAAGTGATTTTTGAGGGCCTCAATACTTGGGTGTTCTACTTGAGACACCTTAAAGAGGCTTGATTTGGTCTGGTAGCTAGAAGAAACATACGCGTGTGGTTGACTGAGCACATTTGGTCTGGAATCATTAAGAGAGAGACCCTCACCATGCTATTTTTACACAGTCACAGTTCAGAGCAGAAATGTACTTTAAACTCTACAGGTGAAATCAATAGCAACACTCCCAAGACTTCAATAGAGCCAGGATTTCACCCTGTATTTCATTGATTATCACTGAAAGTATTTCATGGATGAAAACAAAATCATCACTGATAAAGTTTGCACATGACACAAATTGGGGAAGTGGTAAATAATGAAGAGGGCAAGTCACTAGTAAAGGACAATGTGGATTGCTTGATGAGCTGGGCACTAGCAAACAATATGAATTCTAATACAGCTAGATGTAAATGTATTCATCTAAGAACAAAGTATATAGATCATATTCATAGGATGAGGGTCTCTATCCAGGGAAATAGTGTCTCTGAAATAGATTTGGGGGTCATGTTGGATAATTGGCTGAAAGTGAACTCCTACTGTGGTGCTGCAGCCATGAGGGCTAAAATGATCCTTGGATGGAAAAATAGGGGAATCTGAGTAGGAGTAGAGAGGTTATTTTACTTCTATATTTGGCACTTTTGTGAGTACTGGTGGAATATTGTGTTCAGTTCTGGTACCCACAGTTCAAGAAGGACGTTGAAAAATTAGAGAGGGATCATAGAAGAGACACAATAATGATTAAAGGATTAGAAAACCTGTTTTACTTTGATGGATTTTAAGAGCTAAATCTATTTAGCTTAATGAAGAAAAGGTTAAGGAGGGGACTTGATTACAGTCAATTAGTACCTACATGGGAAACCAATTTTTAATAGTGGGTCTTCAATCTAGCAGAGAAAGGTATAACATGATCCATAGGCTGAAAGTTGAAGCTAGACAAATTCTGACTGGAAATACAACATACATTTGTAATAGAGTAATTAATAGCTGGAACAACTTATCAAGCATCAAGGTGGATTCTCCATCACTGACCTTTTTTAAATCTAGATTTTTTTTCCTAAAAATAAATACTCTAGGAATTATTTTGGGGAAGTTCTATGGTCTGCGTTATATAAGAAGACTTACAAGATGGTCCCCTCTGGCCTTGAAATCTATGAAAAAGCATTTATCTTGTTACAATAAGCAGCTTTATACGGTATTAAATTAACCACACCATTTCAAATATTTACACATTTTCTTTAGCTATAGTTTGTCCCTTATTTTGAATTTCTCTCTCACATGTAGGCCCTGACAAAGGGAAAGCTTGACAATACTCACTATATTATACTTGGCAGAGTATATCACTTTAAGGTTTACTCTATTACATTTTTTAAAAGGTTTGACATCTTAATGTATACGGATATGCATGCTCAACTAGCTTATAAACGAATAGAAAGGAAGACATATATCCTAAATTATACAGATGTTACTACTTCGTTTTGGGGGGAAAAAGGATTTTTATAGCTTTAATTGTGTTTTAATGTTCTGTAGTAACTGTGTTAATAGGAAAACAAAATTAGACACTGAAATTTCCATTCAGAGACAACTAATTTCTTTAGTTCAGAGACATTTGTTTAGGCTACAGTTTGTGTCTCATAAGACATTATCTTAAATGGCATTTTAGACCACATATTGTCAAGTTTCTGAGTATTTTGGAGGGAGGGGGCTAAGACTTGGATTTGGTCTCCATAAGCAAATACAGAATCTATGTCTGATTCAAACAAAAATAAGCTGTGGTGCACCCTCTGAATATACTTTGTTACCAACATAGGTAAGCTTACCTTTTTCTCCTGTAGCAATCTACTATTCTGTGCTCAGAGTTCTGAGACTCTTAACATTCCCTTTGAGCTCCACCAATGCTCCTTTTGCATTGGCCAAAGGGCTCAGAGCATCACAGCACCTGTCTCCATCCTATGGCTTAGTTTGCCACCTCCACAATGGGGCCTCTGCTGCTCAAGAATGAAGTACGGAGCTAGAATCTCAAATTCAGACTCTTGCAGGGTAGTGCATTCCATTTCCCATTGTGTGACTCATTTTATATTTTTTATACTTGTATATCAGTTACTTTGTCTCTGGACTTAACAATTGATTAATCCAATTTAGAACAACTCCTTCCCCACCCACAATGCAGTTTCTATATTTTATTTTTTTATTATTATTATTATTTTTATATATATAACCAGCTTTGAATTCCCTGTGTAGAAATGATGAATGAAATTGTTTTTAATTGTTCACTTTATCAATATAACTTCTGTTTACTGTTTGCCATCCACTACACTTGTCTATATTGTAACTTCTGTTCATTGTTTGCCATATTGTAATTCAACCCCCATTTTAAAACGCTCACTCCATTTTGTAAATGCTTCCTCCAACCTTCATTTTTGCAAATCCTGCTATGCTCTTATTAGTTTAGTTTAGATGTGTGACTGAAGTATGTATAAATGATGGAATCAACCTCCAGCCCCAGCCTGTTCTGATGAAATAGAGTTCAAACACCACCAGCTGAAGATGCAGACAAGAGCCCTAAAAAAGTAAGAAGAGTCCACCCTAAAAAGAAAAGGTACAATAGAAGGAAGATCAAAGCCAGGTCTGAGGCTGAAAATCACGCCTGCAATTGACGGGTGATCAAACACCAAACCCAGAGGCAGCATGACACAGCAAGACCTATAGACTCTGGATTCAAACTAAAGCTTACAAAAAGGATGGGTGAGATAGAAGACTTTGGAGGGTAACATTCTGCTGCCAACATGGAAGGGCATCGGTGCATGCCCAACAGAGACCCAGCTCGTCCTTGTGCCCGGCTTTCCTGGCCAGTTAGCCGCCACAAGCTACGAACCCAAGCTGCAAAATCAAGCCACAAACTCAAGCTATGTCCAGGACTGGTAACTATGCAGCAGCTGCAGAACATCTGATGGATGTGTGTGTGTGAATATGTGTGTGTGTGTGTATAAGTATTATGTGTGTGTATAAGGATTCAGATATTAGTTACTGGTCATAAATCAAACTATTATCATAATAAATATGGCATCTTTGTCTTGCCCCTTGCTCCTGCTTCTCTATAGAAGTTCGGCCTAGAACCCTTCCCAGACCCCTTTTGCCTGGCCTCAGGCTGCAAATTTAAAGAAATAGTATGTTTATCTTTTCCATCAGGGCTGTGTCGTTTTGTCTGTACAATACCTTTTGGGAATCAGTGAAGCATTATTTTAGACAACAAGAAATTGGTGTCATCTTCAAACATAAGCTGTTCTGCATGTTAACATTAGTCAATTCCTAGTCTGATTATGAAGCCTGGCCTTAGTACTTTCAGAATCTTCTAGTTGTAAGGGGACTGTTGCCCCCTTACTAACATGCAGTGGGGGTGTTTGGTTGCTAGCTCCCAGCACTAAAAAGGGAGCAGTCGATGGGAAATCAGGAGTCTGAGACTGACAGTCTCCAGGAACAATGTGGAGAGGCCAGTGCTCCAGGTCAGCCTGATTGACAGGGTGGGCAGGCTAATCAAGGAGTCAGGAGGCCAAAGGGGGTCCCGTCCTCCGTTGGAATTGTCTGAGTCACATGGAGTGGGGCCGAGCTAAGGAGAGAGAGCAGGGCCCCAAGCTAAGCTGATGGGAGCGGAGCTGCAGCCAAAAAGCCAGAGCACAGCCCAGAGAGAGTAGCCGTGCCCTGGGAGCAGAGCGGTAGCAACTGGAGCCAGAGAGGCCAGAGAAGCAGCCCAGGGAGCTGAAGGCAGAGCAGCAACAGCAGCCGTGCTGAGGCAGAGTGGAGCTGGAGCTGAAGCTGGGGCAGTCTGGAGCTGAGTGCGGTGAGCAGCTGGGCAGAGCGAGGGGGACCCCGGGCAGTGGGCCCAGCGCAGGGAGATACCTCAGCCAAGAGGCCGTGCAGGCCAGACTGGGAGGGGGATCGTAACCCTACCAGGGCGGGGGTGATGCTGGAGAGAAGGGTCCTGCCACCCAGAGCCTGAGAGTGTGTGGCCACCGCCAGAGCAAGAGTCTGACCCGCAGCATCCCTGCAGCACAGCCTGGACCTGAGAAGGAGGCCTGGGACCTACAAGGAGCAGACTGTGAACTGCCCTGACGTTTCAGAGACACTGTTTGTGATGTTCCCTGCCACAGAGCAGGGTGATGTGTTTTCCTTTAACCTTTCCCATTTTTCCTTATTCTTTTTTTAAATTGTGTTAATTAAATAACTTGTATTTGCTTTAAATTGTATGATGTGATCAGTGGGTCAGGGATGTCCCTGGGACTTTGGGGAAGGGGTTGGAATGAGGATGGGGCAGGAGTGGGAGAGGTGGGGCAAGGGTGGAGTCAGGGCGGGGCTGGAGGCAGGCACAGGTCGAGCACCCACCGGTGCCAGCAGAAGCTGGTGCCTATGTGTGGACTTGTCATGGAAGGATATGTGAAGTTTTTTGGTGGTAGGGAAGCTGGTCTAATTTTAATGAATTTTTTTTTACAAATGTAAAGACACTTTGCAGCCCTTCAATTGACCAGCCCTCACCCACGCACCCTCCTCTCCTCTAGCAATTTAACAGCCTTCTGTTATTTCAGAGTTAAAGGTGTGCCAAAGGGAAAGTATTGGAGATAAATAATGCTGCTTAACAGTGCTCATTGTCATGTTGGTTGGTGAAGTATTCATGAGAATTTTCACTGAGGTATGGACCCGTGTGACTGTGTGCCTGAAGGCTGGGGCCATGCAGTGCTTCTCTAGCAGAGCTCAGAAGTGGCTGCAGCAGCTACAGAGCAAGAGACTTGCATGGATTCCCCTTGCTCTGTATGCTGCCAGCTCAGAGCAGGGAGCAAGGGGAGCCCTCAGAGCGACAGTTCCCATGCTGCCTGAAACCCCCACATTCAGAGCACCCACATGTTTTCAGGGAGAGAATGTGTTTTGGGTTTTCAGAACTGAAGCCCTCCCTTTATGCAATTAGTGAGATAAACAATCCTTCACTAGAAATGGATTTCTATGGAATATGCTATGGAATTTCAACAAGGTTTGGCCATCTTTGAAAATACCGTGAGTATATAAATGAGTAGCTTCCTCCTACAGAGAGTTTTATATCCCTTAAGGTCCAGCCTGGTAATAGACCAGTAGGGTCAAAATCTCCATTAGTGTAAACTGGTGTACTTCCATTGACTTCAATGGAGCTGTGCCACCTTACACCAGCAGAGAATTTGACCCTTAACATTAAAAGGTCTTGTTACTTACCCTTATTGCTATGTAACACGATATAACTCACAGCATTGACCTCCTCATGGTTTGATATATCAGTGACCAAGTGTTCCTCTATCTGGTTTCCAGAAAAGGAGGTATCAGTAATTTTAAATCATCTCAGATTAGTTATAGGCTATTGGTTTAGGGAGCAGATGGAGGGATTGAAAATGACAAAAACAATGAGTCATCAGAATCCCTTTTAGGAATAATCATCCAGATTTTTGTCTTCAAAATAACCTCTCCTGTAAATATGCCACGTTGTCCATGAAAAGATACTGGTAATTTACCAGCATGTTAGTAGGCAAGTATGGTGATCAGATCTTGGTCTAGAAATTTCAGAAATATTTATACCATAATTCTAAGCATGGAGATAATAGACCTACATTACCTACAGATATGTCAGACATTTTTAAAGACAACTTACCTTTCAAACCTGTGTGAGCAGCCACTTTGAATGGCATTACTATCAGATCATATCCGAAAGAGGAAAGACTTGGAGTGCCATTTGCATGTCAAGAATCTTCTCATGTCTGACATGGTATCACCCTCAAATACTCATCTGAGCAGGTAAAGGCATGTTTATAGTTGCAGAAAGCATCATTCCTGAAGCTATACAGCTTTGGGCTTGTCAGATTTCACAAGCTAAGCACAGTCTGATTTGATAAGTACTTGCATGGCAAACCTCCAGCAAAAACACAAGATCCTGCAGGAAACATTGTTGGGGAATGATTAGGTGGCACTTTCACCTGAACTGGTATTGATCAGTCCCCCAGCATGGAAATGTGCTGCTGAAGATGCTATCTATCAAATGAAACACAAAACCCTAAGTCCTGATGGAAAAGATAAACATACTATTTCTTTAAATTTGCAGCCTGAGGCCAGGCAAAAGGGGTCTGGGAAGGGTTCTAAGTCGAAGTTCTATAGAGAAGCAGGAGCATAGAGTCAGTAGCTTAGGGATAATTCTGTCTTCTATATTCTAATAAAGTTCTTTATTTTTTGTTGTAAGAAATGAGTTTTTCTGTGATGTTTTTCTAATTGTATTTCAATTGGATTCAACATTTAATAATAAACTATATCCATATTAATAATAAATGAACTGCTGTAAACTACATTTTAATGGCCTTTATAGGCACTCTTTTACCACTGAGGCTGCTTTGTTTCACTGCTGGGCATGTTTGATGCTGATGGGCAGCAGATATTTTAGTTAAGATTAAGAAGTATTTCCGTTCTAACAAGGAGTATACTTACACATACACATACAGGCCATATTCATGCTAGCAGCTGTTCTCAAGCAGATCCTCTGTTTATGCAGATCCCCTCTGTCTTAAGGGCTATGCAAGGTCACAGGGATCAGCCCATGTGGGTCAGGCCCATAGTTTTGTGAAATGTCTTGTGATTATTCAGTGAGATATTAGGCAGGAATTTTTAAAAGAGCCTAAAGGAGTTAGGCCCCAAACACACGTGATTTAAAATCCCAGTGGTGGCAAGCAAATAGGTGTACACTACTATGCATATTTTCTGCTTTACTCTTCAACATATACCACTAGTGTGTAGCAAACACTATGTAAGCGGGGGAATAGTCCCGCTATTGAGGGCTGGTCAATTGAAGGGCTGCAAAGTGTAAAAAAAAATTCATTAAAATTAGACCAGCTTCCCTACCACCAAAAAACTTCACATATCCTTCCATGACAAGTCCACACATAGGCACCAGCTTCTGCTGGCACCGGTGGGTGCTCGACCTGCACCTGCCCCCAGCCCCGCCCTGACTCCACCCTTGCCCCACCTCTCCCACTCCTGCCCCATCCTCATTCCAACCCCTTCCCCAAAGTCCCCACCCCAACTCCTTCCTCCCTGCTCCTATTGGACTCCTTACCCAAATCCACACCCCGGCCCCGCCTCTTCCTCACCTCCTCCCCTGAGCATGCCATGTTCCTGCTCCTCCCACTCCCTCCCAGAGCTTGTTACACCGTGAAACAGCAGTTTCACGGCGGCAAGTGCTGGGAGGAGAAGCGGGGATGCGGTGCGCTTATGGGAGGAGCAGGAAGTGGAGGCGAAGATGAGGTGAGGTGAGCTCCAGTGTGGTGGGGAGCTTGGCTGCCGGCGGGTGCAGAGCACCCACGGAGTTGGTGCCTATCACTCCATTGAGCTGTGATAATTTATATCAGCTGAAGATCTGACCCTCAGCCTTTTAATTTTTATTCAAAATCCTAATTTGGGGTTTTGAAAAGATTAAAAATGTAATCTTTTACAATAAAAAGATTAGGGCAAAACACAGCTGCTGTGAGTGTTATTACACTCTTCATAAGGAATTATTTTTCTAAAATTCTGGACATGCAGAGGGAGAGCCACATTTTAACTTTCTACTGGTGCAATTTGTATTACCAGCTCACCACTTCCACCCTAGCTGTCTCCCTCCATTCATACCCAAATATCTCTGGTGAGTTGTGAGGCGTGGGGAGCATGGTAACACTTTTATAACTATACAACTTGTCCTGTGTTATTACTTTTATCAAGTAGTTTAAGAATCAAATCCATTATTAAACTGTTTTTATTGTAATCAATCTACTGTCTCAAGATAAAATAAATCCTGTTTAAAATTCAAGATGGCTTTTTGTTCAGTATTTGGGATGCTTTGGAAATCTATTCTAAATGTCAATTGGAGACAATCATTCACACTGTTCAGGGCTTCTCAGTATCTTGCTCCTTGTTTCTTTTCTCATTTTTTTATTCCTTCTGTGAACAGCTGCATACTGATTTGTTTCCTTTACCTTAGTGTAGAATTGAAGACATTTGGGGTAAAGCAACCAAGTTTCTAGAACTTTTCACGAAGTTGCCCTAGTTTATCTTCTTCCACAGATGTTACCAATGTGGCAAAACAGCTTATAGATTCATGAAAAGTTTAGTAAAACAGGTTGAAATAGACTTGATATCTGCATAGTTGGAACCTCAACCAGCTGATTATGGGCCCAGATCACTATCTTTCCATTGACTTCAGTGGACTTTAGCTCAGGCTCACAATGCTCAGATTATCTATCTGCAAAAATATGAGAGAGCACCAGACAGTTTAAAACTCTGCATCAGTCATTGATGAAAACAGATTGACTTAGTTTAGCAAAATCTGTCATAGAAAGAAATGTTAAATATATATTTTAAAAGTTTTATATTGTTATAGTTCAAAATTCAAAAATATTTTGTTCCAAATTAGAACAAAAAGACAAACTTTTCCACAGGATGAATATTTAAAACAATTATTTGGGACCCCTGAAATGTTTCATTTTGATAGTGTTGAAACATTTTGTTTAGATATTTTACTCACACACACACACTTTAATATACACAAATCTAAAAGAAATGTTTGACTTTTCCCCATCAAAAAGTTAATTGAAATCTACACTTTTCTGTGCAACATTTATTTTTTGACAAAACTGTATTTTTCAGTGTAAAACTGTTTTTTCCCCCTCCTAACTTATTTTGACCAGCTCTACTAGAATACATATAAACACACAAAAGGGGGCATATTTCACCCTCTTTCCTTATAAGAAACTCCCATTGATAGTAAGGAGAATTCCATATAGAATGAATATAAAATATGCCTCAGAGAACACAGCATGTTTTTTTTTTAGTAGCTAGCAATGGATGGTGAGCAGTCAAGTGTGGATGCTCTTTTGGGTGTAGGAAGCTGAGCAGCCAGCAGTGGAATCAGCAGGCACACAGCACCATTGCTGAAGAAATGGCAAAGGACTGATAAAAAGCTGCTGTAGAATTCCTTTTGTTCCTGGCACACACACTGTCCCAGTAGGCTGTAAAATTTCAGAGGGTCTGACATTTATACAAACTGTGTCTTTATATTGCTCAGTCACTCTGAATGCAGAGGAGTATGATAGTAACTATTAAAGGGGCTACACTCCTATCAATATGCAGGGGAATTAAGCACATTACAGCCATTTATTGAACCTTAATGATTAGTTGCCCACATAAACTGTTCATATATCAATGGAGGGTAGAACCCTCCAAATGTAATACATTGATTTAGTATAGACTGTTCTGGACTGAGACTTTAATTGAATGATGATTTGTTTAGCTGTGATGTTTAAAACATTAATATTCACTATGTTATTGGGGTTGGCCTCAAAAGACTCTAATATATGTGGAGATTTAAAAACGACAACACTAAAGTTAGAGGCCAAATCCTACTTCCATTGGAAATTTTGCCAATGATTTCAATAGGAGCCAGTTTAGGGTTTAACAACCAGATTGCTAAGGCTATCCCAAATAATTGAAAGGATATCTATGCTTTGACTTTACTCCAGGAACTTTTTTCAGAAATGTTATCACTGCACATCAGTTAAAGAACAGACACCATCAGCTTAAAAGTCAGTACTGAAGAGTCTTAAAAAACTTTCACTTCCATATATGTTTTAGTTCCCTATTGTTTCAGCCCTATCTTGTATTCTGTGTTGTTGGGGTTTTTTTTATTTAAGGAAGATATGGTACCTGCGTTAAGGAGACTAAAATCAAAACTAGCCTTATTTTCACTGAAAATGCTGGTTGTAGTGTAAAAAGTAAACATTCATCTTAGTCAATAAAAGAAGAGTGAAGCTATTTTCAATCAGTTTACAGTCCTCTACACCTTGTCAAACAGTAACCCAAAGTAGCAACATCTGGGTTTCAAGTACTGTATGGGACTGGTGTAAACAAAAGACTCCTAACTGAAACTGTCTAATGGTAGCCAATTTATAGTTAATAGGCCTGTCAATCGCATTAACTCACATGATTAACTCAGAAACTAATCACGATTAATCACAGTTTTAATCACACTATTAAACAATAGAATACCAACTGAAATTTATTAAATATTTTAGATGTTTTTCTGTTTTAAAATATATTGATTTCAATTACAACACAGAATACAAAGTGTACTGTGCTCACTTTATTATTTTTATTATAAATATTTGCACTGTAAAAATGATAAAAGAAATACTATTTTTCAATACACCACATACAAATACTGTAGTGCATTCTCTTTATCATGAAAGTGCAATTTAGAAAGATAATTTTTTTTTGTTACATAACTGTTTTGTTTTTGAGTTGCAATGTAAAACTTTAGAGCCTACAAATTCCCTCAGTCCTATTTCTTGTTCAGCCAATTGCCAAGAGAAACAAGTTTGTTTACATTCACAGGAGATAATGCTGCCTGTTTCTTAATTATAAAGTCACCTGAAAATGAGAACAGGCATGGCACTTTTTTAGCTGGCATTGCAAGGTATTTACATGCCAGATCGGCTAAATATTTATGTGCTCCTTCATGCTTCAGCCACCATTCCAGAGGACATCATTCCATGTTGATGCTCGTTAAAAAAATAATGTGTTAATTACATTTGTGACTGAACTCCTTAGGGAGAATTGTATGTCTTCTGTTCTACACTCATTCTGCCATATATTTCGTGTTATAGCAGTCTTTTATGGTGACCCAGCACATGTTGTTTGTTTTAAAAACACTTTCACTGCAGATTTGACAAAATGTGAGATTTTTAAAGACAGCTACAGCGCTCGACCCAAGGTTTAAGAATCTGAAGTGCCTTTAAAAATCTGAGGGGACGAGGTGTGGAGCATGCTTTCAGACGTCTTAAAGGAGCAACACTCCAATGCGGAAACTACAGAACTCGAACCACCAAAAAAGAAAATTAACCTTCTGCTAGTGTCATCTGACTCAGATGATGAAAATGAACATGTGTCAGTCCACACTGCTTTGGATCATTATCAAGCTGAAACTGTTATAAGCATGGACGCATGTCCTTTGGAGTGGTGATAGAAGCATGAAGGGACATATGAATTTTTAGCGCATCTGGCACATAACTATATTGTGATATTGGTTAGAACAGTGCCATGCGAACGCCTATTTTCACTTTCAGGTGACATTGTGAACAAGAAACGGGCAGCATTATCTCCTGCAAATGAAAATAATCTTGTTTGTCTGAGCGACTGGCTGAACAAGAAGTGGAATTGAGTGCACTTGTAGGGTCTAAAGTTTAACATTGTTTTGGTTTTGAATGCAGGGGTTTTTTTGTACAAAATTCTACACTTGTAAGTTCAACTTTCATGATAAAGAGATTGCACTACAGTACTTGTATTAAGTGAATTGAAAAATATTATTTCTTTTGTTTTTTACAATGCAAATATTTGTAATTAAAAATAAATATTAAGTGAGCATGTACACTTTGATTTCAATTACAACACAGAATACAATGAATTTGAAAATATAGAAAACAATCCAAAATATTTAAATTAATGGTATTCTATTGTTGTTTAATAGCACAATTAATTGGGATTATTTTAATGGCTTGCCAGCCCTAATAGTTAAGGTTACAATTAGAGATGGTTTGAATATAAAATTGGTTAAAAAAAAAAAAGTTTTCCTGTGTGAAATTCCAACCTGATTCACTGAACATAGAAAGTTTAATTCCAAGTAATTTTGACTTAGTGTTATTTTGTTTCTTCTAAATCAATAAACTGAAACAAAATATTTTAAGTCAAAACAAAAAGGAAAAGTTTTCACTTTGTTTTGAAGTGTCTATCAAAATGAAAATTTGTTTGAAAGTTTACTGCAGGAAAATTAAAGTTTGTCAGAATTGACATTTTCTCACCAACACTTTAAAGACTTAGGTTTCATTGTTTTTTGGGGGAGGGTGTTTTTTTTAAACCAAGTCTAGTTGCAACTGAGTTTCCACAGTAATCCTGGTCCAAAACAAGTCCACAAACAAAGGAAAATCAAACATGACAGCTTGTACCAGGGAGCAAGTTAGCATTTTTCTACCAAATTTGAAAAGAAGTGGAGGTATGATTTTTGAAATTTCATACTTTAAAAACAAAAATAATACCAGAATATAAAGCCTTCATACCTTCTTTGCCACGTTGTAGAAGTAAAATGGGAAGAAAAGATAAGAGTTTACCAGACTCATCTGGAGTATTGGCTTATCTCTGCTCCCATTTAAGTCACTGGGAATCTGACTTCTGTGGAAGCAGAGACATCAGCCAGCTCTAAGTGCTTTTGAAAATCCCACCCCTAGTTGATATCTGGGGAACAGGATCAAAGTTTATTTTAATGCTATTATTTTTTTTTTTTTTTGAGATTTAAATACTATTATCAAAACAGTTCTTCTTCTCCAATATACCTAAAATCAGTCTTCAGATGACTGGAGACTTAAACATCATCATCATTATTATTATTTTTTAAAAGAATTCTCAAGGTATAAGCTACACAGTAAGGAGGCTTGTCAACAGAGAAAGGGAATGTTTTTCTCCCAAAACTGAAATAAATTATACAGTGCTGGTTGTAAATTAAGGCACTTTAAAAAATAGTAATTATCATCCCAGTTATAATTCAGGGGAATAATATCACAAGTAAAGTTTTTGAAATGGCCTAAGTTCCACTGAAATTCTAGTACTCAGTTACTAAAAATATTGCCTTAGCAACAATATTTATGTCAGGAAGCACCAGAAGGCAGATCCTGAAGAATCCTGCACACAGAAAGGGAAAACTCAGTATTCTGAAGAAAGCTAGTTTGCTTTCATTGTTTCCAACTAGTGTTCTGCCACAATATCCAGTGGTTCGCATTGTTTTGATGGGGTATATCACCCAACATAGCTGAGGTTCCAGAAACACTCACTGCCTTTCAGAGATTCACCAAACCAGTTTAACTACTCCCCAACTGATGTCTATTTCTCTACCTTCTGTCTCTTACTGAAGTTACTGTCAATATGGTTCAAGGCTTTTTTGCAGCCCTAGGCAAATTAGGAAAATAACTGCTCCTCCCAGTGAACAACACCTCTCATTCAGTAAATGACTACCAAATATTTTTCCTACTCTGATATTTTTCTACTTGATGTGACCACCTGTTTTTCCTGTATGGCTGCCTGCCAGCCAGCACTGACTAATAAGCATTTACAGCAATGTTGTCTTCATATACAGATAGTTCAGCCAAACTAAACCGTCTGACTTATTCCCTTGAAGACGTGCCAGATGTAGGCTGAGGCTAATCTTATTTTTTGAGTTTTGTATACCCACAATAAATATCCTCTGTATTGGGGGTGTTTTGGGTTGTTAACATTAGCTGTTTAAAATACAGAACCATCTGCTTTCAGACTATTATCTGCTTCCAGCTTTTGGGGTAAAAGAATAAAGGGATAACAGATAATCCTTCAACCACAATGTTAATAGAGATAATTGTTAGTTTGTGTTTTGGGCATGTGCCTGAGTTACTCTGTCGTATTTGAGGATGTGCAGAGGTACTTGCTGCACGGCGCTTGATAACATTCCTGATTCTTCAGCAATGCTTGTTGATTATGGGTTGTGCTCTCGTATTGTTGTCTGGAAATGCATATTAGATATGCTCTAATCGTAATCCATGTTTTAGTACAGCTCTCTTTTTGGCCTGGATTGAAATGATTTGGTGTCTTTACAGAAAGTAGTAGTGATGTTTTATTATTATTATGCAGTTACATATCTCAAATAAGATGCTGAAAGGTGAAGTAAAGGTGGAGCTGGTAGTGATGCCTATAGTTAAGGTGGCATAGCATTTTCCATTCTACTTGAATTGCCAATAACCTTGCTGAATTTCAACTATTTGGAGTGAACTTTTTCATTCCAGTTTGTCTGTCTCAGGCTAATTTTTACTGGATTGTTTCAGCTAAAGCAATTCTGCTATTTGGGAATAAGGTTAGGAAAAGATAGGTAGCTTTGACAATGGTTACACAGAAAAATGATTTATTTGTTGTAATATAAAGAACTCTAATGCTCCATGTTTTGGAGCAGGAATTTGAAATTTGGCAAGGGGATCAGTCTGTCCTGAATACTCGCCCAGAATTGGCCAAGTTGTGTCTGTAAATTGCCATTTGCTCATGTTCAATGGAGCTTGTTAGAGATTTGCTGCTAAAATCTCTGAACAGTCCATCTGCGCTGAACATGTCGCCAGAATTTCTATATTGCAAGTACATTTAATATGCTCCCAGGCCCCTATGTTAGGCACAGAGCTCAAGCGCCAGATGGAGTTGCTGCGGGGGGAGGGGAACAAGGAGTAAAGGTGGAGGTTGACAATGTTAAAGGTGCTAAAAATTAGAAATTTCTAACAGTTATTTTTCTTTTTACCAAGACATCTACAGTTTGATTCATGATATTAGGGAAGTCTTGTTTTACAAGTAGAAGAATTTTTTTATAAAATATTTCAAAATCAGATTTTGTTAAATGTGGCATATTCAGAATACATAAATATACAGAATACATGGCTTTGTCAACCACCAGTTTGACTGCACCACAACTAAAGGGGGGCAGAATTTGTCTGGGCTTACCCAAAGAAGAGCAGCTCTGCTTTGTGGTTGGGTGTGGGAGGGAGAGAGAGGAAGAAGGTCAGAAACTGCTGTAAAAGGTGCTTGTTGGTCAGCTTTGCAGCAATGACTCCTCCCTGCTCCCCCCGGAATATGCATAAAGGTACGAAACCTGGGTGGAGCAAGTCTCTATGTCCAAGCAGCATGGAAGCCAGCACTTACCCTTCCTCCCCTGCTGTGGGCATTGCGCTAATCACCCCTTTTAAAGGAGGGCTGGGAATGAATTTTTTCCTCACCACCAGAATTGGCTGTGGTGGAGTGTGGTTTTTTCGCCTTCCCCACAGCAGGTGTGAGCCTGGACCTTTTCTGGTGAATAGAAAAGGTGGCAGGCCATATGTTGCAACTTACTTTGTAAGGTTGGGCGGATGTTCAGTGCAGGTCCTCCATATGAAGGGCAGCCAGTGACCAGATAAATGGCCTGGTAAAGGACTTAAAAGGAGGTACTGGATAAAGAAACAGAACAGGGACTCCTATGACTGGTACAACAGGGAACCAAACCATCCCCCAGCCCCCCATTCTCATAGCCCTCATTAACCCTCTTATGAGGCTGGTGGATGGTAAGGTCCAAGCCATGGGGTGGCTGGGGGACCTGGATGGAAACAAAGGAGGACTGGTGGAAGCCCCAGAGAATTGATTTGAATAAGCATGGATTTGCCTGCACTGTATACTTTATGTGCCGGGTAGTCCCAGACATCTATATAATAAAGTTGCGGCCTGATTAAAACCCATAACAAATCTCCTGTCCTTCTTGTGGTATATCCAGACAATGGGTGGACACTTCATCTCCTCATGAGTCATGCATATCATGTAATTGGCATAAAACATATTTAATACAAATGTACTTTTTTTTGTATGTACACACATACATGTCTTCACAACTGCACTCAGCCACATCCTCAGGTGGTTCCAACTGCATTGACTTCAGTGGAGCCATGCTAATAGACACCAGCTGAGGATTTAGTCCACAGTCTTTACACCATGTACTATAAATACAACACACTGTTGCTAGAAACTGAATTGAAATGGTTCCCATAACAAAAAATTTGCAAAAAAAAAAAGCAGATTATATCCACAAATTACAAACACAATATGCCATACCAAAAATATGAATGTCCCTCTTCTCTGAGACCCTGTCCACTGAAGTGGCCTTTCCAAGATGTGTCAAAGGATAGAAAAATGTTTCCTACTGCACCGGGCCACTCACATAGTGCTAGGAGACAGGGAAGGGAATTTCTTCCTAACATTAGGTCACATTCTGTTTGCCCTGAAGCACAGATTGAAGGCTTTAGTACTTTTTACCTTCATGGCAAAAAATTATGTCAAGTCTTATTATCAAAAGCATCTATTCAAATATTTGCCATAATAATACTAAGTTATGCAGAGGACATGTTGCTTATCTGTTTTAAATCTGTTGCAATTGAATTTAATAGTTTCCCTTTTTTCTTATATAATGAGAAAGTGTGATTATTCCTCAGGGGGTACATTATTTTTAAACCATTTTTACCAATAGGCATAACAGCCATCCTTTATTCAGGGTAAAGGTAAGAAACCGTTAAGTTTTTTATGAAATGAGACAGGTGAAACAATAAGAGCCATCACTCCGAGCACAAATCAGAGGCAAGTCCAGTCAGGAGTCTGAATGGTGTGGGTGGAAGGTTTTCACTGGGGGCTGAATACAAATGCAGGAGGACTGGATATTTTTTGGTATATGTGCATGTGTGGAGAAGCAGATGACACTGCAGAAGCTGCCAGAGAAGCAGTAAAAAGCCAAAGAGAGAGCCAGGACCAACACTGGGAGCATGGCCCTGAGAAAAAAGGCTAGAAAGAGCTTTTTGGTTGGAGTGCTGTCTGAAAGAGGCTTGGAACTGGAAGCAAAGGAACTGTTTCCTGCTCTATGTTCAGGAAAACAGGAGCTTATTTTGTAAATAAACAGAACTGTAGTAAAGAAATACCTGCCTCCATCATCAATTTCTTCTAACAGAAACAACTCACAATATGCCCAAATATTGACTAACTGTTCAAGTCAAAAGCAGTAGCATTATGTAACGCAGTTCCATCTAAATATTTTAAAGAAATAAATTGTGGTTTCCTCCCAATTACTTATGGATTTTTAAAGTGAGAAAAAAACAAACAAATTCCATAGTCTCCAAATTGAAATGATTGGAGATTGCTTTGGCCTTCCTAGTATTCAGAGTTATGCTGATGCCTTTGTGAAAGTTCTACATTTTTTGGCATAATACTTCTTCAAAGTGTTTGTGGATGAGAACAAAGGGAAAAGACTGTCAATTAAAAACCTGCAGCTGTGCCATCTGATTCAGGCTTGCAGGGTTTGGGCCTGTTTAATTGCGATATAGGTGTTCAGGCTCAGGCTGCAGTCCAAGCTCTGGGACCGGGGCCGACTCCACGGTTTTTGCCGCCCCAAGCAGAAAAAAAAAAAAAAAGCCATGATCTGCAGCTCTACCGCCGCCGCTTCAGTGTTCGGCAGCAATTCTGCAGCAGGTCCTTCGCTCCGAGAGGGAATGAGGGACCCACTGCCGAATTGCCGCCGAAGACCCAGACGTGCCGCCCGTCATCGTTGGGTGCCCCAAGCAGCTGCTTGCTGGGCTGGTGCCTGGAGCCGGCCCTGTCTGGGACCCTCCCACTACACAGAGTCCTAGAACCCAGGCTCCATCTTGAGACCTCCCATCCACACACTACAACTAAACTGCCCCTTTGCCCAAGCCTAGGGGGTCAGGTGGGCTTGATAGCCTGAGCTGAAATATCCACACAGATATTTTTGGTGTGCTAGGTTCCAGCTGCAATATAAACATACCTTTTTTTCCCACCCATGCCAGAAGGAGATCATAGAGCTGTCAGCAGCTCTAAAATTCAAGACCAGGGCCCCAGTAATAAGAGTGCCAGAACCATCTCCCTGATGCCTTCACCCCTATCCTAAAGAGAGCTGTGGCACAAATGCGAATCTGTCTCTTCAGCATGTATAACCTCCTTAATTCCAGAGTTACCACAGCAGTCCAAGCAGCAGGCAAATTTGCTTAATCCTTTTATATGTTCGGTTTATCCTAATCTCTGGATTAAAAGGAAATCTAAGAGGGGTATGCATACTAATCCCCACCCTGCCACAACTGCCCACCCACACTTAATATTTAATTTCTATTGCCTCACTCTGCACTCTCCATTTCATGGAACTATCCCATCCACTGTTATATCTGACCCAATTTCCATTACCAATGGAATTCTATCCTCGAGCAGGATGTGGATATGACAATGAACCAATAAGAACTCTAAGGTCAAGAAATATGATTAAGGAAAAACACACAGTATACAAAGACAGATCATTTCTAATGCCACACACAAATGTCAATACTAAAGATTTAAATAAAAAAAACTCGTCTACATCCCCTGACACTTACTCATCCTCAGACTTCAAAAACGCACAGGTGACTGACATGATTTGCAACATAGGTTAACAATGTCTGGCTCCATTACATCAATTTTAGAAAGATTATTAAGACTGAAGTGTCAGATCCTTGACTTTTTAATCTTTGATTTAAATGTATATTTCTGACACAGGAAAAGTGTTAAAAATCAGTGAGATCTCATATCATTTGATTATAGTAACAGAAAGACATTAGGCCAGAGCTATGCTGGTTTATGCCAGCTGAATGTCTGGCCCACTGTGTCTGCAAATGTATGACAATATGGATCTGATGCTACTGGGAAAAGAGAACCAACTAGTTGTGTGTGATGAGAACTGGCAGCACAAGGAACACAAGATTTATAGCTTCCAGCTTGACAAAGTCAATGTGTGTATGACATCTGACTCCTGCAAAACTTCACTTCATAAAGGAACACAATCTGGAAGGGACATTGTGTTGATTAGCATTTTAACAAATATATTAAGGACTTGAACTGAGATAGTTTTAGGATTTAATAGGAATTAAATTGGAAGAGAGAATCAACCTTGGTAATGTGTTTGGGACGTGACAATGACAAGGCTGAACTATTCTGATATAAACACCAAATTGTGTATTGTTTTACTTCTTGTAGCTGGATATGTATAATCACAAAATAAAATTAACTTGTCACATTGAAAGCAAATGCAAGAAACTAGTTGTGTGGGTTTGGATATGAAGATGATGTGTTTTAGTTTAAATGATAAACACCAAACTCACCCAGGAAGGTTGGTACAGACTTCTGTAATTGCAATGTTCGTTTTGTGTATGTAAATTTTGTTTTGTTTTGTTTTCAATGGTTGAAAATAGAGAGAGCGCACACTTGCACACAAGAGGACAAAAGAGGGTAATGGCGTTGCTAAGAGAGTGAGCAGAGAGATCATCAGTGTATTTGACATAGCATTTATATTTTCAAATTCACATACTATGAGTCATTTTAGTGATATTCACGTTATAAAATAGCATGAGCTATTTAAAACTTTACTTGCTCTAAGAGTTTTGTTCCAATATTACAATCAAGCTAAATGTAACATGTATTTTTCCCCCTTTACTTTATTGTTAAGCCACTAAGTGAAATCATTTGCAATAATTAAAACTGCAATTTCCTGTTTGATAATGAAAGAAACAATGAGTACAGTACTAAAAGGTTTTGTTTAAATTTGCTTAGCTTGGAAAGGAGATGTAAATTTCATGATTTTTCAAGGTCTAAAAATCAACATGCCAGCAGTTTGTTTTTCCAGCTTGCCTAAGGACCAATCCTACATCCCTTATTCAGATGCATGCTCTCATTGAGTTCACTGGGAATATTCATCTAAGTAAGGGCTTTCAGCCTATGCAGATTAGGTAGCAGAAAGTCATTGAGAGGGAGCAATCAGACTGGGTTATTTAGGAATAACACAACAGCATCTAACACAGGTAGCATTAGAATCATGCAAAAGTTTGAGGAAGCTTAACACCAAGACAGAGAGCAAGGGAATGAAAAGGGGAAAGATAGTGGAAACAAGAAGCGGTAATGGGACAAAATGAAAGGGAGGGTGGGAGGGAAGAGTGATTGTGGCCTTGAAAAGTGAAGCTTGACTTGATGGACATCTTTTCCCCATTTTAAGTTTGGGTTTTAGTTAATTTAACTTACAGAAAGATCCTTCCTCAAGGGAAGGATCACTGATTCAGGAAGTAACCTTGAGAGGAAGTTTACGGTAGGAGGTGCTTTCTGCCCTGGGAAAGTGAAAATGTTTGTGGCATAAGTAGCAACAGGAGCAGGAGGGGAGCTGCCTCTTTCCCCATTTAAAGTAATAAACACATGTTCTGTTGTTAATGAGCTTACAGCTGTGTTATGGTTCCAGAGACTTTACCTATTTTTCTTGGTGGGTCAACGCAAAGTCTTCAAGGTCACACAACAAAAATACAGTCAGTAAGAGATATACACAAGTGCAGATGAATATATATGTATGTCACAATTCAGGGCAAATACACCTGCATTCCCCTTCCATGGTTCCTGGAGTGAACCCACTCTACACTCCTCAGCTGTAACTCTCTTGGATGGAGACCCACATCTCTCTCCTTCCTGACTGGGTTTTTTCCAGGCTGCACAGTACCCTGCCTACACTGGCCAGAATCTGCTCTTCGCTCTCTGTTCAAAGGCTATGAACAGCTGTAACTGCCACCTCTTACAAGTTAACAGTTTTTTTTTCTAAGCAAGTACATTTATTCTCAAGGTGAAAGGACTACAGAGAAAACATTAAAACAATAAAAGAATCCACATACATGGTAATAAGCTAACCAGAGATCACCCCCTAACTCCATCAAGGGCTCTGGTAGGAGTAAATCCTCCATTCCCCGCAAAGGGGCTACAAGTTCATAACAGCCTTACCTGAGACAAACACATCCATGCATGGAGAAGTCTTTCCTTTATACAGGTTGGGCCTCTGATCTTGAAACTTTAGGAATAGGTAATTACCATACAATGGTCCCCTACTCAGGTGTACCTTCAAAAGGCAGGGTTTTTGTATAACACGTGGTGGGAATATGGATTCACCTCCCACTATGGATTCCCCAGGGAAACCACTTGACCCTCTTTGTGACCAAAGACCTTTCTTGTCTAGCATATGGCTCACTATAGCCCTTTTGATTTCATAACACTTCCCAGGGTTCACATCCCATCTCTGCCCAGAGAGAGGTTACACACAGTCTCAGACCACAATAATACGGAAGCCATTAATTTAACACAATAGACTCCAAAGATACTTAAAACTTAATTCAATAAGGTCTCCCAATGATATTGCAGGAAATTGCCGTATGTGTTCACAGTAACGAATAAAAAGGGGGCCAAATTATCCCTTCCACAAAACCTCTAACTTCAATAAACTTTATATCAGGGACAAAGTTGGTATCAGATGACAGTAACACAGTCAATCAGAAATGAAACATAAAACATGAAATAACATCTCCCAAACTGAAATAATGCACCCAACAATTCCCTATCTTCTTATCCCCACTTCTTGCAATTGCAGGAAAAATGCTTTTTTTAAAAATGTGTCTGACCTATTAGAATTAAGTCTGGGAGTCTGAATTGGATGCATCTTTCCCCTGAATGATCTGGGATATACAATTAAGAAACACTGTTCTCCTGATTATAACACAAAAGTGGTCATTTTTGTTCTTATCCATACATGACCACTTTATTAATACAACCCATTAAATTCCAATCATACTGTTACTCTGGCAGCTAATTTTATATTTTCAAGTGACACAGCTTCAACTAAGTCTATGATAACAGCCCTAAATTGTTAGTATAGTTGGAATTCCATTTGTACATAAATACAGTCAATCAGTAAGATACACAAGTGCAGATGAATATATATATTTATGTCACAATTCAGATCAAATACACCTGTATTACCCCTCCCTGGTTATTGGAGGGAACCCACTCTATACTCGCAGCTCCTCAGCTGTAACTCTCTTGGGCAGAGATCCACATGTCTCTCTCTCTCTTCTGACTGGGATTTTAAAATACCCTCTTTGCAGAGGATAAGCCTGTGGACATTCATGTTTTGGGTCACTTTTTCTAAGCCTTCCTCCTTTGTACACCTGTAATTTAGGATACAAAAATAGCTAAGACTAAATTACACCTGCAATTATTTGCAGGCACTCTTGATGGGCCAGATCTTCAACTGGTGGCATAGCTCCATTAACTTCAATATTAACTTACACCAACTGAGGATCTGGTGCACAACCACTTGGGACTTTACTGAGTAGCCATTTAATTGATACATCTGTGCCTGCCAATGACTGAGGATGCACAATTGTGCTCAGACATTTTTACCTCCATAAGTGCAGCTGCAAAAGCCTGTGTAAAACCATGTGTTAAAACAAATCTCAAGTAGTGGTTATTAAATAACACTGGTCTACAATTTTTGAGAAGTTGTCTGTTTCAGAGATAAAATGTGCTATTTATTATGTATTTTGATGTGCTGAATTCAAATATGACAATTAAAACAACTGATTGGCTACTGTTTCTAAGATATTTACATTTTTACATTTTATGTCTATGTATATTGTGTAGATAGTAGAATTTTAATCATAAATTGTAAACCTAGGTCTTTTCATGTGTTTATGGTTGCTTTACATGATAATATTTCACCTGTCCTGTTTATGTAACACTTTAAAAATCAGCAAAAGAGTTATATAAATAAAATTTATTATGAAACAAAAGGCAAAAAACTATTATGTACATAGTTTAGTCCTATTCAGTGTCTACTCGGCGCTTCTTGGCTTGTCTCTTGTATTCATTAAATGGAGCATCTCTTGTCACTGTCCAGCAATAGTCTGTAAGCATTGATGGGCTCCATTTGCCCTGATAGCGTTTCTCCATTGTTGCAATGTCCTGGTGAAATCGCTCGCCGTGCTCGTCGCTCACTGCTCCGCAGTTCAGTGGAAAAAAATCTAGATGAGAGTGCAAAAAATGTATCTTTAGTGACATGTTGCAACCAACGCTTTTGTATGCCTTGAGGAGGTTTTCCACCAACAAGCTGTAGTTGTCTGCCTTGTTGTTTCTGAGAAAATTTATTGCCACTAACTGGAAGGCTTTCCATGCCGTCTTTTCCTTGCCATGCAGTGCATGGTCAAATGCATCATCTCGAAGAAGTTCACGAATCTGAGGACCAACAAAGACACCTTCCTTTATCTTAGCTTCACTTAACCTTGGAAATTTTCCACGGAGGTACTTGAAATCTGCTTGTGTTTTGTCAATGGCCTTGACAAAGTTCTTCATCAGACCCAGCTTGATGTGTAAGGGTTGTAACAAAATCTTCCTTGATTCAACAAGTGGTGGATGCTGAACACTTTTCCTCCCAGGCTCCAATCTTTCTTGATGTAGTGGGAATCTCTTGCACGACTATCCAATTCACAGAGAAAACAGCAGTACTTTGTGTATCCAGTCTGCAGACCAAGCAAGAGAGCAACAACCTTCAGATCGCCACAAAGCTGCCACTGATGTTGGTCATAGTTTATGCACCTCAAAAGTTGTTTCATGTTGTCATAGGTTTCCTTCATATGGACTGCATGACCAACTGGAATTGATGGCAAAACATTGCCATTATGCAGTAAAACAGCTTTAAGACTCATCTTCGATGAATCAATGAACAGTCTCCACTCATCTGGATCGTGAACGATGTTGAGGGCTGCCATCACACCATCGATGTTGTTGCAGGCTACAAGATCACCTTCCATGAAGAAGAATGGGACAAGATCCTTTTGACGGTCATGGAACATGGAAACCCTAACATCACCTGCCAGGAGATTCCACTGCTGTAGTCTGGAGCCCAACAGCTCTGCCTTACTCTTGGGTAGTTCCAAATCCCTGACAAGGTCATTCAGTTCACCTTGTGTTATGAGGTGTGGTTCAGAGGAGGAGGATGGGAGAAAATGTGGGTCCTGTGACATTGATGCTTCAGGACCAGAAGTTTCATCCTCTTCCTCTTCCTCGTCTGACTCAAGTGAGAATGATTCTGGTGCATCAGGAACCGGCAGTCCTTCTCCGTGGGGTACTGGGCGTATAGCTGATGGAATGTTTGGATAATGCACAGTCCACTTTTTCTTTTTTGACACACCTTTCCCAACTGGAGGCACCATGCAGAAGGAACAATTGCTGGTATGATCTGTTGGCTCTCTCCAAATCATTGGCACTGCAAAAGGCATAGATTTCCTTTTCCTGTTCAACCACTGGCGAAGATTTGTTGCACAAGTGTTGCAGCGTATGTGTGGGGCCCACCTCTTGTCCTGATCTCCAATTTTGCAGCCAAAATAAAGGTGATAGGCTTTCTTAACCATACTGGTTATACTGCACTTTTGGGATGCAAAAGTCACTTCACCACAAACATAGCAGAAGTTATCTGCACTGTTCACACAAGTACGAGGCATCTCTGCTCACTTTGGCTAAACAGAAATGTGTCCCTTTGCAAAATCAAACACTGACAAATAAGAGAGCATGATTTCTAGCGCTGATATAGGGCAATTTGTTCAGCAGAGTGATGTAAGCTTCGTTATGATTGCATCATCCATGACTTCTAGGAATAACATGATGCAATTCATATCATGTATGATGCAATACCAGCTTTAGATTGCATCATTCATTGTTTTGCCTAAAAAGCAAGTACTGTCCAAACCCAGTCATAGATTTATTCATAGATCCAGTCAAAGATGTATTTTAGTCATTTCTGGTTTAAATTGAGATCCCTTCCCTTTATAACTCACTTATCCTCCGCTATTCCCAAGTCGAGGGTCGTATACCCAATAGCATATCTTGAAAACTAGAGCCAATCAACATTTTAAGCATCATTTCATTCTCAGTGACCCAGAATTAGTGAAGTTTGACGACATTTATTTCAGAAGCATTTTGGCTGTAGAGCAGTGTAATCATTCAGAAGGAGTAATTATGTGTAACCCTTCTGCCAGGTGGAGTTGGCAGCAACAATGGCAGCGTTCATTATTTAGGGGTTCCTTTTTAACAATACAACAAAATGGGCTCAAGCCCCCACCCAGTAACCTGAGAAAATTACACACCACTCCTTGGGCACCTCTAAGTGGCAATAATTCCCCTCTTGTAAGCACTGAGTCTGTGTGTGGAAAAGAAACATTTAATAAAAAGGGGAAAGTAATCCAGAATTAACTTGGAAAAATGCTGAAAGCATGATTCATAAGCATAAGACCATAAGCAAAACAACACCCACCCCAGAGTACATTGGGCAGTGTTCTTTGCCTTGGATTCTCACCTTGTGATGAGGAAGTCCAACAAACAAAAGTTCCTCTTATGTGGTGCTCCCCTCTTTCTCCACTTACTCCAGTCACAGTTGTCCTTGATCAGCAAAGACCCAGGGGTTCATCACCTGAGTTCACCTTTCACCATGGGTGGGGGGAGATGGAAGGCACCTTGCTTGCTCTGCCACTCACCCCATTGGTCGCCTGCTCCGTCAGCCACTCACCCCATCAGGCTCCTGCTCCATCAGCCACTTGCTAAGCTGCCAGCCACTTCACTGACCACTCACTCCACTGTCAGCCACTTGCTCCACCAGCTGCTCACCACACTGCTTGCCCCACTGGTCAGCTGTTCTGCCCTCTGCTCCTAGCTCCACTGCAACTTCTGAGATGTCTTGAGGTTCCACCATTTAACACCACTCTCAGTTATTTCAGCTGCTAAGGGGGGAACCTCACTGTTAGGGCAGGCTGGGCTGTCTCTTTCACCAGAGGCACTGTCCCATAATCAGGTCTAAGCTTTAGTCCTGGTTATCAGTGATTTCATCTCAGTTGATCCACCACACAAAAAAAATCTCTCAACTGAATTTTAATCAGATGTCATTACACAGTGGAGAGAAGGCAAATGCCATCTATATCCGTGAGACAGCACCCAAACCACCAGGAAGAAATACATATTCCCCACCCCTCCTCATCTCCTTTGGCCCTACCCCATGCTTAGCGAGCACAGTTCAGTTGAGGGTGAACAACTCAATCAGGGTATGCCAAGCACGATTGTGCTCCCCTTGATTCACACAACAAGGATAACAACACTTTATTATCCCTGCACCCAATAACAAAGTGACTTTCAATCCAACACTGGCCAAAAGTGATCATTTGGGCAAAGCAGTTCCACCATGCTGTGTAACTAGGCAGAGTAGGTGTGTCTATGCAAACGATCAATTCCTGAAATCTTCTCCCACCAGCTCATCACTAGATATCAGAGGAGAGCTTATTCATTCAGACCCTGCTTACAGATGCATTTCAGACCACAATAAAAATTCCAAATCAAATCTTCGCTTTGAACGCTTGATTTCACCATAGGGTAATTGCAGTACAGTATAACCTGACTAATCCATACACTCAATACCTAACATACAAACTTTTCAATAGGAAATATTTAACAGAGTGCTGTAATGAGCTCTCAGACTTGTAAGACTTCAATATTTTAACAAAATATACCAAGGAGATTTGTTAGTATACCATGAAGTAAATGTGGGATTTTCAAAAAGCACATAAGAGACTTAAGAGCAGAGCTGTGAAGAGAAAGTTATTTCCATTTTGCAGAGGATTTCCATATTCTGAAATTTGGCTTAACTATAATGTGAAATGAAATTTAAAAATAACACAAAATTCTCCGTGAAAGGGAATGGAATCCCAACTCTGGGGTTATCGACTGCATGGAACTATGTACCCTGGAATCCTCGATTCAACCTCCATGGCAGGCTGCTTCACACTTGCAGACCCTGGAAATCAGTGCTCCTAAGGCTCCCAGCTCCCCTTTTGCCCACATGGCAAGCAGAAGAGGACCTGGGAGCTTGGAAGCCCTGGCTGAGCTGGGAGCCTCAGAGCTCGGGTTCACATGAGTTCCAGGTTCCCAGCTCCAGGACAGCTCACAAAGTGGGCTGGCAGGGAACTAGCAGCCTGGGAACTCTGGGAGCCCCCATCTGCTGCAGCCAAGCAAGCTGTGGAAAAGCCTGGAAGTTCAGAAGCAAATTTTCTCAGGTAGAGGTAGGTAATTTATTTTCAGTGCATGATTAAATATATAAAAATGCATATTTGGGGGCATTTAAACTAATAGATTTTGGGTTGAGTCTGGTAAATTGTTTTTTAGAAATGTCAAAACAAAATATTTTGACATTTTGTTTTAAAATGGTATTTCATGTAGAAATTTAACTAAACTTAAAAAAATCTAACACAAAGAATGGGTCTGCCAGTCCACAAGGCTGGTGAGTGCCCAGGCAGGTGAGCTGCAGGAAACCCTGCTTGGGGTCTGGTGCAACCATTTTGATTTCAACAAATTAGCATTCTGTGATAGAAAAAATTCCATTGGAGAATTTCTGACCTGTTCCAGGAGCACAATCTTCACTGAAAGTTAATGGGACTTGTGCTTTTAACTTATAGAGGTACTTAAATTAAAAAATAAAACTATCTTGAAAGTGTCAAAATATTTAAGTAAGAAGCAGGAGTATATCTTGTGAGATTATATATATAATTACCATATATATAATTAATATATATATTAATTTATATATATAAAGGCTCTTAGTCACTAGTACAAATTGATATGACTACTTTATATCTCTCCCATTCAAAGAGTAGGTACCACTCTCGAAATTGCACAAAATACTGTGCCAACCGTGAACATGAGCAGCAGATACATACAGTACCTAGCAAACATATTCAGAGATGTCTGTTCTGGATCTGTAAAAAAAACAAAGGAAAAAAAAACACAAAAAAGATATTAGGAATGGCAAATATAAAAAAAAAAGGAGAAAGACACAACCCCCTCCACACCACACAGCAGAGATCTTAAGGTGGCATCCTGCAAAAAAAAAAACAGGACCAGACTTCAAAGAGAAACTGCTGAGCTCCAGTTCATCTGCAAATTTGACACAGATTAAATAAAAGAAAGACTGTGGCTTGCCAACAGAACAGTTTCTCCTCCCTCCCTTTTCACACCTCAACAACTAGAAGAACAGGGCTCTCCCCTGATTGAAAAAACTCGTTATCTCTCTCGCTGCTGCTTGCTTTATATATATATCTGCCTGGAAATTTCCACCACTTGCATCTGAAGAAGTGGGTATTCACCCACGAAAGCTCATGCTGCAGAACGTCTGTTAGTCTATAAGGTGCCACAGGATTCTTTGTTGCATATTCAGAGAGATTAAAAATTGTTCTCGGTACACTTAATATGTATCTTACATTGTCTGAAAAATATGTTCATGTCCTTATGGTGAGGAATATTAGTTTCAACATAGCTGTCTTGTAACAAGAGCAATAGACTCCCAAAGGAGCTCCTCAAATCTGTCCTTAAATTTGTTCAATAAACTGTTTCCATCTGGTTTCTCAGGTGCAAACCTTATCCAGAGCAATGGACATACCTCCAAACTTAAATGCTGGCAAAAAGAGCAGTGGATGGGCTGATCAAAAGGAAAACAAGAGAGCGGTACACAGCAATTAATACAGCAGAGGAGGTTGTAGGAAAGAGGCTTTAATGATTGGTATCAGAGACTGAATCCAAAAGTAGTGAATAGCCACAGGCAATTATATGATAGAGATAGGTTCTCCAATTTGTCACAAAGTAAAAGGAAATCAAAGTATTAGTCTCAGGGCAGTAAGGAGCTTGTTAAGATTACAAGATGACCACATATGATTTAGATCTAAACTTCAATTTCAACAAAGGTGGCACAGTGTTTTGTGGTACTACTTTCCTATGAAATCACTGCATCTATCTCCTTCTTTCCCCCCTACAGCAGACCCCGACCAACACATTAATAGATATCCTCTCTTAATCATTACATAGTCTAGCTCAGCATGGTGACTTACTTCCATTTCCCTTCACAAAATTCTATAACACCCCTTCTGACATCATATCATACTAATTATTTCCATCCATTGCATGCTGACTGTTTGGTTTCTGCTTATATTGTTCAAATTTTGAATCTTTGAGTCTTTATTATCATTCATCCTATGCTTTATGATTACCTTATCTCTTTCTCCCTGCATATGGTTTTATTTCTATTGCTTTGTCCTTAACATCTCCTTCCTGCCAATAAATCTCAGTTTGGTCTACTTTTTGCTGGACTTTTGACCCTTTTGTCACATTCCCATTGTTTATTCCTAAAATGTGGACAAAATAGGTGGGGAGAGGAGTGAGAAGAGGATGTTAGGATAAAAAGGGATTAGAGTAAGAAAAGAATGTCTAATTGAAAAATAGATACTGGGTTAAAGGGAAGTAATGAATGAATTTCGGCCTAAATGAAAGTTGTCCTCTAAACAGAAAATGTTATTTTTTAATGTCAGTCTTCCCCTGCAGGGTTGGGTTGAACCCAGTGCAGTAGCACTTAGCAATTGCATAAAAACTAGCAAGTGAAAATGTTAGTTTTATTGTGCCATCTGACACTAATACAAAAGTTAAAGTAAACAAGGAAAGGCAAATTAGACAGTTAAATTCTTGCAGTTTTAATAAACTGTGGTATTGCTAGTATAGGTAATGGTTATTGTTCAAATTTATGCTCCTAGGCAACAAGGGCAATGGAGTTACAAAGCTTGAGTAACAGTGGTTAAACACAGAAAAAAAGAAATCATAATTTTTATCCCACTGACCCTTTCATATTTTATGAAGGACAGCTAACCTGTTTTAGAAAAAAAATCAAATTGAAAAATCTAAAAGTTAAAATAAATTTCTAAACAAAAAATGCAGAAACACCAAAATATTCAAAAAACAGAACTAAACATTTAGTTTCAGTTCAAACAAAACTTTTTTTTTCTTTTCAATTCAATTTTCTTTTTTGGTCCAACCTAAAACAATTTTATGACTTTTCAAAATTGCCAACAAATTAACAAATTAATTATATACCCAGCTCTCCAATCAAGCCATGTTTATTCACTTTCGCTTGTGAACTACATTTTGATCTTGTAGATTTAAAGAGCATAACTTTCAAAAACTCCGCAATTCTCCTGCCTTATTTCCACGTTCATTCTCAAGAACAGATATGAAGGCTTGCCTGTATATGAGCAGTAACTGAAATAACTAAATTAGTTTTAATTCACACCTTAAGGTATTTTGGTGTGGGATTGTCTACTTTGTCCTTTCCTGTTCCCTAAGTGAGAGATACAGGCCATCTTAACTTGCTTCTAAGCAGGTTCTCAGATGGTTAGTAAGGCTGCAGAGACATAACTCACAGTAGAGTTTAACCCAACATGTTTTATATAACATAGCATGTCAGAGACAGGCTACTCATACACTGGTCTAACACAATGCTGAAGAGAAAAACTTAGACCCTACAAGAATTGCTGACTGCTAGGACAGATGATCGTGGAGCTTCTGCAGCTGCGTGAGAATTCATAAGGAAATTTCAATTAGTCTGTGTTCATGGAGTTTTCTTATTTCTTTTTTGAAAACATTGCAGTTTTCCTGCTCTCCTATCATAAGTGCACATGAAAAACAAACCTTTCAGAAAGGTTTTGAACTGGATGTTTAATTGTAACATTTTTAATTTGTGCTGTGTTGGGTAACATATATCAGAGGTCCTCAAACCTGTTGATTACATAAACACCTCAGAGTAGAGATAGGCACATGAGCCACCTGAATGCCCACTCATTAGTTCCTTGAAAACATACCCAACCCCATTTCCAATTGTTTAATATACCTGTGGCAATGAAATCAATTGATTAGAAGTAATGTCAATCTTAGGAAAGCATTTAGTGTATTTTCCAGAGTCTTTCAATACAATTTAGCATCTGGAAACAGGAGGACAAGCCAGGACCATGTCCACCACCCACAAATTCCATAAGTCATGTTTTCAGAGACATCAGGCGAGATCCTCACAGCTGCATTGGTGCTGTGTTGCTGGAGGTCAACATGGTTCTATACTTCTCCTTGCCAACCCTATTGTGATCTTGATACTACTTTAAATTGCTCTTCAGGACCACACAAACATATCCCTATGCTCAGAGATGGCCTGGAGAAAAAAAAAAGACAATTCATTCTTTTTGCTCCCTGATTTCCTTTTATTCCAGGATCCAGATAGGCGACTGTCCAGGCTCTGAACTGTTTGGAAGAGAGTGACAATGAAGGAAACTATTTAGCCCTTCGGTAGTATTACTTTAGGAGTAAGTTAAAGAAAAACCTGGGCTTAAACTGTTTTTGACATGTCCAAAATTTAATCCATAAATTTAATAGACAACAATGGCTATTTGTTTTAAGGACTATTTGTTAATCAAATGCAAGGCCTACTACAATTTCACCAGAGTGAGAAGATGTGAACACACATTTATCAATAAGTTTCCTGATTTTTCTGTATTCCTTAATTCAGAAATGACAATGGATTCTTTTTTAAAATAATACTTTACATCTCCAACCATTTATAAAAAATGGAACTGGAAACTTTTTTTTTTTTAAAGGCTGTAACCACAGATACTCAAAATTCACTTTTAGGCACTGAAGGGCAAGTCATCTTCATTCTGCAGAGACTACATCTTTAATATATTATAGAAATATTGATTGGCTTCAAATATACTAGTCATAAACCATTGCCCAGGGGTTACTTTTGTTATTGAGATTGAATTACAATTTGTGCAGTTATAGTAACTCAGACAATAATTAATAGTTTCTTTTAAATCAAAAATAGGGATTGGTTTAAATTGCATTATAAATGTTCCCTCACCACTACTATAAGCTAAAATCCCTACCATGCAATAACTTTTGCTCCCTTTCTCTTCTTCAAAGCAGCATCTCTCTAGTATAGCTCCTAGATGCTACTTCTTTATGAAGCTTATGAAGTAGCTCAAAAAGGAAACTGAATTCCAGTTCTGCTATGTTCTGAACTTCACGTTTCTATTCTGCATCAGATTTCAATTCCTCCTGGCAAACATACAGACCTTATCCAAGATCCAAGCTGGCACACAGTTTTCGCATCCTTCCTCATTATAATGTACTCCTGCATCCATACTGCCACCAGTCTGCCCCCGCCATGTGCACACACACACAAGCTATTGAGATTGCATATGCTCTAGGAAGGCATAGATAATTTGTCTCAAATCAGTTTGATAAAAATCATGCATGAAAAACATTCTTCCTGAGAAAGTCTTTTATTCTGAACCATTCCCAGCTATTTGTAATTGGATTATTTCCACTCTCTGTTGTTTATCTTTAGTTCTCCAGCTGGAAGAACAGGATATGTAATACCTTCCACTACCACAGCCAACACCGTTTTGTAGACAGCTGGTATGGAAACATCTGCAGTGGCTGGCCGACTAGAGTTTCCAGTTTATATTCTCTTGAGAAAAACAAAATGTGGTTTTAGTCTTCGTCTTATCTCATTTTCCAAAGAGATTTTAATCCAGCAAGTACATGTCTGTTTGAAAGCAAAGAAGGGCTGGTTTGCTTTGAGAACTGGTAAAAGGATAAGGAGCTTTTTAACTTCAATCCAAATCTGGCCCATGTCAGTGGTGACCAAAAATCCATATACATCACTGGCTGTTTGGTGACCTTTGTGATTGGGGTAGTTGAAGGCTTCCATTCAGTTCTTAAAGGATAAGTGTGCTTATCACAATTGGTACCTTTCTGACAGTTTTACTGAGATATTTACACATGAATGAGTTTGGAGATATTTAACCTCTCACTCCAAAACAGTCATTGGTAAAATTTTCAAAAGCACCCAAGTCCCATTTTCAAAAATGATTTAGAGTCTTAGGCTTCTAAGTCAATTAGCTACTTTTGAACGTTAGATTAAAGACATAGATGGCAGAGTGAAGGAAATTTTCATGGCTGCTCCCTGGTTTGTCCTGGTTTCTGTAGATAAAGAGGATATGTTCTATTCTGTAGCTTTCATGCATGCATGGAAAATACTTGAAAAGAGCAATGTAACCTGTGAACCTTTATTAAATTCTTTTTATTTATGGATTTTTCATAATTGGATTTTGACATTTAACTTACACTTTTGAATGTTATTTATGCAATATTTGGAAAACAAGTAAGGCAGAGGGAACAAGTGAATTGATGAATGAAGTTTTCAAATTGTGGGCCTTGTAGTATTGACCTTACCTAAGAAAATCTCTATTTGATTTCATTGGGAGTTTTGTGTGAATAAGGACTCTAGATTCAGGGTCTGATTGTGAGATTACTGGTTAATAACTTCATAGCTTAAAACTGCAATTTAGTCTCCTCTCAACATTTACTTAAAAAGTCTAAAATAGCATTTTCTATATCAGGATTATATAATCATTTGTATGCCAGAAAGTGCAGGAGATGAAAGCTTACTGTGCAGAATACTAAAAGCAGCCTTTGAAAGTAAATGTTGCATTTCCTATGATAATCTTCATGGCCAAAATTTTCACCAAGCCATTAGGGGCACAATCCAAACTGAATTGCAGTCAGTCCATTGGTTCAAATTGGAGTTAGACCAGGCTCTCAATGGGTGTAGAACATAGGTAAATAGATGACAGAATTTTTGCCTATGTCTAGGTTACAAGCAGAGCTGTTTGAAAAGATGACTTTCCATCTCATGGAAAATTCCAGCGTTTCAATATTTTTGTCCCAAATTGAAATATTGATTTTTCCCCCAAGATGAATAGTTCCAGAAAATTTGATTCAGAAAGGATGAAGTATTTTGTTCCTGCATTTTAAATCAAAACAAAGCATTTCTTGAACTGACTGTTTTGAATCATTTTAACATTACACTGTAATATTCCCATAGTGGTGCAATACTTCACAGACATTTAAGTTCACGGGGTTGCCTGATGACCCATTCGCCCATGGCCAGGCTATGCGAGTCCCATGTTTTACCATGCCACTCAGAGGGAATACTTTTTCATCGTGGGAAATGTAGTCTGACCAAGGAACCCAACCCGTAGGGTGGCATGAACTACAAACCCCATGAGACAATGTGCCACAATAAAGAAATGCAATTTAATTTTGAACTGACCTGAAATGCAATGTTTTGAATGGGTTTTCCCAACATAAAAAAAAAAGTCAGCATCAAAATTGTCACATGAGAAATTTCATTTTGTGGAAACTGAGTTTTCCATCAGAAAATCTTTTCAAAAGAAAATTGTCAGCCAACTCTGATTACAAGGACCACAAACGTGTCTTCAAGTTTATCTATTCAAGTTACCTACTATTACTATGATGGGGAACTTTCCAAAATCTGAGCATTAGGAATAATATTTTGTAACATGAAAAAAAATGTTTAGGCTTAAATACAGACCATACGTCCATTACCTTTAGCTTGCCTTAATTAATTCTAGTTCAATCAATATTTCAGACGGCTATACCACAGTGACTTGCTTCCTCATCACCTTTTGCTAACTTTGCTTATATGGGTATTTAAGACCCTGATCTTGTCAATGACACCATTCACATGGAGGCCCCTTATGTCACTGGAGGTCCATACAGGTGCAGAGTCAGTTGCAGGGTTGGGGACTAAGAATACATTCAGAATGGATTATGATCATCTAAAGCAACCAGAAGACATTTGTTTTCTATAGAGGAAATTGTTTTGAAGGTTTGAAAGTGCCAGCTGCACACCCAGCTCCTAGAATTATTTTCAACTTTAATATTGTTTATTTTATTTTCACACACTGCAGTTAAAACTGCAAGAACATAAATTTTATGGCAGAATATTCCCTCATGCAAATAGCCTGGGGAAAATTAATGTCAGTTACACATGCTGACCTACTCCCACAAACTTTTTCTCCCCTGAAAGTTCAATTCTTTGCAAAGCCAATGCAATCAGAAATTGACATCTGTGCTTCTCACCCATGGCCATATCTTGATTAGAAAAAAAATGTGAATTGTTTGTTATATCACAGCAATGAATAGAAAAACTATTCTCAATCCAGCTCATTTTGTACTCAAGATGAACACAGAAGAAATCAAATTTCAAGACATTCATCTGCTCTCATCTTATTGGGTGTGCATTACCTGGTCTGTTCTATATCTTGGATGACAAAGTTTCCTTTTACAACATTTAGCCATCAGTGTCAATTCTTTGTGCAGTAAGGGTAAGTATAATGATCACAATAAGCATTATATACCAGATGTTGCAAGCCATCCATGTCCCTTCTTCGGTGCCTATGATTTTAAATTCAAACACTTCACATTTTATTTGCACTTCCATTTCAGTGTTTAACTCCAGAGCTTCTTAGAACATATTCACATCTCCTTTTGTCGTCTTCCCCTTCCATCCCAACTGGGAGACCCAGCAGACGCAGGATTTTACTTTTTAATGCATTCAATAATGACTCATTTTAAAGTGAGTGAAACATTGTCTCTAATTATAGCTGCAATATGTTCCTCAGTGGATTTCACATCCTGTCTAAGCATCACATTATGTTCTTCCAATAATTATAGCCTTTTTTTCCATCGCTTTAGCTTTTATTTCAAGCCAGTCAAAACTCTTAACAAAGTCAGTCTTTAACTTCATTACATTACACTTCTCCTAATACTATATGTTCCCCCAATGCTTAAAGACAGTGGCTGAACTGGGCCATCTTGTAAGGGTTCAGTAGACCCATCCTTTCCCCTACTGGATGCACCTTGTGCTCCATAATTTAAGATTTCATAAGTAACAGAATTTAGTCATGAGCAAGGCATGCCAGAAAACATGAATTCTGTTTTGAAAAAGAGGTTTGGGACAATATGTCTTCTTTTTTTGGTTCTGCACTTAGATGAAACAGAGACCTTCCTAAATGTTTCACAAAAAAAGAGACAGATAGTAAATAGGTGAGTGAATAGTACACTCATCTGGGATGTGTGATACACAGATTCAAGTCCCTATTCTGCCTGATTCAGAGAAGGGACTTGAACCTGAGTCTTCTCCCGCTGAGTGAACTAACCATCAGGCTTTTGGTAATTCTGGGGTAGGTATCAGTATGTCAGCATCTCCACCCCCAACCTGGAACTGAGAAACCTTCCCAATGAATGTTTCATCATAAGTGATATTTTTCAACAAAAAGTCTGGTTTTGACACATTAGTATCTTCCATCAGAAAAAGTTTAGTTGAAAAATATCCCCATCAACTCCAGCCCTGAGGTCCTGTGGATATGAAAATAACCTTCAGAATGTTATTTTAATGTAATTCAATGCAGTGAACTCTGTTTGAGTTTGCAGACAGCCTGAAACATTAATTTTGGTAAGTGTGAACGGTCCCTATTCCTCTGAATCAGGTATGCAGGATGCTCTAGATAATCCTTAGTCCTGCCATCAGTGCAGGGGGCTGAAGTAGATGACCTCCCAAGGTCCTATCTAGTCCTTTGATTGGCTTCAAAGCCTGGTGAAAATGAAGAAGCCAGTCTCCTTAAATAACTTCAGGGCTGATCAAAGCATGCAAGGAGGAGGACAGTGGTTGATGATCAGATGATGTCACTACATTCAGAGCAAAAGGGAAAAGGGAGGTAATATATAAATATTTGCACTGTCATTTTGTTTTGTCATCTCAAGTGGGTATTGCATGGGTTGCGAATGGAGCTTATCACTACTCCCTTCCCACACACCAATGCTTGAATGAATCATAATTCTCTTCTTGAAATGTTTCCATTTCCCCCCAACACACACACATTTATATTTCCATTTTTAAAAACCCAGCTGAGGTATAAAGTGGACATGGTTGCAGAACCATCAAGCATCACCCTTCTGGCATTTGTGATCATGCAGGGAGGAAGGGAGAGAGCAGCTACTTCATTATATTTCCTGATTTTATTCTTTGGGTATTCTCTAAAATGGAAAAACAAGCTGCTGAAGAAGACAATTGCTAGCCACTTTAGAGAAGTGGAACAATGTATCTTGCTGCCAGAACAATGAAAATGGTTTTAGACTACTATGCAACTTGACCAAATAAACAGCCTGTTGTGTTTTCTGGTATTTAGCACAGGATTCATACCTTTCCAGTATTCAGAACAGAAATCACACATCTCCTACAGCCCATACATCTCTATTAGTGCTAAAGTATGTCTGCACACTTGCCATTAGACTGTCCAAAATAGAGAACACAGCAAAGACACAATAATATACTCTTTCATTCATTCTCTGCAGGGGCGGCTCTAGGCATTTTGCTACCCCCAAGCACGGCAGGCAGGCTGCCTTCGGCGGCTTGCCTGCGGGAGGTCCGCCGAAGCCGCGGGACCAGCGGATCCTCCGCAGGCATGCCGCCGAAGGCAGCCTGCCTGCCGCCCCTGCAGCACCGGCAGAGCGCCCCCCATGGCTTGCCGCCCCAGGCACGCGCTTGGCACGCTGGGGCCTGGAACCACCCCTGATTCTCTGACAACAGACATCCTTCTCAGTGGAGGAGCCTCAGCATATGCTAAATCAAATATATATATATATATTTGACACAGATACATTAAGATTGTTACCCACTGCTGTAAATTGGCTCTGAGTGCACTCTAATATGCCAGTTTCATCTATCCACTGTCTGATATCTCTGACAGGCCTCCACTGGCCATGTGTATTTTGTCTTTTTCAGTTCAGGCATTTGAAGAACTCACAAGAAGCAACCTGTTGCACACAGTTCTAAGCCCTGTCTAGTGCCATAAAGAAACTGTATGGCAAGAGAGATACAGATCAGTCTCCAGGTTGGTGGACTCATCCCCATTAGCTAGTTTTGCAAAAACTTTCATAGCTGTAAAACTGCCCTTCTCAGCAATGGGTAGATTTCTGTCTAGCCCGATCATAGGGCCTCTGTCCCTCTGACCTTTTAATAGTTATTTATCATTATCAAAGATCTGTTCACTATATCTTTCTGGGTCTTATGGTGACACATTAAATAGGTGTTCTTATCTTGCTCTTCACTAAATGGCTCACACAAAGGACATTATGCTTATTTGATGCATCCATCATATATCCCTTTGCTGGAAATCTTCCAATAAGTGCAGGTTAGCGTCTGTCCAACAAAAGAAGAAACTTCTTCTCAAGCGCTAAAAAAAAATCAATTAAATGGAATTGATTAAATGAGCTAGGATGGTAAATGGATATATTTCCAGGATACTAAGCTCTGGTCTACACTGCGGGAGTATGTAGGGGGTGGAAATCGATCTAAGTTACACAACTTCAGCTACGTGAATAATGTGGCTGAAGTCAACGTACTTAGATCGACTTACCATGGTGTTTTCACCGTGGTGAGTCGACTGCTGCCGCTCCCCTGTTGACTCCGCCTGCACCTCTTGCGGCGGTGGAGTACAGGAGTTGAGAGGAGAGCGCTCAGGGATCAATTTATCGCATCTAGACTAGACACGATAAAACGACCCCCGTGGGATCAATTGCTGCCCTAAAAACACATACCCTAAAAACACTCACCCAGATACTTTATTGAGATTGGGTTCCTTTATGATACTCAGGTGGCAAAAAAGGGCTGAAATCTGGCTGCAAATGCCAGCAGGGAATTCTCCCGTTGCAGTTCCCTTCTGGAGAAAAGGTGCTGCAACTAGGTCCTGCAGCAACTGTCAAACTCCAGTTTATGGGGTTTATTGTGGGTGGAGAGATTTAGTATGGGGGGCAGGGAGACAGGGTGGTGAAGTAGAGCTCTGGAACACCAATATGCCAGTGGCAGAACTCAGAACAGCCCAGTAGTTGCTCTAAGCTTCATCAGGGCAAAAGCTGATCTTCCAAATCAGGGAGCTATCAGCCTCAGGTCTCATTCATATGCTGAGGAGACCTGTATTGCAGTAGAGAATCTGGCCCACTGTTTGGACAATGAAGAATAAAATTATGAAATAAGAATAAAACCTATTCTGAACATGAAAGCATATGCAGAAGTTCATATCAATAATATTTTTAGAATAAATATCTCAAGGAAACCAAAATGAATTTTAAAAAATGCAAACACACATCATTAAAGAAAAAGAAAATATAATCTAAAGGGCAAATGATTATTTTCTTAATCAACCAAACTTGTCAGGGTTTTTCAATTAAAGTCAATATCTATTTAATATTCCCAAACCTGTGCAGTAGTTTTCAGCCCCTTAAAATATTGGCCCAGTTCTGGTCATACACTAGCATTAGCCAGAAGTAACTCAACAGAAGTAAGTGCACTTTCACTAGGTTATATTGAATGGAATTAGGCCCATTATATCACTTTGGAGCTTTTTTCCCCTCTAATTTTCTACACTGCTTCATTTATTCCCCTAGTCCATCTGTGAGAGTGACTTTCACAGAAGGCAACACAGAGTACAGTACATTGATGTACAAATACTGAATGTACAGGTGTATAAAACTAATTCTAGTTTTGTACAATGCTTTCCATTACCTTTAAGAGCAGTTTAATCTTTTGTTTCAACGCTCTCAGGAGGGAGTAGATGGTTTCTGGGAAAAGTACTGTATCCACAGCCTAGGTTGCCATATCAAAGACAGCACAGGTTAATAGTGACAAAGAGATGCTAACACCTGAGAACCAATTCTGTTGGCCTACCGTATACAAAATAAGTTTAATGGCTAGTTAAGTTCCTAGTAGACAGAAGATCACATCATTAAAACAATCAGGATACCTGTCACCCACCTCTACCTTTTTGGCACTCTACTGGAAGGCAAAGAAGCAAAATCAGCACATACCAAACATCTCTCTCAGTTGGCTTTCATTCCAGGATGTCTATGGACGTTAATATTGCAACTGATCATGGAGTACCTGTTCAGAAGATCAGCCTACAATGCTAATACTCTTGTGCCATTCCTAAGCAATACATTTATTTGTTTAAATTAAAGAAAAAGTTCACTTTTTATTTTGTATTAATAGAATATGTCTATGGTGTTTCTATTTAGCTGGAAGGAATTCAGTTGGGGGGTGCAGTTTTTTTTTTCAAGAATATTTACCCTAATGATTTAGAAGAATGATTCATTACATTTTCTGCAGAGCTCTAATGTTTTTTGTTTTTAAAATGAAGACAATTCAGATTCAAAACAGGCAATAGAATAGATGTATTTCTTAGTAAGGAGGCAATCTGTATCAAATAAGTATCTGGCGATGTACTGGAAGTAGAAATGATAGTGTGTTGTGCCCAAATTACATACTGTCCATGAACAATAGCAAGTTGGTAAGCTACTCCATTATATGAATAGAATATCAACACTATATAGGGAAAACAAGATGCAGCAGAACTCAGGCGGGGGGGGTGGGGCGGGGACACTCACGATACAGTAATGGAAAACGGTGTCACTACAGTATCCTGTGACTGTTTGAAAGGAATTGCAAGGAATAAAAGGCTAAATAAATTTGAAATAGAATTTTCAATACATCATACATGAAATAAACACAAAATAAATTATAAAACAGAGAAAGTAATGAAGCAATTTAGTTTGATCAACACCATTTGAATTCTGGATTTCTGTGTAAACTACATGTTTGAGGGTTGTAATTTTATATATCAGCTCAGTTTTTGTATCTTGGTAGAATTATAAATAGGATTGTACAGAAACCCATGCAAATACTGGTAGTGCTCTGACAGAGCTGAATAGCGGTTTAGCCCACAGTGAACCATGAGAGGTATAGTATACATAATACAGCCAGTCACACATGCTCTTCTTAAAAAAATTGTTTAGGTCACATCCACTGAATTCAACTGAAGAATAGCTAGTTACCTCCATGGGTGCAGGATACGGGGCATTTGTCGCTTAGCTCTGTTTTGTGCACAACCCCCATGGACATCCAGATCTATTTGTTCAGTTCTTGCATTTATCTTTCTATAGCATTCAGGTAATCTAAGCAGTTAGTGCTTAGTTCTGCAAAGAGTTTAGCTTTCATCTCACCCATTGGTTTTAATGGGATTACTCACATGTTAAAGTTAGGCAGAAGCTTAAGTGGTTTGCTAGGTCAGGGCCAGAATGCTCAGTACCTTGTAGTGTCCAAGAAATTTATTCTGCAGGGATGTAGGTTTTAGAAATGGTCTTGAAAAGAGGATCTGCAAGAAAGGGGATGGGCCAATCACAATTCAGAGTCTGAGGCTGGAATTAGAAAACTGCTGAAAGGGGGTTCCTAATGCTACTAATCGTCATCTTTGAGTCTTCAGGAAAAAAACCAACCAAATCTGTTTTTACTTTTGCAAGATTTGTGGTCACAATAAGAGATTTTCCAGAGAAGCTGTCATTGTCTCATTAAGAGGAGACAGTAGCTACCCTCAAGTTGAAATATTATTTTTAAAAAGACAGTTTTAAAAGCTGTCTTGTTCTACAACCCAAATAGGTATGAATCTTTTCAAGATTTTCCTTTAAAAAAAAAATCTCTTGTTCACGATGTGAAAGTTTTGGAGCCAGAGTTTAAATCAAGCAGAAAAAGTGCAGATAGGGTTGATTCCAAATTTATGGTGATGGACTGCACATCTGAGATTAGATCGTGGGCCTTTGCATTTTAAGAGCTCTCATGGAGTTTTTAGAAATGTAAAGTGACATCAAATGGAAGATGGTTGCCTTAGTTTGTTTGTTCCCTGGCTCCTTTTTCAGTTTGATACCATATGTTGTTTGGTGGTTTTGGGTGCATTTGTGTGACCTTTATGCAAAAGTTACTTTCTCTAATGAACACCTTGTTTGAATATAAAATGCATTTAGTTGTACAAGACAAAGCTGAAAGAAAAAGGCTGAAAGACAAAAATCATGTGCTGAAATGATGCAGCAGCAGGATCTCAGAGGAGAAATTGCAGTACTTAAATCTCTCTATACCAGCAAATTTGACAGAATTGCAGAAGACATACAGATGTTATCAAGTGATGATTGTGCCATTAAACAATGGCTGGAAAAATATTGAGAATGAGTCAGAGAGCTGAAATTGAGACAGAGAAGTAGAAAGAGGAAAACAAGACACTTAAAGCAAGACCAGAAGATAAACAGGGCAGAAAATAGGATAACCTATTGGAATGATTATCCACTAATGGCAATTACATTTGCATTGAAATGAGACTATGCCACTAAATTAGGATCATAGGAGCTGCTAATAAATTCCAAATTGCATGCTACCAAAGAGAAGCTGAATCACAAGATGCATTTATTTGCAAAGCCAATTAAAGTTATTGTGGCATAGAGTAGGCTTGGAAAGGACTTCTGAGATACTGACATCCTGCATGGACTGGAATATTTGGCTATATCATGGACCTTATATCAAATAGAGAATCTTCATGTTTCTACTGGACCAGATCTTTAGCAGCTCTAAACTGATATAGCTCCACTGAAGTCAATAAAATATTAGTGGGCAACCCGTGGCCTGTGGGTGTAATCAGTGTAATCCGCTGTGGGCCACAAGTCAGTTTGTTTACATTGACTGTCCGCAGGAACGGCCACCCGCAGCTCCCAGTGGCCATGGTTCTCCGTTCCCGGCCAATGTGAGCTGCAGGAAGTGCCATGGGTCTCAGGTTGCCCACCACTGCAATTAAGGAATGCCATTTTACTCAGGCTGAAGCTATTGCCAATTCGTTTTAGACAGATTTCTTAAAGAACGTTGACAAATAAATCTTATGCCTATGATGCAAGGAATAAAGCTATTTTTATATGAAAAACATTTCTTTCTTTCGAGAGTCTTATCCAGAAGTACTGGCATTTGCCATTTTGCTTACTGCGAGTTGCAGAGTATCTTTCAGTTGGATTGATTCATCTCCTTTCCTGTTAAGTGAGAGTTATGGATATTTGGAACTGGGGTACCACTGAGCCCACCTGACCCACCAGCCTGGGCTTCCTTTCACACTGTGGAGCTGTGATAAGTTGCCGAGCTGTCCAAGCTTGCTCTTTCACCAGCCTACACACAGGTAGGGACATACCTAACTGCAGCTTCACACACAGATGCTGAGATCAGCTCTGCATGGGAAGGCTCAACCAAGGCACCTCTCAGTTGCTAATGTGTGCACCCCACCCCTTTGGAGTGAAAACCTAAAATTATACCATCTTGCACTGCACAGGGAACTGTACTGCATAAGAGCATAATATTTGCACACTCCCTCAATGCGGATAGAGATATACAACAGCTTTCTGCCCTGAGTTATAATTTCCACACACTAGTTTTAGATACTACAAAAAAAGTTTAGCAACTACAAACGAAAGATGTTAAGTGATTATAAGTGATAGAAAAAAGATCAAAGCAGATTACCTTAGTAAATAAACTTAACACACTAGAGGTAGGATATGAATTAGCAAATTCTCACCCTGAGTGATAAACAGGCTGGCAGATTCTTAAGGCACAAGTTTCCTTGGCTTTCCCAGGTTTTTATACCCAGTCTAAAACTCCCTTTAGCCTGGGATCATCACTTCCCACAGTTCAGTCCTTGCCCCTCAGGGGTTTCCAGCTGTGTTGTTCTAGGGAGATTGCTGTCACCCATGGTATCATTTTGCCCCTTTTATATCTTCCCACGGGCTGGAGAGCTCTTTTGCTCTTTGCCTGGGTCAAACAGTTCCCATTGTGTAGTGCTATCTCTGAAAGATTTTTTATTGTACACAGTTCATGGGGTAATCCTTTTATACATTTCCTCAATAAGCCATTTACATTGTTCAACCTTTTTACTGTTGTAATGGAAAGGTTGCTTATGGGAGTTTTCAGCCTCACATTTTTCAGTAACATAGCCAAACTTCATAATGTGACATATGACAATAGCACATACAATCCAACAAGATATTACTGTCTAGCAGATCAAGACTTTTAGAATTATACCTCACAAGGCATACTTGGTACAAAACATATCCTAATTACATGACAGTGATGAATATTGGGGTGCCAAGGTGTCACAGTGGGAATCGTGTTTAGTTAGTGTAAATTTATCTGAACCAACATGTTTCATATGTCTTTTTAAAAAATCAAATTGGAGACCCCAAGAGTTCACCCATAAAGATGTGATGTGTCCTAAACCAGCTAAAAGAAAACAGAAGTTTCCATAATGAGATTGTACAGTCTTACGTTTTGAACTCTATATCCTTCAAATATGATGCAAACAGTTCTGTCCAACTATGCTGATGTCCTTGATTATAATACACAGATATTTACTAATGTTATAATGGCTTAGCAGGTGGGGCTTTTCCTTATTGTTCCCTGAATGCAGTAGAAATAGGTTGTTAACAACAAGTAAGAAATCAATGAAATAATGAATGTAAAGACTAGAATGGTCAAACAAAATTAAGGTTTTTTTATTTTATTTCTAGTTGTGAATGCCAAATGCTAGAGGAGAAGTTTGCGTATGTTGAGCAATATGTAAATTGTATGGAGGTGGAGGGAAAAGGGAAAAGGGCTAGCCAATGACCTCTGCTAGCTTTGTTTGCAGTTATGTGTCGCTACACAGAATAGAAGGCAATCAGAAACATTTTGCATTAGCCAGCATAGATTTAGTGTATTTTTCCCCTCATGGATTTAGTCTATTTTTCCCCCTCGTCTTGTTATACCAATGGACTGATTATAATGCATGTGGTTATGCTGTGCTTAATGAGTGCTACTGTGGCTAACATGCTTCCATAAGGCAGCATCAACAATACTTTGAATATACTTCCTCTGTGTTTAAACAAACTGTGTGCCAATCAGGTACTTTATTAGAAAGACAAAACCCCAAAGTTCTTGATGTTAATTATCCCTGGTACTTTTGCTGATTTTACCTGTTTTATGAAACTTTTAATATTATGTACTGGCCAACAATGATCACAATCAATCTGCAGATGCAAGTTACATCTGAAAGCAAAAAAGAATAATTGGTTAAGTAATATGTATGCTAACGATGTCCTCATTCTAATTAACAATGTGACTACTGTACCTGAACAGTTTTATTTCTAGATTCCATAAACATCATTGGTAAACTGTTCAGATATCAAATTAATTGGACTAAGTGCAAGTTTAGCTCTCCAAATGGTATCTTTCCATACACTTTCCTATATAGTACACTAGGAACAACTTAACTTCCTTTCAAGCTGCTAACAAAATCAAAGAACTGTGGTTTAAGCCCCATTTTCACAATATTAGCAAAACAATAACAAGCAAAAGAGCTTGGCAAAGCCTTCTCACTTCACTCCATGGAACTGAAACAGTGAAGACAACTATCAATCCCAGTATTATGCATCCTCTAAAGAATCTTAAGTATCTTTGCAAGAATCTTGTCCACATTTCACTTATGTACATTCTGCCTGCCCATAACTCCCCATAAAATTTCAGTTAGGGAAGTTATTCTCTACCTGAAAGTACAATCTGCCACTTTTAGCCAAATGAACATGTGAATTATAGGGGTCTGTCCTGGGTCCCCTTAATTCCCCCACTGTGGTGGGATGGAAACAAAAATTGTGGGAAAACACACAGGGAGCCCACACAAATGGGAAGGGTAGTGTATTCTGCCTACAACTAGCTACTTTCTCCTCTTCAGCTAATGTGAGTGGCTGACGGATGTGTGCAAAAAGGACATATGCCCAGATACAGATATTTTTTGAAATGTTCCCTTTTCTTATCACACAAAAATCCAAATGGAAGAATTCAGCTTTGTTCACAGTATCATTAGCTGATCTATGCCCTGTAATACCTATTTCAGGAGTACCTGCACAGGAGACAAAGAAAATAAAGATGACCTTGTGTTTGTGGCACTGAAGTGGGTCTCTATAAATCTGGATTCTATTCCTAGCTCTAAGATTTTCCAAGATACCTTGAGAAAGTCATTTAGGCCAACATTTTCAAAAGTGTCCACTGTAGCTGCCTCAATTATTGGATGACTTACTTAAAACAACTTCAGAAGTTGCTCAACATCTGTGTAAATCAGATCACTCAATGTCTCTCAGGTAGATCATCAAAGAATGCAACTGAACAGCTGTACTTCAGAACTTGTGATACATTTAGAACATTCTACTCCCATGGAGGGTCACTGTGATTCCTTCGGTGTCAACCAACAAGGGTTACAATCATACCCAGATTCTAGCCAGAGGAGAGTGCTTGGGTGGTTAACAGGCTGGTGGTATGCAGGAGGTGACACCCAATTAAGCACAAGCAAATCTCCTGCACACTGGAGGCTGGGGGTAAAAAGGTGAGTTACAGTCCTGGGTACCCCAAGAACCATAAAAGTCACATAGGAACCTAAGTTGTTAATAATGTAGGTTATGTAAGCCTAAATGTTTATCTTTGCTAGTAGGCACCTTACCTACTTCATCTACTTTAGAGAATACTACTCATCTATCTCATTAGGATGATTGTGAAGTTTAATAAATTAGGCACGAAATGTGTACTGTTTGTTCGCTCCGGTGAGCACTTACACAACTTGTGAATGGTAACCAAGCATAGCTTCTGCTTTGTTTGAATAAGTGCTTGCCAGACTGAGTGAGGACTGTGCAATCAAGCACTCAGTGTTTTAATACTTGGAGATCTGGATATGGAAAAAACAAAAGTAGAAACAAAGTATATGCTCTTCCTAATTATTTTTATACACTTGATTTAAGTCAGTTTTCCTCTTGTTAAATTGTAACTAAACAAGTAATGGCAAAGTATCCACCTATTGAGAAGATAAGATAAAATATATGCTGTAATAAAAGTTTCTTTCCTTTCAGCAGAGATCATTTTCTCCCCGGCTGCACTTGAACAGACTAAAGTAGGGCAGGTTCCACCTCAATACTACCCTCATCCAATTCTATAAAAAAAATACAGTGACTACATTTTGAAACTGTGTTACATATCTGTGCTGTGGGATATATATTACAAGGGTAAATTTGCTGAAATGCCTGTTCTTTCTCTCCTGTAGTATCACATTTGGGACCTCCGTCTGCAAAGTCGCAGTCACCCCGGGTTTCCATTTTTGGTGGAAATACCTGACCTCCAGTAACCTATATAACTTCACGGTCTTCAGTCAAAACTATAGAGTAGCAGACAGGATCTTACCCTGCACCTCTTCTTGTTAACAACTCTATCCCTTTTCCTCTCATTTATTTCTAAATTGCTGCTGTTAAAATGATTCTGCTTGGGCATTAGTTATTGCATGTTTTTTATTTTACTCTCTCCCCTCCCATTCCCATGTGACATTTCTTAGGGCAGCTTTGCATTATGCAGCAATTATCATGCTCTGGCAATAGATTCTCACTTTTAAATTACTTTTTAAATCCTTGCTTATAATGGACCAGATGCTGATCCCCTTGCACACAGTGAATAGCAGCACACTCCAATGGAGCAACTTTTGGGGACGAATGCTACAAGTGAGAAAGAGGCTCAAAATCTGACCCATTTTGTATAACTCTGGTACTCATTGTTTCTGGTAACTATAGACCCCATTGCTCGCTTGTGTGCAGGGTAAGAGGAATGAAGTTCATAGCTTCAAATATAAAATATTCTCCAAAGATCAGAGATATTTCTGTTCTTGTTTTTGTGTTCTGGAAAGATTCAAAACATTTGATGATTACCTAGCATCTAGAAATGATGTGATTCTATTTTGCTATATTTGCCTGATGTTAGTAAACTTGCCTGAAATGACACAGAGTTTAAGAATACCAGTAATCTTAATAATAATATGTTTCTTAATTTTATTATTATCTAGATAGAGTGAATATCAAACTGTATCAGAATTGGGGCTGGCCAGAAAACAATTTAGTTTCAAAATTTGTTTTTTGTTCTGATGTGGAAGAAAGATGAGATGTTTCAAAATATTTCACAAGAACAAGATCCCAGCACTTCAGAATAGCTAAGAGCCTGATGATTAGTGCTTTCACCTGGGATGGTGGGTACCCCAGCTCAAGTATCTGCTGCAGATTAAGGATTGAATCTTCAGCTCCCATGTCCCAAGTAAACACCCTAACCACAGGGCTATTCCGGGGATGGTGTATGTATTTCTTTCTCCCCCTGCCCCAAACCTGGACCAGAGAAACCTTCCTAATGGTATTTTCATCAAGTCTAGCATTGTCAAAATCAGTTTGAAGAAACAGAATTTTCTGGTGGGAAAAAAATAAATGAACCCACTCTAATCAGAATATCTATATGTCATGGTGAGGCTTCAGCAGTGAGACCACGTGGATGTTCCCTACTATTTCCCTGAAACTAAGATGTTCCACTTACCCAAAAGAAAGTGTTGTGTTAACTATCATATTGTATTTGTCATGCTCAGAATCCCTTTTTTTAGTGTTTAAAGACATCTATGGGACAGATTCTCAGTGGGGTAAATCAACATGGTCTATGTCAGGGGAACTATGCCAATACTGCATTACCTAGGCCTGAATACACCAGGACTAGGTAATGCAGCAAGTTAGTGGACTTGCCTTTTCATAGAGCTAGAAGGGACCCCCAAAGGTCATCTAGTCTAGCCCCCTGCCTTCACTAGCAGGACCAAGTACTGATTTTGCCCCAGATCCCTAAGTGGCCCCCACAAGGGTTGAACTCACAACCCTGTGTTAGCAGGCTAATGCTCAAACCACTGAGCTAACCCTTCCCAGAGATGATGGAATATCAGGGTTGGAAGGGACCTCAGGAGGTCATCTAGTCCAATGGGGTGGATAGCTCAGTGATTTGAGCATGGGCCTGCTAAAGCTGGGGTTGTGAGCTCAATCCTTGAGGGGGCCTCTTAGGGATCTGGGAGGAAAAAAACAGTTCTTGGTTCTGCTAGTGAAGGCAGGGGTCTGGACTTGATGACCTTTCAGAGTCCCTTCTAGTTCTATGAGACAGGTATATCTCCATATATTATTTTATTATAATGCCCTGTTCAAAGCAGGACCAATGCCCAACTGAATTCCCAAATCCCTATATGGCTCCCTCAAGGATTGAACTCTCAACTCTAGGTTTAGCAGGCCAATGCTCAAACCACTGAGCTTCCCTAAACAAGGGCTTGAATCCAGGCAAGTTTTGAACATAAGTGAAGGGGAGTGTGGTGATTTACAGGGATGTGCAACACTTCAAATTTTCCTATAATCTTTTTTTCATTAAACTTGGTGTTTTGAAACTATTTTGCACCTCTCACAATTTCATTCAAGTGCTCATTTTCCAGTTAATAAAAACCACCACAGCTTATAATGATTGACATTCTCTACTTCAGACATACCCAGGGGTGAAATAGCATGAATCTTGTAGGTCAGAATACTTCTGCATTTAATAGGGCTATATGGGGAATCGTGTATTATGCCTGGCTTCACTTCTATTAGCACAAATTTCACATTAAAAAGTACTATCCAATTGTATAATACAGAAGTAACCCCTACAGCAATACTGTATGATGTACATTTTCACATAATATCATAATTAAAAAGTACATAAGTTATATTAATTACATTTTAAGATTATATAGCTAATAACTGAAAGGTCAATGCTTAACATACAACCTTAACTCTGTCCCCTTGCATGTATTAATATAATCATCTGATCACTTGAGTTCAGTAAGTTTAGAGAACACAAGGAATGCATACTGGGACTCATTAAATGTTGACAACCTGTGATCTGTATTCAAGAGGAGCATCAGCTATAAACACAAGCCTAGGGGACTGGATCACAGTTGCCAACTTTCACGCAGTAAATAAGCACCCCGACTTTCACAATAAACCAAAAATCAAGTGAATCCCATTTCAAAACAAGGCCAAAACAAGCCAATTACTAAGAACCTCAACGTTCTATGTGACTAGATCCCCCCAGCATACAACTGGGACTGTGGTGGGTCCGCTGTGCACTCCTGACTCTCTCCCCCCCTTGCCCCTTCTTGCCCATTGCCCCTGCTTGCCGGGAGTTGATAAAAAAAAAAGAAGCAGTAAGCAACAAGCTACAAGCCAACAAGCAACTCACAAGACAATTAAGCCAAAAACAAGCCAAATTTCTGTTTTTTTCACCAGCTTGGCATATCTGTACTGGATCCAAAGTTCCAATTCTGGTCAAACTGTGTATGCCCAGACAATATACATTGAAATGGAGTTAAGATTTCAAGTGCATATCCTAATAGGCTAAATCTATATTGCAAATTCAGGTATAATCATAGGTGCCAAGTTTCTAATGTGGGACTTTCTCTGCTCCAGGCCCTGCCCATACCCCACCCCTTCCCCTGCATCTCCACCCCTTTCCCCGCATCCACACCCCACCTCTTCCTGCCCCCGCTTCACCTCTGCACCACCTCTTTCCACCTTGTTCTGTCCCCTCCTCCCCCCAGTGCCTCCTGCAGCCACCAAACAGCTGATCTGTAGTGGGCAGGAGGCGCTTGAAGGGTAGGGGAGGAGCTGATCGGCCGGGCTGCCAGGGGGCAGGAGACACTGGGGGAAGAGGGAGGTGCTGAGAGGGGGGCTGCCTATGGGTGCTCATTACCCACCATTTCTTTTCAGAGGGTGCTCCAGGGCTGGAGCATCCATGAAGTAAGAGCCTATAGGTATAATTATCACATGAGTAGCATACTTGCACTTCCTTTAATGTAGCTAGCATGGGTAACAATAATAGTGCAGAAATTTCATGGGCTTCAGCACTGCCTATCTGCCTCAGTGCAAGGTCACTGGTGACCCTGGATATGTATTCAGGTTGCCAGCCCAGACTGTCACATCTTTACTACTACTGTTACCTGCACTACCTAGATTAAGCAAGTAGCATAGGTAAGCATACCCACACAATTACACCTTCATGTGAGATGTAGCTACAGTGGTAGGGGAAAATGCATTGCAGAGTTGTTGTACTTATCCCAAAACAAGCATTGCACACCCACAAAATTCAGATTCAAGTTTAAACTTTAATTCAAACATGTTAACACCGGGAAGAGCACACTTAGGAAACACAAAACCTTAACACTGCCCTGTAGTGACACTGAGAACTAATCAAATGGTTATGATTAAGGCATTTTAGCATTTGTAATGTCAGATTAGATTAAACAGAGTTTTGGGTTCCCTCCCCATCCTCTCCCCCATATCTTTCCCCTTATGGCATCACTACAGGGTGGACCCCTGAATGGGGACATAAAAAGAAGGCAGAACAAACATTACAATAGCAAAATAATACATTTGCATATCTGAGTTCTCAGCAATGTATGTCCACATTTTATGTGAAAGCAGCAAAGAGTCCTGTGGAACCTTATAGACTAACAGACGTACTGGAGCATAAGCTTTCGTGGGTGAATATCCACTTCGTTGGATGCATGACATGCATGCATGACATGCATCCGACGAAGTGGGTATTCACCCACGAAAGCTCATGTTCCAGTATGTCTGTTAGTCTATAAGGTGCCACAGGACTCTTTGCTGCTTTTACAGATCCAGACTAACATGGCTACCCCTCTGATACTTGATTTTATGTGAAGCTTTCTTTACTCTATTAACATTAAAAACAAAGCTACTTGTACTTCTCTTTCCCCCCCCCTTGCTGATTTCATCCCATATTTTTCCTCCAAACCTCACCAGTCACTGCCTGCCTACTTGTAACCCTCACCATCCTCAGACCCAATGATTTAGCCATTGCAATGGTTAAAATTGATTCAAACAGGAAAGGAATCTCACTGCACCTGCCAAAGAAAGTGTGGGGGGACTCTCCCTCTGCTTTATCACAGCTTGTGCTCCTCCCTGTCCTTACTTTAACCCTTGGCCTTCATCTATACCCAGGGCATACCAATTAGTTAACTTCCTCTTCAGTTACCTATCCTTTCCCACTCCACAAACACTTTTCCATACCTGCTCGCTCTTCAGCACTCTATCTCCCAATTCCCCTCCAAAGCACTCAGGATCTGCTACATCAGAGGGTCTCTTCCTCTTCTGTAGAAGTTGCCAGCATGGTCTCTCTCACATGTTTCCTTCCTGGACAAAGCCACGGCCTTGCTTGCCTGTCTGGGCTCCCAGTGGGAAATGCAGTAGGCTCCAGCTAACAAGGGACTCCTGGAAGAGAGCTGCTTAGTCCAACTGCCCAAGCCAGGGATTCATGGGGGAGAAAGAAGAGGTTCAGGTAGCTCCCTCCCCTGTGCTGCCTCTGTTGACAGTCATTGCTGTGAAACACAGTCACTCTCATATAATTAAGTATTCAAAAAATAACAGTTTGGACAAATTAAGAAGACACCATCAGCCTGTTTAGGATGCATATTACAACTAGTTCTAAACTATAATAATGAATCATGTTATCCCAGTTTTAAATAATCATTTTAATTATAAATTCTACATTCTGACTGTAAGGAATTTAAAAATAACATAATTGAACAAAAACCTTGGTACAACTAAGTTCCATTTGGATATAGATATATGTAGAGAGAGCACATATGCGGTCACTATACCATTCAGCATATACTGGGCCAGATCTTCAGCAGGCATAAACAGAATTTGACTCCAATGGAGCTCCGAAGATTTATATTAGCCATAATGACTTGCATTAGCTGGTATCAGAGTGGGCTTCTGTGTTTGAAGACTATGGTTTGAAGGCAAACACACAGAAAACTGAAATTATGCAAGTAGGAAAGACAGAAGAAGATCTGTTGATGGAAGTTTCAGGAGAGAAGCTGAATCAGAAAAATAGAATCTGTGCACTTGGGAAGTATATTTACTGCCACTAGAGAGAGAACTGGACAGCTAAGAAGAAGAACCAAATGTGAATAGGTGGCTATGAAAAAAGGTGGTAGGAGTACTGTAGCCTCGGCTATTAAGTAACGAACGGAAAGGAAAAGTATCTGCTGCCTACATTTTGAAAATGGTGGGTCTTATGGAGATGGAAGAAAAGAAGATACAGGTAGTAGAAAATAATATACTGAGAAGAATGCCAAACAAGCAGAGAGAAGACATGGAATAAATTAGGAGGAAGAAGAACTTGGCGCTCTCTGTGTTAGATAGGCAGGCGTGTACATATTTGGGATGGACATGTCACAGGAATGGAAGAATGATGACCAGCAAAGAAAGCATCAAAGTTAGAGGACAGGAAGAAAGGATATGGAAGACTGAGGATACAATGGAAAGACACTGTCAAGAGAAGTCTGAAGGGAAAAAAGGACTGGAGCTCTAAGACCTATGGACTCGTGCTATGGGCTGGAAGGAGTGGCAAGGAACTGCAAACACATCCAACTCCAGATAAATTGGAAAAGTAATTAAGAAGTGAAATCAAGCAAGAATCAGGCCAACACTGTTCCTACAGCTATACAAATTTCCACTATCATGAAATTGATGCACAGATAGTGAAGCAAACCAAAGGAAGCAAAGTTGGACTCAGCAACACATCAAAACACAATAGAACACATTCTCAGCTCACTGCATGGGCAGGCACATGCATAGATCTCCATGCATCCCCATGCTTGCTAAATAGAAATGGACAAAATCAATAGCAAAATAAATTGCATTTTCAAGTTCAAAGTGCTGCAAGCAGTGGAGAGAGAATAAAGTCTGAAAAACTACTGAACAAAAAGTAACTGACAGTGTCCTTTTTGGTGCGTAACTTATTTTTGGTTAGCATTTGTAGTGTGATTTATATAGTATTGATGTGGCTGTGCCTCAGAGTAATGGAATAATCTGGAATACCATTAGAAATCAGCTACAAATTAATGACAAGAAATAGATAAATTCTGATAATCTCCTTGTCTGAAAAAGAGAGAACTAATAGATAATTATGAGGAATGTAATGGGAGAAGTATTTTAACAGGTAGTAATGCCCTCATAACTCAGCAGTGCTGAACAAAAAGCATGAGTGTTTTTTTTTCCTTTGCTATTCTCAATATATTTCTATTACATTCAGGGAACGATAGGGGAGCACTTTATCAGGCTACTTTAACATCTGCAAATTCTGTTATATTATAATCACAACAGTGATTTGGTGGATAAAATATCTATTTTCTGTTACAAATGATATGTCCTTATATAATGTTACAGAGTTCTATGTTTCCTACAAATTCTTCAGACATTTTACTTATAGTATCAAGTTAATTGTTATATCTTCAAAATATTTGAAATAAAAAAATTGCACTATTTTTAACAAAAATATGTAAATGTCATTCAAGAAACAAAACCAATGCTATATATCACATTAAGACTCATGTGCATTTCATTTTGTATGAGCGCACATCTTGCTGTGACTTAGATGGGCTTTGTTTTAGCACCCTGATTTGATTTCTTATCAACTTTATATACTTGTGATATGTAGGGTATACTATTTTATCTAGGGGAAAATATGGGAGCCCTCCTGTGATTAGCTTGAGAACTGCAAATTCCCATGAATGTTGGTAAGAAAAATGGTTGGCCCAGTGCATGATGTGTTTGAATTTTATTCCAAATGTAGTGGATAAGTAGACTGCTCTTAACTCCTATATTTTGATCTGTCTATGGTGACTGAAAATTGAAGGCATTTTTTGGGCAAGCTTTCTTGGGCCTGGCAAGAGGATAAGGCATATATCCTTTACTATGCATAATCTCCCTCTGCCTTTTCCTCTCTTTTGTACTTGTTGGCACATTTACCTCTACAAGTTTCATGAAACATAAGTGGAGCATCCAATTGTTTTTGTTCCAAGTCTAAAACCAACAAAACTGTTAAACTATACATGCCAGTCTTTACTACCTACCACTCACACATTTGTAAGATTTTTCTTGAGATGCTCACATGAGCTCTCTCTCTTTCGCTTTTTAAGCACTGCCCATGGGGAGTTTGAATTTTGATGATCACATGGAAGATACATCCTATGAAACTATGTAAGAGGAAAAAGAATTTACCCAGTGGTCTTCACTTTACTCTCCCCTCCCCCACCGTATTGACTTTTTTTGCTTACTAAGCTAAAAGCATCTTATCTTTCTTTCTGCAGCTAGTAGACCACTGACTCAACCTAAATGAGGAATCCATATCCAGGCAAAGCTTCCATCTGTTGCATGAGTAAGGGCTATAGGATGGAGCCCTCAGATTAATGTTCTCACTGCCTTGACTCTACCTTCTTTGGAATTATCATTGAAATTAGCATTTCCTCTTGCCCTGATGGTTACAGCTTCCTTTTCTCTGATCTCCAACAGTCTCAGGACTCCAAACTACCATATGTGCAGGATACCAATGGACACGCAGTGCTAGACAAAATAAAACCCTCTATATGTGGGAAAGTTGCACTGATTTGACAAAATATCTGAATGTAAATCACTTTATATTAAACTAATAAAACCCCAGCATGAAGACACATTTCAGCTTAAGAGATGATTGCTTGAGTTTAGTTTAAGTCAATTAGGAACAGATTTAGATTTACCTGAAATAAGCCATTCTTAAACTGAAATTATGGTTTCCAGGGGTTTAGACCAGTTTAACTAAATTGATTTAGTTCTGGTCTACACAGTTTTTGTACTGATGTAAGTATTTTGGTTAGGGGGTAAAAAATATTAACTGAAATAAGTTATACTACTACAACCCTTAGTTCAGATATACTTATACCCACATAAAGGTTTCTTATACTGGCATATCTTATGCCCCCTCCTCTATGGAAATAAACTACACAAGTTAAGACACCCTTTTATCAGTATAACTGCATAGACATGGGTGGAGTTATACCAGTTTAACTATACCAGTATAGCTAAAGTGGTATAACTTATAAATTGATTAAGACCTTGTCTGAACTTGTGCAAATTTCCCATGTAGAAAAGGACTAACATATTTAAATGGGGATTTCCTATGTCCTAATAAGGAGGAGGGGATGGAAAATGATAACATACAGGGAGGATCTGATGAGAAACAGTCAAATGAAAAAAAGTCCCATTCAATTACATCATGCAACTGGGGACAGCCAAAAAATGACCAGTTTTTAAAATACTATATACCAATGCTAGAAGTCTCAATAATAAGATGGGTTAACTAGAGTGCCTAGTATTAAATGAAGATATGATATAATGGGCAGGAGCGGCGCCAGGGTTTCTGGTGCCCTAGGCAGAATTCGGGAGGTGGCATTTTGTGTGCTCCTCATGGGGCTCGCAGGAGCTTCCAGTTCCACTCCCATCGCGCCACCGAAGAAGGACCCTCCGCTGAAATGCCGCAGTTGACAGTGGCAGTCATTGAGCTGCTCAATTGCCTGCCGCTGTTTTCCGTGGCACGTCGGCAGAAGGTCCTTCTTCAGCGGCATGATGGGAGCGGAACCGGAAGCTCCCATGCGCCCCGTGGGGAGCACACAAAAAGCCACCCCCCGAATCATGGTGCCCTAGGCGACCGCCTAGGGTTGCCTAATGGAAGCACCGGCCCTGATAATAGGCACAGAAATCTGGTGGAATGAGGATAATCAATGGGACACAGTAATACCAGGGTACAAAATATATTGGAAGGAGAAAACAGGTCGTGCTGATGGGGGAGTAGCACTATATGTGAAAGAAAGCATAGAATCTAATGAAGTAAAAACCTTAAATGAACTAAATTGTACTACAGAATCTCTATGGACAGTAATTCCATGCTTGAAAAATAAGAATATAGCAGTAGGGCTATATTACAGACCGGGATGGTGTTAGTGACTCTGAAATGCTCAGGGAGATTAGAGGGGCTATTAAAATAAAAAACTCAGTAATAATATTGGGGGATTTCAACTATCCCCATATTGACTGGGTACATATCACCTCAGGAAGGGATGCTGAAATAAAAGTTTCTTGACACCTTAAATGACTGCTTCTTGGAGCAGCTGGTCCTGGAACCCACCAGAGGAGAGGCAATTCTAGATTTAGTCCTAAGTGGAGCACACGATCAGGTCCAAGAGGTGAATATAGCTGGACCACCTGGTAATAGTGATCATAATATAATTAAATTTAACATCCCTGTGGTGGGAAAAAATCCACAGCAGCCCAACACTGAAGCATTTAATTTCAGAAAGGGGAACTACACAAAAATGAGGAGGTTAGTGAAACAGAAATTAAAAGGTACAGTACCAAAAGTAAAATCCCTGCAAGCTACGTGAAAACTTTTTAAAGACATCATAATAGAGGCTCAATTTAAATGCATACCCCAATTTAAAAAACATAGTAAGAGAATCAAAAAAGAGCCACGGTGGTTAAACAAACAAAGTAAAAGAAGCAGTGAGAGACAAAAAGGCATCCTTTAAAAAGTGGAAGATAAATCCTAATTATGAAAATAGAAAAGAGCATAAATGACAAATGAAGTGTAAAAATATAAGTAGAAAGACGAAAAAAGAATTTGAAGAACAGCTGGCCAAATACTCCAAAAGTAATAGCATAAATGTTTTTAAATACATCAGAAGCAGGAAGCCTGCTAAACAACCAGTGGGGCCACTGGACGATCGAGATGTTAAAGGAGCACTCAAAGACGATAAGGCTATTGTGGAGAAACTAAATGAATTCTTTGCATCGGTCTTCACTGTTGAGGATGTGAGGGAGATTCCCAAACCTGAGCCATTCTTTTTGGGTGACAGATATGAGGAACTGTCCCAAAGTGAGGTGTCAGAGGAAGTTTTGGAACAAATTGATCAACTAAACAGTAATAAGTCTCCAGGACCTGATGGTATTCATCCAAGAGTTGTGAAGGAACTCAAATGTGAAATTGTAGGACTACTAACTGTTATCGGTAACCTATCATTTAAATCAGCTTCTGTACCAAATGACTGGAGGATAGCTAATGTGATTTTAAAAAGGGCTCCAAAGGTGACCCTGGCAACTGCAGGCTGGTAAGCCTCACTTCAGTACCGGGCAAATTGGTTGAAACTATCCTAAAGAACAAAATTGTCAGACACGTAAATGAACATAATTTGCTAGGAAATAGTCAACATGTTTTTTGTAAAGGGAAATCGTGCCTCACCAATCTACTAGAATTCTTTGAGGGGGTCAACAGGCATGTGGACAAAGGAGATCCAGTGGATATAATGTATTTAGATTTTCAGAAAGACTTTGACAAGGTCCCTCACCAAAGGCTCTTAAGCAAAATAAGCAGTCATGGGATAAGAGGGAAGGTTCTCTCATGGATTGGTAACTGGTTAAAAGATAGGAAACAAAGGGTAGGAATAAATGGTCAGTTTTCAGAATGGAGAGAGGTAAATAGTGGTGTCCCCCAGGGATCTGTACTGGGCCTAGTCCTATTTAACATATTCATAAACGATCTGGAAAACGAGGTAAACAGTGAGATGGCAACATTTGCAGATGATACAAAAGTACTCAAGATATTTAAGTCCCAATCAGACTGGGAAGAGCTACAAAAGGATCTCTCAAAACTGGGTGACTGAGCAACAAAATGGCAGATGAAATTTAATGTTGATAAATGCAAAGTAATGCACATTGGAAAACATAATCCTAACTATACATATACAATGATGGGGTCTAAATTAACTGTTACCACTCAAGAAAGAGATCTTGGAGTCATTGTGGATAGTTCTCTGAAATCATCCACTTAATGTGCAGCAACAGGCAAAAAAGTGAACAGAATGTTGGGAATCATGAAGAAAGGGATAGATAATAAGACAGAAAATATCATATTGCCTCTATATAAATCCATGGTATGCTCACACCTTTAATACTGTGTGCAGATGTGGTCGCACCATCTCAAAAAAGATATATCGGAATTGGAAAAGGTTCAGAAAAGGGCAACACAAATGATTAGGGATATAGAATGGGTTCCGGATGCAGAGATCTTAATAAGACTGGGACTTTTCTGCTTGGAAAAGAGGTGACTAAGGGGGGATATGGTTGAGGCCTATAAAATCATAAGTGGTGTGGAGAAAGTAAATAAGGAAGTGTTATTTACTCCTTTTCATAATGCAAGAACAAGGGGCCACCAAATGAAATTAATAGGTAGCAGGTTTAAAACAAACACAAGAAAGTATTTTTTCATGCAACGCACTGTCAACCGCTGGAACTCTTTGCAGAGGGTGTTCTGAAGGCCAATACTATAATGGGATTCAAAAGGGAGCTAGATAGATTCATGGAAGATAGGTCCATCAATGGCTATTAGCCAGGATGGGCAGGAATGGTGTCCCTAGCTCCTGTTTGCCAGAAGCTGGGATTGGGTGGCAGGGCATGGATCACTTAATGATAACCTGTCTGTTTATTCCCTTTGGGGCACCTGCCATTGGCCACTGTCAGAGGATAGGATACTGGGCTTGATGGACCTTTGGTCTGACCCAGTATGGCCCTTTTTATGAAGGTTTATCTGACTGTCTCAAATATTTTTTGAAGCAAACATTACAGGATAATTCAATTTTAGTCAGAAGGCCACCAGATATTGTCTAGGACATATAACTTTTTAAGAAATAAAGCTTCCTCTTAGTGACTTATAGGAGCTATTGCCTCTTGAAATGCTCTCGAGTGCCAACAGGGCTACCAAAAGCACTGCCATAGGAGTATTTTTATTAAAAATTAATTTACTTCTTAATCTTTAATCACATATGTCCAGACTAATGTGCACTAGCCAGTCACCTCTGGAGATGTGGTTTAAATGGTAGTTAAGATCACAAGAAAAAACTATTTTGGTGATCTCATCCCAAAGTAGATAGGGTAACAATATAAAATTAATAAGCTACTTTAACAAGGGTGACAGTCTCTGTTCTAAAAAGTTGAAGGACTTGAATAGCCAGAATGAGGTTCATTGGTAGAGCTGTGTGGAGAAGATTTCACAGAGCTTATCTGAACTAAGTAATGGACAAAGTTTAAAATGACCTCAAAACTTTCTCTACACTTTTGTCTCTAAAATCAGATCTCCACTTTTGGGGCATGGAGTTTGTATCATTGAGTTTTTGCACAAAAGCACACGTAGACATAAAATATGTATACATATAAGACAGCAATTTAGCATAGGCAAGACACTTAAGAACAAAGGAAAAAACTGGTTGCCCATAACTGCCTAATATTTTCAGGTAATTTTTGAAAAAATCTAAACACACATGAGATTAAAAAAAAAGTACTTCAGTCCATCCTTCATAACAGTTCTAGATAAATAGTACTACTATGACTGCTTAATTTTTTCTTACAAAAAATACCAGTTTTGAAATACACCATTTTCAATGCTGCACAAAGTCACGTCACCTAATAAACGATCATGATTTTAATATCTTTATATTTAAATATTTCTTTGATAGTGAAAATGCAGTAGGATGACACACCCTTTTTACTGTCGAGAAGTGGTTCCCGAACTTGTTCCGCCGCTTGTGCAGGGAAAGCCCCTGGCGGGCCGGCCCGAATTGTTTACCTGCCGCATCCGCAGGTTCGGCTGATTGCGGTTCCCACTGGCCGTGGTTTGCTGCTCCAGGCCAATAGGGGCTGCGGGAAGTGATGCAGGCCGAGGGACGTACTGACCGCCACTTCCCGCAGCTCCCTTTGGCAAGGCAGCGAACTGCGGCCAGTGGGAGCCACAATCGGCCGAACATGCGGACGCGGCAGGTAAACAAACCAGCCTGTCACAAGCGGCGGAACAAGTTTGGGGACCACTGCTGTAGAGGCTAGAGGTCTACAGACCTTGCTTCTAAAGTTTGAGCCATTTCTACATATAATTACCAAAGAAGCTGTATCACAGCACATGCGTAGACAAAATTCATTCCCAGCCATATGCAGGTTATAGAAAGGTCACTCAAAGAAAACCCATGGATTAAAGAAAAAATAAACAATGGTATGTTTTTGGTAACCTGCTAGCTTTGACAGAGTTGCAAGCTTTACTAAGTAGTGTACAATAGAAGAACTTCTGTATTCTGAACTATGTGATGTACTCAATGTAACTGTAACACTCCTGACAGAGTTACTGCCAGTTGCATGGTAAAACCCCTGTGCTTTCTCCTCAACTTTTTGTATACTGTAGGTATTGTAATATTATTTCTATAAGGCAGATTTTTTCAGGGCAATAGGAAATAGAAGTAGTCTTTTGGGAGTTTCTGCTGCTAGTTGTAGAAAACAGACATTTTTGCAGAGCACTTCAATCAAGAGTAAAAAGCTCAATCTCACATCTCTCTCAGCAGGTTTGTGAGCACAATTGTAACAAAAGATTCACAACCTGGTCATAGTGCAGGCAAGATAAATCTGAAAGCCACCCTGTTTGCAATTATGGATACTTACTGTACAGAATTTACATAGTACAAGAAATAGTACAGCAATTTTTTGTTCTTTCTGGGGGAAATTTCCACTGTCTTCTTCCAGTTTTTTACATTTACAAATGAAATATAACCTCCAAGTCTCTATCAGTGGATATTATTTGTCATATTGAGTGACAAATAGTTTGGGGTTGTCATCACCCTGTGTGGTGACAAATAGGTTCCTAAAAATCTTACTGAGATGAAGTGGCAAATAGCAACAGCAAAATTTCTACACTCAAGAAAATCCATATGTTTGCCCTTGTTAGAGGCAGCACATATCTGCAACTCGAAACAAAAATATAATACACAATTGGATCATTTCCTACAAAGAATAGTTCATGACAACACTCTTTAAGCTACCTTTAAAACTTTTTCCTTTTGTTTTCCCTAACTAGATTTTTGACATTTTGCTTTTTTGCAGAAAGATCTATATATTCTTACAAATCTGTCTTCAAAACACATTTTTCAAATAATCCTCCCTCTGGATTATATTGCAGAAGGAGCATTAAAAAAAGACAACGGAGCTTTCAGGTAGGAAAAAAAAGACAGGTGTAAAGTGTTAAGATGAAATTCACCATTAAAACACTCACCACAATAGGAAACTTTAACACATGCCACAAACAAGATTTTTCTTGCCTCTTGTGTGGCACTAGTAGCTTCATCCTTGGAACAGCTTTAAAAACATTTGTGTTGCAGAAGTACTTAAAAGACCCTTTCACAGGGGAGGGAAGATTTGACTATTTTTTATTTCAAAGACTGGTATGAAAAAAATTACAGAGGTATCCAAAACACTATACCTGGAAGTAATGGGGGACTTTAACACAGCAAAACACAAGATGTCTAATAAGTTCTTGGAATGTGTTGGTGACAACTTTTGGTTCAGAAGATGGAAGTAAACGGGGTACAGCCATTTTAGAATTGATTCTGACCAACAAGGAGGAATTGATTCAGAATCTGAAGGTTGAAGGCAATTTTGGAGAAAGTGATCATGAAATGATATATTAATAAGGAAAGGAAGGAGTGAGATCAGCAGAATAAGAACAATGGATTTTTATTTTTTTTAAAAGCAGATTTTAACAAACTCAGAACTGAAGGTGTGGTCTCATGGGAAGGAAATTTCAGGGACAGAGGAGTTCAGGAAAGAAACAAATATTAAAGGCGCAACAGCAAACTATCCTGAGGCAAAGAAAAGAGAATAGTAAGAGGCCAATATGGCTCTGTTGTGAGCTCTTTAATGACCTGAAAAATCAAAAAGGAATTCCACAAAAAGATGGAAACATGAACAAATTGTTAAGGAGGAGTACAAACGAGAATCACAAGCATATAGAGGCAAGATCAGAAAGGCTAAGGCACAAAATGAGCAAGGCAATAAGACGAGGTTCTTTAAATACATTAGGAAAAAGAAAAAGATGAATGAAAGTGTAGGCCCTCTAGTTAGTGGCAAAGGAGAGCTTGTAACAGATAACACCAAGTAAGCTGAGGTATAATGCATATTTTGCTTCACTCTTCACTGAAAAGGTAAATTGTAACCAGACATTATTATTTGTGTTAAGTAACAACAAGAGGGAAGAAACACAAGCCAAAATAGAGAAAGAACAGGTTAAAGAATATTTAGGTAAGTTAAGTTGGCAGGGCTTGATGAAATAGGGTACTTAAGGAATTAGATGAAGCAATCTCTGAAGCACTTGTGAGTATCTTTGAGGACTCATGGACAAAGAAGGAGGTCCCAGAGACTGGAGAAGTGTAAACCAAAAAAATATACAAGGACTCAGGGGATTAGGACTGGCCATCTTAATGTAAATAGTTGGAAAGATCCAGGAACAAGTTATCAAACAGTCAATTTGTAAGCACCTAGAGCATAAAGAAGATAAGGAATAGCCAACATGGATTTGTCAAGAACAACTCCTACTAAACCTTTCTTTGACAAAGTTACTGGTGTAGTGGATGGGATAAGTTGTAGGCATGATATATCTTGATTCTGTTAAGGCTTCTGACACAGTTCCCTGTGACATTCTCATAAGTAAACTAGGGACATGTGGTTTAGGTGAAATTTCTGTAAGATGGGTATGGGTGCAAAACTGGTTGAAAGACTGTATTCAAATGGCTCACTGTCAGCCTGGGAGGAACATCTAGTTGAGTCCTGAAGGTCCAGTACTAGTCAATGTTTTCATTAGTGATTTGGATAGTGGAGTGGAGACTGTGCATATAAAATTTGAGAATGATACCAAGGTAGGAGGGGTTGCTAGCACTTTGGAGTATAGGATTCAAATTCAAAGTGACCTTGATAAATTGGACAACTGGTCTGAAATCAAGATTAAATTCAATAAAGAGAAGTGCAAGGTACTACAGTTAGGAAGGAAAAAATCAAATACACAACTACAAAATGGTGAGTAACTGGGTAGGTGGTAGTATTTCTGAAAAGGATCAAGGGTTATAGTGAATCACAAATTGAATATGATCCAACAATGTGATGCAGTTGCAAAAAATGCTAATATTATTCTGGGGTGTATTAAGAGAAGTGTTGTATGTAAGACACAAAAGGCTATTGTCCCACTCTCTTTGGCTCTGTTGAGGCCTCAGCTGGAGTCCTGTGTCCAGTTCTGGGCACCACCAATATGGGCAAATTGGAGACAAAAATGATAAAGGGTTTAGAAAACCTGCTCTATAAGAAAAGGTTAAAAACACTGGGCACATTTTGTTTTGAGAAAATAAGACTGTCAGGGATGGTCTAGGTTTACTTGTCCTGCCTAAATGCAAGGAGTTGGACTCTATGACTTCTTGTGGTCCCTTCCAGCCCTCCATTTCTGTGATTCTATGTCTGCATTATTTTGCCTGAATATACATCTATTATGATGAACACTGAATGACTGGACTCAACTGCAGTATACTGATTGGTTGTAATCCAGTACAATTCACTGGAAACATCTTCAGTCAGTCAGTAAGTCAGTCAGTCAATAAATAGTTTAAAACAAAAAGCCAGTCAAATGACTAAATCCAAAGTGATTTGCTAATCTGAGAAACATGGGCAGATGCATTAATAAAGGAGGAGACAAAACTGCTACCCACTAGCGATGGACATTTTTGTCTTTCAGGAGGAAGCTGAACGGGTTTTTCAGAGTTATAGCAAGCTATTAGGATTAGAAAACAATATGCATGTGGGTTACTTATTTTCCAATATCCAAACAGGGATGCATGAAGTTAAGTATTTAATAGCTTGTCCACACACAGAAGTTGCATCAGTTAAAATAAAGGTGTGAGTTGCAACGAGTTATTTAACCTGGTGCAGGTTTGTTTGGATACTCTACATCAGTTTAAAGCTGGTATACAGCAATGTAGCTTGTCCCTGAACCTATGCCATTTTAAGTACCAGAGCTATTTCTTTGGGACTCATTGCTTTTAAGTACTTTTGGAGTCTAGTCTCTTTTGTGTTTGTGTGCACGTGCATAAGCATGCATAATTGGATTGCCATCCCTTATGTTTTGCTGGAATAGGTATGTTTGACAGAAACCAAACCAGTCTGTCCTAATGAAAAAAAAGTACTTCTTTTAATATTGTTTGATCCACATAAGAACGGCCATACTGGGTCAGACCAAAGGTTCATCTAGCCCAGTATCCAGTTTTCCAACAGTGGCCAGTGCCAGGTACCCCAGAGGGAATGAACAGAACAGGTAATCATCAAGTAATCCATTCCCTGTCTCTCATTCCCAGCTTCTGGCAAACAGAGCCTAGGGACACCATTCCTACTCATCTTGGCTAATAGCCATTGATGGACCTATCCTGCATGAATTTATCTAGTTCTTTTTTGAACCCTGTTGTAGTCTTGGCCTTCAAAACATCCTCTGGCAAAGAGGTTGACTGTGTGTTGTGCGAAGAAGTACTTCCTTTTGACGACCCCTAGATCAGAAGTACCTGTTTTGAGATGGTATTTTTGTGTGTGTGTGTTTGCTTTTTTTAGTTTCACACTAGAACATACTTCATAGTCTTTTATTCCAGGTAAGAGGCTGTTCCCTTTTACAGAGGGCACCATGACAGTAGTGTTGCTTTGATCTCAAGGCTGAAACATGCCAATCACTTACTTGGTTATGCTCACAGAGTTACAGGTAAGTTCTGGGATAACACCTGAGCTGTGTCCTACTGCTTCTTTAGTGGCAAGAGTAGCATCTAGATTCCCAGATCACTATGTGCCATTACATAGAAAGAGCCATCTAGCAACCCAGAAGCAGGTGATCATGAAAGAAAATAAGTTAATGTATCACAGCAACAGAAGGACTGAGAGCTATTAGGAGAGCAGGCACAAGATTGAGAATAGGTGTAAATACTAATAAAGCACCTGAAGCTGTTCCAATTAAAAGGAATTATCCCAGTTAAGCACCAATCACCACCATTCAATATCATTAAGCTCAATATATAAGGATACATGATGATTTGAATCAGTTTAATCCCATATTTAATTATTTGGTTTTCATTATACATGAAACTGACAAACAGGTAAAGGAAAATTAGAGTGTAGGAGGATTCGACTGATGCAGTGCAGTCTCTGGGATTTTTTTCCCTCCTGTTAGTGTATTCATGTTACATGTTTTTAATTTTTGTTTGCATAGTGATCATCCTGGTTTGTTTGTTTATTAATGGCTATGGGCGATATAATGTCCACTTAATTTTGATCTCCAATTATGGAGATGATTAAAAAAGGATCTGTTCTGATTATTCATGTGGATATTGCAGTTGGTGACAATCTGCAGAGGTAGAGCAATTTTACTATGTGTATGGGTATTGGTAACTGTTTGATGTTTATATGGAAAATTAATATGTATTCAAAGACAAATAAAGTATATTTGTCAAACCATATCTGAGTAGTTAGGTAACAGTATGCATCATTGTGTGACTCCACATCATTTTTAATACTGAATGAAATAAAGTGATTGCTTTACCTTTTTTGGCCTATGGCTAAGGCAAGCATGTTACTATTTTGAAAGTTAACATACTGGATATTGTTATTTAACATTTATGCAGTTAAATTTAATAAAAAAAATCCATAAAATGTTAATCAAAAAAACAGAGACTCTAAGATGCATTTTCAATCTTCTTTAGAGGAACTATAGCTACAGATCAAAAGGTCATTCTTAAATGCCTTTTCAATAATCAAGTTGATTCATAACAAAATGATTAAGTCTGTTAATCACTATGGAAAGTAACTACACATCAGCATGGACAATATGTCATAACTTTGACTCTGATGCTGACTTCCTTTATGGGCCTGGACAAGTTGCTTAAGCTCTCTGCCTCAGTTTCCCCCTCCAGGGAATCTAGGAAATACTCATCACAAAATGTAAATTAAAGACACTTAGAACAAGTACTCTAAGAACAAAGGTATTATTATGGCTTGGCTTATTGCTGTTTGTTTTTGAGAACACTGGACTAATATTATACCATCTCTGCTATTTAGTTGGCATTCCCTGTTAACTGGAGCACCACCACTGCTTCCTGTGGCTGCTACAGTTAAAGTTCTTACAGTTTCTTCAGCTCTTTATAAAAGGTCCTCTCTTTTCTGTGGGAATCAGACTAGGGAACATCAGAAATTGCACATTATGCATCTTTTGATTCAAAGTCACAGGAAGAAGAAAATATTACAGTTGAGGATATTCCTATAAACATAAATAAGTGAAATGACATCCCTCACCAGTAGCTGTACCAATGGAAATGTGATTGTGATTTATCCTTTCAACTGCTGATCAAGTAATGTTGACAACACATTTCTCTCTCTGAAACATTTATTTCATTAGTTTATAGATTCCTTAAGTGGTATATTTCAAACCCCACAATGGAGCACTTTAGTGCATTCAGATTTAGTTTGATTTCAAGTTTCTTTAACCAGTCAGTATGAATAACTTATTTGACAGCTGCTTATAGACTTTTCATAAGGACTGACTTCAAGTTTTATTCATGCCTCTTTAATAATGTTACTGTTCTATCATATTTCAGTGTTGTCAACACTCCTGATATCACAAGCATCGTAATTTCAGACCATGTTCCCATGACCTCCTCAGGGCTTATCCCTTTAGCTGCTGGAGTGATAGCAGCTCCTTGCAGTACAAGGGAGGGCTGTAGGGGCTGCTGGAGAGTGAATAGGCATGCAGTGAAGTGCTCTGGGCAGTGGTGGAGATAGGAAATGGGGAGTCTGGACAGCAAGCACACAAAGAGCCAACACCACCATATTAGTGTGCATATTTTATATGCATTTAAGGTTGAATTTTCAGCCTGTAATTGTCACTCCCTCCACACACTGATTTGAAGTACAACCTCCTATTAACTTCAATGGGGCGAGGACTTAAGGTGCTTATCCTGAAAGTGAGATTTGTCTCTGAGACGGTTATGAATTGAGTTATCATGTGGATAGTGGAAATAGTCTAAGACAATATTAAAAATATAGAACAATTGTAAAGAGGCTTGCTTTTAGTATAGTACATAAGATTGCCAGTACCTTTTTGCTTTATTTGTAACTGAAAAAGTGGTAAGTGATATTTTTACAAATCAAAAGTAGTATCCATTTGGAAACAAAATCTGTATAAAAAAGATCTGTTATCAAAATGATGTTGTGATGACTTTGAATAGAATAGGTTAATCAAATAGCACAGTGCTCTACAAAATGGTGGGTTATTTTACAATAGACTTATTATTAAAATGCTTATGGAAACTGAGAGTTTATTACCACAAATGTTTAGTTTTACTTTATTATTTGAAGCTTTATGTTCTTCCACAGTAACGGATTTAAGTTTTAGTAGAGTATGCAATATGTATTTAATACACACACACACACACACATACATTTACAAGAGAGTCTAGTGTAAAATAATATTTATCTACAACAGGAACTGCCTTTGACTCTGCTGGGAGTTTAGCATGTGGAAAAATGACAGGCTCAAGTTGGTTGCTGCTTCCTATTGGGATAATTATTTTTGGCCTATGGGTAGATAAATTATATTAAGAAAAATGGCTGGAAAACTCCGCCATCCCACCACCCCACATACTCATCCTAAACTTGTGTTTTTATAGCACTCCATTGGCTTTATTTTTAAGTACGAATATCAGTACTGACAACCCCAAGAATTTTACAGTCATGACATGGAACCCAAAACAACTATGAGATTGGACTAAAAATCATGAGGTATATTTTATATAAATAAAAAATGATAAGTCTGTTTTTTTCTGGCTTTTGAACATTCGCCATGAACCCTGTAATGTGTGTCCTACATGTGAGAAACTGGCAGCACTCTGCAAAAAATCCATGTACAAGATTCCACCAGGACCTGGGCCACTCGTGTTTGTAATGTTCAACTGGGGCTGAAAATTCTACCTTTCCTTGACTTCAAGCACTGTCCCTGAGTTACATGCAATTCCATGCAGAATCCAGCAGCCCTTCCTGGAATGTAGCGGACACCACTCAGGCAGTGTTTTCCCCAGGAATTGAAATCGGGAGTGTGTGTTAAATATATAGGGGGGTGATGGCAAAGGTGGGGTGTGTGACATAGTAAAAACTGAAAATTGTTTCACAATCATTTTATTAGATTTAACTCATGTTTTAAAATCATCACACAAATTAAAGTTGGCTACTCAAGCCTACTATGAAGCTCTATATCCTTCTTGGTTTCTTTTCCACAACTCTATTAATGAACTTCTTGAATGCAGTGCATTCATCTTTGATGACTTCTCGTGTGTCTGGTACTTCCAGTCCTTTATGATATGTTCATTATCAGGCAGAATACAACTCCTTTCAGAACACAAAATTCTGTTCAAAGAGGAAAAATAATGCTCAACTGTAGCTGTTGTGACTAGGAGTAGCAAGAGATTAATTCCTATTTCTTTCATCCCAGGAATCATAGCACAAAGTTTGGGTTGAACCACTAGCGATGAACTCAAATCTTCATTCGTTCGTTGTATAATGTTGCCCTCTGTGTTCAAATTCTTTATTCTGTCCTGATCACAAAGCAGCCCTTTTGCTGGTAGTGCCTCTCTCCGCTCAACTGTCGGTGTTTTATAAGACAGCATCTGTAAAAGCTACATAAAGGCTGAATAGAATCCAAAAGTTGCTGTTGTAGATTTGTAAGAATCAAGTCTGTGTATTTTTTCAGCTGGTTTAACAAATGCTTCTTGTCCTCTTCACTTAAAGAGTCAACATAAGTGCCTTAATTAGTCAACTTCTGAACTGAAGTCTTTGCTTCTTCTAGTATGTTTTCAGTGGCCCTTTCTCTCTGTTTGATCCAAATGTAGCTTCTATTGTTGGACAAAGATCCACTACTGTTGTAGCATATGCATGGATGGCATTGTTTAATGATCCAAGTGGTTTCAACAGTAGACGTACAAGAGAGAGAATGGGGGAAAAGTCTTCTCTGAACATAGTAGCAAAAGTAGTCCACCAGTCTCACTACTTAGATCCATCCCATCCCAGTAGATACTTTCCAAAGCCAATAATAATGGTTGCAGTAATTTAAGACAACAGCCAAGGATCACTTATGAGAAAGCTAGTGGTTTTTCGTTGGGCCATTTATCTGTTCATAGGTCTCAAGCCTTATGCTAACTTGCTGAAGCTAATGTATTACAGGATGTAGCTTTCCTGCATTACTGCTGAATATAATGCAAAACAGTGACTAAACTAAAGGCAAGTTAGTCCACTGTGCTACAGTAGCAGTGAATATAACATAAGCAAACTAGCCCACTGGGCTATACAGGAAGACTTAGCATCTTTCAAGACTCAGCCCTAAGTGACCATCACTAAGTGAGAGCAGTAAAGCTATGCTAAGCATTTGAATAGTGTTATTTAGTAAAACAAAATAAAAAAATGCTTGCTCATTATGCCCCTCATTCTATTCCTCTTGGGACTGTACTCTCAGACTGCCTACCACAATTTAAATCCACATTAAACACATTTGTCTGAGTTGACCATGCCTTAATTTGTTCTGATTTGTAAAGGACTTTAAGGCTTCTGCAGGAGCGATGCTATATAAATGCACATGATTGATTGAGAGGATGTCATGTTTTAGGACAAAGCACTCAGTAAGAGTCAGATTAAGGGTTGCTGTTATTTTTTAACTCTTTTTAAGGAAGCTATTTTGGTACAAAGAGCTTAGATGATTCATAAGTCAGGATAAAGCAACAAGCCAATGATCCCCCACTAGCATTCCACCCACAAAAAGGGCCAGATCATAAGCTCGTGTAACTTGACATGGCTACATATGGTGCCATAAAAGTCCATTCATCTGTATAGCTATACAAGGAGTGAATAGTATATTAATACCAAATTTATAATGATCAGTTTCTGTAATATAACCACTTAGTATAACATCATCCATAGAAATGGTATCAATAACAAAATTACAGAATTAAAATGCATTAGAGGAGGAGAGAAAAAAAGAAATAGGGCGAGGGAGAACAGTTGTGTTTGTAGGTGAAATTTGAAAAGCAATGATAAAGGGCAGATAAAATAAGGTTATGCCAGATGATAGAAGTCTCAAATGAGACAGATATTTGCTCAAAACCAACAAGATTGAACAAGGGACAAAAAGAAGGCTGACATTAGTTGAAAAAGAGTAATGAATGTTGAGAGGATACTGTGGCAAGGTTCATTAGGTCGGCTGAGAAAGCCTACCAACATTTTTAAAACAAGCTTCATTTAAAATTAAATTAAAATGCAGAGCCCCCTGGACTGGTGGCCAGGATCTGGGCAGTGTGAATGCCACTGAAAATCAGCTTGCATGCTGCCTTCGGCACCTGTACCATAGGTTGCCTACCCCTGGCCTAAATGTTCCCAAAGTAGCCTAAGTCCCCATAGTTAACGAGCTGCTTAGAGCCCTAGCTCATGCCTATGGCATAGCAGGATTCCACCATCTAGCTCACCAGAGGGGCCTGATCTGGAAGGTGTGTTCTGGGCATGCCTATCTGCCACAAAAAATAGCAGTTAAAAATACTGGGGGCTGGCTGGTCTGAGAGCATCCCAGAATTTAGACACACACATCTGGGATGTGGGAGACCCAAGTTCAAATCCCCACTCTGTTTGATTTTCAACAGTGACTAGAACCTGGTTCTGCCTCATGCTAGGTGAGGGATGTGACCACCAGGCTACACAGTTAATCTCCTGCTCTCTCACTTTCTCTCTGGCCCAATGAATATTTAATTATTTATAAAAAGTGGAACAGCTTTAGCAGGCAAGACTGAAAGACACCCAGCTCAGACTAACCAGCCGCCGGGGGGTTAGAGTACTCACTTGCAGATGGGAAACCTGGGTAAAAGTCCCTCCTCCAAATTAGACAGAACAGGAGTTTGGGCACAGGTTTCCCATATTTCAGGCGTGTCCTACCTCTTTGCTACAATGGGATGGAGGTCCCTCCTGCCCCCCCCCCACATTTTTTGTTTGTTTGTTTTTGGTGGGGGGTTGGTACAAGGGAGGGCTGGAGCTGGCTTAGGTGACTAATTCAAAGACAGGATTCACAGCTGAGAATCACTAGTGGAAAGAGGCATCTCCCTCCACACTGTCAGGGGCCTAAAGTCCAGATCACTGAGAGTTCATCACCTTAAGTATCTTTGTGGATCTGGGCCCTAAGTCCCTCTCCTTTCTTCTGCATTACACTCCTGCTATCTTAGGCAGCCTCCATCTCAGCACTGCATCACCTAAGTCCCCTTTTTGAATTTAGCCTTAGTTGTATATACACAGATCTTTGCTCAGATCACTATCCCAAGCACTCCCCTCTGCCACTCCCACTTTCCAGTGGAGAACAGCACAACCAACACCCTTCACATTAAGATGCTGGGTCTATTGAAAGTTTGTAGACATTTTTCTTTTTATTTCAAATTACAATATACAGAGAGATAACAAAAGAATAAAAAGTGTTTTCAATGAAAGCAAAAACAGAACATATCTAAACTTAGCACATGGCTTATATAAAAGAATTGCTATAGTGCTTTTCTAAGTGTCAATGTAGAGACCACATCTAGCACATCATGCTAGGGTACACTTCTACAAAGATCTAAACAACTTGTAAGAAATTAATTGAAGAGAACACCAAATAATGGGGATTGTTTAAAGAAAGATTAAGAGAACTAAACATATAGATGTGATAAACAACAAATAAGGGAGAGAAGTAAGGTGATTATTATAAGTATTAAAATAGGGACCAATAAGGAAGAAAAGTATTAAGGCTTTTCCAAAGAGGTGCAACAAAAAGCATTTGGATTATATTGAGTGAGGATACTTTTAGGGTCGTTGTGAGGTCTATTAGACTGTAGAATAGCCTCCAAAGATAAGTGGCATGAAGCCCCCAGACTGAGGCATTTAAAACTAGACAGGACAAAATTGGGAAGTATTATAAGGAACAGTCCTACATTGGCAGAAAAACTGACAAGATGATCTACTAGCCCTTTTCCATCTCTAATATCCATTATTTTATGATCATGTAGACTAGAAAAAAAATGAAATCAGACGTGCAGTTGTAGACAGTAGGCAGGGTCCCCCTGTTTTACAATGTAACAAAAATGTCAGAAAAAAATTGTAAACGACTATATTTTAAAAGAAAAAAAGAAGACATGCTAAAATTCACAAGTAGACACTTGGTGATTAAATAAATACAATCTTTTTAACTCTTCTTCCGTTATGTCCATTGAACTCTATAAATGCTATATTGAAAAAAGGTCAGATATGAAGATGTATTCTGAGTTAGTTGAGTGAATTCACCAATAATATTTACGGTTTATTATAAATATACTGTACTCAGTATAAACTAGTTAATACCTGTTCCTGGAAGGTTAGACAGGTCCACTAATTTTTGTCCTTCACTTTTGCCACAAAAAAATTATTGTGGAAATGGGCCTACATAACATCAAATGAGCCAGAAGTACTTTAAGCATGCAGACTCCCTAAGTTAATTGTACTTCACAAGTTATTGGTATGTGTAACTGCATGTAATAACAGCTACTTGTTTAGAAACAGCAAGGGCCCTTGCACGTCCACTTCACATTCTCATAAACGTGGTCTTACTACATATAGCCACACAGAGTTAACCCACCAGGCTGAAAAGTCCTTTGGAGTGACTTCCAGCTGCTACATTACACTCTTCTAAACTTCACATAATATAGAGTGTGAGATTAGTACAATTGTCATGATGATTTTTTCATGCACTATTCTGGCATATGAGAAAGAGGTAGACGAAACTGAAGGATTTTTATTCTTGTTTGCGCCAACATTTCTTTATACTCACTCTGAAAAAGAAACTATTATACTGATTTAAATGCAGCAATTTTTCTAAATAGGATAAATTTATATTAAGAATAATGTTGTTGTTTTTTCCTTTGGTGAAGAAGCTGTCAAATGTTGTGCAACTGTTTCATACAATTTGTGTACGTTTTTCCACTAACTGACATGATGAGGAATCAGGAATTAATCTTTTAAAAAATGTAATAGAAATTTAAAACAATTTAATTAAATAATGTAAAAGTGTCAATACTGCATTCCTTGACTACAAAACAACAATAATATGCATAATTACAGGTGGCGGGGTAGAGGAGGAAGAAATGTTGTCTTAATCAATGTATTTGTTTCACTTAAAAAAATCTGAAAGATTTCAGAGTTTTCATTTGTTGGTTTGACTTCAGATTCAAAGAAGACAACAGAGTCGACAATATAATAGAGAAGCGTTAAAAATCCTAATTATTATTCATAGCAAATATGGTGGATTCCAAGATCGTTTTGATTGGACATTTGTAACAGAAATGTCACAGCCACAGGAGCATGAAAGCAGCAGCTGTCAGCTGTACAGACCAATTACTTCCATTGGATAGATTTAGGTAGGTTGCAACAAGTTATTTCAAGTCAAAATATCCTACTAATGTTTTATCTTTGCATATTTCCTTTTCCCTTAGTCTTCACAAGTTTTAGTTTTTTCCCCTGCATCCAGCCTGTCAGTAATGTGTATTAAAGCAGTTTGAAATGTTCAGCTACTTGGGGCCATAAATTCAGCAGGTCAACTACAGATGCTCTTGGGGGACTTTGTTCCCTTTTTGCTGGAATTAAAACAAAACAATCAGGAGGCAAGTGTCACAGATATGGTGATAGCTTATTAGTTTGAGCTCTCATATCCCTGCAGATCTCAGCGACCTCAATCTACTTCAAAAATGGCTTCCTTGGGTTACCCAATCTTCCTGCTAAATAGGTCGGCCTTCCCTGGAGCCAAGGCCTGCAGCCCTCTGCACGGATCATTATAGTTGGATAAAACAAAAACAAAACAAAACAAAATTGCCAGACAAATTCTAAATAAAAACTAGTACTATAAAAAAGGTGGTTTTTTTTTTAATTTTTTCCTTAGAATTTTTAGTCATTCCATTATGAATGGAGGCTTAAGTGCAATTATGTCTTACACAGTGGGGCTATTATGAAACTGAGCTGTTATTTTTAGTGTAATTAACATACATGAAGGCATAAATGAAAATAAAGCATTCTGCACTTAGACATGCAGAGGAAGACACAGTATGTGGTCTGCTATGTAAGGCTGTAAGGGATAAGAACCATGGAGACAGTTAAACACTTCATAAAAAGAATCAGAGTACTAAAATGGGGGGAAATAGCCCATTATAATGCATAGGACCATCAGTCAATTTATTAACAGTGCAACCTTATTGAATAAATAAATAGATAAATAAATCGAACACTAAAACATAACAAGTTAGTTAATCATTAAGGCTTAGAAAATGCAGAAAGGGAGAAATCTGTCTACATCCCATAAAGCTCATTTATAATGAGGGAAACAGTGAAATCAGGTCCAGTTTTACCTTACTCTGAATAAATGATATACAAATTAGATATAGTTCAAACTTACCTCCCTGCTGCCAATCTCCGAGGAGGGAGAAGGAGAAAGAGAAAGACTAATTGACCTCAGTCTGCACAGAGTCCAAATAGCTGGGATAAAACTGCACAGGCTTGGAGTGGGAGTGCGGAGTTATAAGAGAGTTCCACCCTCTCCACAGCACAGGTCTCCTGGACATATACAAACAGACTTAGGGCATCAGCCAGGACTCTGCAAGCCAGTGTTTAAAATTGTTGGCTGGTATGGTAGCAATTTGACATAAGTCTTGGCTTTCTCCTCAAGCTTGAATGTTTCTATAGCTTTTATTACATGTTTCTATTAGCTTTTATTTAGTCTCATACACTCAGTTTCTCCCACAAGGGGCTCCAACTGTTTTTATAACCTGGTTGAAGTTAACTAGAAGCACCTGCCACTATAATTCAGCTGTAATTACCTTACAACCTTATATAGGGTTCAAGCACCTGACATCAGGATGACTCAAAGGAGAAATTCTGCATTCCCATACAGGGTCTCTAAGAATCTGTTCTGGAGCAAACAGCTAATGCATATCATCAAGTTTCCTACTGGATTCTAATATTTTAGGTTAAATTAGGTAAATGTCAGAATGTTATTCTTATGTTTATGAATTATTCACAATATCTTACAGCAAAGCTATTATTGGCACCACAGTGACCTGAAAGTAGTTTAATTTTTGAAATACTATGAATGAATTTACAAGTCTGAAAGAATATTTTTAAGATGTTCAAGAAAATCACCACTCACAGGTAAATCACTAATTTAGTATTAAATATTACAAACAAAAGCCAAACCTGCTTCAACATCAGACATACGCAGAAACTGGCAGCATTATCAAACCCTTCTACAGCCAAGATTTTGGAGGTTTACTCCTGAACTTTCAGCTGATTAAACAAAACCTGGTCAAAGAGGCTTTGCATAATGAAAAGCAACCCTGGATTTTGCCCATAACTAGAAAACAGATAGTCAGAAAGATTCTGGTTCTGCCTACCTTCCATCCTCCTTCAGCTAACAAATTATGGTTAAATTGTAAAATTATCTTTTTTTTTCTGTTGCAGAATCATCTGGGAATAGACTTTGATTTTACAAATGTGTTCTTATTCACAATATATGTATGCATGCGTTGTGTGCACATATTTCAGTCAAAGGATGTGAGGGAGATTCCCACACCTGAGCCATTCTTTTTAGTCACAAATCGGAGGAACTGTCCTAGATTGAGGTGTCAATACATGAGGTTTTGGAACAAATTGATAAATTAAACAGTAATAAGACTCCAGGACCAGATGGTATCCACCCAAGAATTCTGAAAATACTCAAATACGAAATTGCGGAACTACTAACAGTGGTATGTAACATGCAGCTTAAATCAGCCTCTATATCAGATGACTGAGGATAGCTAATGTGATACCAATTTAGAGGCAATCCTGACAATTACAGGCCAGTAAGCCTAACTTCAGTACAGGCAAATTGGTTGAAATTATAGTAAAGACCAGAATTATCATAAATATAGATAAATATGACTTGTTGGGGAAAAGTCAACACAGCTTTTGTAACGGGAAATCATGCCTCACCAATCTTTTAGAATTCTTTAAGAGGATCAACAAGCATGTGGACAAGGTCTCTCACCAAAGGCTTTTAAGCAAAGTAAGCAGTCATGGGCTAAAAGGTAAGGTCCTCTCATGGATCAGTACCTGGTTAAAAGATAGGATACAAAAGATAGGAATAAATACACCGTTTTCAGAATGGTGGTAAACAGCGGTGTCCCCCAGGGATCTCTTTTGGGACCAGTGCTGTTTGACATATTCAGAAATTATCTGAAAAAAGAGGGTAAAAGTGGCAAAATTTGCAAACAATACAAAATTACTCAAGATAGTTAAGTCCAGCGCTGACTGTGAAGAATTACAAAGGGGTCTCACAAAACTGGGTGACTGGGCAACAGAATGAAAGATGAAATTCAGTGTTGATAAAGGCAAAGTAATGCACATTGGAAAACATAATCCCAACCAGATATACAAAATGATGGGATATAAATTAGCTGTTACCACTCAAGAAAGATCTTGGAGTCATTGTAGATAGTTCTATGAAAACACCTGCTCAATTTGCAGCAGCGATCAAAAAAGATAACAATGTTAGGAACCATTATGAAAGGGGTAGATAATAAGACAGAAAATCCCATAATATCATTATATTAATCAATGGTAAATCACCCTTTGAATACTGCATGCAGTTTTGGTCACCCCACCCCCCAAAACTGGAAAATTTGAAGCGAAAGGCAACAAAAATGACTAGGGGCATGGAACAGTTTCCATACGAGTTAAAAGTAAAAAGACTGGGACTGTTCTTCTTACAAAAGAGACTAACAAGGGGGATATGCTAGAGGTATATAAAAGCATGAGTGATGTGTAGAAAGTGAATAGTTAAGCATTATTTACCCCTTCCCGTGACACAAGAACCAGGGGTTACCCAGTGAAATTAATAGGCAGAAGGTTTAAAAGAAACAAAAAGAAGTGCTACTTCACACAATGTACAGTCCACCTCTGGAACTTGTTGCCAGGGGTTGTTGTGAAGGCCAAAGCTATAACTGTTTAAAAAGGTAATTAAATAAGTTCATGGAGTATAAGTCCATCAATGGCTATTAGTCAAGATTGTCCGGGATGCAATCTCTTGCTCTGGGTGTCCTTAGCCTCTAACTGCCAGAAGCTGGGAGTGGAGAACAGAGGATAGAGCACACAATATTTGCCCTGTACTGTTCATTCCCTTTGAAGCCTCGGTCACTGGCCACTGTTGGAGACAGGATACTGGGCTAGATGGACCATTATACTGATCCAGTATAGCAATTCTGATGAGCTGTTTACCTCCACTGATTTCTAGGATGTTTGTAGTTGCTGTGTGGGTAGTCACATAGTATTATTTCTGCTCACTGACGGACTCCCAAGCTTGCAAAGAAGGCTATGGGGAGACTTTAAACTGGCATACTCATATGATACACGTTTGTAACAGTGTTGAAGATACTTTTATTTCAAACTGTTGAGCAAACAAAATTCACTTATATAAATGTTCACATGAAGACACTCAGAGAGATGGTGTGGCCAAGTGAAAAAGGCTCTGGTCTGGGGGTCAGGCAAACGGAATTCTAATACTAGTTTGGTTATTGACCTTGCTGATGATTCATTTCACATCTGTTGCCTTCACCTGCCCTTTGTTTTTGATTATTGCCTATTTAGATTGTAAATTTTTGGAGGTCAGGGATTGCCTTGTTATGTGTAAATACACAATGGGGCTTCAGTGTTGGTTTGAGCCTCTAGACACTACCATAGTAAATATAATAGGTTACCAATATTAAGGCTAATTCACAGTTTTTATATGAAGAATTTTTTTTCTTTTTAGTAAACACTCAGCTGAAACTTATTTCTAGGTCTTATTTTCCCATGTTTGCACCCCTTGAGTTTTAGTCTGAAAATCAAACATCTCAAAGCAATCTTTAGGAGAAGTCATTATTCATTGGCTGACTTCCAGCTGATAGCATAAATTAGCATAGGTTCCCATACCTCAGCAAATGTTTCAGTGAACTTGGCTGTGGAGGTCAAGCTCTGATCATATTAACAGCTGTACTTAAATCTACCTATTAAGGAAAAAAATATGAAAGCAGCAGGAAGGAACAGCAGCAGCAATTTTTGTGAGACTTGTCCCCTGCAACCAATCACAAACTCAGAGAGAGCAAAACGTAGCCACCTTCTTGATCCTATTACACAATAGATTTTAAATATGGATAGGATGGTGCTGAGTCTGACACCAAGCAGGGGCAAAAAATGACTGTTTATAAAATGGAAAAAGAAGGCCCTTGCATTGGGGGAAGGAGGAAGGACCACCGTGAAACCCAAACTGCTTAAGAAATCTGTTTCAAAATTAAGCCTATTATATAATACATGGAGATATACCTATCTCATAGAACTGAAAGGGACTTTGAATCCAGCCCCCTGCCTTCACTAACATGACCAAGTACTGATTTTGTCCCAGATCCCTAAATGGCCCCCTTGAGGGCTAAACTCACAACACTGGGTTAAGCAGGCCAATGCTCAAACCACTGAGCTAACCCTCTCCTAACAAAATTAGAACTTTTCCGTCCAGCTGCATGTAACCATAAAGCAAAGAGACATTCAATGAACTGTCACATTAGGCATTTTCAAGTACCAACTATGGGCCCTCACTAACTAAAACATTTTAGTTTTATTTTGATTGAAATAGGTTTTTCTTTTCCATAATTAATATCAACTAACTGACTAATGGACTGAAACAATCTATCAAGTCGAACAACAAAATAAAGATTAATAGGCAAGCCTGTCCCCTTCTCCTAACCTTAACCACTTTCCCATCATTTAAGAAATATTCGTGTTTTGGAAGTTAGATTTATTGTACTTCTTACTTGACATAAAGAGTAGCAGTGAGGTGACCACTCTCCTTCATCCCACAGGCGTTCACAGTGATTTAATACTCATTAAAATGCCTCTCTATCCTGAATCAAAACAAAACCAAAAAACTTATTTTCCATAAAGAATTCCTCCTCCTCTCATGACGTGGGTGCTAATAGTCAGCTAACAGCTACAATTGCAGAACAGCTTCAACTTAAGCCTAGCTGAACTCTGCTTGGATATAGGTTTTCAGAACAAGTATTCACTCCAAACCCACCCAAAATTCTGGGTTTCTCATCTGACTTTTTCAAAAGTTTGGATTAATTTTGATAAAATAGGACTCTCCACCTAACATCTTCTAGCCAGTTAAAGAGCAGTTCTAACCTTATCCCTCCTTACAGTTCATACCTAAGGGTAGGTCTAAATGGGAACACTCAGATGACTCAACCAAAGATATGAAGTTAATGTGAATAAGTTAAAGCACATGAAATCATTGTGTGCCACTCATTTAGAAGTGAAGTGGCTTTAGTTTGGTTCTCCTTCAAGGAGGATTAAGCTACAGTGAACTAAGGCCACTTTTACTTCTGAATGAGAGTGTCCATGTAGCAGTTTAATGTGCTTTAACATACACACATTCACTTCAGACCTTTAGTTGATTCATCTTAAATTTCCTGACTGACTAGCCAAGCCCTAAAATGCATTGTCCACCCGAATGTGGTTCTAACTTTTTAATCTGAAAACTACTGAACCAGAGACTGCTCCTGTCCAGCATCTTATGCTTGAGTTCACACTCTGTCAACTTCTTACTTACCGGTACTTCTTTTTACTGTATGCATTTTCCATTCTGGAGATCTTATGGACTAGAGGACGCCTAACTTGAGATTTAGAAGTGCATGGCTGGGCTCAGATGCATCTTAAAAAGTAGGGCTCTCTCCAGGTAGGCAGAATAGATAAGGAGAAGCAAGATGGATGAGACTAAGGAAAGCTATGTTGGGGAAAGCAATCACAACAAAGGCAGAATGGTAGACAGATTAGTCCACAGCAGGTATTTCAGAAGACTTTTTTTATGAATTATATAGCCAGGGAGACCAAATACAGCAGCATATATGTTTACTGAAGAAGAAGAAGATCAGGAAATATTATAGATCCATACGCAAACTTTATATTGTGCTTTGATATATACATTGGTACTATATAAATACCTAAGATGATAGACAGGTATAGATAGACACTTTCAAAGTTGACTGGGGGTTTAGCCATCAAACTCCTGTATGGATAAAGGTATAGCTAACTCCCTTATTTAGCTTTGAGAAACTCAACTGTAGAGTTTACACATAGTATAAGAAGTACTACGAAATCCAGATAGAATCTAAATGCGTGGGGCTTTATTGTAACCTTTTCAAAATGTTTCAAGTTCTCCTAGCACTAGGTCAGTGGCAGCTTGCCATCTATATTGTCTTTTGATCCAAGGTGTGGATAGCATGTTTTGTTTAGTATTTTAGCTGGGGCTCCTGGTACATATTTACATAAGGATGGTTGGATATAATGAACATCAGTACCTTGCAACATAAATGTTAGGAGGTTTGCTTTCCATTATAGCACAAATTGAAAGATTTTCAAGTTTTCAGGCACCTAATACTACACTGTTCAATTTAACTGCTCTTTAAAGCACAGATCCCGCAAAGCACTTCATCACATGACTAGTCCCATCAGAGTCTGTGCAACTACTCATGTATGTAAAATTAAGCTCATGTTAAGTATTTTCCTGGATTCAGGCCTAATGTGGATTCAAATGTTCTGAGCAATTAAAAATTAGTGAACACCAATGAAAACACACTATTGGGTGTGAAGAGCTCATTTATATGAAAAACATGAATACCAGTGCATAGATATCTGATTTTAAAAAAATTCAGCTTGGGCATAAAGGCACATGATGATTACACAGCAATGACTGACAAAAGACTACAGTATGTTTAAATCACCAAGATACAGTATTTAAATTCCTTTTTATGTTAAAATGTATCTTGAAAATTCTGCAGAAGAAGAATATCAACTAGGGTATACTTTAAAGACTGTAATTGGACTTTATCCCAGAAAAGGCTAAATAAATCGAAATATGTTTTATATCATTATGCATATTCTTCTGTGATAAAAATAGCTTTATATTTCATAGCAGCATGAAAAATTGTACAACAGGGGAATAATAATAAAAAGGAAACGAAGCAATCAAAAAAGAAAGGGGGAGATTCCTACAACCCCTCTGCAAAAGTAGTAATAAATGACTTCTGTGAATAATTTCAAAGACTTGAATAAGCTGCATGTATCTCCCAGATGACTCCTGAAAAAATTACAGCATCTCAAACCGTTGAAGAAAGGGTCTAAGACAATCCTGTGATTTTTTTTAATCTTGAACATAAAAATGTGAGAACTACAATATTTACTGTAGAAACCCTTATCACAGAAACCTCTAAAAGAAGTCTGAAATAGCATATCATCAAAAGTCTATAGCCCATGAAATTTCTTCAGTAAACTTAAGATCCTCCCCAACATGTAAATTCCTTTATATATACTGTTCAGAAAGAAAATTGCCTTACTTACCTGTAAAGGATTTGTGAGGAACAGTATCCATACACTGCAAAATAGGTGTAAGCTATAAATTAGTTCTACGCTTTTCCTAATCTGAGAGCTATTTATGAGTGCCAGACTTCATTACCACATTATATCGATATATTTTCTGCCCAGGACACCAGAGCATCAAACACAAAGAATTAACAGGGTTATATCATGTCTCTGCCAGGCCAGGCAAGGTCGTGTCATGTCTCCATCATGTTAGAGACAATGGTGAATGAGAAGCACTGAACAATCATCTGTTCATTGTAAAACACCTTGGGACAATAGATTTGCTCTACATGGAAGAAGACACTTCCTCTTCTCTGAAGGGAAGGGAGATTTGAGAGTAATGGAAAATTACCAAATGGTAGAACAAAAGAAGCAGGTGACCCCAGCAGGAGTCTATAAATGGACTCGCAGGGAGGAAGCTGGGGGAGAGAGAGACATTTTGCACCAGATTCAGGTTTTGTCTCTACTTGTGGCAACGTGTATGGTACACATAGCTACTTGTGGCAACAAAAGGCTCTGAGAGGGGTAAGGCCATGGGGAAAGGTTCTGGTAGCTCTCCTCTGCCAGAGTATTTCACACCAGCAAGGAAAAGCTCCAGCAGCAGGGAGGCAATGGGACTCTACTGCCTTAAACAGTGTAAATGTAGGAGGAATGTAGAAAGCTGTGCAGGGTAAATACCCTAGGGTTCTGACATATGTGTACTTTACTTGCCTAAGCACCATCTACACTTCTGTTTATACCTGTGCTAGCTTTGTGTGCTGTGTCTGTACTCTACATGTCCCCAGATAGGTAGACCTTCCTCAGATTAAGGAAGGCTGCTTCAGGTGAAGGTTAAACAGCTGTGAGTGGGCTCTGCCTGCCTACCTGCCTGACCAAATACTCATAATTTCCCAAGGGAAGGGTGAGCTAGTGACAGACACTGTGCATAGGCTGTTTTATTGTTTTAGGTGAGCAATACTCTCTCATGCTTTCTCTGTAAGTAAAGAGCATAGAGACATAAGACAGACAATGTTTGCACCTGTGTGTTTTTACTGCCTCTCAATTGCTGTTTGCCTCTGAGAGAGTTAAACTTCACACCTTTAGATGGAGTTTGAGCAGAGAGGTATGTTCAAGTACTGGGGAATATGAAGGGTCAGCACTGAGCCCAACATGGCTAGACTATTGGTTCTCACACTCAGAAGGGCTGTGCACAGGGACCCCAAGATTGGGGTACTGGTGGAGTCCATTTGGGCTCCAGGAGCAGTGCTTCTATATCCTGTGAAATTTCCCCAAATCTGGGAATTTTTGAATAAAATGTTTTGAATGAAAATTCCCAATTTCCCAAGTTGAAACATTTTACTCACAAATTCCCAGGATCTGGGAAATTTCCCAGGATATAGAAGCACTGTAAAAAACTTTATCTGGGAATTTTTCACCAGATTTGGGAATTTTTTTGCACTAGATTGGGAAAAGTCAGCATCACGATATAGAAGCTCTGTGAAGCACTGCCCAGGAGCTTGAAACACTCTTGAGAATCCACAGTACAGAAGCTTGGGTTCTTTTCACAGTAATCCTAATGGGTGGCCATGAAGGGATGCGCACTAGGATCTGTGACAATTATATTCTAAAGTTTAGCTTGAGTATTTGGTACATGAATAAAAAGAACTAAATGAAAGACCTTTGTCCATTGCATGTGCTGCTCTTGGGAAGCAAGTCTTGTCCTCTTTTTTTTAAATGGCATTTCATAAAAGAGAGACTTATCTCAAGTCATGAACCTATTGGAGCAGATTCTCTTGTCCCATTCCACTTGCAAGGCCACTACTAAACATGCAGTTTGTTAGAGCAGCCTGGAGGCTTCCCTGGAGCCTGGAAAGAGGCAGAGAAAGAGGGAGTTGTAACCAGCTTCTTAACAGCATTATAATCTGGCCAGTTAATTTTTACCCTGGTGCAGTCTTCAAGTTGTAAAACTAACTGTCTGCATCACAAATACTTCAACAATCTACAACTAAAAGAAAACACCACCCTTCTCTCACTCCCATCAAAATGTATGACATGCAAATTCATTTTAGGATGAATTTATTACTCAAGGTACCGGGTCTGCAATACTTCTAAGCTCAGTATGTAAATAGCTTAGACTGCTGCTATGTTGCTTTGTATCACCTTTCATTCTTCATATGTGCCCCCTGTATTTTAATATTAAATATTAGCCTAGTCTATACAAGAAAGTATGGAAGGCTAAATGCTTCTGTATGTTTGCGTTCCCAAAGTATACTATCATAAATAAAAATCTATGCTAAATAAATTGGTGAGTGCTGACTCAGTGCCGAACCATTTTAACAGCTACTGTGATCTTGGAGTCTTTCACTGTGGCATGGCAGCAGAACAGACTGTTTCTCATGGGAAAACCACCACTTTTTATTTTTTTAAAGCTCCCATTTTTTACAGGGCATGCTGCATGTCATTAGATTACTCAAGGGGTTAATATACTTCAGAATCACTTCTCTTAGCTATAGGGGAGTGCATAATGAGTGCACTGGTGTTTTTTTCCAGTAAGAGGGGACATTACAAAGCAAAGACACACACTGGAGAGAAATGAATGCATGCATTGAACCCCCACAACAGCACTTTGCAATACCTTTAAAATGTACTTACAAGCCTAATAGGAAAACAAAGAGGAAGCTTCAAGTTATTGACTTCAACTGAATGTTTTTTTTTTCTTCTCTGTGGACTTTGAGTGAGCCAAGAAAACCTTGAGAACTTTATATTTTATATACAGGACTTGAAAACTAAATATAATACACACCTACTAATGCATAGGAAAAAAAACACCCTACAATATGCAGTGGTGGTGTATCGATGTAGGTCCCAGGATATATCAGGGACAATATGGGTGAGGTAAAATCTTTTATTAGACTAACTTCTGTTGGTGAGTGAGACTGCAGCTTTTGAGCTTATACAAAGCTCTTCTTCAGCTCCTGACCGCTGCGTAAAATACAAAGTTTGTCTCTCTCACTGACAGACATTGGTCCAATAAAAGATATTACCTCAATCACCTTGTGTCTCCAAAAATCTACTAGTCATAGGTTGACATGACTGATGAGTTGTGATGTTGGTGGGCCAGCTCATGCCAAGGCCACAGCCCTCACTGAACACTGACACAAGCAGAGCTGGAAATCCATCTGGCTTACCTGTGAGCTAGCATAGTTAAAATAGATATTAGTACTACAAGAATGTGTTCAGACTTTCTGGAATGCTTGTAAGTTGCTGCATGCATTAATCTTACTTATAATGTCTATATCCCATGCTAGAAGGTAATATTTAAGTGTTTGCGCCATAACTGTAAAATGTTTGTTCTGAAACTATGTAACTCACTTAACAGGGAGGAAAAAAACTTCACCTAAGGTTGGATTCCTACAGAAGGTATTATCTTTTGCACATCAAGAATTAAAATGGGCCATTGTCAAACAGTCTTTGTGAATTGCTTCCCCCACAGCCCTGAAGAGGGTACAGTAACTCCTCACTTAACGTTATAGTTACGTTCCTGAAAAATGCAACTTTAAGTGAAACAATGTTAAACAAATCCAATTTTCCCATAAGATTTAATGTAAATGCAGGAGGTTAGGTTCCAAGGAAATTTTTTGGGGGCAAACAAAAGGCATTTTATATACTGTACAGTACTGTACTGTGGTTGGGAAGTGCCCCTGGCTTACCCCACACAGGCACAGCCCGCTGCAGGCAAGGACGCTAGGAAGCACCTATGCAGCAACAGTGGCAGCTTCCCTAGAGAAAAACAGGCTCAGACTTTGCCGGGAATGCTCCAGGCCAATAACTGCACTTACTGTTAAGTTTGATAGGGCAGCTTTAGTATTTTATCTCAAGCATTATTTTCTAGTCAAGACAGCGTCATCATTGCTGGCAGTGGAATAGATGCTTGACCACCTGTTCTCAAAATTGAAATGTTTCATTAAAAGAAACATGCTCATTATCTACCTTGCAGAAGATGTATTAAGTTTCAAAGCTCAGTAGAAGTTTGAATATATTGCACATATTCTAACTACTTATGCTATACAAAGACACCATTCAATGTGAAGTGGCCCATTAACACCCTGTTTGTTATAGGGCAAAAAGGGGGATAGTAGGTTACAGATGGTTGTAATAATGAAGACAATGTGTCTTGTGGTATTAATGAGGTGTGTGGATCCCATGGGAACATAGGGTCCTATTGGAGTGAGTTTAAGGTACTGTTTTCCTACTGAATACTTCCACACCCCCATGAGATGGCAGATCCTTGATTTCAGCGGGAACTTTGTGATGACTCCAGGCCTCTGGTATACAAGTTGACCTCTGCATGGCAATCATGGTGTCCAGAGATCTGACCACAGTTGCCACGCTGTTGTCATCACCAGTTGTCCCTCTTTTATATCTTTAAACTCAACTTTGATCATGGAACTTGTTGATGAACATCATGGACTCTCTGCCATGTTAGAAAGTTGTAATTGGCCAAGAGGGCCTGGCACTTAGCTACTCAGTTGGAATGAAGCTAAAGAATGGTCAGGAAAAAAAGACACAGATTTAGCCATTTGGCATCCTTATCTTTCAGTTATGTTTTTGTTGTAGAACAGAACTTCTCTTGAACAGCTGAGATCACTCGGGATCTAGGATTAAAGTGTGAATTAAAAGTACTCCAACTTGGAAGGTGGTACCTTTTCTCAATATGTTGACCTGTTGATGTTTCATTGTCAAGCATTTGACACAGAGTTCTCACTAATCTTTATTGGGGAGGGTGATTCTGGTGGGCACTGCAGCTGATAAAAATATTAAACATCTTATGGGATTTTTCCACAGATCTGAACTCTGAATCTCCAAGGCATCAGCAACCATCACCAGGAGCTCTTAAAATGTTTTGAAATCTTCTGCCATTAGTAGTGGTGCTGAGATTAGCGCCTTGTCTTCTGATGAGGACCAAAGGTCTTTTGGAGGCAGGCAAGGCGATGCCATCTTGGAACTGCACTTCTGGGTCTGGCTCTTCCTGTTATTCCAGCATCTGTGGTTGAGCTAGAGATGCTTCTGGAGAGGAAGATTTTTTTTACTCTTCCTTGGTAGTGATGACCAGCTTCTCAGGCTGTGGGAAGGTGGACCCAGTAGCCTTAGACAGGCCACTGCAGCATTCCATATGAATATGCCAGTCCTGTTGGGATGGAAGTTTGGTTCTGAAGGCTTCCCATAGTCTCTTGGTGGCACTAGTACATATGAAGGACAGCTCATTTCTGAGTAAGAATGTCAGACTCAGTAATGGTGAAGAGGAATCTCCCTTCCATCTGTGGTGCCAATGGAGAGGGCAATTTATTGATCTGGGGTAGATAGCCAGTGTAATGCTATCATGTTTGAAGTTTATTTACCATATTGATAATCTGATAGATAAAGAAATCAGCATATGTAATGAATTAACAGAAGATACTAAATTGGGACATCAACAAGGAGAAGTGTCACAGGGAAATTTGGGACAGAAATAGGATGAGATTTAACCCAGGAAATATGCATGCTAATACATTTGAGGAATAGTATTCCAAAATACAGATATTTTGAAAGATGAAATTTGGAAAGCATAATGCTAAGATTCAGGTAGTGTTGTTGAAGAACAAATTATATATGAGCTTGCAATGAGAGGTGGTATTAAAAACCAATAACTAAATTTAAAGTTTGAGCTACATAAGCAGATGATCATATAATGGATCTCTCAACAAAATTCTGGAGACACCACATCTGGAATACTTTATTTCTGGGCACCTCAATCCTGAAGTGGAGGGAATTCAGAAAACGGCTGAAGTAGCAGAGGCATTAATTTGTACAAAATATGTACCAAACTAGACTACGAAAGAGAATAGAATAATCTGCAAGCGTTTGAAGGATATAAATCTCATGACAAACAAGAATGGTTAAGGGCAAGGTGATTTTACTCTAAGAATAGTAAAGCAAGGAGAAAATTAAAATGAATCTCAGAAAATAAATTTTTGACTACAGGATGTAATACACAGTTTGTAGTGTTTGACATCCCCTGGAAGAGGACATCTTAAACTAGACTGCTCAAGAAAAGTAATGGGAGATTATATGAAGCCAGTGGAGTTACTCATGGAGAGATACACAGGAGTTCAGTCTGATAAACAGTTGAGAAATATCATTTTTGTAGCTGCATTATGAACGGAAAGAAATGTGAGTGTCTGTCAAGCTGTGGATGGCGTAAGGAATTTAAATGAAACAACTGTCCTGTGTCTTGAATTTTCTAGGAAGAACAGAGATGGACAATTAATAAAAAATACAATTTCAAAAATTGTATTTTCGGTGACATAAGCTATGTAAAATGAGTAAGGATGGTTAAAAAAAAAGTACCCGTCAAAGCTGTTTTTCCAATGGAAAACTGTTTTTTACTTGGAACCTCCCCCCCCCCCCCCCAAAATGCCCCAACCCCAAATATTTTGGCTGAAAAGCAAAATACTTTGTTTAGGAAATGCTGCTATGGTGCCCCAAAGGGACTTGAGTTTAATTGCCTTATATCCCAGTCTCCTTTTCCCAGTCAACCATCTCCCATGATGCAATTCCTGTCCTCTCCAAGACTGGTGCATTATGGGAGATGAAATTTGACTAGATAGCTCAGTGCACAGAGGAGAACTCTTAAAAGGCAGCACAGTTAGCATTTATAAATCCAACCTTTTCAGTTTTCAAATTTCTGCCAAATGGAGTTGGTCAAAAATGACTATTTTTCATAAAATAGTTAATGAAACACGTTCCTTTTTTCTAATTAAAATGAAAACCATTTTTGTTTGTTTGTTTGTTTGTTTGTTTTTCCCCCAGAACATTTAAAACCAGGTCTGCAACTTGTTAAAAAAAGTGATTTTTTAAAAAATAAATCCTACCTTTTCTTCAAATTTCTATGACTTCCCCCTCAAAATATTTACATTTTGAAAATTGACCAGCTCTATTAGCATCATTTTTTATTATGTATCTATACAGATTTGTAAGGTGCTCCCAGGTTAAAAAAAATTACATTTGGGCAGCTATGTCAGGAGGTTTGTGTTGCTGAGAGTTATGCTTTTCCTGTCCTGTAGGTAAATGTAGGATTTTAGTCTTCAGGGCTTTGCATCCATGCTGTTTCATAAGCAGTAAATTCAAGTGACATCTTAAACTAATATATGGTTTCCACACACAGTCAAAATTAAAATAAAGACATATAGATTCTGACTGGCTACAGAGGGGATCCGCCACACAGAAATCCTTGTACTCATATAGTGCAGAATAGTCAATCTACATCCTATTCATAGATGCATCCTACCACCTGTTTCCTAAAGATATATGGATGAAAAGTGTGTGTGCAGATGCGTGTGGGTGAGAAATGTGTGTGCAGATGCACATCATCCCTTTGCCCCATAACCTCGTTGGGAATTTACAGGGAAGTTAAAACAGCATGGGGAGATATTAACATTCCAGCAGAGGTCCTTGCCTGATAGCTGAATGCTGAGGAGCAATTGACAGTGAGACTCCATTGAAGCCATGCTGCTGAAGAGCTTAAGGGGATGAGTGAGTCAGCACAGCACGGATAAGGAGTTGTCTTTTTTCTTTAAAAGATATCCTTGAAAAGGTTACCTTTTGATTACCACTTTTATTTAAATGCCTAACTATGGATTCAGGGGCCCAACCTTAAACATTTAAGTTTCAACATTTTGGTCTATCCATATAAATTTGTGAGTGATTAATCCACTGGATCTTAGTCCAAGTCAAGAATGTTGGCTGCTAGCAATTCTATTGGCATCTCAAAAGAAAAAAGGATTATACATTAAAAATATAAAAATCTGGACAAAATATCAAGTTTTCCCCTTTCTCCAATTTCTTGCCATTTTCTACATTGTCATTAAGGCCAGTTTGTCCTCATATACACGTTCACCTCCTTTTGACTTCAGTGGAAATTTCATGTGCTTTATCTGATGCCACAATTTAGAGGAAAAAATATATTTTCAGTGGTAAGGAAGTGGCATTCTGTGCCACTACCTGTCTCAGTGGACCTGTGATGTCTATGTAACTACAGTTATATTTAAGAAAAGAGATCAAAAGCTAGTTCTCCACAATTTATGACCTTCCTAGTATGGCAAGAGCTTCCAAATGATTGCCTTCTAGACAATTTGTACATACAACTGCTGACACATTGTCCTGGTGGAGAAGGAACCAGCAGTTGGTCTTTGTAGCTAACAAAACCTTTTAAGCTCCTACCAGCAATCCCATGCAGAAATAATGATTAAGAAAAAGCCACCTCCAGGCATGAAAAAATCCTCACAATAAACCAGATGGGATAAAATTAGACTCTTATCAAGTCTGGAAAGCTAAACACTAATGCTGTAATTGAAGCCCAGAAGACTGCTGTACAGAGGACTGATAAAATGTGCTTTGAATTAGAGATGGATGGAGAAAATAATTGCTACTCTTTGGTAACAGAAGACAACCAAAAATTAGTCACTTCTCTTGAGGCTAGCTAGAATCTTGACTGATGCAATAAGCATTCCAGCTCCTACAACTGGGTATTCACTAGCCAAATTAAATGTGTGTCAAAATACTGTTAATCTGATGCTTCATTGGGGGTCCAACCTTCTGCCTTGCCACAGATCCAGGGACCAATCTAGCCTTCAGACTTCTGTATTTGTGATTGGTACAGAACTGGCTTTGTGCAGAGAACATTCTTGGTCTTAGGGTTTAGATACTATGATGAAATAGTCTAATCTATTTTATTTAGCATAGATATCATACATTACACAGACATACTAGTTAAGGTTGCTTTGACAACTGCAATTAAAACAGAGATCAAGAATCTGGTGAAGAATTGCATAGCCTCTGCAAATACTTGTATGCCACCAAGTAAGGGTTGTGCACAAAATTTGTTTGGTACACAGTCAGATCCCCTGGGCTTACATAAAGACACTCTCCAGTTAAATTTTGCAAGATTAAATTTCTCACTGAGAACTCCAGTTAGTCTTTGCGAGGCAAATTATTCGGAATTCATCATTTGGGTAGCATGCCAGCAGCAGATCATTTACAGATCTTGGTAATATTCAAAATTTAGCTCCATGGAGGTTCATGAAAACTATATGAGCCCAAATGAATGTGGGTATCTCACAAAACTCAGTTGGTAAATAAAGGAAATACAGATTTTTACCAGATTTTTCACTATAACTAGGCAAAACAATTTTTCCCCACACTTCAGTAAAAAAAACAAACACAACACACAAATATTAAGCTATGTCTACACTACAGAGTTAAGTTGAAAAGTTACATCAACTATCAAAAGCCACTGTAATTACATCACTTGTGCATGTTCTCACCTGTTCACATGGCATATTGGGCTACATTACCAGGAGCATTGCCAGCAGATGGAGGGAAGTGATTATTCCCCTCTATTTGGCACTGGTGAGGCCACATCTGGAGTATTGTGTCCAATTTTGGGCTCCCCACTACAGAAAGGATGTGGACAAATTGGAGAGTCCAGCGCAGGGCAACAAAAATGATTAGGGGACTGGGGCATATGACTTATGAGGAGAGGCTGGGGGAACTGGACTTATTTAGTCTGCAGAACAGAAGAGTGAGGGGGAATTTGATAGCAGCCTTCAACTAACTGAAGGGGGGTTCCAAAGAGGATGGAGCTCGGCTGTTCTCAGTGGCAGATGACAGAACAAGGAGCAATGGTCTCAAGTTGCAATGGGGGCATTCTGGGTTGGATATTAGGAAAAACTATTTCAGTAAGAGGATGATGAAGCACTGGAATGGGTTACCTAGGGAGGTGGTCGCATCTACATCCTTAGAGGTTTTTAAGGCCCGGCTTGACAAAATGCTGGCTAGGATGATTTAGTTGGGGTTGGTCCTGCTTTGAGCACGGGGTTGGACTAGATGATCTCCTGATGTCTCTTACAACCCTAATCTTCTATGATTCACACTACGCTACTTGTGTCAGCAGAGTGCATCCACAGTTGGTGCTCTAGCACTAAGAGTGAGCAATTCACAGTGGGTGGCTATCCCACTGTGTAAATCTCCACAACTCCTAGCTACAGGAGGTGACAAGTCAGAGTGGATTGCACTGCATCACAGATACAGGCTCAATATCCCATGATGCAGTTTTTTCTGGTCCATCATTCTATGGGCCCTGTATACTGTGCGCCAACCTTCTCTGCCCGAAAGCATGGATCTGCACTGCTCTCTAGTCTTGTCGTCAGTGTTATGAACACAGTGTCATGCAGTATTTCATGAGCTTTGAATCTGAACAGGAACTTGTGGTGCCTTCCATTGTTGTGTGCTATGGAAAGAAACACTAGGTTACTTTTGGCATTTTTGAAGCAGCTCCACACGGTGAACCATTACTTTTGGACTCAGGAAACAAGCTCTGAGACTGCATCATTATGCAGGTCTGGGATGATGAGCAGTGACTGCAGAACTTTCAGATGCTCAAAGCCACCTTCCAGGAACTGTGTGTGAAACTCACCCCTACCCTGTAGTGCAAGGACACCAGAATGAGAGCTACTCTTTTGGTTGAGAAGAACATGGCGATCACTCTGTGGAAGCTGGCAACTCCAGACTGCTACCATAGTCGCAAATCAGTTTGGAGTCAGGAAGACCATTGTGGGGACTGTGTTCATCCAAGCATGCAGGGCGATTAATTGCATCCTGGTATGAAGGACTGGGACTCTTGGAAATGTATGTGAAACAGCGGATGGCTTTGTAACAATGGAGTTCCCTCACTGTGGTGTGACGATAGATGGCACACTTCCCAATTTTGGCCACAGACCATCTCATGAGCTCTTGTCCCATCTCATCTTCCAACAGAATACAATCAATAGAAAGGGGTATTTCTCTATGCTATTGCAGGCACTTATGGATCACCGGGGTTGTTTCAGTGACATCAGTGCATGTATCTTCAGGAACAATGGCCTGTACAGAAAGCTGTAAGCAGGGACTTTCTTTCCAGACCAGAAGTTTCCAGTGGGGGGATGTTGAAATGTCCATAGAGATCCTGGGAGACCCAGTGAATCCCTTACTCCCATGGCTCATGAAGTCTTACATGGGAAACCTGGACAGCAACAAGGAGTGCTTCAACAGTAGGGTGAGCAGGTGTAGGATGATCATTGAATGTGCATTTGGCAGATTAAGAACTTGCTGGCACTGCCTTTATGGTAGGTTAGATTTCAATGAGGAAAATATTCCCCTGGTCATAGCAGCCTGCTGTGCACGCCATAATATCTGTGTGTTCTTTATCTGTGGTATCAGAGGATTGTTGCGTGAGGGCTCCATGTGCTCCTTGCTCACTTCTTTATCTGGCGGATGTGCTCCGCTGTTGTGTAGGAAGTTCCCCTCAAGGGCACATCTGCAGAAGCACAAGAAAACAAACAGAGGCATGATTGTCAGTACACTCACAGCACTCAATCATAATAGTAAAATCCACCTCTTTCACTGTCCCTTGGCAAGCACATAGCTCAGCGAACACTCTAAATATGGAAATTTTGGCTTGGGGGAGGGGGCATTCAGGATGGGGCAAAGGTTCTAGATGGTTTAAGGGAAATCACTGCAAGTGACTAGGAATAGTATTGTAAAAATGATCCCCACTTGTGGGAAGTGGTGACAGAAGATGCTGATATCTCACTCCCGAGGCTGCAAGAGTGCATCTCCTGTGTGCAGATAGCTTCAGAATGGTCCTTATGTGGCTCACTTGTGTGCCACTTTGGTCCCTGCACAAGTGATTGCCAGTTGGCATGGAAAAGTTTCCTACAGTGGGGGAAGGAACAAATCAGCTCTGCCAAGGAACCTTTGGCAGAGAATGGGTGAGTACCTCCAGGAAAGTTTCCAAGAGATCTCTCTGGAGGATTCCTGTGAAATCTCGGTGTGCATTAAACATACTTTTTGTAGGGCCCCCACTGCTTAGCTACACAAGAGACTATGAAGCAGATGCAAACAGAGCTAGTCTTGTACATTTCTATCCCTTAATCCACTTCCAGCATATAACAAAGCAAAGGACATCTCTACCTCATGTAACCGAGCAGTATCAATTCAAAATGAGCACTTACCAGTGCTCCTCTCTCCCACATCACGTGTGCCAGAACTGGAGTGCTGGGACTGGCTTGAACCCTCCAGGATCGAGAAGAGGTTCTGACTCACCATGGTACCAGATGACTCTGGCTCTTGTCCCATCTCATCTTCCAATTCCACTTCCTCATCCACCACTTCATCCTCGGGTTTGAGTCCCCTGGCCTCTCTCTCCAGCCCTCCTCTCCTGAAGTATCCATAGGATTCTTGGCAGTGGAGGTAGGGTCACCACGAAGGATGGCATCCAGCTCCTTATAGAAGCAGCAAGTCTTTGGCGCAGTGATGTTTTGACTCCCTTGCCTTCTGGTATACCTGCCTCAGTTCCTTGATCTTCTTACAGCCCTGATGCATGTCCCATTTGTAGCCCTTATCCGATATGCCATGAGAAATTTGACCATAGGTATTGAAGTTCCTATGGCTGGAGAGGAGCTGGGACTGTTCAGCCTCCTCTCCCCTCAGAGCCAGCAGATCCAACAGCTCTGCTGCACTCCACACGGGAGATCGTTTAGTGTGTGGAGCTGCCCTGGTCAGCTGAGAAGATTCAACGTGAGCTCTCCATGCCAAACAAACAGGAAGTGGAATTTCAAATATTCCCAGTCCTTTAAAGGTGTGGGGAGATGCCCAGGCACAGGGCAGAGGCGTTTGAACTGCCGACAAAAGCAGTTAGGATGGGCATTGGGGGATACCTCCTGGAGGCCATTTATGGAGACATAACCAAGCTCAGTGTCTACATTGACATTCATCTAACTTTGACTCAAAAAGCTCTATGGCTCTCATTCAGGTGGTTTTATTTTGTCAGTGTAGTAGGAGAGTTTAATCGGCAGGTGGAGCATTGTTGCTTGCATAACTCCACTGTTATGTTGGCAAAACTACGTAGTTTAGACAAGGCCTCTGATTTACTAGATTTGTGAACCTAAGCAAACTTTCAGTGAACTTGTTCTGAATTCCACGTTTGTAACAAAATCTTATAGTGGATAAGTTTCCAGTAAGATATTTTGCACAGCTCCAGTTACTTTTTGAATCCCAGAGTTTCAAGCTTTTTCATCACTTGATGTTCCCAACTCAAATGAAAAGGATCCCTAGCATGTAACTACTAGCTCAACAATTATTCATTTTTAAGACACTATTTTGTTCCATTCCATACGATGATTCAAGCTTAAAAAAAAAAGTTGAAGTAAAAGTCTTTTGGCTAACATCATTCTGATTATATCAATATTTTATTTAAATAGGTCAGTTTTCCACAGCATTTAAGAGTATCTGGAAAAAAATCTTTGAAGGATCAATGCAACATGGAATATGAAAACATCTATATATTGAATAATTTTATCATTTCAAGGTGTTTTGAGCATACTCATTATCCATCTACATTCCACTGATTGCTCAGCTTTGCCATCTATCTGTTGAACTTCTGAGTTAGATACTTACTTATAAATAAGTGGAAGAGGCAATGTACTTTTGTGTCAGAGATACTACTCTTACCAGTAGTGGGATATGCTACTTGTGGGATTGAGGTGACCTAGAAATCTGATGTCTGAAGAAATGGAACAGCTCTCGGAAAAGATCAATTTTCAATTGACAGCAACTTTCACTATTGCAAACCTCCCTGCTGGGTTGAAAGCTGAGGATGTTTACTAGAAAGAATGTAATGAGTGGCAGAGCTGAAGAAAGTAGCCATTAGGCAAAGACATAGTCACTTACCAAAAATATCTACCTAATCAAAGGCAGAAAATTGACAGTATGCTTATGCAGCCTTTTTGTGTCTCTGTGGTTACTGACATGTCACCAGATGCTCAAGATCAATAGATGTTTTGCATATTTTAATTATTCTGGGTATAGATTTTAGTTACTTTTAGAGTTCAAGGAAAATTGTCTGCCAAAATTACCTGAAGCTGAGAGTTTCACTGTGTCCTCAACTAAACAAGGTGACAGTATGCTGATGTACGGTTTGATTCTGTTGTGCTTTTATTTCTGGCAGCTTATCCTGAATGCTAAAACCATATACCAATGAGGCTCCGGTGGGTCTCCTGAACTACATAATTTTCTTAAATTATCTTGCAAGGGCAACAAAATCTGCTTATAAGAGTACTCTATTTTAAAATTCTGTATTTGTTTCCAGTGACAATACTTCAAACCTGTGGCCACTGAAAGTGACTGAAGAAAAATTAGGGAAAATATTGAATGTGAACTAAAGTAAACAAAAAAAAATTAGGACAAAGCAAATGTATTTACATACTTTGAAGGAGCAGATTACACAACTGCATAGATTGCAGTTTTAAGGTAGGCATCCAAGTAAAACAAAATACTTGTAATTTATGGGTAGAACATCAATCTTGCACCCATGAATTATGGCCACCCTTGACCACACTAAGTAGTAGCTTACTCTACATGTAGTCCTATTGCTTTCAGAGGGACTAATCACAAAGTAAGGGTGTCAAAATCTAGCCCTGTGAGATTTAACCAATTAAATTAATTGTTTTGATATACAGAGAACTATTTTAGTAGGACAGTCAACTGCTATCTGGAAGAGAGTAGAAGGCTACAAGGACAAGAGGCAAAAGTCACTATTAAATGTCCAAAGCAGAGTAATGGGTTGCCTTGACATCAGCTGGGGCCATTCAGGGTACAGTGGGGAAAAGGCTGTCTGGCAGCAGTGCCAGGCAGGTACATAAGACAATGTAGAGCACAGAAGTAGACCTTGGATCCATGTATTACATGAAATAAGAAAACTGAATTATGGGACTATAATTCCATCTCTAGGTTCTGGTGACTACATAAACCATATGAGCTGTGCTTTTGTGAGTTATGCTGTCACTCGAGCCTCAGGATGGATTTATAGCCCCATAGCTTCTAGCTAGCCATTTATTTTAAAGTAACAGGCAGAGTTTAGGTATAAGTTACTGGCAATTAGTTCATTTATATTTGAAGAGGGCACATGTTGGCAATTCATAATTATACACTGGGTTACTAACATTAATAAATGCTTTACACTGTACATAAGTGTCAAGTATCAGAGAGGTAGCCATGTTAGTCTGGTTCTGTAGAAGAAGCAAAGAATCCTGTGGCACCTTATAGACTAACAGACGTTTTGCAGCATGAGCTTTCGTGGGTGAATACCCACTTCTTCGGATGCAAGACTATGAAGTGTACATAAGTGGTTAGTTACACATCAACCATTATTCTTTAATATTACATTATCAAAGGAAGATGGTTTATATAATATCCTTTATCATATGACCTCAGAATGGGTCATTACTGCATACATAGATGAAATACACAAAACAATCAGTGACCCTTCCAATGGCAGGAAACAGAACCTTATTCCACCAAAAACTCTAATACACTAAAGTAAGCCCAAATACAACATCTTGATTTGTGAAAAGGCTGTAGGCCATTTACACATCATGAGGTGTAATCCCCTGTATCCCCAAAGGGCTTTTTATAATGTATACTACAAATAAATTGCTGGGATTCAGTATTTACTATGGGGAGAAAAATGCTAGAGAACATAGATCAGAATAAAGATGGTAAGAAAAAAACTGCATAAATGAGCTGAGTCACAGCAATCCAGGCTTGAAACATTTTATAGCAATATATATATCTGTGCACTTCTCTGACTAAATCCTCTTAGATGATTGATGGGGATGGACACTCTCTCAAAACTGAATGCTGGAAGTGTGTAATAAATCAATCCAGAGTAGGCACAGAACTCCTATGACTGATATCTGCATATCTGGCTTTTTCCTGTTCCCCTTCATTGCTCTGGAAATTTATCTTTTTTAGTTCTATTTCTGCATTTTTGCACAATTCTATATTAGTTGTGTCTAATTCCTGTTGAGGCCAGCAGTCTCCTTTAGAAATATATGGCATTAGAACTTGTCTACCTTAAGTGCTCTGAAATGCAAGTTATCCCAATTTCCTACGGGATTATTGTAATTGATAAATGTTGTGCCTTTTGTCTGTCTAGGACTCGTCTAGGTCCATTCGAGCCACTCAGGCCCTGAACCAGCAATCAGCTTTACATAAGCACACTCCACATAAGTCTCTGCAGAATCCCAGTTAAGTCAGTCGGAATTTCTAGAAAGATTTGGAGTTAGGGACCTGGGCAGCTATCTGCATGTTTAGGTAGCTAAATACTTTTGCAATTCTATCCCAGGTTATTGTTAAAAAAAAAAGTGTCTTGCTTGATACACACAAGGTAATTGGTATAAACTGTTATATAGAGTTTAAGATGGTATGGCTACTACTGTATCTCTTGTATTTAATGGTAAATAAAAAACTTTAGCATTCCTATAGTATTCCCACCTGAGGATTTCCAAAGCATCACAAATCTAGTTAATTGAGCCATACAACGTGAGCCAGTAAGATGATATCCTCAATTTACAGAGAGGAAACAGAGAAGTTGAGTGACTTAACCAAGAACACACAAGGGGTCTGTAGTAGAGCTGGGAACAGAACAATTAGAACCTAGATACAGGACCAATGCTTGGTCCTGTATCTCATTACCATGTGAATCTGTTTCAAGCCTTAGTTACCATGCTCAGTCCATATTTACTTAGATTAATGCAACTCTTAGGCTCTGTATTTCCCTACTTAGTCTAGGAGTGTGATATATAGCCATAAAACAATATGGTGAAAGGGAATACAGCCATGGCACCTAGAAGGATATTTAGAGAGACAGTAACAAGTAAAGCAGGTGATACTATATACATATGATAGACATGACTTTAAGGATCTTCCTATATTTAAAAAAAAGCACATGGAAGTAACAATCATTACTGGATTTCTAAACACCACCTGACATGTTACCCATGAGACTGTGGTTGCTTGAAGTGATTTAAATTGCTTCAGCTGTAGTAATCAGATTCCAGTTAATTCTCAGTTTTCTTCACCTGATTTCACTCCCATTCCAGAACATTCTGGTTGATTGCACCTGTTCTGCAATGTCTGCCTTTATAAAGATTTGATTGATGTTTATTTAGTGTAGATTTACCTGCATTCTGTGCTGAAAGATTTTGCTATGTAAGCTACAGACAGGCAGTGATACCACCATAAAGTATGAAATTTAAAAGTGAAGAGAAGATACCATAAGAAGTCAATGAGATCTAGCACTTCAAAGTTCTTCACTCTGTGTTATCTGGAATAAATTCACTCCTGTGCAAGGGGCCAGAGCAAGGCCAAGGCACCACTTAAATCCCACTTAAACCCTCAAAATGATGCTGAAGTTCATCCCAAATGGAGAAAGACATTTGCTTCTCCCTCACCCTCTCATTATAAAACTGAACACTCAATTCATAAGCAACTGGAAGAGCAACTGAGATCCTGATAGCAAACAAAAGGGAATGGTTAGGATCCTGATGTGGTAGTTTATTAGGAATATTAACAAAACAATTGTCTGTCAATTGTGCTATAATGAATGGACCTTGTTTGCATAAAAGACATCAGATATATTGCTATGGGAAAGTCAGATTTCAAAGTCGCAAGCCACTTTATTTATTTCAAGGAAAAAATAGATCAGAACAACAACAACAACAAAAAGAAAACCTACATGCACATGGTAATATAGTCCACATAGATAATATAAATGCTTCCACTGCACAGAGAAGAAAAAATTCCTTATGTTAAGAGATTATGAACCCCCAGAAATCTACAGTTATATGGAAACCAGCCTCTGTTGAAAGGCAAGTGGTAATGCAATGGAACATTGACCTTAGAAGACATTCCCACTGCAGGAGGGAGGGACATAAGAATTTCATTACCCCTTTCTTCTGGGGTAAGCAAGCCAAGACAAATGCAGCAGTGTCTAGGTAGTCAGAGCCACGCTTTCTGGCGTGGCTCACAACTGTGTGTGCCTACCTCAGGGCACACTGTCAGAAAACATGGCAAAGACCCCAAGCAAGTGGTGTTTTCTATAGCCAGTAACAAATGTCAACTCCTGGATCACAATACCCATCTTACCATGGAGTCTCAGACAGTCCTCTTAGACTCTCCAGTCTATCTTGCCACCCAGACACACTGGACTTTGTGATAAAAGGTCACTTAAACAAAACAAAAAAAATCACAACACATCAGGTTGCTCTCAGTCCAAAGAGACCAGTACCTGACCCCAGATCTTAAACCAAAGACAATGCCGGCAGCCAATTCTATAATACACTAACTAAAGGTTTATTAGTTAAGAACAGGAAGAGATTATTGAGATGTTAAAGTAGGTAAATGTATGTATAGGTGAGTCACAGTTTATAATTCCAAATGGTAGCAGAGATTTAGTAATCTGCCAGTTTCCCAAAAGTCTCAGGACTACCCAGAATAACTTTTGATCTGAAGTTATTCAGATCAAACTTCTCCTTCAGTTATTCCACCCTGTTAGACGAACAGTCCAAAGATGAAGGAACTTTCCATGAATTAATTCTTATAGCTTCTTCTCACATAAAACAAAATGAGAGGGTCATTACTCACATGGGATTTTCCTTTGATGACTGAGTGAGGAATGCATTTGGAGTCTTTAACTTCCAATCATCACATAATGACCACTTGCTTTGAAATAAAAATTTTCTGTTAAGTTCTTCATTTGCATTCCACAAGGCCTCATCCTGTTTGATGGGTTATTTCATTACAGGGGAATTTATAATGTAATAGCAAACATTTACATTGCAACAGGATACAGATAAGTTGAAAATAATGCAAGTAACAACCCATTTATTTTCATGAAGTTTAAATAAGAAGTACACTCTTCTGTCTTTTACATTAACAATTACTTCTCTCTATCTATACACGATGTGGTAATGAGGGATGAGAGCATGATTGGCATTTGAGTTTGGCAGTCAGCAATCATCCCATATACATTTTATCATTATCAATTTTAGAAAACTTAGACTAGAGTAGCAAGAATTTTGATTCATTGAGCGATGCAGTTTTTTTTTGGTTTTCCCAAAAGTAAACCAATACCAAAGAATAAAGCAAAAAAAAAAAAAAAACTTGCATATTGCAGAGTTTTGCAGCAAGCAATGCAATTCAGTCTAAAAGTAAGCACAAAAAAGTTTCTTCTATCAGCAAACACATTTTTTCAAACACATTCTCTTTTGCTTTGTGAAAATTCTAAAAAAAAAAAGAAAATAAACTAAACTAAACTGCTGGATTGCATGTGGATGGACAGCTCAACACACTTCAAGATCATTTGATTTGATTTTTCTTGATTGATCACACACACAGCAGCAAGCACAGCACAAGATTGGAAAAACTTTTCTGTGAAGTCTTTTGAAAGATAAGAGAAGACTTCACAAAGCAAGAAGATGCAAAAGAGGAGAATAAGATGGATATCCTTTCTTCCTCTCCCTGTACACATGAAAATACACATTCAATCAATCTTCTTTGTCAAATATTGACAATTGTGAAAACCTGACAAATTTCAGATTGACATTTCAGATTAAATGAGAATGAGGATGGGAATAGTAATGGAAATGTATTCAGATCACATATGACAACCAAATAGCAAATAGAGCAATTAGGTTCTAGGCAAAAGTAAACCACCACCAATAACTGGTAGCAGCAGCAGCTATCAAATCAACCAAATACTTTCTTAGGTCAGCACTTTGCACAAGGTGAAAAGGAATTTAGAACAAGTAGTGATTAAAGAAAGTCAAAATGGAATAGGAGGGTTTTTGTTTTGTTTTTGTTATTATTCATTAAAAAAATATTTTCCAAAAGTAATGAGCTGCATTCCACATTTCAAGTGAGTATGAAATACAGGAGGAAAGGGAGTGGAAACAATACCATGGTAGCTAATAAAACTCACTTCTAAGGATTAACAAGTTGTAATGATCAAGAGGTGATTGAATGGAGTCTATGAAGGAAATCCCTAGAGCATAGACCATGGTTTTATCCACAGCATTTCCGCTGCAGGCAGATGCAGGGGTGTGCTTGGGGCGGCATGCCATGGGGGGCGCTCTGCCGGTCACTGGGAGGGCGGCAGGCGGCTCCGGTGGACCTCCCACAGGCATGCCTGCGGAGGGTCCGCCGATCCCGTGGCTCCGGTGGACCTCCTGCAGGTGTGCCTGCGGAGGGTCTGCTGGAGCCACGGGACCAGCGACTGGCAGAGCGCCTCCTGCGGCATGCTGCCCTGCTTGGGGCGGCGAAATGTCTAGAGCCGCACCTGGGCAGATGCTTCCTAAAGCTCCTTAGATGTGTTTCAGGATAGGTGAAAGTGGTTTGCATCAGCCTTTCCCACTACACCTCCCCGCATGCCAGCAAACATCAGTTATAAGCTCTTTGGAGAAGGGGCCAACTTTTTGTCATACACATGTACAATCCTAACTCACAGACCTTCATCCCTGTCTCAGACCACTAAATGCTACTGTCATGGTAATCATCCATCTTTCTGAGCTGTACCTGGGTGGAGCAAGTAGTAACCTTTGTGATTTTCCATGCCACTGTGGCTGCAACTCTGAGGAGCACTTATGTGAGCCACATAAGGGAAGGGAGGCTCTTTTCTCCCTTCCATTCCCCCTTCCCTCTCCATCCCCCAAATAAGGTTCAAGTTACAATTTAGCAATAACATGTTTCAGTCAGCAATTGTCAAACAGATACATTGCTTAACTGAAAGCTAAATAAGTAGCACAAAGCAAGAGCGATGGGTAGAGATAAACTGTATAAGATAAACTCTTAGCAGCATTTTTACCATCTACTGAGATTTCAGAATCTAATCGAGGAAGTCAAATAAGGAAGGAGTTGCAGTAATCAGAGTCCGAAAAGCATGTGACATCAGGCTATGTTAAAAATTTTAATAGCCTAGCAGTATTTCTTCCTTGTTAATTAAAGGGATGAACACTATTAACATGAGCTTTTTTATCACAAAACTAGGTCTGTTAAGACCCTCAGTACTCTTGGTTTTATTCGATCTGATTACTGCCAAAAAGACAGCTTTAAAGTCAAGAGCAGATTTTAATGAATTTGAGCCAATTTTTAACATTTCTGTATTAAAAAGCATTAATTTTTAATAAATTCTGTGACATCCACATTCACACTTGTGCTGAGGCACTGATCTGAATGTTGCAAGCAATTAACTGCAATAATTCACATTTTAGAGCCTTAAAAATTGATGCCAAAGGAATCGTGCAAACCACAAAGATGATGAGACTTGAACAAGCACCATATGTAACTCAATAACTACCTTGAACAAGGGCAAATGAATCTTAAATAAAAGCAAAAAAAAAAAAAAAACCAGGCATCAGTGGAATAAATAAGGGAGAAAGTAATTAATGTCATGCCAGAGACACTCCGATATTTGAAATGATTGAAAGGACCTCTTGATCTAAAGTCTCAAGAGCTAATGACAGGTGTAATAAGAAACAATGCTCAAAGCAACCTGATAAAGACCCTTGACAGACCTTCAGCACATTGAATGCTGCTAATGGGATTGAAGTCAGGCAGGCATTTCTTACAGTATTGTGCATATTGTAGTATGATTGCTATAGAAATACTCTTGGAGCTGTTCCAGCATGACCCTTATGAAAAGATAGTTATTTTAATAGTCTCCTAATATACTCAAAGGAAACTTAACAGTATTCTTCTGTTCACAAGGTAATCCTTGCAACAACAAAAAAAAGTCACTCAAGGCTCAGTTGGGAGACAGTGTTCATTAACAGGTTCTACCTTGGCTTGTGTAGAACAGTAATCACTGGCCTGTTAACCAGACAGGGAATTTCCTTCAAGTCAGACAGGCAATTATTTTGCTTTAAAAAAAAAAAAAGATATGACAGACTACCAAATATTGAAGTAGCCAAGTAGAAAGAAAGACCTTCCCCCCACCCCCAGTAGGTTGTGAGTTGCACTTGAATGGTATTGTAGGAATTATATGTAGGCATGCATATACTCTCAAGATTTATGCACCAAAAAAGAGCAGCACATGCCAAAACCTCCACAAAATTTCCTTGTTGCAGATGTAAACTGCTTTATAAACTTCTTACAAAACAAGAATGGTCCAACTCACAAAAGGGTATGGGCACAGTCAAGACAAAGGCAAAGTGTGACACATGTGACTCTGGGAGAAAAGAGAAGAATTATTGAAATAAAGTAAACCACCAATGAGGTAGTGGGAACAACATTAGTATCGGAAGAAGTGTGCTCCTCAATGTAAGAAAAAAATTAAGTATTTCAACTGATGTTTAAGAGTACAGGGACCATCTCTATCGAGCCTGGTCAAGCAGTGTCAGATGGCATCAGATTAAATTTTCATTCTTTATAAGGGAGAATTTAAAAAAAAAATCATAATGTTGCTGGGATAATATCACACAAGGCAGACACAGGCAGATTTTATAGATCTTCTCCCTCTCTAAATGCTGTGATTTTAGATACCACAAATAGGGTGTGTGGCAGGGGTGAGGTGCAGAAAGTTCTTCTCTTCTGAAACTCCTGAGGGAAGTGGGGGAATTGGAAAGGCTTGCTGTATATATGAGCTAGAACAGATCCCAAGTTGACAATTCCATTTTATGGCAGTTTTCAAGGTGTCAAAAAAAATTTCATTGTGTATTGGAATTGTGTTGAAGACAGGGGCGGCTCCAGGCACCAGCATGCCAAGCGCGTGCCTGGGGCGGCAAGCCACTGGGGGCGCTCTGCCAGTCGCCATGAGGGTGGCAGGCAGGTTGCCTTCAGTGGCATGCCTGCGGAGGCTCCTCTGGTCCAGCGGCTTCGGCAGATCTCCCACAGGCGTGCCGTCGAATCCACAGGACCGGGGACCTCCCACAGGCAAGCTGCCGAAGGCAGCCTGCCTGCCGTGCTTGGGGCGGCAAAATACCTAGAGCTACCCCTGGTTGAAGAATAGGTTTTTGATTCAGGACGAGATGTTGAAATACCTAATAGTATGTATCAGAGGGGTAGCCGTGTTAGTCTGGTTCTGTAGAAGCAGCAAAGAATCCTGTGGCACCTTATAGACTAACAGACGTTTTGCAGCATGAGCTTTCGTGGGTGAATACCCACTTCTTCGGATGCAAGCAGTGGAAATTTCCAGGGGCAGGTATATATAAGCAAGCAAGAAGCAAGCTAGAGATAATGAGGTTAGATCAATCAGGGAGGATGAGGCCCTGTTCCAGCAGCTGAGGTGTGAAAACCAAGGGAGGAGAAACTGGTTCTGTAATTGGCAAGCCATTCACAGTCTTTGTTTAGTCCTAAACTGATGGTGTTAAATCTGCAGATGAACTGGAGCTCAGCAGTTTCTCTTTGAAGTCTGGTCCTAAAGTTTTTTTGCTGTAGGATGGCCACCTTAAAATCTGCTATTGTGTGGCCAGGGAGATTGAAGTGTTCTCCTACAGGTTTTTGTATATTGCCATTCCTAATGTCTGATTTGTGTCCATTTATCCTTTTCCTTAGAGACTGTCCAGTTTGGCCGATGTACATAGCAGAGGGGCATTGCTGGCATATGATGGCATATATTACATTGGTGGACATGCAGGTGAATGAACCGGTGATGGTGTGGCTCATCTGGTTAGGTCCTGTGATGGTGTTGCTGGTGTAGATATGTGGGCAGAGTTGGCATCGAGGTTTGTTGCATGGGTTGGTTCCTGAGCTAGAGTTACTATGGTGCGGTGTGCAGTTGTTGGTGAGAATATGCTTCAGGTTGGCAGGTTGTCTGTGGGCGAGGACTGGCCTGCCACCCAAGGCCTGTGAAAGTGTGGGATCATTGTCCAGGATGGGTTGTAGATCCCTGATGATGCGTTGGAGGGGTTTGAGCTGGGGACTGTATGTGATGGCCAGTGGAGTCCTGTTGGTTTCTTTCTTGGGTTTGTATGTGAGAGTCTGACCTGGAATGTAGGGTACTTGTCTGGTATATGCTTTACTGTCCAGATTGCTCTACTGTTAGCCTTCTACCACCATCATTCAGTAGTGCCGGGTTCCTCATCTTCCCTACTGCAGAACATAGTATTTTTAATTGATTTCTTGATTAGGTGTTTTGAGCCATGACCACTACCACTAACTGCAAACCTTCTCTCTTGGGTACAAAGATACATATTAATTTATGCAGCTCAGTTCACTACTCTTTTGCTGATCTTAGTCTTTCTATTTTCTTTTACTACAAAAGGAAACATATGGCCCTATGCTACTTTGGATTTAAAGAGCTAAGAGAACCAGATCACAGGGTGGCAATGGAGGATAGAAGCATTTTTTAAAAGGAAATTGCTTCTGTATGATTTTCTCCCTTTTTAATCTCCATTGCTTATAATACCATCTCACACACTTGAAAAAAAATTATTTTCCTACCCATTGTGTCCTTTTGCTGTTTGTACTTAATATAATATGGACATAATTCTCAGGGACTTCCTTGTTTCTGCCCTAATATATTGCCAGTATCAGTTGGAGAAGGAGAAGAATGCTCACAAGAGCTCTTAAAACATTATTTGCATAGTGCAAGGGTAACAACAGTTTTATTTACAATGGATAGTTTAGTAGGCAAGAAATTACTATATTATATTTAGGCTGAATGAGGTTTGCGATCAGAGAGGTTGCTTTAGAAGCCAAAGCAGAAATGAACAATATCCAATATTTAGTGTACATAAAACATTTGGGTTCTTTTCCAGGGAAGGTAGCCAATTTAAATACAGTTAATTAGGACTCAATGCTTAATTAAGTTCAAGTGGTTCAATGCAGGATACAATAATTTCTGGACTGCTGTCTGTATATCAAGGTTTGTTCAAGAAATAAAATAGAGAAGTTACAGAAGGGAAAACATTTGTTAATATGCAAAATGTAATCAGAAAGGAAAGGGTTCATCCATAAATAATACAAATACTTCAGACTGATCCTGAAAGGAAATTGCTGAACACCTTCAATTCCCATTTAATTCAATGGGGGTTGAGGGCATGCTCTGCACCTCATAGGATCAGGTCCATATGCATAAACTCATTTAACTACAACTGTTGTAATATCACTAAAACCACGCTCATGGTTCAGAGCCAGCTAATTATGGTATTGTCTTGTAAGTGTGAGCAAGGAAATATTCATTTCAAAACTGAAGGCAATGACTTGAACAGTTGTGCAAGGAGGTTTTTTAGCGTGCCCACACACACACACACACACACACAGAAGTTAATTTTTTATAAAGATACCAAAATTAAACCACCACCTCATTTGTTGGTTCTGTTAGGCAGCCCACCTCCCTTTAGATCTAGTGTAAGTTTCACTCACCACAGGAGTGCCCCCTGCCAATGGTCACTTCACTGCTGCAGGGGCCTCTCTTCCCATCATTCACAGTGTTCCCTCTTTGAAACTTAGCCTTCTGGCTAGGTCTCTATATAGACCTCCCTCTAGGGTATCAACATTTCACCAGACCAGCTGTCCAGCTGGCACCTCCAACAGTCCTGCACCATTTGCCAGTGGCTAGTAGCGGGAACCCAAGTCCTCCCTGTACACTGAGTTCCAGCCCAGAGGCCTTATAATCAGTAGCTGAGGTCCACACAGTCCCCCTCCTTGCTGCTGTTTCCCTGGGATTATTCCTACTTTGCCATCTCAGGCTTTCTTTCCCCACAAGCCCTCTGATATTGCCCCTTCTTCCAGAGTTAAGACCCCCAGTGCTTATTCTCCCACCAGTTCTCCCCTCCACCTCTCTACTCCCAGCAAGTGACTACAGACTCTCTCCCTGGAGCTTTCTGCTGTTACAAATATCCTTTCTTTATAATCCTTGTCCAGCTTCTTCCCCAACCGGGCTTAATCAGCAATTTGTAATTATAAATCCATTGGCCTCCCATCAGGTACAACTCTTAAAGTTAATTGGCCCCTTCTAGGCCACACTAGTTCCAAAGGGATTAACACCCCATCACATCTAGACTCAGAAATTACTACATACTCACAATGGGCCTTATCCTAAGGGAATAAGGAACCTATCAATGGGAACCTATCAATCAGGCCCAATATGCAAAGAGTATTAAAAATAGATCTGTGCTCTCCTTTGTTGCATGCTAGAGATGGGAGAAAGCAATTGGGCACAAAGAATCCTGTACTCATGGTGGAAAGTAGTAGATGTTCTACAGCAGGCTCCTCGTCTCCTTCACTACCCCATCACCTACCGATGTCTGTTTGCACAAACACTTCATGTTTGGAGCTCTATAGGTTTGAGGGGACATGTAAGGTTAGTAAAGCAGAATTCTGGTGAATTTCTATCCAGAAATTAAACTGTAATGTTAACTCCCCCTTTTGGGGCTTCTACCTCCCTCAGGCAGGAGGCTGGTGTGATGTTTCAGTGGGAAAAGCACAAGTAGCATGGCTTCTGAATGAGCTGTACTGCCACAGGGGCTGGATGCAAAGCCAGAAAAGTATCATGAAAGGAACTGCCTTTTTGCACAGAGGTTCCGAGATTCTTGGGGGAAGGATCAAGGTTTTTTCATGAGCTCTTCAATACCTCATATCTTGAAGGCCACACCTAGTTCTATCCCACACATGTAGAGGAATGCCTCTGCCCCAGGGGAAAGCATGAAGCTCCAACAGTTGTAACTGAGTTTTCACTACACTGTTTTGCCTCCCATTTTGTGGAGCCTTTGTTGACAGGAAATTGGAATGTCACTTTTTCTAGTCTGGCTAGCATAGTCTATGGATATTGTAGAAACTGTTTTATTCTTGTCAGTTCACTCCTGGACAAGACATTTCTTGATCTGCCTTTCTGGCATTCCTCAGGGTGGTTTTCTGGTGCCATAGAGCTTTCAGCTTTCTTTTCACTTGTTTGAAGCTCTAAAGCATGTTCAAATGTTTTAGAATCTCCCTCAGAGCATTTGAAAATTAAGTTAAAATACAACAATCCAGCAGCAATTTGCACCAACTCACAACCAATGAAGTGGGACAGTGATTCTTTGGCAGCTTTATAGCAGGTTTACAGTTCTTTCAGGGAGCTGAGCAAATGCAGAAGGGAAAGCAAACAACAGCTGCAATGGCCTGAACTAATATAACAATGTGATGAAATGAGCCAATAGTATGCAGTGGCAAAAACGGTTAGCATTTTCCAACTTGTTACCCTAGTGACCAAGTAGTGAAACACTATAGCTTAGTCCTGTGACTTGCAATTGGGAAAACAAGCTCCATAGTTGCATAAGGTTTTGATAAGGAATTCTAAGGCGAAGCAGTATGGTTAAGGTCAGCTCTCTGGAAGCCTTTGAATACTGTTTAAGACAGAACAGACAATCCTGGGTTTGATGGATTTCATTTCTGCATAAACCAACAGTTCTATCAATATAATTTAGCACATCCGGAAAATGAGGGTATTAACATGACAGTGCAGTACATCTAACCTAGGGGGAAAATACCACTTTCACATCCACACAGTAGATAACTCTGATAACCTTCTCTCTCTACATATACAGATCTCTTCACATCAGTGAAATGTCTGCATATGTAGTGATAGAAAGATATCAGAGTCCAGGTCTACACTGAAGATCTGAATTATGCCTGAAGATTTTGCCATTGGATGGTTGCTTTTTAAACTAGATTTAAGATAATTTTAGATTAAAAACAGAACTGGACTGCATAGTGTAAAACAAATATGAATTTAGCTTTTCTGCTTGCAGAATATTGCAAGCAGATCATAATCTCCTCAAATTTATTTGAATTTAATTATTTTTTTTAATTCTATGAATTGTCCTTGAACAGTTCCCAGTGCGTATTCAATATTAGGAATTTGAGCTGTTCTAGGTAGTTATTGTTAGCCATATTGTTGCTCTCCCCATAGGCTGACCATAACTGTTATTGCTTCTAATCTTGCAGGTTGATGAGCGCCCTCAACAGCCATTGCACCTTAGGTACATACTTTGGAAGTGGATCTGTGGGATCTCTTCGGGAAGGGAAGCCGTTTAGAGAGAGGCTGAGAGAGGACTGATGGCTTTCAATTTTAAATCTTTCCCTTTCTGTACTATGCAGGCTTTGACAGAGATAACATCCCTAGAGAAAGTTAGGCTGCTGTAAGAGTCACTGACTACAGAGCTTAAAGTTAATTTTAATTTTGTCACTTTCAAACAAAGTAATTGTACAGGCATAGTTCTGTACATGATGATGAAGGGTGAGGTCAGATCCTTGTTAGTTCATGTTATTGCCTCTGGGCCAGGCCTCTGGATTTTTTTAGAATGGTATCCTCTTGCTGTTTTAAGCAACATGCTACCCTATATAAAATAAAGAGGCAAAGTCCACCACCTGAACATTTCTAGGGAAAATGGTGACCTAGCCACTGGTTTCCTCTTACTTACTCCATGTCCAAAGGAGTGGTTATTAGGTCTTTCTCCCTTCCTGGCTCTCCATGCTGGTGTTTGAATGGAAGAAGAGTGGGTTGGGGAGAGTGTTGGGGAGAACAAATGTTCTCCTACTGAGTTCTACACTATGTGCATGTACACACAGCCCCACCACTACTACCCACACGCATAATGCCAGCAAGCTAGAGATGCTGATTAGGTAAACTCAGAGTTCCCTGTCTATACATTGGCCCAGTACCCTCAGATGGCTTTGCACAGCACAGCAGAGGTAATCTCACCATAACCCTCTGTACCTCACAAAGGTTTATGATTAGTATTATCCTCAGCCCAGGGCAATAAAATAGTTAAACGAGTGTGCTCAGAGGGTTGGACCCTGACAATCAGCCCTGCAAGAGAGAAATGCTGAGCTAAGAACTTCAAATAAGCTTATCCTTTCACATTATTCCAGCAAGGCAGAGATACATAGCTGTTAACCTCACAAAGCTCTGTACTTTGGCACCATCCCAGACAGCTAAAGGTGTTGAGCCATGGACCTCACCAAGAGCTATAGTCTGACATCAGCAATGAAAACTACAGAAGCTATGTGATAGACCTCACAAAAATCTGTGCCTTAGCATTACCTCATCACATTAGAGGTGTGAGCCAAAATACTGGTCGCATACTGGCCTGTGTCCTAGAATCAACTAATGATGCTGAGCAGGCATCAAAATAGAGTGGAGCCAGTGGGAGAACAACACCACTTCTTCTGCTAAAAATGAACATAAGAACACCCATACTGGGTCAGAGAAAAGGTCCAACAGTGGCCAATGTCAAGAGCTTCAGAGGGAATGAACAGAACAGGTATTCCTCCAAGTGATCCATCCCGTCACCCATTCCCAGCTTCTGGCAAACATAGGTTAGGGCCATCATCCCTGCCAATTCTGGCTAACAACCATTGATGGACCTATCCTCCATGAATTTATCTAGTTCTTTTTTGAACCCTGTTACACCTTCACAACAACACAACATAAAGGGAGTGTTCCTCTTCCTTTGCCTCTCTTATCTGTGCTTGGAGATGCTCAGCATTTGTGGATCTCCACCTCTTCTCATCTTCACAGGCTGGGGAAACACAAACATGCTGGGAGTATAATAGTCAGAGCTGGGAATTCCCTATCTTCCTCTTGCTTCATGCAGGAAACAGAGTGGCTCAGTCAAGAACTTCTCCTTACCTTCCTCTCCTTATTAATGTGTATATGGAGAGAGGCATAGGAAAGATGGATGGGAACACAAGTTGGTCCCCAGGCACAGAGCAGTTTAGAATGAGATGACACAAGCACAGACCATGTTTTCAATATTTTAAGTTTATAGTGTACAAAAGCAAGTGTCTTTTATTAGAAAAATACATGCATGTGCGAGGCTCCTGGAATTTCTATAACTTGACCTGGAATAGGTCAAGTTATAGAAATTAGTTTTTGTTTATATCAGCAGTAGTTTGGAATTTTTGCATTATTGTTTGTATATTGTTTGTATTTCTGTGAATAGACATTAATTTTGTACTTAGATAAATGGGAGCTGCCCCTTTAAAAATAGGATTGGGGCATTCAGAGTTAGAGCTGCCAGCTGACCAGTTTTTGACCAAAAAGTCCAGTTTTAAGGACATCTGCACAGTCTCCAGTCAGAAGTATTGACTGGACACTAAAAGTTCAGTTACTGCAGTTCCGTTATCTCACCCCCGCAGCCAGCCAGAGGCTTCTTTAATCCCTGAACATTGCCCCAGAGCTGAGGAAGGGCAGAGCTGGAAGTGCCCCAGGTGCTAGTCCTGGCCAGGCTGGGAGGGACTGGAGTAGATCCACTTCTGAGACCCTCCCACAGCTGCAGGAAGCTCTCCCCCCTCCCTTCCCCTCTCATTTCCTGCCCCCATCACTCCCTGCCTCGGAGCCATTGCTGGATGGCACAGGAGAAGTCTCCCTCTCCTCTTTATGATGAATTGAGACTTCAGTTGTGGGGGTTCAGGTGAATGGCAAAGGTACCAGGTCTTTGTGTGCTGGGAAGCCCCCTCTAGCTGGTCCCAGCAGCTCAGACTTGTTTTGCTTTGCTAGCGGGGAGTGGGATAGCTAAAGGAAGCCCCTGTACTTTCAATCTGAAGCCATTCTATCAAAGTGGCACTTCAGGGCAGGATGTTGTAGACAATGTAGGACTAAAATCCCAGTGTTTGGATTTTGCCTTGGAAAGCAAGTGCTGCAACAACTGGAAGGATTTGTTTGCTCTGAAGTATATACCAACAAAGACAAGTCAAAGCCAGTTTCCCTTCTCCCCTGGCCCCTCTCATCCATCCCATTTGTAATTGTATCTTGCTAGTATCTCCTTTGCTACTGGCAAGTTTGCATTGTGCCTACTTGATGGTATATATGCTGGTTAAGCATTGGGTGAAGAAAATGTTGACCATAGCTGTAGCGTCTGGTTTTGTATCAGAGTGGGCCCTAGCAGGGGCCTGTGAGCAGTATGTATGTTGCTGTATTGAAAGATCTTCATGCAGCTTGGTACCTGGAAAGCCTTAGCCTGAAGAAAGCTCCCCTAGAAAGGTCAGAACTCTAATAATAGATGTAAGCAGGGTCTGAATGAATGCTTCCCTGACAGATATCTGGGAGGGGGAAAGACACTGGGTGGGGTGACGTAAATACAGTTTTCTCCTGCTTTGCTTAGATTTGCTTAGATATTCAGCAGATAGAGCAGTGTTTTGCTCTTTGTAATCAACTTGGCTGGTGTTGGGTCAAAAATCACATTAGTACTGAATGCAGGAGTAGTGAAATGCTGGTATCAACGTTGTGATTATTGTGGGAATGCAGGACTGTGCTTAACCTATTCCCAGTGGGGGGGGGCACCCTTAGTGGAGAGGACCACATTGAGCCAGGGGCTCAACTGCCAAAGCCCCGTGAAAGTAAGAGTGGTGGGGACAGGAGTTCTGGTCAGGAGGCTGCACAAACCCCTTCTTCCCCCTCCCCTCCCCAGGGGTCCTCTCTAGACTGGATTAACCTGTTCTTCCCCACTATTCAAAGAATAGAGCTAAATAGGCTTCAGTAGGAGCCTCTTTTGTTATTTTAATTATTCAGTCAGAACTGAAACCAGTTTTGGTAGGACTGTATTTCTACCCTGCCTGCTAAAAGCTAAAATCCCTGAGAGCTGAAATCACTTGAGATAGGGCAGTGTTTCTGCCCAGTCTGCAAAAGAGCTGAAAATCACTGACAGACTGATGTGCAGAGGTCACAGCAGAGAGGCAAAAGGTAACTGACAGTCAACTGGCAAATGAGCGCCCAGCAGGGCGGCAATGAACAGGGGTGATAAGCAGCCAGCAGGTCGGCGGCAGACAGACGCGATGAGTGGCAAGCAGGGTGGCGACAGAGAGGAGCAATAAGTGGCCAGCAAGGCAGGGTGGAGAGGCACAATGAGCAGCCAGCAGGGTGGCTGGTGGAGGAGCACGGAGCGAGTAGTATGGTGGCTGGTGAGCGGCTAGCGGTGCAAGTAATATGCCTCTTTACCCTCCACCCTGGGGGTAGGTGATCTCTGCAGATGCACCTCTGAACTCTGGGTCTGCACTGACCAAGGACAGCAACTGTGAGTGGGATGCAGAGAAAGGTTGGGCATATGAAAGGGACTTTTGGGTGTCTGGACTTAAGAACCTGAGGGGAAAAGGGCACTGCCCATCCTACTTGTGGGTGGGTCTTATACACTCATGGCTTATATTTATGAACCCTGTTTGTGGGGTTTTCCCAAATTAATGCGGAGTTACTTCCCTCCTTTTATTAAAAGTTTATTTTCTATACTCGGACTCTTCCCCTCTCAGAAGCACCCAGGGTGGTGTGTAATTTTCCCAGGTTACTGGGTCGGGGCTCGAGCCAGTTCTGTGTTGTATCGATGGAAAAGAAGCCCTAGATATTAAACCCGGCCCTGGTTGCTGCTGGATCCACCTGTGAGAAGGGTTACATAATAATAATAGTTACCCTTCAAAAATGAAACCCCTATCACTGACGGTGTAACAAATCTCTGATATAGATTGATCCACAGCCATCCTATCAAATACTCTTACATTGTATTTGAAATACCTACTATGGTCAACATTTTTTAATTTAGGTACCCAAACATGGGCACTTAAACAAACTGATAATGAGGTACTAACCATCGCATTCACCGAGAAGCACAGCAGGGTATAAACATTTTTTTTAAAACATACTTAGTACTTTCAACTTATCTTTGTTGTTTGGGGATATGTGAGCTAATAGCTAATCACCTTCCCTCCCAGCCACCTCTAGCAACCCTAAAATGACCTAAGGGTGGGGTTCCCCTATTCACTGTGTGCACAATACATTGTTGCTCAATGTTTTGTTGTTTTTTATTCTGTGACAGGCTTCAGGTTGATGTCTGTCTGTACCTTACATACTTCTTATAGCGCCTGTCACCAGATATTGGGTACAGTATCTGAACACCACAAGGCTATAAAGAAAGCAGAACACCTCCCTTTCTTGTTACACACAAAACAACAAAAAATGCTGTTCCCCATATATCTCATGATGCATTTTTATTGCTGCCATCGTGTCCCATATGCCCATTGGGCTGTTTTATTGGAATGATGTGGCTTGCATTTCAGCCTGAACTCACTGAGGCTCAGGGTCAGTTTGATGGCTTATCCTATGCTGTGTGCTAATGCAAAGGAAGCCAGAGTGTGAATCTACAGCACACTAGCTTGCAACACATTAACTGGCCAGGTGAACTCTGCTACTGCTCACCTAAAGTGAGCTTTGCCACAGCGTGCTGTAGATGCACTTACACACTTGCCTGTGCATTAGCTTGCCATGTAGACAAGCCCTGATTCCCTCTGCCAAGTGATTACATAGTTGGGAAATCTCAATACTCTAACCTGGTTCTTTCCATCTGCATTGTCCCAGAGACTTGCAAGTAGTGTGACCAGACAGCAAATATGAAAAATTGGGATGGGGGTGGGGGGTAAATAGGAGCCTATATAAGAAAAAGACCCCAAAATCGGGACTGTCCCTCTAAAATCAGGACATCTGGTCACCCTACTTGCAAGGCAGAAGGTGAAGCAGTGTCTGAAATAACGTATACAGTGCTTTGTAGTTTACAAACAGGACTTCAAATCTGGATCTGAAGCAAACAGGGAGATCATTTACTGCTATGGATCTAATCAACTAAGTCAATGAGAGTCTTTCTATCAACTTCACTGGGTTTTGGATGTGGCCACAAGGATTTAAAAAAAGATGGTCCAAGGCTGGCCATATTTTTCACTTGATTTCCCATTCCCCATGAAACTAGCTAGAATGTTTTCATTTATAGATATATAGATATATAGATAGATAGATAGATAGATAGATAGATAGATAGATAGATAGATAGATAGATAGATAGATAGATATGCTTCCCTTTGCAGACTGTGTACTGCTGTATATATACACATAGTCTGCAAAGGGAAGCATGTCAAATACACACTAGTTTATGAGGAAAAATGAGAACCAGAAAGGAGTTTTAGATGTTTATCTTAAACTCAATACAGGAACATTTTTTCAAAGTACAGGTTTCATATCAGTTGCTTAGGAACCCTACAGAACTAGAAGCTAGAAAATCATGGTGTCATACGTTGGGCACAATGTTTTTATGTCTTTAATAAGATGGCCTAATAACATCTCATTGTGTATATGGTACATTCTGCTTTGCAATGTGTTCTTTGAGAAGCATTTCTATCATATTTCTTACTAGCCAGATAATTGATTTGTACTGACCATGGCCTTTCAATATGCTGTCTGTATCTAGCAGAAAATTACTCCTCTAGTATATCCTAACATCAGGAAGCTTGTGTGAATGTGCCTTCCAACTCCGGTTGCTATGGATGCTTACAGCCTCGTCTTATTCCAAGTGAAAGGCTGGAGAATGGTAAAAAGCTAGTAGTCAAGAGCTAAAAATTTGAAATTTTTAAGGAGGGGAAGCAGAGCAAAGAAGAATTCACATTTGCTATGAAACTACAGTATAATTTACCCTTTTAAAAATGTACTGCAATATATTGGGGGGAAAATTTTTTGCATCTGAGTCTTTCAGCAGTTTTGTAAAAGTTGAAAAGCAATTTTTGTGAAATACATTGAGCTGCTGTGGAAGTAATTGAGAAAAATCATTTTCATCATTATATCTACACTTCAGAGAAAAAATAAAAAAGTACTTTTAAAAAAATTGCATTGATTTATTTCCACTTTAGCTACACATGCAAGAGAAATTTAAGATATCATTAAACCATACATTGTACAACTTTATCAGTCTAATCCACTCTCATTCACTCTGTTCACACCAACGAAGGAAAAAAATGCTCCATCTAAATTCCATTGTCTTATTTCATTTAAAATACAGATGGAAGGAACATTTAACATTTCAGCATTATGCTTGTATTTCTTTCTGATGAAGACTGAATAACAAACCTTTTCCCCCGCCCCCCTCCATTTGTGTATAAAAAGGAAACAAATCAATGCAACATGGAGATTTTTGAATCAGTAGTTTAAAATCAATGAGGTACCATTTCTAACAACACTATGCCACCAAAATATTCTCTTCTATCTGTGTATAACTATCAAATAAAACAACAAGATTTAAACAGATGTAAAATAAATAAATATTTTAAATGATCCTGAAAAATGTCAAGATACAACAGAAAAATGTTAAAGGGATACTATAAATTATTTTGTTATGCTGCTAAATTTTTGTTCATAGAATCATAGAATTCAAGATCAGAAGGGACCATTATGATCATCTAGTCTGACCTCCTGCAAGATGCAGGCCACATAAGCCGATCCACCCACTCCTTAGCAAGTGACCCCTGCCCCATGCTTCGGAGGAAGGCGAAAAACCTCCAGGGCCATTGCCAATCTTCCCTGGAGGAAAATTCCTTCCCGACCCCAAATATGGCGGTCAGCTGAACCCCGAGCATGCGGGCAAGACTCTCCAGCCAAACCCTCTGGAAAAGGTTATATCATACCAGGCACATAATTGACCTATTGACTAAGCCCGTTATCCTATCATACCATCCCCTCCATAAACTTATCTAGCTTAATCTTAAAGTCATGGAGGTCCTTCGCCCCCACTGTTTCCCTCGGTAGACTGTTCCAGTATTGCACTCCCCTGATGGTTAGAAACCTTCGTCTAATTTCAAGCCTGAATTTCCTGACTGACAGTTTATATCCGTTCGTCCTCGTGTCCACATTAGCACTGAGCTGAAATAATTCTTCTCCTTCCCTGGTATTTATCCCTCTGATATATTTAAAGAGTGTAATCATATCTCCTCTTATCCTTCTTTTGGTTAAGGAAAACAAACCGAGCTCCTCAAGTCTCCTTTCATACGAAAGGCCTTCCATTCCTCGGATCATTCTAGTGGCCCTTCTTTGTACCTGTTCTAGTTTGAATTCATCCTTCTTAAACATGGGAGACCAAAACTGCACACAATACTCCAAATGAGGTCTCACCAGCGCCTTATATAACGGGACTAGCACCTCCTTATCCCTACTAGAAATACCTCGCCTAATGCAACCCAAGACCGCATTAGCCTTTTAACGACCACATCACATTGCCTACTCATAGTCATCTTGCGATCAACCAGGACTCCTAGGTCCTTCTCCTCCTCCGTTACTTCCAACTGGTGCGTCCCAGCTTATAACTAAAGTTCTTGTTAGACATCCCTAAATGCATAACCTTACACTTCTCACTATTGAATTTCATCCTGTTACTAATACTCCAGTTTACAAGGTCATCTAAATCTCCCTGGAGAATATCCCGATCCTCTTCCGAATTGACAATACCCCCCAACTTGGTGTCATCCATAAACTTTATCAGCCCACTCCTACTCTTGGTTCCCAGGTCAGCAATAAATAGATTGAATAAAATCGGACCCAAAACCGAGCCTTGAGGAACTCCACTGGTAACCCCTCCAACCGGACAGTTCCCCTTCAATACTACCCTCTGCAGTCTCCTTTAACCAGCTCCTTATCCACCTCCGGATTTTCATTTCGATCCCCATCTTTTCCAATTTAACCAGTAATTCTTCATGCGGTACCGTATCAAACGCCTTACTGAAATCCAGATATATGAGATCCACCGCATTTCCCTTGTCTAAAAAATCTGTTACTCTCTCAAAGAAGGAGATCAAGTTGGTTTGGCACGATCTACCTTTTGTAAATCCATGCTGTAATCTATCCCAGTTGCCATCGGCCTCATGCTCCGGAACCACTCTCTCTTTTAAGATTTTTTCCATGACTTTGCATACTACAGATGTTAGACTAACAGGCCTATAATTCCCCGGGTCACTTTTTTTCCCCTTCTTGAATATAGGAACTACATTAGCTAATCTCCAGTCAGTCGGTACAATCCCCGAATTTAGGGATTTATTAAAGATTATCGTTAACGGGCTAGCAATATCCCTCGCCAATTCCCTTAATATTCTAGGATGAAGATTATCCGGGCCCCCCGATTTACTTCCGTTAAGCTGTTCCAGTTTGGCTTCTACCTCAGCTACCGTAATGTCTACCCCCATATCTTCATTCCCATCGGTCCCTCTATCACTATTCCTTAGCCCTTCATTAGCCTCATTAAAGATCGAGGCAAAGTATTCGTTCAGATATTGTGCCATTCCAAGATTATCCCTAATCTCCACTCCATTTAAAGTTTTAAGCGGTCCCACTTCTTCTTTCTTGGTTTTCTTCCTATTTATATGGCTAAAAAACCGTTTGCTATTGGTTTTAATCCCCTTCGCTAGATCCATCTCCACTCGTCGCTTTGCCTTTCTCACAGCTTCCCTGCACCCTCTGACCTCAATAAGGTAGGTTTCCTTGCTGATCCCTCCCATTTTCCATTCCTGGTACGCTTTCTGCTTTTTCTTAATGACCCCTCTAAGACGCTTGCTCATCCAGCTCGGTCTAAAACTGCTACCTACGAGCCGTTTCCCCCTTCTCGGGATACATGCCTCTGACAACTCCTGCAACTTCAACCTGAAGTAACCCCAGGCATCATCTGCCCTTAGATCCCTAAATATGTTAGCCCAGTCCACTTCCCTAACTAGTCGCCTTAATTTGGTAAAATTAGCCCTTTTGAAATCATACACCCTAGTCTCAGATGCACTATTGATTATCCTCCCATTTATTTGGAAACGAATTAGCTCATGATCACTTGAGCCAAGGTTGTCCCCTACAACAATGTCCTCAACAAGGTCCTCGTTACTCACCAAAATCAAATCTAAAATGGCATCCCCCCTCGTCGGTTCAGCAACCACTTGATGAAGGAATTCATTAGCTATCACGTCTAGGAAAAGCTGAGCCCTATTATTATTACTAGCATTTGTTTCCCAATCTATATCCGGGAAGTTAAAGTCCCCCATGATCAAGCAGTTCCTATTAGTGTTTACCTCTTTAAAAACATTAAAGAGCTCTCTATCCATCTCTAAGCTAGATCCTGGCAGTCTATAGCACACCCCAATCACTATCCTGGATGAGGCTCTGGTAGTTTTCTTCCCCAATGTGACCATTGCCCAAACAGACTCTGTATTGTCCATTGCAGCGCTAGTTATCTCATTACATTTTACCTCATTATTGATATACAGTGCTACTCCCCCACCTTTACCTTTGCATCGGTCTTTCCTAAACAGCACATACCCTTCCATACCTGTACTCCAGTCATGGCTACCGTTCCACCATTTTTCTGTTATTCCTCAGTTTTCGGGTTTCAATTCCCGGAACAGTTGCTCCAGTTCCTCCATTTTGTTACCTAAGCTTCTCGCATTGGTGAACAAACATCCTAATTTTTCCCGTTGGGCTCCTCTCACTCTTTTCACCCAACTCGGTAGGGACACAGTACTTCCAGTATGACTTGTAGATCTAGAATCTGTCCCCCCCCCCTCTTCCTTACACGTAACCGCCCCCCTCTGGCTATATCTGTTGTTATCTTGTTGTCCTCACTCCCAATGTGAAAATTTGGTGTGGAGAGCACTAGGACCTCTCCCGACCGTCTCCCCGCAGTGTCTAGTTTAAAGCTCTTTTAATCAGATGAGCCAGCCTCCCTCCTAGAAGTCTACTTCCTTCCCTACTTAGGTGGAGCCCATCCCTTGAGAACAGTTGTCTGTCCCCAAAAGCCTCCCAGTGCCCATACATCCCAAAGCCCTCCTTGTAACACCACTCCCTCAGCCAACTATTAATCATCACGATCCTCTCACCCCTTTGGTGCCCTTCCCTAGGGACAGGTAGAATCCCACTGAAGATCACCTGAGCCTCAATTTCCTTGAGCGTCTTACCCAACCTGGCATAGTCTCCCTTGATCCTCTCTAGCGAGAATCTACCCGTGTCATTCGTTCCCACATGAAGGATGATCAAAGGGTTCTTACCCGCTCCTCTTAGGATCCTTTTCAACCTCAGGTCCACATCCCGTATTTTAGCACCCGGTAGACAGCACACCCTTCTGTTCTCCGGATCGGCCCTGGTCACAGGCCTGTCCAACCTTCGCAGTATGGAATCCCCAATCACGTAGACCTGCCTTCGCCTGGGGACAGCACGGTCCTCTAACCTATCCCCCGTTTCCCCTGGTTGCAAGCTCCTTCCATTCCTATCATCCCTTGTGGTTCCCCTTAAGCCATCCTGTATCTTCCCTGGGCCCAAACTTGGTGCTACTTCCATCGACTCCTCCCCTTTATCTATGGGACTGGCCGCTTGCCTCTTTTTCTTTGGCCTCTCACTGTCAGCTACCACTTGCTGTACCCCTTCCTCATTCTCCAAACCTTCAAACCTGTTCCTTAGCTCAATTTCCCCCTCACTGGCTCTCCTTTTCCTTGGCCTGCTTCTCACGGTCACATGCTTCCACCGCCCATCTTCCTCCTCTGGTGGTCCCGCTTCCTTGGCCTCAGCCCCTGCTCCCCCCTGTGCCCCTGGGCGTTCCCCCTCGGTTACTGCTTGCCATTGCTCCATCAGCCTCTCAAACCCCCTTCTATTCTCTATCAGGGTTTCCACCTGCAGCTCTAGGCCCTGGATCTTTTCCTCCAGCAGCTCTATTAGGCGACACTTCATGCATATATAGTACTGTTCAGGGTCCCCCGCTAGGACCAGGTACATACCACAGCTGCTGCATGCTCTCATCCTTGGTGTGTCCTCTGCTGCTTGGCTCATGGCTGCTGGCTGCTGCTGTCTTGGCTCCGCTTGGTGTTCTTCCCTGGGGGGCGCAGGGCCTCCCCTTCCACCTCCCCCTGCCAACTCCCACGCTAACTCCCCTGTTGGCAGCCCTGTTTGCTGCCTCCTGTGCCGCTGCCTGGCTGGGCGGCCGCTTTTATAGGCCCCTCCTAGCCTGGCTCCTCCCCCTACTCAGGGCTCGGCCAATCCTGGCTCAGCTGCCCCTTCAGCAGCCTGCCCCTCTGGGCCTCTACAGCGAGATACAAACACTACACAAACAGACGCAAAGACACTCACCTGCTCCTCCAATGGCAACTCCCACGCTAACTCCCCTGTTGGCAGCCCTGTTTGCTGCCTCCTGTGCCGCTGCTTGTTTATTGCCTTTCATTGTTTACAATACCTTCTATGCTTCAAAAGAACTTTGGATTCCCTCACTAGTGATGTCTTTCTTTCCATTTGTCAAACACCTATTTATTTTTTTCTTTGTTTGGTATAGAGTAAAAACTAACGTAGTTTCTTTCACCTGTTGACTTTCCTGTTATAAGCATGCAAGATTTCATCAGTTATGTAAGCCCAGATAGCTCCTTAGTTACCTTGGGTTCCCCTCTGCTAGCTGGCTGCCATTGCAGAAGAAGAGAAATAACATTGCACTGACATCTCTCTAACCCTGTCTACTTCTTAAAAATTCCTTGGCAACACAGCTCTGTTGGGGAGCTATTACAATTAACATCAGCTGAAGATCTGTCCCATGGACTTCAGAGGCCAGTCCCCCTCAACTGTCAATACAACTTCTTAAATTTAAGTTACACTTTCCTTTCCATACTATATGCAAACAATGTCTATCAAACAAATAAGTGGTGTTTAAATCATACTCTTTTATATGCCTTTTCTTTGTTATGTTTTTGAGGGGAAGATAAAATCAATCTTTTAGGTAGAACATCACTATCGGCATATCATCATTACAGCACAGCAGTAAAAGCTTTGTAATCCGGCATGTTGGGGGGTTGGGGAGGTGCCGGTTAATCAAAAATACCAGTTTACAAAGAGTTATACTTACCAATGGAATACCAGTTTTCAAAGAATTAGAATACAATAAAATGAAAAAAGTATAAAATAGTATGCAGGTACTCACCCATCCAGTAGCAGTACTACACTGCACAGTGGTTGGTTTCTTGAAGCACCTAGGGGTATACAGGTAAAGTTTTCTATACAGTAGATTATTTTAGGACACTACATATCACTATGGGGAGCGCATGGCATACACCCATATCACTAAAAATACACTTAACACTAAAACGATACTGAACATAATTTAATCTTTCTTTGATGATTCAGAAGGCACTTCAGGATATTTTGAAGTGCATCAGGGTCATCATCATCAACATCAATTATTGTTGTAGATGTAGAAGGTGTAGGAGATTGGGCTGAATCTGTAATGACCCTATGACACACCCTGGTAGCTGCTTTTTTGAATAAATCCCTGATAACAGCTTGCTTACTTGCTTCTGCCTCTTTTGCATAAAAGCAGAGTGCAGAATGTGCAATTGTAGAATCTCCTGGGCAGTATACTATACTAGTATACTAGTCCTGGGCAGTATACTAGATTGAAGATTTGTATTGGGAGATATCAGAAATGCTGGTTAATAGAGTTTTTCGACTTATAAAGTGCCGGATAACATAGCTTTTCCTGTATTTCAATATAGTTCATCTTTTGGAAGCCAAGGCAGGAGACAGACATTTTTTATGTAACTGAGTTAAGGAAGAGAAGCAATCCACAGATACATAATGAAAGGGTAGCCAGTCCCTGATTCAGGAAACCATTAAGCACCTGCTTAAGTCTTTGCCTATTGAAATAAAGTACTTGTTTAAGTATATGCAAGTTCCATTGATTTCAATGGAACTTAAATATGTGCTTAACTTTAAATCACATGCTTAAGTATTCACCTGGTTGGGGCCCCTGGTAGAATGGTTTCACTTACCTGAGAAAAAGGAAGGAAATACTAAAGTCCTAAATCTCATTCAAGCTTTGTATTGAGGGGAATTACCAATTTAACAAAAGTGTCAGGAGGAAGCAAAGAAAAGCCTGAATAGAGAACCAATATCAATCTCTCTTTTGATCAAAAGGACATCAGCAATGCATTCTGCTATTTATACAGAAAAATGTTTTAGGGGAAAAAAAAGGTGTATACAAACATGGAAACATCTGTGCTAAGAAGCCACTTGAAAAATTACTGTGCTATAATGTGAAAAGGAAACATCTGCTTAATGCTCAGCAGACTCTAGCAACACAGGAAGAGAGATTTTAAAGTAATACTGCAAAATATGTATACAGGTTGCATATTTTATTATAGAAAGTTTCAATATATTTCTAATATTCTAATGTCATTTCTTATTTGAAATATTGTTATTTTTTAAGGGAACTTTACCCTAGATTGCTTTGAGAGGACATGAAATAGCTGGTGTAACGCTCTATGTGCTTACATTGTTACAAACATTAGGAAAGTAATTACTGCAAATGAACATATGTCATTTTTTAAAATGAGCATTACTCAGTTTATGAACACTGATAAATGCTATTTAATTAACAGATAGTAAACATTAATGTTGTTCCATTTATTTTAGTAGTCACAATCATTTAATCCATAGTAAGTGTAGAGTACATTCCGATTATGATTTTAAAATCACATTCACTTTCCAGTGTGTTTATATATCATTTATAAGCCTATTACAGACATAAATGTCAGTTAGTAAGCAGATAATAACGGTATAATATATCTTGTTGAGTTTATTGTATTTCATATTTAATTAATATATTATTTATACATGTTTGGGGGAATGGTTTATAGTGATAGGTTAATAAGAAACTATAGCTATAATTAATTGAGAGTTCTGACAGACTCAAACCAGGTTAGAAAAAAGGACAGCATATAGCATGAAACTTGTCTTCTGACTCAGGCTAGCCCTTAAGTATATGCTTAACTAAAGCATTTCATGGACTCCTTCAAACATGCAACAGTCCAGCCAACACTGAAGAAATTTACCCTGGATACAGTGGTTCTAGCCACCTATCACCCAGAATTGAGCCTTCCATTCCTGAGCAAGATCAGAGAAGCTAGCTAATGGCCAATTACAAGGTCATCTAACAGAAGCCAATATTCTAGATTTAGCATAATCTGGATTCAGGCCAGGACCTGGAATGGAAATAGGATTAGGGACACTGATGGATGATCTGATGTCAATGAATAAGGGCAGACATCCATTCTCATCCTCCTGGACATCTCTTCAGAATTTGACAATATTAACAATGAGATAATGCTATTCCACCTGAGAGAAATGGCATGGATACAGAGAACATGCAAAAATGGTTTGAGCCCTTCCTGAAGGGATGCATCCACAATTACAATGGGAAACTGCTCCTCTACCACTAGATCCCTCACTCTGAGGATTCCCAAGAGGACTGCATTTCTATATGGCCCTATTCAACATTTATATGTAGCTACTAGATAATTTGGCCAGCAATAGGCAGATAACACATAAATCCACTTATCTTTTACCACTACCACCAAGATGGCTTAGTGTTTGGATGAAATCAGCTCATGGATGAAGAACAGCTGGCTGAAACTGAACCTGAGAAAGATAGAAGTGACGTTGGTGGACAGAAGAAAGCACTTTGAGGAATCTACAGCAACAATGCAGTATCCTTTGATTGAATGTGCACAACCACAGTTGGTCAATTCAGTACATAGCTTAGGTGTGCTTCTCGATTCCTTGCTGATGCTAAACTTGCACATAGCAGCATCGGTAATTATCACTTTCTATCATCTCCAGTTAGCTAGGAGACTTTGCCTGATGGATAACAATCAGGCTTTGGCTGTAAACATCTACATCAATCTCCTATATGGACTAAAGCAGCACAATGTACCTGGATAGTAAATCATCAGTCAAAACTCTGCAGCAACATGGGTTATTGCAAGCACATCAACATAAGAACATAAGAACATAAGAACATAAGAAAGGCCGTACTGGGTCAGACCAAAGGTCCATCTAGCCCAGTATCTGTCTACCGACAGTGGCCAATGCCAGGTGCCCCTGAGGGAGTGAACCTAACAGGCAATGATCAAATGATCTCTCTCCTGCCATCCATCTCCATCCTCTGACGAACAGAGGCTAGGGACACCATTCTTACCCATCCTGGCTAATAGCCATTTATGGACTTAGCCACCATGAATTTATCCAGTCCCCTTTTAAACATTGTTATAGTCCTAGCCTTCACAACCTCCTCAGGTAAGGAGTTCCACAAGTTGACTGTGCGCTGCGTGAAGAAGAACTTCCTTTTATTTGTTTTAAACCTGCTGCCTATTAATTTCATTTGGTGACCCCTAGTTCTTGTATTATGTGAATAAGTAAATAACTTTTCCTTATCCACTTTCTCAACATCACTCATGATTTTATATACCTCTATCATGTCCCCCCTTAGTCTTCTCTTTTCCAAACTGAAGAGTCCTAGCCTCTTTAATCTTTCCTCATATGGGACCTTCTCTAAACCCCTAATCATTTTAGTTGCTCTTTTCTGAACCTTTTCTAGTGCTAGAATATCTTTTTTGAGGTGAGGAGACCACATCTGTACACAGTATTCGAGATGCGGGCGTACCATGGATTTATATAAGGGCAATAATATATTCTCAGTCTCAAACCTGTCCTCAACTCTCTGCACTGACTTTGCATAGACTATAGTCTCCATCTTTATTGTCAAGTCATTCAGTGACCTAGGCCCAGCATATCTAAAAGATCAGCTAAACTTCTGGGATGAAGACCATCATAGGTGCCAAGTTTGTGGGTGCTCCAGGGCTGGAGCACCCATGGAGAAAAATGAGCGGGTGCTTAGCACCCACCACAAGTCAAGCTTTCAGTCTCCTAATGTGTCACATGACCCTTCACAATGACACTCAGAAATATCGAGCCCTACACTCTGTATTTGACACAGCAGCAATATCACGGCCTTGTCATTGAGTCTAAGCCTTGATCTTTATTTAGGTAAAAGCTTATTTGTCAATATAACTCAAACATGTAATTACTCCACATGTACGTAGAGAAACACAATATGAGGTACTCATAATTCTATCCATGTTTTGTTTTTTTTTTGTCAACACATGTACAATTTATTAAGCACCTGAACTTGACAAGCCTCCCATTCAATTCCAAGAAATCCTTTTGATGTTACCACCCCTAACATCATGTCTTTATGGCCTCACACCTAGATGTGCACACACACATACATATATTTCTATACATATCTAAATCTATCTATCTGTATATCTATATTAGGGCTGTTAATTAATCACACTTACCTCACGCGATTAACTCAAAAAAATTAATTTGATTATTCAGTTTTAATCGCACTGCTAAACAATAGAATACCAATTGAAATGTAGTAAATATTTTTGGATGTTTTTCTACATTTTCCAATGTATTGGTTGCAATTACAACACAGAATACAAAGTGTACAGTGAACACTTTGTATTATTATTTTTATTCCAAATATTTGCACTATAAAAGCGATAAAATAAATAGTATTTTCAATTCACCTCATACAACTCTTGTAGTGCGATCTCTTTATGGTGAAAGTGCAATTTACAAATGTAGATTTTTTTTGTTACATAACTGCACTCAGAAACAAAACACTATAAAACTTTAGAGCCCACAAGTCCACTCAGTCCTACTTGTTCAGCCAAATGCTAAGACAAACAAATTTGTTTACATTTATGGGAGATAATGCTGCCTGCTTATTTACAATGTCACCTGACAATGAGAACAGGCACTTGCATGGTACTTTTGTAGCAGGCACTGCAAGGTATGTACGTGGAAGATATGCTAAACAATCATATGTCCCTTCATACTTCAACAACCCATTCCAGAGAACATGCTTCCATGCTGATGACTCTTGTTAAAAAAATAATGCATTAATGAAATTTGTGAATGAACTTGGGGGAGAATTGTATGTCTCCAGCTCTGTTTTACCTTCATTCTGCCATATATTTCATGTTATAGCAGTCTCAGATTATGATCCTGCACATGTTCGTTTCAAGAACACTTTAGCTGAAGACCAACACTCCGATCCTCTACATGTTTGTTTCAAGACACTTTAGCTGAAGCCCAACACTCTGATGCAGAAACTACAGAACCTGAAACAACCCCCCACCCACAAAAAAAAAGATCAACCTTCTGCTGGTGGCATCTGACTCAGATGATAAAAATGAACATGCGTTAGTCCACACTGCTTTGGATTGCTGTCGAGCACAGCCTGTCATTAGCATGGACACATGTCTTCTTGAATTGTGGTTGAAGCATGAAGGGACATAATGAATCTTTAGCACATCTGGCATGTAAATATCTTGCAACACCAGCTACAACAGTCCCAGGTGAATGCCTGCTCTCACTTTCAAGTGACATTGTAAACAAGAAGGAGGCAGCATTATCTCCTGTAAATGTAAACAAACTTGTTTCTCTTACCGATTGGCTGAACAAGAAATAGGACTGATTGGACTTGTAGGCTCTAAAGTTTTATGTTGTTTTATTGTGAATGCAGTTTTTTTTTACATAATTCTACATTTGTAAGTTCAATTTCCTGACAAAGAGATTGTACTGCAGTACTTGTATTAGGTGAATTGAAAAATAAAATTTGTTTTTTTACAGTGCAAATATTTGTAATAAAAATAAAGTGAGCACTGTACACTTTGTATTCTGTGTTTTAATTGAAATCAACATATTTGAAAATGTAGAAAACATCAAAAAATATTTAAATAAATGGTATTCTATTATTAACAGTGTGATTAATCACAATTAATTCTTTTAATCGCTTGACATCTCTAATCTATATATATCTAGATATCGATATAGATATGTCTTGGCTGTTTCATCAGGTCTCTACAGTGGCACTTCTCAGCAGCCTGAGCTGCTGTGCTCAATAGACCCTGTTCAGACTTTCAGATCCCCTGGCCCTGATGTTCATCTATCTCATCTTTTCACGGGCTCTGAGCCTCTGGCAGTCCTGCTCAACAGCTCTGATCTCTTCTTGCTAGATGGAAACACTGCCAGACCACCCAGAAGAAAGACTGTTCATGCACAGTCTGTGTAGATGACCAGAGCTAGAGCAAGAACTGTTATGCTGGCAAGGGAAATGGGAAAAATGACTTTGAAATTATTTATCCACAGTTGAATAGTCTTGGGAGGAGAGGGGCAAGAAAGACAGAAAGAATGACTATGACTCTGTAGTCTAGTGGTTAGGACACCTACCTGGGAGGTTCTCTTCACTTTCCCCCCATCATTCTTTCATTATTCATCCAGCGTTCAACAGGAGAGACTGAGAGAGCCCCACACCAGAATACAGTTCAGTGGTTAGAGCACTCTCCTGGCAGGTTGAGACCCCTGTTCAAATACTCTCTCACCCTAGCAGAGAGGGGGGAATTGAACCTGGGTCTCCCACATCCCAGGCAAGTGCTCCAACCCACGGAGATAAAAGTTATAAGGTTGGCACCATCACCTCCTTCTCTGGCCAAAATTTGGAATGGGACTGACCCAGTGGATCATGACCCATGGAAGACTTCAGCAGCGAACACCTAACTTCCCCCAGTTCATGAATTACTCTGAGGCTTAGGCATGGGATAGGTGTCCAAATGCCTAGACAGAGGCAGTGACGTGCATTCCCATAGGCAGAAACATAGGCACTTAGGAAACTTTTACTCTGAAAAAACTTAAGGCTCCAAAGAAGTTTTGTGGATTGCAGTGGAACCAAAATTGTTTTTAAGAGCCTAAACCTGACACTTAGGTGCTTAGCTTGTGGGTTTAAGCACTTTCATGGATCCCACCCTAATTCCCTTCAGATGGGAGCACAGCCACATTCCCTTAAAGGCCAGGCTACCCAGAAATCTTTATAACAAGGGCGTGCACCTGCAATAATGTGACCGCACAATGAGTGAGGGTACCAGTCTTTCCCCATCAGACACAGAATGTAGTATTAATATCCTGTTACAGTGCTCTGTAAAATGTGAATTAATGAGTTGTTCTAATATTACAAACCTGTTGCTAAACCTACATTTTGAGGTTCTAAAGTAAGGATTAATTCCTCTTTATAATAGTAATGTATTATATGAAAATAGTAAAAAATACTCAATGCTGCTTAGATCGAGCATTCTAATTGGCTGCAAACATATTAACAACAATGCTTAGCTATTAAATAGAACTTCATTCCCATTAAATAATTAATCCTCCAAACATCCCTGTCAGGGCAAATAGGGAAGTGTTATTATCTCCCTTTTACAGACAAGAGGAGTTACGGGTGGCTTGTCTAAGGAGACAGTTAGTGGCTGGCAGAACAGGGTTAAAACTCAGGTATTTCTGGCTTCCTGTCATATATTTAAACTGCTAAACTACATTGGCATGGTCAAGCCATGAAGCTACAAGGAAACACACATAAAACTAGATATAAATAAACACAGCTGGATCGCCTTTCATCATTGCTCTCAAGAATGGTGGGCACAAAATATTTTTTTAAAACCTATAATCAGCATGTCAGGAGTAAACCAGAAGAAAGATGGTTTTAGGCTAAATTTCAGAATGATTGTTGCTATTTCAGTCAAGCAATGGGGAAAAAGTAGTATCTAAAGCTCACTATATTTTATAATCACTGTCCACCATTCTTTATGAGATGTAGACAGCAGCATACAAGAGAAATGTAAAAAACAGATGACAAAACAGTTCATGATACTAATAAATTGTTCATTATGTGTCAAACGTTATTCCTAATTACCACATTATTCCTTCACTTGTATAAATAGTCATTATCTAACCTGTAATTACTGAAAAAATATTAGTGTTTTAATCTCATTTTCATAAAATACTTGTATAATTTCAAAATAATTTATCAACTAAGTATTATTTATAAGGCATGCAATGTCATCTAATAAAATATAATTTTAAACTTAGGGGCCAATCAACACCACCTGGCCCATAATTCTGAAAACTCTTCCTCAGTGGCTAGTTTTTACTCACATGAGTAGTTCTATGGGGTTCAATAACACTATTTGTGTGGGGATTAACAATATAAATTGGCTTTGCAAAACTGGGCCCTGAACTGGGTCTGAGGGAGAAAATTAGTTTCCTCCTCTTGTTCTGCAAAACATGTGATAAAGCAAACAGCATTTGCTCCTAATATGCCCATTCCAAGCTCATGCTGATAAAACTTCTATATTACATCAACATATATTTCCTGGGTATAAAACAACCATCTCTGGAAACATGTAGAACAGCTTTTCCAGACCAAAATATAGCTTGAGCCAGATTCTCAACTTGTGTAAACAGTTGGTCAGTTGAAGTCAATGGAGCTACGACAACTTATACTATTTGAAGATTGGAGATCCTGACTTTAAAGCCATTATCTCAGACTGTTCCAGGGCTGAAAGCGAGTGCATTGTATACCATTGGGAGAGAGAGGAAGGAGGAAACATTTATTTGGCAGTTTGCATTTTAAAAGTCATGTTTATTTGAAAATGCTCAAGAGATTTGAATGTTGGAATAAATCCCAAGGATTACTGGGTAGAGGACAAATGAGATTGTGGTTGTTAGGTGCACAGTAAACAAATGTATCACCTGGTTATAATTTTTATCACATGGGTATCACTTCCATACCATATTTGGAGAGAGGGTTTGTTTTGCTCCTTTATAAGTTATATAACCCTCCCCCCACCGAAAAAAAATATCCTACATAGTTGTACACACCTACATGTGTAAATAGTGTAGGTATATATACATATAGGTGTATATAGGGGTGTGTGTGTGTGTATATGTGTGTGTATATATATATATATATATATATATATATATATATATATACACATACACATGCATACATACACACACACAGAGTACATGTACAGCTATATAATAATTATACATAATAGCTAATTACAGTATAGTATACTCTATAGTAAATATAAATAATTGAAATAGCTAGTGTGTTACTGTATTAGTTTTAAGCACCCAATCTAGCTGTAAACAGGGGAGTTTAAGTGGGAGTTCTGTTGGAGGAGAAGGCATTTGTAGAGGCCGGTATGGGGCAGTGTGCTGGGAAGACACAATGAAGACGACTAGATGTGGAAGCTACATGATCCTGGAGGGGTACCTGAGAAGAGTTTCATCTGCGTGAAACGTCACCTGATAGAGCTGATGGAAGAAAAGATCTGAGGACTGGAGATGCAGGTGGAAACTCTGGTTGAGTTTAGAAGGGGGTTCGAGCAGATGATGGAGCAAAGACATCAGGAGCCTGATGGGAAAAGCTCAGACTTGTAGATGGAAGCAGGGCCAAAGAACTCTGAGGGGAGACTGCTGGGTGAGGAAAGTGAACAGTGGAAGCACATGACTAAAAGAACCAGGCAGAAGAAAAGACGGGCTAGTGAAGGAAAAATAGAGCTCAGGAACAGGTTAGCGGAATTGGAAAATGAAGAAGAGGCACAGCAGGTGGTCACTGAAGGTAGGAAGGCAAGGAAAAAGAGAAGAGCAGCTAGTTCTATAGGAAGAAGGGAAGAGTCAATGGAGATAACACAAAATATGAGCCCAGGAGGACACAGAATGGGTTTCAGAGGATTGCAAGGGAGAATAGGAATCGAGAGGACTTGCAGCCAGAGGGAACAGAGGATAGACCAGAGAATCGCACCATTACCAGGAAAAGGCAGGTCTACATGATTGGGGACTCCTTACTGAGAAGAACAGACAGGCCTGTAACCAGAGCTGATCCAGAGAACAGAGGGGTATACTGTCTGCCAGGTGCGGACCTGAGGCTGAAAAGGATCCTAACGGGAGCGGGAAAGAATCCCTTAATTGTCCTTCATGTGGAAACAAATGATATGGCTAGATTCTCGCTGGAAAATATCAAGGGAGACTATGCTAGGCTGGGGGAGACGCTTAAGGAAATCAAGGCTCAGGTGATCTTCAGTGGGATTCTGCCTGTTCCTAGAGAAGGGCAACAAAGGTGTGACAAGATTATGATGATCACGAGATAGCTGAAGCAGTGGTGTATAAGCAGGGCTTTGGGATGTATAGACACTGGGAAGCATTCATGGACAGAGGACTGTTCTCTCGGGATGGACTTCACCTTAGTAGAGAGGGAAATCAACTTCTGGGATGGAGGCTGGCACAACTGACTAAGAGAGCTTTAAACTAGGAATTGGGGGAGGTGGTTAGGAGATGTCCAGGAAGAGGGAAGAAAACGAAGTAAGAAAGGATACAGCTGTTGGTAGGAGAATGGAAATAAGGAGGAAGAGCAGTGTAGATACCAGTCTAATAGGTGCTACTGGCAATAGAATGTCTGTGCCTAATTGGATAAAGAATGTGAGCAAAGCCAAACAGCAAAAATGAAGATGTTTGTACACCAGTGTGAGGAGCCTAGGTAACAAAATGGAGGCGCTAGAGTTACTGGTGCAGGAAGTGAAACCAGATATTATAGGGATAACAGAAAAATGATAGATTAGTAGTCATGACTGGAATACCTTCAGTAAGGCATTTGATACAGTTCCACATTGTGAATTATTAGTTAAATTGGAAAAGATGGGGGTCAATATGAAAATTGAAAGGTGGATAAGGAACTGGGAGACTAGGGGAGACTACAATGGGTCATACTGAAAGGTGAACTGTAAGGCTGGGGGAGTTCCTCAGGGATCGGTTTGGGGACCAATCTTATCTAATCTTTTTATTACTGACCTTGGCACAAAAGGTGGGAGTATGCTAATAAAGTTTGCGGATGACACAAAGTTGGGAGGTATTGCCAATACAGAGAAGGACCAGGATATCATACAGGAAGATCTGGATGACCTTGTAAACTGGAGTAATAGTAATAGGATGAAATTTAATAGTGAAAAGTGCAAGGTCATGCATTTAGGGATTAATAACAAGAATTTTTGTTATAAGCTGAGGACTCATCAGTTGAAGTAACAGTGGAGGAAAAGGACCTCAGAGTATTAGTTGATCACAGGATGACTATGAGCCACCAATGTGATATGGCAGTGAAAAAAGCTAATGCAGTCTTGGGATGCATCAGGCAAGGTATTTCCTGTAGAGATAAAGAGGTGTTAGTACCGTTATACAAGGCACTGGTGAGACCTCATCTGGAATACTGTGTGTAGTTCTGGTCTCCCATGTTTAAGAAGATGAATTCAAACTGAAACAGGTACAGAGAAGGGCTACTAGGATGATCCGATGAAAACCTGTCATGAAAGGAGACTCAAACAGCTTGGCTTGTTTAGCCTAACCAAAACAAGGCTGAGGGGATAAATACCAGGGAGGGAGAGGAATTATTAAAGCTCAGTACCAATGTGGACACAATAACAAATGGATATAAACTGGACACTAGGAAGTTTAGACTTGAAATTAGATGAAGGTTTCTAACCATCAGAGGAATGAAGTTCTGGAACAGCCTTCCAAGGGGAGCAGTGGGGGCAAAAGACATATCTGGCTTCAAGACTGAGCTTGATAAGTGTATAGAGGGGATGGTATGATGGGATAGCCTAATTTTGGCAATTAATCTTTGACTATTAGTGGTAAATATGCCCAATGGCCTGTGATGGGATGTTAGATGGGGTGGTTCTCAGTTACCTCAGAGAATTCTTTCCTGGGTGTCTGGCTGGTGAGTCTTGCCCACATGCTCAGGGTTTAGGCTGATCGCCATATTTGGGGTCAGGAAGGAATTTTCCTCCAGGGCAGATTGGCAGAGTCCCTGGGGGTTTTTCACCTTTCTCTGCAGCGTGGGGCACAGGTCACTTGCTGGAGGATTCTCTGCACCTTGAAATCTTTAAACCATGATTTGAGGACTTCAGTAGCTCAGAAATATGTTACGGGTTTATTACAGGAGTGGATGGGTGAGATTCTGTGGCCTGCATTGTGCAGGAGGTCAGACTAGACCTTAAAGTCTATGACTCTATGTCTCCTATGAGGGGTTAACCTCCGATTTCAACACATCAGACCACACTTCTTTACATTATTATATTGTTTATTAACATTTCTACAAAGCTTTTTGACATTTAACAAATCTTCATATTCTGTTATCAGTTAATTGTTTTTCATATTTCCATTCAGTATATTACCTTATTCTCAGTTTTCCATTTTATTTTGAAAATGATGTATGCATAGATTAATTTTTTAAAAACAGAACAACACTTACAGTAAGGCCCAGGAATGGCTTTCTTTTTATGCATTCCAGAGGATGCCACACATGGAGTTTCAGAGGATGTTTTCAAAAAAATTCAAGATGCTCTTGTGCCAGACTCATTTGCTTCCCTCCTGCTTATCTGCCAAAGTTTACAGTATTCATAATTCCTATGGCAGCTAGAGGAGAGACACTCTACACAAGGATTATGACCACATACTGATCTGATAATGCCTTTTGTTGATCAATTTTTAATTATTGAATTAGTGCCACTGCAAAGCAATCCACTCTGCTCACTTCCCCATATAACAACAATGTATGAAACAGTAACCTCATTAGTGTAAAGAGCTTTGATTTAAAAAAAACAACAGATCAACAACTGCTTCTGTGGGTTAAAAATGTCTATCCATAATTCAAAGAGAGAGTGAGGGGCTCCAACATTGATTAGCGAGGAGCAAGAAATTTAGGCCTGGGTCCTGCAGCGAGATGCATGTAAACACACCCCATAATCTACACAGAGCACCACTGAGGTGAATCTACATATTTTCATTATAGGATTAGGGTATATATATATATATATAGTTGGTCTTGGTCAACTTTCTATGAGCCCAGTGAAGGAAGACACTTAAAAATGTCTCCTTAAGAACACTCAAGCACTTAACTGTGGAAATCACTTAACAGATCTTAGAAGGATGTGCTTGAAGTACAATACACAAATGAAAAAGCATTTTTACACATGCAAATCAGATTAAAAGAGCAGATAAATTTCATAGAACCTGCTTCCTGTGGACAAGTTAAAATGCTTAGTTTCAGCTGATAAAGCAAAGATGTTGAAATAGCAGGTTCATATCATCCTTTTTCATTTTTTTCTGAAATAAATGTCTCTCCATAATAAATGGCAATTTCTATTGGTGTGGGAAAAATTACTTTCGTTTTGCAGCAAAATAGCAACACTTGATCTTGGATAAAATTTGAGAATTCCCATGGCAAATAAAAGATTTTGTACACAAATGCCTGCAAATCAAAAAAGTGGTACTTTTATGTTACCCATATCTACTTAGAATGCAAACCTACCCACAGAGGTACACAGTCACACAGCCAACTATCTACAGACACACACAATCAATTTTCAAGTTAAAGATAGTGTTCTACATAGTGATGTGTAAATGTCACAAAATGATATCTTTATTTTTTAAAAATATTTAACAAAGCTTTCTTTGATTGCATAGTGTGGTAGTTCGGGTGTCTATATGAATTTTTCTGTAAAATCCCGACTTTTCAGGAGTGAGAATTTTCTTCTGATTAAATAGTTATTTTTTAATGCAGACCTGAGATTTTCCAGACTAAGCAAACCTTAAAAAGTCATAGATTCTGTCTCTATAGGACGCCAAACTGTTTAGCAGAAAGTTTTACCTATTGTGGAAACTGATGACCTAGTAAGAAACACACAGCATTGTGCTGGAAAGTGGTGGAGCTAACTGAGAAGTGGAGAGTTCATGTAATGAATTGCCTTTCTCCCACAGTGACCAAATCACAGAAAGTGATGCTGTCAAAATAAATCATATTTTAAAAGTCTTTACCCAACTTACTGACAATTTAAACTGGTAAACTGCAAAAATTTTAAAAATGTATTTTCTTCTCCCTAATATATGAATATTAAGTCTTACTCTTTGCATCAAACTTGGGTCCCAATTCAGGTAAGTACTTAAGCATATTCTTAAATCCATACATCTTCAGTAAAGCACTTTAAGCATGTTCTTAAGCCACATTGACATGCAGAACAGACAATTCTAAAGAGACACTTTCTGGATCAGGAACGCAGAGAATCTTTCTGATGACTTTAATGGGCTTTAAATCAGACCCTCAACTGATCAGTTTCCTTTTCCAGTTCTCTAGCATGGACTGCAGCACCATTCTGGTGGGTTTTAAACATTGAAGAACAATGTCTAACCAAAAAAAAATATTTTAATGTATTTGAAAAATATGTTTAATAAAAAAAACTTTCATTAAGTGAGTATTTTTTACTATTTTCATGTAATACATTACTATTATAAAGAGGAATTAATCCTTACTTTAGCACACATCATCCACCTTGTGTTTTGCATATTATTTTGAATTATTTAAAAAATCTGTCTATAAACAGGTTTGTTATGGTTATTTACCATATAGTAACTGTGGGTTTTTGACATTTTGGTGTGTATCCCACTCTAGGTTGGGCACCCCTAAGCTGGGGCGGATCTAAGTATTTTGCCACCCCAAGCATTGCAGGCAGGCTGCCTTCGGCGGCTTGCCTGTGGGAGTTCCCTGGACCCGCGGATTTGGCAGCACGCCTGCGGGAGGTCTGCTGAAGCCACGGGACCAGTGGACCCTCTGCAGGCATGCCGCCAAAGGCAACCTGCCTACCGCCCTCATGGCGACCAGCAAAGCGCCCCCCGTGGCTTGCCGCCCCAGGCACGTGCTTGGCGTGCTGGTGCCTGGAGCCGCCCCTGCCCCAAAGAGACTGGATTTTGCCCACCTCCCGGGAATTAACAACCTGGAGGACTTCCTGCGTAGATAATTTGTTAGTGCTCACAAGTGATCTTTGCAGCGATCCATTGTAGAATCTATAGTCCTGTGTTGGAGAGTCCTGATGATAGACCTGTTCAACACCAACGTCAATACCAAGTGCTAGAACTTTTGCCCCAGAAAGGGTGCAAGCCCAGAATTAGTTTCCTTTTGCAGTGGTCTCAAAGCCTTCTGTATGCCTTTCCACCACTTTTCCTGACTCCCAGGGTGATTTCAAAGATCAAGAGAGACAAGGCCACAATCATTCTCATAGCTCCATACTGGCTGAGGTAATTTCTGCTGACAGACGCATTATAGATGTCCATTTATCCTCCAGTCCAGGTCTCAGACCTGATCTCAGAGCACTATGGCTAGATACTACATTTATATTGAAAGTAACTGCACAAAAAAGCATGGCTTTTGTCTGGCTGAATATCATGGCCAGAGACTGCTCCCTGCAGGTCTAAAAAATCCTGATACAGAGCAGGAAAATATCAACCAGAAGAACATATTATTCTGAATGGAAGAATTCTTGACATCGAGGACATCTGAACCCAGGCCAGCCCTCAATACAAATGATCCTTATGGTATTTAAAGCATGTGTGCTTTTCATTCCACTTTATTTAGGTCCAGCTTCTAGTAATCTGAGCTTGCCATCCACCTGTACTGTTGTGTTCAGTCAGTTCTTACTCAACAATATCCAAGTTTCTAAAAGGACTATTAAATACTTACCCACTGGTCAGAGAACATACTCCTGCCCAGGGCATCAGCCTAGTCCTCCTGAGGTTTATGGAGCCTCTCTTAGACCCTCTCTCAGAATGTTCTCTACACCACCTCACTTGAAGACTGTCTTCCTAGCGGCTATTTCTTTGGCCAGAAGAGTGAGTATAGTTCATAGAGACAAGATGGTGGTGAGACCTCACCTGAAGATCATTCCTAAGGTGGTCTCAGAATTTTATCTAATCCAATCAACCATACCATTTTCTTCCCAAAGCCACACTCTTCACTGGGAGAAGAGAAATCACATATACTAAATGTTTTTAGGGCTTTGCTTTATTACACTGACAGTGCTAAACCATTCAGACTGTTGCCCATGTATTTCTAGCCATAGCTGGTAACATAAATTAAGAAAATCTTATCACATAGGATATGAAAATGGATAACATGGCTTGTGTGCCTTTCCCACCAAATGTTAAGGCTCATTTCACCACAGCACAAGCAGCATTCTCTACTTGCTTCGGGTATGTGCCAGTATCAGAAATCTGTAAGGCAACAACATGGAATAAGCCAGTGATCATCATTAAACAATATGCCTGGACTTAGCTGCTAGATCAGATGCCAAGTTCAGCAGAGCAGTACTATAGTCACTGATGGGCTGATGCAGCTGAAACTCCTCATTCTCAGCATCCTGAAGGGGTTTCTGCCCGTGAGTAACTCACATTGGAATCCACACTGACACATACTTGGACAAGAAAGAACAGTTACTTATCCTACAGAACTGTGCTTTAAGATGTTGTAATCAGTGTGGATCTCCTCCCCCACCCTCACCATCCCTGCTTTTTTGGAGTCCTCAGTTACCATGGACTTCAAATTGTGAGGGAAATGTACTTGCTTAGGCCTTTATAACCTCTCACAGGAGCTCAAGGAGGCTCAGCATACATGCGCAGCCCCAATCATTTTTTTGACTAGCAATGTCCAATCTGGAGTTCATGAGACACATGCACATGCCCAGTGGAATCCACACCAACACACACTTGAAGAAGAATTTCAGTAACTTTATTGTGCTACATTGAAATTGCAGTGATTGGTGGCCTATGAATGCTTGAGATATAAAATTTGTTCTTTTATTTATGCTTTATGGTAAACTTAAGATCACTTAACAACAGGGCCCTACTTCTTGTGTGTGGTTGGAAGGAGGTGAGTATCATCAAGTAAAGGGTACAACATATCATAACTTCCTAAATTATTTTGTTTGAGAAAGAGACAGAGGGAGAGAGAGAGAGCGCTATCATACAGTGGCAATGTGAAACACTCTAACCTACTCTTCTCCTATTGGAATTTCTTTATCCTTTCAATGTCTATCTTCTATTCATTTTGCTTAAACTGCTGATATTATATGAAATATTTTTAAAACCCTATTAGTGCTGTACCAAATTTTAGTCCTGAACTTCTTGGTATTGTCCCTTTAATTCTTAATTCCTTCATGCAACCACTCATGCATGAGGATTCATGACTCTGGTAGGACAGATCCACTGCTGGAACATTCTAATGTAGACAAGACCTAACAACTCACCCCAGGATTATTACATGCAGCTAACAGAGTGTGTGTAATATGAATTACAGTATTCTCAATAAACATCTCTTCTCCATTCATATTTTACCACTAGGCTTACTACTAGTGGTGACTAGATATCACAATGATGGGTACACTATTAATACTGAGGAGCTGATCCTCAGCTGGAGTAAATCACATTGTTTCATCAGCTTCAGTAGAGCTATCACGATTTACACCAGCTGAGGGCCTGCCTCCTAAATTAGGCAGACTATATAGTTTCATGTTTAAGGTCTTTTAGGCTTTTGATAGCTTGGCCCAAATATTATATAATATACTTTAAACATAAACCTTAGATGGAGACTTAGATGGAGTTTACCACCTGCTTTGGGCTGCATTCTCAAGCAACCCGACTCCGAGAAGACCCGGTCCCGGCGCGCTGGGGGCCGCTACCGGCCTCACACCGTCCACGGGCACCTCTTAATGGTTTCACGCCCTCTTGAACTCACTGGTAAGACTATTTCCAAAACAAACTGAAAGCTATATGTGATATAAAAGTTTGGCAGATTTAGGGTGATTGCATTATTAACAGTCACCCAAAGTCTTAAAAGACAATACAGTTATTTCGTGGAGTCAAGTTCTTCAAGCCATGGGGTTAAAAAGATGGAGGGGGTGGGGTGAGAAATAACAGGCCAACAATCTAAAGCCAGTGATTGCTGAAGAAGTCATCAAGACTCTTATGCAAATATGATGTGCACAAGTAATTACTGAGGAAGGAAGAAATGCCATTCAAGATAACAGGTGCCACTTCCTGGGGTGCTTTTCTACATGGAGCAGTGATGAGCTGCTGTGATTCTATCAAAGATGATGGATTAAGAAAAAAGAGCATTTTAATAAGCAGTAGACCGGCACTCAGCTTGTGGAGCCAAATACAATTTAATTAGATTACTTACAAAATTTATATTCTGCTACAAACAGATTTTGATTCTTCTACAAACATGATTTCTTTTCCAATGAGGTCAGGAACCTTACCCTCCCTCCCCACCTTTTTTAAAGTGTTTGCATTTTCTACCTGAAGAGAAAATGCCAAATTTTAGCAATACCGAGGTGTTTCCCTAAAACTCTGATGGCATTCTTTATAGAGAAAACGGCACTTGGTTAATGAAGGGCTGACAATGAAGTTCCTCATCATACCACATCATAACTGCCTGCATGAAGACCCACCATGCGACTACATGATGTGAGGAAAGCATCATCTGCTGATAATGCTACTGAGAGAGAAATCACATTGCCAAAAAAATGAGCATTTCTTGCTATTCAGTTAAGAAGAGGCATTGGGTCTGAAACAGAAGAGGGTAGGCTCTGAAAACAGAAACTCTCCCCAAGCTAAAAGAACAGCTCCATCAAACTCAGCAATGAGAGGGAATTCTTACACACAGGTAGGTATACCACATTCCAGTAGGGAGCACAGATACATGTTCTCGCAAGCCAGCTCACCACAATCATTGTCATATCATCACCAGAAGATCTATATGCAATGCTCCCCAACTAGGCTAACCATCTAGAAGAAAAGACAGATTAGACATTATTAGCGCCCCCAAAACTAAATAAAACTGCTAGTATGGCTGGTTCCAGAGTCCAAACATTTAGGATGTTAGCTGCCTCTTCTGGGTTTCCATAAGCAAACATAATTTATTATTATTCCTACTAGTAGTAATACTTTGTATTTCTACCAAGCCTTGTATTTGAAGGTTGAGTATTTGCAGTTACAGGGCCTAATTCTCTCATGCTGGTGTAAATCAGGAATATCTTGGCTGAAATCAATGAGTTACACTGGTGTGATGGAGAATAAGGCTTACTAAAGACGTAAGCCTCAGAGCAACCTTGTGAGGAAGGTCTTATTATTCTGATGTTATAGATGGGATAATTGAAGCATAGAAGAGGTAAATGACTTGCCCAAGGTAATTTGGGGAGTTGTTTTAGCTGTGTTGATCCAGAATATTAGAGAGACAAGTTTTTGTGCTGATGAAGAGCTCTTCTTCAGATCTGTGTATGCTCGAACGTTTGTCTCTTTCACCAACAGAAGTTGATCCAACAAAAGATATTACCCACCCACCTTGCCTAAGGTAACATAGGAAATCTACAGTAAAGCCAGGAATAGAACCCACATCTTCTTACTTGTAGTCCCATGCATTAGCCGTAAGACCATCCTCCCTAATTTTGCTAAAATTCAAGTGTTTAAGTAAAGACTACAGGATAGGAAAAGTAAGTAAATCACAGGAGAGCATAAGGACGACATCTATATAAATTGGCTCATTTTGTTAGTTGGAACATGAGCAAATTTACCTCAGATCTCCTCTACAGATAAGTTACTGGTTAGCACATCCATCTTACAAACACATAACGCAATTCAAAAATAATAAATGAATAAAATAAACAAATAAATAAATAATAAAACAATATTTAAAACAGTCTAGTTTCCACAGCAGGAGATTGGTAGTGTGAGCCATCCTACACCTGGGGAGTACACATTGGGTCCTTAATTCTAAAATTCCTGGCCTTTCTGAGCTTGTTGAAGTTCCATTTCAAGTGCAGGTTTTCTTGGTTGAATATGCCATTTTGCTCCCATCTGAATTACCAAGTATGAGATCCATTCTGTGTGCAGCAAAATATTATTAGATCCCACACTACAGATGCAGATAAAAGGCCAAAAAGATCAGAACAGAAAATAATACCTTAACCTTTACCTCAATAAATCATTCATAGTTTAAACAACAGCTGGGTCTGTAAAACATCAATTTTTTATGACAACTAAAAAAAAAAAACAAGCAGATTATTCTTACGTGTTCAATAACTTGAAGCACTGCTGTCCTATTTTAGACTTTTGGAAATCAATACAATGAATGAATCTGGTTGCATGGGAGACATCCACTATAAGCTTCCTTTCAGAATCTTATACAAAAAGAGAGCTGGGTTATATTCCTGAGGAAAGGTGTCATGTAGCATTGATTTACTGTGTTGGCAACAAGCATTGAACAAACCAAAGTCAACCCATCCACAAAGAAACAGAGTATACTTAAAAAAAAAAAAATCAGCTTGGACATAGTGTGCTATATCTACTTCAGTATAGTGCATAAACTGAATATATAAAAATATAACAGAAGGAGGCACTGTGAAAGACACATTAGAAGAAAGACAATATTTTTTGCCCTGGGCTCATGTGTGGTGGCACAAAGGAGCCAGAACCTGGCCACACCTGCTGAGAGGAATTCTCAACTGATGCAAACCTGGCAGAGTCAGCTTCAACACTAGTTATACCTTCCCAGCATGGCATAGGAGAGATGACAGGGAGTGGGAGAAAGGGGCTCTGCTATGGCCAGTTCACAGTTATCCCACATAGGAACCACAGCTAGTTGTCATCAGTTTATTTATGTCAGGGCTGCAGCAGCTAGAAAATAAGGGAGCTATAACCATCTCTCTCTCTCTCTCTCTCTCTCTCTCTCACCCCTACACCTTTGTTGAATAGATTTGGGTTCAGGAAAGAATTTGGCCCAATAATCTCATTTGATTGCATTCTTCCAACTCAAGTCTTTTTACTAGATAGAAATTAATGATTATACAACCTATATATAGATAGAGGGTGACCAGATAGGAAGTGTGAAAAATTGGATGGGGGTGGAGGGTAATAGTTGCCTATATGAGAAAAAGCCCTGAATATCAGGACTGTCCCTATAAAATCAGGACATCTGATCACCCTAGGTAAGACTATTTCAGGCTTTGGATTTCTGTTTGGCTTTTGTGGAGAGAACTTGCGCTATTTCATGATGTACCTGCTATGACTGGTATGGTAAGATGGCAACAGAGTGCTGCTCTACCCTGTTGGCTTCTGGTCTCAAAGATCAGAGAAGGTGCAGATGTGGCATTCTTTGTCTCTTACTAGGAGCGTGACATGGAAACATCGGTGGTAACTGGTAAGTGGTAACTGAAGAAAGCGAGCAAACTTAGTACTGTTAACACGAAATATTCAAAAGTCCCGAGTCAAGCTCCAAAAATTGAGATTAAATAAACAAATAAAAATGATTTAAAACCATTTATTAATAGTACATTTCGGTGTTCTTTTTATTTGCCTTCTGGCTTTTGATCATTGCATAAACAATATACTAAAAAGCATGTCATTTTGCTTCACTGCAGCTTGGTGGACACCTGTTACTTTTCATAGAGCACAGGAACACAATTTCCCACACTTTAATCATTTAAGGAGTGTGAAAACCCTACAAAGTAAGTTACATTTTGCTATTTTGCTAATTAATCTCTGCTCCTTTGTTTATTTTCATGTTTTCAGAAAGGAATCCATATTAGAATACTAGGTCAAAAACCGTGAGAACTCTGTGGCATACTTTTCCTCAAGTTTTTCCAACTCCTTGCCTGTTTTCCTACTGATGTAAATGACATCATTTACTCATTTAGTAATCTTTGATGTGCTATGAAGAACCAAGATAGGGACACCCAACTAGAAGTTTTGCATCCAAATAACAGATTGCACACATTTTGGGAAATTGAGGTAATGCAACATTAATCTTTAAATAAAATAGTTTGCTTTTAAAATTAACATTTTATTTTAGGGTGTTTTTATTAGAATTTAATATTTTTGTTTGGGAACTCATGTATCAAAGAATAGGTGTTCCCTTAATTTATCCAACTCTAATCCGCTCCAGATTTTCCTGTGTGTGTGTGAGGATAGAGGGAAGAGGAATTCTTAAAATGTGTTAGATTTAAGTTTATTTTCTTCCTTTAAAACCTCCCCCTGGTCCAGGCTGCAATTTATGTAGAATAATCTATTGATGAGAAAGGTGAGGCAGCTGCACTCTGCAGGATTATACCGTGTAGAATTCATCTAGGGGGAAGTTCCTCAGCTGATGTAAATCAGCACACTAATTGAAATCAGTGTAGCTACCCCAATATATATCAGCTGAAGAGCTGGCCCCAGGAGTCACTGTAAATATATGTCATGTCTTATAGGTAAGAAGCCTAACATGACTCTTAAAACAAGATTTTTTACACCAAAATATTGTTCTGCATTTAGCTCACCTAAAGCACATTTTTTGTTCTCAATTTTCTGAATTTGTTGTAGCGAGGATGCTACACTGCCATTTGGAATCAAACATTATATATATTTACTGAATTTGATTCTTTTTTTTTTTAAGTATGCACCTTGCACCTATGCTCTCATACAAGCTATACATATTATAGTTAAAATAACTTTTTGGAAGCAAATCACTATGCTATGTAAACCACAGTGTAATGTTAAATGCAATTGCCCTCTAGTTAGTAAGGATCTTAACAAAAAGGGCAACCAATTCCCACAATCTAGCTCCACAAAGTCGTAATGTCACCCCTGCTAGAAAAGCTTGCAGTAATCGCCACAGCTTACAATATGCCCTGAAAGTCAAGAAATTAGGATGCTGCAGGCCCAAGTTCCAGACGGCATTCAATCTTATATCTCTATCGTATATCACCGTCTTATATAGTTCAAATGCTTCTGGTGTGTGCCACTGTTGTGGTATTTCATGATATGGCTGAAATCCAAATCATTTAGGGCTCTAAGTAAAAAAAGTCACATAATTAAGGTGTGAGCATTGGAGTTAAACAGCAGTAAAAACAGGTATAACACAGAACCCAGCTGTTTGTGTGTGAGAGGAAGAGCAAGAGAAGGGCAGGGCTGCCCAGAGGATTCCGGGGGCCCAGGGTCTTCGGTGGCAGGAGGCCCTTCCATTCCTGGACCCGCCGCCGAAGTGCCCCGAAGACCCGTGGCGGGGGCTCCCCGCCGCCGAATTACCGCCGAAGCGGGACCCGCCGCCGAAGCGCAGCCAGTTCTTCGGCGGTAATTCGGCGGAGGGGGGCCCCCGCCACGGGTCTTCGGAGCACTTTGGTGGCGGGTCCCGGAACGGAAGGGCCCCCCGGCGCCGAATTACCGCCGAAGACTGGGCTGCGCTTCGGCGGCGGGTCCGTCTTCGGCGGTAATTCGCCAGTGGGGGGGTCCTTCCGCCCCAGAGCAGAAGGACCCGTTGCCGGCGAAGACCGGGAGCGAAGAAGCTCCTGTGCCCGGCCCCGCAAGAGTTTTCCGGGGCCCCCGGAGCGAGTGAGGGACCCTGCTCCAGGAGCCCTGAAAAACTCTAGTGGGGGCCTCTGTGGGGCTCGGGGCCTGGGGCAAATTGCCCCTCTTGCCCCCCCCGGGCTGCCCTGGAGAAGGGGCACCCTTTCAGTCATCTCATTGACTCCTTACACTGTGGTTGTAGTGGTGTTTGTCCCAGTATATTAGAGAGACAAAATGGGTGAGGTAATATCTTTCACTGAACCAACGTCTGTTCATAAAAGAGACAAATTTTCAAGCTTATACAGAGCTCTTCTTCAGATGTTTTCAAAGTGCTTCGCAAACCTTGCATTAAACTGTTCCATACCTTCCTTTCCTATATAAAACCACACATAGAAGGGAACTAATATAAAAACTCTACATTTGTTGGCCCTTTCACGTCTCTTATGATCCAACAGAAAGTAACAGTAAATATCAAGGATCCCCAACTTAGTGAATTGCAAACCAACCACATGGACTGGTTCTTCCTATCAGCTCTCCTGTGTCCCTGGCTACCACAGCTGTGTTGCCACATGGCTGCACTGCGAGACCTCTCAGAGAATTAAAGAGTGCACAGTGGGAGTTAAAGGCAGCATTCCCTATATGCAACTTTCACTACGATTCTTCCATTGTTTGGGGAGCACAGGTTGGTACCAGCGTGTTCTGCTGAGTGCAGCTCCATCCCCGCCACTACTCTGCCCCCTTGGAAACACATGCCTAATGGGTCATAAATACTTTATGTAGAGGAGATAATGGTGGTTACAAAAAGATGAGGCAATCTGGATGTAGCCATTTTTCCCTTCTACAAAGCCCTTCAATGGCTTTTTCTGCCCTGTGCACCCAACAGTAGTCCACCATGTACATAAGCAATTACAGTATACACACACAGACTGTGCATTTATACATATATATTGTATAGCTGGGTTGAGGGGTAGGTGCAACACTGAATTTAAAGGCTTCTAGGTAGCTCTGTAAAATGCTGCAAGTCAAACTCCCTGGTTTGCAATTGAATTCAGAGAGGTGTCAAAGCTCTATCAAATCAGGATGCAGGAAGCTGGATGAATGTCATATGGATGTGCCAGAGAGCAGCTTGTTCTCTGAGCATGCTTTGGGCCATTTTGTATCCAGCAATCAGAGAGGAAACAACTGTCATACCTGTTAGAAATATTTTTAAGACATACAGTATCTCAAAAGGACCTCAAAAGAGTTTAAAGTCACTGGCTGGTCATGCAGCAGTCTGCAAACATTGACAACAGTTTGCTTCATCAAATTAGTTTGCAATGGCTGTATGTATATGCACATGCTTAGCAGATCACGTGAGTATGTGCAGGTTGCCTGTGCACTTGGCATGCGATGTGAGTATGTGAAAATGGGCACAGGAGGATTGAGAGACTAGAGAACAATGTTGACCCTCCTTATTTAATAACACAAGTAAATCATCAGTGCCTTTCACCTAGAGGTCTGAAAGTGCTATCCCCATTTTATTGCCACTTTTCAGGACAACAGCTGCCACCACTAATAGTCCCACTCATTGTGGTCACATCATCCACCATCTGCCACACCCAGTGCTTCATCTGCCAGAGCCAGAGCTGCCACCAATCACAGCCATTATATCATGCCTCCCAAACCAACTCCTCCATGGGTGCCGATTCCCCCTAAAAAGCAGAAATGCAGTGGTTCTGTGTAAAATGCAGGATGGAACTGATGGGTTTTGTGAACATGCCTTACTAAGCATTTTGCTCAGCTGTGCAGTGATTACCCATATGCCAATGTCCAGGGAATAGATAGGAGCAGGACAGAAAGAAGGGAAGGAAGGGGATTGACCTGGAGCATCTGCTGTTACACACATTCTCATGTCCTCTCTCCCTTACTTGTCAGAGATCATATTAGGTTGATGAGATTTCAGCATCCCGAGGACTATAGCAACAAGCACAAAGCAGATGGACAGCCTTTCCATAGCCTTGTGGGGGAGATACCATGAAAAAAGCCTGGTAATTTGGCCTGTGTGCTCAATCAAAAGATTCGTGACAATCAAAAAAAAAAGTTTTGGCTGGAAAGCAGGTATGTCTTAAAATGGGAGAGTCAAAGTTTCTGCCTAAACTTGATGCCTCTCCAGGGTAAAGGGATAAAGAGAGGCAACTTGATTACCTCACACATCATTCCCTGGGCAACAACAATCCTGTAGTCCAGCACTGGGATATGGGGTATTGTTCTCCAGCTCTATCTCATAGTAAGTTCACCTTCTTCCATACAGGTTTGTGAAAGACAGTCCAAACAATAAGGAAAATAGTTCCAAGGCCTCCTCCCTTATACAAAGTGGGGGAATCAGTATTTCAGGCTCCACAGATAGTCTCAGCCTGCTATTACAAGCTTAGTCCTGGAGATTTCAACAAAAGAAACAAACCAGTCTATCTTTTTTTTCTCAGATCATTCAGGCCTGGCCATACTCTCAAGCTGTTCCTCAGCAGATAATCTAGTACCCTGGTCTAGGAGCACTATCTCTGCTTGTTTCAGTGCTACCCTCACCTGGGGCTGAGTTCCTCCCTTTAAAACGTCTGTCCCTAGGGCTGACAAGCCAAATAGGTGAAGTGGGTTGGGCCTGATTGTTACCACAGGAATTCTTCAACCGATTCTTGACTGGACGGGGAGGGGTACCTGCCCTATCACAGGGAAAATAAACTGTATTTAAACACAGGGGAGAAAAGAGGCATTGGAGCCACAAGCAGAGATACGGTGCCACACACAATTATGTTTAATTTTATGCAAAATAAATAAATAAAATAAAGGAACTGTCACCAATATTTCCAACCTTGGTTGCCAAACTAAAGTTATTCTCCTAAATAAATGTAGGTACCTAAATAAAATTGGGCTGATTTTCAGAAGCACAGAGCAACCAGCAACTCCCCTTGAGCTACAGTGCCTTTACTGCTTAGACAGTGCCAAGAAATGCTTAGACAGAATGAAATTGTACAGATAACTCATAGGGCTGATCAAAAAATGGTGAAAATTAAAATGTCAATTTTTTGAAAATTTTTGACTAGCTTTTATAAATAACACACATTCCCATTGATGGAGTTATTGGGAGGAGTTGGAGATGGTGGAAGGGCAGTGTGTACTGAGAGTCAAAACACCTGAGTTCTATTTCTGCCTTTACTGTTTAACATTGGGCACATCGTGCATATGTTGTTCCGCCCCGCCCCCCAAGTTTGTGCCTAAGCAGCAGCTCTTCTCCTTGGCAACAAGAATCATTTCTTGATTTCACAATGATACTTCCTCTGAAGCATACTAGATGTATCTCGATGGATTTTTGTCTTGAAAGAAAATCTAAATTCCTGAGAATACTGCCCTATAGATGCTGTCTTAAACTCTTCCATTATGAAGGTTTCTTTTGCCAATGGGAAGAGAAAAGGTTTCAGCTAATATCTCATGATTTGCTTTTCAGCTCTGAGGTAAAATTGTTAAAACTACCTAAGTGAATAAGGAGTCTAAGGACTCATTTTCAAAAGTGATATAGGACCCTAGACTCCTAAGTTTCATTGAAAGTTGTGGGTTTTGTTTTGTGCACACGTGTGTGCATGTAGATGTTATTCATACCTGTTTTTTTCCCAAGGGACTCATCAAAGCCATTGTTACACTTCCACCTTTTACTATCATCTCCTTTCTTGCATATGTATTATACAAACTAATTATATTTTCATTTCAGCTAGTGTAATCTAGTAACTATATTTTCTTTCAGTATCTTGCTGACTGTACCAAACTATTTTGGAACCTAGTGGTGCATCCAAAATTATTAGACAATGATGCCAAAAGTCACAACCATGTAATGCTTCTATAGTGGCCTAGGTTGTCTCTCTTCAGTTCTTAGTGGACATGTGACCAGATCATAGAAATTATGATTGCCACTGAGATACACTGGCATTCTCACACAGACTAGTGACTGAATTGGTCTGAACACTGACCTATGATGTTACTCCCTAGAGAAGCCCCTCCCAGATTACAGTTGAGATATGTTGGTGTGATGAAGCAGGAAAAATTACACAACAGCTATTTGTGCTGCAGTTGTCTTACACATAAAGAGATGACTTCAGTTTCTAAAACTAGCAATCCAACATCTCTTACAAGCAGTAAGTCAACTAAAATTTATATTTTTAACGAGTACCTAAGAAAATAAGACTTTTTTATTCCTGTAAATCAGACTGTATCACCCTTTCTGTATTTAAACTCTGTTTTTCAAAGCCAGAGGTATATCGTAAGATGCCATAAGAACAAAGCTATTTAACACACAGAGTTGACAGTCAGCTATCAAAAATTGTTTAGATAGAGATGTTTGTCATGCTAAGAAACATGGTTTGATGTTGTTCTGAGAATGCTTGTCCAGGCACTATTCACAGTCCAACCCAAAGAGCTGAGCTTTAGCCAGCAGGCACAGCTGAGATAAGAATGAGACAATTGCTCTGCTGAAATTGGAGTTACTGTACCATGGCTCAAGTGAGATCTTAATGTATTTTCTGCCTTATTAACAGGTTAGATTGGGTGAAGTGTAACAAGAGACCTAGGACCAGTGTGTGAGTAGGATTGTGCTAACTACATTGTTGCAATCAATTAGTGCAGTATCAATGAATATGACCAAACTCAACACACTGTGCTATGTACTTATAATCAACACCCACAGTAGTTTCTGGAGCTATTAGTGCCTGCAGTTTATATCGGTAACAGCATGCTACATGATCAAGAGAACAGCAGTGCACTCTGATAAAAATAAACATAAATCATGAATAGTGTAGCAATAGCTGTAATCATTACATAAATTGTTTCTTCCAAAAATACATTTGCTGTAGAAAAAAATAAATATAATTTTTAGCAGAGTTTATGCAGCAAACAGAGCAAGCCACAAAGTCAGCCCCTAATGACTCCTTAGACCAATCATACAGCTTCAAAGCAAACTTTATTTATTTAAAAATCCTATCACCATTAATTTACCTGGCTTCACATTGTCAAGATAACAACCTTGATTATGGAATCATTTAAAATGAAATTGTTCTGCCATCTAATTTAGAAACTTATCAAAAGTCAAGTCTGAACAAGAAAATTAGATTTACAGTTCCAACACGTAGCATTACATTTGGGAAGACAGCTTAATTTCTTTCTCAATAAACTTATTTGTTTTCATGGAAGGTACTTTTAATATAACTAAAATGTAAACCATGTAATTAACAGCACCCCCCAAGTGCATCTGTTGTATGGTCAATTTTATATTTATGTCACACTCCTTTAGAAAGAATTGGATGCTCTAGATTAAATCCTGGACTATCAAAATCAGGTCATTTTGCCATTGACTTCAGCTCTGAAGACAATCTTTTGATCCCTAATCTCTTTACAATCCCTTCACTAGAGGGCAAGTCTAACTCAGGGAGAACAGGGGTTTAAAAAGCCAGCTCCTAGGTGACCAAACAAGCTAGCGTATAGGGGAGTTTTGCAAGGGATGTTAGAAAGGGAACATCAGAGCCTGATCCACTGAATAAACATTCTGGGAGTGGACCTCAGTTATTAGGAGGAGACAGGTCATGGTAATGAGGGATTCAATTATTAGAAATATAGATGTGTTTGTGATGACCGGGAGATGCAAAAGTTGTGTACCTCTCAAAACATCTAAATAAATTTATGAACAGTACTGTGGAAGAGCCTTTGGTCTTGGTAGATGACATAAGCAAAGGTAGGAGAGAGGTCATGGAAGCCAAATTTGGGCTGCTGGTTAAGAGATTCGAGTCTAGAATCTCCATAGTAGCATCCTCTGAAACACTTCCAGTTCTATGCCTAGAGCCAGTTAGACAGGCCAAACTACAGGGTTTAATGTATGGATGAGATGATGGTGTTTGGAGAAGAGATTTCATTTTATTAGAAACTGGGGAACCTTTTGGGAAAGAAGGACACTGTACATGAAGGACCAAACCAAAAAGGAATTAGATAACTGGCAGCTAAATTTAAAGAGGTTGTCGAGGAAATTTTAAACTTTTAAATATTAAGGGATGGGGGAAAGCTGACAGATACAGAGGAGAACATGATTCAGACAGAGACATCTCTTAGGGGACGATTTATTAAAGGGGATTCTCTATTCTCTAAAGGATAGAAGTTGATAAAGTTGATAAAGCAGGAACTGAAGAGAAACCATCAAATGAAACATAGTCCCATTCAATTACATCATGTGAATGCAGATAACTAAATATTGTCACATTTTATAAGTGCTTGTATACAAATGGAAGCAGTCTAAATACTAAGATAGGTGAACTTACATGCCTAATATTAAATGAGGATCGTGATATAATAAGCAGCACAGAAATTTGATGGAACAATAATAATTAATGGGACACGGTAACACCAGGGTACAAAATATATAGGAATGATGGAGTAGGTCATGCTGGTGGGAGAGAGGCACTATAAGTGAAAGAAAGGATAATGTCAAATATAGTCAACATTTTAAATGAATCAAACTGTACCATAGAATCTCTATGGATAGAAATTCCATGCTTGAATAATAAAGGTATAGCAGCAAGAATATACTACTGACCACCTGACCAGGATGGTGATTTTTTTGTGTGAAATGCTCAGGGAGATTAGAGAGTCTATAAATATAATATTAAATTTAAAATTAAAATGGTCAGTTTTCACAGTGGAGAGAAGTAAATAGTGGGGTTCCCCCCAGGATCTGGGTGGATTCAGTTCTGTTCAGCATATTCATAAATTAGTTTGAAAAAGGGATTACTAATGAGGTGGCAAAGTTTATAAAAGTAAAGTAATACAAAAGTACTCAAAATAGTTAAGTCCAAAGATGACTGCGAGGAGCTGCAAAGGGATCTCACAAAATTGGGTGACTGAGCAACAGAATGGCAGATGACATTCAGTGTTTATAAATGCAGAATAATGTACATTGAGAAATATAATCCCATGTATACATACAAAATGATGGGGTCTAATTTAGCTGTTACCACTCAAGAAAGATCTTGGAGTCATTGTGGATAGTTCTCTGAAAACATCTGCTCAATGTACAGCAGCAGTAAAAACAATGTTAGGAACCATCAGGACAGGGACAGATATTAAGACAGAAAATATCATAATGCCACTATATAAATACATGGTACAATGTCAACTTGAAGACGGCATGCAGTTCTGGTCACCCCATCACAAAAAAATTGGAAAAGTTATAGAAAAGGGCAACAAAATGCTTGGGGGGATGAAACAACTTCCACATGATCAGAGATTAAAAAGGCTGGGACTGTTCATTTTAGAACAGAGACCACTAAAGGGGGATATGATAAAAGTTCTATACAATCATGAATAGTGTGGAGAAAGAATACAAAAGTGTTACTTACCTCTTCATATAACACAAGAACCAGGGGTGTGGCAATGAAATTAATAGGCAGCAGATTTAAAACAGCCACAAGGAAGTACTTCACACAATGCACAACCTGTGGAATTTGTTGCCAGGAGATGTTGTCATGGCCCAATATATAACGAGGTTCAAAAAAGAATTAGACAAGTTCATGGAGGATAGGTCCATCAATAGCTATTAGCCAAGATGGTCAGGAATGCAACACCAGTGTCCCTAAGCCTCTGACTGCGAGACATTGGGATTGGATGACGGGATGAACCCCTCAATAATCACCCTGTTCTGTTTATTCCCCCTTAATCATCTGGCACCGGCCACTGTCAGAAGACAGGATACTGGGTTTGGTGGACCATTGGTGTAACCCAGTATGGCAATTCTTATATTCTTAAATTCAACAATGCTTGGAACACAACATGTAGGATGGCTAGATTGGCAACCAAATTGACTGTATGTTATAGTGCATCAATTATACAGTCAATATTTCAGCAGGTTAAAAACATGTGAATATTTCTGAATTTCATAGTAGCCATGTGTCTATTAGATTTGAGCAGAATATAGCACCATTCTAGTTAAAAGCCAGACTGTTGAATATGTAAGACGTGTTACTGGTTAGAAGTATCTGGTGATCCCTTCTGGCCATAATCTCTATAACTGTGACATTGCAGTATAGTCACTATGAAGGGACTATGTAAATAAATGGAAGTAAAAAATTAAGGGGTGGCTTAGAGGAAACACAAGTCCTACATTTCTAATTGTTGGACATATGAACAAGAAGGACACCACTTCCTAAAGATCTTCAGGATATGAATTCCATTTAAACATTTAAAAAAAATAACTTATTCTTGTTCAATATTTCTCATAGAATACAAAAAAAATTAAGCAATGCAATTAGAATCAATATTGTACAAATAAATTCCACATGTAGAAAGAAACTGTTACAAACAACAGATACAGTATATAGTGTTTTGGGGAACCTCTTCAACCATGAACAAGTTAACCCATCTGTTTTCACTTTGAATAGGCAGCAGCTATCCTTTAAGTCACCCACAAATATGTCTTTTAAAATTATGGAATGAACACAGAGATTTTCAATTTAGTTTTCCTTTTAAGGTGAAATACTGGAGATGAAAGAAACTAAATAGAGAATTTAGTTAGGAGATTGTATCACTTACCTAGGGGTAAGTGCTGATTCTGACTGTTTTTGTGTGATTTAGTAGGTGTGCTGGAGTTCTTGCTGAAAGGGGAAAAAATGAAACATTGTGTGAAATAATTCTAGAGCCATCACGTTTTTTTGTGGTTTCCTCTTAGATTGCTTTCTGCTCCTGCTGTACATTATACTTTCACAACATTTTGGTTGATCTGACCCTTTTGAAACTATAGCATGATGTAATAAAAACAGTACATTTCTTTTGTGAGGACATGGAAAAACTGTGGTAGCTTTACAGACCAGTTGTTAAATCTCAGTTAATGAAACAGTCTGACTGTTGTTCTGTAGCTCAGCTTCTTCATCAAGTATTCTGGTTACTTCTCCTCATTATTAGAATTACGTCTTTCAGCTATGGAGACCAAAAACATTAATATACTATTTAGGCAACAAGAATATTAAATGTGTGTGTGAATGAAATATTGTCTAGGCTAAAGAGAAAGTATGAAATTAGCCTTTTAAGACTGAACATCCTGCTTCAACTGGATTATCAAACAGCACTTTTATATCAATCTTAGGAGTACATTTGCAATGCAAGGAAGTCTGCACATGTTTCTCCTTTTTAGCTATCAGACTATCAGGCCTTTGAATGACAAGCAAAACATAATCTTTATGGCCAAAATAGCAGGATTTATTTAATCTTTAGAGATTCACTGTACAATAAAAGTTTAACCACTACTGCTAAGCTTACTGACTTATTACCCACAGCACCTCTGAGACTAGGCCCAAAAAGCCAATAAAACCCTAAACACCCACATCTGAATAAAGGAGAGTATATGTGAACATTCTTCTTGGGTAAAAAGCTCTGAAAGGCCATATGTCCAGATATAATATTTCGGCATCTGGCAATTATCAATTTATGGCACTAAAATGATTTTTGATAGCACCTTTGAATTTCTAGAAATGATACAAAAATCCCTAAACCACTTACATTTTCAAAGGTGAGATTTTCAAAACCTGCTCTATAGTGTTGTGATAGACTGTTCTACCCTCCCCTGCTAAGGGTTCTTCTTAAGGGTTTATTTGGACACCCTTATTTCCTCACACCAGATAGTTTTCTGTGGGAGTCTGTGTTGGCATGCAGAGTACATGCCTCAAATAATCCAACACTTCCTTCTAATTCTAGTGGAGACAAGCTGCTCATCGGTGATTTCTCAACTCTCTTTGGTGGTGATAAAGTCTCTCCATCCAATGCCCAGAATCTTTCATAGGCACTTATTTTCATAGGCATCTAGTTTTCTGTCTAACATTTTAATAGATCTCCGGTTCTTGAAGCCATATGTCAATATGTTTGAGTTGAAAATTCTCAGTTTTGGCTCACATAATGCTTGCTCTATTATCGTGCTTTCTTTGATTTCTTGACATAATGCTAAGAATACTGCAGAACTCTCTACAGGAAATAACCTCCTTGCTTTTTGAGTTGAACATTTTTTTCTATTAAGAGAGTCTATTCTTTAAGATATGGATGAATGGGAGACAGACAGAAAAACAAACAAACACAACACTCTACTGAGTTCTTTATTAGCCATTTCTCATTCTTGAGTGGCAGCCATTTAGAAGGTAACGTAAAGGTAGAGCACGGCAGATCCACTTGATTCACTGTATAACCAAGGCATTTACTTATTGTAAAATTCTGCCACTAAAAGCTTTCCCTTGTCCAGATATTTTCTGTACTATGAGAATGACACCCCCCTACCCCCTCCCGAGACCATGGGCAGTTGTAAATCATACAATGGGCCAAATCAGCGCCTGGTTGACCGCAGGATTGGGAACTACAAAGCTGGTATAAAGGACACTTACCTCAGTCCCGTGGCGAGCACAGCTCAGTTGGACCAGAGGATGTGGCTGTAGAGATGTATTCCAATATATATGCTACAATTATAGCAGTTATAATGGAAAGAAAATCAGGATCCCACTATCATCATCATAAATATTTATTGTATTCTAATTGAAAACATAAGGTATTTATCATAAAAGATACATTTTATTAATTGATTTAGGAATATCCCAGTCTTCCTTCAATATAATTTATCTAGTCAAAAGCACAAGTCGGTTATATTGTATCAATCTTTCATCTGCAGAGCACTGATTCTTAATTTTCAGATTTTTAGTGCTTGCTCTGTGCCTATGCTATTTTACTTTTCATTGTATTTAGCTGTGAACCATCATCAAAGTTTGGCTCATAATTAGATTTTTTCATTTTTCAACACATCCTTTACAAGTGTTTGGTTTGTCATTTACTTCCAGTCTTCACTGATGTTACATGTTAACACATTATGAACATAGAATTTATATGTTATAGTATTTACATAGACTTTATTATGGGCATACCTGTGAACATTATTTCATTGACTGGAAACAATGGACTACAAAGTAAATTCTTAATCTTCATGATATTAAGTAATGCATTAGCAATCCAAACATTAGGAATCAATATACTGATAATATACGTAATGACAGTCAGATGATCCATTATTTGGTTAGACAGAAGAATTCTATAAAGACACTTACAATGTCAGGAATATTTACAAATCAATAATTGATAAAACTTTTTATCTCAGCTAAGTGGATTTTTATGTTTCCAGTTAAAGTCTAATTAATATAGGTTACTATACAACTTCCATCAGTTCAGGATTGATTCGAGCTGTATCCTTCCCATACTGTTGTATGTCCATGAAACATGGACACTACACTGCTCAGACAGGACAAAGCTGGAGGAATTCCACACAAAATGTCTATGTTGTATACTGGGCATAAAGTGGAATGACTTAATCTGTAATGCAGATGTTTATGGTCGCTTGGCTCTACAGACTACCTGGGCCATTGTCCTTACGCTTTTCGGACATGTCACAAAGATGCCTCACGGAGTTCCAGTGAACGCTGTTCTCCAGATGGCTTGTAACATCTGGGATAAAATTTCACCAACCGAGGGCGAGAGGCAGCCCAGAGACAGACCCCCTATTGCATGGGTTTATCAAGTCTGTGGAGATGTTGGACTCTCAGGCTGTCACAGGAATGGACCAAATGGTGAACAATCACTATGGTTGACTGTCTGGATAAGCACTGAAGAAGAGAAGACTATACAACTTGGCAGAAATATGGAATGAACTTTGTTTCACCATAATTGCTGTACATTTATATACAAACAACATTATAAAAATGTCAGCCCAAACTTTGAAGCCCCAATGTGAACTGCTGGAACAGGGCCTCATCCTCCCTGATTGATCTAACCTCGTTATCTCTAGCTTGCTTCTTGCTTGCTTATATATACACCTGCCCCTGGAAATTTCCACTGCTTGCATCCGAAGAAGTGGGTATTCACCCACGAAAGCTCATGCTGCAAAACGTCTGTTAGTCTATAAGGTGCCACAGGAGTCTTTGCTGCTTCAATGTGAACTTTGGTTTTAATACTCTAAAGAAGTCCATCCTAATTTGTTTAACATTGGGGCAAAAAGTGTAGGAGTTCTGCTATGTTCCCAGAATCCCCTCCTACTCCATGCAACAGCACAGCACTTGATCTGCTGCCTTTGAGACCTTCTGTAGCACCGGAGAAGCACTCAGATACGAAGTGGGGATGAGGAAGTCAAGTTTCTTAGAACACTTTGTATACTATTCCATAATGGTCATGGATAAAATGCTAACTAGTATAGGACCAAGAACCTATATCTGTGGGACTCCACTGTAAATACACCCACTTGATGATGATTCTCCATTTAGAATGAGATCTATTAATTAGCCATTTTTAATCCATTGAATGTGCCATGTTAATTTTATAGCATTCCAGTTTTTTAATCCAAATATCACGTGGTACCAAGTCAAATGCCTTACAAGAGGCTAAGTATATTATGTCAACACTATTATCTTTATCTACTAAACTTGTAAGCATAGAAAAAAAAAGTCATCAAGACATTTTTAACCTTTTATGTTTTTGTTTTTTTGTTTTTTTCCCCCCTAAATAAGCAGTTAACTGTCAGTCCTAGTATTGCAGGCTACAGTTTCCTTTTCACTTTTATTAAACCTCACTATATTCCAGGATTAGGATTTCCATTTGTAATGCTTTTTTGTTCTTTACACAACAAACATAATATGAAGGAATCACACAGACATGGCAGGATCCAAATAACTGTTACTAACTATATACAACATGCAAGGCCTAGCTATATATATATAGCTCCTCTGGCAGGGTTCTGGTGGCTTCTGAAACACAGAAGACAATGAAGGCCACTGGAGGGCTCTCAAAGTATTTAAAGGGATATTACGCAGTTCTATACACTATAAAGATTTATCTGCTTGTGTTCAGTTTCGTTAGACCAGTTTCTATGGTTTTCTAGTGCCATGACTGAGATTGGAACTTGCACGAGACAGTGCACTGTGAGTAACAGCTTGGGGCTGAGTGCAGGGTGGGGAGACCACAGAACTGAGTGCAGGAGGAAGAAATCGGAGCTGGATGTGGAGCAATATGGAGCGAAGAGTGGCGGGCCTGAGTGTGGGGCAACAGGAGGGGAATGTGTGTGGCACTGAGGAGAAAGCATACACCTGGGTGCAGAGGGACCATGAGAAAGCTCAAGGATTGGATTTGGGGGAGTAGCAGAGGGAGAGCTCAGGGAACGATTCAAGGCAGTGAGATAAGCTCTGGGCCCCCACAGGAAAATTTACGTTGCCTCACTGAACACATGTGGACGGTAATGGGGTATTTATTTTGCCTACTCTGGCTCACTGAACCACAACTATTTGCTCTTGACCATGAGAGATATTGGCATGATAATTTCATTCAGTTTCAACATGCTAAAATATATATACATTATATGAAAAATTATGTTCCACTTTTCAAGAAAAGTAATACATAGACACATAAATGTACATGGGACTTTACAATACAGAAAAAATAACTGGTTTGGGATAGATACAAAGAAGACTACTCAGGTGACCTTTGGACACCATGGTTGCCCTGCTATGACATGAGGAGGAGAATTCAATAATGCAGTCAGAGCTAAAAGTTTAGGTTTTTTTATTGTACTGCAATTACTTAATTATTAGATGAGTAAAGCTCTATAGTGGGAAACCCTACAAAAATGTGTTAAAGTTGCTAGTACACAACCTTGCATTCTCTTCCCCTTACCTTCTGGAATATGAACTCTGGAAAAAAATCTCAAGGAATACTCAGTTAAGTCCTCACCAAAATCCCTTACAACAAAAACAACAACAACAAAAGAACCATAAATTTAAGACAACCAGGAAATGCAAAGTTCAGGCAACACTTTCCACCCAAGACACCTGGACAACTTTATCTCAGTGCCTTATGGCGCGCCAGCATACAGAGACCGGGTAGCACTGTGATACTTGGATGTCACATTGCATCAGTCTTGAACTTGCCTTCCATATACTTTATCAGTCTGATGTATTAATTCTTTGCCAGGGAAAAGAGAAGACTGCAGGGTTCCTAATTTTATACCAATTACAAACATAACTGAACTGAGAAATTTTCCATGCCTGTGAAAATTCAAGTGTTCAATACCTCCCACACTTCAAATTCTCAATTTTTTCCTAAGATATAATGATCGAGTAGTTTCATGTTTGGTTGCTCCATAAAGCATGTGAGAGGCAGGTTTCAGACTTCTGATAGAAACTTTATTTTACTCTTACATTGATAAAAAGTTACACTCATGCTGGTTTCCTTTATCTACTGTATGTGTTTATGACTTTCTATTTTGCACATGTAAAACAGCAGAACAAGTACATTATTCCAGATCTTGAAAAGATAACATGTCAGTCAGTGACTAAAAATCACCACACATGTAACCTCAAAATAATTTTCCAATTCTTCTTATTCGTGTAAAAAGCTGGCAGTGGAAGAGATGCATACAGCAACTTCCAGTGGCTACAAACTTAGCATATCACCTATTGACCCTAGCCAGAAAGAGCTTTATTTTGTTGCTGACATGGTAGAGAGGCTGTCTATGCACCACAGATTTCCCTTGGTTGCAGTAATGGACAGAATATGCACAAAAGGGGGGAATTCACTTCTGCACAGAAGACTAGCACAAAGTGTAGGCACCATTTATATCTCACACATTATTTGGTTGGGGCTTCAGTGATCCATCCTTGCACTGACCCACTACACAGGGATGAATTCCAGCCACTGAACTGTGGACCGTGATAATTAGTTAGGTGTGCTCTAGGGACTGGCATCTAGAGTTTAGGAGCTTTTTTCACATTGCCAGACATGCTGGTAAATAGTTTTTTTCAGTTGATTCATGTTAAAAATAGCAATGGTAAGTAATGTGTCTTATGTTCCCTTTGATTAAAAAATAACCAATATCACAAAAGAAAACCTCATTTATTTCTCTCTTCTGCTTTCCTTTCTGTGAACGTACTAAAGTAATGACAGATTCACATAGGGATGATTTGTAATTAAATTAAATTCAGCAACAAAAAGTGTGTAAAATGCATTTAATCCAAAACAATAAACAAGTACATGATTAATTGCTTGCAATGTGCCTAGCTTTGATGTGTGAAAATAAAGATGATGCAGCAGCTGAGCGTCTTTAAATCAATTCAACATCCACCTGGTATAAAAGCTCATCATTTACTGCAGACTTAGCCAGCTTCCATGAAAGAATTTCCAAGATCTCTGGTGGAAATTCATCACAATAGACATACTTTATATGGTGCTCCTCTCCCACCACCATTTAGGTCGATTCCCAGAGTAATTAGAGGAACAAAAAAATAAACCCAACTATCTATAAATCAAATAATATGGCGGGAAAATACATTTTACTGAAACATAATTGTACATTTTGTATGCATGCTTGCATAACTGAGCAAAATAAATCAGCATTTGGCTATTAAGATTTCTCTTTTGTCCTAATTATCTGTGTATTGAGAGATTATATCCATACAAAATGAAACAAAGAAGACACCACACAAAGAGAGTCATTAGTAATGGCACCTAATCCCATTACTTGGTATTGTGCACCACATCCCCTAGCCCCGTGCCCCGTGCCCTACCACAGTGTAAAATAGTCACATCTATTATATATACAAAATGAACACAATAAAGACAAAAAACAAGCTTTAGTTGTACCAAAAAAAAAAAAAAAAGACTTTGCCTTCTGTAAAATATCAGCCTACAATATATTGGACCATCTGTGTTTCAGATGTATAAGATATGCTGCTTTACCTCCTCTCCTACAGGTATGTAGTATTGCTGAACAGCCGGAAATAGTTGTTTTAGAAGAGAATTGACTCCATTTCAGTGGTAGCTTAGGATAGCTAGAAACATGTTCTGGAGATATTCAAAATCTCATTCAAATGGCAAAGGAAGCAACTCGTTGCTGTTAAGCAATATAACAGAATTTGATTAGCTGGAAGTAGAATGAACAAATTTATACTGTAGTTTTAAAATATTAATCTTTTTATCTGTATATGCACATACAGTTATATTATACACACACAACACAACACATACATATAAACACACACATCCTACATGTCACACTCCAGAAATATTCCTCTCGTCAATGGCTGACGTATACTTCACCTCCCACCTTTATGATGGTCTAGTTAGATATATATTTAAAGGATGGTGGGAAAAGAATAGAGGATTACAAAACACTCAGCAACCAGTATATTCTGGTTTTGTTTTCTTCTAGTAACTAGTTTACTAACAGTTTAATAGCAAGAGGACAACCATGGCTTGAGCAGCACCAGCAATCCAGTGTAATACCAAATGGCTCAGGCAGTATTAGTGCTCAGAAATCTTTCTTTTATAATTAATACACACAAACTCACATACACACAGAGAAGTAGGCCTGATGTTCCCATAAGCACTTGGCTGGAGGTCAAAATACCAGCAGAGAGAGAGACCAGAATAGAGACAGTAATGATAACTGCATGGCAACTGACAAAAAGTAGCATTTTATTATTGAATGGAACAACAAAAGCTCAGACAAATGTAGGTAGATAAATTATATTATGACCAAGAGCAACTGATGTTGCTAATAACTGCTTTAGTACCTAAGAAATGAATGCAGCCATTCTCCCATCATATGACCACTTGAGTTTCACACTGTGCTCTACTGCAATCTTTACAATAGGGAGCATTCTACACAAACCCTTGTAAGTTGTCATTGATTGTTTCAAATGTTCTGTACTCAGCAATTCAAACAAGTGTCTGTCTTTTCAAACTGTAAGTGGGCCTAGTCTGTCAAGTATGCCTCTGAAGATAAAGGCATTTGTAAATGTAAAGGCATCTGTAAATGCAAAAGTTGCTTTGCTATTTATGCAGCCTTTACAAAGCACATGTACCAAGCCTGTTCCTGGAGACAAAGAAAATAGTTCAAACTAGTTTTATTCACTGAACTGGGATTTCAAAATAAAGATTGCACAGACTCACACATAAGAAAATTATGTGTCTTAACAATACATTGGTCTTGTCCTACCACTACTTCTCTATTTTCTGTACCAATAAAGTGTTGCTATTGAGGTCCTCAAAAGAGCTAAGATCATTTTACAATATGTACAGTACATAAATACAGAGACTAGGAGGCCTCAGGATATCAAACTGCTAACATCCAGACTGCAAAAACCAGTTGATCACAGATCTTCATACATTTAATTAAAGAGATGGGGTGGGGAAAGCAAGGGAAACAGAGAAGACCCTCTCTCACTAAACCTTTCATCAAATCAGCATTTATTTCCCCCCGACACTCTATCATTTTATTAAATCCCCCTGTACTTTCACTTTTTAGAAGCTGAGAAGCAGAGGCAGCACAAAGAAGATTTCACCTGCACCCCCAAGGCCCAGGCCTGTGAAAAGGTTAACAGTGCCAGTATCTTCAGCTACTCCCAGACCTGGCAAGAAGGCCAAGAACCCCCAGACAAGCTGAGCTGCTCCAGAACAGGGCCAAGTGAACGAGGAGGGCTGAGGCCTCCTGCAGCATTCTAGCCCCGTGCTTTGGGCGAAGGGGTGAGCATTAATTGTTCCCTGTGCTAAGGGAGCAAATGGTCACTTAGTACATAGGGGCCCCACTGAGTGTCTGCCTTTCCTCAGAAGGTAGGATTTCCCCAAACAGAAGGGTCCAGTACCTGAAGTCCACGTGGAAAACTCATAGACTTGGAAAGTTGGAGTGTACATTGGTTGGAATATAGGTTTGAAGTTGAGATATTTTTAGGTTCATATTTACTGTGGTGCAAAGCACTTTAAGATCTTCATCTAAAACACACTGCAAGTGCAAAGTACTATGCTTGGCACCAATCATCGCCTCCCTCACAAAATCTCACAGGAAAGGGTTCTGGAGAAAGAAACCTCCACAACAATTCCTTCTCAGAGCTCACCAGACGTCATCCGATCTGTCATTGGGATTCATCCCCATTGCTGCGATAAAGGATGTAGGGCCCACGCTCAAATCTAGCCATTCCCTATGGACCCGATAAAAGCTGAGGCCATCCTAATTTAGGTCTTGATGCTGGTGCTCCCCACCTCATAGGTCCCCAGCAGCATGGCTACAGTTCTGCGCAGCGAGATCTGCTGCCTTTTTTTTTCCTCTACTGAAAGAAAATGCAGATCTGAGTTGACAAACATTTTACAAGTTCATGTCAAATTCACCTTTTTTTTTGCTAGAAACAGACCCCCCCCACACACACACAATCTAAAAAATTCCAAAAAGTCAACAAAATTGTTTTGATGTTTTTTAATACAACATTTTGATTTTCCAGTTGAAAATAACTTTTTTTTAATTGCCTTCCATTTTATTTTAAAAAAAAATTAAAAAGCCCCTCAAATGAAACAAAAGTTCTTGTTCAATCCAGAACAATTTTTCTTTCAACTTTTCAGGTCACAGAACGATTTGAAATTTTTCATTTTTGGATCAACCAAAAATGAAATGATTTTTTTCAAATTTTTGATACAGCCAGAGAATCAAAAATAAAATAAAACAAAATAAATAAAAAACCCACCAGATCTTCGCAAAGCTCAAAGTGAAGCCCCATTAAAGCTGTGCTTCCTGGGCCGCACCTGGTTCTGGCTGCCCGGGGGAAATTTGGGGTTTGGTTCCATGGGAAACATAACACAATCAGAGGCTATTGCCATTTCTAAAGGACCCTGAAGGGTGGACCCTGTGCTAGACAGAGAAACTTCAGGCCTCATCCAGGCCCATGCAGAGGACAGTGCCACAGAGAGGTGGCTGAACCCGCTTTTCTGTGTGGAAAGGTGAGAGATGCTCCCCCTCTGTGCATGGATCCCGAGGATGGAGGGAAACACAGTTTAGCCCATTATCTATTAACTATTAATTATTATTAAAGACTTATTTACTAAATGATTAAGCACATTTTTTTTCCAAGTTGTGTTGAATTACTTCAGTTCGTAACTTGTGGAAAGCAAGTTAATTCTCTGCTTCAATTTTCAGTGAACAGGATGAGCAGTATATAGTGTGGAGATGTTGGGAACCCACATTGTAAATAAATTACACAAGGTGTTTGACCAGCACAAGGGTCTCTGAGCAGTTTGTGAACCAAAGCAGAGACAAGAGCCGGGGGCTCTGTTTTGGGGGTTGGCTTCTGGACATCATTTATCAGCTATGCACAGACTTTTAAACACTGACATACATGAGCAAAGAGCAAAATATATACAGAAATCCGGGGGCGGGGGAGCTAAGTCTATTCCAACATTATTAAACATTACTTAACATCCAAAAAGGAAGTTTGATTGAAAAACTCAGTCAGAAGCCTATCATTTTCAGACACTCTGCTATAATAGTTAGGGCTACTACATTAGAAAATGTAGCATGAAAAAGAAGCTGCCTAGTAAGAATATACTCGGGTGTGTATAAAGAACTGAAAATACTGAAAATAGTCCACTTTCTTACTGGGGGTCTCTCTCACAAATATGCTGAACTAAAACACTATCAGACTGAAAATTTAAGTCCCATCCCACTCCCACTGAAATCAGTAGGACTTTCCCCCCATTTTTAATGGAGCAGAATTGGGACCTTATATTTACTGCTGCTTGTACAGTGCACACTTATAATGTGGTTTGAAAGATTCTGGACCCAATTCTCCCATGCAATAGGGCAGCTTTATACAATTTTGGTGGTATAAGCTTGCTTCACTCTGCTGTCTTTCCCACATCTTTGTTGCTAGCCTATGGGAGTGGCTCGGTCTCCCTTACACCCCAATGATCCCTGGTTGCTTGAATGGCACCTGGGAATGCCAGGTATTGGCCCAGTGTGCAAGCAAACTCAGTATTGGGTGAGTACAAATATACCTCAAAGCCACCTTTCTTCACACACTCTCCCCTCTCCCCCGCCTCCCATGGTACAATCAGTGCTCCTCTACCACTGGTCATGATCTGGGCCACTATCATTCTCAAAGCTATTCTCAATATTTAAAATATAGAAGTCTGTTAAAAGTTGTAGAATCTTTCGATCTATGCAATATACAGCTACTGACCTTCAGACCCTACAGGGTCACAAAGACTATAGAGTTTCTATATTTAAAATACAATGAAAAAATATCTTAAATGAGAATCCAGATAACATCTGATTTTTATTTTTAATGACATACTGATGTAAGGGACTGAAGTTTGGGTTGTAACATGTTACAAAAGTCAGGGCATTTAGAATTATGGTTCCCACAGTAGCTTTATGTCTGTACCCTGGTGTGTATGTATTATATAACAAGATCTTTCATTACATGATCACATACATCATTTAAGGGGGAAACAAACTTCTGCCTACTGTGTGCATTTATAGCTGAGAGTAGGGGAGGGAGTGTGGTTCCTTACCATACTGCTGGTTATTGTGTGACATTGGCCTGCATTGTTTAATCTTGTAAAGAAATACCCTGTTTTCTTGTCCCTCAGAAAGGTGCTGTTTTTTCCCCTTAGTATCAATTTCCTACTGAAATAAAGGGGAAACTTGAGGAGACAATAGCAGATAAATTACATGGCTTCCACATCTATAGAGTATTTAGAAGAGATAAAATGCTGTTACTCCTTCAGACAACGGGTGCTTCAGTCTACTCATGATATAAAATATAGTGCTATCCAACAGCTGAAAATTAGTTCCACACACCTTGTCATCCAAATCTACGTTGCTCCCCCTATTACGGAGGTTGCTCAATAGTTAGTTCTTTCTCAAATTAGAATAATTTCTCTATGATAGTGTAATGAATGGGGCTATTCAGTGTCAAAGTGCATCAAACCCCCAGTGGTATGCCAGGTGTACCACGACTCTGAGGCAAGCACTAAAAGGGTTTCAACAGCTATGCCTCACAGGTGCTAGTCCTGGTGGGCCCAAATAACCACTCAGACACGTGGCTAAGTAAAAAGGTATTTTAGTAAAGCTGGCAGAAAAGGGAAACTTGCAAATACCTTAGGTATTAGCTACAGTTCAAAGTGAGCAATTGTGGTTCCTGGGTGGGGTCCCTAGGGCCAATCAGTCTCTCCTGTTGGAGCTGTTCCATTGTGGGTAAATAATTAAAGACTTATACGGAGAGATAATGAAAAACAAGCATGAGAATGACTCTGTAGCTTGGTGGTTAAAGCACTCACCCAGGGTGTGGGAGACCCAGGATACAGTCCTCCCTGCTCCAATGACCTCAGTTACTTTTCCAGAGTGCAACAGCTTCAACAGGAAAGACCGAGTGAGCACCGCATCAGGATGCCCCATATTCCCATGGTTACAGCACCCACCCGAGAGGTGGTGGAGCCGTGTTCAATGCTCTTCTCACGCTCAGAGGGAGGACTTGAAGCAGGTGTCTCCCATATCCCAAGGGGTACTCCAGCCACTGGGCTCCTCCCCACTCCTGCAAAACCTGGCTTCTTGCAAAAACGGCTTAAGCACCTAATTCCTGGCTGTGAATCCCTAGGAGAGATAGGTGCTTCCCTGCAGACCAGACTCTATCTCTGTGAAAGGGATGGGGCTTAGCACACAGCCCTCTGATCAGCATCTCCATTGGCTAGCACAGGGAACTCTCTGCCTAAAATGCTGTTTTTTGGTGAATCACATTCCAAGGCAACTCTTTCTCCCCCTTCATTGTGTAGGAAGCCTCAACACCTAACTCAGGCTTTATGAAGTATGGTGTGCCCCCATGATTTTCTAGGTGCCTAACTCCTTTTGTGAATCCAGGCCTATGATCCTAGTGAGAGTGGACTTGCAGAAACTTAATGAAAGTCGTACCAGCAATATATAGCAATATTGGAGGAATTATCCTCAAAGGAAACAAGCTATTCATTTTTCAAGTCCTCAGTGCTCATACAGAAAACAGAAGGAAAGGACTAATGCCAGTATAGCAAGAATTAGTTAACTAGAAGCCTAAGTTTTATTTTCCGCCAATTTTAGAATCATCTTTATAGTTTGCATTTTCTGGAATACTACATTGGTCAGACATCTTTTGGGAAAACAAACAAAACAAAAAACATACATAAAGAACATCATAAAGCCAACTCATATGTGGGGAACTTTTAGCTTTACCCGTTTCAAAGACTCTGGCTGGATAGCATCACAATCCAGATTCTCAAAATTTAGGCTCCTGATTTCCACTGATTTCACATGAATGGGCCCATATAAATATGGACATCAATAATCAGTCTATATTATACTAAACAGAAAAATAATAGTTTATTTTTTAAGGCCAGGGAATCTCTCTCCTCTTCTGTTTTGTGTCCATGTTGCCAATAAGGATGGAGTGTCCTCTCCATTTGATGTGGCTGCAATATCCTGGGCAGTTGATACGGAGGAGCTGCTTTGCCCAAGTGTCAGCGTCCTCCTCTTGACTTCACTGGTTTGGACCAAAGGAAGGATGAGAGTCGATACATTTGGAACCAGCTACGCTGCAGGAGTTTCCGGGGCGGGGGGGTGGGGTGGATCTTCCATCCGCCTGCCTTTCGGGGCTCCACTCCTAGATTGGTTGTCAGCCACAGCTGAAGGACCCAATCTGTCCTTTGTGGATGTTGTTGGCCAAAACACTGAGTGAATTTGCTCATCTGCCTTTTGATGGCATTTCCTCCATCAAGAGTTCCAATACCCACCTCAGGCGCTCATCAGCTCAAAGCCATTGGTATTTCCTGAGGTTTCTGGGTTAATTAACTGCTGCCCAGCACTTGGCATTGACCAGTACAGGTTGTACTGCTTATGGTCATAGCAGTAGCAGGTTTTGAATTCTGACCTGCCCAGCTACAGCACTGGATTTAACAGAGAACCTTGTTTAAACAAGAGGTCCATGTTAGTAGGTTGTTTTCTGTGACAGACTCTCAGCTCTGTAACTCACTTGTGCATTTCCTCCAACACAGTTTGGACTTGGAGACCATCAGATCAAGCAGCAAGGCTTACATGTTCTCCCAGAAATACCTGATGTAGAGAAACACATTATCTCTCACTTTTGCAGATGCTGTTGCTCTGTCAATTGTCACTGGGCTATGATCTAAGAAAGAACACTACAGTGCGAGTGCTGTCTGCAAACCTCAGTGCAAACATCTGTCATTCTAATTAAATAGCACCAAGAGATGTTTTCCCAGTTTATTTAATGATGGTGGAGAATATAGAAGGGGAAACTACCAACTCTGCAGCTGGGATAATTCTTGCTCAAGAACTTGCACCTGTTATACATGGAGGCCCTGAGCTTTATGGTGCCAGTTCCCATTCAGGTTCAGTCAAATATTTAAAAAAAAATATCATCCACCTATCTGCACAGGAAGCTGATAACAGTTAACAGTCAAAAAAAAGAAAGTGGAACTAAGGACTTAGTTTAAAAGAGGAGCAAATGACAGAAAGGTCAAAACTGAGAGGGAAAAAATCTTAAAGGCAAAGCTACTGCTGAAAAATTCTCTCAAACAGTATATTAGCAAAACGCTGAGCAATAAAAAGACCTAATGGGTCAGCCACATTCCAAAGAACCCTCAGAAATGCCTGAAAAGTTCAGTCATTGCCCTACTTAACCCGCAATTAATGCAATGTAATGGTGATGAAGAAAAAACAGCTGGTAAGCCTTTTTGACTGTTTCTTTTATTGTTGGAGCAAATGCATGCTTAGTCATTCTCACCATCTGCTGCACAAGTATTATTTAACAAAAGGATAGTGAACACCAGGATATGTCGGTGTTGAAATTCTGTTTACAAGGGAAAACGCCAAGTTTAGATGCCATAAAAGTAGAAAACCTGAGTGGCCAAGAGGCACAAGCTGAGGCTATATAGTAGGAAGGAGCAGCAGCACTTTAGGGAAGCGAGCATAGTAACGGTTTTGAATTTGACTGATATCTGCTTCACTGCAGTAGCAAAATCAAGCAGCAATATTGCTGCTTATAGCAAATCAAAATCAAGACTTAACCAGCTAAATTGCTCTCACACCCTAAAATCAGTGGAACTCATGAAAGGGATAATTATGTGCTGGCAGCTTTGCTTGATCCACTTGCTTGAAGGATGCTTTTCTAAGAGTGCTGGCACCTGTCATCCACCTTCTCTTCCTCCTCTGCATCTTTTCCCAGTGTAGGTAAATTACATGATGCAAAATGTCTTTGACACTCACAGCATAGGCAAAAGGGCTTGTTTCCTAAAAAATACAAGCACACTGCCACTGCCATGTTCAACACTGGTGGTAATCCACCCATAAAGCATGCAAGTCGCTTTATTGAAAGTGGGAAGAGAGACAAATGGATGCAAAGACAGTGCCTGCCCGCATAGTGTGCTCTTCATTTCCACAGCTAAAGCAATAGCACTTCCTGACCATGACATAAAACAATTTATACAGTCATTTCAAATAACTTATCCAACTAGCCTATGGTTTCTTAGATATATGATTATTCAGGTGATATCTTGAGGTGTCTGGAACTGTTGGGCATTTTCATACACGCTTACCTTTTACTAACTCTGTTTTTAAAGATAAGCCCAGGGAATATCGATAGCTCATGGAGGTGTTTGCTAGCACTAAAGCTGCATAATAGTTTCCATTTTAACCCTCGCTATTCAGGCATTCATAAACCTTCTGAAACTTTTATCTTTGCAGTGAAATTTTGCATGTTTGATATCTTCTCAAAATTTTGTTCGTTTGTTTTTAAAATTCAGGTAAAAGCTATAAATCATCTTCCTCCTTAGCTCTTTTCTGCATTGTCTGAAGCTTTAGGACCTCTATCTCCTCATACATCCTTACTTTAGGCCTGATTCAATGCCCATTGGTGTCCATGGAAAGACTTCCACTTACTTCAATGGACATTGGAACAGGCCCTTTAACTCCTGTGTAACTGGGGGCCTAGGTTGTGGGAAGAATGGACATGACTCCTTTTGTGAACACCACTTTTCAACCAATAAAAGGGCTTACTTTGAGTGCCTCAAAGTACACCCCCAAGGGCTGGTTATGCTGCTTCAGCAGCACTTCCTACTATTTCTGAAAGTGGGTCTGATACAAATCCTCTTGAACTCAGTGGGAGTCTGTCTATTGACCTTAGTGGACTCTGGATCAGCCCCAAACAGCGACAAGGATTAATAGCTTGATTCCAGTGGACTGTATTAAAAACACTGCAGTAATGCACCCAATTAAAAAAAATAAATAACAGGAAGCCAAATTTATATAAACAAGGAGAACTAATGGTGTTGGGGAGGAGATGGAGGGGAAGAAAGGGTTAACAATCAAACAAAGGACACAGCTGTAACCCAGACAAAACAACTTCTTTACAGGGTTTTTGCATATGCAAGAGCAGGGATCAACAGTCTCTTAAATTTTGGTAGGATAGCTATAGATTATATAAAGAACACCAGTAAGAAAAGTAAGGCCATTTTCCAGTACATCTGATGAAGAGAGGCAAAGTGAAACAGTAAATAATAGTTAAACCATATCCTGAATTAATACACTTGATGAAGAGTAATGATCAGGAAAAGGGGGCTATATAAGTAAATTTCATCCACAATCCTTAAAATATATATTTAGACTAAGTTTTACCCAAGAGGAATGGGGGGATGAAACAAAAATCTTTCTAATATTAAACTAGTTCAGCAGAGGGGCTAATATTTAGAAAGTATTAATGTTATCAATTGATGTAATATGAAGATTAAAACTTGTCTGACTTATCTACTTGAGAGAATAAAATATTTCTCAGCTTCATAGCCTGTATCTTTATGAGAACCTTAAAACCTGTGCATGGTAGTGAGCTATAATTCTCCTTCTAATATCGTTAATCTGCATCTGAAATATTACAGCAAGGTTAAGAGAGTCTGACAAGTATTAAGTGAGATTATCCTATACATACAAACCAGGGGATACAACTGTTGTAACTCAAAATGCTTATGAAACTTGAAATAGAAGCTGTCACAGCCTTCTCTTTCTATAAGACTGATAGAGATGAGCCTGTTTCATTCTTACTGATAATAGTCCAATGGGGATTTTGCTATAGGGACAAGAAAGGGCAAAAGATACTAATTCAAGAAACTTTAAAAAAAAAGCACCATTTCTAGGAGATTGTGGCATCTATAATGAGGTACAAAAGTCATGGAATCTCACGTTAATGAGCTGGGTTTGTAGAGGACAAGGAACCACTCGGGAATTCCGCTACATGTAGAGTGCATTTGAAGGAAAGGCATTTCAGCTCTAGTGCAAGTGGTTGACCTGCCTTGACACTCTGATCATCATATCTCTGATTTGTGTGCCTAATGGCCATTTCCAGCGAACATCAGCTTTGAAAGTATGTTGCCAGCTTTCAATTAATTAGACAGAGGATGTGGAGAGGGGTCACCTGTTGTAAAAGGAACTCCCTTTGAAGGTTATCTGCTTGGTTCCTAGGGTAGTGACCTAGGCATAATACTTGCCTCTAACACTACCAAAGAGTGCTACATTATGTACATGAATTAGAATTTGAATAAAGAACTGTTAGGCAGTCCTGCGAGCTGTTCAATGATATATAGACTATAAATAGACTTATGGGATCTAAGCTTGCCAATTATCTGCTGGAAAACTGGGTCAGCTTTTTCTACCCAATTCATTACCAGGTCACAGAAATATTTGAAAGTATGTTTTTCCTCTTCAAGTTGCATAACAACACATTGTCATGTAAGAAGTATCTTGCTTTATTATAAAAACCATCCTCTTATGTAACAATATGGCACCTCCCATGTCCACCCAAATAGGAGGTCCCTAGCTATATACAATACATACATACATACATTTCCACTCCACTATGCAGTAGCAGTAAAGGAGGGATGTGAGCTTGCATAAAGAGCATATGACAGAAGTTCAAGAACACTCAGTTATTATTTTATTCTGCATCAGTCAGGCCAGATTTAGGGTGCAGGATGTAGCTTGTGTTTCATGTATCACATATTGGTTACAATATGAGAGGACTCCATGCTTCTAAAACTAAACAGGCTTTTTAGTAAGAACTATTTACAGATATGCCACTGCACTGCAGCCAAGGGCATACAGACCAAGTCCCAGTTGCCTCCTCCCAACTCTTCCCTCCTGCAACCTGTGGTCCTCCCTCCAAGTTCCAGGAATATTGCTACAGTTTGGGCCTCTTTCCTTAACTATATCTTTTTATTGTATTTATTTATTTTAATTTAAAATGGAAGAAAATACCATGGTACAACTAGATCCAAACTTTGAATTGAAAGTGAAATCAGAGTTTGGGTTCAGACTCAATAATGTCAAATCCTCATAAGCTCAGTGTAGGAAATCTCTGTGAAATCAACCAGCCTTGTGAGATTTCCTGCCATCATGAATGGCGGAACACTCACAACAGCAGCTGTTTTCATGTCATTTCATTTGCATCTGACATGAAACTGGAGAATGGATATAATTTAGGATCTGATCATGAACTGGACAAAAAAGTAGAGTTAAGAAATTTAAATCTGAACATCCTCATATTCAAAAGTCTTGATGTTTGAGTTTCCTGTTTTTAGTAGTTTCCTATATCTGATTCAAGAGCTATTACCAAATATGTTTGATGGTCTATTTTAAGTCCCGAGTGTCTCTCTGATACTCTGAAACAGCACAACTAGAGGACCCAGGTTAAATGAAAAGAGAAAGTGTGTAGGAAAAAAATTAAAAAGTATGATTTTTACAAATTGAAGACTGAATGAGTGGAGTGGACTTCCAACTGAGGAAATAGACAATTAGTATCAGTTTAATTAAGAAAACAATCATAGCTATAGAAATTTATGGGAGTAGTTGAGCCTTGCATGCATCAGTTTAATCTCCTAAATGGCGAATGTGCCATAACTTAGTACCTTCTGTTTCAAAAACCACGGGCCTCTGACAGACTAAGCTAAATGAGATACTCCATTAGCTGTTCAATCAATCAATATTAAGGCTTACTAGCTGGGGAAAAAAATGGGTTGGAGGGAATTGTAAGAGAGGTAATAGCTGACACTTTTTATTTTTTAATCTCTTTTTCTGATATTCTTTTCCCACACCATCCTCTCTTCCCCTTTGACACCATGCAATACTGATAGGATTTCACTTAAGTAATTTTTTTTAAGAGTTTATGATTCCAGATTACATTAAACCAAATTCAAAAAACACATTCACATTTTCCTCATTCACAGTGTCACTACAGAGCTGAGTTAAAATTGCTTAGATGCCCTAACTTTCCATTTCCATACCTTAACATGTGTGTATTTCCCTTAAGTTCAATTTTAACTCTGAATTTCTTGAATGATTGGGATAATTACAATAGTCCAGTAATGTATTTTACCCTAAATTACTGATATGTACTCTGCACTCTATCTTAAAGAGTTCTTAAAGATTTAGTCTGAGAGTTTTAGGGTTTTTAAATAATTTTTTTGTAAATTAATATTAAACAAGAAACAGAGAATGTTAGCACATGATATTTCTAATAATTTTAAGTTAAGTATCAATATTAATTTTTTAAATGTTAATATTCATCACCAGATTCACTGGTGTGATCTGGCTGCTTTATCTCACTCTGGACCGGTGCAAAGAGGCCAGAACATACTGGCCAGTTTAACTGGAAATACAGTTGCTCTGTTTCACTTGAGATACTGATAGGAGTGGACAAAAACTTGAGCTGGCCTAAGATAGTATAATTGTAGTAGTGTGGCTGAAGCAGTGCCCCCCTTGTGGACCTTCTGTTTTCCCCAACTAGACCATGAGTCTCCCTGGGGTGACGACTATCTCCAGTGTCCACTGAGGTGAGCTACTGTCCACCAGCTATTTGTCCCTTCAGTCCTATCCTTTTCTTGTCAGATTTCAGGGGCTGCATCCCAAAATGTTCTGTGACAAAAAAAGAAGAAAAGAAAAGAACCTGGGCCATCTCGCAGTCTTCTGGAGTATTCCTGCCATTTTTCCCTTTGGGCTGGGTTCCATGAAGCCCACCTTCCTCTTCCTTGTAAACCCCATCCAACCATGTGATAGGCAGGAACTCTTAACCCTTTCCCAGCTATACTATTTTGTCACATTTTGTAACATGTAGATGGCAATTAAGCTATTTAGATATGTGGACACAGCTGGAGAACCGCTTCTATGTACACTATTGCCAACCTCATGCTTTCAAAAAAACCACAAGTCAGGTCCCTGAAAAAGTCATCAAATTGGAAGTTGGCGGGCAGGAGTGGAGGGAGTGGCTAGGGTTGGTGCTGAGTTGTTGGGTGCTTTGGAGAAGGGCTACTTGGCTCAAGGTTGAAAAAAAGTTTGACAACGCAGAATGCCATTTATGTTTAAAATTGAAAATGAAGAGAGAATAGCCAGCATGGACATATGTATGTTACAGTATAACCACAGTTGCTTGGACAAAAAAGGCACTAAACTAAGGCAGTTTTAAATTAAATAGCTGCCAAACAGTCATGACTCCAGTAGCACTGACATGGTAAGAGATTTTCTTTGCTCCTTAAGCATGAGAAAAAGAAGCAATGCCTAAGGCCATTTTCACAAATCACTCCTCAGCAAAACGTTGGCTTTGTAGAACTTTGTGCATCAGGAGGGGGACATTGGATCTGTTGATTTAAACATTGCCTCTTGATTACAAAGAAACAAACAGGGAATTGAAAAGCAATGGTAGTTCTTTCTGTTTGACGGCAAACCAGGGGGAAAAAATCATCTTTGTTTTTAACATTATCAAACGAGGGAGAATATAAATGCAAATTGAACAGATGCCTTCAACCTTTTTTTCATTCATTCTACTGTAAATTCTCTCCTTTTCAAACAGTCGCTTCTAATATTCTGCAAGGAAAACATGACAACCAAGCCTTTTGTATTAAAAAATTGCAATTTTCTTTGTGAGAATAGACACTGGACTTTTAATTTTATTTTCTGTGCCTCCTTCTTTAAAATGTTGCATTAAGATCAACATATTGGCAGCACACAGCACTCTAAATCTCACAGGATTTAGAGTGAAATCTGACAAAATCCTATGGTAACTATATTTTATTCAAAGGGGAAAAAAGTGGAGATACCAGAAGATGATATTATATGATGCTCCACTGAGAGATCCCTATAAAAGCACCGTCAGTAACTGTATGCAATTATTCTGTGTAATTATTTATTTAGCGTAGGCATTGTAATGCTACAGGAGATGGGCTGAGTAGAGGCTGGGTTTTGGTTATTTATGCTTCAGATTGCGAGTCAGGTTTTGGTTCTGAAAAACCAGGAATGGACTCTTATGACTTATTTCAGTTAAACAATCAAAGTGCAGAGGACGTGGAAGAGATTGGGCACCTAGTTCCAGCTCTGGCTCCTCTGAAATGCCACTACATTATGTAGTGCTTTATTTAGCCATATTAAATAGGATACTATACTAAAATTAAATACTTATGAAATCAAATCAGTACACACATTACGAAGTCCCACAAAATTATTTTAAGATTTGAACTAAAGGTACTGGTCAAATTCTCCATCACTGTCCATCTGCTTTATGATAATCTGGCAGTAAAGAGCCTAGATACCTAATGGAAAGCACCAGGAACCATCTCCAGCATATAAAGTTTCTCGGGATAGCACAGAGCTGATGGAATGGCCATACACAGACATCACAGCTCCCAGACTGTGAGCTGTGTCAGGGAATGGAGGGACATGACCAGAGCTCACTGCAATCCAATGATTTTTGGATATGGAATGCCCCAAGGTGTCGATTGCAATTAAGAATAATTTAAAGAAGAATTCAAGTTGCTCTAACTTATTTTTGTATGCAGTGTTGGTGTATCTATGTAGATCCCAGGATATGAGAGAAACAATGTGGGTGAGGTAATATCTTTTATTGGATCAATGTTGTGAGAGAGACAAGTTTTCAACTTACAAAGAGCTCTGTGTAAGTTTGAAAGCTTGTCTCTCTCACTTGCAAAGTTGGTCCAATAAAATACATTACCACATTGTTTCTCTAACTTCTTTGGCAGCTTGGGCCAGAATACCAGAGGTATAAAGTTGGCTTAAAATCACCCTTCCCGTACCACTTCAGTTCATACACCAAGCCTGGCCCAGCTAGAGTGGAAAATTATACCCACAGTATTTAAGTGTGAAATTGAATCAGAATTATGAATCAGTAATATAAAATGGTTTTCCATTTGAGAGGGTTTTGGACCCAGATCTTCCCCTGTGCCTCCCTCCCCCTCGCCCAATGAAAATAAATCAATTCTGCAGGAAAAACTGCAAAACCATTTTCAGGAATTTTGAAAAAATGTCACCTACTATGATTTAATTGATCCAAGGTGAACCCCATCTATAATTATTTGTTAAGAAAAAAGTTGCCATTCATTCATCACAGTGCACAGGAATTTACATGTTTAACTCGTTAGCATTCAGAGTTGTGTGTGCAGAGTCACACATTGCAATGAGAGCACACCTCATAAATTCAAATAGATTATTATCCTCACTTAATATGTTACATCAGAGTAAGCATTTGGAACCATGTCAGACAAGTGTGAGACATTCACAGAGATTAATGAATATAAGCTTCTTCAAATCTAATAGTGTGCCTTTGAATATAGCACATCTACAGGCTCTTTTGCAAAGATATCTGTGTTAATTTATTAGACATATATCTGAATTGATGCCTGTCCTTTCTAGCTGCCTGCACTACTCCCACATCCTCAGCTCTCTCCCCACCCACAGTGATTCTTAACAAATATGGTATACTTAATGTCACAGACTATCAGGCTGTAAATATACCTTATTCTGGTTGATTTGTTGAGTTAATAATTCAAGTATTGACCATCCAACTTGTAGTAAGGGAGAATATTACTTCAGAAACACCTACCACCCCATTTTCCCCAGGCTTGCTACCAGATGCTGGCAATAAATACACAGAAACCTATAGTTGGCATTTTTATGCTTAAACTTTATTGCAACTTTTGGGGTTGACGTGCTATTTTATCCTTATCGGCTTTATATCCCCTCTCTACATTTTAATTAAACACTAAATAACTAACAGTAGAACATGGATAATTACTACAGGTATGTTAGGAATGAAAATCCCTCACTATAGCCCTGTCTGACTCAGTGAAAACATTAGTTATAGAAATATGCACTTTATAGTCAAATTCAATTACATACACATTTTAATCAATGGGAGTGTACCATTCACTAGTACAAAGAAGCTGAGAATTTAAGAAGCCTAAGGAACAAACTCACAGCTGTAAAGAATTCTGGAACATGTGAAAATTGACTCTTCCTTCTTTATCAGAAAACATATTTGTTTGTTTCAATTTTTGTAAGTTAATATTTTGCTGCTTCAGTTCCCTATCTGCAGCTGCCTATCAACAAGAAAACTACTCACTCTCTTTGTCAGGAGCAGAGAGATGCATTCCTTCTTCCCACCATAGACATTGGTTTTAAACAAACCTATTTATTAAAGCAGCAAAGACAAAATAATATAAGTTGACATGCTCACTAATGAAATGTACCAACACAGAACATTTACCCACAACTATATGAAAATACTGGCAGCATTTATTATTATTATTATTATTGATTCCCTCATATTTCAACTCCACCTTCTCCAGCACCTACACAGTAGTTTGTTGGAATCCTACAGCCGTTACCTGAAAGATGAACTCTACCTGCTGTTTCCTTAACTTTTCTACACAGAAATGCTTTCATTCAGCCACCTCCTTTCTCTTCCTTTTTTTCTTGTCCAAGGAATAAGGGCTCTTGCATTAAGGACTCCTGACACATCCCTTTCCAAACATGCTCAGCATTTCGTTTTAAATTGAGATCTGCTAGGCCTTCCCTACCTCCATCCTAACAGTATGGCCTAGGCATGTCTTAAGTCTCTCTGAGTACATCTACACTCTAATTAAGCCCAGGGTTAGTGGAAATCAAGTCAGCTGACCAATGTTAGGAAAGCCTAGGCTTGAGCATCTACATAGGTTTTTAACCCCTACATTAAGACTTTTCTAAGCCATGTTCGAACCTGGAGCTCTGGTGTCTACACTGCAGCACATACATCCAAGTTAAAGCACATACATCCAAGTTAACATAGCCCAGAGTCCTTAGTGCTCCCCCAATGTGGCTGCTCCAGCCTTAATACAGTGGTGCACTGTGGGAAAACTTTACTGCCCACCCTGTATGTTACACGAAGTTTGAACAGCCCACCAACACAGCGCGCTGATGACTCTTTTTGGTCTGTGCACTCCCAGCTTCCAGAGCCAGCAACATGGAGGTGGCACCTTTTGACAAACTTCTCTTGCTGCTGCTTTCACTACTGTGTCAGGAAATGGGCAGAGCATCCACAGAGCACTGGTGGATATTTCAGCAACTTTTTCTTTACCTGATGGATTTCCTGCAGGAAGAGGAGAAGTACCGCCTTGTCATCGCAGACTCTCACTGGCAGATGCTGCTCAGTGTAAATGGCATAGCCACTGAGGCCCCTCACATAGATTACTGCTTCTGGCACAGGGCTACAATCACAAACTGATGGGACCACACTGTTATGCAGACCTCGGATGATCAGCAGTGAATCCAGAACTTTCATATGAAGAAAGCCACATTTCTGGAGCTTTGAGAGCAGCTTGCCCTGACCCTCCAGCATAAATAGACACAACTGATGTCACACTTGCCAGTCCAGAAATGTGCTGCTACAACCATCTGGAAGCTCGCTACCCTAGACTGCTACAGGTTCATTGCCAATCTGGTTGCAGTTGGAAAGTCGACTGGTTAAAGTGGTGGTAGAGGTAACAGACAATCAGGCATATGGTTTACCCCAAAATGGCAGGCATTAGAGATATTCCTGAGGTAATTACTGGCTTTGAGAGAGCAGGGTTCCCTGACTGTGGCAGGGCTGTTGATGGAACTCATGTGCCCATAGTTTGCCCTCCTCAAGGAGCACACAAGTACATAAACTACAAAGGATACTACTCTATTGTTATGCAGGCACTAGTGGATCAGAGAGGGGAGAAAGGACACCAAGGCACTGTGATACAATCTGCCATTAGTGGCCAAGCACTGGTAGCTGGGATTTATTTTTGCATTGCTTCTTAAAGCAGAAATTGCTCCCATTACAATAATAATAGACTGTAAATGTGAGTCACACACTCTGGGGCGGCTTCTGTCTCCAAGGGGTTTGCTGCAGGCATGGCAGTAGGCTGTTCCTAGGGGTGGGGGTCAGTGGGAAATCAAAGAGCTCTTCCAAATAGAGACCAAAAATTTGCTGTTAATCCTGATACACAACCTGCTCTGGGACTGGTTTCATTAAAAGAGTCACTTCATGCTCCTCACTGGGAACCTGCTGCTGGCTACCATCAGTCCTCAGGCTGGATTCAGGGGCCAACAGAACACCATCTTGGCTGACTGGTCATCATGAAACCTAGTTAGCTCCATGCTGGGCACAGTGCCCAGAATCTGGTCAAAGTCCAAAGCCTGGGCTAGCACAATTACACTGTAGATGCAGGGTTGTGTTGCAGTGTACATATATTACATAACCCATCATTATTTGGAAGGGTTAGCCAGTACTTTTTAACTTCAAGCTTGTTTAGCTCTCCCAGACAGTGTTTTACTAAGGTCCTGAGTGAAGCTCTGAGAGGAGTGAGAGTCAGAGCTCTCCACTGTTTAGGAATGTCTCCGATTTTATGCAATTAGAACAGAAGTAAGGAACACACAAGAAAGGTGTGACAATAGAGTTCTTGAGATTACATGAATTCTTCAGTGGACCAGAAGGAAAATATGAGAGAAGTATTATGCAGTTATGACACTGAAGCTTTTTCTGTAACTGACTGAATTTATGAAAGTATGAAGATTCAACCTACTAATCCTGTAACAACTACATGCAGGACCTTCAGATATCAGTATGTAAGCTTACATCACTGACGTCTAATTTTGTCTCAGCCATTCTGTGATTTTCCTCTTGGAAAGAGGTTTTATTTGGAGAAATGGCCTCAGTTTAGATGGAAAAAAATATTCAGCTTCCAACAATCAGTGAAATTTCATTTCAGAGAGATCTGTGAGGCATACAAAATAGGAAGAGCTACCCAGAAAATGCTCCAAAATGTTCTGCCCCCTTGGAAAATTTTGACTTTTGGGGAGAAGGTTTTCAAATTAAAAGTTTAAGGAAATGCCAATTTCTGTGGAAGCAGACATTTTTCACCTACCCACCCACCCACAAAAAAGGGTAATCAAAAACCCAATTTCCCATTGGAAAAAAAAAGTGTCAACAGAAAATTTTTAATCAGCCCGTGACAGGGTTCACTCACCAGAGTGACACCTCCTGCTGACTGTCCTGGGGATTAGCTCTGCCAGTCGGTGTGCCCTCTTCCAGTGGTGCCTCTCTAGTAGTCATCTCTGCCTGCCGACCCATGTCTCTCCAGGAACCTCAGCATCCTCTTCATGATTCGGTCTTCTGGCCAGGTCACCCTCTGTTTTTCTCCCTTCTGGGGTTGGGTACCATTGCTCAGTAGTCAAATCACTTCCCCAGTGGTGAATGGGGGGGAGGGCACTGGGGGGACCCAGGCCAGCTCACTGCTCTGAGTCCTGACACAGGGATCCTGTAGATAGCAGCCTCCTACTGCATCTCTTTAACTAAACTCTAAACTGCTTTGACTCCCTGGATCACTTCCTGATGGACCCAACACCTTCTTTGCCTTACCTCATGGCACTGAGCTAGCAAGTCCCATGAGCCAGCCAGGACTCTTGCTCCCCCAGGCAACAACTGCTCTGTCCAAGGTGCTACCCATCCTGCAGCCTACAAGGTCCTCACTCCTTGAGCTCCTGGCAGCAACTCACCCTGTTCTACCCTGCAGCTCCTCTTAGATGGGCCTACTGGGCCCAGATTGGTTGCTCCTTGTAGCTCTTTTCTGATTGGCTGCACCCTACACAGCCACTCAATGCTGTTTGGAAGACTCATTTCCACTGCTCCACTCTCAGGAAGGCAAAATCTTTACCCCTTCCACACCCCATCACACTAAAAGACAATCTTTTAGTTTTAGACAGAATGTCTCACCTCTTCCTTTCTGTACACATAAGCTGCTTCTTTTAGGTGTGATTTTATCAATGTGTCATACTTATCAAGGAGGTTCTATTCTTATAGTCCTGAAACTCTGTCCATCCTGATTGATTTGTTACTAAAATTTAAATCTAAAGCATCTACGGTTCACTTTTAAAATATTTCTTTCATGTCTCTTGAATTCAACACTCTCTACCAGACCAAGGATAAAAATCCTTGGATCCTGTTTTCAAGATCCTCCTGGTGATTCCAAGATTCTCCTGGGTTATTTCTAAGAAGCTCATATATTTTCATGAGATGGAAATTAGAATGGGCATTAAATCTAATTATTTGAAGAACTGATAACGGATTCCATTTGCTCCATCCAGCACAGGACTCAAGTGGTCACCCTTATCTACACCAAGTCAAACTTGGGAACCAAATACCAGCTGATGGATGAAGTTGATCACTACCTTTCTTTTTATTTTCAAGAAACATCCTATCACAGAAGACTTGGTTCACAGCATATTGAAAGCTAGTGGGTACCACCAGACAAGCAATAACATATCCAGATGGCATTTCTTGGCCTGTATGGTGAGTTTTAGATAAAAGGACTTTCTACAGAATAACTCTGCTGTATTTCTGCTACAGAAGTAACAGATTTCCACAAAGTTTGATATAGAATTAATTAGATGTCTCTCATTATTTATAGAACACAATTTCTAAAACCAACATGGCTGTAAGAAAGAACACCAACTGGTATTTTTTGTGATGTGGTCAGCCTATGTTGTCAGTAACCAACCCACTCACCAATTAGTTTCATACCAATTTTTAAGTTAATATTAAGTGCTATAATTTAAAAAAAAATCAATACATTCAGAAAAGGTGAAAAATTTAATTGCAACTTAAAGGACTAAATTTTCAAAAACTGCCTCAAAATTTGAGCCTACTAGTTTTAGGGTACAACCCTGAGTGACTAAAATTCATATTTGCTCACATATGGCATTTGCATATTTATAGATATTTCTGTATGCTAAAATCCCAGTTTTGATGCTCAGAACTGGACTCTGAGCCTAATGTGTCCAGATGTGCAGACACATAATATTGAAAAAATGGTCACAGGCCATTTTAAAAAAAGTGACCAGGAAAATACTTAAAAAAATATGTTGTTTCCTTTAGTAGTCTTCCAGCTGGTAAACACTACAGAAAACCCCTCAGAAAGATTTGGAAATTTATTTTCAAATGATTAAAAATGAAATGTTTCATTTGTGACACTAGGTTTATTTAGAACTCTATTTCTATAATGAAGTAGGAAAAGAATTCACAAAGAAAACACTTTAGCTAGGAGTAACACAGAGGGCTATATGAAGTTTCAGTTGCAATAGTATACCTGAATATTAAAATGAACTTTCATCTCTCATTGCTGATAATAAAATACCAAGGAAGATTTAATAGAAATTCATTCATTTTCATGGAGAGGATGTCAAGATCCTAGGTTTAAAATATACTCTGCATGTATTCAATAATGCAGAATAGATAAATCTATTTTCAGATAGAAAAATACATATATCTAGAATATATTTTAAACTATTTTCCTTTCTAAAAAGCAGTATTAAGGAAGTTTTTATGGTATATGTATTGCTTAGAATAGGAGTTATAAGAATAAACACTGATAAGATTAGGGAAATAAATGTATAGGGTCAGATCCTTTGTGGGTGTAAACTGTTGCAGCTCCATTGATTGGGACAGTTGTGACTATTATAATCTACACAGGTTGCTCATGACAATCTAATTAGATGCAGAGCTTGCAAAGCAGTGCTGTGAAGGTTTACAAAACTGCACTCCTTTGTCCCAGCCATGCCCAGTTTGCAGCTCAGTCTCCAAAGCAAGGTAACACTGTCTACAAAAAGGTTCAGATAAGTAGAAATTCACCTCACTGGTGTCTTTTTGCCTCATGTTGTGGGTGGAATCCCTTTACATTAAGTTCACATGAGCTTAAGTCACTACACCAGGGAGAATCAAGCTCTTTGCTTCCACTTTCTCCAGGTGGAAGCAGCAAGTCCTGCAGTCCCCCAAGGATCAAGGACCAACAGTGATGTCCCTACAGTGCAGTATATATTGAGTGGAGAGGCACTGTGCGGGAGGCCTCACTAAGATGCCTGACAGACACTGTTGAACATATGTGGTTATAGGAGCCAACCTCTTTGCTTTGTGTTTTCTGAGCGTTAAATATGTATGATATGTGGGATAAGGAAGTGGGGAAAGGGAGAGAAACTCTCTTTCCTCTCTACCCCTTCTCATTCTCATAGCACAGGGTAAAATCTACTCTTATTTTTTTCCCAAAGTTGTCACACCTGGGAGTAGATCTTACTTTTTCTTCTGGAACAGGTTCACAACATTTGGCTTCATTAACACCCACATCATTTTCAAACCACACAATACAGACGCAATGAAGCCTGACACAAACAAGATAAAGGACAAGCATCAGGGAGATCGAAAACACGAAACTCAATTTCACACTGGTTAATACAGGCTTAATAAATCTAATTGCAAGTTCAGTTATGTGCTGAAAAGTTCACTTGAATTTGGACAGAAGCAGTTACACCACCCACTATGTTCAAAGAACAGGTATATTAGAACCAAGCAAAATAGTCCTTAAGAAAAACCTATTTAGGGAATTTACGCTACCCACTAAAGATTTTTGCAAACATATTTATTATTCTTAGTGTTCATCAAAACTTTTGTCTGCACAAATTGTAGCCCCTAGATCACTGTAAATGGAATGCAAATCATCTGGTTACCTAGCCTTCAAATATGGGTGCCTACAGTTCAACTCTCAAAGATATGTCCTGATTTTATGAGGTGCAGAGTCCCTACAGCTTCCATTGATTTTAATAATTATGGGTGCTGAGCACCTCTACAAATGATATAATTTACTTTAAGCACCATGACTGGTCCAATGTCTAGGGGCATCGCCTCAGACTCAGGAGACACTGGTTCAGTTCCCTAACTACCACAACTTTCTGTGTGACTTTGGGCAAGTTACTTTGTCTGTGCCTCAGCTTCTCCATCTATAAAATGGAGATAACAGCACTTCCCTTTTTCACAGAGGTGTTGTGAGGAGACATATGTTAAAGATTGTGAGGTTCTCATATAATAATAATGAGGGCTATATAAGTGCCTTAAATATAAAGTTTGAAAATGTTGATGTCACATGTTTTTATTTCTGTACTCTGATTGGATAAATAAAACTTTTGACTAAGGCAATAATTAGGAACACATAGTGAATAATGAGTGACAAGTAGTAAATAATGAATACCCTTGCTTGTCTGTGAATATGGATTTTGTGTGTGTCATAGCTGGTCTATAAATGTTAATGCAGAAACAGATCATTCATATGCTAACAGAAAATTAACAAAAAGATATGAATATGTCTGATTCAAATCAATAATTGGATTTTGAAATTATGCTCACAAATGTATTTGCCCAGTATTTCATCTAAAAAACTATTAATTTGCAAAGTCAAACACTGAGAAATTAAGAAATGCCAGAATTTAGGTTGCCCATGCAATTTATTCCTAACCCCTTGCATGTATTTATTTACATGCTCCTATATTTATTACAGTTCCCATGCCTTGTTCATTGAAAAGATGGATGATGCTCAAGAAACAAGGCAGCTGTTTCATACATTTAATTTCCTCATTCAGCGTGTGGCCCCATTCCTTATGTACTGCAGTGCACATCACCCAAACCTTGCACTAAGTACAGAATATTTTTTTCTCCCTATGGGTTTTCTAATGTATTCACTGTACTATCTGATTGCCTTGCAAACAATTAATTTATCTTCACAAGTAAGGAAATATTGTTAACCTCATTTTCCAGATGAGGAACTGAGGTAGAGAGAGATTAAGGACAACATTTACAAGAGCATCCACTAATTTTGAGTGCTAAGGTGAGATGCCAGATGCCTGAATTTTCAGACCAGATAAGCATCTGCAGTTCACATTGCTTTCAACTGAACTTGGGAGTGGTCAGCATTTCTAAATAGCACGCCTCAGGTATAGCAAGTTCTAAACCCTTAAAATGAGAAACATAAAATAAGTGGCCACCTTTGAAGATTCTGGTATAAGTGACTAACCTAACACTACATAGGAACGTTTGGCAGGACCCAAGTTAGATCCCAGTTCTCCTGTGTCCTCATCCTGTACCGTGGTCACTAAACCTCAACCAATTTCTTTATACAATATTACTGTTTATCTGAAAGATCTGTGTTTCTTAATTCAAAAATAATGTTACATTGTCTTGCTACTTAGAAAAAGTCAAAAAGCAATATTTTTATTCCCTGTTCAGAGAGAAATGGAAGGGGGCTTAATACTTACCTCAAAAACACATCAATGTTACCCAGGGTGATGCTAAAACCTCTTCATTTCTTATACAGTGGATGGAAGAAAGAGTTATGGGAAGTGAGCACAGTACCCTCACACCCCTTTAAAAAAGCTATACTATTTTCCCCTTTGCCTTATTAAAGACAGAAACATTGGCTGGAAAACCAGAGTAGAAAGGCAAACATAATGTCCCCCAGGACGGTTGTCTATTTCCAGTGGAAGTCTTGGGGGTGGAGGGGGGGGGGATTTTTCTGGTTATATACTTAGAAAACCATTCTTCCCCAGTACTGAAAGCATGCCTTTTCTTTCAAGATATTTGGCTCCCAGGATTGACTATTCTCTCATTAGTATTTAAAATTGATATTCCAGAAGTTGCCAAAAAACACCATTAAAAATTGATTCCTTGTGCTAGGATCAATACAAAACACATAGAACAACACAGTACCTATCCTGAGGAGCTTAAAATCTAAACAGATAAATACACAGTAACAGAAAGACAAGACGTGAACAAGGCACATATAGGTGTTCATTGCTTTATTATTGTTGTGCTGCAAGTTGTTAAATGCGGTCATCAAATGGGTCTTTGATCTGTAGACATCACAGACCTGGGGAAATCTGATGGGTATGCTTAGTACACTTCTTTCAGGGTAAATGAAAGGAGCAATTAAGCCCTTTGTGTGGTGGGATAGCTGGAAACACTGAAAGCCACAACCCAAGCGTTTAGGCTGCAAGGCAAGGCCTGATCAGATGGTAAACTGTATGGGCAGAATGGTTCTGCATTTCAGGAGGCAGGGATTTTTTTTTAATACGCTCTGTGTGTTTTCCAAGGAGAAAAGTGGGGAGGATGTCAGCAGACACTGGAGACTGAGGGGGAACAGAGACACTGCTCCTTGGGGCACAGAACTGACTGGAGAGGTAGACTTGGAAACTGTGAGTAAAGCAACTGCCTGCTGTTGTGTCTACTATGTTGAAGAAAACAAGACTTCATGTACTTCCTTTGTAAATAACCAGGATAGCACCAAAGAATTTCTCCTAACTGAAAAGGAAAAAAAACAAACAAAAAAAACCCAACAACATGTAAGGCCCTGAATATTGGCTAACCTGTGATGCAAAGAGGCAACATTATTATTGTTTATCCAAGCCATTTTCCCACCACACTCTACCTATAAACCTATGCCCAAGTTCCTTAGCCACTATGGTCCACCATTTATGATCCAGTTCTTCCAATCTCCTGCTCATCTTACAGATGTTTCATTTTGTTTGTTAACCTTTCTAGTTACATAGTTTATTAGCAACACAAGTTGCTTTATTTACTGCCTCATGCATCCCCACAGCTCTGTCCCAGGATTGTTTCAACGATTATCCTACCACACCTTTTGTTTTCACAATTCAGTAGGTTTAAAGAATCCGTCTGGTTTCCAGTAGGTTCCAAAGTCATCCTGAGTCACTGAAGGAATGAGTGTTCCAACCCAACCTGACTGCTCCTCCAGTGTCTCCTGTCATACTCTATGCCTCACAGGAGAATAGATATTTAATGGGCCATCACTGATGGAGGAACCTGGTGGTCTCCTATCTTCACTCTGTGGAATTTGTGAGGAACAAGACTTAATTCCTTGCCATTCCTAAAAATATTTAATAATCAAGTAAGTAGGATTTTCTCTCATTGTGGTAGTATCCCCCTTGCTAATTATCCATTGCAAAATTGTCTCTGGCATCTGCTATCTTTATTTTATTCTCCTTATTGATTATGCTTTTCAAAACAATTACTTGTCATGTTTCTAGAAAATGAAACAATATGTTTTCAGAGTAAAGTCTCTATTAACACAGAAAGAAAAGTTATAGAAAGCAGCCAGTGTTTTGTTGTAGTTGTTTTCCAAACCATCTCTCTTGCCTACAGTTCTAACTAATGCCGAATCCTGCAATTGAATCAGGACTGAGTTCCACTGAAGTCAGGATCTTGCCTCATTTCCAAGGATACATCCATTTCCCACTGATACATACTAATGGTAATTATGTGCAATTTGGAGGGAAAAAAAGCAGATACCATCTAGAAGTGAAGACATGTTGTAATTAGGATTGCTGTTGTTCTAGACACTACAGATATTTATTAATACATATATATTCCACAGTAAAGTTAGCTACCATTTAAGAGCCAGTGATAAATGATGACCACTTCAGTAAAGAAGCGGTAGGACAAATTTAGAACACCCATTTTCTTTTTACGATAGCAATCAAGGTGTAAAAGAACAGAATAAAAACCTGGGTTGCATGTCACTTGGACTATATTTCTCTAAAAGAAAGGAAGAAAAACCCAGACAACTTTAAATTGTTTTGTAGAGTTATGATTCCACTACTCATTGTTTCTGATACTAACATTCCTCTCAAACTCACTTACCTATGAGAATGGATGTACTAGTGTTGGGGTTTGGTTGTTCTGTTCTTAATAAGAGGTCAAATAGAACATGGATTTTATTAATCAAAGATTATTAGTCAAGATTAATACACAGCACAATACAGAATGGTTTAATATGTACAGCCTACCTAGAGACTTTGCATCTTATAGAAGATTAGAGTTCGAAGACACTTCAGGAGGTCTTCTAGCCCAACTCAAAGCAGGAGCAACACCAATTAAATCATCCCAGTCAGGACTTGTCAAGCCGGGCCTTAAAAACCTCTAAGGATGGAGATTCCACCACCTGCCTACGTAACCCATTACCAGCGCTTCACCACCCTTCGAGTGCAATAGTGTTTCCTAATATCCAACCTAGACGTCCCCCACTGGAACTTGAGACCATCACTCCTTGTTCTATTATCTGCCACCACTGAGAACAGCTGAGCTCCATCCTCTTTGGAACCTCCCTTCAGGTAGTGGAAGGCTGCTATGAAATCCCCCCTCACTCTTCTCTTCTGCAGACTAAACAAACCCACTTCCCTCAGCCTCTCCTCGTAAGTCATGTCCCCCAGCCTCCTGATCATTTCCATTTCCTCCGCTGGACTCTCTCCAATTTGTCCACATCCTTTCTGTAGTGGGACGGGGGTGCAAAACTGGATGTAATACTTCAGATGTGGCCTCACCAGTGCTGAATAGAAGGGAATAATCACTTCCCTCGATCTGCTGGCAATGCTCCTACTAATGCAGCCCAATATGCAGTTAGCCTTCTTGGCAACAAGGGCACACTGCTGACTTATATCAATAAGCTAAATATATCTGTTATCAAGTCCTTATTATAGAAAACATCTGTGTCAACAAGTAATTTCTAATGAGCTAAAAACATTTTCAACAGATCATTATCTCATCGCTCATGGAAGACATTTTCAATAATAAGCATCCCTCATTAATCACAAGTGATCCCTTTTGGGACATCTGACATGTTCTCCACAGGTCAGCAGGGTCAGGGTAAAAATATTATATATATTCCATCACACATTAAAACTCACCCTAAGTTCAGTGTTCCTAGAATCATAGATAAAAAGTCCAGTCATCCAAGAAAATTCTATAGCAGGCAGATATATTCCTTGCTTCTCTGAGTTACAGATCAATACCAATAGCAGCTATTGGATATAGCCCAGTATTAACTCCTGATGGGAAGACTATTCCAGTTCTATATCCAAAATGGCCAGACATGAAGATAGTAGCCAAATTGGATAAAAAAGCAACAACTATAGATACAAAAAACACTTGGTGTATAAAACCCAATCATCCTTTGCGTATGAACCAAAGAATTATGGAAATACTAAGAATCATGGTTTATCCACTAACACTGGTATAAATCTAACACCAGACTAGTTAAAATTGAAGATTGGCCAAGGATGCAATGTTTTGACGGTCCCAAATCTCTACCAGGTTTTTGCTTTACAACACAAGAATAAAGAGTGGTTCAGGTCTGGGAGCTATTTTATCTCAACCAGAGTTCATAGGCAGTCTGTAGTGAGTTCAATAAACATTTGCAGTTTAGACCCATTTCTATTTAGAAAAAGTGCAAGTGAAAGCCATAGTGATGGGTATATTGAGGAAGGTGTGAAGGAATTTAGTACTGGGGAAGTAGGTAGGGGGGGACAGAAGAAAACAGAAAGGAAGATGGAGATCAGATTTACTGGATTTCCTGTGTCTGTGTAGGTGAATAGGAGGATCAAAAGTAGAACCTGTGAGTCAGGACAGTAGATGCTGTCAAATTTGCTTATACTCAGGAACCTCACAAACCCACAGTAACAGCAAAATGGAAAGTCAGAAGAGCTCGTATGTAGACTGACACTGACATGTGGCATTGTTTGAAAGCAACCACTTAGAACAATGACTTTACCAAACACAGATTATCCCATCAGACTTATTCCATAGAAAAGCCTTTTGACACTGTCATATAGCCATGCCTTCAGGTGCTCTGTAGCATCTGGTAACAAAATTGTAGGTCATTTATTCAGTTCAGATCACTCAGGTGTTACAGATTATGCAGATATTTGATATTAAATATTTGTCAATACAAAATGCTAAGCCTGAGCAGTCAGCCACAATGATGACAGCATTAGAAGTAGCATTACCCAAGCTAACATTTGTGCTATTAGCAGACTTTATTGCCTTTTATGGCTTCAGCAGGCCATTATGTCCAACTCACTACTTCTCTTCAAAATACTGTAAATAAGAAGCTGAAAAGGAAGAACCACCAGAGACAATATGTTTTAGTGTTCCTAATGAAGACAAAATTTAAGCTACAATTCTTTAGGTTTCAAGCACTGATCACCAGGAAAAAAAAAAAAGATTCTTGCAAATAAAAGTACATTTGATCCCATCTCTTTTTCTAACGACTAATTAGTATAGAGCAGGAACTCAGTATTTGAGCTATCTAATGGCAATACACCCACCATTTGACAGAACAAGAAGAGAGGAATCAATGCAATAGTGACACAGCAGCAACCAAAATGTCTCAAATAGGAATATAATGTATAAAATAATGCATCTATACAGACCCAGGGTGAAATCCTGTCTTACTTGAAGTCAGTGTATTTTTGCCATTAACTTTAGCGGGACCAAGATTTCACCTCTAATCCTTTCTGATAATAGTGGAAGGATTATTTTATATCATCCAGTAGTCAAAGATTAAGTGAGCATGTTAGTTTTGGAGAGTTGTCACAGGGTAAGTGCAGGCTCTCCCACTTTTGTGGCTGCACCCTGTGTTTAGGCTGGTTTAATAAAGAGTGTTCACTCCATCTTTTGTTGAATCACCCCAGTCTCTTTATTTACAGTGCTCGTGCAGTGCCCAGATCCCGCAACAGTTCATGCCCCACTGACCCTCCCCAGGGTCTCCTGGCCCTTGACGCTTGCTTCTTGGCAAGGAGACAGAGATACTGCCCAACTGTCTCCTCCCAGGCTAGCCTCCCCACTGAGGTTTGCCCAAGGCTTTTACAGCCTTCTCCTGCCTCAGCCCAGCTGTCACTACTTAGCCCAGCAGGTTCGTCTGAGCCAGCCCTCCTTAGGACTTGCAGCTGGGCTCCCTGCTGAGTGCCTGCATCTCTACCCCTGGCCTACCGGCCAGAGAGCAGGCTGTAGCCAGCATTTTGGCAGGGCTTTAAAGGGGTTTTACCCCGGCCCTGCCACAAGAGTATACAACATATTTTTCATACATATCAAAGAAACTGAGTCCCTGCTTTAAGTGCAATATCCAACTGATGATTAAACAGACATTGGGTTGAGGTTAGCTAATTTTGTCCATTTACTGCTATTGGGAATTATATCAAGTCCAGTACTGTCTACTTTCCTATATCTTGCCCTATCTGTCTATGACTAGAACAGGTCTCACTCTCCCTTTCATATAGCCCAACCATGGATAATTCATATAAAGCTGAAGCACCCCAAGCAATTATTCAATTGGTTCCACTGTGGCAAGGCCAAGATGAAGAATGTGACTTTCTCCTTGTGTACTGTTCTATAGACATTTGTGCCTTCCTGGGAAGGGATGGCAGCAGTGAGGAATGTGTCCAGAAACAAATGCCTTTCTGGAGCAAGGGGAAGAATAGATGTTAAACAGAAGAGGTTAAATTCTGGCCTCAGTGGACAAAACAGCAAAACTCCCACTGACCTCAATAGGGCCAGGATTTAATCAAAAGACCGGAAGAACCTGTGATATTTCCCCTGGCTCTTCAGCCCTAGTAGAGTCACATCCTAAATCATCAAGGAGCTCATGTTTTCCTTGCAGAGCTCTCAGTCAACAAGTAGCCACTCTTACAACAAACAGCTCTGCAGTAAATGCTCCACTGGCATTTCAGCTTGTCCCTGATCAGGCAAGGTCCCAAGAGCTCATCAGCCTCCCTGCAACTCCAAGTTTGATAACATTGTTGGAACCTGCCCTGGGCCCAAAAGCCTAACAAAAGTCTGGGTAAGGATATGTTACCATTAACAGACATTTCTCAGTTCTTACTATCTCCCTCATCTTCTCTTCTTTGCAAATTCTCCTTCTTTTGTTTTCCTCATGTATAAGCAGTTTGTGTACTGTTCTATAGTAAAACAAATACCTTCCGACAGCCATTTATAAAGTTTAATATTTGCAAACTCATTTCCTATTATTTCTCCTACAAACTGAACAATCTCTATTGAACAGCAAATTAATTTAGGTTAGCACTGCCGAGCACATGACCTGAATTTTTGTGAGTAATTACTAGGTTGGGTTATCTGTTGAAGGCAGATACAAGCAGTTTAGGCTAGGTAATTTCACCTGTTTCTGCAAAGAAGGGCCTGTTTGGAGCATATGTTGATTCAGTGGACCCATTTATATGGTGGTAAATGCAAGCTTTGATAAGCTAGGGTACTATTATAATCAAACATTGCCTGCATTTTAAATTACCACTCTTTCTGATGCAATGTATAATGAGGATAATACGTGTAACTTTAGAGCTCATTTTGAGTTTCAAAACAAGTTACAATGCAATCACCTGTTAACCTTTTCATCCCATGAGTTTCTCTACAAAAAGCTAATATTCCTGACAGCTCCTTGTTTATTTTCAGATCCATGCACTGTTTGCTACTAGTGACCTTGCAAGCAGATTCATACCTTGCAAAGTCCCTGACCTTGTAGTCATTAAAATCCAATCACACACTGGGCAGGCTTCCATATTCATTAGGACAGCAAAAAGATAGATTTGAACATGCCTCTGAAGTGACCAATACATTCATCAGCCAATTTCCATCTTCTTCAACATTTCTAGCTTGCTGAGGGATATTACTAGATTAATTGATACAGAAAATCTTTTGCTCCAAAACACTAGCAATGTTAAACAGATAGAATGTTTCTAATTATAAGGACTGTGATCAAACATAAGTTGTAAATTATGTCCTGCAAATACCTGTACAAAGTTATTAGAACAATCCTATTTGTTTACACCTTTGGTGAACATCAGGAGTTTTCTTCATATACACTTTAGCGAAACTGACAAAAAAAATACGAACACCTTTTTCTACAACTATTGGTATATCTAGACTGCAATTAAATATCTGCATCTGGCCCATGCCCGCTGACTCAGGCTAAGGGACTGGGGCTCAGCGATTGTTTGATTCTGTGTAGACATTTGAGCATGGGCTGGAGTCCAGGCTATATGACCCTGCAATGGGGGAGGGTCCCAGAGCTCAAACTGCAGCTCAAGCCCAAACATATACACTGACCCTTAACCTGAGCCCAAGTCAGCTGGCACATGTCAGCTGTGGGTGTCTAACTGTAGTAGACATACCCTAAGAGAAACTTCATGTAGAACAATAAGCAGAAAAATTGCAGCTATATGGATGAACGTGCCAGGAACACCAGGAAGTTCCCCATGCACATTTCATAAACATATTTGAAAGTTAAAATATGTCCCCTCTTTAAAATAACCAAATTAATCTGTGTCCATATTACTTTGTTTTATATTCTCTTTTCTATACAGCTGTGTAACTCCCATTGGGATAATGGAATATGTGGGAATACTGAGAGAAAAACCAAGAGACTCTTCAGATTTGGGAGCACTTAAGCAAAACGTTCTGTGAGTGTGTGGGACAGAGGGGTTGAAATAGGGCAGGTCATAGGAAGATTTTGCTAAGGCTGCAAATCACAGGTCTCACATTAATTGCTAAACAGTAAAAAGGTCTGTTCTACTCTGATCATTTAAGAGATGCTACTTTACAGAATGTCAGTTGACAAATATTTACAATTACTTTGGAATGTACTTGTTGGAGAAAAACTCAGTTCTCGCTTTTTCTTTTGGGTGCAACAAAATCAAATACTTTATTATTTCTCCAGTAATTACAATGGAGGGAGAGAGTGCCATAGGACACAGGGTCGCCCCAGTCCCGGACAGGTCTCTCAACTGGTAAACAATTACAGCAAGCCTTTATACCTTTGTTACAGACAGTAACTAGCAATAATACAGACAATAGAGAGCAACAACTGAATTTTGTTTATACATAAGGCATTCTGCTATCTTATTTGTCTCACTCCTAAAAGACGCCAGCCTGCATATTTGGTTATCAAGTTGCAAGGTCGTAATAACTTTTTACACAGTTCTTTCCCTCTGCCTCACACTATCCTTGCTTCTAGAAGTCTCACGTCATTAGGGTTACAGCTGGGCTAACTCTTGCTAACTGACTGACATGCATTAAGATCCCCTTCAAATTCTTATTAATTCTTTCCCTGCTTCCACATACTTTATGAGTGAGAGTGGTATCAAATATGAATTTTCAGATGGACTATGCATAGACAGTGCAGACAAAGATACTTTTTCTGTTCCTGCTTAAGTCAATTGAGGTTGCGGGTATAAAACTTGCATTGAATTCTGTAGGAGTAGAAACAGACCTCTTAATAGGCTAATTCTCAGGGTAGTGCATGAGTTTCATCATCATTAGGGAGGGGGAGCTCTCTACATAAATAAAGTTTTCCTTTCTTCAAAATCCAATTGCATTGATAATTGACTTTGCAATCTCCTTCTGGCAGCCATTTTGGTTAGTCTGTTACTGAAATCTGGATAAGGGACATGATCACTACCCACAAAAACCAAACCACACCCTCCCCCCCCTCCCCCGAAGGACTTTTGGTCATTACAGTTGAGTCTGATTAAATGGTTTAGTGTGACATGAGGAGGAGCAATCTCTCTCTATAGGCTTCCCCTATTGTATAATTACAGAAGCTTACAATGCCATGCAGAGGACTGGATAACTGTCTTTCTGTGTATGGCACTCAGCATCATTGGCATTGATGCATCATTTCCAATGAATACGGAATTATTTTTTAAAAAGGAGGCACACTCCTTTCCTGCGGGACAAGTAGAATTTTAAGGCCCAAGCATAGCACCATAGTTGGGCATTCAAGGAGCTGTTGTGGAAGAATGACAGAAAAATCGATATTGTTTTGAAAATGTATTTTCCTTGGTTGGAAAGGTTTCTGTTGTCTTGAGATTCCTATGTCAGATATGACTCTGCTTTTCTGGCTGTTTGTTCAATGCCATGTGATGAATGTCCTGAAATGGCATCCCTATATCTATAAAAACAGTATAATAGTCTGCCCGATCACTGCACAGTAAACAGCATGGTATAGAACAGTACTCTGTATTCCTTGTGTACCAGTCAGGCAGTCTTCATTTCTGATGTCCTTATAACCTGTACGACACTTGCATTGGGCCAAATTCAATAGTTGTTGCACCCACTTATGTCATAAACTGAAATGATTCAGATTATTTTTATCTGGTCTTGTAAAACTTGTCTAGGGAGGTGAAAACATAATAAGAGTGCTTTTCCAGCTGAGTTTTTCAAAGAACAAGAGTAGGGTGCCTACACTGAACTGAGTTTCTTAAGAAAAGTGGACACAACTGGAGAATTTTGATTTTGCTACAATCTATTCTGAAAGTAACAAAATCCATCAGGCTCATTATTCTAAATTCACATGAATATAAAAAGCTCTTTCTGAAAAGTTGTGTACATACAATATAGATGCAATTATTTAGCTCTGGCATTATCTTGGCATGCTAAAGAAACATTTCATGTCACTACATCATGGGCTGCAGATATTCAAACACACACTGCTTCAGAAAGATGGCCGCTGAGAAGATAAGTGCCTAAAGCAACTCACATGGACTCATTTAGTCATGAATTGAACAAATCATACAGTTTTGAAATAGTAAATTTGACGGTGGCAGACCAGGTGACAGCTCATGCCAAGGCCCCTAGGCCTCACTGAACACAGACAAATGAATAGCTGGAAACCAGTCTCGCTCACCTGTGTTAGTATTGTTAAGATAGATATCAGGCTTATATCAATGTTTATAATGTTTAGACTTCATTAAATGCTTATAAGTTGTTGCATGTATTAATCTCACTTATAACCTTTATATCCCATGCTATAATATAATACTTAAGGGTTTGCTTTATAACTGTAAAATTTTTGTTCTGAAGCTATGTAACTCACCAAATGGGGGGAGGAGGGAACTTCACCTAATGCAAAATGCTGGGCTCCTACAGAAGGTGTTATTTCCTGCCCATTAGGAAAGACTATTGAATCCAAATGGGACCATTGTGAAACAAATTGATTGCTTCCCCCCAAGCCCTGAAGAGAATATGCACCCAAGCCCTTGTCCCATCACAGCTTGAATGCAAGGAGGAAGGGAATAAAAATGCCTGTTAAGGAGAAGGATCTATGTTTCTTGAACTCTGAGGGGGCAAAGATTTCTAGGTATCAGCAAGAAGCCCCCAACTGTTTATCATGGGTTACCCTTAAAAGACATATAAAGTTTGCTTATTATAGAAGTTTCTATTATCATTTGCAATTTCAGATCAATTCATGTGTGCATGTTACCTGCTTTAAACTTGTAAATAACTCATTTCTTTTTCCTGCTAAATAAGCCTTTGGTTAGTTACAGTATTGGCTACAAATGTTCTCTTTGGTGAGAGATCTAAGGGGCAAATTGACCTGGGTAAGTGACTGGTCTTTTGGGATTGGGAGTAACATAGAATCATAGAAGATTAGGGTTGGAAGAGACCTCAGGGAGCCATCTAGTCCAACTCCCTGCTCAAAGCAGAACCAACCCCAACTAAATCTCTAAGGATGGAGATTCCACCACCTGCCTACGTAACCCATGCCAGTGCTTCACCACCCTCCTAGTGAAATAGTTTTTCCTAATATCCAACCTAGACCTCCCCCATTGCAACTTGAGACCATTGATCCTTGTTCTGTCATCTGCCATGACTGATAACAGCATAGCTCCATCCTCTTTGGAACCCCCTTTCAGGTAGGTGAAGGCTGCTATCAATAACTTCAATATTTTGTGATCTTTGAGGTAAAGTGACTATCCATCACAAAGTCCAGCTTGCCTGGGAGGCAATATAGACTGGAATGTCCAAGGAGACTCTGTGACTCCATGGTAAGACTATTAAACCCCATTGGAGTTCAAAGTTATTTGGTTGGTGAAATCTGATTATAGAACACACAAACAATTTGGCGGTCTGTGCACTGCTCCTAGATAGTCTGCCCTGAGGTTGGCACTTACGCTCATGAGCCACTCCAGACAGTATGACAGTAATATTGTTCCAACACAAGCTGTGTAGACTAGAGCTCGTTGAAAAGTGAAACCCTATTTTAATGAAAAAAAAGTTAGATTTACAAGTTGTTCTAATTTAAAACTGTTCAAGAGGGACCATTTGTCTTTTCTTTTTTTTTAAAGTGTTTTAGGGGTTTTTAAATATTTTTCCCCATTTTATAAAAGTATGAAAATGATTTAGCAGTTATTTGCAATTTTGATCACATTTTTCAATGAAAAATTCTAATATAGAAGCCACATTTTTCACAGAAAACATGACATTTTTTACAATGTTTCACAAAATCCCCTGGCTTTAAATAAAGGATTTTTTTAAATTTTTTCAGTCAATAAATTTCAACTAGCCCAAATCTACACTACAGCATAATGTAGGAATATATACATACCTTATTTCAGTGGTCCTCAAATTGTTCATGGCTGTGAACTCCCAGCTATTACCAGCTGGGGATGGGCCTGGGGTCAGGAATGGAGTTCTGGCTGGGTTTTAGGGCTGGAAACTGCAGCCAAGGGCTGGAGGAGGTATTTGTATCTTCTCTCAAGATAATGTTAACACCTTATTTTCATTCAAGTACAATTAAATCAATGAAGATTTGAGGGGCATTAGGACCTATTTTCTGAGGGACTGAGCTCCCACACATGTCATCAACTTCAGCTAGCCTTGAATAGCAGGGTTGGAAAGGACCTGAGGAAGTTATCTAATCCAACCTGCTGCTCAAAGCAGGGCCAATCCCCAAATTGCCCCCTCAAGGATTGAACTCACCACCTGGGGTTTAGCAGGTCAATGCTCAAACCACTGAGCTATCCCTCTGAGCTGTGAAAAATCAGGCTTTAAATCTGTATCCGAACTACTGTTGATACTAAAATCATAAATTTTGAACATATGTGACCAAATGAACATGAGAACATCAGATAAACAGAAAAAGTTCAGAATTCCACAAGTGTGCATGTAGATACTCAACTCAGAGCAAGCACAAAATGCAAACAAATTTCACCTGCAGAAAGCAGCAGGAAAAAACGGGTTTCAGTGCAATGAGCCAGCTCAAATTGGCCTCCTTTCTCAGTGCTCCAAAACACTGCATAGTCTTTTGGGTATATTATCCAAATTTGGCACATTATATAGTGGATTACCATTATTTGTCCCATTAACATAATGGGAAGAATAATAGTTATCGTCTATTATCCACCCCCAATGCTATAATAATGTGACTATTGTGGAATCTCAATCATTGGAGATTTTTTAAGAGCAGGTTAGACAAACATCTGTCAGGGATAGTCTAGATAATATTTAGTCCTGCCATGAGTGCAGAGGACTGAATTTGATGACCTCCTGAAGTCTCTTCCAGTCCTATGATTATCACAAAATCATAAACAGCCACTTTCTAACCTATGGCGCTGATATCTCTTTTTTTTTCTTAAAAAAGAAAAAAAATAATTCAGCTTCCTATCTCTTTAGGTCTACGATTCCTTATAGCTGTCATCAAGTCATAAAAGGAACCATATTTATGTGTGTTTTCACTAATGAGATTTCTGTACGTTCTTTGACCTTTTTGAGTTTGCACAATCATTAGCAATGAATGTTTTACCATATGCCCTGTGTTCTAATTATTAATAAGGAATTTCCCCCAAAAAACTAATTTCCCCTCACATAAAGAGAAGAAAGCACTTTGGTTTGGATTTCTCAATCTTTGTGCCAGTTCTAATTTTGGTTTTTCTATAAGTTCTCAATTTGAGTGTATTAAGAGGACAGTTTTATTTGGAGAGCTAGCAGGTTGCTTAGTAGTGTCTCAATAAAGCACAATTTGGTATGAAAAGAGAGTTCAATTCACAAGGCCTCAGTATGCCAAAGGTATCCATCTCTTCCCAGTCACATAAGCTGCAGGACGCTGAGGGTAATTGCTCAAAAATTGGGATAACCGATTTGAGAGAAATGCTGGGTCTGCTGTATAAGGTCAAACAACTAAACCAGGCATGTTGGGGAGTCGCTCAGGGGGAAGAGAACTCACAATAAAAAGAGAGTTGAAAAACCTGAACTTCACAGTTTCTTCTCCTCCTTGTGTTCCTTCAACCTCCACCCCCATGAAGGGTGCGGGAACCTCTAATATCCTAGCTCTGACCTCTAATACTTTAGCTCAGGGGGGAGCGATAGCTCAGTGATTTGAGCATTGGCCTCTTAAACCCAGAGTTGTGAGTTCAATCTTTGAGGGGGCCACTTAGGGATCTAAGGCAAAATCAGTACTTAGTCCTGCTAGGGAAGGTAGCAGGCTGGACTCAATGACCTTTCAGGGTTCCTTCCAGCTCTGAGATAGGTATATCTCCATATATTTTATTTTATTTAACACCCCCACATGGCTCCCAAGAGTGAAAATAAAGATAAATCCCAACCAATGTATAGGTCATGTAAAAAACAAACTACCTACTTTGGGGAGAGATTGTCTTTTTATCCCATCATTTTGGTAGGAGGGCCTTCTGCCCCAGTCACACTGGATAGTGCTGGGCAGAGAGGGTACCTATTGTCTCTTGTTTCTTTTCCTCCCCTTTTTCTGTTCAGGATGAGGGATATTATATTTGTCACTTTATGGGTCACATTTTATTTCCCCTGACCAAGTTCTAGAATGAAGCAGTCAGCTTGGGAGAATGGGAATATTTTCTGACTGTTTGGTTAGTAGTCGGACAGAAAAGCAGACACTTCAAGAGCCGACATAGAACACTAGGGGGTGCACTGAGAAGTATGACTTTATATCTGGGAAGGAGAACTTTGTGGGAAAGGCACATAGTCCCCATACTGCATAGCCTCTACTTAGAGGGAAGTACCCATTCACAATAGGCTTTATGGATTCACAGTCAAGGAGGACTGCAGAGCTTCCCTTGCCAGCAGCCACAGAGGCTGCCTTTCTCCTGCATAGCAATTAAGACACTGAATCAGGCATTTAGAAGCAGAGCAATAATTACAAAGAAAAATAAAATGTTTTTGATGGAAAGAAAAACTTAAATGCTATTGATGTAGTTAGTAGTCTAAAACTAAAATTTAACCTGAAAGGCTTTCTGCGGTATAAAACACTAGCAGCTAAAAAGTGGGGTGGTGATTTTTCTGGCATGGCAGAGTTTCTTCAGGCACTTTGTATTGAATTAACTAGAAATATATAGGACATTTTCATGAAAAGCCAGGGCAATCTCAGTGTGGGTTGTCATCCTGAGAAAAATAGGGATATAATTTAACACTACAGAAGCCTACTTACCCTTTAACATTCTCCTCCTCTTCAAAGAAAGTTTGTCAGAGATTGATAAGGAGAAAAACAAACATGGTTTCCTCATGTGCCTGTCAATTATGCATGTGAAAGTATTATAAAAGACATGTCTTCTACCCAGTTGTGAAGATGGAAAGTAACACTGAGCCATGTGTGAAGGCATGAATGAGGATTAAGGAAAGAACTCAGAAAAAGTATTATTTACTAGAGATGTGCTGAGGATGAAAGTTCCATTTCATGAAGGATTTCAAAATTTCATTCCCAATCGAAACAAAAATCAAAGAAATTTTGAAATTCTCCTGGAAGGAAAATGTCACAAAGCAGTTCAGTTTTGATGACATATGTTTCCAAGAAATTTTTGTGATCGTCTTGAGAAATCACAAAGGGTTCATGCAGAACTTATATTTGATTAATTATTGCTAACATGTCCCGAAGCAGTTTGTCTGAAGGGAGACTGGCATGATGTTTGATTTTCATAAGAAGCAAAAACAGAGAGAAAGTCATTTCCTACACAAGTCCTAAAAAACTAAAATAATTTGATACAATTATTTTCATCTGATATTCTATTTATAGAGCTATTTGTGCCAGGACAAAAATCTGGCAGATTTCTTCCTCGTGCCCTGCACTGATCCATCAGGTACAAGCCAAACTAGCTACATAACCTGTCACACAATCCATCATAGAAGGCAGAGATTACACTTGAGAATGTCAGTGGTGACGGACCAGTTAGAAGAGAAAAATTCTCTCTGAAAGTAAAGCCTATGAAACAAAGCCACAGCAGACAGGAAGCTGAATTTAATCATGAGAGACAAAGAAGTCATAACTATTAGTTTCCAACCATTAGGTCAATTATTACATTTCTTTTCTTACCAGTTAACATCTGAGAGATGAGATGGGTGAAGTAATCTCTTTTATTAGAACAACTTCTATTGGTAAAAGAGGCAAGCTTTTGAGCTATACAGAGAAAAAGACCTCTGTGTAGCTCGAAAGTTTGTCTCTTTCACCAACAGAAAGTGGTCCAATAAAAGAGATTGCCTCACCCACCTTGTCTCTCAATATCCTGGGGTCAACACAGCTACAACACTGCAAACAGTTAGCACCTGATAATTCAGGTAGACAGATGTAACCAGCTCTTCAACATTTAACAGCAGTAGCACTTCCAAAATGGAAAAGGAAAGAGGAAAACATTCCATCAGCCCATGTCTCATGTTTACTCTCTAGGAAAAGATATATACTGAAAGCAAATAAAAATGCACTGCATCACTCATCTAAGAAGGCCTGAAGCAAGAAAATCGAAGCCCAACTCAGGAAACTCAGAGATTAGAGAAGCACTATCCTCATAGTGCCTATTTTATAGTGGATATTGAAATCTTTGATTTACAGATAGGAAACCAAGGAAGTAGTGAAGTCATTGTGATTATTTGGGTGCTTAAAGTTAAGCATTCACACAAGTCTTTTTTTAATGCTTTAATGCTGAATGGAAGGGAGAATCTTCATGGCAGATTACACCAAACCGGGAAATACCTAAGGCATTGCAATGAAATTTCAGTTCCATATAAATGTGGGTTATTTCCTAGTCTAAATTCAATGAGGTTTAACAAATACAGCTCTCAGGCTGAAATATACCCATTTTGATGGTCATAAGATGAGGGATGGGGGATCTAGTCCTTCTCCTCCTCTCAAGTATAGCCCTAACTTCCCTTTCCTTTACCAAATGATGACACTCTCTCCACTTGGCTGTGCTCTCTTCCTTCTCCTCAATTGACCATGAATGTTTTCTCCCTTCCAGCAGACATAAAGCTTCATGTGCTGGTTCCTCTACACCTATAGCCTGATCATCTGAAATATTCCTCCTCCTTCTGCTTTTCTTGGCCTGAGGGAGAAATCGAGTTCAGTCAAAGAGCTATGTACTATGCCATGGGCACAGGCCAGCCCTGCTTAGCACCTATTTCCAGGGGTCAGTGTTTCATTAGCAAAGAGTGACGCTGAATGCAGGTTAAGTTGAACAAGTGGAACTTCATTAAATCTTGTGCACTTCTCTCTTCCAACCTAACTCTCCATGTTCCCTGGTGTCCCATCAATAACAATCCCTCCAGGTAACATGGCCCCTCTGACTCCAGTTGTACTGATCACGATACATTGAGAAACTCTCCCTTCTTCTAGCAAAACACCTTGTCTGATGTTCCCTCATAACCGAGGGACTTGTCTAAATGAGCAGTTAGTGCACAATAAGCTGAGGTGTAAATCTACAGCATACTAGTGTGCCACAAACTAACTGTCCATTTGAACCCTGCTTTGTGTACTAAAAGTTCCCTAGTGTGCTTTGATCTACTCTGCTTTGAAACACTTTGAAATCTAAGTACCTTTAGGTTAAATATAGGAGGGATACAACTTAACATATCTGATGAAGAATAACTCACAAAACTAATAGAAGCAATGGAGCTATTATTTAGAAAGGAGTCAAAAAAGATCTCAGATAACTGGATAATTAATTAAATCCAAGTTCACAATGCAGTGACATTGCATAAAAGGCAAATTCTCTTTTGTCCCATATATTCAGAGTGATCTCTAGCTGTGTGAAGGAGTTTATGTCCCCAAAATATACTGTACTAGTAAATATGTGTTTGGAATACTGTAAAGCCAGAAAAAGTGCATAGACAGAGAAAGTTAAAAAAAATAGAATTATACAGACTCTAATTTTGCCTCATATGTTATATTTGCAAGAGATTTTTATTTTCCCCTAAGGAAATCACACTTAGGAAGGGAACTCGGTATAAATATGTATAAGCAATAAAGAAAGAAAGGGGAATGTAAGTATTTGAATTGGACACTAGCAATAAAACAAAGTGGAAAGGCTGTATGCTAACCTACATTTAACTTAGAAAGTTCATTTTACTCTTCAAGGAGCATGGAACTGTTGCATTTCAGCAACAATTTGGGGTGTGATTTGGAGAGACTTTTTGCTCAAGATTACTTGTATAAAACAATGAGAATAGCTAAAGGTGGTGGCTAGATACATGTACACAACCAATTTAATCATGAACTATTTCTTGTATGATTAGTATGAGTTTGGAAATACTAAAACCTCTCAAATACTGAAAAAAGCAGAGTTTGTGAACATTTGTTCGATTTCAGGACAGCTGTTCAACTAGATCATGTTCCAATAGGTATTATTATTATTGAACATATACGTGAATAGATTTTCATTCAGAAATTAATACAGATAATTGTACAAAGAATAGCCATTCTCCAAATACATGTAGACTAGTGTGTTGAGGTAGAAACATAAGCATTCACTATATGTTATTCATTCAATCAAAAACAATCAGAAAGAGTATGAGACTATGTCTGGGGGACCAGCCATTACCAAAGGTACAGAAGTTAAAGTACCTAAGTTAAATAGTACAGGATAATGGTGAACTCAATGACAAACATACAATCAGAACCAAAAAAAAAGGCATGGACTAAATGAAGAGAAGTGATCAGAGTGATCTGTGACAGGAAAATGCCTATTAATTTGAAAAATAAGGTCATTAGGTGATAATTAGTCCAGGATTTTTGTATCGCTCCAAATGCTGGGCACTGAGAAATAGACAGGAATGGATCTTTAATAGAGTGGAAATGCAAGATGTTTCGAGTTAAGATGGATGCTTGGTGTTACAAGGACCACATTCAGAATGAATGAATTAGGGGAAGTTTGAAGCTGCAAAAAGCTTAGGGAAACAAAAATTAGATGGTTTGGACATGTGAAAAGAAGATCAGAAGAAGATATAGGAAACAGGATGTTAAATGTATAAGTGGAGGGTCAGAGAAGGGATTGGAAGTCCCAAAAATTGATGGATGGATGTCAGACGAAAGGATCTGATTAACTGTGGAGTTTCTGAGGAGCAGCTTCAAGACAGACTTGAATGGAGAAGAAGGACTTTAACAACCAAACCCATATCAACTGAACCAAGGCTAAAAGAAGAAGATACAACCAGAAACAATAACCATGTGATCTAGTTAGTCAATAATACACCAAGAATAGTGAATAGAAAATAATCACAACAAGCTAAACTGTTCGGCAAATGCTTGAGAGTAATGAACACTTGTAGAAAGCATGATTGGTTTATGAATGATTCATAGAAAAGAGACTTAAATACATTGGATAATTTATTCATAATGATTAATGTGGCAAAATGTAAAAAAAGTATATATTAGTAGTGCTACAAAATGTGTAAACAATTGTTCCAGTCTATCAAATCAGAAAAAGGTTCACCTACTGCATGAAAAAAGTCACTTGCTCAGCCTGAACAACCACAGAAACTGAAGGTTCTGACTCATCAGAACTTTTCATAGGTTCTCTTCTTTCAATAATCCCTCAAGCAGCTCATAGTCTGGTTGTGAAACACAAGATCAGAGACACCAGTTGTAAACAGGTATTACTAGCCAAGGGCCTGGTTTAATCAAGTTTCACACAAAACGGTTTTCAAACAATTATACATTATACCTCCCATCCTTAGCTTTCCCTGCAGGATTGGCTTCCTCAGGGCTCCTTCTCGCTGTACCAGCCTGATCCAGATTTCAGAGAGTGCAGTTTTCTAGGTCACCCCATTTACAAGATATCCTGCATCTGTTTTCAGAGAGGCCAACTGTACAAGACAGGATGCACATTCTGACTGTTAAATACAGGTAGTGATTCTTTATATGCTGATCCATTACTAATAGCAGCATAGAGAAAATGGGGTATAATTTAAACATGTTATTCTACTTTCAGTTAATCTGTACAATTATTAGGTGTAACACTTTCTATTCAGTTTTAAGCCCCAGAACAAAGAACAAAAAACCAAAAATATGGTCTCTGCCCCCCAAGGAATTTACAATCTAATATAAAGTAAAAGAAAAGAGATAGGGGAATATGTCCTCCCTGAAATGCGCACCTACTACAGGCCATATAAATATCTAGATGAGGAATATAGGTATAATTAAGTCTCTTAAATATAACAGAAAATTTGAAGAAATACTTTGGAAAAGTATATTGTTGTAAATAGACAGCTACTAATACAAGAAAATCCTCTTACATCTTTGTCAACTTCAGCATGTCATATAAAACAGCCTAAAACTATAACAAAGACATTTATATTGTTATCTCAGATGTGTTACCATATGGTTTGGTGGTTAAATGTGATCATATTTCCTTCTTTGTTCCCTCCAGCTCTATTCTTGCATTGGGTAAAAATTTTCCTTGTCTTTCAATTTTATTTTTAATACTTTACCACATTTCTGATCTCTTAGAGGTAGTGAATATCTGTTACAGATCAATAATGGATATGAATTTTGAGATTAACAGCAACAAGTATTTTTGGACCTCGTTTCCCCTTACCCAGTGTGACTGTTATAATATTATTGTAGTTCTATATTTATTAAATAGTGAAAGACTGCTTGCCTTAATTGTGACTACATTATCTCCAGTGTGAGAAAGGGAAAGAAGTTTTCTCAAATTGTGTGTTAGTCTTGATTTTTTGTTTGTTTTTGAAAAATATGGAATCAATAGAACTATCAATAGAACTAATTTAGAAGGAAAACAAAACAAAAAACCCCAAACAACTCCTCCCATGCCCCATAATATTTATATGTTAAGGTCAAGTGATGGTAAATTCAAAGCTTCTATAAGTTTGGATATATTCATTTTATATAAAAGAGAAACAGTTTAATTGAATACATTAGCAATTTAATGGGGAACAGTAATGTGTCAACAAGCTGGTTGATAAAATCGGGAGGTCAGAATTGAATATGTTAATTAGAGAACAAACAGTAGTTTTTAGTTCTGCCTCTTCAGTTCCAAATTGTACTGCTTCCCTGTATCTGGGAAGGTATATAAGCAATCCAATGGCAGATTTCATATAAGCAAATCCAATGGCAGATTTGAAATTGACCTCTTCCTTTTAACTCTGCTTGACCAGCTGCCTCTTGCCTATGACCAATGTGGAGGCTTGTTTGAATTCTGACTGTTTTGGCACTCACTCCATTTTTCTTAGTTACTGTTTTTGGTGTTGTAGATTGTCTTTTCGCAATGCTTTCATTGGACTGACTCTTTTACATTCATCCTTGCATCTATGTCATTGTGAAGGTCAAAATCTGTCGTGCTGCAGTATATGTACTGTTAGTAAGGCTCCCTTTCTTGCACTTATTCCCCACCTCAGGCACAGTGCATAATTCCTCATGAGTGCCCTCTGTCACAAAGAAATACCCCTACTCAAAACCACCTAAAATAAGGAGTTTGGTGGCTTAGTGGATAATTCCTCTGACCTTTCACCTCAGAGAACATGGCTTAAGTTCCAGCCCTGGGTATAAGTGAAAAGAGATTTGTGGTTTTAGTGGCATTACAACCATTCAGTATTATGGAGTGAAAAAGAAATTAGGTCACAGGAAAAATCCCCAAACTAAACTTGCTAGAAAAAGCTCCTTATTTTAAAAGAAGGTGGTCCCTCCATTTCAGAACTGAAATTGCTATAGAAATAGTCTGTAAGTTGCTTATAACATTCCTGACTTCTACACAGATGGGCTCCAATTTAGAGCCTTGTTGACTTCATAGCTATCCCTGAAAGAGCATGTTTTTAATTTTAATTATTTTTATTCAATTGAACTGAAGAAGCACCCACAATGTGTGAGCTATTTTCCAAACACACAAAATGACACCATTCTTGTTTCAAAGTGTTTATGATCAGAAAAAAACTGAACCAATTGAGCTCTGACAATTTAGGGCATCTAAGGGTCTGGCCCTAAATTGTACAGAATATTCTGTTTTCAGGGATCATTACTCAAATAGATTATCCTCATTGATAAAAGGGCAAACTTCAGCCATGCTAGACTCAAGCAGAAGTACTCTTTTCCAGATCTTAAAAAAGGGATGGTGGGAGTTTATAAGATTATGCCTAGTGACGGGCTTCCATACAAGAGTTATGAGAGGTTTTCCTTAGCATTCTATGAAAACAGGGCCTGGGATTTTCAAAAGTGGCTAGTAATTCTTGGGGCCTCATTTTTTGGCTGCTCAGATCGGGATGTTTTATTTCAGAGGAGGACCACCTTTGTGTTGACCAGAAATGTGTGCAATCACATTAAAAATATGGTATGTAAACGTCCAGGGGCCTCTGATATGGTGGCATAGTGCTTACACTCTGGCACTTGCATAAATGGGATTATTCAGTGGAGTTGCTGTTAACATTGTTCCACCTATGCTACTGACATAATTGGAGAACAATATATAAAAAGGAAGACAGGAGAAGAACATAAAGCAAAGATTAAAATGGTGACTTCATAAACTACATTTGGCACTGTACATTCAAAACAAAGTAGAAAAATTGTTTCAATTTTTTTTCTTAATGTGTATTGCATTAACACAAGCAGCAGCAGTAAGTGGTAAATCAGTATAGGCTCTAGTGATAGGTCTTCATCATGTATCTAGTATAAGGGGTTGGGCCACTGAAAAAAGCCTGAAAACATTCTTCCCATCTTTTCCTTTGCTGCTTCTTCTGAATATTTAAAAGGCCTGCAGTACTGCTAAAGTTAAGTGTTAGAATCCACATTTTACAGAAGGGAAGCTGCAGTTCCAGGGGTAGGTCTGCACTGCAAACCCAACCCAAAACCAAACAAAGCAGTGAGTCTCAGAGCCTGGGTCAACTAAGAAGTGTATTGAGAAACTTCCCAGATAGTCAACATCCTCTAATCCTTACTAACGTTGGATTAGTCAGACCTGTTTTAAGCACCAATACAAGTCCTTGCTGAACCTACCAGAAAACAACAAGCCGAACCTTACACAATTCATTGACTGCTATATCATTTATATCTCACACATTTCTGTTGAAGAAGCTTTTATGTGCTTCAAAAAGTCATTTACAAAGCTACAAACAAGTCAATTTCAAGAGCTTATTATAAGAACTACGTTCCCTGCCTAGATGAGGAATGTGCAGAATTCCTCAAGCAACATGAAGAAAGTGGCAATCCAGACCTCACCACATATCTTTCAGACATCTTGAATGCTTCAAAAGTGCGAGATGGGAGCAGGCTATCACAGAACTAAACATGGTCAAGACCTAGTTGCAAAGTCTGGGTACTAATCAGAAATCTTGATGTTGCTCAGAAGCCTCCAGCACAGTGAGATTATCCAGTCTCTCCAAACAGCATTGCTACTCACCTAATAAATGTTATAAAGCTGGATAAAGATAAAAAGTTTGAAGAAGAGGTGAAGCAGAAATGGTGGCAATACAAACTGTGTATACCTGAATCAAAGAAGTCTTCCAGCCTTTCACTACAGATAAAATAAAATGGGCAATCAAATATTGAAAACAGGTGATGCATGTGAGCTTGATAACTTCTCAAAACTCTGGAAGAACCTGGCAAAAACTACCAAACAATGGCTAGGCATCTTTCTATCTACAGACACCATGGGAATAAAATATCTAACATCTGGTGCAGAGCAAAAGTAATGGCCTTGCCAAAACCTGAGAAAGACCACCAACTTCCAACAAGTTACCACCCTACCTTTTTGCTAAGCTGTATGTACAAATTACTTGAAAGACTTATCCTTCAAAAATTGTCCCTATCATTGATGATATCCTGAATGTAGTTCAAGCAGGTTTCAGACCAAACCATAGTACCACCTACAGGGCTTCCAGAGCATCCAGAAGACAAACCAGAGGTCTCAAAACAATGGTCTGCCTCAAGGCTCAGTTATAGCATAGAAACTTCATCCTCTTCACACATGACCTTCCCAATACCACTGCCAGGCATTTTATTTAAGCAGATGACATTAGCACAGGACCAGAATTTCAGTCATCTAGAGTAAGTCCTGAATGCTGATTTGAAAGATATAACCCATTATTGTAAAAGATGGAGACTGAAAAGACAGTTTCCAGCTGCTTCCATCTATACTAGGGATCAGCAACCTTTGGCACATGGTCCGTCAGGGAAATCCGCTGGCAGGCCGAGACAGTTTGTTTACCTGCAGCATCTGCAGATTCAGCCAATTGCAGCTCCCACTGGCCTGGGTACACCATTCCAGGCCAATGGGGGCTGCGGGAAGCGGTGGCCAGCACATCCCTTGGCCCATACTGCTTCCCGCAGCCCCCATTGGCCTGGAATGGTGAACCCCGGCCAGTGGGAGTTGTGATTGGCTGAACCTGCAGACACTGCAGGTAAACAAACCATCCCGGCCTGCCAGCAGATTTCCCTGATGGGCTGCGTGCCAAAGGTTGCCGATCTCTGATCTATACCATACAATGGTCAATAAACAGCTTAAAATCTTCTTGAATCGACACAGGTTGGACAATGACCTGTATCTAGGTGTCACACTGCACCATACCTTGATTTTCAAGCCCTCGCTGCAAATAAATATAAACCATCTGATGAGCAAATTAGCTGGTTCTAAATGGGGAGACAATGCACAGACACTAAGCCCTGGTCTACACTAAGCTCGGGGGTCGAACTAGGGTACGCGAATTCAGCTACGTGAATAACGTAGCTGAATTCGAACTACCCTAGTTCGACTTACTTACCGTCCAGACGCCGCGGAAGCGAACTCCGCGGCTCCAAGGTCGACTCCGGCAACTCCTCCTGCCGCGGTGGAGTACCGGAGTTCGAACTAGCGCTTCCGGGGTTCGAACTATCGCGTCTAGATCAGACGCGATAGTTCGAACTCCGAGCAGTCGAACTCGCCGCGTCGACCGTCCCGGTAAGTGTAAATTCTGAGCTTGCCTTATCTTATTCTACAGCAATGTATTGCTCTCCATTGCGGTTCAGCTGAATGAAACCATGTATATAACAATAGGTACCTTGATACCAAGAAGCCTGGGCTCACTGACAGTCTTGTCCAACATTGCTCCTCTTGACATCCAGCAACAAATCACCTTGCAGAATATGTTTCTCTTATGATGCAAGACATGCCACATCTACCCCTGTTTAAAGATCTGTTGAATCCATTGAGCCACCTCCTTAGTTCAAAGGCACCCCATTTGGACAGTTCCCCTGAGGAACCTCAATATCACCTCCAGGTGGCAAGAATAAGTTTCAAACATAGCCAATGATTATCTTGTGACAGATCCAACAGCCCAGCCCCCTGGTTATGCTCTTCCATGCCTTCTTTGGGCAAAGCTCAATTACTTCTGATGCAGAGTGAACAGATGTGCTGCTAATGACTATAAATGGGGTCATTGTCATTTTCCCACTTTGCCCCTTCAGCCAGTTAGAAGACATGGGTCACAGACTTGCAGTCTGCATCCATCAGCAAGGACTGCCTTGTTCCTAGATGGACTTGCATAATGCTCTTCCCAAAACTATTGAATAGTTAAATCACTTCAACTAATGTGCTTCACTTGCCTGTCTATGGAGACACAATCACAACGCATGTGCTATACATATATACTGTGCTGTAGAATAGCATAAGGCTAGCCCAGAATTTTTGTAAGCTTGTCTGTCTATGTAAATGCAGTCAAAGCCGCCATCTTAGTTTGCAAGTCCATTTTTATAAGAGGCAGAATTACTACATGTATTAGATGTGGGTATTTATGTATTATATGTGGCTAATTCTGCCTTTTATAAAAATGGACTTGCAAATAAAGACAGCAGCTTTGAGTATCGACATCTGAGTATAAAAAGTGTATATCCTGCTCCTGTCTGTGAAGGGTTAGTCTGTGTGAAGATAGCTGCCAGGAAAACAGTCATTTTTTCATGCATTGCAACAAATCCTCTCAACACTGTTATTTACATACTACTAATTTGTTATATTTGACCATCTGTGGGTGAATTACAGTAGGCACAATTTCAGTTTCTTTTGACTTTCCTTAAAAAGCTTACCAAAATCATTTACACACACAGTTCCTTTCAGCCTGATGGGGAAAACACCACACTAGATAATGGTAATCCAAGACATTCATGTTCCAGTTTTTGAACTATCTTCTGTAAATTTATTTGGGTTGTGAAGCAATGAATGGATGATTTTAAGTACTTATTTCAGTTAGAAGCTTCACTTTCACTCTTTGCCATTTATACTGAAATGAGCATGATGGGACTCTATCTTCTGTGTAAAATAATACTATAAACAAAGCAAATATTTTTGAACTGCTAAATACCTTGATGGTTTTGGATTTTTTTAAGCAGACTAAGATCTCTCAGAAGTACTGTATGTGATAAGACTGGCTTCCTCACAAGCCTAGGGAAGTATCAGCCAACAGATTAGTTCTTAGCCCTTGGTTCTGGGCTCAATTTATTGTCCACAATTTATTGTCCACTGCTCACAAACTCTCACAAAAGGAAAATCCAAACCTTTCATCTGGGGCTTACCCAGCCACAACTTCTAGGACTTACCACCTGGAATGAGTGAGCGAGTGAGTCAGTCAGTCTCATCCTTCCTGACCACTGCAAGAAACTTTCTCCTTCCCTCTGCTCTGTTGCCACTCCACTGAGCTGAGCTGTTTGCTGGCATTTATAATTACTTACTCCCTTTCCCTCTGGATCTGACAACTAACCAAGACTGGCTGACTCCGGGTCTCTGGCCCTCAAAGGACAGGCCACCCTGCTACACTGTGTTATATAAGAATTGTATAAAATCTACATGCTATTTGAAATCCAGTCAGACAAAAGCCTGCTATACTAACTCCCTGGAAGCAAAGTCTTTCAGTAAGCCTGTAACAGCAGACCCTTAGTAGCAGATCTGAAACACCCCTGTGATTTAAATCTAAGTAGTATATAACATAATCTTCAAACAACTGAATCCTAACACTCCTAAACATCTGAATGTGAATGTGAAAAATACAAGCATTTCTAAAATCTCATTTCTATATGAACAGTGACCATTAATCTCTTCTCCTCTTTTCCTAGCTTCTCTTTGGGAAGTACACCATCTGAACATACATCTAAGTTTAATCACCAGTACTGGGGAGCACATTTTAATATTCAGAACGTACACAGGGTACACAAATTTGCCAAGGAGAGGACATGAGGAGCCCTTTCTCCTTCGTTCTAGTATTTGTTTCAGCTGCTATTTTAGCTGGTGTCAGGAAAGCATTTATAACCTCTGCCTTAATATGTTTCTCCCTCTACTGACTGTAATGGGAACTGATTTTTCTTGTGAATATATGACATAAATCCACCCCCAACTTAATGACCCATATTTTAATAGCAAGTAGCTATAGGCCAGGTGTTCAATCATAGTCTACTGGTGCACTCCTTGGGTGGTAGGTAAGAGTTGCAGCAATGATCTATTAATGCAAACCTCATAGCTTTCTGCTTATAGGGCTCAGATGTGAGTCTGCCCATGTTATAGTATCATTCAGGGTTACCTGTATCACCAGATTCTGGAGGGAGAGGTGGGGCAGTGCAGCAACTGTCAAAGCTGTTATTTCCCTCCTCTCCTTCCCCCAGTACACAAGCTAGTGTAATAGAGCTGGGACAGAGGGGTGATAAGCTGTGGTAATGAAAAGGCTAATGCAGAACACGTCACCCTGGAGCAAGAAGGAAGCAGGCAACAGATTTTTGACTGTAAAAATCAATCCATTGCTGACCTATATCTGGGAGAACATAGCTCTATGGTGTGCCTTACCTGAGTTGTATGGCAAGGTGGCAATGCAGCCTGTAGTAATGTAGCTGCAGAATGGCTCTTGGCTCCATGCTGAAGGGAATTCTGTGTTCCATGAAGCCTGAGAGCTGTGGGGTTGGGAGAGATCCCCCAAATCTACAACCTACCTCACTCCATCCCACCAACAGCTGCTCACTCACCGAACTCAGAGATACAATTAATTGCACCTTTTTTGTATTCTGTCACTTGTCTCTTTCAGGTTACTTATTCCCACATGATTGCCCTATCCTAGTCACTGTTAGACACTCACATCTAAAAATTTGGCATTTCTATCTAATTTTATTTGACACTGAAACAGACATAAATCCTAAGATTTTGCCTAGCAAACACAAATAGCTAAACATTTATACATTTTAGTCAATCTTATTGCTACTCTATGTTTTGCTCTTTAACGAGCAGGAAAAAAATAGGGTTATTCTTCCACATTATTTAGTTTTCAAAAGCTTTTCATGTTTTATCTTAATGCTGGTCAGACATTTTTTTGAGGAAACTGAAACTTTTCACGGGAATTTATCAGTATTGACAAAACTTTCTCAGGTCCAGGATGGAATTTGAGACAGAACCAAAGAGAGAGAGAGACAGACAGATAGCCACCACCCTAGAGGAGCCAACAGTCCAGTGATTAGGGCACTCACTGCCAGGAATTGAGGAGTAATGGGTTGAAGTGTCTCCTCTATAATGAGGCAATGCAGAGACTTCGGGTGGGGGTTTCCTCTCTCACATTTTTTCATTAAAAAATGCAAATGGTGTTAGTTTGCTTCCCATGGAGACTAGAAACAGATTTAGAAACCTCAATATTTGTCATACAGCAGACGACTTGTTTTCTGGCCAGCCCGAAAACTAATTTTAGATTATGACAGCACAATGTTGTTGTCTGTTGTTTAGATAAAGCTCCTTGTGTTATTTGTTCATGCTGTACCAAAGAATACTTGAGTAATGCTGTATCAGTATCAGCCCTCTGAGAGACCTCAAGAAAATAAGATATGTATCTCATGAGATTATTTCAGTGGAACAAAATTTTAAATAATATCATTAAATAATGTGACCTGGAGGTACAGTGAACTGTTCACTCTACCTGTGAGTTGCATGCACAAGCCTGCCCTAGGCTCCTAAACTTTCTGTCACTTGCCTAGTAAGCTTCAGCACAAATCTGAATGATTCAAGTGGACATGAACCTAAAGAAAACATTAAAAATCATGCCTGACATGGCAGGAGTTCTAAACTTTTGTAAGTGCAGAATCCATCAAAATAACCAAAATGAAGGTGACATTGGAGCTAGAATGCAGTATCTTCCTATATGGGATTTGAGAAAGTAACAATGCCCTTCTGGAATCTCTGTATTTTATCTGAAAACATTTACTTTGTTTTAATGAGAGAGATTATGTTTCCCTTCTGTTAGAGTCCTGGATTAGTTAAATTGATCACTGGTAAACTAGCCAACATGGTTTAGATAGGACATTCTGCATGATGCAAAAGGCACTTAAAAGTTGGGGAAAAGCATGGAGACCACTTTTAATGCTTTAGGGAAAATATTATTGTACACTGAGGTAGCTATGCCAATGGTTTCATCCACACACAGATTTTTGCAGCTATAATTTTTGGTTAGGGATGTGATTTTTTTTTAACTGAAATAGGTGTACAGGAACAATCTGTAGTGTGGATGTGGTCATATTTGTATAAACATGTCTTGTGCCAGTTCACCTGATTTGCCCTTCTTATATGGGAACAGCTAAACCAGTATAATGTACCTTTATACTGGCATAATTACATTCACTCCAGGGAGTTGTTTACTTTAACTATGCTGGTATACTTAAGGGGTTAAAATTTGGGTATAGAAAATCCTTAAACTAGGTCTTCAGTGGAAAAGAGATGTGATTTCTTTGCAACATTCCTATAACAACAAAAAACCTAAGTGTTTACTTATGTGTCCCCTCTTCCTATTCTGATTTTCAGAAACTTCCAGCTAGCTTTGACCTTGCTTCTGAAAGCTTGTCTCCAAATTAACCCTTAACTATGTAGTTTCATTAATTCATGGTGGCTGAAGGCATGTAATATGATTACAATTAACATGGTCACATTCTGGGGTATACGCACCCCTCAAATCCAGAGCAACAAGTATAGATGCAGTTATACCAACATGAAAATGCTGTACTGGTACAACTTATTTAATTTGTGGGACTGGTATAAGTTATAAAAATACTTTTTTGCTGCTATACGATGTGTCTAGGAGGGTTTGGTGATAAAGCTAGATCAGTATGACTAAATCTTTTCTAGCGTAGACTAGGCCCTAGACCTAGCTATTTCAATTTACTTTGTAAGTGCACACACAAAAAAGCCAATACAAAAACTGCCTGAAATACAAGACACATGCTTAACTTCACTATTTAATTACACTGTTTTTTATTCCTCTTTTCACTTCTGTCTCTCTAACCTGACTGTGTAGATTACAAGCTCTGAGGCTCTGATCCAATGTTCATTGAAATCAATAGAAAAAATCCTATTGACTTCAAAAGGCGCTGGATTAGGGCCTGGGGTGAGAGTTGCATTGTCTTGTCTGTAGTGCATCATGCACATCACTGTATTGCACTGGTGCAATACAGACAATAAGTAAGGGCATGGACACTACTGAAACTCTGAAAAATGCTTAGTCATTTCTATTGAACAGACACAGCAAAGTAATGAAAGGAGAGAGGGGAATGAAAGATTATTAACTAATCACAGGACCTTCTAATTAACATAGTTATGTCTCAGCACCATCACTGATAAATATTGCAATCAATATTCTCATTTGCAACTTTATGGGCACTTTAAAAAAGGACATGGCATCATCAAAACCTTTTTAAAAAATATAATCCCCTTGAACATCATTTTAACCCCCAGAATAAAGAATAAACATTTATCCCCAGAAACTTTTCCAATCTTGACCTGAAAGAAACTCAACTCCTCTGCACTGGGTGATCTTACATGAGTTCAAAAACAAAATTAATCTTGCAGCCCTGCTGAGTAGGTGAAGAAGACAAATGAAAAGTTGGGTGCTTTTTCAAGAGCTGAATTTCCAGATTAGAAGATTAGGTTATTTACTGTTTTAAAAAATAAATGTAGACCTGGTTATTTCTTAGGAATAGGATTGGTTTTTTTTTCTGTTTGAAAACAATTCCAAGTCTAAACTAAGACCTTGTCTACACTATGGGAGGAGATCAATCTAAGTTACACAACTTCATTAATGTGAATAACGTAGCTGAGGTTAACGTATTTAGATCTACTTACTACAGGGTCCACACTATGTGATGTGGACTGGAGATGCTCTCCTGTTGACTCCCCTTGCACTTCTCATTTAGGTGGAGTACAGGTAGACAGGAGAGCGATCCCACTAAATCGACCACCGATGCATCGATCGCTATGCATCGAACCTCCAATAAGTGTAGACAAGCCCTAAAAACACCATTGAAGAGTTTTTCATTGTTTTCACTTGCAATATTTCCTTCCAAAGATTCAAATTCCTGTTTTTCATAACAGTTTCCAGTAAGAAATTTTCCTTCCTATCTGGACCCCTATTAGCAAACCACTTAAGCACAACCTGAACTTGGAGCACAAATAGTGCCCTCACTAATCCAACAGAAGTTCCAAAATATCACTAATTCTTTCCACTTTCTTTCTGATGACAGTTTTTCTTTCCTAGAAAAATAAAATCTAACACGTGTATCTTATTCTCTTCCTCACACAGTCTTGGGGCAAGAGTTTTGTTTTTTTCCCACCCAGAAACTGAACAGAAGATAATACAGTTGCTAAAATTCTGTTGATATGTTCTGCTGAGGTGACCTTGTGTTTGATCTTCTGTCTAAGTAAAAATTGTTTTAAGTTGTCAGAGGGACTCTCATGCATAAAATTCAGTGCTTCCCTTTGGCCTCAGCTATTTGCCTGGGTTAGGATAGTCCCAGAATGTCTTCTTTCTTTCCTTCATAGCATATTCATCAATCAGCCTGAAAGCCACACCATAAATCCAAATATTAATCAACAACTGAAGATATAAGAAACCAAGGCAAGCAAATTACATGAATTAGAGACAGCAGGCAAACACATTCCAAATCCACTTTACAGAGGACAAAGCTAAAGCACTGTAACAAATATGTGGGCCCATAAGAATTGTATTATTTTAACTATCAGTATGCCTACACTGCAATCTGAGGTGTGACTGCAGCTTGAATAGACATACCTGCACATGCACTGTTAAAAATAGCAGCATAGGCTTCAGTACAGGCTGCACAAGCCTTCTGGGGACCTTAGGTACATATTCACACTGCTGAAGCCCATGCCGCTGCATTGCCACTGCTATCTTTAGTATTGTCATATGAGTAGGTCTACACACCTTGGTTTACAGTGAGGCACACTTGGAACTTCAGAACAGAAATCGAAGTCAGCTTCCTGCTACAGAAGTGGAGGTTCCTTCCACTTGAGTTAAAGCAGAATCTCCTTTAACTGTTAGAATTATAAGACATATGTTACACAGATGAACAGTTTTGATTCCATTCTCAGGGCAGTGGCATTATTGCACACTACTCAATTCACTACAGCTGCTCGATACTGTGATAAAGTTCCTCCTCTACCTTGGTGGGTCATGCGCTTATTGACGGATTTTGCTAGCCTCAGAGATCTTCCTGTGTTGGATCTGGAGTTGGGAGTTTTGGGGGGAACCCAGGCCTGCCCTCTACCCCAGGTTCCAGCCCAGGGCCCTGTGGACTGCAGCTGTCTAGAGTGCCTTCTGGAACAGCTACACGACAGCTACAGTTCCCTGGGCTACTTCCCCATGGCCTCCTCCCAACACCTTCTTTGTCCTCACCACCAGACATTCCTCCTGATGTCTGATAACGCTTGTACTCCTCAGTCCTCCAGCAGTACGTCCTCTCACTCCCAGCTCCTTATGCACACCTCACTAACTGGAGTGAGAGCCTTTTTATGCCAGATGTCCTGATTAGCCTTAATTATTCTAGTAACTTCCTTGGCTACAGGTGTCCTAATTAGCCTGCTTGCCTTAATTAGTTCTAGAAAGTTCCTGAGTGTTCTGGAATAGTCCCTGTTATCTTACCCAGGGAAAAGGGACCTGCTTAACCTGGAGCTAATGTCCCTACCTTTGACCACTCTCTTGTAGCCATCTGGCCTGACCCTGTCACAATATATAAACCAAATCCACAAAAACAGAAACCACATTTGAAAGAAGAAAACGTATTCTTAAAAGTTCAAATCTGAAATAGAAGGAACACAGATCAGCACTCCTTCTCTCCATTATGTTCCAAACTACTCATTTATTTTATTGTTATAAAGTATAGACTGCACCTGTACCAGAGTATTTCTTTGGTGGCGGTGATGATATTTAATCAGAACAGTGTGCTAGAACAGTGGGGTAGATATAAAATAATAATGCACATTTAGCTCACACATTTGAATAAGGATTTGCTGCACACGATCTGCCTTATGAAGAATTACTTCTTAGTTACTGCTGGTTGCAAATTAGGCACCATATAGTCATCTAGAGCCACATGTTAGAGGTACAAAGCTTGTCAAAACTGCATGTTGATCTCTGGAGAATCCAGTCTGAGTCTGTATAAGTGAGCCTTTCCAGGTGCTAGTGCCTCTCTGGAAGTTTTACAAAGTTTTACAAACTTCTGTTAATTAACTGCTGTTAATTATCAGCAACATTCACCTTTTATTGTAAATCCTTTAGCAATAAGAATTTTTTTTAAAATATTGCTTGAACAAACACTACTCAGTGAGGTTTACTTGAAAATCTCTTGACTTTGCTTCATCTTTGCTTTAGTCCCACATTGTGCACCATTTAGGTCCTGATTCAACAAGGAACATAAAAACATGCTTAACTTTGAAAATGTGAGTAGTCCTGGTCTCATATATTTAAGTTCTTTGAAGAACTGGCACTTTAGTGTTTAGAAGGCACGGGGAAGTTTGCTTGTTTGGAGTGAAGGCACAGCACTTTATGAATTGCACAAGTAGTTAGCTTAGTCTGAGGACATGTCTACGTTGTTATAGTTAAGGCAGTACAAACTCCTTAGTGTGGATGCAGCTTTAGATGCATAACAGTGCTTTATATTGGTATAGCTATTCCTCTGAGAAGGGGAATAAGTTATACTGGTATAGGGCACCTTTATACCAGTGTAACTGCACCCATGCTAGGGGTTTCACCAGTATACCTATTTTGGTTAAGTGCACATGTGTTTTAGAGCTTTCTATAGACCTGGCCTGAGGCTGCTCAGGAATTTGCTAACAATTTGTACTGAAAATGCTCGCATAGTGCCTCCCATACTGACATTATATTACAGATTCGCATAGCCACTCTGATCCTGATACTTGTTGACTAGCCTTACAAAGAAGATGTGAATTATTTGTTATTCACACGGAAACCAGTAATGATACCCGTTCCTTGGTTTTTGACAACTTGTATTTGCTGCTGTTTGTAACCAAGTAGCTTTTGTACTTGTTTTAAATTTAAATCAGAGATGCTTTGTCTTGAAAAAGCAACCTTTGGATTTAATTTGTGCTTTAATTATTGCCACCTACCAGTTGCCACTGGAATAAATTTTGTGATGACCTTATTGGAGCTCTTTAAAGTAATTTATTATGCTATGTAACATGCTAATTATAAAACACTGTCCCATATTGATTGAAAAAAACTAGCAAATTACTCAAAAGCATGTCAGTACAGTACATCCCTTGATAGTTTTATTTGTATTTGGCAATATGAGCATAATACTTTTTGACTCCAAACAAAGGAAATGTTTTGAATATCATGTCTGCAAGTGTCTGGTAAAACAAAAAGTAATACTGTCAGTCTCAATAGGATATTAGAAAATATTAATCTGTCTTATAACAAAATACCATCTATGGTAGAGTGTACATATTTTGATAGCTTAGAATCAGCTCGGAGATCTAATGTTATTTATTTTTGTATCTTCTTGACAGGATATCATATTTGATTTTCTTGCACAGTATACAGAATCAAAATCTTACCTTTGCAATAAAAACAACCCTCACTCATTGGGCTCAGCTCTGCAATACTACATAAACATTTGTTCATAGAAAATAAAGTATTTAGATCATTAATCTCCAGCATGAAAAACTCTGGCAGTGAGAGTTAAAATACATGTGTACTTTCACGTAACAGATATGCAGCAGATCTACATATTCTGTCTTTAACTTGACAGCAGCTGGAGTTTGCTAAGAGCTTCATTTAGCATTTCAGCGGGCCACACCCTCGTATGCTGAGCAACAGCAAAATATTCACTTATGTTATAAGAGTATTAGTCGGGACTGTTCAATGTAATTTAATAAGCTTTATGTATGTATTTATATTAAGATTTTCAGATAAGTGGTCCACCTAACATCCTTAGCATCATCAAGTGGGTTGTCTAATAACCAGCATGTTAATGGACAGCTGTTGCAGTAGAGAAGGCTGGTGGTGCTAACAGTAGCAGGGAAAAGGAAGGAAGTAAAGTAGGAGGCTGATGATGATCATGGTTCCTGTTAGCGCTGACTGCTCCTGCTGCCTGATTACTATAGAGACCAGGTCCAGGTATCAGCATAAGCAGCTGTTATTAGCAGCTGTGAGTAGACAGCAAACAGGTGGCAGGAAGAGAGGGTCTAGCAAAAAGAACAATTTACTCTCTAAAAGACGGAAGGGATGAAACATGTGAGGGCATCAGACAAAAGCAAGGGAAAAGGTGGAGCATCAAGAAATCTTTGGGAAAATTGAGGTGGAAGGAGTGAGCTTGACAAAATGGTACTCCATCTTTTATGCTCCTGTGAGGATCAGCTTATATGCTCTGAACCAATGATTACACAGTATTTACAGAGAAGTTTTCAGGAGAGTTGCAGTGGTCCAAAATCCTTGAGCAAATCCTATCAATTTCTAAGGATCAATGAGACTGTTCTCTTGGTGAATGAGCGGTATATGCACAACTCCCATTATTGTAAGCTCTTTGGGACAGGGACTGTTATTTTATTACGTGTTTGTACAATACATGGGAATTCACAATAAGGTCCTGGTCTATGACTGGGGCTTTTAGGTGCTATCATAATACAAATACAATGAATATTATTAAAAAAATCTTAATACTGTAGGTTATCTGCATTCCTCTGTCTCTTTTTAAACACAAATCAAAAGAACACAACCTCAATCTCCTACCAAAGCTGATTGATTGTCTTTACTATAATTGATCAGGACTTTTTTCCTTCTGTTTTGTATCTACTGAGTGGGCATATACACACACTCAAATCACCTTTTACGCTGAATTTTTTCAAGCTTTGGCTCTGTACGTTGCATCCATGTGGAATCCCAAGCTCTGTGGGACAAGGATCACCTTTCTCCTTTGTTGTACAGTACCTAGCACTGTGGGATCCTGATACTGACTTGAGTCTCTAGGCATTATTGTTATAAAAAACAAGAGGCACTCCATGTGGCTGCAGAAGTCTGTGCTAGCACATCAGAATCAGGGTCTGCATCATAAAATGTTTTACAGTAAACTCAACAGTATATGAAATTATGATTAATACATACTTGTACTGTGATAACATCAAGAGCAATATAGGCATTGCATTTGACACGTCTGTATTTCAGAACTTCTGATAACGTAAACTATACACTATTTAAACAGCAATACCACAGTTTTTATTTGTTTGGGTTTAGGGATGGTGGGCTTTTTTGGGGTGGGGCAACACATTTAATTTGTTTGTACTTTATTATATTTAATTTAAATTTCATTAATAATATTGGATTGTTTATAGTTTGTATTGCAGTAGTGCTCAAAAACACTCACTGGGATTGGCACCTACTGCAGTAGGTGCTGTATAAACACATGGAAAGATATGGTTGGAAATCCTGGATGAGTGGCAAAACCTCCACGGTCTTCTGTGGAGCCAGGACCTCAGCACTGGTCTCTGCCCCAAGGAGTTTACAATCTAATTAAAGACCGCCAACATTCTGAGAGGGTGGAGAGGAGTGAAGTCACATATATAACATTTATATTTATTGAATTTAAAAAGCACTTTAACTATCTTTTCTTATAACCAGCTTAACTTTCGGTCATGGCCTTTTTTTGACCAGAATATCTGTGAATAAATCAAGTGATTTTTTATGTTAATTGATACTTAGCCTAAATGTTGCAACTAAATCTATGTAAGAAATATGTCAAGCACAAGATCGTAAATATTATCCAAGTATAGCATTTTTCCATTAGCTGAACTAAAAACAGTAGTCAGTATCATACCTTTTATTTATGGTGTTTCAAGAACACATTTAGTTTCAATTCATATTTCATGTAATCTAGGTTCTAAGTGCAATTTTACAAATACTTTACCTCCAGATAAATTATCCAGTAAATCATCACTTGGTAATAGGCACTTTATTTTTCATGCTGATTATGTTAAATGCACTCCTTTGTAGTCTCACAGTCATGGTCCCATTTTTCTCTGGGAAATTTTCTTTATGAATTTGCAAAAAGAGCTGCATTGCTTGCTGTTGACAGCTTTTTGCTGTGATTCTTGATGTACTCCCAAACAGTTCTCTAGTCCACACCTAAAAACCTCCTGGCAGAAGTATGCCTGATTCTACAGTCAGAAAACAATTAACTGAAACAGAATCTAATTTTATAAATTACTGTTAAAATCTGAGAATTTGCAGCAATTCCACAAGAATGCCATTTTATTTCAAGCTGTCCTTGAGTAAAAGGCATTTCCATTTGTTCCTTTAAAAAAAATTGTGTCTGTCCTTGGTGTTAATAGATTTTAAAAAAATGAATATAAAATTTGACACCTTTTTAGCTATGTTGCACGATCCTGGTTTAGTTGATTCTCATGCCAGTTAAGGAATTCAAAAAGCTTTAGGCACATAAATCAGGTTTGAATGGGGGCAAATAGGTACAGTAAATGACTCATGCATTCACAGAAATTGATCATATAATGTAATATATGCAGTAATGTTATGTAGTGAAATGAAATAAGGCATATTGTAAAGAATTGAACAAGCTTCTAGAGTTTGACTTTTATTTGATTTTTATATTTTTTTTATTGTATCTGTTGCCTGGTAGTGACCATTATAATAAGGTTGTCAAAGTTTCAGGGATGACACTGGTTTTACGCACTTAACTGTCTGAAACATTGTCTTTTGAGGCACCTGCAACAATGGAAAGTCTGGCTGGTCCAATATATTTAACAAATATTATATTAAAATAAAATAAAAATAGAAAATAATAAACTTGCACAATTTGGGTAAGTTGTTCCAATGGTTAATTACTGTGACTGTTAAAAAGATGTGCCTTATTTCTAGATTAATTTGTCTAGCTTCAGCGTACATCCATTGGATTGCTATGCTTTTTAGAGATGAGTGAAAATTGTAATTTCTATCTCACAGGACATTTCAATATTTCAGCTTTTGCTTTGCGTAATGTAAAGTTAACAAAAATGATTAAGAAATATCAACACTTTTCATTTCAAGTCAGTTTGACATTAACCTGCATCTACCTAAGGTGCTTCAGTTCCTTATCTGAGTTGCATTTCAGGCAGGGGTGAAAGTGGGCTCAAATGGGCCAGTATGGCATACCAGTAAAAAGTGGCCACTGGCACCGGCCCGTACGCAGCCGATGTTATCACTGCTCCTTTTGCCTTCCCTGCCCCCCTGGGCCACTGATGGGGGGAGGGGCGGGGTGCAAAAGGGGCAGTTGCTCCGGTGCCAGCGATTAAAAAGGGTCCGGGGCTCCTGGCTGCCGCTGCAAAGAGCCCAGCCCACATGAGAGAATGAACCAGGATGCATCCAAACTACAACTCTTGTTCGATGTTGTGGACTCTTAGGCATATGCAGTTTAATGTTGAACTGACTCAACAATTAATATTTGGCAACGTTGAATTTTTTCTGTTAAAAATTTCAGTTATGTTGAAGCTGCATTTTCTGCAGGAAAAAATGACAAACATTCCCAATTAGCTCTAATAATTTTACAATATCTCATTTATTTTATCCACTTTCATGTTTTTATTCTGCCCACCATTTTAATGATTTTAATAAATACATAGTGCAACTTAACTCAGAACTAATTACTGCATTAAATAATGCACAAATAAAATATAAATGTGTTATAATTAGCACATAGTTCATAGATTTCCCCTAAACCTTAATACATGGTGAACTATTTACTATAATTACAGATTATTCCCTACAAATTCAATCTTTTGAAATCAATTGAAGCTGCCAATGACTTCTGCAAGAGGTAGATTGGGTCCCGAATTGTTAAACTGAAAAACAAAAAGCTTAGGAAAAGTTACAGTTGTAAATATGTTTCAGTGACATCTAGTTACCATCCTAAAACAATGTTGTATATTCATTACAAATAAACTTTAAAATAAAACAAAACAAATGTTGAAAATTATGGAAATGAACAGGAAAGCCAGTACCTCGCAGCCATATGATCCTTCATTGCTCTCTTACCCTAACAAAATACCCTTTCTCGTTTTTTCTTGATTAAATGTGTATCTTAACGTATTCCTGGGTCATAATATGCATCCCAAAAATGCACCTTGTGCATTCATTTACACCTGTGCAAACTGCTGTCATCCCAAATTAATAGCATTTTACACTGTGTTTGCACAGGTGTTTAAGTACACGTGATGAAAGGCCATCAAAGATCAGGTTCAAAGTCCAATGTGGCAGAGTTAATGGGGCTTTTGGAATTTAACTCTTGCATTTCCTAATCCTTTGAGGCAACCCTGACACCTTAATTTTGCATAACACAGTTTTTTTTATTTTTAATGTTTTAAACCAGTTGTATTATCCTAATTAAAACCCAGGGTAATTCTGGCATCTAGTCTTTTCGTTCTAACCCCTAGACAACACAGTAGTGCTGATGAACCTAGAGGCATTGCTTTTTGTTTTCTGTTAATTTATTGTGTTAATTTAAAATATTTTAGTGGGCATGAAAGTGAGAAACTGCTAACATTGGCTAGAGCCAAGAATAGTTCAGATATGAGCTATATCAGGTTCTCCAAACAGCTGTGCTAGCACACCTCCATCCAAAACTGCGAGTTGAGTCCTGGGCCTTTGCGGAACAGATTGCCAGCTTCATGAAGCAGTGCCAAATTGTATGGTAAATATAAACAAACATCCATATGTTTAGAGCACCAGACTTGGTATGTTTGTGACCTGGGGTCTGATTTAAGCCTAGATCTCTAGAAACAAAAGACTAGTGTATTGACCAACTATGTCATCTAGTTCTCTTTTAAAGTAATCCTATTATGTAATGAATTAAAAGGAGAAGTTTTAGTATAGCTGAATTTGAGTTAACTTATCCCTCCAAGCAGTTGGATTCTAAATGAAAATATTTCTGCTGTACCTAGGCCAAGTCTGAAAACATCACAGTATTTCTCATATACAGATTAATTCAACATCATTAGTTTACATATTTTTTACCAATAATATGTTCATGCAAGAGGCTTAATTTTAAAACATATTTTGACAAAATCCCCAGCATAATTTACTCACATCACAGCCAAACAGTCAATACAAGAGACCTACGTTTGTATTAATTGTGGATGCTTCTGAGAAACAGGCTTATCTCAAATTTATAAATGGGAATGTCTGATTCTTACCATTGAATGGCCATTTAAGCATTAGGTTTTCTCTAAGATCATATGTCAGGCGTGACACTGTCACAGAGATTCATTATGAAAAGTGGATTAGCAGCCACCTGATATCAGCACCTAGAGGTGAAAAAACAAGCATGATGAAAAGGGAATGTTTCAGAAGCCCTTAAAACCAATTCAGCAAACCAACCAAAGGAGGAAAGGGGAAATTACAATATTAGCATGAAAATATTACGACTGCAAGACATACAATTATGGTAATTTAAAGAATGAAAGGACTTGAGGTTCCTTCTGAGACGAGGATTCAGAGGTGAATTCTTCATGCAGCCAGGAGCCTTGTGCTTGATAAGCAGTAGCTACTGGAGACTCCAGATTAAGGGTTCCCTCAAGGACTGTTTCCTGATTAAAAAGAAAAAGAGAAAAATGTTATTAATAGCAAAACATAGTTTGTTAAATAAAGTGAAGAATGACTGGACAGGGAATGACTGGGCACTTAAACCTGAAGTTTTGTGTAAGACTACAGGCATTCTTCAACATGGTAAACAATGAATGACCCCATCTAAAAAAAGATGATGTGCCATTCACTACCCAGGAGCCAAATATATAACAGAATTATAGCTAATGCAGGTAGGAAAGAGATAACAGGCCATCCAGTTCCCTTTCCTGAAATTTGCAGACTATCCCTACAGACAGAATTCTCCTTCTGTGCTATCTCTGAATATCTCCAGCCACCAGAAAAAAAAGCAAAAACCTTCTTTCAAGGTTTCAGTGAACCATAAGGAAAGCTCTTGATCCTCACTAAAGGTGAGGATAATAAGGGCTTTACAAGTTGCCTGTCCATGCTACTAGGTCATCCTAAAAGACAAAACAGAAACACACATACATTTTATCCATCTATATTATATCTATAAAAGCACACATAAAATGTATAATTTCTGACTGGAAAGGGTATATTTTAAACATCTTCTTAAAGGTCTGAGAAGGATAAAGACAAATGAACCATCTATCCTACTGCTTTAGCAGTGCTTTTTCAAAGATGGCAAGTCCCTACGCAAGCTAAAATTCCCATTCACATCAAAGGGAGTTTTATCTAAGGACTGCAGGGCTGGGCCCTTATTTAAGCAGATCTCTATACATAAAACAAAACCAAAAGAAAGACTCAATCCTAAGCACTGGGCACAGCTATGGGGATCAGGGAGGAAAAGACACAAATAAGCCTTTTTGTAGCTCCCCAATCCTGGGTCTGGCTGTGTTCAGTCCCTGTTCTTGGCAGTGTATACAACAGCATCTGGGCAAGGGTCATAGCCATGGATCACTGGGGAGCCATGTGCTCCAGTTATGCCCCCTTGCTTCTAGCCACACCCTCTATTACAGCAACTGGCAGAGGTGATTCTGCTCCTATATCACCTAGTGATTTCACCCAAGCCAGCAGAATTTGCAGGAGGCCAGTTATAATGGCTTATTAGCCCTTTTGCACTACTGGAGTTAGAACAAAGGTCAGAGCAAGACTAAGGATCAGATCCAAAGTGTTTATAAGGATGCAAAATGAATGTGTAAAATAGAGTAGAGTATAGGGAAGGGGTACCAGAACATTAAGTAGCGGTTAAAGCCTCAGGATATTATCTAAACTAAAGGTTTGAAATGTGAAATTAGTGGAACTCTGATTATCTTCCATGCTGACTGAGTGGAACATTTCTCTGAGATGACCTCAAGGGAGCAAGCGGAATTCTCTAATGTGAAATATTCACCATCAAAGGCTTGACTAAGTTTGGAGCTGACAGGAGAATCAGAGTGGAATCCCCTTTCTAGTATGGTAACTTGTACTCAGAATTAAAGGAGAAAATTAAGTTAGCTAAACTAACTGAATAATAGAAACACACTGAGATAACGTGACAGCATCTTTGGTGATACCGTATGTCTTCAGAAACATTTGGAATTCTCTAATAGGCCAAAGGTAAATAGTCCTCCAACTGCTGTGTTATTTCAGGGGGAATTTCTTATTTGAATTTTGAAAGTGTAGGGAGTATTGGATGACACTTGTCTATGAATATTCTAAGCCATTCTGAATCCAACACCACAGACTTCTGGCTCAGCAGAGAAAGGAGGCTATTAATTGCCTTACCTTGATGTGTGAAATGAGAATAACTCATGTTTAAAGACAACTGGAACAAAAAAAAATCTCAAGCCATCTTTCTCTGCAATAAAGTAACCTATGAAGTATTTTATATGTGTCTTAAAAAATGAAAGAAGGGTGAAGTAGGGAAATTGTCTTCACATTAAAATATCTGCTGCGGTTCAAGCTGAACATTGTTTAAGACAAACAATAAAGAGGGTTTTGTTAATTATTCAAATGGTATAATGAAGAAGCTGTAGTAGCAAGCTCCCATTACAAACTTTTTTTTAGTCCCCTATAACTTTGGTGTGGAAAAGTATTTTGTTCTGGAAATTGCCATGCTTATCCTACAGGGAATGGCAAATAATGAATTTTCTTTTGAAAAATGCAGAAAGAACCTGGGGTGTTTTTGGATTGCAGGTTATTAACAAATTGAAATGTTGACTCTTGTCTAAGATTTGTCTCGCTCTAACTCAAGAAGAGCTGATTACTTTTTTAAGCTTTATAACTAGCCTTCCCCCTATCTTAGGTACTGATATGGCCTCCATTACCACAGTATCTGAACACCTCAGAAATGTTAATGTATTTAACCACACAAAAACCCTAGGAGGTAGGGAAGTGCTATTAATTATCCCTATTTTACAGATAGGGAGCTGAGGCACAGAAAGACAAAGTGACTTGCCCAATTCCCTGTAGCAGAGCATGGAATGGAACCTGGCTCACTTAATTCCTAGGCTAGTACCTTAACCATTAGATTATTCTTCCTCCAGGCTTCCCACAGTAGTTACATCTCCTTGAAAAAAGGTGCATGTTGGTTAGTGTAGTCCGTTGCAGGGAGTAGCTCCTCTCCCTCTGGGTCTGTGGGTGGCCAATCTGCCCCACTACATCTCCGGGGTCGCCTGACGTGGGGAATCAGTGTAGCGACAGGAGATGTGAGCTCGGGCCTGTGATCAGGGCTGAACAACAAACACAGTTATGGAGCCTGGCGGGGTAGCAAAGAGTCTCAGGCTCAGGCCTGTATGCAGGCTAGAAAGCAACCGTTCAGTTAGCCCAAGCCCTTGATCAGGAAGGGGCAGTAGAGATTCTGAGGGCTCAGGCCTGCAGCCAGGCTGAGCAGCAAACAGCCGGGCCTCCTAGCTCTGGCGGAGGGCTGACAAGCGCAGGCTTCTTGCCTAAGAGAGGGGGAGACTGCCACCCATGGATTGTGGTGGCGGGCGGGATGCAGGCCCACCCACTCCACTGCGTTCCGGCCCAGGGCCCTAGCAGTTGCAGAGCGGTCTGCCACTGGATCAGCAAGGATCCTGACTGCAACATGCTGACTCACTTGCTGTCAGCGTTGCAGCCTAGCAGGTGTAGGCTACCCCTGGGCCACTTCCCAACTTCCCCTCAGGGTGTACCTGGCTCTGTAGAGGGTCATCCTGGTTGTTGGGGAAGAAGACCTCTGTCAGGGCTTGCAGCTCCTCCATGCTCAGGTCTATAAATGGCCCTGGTGGTCCTGGCCAGTCCTCGGCTTCCTTGGGGTCTGCAGCATCCTTCCATCTCGGGGGCTCACAGGAGGCATCTGGCTCCTCCAGCGGCTGCCTCTCTACTGAGTTCTCCGGCCCACCTTTTATACTTCCGGCCCCACCCACTGACTTCCGGTGGGAGGGTTGAGCATGGCGTGGCTCCCCCACCGGGGTTCAATGAGGGGCTCCTCCACATCTGGGTCTGTGGGAGGCCAATCCGCCCCACTGCAGTTAGATAGTGAAAAAATCAGGTTGTAGTTAAGTGATGATGATTTTTACATAATTTTTCACCAATCCTACTTCCATTGATTTCATTGGGACTTAAGGGTGATTAGCATCTCACAAAGTTTGTGGGATAATGACTGCACCACACCTTTAAGTGCGGGGAGGGGAGGGGCAAATTTGTCTGCCTGGCCAAATGACGGGAACAGTGCTTTATGACTGGGTGGGGGGAGATAAAGAGGTAAACTGCTGCAAAACAGGGCAAGAGGCCAGCGTGACAACACTGAGTAATCCCCTGGGAACTGGATGGGTGGAAGGGCTTAAAAGGGGAAGCCCATGCAGTGAAGCCCCCTTTTACGTTGAGCAGGCTGAGGCAGCACCCACCCTCCCTCCCCTTCAGATGGTGAAATACAAGGTTTGGTCAAGACCTGGTGTGGGTATTGCACTAGCTGTCCCTTTCTTTTAGGGGGGCTGGGAAGGAATTTTTCCCTTACCACCAGATTGGTTTGTGTGAAGTTGTGGGTTCTTTGCCTTCCCCACAGTGGGTTCGAGGAGGGCTCTGTTGACATATGGCATGTAGGGTGGTAGGCTATATGTCACAACTCATTATATAAGTGTGGGGAAGATGTCTAGTGCAGGTACTCCATAGGGAAGGAATACAGTGACTGGATAAATGGTTTGGAAAAGGACTTAAAAGGAGGTGTTCGTTAAAGGAACAGAATGGGGGAATGGGAGTTGGGGCTCCTATGTTTGGCACAGCAGGCAGCCAACCCCCTTTCTTATACAGTAGCCCACCTTAACCCTTCTACAAGGCGGGGGTGGGGGTCGATGATAAGATCCCAGAAATGGGTTGGCTGGGGGAAAAGAGGAGAGCTGACAGAAGACCCCTGGGTAATTATTGAATGAAAATGGGTTTATCTGCACTGTACATATTTATCTACTGGGTAATCCCTTACATCTAATACAAAAAGTTGCCCTCAGATTAAAACCGTATCAGATATCTCCTGCCCTTCTTTTGGTTTGGGACAATGGGAAAAGACCTCAGATCACTGAAATGCTGAACTTCCGTCTTAACCACTTGATTCCATTGCTCCTCAGGCAGATTGTTTAAACTCTTTGTGACTACTTATGCCATATATAAAATGGGCAAAATAATGCTCATCCGTTTTAGTCAAGGGCTTTAAGAACTGCAGATGAAAAATGCCATATTCAGCTGCAAAGCATTATACCTGTTTTACAGGACGGAAAAAAGGACACCAACAAAAGCTGAATAACTTGTTGAGCAGCACTGTGGTATAAATGGATTAGATCTTAGTCAAATAAATGAGATAAGAGTATTCAGCACCTCCTAGGATTTGAGCCCTTGGAGAGAGTACAACAAGGGGAGAAGGATCCATCGTAGCAGATCTGTTACATCCCAAAACATGATGATAGTTTCTTAGTCCAGTTTGGAGCAATTTAGTGGTATAGGCGATTCATTAAGGATCTGACCAAAATCTCAATTAAATAAGTAGCCTTAATTAAGTTGCACATGCATGAGCAGCATCTAAATACTAAACAATGAATTTAACCTCTGAGGCTCAGTGTGAGATTTTCAAACACTCATAACTCTATTGAATCAATACTAATTGCCTCCAAATAATGATCAGGAACTGCTCCCCAATGAGGACTATTTCCATGCCTAATTCTAACTTTCAAATACCAGCTACTTCCTCTGTAGGCCTTAAAAATAAAAGTTGTAAGTTTTATATATATAAAACTTACAACTTTTATTTTTATATGAATGAATGAATGAGAAAAGTCTGAGTTTTTCCAGCCTTTGCTGTCTTGGGGCTTGTCTACATGGGAACATTTAGGAACATTTAGGGAAATTAATGTAAATTAACTAAAAGTATGATTTTGAAGTGCATTGCTAAAGCACATTAAATCACTGTGAGGACACTGTTGTTCAGAATTAAGAGCCTTAATACCACTTACTTTAATTCATATTGAAAGTGAATTAAAATAACCCAAATTAAAGCCACTTTAATTGTGAGTGAGGGTGTTCGCACAGAGATTTAATGGTGTTTAACTAATGTACTTCTAATTCCCACCATTAGTTAATTTGGATTAACTTTCCTGGATGCTCCCCATGTAGACAAGCCTTTACAATCAACGGTTCAGTTTTTTGCACAAGTAATTCACCTTTAGGCAGAGCAAAAGCCTGGAAAATTTCAGCCTGACAAGTGTTTGTTTCAAAAAGCTACCAGTAATTGAAAGCAGAAGGTTATAATGGAAACTGTTTTACAACCTTAAGCCATAACAATTGCTACCAGGCAACCACTATTTCCTCTAATAACTAGAAATGTAGACTAAATGAAACTTTGATAATAAATTAAAATAAAAATCATTGTATGTTTTATTTTCCATTTTCCAACGAGCTCAGTTCATCACATACATCGACCCATCTACCACATATATATGCCGGTGATAGCAAAGAACAACACAGTTACTGGATAAATTTTATTTATTACATACATTTCACCATTCCACTGATTTTTGCTAGGACATAAGAATAGCCATACTGGGTCAGACAAATGGTCCATCAAACCCAGTATTCTGTCTTCTGATAGTGGCTGGTACCAGAAGTTTCAGAGGGAAGGAACAGAAAAGGGAAATTTATAAACAGTAAATAAGGATTTCCTTTAACAATAGCAAACATCTGAGAAATTCAGACAGCCAACAATTAATAAAATAAATTAACAAACAAAAAGCCAACTCAAAAAACCCAACTTCCCTGAGCAATGGTTCCTTCCTTCCCCCTAATATGGAATTTACACTGGCTTGAAGCCCAGAACTGGCAATATTTAGTCGTGCACCTGTGACAAGTCTAAGACCTATATCTTGCGACCCATCAGGCCTAGAGATAGGAGCATGAAACTGTTAGAGAAGGAAGATCTACAGTTTTCCAATAGGAAATGGAATTTTCTTATAATTTAGTAAGTCCTGAAATATTGCTACTTAATAGTGTTCTATTTTTTAAGGGGAATGGGTATTTTAGCTTTTTTAGAGGTTTCAGAAATGTTACTTATAATTATCTTCTCTCTCAAAGTTTGTACATCTGGACTCATGGGACAGCCCTACAAATGTCTGAGAGAAAAGAACAGCAGCAATAGGGCCTAATCCTGTACTCATTGAAATCCATGACAAAGATCCCATTGATGGTGCAGAACCAAGGCCTAAGACATTTCTAAAGTAGTTTTTGTTTGTTTGCCTTTTTCTCCAATACATGTGACATATATAGGAAAATGTGGGATAAAGGTTTTCTTGGCACTATTTTGGATGACCTGCATCACTCACTCCTAGCTGACTACTCTGAGGATCAAGCTCTCTGTATGGTGCATAAGTGAAGAAGGACAAGCTACACCTCAAGTGTACTGAGGTACTGAAGCATGTTCATTGTGACGGTAAGCACAAAGGAACCAAATCAATGCTCAACAGCATTGAATGCTAACAATAATCCTTGGAGTGGACTAGTAGTTTTATCTGGTTTGATATCTTGTCTCTTTGACCAGAAGCCATTTTGTACAATAAAGATAAGTATTATCTAATCCCCTACTGACACATTAACAAAAGTACTGTATATTTAGGGGAAAAAGGAGAAAAGAAAATGAATTTATAATTGAAATGCAAATAAAACATTTTAGGAGTGCTGTTTGGTACAACTGTTATTACACGAATGATTCAAATTGTAACAAAGACACTGCACAAAGTATAATAATCTTAGTTTGAGAGAAATCCAGTACCCAATTTATTAAACATTTAACAAGCAATTTTTTCCCCTAGCCACTTATTTTCAAGTACTCTCATAGTGACTAAAATGAAGATAACTGTGTCCTTGCTTATACAATAGAGCAAGCTTGCTTAACAAACAACTCTTTAGGGAGTGATTTTACCTAAAATACAATAACAAATAATCTCCTCTGTGCATAATGAATATAGCTGTATTGAAAGCATGATTTTATATCAAAATTCCTAATATTTCTGTATTTGAATAGATGTTAGTATTGTCCCTTGCCTGCATTTTTAAAAAGTCTCACACAGTCAAAATTTAGCTACAATTATATTAGTTGCAAATTTAGCTCTTTTCCTATCTGTGAAGCATTCACAACTGATGTTTTGTGAATGTATTGGTTATGTGTAGCTATTCATCAAATCACTGGGACAAATAATTTTCAGCCATCTGATTGGTCACACATTGATCAAGTCAGCTGTTTGGTATTTGTCTTTTGTAATTGGTCACCTGAGTCACATTGGTTTTGCTCCCCATTTGAAGGATGGAATTTTTTTAAACAATAACAGAATGATGAATAGGCCTCTTTACCTACAGAAACAGATATTTGTACCAATTGCCTTCATTCTCCAAATATTAATGCAAACAAAAATCTAACAAATAATTGAAGAGAGCAGCAACTAAAAATTCCAACCCATGTTCGCAAATACTATTTTGCTCCTTTTTACTGAATGTGTGTACAAACCAAAATAAAATGTACTTTACTCTTACAGTTTATATCTTCTGCATGAGTATTACAAATGTTTTGGTAAGTTTGTTTGTTTGTAATTCAATTAATTTAATGGCAAGAGCATGGGACTGACAGAAGTTTTAGGTTCTGTTCCCAACTCTGTCATACTCTTCTTGCTTTATAAAATTGGGTAAATCATTCACCTCAGTGCTTCCGTTTACTCCTAGATAAATTGGTAACAATACTGTACATACATGACAGAGGCGTGGGGAAGCTTAATTTGTTATTAATAAAGTACTTTGAAGTCATCAAATGAATGACAGAGTATAAATGCTAAATATTATTTACTGTTAAAAAGACAATGGAAAGTGACTCACAATACAAGTCTTTTAAACCACACTTAAGGTTTCCTTTTATTTGTGTCTTAACAAATTTATGGGTGAATCTCATCTCTCAAGAGCATGGAGAACTGGTCTGACCTACCAAATTTATTTTCTGACCTAGACCAGGTCAGATTTTATGGTACCCTGACTTTTGTTTAATTCTGATCTTATTGAACATCTAGGGCCATATTCTACAGTCCATTAAGTTTACTTTTTGCTATGCAAAGTGGAGTTAAACAGACATTCATTGGAGAATTCTTCATGTGTTGGCAGTATCTCAGCTTGTTCTCCACCTCCACTTCTCCAATGCATTGGAGTAGCAAGCTAGCGGGACATTCATTTTCCTGTTTTCTATCCATAAAAATTACAGTTAAAAAGAACCTGAAGGATTTTTTCAAAATTTTTATAAATAGCTTGCTCACTATTGCTTACAGTAAAGCTGTGAATGTTTTAAACTTAGATCCATATAATAATTTGGAACAGATAGAACTGAGGCTAATGACAAATCTGTGATCACATGCAGACAAATCTATGGTCACTCAAAACTTTTCAGTTAACTTGAAATAAGAACCCACCTAAGAAGAGTAGATTTGGGTTGGAGATGATTACTGATGCAAAGGAAAGGTAACCATTCCATTTTAGTCTCAAAGGGTGACATTGAAGCCTAACTTCTCATTTTCAGGCACTTAGGACAGACTTTCAGTGAGACGTATGGTACATTTACACTGAAATCAGAGGTGTGACTGCAGCAAGTGGTGTCATACCCACACTAACTTTAATCTAGTTTAGTGTGGCTAAAAATAGCAGTGAAGATGCAATTACATGGGCTTCAACACAGGCTGTAGAAGCCTACCTGGAACCATGAGTACATACTTGCATTGGTAGCCTGTACTGGGGTCCATGCCGCTGCATCTTTGCTACTCTTATTAGCTACACTAAAACTAGATTAAAGCTAGCATGGGTATGCCAACCTGCGATGCAGTCACACCTCTGACTGCAGTGTAGACATACCTTTAGGCTCCAAAGTCACTTAATGGCTCTTGAAAGTAGTACCCAAAATATATATGAGTAGCAGGGCCACCCAGAGGATTCAGGGGGCCTGGAGCAAAGCGGGGGAGCTGTGGCGCTTATACTCACCGAGCGGCAGTCTGGGTCTTTGGTGGCATTTCGGTGGCGGGGGGCCTTCAGTCGCTCCACGTCTTCGGCCTGACTGAAGGGCCCTCCACTGCCGAAATGCCACCGAAGACCCGGAGCGACTGAAGGGCCCCCCGCCGCCGAAATGCTGCCGAAGACCCGGACCACCGCGGGGCCCCTGCAGCACCCGGGGCAAATTGCCCCACTTGCCCCCTGCCCCGGGTGGCCCTGATGAGTACCCCTGATTCTCTTTCCATATTCAGCATAATTTTGTAGTAAAAACTTGCTATGCGTATTTAAAATCAGGAATAACATTTCATAGGATTATTGTATCATTCCTAATCTCATTCTAGGCTACAACTGAACTGCAGTAAGAAGAAAAATGCAAACTGAATCTTAACTTTTTGATTGTTACAGTTACTTTGCAGTTCCAATTAATTACTTTTAAGTTACTACACTATGGCATGTTTTAGACGGATTTTTTCTTAATTCAGTAGCATGATTTAAAGATTTTATCTTAAAAATATACAAGATAAACAAATTCTCACAAGGGACTATTATTCGTCATTGAAGTGGCCAAAATTTGCTGTAATCATTTGTCAGTGCCTTGATTGTTTCTTGTTCTTTTACATATAAAATCAAGTTTATTTTAAAAAAAAAAGGAATGAAGGAAAGGACGAGTGATTTTATAGTAATCAGTTGTCAAGGCCTTTTTAAAAAAAAATCTGTAAACAGAGTTTGAGTGTTATTTTTCTAGTAGCAATGTCAGTTAGGGGGTGCAATTTTTAAAATTACATTTCTATACCAGCAAAAGCCCCAGGGTAGAAGCATAAAAGCACTTTTACGGGTGTAGCTTGTTTGTTTGCCAAACAGGTATAATCTATACCAGCACAAGCATGGATAAGCTGCATCTCCTCTAGGAATACAGCTATATCTGCAAACCTTCTCTAATTTACACCTGGCCTAAAGATCAGCTTCTGCTCTCAGATGTATAGATGCAAAAACAACAACAACAAAACCAACAAAACACTACCTTCAGTGGGAGTGCTCTACTGTATATGAGGCAACAATCTGGGCCCAAATTTCTAAATCAAGAGTTTCCACATGGACCAGTAGACTTCCAGCTTCAGCGGAACCTCTAGGAATATGAAACCTGGAGTAGGGTGCAGAAGTTTTGTTAAGGTATGTATGCTTTCATTCATTGCTGTAATGATTTCACCTTAACTGTTAGAGATTCTAATTTTCACTAAGCTATTTACCAAGTTCTGTGTTCTTTACAACCCCACTGTATCTTTGTGGATCACTTTTGGTAAGGTGCTAACAGCTTAAAGGGTGTCCAAAAATTTCCAACCATGTGTCTTATGTCCATTAAACTAACACCAGAAACAGAGGAGCAAAGCAATGCTGTACAGGGAGAAATAATCACCAATATTTTCTATAACATTATGTGGCAAACTACTAACTATACCAGTACCATGATAGCTTCTGGCAAATATTTAGATGTTATGTGAAAAATTTTAAATAACCCTAAGAATCTGTTTTTGCCACTTGTTGGGTATAAACCAACCACTCCTGAATGTTTTAATTGTTATCTACATATCTGAGTACAATGCTAACTAGTTTATTATTGCTTACATCACACATTTAGCCTTATCCATTAGTTTGAAACACTCAACTGCACTAATTACCTTTAAAGCTAATGTAAAAGTAATACTGAACTAGCTTTTATCACATCATTTTGGCCTCTAATGGTAACATTTGGTAAGTGTTATTTCTGAGCACAAGGTCATGCTGTGCTAATATTTTTTCTAATGCTATAAGGCAAAAAAGTCCCTCACAAATCTTTGATCTCTATGAAGCACTTTCAATAGTTGTTCACACTGCCCTGAAATGATCACGTAAATTCTTTACATCATAGCTCCTGTTTTCTTTGTGTAATTGTGTATGAGCACCAGTTGTTGCAATCACCTGAACTTCTAACTGGCAATTAGGAAATAGGAAATAATTTTATAAATGTATAGTAGAAGACAGCTGTATGTTTATGGACCACAGTATTCCTGATCTCGCATAATGGACCAGGCATCATTTCACCCACCTGCTTGTATTCCTGCCATGGTGAATAATAACAATTTTAAAAAAGTTTAATGGCAAATATTTTCACTGACTAAATTGAGAATATTTTGTCTTTTGCAAGTAAAATACTATAGTACTGGATAGTGTTGATAACCTACTGGTTAGAGAGATCTGGGATATTTTTGCTATATATCTTGCTATAAGGCAGAATGCACATGGAGCATCTGAGACGATAACTGCACGTGTGAGGCAGTAGATATTATACATTTTATTTCTTTCCATATAATTACCAATTATGAATTTTAATAGAGAAAAACATGATCAACAGCATGTGTTTATTGCTGGTTCGTATGGATTTCTACAATGCAGCAACTGGATGCAAGTTTACATTTAATCTCACCCTTGAAGTGCTGGTTCTATAATAAAGATTCTACTACCAGAACATCAAGGATCCTTCAGTATCATCTATCTTTTACTGAAAGGTTCAAAAAGAGAAATGAGTTTTATCACAAATACTTGACATCTTAGCCTTAAAGAAAGGTACCAACGAATGACCTAGCTTCCTCTATCAAACTGTGTCAGTGGCACCATGTGCTATTCATTAGCTGAATATTGGACAAAGTTACTTCTTTAAAAATCAGCATTAAGTCATATCCTGCACCCTAAACCAAAGTGTGTTATAATCCTTTTGTATTATTATCATTTTTCCTCAATGCAGAAAATAGTGTAAGGTCACAAGCAGGGCTTTGGTTAACAAAATATATTATTGACAAAATAAGTGATATAAATGAGGATATGTTTCCATAATTATCTTTCTAGACAGTCTACTTGTACTACATGAGCATTACATTGGTTTTGTTTTACTATTTAAAAAACCAAACACCCAAAATTTGAACATACCAGCTGTAGCCTCTATGCTCTTCTCCAGGGCCAAATAGAGCAAGAAGCAAAACCGTGCATCATGTGGAAGTGATGTTGGGCGGCAGGCCAGAGAGGAAAGGCATTTATTTGGTATTTCTCTACTGCATTGCTGCTGGCAACCCTCCCTGACACCTTACGTGTTGATGTAATGGTATGGCCAGCTGAAGGATGACCGTGCTGGGAAGTGATGCAGCGTGCACCCAACCAGTTAAGCCAAAGCTTCTCTAAGAAGTGTAAATATACCTTGTGCATTATGAAGAGTTTGGGGGATACAGGAAGCTAGGGTGTCAATAGCAACAGGACAACAAGCTAGCCAGGATGTCAGTGGTAATGGTGGAAGCACAGAGTCAGGGATGCTGGTCATGGAGGCTGCATGATCAATGAGTATTTGTCCTCAGTATTTTCTCTTAATGACACATCATGGTGAGTTCTGCATCTCCAATGACCTAAATGATAATGTGCATAACTTGAATAGCCCAAGAGTTGTACAAACTTGGGAAGTAGTGGCGTCAAAATACACAAGTGATAGCTATATCTGCTACTATCCATTAAATTATTCCAAGGAGCCTGAGAATCACAGAATCATAGGGTTAGAAGGAATACCCATTTCAAAGCTGCTACAGTTTAACAAAATGAGTTGAATAATTTGTGGCTTAATTTTTTTTGTAAACATTAATATAAAAAAGGAACCCACTACTTTAAAACAATATTTGCTACTATAAATGTCCTTAAAGGATTAGACAATTGCAATCAAATATGGCCTTCCCATGGGCCTGAACTAATCCTTTTGCTGGCCTCATGATAATTGGGGCTGACACTCCTCAGCTCATCCAAAGTTGGGCTATTTGTTCTAGGCATATCACTACCTACAATATACTGCTGCAAGAAACAATTTTGCATACAAGTCAATTTAGTATTTTAAGACAACTTGATGATAATGTAGTCTCTTCTCTTTATTGTACTAGCATTTTTCAGGAAAAGCCCTTCTAAAAGTTGAAAATATATGTGTGAAGCTAAGGAAAGGCAGTTCTCTAGATCTGTTCATTTGGGTGTGCTCTTCCAGTTAAACTTTAGACAAATAAAAATGTATCATTTTTGTAAAATATCTAAAAAAGTTCAATATTGTATATTTCTTGAAACTTACGGCCCAGCTCCTGCATTCCTAACATCCCATAGCTCCTTTTTAAAGTCAAGGGGGAGACTGGGTATGCAAGCAATCCAGGATTTTGCCCTGTAACTAAAATATAAACAGAACCTTAGCAAGCTAATAAGAGAGTGAGAGAATAATTTTACAGCCTCCTCCATAACATTATTCATGTTCCTTTTTCTCCAGATACAGTGTCTGTCACTTAAGGCACCCAAATCCTTAATATGTAATGATCTACCATTTTTTAAACTCTTGCCAATTATTATTTGTGCAGAAGCTCCCTGAACATGTGGTAACTGCATAAATTAATGGTATTGTCCAACTGTTTTCTATTCTTCCCAGATTTCAATCTGGATTCTAAAAACAGAAACACTTTTGCACTGAATTACTAATAAATTGCTTATTAAGGTTATAACATTACACTCTCGCTGCTTCTTGACATTCCATAGACCTTAGAAGCTGTCAACCATGGCATTTTATTATCATTTTTTGCTCTCCATTTTAGAGTTGCTGTTGCATAGTTTCAGTGATACCTTTCTAATTGGCTTCAGCTACTTAAATATTATTGGCTTCACATCCTCCCCATCTGCTCTTCTAGTTTTCATTCCTTAGTGTTCAGTTCTTGACCATTTAGTACGCATAATTTAAATAATTCCTATTTGCAAATTGCCATATTACTTGCCATGGTGTACAACTTTATTGTTCTATAAAGGACAAATATTGCACAACTTCCCTATATATCTCCATTTTCATTCTTACCTTCAAAAATGTTTGTTGACATATACTATTGAGTGACTATATGGGAATTTAAAATCTCAAAAATCCAATACACAAGCACACAGTATTGATGGTTTTGTGTATGAATGTTATACTTTGATATACCAAACATATGGATAACGTACCACTGGACTGATGTTTCAGCAAACATTATTTTTGAATATAACTTATAATGTACAATAATGTCTTCTTTACATATTTACAAGTTTTATCACTGTGTTTAACTTTCATTTATATTTGTTTAACTCTTTATATGGGATAGCACACTTTCCCCATGTACAAACTCTTAATATTTCATGAAATTCAACTGTCCATTTATCAGTTACATTCAAGAGTTGTGGGGCACATTTAAAGAATTAATTCCAGTTTGAAAAATATTGGCGATTTCAAAGCTATTTCCAACACTGAATTAAAAGGAGGAATACTTCTACCAATAATATCTCTAGAACTTTAAGTAACGTTTCAAGTGTGGCTACAGCAGTACTCTAAAATACCAGTCTGGCAATCTATTCCATACAGGCAGACCCATTTGCCTGCATGGAGCCCCAGTTAAGTCAATAGAGTTATAGGCTAGGACTCTTCAGTTTGGAAAAGAGAAGACTAAGGGGGGACATGATAGAGGTATATAAAATCATGAGTGATGTTGAGAAAGTGGATAAGGAAAAGTTATTTACTTATTCCCATAATACAAGAACTAGGGGTCACCAAATGAAATTAATAGGCAGCAGGTTTAAAACAAATAAAAGGAAGTTCTTCTTCACGCAGCGCACAGTCAACTTGTGGAACTCCTTACCTGAGGAGGTTGTGAAGGCTAGGACTATAACAATGTTTAAAAGGGGACTGGATAAATTCATGGTGGCTAAGTCCATAAATGGCTATTAGCCAGGATGGGTAAGAATGGTGTCCCTGGCCTCTGTTCGTCAGAGGATGGAGATGGATGGCAGGAGAGAGATCACTTGATCATTGCCTGTTAGGTTCACTCCCTCAGGGGCACCTGGCATTGGCCACTGTCGGTAGACAGATACTGGGCTAGATGGACCTTTGGTCTGACCCGGTATGGTCTTTCTTATGTTCTTATGTGAATCAACTGGAAAAGGACAATATTTACTCTGTGTTTTAAGGGGAAAAAACTTTAAAATGGAAGTACCATTCATAAATTATATATTCCAATTTATGAAACCAAGTCAAATTATTTATTGAAATGTATTGAAAGATTCAAAAATCATAAGTAACAGTGTTCCTGATGATTTTATGAATGCTGTTACAAATTATATTGCTACATACATGAGAAAAAATCTTGGTTCATGATTATCTGACGACCTTCCTGTGTTGAGTAATAGTCTGTTTACTTTGTCAGAGATCAACACTGAAGTCAAGGTAATGTTAATCATTCAGATCGTGTATGCATATCAGTACATCCGGATCCATTGAGTTCATTTAGAACTATTTACTTTTTAGAAGATGAGTAATAACCTTTTTTTCTGGGCCTCTAACATCATCTCCACTTATATTTTTATTTTAATTTCAAATGTTAAAAAAAAATACACCTTTGAAATGTATGCTGACAAAGGGGAGATTTCTAATTCAGATATTCAGGATTTATTTAACAGTATTGTATTCAAGGACATTGATGAACATTCCCTGGGGCTATTTTCACCTCTCTGTTAAATAGTTTCCATGACAGAAGTTAATATTTCCTTTTTATAAAGCAAGATGTAGATATTGTTGAGATACTTTATGCAGAAGTTTACCACCTGCATGTAAGGTATTCAACATGCTATAAAATGTTTTAACATTTAATCAATTTTAATAGGGTATTTATTAAAGGTAATCTTTTTACATTAAGTCTAGAACAATCTACAGCCCTGATGCAGAAAATCACATAGCGTGGGAAAGAATTAGCTCATTTGATATATCATGAACTAATCGGTATACCGTAAGAAGGAACCAACAGACACTGATAACATCAGAGAATTTTATACAGTTTTCCCTGGATTTTCTCTGCTATGCACTGATGGGCTATTTGTTCCAATCCTCTCCCACACAGTCTCTTCACCTCAGCCTCACTCCACAATTGCCCTACTTATTTTCCTTTTCTTCTTCTATCCACCTTCACATCAATGTCCCCTATCCCTTCACTTTTCTTTCAGTCTACATTCTCTTCCCTTTCCATCCACCCACCAGAAAGAAAAAAAGTGGAACTAAAGTGACACTTCCCATTCCAACATAGTTCACTCTGCTTTATTCCAAATGCATTGTAAATTGGCATTTCCTTTATTCCTGCTAATAAGCTGAATGGTTATGTACAAATTGTACAGTATCTCACTATTTTAGCCACTTCTCTAGTCATAAGGAATATTCTAGGATCATGTGTTCCCCCTTTGCAATGGATGAAAATATGTGGAAAGGTATAAAATCTTCAAGAACGTATTACAAAATTGCACTGTCTGAGTAAATTCAGACCATACTATCCAGCCATTAGAAAAAAATAGTAGTAGTAACCAGCCAGTGAAGTGACTACAAATCTTCACAGAAGAAAACATGTGGCTTTGGGGGTTGGAAATGTGGGAATATTAATACGCAAAAAACGAATGGCAAAGAAGTTAGAATTTCTACCGATATACCAACAAAAACAAGGATATGAAAGCTAATCCCCCCTAACAGCATAAACCTTCAATCATGTCAGCAATGAAAAGTAGGAAGGCTAAGGAAATCTTCAGTCAGAGTCAAATTTCAAAGGCTTCCCATTATAAGTTATGAAGAGAAACCAAACAAACGTACATAGGCAATTCAAATGGCATAAAAAACAAACCCTGTGTGAAATTTCACACTTATTGGCCATTTACTGTAGAGGAAAAAAAGAAATGTATGCCCTATTGTGATTCAATTTATGAATGAAATCCTGACTATGTAGTCACTACCAGGCACCTCAGTAATTCTATTCTCCTATGGAATAAAAAAAGAAAACATAACAAAAGATGAAAATATTTACAAACCAGCAGAGTGGGAGATGCAGGAAACACTAGGTAGTTACAAAATGGCACCTGAAGGCTGCAGCTGCTTGGCTCTGACATATTTAGATGGCCAACCTAAAAAGGCAAACTGCAAAACCACTCCTATAACAAGTTAAAGCCACAGATAACATATAAGGACTAATTAGAGCATTCATGTTCAAAGAGTGATTAAAATGGTCACAGAGCTGTGCCAGCCACTTGAGGCCAATGGGCGTATGTCCAGGAGCCCTCCCAGGCTTTATCTGCACTTTGGAATAGTCCCAATTCAACCACCATTATCCATTCATCCATCACTGTAGCTGCACCAGTGCTGATCCATATGGGTAGACAAGGATATGTCAAGTTTTTGCATACATTGAGCCAGTTGTTTCGAACAAAGCCCAGAGCGCCCTTGGTTATATGTGGGATTCATCACCTGTGCAGCTAAATGGACTGCTGAATGAGGGCTACTCCTAAGTGTAGACCATGCACAGGTTTGCACTGTGGAATTTACTTTGAGTCTCACAGAGGAAAATACTTTTACCATTCAAAATACAAGGCCATGCTGCTCTAGGGTATACAATTCCCCTTAACAAAAAAATGGAAGTTACACACAAACAGGGCAGAATGGACCCATTAAATATAGAGCCAACCTTTAAATAATAATAGAAATACTTTATTGATTTTGCATATTCAGGTTTTGCAGAATAAAAACTTGTAATCCAAAGTTATAAACTACAATCAATACCTTGGGAACTACAAAAAGTGTAGTCATCAATTATATAATGCCAATAGATCATTATCTTTTTTGCCACCTCCCTATCCAGGGTCAGAAATTTTTATAGCCTTCTTCCAAATCTCATGATCATATGCTAGGTTGTCATACAGATTGGTCTGCTTATATCTTGTCCACGTACCAAGTGTTTGGTCTCCCCCTGGGTTGTCTTCCATCCACAGTCATTGCAGGAGCCATTCTATCAACACAGCTCTCAGTTCTCTACTGGATGTGCCCATACCAACATAGCCTCACTTCCCTCAACTTGTCTTTAATTAGAGCTACCTCTTACAACCTCCTTTTGTTTCCTATCATGGAGTGTCCACCCATTTCACCATCTCAACATCTTCATTTCCATGCTGAAGAGCATACTGATTTCCTTTCTTGTGTCTGGCTAAGTGTCTGTTCAGTACATCAAAATTGGTCAAATTAGTTTTATACATTAGCATTCTTTTGTTCCAGAGAACAGAAGATAGCTCCCACAACTTGAACCAAAGAGCTTTATTATGATGCCAGTTATCAGTCAAGAGAGCACCATCATCAGCAACCAATGATCCTAGGTATTCAAATTATTTCATTCTTCTAACCTCTCTGCCTGTGATATCCTTTAGGGTGAGTCCCTTTAGGGTGAGTCCCTCAGTTACCATAGCCTCAGTTTTACCAATGTTAACTCTGCATCAGACTGCTCAAAGCAATGTTATCAGTATTCAGAATTGGCTTGCAGGGTCTCACAACCTTCCACATGTACCACTATGATATCAGCCAACAGTGTATAATCTCACTTATCGCATCTTTGACCACTGCAAACAAAAGGAGGCTCAATGCCGACAGCTGATACAGGACAAAATTTACTACAAATTCTCTAGCCCCAATTAGTTTCGACTTCCTCATACGTATCCTTCTGGCACATCTGTCCATCACAAACTCCACCAAACTACTTGTCTTGGTACATGATCATACACCATCTCCAGGTCCACAAAGACCATACCTCATACCATAGTTGCCATCTCTTTTCTCTGAATTTCTCCATGAGGATATAGTACCAATAGATTATAGCAGGATACAGAAGATTTAGTGTGGTAAAGCTCTAAATATTGCCATTTGTCCACAGCTCTGGGTAGGGAAGCACCACTCATCCAAGCTGGCAGTCCTCCCTGTGCTGTGCATAGTGCTCCTCACTATAGGATACTGTAAGCCTGCCTCATCTCTCCATACACTGGTATGACAAGCTTGCTATATAGGCTGATTATGTAGGGCTATGTAGGTGCTGGGTAGCCCTACCTCCTCCCCCAAACCCTTTGGGAGTGATTTACACCCTTGGGGGCAAACACAGAGAACAGCCTTTATGCTCTCTGCCTCTTTCCCCGTGCCCACCTCTCCATGTGGCCCCAATATAATGGCCAGGCACAATCTGGCCTTAACACCCCTGGCACTCTCATAACACGTAAACATTGCAGCAAGGTGTGTGCTGACATTTCTGCACCCTGCAAAAGAAAAATAAATGTTGTTAAATTGCAAGAGACTACTTAATTCTGTTGACCAAAAAACATCTGTTTACAAAAACAAATCAACACATAAATGCACACCTTTCTCCTAATATATAACTATATTATAGCAATTGTGTGTGGGCAAGACAAGTAAGGCAAACCTGCATAGAAATAGAAATTTAGAACAACATTCTCAGGTACTAATTTTATTGCACAGAAAAAAAAACCCATGTTTTAAATACAGGAGAGCCAAACAAGAATGGTAGAAATGTGAACATAGAAGCCAAGACAGCCCCACAGCTGCATGCCCCTAACAACATCTCCAGATGCACCTCTGTTGCCTGCCAATAGAAGAATTAGTAAAGGAGCCAGCAGAGGTGACACCAAGGAGTTAGCAACAGACCCAGATGCTGCTGCTAGACCACACAGTTCAGATTTTGGCATCTGGTCTCTACTTTTGCCAAATATGCCCTGTTTGTTTCCACAGCTGTCAAATGTGTTTGCTAGAAAAGGAAGAAGAAAAAACAGTAAGAGATATGCCAATGATTGTGGGAGGCAGTATGAAGCCAACATGACATGTTCTCCAAGATAACAATTTGCTTTAGAAATATATTGTTTCTTACTAGGACAAGTCTGAGGTATGCTGCATGAACCTCACACATAAATTATATTTATGTTTACATCTTCAAAACACTGTAGGCAATTATAATGGGGTTAGGAATACACCTGCCATAAACAAAACTTTTTTTCTCCATATATATTTTAAATTACCATGTAATAATCAACTCCACCCAGCAGAGAAAAATAATTCATGTGAAGTGAAATCTACAGTAATGGTTTCAATGTATCTGAAGGAAAGGGGATGCAAAATTAATTAATCTAATTAAATTATGTAACACACCACATAAGCACTTATGCCTAATGTGTTGAGCTATCATGATATTTCATGCAACACAGCAATAAAATCAACAAAATGATAACTAATGCAATAGAACACATAACAGGAAAAAATAATTTTTTGAAGATATTCTTCCTGTTTAGCCTTTTTTAGATTTTTGTTTGTTTGTGTGTTTTTGTTTTTTAAATCTTATTTTGTGTGGGGAAGAGCAGGAAAATGCTGTATCCTCTTAGGTTTCAACAAATGTGTGAAGCCAAATTCTGACTCAAGCTAAATCCTAGGAACTCTATTGACTTCATTGGTGTTGCAAGAGTGCAGCTGGGAATAGTTTCTGGTCCTTGGTTATTAGAATAGTTGACACTGTTTTACATCCTGTGAAACCCCATTGAGGCTAATAGAGTTGCTCAGAAGGCATACTGGGGTTGAATTTGGCCCTTTATCAGAGAAATAATGATTCACTGTAGCACATTTTCTCTTCAATTGGCAAAGAGTATAAATAGTTCAAAATACAAATATGGCATAAAAGTTGACTCACATCCAAATGATTGCAAAAACTTACAGCTTAAACAAAACTCAAATATCTTTGGTATTACAAGGACATTGTCAACTTGAATTCTAGTCAATTAAAAAAAAAGAGTTATCATTATAGGTATTTCACCTACTCCTGATTTTCTCTGACAATTTTTGCAGTTTTACAATTTTAAAATGTTTCTTTCCCATTACTGCATGAAAACCCTACACAAATAGCAAAGGAAACAGTGATGCTGACTGCACACAAAGCACTGTGAGATACACAATGTAAACAAACTGGAACAAAATCAAGAACTCTCCCCCACACACAACACTAAATCTCTTTCATATGTCGGAATTATGGATGTTGCTTGTTAACAATAGTGGATAGAAACATTCAGATATTAAGTGTGAGAGTTACACTGATAGTGTCCATTCTTTACAGAAGATAGACATTATGGAATTTCCTTGCACCTATAAAATCAGGGACAGATTAAGTCAGGGGTGGGCAAACTACGGCCCGGGGGCTGCATCCGGCCCTTTAGGTGTTTTAATCCAGCCCTCGAGCTCCCTCTAGGGAGCAGGGTCGGGGGCTTGCCTCACTTCACATGTACTGTGGCTCTGCCTGGCTCCTGGAAGCAGCAGCATGCCCCACTCCAGCTCCTACACGTAGGGGCACCAATGGGCTCCGCATGCTGCCCCCACTCCAAGCACCGCCCCACAGCTCCCATTGACTGGGAACCACGGCCAATGGGAGCTGTAGGGGCAGTGCCTGCAGATGGAGCACCGTGCAGAGCTGTCTGGCCATGCTTCTGCATAGGAGCCATAAGGGGGACATGCTGTTGCTTCTGGGAGCTGCTTGAGGTAAGCGCAGCCCGGAACCTGCACCCCTGACCCACTCCCATGCCACAACACCCTGCCCCAGCCCTGATCTCCCTCCTGTCCTATGAACCCCTGGGTCCCAGCCCAGAGCACCTTCCTGCACCACGAACCCTCATCCTCAGCTCCACCCCAGAGCCTGCACCCCCAGCCAGAGCCCTCACCCTGCCCCACATCCCAACCCCCTGCGCCAGCCCGGAGCCCCTTCCCGCACACTAAGCTCCTCATTTCTGGACCCACCACAGAGCCTGCACCCCCAGCCAGGGCCCTCACCCCCTCCTGCACCCCAATCCCCAATTTTGTGGGCATTCATGGTCCACCATACTCTTTCCATACCAAGTTTGCCCACCCCTGGATTATGACATTTACACTATAAACTTGTGCCTAGGCTCCAGCTGATGGAGACATGTCATTATATCAGAATCTCAGCTCTCAATTTTAAAAAAATGTTTTGCGGTTGAAAAAAAAAAGCTTGAAAATGTGCCTGCAAACAGCCTGAAACAACATCTCATGAGGTGAACTGTCCCATCCATTTCAGAGTGGTGTTAATTTCAAGGCTAACACCATCCAACAGAGGACTGTGTGCTGCAGGAGACAAAGATTGCAGGTGGCCTCACCCGTGTACCAAAACATATACACCCCAGCTGCTGGGGTAAATACCAGGGAAAGCCCATTACTCCCACCAAGTGTCTCTGAAAGGGAGAGGGCCTCCCCTCTGCTCCAAAGGAGATAGGAAACCCTGTCATAGCTCTCATTTGAGGAGGCAGCTCCATATCACTGCCCTGCCTCTCCATAAAATGAGGGGTATGCTGCCCCCTGCCACTCCAAAGGGGGAGGAGTGCCATAGCACAGTGAGGAAGCCACAGGATGGAACCATAGTAGACCATTAGTTGTACAGTGCTGAGGGCTCTGGCTTCCCTTATTTCAGTCCTGATTATAGTGTGATGCTGCTGCTAGGTCTAGTAATTGGCGATTGCCATTCTCTTCAGTAGGGCAGGTTTATCGCTTCCCTTAAGGAAGCATTGGTATATGGTTTGCTCATGTAACCATCACTTGACATCACTCATCTGTGATCCTGTATCTCATCTTCCCTTTGTAGTTAATAGTACTGAGAAGGTTCTGTCAAGACAGCCCTCACAGCATCCAAATGCCTCATGTTTTTTTGACCCATAAGTCTATGTAGCTCTATTGTTGAGTCACCTGTGGACTTCAGAGGAGTGGATGGGGCTGCCCTCAAGTGACTATTTATTGATTTATTTTTTCTATCTACACTAGAAAAAATTCTTGGAAGTTTTCCAACATTGCTTTCACCAGTGGAAGAAACACTGGAAGTGTAAGAGTAAACTAAGAGATCACAGCAATGGCATTTTAATTACTGTTTTGTGTAGATGGCCTAGATTCCTGTCTTCACTAGTGCTCACACCATGGCTATCATCAGTTTATCTGAACCTGTGTGGAGACAGATTTGGAAAGATCCCAGAGGGTGGTATTGGACAATTGTTTCTCCTACCTGAGGGTGCTGTCGTAGGAGGTTCCACAGGACTCCATTTTATACATGGTTACCAGAAGAGGGCACAAGATATTTAGTCAGGAAGCATTGTTTGCTGTGCTTCTAGTATGCAAATGAGACCCAACTTTATAATCTCTTTAAACTCCATTGGTACAGGTAAGTGTCTTGCCTGGTGTCTGCTGAGACTGGGACAGGAGGTCTAGTTCTCTGAGGCTCAATCCAGGTAAAACAGAGGTGACATCGATGGTTTGGAAAACCTATCCGAAAATATAGCAAGGATTATATCTATTCCTGTGACTGAGTAAATATGTTCACTGATTGTCAAGCATTTTCATATTCACTACTAGAACTCCAGCTAGATTCCCAATCACTCTTGGATATTCAAACTGAGGCTGATGTAGACAACCTTTTTGATCTGTTTAATCGGATATCACATTATTGATATTCCTTGATCTGCAATGGCTGCCAGTTCATTTCTAGGTGGAGATTAAGTTGTTGGTTTAGATGTATCAAACTTTAAATGGCACAGGATCTGCCCTCTTTCCCTGTGTATACTGATACAAATGGTTATCATATCATATTGTAGAGTTATCATGATGAAGCCTTTAAAAAAAAAAAGCCTTTAAAGGCCTTTAAAAAGGCAGGTGATTTTTAATATGACAGTCTCCATAAAGGCTGCTTAACTTTGAAACGCACCCCTCCATTTGTTTAGAAAGTGCCTGAATGTCTTGATTTTCCAAGCGCAAGGGAAAGCTAGTTTTATATTATTCAGTGAAGCAGGGATGCCAGATAGTTGGTACTTGATGATGGATTATTTTTCCCAACCCTTCTGGAGATGATGGGTTGACTGCTGTGGGGAGAGTGTGTCGGGGGGGTTATGTTGTTTCTATTTTAAGGCAAGAACTGTATTTTTAAGGAAATGTCACAAAGCCTCTATACCTTGGCATAGGAATCTTTTTATAGGTTTATAAACTGAAATAAATGAATAAATATTTAATTCCCATTTTGAAACCTTCATTTCCACTTTGCGTCAACTACATCCACATATAATAGAAATGGTTGTATTAATCCATAACTAGTCTTCTAAGCAGATCCATAGGCATAACTGATGACTCATAGCTAGCACTTCAGCGCTTTATCCTTCTCCAGCTAAAAAGTACAAATTTGAGCAGTGTACTAATCTGCACGGAGTGGTACCTAAGAGTTTTGAGGTAGTTTAGCTGGTACTAAGCCACACAACTGTAAAAAGACTGGGCTAAAAAAAATGCTATATGAAATATATCTAGCCCAAATCATTCTAATGTTTCTACTCTGCCAGAATGTTGATTAGGAGTCGAAACTTTAGGGAAAGTAGAGATCCAACCTGCCTGTTGCAAAAAAAATAAAAAATTAACAATATGTTTTGTTTCATTTCCCTCTTCCACTAATATTTGGGGTAGGGATGATATAAAATAGATAAAAATTGTATATTAGTTTTATTTTTGGTCAATGGGCGACAGTGTTTGCAGCATCAGCAAAAGGTATTTCTGATGTGAAATCTTCTAAGGAGGACCCCTGCCACCATTTGATATGCAGCCCTAGTTATCCAGACTGTAAATCTGGGCATCTAATTTTAAGGACAGAGTAGGGCTGTCTTATTTGAAGCATATAAAGTCTTAACTGCCACAGATAATGTCAGCTCAAATTATTATTTCCATTCCAGCCTAGATTATAGGACAAGAGAACATAAATGGAAATTAAAAAATAAATTCAGCACATATATCAGAAAGCACCTTTTCATGTAGAGAATAATAATGCTTAGAATAGCCTGTAGGCAAAGTTGTTGAGGCAAAAAAGCACCAGTGTCATTCAGGAAACAATTAGATATCATCCTTGGGGAAATAGAGTACTAAAAAGGATATGTCTTGATGGACCAAATGACCTTTATTCATTCTCCAAAAATCTCTCATGTTCTTATAATTCTATTGAAGAATATTTCAGCATTTTGGCCTCAAGCAATGTCAATTCTTCCTTGAATTATTATGCTCACCAGTCCAGTGTTGTGACTGATCCTCTCCTGTACAGTTGCAAATAATGAAAACAATGGCCAACTCCTAACACCACAGCACCTTGAGTATTTTTATTCAAAATGAATCTTCATATAGTGTATTGTGCCCAGACTGACTAGAGAGGTTTTTTTTTCCATGCATGAGGAGAAAAAAAACACCTTACTGTCTTAAAATTAACCTTAAGAATTATAACTGTTCTTCACCAGAGGTATGCGGTGTGAGTCTGATTCAGAAAAGGCTTTTAGGGAAATGTCAAGTGAAACTTCCTCAAGAAGTTAGGCAAGTTCCCACTGGTGTTTACAGCAACCCACTGGTTGCTAAAATAAATCTATTTGTCTTTGAATTATGCTGAAAGTGTCCAGACATTGATTTTGTTTTGATAAAACACCAGTGAAAATAAACATAAAATTATTCATTCAAAGGAGGTTGTCTGTGTTATTGACATTGTGTAAGGACCCTTGGCAATGATTTCAAGGAATATTGTGCCCATGTGAGCATATCTATAAACAAATATAAACTTATTAGTTTATCACTACTGATATAGGTGTGAACTGAAGAAAGATGAAGAAATGTAAACATAACCTTGATATTTGAGACAACTGGGGAAATTTTAGTGCCATCTGTAGAAACAGTATAGGGGTTATATTTGAGACATGCTTGGTTGACACAGAATTCATATGGGCTCAGGGATAGTGTAAATATTATTCCCCCTCCCCTTTCCTATCGTCCTGTGAGGTGCTTAGGAGTATCCTGCAAGTTGTTGTACACAATCAGCTCTTATTGAAGACACCAGGAGTTAAGGGCTCACATGATTGGCAGTGTTAGCACAGGAAATAGTGCATGTTGATATCTATCTTCGAAACAGAACCCCTATCATTCTCCCCCATATACTGCAAATTGGAACTCAGCACTGAACTATAAGTTAGGAGTGTACTCTCAAAAGCTAAGAGACTGTGGAACAAATTGAGTATTTCCAAGCAGTAATAATAAGAGCCATGGGAAACTCCAAAACATTTAAGAAGATTGTTAAAATAGAAAGGCTTTAATATATTACAAGGCTTTGGCATTTGGAATGAGTAGATACAGGATACCAAAGAAAGTGTTTGGTTGATTAATCTCAATAGATATATTAATATAACTGAGTATAGAAATTAAATTGCTTAATCCACAGCATATTCAAAATAACTGGTCAGATGAGTAATTTAAAATGAAAGGAAATTAATTTCCCCAAATTCTCTTTATTAATGGGTCTAACATACCAACAATCTCTGGAAATTAAGCATTTTGAAGTTGTTGAACCCTGTAAATATTTGGAAATTTGTTACTACTGTATAACTTTCAAGAATTAAATTGAAGTTAAATGACATGGAAACATTAAACTGATATTTTCAGTGAAGGCATTTACAAAATATTAGTGCACTGACAAATTCAAATTGGCTTCTGATGCTTTTTTACAAAAGAAGAATATTTCTTTTGGTTAGGATATACATTTTATTGGAAAGGACAGCAACATTAAATCAAACTTCCCCTTCCATTAAATTTTAAAAGGAAACAAAACTAAAGGAATGTAACATTAACATTAGTTATCAAGACTATTAAATTGCTGAAGACAAGGAAAAGATCACCTGGCATATTATGCACTGCACCTGTTGTCAAGTTTCCATGTGTTTGCCATTTCTTCACTGCTCTGGGGATCAGATCTCTGAAGAAATATTTTTCTGCATTGAGCTTGCTCTGTCCCCATGCTTGCTAACATATTAACATCATATCCCATTGTGTAAAATTCATTGTCAGAGTTCTTGTTCTTTCACTTCACCAGGGTTTTAAGTCTGCTTTACCGGTGTTTTTATGTCCTTTACAAACACAGAGCTAGACCTTGCAATCCCTCACACATTTCGGTAACCCTTATTCATTTAAAAATAATAGGACTACTTGACGGAACTACTAACGCATGCAAGGGCTGGCAGGATTCAACCTTCCATGGTAAGTAGATTAGAGACAAATTCATGCTGCCTTGGGATTCCTCCACATAAGTAAAATCCTCAACTGGCTGGTGAAACTAACTTTACAGCTCCTTTACTCCACTGGAGCGGCACTAACAGGCTATAGCGAGGGCCAGGATCTGACCTTTTATCTTTAAGAAAATACAGTTGTTCTCATCAAGAATCATTATTCTGTGTTCATCTGCTGCCAACTGCATTTGTGTTATATTAGTCAAGATACTTAAATTGTGCAAGACATTATACAATTGACTGCTTTGCTCAGCATTTCTTTCAGTTCAATCATCCACATCATCTATATAAATATTTTAAAAGCTGCAATTTAAACACTGAATTTTGTAGTAACTTAGTAGTAAAACTTGTCCAAGGCAAAAATGTGTCATTTATAGCTTTCTTCATTGTCCTCTCTATTTTAAAGTGGGAGTATAATTTAACAGCTTTCCACATATTTATTTTAAAGAATTTTTTTTCCCTCTGAGCCATTGATTTACTTTAAATTTCCATTGATAAGTAAATGATGCATACATCATTCTCTCGATAAAGAAACCAAATCCTAATTAAACTATATTTCTTTTCTAATTTATGGTAGTAGTTTAAGATGTCCCCTTGGCCTTTCTCCTGTGAAGTGGTTAAATTTTGAAGATTTTCTAATGCTATTTTAATTAAAAACAGGACAAAGCTTTTAAAAGAAGAAAGAATATATTTCCATACTTACTTAAATCAAAACTGATTGAATGATTTCTTGCTTTTATCCTCCTCCTCCACAAACTTTCTGAAAAAAGTTTGACATTTGTGGTGAGACCAGGCATGGGACATATCAATCCAAATGATGTCTGAGTAAATTCTGAATATCTGGGAAAGAGAAGTGTCAAATGAAAGGAGATTTTAATATTAACAGCATCAGAGATGCCTACTTATACCTGGCAAACTCAAATCAGAATAGCTACATTCACTTACTAAAAGTATAAATTTGCCTTTAAAAGCTGAAGAATGAAGAAACAGATCATCATAATTTCATCCACCAATGGAGTGAAAATTCTGTGCCTGTATCTCTAGTTGTTGGTTAGACATATGAAGGGAAACACAAGTGCCAACCTCATACTCCATTCCAGTGTGAAGAGGAACTTAGCTTTAAATCTCCTGCCCAGCATCTTTTGCAACCATGTTATAACATCTTATTGATTATTTCACAAACATTTTTACAAATTGAGCTAAACAGATGGTAATGTGGCTTGTTGGTCATCCATCCTATGAGGTTTTTGATTAATATTATGCATGTTAGCTAGTATAGCATAACTTGTGAAGATGATTTTGTATTATATCTCCAATAAATTGGAAATATTTACACCGTGACTCAGATAAATGCAGCAGAAATATCCCAAATATTCATACTAAATGATGGGTGTCTAAATTAGCTGTTAATACTGAAGAAAGATCTTGAAGTCATCATGGACAGTTCTCTGTAAACATCTGCTCAACGTTCAATGGCAGTCAAAAAAGTGAAAAGAATATTAGGAACTATTAGGAAAGGGGTAGATAAGATAGAAAAAAACATAATTCCACTATACAAATTCATGGTACACCCATACCTTGAATACTGCTTGCAGTTGTGGTCAACCAATCTCAAAAAAGATATATTGTAATTGGTAAAAATACAGAGAAGAGCAACAAAAATGATTAGTTATATGGAACAGCTTCCATATGAGAAGATTAAAAAGACTGGGACTGTTCATCTTAGAGGAGAAATAACTGAGGGGGGATATGATAGAGGTCTATAAAATCATTAATGGTGTGGAGAAGTGTTATTTAACCCTTCACATAACAAAAGAACCAGGGGTCAACAAATGAAATTAATAGGCAATAATAAAACTAACATAAGGCAAGTACTTCTTCACACAGCACACGGGCAACCTGTGAAACTTATTTCCACAGGATGTTGTGAAGGCAAAAAGTATAGCTGGGTTAAAAAAAGAATAAGATATGTTTATGGAGGATAGGTCCATTAGTAGCTATTTGCCAAGATGGTCAGAAACATAAGCTCATGCTCTGAGGTGTCCCTAAACCTCTGACTGACAGAAGCTGGGGCTGGATGACAGGGAATAATTATTCAATAAATTGCCCTGTTCTGTTCATTTCCTCTGAAGCATCTGGCACCGGCCACTGTTGGAAGACAATTCTAGATGGACCATTGTTCTGACCCAGTATAGCCATTTTTATGATAATCATACCTGCATCCAACTTATCCTAAAATTTACAACAACAAAATAATAGAATGCATGCCCTAATGTCTTATATACAACAGTTTACCTGCTTTAAACTTCAGGTGAAGTTTCTAAAAATAGATTTTTTCCTGATTATGTAGTAACGAGATTTCTGATGAGCTTCAAAGAACATAGCTCCTATGTTTTAACTCTAAGAAAAAGAGAACTTATCACATTCTTATATTTTCATTTGAAAAAGTTGGCCAACGTAGTTAAACTATATTACTGGATCTGCTTCTTTGGAAAAGGCTTGCAGAATGAAATAGGGATGTGAGCAAAATGCTTATTCTCAAAACTCTTAAATGGCCATACTGGGTCAGACCAAAGATTCATCTAGCCCCGTATCCTGTCTTCTGACAGTGGCCAATGCCAGGTGCTCCAGAGGGAATGAACAAAACAGGTAATCATCAAGTGATCCATCCCCTGTTGCCAATTCCCAGCTTCTGGCAAACAGAGACTAGGAATAGTATATAATTCTATCTAGGTTCTTTGAAGTACCCTACAGAATTCTATAGCAGGGATATAGCCCTTTAACCTTAATAGCATGGTCAAAATTATAAAAAATAACTTTTCCTATTAAATTATTGGGCTTTTCCATAATGATGGGATTGCTACTTATATAGAGAAGAAAAAAAAGCAGTAATAGATGGATATGTACCACAAATAATGGTATTTGGAGATTGTGATGGGGTGCACTCACCACTGTGGCACCTCCTGCTGGCTGTCATTGGAACTAGCTCTGCATGTTAGTGTGCCCTCATTGGGTGGTGCCTCATCACTGTCACTCCGGCTCTGGAACTCACATCTCTTCAAGGATCGTGACATTCTCTTCAGCAACAAAGCCCTCCAGCCATGCCACACACTGTGCCCCCATCCATTTCCGGGGGACCTGCAGTCCACTGTTCAGCCACTTCCCTTAGTGGCTACTGCAGCAAATTGTCTGGCCACTTCCTCATATCCCAGTATCCTCTTTGCCCTTAACTCAGGGCCTCAGCCTGCAAACCCCAGCAGCTATCCAGGAGCTGTCTCTCACTCCTCCAGTCCCTGCTAGTAGCACTGCTCTGTCCAGGATGCTGGAAGTTCTCTCAGCCCTCCAGAGACAGTCATTCCTCCCTGGTTTCCCAGCAGAGAACTGCCTTCCTAAACCCTGCAGCTCTATTTCTATATGGGCCAGCTTGGCCCTGACTGGCTGCTTCATTCATTCCTTCTCTGATTGGCTGCCTCTGGCACAGCCTCTCTAGGGCTGCTTTTAACCCCTTTTCTGCCAGTGAGGGACAGCCGCCCCATCACAGAGATACAAAACAATGTATTCCTAGTTTAGATTTTAACTTTGGCCATAAATGTATAATACATTGTATTATAGGTCTTAATCAAAATCCCATTAAGTCAATGAAAAGACACCCATTCCCTTCAACGAAGCTAGGGTCTGACCCTATGATCTTTATGGCAATGTTCTATAGAAGTTGCACAATAGAACCTTTTAAAAAAAAATTAAACCAACCTATAGACTTCTACATTTTCTACACACACATAAGTATATAGTTAAATTAAATTAAAAGCTACAGATTAATGGCTTCTATGTGGGGTATATCTATGCTGGAGCTCGGAGGTACAATTTCCAGCTTGGCTAGATCTACACATGCTAGCTATGATCAAGCTAGTGTGTTAAAAGTAACAGTACAGCTGTGATGGTGTGGGCACTGTCATGAGCTAGCTGCCCAATTACTTAGGTAGGATTTCCAGTGGAATTGAACTAGGGCAGCTAGACCATGCTACCACAAATTGTCAAAGGGGTAGGTAAAGCTTCAGGTGAGCTACAGTACTATTGTTAGCACACTAGTTTGAGCAAAGATCATAAAGTTGAGCTACAAATTACACTTTTAGCTGCAGTGTAGATATACCCTAAATTTCCTGTTTAAAGAGTAATTTTTGTAAAATCTCTCTTTGTTTCATCCCTATTTAATTCCATAGTACTTCTCCATATGGGTAGGATGATCATTCTGTTTCCTGGTTACTTGATATATGAAATTTAAATATCAGGCTACCTCCCCTACACTCCATAGTCCCTATTTTGCAAATACTTATGTACACGAATGATCCACTGAGTTATTCATGTGTGTAAGTATCTGGGGGATCACTGTCCATGTCAATAAGATTAAGGTTAAACTATGCCAAAGGCCTCAGAATAACAGCATGGAAAAAAATAAATCTGATAATTGATCCTTAACAACAAAATTGTGTTACTTTGGGCAATATTGGTCTGGTATTGGGAATTTAGCTAATAATGCTCTTGATCCGTGAGCCAGAAGAGAACCCAGTTCTTTCTGCTACAGCTTGCATAAGATCTGCAGCACTATAAGGACTAAAAATTTTCATACTTAAATTTAAGTCAGCAGATTCTGACTGAATATACAGATAGAAGATCTTTGGGATCAAAAGATACTATTTTATAATCACATTATATCGTCTCATTATATTGTTTATATTGTGTAGGTTCAATATGCTTCACGTAGACCAAAAGTACATTATTTTTTAATTGGGCGTGTGAAGCAGAGTTTAGTTCTAATTGTCATAATAGTCTAGACCTTGCAAAGAATAGATTTTCAATTAATAAATAAACATATTTGCAAATCAACAGTAATAGACAAGAATAGCACAAAATACTGAGATTTATACACAATAAGGATTTCCTAGGAGAAAATGAGGTAACAGTCCAATTAAGCTGTTACTTGATATAAATTAGGATTCACACATTCTCAACTTCCTTAATAAAGAAGGCATTCAAAAGCTAAATAACGTATTTCTTGTTACACTGTATTTCAAACAAGTCAAATGATAAGTTGTCAAAGGGGCAGGTAAAGGTTCTGGTGAGCGGACGCAGAAGGAAATAGTTATGTAAAATATATTTAATGATAGATGACTTTTGAGTGTTTGCAGAAAAACTTATAATTGCTTCACAGTTAAAAATTCATTAGGAGTTGCAAGGCCTGGATAACATTTTGTAAATAGAAGCAGCATGTGAAAAATTTGAATCAGAGTAAGGACTTAATAAAAGAGCCTTGAACCATTGCACTAATGCACCACAAAACAGCAATAAACAAACATGTATCTACACAGGGCTAAATCTAGCTTGTTCTACTTGCACAAATATCCCCAATGACTTCAGTTTGATTGGCATCATTTGGCTTACTCACATGAATAAGAGAAGTCGGATTGGCCCCTATAACTTGGGAGCCAATTCCTCCATCCTTGCACCGAGTAATAGAACCTTACTACACAAGAAGTGCAGTAAACTGAATGGGACTACTTGTGGAAGTACAGAAAGAACTGACAGGGATTTGTAGGGTATCTTAATGCATGACAGTCTTTGTTAGCAAGAGTTAGGCTAACTGTAACCCTAATAATGCGCGACTTGTAGAAGCAAGGATTGTGTGAGGCGAGTGGAAAAGAACTGTGTGAGAAGTTGTTTTTTCTACCTTGTGTAGATAATACGAAACATAGACTGGAGTCTCTTAAGTGAGAAAAACAAGATATCAGCATGACCTATGTATAAACAAAATGCAGCTGTTGCTTATTATTGTCTGTAACAAAAATATAAATGCTTGCTGTAATTGTTTACCTGTTGAGAGACCTGTCTAGGAAGGGGAGACCCTATGTCCTAGTGCACTCTCTCCCTGTTGTAGCTGCTAAACAGAATAAAGTATCTGACTCTGCTGCACCCAAAGTAAAAAGTGAGAACTGAGTTTTTCTCCGACAATAGTATGGGAATAAAGGTGGCAGAATGGGGAACTATAGCAATAGAGGCCTCATCCTGCTCCCCCTGAAGTCAATGGCAATATTCCAATCAACTTCAATGACAGCAGGATCAGACTTTACTTTAGAAAAAGAGTATCAGAGGGGTAGCCGTGTTAGTCTGGATCTGTAAAAGCAGCAAAAATCCTGTGGCACCTTATAGACCAACAGACTTTTGCAGCATGAGCTTTCGTGGGTGAATACGAAAATGGGGGAGAACTAACCTTTGGTAATGGTGGTTCTCTTTTTTTTTCCACCCTGGTACCAAAGTACATTTTTGCTGCTTTTACAGATCCAGACTAACATGGCTACCCCTCTGATACTCTTTTTCCCCTCTGATACTCTTTTGCTTGCATCCGAAGAAGTGGGTATTCACCCACGAAAGCTCATGCTGCAAAACGTCTGTTAGTCTATAAGGTGCCACAGGATTTTTGCTGCTTTTAGAAAAAGAAACACTCTGGATGAAATATTGGCCCCACTGAAGACAATGAGAGTTTTGACATTGACTTCAGTGGAGCCAAGCTTTCACCCTCTCACTTATTCCAGATGATATCATTGGTTCTAATATTATCTTCTCTACCCACTCTCACTAATTTATATACCATTAATCAAGTTCAAAAAGCTAAAATGATTCAAAGGGACATGGACAAGAATGCTACAGGACACAGCAAGACCACTGCCCTGACTGGAGCAGAGAACAGATTTTTGAAGAAGAATAGCATGCAAAATAATCAGTTTATAATCAGAAAATACCTGTATTTTGACTCCCCTTATATGATGTACATCTGCCTTATTCTCTCTGATCACAGTTAAAGTCACTGACTTTAAGGTTCCAAGCCTGCAAGGTTCTCTTGCTGATCATTGGCCCTACCTCTGTAGGGTCAACTTAGTAACAGCAGACAATGAAGCTATTATATGCAAACAACAGACAGGACATATGATCAATTGAGCAAACTGTGATTTCTAAATTTAACTTTGATATATATATATAGATTTAATTAATCATACAAAATTCCAATTTTCCATCATGGTCTTTGTTTGGAAATATATATCCTTTATGGAATAATATCATTATAAGAAAAACATCAAGGCATTATACACAATACATCCCGCCAAAGAGAGTCCAGTTTAAGGCAGTGTATTTTTTTGCCAGATGCCTTTGTGGGAAAATAGTCTATCTGTCTGGGTTGGCTGCTCCACTCTCCATGTAGCCCCTGTGTCCTGTATATGTAAATGAGGGAGAACTAACCTTTGGTAATGGTGGTTCTCTTTTTTTTTCCACCCTGGTACCAAAACACACCGAGACAAACTACCAGCCAAAACCAATCGATTTAAACACAGTTTGTATTTCTTTGGGCTCAAAGCTAATAGTTTCTCTTCCCTGTCCTCCTCCTTTGCCTGTCATACAAACATACCTCCAATGGGAATTTATTTTCTTTAATATTTTCAGATCCTCTTTACTTCAGTTGGTCAAATAAAATGGCTGCTCCATGTGCAAACCTCTTCTTCCCCTAACATCTCAGGAACTGTCCATAATGTTTGAAGAGCTCAGTTAGGATTCACCTTTGAAGAGTGAAACCCTTCAAGGGTTACAAAAACATATCTCAAATCTTTATGTCATTAAAAAAAGAGTCTCTCTTTTACGTGACCTTCTAATTTGAATCATGGAAGTGTAGTATTTTGTTCACAACCTTCCTGACAATGTATTTAAAAAAAAAGTCCAGAGAGGACTAAAAGATACATTGGCAGCAGAAGTTATTTTGAAAATGTAGATGCATTACTCTGTGTTTCCACATCATCACTATTGTTTCCAAGGAAGTTACTGTTTTGCTACAGGTAGTTACTGTGAAACAAGAGTGGGAAATCATGAAATTCTAGATGCATGATGTGATGGGTTGGAGCTGCCAACTGATGTGCCAAGACTACTTCTGCCCCTGCTTTCCTGCCCTGATAGCTTAGGACTTCAGTGCCCTGCCTGGTTTGAGCCAGACCTACTAGCCTGCTGCAATCCCAGACCCAGGTCTGAACCATGTCCCCTAACAGCTGTATGTTTAATTGAAAGCAGCTTAAGAAGTGTTCTTGTCTTTAACACTCAGATACCCAACTCCCAATGGGGTCCAAACCCCAAATACATCCATTTCACCTTGTATAAAACTTATACAGAGTAAACTCATATATTGTTCTCCCTCTATAACACTGATAGAGAGCTATGCACAGATGTTTGTCCCCTCCTTCCCCCGTCCCCCAGTATTAATACATACTTTGGGTTAATTAATAATTAAAAAGTGATTTTATTAAATACAAAAAGTAGGATTTAAGTGGTTACAAGTAATAGCAGACAGAACAAAGTGAATTACCAAGCAAAACAAAATAAAATAAAATGTGCAAGCCTATGCCTAATACAGTAAGAAAACTGAATACAGATAAAATCTTACCCTCAGAGATGTTTCAATAAGCTTCTATCACAGACTGGACGCCTTCCTAGTCTGGGCACAATCCTTTCCCCAGTAAAACCCTTGTTCCAGCTCATGTGGTAGCTAGGGGATTTCTCATGCTTGCAGCCCTCTTTGTTCTGTTCCACCCCCTTATATACCTTTGGCATAAGGCGGGAATCTTTTGTCTCTCTGAGTCCCCACCACCCCCTTCTAAATGGAAAAGCACCAGGTTAAAGATGGATTTCAGTTCAGGTGACACGATCACATGTTACTGTAAGACTTCATTGCCCACTTGCCAGCACACACATATACAGGAAGACTTACAAGTAAAACAGAGCCATCTACAGACAATTGTCCTGGTTAATGGGAGCCATCAAGATTCCAAACGACTATTAATGGCCCACACTTTGCATAATTACAATAGGCCCTCAGAGTTATATTTCATATTTCTAGTTTCAGATACAAGAATGATACAGTCATACAAATAGGATGATCACACTCAGTAGATTATGAGCTTTGTAATGATGCCTTACAAGAGACCTTTTGCATGAATCATATTCCAGTTACTTTATATTCAAATCCATTAGCATATTTTCATAAAATCATATAGATTGCAACGTCACACCCTCCTCCTGAACTTACTGCCAGAGACTTGTACACTGACCATGGAGGAGACAGTATACCTAAAATTTGTTTTGGGGCTCCCCTCTGGGGCAGACACTCCTGTGTCCCCCAAAAGGGAAAGAGACCTTGATCCAGCTGTGGGCTCACAGCTACCAGCTATGACAGACCTTTCACTGGCCAGGAAAATCCCGCCCCGCCCCCCTTCACTCAGGTTGGGCTTGCTTCCAGCTGCAGAGTCCTTGGGGTTTGTTCCCACTGCAGCAGTCACCAGGACCCCAACTTCCAGCTCCAGCATACAGGTCTCTGTGAACCTCTTCCACTCCATTAGTGCCAGTTCATGCTTCTGGGTCTTAAGTGTTTTGTCTTTTAAGTCCAGGGTTTGCTGGTGGGCAGCCTTTTCTTTTTCCAGGGCAGCCTTTTTCCATGAAAATTGCACATCAATTTCCATTTGTTTTCCCTTTAGACTGTCACTCAATGAGCTGGGATACCACAGAGAACCCCCTCCTGCCAGAACAGGCACCCTTCCACTCCTGTCTTGCTAAATTAGACACTCCAGTCAGCTTCAGCACAGACAGAGAAGTTGGGCCACGCCCGTCTGCTGTTCACTGAAACTCAGATGCACTCAGCTCAGGGGCTTCTTAGGTAACAGAGACTTTCCCAGTGTTCAGCCTTTCTGGGCAATTTGCAACTTGTGTAGTTCTAGCTTCTTCTGATCTTCACTCTTACTTATTTTGCTTCCTTTTCTGTCCTATTTCCCTAACCTGAAATAAGAAAACAGAAAATAACAAACAAGTAACCACTTTGTCTGTTCTTCAGCCACCACTCTTAAAACTGACTTAAAATCACTACCAGTATCTCAAAGCAATCAGCTGTGCACAGATCCTGCTCAACTACGCCACTGTGATGGGTTGGATCACAGAAACCCCCTTGGGGCTGCCAACTATATTAACATTCATTAGCATATTTTCATAAAATCATATAGAGTGCAATGTCACACATGTAAGTTCAAAAAAAGTCCATAAAGTACAAACTGTAGTGTTATGTTTGATATTAATGCTAGGTATCTAAAGGTTTTTCTCAAAAGAAATTCAAGTTCATTTAATCCATAACACTCACTGAAGAAAAGATATCAACTTTGTCTCCTTTCTACTGTTTTCTGACCATTCCTCACATATTTCTCCCCCATTCATTAAATTTTATTATAATTTATTAGCTTTTCACATCTGTGTCCCTTTTTTTATCCAGTATGTTATGTTGGTCTCTAGCTCTTAATGTATTTATTCTTTTCTAAATCATTTTTAACAAGTTTTCACTTTGTATGTCTCATTTTTCTGTCTCCCAACTGCAGCTAGACATCCCATGTTGCCTGCAAACATAATTGATGCTAATCAGCATACAATTATAACTGCTTTAATAAGTCCTCAGCCCAGCCAGACCAGTAACATTGTGTCAGCTCTTTTAGTTACCAGGCAGGACACTCAGTAGGATATCAAATTTCTCATGGAGGCAATGAGCTAGGACTGCAGTGAATGTACTGGCAATCCACATTGTGAGTACTGCCAACCACTACACTAAGCAGCCAAATGATAGCAACCGCTGAGGGAGCCAAATAGCCTAATCTTCCAGCCTTAAAAAAGTGATACAAATAACATCCTTTTAGCAGGGTGGGACAGGGAGAACATAGCAGTGGGGTCTTGTGGTTGAGTTTTAACTTTAAAATCTCCTGTGCCTAATGGCACATGAGAAAACCCATTATTCCCACTGCTTTCTCCAGAGCAAGATGTTTGATTCCATTGTGAGCTGTCACCATGATGACATCTTTGTCAGTCATCCTTCAACAGTCCTTTCTTTGTCCTCCACACCTTTTTTCCCCTGCAGATGTGATCCAGTCTAAGACTTACCTTATTCTGCCATAGGATAGCCCGATGGTATTGCCAGACAACTGTAGCCATCATACTGATTACTCAGTCTCTAGTCCCATGTGGGACAATATTTTTTTGTTGGTGAGATGATCTCTCCAAAGAATTCCCAAGATCCTCCTTAAACTATGCTGGTAGAATGCTTTCTGTTGTGTACATCCACCATGTGCCATGATTCTGAGGCATGAAATAGTATTAGGATGACAATAGCATTGTAAAATCTTATTTAGTAAGATATATCTTCTTACTCTTCCAGATGTTTGACAAATGAGAAAAAAAACCTTACTGGCTATGCCAATTCTTACCTTTACTTTTTTAAGGAGCTGGCCATTAGCAGATATTGTATTTCGAAGATGAACAAAGACCAACTCTTTCATCTCCATGAATTGCACATCCACCAGTGTTGGCAGCATTCTTTCCTATCTCCTTGATCTTCTTTCTCACTTTGGCTGCTTCCATTTCTATGCTCATAAATAGCCTTTTCTTTCCAAATTGGTATCCAGTATGACGGTATCATCTGCAAAATCTAAAGTCTGACATATCTTATCTTGCCCAAACAGTTCCAGTGTCCTCAGTAGTAGCTATTGCTTTTCTACTCACAAAGTCTATGGCAATGAAAAAAATAAATGTGGATAATATGCAACTTTGCTTTACGCCAGTGACAATCTTAGACCATTACATGTTTCCATTCTTTGTCCTGACACAGCACACAGATTCATCATACAAAGCTTTTATCAAATTCACAGTCTTTGCTAGAATTCCATAGTGTCTGAAGATTTTCCAGAGGTCTTCTCTGTGGACATTATCAAATGCTTTCATAAAACCAAGGAAGTTAAAAACCATCTTCTGCTGGTATTTTAAGTCTTTCTCAATAAGCCTCAAGGGGAAAATCTGGTCTGAATATGACTTATCAGATCAAAATCCAGCCTTTATTACTGGAGTACTTTATTAACAGCAGTTTTCATCCTATTCAAAATGGCAATGCAAAACACTTTTCCAGGTAGAGATAGGAGTGTCACCGCTCTCCAATTATCAAAAATAAGCTGTCCCCCTTTTTAGGGATATTACAGATAACCTCTCTCCTCCAATCTTTAGGACAGAGTTTAGGTACTAGAAAAAGTTTTATAGAATTCCCCCCGTTATATGCCTCCTCAGCTTCTCTTGCTTTATTTTGCAACCATTATCTCATCTCTTCTGGCTGATCTTTTAACTTCCTTGTCTTTGTCTGCATATTCTTGTTGCATAGTGGCTCTTTTATTGCTCTCTCATTCTTGTTGAATTCTCTTCCTTATTTTTTGTCCTCTTAAACAAGCCTCTATGTATTTGTTTGGAGCTATTCTTATTTCTTAGATCTTTTCACCTCCACTATAATCCTGGCTGCAGCCACACTTGCTTCTTTGAAAAATTGCCTCTGTTCTTCTGTGTCATCCATCAGTGTCTTTAAATGTTCATATCTATTGCTAAGTTGAAGCTTGAAATATGCCTTCACTCCTGGATCTGCTAACTTTCTAGTATCAGACATATCTTCTGTCTTATGTGCTGTTACCTTCTTTAGTTTTATTTTGATTGTCCCAATAGAAAGATGGTGGTCACTTCTGACATCAGCATTTGTACCTTTGTATCTCAGTTCCCCGGCATATAAAGGTGAAGAATAATGCATCCTGTCACCTATTCTTTTTCTGTCTTGTCTAATCAGCCCCTTATCGTGCAAAGAGAACCAGGTTGGATAGATCTGTGTACCCCAGACAGAACCTCATTGACCTCACAGAGCCCCCGGCAGCTACAATGGTCAGCCTACATGGTTCTCCTTGCAGGACTTAAGCCTTAGAGTGTAAACACTTGGGAGCAATCTCTTTTACTTGGTGTTTGTACAGTGCCTAGCACAGAGGAACCCTGATCCCAGCTGTGTTCTGTAGGTGGGGCAATATTTTACATAATAAATACAACTAAAAATACAGCTTAATGTTGAACCTCAGTATGAATTAATGTCTTCAAAGAATTGGTGGAAAGAGTTCATTAAATTTAGTCATTCACAAGACATTTGGAGACAAGCTTGCTCAGTCTTATTCTTATGTATGAACCTCAGACACTTGTCAAACTGACTCTTATATATTAGTATGTAGAACAAATCCATGATGATACATATTAGTCACTAGTCAACATTTAAGTTCATCCCTCCTGTTTGGCGATATTGACATATGTTTTGAAGTTTTTAAATCAAACCCAAACAAGGAAATTAAATATTTGAACATTTTCCAGAGTCTCTTTTTGAGTTCATAAGGATTCTTCATTTTCTATTAATTCAATGCTCAGTATTTGAAGAATAAGGGACAGAGAAACCAAAACACCACCTGTGGTTCTATTTTATTCTTAACACATCTTTCACTTATCATTTTAAATACTGCATCAAAGGGAGTCTCTCAAGGTGATCGTCTTCATTGTCATTCCAGAAAAATAATATACTATTATCTCCTAGTAATGTGATTCACATGTATAATAATGCTAAAATCTACTTTCTACTTTATTCTTTCCTCGCAAACCTTAATAATACCTGGAAGATAGAGAAAGAAAGTCATATCTGATCTGTATACCCCAACTTTTGTCCAAGATATGCTGTTTAATTAGCAGTAGCCTGTGTTTCATTCAGAATATACACTGCATACCAACTCCTTATTAATAGTTTCATGTGAACCACATATAAATGGTGTGATTAATATAATACATATAATTTATATGTATAAAGACAGCAAAAGCAGTGCACATTTTTTGACATTTTTGAATATACATTAACATTATACTGTGCTATAGCCAGTGGCAAGGTACACCTGCTAAGCTTTACAACTGCTTTGTTGTCTTGAATTGGCATAAAATACCTGGAACTGCTCCTGGTAGTCAAGTTAGACATATGCATATGTATTTATGTGATAGGGGATAACATAGAGATGATCAGTACAGTATAAAACTATGCCACCTATATAAAAAAAATCTTGTTGTGGTTTTATCTTTCAATGACATCTCCCTTCTAAAATTACAATAATTGAACTTTTTAAAAAAAAATATTATTTATTTTTTAAATTGTTACAGTCCATCATGATTAAATTCTTTTTTCTTGTTTTAACTCTGCAAGCATAACTGTTGACAATAGGCAACTTGGCTGTGCTTCATTTTCAACAGCTACCCCAGGCAGGTTTCAAAAGGAAAACCTTCCTCTCCAGGTGGTCCAGCACTTGCAGTTTGTCACATTTGTTTGATTTCCATTTAATTCTCTGGCACACAAGAAAGAAACCAATTGTTTCTATTAAATGCTTCTTCACATCTTAGACTTTATCCATGTATGATCTGGGAGAGTAGGAATCTTCCCCCCCCCACACACACACACAATAGCTGGGGTTTTCCATCCTTTTTTTCTCTGTCACATTTGACTTGAACTTGGTTGCCAGGTGACAGATCAAACAGAGTTTCGACTGAGTGATGTCTGTTATAAAGAGCCCAAACTATCTTTACCTTTTTATAACACTTGGCTACTTTTTTAAAGCCTGGCCATTCTTTGGTCTAGATCCTTTTCTAATATTGGTATTCAGAACTATTTTTCCCAATTTCTCTAGGAGTTGGCCTTGACTATACCCAGTAGATAGTAAGGAGATTATTCTATGTCCCAGAAGAGCAAGGAATAGATTCTCTTGCTTCAATATTTCTTTGTCTAATAGATACACCTCTCACAAATTGTGGGAAACAAATGCCACTGTCCCCCGCCCTACTAGTAATCCATAAATCTTGCATTTAAAAAGACAACCCTTGTTTAGTCCCTAATGTCCATAACCTTTATTCAACCAGTAGTCACTAAGAAGCATTTGAATAGATAAAGTACATATTTTTGCAAGCATCTATCAAGCAAGACATCATACAATGATACAAATGTACAATTTTATGCTATGAATGGAACATTGTGAATAGATGTCCTTTAAATATAAACTTTTAATTTGTCCTTCTCCCTCCTGCCCCCCCTCCCCAACACACACACGTGAAAGGTCACAGTAGTTGCTGCTGTCACCTTCACAAGCACTGAAGGACTGAAATTAGGATAAGGCAAATCATAGTCCAAACAAATACGAGTATTCATTGATTGTCATTGAATATCAAGTAGGGCAAATGTGTTCCTTACTTTCTCAACAACGCTGGAGGTCAAGATGTATAGTACTGTAATTATTTTGGCACATTTGGAAAACATTCACTACAGGCAGGTAACAGTATCCTCTGAATTTGCATCTGCTCTCACACTTTCCAGGTTTGTCTGGTAGGCTTGTAGTTACCAAAAGGTCTTATGTTGTTTTGTTAATTCTTCAGTGCTCACATCTTTCTTATTTTTTCTACTCATTCTAGATTACAGATAATCACAGGAGCCAATCTGAATAATTCAAGCTCTTGATTACTCAAATATTCTCATGACATATTCCTCAAGGAGTTCCTCTGTCTGCTTTTTGGGCTAACAATGTAGTCATAACTGGGCCATATGGCTTTCTTACTTTTCCACATTAATCAAATGAATCATTCTTTTGCAAAGCCATGGTTTCCTTTTGGGTCACCTTGACATAGTACATGGAGAAACTTACTGATTTTTGTTTTGTCTATCCTGGAAGCTTTAGATGAAAAAGCTTCCTACCTCTTATGGTGTGCAAGATCCCATGATCTCCACATAGACCTTTATCTCTTCCACAAGTGCAGGGCGGTTTGTGTAGGCCATTGTGTTCCTTAGATAGGCCCATCTGCTGTTACCAGCTTACTTTATCAGAAATGTATTCTGCAACTGGGTTTAGTCTCACTAATCTAATAAAAAGAGATTGACATTGTGATTTACCAGGATACAATCCAGACTAATAAGTAGCTGTATCACCCCTACCCTGTAACCTAGGGTGCCCTTTGCAATGCTTTGCTGCTGGAGCCTGCAGCCTTGACTGCTTACAAACAGCATCCAGCATGTAAGTCACTCCCAGCTATGTCTGTGTGTGGGCTGCAGCCAGCCAGCCAGCCACACCTTGGTTCTTACCAGTCTTGGTTATACTGCAGGGTGATTTCAACACACCCCCAGTCTTAGGAAAAAAAAATATAAGATCACGCTTCAGCTACGTGAATAAGCAGCGTGAAAATAGCGAAAATATCGATATATCTATCTTCGATCGATAATCCTCGCGGGATCCGGATCTCGATCGGGGCTCTCGCCCGCGACGCGACGCGGCCGTGGCGGTGGAGTTTGGAGAATCGAGAGAGCGTTCGGGGATCGATATATCGCGTCTAGATGAGACGCGATATATCGATCCCTGAAAAATCGATCGCTACCCGCCGATACGGCGGGTAGTGTAGACGTAGCCTTAGATTTTCCCTTATCTCTGTATATCTTCAACTACCCAACCCTCTCCTGGACAATACAAGTTTAGATAAAGTCAATTATTTCTTTAATAGAAATAATATGCACACAGCTTGCCATCTCAAATGGAGTTTCACAGGCACTTCAATCTAAATGCACTGGATTAGAGAAAACAATAAAACAAGTTTATTAATTACTTATAGTGAGTATAAATAATGAGGAACAAAGGTCAGAAATGGTTAGAAGAAAAATCAAGATAAAACATAACTGGTGCTTAACTTCACAAATGATGTCAGATTCAAGCAAAGTTTCTCACAATATTCTTTCATCAGTCTTATTGATGAAAACCTATCTCCCAGCATCCAATGGATGCTTCCTTTGTCACTTCAGGTGCCGTGATTGTGATGGGAAGAGAGAGAGAAGGGGGTGTCTTGAGGTGTTTGTTCCTCTTTTTTATAGTCTCTCAGGGTACGTCTACACTACGGGACTATTCCGAATTTGCATAAACCGGTTTTGTAAAACAGATTTTATAAAATCGAGTGCGCGCGGCCACACTAAACACATTAAATCAGTGGTGTGCGTCCATGGTCCGAGGCTAGCGTCGATTTCTGGAGCGTTGCACTGTGGGTAGCTATCCCGTAGCTATCCCATAGTTCCCAGCCTCCCCCGCCCCTTGGCATTTCGGGTTGAGATCCCAGTGCCTGACGGGGCAAAAATCATTGTCGCGGGTGGTTCTGGGTAAATGTCGTCAGTCACTCCTTCCTCTGGGAAAGCAACGGCAGACAAGCATTTCGCGCCTTTTTTCCCTGGATTGCCCTGGCAGATGCCATAGCATGGCAATCATGGAACCTGTTTTGCCTTTTGTGACTGTCACCGTATGTGTACTAGATGCCGCTGACAGAGGCGATTCAGCAGCGCTACACAGCAGCATGCTTTTGCTTTTGCATGACAGCAGAGATGGTTATCAGCCATACTGTACCATCTACCAATCCATAAATTGGTAATAAGATGATCATGGCTACCAGTCCTTTTGCACTGTTCCATTTGCTGCTGTCATAAGTGCCCCTGGCTGCTCTTAGCCAGGGGTGCAAAAGCCAAAATTGGGAATGACTCCCTGAGTCAATCCCTCCTTTTTGGTATCTAAAAATAGAATCAGTCCTGCCTAGAATATGGGCAAGTGTACTAGAGAACCACTGTATCAGAGAACCAGAGAGCACAGCTGCTCTGTGTCAGATCCTGCAGAAATTATGAGCTGTATGCTATTCACAGGGGGTGCTCCTGCAACAACCCCACCTGTTCATTTCATTCTTCCCCCAGCCTTCATGGGCTACCGTAGCATTGTCCCCCCACTTGTGTGATGAAGTAATAAAGAATGCAGGAATAAGACACAGTGACTTGTTAGTGAAGGCAGCCTCCAGCTGCTATGATAGTCCAGACAGGACAGTAAGGAGTGTGTAGAAGAGGAGCCCAGCATCCCTCTGCTAGTTGAGGGGCACTTGAATCTTTTCTTTACACATGAAGGGTGGGGGCTGATGGAGCTCAGCCCCCTGTAGCTATGACGATGATGGATATCAGCCATACTGCACCATCTACCAGGAAAAATTAGGACCAGGCGCCCTTGATCGACCTGACCGATGCTAGTACACATGGTTACCAGTCCTTTTGCACTGCCCCATGTGCCAATAGGCTGATGATGACGATGGGTATCAGTCTTATTGTACCATCAGCCACCCATGGCGGGGGGGGAGCAAGGATGTTGGTGTTGAGTGCTGCACCATCCCGTCTATCTGCAGCATTCAGTAAAGATAGGGTGACATGTAAAAGAGTCAAGACAGGATTGTTTTCCCTTTCACTTCTGGGGGTGGGTGGGGGGGTGCGTAAATTGCCTAGCTATGCCCTGACCCACCGCGGACACTGTTTTTGACCCTAGAAGCATTTGGAGCTCAGCCAAGAATGCAAATGCTTTTCAGAGACTGCAGGAACTGTGGGATAGCTTGAGTCCTCCAGTCCATGAGCGTCCATTTGATTCTTTGGCTTTCCGTTACGCTTGCCACGCAGCAGTGCGCTGAGTCCCTGCTATGGCATCTGTCTGGAGATATTTAAAAAATGATTTTGAATTTCGTCTTCTGTAACGGAGCGCTGATAGAACAGTTTTGCCTGCCCTTACAGCGATCACGTCCGCATCGTCCATGCTGGAGCTCTTTCTTTATTTTGATTTTTAACTGCATCACCACCCGTGCTGATCGGAGCTTCATGCTGGGCAAACAGGAAATATTCAAAAGTTCGCGGGGCTTTTCCTGTCTACCTGGCCACTGCATCCGAGTTCAGATTGCTGTCCAGAGCGGTCAGTGGTGCACTGTGGGATACCGCCCGGAGGCCAATACCGTCGATCAGCGGCCACACTAACCCTAATCCGATATGGTAATACCGATACTAGCGCTACTCCTCTCGTTAGGGAGGAGTACATAAACCGGTTTAAAGAGCCATTAAAATCGATATAAGGTGCCTCCTAGTGTGGACGGTTGTGGCGTTAAATTGGTTTTACGCTCCTAAAACCGGTTTAAACGCGTAGTGTAGACCAGGCTTCAGTCCCCTTCTTGGGAAACATTTTCAGCTGAGATTCAGGATACAAAGAGTCTATGTGGAAGGATATTCCTTCCTGCTTTTCCCCCTCACCTGTTTGAGCCTCCTTTGTTTCCCTTCCTGCTTGATAACTCTGTTCACTGCTCAAATGCAAATTCAGCAGAGTGCACATTCCTTTGTTTAAGATACTTTGGAACATGTGTTAATAAAATCATATAGTGGAATCTTATAACTTCACATACAATGTTGCCACATATTTTATCAGGATGATAATGACCAGCAAATTATGCGCTTTCAATGATAGCTTGCAAGGCATAATTTGTACAAAGATTACTACAATAGTGTGTAAGGTATAGATACAGGTACATTCTGCCACAGACATCTCAAAAGGATGTGATGCACGACTTTTCTGTTGATAAGGTTCACAGAAATTTAGGATCTGTTATTTATTTACAAAAGTCCAATCAACACACCTATTTATAGAAGTTCTCATAATCCCAAATGCTTGCCAGACACTCCTTTTCTAACTGTGTGTATGAGTTTTCTGCCCAGTAAGAGTACAGTACAGTGTAATCAGCTTCTACTCAGGCACATGTAACTAAAACAATACCCTATAAGCTGTAGCTATTCACATCAGCACTGTCCCAGGTGGATTTCTGCTTCTCAGTTCTGGTACATATGTTGGTGTATTCAGTTCTCAAATTGTTGCAGTTGCTTGAGTCTAGGCATAGAGAGCTGGGCAAACAGCTGGAAGGCATTACAGGCTGCAATAATGGAGAGGAACAGGGCAGGAGGGCTTCCAAGGAGGAAGAGGAAGAAAGGCATACTCTGGAAGAAAAGAAGAGGGAAGTCATTGCATACTCTGGAAGAAAAGAAGAGGGAAGTCATTGAGAGGGAAATGGTTTCTTTCTCAAAGACTTTAAGGCCATCATGATAATCTAGGCTGACCTCCTGCACATTGCAGCCACAAAATCTCACCCATCCACTCCTGTAAAAGGCCCATAACCTCAGGCTGAGTTACTGAAGTCCTCAAATCCTGATTTAAAAGTCATCAAGTTACAGAGAATCTCCATTTACACTAGTTTAAACCTGCAAGTGACATGTGCCCCATGCTGCAGAAGGAAGGTGAACCCCTCAAAGGTCTCTGCCAATCTGACCTAATGGAAAATTATTTCCAATCAGTTAGACTCTGAGCATATGAGGAAGACTCACCAACCAGACACCTGAGAAAGAATTCTCCTGACAGCACATCTCCAGCCCTCTGGTGGCTAGTGAACAGGGGACTGCAAACAGGGGAATTTGATAGGGGGAGAAGGAGATTCCCACTGCTGAACGAACAAGGTGCGAGTACTAACTTTGGGGTGAGTGAATTTGTTTGGCTGTTTGTGGTCCCCCCCCCTTCAGGTTATTTCCATTATTTTCAGTTATTTCAGTTACTGGGTCAGTTGGGAGTGTGTGTCTCAGGACTGTTTGAGCCTTTGTTCCCTGAGTCGTCCTTGATCATCTTTGATCAGCCTCAATCAGCCTTGTGATTACCTTACCGTTGTGTGATTAACGAGGGGCTAGGGCTGACCTAGGAGGGAAGGCCTTAAAAGCCAGAGGCTAAGCTACCAAGGGACCGTAAATAAGGGAGTTTGAGAGGGAGTTTGTAAGAGGGAATTGTAATATAGTTAGTATGGTTAGGAAGGGTTGCCAACACTGCTCCTGTTTCCTCCACCTGCGCCTGTATCCAGACAGACAACATAACCGTGGATGCCTCTATCCAGATCCTGGTGTAGACTTACAGAGACTGTGGCCTGCATTTCCCACTTACAGAAAGCCAGGCTGTGAGGGGCATCCAGTGTGAAAGGTGCTGGTGTAATATCTCAGGAAACAGGTGGGCGACTACATGAGGTGGTGGCTAGGATAAGGAGTACCCATGCCCATGAGGAATTCCTTGAGAGTATTCATATGGAGACATCCAAGGTTGAGGAAGCTATCCAGCTACAGAGGATTGCTGTCACACCAGTGGGGGAGGAGGATATGGCTCTGTCACAGGGAAGATGCTGGCTGCTGGTTACTTCTGGCAGTAGGAAGTGCTCCATGCCTACGCCCAACCCACCTAACATGGTGATGGAAAACTGATATGCTGCCCTGGCAATGAGCGATGAGGAATCATCCCCAAAGGTGGAGGAGAAACCAATTTACACCCAAAGCTCGAAGGATCACAGCCACCACTCCCAGGAGGAAACATAGGGTACAGTGGTGGTTGGAAACTCTCTTCTGAAGGGGACAGAGGCACCCATCTGTCGCCCTGACATGGCATCCCAGGAGATATGCTGCCTGCCAGGGGCCCATATCAGAGATGTTATGGAAGGATTGTCGAGGATCATCCAGACCTCTGACTACTACCCCATGCTACTTATCCATGTGGGCACTAATGATACTGCGAGGTATGACCCTCAACAGATCAGAAGCGATTACAGGGTTCTGGGCGTAAGGGTGAAGGAGCTGGGAGCATAGGTGGTGTTTTCTTTGATCCTTCCAATCAAGGGTAGGGGTCCAAGCAGAGACAGATGCATCCTGGAGGTGAGTGCCTGGCTGAAAAGATCATGTCACCAGGAGGGCTTTGGCTTCCTTGACCACAGGATGCTGTTCCGGGAAGAAGGACTGCTAAGCAGAGATGAGGTCCACCTATCAGGGAAGGGGAAGTGCATATTTGGATACAGACTGGCTAACCTAGTGAGGAAGGCTTTAAACTACGTTTGAAGGGAGCAGGTGACCAAAGCCCACAGGTAAGTATATGGAGACCAGGGAGAAGGGTCGGAATCTGGGGGGAGAATGGGCTGTTATACCAGGGATAAAGGAGAGAAGACAGAACTGGGAGGGGGAATCAAATCAGTATCTTAGATGTCTATATACTAATGTGAGAAGTATGGGGGGAATAAGCAGGAAAAACTCAAAATGCTAGTAAATAAATACAAGTATGACACAGTTGGCATCAAAGAGACTTGGTGGGATAATACACATGACTGGAATATTGGTATAGAAAGGTACAGCTTGCTCACGAAGGACATGCAGGGGAAAAAGAGAGGAGGTGTTGCCTTACATATTAAAAATGTATACACTTGGGCTGAGGTTGAGATGGAAATAGGAGACAGACTTGTTGAAAGTCTCTGGGTAATGATAAAAGGGGTAAAAACAAGGGTGATGGAGCTACTATAAGGTGGGTGCATTACTGGTTGGAAAATCGTTCCCAGAGAGTAGTTATCAGTGGTTCACAGTCATGCTGGAAGGGCATCATGAGTGGGGTCCCACAGGGATCGGTTCTGGGTCTGGTTCTGTTCAATATCTTCATCAATGATTTAGATAATGGCATAGAGAGTACACTTATAAAGTTGGTGGATGATATCAAGCTGGGAGGGGTTGCAAGTGCTTTGGAGGATAGGATTAAAATTCAAAATGATCTGGACAACTGGAGAAATGGTCTTAAGTAAATAGGATGAAATTCAATAATGCCAAATGCCAAGTACTCCATTTAGGAAGGAACAATCAGTTCAACACATGCAAAATGGGAAATGACTGCCTAGGAAGGTGTACTGCAGAAAGAGATCTGCAGTTGGGGGTTGTAGTGGACCACAAGCTAAATGAGAGTCAACAGTGTAACACTGTTTCAAAAAAAACCAAACATCATTCTGGGATGTATTAGCAGGAGTATTGTAAGCAAGACACAAGGAGTAATTTCTTAACTTTACTTTGCACTGATTAGGCCTCGTCTGGAGTATCATGTCCAGTTCTGGGCACCACATTTCAGGAAATATGTGAACAAATTGAAGAAAGTCCAGAGAAGAGCAACAAAAATGATTAAAGGTCTAGAAAACATGACCTATGAGGGAAGATCGAAAACATTGGGTTTCTTTAGTCTAGAGAAGACAAGACTGAGAGGAGACATGATAACAGTTTTCAAGTACACAAAAGGTTGTTACAAGGAGGAGGGAGAAGAAATTGTTCTACTTAACCGCTGAGGATAGGACAAGAAGCAATGGGCTTAAATTACAGCAAGAGCAGTTAAGGTTGTTTATTAGGAAAAACTTCCTAACTGTGAGCGTGGTTAAGCACTGGAGTAAATTGATTAGGGAGGTTGTGGAATCTCCATCCTTGGAGATTTTTAAGAGCAGGTTAGACAAACATCTGTCAGGAATAGTCTAGATAATACTTAGTCCTGGCATGAGTGCAGGGGACTGGACTAGATAACCTCTCAAGGTCCAGTCCTACGATTCTATGCTGCTACTCAAGACCATCACCAGTAGTCCTGGGAACCTCCTCCACCCAGAGGTGACCTTTGTGGCTCTGTCTTTTGGAGCTTTGATCAGTCCCACGCTTTGAAGTCTCTGAGTGGTTAACGGTTCCCTGTAGGGTGGGTTAGAGGTGAGCTGAGCTAAACAGGGAGACTTGGTATTAAAAGTCACTTGCTAGGCAAACGTGTGAGCCACAGACAGAGGCAGCTAATGAGAGAGTTTGGAAGGTGTAGCTTTGGACTGTGCTTGGAGGTAGCAGAAGTTGGTGAGTGGTATGTTTGGTCCATTTGTGGTTGGGTTGTATGTTTTATTAATTGTTTATTTGTTCTCTGTGTAGGGGCTGCATAGCTAGGCTATGGGCCTCTGAGTAGGAAGCCTAGATAGGTCAGATTGTTGGTGCCTTGGTAAGGGCCATGAGTATTAGATCTTTAGATCTTTGATCAGCTCTATTGTTTGAAGTCTCTGGACAGAGCTGAGCTAAGCTAAGCAGGGATACCTGATATAAATAGTCACTTGCTAGGTGAACTTGAGAGCCCCAACAAAGGCAGTCAACAGGAGAGTTTCAGGGGGAGTTGAGAGACTGAGTATGAGAGGCTTTCCTTCCAGGTTTAGATCTACATATGATTCCATGGTAGCCAGCAGCTGAACAGTGGTGGTGGCCTGCAATGGATGTGCCAGGTTTACTTTCCTGTCTGAAGCTACAAGGGACTTCCTCTGCATGAAATGCAAGTTGGTGGCTGTGCTGGAAGGAAAGATTCTTGGACTGGAGGGAGAAGTAGAAATGCTACTGAGAGTCAGAGAAGCTGAGGAGTTTATAGAAAGCCAGATTTGGGAAACATGAATACCCCACGTTCAAGAAGAATAAAGGAGCTGGCCACCAAGGAATCAGAAAGAAAGAGAAGATTGGCATTTTGTATCTACTAGAGGCAGGATGTTATGGTGGCATGCTACAGGACTGGAGACCGATGAAGATGGGTGGGCTATAGCCACCAGAGAGAAGAGGACCTGAAGGAATTCTACATAGCTAGAACTTTCAAATAGATTCTAGGTCCTCAATATGGAAACTGTGAAAGAGGTGTTTGAAGATCAAGCTAGTCCAAGGAAATGGGGAGATGTACAAGACACACCTATGACTGGGAGCTTGGCTACAACCTCTAAGAACATCAAACTTGCCTATAAAGAGGTTCTCAAAGAATCCAAGGAAAACAGACAATCCTTATTTGGGATTCAATATTCAGAAGAATCAAAAGAACACTATGCAAGGGACAGGCAACAACAGGACATTGTGTTGTCTTCCTGAAGCCAAGACACAAGATGTCACTTTAAGATTGGATAGGCTTCTGAAGTCGATGGGCAAGGATCCACTGGTGATGGTTCATTTCAGAACTAATAATACTGCATTGCAAGATAGCTAACAGAAAACAAATTACCTCATGAAACTCAGAAGCGTGCTGAAGAAGGAGCATGTTCAAGCGATCTTCTCAGAGATCCTTCCTGTCCCAAGAACAATGGAAAACAGGAAGCAGAGGATTCTGAAAGTGAACCGCTGGCTAAGTGGTATAAGTTTTTGATTTTGTGGAACGTTGGTCCATCTTTTGTGGAGTGATGAGGCTGTATAGTCTGGATGGGTGCCATTGAACAGGAGGAGAACTGATGTTGACTGGATAAAGTAGTCAGGAGGATGTTAAATTAATAAAAAAAGGGGGGAAGGTATAAAGAGGGAAGATATGAACATCCGTTTAGCACAGAATCAAGATGCTGAGAACAAAATTAATGAAGGAACCAATGGACATTAAGTGAAGACATTCTTTAGTTGCTTGTACAATGCTAGGAGCCTGGGTTACAAAAAAAACTGAATTGGAATTGCTCATCTATGAGCATAAATTCAATCTAGTTGGTATTACTGAAATCTGGTAGGATGATGAGTGGAATGTTCAGATCAATAGTAATAACCTATTTAGAAAGGATTAAGTGGGAAGAAGGGGAAGGGGAATGGCACTCTATATAAAAAATGGCATTACCTGTTTCACTGACAATTCAGAAGAAAATTATCTTGAATGCTTATGGATCAATGAACTAACAGCTAAAACACAAAATGAGGTATTATTTGTTGTCTGCTACCGACCACCAAATCACACCAGGGAACAGGATGACTGGTTCCTTATGCACCTATCTATAACGTGTGGGGAAAAAAGATCATGTGGGACTTCAATTTAAGTGACATTGTCATAGGTCTCACCCCCACTTAGAGCTGTTGGGTTCCAATATGGGGACCTGCATGGACTCCCCTAAACTAAAATCCTAGTTTAGATCTGGTAAAAGCTGCCACCACCCAATAATATACGTGTATTGGGACACAGTCCTTCCCCAAAATCCTTGGGGATCCCAAGAGCCCCAAATCCATGGAGTTCTTACACCTAGGAGAAATAAACCATTCCCCCCTGCTTCCTCCCCCCTCCCTTTTCCTAGGAGAGATACCGGGATTCAACTACAGAGGGATGCCTCCCTCCTCCCCTTTCCCTGAGAATTCACCCAAGGAAAGATCAACCAAGATCTTAACAGAAAAGATTTATTAAAGAATATAAAAAAATAAACTCTCTCTGTAATACCAAGATGGAACAATACACAGGGTCTAAAATTATTAATCTCTGGAGAGAATCCCCCCTCCTTTCTTTCTCAGTAAAAGCAATAACAGTACAGAATTAAAGAAATTCTATAGCAAAACACAGAATTGCAAATACAGAAATAAAAGTATAAGAATACTAGTTCCTTGCTAATACTCACTAGCTTGAATAGAAGAATTTATTGCAAAAACCTGGGAGGACTTGATTAAGATGTCTGGACTCCCTTAACTCCCAAGAGAAACTCTCTAACACAAAGAACAGAACAAAAAAACTTCCCTCCACAGAGATTTGAAAATCTCTTGTCGCTGATTGGTCCTCTGGTCAGGTGTTCACAGGTACTGCTTGTTAACCCTTTACAGGTAGAAAAAAACCTTAACCCTTAACTAACTGTTTATGACAGACATATACTGGAGATCTCATGCTGCCAGTACTAAAATACCTTTGGAATTTCTAAATATTATAGATGACAATTTCCTAACTCAAAAAGTGGTGTATCCTAAACTGGAGAATTCCATATTAGACCTTGTCTTGACAGATAAAGAGTACTTGATCACAGAACTAAAAATATAAGGTAGCTTAGGCCCCTTTTTCTTGACAGAGGTGGTACAAGTGTACATGTTAGAAACTATGTATCATTCCTAGTATATTGGTAGATTGAATGAATGAGTGCAAAAGTTTAACGTGGTTGGTTGGTTGTTTATTTGGGCAGGGGAATAGTTTGAGCCATCTAAAAATATGTCACGTGTACCCTGTGACAGGCAGCATCCTGGTAGAAGATGTATGAAAGGCTTTGTACGAGGACTTTTCAGTTGGCATGGACTTGTTCTCTGGAGTGAATAACTAAAAAGCTTATTTTATATTGTATTTAATATTATATGATGCCACAAAGAGAGGGGTTTGTGCACAATATAATGATTTGTGCACTATCAAGGAACCTTACCTTGCTGTTTTGCTGTTTGTAAGTTGAATTGTATATGCAACAATGTTGTCAACAAAAGCTGAAAAACTTGCTACTCTAAATGTCACCCTACTAGTTTAGAGTTATCGTAATGGAGGCATGACCAGATTTGGGGCTTCTTATGCCTGGAATGGTAACATAAACTTTCATCTTACCTCCTGTGATCCTCTGGGAAATGTAGATGAGGACCAACTAGTCATTTTGTTGCACTTTTTTGTTTGTGACTGGGCAAATAAAAGATGTGATGTTGCCCCAAGAAGGTTTGATTCAAAGGTGGAAATGAGTTCTTCTTGTAATGCATGTGAGTTGGATGGGATTATGTCTAAATACACAGGAGACTTTTATTCTTTTGGATGAGAATTGTGGTTAATGCCCTCCTTTAATAAAGCTCATTAGCAGCAAACAAAAATGTATTTTCATCCATCTTTAATACTGCTGAAGGTAACAGGGAAGAGGGCAGAAGTCTAATTGTCAGCCAGAAGTATTTTTGTTTGTTTGTGCAGAAGATAAACAGAAAAAGCAACCTTACAACAGGTGAATAAATCTTGTTATCTATCTTGTTATTTATATGGCCCTCATCAGCATAGTTTTGGAGAACCTCACACTCCTTAATAGATTGTATCCTCTCTCAGGTAGGGAAGTATTACTCTCACAGGCAGAAAACTGGGATACAGATTGAGTCATTTGCCAAATTTACATAGGAAATCTGTGAGTTAGTAATTAAGCCCAAATTTCATGAGACCCTGTCCAGAGCCCTATCTGCTAGACCATCATTCCACCTTGCTCATCCCCTTAAAGATTAACCTGAATCAGACTGTTAATATGATTCACAGAAAAACAGTCCTGAACCTCTTCTATAATTCCCATTGCACCATGTATTTATAGTTAGTTTTATACAAGGATTGGCTTCATTTTAATATGCTACCTGAAGTATTATATACAAAAGTAAGACATTTAACAACCAATTATTGCTCTGACTCATGCTATGAATTAGAGAACATTTTGAAGAGTACTTAAACCTGAAAGTAACAGTTAAGGTCCCTAACTACCCCTGAATGGCAAATTCATAGGATTATACAGGGATCATGCTCCATAGACTACAGACACTTCAACACTGGTTTTAGCACTAAAAGTCACAAATATTTCCCATGTAAGTTATTTTCTCCTAGACACCAGGACTTGATCACATAAATGTAAAAGGCAGGTGAATTTCATGTCCTGCATATGAAAAAGTAACAATTACGGTGACTTTTACCAGCTGTCATTTTGTTTGTTGATTGTTATCATGATCTGGGTTTTATTAATGTCCAGCCATCTAATTTGAGATTGCTGCTCTCTCAGTTTTTATGTTGATTTTTGTTATCAAAATACAAGGATATTTTTATGGGTGCTACCTCTCCTTACACTTGCTGCTCAAAATTGTGACACTTTAATTAAATCTTCATGTTAATGGATTTAGAAGCAGTTCCCACCTCAGTAAATCAGGACTTTACAAATCTGCTCAGTTTATTCAACTAGCAATCAATGTTAATTTCCTTTTGGTTCAGCAGCTTCATTTAGTCTTGTATTGGAAGTCCAATTATTTCTGATTACAATTTTAATTCATTAAAATAAATGTGATATCATATCTATGTTGTAATATATAGCAATTCAAGCTTTATTACCTTGTGGTATTTAAACTATTTTGAAGCTAATCTAAGGGTTTGTCTACATGGTGGGGTAATGCACTCTAGGGGAATGTGGTTTCTAAAGTGCACCAACATGTTTTGCATTAATTGATCCATGTAGACCCTACTGGTGTGCACTAACGGTTCCCTAGTACACTGTCATGTAGTTTCAAACAGAACTACATTAAAGTGCACCAGCAGGGTATACACCATCAAATTAATGTGCAATGTTAGTGCGCTTTAGAACAGGATGACTGGTTCCTTATGCACCTATCTATAACGTGTGGGGAAAAAAGATCATGTGGGACTTCAATTTAAGTGACATTGTCATAGGTCTCACCCCCACTTAGAGCTGTTGGGTTCCAATATGGGGACCTGCATGGACTCCCCTAAACTAAAATCCTAGTTTAGATCTGGTAAAAGCTGCCACCACCCAATAATATACGTGTATTGGGACACAGTCCTTCCCCAAAATCCTTGGGGATCCCAAGAGCCCCAAATCCATGGAGTTCTTACACCTAGGAGAAATAAACCATTCCCCCCTGCTTCCCCCCCCTCCCTTTTCCTAGGAGAGATACCGGGATTCAACTACAGAGGGATGCCTTCCTCCTCCCTCCTCCCCTTTCCCTGAGAATTCACCCAAGGAAAGATCAACCAAGATCTTAACAGAAAAGATTTATTAAAGAATATAAAAAAAATAAACTCTCTCTGTAATACCAAGATGGAACAATACACAGGGTCTAAAATTATTAATCTCTGGAGAGAATCCCCCCTCCTTTCTTTCTCAGTAAAAGCAATAACAGTACAGAATTAAAGAAATTCTATAGCAAAACACAGAATTGCAAATACAGAAATAAAAGTATAAGAATACTAGTTCCTTGCTAATACTCACTAGCTTGAATAGAAGAATTTATTGCAAAAACCTGGGAGGACTTGATTAAGATGTCTGGACTCCCTTAACTCTCAAGAGAGACTCTCTAACACAAAGAACAGAAAAAAAAAAACTTCCCTCCACAGAGATTTGAAAATCTCTTGTCGCTGATTGGTCCTCTGGTCAGGTGTTCACAGGTACTGCTTGTTAACCCTTTACAGGTAGAAAAAAACCTTAACCCTTAACTAACTGTTTATGACAGACATATACTGGAGATCTCATGCTGCCAGTACTAAAATACCTTTGGAATTTCTAAATATTATAGATGACAATTTCCTAACTCAAAAAGTGGTGTATCCTAAACTGGAGAATTCCATATTAGACCTTGTCTTGACAGATAAAGAGTACTTGATCACAGAACTAAAAATATAAGGTAGCTTAGGCCCCTTTTTCTTGACAGAGGTGGTACAAGTGTACATGTTAGAAACTATGTATCATTCCTAGTATATTGGTAGATTGAATGAATGAGTGCAAAAGTTTAACGTGGTTGGTTGGTTGTTTATTTGGGCAGGGGAATAGTTTGAGCCATCTAAAAATATGTCACGTGTACCCTGTGACAGGCAGCATCCTGGTAGAAGATGTATGAAAGGCTTTGTACGAGGACTTTTCAGTTGGCATGGACTTGTTCTCTGGAGTGAATAACTAAAAAGCTTATTTTATATTGTATTTAATATTATATGATGCCACAAAGAGAGGGGTTTGTGCACAATATAATGATTTGTGCACTATCAAGGAACCTTACCTTGCTGTTTTGCTGTTTGTAAGTTGAATTGTATATGCAACAATGTTGTCAACAAAAGCTGAAAAACTTGCTACTCTAAATGTCACCCTACTAGTTTAGAGTTATCGTAATGGAGGCATGACCAGATTTGGGGCTTCTTATGCCTGGAATGGTAACATAAACTTTCATCTTACCTCCTGTGATCCTCTGGGAAATGTAGATGAGGGACCAACTAGTCATTTTGTTGCACTTTTTTGTTTGTGACTGGGCAAATAAAAGATGTGATGTTGCCCCAAGAAGGTTTGATTCAAAGGTGGAAATGAGTTCTTCTTGTAATGCATGTGAGTTGGATGGGATTATGTCTAAATACACAGGAGACTTTTATTCTTTTTTGGATGAGAATTGTGGTTAATGCCCTCCTTTAATAAAGCTCATTAGCAGCAAACAAAAATGTATTTTCATCCATCTTTAATACTGCTGAAGGTAACAGGGAAGAGGGCAGAAGTCTAATTGTCAGCCAGAAGTATTTTTGTTTGTTTGTGCAGAAGATAAACAGAAAAAGCAACCTTACAACAGGTGAATAAATCTTGTTATCTATCTTGTTATTTATATGGCCCTCATCAGCATAGTTTTGGAGAACCTCACACTCCTTAATAGATTGTATCCTCTCTCAGGTAGGGAAGTATTACTCTCACAGGCAGAAAACTGGGATACAGATTGAGTCATTTGCCAAATTTACATAGGAAATCTGTGAGTTAGTAATTAAGCCCAAATTTCATGAGACCCTGTCCAGAGCCCTATCTGCTAGACCATCATTCCACCTTGCTCATCCCCTTAAAGATTAACCTGAATCAGACTGTTAATATGATTCACAGAAAAACAGTCCTGAACCTCTTCTATAATTCCCATTGCACCATGTATTTATAGTTAGTTTTATACAAGGATTGGCTTCATTTTAATATGCTACCTGAAGTATTATATACAAAAGTAAGACATTTAACAACCAATTATTGCTCTGACTCATGCTATGAATTAGAGAACATTTTGAAGAGTACTTAAACCTGAAAGTAACAGTTAAGGTCCCTAACTACCCTGAATGGCAAATTCATAGGATTATACAGGGATCATGCTCCATAGACTACAGACACTTCAACACTGGTTTTAGCACTAAAAGTCACAAATATTTCCCATGTAAGTTATTTTCTCCTAGACACCAGGACTTGATCACATAAATGTAAAAGGCAGGTGAATTTCATGTCCTGCATATGAAAAAGTAACAATTACGGTGACTTTTACCAGCTGTCATTTTGTTTGTTGATTGTTATCATGATCTGGGTTTTATTAATGTCCAGCCATCTAATTTGAGATTGCTGCTCTCTCAGTTTTTATGTTGATTTTTGTTATCAAAATACAAGGATATTTTTATGGGTGCTACCTCTCCTTACACTTGCTGCTCAAAATTGTGACACTTTAATTAAATCTTCATGTTAATGGATTTAGAAGCAGTTCCCACCTCAGTAAATCAGGACTTTACAAATCTGCTCAGTTTATTCAACTAGCAATCAATGTTAATTTCCTTTTGGTTCAGCAGCTTCATTTAGTCTTGTATTGGAAGTCCAATTATTTCTGATTACAATTTTAATTCATTAAAATAAATGTGATATCATATCTATGTTGTAATATATAGCAATTCAAGCTTTATTACCTTGTGGTATTTAAACTATTTTGAAGCTAATCTAAGGGTTTGTCTACATGGTGGGGTAATGCACTCTAGGGGAATGTGGTTTCTAAAGTGCACCAACATGTTTTGCATTAATTGATCCATGTAGACCCTACTGGTGTGCACTAACGGTTCCCTAGTACACTGTCATGTAGTTTCAAACAGAACTACATTAAAGTGCACCAGCAGGGTATACACCATCAAATTAATGTGCAATGTTAGTGCGCTTTAGAAATCATGCTCTCATATAGCACATTATCCTCACCATATAGACAAGCCCTCAGAGAATAAATGTCAACGTTATTATCCAAAATTCTACCTTCTTATTTTCACATAATTTAGCTGCAAATTAGTTATGCTGCTCACTATCTGTGCTGTTAATATCATAAGCTCTATTTTTGGTCATACAACATTTAATAGGAAATTGCACATGAAAAGTTATGGTTGCTTCTGCAATTATAAAGGTTTGCCTATCATAGCTTGTGGGCATTTTGTAAAATTTATGCAGCCCCATGTTCTCTATTTAATGAGTTATTTCTTGGATTTTCAGGCCCACTACAAAAAGCTGTGAGGCTTCTAAGCTCGTTTATCCCTTGCCTCTTTCTCTCCACATTCATGCCATATTAATATATTTTCCGGGAAGCGTCTTTCATTATGTCTTAGACTTCACTTCAGTATGACTCAAAAGTAATGAGTAAAGAATTTCCCCTTAAGGCAGAGTACATTATATATATATATATTAAAATCACACATTTATTTATTTAAAAATTGTCCAACTTGTCAACCTATTACAACACTGTAGAAAGTAACATCTATGAAATTTTGTTGAAGTCTATTAAGGTTTATCTCCAGGTTTGCATGCATTTGCCATGGATTTGAACTCATTTGTCCTTTACATTGGATGATGTCCTTTTGGAAACAGAGGCACAAACAGAATTTTCCTAAGGAAAAGCCAAATAGCAGAGGGAACTACAGAATATGGGAGCTAAAAATCTACATCTGGTCACGTTACACCACACAGATCTATGGGACTAGCTAATCAACACACAGCCAAGAGCTACAAAGTTCTCTATATATTGTGATAGACCCAGGCCAGTTGGGAACAGCAGAGTAGTAGAAGGGAGATATACTGGCCACTGGATAAGCAGTTTTCTGTTCCCTGAGTGACCAGAGCAGGGGCTGCTCCAGGCTAATGAGAACACCTGACTCCAATTAACCTGCTAAGAGTCAGGTGAGGCTGTTAAGCACCTGACTCTAATTAAGGCCCCTCTGATGTTATAAAAGGGCTCACTCCAGTCAGGCCAAAGGGAGCCAGAGGAGAGGAAGTATGTGCGTGCAAGGAACTGGGAGCAAGAAGCTGAGAGTGAGTAGGCATACTGCTGAAGGACTGAGAAGTACAAGCGTTATCAGACATCAGGAGGAAGGTCCGGTGGTGAGGACAAAGAAGGTGTTGGGAGGAGGCCAGGGGGAAATAGCCCAGGAAGTTGTACCTGTCGCGCAACTGTACCAGGAGGCACTCTAGACAGCTGCAGTCCACAGGGCCCTGGACTGGAACCCGGAGTAGAGGGCGGGCCCGGATTCCCCCAAAGCCTCCCAACTCCTGATCAAACAGGAGGAATTGACCTGGACTGTGGCTTCTACCAGAGGGAAAGGTCTCTGGGCTATATCCTGACTCACAGGGTGAATCTATGAGGCAAGCAAATCTGCCAATAAGCGCAGGACCCACCAAGGTAGAGGAGGAACTTTGTCACAATATGCATTACATTCCCACTTTCCTTACTGGTGGGATCCCATTCAACGCATGGCATTCTAACGGATGCATATGCATGGATGGGGTCCCAACTGTTGCGAATTATACCTGTAGGCCACGCACCATTCGTTTCTAGGCTGAGGCACAAAAACCAAAGATTTACAGAGTGTCCAAACAAGAAAGTTTTATTGCTAGTCAGGGAGAGACCCAGGCTGCAGATTACAGAGAAGTTATATACCTTTTAGGAGTGCATGCTACCCTCGTGGATCAGAAGCCTTAGCCAATAAACAAACAATTTTCTTCTCTTTAGCCTATTACAGCTAATCATTGTCCTCATACTGGCTAGTGCTCAGTCCAGCTTGAGAATCAGGGTGCAAAGGGATACTAAAAAATGCTTTACACGAATCAACGACTGTAAAACAAGTAGCCGACTGAGGGATCAGTGTCAAAATAGTACTTGGATCCGGGACTACTGGTTGAGGGGTTTCAACATAACTATTTATTGCGCGCAGATCTTGTACAAATCGATAAACCAGGCGGCCATCTGGGCCCGGCTTAGGCTTCTTTATGGGAAGAATAGGAGTATTGCAGGGAGAACAGCACGGAACCAAACCCCCCTGAGCCAAATAGCTGTCAATGAGGAGCCCAATGCTTTCCTCTGCCTCTTTTGGTAACAGATATTGTTTTACGGAGGGAGGCAGCCCATCCCTAACCTTAAGGCAGACCGGACTAGCTGATTTAAGGAGGCCCACATCAGTGGTGTTCACACTCCACAGATTTGCGTGAGACACTGGACAGTTCAGTGGGGATATCAAGAACGGGGATAACCAAAGCCATGAGAGACGTAACAACAGAATCCGGGACGGACATGCAGAGCCCCTCGGGGGCGCAGTATATGTGGGCCCCTAATTTGCTCAGCACGTCCCGCTCGAGAAGATTCGCGAGGCCTCCTGGCATAAGGACAAACTTGTGTGAGAATTTTAAAGAGCCAAGTTCTATGGGAACAGGGTGAGAGAGGGGAGCCGAACATGGGTTTCCTTCAATACTCTGCACCCAGACCCTATCATCAGAAAGAGGCACTGGAACAAAGGTTAAAGTGGAAAAAGTAGCACCCGTATCTACCAAAAAGGGCACAAAGGTCTCCCCGATTTTTAAACAGACCTGCGAGTGCGATCCCAAGTCCCATTCCAGATCCCCCAAGGCTCCCAGGATCCCCGCTTCCAGTCACTGGGCAGCTCCAAGGTCCCAGGGAGCATTCGGGGGAAAGGAGGGATCACCCTACGCCTGCCCCCAGGGAGCCCCCCATAGAAGCAAAGGGCACTCTCTTTTCCAATGCTCCGGCTGCTTACAATACTTACAATTTCCCATCCTAACTACGCCTCCTCACATACCACCTGGTACGTTCCTCCGCTTTCCCTCTCTAACATTCGAATTCCACTTTCCCTGTCGATTCTGATCCCCATAGGGGACTTGCAAGGTGGCAGCCAGCATACTGACCTCCTCCTTCTTTTGTTTCTTCTTTTCCTTAATCTTTTCCTCATTCCTACTATTAAACACAAAAGCTGCCAAGTGCACTATTTCGTCCAAAGGCTTTCCTGGCCAGTCAGGCACATATTTAGAAAAATATTTTGTTACGTCGGGTGCCGATTGGTCGACATAAAAAGAGACTATCGTAGGGCGGTTAGCCTCTCCCTGTGGATCAATCCCATCCCCATACAAACGCACTTGTTTAGACAATTGGGCCATGAAGGCAGAGGGATGCTCATTTAATTCTTGCTGACATTCCCTAATTTTTGACCAGTTTGCGGGCTTGGTTCCTGCCTGACGTATGGCCTCCAGCAACCCATCCCATACCGCCGTCAAGCTAGCTAAGTGGGCGGTTTTGTTAGGGTCCCAATTGTGGTCTACCTCGGGCCATGGGCTGCGCTGGTCATTCTCCCCAGCCCAGCGGCGGTTTGCATCTAAAATGGCGTATTTTTCATCAGGAGTAAAGAGAGTATCCAGAATCAATTGTACATCTGCCCAATTAGGATTATAAGCCTTAAAGACACTCCGAACGGTCTGCAGGACCTTTTCTGTGTCGTCCCATAGACGCGGCATTTGCTGCGGCCATGTAAATCAGGTCCTGCAGACCAAAAGGCCGATAGGCATTTACAAAGGTAACAGGTTCTCCACCCTCGTTAGGAACGACAACCGGTTGCGCTATTAGAGGCGCCTGAAGTGTTGCAGAAGGAATAGTCAGAGAGGGATACAGAGAAGAGGCAACGGGGGCGGTAGCATAGAGTTCAGGAGGAGAAACAGAACTGGTAGCATAGGGCGGAGTGGAATCCACAAGCCGTACATGAGCGTTAGAAGCAGCCCCAGAACCTAATGTTGGGGGATGCCTCTTTTTCCAAGCGTACACCCAGTTATCCCATACTTACCAATAATTCATTTGAGCCGGATGGTTGTCCTCCAGCTGTTGCCTAAGACAAGTTAATTTGTCTTGCCCAAAAGTTCCATCAGGTGGCCATTCAAAAGGCGTCGGAATAGTCAGCGCTGGCCATTCGATTTTACACAGAATTGCAGTGCGCTTCCTAGACAACCCAGGGGTACCAGAGATCCTTTTCCAATTTTCCAGAATTTCAGCCAAAGGGGTCCCCTTGTGTACACTTTGCCCAGAACCCATTTTAACGTAAACTAAAATGAACCAAAACTGGGAGAACTTTACACCCCAGTCATACAAGAAAAGAAATTCGGGTTCGTCAGGGCGATGCCTGGTGCAACATACAAAAGAAGCCCACTGGCTACTGCCTCAGTCGCCCTTGCTTTCACACCAAGGGTATTCTCCCAAGGTGTGGTGCAACTGTGCAGATTCCACTCACTCAGGCCGTGGGGACTGAAACCCCTTGGCTGACCAATCTCCCCCGGGTGGGGCGGTATCCAAACTCACATACACCACAACAGAGACAGATAGACACAAAGACAAGACAATCCTCAAACTGTTACGAATTACGACAGGAGGCTACATAACACCAAACTAGATTCCTGAAGGCCAGTCAGGAACACACCCAAAGTGTGCCACCTTACCGCCTGGGCGACGACCCATGCTCCCACTCCCCAGAGTTGTCGGAGGTGAACTCACCCAGTGCTGGCTAGAGTCATCCGGGAGGAGCAGTGAGGTCTCACCCTGCAATCCTAGAGTCCCGGCGGAGTCGCCATGAACTGTTGCGAATTATACCTGTAGGCCACGCACCATTCGTTTCTAGGCTGAGGCACAAAACCCAAAGATTTACAGAGTGTCCAAACAAGAAAGTTTTATTGCGCAAGGTTCAAACAACGTTCGAACGTGGTGTCCCCCTGCTAGTCAGGGAGAGACCCAGGCTGCAGATTACAGAGAAGTTATATACCTTTTAGAAGTGCATGCTACCCTTGTGGATCGGAAGCCTTAGCCAATAAACAAGCCATTTTCTTATCTTTAGCCTATTACAGCTAATCATTGTCCTCGTGCTGGCTAGTGCTCAGTCCAGCTGTTACCTTGCATACTAGAATTTTTCCTAAATTATGCTGTTGCAGCTGTTTTCCTATCCTCTTTTCTGTTTCTGGCTTTATCTTTCTTTAATGTTGCCCTTGGGAGCTTTGTACGTGATGTGCTCGCTTTTAGTTAATGATGGATACAAAATAGAGGAACTTACAAAATGGAGTCGCTCATGCTAATTACCCTGAACACAACCCTCCCTTTGCTTTCATTCACGGAACCTGTATATCTTCAACAAGTCACCATCTCTCTTTCCAGACCAGGCTCAGAAGCAGAAGAGGTGAAGGAGGCAGTGTGAAGACATGGTAGCTCGGTGTTCGGGGAAGTGGGGAGCTGTATTTTGAGGGTTCTAGCATCCAGAGACCCAGGAGGAGCCACCGCCACCTCTCCGGGTCATGCTGGTCACTGACAGCTTCAATCACTGCTTCTTCTCCCCAGGTCCAGCCCACAACATTTTGGCACCTGAAGTGGGGAGCTCAAATGACACCCCTATGTCCCCTCGCTTGGGCCAAATCTTTGAAAGGTCTCAGTTCTGCCTTCTTCCTGTTCTACTCCTCTCATGGTACCGCTCTGCTACCTACCCCAATAAAAGAGAAATAACTTAAAATGCCTTGTTCAAAAATTTTTAGTAACACTTAACTTTCAAATGCCTGAACAGCAAAGGTAACTTTTCTTGTATGCATAGGAAACACTGACATTTTTATCTGTTTGAATAATCAAAGTGGTGCTTTCCATGCCTTCTTGGTTGCAAAGATTTGAACTGCTTCCTGCTGAAGGCCCACAGTCTGAGCTATTGCATGCTCTATAGAGATGGTTGCAAAGCCGATCAGTCTCTCCTGTGTCATTGTGGAGTGTAGATGTGTTTTTATTAACTTCAGCTTGGAGAAGCTGTGTTCTCCACTGGCAACTGTTACAGGAAGTGTTAGAGGTATACGCAGAGCCATTTGAAAAGAGGGTGGTCATCTTATTTGTGCACATATATTCCAGAACAGCCTTTGGAGTTGATCCTGCTGAAATGTATCTTGAAAGGGCTTTCAGTTCATCATCTAAATCACTCGCATCAATATCGCACATGTCATCATATGTCAACCATAGGCGCCGACTCTGTTGGTGCTCCAGGGCTGGAGCACACACAGGGAAAAATTGGTGGGTGCTCTGCACCCACCAGCAGCTCTCCGCCTCGTCCCCCCGCACCAGCTCACCTCCGCCTCCTCCCCTGAGCAAGCCAACAAGTCCTGCTTCTCCCCTCTCCTTCCCAGCACTTGGTCCACAAAACAGCTGTTTCATGCAGTAAGCAGTAGGAGGGAGGGGGAGGAGGAGGAATGCGGTGTGGTCAGAGAAGAGGCGGGGCTGGGGTGGGAATTTGGGGAGAGGTTCAATAGGGGCAAGGAGGGGAGGGAGTTGGGGCGGGACCAGGGGCAAGCACCCACTGGCACTAAGGAAAGTTGGCACCTGTGGGGTCAACACTGTCTCTAGTGACCTGCATTGCTGGTCTAGGTCTTCTTCAGGTATAGTGAGGAGTTTTGGAATAGCTTACAACATCCCAAATATACTGCCGTCTTCCTTGAGCTGCACGAAACATTATTCAACTGACTGTATTGCACAATCAAGCACCTAGTTAAAGAATTCAACTTTGAATTGTTGTTTGGGGTCTCTTATGGGATTATCCCATGCCTCATATTCAAAATTTCTTCTTCTTCAGTGACTCTTGTATTCTTGAATGGGTGGGAAAATAGCTTCAGTGTGAAGTTCCTCTGCCAAGTTCTGTTCACTCTTCAGAATGTTTTGAAATCCCTCATCTGACCAGTAAGACTGTAGGTACGACTTTGCTTTGTCCAGTTGTTCCCTTGCTCCAGATATATCAAGGTCAACACTTTGGAGTCCCTTGCTTACAACATTTATTGCAAAAAGAGTATGTCATTCCACAACACTAAGCCACACAGAAATGGGAAGATATGTATGTTTCTGGTGATTCCATTTCCCTCTGCCACTGTTCTCCCACGAACAGTTCCTGTCATAGCATTATCCTCCATAATGGCAACTACGGCATCATCTATCTTCCCAATTTGGTGTTTGATAGGCTTTATCACCTCCACTCGACTTTCCCATCAAGTGGCGCTCAGTGGTTTCAGTGTCAAAGAGGATGTTCTCAGATGTTGCTTCAAAATTTGCCATAGATGAGTTGATGCAGAGAAAAATACATAGATGCTTTGAATTACATTAAAAAATTCACAGCCTCACTAGAACCTGGTGCTGCATCACCGACCACCAAGTTTAATGAATAAGAACTGCTTGGGAGAAAAAAAGCTTGAGGGTTTAACTCTTGGATCCGTATCTGCACTCCGCTGTTCTTTCCTCTCAGATTGGCACCATTATCGTAGCCCTGACCTCTCTTGTCAGCTATCACAATTCCCGTATCTTCCAAGAAGATCTTTTTAAGAAGCACATTTGTCATACCAGCTCCTGTAGTATCATCAATGTAAATAAATTCTAGAAAATGCTCTCTGACAGTCACCACTGCAGGGACATTTTCACTAGGTTTTCTTGTTGTTACAAAACACACCATTAAAGTCATTTGTTCCGTATGGCTGATGTGAGGTGTGCAGTCCAGAACAACAGTACTATCTTGCTGACTTCAGATCTGACACACTCTTCTATTTGACTTTTGTTTCCAGTAACTGTATGATCTCATTTTGAATTGTTTTTCCAAGGTAGTGGTGTGTTAACATTTCTTGGATGGTGACTCTTCTTAGAGGCTGCTGGAGTACAGCATCAAACTCAGCCATCATCTCCACAATTTTAAGGAACTTTCCATTGTTTGGCACATACAGCTGATCTGAAGTGCCACACAGTGCTAGGTTTTGGGTAGCAAGCATTCTCAGAATGGCAATGAGCCTTTTCCGAACATTTTGACAGTAAAGAGACTCTGATGCAATCTTCTCTTGATGCTGATCATCTATGGTGGCCTTTAACCTTAGTCTCATCTCAAGCTCTTTCCACCTATAAAATGCTCTCTGGTGATTTGCTGCCTTCTCACGGCATGCCAGATCTTTAGCCAGATTTTTCCAGTCCTTTGTTCCTGTAGAACCCAATGTGGCTGGAACATTACACTGGAAGAGTTTGCAACAAAAACAGTATGCAGCATTCTGGGTTTTTGAGTACATAAGCCATGGCCTCCGCTTTGTCACCATTGGGGATTTCACGCCAGTAATGTGTTGGATGGAAACCTCTATTTTCATTGTCTTTGGGAAGCATGAAGTTTTTCACTTGGTGTGGCCCATGCAGTACAAGAAATTCCCTCAGGCTACTGCTCAAGTGGGTCCACAGTCCTGGATCATCTAGACTTATGGAACTAAACTCAGCAGCAGCTGTTTCTTGCACCTCCACCACGCTCTTCTCTGATCTACAATTTTCTTCAGGAATGTGCATAGAGATATGGATGCTGCAGTAGCTGCCAGCTTACCTGCACTCTGACTGACTGGAAGATCACGCATCTCCTCACCACTCACGTCCTCACTGGGGCCAGAAGACTCACCATGAACATTTGTCTCTCCATATCTCAGGAGAGCTCCTTCCTGCTTAGATAGAAAAGCTTCCTTTGCTTGCTTTCTTTCTTTTTCTGAATGCTGCCCCAGAGGGGCGTTTTCTTCTTTCACTCATGACTGCTGTTCTGTGCCAGCTATAGTGGCTCTCAACCCTCAATTGAAGGGGACAAATAAGTTCTGTGCCAGCTATAGTGGCTCTCAACCCTCAATTGAAGGGGACAAATAAGTTCTGTGCCAGCTATAGTGGCTCTCAACCCTCAATTGAAGGGGACAAATAAGCAGGCTGGTAGCAGGGCCTGAGTGAGGGAAGATATCAGCGTCTTAAGGGCCTAACTGGCTTCTATTGCTTCAGTTGACTGCCTGTTCTCCTCAAGTGGGTTCAGGGAAGCAGCAGGAAACAGGAAGCTTCCTGAGAAGCTGGTGTTAATCAGTCCAGGCTCCTGGGGGTGCTAGAGCGGTACATAAGAGGTTCCTCCTCCTCTCTCTCCCTGCAGCCCCTGTTGCTTTCTGTTATTTCTTCTCACCTTTTCTCCTGCCCACCTGTTATATCTCTTGTGCCCTCCTTCCTCCAGCAGAGCACTCCACCATCTCTGTGCATCTAGAGCAGAGAGAATACATATGCACTAGCAGCAGACACAATTTTCTATACTCTGGGTCCTAGTGTTGCCCCTCCAGAGAGTCTGGCACCTGAGGCGGCCGCCTCAGTTTGCCTCATGGTAAGGCCAGCCCTGCTTCCCCCTCTCCAACGAAAGGCCCCATGTGAAAGAGACTGGCTGGGATCTCTCCCTCCTGCCCTCCCACTGGTGGGACCGGGACCATGAATTTGTAATAGCAGCTATGGCCAAGAGGGGGCCCTGCCTTCCCCCCTCCCCACTTCATTGCATCCCTGACTGGAAAGCCTAAACCTTGCAACTAGTTTGCTAAATTATGTTGTCTTCCTTCACTGCAAATTGTTATTGCCACCTTTGTAACTTTTCATATGGACAGAATGCACTTTTGGCCTTGCATGTCAAACAACTGAGATGTACTTTATGCAATTAGCAAATTGTATGGGTGTATGTGCTTCTAGGATAAGTGGCTCAAGATGTGATGAAAAAGCTGAAGCACTCCTAAGATAATTTGATTAAGAAATTTCTGCAACTGTGCAAGTGATAGGAGGTTTCTTTGACAAAGTCTGATCATTTCTTTGAATCACTTGAGGAACCATTTGAGACATTTTGACACTTCATTAAGCAAATACACTGCACTTCTGGATCTATTGTATAGTCAGTTCATTAGGTCAATCAGTTTAGATAATTCAGCTGTGTTAAGATAATGTGGCACCGAATCAGTTGACATACTGTTTAAGTGTTATTTTCCCAGCTTTTCCCTCTTCAGGATGTATATGCATAGAAAAATTAGGGTCAGATTATTCCAATACTTGCACTGATGTGCAAGGGAAGGAGCAGGGAGCAAAGAGCTTTCCTTCCACTTCACTTTGGTCCACCAGACAAGTAGTCAACTACAGTCCAGGGGTGAAATCTTTGCCCCAGTGAAGTCTATGGGAGCTTTTCCATTGACTTCAATGGGGCCAGGATTTCACTCTGGTGTTTGCACTCCCTGATGCAGCTGATTGATTCCTTGGGCATGAGTGAAGTACACCCTGTATAGGGTGACTAGTGCACAATATGCCAACTGGTCATCCCACGTCAATGCTGGGGGCATGAATGATGGACATCCAGAAAAAGATTGTGTGAGATACAGATTGGATCAATGTACACAAGTTCAGGTTTTCTAACTGGTCTGGGTTGGTCCAGCTTGTGGTGGGTCCTTTATCACTGTGCTATTTTTCAGCTAGCAAAACCCTCTTATTAGAAGTATTGTACGCTTCAGCCAATAAGGTAGTGGTTTCTTGACACAAAAAAGTAACCCCAGAGGCACAGATAAATGTTTATCTGATACAGTTAGGATTGTTTCAGAGTTGCCCTGACTATCAGGTAGTTTTGATAAAAGATGGGCATTTCAGTGAGATAGGTAAGCTTTAGAACACTTAATCAAGAAAGTCTAGTTTTCAATTCATAGCCACCTTCAACCACTCCTCCCTCCATCCCACTCCTCCTCCTTGATGGTAGCTTGGTGAGTAAAGTATATAAATAGAAATAGGACACTACACAGGACATTCTGAACTTTGTAAGCAACACCACAAAACAAGGCAGGAAACTATACTGGTTACACTCAGGCTCTTGATGAAACAAGAGCATATCTTCACTCCCTCAACCACTAGGGAAGCAAGGGTATATGATGGAGAAGGGGGGCTTATTGTTGTATTTATATTGGCTTAAGTACATCATTAAGGAGAACTTATTAACAGAACCAAGTTGGAGTTTGGAAAATGTTTAACAAATTTTTTCCTCAAAAATTCTATTTGACAGAGAAAAATATTTTCCTTGGTTGTTTTCACCTCCATCTGCAGTTTTCAGTCTCAGACTTTAAAATGTCTGGATTTTTTCAAGCAGTTCCACTTATTGAATGCCAAACTTGGGGAATGGACACACACACACACACACAGACACACACAAAATTAATAGAAACAAAACTATCTGGCTAAGACTCTGCTCCTACAATCAGATTGGCTAGCACAGATTTCTGAACCCCAAAGGGCTCTGCATAGTCATAAGCCTCCATATGAGCTGATCAGATTGCACAATCAGGAAGAACTTAGCCCTTTAAAAAAAACAGACAAAGAAATCCAAAACAAACACAAGGTCATTTTTCAAGGAAAGACCCAAGGAAAGTTAAAAGTATCAGGTAGTGCTAAAAGTTTAAAACACGTTATGATTTCTCACTGTCTCATTGAAATCAATAGCAAAACTCCCAATTAACTTTCCCTGAGGTTAAGGTTTCACTCAAAATGGTTAGCCATATAATATCAGCTTGCTTTTACAAAAGTTAACTTCATAAATATTTTAATTAAAATAATTTAATGCTTTATATTTTTAAAAGTGGAAGGAATTATGTAGTGAATTTTGAATAGCCAGTTTTAACTGATGGCTTCCAGTTCCTACTTCTGCTACCTTGAAAATAGATTCCAAAACATCAGTCAGACACAAGCTAAAGGTTTTAAGCTGCCTTTTACAAACCTATTCTGATTTTCCTCTCTCCCTCCACCCCAACTTCATTTCCAGGGAAAAGTGTCACAAAGTCTGCCAGCAGCCAAAAGCAGAGAGGAAGAACACTCCCTTGAAGATTTCTATTTCTGGTTTTAAGGTGATAACAAGTTTGCAACATCTGTAGCATTTCAACTTTAAAAAAAAAAGATTTTTCCTTTTCAGGGGTATAATGGAGTGGCTAATGACCTTTCATTTTATAAAGGGATCTGCACACACACTGAGTTCAAGTATTTTACAATGTTATCAAAACCCTAACATGAATGCACAGTTTCATCCATGGGTTTTTTGCTTTGTGTTATATGTATTGGGAGGATATTGTACCATTCTCTTATTAACTCATGGGAATAATGTGCCTATGCAATTTTGCATATTTATTTTCATCAGATTCCATTTCTTAGCTATAGAGATTAAACCTCTGGAGAGCAACTTTTGAAATGATTTTTAAAAGCATAGTTGTGTTCTGAGATAGTTAAACAGCTCAGTGTCAAGTGGCTGCAGAGTCAATATTAAGAAGGCAGAACATTGGGGGCACCATTGAAGAACTGGAGTAAATTCCATCCATATATCACTTGATGCTTATTAGAAGGGAGATATACCTTTAAAACATTGGCCCATATTACAAAGCAGTTTGGAGCAGCTCCTATCCTCAGGGGATGCCCTGAAGAGACATTGTACCTCAGGAAGAATGCTCAATGACTCACAGAGCTTCTCCCTGCATGCAAATAGATGGAACATGTCCATTGCTCCATCCCTTAGGAGGGCACTGTGCTAACCAGCTAAACTTTCCAATGTAGGTGATGCTGAGGTAGAAGAGCCATGGACTTGTCTCCTCCTCACTTCCTCTGTGGAGACTGACAACTCTAGGGGGCACCAGCAGGGAGCAATCCCAGCACTCAAGAGACCACTCATCAGAGGGATTGCAATTACGCCTGGTACCCTAAAAGAGGGGCACACCTGTTAGAGGACCAGGCATAATCTGGCCCTCAGACAAAGGAAACGGGAAAGGCAAGAAATTCTGATTCACCCAGTGTTTTTTTGACCGAAGGCAAGCTGAGGGTAGATGGGTGGCAGAAGCAATTCAGCCAGTAACTGTGCTTTTGATTTTACTTCATTTGCATATTGAAATCCTCCTTAGCTACAAAGCTATAAAACCTTCTGACACATTAGAACAGTTAAATCTTATTTCATGGCTATGTCATTGGCATAAGAAGCAACAACATCATAATAATCATATGTTTTATTCTTAAGGCCTTATGTAGAATTCTAGGCACCTCAGAAGCAACTGCACTAAAACCATAAAACATTAAAATATACAACAGATAAAACATGACAAGACAAAAATCACATAAGCAATACATTCTTGAATACTTTGTTGTGCTGAAAACTTTTTCAAACTAATGAAGTGTGTATGCACCTCTTACCAATTTTTGATGCGTTATTGATGCTTCTATTAGGGTTCTGTGAGATATATATTGTATCTCCTTCACTGCTATATCTCAAAGCCAACATGTTAAAAATGAAGCACACCTGTTACCTACATGGGACTTTGCTTTGAAGGAATTGCAAACTCCTGCCATATTGGCTTGTTACAGATGTTCGGGATTTCACCATGCAATAAAAATTAGACATGTAAAAAACCAACACAGACATCTTGTATAACCTTATCAAGCAGGATTACTCTCCACAGTATGCTTTACAATCCTTCACCAAGTTTACTATCTTATAATTTTTCTTTTGATTGATAAAAATATACACAAAAAGTGGGTATTTAGTACTGTAAGCAATAACTCCAAAATGATTAGTTTAAAAAGTAAAGTTATGCTTGTACAGAAGAGTTTGCAGAATTGAAGACTTGGTTTTTATACACCAATGTTGTTTTTCAGTCACAATTCTGTTATTCTCTTTTGAAATTATTTTACCTCCATTATTTCAGAAGGGACTGAATTTAGACTTTCCAGATAGTAAAGGTCAAATTATTCTTCCCCCACCCATTACAGTACTTCCTTTTAAAAACTAATCTTCTGGTACTAATTTTCCATGAATTTTCAAAACTAATTACCCTTCCTTCACTAAATCCATTAGCAGCTAATGCTCTTACTAGCCTGATACTTACATTGTCTAGACCTGTGACTTTGTACATAATCTATTTTCCAAACTATATCTTTATCTTCATTATCAGATACACACGTTTATTACTACTTGATATATTGCCCACACCTCCTTTTCATGTATCTAATTGAAATACCAAGTTTTAGAAACAGTTTAGTAACTCAGCAGTTTTAAAATTTCAGATGAATTCATTCCCTCATTGTTTATTAACGGATCGACTTTCTGTTCAGAAATTCTTTTTTGCTCCAGATGTATTGCTAAAATAAAATAAAGTAGAAGAGGGAGTATAGTCCATACTGACTAGGGCACTGGATGGGCAGTCAGAATCCTGGGTTCAATTTCTGCCTCTTCCACAGATGTGCTATGTGACACTGGCCTAGTCACTCCTGTGTGCCTCTATTTCCTTTTTAACTCTTTGTCTTCTCTGTTTAAAGTATAAATTCTTCAGTGCAGTGATTGTCCCCTTTGAGCATTTACACAGTATTGAGCATGAAGGGGCCCTAAATTTTGCTGTGATCTCTACCATAATATAAATAATAATAATAATGACTAATCTGCTTCGGGGTAAAAGATGTCTGACTAAGATTTCTGAGCCATCTTCTCATCCTCTTCCTTCATTTCTCATAGATCCATATCCTCACAGCTCAACACTTTGCTTTCCTGTATTCCAAAAAGGAGTTTTAATTGTAAACCATCTCCCCTGCCTCTATATCTATTAGAGGGCCACAAAAACGTAAGACAGGGACTGAAGCAATTAGAAAGGTTGGATGACAGTAAATAAAATTTGAGAGACAGAAAAGCCTACAAAATTCCAGTATGAAGAGAAATCACACTTCTTAATAACACTTCCAGCATATCACTAACTCCAATCCATAGGTCTGTAGATGTTTTGTTCTTTCCACGTCTGTAAAAGTCTAATTTAGGTCTCGGCAGGTCATTATATGTCTAGTCTGGTATTGTGTAAGATAATGAAGCTAGAGCCCTAGTTTGTATGGGTCAGCAAGCATCTAGTCATGGTCTGTCTGTGTTAGTAATAATTCAAAGTTGGCACTTAATAGAGTAGAGATATTCCAGGGTGCTACTGTTTACATTTATAAGCAGTTTGTGGGCAATGATATTTTAATTGCTTTTCCTCAAAAAGTTCCCTAGCCAGTTCCTGGAAACAAATTGTAAGTTGAATGGTTACTGTTTGAATGATTAGAGAATGTTTGTCAGGATGATTTTAGCAGTTTGTTTAAAAAGAAAGATGTTTGGGGCCTGACTCAAAGTCCATTGAAGTCAATGGGAGACTATCCACTGATTTAATGGGTTTTCAATTAAGCCCACTGGAATGGAAGAAAAATAAAAGTTAAAAACAACTTTAAAAAAGTGAGAACTAAAAGATTAAACTGACAAGAAATATGAGGAGGATTAGACAAAGAAACAAACACAGTTTGTTTTACAGAAACATAGTTGGTATTACAACATTCCTGCTACTATCAGAAAGTGATAGCTATGAATAAGCATCATACATTTAAAGAAATTAAATCTGCTCAAATATTTATTGATCATGTAAGTGGGTTGTGTTATAAACATCAAGAAAACCCTGTTCAGTTCATCCTCATACAGGTTATTAGTCTTTGCACTCCCTGCTGCATTACATATCTAGGATAGCTCAGCAGGATGGTGGTTATGTCTGTATCTGTTTCACGGCCCACAAGATGTCATCATCACGTTTCTGAAAAAAAGCTTTATAGAGGAGATAAATTATTCTTCTTCTGGTCACAAAATAATCCAATATGGGATTACAGTAATTTGTTGGTATTACTGTCTAAAGAATTGATTCTGACCACGGATAAGCACATCCAATTCACATTTAAGCCAATGGGAGTTGTGAGCACATATCTAAGAGAAGAATTCAACTCTAAAAACCTATTCAGCTTTCAGTCTATGAAGTGATGCTTTTGTTTTGGTTCATGCGATGCTTGACTAAAGGTTACTGACACTTCCTTGCCCACTGAATTGGTGTTTCCTTCTCCAGGAAAACAAACTAATTTCATCTAGAAATAGCACTGTTTTCTGCTTCCACCTAGGTTTAGAATTTTATAAAAACAAGATAGCAAAAGTTTTCTTCAGAGTTAAGACACTAAATGGAAAGGTGTGGAGTGGACTCGAGGGTGTTGCAGCAGCCCAAACTCAAAGAATTTGTGCTAGTTTGAGTTATACTTTTCATCTAACTTTTTGTGGAGAGTATAGTCTGAATTTAAGTTGTAGATTTCCTGGATTCTATTTCCTCATTCTTTCAAGCCCCTCTTTCTCTGGATTCTGCATAAGAGAATCTTTCTATAGAAGTGCAGGCCTATGTAGTCATTTTTTTTCAAATGCAGGCAATAGTTGGGTCTGTTATAATTATGGCAATTATTGTCATCACCAGCTACTTTTGAATAGCTTAAGCAGGATATCCATTGCCTCTGAGGTACTCATAGCTCATCCTACATTCAGAATCACAGAGAGTTATTATAATGCAAAACATAAGAAAATTATAGACTATAGCTCTGATTAAGCCACTCTCGAGCAAGATAAATTACATTGACCTAAGCGCAGGTGTGGACTGTGCTATGTCGGCAGGAGAGCTTCTCCCACCGACATAGCTATGGCCACCCGTTGGAGGTGGATTAAGTCAATGGGAGAGCTCTCTCCCATCGTCTTACAGCGGCTACACTAGAGAGCTTACAGTGGCCCAGCTCCATCAGTGCAGCTGCACTGCTGTAAACTCTCTAGTGTAGCCATGGCCTAAGACTGGCTACAATGTAGAGAGTGTTCTACCTTAAATGCAGAGCTGTGCAAAACAAAGAGACTTAACTGGTAAAATCCAATATAGCATTAAGTTTTTCCAAAATCACAACATACACAAACAAGCAAACAAGTTTTCCTCTCCGTGGTAAAGTAGGTTACTGGTATGAAACACATTTACAGATTCACAACAAAACTAACATTTCTTAAAGAAAAAAAGACTTCAAGAATCCCACTTTGGGTGAAAAGGATCTCCTTTGTCCTCTAAAACAACTTCGCCTCCTCCTTGCTGAGCGGAAATGCAGTGCAAGACAGTATCCTCACCTCTATGATATTAGTCTACCCTTCTAGGTCTATTCTTACCTTGGCTATTTTATGTGTCCCCAACTTCCCAGTGGATTATTACTGAGGTGCCTAAAGTATCTACCCATTCATTTATATGCTCCAGTTACACCTGAAATCCAGTAAGAGCAAGGGTGGTCCACATGTTACAGTGCTAGCCTGAGACTTTGGAAACAAAGTTTCCATTTGCTGCTCCACTAGATTGTGACCATGGGCAAGTCAGTTAGGGTATCTAATTGTAAATTCCAAAATGAGGAGGTGTAATGACACCAGCTGTGATCAAGCTAGCATGCTAAAAATAGAAGTGTAGCTGCAGGGTGCAAGTGGTAGAAGGGACAAGCCACCCAAAATACAATCCCATACAAGACTATTTTCAGAATGGCTTCCCACTCACACCACCAGAACTACACCTCTAGTTTTAGAATATTTGCTCAATGAGCTACATACCTTCCCTTACGGTATGTCTACACTTCAAACTGTAGGAGACATACCATACTCAAGGAGACATACCAGTGCTAGCTGTCATCGAGCTACCATGGATAGTCATCGTTTGCAGTATAGCTGCCTCAAATACTTGCCCATAAGAGACACTAGGTACATACCTGGGGTGGCTAGCCACTCCTGCCACTCTCACTGCCATGCTAGTTTGATCACAGCTAGCCTAAGTATGTTTCCTCAAGCTGGGAAGCTCATTCCCAGATTGAAGTATGGACATACCATATGACTCTATGTGCCTTAGTTCCCCATCTGTAGAATGGAGATAATGGCACCACCATACCTCATTGGGGGTTTTGGAGATAAATACAGAGAGAGAGAGAAATTGTGAGGTGCTCAGATACTACAACAGTGGGTGTCATAAATGTACCACAGACAATGCTTCAAAACTCAAAAGAAAGAAGTGCTGTTTAAACAAATAAATTGACAAAGGGGTTGTTTTTAAAAAGGCCTCAACTCGGCCTCCTTTTTTCATTTACTATTGAAATCCAACAATTAATCATGCTAGCAATTTCTAGCATTTAGATATCTAAGTGGGTAGTGGTAGGTATTTAAATGTCTAAATCATAAGTGTTTGTACTCACAATTGATTGAGGCTGCCAAAAATAAACCAACAAATAAAATGAGCCCAGCCAGGAAAGGCTCACCATTATAAACAATGGAACTACCTCTGTGAGCTAAGTTATGCACATGTTTGAGTTCTGGCAGGGCAGGGGCCTAAAATGTTTTGGTGAGCAAACACAGCAGCCCATGTAAGTGAAGTTAAACTTCAGAGTTGGGTTTGTACACCCACATTTACTTCCACACTATCTATAGCTTCTCATATAATAGTCCAAACAATGACTATGGGATGAAGCAAATTTTGTGCTGAATTAATCAGAGCCAAAATGGGTAGAATTATTTTGCTTATAGAATTGTAATGAATAGCAGTATCGGTGAGTTTTAATGAAGAGTTGTAATGATAGTTTCCATTTGTTCTTACTAATAAAAATGGTACTTATAAATATTTAATTTCATATTATCTACTTATTTGATTTTTGTTTTTTTACAAATAAAAATATAAATTAGCTTTTGAGCTATTCATGAAAACTTGCTTTACAATATTCTCTACTCAATGTATAAAAACAGCAGAGAAATGTGTTAAAATTCTACAAACAGAAAAATATCTGTCATTGTCATGGATCCTTGTCACTAAGCTGACTGGTACAGTCTCATCAGCATTCAGCAACTGATTTAGGAAGACGGAGGAAAATAAATCCTTTAGTAAAACCAAAAGGAGAGAATTAAACAGTATCAATGGGAAGTTGACCTTCTTGCTCTTGGTCAACATCTCAAAGCTCCCAAAACCCAGTAAATGGCTTTGTTCATAGTGCAAAATGTTATATCAAATATTTAAGCCAGTGTTCAACAAATATTGCATGACCGTAGACCTGTCTCACAAAGTTCTACACACTGAAAGCAAGTATTTTTTTTAAATGGGGAAGTAAAAATATAATTATTTTGAAGGCTATAGACCTCACATTACTTTGTCACAGCTCTCAATGGGACAGATTCCATGTATTTATTCAGTGGAGTCATACCAGGAAGAATTTAGTCTGTGACAGAATCCTGGTAGTTTTAGGAGACTTAGTCAAACAGGACCGAAATTACAAAGTAAATTCCTGAATCCCGAGATACCCATTCTAGAGCCACTAGAAACAAAGCAGCCAAAATAATAGGCAACTGTCAATCCGCAGGATCATGGTGTATGAGTAAGAGGTCTAGGCAGGTGCCTCATGAATCCACTTATGGCTGACAAGCTCAACTCGAGAGTGACATGGTTTGTTACAAGTTTCACAGATCCATGTATTGTCTGAATTGGAATCCAAAATTACAGCACACTGCTTCCTTCTTTCTCGCTTTGCTTCCATCCTCTGGATCAAAGCTGCTTCATGTTGAATTGCACCCAATGCCAAATGTTCTCTCTAGACTGGATGGGATTCTGAGTGCTCCTCCCAGCTTTCTGCATTGATGTTGAGTAAGTTCATATCATTTTTTCACATACTGTGATAGTGCCATAAAGGGTGACCCCGCTTTCTAGAGCCGTCATGAATCTCTCTGTACAAAATATTCTTGGGTATAATGTCTTCCACCCATTCTTCTGACATGAGAAAGCCATCACAACCTCCTCTTCTTAATAGTGGTTTCTGAATGTATCAGTCCTGCATGCCTCTGTACCTCTGCCTTCAGTATTTTGTCTTCCAACTTTATTTTCAGGATCTTGTGCAGACATCTCATATGGAAGCTGTTCAGTCAACTGACATATCTAGCATATGTAGTCCACGTTTCTGAACCATAAAGCATGGGTGACAGCATGCAAGTCTCGTAGATTTGTATCTTCACCTTAGTCAATACTTTGCTATTATTTTGTGCACGTTTTTGTAATAGCCCGAAATTGTTATCTGCTTTTCTGATTCTGTTAGTCAGTTCAATCTGAAGGTCAAAATTCCTGCTGATCCCATAGAACCCAAATAGCAAAAGTTGTTGATGATGCCAAGAGATTTACCCTCCAGAGTAATGTCAGACATTGGTTCTTCAGCCTCTTGGTACATGATCACAGTGTTCTTGAAACTAATTGTCACACCAAAACTCTTGCATGACACACTGCCCAAGGGATTTTGCAGAGAAGATTAACTGGTTGGCAAAGTTTTTTAAAGGGGTCCTCAAACTCTCCTCCATCACATAATTCGTTCCAGTTCCAAGGCAGTCAATTCTAACTTGAAATGGCTTTTTACATTTCCATTTGCATTAGCATTTCCATGATTACAGATTATATTTTCAACTTAATTTTCTCATTTTAAATTCAAATCACAAACTCTTTGGACGACATAAGATTTCCCCGCCACCACCACCACTGCAAAAACAAACAAACAACAGCAACAACAAAAAACCCTGTTGTCAAGTACTTTAGAAGTTAGAAGTGTTCACCCAACTTTAGGTTCTGGCATGTTGCTTGTTTGTGAACCAAAGAAATAACATTTTTCTTGAAAGAATCTAGCACATTTTCAGTGGCAATTAATAATACTACAGAAAAATCACAGCAAGAAATACTATAAGCTATATCTTAAATTATAAAGTGCCAAGTGAAAATAACAGAATGTCCAGCAGATATTGCTAGGTGACACCTAGCAATATAACATTTGTAAGAAATAAGATTGATAACATCAGCCATAGAGAAGAATGAATTCATATTCTCTCTGGGAATTAGAGTATCTGCAATACAGAGTGTGAGAGAAATAAACAGCTGGAGAGTCTGAGGGTACGTCTACACTACGGGATTATTCCGAATTTGCATAAACCGGTTTTGTAAAACAGAATTTATAAAATCGGGTGGTGGGGTCGGCAGCAGATCAAGTCCATGGTGGTGGTGCCATGCGCCCATGGTGGCGCGCGTCTTTCTGTGAGCTGCTGCACCTGGGGTAGAGCTTCTAGCTATCCCATAGTTCCCCTCTTCCTCCCCCCTCCCGTTTCCCAGCCTCGGATGGGAAGTGCCTGATGGGGGGGGGTTCTGGTGGGTGGTGGTTCTCAGTGGTCAGTCAGTCACTCAGCGTGCAACGGCAAGAGCATTTTTTGCATTTTTTGCCCTTTTTTGCCCTGGCAGATGCCATAGCATGGCAATCATGGAGCTTGTTTTGTTTTTTGTTTTGTTCACCGTATGTGACTCATTATATGTCAGTCAGATGGCGATTCAGCACAGTACACAGCTTTTGCTTTTTGCTTGCTTGCAGACAGAGATGGTTACTAGCCATACCCATCCATCCCAAACCCCTCCCATAAATTGAACTGAGGATGATCAGGCTACAGCAGTTACCCCATTTTTTTGCTGCTGCCTGCTAGTGCCCCAGCCAGGCAGGCAAAAGCAAGATTGGTGTTTGCATTGGCCATGTTTTTTCCCATTATCAGTGTGGTTGTTGTGGTCTGTGCGCCCTGGCCGATCAGCCAGGGCAAAAAAAAAAAAAAAAAAAATGACTAATCCTCCAAATCCCTCTCCTAAGAATAAAAAAAGAAAATCAATGCTGCCTAATATAGGCTGTTGTAGAGAGAGAACCACAGTATTTAGAAACAGAGAGCACAGCTGCTCTGTGTCAGAGCCTGCAGAAATTATGATCTGTATGCTATTCAGCCTTTGCTCCAACAACCCACCACGTTGATTTTTTTCTTCCCCCCCTTCTTGGCTGCAGGTAGCATTGTCCCCGACTTGTGTGATGATTATAAAAATGCAGGAAGAAGACACACTGACTTGTTAGTGAGAAATGAGTGGAAGGCAGCCCCAGCTGCTATATGATAGTCCACAGGACATTAAGCAGTGTGTAGGAGAGAAGCCCAGCATCCCACTGCTAGTCCCAGGCCTGAGAGACATCTCATGATGGAAATACAAACAGAAGGGGTGTATAGGGAAGACAAGCGGCTTGATTAGAAAAAAGAAGCCAAAGGAAAGGGCCAAGAAGAAAAGAAGGAGTCATTTGGAAATAGCTGGAATGATCTCACTGTACTCTGAGGAAGGTTGCCTGAACTTTGTGTGTGTCTGTGTGACCTAATCCTTTTATTTCTGGTCCTCTGCTAACATCTGATGTGCTATGCATCTTTCAGCCAATACATTTCTATTGAAATGATTCAGATGCAATTACATAGGTATGTTCATCATCACAGCAGATGTGATATACCTGGATCAATCAGGAATATTAAGCAGATGCCCAGGAGTTTAACAAAAGATCAGGTTTGGTCAGGAAACATTTTCTCAGTTAACAGTGTATTATATGAGTTTGATCATTCCTTAGAAGCATCCAGCACTAGCCATTTTTGAAAACTAGACTAGATGCATCACAAGCTTGTTTTTGTATAGCAATTTCTAAGTTTTTGTAACAACTCCACATAGACAGAGCATCTGGCTTGAGATCTTTCTGCTCTGCTAAGTGTATGTGCCTGATATCAGTTCCTTGATTACAAATGTAATGTAAAGTTTAACAATGAAGGAAGGTCTGCTGTGGCCAAATATCAGCCTATGTAATGCCTAATTAACAAAATAAAGTAGAGTAAACAGACTAGTCTTTCTTGAAAATGAGTCCCACTCCCCTAATGTTATCCACTTCTTTTCATCAAGAGGAAAAAGCATTACTTTGTAATTGCAGAAGCTCTCCTCCTGGTTTTCTAGTACATTAGTATACATTTTTATTATTCTTAAGCTATGCAACACAAGAACAAAATTATAGGAAGTTGAGATGTAAGATCAGGCTAACAAAGCCTCAGAAGAGCAAAAACTGATCATCAAGGGACCAGTGAAAATTAATTAACTTAGAAAAGCTCAGTGTAAAAAGATGGAATTCAGTCTTGAAGTAAAGTATAGATTCCAAGATCTAGCAGAAGGAAAGCAAAAACAAGAGCTGAATAATAGATATGCAGTGACAATACATAGAGTAGAAAATGTAGCATAGAATGTAGCACACATGATGTATGAAAAACAGATGAGCAAGCAGCTAAGGAAAGAGATGCTGATGAAAGGGGAAGATGAATGTGGTGTTTTGTTCCCTAAGTAAGTTTAAAGAAAAGCTTAAAACTCAAGTACAAATTGCTAGACTCTTCACCTAATGGCCCCCCATTTGAATGAGGTGTCTGTTTCTGTATAGCTTGTTTGTGGTGGGTGCCCCATCTAAAATCATCCATCAATCTCAAGCCCCTCAACCAATTAACTTTAGGGCTGGCTGCCCCAGAAATTTCTTTGACAGACTTGCAGCAAGGAGGAGGGATTCCTAGCAAGAAACTGGGAGCTAAAGTTGTCAGCTGGGCATTGCTGAGTGGAAACAGGGGCATCTTTTTGGAAGAAGAAAGAACTCACGTGATAGCATATGAATTGCTAAGCCTGGCTAGTTGCTGGAAGGAAGAGAAAAGCCAGAGAGCAGACAACAAACAAGAAAGGAGGTATTACAACCCAGCTTTGCTTCGGGTAACAATACAGAGAGAGCCAGATTTATCCACCCTACACACATGCACCCTGAAACCCAAGGGACTAGCATACTTCTATGAACCTTGAGAAGTTTTGTCTATAAAATGAAGTACTACTAACTCTGAATTCAGTACAAACCAATCTGAATTATCCAGTACTATAATGTTATTGATGAAAATAGTCTTTTGGACAGCAATACTCACAGGAATGAAATCAAAATAAGGTTGCAGTTAGAAGCTTTTCCTGATTTAACCTTTCACTTTGTTTTGTTCTTGAAATAACGGTCTTACAGACTTGTTACTGAAGTGCAGTTTACTTTCAGAAATGACTTGATATTGAACTCAGCATGTACCTATATCTTTTGAGAAGTGTCTTACAAATTATTTGCTTCCCTTTTATTTATACATATGTTCTCTTTTCTCCTTCAACCAAATTTAAATAACAGGACTTCTTAATAGCATTGGTATTGACATGTGAAGTGAAAATAGTGGTTGGGGCCTGTGGAATGTTATGAACTGTGGTGACAGTGTACGTGAGGTTACTGAATGTCAGTAACCTCACGTATACTTTACGATCCAGAGCATTCTGAAATGCAGAGTTCTAAGTGTTTCATCACCAAATGGTAATCAGATTTTCAGAGGCTCAAATTTACATCCCACTTATGCTCTATTTTGAACCCTTAAGCGACAGATAGTCCTTGCGTTGGCCTTCTACATTGGGGTGAATTTCACCCACTGCTCTAACTGACTATTACCCTCAAAAATTACCATCCATCTCTCCACAACAAACATACTGTCTCAGCTTCTGATCACTTCTTCAGATTGCTACATCACTCACCCTAGTCTTCTCAATATTTGCCCATACCCACCTCCTCCTCGCCCCTAGAAAAAGTAATTCAGATACTATAGCCATGAGTATAAAAATATTAAATTCCTTACCTGCAAAAAGAATAGTTCATTTTAAATTAAATTGTATTAATTTGTATGCAGGTGGGATGGTAGAGTGAGGTTCAGAAATGGAGAAGATATTAATTGGAGATTTCAGACCTAAATGGAGAGTTCTGTGGGCAGATGCCAATCAGAAAGAAGACAGTAGCATAATCGTTCATTGTATGGTTACTGACAAATCCCTACACTTTGGCTGAAGACCTTCATTAATCAGAATACATGGATTTGTATAGTGAGATTTATAAGATATAGCTAGTAAGTTTTTAGGCCATTTATACCACTTCCCTTACTGTTCCTGAACCAATCAGAATGCAAAAAGTTGCAACACTGATAAATACCTATCAATTTATGGATCATTAACTGTACAGTATCCCTGCATTTGGATAGACTAAGACAATTCCATTTTAGAATACCAAGTAATATCTCTAAGTTTCGATTATCTTGCTAATATTTACTGAGGTGACCAAACTGAGGAGGAGGATATTCAAAATGTTTTTGATTCTTCTTTTGTGTGGAGAAGTCAAGATAGCATTTTCTGTCACCTAGATTTGATTTGATTTGTCCCCAGGAAATAACTTAATTAAATGCATTGTTCACATAGCTATGGCAGAAATGAGTTTGTATATATTTGGAGCAGGTTAAATAGAACCTTCAGTGCAGCAGAGAACACTGATGGTTGCTGACATATTGATTCAGAATCATCTAGTTTTGAAATGGTTTGGACAGTATGGGTCTTTTTTTTTTATGGAGTTAGAAGTTCATGTTTATTTTTAGGTATGCTGAAAATACACTTCATGTTTGTGTTGTAGACAGACATTTCATATTACTCAATGCTTCAAACAAATCCTCTTTATCAGCTAAAAACAAAATTAAACCCTATTATTCCAGATCTAATTCTCCTAACTTTTCTATTAAGGTCACCAATTTTAGAGATATCTTTGGACCACATTTACTTACTGCTGTCTGTTTCCTAACATCTTTCTTTGTACGTCTTCCTGCACTGCCTATGGAACATCACTGAAGAGTAGCGTAACCTTCAATCTTCCTCCGCTGAAATTCTTATTTTTTAAACCACTTTTTATCTGAGCTATTAAAATTCTTGTCTGATGTTTGTAAATTGAGACTCACTGTGCATCAGAAAGGTCCAGAAAGTTGCATAAATTGCCCTGTTATTCCTTTATCAGAGGCTTAATAATGACTCCATCTTATATCAAGTTCACAAACATCTTGTTTTCAGCCGTCTTCTCCACCTACTCTCCGTGTGACCACTTTTGTTCCTTTGCCTGCTTTCTGACCCCTTTCCAGGACTCTTACAATTATAAAGCCATGCCACCTTTATAAAGTAACTTACTCACTGCTGATGCCAGACAAAAATAATGCATATTTTATAATTATAGTAATTTAGCTAGAATTCCCTCTCTGAAAGCCATCAAGTCTGTCACTTTTCACATTTTTGTTTTTGTTTATGAATGACTCTCTCACTGAAGTGTTTTGTATTACTTTTTATAAAGAACAGTCTACAGAAAAAAAATTGCTTTGTGTTAAAGTTAAGGTGCCATCTGTTATTCAGCATCACAGCGAAGAGTACTTTGTCAGTTTTAAAAGTAAGCATTCCTCCCACCAAAGCATTTCCAACTACTCAGAAGGCAGAAATCATAAGTGAGCCCAATATCTGGGTCATGATGTTACAACTTATTATCATAATATTGGAATGTGATTTATTTGTCAATTACTTTTGGCAAATACAGTATGCAAATTAAAAATCAGGGAGGAAATGAAGATTGGGGTTCAAAAGGGCACAGCTAGGGGAGATTGTGCTCCCATTAAAGTTGATGGGAATTTTATCATTGATTTCAATAGGGGCAGGATTGGGTACTTAAAGTGTATTTTCCTAGATCCCAGAGAGCCTAAGAAGTGAAAAAGAGGAATTGATCTAGCTCCAAAAGAGTACTTTAAAGTCTATTTTAAGCATCAAGAGCCTGATATAGAAAAATTTTAATTAAGTTCTCCCTAAACTTATGGGATACACACACACACACACACACACATTAAATTTCCCTGCTAGACAGGTGTTTGCAAATGCTCACAACTTTAATTATAAGAGCAGAGCAACCCTAAGAGCCAAACATTATCAATGAAGTACTATAAAAAGAGATGCTGTATTATTTTAACATTAATTATAATGAAATTTACTGTATTTAGTTGAGAGTCATAGTGCTGAACAGTAGCCTCAGAAAGTCTAAGCTCAGCTTGCACATATTGCCCTCTCTCTTTCTCTGTGGGGTGTGTGTGTGTGTGTGCGCGCGCTGTGATCTTCACTTCAGCTATGCTCATCAAATCTGCCTTCTTCCTTTCTACTCTCTCCTCATCCTCCTGTCCCTTTTCCACTGTCCCCACCCCCACCAGTTCTTCATCATCAACTCTCTTTACTGCTCCCCTCACTCTGTTCTTTCCCATGGATTTCCTTTCTATGCTCTTCTCTCCACATACTGCAACCCTGATCCTCCTAAACAGCCCATCTCTTTCCCACACCTCTCTTCCACCTTATCATCTGCCACTCTTATCCTCAGGGCCGCCCAGAGGGGGGGGGCAAAGGGGGCAATTTGCCCCGGGCCCCAGGTTCCGCAGGGGCCCCCAAGAGAACAGCGGGGGCTCCCGCCTCCGCCCCTCTCCTGGAGCCTTAGCACATCAAGCGCTGTCCTCAGACAGCGCCGCAGCGTGTCTCCGCCGGGGCCCCTGAGCCCCGCACCGCTCAGAGCCGCGTCGTCAGGGGGCGGGGCTGGGAGCTCTGGGCTGAGCTCGGCTCCCTCCGCTCGGCGTGGCGCTCCCAGCCCCGCCCCCTCCCCACGCGGCTCTGAGCTGGATGGAGCTCAGGCCCCGCCGGCCACACGCTGCGGCTGTTCCGGCGAGGCGCTGAGGCTCCGGGTGAGGAGGGAGCCGGGGGTAAGAGGTTGGGGGCGGGGCGGGGGGGAAGCGGGAGCCGCCGCCGAAGCGCAGCCTGGTCTTCGGCGGCAATTCGGCGGCGGGGGGCCCCTTCCGTTCCGGGACCCGCCGCCCAAGTGCCCCGAAGACCCGCGGTGGGGGCCCCCTGCCGCCAAAGACCCGGGGCCCCCGGAATCCTCTGGGCGGCCCTGCTTATCCTTTCCCACACCTCTCTTCCACCTTATCCACTGCCACTCTTTCACCTCCCACTCTGGCAGCCCACACATGGCCATATTGCATACCTCAGGATTATATTATATATGCCTATGATTGGCTGATTTTCATAAATCATCAGAGCCATGTTATCAGCATATGGGTATTCATAGGTATGTGTCACTATCCCTGTGTTACCAATTTGAGAAACCGAGGCACAGATCAATGGAGTGACCTACCCAAGGTCACACAACAGGTCTGTGTCAATGCCATGAACAAAAATTATATCTCCTGACTAGAGCTGGCTGGAAAATGGAAGAATTTTTGACACACTTTTTTGAAAAGTGTGCCCCTCAAAAAAAGGAATATTTTGAACATCTCTACTTCTGACTCATAATCTAGCACCTTATCCACTAAACCATATAGCTAGTGTTTCTTCACATAGGCTGAAGGTAGTTCTGAGGCAAACAGCTGCAAGCTCCACTAACTTCAGTGAAGATACACCCACTCATATGAGTTTCAGTTTTGGATTATATTTTAAAGCCAACATCCAGAATTGTGGACACTTAAATGTATCAACTGCCACACACACAGACATGCAGAAAAAAATCCTTACCAGACAGTTTTTATCCCCCTTAAAATCCTAGTTTCTTTCAATCTTTTTTTGCTGATGGCACATTTTGACAGGTAACATCAAGTTGCATGAGTCATGTCACACTACTGCAATCGTAATTTTCTCATTTCAAAAATATCACTTTTTTAAGGGTCATTGATGACTAAAAATCCTGCTGAGGTTATTTGCTAAGGAAGACCAGACTTACTAATAGTGGTACAGCTTTCATCCAATAGAGATTGCATGAAGGTGAGAGTGACATCCATTTCCCCACAGTGTGCTGTTTGAGATATAAAAAATATTCGTAAATACATGTGGGAAGAGGCCACTATAAAGCTTAAATCACTGTGTGAGGAATCAAAAGTAATTTTTTTAGATGGCATGTATGAAGAAGAAATAAATGATAGACATATGGTCTAACTAAGGACCGTGTGAAATTTAAAGCTGAATAACCATGTCTTTTGTTTACAAAAAACAATTAGCACTTTTTGGGGGGGGGTGGCAATTCATATTGGTATTGAAAGGCCAAAGTACAAAATAAGTTGAAAGAAAGCCAGGTCCTCTGCACACCTCTTCTGTGTGCTAGCTGAAGTCGGTATTATTAAAGTTTTACATTTATGAGGCACCTTTCATCCTAAGTGCACCAAACGCTTTGTGGCACCAATGAGCACAGGCACCTCTAGGGTGAATGTTAGGAGTCAGGCAGAAAACGGGATGTTGTGCAACAGCGGGTGGAGTAGAAATGTTGGTCAGGATGAAAGACCAACCTCTGCTCTTCCTTCGAGTGCAATGACGTCTTCAGTGTAAAATAGGGCCAATGCACAACAGACAGCGTAAGAAAGAAGAAATAATGGTTTAAAAGTTTATCTTTTCACTCCCCTGATTCTGGAACCACCCCACGGAGGGCCAGCCCCCAGGCATAAGTTAGCCTACTACTAACAATCTCAAGGGGATAAAGTTGCAGCCAAAGATCATTGCAGTATATGACCATTACAGCCATGCCTCCTTTCCTCCATGCCCATCCTCTTTTCTAGGAGCAGCAGATTCTAGACTAGTGATCATTTCATGTGCAAGTAATCCAGCTTTATGACAAGAACACAAAGTGACAGCTCAACTGTCTGGCCCTTGGTACTGGGCCCTTAGTACTTATGGTCTCCTTTGAAATAATCACACTAAGGCCTGGTCTACATTACGGGGTTAGGTCCAATTTAGCCGTGTTAGGTTGATTTTAAAATGAATGCGTCCATACAACCAACCTCATTCCGTCGACTTAAAGGGCTCTTAAAATCGACTTCTCTACTCCTTCCTGGTGAGGGGAGTAGTGCTAAAATCGACCTTGCTGGGTCGAATTTGGGGTAGTGCAGACGCAAATCGATGGCATTGGCCTCCGGGAGCTATCCGAGAGAGCTCCAATGTGACTGCTCTGGACAGCGCTTTGAATTCCGATGCACTAGCCAGGTACACAGGAAAAGCTCCGGGAACTTTTGAATTTAATTTCCTTATTGCTCAGAGTGGTGAACTCAGCAGCACTCAGCAGCACAGGTGACCATGCAGTCCCCGCAGAATCGTAGAGTGAAGAATGTTTCTACGCTCCCCCTATCATCTCCATCTCTGAGGTTATCGCAGATTAGAAGGCAAAAAAAAAAAACGCACACACGATGACATGTTTTCCGAGCTCATGCAGTCCTCCTGCACTGATAGGACACAACTTAATGAATGGAGGCATTCCGTGGCAGAGGCCAGGAAAGAATTAAGTGAGCACGAAGAGCGGACGCAGGATGCAATGCTGAGGCTAATGGTGGAGCAAATGGACATGATGAAGTGTCTGTTGGAGCTGCAGGAAAGCCAGCAAGAGCACAGTCCCCCACTGCATCCATTGTATAACCGCCTACCCTCCTCCCCATGTTCCAGAGGCTCCGGGCACCCAGCCACTCCACTCCAGAGGATGGCCCAAGCAACAGAAGGCTGTCATTCAAACAAACAGTTTGGTTTTTAGTGTGGCTACAATAAGCAATGTGGCCATGTCCTTCCGTCCTCCCCCACCTCACCCAGGCTACCTTGTCCTTTAATTAATAAAGAAAGAATGTATGGTTTCAAAACAATAGTTACTTTATTTTGAAGCGGGGGAGGGTGGTTGGCTTACAGGGAATTAAAATCAACAAAGGAGGTGGGTTTGCATCAAAGAGAAACACACACAACTGTCACAGCGTAGCCTGGCCAGTCATGAAACTGGTTTTCAAAGCCTCTCTGACGTGCAGCGCGCCTTGCTGTGCTCTTCTAATCGCCCTGGTGTCTGGCAGCTCAAAATTGGATGCCAGGCAATTTGCCTCAACCTCCCACCCTGCCATAAACATCTCCCCCTTACTCTCACAGATATTATGGAGCACACAGCAAGCAGCAATAACAATGGGAATGTTGGTTGCGCTGAGGTCTGACCTAGTCAGCAAACAGCACCAGCGAGCTTTTAAAGTGCATGACGGTGAGCTGAGTGGGCTCCATGCTTCTCGTGGTATGGCATCTGCATGGGTAACCCAGGAAAAAAGGCGCAAAATGATTGACAGCTGTTGCTTTCACGGAGGGAGGGGTGACCGACGACAGGTACCCAAAACTACTGGCGACAACGTTTTTGCCCCATCAGGCACTGGGAGCGTAACCTAGAATTCCAATGGGCAGCAGAGACTGCGGGAACTGTGGGATAGCTACCCACTGTGCATCACTCTGTAAGTCGATGCTAGCCATGGTAGTGAGGATGCATGCCGCCGACTTAATGCGCTTAGTGCGGACATACACAATCAACTGTATAAAATCGATTTCTAAAAATCTACTTCTATAAAATCGATTTAATTTCGTAGTGTAGACATAAATTGCATTTGCACAGATACTTTTTAAAAAAAAGCTTATCTTAATTTAGCATATGTTGTTTCTGATCTGGTTAACAAATAGTCTGATTACTTGTTTTCTGGTCCTGCTTTGACTTTGTCATCATGCCCTCATTATCATATTCAATTAATTAGTGAGAAAGGTAATATTCCAGCATGCACACCTCACCAAGATTCATTACTGACTTCAAATAAATAGGGCAGATTTACAGCAAAAGGTGGGGATATAGGGAGAATATTTAGGTGCTAGAGGAACAGAACAAAGTACTACATAGCCCTTTAAAAAGGATAACATACTAAAATTATACTACTTTTCCAAAAGAGCAACTGACAGGCAAGGACTAATGAAGAGAAAAATTCAAAGAAAGGCAAAGCTTGAGAAATTGCAGCATACAGTACGAGAGCATTCATTTATGTTTCACCTTGACCTGATTATCTTTATTAATACCAACATGAGTAGGAAAAGAACATGAGTGTATATTTAAGAGACATGCCACTTCACTATCTCAAAGCAACCAAAAAAAATAATTCTGGATTCATTGTCTTTGTATTGGAACTTCAGCAAGTCATTTAAATTCAGCATATTATTAGTAGGTAAAAACAAGTAGGTAATAAGTTCCTTATTTGGCTAATGCTGCTGTTCATATGGTCAAGCGGCCATCAAAATATGAATGAGAAGCTGAATTTCAGAGAGACTTAACATGTGTTCATGCACTTTCTTAACTCAAAAGTACAAAAATTGTAGAAATGTGATCTTGGAAAGCATCTCCATCCTGCCTCCTCAAACTCCTGGGATCATGTGGTCTCGGACTTCTTGTAATTTAGACCCACTGATGCTCATTTTAGTTTCAACTGTATGTTTTAGAATAGAATATAGAATATAGAATATCAGGGTTGGAAGGGACCTCAGGAGGTCATCTAGTCCAGCCCCACCCCCCACTCAAAGCAGGACCAATTCCCAAATAAATCATCCCAGCCAGGGCTTTGTCAAGCTGGGCCTTAAAAACCTCTAAGGAAGGAGATTCCACCACCTCCCTAGGTAACCCATTCCAGTGCTTCACCACCCTCCTAGTGAAATAGTGTTTCCTAATATCCAACCTAAACCTCCCCCATTACAATTTGAGACCATTACTCCTTGTTCTGTCATCTGCCATCCCTGAGAACAGTCTAGATCCATCCTCTTTGGAACCCCCTATCAGGTAGTTGAAAGCAGCTATCAAATCCCACCTCATTCTTCTCTTCTGCAGACTAAACAATCCCTTTCATAATTATGGTGCCATGGGGCCCCTGCGTGTCAAGCATGGCCACCTCTCTTAGCCCAGTGCGGAGTTGGTACACGCCATCACACAACCATCAGGACACCATGTTGGATAAGGCAATTTCAATTAGGGGGACTCAGGGCTCCTGGAGGGGCCTGGTAAACATTCAGTCTAATGACTCCTGGCTGAGGCAAACAATTGCAATTGGGCTTTGACCCTCTGGGCAGGGTAAAGCCAACAAATAGCCAGCAGCTCCTGGGGCAGGGCAGAACCAATGCTCAGTCTTTAGTTTCTTAAGCCTCCTGGCTAGGGCAAACAACAGCAGTCAGAGGGCTCTGACCTTCTGGGCAGGGCAGAGCAAGTAGTCATCTATAGCCCCTGGGTGTGGCAAAGCAGAGCAAACAGTCTTCGGACCCTGAGCCTCCTGGTTGGGGCAGGCAATAGCAGTACGTGGGCTATGACCCTTTAGACAGGCTGAGAAAAAAATCAGGCTACAACCCCGGGGCAGGGCCAACAATCAGTTTGAGTCTAGCCCCCAATAGCCACACCTCCTTGCAAGTGTGAGGGGAACTCATGGCCATCCTACTCCATGGGGTTCTGACCCAAGGTCCAATGAAGCCAGGAAATTCCCATTTAAGGGTTCATGCATTGGCTTTTAATTCATTCCCTGGGTCACTTCCTACCACAAGTCTCATCTCAGGCATCTCCTCGGCTGGCAGTGGTTCAGCCAGGAGTGGCTCCAGGCCCCAGCATGCCAAGCGCGTGCCTTGGGTGGCAAGCCGTAGGGGGCACTCTGCCAGTTGCCGCGAGGGTGGCAGACAGGTTGCCTTTGGCAGCATGCCTGCAGAGGGTTCACTGGTCCCGCGGCTTCGGCGGACCTCCCGCAGGCGTGCTGCCGAATCCGCGGGACCGAGGACCTCCCGCAGGCATGCCGCCGTAGGCTGCCTGCCTGCCATCCTTGGGGCGGCAAAATACCTAGAGCCGCCCCTGGGTTCAGCATCCCCATCAGTCTCTGCAATTGGCTGGTCATCCACAGCATAGTTCAGGTCCGTGAGAGAGTTGCAGGTGCCTCTGCAGGAGCCTGCAGCACACATCCTTCGTCCTTGTCAGCCAGCTCAGGCAGAGCTGGGCTGCCTCCTTTTATCTTTCCCTTCCACCTGGAGGATGCACCAAAGAGGCGAGGGGATGTGGTCTCCTGGGCCCACAGTGATTGTAGAGGCCCCCTTTGCCCAGTTCAGGGTACACCCCATCACATGTGGGTTACTCCAATATTGGTTATGTCCCCAGTGGGTTTTTTAATAAATAAATGAAAGAAAGAAAGTTTTCCATTCTTGCCTCCTCCTATATAATGTTTAAATTAAAGGAAAATGTATAGAATGTTGTTTCCACTTAAAACACTTCTAAAGCCTATCACCTGAAGTTAACAAAGATTACCCCCCCGCCCCATAAGATTATCAGTAGTGTCCCATTGTCTTGATTTCCGGCATGATCAATTTTATATATTTATAACACAGAGAAACAAATAGTGCTGTTCCAAAAAGAGGAGCACATTTACTCAAGATACAGAATGATGGCAAAGAAGTGTCATTCCCCACCCTCAATTCTTGGCTGGAATAGCAATGTTAAATTGCCAAAGATACAAATATAGCACATCATATTGATCTAACCTGGGCTGTTTCTATGAACACGTTATAGCTATCCCCTAAGGTCCCCTCTTCTAAATCCCTTTCTGACTCTCCTCCCCATTAGAACATGTTTTAACGCCACCAGAACTATTACTACATGAAGCTTTGGCTTCCATTAAAATGTGCAGAGTGTTGTGGTGCACTGTATACCAAATAGTTTCAGTCTTAGAAACAGAAAAACTCCATAGACACGTATCAAACATTAAAAAAAATACAGACATAAAACTGCCCATTCGTCCTTTTTGGTTGTTAATGCTGAAATATGGTGCACTGGGGAATCCCAGCACCATGCCAGCAGGGGATGCTGTGGGCCTTTGCTGCTACTATTCTATCATTGGTGAGCTGGGGTGCTGTTAAAAGGAGTCTTAATTCAAAGAGGAGTGAATGAGATCTGAGCCGTCTGAGATAGACTGCAGCCCATTTGAAGGAAAAGGATGGTAAAGAGAGGAGACCCAGTCTGCCCAAACAGGAGAAGTTGTGGGCCTCCCATCAGCTCTGCAGGGGTTGGTAGCCTCTGCCAACTCAAATAGGATTAGGGACAGGGTGTAGCATAGCATGGGTGGAAAGCCAAAGTGTTCCCATGCAGGGCTATGTCTAGGGCCCCAAGTTATGTGAATCCAATCCTGCATCTGAGGCGTCTCCCCTACCCACAGTTGTCCGAGTTGGAAGGATAATCACATTTAGAGTCAGAAACTTACTCTTGTGGCTTACTCACATGGGTGCCCTGGAACATCTGGAGCTGCTGGAGGAGGATTCATACTCAGGTTTCTTACTGCTCTTTGTATTTTCCTAGAAGAAAAATATATTCTCTGGGTGTTTTTTTTTGTTTGCATATTCTAGATGAGGATTTGCTTTTTGGTTAATTAACAGTCAAAAAAATAAATTCTCCCTTGCCTACTTAAAATGGTTTATCAAACCTAATCCAACCCATGTGCATTTAAATGACCATCACTAGTCATTGGTACATCAAGTTTTCATTTAAAATCTGAGGTACATGTGCAGCCTTTCTACCATATAATTTAAAATGCATATTTTCAATGACAAGTATGCAAGGCTTGTACATGAACCTAGCCCTGTGTATGAAATTTGGGTCATTTCACATTACTTTAAATGTCAAGGTAACAGAAGTAGGAGGCCAAAGTGAATTGTTCACTAGGCACTAATTGCTATAATGAAGTAACCCAAACATCACATTGTGTAATGCTGTCATACCACAGCTTTTATAACAGAGGTCCAAGTTTTCTTTTTTTAACTTTAAATGTTTTAGAGTTGCTATGAATTATCTGGTGCAATTTTTTGTTCTTCACTTCTTAAACAAGTCAGAGGACTGTTAGTGCTGAACATATGTAAATATCTGGCTAAGAATCACTGCAGTAAAATATAATTTTTTAGCAGCAAAAAGGCTTCTGAACACTGTATTTGACAGGACATGTTAGTTTATCTTTTTTTAATTTATTTATTTAAAAAGACACTTTCCCAAATTTAGCCACATCAATCTATGTAACCAATTCAACAAAAGTTTAAATGCTCAGCCACTGCACTAGGTACAAATACAAATGCAAACCCTTACACATAGGAGTACTTCATATATATGAGTAAACCCATTAGAGTTAATTGGACTATGAGTAAAGTTACACGCCTGTTAAAGTTTTTTGCAGGAGCTGGACTTCAATTTGTGCATTTGGTATCAATCAAAAACACTCCTAATGACTTAAGTAGATTTTGATTTTTGTCTAGTTTTCAAAACATGTTATTCTTAGATGAAAAGTTGAAATCCATTTTACGCTTCCTGCCAGTATTTTGCCTGATCAGTTCAGAATCAAAGGAATAACGGGGGTGTGAGAAGGAACAGTATTCAATAAAAACAATAGTGGGGTGTCCAAAATTTTCCATTGAAACACTTTGTAAGTGGAAAATGGCTTTTCGAAAAAAAAATCTTTTTTTGTGGAAAAAATTTCACTTTTTTTTTTTTTAAGTTTTTAATAAAAAAATGGATATTTCACCTACTAAAACTACATTGACTGTGATGCACTATGGCCATAGGACTCATGTGCATTGTAGTGGTACAACCAGAGTGGAGACCACAATGCATCATGGGAGATTTAATCCAGTCAGGTCCAGCCCATAGAAGAGAAAGGGAGTGCGAGGCACATGAATTGCAGTTCTTCTCATGCACAGTAGCAGTTCAGATTGTCAAACTGAACTAAAGTAAAACAAACTGAATTTTTTAGGTTCAGGTCAACCCAACCTAAAACGAAATATTTTATTTCTTTTTTCCCCTGATGGAATAGGCGCACACACTATTAGGAGAATAAAAGGGTTTCATTCATAACATCGGGATAAATTTTAGTATTAGAATAATCTTTTCATTGCAATAAAATTCTGGTAGCAGAAGTTAATAAATACACTCATATATTGAAATGAGAGAACTAACATGAAAATTCAGAGATTTAGACTAATTGATGTAACTTGGCACATCAGGGATTTACTGCCACACCAATTTCTTATCTAGTATTTGAATCTGACAGGCCATAGCATCACTTTATGTTAAGTGTGTCTCTTTGTCCCAGTACTAATGGTTCAGAATATTTTGATAGCTCCATTAAGCCACTATCAATTCAGTTAGCTTGGTAAGCATGGGATCCCATACCAATTGCCAGGGGCTTAATGGAACCCCCAAAATATTCTTAACCATTAGACTTATTCTGGGACAAGAGTGCAAATCTAAAGTGATGTCATGATGTGGCAAGGCTTACAAATAGAAACAACTCTATGGCAGTTCAAACAGCCAGGCTGTTACACTGTTACTGATAAAACAGCTTCCAGGAAATATTAATCTCAAGAAAGATGCCATAGCACTTTGCACAATCAGAATCTCTAATTGTGCAAACATCATGCCATGGTGTTCTAAGGAGGCACGCCAAAGGACAATGATAATAGTATGCCTTTCCTGCAACAGGTTTAACATAGGTAACATATGCTCAAACCTTTCTGAATCCATTTGAGCCACTGTTGAATGTGTTTCAGAGTTGTAGCCATGTTAGTCTTTATCAGCAAAAAGAACAAGGAGTACTTGTGTCACCTTAGAGATAGTACTCCTCGTTCTTTTTGTTGAATGTGTGTTTTACATGCTCCATCTAGGAAAGCTTCTTTCCTATAAAAATGCATTGTCATATGGGAGTACGAGCTAGAAGTTAGAGAACAGACTTTTGGGTATGTCTACACTATGATAAAACAACAAAACTGTGGCACCAAGTCTCAAAATCCAGGTCTTCTGACTTGGGCTCACAGGGCTGGACTTCAAGCCTAGAAATTTCAGTGTAGACATTTGGGCTCAGGCTGGAGGGCAGGTTTGAGACAGGGTCTCAGAGCTCAGGCTCCATCCTAAGCCCAAACATCTACATTGCAGTTGTATAGCTTTACAGCCCAAGCCCTGAAAGCCCAAGTCAGCTGAACAGTTGTGCCACAGGTCTTTTATTGCAATGTAGACATACCCTCGGTGTCTGGATCCTGGGTTCTATTCCTACCTGACACTGATGCTCTGTAACTATATGCTAATCAGTTAACTTCACTGTTCCTAACTTTTTTAGCAATAATATTTTCCTTCCCCTCAGGAAAAAAGTAAGTCATTAATGACAATTACAAAAACTGTGTTTATTCCTTTCTCCTCAAAAACTCCAAATGTAAAATGAACAGTTTTCTTCTTAAAATAAACAAGAATTACAATATAATGACCCAGTCCTTCATTATCAATATTTTAATTGGAAAAGTCTATGTTGCTTGGCAAGACAGGCTTAATAAAGTTCCCCTACCCTCACCACCTTACAGCTTTTGATTCACATACCTTTTGTATCTTGCATAGTGGCATATTGATCACTAGTATTTCTTTCAGGTGTCAAAAACAAGCATAGAAAATCTGTTCTACCAAACTTCTGACACATTGCAAGTTTGATTATATTCAAAGGTGAGAACAGACACTGAAATGAGCAGAAAGCAACCAAATAATTTCAAAGTTGTTTGCAAACTAATACATGTGCTTCAGAATTCACTATTATTTCAATCAAAAAAAGCAATTTTCTGATACAAAGCTCTAAAAACACAAGAGAAATATCTATCTATATTATTAGAACAAACTTAAAAGAAATCTTTCAAATATAATCAAGGAGAAAACAAATTAAAATAACGTGTAAAATTTGATTGAAGCAACCAAAATAGCTTCCTGTCAATGATAAACCAGACCAAGAAAGATAAGAAAATAGATTAATAAAATATTGTTCTATTATCTGGAACATTAGGGGGCATATATTGTGAATAATTAATTGTGAAGCTAAAATATTAAGAAACTACTAGAGAAAAATTAATGTTGATGAGATCTTTATGCCTTCGAGGATCTATGGATTCAGACTAACAAACTGAGCTAGCATTAAACACAAAAACAAAAAATCAGTTTGAAAGAGCTGAAGAAAATGTTTGCCAAACTGTTTCGATTAGTGTAACATGATCCAATTAATGCACCCCACAAAGGACTAAGAACTAATAATACCAAACACAACAGAAAAATATCTTTCAAATGGCTGTTTTCAGCAGACTATTAACAACATAACATTCAGCTGAAATATAACAGACCAGATACTGGTGTTTGAATATTGCAAATAAAATACATAGCTTTGCTCTTATAAAGGTAGCATGAATTTAATCTATATGCAACTTACTACCCCAGGAGGCTCACAAATGAAAGCATTGGTTCTCAGTGGGTCCTTTCAATTATTATTAATTATTATTTAAATTATTATTGAAAGAAAGACTTTCAAATTCAGGGGGCTCCAGATGCTTAGGCCTGTAGACTTAGAAGCTGCATTTAAATTCCAAGTGCTACTGTTCAATAAGAAATGGTAACTACTGTTCCCAAGTGTATAGATCTTCCCACAGCTGATAAAATCCTGGCTGTGCTGAAATCAATGAGGGGAAAAAATCTCCCATTGCTTTCCATGGAGCCAGTATTTCATCTCTTAAGTCGCACTGGTTTCACCAGTGGAACTAGGATCAGCACTAAGTCAAAAAGCTCATTTTTCTGCCTTCATCAGGATGACCTGTCTTGTGATTGGACTTGATAAATCTTGTTTTGGAATTCCTCATGTTTACAGTACAAAGTCCTATTGTAATACTTGGGTTTGTAAGTTTACCCTAATTGTGAGCCTAACTGTGAAAAGCAAGTGAAAGTTTGTAAAATGTCACAATAACCTATAACAAATATTGATGGGAACTGATGTAAAGGGTGACAGAAAAACTGAATTAGTACAAACAAAAAGGCCTCTAATGCAACTCAAGGACTGTATTAAGATCATGTAAACAAGAGAAGTGTGGGACCGGAAATCAATTAACCAAAATTGGTTCGTCAGCCACAGCCAGCACATCCCTCGCCCAAGCTGCTTCCCACCTCCCCGATTGGCCTGGGACGGTGAACCACAGCCAGTGGGAGCCGTGATCGGCCAAACCTGCCGATGCGGCAGATAAACAAACTGGCCCGGCCCGTCAGGGTGTTTACCCTGGCGAGCCACATGCCAGAGGTTGCCGACCCCTGGTATACAGAGACCTGAGCCTGCCTAATACCATGGCAAAGACACCATTAACAATCTTTTAAACACTTCAATAAAAATACAGAAAGAAGGAACAACAGTTAAAAGATCTGAAAGGTAAATATTAAGTAAGGCTTTCATTTTAGCAACATTCTTTTTTCTCCTGTGCTTTAGCTGTAAAGTGTTTTTATAAGGAAAACCCTTGTTTGACAGGTTTCAGAGTAGCAGCCGTGTTAGTCTGTATCCGCAAAAAAAACAGGAGTACTTGTGGCACCTTAAAGACTAACAAATTTATTTTAGCATGAGCTTTCGTGAGCTGCAGCTCACTTCTTCGGATGCATCATTCGGATGCAGTTGATACTTCAACTGATCTGTCATCATTGGCAGCAAGATCTCCCTGCAGTCATGCTGCGTGAGGAGGTGACTGTGAACTATTTCGATCAAACAGTACAGCTTCTTCGGATGCATCCGAAGAAGTGAGCTGCAGCTCACGAAAGCTCATGCTAAAATAAATTTGTTAGTCTTTAAGGTGCCACAAGTACTCCTGGTTTTTTTCCTTGTTTGACAGTCTTTTTGGAGATATTAAAGATGATGCTAACTGTCGTTTCTGGAAAAAAGAGACCAAGTTTGTTGAGATGGGCTAGAGCTGTTGTTGTTGCTATTGTTGTTGGTGTTTACCCTGGTGAGCCGCATGCCAGAGATTGCTGACCCCTGCAGTATACCAAACCCCAAATCTTTTTAATACTGTTCAATGTGGGACAGTGCTAGGGAAATGTTAACACCTTTAACTCATCTGGCCCATTTACAGTTGTGGTCCTTTGAAAATGATGTTTTTTCCTATGGAATTGATTTTGGTTATGTGTAAGGAACTTCCTCTATTACTGCGCTAGTGCTGCAGATACTATGAAGCACATATGAGAGTGTGGTCTAATAAGTAATGAATTCTTGCCACAGAATGAAAATACTTTTCAGTTGAAGGTTGAACAAGTACTAGCCAAACACATTAAGGCACAAAAAAATTCACAGATCTGCACTTTTATATTTGCGTGAACCCAAGGCTCAGATAGCTGGCAAATATACTTACTACCTAACTTTGAAAAAGGCCAAGTGTCATAATCATCTTTTTGTTACCAGTTTGCAATACTGTTACATGTGTTTGAGATCACGTTCTGAAGACATCTAAATCCTGCTGGTTTGAATTGGGTGTATTAAACCTGAAATAAGTGAGTTTTGAGTGGTTTAAGAGTTTACTAAGAATATTTCTTCCTCACACACCGGTCACTTTTTAAGGTAGTTCAATCTTCATAAACCATTTGTTCAACCCAGATAGTGCCACAAGAAATCTGGTTAATCCATACCTTAAACTGACAGTGCAAACAGTATAAAATGTATTCATGGGTGTGTCCATAAGGCTTTTGACCTTTCTTCTGCTAGACATACCTGTTTGTTGCATGGCTAGCATGCTCAGTGAAATACTGAACTTCGATTTTTCTCTCCCTAAAAATCTGCACTCTGTTTCTAGCTTCCTACATTTTCAGCTTTATAATTCTCTTCTAGTCATGAGCAAGGTATTTATAGTTTACTAAACCTGATTGATTTTTCTGACTTCTCAGATGGGCTTAGATCTGTCAGCTTTATTATTACTGCCATGGCTACTGCCAGACATCTTCAGCACTCCAAAAATGGTTTGCATTGAAAAGTGGCAGTGCAAACTCCATTTAATGTGATAATTTGCATTAGGTATCAGTAATGACCAAATGCTTGTCATCTAATGTCCCTGTAAATATATGCAGAAGTATAGATTTGTTATGCTATGTCTACTGGCATCAAACCTTTTCCACCTTTCGAAGTCAGATGAAGAATGTACTCAAATTATAAATTGCCATTTTATACTGTATTTTCAAAAATATGACACCCATCCTACAGGATCAGTACCGGATCTTTTCATATGCTATTCATCTATTCATTTACTTTCAGCAGAAATGAACGGCAATGAAAGTATTAGAAGCATTATTATTTTATTTTTACCCCAGGCTCAAGAAAAGATGAGTATGTTGATTATAAAATTGCAGGCTTGAATGTTGAGAGAGTTATTAAAGGGCTAGATAAAAATAATATTGGAAGTGTTACTAAAACAAAAAATACTCCAAAGATGAAGTACTAAAGTGCTAAAAACAAAGAAGTGACAGAACTGGGTTAGAAATTCACTGTGTGCTACAGCAAGAGATCTCACTGATCTTTTAGCTAACATTGAATATTCACATTTAGATTGATTAACTGCCATAACGCATACAAACAGAGGCAACAAGAACAAAAAGAAAAGTACCTTGGGCTTACACTTTTTTTCTTTGCACATTAAATAAAACTGATATATTTATTAGAGAAATTTAAGGAGATTCAAAGTTTCTAACTTGATTGTTCAAGTGCTTTAAAGACTGTTGAAATGCCTAGTTCTAAATCACATGAATATTATTCTGTTAGCTGATATGAATGCAAGTGGAAAAGGTAATTTTTTTGGTGGCTGGTTTCATCATGTTCTGTCGTATAGAAACTGTGGGAGTGTGTCTTTTCTAGACATGTTTACAGTGTCTTCAAATCATGAAAATAATCTTAAACAGCAGAACGATATGTCTACTGTGTAGACTGGCATATTTAACTCTTCAGTAACAACAGTAGTAAGTTATTCAGAATTACACTTTGTATTAAAAATCTCCACTCTGATTTTTTGGGATTTAAACTGTGTATCCCTGCTCCTAACTTTTTCTCTGCCTGGGACTTTCATCATCCCGTGCTTACTTTATCTCCCATCTCTGTACTGAAGAGGAGAATAGTCCCTTCAGTACAGAGATGGGAGAAATTACTCAGCCAAAATGTTTTTGGGTTTTTTTTGACAAAAACTGGAGACTTGGATCAACCAAATAATTTCATGAATTTCTATCAACTTTGGTGAATTGATTTGCTAAAGAAAAAAAAAAGGCATGTCAGTGACCCATTTCAATGTTTCCCAAAACGTTTTGATTTGTAGGGCTAGATTCACATGGATGTTTAGGTGTCATTCACAAAACCGAGAAGGAGGAATAGAGGTGGTGGTGGTACCCCCCTCTTATATCCAATAGCTCAGTAGTTAGGGATGTGGGAGAGGTCATAACCACCAGGGTATTTTCCAGTATGGGGTGAAGCACTCCCAATTTCTCCTGTTGAAGCTGTTCCACTTTGTATAAAATGCTTGAATAATCACCGGGCCAGAGAAAGTGTGAGAATGATTTTCTGGACTCCACTCCAATGAATATTTAATTATTTACCATCTCCAAATTCAGTTTGAGTCTTCCTGTTCATCTACAAATTTCATCCTTTTCTGTTTATTGTTTAGTATCAGAGGGGTAGCCGTGTTAGTCTGGTTCTGTAAAAGCAGCAAAGAATCCTGTGGCACCTTATAGACTAACAGATGTTTTGCAGCATGAGCTTTCATGGGTGAATGCCCACTTCGTTGGATGCAACCGACGAAGTGGGCATTCACCCACGAAAGCTCATGCTGCAAAACGTCTGTTAGTCTATAAGGTGCCACAGGATTCTTTGCTGTTTATTGTTTGTCTATGCATTAGTCATGTCTCACTTTAAATACAGGTAAATTTCCTTTCCTCTTCCAATCTACTCAAAACATTTCTACCAAAATTATCATGTTGTTCTTTCCTCACATGTTACACCATCTTCAAATCCCATAATTAATTTCCCTTCATCTTCATCAAGTTTGAAGTTCTTGGGAGAAATCCAGGCCCCACTGAAGTCAATGGGAGTTTTGCCACTAACTTCAATGGGTTAAATCCTAACCCCGTTGTCTTTATCTACACAACTCTGCCCCCGTGCCATATCTCTAATTTCTTCTATATACTCTCCCATTACCTACACTTCTTCTAAGCCCCCCATCTGTTCCTTTTGTCTCCTGGTCTTAATATACATTTTAAGGCCTAAATTGTGTTGACTGTAGATTCATTAAAAATAGAGAAGAGACATTGGAAGCATCATTGTTTGACCTTTGAGCTACATATCATCTATTTTTATGTGAAATGTACATGTAGATATCACAGGCCATGAACTAGGGGGCACCCAAGCCATGGCCTGACCACATGTAAGCAGGTATAAGCGGACGTACATGTCATGGCTGGAACTACACTACGGCCAGCACCCAGATCCTACTCTGGATGTGCAGCATGCCACACATTCACCTGCCAAACCATGGCAGGTCCTCTTTGCACTGGGGATCGGCCAGGAAATGGGACAAACCCATCCCCTGAAGATGAGACTCCTCAGCAGGAAGGGCTAAAGTAAGTAGCTGGGTGGGTGAGGCAGGAGGTCCTGTGAAGGGATCATCAGGGCTGAAGCTCCTGGGAGAGGGTAGGTTTAGGGGTTCATGCATTGGGTAGGTCACCTGAGAGGGGAAGAGGTGGATCAGGCAGGGGAAAGAGTCTATCCCTCCCCAACAAAACACTTTACATTGTGCTCGTGGAACATATAAATATATGTTTGCATTGAACATCCTATGTCTAATTTAGATTGCAAGATCCTTCTAGCAGTGACCATTGATTTCTTTTATGCATTTTACAGAGCCAAAACATTATCAGTGGTCAATAAATAAATAATTATTGTATCTCAGATGAGGCTGGGTTTCTACCTGAAGGATTCATATTATACCCAGTCTTCAGTCCTGTGTCTAAATGTGTGTGGGTGGAAATGGAGGAAGGGCAAGAAAGCTATGTTCCTATTAAATTTACAGCATAATGTACTGTAAAGTACAAGATGAACCTCATTTTTGCCAACAACATACATTACTGAAATGAGTTCTTGGCGTACTAAATATATAACACATTTAAGTGGAAACCAAAGTAGTGTACCAAGCGTACACTAAATTACACTGATTCAGCATACAGTTGGAGTACACAATGAATGTATAGTTACTTGCACTGATTTGGTATTCAGAAAAAACTGTTGGGGATGGTGGAAGCATAAGTTAAATAGCGAAAGGCCTGATTTATCTCTTTCCTTCCTATTGGCTGCATTTTCTGCTATATTAATTTTGCCCACCTATTGAATGCTAAATTGATGCATCTTGCATTTTGTACACTTTGAGGTACATCCATTTTATGATCAGTTTAAACCCTGAATATGGCTTTCAAGGAAGTTGCAACATCCTGCATGGTGCAGGTGAGTGTACTTAAACTGTGGTCTCTAATGGCAGAATTATATAACTCTGTCATATTGTTAACATTAGCCAACAGTGGGCAAATGCTTACTTTGAAAGTACAGCCTATTGGAACACTTTGCAGTGAATGGTTCTATTACAGAGGTAAATATAAATACATAATCTAACATTCCTAGATCACTGGCCAATAAGACATAATAATGGGGAAATATTTATCACCAGGGCACTCTCTCTCATTATCCCTTAATTAGTACTTTGGCCAATGCAGGAATAATTTATGTCCTTTTCACATATTCAGCCAACATTCAAGAAATAAATATTTGCCCATTGGTTTATCACATTTTCCACTGTTGTCTCACCTTATGCTAGTGGACCCTATGCTGTACTGTCCAGTTGAATGTATCCTGAATGACAGCTTTAATCCTGAATTTTCTTTCATTTATACATTGAACACATACCCTGACATTTACTTTTAAATTAGGTTCATGTACTCAATATCCTGGGTTGTTTTTATAGTGCTGTTATACAAAACAGGAAACTAACCTTGCATTGACACAACATTGGGTTGTAATTTACTTGCTTTCAGTGTTACCCTGAGACCTCTTATTAACATTAGCTTTTGTACTGAATAATACTGGGAACCCCAGGCAAGGCATTTCAGTCCAGAATTCATAGGTACAACAGCTAACAGGATAGATTTCAAATGCATAAAAGCAGAGGGAAATAAATTAGCTTCTTAGAATACTGATAAAAATTGGAGCTGGTAGAAAATCTGAATTTCCATTTTATGAGAAATTACAGTATTTCAAATTTTGTTTTCATTCCAAATTGAGATGAAAAATATTTTTCCATGAAATTGGAAGTTCCAAAATATTTCAATTTGGAAATATCAAAACATTTCATTTGGAAATTTTTGATAAAAATCTTTCTATGGTACCTATGATCCTACGACTCCCACGATGAACCATGGTAGCTCAACCAGAGGGGAAACTGTGCATCATAGGATATGCAGGCCAGGCAGGCAAACCAATCCATTGTGTCGAATGGGGCATGAGGTAACTGAACTACAGGAAGAATCTCAGCAGCTCAGGGAGACTCAAATTAACATCTAACTGACCTGAAACAGAAAACAATTTGATTTGGTTTGACGTAAACCTGACCCTAACTGAAATATTTTATTTCAATGTTATCAGTGGGAAATAGAAAAGATGCAATGAAATAAAAATTATCTGAAGGAAAAATTTGGATTTTGCAGACACTGCATTTTCTCTCAAAAATTAATTTTGACCATAATTCCCAACCAGCACTAATACAAATGCTTCCTACTGAAAAAAATGGAGATGTTAACATGGTCGTTTATTTAGCTTCCCCTGTCAGTTTTAGGCCACAAAAATAAATGATGTCTTACTTGAACAGTATGGGTAACATTTTCAAAAGCAACTAATTGATTTAGGATCAACAATCCTATTTTAAAATGTCACATGGGCATTTAGGAACCAAAATTCACCACTGATTTTCAATGAGACTCAGGATCCTATGTGCTAAGTCTCTTACGGAAATGTGATTTGGCCTACTAAATCAGTTAGGTGCTTTTGAAAATTTTAGCCTATATTTTTACCACAAAAAAAGAAAAAAAGGCTTGAAGTTAAGATTATGACAATAAGTATAACTTTTTAATAGAAAATACATAAGAACATTGTTATTAAAAGCCTGCTACTACTTCTGAGTAGTTCTATTGATATCAATAGGACTTTTTAAGTGACTAATGTTACATATGCATCTAAGTGTATGCAAGATCGTGACCATCACACCAAAATGGTAATCAGAATCCCTCCAGATCAAATGCATCCCACCAACTATTTTCCACAGAAAATATAACATACGTAAATCTTCTTTTGTGATGGATGAAAGCAGGACTTCCTTTTTTTTTTTTTTTTTTACTTAATACTTTGAAAGAACATTTTAAGTATTGTGATAGACTCAGGCCAGTTGGGTACAGCAGAATAGCTGAAGGCAGATATACTGGCCACTGGATTAACAGTTTTCTGTTCCCTGACTGACCAGAGCAGGGGCTGCTCCAGGCTAATGAGAACACCTGACTCTAATTAACCTGTAAAGAGTCAGGTGAGGCCATTCAGTTAATGTGACCACCTGACTCTAATTAAGGCCCTGCTGTTACTATAAAAAGGGCTCACTCCAGTCAGGTAGAGGAGCCAGGGAGCCAGAGGAGCGGAAGTGTGCCTGAACGGCTGGTTACTGAAGACACCCTAAAACATCATTAAAGGAGCCCTAAGGTAAGGGTGAAGAAGGGAGAAGCAGGAGAGCTGTGGGGAAGTGGCCCAGGGAAATGTAGCAACTCTGGCAGTGAAAGGTTAGCTGCCAACAACTGCTACCATTAGGGTCCCTGGACTGGAACCCGGAGTAGAGGGCAGGCCCAGGTTCCCCCCAACCCACCACTACAGGAACAGCTCCTGGAAGGGGAAGTCAGGTCCCTGTCAGGACAGGAGGCTGAACAGAGACTGTGGGAGTTCTCTCACCAACCTCCTTGCAGCCTATGATGAAAAGGGCTCAGTAGACTGTAACCCTGGCCCTAGAGAGAGAAGGGCTACGTGGAGGGTCACAGTGAGCCACTGAGGCTAAGCATAAACCGCCTAGAAGCGCAGGACCCACAGGAGCAAGGTCAGAGCTCTGCCACAGTATATAAAAAACGAGAGTATTGGGCCTATAGCTGATACATAATTTTTGTTCTACATAGTATTATCATTGCAAAAAAGATCCTTTCTTCTCAGCTTTTCTAACTATTTTTTGAAGACCTGGATTCAATTGCCCTGAAAGATTTTGTAAAATTCAATGTGGAAACCATCTTCACCTGGAACTTTATTGGCATGTAATTGTCTCTGATATTTCTGCCTGTGTTAGGAGATCTAGTGTAATTCATTTTTGTCATCTTAGAAGAGTAGGGAGTTTGCAGTGTAGTTTAACCAAAAGTCTACTTTCTGGATATCTGGGAAAAAAAGCCATATTCCAGGTGTGGTTAGAGACTTAGTTCATATAAAGGGTGCAAAATTCAAAAAGTTATATCTAAATATACTGACAATTGGTAGCTAAAATGTCTTACAAGGATTTAAATTAAATAATTCAGTGATCTCCTTTTACATCATCCTTCCAACCATTTTCCAGCTTTTTCTTATCTCTTCAAAATGCTGTTGACAGAAATAAAAGAGCACAATGTTTTTGGCTATATATAATGCACAATGTAATTTGAGCCTTGGCTATTTCTAACATAGGTTCTCCATATAAAAATATCCTTTTTCAATTCTGTGATTATTTTCTATCTAGTTCCTATCAGTATACAAATTTGAATTTTATTTTAAAATAACTTTCCATACATTCATCCATCTTTTTTTTGTTTGTCCAGCCTGTTTTATTTTATTAGGATTTATTTATTTAAGATGGAGATTGTCCTCAAATAGGAATCTATGTCTTTAGCTGTCTACCCAACAGCTGAACTGGAGTGTTCTTTATGACATTTATCAGAGTTGACGTATAACTGAATAAAGCTAGAAATGGATCCCTTTGTTTCTGATTCTGCTTTGCAGTTTGGAAAGCCTTTTCATTCTTGCTATTGACTTGTGGATAGTGTGTGGGGGTGGGGGAAGAGATAACATGGCAAATGCTATTCTTGTCCATAGAAGACGTGTATTCTTTCATGATAAATTGTAGGCCATTGTCTGTGATAAGGTCTTCTGGATTTCTATACCATAAAAGCATTCTTCAGGTAATATAGGACATTCAATCTAGTAAAGCTAAGATTTCTTTTTAAGTATCTGAAAAAGCAATCAACTTCAACCAAGTAACTCACATATGTCAGTCTTTCAATCTTTTCTAGCCTCTGTCTGGTAACTGAGTAAATATTAATTCTTTATCCAAGTAGACCAGGTTTCTTGACAGAACTCAGTTGGTTCTTTACAGTTGTTCAGATGTCTTTCACAAACTTTGCCAGAAAGTCTTTTGTTCATTCACAACATTTAATAAATACTCAAACTGCCTTCACCAAAAAAGAATCTGATATAAAGTTGATGTTTGCAATTACTTAGACAAATAGGTCACAGAATCGCTTAGTACATTTTGCTCCAACTCTTTTGGGATAACCTCAACCTGTGAAGTCATCAGATTCTACTAGATTCTGTAATGAGTTTTTCAGTGAGAAAAAAGGTACACATCAAATATAGCATATTGTGACAGGGTCAGGCCAGATGGCTACAGGAGAGTGATAGAAGGTAGATATGTTAGTCCCAGATTAAGCAGGTCCCTTTTCCCTGAGTAAGATAATGGGCTGTTCCAGAAGGAAGTTGCTGGAACCAATTAAGGTAGGCTAATTAGGACACCCAGAGCCAATTAAGAAGCTTCCAAAATCAATTATGACAGGCAGGCTAATCAGGGCACCTAAGTTTAAAAAGGACCTCACTTCAGTTAGTGAGGTGAATGCAAGGAGCTGGGAGCAAGAGGCGTGCAAGAAGCTGAGAGTGAGAAGGTGCAGTGCTGGAGGACTGAGAAGTACAAGCATTATCAGACACCAGGAGGAAGGTCCTGTGGTGAGGATGAAGAAGGTGTTTGGAGGAGGCCATGGGGAAGTAGCTCAGGGAGTTGTAGCTGTCATGCAGCTGTTACAGGCTGCTCCATATATTTGATTGATATAAGATGAGTTGATCTGGACTGGGTCCCTAGAGGGAGGTCTCTGCCTGTCCCCAACCCATTAGGTGGGCCAGCAGAGACTGCAGGGATTGTTCACATATTCTTTCCAGACATTCCTTAAGAATGGTAGCACTGTTTAGAGTTGCAAACTTTTGTAACCCTCATTTTTCTCCCTGGGTTACTCGGGAGCAGGCACCACTCGCTTGGGCATCCGATGTTGTTGACATTTAAGGAGATCCCAGTGGTGATGTTGGATAGGTGGGAATCCTCTTTCCACCCCTCTGCTGCAGCCCCTTTACTCCTAAAGGAATTTAAAATTGGTGGGGCCTTTACCTGACAGGCCCCTGTACACACTCAATAGCTTCCCTTGGGAACCTCCAGGAATAAACCCCTTCAAATAGTAACAAATAACAACACCAGCACCCACCACCTGTAGCCTGGGTCTAACTCAAATACCAATTATAAATAATATACGTCCAATATACTTAAATTAGAGTTAACACACCTTTGCTTAACAATTTAAAGAAGCAGGGTATAAACAGACTAAGATTATATGTCACTATTAATTTATATTCACAAGGGTTCAGTTGAATAAAATTAACAAATACAGTATACAGTAATAAATTAAACTTCTTTAGCTCGCATTTACACTGTCACCATTTATCCCACCCATTTCAGAGTCCTAGACACTTGCTTGTATGGACACGCTTGAAGATCTGAAGCTGGAGACAGCACTCTGCTCATTCTGTTTATCAGTCCAGCCAAGGCAACAAGCTGCACAACCCCACTGAAGACTGGAGTTGGCCCCACCAAATGTCAGCAGCTCTGTGTCTTGGTTCAATGGGAAGATGACTCTGCTTCTTCTCAGACTCAGTCTCTATGCTGTGCCCCTTCCCTTGCAAGTACTTTCCCAAGTATTATGAGTGAGGGTTACTCACAGTTCCTTCACTGCAGGCCCACCTCAGTAGCTCTAGGCACAGCAATAGTCTCTCCCCTGGTTCCAATGAAGCCACCAACCATCTCTGGAGCTCCCTGCTCAGTCAAAGCCCCAGCAGGCTCTCAACAGCAGTTAGCAGCAGCTCCTGGTATGGACAGAGCTCCACACTAGTAATCTTGCTCCTCTCCCCAAAATAGAACCCATTGCCTGCTCTCCCTACACTCCCTGGAAGAGGATGTCTCTCACTCTTTTCCCAAGGCATCAAGGGGTTGTGGTCTCTAAGGTGGATTGCCGTGCACAGGATCTTCCCAATGGGAACACTCCCAATTAAATTCAGAGGCCCCCCACTAGTAAAGGGTGCCTACGCTTTTTTAGAGGAGATTTGATTGCAACAGTGAATCATGGGTTTAAGGAACACATAGATCTCCCAAAAAGCTTCAGCTTCATCAGCCATATGCAATATTTCTGTGTTAATCCTATTGCCCAAATAAAAATCCCAGAGTTCAGCTCAGGATCCAACCTGTATGCTGAAACTCATATTCAAAAGGTATTTAGACAGTATCTGAACTACAAGCGGTTTGCAAAGCATATGCTCTACCTTCATGCTGTACATTATGATGCATAGAAATATCATATGACTTATCACTGGCATATGACTTCTGTCCTTCTGGTTGATCCCAGTTTTGTGTAAATCAAAAGTTTCAAAGAACCCGATCAATACAACACATTTTCCCTTTTTTCCCCACATTCCTATATTTCAACAGGGAACTCCTCAGTCTGAGAAGATTGAGTTTTAGGATCAGTCAGTGTCCTGGAAAAGGATACAGTTGCCTTCAGCTGCCCCTCAAGACCTTGCAATAATATCACCTGTAATCCGTATCTACAGGCATCAATACTTAAAACAGATGACTCTCTCATATGATAGAAAGTAAGAAATCTGTTCTTGAGTTATGGTCCTGTAACAGGTGTTTTCATTTTTCAGGAGCTTATACAGATTTCTGAAGAGTTGGATATGAGGTGCCCAGGTAGTCTAGATTCATATACTTTTTACCATTCCTTTATTAGCTTGACTTTCTCTGATGTTGGAGTCATGCCTTCTCATTTATACAAGATGCCAAAAGACTAGTTGTTTCTGCCACAATAAGCACTTCAGATCTGATTCCTACACTCCCTATACTCTAAACAATTTAACATGTTCTTAGCCATTCCAAATTCTGCAAAGCTCGTTAGGACACCTACCTCAGGTGCACTATTAACACCAAACACACAGTGTGGCATCTAAAAAGAGAAAACAGTTAAACACCTCTTACTCTTGGAAGGATGTTGCCCAGTGAGTGGCTCATTTTTCTCTTTGAACTTTGTTATTTAAGTGCATGATAATTGGAGCATACATCTGTATAATTTAAGAGTTCTGTGTGAGTTTGTGTGTCTGTGACAGGCTGCAAACTCCATTTTGAATGTATAGCCTTCTCTATGGTCTGTTTGACTCCCTGTCGGGTTGAGATTCCAAAGACTGGTGGCAAAAGAACAGCAATAGGAGGTGCCTTGCCTGTATTTTTGGTTCATGGAAAGCCTATCAAAAAAAAAAAAAGATTTCTCTCTCAAAAAAAAAAATTTTTTGATGGGTGAGTCCACAGCAGGGGGTTTGTGCTTGTGAGAGGGAGCTGGCAAGGGTGTCATCTGACTCAGGTGGGTGAAGGCTTTAATAAAGGCAGAAGCTGTTCAGCTCAATGGTAATTTTTTTTCTTTCTCTGAGGAGGGGACCCACCACCACATTACACATTGCATGCTGAGAGTTGACTAACTGTATACATAGCTTCACAACTTCACGGTAGTTTTTTTTTTATGTGTTTATTACTAGAATGTGGAATGTCTCGGGGGTCAGTGCTGGTCATGGAGGCTTAGGGCAAAAAATTGGTAGAAAGGCCAAGAGAGGAACCAGTACTGCATTCTGCTTCGGCTCCAGAAGTGTAAAACTCCCCAGGGGATACAAAGCACAGAGGCCCAGATTCCCATCACAGCAATCCTAGTGGGTGGCTGGTAGAGGACATTCAGTAAGATCTGTGAAAAAATGTTTTACACCAACATGAACATTATTCCATATTTTCACCACATCCATAGATGCACAGCACTCATTGAGGATTGTGATTTCTTCCACAAACCAACAACTCTTTTCCTTTAAGCAGCACTGGAATTAAAATAACCTTTTCTGCATGGATTTCAAAACAGTGTGTTGAATCTTGATTGGGGACCCAAAGAAGCTCCCCTTCACCTAAAAGCATTGTTCCAACTTGTGATCAACTCCTATTGCTAGAGGTAACAAGTTTTTAATTTGTTGATGTAGCAGGGTGTAGTCCCAGAGCACACCCCCTCATGGCACAACATGATGCTGCAGGTACTCTGCTCTCAGTGTCCTCCTGTTTCTCCATATAACTCATTCACTGCCTAGATCATTTAAAACAATATGCCTCCTCTTGGTCTCTAATTAATTAAGTTTTTATACAATACAGTCCCCTTTGGCCCTTCCAGCCCCAAACCATCCTTCTTATGGCTTCAAACTCACCTTTGTTCCAGGGCTTTAGGTGACATTTCCACTCCCCACCCCAAAGTTGCCTCTGAGCTAGGTAGCTCTGCCAATCCCACTGCAGCCAGTGGATTCTCTGGAGAGTCTTTCCCACATGTATCTCCTGCCATGGTCCCTGAACTCACAACTCCTTCCACTTGGTTAAGGGACTGATCCCACAGAGCCCATATTGTGCTCCTTGGACACTCACGCTTTCCCCGCCTCCTTGGTTGAGGGGCTCCCCAGCCGCCATCCTTTGGGCTGTGTTGTGATTCAGGCAAGTTTCCCCAGCTCACCAGTATCTAGATCAGAAGTCGGCAACCTCTGGCATGCAGCTTGCCAGGGTAAGCACCCTGGCGGGCCGGGCCAGTTTGTTTACCTGCCACGTCGGCAGGTTCGGGCGATCACGGGTCCCACTGGCCACGGTTCGCCATCCCAAGCCAATGGGGGTGGCGAGAAGCCACAGCCAGCACATCCCTCAGCCCACGGTGCTTCCCACCACCCCCATTGGCCTGGGACGGTGAACTGCGGCCAGTGGGAGCCGCGGTCAGCCAAACCTGCCAATGCGGCAGGTAAACAAACTGGCCCGGCCCACCAGGGTGCTTACCATAGCGAGCTGCATGCCAGAGGTTGCCGACCCCTGATCTAGGTTCTGATTCTTATCACAAAGAGCCTCTCTTGCCTCTATGCTCCTCACCATTTCTCCTCTCCAGGCCATCCACCCCTAGGAATCACCTAACGTGGATTCTATCATGATCAATAGATAGCCAGTTCACTAACACCTGTCCCCCATTCCCAGCTTGTCCGCTGACCACTTGAACACCTGTGTACTGGAAAAGGGGTTGGCTGGTTGTGGGTCCCAGGGGACATACCAGTTTGTAACAGTGTACTACTATTGATGGTATACTTTACATTGATAACTTGTAGTCCTTCTCTGATTCCCTCTTGGACTAAGATTGAGTTTAATTTAATAGGGATTGTTTTAGACTCCTATATGTTAATTCAGAAACTACACTTGAATTAGTTTTTGTATCAATTTAAAAATCAGACTTTATAATCCTGTTAATTTAGACTCAATAGGTGTATGATGCATAGAAGACATTGTCATTTTCCTATGACCTAACTTCTTTCATTCTCAGGGACAGATGACTATCAAATAATCTATTGTAATGCACATGTAGCACTGGCTCTCTGGATCATGCAACCATGTGTTTCCCTTGCGACATCTCTATATTTAGGACATTGCTTTGGACTGTGAGCACCCACGAGCTTCTGCTTTTGCCTTAAAATGCCAGAATTTATTTTATCATTACTAGTACCTCATCTGCTGTAATCCTATCATAGCTATTTGATAATTAACTTTTCTTAGGCCTGGTCTACACTAGGAGTTTATGTCGAATTTAGCAGCGTTAATTCGATTTAACCGTGCAACCGTCCACACCAGGAAGCTAATTAGTTCGACCTAGAGGGCTCTTTAGTTCAAATTCAGTACTCCACCCCGACGAGGGGAGTAGCGCTAAATTTGACATGGCTATGTAGAGTTAGCCTATGTGTGGACGGAAATCGACCTTAGTAGCACCGGGAGCTATCCCACACTGCACCACTCTGTTGATGCTCTGGACAGCAGTCCGAGCTCAGATGTTCTGATCAGCCATACAGGAAAAGCCCCGGGAAAATTTGAATTCCTTTTCCTGTCTGGCCATTTTGAATCTCAATTCCTGGTTGGACATCGGGGCGAGCTCAGCAGCACTGGCAGCGATGCAGAGCTCTCCAGCAGAAGAGTCCATGCAATCTCAGAGTAGAAAGAGGGCCCCTGCATGGACTGACTGGGAAGTCTTGGATCTGATCGCTGTGTGGGGCGATGAGTCTGTGCTTTCGGAGCTGCGCTCCAAAAAACGGAATGCAAAGACCTACGAGAAGATCTCCAAAGCCATGGCACTCAGAGGATACAGCCGGGATGCAACGCAGTGCCGCGTGAAAATCAAGGACCTGAGACAAGGCTACCAAAAAATCAAAGCGGCAAACGGACGCTCCGGAGCCCAGCCCCAGACATGCCGCTTCTACGAGGCACTGCATGCCATTCTCGGTGGGTCTGCCACCACTGCCCCACCAGTGACCGTGGACTCTGAGGATGGGATAGTGTCGACGGGCAGTTTCTCGGCGATGTTCGCGGATGGGGAAGATGAGGAAGGGTTTGTGGAGGACGAGGCAGGCGACAGCGCTTACAATACTGCTTTCCCCAACAGCCAGGATCTCTTCATCAGCCTCACAGAGATCCCCTACCAACCCTCCCCGGCTGTTAACCCGGACTCTGAATCAGGGGAAGGATCAGTCGGTAAGTGCTATAAACATGTAAACATTTATTTTTTTTAAAAAACAGGAATAAAAACTATATGAAAAGAAGGTCAATACATAAAGGGATCGAACAGAAATCCTCTTGGGACAGTTCCACGAAGCTCTTGTAGAGGTACTCGAAAAGCCTCCGCAGGAGGTTCCTGGGGAGAGGTGCCTTATTGGGTGCTCCGTGGAAGCACACTCTTCCGCGCCAGGCCATCCTGAGGTACAGTGGGAGCATTGCCTCGACCAGCATGGCAGCATAGGGCCCTGGTCTGTGCAGGGATTCACGCAGCATGCGCTCTCTGTCTCTCCTAGTGACCCGCCTCAGGGTGATCTCGCTCGGCGACTGCTGCATCTAATTAGGGGAATTACTGTAATGTTACTATTGTGAATGCTTGACTTTTCCTTTGCATAACAATGACCGTCGTTTAACAGCCATGTGGTGGAGGCTGCAGAGGAAAAGCATACAGGGATCTTTCCCGGGGACAGCCGCGAGGGGCTGGAACAGGGTCAGACTTTATGCTTTCCAGATTGCCTGCAGCTGGAGGGCACTGCTATCCATTAACTGTTAAGCAGCCTAAAGTTTACGGCTTACCAGGCCTGGCTGCTACACGGATTCTGCTGTCCTGCCCCACTTGTCCGATCTCCAGTGCAAGACCCTAGGCAATGAAAGCGAATGCCGAAAATTCGAACTTGTCCTGAGAGCACATGAGATAGGTGCCCTGTATGGTCTTGTTCACAGAAACTGAGTAGACTGTGTTCAGTGTTCACAAACATGTATCTTTGCAAGGAAATCACTTCCTGTTTTTCCATCACACAGCTGCGGCTCTTTCCCGAACTGCCCCGGCATCCCCCTCACAGAGGCTGGCGCAGATTAGGCGGCGAAAGAAAAAGACTCGGGACGAGATGTTCGCTGAACTGATGGCCTGCTCCAGAGCCGAGGCGGCCCAGCAGAGCCAGTGGAGGGAGACCCTCTCTCAGCAGCAGCGCTCACACAGCGAACAGGAGGACAGGTGGCAGCAGGAAGACCAGCAGGTGACTCAAACGCTGCTTGGACTAATGAGGGAGCAAACGGACACGCTCCGGCACCTTGTGGATGTTCTGCAGGACCGCAGGCAGAAGCAGAGAGCCCCCCTGAACTGTATCTGCAACCGCCCTCCCCCACCACAAAGTCCTGTCCCCCCCTCACCCAAAATCACAAGAAGGAGGGGCGCTAGGGCCGTGAAAACTGTCACTCCACCCCAGCAGAGCGCTCATGTACCAAACAGCTCTCATTCCCTAAAGTATGAGAATTGCTTCCCTTCCTGGCTCACCCAATCCAAAATCCCAGTTTCATCCCCCAACTGTGTAGTTGAGTATTAAAAATAGTTTGCTGTTCATTACTGTTTCCGTCATGTTTCTTTGCAGAAGACTTTGTGTGAAGGGGAGATAGGGGTTTGTTAATTGCATAGGACAGCCACCATTACCAGGGTACAGACATGGGGGCAGGATCAACAGCAGGTCACACACAGAGTGCAGTCACTAGGCACCCGGGTCACTCTGGGAGGTGTCTGCTGCCCCAGGTCAGTCTGGGAGGTGTATGCTGCCCCAGGGTCTGAGCGCCTGGCATCCACAAATGGCAAGGCAGGCTGCCCTTGCCATGCCCTTCCACCCTAGCCATGAACCTCTCCGATGCCCTGAGCCCCAGCCAGAGCCATCATCCCCCTACACCTACTCACCCTTCCCACACACCTCTCACCCCTTCCTGCAAACCCACCCCTTCCTGCACACCCTCCTGTAACCGTCCTCCCCCCAGAGACCGCTGTAGGAGCAGGAGCCTGTCAGTCCTCGAGTGTAGAAGCGGTCTGTACATCACTGCACACTGTACCCACCACAGTCTGCGTCCCTGTTTGAACCCTTTAACGCGAATTCGTTAGTAAAGAAAACTTTGTTAATTAAAAATGTTCCAATAACTTTATTTTTAAACGTCTGTTGGAAGGGGGGAAACCTGGTGAACGGGGTATGTAACCGCTGAAAAAAGTGAATAGTAACTGAAACAGGGGCAGGTTCAGCTTCTCTGTAAAGAGACTGGACAGTCATAGGTTACCCTGCTCTCTGAGGAACCTAGCTTTCAAAGCCTCCCAGATGCACAGTGCTTCCCGCTGAGCTCTTCTAATCGCACGGGTGTCTGGCTGATCGTAATCAGCAGCCAGGCGATTTGCCTCAACCTCCCACCCCGCCATAAAGGTCTCCCCCTTGCTCTCACAGAGATTGTGGAGCACACAGCAAGCTGCAATAACAATGGGGATATTGGTTTCACTGAGATCTGAGCGAGTCAGTAAGCTCCTCCATCTCCCCTTGAGACATCCGAAAGCACACTCCACCACCATTCTGCACTTGCTCAGCCGGTAGTTGAAGAGCTCCTTGTCACTGTCCAGGGCGCCTGTATAGGGCTTCATGAGCCAGGCCATTAGCGGGTAGGCTGGGTCCCCGAGGATCACTGTAGGCATCTCCACATCCCCAACAGTTATTTTGTGGTCCGGAAAGAAACTACCTTCCTGCAGGCGTCTAAACAGACAGGAGTTCTTGAAAACATGCGCGTCATGAACCTTGCCCGGCCACCCAACGTAGACCTTGGTAAAATGTCCCCTATGGTCCACCAGTGCTTGCAGCACCATTGAAAAGTAGCCCTTTCGGTTAATATACTGGCTGGCCTGGTGGGCCGGTCCCAGGATAGGGATGTGAGTGCCATCTATAGCCCCACCGCAGTTTGGGAATCCCATCGCGGCGAAGCCATCTATGACGACCTGGACGTTTCCCAGGGTCACTACCTTTGAGAGCAGTAGGTCAACGATTGCGTGGGCTACTTGCATCACAGCAACCCCTATGGTAGATTTGCCCACGCCAAAGTGGTTCGCTACTGACCGGTAGCTGTCTGGCGTTACAAGTTTCCAGAGGGCTATGGCCACTCGCTTCTGCACAGGGCTGCTCGCATCCGGGTGTCCTGGCACTTCAGGGCAGGGGCCAGCAAGTCACACAGTTCAAGGAAAGTGCCCTTACGCATCCTGAAGTTTCGCAGCCACTGTGATTCATCCCAGACCTGAGGCACTATGCGGTCCCACCAGTCCGTGCTTGTTTCCCGGGCCCAGAATCGCCGTCCCATAGCATGAACGTGACCCATTGTCACCATGATCTCCGCGGCGCAGGATCCCGTGCTTTCTGAGAGGTCTGTGCCACTCTGACACTTCATGTCCTCACCACGCTGCCGGAGCCTTCTCGCCCGATTTCTCAGCAGCTGACTGTGGAAGAGGTGGACGATAAGGTGTGACGAGTTGACAACGGCCATAAGTGCAGCGATGATCGCAGCAGGCTCCATGCTCGCAGTGCTGTGGCGTCCGCGCTGTCACTGACCAGAAAAGTGCGGTAACAGATTTCCCGCCGGCGCTTTCAGGGAGAGAGGGCGGGAGTGACGGTTGAATGACGACAGTTACCCAAAACCACCCTCGACACATTTTTCCCCCAGCAGGCATTGGGGGCTCTACCCAGCATTCCAATGGGAAGCGGGGACTGCGGGAACTGTGGGATAGCTGCCCAGAATGCACCGCTTCCAATGTCGACGCTTGCCCCGTTAGTGTGGACTCACAAAGTCGAATTAGTGTCCTTAGTGTGGATACACAAATTCGAATTCATAAGGTTGAATCCACAAATTCGACCTAAGTTAAATCGAACTACTCTTGTAGTGTAGACATACCCTTAGACTAACTTTAGAGTTATGTTTAGGCTGCACGGTTTTCTCTGAAGCCAGGTCTGATTCTTCCTAAATATCTGGGAACATTCTACATCTATGAATCCAGTGACAAATTTGTCCTTGATGTGCTCCTGTTTATCATGCTCAGACATATATTCTGCTGATTCAGGCTTCTATTGTTTCCCCAAGCTTTTAGTTCCTTCAGTAGAAAACTACTCTCATAAATTGTGCTCTATTTGGGGATAAAATATTCATCAAACTTCTCCATTACTATTTCATAATCATTTTCATCATCTTCACTCTCAAATGAGAAGGTTTTAAATATTTGTTCTGCCTCTAGTCCTGTGACACATGTAGAAAGCAAAGTTGTACTTCTCTTCCTCCATATTCATAGCAATCCTGTAATGGGTCAAATATTTCTTCCAGTCAGGGCAGTCTCGTGGATAGCTAAACACAAAAGCTTCTGTAGAGGTAATATTTTCTCTTTCTTAGCTCACTTTGCTTACTTATCCTCCATATGCACTAGTATCCTTGTTTTATTTTTAAAATGTTTCTAAATGGAGTTATGTCTGCTTTAGTTAAAAGCCAGAAATAACAAATTATTTATAAGGGCACAAATTTCCATCATTATCCTGAGTTCACTCATTGAAAACACTTGCCACTACAGATAACATGAGAAATATTGGTTCCTATTGCTACTTAGTACAAGTGAGCAGAGTTTCTACTCCACAGTGGAGACAAACACTCCTTAACAACAAATAAATTAGTGTTTTTATCTCACGCTATTCTCCCTTTATCCTGTGACTATTTCCCCTACATTTGTTCAAAAATGTAAATAATGAAGATTTCCTTGACTAACCTGATACCTAGTTTCAACACCAGATTCCCTCAAATTATTCAGCCATACCTTGTGTTCATGATCCAGATCTATCATCTCAAGGTACTCCAAACACTTGTCCCTATGAATTGTTTCCCCTCCCAGCTCTTCAATATTCATAAATTTGGGTATTGGGTTTAAAATGGCTTTTCTGTATGGAGCTTCTTAACCTACAGAAAAGCATACTTCTTTGAACAAGTTTTCTGAATGTGCAAGTATTGTTTAGACTCTGTCATCAATTATTACTAGGCTCATTCTACCCCCTTCACCCAACCAGATTTTGATTCCATCACAGTACCTTTATTAGATATAATCTTTCCTTGCTGAGTCATTGCTAAATTCCCCATAAGTAAAGAGACTGGCATGTGATATACACTTCATGGCACACAGAAGTTGCTTCATTTTGTATTTCTCCCTAGCCAATTGTCAGATCTCTTTGGGATTTCCCCCCTCCCCCCAGTTATTTTACAGAGGTAGTACTGACCATGTATACTGACATTAATTCAAATAATAATAATCCTCCATTATAGGGTTAGTGCTTAAGACAGAACCATATATTCTTCCAAGTTAGTGGCATTATCACTCAATATCAAAATAAGTAAGATGTAGCTTGTTTGGGCTGTAATTAGATAAGCACAAGTCACACATCTGCTGAAAGTTCTTTCATTCCCTTTTTTTCCCCCCTCTCCCTCCTCCCCCCTTTGTTTAACCCTCATCCGCATTTGTGGGGTAATGCTGTATCCTGAGACCATATACGTTGGGATACGTCATGAACTTGTGGAACACCAACTATGCTGTTTTCGGACATTGTCACCTAGGAACAATTCAGCAAAAAAGTTTTAATTAAGCATGAAAAACATTTTTTCCTCTATCAAAAAAGTATGAGGGTTACAAATGTACCTGAAACATGTTGCACTGTAATTCTGTATTTTTAGTAGGTCCATATGCACTTTTTCTTTTAGTGAGCATATCTTATACTGCAATAGCATATGGTAACTGATAATGCATTGCAGTGACAGAAGTTGCCGCATACAGTCACCCTAAGGTAGAAGGTACTGCAAGGATGTTGCTCCCTTCAAATCTGGACTTGTTTGGTATTCAACACAAAGTAGACTAATGCTGGCACTCTTTGTCTAACACTTTGGAGGGGGTTTTCTGTATAGCTAATATGCTTCAAACTGCAGACTCTTGAAGAGATTTTTCTGAGTTGTACATTTCAAGATGGTGAACAGGAACGATATTCTGCTTTTGACCTTATAAAAACGATTTTCAAATCTGAAAGTGAGTTGTCATGTGATATGTTAGATTATATTGATTTTGTGACAAATCATGTTCTGAGTTGCTCTGACAAGGAAGACCATTTTTCCATTGATTGTTCAAGTTTGTCTTTAAACAATGAAGAGTTCATATTCGGGCCTGGTGTAAGACTGGAAGAAACATAGTTGGGAATAACTTCACCAGTATTCAGATTTTTGAAGATCTACTCAATGAAAATTTGACCTTTGTTCGAACAATTCGACAAAATAAGCCAGACATACCCAGTGAGATGCATCCACGTTGCAGAAGAGAAAAATTGTCATCAGTGATTGGGTTTGCTGGGCCACTCACCCTGATTTACTGTGTTCCAAAGGAAGGCAAGTCAGTAATGATACTATCAATGATACACTATGACAAGGTTGTAGAAGGAGACAAAAAGAAACCCCACATATTTCATCACTGCCATTACACTAGAAGTGTAGTCAATAATGTGGACCATCTTACAAGTGCAAGGTAAATAAATGGACAATATTTATCTTCTTCAATATGCTTGATATTGTAGGCATTGCATGTTTCATCAGTTGGGTCAGCAGCAATCCTGCTTCGCACCACACTTGGCCAAGACAAATAAGGTGCTTGTCAATCTAGGAGAATAACTCATCGATGCATATATAAAGAGAACAATCCTTGGTATTCATCATGTCAACCAAAGCAGCACTTTCATCCCTTGGTTACCATCGAAAACAGCCACCATGGAGCACCTGGAGAACATGGTAGTGGACACTGCCACATTTGTCCAAGGTAAGCTGATTGTAAGAGCCATAAGCAATGTGGAGAATGCAGTGAATCTGTGTGCACTGACTATTTCACATTGATGCTGATATTTGAAATTTGTGTACAGGCTCACACTGAATGAGACTTTTGCTAGTTTTTTCACTTTGCTAGTTAATTAAGTTTTTTTTCTTTCCACCTAAAACATTAAAGAATTATTCTTGGTTCCTGAATGCATTTGGGGTACAAACTTCCCCCATGACATAATTAATATAACTTTTTTCTCAACACTGAATGAGGGTTAAATACTTCACTGTTGGCAGAGGTATGTAGGCAGAAAAGAAAGAGGTGAAGTATAAATTAGGTAGACAAAAAGAATAAGCCCTTATTTTTCTGTTTTTCCCTCAGACTGGTAACCAAAGAAACCAGTATCACACTGAAGTGGACGCACTGTTTGTTAATAGTGTCTGAGTTCAAATATGTTAAAATAAACTGAGTTTCCAGCTTAACACAAGTCACTATGCCATCACAAATAAATAAGCTCTCATGAAGAGGTAGAAAGAATCCAGAAATCAGATTTTGAAACCTTGTTTTGGATTTATTCTTTTTCAAATAAAACGTAAAATCATATGAGAAGCATCAGAAAAATAGCACTTCCCACAAATGGACATTCTACCATCACATTGCTTTGCCATCCACTCTCCTTTTGCTTGGGGTTCTCCTAATCAATGATTTCCTGATCTGCTAATTGACTATAAAGAATTGCCATACTATCACCAGGCTATTCATCAGAAGGTCTTTTGATTAAAAAGACCCAAGTACCACTGCCTAACAATTAATAGCAGAAATTATAGAAATCTTTTAGTGTAGGTTGTGATAACAACAACCCAGGAGAAACCATAAATATCTGGAAGGGAAACTCCAAGGAAAGGCTCAGACTATTAACCTTCTTTCTTGTTATTTTCCTTTTCCAGTTCCCTTGAGATAGTCTGAGCTTTTATAGGCCTTTCTGAAAATGGGTGGGAGACATAACGCTTCACCCTAGCATTTTCATGAAAAAATAATCTGAAAATGTGTTGAGGGTAGCTCATTTTCTTCTTAAAAGAAGCACAATTCTTATATCCCAAATCCCCAAACTATAACAACTTTATCTTCTTATACAGAAATTTAAAAAAACAACACATTTTTTAATTCTGCAGTGGCTTGTGCTATGTTAAGTGAAATACAAATCTATGCTCAATATGAATCCATAGGAACTTTCAAACAAACTTCTCTTTCCTTTGCTAAATTAAGGAATATATTGGTGCAGTACTGAAAGTTGATGGAAATAGCTCCTGAAACATTTTTCTGTCTTTCAAATATTGTCATATTTGTACAATTTTAATTAATTCCTTCATACTGTTGGTGTTAAGTATAAGATGATAAAATACAATACTGCAAAAATAGTATACAGTTACAAAGGAAAAGAAAATAAAACAAATTACAGGCATTCTCTCTAATAGTAACTACATGTCCACAATGTAAGACACTCATGTTAAAACGTTTCAATAGGCCTTTTAAACAAAACCGGTTGTTCAATAAACAATCCTCTGAATAATGAATTCTAATGTGCTGACAATGTCACTCTTTTGTTGAAAGACGACAATAGTACAAGCAAATTTAATCCAGGGATTCTGGGCCAAAATTTATCCCTGGCATAATTCTGCTGAAGCTAACAAAGTTACACCAGGGAAGAATTTAGAGGAAATATGTTTGGTCTCCTTGAAGTGGAGCAATTAATAACAACACTGTACAATGTGTTACATAAGAAGATTTACAGATGTCCCGAGAATAGTTTATACAGTATTTTAGAAGACAATTAGAAAATACAATATAAGAGGAATGAAAAGGAAGTGTCTTGGGGAGGGGATGGAGAAAGTACAAGAGAGAGGAAGGGCAATCATTAAATTGCATACTGCTGTTATTGTAACTGCAATCTTGTTGAGATAAAGAAAGTCCCTACTTTGACTCTGGTTTCAAGAGTGTGTGTGTATATATTAGCCTATCATATACCTCAATATTAATCACTTGTGAATACCAGTCTATCGTTAATCTAAGTATTATTGTATTCCATCATCATTCCATGCTATTCAGTAGCACATAGGAGAGCACTCCCAATGTGGACTAGATCATTCCATTTTTGCCTCTAAATAAAAAAGAACAATAAGGTGTGTGTTATACTTGATTTGTGTGTGTTATACTTAATTTGAATTAAAACATCAATATCCTGTACCAAAGCACCTAAGCATAGCCCCTGCAGTGAGTTATTCCCATTTTTTCTAGATGGTATTTCTTGGGTAAATAGCAAAACCCAAAAAACTATTCCTCTCTTTATCAGGGATATTTATGTACAGGATAGCTAACATTTCCGTTATGTGTTATTGCATGTTTTTTGATGGTGTTGATAGTACTGTATGGAATGACTGATACTTTTCTTTCTCTTCAGATGTTATGGAAGCAGATTAAATCATTACACGTTAGTAAAACCTAGGTGGGTACACAAAGCCCCCCGCCTCCACTAGGGTTTGGAAAGTTGATCTTGGTTCCATCTGTATTTCAAAACAGGCTGGCAAAACTGTGTGTGGCTTCAAATTTAATATAACCTCATCAGCCAGATTTTGGATTTCCAAAACTAAAACCTGCGCTGGTTCAGCTGTGGATCCAGTTTACTTGACCCCACAAAGTTTGGGGATGAGCATTGTTCAAATAAACAGTTTCAGTGTTCCCCCAACTCCATGAATTATATATGTAATTAAGAACATCAAAGTATATGAGCACTGGAAGGGGAACAGTAGAAATTTCAAGTTAGCCAGAAGATAAACTAACTGTCTGCTTAAAAGTCACCACTAAGGAGTGATATCCTGCCTTTGCCCACTGACCTTCCCTCACCAAATGCACTCATCTCTTGAACACGAATTTCTGCACTACTTATTCTCTGGTTACTCAGACAGAGATGGTAGCTTGCAACTGCCACAGAGTAACTGTTTGAAGAATTGGACCCTATACAGATATGCAGTACAGATGGCTGTAACTTGTGTCGAAGAAAAACTCAGTTCTCGCTTTTTGTTTGGGTGCAGCAGAATCAAATACTTTATTATTTCTCCAGTAATTACAATGGAGGGAGAGAGTGCCATAGGACACAGGGTCGCCCCAGTTTTTCTTTGCACTTAGCATAGTCCGCACTGATTCATGACCTTGAACACAAAACAACTTCTCCTTTATCTCAGGGCTAAGCCGAATTTCAAATTAACCCATTCCGAGACAAATTGCTCACACTGTGTCAGAGGTTTTTCTTTGTGATTAAAGCTCCACTGAGATATATGATCTTATCTAGATTGAAGGTACCTTTTAAGGGGCATTATTTAGATGGATTTTCACGCTAAATACCTGCAGGTTTTAGGACCATAATGTACGTACATGTAATATGCTGGGGTACCCTTAGGGGGTGAGGTAGAATATTTAGATAGTCCCTTACCCATTTTCCACTCACACAGGAGAGATTCACAAAGAAAGGGGAGGGAAGATGGGTTCACACACTCCTAGACCCAGGCAGCTTCCCCGCCGGACTATGCCAGGCTGAGTCAGCCCACCGTGGGTCGGATCTCCTAAAGATCCACTAGTTACCGGGCTAGCCCAGTAACAGCCACTCACACTGGTGTACACACACACACACCAAGGCCTCTTTTTTTCCTTTTTCTCTTTTTTTAACCCTTTTTTAACCTTTTTATCTCTTTTAAATTTTTTTTTTTTTAAACCATGATGCATCTTTACCTGGTCCGGACCAATACCATGAGGCGGTATGACAACCCCTCTTGAGGCGGTAAAAACCCCTCAGCACCGGTGCATTCTAATGCATTTACCTATGCATTACCTTATGCATTACCTTATGCATTTCCTTGGCCAACTTAGCAGTTCCCAGTACTGCTATAAACTAACCTTATTGGGGCCTCTCCCCAATACCACTTTGCATCTGATTCTGCTGCACAGTCAATAAGTTCAGATGGCGTGAGCCCAAAAGAGACAGACGTCCTCACGGAAAGTCCTCCTCCGATACCCCAATAGAGATTTCAAAAGGTCTCATACCTCTCATGTGGCGCCATGGGGTTCGAAGGGGAATGATCTGTAGTAGCCGTCCGTGGGTCCGTGGGCATTGCCATCCCGGACGAGCCCCCAAATTGTCGAAGAAAAACTCAGTTCTCGCTTTTTGTTTGGGTGCAGCAGAATCAAATACTTTATTATTTCTCCAGTAATTACAATGGAGGGAGAGAGTGCCATAGGACACAGGGTCGCCCCAGTCCTGGACAGGTCTCTCCACTGGTAAACAATTACATCAAGCCTTAATACCTTTGTTACAGACAATTTCTAGCAATAATACAGACAGTAAAAAGCAACAAATACATTTTGTTTATACATAGCAAAAAGGCTTATCTTATTTGTCTCTCTCTTAAGAAAAGCAAGCCTGCATTTTGGTTAGTGATTGCAAGGTCGTAATAACTTTGTACACAGTTCCTGTCCTGTTGCCTTTGCTCCTACAAGTCTCACGTCATTAGGGTTACAGTATGGCCTGACTCTTGCTAACTAACATTCATTAAGATCTCTTCAAATCCTTGTTAATTATTTACTGGCTTCCACACTTGTAAACTCAAATTAAAATCCTGACCTCACTGAACTTTATGGGAGTTTTTGCCATTGACTTCAGTGGAGCCAGGATTTCACCCTTACTGTACTATTCTGCATGTTCAGTAGCTTTATTCCACATACTCTGCGTGGGCCCTTCTTTATATTCAAAGTTGCAGAAGCTGAACTTTGAATTGGTTTAAAATCCCACCTTTATTTAAGCCAGCGTTGTTTTAAATACAGACAAGGCCTAAGTCTCAAAATACTTGGGAATAGATGAAAGACACCAGAAAGTACTTCAAGAAAAAATGTTTCTTTTTAAACCAAAAGAGCAAATAAACAAATAAATAAAAAGAAAATAGCTTTTGTCTAACTCAGAGAAACTGATTGTGACCGAATGCACCTCTGTATTCATACCCCACACAATGTTATAATAATCCTAGTACAAAATATGTGAGGATTCATCTGAAAACTAATAATTTGCTGATCAATAATATCATGGTGAAATGCATGTAGGAACCACATTATATGTAAAGTTATAAACATGAGATAAAGTAATGACTGAAATGTGTTTACCAGACATGCCTGCATAGTGGGTAAACCAGTTTCTCAAAAGACAAAGAACAAGCTGATGCCTTTAGCCAGGTGTCATAAAGTTGATTGGCAATCACTGGTCAAGTGGGAATGCTTTGGCAGGGAAGGGGGCACAGGAACAGATCGATTTGCATTTTAACAAACATGGAACCTCTTTCACCTTGAGACCTCATGTCTCTAACCTCACAGATGGAAGGAACTTTATCTAGGGGCAATCCTCAGAAGAATGTATTTCAAAGGATGACTGGACTATAAAAGTGAAAGGCAAAAACACCTCAGAGGTGTCTCTCCCTGTCTCTTTTTTTCTTTTTCACCTAAAATGACAGAGGAAGCAGCCATTTGACTTCAGGAGAAATCCTGACCTGAAATTTGGTTGTCCCTGTTGCTGTGAACATGCTGTAGGAACTTTTTTGAACCAAGTCTAGTTTGATAAGTTTTAGCACTAGAAAGTGTTTTATTATTATTTCTCTTGTAACCATTTCTGACTTTAGTGCCTTGTACTCACTTAAAATTGATCTCTTAGTAGTTAAATAAATTTGTTTATTTCTTTAATGAAAACTAATCCAATGTTGTATTTAAACTGTGCGGCTAACTCCATTTAAGGTAGCAAACTGTTGTACATTGACTCCCTTACAGGAGCAATGGACCTCCAATATCTGCACTGTTCAGGAAGCGGGGCTGGACAGTGCAGAACACGTGTTTTGCAGGAAAATTTGGGACTGTGAGTGTGGTGAGGTCACCCTGCAGGTAATAACCAAGGCTGCTGGGGTCAGTGTTGCTGGCAGCTGCAGCTATACACAGGATGTGACCTGCATGTTGTCTGGCTGTTTGTGAGGAGCCCAGGTTGAAAGCTACACCAACGCAAGCATTGTGTGGCACTCCAGGTTGCTGTTCAGGTGGTGACAATCCCCAACTGGGCTAGATTGCACCCCAAAATGTGACACTGATATAGTTTGAAATTTGTGAAACACTCAGAGGATGATATTTTTTATGCCAGCTTGAAACAGAAATGCTGGCAGACCCTTACCTGTAGCAATGCTAGCAGTCAGATACCACTATCATTAGTTCCATTATTTGTTTTATTGTCAGTGGCTCACCTTCCTTGCAACATACACAGGGAGACAAGAAAAAGATTTAACTTGGGAGTTGTCTGTACCAAAATATTTTCTAAGTTACAGAACACTGCAATTTTTAGGAGTAGTGCATCCTAGAGGAACCAACAGTCTAGTGCTTTCCTACACTATTTTAAGAGTACAAAAGAACAGAATTAGCTCTCTGTTTTTTAAAAGACAAACCAAAGAGCAAAATCCAGCAGCTACTATTGCCTTATATTTGATCCCAATCCTGCAAGCCTTCTGTGACTCTAAGAGTACTTAATGTCCACAGACATATGGTACACGGTCTCTCATCAGACTCAACCAACTCACTACACCCATCACTCTGTTGTCATGGTATTTATTCAAAAGATATTGTGTACTATATAAAAGCTAATACTATGCTGGTTATTAATATCATTGTAAAATGCATGTGTTAACATTATATGTGAGGTTATGAATTCCCTGTGTATGATGTTACTACTATATGTTTTAGACCAGACAGCCTAGCCTAGGTAAAGGTGATAAACAGGTCTGTCCTAGACAAAGGAACATGGGTTTACCTCAATTTACATATTAGTAGTAAACAAAGCCATCAAGCTAAACCAGCAGGGGTTATCCTGATCCTGAACTCCAGAGAAAGAGAATTAATATGGCACCTGCACTCCAGAAAGACACTGAATCCCCAGGAGGCGTTCCTGACTTGGAAGACAAAAAGATACCCCTTGGGGATATAAGGAATAGACACATATTTAAGGAATAAGGAATATTCCATCTTTAATCTTCATGCTAGGTAACAAAAGAACAGAGCGATTTGATCTTTATGATAGGTCCTAGCCAGTAAAAGGGGTCGGTTTTGGGGGGGGGTGAGAGAAATCATCTTGAAAAAAGACTGTACCAAGCTAGATTAAGTTTTAGTCTTTTAGATGCATGTGTTCACTTTTATTTGTTTGTAACCATTTCTGACTTTCTCCTTTTTACTTGGTGTCACAATTTGTTATGTTTTGTTAATAAACTTGTTCTGTGTTCATTATAAATCATCAATGCTGTGTGAGTTCAGTAAAGTGGGTGCTTCCAGAAAGCTGACAGATTGGAGTCTTTTATTGTCTCTGCAGAGGCAGTGAACTGGACCCTCACAGTGAGAAAAATTGGTCCCTAAAACCAGAAGATTCAGGGCTGGAAGCGTACTAAGGACAGCCTGAAAGGAGTAGCCAGGTTGGGCAAGGCCAGGATGAAGTTTGTGGGCTGCTGGAGTCAGAACTCTGAACCAAAGTTGCACAGCCACAAGACACCCAGGGTTAAAAGGCAGATGGTGACCAAACCCCTTAGTCGGATGATGAACCCCAAAACGTCATGGCCTCCATAGATAAAATCCCACTAAAGATAGTGAATGAAACCCTGGCCCAGTGAAGGCAGTGGCAAAACTTCAATTTGTGCCAATAGGATTTGCACAAAAAACTCGCTCAATACATTATTCAGGTTACATGTCAGATAGGAAAACATAGGGGAAATGTACAGGTAAATCTGGGGATTACAAATTCTAGAGAAAATGAGATGATGCCTCACTCAAAATGATTTCTGTTTTTTCTCTAATTAAAAAAGAGTGCAACGTGAAACATTAAAACAAGCAAGCGGGTTTTCTTTTTTTTCTTTTTTTTTTTATTATGTAATAGGAAACAGAAATTAAAAATAGAAAGTAAAAAGATTCTGCTTAAATTCCCAAACCCTCTAAAGGTCTGGGAAAGATCACACATTTTTAACTCACTATACTGTATTCCAGCTATTGTTTGTGTTCCTACTTTTAGGACATATACTGTATCCTAGTACACAGGGACCTACTGTTACAAAATCCTAAATGGTTTGATTGTATAAATTACTAAGGTAAGTTATTTCGGAGACATTGGTCATAGCTTGATGGTTTAGGCAGGCCATGAGACAGTTTGTTTATATTGACCGTCCGCAGCTCCCAGTGGCCACAGTTCGCTGTTCATAGCCAATGGGAACTGCGGGAAGTGGTGTGGGCCACAGGAACTTGCTGGCCGCTGCCTGCCATAGCTCCCATTGGCTGGGAACTGCGAACTGTGGCCACTCGGAGCTGTGGGCGGCCATGCCTGCGGAGAGTCAACGTAAAACTGTCTTGTGGCCCGCTGTCAGATTACTCTGATGGGCCCTGTGCGGCCCACAGGCCACAGGTTGCCCACCACTGAGTTAGGTCCATGTATTGTGCAGAAAAAAAGGATAGTAAAATAGGTGATTAAATCCTGCTAGCTAAATTTATAGCCACTGTAGTTATTAATTTTGTACCCCACTGCTTTTGCTTGTAGTGAAAAGAGTATTATTTTTAAATTGCAGCACACAATATGTACATTTTGAAACCTGTACTTTTTCCTGGCATCTGTCAACAACCTGCAAAACACATATAGAAGTCAGTAATTTACATATTTGAGTTGTTGAGCCCTGATATCATGGGAACTACTCTCTATTGGGCACACTTTTTAATTAACTGATGCTATAATTTTCATCTTAAAGACATTGGCCAAAAGGAGTTGTTCAGACTGAACAACTAGTAGACTAAGATGAGCAGATATTTAAATACTCTAATCTCACTTCCATACAAGAACATCACTGATATTCTTCTCCTGCTTTCTATATACAGTAAGTGCTACAAGCAAAAAGTAATAATTGTAGTTTTAAAAGATCATTTTCAGCTGCCTCTACTTTTAGTGAAATAAATCTTTCTGAATTTTCTAGGCTTGATGTGTCACTGAGATGAAGTGTTATACCTATTCATGTCAATGTGCATATCGTATTATCCTCTATAATCATTCCAAGGATACATGTCAAGAATGACATTTGAAAAGATGCAACTCACTATGAATTGCCGTTAACAATACCATATTTTTCAATAAGCTGTTCTGAATGTGAATGATTTCATGTACTGGTATATTGTTTCTCATATTCATCCCAGCAGACTCTCTGCCCTTAGAAAGAAAGATATTTGTTACCATCCCTTTCTCAGGCAGACTGGGCAGGACTGGATAAAGTCCATTGATATTCATAATTCAGCTCGTCTTTAATGGCACTGTAGTTAAGCTGAACCACACAGTGGGGATCTCTCTCTACATAGAGAGGGGGCTGATTACTAGAGCTGTGCAAATAACTGATTTTTCAGTTTGGTGGCTTAAACAAGAGAGTCAAAACAGATTTGTATGTATCAAATGAAACTATTTATTTAACCTGAAAGAAAATGTTTAGTTGAGGGTGGGGGTTTCATTCTTTTTCAAATAAAGTTGCAGTAAAATTCAAAATGAAAAGGTGTTTTGAAAGAAAAAAAAATCAAAACATCTTTGTTTCAAAAGTATCAATATTAAAAGTTTTTTCTTCCTCTTCCCACCCAGAAGAAACAATTTGGTGAATTTGTCTCAAATTCATGAAATGTTTCATTTGGACTGAATATTCATTTTTAGCTGAAAAAAATTGCACACAAATAATTGCACCCAGCTCCATTGAGTACACAATTCGATCCCAATCCTGAAATGTGTTCTATTGTGGGCAGCTTCTGTGCAAGGGTACACTTGTCAGCTTGGAGCCTTAGGGCTCAGCCATCCCTTTCAGTCACAGCTGAGGACTGGAGCAGCACAGAATCGAACCACCCCAGAGGTGGGGAAAGATGACACAATTTTATTTATTTTAATACTACACCATTGAAAGTTCTGGGACCAGGTTAAAAAAATGAAGTAGATTACAAATCAGGCTCTATGCCTAAAATAGGACTCAGCTCACTCAGATCCAGACCACAAAAAGCCTGGTGGATGGGTAAAAGTTACATCCATAACATGATCTGAAGTCACTAAACTGAGACTGTGCACACACTACAGCTTACTGTGGTGTAATTTATGATACTCAAGGATGTGATGTAAGTTACACCAACCTATAGTGCTGGTGTGGACAGTGCTATGTCGGTGAGAGAGCTTCTCCCATAGGTTTAGAATGTCTGCATTGCACTGCTGTAAGCTCTGTAGTGTAGCCATAGCCCTAGGCTCTGGTGAACTAGTAAGGGCAGCAAGTTCCAAAGGTGGCTTCTTCATTAAAAATGACCTCTCTTCAGGGTCTTCTTGACTAAACCCAAGAGTCCCAGCTTGATTGCCGCTGCTGATCTTTTCTCTCACTAGCAATTATCCTGGGTTCTATCACTGTACTATCTGAGCACCTCACAAAATTTATGCATTTATGCCCATTATGCTGTTGTGAGGTAAGGAAATGTACCGTATTATCTCCATATTACAGATGGGGAATGGAGGAACACAGAGACCAAGTGACCTGCTTAAGGTCAATTAGGGAGTCTGTGCAGAGCTGGGAGCTGAATCCAGGTCTTCTGAGTACCAATCCAGTACCTTAACTTCCAGATTACACATACGCCTGCTCAATTCCTACAGTATCTCAAGAAGAGCAAGGTAACCAGGCCCTAAACACATTTAGGGAGTGACAGATATAACAATATCCTGGAAAATCTTTACTGAATTAAATTTAACAGTGTTGGAATGTATTTGTATTAATTAAAATGAAAATGTTTATGTACTAGGATGGGATTTAGGAAACTGCTTTAGCAGGGAGACAGGATTAATCTCTGGGAAATATTAGGAACTTCAAAGGACTTTTGGGGACAATATGTGTGAAGTGGATTTCTAAGGAAATACTTGGGGGTGAGAAGAATGCAAATGACCCATCATTTGAATCCATCTTTTTGAAGCTACAGCCTAGGGAAAGAAACCAATTGTTTACTGATCACCTGCTCAAAAAAACCTCCAGTTTAGAGACCTCCAAACTGTATAAAGGAGGGCCTTCATGGGGGTACTAGTTATGAGCTGAGGCTGCTATGAATTTGTGACCATAGACAAAACCCCTTTGCAGGATCTGAGGTACTAATTGCCTGCCAGAGCCCATGTCAGAGTTGGGATAACCTCTGTTATGGTTTTTAGCACATCTGTAGGTTCTTTTATTGATTTTAATGTTTCCTCTGTAATGCTTACCCTGATAATAAATAATTTGCATATAAAAAGATCTGTGTGATAATTTATAACTGTTGGAAATTATTCTGTTGCTAATCTCTGAAGTGAAGGCAAGGGAAGCCTATTTAGGCAGCCTGTCTGTGCTTGGAGAAACACAGAGAAGACAGATTCATCTTGGAGAGACCATGGTCAGAAGGGAGAGAGAAGCATGTCTCCACCCAAGAGAGGTGATAGACAGGGGAACCAGAAGCCTTACAATGTGTGCCCTTGCTGTACTATAGAGGGGAATACAGGCGTAGCTGCCTTCAATTATGACATAGGGCTTCCTAAAGTAAGAACTACATAAGAACAGTCATACTGGGTCAGTCCAATGGTCCATCTAGCCTGGTATCCTGTCTTCCGACAGTTGCCAATGCCAGGTGCTTCTGAAGTGAGGACCAGAACAGGCAACCAAGTGATCCTTCACCTGTCATCCACTCCCAGCTTCTCCAGAGCATGGGATTGCATCCTTGGACTATTTTGGCTAATAGACATTGATAGACCTGTCCTCCATGAAATTACCTAATTCTTTTAAAACCTATTATGGTTTTGGTCTTCACAATACCCCTGGCAATGAGTTCCACAGGTTAACTGTGTGTTGTGAGAAGAAGTACTTCCTTTTGTTTGTTTTAAACCTGATGCCATGAGAAGGAGTAAATAACACTTCTCATTTACTTTCTCCACACCAGTCATGATTTTATAGTCCTCTATCATATCCTCACCCCCTGCCATCTCTTTTCCAAGCAGAGAAGTCCCAGTCTTTTTAATCTCTACTCATATGGAAGCTGTTCCATACCCTTAATCAGTTTTGATGCCCTTCTCTGTATCTTTTCCAATTATAATATAGCTTTTTTGAGATGGAGTGATCAGAATTGCATACAGAATTCAAGATGTGGGCACATCATGGGTTTATACAGTGACATTATACTTTTTGTCTTATAATCCATTCCTTTCCTATTGGTTCCTAATAGTCTGTTAGCTTTTTTTTGATGGCTGCTGTACATTGAGCAGATGTTTTAAGAGAACTATCCATGATGACTCCAGATCATTTATGAATATGTTGAACAGCACTGGTCCCACTACAGATGCCTAGTGGACACCACTATTTACCTCCTTCTCGAAAACTGACCATTTATTCCTATTCTTTGTTTCCTATCTTTTAACCAGTTATTGAGCCATGAGAGGATAACTTTTATCCCATGACTGCTTACTTTGTTTAAGAGCCTTTGGTGAGTGACTTTCCCAAAGGCTTTCTGAAGTCCAAGTACACTGTATCCACTGGGTCGCCCTTGTCCATGTTTGTTGACCCCTTAAAGAATTCTGATAGATTGGTGAGGCAGGATTTCCCTTTACAAAAGTTGTGTTGACTCTTCCTCAACAAATTGTGTTAATCTATGTGTGTGATAATGCTATTCTTTACTATATTTTCAACCAGTTTGCCTGGTACTGAAGTTAGGCTTACCAGCCTCTGATTGACCGGATTGCCTCTGTAGCCTTTTTAAAAAATTGGTGTCACATATCCTGCACTCACCTGGTAGAGAATCTGATTGAAAGTGATAAGTTACATACCACACTCCTTCAATTGCCTCCTGGAGCACCCAGGCATGCAGCAAGAACATGCATCCTGCTAAATATATTAAAGGATATGAAAATACCCTGACTCCCATTCACATTTGGAGCCATCAGTATTGTTAGCCATAAGCAGTCCTTTTGTTCAAAGTGATAAGGATCACAATTCTAACTAGCACCTCAGTAGAGAAAACAAGGCTCTTTGCACCCTGACCAGCTCTTTCACACCCACGCAGGGGCCTAACAGTCTGCCTTCTAGATAGAAGGAAACTATTTAGCCAAGTGTGTTTTATCATGCAATATGAGGAGTACAAAAGAGTTAGTTTATAGGGTTTCTTAGCCCATAACACAACTGTCTTTGCCTTTTATATAAGCCAGGTTTGATATTCTTATTCACACTTCCCCCATGAATGGCCTACTGAAATCAATGGGGATACTCAGTATGAGTAAAGGCATCTGATGCTGGCCTTTACTGGATACTTAGCATTCTTGTTCATACACAGGAGTCTGTAGTAGTGAATATGTGAATATGGAACCTAGCAAGGAGTTATAGAACATGAGATTAATGAGCTAAAACTAGCACATTAACAAGAACAATTGTTAAAAATCCAAGATTTAGAGGCAAGGACCACAATCCTATTTCACCAGTTGCCAGGAAAAGGACTAACTGTCTCAACAAGAAAACTAGCAAGGAGAAGTTTAGTTATGATACATGACTTGGGGACTGAAAAATGTTGGGAATGACAACCTCCAGCTTAGAGACAACAGTAAATAAAAAAAACACACACAAGTAGAAAGAATTACACAGCTGTTTTTGAAAATAAAATAGTTGTGTGGAATCCAATTGAACAAAGCCTACAGAGCCAGAAAAATAAAGATGATAGAAGTTCCCAATATTCGCCTGTTGTTCTGATAAAGTATTATATTCCAGTTCTAGCAGCTGATGTGCATGCATTATGGAAGGGACACACTGGCATTACCACAACTGTTGTATGCATGAATAAGACTTGGACCTAAGAAGTAAACAATAATTGTAGTGTAGTGATTTTATGTTGCTTATACAAAATGGAACATCTGTTATTTACCCTTTCACATAACACAATAACTAGTGGTCACCCAATGACATTAATAGGCAGGAGGTGTAAAACAAACAAAAGGAAGTACTTAACACAATGCACATTAGTAATAGTAATAATTGGAGATATACCAATCTCTTAGAACTGGAAGGGAGCTTGAAAGGTCATTGAGTCCAGCCCCCTACCTCCACTAGCAGGACCAATTTTTGCCCCAGATCTCTAAGTGGCCTCCTCAAGGATTGAACTCACAACCCTGGGTTTAAGCAAGCTAATGTGCAAACCACTGAGCTATCCCGCCCCCCATTCAACCAGTGGAACTCATTGACAGAGAATGTTGTGAAAGCCAAGAGTATAACTGTGTTAAAAAATAATTAGATAGGTTCATGGAGGATAGGTCCATGAATGGCTATTGGCCAAGATGGTCTGGGACACAACCCCGTGCTCCACATGTCCCTAAACCTCTAACTGCCAGAAGCTAGGACTGGATGGATCACTTGATAATTGCCCTGTTCTGTTCATTCTCTTTGAAGGATCTGGGATTGGCCAGTGTCAGAGACAGGATACTGGGTTAGATGGACCATTGGTCTGACCCAATATGGCTGTTCTTATGATGGTGCTACATCACTATTTAATCTAGACTCTAATCCTCCAGTAAGCATACCCTGTTTAAAAATAAATATACAGCTAAACTGTTTCATGAATCAGAAGTTGGATTGCAAAGGAAAGAACTCCAGGAACATCAAGGGATATGGATAACTGTTAGCCAACTTCATGATATTAAATAAAAACCTAGATGTTCTTCTTCATGGGAAAGGAAACTCTAAATTTCCACTTGCACAGTTTCCTTTTCATGTTTCTAAAAAGTGTTGAGGGCTTGACTCTCACCTTCTGAGTAGAATGAATATACACTGTTATAAATAAAAGAGAAGGGCAACAGGCAGGGTATTCTCTGTGACATGTCCTCAGTTTTGGAACTCACTCCTCCTAATTTGTTACTCTTTTGGACATAATGCAAAGAGCATCTTTTCCCAAGCTATTGAAGGAGTGAGCTGAAGTGACTATATTCATGGGAAAGCCCTTTCTTTTCTTTTTTTGTCTGACTATGGGATAGGTGCATAGGATGATTGTCTATCTATATTTCATAAACTGAAACAAAAAACAGAACAGTTGGGATGTTCATGCCTCTACATTCTTTAAAGTTAATTACATGATGCCCTCAACTACCTGGCCCCCCTAAGGAGATATGATTGAAATGTTTGCCCTCCCCGCTCCTATCCTGGAAACATTATAGCGCATAACACACCCACAGACTGGCACACCCACAATTTGCCTAATGTTGCATTGGGAGAAGAAGCTGCATACTATTTTGCTGGTTCCATCTGAGATATGCCTAATATGTCTCCCCTCCACATGGGGTAGTGGAAGGAACAATCCATCTCAAAGTCCATAACTTGTGTGCAGGCATCAACTAGTCAAGAATAAATAATATGAGTTAGAGTATTGTCTCATCAGCACCACTGGCACAGATAGGAGTCATTTAAAAAAAAGGAACACAAGATGAAGCAGAGATTAAAAAGAAAAAAGGTGGAAAAGGGAGGAAATTGTTTCTTTACTGTGCTGCAGTAAATTTGCTCACCTTCCAGATGCTCCCCAGCTAAAGCAATTGGCAGGTGGCAACTACTGCAGATGGATCAGCACAGCTGAGACATATACAGCTGTGAATATCTGTTTGCTTTGTATCTTTCGGCAGCCGTAAGTACTTTTTGAGGATGGGGATAGGGGAGGAGAGGAGATTTCCCACATCCAGAGCACAGAGCAAGAAGCTTACTATTAACACATTACTCCCCATGCTTATCTTTATCTTGAATATGTGAGTAGATGGAAAATGGCTCAAATTTATATACATTCCTGTTAAAAATAAGTTTTCTGATCAACAGTGTGATCATTTTATAGATCACTCATTAGAGAAACCATCTGACACCAATCTGTCCTTGCTTTTACATAATATGATTTACTGTTAATTCTCTTCAGGCTTCTAGGCCCTACAACTTCTTATCAGACTGCCATACTAGTAACTCTTTACACTTGAAGCCTGGCTGGGAAGTAAATAACTATATGCAAAGATGTACAGATCATCAAAGGAAATTTCACTAAGGTCAAGGTTCTAAATAGTCAAAGATGCAAATTTAAAGTTGCAGCACTTTTAAAATAATGACTATTATGACAGATGCTAACTTCATTCCTTCTTTTCTTTACAAAATTCTATAAGCTACCCTATTCCCTAACAGGTTTCAGAGTGGTAGCCGTGTTAGTCTGTATCAGCAAAACCAATTAGGAGTCCTTGTGGCACCTTAGAGACTAACAAATGTATTTGGGCATAAGCTCTCATGGGCTAAAACCCACTTCATCAGATGCATCTATTCCCTGAAGCAATCTAGTTATAGAGTTTTTTGTTTTTATTTTTGTTTTGTAATGTACTGCTGTGCAATCAAACTAAACTTATCTTGGTAGGGACATGTTATAGTGAGGCAAAGTACATCTGTTCCACAGTAACAAGTACACCAATGGCACTACATAGCTAATTAGAGCAATAATTAATTGGACAGCATACCCATGAAAGACCAAGTTTAAGGTCTTCATAGGAGATGTCTCCAACAAATGGAACATATTACCCACATTTTAAAAATGATGAGTTCAAGATTTGATTCCTGTAGGTATGTATTGAGGAAGACTGTCAACATACTGAATGTGAATGTGCTGCTACACCAGACATAGGTGCCTATATTTACAGGACCTGATGTTTTAAACTGAGCATTTGCATTTGCACAAGAAATTTGTGCAAACAATTTCCACAACTGCATGCAAAAATTGGGTAACTGATACCCAGTCTACACTCCTAATTATGGTCATTGCTCACATGAACGAGACACACTATTGATCTTTCACTTCAGCTGTGAAATACTCTAGAAGAAGTGTTCATTGTCCTTTTGGATGAACCTCCTTAGATAGAGATCAAGCTTTCTGCTTCTAAGGAACAGAACTGCTCCTGGAGTAGTTGTGCCTCAGTCACTAACAACTAATGAAGTACTTGAGTTGTTGAGAAAGTTTCAGGCCATCACATATGAGATGAATGTATGTTCCTCTGTTGATAAAACCTGGTATAGACGCAGCCCGAGTGGGAATGTTTACACTGCTATTTTTAGCTTTGTAGAAAAAGCTTGAACCATTTGACTCACCAGCAGTCAATACTCACCAGCAACTACACACCACAAAACAAAAATGCTAACCCAGGAACCAAACCCTGCTGCCAACTCTGTCCGCATATCTATTCAAGGGACACCATCATAGGACCTAACTATATCAGCCACTCCATCCAGGGCTCATTCACCTACACATCTACAAATGTGATATATGCCATCGTGTGCCAGCAATGCCCTTCTGCCATGTACATTGGCCAAACCAGACAGTCTCTACGCAAAGAATAAATGGACACAAATCTGACATCAGGAATTACAACATTCAAAAACCAGTGGGAGGAGAACACTTCAACCTCTCTGATCGCTCAACAGACTTAAAAGTGGCAATTCTTCAAAAACAAAAAAACTTAAAAAACAGACTCCAATGTGAAACTGCAGAACTGGAATTAATTTGCAAACTGGTCACCATCAAATTAGGCCTGAATAAAGACTGGGAGTGGATGAGTCATTACAAAACCTAATTTTACCATACTAATTTCACACCTTCTTGTCAACTGTTTGAAATGGGCCCTCCTCATTACGACTACAAAAGTGATTTTTCCTCCCTTGGTATTCTACTGATAATTAAATTGTCTCATTAGACTGACCCCCCCACCTGGTAAGACAACTCCCATCTTTTCATGTACTATGTATATATACCTGCTACTGTACGTTCTACTCCATGCATCTGATGAAGTGGGTTCTAGCCCACGAAAGCTTATGCCCAAATAAATGTTAGGCTCTAAGGTGCCACAAGGACTCCTCATTGTTTTTACATACACTGAGTTACTCCATAACTGGAGAGAATTGACAATGCTTCCTTTGAGATGGGCATGACACTGCCTTCTTTTAGAGAGAGCGGCTTTTCTAGGCAAACATGACAGAGTGGTACTTCACACTTACGGGACTGAACTGCAAAAAGCATATATACAACAATTGGAGTGGACCAATTTTTAATCCTTGATGAACAAAATATAAGCAGTCATACTGATTTATTAGTTTCATCTACTGGAAAACATTTTTTTTGTATTTCTAAGGGTACATCTACACTACCTGCCGGGCAGTGATCGATCTATCGTCTAGTGTAGATGCAATAAAATCGATCCCTGATAGCTCTGCTGTCGACTCCCGCACTCCACCATGGCAAGAGGTGAAAGCAGAGTCAATAGGGCAGCGGCAGCACTTGACCCCCACGCCATGAGGATGCCATGAGCAACTTCGTAGCTGAAGTTGTGTATCTTAGGTCAATCCCCCCTCCCCCAGTGTTGACCAGGGCTAAGAATAAAGTGTAATGAAGAAGAGGAGGTTACTCACCTTGTGCAGTAACTGACATTCTTCGAGATGAGTGTCCCTGTGGGTGCTCCACTCTAGGTGTCAGTGCGCCCCTGCGCTTTTGATCGGAGATTTCTGCAGCAGTACTCCTACCGGCCACGCATGCTCAGAGCCTGCCCCCCGGCTCTGAGTATACCTCTAGTGAGCATGCGCGGCCGGTTCCCTCAGTTCCTTCTCTACAACGGAGGCTACCCTAACTCCGAAGTAGAGGGGAGAAGGGTGGGTAGTGGAGCACCCACAGGGACACTCATCTCAAAGAACGTTAGTTACTGCACAAGGTGAGTAACCTCCTCTTCTTCTCCACTCTAGGTGACTTCGAAGCAGTGTATCTCAAGGAGGTAGGGACTTCGGATCTGGCAGGAATGCCGTGGTTAATACTGCCCTGCCTAATCGAGTGTCAGAGAGAGTACCCTGAATAAGGGCATAGTGTTTGACAAATGTGTGCTCGGAGGACCAAGTGGCTGCTTTACAGCTATCAGTCAATGGCACTTTACGTAAGAAGGTTACAGAGGTAGATACAGATCTAGTGGAATGAGTTCTGATGAATGCTGGTGGTGTAATATTTTTTATCTGATAGAGTCGTATGCAATCAGAGATCCAGTTTGACAGTCTCTGGGGAGTGATAGGCATGCCTTTGGAGCACTCTGCGATGGAGACAAAGAGCCTAGGAGAGTTTCTGAAGGGTTTGGTTCTGTCCAAATAGAACGATAAGGCCCTGCGCACATCCAGTGTATGCACTGTGGCTTCGAAAGAGTTTGCATGTGGCTTTGGGAAGCAAGTTGGTAGATGTATTGGTTCATTGATGTGAAATGAAGTGTGAACTTTAGGAAGGAATTTCGGGTGCAGGTGTAGAGTCACTTTGTCCCTGGAGAAGAGCGTATATGGTGGATCTGCCATAAGGGCTGCTATCTCTCCTGCCCGTCTGGCGGAGGTAATCGCCACCAAAAAGGCTGTTTTCATCGAGAGGTGCAAGAGGGAGCAGGTGGCTAATGGCTCAAAGGGTTGATGAGTTAAACAGGACAATACTAAGTGAAGATCCCATGGAGGGACAGGTGGCTTAATGTCTGGATATAAGGCTTGGAGTCCCTTGAGGAAACGCTTGGTTATGGGATGAGCAAAGACCGAGGTATTGTCAACTGTACCATGAAAGGTTGTGATGGCAGCTTAATGCTCAATAGGTAGTCGAGTATGCAGGGAAGGAGTGCCGAGGTAGGAGACAGTTGTTTAGTTGAACACCATTCTGTGAATCGTTTCCACTTTCGGAGATAGGTGGTACGGGTGGATTGTGTTCTGCTGTGTAGAAGCACCCTCTGAACTTGGTCGGAACAGTCTAGTTCTCGTTGGGAGAACCATGCAGGTACCAGGCTTTGAGATGAAGCATGGGCAGGTTTGGGTGAAGAAGCCAGCCGTGTTGTTGTGATAAAAGGTTTGAGATGAGAGGCAGTGAGATCGGTGGTCGAATTGACATTCTGGTTAGGAAAGGGAACCACGGTTGCCTCGGCCATGAAGGTGCAATCAAGATCACCCTGGCGAGGTCCGTCCGTATCTTTATGAGGACCCTGTTGAGCAAAGGTATTGGGGGAAATGCATAGAGCAAGTCCACGGGATTCCATGGGATCATGAATGCGTCTCCGAGGGAGTGTTTGCCCAGCCCCGCACTGGAGCAAAAATTGAGGCATTTTGTGTTTTTTACGGTTGCAAAGAGATCTATGGTTGGGAGACCCCCAAGTGCGAAATATGTTGTAAATGATTCCCTTGTCTATCTCCCATTCGTGGTCCGAAGGGAAACGTCTGCTTAACTTGTCGGCAGTGGTGTTCATCACCCCTGGGAGATAAACAGCTGATATGCGGATGTGGTTTGCAAGGCACCAATTCCAGAGTTTTATGGCCTCTGAGCAAAAAGAGTGGGAGCAAGCCCCTCCTTGTCTGTTTATGTAGAACATGCAGGCAATATTGTCTGTCATTATGCAGACATGCTGATTCTTGATCAGTGGTAGGAAGTGGCGGCAGGCATTTCGTATAGCTCAAAGTTCTAGAACATTTATGTGCAGGGAGGTCTCGGAAGGAGACCATAACCCGTGAACTGTTTGGTGAGAGATGTGGGCCCCCCAGCCAGTGAGAGACACATCGGTCGCCATTATCAGAGTTGGGGAATTCTGGAGGAAGGGGACTCCAGAGCAGAGGTTGTAGGGGATCGTCCACCAAAGGAGAGAGTCCTTGACTCGGTAGGGTATGGCCAGGTGTTTGTTTAGTGAGTGCACATTTGGTTTGTAAACCGTGGCCAGCCAAGCTTGGAAGCACCTCATGTAGAGACGTGCATTCTGGACCACGAAGGTGCACGAGGCCATGTGCCCTAGTAGTTGGAGGCAGTCTTGGGCGTTGACCCGGGGACTGTTGCAAAGTCTCATAGCCAGCAGTTTTATGGTATTGAATCGGTCGGGTGGGAGAGATGCCAGCCCGGTTGTGGAGTCGAGACTCGCTCCTATAAACTCCAGGTGCTGGGTAGGACTTAATGTGGATTTGCTTCTGTTTATTTGCAGGCCCAGGGATTGGAAGCAATCGATGGTGAGTTGTGTGAAGCGGAGGGCCTCATCGAACGTGGAGGCCTTCAGGAGGCAATCGTCGAGGTAAGGGAATATTATGACCCCTTTTTTCCTGAGGTAGGCAATGACTACCGCTAGGAGCTTGGAGAAAACTCGGGGGGGCAGTGGAAAGGCCGAAGGGTACAACTCTGTATTGGTAATGCATTGAGCCGAGGGTAAAACGAAGGAAACGTCTGTGGGCCGGGTGGATAGTGACGTGAAAATAGGCATCTTGTAGGTCGATGGCTAAAAACCAATCGCCCTGCTCCAGGGCTGGAATTATGGTGGTGAGAGTAACCATCTTGAACTTTTGCTTTTTGATAAACTTGTTGAGCCGCCTGAGGTCAAGGATCGGTCGCCATCCTCCAGTTTTCTTTTCTGTTAAGAAATAATGGGAGTAGAACCCTTTCCTCTTGTGGCAGTCTGACACGAGTTCGATAGCCCCCAGGTGGAGGAGATGTTGTACTTCTGGCTGGAGGTGTAGCTCGTGAGAGGGTGGGTGGGTGGGAGGGAAGGAGAGGAAAGGGATAGAATACCCAGTTGTGATGAGCTCTAAAACCCACTTGTCGGTGGTAATATTCTGCCATTGGTGCAAAAATGGCTGTAGGCGGTGTCCAAAGATAGTTGTAAGCGGTGCATACGCTGAATTTGGGGCAATGTTTACGAGACCGTCGACCAAAGATTCAAATCTGCTTATTAGTTGGAGGTGGCTGGGGCATCCCGGAAGAATTGGGGTGACGCCTCTGGTATCTGGATCTCTGGCGTTGGTGTTGCTGATGTTGAGCCTGAGATCTTGGGAACTGCTGAGTATATGGGGGGTAGCGTGGACGGTGGTAAGGTTAATATCTGTACTGTCACCTTCTGGTTGTAGGGGTTTGGATGCCTAAGGATCGAAGAGTGGCCCTTGATTCCTTCATTGAGTGAAGCACCTCATTCGTGGTGGAAGCAAAGAGTTTATCACCATCAAAAGGGAGATCCTCTATGGTGCTCTGAACCTCGCGAGGAAAGAGGAAAGAAGAGAGCCATGAACCTCGGCACATGACCACCGCCGTAGCGGTGGACCTTGCTGCAGTATTGGCTGCATCCAGAGCTGCTTGAAGAGCCGTGCGTGATATGATTTGGCCCTCAGAAACTAAAGCTGAAAACTGTTGTTTCTTCTGTTCCGGAATGTGTTCAGTAAAGTCCATGAACTTATTATAGTTTCTGTGGTCATACTTTGCCAGAACTGTGGTATAATTGGCAATTTGAAATTGTAAGGTTGAAGAGGCATACACTTTGCGACCCAGCAGGTCTAAATGTTTGCATTCCTTGTTGGCTGGGGTATGATTGGCTGTGTCCACTACCAGTGAGTTTGGCGCAGGATGGGAGAAAAGAAATTCAGAGCCCTTAGAGGGGATGAAGTATTTACGGTCCGCTTGTTTGCAGGTAGGCTGCTTGTGGCTGGAGACTGCCAGATGGATTTAGCGGATTGCAGAAGGGCTGGATTGATTGGTAATGCCAGTCTGGATGAAGAAGAGGGTTGCAGGATGTCCGTTAACTCATGTTGTTGGTCCGGTACTTCCTCTAGATTAATTCTGAGGTCACTGGCAACCTTTTTAAAGAGATCCTGGAATTTCGTAAAATCATCTGAAGAAGTTGGGGGGGGAAGTAAAGCTTCTTCAGGCATTACTTCAGTTGGTATTTCAGTTGGTACTGGGTCCGGAGCAGGATTTAATTGATCCTGAGAATGAGAAGGTGCCGCCAACTGAGTGATATCATCTGGACATTGGCATCTTGTGGAAGTGGAATAGCGGGTGTGCTGCCGAGGGAAAGGTGCCCCTGGGGCCCAATACTGCCATGGTGGTGGAAAGGCATAGGTGGAGCCATCCAGGGGTTAACGCACCAGGAGGCAGGAACTCGAGGAGAGTCTGAGACAATTTTCCTGTGCCCGCGGTTGACAGGAATCCGAGGATGGAATTCTGATTGCATTGAGGCATCACCCTGTAATTCAAATTCCTCTTCACTGGAGGAATGCTGTTCAGATCCTGAATCATTGGTAAGGGAGAAGCAATCTTTAAGGAAGGGTGATTGCATTGTAGGTGACACTAATAGGTCACTTGACTGAGTAAACGGCAGCCCTGAGGTAGCAGAAGGTGAAGGCTGATAGAATTTCTGCGCGGGAACTCAGGCTTGCACCGGAGTTCTAAGTCTTGGCTCAGTGCCAAGTAGCGTTGTTAATTTCGGTGCCGGTGTCAGAGCCGATGCCGCGCTATTGATAGTGGGCTGCGGTGCCTCAGGGGGGTCCTGGGCAGGCAACTGAAAGCCTGTCGCCTCGGCACCGGAGCTTTGTGCCGCCGCCGAAAGCACAGGCGGGTTTAAAGCGATTCCTGAGGAGCCCAGCTCCTCGAAAGTGCTTAGGCCGGGGAGCACTGGTAAGGAGACTGTGGATCTCACCGGAGAAGGTTTGTGTCTAAGGGCTTCCTTTGTTCCTGACAGAGGATGCCCTCATTTAGTTGATTTCTTCTGCTTTTCAGCAGCAGGAGAGCTGTGTCGGTGAGCGGAGGCGGAGTCCGCGCCAGGGTCTGAGGCGGACCCTAAGGATTTTTGCAGTAGAATGAATTTAAGTTTTAGCTCCCTGTCCTTTCTTGCTCTGGAGCTTAGTTTAGTACAGTGAGAACATTTTGGGGGAATATAAGTTTCCCCCAGACGTTTTATGTACTGTGAATGTTCATCGGAGAGAGGGATAGCGTCCTTACAGAAGGAGCAGCACTTAAAGCCTGTGGAGTCAGGCATGTCTGAAGCGCTGAGACAAAATTTCTTTTTTTTTTTTTAAAACAGTAGACGAAAAAGGTAAGTAACACTAACTAACAACTAACTAACAAGAAAACTATCTAACTGTAAGTTATTTTAAGATGAGGAAAGAAATTGTTTAAGGAGTCTGCTGAGCTCCGTCTCAAGCCGGGGACGGCAGAGAAGGAACTGAGGGAACCGGCCACGCGTGCTCACTAGAGGTATACTCAGAGCGGGGGGCAGGCTCTGAGCATGCGTTGCCGGTAGGAGTACTGCTGCAGAAATCTCCGATCAAAAGCGCAGGGGCGCACTGACACCTAGAGTGGAGCACCCACAGGGACATCTCTCGAAGAAGAATTTACAATTCAGCAGGGACAGAAAATGTTGTTCTTGTTTGGGAACAGGGGTGCATTTTTGACTCTGTGATATTCCTTAAATGGCCCACAAAATAATTGTCAAAACAAATACTGAATGTTCTCACTCATCATTCTCCATTGCACCTACAAAAACTTGATAGGGATTAGGCAGCTAGTATGCTGAAACCACTGCCCATCACACTGAACAGTCTCATTATTCTCCTGCACTTTCCTGTCCATCTCCACCTGCTCTCTCGTCTTATATTTAGTTTATAAACTTGTTGAGGCAGAGGTTTTTGTATAGCACCTAGCACCATGGGGTTCTGGTTTATGACTAGGATTCTCAGATGCTACTTCAAAATTAAAAATAAAATAATCATCTTACTGCTACTGTATTCCCATTATGTTGGCTAAATGCACTCTTGGCAGCCCATCACAAGAGGAATATTGTAACATACCTTCACCATCTCTAGTCCTTCCTACCCACTTTGTGCAGCATACCAATGTGGAAACTACCTATATTGTATCCATGTCAGGTACTGCTTTTGTTCAAGTTTAGTGGCGTTTTAATGCAGACAGAGAGCTTCTTTACTAAGCTGTGAATGAACAAGTTAATATATCAATTCCTGAACAGACTTGAAAAGTGGATTTGTCAGTGATATATGCATGTATGTATGTAAAGATTGGGTCTCTGGGTACTTTCTTCTATGAAAGGAATTTACGAACATCCCATTAATTCATTGCTTATATGTCCCCCTCTTACTGTGGTGTTGGATCTGTGACAAGTTTTTGGTGAATGCAGGTAAGAAAAGAGTCTTCTGCCACAATAGCATCAGTGTTTGGATCACTAGTCTGTACACTTTTAGGATAAAAAGGTTTGGAAGTAAAACAAAACACTTTTAGGATAATGAAATGAAGAAAACTTCCTCAACCGGTGTCATGGAAGCACACACACTAAATTCATGAAGATGATCTACTTTTTACTTGCTTGCTATGTCTCCCTCCGGCGATAGCAAAAACACCACAGGGATTAATTCTGTAGTCTTCACTCGGGCTACTGGGCTGTTTAATTGAAGTGTAAACGCTCAGGCTCAGGCCCCTCTCCCTTCCTGAGGTCTCAGAGCCTATGCTCCAGCACAAGCCCAAATGTCTATACCACAATTAAGCAGGCCGGCCGCAGATGTTTAATTGCAGTGTAGGCAAACCCACTAAGGCCCCATTCAGCAAAGAATTCAACATGTACAAGTACATGCTTAGACGTATATCTTTATTTAAAGCTTTAATTTAGACCTTGATTCAGCAAAGTCAATGAGAATTTTACCAAAGTGTGGACTGCAGGCCTTGGCCCTCCATCACTTCAATGCTATTGCATTCATTCTTACCAAGTGGAAATGACTGTGCTTTTCCTCTCTCTTGTTGTCCTTGTCAGAGTTATTTCTGTGGATTTAGTTATAACTGCAATCCATACACAACTCTGACATCAGCTTTAATGGGAACTGAGTTTATATTCATGGGAAGTTTGTGTGTCCGGTGACTCTAATAAAGATCTTCAATTAGTTAAGGTTTAGTTTACATTCACAACTATGGACTAAATTCAGCTGGACATGCGCAGGCACAGCTCCACTAATCTTAATGAAGATGTATCTCCTGGCTCTTGGGATGAACTTGGCCTTCTGTGGTTGGACACTTTGAGAATTTTCCACCCATTTTCAGGTCCCTTCCTTCTTTCATTCTAATGTGCCATTTCCTGCATCTCAAACCAAACAGCAGCAGAACACCACCTGCTTTGTTTTGTTTTTTAACCTTTTCCCCAAGGACACAGTTTAACAGTTTATCTTAACATGCAAAACTTGCTATGCAGCTCCAGCATTTCTATTTACACAACAGACTGCATATTGAGTAAATACATATTTAAGAAATTATTTTAAAAGGCAGGTATTTAGAGCAACTCTTGGAAAGTGTACTTGTCATATGTAAACAGATTTAGAACATTAAAAAAAATAGATCACAGTATGTGCTTAATAGAATATTCCAATCCACCAGCTAAACACACAGGTATATATTTTATTATAAAGCAATGTAGGTACCAAATATGCTTGGATGGCTACTATCACTTCATAATACTATTTAAATATATCTATTTGGCATACATATATGTTTCCAAAGTATAAATACATACTTAAATCTTTATAAATAACAACCACAGTATGGCAAAATATCCTCTTTTTTAATTTCTTCAACTTGTTTTTCTTTTCAAAGTACAAATAAAGCAATTAAGCCTTTTCAGACTTAAAGAATAATAGTTGCCAGATTTAATCTTTTGATATTATTAAACCTGGTTTTAAAGCTCTTCTTTTAAAAAAAATAACCATCTTAAATTCTTAGGACACAGTTCTGCAAAGACTTGCACAAATGAGTAACTGTGCTTATCTGAGCAGTACCTTCAAATTGAGTGAACTCACATACAACAATTTTATTTGTGTTAGTTTGCAGAAGTAGACATAATAGATAAACACACACTTTTTAAAATGAAATCTCTTTTACTTTTCAAATTACTAAGAGCTAAGGCCTTGACTATCAAGCTTCCTTGTTGAACAAATGGTGTCACTATTGGTACAATCTTCCACTCCTTTCCCAAGCAAAACTCCCATTCGCTTGAACTAGGAATTTTACCTAAAGGAGGGATCATGGGTGGCAAGTTTGTAGAAATTTTGGTGGTGCCCAGAACCCGCCCCCCAACTCCGCCCCCCCAAACTCCGCCCCCACCTGCCTAAGGCTCTGGGAGGGGACTCGAGGAGTGGGGAGGTCTGGGGTGCAGATCCTGGGCTGGGGATTAGGGTGCAGGAGGGGTGCAGGGTGTAGGCTTTGGGATGGAGTTTGGGTGCTGGGTGCAGGCTCCGGGCTGGGGCAGGGGGTGGGTGTAGAGGGGGTGAGGGGTGCAGGCTTTGGGACGGAGTTTGGGTGCAGGCTCTGGGCTGGGGGTGAGGGCATAGAAAGGGGTGAGGGGTGCAGGCTCTGGGAGGGAGTTTGGGGTGGGAAGGGGGAGGGGTGCACCCTCAGGGAGGGAATTTGGGGATAGGAGGGAGTGCAAGGGTGAGGGCTGTGGGGCTGAGGATGAGGGGTTCATGATGCAGGAGGGGGCTCAGGGCTGGGGCAGAGGATTAGGGTGCGGGGGGATGAGGGCTCTGGCTGGTGCTGAGGGGTTCAAGATGCAGGAGGGGGCTCAGGGCAGAGGGTTGGGGTGTGGGGTGAGGGCTGTGGGGCTAGGATGAGGGGTTCATGATGTGGGGGGGCTCAGGGCTGGGGCAGAGGATTAGGGTGCGAGGGGATGAGGGTTCTGGCTGAGGCTGGGGGATGAGGGGTTCATGATGCAGGAGGGGGCTCAGGGCTAGGGCAGAGGGTTGAGGTGTGGGGTGAGGGCTGTGGGGCTGAGGATGAGGGGTTCATGCTGCGGGGGGGCTCAGGGCTGGGAATGAGCATTAGGGTGCAGGGGGATGAGGGGTTCATGCTGCGGGGGGCTCAGGGCTGGGGCAGAGGATTAGGGTGCAGGGGATGAGGGCTCTGGCTGGGGCAGAGGATTAGGGTGCGGGGGGATGTGGGCTCGGGCTGGGGCAGCGGTTTCGGGTGCGGGGGGATGTGGGCTCTGGCTGGGGATGAGGGGTTTGGGGTGTTGGGGAGGCTCAGGTCTAGGGCAGGGTAAGGGCAGCTGCCTTGCCATTAGTTGAGGCAGGCGTTAGGACCCTGGGGCAGCAGACAGCAGTTCTGCCAGGAGCCGATCTCTGGCAGCACAGAGTCGGCAGGGGAGAGGCGCACACTGCTTTTTGTCAGGCAGGGACGTGGCGCGGCGGGGGGCAGGGGACTCGGAGGGGGAGGGGTGGCAGACAGGGGCTGGGACCTGCTCCAGGCAGGGACGCGGCGGGGGGAGAGGGGGTGGCCCGCGGAGGCCGGGGCCCGATCCAGGCAGGGCCGGGGGAGAGACCCAGCTCTAAATATTGCTGGAACAGGGCACCCGGCCCTGAATATTCCTGGAGCCCAGGCACCACAGATGTATATAACCTGCCGCCCATGGAAGGGATGTCTAATTGACCCATCTATTTCCTACTTCTAAAACCAAAGTTTCAGCAACGTTTTTTTTTAATATTAACAAGAACACATCATCTACTAGGACTGGATAGTCAAGAATATTGGAAATATCATATATAGTCTCACCCCCCCAACTCAATTGTTTGCATCTGTGCCATGCTTGCAGTGATAACTATTTAATGGCCTCTGGGGGGGCGGGGGAGAAATGGTGGTCTGAGGTCAGTTCCTAGTATGCAGGTGTCCACATCATAAGTGTTGCTAAATCAATTCTTTCTGGCTTTATCAGTGAAAAGGATTAAGACTGAGTGGACATGAAGCCTGAACTATTCTCTTACCCAAGTTATGGCCTCTTCAGATAAAGTTGAGACATATTCAGGAGGCTGTTAGGAAGCATACTTTACTTCTGCCCTGTTACGTACACAGGACTTCAGTTTTCTGGGCTGTCAGGCTGACAGCTTTTATAAACACGTTTAAAAATATGATTGAAATATATTGCAATAAAATCTGTATTCACAGTGAATCCACCTCAGAAAGTTCTTGTTTGCCTTTAAAAGAATATAAAAGACATTCAGGGCACAGCATTCCCCCATTCCCTTCTCCCACAAGAAACACACAACAGATGCATACTTCATTGAGTAAGAAACATGCACTCATTTAAATCAGTTTCATCTTACATTTTATAACACGGTTGTGAATTATATTCTTTTTCCATTTGTGGAGAGGATATAACAGATGGTGAAGGCTAAGTTTAAAATGATGCACCCATTAAAATAAACTATGCTGCCCAAAGATTGTTCACAAAAGTATGTGATTTGTACAATCTAAGTGGGTTTCTGCTCCAATGAAATACTTTACAATGGAAGGAAACTAGGACTTCAGGAAATGTTCATTATATCAGGGGATTCATGTTAACAGAATTTTGCTATAATTTTAAAGCTAATTTATGGCACTGTTTTTCCCATATACTTACTTGGAAAGGTTTATGCTCAGAGATTTAGAGAGGTGAAGCACTGGTTAAAGCGATATATTATTGCAAAAAGCTATTCCTCCTCCTGGCTGGTTTATTTTGTGCACCTGCTGTTTGAAAAAATGTCTATTTTTTTTGCAATAATAGGATTAGAGTGCCTAGAAGGCTTGCAAAATCTATTTTTCTTTCCGCCTTACTCTGCCTATGTTAACGCCAGTGCAGCCTAAGAACATATATAGTGTATTGCAGAGCTTGAATGAAAACAGTTATAAAAACAAGGAAAAAGAAGGAAGATATTAACTCTTATTACAAAGGCAGGGGGAGAAAAAAAATCAACCACTCTAGGCTAGAGAGATATCCATTTTAGTTCTGGGAAAACATTTTTTCTTTAATTGCCATTAAACAAAAAAAATCTATTATTTACCCAGCTCTACTCATCAGGCCCTTTCAGCTTCCATTCCCCTCTTCAGGAAGTGTACAGATGCAGGAGGAGTGCATACTGGCATGGGCAGGTATGCACTCCAGGAGTGGCACAGAGATTAATCTTGGGGTCAGGGAAATAAATGAGAGTGAGGTGCTTAAATACCTTTGAGGAGCTGGCCCTTGGATCCAATGTCTGTCAGATACAGTGGCTGACAATCCCCATATAAGGGGTGAGGAGGGTCTGTTATGACAGTTCAGAAACTAGACTAATCAGTTGCAATACAGCTGTATATCCTTCCCCTACGTTCAGGGTGAATTCTGTCATTCTGAACCGCCACCAGAGTTCCACATACAAAGTCAATTTACTTGGTGGACTGAATTTTACCCTTGATTAATAAAACTAAGGATACAAAATAGTCACTGGAAATAGTTGTTAATATATAAAATAATTACTATATTATTAAAGTAGACTATACATTTAAATAGCATTCTGAACATAATTGCAATGTAAATGTTGGGAGGTATTTCACCTTTCAGGTATTTCACCTGTTGGGAAATGTTGTCACCTTTCCAGTTATAATAGCACAGAGCCTGAATGAAATCAATTTTATTTCTGAAATAATTGATATCATTTAAATCCTGTTTTCAAAATGTTGAAAGCAAATTCATCTTTCTGTGAAATTCTTTTGGTTTGCAGTTTCCCTGTCTAGTACATAGCATTATCCTGCACCTGAGTGTAAAACTAGCAGATCATCAATCCCATACTTGCCTACCAATGCAAATTTTAACTATAAAAATTGGTGTGTTTGCACTAAATTAATGGGAGGCAAAAATACAGAGGGAAATTTCTATACCATGAAGACCAAATATAAAGCTGATAGGAAAAATAAGTTTATTACCATATCCTATTAGAGTGGAATACTTTTAAATTAACAGATGATACAAATAAATAGCTGGAGTTTATAAACAAAATGTTTATAACTGTACAACAAGCTTGGTGAAGACTAATCTTACCACCTAACTGCTGAGTTTCTTTATAAGTGATACAGTATTAGCTATCTCTAAATGGAGGAACTGATCTGTTAAATAAAGCAATTGTTCTGTTAAAATAGTTTAGCATAAACCAAAGCAGACTAGTCCAGTGGTCTCCACTGGCAGCAAACAGGTCTAAGAATGTTTGTTTCAAGGAAGACAGTTGACATTTTCTCATTGTGCTATCACCTGCACCTAAATATATTTCCCAAGCCCTTCCCTCCTCCCCCACCCCATTCCCTTCTTCTTAGTTTAGTCTGAAGACAAATCAACAGAAGTCAGCAATCATAAATATGTGTATGGATAAACAATAGCAGAGATGGGTCTGTACATCAACCTTCTGGATGACCAGATATAATCAGAAAGTAGGTGTACTTTAAAAAAAAAGAAAAAGAAAAGAAATAACTTAAGCAAAGCATCACTATTGTCTAAGGGCTTGTCTGAACTTACCAGGGGAATCAACGCACAGCAATCAATGCACTGGTGGTCGATTTAGCGGGTCTAGTGAAGATCTGCTAAATTGACCACAAATTGCTCTCCCATTGACTCCTGTACTCCACCTGAATGAGAAGTGCAAGGAGAGTCGACAGGAGAGCATCTCCCGTAGACATAGTGTAGTATGGACCCCACGGTAAGTAGATCTAAATACGTTGATTCAGCTACATTATTCACATAGCTGAAGTTGCTTAACTTAGATTGATCTCCCCCTGTAATATAGACAAGATCTAAGTTGTATATTGCTTGTCTGGATGCAAATCTACTGCCATAGTCCTAAAGTGAAGGGTAGGGGTAAGATGGGAGGAGAGGAAATACTATCAAAATACGACACAAGAAAAAGAAAGGGCACCCATATAAGAAAACAAAAAACAAAACCAGGCATGGTCATGTTTTCCTTTCATTTGCACCACTTGGGATTGTACAGATGCAACTAGAGGTAGATTCTGACCCTTTCTTTCTAACAAGACACTTCGGAGGAGAAAGAGGAAGAGAGACAGGGTTTGCAGATCTTTGCTAGGCAGTATCTCCAGAAGTCTACTGTACAATTGCAGCAGGTGGAAATACCTACCCTTCACTTTTTGTTACTTTGTTATGTAGTATGTAGACAGTGGACATAGATCTTTAAACAAGTAGTGTGCCCACCTTTACAATATATTTCAATGCAGCTGTTGTCATACACCTCTCCATATTGTAATGCAGAGTGTGTCTCTCTAAGATCTCCTCCCCCTGCCCCCCCCAAAAAAAATCTGGCATGAATTGTGGATGGTTCAGGAGACCTGTGCACAGAGTACAGCTCTGAATAAATGTTTCAGCTTTTATTTTACAACTTGCCAGGAGCACAGATTTTTTTGAGCAAATGCCTCCACTGCCAGTTGTTTCACAAAAAAGGAGATAGTTTCCCACTGGCACTAATAATATTCTTTTCCATAAGAGGCTTGAGTCACAGCCACTACTCACTTCTTCCTAACCACTGAATCTGGGTCACCCTCAAAATCTGCTTTTTTGTTTTAATGGCAAGAATGTAAATTGTATTGAGGTAGACATATGATTATGGTATGGCAAGTTCAGTCATTCTCCTTAGTGTAACAGTAACAAATCTGAATAGATTAATTCTAATGAGTACACCATTCTGCTCTGAGTTGAGGGTTTGATATCATTAGGGGTGTGTGTGTGTGTGTGTGTGTGTGTGTGTGTGTGTGTGTGTGTGTGTGTGTAAAATCAAAGGCAGAATTTGGGTCCTAGCTGTGTAAAGTAAAATAAAAGTGTGCTGAATAGTGTCCATCAGGCTGAGCAAAAGAACATATATGAGCTGCATTTTGCCATTTTGGTACCACCCAATATCAACAATCCTGCCATATATCTGTTATTAATATACTAGGGGATCACACACTTTATAGTTTCTGTAGGCTGAGTCAATTCCTCCATTTCCCAACACAAGCTCCCTGTGTGTCACCCTCCCAATTTCCTTCCATTGTAGGGACTTCTTCCACCCCCTGACCTCTCCTCCTGCAACAGGCTGTGTGTCTCCCCATACCAAGGTTTCCCCTAAGACAGGGGTTCTGTGGCTGTCCCATTTTGTCCCCTCTTCCCCCCCTCCCCAGTAGATTCTTTTCTGTCTCACTAGGAGGTAAGTCTTTCAGGGCATTAATATGTTAAATTCGTTTGGGAGGATTGGCAGCGCTGAAATGGGGGTGTTATGCTTGAAGGTGAGTGCCATCAACTGCTTCTTTGGTATATGGAGAAGCTGCTGGATCTGCTAACCAGATGACAGGGACTCCACATATCATCTTTCGCCCTTCCCCTTAAAAGTTATCCTGGTACAACCAAACAAATGCCTTCAAGTTGAGTGTAGGGCCTCACAAATTCAGTCAGTTAGCATTAATACTTTAGCATTGGACAATGCATTTCAGCCAGGTTCTCAAAGCATTTTATAAACTTTAATATAGCCACACAACAACTGCAGGAAGTAAGTACTATATCCCCATTTTTACACAAAAGAAACTAAAGCACGTATAAGTTAAATGACTTGCCCAAGGTATCACAAACAGTGAGTAGCAGTACCAAAAATAGATTGCAGACCTCTTGACTCCTGAGTGCCATGCTCAGACTACTAGCCCCTGCTCCCTTGCTATTTTTCATCCTGCAGCCATTGACCAGCCTATTCTGTTTAAATTGCTGCTGCTCAGTTGGTGATCTAATCAGGATGGCAGTCAGTTCTGCTGAACTCATGGTTCCTGCAGGGCTCATCTCTGCAGGAGTTGCAACATAAGGCACACTTATAATGGATGCTTGAATGGAAAATAAAGGTAAGCTATTTGTTTGAAACGTACATCTTATTTATTGCATGTTTATATGTTGGCATAAGAGGCCTCTTAAGTGGTTGTCAGAGATCCAAGACTCAGACCGATATATATGTTCATATGCTTAGCTAAGAAAGTTCTTATTGATGGCTATTAGTGTCTCTTATGTATTGCCTTAAAATGAGAGAACTACGAAGGAAAACTGAAAAGTTCAGATATTACATGCATACACAAAAGGGAGCACAATATAGTTATAATAAACAGAAGTGTTCCTGTTTGCATATGTAAACAATGATAAATCATGGGTATTTCAATCACATTTTTCAAATATTTGAGGGTAGAATTTTCTTAACCAGCTGTGTGCTTCAGATACACTTATCAAGATGATTTTAAAATGCATGCATATGAAAAAAAGCAAGCTGCATGGTGACTGAATGTCCACACACTAACAAACACACTTCAATTTACAACTGAACATTAAAAAGCCATTTCCCAAACAGTCTGAGGAATTACACCACCATGTACAACTCATATTATGAGAAAAGGAACAGGCACGTTTCACCTTTTATGTCTGTTTAAGTGGCCTACGAGAACTAAGTTTAGAAGTGTGAGCAACAAGGGTGATGTCGTGGTGGAAGTCTGCTATAGACCACCAGACCAGGGGGATGAGGTGGACGAGGCTTTCTTTCAGCAACTAACAGAAGTTACTAGATCACAGCCCCTGGTTCTCATGAGGGACTTCAATCACCCCAATATCTGCTGGGAGAGCAATACAGAAGTGCACAGACAATCCAGGAAGTTTTTGGAAAGTGTAGGGGACAATTTCCTGGTGTAAGTGCTGGAGGAATCAACTAGGGACAGAGCTCTTCTTGACCTGCTGCTCACAAACAGGGAAGAATTAGTAGGTGAAGCAAAAGTGGATTGGAACCTCGGAGGCAGTGACCATGAGATGGTCGAGTTCAGGATCCTGACACAAGGAAGGAGAGCAGCAGAATACGAAAAGACGGTTACTCACCGTGTTGCTCCTATCCATTCCAGTTAGGTGTGCGCGCATCACGTGCACGCTCGTCAGAAGATTTTTACCCTAGCAACACTCGGTGGGTCGGCTGGGCGCCCCCTGGAGTGGCGCCGCTATAGTGCTAGACATATACCCCAGCCGACCCATCCGCTCCTCAGTTCCTTCTTGCCGGCTACTCCGACAGTGGGGAAGGAGGGCGGGTCTGGAATGGATAGGAGCAACACATCTCGAAGAACAACAGTTACAATGGTGAATAACCGTCTTTTCTTCTTCGAGTGATTGCTCCTATGCATTCCAGTTAGGTGATTCCCAAGCCTTACCTAGGTGGTGGGGTAGGAGTGAGACGTGGCAGAGTGTAAGACTGCTGAGCCAAAGGCTGCATCGTCTCTGGACTGTTGCACCAGTGCGTAGTGGGAAGCAAAGGTGTGAATTGACGACCAGGTCGCCGCTCGACAGATGTCCTGAATGGGGACATGGGCCAGGAAGGCAGCAGAAGAGGCTTGCACTCTTGTAGAGTGAGCAGAAAGATGACCAGCTGGAACCTGAGCGAGCTCGTAGCATGTCTTGATACATGACGTCACCCAGGCCGAAATCCGCTGGGAAGAGACTGGCATGCCCTTCATGCGATCTGCTACCGCCACAAAGAGCTGAGGCAAACGGCGGAAAGGCTTCGTTCGCTCTATGTAAAAAGCGAGGGCCCTACGCACGTCGAGGCTATGAAGCTGCTGCTCCCTACGAGATGCGTGCGGCTTCGGGAAGAAGACCGGGAGGAAGATGTCCTGGTTCACATGGAAAGCTGACACCACCTTAGGTAGGAAGGCGGGGTGTGGCCGAAGCTGCACCTTGTCCTTATGGAAGATAGTATACGGCAGGTCAGCTGTTAGGGCATGAAGCTCAGAGACCCGTCACGCCAAAGTAATTGTGACGAGGAAGGCTGTTTTCCAGGACAAGTAGAAAAGGGAACACGTGGCCAAGGGCTCAAAGGGGGCTCCCATAAGCTTGGCTAAGACCAAGTTCAAATCCCAGGTAGGAGTTGGGCGTCGTACCGGAGGGTATAATCGTTCTAGCCCCTTTAGAAAACGGGAAACCATGTGATTGGAGAAGATGGAACGTTCCCCTATGCTGGGCCTAAAGGCGGAAATTGCTGCCAGGTGCACTTTCAAGGAGGAGAGTACGAGGCCTTGCTCCTTGAGGGACCAAAGATAGTCCAGGATCCCGGGAATAGGTATCAGGAGAGGGTTGAGACCTTTCTGATTGCACCAGAGCGCGAAACGCTTCCACTTAGCGAGGTAGGTCGACCGCGTGGAAGGCTTTCTGCTCTCTAGTAGCACCTGCTGCACTGCAGTGGAACAGTCCCGCTCTGCTCGGGTTAGCCATGCAGGAGCCAAGCTGTCAGGTGGAGGGACTGCAGGTCCGGGTGGCGAAGCCTGCCGAAGTCCTGCGTTATGAGGTCCGGCCATAACGGGAGAGGAATAGGATCCGCTACTGAGAGGTCGAACAGCAGGGTGTACCAGTGCTGTCTCGGCCACGCTGGAGCAATGAGAATGAGGCGGTCCCTGTCCCTCCGGAGCTTGAGCAGCACCCGGTGTACAAGGGGGAACAGAGGGAAGGCATACAGTAGGCGATCCTTCCAGGGGAGGAGGAATGCATCCGAGAGGGAGCCACCCTGGTAAGAGCAGAACAAATGGCATTTCCTGTTCTCTCTGGAGGCAAAAAGGTCTATCTGGGGAAAACCCCACCTCTGGAAAATTGTCTGCACCACATCGGGACGAAGCGACCACTCGTGGGAGAGGAAAGACCTGCTGAGGTGGTCTGCCAGTGTGTTCTGCACTCCCGGGAGAAACGATGCCACTATGTGTATGGAGTGGGCTATGCAAAAGTCCCACAGTTGCATCGCTTCCGTGCAAAGCCGGGAGGAACGTGCTCCGCCCTGCTTGTTGATGTAGAACATCGCTGTCATGTTGTCAGTGAGGACAGACACGCAGCGACCTTGGAGTTGGGAGCGAAAAGTCTGGCATGCCAAGCGAACCACTCACAGTTCCCTGACGTTGATATGGAGGATCAGCTCGCAGGGTGACCAAAGGCCCTGGATGTGTAGGCTGCCGAGGTGCGCACCCCATCCCATGGCCAAGGCGTCCATAGTTAAAGTGATGGAGGGGTGAGGGGGGGCGGAACGGAACCCCGGCACACACCGCCCCTGGGTCCAACCACCAGTTGAGCGAGACGAGGACTGACGGCGGGATCGTGACCACCGTGTCTATGGAGTCCCTGTGCGGGCAGTAAATGGATGCCAACCACGTTTGAAAGGTCACGAAAGTGCATGCTGCCATGTGGCCTAGGAGGCTGAGGCAGGTGCGCACCGTTGTCGTCGGGAAGGACTGCAGGCTCCGAGTGATGGAAGCCATGGCCTGGTGTTGAGGCAGAGGGAGGCAGGCTCTGGCTAGATTGGAGTCCAGGACCGCGCCGATGAATTCTATTCTCTGTGTTGGAGTCAAGGTAGACTTCCTGGCATTGATCATAAGGCCTAGGTGTTGAAACAGGCCTAGGATCTCGGCCATTTGCTGTGCTACGAGCTGCTGGGATGTTCCGCAGACCAGCCAGTCGTCAAGATACGGGTAAACATGTATCCGGCAATGGCGAAGGGCCCTGCGCCCATCGCCATGCACTTGGTGAAGACCCTCGGTGCCGTGGAGAGGCCGAAGGGGAGCACCGAAAACTGGTAGTGCTGGTGGTTGACGACAAAGCGCAGGTAGCGTCGATGAGGAGGGTAAATCGCAATATGGAAATACGCGTCCTTCATGTCGAGGGCGGCAAACCAATCTCCCAGATCCAGGGAGGGAATAATGGTCCCCAGGGTTACCATGCGAAACTTGAGCTTGACCAGAAATCTGTTGAACTCTCGGAGGTCGAGGATTGGTCACAGACCTCCCTTCGCCTTGGGGATTAGGAAATATCGGGAATAAAATCCCCTGCCCCGCATGCCGTCCGGCACCTCCTCTATGGCACCCAAACTCAACAGAGTCTCGACCTCTTGCAAGAGGAATTGCTCGTGAGAGGGGTCCCTGAAGAGGAACGGGTAGAGTGGGTGGGAGGGAGGGGCAAAACAAACTGACCCAGTTGTCTGTTGTTATCTGGGACCACGCTGGTAGGAACTGGGAAAGACGGTTGAAAAACAACGGGAAGGATCCATCAAAAGTTTTGCTTGGGTCCTGAGGAAGGCTTCAAGGCGGTTGGGACTGGTTTCTGATTGCCCGACTGCCTGCAGTCTGGGCTGGTTGAACGGGCGGTACAGCTGTGGCCGGAAGGATCTCCGCTGGGTAGCGGGCATGTGCATGCCCAGGGAGCACATTGTGATTCGACCATCCTTGAGGGTCTGCAGCCGTGAGTCTGTCTTTTCAGAAAAGAGACCCTGTTCATCAAACGGCAAGTCCTGGATGGTGTGCTGGACCTCCGTCGTCAGCGTGGAGGCCTGAAGCCACGAAATTCTTCTCATGGTCACTCCAGAGGCCAAAGTCCTGGCTCCCGAATCTGCAGAGTCCAGAGAGGCTTGGAGGGGGGCCATGAACTCAGGGCGGGAGTCGGATGGCACAAGCTCAGAGAACTTTGAGATGGACACCAAGGTGTTATAGGTGTACCTGCTGAGGAGAGCCAGCTGGTTGGCGACTCTCAACTGGAGGCCACTGGCCGAATAGACCTTATGGCCCAAAAGGTCCATACGCCTCGCTTCTTTGGATTTGGGCGCTGGTGCTGGCTGGCCATGGACTGGACCACCAATGAGCATGGAGCTGGGTGCGTGTAGAGATACGATGGGACCGAATATTTTCTTTCCACCCCGAGTGGTGGGAGGGATGGAAGCTGGTGACTGCCAGACAGTGTCCGCATTCCGCTGGATTGTGCGGATGAAGGATCTGCTCCAATTATGCCCTCTGCCACCTCCTCAACTGGCAGGTTTATGTTTTGGGCCACCCGTCGTATCAAGTCCTGATGGGCCAAGGTCAATCGGAGGAGGGCCTGAGGAGCTCATCCGGTGAGGAAGAGGATGACAGGCCCGGGAGCAGCACGTCCGATGGGGGTTCATCGAGCTGCTGCGGGGCCTCAGCGACAGGGGGATGCTCCGCATCCGTGGATGCCAGCGGCTCCTCTACCACGGTTGTGGGAGGAGGTCTGCTGACCGTAGCCTCGGGCACCCTGTGGTCGGATGTCCTGGAGCGCTGAGTGGAAAAGGGCACTCCTTGAGTCTCATGGTAGGCCCATGGAGTCCAGAAGCCCCATTGAGGAGGACCCTGGTCTTGCCCTTGAGGCTTGGTGCGCTGATCAACTGCGCTGTCTGCCTGAGGTCTGTCCCTGGATGGTGCAGGTTGACCGATCTCGAGTCCCGACCGTGGAGATCTGGAGCGGCGTGAACGTGAACATCTCCGGGATCGGGACCTGGTACCGTCTCTCCTGTTTGTCAGGGAAGGAGGCCGCATGATAGCGGTTTCAGGTGTTGGACCACGGTATGCACCGGGAGCAAGCCCTTGTGGTGCCGGAGTCAACGGTACAGCGCACGGTTTATGCGCTGTCGGAGTCGGTCCCAGGGGCGCCAGTGCCGGTGGTTGGACGAGAGGTCCTGGTGCAGATACCTTGGAGGACGTCTGCACTGGCTCTGCTGCTTCTTCATGGCCTCCAGGAACCACTGGAGTGCTCTGCACCAAAGAGGTCTGTGGTGCCAACTCCATCCTTCTTTGTCCTTGGCTTAAAGGACTTGCAAATGCGGCACTTATCTGTAAGATGAGACTCTCGCTGGCAGGCTGAGTGCCTTGGGCATGTAACTAACTAACACTAAGTACAACAAACTATTAAAACTAATCTAACTATTTTTAAAGAACTATACACAACAAGTATGAGAAGAAAAGCAGTGAGAAGCTAGGGCTGTGGAGGTCAACTAAGCACTCCACTGTTCCGAAGGAACTGAGGAGCGGACGGGTCGGCTGGGGTATATGTCTAGCGCCACTCCAGGGGGCGCCCAGCCAACCCACTGAGTGTTGCTAGGGTAAAAATCTTTAACTGGAATGCATAGGAGCAATCACTCGAAGAAGAACCCTGGATTTCAGAAAAGCAGACTTTGACTCCCTCAGGGAACTGATAGGCAGGATCCCCTGGGAGAATAACATCAGGGGGAAAGGAGTCCAGGAGAGCTGGCTGTATTTTAAAGAATCCTTATTGAGGTTGCAGGAACAAACCATCCCGACGTGTAGAAAGAATAGTAAATATGGCAGGCAACCAGCTTGGCTTAATAGTGAAATCCTTGCTGATCTTAAACACAAAAAAGAAGCTTACAAGAAGTGGAAGGTTGGACAAATGGAGTATAAAAATATGCTCAGGCATGCAAGAGTGAAATCAGGAAGGCCAAATCACACTTGAGTTGCAGCTAACAATGGATGTTAAGAGTAACAAAAAGGGTTTCTTCAGGTATGTTAGCAAAAAGGTGGTGGTCAAGGAGAGTGAGGGCCCCTTACTGTCCCCTGCTCCCTGTCCACTGACTGACCCCTGGGACCTCCTGCCCCTTATCCAACCCCCCGGCTCCAGCCCACTTACCATGCTGCTCAGAGCAGAATATCTGGCAGCTGCGCTGCCCGGCTGGAGCCATCCACTCCGCCCGTGCTGCCCTGCAGGAGTGCACAGCCCTGCCGGCCAGGAGCTCAGGGGCAGGCAGAATGATCGGAAAATAAGGTGGATAAGAAAGCTGGCTAGATCATCGGGCTCAATGGGTAGTGATCAATGGCTCCATGTCTAGTTGGTTCCTGTTCAATATCTTAATTCATGATCTGGAGGATGGCGTGGATTGCACCCTCAGCAAGTTTGCAAAGGACACTAAACTGGGAGGAGTGGTAGATACGCTGGAGGGTAGAGATAGGATACAGAGGGACTTAAACAAATTAGAGAATTGGGACAAAAGAAATCTGATGAGGTTCAACAAGGACAGGTGCAGAGTCCTGAACTTAGGATGGAAGAATCCCATGCATTGCTACAGACTAGGGGCCGAGTGGCTAGGCAGCAGTTCTGCAGAAAAGGACCTAGGGGTTACAGTGGACAAGAAGTTAGATATGAGTCAATAGTGTTCCCTTGTTGCCAAGAAGGCTAACGGCATTTTGGGCTGTATAAATAGAAACATTGCCAGCGGACCGAGGGATGTGATCATTCCCCTCTATTCGGCATTCTTGAGGCCCGTCTGGAATACTGTGTCCAGTTTTGGGCCCCTCACTACAAGAAGGATGTGGAAAAATTGGAAAGAGTCCAACAGGGAGCAACAAAAATAATTAGGGGGCTGAAGCACATGACTTATGAGGAGAGGCTGAGGGAACTGGGGTTGTTTAGTCTGCAGAAGAGAAGAATGAGGGGGATTTGATAGCTGCTTTCAACTACCTGAAAGGAGGTTCCAAAGAGGATGGATCTAGACTGTTCTCAGTGGTACCAGATGACAGAACAAGGAGTAATGGTCTCAAGTTGCAGTGAGGGAGGTTTAGGTTGGACATTAGGAAAAACTTTTTCACTAGGAGGGTGGTGAAACACTGGAACTGGAATGGGCTACCTAAGGAGGTGGCGGAATCTCGTTCCTTAGAGGCTTTTAAGGTCAGGCTTGACAAAGCCCTGGCTGGGATGATTTAGTTTGGGGATTGGTCCTGTTTTGAGCATGGGGTTGGACTAGATGACCTCCTGAGGTCCTTTCCAACCATGATATTCTATGATTCTATGAAAGGTTGAAAACATTGGGTTTGTTTAGTCTGGAGAAGAGAAGGCAGTGTGAAAAAGCTGAAAAAGAGGAGAGTGATAAATTGTTAATCACTGAGGACAGAATAAGAAGTTACAGCAGGAGAGATTTAGGTTAGACATTAGGAAAAACTTCCTAACTGTAAGGGTAGTTAAGCACAGTAACAAGTTACCTTAGGAGGTTGTGGAATCTCTATCAATGGAAGTTTTTAAGAACAGGTTAGAGAAATACCTGTCAAGAATGGTCTAGAATAGATAATACTTAACCCTGTGTTAGACCAGGACACTTGAATAGATGACCTTCCAGGCCTACATTTCTATGATTCTACTCTACAGACCACTGCGAGAAATATGAGCCCCTAACCAGCTAGCTTGATATCACGTGTAATTTGGATAAAATACTTGCTTTGAATAGGGTGACCACCAATGTTTCAAGAAAAAAAGAAACTATATTTAAAAAAAAATACAGGATGAAGCTTTTTAAAGAGACACTATTCCACAGTCTTCTATATAGAGTACAGAACCCAAAGACACACATTTGTATCATGATGTTTGACCTTAAAGATGGATAAGTGAAAACATACTTTTTATCTGATCAAATGCTTCATAGTATCTCTTTATTGGATGCATATTGTGGGATATTGTGTGTCACATGAGCAAGGGGAAATGCCCATTAATGGATGCTGACGGTCAGCACAACTAATGCTTCAGCAAAACTATAGACCTTGGGTAGTTTCAGTGGTGTTGCTCCTATACTGCAAGGTACCTTCTCTCATTAGGACACTCCTGGTGGGGATGGAAGCTGAATACATCTGGCTGCCACAAGGGGATCCCAAGTGAGTTGGAACAACTCTACTGCCTGAAGCCCATGTGCTGCAGGGACTCCTGATGGGGGAAAGGGAGCAGATACAGAGCAAAAAATACAAGCCTGTGAGGGGCTGTTGCAAATAAGACTCACAGAAACAGGACTTGGGGCTCCCTACACATAGTCTCAGCTGTAGTCACAGACCCTCCATGTGGGGGGGGAGGGGGGCGTTTAGAGTGGGGAGAAGAGAAACAGGTCTATAGGTAGTGGGTAGAATAGGGTCTGAATTTTATTGCATTGGTTGGAATTTATGTATGTTTTGATTAGAGGTGGTTGGAAACTGGAATTTCTGTTTCATGAGAAATTCTATAATTTAAAAAATATATATAAATTGGAGTAAAATGTCAAATCACAACATTTCCCAAGAAATTAATTAATTAGTTTTTAATTGTTTGGATCAATCAAAATATTCTCTTTCAATTTAAACTTTTTTAATTTTATATGTTCTATTTTGCATTTAATTTTAAATAAAATAGTGAAATTAAAATTGAAATAAAGTTATTCAGAAACAAAAAAATTGAAATGTTCTGATAATGTCATAATGGACCATTTAAAATAATCAAATGTTTGTTTCAAGATTATTTTTATTTTCTTAAACGAAATTTTGTTGAAACTGACACATTCCCATGGAATGTTTTGCTTTTAACCAATCGACTTTTCAGATAGAAAAATGTTGCATCACAAAACTTTTGACAAAGTCTAAATTTTGATAGTCTAAATATATTATTATTTTACTTATAAAAGGGCATAGAAATTATGCCAATATGCCATGAAGTGAGATGGTGGCCCTTAGTTTATGTTAGTGGACGCTGATTTGTTAACAAAATGGAAGCTCAGAGAAAAGGAGCCACATTGATTCCCCATTTACAGATTCATAGTTTCCGAGGCCAGAAAGGACCATTGTCATCATCTAGTCTGACCTCCTGTGTAGCACAGCCATAAAATTTACCACAAATAATTCCTAAAGCATAACTTTTAGAAAAAGATCCAGTTTTGATTTAAAAATTGGAGAATCCATCACAATCCTTGGTAAGATGTTCCAATGATTAATTACTCTTACCCATAAAATTTACACCTTATTTTCAGTCTGAATATGTCCAGCCATTGAATCATGTCAGACCTTTCCCTTCCAGATTGAAGAGCTCGTTATGAAATATTTGTTCCCCATGTGGCTACTTATAGAATGTTATCAATTCACCCCTCAGTCTTCTCTTTGTTAAGATAAATCAATTGTGCTCCTTGAATCCATCACTATAAGACATGTTTTCTTATCCTTTAATCTTTCTCATTGCTCTTCTCTGAATCCTTTCCAATTTACCAACATCTTTCTTGGATTGTAGGCACCAGAACTGGACACAGTATTCCAGCAATGATTTCACGAGTGAGAAATACAGAGGTAAAACAACCTGTCTACTCTTCCACATCCCAGGATCACATTAGATCTTTATGCATCACAGGATCACATTAGATCTTTTGGCCACAGCTGCACATGGGAAGTTCATGTTCAGCTGATTATCCACCATAACTCTCCAATCTTTTTCAGAGTCACTGTTTCCCAGGATAGAGTCCCCTAGCCTGTGTACAATCTATATTTAGACATGTTAAATACATATAATTTGCTTGTGCCCAATTTACCAAGCAATTTAGATTGTTCTGTATCAGTGACCTGTCCTGTTCATTATATAACACTCTCTCAATTTTTGTGTTATCTGCAAACTTCATCGGTGATGGTTTTATGTTTACTTCCAAGACACGGTTAAAGATGGCAAACAGCCTACGGTGAAGAATCTATCCCAATTGGAAACATACCCACTCAATGATGATTCCCCATTTACAGTTATATTTTGAAATCTATCAGATAGCCAAGTCAAATCACCTTATAGACTCTGTCCTAGTGACAAACAACACAGAAGTTGTCTCTTATTTTGCTCTAGGTTCCACAGCTAAAGATTCTGAGTCACTGGACCAGTTGTGCTGATGGAGCACAGATAACATTGCAGGGAGACCCACCCAGACCAGCAGCACAGAGCTGATTTTGCAGCAAAGCTAGACCAGAGCAGTGGCATCCTCACAGGGCTGTATTTGAAGCACCCCAGCCCACAAGAAGCAGAGCTGATAGAGAACTGTATCAGGTAGCCCCAGTGGGCTGGATCTCTGTGGACTGGAGCAGACCAATGGAAGACAGTCATTCTCCTTGACACTACCTCACTACAACTATTTTGACTTATGGCTGGCTTTTTAGGTGGGTGGGTGGGGGGAGGGAGGGAGGGATGCAGTGGGACTAAGTTCTGGATCTCCATAAGTTAGACCAGTGGTGGGCAGCCTGCAGCCCATCAGGCTCATGTGCTGGCAGCCCCCAAGACAGTTTGTTTACATTGACCATGCGCAGCCCCCATTGGCTGCAGTTCACCGTTACCAGCCAATGGGAGCTACAGGAAGTGGTGGCCAGCACATCCCTGTGCCCTGCACTGCTTCCTGCAGCTCCCATTTTCTGTGAATGGCGAACCACGGCCACTGGGCAGCTGTGTCTGCAGATAGTCAATGTGAACAAAACAGTCTCGTGGCTTGCCAGCGGATTACCTGATGGGCCGTGTACAGCCCGTGGGCCACAGGTTGCCCACCACTGAGTTCGACTACTATTTGTAACTGTGAGGTTGACTAAACTCATGATGTAATGATTTTGGTTGCTCAATTTCTTGTGTGTAAATATATTGATACCCCTTTTTAGTGGGTAACCAAAATTTTTGGGATCTTCCAGTTGTTCCACTTAGGAGGAGAAACAGATGAAGGAGTCAGGTATCTTTGATACAAACTTACTCAATTACAGAGAAACAAATACAAAGTCCTTGGTTCTTCAGTTTCCAATGGAAAAAAGTAAACAGAAGGGTCTGTGATCTCAGGCCATACAGGGAGGATGAGTGTCTAGGGTAGCTGGAAATGGTCACCCATTATAATAAGTTTAAAAGCTTTTTCTGCAGCTTTGTTTCTAAGATGACATCATTTAGCATATGCAATTTTGTTGTAGCTCTGTTGGTCCTGGGATATTAGAGAAAAATGATGAAGTAATATATTTTATTGGGCCAACTTCTGCTGGTGAGGGAGTCAAGTTTTCATGGCTACACTGACCTGAAGAGGAATTCCATGTAAACTAAAAAGCTTGGCTCCCTCAACAGAAGAAACTGGTTGAATAAAATGTATTAACTCATGCATAATACTTCAATGAAGATAATTATACTCAGTAACTGAGAAGAAATTTTTCTACACCAAAGATTTATAAACACTCAAGGAAACAAAGTGTTGCTCATGGATTCCAGAAGAAACAAAGAAACTAATGTATCTTATGAAGCTGAAATGCTGTATTAAGACTAGCCAACCTACCCTGAAGGAAACAAGTACCTGTTACAAGCACTGATGTAAACAGAGATGACACCAAAGGAGGGTGGAGGAGCCCTAGGTTTCAGTCAAGATATTTATGGTATTGCATCAACTGATTATACTTAATGACCAGAGAATTCCAACATAAGCAGACATGCTTATACATCCACTGTGTATATTGAGACTAAAATACAAACATTACCTCACACCAAGAACTAGCCATATCTGAGTTAAGAAAAGCAAAGAAAGGGCGGGAGGGGTTATAGTGGACCACAAGCTAAATATGAGTCAATAATGTGATGCTGTTTCAAAAAAAGCAAACATGATTTTGGGATGCATTAACAGGTGTGTTCTGAGCAAGACATGAGAAGTCATTCTTCCACTCTACTCTGTGCTGGTTAGGCCTCAGCTGGAGTATTGTGTCCAGTTCTGGGCATTTCAAGAAAGATGTGGAGAAATTGGAGAGGGTCCAGAGAAGAGCAACAAGAATGATTAAAGGTCTTGAGAACATGACCTATGAAGGAAGGCTGAAAGAATTGGGTTTGTTTAGTTTGGAAAAGAAGACTGAGAGGCAACATGATAGCAGTTTTCAGATATCTAAAAGGGTGTCATAAGGAGGAGGGAGACAACTTAGTCTCTAAGGGTAGAACAAGAAGCAATGGGCTTAAACTGCAGCAAGAGAGGTTTAGGTTGGACATTAGGAAAAAGTTCCTAACTGTCAGGGTGGTTAAACACTGGAATAAATTTCCTAGTGAGGTTGCAGAATCTCCTTCTCTGGAGATATTTAAGAGTAGGTTAGATAAATGTCTATCCGGGATGGTCTAGACAGTATTTGGTCCTGCCATGAGGGCAGGGGGCTGGACTTGATGACCTCTCGAGGTCCCTTCCGGTCCTAGAATCTATGAATCTATGAAAACCCTTTCAGTTTAAGAGACTAAGATGACAACTGGTTATTTGCTAGAATGACTTGCCAACAATAGCCACCTGGGAAAATTGCTTGGTGCTCAGACTTATCTGTAGCCAAATAGTCTCATTTTACTGTTTTTATTAAATATGTTTAGCTTTGTTGTCATAAACAGATAGTTAAGGGTTAAAGTCTGTTTTACCTGTAAAGGGTTAACGTGCAGTACCTGGTGACCACCTGACCAAAGGACCAATCAGAGACGAGATAATTTCAAATCTCTGTGGAGGGAAGCCTTTTCTCTTTTGAATCTAAGAAAGGCCAGTCATGTCTCAAGTTCTCCTGAGTAGTTTCTACTAATTAATAGTGAATGATTTGTTTTCTACATTTGCAATTGTGTGTTTGCTAAAGGAAAATGCTTTATTCCTGTTGCTGATATTGCTTTTTACTGAGAGGCTCATAGATTCTGTTTTTTTTTTTAGTCTTTATAAAATTCTTTTCTATTAAAGGACTTTTTTTGTCTTCCTTGTGGTGGATTCAGGGAAAGAGAAGGGGGAGTATCCCTCTGTAGTTAGATCCCGGTATCTCAATGGTTTATTTCTCCTGGGTGTAAGAACTCCATGGATTATCTTTGAACCCACAAGCTCAAAGTGGGGGTGAGACCCTATGACATGGTGGCAGAATACATGCGGGTCCCCATCTTTGAACCCACAAGCTCAAAGTGGGGGTGAGATCCCATGACATTTGTGTTATACATTTTAGTCAGTTTTGAACAGATGGGATTAAATCCTGGCCCCATCTAAATCAAGGGAGTTTTGCCATTGACTTCAATCTCTCAGTTGAAATTCTTAAAGCTCATCACACTGGTTATCTGCCCAAGCCACCATCCAGCGAATGCCAGCATCAGCATTTCTATTTCATTTTTAAAAATGTTTATTGTCTGCATCTACATATATGCATTTTCCATTTTTCCACATTTAGATGTCCATGTAACATTAGAGCTGTCACCAGAACGTTGATTCATTGCTGTGCTGCACTGTGCTTGCACTGCTGCAGTAGTCATGTTATGTTACTATCTTCTAAAGTGCTATAGATGCAATTTTGATTTGTTGCTGTTCTGTGGTACTTGTTTAATAAGTGTCAGCCAGAATTACAGTGCCCAGAACACACAAAATTTAACTATCACTTACAATAAATCAGTATTCTGGTATTTCATTAAATCGTCATTTAACTAGAGCTGGGTTCAGTTCTTTGGACAACTAGTTTATTTGCTCAAAAATGCAGTTTTGGTCAACCAGAAACTATTCACAGATTTGATACAAATTTGCCAAATAGTTTTGGCCAAAAACTGTTTAGGGTCTTAGATGCCATTCACAAAATGGCATCAGCAGGTGGTCACCTTCTAATTTTTAACCCATTGATTGGGGCACTCAGTTGGGCGGTGGGAGACCCACTTTAATTCCACTTTTGCCTTTTATAGAGAATGCACTTGCTCGTGTGTCTCCCCTGCTTCAGAAAAGTATGTTAGTCACTGGGCTATACTGCAGTGGAACACGCTATCGCTCCTATTGACGTTACTATAGATTGTATCCTTAATTAGACTCGAACTTGGGGGTCTCTCACATCCTAGGTGAGCACCCTATAACTACCCAGGCTATAGACACACTCTCTGGCTCAATTATTCAATTGTGCTAGTTGGCTGTGAATTGCCCCTATGAACACAAGCATGAGAATGACTTTGATCAAGGGGTTAAAGCACTTACCTACAATGTAGGAGACCCAAGTTCAAGTCCCTGCTCCAATGATTAGTCAATTATGTATACAAAAGTTGAATAGCTTCAATAGGAAAGATTGAGAAAACCCTGTACCCAAATATTCTACAGCCCAGTGACTAGGGTTTTCTCCTGCAATGTGGGAGACAAGTTGAAATCACTTTTCCACATCAGGCAGAAGTGGGAATAGAACCATATCCCACAACTTTTGAGAATATGCTAACCACTGGGACAAAGGTTACAAGGGACCCCTCCCCACTCATTTTGAAATGTAGAGTTCTTCTTTGCTTTTGACAAAATGCCTGAAATCAAAACAAAATTTTCAAGTTGGTCACAATTGAATGTTTTTTTTCGATATTAAACATTTTGATTTTTTCCCATTTGCTTGACACAAGTTCACAAATAGTTTCAAGTTGATCAAAACTGCATTTTAAGTGAATAAATTATTCAACAGAAACTTTTTGACCAGATCTAGTCATGAGATTTCTACATATCTCATGGTCCAAATTCTGTGGTCCAAATTCTGAAATACTTTTACTCAGGCAGTTTTCTCTGACTTAATCCATGCCTTATTACTGTGCTCAAAAGGAGGTGGTTCTGATCCTCCAAATTTTTAAAGCAGTTTATAAGTTTCTCCCTTTCATTTTGCACATATGGTTTAGTTGATGGCTGTGGTATATCTGTAGGTGATCAAAGGTACACCTATCTTTCACCTTCATTCTATCAACCATTAGCATGTATAAATGATCTAGGGGATAATAGCACATTTGATAGCTATGTTTGATAGGGCAAAGAAGAACCAATGCTTGAACGCCAATAGTCTTCCACAGAAATATCCAAAAATAAAACCATTCTTCTATCAGTAGCATTAATCTCATGTAATATTCTGCCACTGAGATAAAATGAACAAAGGCTTTCCAAGCACAGCACTGCTGCCTCTAAGAAAGAGATACAGATGTAATCAACACCTGGAAAACAAATGCTGGAGGTGATAGTTCCTGCCTCTCAGAGCAACAACTGACATTTCCTTTATATGAAAAAAAAAGGTGTCTAAGTATCTCTCATGTCTAAAAACCTGTGCATTCAGTCCCCGAGTTCCATTGAAAGAGAAAAAGGAAAGAGGAATATAGGTGTACTTTGTAACATTATTGTTAGTGATCCCTAGGAAAAATGCACAGAACATATTGCAAGAAAGAAACTGCCCTCAAACCAGTTCCATACTGTATGATACCTATTACAGGTAGAGTTCAAAGTCTGACCTCAGGAGGTTGAAACAAATGGCTACACACACATGCTGTAACTAAAGGAGAGTACACTAAGCTTGTGTGTTGTTGGAGAGCAAGGATGTCCACACTAAACTTTTTCTCCTGTTTTAAGTTGGTCTAATATCACAATCATATTAGTTAAGGGCACTCTACTAATGTTTCTTCCAGAACATGGCCAAGTGATAGTGTAAACAATTAATACAGTATTTGTGCAGTGTCTAGACTAGCTTGCATTAGCTCCCTCAGGATAAACAGTTATCAATTACCTTGAGAGAAACAAGAGTAAAAACTCGAATATAGGCAAACTTGAGAGGGATTTAGTAAGCTATGCAATGGTGTAAAAGCCCTTTTTTAATAAAATGCACAGATCTTCATTAGCTCAAAATGTTTTCTATCTAAATCAAGAATAGTGTCCAAATCCCAATTCCTAAATGCAAGTTGCATTTCTTAGTTGTTTGTCTGAAGAGATGACTAGCCAGCTAAGGTGGTTGCTATCTAGCAACCCCCAGTTTCTAAAAACTTCTACAGCTTTACAACCATTTAAATACAATTATTGGGATCGCCTTATAAGATAACTCCTTGCCTCAAAACAGGTAGTCCATTTCATCACCTGAACAGCAAATAAAGTATATTCTGTTCTACCTTTTTTTGCCTCTTATTGAAACACATGCAGGTACTGTATATGAGTAGATCATCTGTACCCCACTAATGTGTCTTTTCTCTTGTCACAGGTCTTCTCTCACCACTTTGTTCTGGCTTCAGTGATGACAAAAAAAAATATCTTTAAAACTGTATCCTCCACCTGCCACTGAACCCACTCTTCAAGCACACAAGCTGGTTCTGATATACTTCAAACTGGGTGTGTCACTTTATTTTTCCATTTGTTTAAGCGATACCTTTTCTTCATACTGCATTAATCCAGTATAGAAAACTAGCAACATTGCCATCATATCTTGCTGATCATTAAGAAGAGGTATTAAATTTCAGTCAGGGTTTTCCTATGTAAACAGCTAGGACAAAACCAGAAAGTGAAATTCTGAACTTTAGATGGTTTGTATAAAGTTCAACTTAGATGCAGAAATACATTACATTTGTTTCATAAAATTAAAAATTTGACAGACTAGGTTTCTTAAACCTAGAACAGAGAAGGAAGCCATTTTCTTGTCCCATGAGAATTTGAAATTTTGGAATATTTCCTGTCCTGAATTCAGAAAAAGAAGCAGCAAAATCTTTGATTTACAAGATCCCAAAATTTTTGGCTTGTGAAAATCAAGTTTGAATTAATTTTGATTTTGAGACTTCTTTTCCTCCAAATATTTACTATAATGTAACAATTTCAAAAAAAAAAAAATATATTTCAACCTCCTCCTCAGAAAATATTGAAAAGATATGTTAATAATTCTGAAATTTTTCCATTTTTTGATATGACAGGTTTCTCAAAATCCACTCTTTCCTACAGTTTCAACAAATACGGCAGCATTTTCTTACTTTAAAAAAAAAGTTTCATAAAAAAATTCCTGACTGCCAACTCTACTCAAAACTACCTCATTTTGCTGAAACCTTTTATTTTAACCAGTTTCCAAACTGGGATGGTTCAGATGACGTGGAACCCACACCTGAAGAAACACCTCTGGTTTAGGTTTTGAAAAGCCAAAACCTGACAAAGGAAATGTTGCCAAACCAAAATAGATCCTCCTCAGTCAATCTGAATAAGCAAATGAAGACAATGGCTATCTTTTGAAGCCACTAATTATCTAGGCTCATGGTGCCAATTCTCTACTAGAAATCCCATAAGAAGTGTCAGAAACAAACCTTTTAATTACTGATTAACTTCCATCAGGCAATTTTAGGCAAAACCTATGTAACAGGTATATGGAAAGCCCGAAGTATGAGTAGCAGCACATATTTCTTTTCAGCAAGAGACTACCTAAGTGATTTCCCTTCCTAATGGTGGGTTCGTCTCTCTCCCTTCCCAAGTATTTCCAGATCCCCTGAAAATGAAACAACTGAAATGAAACATGCTGTAAAACTGCAGAATGCCATGTCCTGGCTTAATAGCTCTGTCGACACTACCAGTGATACCACCACAGTTTCTGTGACATTATAGTTAGCCCTCTTGAAGTTGCTGAAGCTCTGGAAAATCTTGGGCATTTCCCACCAAAAGCAGTTTTAGAAGCAATATTTATTTTCCTTAGTTGAGCCAGTTACTTTAAAAAAAATTCTTAACTGCATGCTTAAGAAAGAACCTTTTAAAAACAAATTTTATTTTGGTGCACAGCGGAACCTGAAGATTTCATTATTAGTCCCAGCATTGTGGTAGCATCTAGCAGCCACAATCAATGAACACCCCACTGAGCTTAGCACTGTACACATAAAGAGTGAAAGTGCCATTCCTATTCTAAAGAACTTACAGTCTCTATAGAGAAGACAGACCAAGAATGAAAGAAAGGATGTATTAACCCCATTTTATAGATAAATAATGGATGCACAGAGATTTACTTGTCCAAGCTCACACAAGAAGCCTGTGGAAAAACTGGGACTGAGCCAAGTATCACAAGTTCCAGTCCACTGCCTTAACCATAAGACCAGCCTTCATCTCAAGAATTTTGTAAAAAATTAATACACATTTAAGAATTATACTTAGACTATAAACACCATATTTTGGGGGTTTTGTACAGTGCCTAGCACAATGGGGCACTACTCCTGAGTAGGCCCTCTGGATGTCACTGCAGTCAAAGAATTAAAACTGAATAACACAAAGAAGAGTCCAGTGGGGCAGACTACCTGACTTAAAATAACTTTTCCTCTTGCCTTCATGATTCAGTAACGTGATGATGTTTGCCTCCATCTGAAAATGCTTGAAATTGTCAACTGCTCATATTTGAGAGCTACGTGTTAGTTCTCCTTCACAGACTGCTGCTATTGGATGCAATCCCTCTGCTATAAATTATTTTTCACTTCAGAATTACTTCTATGGCAAAAGCTGGTAGGTATTTTTAGTTCAATGCTACTTTATTTTTAAAATATCATTTCGAAATGGCAATGAGACAATCCATGGCTAAAATTAAGGTGGAATATTTGTGACTAATCCCACATTTGTTGTCAATTACTACATAACAATTCACATCCAGTTTGGTTTCATTGCTTAATTAAAGTGCTTTATGCTCTCAGCAAGCACAGAAATGGAGTAGAATTTTTCCTAATATACTTAATAGAGAGTTTTTTTCAGAACCTAATGAATATTTCATTTCAAATTTCTTACCAAGTAAAGTTTCTAATGAATCCTTTTCACTTCAGATTTAAATGGCTAGATTCATAGGCCAGATGCTGCCACACTCACTCATAGGAGTAGCAGCTTACTCCACATTTAGTACATTCATTTCAGTGGTGCTACTGATTGAGGAAGGTACTACTCAATGTGAGTGAAGGTGCAGAACATAGCACACAGATAGTGGTTACATCTATTGGTTATGTTGTCTTCTTAGTTTTATGAGGGTCTATATAGCCCTGGAGACTTGTCTTGATAGCTATCTTTAAACACAGGCACCACCTGCCTTTGAAGGATCCTGTCATCATGCTGTAGGTCAGACTTAATTGTGACAGCCCGTGAGGGTGTGGAATTCACCATCTATCTGCCTCAGACTTTTTTTTTTTTTTTCAAATGAGGAAGAAAACACAAAAAAACATCTACTGGAGAAACTTCTTCAGCTGAGATGTTTTAATCACTGTCAACTGTTCAATCTAATCCTGCTCTAATTGAACTCAATGAGACTTTTGCCATGGACTTCACTGAGGGCAGGATCAGATCCCTAACTATGATGATTATCTATCATTTGTATCATGCCAGTGCCTTGAACCCATATTGAGGATCAAATCCCCTTGTATTCGATAAAATACAAGCAAGTAAAAAGAGCTAGTACCTGCCCTAGAGAGTTCACAATTTAAGACTCTAAAAGGTGCAACACATAGAAGAAACAAAAGGGAAGGATCGGGCGTACCGAATAACAGTAAAACAAGCAGGTACCACATAGTAATTTCTACCCTCAGTTTATCACCTGTTTAGCTATTGTGAGATGCCAGTGTTTTGTAGGCATTATGCCAGAGACAAGCCATGAGAATTGGAGGGATTTAAAAGGAAGTCAAGGTGTATATATTTCCATCCCCACATATATCCTAGTACTGATGTCAGTTTGTTATGGTCCTTCAGGTTCTCATTAGGTTTTCAGTGTTCATGTTATGCTCTGTTTTCATTAATATTCTTTATTATTTTATGTGCCAAGTGAGTTAGAAGAACTGTGTGAATTCTTGCCTTAGAAATAAAAGTCTTGTTTTTTTTTAAGATAACACTTGAGTTTGGCCTTGCCATATATTTCTCTATGACATGAAGTTGCTCCAGCCGAATAAGTGTAACCAAAATATGCTGAAAGCACATCATGAAAACATCAATGGAAAACTTTTAGTTAAAAGTAATTTATTACCTAAATACATCTCCAGTGTTACTTTGGAAACTCATACCAGAACTAAGTGTATATATAGGATGGCATATTGATTTGAAATCTTGCAGATAGCAAAAGTGGCCTAAAATGGCTCAAGTAATGATTTTGTGTTAAAAGGCTTACTGACATTAAAATACTTCTTGTGATATATAGGATAGATCACAATCCAACGTTTGAGCAGGCTAAGAACAAAATCCTGCCCCTTACCAGCAAAAAACTAATTCAGGGGGATAAAATATGTGCCATGCCTCATCCAAAATAATCATCTTCATGCGGCAAGGCAGGATGACACAAGCTGGGTGGCTGCACCATGCAAGTGGGTGCATGCTACTGCTCCTTTGCATGCTAGCCATGCTGCAGATGGCAATATATACCCTAGGCAGCTGGGAGTTTGATCAGGCCCCTTTTACTTTCAAATTTCCCCCCTGCCCCCACTGCCAGCACGCATAGGACTATGATGCATTAACAAGCACACAAGCCAGTCCTTTTCCTCAGGGATCTCTTAGGGTACCAGATCAGCGGGCAGCAATCGATCCAACGGGGATTGATTTATCATGTCTGGTCTAGATGCGATAAATCAACCCCCAAGCACTCTCCCGTCGGCTCCTGTACTCCAGCGCCACGAGAGGTGCAGGCAGAGTCAATGGAGGAACGGCAGCAGTCGATCTAAGTACGTTGACTTCAGCTACGTTATTCATGTAGCTGAAGTTGTGTAACTTAGATACATTTCCCCCCTCCCCCAGGGCTTAAGGACAAGGTTAAAAGAATCTTGCACTCGCTGTTCCTGTGTGTTCTCTCACATACATACACATTCCCATCTACATCCACTCCCCCTCAAAGTGTACACATGAAATCCAAAAATATTCCAGAAATTGTGACCTTCCAGAGACAGGTTGTTATCCTCTCTTCCTTGTAAGCGAGGAGTGTGACCACCTTTTTGATCTTTCTTAGGATGGATAACAACCAGTACTTAGGCAACAACTATTCAGAAAGTTCCACATACCCAACCCTCAATGAGTCTCTGGTAGTTTCTGAGCCCATCTTGCCACAGAGAAGAAAACCTGATTTCCCACTTTACTTCCATTCCATATGGAAGCCAGTCAGCAGAAGTGATAGCATCATCATAATTTATTGGCACTAAAATACACTCCACATTATACAACACAAATACATACAAACCTCCCACGACCTTACCCCAGAAGCTCACAATCTAAATCAGTTCCTTTGAATTAAGTACATCTCACTGCTGCGATACCTAGTCTCAAAGGTTATACTTTGCTTCCCAATAACTTGGGTATTTCACTTAGAGTTGGACACAACAAACCTACATGCATTTAAACATGGCAACCACCATTCTGAAGTGGGAGAATCACACACTACATTCCTGAATTTCCTCACCGCTGAATTCAACCAGTTTTCACTGTGTTCATGCCTCTCCTCCTCCCGAGCAAGAAACTCACCACATCAAGCTACAAAGCCTGCCCTTTGAAATGGGCAGCTCTGTATATCTAATTTGGATTAGTCATGCATTCATTCCAAACTAAAAGCAATGTTTATGCTTTTTATTCATTATGCTTTGGCTCTTCAGCAAGTTCCATATTCATTAACACAAGTTGGCAGATAGGAATTAAGGCTGGTGTGGGATTTATTCAAGAAACAGACGCAGAATGGGCATGAGGGAAAATTTCTTTCTTATAAGTACCACACACACCTTCTCATGTGGATTTGAGAGGCATTTTATTTGCATAAACAGCTGTCTTCTTACCTCATTTTTGCAGCAACAAACAACACCATGCAAGACAGATGCCATAACAGATCCTACTCTTATTCTTCAGACCACTCCCCCTCTTCTCTTTGCAGCTGGCTCTCTCCACAACTTCATATAAAAACCCAAGGATTATGTTATTTTCCATTCTAATCAGCGTTGCAGGGATGAGATATTAGGACTTGACTGTCTAAAAATATTTGGAGGCGACTAGTTGCGGTTTAGTCATTTCAGTAAGGTTTGCTTTCGTTTTTGGCCAAACATTTTTCATCCAGAAATCAGGGAGGTTGCTAAGGAGGAGAAGAGTGAAAACAACTACCCAATTAAACCACCGAATTTTGAAAAGGTCAAAATAGTACAGGATACTACTGTAGTTCACAGAAGAAGTGAAGCATTTAAATGCCAGTACTCCAACCTGGTAACAAAACTGCAAAAGAGGAAAAAGAGAGGCTTCATGATGGTGAAAGACAATGATAATGGAGATTTAAAATTATCTGTTTAAAAAATACCCAAAACAGTTTCACCCTTATTTTTGTGACTGTTTTCAGATGCTGCGTATAAAGAGTGCTATTAAACATAAATCATATACCATTGCATTTAGTTCTGTAATACTTCAAATATACTGCAGTGAGATAACTATTTATATCATATAGCAGTAAATGTATACCTTTCCAGTGCTGTCTACTCTATTATTTCTACATTTTAAAACAGCTTCCAGATATTACATTTTGAATAGGACTATATTAGTGCACTGTGAGACCAGCATTTAGAGAAATTCTTCCCCCTTTGTTGCCCTTCTCAGTCCACAAATTATCCCTGAGAACTGTAGTGAATTTCCTAGTTGGGAACAGTTTATTTTTCTCCCTAACATGCATCAGTGGAAATTTAGTCAGTCACTTTGTTCTCTCTTTTTAAAAATTGTTTCTCTGCGATGGTTACTATTTATCCTATAGCATGCTGTTTTACCAAATCAGAACCACCACGAGAAACTGGGTATCACATTGATCACTGATAGGAAGCATTGCCTCCAGGAGGGCTGACTCAGTGAAGATGGGGACACTCAGATTATCAAACAGTAATAAAAGGATTTTGAAAATCACTGGAAAGTATTTCAAGGTAGAGGGAGTGGGAAAAGGAAGTATGAAGTCATGAGAAGGCAGCACAGGATAAAAGAGGTAAAGAGAAGAGAGAAAATGAATGGAAGATTAAGAAGTGCATCTCCAACTTCTCCCCCTGCTTTCTCTTACCATCCCTTCCATATAGCACCCTCCTTCTCTATGTTTCACAGCAATTTGTCTTCTATTCTTTTCTCCCTCCCTCCCACCAGCCTCATGTATTTTACTCTAGCTGAGAAAGTGTGCCTCACCACTGTACATTTCCTTACATCACAGTAGCTAACAGAGTTAGCATTAATCTTCATCAAAAGTATTGCTACAAATCTCACTTTAATATAAAATTCTCAAATGTTCCAGTAAAATCCTTTTTCGTGCAGCAGGTCTCTCTCATAATCCCATATCAATGATGAGTGTAGGCAGTGACAAACAGCAAATTGTGTCTAACACTGCAGTCAATCTGAATCCCTCTCTCTATCTCTCTGGAATAAAAATGAGAGAATTCACTGCTGAGAACCCTATAAAATTTGCTTTGTCCCTTCAAATAAGAAACAGAACAAAAGCCTTCAAGGGGGAAAAAAAAACCCACCCAATCATACTTTGATCCAGAAGCCATGAGACAATAGTACTGTCAGCATAACATTAGCCTAACAGCCTTTAGTAGAAAGTCGGTAGCTAGAATTTTGAGAACACTAGTTCGCTATTTTCTTCCTTTTCATTTTGTGGGGAGGGGTTTCACTTGTTAGTCAATATCATATATTTTAGAAGACTCCCAGGATGTTTTGCATTTACCTTAAATTGTACACTAAGAGGTAAACTCTCAATAACCCCTGTTCTTTGCATGGGCAGAACCTGTCCGAGTAAGATATATGTTCTGTAAGGAATGTTCATATATGAACAGTTGCTAAGTAGCATTAGGACAAAACAGTTCATGTAACTATGGTCTCATGCTATTTGTACTCTGTGCTTTATTAACATCTGGAATGTTATTTTGTATATTTAGTGTAGATGCCTTTTGTATTTTGAAAAATAGATATGAAACTAAGGAAAAGGGAGTATGATGTATTAAATCTTCTTCTTGTTGAAAACAAATACACTATAAATATAAATTGAATTAATTTTATACATTGGAACAGACAGAAAATGTAAGCTGCAATTGCTGCAGGGCTGCTCCCCAGAGAGTGGCAATGTATGAACCTCTCTTTTGAGCTGATTTATCTATAATAAACAAACATGATTGAGCTGTGCTTATCTAAACTGAATACAAACACCCTACATATTACTTTAAAAACTATTGTTACCTTTCCTTACTAATTTTCTCTTCACATTTGTTCAGAATTTACTCTTCTTTTTGGAGACAAATGTTTAAGATTAAATTGTAGTGTCTGAGTCCCATTGATTTTCAGTGCTTTTAAAAAGTTTAGCTTGAATCTTGTCTTAGGAGGCCACAAGGGGAATTGAATTTTATAGTCTCACTCAAATTCTCAACTATGCAGGTCACAAAAAATCACAATATAGTTTGAAGTGACTAGTCTTTGCTCAGGAGGGAACCGGGACTGGGATAGGCAGCAGTGCTAAAGGTCCAACTGGAAATATATTTCATAGAATTGTAGTTTTGAAAGGACTCTCAAAGAGTCATCAAGTCCAGCCCCCAGTGCTGAGGCAGGACCAAGTAAACCTAGATCATCCCTAACAGACTTTTGTCCAATTTATTATTAAAAACCTCCAATGATGGGGATTCCACAACCTCCCTGGGAAGCCTGTTCCAGAGTTTAGCTACATTTAAAGTTGTTCCTAATACGTAACCTAAATCTTGCTTGCTGCAGATTAGGCCAATTACTTCTTGTCCAGTGGACATGGAGAACAATTGATCACAACTTCTTTATACCAGCCCTTAACATATTTGAAAACTATTATCAGGTCACACCTCAGTCTTCTGTTCTCAAGACTAAATAGACCTAGTTTTTGTTTGTTTGTTTGTTTTTAAATCCTTTCCTCATAGGTCAGGTTTTCTAAATCTTTTACCTTTTTTTTTTTTTGGTGTTGCCCTTCTCTGGGCTCTCTCCAATCTGTCCCTATCTTTCCTAAAGTGTGGTGCCCGGAATTGGACACAGTGCTGCCGTTGAGTCTCACCAGTGCCAAGTAGAGTGAGACATTTACCTCCTATATATTATATATTGCATTCATGTTGACTACACCACAGGCTTATATTAGTCTTTTTCACAACTGCATCACACTGTTGACTCATATTCAATTGGAGCTCTACTATAACCCTCAGATCCTTTTTTAGCATTACTTCTCCCTAGCCCAGTGTTGGGCACCCTGCAGCCCCTGTGGAAATCCACTATATACCTCCGCCCAGGTTGACAACAAACCATAGATAACTGATCTCCAAGTACAGTCTTTCAACAAATTGTGCACCCATTTTACAGTAATTTCATGGAGAACACATTTCCCTAGTTTGCTTATGAGAATGTCAAATGGGACTATGTCAAAAGCCTTACTAAAAGTCAAGCTATACCATGTATACTATTTTCCCCCTTCTACTAGACTACTAACACTGTCAAAGAAGGAAATTAGGTTAATTTCTTCTTGACAATTCTATGTTGGCTATTCCTCATTACCCTATTATCTTCTAGGTCAGTGGTTCCCAAACTTGTTCCGCTGCTTGTGTGGGGAAAGCCGAGCCGCCACTTCTAGCAGTTCCCATTGGCCCAGAGCAGCGAACCGTGGCCATTGGGAGCTGCGATCGGCCAAACCTGCAGATGCAGCAGGTACCCAAACCGGCCCGGCCCACCAGGGACTTTCCCTGCACAAGCAGCGGAACAAGTTTAGGAACCACTGCTCTAGGTGCTTACAAATTCATTGTTTAATAATTTGTTCCAGTGTCTTTTCAGGTATTAAAGTTATGCTGACTGATCTATAATTCACAGGGTCCTCTTTGTTCCTCTTTTTAGAGATAGGTACTTTGTTTGTCCCCACCTATCCTCTATGTATGCTCAAAGAGAACGGCTAATGGTTTTGAGATTTCTAGTTCCTCGGTAACCTAGGTTGAATTTCATCAGCGGCTGCTCACTTGAAAGCATCTAACTTATCTAAATACTTTTAACTTGTTCTTTCCCTACTTTAGCTTGCATTCTTTCCCTCTTAACATTAAGTTTGTTAAGTACCTGATTACCATTAACCATTTTAGTGAACACTAAAGGGAAATAGGCATTAAACACCTCTGCCTTCTTGATATGGTCAGTTATTAGCTTTCCTTCCCCACTAAGTTGAGGATCTACATCTTCCTTTGTCTTTCACTTGGTCCTAATGTTTTTAAAGAACCTCTTCTTATGGTCTTTTATGTTTCTTGCTAGGTGTAACTCATTTTGTGCCTTAGGCTTTCTAATTTTGTTTCTACATGCTTGTGCTATTCTTTTGTACTCCTGCTTAACAATTCCTCCATGTTTCCATTTTTGAAGGATTATTTTTTGATTTTTCAGATCATGCAAGAACTCCTGATGGAGCCATATTTCTGTTCTCCAAACTATTCCAATGTGAGGAAAGATAGGTTGTTGTGCATTTAATATTGTCTCCTTGAAACAAAACAAAAACAAAATCCTGCCAGCTCTTCTGAACATTTTTATAGATTTTCTTCCCATGGGAACTTTCCTACTAGTTCTGTGAGTTTGCAGAACTGTGTCAAAGGGATTATACAGCACCTGTATTTTACACCTGAATCTAAGAAGAGCTTTCTTGTTCATCACTTTAATAACCACTAAACTCACACACTTCTTAAAACAAATACATATATCCCTATTAAGGATAATTTTTGTAAAGTCCTCTTCTGGGGAATGATACCTTAAGTGTCTACTTAAAAAAAAAGTTATTTCTGAGAAGTAAGAGAACAAGGTATCTGAAATTGTATCTACCCTGAGGTTTGAAATTAATGACACTTTTGGTATGAAATAGTTTTTTAAAAAACAGAACATCCCAGTTTGACCTGACCCTCTTCTCTCACATGCTCTCTTTCTCTCTCTAGGATCTACATTTCTTTCTAAAGAACTGAGGTTAAATAATACAACAGGGCCATAAACTCTCATCCATTTTTTTTTGAAGTGGAGGGGAACAACTGTGTACAAATACTGGCCATACCTTCAGGCATTCAAAACACATGAGTCAGGCCCCAGAAATCATGGGATTTATTTTTTTTAATCTCATGATCTTTAATCCATAAATTTTGGATCCTTTTTCTTTGCTTTCTGGTATCTGAGTCTTTCGGTTGCTCTCTTTATGTTTTCAAGCTTTGCAACCATGATGGCTAAAAACTTATTTTTAAAGGAAAACTGAGAATCTCATGTAATCTCTTGATTCCAGGGGCTGGGGTTTTAAGAAGTACACCTGGCATTGTGAGAAACTTGGAATTCCAGACTCCACTAGCATTTTCTACTTCCAGTCCCAATGTGGGAGCCTCAGGCTCAGCACATCTGGCAAACCATGCCCCCAAATCCTCACATTACTACAGATCAATGACTCCCTTGAGTGAAGTAGTTAAGATGGCCTAACCCACTGGTCCCCAACCTTTTCGTCTGGCGGGCGCCAGATGAAGGACCATGGCGGCGGTGGAGCATCTGCCGAAACGCCGCCGAATTTCAGTGGCATTTCAGCAGCAATACCTCTCGATGATGTCGCTTGTCATCAGCAAGCGGCGTCATCGAGAGGCATCGCCAGCAAAATGCTGCAGAAATTTGGTGGCATTTTGGCGTATGCTCGACCGCCGGACAGGACGCGGGCACATTTAGATGCCCCCACAGGCACCAGGCGCCCGCGGGCACCGCGTTGGGGACCCCTGGCCTAACCCATGATGTAGATGGTGCTCCATTGATGGAAGAATTCTTCTGTGGGCCTAGCTACTGCCTCCTGGAGAATGGATTAACTACAGCAATGGATCCCCTCCTGTCACTGTAATGAGTAGCTACACTAAAGTGCTACAGCAGTGAGCTGCAGCTGTGTCACTGTAAGGGTTTAGGTGTAGACATAGCCTTACACTCAATTGTGCATTGTTTCAAACTAGATTATAAGCAGCTTGGGAAAGGGATGTGCTTTCTTCTGTTCTTATAAAGCGCCTAGCACGAGGGTGCCCATTCCTGATTTGCACCTTTGGTCACACATCAATACAAGTTAATAAATTATTATACATCATGTGTTAGTGACAGAATAATGTTGTCCTTATTCTGTGAGTTTCCATATGTCTGCATTTTTGTTGCAGCCCAATATTAGATTAACAATTAATCACAGTTTTAATTACACTGTTGAACAATACCAATTGAAATTTAACAAACTATTTTTGGACATTCTTCTACATTTTCAAATATATTGATTTAAATCACTACACAGAATACAAAGCGTACAATGGTCACTTTATATTATTTTTATTACAAATATTTTCACTGTAAAAGCGATAAACAAATTGTATTTTTCAATTCACCTCATACAAGTCCATCTCTTTATGGTGAAAGTGCAACTTACAAATGTAGATTTTGTTTTGTTTTGTTACATGACTGTACTCAAAAACAGAACAATGCAAAACTTTAGTGCCTACAAGTTCACTCAGTTCTACTTCTGGTTTAGCCAATCACTAAGAGAAACAAGTTTGTTTACATTTATGAGAAATAATGCTGCCCTCTTCTTATTTACAATGTGATCTGAAAGTGAGAACAGGTGTTCACCTGGCACTTTTGTAGCTGGCATTGCAAGGTATTTATATGCCAGATATACTAAACATTCATACGCCTCTTCATGCTTCACCTACCATTCCAGAGGACATGTTGCTGATGATGCTCGTTAAAAAATAATGTGTTAATTAAATTTTGACTGAACTCCATTGGAGGAGAATAGTATGTCTCCTGCTCTGTTTTACCCGCATTCTGCCATATATTTCATATTATAGCAGTCTCGGATGATGATGCAGCACATGTTATTCATTTTATCAACACTTTCACTGCAGATCTGACAAAACGCCAAGAAGGTACCAATGAGAGATTTCTAAAGATAGCTACAAGGTTTAAGTATCTGAAGTGCCTTCCAAAATCTGAGAGGGATGGGGTGTGGAGCATGCTTTCTGAAATCTTAAAAGAGCAATACTCCGATGCAGAAACTACAGAACTCAAACCATCAAAAAAGAAAATTAACCTTCTGCTGGTGGTCTGTGACTCAGATAATGAAAATGCGTTGGTCTTCACTGCTTTGGATCATTATCAGGCAGAACCCATTATCACCATGGACACATGTTGCCTGGAATTGTAGTTGAAGATGAAGGGACATATGAATCTTCAGCGGACCTGGCACATAAATATCTTGCAACGCGGGCTACAACAGTGCCATGCAAACATCTCTTCTCACTTTCAGGTGACATTGTAAACAAGAAATGGGCAGCATTATCTCTTGCAAATGTAAACAAGCTTGTTTGTCTGAGTGACTGGCTGAACAAGAAGTAGGACTGAGTGGACTTGTCAGCTCTAAAGTTTTACATTGTTTTGGTTTTGAATACATTGATTTTTTTGTACATAATTATACATTTGTAAGTTCAACTTTCATGATAAAGATTGCATTACAGTACTTGTATCAGGTGAATTGAAAAAATACTATTTCTTTTATTTTTTACAGCATATTTGTAATAAAAAATATAAAGGGAGCACTGTACACTTTGTATTCCGTGTTGCAATTGAAATCAATATATTTGAAAACAGAAAACATCCAAAAATATTTAAATGGTATTCTATTATTGTTTAACAGTGCGAATAATTATGCAATTAATTATTAATTTTTAATCGCACAATTAATCATGATTAATTTTTTAATTGCTTGACAGCCTAGTTGTTTACTGTTTGTAGTAGTTCCTTTTTCCAGATCTACTTCCTATAGCTATGACTCAGATTGGTTTGCTAAACTAATCATTCTATTTCTTTGTCCTGTTATTTCAGTGTATAGTTTCTTTCAATAACATTTTTACCCTTTCACAAAACTAAACCAATCAGAAAGCAAAAGTATCCTGGGCTGAGACACACTCTTGTACAGTTGTCTTGACAAAAAGAATTTCATCTGTCAGATATAAACCATTTGTAAGGCAAAGATATATTATCACGAAATACAGAGAAAACCAAAAAATCAGTAAGAGAACCAAGGAAAAAAGGACTACAGTGTATCAGGTGGGTTTATATTATAATGATTTCTGAACTGTCATCCATAAACACAAAATCTATTTTTTTCTTGGAAAAAGGAAATTGATATTAAGGGCTGATAAGAACAAAAGATTCAAGACTCCAGGGGAAGCTGCAGTCAGTCTGTTGTAAACACACACTATAAACTATTACATGCTGATCATCAAATAACAACAAATACAGGACTGGAAAGGTCCTCAAAAGGTCATCTAGTCCATCCCTCCACGCTGAGAGAGGACCTAGACAAACGTGTGTCTACCCTGTTCTGAAAAACCTCCAATGATAAAGATTCCACAGCCTCCCTTGGTTAACTTAATTCCTTTTAATTTTTCTTAGGGCAGGTCTACACTAAGGGCGGGGGTCGAACTAGGGTACGCAAGTTCAGCTACGTGAATAGCGTAGCTGAATTCGAAGTACCCTAGTTCGAACTACTCACCCATCCAGATGCCGTGGAATCGAAGTCCACAGCTCCAATGTCGACTCCGCCACCGCCGTTTGCAGTGGTGGAGTACCGGAGTCGACCGCGGCGCTTCTGGAGTTCGAACTATCGCGTCCAGATTAGTCGCGATAGTTCGAACTCCGAGAAGTCGAACTCACCGCGTCGACCCGGCTGGTAAGTGTAGACTAGCCCTTAATCTCTAAAATCAATCTCCATGACTGCAGATTAAGCAGATTACTTCTTATCCTACTGTGGTGGATTTGGAGAACAATTGATCACCATCCTTTTTATAACATCCTTTAATGTGGTTCACTCATTGCTGGGGTGCCTCCTTGTGGCCAGGTCTGGGGATTAGCTCTCATCCAGTCTGTCACCTCTTTCCATTGGTCACTTGTACTACAATCTCTTTTTTGTTCTGGGCTTGGGTTGCTCCCTCAGCCCTTGGTCAAGTCACTATTTAGTCGTCCCTTCCCATGGTGTCAAAGTCCCACCAGACAAGCTCTCCCTATGTCATGTCAGGCAATCTTCCAGTCCATGTCCAGGTCCAGTGCCACTTCCCAAGTGGCTGAAAGGGGAACCCAATTCCACCCACTACTCTGGGTTCTAGCTTAGTGAGCCTGTGTCTAGCAACCATAGTCTACTCTGTCTCAGACACTGTTCCTGTTACCTCTCTTCTCTATCTCCTGGTCCATCTCTGAGTTTACATGCCTGAGCTTCCTCTGATCCCCATGGCTACTTTCTCCCCCTTGGCTTCTTGCCAGACTCTGTAGTCCAAGGCAGGATCCTGGTGCACACTCTTCCCCCAGAGCTTATCCTTATCCTTATCCTTAGCTAACTTCCTTTCTCTCTGAGAAGTGACCACAGAACTCCTCCCAACACCCCTGCTCCACTCTCAACTTCCCACCTTTATACAAGCCCACCCTGCCCCTTCTCAGCGGGGCTTCATCTTCAGTTAGGCTTTCCCAAAAAACAAAAAAACAAAATGAGCAACACATAGTAAAAGGTGACCCAGAATTGTGAAGGAATATTTTCTTACCTAAGGATCAGAGCCCTAGTCACCATTGCCTTGAATCTTATTTACACCAAATCAGAGAGTTTGTGTTTTACACCCATTTTGCACTGCTACAAGTGACTATACAAAATGCATGATAATAGTAAATTGGGTCCTCTATTATCAGGTATCAGAGACAAAGAGAGAGAGAATTTCCCTGTCTGGCCAGAAATTATGTAAAATCTGTCTGTGGAATGGAGCTAAACAATTATTTCTAAAGGAAATCTAAATACATTATTTTCTAACACATACAGTTTTCCCTACTTTCAGTTTACCTCTTCATTTCCTATGTACCTATTTTAAGTGCACTCACTTTTATGGATTCTTTGTGCTGTCTATCACAGATTTAATAAAAACATCCATTATTGAAAGCATTTCACACTACATGATAAAGGCATACAGACATCTTCAGGAAGAAAAAAAACCCAACAGATATTGCAGGGAATATTTTAAGACCCTTATGCTGCCAGCACCATGCATATGCTTAATGTTGAACACATGAATAGTCCTATTACAGTCACTCGGACTACTAAAAGCCTTCTCGAGAAGTATGTGTTCAGCATTTGCAGGATCAGGGCATATGTCCCTGAACATTCTTCCTTACTCTACACAACATTCAGTTTCCATATTAATAGTATGGGGAAACATTTTTAAGAACAAAGAAATGCTGGAAAACAATTTAAAAAATTCTCTCAGAAAAAGCTTGCCTCAGTTGGAGTTACTGCAAGAAACAGCTTGATTGTTTCTATGAAAAAAAAAAGTACCAATTCTGGGAGAAACCTGGATTTCAGGGCTCTCGAGTTTATAATTGAAGAAAAGAAACCTTTTAAATTGTATTTAAAAACGTGCTTTATGAAACCTAAAAATGTCAGTAAGGAAACAACTGAGCAACCAACGATACACCAGTGAAAAATCTGAAACATTCCAGTTTAGAAAATGGGTGAAACGAGGGGAGTGGTATGGGGGGATGGGGGGAAATGAAAAAGGTTTGAGAGCAAGATCATTAAATTGGAAGTCACAGCAACTCAGCTCATGCCAACCAGAGCTCTCAGTAAGAGCTGGGCCAAGGGAATACTGTAACTGGTTACTTATTAGAGACTGAAGTGGGAATAAAAGAGTTAGACAAAAAAAAAATAAAGTAAAGCAAATGGAGGGGGAAAAAATACCTGGCAAGTAGCCAAGCAAAGTCAGGGAAAGCAAGGCTGTACCAGGGGAGCTGATGTGGAACCAAGCATGAAACCCAAAAGGAGACACACACACAGACTTTAAAGAACAAGAAATCCAGCTTCATGGGAATTCATAGACCAGTAGAAATACCACATGACAAACTGCCTAAGGAGAAAGTGCACATACTTAAAGAGATGCTGATGCTTTTGGAGACAAAAGTTGGGGGCGGAGGTGTGGGGGAGGGAAGAGATAGAAAGTTCTGATTTTGAATCCCTGAAGGGAACATTAAGCTTAAAAATCTAGTCAGGCACAGTAAGGCAGAGCCCATTTGTACATTCTGTGGTTGGAACAAATTTTCAGCACTGAAACAGATTACAACTATTAATAGTTTTAAAGTTAATCCTTTATAGAAATCCTTTATAAGTAGATGGAATTAGCTAAGTTGTTACTTTTAGGATTCCCGTACAGTATGAAATAAACTTTTCCCCAGTGCTGTCCTGTCTCCCTGATGAAAGGACTGGCTAACCTAAAGCAACCTTCCCACAGTGCCACAATTTTACTTGCAGGATTTTTTTTTAATTATTATTATTATGTGTTTTCTGACTGTTGTGTTGGGAGCCTCTAGGTCTTCTGCAATTGCAGGTTCTTAGGTGACCTGCGTTTCTTCAGGTTACCTCAGAACACACACATGGATGGTCCTCCCACCAAATGGAAAGAAAAGATGTGAGATATCTCTGAAGTGGAGAGCCAGGAAAGGTCACTGTCTCTATGACTCCTGGTACTAGGTGTGTTCCCCTAGTGTGCTCTAAAACACACTTCCTCACCCATTACAAAAATCCATTCAGGGTCTACACATTACAGTGTACTTTTGTGCCCACCTCCCCAACCACTGCAATATCTGAATGCCTTACAATCCTAAACATTTATTCTCATGAGGTAGTGAAGTGCTATTATCCTGATTTTGTAGTTGTAAAACTGAGGCACAGAGAGAGAGCCTAGATGTCTTACCCAAAGTCATGGAAGAAGCCTGTGATAGAGCAAGGAATTGAACCTGGGTCTCCCACATCCTAAGGTACACCCTGACTACTGGACAATCCTTCCTCCCAGATTGCTAAATGAGGGAGAAGGGAGATGTCAAGTACATTTTTTTTGTCTCTAACTCTGGAGATACATTTTAAAACAGGCACTTGTAGAGAAGAAAGTGTTGGGTAATCACTCATTGCCACAAATTATATCTGTTGCCTTTTAAAAAACAAAAACACCCAACCTAACCTAACACCACACACTGCCTGCACTCTACCTGATTGTGCAGCTCCGGGAAGCTTAGCACTACTTTGGACAGTTATGTAAAGCTCTTCACAGATTAAGTTAAAAATAGAGTTTCACCTCTTCCTTGGCTTCCCCACCCCCGTAAATGAGGTCTGTTTTCTTGTTGCTGATTCAGGCCCACTTTGTCATTATTCTGAAAGTCTGTTCAATTGAAGTAAAGGAGTAAAAGTTATTAAGATTAAAACTAATAGAGCTTTCCAGGTTTGTTTTAGGCTACGGGTCATTCCAGACTTTGGAGTAGCCTGGGATCTAGAAAATAGAAGGGTGGCTAAAACCACCTTAACCCTACTCCTTTCAGCACCATCCAAGACATGCATAGAGAATATGGTCTTTGACTTCTAATCCCAGATCTTCCAAAAGGGAGAGATTGCACAAGGCCAGTTACCTCATCCATAAAATGATGAGATTAATACTTGGCTATCTTCTAATATACAAGTATGAGGGCATGCTCAATAATAAGAGTTATGAAGTACACCACCAGTCAGTGAAAGAATTATTTCTTCCTTGCACCTTCCAGTGAACACTGTCCATAGCCAAAGGGCAAGTAGTACGATAAGTGGGACTGGAGAAAGAGGGTCAGGTTACAGGAGGAACCTAGTTTGCTGTGATCTCAAGAACACAAGCAGGTGGCTAAGCTACTACCAAATACATGCCTCTCAGCATGAAATGCAAGCCTCTATTCCTACTTAATTATGATCTCTCTTCTCCCTGTCTGCTGCATCACTGATTGCTAAGGAAACAGTGGGGATGGGGGCAGCAGTGGCTGTTGCACCATTCCCCAGCCCTCCAGAATGCCTAAGACCGTGGTCTGCATGGCATGTAGGAAGCTCTGAGTGGCTGGAACATACTTTGTGTAAATGGAATGTTCAGAAATTTTAGCTGCATAATTAATAATCTCTATGTAATGTACCAATTGTGATTTTCAAAGTCTTACAATTCAAAGCCACTCTGGATGGATTTTGATGAGGACTGCAAAACACAAACTTTCTGACTTCAGGACTAACCCCTCTACCCTGTTTCAAATTTTTACTGCTAACTCTGAAGGCACTAAAGGGTTAAAAAAAATTGCAAAAGCTATCTATTTTTCCCTAATTTATTTCTTATAAATGATTCGATCATTTTTGCTGAAACTCTGCCAAAACAGTTAAACTGAGATTGAAAGCAAGCATGGAAAAATTTGACCTGAAGGTTAAAATTTGGCAAAGTTATAAGCAACTGAAAACAGAGGCTGTTTAGCAAAAGTGTTTGTCAACCGTAACTCTAAGCTTCACGATCAACTCTGGTTATAATGAGGAAGATTTAGACTTGAAAGACAAGATTGCACAAATACCCATGACTGCCTCTCCTGACATTTACTTATTTCAGAATGTAAAAAAAAAGAAAAAAAATTACAAGAGGCATTCAAACACACAATTTTATAAATAGAATTATTGTCTGATATTGTGAAGGGCCATTGTCTACAACTCCAAACCTATTCAAAAAATCACTCCCAACACGGATATAAACTTATCAGGTCTGGCTGTAGTGGTAAGGGCCTTTCACTATTCTAACTAGCATATTTTTTTATTTTTATTTTTAATTCTGAATCCATTTTTATTTATGTAACATCTCCCCAATATCTCACACACACAAAAAGGAAAAACATAATAGGGACTGAGCACCTTGAAGGGAGGCAGTAGCTGTATCCAGTTACCAAACAGTCACATTAGGGCTGCAACTGCTTGGCTCTCTCCAATTTTTAACAGGCAGTGCCAGAAGGGAGTGATGGGGAAAAAGTTGCTATAAAAGAGGGTGATCCTGCACTAAGGAGAATTAATAAGGCAAATGGAGAATTTCCCTCAGCAACACAATCTGTGTTTTTTTAACCCAACTTTTCTCAATAACTGTGCAAATGACAGAGGAAATTCTTTGTCTCTACGAAGTTATCACATCACTGCAGGCCTCAATGATTGTTACTACCATAAGCAGTAGTGTACTATCAAGAGAAATGTTCGTTTTTTTTGTGATTAGGATGTACTGACTCAGAACATGCTGGATACTGTTTATATACATCTGTCATGTTACCACGCTCTTGCTGGTGTTCTGTTTCTCTAGTGTTTGTCTATCATCATTCGTTATCACTTGAACAGTTTACACTTGGCTCCATTTTTCAAATTATCTCTGCAACCAGAAGGCCTGTAGGCGTCTTTATTTTTATTTATTTATTTTAATCATACACTTTAAAACTTGGTTTTAGTGCACAAGTTAGTACCCTTCACTGAACCAGCATAAATTCACCCTAGGAGGGCTAATAAAACTCACTCGTTTTCACAAATGGGCCAGTTCAGCACCCAGTGTTCAGCATTCTATACTCTATGTGCTCCATAGTGTTTATAAACATGTGCAATGAAAGCTCAGAGTTCTCAAAAGTTCAAGAAAAAAAAAAAGGAGGCCCAACTTTTAAGTCTTCACTCAGCTTTTATTCTTCATTTTCTCAGCCAGGGTCTGATTAAGACCTAGGGAACTTGGCCCTGAGTGAGGAAATCCACAACTAGCCACCTTAAATGACTTCATCCCACACCAGTATCACTAGCCCTGTGGTCTCTGAACACAAGAGCTCTCATTGTGCCTGAATCATGTATAAATGTACAGGATGGAAGGGTGTGCAATGAACTATATTTTTCCCTCATCCTTCTGCTGCAGGAGCTGGTCACACTCTCACTCTGGTTATATCTATAGTTGGAGCTAGGGGTGTGATTCCCAGCTTGCATAGACATAAGCTGGCTCTAATTGGAGTAAGAATACAACAAATGCAAGGGTTGCATGGGTAGTGGCAAGGAAAGGCATGGGCTAGCCTCCCCAAGCACAAACCTACCCACACCCTGTGGGTACATCTTAGGGGTGGCTAGCTCTTGCTACTGCAGCTCCAATATGATTTTTAATTTGCTGGCTACTTGAGTTGAGTAAGTTTGACCTGTATAAGACAAGCCATAGACCTTCCCCAAAATATTCCTTTTTGAACTAGAATTGCCATTGTGGGTCCAAAATATGGGGGAGGCAATACAAGCAGTAGATACCCCTCCGTATATGTCCTGATCGGATAATCAGAAAGGGATGTAGAAAGCCATATTCTGTTAAAGAAAAGAAAATTAAGAGTGCAGTATGTTTAAGTTGTAATATTTTGATTCCAAAATGTTTCTGTAAACTACATTCAATGTCTAGAAATTACTATAGGTATTAATTTACTTATTTAAATTTATTTTTTTCCTGTTACTTTAATTCACTAAGAAAACTCCTTTTTAAACTTTATAGTAGTCAAAGCAATAAATCAGAGCAGCCATTTCTTTCCAAGTTTTTTTGAGAGTCTGATTACCATAAGGATTTCTTCATGACCTCATCGGGGTAGCAGCCAACAGGTAAAATGATCATTATATTTTGTGTAAGAGCAAACCCATTCAAGGGCAGGTAAATAATCTGTTGTGTACTGAAGAGTTGATGCCACATTCCATCTTATTACTGTTTATTTTTGATTTAGCACCAGCAGCCTTGTGCCAGACAAAGATAAAGGCTGTTCCTGCCCCCAAAGAACTTACAGTTCAAATTCCTGACCCTGCAAGTACATATTCACATGCTAAGCTTTAATAAGCACGTGAACAGTTCCACTCAAGTCAGTGGGACTCTCTCACACCCTTAAAGTTAAGCATGTGCATAAGTATAATGCAGGATTGGGGCCAAAAAGATGTAGAAAAGACAAGATAAACCAGGAAATCCAAAGGGGTAAATAAAATAGCTATGCAAACAGTACCAAGGGATCTAGGAGTCAAAACTTATTTTTCCTTATGAAATGATCATATGTCGTCACTGAAAGACAAAGAAAAGCTGCTATTTCCAGTTCTTGGAATATTATTCAGAGATGCACAAAACTTTAAGTAGCGAGATCAATAAAGGGGAGCATCATGGTGACGTGCTTCTCCAGCACACCCGCTTGTGCTCTGTCACAGCCCTGCAGGCACTTTGGGCACAGTGCCCCTTTCACACTTTGCACAGAGTGCCCTGTTTCAGACAAGTAGATTAATTCATTCCCTCTTTTCATAATCTGATTTATTTACTCATATATTTAGCTGCTCAAGTTCATACTCACTCTGGGTCCATGTAAGAGTCTCAGTCAGTCTCCCGCCCTGTTCAGCAGGTCCCAATCTACCACCCAGACCCCTGACAGTCCTTCTGTCTCTCTCCTTAAGAGAGGAGCCTCCTAGCTCTCCTCCAGGGGATCTGGAGTTGTACTTTAGGCCAGCTATAGAACCTCAAGAAACTTCTCCTCCAGCTGGCCCTCCCCAAGTCAAGTCCTTCCACCTTGAAGCTGGGAGGGTTCAGCAGACAGATCTTCCCAGACTTCTGTTTTCTCCCTTCTTACTCCGGGCCTTGCAGAAGCCTTCTTACTCCCTGCAGCGTCTACAGGCATCTGCCTTGTTATGAAGGAGGAGTCTGCATTTATTCTGGCCCCTTCTCTTGACTCATTCCTGTTGGCTGGGTGAGAGGGGAGCTTTGCTCCACCTCTCTGCAAGGCTCCAGGTCCCAGGCCCTTAAAGATTCAGTGACATAATTCATTCTGAGTGCCGCTTAGTCCCAGAACCACTTTCCTCTCTCCCCATATCTGTGTACCTGTTCACCGCAAATTCTTAAAGGGCCACACCACATGACAGAGATGTGCTGGATGCTGGACACAACTACCCTTAAAGGGGCAGGTCACCCTGACACAGGGAGGCAGTCAGTAGTCAAACTCCCGACCCAATGCCTTGAATAAGTGAAGGCCCTTAGAGTAGGAACGGAAAAATGGAATGCTCGCACAAAATGAGACTTCTTAACCAGTACACCAGCCTCCAAGCATTAAGAGCTGTGGTTTCAATGCAGGTTCAGACCCTAACTGGCAAACACTTATGGTGCATGCTTAACTTGCCTCACTCACATGCTTGAGTTAAGCACATACCAGTGTTTGTAGGATTGGGGCCTTAGTTTTCTTTTTTGGTTTTGTTTTACACACACTGTACAGTGGACAAGATGATTTGATTATACTTACAGAAAATGACAGGCTTTTTTTTTTTTTAATGGAGAACTCATTAGTTCTTTGGAAATGACACTGATCATACAATAACTCACATTACTGCTACTGCATTATGCCCTGTAAATTAGGTCAGGATTATGTTCACTACTGTGCCAAATCTGATCATCTTATTTAGAAGAGGATTTGAAAAATGAGAACCAAAGTTACACCAGCATCTTCTATTTTGACAAATATACTTTTCAGTTCTTTTCCAACATTGCTAAGAAACTCAGGTAAACTGGACAGTGAAGGAATTTTCATTTTTTTATAGAAATGGGTCTGGATGAAAATATCAAAACACAGTGTGTTCAGATGTGGAGATTTCAAGCCTAGAACGACATACTGAGGCTGACATACCTTTATAAGGGACCATAGCAAACCCTAGATCCAAGTATCTTCAATCTTCAGGGAAGTTTGGAGCTAGATTCATATCCAAACATCATGCCTGAAACCTATTTCTTATTATTGGAAATAGTCAGAAGCATGCTACTGGTTATCAAAATAAATGTTTACATTACAGTTTAAATTGGTTGGGGTGCGGAGGAGTCAAAGGAGAGGTTGCTGTGTCAGATTTGATCTTAAGATTCACACTCCACTTTCACTTCTTAAGGAATCCCTTTGGATATCATCAAGAGTCTACAGGAATTTAAAGTTCTTGAAAGCCAGGGGATTAAGTCTGGGTGCTCACAGTTTAACTGATATAAATTATATTTATTTGATTTAGTGGTAGTTATATGAGAAACTACTGAGCCTCCTCCTCTTTCTTAGTTATGACACATATTTTGGATCTACTTGCTCTGGTGAAGGATTTCATTATAAACACACCTACAACTCCTAACAAAGCAAATAGTTAAGATACTTACCCAGGAACATTACAATAGCAAAAGAAATCCAGAATTACAAACACCTAAGAGATAAAACTGTGATAGCAAACTGATGTGAGAGTAAATAAACCATTATTAGCATTGCTCAAATAGGAGTGTGGTGATGGGAGGAGGGAAAGAATGATAAGATATAGTATAACCACCTGTACACCTACTTATTGTTGCCAGTTGAAAATTCGCATTTCTGGAGGGCATAGTACTATTCCCACCTTTGCCCCAAATTTCAGACCTAGCAATTCGATATTCATCAATGTTCATCATGATCTACTTTACGATTCTCGTCTAATCCCTATGGCAAATGTGGTTACTTAACTAAGTACAGTATTTTTGCTTCTAGTGTTTTTTCTTGCCCTTCTCCATTCTCAAACCTGCTTCCAGAGCATACAGAAACATACCAGACACCTACATCATGTTTAATAATGAAAATCCTTTATAGCAGGCAGTAACTAACTTGTGTTGTATGCAGCTGCTTCAAGAATACCTAAAAGCTTCTTTAAATTGTAACCAGATACAACAGGAGAGGCACAAAACTATAGATTGGTTTGCATCTATGCTAAAGACTATAACCAATGCCATGGTTCTCATTCGAGCTGGGAATGCAAACTATAAATGCAGCCCCTTTTCCTGTTTGTGAATTATCCCCAAAGAGCCTTAGTCTCTTGGAGTTGTGTGTGTTTGGGTTTTTTTTAATCATTCATAATTTCATAAACACCTTGTGAGAACATAATTTTGCAATAAGTGAAATTCAGTCCCTGGCAGAAGACTAGCACACGACCTGACCCTGAAACCACAAAGAGGGCTTTAAGTGTCGAATAAACTCTGCAGTGGTCCTCACCCTCATGTTTGCTTCAAGTATCCATTAGTCACAATGTGATTGATCACTCAAGTTATATGACAATGTTTCTGTTACCTAACCAGATGACTCCCAAGCCTACACAGAGTTTTCAACCTGGACTTCCGGAAAGTGACGAGTGTGAATATATTTGCATCGTGAATACAAAGTTGCACAAGAAAACATGATGTTCTTACAAACAGATTTGTCTGACTACTTGCAGACATCAAAGAAATAGGTCACAAAAATTATAAAGGAAATGCTGTTTTATGTGAATGCATTTTCAGAACATACATTTTTGTAGTATTGGTTCTGCTCTACTCGGATAAAAAAAAACATGAAAAAACTGCAAATAGACAGCATAATATGGCCCCTGGTTCAGCAAGGTACTTAAGCATGTTCCTATCTTTAAGCATGACTGGTTCAAGTGAAAATCAGTCATGCAGCATGATCAGCAAAGTCAATGGGACTTCTCATACCTAAGTTAGGCAATTGCAGAACTGGGGCCTAAATGAGCAGTTGGTAAATTACCTGACAAAAAATGTTGTATGACTTGACTTTAGCTATAAATGCAGCTTTAGCTCTCAGTTATACCAAGTTAAATAGGGACTAATTCTTATTTCAGTGGGTCTGCTGCAAATTTACACCAGTGTAACAGAGCAGAATGTGGCTTTATATTACTGGAGGTCAAGAGGTATGGTAAGAAATATGAAACGTGGCTGAAATAAGCTGATTTGAAAGCCTCTATAAATGTTACCCAACATTCTTGTGAGACAGAGAAACCTAAATTACACCCTCAAAGTTGTTCAGCATCTGCAGCTGAGTTTTCTGCAGCATAAAGATGCTTGTAGAAATGGAATTTGAAAAGACCGGCAATATGGATTTCCCTATGCATTATATACAGATCAGTATATGAGGTACAAGTCTCCCTAAGAAAGATAATCATCTTATAATATTTAGTTGGTTAACTAAACCAACCGTTATTGTGTTTTTAAGTATCATGACTTATCAATAAGATCCACAGTTTGATTAATTCTAGCCTGATCCTAGTGCTACCAAAAAGATTTTTTAAAATCAATTATAACTAAATAGCTTACCCAGATTGATGCATCTGTGGCCCCTGGAAGCTTAACCTTGAAGTTGTGTCCTATTCAATGAATGGTTGAAGAGTGTCTTTTATAATTAAATTTCCAGATAGTGACTTTGGTATTAACATAGTAAGTAGAAGACTAATTGAGGAGGTTTTATATATAGACAGGCTGACTTGCCTTGAGTTTTTAACTTTTACCAGGGAATTCATTCAGAATGCCATAGATTGCATTTCATACAGTATGTAACTGAGAATGAATATATACATTATATCCATTCCTTAGAAATATATTCAGTATCCATCACATGAGCATTGGACACCTTGCAATATTAAAAATAGAGCTCTACTTTCTCAAGGGGCGCTTGTACCTCACCTTCTTACCAGTAATGGCCCAAAGCTTTGTGCTCAATCCATGAATATCATGGGCCTATCTTGCAGGTGGCTAAATACAGCTCTGCAAAGCACACTCCAGTTATCAAAACTGAATTAAATTCAACCAGAGGAGATAGTGCATGTATTCCCTCCTGCTCTAGCACTGTTCTCTTGGAATATGACATACATCAGTTCAAGATAATTTGATTTTATCTGTGAAGTCATCGAAAAACACCTCATAAGTCAATATAGTAATTTTGAGCCAAATCCTGGGACTTGAGTCTGATCTCACACCAATTTTACACTGGTGTAATGCCATTGACTTCAATAGTGCTAGGCTGATTCTTACCCCATGTGACAGAAGGAAGACTGCTGTTGATGGTACCCAGTTCATCTATTCAGGAGAAATATACGGTTAGGCAAATAAGGAATTATCCTCCCCACAAGCTTTAGTTCAATACTTCTGTTGTGGGGTTAGCCCCTCTGCCATGAAGAAACTGTCACCCCTTTCCCATAGAAAAATGGAATCTCCCCCAAAACTACTAAAATACTAACTAAAGATGCTACTTAAATTACAACTAGAAACATACAGTCCCCAAGTTTCTAGATATCCAATATGAAATTAGTGATTGGGAAAAAACAACCATTAATTTCCTGCAGTTTAAGATTCAGTTACATACTTCATAGACTTGGCTTCTAGACTTCTATGGTCTAGAACTAGCTAAACTCACAGAAGGTTATGTAGTTATTGTGGTATAGTAGATACAAGGCCAAGGGTCTTAATTAGGTAAATAGTGTGCTTGTCTCACAACAGCTGTAATGTTTGAAATATGTGATTTCGTTATGGAATGCTATTGTTTCAACAGAAGCAAGAGTAATAAGGCCAATAAGATCCTAAATATATTGTTCTTGTTCCATTTGTGTGGGATTAGATTTTTCTCTCACTCCTGCCTTATGTTCCACAGTTGTTTGCAGCGTTCTCTCATTTATCCTGGAACAAACATGGCTTCAAGGTGGGCGATTCTCATCCAGAGCACTAAATGCACCACCACCAACAACTATATGGATGACATCAGACAATCACTACACTCTTGAATGAGCCCACACTGAAAACTGGTAAAAGACAAAAAATACCCTATTGCTGTGAGTAAACAATTTTTACAAAACTATCACTCTATATCTGACCTCTCAGTTCTCATCCTCAAGGAAACCTGCACACCACCTTCAAAAGATGACCCTGACAGTTTAAATTCATAAAAATTATGGTCTTAATAAAGACACTGGATTTATGGCTTATTACAACAATCTGTAACCCACTAGCCTCCTGTTTTTGTCCTATGTCTGCAGGGGTGTCAACAAGCCACTTCCCCTTGAATAGTCCCTTAGTAGGTGTGTTGATTTCTTCTGCTAAACAATCTGTTCCACCTAGTATTTAGCTGTGACACTCCCAGACCTGAAAAGGAGCTCTGTGTAGCTTGAAAGCTTGTTTCTTTCACAAACAGAAGCTGGTCCAGTAAAAGATATTATCTCACCCACCCTGTTGCTCTTATGTTCAATAGACCATACATCATAACTTCCCCCAAACCAAACAGAATCAATAATATTTTCTCTTTGTGCTACTACATGCAGCTCTGAGAATGCTGAGAAATAAAATGGGAGTAATATCTATGGAAGAAAACCAATAAGTATTATTATTCTAATTAGCTGGTGAAGTAGTTAGTTTTTCTCCTGCTATAATTTTCTGAAACGGGTATTCTCTCTTTAACAAATACACAGCTATTGATAGAGACATATGGAATACTAGCTCTACACAAAAGGGTAGTGATTTATAATTAATTAAAACATACCATCAAAGGTATCTCTTATGGCACAAGAACATCTTTGCTGCATGGGAGCCAGAACTACAGTTTTGTTTCAAAGTTCTCTCACAGGACTGTACTTTTATACCATCAGGGGTATCCCTGATGGTATGTATTAATTTATATTGGCAGCAAGCTTTGGAAGACAGCCATTAACCAGTTTTGCAAGTACAGAGTGTGCAGCTACAGATGTTGTAGCAGCAGGTCTGGAAAATCAGGACCTGGGAGGGCGGAAAAAAAAAAAGATATGGACTTGATCTTTTTAGTCTTTATCTATAAATTTCTAAAATACACCCATCACACTACTCCCTGGATGAATATATAGTCTTAAAACTATATGAATACAGATTATTATTGTTATTAAACATTAAACTAAATCACTCCATAAATTAAATGAAAATTGCATAGAACTAGAATGCTAAATCATTCCAGATTCTGGTATTTACAAACTTCATTGGTAACTTTGTTTCTTTATTTAAAAGAAAAAAAATAGCATGCAGAAAAATCCCAGCATTAAAATTATGAAATCAAGTACTCAGAAACAAGAAGCACAACTTGGCTTATTTAATAAATCTCAATAAGAGAGACTGCCCTTGGGAAATGGCATTGTTTCATAATTACATTGTTGGTAATGGTACTAGGTTCCGTGTATGGTCTCTTCTGAATATATGTTGTAAAATAAGACACCTTGTTTAAATTTAAGAAAATGCTTCATTCTGCATACTTGTCCCAGATGTATTCTGTTTTTAGGCATATTAGCTGTGGTCCAGGCACATCACCTTTTTTGCCCCCCACCTTTTTTTTTTGTTGTTGTTGGTTGGAGAACGCAAAATAGAAGTATCTCTGAACATGCAGCAGAGCATCAGACAGGGCCATTGAAAAGATGTTGGGGATGAGGACCTAGGATTTCTTGAAGAGATAGCCTAATAAATACATTTTTTACCTCTGGCACTTACTACCGAATGATACCAGGGGAGTTAGCATTACCATAATATTTTAATGCAAAGGTGAAAAATATGATGTATACAATGGCATGATCTGGAGTAAGAAAATATGAATTAGAGTCAGGGATGGATACAAAACAAAAGAATGATGAAATGAAAACTCTACCAGACATAGATATAAGATTAAATGTTTATGGGATCCTACACTGAGGAGTGACCTTATTTAGGAATCCTATGTAGGGGCCTCTCCCAGTTACTGACCAATTATCCATAAAATCCATCTGTTCCTGACCCGAATTAAAGTCAAAGATATAATTTAGACAAAAATATCTTTTGAAAGAATCAGTTTATTCAGTCTAGATATCCCAAATTTGAAAATTAATTAATTTCAATTGTTCATACTCCACCCTAACCCAACTGAAACCAATTCCAATAAACGCAGCAAAGACTCCTGTGGCACCTTATAGACTAACAGATGGATTGGAGCATGAGCTTTCATGGGTGAATACCCACTTCATCGGATGCAATTCCAATAAGAAATTATGTTAACTCATTATTATTAATGCATATCTTTAAATTAACCCACTGAATTACCAGTCACATACTTTACCTTTTGGGAACTGGACCGTGAGTTTCAATGGTAGGGGCGAAATGTGTTTTTGAGTTATTACCCCCATCAGATAGTGGCACAGGAAATAATATGATTTTGCAGTCTGGGAGTTATTAGTTTAAGTAGAGTAATTGCATCGATATGTACAGTGCCATGTGTAAGGAAAATGAAGCATAATGAAAATGAAGTCAAACAAGATAAAAATTTACTTTATTTTTGCAATCTTGCTCACGCAGACATAACTCTCAAAATATAATGGATTAACATTACCATTTTAAATGGAGTTTTGCATGTCATGCTTTTTATTACTCTGGCCAACTTTCCCTCCTCCTACTCCCACACAGGCAAAAGTTACAGAAGGTCTTTAGAAGTTTAAACCAATATTAAATTCATTATTAGTCTCAAATTTGGAAGCTTTAATGTTAGAATTAATAGCTATCAATCCCACAGAGAAACAGTTCCTTTTAAAAGACTGCCAGCTCCATTCAGGGAATACTTAAATTGTGTTCTAGCTAATAATTTAACAATTCAAAACCAGAACTTTGAAATGAATTATGATTTTAGAGCACGCTAAGGACGTTTAAAAAGGTCTCTAAAGTACAAACAATATACTTAGTGGTTGTTTAACACATTTCAAGATCATGCAATTATAGATGGAAGCTTCAGATGGTTTAATTCTTAAAAGGTGAACAATAAGCTTTTATTTAATCATAAAAAATTAAAGCAAGAAGAAGAACAACTAGTTTAGATCCCAACTCACTGAGGGAACACACATGTAAACTTACACTACAAACACATTTACATTTTAAAACTGAATGCTGTGGGGGCCAGACTACATCTGCAGGAATGCAAGATGGCTCAATGATCCACTGCTTGGGGCCAGGCACAACTGCTGCAACTACACTCCCTGATTGTTTGTCTAGCGCTGTTGCCAGCACTAGAGTGTCCAAGTGGAAAAGCACCACTGTTCCTCCCCATTGAGCAGCGGAGCTGGGCCAGTGCAGAGGAGCACATATGCTGCACAATGTAAAAAGAGTGGTAGTGCACAAGTCCAGAACTTCTGGTGAAATTCTAGCAGAGTCAGCCAGAATGCCCTTGGGGAGACTCACTGTTGTATGGCCTATGTGTCCCTAAAGAGGGTTGTGGCTTCAAAGCTCCATTTAGGCCTGTATTTCAAAATATGCTCCTCTTTTGTTTGCTTGCCAAGTCCTGTGATCTCAGTTCTGTGTTTCTCCTACAACAGATGGAGATAGAATCATAGGAATTAAAGATGAAAAATGCCTATTTGGAGATTTTGTCCATCCTCTACCAGTGCCAGATTGTTTCCTACAACAGAGTCAGACTGGCTGGGTCACAGGCCAAAATGCTACTCTACCAGGATAGACACCAGTAGGCATGCAAGAGTGTAATCTGCAGAGTGCGTTTTAATGGGTTGTAATCCTGGTAGCACATGAGGTATCATGCCTTGAAAGGTGCACAGACCTTCTAGACCAGGCAAAAGACCAGAAAATTTACCAGAAAAGGAAGGATGCCTAGAGCATCCTAGGCTATGCCACATTTGCCCTACAAATGTAGCAATAGGGACTGGAAGCATTGTGGAAACTTGATGGATGAGCATGAGGAGTAGAGAAGGCTCAGTACACTATGAACTCATAGGAGTTTACACTATTGCCAACTCTTGCAATGTTATGTGTTTCCGAATAGTTGGTATTTTTCTTGAAGTCCCAATTCTTGGAATCATGTGATTACATGAGAATTTCCACTTCTTTTTTAAGTTTCCAACTCTCATGGTAGTGGAGACAAGCTGGAAAATGTTAACTGAGTGCGTGCTAAAGTCTCTAAAACCCAAAGGTCAGTAGACAGAATCCCCAAATGCATTAGATAAATAAATAGGTATCCATCACATAAGTTAAGCTGATTTCATGATTTTGGGTCCTGACTCATGAATTTTGAGTTGATAATACTACGCTTGGGTGAGCGGAGGTGTTTGAAGCTGAGTGGGGCAGGAGTAGGCAAGGCAAGGGGAATCCGGTAGCCAGAGGCTGAGTGAGAAAGGAAGCTGGGGTGAGGAGATGGCATTGGGGCAGCTAAAAGTTGCCCTCCTAAGTCTTCAGTGTTTTTAGGACTGAAACTAGGAATTGGGATATTTGGGAAGTCAAGGCCTCCAGGTTCTAGGGAAAGATAAGGGAGATGCAGGCCCCCTCAGAAAGTTGCTTAAGCATTTCGCTGCCTGGTGTTAGCAATCCAAACCAGATATGATAGTGGGCCCCTGCAGCACTAGATCCGATGTAAGTCTTTGAATCCACCCCCGGCCCCTCCAAAAATGTCAGGGGCATGCGGATGGATCAAGTTTTCTAGTGTTATTTGTGTGTGAGCATTCAATTTGGTTCACATAGGTGATCACATACCTATCACATATTTTTGTTGCCCATGGGGTTATTTTAAGAGGTAATTTATTTAGTTATTTTTGGTGGTTGTAGAACACCAGCTGAGAAGGGTTGGCAGGTGAAAGATTGAATTTCCCAGGGAAGGACTGTATCCCCACTCTTTGCTGGGTATTGGTCAGAACACACTAATTGGATAAATTTCAGAGTGAAACAGGGGAAAATGTAACATGCTAATTGAAAGCTAATTATGGTTAGCCAGCAGTTGGCCACTAGACGTTCTGAGCCAGATAAAAGGAGAAACTGGGTAAGCAATAAGAAGTGTTTTCCTCACAGGCTAATAGGAACTAAAGTTTTCAGACTATACTTAGGCTTGGCAGAATTTGATTCTTATCTTTATCATTCCAATGGATAAGGTTGATTGTTAAGCATTTTTTCCAATTTTTATGTATTTAAAGTTTCATAGTTGAGGTAAATTATGGGGGAGGGGAGTGTCAGACAATAACAATTAAGTGACAGATTCTGAGATTCATAAAGTTAAAGCTTTATAAGTGTTAAAACAAACTGACAATATTACCTCAAGGTATATTAAGTAATGATCCTTAAAAATGTAATAAGTTCTCAAGCAGCTGTTTTCTTACTTTTCCGTTTGCATGCGTACAGTCAAATTGATGCTTGACATTTACCAATAAAAAAATCAAATCCTAACAAGCCTAGATATACTATAAAAACTGCAGATGAATGCACTCTGAATTTGTTTGGATTGGCTTATTTCACATGGGAAGTTTAGCTGTAGAATAGGGCAGTCGTTAATAAAGCAGAGTGAATGTGATGGGCTTTCTGCATTTCTTCTTACATTTAGTAAACCATACTGAACACTACCTTTGAAAATCATTTTTATCATCATCTCTCAGCATTTGCTAATGTAAGGTGCTACTCTTTCCTTCTCCCTTTCACTACATAGTCATCTGAACTAAAGAGCTGACACTTATCACCTGCCACCCCTGGCAGCAAAAGACCATGCCTTATATTCATCTCTGCTATCTAGGGTATTGATAACTAGGTTCATTTTTGCTATCCCTATTGAACTGAGATATGGGTTTGTTTGTCAAACAACATTTTGTATTACTATGGGTACGCTGAGCACTGTGTTCTGGAAACTTAAAACCAGAATTGAGCAAATAAAGGAAAAAGTCTACCATGAATATTTATTCCTTTCTGTTTGACCATGCTTATAGCCTTTTTGTGTTTGTCCTCCTGCAAACAAACCCACCCCAATGCCAGCATGCTGGATTTAGGAGATAATCAAGCAAAGTGGGGAGTCCCCACCTTAATAAGAGAAGTGAAGAGCAGAATCCACTGTGTTCAGCACTTGCATGCTAGACAGGAGCAATAGAAAAGAGTAAGATACATTAATATAGCTACACAATTTCTTGAGATACTTGATTAATTTTTAACAAATTATAAATACAACCCACTCACAAACTTTTAACAAATAGATTAAGGTGAGGTTTGAGAAAAATAGTCTCAATTATTTATTCAGCTCTAATTGGTATATTTAAGTTCTATTTTTTAAACGTTGTACTGTAATATCACCCTGAAATTTATTAAGCTTTGTGATTCTGGAATTTTTCTTGGGAGAGGGGAAACATTCTTGGCTTTGCCAGAAAAAAAAATATTTCCAGTGTTCATTCAAGTTCTATCAGCTGAGCAGGGCTGAAACACTGAGGATTTCATATTTTGTCTTCTGAACAACTATGGGCCTCAACTAGTTCAATAATACTTGAAGTCTTGTATTGAAGGCTATCAGGGGAACCTATTCAGTGTGAGCAAATCAGAGAAGAAGATGCCAGCTACATTTATATGCAAGATTCAGAGCAAATACCACAAAGTGTACTCTGAAGCCAGGAATAAAGCATCCAATGTTAGTTCAGGACTAGCCACTTATTTTATTTCAAGGTCAGATATTTCTTTCCTCTTTTTTAAGCTTTGTGACAGGAGAGTGAATTTTTCATGACTTGAGGTGCTCAAGGAATGCAAGCCAAGAGGAACTATAAAAAAGTATTGCTGCATCTAACTGGGGCAAAGTGCCTGGAGGAGTACTGCAGGGCTCACGGCCAGTGATGGACCCTGTTTTGTTTTACATCTTTATAAATGGCCTGGAGAAATATGGAAAAATGCATTTGTTCAACTTACAGACATGACAAAGGAGGGGGTTGTAAACAGACAGGAAAATTCAAGCAAGTGGAAGGAATGCAAGAACAACAAAGACATATCCCCTAAAGAGTAGTATGCATATGCTTACTGCAAATTTGGGCAAGATGTAGCTTTAAGATAATTTGTATAGAATAGAATAGAGGTAACTAGAAAACAGCAGCTCTGTGTCTGGGCGATGATAGCAAACAAAACATTAGAAATGAGGTTGAAATGTTGGCAAAACAAGGCAATGCTATCTTGGGCTACATACACTGAAATATGACTTGAAGAAAACAAGGAGGGGACAGTCCCTGTGTGTTTCACTGGAGTGAACCTATAAAGAACAGAGAAGGTAGTTCAGAGTACCATTGTCTTGTTTTGCCAATAGAGGAAACAGCAGAAACAAAGATTTAGGCTTGGTAACAGGAAAAATCTGAACAATAAGATCAGTTATTCTGTGGAATAGGCTTAGGCACACGCAGGGAGACGGAATGGGTAAAGCAATGACGACAGAGGTAGACTTATAGAAGTAAGACTGATAGCACTAGGAAAAGTGAGTGGGTTTTTGTGAACTGTGTTGGTTGGCCCACTGAGCCGCTAGGGGGCAGTGGGGAGCTATGGCCTCACTGGCCGGCCTGGGTCACGCTTCTGTCACTGGGGAATTAGCAGCAGGAAGAGCACTGGCCAGAGTCTGTAGCGTGCCCCTCAGGCAGGGAAGCACCGGCAAAAGGCTGTAGCACTGTCTGGATTCTGTTCCCGAGGCGGGTTGGCCGGGTAGGGGAACGCAGGCCCACCCTACACCACTGCATTCCAGCCCAGGGCCCTGACAGTGGCAGGGCGAGGATCCCGCCACCAGGTCAGCGGGGTCCTTCCGCAAAATACACTCACCACAGTGCAGTTCTATCCCTGGGCTACTTCCTACCCGGTTGCTTGTACGAGTCCCTCTGGTCGCTCCAGTTCGTCCGGGCAGTCAGCTGCTGGCAGCTCCAGCTCCCCCTCTGGCTCAGGCTCCTCCTGTTCCTCCTGGTACTCGGCTGCTGGCAGTCCTGGTAGCCCCAGTCCTTCCTCCAGGTCAAGTTTCCTCTGGTCCAGGGCCTCCCCTGGCGTGGCAGCAGGGCCTGAAGGGAACAGCCCGCAGTCTGTATCTGCCTCCCTCCCTGGTGCTGCCCTGACTGAGCTAAGGGCCCCGCCCTTTGTACTTTCTGTTCCACTCCTCCCCTTCCAGGGTGTAGAGTAAGCTTGGTCTGGCCCTGCCCACTAAGGCTGGGAGAGCGGCTCTTTACCCTCAGGTTTGGAGGGAAGCCACCCTGGCTCCCTACAGTTTTGTTTTTAATCTTTGGGTTTGTGTTTAGTGAAACTTGTGATGGTATGAGGTACCAGTTTGATTGCACTGGAAAAGTGAGCTCTGTATAACCACAGTTAAGTTCAAGCATAAGTAATACTTAGCAGAGCCCTCTGTATAGCACCCTGACAACGTGTCTCAGTCATGATCTAGAGGGAAAAGATTCCTCTCGTGTCCATTCAGTTATTGGCATCTTTGCTAATGCTGACAGCAAAAAGTACTTGACTAATTATGGTGCTTCTGTGATACGAACACCACTTCGCAAAGACTTGGATTGACAAAGTCACTGTTTACAAGCTTCATATCAGTGTTAATGGCGGTAACTTTTGTCCAATTTTCATTCTAGGTTGGATTGAACTGGTGATAAAAAGACCTGAAGATATTGCCATTTTCCTGTTCCATCCAAGAGCACAAGAACCACTCTTAAGTTTAGCAGGCCATTATTTAAAGTTACCATCTGGGAACAATATAAGATATGACCAAAGCAGTCATTAAAGACAGCAGCTTCACACAGTACCACATATGCCTTCTTCCAGCAGATGTATCTGTGGAAATGCAATTGTGAAGAAAATGGTTTAAAATGTACTGTGCCCATCTAATTATAATTAGCTTTGCACATGTAGAAATCTAAATATGATACATATGGCTCTCAGTCTCTACTCCTACGTGCATGCCCATGATAGTATTCAACCTTCACAGAATGTGTGTGTGATGAAAATGTGGAGCATCTGTCAGATGCTCCATAATTTAGTTAAATGAAACTTCTTCAGATCAGGTCCATGAAGACAGAAGCAGTGCAAATTCTCTTACAAAGTTTGGCTAATCTACTTGAATCCTGACATGTAACTTTTTATGTGATGCTTCAATTGACTGATAGTTACCAATTAGGCACAGGGGAAGCAACTGTATGTTGGGGCTTTGCAGTCCAGCACAAGCTCTGCAACTTGTAGATTGGAGGGAGCAACAGGGCCAGTCCCACTACTAGGTGAGTGGGCAAGACTGTCAAAGCTTCCAGAACTCCCACCACTACCCTCTATTTGTATTTCATATTAACCTCCCTCATGCAAGTTAGTTTACAAACAAACACTTTCATTTTGAAGTTAAGTAAATAATTAATAAATAAATCAATAAATCAAACACAAAATAAAGCTGACTAGAACAGAGGCTTAACTAAAGGAATAAAGTCTGTATAGTACAAAATGCACATATGAATTAGAAACACTACTCAGCTAGATACTGTTTCTCTGTACAATGGAAGGCCCACTGAATGAAATAATTCTTAACCATAAACATTTAACATATATAACTAACCCTCACTCCAGTTGTTACTGGAAACTTGGAGCCAGTTATTCCTGAGTAAAATCACTTGCGTAAATACATTGAATTCAGATTCTGAATAAATGCATGAATTTAACTGCAATATAGAGTAAAATTTCACCCTTAATAACTAGTTATAAAAATGACAGAAACATATAATCAGAGGAAAAGAATTCAAGAATTTTGAGGATTGGCAAAAGTGAAATACTCTAACAAAGTATGCTGTTTTGTCTGGTTCTGCTCACTTTCTGCATGTTTGGATTGGATCAGGGTAGATATAAATTAGTGCTATCAGAATACAAGTAGAGGGGACATGCAATCACCCCTAGAATACTTACCCAGACAAAAGGCAACATTATGATACTTTCAACGGACAACAGATCAGGTAATATGTAGTGTAATAGGAAATCTTAAGTTTCTCCTAATGTAGATTCAAAAGTGCAGCTGTATTTTGCAAAGTAACTATCTACATTTTGCAAAGTAACTATTTTTTTGTTTTCCAAGATACAGCTGCACTTTGAAAAACAAAATAGTTACTTTGCAAAATGTAGATTTTTCTAAATAAATGAATCATCAGTTGCTTTTTATCCCAATAGTTGTAATAACAATGTTGTGCTTAAAACTCACACAGAACTGATGTGATATTAGAGTGGATGTCCTTTTCACAATCAATATTCCCTTTGGAGGGCATGATACTGAACTAACTGTAAAAATGTTGTAACATTTTATTTACATGCTAAGAGACTGTTCTTTTAATATTGTGAATAAAGATTAATCAGGATATTCAAAGTTATAATTTCCACAGCAAACATAGCTCATTAGCCTGCCCAGAGGGGTACAATTCTACGGCTGTATGTGGGGATAATGTATATGCATATGAGGAAGGTAAGTTCTTGGGCACAGGAACTGTGTCTATGTGTTTGTACAGTGGCCAGCACAATGGGATACTAGTCTTATTTGAGGCCTTTAGGCAGAAATGTAATACTACTGATAATCTACTATTAATAATCGAGGACTTGAGTCAGTGCCTATTGAAATTAACAAGAGTCTATTACCTTCGATGGCCATCAGATAAGGTCCTTGTCACAATAAGTCAAGAAAAGAGTTAAGATTCTATCAACAATGTTAACTCAGACATATTGCATAAACTGCATGTTTGATAAACAGTATTAGTTATACATTTAATCAAACAAGTAGCATGTATGTGCTAAGTAGCCGAGTTAACACTGCTGCTAGAATCTCAATTTTTTGCATTTCATGTATTTGTGACTAACTCTGCAGCCTTCATTTTGCTTTAATAGTTAATTGCATTTGATTAAATGTTTCTTTTAAAAAGGCCTAGGTAGATGAAAAAGGAAGAGAAAAAAATCCATATCTGTTCAGTTGGAAGTTACAGCTTTACAAGCAGATTTTATTAGCTCTTAAACTAAACAGTCCACATTTAGTGAGCTACATGCATATGTCAAAAGGACAAGTCCAGCCTTACAAAAACTGTCAGGCACAGTGCTTACTATACATGATTTGTCCCATTAAAATCAATGGGATTTTCCCCAGGGGTAAGCACTGCTGACAGCATAAGTGCTGGCAAGATCAGGCCTATCCATGTTTACTTATGTAATGTAACTGTGACATGGAAGGAGATTTTCCATTGTAGACTTTGAGGTACATTGATAGGAAATTCCAAGTCATCCACATATAAAAGACACCTCAACACCACCATGTTATCTTCCCCTAACTGAATAATATAGATCTTAACAGGACTGTGTAACAGAAACCTGTGGAACACTACATGAGAGAGTTGCAAATGTATATGAGCATTTACCCAAATGTTCCCTCTGGGTTCCCTTAAGAAAGATTTGGAATTCCATCCATCCCTGTTAGAGTCCACAATAGAGCTGGATATTTTTTTTTCAAATAGTAAATTCACTCAAATGTATTTTGAGGTACCAAAACTGTTTGCAAAATTTGGGTAAAATTCAGCAAATAATTTTGCCCTGCAGAGTTTGAACCAAACCATTTTGAAACAAAACATTTTTACTTTGTTTCAAAACAATGTTTTGTTTCAAAATCCAGCTATAGTAAACAAAAAGATAAAGAGATGTAGGATAAAATCCTGGCCCCACTGGAATCAATAGGAGGTTTATTATTGACTTCAGTGGGGTCAGGATTTCATCCTTGATCTTCATCACCAGAAGGAGATCAACCAACATATTAAGTGCAGTCATTATACTATACCCAGGCCTATAATCAACCAAAACCCTGAAAAACCTCCAGGAAAGACCAGTTAGATTGGTATTGAACTTGTAGGTTTACCACACCTCAGTTTTCCTCTTCTTTATTAGCTGCTTGAGCTCTACAGTTTGTTTGCTCATTTGATCCTTATTCTCGAAATTTGTTCCTGAGAAATGCTTGGTTCTAATGACATAGGATGGGGCTTAAGGGACCCACAAAGTTCCATGAATTGTCATATACATATATTAAATCATTACAATATCAACCTAACTAATAGATCTGGTTCATTCATTGAAATAAATTATCAACTGAAGGTAGTTTTCTTTTAATAACTAACTGTGCTTACTACTCCTCATTGATTAGTCACCAAAGCCCTTGTTTTTGCTTCTTGACTGGATGATGAATGCTGTTCATGAGATACTTGCAATCACATACAAATATGGATATTCATATAAAGAACAAAAATTTGTGCTAACATTCATTAGCACTAACAAATTCATTTGCACAAATGTTAGCAAATAAATTTTTTAAATGGGCATTAATCATGTTCAAACTGACCACCTTTTAAAAGTTCTAGCAGATGTTCATGTGTACTGTTTTCAAGGATTTAATATCTAAATGTTACTAAGATGTAGATATTGATCATTCACACAGTATTTTTGACATCACTATATTTACAAGTATATACACCGACTACAACTTTCCTTCATATCTCTCTCTCTCTCTCTCTCTCATTACCACTTCCTGAATCTAAGGAATTGCCATGTACATTTTCTAATTAAAACATATTTGAAACACATCAAAGATCTACAACCTATCCTGAAAGATGATCCCTCACTCTCACAGATCTTGGGAGACAGGCCAGTCCTTGCTTACAGACAGCCTCCCAACCTGAAGCAAATACTCACCAGCAACTGCACACCAAACAACATAAACACTAACCCAGGAACCTATCCTTGCAACAAAGACCGATGCCAACTCTGTCCACATATCTATTCAACACCATCTATATGACACCATCTATATGAAACCATCATAGGACCTAATCACATCAGCCACTCCATCAGGGGCTCGTTCACCTGCACATCTATCAACGTGATATATGCCATCATGTAACAGGAATGCCATATACATTGGCCAAACCGAACAATCTCTACGCAAAAGAATAAATGGACACAAATCTGACACCAGGAATCATAACATTAAAAAACCAGTGAGAGAACACTTCAACCTCTCTAACCACTCAGTGACAGACTTGAAGGTGGCAATTTTGCAACAAAAAAACTTCAAAAACAGACTCTAAAGAGAGACTGCTGAACTTGAATTAATATGCAAATTAGATACAATTAACTTAGGTTTAAACAGAGACTGGGAATGGTTAGGTCATTACAGTAATTGAATCTATTTCCCCATGTTAAGTTCTCCTCACACCTTCTATGGGTCATCTCGATTATCACTTCAAAGGTTTCCCCTCCCCCGCTGATGATAGCTCATCTCAGTTGATTGGCCTCTTACAGTTGGCATGGCTACTTCCACCTTTTCATGTTCTCTGTATGTATAAATATCGTCTGTCTGTGTGTTCCATTCTATGCATCCGAAGAAGTGGGCTGTAGCCCACGACAGCTTATGCTCAAATAAATTTGTTAGTATCTAAGGTGCCGCAAGTACTCCTGTTCTTTTTGCTGGCAATTTAGTAGTTGTAGGGGCACCAAGCCTAACTTTTTAAGAGACTTTTAAAAGTCAATCATACCATCATTGATTGGCAGTTCAATGGCATATCGGCATCAATGTCTCAATACAAAGCCACTGTCCATATATGAAACTCAGTACCTTATCATTAATTTTTAGAAGATGTATCTTAAGTACCATGTGTACAAAAGGTTAGCTCATATTTTGCAACTGCAATTTTGGCTGCTGGAAATAGCTGCACCCAATTTCTTAAAGAAAGGTCAGAAAAGAGCAATAAAGCTATGAGGAAAAAGATTCATTCTTCTATTAATGAACAGGAACTACCATCCCGACTTAGGAAAATATAGATGACTCACAAGGTAATAGGAATCCTGAAACTCAGGGATACAGCCTGAATAAATGAGAATATTATCTAGTGGGAGTGGAAAAATAAACAATATTAAGTCGCTTCAGGAATGCTTTAAGTTGCTAAACTGTAGATTTGTACAGTCTACACAGAGCATAAAGAAAAAAAAAAAGTCTTACTTTGGTTGTTTAAGTTCTCATTTGAACATCAAATTGTGCTGTAGGCAATAAGGGTGTGCTGTTTAAAGAAAAGAAGGCAAGCTTAACTAATTTAAACCATCCCCCAACATAAAACCATTCCAGCATTCTTATGTGGATCATAAAGAAATGTGAGAATGTTAGAGTAATTGTAAATTTAAGTAACATTTATGGCCCCTCTCAGAACTAACCCCAGATTTTATACTAATTAAAATATGTAAGAATAAACCTGTGTTCTGATCACCTCAGCACAATAATCTAGCTTGTTCTGTCTGTTCATATACTTAGTTGATAAGTGTAGAATAACCATTGGCTGCGATTTTCTGCCTCCCCCCTCTAACCCCTTTCTTCAAGGATTTAGTGAATTGAGTAGCTTTTCAACCTCTGCCTTCAATTACAGTTTCAAGTAGCGGCAGGCAAACACCTCAAAGACTTGAAGTAGTAACCTTTCATTTTAAATGTTCATTAAAATAAGGCTAATAATACAGAACCACAGGGCAGTTGAATCTTTATGAAAGTTCATGGGCTGCAGGTTGCTCACCACTGCTGTAGCATGTCAGGGTAATCCGCTGGGTTCCCGCTTCCCACAGCTCCCATTGGCCGGGAACGGCGAACTGCGACTACTGGGAGCTGCCAGCAGCTGTGCCTGCGGATGGTCAATGTAAACAAACTGTCTCACAGCCCGCCAGTGCATTACCACAGGTTGCCCACCACTGTGCTACAGCATACCTGGCCAAGCCAAAAGACAATATTCACTATTACAGTAGTGACACTGAAGGACCTTATTCATCACTTAAAAATGTAGCACGTAACTCAGATTTTTGTATATTGAGAAGCGTGCCTATGAAATGATGATGCTAGCTCCTTATGCTCTCTTCTGGAGTATCACACACAGATAGTATTTATGTGGAAGAGGGGAGAGAAGAAAACAGGTGGGGGAAATGAACCCAATAAGATGAGATTGCCTTTCTGAGACAATGTAAGTTGAGCTGTGTGAAATTTCAAATAAATATTTGATAGTTTTAAAAAGGGTAAACAGGATGACCTGAGTAATTATAGGCCTGTCAGCCTGATATCGATCCCAGGAAAGATAATGGAGCCACTGATATGGGACTTGACTAATAAAGAATTAAAGGAAGGTAACATAATTAATGCCAATCAACATGAGTTTTTGGGCAATAGATCCTGTCTAACTTGACTTTTTTTTTATAAGATTACAAGTTTAGTTGATAAATGTAATAGTATTAATGTAAGATACTTAGACTTCAAGGCATTTCATTTGGTACTGCGTGACATTTTGATTAAAAAACTAGAGCATAAAATTAACATAGGACACAATAAATGGATTTTAAACTGTCTGATATGTCTCAAAATGTAACTGTAAATGGGGAATTATCATTGAGCAGGTGTTTCCAGTTAACATTTTTGTCAATGATCTGAAAGAAAAACAAAATCATTGATAAAGTTTGCAGATGACAGAAAAACTGAGGGTATGGGGGACTGGTCAATAATTAAAAAGGACAGGTCACTGGATTGCTTGATAAAACATATTGTTTGCTTGCGCCCAGTTTAATACAGCTAAACATAATTCTGTACATCTAGAAACAAAGAATGTAAGCTGTACTCACAGGATGGCTGATTCTATGGTGGGAAGCAGTGACTCAAAGAAAATTGGGGTGCCCTGGTGGATAATGAGCTGAACGTGAGCCCCTAATGTGACGCTGTGGCCAAAAGAGCTAATGTGATCCTGGGATGTATAAACAAGGAAATCTTGCGTAGGAGTAGAGAGTTTATTTTACTTCTGTATTTAGCTCTGATGCCCCAGTGCTGGAATACTGTGTTCAGTTCTGGTACCCACAATTCAAGAAGAAGGTTGATAAATTGGACAGGGGTCAGAGAAGAGCCACAATAATGATTAAAGGATTAGAAAACACAGTTTATAGTGGTAGACTCAAGGAGCTCAATCTAGTTAGCTTAATAAAGAGAAGGTTAAGGGGTAACTTGACTACAGTATCAACACGGAGAACAAATATTTAATAATGGGCTCTTCAGTCTAGCAGAGAAAGGTATAACATGATCCAACATCTGAAAAATGAAGCTAGACAAATTCAGACTGGAAATGAGGTGTTAATTTTTTATACAGGAAGCATAAGTAATCATAGGAACAATTTACAGTCATGGTGGATTTTCCATCACTGACAATTTTTGAATCAAGATAGGATTTTTTTTTCCTAAAGGATATGCTCTAGGAATTATTTTGGGGAAGTTCTCTGGCTTGGCAGGAGGTCAAACTATATTATCAAACTTGTCCCTTTTGGCCTTGGAATGTAAGAATCTTTTTGCTCTGCCACAGCACTTTAACTCCTCTATATGGGCTTCACTGTCTAGAGATCCGCACCCTCCCATCCTTTATCCAACCACCAAGAAGTCTTTTTAAGCCTCTTCATGGGTCCTTTCACTTCCTTTTGCAGAAGTTCCTCCCAGGCTCTTGGACCGAAGGACCTAAAGCTCCTGTACCTTTCCTTCTCTATAGGCACACCCACAGTAAGTCTCACACCTTCCCCCAGTTTCTTACTTATCTGTTTATAACTCTTCCCAGATTCCTTCCCTAAGAGATCTACCACTCCTTTCAGTCTTGACTCCCATCTACACCTTCCAGAAGCCCCTCGTCTGTGCTAAAACCAGGGTCAGAACTGTGGCAAGCCTATAACCTGCCTTAAAAGACCAGCAAATGTCTTGCTGATGAGTGGAACTGGGTTTATAGCTATGCAGAGGAAGAGAGCCAGATTCCAAGTGGTCTAGTCCATGAGAGATCAAAATCACCAGTCTGACATGGGCCCTATATTTCCTAGAACTATCATTTTGTTGTGCTTTTCTTTGATCCTGTGACACATGTAAAGTGTCCAGACTAGTCTATTTGGTACCATAATTCACCTTCCATATCTCTAAGACTACTTATAAAATAAATAAATACTTAAATATATAACTGATGAAGTGCCCCTCAAGATAGATGCATTATGCATTATTTCACAATCAGTGCAGTTGGTGGTTATATAGGAGACTACCATAAAGCAAGCCTCATATGTTTCTTCCTTTAGGTGAGCCTTTTAAAAGTTTTTCTCTAATGGTTTACTTGGCTCCTGTGTACTTATGAATATTTCATTACAATATAGCATATTAAATCTATTTTGGCTGTGGTCTTTAAAATATGTTAATTATAAATACAGTGTAAGCAGGGTAGGGGAAGAGGAAACCCTTTAAGGAGACTGGTGTTCCCAGATATTTTATATTGCTGCCCAGTGTATATAATACCAGGCTGCTTTGCAAGGGATTGTAATGGTACTCGTCACTGTAATTTTAACTCTTTCAGATGGCAGGTGATCTTTGTTTGCCAAACCATGATTACTTTTACTGCAGTATCAGGGTTTTCTATCACTAAAGAAGACTGTTGTTATTAATTCATGCTTTCTCTTTATCTATATTCAGACAACACAGTTTCAAGAGCTGGTTGGGAAATGATTATTTTCCCTCCAATAAGTTTCAACACGAACTATTTGTTGTTGAACATGTTCAAATTTTTATTTAAAAAAAAAAGCCCCAAAACACAAAAAAGAACACCTTTAAATTGCTGTAAACAGAAGTTTTCAGTTTGACAAAATTTAATTTTTTCTCAGTTTTTCAAATGACCAATTTTTCAGTGAAAACATCCATCAACATTTTAGTGAAACATGAGAGTTCAACCCCCACACTTTCAGGGAAATGGCCTTTTAATTAAAAGGCCATTTTTGGTCAAAATGTTTCAGTGGAAAATTTTCCAAATTCATTAAGAGTTTCCTAGGGGTCCTGGATTAGCTTCTTAAATCTGTTTCAAAATATTTAATAAATCAATGTAGGATTGTTAGTCTTGACTGCCATAGTGGTAGAAAGTCCTGTTAGCATCAAACTTGGTTTGATGAGCTCTTATGAAAACAACAAATAAAAATAACTGGTCCACAAAGCACACTAAGTACCTTACAGACCAAATGAACACCTGGAAAAATCAGCATGAAAACTGGGAGGGGGGGGGAGAGAGAGAGATGAGGTCTCCTTTACTAGGAGAGGGCTCCAACTTCTTCAGCATCTTCCACCCTGAGATGGTCCACCATCACTTCTCTTTGATTTGAGAATGTTAAAATTCAAAACAAGCACAAGTGAGCATGGTTGTTAATGCCAGTTCTGACTGGAGCTGTGTAAAAAACCAACCAACCCACCCAACTCCCCTGTCCCCCCCATCACACACTCACATTGAGTTGCAGAGGTTCACACAAACATTTTCTGTTTTCAAGCATCATGAGTTCACACAGTTTAAAGACCAAACCAACCAACCCCAAATATCAAGTGGAAGCTTAACAGAAAGTCAAATTCCACTTGGTTTTATGACAAAATTATAAGAAACCATAAATCACTCCTTGGTTCACTTCAATAGTGAAACCAATGGAAACTTTCAGTGGACCTTTTTCAGTCTCAGTTTTTTAACAATACCCTAAACAATGTGAGCTGTGTGTCTGGATTTAGGTCTGAATACCTTATACACCTTTAATCATTTCATGTGTCTGGACGAATCTGGTGAGAACTATTTTAGTCAAGTCCCACTCAATTCAAATCAGAATAGAAATCACATCACATTTGCCCCTTAAGTATATTAAGCAAACCTAAATTAGTTAACATTGTATTAAACATTTTCACTGTTCCCTGAACAATTCATATCTAGAAGAGAAATAATTTGTATAACAGATTATTACCTAGTTTTGATTAAACAGACTATTGCCACAATAAAGGTATTTATTTATGATTAACCAAAAACTTGGATTGTAAGTGCTTCAGGGCAGGGATCATTTTGTACCTACTGTGTTCTGACCTCAATAAAAAAGCAAATTTACTAAGATATTTTTTTCAAGTTCAAGTAATACTAAAAGATAAAATAAGGGGAAATGATGAAGTATTTTGAACATTCTTGTATCTTAAACCACTGACATACATGAGTTTAACAGCAACTATCAGCACTATATAGAAGTGCAATGGTGTGAAAGTGAAAATGGTGCGGAAGTGAAAAACCGCACGGGGAGTCTTAGATAAGCAGAATATAATCACCTGAAGTGGAATTTGATCATGAAACTGAGGTTACTATCCCATCCCTTGTGGAAAGTTCCAAACTGATGTAGCTTCTTAAATTATTGAATCTGAACCTACAAATGTTGCATAGGGCATCAACAAGTCTCTGCCATGCCGGTCTATCCTGGGCCACTCTTTGCATGGTCCTCCCCATGGCTGTTTTATCTCCAACAAGTGTAAATAAAACAGACTTTTTCTACTAATTAACTCAGTTAAATCACAGTTCTAGTGATGACCCTGTTTGTCAAACAGAGGGCTATGTTTTAATTAGAATCTTAGAATTTCAGTACTTATAAATGTCAATCTATACAGACATAGAAGACCTATCTTCAATAGTTACACAGCAATTAGCTACCACGGTGATACTCTAGGTGCCATATAAAAACCTAAAGTAGTTTAGATACACAGGCAGAGTCAAATAAGCAGTTCAAAATAAATGCAGGAGAAATGAATCTGAGAAAGGATCAGTTTGACATGATGAGAAATATTCAAGCTTTAAGAATCTAACAATGCAGGGAAAGTGTTCAGCTGTTTAAAGGACTTAGCACTCAAAGCAAAGCCCAAATCATGTTTCTCAATAACAAGTACGGAATGAAAGAAGTAATGTGCCCAGTATGGAGTCTGACGAATAAGGTTTCTGATCTGCTGTTATTAAGAACTACAGTACTATTTAACACACTAGGATTTAAATTAAAATAGAATCTGCAAAAGGGATTACTATTCCACAGCTCCTTCCACAGATTCTTAATGGCAGTTCTACCTAGACTTCCAATTTCAGTGCAGGATAAAAGAACCTTAAAAGCAACTTGATGGATATTATAGTCAATTCAGCTGCAGTCTTGTCTTTTAGATTTCCAGCCATTTCAATATGATTGGAGACAAATAATGTGGACCTCAATACCCAGCATATTAATGAAGCACTGAACCCATACAGCCCACACTGGCTTCTTCTTGGATGCAGTGAGAGTAACTAAATTGCTAGTCTTAATCATTATACATTTTATAGCTCCCTGTGTGAATATAGGACCTTACAACAGATTAAATGTGTCAGATATAACACTATATAACAATTCCTATCCTAAGAAGCTTGCAATCTAATGGCACATGCATGTGCTGTATGTAACAATGCCATCTAGAGAAGAGACTGATGTGAGCTTTTTATAGCAGGAAAGCAGGCTTTCAGTGTTGTTCTGGGAAGGCGAAGGGGGAGGCATGAGGCACATTATATGGAGGATTGCCTCCCAGTTAGTGAGAAACATGAAACCTAGCAGATGATAGTGTAGTGGGCAAAGCATACAAAGACAGATTAAGAAGAGAAGCTTCAGTGGAGAGTATGGAGTGAGTGGGTGTGTAAGAGACAATGAGGGTAAATATAAAGTCATAGAGAGCTTTGAAAGTGAAGTGAAGTCAGGGTGCAGAGAAGCTGTGCAAGAGCAGGTTGAGATGCTGTTACATGCTGGAGATCTTGGCATCTTTGCAGAGCGACAACCGATGCCTACCAGTATATCTAGGGCTGTCTCTGCCAATGATGTCATTAGAATGCTGTCACTGTTGAATGTGAAGTGATAGGGAAGCTCATGTTCAATCCATCTGATAACCTGGAAATATTCTCTGTGGCTTGATGGAAGGAGTCACTCTACCCCACCCCACAAAACTGGAGCTAAACCAGAATAGCCAGCAGTCCTCTAGCGATACTGGAGAGAAGGGAGACAAGTCCAGGATAATATAAGGTTAGGGAGCCAGACCAGTTGGGGTCAGAGGGAATATTCTATGTGGGGGAAGAGGGACGGTGGTAAGACTGCAGTTTACAACACTGAAGTCTCTATCTAATGATACATTAATAATCTCATCAAAACTATAATAAGAATTAGGCATTTCCTTCCAGAAGTTCAAGAGTCATGACTTGGAGATTTTAATATTCAGAATTCTGTGGGACAGAAAAAATAATGAAAATAAGACAATAGAGATTGGAAACCGAATATATAAAATCCTGGCACTAAACCAAATTCAAGTTATTTACAGATCAATCACAACTAAAAATATTATCAGTTTGGGAAACTATAGTGATGTTGGTTTTCACTCACTCTCATTTATTCCTTGTTAAAGAAATTGTTGATATAGGAGAGCGTTAGATTTGAGAACAGAAAAAAGCTGATTTACTTATTTTTCCCCCATTATCTTCTTGGAAATTTATCATTCAGATTTTTTTCCACAATGTGAAACTTTGTCAAAGTATTTACAGGTTTAAAAGCAACTAATTTGGCTCTTGTTAAATCAGGTAGGAAGAAAAGCTTCTATTTCCCTGATGAAATATGCATTGTTATACCGTGGTCAAAGTTAAAGGGAAGGCTTTGAGTAAGGCTAGACCTTCCTTAAAGTTTTTGGATTTGGTAGATAATAAAAGGAAGTAGGAAAGCTTAGGCTTAGAGAATTATTAGAAGATCTAAGAAATCCTGCTGGCTAAACTTCGGTAGCACTATTAATAAAGATGCTTCTGTAGGTAAGATCTGGAAAAAGATTAAAAGGATCAATGGATGAAAGGAAGGTTTTATCCTGTACCTAATTCAAAGGTGAAACATATTCAGAAAGCTAACGTAAAAGGAAGACATTTTTCTAATATTAACAGTGGTAACACTAAAGCTGATTTTCTCCCAGTCAGAAAACGTTTGCTATTTTATATTTAATTTTATTCTTAAAGCTCAGTAGGAGGATCATTTGTATTATGTCAGATGCACAGTTACATTTAAAGAGATTTTCCCTGATTTCCAAGTTTCTTCTCCAGTTATGGATAATTTGGTTTGCAAGTATTTTAAATATACACAACATAAATCCATAAACGTAATTTTCAAATTAATTTAAAATACCAAGCCTATTGGTGCTTACTTGCCAGTTACGGGACAGCTTCAGTGTTTTAGGCCTAAGCACAAACTGTTCAGATTAAAGTCTACAGTTTTCAAGTAAACAAAGTCTGAGAGATCTGAACCATATTTTAGTGTTACAGGTTCCATCCAATTCATTAGCATCTCCATTTGCTTGAAAACATATTAATACTATGCCTAAAGAATCAAAAAGGAAAAAGTGTTCCCTGCCATTCCATTGGTTAGGCAACTTCTGCTTTTCTGTAACTGTGTTCATTTGGTTACCTCATCCTTCAGTCCTTCCCTACCCAAATTCTCTGCTTTGTCCTCTAGTTATATTCAGACTGTCATGTAGTTTGTAAGCTTCTTTGTTACATGTTACAGTGCCTAATACCATGGAGCCCTGAATCTCAACTGCAGTTCCTTGGCATTACTGTAATACAAACAGTAAAAACAAGTGTCCTAACTGGTCTGTTTCTAGAGCACTTCTTTTATGTTTCGTTTGTTATGAGGTGCAAGAACTCCTATGGTATTTGCAGAGTGGTGTAATGAACATAAGTAGATGGCAAGTGGGACAGTCTTGTGTCCAAAGTATAAAATCTTACCAGGTAGAAACTAGGCAAGACCCACAATGGAAGACAGGCATACTGAGTACGGTAGTGGATCATGCAAACCACAGGCCAGTGGCTGTTGCTCAGTTGAATTAGTATTTGTATACTACAAAAACACTCTAAATAATACCCCCCTCATTCATTAAAAAAGGGAAATGTTAGCATCCCTGCTATTGCAGGCCTAAAATTACTACCCATCCCACTTAAAAACAATATTGCAGTGAAGAAAAGATCTCTCTCTTCTTTTGAGAGTATCAACAGCAATACCAACAAAACAATAATCTGCCAAAACAGTCATCCTGTGAAGCAAAAGGAGAGTCATTGACAGCACAGCTGCTCATCTTTGCCTTCCCCGATTCCCTACTGCCTGATATCACAGAGAAGATCAAAGAGGTGAAGTGCATGGGAGTAGGACGCCTCCTCCTGATATAAGAGGCTAAGGAGATAAAAGATTGAAAAATACTGCTTCTCAAATGAAGTTAACACTTTCTCCATACTCATAGAGAACAGAAGTGAGAAAGGGAGAGATGTGAGAGAAAAACATACTCGCCTTTCTGCTCTCAAGGGTTAAAAGATCATTTTGGATTAAAGGTTTTTAAACTCAGTTATCTGGATTCACCATCAAAAGGAGTCCATCAAATATTGGGTCCAAAGCATAAAGTTTAAGACCCTGAATGAATAGAATCATTTTGAATGGCAACTGATATTATAGGCTCCCTCAAACCATATCATCCTGAGCAATGATAATTGTTATCAAAGAAAATCAATTCACCTTATGCTTGAGTGCTTACATGTAGCATACTGACTATTTTAACATTTTCAGCACATAATTTTGGAACTCTCTTGTGACAGCAAATACACATCTAGTACTTCAAAAGCCGCCACCACAACAAAAACTCTGCAAAGGGGAAATTCATCCCTGTGTCAAGAGCCAACACAAGACCTACTTAAACCACCATAATAAAGCTCAAGCAGAATGTAAGAGGTGGATACGTCTTGTGTTGGTTGAGGGTGAATATGTTTCTTTATGCTAAACAATCCATATCCTGAGGCAGTCTTGTTTTCTTTCTCCTGTTCACCATTTCAACAGAAAAACTGGCCCTGGTTATTAAAAAAAAAAGATAACATGGAAGTGTTGTAGACTTACCATTCTTGAGTACCCCTTTGTCGCATGTTTCAACAACTCTGCCTTGCTGTCTTTCTCAAGAGTTCTGTGATCTGCTGATGATGTGGCCTTCAAGCCATGTCACACTATAGATCCACCCTTTATGGGAGTTTCAATGTCACAAACAAATAATGTCTGACAAAATAATGGTAATCAGCACAATATCATTGACCTCTCCTGGTCTTCAATCTCACACTTCTTTCAGAGCAGTAGCTCCCCAGAGCTTCTCCCTAGACTCCCTTAGCAAAACTCAGACACCAGATAAAAATACAAACTAAGCAACTTCCACCCGTCTTAGGTTCTCCCACGTTCTCTGCTCTCCTACAGAAGACTGACCCACAAAGTGCTGTCTCTTGTTCCTTTTTCAAGGCCCACCACATAAATTAATTCCACTCCTGTAGCTTTCCCACCGTTCTCCCTCTTCCTGGCTCCTGTCAGGGCCCTTCCATACAAAGGGAATTCCAAACCATTTCTCTACTAGGTCTTCTTCTCCCAACTGCTTTAAACTTATTCCTTTTAACAAGTGGGACTAATAGGGCTCTCAGGCTCTAGTAACCCCAATGAAACATGCACTAATACTCTTCATAGTATACAATCAACAGAGATGATAGATATCTAAGAATGGTATCCACAAAAGTTAACGTGCTAAGCAGGGAGCCACTTAAACTAACCAATGAGACATGCTGTTGAGAGGGGTGTGTCCTAAGCCCCAGCTTTCTCACAGAGTTCAACACCTAAATCTGAGCTGTGGGGAGGTATCTGTTGCTGCTTGTGAGCCACAACCAGAAACCTCTGTCCTGGGCTCAGGCACTTAGGCTGTTTCTTGCAAGAATAAGATAGGAACTTGCATAACTCCACACAAAACAGCTGGCAGAGTAGGCTCTCCCTTCTAACTCTAACCCAGTGGTTAAGATACTCAGCTGGTATGTGGGAGACCTCATTTGAATTTCCCCTCTCTGGCTGATGTAGAGAAGTGATCTGAACAAAGTTTCCCCACCTGTCAGGGGAGTGCCCTACCTACTGGAATATCAAGTGATTCTCACTCTTTCTCTGGCTCAATTAAAGTGGAAGATTCAACAAGAGAGACTGAGGGCATATCTACACTACAAAATTGACCCATATCAGAATATCCCACTGTCATATAGTTTGAGCACTCACATGATAGGCAGGGAATCCCTGTTCAAGTCACTTCTTGTCAGGCAGGGGGAAAACTGAGGGGGGGGTCTCCCCCATCTTGAGTGACTACCCAAGTCATTGTGCTAAAGGCCTTCTCCATTTTGTGAGGAGTTAGGCAGGCTCAGAGAAAGCCTGGCAAATCAAGCCTAGTAGGTAAGATAGGCACCCTAAACTCCTGCAGGTGAGTTTAGGTGTGAGATAGGCATTTGAATGCCCACCTGAGGCAGCAGCGTCCATACCCACAAGCAGAAATTTGGAACTTTTATAGCAAAAATTTAGGCTCCAAGTAAGTTAAATGCCTAGAGGATTACAAAGTAGCCAAGGGTAGGTTTGTGGATTGTAATGATGCCTAAAACTGAGACTTAGCCACCTGAGTCCTTTGTGCAACTGGACCAAGAACTTTATCACAATCATTCTTACTGGAGTATTCCTGTCAATTGCAATGGAAGTACATTTCATGAGTAAAAGTCTGCAGAGTTAAACTGCCAGGGTGAAATCCTGGCACTACTAAAGTCACTGGCAAAGGTGACTACTAAAGTCACCCTCTTTGACTTCAATGACACCCTAGATCATTAAGTAGGAGGGAAATACAAGATACTTGTATTATGAATAAAGGCAGGAAGAGATTCTGCTAGTGTTGAATACAACACCACCACAATTTAATGAAAATTTCAGCTAATTATTTAAACAAGATGGGAGTTAGTTGTGACCTTACAATCAGGTGGACTAGAAAAAAATGAATATTGTCCTAAAAATCCCATTTTTATACTAATAGCTCCAAGTACTAATCCCCAGGATACACACGTGCGCACACACACACACACACAATTACCTAAAACATATCTCCACTTTCAGGGGCGGCATGCCGCGGGAGGCGCTCTGCCGGTCGCTGGTCCTGCGGCTCCGGTGGACCTCCCTCAGGCGTGCCTGCGGAGGGTCCGCTGGTCCCACAGCTCCACCGAAGCCACGCGGGACCAGCGGACTCTCTGCAGGCACGCCTGCGGAAGATCCACCAGAGCCGCCTGCTGCCTTCCCGGCGACCAGCAGAACGCCCCCCGCGGCATGCCGCCCCAAGCACGCGCTGGGCGTGCTGGGGTCTGGAGCTGCCCCTGTCCACTTTCATACAATATGGGAATGTATCCAAATAAAACTATTATACATTTATTTGCAACCCCATTTAAATTTGTCCAAGTAAACAAAAATATGATATTGGAGAAGTCTTTTTCTTAACATTCCTTAATGTAATTACTGTCCAAATACCAGGAGCAGTACATTTTACTATTTGGTTCTGCTGCTGCATTATGTACCATGAGAGATATATAATTCAGTGTTCTGTGTGGTCTGGCATACCTGCAGTTTTTAAAGCAAAGGTAGCATAGTCCCCCGCCACCCCCCGCCCAAAAAAAAAAGCATTTCTGGATTCCTCTTTATCACCCATTTGCCATTAATTACTTTAATCTCTTTTCAAGAACCGACAGGCTCATCCATATCCAAATCAGGAAAAAATAAGAGTTATTCCTCGAGGTATACTAGAAAATGTACGAACAGCCCATCTGAATTAGGCATTCCCAAACCCATTAATCTGGAACAGCTTGCCCATTTGTTCCATGCCTTTATAATTAATGAATAGATTACCTCTTCTGTTACTTTACTGAAATAACCAAAACTGACAGATTCTTTAATTAATGAAGCTAATTTAAGAGGATTAGTCTTCAAAAAAAATATCTTATCCTGTGATTCTGCAACAACTTGAACAAATTTATCCTCAGATTTGTCATGAGCAACTCTCCAAGATTTAGCCCTAGGTACAAGATTATCACATATTTGAGACAAAGGTGTTAGTTCTCCCATGAGTTCTTTTAGCATTTTTTTCCCTCTTTGAACTAATGAATGGGCAAATGGCACCTTTCTCTCACTTACACCAAAATTCCTAGTCATCAGATTCTACAGGTGTGTGAGATGTAGCATTTGTGTTTTTCATTTAGGTATTTACATTTTGCAGTTTACTAAGGCAGCCAAGATAACCTAATAGACCTCTAGTGCTTTAATGCTGTTCACACAGCAAATACAGGGAATGAGAAAATGGGAGAAGAAAAGGGTAAGAGATAGGGAACAGAAAGGAGAGAAGTGAAGGATCCTTCTCTTTCTTCTCATAAGAGCCATGAATATCTATGGTGCTGTAGAAATAATTAATAAGCACTCTCATTGCCACTCTCTTTTGATTATCACTTAATCTCTTTGTCACATTTTCCCAATTTGTAAGTGATAATTACCACCCTGACATGGGTGTTGAGGATTGACTAATCAGCTAATGTTTGTAAAGAACAGAGAAGATGGAAAATGCTATGTATCTTCTAAGTATCCTTAATATTTTGATTTCAGCGATTACATTCACAAAATGTTAGAGCTTTCCATAAAACAAGTTTGAAGCTCTGATTTTCAATGGTTCAGTCAATTACAGTTTCTCTGTTTTCACTAGAGGCCTGCAAATCAAAAACAAACAGATAACCTCTTGTTTTGTCCCATGTAAAAATTTGTAATGGTACTGTGCGCTCTTCAGCTTGAGCTGTGCACTTTTATTGACATTTTCAGTGTTTGAAATATTTTTAAGGCTAGATGTAACAGATTTCATATTTTGAGGTTTTGATAATATTGAGGTGGAGTTGTGGTATATTTTAACCACCCTCTTTACATGTGACATAACTCACTTCCACTCCAATTTACATATATCACTGAGCACACTTACATATACAATCAGTCTTGCACAAGTTCATTCACCCAGATAAACATTTTTCTCTCTCTTTATTGTGGTAAAGGATATTTGAGTAGATTTTTTGATTCTTTGGCTTATTAATATTCATGACAATTTTGCAAGACTGAATTTTTACACATATACCTACACATAGCCCAGTTGTGTAACCACTGGGAGATACACTGCTTACCACCATACACTACACCCAACGGTAAGGCTTTGATGTAGCAAAGCAGTTAAGCCTGTTTGCAGGATAGGGGCCCTACTAAAAACATACAAAGTTGTCACTTGCCCTTATGATGATAGAGTGGGGAATAAGAGTTGGGGGGAGGGGGGCAGGAGTAAATAAGGGCATCTGCACTTATTGCTGGAATGACCTGTCTGGATCCTCCACTCCCCAGGGCACACACAAGGGACAACAGACTGTGAAGCTACCACTTGCCCCTGTGTATGTAGGCTGAGACTAGGCAGAGAAGAATGGAGCTTTGGCTAGGGTGACCAGATGTCCCAATTGTATAAGGACAGTCCTGATATTCAGGGCTTTTTCTTATGTAGGTGCCTATTACCCCCCATGCCCTGTCCTGATTTTTCACACTTTCTATCTGGTCACCCTAGCATTGGCTCTGCCCACAAGGTGTCAGCCAGCAGTGCTGAGTCAGAGTGAGTGAGGGGTAATATGCTGACTCCCAGAACGGGCTGTAGCAAATTGTTACTGGGAGAGTTGAGAAGGAAGAATAATGAGGAAGTCAGGGATTGTGTGACTGTCTGAGCATCTGAGACTCAGTTGCACTTTGTTCACTGCACTGTTCCTGGAGTGGGGCAGCTAGATGCCACCCCAAAAGGCAGGATGTAAAGTCCCAATCTAGCCCTTAAAAAAACTATTTAGTTGTTACTCTCTATGGGCTAATTAATCAGAAGACTTTTTCTCTAAGTGAACTCAAAGACCTGATTGAGGATAGGTACCTGGGAAATATCTTGACAGATGCAGTAGAGAGGTGGATTAGCAGCAACAGTCCATAGCAAGTAATAAAAAGGGATTTTGTAGTTACATATATAAATCAAAGATGTGCCAAAAATATTGAGAGATTCACTGGGACAGGAATTAAAGACTGTAAGCATTAACTTTGAACTCCTTGTCTTTTCTCAGTTAGTGTCACCACCTTAATGTTATTGAAACATTGTTTTCTAGATTGAATATTTACAATGTGAAAATTATGGCATTTTAGCTACAAGGGCCCTAATCACAAAAGCCAAATGTCAGATCATTATTTCTGCCATTTCATTGGGGATAATATGAGCCTTTACTTGAGATGCTGTTCAGAAAAGCTGAACACTGGCTTCCTAGTAGTAATAATTTGCATTTTATATAACTGAGTTAGTGTACTTTGTTTTTGTTTTCTTGAGACACTGAATTAAAGATCTTTATTTGCATAAAACAAAACATGTAGTGGTTGACATTGGAGGGGGAGGGGGGCAATTAACATGCAGTCAAAGTGCCAGCCTGTGAAATACCCCAGTTCCTTGGGCTTTGATACTGCTAACAGTATGGATTGCTCTAAACCAGTAGGTGGTGATTATTCACCCTGTATACACACTGAATTTAGCCAGGTGGGGCTGTGTATGCATTCTTCTTCTAAGCAAAGATAGGGTTACCATGGTGAGCTACTTGGATTACTAGCCACTACCAGTGTTATATGGAATTGTTGTAAATGAAACAATATTCCTCACAGAAATGTATACCTGCTATTTTTATTCAGAGGCTCCTTTGGCTGGCTGAACCCATTAATCAAATCACTCCTTGGACCAAGCTATTGGCACTATTAGAATTCTACTTGTACTTACTTTCTTTGGTTTGAGGCAGCCAAATGAATACAAGTATAGTAAACACAATCTTTTTAAAGGGACTGGTGATTCTGGGTGCTAAACTGGAGCCATTAAGTTGCTTGCTTTTCAAGAAGGCTATGGGGAGGTGTACTGCTTAGCTCATTCAGAAAATCAGCCCAGTAGTGGTCTCCAGCTGGGTAGCCAAAAATTAAGGCAGCTAAAATCACAGGTCCCTTTTGAAATGCTTGGCCTTGGTTTTTATTTCACATGTATTTATTGGATTGTTGAAAAGACTTATCAGCCAATAACAGGGGAAAGAGGTTAACTAGAATTTCATTAGAATATGGAGGCAGTGGGAGGGATTGCTGAAGGGGAAAAACCCATGGAAATAATGAAGTGAGTCTGCAAGAGGATTTTTCTTCGCATAGGTGGGGTAAGGCAAGGGCAGCTATGTTAATCACTCTGCATTCAAGTGAAAACTTCTAAAACCCAGAGGGCTTATCTACATGGTGTGTAGTGTGCACTGGGGTGTAAATTCTAATGTTCACTAGCGTGTTGCACACAAACTGTCCATGTAGACTCTTGTCATAAAAAGACAGTAAAGGGTTAAGAAGTTCACCTAGCCTAGCTGACACCTGACCAGAGGAACCAATGGGGGGACAAAATGTTTCACCCAGGAAGGAGGGAGAGTCCTTTGTTCAGTCAGTCCATTAAGTTCTGTGCCGGAGTGAAAAAGATCAAGGAATCACCCAGGGTAGTGAGTATTAGAGAAGGAATGAATTAGCTTATGTTTATTTCCTTTTGTGACTTTGTCTTTTTGCATTAGAGGGATAATCAAATTGGGTTTTCTTTTTGTAACTCAGGTTTTGCCCAGGGGAACATCCTCTGTGTTTTGAATCTGTTGTCTGTGAGAGTAGCTTGTATGCTAATCTCTTAGAGGTATTTTTTACCCCTTTTCCTTAATTAAAACTCTTCTTTTTAAGAACCTGATTGATTTTTTTCCTTGATTTAAGATCCAAGGGGTTTGGATCGGTGTTCACCAGGAAATTGGTGGAGAAGTCTCTCAAGGTTACCCAGGGAAGGGTTACAGTACTTGGGAAAGAGAGATTTTTTTGGGGGGAAGACAGAGTTTCCCAAATGACTCATAAACAGCTGTTTTAAACAATTTGGGTGGTGGCAGCAACCAGATCTAAGATGGTAATTAAGCTTAGGGGTTCTCATGCAGGTCCCCACATCTGTACCCTAAAGTTCAGAGTGGGGGTGAAACCTATGACAACTCTGCTGGTGCACTCTAACATTTTCCTTGTTTGCATTGCCATAGTCCCATCTCTAACAGTACTACTTCAATGTGCACTAGGAAACTTTTGGTGCATGCCAGCAGGGTTGACATGGACAGTCCATGTATGACACACTGGTGCACACTATAATTTATACCCAGGTGTATGCACTAATGCACTGGGTAGACAAGCCAAAAGGCTCCAGGCTTGACAAGAGCTGAGGATAATTTTGTGGTGGGAGAATGGAAGGATCCAGAACATATTATTGTGACAACATCAGGATTGTCAAACATGGAGATAAAAGTTGCCTTTCTTTCTCCGCTATAACTAGGCATAGGGGGATTGAATTTTTATTGGTAAATGTCAATAAATGATGATTTCACAGACAAAGCAACAAGAAGGAAATATTTCCATCAAAAATCATTGAAGTTTACAGAGAGGCAAAAGTAAGAAAAATGCTGCTTGAAAACATAGTTTGATTGAAGGATAGTTACTTTGTATATTTTGACATGTGATGTTAATATTTTGAAACTCAACATCTAGTGTCTTTAATTATTGTCTGATTCCCCTGTGGTTTCCCACAAGTGTGAAAATGTAAAACACTAAACAAAGCATTTTAAACAATTGTGAAAATGTAAGTTGATGATTTTAAAAATGCTTAAAAATAAACAGATGATATCCAACAAAATTATTTTAAAAAATAAAATTGAATTCTATTGAGCCCAGCTATAAATTATATTTTGGGTGGGAGTCTAAAAAGAAACTAAGCTAATGGCATCAATAGTACCCCAGCAACTTTGACTAAAAGGTTTGAGCAAAATAAAGAAATATTTGAGCAAAATTGTCTTCAATAGTTCAACAATCACAATAATTACTGTAATGACTGCAGAAAAAAATAGAGTGTATTTTCCTGAGTCTTGGAGTATCACAGGATTAAAGGTGAGTTACACACACATCGATTTTTGATGGTTCTTGTCCAGTAATTATCTTCAGTAATGGCCTGTGACTGTCAATAACATTTGTATCAATTGTCACTATGAACCACCTCTAAAGGATACCACTGCATGTATAAACTGACTCACATGTGACACTGGGACAGCAGGTGATATTCAAGGGGGAAAAAACAGCACAAAGAAGAACTAACCAAAGGTTTACATAATGGTACTTTGTGATGCTAGATAATCAAATTGGAACTGTCACAGAATCATTGGCCTTTTAAGGAGTAGATGGATCCAGCCACACCTGATAATGATTAGCTGCACTGTGGCTGCACCACCTGATGGGGACTACCTGGCCCTTTTGAAAGCTTTGGAAAAGCTCACAGGGACAGAAGAACTGGTGTGGTGTTTGGGTCGGAGGAGAGGACAGAGACAGGTGAAAGGACTCCAGGGAGAGCAGCCCTGAGAGTTAGTGCTCTATAAGAGAGTTGGAGGAACTGAGTTGTGCCCAGGAGGAGCTTTCATTTGGATTTTATTACCCTGGAAGGGTGGACTCTTAGGTAACTCTGTTTAAATGGCTAAGTCACTTCAGAACAAGAAGATTGCTGAAGCTTTAAAGAACTGCTGTTAGCTTGTCTCTAGTAGCAAAGATATTGGGTGGGGATGCTTGGGCGGAAGTTCCCATGGGGAAACGTGGCAGGAGAAACTATGACAGCAAAAATCCATTCTGAGGGAAAAACAATTACTTTAAAAATTGCAGCCAGCAAATGGGTTCTGCCAGCACATTCCTGTGACTTGGTTGACCCCCACTGACTTCATCAGACTTGATTGGGGCATCATGCCTATGTAGCAATAATTCTGCATAATACCAATCCTTCTGCATGAATCAAACCAGTTTTGAAAAATGTACCACTACAAATAATCTAAGGCAGGAATTTTCAAAAGAGCCTTAGAGAGTTAGGTGCCTAATTCTCTTAGGCTTCTTTGATAATCCCAGGCCAAATCTTTTGTCTAAACTGTAATTGTGCTCAGATGCACAATTTGAGTTGGTATTACCATATATTAAAGATGATTCTTGTTCCATAATGCTCTGTTCTGGAGTCAACCATTGTGTTCCCTTACACTCCTCCAGTGACCTAAAGGAAGGTTACCAATCCTTTAAGATAGTAGCTCTTAAACTATCATCTGCAGATCACAGGAAGTCCGCAGAAAGCTCCTAAATTTTCTACAAAACAATTTCTGTAACTATAAGCCTTCAAACAGTGATACTTTCTGGTAATTGTAACTTAATGCAGGATGCTATTATGGTTTTCAGATGTTTTTTTGACCAACTAAACTCAAAACCCCAAACAAGTGTCTCTCTGCACTCTGAACACTAGGTTCATAACTTTTTCAGGTGACCTGGAGGTGAAAATTCATCAGTGATCAAACTTAGAAATGGGATAAATATATGGGACAGAACCAAACTAAAGTGTCATGGAAAGATTAAGGAAGTAAGAGCTGCAGCCAGTGAGGGGGAGACTCATTATTAAACAGCCTGACATCCAGCAATTGGAAATAAAGTATGTAATAAAGCAACTGCAGCATCATATCCAACTTAACAGATATCTGATTTACTTAGTATTTGGATGAGAACATTTACTTTTTTTTGTATCATCATTTAAAATTACATACAAAAAAGTAACTGATGAGTCTTATCTCCATTGTACAGGGAAAAAAATCTGCAATAGGTTTTGATGCCTTCATTATGAGATGATCTATTCCAAGAACATTATCAATTATCATTATGAACATCATTAGCATGTTTCATAGTGTATTCCTTTGTTTCTTCCTCCTTCTGGAATGCTGATCAAACATTAAATTCACTATAAACCCACCAAACCTACATTCTTAGTTTAATCTTAGAGCATCAGTGTTATAAAGTTTAGGAAACCCACTATAAAAATACTAAATTGTTGTTGACAATATATATTTTTTAATTTAGAAAACAACTTTGGATTTCTCTTGGTTCATGATGTTAGAGTTAAATTTCAGAATATACTTATGGATTTTAAAAACTTTTTTCACTGCTGTCTTGACCTTTCATGAAATATATATTTTTCTGCCTATTTATATAATTTTAAAATAATTATTTCATCTCCAAAATCCAAACAACAATATATAGACATGGTTTTCAAAAGTGAGTGCCTTAAATTAGGCTCCTAATCCATATTTAGGCATCTAAATAAAACCTTATGTTGACTAGGATTTAAAACAAGCCTTGTCTATACTAGAAAGTTCTACTTCTTTAATTTTATCTGCACCCTCACCCTGTGTGAACACTTATACTGGTATGAGTATCAGCCTAGGTATTTCTGTATGGGAAGGGGAATAACTATTCTGTTAAAGGGGGAATACCCATATAGTTGCATCTACACTAGCAGTTGTAACAGTATAATTAATCCACATGGTTAACTGTGTATAGACCAGGCCTGAGTGTCTTGATTTCCAAATATGGCCACCCAGAACGTCTATATAAGGAATTCAGACTTATTGCCCAGCTTTGAATTTTAAAAAATACCTTGAATATTACCCACCAATTAGCTATGTTTCTAAAAATATGAAAAGTTACTATATAAATATGTACTATTATTTAATTATTTTGTGACTCATTCTAGTTCCAAATTGCATTTACAATACAGCTTGGGCTGAGAAAATAAGAAATCAATCCTTAAACCATTATGTAGATGAAGGAGGAATGATGGGCAAAAGTCATCAAGGAAAAATACAAAAATAACTTCACACAGAAAAATCAAAATAAGAGTACACACATACCAGTAAAAGACTGACTATGCGGTAGATTCAAATTCCTCTGTTGGAGACTGGAAATAATTTGTAAAGAGAAAGCTTTATGTTATTAATAAAATGTAGAATTACTGGAACTGGGTAAAAATCTATAATACTATAGCAGTAGTTATCTAGTTCTCTCTTACAGAAGACTTTGAAATGATATCACAAAATTTATTCACTGCAGACCATAAAAGACTATCTGGATATCTGTATCTCCTAAAAGTTGGGCAAGATACCCAAGATGACAGTGGCTTAAACAAAGCTTGGAAGACTACAGGAGATAAAATAACAGTGGAAGAGTCAAGCAGAGGAGATGCTGATAGTATATAGAACAGACAACTGGACAATTTACAGACTTGACATTGAATAGAATTGACATTCACAGAAGCTACTAACAAGTAGCCAATCATTGTGGACAATATCACTGTACTTGAAAAGATAGGAATCATGATTGTTGGGGCACTATTGGCAGCTTCACCATCCAGATTTACCTGTCCCCTGGCTGTCCAAGATGGAGACAAGAAGAAACAAAATAGAAGAAAACAGAACACTGGAGCTTGAGAACTAAGGAGAGCTCTATGCACAATCAGGAATTGCAGCTGGTAACCAAAAATGATTATTAAGACCCCAAGTCAAAGCACTCAAGCACGTGAGTTACTGAATTAGGGTCAATGACTTCTAAATGAATTAGGAATGACTTCTGAGGAGATGATAAAGAAGAAAAGGCCTAATCTATCTTCTTTATTAAAAAAAGAAGTGGGTTTGGGAGTAATAGTGTATTATTGGAGAGTTGGTTAATGTTGTTTAACTCAATAAAAAGCTGTAGGAGATGGACCTTGGATCAGTGCTATAAATGACTTTATTTTCTCCTCAATATGAAACAAATGTGCAATGCCAAGCAGCCCACTAGTTAACTATGCAGAATCTGAACTCCTCTCTCTAGCTAAGTAATATAATCTGTGTTTCTCCACAGCTGAATGTCTTAGCATTTTTCTATTAATACACAGAAGGAGCACAGAGAGAAGAGGCCAGAAAAGAAGGCATGCAATGGATTCTGGCAAAGGAATTAAGAGGTGCAATGTGGATGCTGAGGCTGTTAGTAGAGGAAGCAAGGAATAATTAGTGGTATGAAAAGATAATTTATTCCTTTTGTGGAAAAGTGCTGCAGTTTTCTCTTTTAGACTGGTCTATTTATGCTATAAATATATGCTCCAGCATTAATTGAGCAAATCTCTCAGTATTATACCTAAAAAGATTAAGGTGAATGTATGGAAACATGTATATTTTACTGTCTATGTTTCTAGCTGCTAGTTTTCTTTTTGGCTGGTTCTAAATTACATGTTGGCTCTTCCTATGACAACACCAGACACTGGAGAAATGTCTGTCTGTTTTACTGGTAACTGCAAAGCTGACAAATAAGCAGTGTGAAGGACTGTGGGATGGCAGGTGAAAATGGTAAAAGCATATTTTAGAACTGGATGAAAGATAGAAGTCATTGCAAGATGGTAGAACTAATGGGTTCCACTTAACTTCAGAAAGCTGAATGAGCATGCTGCTGGATAGCCATTAGTGAATCTAGGCTGATAATTGTTACTTTGAGAAAGCCATCTGGTAAGTACCATGGAAGCAAAACTGAATGCCTTGAGGCACTTGTTGGAGCACATAGGCAGTATCAAGTAAGAGACAAAACTATAACTTGGGAAATAGATAGCATTTCAGAATAAATGAGCTAGACCGAATGGATCACTTCTGTTCATGCTTCTATGTTGCAAGCATATCCGCATTGCCTTTCTTCAAGAACTTCTATTTAAAGAAACACTAAAAGGGCCAGATTATGCAGCCTTCATTCAAGCTGAGTAATACTATACAACTAACTAATAAAGTGAGGTATTATTCCATGTGAGTAAGAGCAGCAAAGCTGGTTAAAGTGATTCAGGAAGCTGAAAATATCTAACAATCACCAGGTCAATACTGATAATCAGATTTATTCAATATGGAGCTAAAGTGTCAGAAGAAAGATCAAGGGATCGGCTCAGTTCCACCATCCTTTATCCACAGTGAGCACTACTTTGTGAGTCCTTTAGTCATCAGTTGGGTTTACTCATCACATGTAAGAAAGTAGAATATGGCTCAATGATTTTAAGATTAAAATTTCTCTGTATATGCATTATTTTACAGTTACTAGTACTGGAAATGATAAGAGGACATCTTAAGACTACTTTTGTTTAACCTATTGTGAAGAATCAAATTGTACAAATATGTCAGTATAACAGGTTTCCAGCCACTCTAAAATGTTTCAGTTCTAAAAATTGAAAACATGAAACCCTTAGAAACTGCAAAGATAAGTGATTTTTCATTGTCAGTTTGGTAAATTTCCCTCAGAAAAGAAACCCAAACAATCTAACATTAAACAAAACAAAACAAAAGGATCTCAAGTTTCTATCCCAAACTGGACACTTTTGATTTTTCTATCAATGACGTCACACCCATGCCCAGTGTTCACTAACTGCATGGATTTTACTACTTGCATTGAAACTGGATATCCTAGCCATTTAAGACTAGAAAGGGCCAGAAGACCCCAGCAACTTTGGAATTAACAAAGCCCAGGGAAATGACCTTGCAGCAGGAAGCGTGGAAGTGGTCCTGAGGAATGAATAGCTGCATGAGAAAACTAAGACACTGTCCCTTTAAGGGCTTTGGGACAAAGAATCCTGTAGTATAGAGTGTGACTGAGCTTCCCTCTCTCTCAAACAATCGGGGGAAGCTCTCTGAAGGAGGATAGTATGGATCCATACTCTCTCAGAAGAGGAAGCCCACTGACAGGGTGTGAAGGAAGCCAGAGCCAGAAGACTGAGTGCCCACTGGGATGGACAGTAGCCATAGCTCCATGAAGAACAGTCTGAGACAGAATAATTGCTCCATGTGCAGCAGAAGAGCCAGAGATGAATATGAACACTGGTGCTGTTGTAGTGGACTTTATTTTGAGGACCTTGAGGACTATTTTGAACTGCTTTCAGCTACTAATCCAGCCGCAGGTAGTGATTTTTGGTAATTCCAAGAAAGACTGTGAGGAGTTCCTAAGGGGCCCTGAAGACAGGATGGATGGAAGGAGGAGAACAGTGCAAAGGCACTGGAGAGGCACCTCTGGCCAGAAGGCTGGAACTCAGTCAATGCCAATCCAACTACATTCAAGTATAAAATACTTTTAAAATATACCCTTTATGAATGTATAATGAGTGACACACACATCTGTCAACTGAATGCAGTTTATAATGTTTTTCTCCTGTTAATACATGTATAAACTCTATTGCACAACTGCAATAAGGCATAACAGGAATTACATCTTAGGGCGATTATTCTGGGCTCAGTTTAATGGCTCAGTCTAGCACTCAGAAGAGCAATAAAGTCAGTGTGCAGCTGCACCAACCCCGGAGGAGCTCAGGGAAAGAACTGTGCTTCCAGGGCTTTGGAGCTGTGCTGTAGCTTCACTCCAGCTCCAGGCAAAAACCTGCAGCTCCACTGCTCTGGAGCTGCTCTGCAATCCAGCTCCGGGCTCCGCTCCAAAGCCCTGTGTGCTTCAGAGGACCATTCCTTTGCTGCTTTCCCCCACTGCTCTAAGTGGGGACAAAGGGTTATCTATACCGCAATAAAAGGTGTGATTGCAGCTCAGGTAGACATACCCTCACTAGCTTTAATCTAGGTACTTGGCTAAAAATAGCAGTGAAGATGCAATAGCCTTCAGCACAAGCTGTAGAAACCCATCTATGGTTATCTTATGTACTCCTATTCCTAGCCTGCACTGGAATCCATGCCACCATGTCTTCACTGAAGTTGGTAATGATAGCTAGATTACAGTTAGCATGGATGTGCCTAGTCATGCTGCAATACCCATGCCTGCTTGGTGTGGTACTCTGTCCCACTCCAATGGCAGCTCGACCAGCTAGAGACTGATGATCCTGCTACAGTGCTGGCTAAAAGAGATCCATCTTTTAGCTCATGCAGTAGAGGTTCATGCATTAAGCTCCAGAGGTTCCAGGTTTGATCCCAGCCACGAATGACCATGGTCTGTCAGAGTTTCACAATCACACCTCAGAATGCAGTGTAGACATACCCTAAATTACATTACCCTTTACAGCAGGGGTCTCAAAGTCCCAGCCCACAGGCCATCTGCAGCCCGAGAAGCTCCCCGCTGCGGCCCACGGAAGAGAGACGCAGGCAGACACACTGCCCGCAATCTCAACTACAGGCGCCACCCTCCACAGCTCCCATTGGCTGGGGGAGAGAGACAAAGATACCATCATTAGTTGCCAGGCAGAGTCAGCCATGGAGTCAGCCATGGAGGCACAAAAAATTATGTATTTTTCCATAATAAATACAAATCAAAATACCAAACACAACTATCTGACGCACACCTTTGTGCAATCCTGAAGGTTTCAACCGCTCAGTCACTGAGGCCAAACATCAACGAAGTGACAGAAATGAAGCATTGTCAGGTGGCTGGCCAACACTAAAAACTCTCTGGGAGGCAAAGAATTGTATAAAGTTGTATGACAGTTTTATTATTTCTAAGAAATTCAAAATAAACAATACAATATACATGTTTTGTTTTCTGAATACCATCTTCAGTGACATTATTGACCCACTGGTAGGATTTGAGGACCGGCACTGGCCCTAAGGTAAATTGAGTTTGAGACCCCTGCTTTACAGTGTGTGACTCCCTCCCTTCCATATGCCTACCAATTATTCTGTCCCATGAGAAGTTGGTTCTTATGAAGATGCACAGATTTTAAGACCAAAAGGGGCCATTCTGTATAACATACGCCACGATCATCTAGTCTGATTTCTTGCATAACACAGGCCCAGGGTAGGCGCAACCCATTAGGTGACCTAGGTGGTCGCCTAGGGTGCTAACATTTGGGGAGCGGCGACCACGACGGCCGGATGTTCGGCTGCCACGGTCGTCGGCGGTATTTCAGGGGCGGGACCTTCTGCCGCCTCTGTCGGGGGCTCCATTTCAGGGGCGGGAGCTTCCGCCGCCTAGGGCGCCACCTTCCGCTGCCTAGGGCGCCACCTTCCGCTGCCTAGGGCGCCAAAAAGGCTGCTGGTGCTTCTGCACAGGCCATAGTATTTCAACAGTAAATCCTACAGAGAAAGGAATTATAGTTCTCTGCAACATAACTGAACACTATTGAGCCCAATAACTTGTGGGGGAACTAGAGCATATCTTTTAGAAAGACATCCAGTCTTGACTCTGAGGCTCCAAGTGATAATGAATTAATCACTTCCCTTGGTAATCTGTTCCAATGGTTAATTACTGTATCTTTGAAAAGTTGTGTCTTATTTCCAATATGAATATTTACTAGCTTCAGCTTACAGCAACTAGGTCTTGTTATGCCTCTGTCTGTTAGCTTAGAGAGCCACTTCCTTTGTAAGTATTTATAAACCATGATCAAGTTGTCCCTTAAACTTTTTTTTTAATAAATAAAATAGATTGAACTCCGTAAGTCTCTTAGTCTGAAGTTTACTTTCCAGACTTTTAATATTTTTGTAGCCTCTCCTATTTTTCAACATTCTTTTAAAATTCATTGCATATACCCTTGGCATGAACAGGATATACAACTCTTGCAGACAAGGATCAAACTGGGGGGAAAGAGGTGGTGGATGGGTAATAATCTCCCAAACTCCACCCACAAAATAAATTCCATCCATGTAAATTATCAAAATGAGGTGCTGCTCATGGTAGATCATGCAGATGTCCAATATATGATTGTAAAGGCTCTCTGAGCTCATCTCCCTATCAATAGGGCTAGAATATGCTCGTAAACTCTATTAGACTTGATTAGGTGGAAAAATAAAAGTGAAGGCACTGATCCAACTGAATGAAGAAAAAAATGCTGGTATCTCTCAAATCCCTTCCACTTTTGGCACTAAAATGAGACATCACTCACAGTACATTGTGCAGATCTGAAACCTGGCCTCTCCTTTCTTGCATGAGGAACAAAGTAGTTAACAATGCTGACATTTAAATGATCATCACTAGAAATCTGAGTTTACAATACATGGAAATGAATGAGGCAGCTCACACCTTTGTAAGCTATTCCAGACTCTCTGCAGTCTCACGCAGACATCACTGCATTGATTACACTTCGGGCTTGCCAACATCAGGAAGTTGACCAAAATAGCTATTGTGGAAAACATATTCTGCATTAGCTCCCCATGTGGACACTCCTATTGTGGAATAAGAGTGCCTTTTTTCCCATTTATCTTAATCCACTGGAAATGCTCCACATGGGATCATGTTGGCAAGGAGGGACAAAGGCAGAACCATCACCTACCCCCTAACCTGCTGACCTGCAGAGGTAGTTGGACGCTTAGAAGAAGAGTACTTTAAAAAAGGCAAAGCAGTTATTGAATACTGTAATAGCATATATAACTATTTGTTGAGAGCATACATTAGGAGAACAGGCAAATGAGTAGGAATACTAAAGCTTTGCTGCAAAACCCAATATAAGTGGATTAATCACCTCAACAGTTTGGAATAAATCCTTTTTATTTGAAAATATCTAAATCAAGCATTCATATACATCTCAGTTTAGATTTACTTTGAAAAATTAAGAAGCATGGAATAGCAATGCTTCCAGACTGAGATAAAGCAGTGGCATGGTAGCTTTGGTACTAAAGTCTCGTCCCACCAACTGTAAAGTACACCTATTACAGTTTCACCACAAAATAACAGCAAAAAGTTACAACTAATAGTATAATTTGAATTTGAAATGCTACCTCTGAAAAGAGTGCAATTAAGAGACATTTTTGCGTTAGTTGGATTACATTCCTTATGTTCTCTTCACTGCACAATGTATAAAGTCATGATGGATTACTACACATTGGGTCATGTCTATTTTAAAATATCCTCTGCAACCGTAGTTACAATTTTGCATGCACAGAAAAAATGAATCTGCATTAGGTATAAGAGCCTATAGATCAGAAAGACACCGGATCAGATTCTTATTTACACCAGGACTCCATTCTGGCAATATGAAGGGTCCTTGAAATAGGAGTAAACTATATTCACATTCACTTTATCCTTTAAATGGGAATCTGGTCCTCTGTCTCCTCCCCAAAACTGAATCAAAGTAGAACAGATTATTAGAGTCCTGAAATCCGCTGCCTTGTAGCACTACGGGGGTTGGGGAGGAGGTGACTTATAACAATTGTTGGGCTTTCCATTAAACAGTCAGACAATAGCATGTCATGGTCTAAAAGTAGTCACTTAGCCAAGCTGCTTAGAAACTACAGAGAAGCAAAGGACATAGATTTTCATAGATTCTAAGGCCAGAAGGGGCCACGGTGATCATCTAACATGGGCCATACAACTTAGCCGAATTAATTCCTATTTACGGTGGAAGATGACAGCCCTCATGCAGTCCATCCTGTTAAGTGAGAAACCATGACCAACCTCATCAAACTGGCAAATGAATGTTGACCATCAACTTCCAGGTCAAAAAAGCAACAAAATAAACCTACCTTTTCTGGTCCAACATAGTCTTGAAATGGTTTAAGGGGCTACAATTGCATCTTACAGAATGTTGCTCTGCAGATACCATATGCATGTGAGAGAGAATTCCTTTTTAAATTAGAGCATATATTTACTAAAAAAAATCCAATCTTGATTTAAAAATTGCCAGTGATGGAGAATCCACCACTACATGTAACAAGTTGTTTCAATGATAATTAGCTTAATGCCTTATTTCCAGCCTGAAGTTGTCTAGCTTCACCCTCCAGAAACTAGATCTTGCTATACCTTTGTCTACTAGACTGAAGATCCCATTATCAATGTTTTGTTCCCCCATTAAGTACTTTTAGACTATGATCAAGTCACCCTTTGACTTTCTCTTTGTTAAGACACAAAGATTGAGTTCCTTTAGCCTTTCACTATAAGGCATGTTTTCCAAATCTTTAATCATTCTCGAGGCCCTTATCTGAATTCTCCCCAATTTATCAACAACCTTCATGAATTGTGGACACCAGAACTGGACACAATATTCCAGCAGCAGTCACACCAGTGCCAAAAATAGAAGTAATATAACCTCCCTCCTTTATGTGACATTTTCCTGTTTATACATCCAAGGACCACATTAGTCCTTTTGGCCACAGTGTTGCACTAGGATCCACTACAATCTCAAAGTTGTTTTCAGCATCCATGCTTCCCAGGATGGAGTTCCCTGATCATGTAAGTATGGCCTATGTTCTTTGTTCCTAACAACACTGCTGAGAAGTCCAGCACCTCATCACAAGGAGAGAGAAGCCAGAATCAATATGCCTATCCACTGTCATAGCAGCACAGAAGTCAACTGCCCTTAAAATCTGGGTTGTGTTAATTAATTGAAAGTGACTTTCTGAGTTTGGACCAACTGAGCTGTCATTCATATTAGGGATCATAAAACAATTATAAAAAGTAATGTCTCACATTCGTTCACAGGAGGGTTTCTTTTAGACATTATGGAAAGGGGGTCAGAAAGTGACAACAACAGAAAAAAGAAATGGTGTCCCCCAAAATACAACAGTTATATAGCAGCATTAGTTCCTTGCAAGGGAGCTAGTAAAAAAAAACAATTTGTCTGCAGAAAATTATGAAAAAATGCTTTTTAAAATTTTCTTCTAGAACAAATTGTAAATTTTACCCTGAAAATAGAACAGATTTGCTTTCCAGTTTCTCAGTTAAAATCTAGAACATTGTAAACAAATCCATGAACACTTTCTTTTTATTTAGAATAGCCCTTATTTGTTTTTTAAAAAAAGTTTCATTGGAAAACAATTTGACCACATCTACCTGGCACCACTAAGGCCCCTTTGCATTACCAGAACTGTGTAAGGGGCAATTAGTGTAAATGAGAATCAGGCCTTGTATGTTTATATGACTCAAAACTCAAACTTCTGAGAGATGACTGTCAGTGATTCCAATGCAGAGCTCTCTTTAGCTATTTTATAATTAAAATAATTTCAGCTTCACAAAAGCACACAGTCACTTTTGTTATAAGCTATCATTTACAAAATTGCCAGAGTCTGTATGTGTTTTTAAATACAGAACAACTGCCACTGAAGCTTATACTCAAATTCAGGTGCACAACACATAAATTACATACAAAATGTTTGGTCATAAAAATATCCAGACTCCTTTTTCTAGCAGCAAGATCTAATTTAGGTAGAAAAATAAAAATAAAATAAACAGTCCTGAAGCTGTAATTTCTCAACCTGTGAATTTTACTAAACTAAGGGATTTTTTAATGTGTCTTGCATTATCAGACATGAAAGCAAGGTTGGTTTTGTTTTTGTTTTTTGCTTGTTTGGTTTTTTTAATTATGATCTAAAACAATAAACTTGTTTTGAATCATTCAATCAAGAAAATAATGCAAGGGGTCCATTTCACTTCCAAACTGTGCTGATAAGCAGAGAGAATGACAAAAGTAGAATTATAAGCAGGTGAGAGCAAACAAGGATCTTGAAAATCCTTTCCATTTTTTTTCAGTCAATTATTGATGTGCAGGTATATTATCACGAAACAGGAAAAAGTTATGATTATGGTCTAGACTGGGGCTTAAGGTCTACATTGAAGGGGTGTATGTGGAAGGGCTGTGCTCTGAGGAGTATTCAGGGCTGACCCAGTGGGCTACATTCACATTCACAAAGGAACTTAGTCACCTAGTATGTTTGTATAATGTATAATCTTTTCTTAAAAGTCTGCCTACAGCAGGGGTGTGCAAACTATGGCCCATGGGTCATATCTGGCCCACCAGCCAATTTAATCCGGCCCTCGAACTCCCATCAGGGAGTGGGGTCGGGGGCCACACACAGTCCACACGTGCATGCCATAGCTCCCAGAAGCAACGGTATGTCCCCCCTCTGGCTCCTATGTTTAGTGACAGCCAGGGGGCTCTGTGCGCTGCCCCCACCTCAAGCACCGCCCCCCGCAGCTCCCATTTACCAGGATCTGTGGCCAATGGTAGCTGCAGGGCAGCACCTGCAGGCGGGGAAGCATGCAGAGCCACCTGGCTGCGCCTCCATGTAGGAGCTGGAGTTGGGACATGCCGGCTGCTTGAGGTAAGCTCTGCCTACAGCCTGCACCCCTGACCCCCTCCCATGCTCCAACCCCTTGCCCCAGCCCTGATCCCCCCCCTTCCCTCATAACCTCTCGGTCCCAGCACGGAGTACCCTCCTGCACCCCAAATCCCTCATCCCCAGCACCACCCCAGAGCCTGCACCTGAAGCCAGAGCCTTCACCCCATCCCTTACCCAACCCCCTGCCCCAGCCTGGAGCCCCCTTCCGCACTTTGAACTCCTAATTTCTGGCCCCATCCCAGAGCCCACACCCGGTCCGCGCGCACATGCCATGGCTCCCAGCCACCCCCTCCTGAACCCCAATATTGTGAACATTCATGGCCTGCCGTACAATTTCCATACCCAAATGTGCCCCTTGGGCCAAAATGTTTGCCCAGCCCTGGCCTACCATCCCAGCATCTGTGGATTTACAAGTTGGATTCTTCACGGAGCCTAGGGCTCTGTAGGGTTCCATGTCTCAGGCCCTTACACCCAGTTAAGTGACTGAAAACCCTTCCCTTGTAAAGGAGAGAAACTCCATGTTTCTAAAAGGTTTTTCTACCTCTTACAAGGTTTTGTCACAGGAGGGGACACTCACTGCCTGTGTCTGTCTAACTTAGAGTTTTGTACTGCTGTCCATCACCATACTAGCTGAGCACCTTCCATGACAGATGGGTGTTCTGTATTTTCATTTTTGACAAAGCCATGGTGCACGTATGATTTGATGTAGGTGAAATTGTATATTATAAATATAGCCCAACACAGAAATCATAAAAATGTAGAGTAGAAAATTTACTTCCTTTATTGGATACACTTTATCCATCCCTCAACAAATCCCACCCCACATCACTCTTCAAACTATGGGCATAATACCCCTCCCCTTACTCTGACACAGCTCAAACTGAAATCTATAGGAGTTTGGCTTAAAGGGCTGCCTCTTCAGGTGCAATCTGCAGACACAGTGTCACCCCACACCTGTTCCATAGACAAAGCCAGAATAATTAGTTTTGGTGGGATTCTCTGTGATGAATGGAATTACCCACCCACCCAAAGCCACAGGCAGAGGTGAAAGTAAGCTGGTACGGTACGGTACGGCGTACCAGCAAGAGCCAGTATGCCATGCTGGACTGGCTTCTCCAGCGGTGATTTAAAGGGCCCAGGGCTTCAACAGCTAGGGGGATACCTGGGCCCTTTAAATCACTGCCGGAGCTCCAGCAGCTGGGGATTTAAAGGGCCCGGAGTTCCGCAGCGGCTGGAGCCCCGGGCCCTTTAATTTGCCCCTGAACCCCGGGGCTTCCAGCCACCTTTACAGCTGGTAGCTCCAGGGTGATTTAAAGGCTCTGGGGCTCCCAGCCACAGGCAGAGCCCCAGGGCCTTTAAATCTTGAAATGCTCTACCTCTTCTGGCATACCGGTAAGTCCTTTAAGTTACTTTCACCCCTGGCCACAGGCCACAGCCAGACCCTATACTATCCCAGGCCACAGTGCTTAATTTGTGCCAGAGCTTAGCCCCAGCACCCCTGGGCTTGAGGATTCAGTTATGAATGTAAAAAAATTGAGCCCTGACACCTCTTTCATTACAAATTAAGCACTGTCAAGAGCTTGAGCACGAACTTGAGCAAGAACACATAAGGAAAGAATTACATTAATTGTCTTCAATGTGATAGTAAAGGTGTAATTGAAGGGAGAATTTGACCCTAGAACTGGAACTTAAGGTCTGCTTGAGGGGTTGTGGAGAAAAGAGGAACATACTTGTACACATGCTTGCTGTGTCCAGGAATTAGACTTTTTTGACAAAGTTATTAGAGCTATTTCTCATTACGAAATGCCAGCTTCCTAGAGATCCCCTGACATGCTTACTTAACGTTCCAGAAAATTATCTATATTTTAAACAGAGCAACAAATACATTTCTTTTTTATTGTTAGCAGCTAGACTCTGTGTTGCAAATTATTGGAAAAATGTGATGCCTCCTATGGAATTGTGTTATAGTAAAATATGGGTTGGCCTTCTAATGGAAAAGCTCTCACATCAAGTATGTGCCCAAGAGAAATGCCATAAAGAGGAGAGGTATTAGAAATGTGGTCACCCTTTTTAGTATACACATAGGAGGAGGGCTCGCCAGCCAGCAAGTCAGCATCTTTAAACAGGTTCTTGGAATATTTACTCATTCAAGATCAGATTGTGTATGATGTAGTATGTTAATGGTTTATTGTAACTTTGCCTTAATAAAAAGAAAAAATATATAAGGTTTATTGAATAAGGAAACATGTTACATATTAATTTTCATCAAAAATAAATAGAGTACAGGGCTTTTCACAGTCCTCCACATCACTAGTGAATTCTACTCAATGGCCCCGAGCTCAGCACTAACGACAGGGCAATTTTTTTTCAGAATAGCTCAGCTCCCCTTTAGGCATGAAATAAGTGGCCCGATTTTCAAAAAGCTGGACACATTGAGTTTCGAGTTCCTTTGAATATCTGGCCACCGGTATTACGAGAGCTGCTGAATACTTTTGAAAATCTAATGTTTATTCAAGTACCTAAATAGGAGCTGAGCTCTATTGAAATTCTAGTTCTAATTATGGGTGCTGAGCACTTCAAAAGCTGTCCCTAAGATCTTTTGAAAATATGGCCCTAAACATTCAGTACTGTTGTGGATTCATGACTACCTATGGCAAAGAGAAAATTATGTGCTCAGTATAGGATTATGAGTGATTTAAGATTTAGTAAAGTGAGAAACAGAATTCTTCTTATCGTAAAGCTACATATTTTTATACTGGAGGTAAAAGAACAGGTGGCAAAAAATAATGAAGTGAAAGAGTCTAAAGTTATTCTAGTCACTAATTAACTTTGTCTCACTGATAACAAGTGCAACATTTCCTGCTTTCCCCATATACCAACACACCCTCAAAATGCAACCAGTAGAGAATTTGAATAAATTTGTTTCTATTTTGCAAATTCATTATATTCTAGAAAGATCTCCATTTGGAGGAAAGAAAAATTTAAATTAGAATTTATGAATCCTTCATGAAATATTTTATTGCAAGTAATTTTAGAATTACTTGTTAGCAATCCCCCTCTCCCCCTGCTAAGATGGCATTTTTCTATTACAGTCACATCCAAAAAGTAGTAAGTGCTAATATAGTAAGTGCTTGGACTAGTTCATGCTATACTACATACTACAAGTATGACAGAGTTGTTATTATCTTTGTCCAACTCCTCGTAACTAACCTTATCGACATATAGAATGATTACCCACAAGTCTCATTTTTAGTGTCAGACACAAAGTGAGAGGCATTTGAAGATTAAGAGTGTTCTTGCTACACTCAAGATTATACGAGGAGGCCACCAGAAATGCTACACTATTTTATAGTATAAGCAAAATTGAAATAGCTTCAAAATAGAATTTAATTACCGTGCTGTACCCTGAATAAAACCAAAGGATCTGAGGTGTTTTCTACAGTGCCAGGAAAAAAAAATTTCAGACGCAAATAGTGATAAATGAACCATTGTAAAAAAAGGATCAACTCTCTCTAGATTTTGAACTTAACATGAACCTTTTGGGGAGCCTGCCAACTGGTGGTCTCACCTCCCAAATACGTAATTCTTGGTTGGTTGTTTCTTCCCCAAAAATGCTTGGCCAATAGGAATTGCCCAAGAGTAATTCCATGGGTATGTAAAAAAATTGTTCTTGGTTTTTATTAAAATGATTAGATATTTTGGGAGCAGGATGAAGAGGACTGTAATGCCATCTGGCGGCTACGGAAGGGTCACCACCAAGAGGCACCTGGCAAAAGCAATATATGAATGGTAAGGTAGCAATTAGACTCTCCTTGGAGTTAAATCACAGCTATAGACATTTTGGGTGGTGAATGCTGTTTGATAGGGACATACCTTCTCAAAATAGGAAGCTATCCAGAGCTATTTTATGGTGAGGGACTATTCTTAACTCATTTGAAGTAAAATGATTGGCATGGGGTATGTTCTGTAGCTGGACCAGCCCTATAACTTGCCTTGGAAGGATTAGATTTTTATCGGTAAGTATCGGTAAATGTTAATTTTCCCACTCACACAACAGATGAAAAAATACTTCCAATGATAATAATCAAAGTTGACAGATAAGCAAAGTAAGAAAAATGTTGCTTGAGAACTTAGAATTTGATTTAGGGATATTTACATTGTATATTATAAAGTGCAATGTTGACAATTTGTGTTTTAATGGTTATAAAGCTTTTACTTTTTGAATCTCATTGTCTACTGCCATTAAATTATTTTCTTATCTCTCCTATTGTCTGATCCCCACAACTGTAAAAATGTAGGAATGTAAAAATATAAGATAAAATAAATTGATATTATCCATCCTATTATTAATTTTTATTTTTTTTTTAAATCAACACTAAGCCTATCACATACATTAATTCCTAGCAGATAACTTGGTAAATTAGCCTCTTCTTGTTCATAAATTATTCAAAAGCAACTTATGATACAAATTATTTTTCATACAAAATAATTCACAAAATAATTCCTACAACTAATTTTTGGGCTGTAGATTATTTGCAAGCAAGAAGTTATGAATGTTCTCTATTTGAATATCAAACTGCATTGGAACATTTTGATTAACCATGCACAGTCCTGTTATTGTTCTCAGACTGGATGAGAATAATTTTTAGAATCAGGGTTGTATTCAGAATAGTTGTGTTGAAGAATTCGAAGGAGGCTTTCAAATATTTGCCATTCTTTACCTAAAATTCAGTTTCCATGAATATTCTTGACAATAATTAAATTTGTTAAACATTTACTAAAAGAGGCAGGAATACAGTTAAAACTAATACAAATTATGTTTTTTTTTATTCCAGCAAATATTAACTGAAAAGTGTTTGAGGTATTAATTCAGCTCTGATATCTATATTCATATATCACAGGAGGAACTGGAAGTATTGTGTAGCCTTTTGTGGCTCAGGGTCAGGGCACTCCTTGTAACGGTGGTGGGGGATTGATACACCCACTGTACAAAGCTGTCGGACAGCCTGGTTGGCAGTTACACAACTGACAGTTCAAACCTCCTGGGTGAGAGTTTAACAAATAAACAAGTAGTCTATAGTTCCGGCCTCATGGCCGAGCACTGTGCAGTCTAGCTGTCTATGGCTCTGGTCTTCTAGTGGGGGGCTGAGCAATTAAACAGTCCATCTCTCAGGCCCTCTAGCTGGTGTAAACAACTACGATCTATGGCTCTGTCCTCCAGGTAGTGAGCTGTGCAGTTAAACAGTCCCAGGGAAGGATAGATTAAGCAACACCATCTGGGGCTCAGGCATTGAAACAGTCTCTAGATCAGTCCACCTTGCTGGAGCAAACAACAATAGTTGTTCAAGCCTTCTAGGACAAGGGTTGAGCCAGCCACAGTTAATGGCTCGGGCCATTTGGCTGAGGGCTAAGCCAATAAGCAGTCAGTATCTCTGGCCTAAATGTTAGTGCACATCCACTGTGGTGCCAGAGGTAGGGGGGCCCAGGCCACCCTGCTCCACCAGGTCACAGCCCAGGGCCCTTGAAGTGACAGGTGATTCCAATAGACCCACAGGATCAGGGGGGAAATGTGGGGTTGCTGCCTTGCTCCATGGCAGCACAACAGAACCAAAGTCTCATTTTCGTGGGCTACCTCCTATCAGCTCTTGGTGGGGCTGCTCTGTCAATGCTGGGGCCTGGATTCCAGTGTTACCGTCGGGCCACCTTTCTTCCACTCCCTCTACAGTGTCATCCACCTCCCAGGGTGGTGGCTTGCCTTTTCTCCCTGCTGCGGGTCGCAGCTCCCTAGCAGGGATATCTGCCTCCTTAACTAGTCCAGCCCCAACTGAATTGCAGGGCTCTGCTTTTATAATTCCTGTCCCGCCCCATCATTTCCTGTGAAGGGGGTGGGGAGGAGTTAGCTGCACCTAATGGGGTGAGTTAACACCTTCTGTACCAGAGAGAGGACACTCTACTTCACTACACACTGCCTCTTGTTAATGTTGCCCAACACTTCATACTGTAAGATCTTGTTTTCAATTCCTTATAACCTGGTCTTCTGTGACCACTTTGTATGCAATAGTTAGCAGTGTGGGGAAGTACACTTTCCCAGTTAAATCTTCTGAGAAACAGCAGGAAACTCCCTGATAGACTCATCAATATTCCCACCCAACAACTTTAGAATGGGGGAAAAGTTTATTTTAACCAAAAAACATTTCCCGTGGTGTTTGTGAAGCAAAACAACGCAAAGCTCTATGGCAAGTCCAATTAAATAGACACATTTGCCATTTCTGAACCTGGACTGCAGAGAAAGAAAGAGGCACAGACAGAAAAGAAAGACTTAACACATATCATTCACAATGGTTTTCTGTACTTAACTTCCCAACTAATTAACAACCATTTTTAATAAAAAAAGTTGTATATTAATGGCTACAGCATAACTCAAGCAGCTGACTCACTATTATTAAATGACTGTTTCCATTACAAGATATGTCCATCTTTCAAAAAATCCTTTCGCTTTTAATTTAATAAAAGTCCTTCTGCATCTATTACTCCTTAACTTCCAAACAAAAACAAAAACAAAAAAACAACCCGCACATAAACCTTACATTAGCAGAAGTTTAACAATTCATTTTAAAAAATATTTTAGATATTTTAAGTGTTTAAAATGGGATTTCTTTGCTGTTCCCATATGAAAGAGAGATAAATTTAATGTACATGATAGCACTATTTTTTTCACATGTGAAAGTTTGTGGACTGACATGTATCAGAGGAGCTACTGTCACATTAGTTAATGTATGTATCTGTGTGATCTAATAAGTCCAATATTTAAAACATATTACTTACAGTATATAGCATACATAAATATTTTTGATCCACATGTTTGTCTGTTTGATTTCTGCTTTTGTACCCATTGTGCTGTAGATAGAGTACCATATCTGTCTCAGAGTCAAAACTATCTAGGTTTTTATAGAACCCTTGTGATAGTGTTACCAGAGCTCCTGGATATGTGATGCCATATGTAATTTAATTTACAAGACATCTGATAGAAGTCAGTAATAACCTACTTATTTAAGCAGAAGTTTCCTTTGTAATGTGTTTTACTGCCAAGTTGATTTGCCAACAGTGTTAAATGGAAAGGCAGTCACCTAGCCTATCTGAAATTTCTTCTGAACCGTCCTACTGAATCCAAAAATATTTAACATCTATTTATTCCATTTATAATCAATTGGTCAAGAAAACTATGAAGTGCATTGTTTTAATTTTTGAGCCTCAAGCACCACAGTCGCTATAATGCAAGAAGTCATCATAATGATTATTAAATGGATAGCATGTCATGCTTGAAAGATTCCAATAGACTCATTATGCTTGAAAAATTTCTGGAAATAGATTCCCCCCCTTCGTGTTTCTGATTTTGTTTTGTTTTTTTGTAATAATGAGGTTTGGGTTTTTTTTCCTGCTTAATTTTAAACGTCACAACTAATAGCGTAATATATTTACATGCTACTTCCAATATGGTTGAGGTTACCACACCGCAGCCAGAGTCCTTTTGATGGGAAATGGTATAACATGTGCATTTCTACTTTAATATCTTTATTCTAAGCTACCAAAACTTCTCTTGTGGGCACATCTCTCTGCCTCCTCCACTGACACAGAGGACAGTACTCACAGAAGAACCAGCATGTATGTAGGGGAAGAGGACACGATTCCCAAAAGCTGTCAAAGGGATTATGCATGCAGCTAAGATCCGTGGAGACTCAATTCAACTCCTATTGAAATCACAAGCAGGGCTCCCCTTGAGTTCCATGGGAGGAGCGAGGAGGGTTGGATCAGGGCTTTGGTTTAAAGCACTGACAAGGTAGGCTGGTTTTGGAAGCAGGACAGATATTGAAGGGGCGGGGCAACTGGAAACTTTTATGAAGATTGATTGGCCATTCCCTCCATGGTAGTAGATGAGAGGGACAAAACCAATCATAATGACTGTAGCCATGAGGCTGCACTAACAAACGAAGAACAGCATAGCACAGACTAGCAAGAGAGAAGAGGATTTGTCCCAGTATATACCACTCAGCTATTTCTTTCCCATTCTCAAGAATACATATGTATTAGCAAGAACCCTAGCATTTATGGTAATACAAATAATAAATAATTTTTACAAAAAATCTTTGGTTATTCACAGTGATCAATGTCTGGAAATTTACAAATTCAGAGCATGATCTAATACCTATTGACTTCAGTGAGCACTGGATCAAAACCTTAGTTACTTTTTCCCCCTTTTTTTAACATCAAGGCTATCACATGAAAGGAATAATTTCTTTCTTGTAGTGTTAATTATAATGATTTTACAGAATGCCCTAATCTATCATGATGCAATGGTTTATATATACAAAACACTTATAGGAACTAAATGCCATAGGTTCCATAGGAATTAAATGCTGTAGTTTAAAGACTCTTCATATGTTCAATCTTGCAAAGTGCTGAGCACCTACAATGCCCACTGAAATTAGAGGAGACCTCAGCACCCTGAAGGATCTAGCCCTGCCATTTTATTTTGAAGAAAATGCTATATTGCGTTCCTAAAAAAAATGTTGTTGTTCCTTTAGAAGTTCCAATACGGAAACTAAGAGCCTACACCATTCTAGGAAGCCTTGTCTGCTATAGTGAATCTTTGCAAATGGAAGAAAATTTCATACTAGTATATTATATTGCAAGGTATTAATAGAAAATCAGGTTTTAATAACTGATGCTTAATGAATGTTAATGAGGGGAACATGGTTCTACTTCTACCAGAGGCCTCTGAGGTCTAGTTTGGAAAGACATCAAAAGGGTAAGTTTTATTAAAAAATATAATAAATATGAGCTTAGTTTCTAAATTATTGTGTTCTAACTTGTTTTAATTGATTCTCTTATTCAGCCCTGTTTGAAGCTTGACACCAGAGCCACAGCGGAAAGACAGACATGGATTTAAGTACCAATTTGGCCTCTGTGTTATTGCACAAAATCTTCACTACTCTTTTAAAAATATATAAAGCTTCAAATCCTAATAATAATAATAATAAAAAATGTCTTGGTTGATGCCAAGAAAATTGAATTTAATAAATAAAAATTCCTGGGTTATACTTTTTTCAAGTAAAGTTTAGTTTAAACAGGGCTGCTGTATCTATTCACATGTCATCTTTAGCTTTCTAGCCCTTAAATAAATTCTTCTTAACAGAGGCAAAAGAATATTTTTCATATTCCCCAGAATGCACTAATGTAGTTTAAGTGGAACACCTGGTAATAAAACCCCACAATGGCAAATGTTAGCGTTTTATAATTTTCATACATTAAAATTATTTGAATTATAAATCTGTGGTACACTGAATTCTCATGGATTGTTGTAGCTATGCACTTCACAGAAAAAGGCCTAGAGGGAACACAGAGTAGAAAATTTCCATCTCCATTTTGGCTTCACTTCCTATCCCATAGAGATGCTACTCTGCAAGCTTACCCATGAGTAATAGCATAGAGGAGTGTTCCAGGGTAAGAGCTAGAGCTGAGGAAGCCCACATGTTTGGATGCATACCTGGCAATGGGACCGATGCACTACTGCAGAAGCAGATTACTCCTGCTCTGGCAGGAATATGCCTGCTGTATAAACAATGTGAAATGTTTGCTTTTATCCTAGTTATCGATGACCCAATGCAGAGCAAACTACACAGATTAATCTTGCTTCTGACAGAAATAATCTGCAGAACTGGAGGTCCTTATAGTGCAGGAGGCCAAGGCCAGTGAAGATATAGGTGTAAAATTACCACTGCTTTTGCTGCTCTTTTGGGGAACATTTGTGATATGGACCAACGCCACTTCAGTTATGTTCCAGCAAGTTAACACCATAGTTTCACACCTGCTAGCAGTATGGTAGTCTTGACCACATTCAGAGCCTGATCTAGCATCCAGTGAAGTCAATGGGAAAGATAACCAAAGATTTCAAAGGGCACTGTACTGGGTCCTCAGTCTCTCTCTAGAGCAGTGGTTCCCAAACTTGTTCTGCCGCTTGTGCAGGGAAAGCCCCTTGCGGGCCGGGCCAGTTTGTTTACCTGCCGCGTCCGCAGGTTCGGCCGATCGCGGCTCCCAGTGGCCACGGTTTGCTTCTCCAGACCAATGGGAGCTGCGGGAAGTGGCGGTCAGTACGTCCCTCGGCCCGCGCCACTTCCAGCAGCCCCCATTGTCCTGGAGCAGCGAACCGCGGCCACTGGGAGCCGCAATCGGCCAAACCTGCGGATGTGGCAGGTAAACAAACTGGCCCAGCCCGCCAGGGGCTTTCCCTGCACAAGCGGCAAAACAAGTTTGGGAACCACTGCTCTAGAGAAAACCTCTTCAGTTACTCACTAAGGAAAGATGACAATACTATGCAGATGAACAAGGCAACCACTGAATTAGCTAATAGAAGCAGAAAAAGGCAGTAAAATGCCCTTACAATTAAAACAGGAAAGGTAAGAAGACCATGAGAATTAAAGACAAAAGGTAAAGAAAGAAGGGAAAGACAGTTGGATATTAGAAGATGTAACTTACTATAGAAGTATTAAGTGATATTATTAATACAAAGAAGACAAGGGAGGAAAATGGAGAGGAGAAAGGAGTAAGAAAACAAACTTAAAAACAGTCAAACACTTTTTTCAAAACATGTTCTGATTCCCTACAGCTAATGGAGGTGTTTGCCACCCCCAAATACTATTGTATCTTTAACCTCAGACATAAGCATTGATTGCAAAGATTATAACTCCCTCTCAAAGCCTTGGGTAATACAATTACGTAAGTTGGATAATGTATAGTGTTCCATTTACCGAATATCTGCAGAAACAAAGTTTCAAATATCAATCAAATGTAGGCTTTATCCCAAACCACTGAGGGCCAAACTCTGCTCTGTGTTATATCCAGGCATGAATGTAAAGTGTGGAAATTAGTGTTGAATTTGGCCCTGACAATTCCTCAGACGTGACAGTGTCTGCATCCCTTGGTATCAGCTTTGTGCTTCTGCATTCCACACTGGCAAGAGTGCGAAGGCGGACATCCTGGAGCCACAGATGAAAAAGTGCGAAAAACAACAACTGAAAAAAGTTGGAACTCCAAATTTCATGCCAAAATACCTCCCACCATGCCTCCCACCATGCCCTTGGGTTTTTTGAAGCCTAATAACCCTTGAAACTTGTATCCACCGCTGAAAATTCATTTGTGAGACTACAGAAAAGTGATATACTGAGAAATTAATAACCCCTTGTCAAAGGTCAAGAATTTGCACTTTCATTTGTTCCCTATTTTTTCTGTCAAAATGTTTGGAGGAAATTTTTTTTCAAATATAACTTTAGATGATCATTTAGGGGACATGTTTCATACAACATGCCTCAAACCATGCCATCAAATCAAGTGAAATTGCATATGAGCAGTAGGAAGGTTATAAGTCGGAGCATAGAAATGTGCCTCAGCATGAAAATTACCAAAAATTCTAAATGAAACAAATATTGACAGTTAATATATTACCTTAAGGTTGACAGGATTTTACTCATATGTATTTTAAACCCAACACCCCATCCCTCCCTAATTAATACTAAACTCCAATGTATCCTTATGGGTCATCATTCCAAGAAACTGCATGATGCTTCGTACAGAAAGAGTGTTTTTAGCCTGGTCTATAAAACTATGCACAAAGCAGCTCAACTTTTGAAATCCTCAGCTTTGAAATTCTGTATATAGGATCATTACCATCTTAGGAAGAGATGTAAAAGTGGAATGAAATGTTTAGGGACTTTTTTGAACCATTAAATCCTGATGTGGCTTATTTGCAACAGCTTCATCTAGGAGTCATTAGAACCCCTCTAATAATACAGGGACTTGGTAGAGTAAAGCTTATTCAGAACTGGCCCAAAAGAGTTTGACAATCCTATAATAACTCCCTTTTCCAAATTAATTGGGTAGCATGATAACATTTCTTTTTATTAGCAGGTAACTTGAATTATAAGTCTATATCCCCAACAGTACTGATCTAAATCTGTTTTTAAAACAGTTTAGCAACCTCCCACGCCAATGGAGTCATAAAGAGATTTAATTGTATATGTATATGCTAAATTAGATTTGTTCATCCATTAGGAATAGAGGAACGTGTGTCAGATGACTGCAATTTTTTCAGTGAAACCAACTAATCCTATAGGGCAAAGCCACATTGGCTTTTTAATGAGAGTGATATAGCTCTACCAAGTCTCCCTCACCTCAAGGGAAACAGAACATTAGCAAGGTTCCTATTCTTCTTGTGAATAGTTATCAAGAATGTAAATTTCTTTTTCCTCAATGAGATCACACTGAGCTCATTACAATCTCATTTCTTGATCCAAAACAATTTAACTCACTCTTATGGTACTGCTTATAGCATGCATAGTATAACTAATGCCTACATTTCTCTTTTATAGGAACATGAGAGGATAATAATATAATTTGGTATTGTAAATTTCAGATCAAACTCAGCGGGGGTCTATTTATCGTGTCTAGTATAGACTAGTGAAGTGTCTAGTGAAGATACCGCAGTAAGTAGATCTAAGTACGTCGACGTCAACTACGCTATTCACGTAATTGAAGTTGTGTATCTTAGATCAACCCTGCACGGTAGTGTAGACAAGCCCTAAGTCACACAATCATCAACACCTAGATAGCACTGTGATTGCATCATTAGAAGTGGACTAGACAGACAGACAGACATCCATTATATTGTGGGTTACACTGTCCTCAGCAGATGATTTTACAGGATTATTTTCTATACAATGATTCTCAGCAAAAATATCACAAGGAACAGAGCTTCTCCCCACTCCCTCACCCCAGTAAAGACATAATAAGAGTAGTTTGCCGGTTCATAGCTCTCCCAGGTATACTTCTGTCTCAGTGACCCAATCCTTGCTTCCAGCTTCTGGATTGCATTTTGGATCTGTTTTTCTACCGAGTCTAGCTCTAAGCAAAGGACCAGATGCTGAACTGATAGAGAACTATGAATATCTAGAGTAACTTCATGGAAAGCTATGCAGGTATTACTGATTTGCATATGGTAGTAAGTCAATCTGCTCGTTTAAGCGTCTCATTGAGGGTACTGATAGCATGGGTCTTCTTTCCATTTTTACAGAAATATTAGGATCCTGTGACAAGATCAAGAACAGGAAACCTGTCACATAAAGGGCTGCAGGAGTTCAACTGAAATCTTCTAGAGATTTCCAGAACCCTGTGCATTATATTCCTAATACATATCCCTACGTGGGTGCTTACTTAGCATGACACAGTTTCAAATCATCAGTGTGAAGGTGTTCAACAATGCATCCCTGATTCAACTGTGCAAAAACAGAGATTTATCTAACTCTATTCTGCAAGTTTTGAGCTAAAGATTAATCACACTTGTCGCATAGTTACCCTTATTCACAAGTACAGTATTCTAGTAATTATGCTTTACTTTTCCCTATAATAAAGTGAAGAAAATCTTAGCTACCCATATTATTCAGATAGTAAGTTCTGAAAAGAGCAGTTAGATACATGACATGATTTTGATCTCATGCTATTTTCATGCTGCTATTGTCCAACACATTTTAATGCAGTTACTAGTGATTTTCACCAGTGTGAGAGGAATTAGGCCTTGTACACAAGATCAGCCAGCTGATTTCTCTTTGATGAAATGATGGTGTTTTCCTCTACTATATACATTTAGGTAAAAATTGTATATTTATTTAAGATCCTTATCTGCTTAAATTAGATGAAAGAACCCTGTACCTCTTTCATAATATTCTGACATCTGGTTTAGCTGGGTGAGTGATGAGTCCTGAACTACTTCATCTGTTGTTTGTACTGAGGTAGAACTGAGGGGCCCCCAATCATGGCACAAGACTTTGTTGTGCAAGACACTGTACAAATACACAACAAAAAGACAATCCCTGCCCCCAAAGAACTTACTCTCTGAGACAGAATTGCCATCAACCTTACACTGACAGGTACTGCTGTGCCAAAACAGAATGCCAACACACTTCTAGTGCCTGGGTACTGTGATTCAGCGGATGGGATCCTGGACTAGGACCCTGGAGAGCTGGGTTCTGTTCATTGCTCCACCATTGACCTGCTGTGCGACCTTAGCCAAGTCCATTCGCCATTTCCCTGTGGATCTGTATATCCTCACACTTGTTGTCTGTCATCCTATTTAGAATGCAAGATTTTAGCAGCAAGGGCTGTTCCTTATCACATTTTTGTATAGTTCTGTAGGTACTACCATAATCCAAATAATACTCATGAATGCTCCAAATTCTATAGGTTTATAGAACTGCTTGAATATTTGTAAATTTTAAACAAAGGCAAGCTGAATAATTCCTAGAATTATTACTGTTATTAGAATTTGAAACTTATTCAGCACTATTAAGTGCTATTCTGAATATAGACATCAAAGGCTGGTGTCTTGGAAAAAGGGAAAAAAAAACTGAAAAAAGGCATGCACAGCTGGGGATGAGATCTTCTCCAGAAAACAGAGTCAAGATATCAAGACAAATACGCTTAATAACTTGTACATTTCTTTCATAAGACTGAGAATTTTAGACACTGCAGTTTTTTGTTTTTGCAGTATATTAGAAACTGAACTGGTATGTTAAAGCTCTCAACTATAGATCAAATATATTCTCCAAATAATTGGATTAATAGTATGCTAGTTTAAAAAAATATTCTACCAACAATGCTTTTTTTTGTTAATCACATGTCTAGCAATGAATAATGTACATCACCCTCAATAATTTGTACCACAAGCTTCAGATTTCTGAGGGATTAGCTGAAACCCCTCAGTGCCTTGTCCTGTCTGTATCCTTCAATGGTCAAACTCAATAGAAAAAGAGACATATACTTTAATTCCTCCTGTAGACAGGCTGTTCAAAGTAGAATAGCTAGAGATATTTTATTGTTAATTATCTGAATTACAATAGTGCCCGGAATCTCTAATCAAGATCAGTGCCCTATTGTATTAGGCACTATATAGTAAGAAGTAATCCCTTCCCCAGATACAACATTGTCTATATATTTTTGACATCTGGCTCATGTGCACCTTGCTGACTGAAGAGGATATGCTTAACATAGTATCTGCAATGGGAATGAACATACTCGGGCACCTCTATCATTAACATACTGGAAGCAAGTTAGCACCGATGCTAAAGGCTTTTCATGTAATGTTAAAGGGTTCTAAGAGTCCCGAAGAATTGTGGTCTGCTGAACCAGAATCCTTTCCCCAGAGATGTATTAGTGAAACTTCTCCAGTGTGGACATAATGGCCAACATTCTTTTTTCCATCTGTGCATAACAGTCTAGCTTGTAACATGTGAACATGAAGGACTATGCTTTGGTTGACGTTGCAGATAGTTGAGAACTGTCTAGGCTGTTGGATGATCAGTTACTTGACTCTGTTGCATGCCCACTGTATCTTTCCATCATATGCCCACTGCACCTCTTTATTTTCTACAGCACACTTAGGCCTGAGTTAATCCTTTTGCACATTGTGCCAGATTGCTGAAAATTGCCTCTGGTCCTTTGCATGTCAGGAAAGACCTTTTTGTGATTACTTTAATTTTTGTGTGCCAGGTTTCAGTCCCTGTTCAAAGTGGCATATTTCATCATTTAGCACATTTCATCTTGATTCAGTTTCAGCTGAATTAACTTGCATCAGGCCTACCAAGTATCTTTCATTTTTCCTTGGGTTACTTCATATATCATTCTCGCAATTTATCAGTTACAACTTGGCTCCTGTTCCCTCATGAGCCTTTTTTAAAAATCTTGCATCACTGCATCAAGCTATACAATTGTTATGGCTCTTTGTCCAGATATGTAATTTTCTAGGTCTGTGTCCATTTTTCTTTAGAGAGCCTCAAGACTATGAGAAGGAACAGCTCCTTCCAATCCAGTTACCTGCATTCTTCTTGGTGTATGAATGCAGATAGCAAACCGTTCACGCCCATCATGTCATTTCACTCTCTATGAATGCAGTGTTGTTGTGGTACCATATAAAATTAATTTTTAAAGGCCACTTAAACTTACAAACTCTAGTGATCAAAACAGCACTCTTTAATGGAAATGGGTCAAGAGAAAGCTGCTTTCTTGATTCCTTCAAAAAGTTTAACCCATGAAGAAGAATTAACTGATGCTTGTATACCAAAACTGTCACCAAGTGACAGTGTAAAATTCAGCTTAAAGGTTGTATTCACACACACACACACACACACATAATGTTCTGAGAGGCTTGTAACCTGCATACCACCCCTGCCTCAAGGACTGAGGTACACAAGAGGGGATTTCTGCCAGGGAAGGGTAGCTTTAAACCACAGCTAAGGCTCCATACTGGCTTTAATGACAGAAGCTGCTTAGGGATACACAGAATTGCTCTGGGGGCTATACTTTCCAGCTCCATATAACTGGAAGAGTGCCTTGTGCCATGCCAATTTTCCTCTAGGCAATTTTGCTGCCAGCAGGGCCCTGATCCCTGGCTTATGCTGGCAGAAGCTGGCATATTCCACGGCTGAATCAACATTAAAAAGAATCAAACTCCATTGGCCTAATTTTCAGAGGTTCTGAGCACCTGCACCTCTCATTGACTTCTATGTTATTCAAAATACAAGAAAAATAGGCTCCTAAGTCTACAACTACAGGTTCAGTCACTACCATCTGGTAAATCATTAAACAAAACATAACTTGGGTGCATAAATAATGACACACCCAGAGGATTCCCCACTAGGATGCTTTTTCAGAAAGGAGGTAATATATATAAAGAGTTCCAGACACTACCCCTTTCTTATTGTCAATCTCATGATCCCTGAAGTAACAGGATGTATAATGTATTCTGTGACAAAGGATACAGGTGATCTACTTTCAATTTTAAATAGCTTCTGAGCCATTTATATCCTGCCATAAACTGTGATGTTAAAAATGTACAGGTGCATTTTCTCTTTTACAGGTGGTTTAAAGGAAACAATTGGGGAGTATTTACTTTTAGAAATGTCCTGTCCCCCTAAATTCAGTCACTCAGTCATTGGTCTCTCTTCCACCCTCCCCCGGCACACAAGAACACACACACACACACGAGTCTCTTAAGACTGATATATTCTACCAGGGACACGTGGTATGTCAACGTCAGAAACATCTCTTGGCAATGCAGACCACTCCAGTGTGTTTATTTATCTATAATGCATACTCTTTTATAAAGATATTGAGGAAAAACAATCCATGCTCTATAAAGGCAAGTGAGGTATTTCAACAGACCCTGGAAGGTTTTATCCACACTGGAAGTCTTTTATCCACCACACAACTGTATAGCAATGGATATAAATATGATAGAGGCCATATCTAGAGATTTGGCATCCCAGGTCACTAAATGAAAGTGCTTTCTTCATCCATGATAAATACCAGTCTTCATTCAAATTTGATTGTAATTTATGGAGTAAGATCTTAGCTAGAGGATGAACTGATGAAAGATGACTTCTTAGAAGGGCAAAATAATCAATACAAATAATCACACCACGCCATCACTAAACTGATGAAATCACTGCAATTAGTAACAAATTAACTTTTTCAGGGTCTCATTTGGAACGAATATCTGTAATAAACATTACCTGCTGTCCCCTACAAAAATCTCAGCCCAATTTAGGAGGATAAAATGCCATCTGGTTTTTTAGGCCAATACACTGTTTTGATTGTCAAGCTTCACGAGCTTAACCAGCTTTTTTCATATCCAACTGCCCATTTTAACTTGCTTACTCCTTTTAAAGACATTGAGATTTCAGCTGTAACAGCAGCCTACTTAAGCTCTCAATGCAGACATTATTATTAACATCATCATCATTTCAAACTTTTCACCGAGGCAGAGTTACAGTAAAATGTTAGCATACTAAAATGTACATTACTTATTGAGGATTAGATTAGTATTCAAAGAACCTGGCTAAAGATTCTGGCTTGCTGGCTATGGCACAATCTTCCTCTCAGTATGCTAGAAAGGCTGACCAAACTTCTAAATAACTATCCTCTTTTTGGCTCATTTAATGCATTTACATTTGGAAGACTATGTAAGAGTTAAACTGCTAAATGGGGATGAGTGACTTTAAGCAGTGCTTGAGTGGCACTGACAGGACCTAATGGGCTGGGGCATCTGCATCTCAGCCCAGCAGGGAGCCCTCACCCAAGTCCCAGTGCTGTGAAATGGGGGGAAGGGGAAGGCCCTAGCACTTTCCGTAGGGCCCTGCAACAGCAGGAAAGTGACACTTCAATCTGAAGGCCAAGACTTTCCACAAAGATCAGGCCCCCCAATGCCAGGGCAAGGCAGAGGCTGGAAAGCGCAGGGGGAGATATAGTGTAGCCCTGTCATTCCCCAATGCCATTGCTCTTCATAGAAAGCCCTGGCATCAGATTTGCAGCCCCCTTTTGACTGTTGCCCCATGCCGGGAGGGGGATCAGAGAAGAGTTAGGGCCTCCCCTCCCAGCCTGAAGTGCTGGAACACCAGGAAGGGCTCCCCCGTTGAGTGGGGATGTGGGCACCGCAGCCCATTACTTCATGTGCAGGTGGTACCTAGTCCCTGGGCTACCCACAGCCCTGCCCCTTCCACCCAAGGGAGAGCGTGCCATGAGGGAGAGCATGTGGTGCCACTGCAGCCTCCCTAGAACCGGGAAGGTGGGTGACATGGCCCCAGCCCCCTGTAGCCCAGCTGGCCCAGGAGCGCTGCCAAAGCGGGGCCCTGGGGAGGCAGAGTGTGGGCAGAGCCATGCCAGGCTGTTTGGGGAGGCACCGCTTCCCCTACCCGCACCTGGTGTGGTCGGTCCTGAAAGTAATGTCACTTCTGCCACTGACCCCGCACCCCCCAGGGATGGCCCTGCTTGTCAGTATATTATGTTGATTAATTGATGCTCCTTTTACTCTTTTGCCTCTATATAAATCCATAGTACACACAATACTGTGTGAAGATGTGGTTGCCCGGTTTCAAAAAAGATATATTGGAATTGGAAAATGTTCAGAAAAGGGCAACAAAAATGATTAGGGGTATGGAACAGCTTCTATATGAGGCGAGATTAATAAGACTGGGACTTTGACTAAGGGGGGATATTATAAAGGTCTATAAAATCATGACTGGTGTGGAGAAAGTAAATAAGGAAGTGTCATAACACAAGTACCAGAGGTCACCAAATGAAATTAATAGACACAGGTTTAAAACAAACAAAAGGAAGTATTTCTTCACACAACACACAGTCAACCTGTGGAACTCTTTGCCAGAGGATGTTGTGAAGGTCAAATCTATAACAGGGTTCAAAAAAGAACTAGATACATTCATGGAGGATAGGTCCATCAACAGCTATTAGCCAGGATGGGCAGGGATGGTGTTCCTAGCCTCTGTTTGCCAGGACAATGGGGATGGATCACTTGATGATTATCTGTTCTGTTCTGGGGCACTTGGTATTGGCAACTGTCGGAAGACAGGATACTGGGCTAGATGGACCTTTGGTCTGACCCAGTATCTCTATTCTAATGTTCCGGCTGTTTGGGGAGGCACCACTTCCCCTACATTTATGGGTCTTAAGATGACATAAAAATGAATAATTATTCATCACTTAAAATTAGCATCCTGAAATCTAGAATTTCAATATGCAGTAGTAAAAACAATGCTGATAGCAACAAACATATTATCAACTTTCTAACTGACTTCCATAATATAAATATTCAGAGATTTTTATCCTATTTCATTAAATGAGCACTGAAGGGAAACGTTGCAAATTCCAGTCAAATTTATATTCTAATGTAATGAAACGTGCCATTTCATGCTTCTGGCCAGGAACATTAAGAAATAAAATGTGCATTTTGCAATGATTATCTATGTGTTCACATAATTTTAAATATTTTTTTATTCTCTTGAAAATGTAACATTTGTAGAGATTAAATGTCATTTGAAATATTTAAGACCATATACCTTCCTATACTTCAGTTCTAAACCTTCTTAGTGCCAGAGCTTTTAGGGGTATCTGATTCAGAACCCCTTCATGGTCTGAGGGCAGCCCACTGAGGTCTCAGACCTCCTGCCATCACCTTTCTTAGGCAGGATCTGATGAGCTGCTCCCTCCAGACTAGGAACTTAGATCCCTACAGTTCTCTATGATTCTCTCAGGAGGTCTGACTGTAGTTCAATACCTGTAGCCCTGTTCTCCGGAGAATGATGATTTTAACCAATGACCAGCCAGCTGGGTAGCTGGCTTTCATGATAAACAGCTCCAGGACAGTCCTGCCATGCAGATTACCAGGGCTCACAGGTTACCTGCCATGAATCCAGGAGCCAAGAGATCCTGGAATGGGCTTCCAGGCTCCACAGTTCTATCCAGGGGCGGCTCTAGGAATTGCGCTGCCCCAAGCAGGGCGGCACGCCACGGGGGGCGCTCTGGCAATCGCCGGTCCCGTGGCTCTGGTGGACCTCCTGCAGACGTGCCTGCGGAGGGTCCGCTGGTCCCGCGGCTCCGGTGGACCTCCCGCAGGCATGCCTGTGGATGCTCCACCGGCCGGATCAGCAGACCTCCGCAGGCATGCCCGCGGAGGTCCACCGGAGCCTGCCGCCTCCCATGGAACGCCGCCGCTCTGCTAGCGCGCCAGCGCTGGGGTCTGGAGCCAGCCCTGGAAGGGTCTATCTCATGGAAGGGACCCTGAAAGGTCATTGAGTCCCACCCCCTGCCTTCACTAGCAGGACCAAGTACTGATTTTTCCCTAGACTCCTAAGTAGCCCCCTCAAGGATTGAACTCAACCCTGGGTTTAGTAGGCCAATGCGCAAACCACTGAGCTATCCCCATGGGCCTGGGAACCATAAGTCTTCCAGGCCCTCAGATCAGCTAGCTGCTTGGGCTGCTGAACTTCTGCAGCCTAGGAAGCCAGCTGCCTGAGACTTGGGCAGCCTGTGGAGCCAGCTGGCCCAGGAGTCTTGAAGCCTTGCAGTCCCAGCCCTGGAGCTGCAGACACTAGGAGCCTTGGCCACTATCAGCGGTTAAACTAACAAGAATGTCAATCTCAGGCAGCAGCTGCCACTCACAGGGAGCAGATTTTATTTCAGAAACACTGTGTGTCAATGTTTCTGAATTTTGATTGATTGATTTATTTTTTAAGATCTCCAGCTAGCAGGAAATTTTTAAAACATTGTTTTTGTTCCAATTTGGAAGAAATCCAAATTTATAAAATTTCTAGATGTCTTGTGACCTAAAAGCCTGAGTTTCAACCAGCTCTAGTTTTGAGTTGATATGGATATGGACATGTATTTGTTATATTTGCCTTGCAATGATCGTGGGATTTTTTTCTGCCAATTTAAGCAGAGAATTAGAGCGGAAATTGCTATCTAGTCTTTGCATTTGTTTTATAGGTCCATTGTGAGATCATCTCTACAAACCTGCATGATCTTTACAGTAAATTCTTTAAATTGTGGCAATGTTCCATAGCTGTATTACTGCTAATACCAAAATTAGGGCCCACTCCCACACTCTCACTTCCCAAAATAACCACATTGAAGTCAATGAGACTTCTTTAGATGAGTCAGAACTGCAGGATTGGGCTTATTTTCAAACCGTAAAGAATATTTCATTATTTTATTATGTTAACAGAGTTGGGGAAGTATGACATAATAGCCACGGTAATCATTTCTCCCTAGACATAATGTATATCATCCATGTACTGACCTGGAGAGAGAGCTATCTTTATTCTATATATTCAAATGAGCTTCTCCAATAATGTTTCAGTTTTGTTTTGCTAACCAGTAGATTATGAGAAATCGAGGAGGGATTTTCACAAAACCCATTAACAAATAAGGTGTGTGCTCACACTTCCTGCACACTGTTCTGAAAATTGATCCCTAAGGGCCTAATTAACTATTATGCACTTTTTCTTCCGAAAAAGAAAAGGAATTTTTGTGCTTAAAATAACCTTGAAACCAAAATCTTCCAAAAAGTGCTGTCTTTCTTCTTTAGCAATGCTTCACACAATTAAACAAATCTCCAAGGGCCTGATCTGCAGCTTGCTGAAAGAAGTATGGAGAGCTAAGGCACCAGCAACAGCATTTCTCCATCTCCTGCACAACGAATATTAAGACCTGATCCTGCAAGATGCTGGATGCTCTTGACTCCTAGCGAAGTCAGGGGGAATTGAGGGCACTCAGCACTCATCAGGGTCATAAGGCCCTACAGAGGAACATGCGCAGTGCTCTGCAATCTGAGAAAACCACTGTGCCCACACAGAACCAAGAAAGGGTGAGTAGGGTAAAAGGCGGTACAATAGACTTGGAGGTAGGGCATGGCCACGATATATGTGCCTTATAAGTGCTGTCTTGTGAATGCAGTGATTGTAATTATTTTCAGCTATCCCCTATTCTACAAGTCAGTAGCAGTGGTTTACATGTGTGTCTTCAGCTGCACCTAGAGTTTAGAGTAGGGCAGCCATGGGGGGGCTGATCTTTACAGAAATGCTTCCAGTAGTTCCAGTGAAGCAATATGCCTCAATGAAGTCTTCTGAGTGTTGTGGAGCTGGCCTATGAGCACAGTATTTTTGCCAGTCACCAGCCTACAGCTCCAGTGAGTAGTAGTATATGAAATATATCCAGGGTGGTACTGAGAAATAGGATCCCACTAGCTAATCCTAACAAGCAATATAGACTATCCTCACAGACAGCAGTTAGGGAAGTCACTTCACAGGCAGAGCAAAATTGTCAGCTGAATCTGCCTGCTCAGCATTGATTATGCCTACAAAAATGTTATATACAGGCATTAAAACTTCTAGTGCTCTGAATGGCAAATCAGTGTCTTGCCAAACAATTAGTGGACCACAGAATTTTTGACACAGACAAATGTCATACACATCCATGTTGAGTGAGTTACAGGGAAACCCAAGTAGGAGCTGGTTCCAAGATTTCATAACATGACACGACATGTTCCCAGTTAAATCTAAGGTATGTTTCATGCACTTTTTTTTCTGCTGTGGCATGTAAAGATTTATATTCTATGATAATACTAAAAGAGGGTTTAGAAATTATATGGCTTTTTCTTTAAGAGGAGAATTTCTTACACCGCCATGTTAACACTAGAAAGAACATTACAAGAATAGCACAGAAGCAGCAGCACAGTGAAGAAGAACTCAGTTGGGTTACACACAGTGACCTATGTTTGACTAGCAACAAAACACTTGATGGCACCGGGTCAGGAGGAGGAGGTGTCCAGAGCGGGGCTTCATTATTTCAAAATCTGAGTTAGATAAATAAGTTTACATATGAAGATATGGCAGTCTTGTAAGGTAATTTACTGCTGGTTTATTTCCTTTCTTGACTCATTCAGATATTAATCAGATATTGTGGTTCCTGATTCCAGAAAAGATTCTGTGTTTCTTTGTGAAACTCACTTAGAAAAATCCATGAAAAAGGACATATTTATCTTGTTTCCTGAGAACTATTTTTTGTCTCATATATCACCTAGGAGAAATTTATTCTCCAGTTTCAACAAAGTTACAACACAGATGAACTTTGCTGTTTGTTGCTAATGTAAATGCATATTTCTATTTTAACACCAATGTGTTTATTATTAGGCAGTTGTACTTAAGCACCACAAGCAGTTGTGCATTCATACTGAGGGACTGAATAATATAAACTATATGAATGACATACTCTTTGTACTAAAGTATCTCTATGGCACAACATATACACAGGCTAGGATTATAATCTATTTTAGAAAACTTTTAATTGAATTGTGTATAATAGTTATGTATTTAATATTATTTTAACTAGTAGGGGTTTTTAATCAATTGAGTTTATTGTACATTTTGCAATTATAACATAAGATTGGGCAATAATACCAGGGTTTTTCCCCATTTATTTCTAATTTGATACTTTACAAACAGAAAATAAAATACAAACAGAATCTTTGCAAATCCAAAGGGGAAGGAAGTGGGGCGGGGGGGAGGACAAGAGGTGCAACATGTTATTTATAATGGAAAAAAAATGATCACAGGGACCTAACACCAAGTCCTCAGCTTAGGAAAACATGTGAGGAGGAGAAAAGGGAATCTTAAACAGACCTGAAAAGAAGAATCTGTTCACATGCAACTATTATGCAACAATGATAAGTAAAAAGAAGCATATTCTCACAACATCTAGAATTTAATTCTTGGCTTCCTGGAAAACTGAAAGCAGGGCCGCCCAGAGGGGGGGGCAAGAGGGGCAATTTGCCCCAGGCCCCGCGTCCCGCAGGGGCCCCCACGAGTGTTTTCCGGGGCCCCTGCGGCTCCGGTTGAGCTCCCGCAGGCATGACTGCGGCAGGTCCACGGGAGCCCGGGACGAGTGGACCTCCCGCAGGCATAACTGCGGCAGGTCAAGCGGAGCCGCGGGACCACGGCACTCACCGCAGTCACTCGTCCCGGGCTCCGGTCGACCTGCCGCAGGCATGCCTGCGGGAGCTCAACCGGAGCCAAATGCCGCCCCCCACGCGCCTGCTTGGCGCGCTGGGGTCTAGAGCCGCCCCTGAGCGGGGGCCCCCCGCCGCCGAAGACCCCGGGCCCCCGGAATTCTCTGGGCGGCCCTGACTGAAAGTACCATTCTTCAGTTGGAGATCTCTAAATAAGGTAATCAGAAAATGGGATATAATGTTGGAATGGCAGAAACCAATGTGACAATGACACTATTTCATACAAAGCCTTGAAAAATAGTCAACATGTTCTGAAGTCGAAACATCAAACTATTCCTTAAAATTTAACAGAACTATTCATGTTACTAAAGGCAAAATTCTGCTCTTAGTTATTCTGGTACAATTCAATTGATTTGGTGGGATTCAACCTGTTTAAATGAGAGTAAATTGTATCCCTATTTTGAGGAAAGTATTGTAATACAACCACTAATTATGTCATTTGAAAAATGAAGCCCACATGTTAAGGTGATAGCACCCTATCTATTGTGATAAAAAAATCAGAGTTGTTGCCACTTAAGATGATAAGAGGTAAAGGTTTGGGCTAGGTGGCTCTTTTATATAAGTAACCACCTGACATAATATGGCAATAGAATAGATGTGGATGGCATTAATTTAAATAAATGCTTCATCTCCTCTGAACCAGACAGTAATGGATAATTACCTAACAGCAGGTACAGCACATTGTATTCCAAGTTGTTTCTATTTAAAGTATTGTACAGCAGATAAGCTATTGCCCAAGAAGCAGAATTCAACCTTATCTCTACTCCACTACAGTATTTGCAGAATTGGCCAAATAAATAATCATTATAGAAGATCTCTTTACTTTGACTGAAACATATGGTTAAATTATGACAGAGAAATAAAAACAGGAAGAGAGACGTTTTGAAGTGCTGATTAAAAAAAATTGTGTCTGGAAGATAATTAGTAAATGTTTATGGAAAGCTATTAGAACGTTTAAATTTAAATTTAATTCATTTGTAGAAATTAATTAACATTTATACAATCTTAAGCATAAAGAATTCAAAGTGTCATTGATATCATTTTCTTTCTTTATAAAAGGCCCAACTGCTACAGATTTTTGTCTAGGTACCTGCTATTTACATGGATTTTCAGAAATTACTGTGGGCATGAGCCACAAAGAAATGGTTTGGGGGCATTTAACCACTTGTGGAGGAACCATTCTTCAAAATCTCCTTTATAAAGTGCCTTTGCTTGGCTTGGCATCATAGCAATTTCATTTAGAATGGAACTTGCTGTTCCCTTACTGAGAATGAAATATAAACTAAGTACATTGGTTGGCTTTAAAACCTTAACAGTTTTCCCTTAGATGACTAAACAATATTACTTCAGTATTTGCAGTATTCTGTAAGTACTATATTACTGCCTAGAGCTTTGGATAAATGCCTGTTTTTATTGCTGTAGAACTCCAAATAAATGAATAATAAATCTAGCCCCTAAAGATCAAATAAAATGTGTTTGGGGCAGGAAAAGAAAAAGTAGATTTTCTGCTTTTTCAAGTCCATTAGTCCAAAAAATTGCAGTTTCTTGTCAACATATTACAGTGTTTGCCAAGCTGAAGTTGTGAACACACTCTAACTTTCATAAGAAATACAAAGTTCATTCTCTCTTCCCCCATTCCTGTCCAAGCATTTAAACTTGATTTGGAGAATTCAAAGATTGTGGTCAATGATAGAGCAGGAAGCAGAATGTGCTGTATATATTGTGGCCATAGGGTGTAGAAAACAGATTAAAAATTAATTTTCTGTGGATTAAACCATTTTGCTATTAGAAGAAAAAATACTATATATATACTGGTCGACCACAGTCTGATACTACAATGAAACAATCATTAAGTAAATTCTTAATGAGGAGCTATCTGCTATTGTGTTTTTGTTTGTCACATCTAGTTGGAAATTGATTTTTGTCCATTGGATGTGCATCATGAAAAAAACTGAATATTTTGAAGTCACGTGTGTGGTAAATATTTGGCAGTCACTTGTGATCATATACCAGTTCATGCGGTATAATCCCCTGATTATGGTTATGAAGAATCACTCTTGCAACATGTATGACGTTTTATATTTGAAGATCCATTTGACTGTATTAACCTCAGTGGAATGATTTCCGCAGTTTTAGAAACATGCACATATTCCTCAAGATACAGGCAGCGAGAAAGTGAACAGCCACAATGTGGGGAAGGGGGAAGAAAGCATAACTGAGGCTTTTAGTGTTTCCTTTAACACTTTGAAATAAACCACTTGCGAAAAAAATGCAAGGCTGTTAACACCTCGACCTGCATAGGAAATATACATCTTCCCTCTGTTCAGAAGGCAATATGAAGCATCAGAAGATCACACAGTTCTCATCTTATCCCCTTACTGAAGCAAGAAATGTGCCAAATGCTGCATTTCAGAGTTGTCATCTAAAGTGAAACAAGGTCTTTAAATACATGACATCTGCCTCCTGCCTCCTCCCTCTATGCTTTCAGAACAGTAGATAGGCCCTCAATGCCAGAAGTATGTCTCAGTCTCTGGATCAAGTATCACTCCCTCTGGAATACGTATTGGTTAGCACATGCCCTCCAAATAGAAAGCTAAGGAAACTGTGTGGATGAGAGAGGTATATTATTTGTAATGCCATCATTAATCATGACATGGGCAGACAAATAAGTAAAACCAATATGTTTAAATGATTCATAGCCATCAAGTTATCTGTGTAAGAACATGGATGTACTACTTTTACTCATGCCCTCTCAGCTATAGTTTTTCACACTCATGGGTTTAGTGTTGTCTTAAATTAGAGTGCAAGCTCTTGATTCATAGTTTCTGAGACCAGAAGGGACCACTGTAATCATCTGATGGCAGGAACTGTATCTTCCTATGTGTTTGGACAGCCCCTTGCACAATGAAATGCCAATGCTGAATTGGGACTTTATTTCAGTACAACTACCAAATTCACCTCAATATGATAGGGGTATTGGATATTTGGAGGCATCCAGAGGCTGTGAATTTGAAACTTTCCATGAGCACTACAACTTAATGAAAATTATTTTCCAATATCTTATATTAATACATCTTAAAGTCAAATTTTTGGGAAAACACGTTTTTTAAATATATTGTTGGCCTCCAAATCTAAAGGAAGCTATAACCAACATATAGAATGGGATGAGGATGAGTAATATTGGTACCGCCTCTATACTTTTTCCCCTATAGCCTTTCTTTCTTGCCCATTTTTCAAATGAATTAAGAATGTACTTGATGTTTTCAACAGGGGAAACCACCCACAGTGCTCTGGCAGCAGCTAAAGCAACAGGCCAAATTCTTCCCTAACACACTCTGTTACATTTTAAATTCCTTCCAACATCAGTTTTGAAGCAAACGGTCCTTATGGCTTGGGTATCTCCAGAGGTAGAACACATAACTACATTTTTTAAAAAATCCTCTTGAAAAAACATTCCTGAGGTAATTTAGCTGTGTTTGGACCTGCCTTTGATAAGTTTTCTAGCAAACTAGTTTTCTGGCAGGGATATTCATGGAAACCATGAATTTAACTAACTACTGGTGAATAGTTGTCTATACTACTATAAAACTTCATTATTCATATAAGAATCATGACTCAGAGTCACCTTCCTCCAAATAGGGAACAGAAACAACACAATGGGAGGTACCATGACATATACAAGGACAACCAAAATGTTAGATCTGAATATTGAATACACAGACAAATTGCTCAAATGATCTACTGACCAAGTATTATTCAAATAGAGAATTCAGAGAACGAAAATCATAAGCTGCTCAGAGAAAATTGATGAGCTCAGTTTGGTGGCTTTAATTATTCACTGGTAGTTATTTGTGCAACTCCAGTGACGAAAAATTATTAGAGTATTAAAAAAATAATATCTTACTTCCAATTCCATCTGAACAATTTAAAAAATATATAGTAACTGTATTAGAAACAAATATTAATTTAATAGCATGGATCAGATTATCTTCTGTGTTCCATCCCTTCTGTGTCACACTTGTCATACAAAGAGGTAGTTAAAGCAACTGGATCTGGCCAACTGAGAATTACCATCAGGGAATGCTCAGCTGGTACAGAGCCAGTGTACTTCCTACCTAGCCCTGGAAAAAGCAGAGTGAAGAAAACACATGGCTGAAGCACACTGTGTTCTAGCACTGCCTTGCTACCATATAGTCCCTTCAGGACCACTGCCAGACAATGGTTTGAATAGGCCTCCCGAAAATGGCTTTAATTTGTGCCAGGACCAAGGCAGCTGCAGATTTGTTCTAAGAATTAGGGAGATTCAACCAGTGTTATTGACCAGCATTAGCCATTTTTTTAATGGCAGTTTAAATTCTGTGCTGTTATTAAAGTTACTGAAAAGTAAGAAATTATCAATTTAAGTTTTGTGGTTGCATTTGATGGCTTCTAAAAACAGGCTGGAATTTAATACACAAGCAGTCTCAGTTTTCATAGGAGGTGGGTGGGCGGGTGTGTGCGCGCACATTCCAGATTGAGCACAGAGTCACACGCTCTGTTTTAAGAGAATAATCATTGCTGTTATAACCACAAGGACAAGAAATGTTCCATTAAAGTACATGCACTTTGCTATAAAACAATAGTGTCACACTAGCAAAGTCTGCATAAAATACAAAATTGCTGACAGAAGGGTTAAGCAACCAAAATGTATCAATGCTAACTCACAACACAATTGTTTAAATGTCAGCTGAACATCAGAGGACTATCTTTATTAATCTTAAAACCAAATATGTTTAATATGAAAAAGTTAAATATCAATCTCTAGACGCAGCATAATGTTTTGAAATGTCTGGTTTTTGCGATAATTAACTAGGTGTCCATTTGAGAAAGGTAATAAGACTCTAGTAGTACAGACAACATTTTGAATTTTATTAGTACTAAGATTTATGCCATTTACATATTTAGATCACATTTAAATACTTTCTCTCATAATTTTCAATATTAACAAGGTTATTCAAAAACAATTTTACACAATATAGGTTGGTGACATAGGATACCAAACATACAACTGTGAAGTGTATGATTTTATATATGCAGATTTAATGTTCTTTTAGTGTAGGATTTGTTTTTTTGAGGGGTGTAACATGTATTCTGTGTTTTGACAGACAGAATACTGAGTTGTAGTGTGCCTTCAGCTAGTGTCCCTTCTAAGTTCTGCTTTGTTGTTACATGGTCCACAGTGCATCACAGCTTGTGTGTAACATTGAGGCTGATATATAACCACACTGTGACGCACTGTGGACCATGTAACAACACAGCAGAACTTAGAACAGACACTAGCTGAAGGCTCACCATAAATCGTTAAAAGCAACAAAGAATCCTGTGGCACCTTATAGACTAACAGACGTTTTGCAGCATGAGCTTTCGTGGGTGAATACCCACTTCTTCAGATGCAAGTGGTGGAAATTTCCAGGGGCAAATTGCATCCGAAGAAGTGGGTAAAATTGCATCCGAAGAAGTGGGTATTCACCCACGAAAGCTCATGCTGCAAAATGTCTGTTAGTCTATAAAGTGCCACAGGATTCTTTGTTGCTTTTACAGATCCAGACTAACACGGCTACCCCTCTGATACATAAATCATTACTGTGTCTATCAAAACACACAGAATATTACACACACACACACACACACACACACACACACACACAAAACCCTATGTTAAAAGAACATTATTAAGGCTGCAAAGTCAACCACTCAAAAGTTACAAAATCCCAATTCGGCTCCCTTATGCATATGACTTATGAGACAGTCTTTAAATTATCACATACTCTTTGTTCCACAGGACCCCTGCCTCGTTAAATGAGCACTATCCTTGTGCACTGAATGAGCAGTTATTCACTAATTTGTTGTCTCCACACTGGCCAGTATGTGGCCCCATATCTTATTTACTGCACACTATTCAAACCCTGTTCTGGAGACAGAAGTATTAATTTACTCATAGGCTTTGCTGTGGTGTTCATCACTGTAGTGTCTGAGTGCTTCACAACCATTACTTTATTTTCACAACACCTCTGTGAGGTGACACAAATTAAGGTGATAGGTATCCGTTATTTTGGGTGCCCAATTTGAGACACACGGGGCCTGATTTTTCAGAATACTCAGGATTATATAGCACTTTGTGTGGTCAAAGCACAGATTCCATTGACTTCAGATGCTAGAGGCACCCTGTCATGCAGGGCACCCAGGAAGTGAGGAACACACAATTAGTGACCACCTAAGAAAGGAACTCTGTGACAGAGGCAGGGATAGAATCCAGTTCTCTGGGGCAGCATTAATCAGTCTTAACCTTAATCCTTTTTCTTCCTGAAATCCCCTGCCTCAGTCACTACTAAAGTGGGAGGGAGGACAGTTCTCATCCCATCCTGAAAAATTTTCCCGTCCCAGATTGCGACAAAGTCTCAATATTGAAAATGTTCATGAGCCAATAAGCCGCAAAAATAAATCAGTATTAGTCAATCATAATGTATTGTTTTAACATTTTAAAATGCTTTGTATCAATTTCAGTTTCTTTTAATTTTTAAAGATTTTTACTATCATTATCTCACATTTTGAAATAAATCATTTAGAAGCAAAAATAGTGAAATTTTCATTTAAAAAATGTCAAAACAAAGCATTCTGTCAATTGAAAAAATATCCAAAATTCTTTCAAAATGAGACATTCAGCAGAACTGACCCTTTCTGCAAATAACTCAGTTTTGACAAATCATCATTATCTGATGAAAAATCTTTTAGTTGAAAAATCCTTGACCAGCTCTAATCATTACACACCTTCCAACTTCCAACAAATAAAGCAGGAACCCTACAAAGAACAGTCTCCTTCACTGTATAACCCGGATTCATCCCAGAACAGGTCTATCCTGTGCACTGAAGGAGGCAGGGATCGTGTTGTAAAAATTGTATTTGATAATGTAATTAAAGATTGTACCATAATCAAGCCACACAAGAGAGATGAATGGAGGTTTCACAGGCAATCTTAATTCTGACATTTCTTAACTTTTCAGTGTTTGACTTTTGCAACCTTAATAATGTTCTTTTAACATAGTAAAAACTATGTGTGAGTTTCTAGGGATTTTTTAAAAAGAAAACAGAAAAATAGGGAAATTCCATTGTATAGCATCATATTGACACATTTTGATCTACCTCATATACCTCTGCCACTTGATAGAACAAATAGCAGTAGTAGGTTGTAATCCTCTATGGAGGTCTGCACTAGATGGTGATGAGATACATTACCAGCGAGTTTCACAGATATCACTGACAGCAGAGGAATGTGAGACTCCGGAATCTTGGGTTTCTTTCCAGGCTCTGGAAGGGAGTGTGGTGTAGTGAGCACAGACTCTTCAGCCATTCCGCCAAGTGTGACCCCCTTCTGCTGCATTCCCTTCAACCTGTCCCACACCTAACAATTAGCCCCATTCCTGTTCTTCTCACCTAAGTCTCACCATTCCTCTGCTGGCAGCAATATCTGTGAAGCTCACTGGTAAAGTAACTTATCACCATCTAGTGCAGGCCTATATAGAGGATGACAACCTACTACTGCTATCAATTCTACTAGTCTTCACTCCTGAGCCTTCTTATCCCAGTTCCAGTCTCCTTGCCCAGAAAGTCCTAGTTTCAGCTCTCACAACTCCCTATATCAGCCCTAATATCCCCCAATATTCAGTTCCAGTCTCTTTCCTTAGCTATTCCCAACTCCAGCTTCAACCCACCAGCTCCTCATCCCTAGTCTCCTTTACCAACCAGTCGCATTCCCTCCCACCAGCTCTTTGGCTGATCTGCTTCTCTCCCCACATCCTGATGTTCAATGTCCACTTTCACTCCCCTCCCCACCATTCTGGCCTGTGTTCCCTGTCCACACTGGTTCTGAGTCCTAATCTCCCTCCCTGGCCTCCTCATCCAATCTCTGTGTCTCTCCCTCCTCCCAGCTCCTTGTACTAGTCTTTTTTGCCCAGCCAGTCCCAGTTATTCCCCTGCACACTGGCTTCTCATTAGATCTGTCTCTTCTCCCCCCTGCCCTACTGGTTCTCAGCCCTAGTATCCTTGTCCATTCAACCCGTCTCCTTTCCTGGTCCTCATCTGATCTAAATTCCCCCCACTACTGGCTCCCAGTCCCCCTGCCCAACATCCCTCTGTGGCTCTCAGACCCATTCTTCTTGCCCAACAGTTCCAGCAAGCTCTCCCCTAGCTCCAAGTACCAACCTCTTTGCTTAGTCAGTCCCAGTCTTCCCCCACATCTCAGCTTCAGAAGCCTGAACCAATATCCAGCACAGCCCACAGCAGCCAGAGCTGAATTTCCAGGGAAAATCCTGCTCAGGCCCATGCTGGAGCATGCTCAGTGTACATGAAATCTTCAGAGAATGTAACTGCTAAAATCTAAGAACCCTCTGAATGTGTGCAAACTGTGATTTTTTCAAAGGCTCATCATTTTGCCAAATTTGGGTGTATTTTAACAGGGACTTCAAAAATGGACAACCTAAACACAAAGGATGCCTCCCTGTCAAATTTTAAGCCCCTGCATTGAAGAATGGGGGGGCTGGAACTTTTCAGATAAAAGGTTGCCAGAATTTTTAACATGGACAAAATGTTTTTCCCTAGCCTCATTCTTAAAAATAATCACTGAAATGCATTTAAAAATAAAAACATGATCAGCCTGAGGCAGACACCAAACATGAAAAAATTCAGCCCAAACAGTTGAAGTTTGACAAAGTTATAAGCATCTGAAAATAATCAGGTCTCACTATGGGAAGTGTCGCGCAACCTTAATAATAATTACCAGCCCCAGCACCTATGAGGATTTACTAGATATTCAATCTATGTTTTATCAGAAATTCAACTATCACCACCAAGTATTGCATGCTAAGCTTCTATATGGGTATCAGTCGAGTATGCAGCCTTGACATGGAAAACTAAAAGCATATCTTCCAGTTTTGCTGGGTGTATTAGTCAGGCAATTCAAAGCTCTAGATAGCATATGCAGGCAAATTCAATTCTAAAGCCAGTCTGTTGTCTCATCACAACTGGCATTTTGCATAGAATCAATAATTGCACAGCATTCATGAGAAATTCAAATGGCACATTGGAATTAAAAAAAAAACACTTGGAAAAGTTTTACCTTTGGGGCTCTTGGTAAGGCAAGGCATCAGAAAAGAAAATCAAATCACTAGGAAAGCTAATTTCTCCAAATATAGACATATACACCAGCAACCAATTCATAACCAAAGCAGACTAACTGAATTATAACAAGGTTATAACACTAATTTTGGTCCTGAAGAATATCAAGCAATGTGTTTCAAGTCATCACACAAATACATTAGTGGTATTTAAGAGCAAGCAAAAAAAAAGAAAGAAAAAAAAAGGAACTACTTGAATCATCAGAAACCTGAAGGTGAAAAGAATAAAAATGAGTGGAGAGACGAGATATAATATCAGAGACATTAAATAGGGATTTTACTTCTGAAAGTCTAATGTCTCTAGGGTCCTGCAATCAAACTGAAATGCTGAAAAACTATTCACCTTTCAATTTACAAGAAATACTACATGGTTCAGTCACATAGGAAGATACAAGGAAAGACCCTATCAATATATCATAGTAAAAATAAAGGAGACTTTTGGGCTGTGAATTAATATTGTATCTGATGAGTACACTGAGAAGTGAATGGTGGCAAAAAACCTCACAATATACCCTAATAGGCATTTTTATAAGATAAAAAAATTTCTCTTTTTGTTCTTTTATGATCTTCCTGTCTTTCAAATCAAAGAAAACAACAGCAGAGTTGTTGAACCATGATTTTTTTACTTGATTAATCATCAGAGGAAGCTGTTTTCCTACTTACATACACTCTGTACTTTTACACTTTGCTTGCTTGGAGTTTCTAATCAGACAAAGAACATATTTCCAGCAAAATATAAAGTTCTAAATTTCACCTTTAATTGGATTGGGGAGAGTTGCTGGAGTGGATGCTCTGAGCCAGAATCAAAGTGTTGGGGGGTTTTTAAGTTAGTGTTCAGACTCACTGAAATCTTTCCAGGTCTCTTTGGACCATATATTTCTTTTATTGCATATGTGGGGGAAAGTATCAGATAAGACAAAAAGGTTGAAATTCACCCCAACATAAGCCTGTTCACCCATGTAAATATTCCCATGTAAATATTCAAAATGCGATATGCAATTCTTGCTCTGGTCATCTGTACGGGGTGAATCCAAAATATTACATAAATTTCAGTGCAATTAAAGGCAGCTCATGTGATCTAACATTGCAGCCACAATTGCATAATTCAAACTGACTGCTTAGACAATCTACTCCTGTGTGGCAATGAGATAGATAACGGGGTGGAAGTGGGGAAGATGTGCTCAGGGCAATGTGGAGCAACAATTCACAATGATTTCATCAAAACACAATGTAATATCCTTTCAAAGTCACATCAGAAGGTATGACAGGACCTATACATGGAAAATGGGATAATCCAAAATTTTAATAGTAGTGGGTAGTGGACAAGAGCCAGAGCATGTAACAGACATGCGAACAAGGGACCACAAACAGGGGAGTGTGAGAGAGGGTGAAAGAGATCCCCCGGCTGAAATAACAAGGTGTGAGTACTAACCTTGGGTTGAATGAGTTCGTTTGGCTGTTTGTGCTTTTCTTTTTCTTTCAGGTTATTTCAGTTACAGGGTCAATTGGGACTGTGTGTTTGGGGACAGTTTGAGCCTTTGTTCCCTTGATTAGCCTCTATCAGCCTTGTGATCACCCTCCTCCTGTGTGATTAACTAGGGGGTAGGGCTGACCTAGGAGGTAAGGCCTTAAAAGCCAGAGGCTAAGTGACCAAGGGACCACAAACAGGGGAGTTTGAGAGAGGGAGTTGTAATATAATCACTATGGCTAGGAAGGGCTGCATCACCAGTGCCAACACTGCTCCTGTCTCCTCCACCTGTGCCTGTATCCAGATAGAGAACCTAACTATGGATGCCTCTACCCAGATCCTGGTGTGAATTTGCAGAGACTGTGGCCTGCATTTCCCACTCTCAGAAAGCAAGGCTGGGGGGTGGGGGGGGGACCATCCAGTGTGAGAGGTGCCTGCTAGTGGAATCTCTCAGGAAGCAGGTGGCTAGGCTGAGGAGCATCTGTGCACATGAGGAATTCATTGACAGTATTCATTATGGAGGCTTCCAAGGCTGAGGATGCTATGCAGCTAGAGATTACTGCTGTCACACCACCAGGGGAAGAGGATATGGCCGCTGGTTACTTCTGGCACCAAGTAGTGCTCTACCCCTACTCCCAACCCATCCACCATGGTGATGGAAAACTGATATGCTGTCCTGGCAACAAGTGATGAGGAATCACCCCCAAAGGTTGAAGAGGAGAAACCATGTACCTCCAAGGCTGGGAGGATCACAGTCACCACTCCCAGGAGGAAACAGAGTAGTGGTGGTTGGAGATTCTCTTCTTAAGGGGATGAAGGCACCATCTGTCACCCTGACATGGTATCCTGGGAGCTACGCTGCCTGCCAGGGGCCCGTATCAGAGATGCTATGGAGGGATTGTCGAGGATCATCCAGCTCTCTGACTACTACCCCATGCTATTCATCCATGTGGGCACTAATGATACTGCAAGGTATCCACAGATCAGAAGTGAGTACAGGACTCTGGCAGTAAGGGTGAGGGAGCTGGGAGTACAGGTGGTGTTCCCTTCAGTCCTTCCAGTCAAGGGTAGGGGTCTCAACAGAGACAGATGCATCCTGGAGCTGAATGCCTGGCTGTGAGGAGGGTGTTGCCAGGAGAGCTTTTGGCTTCCTTGACCATGGAATGCTGTTCCAGGAAGAAGGACTGCTCAACAGCGATGGAGTCCACCTATTGAGAAAGGGGAAGAGCATATTTGGGTACAGACTGACTAACCTAGTGAGGAGGGCTTTAAACTAGGTTCAACGGGGGCAGGTGACCAAAGCCCACAGGTAAGTCAGAAACATGGAGACCTGGGAGAAAGGTCGGAATCGGGGGGGGGGGAGCACGGGCTCTTATAGCAGAAATAAGGGAGGGCAAGACAGAACTGGGAGGAGGGAATCAAATCAGTATCTTAGATGTCTGTATACTAATGCAAGAAGTATGGGGAATAACCAGGAAGAACTCAAAATGCTAGCAAATAAACACATATGACATAGCTGGCATCATGGAGACTTGGTGGGATAATACATAAGACTGGAATATTAGTATAGAAGGATACAGCATGCTCAGGAAGGACAGGCAGGGAAAAAAAGAGAGGAGGTGTTGCCTTATATATTAAATAATGTATACACTTGGCCTGAGGTTGAGATAGCAATAAGAGACAGACTTGTTGAAAGTCTCTGGGTGAGGATAAAAGGGGTAAAAACAAGGGTGATGTCATGGTAGGGGTCTTCTACCTACCACCTAACCAGGAAGAGGTGGATGAGGCTTTTTTTAAGCAACTAACAAAATCATTCAAAGCACAGGACTTGGTGGTGATGGGGGGATGTCAACTACCCAGACATCTGTTGGGAAAATAACACAGCAGGGCACAGATTATCCAACAAGTTCATGGACTGTATTGGAGATATTTTTTTTATTTCAGAAGGTGGAGAAAGCTACTGGGGGGAGGTTGTTCTAGATTTGATTTTGACAAATAGGGAGGAACTGGTTGAGAATTTGAAAGTGGAAGGCAACTTGCGTGAAAGTGATCATGAAATGATAGTGTTCATGGTTATAAGGAATGGTAGGAGGGAGAACAGCAAAATAAAGACGATGGATTTCAAGAAGGCAGACTTTAGCAAACTCGGAGTTGGTAGGTCAAATCCCATGGGAAGCAAGTCGAAGGGGAAAAACAATTGAAGACAGTTGGCAGTTTTTCAAAGAGACAGTATTAATGGCACAAGACAAAATATCCCACTGTGCAGGAAAGATAGGTAGTATGGCAAGAAACCACCCTGGCTTAACCAGGAGATCTTCAATGATCTAAAATTCAAAAACAGTCCTACAAAAAGTGGAAACTCGGTCAATTTATAAAGGATGAATATAAACAAATTGCACAAGTATGTAGGAATAAAATTAGAAAAGCCAAGGCACAAATGAGATCAAACTAGCTAGGGACATAAAGGAAACAAGAAAATATTCTACATATTCATTAGAAGCAAGAGGAAGACCTAGGACAGAATGGGCCTGTTACTCAATGAGGGGGGAAAGACAATAACAGAAAATGTCAAAATTGCACAGGTGCTTAATGACTTCTTTGTTTTGGATTTCACTAAGAAGGCTGTGGGCTATTGGACATCTAACAGTGAATATCAGTGAACATGAGGTAGGATCAGAGTCTAAGGGCAGGTCTACACTAAGGGCAGGGGTCGAACTAGGGCACGCAAGTTCAGCTACGTGAATAGCGTAGCTGAATTTGAAGTACCCTAGTTCGAACTACTCACCCGTCCAGATGCCGCGGAATCGAAGTCCGCGGCTCCAAGGTCGACTCCACCACCGCCGTTTGCAGTGATGGAGTACCGGAGTCGACTGCGGCGCTTCCGGAGTTCGAACTGTCGCGTCCAGATTAGACGCGATAGTTCGAACTCCGAGAAGTCTAACTCACTGCGTCGACCCGGCTGGTAAGTGTAGACTAGCCCTAAAATAGGGAAAGAACAAGTCAAATATTATTTAGACAAGTTAGATGTCTTCAAATCACCAGGGCTTGATTAAATGCATCCTAGAATACTCAAGGAGCTGACAGAGGAGATATCTGAGCCATTAGCAATTATCTTTGAAAAGTCATGGAAGACAGGAGACATTCCAGAAGACTGTAAAAGGGCAAATATAGTGCTCATCTATAAAAAGGGAATAAGGACAACCCAGGGAATTACTGACCATTCAGCTTAACTTCTGTGCCCAGAAAGATACTGGAGCAAATAATTAAGAAATTAGTTTGCAAGCACCTAGAAGATAATAAGGTGATAAATAACAGTCAGCATGGATTTGTCAAGAACAAATTGTGTCAAACCAACCTGATAACTTTCTTTGATGGGGTAACAAGCCTTGTGGATGGGGGGAAGTGGTAGATGTAGTATATCTGGACTTTAGTAAGTCTTTTGATACTGTCTCACATGATCTTCTCATAAACAAACTAGGGAAATATAACCTAGATGGAGCTACTATAAAGGTGGGTGCATTACTGGTTGGAAAATCATTCCCAGAGAGTAGTTATCAGTGGTTCACAGTCATGCTGAAAGGGCATATCAAGTGGGGTCCTACAGGGATCAGTTCTGGGTCTGGTTCTGTTCAATATCTTCATCAATGATTTAGAGAACGGCATACAGAGTACACTTATAAAGTTTGCGGACAATACCAAGCTGGGAGTCGTTGCAAGTGCTTTGGAGGATAGGATTAATATTCAAAATGATCTGGACAAACTGAAGAAATGGTCTGAAGTAAATAGTATGAAATTCAATAAGGACAAATCCAAAGTACTCCTCTTAGGAAGGAACAATCAGTTGCACACATAAAAAATGGGAAATGACTGCCTAGGAAGGAGTACTGTGGAAAGGGATCTGGGGGTCATAGTGGATCACAAGTCAATAGTGTAACATTGTTGCAAAAAAAGCAAACATCATTCTGGGATGTATTAGCAGGAGTGTTGTAAGCAAGACATGAGAAGTAATTCTTCTGCTCTACTCCACGCTGATTAGGCCTCAACTGGAGTATTGTGTCCAGTTCTGGGCGCCACATTTCAGGAAAGATGTGGACAAACTGGAGAAAGTCTAGAGAAGAGCAACAAAAATGATTAAAGGTCTAGAAAACATGACCTATGAGGGAAGATTGAAAAAAAATGGGTTTGTTTAGTCTGGAGAAAAGAAGACAGAGAGGACACGATAACAGTTTTCAAGTACATAAAAGGTTGTTACAAGGAGGAGAAAAAATGTTCTTTGTAACCTCTGAAGATAGGACAAGAAGCAATGAGGTTAAATTGCAGCAAGGGCGGTTTAGGTTGGACATTAGAAAAAACTTCCTAACTGTCAGAGTGGTTAAGCACTGGAATAAATTGCCTGTGGAGGTTGTGGAATCTCCATCATTGGGGATTTTTAAAAGCAAGTTGGACCAACACCTGTCAGGAATGGTCTAGATAATACTTAGTCCTGCCTTGAGTTCAGGGGACTGGACTAGATGACCTCTCAAAGTCCCTTCTAATTCTATGATTCTATGACATATCCAGAACAAAGCAGCAAGTGCACAGTGATCCAAAATACACTTCAATGGCAAAAAACACAATGTGATGCATAATCAGGATTGGCGAACAGAAGAGAAAGGAAGCGGGACACATAGGAGAACAGGATGTGATATCTTGTGCTAAGATGGGAGCAATAACTACATGTGGTGCTCAGCATCCTACAGATTACAGAGGTTATTGGTGAACAGCACAAACTCCCATGTCACCAATACAGGAGTAATTCACTAAACTCTCCTAAAGCAGATTCCTTTTCTGCTTTAGGCGTATTACCATTACAGGACACATGACATTCACTAGCTAGAGAATTCAAGTCTTATCATCACATTGAGCTGGTCATCCTCTGTCCCGGATCATTCTGGAGTCTCACACTCTGTTCTTCTGTTGCTTTCATGTGAGTTTGTCATTAGCTGAGACTCAAAGGTCTTGTCTGATGGATCTTTTATGACTCTCATATCCCAGCCACTGGAGGGGTGACCAAGTATACAGAACATGGCTGTGTGGAACAATCTAGGCAATGAGTGCTTCGGAAGTTAGCAGTGGGGTTTTCAACCTCACTGAAGGGAATTAGTTGGCTAGGTACAATTGACTTTCAGTGACATTTGGGTGGCTAATTCACATAGGTGCTTTTGAAAATCTTGCCCTAGTTTTTACCCAGTACTCAAAGACAAAAGTTTCAACCTTGATTGTCGTGTAAGCTCTGCAGCCTCTGCTATACTTAAGGAGCAGGAGCCACCTTAAATATGCAACGTTATTGCTGTATGTCATATTCGTCATGATACACCTGGACACTTTACTTTCAAGTAGACTGGTTCTCCTGTTATTTATTATTTGTAGTGATGAAGTGCTCAAAGACCCCTGACAGGTTGAGGACTCCATTATATTTCTTTCTGCACAAATACAGAGGCAATGTGGGATTAAGGAAAAAGGGGGACTCGGGGAACTGCAGCCCTGGGCCTCTATTTTCTTGGAGGCTTCCACTGCTTGAAATATTCACAAGAGATTTTATCATATTCATGCTGTGGCAAATTGCCGGCACTATTATGATGGGTCTCGTGCTTTCTCTTCTTTGGGAGGGGAGTTCAGGGCGCCATTTCTTGCCCCTAAATTGGAATATTAATTGCCCCACTAGTGTCCTAGAGGAGGGGAGTGGAGAGGGAGGGACCTGGGCCCACCCTCTACTCCAGGCCCCAGCCCAGGGGCCCTGAGGATAGTGGTGAGCCACCTGAACTGGCGGTTCTTTCCCCTGGGCTACTTCCCTCTCCTGCCCTTCAGCTTGTGAGGGGCTTCCTGCCCTCCCTCTGCACAAGCCAGGTGCCCCTTACTAGGGTCTAGGACTTCTTAGCCCACCGCAGCACTTCTCCAAACTTTCCTCTGCTTCCCTTCAAACTGTTCTCTGCTCCAACACCAATCCTTTCTGCTCCAACTCCTTCTCTGTCTGATTGAAGCAGGGGTTTTTATCAGGTGACTGACTGCCTGCAGGTGCTCTAATTGGCTTCAGGTGCTCCAATTGGCGTTAGGTGCTCTAATTAATCTATAGCAAACTTTCTTCCCTCTATAGGGAATAAGGCTCCCTTCTAGCCCTCTTCTGCTGCCCTCTGGCCATGCTGTATCACAATGCTAATACTAAAGAGAAAAGAACAAAAAACTTTATGGCCACAGCTGACACTGATTTTGTCCCAATTTCTTAAGCTTTTATGACTAAAGTTTAATTAATTTTTTTCAGACTTTCAGTAGCCTGGCGATGGACATGCAAATTGGCAGTGCTAATCATCGGTCACCACCTCCTAATGGTAGCATGGTACAATACTACTTTAGTATTGTTTTAACCCACTTCAACAAGATGTCCAGTAAACAATTTCCAAGCAGAGTAGCAAAAAGGAAAGCTAAGTTAGAAAGAGAGAAAGTTGTAAGCAAGTTACACAAATATACTATTTTTCTGCTACTGCTATTTCAGAATCATCTTCCAAAAGATGCTGGACACTTTCTCAGAAAATGATAGTCAAAGTGAAAGTAGAGATATGAACTTTTTCCCCCTGGCGAGGGCAGAAGAAAGGCAAGTATTCCTGAAATCCCAGACAAAAGTGGTGCTGAAAGAGACAACCCACTTTTCCTATACCCATCCTTACAGAAGGTGGAGAAAATAGTAGAGATGATGAAGATAATGTTGTTGTTAATATCGAATAAGAACCAGCTAAATGGCTTTCTTTGATAATGGAGGCATTTTGCACCCAGCATATATAAAAAAAAATCAGCTCTATTTTCAGATTCACAAGGACAAATATATAGCTTCCAAGTGGCAATATAAATATCAGAAATGTTATCTCTCACCTCTTATTTTTGAATGAAAATTACCAAATGGAAAGCATAATCAGAGGCATTGATTGATGTGTTCTAAATCCACAGGCGCTGTATTGTTTTGTGTGCAAACTCTTTTCATCACCTAACAATCTTAGTGCTTTTGTAACCCCTGCCTTTTCTGACTGGAAAACTAAGCAAAGACTTGTTCTAATGAAAGCAGGGTGGAACATTGCAATGCCATGGTTGCATAGCTAGCACATTCACAAGACTAGAATCACATCAACAGCTGCTTTTAATGCAAACTGTTTACTGGAAGGAAGGAAGTTTTAAGGAATATGGGAACAGTTGTTAAGCTTTTTGCTGAATGTGGTTTAACATTTAGAGGAACGGAGGAAGCTATTGGCTTCTCCTCAGAACTGAAATTATCTAGATATTCTTGAAGCACCACTGAATTTGACCCCTTTCTAAGTGATCATATTAAATGCTATGGGGAAAAAGGTCCTCTTGTCAAAAACAATCTATGATGAGTTCATTGACTTAATGGTTAAGGTTTTGGAATTCATTGTAACTGAAGTCAAACAAGTGAAATAATGTTCTTTGATAATAGATTCAACACCTGATATTGTTGATAATGATCAGTTATTTACCATTTTATGATACTGCTTGCACAGTGCCTTATATAGGAGTTTCATTGGGTTTATGCTCATTGAAAGCCACACAAGCAAGTCACTCTCCCAGATCCTGAAGTCTTTATTGGACACAAAGAACACTCCTGTTGAAAACTGCAGAGGTCAGTCATATGATAACACAAGTAATGTCTGGAAAGTATCAAGGTCTTTAAGATCAGATCAAAATATTAAACCGGCTAGCTATATACATGCCATACACAGCTTATTTTCTGAACTTAGATGGAACGTCCCACATTGATTCTTGCATAGAAGTGATATTTTCTTCAGTTTTGTTCAGAAACTGTATGTTTTTGGGGGGAAGAGCACCACCCCAATGATGGCAGCTTCTGTGCAACAATCTTATCAAGGGTGAACAATGAACTCTCCTTGTTCTAAAAACCCTCACAAATATGAGATGATCCTGTCATGCTGAATCGTGTATAAACAATCGTAGTGAACTATAAGGTCATTCAATATTGTTTGAAAGAAACAATGGACAGTGCCAAGAAAAGTGGTGAAACTCTAAAGTGAAGCATGATTGTTGTACAAAAAAAATCTGCCAACTGGAAACTGCATTTATGAGTATCTTATGTATGTGTGGCAGTCGAAACTTCCCACTGGGGAGGCCAACCCCCTACCCTGCCTCTTCCAGCTGACGCCACACCACTTCTGGCCAAGGCCACACCGCAGCTTGCTGCTCTCAATGCCCCTGTGGCCCCAGCCATGGTGGGGGGAGGACTGAAAGCTCAGCCCCTCCCGGCCATGGCCATGGAAGCAAGTTAAGGGCTCAGTCAGGGCCATGTGGTGGGGTCTCAGAGCCCCTTCCACCTGTAGTCCTGCCCATGGCATGTACCCCTTCCTGCCCACAGCCCCATCCCATCCCTTCCCCTATGGGCCTGCCCCTGTTCTGCCCCACTCTGACACTCCCCTCTCAAGACCCCACCCCTCCTCGCTTGCTCCTTCCCCCACCCCACCATTGCATCCCTGATACCAGAAAAGCTCTGTGCCCAGGGCACAGAGGGTGGGGGGAGAGAGAGCTCCTCCAGCCCCAGGCTATGGCAGGGGAAAATTTTTCTGTGGCCCTCAAATCCGCCACTGCCTCCCCTCTCCCCAGCAGCATGAGGTTTGGGGAGCTTAGACTCCCCCAGCCTCCATTAAGTGCTTCCTATGATCTTAGGCAATGTGATTGTAGAAAGGTTTGATAAAACCAGTGTAAAGCTTCAAAAGCAAGGTCTGAGTCTTGTCATTGCTATTAATTTGCTGAATTCCTTGCAAGAGTTTATCACAAAGCTTACAGTCTTAGTTTGACAATTTTGAAAAGCAAGCAAAAAAAAAAAAGGAAGTGATGTTGATGAGCCCTACCATGAAGAAATATTATAGTACTGTAAAGCAAAAATGTCCAGATGGCAAAAGTGAGACTATACTTTGAGCAAGAAGGAAATTCGAGGTTGTGTGTTTTTATGTTATCCTTGACAAGCTAAGTGTGGAACTAAAAAGAAGTGAATGTTATGCTGAACTATCCATAAGGTTTGGCTTCCACATCTCTTGATCAAGTACGAAGTGAGGAGAAGATGAAAACATTACTTGATACTTATGCATATGATCGAAAGCCTGAGCTTTTTGCCAAAATGAATCAATTTTCAGCATGTATAAGATATGACATGCATAATAAGAGCGCTACTGGAATCAAATTTCTGCACAAAGATTTGAATAATATTTTCATTGTGTTGAAACTGTATTTAACTGTACCCATTGCCAACTGTGAAGCAGAGAAATCTCTTCTTAAAGCTTGCCTTAATAAAAAAAATGTATTCGGTCAACTATGAAAGAAATGGAGCTTAGTGTTACATAAGAACATAAGAATGACCATACTGGGTCAGACCAAAGGTCCATCCAGCCCAGTATCCTGTCTATCGACAGTGACCAATGCCAGGTGTCCCAGAGGGAGTGAACCTAACAGGTAATGATCAAGTGTTTTCTCTCCTGCCATCCATCTCCACCCTCTGACAAACAGAGGACTAGGTATACCATTCCTTACCCATCCTGGCTAATAGCCATTAATGGACTTAACCTCCATTAATTTCTCTAGTTCTCTTTTAAACTCGGTTATAGTCCTAGCCTTCACAACCTCCTCAGACAAGGAGTTCCACAAGTTCACTGTGCGCTGCGTGAAGAAGAACTTCCTTTTATTTGTTTTTAACCTGCTGCCCATTAATTTCATTTGGTGGCCCCTAGTTCTTATATTATGGGAACAAGTAAATAATTTTTCCTTATTCACTTTCTCCACATCACTCATGGTTCTATATACCTCTATCATATCCCCTCCTTAGTCTCCTCTTTTCCAAGCTGAAAAATCCTAGCCTCTTTAATCTCATATGGGACCCGTTCCAAACTCCTAATCATTTTAGTTGCTCTTCTCTGAACCTTTTCTAATGCCAGTACATCTTTTTTGAGATGAGGAGACCACATCTGTTCACAGTATTCAGGATGTGGGCGTACCATAGATTTATATAAGGGCAATATGATATTCCCCATCTTATTCTCTATCCCCTTTTTAATGATTCTTAACACCCTGCTTGCTTTTTTGACTGCCTCTGCACACTGCTTGGACATCTTCAGAGAACTATCCACAATTACTCCAAGATCTCTTTCCTGATTAGTTGTAACTAAATTAGCCCCCATCATTTTGTATGTATAGTTGGAGTTATTTTTTCCAATGTGCATTACTTTACATTTTTCCACATTAAATGTCATTTGCCATTTTGTTGCCCAATCACTTAGTTTTGTGAGATCTTTTTGAAGTTCTTCACAGTCTGCTTTGGTCATAACTATCTTAAGCAGTTGAGTATCGTCTGCAAACTTTGCCACCTCACTGTTTATCCCTTTCTCCAGATGATTTATGAATAAGTTGAATAGGATTGGACCTAGGACTGACCCTTGGGGAACACCACTAGTTACCCCTCTCAGTTCTGAAAATTTACCATTTATTCCAACCCTTGTTCCCTGTCTTTTAACCAGTTCTCAAACCATGAAAGATCTTCCGTCTTATCCCATGACAACTTAATTTACGTAAGAGCCTTTGGTGAGGGACCTTGTCAAAGGCTTTTTGAAAATCTAAGTACACTACGTCCATTGGATCCCCCTTGTCCACATGTTTGTTGACCCCTTCAAAGAACTCTAATAGATTAGTAAAACATAATTTCCCTTTACAGAAACCATGTTGACTTTTGCCCAACAATTTATGTTTTATGTGTTTGACAATTTTATTCCTTACTATTGTTTCAACTAATTTGCCCAATACTGACGTTAGACTTACCAGTCTGTAATTGCCGGGATCACTTCTACAGCCCTTTTTAAATATTGGTGTTACGTTAGCTATCTTCCAGTCTTACTATCATGTCAGTTGAATGGGATTTACTCCATACACTGTCATTTGAGGTGACAATAACTGAATCTGTGGCAATTAAAGCTTGCAAGATGCAAGTTTAAATATGCAGCATTTCATTGGACTCAAGGTTTTATGTTTATACAGTAAGTATATAACTTGTCATCAATATTCTTTTTACATTTATTCAGTAATATACATAACTTGTTGATGATAATAAACTGGGTACTTTTTTGTTTTCATTAATACCATGTTCATGAAAAGAGGACATCTGAAAAACATTAGCCTGAGGTCTCCAATCTCATTAATCCTGTCCTGCACAGAGGCAGTTCCTGTTCCAAAAGAACATACAGCCTAAGAAAACTGTATTCACCATTGCTTCCATATCATAAATTTATAAGTCACACACTTTTCATTCCTTGTGTCATTGAAACAAGAGATATGGAGCAACAATGGAAACCTTGATAGGCTACAAAGATAGTTTTAGTAACTTCTCTCTAGTGAGATGTGGATGATATGAATCATCTGAGGTCCCAACAGTTTGTCCCTCTATGAATTAAGGAATGCATGCATTCTTTTCTTTTTCACCTCTACAGATCCTGCAAATATTAATCCATTATTCTTCATGTTTTACCAAGCAGAGGACTGATATTCTTCAACATATTTATGAGTGAACTGAGATGGAGAAAAGAGAGAGTTGGGAATATTTGCAGATGACACTTTGTTTAGGATAGACAATACAAGGAAAGAGTAATCCCAGAAGGACTCTGCCAAACTACCACAGGTTTTTTGTATCAGAGGGGTAGCCGTGTTAGTCTGGATCTGTAAAAGCAGCAAAAAGTCCTGTGGCACCTTATAGACTAACAGATGTATTGGAGTATGAGCTTTCGTGGGTGAATACCCACTTCGTCAGATGCATGTCGTGGAAATTTCCAGGGGCAGGTATATATATGCAAGCAAGAAGCAGGCTAGAGCTAACGAGGTTAGTTCAATCAGGGAGGATGAGGCCCTGTTCTAGCAGTTGAGGTGTGAAAACCAAGGAAGGAGAAACTGCTTTTGTAGTTGGCTAGCCATTCACAGTCTTTGTTTAATCCTGAGCTGATGGTGTCAAATTTGCAAATGAACTGAAGCTCAGCAGTTTCTCTTTGAAGTCTGGTCTTGAAGTTTTTTTGCTGCAGAATGGCTACCTTTAAATTTGCTATTGTGTGGCCAGGGAGATTGAAGTGTTCTCCTACAGGTTTTTGTATATTGCCATTCCTAATATCTGATTTGTGTCCATTTATCTTTTTACGTAGGGACTGTCCAGTTTGGCCGATGTACAAACTGGACAGTCCCAATACGTCTGATATTCTATAAGGTGCCACAGGACTCTTTGCTGCTTTCACAGGTTTTTTGTAGCTATGGCAACTTGTGACTGTTTAGGGTCAAACTTATATATGGTGCAGCCCTGTGTTTCAAACAGGTAAGTAGCTGGGACCAAAGTAGTTGCTGCTGGTCATGCAGAACCACACTTCACAATTTAATAATTTATTTCCACCCTATGTTTCACGTCTGTGATGTTAGTGACCTGTGCTCCCTATTCAGCCAGTCATCTCATGCATTCATAAACAGCAACTGCCTTCTGAACAACGCCAATTATGTCCATTGTTGCCCCTAGCACCCGTTTTACTGAGATTAAAAAATGTAGACTGAGTATGTGACATACGAGTCCGTGGGGATTAGCAATGATGTATATTGTTTTCATGCTGCTGAGAGCACCAGCATTATGCTATTACTCACCGATAATGATCCATTTTTGTGGCATCTGCACCTCATTTAGATGGAGTGTTTGTCCACATCAGCCATACCCACTAACCCAAACAATGAACTTTTTTTTTCCTATTTGCTGTCTTTATTTTCAAAGTTGTAGGCATTTTGGAGATTGCTGAATTATCTATCATTGTTCACTAGCTTCAACATATTGACCAATATTCCTCTTGCTTTATGTTTGCCGGTATCACAGCTTTCATTTTACACTTGATGGGCTATGAGTCTCCCTCTGCATATGTGACCATGTGGTGTTTGATGATAGCACTTTACCAATTACTGCTCACAGCTGTAGGTCTTTCCCCAATGGCATTTTCGTGATGTGTAGCACTTACGTTCTTTTTTCAGGGCATGCGCCATACTGACTGTGTTACAAACAGGTTATTGGAATAACAAAATGACATGGCATCCCAATTTTGTCTACCATTTCTTGCAGATCTTTGCCACTTATATGACTTTTTTATTTATAGCTAAGGGAATGTATTAACAGAAGATTAGAAAAATGAAGGAGAAATCCAAGAATGAACCACAGACATTTACTGACTGATTGTGAAGTAGCAAATATTAGTTTCGGGGTAAATGATCCATGTAAGATATATGCCATAGGAAGGGGCAGGACAGAGCCAGAATGGGGGCAGGACACCCCACTATGCTGAAGTGGTGCACCTGTTACTGCAACCCTTTATAGAGGGCACATTTCTCCCAACATGCTTGGCTCCCACCTGCAGGGCATTGTTCCCACCATGGAGGGCAGAGCTATGTCCCACCCTCTTTCTCCTTTTTTTTGGATGCCAGATGTCACCATGTATACAGGAATCAGAAGTCCCAGTGGTCTTCTGACCAGAGGGACTGCAATTCGGCATGGTCCTTACACAGGCGATAGATAGGACATGCACACTGTCTCTCACACAGTTCACATGTAAAATGGTCAAGCAGAATCTGGCTTTTTATAGTCAAGCGATAAGACAGCATGAATGTAAGTTATGATGAGATGGATGAGTTTATGTAGAAGAAAAGGAACTCAGTGAAGATATGAATATCTAAAAATATAATTGTATCAGGAGACCATCTACTGATTATGTTATAAGGAAAATGCTTCACTAGTGCAGTTAAAGTGGCATTATCTCAGCTTTATCTAAATTGGTTTCATAACCCTACCATACATACTGTAATTGTTCTATTTTTATTAGCATTCTGATAGTTTTGAGAGACCAAGAAACAAGATTAAAAATATCTCCATAAGGCAATGTTGTATAATCAGGAGGCCTAATTTTGCCCCTTACTATGCTGGTGTAAAAAAGGAGAGAATCAGGTACAGTATATAAGGGCTGGAACTGAAGATGGAGCACTAGAAGGCTCCTACACTCTAAGAAAGTGTTATAGCCCTCATTACTGGTATCTGAGCGCCTCTCAATCTAGAATGTATTTATTCCCACAGCAAGCCTGTGAGAAAGGGAAATATTATTATCCACATTTTAAATGGCTTACCCACAGTCATACAGGAAATCTGAATTGGGGAATTTAGATTCTGGTTCAATTTCCAAGTTCCAGGTTAATGCCCTAATTGCTAGACCATCCTTCCTTTCCACAGTGGCCTTATTACAAAGCCCAAAGTAGTCGGTAGAGTCTTTCCAGTGACATCAATGGCCTTTGGCTCAGGACCAATGGTAGGAAGTTGAGTCAGAACTGAAAAAAAATGGTAAAGGGGGAAAAAGGTTCTTTAGAAAATGAGTAACAGAGTCAGTTCTATAGCCTCTCCTACTACTGAGAGTTTGAAAAGCCTGTGTTCAAATGATTAAGTGACAAATTTATTACAAAGTGCATCTCTTTCATTTACCGGAAACCTCTTCACTGTACCTCCTAATAAAAAGTCAGCTGTGAGTCGGAAACCAGAGGTAAGAAAGTACTAAGAAACCCATCATTCCAATTAATATTCGAAGCTGAGGGATGATTGTTTACAGCTTGTATTTTCTCAGTCTAGACCAGTGGCTTAAAACCTTTTATTGTCTGTGACCTACAAAAATGGATGAAAAAAAATATCCAATGACCTTCTGCATTTGGGCCATTATAGGTTGATTTTTCAGGCTTTTTGTGGATGGGCATGGGAGGTCTTATTGCTGCTTGGTGGGGGCGCTAGTAGAAGATGCTTCTCTCCAGCATCGTCTTGTCCCTCCAACCCTGCACTAAATAGCATGTAGCTGCTCCAAGGGGCTACTTTCTCCTAGCATGGAATGAAGCACTGCATCTGTGAAAGAGGGCAAGTGAGAATGGGTCGGGGAGAAGGCAGTGGACTAGGGTTTGTTGTAATAACTGGGCCTACAAAATTACCGTAATGGTGAACTCAACTGTAAAAAATGAGTAAAAGTGTATAAAATGTCACAATAATCTATAATAATAAATGTTAATGGGGAAAGGTGCAAAAGAGAGGCAGCAAGACTGAAATAATACAAACAAAAAGGCATACTGACATAATTCAACGACTGTGTTAAGATCAAACCTGGTAAACAAAAAAGTGAGATTGGAAATGAATAGACCAAAATTGGTTTGTCAGAAATTAGGCCTAAGTGGTGCACAAAATAATGAGGAGATGGGCTATTCTGCTAACAACTGCTGCAGTGAGCTTTACCTTTCATGGCTGCCACTCCCATCATCTCCTGGGACCCCAGTATCTACTCTAACATGGGCCTTCATGATCCTGAGAAATGTCCTGACCAGATTGAGGCAGAGAAAGGGACCCAGGTGACATCACCACTTCCAGCGGCTTCAACTACTGCCCACACACCACTTGGGATGTTTGACTTTGTCACATGCACCACTTTGACTGTCCATTTCCACATACACACACACGTCTTCTCTTTCGTATCCCTCTCCTTTTTTCTTTTGTCCAATAAGATTCTGGCTTAGCTAGCTATGGCAGCACTTTTTATCAAACTGCTCTAAGCCTGTGACCAAAGAGGCAGCTAAAAGCAGTGCCCTAAGCAGCCCAACACTAGTAGAAAATTTGCCAGGTCTCAGTGGCTAATAAGACCACCTGCCATGCCTCTCTTTCTCCAGAAGTGAGATTTCAAGTGAACATCGACACCAGAGACAGAAGCTGCATTGTTTTTCTTTGTTGTTCTTTTATTTCTCCTTCTGGTTTTGTCTCTTAGGAAATGGGATCAGACTTTAAACAGCAGCAACAAAGGCAGCTCCAGCTCATCTCAACTAACTTCTTCTCTTTCCCATAAAAAGGACAATAATAATCATCTTCAGTACCATTTAAAAGATTCTCAGACAAGGGTATGTTTTTTTTTCCTTTCTAAAGACTCTCTTCAGCTAAAGAGAAAGGTAATAAGGGATGTATTTTTAATAAATTGTAAGAAAGATTACAAATAATGTGTTTGCCATGGTACTAAGCAGGCTGATGTCTCTGTGTACCAAATGCTGTTTAACACTATTCAGTGTGGGACAGTGTCAGGCTCATGTTAACATCTTTTACTGTTTGGGCCCATTTATTTCATCTGAATTAATACAACAGGGTTGAAGCAGAAGTAAAGAGACAGGAGAGGGAGCAGGCTGCTCCTTCATTCCAAACTTCCCTGGGGTCCTAATTTTGCTGCTTTCTGAGCCATTATAGTATTCCTTTGCAATCCTCTTCCATGCAGTGTGCTCTACCTAGTGAGTATCACTGGTCAAGGTAATTCCTTGTCCACTATACATATTTTGGATCATATTAAGACCTGGTGTAACTATATGTAATTCTTCCAAATCTGACCCAGTGAGGCGGTTGTAAACTGCAAGAGAAAGCAAAGCCTGTAGTCTCAGTCCAGTTCATTCACTTTGTCAGTGGTGTGCATCTTCAGACTGTTACTATTACTTAAGAAATGGGATGGGGAGAACAACTCCTGACTGAGCTTTTAAAAGGGAGTTAATGTTTAAAAACAGCCAAGATGCACTTAGTAAACTGAGTATGATGGCCTGGGTGGAGGTGAAAAAAGAGGTTTCCTCTGAAATTCGTCCACTAGCACTCCAGGGAAGAAAATAGCAGTTTCAGGTTGACTCTCTTGAACTTGGCTGCCCTTTCAGCAGTACTTTGTGGCCCTAAGCTGTTTTATGCTCCACATTTAGTTTTTTACAAAAACTGAAATGAGTTGAAAGTGGCTGTTGGATGATAAACTGCTATTGGCAAGAGCTGCCAAACTCAAGAGGTAAAATGGAGAAAAGAGTTCTAAAGAGTTCAGCAAAATGGTTCTTCTAACTCAAATGGTTTACTACTATCACATGTTGCTAAATCTCCTTTAAAAAGTCATTCATAGGCCATACTTGAAGAAAAAAATATTGTAACTAAGCAAAGATACTAATAGATTAAGATTCAGAGTAGCAGCCGTGTTAGTCTGTATCCGCAAAAAGAACATGAGTACTTGTGGCACCTTAGAGACTAACAAATTTATTTGAGCAAAAGCTTTCGTGGGCTACAGCCTACTTCATCGGACTCATAGACTGGAACATACAGCAAGAAGATATTTATACATACAGAGAACATGAAACGGTAGAAGTAGCCATACCAACTGTAAGAGGCCAATCAAATGAGATGAGCTATCATCAGCAGGAGAAAAAAAACTTTTAAAGTGATAATCGAGATGACCCATAGAAGGTGTGAGAATACTTAACTGGGGAAATAGATTCAATTAGTGTAATGGCCCAACCATTCCCAGTCTCTGTACAAACCTAAGTTAAATGTATCTAATTTGCTTATTAATTCAAAAACAGACTCCAAAGAGAGACTGCTGAACTTGAAGTTTTTTTTCTTGTAAAATTTCCACCTTCAAGTCTGTCACTGAGTGGTTAGAGAGGTTGAAGTGTTCTCCCATTGGTTTTTTAATGTTATGATGCCTCATGTCAGATTTGTGTCCATTTATTCTTTTGCGTAGAGACTGTCTGGTTTAGCCAATGTATATGGCAGAGGGGCATTGCTGGAACATGATGGCATATGTCATGTTGGTAGATGTCCAGGTGAACAAGCCCCTGATGGCGTGTCTAATGTGATTAGGTCCTAAGATAGGTTCACTTGAATAGATATGTGGACAGAGTTGGCATCGGTCTTTGTTGCAAGGATAGGTTCCTGGGTTAGTGTTTATGTTCTATGGTGTGCGGTTGTTGGTGAGTATTTGCTTCAGTTGGGGGGTGGTCTGTAAGCAAGGACTGGTCTGTGTCCCAAGATCTCCTCTTATATTTCTAGAGCTAGAAAAATTTTAAGTATTTTATACTGCAAAGCAACTGAACTTATAATTATCTATCAAAAAACTCAGGTTGAAAGCTAGATCATTTGCAGCAGTGCTATAGCTACATTAAACATGGCCAAACAAGGTGTTTTCTTTTTAATGTGATAGTTCTCTATTAACATGCCATGAACTAGATGAATCACTGGTCTATAATTAAGCTATTGAAGGAAAATATAAATGGATACATCAGATATGTCTCAAAGCATTCTTTTTCAGAGTTTCTTTTTTAAAACATAGCTGTTTAGAATTTAAGGATGATCATAAAATCAGAGCATGATAGAGTCAGAATAATTTCAATCAACAAATATTCTAGGACAGAAATAACTAACCAACCAGAAGCAGCTCCAGACAGACTAAAACCTCATACAATATTATATGTAGGAACTTAAACCTGTCATTCTGGTAGCTGTTCTGTTTGGAAAAGCAAATAACAGTGCAAAAAATAAAGCTTTTAATTTCAATGGAAGCTTATATCCAAAACGCAAAGGAAGATAAGGCAACCAAATCTGGGCTCCTTGTTAATCATAAAATGGTAACAAGTCTAACAAGACCAAGGAAAACTTGTAGCTAGTAAACACAGAATAAAACTACAGTTCAGGAAAATTGCTTAAGTATGTGCTTAAATCCCACTGGAGTTAAGCACATACTTAAAAGTTAAACATATGTTTAAGTGGAGCTCTAAATTGGACTTAATTCAGGTTAGGGTGTTTTAAAAGGTTAGGTTGTTTGAATCCACAAGCCAACAGATGACTGCAAATGATTCAGTAAAAAGAGACTTTTCTAGCTGACAGAGGTCTAATAAATAAAGTAAGCCTCAGTTAATTGTAGCACTTAAGTCTATTTAGAGTTAAACACAGGATTATGTGTTTTGATTAACTGGAGCCTTAAATCTCAAAATGGAGTTACATTTAAGAAAAGAGTATAAGGGGGTAGATACCAGAAGGAGATTGTACAGGAACAATCCTAAATTGTAGAGGGGATAGCAGCACAATTATTTTGAGAGGCACTGGTGACTACCTGGATCAAAAACCTCTTTGAAACTGGATGTGAATACACTCTTCACTTAACACAGTGGTAAGAAACACACAAGGGAGCATACCTAATAGAATCTGCTCAGAAACTACCGCCATGTGGGAGGAAGATTCCATGGGGTATAGTGACCAGGGTGGGGTGTGAGAGAGAGGGAAGGCAGGGCACACAAATAGAGAACACAGAACAGAGAGGCAGAGACAAAAAGTGAGAAAACGAAGCAGTAGTCTGAACTGTGTATGATCCCAGAAAAGCAAAAGAGCACATGCTTTTGGGTTTGGTGTTGACTAAAGAGACTTGGATCTGTAAGCTAGAAAATGCTTTTTGTTCTTGGTTCCTCCTGCATTTGGAGAAGCAGGACTTTGTACATTCTTTGTAAATAAACAAGATTGCATCAAAGAGAATACCACACTCCATCAATTTCTACTTCCAACTGGAACGTGCCCAAAGCCCCCAAAATTTGTTTATCCACTCAGGTCAAATAAGGAGCAATGGTACAGGGTCTGATTCTCAATTATGATAATTCACCTTTACACCACTCTAGCAGCATTAAGGGGCCTTAGTGTAAATGAGACTAAGCTCAGCATAAAATGCTGTAGGTTAAACAAATTACAGAAAATATGACATGTCCCTTAAAAAATAAAACCAAAAAAAAGATAAACTTTAATAAAAGGCCTTTACATACTGGGAAAAGAAATAATAATAAGTCCTGCTTTGCCCATATTCAGATATGGTAGATCCCCAATATACTTTCAGATAATTTCTGTTGGCCCTAAAAAGGTAACTGTTTTCTTAAAAAAAAACAATAGCACCAAATAATTTTGCTAGTCCTACACATGCTACAGCTAAGAAATATTATATATTCTAGCAAGTAATGTATAAGTCCCTTAGGCTCTCAAACAATAAAGTCATGGGAACTTTAATGGTAAAGATTTGGGACAGCTGCATAGTCCATTTTCAGTTAAAATGCCATCTCATAGTCCCCATTTTCTCACAATTCCTCAGCAAAGCCTGTTGTGTTGTAAGACATCTTGCCACACACACACACACAAAATCTAACTTGTATCTAATGTTGGTACCACTCACAAAAGGTACACAATTAATCAGTCACCAGTACCTCAGTATGAATTCCAGCAACCATTCTAAAAACGAATAATGTAGAATTACTGAATTGGGAAATCCTTATGTAGAACCTGTTGTCCTGATTAAGCATTTTTTAAAAGCCAGTTACTTACGTGAGAACAACTCAGACAAAAGAGATTATGCTCATTGCCTGCTCAGCTTTCCTGAAGTCTGTGTGTGCATGTGTGTGCCTAGTTTGGGCTCACAGTCAGAATGAGACCCCCACAACCTCAAAGGTGGGGGAGGGGGCTCTGTCTGATCAAGCAGGAAGGAAGGTACCATGACTCCTTTAAGTCTTCCCCATCTTCTTCCATTTGGGATGGGGCAGTATCATCTGAGCTGGGAGTTAGTCAGAGGGGCTCAAGTAAATCATTGGCTCCTGTGGACCAGGGAGAGAGTATATTCCTTGTCCTGCTACTAGAACCCTCTCTCACTTTTGCATCAGCAGCTCCCATGCTTGAGATCAGACTAGGTGTGGGTTTCGGGGTCTGCTCTGGACATTTAAGTAGTCACCTTTTTGGCACTGAGAAGGATTTTTTCCCTCCAGATTGGTTAGGGCAGGATGATTTTATTTATATTTATTAGTTATTATTTTGCCTTCTTCACAGCAGCTCCAGTAGCTGATGGAGTAGGTCAGGAGCAAGGGTCAAGTTGCTACAACTTACCTGTGACAGCTTTTCCAGTGAAGGTATTCATTCCAGAGGAGGTCTAGTTACCTGACAAACCAGAGCAGGAAGTGTGCTTAGGGAGAAGCATCACCTTGAATAGCTGGGAACAGAGTTTAGTTCTTAACCTTTGGTACAGTTAAGAAGCCATCTCCTTTCCTGAACCACTTAACCTTCATACTAGGGGAGGATGGTGCAGTGCCAGAAATGGGCTGAGAGCAGGTTTGGATGGGACAGCAGCAACAGGGGTTGGGGAGGTCTGATGGCAGCCCTCCCCAAAGAGGCAGAAGTGATTAAGGCAGAAATTACATGCTGTGTACAAGTTATTACTAGATAATTCCCAGAGGAGTTAATATTATGGTCTAATTAAACCACATCTCTCATATCTTGAGATTCTTTCTGCATATCCAGGACAATTCCTGCATGTACAATTGACTGTCTAGGTATAACTGTCCATTTGTATGTGCAATTACCACAGCTGCATATGAAACTACAGTAAATGTTAACACGTGTATGCCCATTTTGCTGATGACAATCTGTCTAACATCAAATGCCGAATCATAAAACACAACAAATGTGAATGGTTATCTCCTTCATCACAGGAGCTGAACATAGTGATTTCAAGATTATATGGAGGCTATTTTTCAGACATCTGAAATTTGGCTTCCAGGAAACATCAGCAGACATGAGTGTAGAAAATGTCAATAACTGCAACACAATTATTTAATAATGCATCTTTGTCAAATAATCCTCAACAAAAGGTTACCCTCACTTCATTTCTCTCCTGAGGATCACTTCCTATCTTTCTGGAGAAAACCTATAGAATTTAATAGAATGAAACCAATGGGCATCTACAGAAATCACTACAAAAGCCTACAGGATTTAATAGCAAATGAGAACCTTTGAGTGGTTTAAAATAAATTATATAATCATATTTAATAACAGGGACACATTTCTATGTTAAATTCTATAGGAGGCTTAAAGATTCTAGAAAGGTTATTTTCTATTAAATCATTAAGATGTTTGCAAAAGGCTAATGCATTTCATTTAGTCTCTCCTCAGCTGTTGGCAAACTCTGTCTTTATATGTAGTTCAAACCTAGTTGCCATTCAGGCACCTTTTCTGCATATTGCTTCACATAAGGACCCTTCTACTTGCACAGAGGCCCTTTGATATCTTTAGATCTCCATATAGGTGCAGGAGTCCAGTCTTACTGAGCACCTTCCAGTATCGGGAACTGTCATGGAGTCCACTCATCACAAGTGGAGCCTCCAGCTGGTGCTCTGGGGATTAATTCTACCAGCTTGCACTCTCCTTCTGATAGCATCTTCCCCTCATCTGCTCTTGCTCACTCCCAGATCTTCAGCCTTCACTTCATGGCTTGGCCCTCTGGCCAGGTCACTAAGGTCCTCTTCTTTTGGGGAATTCACACTCTTTCCAGAACTGCTGGCTAGCTGTCTAGCATCTTCAACACCCTTGCCACTTCCCAGTGGCTGGTCGGGGAACCCAAGCCCTCCCTCTACTCTGGGCTCCAGCCCAGGAATCCTAGGGTAAGTATAGTCCCGGTACAGTCCTACCTCTTGCTGCTGTTTCCATGGGTTCTTTTCTACACATCTGGCTTCCCCCATTCTGCTTTTCTCAGCCTCCAACTCCCTCCACTCAGGGAATGACTACAGCCTACTTCCCTACAGCCTTTCTCAGCAGCAGCAGCTCCTTACTCTACAGTCTGCTACTTGGCTTTACACAGGCCCTGCCTGTTCCTGAACAGGTGAGCCTGCTCCTAATCAGTTAGTTCCAAGCTGCCTGGCTCCTACTTGAGGTGCAGCCTAAAGAGTTAATTGGCCAGCCAGGCCACCTTAACCCCTTCCAGCCCTGTGTGGCATGGATACCCCAACACAGGGACTTAGGGTTTTCTTCCCTGCATTCCTTGAAAATTCCAAGGAATGGAGGCCTTACTCCCTTAAGAGCTTAAAGGATCAGCATCTCTTTTGTTTGGACGATATTGCAATAACAAACATTTTACAAAAGTCATCATTTCTAAGAGCTTTTGTTTGTTTAACACAATTTGGCCAATACTATTCTGCATAATTTAAATTAATATTGACATAGTATTCATATATTTATTTTAATCAAGCTATAAGGGAATTGGATGAGAATATAAAAAAAAAGTAGCATGAAACTGAAGCAGGAATGAGGTTATGTTGCAAGCACTTTCAGGTCTGTCTGATTGGAAGGTCAACATGGCTATAGCAATAAAAAGAACATATTGTGAAGTATTATAGAGCAGGTGTGTTGTTGTGTCAGCCTCTTTCATGCAGTTGAAGGGTCACTGATCCCACTGTGGAAAAGAGCTAGTCATCTCTGACAATTTTTATATAAGACTGACTGACAGTATACACACTGCTGGACATCATGTCTGGTGTCAAAAGACTAGTGGAAATTTAAACTGCCTTTGCACTATCATTTCAGAGACAGGGGCAAGATAAAGCTACATGCAATTTTCACGAGGAACAACAACTGATACATATTGAATTTTAATAACATGCAATGCTAACTAATAGCCATGTCTCAGGCTATAGGCAGGATTCTCCTCTCACACCAGTTTTACATCACAGATTTTATTGGAGTCACTGCTAATTTGCCCTGATACGCCTAGATGAGAGAAGAATCTAGGTCTATGAGAGTTCTGTACACAGGCCAACACAGAAAGAAACACTGCATCTAAGTATTTCTTCTAATTAACAGTGGGATGCAGAGCTGTGTTATTACTGTCTTTATTTCACCTCTGTATAGCACAACATTAGAATGAAGCTATTTATATTAATCTGTAGGCACCTAGATGAGTTTGCTCAGCCCAATCTCCTTTCAAGTACAAAGACCCTGATTCTCCTCTCATATACACCAATTTATAGACTCATAGACTTTAACACCAGAAAGGACCACCATGACCATGTAGTCTGACCTGCTGTACATTGTAGCCATAGTAACTCAACCACCCACTCCTGTAATAGACCCCCTAACCTCTGGCTGAGTTACTGAAGTCCTCAAATCATGCTTTAAAGACTTCAGGTTACAGAGAATTCATAATTTACATTGGTTTAAATCTGCATATGACCCATGCCTTATGCTGCAGAGGAAGACAAAAAACAAAACAAACAAAAAAAACAGGGTCTCTGCCAATCTGACCCAGAAGAAAATTCCTTCCCACCTCCTAATATCGCAGTCCTTTGGGCTCTGAGCATTTCAACAAGGCTGAATAGCCAGGCAATATGAAATAATACTCTATAGTAACTTGGAGCCCTCCCCATATGGTGTCCCGTAACTGGCCATAGAGATACTTGCTACTAGCAGTTGCAGATTGGCAGTTGCAGATTGGCGTAGGCAGTCTCATCATGCCATCCCTTCCAAACTCAAAAGTAAATCCACTAAAGTTATGTTGATACAAGAGTGGTGTGAAAGGAGAATTGGGGCTCCCCTTCCAATTGTCCCTAATATTTGATATCTTTCAGCACACACAATCTTCATTCTTATTTGTGATTGCCTTTCTTCTGGAATTGGGATTGAATATTGCATGGATAGCCAGCTCCTTTATCTGCGGTGTGTTCATTCTAAAACTAAAGTCACCAGGACAGTTATTACTGACCTTCAGTATGCTGACGACTGTGCTATCCGCCCAGGATGACTTGCAGTCCACCCTAGATCTCTTCTCAGGTGCCTATCATAGCCTGGAAATTTCCCACAACACTGAAAAGACTAAGGTGCTCCACCAGCCTGCCCCAGCACAAGTTGCCCCCATTTTTCCACAAATTGTCATCAGTGGTGAATCCCTGGAGAACATTGAGTATTTCTCTTATCCTGTTAGCCACGTCTCCCAGACAGCCAATCATGTTGTGGAGATTGAACATAGGATCCATTATGTTGCTCCGTCTTGTCTTTATTGACAGATCTGCAGATGGAAACTAATATCCTGGTCTACAATGCAATAATCATCCCCACTCTTCTTTTTGGGTGCAAGGCATGGGGGACATATTGAAGCCATCTTAAGCATCTGGAGTGGTACCAACAGCATTGCCTAGGAAATATTGTCTGTATCAGATAGGAAGATCATCACGCCATTGCCAGTGTTCTCTCTGCAGCTAACATCACCAGTGTTGAGGCCAAGATTATGAAACATCAACTTTGCTGGACAGGTCATTGTGTGTATATGGCTGATACTCGTCTTCCAAAGCAAGTCCTCTTTTCTCAACTCAGTATGGAAAGAGGGCAAAGGAAATGCTAAAAGGACACCCGGAAAATATATCTTCAGAAAGGAGGCATTGATCCCACAAATTGGGAATTGCTGACTGGCAATAGACTGCACTGTCCTTACATCATACATCAAGCCTCAGCCCATTTTTAATAGAATTGCTTTGCTCGAGAGGCCAAGAAATAGCAGAGAAGGAAGGAAAGTGTACAGCATCCCAGCCAGCAGTTGTTGTGCTCTTTCCAGGCAACCACCTGTTACATGTGTAGAAAACCTGTAGAAGATGAATTGGACTCCTCAACTATCTTAAGTCTTATCAGCGACTTTTCCCCCAGCAGACATCCTCCTCATATAGAGGGCCAGCTGACGATACAGACACACACACACACACACACTTTGGGCAGTAACTTTTTTAATCGCAGCTGTATTCTAGCTAACTAACTAAAAATAGAAGTGCGGTTGCCATGTCGCAGGCTTCAGCATGGGCCCCCAAGTACTTTCTTGCTTGGGCCGCCTGCAGTGCAGCCCATGCAAGGGTGTCCTCACTGCTATCTTTAGAATTGGTATGTCTACACAAGCTGCAAATCACATTTACGCCACCCATGTATGCGCTGACAGATTAATGAGTGGAGTGCAGATGATGAGCTAAGAATATAAAATGAAAGTAATCTATTCCACATTCTAAAAGTGTATTTCATGGCTGACAAAATAAAAGGAATTTATTTTATGGGTATCATGCCTATGCATGCAATATAACAAAATGTTCAAATATGTTCAGTTCCATTCATTCACTAAAATACATAGTAGGTATAATATTCTCAGGTTTCCCTGCTATAAAATAAAGCATTTTTAAAAAATATTTCAGAAGAGTGAAATAATGCAAGGTGAATGCAAAACAGCGGTGCTTTACACTAAGTCCGCTAATTCCTGTTAATGCATGCTTCTGAAAAAGGCAACAAGAATGTACAGTCAATCAATTGGCAATTACATTGGCCCCAGAATCAGCTGTATTTTGTACCTGCAATGTTTGTTCTGAGAGAATGCAGCTGCTCAAGGAACCAATATATTTTCAGGATGACTTCATAGTCATTGTAATCTAGTTATGTAGCCACTGGCAGTTTGGAAAGAAAAGGAATTAAGTTTATTCAAGAAATAAGAACATAAAATAAGAGCTTTTTTTATGGCAGGTTGATTTTATCTTAGTCACACTGGTGATAGTGAATGGCTTAACACAATGAAGTTATGTTCAATTTAAAGAAATGTAGAATCATAGAAAAGTAGGGCTGGAAAGGACCTCGAAAAGTCATCAAGTCCGGACCCCTGCGCTGAAGCAGGATCAAGTAAACCTAGACCATCCCTGACAGGCGTTTGTCCAACCTGATCTTAAAAAAAAAAAAAAAAAAAGGGAATTCCATAACCTCCCTCAGAATCCTGTTCCAGAGCTTAAATGCCCTTACAATTAGAAAGTTTTTCCTAATATCTAACCTAAATTGCCCTTGCTGCACATTAAGCCCATTACTTCTTGTCTTCCCTTCAGCAGACCTGGAGAACAATTAAGCAGAGTCCTCTTTCTAATAGCTATTAACTTATATGATACTTAAGTCTCCACCTTCAGTCTTCACTTTTCTAAGACAAAACATGTCCAGTTTCTTTAATTTTTCCTCATAAGTCAGGTTTTCTAAATCTTTTATCATTTTTGTTGCTCTTCTCTGGATCCTTTCCAGTTAACCAGATCTTTCTGAAAGTGCCCAGAACTGGACACAGTTAAGCCTCCAGATAAGCCTCACCAATACTAAGTAGACTGGGATAATTGCCTCATGTGCCTTATATATAATGATCCTGTTAATAAAAGCCAGAATGATACAATCCTTTTTCACAACTTATATTAGCGTGAACATTAAAAAGCATGACCTCACATATGCCAGTAGAGAGTTTCACCCTATCACCAGTTAAGTCAGTGGAGTTAGAGCAGAAGAAATTCTGCAACTTCATCCATTTAGGCAGAGGCTTACATAAGTCAAAAATGACAACAGACAATTGGTACATAAAAGCCCTCACATTCCTGCATCTGGATCTGGGCAGATGGACCCTGGTGCCTGTACCAAATGTCTTCTGAAGATTTTTTTTTTATAGTTTGACTAGAGCTCTGTGTGCTGCAGGGTCTGCTTGTTCAGAAGAGTTTACAATATTGGGCCCTAATTAAGGACATGCAGGTTTTCGTAGGAGCATTGCCTTAGTAAAGACAATAGGATCCGTCCTTAGTGTAACTATTTCCCATTTAAATGAGTGAATAGTCTGTAAATAGTAACAACTCAAATGCAATATAATTTCATAATATACCAAGGTGATTTTCAGCTATATAGCCTTAGCACTGCTGTGTTTTAATTCCCCCTCCTGTCCTACAAATTTGCCTACAAATTAGCCTCCAGTGAGCCAAACCACTGGAAACTTTAATCAGTTTCAGCCATTTTAATTACATATGCAAAAATAAAACCAAAAATAAAACCTATTTTATAGGAAGAAAAGTTTCTCCACCTTTCCTTAACTCAAAAATAGTAATTGTTATTTTTAAAAAAAAAAAATCAGGAAAAAAATCACCTCTGGTTTGAGAGAACAATATTTTTCCCAGAAATAATTTTTTTCAAAAAATTATGACTGTATGAAAATAGAGGATTTTAATGATAATTATATTGAGACTAAGTCATCTGCAAGAATTTTAATAAAAAGCTGTAAGATTGTAACAGGATAACAAAGTCTGGAAATTTAAATTTAGTGCTGACATTCAATTGATAACTTATACTTGTGTGAAAAGGAAAGTAGACTACTATCTTGCTGGCTAAGTTTTTCCATCATACACACTTACATCACAAAGGACTTATTTAATTGAGATGATAGATTGATGTTTAGATAGAGACTGATCCTGACTCGAATGAATTCCAGGATAAAGCTCCCATTGATGTTAATGGGAGAGGATCAGGCTCATATTGCACAAAATCTTTCAGTGGCCTCTGATTTCCAGTTCATTAAAATTATACCTTGAAAGCTTTTTAAAAATGTTGATGACTCTGGCTGATCCCAAGAACAAGCATATGAGCGCCACTTCCCCATCAGTACTTCAGAAACCAAAAATATTGTTACAGATATGTTTTTATTTAATGTCACTAAAAGTATTTTTGGGACCGTCTTCAGATTAAGTACATACCTAAGAAACAGTATTACATTTGACCATAACAGAAGCAATCAATTAACTTCTGTGAGATGGCACACATTTTAAGAGCATTCCTGTATGGATCAGATTGTAAGACACATATGTTAAAACAAAAACAAGAGAAAAAGCTAGACTGACCAAACCATTCATAAGTTGCTAAATTGTCTGTCTACCATGCACAAAAGCCAGCCAGTTTTCTGAGTTGTGAGATAACTCAAATCTTCCCCAAAATGAGAAATCTACTTTTTATCTTAAGCAGCTTTTTTATATATTTAAGAATGATTTTCTCTTTGGTGAAGACTTTTCACACCAAGTTGCAACTCTACTTTTAACCTCCCCAAAATAGGGATTTATTAATAGACTGAACTCTAACAGCAGGATCAGCAGTGTTGCTGCACAAATCAATAAGGGGGGTCTCTCACTTTATTTATTTATTTATTTTACTCAGCAGCAGCAAACACCCCCTATTACATTTTTCAAATATATTTTGCTGACTCAGGCAAGATACAGAGAGAATCTTTTGTGCAAAATTGATTAGTAGAATCCCTGTAACATGCTGCAGCCTGGGAAAAAGTGGTATTGTCATCTCCACCAGTAAAATCATCATTTAGCTCTATTAACCCAATATCAGCACTGTTAATTAACTTGGGTCTATATTATCATCATCAGCTCTAGGATGAAAAAAACTCAGACATTTAACTAGCTTTTCATTACACTGGGCCTACTTCTGCTTGCATGGAAGTAAATGGGAGTTTTTTTCCATTACTTTTAATGGAGGCAGGACCACACTAATTATAATTTTGTAATTTCCACATTAAAAGAAAATAGTAACTCTATTAAAATGTATTACTTAACATTAGATTTATCACTGATAGGATTCCATAAAATACAAGTCTGCATTTTCATGGAAGTAATAGACACATAATTCATATTCAGGTAAACTTAACCAATGCTTTCCCATAATTGTTAAAATTATAATTCTCATAAGGTAAAATTAACCCCTTTGCAGAGAGCCCTCACCAGTAAAATTCCATTAATACCACCAGCACTTTTTTTGGAATGGTATATATCGCCAAGGGAGTCTACACGTGTTATTGAGCATGTATGTGTGTATTTGTGCATGTGCACATGCACACAAGGTAGTATCTATTCTCTACTTCCTACTTTTAAATTAAAAATGACAAGTGCTTACACAAAACTATCTGGGAAATGTTCCTAAGTAAAGAAAATGGTGGTAGCAATTCCTACCCATATGTAAAGGTATAAAGGATCACTGCATGTAGCACTTTTAGACAATCATTTATCCTCTCCTCTATCTAGGCTCCAAACAATTATTTTTACCTTCTCTTCACCAGTTGGTTTAAAGCATTTGGCTATTAAAAGTGTAACTCCAATTTAGTAACGCCCTTAAACTTGTGCTGAACATTAATGCCTTTTCATTATGGTCTTTCTGAATCTTTTGTTTTAGGGGCCAAATTATCTGATGGAGTGATTCCATTGAAGTCAGAGTTATGTCAGCAAAGAATCTGATGGTAGGATTTTAGATACCAGTATATTCAGATAGGACAATAGGTCAGTTTGGTTCAGAGAAAACGCACCTAGTTTTAGACCTTATTTGATTTTCTAAAATTACCAGCCTTCTGACATTTATCAAGTTTCATTTTACAATTTTTTTGGCTGAGACTGTTTGTATAGAGATTATCAATAGATTGCCTAAATAATATGGTGCAATCTATCTGCAGTGATGGATGTTCCATGTGGTTTTACAAGAGCTGTTGCTTTGGAAGGAATAGCTTTTACTTGAGTTTCCATGCCCAGTCCAACTTGTTAATAGACAAAACATAAAGAAGGGAATGACCCAGGGAGTCATTCCCATTTTTGTCCATGCACCCCCGGCCGACCTCAGCGAGGCCAGCCAGGAGCACCCATGACAGCAGCAGATGGTACAAAATGATTGATAACTGTCATTGCCAATTTCCAATTGCAAACGGTGCAAAATGACTGATAACCATCATCTCATCACCAATTTACAATGGTAGACGGTGCAATAGGGATGGTAACCATCTCTGCTACCTTGCAAAGGCAAATGAATGCAGCTGTGTAGCACTGCAGTACTGCCTCTGTCCAGGGCCGGCTCCAGACCCCAGCGCGCGAAGCACGCACTTGGGGCGGAGTCCCAGCGGGAGGGCGGCAGGCGGCTCCGGCGGACCTCCCGCAGGCATGCCTGCGGAAGGTCCACTGGGACCGCGGCTCCGGTAGACCTCCCACAGACGTGCCTGCGGAGGGGATGCTGGTCCTGCGGCTCTGATTGAGCATCTGCAGGCATGCCTGCGGGAGGTCCACCGGAGCCGCGGGACCGGCGACCGCTAGAGCGCCCCCCGTGGCGTGCGGCCATGCTTGGGGCGGCGGAAATCCTAGAGCCGCCCCTACCTCTGTCAGCAGCATCCAGTACACATACGGTGACGGTGACAAAAGGCAAAACAGGCTCCATGGTTGCCATGCTATGGCGTCTGCCAGGGCAATCCAGGGGAAAAAGGGCGCGAAATGATTGTCTGCCATTGCTTTCACGGAGGAAGGATTGACTGACGACATTTACCCAGAATCACCCGCGACACTGTTTTTGCACCATCATGCATTGGGATCTCAACCCAGAATTCCAATGGGCGGGGGAGACTGCAGGAACTATGGGATAGCAACCCACAGTGCAATGCTCTAGAAATCGATGCTAGCCTCGGTACATGGATGCACACCGCTGAATTAATGTGCTTAGTGTGGCCGCGTGCACTCGACTTTATACACTCTGTTTTACAAAACCGGTTTATGTAAAATCGGAATAATCCCGTAGTGTAGACATACCCTTAGGAAGGATCGATCAAATGCACAATTACAAAATGGGGAATAATTTTCTAGATGGTAGTATTACTGAAAAGGATCTGGGGTTATAGTGAACCACAAACTGAATACAAATCATCAGTATGATGCATCTGCAAAATAAATAAATAAATAAATAAATAAATAAATAAATAAAAAAGGCTGGTATGATTCTGGGGTTTATTAACAGGAGTGTTGTAGGTAAGACACAGGAGGTAATTGTCCTGCTGTACTCGGCACTGGTGAGGCCACAGCTGGAGTAATTTTTCCAGTTCTGAGCACACAATTTAGTAAGAGTAAGGATGGAAATTGGAAAGAGTCCAGAGGAGAAAAACAAAAATGCTAAAAGGCTTAGAAAACCTGACCAATGAGAAAATGTTGAAAAAAAAATGAAAACAGAAGACTGGATTGGGGGCAGTTGCAGGACTGATAAGTGTTCCAATATATTAAGGGCTTTTGTAAAGAGGATGGTGATCAGTTGTCCTCCATGTCAATTTTTATTAAAAGCCAAGAGCACCTACTTTGCTTATGAGAATGTATGAATGAATATACACAATAGTATATATTATTGTATTTGAGTCTGCTAAAGTGACCTTGGAGTGAAATTGACCCATTGTATTAAACTAGTCATAAGCAAATGTTTTATGCAGTATCCACTAATTTTGGATGCCCACCTTGAAAATATCTTGGATGTGGATTTCAGAAGTACAGGCCAACTGCAGCTTTCATTGAGTTCAGGCAGAATTGTTTATACTTCACACCTCTTAGAATGAAGTTCTTCTAGGTGTCTCAAATAGAAACATTTAATGACTACCAATATTCATTGACACTTCAGAAAATCTAGACCTTAGTTATTTGGTCATTTCAACTTCAACTCTACATTTCCTTATAGTTGGTATTTATGCCCCAAATCTGCAAAAAACTCTTAAGCACATACTTAACTTAGTCCACACCTATTCAGCAAAGAATCTCAATGTAAGGGCTTGTCTGCATGGGACGTGTGTGTGCAGCAAACCATGGTGTGAATCTACAGTGCACTTGTAGTGCAGTGGAGCCTGACAGGCAGTAACATCCTGACTGGATCCTTCTACAGTGCAGTTTGGCATACTACTACTCAAAAGTGTAGTAAGCCAAATTTTACTTTGACATTTTGATGCCCTTACACTGTACCATTGATTTTATGGCTCTTCATATATTTGATTTTTTTACAATTAATAAAATAACACAGATTTTAATGAAACATCAAAAGAGTAGAGTTGAGGTATAATGGCATAATTCACCTAGAGCACTATTCACCATCACACCCCATGATGGGTGTAAAGGAGACTAGAACAATTACATTATGCATCTGAGTATATCAGAGAGACATACAGAAATACAAGGTTTATTATGAAGATTTAATGATGCAGGAAATTATACTGAATAACCATAATTTTTCATAAATATAAAATATTAATAAAATCATAATTAATGAGAAATTAACACAATGCTTAGTAGCTCTGTTACAAAGAATGAATATATGGCCAGATAACATATGGCTACATCTTGTCAAAACATGGGATTCTGTCTGTTTTTTGTTTTGTTTTGTTTTTTTTAACTTAGGCACCGTGACAGGTTTGGTTACAGAGACCTCTTTGGGACTGTCACCTGATGTGCTGAAACTACCTCTGAGCCCATTTTCCCTGCCAGCTTGCGACTCCAGAACCCTGTCTTGTTTCGCCAGACTTGCTACTCCGCTGCAACACAGACCCAAGGTCTGAACCATGCCCCCAAAGTTGTAGACGTTAACCAAAACTTCTCAGTAGGTTTCCTCTTCCAATGGGATCCAAACCCCAAATAAATCCGTTTTACTCTGTATAAAGCTTATTCAGGGTAAACTCATAAATTGTTCGCCCTCTATAACACTGATGGATATGCACAACTGTTTGCTCCCCAGGTATTAATCACTTACTCTGGGTTTAATAATAAATAAAAGTGATTTTATTAATTCTATTAATTCTATTCTATTTATTATAAAAAGTAGGATTTAAGCGGTTTCAAGTAATAATAGACAGAACAAAGTTACGAAGCAAAATAAAACAAAACATGCAAGTCTAAGCCTAATACATTAAGGCCTGGTCTACACTACGATTTTAGGTCAAATTTAGCAGTGTTACCTCGATTTAAGTCTGGGCCTGTCCACATGATGAAGCCCTTTTTTTGACTTAAAGGGCTCTTTAAATCAATCTCTTTACTCCACCTCCGATGAGTGGATTAGCGCTGAAATCAGTCTTGCGGGCCGAATTTGGGGTAGTGTGGACACAATTTGATGGGATTGGCCTCTGGAAGCTATCCCAGAGTGCTCCATTGTGACCGCTTTGGACAGCGCTCTCAACTCAGATGCACTGGCCAGGTAGACAGGAAAAGGGCCGCGAATTTTTGAATTTCATTTCCTGTTTGGACAGCATGGCGAGCTGATCAGCACAGATGACGATGCAGAGCTCATCAGCATGATGTGCACATTGCCGGGTCAATTTCTTGTTTTGATCCACTCCATCTATCTTTTACATTTTAGGCTGGCAGCAGACAGTGCAGTACGACTTCTTGCCATCATCATCTACTGGCTGCTCGCCAGAAGATGGTGCAATACAATTCCTAGCCATCGTCATCTCCTGGGTGCTTGGCAGAAGATGGGAATGACCTGGCTGAGTCACTCCCATGTCTGCCCAGACGCCCCTGACTGACCTCACCGAGGTCGGCTAAAAGAGCACCCAGGAGTACAATGAAGATGGCTACCAATCGTAATGCACTGTCTGCTGCCAAAAGGCAATGAGCTGCTGCTGTGTAGCAATGCAGTCCCACATCTGCCAGCACCCAGGAGACGTACGGTGATTGTGAGCTGAGTGGGCTCCATGCTTGCTGTGGTATGATGTCTGCTCAGGTAGCCCAGGGAAAAAGGCGCAAAATGATTGTCTGCCATTGCTTTCACGGGGAGAGGGATGGAGGGAGAGGGGGGCCTGACAACATGTAACCAGAACCACTCGAACACTGTTTTTGCCCTGTCAGGCATTGGGATCTCAACCCAGAATTCCAATGGGCAGCGGAGACTGCAGGAACTGGTGGATAGCTACCCACAGTGCAACGCTCTGGAAGTCGACGCTAGCCTTGGTACTGTGGATGCAGTCCGCCGACTTAATGCACTTAGAGCATTGTGTGTGGGGACACACACAATCAACTGTATAAAAACGATTTCTAAAAAAATGACTTCTATAAATTCGACCTAATTTCATAGTGTAGACATACCCTAAGAAACTGAATGCAGGTAAAATCTCACCCTCAGATATGTTCCAATAAGCTTCTTTCACAGACTAGACTCCTTCTCAGTGTGAGCCCCATCCTTTCCCTGGTACAGTTCTTGTTAGTTCCAGCTCAGGTGGAACTAGGGGATTTATTTTGTTCTGTTCTACTCCCTTTTATAGCTTTGGCACAAGGAGGGAATCCTTTGTCTCTCTCTGGGTTTCCACCCCTCCTTCTAAATGGAAAAGCAGGAGGCTTAAGATGGATTCCAGTACCAGATGACATGGTCACATGCCCTGTGAGACCCCAAGCCTCTATTCTTCCTGGCCTGACTCACAGGAACAAATGAAAGCTTACAAGTAAACAGAGCTATATACAACCAATTGTTCTAGTTAATGGGAGCCATCAAGATCCTAAGCCACCATTAATAGCCCACACTTTACATAATTACAATAGGACCTCAGAGTAATACCTCATATTTCTAGTTTTTGATACAAGAATGATACATTCATACAAATAGGATGGACACACTCAGTAGATTATAAGCTTTGTAATGATACCTTACAAGAGACCTTTTGCATAAAGCATATTCCAGTTACATCATATTCACACTTATAAACATATTTCCATAAAACATATGGAGTGCAATGTCACAGGCACACAGGGAACAAGAGGCTATGGGATCATTGCCATTTAGGATTTCTTCAGTGTTCTCTTTCATTGTTGTATGGAGCTTGCATACCATGTAGATAGACTACTTACTAATAGCCAAGGCAGGATAGGTAGGTAAGTATAGAGCAGACCACTTACTCTTTCCCCCAACTCCCCCCAAGTGGATTAGGTGTTAGGAAAAGATTAACAGTGAGATAGCAGAACAACCTGTCAAGGGACCCCTATGGAATTGCATTCAGTTCAGTGGCATTATACAGTGCTGCTTTTAACACCCACCCCTCAGGAATTATTTAAGAATAATTAAGTTAATATCTACCTTTTTGCAACTCAGGTGACTTGATGACCTAATACAACTCCCTTACTAATTAAATAAGTTGTTACTCTAAGGGTACGTCTACACTACGGGACTATTCCGAATTTACATAAACCGGTTTTGTAAAACAGATTGTATAAAATCGAATGCGCGTGGCCACACTAAGCACATTAATTCGGTGGTGTGCGTCCGCGGTCCGAGGCTAGCATCGATTTCTGGAGCGTTGCACTGTGGGTAGCTATTCCGCAGCTATCCCATAGTTCCCGGAGTTTCCCCCGCCCCTTGGAATTCCGGGTTGAGATCCCAGTGCCTGATGGGGCAAAAAACATTGCCGCGGGTGGTTCTGGGTAAATGTCGTCAGTCACTCCTTCCTCCAGGAAAGCAACGGCAGACAATCATTTTGCGCCCTTTTTCCCTGGATTTCCCTGGCAGACGCCATAGCATGGCAACCGTGCAGCCTGTTTTGCCGTTTGTCACTGTCACCGTATGTGTACTAGATGCCGCTGACAGAGGCGATTCAGCAGCGCTACACAGCAGCATTCACTTGCTTTTGCATGATAGCAGAGATGGTTACCAGCCATTTTGTACTATCTACCTTGCCATTGTAAACTAGCAATGATGACAGTTACTAGTCCTTCTGTGCTGTACCCTCTGCTGCTGTCATAGGTGCCCCTGGCTGAGATCGGCCGGGGGCACAAAAGCCAAAATTGGGAATGACTCCCTGAGTCAATCTCTCCTTTATGGTATCAAAAAATAGAATCAGTCCTGCCTAGAATATAGGGCAAGTGTACTAGAGATCCAGTGTATCAGAGAACCAGAGAGCACAGCCGCTCTGCATCAGATCCCCGAGGAATGATGAACTGCATGCTATTCACAGGGGGTGCCCCTGCAACAACTCCACCTGTTGATTCCCTCCTCCCCCAGCCTTCCTGGGCTACCGTTGCAGTGTCCCCCCACTTGTGTGATGAAGTAATAAAGAATGCAGGAATAAGAAACAGTGACTTGTTAGTGAGATAAAATAAGGGGAAGAAGGCAGCTTCCAGCTGTTATGATAGTCCAGACAGGACATTAAGCAGTGTGGGGGACAGGAGCCCAGCATACTGCTATGATAGTCCAGGCAGTACAGAATCTTTTCTTTACAAATGAAGGGTGGGGGCTGATGGAGCTCAGCCCCCTGTTGCTATGATGAAGACGGTTACCAGACCATCTACTTATGGGCTGATGATGAGGACAGATACCAGTCCTTCTGTACTATACAATCTGCCACAAGGCTGATGATGAGGATGGGAGCGCTGTCCTACTGCACTGCACCCTCTGCCACAAGGCTGATGATGACAATGGATATCAGCCATATTGCACCATCAGCCACCAAGGACGGGGGGAGAGAATACAGCAGCTCGCTACTGCAGAATCGCGTCTATCAGCAGCATTCAGTAGACATAGGGTGACATTTAAAAGAGTCAAGAGAGGATTTTTTTCCCTTTTACTTCTGGGGGTGGAGGGTGGGGTAAATTGATGAGCTATGCCCTGAACCACCGCGGACAATGTGTTTGACACTACAGGCATTTGGAGCTCAGCCAAGAATGCAAATGCTTTTCGGGGACTGCAGGAACTGTGGGATAGCTTGAGTCCGTCCCCGCTCCCTCCCTCCATGAGCATCCATTTGATTCTTTGGCTTTCCGTTACGCTTATCACGCAGCAGTGCGCTGAGTCCCTGCTATGGCGTCTGTCTGGAGATTTTTTAAAAATGCTTTGGCATTTCATCTTCTGTATCGGAGTTCGGATAGAACAGATTTGCCTGCCCTTACAGCGATCACATCCGTACAGTCCATGCTGGAGTTCTTTTTGGATTTTGATTTCGGACTGCATCGCCACCCGTGCTGATCGGAGCTCCACGCTGGGCAAACAGGAAATATTCAAAAGTTTGCGGGGCTTTTCCTGTCTACCTGGCCACTGCATCCGAGTTCTGATGGCTGTCCAGAGCGGTCAGTGGTGCACTGTGGGATACCACCCGGAGGCCAATACCGTCGATTTGCGGCCACACTAACCCTAATCCGATATGGCAATTCCGATATTAACGCTACTCCTCTCGTTAGGGAGGAGTACAGAAATCGATTTAAAGAGCCCTTTATATCGATATAAAGGGCCTCTTAGTGTGGACGGATGGGCGTTAAATCAGTTTAATGCTCCTAAAACCGGTTTAAACGCTTAGTGTAGACCAGGCCTAAGGCCCTGATCCTGCAAAGACCTCTCGTGTCTAGAGTTAGGCATGTGCCTGCCTCCCACTGAACTTAATGGCGTTTCACAGGTTCTTAAAGTTAAGCACATGTGGCAAGGCTTTACAGAAGCAGGGCCCTAGCTACTGGTCCTGCAAACACATATTCAAGTACCTCTTCTAAAAATCAATCAACAGATTACTCATCTGAGTAATAATTAAAGGATCGTGCTCTATTCTTGCCTATGCGATAAATTAGTTGTCAAAGAGCATTTGTTGAAACTTTTTGGGCTGTTGTTGGTGTTTATATGTTTAATTATCTAACACACAGTATTAAGTGCATTTTTAAATGAACACTACTGTAAGCAGAAAAGTTAATTTAAATACTTTTTTGTTATTCATTATCTTTCCCTGTGACAGTATCTGTGTTTTTGTAGTGACTGTTAAAACTAAAATGTATAAGTCTTGAAAGGCAAATGTATGTGCATTCATAATACAATGCAGTACATAATTAGATAAAAATAATGCATCCAATAAAACATGTCTACTTTATCTGTCATTTTGGATATTTATAACTGGAGCATGGAATTTAATATGGATCATTACTTTCCCAGAATTTTACCACTAGCTTCAGTCATTATATTATCCCAATACCTTCCCTTCTTGTCTTGTTGAGATGAAAAATATTTTTGAGTTTATAGAATCATAGAAATATTGGTCCGAAAGGGTTCTCAAGAGATAATAAAGTCCAACCCCTGTACTGAGGCAGAACCAAATAAACCTAGACCATTTCTGACACCTGTTTGTCCAGCCTGTTCTTTTAAACATCCAATTATGGCAATTCCACAACCTTCCTTGGAAGCCTAATCCAGAACTTAACTGCCCTTTCAATTAGAAAGTTTTTCCTAATGTCTAAACTAAATCTCCCTTGCTGCAGATTAACCCCATTACTTCTTGTCCTATCTTCTGTGGACATAGAGAACAAGTGATCAACATCCTCCTTATAATAGTCTTTAACATATATCAAGTATCAGAGGGGCAGCCGTGTTAGTCTGGATCTGTAAAAGCAGCGAGGAGTCCTGTGGCACCTTATAGACTAACAGACGTTTTGGAGCATGAGCTTTTGTGGGTGGGTATTCACCCATGAAAGCTCATGCTCCAAAACATCTGTTAGTCTATAAGGTGCCACAGGACTCCTCGCTGCTTTAACGTATATGAAGACTTATCAGGTCCCTGGTCAGTCTTCTTGTCTCAAGATTAAACATGCCCAGTTTTTTCAATATTTCCTCAAAGATCAGGTTTTCTAGAGCTTTAATATTTTTGTTGCTCTTCTCTGAACTCTCTCCAATTTGTCCACATCTTTCCTAAAGTGTGGCACCTGGAATTAGACACAGTACCCAACTGAGAGCTCATCAGTTCTGAGTATAGTGAACAATTACCTCCTATGTCTTACATACAAGACTCTTGTTAATAATTCCAGAACAATATTCATCCTTTTATTTAACTGCATCGCATTGTTGACTCGTATTCAGTTTGTGATCCACTATAACCCCAGTACTACCACTGATCCAGTTATTTGATTTTTCTTTCCTAACTGAAGTAGTTTGCACTTATCTTTATTTAATTTCATTTTATTGATTTCAGACCAAGGGTACATCCAGACTACCTGACGGATCGGTGGCTAGTGATCGATCTATCGGGGATCAATATATCGCGACTTGTCTAGACGCGATATATCGATCTCCGAACGTGCTCCGGTCGACTCCGGAACTCCACCAGGGCTAGCAGTGTTAGCGGAGTCGACGGGGGAGCTGTGGCCATCGATCCTGCGCCGTGAGGACGGGAGGCAAGTCGAAATAAGATACATCGACTTCAGCTATGCTATTCCCGTAGCTGAAGTTGCGTATCTTACATCGCCCCCCCCCCCCAGTGTAGACCAGCCCTAATTCTCCAATTTGTCAAGATAATTTTGAATTATAATTCTGTTCTCCAAAATTCTAGCAACCCCTCCCAGCTTGGTGTCCTCTGCAAATTTTATAAGCATACTCTCCACTCCATTGTCTAAGCCATTAATGAAAATATTGAAAAGTACCAGAGTTAGGATGGACCTCTGGAGGACTCCACTATATACACCCTCCCAGCTTGACAATGAACTATTGATAACTAGTCTTTGACAGTCTTTCAACCATATGCACCCATCTTATAATAATTTCATCTAGACCATATTCCCTAATTTATTCATACTAGTCTAATATGTTCTCCATGTATATTTTAAGCTTATTTATCTTAACAGAAAAATACAAAATCCAAAAAAACATAATATGTGAATTATGTTGTCTTGCAGTATATTTCCATTACTCTCAGTGATAAATCATTTTTATTAAAAGCCAAGAGTACCTAATCTGTAAACATCTGCACGTATCAATGGATTTGAAGTGGGGCATTTGTGTATGAAACATTCTCAGATTTCACACCATGGTTTATTTTATCCCTGCCCTCAATTTGAACATAAAATGGTTAGTCATAAATTTACAAGCTAAGAAGCTAGCCAAACGATACTAAGAGGGGCAGGTATATATTTAAATGTGCACAAAGTAGAACTACCAACTGAGGTGGTTCTCAGTAATGAGAGGCCCCAGTGTTTTTTTGTGTTTTTAAATAGTTACCCTATATTGCACTATTTCAGTTTAGAAACTTCCTTCTTACAGCAATAATCCATCCTCTAGTTAGGAAAAAAATTTCAAAATGCAGCAAAGCAAGCTCCCAAAACATGACATTAATAATGAATTTATGCATTCTTAACAGATTATATTAAACTAATAGGCTATAGCTTTCTGACATTCATATTTGGTAAATGTTAGCACTATTTGTGACTTGTGCATTTTGGCCCCAATCCTGGAAAGACATACACAGGTGTTTTAACTTTACACATGTGGATAGTCCCAGAAAAATCAATGTAATTATTCATGTATTTAAAATTAAAGTACCTGCATATGTCTTTGCAGGATCATGGCCTTCATCGGACCACTACCAATACTGGGGCATAGGCAACTTTTTTATTTGAGGGTGTTATGACCCTGAGTTTCCAATGACCCAGTGTAGGTTACCTACTGCCACAACATAGCTTTCCACTTGGAATTTTAACTGGGGAACCCTCTCCCCTTGCTCCCTTGTTACAAGGAAGCTGTCCCCAGCTGTGGGAGGTCCCCTGTTAGGGACCATAGGTGTTCTTCAAAGGCTGCTGAAGAAACATGTATTCACCACAGCTCCACTCCAGACTGAATTAATGAACTTGTAATTTATTGTTTACAATTAACACCCAAGAATGAGTTCTGTACTCATCCAGAAGTTCCCACTGTCCATTTCAAGTTCTGGACAGTCTCATTTCATACCCTAGTTTAAGCTTCCTGTTCATAAACCATGTAATTCAATGTTCTCCTAATCTGGTCTCTCTGCCACCCTCTCTGCAGCCCAGACTTCTGCCATCCCTGATGGACCTGTCTGTGGAGAGACTTGGCAACTTCAGCAAGACCGGATCAAACCATCTCCAGCTGACAAGTCTTCCCTCATTCTTCCAGCAGCCCTCCTCCCACTGCTGACTGACACACCAACATTTTAGGGTGGCTCCAAGGAAACCAGTGGGCCCTCACAGAATCCATAGGTTTCAAGCTATTATTGCTTCCACCCACAGTTTACCTCCCATATACCTAAATATATATAAATGCAACACATACCCTGACATTCCCCATGAGGCAGGAGGGGTGAATTAATATCACTGAACATCATTTCAACAAGTAGTTTTGTCCCATACTAAATTCTCACTTTTTAAAAGTTCCAGACTCAGTGTTTCCTTTATTTATTAATTAAATCCTTAAATCTGGGGGGGGCAGTTGTCTACACCCATGCATATGCTCACAAAATACTAAAATGGATGCAAACTACATAACACCATGACAAACCAACAGTATGTACATTTTGAAGTGTAGGTACAAGCAGCGGATATGAGGTTTCTCTGCAGGGTGACTGGGCTTACTCTCCAAGATTGAGGAGCTCAGCTATGCAGGAGGGCCTCAGAGTAAAGCTTCTACTCTTCCAGATCAAGAGGAGCCAATTGAGGTGGTTCGTGGTGCATCGTGATAAGGATACCTCTGGGAGACACCCATTGGAAGTCTACTGGGCACCTCCCACTGGGTGAAGGCCCCCCCAAGGCTGGCCCAGGACATTGTGGAGGGATTATATCTCCCAGCTGACCTGAGAACACTGGGGAATCCTCCAGGAGGAGCTGGAACCTGTTGCAGAGGAAAAGGAGGTCTGGTCCTCCCTACTCTCCATGGTGCCCCTACAACCCTCTCCAGAAAAAGTGGCATAAAGGATAAAGAAGAAGGTTCTTAGTGTGGGCAGGGCCGGCGCTTCCATTAGGCAACCCTAGGCAGTCGCCTAGGGCGCCAGGATTCGGGGGGTGGCATTTTGTGCGTTCCCCATGGGGCACACGGGAGCTTCCGGTTCTGCTCCCGTTGCACCGTCAAAGAAGGACCTTCTGCCGACGTGCCGCGGAAAACAGCGGCAGGCAATTGAGCAGCTCAATGACTGCCGCTGTCGCCTGCTGCATTTCGGCGGAGAGTCCTTCTTCGGTGGTGTAATGGGAGCGGAACCGGAAGCTCCCATGCGCCCCATAGGGAGCGCACAAAATGCCGCCCCCCAAATTCTACCTAGGGTGCCAGAAACTCTGGCGCTGCTCCTGAGTGTGAGGAATTTTCTTAAAGGACCACATTTTATATCTTTCTTGTATGAGACACAAGGAAATGCCTCATATAATCTCCCCAGATAACCAAAAGATTATTTTTATTTCATAAAGCTCAGTTGGGAAAATCCCTCCTTGCCAGAAGTAAATCAGGATTTCACATTAATTAGGCTAGTTAGCAGCAAGTTTAACACTTATCTTAATTATGACTACAAACACTTTGTGAGAACAAACACTAAAACTTCCTGGTTAATAAAGTCATAAATTAGCCTATTTTAGAAAAATTACAATAAGAAAACAGCACTCCTTCAGGTTTCAGCAAATATGATATATTTATGTTTCCTGCTTAATACTGAATTGTTGCTGTGTGTGACATTGAACAACATTTGACAATATTTTAAAAGCTTTATAGATAACATTTCTTAGGTTAAAATTAATTTACTGTACAAAACCAATTAAACACACTGGTAAGGTATCTTGAAAGATCCTTATCTCAAAAACACCCTCTCTTTTGAATATATCTTTTCCAAAATTCTTATGTAAGAAATACTACCGAAAAAAACCTATCTTACCCATAGAATGACAACTTCGTCACTCCTAGGTACTATAATTGTGTTAGTGTCAGGCAGTGAAACAGAGGCTGTCTTGAGGTTCAGAACTGAGACCTTAACTATTTTTGTCCATTAAAGTCCCATAGTACTTTTCACAAGTCTGGGTAACACCTAGCATCCTAACCACGTGCCAACAAAATAATTACATTCTGTATTCATAAAACTCCTTATGTACTTTCAGATGGATACAGTATTCTTCACTGTTGCATAACATTGTTTTTTTAAAGGCTGTTGTATTTCACTTATGGTTGAATAATCCTTATCTAGAAAAACTTTGAAATCTGTATGAAAGGTGCTATATAAATATCGACCATAATTTTATTATATTTTTACAAATAAATTCCTGGAGTAACAAGCATTGAGGCTTTTTCTTCTGATGTTAACAACCTTACCAAGCTAGGAAGTGAGAAATTAAGAATAAGTACAATCCTATCATGGGCTCCCACACAACTTCCTGCAAGATTTAATGGTTGATGAAAGTACAGCAATTTCTAATTTCCAATGGGAACAACAACATGTAGGTGTAGTAACCTGCAATAAGTTACAAATAATGTACCTCAACTGTACTTAATAAGGCTATAATTCCATCAAGGGCTTCTGGGGACATCATAAACCATAGGAGTGAAACTTGAGTGGTTTCTCACGTTACTAGCAGGCTGCGACAGAATTACAGCCTTAATTTATATTCATTTTGAAGGAGCCTTATTTAATATTACACATTGATCATGATTAATGCCCATGGAGCCACTAAAACCTACTAGCTGTGTTCGTGGCCTTTTAAAGACATGTTAAGTTGGGTATGCCAATGAAAGCCATTAGAAATGCTCAAGAGTGGAGTGTTCTTGTTTGGTTTTTTTTAAAATAGGTGATGGTCCTGTATCACTACCAGTTGAACTGGAGTCAGAGGGCCCATGTTTCCTGCAGGGACTGTTATTGATGGGACACCAGTGGAACAGATGAAGAAAAGCTAGAAGCAACTTCATCACATGGACAGAGCAGTCCATAACATTTAAAAAAGAGTTCCACTTGTTCGTCTTAAGCTGTGTTCAGCTTCACTTTTTGCTAATGAACCAGGATGGCCGCAGCTGAGCTGTGAGTACAGCAGCTGGCAGCATGAGCCATGGAACTCTGTCTGAAGCCCCTTAGAGCTCGGGATTTTGCAAACACAAACCTATATCAGCAATGGCCCCTGTGGAAGGAAGAATTTGATCTGTACAGACTTGACCATCAGGAAGATGAAAACAGGAGGACAACTATTCTTTTATCTGACTGGAGAATGAGGCAGAGATGACTCCAACCATTCTGAAGCTCACTACTGCCTCAAGCCTCAGAGTAGTCCTAAGAACCCTAGGGACCTATTGCTCCCAAAAGCAAAATGAAACTGTGGAGCAACACAGGTTTTTCATTAGAGACCAAATCAAATGGGATGGAACAGATCCCTACACATTATCGCATTATGCACACTGGCTCATACATGCAATCTTGGGGATTTGACAGACTCCCTGATTCAAGACAGATAGTCTGGAGCACTTGGGCTTGGCACTGGGGGAGCAACTGCTCTGTGAAAGCAATCTCACATTAGACTGATGCTTAGACATGAGGCATGCAGTGGCAGCCTCAGAAGAAAGGATAAAGAATCCAGAATGTTGACAACCTTTGTAACCCCACTAGGTCACTACAGATGGTTGTACATACTGATGGGAATAAGCACCAGAGATGTTCCAGAGAGGATTCACCCAAGTGCAGTAAGTACTTCCTGGGGTGAAAATAATTGCAGATGATATCCTCATTGTAGGTGAAGTGAGCAATGATACAGAAGCTGAACCAGATCATAACAGAGAACTCCAAGCTTTTCTACAGTGATGCAGGGACACAAACATAAAATTCAACCCAGAAAGTATGAGGTGACATATATTGGATATCTGCTCACAGCAAAGAGGTTGAAAACAGATCCCAACAAGATCAAGGTGGTCATAGACATGCCATCTCCAATGGATGTGACAGGGCTACAGTGCTTCATAGATATGATACATTTTCTGTCCAAGTTCTTTCCAGCAGTGGACCCCATACACCAGATCCCAGGGCAGGATGTTGAATGGAACTGGGAAGGTCCCCAACAGCAAGCATTTAATATGCTGAAACAAGTAACCGATGCCCCTGTCCTGAAATACTACAAGCTAAGAGACCCACTGAAACTGCAATGTGATGCAATGGAAAATAGTCTGGGTGTAGCTTTTTTTCAGGAGCAGCCAGTCATTTATGACAGCTGATCCCCGTTAGAGGCTGAACAGGGGTAGGCCCAAATAGAGAAACAGCTCATGGCTGTGGTATTTGGAGTGGAGCAATTACATCGGTACACCTCTGGCCACCTAGTGATAGCACAATGAGATGCCAAACCCCTAGAGACAATCATGGTAAAGCCCTTTCTTAGTGCTCCAAAAGGACTGCAGCACATGTTGCTGTGCCTCCAGAGCTACCAGACAGAGATATTGTCCAGGACCATTGCTGGTGTTAGCTGACACTCTGAGTAGGGTATATATACCTGGCATCAATAATTTGGGGGGAAGATCAGGACACTGAGAATCTACTAACATGATGCACTATATCCCTGTTTCAACAGTGAAGCTGATGAAAAACAACAGGACTACAGAACAAGACATCAACTGCAGGCAGTCAAGAGAATGATACCAATGAGGCTCAGAAAACAAAAGCCAGGTATGGGTAGAAGAACCATATTTTCAAATTAAAGATGAGCTGAGCATGTAGGATAGAATCATGTTTTGAGGATTGAGAGCTGTTCTCCCTGTCTTGCTACATAAAGATGTCAGGCAAGAAATGTATGCCTCAGACCTGGGCACTGACAGCTATCTTAGATGGGCTCGAGAGTGCATTTGGCTTCAGTGTGTTTATTGGCTTGGAACAAATACCACAACTGTTTCTTGATAAAAGGGTGTGACACCTGCCAGTTGTGTGATAACCGCCAAGAAATGGAGACTCTGTTACCACATTGCTCCCTCCTTTTCCCATAAGTTGGGTGGGCAGCTGACTTATTTATCTTCAAGGAGAAGCAATATTTGATTACAGTTCAAATTTTTGGGAGGTCATTTCCCTGCCTGATACAAGAAGCAAGTCAATGACTGGCAAACTGAAGGCCCACTTTGCAAGATGGTGAATACAGTATCCAGAATACCTTAACAATGGACTCCAATTTGCATCAAAAGAATTAAAGGAATTTTAACACAAATAGGAGTTTGACCATCACATCTCCTCCTCAGCATATCTACAGCTGTGGAATCACAGCTGTTTCTTCTGGTAAAGGCCCCTTTGTAGAATTTTTGGCACACAGGAATACGCCATATCATGTGTGCCAGAACAGTCCAGTGCAGGCTCTGATGGGACAAAGGACCAAAACTTTGCCACCAATGTAGGGAGACCTGTTGCAGCCATAAGTTATTGAGCGAGGTCCTTTATGAAAGCCTATGACACACTAGTGATTAATATAATTGTGAATTGTATTTATTAATATTACATAAGGAATTATGAATACTTTTTATGATTTACAGTCTGAACCAAAGGGAGAAACAGGTCTCTCCCAGACCAGAGGGAACATCACAGCTATCTTCCTGTCACCAAAGAAATTAAGCAAATTGTAACCAACAGAAGCCCCATTTACAAAGAAATGAGAAGTGGGATAGGAATACCACAGGAAGGAAAAACAACATGAAGTCATCCTGCCTCTTGCAGCTAAATCAATGAACTTTGAGAGATAGGCTTTTCTAACATTTACTGAACTATAAAGGGAGGGGCAGAGAACTCCTAAATTATCCATCACTAGATAGATACATGGGAACAGAGCTCTTGCAAGCTGAGAAAGATAGGTCCTTCAGCCCCGGGGGAGGGGGTCTTTGCAAAATGAATATAGGTGAGTAACCATGCTGAACAAAGCCTGTACCTTGCTAAACTACGTTTTAGATTTTAGACATGTGTTTTCACTTCTATTTGCTTGTAGCCCTTTCTAACTTTATTCCTTTTACTTGGCATCACGTACAGGGGCAGCTCAAGGTATTTTGTCGCCCCATGCACAGCAGGCAGGCTGCCCTCGGCGGCTTGCCTGTGGGAGGTCCCCGGTCCCGCGGATTTGGTGGCCCGCCTGCGGGAGGTCCGCCGAAGCCGCGGGACCAGCGGACCCTCCACAGGCAAGCCACCGAAGGCAACTTGCCTGCAGCCCTCGCGGCGACTGGCAGAGCGTCCCCCATGGCTTGCCGCCCCAAGCACGCGCTTGGCATGCTGGTGCCTGGAGCCGCCCCTGATCACGTAATCCATTTGGTTTATTCTGACTATAAACCAACTCAGTACAGTGTTTAAATGGAAGGGTGTATTTACTCCAGATAAGTTAATAAGCTGTTATGTGCTTTTGTGTCTTTAGAGTAACAAATTACTTCTACTCTGTCTCTGAACTGTCCAGGAGAAGGCAGAGCACACAATTTTTGGAAAATTAGGGACCAGGATTGTGTTAGGGTCACCTTTCTGGTTGTAACAAGGCTGGTGGAAGCCAAAGTGGGACTGTAGACAGACTTCTGGGGTCAGAGCTGCTGAACCAGGATTGTCTAGCACACAGACACTTAAGGCACACTTGTAGGCTAACTATGAGCATCACAGGCTGGGAGCTACAGCAGCAAAGCATTGTGAGGCACCCAGGGTTGCAGGACAAGTGATGACACAACCCCTCACTGGTCTGGATTGCATCTCAGAATCACTATTTCTGAGGTATCCAGTCACACCTTATATCAGGGTGGCAACCGCCTCTCGCAAGCATCCCCTGCCCTCCCGAGCTGATGGTTCTCTTGGCAGGTCTTTAGTGACACAGCCCTCCAGCTGAGCCGCATGCACTGTCCCCCCTTACAGTGTGTACAGTCCAAGTTCCTATCATTGTCCTGGTATGCGGCCATAGCTCTAAGGCTTCTCCCAGGATCACTGACTTCTTCAACCACCCAGCCGGGGCCCATCTTGGTACTCACAGCTGGTGGTGTTTCAGCAAGCTTCCCTGGGCTCAGTCTTCAACCAGACCAGAAGGGCCCATCTCGGTACCCTCACTGGCCTGCACAGGTTCTGTGTTCAGTCCCCTTGGGCTTCAGCCTACCCGCACTGACCTTCTGTTGGTCCTGCTGCTCTTCCCGCCAGCCAGACACCCAGTCTTCAGCATCCTTCCCAGGGTTTCAGACCTTTCAGCAGTGCGCTCTCCACAGTACTGCTACTCTTCCAGCCAGCCAGTCACCCAGTCTTCACTCCTCAAGCTCCACACAGCAATTCAACTTCTCTGCTCTGCTGCTTGTCTTATATAGGGCCATTCTGGCCCCAGATTGGCTGCTTCATTGGCCCCTCTTATTGGCCGCTCTTCTGCAGCCACTCCAGGGTGCCTGGAGGACTTCTTTCTGCTGTATTCTTGGGCAAGGTGATGCAGGGCCATGAGGCCTCCAGCAGGGGACCTCCAGACCTTGTCTACCTTCCCACAATTTCCTAGTTCATGTTGTGAACTTTTCCTCTTCTATTTAAAAATCCATCTCCCACCACTTACAAGAGAGATTCCAATTTTCAAGACAACGTGTTGTTTATAAAGCACTATCCTCCAAAATCTGGGTTGGCACAAGCTGATGCCCTACAACATATGTGTGTATGTGCGTACATGCACACAAAACTAATTTTCTTCTTTCCTCCCTTTGCATTCCCTTCCACCTTATTTCACATTCTCTCCAAAATGGAATATGAATTCAACATTTCATTTCAAGATGTAAACCCAATATTTGAATTTCACTAATAATTAAGCTTTTTACAGCGGTTTTCCCACTATCTCAGGTGATGCTACCCTGTAGTCAATTTATTTTAATCTGGACAGCATGTTTTTTTCATTACAATTATTTGTTTCTTGGATTATTTGTATATATAGTGCCATTAAACAAAAACTTGTTGAAAGGCAAGACTATTTTATATTTGCTGGTGGGTTGCAGAATCAAAGGTGCTGATAACTAGAATATAATCCAAGATTAAGAGCATTTTACTAATCTAGTGTAGAAACCCAATTTGCAGGGAATCCATATAAAGTGATATGAGTGTTGGTGTTATGTAGGAAAAAGCAAAATTAAAAGCTCTCTTTTTCCCCCTCCATCCTGGCATCCATTAAACCATACCCCAAAATACCCTTTAAACTTTTCTTGAAACTAATAAGTGATCTAATAGAAGGTAATGATATAGCACATTTGCAAGGCACAGGTTAATAAAAGTAACTGGTGTGGTATAAGGTTTGAGATTCAGCTGGCTTCAGAATGAAATCTGGAACAAAGTACTGTATGAGGTTTGGGGTGGATGCTCCCCTATAAATTAGCAGAGGAAAGTAGTAGCAGGTGGGAATGGGGCAAGAAGCATTGAATGAGAAACAATAGCTCAGAGGCTTGCTGTCCTCCTCTTCCTCCAAGCACACAAAAAACCCACAGAGTTGGGCATCAGCAAGCTGGGAGGTGGTATCTGAAGTCTGGGATGCAGACTTCCTATGTTATATAGTCTCCTCTGAGCATGTTAGATTCTCAATAGGAGTGCTAAGAAGACTCCTCTGCTAACTGCCCCTCTGCCTCCTACCCACCACTCCCTACGCTGTTTTGAGGGAGTGGAAGAAGAGCATGAATTCAGGAAAGGAGAGCCAACAGCAGCTCATCTGATGTGAAGCCATGCTCCCAAGAGGGATGGAGGGAAAGAAACCATAGTGCCCCATGTGGTTGCCAGTGACTATGGTTATACTGCCTGGTTTCTGAAAGACAAGAGTTTGCAGAGTTATCAGATGGCATCTCCTCTCCATGTGTGAGGATCGAAGCCTTTCCTTGTGGAAGGGGAAGCTTTGCAAGATAAATGTCTCAGAATGTCCAGTGTGTTTTCCTTCTCCCATAGTTTTTAATTCAGAAAGAGATGATGGAGCCATTAGTTATTAATTTGGTGGAGACTGTCTCTTTCTGTTGCGTTTTCAAGTAGATTGCACAATATTTTTATGCTAACTCCACATTCTCTTGAGCTAAAGGAGCCTTCCGCACCCAATATCTGAGAAAATCTCCCTTTACTAGTTGGTGTCACATTAACCAGCTGTGTCTTGAAACATAAAAATAGCCAACCTAAATTTTGCTGAATAGTTTGTTTTAAATGTGGATTTCATCTTCTAACATTCCATATTATAATATTAATTAGCTCAGTGTGAAAATGTTGTTCTGTATATCTAGCAATGCTGAAATGGAGAAAGAAAGAATTAAATATTCTCTTGATATCAAGAAGAGCTGAAAAACTCCTCATCAGGTGCATCTGTAGTCACGGGCAGACACACACACAAAATAAGTGCCTCAATCTGTATCTAACCAAATCAAAGGTCCTTTCTTCATGAACCACCCACCTCCTTCACTTTATTTTAGGACAGATTTTCACAACTGTACATATGCAACCATTGGATCTTCAATGTGCATTTGCAACCACTGCAGGGATAAGTAAATCATCATTGGAGATGTACAACTGATCATTAACAAATATGTTCGCCATCATTGCATGTATTCCCATTGTTTTTGTATGTTAAAATTAGGGCCCCAAACCAACATAATACTTTAGGAGGTGCTTAATTTCAAGTCTTTAGGCAGTGTTTTAAATCAAGTACATGCTTAACTGCTTTGCAGTATCAGGAACAAAGTGCACATTTACACAATCAAAAATGTGCAGGCATAGTTCTGAAAAGCTGGGCATATATGTCCCTTTATAAGGTAATTTATTTATTTCTTCTGGGAATGGTCAGCAAAAACCACTACCTAACACTGATGATGAAATAATATGGCATTTCAGTGTAGCCAATGTTTCAAATTAGTTTGCCATTCTGTGCCCTGAAAAACTATCATAAAATACTCAAGCATTACATTTATGCCATGTTTACCATTGACTTTCTATCAGAGCTCCTCATTGATTTTAAATGAGGAGTTCTCATTAAACATCACTGGCCACCTGTATTGGATTGATTTAAAAAAGCTAGTTAGTAAACATGATTATTATTAGTAACAAGAATTGTGTCCCATACTGTGAGCAACAGTAGTAACAGTTATCTAACCTATACCATAGAAGTAATTGTAGTGTGAAAACAGCATTTTAGATAAATCTCCAGTTCCTCAGGAACTAGAACTATGCAGGTTACACAGTATGAACCAGGATTACTTTTTGAAGAAGTAAAAAAATAAATCTTTCAGAGCCCAGAAGTTTCCCTGCAGTGGGAGCCATCTTGTGGAGAAAAAATATTTTCCCTCTCTCCCCCCACCCCCCACATAGCATAAAAAACACATTTGCTTTCGCTGAATCAGGAAAATATTCACAGTATGTGTAGACAGCATCCCTGAGTAATTCTCCATTTCACAGAATCCTAAAAGAACAAGCAAACTAGCCATATGTATCAGGCTCCTTTTCCGTTGCTTTCCCCCCCATATTAGACACTGGAGATTTATTTCTTGGAGATCTCTAGTCAAGATCCAGGTCCATTGGTGGGTGAAGCCAATAAAAATTTCCCTCTACAAGGAAAAGATCTTGAGCACTGTTTAAAAATAAGTTTCCAGTTGTGTAGGAACTGCAGGTATGCTGTAGTGCCTGCATTTCTATCTGCCCACAGAACTTATATGGTTCCTATTACCTACTATTACCATTGTGTCATAATCTTTAATGTATTTATCCTCACAACACAGCCGTGCTATTATCCCCGTTTTACAGATGGGGAATCTAACACACAGAGATTAAATTATTTCCCTATGGTCACACAGGAAATCTGTGTCAAAGCATGGAACCAAACCCAGGTTTCCCAGCTCAGATCTCTAACTACTGGACCACACTTCTTTCCTAATATCAAGTTACACCACCTAAAATTCTCCATGCATTCTGGAAGTTTCAGCACAGAGAGCTGCGTAAAATGTAGAACAATCATTTTTATAGATGTTTGATTTTCTGTCCCTGAAATTGTTTATGTAGTTCTTTACCTATTTTAGAAATATTACAATTTAGCTAGCTACAGTTATGGACCTTATATCTGGGCCTTATATCCGTTGGTGATGTGGACTGGGGGCCCTGTGCACTCATTTTTATTCCATAGGGTCTGGAAATGCTCGCTTTCCTACTAAGCAAATCATCACTGACAGGAAAGAAATCATGTCAGTTCTTGCTGCCCTCCCTTAGGTGCATGTCTGATGTGCACATTCTGTTCTTTTGTTCTTTCACTCTTGCCACTAAGTGCTCTGCTTTTGCAGTGAGCTTGTTCTAGCCCCAGTTTCCATTAGTCATGTTGGGATCCAAGGTTGTTATTCAGTCTTCATATGCTGGGATCCACTCTTGTAAAAGAGTCAGTCTTATTGTCTAACTTCTATACTGCAGAGTTCATTTCTTTAATGATCTGAGCATTGTTAGCTTTCATTTCTGCCTTTACAAGTTGAACTGGTATCTCACTGTTGGCTGTCTGAGGAGAGAAGGATAGGCCTGCTGCTTCTCAAAGGAATTCAGCAAGGCTGGCGAGTCTTTCAGGAAATTAGTTTTCCCTTGCTCTAAGATTATTCTTTAGTCCTAGCTTTTGTATTAGGTGTATTTACCACAGATTTCCTGCCTTTTGGAAATGACAGAGACCAGCTTTTCATCGGAATTATTTCAAAAGGGGAGGTGGGTGAGACACTGCTCCATTAGTTAAAGGGAGCAGCGATATAGAAGAACAGCTTTCTAACTCCCTCAAAACAATATTATAAAGTACATTTTCCATCAGATTTTCTCCAGGCTTATCATTTCTATAGGAAACAGTTACTTTATGGATATGCAAACTACAAAAGGAAACAGAAATCAACACAAAACTAGAACCTATCCAACTTCCTTGTGTAGCACTGAACCATCACACATGAATTCCATTCTTTGTGATATCCCAGATTTATGCATTCTAGGACACTGATAGCAAACCTGCAACATGTCAACAAGTTTTGAGAAACCTACAAAGACAGTTTTAAGGGTTAATATATTTACATGCTGCTCCAAGTAACTAGACTGCAGAGGCAGAGATCATTTGGTACATTTCTGTGTTTGGTTCAACTTTTGTTTTTCTTTTTGCAGTTCACCATGAAAGTTCAGATTGGTTCAGAAATGCATCACCACTCTGTGACTCCGAATATCTTCTCCTACACCTCCTCAACATGCCCACTCAGGTTCCCCTATCTTTGATATTCTCATTCAAAGGTCAACTCAAAGACTTCAGTGCTTCCCCCAGGGACAGAGATGTATAATTCCCTCTAGTTGCCTCTGACCTACAAAACTAGAAGAGCAACCAATCTGAACAGAGCAGCGATTGAGGCAGAAGAAAAAGAGCACAGCTTTCAAGATGAAAATATCACCTCAGGCAAGCAGTGTACTGAGGGTTAAAGGAGAAGAGAGACTTAAAAATATTAAGGTAAGCATCCAAATTTTTAGGGGCTTTGAATATATATATATTCATTCTCAAAGCCATGTGAGGCTTAAGCCTTTATTCTGTGTTCCTTTTGTGGCAGTTTCATCTTATGTACTTTTCCAAACAAATCTAGCAAAAACAGCTGTAAAGTAGAACTCCTAATACAGGCTTTCAAATCTAATGGCTAGTCATGTTACATTGTAATTGGTCAGCACTTATATATATGTTGGTTACAGGAACTAAGTGCTGACCAATTACAATGTGTGTACTCTTGAATGGTTAAGGCTCAAAATATATATATATATATATATGTAGTGTAGTTTGCCCCCACGCAAACTACACTACATAGTTTACTACATAGTAAAGTTAAGTAGAAGAGAAAATCTTTGGTAGTGTGGATGACCTGCAATGGTGATGAGTGCCATGGAATGTGTGAACTGGGCTGAGTAAGCCCAGAATGTGATACAGGGAAGAGAGAGAGAACCCTAGATTGTGAACTTTGGGGGCAGGAATTGTCTTTACTGTGTGTCTGTACAGTATCTTGTACACTGGGGCGTTAATCCTGATCAGTACCGTTAGATATTACTGAAATATGAATAATAAATAACTACTGGAATATATATATATTTTGAGCCTTAACCATTCAAGAGTATACTTTAGAGTGATCTGCGTGGGGGCAAACTACACTACATATATATATATATAGTGTACTCATATATATGTAGTGTAGTTTGCCCCCACGCAGATCACTCTAAAGTATACTCTTGAATGGTTAAGGCTCAAAATATATATATATATATATGTTGGTTACAGGAACTAAGTGCTGACCAATTACAATGTGTGTACTCTTGAATGGTTAAGGCTCAAAATTTGATCAGCTTTACTTTTGTCTGCTGCACAAATTCCTCTGGATTATAAGTATCTAGAATTTTGTTGTTGATGTTTTAAGCTGAATAATTAAATGAAAAAAAATTGCCACAGAAAATAGGGTCAAAGGGCCTGAATAGATTATTATTATTATACATGTAAACAAGCAATCACTTTCCAGTAGTTATTTATTATTCATATTTCAGTAATATCTAACGGTACTGATCAGGATTAACGCCCCAGTGTACAAGATACTGTACAGACACACAGTAAAGACAATTCCTGCCCCCAAAGTTCACAATCTAGGGTTCTCTCTCTCTTCCCTGTATCACATTCTGGGCTTACTCAGCCCAGTTCACACATTCCATGGCACTCATCACCATTGCAGGTCATCCACACTACCAAAGATTTTCTCTTCTACTTAACTTTACAACAAACTGACTCAGTCCCATCATTTATTCTAATAAGAGCAACTAACTTTCCCTAAAACTTCATTCAGGGCCAGTTTCTTCACACTGTGTAGTACTTTCTTCCACAAGAAGTCCCATTGAAATGAACAGGCGCACATTTGGGATAAGCTGTTAGCCAGTATAAGCAGGGTATCAGAGGCCTGCCCTTACACCTGCAAGTCCTTAAACATCCATGTTTTATTTCAAAATCCTGATTTATACCAGTTAGCAAGATGAAAGCCAGACCCACACAGGCAGACATATAAATAAGTATTTGTAGAAAGGATTTAAAAGACTATCAAATAGATTTCAGGGAGAAATATGATAATTAAGATACCCTCAGTGAGGCCTTAATTAAAAATATCAGCATTTTTTTTGGTTCCTCAGTTACAAGGGCCGGATCTTGAACTGGTGTCAATTGCACCAGCTAAGCAATTGGCCCATAGCATTTTCCCTCCATTGAGTTTATCTGCATAAATGGCAGAATAGTAATCCAAGTTGTTTAATACATTTTCATTTCTGATGTGGGGGCAACCATCACTCAACTGGGACAATTTGACCCATATCCGTACTGTTGCTCCCCGTATTAAGCAACATCACTCCTCCACCCATCCATTGTAAGGATAGTACAGCTAGAATGTTGAGAAGATCAGGACAACCCTGAGACCACCACTCTACACTGACCTTTTCAACCACGATTGTCATTGAGGCCCCCCATTGTGGACCAACTTGCTGTCCTGTCCATATTGCTCCATGACCTCAATGTGGCACAAAGAATAGTCTGCAGCCAACATCAGAAACCAGTTTCTTATAACTGACCTGGCCATGTGTTTACATGGATTTGATATGCCACACCGCTCATGGGTCCTTCTGAAATAATTTAGAATGGGCCTAAGTGAATGGGCAGCCAGCCTTCAAAACGAGATGATCCCATATGCAGCAATTGCCAAAGACGGGCAATGCCACACATCACTGATGACTGCTTTCTGAACACATTGGATAGTGATCTGAGGATTCTGATGTGGCTGTCGCAAATTAGCTTGGCAAGCTTCTCATCCAATAAGAAAATTTCTGACATCTTTTCTTTCACAAATTTTCTAGATTTGTTAATTGAATTTGACTGTAGACGCATGCATAAATAGGTCAAAGCAAGGCGGCTTAAATCAACCTAACTTTGTAGCATAGACCAGACCTGAGTAACCCCAATGTTAATAAAAAAGGAAAGAAGTCTTTCCTTCATTGATTTGATTTATGAGCAATATATATTAAAATATTAATCTGTTCTTTAAACTGAGCTCATAACTATCAGGTAATGTTGCTGATTTTATTAAGACAAAGGTGTAATTTATGTAGGTCTCATTCAATAGCTTTTAACTGCTTAATAAAATCATAGACCTCAATCCAGAAACTATTAACAGAATCACACTCATACAACATATGAGCTGCAGTTACCCTCGGAATTAGTACAGGACCAGTAAATGTCATTGCCATTAAGCCTGGCTCTTTAGGATTTCAGTGGAGTCCACCTAACATTGTAGGGAATGAAGAAAGCTGAGTGATTGGAACAGATGAGGAGGCCTTCGTGTTTCTGGACCAGATTTTATTCCATCTGTATCACATAGTTAACACAAGGGAGAAATTGTCATCTGCAATGCCTCTAATCTACCCCATCACAATAAATAAAATGGGGACTAATTTAAAATAGAATTTGTCAAGATACTCTTCAGACTGTTGACTTTAGACACATGCATAAATAGGTCAATGCAAGGTGGCTTACATCAACCTAACTTTGTTAGTTCATGGTCAGATTGGCTGTTTCCCCCCACATTATGTTTAAACTACACCTAAATATTTTTTTTCCTGAAAGGACTGTAATAGAAGCCAACTGTGTAAGCAGGATATATTAAGGACTAGAATTCAGACATATACAAGGTAATTGTTTAAGCTGAATTTTTTTGTCAATCGGAGAAAAAGATGAATCGAGAAATATGGATTCAAAATATATAACAGAAGATGATCTCCAATAGAGAGAAATCTTAGAATATGAAGAATACTGAAATTCCTGAAATTGCCACAATTTCTCAAATAACTATGACTGCCCCTTTTGTAAAGAAAATTGAGTAGAAGCTTCATCTCACAATTAGAAGCACATATCCTATTAACTGGTTTGCAACCATAGGCAATGAGCAGCAGTTGCCTCAATTGCAGGGTGTCATAAACAGATAGTTAAGGGTTAATGTCTCTTTTACCTGTAAAGGGTTAAGAAGCTCAGCAAACCTGGCTGACACCTGACCAGATAGTTGTCCAATAAGGGGACAAGATACTTTCAAATCTTGGTGGAGGGAAGTCTTTTGTTTGTGCTCTTTGTTTGGGGGTTGTTCGCTCTTGGGACTAAGAGGAACCAGACATCAATCCAGGCTCTCCAAATCTTTCTGAATCAGTCTCTCATGTTTCAAACTTGTAAGTAATAGCCAGGCAAGGCGTGTTAGTCTTTTTGTTTTCTCAACTTGTAAATGTTCCTTTTGGCTGAGAGGATTTTACCTCTGTTTGCTGTAACTTTGAACCTAAGGCTAGAAGGGGTCCCTCTGGGCTATATGAATCTGATTACCCTGTAAAGTATTTTCCATCCTGATTTTACAGAGATAATTTTTACCTTTCTTTCTTTAATTAAAAGCTTTCTTTTTAAGAACCTGATTGATTTTTATCTTGTGTTAAGATCCAAGGGGATTGGATCTGGATTCACCAGGAATTGGTGGGGGAAGGGAGGCGGGATGGTTAAATTCTCCTTGTGTTAAGATCCAAGGGGTTGGATCGGTGTTCACCAGGAACTTGGTGAAAAAGCCTCTCAAGGCTGCCCAGGGAGGGTAGGTTTTGGGGGGACAGAAAGGGATCCAGACACTGAAATTTCTGGATGGTGGCAGTGTTACCAGATATAAACTAGTAATTAAGCTTAGAAGTGTCCATGCAGGTCCCCACATCTGTACCCTAAAGTTCAGAGTGGGGGAGGAACCTTGACACAGGCCTTGAAAGGGATAAAGGGAATCACACTTCGATGAGTCCATTCTTTTTTTCTTGGAGAGGTCCTAGAGGATGATGTTAGCTTATGTATCTTAAGGAGACTCACCTGGGTGGTACCACTAGTTTCTCTTTAGTTATCTGTTTTAATCAGATGTGTGTGAAGTCACTAGAAGAATGGTGTGGCCTGCAGCATCATCAGCACACAACTGACACTTATCTCTACTTCTCTTTTTCATCACATCATAACAATGCAGTTATTGTCCAAGATTGGCTCAAGCTCAATATTGTGAATACTGAGTTGATTCCCATAAGCAAGAGAAATATCCCGATGATTTTGTTGAAGTGGCATGTATTCTACTGAGGCAATGTGCCCAAAGGTTGTCAGGGAGGGTTGCTCTTGGATCCCTAACTGATCTTGGAATTGCAGAGTGAATTACCACTCACATTGAGTTAGAAGCTTTTAACCTTTATTACTATTATTATTTCTATTATTATGGTACTGCCTAGAGAAGTTGTTTTCAAACTTTTTTTCTGGGGACCCAGTTGAAGAAAATTGTTGATGCCTGCAATCCACTGGAGCTGCAGTTGAGAGGTTTGGGGTGTGGGAATGAGGAGTTCAGGGTGTGGGAGGGGGCTCTGGGATGGGGAAGGGGGTTGGGGTGCAGGAGGGGGTCAGGGCTCTGATCTGGGGTGCAGGCTCTGGGGTGAGGCCAGAGATGAGGGGTTTGGAGCACAGGAAGGGGTTTTGGCTTTGGTGGGTACTCAGGGCTGGGGCAGGGGATTGGGCACGGGGTTGGGGCATGGACTTATCTCTGGCGGCTCCCGGTCAGGGGCACAGCCAGAGTGCAGAGGCAGGCTTCCCACCTGTCCTGGCACTGCGGGCCATGCTGCACCCTGGAAGCACTTAGCAGCAGGTCCGCATGGCTCTCACCTGCAGGCACCACCCCACACCAGATCCTATTGGCCAGGGGTGCAGAGCCAGTGGTCAGGGCAGGGACAGCGCATGGAGCCCCGTGGCCCCCCTGCCTAGAAGCCAGACCCGCAGCTGGGCTCCGGGGTGCAGAGCGGTGTCAGAATAGGTAGGCACTAGCCTGCCTTAGATGGGCAGCACCTCTGACAGGACTTCTAACGTCCCGGTCAGCAGTGTTGACCAGAGCCACTAGGGTCCCTGGGTTCTGAGCAAGGTGACCCAATGCCTTACATGCTGCAACCCAGTACTGGGTCACAACCCGAACTTTGAAAGACACTGGCCTAGACTTCCTAACTGAGATCAAGACCATGTTGTCTATACGCTTAGTCAAAGATAGACACGGTCTTGAAGATGTTACAGTCTGAATAGATAGGACAGACAAAGCATGCCAAAAGTTTTATCATTTCTATTTTACAGACGAGGGATTGAGGCACAGGGAGATGAAATGACTTGCCTAAGGAAAACTAAGAAATCTGTGGCAGAGTCAGGACATGAGTCCAGATCTGCTGAGTTTCAATCCTGTTCCTTAACCACAAGACTACTTTTCTGCAAGAACTTCAGATCCTTACCATGGATCAGTTGCGGAGAGCATTAAGGCATGACTGATCATTGTAAAGTTCTCTACCACTTGAAAACTATTCAGAAACTACAGTTAGTGCAGAAGGCCCCAGTGCAAGGAATAGCAAACCCATGTAGAGCATTTTTCAGTTGTGTCATTCATGATTTCTAGATTCTCTTTCATTTTTAATTCAAATCAACATGGAGTGCTTATGCTAACTGTCCCAAACGTAGGAAAGCTGAAGGAAAACAGTCTCAGTGATGGCCCTTATTGCTAGAACTTGCTTCCATAGATAATCTGCCATAGGTCAAGCAAACAAGCTCTGTCACATTATCACAGTGAACAAATTCCAGGGTCACAGACCATTTCTGAAAATGATCAGACCTACTCTTAAGGTGCATAGACAGCTGCAGCGGCACAGGAGCCAGCAAACAGAGCTGTAAACAGGGGAGTTTCAGTGGGAGTTCTGTTGGAAGAGAAGGTTTTTGTATTTTGTGTATTGTATTTTGTAGTTATATGTGTGGAGGCTGGTAGGGGCAGTGTGCTGGGAGAGAAGCTGAGCCCTAATTAGGGGGCAGGGCTGCTCTGCTTGGGGGTCCTATAAAGGTAGCCAGCCAGTCAGGCAGTGGCATAGACAGCTGCAACAGCACAGGAGCCAGCAAACAGAGCTGTAAACAGGGGAGTTTCAGTGGGAGTTTACAGGGGGAGACTAAGAGACGTAGGCAGAGGAATTGACAGGCTAGTGAAGGGAGAGGGTGGTATTCTGGTGCCTGTTGGGGGTTTGTTTTGCTGTAGATGGTGGTGGTTTGCTTTGGTTTGTGTTTCCTGGACTAACAGGTTTTAAGTGGGAAGGCTATGACCTATACAGAGGCAGCAGTGAAAGACACAATGAGGATGACTGGATGTGGAAGCTGCAGCATGTACATGATCCTGGAGGGGGTACCTGAAAAGAGTTTCATCTGCATGAAGTGCCGCCTGATAGAGCTGATGGAAGAAAAGATCTGAGGACTGGAGATGCAGGTGGAAACTCTGGTCGAGTTTAGAAGGGGGTTCGAGCGGATGATGAAGCAAAGACATGAGGAGGCTGAAGGGAAAAGCTCAGACTTGCAGAAGGAAGCAGGATCAACTCTAAGGGGAGACTGCTGGGTGAGGAAAGTGGACGGTGGAAGCATGTGACTAAGAGAATCAGGCAGAGGAAAAGACAGGCTAGTGAAGGAGAAATAGAGCTCAGGAACAGGTTTGCAGAGTTGGAAAATGAAGAAGGGGCACAGCAGGTGGTCACTGAAGGTGAGAGGGCAAGGAAGAAGAGAAGAGCAGTTAGTCCTATAGGAAGAGGCGAAGAGTCAATAGAGACAACACCAAATATGAGCCCCAGGAGGACAGAGGATGAGTTGCGGAGGATTGTAAGGGACAGTAGAAATCAAGAGGACTTGCAGCCAGAGGGAACAGAGGATAGACCGGAGAATCGCACTGTCACCAGGAAAAGGCAGGTCTACGTGATTGGGGACTCCTTACTGAGAAGAATAGACAGTCCTGTAACTAAGGCTGATCCGGAGAACAGAAGGGTGTGCTGCCTGCCAGGTGCTAAGATATGGGATGTGGACCTGAGGCTGAAAAGAATCCTAACGGGAGCGGGAAAGAATCTGCTGATTGTCCTTCATGTCAGAACAAATGATACGGCTAGATTCTTGCTGGAACGTATCAAGGGAGACTATGCCAGACTGGGGAAGACGCTTAAGGAAATCGAGGCTCAGGTGATCTTCAGTGGGATTCTGCCTGTTCCTAGAGAAGGGCAACAAAGGTGTGACAAGATTATGGCGATCAACAGACGGCTCAGGCAGTGGTGCTATAAGGAGGGCTTTGGGATGTACGGCCACTGGGAAGCATTCATGGATAGAAGACTGTTCTCTCGGGATGGACTTCACCTGAATAAGGAGGGAAATAGACTTCTAGGATGGAGGCTGACACAACTGATTAAGAGAGCTTTAAACTAGGAATTTGGGGGAGATGGTTGGGAGATGTCCAGGTAATCTCCACACCGGAATTTAACATTGAGAGGGAAGAAAACAAAGTAAGAAAGGATACAGCCGTGGGTACGAGAATTGACATAAGGAGAAAGGGTAGTGTAGATACCAGTCTAATAGGTGATACTGGTGGTAGAATGTCTGTGCCTAATCGGGTAAAGAATGTGAGAGAAGCCAAACAGTAAAAATTAAGTTTCAGAGTAGCAGCCGTGTTAGTCTGTATCCGCAAAAAAAAAAACAGGAGTACTTGTGGCACCTTAAAGACTAACAAATTTATTTTAGCATGAGCTTTCGTGAGCTGCAGCTCACTTCTTCGGATGCATAGAATGGAACACACAGACAGGGGATATTTATACATACAGAGAACATGAAAAGGTGGAAGTATGCATACCAATAGGCAGAGTCTAATCAATTGAGATGAGCTATCCTTAGCAGGAGGAAAAAAACTTTTGAAGTGATAATTAAGATGGCCCATAGAAGGTGTGAGGAGAACTTAACATAGGGAAATAGATTCAATTGGTGTAATGACCCAACCATTCCCAGTCTTTATTTAGGCCACAGTTAATAGTATCTAGTTTGCATATTAATTCAAGTTCAGCAGTTTCTCTTTGGAGCCTGTTTTTGAAGTTTTTTTGTTGCAAAATTGCCACCTTCAAGTCTGTCACTGAGTGGTTAGAGAGGTTGAAGTGTTCTCCCACTGGTTTTTGATTGTTATGATTCCTGATGTCAGATTTGTGTCCATTTATTCTTTTGCGTAGAGACTGTCCGGTTTGGCCAATGTACATGGCAGAGGGGCATTGTATTTGCTCCAATCCCTCAGACAGAGATAAACACCTACAAGATCTCTATCAAGCATTCTTAAACCTACAATACCCACCTGCTGAAGTGAAAAAACAGATTGACAGAGCCAGAAGAGTACCCAGAAGCCACCTACTACAGGACAGGCCTAAAAAAGAAAATAACAGAACACCACTAGCCATCACCTACAGCCCCCAACTAAAACCTCTCCAGCGCATCATCAAAGATCAACAACCTATCCTTAAAGATGATCCCTCACTCTCACAGATCTTGGGAGACAGGCCAGTCCTCGCTTATAGACAGCCTCCCAACCTGAAGCAAATATTCACCAGCAACCACACACCATACAACATAAACACTAACCCAGGAACCTATCCTTGCAACAAAGCCCGATGCCAGCTCTGTCCACATATCCATTCAAGTGACACCATCATAGGACCTAATCACATCAGACACGCCATCAGGGGCTCGTACACCTGCACATCTACCAACGTGATATATGCCATCATGTGCTCCTGCTAACGATAGCTCATCTCAATTGATTAGACTCTGCCTGTTGGTATGCATACTTCCACCTTTTCATGTTCTCTGTATGTATAAATATCCCCTGTCTGTGTGTTCCATTCTATGCATCCGAAGAAGTGAGCTGCAGCTCACGAAAGCTCATGCTAAAATAAATTTGTTAGTCTTTAAGGTGCCACAAGTACTCCTGTTTTTTTAGTAAAAATTAAGATGTTTGTACACTAATGCGAGGAGCCTAGGTAACAAAATGGAGAAACTAGAGCTACCGGTGCAGGAAGTGAAACTGGATATTATAGGGATAACAGAAACATGGTGGAATAGTAGTCATGACTGGAGTACAGGTATTGAAGCTATGTGCTGTTTAGGAAAGACAGAAATAAAGGCAAAGGTGGTGGAATAGCATTGTATGTCAATGATGAGGTAAACTGTAAAGAAATAAGAAGTGATGTAATGGATAAGACAGAGTCTGTCTGGGCAAAAATTACATTAGGAAAGAAAGCTACTAGAGCCTCCCCTGAGATAGTGCTTGGGGTGTGCTACAGACCGCCGGGATCTGATTTGGATATGGATAGAGACCTCTTTAATGTTTTTAATGAAATAAACACTAATGGGAATTGTGTGATCATGGGAGACTTTAACTTCCCAGATATAGACTGGAGAACAAGTGCTAGTAATAATAATAGGGCTCAGATTTTCCTGGATGCGATAGCTGATGGATTCCTTCCCCAAGTAGTTGAAGAACCAACATGGGGGGATGCCATTTTAGATTTGGTTTTGGTGAGTAGTGAGGCCCTCATAGAAGAAATGGTTGTAGGGGACAACCTTGGTTCAAGTGATCATGAGCGAATTCAGTTCAAACTACATGGAAGGATAAACAAAAATAGATCTGGGACTAGGGTTTTTTATTTCAAAAGGGCTGTGTCATAGGTTTGTTCCCCACTTTGAACTTTAGCATCCAAAAGGTGGGGACCTGCATGTACCCTTCTAAGCTTAAATCCTAGCTTAGATCTGATAGCGCTGCCACCAACCAAAAATATAGTGTTTTGGTACACTTTCCATTCCCCCTCAAACCCCTTGGGCCTCAACACAAAGGGAAATAAACCATTCCCCCACCTTTCCCCCTCCCTTGGTCACCTGGAGAGACTACACCGATTCAAACTCCTTGAATCTAAAACAGAGAGGGATTCACCTTCCCCCTCCTCTTCTCCCCCCACCTATCCCTGGTGAGTCAGACTAATCCCCTGCAGTCTCAAACAAGGGAAAAAAATCACTCAGGTTCTTAAAAAGAAAAGCTTTTAATTAAAGAAAGAAAAAGTAAAAACTATCTCTGTAAAATCAGGATGGAAATGCTTACAGGGTATACAGCTTATAAAACGAAAGGGGCTTCCTCCCTCCTAGCATAAGTACAAGTTACAGCAACCAGAGGTAAAATATTCTTCCAGCAAAATACACATTTGCAAATATAGAAAACAAACAAAAGACTAATCCACCTTTTTAATTAATACTCACTATATTGAACAGAAGAGACTATTTCAGGAAGCTTGGAGAGCCTGGATGTACGTCTGGCCCCTCTTCGATCCAAGAGAGAACAACCCCCAAAACAAAGAACCCAAACAAAGACTTCCCTCCACCAAGATTTGAAAGTATCTTGTCCCTTCATTGGTCCTCTGGTCAGGTGTCACCAGATTCACTGAGCTTGTTAATCCTTTACAGGTAAAAGAGACATTAAAGCTTAACTATCTGTTTATGACAGGCTAACTTTAAAGAATTAAGGAAATTAGTTAGGGAAGTGGATTGGACTGAAGAACTTGTGGATCTAAAGGTGGAGGAGGCCTGGAATTACTTCAAGTCAAAGTTGCAGAAACTCTCAGAAGCCTGCATCTCAAGAAAGGGGGGAAAAATCATAGGCAGGACTTGTAGACCAAGCTGGATGAGCAAGCATCTCAGAGAGGTGATTAAGAAAAAGCAGAAAGGCTACAAGGAGTGGAAGATGGGAGGGATTAGCAAGGAAAACTACCTTATTGAGGTCAGAACATGTAGGGATAAAGTGAGAAAGGCCAATAGCCATGTACAGTTGGACCTTGCAAAGGGAATTAAAACCAATAGTAAAAGGTTCAATAGCCATATAAAAAAGAAGAAAACAAAGAAAGAAGAAGTGGGACCGCTAAACACTGAGGTGGAGGTTAAGGATAATCTAGGCATGGCCCAATATCTAAACAAATACTTTGCCTCAGTCTTTAATGAGGCTAATGAGTAGCTTAGGGATAATGGTAGGATGACAAATGGGAATGAGGATATCGAGGTAGATATTACCACATCTGAGGTAGAAGCCAAACTCGAACAGCTTAATGGGACTAAATCGGGGGGCCCAGATAATCTTCATCCAAGAATATTAAAGGAACTGGAACATGAAATTGCAAGCCCATTAGCAAGAATTTTTAATGAATCAGTAAACTCAGGGGTTGTACCATACGACTGGAGAATTGCTAACATAGTTCCTATTTTTAAGAAAGGGAAAAAAAGTGATCCGAATAACTATAGGCCTGTTACTTTGACATCTGTAGTATGCAAGATCTTGAAAAAAAATTTGAAGGAGAAAGTAGTTAAGGACATTGAGATCAATGGTAATTGGGACAAAATACAACATAGTTTTACAAAAGGTAGATCATGCCAAACAAACCTGATCTCCTTCTTTGAGAAGGTAATAGATTTTTTAGACAAAGGAAACACAGTGGATCTAATTTACCTCAATTTCAGAAAGGCATTTGATATGGTTCCACATGGGGAATTATTAGTTAAATTGGAAAAGATGGGGATCAATATGAAAATTGAAAGGTGGATAAGGAACTGATTATTAAAGGGGAGACTACAACGGGTCATACTGAAAGGTGAACTGTCAGGCTGGAAGGAGGTTACTAGTGGAGTTCCTCAGGGATCGGTTTTGGGACCAATCTTATTTAATCTTTTAAATACTGACCTTGGCACAAAAAGTGGGAATGTGCTAATAAAGTTTGCGGATGACACAAAGCTGGGAGGTATTGCTAACACAGAGAAGGACCAGGATATCATACAGGAAGATCTGGATGACCTTGTAAACTGGAGTAATAGGATGAAATTTAATAGTGAAAAGTGCAAGGTCATGCATTTAGTGATTAATAACAAGAATTTTGGTTATAAATTGGGGACACATCAGTTGGAAGTAACAGAGGAGGAGAAAGACCTTGGAGTATTGGTTGATCACAGGATGACTATGAGCTGCCAATGTGATATGGCCATGAAAAAAGCTAATGCGGTATTGGGATGCATCAGGCAAGGTATTTCCAGTAGAGATAAGGAGGTGTTAATACCATTATACAAGGCACTGGTGAGACCTCATCTGGAATACTCTGTGCAGTTCTGGTGTCCCATGTTTAAGAAGGATGAATTCAAACTGGAACAGGTTCAGAGAAGGGCTACTAGGCTGATCCAAGGAATAGAAAACCTGTCATATGAAAGGAGACTCAAAGAGCTTGGCTTGTTTAGCATAACTCCCCTCAGCCTACTTTTGGTTATGATTGCTCTCTATAAATATATGAGAGGAATAAATACCAGGGAGGAAGAGGAATTATTTAAGCTCAGTACCAATGTGGACACAAGAACAAATGGATATAAACTGGCTATCAGGAAGTTTAGACATGAAATTAGACAAAGGTTTCTAACCATCAAAGGAGTGAAGTTCTGGAACAGCCTTCCAAGGGGAGCAGTGGGGGCAAAAGATATATCTGGCTTCAAGATTAAGCTTGATAAGTTCATGGAGGGGATGGTATGATGGGATAGCCTAATTTTGGCAATTAATTGATCTTTGATTATTAGCAGGTAAATATGCCTACTGGTCTGTGATGGATGTTAGATGCGGTGGGATCTTAGTTACTACAGATAATGCTTTCCTGAGTGCTGGCTGGTGAATCTTGCCCACATGCTCAGGGTTTAACTGATCACCATTTTTGGGGTCGGGAAGATTGGCAGAGGCCCTGGAGGTTTTTCACCTTCCTCTGCAGCATGGGGCACAGGTCACTTGCTGGAGGATTCTCTGCACCTTGAGGTCTTTAAACTGTGATTTGAGGGCTTCAATAACTCAGATATAGGTTAGAGGTTTGTTACAGGAGTGAGTGGGTGAGATTTTGTGGCCTGCATTGTGCAGGAGGTCAGACTAGATGACCATAATGTTCCCTTCTGACCTTAAGTCTATGAATCTATGAATAAGTGATTGGCTGACCTTTGTTTCCAGGTGAGAGCAAGAATTTGATTAAATAGGCAATGGTTAATTTGTGACATTAAGTATTATTTTGCTGTACATGAATTCAGAGCGGTGTGAGGGTCCTAAAAAAGGAAGTGCTGGAATGGACTCAGATGTGATAGTACCGGAAGTACTAGGCTGCCCCCAAACCGTGCCAGAACAGTGTTCTGACAAATCTCAAGCCCTGATTCAGAGGCCCAGTTTCTAGATAAGATAATTAATTTAGATTAAAATTATTCAAAATCATCTTAAATCAGTCAAGTAGCTGGAGATTTGCGGTGTAGTATGGTGATGTGCAAAGAGTATGAAGGTTAGGGAAGAGGACAGAAAGAATATTAACAGGGAAATTAATAATTTTATGTGTTACAGAAGGGCTTGGGTGGTAGTAATGATAGTGTGCATGTGTGAGATACAATGCCTGTTGAAAGTCATGGTTAATGGCTAATAGCAGATAATACCTAACACTTAAACAGTGTTCTGTCTCCAACTTCAAAGCATTGTAAAACCATTAATTTATCAATCCACAAGTTTTTAAGATTATCTATTTAGATAGGAAGATCCCTTTTGGCATGTTCTGGGCAAAAAAGGCTGCACTGTGGCTTTCAAAATATAACAAACAACACCACTGCCCTTATGAACATAACTCACAGAGGGGAAACTGAGGCACAGAGCAAGTACGTGACTTCTTTGAGCCAATCTAATGAGTCACTGACAAAACTGTAATTAGATCTGAGAATTCCCTGGCTTTCAGTCCCACTTTCAGTTTGCTAGATCCAGTAGAGGGTCAGTGTGGGTTAGTGCACTGAAGTATATCTAAGTAAAATTGTCATGACTATGATGTGTGTGTGATGGCAACATCAGAATTGCGTGGGATTACGGAGTCATCCTAAAATCAATTTTTTCCCCTGTAATAGGGAACTGGAAAAGCCAAACTTGGCCTGCATCGTATTGAGTGGAGCTTGAAGAGAATCACCATCCGCCCCCGCTTCTGACTCCTGATAGTATCTAAATGGCACTATCATATTTTAAGCATTATGGTGTTCAAGAGCGGTTTGAGGATATAACCATCCTGTGCCAGTTATTGAATATAGTCCAACAGGTGAGGTCAGCTGGGTGAAAACGTCAGCTGCTGAATATATGTTTCACTGTGTTTCCCAGTGTGAGTAGTTGTGCTTATGAGTTCGACATTAGCTTCAGTTTTCCCTAAATTCTCTCAATATTCACTTAAAACTTTATTACTGTGAGCATTCCTGCCTTCAGACTGGTTTGCTAGAACAGTAAGCACAAAAGAGGCACAATCACAAATGAAATAAGTTTATTTCAACATGTGAATAAATGTCAGTTCATTTGTTTTGCCGTATCCCCCTTTCCTCCCCGATTTTATTTTACATTAAAACTGAACGATGGTCTTTTGATAAAGACAAAAGAACTGAGAGTCAAGAGATCAGTGGTAAAATTCTGGCCCCACTGGAGCCGATAGGAGTTCTAGTGCTGACTTCACTGGGGACAGGATTTCAGCTCTGTCTTTTTGTCTCAGTTTTCTTGTAGTATCTTGGCCAAGTCATTTTGTGTATCTGTGCCTCAGTTTTACTAGCTGCAAAATGAGGATATTAATACATACCATACCTTCATCTCTTTGAAGGCTGCTGTGACTTGATGTTAATGTATTAATGTCCGAAAAAAATTCAAGATCCCCAAACTAAAGGTACTATATCAATTGCAAAGTGTAACTACATTAGCTGTTAAATTATTTGAAATATCTTATAACACTGAAGCACTTTCTCCTAATTAAAATGAGTTCTGAAAATTTGTGTGCGCGCTGATGGCCACTTACAAAAACGAGGAGTATTTACTGATTTTTAAAATGTGCTCTTAAGCCCACTCTGTGGCTTCATGCACAGAAATCTATAAAGACACACAGCAATTGTATATTAATAAAAATAAATAACTCTTATACCGATGAGAGTTGAACTGAAATATTTTTAAGGTGCCATTTCCCAGTCTTCAGCAGAGATGCAATGCATCCTGTTCATGAATTCCAGGAGCAGAAACATTCTTTGCTGTTGGAGTAACAGTTACCTTTTCCACTGTGTCTTTCTGCAGCACTTGCTCAAATGTCTATCTTGAGTGCCCTTTCTGACTTGCCTTAAAATGGAGGAGGTGGGGAAAGATGCCATGATGTCTGTTACTTTGCACACAAGAACCACTTTCATGTGAATAGTGCCTTGACCTGTGAAAGTAAGATGTTCATATTCTTTAAAAAGTGATTGCAGCAATCTTGCTCACATGTATTCATCTCTGTTAAACATTCTGCATATTCTGGAGTCTCTTCTCTAGGCAGCTTGAAGGCCATTGAACAATGATTTTTTCTAATATATCATAATTACAGAAACACCTGTGCTAAATAACCTCATAGGGAACCACTGTGAAATTTCCCAGAGCATTCAATAGCCCTTTACATTTTTCATCTCTTATGTGATGGGCAGCGTGTTGTCACAGAGAACAGATAGGAGTTGTAGTTCAAGCCCTTTTTTGAAACAAAACTGCCACAGTGTATCTGTACTCCTTGACTGATTTTGATATAGTTAACACTGTATTTAGAACAATGCCATTCTCAGAGTTGGGATGTAGGTGGCTGGGCCTGGTGGGTAGCGTAGGCAGAGGACCAAGTCTCCATGCCAACAAGGATGCAAAACAAGGAGGTCAAATACCAAAAATCTGGCTGAATCAGGAAACCAGGTAGTCAGGGTCAGGGTCAGGAGACAAGCTGGAGCTAAAAAAAAAAAAAAACCCACAGGATCTGTACTACCCAGTCCAATGTGGTCAAGTTAGAGGAAATCACATGTAGTTTTGGGGTAAAATTGAGGCTGATAACCTTTGTTGGCAAAAAAAAAAAAAAGAAGAAGAAGCTTTGACCTGTGGTTATGTGATCTGCATTATTATATACAAAATCCGCATAAGATAGAAGTGAGGACCAATCATCCTGGTGACCATTGAAAGAGCATTGCAGGCACTGCTCAAGGATTTGATTCACACACTGTCTGGCTGTTTGAGGACGGTAGGCAGATGAGAGGTAGGTAGGGGTGTGTGTGTGTGTGCACGCGCGCCCCACCAGTAAGTGTCGGGTATCAAACCAGAACCAGGACATGAATTGTAGCCCTTGATCATAGGTAACCTTGTCCGGGAGGCCATCAATATGAACTAATGGTCATGCATAGGTGGGCGGTTTCCTCAGCAGGGAATGAAGTGGGACATCTTGGTGAAGTGGTTTGCCACAGTCAAAATTGTGATTCTGTTGGATGCCAGTAGTTCCATAATGAAATCCATGGTGATAGCTACCTAGGGTCAGGGTTGGGTTTCCAGAGGTTGGAGAAGACTCCAAGGTTTGTTGAGTGGTGTCTTGATGCAGGCGCACACACCACCAGAAGTAATGAATGCCTGTGTGCAGGGCTACCAGAGGAAATAGGATGCTAGCCCTGGGTCTTAGAGCACCCAAAATGTCCTACCAGAGGGGAGTCATGACATCACTGTAGTGCCACCACTCTTTCAGAACCCATGGGAACATAAATATGCACATTCTCAAAGGTAATTCCCTCCTGAGTGTTGTGTGATTCTTTATGTTCACCGGTTGGAAACCCTGAGGTAGAGGCAGAATGTATCAATGTGAGTAGATCGTGGGAGAGAGCTGCATTAAGGAACTTTGAGGTTTGAGAACATGTGCTAGTTCCTGGCTGGTACCATATTCTCCCTTTTAAGACAGAGCATTGGCCTTGCCCTTTTTCATCCCAGGTTGGTATGTAATGGTACAGTTAAATCATAAGAAGAACAAGCCCCACCAGGGCAGTATTTGGTTTACGGCCTTAAGCCTAAACAACTACTCCAGGTTCTTATGGTCAGTAAACACTTGGACCTGGTGATAAGCCCCTTCTAAGTAATGTTGCCACTCCACAAAGGCAGTCTTGATCAGCAAAAGCTCTTTATCCAGGATCTCGTAGTATTGTTATGCGGGAGTTAGTTTTCAAGAGTAATAGTTGCTTGGACCTGTGTTTTTGGGAGATAACTGCTAGAGACATCAGTTTCCATGACAAAAGCTTATGTGACATCTAGGTAAGACAACATGGGAACAGTGGTGAATGTCAACTTCGACTGTTTAAATGGACTCTGGACCTCAGGGGCCAATGCAACTGGATGTTTTTTTTTTCCTGTAGTGAAGAGGTGAGAGGTGCAATTTGTTTAAAAAAAATTTGGAATGAAGAATCAACAGAAAGTTGCAAAACTTAACACACTATAGGTCATGTACATTGCAGGGAGCTGCTCAGTTACAGACAGCCTGGACCTTGCATGGGTCAAACTTGATTCCCACTGGGAACAGAATAACATTCAAGAATTCTGTGGAGGTCTAGTTGAATGCACATGTCTCAAGCTTGGCATGGAGACCATGCTGCTGTAGCCTCTGCAGGACAGGACGGAAATGAATGGCATACTGTCCAGCATCATCCGAGAAGACCAATGTATCAGCCAGATGGAACAGTATGTAGTAGTCTAACATGTATCATAACATATCATTACTAAAATGTTGAAAGGTCACTGGACTTTTGTGGACTTTTATGGCATCACTATATATTCAAAGTAGCCATATTGTGTTCAGAAAACAGTCTTCTGTCTGTCCACAGCCCTGATGCACACAAGGTTGTAGACTCCTCGGAGGTCCAGCTTGTTATAGAAATGCAGTCCCTACCAAAGTCCAATAAGTCTGGAATCACAGATAGCAGATACCAGTTAGTTATCTGATAGTTTGGTTGAGTAGTTGACACATAGTCAGAGGCTGCTGTCTTTTTTTTTTTCTTGAAAAAGAGAACCAGTGCACCAGCCAGCAAGGATAACTGGTGGATGAAATATCTAGCCAGGTTCTCTTGAGAGGTATTCATGTAGCACAGCCAGCTAAGGCTCTGACATGGCATAAATCTGCCCAAATGAATTGTCACTCCTGGTTGCAATTCCCTGAGACAGTCACAGTCCTGGTATAGAAAGAGGTTTTTTTCACATTCTTTTCAAACATGCTGCTGAAGTAGAGATATTTAAGGGGGATTCCCCCTGCAGGTATGTTCAGAGGGTGCCCCTTCCTGGGAGACCATCTCTACCTGAGCCCTACAGGGTCCTGGCACTATGTCTGCTTGCTTCTGACAAATACTGGCAGCAGAATTTTGAATGGAAACTGACCTCTTGTTCTTGCCAATGAATGAGGAGATTATGAAAGGTCAGCTAGGTGATACTAAGAATCAGAGGGAAATGCAGGAACTGAATTACACTGAATCACAATATTTCTGGTGTCCTGGATAATGGCTTCTAGGGGGACTGTCTCCTCAATCACTCGACCCAAATACACAGGAGAGCCATCAATAGTTTCCATTGGGTCCGGAGTGGCCTTGTGTTACAAAGGAATTTTTAGGGACCAGGCTGCCACAGCATCTATGACATTTTCAGCTGCTCCCAAATCAGTGAGGGCCCTTTGGATGAGAATCCATGGGGCTCTCTGGGGATGTGCAGCCAAATAGGTACCTGCAAGTGGGAAGCCCCAGAAAGGGATCTGTCTTAATCAGAATCCAAGCCAGTTCTCCATACCAAACTTAAGCTGATTCATTTCCCCAGTCACTTGAGGCTTGTATGGGTCAGGCAGAAATGGTATGGCCACGTTTTCTCCAATAGAAGCATAGGTTGTGCTGGTGGCATCATTCCTTTCTCCTTCAGGAGTTGGATGTTCATAAGCCAGATCTACCTGGATTTGTTCAGCAGGTGGAATGGGCACTGAAGTAAGGGTACATGGAGAGGAGAGCTGTAGGAAACCTCCCTGTTCCACCCTCCATTGCTATAACGAATTATCCATGCAGATAGCAGTGTCCATGAAGGCAGATGGACCTGTGGGCATTTCCACCGGGGCCAGTTAATCTTTGTTCTCTTATTGCTGACCCCACCAGAACTGATTCTTTTCTTCCACTCTGTGTCCCCAGTGTGATGGCAGAGGTGCACCATGTAGGAAGCACCAGTACCCTGCCCAGTTTCCTTAAAGCAGCTTCGGCCAAATGGACACAACAGAGATGGTTGAAGATTGCTGCTATAGATTGGAGGAAGGCCATCCAATTTGACAGCATTGGTCTATTGCTCTTCAGCAAGGGAGAGATGCAGCCCAATGCCTCCCCTGTCACCAGAGTGATCATCAAGCCCACCTTAGCTGGGTCAGTGGCATAAGGTTGGGGACACAACTGGAACAGCAGGTGGCATTGATTCATGAAGCCTCAGAACCACTAGTGATTCTCATCCAATTGTTCTGGAGTGTTCTCATTCAGGATAGAGCACTGTGGGCTGTGTCTGAAGCACAGTGTTCTCCAAAAGAAGCTGACTTACTTGATCCTGCAGCAGCCAATTCTCTGAGGTCATCTGCACCACTTAAGCCTACAGCACTTTGTTAGCAGCCTGATCATTTGTTTATACATAAGCCTATTCGTTATCTTATTTGTCTGCAATACTTAGAACAGAAAACAAGACTGCAATTCACAAGGTCGTAATGACTTTTCACACAATTCACTCTGCACCAGATACAGGGTAACATCTTAACCTCTGCTAATTAGCTAACATACATTAAGATCCCTTCAAACCTCTATTAATTAATTCTTGGCCTCCACATCACTGTTTGAGGTGGACCATTCCAAAAGAACCATCACCTCCTTCATTCTTAATATATTGCTTTCTGTATAGTGTATGCAACGTAAACACTATATCAGCAAAGCTGATTGAAAGTTTCCATTTTTTTTTTTTACAGAAAATGGCAATGATAAAATGCAAATGGGGGTGGGGATTGTTTTAAAAAACTTTTGGGATTTTTGTTGAAAAAATAAACAAACCTACTTTTTCCCCCAACAAAATAATAATAATAAACTAAGAAAAATATCAATGAACTTTAAGTCTTGTCAAAAAAATTTACAGGGAAAAAAATCCCTTCCTAACCCAATCTACACATCAGCTTTTCTGCTGTTATATTCCACTATGAATCATTTGCTTACCACAGTCTCCACTACTATAGTTCTCTGAACAAACTATAAGCATTGCCTCCCATTGAATTTCTGCTCTAACGGAAGTAGAGTATATATTTCCAGTCAATTTCATGTTATTTCCTGTCCATGCAGAATGTTTCTGCAGTTTGTCCCTCTTATTATTGGTTCTCAGTCATCTCTAATGTTTCCAAGACATTCAAATTTAGTATTGTCTGCAGTGTTTGTGATGTATACTACTTCCTCCAGATCATTAATAAAGATACTAAATAAAACTGGACTTAACACCAATCCTGCTTAGAGAAACTCAGTGGGAAAAAAAAACCCACCACAACTCGAACTCCATACCATGCTTTTGTTTAGTCCTTTTGACAGTGCTCTATGCCAATTGCACTATTTTTTTTCAAATAAGACTCTGCCAAAAAAAAAAAAACTTGGCTGAGTTCTAGACATATTATCCTTGAACTCCCTTCAGTTGCTATTTACATTTGATCATCATCAACAACAACAAAAGCCATCAAGTTTGTCTAGCCCAATTATTTATTTATACATTTATTCTTTTCATTGCTCACAATTCCATTCTCCTCTAGCTACTTACCACTTTTTATCATATCTGTTCCATTTTCACATGGGAATAAAGTAAAATGTCCTCGTTGATTATTGCCAGGATTCCGCTTGATTCTTTATTCTTCAAGAACTCTTGTGATAGCAAACTTTTAAAACCTTTTGCACTACCAATTTGCTGGTACCTGTTATGTTAGTGATTTAGTATATCTGATATCTAATTCTCTTAACACTTTGGGACATACAATCTGGAACTGCTGGTTTCTATGACCTATACCCAGTTTTTCCAGGTATTCCATTATCTGCTTTTTATCAGCAGTTATGGTGACAAGTTCTTCATTGCTTCATAATTGCTCATATTCCTTTTCTCTTTCTTCTTAAAGATCAATTTAAAAAGCAATTTGGTAGGTTAGCCACTTTAGAATAATCATTTATTTGAGTTCATTCCTCATTTATTAATGGAGCTACTATTTCAAGTTCCCCCCCCCCCGACATATTTATAAAAGACCCTTTCAAGATCTTTACAGTTATGTTCAGCTTTAATTCATTCTGATTTTTGCTACCCTTATCTCTTCCCTAGAAGCCTTAATTGACTCTATATACTTGTAAAGTTTACTTCCCCATTTCTCCATTTCCTATACCTTCAAATCTCCAAGCAGTCCCTCACAAAGCCAAATTGGCTGCCTCTACTAGTCATAATATATAACCTGCCTTGACTGTCTTACACAGGAACATATTCCAAAATGTTTGAATGAAGCCATAAAATGACTACACCTGGCAGAAATCAATAAGTATTTTATTTAGTAGATCTCTACTGTGTATATAAATTGAGATCTTTTATTCTTGTTGTACAGTAATCTAAAAAAAAAATCTTTGAGAGTACTTTAAATGAATAGACATAATTTGATTCCTCATTTCCTTACTGCTCAATTTATGAGTGTGCTTCACAAAGAAAATACATTTTTCTTCTCCTAGAATCTAATTCCGACAATCCATTTCTAGTTTCACAGTACTCTATATTCAGTTATCTACATTTGGCAACTGACCCGTATGCCAGTTTAGATTCTTCATTGAGATACACCTTGCCTCATAGGCTCCAAATCTCTTTGAATATTTTTCTCTTCAGAGTTATTTTTCCTTCTCAGATTGTTAGGTGTCTTTAACACATAAGTGAAAAACATTTGAGGATCTGCATATGGTATATGACACCTATGTAGAAAGTAATTAATGCAGAAAACATCTGAGGACTTCACAGATGAAAATAATACGTTAGGTATAAAACTGAGTGAGAGATTTTCAATAACTATTTATTTATCAATAGGATTTGGATAATATGAATTTGTCTGCTGTGTGTTCCACAAGTACATATTCACAGAGTTTTCAGTATGGCGGTGCGAATACATTTCTTTGTGATATTAATTCCATTTAGTAGCAAATGACACTTTCAGAATATAGCTGAGTTCAAATAATTTAAAGTGTCATAAAAAGATATTTAATTTTGCAATTTTTGTTCATTAACATGTACTTGACAAAAAAAGAATCAAGATATATTTTTTCTGTCATTGAGACAAATTGCTCACAAAACAGTTCACCTGTGTACAAGAGATTTCAGTATGAGAGGCATGTTTATCTAGTGTTTAGACCAAGAGTCTGAGTCACATTCCTAGGTGCTGTGTCCAGTTTGCTGCCAATTCTTCGGGTTTCTGGTGGAAGTAACCTCTCTGTGTCTTGTTAATCCATGGGAAGAGTTATAATTATTTACTTATTAAGTGTGTTGCCAGCCTTAACTAATATTTATGAGGCACTATCCAACTCCCCAAATGTAAGATCCTGTAGAAGTGTCACATTTTGCTGTCAGTGAACTCAGTTCATTTCTTTTTAACATTACCTTTTTCATTATTTATCATTTCTGATTTTGCAAATAAAGAACCATAAGAAACAATGTACTTTACAACAGCTTCCCCTGGCTTTCTTTTAAATCTTAACCTATAAAACAACAATAATTGTGTTCAAATAATTAAAAAACAGCCACAGGCCAAGGTTTCTAAAAGATAGGTGCCTAAATAAAGATGTAAAAGGTCTAAATAAATGGTCTTCTTTCAAAAAGTGCTGAGCACTGAAGTCAGGAGGAGCTGTTCAGGGCTCAGCACTTCTGAAAATTGGATCACATATGTACCTAAATATGGATCTAGGAGACTAACTTTAGGCACCCATTTTTTAAACCCTTGGCATAAATCTCCACATTACACACCTACAGAGATTTGTAAAACACATGGGGCCTGATGCAATGTACACTGATGTCAATAGAAAGACTTCCATTAACTTCAATGGGCATTGGATCAGGGCCATGGTAGACTAACTTTTACAGCAGACAGGTAACCACACCTGCAGAAGCCAGTTTCCTGTAGTATGTGGGTCTCAAGGAAAGTTGGTAAAATAATGGATTTTTTCAGTTCACTGGCAATCCAAAATAATATTTTGGGTCAAATTAAATATTTATTTCTGATTTCAAACTTTTAATTTTTTTTTAGTTTAATTAAGTTGAAGGAAAATTTTGTAGTGATGTCATTTAGATTCAATAAAGGAAAATGTTTTGTTTTGAAAATATAAAATCAATGGGACCTTGAGTTGGAGGTCTGTTGGAGGAGAAGGCAAACCCCTTTCTTTAGGGGCAGTGATTCAGTGAGTTTTTGTGTGTGTTTGTGTGCTGTGAAAGAAGCAAAGTCCTAACTAGTGGGTGGATCAAAATCACTTTGGGGAAGAAAGCTAATAGAGGTTCCAGTAGGATAGTGCTTGAGGTATGCTACAGAGACCCAGGATCCCATCTGGGTATGGACAGAGATTTCTTCAGTGTTTTTAATTAAATAAATACTACTGGGAATTGTGAGATAATTGGAGATTAATTTCCCAGATATAGACTGGAGTACCAGTGCTACTAATAAGAGTAGGGCCCAGATTTTCCTGGATGTGACAGCTGACAGATTTATTCACCACATAGTCACTGAACCAACAAGAGGTGATGCCATTTTAGATTTGGTGAGTAATGAGGACCTCATAGGAGAGCTGATTGCAAGGGACAACCTTGGTTCAAGTGATCATGAGCTAATTCAGTTTAAACTAAATGGAAGGATAAACAAAATTAGATCTGCAACTAGTGTCCTTTATTTCAAAAGAGCAATTTAAAAAAAAAAGGGAATTAGTTAGGAAAGTGGACTAGACTAAAAAAAAAAAAATCAAGGATATGAATGTGGAAGAGGCTGGGAATTACTTTAAGTCAATATTACAAAAACTGCCGAAAGCCAGCATCCCAAGCAATGGGAAAAAATTGTAGGGATGTGTTGCAGACCAAGCAACTCGAACAACTGCTAAAGAGAAAGCAAAAAGCCTACAAGCAATGGAAGATGAGATGGATCATCAAGGAAAACTACCTCTTGAAGGTCATAAAGTGTAGGGATAAGGTGAGTACTGCCAAAAGTGAAGCAGAGTTGGACCTTACAGGAAATTAAAAACAATAGTAAAAGGTCCTATAGCCATATAAATATATATATATGGAAAGAGGTGGGACTGCTAAGCACTGAGAATTAAATTAAAGATAATCATGGCCCAACATGTGAACAAATACTGGATAATCTCCATCCAAGAATATTAAAGAAAATGGCAAATGAAATGGCAATCCCAATAGTAAGTATTTTTAATGAATCTGTAAACTTGGTGGGGTTGTACGCTATGACTGGAGAATTGCTAATATGGTTCCTATTTTTAAGAAAACACATTTTAAAAGAGAAAAGTAGATAAGGATATAGAAGAAAACAATAACTGGGATGAAATACAACATGGTTTTACAAAATGTAGATTATGCCACAACAACCTGATCTCCTTCTTTGAGAAGATAACAGATTTTTTAGAGAAGGGAAAAGGCAGTAGATCTACAAATCTAATCTACCTGGATTTCAGGAAGGCATTTGAAACAGTTCTACATGGGAAAATATTAGTTATATTGGAGAAGTTGGAGATTAATATGAGAATTGAAAGTTGCATGAGGAACTGGTTAAAGCAGAGACTACGACGGGTCATGATGAAAGGTGAAATGTCAGGCTAGAGAGAGGTTACTAGTGGGTTAGTCTTGGGACCAATCTCATTTAACATTTTCATTCATGACCTTGGACAGAAAGAGGGAGAGTGCTAATAAAATTTGCAGATGACAAAAAGTTCGGCAGTATTGCGAATATGGAAGAGAACCGGAATATCATACAAGAAGATCTGGATGACCTTGAAAACTGGAGTAATAGAAATCAGATTAAATTTAGTAGTGCAAAATCCATGCACTTAGGGACTAACAACATTTTTTGCTATAAGCTGGGGCATATCAGTTGGAAGAGCCAGAGTAGAAGAAAGGCCTGAGTGTATTGTTTGATCACCGGATGGCTGTGAGCCGTCAATGTGATATGGCCATGAAAAGGGCTAATGCAGTCCTAGGATGCATCAAGTGAGGTGTTTCCTGTAGAGACAAGAAAGTGTTAGTACCATTATTCAAGGCACCAGTGAGACCTCACCTGGAATACTGTGTGCGCACTTCTGATCTCCCATGTTTAAGAAAGATAAATTCAGACTGGAACAGATGCAGAGAAGGGCTACTAGGTGACGCAAGGAATGGAAAACCTACCTTATGAGATGAGATTCAAGGGGCTTGGCTTGTTTAGCTTAACCAAAGACTGACTGAAAATATGATTGCTCTTTATAAATACATCAGAGGGATAAATACCAGGGAGGGAGAGGAGTTGTTTAGTTAAGCACCAATGTGGACATAACAACATATGCACATAAACTGGCCATGAACAAGTTTAGGCTTGCAATTAGATGAAGGTTTCTAACTGTTAGAGGAGTGAAATTCTGGAACAGCCTTCCAAAGGGAGCAGGGGGTCAAAAAACCTAACTAACTTCAAGACTGAGCTTGATAAATTTATGGCCAGGATGGTATGATGAGACTGGCATGTAGCCGATCTTGAACTGCTAGCAGCAAATATCTCCAGTGTCTGGCGATGGGACACTAAATGAGGAGCACTCTGAGATCTGATCAGGGTCTAACTGATCACCATATTTGGAGTTGGGAAGGAATTTTTCCCTCCGGTCGGACTGGCACAGACCCTGAGGGGGGTTGCCTTCCTCTGTAGATGGGGCATGGGTCACTTGCAGGTTTAAACTAGTGTAAATGGTGGATTCTCTGTAATTTGAAGTCTTTAAATCCCGATCTGAGGACTTCAGTAACTCAGCCAGAGGTTAGAGGTTTATTGCAGGAGTGGGTGGGTGAGGTTCTATGGCCTGCAATGTGTAGGAGGTCAGACTAGATGAGCATGAGGGTCACTTCTGGTCTTTGAATCTATGAACTCATCTGAAAAACACGCTCACTCTTTATGTCAGGTTTGTTGCTTGGTAACATAGGGAAGCTGTCTGAATTTTATTCTTCTGTGGTGCTACTAGAATTGGAACTTTCCATTATTTAAAAAAAATTATAGAACAGTGAAAGTGGTTTCAAAGTGTAGTTTTGCCCTTTTTTGGTCACAAGTCTGAAAAGTATTTAGAAACAAACCAAGAATTAACTGGCTAGTTGAAGGTATATTTGTAACTATACCAAATGGATAGGGATATAACTTAAAGAAGGTAATGGATAGTCTTATAGCCATCATGCTTAAATCCGCCCAATAACCCAGAATTGATTATCAGTTACTAAGAACTAGCTCCTGCAAACATGCCCATGAGCAGCTTAGTTCATGTGAGCAATTTTATTGTAGTCAATAGAACTAACTTGCATGAGTAAGGTTATTCACATCAGTACTATTTGTAGGTTCAGGTATTAAGGCACCAAAGTCATATGCTTGAAGAACTTTACTGAATCAAGGCCTAAATGACCTGTGCATGGCATAACTAGTTCTGATTATAAAATCAAGAAAGTGGATGTAAGGAAAGTTATTAGAAATGAAATTATATATCTTTCCTTGTAACTGAGGGAAACCATGATCTCTCTTTAGTACACAAATGGTGTTTACTAGTCCCACATATTGCTATAAAAATGTTTATTGATATTCTGATGTATTTCTATATATCCTGCATTACAACTGATACATTTGTCCTGACAGTACATTCATTTTGTCAGTGTGATAAAGACATCCTCTTGGGGAAAAAAATGTGTAAACAAAGAAAGCTGCACACCTTCCTTTGTAAGACCTGCCTTAGGAATAGTTGGAATATAACTTGGAACATGAACATTAGTTCATGTGTAGGGACAGGCCTTGTTATTTTCATTTGCCTATCTCCACTCATTGAATTTATTACCAGAAAAAGATGGAATGAGACAATGAGAAGGTTTAAAACAAAATGACTGAAAGTAAAGTAATTAAACTCCAAATTGCTGTCTGCTCCATCTATCAAGTAACCAGAAATGGACATGTTTTACTTAAAAAGGGAAAAATTGAAATAACTTTTTTTTTAAATAATGATTATTCAATACTACAAAGTTAACTATAAAGACTCCCAATGTAATATTTTCAGTTAAAATTGTTTGGAATGAATTAAAACAAATAAGACAAATTGGAAAAAATCCAGAGGAGAGCAACAAAAATTATTGAAGGTGTAGAAAACATGACTTATGAGGAAAGATTGAAAAAAAATGAGTTTGTTTAGTCAGGAGAGGAGAAGACTAAGGTGGGAGGGAGGGATGATAACAGTTTTCAAGTACATAAAAGTTTTTACAAGGAGGAGGGTGAAAACTTGTTCTCCTTAACATCTGGAGGATAGGACAAGGCTTAAATTGCAGCAAGGGAGGTTCTGGTTGGACATTAGGAAAAACTTCCTCTCAGGGTAGTTAAGCACTGGAACAAAATTTCCTAGGGATGTTGTAGAATCTCTGTCATTGGAGATTTTTAAGAACAGGTTAGAAACATCTGTCAGGAATGGTCTAGTTATTACATTGTCCTGCCTTGAGTGCAGGGAACTGAACTAGATAACCTGTTGCAGTCTTTTCCACTCCTCCACTTCTATGATTATTAACTAAGGAAAGCAATATTTGACCCAATTAAGAAAACAAAAACAAAAACAAAACAAAAAACCCTGAAGAGCGCAGTCACATGATAAATATTTAAATCCACAATGTGTTGGGACATTTTAAAAAGAAATCATAATATTACATTAGTCAAAAACTAAATCACATTATTATAGAATTAATGTTATGTGATTAGTCTATATAAATTAGAATTTTGCATTATGTGAAATGTTATAATGGTAAAATATTCAAGAACATTTCATGTTTAGATAGGACTGCATGAATCAGGACTTACTTATAGACTTTAAGGTCAGAAGGGACCATTAGGATCATCTAGTCTTACCCCCTGCACTACTTGCGTAAGTAGTCCTCACTCTCACTGAAGATAATGGGTCAAATGCCTTGCATACAGGTTACAGGATCAAGCTACTAGTGATTGCTACAGTTTGATTTACAGTGGCATCCCTATGTTCTAGCTCTTTCAAAACCTTATCCAATCCCAGCCAGCTATTGTTTAGCTAAAAATCAAAGCTGAATTTTCAAAGCAGTCAAGGATTTTTAGATATATATTCCATTGAAATTAGAGGAAGCCAAGTGTCTAACCTAGACTGCTTTGAAAATCTCAACCCAGTGTTTAGACAGTGCGAGCCAAATATTCAAATACACCTCTAAAATTATGCAGGCAAATTTTGTACGTGCTCTAATTTGCACAACTAAAACAGTTTTGGAGGGGTCATCATATACACATGTACACACACAAGTATATGTGTACAAATAGATTTGTGCACAAAATTTGTGGATGTAGTTTAAAATGTGGCTCTTTTAAATGAATCAGTCATTTAAAGATGCGTGGGATTTATTTAATGCCTCTTGCAATAAAGTTATGTATATTCACATACAGGATATATTGTATATAGCATGCTTATTTTTCAGCTAAATTATTGGCTTGATGCTGGAGAGAGGGGAGCATTTGCCGGTGGGAGAAGGTCCAGCTTCTAAGCATATGATAAATTGAAACCAAATGATGCCTTCTGTATACAACAGAGGTGGGCTTGGGTTTGCAAAACCAGGATGGTTTTGTTTTTAGTTCATGGCTGTTAAGATTTGGATACTAATAAATATAATTGAAGTTTAAAATTACTTACGGGTGTATCACATTGATCAGATCATCAGCTTAGAGTGGAGCTTGGTTCTCACACTGACAAGTGACAACTGTAAAAAAAAATCAATAATATCACAGTGTATTTTTATTTTACATTACTTACGTTGTGTCATAAAAGTCAGTGAAAAAAAATATATTTTATTCTTCAGCACTAGAGAGCAAGGAAGAACTAAAGAGAGTAGAGCAGGGAATTATCGTGTCTCTCTTGCTGTAGACTCAGGAATTAATAATATAATAAATATAGAATGCTCAGCGCCTCTTATAATTTAGACCTTAGAGTTATTATCTAAGTTTGTTTTTCTCAGTTCTTTTTTCAAATGATTTTCTCAACCACATATTATAGATTTTAAAGGATTTCCTTTTCTTTCCGAGAGACAGGCCTGTGAACATTAACTGATCTCACTTATGTGCAGTAGCACTTGTGCAAATGTTGTTTGAGTGAAGTTTCCAGAATCTGACCTTAAGGCTGTTCCTGTAACAAGCTTTGTGTGGATGGGCCACAATGACCATGCAGACTTCATTGCAAAATGAGAGCCTAAGGCCCCAAACTTACAGCTGATGATGACTTCCTATTTCTAGGTTCTTTGATGCCTTCCCCCATGGATATGCAGCCCAATCACCTATCACTGCTCATCTGGAGAAACAGCCTGCCTACCTCCTTTCTCCAAGACATAATTCGCTTATTGTTATCTGTCTCCATTAGTGTCATTGAGGGATCCAGCCCTTGAGGCCTGCTCCCTGTTTCCTCTTCACATTTTATATCTCAGCAACTCAGGTATAGATCTTCTTTTTTCTATGCTGCTTCTGTAAGTCTCCAAGCTCTTCATTGCACAGAAAGAGCCTAGAGGCTTGTAAAAGCAACTGGAAACAAGAAGGAACTCCAGCAATATTATTAGGAGCTGGTGAACCTTTTGGAAAAGGAAGATTCTATTCAAGAAGGATGGGGTCCACCTAAAGAAAAACAGAACTGGATTGCTGGCATGTAAAATTAAAAAGGTTATAGAGTTTTCAACTAAGGGCTGCGGGAAAGCCAATAGATGCAGAGGAACACGGTTCAGGCAGAGACATCCCTTAGGAGAGGATTTATTAAAGGGAATATTTTATATCCTAGTAAGGAGGAGAGGATAGAAGTGAACAATTTACAGGTATGAACTGAAGTAGGTGATTCCCAAGCATCTCCTAGGAGGAAGGGTCAGAGTTCAGCAGGTTGCAGACCGCAGCACCGCTCTTCCAAATGCAGCATCGTCTCTGGCCTGCTGTGTAATGGCATAGTTCAATGCAAAGGTGTGAATTGATGACACGTCGCTGCCCTGCAGCTTTCTTGAATGGAGACCTGTGCCAGAAACACTGCGAAGGTGGCATGCACTCTTGTGGAGTGCACTGTTAGTGCTGAGGCAGGTATCTTTGCTAGGACATAGCATGTCCTGATACAGGCCATGATCCATGAAAAGATCCTTTGGGACAACATCGAAAGCCCTTTCATTTGCTCAGCAATTGCTATGAGGAGTTGTGTTGATGTTCTAAACAGATTTGTCCACTCAATGTAAAAGGCTAACACTCATCTGACATCCATAGAGTGAACCATTCCCAGTTACTAGCCTGCAGCTTAGGGAAGAACACCGGAAGAAATATGTCCTGACTCGCATGGAATTGCGAAATTACCTATGGGAGGAAAGCTGGGTGTGGCCGCAACTGTACCTTGTCCCTATACAAAACAGTATAAGGGGGCTCAGACATCAAGGCTTTAAGATCAGACACTCTCTTGGCTGAAGTTATAGCCAACAGGAATGCCAGTTTCTGGTAAAGGTAGAGGAGAGAGCATGTCACTAGGGGCTCAATGGGAGGGCCCAGCACCCTCGAGAGCAGCAAGCTGAGATCCCATGCGGGGATTGGCTGTCTTACTTGAGGATACAGTCAGTCAATCTAGTCCTTTGAGGAAGCAGCCAACCATATGAATACTGACTGGCCGGCTGAACCGGGATGGAAAGCCAAGATAGCAGCCAGGTGCACCTTTATTAATAACATCGCCAGGCCTTGCTGTTTCGGGTGCAGCAAATACTCCAGGATGAAGGGAAATCAATGACTGTAAAGGTAGAGTGTCCTTTTGCAGTGACCAAATCGAGAATCTCTTCCACTTAGCCAAATAAGTGGCTCAGATGGATGTTTTCCTACTGCCAAAGAGAACCACCCTAACAGGGTCTGAGCATGTGATCTCCAAAGGCTTTAGTCACAGAGTTACCACGATGTGAGATTGAGAAACTCTAGATTGGGATGCTGGAGGTGGCCATGGTCCTGCATAATCAAATACGGTACCGGGGCTGTGCTTCAGGTGTGTCCGCAAACAGGTCTAGAAGCATGGTGAACCAGTGTTGACATGGCCATGTTGGTGCTATCAAGATCATTGATGCTCCCTCTCTTTGGACCTTCAGCAGGATCTTGTGTACAAGAGGAAAAGGTGGGAATGCATACAGCAGATGCCCCTGCAAACTAATCCTAAATTTTACTATTTACAGATACAAGTGAAAGACCATGAGGGGCTGACTAGCCATAGCAAGAGAAGAGAGCTGCTCCAACAACCATCACTGGTGGTAAGAAGGAACTGAAGAGGTGGTGGTTTGGCAAGGACCTATATATACACACACCTCCATGAAGGCGCAACTCCAGGGGGCTCCACAGACGACCCAACTGGTACTGCTAGGGGAAAAACCTTCCAATGACTATGCATGTGGCATACGCACACCTACTTGGAATCGACATGAGCAAGCACTTAAAAAAGAATAGGATCTTTACTGTGACCTGTGCAGTTCAACTTATTAATAAATGATCTGGAAAAAGAGGGTAAAAAGAGAGGTGGCAAAATTTGCACACAATACCAAATTACTCAACATACTTAAGTCCAAAGCAGACTGTGAAGAATTAGAAAGGAATCTTACAAAACTTACACAATGGCAGACGAATATACTCTAGCTTTATTAATATGCTTGGCTATGTTTGCTCATTATCATCAATCTATTTGGTAACTTTTTAAAAAAAATCTCAATATATTTTGCATCCTAGAATTATTCTCTTTGATAGTATGCAGTTCAGTTAAGTCATATGTGAGCAATTATGTTTTACCAAACCCTTATTCATTCAGGGCCTACGCATGCAACATTTATTTACATTGAACAGTGCTTCCTCATATGAATGATTCTCAATGCAAATATGATCGTGAAACTCAGACCATGAATTTTCCAAGCTCCTTTCATTTTCAGTTTCCTCTCTCTTTAGACAGCCAGGAGTCTGTACATTAGCTAGACAATGGTCCCCAAACTTTTGAGCCGCCAGGGTCCCTTTTTGACTGGGCATTCCGGTTGAAAACAGGACACCTGGCAAACCTACTCCTGGCTCCAAACCCACCCCCAGCTATAGCCCCCTTACCTCTATCCTTGACCCACCAGTTGGGGCCAGGAGAGGGCCACAGCTGCAGGGGGGGCACCACTGCTGATCGGGCTGTTAAAAGTCCGGTTGGTGGTGCAGGCAGGCTTCCTACCCGGCTCCGCGTGACTCTCGAGAAGCTGCTGGCATCTCCATCTGGCTCCTAGGTGGAGGGACGGCCATGGGGGCTCTGCATACTGCCTCTGCCTCAAGTGCCAGTTCAGCTGCTCCCATCGGCCAGGAACCACAGCCAATGGTAGCTGAGGGGTCAGTGCCAGCAGGTGTGGGCAGTGTGGAAAGCCACATGGTTGCACCTCCGCTTAGGAGCCAGACAGAGATGATGGCAGCTCCTTGGAAGCCACCGGAGACAAGTGCTGCCCAGAGCCCACACACCCTCCTGCACCCCAACCCTAGCCTAGAGCCCCATCCTGCACCCCAAACACTGGCCTCGCCCCAAAGCCCACACACCCTCACCCCCCTCGCACCTCTGCCCCAGCCTGGATCCCTCTCCTGCACTCTCAACCCCTCATTTCTGGCCCCATCCCAGAGCCAGCATCCTGCAGCCCAGAGCCCATACCCCCTCCCACACCCCAATCCCCTGCCCCAGCCTAGATCCTGTACCACAAATCCCTCATCCCCACCCCAGAGCCCACACCACAGGTGGAGCCTTCACCCCCCCCATATTCTAACCCCCTGCTCCAGCCCTGTGAAAATAAGCAATTGAGTGAGGGTGAGGGAGAGCGAACAATGGAGGGAGGGGGTTGGAGTGAGCAGGGGCATAGCCTCAGAAAAGAGGTGGGGGCAAAGGGCAAGGCAAAGGTGTCAGTTTTCTGCAAATAGAAAGTTGGCAACATAGCTGGGAGCGAGGCCGCAGCCAGGGACTGAGGCTGGGGGTGGGAGTGGAGCCACAGACAGTCTGCAGTGGGAGCTGGCAGCCAGGCCCACGGACAGATGCAGCTCCACTCCCAGCCTTTCCTCCAGCCTCGGCCCTGAGTCAGGAACGGAGATGCGGCCAGCGGCCAGGGTTGGGGGCTGGCACGGGGTCAGGAACAGAGCCTCAGCTGGGCCACAGTGTGGGTTGGCAACCAGGCTACTGGCTGGGTGCAGAGCTGGGCCCAGGCTAGGGATGGGGCCAGGAGGAACTGGGAATGCGTCTGGGGGCAGGACTAGAGCAGAGCTGGGGTTGGATAGGGGCTGAGTGGTGCTCCTTCCCCATTCCCATGAAGACTGGCTTGGAGCCCGCTCTGACCCCCTGGATGGTCCTCCACTCCCCTCCTAGTGAGGCATGCCCCACACTTCGGGGACCTCTGAGCTAGAGTATTGGGTTTTTCTGCATGCATTGTTTTGAAACACTGGCTTCTTCTGCCACAAGATATACAAGCAACATACTGTAGTGTGCCATGCTACTGGAATCAGCTTCCCTCCCCTTGGGAAATAGAGTTCTCTCTCTTCTAGTCACCCCTGCTATATCAAGTCTTGGTTTTTGTTTCAATGTATTGCTGCTTTAGTAACATAACAATTTCTGTATGTCAGCTCTTCTATACAAATTTAGGACTAGATTCTGCCACCCTTACTCACACCGAGTAGTACCTCTATCCAGGAACAGTCCAACTTTATTCAGTGAGATTCTCAGGAGTATTCTCAGCATGAATAAGGGTGGAAGAAACTTGACTTTAGGAAAGTGATATACTAATTCACAGGGAATAACGTATTGAAAATTAACACAGGAATCCATTTCAAATACAAAACAAAAAATCCATTCATTTTCCCAATAAACAATGGTGTAAAACTGAAAAGGGTTCTGTAGTTTTTAATGTTCTTTGTTAACAGATTGTAGTTCACTCTCAATCAGTGGAGATTAAGTTTTAATATTAGCAAAAAACATCCACCTGCACATATTGCAGTAGTATAGAATTTATGCTGCATTTGCTCTAAAATACTGAACTTTTCAGTGGCCTGGAACAGATTTAGTAGCATAATAGATTGTCATATGTCAAATAGATCATTTTGTCTAGTGAAGTCACTATAGGTCAAGGTCGCAGCAGCAAATTTTCATTTCTCAGCAGTTCATCATGATAGGTTAAAGGAAACCTACGTATACTACACTTTTGGGAAATTGATTTACTGATTTTCCTCACTCTTCATTTGTCACGGGCATTATGAGATTGAGCTATGAAATTTTCACACAGATTGTAAAGAGAACTTTTGCACTTCAGTTTTACAAAGGGAAAAAACTTATGTAGGCACAAACTGGGATGTGCTCAGCCTATATTTGTGTCTAGCAGCTAAATAAGGGAAATTCACCCTTGAAGAATAAAATATACTTAAAGTAAACAGATGGGTTTAAAGCAAACAAGCCATGGTATAAGAGTTCCAAACTTAAATTCTGCACTCTAAATGGAAGATTTTAAAACAAAAAAGTTAAGACAGCAAAATAAGATTTAGCTGGATTTCTCCTAGCAATATGAAGTCATTGTGCCATGTCTTGTATTCTTCAGATACATCATTGTTTGCAGTAATCTGAAAAACAATACATGCTTTTATCCTGGATTTGTTGAACGGTCAGATTTTGTGGCGTGGATGAGATGTCAACAATAGGGCTGGATGAAATTTTTAAGAGACGGAGGGGGGAGGGTTGCCAAAAAATGCAAATTTGGATCAACCAAAACATTTCATGAATTTGTGACAAATTGTTTTTGTCCACACACAAAAAAAGTCTGACATTTTTTAAATGAAATGTTTCCATTTTTCAGTTTGAAAGTCTTCATTTTATTAATATCAGTCTATTTTATGGAAAACAGATCCTGTCAAACTAACGTGCTATTTTTTATTTATAAGTTTAGTGACAAAGGCAATTGTTCTGATGTCATATACTTAGACTTCTGTAAGGCATTTGATTTGGTACCACGTGACATTTTGATTAAAAATTCTAGACATATATAAATGTCACACATTAAATGGATTAAAAGATGGCCAACTGGTTCTTGGCCCAACACTATTTAACATTGTTATAATGATCAAGAAGAACACATAAAATCATCACTGATAATGACACCAAAATTGGGAAAGTGGTAAATAATGGGGAAAACAGGTCATTGATACAGAATGATCTGGATTGTTTGGTAAACTGGGTGCAAACAAATATGTTTGAATACACATACATGTAAATATATACATCTAGGAAAAAAGAATGTAGGCCATACTTACAGGATGGGGGACTGTACCTGAAAAAAATTGGGGGTGCTGACCATAAACTCCCAATGTGACACTGTGGCCAAAAGGGCTGATATATAAAAAGAGGAGCTGCTAGTAGGAGTAGAGAGGTTATTTTAATACTGCATTTGGCACTGGTGTGACTGCTGCTGAAATACTTTGTCCAACTCAAGAAGGAGGTTGATAATTTGGAAAGGATTCAGAGAAGAGATGCAAGAATGATTAAAGGATTAGAAAACATACCTTATAGAGAAGCTCAATCCATTTAGTTTAACAAAGAGAAAATTAAGGGGTAACTTGTTTACAGTCTATAAGTATTTACATTATAGATATTTAATATTTAATAATGGGCTCTTCAATCTACCAGAGATGTAACACGACAAATTCAGACTGGAAATAAGACGTACATTTTTAATAGTGAGCAATTAACAACTGGAACAATTTACCAAGGGTTGTGGTGGATGCTCCATCACTGATGACTTTCAAATCAATATTGGATGTTTTTCTACAATATATGTGTAACAGGTTCTCTGCCCGCCCCTCTTCCAGAGCCTGCTGGCTGTCCCAATAAAGTGCAGAGAGTCTTTCAGTTATGCAGCACCTGCATTTACACATACATGGTTCTCCCACCACCAGTGTTGAGCTATATACAAGGCTTACAGGGTTAGTTCCCTCTTTTCCTGCAGTCAGCCCACAGCTGGGAGTCTGACCTTTCCCTAGCTGGCTTTTCTTCTGGCTCCCAGCCCTTATAACTGCTGGCTTGTCAAGCCCACAGGTGGAGCCAATGCCCAGGCCAGGCATCAGGTCTATTTCACCAGCCCCAATCTATTTCCCTTGATTGGAGCTGGCTGAGCAGGGGTAATTAGGTGCTTTTGCACCAGCACCATGCTACAATATGCTCTAGGAATTATTTTGAATAAGTTGTGCTATTCAGGAGGTCAGACTATAACAATGGTCCCCTTCTGACCTTGGAATCTATGAATTTTACTTCCGTTTATTTTATAAAAAGGTAGAAAAGCCTCAGAAATGAAACACTTCCTGTTTGGTCAAACACAATGGTTGTTTGACCCAAAGCATCCCTTCTCCCCAATTTCTTGGTTTAACCAGTAAGCAAAACATAAAAAATAAAAAGCTACTTGCACAAGTCTAGTCAACAGCTTTTGCACAGAGGTAGAGAAATAGCCATAAGTAAAAATTATAATGCTGCTGCCCCCATAACAATTTCATGGAACATCCAGCTTTCACCTCATATCATTGTTAGATTCTCCACTTTAATTATCAAGGTGAGGGAGGGAAAGGCAGATTATTTTAACTGAAATTAAATGTGCAGAGGTAGTATTTTGCACAAATTCTTTAGCTGACTTTAAGAGATCTTATTACTGGCCTTTTAATAAATTTATTCAGTGAAGTGTAACAGAGTAGGTGGGATGATAATGTGCCATTATTGTTCAGTAGCATTATCTGAGTTGGGTGCATGTTGGAAAAAGAAATATTTTAAGAACTATTTTGGTTTCAGCAATCCCCTTTTTCCTCCCTTTCCTTGACCAACCACCCTTCCTAGAAGAGGCATGTTAAGAAAGGGATCAGAATAGTGTAATCTAATTTTGACTGATGTTTTTTGTTTAGCTGCTTTGTTTGGCTAGCCCAAGGGATACTTTTGAACTTGGCATGAAGGGAAAAGCTTAAAAGAGGAATAATAAACATATGATGAGTTATGAGGATCCTGTTTCCAGGGCCGGCGCCAGGGTTTTTGCTGCCCCAAACAGCAAAAAATAAAAATAAATTAAATAAATAAATAGAAACCGCGATCGCAATCAGCTCTACCGCCACCGCTTCAGTCTTCGGCAGCAATTCGGCGGCTGGTCCTTTGCTCCGAGAGGGAATGAGGGACCCCCTGCCGAATTGCTGCCAAAGAGCCGGACGTGCCACCCCTCTCCATTGGTCGCCCCAAGCACCTGCTTGCTGGGCTGGTGCCTGGAGCCAGCCCTGCCTGTTTCCTTGATCTCTAAAGATAATCTTCCACTCAAGCTCCAGTCACATATTCATGGCTAAAATTCATATGGATCATTATTCAATTCCCAAAAAAGCCCCACAAAACTAATATAAAAACTATATCAAAACTAATAACTAATATTGCTGGGATAAGTGACAATGTAAATTACTTATCACAAAAACTGAGTACTTTAAAAACAGTGAAATGAGTAGGAACGACAAAAAATTGTATACTGTCCACATTTGTTAAACTTGCATATTATTCTGATCAACCATAAAGAAATTCATATTTCATCACAACACAGGAGCAGTGTGATTTTCATGCAAATATTGGTAACTCTATTTCTGAGTTATGATACCTAAAAATGGACTTGTAAATATTTCTCTTAGCCTATGGAGGCATTGTAGTGGGGAATACAGCAGCAGTCATTTCAACAGATTCCAATGTTTCTTTTCACTTTTGAGAACCAGCAATATTTGGCTTGGGGGTTGCAGAAGTTATTCTTCATCAATACATTTTGTCCATTTTTTGCTCTGTCTAGTTTTCAGATAATGGCAATTTCTTAAACTTTTTTACTCTTCCTACCTTTTAAAACTGCCTCATGCACTAGCTAGTTTCAAAATCTTCTTATGGTTCACATTTTGTGGTGGAATGTGATTTCACTGGGTATGTAGAGGAACACTTAAGAGCTAGACAGTTTGCCAAGTGTCAAAGAGGATCGATTTTTAACTATTTCAGTCTCAAAAAGTGTTTATTCAAGAAATCAAGATAACCAGAACACATTCTAGTTGTCAGTAAGACTTAACACTAAATACTTTTAAAAGCCATGAGGATTTTTCTTTTCCAAGAGGTTCAACATCATCCTCATAATAATAGTGTTGCTATTAACAACTATGGAGATGCTATCGCCTCTTCATAAAACACATGCCTGCAGAGCATAGAGAGATTGAAACTCTAGCTCCAAAAACACCTGAGCTAAAGAAAGATCGGTTAGGTACAGAAGTACCTTCAATTCTTCCTAAGCCTGCTTTTGCCCTTATAAGGCAATATGATCACACACCTTTAGAGTGCTGAATCCTGATCCCACTGAGGTCAATGCCAAAAAATTCTTATTGACTTCAGCAAAAGCATAACTGCCCTTTCAAGTTATGCATGGAGTTTAGAAGGCTTGTTTGTCTGGGAACAAGTAAAAAAAAAGGAGATCGGTTATGTTGTTAACATATTATGCAACTCAGGGAGGTACATGTTAAAAGTACCTTACCTTGTTAGTTGCTGCATATAATGACATAGTCATTAGCACAAGCAAGAAAGCTGCTGCTACCAGCCATGGGTTAAATCATTGCACAATGGCGATCCATTTAACAGTGGCAAGGCCAGAAGCCAGACTCTCTTATACTGAGCAGATAGTGGGAACTTTGTCTATAGCCCTATGGTTTTTTTTAAAAAAAAACCTTTTGATCTCTGTCATTTTTTATTTGTAACTCATCATAAAGAATAGGGCGTTTGCTCTTTTTTCTAGTATTTCTTTCATGCCGAGGTATCCCTGAACAACATGGAATCAATAAGAGGCAAAGGAGAATAGCAGACGACAAGAAAAACTGTGACAATTCAGGTATTATTTAAAAAGCAGGTCCAGAGCTGTACTGTGATATAGGTATATGGTTTTGCACTGCCAGATTTCCATATTATTAGAAGAGCTTCTGAGAGACCCACACTTAAAAGGTCTGAAAAGAACAAGTGTGTTGGCATACAAGACATGAATTGCCCAAGCAGGTACTGGCTTTGTAGAGCAATGTAACGAGCAAATGATGTGGCTTAGATGATCAGTGATTCACTGTAGCATCTATGACAGGTTTCAGAGTGGTAGCTGTGTTAGTCTGTATCAGCAAAAAGAACGAGGAGTAGTTGTGGCACCTTAGAAACTAACAAGTTTATTTGGGCATAAGCTTTCATGGGCTAAAACCCACTTCATTGGATGCATGCAGTGGAAAATACAGTAGGAAGAAATATATACACAGAGAACATGAAAAAATGGATGTTGCCATACCAACTCTAACGAGACTAATCAATTAAGGTGGGCTATTATCAGAAGGAGAAAAAAAAAAACTTGTAGTGATAATCAGGATGGCCCATTTCCAACAGTTGACAAGAAGGTGTGAGTAACAATAGGGGAAAATTAGCATGGGAAAATAGTTTTTATATAGTCTTTACTTTGTGTAATGACCAATCCACTCCCAGTCTTTATTCAAGCCTAATTTAATGGTGTCCAGTTTGCAAATTAATTCCAATTCTGCAGTTTCTCATTGGAGTCTGTTTTTGAAGTTTTTTGTTGTTGGAGAATTGCGACTTTTAGGTCTGTAATTGAGTGACCAGGGAGGTTGAAGTGTTCTCCGACTGGTTTTTGAATGTTATAATTCTTGACATCTGATTTGTGTCCATTTATTCTTTTGCGTAGAGATGGTCAAGTTTGGCCAGTGTACATGGCAGAGGGGAATTGCTGGCACATGATGACATATATCACATCGGTAGATATGCAGGTGAATGAGCCTCTGATGGTATGGCAGATGTGATTAGGTCCTCTGATGGTGTCCCTTGAATAGATATGTGGACAGAGTTGGCAATGGGCTTTGTTGCAAGGATAGGTTCCTGGGTTAGTGTTTTTGTTGTGTGGTGTGTGGTTGCTGGCGAGTATTTACTTCAGGTTGGGGGGCTGTCTGTAAGCAAGGACTGGCCTGTCTCCCAAGATCTGTGAGAGTGAGGGATCGTCCTTCAGGATCATCCTCCTTGATGATGGGCTGGAGAGGTTTTAGTTGGGGGTGGAAGGTGATGGCTAGTGGCATTCTGTTACTTTCTTTGTTGGGCCTGTCCTGGAGTAAGTGACTTCTGGGTATTCTTCTGGCTCTGTCAATATGTTTCTTCACTTCAGTAGGTGGGTATTTCAGTTTTAAGAATGCTTGATGGAGATCTTGTTGGTGTTTGTCTCTGTCTGAGGGATTGGAGCAAATGCAGTTGTATCTTAGAGCTTGGCTGTAGATGATTGATCATGTGATGTGTGTTCTGGATGAAAGCTGGAGGCATGTAGGTAAGGATAGCAGTCAGTAGGTTTCTGGTATAGGGTGGTGTTTATGTGACCATCACGTATTTGCACTATACTGTCCAGGAAGTGGATCTCTTGTGTGGACTGGTCCAGGCTGAGGTGGATGGTGGGATGCAAATTGTTGAAATCATAGTGGAATTCCTCAAGGGATTCTTTTCCATCAGTCCAGATGATGAAGATGTCATCAATGTAGTGCAAGTAGAGTAGGGGGTGTTAGAGGATGAGAGCTGAGGAAGCATTGTTCTAAGTCAGCCATAAAAATGTTGGCATACTGTGGGGCCATGTGGGTACCCATAGCAGTGCTGCTGGCTTGAAGGCATACATTGTCCCCAAATGTGAAATAGTTGTGGATGAGGACAAAGTCACAAAGTTCAGCCACCAGGTTTGCTGTGACATTATTGGGGATACTGTTCCTGATGGCTTGTAGTCCATCTTTGTGTGGAATGTTGGTGTAGAGAGCTTCTACATCCATAGTGGCCAGGATGGTGTTTTCTATAAGATCACCAATGGATTGTGGTTTCTTCAGGAAGTCAGTGGCATCTCGAAGATAGCTAGGAGTGCTGGCAGCATAGGGCCTGAGAAGAGAGTCTACATAGCCAGAGAATCCTGCTGTCAGGGTGCCAATGCCTGAAATGATGGGGCATCCAGGATTTCACACCTTCACACCGTACTCACACCTTCTTGTCAACTGTTGGAAATGTGCCATCCTGATTATCACTGCAAAAGTTTTTTTTCTCCTGCTGATAATAGCCCACCTTAATTGATTAGTCTTGTTAGAGTTGGTATGGCAACATCCATTTTTTCATGTTCTCTGTATGTATATCTTCCTACTGTATTTTCCACTGCATGCATCTGATGAAGTGGGTTTTAGCCCACAAAAACTTATGCCCAAATAAATTTGTTAGTCTCTAAGGTGCCACAAGTACTCCTTGTTCTTTTAGCATCTATGTTTAGGAAAGTTGGAGGAAGCATACTGAGTTAGCAATAGAAAGTTGCAGTACATAGTCAACAAGCAAAAATAGTACAGATGAGAGGCCATGTCATCTTTTGATAGATTCAAAATTCCTCATGGTGGAAAAATCATTTTCATTATTTTGTTCAATAAATGATAAAATTATAAAGCTCAGAACACCAGGCTTTTTCTCCAAAGCCACCAGACATCTTCAGTGACAGTTACTGAAATAACAGACCCTACACAACATATTCAGATTACCAAAGGAACATTGTTTTACCAGTACTAAGCTTCAGCAAACTTTGGAACATTTCTGTTTGAACATCTGCCACAGAACTGGCTATAGTACCAATGTGCTAGGAATACGGGCCAGTGGAAAATCCCTGGTATGCCTGGGTTCTATAATCATAAATATAAACATTCAAATCATAACACTGTTCCAGGAAAGTCAAAATTGAGCCCCGAGGAACCTTAATCCAGGAAAAACTTGGATGGTTCACCCATAAAAAACAATGTAAAGCATATATAGAGAGATTTCATCTAAGTGAAAATAGCATTACATAGTATTTGTTTTCTGTGTGGAAAACCAGCAGGTGTTTTAGCAATAAAATAAAATGTTGAGGCTGTATATATTTCCTTTAAACCATGTCTGCATCTCCCATTGGGATGAATAGAGTGTATCCTTAATTATGCAGTGTGATGGGTTGCTCCCGAGGTGCCACTGGAACTGGGGTACCACTGAGCCCTCTGACCCACCAGCCTGGGCTTCCTCTCTCATTGTGCTGCTGTGACAAGCTGCAAAGCCCTCCAAGCTTGCACTTTCACCAGCATTCACATAGGTAGGGACACATCCAGCTGCAGTTATATGCAGGTTCTCTAACCAGCAGCACAGTTGCCAACTTTCAAGTGATAAATAAGCACCCCGAATTTCACAATAAACCAAAAATCAAGCTAATCCCATTTCACACCAATGCCTGGTATTGCACAGTAAAGAGTAGAATGCTAAGGTGTTCTGCTAGCTCTTACTAACTGACAAAAGGTAAACAAAGCTCTGATCTTAAGAGCTGTCATCACTTCACAAACTGCCTGACCTCAGGCTGAATCTAAGTGAGACACCAATTAGGAAGGTTGAGTGGACAGGCATGCTCTGTGTGGCCTCAGGCTCTTAGAATTATCTTGAGGTTGAAGTTTTCAAAGCTGCCCTAGAGGATTCAGACACCCAATTTGCATTAACCTGAATGGGAATTAAACATCCAAATCCTTTAGACAGCTTTGAAAATCTCAGATTTAATATGAATGAATAAATACTTTGGGGAGTAAAGCCATATTGGGGTTGCATGGATCCACCTTCCCTTACAAAAAGATATCCACTTTCTAGTGTTATAAAAGTTGCTGAAAATAGCAAATAGGACAAGGAAAAAGAAAGCTCTTATGTTTGCTGACAAATTGCCAATGAACTGCAGTAGAGCAGTCCCAAAAAAGTATCCATCTCTATATCCAGACTGACATTTTTGAAACCAAAGCAGAAAACACCACCTAAAGAGAAGGAACTAGAGTTCTGAAAAAGGTGATGATAGTTAATCAGGATATCAAAGCACAAAGACTTCAGAATTAGAGAAACAGTAATTTTAAGCAGCCACAGAACCACTCTATCCACATCTGTGGTGTTAATAGTTCCTGTAATAAAAAGTAGAAATAGACACTGGCTAACCATGCAGCTATTTGATCTAATACCGAGGTGATCAGGTACAGCAGAAGAATAATCCATTCATCGCACTAATAGAAACAGACTAGATTTTCATCCATATCTGTGTTAAGGGCATGAAATAGATGAAAGAGACATAGAAAAGGTCATAGCCATGAGCAGAGAATGAAGCAAAACAAGTCTTCTGAGGGTTGAGGTTTTTAGTAATAGCACCAAAAGGGGGAAAAAAAGGGAGCTGGACGAATGTTAGCAGAGACAAGAAAATTGGGGGAGGGGGGAATAGAAGTGGGGAATAAAGGCCTCTAGCTAAGTCATCTATCTATGCTTTAGCTGACATGACTTGCTACCCAGGAATACCTCCACTGTCACCGAAGCCTGTTATCTACCTACAAAATATTTAGACCACAAAAATGTTAAGTGCACAACAGAGAATATTAATTCAAAGACACAATGATCAGGAAAACCAGTAGCCAAATAATTGGATTTTTTTTGTGTATGACCAGCATATCTACCTATCTATAATAGAGACTCCTAAGAAATGAGAGAAACATACATTGTCATGAAAGGGATCTCTGACAGTGGTATTCAGAAGGTCACAGTTGGTTTTATAGTGAGATGGAAGCCTCTCCATCCAATTCCAAGAGAATTAAAATCAGGACAGAAGCTCCTAAAAAGAGAGCAGATTTCTGGAGGAAGACTGAGCAGGTCAATATAAGAAGGGAGGGTATGATCATCGAGGAGAAGCTAGAGAAAAACAATTAAACTCTATAAGGGTCTGAATTCAACATCCAGTGAAATCAATGGAAATTCTCCCATTGACTTCAATGGACTTTGGACCAGGCTTTATGAAACACATTGATGTATAAGGTAACAAGACACAAAAAAGCATGGTTGAATAGAAAGAGTGCAGAGAATTAAACAGGTAGGAACAAGGGGTAAGTAGACAGTACTAGGACGTAGGAGGAAGATAAGAGAAAAATATTGAAGCGTCTATGGGGTTTTATTGAAGCGTCTATGGGGTATTTATTTTAACAAAGAGAGAATAAAGGAGAGCGAGAAAATGCTAGACGCACAAGAAGAAATTAGGAAATAGAAATAGAGAATGGTTTAGAAAAAGATAAGGAGAGAAAAAAAGGCAAAAAGAAACCAGAAAGATTGAAAAATGAAGAACAGAAAGGGACTCACAGCTTCAAGTATGATAGGTTATGAATATGCCTATCACTTCTTGCTGCTGTGGGGAAATGTTTGTACTTTTAAATTTACATACCTCTATGGCACTCAATTCCCACCCCCCGCCCCCAATGTGCAGCCCTTATTTAGAACAGGGAAATATTGTGAAAACTGAGAGTGTATTTTAATTAGGGATATACAAGGAGAGTAAAGGAAATTGGGGATGGACAGTTTGGATATCAGTTTGTTACCTGTTTACCTTGAGCTGATAACTTGCCCACGCAGTCACCAAGAATACCAATCACAAAGCTAACCAGAAAAAGCAAAAATTGAGGGCCAAAAGACATTTCTTTGCTGCATTTTCATCTTTAAGATGATTGTTGTGATGTGGAAGATCTGTCTTTGAACAATTTATGAATTTTGTTGATATTATGAAATATATCAGTGGATGCAGAGTCAGCCATCTGCTGTCAGGGCTGTAGCACCAGACCAGGTACAATGGAGTGTTATTAAACCCTAATGTTATTAAATCCTAATGGTTGTCTATTCAAACAGATACACGTTAGAATAATGAGATGTCTGAAGTCTCAGGAAACCAGTTTGACCAACTAGGTCTACAGGGAAGGGAGACAGCCTGCGGAATTTCCAGTGGACAGAGCTCAACTAAGACTGTATGACAGACAATGTGGAATACTTTTGTTCGCTTTACTTTTGATTACTAGCTTCATTATCATAACTAACTCTACATTGTTAGTTTTTCCCCTTGCCTCAGTATGGTGCTAATAAATATTGGGCTCCTGCAGATGTTAAGAGATAAATCCCAATAGCTTGTGATTATTATAGATCCCAGGGCATACAAGAGGCCTCAATTCAGTAAAACAGTTAAACACATGCTTAATTCCTTCCATCTCTATTCCAGAAAGCACTTAAGCCTTTGCTTAGGCTATCTCATCATCACTGTATAATGCACTTTCTGGCATATGCCACAGAAGAAAGAGGAATTCAGAGTGGTACTCAGATTCCTAAGCAACTTGAGAATTTTTGCACATAGGATTTCTACTGCTAAATCTTTTAGGTGCTTTTGAATTTTTTACCTTTAGAGATTCCAGTCACAGGTTCTATAGAAAACCCCCAAATATATAGAGCAATAAAGAGAGAACCACCACAGCCATAGGAGAATGGGCTGAATTCTGTTTTAGCTCATGCAGCATGCACAGAATTGCTAGGTAAGGGCATGACTACACTTGCAGATGTAGAGCGCTGTGAGTTAAACCAGCCCTCGAAGAGCGCAGTAGGGAAAGTGCTGCAGTGTGTTCACACTGTCAGCTACAAGCGCACTGGCGTAGCCACTTTGTGGCACTTGCAGTGGCATTGCGAGTGGTGCATTATGGGCAGCTATTCCATAAAGCACCCTAACTGCGGAGGGGCGATAGATGGGATGCATATTCCAATTCTGGCACCAGCCCACTTAGCCTCCAAGTACATTAATCAGAAGGGGTATTTCTCTATGGTTCTCCAGGCGCTTGTGGACCGTCGTGGGTGTTTCATTGATATTAACGCAGAGAGGAAGCTGCAGTCAGTGCAGTGGTGGGGGCAGAGGAAGGAGGGTTAGAGAGGAGCAGTATTGCCCAAAGCAGCAGACAGCAGGAGCAACTCCTAAAGCTGTGGATGGATAGAAGTCCTTGGCAGGAAACCTTCATCCTGATCCTGAAGAGAATATAGCAGATTCCGAGGGTAAGACAGACTGACTTCTCTCAGAGACCAAGCCAGAGTGATTCCTCCAAAGCCATTACACTGGGGCTGGATTGTTGGAAGCACTATGTACTTACCATTCTCAACCCTCCTATGCTGGGACCACAGGGAAGGAATATCCCTGAATGCATGGGGGTTGTGGCTTTCAGGTAGGCAAATGGGGTCTGGGTTGTGGCCACTCCTGTAGCCAATTGATCATGGTCAGGTTCCCCCACACTCCTGTGGGAGGAACCACCAAGACACTGTTACAGAGACTAAGAATTTAAACAACTTACTTATCAGCAGGACTATTATTCAAACACATAATAGCAGATGTAATCAGGAAGACAAGTATTAATTATTGTCAGATAATCACCAATGCAAAAACCATTCTCCATTAAACATGCCAAGTAATTAATTTTAAAAAAATACTAATCAGAGGAGAGGTATTCACTATTAACCTAGTATTCAATAAGTGAAGAGGTTTCACTAACAGATGAAGATTTATGAAAAGGAGAAGTGGGACACAGAATAGATTAAATTTAATGTACAGAGTAGACAGAACATTCTTAACTTTGTACAATATCTCTAGGCCTGAAAACTGGTCAAAGATGTATCATGCATAAATAGCGGTGGGGAAAAGTGTACAGTTTATAAATCTGTAGAAGTTCTGTCTGAGAATGTGGTGAGTAATGAGGATTAGATTGAACAAAGAGAATAGAATATCCAAGGAGTAAATTATGGAATAAGTCAGTCGACATGACAAATTTTCATTGTCAAAGAGAAATGGTGATTCCTAAAGTCAAACGTCATAAGTTAAATATTTGACCCAAGTACAGATATGAAGCTAATTTGACAATGCAAGAGAGGAGCAGTAGCAGTCGAAACCTAATCTGTCCTAGGCCTGGTCTACACTGGGGGGGGGAAGGGTCGATCTAAGGTACGCAACTTCAGCTACGTGAATAGCGTAGCTGAAGTCGAAGTACCTTAGCTCGAATTACTTACCCGTCCTCACGGCGCGGGATCGACGTCCGCGGCTCCCCCGTCGACTCCGCTACCGCCACTCGCTCCGGTGTAGTTCCGGAGTCGACGGGAGCACGTTCGGGGTTCGATATATCGCGTCTACATGAGATGCGATATATCGAACTCCGAGAAATCGATTGCTACCCGCCGATCTGGCGGGTAGTGAAGACGTACACCTAGAAAGCCTTGGGTGAACCTAAACCAGCCTCCAGAAAATCCATTGTAGGACTTCTAAGATGGCACTCCAGAGCCTAACCTCAAAGTGGTTCATACAATGCTCTCTAAAGGTTAAATCAACACCAATTCACAATTTGGAATAAGATGTACCTGTGATCTAAACCATTTTAACCCTTTAAAACTACAAACTTGTATGAAACCAAATATAAATAAATAGTCTTAGTGATAATCTCCCTCTTTCCCTGACAAAGAAAACCAATGTAATACAGATGAATACGCTTACTAAATTTATTTTATAATAATAATTGTGGTATATCAATAGCTTATACCCATTGTGACAAAGTTCCTCCTCTACCTTGGTGAGTCCTGCACTTATTGGCGGATTTGCTCACCTCAGTGATCTTCCCCTCTGGTGGAACCCACAGTCTGGGTCAACTCCTCCTGTGTTTGATCAGGAGTTGGGAAGTTTGGGGGGAACCCGAGCCCACTCTCTACTCCAGGTTCCAGCCCAGGGCCCTGTGGATTGCAGCTGTCTAGAGTGCCTCCTGTAACAGCTGCATGACAGCTACAACTCCCTGGGCTACTTCCCCATGGCATCCCCCAAACACCTTCTTTATCCTCACCACAGGACCTTCCTCCTGGTATCTGATAATGCTTGTGCTCCTCAGTCCTCCAGCAGCACACCTTCTCAGCTCCTTGCACCTCTTGCTCCCAGCTCCTCACACCTGCACCTCACTGACTAACTGGGAGGCTTTTAACTAGTTCCAGCCAGCCCTTGATTGGCTTCAGGTGTCCCAATCAATGTAGCTATCTCCACAGCCTTCTAGAAGGATCTTAATTGGCCCCAGGTGTCTTGATTAACCTGGAGCAACTGCCATTTGGTTACCATGGTATCATGGATTTGTTTAGCCTGGGGCTAACATACCTATTCCTTACTACTTTACTGTAGCCATCTGGCCTTGCCCCATCACACCATATTTTCACCACCAGTAATTTCAGCCATTGTGAGTTTCATGAAGTCAAGTATTTACAAGTACAAGATCTTCTATACAGAGATTTCTTTAATAACTTTAATCAACTAAAGATTTCATATAGCCTCCAAAACAAAAGTGTTACCAAGCTGGGCAAATATGATAAATGGATCAGAAACACTTTTGGCAAGGTCTTCCACAGTTTTATTAAGATCCATTAGAAAATTTGCTTAGAGAAGACAATAGCCTAATGCAGTTTGTCATTCAAGTTTACCATATCTTACAATCGGTTCCTCTTTAACTACAGAGCCTCCTCTACAATGATGACAAACTTAGCCAGGAATTCTAAATCCCACTCCCTCTTCCCCCAAAATGCATGCATTACCCCTACCCCTTTTATCAGTCTTTTCTCTAATAAAAAAATATAATGATCTCGACAAAAATGTCTCCTTCGATTCCTCCTGCTCATCACACCCAAACTAGCTATAGTCTTTGACGGCATGGCCAACTCAATGTTATAAGTGAAACGGTAATGAAGACATAACATCTGGTTCATTATCTGGTCTCTTGTAAGTGCATAACAATTCAAACTCTACTCTTATGCAACCTCCTGAACTAATCTTTCTTCTTCTAACATGTGCTAGAATATGCATTAGATAACAATGGTGAGGTACAAAACACCAGGCCTTAGTTTCTAGCTACACTAAGGGTTCTTTACACAATGTGACAGAAAAAAACACATACATAATATAAAACAAACTATTAACCCCCACTCTAAGTCCCCTTTACACAGTCAGACTGGTGTAAATGGGCCTTGTTGAGAATTCAGGCCCCAATATTAAATCCTCGTAAAGTTATATCTTGGAGGAAATCTTCTATACCAGAATAAACTTGCTACACACATTCCCCTCACATTTTGTGTAAGATATAAATTCACCAATTTCATGAACAGAAGGACTATTGTTATGTTTATTTGGGTCAGGAAGCAGGAGTAACAAAAAGGATTATTAACTCCAACAATGTTACTTCAAGAATGACTGTATGGCAGCTGTTATTCTGTATTAGTCTATAGTCTCGTTCTGGCAGATTTTTTTTTTATCAGAAGATTAGGGTTTCTTGCTTTCATTGATTAAAAAAAAACAAAAAACCTGTAAGCTACCCTGAAACAATTTTGCACAATTCCTACTCCCCTTAATTTAAAAAAATGTTAATAAAAACCCAAACTCTCACAATGTTAGCTTTTTGGAAACATCAGTTTCTAGATTCCGTCCTTAGATTTGTTGTTAAAAAGTTGTCTAATACATCTTAAGACAGAGGAGTTGTCTAATGAAATTTTGCAGCTCACAGCTATTTTTGTGTAAAAGGAATGCAAGTGCATATTCTCTGAACTGAATTTCTGTCAGGGAGAAAAATTCTGACTAAGATGTCAAAACACCCTGGAAAATAAATTTTAAGAAACAAAAGATAAAGTCTGAAACTCAGCTTCAAAATTACATATCAAATTGCAGAAGAAACAGCCACTGAAAAAAACAGAAATCTTACTTATAACCCTATCTTAATGTGTAACATTTAAGAATATTCAAATAACTAAAATATTTGCAACAATAAGATCAACTAAAGAGCAGTATATCAGAATTCAATTATACTAATGTTAAAGGCCAAGATTCTGCAATGGGAAATCACTGGTGGTCAATGGTGCTAGTCATATGGCTGTATCCACCTGCTAGATTGCTTTTAAGAGCCAGCTAACTACTTTTTAAATTATTCCCTAATATTGGAGCAGATCCTCAACTGATGTAAATGCATGACTCCTTTGAAGTCAAACACATCTATGCTGAATTACACAAGATGACAAGCTGGCCTATTTCATTTTCCATCTACCATTTTCTGTAGTAGGAACCACAGGTAAGTTATGAGGTTGCACATGAGGAGAGACATGGTCTACAGCAGTGCTTCTCAAAGTCGGCCGCCGCTTGTTCAGGGAAAGCCCCTGGCAGGCCAGGCCGGTTTGTTTACCTGCCGTGTCCGCAAGTTCGGCCGATTGCGTCTCCCACTGGCCATGGTTCGCTGCTCCAGGCCCATGGGGGCTGCGGGAAGCATGGGAGCCACAACTGGCTGAACCTGCAGATGCGGCAGGTAAACAAACCAGCCCAGACCACCAGGGGCTTTCCCTGAACAAGCGATGGACTGGCTTTGAGAGGCACTGGTCTACAAGACAATTATGCAATTGAGATTTAGTCCACAGTATGAGCATTTTAAAGAACTCCTGTATTATCAAATATAATGGAGATACTTCCGTAAAATAGCATGTTGTAGGCCACAGGCTGTGTTCTGGGGCCAGAAACGTCAATATCCAGTTCCTATGCTTCAGCTTGATGCTTTTGTACATTCAGAGAGTAGTAGACAAAAAATTGTCAAGGCATCTAACACCAAGAACAGAGCTGCTGTCTCATTTTTTTCATGATATCACTTATTCTGAAATAGGTTACAACCTCAAATACATAAGCAATCTCTGGTACCTTAACTTCCCTTCATCTAGGTCTTCCAGTTTATTAATATGAGTAGCCTGTGGTCAGCTGAGCTTGAAAATACCAACACCCTGAAAAATATGTTTAGAGACTCATGGATCCCCACTTGTTCAAACATTCCCTCTCCAATATGGGCATACTGAGTGATGGAGACTGAAAGCTATTTGTAATAAAGTATTGTGCATAAAGCCAGCTGGAAAACAAAAACTCCATTTAATGAAAAAAAATATGAGGTTTGGAATTTTTTTGTTTTGCCTCAGAGATGTGGCAACTTGCTTCTGCTGAGTTGGTTGTGCACCAGACCCAAGTCCTTAAGGGGCCTAAGTGCTTCTGTACAGTACTTAGCAGAGTCAGGCCTTGACCTAGATTGGGCCCTTAGGTGCTACCCTAACTCAAATAAATAAATAACTACTGTACTCATACAGATGTAGTGGAGATAAATCATCATAAAGTACTTTGGGAACCTCAAACAGAAGGTGCACTCGAAGCGCAAAAAGTTATTTACCTGAACTCACGCTTTCCATGACAGTGACCTATACACAGTACCATTATATACTTATATACCCTTCCTGTCATGGTTCTCTAACACTTTCTGAGTTACAACCATTCTGAGCCCTCTGAACTTTGAACACTTTCTTTCTGTTTTCCATTTGCCCCTCTGTGATCAAAACTACAACTTCTCCACTGGGAAACAACAAACATCATTCAACATATTTTACCCACTACATTCAGGATTGCCATCACTCTGAGAGCTATGCATAGGGCTTGATTCATTGCACTAATCAGCTACCCAAAACGGACAAAATTAAGCCCAATTAACAGATCGTTTTACTCCTGAATTCTTGTTCCCATGTTGATATAACCTTTGGGTATTTTGATGAAAGTGCTAAATGTCTCACATTCTTTGTGGTAACCAGTCTATTTCCCATTGTACTGCAGTATAAGGTAATTCATATTCCCAGTAGACATCATTTAAGGCATTGTGTTTTTTAAGATTTTATATCTTTCCTAAATGTTTTATGCATGTAGTATTCATGAAAAATGTTGGCCTGACAGCCTTCCTTGATGAGATCGTCTTTATTTGCAAAACAATTGTGGCGGTACAATTTTACCTCCATCCCATCAATGTACTGTACTTCAGCTCACTTTCAGAAATGTCCTCTGTAAGTTAAGTTTGAGAAGCTAATTTCCTCTCCATGCCCCATTCAGTTGGCTCTACTGAGATGGCCAACAACTGCCCTTGTTCAGCATCAGTTGTAATGGTGGATAATTTTGATGTGATGTTTTGCAAATATCTATCTGCATAGTCTTTGACTGAGACTACTATACTCATTTCACCTATATCAGGTGGTAACAAAAATAGCAAGAAAAACTATTCTAACACCATTCAGTGATTACCAACCTGAGCTGTATTTTAAAGGTTTACTCAGAAGGTAGAGTCAATGGGGAAGATTTCTAAAGGCACAAATGGTAGTTAGGTGCTGAACTGTCATTATAAATCTGTTCCCCTTATAAAAATTAGCTCCATATCTGTATAGTTTTAGTTTATTGGTATGGAGGCTAAGTCATTCTTCACAAACTGTGGGCTAAAACAGGGTGAAATTGTTCAGACTATTTTTGCGTGTGCGCGCCAAAAAACACAGATTGAGATCAACTGAAACATTTTGCGAATTCATATCAATTTCAGGTAATTGTTCTGGCTGAACCAAAAAAAAAATGAAAAAAAAAATCAGAAGTGTCCCATTGTCACTATAAAAACATTTGGATTTTTTGGACTAGATTCGTAAGGGGATTTAAGTACTACTCACAGGAAAGTGGTGGAACCCCCTTATAACCTTTGCTCAGAGGTGCAAAAGCCAGCTTTGGATCCCCACTCTGGAGTAGGGACTTGAAACTAAAACTCCCTCATCCCAGGTGAGCATCCTAACCACCAGGTGATAGAATATTCTAGGGTAGATACCTCACAATCTCTCCTGATAAAGCTGTTCCACTTTGTATAAATAATTAGCCATTGGACCGGGGACTAGAACCTGGTTCTCTCACCTCCCAGACCAGAGATGCAAGAGTTGAGCAGGACTATCCCAGTAGTTGTTGCTCCTGGAAGACTGGGTCTACTATGGCAGTGGGTACAGGCACTGGAAATAGGAAGGCTGTCTCTCCTATACTTTCAATGTGCCTCCCTGATGAGGCAAGGGTCCTGTAGGAAAATAGCATGTGATCATGTAATTAAAGACTGTATTATAATTCATATGTTTAAGTGGGCCACACTTACGTTGCACAGGCACCCTTAATTCAGACATTTGTTGTATATGACTCAATGCTGAGTCCCTGACATTCTTTTTTAAAATATCATCAATAATTCATAGCAGAGCGTTCTCTAAAGTAGCTGCAGTCCTTCTAGCAGAAACCCTTCTCTTACTCCTCAAACATCTCTCTGGGCCCTGCTTACCTCCTTAGGTTGAGAAGCTTAAAATGTCTTATTCTCCACTCTCCTACACTGTGTGTAGACATTTACACAGGCAAAGGGTCAGTAAAAATGGGATTAAAATACTGCCAAATCAGCATGGTACTGAGCTTTATACGCACTTTGCACAGGTGTAAGTGACTACACAAGATGCAAGGGAATGCAGAATCAGACCCTAAGTTTCCCTACTACAGACCTTCTATCAAGAGCAATTGAACCTGGTGTCCCAACAGTGAGCACGCTCTTTCTAAGCCCCCTTTAAAAAAAATATTAACTCCTTTCTGCCTTCACTCTATGCTAATGTTTCTGGGCTTGATAAATCCTTGACTAATGTTGAAAATACTAGCAATTAGCCTCTGTGCATTTTTTCTTTTAATACTTTGCTGATGCTTTTTATTTACTTATACCTCTCCTAGATAATTGATGGTTCCTCCCATCCTTCTAGCTCTCTTTCTAAAAATTAAGCTGTTCTCCAAAAGCAAGTAGGGGAAGGGGAATGTCATCTGGGAAATCCATCCCTGCCAGGAATCACATTTTCACATCTGTTAGGTTAAATTACCGTAGGTTAAACACATTTCTTAATTATGAATGCAAACATTTTCTGACAATAACCCAAAGAAAAATATATGAAGAGGTAAAACAGTGTAAAGTGAAGGACAGGTCAGTATCAGAAGATAAATAGGTCCATGATTTATCAGTTTATTAAAATCAAAAAAATTAGTAAAATTAACCAACAGGAATGATATTGAGTCCTTAAAATTTTGGAGGAAAGGGAAATCTATTTTTTAGTCTTTTCCATATACCTGGAAATAGTTACACAAGATTAAGCTGAAACAAGATCATTTAAAGCAATGCAGGTATAGCAACATTACATTTCATTTGAAAGGCCTTTATTTGTTCATTTTACAACCTGTCTGAAAGAACACCTGCAAGTTATTTCTGAGGTTATTACAGAATGGAAGCATCCCATGCTCTGAATTAACCTGAATGAATTGCACACAGGTGTGAACAATTAACCTTAATACAAAGGGAACCTCAAAAATAAGATGAAATATATAATGTCTCAAATAACATTACTTTGCTTTTTCTAAAAGGCCACAACAAAATATATCAGTTTACCTTAATTTTGAATATTTAAAGACCAAGTTAGTTGTTTTACTATTTCTTCAAACTGGGAGGGAGGGAATATCAAATTTTATTGCAATGAATTTCATTTAGCTTCTATGAATTTTGTCTATGTTTTCTTGGAGTTTCAAAAATCTTGCTCAAGCCTGTGAAATTTCAACACTGACCTTGATTAAAAAAACAGCCAAGTCAGAAAACAAAAATATATCTATTTTTGTTAATATGGTGATAGTTAATTTTGTTAATTCTTTGGAGGATCATTAAATGCTTCAACAGAAAAGAAGTGATCATGGACTGATGTTCTCCCAACAAGCTTAAGTAAGGGAAAAACCTAAAATAAAGGAGCTCTGAGTCAGATGATTGGTCTCTCTCTAGATATTATTTATTAAAAAGAGAAAGCAGATGCCACTGGGACAAGTAATAAGGCAATTTCATACTGAAGATCCAGTAATGATATATGGCCTAGGGTTTCAAATGTGGTTTGTAGTTTTTAGGGGCCTGAGTTGAGATTCTGATAATTGAGCCCCTTTATTTAAAATAATTGCTGAGCATCCACTGTCTGAAATTCAAGCTTTTGTTAGAATGTCTGAAGTTGGGCACCCAAATTTACTCACTTCATTTGAAAAAGATAAGCCATATATGAGAGTATAAACAATCTAAAACCATAATAAAGGAATACAAATGTTGGACCTCTCTTATCTACTCTATCTCTATCTATCCCAAATTTTAATAGCTCAAAGTAAATGCCATAGTACTTACTGGCCCTTCTGGTTACTGGTAAAACATCTAGAGCCATCCTTCAGAATTTATGTTTTTTACTGTATTATTTTCATAGATTTTAAAGTACAAAAGGGACCATTATGATGATCTAATCCAACATTTCTCCAAGTGTGGGAAGCATGCTCCCAGTGCAAAGGGAAGGTGTGAGGGAAATGCAGACAGACCCCTCAGTTGTCCTGAGACATCTCAATCGTAAATTTTAAATATTAAGTATCTAGCTGTTTAGCTTACAAGGAAACCTTTGAAATATGACTCAAGTGTAACTGACACTGCAATGTCTACCTGAGCTTGCAGTGGACCTGAAACTTAGAACTTTGAATTGCAGAATTAAATTTTTCGGGGTGCACCACCACTATCTTGGTTGACATAGTAAGAACTACTTAGGGACTTCCAGAGCTGAAAGCATGAGTCTCTGCTGCTTGAGCGGAAGACCAAGGTTCTGGAGCTGTGAGCTAACACATCTATCATCTCTGTGAAATGAATACAAAACAAGCTTTGACCAGTATGACTTTCTCTGGGACACTGGATCTTGTTATGCGTTGTCCACTAAAATTAAAGATTTCTCTAGTATCAGATATATTTTCTTTATGCAAATACCTATAGATACAGACCACGATCAAGACACTATATCTTAATCTACCCTTTGAGAAGCTAAATGAATAGAGCTCATTGAGAAGGCATGTTTCCCAGTCCACAAACCATCTGCGTACCTCATTTCTGAATGCTCTCTACCCTTGTTAAAAACGCAAACACCAGAATTAGTATTTCAACAAGTTCAAAGTGCAAGTTATCTTAGCTAACTAAGCAATCACATATATGTTCTCATTAACAAAAAACAAAATAACCGCTAGAGCTGGTAAACGTTTCTGATTGAAAAAAAATTAAAATAAACAAATTTAAAAAAATTGTTAATTATTTTCCAGTTTTGCAACAGATGTTTTTCAGTTTCATTATTAAAATATTTTTGTTCTGCTTTCCCTCCTTTTTTTGTTCTTCACCCTTATTTTCAGAGGCAAAATGAAAATAAGAAAAAGAGAAAAGGAAATGGAAGTGTGAGTGAAGGCTGAATTTTTTTTTAAAAACCCTGAAAATTGTTTCTAAAGATTTAATGAAAAATGTTGAAAAACTAAAAATCATTCCCTTTTGAAAACTATAGAACAAATTAGAATTTTTTTGCATTAAAAAACGCAAAAACTTTTTTGTAAAAAGCTCTAAGCCACATATTATTCAGCTAATATATCTCTTTGTCTTCACTGATGACAAGGTTTTCTATTCTCAGCTGCACCTGTGTGTCTTGTTTTCAAAATAAGTGGGACCAAAAAGGTTCTCATATTAAAAAAAAACTAAACAAAGATGAAGTATTAAGTGATTCCCCCGCCCATGTTGCAGCAGAAACACCTGCCATATAGCAGTTCATTTTTTAGTTTGCTCCTTGCATTTCAGGGTCTACTTGTACGTACCTGTGGAACCAATGTTATCTCCTTAATTAGTCTTATGTCAGCGGTGGCAGGATTCTGAAATATCACTGCATAAGCTAAGCTAACTGTTCAGGAAACCAGACCTCCCCAACTTTAACTACACAGGAAGAAATTATCAATATTATTGACCTTTTGTGAAGATTTGTTTGTTTCCAGATGCAGCCACAAATACAGAAGACTAATAAGAGAAAGGGGTGCTGCCTGCTGTAGATTTCAGGAAGAGGTTTTAAATCCAGGAAATTAGATATTACTCTTGCTATTGGCATTGATTAATGGCCTGATGATGCATCACCAACTACTGCTGCACCTGTTGCCATTCCTGCCCTCATCCCATACTTCAGTTGTGCCATTATTACCCAAATTGCCATTCTCTGAACAGCAAATGCACAGATCCTGTCTTTTGCTCAGGACATTGTTTAGACAATATATTGTTCAGAACCTTTTTTCTCCAGTGTTTCTGCTAGTACAATTGCTTATCTCACCCAGCCCTACTTTGCCCACTTTCCCCTCCAGTTAGTTAGTGCTGTGGTTAGTTCATATTCTCTTCCTCAGCACCATCCTCCTGGAAGTCTTTTTCCAAGCAGAACAATACAATTGTTTTTAAATTCTCAATCTATTTGAACTAACTCAAATCCCCTTAAATATTTTAAACTATTGCTCTGTGTGCACACCACTACAAACATAAATGCTACTTATGAGTTTAAATGCAGATTTGAGCATCTCGGTGCATTTCTCCAGAAAACCAAAAAACCTTTAAGACCCTCTCTTCCCCATCAGGTTCTTCCAATTGTAAAACTGAATACAATTAATCATATGATTAAAGATTGACTCTGAAAGTAACGTGCCCTGGTAGTTGACATTGCCTTTGGGACCCAAGAGAAGTGGGTATTTTTCATTTCCATTGGCAAAACTGGCTTTTGCTTATGTCAAAAATGAATAAAGCTAAAAACAAAGTGTGTGGTTTTTAAAAAAAATATCTTTGTGAACCTAATGAGGACCAAATAAGTTGCTGATTTTCAAATGCTTTTCACATAAGCCAAAGAGTAATAAAAAAAGTTATGCATGAAATCTAAAGAGACCAGAGAGTGCAAATGTTCTCAAAGCAAAGTCAATTAAGCAAAACACAGAAAATCATCTAAAAATAATCTTTTACTGTTAAGTGTCTGGCTTATATGTGTCTTCAACGGAAACACAACTTTAAATCACTACTCCAAAATTTGTTTTTTAACATTATCTAAAGATTTGTTTATATTTAAAACCCTCATACTGTAAACACATGAAAATAAGCTTGTTCATGAATTGTATGCAGTGTAGTTCTAGCCATGTCGGACCTAGGATGTTAGAGACACGAGGTAGGTGAGGTAACATCTTTTATTGGACCAACTTCTGTTGGTGAGACTCACAGAGCTCTTCTCCATATCTGGGAAAGGTACTTTCAGCATCACAGCAAAATGCAAGGTAGATCAAATTGTTGGCAGTCAACTCCACCTACCAAAAAGAACTGAAAGAAGACCTCTACCCACCTTGTCTCATCCCATTGTTCAGTAAAGCAGCTAGGGTGAACTCAGCGACTCCCATAGACTTAAATAGGCTTCAGATCCATCTAGCATACTTCCTGGAGTCTCACAAAATAGCAAATACAGGTATAAACAATGTGACATTGCACTCCACATATTTTAAGGAAATCTGCTTATGAGTGTGAATATGATGTAACTGGAATATGCTTTATGCAAAAGGTCTCTTATAGGGTATCATAACAAAGGTTATAACCTATTGAATATATTTTATACTTAATGAAATCACTTTTGTTTATTAATAAACCCAGAGTGATTAATATCTGAGGGAGCAAACAGCTGTTCATAGCTTTCTATCAGTGTTATAGAGGGCAGACAATTTATGAATTTACCCTGTATAAGCTTTATACAGAGTAAAATTGATTTATGTGGGGTTTGGATCCCACTGGGAGCTGGGTGTCTGGGTGCTGGAGGCAGGTAACCTGCTGAGGTGTTTTCTTTTAAGTCTGCAGCTTTGGGGGCGTGGACCAGGCCCTGGGTCAGTGTTGCAGCAGGCTAGCATGTCTGGCTCAACAAGACAGGGTTCTGGAAGTCCCAAGCTGGCAAGGGAAATGGGCTCAAAGGTAATTTCAGCACATCAGGTGACAGTCCCAAGGGGATCTCTGTGACCGAACCTGTCACAAACAACTTTCTCAACAGTCTGTTACTACTCCATAGAAATAGTGGCTAGAAAATGTTCATCTTTTCTTCTGCTACTTATTTTTTCCACTTGTTTTGTTGGTGGGTGGGTTTAATTGTTCTCTACACTGACATCTATGGTCTAGGATTTCAAGAAATATTTAGATCCAGCTATTGTGCATAATTAATAAATATTAGCATTGTATACGTAAATATATTGTACACTTGCATTACAATGTGAACTGCAGCTACTGCTATAGTTAAGGCTCAAAAACTTCTGTTATATAATTGCATATAAACTGAATGTATGTTGTCAGAACAAAAAAAAATCTCCAACTTCTTGTCTTGGCTTTGCTCCAGCTTGTATCACAGACACAGCTCACTTTTCCTGTCACTGCATACACCCACACACAATCATGCTCTAATACAAGTTCTTTTAACAACCTGAGTTGATACACTGTAAAGTTATCTTTTGTTACTCAGACATACGCACTCCCCAGCTTCCTGACTTCTTAATGGAAAGGCCAAGCAAGTTGTTTTCTCAGCAGTTTGGATCACACAGACATTTGTTACCATAGGCCCTGATTCCTGAGTTTAAACTTTTAGTTTATCAAGGCACTACACTCTTTCCACATTTGGGGTAGGGAGGGGGAGAGAACACATACATACATACACAAGTGCAGTGGGGATGCATAAAAAGGTTTATTCTGGAGTTATTACCAGCTGCAGCAATATTCTCCATTTTAAGTATAGGGAATATTGCTGGGATTGGTAATATCTGTGTAGCAGAGTTAGGATGACTACCTCTCCCTTATTTCCAGAGACCATCCCTTATTTCATCTGTAACTTTAGCGACCTCGTGGCCAAGATGGAGTCTGCTCTGCAGGCAGCTCTGGCCAAGAGAAGGTGTGCGCAGGAATGCAGCAGGAGAAATCCCTTCCACCCCAGGGGCACCTGTTCCAACCCCCCCCCAGAGTGAACACCCACGCTCACAGGAAAAGTACAAGAGATGTAAGAAAGGGAGATATTTATTTACAGAGGGATGAGAGGAGAAAAACAACAAGGGGAAATATAGGGGGAGCGGTAAAACAGGGCTGCATTCAAACCAAGGCCCCACGGGGCCAGTGGTAGCACAGTCTGGAAGGGCAGACACCGAGCAACATGTCTGCACACAGAGTTCAGGAGTCCTGAGCAAAGTTCCAGTCCAGTGGTGAGTCTTGGGTGCTCCTGGTTGTCTTCAGCACCAGTGAACTTTGCCCCAACAAACCCCTCCGGTGCCCTCTTCTGCCGCTCTCTGCAAAGCCCCACAGAGCGACCACCTCCCCACTTAGCTAGCAGCCTCCCTCCCAGTTCCCAGTGCAGAGTCACAAGCCCCAGTACTCACAGCCCCATGCAGCTCTGGGCAGCCATGATACTGGGTCCAGCTCCGGCCTGTCCTTCTCGGGCAATTCCTCCCTGGCACAGGGCTCCTCCTGGCTCCTGTCCTGGGTGTCCCCGATTGGCCATCCTGGTCTTCCCAGGCTTCAGGCAGGTTCTTTGCTGCTTTACTTTGCGAGGACCTTCGGGCTGCCCCTCTCTCCCTCTTAGGGTGACCAGACAGCAAGAGTGAAAAATCGGAATGGGGGTGGAGGGTAATAGGAGCCTATATAAGAAAAAGACCCAAAAATCAGGACTGTCCCTATAAAATTAGGACATCTGGTCACCCTACTCCCTCTCAGCTTCTGAGTCACCCCCTGGAGTTTCCCTCCTTTTTTCTCACTCTCCCCATTCCCGCTAGGAAAAAGATTTAAAGGGGCCATGCTCTCTAAACCCCAAAGGGGTTACACATCGATTTGTCCCATATGGTGACCACCTGTCCCTTATTTTATGCTGTATTGAAATGTATTAAAATTTATAAGTACTACACCGCTACCTCAAAATAACGTCACCCGATATAACACAAATTTGAATATAACACGGTAAAGCAGTGCTCTGGGGGGGGGGGCTGCGCACTCCAGTGGATCAAAGCAAATTCAATATAACATGGTTTCACCTATAATGCGGTAAGATTTTTTGACTCCCAAGAATAGCATTATATCAAGGTAGAGGTGTATTTTAAACTTTAAATTGAAGTTTATGATAATTGCACTGTATACTTGAGAGAAAAAAAATGCATGATATGCTAAGGGAAATGGTGTTTCCCTGAAATGTCCCTTCAAATAAAGTGTTGTCCCTTATTTTTCATGTGGTTTTTCCTTATTTCCATCCAACAAAAGTGGTCATGCTAAGCAGAGAACACCACCGGCAGAGTCCTTCATGCAGAGGCTCCTAGTCTGACACCATGGGCTACTTCCTACTTGGGCTCGCCTTCAGTTTGGGGCCTGGCCACCTACTATCTGAATAATCAGAAACTTAACAGAGTTCAAAACAAGTAGAGCCCTGCACTGCCTGCCAATTCTCAAAGGGGGTTGGAGAAAATACTCCCAGCAGGCCTTACCAGCACTGTGGTCTGTTTCAGATTCAACCTTCCATACAGGTTCCAGGAGATGGATTTGTCCTCCTTCTAAATAGTTCACCTTCCATCTCTTAGCCTGAGCTTTAAAGCTCATTCTAATCTGCTCCTTCAGCCAGAGGATACTCTTGAAGCCTGGAATAGCTTGGCTATCTTGGCCTTTTAACCCCTTTGGACCGAATATGGGGTTCATACACCCATCATCACTCCTAACGGCAGAATTAACTTTATAAGTACACCCATAGTATTGAGCAATTTGGGTGTGTGTGTGGTGTGGGGGACTGAAGAAGAATTCTCTCTGTAAAACAGATCTGGATATGGAAAGGGTGGTTGCTTTGTGTTCTCTGTTCTTAGATAAAATGCTTAATATTCACTGTCAAGCAGTTACAATGACTGATGGCAAATCACATAACTCCTGTGTGTCAGACAGTTGTTAAAAAGTTATCTGTTATCTTATGCATTGAAAAGCAAAATCTAACCAATCTGCATTACAATGTGGTGTCTTCCTGCAGTGCCCTACTGCAGTTAGAGAAAGCTTCTTAAAAGTCTCTGGGGTAAGCATTTTATTGACTACCCATGTGGAAAGAGGTTAGTTTCTTGAGAAACTGCATGTTGAAAATCAGGAATTGGGGCCTAAACAAACAATTGCTTAAGTTATGAGGTCTGAGTAATGACTTGCTTAGACACCTGTTTCAAATAAAAAAGCTGAGGAGTGGGTACATCAAAAAGAACCAGAAGATAAACTCCACAATATACAGATAAAGAGGATAAAAAGACAATTGTGTTAGGAGCATGACTGCGGGGGAGCGGGGAGCGGGCAGTGGCAGGCAAAGAAAACTGTGTTTGGGTTATATATGTGCACCGCAGGCCAGATGGTGCCATTTAGGCACAGCTCTGCACTGAGTGGCATGAAGTATCACCATCCCGTGGGCAACTCATGGAAGGATCATATCTTACCCCTTCCATGGGGTGGGGGGGGCGCGCAGGCTGCACCATCCATTTGGCCCACTCTATGAGCCAGCCGGCAGAAGGGCAAGGCTTGCCCTAAGGGAGCAGTCCCCTAGTGATGGGCCTGTATCTAGATGATACAAAGCAGAGAGAGTGGTTTGAGTGCTCCGCCTTCCCCCCCCCCCCCCACTCAAGACATGCACACTCATCATCTGTCCGTGTGTATGTGTATATATACACAAAGACTAAATTAATCCTTCCTCTGGGTTCTCCCTTCTAATCCCTCTAGTCTTTTAGACTGTAAACTCCTCAGGGCAGGGAGTGTCTTCACAGTGGGAGTTTTTTAGGGCACCCAGCAAATATTCAGAGCCTAATAAATAAAGAAGATTTCAGATAAAATAGAGACATCTGGGCAGACATGAGAGTTCGGAGAGGAAAACAGTTGATATGGGGAGTGGTGATATCATAGGCAAAAGAGAATACTATGCAAGGGTTTTTCCACCAGGAACACTTCATACTGTATGCTGACTGATGACATTTCAGAAGTTAGTGCAGAATTACTGTTCAGAAGTTCAGAATTACTGCAGTTCAGCATTTTTGTGAGAGACCAAAAAAACAAAACAAAAAAAAGCAACCCTCTGAGATCTCTCAGTCCTGCTGTCCTGTCCAACCTAGGATAACTTAATCTTTGCAAAGCAGGGATACATATGACAATATTACCTCTGGATAAAAGGTTAGCAGGAGTAGCAAGCAGGTTGTCATGGGAATTTTCAAAGCATACGGAAGAATATTTCAAACTCTGCAGGTCTTGCGAGTGAAAGGCACAGAACTGTCTCAACTGGTGAAACCTAGCAGCACCACTTGTTCACAAAGCAGCCCCACAAAACCTTTATTCAATTGTCTTTTGTGTCACCATAATAAATCAGAAGATGCAGTATGAAATGTTACTACGTAACGTAAGATAGAAAAGAGAAAAAAAATTTGGCATCACAGAGAGGCAGAAAGAGCATCTCTTAGATAAGGTATATTAAACATAAGCAGTTTACTTATATTTGTGTGTGTTTCAATGACTGCCTTTTTAGTTTTTGTGTAGGAATATATTCAGTGTATGAAATATAGCCTCTGGGCTCTTTACTCACTATTAACAAATAGTATTTCACATGAGTAGGTATGCCTTTTATTAAAGCTTCCCAAATTGATGATACTTAGGATGCTTTTTTATTTTTTTCAGAAAAAAATACACAACAGCAACAACGATTTAAGCCACACATGCTAAATAAGCAAGAAACAACAAGTCATTGTTTTTTTCTGTAAATCACGCCTTTCTAACATATTGGTTCAACAACTTTCTTCATAATGCATGAACTGAAATCTCTCTTTATGCATTTTGGTATTGTCAGATTCTATTTTATTGCCAGCAGATTCTACTGTACCACAATAAATGCATCAATAAAATCAATAAATTCAACAATAAAATCATGCATCGCCATCTGTGTTCAAACCAACTTTATGGCAGATTTATTGCCTAGAATCTGCTTTGAGGGATTTTTTTGATGCTTTGACCATTACATTTTTGCTCTTAAGTGGGAAATTGTCATTTTCACTTTCTTTTTATTAATACAATCACTGAAGCCTCAAGAAATTAGCTTTCTTGATGGTTTAAATTTTGTGTTTGCTCAGAGGACAGAACATATCCATTAAGAAAGAAATATCCACTACAGTGACCCATTGAACATATCAGGTTTAGAAAAATATTTTAGTTTTATAAATCTCCTCTGTAAATACAGGGGAAATGTTTACATAATCAGTAAAGTTTCAAGTTAAAGCACTTTCCACCCTTTCAATCCCGTTCAAGTTCATCTTGAAACTAATGGTCTCAACTTGGTGCCCCCTTTACAAAAACTACCATTCATGAGGCATGTTGCTCTGAAATTAATTGTTACTCATGAGATCGCTTCACAGATTGAAAAAGCCAGAACACAGAATAGATCATAAATGGATGTACTTAGAACTCAGCTTTATGCACTGTACCTATTTACCCAAATACTGAAAGGTAACTTAGACAGTCACACCCACTGTTTCCTGTGCAGGCACGTTAATAGCCATGATGGTTATCACCTTATTACCTCATCGCTCCCTTGGAAATTTTGGCCAGTATTTTCAAAATTGCTTAGCTACATGCCTAATTTTATTATTATTTGTTTCTGGTCTAGGAACACATCTTTTTCTATAAATGTTCAAATAATGTCTTATGTCCTTATCTTGTTTGAGAATGTGACCTAACTGTTGTGCACGGGGCACGCAGCTACTGAGATGAGTTTTTAAAATTCCATTTCTATCCAAACAGGCCAAAATGCGATACCCTCTCCATAATCCTTAAACATTAACATAAATCTGCAGCTTCTGATCTGACTTTGGGTGGCATTCCAGGGTCACGTGATTATTTTGTTAGTTATTAAAAAAAAGTGTCATAAACAGATAGTTAAGGGTTAAAGTCTCTTTTACCTGTAAAGGGTTAACAAGCTCAGTAATCTGATGAACACCTGACCAGAGGACCAATCAAGGGACAGGATAATTTCAAATCCCTGTGGAGGGAAGGCTTTGTCTGTGTTCCTTGTTTGCTCTGTGTGCTCTCTTTGGATCTAAGAGAGGCCAGACATGTCTCCAAGTTCTCCTGGAGTATTTCCTACTATCCAGTATAGTGAGTATTAGTTAAAAAGACAGTTTAGTCTTTTGAGTTGCTTTCTATATTTGCAATTGTGTGTTTTGCTGAAGGAATCTCTTTATTTCTATTGCTGTTACTTTGCTTTTACTGAGAAAGAAAGGGGGAGGGGGAATTCTCTCCAGGTTTATAGGTTAGACTCTGTGTATTGTTCCATCCTGGTATTACAGAGATAGTGTACTTTCTTTTTGTTCTTTTAATAAACTCTTTTCTTTTTAGGACTTGATTGATTCTTCTCTTGTTTGCATTTTCAAGGGAAGGGGAGGGGGAGGTGAGTCCCTCTTTGTGTTGAGTCAAGGATTTGACTCGGTGTGTATCTCTCCAGAGCAGGCTGGAGAGAGGGAAGGGGGGAGGGGAACTGGCTGTTTCTCTTTCTCTGGTGAGATTCAAGGGGTTTGAATCTGGGTTCCCCAGGGGAAGTTTGGGGACAGGCAGTGTGTTACCCACTTTAAACTTAACTGGTGGCAGCAGAACCGGATCTAGAATAAGATTAGTTTAGAGGAGCCCATGCAGGTCCCCATCTTGGAACCCAAAAGCTACAAGTGGGGGAGAAGGCCTATGACACCTCTCCATAATCCTTAAACATTAACATAAATCTGCAGCTTCTGATCTGACTTTGGGTGGCATTCCAGGGTCACGTGATTATTTTGTTAGTTATTAAAAAAAAGAATTCATTAAAACTGTACTCTTATGTTTATGTACTCTTAACTGACAGAAACAAGCTTTATGCTGACTGGCATCCTGTATAATGTATTAGCTGCTGGTTTGTGGAAAAATCAGGCCATTGATATAAGTGCAGATGATTCACTGGCAAAGACACTAAGTTTCACACTAAGGATATGTCTACAGTCAATTGTGCGTGTCCCCACTAAGCGCATTAAGTCAGCAGTGTGCATCCACAGTACCAAGGCTAGCGTCAACTTTCGGATAGTTGCATTGTGGTAGCTATCCCACAGTTCCCGCAACCTCTGCCGCCTATTGGAATTCTGGGTTGAGCTCCCAATGCCTGATGGGTCAAAAACATTGTTGCAGGTGATTCTGGGTACACGTCGTCAGCCCCCCCTCCCTGCAAGAAAGCAATGGCAAAAAAATGTTTCTTGCCTTTTTTCCTGGGTTACCCATGCAGACGACGTACCATGGCAAGCATGGAGCCCGCTCAGCTCACCGTCACCGTATGTCTCCTGGGTGCTGCTGGAAGACGCGGTCCTGCAGTGTTATACGCAGCATTCTCTTGCCTTGCGGATGGCAGATGGTACAATATGACTGCTAGCTATTGTCGTCGTCCTGTGGGTGCTCCTGGCTGACCTCGATTACGTTGGTTGGGGGCGCCTGGGCAGACATGGGTGCTTCTGGCTGGCCTCGATGAGGTTGGTCGGAGGTGCCTGAACAAAAAATGGGAATGAATCCAGGTCATTCTCTTCTTTAAGTTTTGTCTAATGGAGATTCAGTCCTGCCTGGAATATCATGCCAGCTGGAGGCTTCTGCCTCAGGCTGCTCTCCCAGTCGGCAGCACCACATGGACACACCTACCCCAGTACCCCTTGCTCCCATGGCTCATGAAGCCTGGACACTAGTAAGGAACAGTTCAACTATAGGCTGAGAAAGTGCAGAATGGTGGTAGAATGTGCCTTTGGATGTTTAAAAGCTCACTGGTGCAGTTTACTGACTCGGTTAGACCTCAGCGAAACCAATATTCCCATTGTTATTACTGCTTGCTGTGTACTCCACAATATCTGAGAGAGTAAGGGGGAGATGTTTATGGTGGGATGGGAGGTTGAGGCAAATTGCCTGACCGCTGATTATGCGCAGCCAGACACCAGGGTGGTTAGAAGAGCACAGTAGGGGGCTCGTCCAGGATGGCAACGCCCACGGACACACAGACGGCTGCTACGGATCGTTCCCCTTCGAACCCCATGGCGCCACAATAGAGGTAAGAGACCTTTTGAAATCTCTATTGGGGTATCGGAGCTTTGAAAACCAGTTTCATGACTTGCCAGGCTATGGTGTGACAGTTCTGTTTGTTTCTCCTTGATGAAGACCCGCCCCCTTGGTTCACTCTACTTCCCTGTAAGCTAACTGCCCTCCCCTCCCCGCCTTTCATCTCCACTTGCAGAGTCAATAAAGTCATTGTTGTTTCAAGTTAATGCATTCTTTATTAATTTGTCACACAAATGGAGGGATAACTGCCAAGGTAGCCTGGGAGGGGTGGGGGAGGAGGGAAGCACAGGGGTGGGGTAGTTGTAGGGGCACCCCCTAAAATGGCATGCAGCTCATCATAGAAGCAGCATCTCTGGGTCTTTGATCCAGAGCGGTCGTTTGCCTCTCTGGTTCTTTGGTAGGCTTCACGCAGCACTGCTGAAGGTCCCTGTTATAACGTCTGTCCTTCATGCCCTTGGAGATTTTTTCAAATATTCCAGCATTTTGTCTTTTGGAATGGAGTTCAGATAGCACGGATCCCCATACAGCAATCAGATGCAGTACCTCCTGTTCAGTCCATGCTAGAGCTCTTTTGCGATTCTAGGACGTGATGGTCACCTGTGCTGATCAGCTCACTATGCTAGCCAAACAGGAAATGAAATTCAAAAGTTCACGGGCTTTTCCTGTCTACCTGCTCAGTGCAACTGAGTTGAGAGTGCTGTCCAGAGCGGTCACAATGGAGCACTCTGGGATAGCTCCTGGAGGCCAATACCATCGAATTGAGTCCACACTACCCCAAATTCAACCCAGCAGGGTCAATTTCAGCAATAATCCCCTTGTCGGGGAGGAATACAGAAATTGATTTAAAGAGCCCTTTAAGTCTACAAAAATGGCTTTGTCATGTGGATGGGTGCAGGGTTAAATCAATCTAACGCTGCTAAATTCGACCTAAACTCATAGTGTAGACCAGGGCTAAGTTTACAAAGTAGCTCCTGGTTCTTAAAGACGAGGCATGCCATGAAACTGTTCAGCAGGAGCCAGAGCAGACCCATACATGAGTGAGTGTGATTTACCAGCTGTGCGCAAAGAGAATGAGGGGTGGGGGGGAAAGAGTATGTGTATGTGTGTTTACACTGGTGAGGAGTGGGGAAGGAGCCATCCCTGGTAGCACAGATTTAAGGTTGAAGTGTATTTTATGGTGGTTGTTCTACTGGTGGTGGGGGTGTCTCTGGATGTGGGAGTAAGAAGTATATGATGTTAGATGCCTTCACTTTCCATTTCTTTGCTTTAAAGGCATTGTGCTAAGGTTATGTATAGCCTAGCATTAATTCATAGAATTTGTGTGTTTTAATATAATAGATGGCCTGAAAAGTTAGGGCCTAATTCAGGAAAGCACTTTGCACATGCTAAGTATATACTCAAGTGCTCTTTCTGAATTAGGATGGCTTCATGAATTAGGGCCTAAAAGAAAAACAAATATGTGAACGGTCACAACAAAAACCAAAACTGTCTAGTGGACAGTCAACTATGGCATTGCGTAGAATGTCATCTCTCGTTTTAATTCTGGGCTCTCTGCTAAGACTGCCAACCAAAACAACTATCATTCGAAAACAATATCTGATCACTACCTACCTGCCCTGGGTTTAAACTAGAAATGAAAGGCTCTATTATATCCCCATCCCATCACTCATAACTTGAGTCATCAGGTCTCTGATAATGCCCCTATTATACTCAACAATTTGAGTTTACCAGCACGTAGGGTAAAGCATTCTCCTAAAAAAGCTATTGTGATAGACCCAGGCCAGTCGAGAACAGCAGAGTAGTCCTATTAGTATCCAGGAAGTGGGCGGGTGAAGCCCGCCCACTGCTAAAGGACCTCCCCCCAGCCTAAGGGGAGGATCCACAGGTCCAGGACACTAACTAATTACGTGGGACAACCAATGAAAAAAAAACAAGGATCGGGAGTGAGGTCATAGGGCTAAATGAAGGGAACCAGATGGGGACACCGAGCAGAGAACCCTGGACAACGCACATTGCTCCTCAAAGGCATCGACGCTCCAGTGGACGCCGCCCAGAGGAACTCTGCCCGGATGCGTGAACGGATGGAGGAGAGGAAATAAGCCCCACAGTCGCAGGAAATCCCGTTGGCCAACCTCCTCTCCCTGGTTTTATAGATGGCCAGTTTGGCCAGGGCCAAGAGGAGGTTGATAAAGAGATCCCGCGACTTTGTGGGGCCACGGATGGGGAGTGCATAGATAAACACGTGAGGGGAAAAGTGCAACCAAAAATGCAAGAGGAGATCCAAGAGGAGCCAGAACAGGGGCTGCAACCTGGTGCACTCTAAATAAATGTGCGCCAGGGTCTCCTTCATGCCACAAAAGGGGCAGGTGTTGGGGACGGGGTAAACCGCACCAAGTACACGCCCGTGCTCACGGCCCCATGAAGGAGCCGCCAACTGACATCCCCGGCGGGCCTCGAGACCAGGGCAGAATACAAGCTGGCCCACCAGGGCTCCTCACCCTCGAGAGGTGGCAGGAGGTCCCGCCATTTTGTATCGGGGCGGGACGCGAGGGTGAGGTGGTGAAGAGTGTGGAGCACAAGCGTGTACAGATGTTTTCTTGGCGCGGTCTGGAACAGAACCGGCTGCAGATCGGGCAGCCGGCTCACAGCGAAAGGGTGAGGGGGCCGATTGGGTCCACGGGGCAGGGGCCTGATAAAAAGGTCCACGGGGCCCGGGGTGGAAGGTGGGCGGGGCGTGCCCTCTCACAGGACCCGGTCGAGGTAAACCCGAGCAGCGGGCAGTAAAGCGGCCTTCACCTACTGAAGTACGCGCCGGGGGGTACGAGGGCTGGAGAGCCCCATGCGCTGAGCGAGCGTCAGGGGATCCAGCCAGTCTCCCCGGTCGTAGTCCAGAAGGTCTCTGACCCTGGTGACTCCTGCCAAGACCAGCCTCTGGCGCACCGCGGGGGACTCCGCCACCTGCACACGGAGCTGGGGGTTGTGTAGCAGGGGCTCCGCGAGGAGATCAACCCCCACGGTGGCCGCCACGGACCTGGTCGTCGAAAAGAGCTTCCAAGTCCGGAGGAGGTCTTGGTAGAAGACCAGCAGCCCAGAGAGGTCTCGTGGAAGACCTCTTGGATGGAGATAAAAGAGCTGCCGGTCGTATCGGAGCCCTCGGAAGCGGCAGAGGAAGGCGTGCGCCAATACGCTCCACGCCGGACTACCCGCACCATACAGGAGCCTCTGCAGGGCCTGGAGGCGGAAGACGTGGACCTGAGTGCGCAGGCACTTCAAGCCCTGCACCCCCCCCCTCCTCTATGGGCAGGTGGAGGACCCCTGCAGAGACCCAGTGCGTTCCTGGCCAGAAGAACTCCAGAACCACTGTCCGGAGGTTGGCCAGGAAATCCAGGGCCGGGACCAGGGTGTTGAGCCGGTACCAGAGCATGGACAGGACTAATTGATTCAGCACCAGCGCCCTCCCCCGGAGAGAGAGGCACCGGAGTAGTCCTGTCCATTTCTGGAGCCGCGCCCTCACCCCGCCCTCTAAACCGTGACAGTTCTCCGGCGGAGACAGATGCGTGGCAGAAAGGTAAACGCCGAGATAGAGCAGCGGACCCGCGCTCCACCGGATGGCCTGAAGCGCGGGTGGGAGGGAGCTCACCTGCCACCCGTCCCCGACCACCAGGCCAGAGCTCTTGACCCAGTTGACCCGGGCGGAGGAGGCCGCCGAATAAATGGCCTGGCAAGCCTCCACCCGCGCTAAGTCGCCCGGGTCCTGGACCACGAGGAGCACATCGTCGGCGTACGCCAACAGGACCAGCCACAGCTCCGGCTCCCGGAGCACCAACCCCGATGGAGGAAGAGCTCGATCGCCAGAGCGTACAGCTGACCCGAGAGGGGACACCCCTGCCGCACTCCTTGCCCGAAGCTGACCGGCTCGGTCAGGGCCCAGTTGAGCCTGACCAGACACTCCGCGGAAGCATACAGCACCTGGAGAAAACCCACAAACTGGGGTCCGAAGCCAAACGCTTGCAGAGTGCCCAGGAGATACCCGTGGTCCACCCTGTCGAACGCCTTCTCCTGATCCAGGGACAAGAGGGTGAACGACAGACCATCCCTACACCCTAATTCCAGAAGGTCCTGGACTAGATACAAGTTATCAAAGATCGTGCGGCCTGGGACAGTGTAGGTCTGGTCTGGGTGGACCACGTCCACCAGCACGGACCCTAGCCGCATCAAGTAGTCTGTGCTGAGGAGTGAGATGGGACGCCAATTCTGTAAATCGCGGAGGTCCCCCCTCTTCGGCAATAAGGCGAGCACGGCTCGCCTGCACGAGAGAGGGAGGGCCCCGCCCCGCAAAGACTCGGCCCAGATGGTGATTAGGTCTGGGCCGAGGACGTCCCAGAACACGCGGTAGAACTCCACGGTCAGCCCGTCCATGCCCGGAGATTTATTGGTGGGCATGCGACGGAGGGCTTCTGAGAACTCGGCCAGAGTGAGAGGCAGCTCTAGCCGGTCCCGGTCGCCTGCGCTGACCGTCGGGAGTCCGTCCCAGAGCACTTTGCAAGCGTCATGATCAGTCGGCTCTGGGGAGAAAAGAGCCGCGTAGAAGGCCCTGGCCCTCCCGCATATCTCCACCGGATCCATGAGGGGGGTGCCGTCCTCCGCCAGGAGGCAGGTGACGTGTTTTTTGGCCCCCCTCCTTTTCTCCAGGGCGTAGAAGAAGCAGGAGCCGCAATCCATCTCCTGAAGGAGGCGGATGCGGGATCGAACAAAGGCACCCCGGGCTTGATGATCCTCGAGGGCCCGGAGCTCCTCCCACTTCTCCTGGCATGCTCCGCAGAGGGATGGATCCTCGGGGCTGGCGGCCAGACGCCTCTCCAGCTCCAAGACCTCCCGTTCCAACTGCTCTATCGTCGCATCCCTCCGTCGGCTGGCGCCCCGGGTGTAGTCGCAGCAGAAGAGCCGGGCACGCACCTTCCCCAGGTCCCACCATCGCCGCGCCGAGGGAAAGGCGCGCCTCTGCCCTCGCCAGGCCAGCCAGAACTCCCGGAAGGATGCCACAAAGCCCACGTCCTCCAGCAAACTATTATTAAAGTGCCAATAAGCCGGCCCCGGCCTCTCCGCGCAGAGAGAGGCTGTCATGGTGGCATGGTGGTGATCCGAAAAGGGGGCCGGCCGAACGCTGGAGGAGTGGGCTCGTGAAATGTGGAAATGTGACAGGTAAATGCGGTCCAGCCGGGAGTGGCGCGACCGATGGGCTTCCACCCGGACGAAGGTGAACGTCGAGATGTCGTCTGGGTGGTGGTCGCGCCAGACGTCCACCAGGGAGTGGCGTTCGACGATCTCCCGGAGGACGTCCGCTGCAGCCGGGCACTGCTCGGTCCCTGAGCGGTCCCATTCCTCGAGGGTGGTGTTAAAGTCCCCGCCCAGGACCAGGCACTCACGAGGATCCAGGGAGCCGGGGAAGGCGGACGCCTGCTGATAAAAATGCAACCTCTCCGGGCCCAATGTCGGGGCATAGACGTTGACGAGATTAACTACAAGCCCCTCCATGCGGACCCGGAGGTGCAGCAGGCGGCCCAGCACAGCCTCGGCGGCCCCCAGCACCTCTGGCCGTAGGTCGGGGGAGAACAGGGTCGCCACTCCTGCCAAGCGAACCGAGAGGTGGCTAAAGTAGACTCTGTCCCCCCACTCCAGCCGCCAGCTAGCTTCAGCGGCCGGATCCGTATGGGTCTCCTGCAGGAAAACCACAGAGTACCCCCCGTCCCGAAGGAAGGAGAGCACCTGGCTTCTGCGGAGACCCATCCTACAGCCCCGGGCATTCAAAGTGGCAAAGATGATCGGCGCCATGAGGAGTGCTGGGGGGGATCCTCGCTGGCAGACATGCCCACGGCCTCCGTCGGGCCGCACAGCAATCCGTGACCAAACCCGTAGGTGAGTAGAGAGTCACGGAAGAGGCAGACCTGCCGGTAGGCCGCAGTGACCTGCTTCCCAGTCCTCTTACCCTCCCCCATGAGGCCCTCGCGGCCCAGAGGATCAGATGGAAATCCCCCCACCGCTGGAGCGCAAGTTGGACCTTGTTACGGGAGCCACGGACATCCTCAAGGAACTCCCGCAGCTCCTCCCTCAGCGCATGGGGGGGATGGGGTAACGGATCAAGAACCGTCCCCCAGCGGGGTCCCCATCACAGCCCCGTGGCCCACCGAGGTGGGCAGGCAGGGGGCAGACCCTCGACGTGGCGTCCGATGGGCTGACGCCACGCGGCCCGCCCTGCTCCCTGGTTCAACAGGGGGCGGCGGAAGGAGAACAGCAGCCCCTGATGGGTCAGGGCAGGGAAAAACAACTAAGGCCGTGCCCTGGGGGGCATCCCCAGGGGCGGCAATGGCATCACGGGAGGCGGAGGGGACAAGGGTGGGGCCGGCATCAGGGATAGGGCAGGAGTCAGGAGTAGGGGTGGGATCAGGATGAGAATCGGGGAGAGGAGCAGAGGCAGGATCCTGAGCTGCAATAGTTGGGCCGCAGGAAGGCGGCACCTCCTTCTCAGGCTCAGGGATCGTGGGAGCGGGAAGGGGACCCACGACGACGCCAGGCACAGCCACGATGGCTGGAACGACAGCCACGGCATCCGGAGATGGAAAGTCAACAATGGGGTCCCCGTCCGGGAAGGGGGTCGGTTGGCCCACACCCAAGAGGGACACCCCCTGGGAATCAGGTCCGGGCAGCGGGGCACCGGCCGTCGCCTCAATGGGCTCAGTGGCCGTCAATGAGGTGCCACGTGCAGCCGGGCTGATGGAAGACCCGAGTGGACCCTCAGAGGCAGGAGCAGAAGCATCAGTCAGGGGAAGGGAACCTAGGGACAGGGGGACCGAGGTGAGGTCACACAGATCGAGGCCCACTAGCAAAGGGTCGTCCTCCCCCTGTGTAACCGGGGTCAGACCCAGGGCCTCGATCTCCTCATAGATGGAGAGGAGGTCGCCGTCCGCCACCCCGGGGCCCTCCCCGCCAACACCCGTAGCAACGCCCACCTCAGCGCTCACGGAGGCTGCAGATGGCAAGCGGGCAAGAGGGGCTCCCTCGGGGGCTTCGTCGGGAAGGGAGCCCGGAGGAGGGGCAGCATTACCGTCCGGTGCTGCCACGTCGTCTCCAGCCGTCACCACAAAACGGGCATCGTCAGGGGGCAAGGCGGAAGGCTCATCATCAGAGACCCCCTTCCTGCTCTTCCGGGGGGTCTCCGAATCCAAAAGATGTAACGGGGCCTGAGCCTTCCGCTTGCCCCGCTTCCCCTGCACTAAGGACCAGCCCTCCATGGCATCATCCGGGGGCTGGCTAACAGGGGTCAGGTCTGGGGGCAAGGGCGACGGCTCAGAGAGTTGGGGAAGCAATGGAGGGGCAACAGGAATGAGGGAGGAGTCTCCCTGGGGCGGGCCCTCTCCCACGCCCGGCGTTATCTCCGCCACACCCTCTTCCACAGAGGTGGACCGAGAAGGAGGAGGGGCAGCTTCAGGTGCCGGGCAGCTAGGGGCACTGGCGGTGACAGGGCCGGCGCTTTGCCGGGGCTCGGGGGTCCCAGACGCTCCTCCGTGCCGGGCCAAGGGGCAGTCCCTCCGGACGTGCCCCATCGCCCAGCAGAGGTAGCACTGGGCCTCCCCCGTCGAGTAATGCACCCGGTAGCGGGCTCCCTGGTAGGGGACCACAAAGGACCCCTCGAGTGCCTCTCCGTCACGCACCGCCGGTGGCAGTTGAAGCTGCACTTGCCGGCGGAACGAGAGGACGTGACGGAGGGCGGGGTCCTTGCAGCCCAACGGGAGAGGGCTGATGACGGAGATAGGGCGCCCCAGGGCAGAAAGGGCGGGCAGCAGGGCGGCATTGGGCAGGAAGGGAGGGACGGAGGTCAGGATCAAGCGGACCCCCAGGTCTTCCAAGGGCTCCAGGGGCACGAACACGCCCCCCACCACCAGACCCGACTCCACCGCCTCCTGGGCAGCGGCCTCCGATGCCAGGAAGAAGACCACCCTTCCGTACATTTTGGAGGCCGCCACGATGGCCGTGGGCCCCACCACCCTCGCCAATGCCCGCACGTAGGTCTCCACGTGGGGCGAGGCGGGCACCAGGAGACAACGGACACCGTGCTTCCTGGTCAAGGTGGAGAAGGGGCCCTGGCCGCTATAGATGGTAGCTGAAGTGGTGGTCGGAGGAGCAGCGGCAGGTGGGGGGGCCGCTGCCACCTGGGCATATGCCCTGGAGGCCAGGGGAGGGACACCCGCGGAGCTGGTGGAGGGAGCAGCGGGGAGGGATGTCGTGGCCGGTAGCGGGGCCACGGCAGTGGGAGTAGTCCCTGCCATGGAGGGCTTGGTCTTTTTAGCGGGGCCCTTACCCTTCTTCCCACCCCGACCTTTCCCACTGGCTGGGGGGGCTCCCCCCGAATCGGAAGGGGCGAGGGACGTGGCAGCAGTGGAGGTCTCCCTGGTACTCGCCGCTGCCGGTGCCCCAGCGGGGGTGGAGGCAGATAGACTGGCAGCGGCGGTCGAGGTAGAGGCTTGGGGAATGGACACGGGGGTTTCTGGAGGAGGGGCGGTGGGAGCATCGCGAGAGGTCTCCCCCGCCGAGTCCCCCGCCATAACGAGAGCGGGGAGGGGGACAAACAGCGAGGGGAGGGGAGGGAGAGGAGGCGACCACCCCTCCCCGCTAGGCTGCAGGCAGGGGAGGAGGGTGCCAGAAAGGGAAGGCTAAAGGGGCGTGGGGAGCAATCGAGGACCCGGGGCGGGAGGGTGTCAGGTCACCGACCCAGAGGGGAAATCCAGCTCCTCTAGTTGCACTAGGGGATCAGGGGGGCTAACAGCATAGGGGGGTGCAGTGAACAAGAGCAAACTCAAATGGGGGAAGGGCACAAGCGCATGGGAGGGGGCATGGGCGCACGAGGGGAGGGGCTAATCAGGGCTGGGGAATCGCGGGAGGGGAGAAGTTGAGCTAGGAATGGGGCAGAGGGACCACGGGGTAGCTGCAGGGCTGGGGCAGGACAATCAGGGCCACAGAGGGAAATGGGTGGGGCAGACAAATGTGGCAAGGGAGAGGGGGCCAGGCCAAGGGGGTGGGGGTGGGGGGGTGCACCCACGGGCACTTGTGCAAAAAGTCAATGGTAGCTGCTGCTGATGCAGGCCCAGAGGATAGAAATGGGCATGGCAAGCCAGGTGAGCAGATCAGTCCCAGAGGCAGGAGATCGAGGTAGACGGAAAACAGCCAGCAGGGATGGTGGAGGGGGCAACGATTGTGGTGGGGGCGAAGGGGGACACGGAAGGACCGGGGGCAGGCTCCACGCCACACCCCCGGTGTCCCAACAGACACAGTCCAAACCCCCACCACAAGAGCACAGTCCGAAAAATACTCAGTTCTTAAGTGCCCCCTCCATGGTGGTCTTCAGAGTCTCTATGAGGTCCTCCAGCAGCAGGCGGTCCCCTCCTTCTCCTTCTCCTCCTCGGGGCTCCAGCAGCTCCCCAGTAGCAAACACAGCAGCTCCAGCAGCTCCAGGCGGTGGTCTGGTGGTCAGGCAGGAGGGACCGCGCTCAGAAGATGGTGGTGGTGGAGCCCTCAGCAACAAGGGCTGGAGCTGGGGTCCCTCACTCCCCTCCTCTGGGGAGCAGGCCAGCAGCCCCCCCCCCCAGGGGCTGTGGGTGGAGTAACAGCAGCAACTAAGGTGGGGGGGGGAATCTACTAGCCAGCCAGCAAGCAGATAGCAGAGAAAGGGGGTGGGTGGGTGGTGGTGTCTAGCCCAGCCAGGGGAGCAGCCGGAGCAGTAGCAGCAGCAGCAATGAGGGCCCAGCAGGAACAGCAGCAGCAGCAGCCCTCTCCCTCCTACCCTCTACAACAGAGAAGCAGAAGGGAGGTCTTCTGGCCACTGGAGAAAGAGGTTTTTGTTCCCTGAGTGACCAGGGCAGGGGCTGCTCCAGGCTAATGAGAACACCTGACTCCAATTAACCTACTAAGAGTCAAGTGAGGCAGTTAAGCACCTGATTCTAATTAGGGCCCCTCTGATGCTATAAAAGAGCTCACTCCAGTCACACCAGGGGAGAGGAAGTGTGTGAGAGGAACTGGGAGCAAGAAGCTGAGACTGAGTAGGCATACTGCTGGAGGACTGAGAAGTACAAGCATTAACAAACATCAGGAGGAAGATCCGGTGGTGAGGATAAAAAAGGCGTTTGGAGGATGCCATGGGGAAGTAGCCCAGGGAGTTGTAGCTGTCGCGCAACTGTACCAGGAGGCACTCTAGATAGCTGCAGTCCACAGGGCCCTGGGCTGGAACCCAGAGTAGAGGGCAGGCCCGGGTTTCCCCCAAACCTCCCAACTCCTGATCAAACACAGGAGGAATTGACCTGGACTGTGGCTTCTACCAGAGGGGAAGGTCTCTGGGCTGTTTCCCCACCCAAAGGGTGAATCTGTGAGGCCAGCAAATCCACCAACAAATGCATGACCCACCAAGGTAGAGGAGGAACTTTGTCACACTATACACACATTTATTTTCACACATGTTGGCCTTAATTCTTCTTTACTGTGAAACCCAGGTGTTTAAGATGCCCTTTGTAAAAAAAGGCTTTCAAAGAAATGAGGTTAGAGTTCAAGAATTCTTAAGATGAATATTTATATTTACTTTGTTTCACAATCAGTACAAAAATAAGTATTCCCCCAAAAGTCCTTTTTCTCTTGCTTGCCTTGATCAGGCCTGCCCACAATTTCTGACAAATCTCTTATCTCTTTTGAAACTGCACGATGGTATTCAAAACTGAGATTTTATACTGTACTTGCTCCATATCAAACAAGCAATAATTGTTTAAAGTAGACAACCAGTGCCAAGTTGGAAAAAAATGTTGGAAATCAGTATGGATAATCGGTCACTGAATACAAGATCTTGTGTAGTGACTGCCCAACATTGGATAATATATAATTATTATGAATAAGATTACCAGCATTAAGTCAGATCACAGGTAATTCTTAATAACATTGTAATCAGTTGACTCAATAGTTCTTACAAGTTCCTGTCCACAGTCTATACAGAGAGAATTATAATCAAACAGATGTGCACTGCTAACTTTGGGAATTCAGTCTCCTTTTGTAGATGTATAAAGGATCATTGAGACTCATGTGAACAAAAGATTAAGACACGACATTTCTTGTACTGTCTCATCTAAAGTGAATCTATACTTTGAAAGAACCAGAGAGTCAAAGTGAAAGTACTTTCAACATTTGACTCAATGTACAGTGTGTCCATTATGTTTGTGCAACTCCCTCTCCAGAGTTTTGATGCTTCTCATCGTGTAATACATGACATGTTCACTACCTTGTGCATATCTCAGAGATCTCCAGTCGCGAATGCCTTAGAGTAGGTGTAATAAGATTACCAGGCATTTCCCAGGAGGTCATCTCTTTGCACGAAAAAGTACCCCTCCCCCCCACACACACTTTTTGGAAGCTACTGCAGGTGAAGCATGAGGCAGAATTTTATGAAATTTTCCTAGAAGATGAGGAAAGGATAGCTCAGTGGTTTGAGCTTTGGCCTCCTAAGCCCAGTGTTGTGAGCTCAAGCCTTGAGGAGGCCAGTTGGGGATTGGTCCTGCTTTGAGCAGCAGGTTGGACTAGATGACCTTCTGAGGTCCCTTCCAACCCTGATATTCTATTAACTTGGTCAACCCACATTCCAAGATGTTGATTTATACCAGATTCTGTTGCCAGAGTTCATCTAAATGTGTAACTTTTTTACAACAAAGAGATATCTCTACAGACTTTCTTATCCCTTTGCTTCTAAGTACAGTTAAAGCTTTTGTGGTGATGGAACTCTGTGTTTTGGATGTTATTTAATTAATTCTCCTGATTATAATTCACCTAGAATGTCTCAATAAAAATATTAGTAAGTCGACATTAATTTTATTTCAGGGATGTATATCTTTAAAATGTTTGCACATGCCACACTACTTCACTGCAGAACTAACATTTTACGTTGGATGTAAGCCAAAAAGAACTGAAGTGAACAGCTAGTCCAAGTAGCTTGGGTATTATATCTGTAAACATCTGCATGGTTACGGGATGTAGTGAGGCGGCCTGGCTCCCAGTCGCCCCAGAGAGTGTCGAGTCCCTATGGATGCCAAAGTGGGCGGAGTCGCTGGAGCCTGTGCCCGCCCCCCCCCAGAGGTCAAGGCGCAGGGCAGGAAGTATAAAAGCCCAGCCCCAGGGCTCAGAAGCTGCCTGGCCACAGGAGAGGCCAGATGCTGGTGCCCTAGCTCCCGCTGGGGAGACTCCTGCCGCCTGCGACCGACCCAAGGACTGGCCATACCTGCGGAGACTGGACACCGACCAGACGCTGGAAGAGCCCCTAAGCCGACCGGTACAAAGGGATCCCGAGGAGCTGCCCAGTTTACCCCTCGCTCAGTATCCTGAGGAGCCCATGGTGTGGGATGCTGTGGAAGACGCCGCTGAGACACAGGTACCAGTAGAGGGGGAGGTCGGAAGTAGCCCGGGGGCATCCGACCCTAGTCTGGCTGCAGCACACCCAGAGCCAATGTTGCGGCCAGGATCCCCACTGACACAGTAGCAGGCTGCCTGCCACTGTTAGGGCCCCGGGCTGGGACACAGAGGAGTGGGCGGGCCTGCGTCCCCCTTGCCACCCCACTCACGGGTGGCAGTCTCCCCCTTGCCCCAATGCTCAGGCTCAGGAGCCTGGCCTTCTTAAACTACTGGACTGTTTGCTCAGCCCCTGCCTGAGGGTCTGAGCCCGGAAATGTCATTTGTTGCCCCACCCTGACCTAGGGCCTGGGCTTAACATACTGAACTGTTTGCTCAGCCCCTGCCTGAGGGTCTGAGCCCTGAAATGTCATTTGTTGCCCCACCCTGACCTAGGGCCTGGGCTTCCAATACGAGACTGTTTGCTCAGCCCCTGCCTGAAGGCCTGAGCTCCTGGCTGTTTCCTGACCCACCCGGCTAATTCACCAACGCATCGAACTCGTGTAGTGAGGCGGCCTGGCTCCCAGCCGCCCCAGGGAGTGGCAAAACCCCAACAGCGGACATTTACAGGGGTCATTGACTTCAGCGTCTACAAGAATTCCGACATTAATATATAATATGAACATTATCTTCAAAACTGACTATCCCCGTGGCCAGATTCTCTGCTGGTGAAAATCAGCATTGTTCTGTTGACTTTACCACAGCTACAGAGTTATGCCAACTGAGGATCTGCTCCAAAATCATTCTACAATCTCTACTCTCCTGTCCATGCTGACTCCCAAATTTTGACAAGCTGAGATCTTCATGGAGATGAGATTGTACTCTCTAAATTGCAATGCGTGAATCATGGAAACTCATGGAGCAATAAATGTTGCCTAGATCACCAAAGGGATGAATGATGATCATAGCCATGATCAACCTGGAATATTAAAGTGGGAATTTCCTTTCATTGTCAAAGAATAAGAGTGCTAGGCTAATGATTGGTAAAAGGAGTAGACATGCATACTTGAGGTTAAAGAAAAAAGTCTGTACATATCAAATACAGTGCATTGGTGGAGCTGCTTTAGGACAAGTCATTCAACTGAAAATGAGGCTTGTGTAATACCGCCAACACTGTCAAGGTCAGTGAAATCAAGAATGAGCTTCTGGACACAATACCAGTGACACAAGGGATATTAGTTATGTTGTAATTCCATAACGTGCACATCTACTCTTAGGGGCAGGTGTGACAGATTTATGTTACCAATCTGTCTGAGGTGTCAGGTGATCAGGCTGAGGCCACAGGATCATTAGAGAAGATGAGGGAGCACACCAAGTGACTAATTTTAAAGCTTTATTAATTAAATAACAGCGGTGAGTGCTGGGTTCTCCTCATGTCACTCAAAGGAAGGAAGAAAGCGTTAGTGCCCAAGCCCTCATCTGCTTTCATACTTACACACACAACCCAAGGCTGGCCAAGGCAGGTGTAATGTAAGAAGAAGAAGGGGAAGGGTGGATGAAAGTTCTGTCCTGTGCACAGGCTGTCCCGGGTCCGCTGTTGATCTCCACCTTGATTCAGCTCTCAGGAATGTTTTAAGCCCTGGATTCTTCCAGGAGTGTTTTTGTTCAGGGACCTTAGTTCCCCGCGCTCTCTGTACCAGTCCGAAGTGGCCTTCTGCAGTTCCTCTAAGTTCCCAAAAACACATCAGCTTTAGGGTCACAAGGCTATTGTTGCTCAACTCGCTGGCCTTCGTGATCTCTCTCATTTTGCACCCCGCCCCCCTTCAGGTCTGTCTGGTTCAATTCTCCTTTCCCACAGGCTTTTGGTTGTTTGGCAGTAGGGAGCTTGTTTGTGTGTGTGTTGGCCTTGAGCAGAAGTTTCGCTTATCTTCGAGCCTAGCTGAATCGTCGAGTTAACCCAGGGCCGCCCAGAGGGGGGGGCAAAGGGGGCAATTTGCCCCGGGCCCCGGGCTCCGCAGGGGCCCCCAAGAGAACAGCGGGGGCTCCCGCCTCCGCCCCTCTCCTGGAGCCTTAGCACATCAAGCGCTGTCCTCAGACAGCGCCGCAGCGTGTCTCCGCCGGGGCCCCTGAGCCCCGCACCGCTCAGAGACGCGTCGTCAGGGGGCGGGGCTGGGAGCTCTGGGCTGAGCTCGGCTCCCTCCGCTCGGCGTGGAGCTCCCAGCCCCGCCCCCTCCCCACGCGGCTCTGAGCTGGACAGAGCTCAGGCCCCGCCGGCCACACGCTGCGGCTGTTCCGGCGAGGCGCTGAGGCTCCGGGTGAGGAGGGAGCTGGGGATAAGAGGTTGGGGGCGGAGCGGGGGGGAAGCGGGAGCCGCCGCCGAAGCACAGCCCGGTCTTCGGCGGCAATTCGGCGGCGGGGGGCCCCTTCCGTTCCGGGACCCGCCGCCCAAGTGCCCCGAAGACCCGCGGTGGGGGCCCCCTGCCGCCGAAGACCCGGGGCCCCCGGAATCCTCTGGGCGGCCCTGAGTTAACCCGTTCCTTTCTCCCTTCCTCCCCCTTCAGTCTCTTGCAACCTGCAAAGGAATCTTTCACTCCACACTCACGCCTTCAACCCTTCCCAAAATCCTATTTAGCACGTCTACGAGCTTTAGCAATATATAATGCTGGTGCTTACCCAGGGAACCCCATGGGGGGCAATTTTACTGTAACTGTGACATTCCCCCACCTTGACCCCGAATCAACATCCCGTTGTGAGGGTTCACCGCTTAGGTTTCCACCCTTTATTTGACACGGTGGCCAGTGCCACCATTGGCTTTTTACACAAACAAAATTATTAGGGCAGCAACAAGTGCATACACAAGCCAGTAGTGGCTTCTGATTTTATTAGTAACCTAGCATAACACATCCCCTTGTTGACATAAATGCCCCATTTGGATGGCTGTAGTAAAGGCAGCTTTCTTTAAATTGAATGTGTGCTGCAACACTGTAAAGGAGGAGGCATCTATCTGGAATATGGCAAATTGTTTCCGGACGTGCATCAATGGGACAAACACATTGAGCATAATCCATGAAAAATTAAACACAATATAGTTCGAAATATTAACTGTATTTTGCATGACCGTGCGCCAATGCACCAAACATTTTTTTGCCTGAGAGTGTAACAGCAAATCAAGGGGCACCCTGGGGTAGGTGGTCCTCCAAACACACACAGAGGTATTGGTAAACACATGTGCCTTTATGGGGGCGTATTCCCATGCCTCCCCTTCCCAGCAGATGTATTGACCCATTTCATAAAAGCAGCCTGGCACTGGTTTTTTGTTTTTGCTTTTTTTCTACCTCAGACAAATTGGTAACATAAATCTGTCACAAAGGGACTTTTATTTACTATGTTTAATAAGCTGTGCCCAGCATAATGGGACCCATCCTGTTTGAAGCCTCTAGGTGCTGCCACAATATAAATAAGTAATAAACTAATATTCTCAAGGCTCCTATAGACACAGTTGTGGATTTTAACCATTGTCCTTGGTTCTGGATCAATGAGAATCTGCATCACCCCCCTGTGGGGATAAAGTGATACTATCCCTCCTGTCATTTCCCGGTGCACATGGAGCGCACACAGACAGCACCACTCCGTAGGAAGGGAGAGTGAACTCTACCCTCCACATCCAGCTAGCTCTACTTGTAGAGAAGTGTGAGCATGGCCCTAACTCTCCTCTGTCCCTTTGAGATGCCTACCACCCATCCATTATGCACCTGCCGAGTGGCTGGACATTACCTGACCGTATTTCAAGGCTCAATCCTCCATTTTAAATTAATGGCAAAACTCCAATCGACTTCAGTGGGAACAGGATTGCTCCTTCATGCTTGCTCCTGAACACTCTTGGCTTCAATGGGAATTGAATGTGTTCAGCATGTCTGAGTAGTCATGTCTCAGCATTGTGCAGGATTGAGTCCTCTGACAGAAAAATCACATGTAGTTTGCTTGATTGGGATATCACCACCACTTTTTCTCTTTTCTATTCTCTTTTGTCACATACATCTCAGCTCCCACGATCTATATGTCCACCAAGAACTGTACCACAATATCCAGAAAATAAGAATGGCAAATATACTATAATGTTATTGGGATACAAGATTTCTTATATTTAAAAGGTCACCAAATTTGGGTTTATGGAATTGTGTGTAATCTTTCCTATGCAAAAAACCAAAAACTCCAGAATTAAATCCCCAGGTCTTCACTGACTCTTGTTTTTATTGCAACTAATAGGGCATAATTGCTGTCTTTTCAGAACCATGTTAAGCAAAAGAAAAACATTAAAATAAGGATGATTTTCAAATCAAGAATTATCCTTGAGTAATTGATCCCATAACAATTATATATTACATCTGGCATGGTTGGCATTTTCATGAAAACAATGTATCAGAATTATTTCACCATATTTTATTTATGCTGTTTCCACACTTGAGAGACTATATCCCAAATATTTTGTCCAAATCACACAGAAAATAGAAGACAGCAGACAATATAACCATTTATTATAACTCCAACATGACAACGAAGAAACAATCTGGTGGTGATAATCGATATCTTAAAACGATCCTACCATAATGCAATTCAGCTAAAACATTAGAAGTTTATTATGTGTTAAAACTAAGTCACTTTCAACAATACATTTGATTTCTTTGGCAATGAACTTTATCACATCTTCAAGTATTTATTCTGTCTTAAAGTCACAACTGACAACAATGTTTCTAAAACACAAAAATACAAGGAACAAGAAGCTGCCACAGTGACTTCATAAAGCACTGTTTAAAGACATGGAGGTTAAAATTTTTTTTTACTAGAAATGGCAGAAGAGGGAACCAAATATGAATATGCAGAATCAGCTGAGGTTTGTGGGAAAGATTAAAGATAGCAACAACAAAAAACAGAACTAGTTAATCAGAATAAAACAATACTTTTAGAAATGTTTGAAGAAAAAAGAAACATTAGAAAATGTAATATCTGAGGGAGATAAAAATCAGCAATGACTTTAAAGTGACTCAGATGGGGCTCAGCTTGTTTGGTTTTTTTAAATCCATTTTTAAACAAAAATAAGAAAGAGGGTTGGATAACTAGAGATTAATGAAGGCCATCTGTCAACCACTCACTTTTCATGCCTATACCGTATCCTTTTTTATTAATCTCTAAACTAAGCAGTCCCAATCTTTTCAACCTCTCCTTGCATGGATGTCTTTTCAGACTTCTAATAATTTTGACACTCAGATCTGTGCCCCTCCTATTTCTGCTATATCCTCTTCTTTTTTGTATTTGATAGAGTGAGTAGAAATGAACACAGTATTCCAGGTGAAGGTATAACATCAGTATATATAATAGCATTAATATTACAGTATTATCTTCTATCCTATTTCTTAAGAATTCTAACATTTTCTTTAGTTTATTTTGTTCTTTTTTCACACATTGAACAGAGGTTTTTACTGAACTAAACACAATGATGATCTTTTCCTTAATGGTTAAAATTATTTTTGGAACATAACAATGTGTATGTATAGCTCCAAATTAGTCCTTCTGGTGAGTATTACCTTGCATTTGTCAACAATGCATTTCATCCGCCATTTTTCAGATCATTTGGCTAACATTGTAAGTAGGACTCTCTGAAGTTCCTCACAATTTTCTTTAGTCTTGACTAACCTAAATAATTTTGGGTATTCTACAAAATTTGGCACCTTTCCTGTTCACTCTCTTCCAGATTATATAATTTAATAAAGACTATTGAGTATAAAATATTGGGGCACCTATCTACCAGTTAACCTTATGCCATCTCAGAAAATTACCATTTAGTCTTAATCTCGTACACTTTAGCCGGTTTCTAATACCTGCTAGTACTTTACTTCTCATGCTATGTCAGTTTAGGCCCACTGTGCTTCATTGACATCAACAGGACTATTTGCAGTGAAAAAGGGTAAGCACATGCCCTAGTCTTCTCAGAAGCGGGGGAGGATATTGGTAGGTGAACTCAACTTTTCATTTCTTTGGTTTACTGTCAGCTATTTCACAACCATCTTCGTATGGTTGATGGTATATTGCTGATCCAGGGTAAATTCATCCTACATAATGAATTATGTCTTATAGCCTGATTCTCTACTGCCTTGCATCTGGTGTGGCCATTTATATCTACACAAGGTGATGGTAAAATGCTACCCCAATCAAAACTTCTCCATTTACACCAATAACACTTTGCATCCACCTTGGATAGGCATTAACGACTACACAAGGGGCAAGGTTGTAGAGGATCAGATACTGCCCTAAGCAAATGTGAACTGTACATAATACCTAATCTAAAATTCATTTCTGTACTCATCACCCCAAATAATGTAAAACTGCTTCAAATTCACTGGTTCCACTGATCCTATGTTATTATTACTCATGCAAAAAAAAGGGGTAAAGAGTCCTTTCACAAAATCCAAGTCATTTTTAATTCGTAAAGGTCCCAATTTCTAATGCTAGCACCTGACTTTTGATATTGACTATTGCTTCAGTAGTGCTTCCCCAGCATGATCATCGGAGACAGCTGCATTAGGATTTGTTAGATTGAAGACATTTGGAATAGACATGTTCATTGTTTTGATATGTTACCTTGGAAGAAAAAGAAGCTTATGATGCTCTCTGACTGAAATTGCCAACTATTGCATTAAATATTTAATTAACACCATGACCTCATTTGTTGGATTTGATTGCAGCCTTTTTTTGTGTCATATTTTTCCCAACAGATATATTCCATTTCAGAGAAATGAAATAAAAACAAGGAGAAAAATGAGATGAGGAATTAAATTATATCAATGAAAGGCTAAATGCTTGAGCTAAAATCATTAAAACCTTGAATATAAAAAGTGACATTAAGTTCCTAATTTTATTGTTGTTTAGTCAACCAAACAATTAGATTTCCCCTAAAACTTTACAAGTTTTTCTTCATTCACCATAGCAAAAAAACTAGATGCACTTCTTCCATTTATACAGGCATAGATCCTGAGTTTAGCTCCATTGACCTGATCCAGTCCAGAAACTGACTGTAGGTTCAGCCCCTCCTGATGGCTTCAGAATCTGATCAGGACATGTTGAACTTACAATTAAATGCAGGTAACCAGTGCAAAAGCAAACAAACAAACAAACGAAAAAACATATCCACGCGTATTTGTTTGGATTTTCAAATGAAAATGCTTTGAATGTATTCTCACTGTATTTGCTTTCCTTGGATACGCTAGCAAATGAGTTCACTAGCAGGAACAGTCAGCAAAAGAGTGAATTATAAGGTAATGCTGCAAAATATTTGCAGAAAATGAATTTTTAATTTCCACCAGAAGCCTGAGTCTAAGTGTTTTGGTTCTCAAACTAGAATGTAACATCATGCACCATGTGTGGTTGAACAAAATAACTTGAAAATACAATATTTGCAATGTGGGAGGGGGGAAGCCTATAGAGGAAAAAAGGTTCACAGAAGTTCTGCAGCAAACAATTCTGAATTTCAAATACATTTGAGAAAAGCATGATCTGATTTCAGATAAGTTGCAAATTTGAATAAAAAGATTAAAATTTGCCAAATGTTTTGTAAATTATTAGCTCAGCTCTAGTTATCATTAAGCATCAAGAGCAGAGTAAAACCCAAGATTGGTCTGGACTACAATTGGGTAATCCCAGTACTGTGTTCAATTCAGACTTAGTGAACCAGCAGGACTGCTGTCTATCCCCTATACTTCACCAAGCCTGTTAGTTGGCATGGTTACATACAAAGCAGTTTCCTTGTAGTGTGCAGCAAATTACTTATGAAAGACATAGCACAACTGAATGCAGCCATAGGCTCACAGCTAAAGAAGGAAGACCTAGGTTATGTACTGTGGGCTCTTTACATGCCACCAAAATATAAAGCATGGAAATGCCAGGGATTGAACATCAGCCCTTGTACAGATGAAGCTCTTTCAATGAGCTATGTCTCCTGCTGTGCATGCATTCAAATAAAAGAAGCCTGTAGTAAAGTGCTGAAGAGAAGTTCAAGGTGTAGCAATCATGAGCTACTCCTATGGTATCTAACTCCTCCCCTGCCCTCACCACCTTACAAAGGAAAAAAGGGGAGCTGCTCTCGCTGCTAGACATCTCCTTAAATGGGCAAAAGGAATTGATACTACCCTTCCCTGACCACTGTGCAGGTTCTCTCCCGGAGCCTCAGTTAAAGGAAAGAGATGCTCCTGGGACCTCCCTCAAGAAAAAGGAATTGCAGCCACTCATCACCTTCCTTGCCAGGGCAGGTTTAGACACAGCTGCCAGATATGTAGCCACAGAGTGACCACTGGTCATGTGGTGCCTCCTCAGTGATAGGATAAGCACTAGTATGATGTTGGCTGATTGCATTCCAGTGCTATGTGGCATGGAGGACAAGCTGCTTCATGTTGAACAGAGCTCTCTGGCAATAACCTAAGCCTCTGGGAACTTAAGATTTCTCCTTGTTTAATCACTGCACCAGCTAAAGCAAGTCTCAGATTTCCCACTTCCTCCAGGCCTTCCATCAATGAAATCTTCCTCCTTTATTCCCCTAATTCTCCCCACACACACACACCCACACACACCAATTCTAAACTTACTTTTTGCCCATCTGTGGAAGACTTGATAGCAAAGGAGTTTAGGGCAAGCCAGCAGGATGTGGGAGCTTGGATATGTTGACACACTTGTAGCTGAGGGAATCCAATCTAATGCCTTTTGCAGCAGGGGGCTCAAATTTGCTTGAAGCTGTTCCATGTGTTCTCCCAGCACCATGATGCAGCTTGCTGTCTGATGAGGAGGACTGGAAAGCTGTGAAGAATGCACTGGCACTTCAGATTCACAGCTGGATAGAAAAAGTAGGTGGGTCTTTAATGCACTGCCACAGTGCACATGAGTATGGCTCCTTCTAGCAGCTGATCCCTTGAAAAAAAAGAACTAAGCTACTTGAAGGAGAATTAAATGAAAGGAAGAAATAAAAGTCAGACATTCATGAACTGTGGATTTCCCTTAAGCCACGTTTCAAAGTAAGATATACAGGAAAGTGAGGAGACTGGGGTCCTTCCAGCAGCTTAGTACCACCTAGAGAATCTATATCCAAAAGAGACTGGATTCCTAAAGAGTCAATCCTGCCTTTCCAATGGAGAGGAATGGTGTGCTGGAGCTATCTTCACCTGTCCATAACAAGTGCTCTGCCAGGTCCCCTGCTGAGGCAGCCTGACTGGATGGTTTAGTGCACACGCAAGAAGTATGGATTCAAACTCATTGCAACCCCTTTCTCCCAGCCTTGATCCTTCAAGAAGAGATCCCACCCCAATCAGTTCTGTTCTTCACCAGCAATGGAAGGTACCATTTGTCATTCCCTGTGCTGCTGCTGCTACTACTCTTCTAGCAGGGAACTCTTTCCCCTATATCAACAAGGGCAAAGTCAATATTTATCTCAACCGGGATATAAAGCTGTATGCACTGAATTTCCTTGGGGCTTCCTATTTTAATACTCAGATTTTAATCCACAGTGTCTCGGAAAACTGGCTGTATTACACTTCTTTTGTAGAGTTTTACTGGGGTACAAATGTACAGGGATAACATATCTGGAGGTGTCAGCAAAATAGATCAGATTTTAACAATATACTGCAGAGGGGAGTTGTTTTCCACCCACTGAGTTACTCAATGCTCCCATTTTATAACAGCTGGCAAATCAGTAGTCAGTAGCATTAGTAGTAACTAGATCAAACCTAATGTAATTGCCGTAACTCAAAGGCACATCCAATTCCTTAAACTGTTTTATTTATCTGCCTCTGAACAAGGAGATGAAACAAAGAACTGGGCTGGTTTAACTCTTGAATTCAGATAAGAAGAAAAGAGAAAAAACAACTCCATCTCAGGGAGTATTATTGTTACTCTTTCTGAGATACTAAGACTATCCAATGAGTAGGGCCTTACCAAATTCACGGTGCATTTTAAAATTGGGAAATGTCACGTTGTCAGATGTTGTAACTGTGTGGGGTACCAACTCAAAGAGTTGGGGAGGTGCCGGAGCGGCTCCAGGCACCAGCACGCCAAGCGCATGCCTGGGGGGGCAAGCCACAGGGGGTGCTCTGCCGGTCGCCACGAGGGCGGCAGGCAGGCTGCCTTTGGCGGCCCTCCCGCGGGCATGCCGCCGAATCTGTGAGACCAGGGACCTCCCACAGGCAAGCCACCGAAGGCAGCCTGCCAGCCGTGCTTGGGGCCGCAAAATACCTAGAGCCACCATTGGGCATGGGAGAGACACAGCAAACAGGGGTAGGAAAAGAGCGAGGGTGGGACAGGAGAGAGAGGGATCGAGAGGGTGAGCAATGGAGAAAAGTAGACAGAGTGGGATGACAAAGGGGGGGTAGTCCTTGTGCCAAGCCTGGCTGGGAAAGTGAGGGGCTTCAAGTATCGCGGGGAGACCCAGGCGGTGTCCCCGCATGCCCGGGGCTGTGCGGCTGTGCTGTGTACCGGGCAGAGACGGCTCCAGGCACCAGCACGCCAAGCGCGTGCCTGGGGCGGCGAGCTATGGGAGGCGCTCTGCCAGTCGCCGCAAGGGTGGCAGGCAGGTTGCCTTGGGCAGCATGCCTGCAGAAGGTCCGCTGGTCCCATGGCTTTGGCAGACCTCATGCAGGCATTCTGCTGAATCCATGGGACCAGGGACCTCCCGCAGGCAAGCTGCTGAAGGCAGCCTGCCTGCTGTGCTTGGGGTGGCAAAATACCTAGAGCCGCCCCTGGGAGGTGCAAAGCTGTTGCAGGGGTGGTCACAGGATTGCCTCACTTCTGCGCTACCTTCAGAGCTCAGCTCCAGAGTAGCTGATCTCCACCGTGCTGCTGCGAGTACCCCAGTCATAGGCTCCTAGTTGCTAGTCCCAGCCAGACCAGGGAGGGACAAGACTTCCTCTTCTCCTACATGACTGACTGGGGGAGATCAGACCCACCTTCGGGTATCTCCCCTGGGCTGAAGGAATCTCTGTGGCTGTGCTACCTTCAGAGATGAACTCAGAGAGCAGCCACACAGAGGAAGAGCAAGTCCTGTACCTCCCCAACCCAGCCAGGACTAGCAACCAGGAGCCCACAATGGGGGCACTCCCAGCACCACGGGGGATATCGGACCCACTTCCACCTTTGGGAATTACCCCTGGGTTCAGGAAGCTCTGTGGCTGCTACCTTCAGAATTGGACTCTGAAAGTGCAGCTACAGAGCTTCCAGTGGCTGGGGGAGGAACATGGAGGTGGGTCTAATCTCCCTCCCTGAAAGAAGCCATGCAGGGGAGTCCCGTCACCTCCCCAGCCTAGCGAACTAACAGCTGGACCATGTGAATGGTAGGAGCCCCCAGTAGGGGTGCCCCAGCACTGCCCTTTCCCTCCAATAGCTAGATTTAATGGGGGAGGTCTGATTTCACAGCAGGGCCAGCTTTATGAAGGGCAGGGCCCGATTTGAATACCCGGCGGCGGTCTAGGTCTTCGGCAGCACTTCGGCGGCAGAGGGTCCGCTCCAGGTCTTCCGTGGCACCAAAGGACCCTCTGCAGCCGAAATGCCGCTGACGACCCCTGGAGCGGGCCCCCCGCCGCCGAAATGCCACTGGACCCCTTGCCACCGAAATGCTGCCAAAGCCACGGACCACCACTGGGTAAGTTTAAAAAAAAAAATTAAAAAGGTGCCCGGCCTTGTTTCACAGTCCATGACATGTTTTTCCATGGCTGTGAATTTGGTAGGGCCTACTTAAGTAACAGCTCCCTCTGCTGTTCCAAACCATGAGAAGACTCAGTGCCAAGGATATGGCCTTGAGGCAGTGGCACCTGGAATGAAAGTTGAATCACCACCTTGTTTTTTTGAAAATCTGTAGTCAGACTTCCTAAGCCTTCTGAATTTTCAGGAAGTGGCCATTCCTAAAAGGATAGTTACATTCCTCAGCCAAGGGGAGATAGTAGGAAGTGGTAGCAGCATCTGGGCATGAAGACAGAAGAGCATTTTCCAGGCTGAAGATAGGAAGTGACTCTGGGCAGGGCTAGGGGCAGACCAAGGAGGGTGTGGATACAAAGAGTAGTGTAGTCTGAAGCTGTAAAAGGTATAGGAGGCAATGAAGGGGATAGGTCGGGGTGTACAAAGGAGGGTGGGCATGATATGAACACAGAAGAAAAATGGAGAGAAAAAGATCAAAAGATGAGTGTTTCACACATGCACTCAAAAGATCAAAATATATGTATATATCAACTGAATAATCATAAAAACTGTCACTTGTTGCCTTTTGTTGCCTCACTTATCCATGACCTAAACTAATATCTTTGAAGCAGGAAACTCTTTTCCGTGTTGTCTGTAAAGTGCCTAGCGCACTTATGAGCATTACAGACTACTACTACGTAACAACAATAATAATGAGACTCTGTGAGGGCAGAAAGGGGAAGCAGGAAAGTGATTTGGGGAATAAGAGATAGATTGTGCCCTAATTTATTTACGTTTTTGCGGGTGGGAGAGGGAGATGGACGATAGATTCTTCTTACATGTGTAATGGGGAGGTGGATGCTGGGGCAATATTATGTACAACTATTACACTCCCCTTTTTTCTGCACTTCATCTTAAATATTTTCTGAAGTTCAGGCCAGAGCTCTGTCTTTTCAGGAATTTCAGAAAGCATTATACAGAGTTAAATCTCAGGGCTATTGTATGTAACACCTACTTAGTAGGGTTTTAATAGTTCTCAGTCAATTTCAAAGAGACTTCTGTGCAGACTCTTAGTAAAATAAACATTTCATGCACATAGAAAACGTAAATAGTATTTTGAATACTATGAATAACTTTTCCTCAAAAGCTGTTAGACAATAAGTCTGCTGGAGTTCTTTGTACAGACTTCCCCACTTTGTTGCTGTTCCATATATTCAAATACTAAGCTTCAAAACACCTATACTTTTATACTTTATTACAGACATACAAACACAGTCCCTTCTGAACTTCTTTTGGAGATGATCTCAGTCTTCTTAGTGTGACCATAACATGTAGTTTATGTTACCTGGGTTCTTCAGAGCTTGAGGAGGAGAACCCCCTTTCAGTAAACAAACAGTCTGAGTATCCCCACAACCAGCAGCATTCCAGCCCTTGGGCTAATAGTGTGACTGGCCCTCTTAGGTGCTCCTGAATGTCTGTAGCCTGTATCCAAATTGGTACAGATATTGGGATCAGCGTATAAATTATTTCTTCCCACTATCTTTCCCCCATACGCCTCGCTCAGGTCAGGTAGCATTCTCTTTAATGGAGACAGAATCCTAGTTTAAAGCAGTTAACCAATAGCTAAATGGAAACCCCACAGGCTGTGTAGTCTCCAGGGATGACAAATGCTCCCCTCCCATTTATCCTTCTAGGTCCATAAAACATACCATGGTAGATTCATCATTATCCTATACATATCTTTCCTAGTAAATAAAGCTGGAGTTACTTTCATCTGCATCCAAAATGATACAGAGATTGGGACCCAGCCCTCACATCAGACACTGAGCCTACAGGCTGTCTATAACTCTTATATTTATAACCTTTCCTTCCTTTCCCTGCCAGGCCCAATTGGTTCAGCTCTCAGAGGGTGACTGGGCATGACCTGCCAGGTCAATTGCCGACGATGAAATCTTCCTATACAGCTATAGAAACTGAGCATGTCTAGCTACTGCTGCACCCTCTTTCTGGATGTTTCTGGCCCTTCTAGCTGAGTTGCCCTGCCCGGCATGCATGCAGAGACAGTATCTAACTAAAATCCAAGCTTTCTCCCTGCTGCTTGTCTCCTTTCCTTTGGGCCAAACAAACTCAAATGCAGCAGTATAACACATGTAAGTTACACATCCACAAAAGAGATCAGAAGGAAGAGAAGAAATATAAGGTAAATGCAGTCAGCTAAATACACAGGGAAATACATATTAGAACAGCTATTTTGGATGTTGAAAGCGAATCAGAAATAAATAAGCACACTAAAACAGACAAGGCAAATATTCCATCATCATAAACAGGAGCATTGAAAAAACACAAAGATTTTAGAAACTGGGACTGATCCCAAGCCTATTGAAGTCAGTGGAAAGACTCCCATTTTAAACAGGCTTGGGATCAGCCCCACTGTAAAGAAAGCAGAACAAAAAGGAAAAGAAAAGAAGGAGCCACAAGTTATGGGAGACTTTTGTTTAACTGAAAATGACATAACTGGCTTAAATTGAAAGGCAAAGTCTACTGATACCGGAAGAAGTGGCGTCATTTTGGACAATTTCCCATAATGTCTCTCACTGGCTGGTTAGAATAGTGAAAGGCCTGACTGCAGAGTGCATTTTAGAGGCCATTCATTTACCTTCATTTGAGTTGGGTAGCATGGCAATGGTGCAAAGAAAGGTGGAGCCTTAAACTATTCTTTCCCTACCTCTGATGTGTCTGGAATAAGGTGTTACAGTCATCTGTCCGTAGGCTGTTCTAATGGGGCTCTGCATGCTCATTTAATTCAGGTGATACATCTGCACAGACTAAAACTACTGAGTTTCTGCCTTCTAGGACAATAGTTTTCTCCCTGCAGCCTCATACTTTCTTACAGATTGTGATTTTCCTTGTTATCACTTCTTTTAAAAATGGGACTTGAATAGCTGATTAAAAAGGTATATTTCAGCTTCCTCTTTAAAATATTACTATTATGATGTCTTTTGACATGGTGCATCATAAGTCTGTTAAGACTTTATATAATTTACATTAAAGTTTCTAGCATTAAACCTACTGCTGGCTTTACTTCAAATCCTAGATCTTCTCCAGTTTCCACAATTTACGCTGATCAGTTATATCTATTTTTGTGAGATTTGGATAACAGGGTTAATGACACATTGACTTTTATTCCTTCATGTGCAAGGCACAAAGCTTGAATCAGGAAAGAACTTAAGCATATGCTTAAATCTATCCCTATTCAAGGCAACATTTTAGCATATGCTTAATATAAGAATATGCTTAATTGTTATTCTGAATAGGTATGCTTTCAGGAATCTGTGCCCAAGCCCCTTATTTGTAAGGGGTATTTTATACAAGAGACTGAGGCCAGGACCGAGATGTAGGGTATGTCTACAGTTCAAGGAGACATGCCTATTCTAGCACTCATCAGGCTAACATGCTAACGCTGTAACTGCAAAGATCTAGCTGTAGCCCACTGGGCCATAGGCAGTCATGCCTACCAATCACAGCTGGTCCTGGGTGGATGTAGTCCAGGAATGAGCTGAGGGTCAGTACTGGAGGAACAGAAGTCAAATGCCAGAGTCAGAGGGTCAGCCAGAGTCATAATCAAGAGATGGAGCCAAGAATCGAAGCCAGAAGCTAAAGGAGAACAAGGACTGGAGCAGAGAACGAGACTGGAAGCAGGCTGGAATGGAGCAGGAACCGGAACAAGGGTAAGCACAGCTACAAGCATGATACACATTGAGTAGCCACTGATCTGCTGTGCAGGCCAGGCTTATAAGCGGGGCTGCTAAACCAGCATCAAGTCAGGTGCTGTGGATACTCCTTTATCTACAAGGCAGCGCAACTGAGCTTATTTGTTGCCTAGCAGCAATCCTCTCAGGGAGCAGGCCAGCAGCTGGTTCAGCCCCGATACTAGCCATTGAAAGTACATATCTATATCTTGATCCGGGTACTTACCCAAGACGGCTAGCCCCTCCCACTACCATGACTACACTCTATTTTTAGTGCGCTAGCTCAGTGAGAACTTGACGGTATCCTCTCAAGATGGAGATTACACTTCCAGCTAGAAGTGTAGGCATAACCTCAGAGAGAAACACCGAGAGTTGTCTGGAGTTGGGCATTCCCCTCAGGAGCTGCAAAAAAGATGAAGCTGATGATAAGAGAGTACATGGGGCAGATTGTTGCCCCTTTACTCATTCTGAATAGCATCTTGCTCTGTAAATAATTCCACTCACATCAGGGGCTTCTAAAGGGGAAGTCATGTCTCACCCACACTTTAAGTCACAGAACATAGAAGATATAAGTTATAGGTGGTTAACCCTTAAGCACATGGAATGGTACCTCACACTAAAAGTAGTCCCAGTGAAATGTAGCTCCTTGCTTTAAACCTGCTTCAGAAGGAAAGGTTGGGGATTCATATATCTCCAGACCAGGAGGTAAACGAGGAATCTATGTCCCTCTATAAGAACACTGAAATAGCTCATAGATTTATAGACTTTAAGGTCAGAAGGGACCATCATGATCTACTCATCTGGCCTGCAACATGCAGGACATCACCCACCCAGTCCTGAAATAGACCCTAACCTCTGGCTGAGCTACTGAAGTCCTCAAATCATGGTTTTCAGATGTCAAGTTACAGAGAATCCATCATTTACTCTAGTTGAAACCTGAAAGTGACCCATGCCCCATGCTGCAGAAGAAGGTGAAAATCCCTCAGGTTCTCTGCTAATCTGACCTGGGGGAAAATTCCTTCCTGATCCCAGATATGGTTTCATTTAGACCCTTAGCATGTGGGCAAGTCCCACCTGCCAGACACCTGGGAAATAAACCATCTAATTTCAAGCCTAAACTTGTTGATAACCAGTTTATATTCATTTGTTTGTGTGTCCACATTGGCACTTAATTTAAATAACCCCTCTCCTCCTTGGAATTTATCCCTCTGATGTATTAATAGAGAGCAATCTTATCTCCCTCAGCCACCTTTTGGTTAGGCTAAACAAGCCACGGTCCTTGAGTCTCCTCTCCTAAGGTAGGTTTTCCATTCCTCTGATCATCCTAGTAGCCCTTCTCTGCAACTGTTCCAGTTTGAATTCATTTTTTCTTAAACATGGGAGACCAGAATTGTGCACACACTATTCCAGATGAAGTCTTGCCAGTGCTTTGTATAATGGTACAAGAACACTTCCCTGTCTCTACTGGAAATACCTCACCTGATGCATCCAAGGCTGCATTAGCCTTTTGCATGGCTGCATCACACTGACAGCTCATAGCCATCCTGTGAACAACCAATACACCCAGGTCTTTCTCCTCCTCTGTTTCTTCCAACTGATACGCCCCAGCTTATAGCAAAAATTATTGTTGCTAGTCCCTAAATACATTACCTTGCACTTTGCACTATTACATTTCATCCCATTTCTATTACTCCAGTTCATCCAGTAGGTCATCCAGATCATCTTGTATGATATTCCAGTCCTCCTCCATATTGGCAATAACTCCCAACTTTGTGTCATCTGTAAATTTTATTAGCACACTCCCAGTTTTTGTGGCAATGTCATGAACAAGAATGTTAAATAAGATTGGTCCTAAGGCGACAGGTCCTAAGGCAACAGTTTTCCTTTCCACGTGTCCTGTTGTAGTCTCCACTTTAACCCATTCCTTATCTACTTTTCATTTCTCATATTAATCACTATCTTCTTGTGATGGAGCAAGGCCGGATCACTACAGGAAAGTACTGAGAAGCAGTTATGTTAGCTCCAGGCTAAGCAAATCCCTAGTACCATGGGAACCAAAATGGCAGTTGCTCCAGGCTAATCAAGGCACCTGGGGCCAATTAAGAACTTTCTAGAAGGCACCGGAGAGAGCTACATTGATTGGAGCACCTGCAGCCAATCAGAACAGGCTAATCAAGGCACATGGGGCCAATTAAGAACTTTCTAGAAGGCACCGGAGAGAGCTACATTGATTGGAGCACCTGCAGCCAATCAGGACAGGCTAATCAAGGCACCTGGTATAAAAAGGGGAGCTCACTCCAGTCTAGGGAGGAGGAGCCAGAGGAAAGAAGTGTGCATGAGGAGCTGGGAGCAAGAGACACAAGGAACTAAGAACTGAGAGGGGGTACTACTGGAGGATTGAGGAAAACACCATACAATCAAGCAGCATCAGACACCAGGAGGATCCTATGGTGAGGATAAAGAAGGTGTTTGAAGGAGGCTATGGGGAAGTAGCCCAGGGAGCTGTAGCGGTCAAGCAGCGGTTACAAGTAGCACTATAGAGACTGCTGCAATTCACAGGGCCCTGGGCTGGAACCCGGAGTAGAGGGCGGGCCCGGGTTCCCCCCTAGCCCCGCTACTCCTAATCAGACATAGGAGTAGTTGATCCAGACTATAGGTTTCATCCAAGGGGAAAACCACTGAGAGGAAGAAATCCGCCAATAAGCGCAGGACCTACTAGAGGAGAGGAGGAACTTTGCCACACTTCTCCAACTAATAATTTCCTTTGTGGAACTGTATCAGATGCCTTTACATTACATCTACTACATTTCCTTTCTCTAAAAAAATCAGTTATCTTCTCAAAGAAGGAGATCAGGTTGGTCTAGCAAGATCTACCTTTTGTAAAACAAGGTTGTATTTTATGCCTATTTACCTCTATTCTCTTTCAAAATTTGTTCCAAGACTGCATAAAATTTAGGTCAAACTAATAGGTGTGTAGTTTCCTAGATAACTCTTTTTACTTTTCTTGAAAATAGGAACCATATTATCAATTCTCTAGTCATAGGATATGATCCCCGAGTTTACAGATTCATTAAAAATACTTACCATTGGGCTTACAATTTCATGTGCCAGTTCCTTTAATATTCTTGGATGGAGATTATTTCTTCTCTCCCTTCCCCAATTTAGTCCCATTAAATTGTTTGAGTTTGACTTCCACCTCGGTTGTGATCATTTCTATCACTACATCCTCGTTCTCAATAGTCACCCTGCCACTACCTCTAAGCTTTTCATTAGCCTCATTAAAAACTGAAGCAAAGTATTTGTTTATGTGTTGGGCCATGCCTACATTATCTTTAATCTCCACCCCATTCTCAATCTTTAGCAGTCCCACTTCTTTCCATGTCTTTTTTTTTTATTTATTTATATGGCTATAGAACCTTTTTACTATTGGTTTTAATTCCCTTTGCAAGATCCAACTCTCCCAGGCTTTTGGAAGTTCTCACTTTATCCCTATACTCTCTGACGTCCAAGAAGTAGCTTTCCTTGCTGATCCATCCCATCTTTCATTCTTTGTAGGGTTTTTGCTTTTTCTAAATCACTTATCTGAGTTGCTTGCTCATCCAGGTTGAATGAATTATTCCCCTTGCTTGGGATGCAAGCTTCAGATAGATCCTGCAACTTTGACTTAGTTATTCTAAACCTCATCCTCATTCAGATCCTTAAATTCATTTTAAGTTATCCCTTTTGAAATCTAGGGCCCTAGTTGCAGATCTATTTTTGTTTATCCTTCCATTTAGTTTTAACTGAATTAGCTCATGCTCACTCAAACCAAGGTTAATTTTGTGGCTATTCAAGTGACCTTTTTATTTACTAAATAGCATATAGCATCATAGGTATGCATGGTGCTTATGAAAAGGATGAAGACCTTGGCCCAAACACCCTGGACTCAAAGACCTGATCTTGCAATATGGGTAGAACCTGCACCCATGCAGAGCCCCATGGAAGTTGTAGGAACCCATGCACTTTACAGGCTCAAGGCCTAAGATAACAGGGGAATACAGTACAATGAGTAGCTGTAAGAAGGAGGAGGAGGGCAAAGACAGTATAAACATTTGCATGCATGTTAAAGGTTAAGTTAAAAAAATGTTACTTTACTTCCATGTATAATTATACTTTACAATCCTCCTTGAAGTGATTTTACCCTTTTATCCATGCCCTGCTTATGGAACCAAGACATCTGATGAACCTTATTTCCTTTCTCATCAGTAGTACCTAACATGGCTTCCTTCCCTTCCCCTAGAAACTCTTTAGGAAATCAATCTTTTTCACATGTAGATTCAGTATGGGTATGTCTACACTATAAAATTAGGTCAAATTTATAGAAACTAATTTTTTAGGAAGCGATTTTATACAGTCAATTGTGTGTATCCCCACTAAGTGCATTAAGTCGGCAGAGTGCGTCCACAGTACCGAGGCTAGCGTCGACTTTTGGAGCCTTGCACTGTGGGTAGCTATCCCACAGTTCCCACATTCTCCACCACCCATTGGAATTCTGGGTTGAGCTCCCACTGCCTGATGGGGCAAAAACATTGTCGCAGGTGGTTTGGGGTACATGTCATCAGTCGCTCCTCCCTCCGTGAGAGCAATGGCAGACAATTGTTTTACGCCTTTTTTCTGCACAGATGCAATACCATGGCAAGCGTGCACCCCCTCAGCTCAGCCACCGCTGTTGTGTCCTGGGTGCTGCTGGCAGCAGACAGTACAATAGGGCTGCAAACCATCGTCATTGAACGACCGCTTCCGCTGCCACTCTGCTCTCCTGCAGACACCATACTATGGCAAGCATGGAGCCCACTGAGATCACTGCAACAGTTATGAGCACTGTAAACACCTCGCGCATTATTCTGCAGTATTTGCAGCACCAGAACCTGCAAAAGGAGGCGAGGCGGCGACGGCAGCATGGTGACAAGAACAATTAGGACACGGACACAAACTTCTCTCAAAGCTCAGGCCCTGGCAATTTGGACATCATGGTGGTAATGGGGCAGGTTCATGCTGTGAAACACAAATTCTGGGCCTGGGAAACAAGCACAGACTGTTGGGACCACATAATGTTGATTCCCAGTGGCTGTGAAACGTTTGCATGCGTAAGGGCACTTTCATGGAACTTTGTGACTTGCTTTCCCCTGCCCTGAAGTGCAAGAATACCAAGATGAAGCAGCCCTCACAGTTCACAAGTGAGTGGCGATAGCCCTCTGGAAGCTTGCAATGCCAGACAGTTACCGGTCAGTCGGGAATCAATTTGGAGCGGGCAAATCTACTGTGGGGGCTGCTGTGATCCAAGTAGCCAATGCAATCACTGAGCTGTTGCTATCAAGGTTAGTGACTCTGGGAAATGTGCAGGTCATAGTGGATGGCTTTGCTGCCATGGGATTCACTAACTGTGGTGGGGCAATAGACAGAACGCATATCCCTATCTTGGGACTGGAGCACCAAGGCAGCCAGTACATGAACCGAAAGGGGTCCAATTGTGCTGCAAGCACTGGTGGATCACAAGGGATGTTTCACCAACATCAACATGGGATGGCTGGGAAAGGCACATGACGCTGGCATCTTCAGAAATTCTGATATGTCTGAACGGCTGTAGCAAGGGACTAATTTCCAGAACTGTTGGGGATGTTGAAATGCCTATAGTTATCCATGGGGACCCAGCCTACTCCTTAATGCCATGGCTCATGAAGCCATACACAGGCACCCTGGACAGTAGTCAGGAGCTGTTCAACTATAGGCTTAGCAAGTGCAGAATGGTGGTAGAATGTGCATTTGGATGTTTAAAAGTGCACTGGTGCAGTTTACTGACTCAGACCTCAGCGAAACCAATATTCCCATCATTATTAGTGCTTACTGTGTGCTCCACAAAATCTGTAAGAGTAAGGGAGAGACATTTATGGCAGGATGGGAGGTTGAGGCAAATCACCTGGTTGCTGATTACATGCAGCCCGACACCAGGGCGGTTAGAAGAGCACAGCAGGGCACGCTTTGAAAACCAGTTTCATGACTGGCCAGGCTACAGTGTGAAAGTTCTTCTTGTTTCTCCTTGATGAAAACCCGCCCTCCCTTGGTTCATGCTACTTTCCTGTAAGCCAACCACCCTCCCCTGCCCCCTTCAATCGCTGCTTGCAGAGGCAATAAAGTCATTGTTGTTTCAAATTTTGCATTCTTTATTAATTAGTCACAGAAATTGTGGGATAACTGCCTAGGTAGCCTGGACGGGTGGTAGAGGAAGGGAGGAGGGAAGGACAAGGCCACACTGCACTTCAAAATTTATTGAATGCCAGCCTTCTGTTGCTTGGGCAGTCCTCTGGGGTGGAGCAGTTGGATGCTCAGAGCCCCCCCCCCCAAACGTTCTTGGGCATCTGGATGAGGAGGCTAGGGAACTTGGGGAGGAGGGTGGTTAATTACACAGGGGCTGCAGTGGTGGTCTGTGCTCCTGCTGCCTTTCCTGCACCTCAACCATATGCCAGAGCATATCAGTTTGATCCTTCAGTAGCTTCAGCATTGCATCCTGCTTTCTCTCATCATGCCTTCTCTCATCATGCTGCTAACACCACTCCTCTTGCTTCAACCATCTATCCTCTCACACATCTTTCCTGTCCTCACATTCGTTTTGTGCTTTCCTGGACTCTGACATTGTCTGCTTCCATGCATTCTGCTGGGCTCTTTCAGTGCGGGAAGACTGCATGAGCTTAGAGAACATTTCATCACAAGTGCGTTTTTTTCACCTTCTTATCTGGGCTAGCCTCTGGGACAGAGATGATGGGGAGGGGGTGTTGAAACATTTGCAGCTGTGGGAGGAAAAGAGGGATAGTTGAGCTGACCATTTAAAATGGGTTGGCCATTTAAAATGAGGGGATGCGGTTTTCAGGTTAACGTGCAGCACAAACCCAACTAAACCCCACACACACACCCTCAATTCTCTGGGATGATCGCTTCACCCCTCCCCGCACCACATGGCTAACAGCAGGGATGATTTCTTTTCAGCCACAGGCACACAGCCCAGCAGGAACGGCCACCTCTGAATGCCCCCTTAATAAAATTACCCTATTTCAGCCAGGTGACCATGAATTATATCACTCTCCTGAGGATAACATAGAGAAATAAAGAATGGATGTTGCTTGACTGCATATCAGTAGCCTTACTGGCTGTGAATACATCAAGTCTTCAGGGCAAATTAATCATTAAACATGCTTGCTTTTAAACCATGTATTATATTTACAATGGTACACTTACCAGAGGTGCCTTCTCTGCCTTCAAGGTCTAGGAGCCCAGGTTGGGAGGGTTATGTGATAAACAGTTCCTGGCTGTCGGGGAGAATGGTTTCTCCGCTTGCCTGCTGTGCACTAATCTTCCTCGTCCCCAAAATCCTCATTCCTGTTGTGTGAGACTCCCTTGCAGGAGTCCATGTACAGGGGTGGGGTAGTTGTAGGGGCACCCCCTAGAACTGCATGCAGCTCATGATAGAAGCGGCATGTCTGGGGGTCTGACCCAGAGTGGCCGTTTGCCTCTTTAGTTTTTGGGTAGGCTTGCCTGAGCTCCTTAAGTTTCACATGGCACTGCTGCGGGTCGCTGTTAGGCTTTATCCTTCATGCTTTTGGAGATTTTTTCCAAATTTTTTGGCATTGTGTCTTTTGGAACAGAGTTCTGATAGCATGGATTCATCTCCCCATACAGCGATCAGATCCAGTACCTCCCGTTCAGTCCATGCTGGAGCTCTTTTGCAATTCTGGGACTCCATGGTCACCTCTGCTGATGAGAGCTGCATGGTCATCTGTGCTGATCAGCTTGCCACAGGAAATACAAAAGTTTGCGGGGCTTTTCCTGTCTACCTGGTCAGACTGCTGTCCAGAGTGGTCACAATAGAGCACTCTGGGATAGCTCCCGGAGGCCAATACCTTCGAATTGCATCCACACTACCCCCACATTTGACCCAGCGATGTCAATTTCAGCGCTAATCCCCTCGTCAGGAAGGAGTACAGAAATAAATTTTTAAGACCCCTTTATCTCGACAAAAATGGCTTCGTCATGTGGATGGGTGCAGTGTTAAATCGATCCAACACTGCTAAATTCAACTTAAACTCAGTGTAGACCAGGGCTAAGTAGTACTAAGTCCATCAGTGAGAGTGGAAGAACTTTGTCCCCTCACTTTCTTGTCTATCTATATTACTTTGAAATTTGTCTTATAAAAGAAATCTGAGGTCCCCTGAATGTCCAACTCAGATTTTTTCTTTGCGTAGAATCTTGCTTCAAGAAACTTGGCTATTTCCTGATGACTCGTTTGTGGATGATGCCTATGGTATCAGTTCTAGACTAAAATTCAGATAAGGTTTGGTTAAACAGCCTGTGATGGGGGAGGGGAGCTCTACTCAGTGCTGGACAGCACTGCCTTCTGGCAATCCTGGGAATTACCTCTGCCGGACTGAAACTCCTTCCAGAAGTCACACTCCACCACTCTGTTTCTTCCTCTCTGCAGCCACTCTCATATACCAGGAATTGCAGCCTCCTCTTCATGACTCAGCCTTCCAGCCAGGTCACTCAATGGCTTCCAGTGCAAAGTCTTCCTTCAGCAATCCTGGGCATTCTTCCCATTTACTGCCACATAGTGCCACTTCCTCAGTGATGGGCAGGGGAAAACGAGGCCTACCGTACACTCTGGGTTCCAGCTGAGGGACCCTCTAGCCAGCAGTCTAGGTCTGTTCCCTCCTGGACCTTAGTATCCTTTCCCCAATCCCTTTCCTTACCATCTGGCATTCTCCTCTGCCAGCTTTACCACTCCCAGGGAGCAACTGTAGCCTACATGTGTCTGCAACGTCCAAACACTCCTCCCTTCTCCCAGGGAGTAACTTCAGCTTATCGCAGCCATACTCTGTGCTTCCAATTTCCCATCTTTATACAACCCCCAGCTCAGCTTCCTCCCTGAGTTATGGGATTGCTTAGCCACCTGATTCCTCTCAGCTGCAGAATGTTGGGTTAATTCCCCTCCCCCAATCTACATTAACCCTTTCACAAGCAATGTGGGGGAACACAGCTGCACTTCTTAATGTTTCCAAAATGAAAAACATCTCTAAAACTTCTGAAGTTCATCTCCCACTAGTCACCGCTAACAAATTATCTGGTCTATGAGAAAGTTAGATTTGTTAGGATTCATGACTTAAACATAAAATCCCAGGTCCATTAAAACATTTTATCACACATTATCACTGTGCATTCACTGTAGCCATTTTTAAAAGTTAATTATTTCTCTGCAGCATTTAACCATGTTTAGTTTATGAGATCAGCTGTTCATATTCTAACATTTATAGTTAGCAAAAAGCTGCTGAGCTATAGGACCATGTTTGGTAACAAGCATTCTTTATTATTCTGGAGTAGCCAACATTTAAGTTATCTACTGTTACAAACCAATGGAAGAAGAGAAGCTGCTATATGATCTACTGCACTGGTAGTCAGGACATCCACCAAATTCTAATTCCGATTCTGCTTTGGAATTTTAATATGGCCTTGGGCAAGTCACCACCTCAGTGAGTGTCTGTCTGAAGATCAGTAAAACAGATAACATACTTACCTACATCCCAGAGATGGCCTCAGCATTCATTAGTTATTGTTTTAGATATACATACATCAGTAAATGAACGTACTAAGACTAACATTTTCAAACATGAGTAAATACATATTTAGGTACCTATATAAAAATGGCTTTATTATCAGAGACATTGAGATCCCACAGCTCCCACTGACTTCAGCAGGTCTCTGGACTAAGTGGATCCTAAAGCAGAATTAGGGTTTAAGGCATATAAGGGCCCACAATCTTCTCTCAGGTAACTCAGGTGTCAGATTTCATCCCAAAATGGAGAACTGAACACACTAATTTAGGCAACTAACTTTGGAAATGGAGTTTCCCACATAGCTAGGCACATCAGGCCATTCTTTCGATTTTTTTTTAAACTTTAAATACGTTTGAAAAATTATTCTCCATTTTAGTCTGCCCCCATTTCAAACTTAGTTATTACAACTCAGCTATGTCCTGAGGAAGTCCAAGGAAAATTCAAATCAGCACTTTCAAAACCCTGGAGGGAAGAATACCAGATATTATGTACTGGATGGGATCAAGGCGTATAAGTAAGTCTCTGCATTGCTATGTTTTATACTCATAGTAAATCAGTTATCTTGTTTAAGCACTTTGGGCTCACTTCAGCCTTGCTGGTTTAGGGAGATGCAAATTCCGTCCCCGCAAGATTTCATCGGAGCTCCAGAGATGCTCAGCTGGTGGAGGCTACTGTTGGGATGTACTGGACATTCCCCGGGTACCCTAACAGCACCCCCTTCCTGGCCTGTACCCCTCTGTAATAAATGAAGATGCTGGTGCCTTGAATACCTCTTCCCTTATGGGTAAACTTTCTGCCTCCAGGAATCCTCCACCAGGGTCTGCACTAAAGGAAGTGACTGATCCCTGAGCTTCACTTTCAACTACTTACCAGTCTTGGGAGACATTTATTGCGGCTACGCTACAAAGCAATAGAGAATATCCTTTAAGTAATGTGTTTATGCTACTTCACCTATAGTAACTTATTTTGCAATCTGCAGAAGGGCACTTACATTACATTTTTCACCAATAAATATTAGGAAAATATGCATACTGGTTGAATTTAAAAGTTGATTATTCTGATACGAACTATGCCTTAACAATTGAATAACTAGTAGATAAAACGTAGACAAGACATCAGAAATATTGCTTGTTTAAATTTAATATTGCTTTAAAATACTGATTTTGGACAGGGATTATAGGATATAGATCAGGCACTTAAAGTGCTTTCAAGATCGGAGTTCATTAGCACTCCTTCTCTCCACCTCTCCTACCTGAAAAAATATCTTGGGAGATTTATAGCTTGATGTTGAGATATTTTTTAATCAGGAAGGTGAGGTGTTCACGCATTCCGTACTTATTCATCATAAATGCCTAATGGTGAGCAGGTCAAATGCATTACAGACAATTTTGCAAATGCCTGCCTCTTCTTTTTTCTTTCCTAATTAGTTGCTCTTCCCTTGCATCTAAGTCTGCTATAATGCAATAATTCTTCTTCCTTCTAGAAGCCAACTGTCTCTCTAGAGTAGAAGTCCAGTATCTCAGGAGACATAAGGGTTCACAACTACCCAGATGTTCTAGTAATGCATTTGTTCTTTTAACAATAGCATAGAAGGATTTGTGCTCATCTGAGTGTTACTGTTCCTGAGCCTGCAGTCCTCATGAAAGCGAAACTTTCACATATTTTCTGTATGAGGATTAAAATCACAGCTCAAGAAAGCCTTTCATTTTGTAATTAAATCCTATTGACTTCTGTGAGATTTAACATGGGCTTAAGTGCTTTCCTGAACCAGAGTCTAAAGGACCAGATATGCTGTCTATATCATAGAAATCATAGAAACGTAGAATTAGACGGGACCTCAACAGGTCCTCTGGTCCAGCTATCCACATTGAAGCAGGATCAAGTACACCTTGATTCTCCCTGACAGATGTCTAGCTTGTTCTTAAAAATTTCCAATGATAGAGATGGGGGGAAGGATAGCTCAGTGGTTTGAGCATTGGCCTTCTAAACCCAGGATTATGAGTTCCATCCTTCAGGGGGCCACTTAAGGATCTGAGGCAAAATCAGTACTTGGTCCTGCTAGTGAAGGTAGGGGGCTGGACTCAATGACCTTTCAGGGGCCCTTCCAGTTCTCTCTATCTATATATATATTCTACAACCTCCCTTGGAAGCCTATTCCAGAGCTTATCTAACCTTATAGTTACAAAGTTTTTCCCTAATATCTAAATCTTGATGAATGTTTAAGCTCATTACTTCTTATCCTGCCTGTGACACTGACAGACCAGCTCAGGACAGAGCCATTGGCCAATTAACTTGCGTGAATATCAAAGGAGCTAAATGTACTACTATATATTCAGGCCAATTCACTTGTGTGTTAGACATCAAAGGAGATGTTAATTGTTGTTTTTGCCTATCTATATCCTGTTTACTATTACATTACATTTACATTATGCATGTCCAGTAATTAAATAAGCCTAGAGCAAAGTGTGTTGATGTAAAAGGGTATTCAGGCATTAGAACTTCATGAACACTAACAGAATGTTACTTGTATTGTTTTCACTTATCTATTTCTATTATAATGTAATGTCAGGCATTTACATTATGTATATCCCTTTAACTAGAAATGTTAATTTAAAACAACTGGCCATTGTGTGAGTAAAAATACTTGTCTCAAAAAGCAGCTATATATACTGATTCAAAGGAAGATCCTTGATCTCTGGACTGTTTGGGTGCTAACAGAGAAGAATAACTAAACAAAAAAAGACAGATCCCCAGAGTTATTCTGGGTAACCCTGAAAAGACTTTTGGGAATAGCAGAGATGTAATAATCTGAAATCATTTTGGATTTACAAACGTTGACTCACTATTGTATTTTACCTGCTTTAACCTCTCAATAATTCTCATGCTTTTTCCTGAGCGAATAGACCTATAGTTTACTATAGAATTGGCTGCCACTGCCAGCTTTGTCTTTTGTGTAAGATCTGGAGTACCAATTCATTTAGGGTAAGTGACTGGTCTATTGAGACTGAGAGAAACCTGATGTGGTGTGGTTTTTGGTTTTAATAACCTTTTATCAAAGTTCAGTTTGTCTGTGTGGCAAGAGAGGTTGCAGCATCTAGGGGGACTGTTTGTGACTCCATGGTAAGACTAATACAGTGATCCAGGAGTTCATAGAATACTAGGGTTGGAAGGGACCTCAGGAGGTCATCTAGTCCAACCCCCAGCTAAATCATCCCAGCCAGGGCTTCATCAAGCCTGATCTTAAAAACTTCTAAGGAAGGAGATTCCACCACCTTCCTAGGTAACCCATTCCAGTGCTTCACCACCCTGCTAGTGAAAATGTTTTTTCCTAATATCCAACCTAACCCCCCCGTCCCCCACACACACACTGCAATTTGAGACCATTACTCATTGTTCTGTCTTCTGGTACCACTGAGAACAGTCTAGATCCATCCTCTTTGGAACCCCCTTTCAGGTAGTTGAAAGTGGCTATCAAATCCCCCCTCATTCTTCTCTTCTGCAGACTAAACAATCCCAGTTCCCTCAGCCTCTCCTCATAAGTCATGTGCTCCAGCCTCCTAATCATTTTTGTTGCCCTCCGCTGGACTCTTTCCAATTTTTCCACATCCTTCTTGTAGTGTGGGGCCCAAAACTGGACACAGTACCCCAGATGAGGCCTCACCAACGCCGAATAGAGGGAAATGATCACATCCCTCAATCTGCTGGCAATGCCCCTACGTATACAGCCCAAAATGCCGTTAGCCTTCTTGGCAACAAGAGAATGACTCGTATCCAGCTTCTCGTCCACTGTAACCCCTAGTATCAAGTTCACATTTGATAATGGCTTGGTGAAATCTAATTATACAATATATTACCAGTTTGGGGTGTCTGCCCTTGTTTTCTGACAGGCAGCCCTGAGATACTTATTCACAGTGGTGTGCCACTCCAAACAGCATGACACTGCCTTCAGCAGAGAAAGAAGAATCGATCACCATTCTTTTTAGCCTTTAATGTATTGGAAGGCTTACCAGGTTACCCCATAGCCTTCTTTTTTCAAGACCGAACATGCCCATTTTGTTTAAACCTTTCCTTTGTAGGTCAGGTATGAAGTATTCAGACTTCATGGTGCATTAAATACCATCAATATTTTGCTGAGAATCTGATTTATAATCAGACCTGAGTGTTTTTATGTATTTTTTGTTCTTGTTTTTTAGTATTTTACTGTGCTTCAGGAGCAGGAAGAGAAAAACATTGAATCTGATTGTGCACAAGAACTGAAAGACTGATTCCCATTTTCAGTGCCTGAATTCAATGAATGCATGGGTGTAATTTGTATAGCAATGTATTAGAAAAGCATGTGCAGGAATCCCATTATTACTTTAAACACCCACACATCTTGTAAACTAATAATGGGATTTGTGTTGTATCTTCTGTACACTGTTCAAAAAAAAAATTACCCTACAGTTTCCACTTTTCCCTTTAAAATCTTAATCAAGCAGCTGTCATTTCATATCCTTCTCTACACATTTTATTCTGCTTCAAGTGGGCCAAATTACTTCAAGATATAACATATCTAAAGATAAAGGAGTTCCACCATGGATTAGTTTGCCCCAGGTTAAATCTAAAACTATTGCATTATCATACCCTGGGATGAAAGAGTTTATGCATGTGTGTACACCCACACATACAAAATATGTATGTCTTCATAACTCCTGTCAAGGCCTGTATAAAATTTAATTGTCTGGAATCTTGCTAGTGCAGGAATTGTGTTTTAATTTTTACCTTTGTGTGGTTCTCTTTTTGGCATTTATATTTAGAAAATGTAAAAGGAGAGCACTGTAGGGAGGATTTTTCCATGATAAAGATTAGTGCTAAGAACAGAAAACAGCCCTACTATGTGCAGGAACAAACATTTGGAATCTAACAGATCCATACCTACTACAGCTACATATCCTATCAACACACTCCTGCTAGGGTCCAGGTCCTGCAACACTTATTCCTATGAACAGTCAGTCACATGAGTAATTGTGTTGAAGTTAATGGGACTAGTCACATAATTAAGGCTGTGCAGAATTGGGCATCCACTGTTCTGCATACTACATTTAGGATGCAAGAGAACTGATAGCGAGATTTAATAAGGGTTTATAAGTCAGTGGGATTTAAGTACATGCTTTAAAATTAAGTTTGTGTGTCACAGAGCACTTCAACTACCCAACGAACCATGCTGCCTGGCCTCTTTTCATGGTATCCCCGTCACAAGACACACAGAATCACTTTCTCTTCCACCATATGCACAGTTAATTTTCTGTTTCCAGAAAGGACAGAGCACACGTATACAGCAGGCAGAGCCTTTCACAAAGCTTCTCACATCCACCCAGTTCACTCTGAGACCCACAGTTACAACCCAAGTGTCAGTAATCCCCCTAACAAACTGGTTACTTGCCTGCAGCCTTCTCTGTGCTGCAGCAACTTCAGTGACCAGGGTGCTACAGCTAGCACTCTGTCACACCCTGATTAAGTGCTTCCCCTGAATACAGATGGCCTTAAGCACATATTTGTGCACTGGATTGACTCAGGGCCTCAGTGATCAGATCTGTTGTGCAAGAAGATGTCATTTTACATTCACTTTTAAGTGTAGATCTCTTCTGGCCATTAAAGATCACCTGGTAGTCTTTGAGGGTGCAGTGGTGTGAGACTTGGTGTGGTTGCCACATTTCCACTTGGGTGATATTATTTCCCTTCAGTTTAAGTCAGACACCGTACTCTATCACTTCCTGTCCTAAATCATTGGGCAATATTGCTGTAGGTGGTTAAGTATTTGCTGTGCTTCATCCCAGAGGCAGCTGTATTTCAGTGACAGGTAACAATTCGTATAAACAGAACAGCTAACATCCGCTATCCATCTCACAGTATGGAATGAGGCTTAATGTTGAAAATCACTTTAAGATGCTCTGACAAAAAGGGCTATGAAAATACAAGGTATTATTGTTATACTTAATGTTATTTTTATTATGAAATGCAGTATAAGAGAATGCACAAGATTGGGACAAGCAGAATTACTAGAAGGTACAGTATAACACTATACTGGAGCGCCTATGAAAAGATATCCCTATTTCCATAGTTGCACTTTTTTCCTTTTCACTAGGCGTTTAGCAATATTTGATCAGGTTATCACATAACTCAAGTCTTGTCTTAGTTTGGCAAGTTATGTTACATGGCAGCTCATGAGTCATGCAGACCATTTTCTACTAACTTTGTAATAACCATTGAATCAACAGGGAATGTTTTTGAAGTCTGCTTCCTCAAAATGCAACATAAATACCTCTCCGCCAGCACACAAGTATCTGAGCCTGAGTTTGTCAGCAGGCTAGACAGCCAACAGCAATGCATTCTTTCTATTGGAGGTGCCACCAAAATCACATCTCACATGGAAAGTAGTCCACCCACTCTATGTAAATTTAGTCATTGTTACAGTCTACCCATTATCCTCAAATTAGAAGAGCAGATGCATTATTATGTATTTAAATCTTGCCGTTGGCACAAGCCGGGTCAGACACATAGTACAGTTCCCTTGTAATACTGTTACACTAGTTGTAATATACAGGGTCTTTGTTTCTGAATAGTGCAACAAAAGGTACTGGAGATATTCTTCAAAATACAAGCCACGTAATGGACAATTCAAGTGAGAAAAGCAGTGTGAGAGAGCGAGAGAGAGAGAGAGAGAGAGAGAGAGGTAGATTATTCCCCAGTGCTGAGCTCAACTGAATTTTCTATTGTCTGAAATAAAAAAAAAAAGTGTTTCCCTCAGACAACTGTAGACTTTTAAAAAGGAAATAACCTCACATTAACAGTGCTCCAAAGCATCTTGTACTAATCCACAATAATGACAAAATGTGAATCCTTCACATACCACAAATTGGGATATATGTGAGTAGAGATAGAAAGGGGGTATTTTCTGTGAAATTTTTCAAAAGAAATTAACTTTTGTTGAAAACTTTTCCTCTTTGACGTAAACCAAGAAATTTCAGTTTTTGAAATTTGAAAGCCACAAAATTTTTTTCTTTACAAAATCAAAAACATTTTTATTTTTATTTAAAATAAACAAAACCAGAACATTTAAAAAAAAGTAAAAAAACTTCAGTGAAAATGTGCATTTGCTAATATAAAGTGACCAAAATTGACTTTTACTGATTTGCCTTGACAAACTGACCTTATATTTTCAGACCTGAGCTGAATATTTTCCCTTATGTTTCAGTTTGACAAACTGACCAGACCGGAAAAAAAATAAACACCACACTATTTTCTAATTGAGAAGACTGTCTGACTCTCATGTAAAGCTGCAATGTCTATACTACATCATGTGATGGACAGATTTTGACTGTTATTAATCAAACACATATCATGCTGAAATTGTCCTCACAATTCAGACTGCAGCCTGAGAATTGTGATGAGAACACTGATGCCATTACAGTTGAATATATTGGTGCTTTTCAGCACTAAAACTGTTTGAAGAAGTTGGTATGTTTGGCTATACCCCCTGAACAATCAAGTTCCACTGAAAGTGGTAGTGTAGACACAGCCCTAGATTAAATCTCAGAACAGATTTACTGTAAGAACAGTAGGACAATGGAACAAATGCCTAGGGAAGTCATGAAATCTCTTTCACTGGAGGTTTTCAAAAAAAGAGGCTAGATAGCCATCTGTCTTGGATGGTTTATACACAACAAATCACACATCTTGGCAGGGGGCTGGACTAGATGACCCTTGTATTCCCTTTTACCCTTATGATTCATTATGTTTATAAAGGAGACAAACACACACTTTTCTGAAGATGGCCTTTTATAAAGTGACCAAAATTGACTTTTCTGATTTGCTGACAAACTCCTTATATTTTCAGACCTGACCTGAATATTTTCCCTTATGTTTCAGTTTGCTGACCAGACCGGAAAAAATAAATAAACACCACACTATTTACCCAGCTCAAATTGTGATGCACTTAGATATTATGGTAATGGGGCCACAATACCTAACATAAGATGTCTCCCCATTTCACAAAAAACATCACATACTAAGATTGCCAGCAGCATCAAACTGCAGGAGAATTGTGATGAGAACACTGATGCCATTACAGTTGAATATATTGGCAGAACTGTTTGAAGAAGTTGGTATGTTTGGCTATAGCCCTTGCTATCATTCCTCTGTGAGCAAATCAATTTTCTCAAAGTTTTACACCCAAAACAATTTCAGAATGATATTCTAGAACTTTACAAACAAGTCTCATTATTTTAAATGGAAATTGGAAACAAGCATCTTGTATAAAAGTAACATGTACAAAATAAGCAAAGAATCCTGTGGCACCTTATAGACTAACAGACGTTTTGCAGCATGAGCTTTCGTGGGTGAATACCCACTTCGTCGGATGCAAGAGTGGAAATTTCCAGGGGCAGGTAAATATAAGCAAGCAAGAAGCAAGCTAGAGATAACGAGGTTAGATCAATCAGGGAGGATGAGGCCCTGTTCTAGCAGTTGAGGTGTGAAAACCAAGGGAGGAGAAACTGGTTCTATAGTTGGCTAGCCATTCACAGTCTTTGTTTAGTCCTAAACGGATGGTGTCAAATTTGCAAATGAACTGAAGCTCAGCAGTTTCTCTTTGAAGTCTGGTCTTAAAGTTTTTTTGCTGGAAGATGACCACCTTAAGATCTGCTATTGTGTGGCCAGGGAGGTTGAAGTGTTCTCCCACAGGTTTTTGTATATTGCCATTCCTAATATCTGATTTGTGTCCATTTATCCTTTTCCTTAGAGACTGTCCAGTTAGGCCGATGTACATAGCAAAAGGGCATTGCTGGCATATGATGGCATATATTACATTGGTGGATGTGCAGGTGAATGAACGGGTGATGGTGTGGCTGATCTGGTTAGGTCCTGTGATGGTGTTGCTGGTGTAGATATGTGGGCAGAGTTGGCATCGAGGTTTGTTGCATGGATTGGTTCCTGAGCTAGAGTTACTATGGTGCGGTGTGCAGTTACTGGTGAGAATATGCTTCAGGTTGGCAGGTTGTCTGTGGGCGAGGACTGGCCTGCCACCCAAGGCCTGTGAAAGTGTGGGATCATTGTCCAGGATGGGTTGTAGATCCCTGATGATGCGTTGGAGGGGTTTTAGCTGGGGACTGTATGTGATGGCCAGTGGAGTCCTGTTGGTTTCTTTCTTGGGTTTGTCTTGCAGTAGGAAGCTTCTGGGTACACGTCTGGCTCTGTTGATCTGTTTCCTTATTTCCTCGTGCGGGTACTGTAGTTTTGAGAATGCTTGGTGGAGATTTTCTAGGTGTTGGTCTCTGTCTGCGGGGTTAGAGCAGATGCGGTTGTACCTCAGTGCTTGGCTGTAGACAATGGTGTGTCCGGGATGGAAGCTGGAGGCATGAAGGTAGGCATAGCGGTCGGTAGGTTTTCAGTATAGGGTGGTGTTAATGTGACCATCACTTATTAGCCCCTGGAAATTTCCACTCTTGCATCCAATGAAGTGGGCATTCACCCACGAAAGCTCATGCTGCAAAACGTCTGTTAGTCTATAAGGTGCCACAGGATTCTTTGCTGCTTTTACAGAACCAGACTAACACGGCTACCTCTCTGATACATGTACAAATATTTGTTTATTGTGATAATGTTTTCAGCAGTACTAAATTTCTGGCATTTTCAACAATTAAGAACACTTCATAATTCTTTAATTTGTTAATTACATAATTATTTAAACATGAATTAACAGCTTCTTGCAGGTAATTATTTTAAATCTTAATTACTGCACCTAGATTTTCTTAGCAACTGAAAACTAGACAAACAAATATGAAGAAGAGTAGGAATTGAACATGCTATACTAAAATCATGCTATTTTACATGGAGTTAACAATCCCTAATAAGAATAATCTACAATAGTATCCATTAATCCACATAGAGAAGACGACAGCAGCCCAACGGTAAGTACTCAATACACATTAGACTACAAATGAGAATTAGATTAAAGTTTGAAAGTGGAAGAAAAATTATGAGCGACATGTTCACTGTTCACGAATGGTCAGGAATAAGCAGAGTTTACTAAAACCTCATGTTTCTATAATTCGTATAGTCTCCTTTTGAAAGTTATTTCCTGAAGAAAACATGGAAAAATATTTGTACTGTTTTGCGTAGCACAGTAACATAAAATAGGGAAGAATGATAAATAGGCTGTTATAAATCAGTTATAGCAACACTTCCACTGCTCTCAGGACAAGTACCTTTGTACTGATATTGCTGAGAGTGGTCTAGATTATGCCTGGCCCGAATGTGGTATGGGGAATTGGAGGAAGCAAGAATTGTCCTTTTATGGCTGCGTTAAGGGCGAGCATCACCCAGTGCTTGGTGGAATGCTGGAATACACAGCAGACATCAGAAGCAGAGAGTCAGAAGCAAGTGTAGCTCCACCCTCTGTGTACAGTGTACTTCATAAAGGGGTGTCTCAGATTCTTCTTCTCTGCTTCACCTACTGGTGGGAAGGTTTTGAACCACAAACTCCCCAGCCATATTCCTTCTGCTGCTCCCACTACAGATTCTCCAGCCTGATGAAGCCTCATTTCACCAGCCAGAAAAGAGGAAGGAGAAGGAGAGTCTCTGAGGAAATTGAGCTACCCCAACCCAAGGAAGGGTATAAATGGGGAACGCTCTATCTGCTTTTGCCAGAAGAAAGGAAATACACTCATTTAGAGAGTCATAGAGTTTAAGGTCAGAAACGAGAACCGGACCATCTGGTTTGGCCTCCTCTATATCAGAGGCCGCCAATGCCCTCACACTAACCCTAACACTAGAAATTAGTCCAAACTCTTACAGCTTTCAAGAGACTAAACTATTATGTGCCCCAGGCAGACAACAGGAGGGACTGAGGTGCACCAAAGTCTGAAGCCCCTGTAATGGCAGGGAACTGATTAATTGTGTTCACTGTTCTTTTAATCTTTGATCTCAACACTAAGTTTGTCTTTGATCTTTGGCATATACTTTTAGTAATTCAAATTCTTTGGGAGCTGCAAGATGGGCACACTTTCCTCATTCTAGTGCTTTTTTGCCATAGAGCGGTCTTTGCTTTCTTAGAGTAAAGTTTGCTACACTTACCCACATTAAGTGCTCCCATTTAAATCAATAGGGCTACATGTAAAGTAAAATCCTTCATGAGCATGGGAGAATCTGGTCATTAGTAAGCAGACATATTTATGCTTTCAACATATTACACTAAAGCCCAGGGTTTACATTTTTGAGTGATTATGTTCTTATTTCTTTTCTTGTTCCTGCTCTTGGAGAAATACCCTTTTGTGGTTTTAATTTTTAACCCCCACACACTGGAACTTTCAAAATTGTCCCAGAATAAGGATGAATCATGCACATAAAGTTCATTAGACTTAAATAAAGGTTCAATCTCATTTCTGAGGAACCTTTTTAAATATAGGTCCTGAAGTATAAAATTAAACTGCCTGGGCTGCACATGAATTATCCAGATGTCTAAACTAATCTAGAAAAAGCAGTCTGTAATCCAGCAAAAAACAATAAAACTAATCCAAGCTGAGAGCACTGAACCCAATACATCACCAGAAATGAAAAATAATCAAAGCTAGTTGCCACCAGAGTTGATGATAAAGTAATAAGAACAGGAGTACTTGTGGCACCTTAGAGACTAACAAATTTATCTGAGCATAAGCTTTCGTGGGCTACAGCCCACTTCATCGGATGCATAGACTAGAACACAGACAAGATATAAATACATTCAGAGAACATGAAAGAGTGGAAGTAGCCATACCAACTACAAGAGGCTAATTAATTAAGATGAGCTATTATCAGCAGGGGAAAAAAATGTGTAGTGATAATCAAGATGTCCCATTTTAGACAGTTGACAAGAAGGTGTGAGGATACTTATGGGGAAATAGATTCAATATGTGTAATGACCCAACCACTCCCAGTCTCTGTTCAAACCCAAGTTAATGGTATCTACTTTGTATATTAATTCAAGCTCAGCAGTTTCTTGTTGGAGTCTGTTTTTGAAGCTTTTCTGTTGCAAAGTAATAGTTTTCATTACACTAGAAGTAAGACCTATCAGCAACATCTAGATTCACACCTTTGGTCATCTAATCTTGCCACATTTTAGATATCTTGGTTGAGATTTTCAAAGCTGACTAATTTTAATGGGAGTTGTGTGATTAAATCCTCTAGGTGTCTTGGTAAATCTCACCCTCTTTTTAAAAATGCACTCACCACCAGCTATTGTAGATATCTGGACTCACCCCTGCGGCGCCTCCTGCTGGGAATTAGCTCATTCCAGCTCCAGAGCACCCTCTGCAGGCCAGTGATCCACCTGTCCTCTGGCCCCATGGCCCTCTCAGACCCAGTGCCCCTTTAGCTGGGTGCTGTCCCCCAGCAGTACTCCCACAATTCTGGGTCTCCCCCTCCCAGGGGAACCCTCACCCACTATCCCCACCTCACCTCAGTCTTAGGCCACTGCCAGTCCCCATCTAGCCCCCACTCACTGGCAAAGGGGGTTTGGACCTGCTACCTTTGCCACCCTTGGCTACCCCTCTGTAGCCCCAGTGCCTGTCCTGGCCTTTATCAAGGCCTGCACCTGGGAGTTCTCCAGGCTGGAGCTACCCAGCCCTGCTCCACTCTAGGTATATTTTCCAGCTTCTAAGCAGCCAGGCCCTTCTCCCTCAATAAGCAGAGGGAGACTCTCTGTCTCTGGCTTCTCTGCCTTTATAGGGCCGGCTGAGTCTGTTCAGGGAGTGGCCCCAGCTGCAGCCACTTCCTCCAATCAGCCCAGTCTAAAAGCTGCTTTCTCCAGCTACAGCCCCCTCCCAGGGCTATTTTTAACCCCTCTGGACCTGAGCGGGTTGACCACCCTGCTACACTGTATTTCTGGGAAAGGAGTTTCTAACCTACTCTTCTGAGAATTAAATCAAATTCACACAAAAGTCTACCTAAACAATTTTTTTTGTAAACAATTTTTGTGTTTGTTCAACTGCATATAACTGAATATCCTATGGGAAGACAACGTCAACTATTATTTTTAAGAGAAATCCATTTCTTACTTCTTTTCATTGGTTGTTTAATCCATTTCTCTTTTCAGAAATAAAAGAATAACTTTATCAGTCCGTTTGGACCTTAATGTTAGATAAATGGGAAAAAAGAAATGCCAACTAAAATACATTAAAAAATGCCAATACATTATATTATCATCATGACTTTTTTAACATGACTCTTTCCTAAACTGATTTTGCAAGTAAACATTTTCAACTGTAATAAAAACAAAACCCTTTGAGAAAATAAACATGCACAAAACATGCATTATTCTATTCCATGCTGCTCTAAGTGTAGGAGATGCCATAAGCTAACTGAACTCTTCAACTATAATGATAAAAGTAACAGCTAATGTGCTCTACCACAGAGCACTACAGGTACATGTGTTGGGAAGGAAGAAATTCTTATTCCTAGTGGCCTGTGTTCCTTACTTCACCTCCGTCTATATAGCCTACAACTTGATAAGACAATTCCAGCAGCACAAATTAAAGTTACTGAATATGAATTATTTGACTTTATGTAAATTTCACTATTTTATTCTCTTTAACCTCAGACATATTTTATCTGAAAATTAAGGTTGCAATATAATATTACCATTTCAAAAACTACATACCAAGAAAGTTCCCATTAATAATACTTTAGCATTACAAAGTATGGAAACAGTCGGTTCAGCTAAGGTGGATAAAGGCTGTAATACCCTTACAGTTCATATATTTCCTTCAAAATATCTATATGTAAAAATTCACATTAGATAATAGATGAAGGAGAACCAGACTTAATCCCTATTATAGAGGAACTAGTGCATGCAGTTCTAAAACTAAATATTAAAGATGACTGTCATCTTAGGCCCTCTAAGTTCAGTTTTAATCTGTGATGTTTAGGTGTTCGACATCTTGTTTGTCAGTGGCCCTAGAAATCACAAACCTTAGGGAGAGGGCTGCTTAGTTTATACTGCAAAAAAGGCTGAATTTATTCTGTTCTCCTCTTCAGTGTGCCACAAATCACATGACAGAGAGAACTTGAGATCTTTGCAGGCAGTGGAGCTCTAAGGATGTTCTATCTTGTTCTCCATGAAGCTGAGCATGATGCATTCAGGTAAGAGGTATATGTTTTGGAATGCTGATTAGGCAAAGTACTTATTGAAAAATCCCAGACTGCAAACCACCAAAGACCTTAGAGCTACAGAATTGTGAATATGTCACTCTTACTACTCAGATAAATATTGCCTAAATGTTGTCATTGGGAGTGTCTCAAGAAGGATTGACAGACTTTTTGGTTGCTGCATTTGAATAGTTTAAAAAGGGAAAACTCTAACTAAATTATGTGAGTGAAATTCACCCATATTGTATTACCACTTGCACAGGAGTGAGGAGGGGATAATGTGGGCAGAGTGCCTGCAGGGGTGTCTGGTAACATTATGTGCAGTAGGAATGGCTCACTTAGAAGAGCATAGAAAACTACTATGGTGGTAGACTGGAGAAGCTGTAGAGATAGGAGTTTTTGCATATGATCTGATGGACAGAAAGCCCAATGGAATGCTAAACCATCATTACTAAGCTCCCAAACCACCTCTACATGCTATGAACAATCATTTGTCAGGATTCTAAGCCTTTTATTATGAGGATATATTACACAGTCGACACCAAGTGGGTCTGATCATCTGGGGTGGGGGGGGTCTGTTATGAAATAATTATCAAATCCAGTTATGTGAGCAGGTGCTGGTTGGATTTCCTGAAATATTTTATTACCCTGAATACAGTACAGAGCTGCACTGCCTCAGAGGGAGCAGCAGGAGACATTCTGCCTTGGTGAGGCACAAAGATTCCTGGAGCTCCTAGGTACACATGGGCTGAATGCCTACTGCTGCAGTCCATTATGTGATAGTGATTGGCCAGTGGAGCTGACCTAAGTGGGGTAGAGCTACAGCCATGCCTCGTCTTCTCCACTTTCTACTTAGAGTACTGTCTGGACTGGGGAATAGAAAGGGAGCAGTCTCTGAAGTCTCTGAGTACAGAGACTAGAACTCGGTCTCACACATATGTGGGTCACACAAGGTGTATGTGTGTGTGTGTGTGTGTGGGCAGGGAGGGAAAGAGATGAGGGAACAATATGCACCTGTGTAGGGTCTAGGTGGAATCTGGCCCTAGGAGACCCCCTTTAAGTAAAGTTACCTGGCCAATTCTGCTCTTAAGCCAATGTAAATCCAGAGTAATGCCACAGAATGGAGATACACCAGTATAAACCTGGAGCAAGGGCAGTGTCAGGTCCATGATTTAATAAAGAGAGGATTTCATGTCACTCTTTACGAAAGGACTCCCTGATTCCTTGAGCATCATATCAGCATCAGGCACCAGGGCCGAACAGCCGCAGCTCAGCCCACTCAGGGCGCTGTCTGAGGACAGCGCTTGATGCTAAGGCTCCAGGAGAGGTTGCCCCTCTGGGCGGCCCTGTCAGGCACAAGGCAATACAAGATTGTTTTAATATATCATTAAGGAAAGTATTCTGATCACCATCTCTTCCTATCCCTACCACATCTCCACACAGAAAAAAAATCATCTACTGCTCCTCCCTGCAATGCCTCACTAGGAAATGCCAGAACAGAAAAGGGCGGTATGGATTAAAATAGAATATGCTAATTCCCTTTTAACAATGCTGTGAAGACTCCTCGTTTCAGTTGATTCCACCCCCAAAAAACACCCCCACAACCAGAGATGCTAATTACTAAGGCCAGATTCTACCACCTTTATTCTCTGATTAGAATCTTGTGAGTAGTCACTTTGTCTGTGAAGAAGATGATACAAATAAGTATGAATAAGGGTATCAGAATCTGGTCCTAAGAACTCTGTTCAACATAAAAATACATCAAACTTCCCACACAAGCCGCTGAAATGCAGGCTATTACAACACAAGATATTTTCTTGTTTGCTGAACACAAATGAGATACACACATGAACATTCCTAGTGGCTCCAGGAAAAAGGAGAGCATCATATGACACCCAAGTCTATAAAATAAAAACAGTGATCATTCTAAACAGTGGGAGATTCACAAAGAAAAGGGAATTTGAGTTTACCCATCTATCATGGCTCAGTGCTGGAACACCTTCTTCTGCCCAAATCTGGGGATTAGCTCTGCAAGGCCAACACCCCTTCCTGCACTTGCACTTCATCACTCTTTCAGTCTCACTCTCTTGGGACTTAACTGCTCCCTCTCTGCAGCTTGGCCCTCCAGCCAGGTCACTGTAGATTTTCCCTTCTGGAGGAGAGGGATGTGTGTGCATATCAAAGCCTCTTGGGAACCACTTTCCCAGGGAGTCTTCTCTTTCACTGGCTCTTAACAGTGTCACTTCCCCAGTAGCAGGTAGGGGAACCTGGGCCCACCCTCTTCTCCAGGTTCCAGCCCAGGGAACCAATCAGCAGGCAAATTCTGCCCTATACTAAACCTTGCTATCTTTTCTCTGAGTCTTTCCTATACCTTCTAGGTTACACCCTCCCCGCCCCATCTTTGGGTTTGCCAGCCCAACTTCCCCCTCCCAAGGAATAACTGCACATTAACACTCCATCGGCCCAAACACATCTCTCTTCCCCAACTTCCCTGCACCCTAAATCTCCACCATTTACAATTTAATTGACTGATTCAGCTCACCTGTTCCGATTCAACTTTTTCAGGGCTGGGGTGGGGAGTGTACCCCATCACACCATCTGAGTTTAATCTGAAGTTATTGATATTCCAATAGGATGCTGAGGTGAGTAAGTCAAACAAACAATATTTGGTCCCATTTAGAAGTTGGTTAAACGGTTATTGAAAACAAGAATGAGAAATTCTCAGAAACAGGCTAGAAAAGTAAAGCCAGTGAAAATTCACAGAGCCATTCACCTATGCAAATCCAGTTGCAGGATCAAGGCCATATTTTGGAAGCCAAAATGTATCTTTAAAAATGCACTTGATTTAAGAAAAATATTACTTAAAAAAAAGAGTAATCTAACATATCAGTGCATTGACTTCAGTGGAGTTACTCCTCATTTACACTAAATCAGAGCTCAGGAATCATCTCTATTTATAGAGTCTTCCATACCTTGTAGAATCATTTTGTCTAACAAGGATAGAGCTAAATACATCAGAGTCCTATGTTGAAAGGCAATAGAATGATAATTTTAAAAAGGAATAAATAAATATATTGATATTCCTGTTCATTGCAGCTATGAATTTGAATCAGGACATCACACAACAGAGTTTTATCACCAGCTCAAGCACAGTATTTCTGGGGTCACTTCAACCACACTAGATATGCCCTGGAATTCTTTTTATGGAATGAAAATATAAGAACAGGGGAACTTAAAATGCCTCAATAGCATTAAGCTGATTCATTTTGCTAGCATCACAGTTGGCATTAGCAACTTCTGTGAAGAAAAATTACAGGATAAAATAAAAGCAAAGTTTAGCGTAAACCTAAATCATGTTGAATTTTTTTTCTAACCCATGTGCCCCACTGAAAAATTACCTTTTATAGATTTACCACAGAAAGCTCAAAAATTTTCTTCTATGTTTAATATGCCAGTGAAGCAAAAAAAATTACCCCACACCCAAAGTAGATATTCTATTTAGATATCCCAAAATATTTGAAGCAATGGGATGTTCAACATATTCTACATTATATGGGTTAGCATATAGTGCTCTCCTGACTTTACTAATGACTAGAAAAAAAATCTTGTTTGAAGGAGAAGATACAGTACTTACACAGTTTCATTAAATGTTTCCATTGAATTCAAATCAAATTATAATTCAAATTTTAGAATTCAGTTAAAATGTTGAGTGCCCAATATGGCTTTCCTACTTTTGTCAACACAAAGGTGAAATCAATAAGCTAAAGATATAACAATGTTTTGACATTTGCTTAACAGTTTTAAATGTTCAAGGAAATATTCTTCTGAAATTCTCTCTGAGCTGAAGGTTGTAGTAGCTTGGATCACAAGCTTCAGTTGCAGAACGACTTTTTTGCTTTTGAGGTTTTCCTCAAAGTTTTGACATGACAACTCTGCTACTGGAAAGTTTCCACAATCGAACCCTCCCCCCCAAAAAACAAAAACGTAAAATGCATAGCGTTAACATATGCATGGAGAAGATATGTGGGCATAGGTTGTGTAAATTAATGCAGATTGGTGATAATCAAATACCATATGTATGTACAAAAAAAAGGGCTTTTTGTTCTCAAGTGGAAAACAGTCACAGTGACCACTGTCTACCAATAGTCCCAAACAGCAACAAGAGAGGATAAACATGCCACAGACACATCCTATGTATTCCAATGGCTTATTCAGTGCCCATGTCCACAAGCACATTTATTTCGAAGTTCTCTTTTTCCTTTCCTTCAGAAAGAGAGGGTAAAGGCAGGAATATGGTGTGTAATACAACATATTTCCCAAAATAATTATACCATATTTGTACTAACTGACTATTGGCAAGAAACAGTGGAAACTGTGCCCCAATGTATTGTTTAACTCAGAGACAATGTGGGTGAGGTAATATCTTTATTGGACCAACTTGTGTTGGAGAAAGAGACACGCTTTCCAGCTTACCCAGAACTCTTTTGCAGTTCTGGGAAATGTACTCAGAGTGTCACAGTAGGGCCTTGTCTACACTACGAAGTTTTGTCGACCAAAGGCAGCTTTTGTCGACAAAACAGTGAATGCATACATACCACAATGAGACTTTCGGTGGCAAAAATGCCCTGTTTTGGTGACAAAATAAAACCACCCCAACAAGAGACATAAGGCTTTTTGCACAATTTTTTTTTGTCAACAAAGTGCTAGTGTAGAGACCACACTTGATTTTATTGCTTTAATTAGCCTCTAGGTGTCCCACAATGCCCATTGTGACCCCTTAGAAGCAATGGGAATTTCTGAAATTCCATTTCCTGTTTGCTCGGCATGCAGAGGTCTCATTGCATCTTCCCAGGTGACCCTGGCTGGTTATCACAGCGAACACTCTCCCACTTGGACCACTGTGGAGAGGAAGCTGTGCAGTCCCAGCTGTGCTTGAGCTGTAGGAATTCTGATACCTACAGGCAGATTTCTCGTGGCTTGTGCAAAAAAGGCTATGATCAAGACACGCTGCAGTGCAGAGTGAAGATAAAGGAGCTGAAGCATTCGTACCTTAAGGCGAGGGAGGCAAACCATTGCTCAGGTGCTGCACCTAAGCTCTGCTGGTTCTATAAGGAGCTGGACGCTATCCTCAGTGGCACCACACCTCCACTGCCAATAGCCCCATGGATACTTCGGAAGACCTGGAGGTGGCGGAAAGAGGACCTAACCCAGAGAACGAAGTCATTGATGAGGAGGTGGAGTTTGATGATGATGTGGAGTTCCCTGTGGGGCAGGCAGCCAGGAACTGTTCACTACTCTGGAGGTGTAAAGCCAGTCTCAGCAGTTGCCTTCCGGTGAGCAAGAGGCAGGAGAGGAGACGCTTGGTAAGTGGCTGTGGTTTGTGTAGTGCAGAGGTGGGTTCAGGGTATAGAAATCTACAAGGCTACCTGTGTTTCTGTGTTCTGGACATTTCCCTGTGCAGCTAATCTGTTTGGCAGAACAGGTGTTGATGCATGTTGAGATCTCACAGGAATCCTCCAGAGAGATCTCCAGGAAATTTTTCTGGAGGTACTTGATAATCCTCTGCTGAAGGTTCGTTGGCAGAGCTGCTTTGTTCCTTCCCCCACTGTAGGAAACGTTCCCATGCCATTTGGCATATCACTTGTGCAGGGACCAAAGTGGCACACAAGTGAGTAACATAGGAACCAGGACAGAAGCCACAAGCATGTAGTAGATGTACCCTCGCTTCCCTGCTTACCCTCAGCAGTGAGATATCTGCTACAATGACCCATGCCTGTGGAAAAGTGTGGGAGAATTTTAATTTTTTTCCCTAGTTGGCTGCACCACAATCCTTGCAGAGTGTTTTTTTCCCCATGTAGAGCGCCACCCTTTCACAGCCAACACTCACCATGCTTTGGGTGTTCGCAGAGATGTGTGAGAAAGTGATTGTTATGTTACAAAAGGTGTATTTTACTTAAACATTTCAATTCTGTGCCTAGATTTTACAATCATGCTTCTGTGCATTGTTCCTTGTGCTTCGGCAGACGTGGCCTTCAGGAACACCTCCACACACACACTGGCTGAGCATCTCTGCTAGATAAGAAAGCATCCAAGACGGAGCAAAGAAGACATGTTCTGGGAGGTACTGCACTCCTCCAATGCAGAGAAAAGGGAACACAAGGATGGAGGGAAGCCAAAAGGCAGGACAGAAGAGAAAATCAGGAGTTTTTTAAGGATGCTACTGAGTGGATGATTAAAGTTATAGAAGAGCAAACGCAGATGCTGAAGCCCTTAGTAATGCTGAAGGCTGAGCAGATGTGTGCCCGCCCTCCCCTGCAGCACATTCAGAACTCTTTTGCATTCCCTCCCAACTCCATCCGCACAGTCCATTCTGCTTTCCAGGACTTCTCTGTTTCCCCTTCACTCCTCCCCCTCGGACAACTTTCAAAATGATAGCTGGACCTACACATAGCTGTGAAAGTCTGCCATTCCCTGGTACTGTGTGTGTGTGTGTGCGCGCGTGCACGCAATAAAAGCAAAGTTTTTGAATGGTAACTCGTCTTCATTTGTTTCCTACAAACAGAGATAGCAGGCACTACCAATACATACACAGGCAGTTTAATAATTTGCTTACTGGAATGTAAGGCCCCAAATATCACCATTGCTTCCTAGGAAAACTATATGCAATGTAACATTGCAGCACAAATCACAGAGATATACATTACTGATTCTCATTTTCAAAGTGTTGCCTGAAAGCCTCCCTGATATGACTTGCCCCCCTCTAGGCCCCTCTGATAGCCCTCGTATCTGGTTGCTCAAAATCAGCAGCCAAGCAGTCTGCCTCAACACTCCACCCTTGAGCAAACCTTTATGCTACGTACAACATGTGACTATGACCATGGGAATATTATCCTCATTGAGGTGGAACCTGCCATAAAGGCGTCGTCAATGTACCTTTAATCTGCCAAAGGCTCATTCCACTGTCATCCAGTGTCACCTACTCAGCCTGTTATTGAACCCCTTCTTACTGCTGCCTAGGTTTTCCGTGTAAGGTTTCATAAGCCATGGCTGTTAGGGGTACGACGAGTCTCCCAAGATCACTATGGGCATTTCAAAACTTTAATCTTCTGGTCTAGAAAGAAAGTCCGCACTTGTATCTTTCTATACAGGCCAGTGTTCCTGAAGATGTGTGCGTCATGCACTTTCCCAGACCACCCCGCATTAATGTCAGTGAAATGCCCATGGTGATCCACAAGCAGCTGTATCACCATGGAGAAGTACCCCTTTGTTATCCCAAGGGGAGTAATGTAACACTTCAGAGAGAAAATACTCGAGAAACGGTAGGGGAAAGAAGAGCAGACTCGGCTTCCTTCCGTGTCTGTCACCGGTGGATTTAGCTTACACTGAGGGTGTCCCTCCTTCCTTGTGTGATGTAATAAAAATGAAGAAAAGACAAGGTAATATGGTGCAAACAAAGGTAAGTGTATTAAGGGTAAAGGTACAGAAAACTGGAGAAAACGGGGGCGGAAAGAACACAGACATACAGTGATTTAGTGACTGGCTTTAGGAGCTTGAAGCTCAGACCCACAAAACCTCCCTTGGCATTAAGAAAAACAATAAATGAAACCCCAATACAGAAACCTTCCCTACGATTTAGGTGCAGTGGACAAAGCGTACAGGTGCAAAGCCCAGGACCTTCTGCTCTCCAGCTGATTTAGAGCCTTCGAGGAGGACTATTGGGGAGTCCCGACGACTGCTGGATTTCATTGCAGGTGGGGAGACCCTTTGGGATGATGGACACCAGGAAAGCAGGACTCTCCACAGATAAAATGGATTTGGTTCGCTGTGGCAGGGACAGTGATGACAGGCCTCTCCTTCCCCAACCTCGCTGTGAGATAGATGGTACTCTTCTCTCTAGTTCTGGAGTATTAGGAAGACCTGACCGTGCATGCGCTGCCGCTGTAATTGACAGCCCTCTGCAGGCTCTGAGCAAGATCTTACATAATCTCTAAGGCGGGAAAAGCTGGTTCAGTCCAGTTTGAGCCAGAGGACTTCAGTGTCTAAGTTGTAAACAAGTTTGCTTACTAAGATGGAGTCCAAGGGTCATAGTTTATATACTTTATATTAAATTTTATTGAAGCCAGTGATTTACTTAACATTACTTCAAAAATACACTATTAAAATACCTAATTAAACATATTAAACAACACCAACATTTAATACCTAACATCTTCCTATTGATGTACTCCATCGCCAGGCTGCCTGGTGCCAAATTTGGAATATGTGGGCCATCTATTGCCCCTCCACAGTTAGGGAAACCCATCTTGTGGCTGTGATGTTGCACAAGACAGAGAGGATATAAAAGGCCCTGAAAGCCCCTCCATTTTGTCTTCAGCTGGCTCAGAAGACAGCCTCTCCAGTGCAAAGAGATGCCTGAAAGAGGACAGTAACTATGGGGATGTGAGTGATTGCTGGACCCAGACTAGGAAGGAATCTACTCTGTCAAAGAAGCTTATTGGAACATCTCTGAGGGAGAGATTTACCTGCATTTAGTTTCCAACTCTATTAGGCTTAGACTTGCATGTTTTTGTTTTATTTTGCTTAGTAATTTACTTTGTTCTATTGGTTATTACTTGGAACCACTTAAATCTTACATTTTATATTTAATAAAAATACCTTTTTGGTTATTAATTGATCCAGAGCAAGTAATTAATTCCTGTGGGGAGTAAACAGCGGGGCATCTCTCTCTATCAGTGTTATAGAGGGCAAAAAATTTATGAGTTTACCCTGTATAAGCTTTATACACAGTAAAATGGATTTATTTGGGGTTTGGATCCCATTGGGAGCTGGGTATCTGGGTGCTAGAGACAGGAGCACTTTCTAAGCTGTTTTCAGTTAAGTCTGCAGCTTCTGGGGGACGTGGTTTAGACCTAGGTCTGTATTTATGACAGGTTGGCATGTCTAGCACAACAAGACAGGGTACTGAAGTCCCAAGCTGCCAGGGAAAACAGGCTCAGAGGTAGCCTCAGCACATCAGGTGGCAGTCCCAAGGGGGTTTCTGTGACCTCAACCCATCACACACCCTCTGCAACTTTTCTGTGAATGCCAAAAGTAATCTAAAGTTGCTTCTATCCATATCACACAGTATGTCAGGCAATTGGGAGTCTTCTTCAGTTAGGAACTTTGTGATTAACTGCATTGCCATCCGTGATGTCTTCATGGCAGTTATCAGATCATAGGATAGCAGTGCAGGATCAATTCCTTCTCTCAAAGATGCCAGGGTGCACAGCAAAGAAGGGACACTGAAAAATGCAGTGAAAGAAAACCAGAAGCAGATCGAATGCTGGAACCGAAAGTGATGCATTGAGCCCAGTCCCAAGATGTGTCACAATCCATTCCACTTTCCCACAAGACCTTGTGGCAGAAGGTGTTGAGCTAGACTGTGGGATAGGTACCCACAGTGCACTGCTCACACTGTCAATGCTAGGGCCCCAAGTGTGGACGTGCCCTACAGACAGGGAGTGAGTGTGAACATGCAATATCAATTTTTATTATAGCACATTTTGAGTGTCAACATGACTTTTGTCAACAAAATTCTGTAATGTAGACAAGGCCTAAATTTAGGGTGGATCAGATTGTTTCATATAAGTAGGTAATGCATATGCCAAAGGACCATTCAAGATGAAGTGGTCCATTAACACCTCTCCAGTCATAGGGGGGAAAGGGAAAAAAAGGCTGGGAGGAGGTTGTGACAGTCTATACTATTATAGTCACAACTTTTACAAAATTATGATGAGCTTTGTAGATCATATGCCTTGTGAGGTATCATTTGAAAAGTCATAATCGACTGAACACTATTATCCCATTGAAATGTGTAGCAATACTATGTGTAAAGTTATAAGTTTTACAGTATGATGTTACTAAAGTATGTTATAACTCTGGGGAACACCCAGATGCCCAGCTCCTCAGAAACAACTATGCAGTGACCAGCACCCAGACAGATGTTAAATAGCCATTGTACAGCAGGGAGAAAGGAAAACAAGAAATTTACATTGCATAGAGGGATGATTCAAATCTTATGTACACAACAGACTGCTGGTCGCCTGCATCCCAACTGAGGGTCAAACTAATAGAGAGGAGCAGGGTATAAAATAAGAGACAATGGCTTTCTCATTACCTCTCTCCTCCACCACCTCTACTCACTGCTACAATAACCTTGTTTAACTCAGGTATTCTCAGTGGTATGTTGCAGTTCATTGCTAGGTGAAAAGGCTGCAAGTAATTGAGTTCTAAAGGGAAGTTGTTATGTTATGGAAGTTCTAATACAGTGAAATTTACAATGGCTGTTTTGCTGAAAAGAAGTTTTAGAGTTACTCCATTGTACTGACTATTTGTCTCACCCACTTAATCAGACACCACATTATGGCCTGCCTTACTACTATCTACTTGACAGACTTCTGATCTCACTTACACCAGTTTTACATTGGTGAAATTCCTGCTTTTCATCAGGGTAAGGAAGATCAGAATCCAACCTACTATCTGTAACTTCTATAAAAATTGGATGATCAGGCAACAGACTCATCATTCACTTCAGCAATACTGATGAGTTAAATTTTCAAAAGCACTTAAGGCCCAGATTGTAAAAGATACTTAGGCACTGCTCAGCTCAGTGTTGCAATGTCTAACTGACTTAGGAGCTAAGTCTCAATTTCAAAAGAGACTTAGGCCCAGATTCTCAAAATGGATTTAGGCATCTAACTCCCATTGCAATCACTAGCTGTCTATTCTCATCTGAAATCAATGGAAGTTAGGTTGTCTAAATCCCTTTAGGATCTGGTCCTTAGGTGCTTAGAAGCTTAAGTTTCATTGAACATCAGTGACCCTTAGGCTCCTAAGTCAGCTAGTCCAATTTTTAAAAGGCAATTAGGCACCTAAGATTGAAAATATTTGCCTAATAGGATTTCCAAATCATCTAGGTGCTTAACTCAGTAGGAGTTAGGGGCCTAGGCTCTTTTTGGAAATCCCAGTAGGAATTCAGATGTCCTTAAAAATACAGCCGTTAGGTACCTGTGAAACTTTTGCCTATTTTCAAGAAGAAATGTTCTGTATGTACACAGGATTTAGGCATATTGAAAAGAAGGCAGAGAACTTACATTAGAGGCAGACACAGACTGCTCAGGCTTCTGGAAACACCAGAGTAGTCCACAAGTGAACCAACCACTCTACACAATGTTAGAAGATTTTGTGGCTGATTTAATGAGCCTATATCAGAAGTGGCTGTGCTGGCATGAAACATCAAGCCTACTTGGAAGAGATTCTAAGGAACTTTTATCCAGAGGAAAAAAAATCCCTATACAATCCTACTCTGAAAATGAGAAAAATACACAGAATTTAGTGATGTCTCAGACGATGACTTGATACAGCCTCAGTGGAAAACACACACACACACGAGAATACTGCTGGTTCCGTAAATGAATAAGCAGTGTGTAGTGTTGTGACTTTTTAGTTTTAAAAGGTATTTATTCACTGTTAATTGTCTGTAGAAGGAAAATTCATGATTATTTTGGTCAGTGGGAGCAGAACTAGTGTAATATGGCAGAGAATCAGGATTGAGGCCCTGATTCTGATCTTAGTAAATTAGTTTTACACTGGTATAACTGCACTTATTTCCTTTGCAATTCCTTCTTCTCTGCACTTGCTTAACTAGGAGCCAGACTCTGGCCTCACTTCACACTGGCCACGCTCATAGTCACTCATACTAGTATATCATCTTATTTTCTTATTTACATACTCATTCTTCTGCCATTAAAATGATTTCTCCTCCTCATCTATAAAGATAGGTGAGAGAGAGAGAGAGAGAGAGAGGGGAAAGAAACAAAGAAGTCTTCGGGAATAGATTCTATGTTATGCTTTGGCCTCTTTGAGCTTCCAAGATTCTGCCTGTAACCAGAGAATGATTCCCCTAATGGAGGGAATCTTCATAGTGATTTAGAGCCCATGGAGACTGTTCCTATGCCATCCTCTCCCTGACTCCCAGCTCAGCGCTGCCAGGATGGTAGTTGAGGAGGGTGTAGTAGGACTCTACTGTGCAATACAAATCTTCCATTTGCATAAGGTCCTTAGAAACCAAAACACCAGTGTCATAGATTAAAGCAACTCCTAAAGTAGCTCACAACAGGGTTGGCTCAGTACAGCATCAGGGAGCTGTAAGCAGCTCTCTGACAACATGCATCTCTCCTGCACTGAACAGAGCTGGACACAGGGGAAAATCAAGCTCTTGATTTCTCTTTTATTTCAGATTCTAGATGTGTTGCCAAGAATTTTTATTTTTGTAATCAACTCAGATATCATAATAGAACCTTGCCATGCCCTGACTATCCCCTATCATTGATGCATGAGCTCACTCATAGATAATGGATTGTTCTACAGTGTGTCTAACTGTTCATGTTTATTTGACACACAGAAAACATCTGCTGCATACAATTAAAATTAATAACAAGATTGAGTTCTCTTTACTAATAGATTTTTTTTTCCATTTAGAAAAGATCTATCATAAAATATTATATATCAAGTGGTTGAGACATTGGTTTTCTAGGTTAGGATCTTTTGACACTTAGCTCTAATGTACTTTGTACTTCTCATAATGAAATGCTGACCCCTACTACCAAGAAGGTTAAATTAAAATGACATCAGAAGCATTTTATAAAATTCTGGAACCCTTTGAGATCTCTTCAACTACATCAGTCTCTGTGGCTTACTTGTGACTCAAATCAGCCTACGATTATCAATAGTGTCTGATACCAATACTAAATTACCATAAACCTGGGAGGCGGGAGAAGTGAAGCAGCTACGGCGTGCTCGGGGTGCTCGTGCTCAGAACAGGGGTGAGCTGAGCACCCTGAGCACGCCGTGGCTGCTTCACGTCTCCCGCCTCCCAGACTTGCGGCGCCAATCAGCTTAGGAGCCGCAAGCCTGGGAGGCGGGAGAAGTGAAGCAGCCACGGCGTGCTTGGGGAGGAGGCGGGGCAGGGGTGAGTTGGGGCAGGGAGTTCCCCTGCCTGCCGCCCCCCACTTACTTGCTGCAGGCGGCCCTCCCTGCACTCCCCTGCCCCAGTTCCCTCCGCCTAAATGCTGGCGGCAACCGGGGTGGCCGAAGATCCAGCAGCCGTGGTCGCTGCCAAAGAAAATGGCACCCCCCAAATCCTAGCGCCCTAGGCGACCGGCTAGATCACCTAAATGATTGCACTGGCCCTGAGAGCATGCTATAAACCAGCTTTACCATAACCAGAGATCCTGGGTATAATCCTGGCCCCATTTACATCAGTGACAAAATTCTCATTGCCTTCACTTCTTATATCTAATACCGAAGAAACCTCAAAAGACACAAGTACTGTCACTTTGCCCCTTTGTGCTGCCCAGATTCTGTCTGCAATTCATTAACAGATCATTTCTGTTGTAGAGAGGAATGCCACAAGGGCATAAAAGCTGGTACAGCTCTGGTCTCCTTGTGCTGGACCAGAAAACAACTAAATCTCCTCAGCTGTGGGCTCCCCTAATGTGAGTCATCCCTTACCTCTACCAAGCTGGCATATAGCTGCTGTAGGTGGTAGCCTTAGTTGTAGAAAGAAAAGAAGGGTCTTAGAAGCAGGGAGGATGATACTCTGAAAATAGAAAGACAAGCAGTCTGATGCATCCCAGAAGATAGTCACGTCCCTGGCTGGAATTGAAAAGAGACCGCGTTCTGGTTTCACACAATGAGAAGGAAGCAGACTGGCAAGGTGTATTGCAAAAATGCAAAGGAAAAAGAGTTGTGGTACTCACAGTGAAACACATATTAGCCCTTCAAGCCAAGACATCCTGAGAAATTTATCTCAGCATGTTAGTCAGTTGCATCCGCCCAAGGGTGCAAAGAGACTTTTTGTCTTTATTTAATTTCAAGTTCCAACACATTTAATAATAGATACTGTTAAAAGTGAAGTCATTTCATTCAACAGATTACTCTGAACATTATTTGTTTTTCCTTCTTTATTCCATAGTTTTTAATAGTCCTGCTGATTTTTTGCTAGCAAGTTCTAAAATATTTTATAGTCTAATATTATCATAGCTCTCCTTATTATCAAGGACTCCTTCCTCTTCTTCAGGCAGGAATGGCAAGTCCCTAAGTGATATAGTCAGACATGTGCTAGCTAGTACACATTTTTAAACTGCAAATCACAGAATGCAATGCTCTCAGCACATGCTTTCCCTGACACTTTGTTCTTGCATGCTAATTGGAAGGATCCCAGGGGCCATCTCTTTGTTTTTATTTATTTATTTTAATTGAATACTGAAAAGGTTTGCTGCTACAAGGACAAAATGCAAATCACATTAAATTGCAGACAATATACAACACACTTTCACAGATCATGGAATAATAATCACAACTGCTAAAGGGAATCTAGCAAAATAAAGAATTTAAAGGCTGTTACAGCAAATTTAAATTTCAGACTTCATGAAACTTATTTATTGAAAAAGAAGACATTACAAAGAAATACATTCTTGAGAAATAAAGAGAGAAAAAAGTTTGAATGGAAATGTTTTCATAACTTTTGGAACTTCTTGTTTCATCTGACATAAGAATACATGATGCAAACTGCACAGAGAAAGCAGAAGGAAGAAGATTGGCAAGGTGTATTGCAAAGATGCAAAGGAAAAAGAGTTGTGGTACTCACAGTCATGGAACACCACAAGTTTTTATGGAAACAGTTTAAGAATCACTATGATCACTTCAGTAGCTTGACTGCTTTCACAATAAATTGATCAGGCCCAACTCCCTATTGCACTGAAATGTGTGTCATCATTTATGCTGTTGCAAAGAATCAAGTACCAAGTTAAAATGGTAGCATTTTATAATCACTTTGTAAAAATAAATCCAGGAGTCACTGCAGAATCTGGCCTTATTCACCACTTCATTTCTCCAGTTTTATGTTGGTGTAATTCCAATGACTCCAGAGGAGTTACACTGTCATAAAATTGGAGTATAACTGGAGAATCAGATCCAAAATTGTTTTTTGAGGATAAAAAGCAAAAATGTGTATAGTATGCAGTCAGTTGGCAGGCAGTCATAGCTAACACAAAGACAAATATAACTGACCAAACATTTAACTCAGAAAAAAATCATACCTTTTACAGGAAGACAGTACTATACATAAAAATATACCTGGAAGGCAAAACTTTGTGATGAAATATGACCCTAAGTATCTGGATTAATTGCATAGTTTGAGCTGTATCCAAATATATCCTTTATGTGCTTGACTTCTAAGACGGCGTATTAGACTAACAAAGAGGGTAAGTCAGCCTCAGCACCCTCACTTCCAGTGGAGACAAACCATCTGGACAATAGTTACTATCCATTAAGACTGAATGGATTGCCCAAACACAAAGGCATTCTCCTGGATAGTTCCTTACAGATGCTCCTGCTAACTGGGGGGGTGGGGAGGGGAGAGGGGAAAATCAGTTTGAATAGTATGAGTCAAAGAAAACCAGACTGAGGCTAGGTCTATACTAGTAGCACTTTGCCAGTATAGCCATACCAGTATACTAGACCAGCAAAACGCTCCTACTTTAGGTGCAGTTATACCGGCAAAACGTCAGTGTATCCAGGATGTGGTCTAAGAGTGGAAGAATCACTTGATTCCATCCTGAGACAGGTAAGGGCAAGAGAGCTAAGGGAGTTCACTCACAGATATGAGAAAGGGCACAGAGGTGCAGCTAGCCCTGTAACTATGATAATATCCTTTATTTTCCCCTCTCTCTTTCAGGACCAAATTAAGACTATCCAGAGCCCTAGGCAAACTATGACACAGGTCCCACATAATTCCACCCGGTGCCGTGACCCACCCCTATTCTAAGTAGTGTTGGCAGGGGACCTCCCTCCCATTCCAAAGAGGCTTGTGCTGTGGGATAGGGTCCCCTTCCTCTCCCAGGAGTGACAAACATTATTTAATTAGTAATTCTTAGGTCACATTTTCAAGCTATTCTTCGAACTATGATGGGTAGACACTTACTGCTTCTTTTTTAAATAAATACTGAAATTCTGATGTAATCACTTAGCCCCAGAAACTGAGTTCCTGCCTTGATATAGTGCTCATGCCATAGTCCACCCTGATCTCCTTTCTGTGAGATCTAAAATGCACTAATCTCTCTGCTGCCAGGGAGCATTCCATTTGTTTCCATGGCTTCAGTTATAGATTAATTAGTATCTGGAGAAACAGGCTGGTCTTGTGATTAAGGCACTAGGCTGGAACTCAGATCTGGTTCAACTCCTGTCTCTGTCAGAGACTTCCAATGTTACTGTGCAAGCTACTGATTCTCTCTGTTCCCCAGCTACAAAATGGTGATAAGAATACCTCTTGTCTTTCAGAATTTGTCTGTCTAGACTGAAAACTCTTCTGGACAAGGTCTGCCCCCGACTACATGCAGTGCAATGTGTGTGCATGTGCAGTGCCTAACATAGGGGCACTGATTTTGTTTGGGGGCTCTAAGTGCTAACATAATATAAATAATTCAGCCCTCCTTAGTCATAGTGAAAAACTTACTCTGTGAGTAGTTCCTTCTTGTGGATTAAGGCACTACTTAAGAATATGGATGGAGAATCTGGCCCTAAACTTACTATAGAATTAAGATAGCACTACCAGTTTTCCATACTGCTTCTCTCTGGCACATACAGTATGTTCTCCACTGGGAATCCTTCCTCCAACAGTTCTTCAAAGCATTAGAATCATAATATACATGCGTAGCTGCCTCTATAACACATTTTGATTTTGCTGGGACTGCTCTCATGAGTAGAGGTTTGCAGGATCAAGTTCTAAATCTACAAATCATACAAGATCGCTTTATAAGAGGTAAAAAACCTCAAATCTCCAATTCACACTGAGTGTAGATCACGTGCTCTAGCTGAAAATTCAAGCCATCTGGAATGTCTTGATGCTAGGTTAGTGTTTTGTTTTGATAGGAGCCAAAATATTTTATTATCTTTGGTATTTATTGTTCTCTTAAAATTGCTTTCTTCAGCCACTGTAATGCAATTATAGGAACACATTTTTAATGCTACTTAAAATTATATTCTCACTGTATCAAGAAAACTTTGATTATGACAAATAAACACAATATAATAATGACAAGTTTCTCAAAATAAAAAAAAATATTTATCATTTATCATGTTGTTGTTGTCTGCTAGATGCCCCAGAAGCAGAAATTTAGCAAAAGGGAAACATCTTCCTTAGCAATAACTATAAAATCAAAGATAAATACTTTTTTAAAGTTGAGAATTTTTTATTAAATGATAGTTGGATAGGCTAATTGTTTATGTTTGACTACAAAATCAAGAGACTTATTAGAACTGGGTAGGAAATGGTTTTCTTGTTCCATGAATAGTTTTCAGCTGTCAAAAGATTTTTTTTTCCCATGCCAAATGGAGATGACAAGTCAAAATCTCAAATTTTCATGAACCAAAAATCTGGAAATCATTTTGGGTCAGTCTGAACATTTTGATTCAGCTTCTTTTTTTTGGTACTGTTATTAGCATAACTTTCTAAACAAATAGTCAATTGAACCAAGAAGCCAAAAGTTGTAATTTAAAAATGTCACAATGAAAAATTTTAACAATTAGAAAACTTTTGTTTCAAACAAATTGGTATTTTCCAACAAAAAACAAAAACTTTTCTGATTTGAGATCAGTGGTGCATATGAATGAGCATCAGTGAGATAGACTTAGAATCAATCAAGGTACCAGTCAGAAGTATTTAGTTTTCCTTGTTTTGTTTAGTTCAGAAATACAGCTGTCAGCTCAAAAAATCCAATAATATACAGATATTATAGGTTTCTAGGTTGGCATGAAGAGATCTGGACTAGAGTTAGTTACATTTTTCAAATGATTGTTCTCCTCAAAATATTACCTTTTTAAAAAAAAATCAAAATTGATTGCATGATGTTTTCAATGTTGTCCCTAATATTTCTCATTTATCGTGTTTTAGGTTTATTTTCTTCTCCCCCTTTTTTTGTCTTGTGCAACATTTTTATTATTTTTCAGGAAAACCTGAAACATGGAACAACAAAATGTCTAAAGATATTTGACATATCAAAAAACAAAAAGTGTCCCATTGAAACCCAGCAAAATTAAAACAACTTTGAAATTGTAAGCTTTTTTGTTAAAGTGATTTTCAATATTTTTAGCAAATTCTTTTCTAAAGATATAGTACTTGTTTTATGAAATCCTGAAAACTCCAATGCCAACCTCCTACAATCAGTACTCTAAATGGTATCGTGATATAAGATCAACTAATCAAACCTGCCCTTTAGAAAAAATTGACAGGGGAACCCAGCATCCCTCTGAAGTGCCTCTCAGGCTTTCAAGCACAGAAGGGTGGAGAGTGGGAAAAAATATTCATTAACATTTTTGAGTTCTGAGTAATTTTTATACTTGGCTAGATTTTCCCCTAGAGCTAGTCAAACATTTGGAGTGAAAACTTTCTTTTTAATGGAAAATTGGGTTTACAGCAAAACAAATATTTTCACAAAAAGTGTGTTCTTTCCTCTGAAATTTTTTATTTTTTTTAATCTGAAAACTATAAAATCAAAACTTTTTCAGGTTTTTTTAATTACAAGTTTAAATTTTCCATGGGAAAAAAATCCTCTTTTCCAACTCTGTTCCTCTTTCCTCTTGTTTACCTGCAAATGATCATGTGCATGCAGAAAAGGGCACTTGCCTGTTAATGTGTATTCACTACTATAGGGCAGAAGTGCTTAACAGCTGTGCATAAAGAACCAGTTGGTGAAGCCCTTGCTCTCTTGGTTATTAGTTAGTCACACAAATAGACCCATTGATTTCAACTACTCATGTGAGCCAATTGCTCACCACTGAGAGGAAGAAGTTGAAGATATGACCCTGTGAATAGTTCCCCCAACTTTATTCTGAACTATCTTTGGGTATGTCTATACTGCAGTTAGTCCACCATGGCAGACCTGTGCCAACTGACTTATTTGCCTTTTTCTCAAGCTAAGAGTATGTTTAATTGTGGCATAGCTGTTCAGGCTTGGGAGGCAGCTTGAGCTCTGGGACCCACACACCTTGCAGGGAAATCTTTCCACGTGCAGAGAATGGTCAATATAACAAATACATTGTGATTTATTTTGTATTATTTTTTCTTTTAGTAGCTAGGTATAGCCCCTTCGGTTACATTTGCTGAACTATATACTCCGTAGATAAAGAGCCAGATCCTCAGGTGGTATAAATTAGCATCAATCCATTGTTAAGTTACACCAATTTATACTAGTCAAAGATCTGTCCTAAAATTTAGGAAGTTAATGGAGTTTGTTATTTCAATAGGAATATGCAAGATGTTGGGTTAGCTGGCTTGTAGAAAAAATCTTTCCCGTTTGATTTCAATGTCAACATCAGAATTCTCATGCTTAAAAGTTGTGGGTGGATGAATGCAGTTTTTCTTTAAATTAAGCAGGTAAGGTCTGAAATTTGAATATATAAATAAATAATACACTTCCCCTGAACTTCCCTTGAGAAATTGCGTTGTTCAATTTTTAACAGAATGCCTTCTTAGTATTTTAAAATATTTGTATTGGTCTTTTTCCAACTGCTTTATTTTAACTTCACCTGTACCCCAAAACCAAGTAGTAAAGGGGAGTTTATTTAGCAAGAAGTACTTTAATCAAGCTAACAAGATTTATGAGAATAGGATTGAAATGAAGGGGGAAAATTCTCTCTCTCTGTTAATCAAATGTCCTGTCTGTTGAGAGGGAGCATAGACATTTCCACCCTGGATCAGACTAGTATTCCATTTACTCCAATATTCCATCTCTGGCTGTGGTTGGTACCAGGTACTTCAGATCAGAATTACACATTGAGAAGAGGTTACTGGACTGAGCATAATGATGTCCTTCTCTTTTTCCCTCAGTGGTCTCAGTTACTTTGGAGTCCTACTGTGTGAGTAGCTCCAATTATTCCTTCCAGTGAGCATTACTTCACATCTGTTAACAGTGAATTGCATCTGCCATTTTACTGCCCATACACCTTATTTTGTTAGCTCCCTCAAAATTTTCTCAGTCTCCACAAGACTTGAATAACCTAAATAATATAGTGTCAGCTATACATTTTGCCTTTCTGTTCTTTCATTCTTCCCCCTTTTCCAGATCGTATATAAATATGTTATGCACCTATCATAGTACGCAACCCATGAGGCACCTCACTGTTGACATTTTGCCACACTGAGAACTGAGCACGTACTCCTACTCTTTATTTTCCATTCCTTAACTCCAATTTTTAATCCATAACAGTACTTTGCCTCTTACCCCATGACAATTTAGGTCTCTTAAAATACTTTTGTGCAGAACTTATTCAAGGCTTTTGGAAATTCCAAATACATAATAATAGATTTTTCTTAAGGCAAACATAATGGCCCACAATTCCCAAGATCATCCCTAGTACCTTTTTTAAAGATAGATATAACATTTGCGTGTTCCTAGTCTTTCAGTAGAGTGGCTGACTATAATCAGAGATTCTATATTGTTGTGTTTTGGGAGAAGTATCACAGAGGCTGATGGGTGTGGCCACCACCCTTTATTTAAGAAGAGCACCAACCCACCCTCCAACCCACATACCTAAAACAAAGGCATATGTGTCTGCCCAGGAATTTGGGACTATGTAAGGCTTTGGCTGGACATTGTTTTGGATAAGGGTGTGAGCGTATGTTAGAGGAGCAGGAGACAGCTGAGAGAAAGACAGTCACAGCCTAGACAAGCACACAGTGTGACCCTGGGAGAAGCCTAGCAAGGAAGCTTCTAGGTCTGCTGCTGGCTAAAGAGGCTTGGGGTTGTGAGCAATGAAACTATGTCCTATTGTTTGATTTCTCCTTTGTCCAGGGAAAACAGGACTTTGTACATTTCTTGTAATAGACAAGATTGCATCAAAGATACCAGACTTTATCAGCCATTTATCCTCCTAACTGAAACAATGGGCAACACTCCAAATTCTGCTCAATGCTCAGTTAACAGGGACAATATTTTTATTAATAGCTCAGCCACTTCATTCATGAAGTTCTTCAGAACTTTTGGCTGTAGACCATCTGAATTTGATTACTCTGGTCTTATCAACTTGTTCCAATACCTCCTTTTTTTTAAACCTCAGTCTCTGACAATACATCCTATGCAGTGTTGTTGTAGACATGTTGGTCACAGCATATTAAATACATGAGGTGGGTGAGGAGCTGAAGAAAAGCTCTATGTAAGATTGAAAGCTTGTCTCTCTCACCAACAGAAGTTGGTCCAATAAAAGATATTACCTCATCCACCTTGTCTCTCTAACACATCATCTTTACTACCTTGAAAGAGTACAAAACATATCATTTAGCTTCTCCCTTCTACTCTAGCGGACCCAGTGATTCTCTGGCAGTCTTTTTTATTTTGGACATATGTTTGAAATTTTACATTTTGTTTGCCTAGTTGTTTCTCATAGCCATCTTACTTATTTCTTTATATTGTATTGCACTTAGTTTTTGTTCCTTTCTATTGGTTGCACTAGGCTTCACTTTCTGTTGAAACTTCAGATTTCCGTTTTCCAAAGAGTATCCATGGCTCAAATTACCTCTTCAACCTTGCCAATTAGCCATACTGGTGGGGAAGGCAGGTGGCCTTTTTTGGTTTCTTGTTTGAGTTGTTGTTTGGTTGGTTTCTTTCTCCATTCTTTCCAGCTCCCTTTTTTGATCAAACAGATGCATACCTTCTGGGACTCCATTATGGCAAGCTTAACCTTGCCAAGTCAAAGGATTTAAAATTTCTTACCTTTAGCTTTAGAGTCTTTTTTGCTAGTTTCTTTGGGGTTTTTTTTAATCCGTTTAAGTTTCAATGTCACATTGCTGTTTTTTGGTGCAATTCATCCCCCAGGATGTTAAATTTAATTATACTGTGGCAGCGTCCACCACTACAGCCTAGACATGTTGTAACTTCCACAGGTATTTCTATAATAATAATGGTTGTTGTTTGTGGTGGTTGCTCATCTATTATTTTTATATCTATTTTTCAATCTACAATATTTGATAAGGAATCAGTGGAGTTTGCTTTTAATATGGGCTTCCCGTGAATGACAGCTTTAATGTACTGCAGTGTCTCCAATGAAGGACCAAAGCCCCACAGTAAAGTGTCAATAGACATGAACAATAAAACATTTTATTTTTTTTACTTCTACATCACCTTCTATTTCTTGTCCAGAGCACTAAGTACATTTTATTTCCAAATGAATGCCTAAGCTAAGATTTTTACTAGTAATTAAGAAGTTTGTTAACATCCCTTTCCTTCCCAACCCCACATTCACAGACAGAATGAAATTCTTGCTGTACTGCATAGGATCAATGTGGGGACGGGGGGTATGTAGTGATTCTGACCGTGCATTGAAATATAATCCATTCTTTTCACACAGGACAGGAATGCTTTGGGAGGGCTGGTAGAGATGTGCTAACAGACAGTACACTTTACTGCTCCTTAGAAACAAAGCAGTGCGGTACCCAGCAGCCCTGCTAGCTGGCTCAGGATTTGGCTAGGCTCTCTAGCCAATTAACCTTCACCCTGGAGTGCCAATTCATACAGAAACTAGAACATGAGGTGGACACCTTCTCCCGCTCTTTGGATGAGGGAGAATAAGCTCCAAGCACTCTACATTCTTCCTATTTAAAATACATAGCACAGGGCATGCTTTAGCCCATTGTATGCATGAGCAGGTAGGAAGCAATTCAGTACTTTGCCATTTCCATCTCTAGCCCTCCCCAGAGTTCGTTATCCTTGTTATTACCCTGCTCCTTAAGGCAATGGTTCTCAACCTTTCTTCAGTGAATCCACGTACCACAAAAGAGACCCAGAGGACACTAACCAATTGGTTCTTGATGAACTCTGATGGCATTAGCCTCAGAAATTCATGCTGGGAAATCATTCCACGTGCAGAGAATGGTCAATATAACAAATAAGTTGTGATGTATTTTGTATTATTTTTATTTTGTATCTAGGTATGGCCCCTTCTGTTAGATCTGCTGAACTAGAGTATGACTCATTTTGCTTTTGTTTTTGGTAACATTCTAATGTTCTGTAGAATTTTGTTTTCATTACAACAGAGACATTGCTCCAGACTATTTTTCTACTCAACCATTCAGGGCATACTTGTGAACCAATTCAAAAATAGCAGGGGTCCATGTACATTAATGAGGATCAGCCCCATGCAATTATTACTAGTTTTTGCACTGCAGCTTAACAAGAAGTGCATTGAGCTTAGATGCTGTTTTATTACTTAATAATATAAGAAATAACAAGGTTGAAAAGCAATAGCACAAAGGGAGCACATTAAATGTGACCAAACTACTAATTCTGCTATAACCTTCCAAAGTGCCTTAAGGGCCATTTATTAAAAATAAAAAATAAATTGTTTCTGCCATTGTATAAATCCCAAAATATCCCAGGTCTTGAGGGCAGCATTTTGAAGGGAAAATATTAAATGTGTCAGAGGCAAAATTTGCTTAGTAGGAGTCTTTGAATTTCATTTAGTGATAACACCAATACATGTGCCCCTTTCAAATTACAATAATAAGCACACAGTTTAAAGTCCAAACTGGATATCATAAAAGATAATGCCTGTGTTACATCAAAACACAGTTCTTAGACAAACTCCATTTTGAAATCACTTTGTTTATTGCAGATAGTGATAATTCAAATTGCCAAAGGAGAAGAGAGGACATTCTTTATGGAAAAGCATCATATTTTTAGCTCCCTGCTGCCTCCTAAACCACCATCTTAATAAGAGGCATTTCTTGGGATGTTTGAATTAAAAATTATATTCAAAATTAATATTTTTGATTGAAATCTGAATTCCTAAGACACCCGCTGATGACATTTTACTGCTAAAAACTGGCATCGCTTGTACCCCTGGCATTATGAAAGCCTTGTATTAGAAGTTATAGGCCAGATTCTGGTCTCATTTAAACCGGTGTAATTGCAAAGTAACATCATCCAAATCGGTTGAGTTTTACACCAAGAGCAGAATGTGGCCTTAAAAATTAATGTTGTCCTGCTTTAATATTGAGTTCACAGCCATGAAATATGTATTGTTTAAACAGTACACTGGCACTAGAGTAATGAGCACCATTCAAGTAACTATAAACAAACAATAATTGAACCGTGCATTTTATTGAAATATTAAACAGTAGCAGTCTTCTGATGCACACAGATTGTGGCACAAACAACCATTCAGCCACATTTCTTGTTAGTAACCTCATACTTATTCTTATGTTATTTGTATTATGCTAGCACATAGAGGGCTCAGCTGAGATCAGAACCACATTGAGTTAGGTGCTGTACATACACATAGTAAGCGACAGTGCCTGTCCTGATGATGTTTAAATAGACAAGACAGACAAAAAGAATTATTATCCATATTTTACAAATGGGAATTTGGGACATGGTGAGATTAAGTGACTTCCCCATGGTCATGCAGAAAGTCTGTGTAAGAGCTGGCAACTGGACTCTGCTCTGCAGAATCCCAATCCAGTGCCCTAAGCACAAGACCAAACTCAGTCTGTTGCAATCAGCACAGTGTCCATTGCTTCTCCTAAATGTAGGAAAATTCTCCAGGCATTGGTAAAGTCAGGATGGACTTCCACAAAGAACGGTCTTTTCTTAAATGTGGCAGCCCTTTGCTTCTACAGTCTGTAAGCTTGGCATTACAGAATTCAAGTGTCCAATATTTAAAAAGAAAATACTGATAATGAAATTAGGGAAGTACTTTTGTATTTATTGAAGATGTCTGTGTTTTAGGCCTGGTCTATACTACGAGTTGATTTCAAATTTAGCAGCGTTAAACCGAATTAACGCTGCACCTGTCCACACAACGAAGCCCTTTATTTCGATATCAAGGGCTCGTAATATCGATATCTGTACTCCTCTCCGACAAGGGGAGTAGTGCTGAAATTGGTATTGCCATTTCGAATTAGGGTTAGTGTGGCTGCAATTCGATGGTATTGGCCTCCGGGACCTATCCCACAGTGCACCATTGTGACCGCTCTGGACAGCAATCTGAACTCGGATTCACTGTCCAGGTAGACAGGAAAAGCCCCGCAAACTTTTGAATTTCATTTCCTGTTTGCCCAGCGTGGAGCGCCGATCAGCACAGGTGACCATGCAGTCTCAGAATCAAAAAAAGAGCTCCAGCATGGACAGTACGGGAGATACTGAATCTGATCTCTGTATGGGGAGAGGAATCTGTTCTATCAGAACTCCGTTCCAATAGACGAAATGCCAAAACATTTGAAAAAAATCTCCAAGGCTATGATGGACAGAGGTCACAACAGGGACTCAACACAGTGCTGAAACTTAAGGAGCTGAGACAAGCATACCAGAAAGCCAAAGAATGAAATGAACGCTCACGGAGGGAGGGGCGACTGATGACTGTAGCTATCCCACAGTTCCCACACTCTCCGAAAACCATTTGAATTCTTGGCTGAGCTCCCAAAGCCTGAAGGGTCAAAAACCTTGTCGCGGGTGGTTCAGGGTATATGTTGTCGCCCTCCCCTCCCACACATGAAAGCAAAGGAGAAAAAAATCCTCTCTCGCCTTTTTTCAATGTCACCGTATGTCTACTGGATGCTGCTGGCAGATGCGGTGCTGCAGCGCTAAACAGCAGCATTCCCTTCCCTTCCCTTGCCTTGCGGATGGCAGACGGTGCAATATGACTGATATCCATCATTGTTGTCCCGTGAGTGCTCCTGGCTGGCCTCGATGAGGTCGGCCGGGGGCGCCTGGGCAAAAATGGGAATGACTCCCGGTCATTCTCTTCTTTAAGCTTTGTCTAATGGAGATTCAGTCCAGCCTGGAATATCATAGCAGCTGGAGGCTGCCCTCCCCTCTTTGATCTCTGCTTGCAGAGGCAATAAAGTCAGTGTTGTTTCAAATTCATGCATTCTTTATTACTTCATCACACAAATGGGGGGATAACCGCCATGGTAGCCCAGGAGGGGTGGGAGAGAAGGGAAGCAACGGGTGGCGTTGTTGCAGGGGCATCCCCTAGAATGGCATGCAGCTCATCATTTCTGCGGGATGTCTGTGGCTCTGACCCGGAGCGGCCATTTGCCTCTCTGGTTCTTTAGTAGGCTTGCCTGATATTCTAGGCAGGACTGACTCTCCCTTTAGACAAAACTTAAAGAAGAGAATGACCCAGGGAGTCATTCCCATTTTTGTCCATGCGCCCCCAGCTGACCTCACCGAGGCCGGCCAGGAGCACCCATGACAGCAGCAGATGGTACAGTATGACTGGTAACCATCATTGTCAGCTTGCAGGGCAGCAGACGGTACAATATGGCTGGTAACCATCTTTGCTAACTTACAAAAGGCAAGGGGATGCTGCTGTGTAGCGCTGCAGTATCGCGTCTCTTAGCAACATCCAGTAGACATACGGTGACAGTGAAAAAAAGGCTGAACGGGCTCCATGGTTGCCGTGCTATGGCGTCTGCCCGGGCAATCCAGGGAAAAGGGCGCAAAATGATTGTCTGCCGTTGCTTTCACGGAGGGAGGATTGAGTGACGACATTTACCCAGAATCACCCGCGACACTGTTTTTGCCCCATTATGCATTGGGATCTCAACCCAGAATTCCAATTAGCGGGGTAGACTATGGGAACTATGGGATAGCTACCTACAGTGCTATGCTCCGGAAATCGACACTAGCCTCAGTACATGGACGCACACCGCCGAATTAATGTGCTTAGTGTGGCTGCGTGCACTCGACTTTATACAATCTGTTTCCAAAAAACAGTTTCTGTAAAATCAGAATAATCCCGTAGTGTAGACATACCCTAAGACTGACCTTGCTCCTGCTCAGCCTTCTGTCTCTTATTACTTGATCCTGCCATGAAAATGTTCTGCTGCAATGCAACATGCATTAGATTATGACTTCACTAAAGGAACAAGCAGAAAACAAATGGGGAGGTTAGGCTGCTAGCAGTGCTGCTAGTTGAAAACACAAATCTTCAAACAGCAGCAAATAGAACATCAACATTACTGACCAAGGATGTTTCTTGAGCTGTAAACGCTCTTTCTCAATCTTGCTCCACTGTGAAAGTTCCTCTTATCGTCACTCACAGAAGCACACAGAGCCAAAAGTATCTTAGCCAGTGAATCCATGCCAATGAGTCTGTGTTTTGTTGTTTGTTTGTTTTTTAATTTAAGAGAACAAAAGTAAGTAGTGCTGTTTTATGGGAGACAAAGGATCTGAGAGTATACATGTCTTTGTCAGTGACCTTCTAGTTTGATGCCTTATTTGTCTCCAGTGCCCCTAAGGCACACACTGTCTTCTTCACCTTATCAATGGATAGACAATTGATCTTTTGCATCTAACAGCCCATAGAGAAGCCTTAGCAAGTGCCCTGGCTCTCTATTATGCTCCCAACGCTCACCTGCTGTATGGCCATACTCCCAGAGAACCTGCTATGGTATTGGGGCCTGCACACTCAGAGATTCTCTGCATAGAAAGGGAGGATTTTCAGGGACAAGCTGAGCATTCTGGCCAAGAAGAATGGCAGCTGGAGATGGGGGCAGTACAAAAGCCTGAGCAGGGCACAAGGCAGGTACAGTAGCTAATTGCAGCACTTGGGATGACTGGCAAGCAAAAGAGGCAAAAACTAAAGTCAGATATTCCAGATACTTATCCTCATGTGAAGGTAAGTGCCTCCCACCCTCTCATAAGAATGAGCTGCAGGGTCCACTCTCCCAGAGTACTTCTACAGCCTAAGAACAGCAGCTATGGGACCGGGGCCTGAACAAACTAAAGGCGGGGGTGGGGTGGGGGAAGGATGGGAAGAGACCATAAACACAGGTAGCTGGAGGATATTTAAGACATGGAATGACCAAAGGGAGAAGCAGAAGATGGCACAGTGTCTGACAGACCTTCAAGGAACAGAGTTCAACTAGCCAGGGACAGGAATTGAGGTAAACCCCACCACATTTTAGAGACAGCTGAGAGAATATAAACTAACAATCCATGTCAATATTACATCTGTGAGGCACACAGATACTACAGTGATTGGAGCCAATTGGAGCTGGCTAAACAATTTCAAAATGTTTTGATGGGAAAAATAAGGGATACATTTTCCACTAAAACTCTTCCTATTTTCCTATCAGATTTAGTGCCAATATAAGACCCTAGATGCACCCTAGATATTGGTGTTGGTTTAATCGGTGTCATGTACAAGGAAGGACACTGGCCATTTTAAAATGCTCAGACTTCAAGATCACAGGGCCCCCCCAGATTGCTTATGTGACAGTGCTGCCAGTAGAAATGCCATGCTAGTTTCAAATGTCGTTAAAAACCTAAGTACATTAGGGAAATTGAGGGGACAGGGGAAATCAGTAAATTGAAAAAGAGTAGGAAAAAACACTGAAAGGTGTTGGCTTCTAATAGGGCAAAACAAACAGTAGAAAGGAATTTTTTATTAAATAAAATCAATGTTTTCAAAACTGCAAGAGATTAAAAAGGACAAAATTGTTAAAATGCTGGAGATTCTGATTCTTCTATTGCTCAGTGTTTATTATTTCACATGCCTTTAAACAGAAACTACAAGCATTGTAAATAGTAGCACTGCAGCCTGTGCTGAAATACTAGGCCCTAATCCTGCAATGACTTCATATGCCCAGCACCCACACAGCAGTACTGCTGCTCAGTGACTCTCCAGCGGTGGTTTTAGCTCAGTCTTGCAAAACTGGAACCACAGAGGGCCTCTGAGCTCTAGACAGGGTATCTCAGGAAAGAGATACAATTTACTCCTCTCACCTATGTAGAACATTTTTTTTTAGAAAAAAATCTTATTCTACTTGTAAATGTGCACTCTCATGTGTTCAATGAAAAATCTCAACACACCTGGAGGCCGCATTAAGGGTTAGATTGTGCTTTTAGGGATGTCACTGAGCAAGGGGTAATGCATAAGCTATGTTGCCCCAGGAGGCCTTATATACCCAAGACTGGTCTCAAGTTTAATTTGGTGAAGGAAAGGGGGACATTAGACCTCAGCTACAATCTTAACATGGATCTGTCTGACAGTTGCCCAGATTGGAGGTAGGAATCCTGCAATGACTTCAAAATTATTCTTTTGTGGCTGGGGAGAGGTCAAACATTCTAAAAGAAATGTCTCTACAACTACTCCTATAGATATTGCTTTGCCCTGCTTAGCGACTGTTCTCCCAGGAAACCATTCTTCCTCTTTCTTCAAGACAGAGGGAACACCACTGTCATAAAGCTGTGATAAATCAGGATGTTGGTCCTTTCTATGCTGAACTTAAATTGCAGGCCTAAGAAAAGCCACACTAATATATTTGACAGTTACAGTGAGTTAGTGTACCACTCTTCCACCCCCAGAAACTTCAGGGCACAGTTCTGGTTTTCAGTCACAAGTTAAATGAGAACAGTGGATTGATCCTGATCTAATCTAAGTCACAGGACCCAATTCTCCTTTTACACCACTTTTGAACTGGTGTAACTACCTTAACTTTAATAGAGTTCTGCCAGAACTACAGTGGTATGAGTGTGAGGCAAATAAGGCCAACGGAATTTAACAGAAATGTCAACCTTTCCTCAAAAGGCATATAAAAGTGTGATATTAGCCAGAATATTTTGGAAAAAAGCTCCCAAGGACTCTTCAAGTCTTTAATGTTCAAATTCACTAAAGGTATAAGCAGGCATATCATTAACTTCAGGTGTTGCATCATCTTATACCAATGGTAAATTTAGCCCTAAAAATTAACAACTCATTTAGATAAGTAGTAAGGGAAGATATGAACCTGCTGAAGACACACGTGAATATGGCATTGTCTAGTTCTCTCACCAGAGGCTAATGAAGTTTACTCCTGAGGGAATTCTGTGCCACTGTGCATGCACAGCATTCATGTCCCCTGGAGATGTATTTGCTTCCCCGCAGAAAAATGACTTTCAGAGGGGGAAGCAAAGGGAAGCCACAAGAGTGGTCATGCGACCTTCTCCAGCAGTACGTTTTGGGTGTCCAGGGCAGCCGACAGAGGTAAATCACTGTGGGGCAGGGGGAAGATCTGGCTGGTGGTTCCTACCCTGCACTGGGCTCAGCTGTTAGTCCCAGCTGGACTGAGGAGGACAGGACTTCCTCTTCCCCTGCACAGCAACCAGTGCTGGATTGGACCCAATCCCAGATTTCTCCTCCAGCTGCTGGAAGCTCTGCAACCTCCCTTGCCTCCCTCTTCTTGCACCCATCGCCTCTTAGCTTCAGGGCAAGGGATCCCTGTACAGGGAGTTGCTCTTCCATCTGCCCAGCCCCCATGCATCCAGAACCCCTCATACCCAGAACCTCCTGCTGAGCATCATCCCCTCAGCACTCAGAACCACCCCCTAAAGAGCCACACTCCCCCTGCACCTGGACCACCCCGTCACCCAGATCCCCACCCCACCAATCCCCAACCTGCTGCACCTGGATCCCCAGCCTCACTGAGCCCCACTTCCCTAACATGTGGACCCCCACACCCAGATCCTCCTGCTGAGCTCTATCCCCCCACACATAAAGATTCCCCCCTCCCACACTGAGCTCCAACCACCTTAACCTGGACCCCCATGCAGAGTCCCATTACTGTTGCAACCCAGATCCCCCCCAACAAACCCCTGTGCATCCAGATCCCCCTGCACCTGGATCCCCCCCAGAGTTGCCCACACCCAGATTGCCCCACTCAGAACCCTCTCAATCCACATGTGGATCCACCCACACTAAGCCCATCCACACTTGGATCTAAGTCTGCCTGCCCACACCTGGTGCACATGGGACAGAGGGGCAGGGCTCTGGGGTTTTTCTGTGGCAGGCCCAGTCCTTACACTGCGTCAGGGTTCAAGGCAGCTTCACCACTGAGTCTGTGTCCCAGGGGGAACTGCATAGTGATCTCCCATCTTTGTGCAACCAGTGGCCTGTGCTCCCCAATGCCATGCTGGAGCCTCCACATTTATTTGACAAATAAAATTTGCCAATTTTTAAAATATTGTGTGCAGAATTTTTTGGCATGGACTGTCCACAGGAGTTGAAGTTATTACAAGTTTACAGCTGAAGAGCAGAATTTTCCCCCTGACTTTAATGCAAAATTAAATTCAGTTCCATTTGACAAATAGCACCATGTCTATCATACTGGGAAGTTTGCTGCAGTCAGTGTTGTACAATTTATGAAAACAGGTTGAAAACTTTAGATGCTTAAATTTATTTAAAATGTCTTTATGCTAAAATGTCTAGCCATAAAAAAAAGTATTTCAATTGAACAAACTAAAAACAGTTGGCTTTATTTGGCATGTAGGTTTAAGCTAAGCCTTCTCTTGTGGGTTTTCTGTATTGACAATGTGGAATTTATCTGGAAAGGACTATCCCTATAAGCTACAGTAAAGTGTGTGTGTTTTTGAAACACAGTGTGAGTATGAACTGTTTTTCGATTTCTTCCAATTAACCTTATATCAAGAGACCTAGTCACAAGCTTCAATACATTACATGAGGTTTGTGATTGTAATAGGATAAAATAAGATGGCAGCAGCATACAAGTATAGTTATATTGTTATAAACCAATTGGGATGACTTCTGTGTCAGATCAGCTGGGTAAAGCAATCTAACATCACCAGGACTAATAGGGTGGAATGCAGGGCAATTGTGTCTTGTGTTTCTTTGTAGGATGAATGATTGTTCCACACTGAATCTTTGCATGCAGCGTGAAGGTTGCTGACACAATCAATAGTCTGTTCCCTACAAATTAGATATATATAAATTAGATTATATATATAAAGTTCAAAGATTCTTTGTGAATAATATACCATTTTCTTAAAATATTTCCCAGTATCAAGTAATGTGGTCACAGAACGGGAATCCAGCTGGTTTTAACATAAAAAAAGATGACAGGGATTCAGCATACCGGTAGGAAGCATAGAAATGATTCATTTTTTCCTGAAACTAACTTGATTAAAGTCAATGATCTCAGATACAATTAAGATAACCAAGTTCCCAACTTCTTAGCAATAATTTTTATAAAGAAATGATTCTTCTAAAGGACTGAATAACCATAATAGTGACAGATTTAAAAAAGGCTTGATTATTAATTATTATTTTATTTGGTGATAAGATAGATCTCTGTAGGATCATGAAGCAGGAACAATAATTTTTCCATGGAAAGACTTAAAAAAAATCCAAGTATTTTAAAGAAATATACTCTCACCTTACCTATTGTCACTGTGTGATCTGGCCTTCATTTATATATAAAAAAATTGTCATTGACTAAATAAACACTTCTCTTGCTTTTGCATGTCATCATTAAACACCTTTAGCTATTATATGATAGAACTATCAGCATGATTTTCAGGTAAGCATGCATTTGGCATGCACACATAAGCATGTGTATGTGAGCATCCCTGATTTGTACATTTATCTGGACATATAAGTGCACATTTAGCTATGCATATGTGCAACCCAAGATCTATACTATGTGGCCAGATCTGTGCATGCAGAAAAGGACATCTTATGCAGTTGCTTGGAGTAATAATTTTGCCATGTGGTTGGATGGTAGCAGAGTGGAAAGCCAAGGGAAAGGAGAACTCAAAGGTCCTTTTGGTAATACAGTCCCACTTTTAGACTATCCTCCATGACCCCCTGCATGTCCTTGCACCCAGGGGCTGCCTCCTGAAGGGAGGAAAGGTGTCAGCAACAGCCTATATGCAAAGGAACCAGCAACAGCAACCTGGGAACAAGAGCAGCAACAGATGTACACTCTTGTTGCTGAGGAAGACTAGGCAACGATCCACCTGAAAGCAATGGCTGGGCATTCTCATGAATAGGCTTTTCTGTTAGGAGTAGTGGCAGGGTGTGATAGACTAAGGTCACCTGACTGAATAGATATGTCCCATCACAAGGTGATCACGGTTCAGAGGGAGACAGCTGTGGTCGCTCTGCAGAAGTAGGCCATGGTTCAATTGGCATTGATGGTCCAGACTCCTCTACAGTTACTTGAATTGTCAAAGACACCTGACCAGAAATGGGTGCAGTTTGCTTCTGTTGCATAATGTGTTGGTGCTGAAGTGTGGGACGCCCATATTGTCAGTGGCATGGAGTTCTGCTGCCATGAGTGAGGCAGAAGAAGCATGCGTTGACTCATCCTCAGCCCCTCTAGTAACAAGAATTTCCTCTCTGCTTTGGCAGTGGACATCCCCTCAAGCACCCATGTAGTTTGCCAATCCTCAAGCCACATTATTGTGACACCCTCACCTCTGGCCTTTGTTGTCCCAAAACTTCCCAGTGAAAGTCTATAGAGGGTTCCTCATTGAGGATCTGAACAACAGGGGCAAGAGAAAGGGAAACGCATGATTTTGAAAGGTAATTAAGATGCCACAAATGTTGATGGAGGTGGTTGCTGGCAGTAATGAGAATTATATCTAGATATTTTAATAGTTTTTTCCAGAATTCTCTAGATTTTTGCCAGTTCTAGGAAAATAAATGTATAGAATTTTATTGGAATATGGTGGGGGTACATTATTTGTGGAATTTTGTGGCTATTTTGCAGTGCCACCAAAAAGGCTAAGGTGATCCAACTAAATTAATATGTAGCGATGTAAAGTGCCTTAAAGTAAACGTACAGTGTATTTTTTAAGATTTGCCGTAGTTTTAGCTCCCACATTATGACATCCCTGTGGCACAGGTACTTGTAACTAACAAACACGCAGTCAAAGAGTTATGCAGAAAGTGTTCTTAACTTGAAGGCAAAAATCTGTAAGACTGTTTCTCAAGATATTAAAAAAATAAAATCACAGCTTTACAAACTCTATCTCACATCAGCAATGGGCCAGGTACATATCTTTAGACGATGTCAATTCATGTTGTATATGTCCCAAAAATTAACACTGTCCTCATGTTCCAGATTATTGAAAACCACAAGTATGGATGAGGGAGAAAAGAGGGAATTCAACTCCTGACAAAGATAATTGAAAGAAATAATAGTCAGCATCATTTATTAATACAAAGACAGTAATTAACAAGTTCATTTATTTAAAAAGAAGCTCTGAATAATGATGGAAGCTTTGAAAGTTACTCAGTTTCTCAGACACCTTCTCTTTCCCTGAGTTCTATTTCTGGCAGGAAAGCGACACTACATAAAAAGAGGAAGGTCATGTACCTGCATAATGGGGCAAACGCTACCTCTTCCTCGGTAGGTGTAGAGGCTGATCTCTTGCAGCAGAACCGATGTTGGTGTTCCCCTTTCTCTCCTTCCCTCACTCACCTTATTTCCATGAGAAGTGAGGGAGACAGAGAGGGAAGGAGAGAAGAAAATAAAAAATATTGTGATTTCATTTGAAAAAAAAATTCTTTTTAGTTAAATGAAAATTTGGGGGAAATGACATTTTGTGTGTTCTAAGAACTATCCACTAAAATAACTCTGAAGAAAAACAGTTCAACCAGCTGGATGTACAGGTACACTTCATCTTTTTTATAATAGTCAAAGTATTTTCTGAACAACATATGATACAGTTTATGACCTATTTTGATATATTTTTCCTCTTGCTCATCCAGCCTTAAGATATAAAGTCACCAAAAAACCTAAAGAGAAAATAATCTTTTCCTTAATGGCCCTAATTCAGCAAAGCACTTAAGCATATTTTGACACTGGCAGACCAAGTACAGCGCATGCCAAGGTACCTAAGCCTCAGTGAACACTGACAAATGCATAGCTCAGGTAGGCAACCTATGGCACGTGTGCCGAAGGCGGCACGCAAGCTTTTTTCAGTGGCACTCACACTGCCCGGGTCCTGGCCACCAGTCCGGGGCGGCTCTGCATTTTAATTTAATTTTAAATGAAGCTTCTTAAACATTTTAAAAACCTTATTTACTTTAAGTACAACAATAGTTTAGTTATATATTATAGACTTATAGAAAGAGACCTTCTAAAAACGTTAAAATGTATTACTGGCACGCAAAACCTTAAATTAGAGTGAATAAATGAAGACTCGGCACACCACTTCTGAAAGGTTGCCGACCCCTGGCATAGCTAACAACCAGTCTGGCTCACCTGTGTGTTAGCATTGTTAAAATAGATGGTGAGGTTATAAGAATGTGTTTAGTGTTTTAACTTAATGAAATACTTGTAGGATGCTGCATGCAGGGCCGGCTCTAACAAACAAAACAAACAAACAAAAAACCCTCCAGCGCTGCCCCGCCAAACCAAAAACAAACAAACAAAAAAAAACCCTGAGCGCCCCCACCCCAAGGTGCTGCCCCAAGCACATGCTTGGTCGGCTGGTGCCTGGAGCGGGCCCTGGCTGCATGTATTGATCTCACTTATAACATCTGTAGCCCATGGTATAAAGTTATATGGAGTATTTGCATGGTAAACCCCTATAATTGTTTAACTCAAAAAGAAAAGAAGCATTAGTTACTGTAAAGTGCTGGTCCTGCACATAAGAAGGCCCATGAAACCAAATGAGCCATTGTGAAACATCCAAGGACAAACACTTTGTTGATTGTTACACACACACACACACACACACACACACACACACACACAAAACAGGCACTGACACTTGTTCCATCAGTCTGAACTCTGGGGGAAGGAATACAATTCCCTGATCAGAAGGGGAGGTTAGCCCTAAAGGGCCTATAAGCTTGCATATTATAGCAGCTTCCACTACCTTTTGAAACCTGTGACTGTAACTCATTTTTGTGTGTATGTTTACCTGCTGTAACCTTGTAAATAACTCCTATTTCTTTTCCTTAGTTAATAAATCTTTAGAGATACAAGGAGGGTGAGGTAATATCTTTTATGAGACCAACTTCTGCACACTATCACTAAATAATGAATACATTCACTTATGCACCACACCTTTTCTATTCTTGAAATTTTCATTATCATGAATTTATCAATCCCATCTTAGCTCATAAAATAGAGGATCTACTGTACAACAGATGGGAGGAAGCTGTGGAACCATCAGTCTCTAGAGGATGGAAGTTTTAGGCACAGGAAAAAGAGGATAGGTTCATGATTGGGTACATAGGTGCTGACTTCCCCTCTTTCCCCTGAGTGCCAGACCCCACTCCACTCCTTCCATGAGAATCTGTCCCCACTCCGCCTCTTCCCACCCCTGCCCCACCCCCATTCCAACCCCTTCCCCAAAGTCCCCACCCCAACTCCACCCTCTCCGTGCCCCTAGTCCAACTCCTTCCCCAAATCCCCGCCCCAGACCTGCCTCTTTCCCTCCTCCTCCCCTAAGCGTGCCAAGTTCTCACTCCTCCCCCTCTCTCTGGGAGTGTTGTAACACTGCCAAACAGCTGTTTGGCGGTGGCTGGGCAAGAAGCACTGGGAGGTAGGTGGAGGAGCAGGGACGCAGCATGCTCGGGGGGGGCAGGAGGAGGAGGAGGTGAGGCGGGGTGGGTGGTGAGGGGAGTGCAGCTCTAAGAGGATATTTTGCCTGCCAGAGATTGCCAAAATGTGGCAGTACTTCAGCCATGCCTCTGACACAATCTCTGCACCAGAGGTTGATGTAGAATCAGCTACCCCAGCTTTACACCAGCTGGTGATTCTTCTTCCATGAAGGAATCTCAAGGTAGCTGACAACAGCAGCTTTCCCACTACTGTGCACCGCCAAATCACTGTAAGACAGCTGGGAAGGGGTAGCTAGAATCTAACCCTAAAAATCTATTTTTTACTCTGTTCTAATGTAACAAGAATCCACTTTATAGAACAACAGTTGGGAAAAATGCATCTTTGTTTATGAGGATCAGTGTCTCACTTGGTCAGTTCCCTCTAGACAAAAATAGTTCCCAGCTGGAACTTCTCCACCAGAAATCAGGAAAAAAATCTCAAATCCTAGATTTGACTTTTAAGTTTCTCTCTTGCTGAAGACTTGTCTGTATGTTAGCTGTAGCACTTGCTATGCAAATAGAAAAGGTCTGATTGATAAGCTTTGACTTATCAATTGTGCGAAGGGACCAATTATAAATATTATTAGGATGTACCTTTGTCCCTGTAGATGTTGAGACTAGAGCCGCGGTAAATCATATGTTACGACAAGTATTCTTCAGGGCTTGGGTTAGGCACTTGAAAGTTGAAATAAAATATAACTAGAGAGACATGATGTAATATAATCATGCAGAAATCCCTAAAACTGTGTCACTAATGGCTTGTCAATGCAAACAATTTGTCCATGGCAAGCTGGGCTGTGAATAGACCCTGCACTAGCCTGCTGGGGACTAACAGTGTACGTGCACCCTGCTAACACACATGAACAGTCTGTTGATGCCCTTTGATCTAGTTCTATTTCAGAGAGGATAAGCCCCAGGTTTACTAACAGCTAATGGGGGTTCTGCTTTGGAAGATGAAGCAGTGGTGGAATGAAAAATCATTTTTGGAAGAGGCAGAACATGTTTTTTAGGGAAAAAAAGACGACCTGTAATTCAGCTGCAGCCATTTCACAAGTCAGATATTTAGAGGGGTTTCCCCCAAAATGGTCATTTTCACATCAGACATGGAAATTCATACAATCATTTTCATTTAAAGTACATCTCCCAAAGGACACAAGTGCTCTGAAAGTTTTATATTCATTTTGTATTAAAGAAAATAAAATCCTCAGATACTCAGTTAAGATTTTCATTTGAAGACAGATCCATAAAATTTACCTGTTTTCACACTTTGGAATTGAAAAAATGTGTTTTGAAATAATCAATTGCATTGTAAGTTTCACACATTTCTAGCTGGATTGCATTGCCCATGCTACATGTACAGTATGCTGCCTACATGACAAATATGGTATCTGTCTATGTATGCAGTTACAAATATATTGACTCGATAACTTTATGCTCCAACTATTAACAGCTTATTTTACAGTTATACCTCTGGTTTATTGTGCTGCCCCAGCTCTGCAGACATGGCTTCAGAATTTCTGGGCAATCTTGAAAATGAGAACAAATATTCCTGACTTCAACAGGACACTAGAACAAGTCCAACAAAGTATGGATTCCTGTCCTGGATTGCGTAGTGTGCAAAGATAAAACCTTCTAAATGTGCAACAGTGAATGAAACTAAAGAGCTTCTCTAGTAGTCAAATAACACAAACTTGCTAGATCTATTAGATACACAATCACTGTGTGCCCAATTCAACAGTCCATCTCTATTCAACAAAGCACTTAAGTTCCAGCTGCAACAAGTGCTTAAGCTAGACTTAAACCTATGCATAACGACTTTGCTGAACTGGACCCTATAAAAAGTGTTCTCTGTAAGCTCAAAAGCTTGTCTCTCTAATCAACAGAAGTTGGCCCAACAAAAGATATTACCTCACCCAACTCGTCTGTCTAATATCTTGGGACCAACACAACTACAACACTGCGTACAATGATTTTTATTGGATTTTTTGTCACATACTGAGATTCAGTTGAGAAACATCTGTTAAATGCTCTTTTTTAGGGCTGTATTTGGTATGTTGTACAAATTGTTTACAAGATGAGAGAAAAGGGTGGTGTTTGGGCAGCCCTGAATAAGGTGCATGTTTACCTTCCCAGTAACACTTCCTAGAATCCAATTCTTGTTTATCATAAAAGTTTTAAAGTGATTTTAAGTCACTCATCATCAAAGACAAACCTTGAAGTTGGATGTCCTGAATTTTCTCTTCACCTACAATTTGATCATGATTGGATTTGTTGTTAAGGAAAATTGCACTGGTAGATATAGCACAATCTTTTATTGGAAACTGGTTGTAGACCGACTATAAGATTATCTCACTTGCCTTATAATTTTTTGTATCTTTTTATTCCCTTATCAATGTAACCACTATCTTTTATTGTAGATGCTAATGTTATAAATAAATAAATAAAGTTGGTGCTGCTGATGTAAACTGAGATCTGACCTGAGGTGTCATATTCTCTTCTTTAGAAGACACTATCATCTGTTACTCTTTACAGAAAAAAAAATTATGCTGACATTTGGTAAACAAAATAAGCTGACTAAGATGATACATGTGCAGCATGCTTTATGCAGAGACCCTTCAAGGCTATTATCTGATGAACATTTATGAAAAAGATACTACAGTACACTGCTGTTATTTTACCATTTTACTGTGAATATTTGTGTATGACAAAGATGGGGAGGCCTGCACACAGTATAAAGCTGACACGTTGGCATCACTAAAGAGAGGTGGACTAGTCACTTTTGAAAGGTCATTCTCCAAAGGAAATTATTTTTCACTCTTATCTTTAATACAATTGTTTAGTTTTTAGTCTTTCAGAAGACATTCAGATTTCAATGTAATCACAATAGTGCATTCCATTAACTATAAAAAGATTAAGAATGACCTTTCATCAGGCAAAGCACATAATGGGACTAGCAGCTTTATGCATTTATTTTCAATTATATCTAAAATGTAGCCTTTCTATGCTCCCATTTTCAATTTACCTACCACACAAAATAGGCATTTGAAAACCTGTGGCTACTAAGGAAGTTGGAATGTTTAATAATAAAAAGATAGAGACACAAAGAAAGCATTGTTTAAATACAAAATAGAAGTTAAAAGGTGATACCACAGCAGGGAAGGTATAACTTTTTAAAAATACATATCTATTAGCTCTCATTGCTAGAGTACCTGAACACCTGTCATGAAAATATTCATTTAGGGCCCAGTTCTGCTACTCTTACTCACACTGGGTAGTACCATATTCTACAAGTAGTTCCACTGGCACAGCACTTAAAGGAAGTGACCCTCTGAGCAAAAATTGAAGTGCACAATGTTCTCCCCAAGGGACGGCTCCAAAGCCTATTGAAGTTAATGGGAATCTTTCCATCAACTTCAGTGGTGTTGAATGGTAGAGCTGGGTGAAATTTTTTAGATGAATAGGTTTTACACACACACACAAAAAAAAGCATTTTCAGGTAGACCAAGCCTATTGGCAAATTCAGAACTAAATTTGCAAAGAGTTTTGTGGGGCAGAAGGGAGGACACTATTTCAACATTTTCTAAAGAAAACATTTCCATTTTGAAATGAGCTTGTTTCAAAATTTAGCTAGATCTGTTAAAAATTAAAAAAATTTAAAACAGAAGGAAATTTATCAACACCAAAAAAAAATTGTTTGACCTGAAATTAGTCCCTACCCTACCCCTTTTTGCCACCAAACAGAAAAATCAGTTACTTATTCACTCAACTGTACTGAACGGGGCTCTATCTACGACTTTGGTTCTAGGTATAGCTCAGGGTATTGGATATGGTCTATGCATCCCAAAATTGTTGAATTCTATTATCTGAATGATTGCCTTTCTTCCTATGTCCTTTTATGTGAGCTAATATTGGCTGGGTCATCCTCACTGTCATTTCTTGGGTTAAACTCTACTCTTCATCGTGGATTTAAGACTCTGGAACCATCACCTGTTAGAAGTACCTGAGAGATCAAGTGTGACAAGTTTTCGGACACTATAGTATAATACCCATTTCAAGTTTAAGCAGAAATAAAAGATTTCAGCTCTACTAGAGGAGAGGAAGGATTCACCTAGTAGAAGGGGAATGGTTTACCACTCTGCCACTCCTCCCTTTGAAGGTTGCCAGGAAAAGCCAGCATTAAACTGAGTCAAGCGGAATAGCCATACTCTCTAGACTGAGAAAATGAGTTCAAGTTTAGCTAAATTGATTTGTACATTTGAATGAATGTCTGCTCAGATTCTTGTAGTATGGGTCCAGGTCTAATTTCTTTCTTTCCAACAGATCACCAGTGATTACAAATAGTTGAGGAGAATTAGGCAAGTTACTTATTCAGCTAATATTTAATACTAAATTTTTTTTAAGTTACATGTGACAGTGATTGAAAAGGGATGAACCCAGCAGGTATCTCACTGGCAGATTCTCTGCCTGGCTTCCTGTCCCTTTGCACTTTGTCTGAGAAATCCCCCTATGGCAGGAAACTGGCAACGTTGATTTGAACGGTAGCTGGCCTACCACTATGTAGTGTACACGTCGAGGGTGTGTGGAGACATATCAGGCCATGCAGAACATAACTCTTCTCTATCAGGTCATGACTGGTGCATTGTCCATTAGGAACCAAGGCTAGCTGTTGTAAGTTAGAGCCCTAAGCTATTTAAACATGTATCAGGGCTGAGGGAGACTGAGAATCAAGAAGCTGTAACTAGTTCTCTCATAGCCCTCCAGTGTTCCCAGTGCCAACTGTATCTCAGCACAGTAGAGAATCTAACTGTAATCTGTCTTTTATAGGGAAACACATGACTAAATTCAGCTGATTCAGAGTTTGGTCATTTCCATCCCCGCCCCCTTATATATCTTGAGTGTTGGTGTCACACACTGGCAAGTTTGAAGTGCATCTTATGAAGAATAAACATTTAATGGTCCAAATGAAGATCATTTACATGTCTTTTTATCATCTTTTGCTTTATTATAGAAAGCATGCCAGAAAGTACTGCTATAGAAAGAGTTTAATGTTATCATAAATGAAGAGGTAGATAGCTTTCAACTCCAACTTATCCCTCTTCTCTACCTCAGGTTTTATGAGGGACTAGAGCTGCATGATGGTTCAGAGATCCAAATCCCGCAAGCACAATCGATTACACATTATTTTCATTACCATATAACATCAAAAAGGCCAATTTATTTAATTACACAGCGCTATTGGATTTGTAACTAAGGGCTTGTTTATACACAAAAGCTGTACCTTCTTATACTAATATAATTATGGTAAACTATAGTACAACTATCCTAGTTTAGTTAAAGTGATACAACCCCCTTAGTGTGTGTGCAGTTATATCATCAATATAAAAGGTGCTTTATACCAGTGTAACTGCATCCACAGTAGGAGATGCACCAGTGTAACTATTCAGGTTAAAAAAAAATCTATACTCTTAACTAAAATATTTATAGCAGTACAAAAATTGTATTTATTCCAGACCTTAGTCTGATAATTCCCACAATTAGCATGTCAGTCTCAAGTCTCTATACATTTCCTAAACCACAGTGCTACAGACCTGTTTGATGAAGAACATGCTATATTCCCAAAAATACTAGAGCTGATTGAAAAATTCCTGACAATGTATTCTGGTTTTTGGGTTTTTTTTGCTGATTCACCAAAGTCTGAACCTTTTGTGGAAACATCAGTTTAATCAAAATTGTTGATGGGAAATTATTAAAGTGTTTTTTTCAGCTTTATTATTTTGACTTATGAAATGTTTCAATCAGGTCAAAATTAAATGTTTTGGAATATTGGACTATTATGTTTCATGATGTCTGAATTAGCTGGGGGTTCGTTCAAGCTTGGTATTGAGTGAGGAAAAGACAGCAGGGACACAGGGTAACACAAAAAAAAGCCAAGTGCGTTTTTTTTTGGATTTCTCTTTACACCTTGGCGGGGAGGAGGCAATTCCCATGTATACACCACCACACAATAGACAGGCACAGCTCTCCCAATCTCACAAGGGGGGGTCAGGGACAGTCAGAGCGGTGCACATAGAAAAGAGACCGGCCAGCCACCTCAGCCACACACAGCCAATCACAGACACCAGTAAATCCAGAGTGTGCGGCTGGGCAGCTGCACCTCAGACTCACCTCACTGCAGGGACTGGACACTGCTGGTCCTAACTCTCTAGAGAGACAGCTCCCTTAGAGACACACACAACACACACACACACACACACATTCATTTTCACAAAAAACATTTTTCATTTTAACAATTTAAATTTAAATTAAAACAATAACACAAGCAGCTTAAAAAAATGTGCAAATGTACAAGTGTGCAAATGTTAAGTGTTTGGGCTGGGTACAATTTGGGAAAGGGAAAGAGAGGAGGCTAAAACTAAACTAGAAAAGAAAAAAAAAAAAAAAAACAACCAGGAGCAGCAGACCAGCAGAACAGACACCCAGAACAGATGATGCAGCGATGATGACCAAGTCCAAAAAAAAAAAAAAAAAAAAAAAAACCAAAAAAAGAAAAAAAGATAAATCCACAAGATGAAGTTACACGAGCTCTATACACGGAAGAGACCTGGCTGAAAAAGAGACTGGCTCCCTCAGCTAACACAGCTAACCACCAAAAAAAAAACAAAAAAAAAGACAAGAAGTCAAGATTTTCTTCTAGTTTTATAGTTTTATCAAATTCCTTGTGTGGTCTCTCTGATTCTCCTGGCCCCCCCCTCCTCTCCTCCAGGTGTGTGCCACCCCACGCCCCCCACAGATTGCACATGCGCACACGGGGGGGTAGGGTAGTTGAGTAGTTTGACCCTACCTTAGATGACTGGGTCCAAGGAAAGGAAAGTGAGTGCTGGGCAAAAATAAACCTGACCTCCAGACGACGACCCAAAAACAGGTTGCCGGGCAGAATCAGGCCTTCACCCTTTTGGCCCAGCAGGAAAAAAAAAAAAAAAAAAAAAACACAGGAGAGCAGTCACAGTTGTGCTGGGCAGGAGCAGGTCTCTGCCTTTAACAGAACAACCAAACAACATGCTGCTGTCTTGTCCTCTGAACTGGTTCAAGATGGCCGTGGACCGACAAGTGGCCATACATAGCCATAACTGTGCAACGGATTGCGACACATGAAAAGTTCCATTTTCTACTTTTTGTCCAAATTAGGGGCAAAAAAAAATTCAGAGCCTTTGAATATTCTGCACAGTGAGAATTCCATTTTTAGCCAGCTCTAAAAATACATTCCTTCAGAGATAAACATGCACAAAACAAATCTGCTTCTTTACTCCTTTGAACATAAATTATAATGTCATTTACACCTGTGTCAAGTGAGTATTACTGTTTACCATTCTGACTGAGGAGTATTTAACTCCCACTTGGCATAGGTGTAAATGACTACATTGTACATGTACAAGGAAGTAGAGAATCAGGTCCACTGTTAGAAAAAATGCACAAAAGTTACAAGATCCCACTGAACAAACAGGCCTTATCTAGATTAGGAAAAAAGACACATTAGATTGTGCTAACTAGTATGTTCTTACACTACACCTTTAAATCCTAGACTAGACCAAAGTTTAGAAACTTAGAGATATATTTTCAAATGCAAAAAAGGCAATTAACCATCTCAGTTTCTTCCGATGGAAACCTGATTGCATTAATTTTGGGCAAGGTTGAAAGGCAGATGAGGTAGCTTAGACCTGTTACATTACAGGCAGTGAAGCTGATAAATTGTTAATCAATCAGAGTAAGACAGAATACCAAGAAATAAAATGTACTGCATACAAATATAACTTGGGGAATTAAATACCAATATTTCTTAAGAGCTCTATCTTTGTTTGGAATTTTATATATAATATATATAAAAACACTTAAGACGTGCAAGGAAGGAATATATATATATATATATATATATATATATATATATATATATATATATATATATATATATATATATTCCTTCCTTGCACGTCTTAAGTGTTTTTATTTCTAATAGATTATTTCAAGTATATATATCTCCCACTTGAAATAATCTATTAGAAATAAAAACACTTAAACAAGACTGAGCTCTCTAAAATACCTCAAAGTAAAAACAACCTTGATAAACCAATTACTATTGAAGAAAACTGCAAGTCATAGAGTTCTTTCCTGAAAATAAGGTGCCATTGTCTGACTTCTTTTCTATTGATTTTATTTTTAGAAAAAAATTCAAGATGTGCTTAGCCCCTCTCTAGTAATCACACTTAGTTTCCAAAAGGCATCCTGAGAATAAGACCTCCCTATGTCTTGTTTCTCAGTTACCTGTAAAGAAAGTAAATATAACTGAAAAATGTAGTTCCTCCAGTTTAATATCCTTGAAGAAAAGAAATATGAAACTTCTGGCTAAAATAATGGACTCCACTGGTGAACTTCTTCCACCATGGTTAACAGAGATAAGAATTGCTTCATTTAAAAAGATGATATGCATTGCCAATACTAGATGGGTATTAAGTGTGATCTGATCTGTTCAGTTCAAGTGAGTCCCCCGGTAACACTAGTGTCAATCCTACTTACTGATGAAAGTGTTATGGGGAGCCAAAGCATTAACACTGAGCTCTCAGCTTGTCCTCAGCATCTGTGCTTGAGATGCTTATTCATAGTACAGAGAAATGTGACATTGCTGAGGACTGTTCAATAAACCTTTACACTCATACAGAGATAAACAATGGTTAGTGGTGTAAAAAGAACAGGAGTACTTGTGGCACCTTAGAGACTAACAAATTTATTTGAGCATAAGCTTTCGTGCGCTACAGCCCGCTTCATCAGATGCTTAGAATTGAACATATAGTGAGGAGATATATATACATACAGAGAACATGAAAAGGTGGAAGTTGCCCTACCAACTCTAAGAGGCTAATTAATTAAGATGAGCTATTATAATCAGGAAAAAAACAAACTTTTGTAGTGATAATCAAGATGGCCCATTCCAGACAGTGGACAAGAAGGTGTGAGGATACTTAACATAGGGAAATAGATTCAATTTGTGTAATGATCCACCCACTCCCAGTCTGTATTCAAGACCAAGTTAATGTATCTAGTTTGCAAATTAATTCTAGTTCAGCATTTTCTCATTGGAGTCTGTTTTTGAAGCTTTTCTGTTGCAAAATTGCCGCCTTTAAGTCTGTTACTGAGTGACCAAAGAGGTTGAAGGTTTTTGAATGTTATGATTCCTGATGTCAGATTTGTGTGCACTTTGCATTTGCTCCAATCCCTCAGACAGAGACAAACACCTACAAGATCTCTATCAAGCATTCTTAAACCTACAATACCCACCTGCTGAAGTGAAAAAAACAGATTGACAGAGCCAGAAGGGTACCCAGAAGTCACCTACTACAGGACAGGCCCAACAAAGAAAGTAACAGAACGCCACTAGCCGTCACCTTCAGCCCCCAACTAAAACCTCTCCAGCACATCATCAAAGATCTACAACCTACCCTGAAAGACGATTCCTCACTCTCACAGATCTTGGGAGACATACCAGTCCTCATTTACAGACAGCCCCCCAACAAGCAAATACTCACAAGCAACCACACACCACACAACAAAAACACTAACCCAGGAACCTATCCTTGCAACAAAGCCCGATGCCAACTCTGTCCACATATCTATTCAAGTGACATCATCATAGGACCTAATCACATCAGCCATGATATCAGGAGCTCGTTCACCTGCACATCTACCAATGTGATATACGCCATCATCTGCCATGTACATTGGCCAAACTGGACAGTCTCTACGCAAAAGAGTAAATGGACACAAATCTGACATCAGGAATCATAACATTCAAAAATAACATCTTAGGTGCATCCTGCATATGCAAGAGATGTGCATAGAAACCATTCTACTACCTGAAGATTCCTATTGCTATCTTGCTTTACCAAAGTGCACTCCTTTAAAACCAGGCAAATGAGCTCCAGAGACTTGAGAGCAAAGACTGGCATGAGTCATAGCCACAGGCATATAATATCTTCCGATATTTCCCATAAAAGTCTTTTTAATAGCTAGCTGCTCAGTGCCTTAAAATATGAGCTGGGAAGGGTGTTCTTTGCAACACATCAAACTTTAGTGTCATTCCCTTCATGCTACTTCACTTTACCAGATGTGGAACAAAGCACCATGTTAGTTCAATTCTCTCACAGTTCTCATCTGCACAGCAGGACAGAGCACTCTTTAGGAAAAAGCTTTTGACGGTGTGGAGTGCCTTTACACTACCAAAATGATTAAGATGATGTGTAATAATCGTATTATGGAGATAAATATTGATTCAGCCCTAATGACTTCATGCTGTATGAAGGCATTTTCCAGCAGTAGTCTCTCTCTACTATGTTTGACTTCTGTATGGAGGGCCACATCCTCAGCTGGTGTAAACTAGAGTAAGCTTATCTGGCCCAGAGTTTTTAGCCCAGTTAAAATGGAAAAGCCAATGTATCTTTAGCATTACTGTAAATTAAAACTTGAGTTTTCTTAAAAGCTATTTGTATTTATTTTGTGAGATATATATCATTACCCATATTACTGCTTCAGTGTAAGTGAAAGTAGAGAGTATTTTTCTGCTTGTATTCTTTGATATCTGGCAGCAATTTATGAGTAGTCAGTTCAAATATTTCCCCCCAATAGTTAGTCAATGCATAAATATTTGCAAGATCAGGGTCTTAGATGTTTGTCCCTGACTTGCAGGCACACAGACTGAAATACCTAAGGATTTGACCCTCCAGACACTTACCCCTTATTAACTTATTCACCTGTACAGACCTATTTATTTTAATTGGGATATTTATGTGAGTAAAGTTACTCATGCATGTGGCTACGAGCAATGACAATATAATTAAGTCTGAACTCCAACTTGCTTTCCAACAACCTTTTTCAGAATAGTAATTTTCTCAAATTACTTTCCTAGTGACATATTCAATATTTGGAATTTTGACTGGAATCGATTGAGCAGATAATAAGAAGATATATATATATTCCTTCCCTTTCTCTCTAATTATATATTAGAAAACTAATTGTAAAATATGAATAAGAGAAGCAAAGGAACACAAGGAGAAATCTGTGGCCAGCAGAGTTAAGGACAACAAGAAGGACGAGTTTTTTTAAAGTATATTAAGAACAAAAAGAATCCCAACAATGATATTGGTCCATTAATAGACTGAAGTAGTATAATTATCAACAACAAAGCAGAAAAGGCAGAATTGTTCAATAAATTTCTTTTCTATATTTGGGAAAAATAGATTATGTAGTTATGTCATGTCATATGAAATACTTTCCACTCCAACAGTAACTAAAGTTGATGTTAAAGAGCAACTATTAGAAAGTTAGACATCTATAAAATCAGCAGATCCAAATAACTTGCAAAGAGTTTTAGAAGAGCTGGCTATGGAGTTCACTGGAATCTTACTGTTGATTTTCAATGAAGCTTGGAACACTGGGGAAGTTCCAGGAGACTAGAATAAAGCTAATTTTTTGCCAATATTTTAAAAGTGTAAATGGAATGATGTGGCCAATTATAAGCCTGTCAATCACACATCAATCACAAGATAGATAATGGAGCAGCAGACGTGAGACTTTAATGCGGCACTTGATTAATAAAAATTAAAGGAGGATAAAAATAAATCCTGACAGACTAACTTGCTTTTTTAAAAGAGATTATAATTTTTTGTTTGATCAAGATAATAGTGTTGATGTAATATACTCAGATTTCAGTAAGGGCTTAACTTGGTACTGCATGACATTTTGATTAAAAACTAGAATGATACAAAATTAACATGGCACACATTAAATAGATTAAAAACTGGCTAGCGGAATAGTTTCAAAATGTAATTGTAAACAGGGAATCATCATTGCACGGGTGTGTTTCCATTGAGGCCTGTAGATATTGGTTCTTGGCCATAAACTATTTAATCAATGACCTGGAAGAAAACAAAAATAACTGATAAATTTAGCAAATGACAAAATAATGAAAAGGACTGAGGCAGAGCGGTCTGGATTGACTGGTAACTTATAGGATGAAATGTAAATATATACACATCTAGGAACAAAGAATGTAGGCCATATTTGCAGACTGAGAGATTCTATCCTGAGAAGCAGTGACTCTGAAAAAGATTTGGGATTCACGGTGGATAATCAGCTGAACATGGTCTCCTAGTGCCATGTTGTGTCCAGAAAGCTAATACAATCCTGAGATGCATAAACAGGGGAACCTCTAATAAAAAGTAAATTATTTTACCTCTGCATTTGGCACTGGTATGACTGCTGCTGGAATAATGTGTCCAGTTTTGGTGTCCACAATTCAAGAAAGATGTTGAAAAATTGGAGAGGGTTCAGAGAAGAGCCACAAGAAATGATTAAAGTATTAGAAAACCTACTTTATAATGATAGATGCAAGAAGCATCTATCTAATTTTACAAAGAGAAGATTAAGGAGTGACTTGGTCACAGTCTATAAATACTTACATGGGGAATAAATATTTGATAACGGGCTCTTCAATCTAGCAGTGAAAGATATAATATGATTCAATGGCTGAAGTTGAAGCTAGACAAATTCAAAATGGAACAGTGAGAATAATTAAACATTGGACAATTTACCAAGGGTCATAGTGGATTCTCCATCACTTGCAATTTTTAAGGCAACAGAGGATATTTTTCTAAAAGAAGATCTGCTCTAGGAATTATTTACGGGAAGTTCTATGGCCTATGTCGTACAAGAGGTCAGACTAGATAATCACAAAATTCCTTTGTGGTCTTGGAATCTATGAAAATTTGGTTTCACTATACAAATAATTTACCCGCTCCAAAGCCTGATTTGATAGTCTCTGGTAAGGTTCTTTATCTGGGGGTTTAGAACCAAATGGACAGCTACCTCTTTAGATCTCTCCTTAGGGTTTGTTATCTGTTCCATTAACCTGGTGTTCTAACAACATTGAATATTGATTCCAATCCACTATTGCTCACTTGTTGATTTGTTAAATTGACCCTGATTTGATAAATTGTGTATTTTCATTTTTAGTTAAGTTTAATAGGATTAATAGTATCTCCATTTTAGTGCTATGCTTTCCTAATTTTGTTTAATAATAATAATGATGATGTTTATAACTGATACTGAATCACAGGTCTTTCAAACAACCAATCTGGGCAAGAATAATTTAGAATTTGAGAGTATATCATATGGTCCACCTAAAAGCTTAACAAACTTCCCTAGATTAGCCTTTGGTTCTCACAGTTTGTTCTAAATACCACTGAAGTTTAAATTAACATACAAGAGCCAAGAAACTTCAGGATTTCAAGTTAATTTCCCAATGCTAACTTCAAACACAGTACACAAAAGTGGCATTTTCTATTCATGTTTTGTTTTCAAATGTAGACAAAAATACATTAATGTTATTTATACCATTAAAAGCATTATGTGTTCAACATGGCTTAAATAATGCTGGAGTACCAAACTTCAAATTTGCTCAATCCAACATTACATTAAGACCAGGGGCAGCTCTACATATTCCGCCGCCCCAAGCAGTCATGCGCGGGAGGCGCCCCGGAGCCCCGGGAGCAGTGGACCTCCCGCGGGCTTGACTGGTGAGGGTCCGGTAGTCGCGCGGCTCGGCTAGACTTCCCACAGCTGCGGGCGGTTCGCTGGTCCGGCGGCTGCGGTTGAGCTGCCGCAGGCATGCCTGCGGGAGGTCTAGCGAACCGTCTGCAGTGACGCCTCCGGGCGGTCCACTGCAGCCGCGGGAGGAGCGCCCCCTCCGCAGTCTTGTCTGCAGGCGTGACTGCAGCAGGTCCGTCGGCCCAATCTGCCGCCCCTGCCGGCAAGTGCCGCCCCACATGCGTGCTTGTCGCGCTGGGGTCTGGAGCCGGCCCTGATTAAGACTAAGGAATTTTAAGTCTGTTGGGTTTAAGTATTTACAGGGCCAGGGGCTTAGAAACACACAGTATGCTTTCCTTTTCCAAGAGTAATTGCCTATATTATCTGGTAAACTGGAAAATGCAGTAGAATCAAGTTACAAGCTCTGTGAGTCTTCATATTTTTCAGACAACAGCACAAATCATCAGACGTTTCTCATTAACTTTTTATCTTTCGCATCATGGATATAGCCTTCATAATGTAAACCCAGATGTAACACTATTAAATTGGCCAGTGTACACCAGCTGACAATCTGGCTTGTTTACCCAAGTGATCCTTTGTATAACATTAAAAGCTTTATTGAAACTGGATGAGTTTTGACCATTCCCTTTATGCTTTCCATGTCACATTATTCCCCTATGGTACCCTATTTATTCTCCATAGGGATCCACCTGTGTGGACCTTTATGCCTTTATGATCAATTTGCATTTGGAAGATTAAAATCCTGTTGGAGATATCTACAATGCATTTGGACTCCAATGTCATCAATCCCCTCCAAAAATATGCAAAAATTGGGGATATACCTTATAGCTTTTAGCATATTTCAGACACCACTTGTCATTTTCCCCACTAGCCTGCTGTATAATGTCTGAGAAGCAGAATACCTATTCCTCAGCTGTCACAGATTTTGAGTTCTGTGACATCTAACTCTTTCTTAAAGGCTCAGAAAAGTTATGTTGTTCTGCAAGCTTAGGTCTACAAAAATCAATGCTTCTCCCTTAAAATTAGCCACATTTTCTTACAGAAGTGACAGCTTTCCTTACAGTACATCCCAACGAAAGTATAAAAGTTTGTGCTTCTGTTTGCTATCGTCCTGCTCACATGTCTGAAAAATGCAAAGTTGCATACTGAACTCCTTTATTAGCATTCACACTATTTTTACCATTGTAATATAAGAGCTGTATTCAAGACTCCATGAACAATATGGAATGAGTAGACTTCAAAATAACTAGTTAGTTAGTTATTCTGCTTTAAAGGAGTTAAAATAAGAAAAACAAGCAATATTTTATGTCATACCTTTTTTTTTTCTTGAATATGATAACAGATTTCATAGACAGAGGTCTGAATGTTGTATTCCCAAGGCCTCATATTCACCTGTCGCTAGCTCTTTGTGAGAGTTTCATTATCACTCTTGATCTGGCTGATTCATGTTTCTGTGTTACATACTGCTTGTTTTATTATGGCCAACCAAATGTACAGTGTGCAGCAATTGCGTAATAATAGACCATTTCACAAAATGCTATAAAGAAAAGTGCATGAATCACAACATGGAGAAGACTTACCAGTTCTCAGAGATACACTAAAATTGTTGTGTTAGTGGGGTCAGTAGGACACTTGTTTAAATTGTAACATAAATCTTTCTAGTACCACAAGCTGAGGATATTAAAAATAAAGGTAAAGTATGGGAAAAATACAATTATTAGAAACAGAAGGGACAGGCAGATAAATAAGAGGCAGAAAGGGAAAAATACAATTTGAAGACGTTTATGATACTGACTAGAATGTTAGGGGACAAGTGTTTCCAGTCTGGTGTCTTACAAGAAGAATGGAATAAGGGGTTTGAAAAGCAGGTTTATATGACAAACATAACACAGTTATTTCAACCATCGGTGGTAAACTCAAGATGAGATAAAACAGTGAAAGAAGAAGAAATCATAAAATGTAATATATATCTACTAAAGTAATTTACAAAACACATGTGAACATCTTTACTGTTCTGACAGTTAGTTCCGATTACTTTAACAACTGATCTTTCATTCCACTCAGTTATGTGTTACCAGGGCCCTTTAAAATCCCAGATTTCTAGATATCTGCCCAGTTATAGCTTTTTATTTTAAGTGACTTTTGGTGTTTGTGAAGGGGACCAGTGTGACAATCTTGAAAAATAAAATCCCCTCTAGATCCACAGAAGAGATACAGGCAACAGCAGTCTGAGCATCCCCAACATTGCGCCTTCAATGAGTTGCTAGCATGGGACTACGTTTAAAAAGATGCATGAACAGCTCATACCCATTCAGTCTTTTACCACATGGATGCCAGGAAAAAACAAATTCAATGGCTTTTTTTGTGATGTGGACACTTATCCACTAGATGCTGAAACCACCAACTTATTATAAATAAGCACCGCATAGCCTTGACATCGTAATGACTTTCAGTCACTACCAACTTAGGTGGAATTGGGTCCAATGACTTAGAAAGGAAGAGTTTGTACTCCATTCCCAGTCCCTTTGGTCTCAAATCCTTCAACACCACCACCTTTTTAACCTTTGTGAATACGATCAAGAATAGCAACAAACTGCCTGTTCAGACATTTCAGCAACATTCACTAACCTGAAAAAATTGCACATTTGGGGAATTATAAATATCCCAGTAAAGGGAGTGTAAATCACGAGTAGTCAGTTTGACTATGTAAATCACGAGTAGTCAGTTTGACTATGTAGTGTCAGTATCCATTGCCAATTATCCTGACCAGTGGTTGGTCTTCATTTTGTTTCAATACCAACAGATGTTGTGGTTCTCGTTCTGTAATTCTACTTAGTTTCATAATCAGTTCTTTACCGACCCTGCCAAAGACTGCTGAGCCTCAGCCCACACTCTCTCAGACATTAATAAAAGGTCCCTCTGCTCCCTGTCCTGTAGGCAGCTTGCCAGTGTAGGCTCAGGAGTCTCCAATTTCTAGAGTTTGTACACACCTTTCTTGGCCTAGGCAGGGATCCACAGTGACAAAGGATTTCCTCCTTTGCCCGACCCCACCAAACATCTTTCTTCTCACATCCCCAGCTCCCTCTGCCCTGACCCATCAAGGTCATGCATATAGGCAAAGGGGACCTGATGTCTGTCCACAGAAGTGCCACAACTATAGCAAGAAAGCCCAGATTCAGAGCCTCCTGACTTGTTGACCATGCTGCCATTCACTCACTGCATGTTTAACTGTGTTTAATAAGAGTTTTATTGTTGTAGTCCAAATCTCACAAATCAGGGGATCATTGTGCTAGGTGCTATACAAACATATAGGAAGATGGAGGTGGATTATGGTTTTGTGGGGCCCTGGGCCAGAGTGAGTGGGGGTCCCTCCCTACCCCTTCCTCCTGCAAGCCCCCCTGTCCCGACCTTGCCCCCTGGCAGGAACTCTAGGCGGGAGCATAAAGGGAGCAAGCCCCCAGGTCCCAACCCTGCTCTCCGGCAGGAGCACTGGGCGGGCAGGAAGAGCAGGCTCGTGGTGCATGGGTGCCCATTTCTCTGGGCCCCCCCAATTGGCTGGGGCTCCTTGGGACAGGCCCTGTTGGCCAGGTGGCTAATCTGCCACTGTAGGAAGACCCCAGAAATACAACTCTCCACTTCTCTCCTTCCTACACAGGAACACCAGTAACTGAAAAGGGACATCACCCCCAACTTGGACCTCAGCAGCTTATGACAATTGTCTCTACTCTCCCGGGAGAAATTGAGATATCACAGGCTCAGAGAACAACAATACAAAAATGTGAGTCAGTTGTCATTTCTTCAGAATGTGGTACCTGTCCCTTCCTGATGGTATCACTAAGCAAGCTATATAATAGAGGGCCTCTGAAAAAGCTATGAAGTAGTATGTCCCGGCTTCTCTGAGCCTATGTAGAGAACACTTTGAGGTTACTTATGAACTAGTTCCCTGTGTGGCAGAGCAATGAACTACAACCAAGCCACAGAAGGTTTTGTGTGAAGGATAAATAAAATAATATGTTTACAGTAAGTAACGTTAAAGTTACAAGTTAGCATGGCTGCCCCAGGGTGGCTGGCACCAGTAACTTAAGTAGGTCCAGCTGCCCTGTGCCACAAGTGATGCTATCAGTTGGGCCAATTAAGAAGGTGGGGCTGCACCTGGGGCTAGCAAGAGTCAGGGAGCATGCCAGTGAGCTGAAACAGACACAGAGAGAGTATTATGTATGCATGCACACGTGAGTGAGTGAGCTCAGAAACTGCAGGAAGCAGGAGCATCAGGTCTCAGGGGAGGCAGGGAGAGCCTAAAACATGAAGGGTGAGATGAGGAATGTGTTTGTTTCAGTTTGGGCAATAAACCTGCATAAAGGAGATTGTGAGCATAGCAGTGAGTCCTTAGCAAGCTAGGGAGAAGCCCCGCCATGTGACTATGGCAGAGCCAAACATTAACAATCAAGGCTAACACTAACTGTCACACTGTTATAAAAAAGGCACAATATAAAGTGCGAGTTAAGGACAAAAGGTCAGCTGTTGGCTACATAAAATACATGGCATGATTTCTTTGCCTGATTTTCCAAGCTCTTTTTTAAAGCAGGACAGCTAGACATAAGCTTTAGAGAGACTTAAAACTCCTGGCAGAATAGACTGCTAGATTTAAGTTTTCTGATGTGGATTTTGCATATACCTCCTCTGTTTGGAAACCAGAGTTTTTTTATTTTAGGAACTGATCATTATGGGGAATCTGAGAGAAATTATCATTTAAAGATGTATGTGAATATAGTTAAAAGTAATGCTAGAGTGAAGAGATTCCTTTTTCTTTCAGTGATTAAACTACTTATACCTGGGGTTGGCAACCTCTGGCATGCGGCTCGCCAGGGTAAGCACCCTGGTGGGCTGAGCCAGTTTGTTTACCTGCCGCGTCGGCAAGTTCGGATGTAAAATGCCCAACAACCTCTAGTGATGGAAAATGTGATGGAAAATGCCCAACAACCTCTAGTGGAGATATAGCTCTAGAGGAAATTTTCTCTCCCCTTCTCGTCCGTACATCCAGTGCTTAGGGAGCACTATCTTCAGCATGGGGGCTGATTCATGTACAGAGGAACTGGAGAGGAGCAGCAGCCTTCTTCTCCTGCTCCCCCAGTGTACCCCATATAGCAACAAACACAAATTGGTCCAATAGTAATTCTATAACTACTATAAAAATCCTTCATGTCTCCAAAATATTCTAGAAATAGAGGGTGACAGGAACAGCAGCAGGGAATCAGATGCTAACACAATTAAATAAAAATAGATTATATATTTTTTTCCAAATAGCAAGTTCCACTTTCAATTTTCCACACATTTACGTTCACATTCTGCATCTGGGTGAAATTTCATTCTCCCTTCCCCACAACCATTGCTGCAAACTACTAGTATGCAGCACAGCTTAGTTTCAACACTGTCAAATATGATTAAAAAAACTGAATTTGCTGTCTTTACAACAAAACAGTTAGCTGAGGCAAGTCAATACTGCTGCAGGGCACTCAGGTGAAGCTTGCAAACTGGACATAAGTTTACCAATATGTCATTGATTAAGAAAGGATTCCTTTTTGGGGGGAGAAAGATATTGTTGCATAGTATCAAAGATCACAGATTCTTCTTCTCTCTGATGAGCAGACTGTGAAAAGACCAACAGCTGTTGACAAGAACAAAAGGACTTGCAGTAGGTGGTGCCACCTGTGCCTATCTTATTCCAGCCTGAACAATCTGCCACTTGAGTGTGGAGATGGGTGGGGAAAGCAACAGTGACTCAGAGTCGGGGGAGTGAGAATAGTTGTCACAGCTCAAGCAAGAGCCTTTTTTAGAGAGGCACATAATTATATTTTTGTCTAGAAAAAGAACCAATTAGAAAAAGAAATACATAATACAAATGCTCTAATGAACACTATAAGAATCAGGTACCACTATATCCACATACATTGCTAAGCTTCACTTCACTGTTTACTCATCGCTCATTCAACTTGCTTCTCAATAAGTTAACCTAAATATTCTGCCTCACTTAAGCATTTATTGCCCATCCCCAGAATATCCAGATGCTTAATTCTGAAAATTAGGGTTGATACCAAATACCTGTATAGAGCAGGCATTTATAGAGCACTAAAGCAATGTTTACCTAAAAAGGAGTATAGCCCATGTATTCTTCCACCTCATTCATTTTCTTATGAACACACTTAAGGAATTCCATGCATCTATGGGATAATTGCTGGAATCATGGGATATAGATTGCAATTAGCATGCATCCTTGAGCATCTCACTCTGCCCACTAATCCATCCATCAAAACTACTTATAGCATACCAAAACTCTCAGCTGCCTGGAAGCTGCTATTTAAAAAAAAAAAGAAAAGAAAAGAAAGGAAAAAGGAGAAAAAAAAAAGCCTGCCACAGATATTTCCCTCTTTCCTCACAAGTGTGGAATTCTTCCCAGATTTCAATAGTCTGAGTTGGAGGTTAGCTAGTACTCAGCCCTAGTCCAGGGATATGCTTTAAAGGTTCAGTATCTACATTTCATGGTTAACACCGGGTGATTTATACTATTACCTGCTCTAGACTGAAGATAAAGCTCTTCTAACATGCCTTCAGGAAGATGTCCAAACATGATGATCTGCCCCAGATGGCTCATAGACCAAACTAGCTTCTAGAACATCTGAATGGAAAGCACTGATCATTTAAAAAAAAATCCACCTTTGCTTCTTAACAATAATCACACTAAATAGCACTCTCTGTAAACTATTCATTCAGGTGCCTGACTGCTCCAGTCAATATTATCTGATAAAACAGCCTTCTTAAGATGCCTGGTGAAGTAATCATTTATTCAGAACAAATTAATAGGACTGAGATGTCTTACCAGTCAGTAAGAATTAGTGTTTTTAACCATACTGCTATGTTACCTCCAAGCGCTTGAACATTCTGAGAGAAAAGGTGATTTATTTGTTGGTCTGCCTGCAACATCCAGGTTCCTTTGGCGTGGTGAGCATGATGGTCCAGTCTGGATTAAGGGGGGTGCAGTCCAAACCAATAAGGGGTTGTGTCACTGCCTGACCTGTAACGCCTCAGAGTGCTGCTGTAGCTCCCAACCTGAGCCTCTCACAACTAACCTACCAATACCAGCATGCTAGTCACATCCCAAGTGTCCGTGTATTACTGCAGCCCTGCTCCAGCTGCTCTGACCCCAGCAGCCTGTCAGCAACACTCCAATCATACACTGGCTTCCACCAGCTTTGGTTACACAACTAGCAAGGTGACTTCAATTACACTCCCAGTCTCTAATTTCCCCAAACTCATGTGCTCTGTAATATCCAGCCCTCTCCTGGACAGTTCAGAGAAATATGGTTTTCTATCCCTCTGTATGATTTCTGTCTAAGTGTGGCTTTCATTGTTTCTGATTCTACCACGCTTAATTTACATGGAAGATAGGTAGATAGCTGCGACATTAGCCCCTGTTTAGGCTGATTGTACTGCCTAATAGCAGTGGGTATTCCTAATAACTTGCATTGTGTTAATACATACATTTCACAATTATATTAATCGCTATCATTAGCTTTCAGAGAAGACCTTGCCTCTATACAATGTTATAATAGGGTAATATTGTATACAATCAAGCAATAAGCAACTGAATTAACTGAGAGGTTCAGCCCTGTCTTTATAGGCCAATAAACCTTTGAAAATGATTCTTCTGAAAAGTAAAACCCAGATCAACATTCTCTCTCTTGCTAGACACCATGCTTCTTTCTTCCCTACTTGTTAGTCTGAGGTTTGCCTTCATCCCCTCCTTAGCCTGATGGGCCTGTTTACAGGATATATAAATACATTGTCATTGTCTTTCAAAGTACTTTGGAAGTAACTCCCAGATGGGCAAATGACATTCCTTTGTCTGGTGCAGACCCCCCTAGCATATCTGGTTTACACACACTTTAGCCATAATTCTAGCATAGTCCATAACTTGTATGTATGTGATAGGTATTACAGTACAAGAGTATTAATGATCAATAAGCTATTAGTTTTCAAATGATACTTCATAAGTTACATTTTGCACAAAGATTATTCTAATAGTGTGTAGGCTGTGAATACATGGGTGCTTAATGTCACAGAGAAGTATAGGTGGCAGATTACAATTGTAGTTAGATTTGTAGTCAGGTTAGGGAGGGATTTTTGAAGAGTATTACGTAGAAAAAATGCTGGATAGAAGCAGCTATGGAAAGAGAAGAGTGACAAAATAAAATGGGGGAAAAGAAAAATTTAAATGAATGTGGTTATACAGACATGATATTGAAGAATCACTAACACTACCTTACATTTATATACAACTGTCATCCTGAAGCACTATGCAAACTGACTCCAGGAAGGCAGCTCCTCAAAACTTCATGGAGCATCACTGACTTCAAGGTCAAAGTTCTGTTTGTAGGAATGGGGCCTAATCCTGAAAGTATTTAATATATGAGTAGTCTCAATTAGTTCAGCAGGGTTTCTTAAATGAGGAAGGACTAGTTACATAAGTAAGTGTTTGAAGGATTAGGGCCTGGTACTGATCTGCCCAGTGCCACGCAACTCACATGACAGTCATGCATTTTTCTTTGGAGTCACACATTCACACCTAACACCTGTAACATCCTGCACTGCTGCAGGGAGAGCTGGTCAACAAGGAAAATATGGTGTCCATTCATGGGATGGAGTGGGAGGGAGAGGAATGACTGCTCCTCCCCAGATTCAGCATGTCCATCCTGTTTGCCTCCTGCATAGAAAAGAGAGCAAACAGCAGTAGCTTCTCCATTAGCCCTTTCAGTCACAGGGCAGCCTGAGGTGAGGCAATATGGAACTTTAACCCCCAGAAGTACTGCTGGGTCAGGCATCCCCTAGCCTTTCCACTGCCCCCCTTTCTTAGTACCCCAGAGTACTCCTACCTACTAGCCATAACCTTCTGGTGCAGCAGCTCCTGCCCAGCCCCTCATCTATTTCCAGGACTCAGCTTTGAAGTCTTCTGAGGGGCCTGGTGGTTTTGATCCATCCCCTCCCCTCAGCTTTCAAACTGTGACTGACTTGTCCAGTGCCCATTTTCTCTCTTCAGGGGAGGGTCACAAAATGGGCCATCCCAGATATCCTGTTTTTTGTACCACAAAAGGTAGCAACAGTAGTGGGGAGGGGCAGAAAGGAGTCTGAGTCCCTCCAACTTTCTCTACTGCCTAGAGGGCAGCTGAGCCATTCCACCCTCTCCAACTCTCCCTTCTGCCTTGGAGAAGGGGTTTGAGTCTCTATCCATAGCCCTCACTGCTCTTCCATGCTGGATGGGAGAGGAGTGAAGATCACAGTATAGTCCCCCAAAGTTTGCACTCCCACCCCAACTGATATACTTGTTGCTTTCTTGAGTTCTGGGAGTCTAAGGGCTGCTGCAGAGCCCCAAAAGTGTAGGGGATGGGACAACTGCCTTTTTGGGGAAGAGGGCATTTCAACACAGTTTTGGAGAGGACCACTGAGTCCCCTTTTGAACTCTTTGTTGACTCTCTGTAGCTCCCACTTGGGTTTGCCTGTCTACAAGCCTATGTCAGGGTGGAGTGGGGTGTTAGCTCCTGCAAGGATTATTATGTGAGGGGTTGTGCAGCTACATTTATGACTCTTCTTGCTGGTGATAGAAAGTCACTATCTCCCCTACATGGTCCCCCTGAGCAGTGGGATTAAGTCACACCTACACAATACCTACTCACTCTGACAAAGAGATTAGTGTCTATCTTTCACTGGTGAGAAAATAGCATGAAGCTTCACAATAACAGCTCTGTTGTCCTGCATATAAACAGGGAACTTTATTGAACAAGGCTGTGAAGCATGCCTTTCACCTGCAATAAATCCACAAATTTTGTTCTAAGGTGAAATTTAGGGGAATATACAAATATTAATATGTGTATTATTTTAATAATGTACATAAATGCCAGATGGGACTGCATAAAACTTAGCAGCTATGTACATTGCAATCATGATAGTCATCTATCAAGGCACAGCAACACAACACAACACATTAGAATACAGAACAGTGTATTCTGCTGAAAATGCAGGGGGAGGGCAACAGGAATTACTCAGTTTGGGATAAAAGCAGGACAAATGGGCCAATACTTACAATTATTATGAGTATCTGTAATACTAACAGTAATAGACCTAGCTCTTGTAAATCATTAAATAGCGTATTTAATTTATTAAAAGTTTCTATTCTAGGATCTAGAAATAGTCAGAACCTTAATGCTATAACTCTTCCAAAAGGATGAGCCTCCAACAGTGCTTACCTCATGCTGGGACTTTGGTCTATTAAGACTGACTGAAAGGGAGACTGATGCCTACTGAATAACCAGTGCCTCTTCCCACAGAACCAAGATTTTATTGGAAAATCTCCCATCCAAATAATGAGCAGGTCTTTTGAGATCACAGTGAGGTAGTGTGAAAAAAAAACAAACTAAAACCAAACAACATACATACATATATACACTAGATTTTAAAATGAGGAAAAAAATTGGCACACAAAAAAAATTCAGCCAAAAACCTGTGAAAGATGCAGAAAATACAGTTCAAGAAGGAAAATAAAAGTTCTATAGAAAGGATGGACAAGAAGGTACAAAAAAAAAGAAAGAAAAGTGCAAAATAAGGGTAAATGCAGCATTTCAAGATAGTCAAACTTATAAAACATAGACAAGAACAAAATGGAGGTGACGGTATAACTCTAACAAGTGGGTCTAATGAAATTTAATATATTTTTGTAATAATTTAAAATGTTACATTAGATGCAAGTTAAATTTGTTAAATACAAAAGAAAGCTACACATTGTGTTAAAAAATATGTCAGCCAAACATCATGGGAGAAAAAAAATTACTATAAATTAATATATTTCTGAAGGGGGGGGAGGGCACTTGGTGCTGGCACCCTCCAATCTTAAGGTCTTCTGACTAGCGTGTACAAAGACACAGGAGGACCAGGCAATAGTAGGAGAATTATTTTCATTGTTTAGGGCCAGCTTCTGATTACCTTACTCCTGTTCATCAGCATTTTACTTCCCTGAAATCAATAGAACTTCTCAAGAGTAAGATGCCACTCAATGTGATAAAAGGGTGGCAAAATCAGGCCCTTAATTAATTAAACACTAGCCTGTATAAAACAAAAAAAAACCCTAGCATTTCCACAGTCAGGAGTATAGAAAATGAAAGAGGGAAATAATGGGATCGCAGAACAAGCTTGCATTTGTTATAATCCATTTTTTTTCCAAAATGGATACAAATACCTGTTTGGCAAGACTGTCTGTCATCAAATTTGCCTAAAAGTAAGGATTTATGCACTGGAAGCCCCAGTGTAAACATTTTGCAGCTCCGAGGATGAATATGAATCACCACCAAGCCAATTTTAAACTGAAGAGTATTTGTTTATTTGAGACCTGTGGCCTTTTTGCAAATCCTAGATTTTAGTTGGCTTCTGTTAACTTGCTCAGGGGCCTTCAGATAACATAGTAATAATAAATTAAACAATATTATATATATATATATATATATTTGTAAATATTAGGTAAATCTTGCTATGATTAGTAGAAAGGTGTGTATTCCCTTTCATGTTACTGAAACCATTTAAAAGTCTCTAGAAGACAGAGTTTACCCAGTGTTATGCATTTAGAACAACTAAATTATAAACTAGGCTGGTAGCTTTTATAAAGGTGGTGTGACACTTCCCATTATAAGATTCTGTTTTCAATACCCTATCACTTTGCTAAATTTTAACAATTCAAACTGGAAAACAATGGTTTTCCATTCCAGGTGTCTGCCTACAGCTAATCTAGGCAGACACCTGGAATGGAAGGGCAGAATATCAGCCAACAGAGTTTACCTGTTTCAGGGGTGCTGGCAGTGTGGCAGCAGCCCCCGGCTTGAATTACTAATAACAACCAAATACATGGTTTCCATTTTCAGCACCCCCACTTTAAAAATTGTTCCAGCACTCCTGAGCTGTTTCCAAGAACGAGACTAGGGGAAAAACAAAACAAAACTAACAAACAAACAAATTTTGCTTAGGATAAATGCAGGAGACCATTTCTTAGAGAAGTTCTAGCACTGCTATGATTTGCAGTAGAGTCATTAAAATTTGGCGGGGGCTGGCCTTTGTGTCAGAGAGATGCATTTTGCCATCACAGTGGAAATCTACCCAAATTTCATCAAATTATAAGACTTTGGGGGGGGGGCGGGGGGATATTGCATTTCACATATGCTACAGGTTTGCAGCTAAAAAAAACCTTCTGATGATTCCATCCACACTGAGCACGATCCAGTCCAGGGCTGAGCAGGACTTCCCCTCCAGCTATAGCTCTGGGCTTCTGCAGGCCATGCCTGGTCTGGGCCCAGGTAAGTAATCTGACAGCAGGCAATACAGCTGGGTAGAGAATAATAATTACATTTTGTGAAGGATTTCAAGATTTTGAAATATGGTTTTGTTCTGATTCAGAATGAAAATTATTTTTTTCAAAATTCTCCATGAAGTGGAATCACCCTTCTCCACCCAGGAGTATTGGGGACCCCTAGTTATGGGCTAGTTTGCCCGGCAGGCTACCATTGAACTGGGGACCCCAGAAGACCTGGAAGCCTCAACTCTGAGGCAGTCCATCTGTCCAGCTGCTCCAACACCAGGGACCCTGGAAGACCTAGGAGCCTGGGCTGCTGAGAAGCTGTGAGCCAGGCTCTGATCTCCACATCAACCTACAGGAAGGCTGATGAGAAGCTGAACCAGGCAGGTTTTTTTAAATGGAATTTAGCATGGTAGGCAGCACTCCTTCTGAATCCTGCCTGGATTACATCAGAATTTTGCCAAAATCAACACGATGCTGTGGAACGTTTATACTTAAAAGACTCGGCAGATTCCAATCTGGATCATAATGCATATGCCCAAAGGGGAGGGTCTAAAGTTGCAGACAACCTTAATCTCATTCTTTGCCCAGGATTGTTTTGATTGTGTAATATGAATATAAAGAAAAACATGGGAACTGGAAAAGGGGATAATTAATGGCTTTATCAAATTATTGTCCTCTGAACAATGGAGGGAGAGGGCAGTAGGAATGATATTCTTTAAAGTGGCATCTTACATTGTGAAGCAGGTTTAGGGCAGACTTTAACAGCAAAATTCACCCCTGTGCAGAGACCATCACAAGGTGTTTGCACAACTCATGTGCCAGTTAAGCCTTCAACAATCAGGACATACGGAATGTATGGACACAGGGTTAGTCCTCTGTAGAGGGGTGAATTTCACCCTGAATGTGTAAACCAAGATCAGTGGGCAATGTCATCCTCATCCCACATTGCTGCCCATCTGATCAGAAATACTGCTCCATTGGTCAGAGAGGGAAAACAGACTAGTATCAGACCCTTCTCCCTCAGAGCCCATGGAATCCATTGTGCAGGGTTCAGAGAGGACCCGGCCACTTGGAAGAGGCATGGTTTGGAGCAATCTCTGACTCTAACCCACAATAATTATTGGAAAAATTGCCACGCTAATTAAACCTGAGGTTGTAAGGTTTATCTCACAGTTTCTCCTTCAGATGAGTGTGAAGGGGTGGCTTTGAGACCATCCCCAAAGGAATGGCTTCTGAACACATCTCGAGTGGATGTCATCAGATTTATCACATTTCTTCTGGATTTCAGGACATCTATAGTGGTGGAAGTCTATGCCTGCTGCTCTGTGCTCATTTCATTGTCCTGTAAACCATGCTACCCCATTGGACAATGTTTCTCAAACTCCACAAGATACAGCTTATGGAGTTTTCCTTATAACTTTGCTCATCCTGCAGGTTTATCCCACAGGAGAGGATAATCATGCTCCATTTGTCAGATTGTTTTTCGCTCTTATCACATGGAGCTCTGTAATGATTATCTCTCAGCTATAGATTGCTATTTTATAAATTTTTGAAGGTGATGGGTGGCTGTATGTTGAACACCTCTTTCATCTGTTTCCACAAGCTGCCATATTTATTCTGAAGCCCTTTCATACTAAAAGAGGGTGTGTTTTTTTAAAGTAAAATAATACTGCTGGATACTTAGTAGAGGCTGTTTAAAATGAATAATTAATTGGCAGGATGCTTCTCAAATTACTTTTAGTGCCTGCTTGCATATTCTCATGCAACATTCTGACTATGAAAGAGTAGCTGCAGTATGCAATCATACCTGGAAATCATAAAAACCTTTGCAAAATGCACTGAAATCCATAAGAGTGAATATGTAAGATACTTTCTCCATCCTGCCTGAAATTTTAGCTTTTGTATTTGGGTCACAATGTAATCCACACCATTTCTTTATTTTTATCAGAGCAAAGTTAGAAGGGTTGCAGTGGTGTGCTATGTAACTTATGTCTGCATTTTTCATGGTCTCTGGCATAATCTGTACATTAAGAGTTCAATCTGGCCCCTGTAAACTTCCACTGATTTCAGAAAGTGCAGAATTAGGCTTCATATGAAGTACTGGAATGTGTGGTTTGTCTTCCCATAATTATATATAAACTTGGAAAATAATCCAGCCAGGTCACTTATCAAAATATTGGCTGGATTCTTTTTTACTCATTTAATAATTGGTATATAATGAACACTCATGGGCCATACTTCATATGTAAATTGTGCATCCTCTGAGAATGGGCACAAAATAATTATTTGGTGGCTTGGTTGAAGGGCTTCCAGGAAATGAAAAACTTAAATGTTACAGTCCTGGGGGAAAAAATGTATGGCTTTCACATTATACATGTGTATATAATATTGTGGCATCAAGTCAGTATTGTGTCCATGCATCCTCAGGTGCAGATCATTCACCCCAGCATGGAAATGAAATTTCAAAGCATCAAAAGTGCCATTGCATCATCTGGAAACATTCCAAAAGAAAAACTGGAGTGGAAAAATGACTAAGTTAAAATGGTTCAAACAAGAATAAAAAGGGAAGTCATGTGGAGGAAAGGAAAAAAATAGATGCAGTGAAGAGAAGAAGAAAACAGAGGGAAGGAGATAGTGGGAAGGAAAAATGAGGGGGAAAATAAAGGGGACAGGGGAAAAAAGGATTCATTTTGCTATGCTCTAATTTCTTAGTTCCTTCCACAGAGGACAGTGAAATTGTAAGAAGACATTCTTTCCATTTCCCATAAAGTGGGAGTCTCCTGTAGACTTCATGAATATGTACAGGTTTCTGAAGGACCAGAAATCTTTGTTATCAAATGAAGTATCCATTTAACTGCACATGAAGGAAGCTGCATTTCTTCTAATCCAACAAATTGACTTTGACATTTTCAATTTATGTTTGTGGCAGCAGACCAGGAAGCATGGGTGGGATTTTCAAAAACACCTAAGTCATTTAGGAACAGACGTACCCCTACGTAAAGCTTCCAAACCTGCCTAAGGCCCAGATTTCTAAAGCTATTTAGGTACCTAAACCTGCAGAAAGGCACAGAGTGGAATTTTCAAATGTGCCTAGGGCCAGATTTGTAAAGGCACCTAATTCAGACTAAGACCCCTGAACACCTTTACCAATCTGCCGAGCCCCACCTCCCCGCCCCGCCCCGCCCCGCCATTGATGGTTAAATCCCATTTTCAAAAGTGACTTGAGCTTATAGCAATCTAAGCTTATAGCAATCACAGCAACTGTGGTCAGCTCCTGCACAGAAAGGGGAGGGGAGAAAGCCCATTGTGCCGTCCTCTCTTTTGCATCTGATCAGATTGCTGGATGCAATCTGGCCCATAGCTTTGGTATTGACTGCACAGCACAGTACTTAAGTACATGAGCAGTATTCTTAGATAAAGTAAGTCCACAGTAATTTGGACTAATTGTTGGAGTAATTTGAGCAGTAATATTTTACACCAGCAGATGTTCTGCTCCATATATATCCTATCAAGAATGCACTTTCATTTCATAGCAGAAAGGCTTTAAATCAAGCTCAATCTCACCTTCCATTCTGAACAAGTCCCAAAGACTGGCATTGTTTTAAAGCCCAAAAAAGACTAAGGGTCAAATTCATTTATAGTATAATGCCACTTATGTAAGACATGTATTTGTTCTGATGTGTTCTGTCCTATTGGATAAAATGTTGTACGGAATTAGCTATGCTTTCTTCATGTTCCCAAAGAAAAGAAATGCTCAGGGGGTAGATTGTTTCCACATGGAAAATTCTATTGAATCCTTTTTAAAATTACTGATTCAAAAAGTGTAATGATTGAAACCTTCTTAATTATAGTACTCCTGTATGTTGTTGCCCAGTGTGATAATGGTATTTTCTGCCTTATGAGGACTCAGATTTAGAGAATAGGCTTAAAATAAAGGGGAGAGAAAAGAACCAGCCATTTTACAGTATGCGCCCTGTCAATCTCACAGAATTAATTTCATGATAGTAAAGGCAAGGATTGCCACACAGAAAGCAGGAAGTACTTATTCCGTCTTAGAAATTATACTTCTTTTCTCAGCAGTAATTACAAATGTCTTCAGAAAGGTCTTGTGTGTTCTGGGCCAAGAGATAGAGGAGTTTGATAGTCTTCACAAAGCAGGACGGTCTTGCTGTGCTGGCCTGGCTCCCTGTCAAAGCTCTATACAAGGTATGGTTCAATGGAGTTAACACTGGTAGTGCTTCAGTGCAATCACTTGAATAAACATTAGGGGGGAAATCTGCTAAGAGCAGGGTCATTGTTTCAGGGGGAACAAACCTATCTCCTCACTGGCATGCTACTAAATGTTTTTAAACTGTTCCTGCTTAGTTCTCCTTTTCATTTAAGGATATGAAGGGAAGTACAGTGGAGCTTCCTTTCACAAAAAAGGGGGTGGGGCTGGGAGTTGCATTTGGGAAGTAAATATTAAGCATTTGGAGCATTCTTCAGGAAGCAAATACCAGGTAAGTAGACTATGAAAGTGAGCCATGGCACCACCATACAGGAATAAGTTTCAGTACATAGCAGAGGGAGACAGCTAAGAGCTTGAGACACTGACTCAGCTTCAGTGATGACTATCCAATTCCCACCCCCAAATATGACTACCCTCCATCCTGAGCACTGTTCTTGTTGCTTCCTGCTACCCCAAAACACTGGCCTTTTCCTCCACCTGAGAACGTTTGCAGGGAGAGGGACCTCAGGTCTGCATCCCACTTCCAAACCCAGATCACTGGCCAATGATTGAAGATGTCTCTGATCTGTTGCTCTGCAACAGCACGCATACACCTCAGAAGGCTTTAAATGATGATCCCACGGTAACAGAATGCATCAGAGCCTTGAGACACATTTGACACAGCTTTCAAGCAGGTAGGCAGATGTATGACTAATGTTCTTAGAGCACCTGAGACTAGCAGTGAAGCAGCAGACAGAATATAAACTGAACAGTAGGAGCCAGATTTTTCAACTGGTGTTATTTGGAGTAGCTCCACTGAAATCAATAGAGTTGTGCCAGTTTTCACCAGTGAGGATCTGTTCCTCTGAATAAAATATATAGTTTGATTTTAAACTTGATAAGGGAGAAAAATTCAGATGGAGCAGGAGGGCAAACCAAAGTGTGGGGAGGGACGTACGTGGTCTCTTTGAACCCTTGCAAAAGATGCCTATACCCAGAACTGAAGAAGAGTCTTTGTGCTAGTGCTCATAGACTTAGGAAGCCTATCTCTGCATGTTTCTTCAGAAGAACTGCAATGTGGTAACCTGAATTTATCCACAGCCCTGGAATACATACCAAACAATCAATTTCATGAGGAAAAAATGCAGCTTCCAGGAAATGGCTCTGGAAGAAAGAGCCTGGTAAAATATTTGATATTAGACTGTATTTCATTCCCATTTCCCTGAACACAAAGCACAGTTTCCGCTTTCAGGGCATGGGACATAATAGCAGTGTGTTGGGGCAAAATATGTACTCCCCTATATTTCCTATACTTTACCTAGCCTGACTATTCAGTGCTGCCAATCTGACACTTTACAGAGCTATTACAAATAGATGTGTGTTACAAGCATTTGTATGTATGTATAATAAAAACACTCAGTTTGTAGAGTCAAGCAATCACAAGTTAGGAAATCCCTCCCTTGTGTGTATATGCAGGACAGTAATTGGAGGCAAGTGTTGTCTAGTGGTTATGGACAACACAGCCAATCACATAGTTCTGTCCCTTTTAGTCTGAAAGGCAGCGAGACTACATGGAAGAAACATACCATATTGAAGACCTGCTCTATTCCCAGTTCTGCCTCGGGTGACCTTTTGAATCCTTGCTTAACTATAAAAAAATGGAGTTGGGATGAGCATTATATCCATCTGACTCCTACAATAAAGGCATGAGCCCCAATGCAGTATATCTTCCCCTTTGCCAAAGGGATGGTTGGGAGATGGTTCCTGCTGATGCAGTGGCAGGATCCTCCCATCCAGGACTCTTGCTTCATGTCTGCTATGTAAGAAGCTTAGTGCAGGCTGGCAACATGTTCAGTGAAGTTGGCATGTAGGGAGCTCTGTGGTACTGGAGCAGGTTCAATGGACATGCAATGTTCAGAAATTTTAATCAAACCTCTAACTAAACTCTACTGAACATATGTGAATGAGTGGTAAGCCTCTGAAAATCACCAGTCAAATCTGGCTGGATTTTCATAGTGCTAACAAAAAAGCATCCCTCTGATCCTAGCTGGGACTATTCCTTTGCCAATTTTCAGACTTCTGCTTCAGAGTGTAGAGGGACTCTCCATAGAAATGGTTGAGACAAATTTCAATATTGGCAGAACTACCCTTATTTCCCCTAACCTTCTTTGTTGAAATAGGTGAACGGTTTTTGCTCAAACTTAAACAGCTTTGAAGACCTCAGCCAACATACTTTTTTTGATAAAGCTATAATGACTGAAACCAAAATATTAGGCACCTTTATGTACCACTACCTATAACACAGATACTGGACCAGAGTCTATCACCCAGTCTGGTTGCTTAGCCACTTTACCTAGCTGATCCACAGCTGCCAGAATAGTCCTTTGGCTCCATGGGCAGCTGAACTCTGGGGGCTAGACTGATCCCCTCACAGCCTTGGGAGAACAAAAGCATCCAGATTGCTTAAAAATCAAAGCTTGCCATCAAGCTCCTGCAATTCTGTGTCAAGCATAGCTCATGTGAACTAGAAAATCCAGGTATGTGTCTGTGTGCGCGCATGAATGTGCCTATCACTCAGTATCACCATAACAAGCATCTCAGAGCAATTGGGTAGAATGTTGGACATGCAAAAAAGCTTCTCTGCTACCTTGATAAATTAGCTCACGATACACAATTATTGTTTAAATTATGGTGATATGATTGAAGTCTAGATTCTACCCTATTCTAGATAGTTACACTGAAGGTGTAGGCTTTCCTGCAACCATGCTTTATAAATTGCATATTTAACCAAATTATAGTATCAGAGAAGCGCTTACTTTAAAACTGTTCACTTGCTAATCTTGAACATATTTCAAGAAAATTTGGGAAGTGTATACAAGTGCTAGTCCTGCAGCAGCGGAAAATGAAGCAGGCAAAAATTTATCATTTTAAAGAATTAGACATCCATATCAGATTTGAACCAGGATCCAAACAAAATATCAAGAGTTTCAGCTTGTACCATCAATAATAGACATTGTGTTAAATTTACCAGCTTCTGCAGCATCAAATGAAAGATCTTTCTTTGTGTTGAAGTGAGTTGGGGAATATATACTGTAAGAACCACTATGGGTGATGGATGTTTAAGTGATCACCTACTGCTGGCCTTGGACTGTGAAGCTGCTAAGAATACTGATATTAACAAAGCTAAAGTCATTTTTGCTAGTTTAAAACCATACCACTGTCTATTAATGTAAGCATGAAATTGATGGATGCAATGATCTCTGGCTACTTGCCAGAAGCAACACATAAAATGTACTTTAAATTGTTTATCCTGTTACATTTTGACTCAGGTGCAGCATTGACATTGACTGAAAATAAAAACATAGGAGCAGAAATTTTGAAGTGCTCAGTTTGGAATACAGTTTGTGTTCTAACTGAACCTCTTTCTTTACTGTCTGTTACCATCCCTTAAGAATTTACAAAAAGTGAAAGAGGGAGAATTTTAACAGCAGCCAGAGAAGACCTGCAACAATTTGGAATGAATGAAAGAACATGACAAATGTCAGTACACTCAGTATTACTGGAAGTAAAGTAAATTGCTACTGTTGTTTTACAAATGTGGTTATGGACGATGTGTCTTGATTTTTTATGAAATTTGAATGAGTAACTGACAGTTGAGTGAAGTTGTTTCAATATTGTCTCCCACAACAAGTCTGCCTTTCTGGCAATCCATACATTGTAAGTGTTTTATAAGATTTTTCTCTTATTTGTTTTACAAGTATTGCTACTGAGTCATATTATAGCAATGGCTCTCAAAAATAGTGCCAGGGACTAATGTAGTCATCATAGATGCATCTTAAGGAAACATTATGATATAAGTGCTAAAGTCATGACTCTCCATACTAGTTGTAACCCAGTCCAGGATTTCCCTTCCCCCTCAATCTACTAAACTCAAAACAATCAAACCCTTTTCTGCATCCATTCTTTTTTTCTTATGTGGATGACACTGAAACTATATGGGTAGAAAACACATATGAAGATAGAACGAAAGTAATTTGAAGAGATTAGTGAGCTGGGGCTGAAGGGAATGAGAAATGTGGCCCTAATAAGTGAGAGGAAATAAGTAGTACAGATACAGAATGTGTGAATGTGAGCAAAAAAACAGCACCAGTTACATTAAAGTGGATTTTCATCTTGTTTCCTTAATTCTAAAATTGCTTTTTCATATCACAAAGTGCTATATGTGCTACAGGGAAAATGTGGAATTAAGACTGAATGGGTGGGAGGGGAGGCTGACCCATAACACACACACATACAGGAATCAGAGTGCTATAGTATTGGGTGTGACCTAAAGGAGGGTGACCATATTTCCCAAGGGGAAATGGGAAACTGTGTAGGGCTAGCCCAAGCTTTCCCTCTCCTCCCTCACTCCATGCAGGGCTGGCTACGCTGCTCACCCAAGCTCTGCGTGCACCCCCACTTGCCAACTGATCAAACGGGACAAATGCCCACCCTTGCAAAAAAAAAAGTCGGGATTACTGGGACAGAGCTTAAAAAAGGGACTGTCCCAGCCAAAATGGGACTTATGGTCACCCTATTTAAAAGTGAGATCCCTGAAATGAAGCTTTCCTGCAAGAACCAATGTGAAAAAAAAATTATATGTGTATGTTTTCCAGAAGTTTATTTCTTGCCACTCTCATTAAGTATAAGTGAATTTAGTGGTTTTGAAAGTGCCAGATTAATATAGGCATTCAAAGCTATACAGGGAAATCCTCTAGCTATATGCGGAACAGGTACAACACCCAACAGCCAAATAGCCTTCGCACATTTTTCCACCAGTCTGTCTTACCCAGTCCTGAACATATCATCTCTAGGGGAGATCAGTCTCCATGCCCATTCAGTCCTTCAAGGCTGACAACTCTTGTGGGACTAAAAATGAGGTTGTTCAATGCACTGATAGTTTCATGAAGTGAATACATTTCCACTAGAAAATTGAGCCGACAACAATCACTTTCTGAGCATAATCAGATTGTATCAACATTTCTTCAGTATTGAGATGGATTCAGTGACAGAGGTTGGAGGCTTCTGGCCAAGATCAGTGGAATTACTCCAGCAGAGACTTGAAGTGCTTATAAGTAAGTGTAGAGAGACTCTAAATTGGTGTATTTACTCCTCCTTCTGGCCACCTTAATGTGTACTTTACAGCAGCTTCCATTCCTCTCTCCTTAGACTCACACACCTAGGGCTTGTCTCTATGAACAGTTAAACCATGGCAAACTGCTGTGTCAATCTACCACCCTGAATAGCCTGCCCCTATGCTAACTGTTCCTGTGCACCCTGCAGATGCATGTCAACAGTCTCTTAACACACTTTGATCTAATTCTCCTGGAAACAGGACTAGATCAAAGTACTCTAACAAAGTGCTAACATGCAATCAGCAGGGTGCACACGAACAGTTAGTGTGTAGCAGGCTAGTGCCACATAGATTGATACCCCAACTCGCTGCAGTCGACTTGTTCCTGTAGACAAGCCCTTAGACTCAGGCTCACAATGACTTTGTATGAACATGAGTGTAAAGGAATCTAAGGGGGCCCGATTCTCATTTACACTGAAACTGCTTTACACTACTAGTAGTGTATCAGAGCCATAAAGTGAATGGTAAAGATAACTTACACAGGGCCAGAGTGCTGTAAAGTGGCCTTAGTGTAACAGAGAATCAGGCCCAGGGAGTCTAAACTGATGTAATTCACATATTGAGGAGCCAAAGGAGTGAAGACTAGCAAGAAAAATAAGGTGTAAATGTGCAAATTGAATTTGAATATTAAATCCTTTAATATTCAGCTCCTTGAACCTTCTGACTTCTTGGCAAGTAGTTTACATCAGCTGAGATTCCCTTACAGAATCAAAGGTAAATGAGTGTAAGTTGTGTGGGAGAGGTGGAGGCAAGTCTCAAGGATGCTGGTGGTAGCCAAAGGAAAGCCACTCTACACATCATCTCTGACTTTGGACATTGTGTCCCATTACAAGCTTCCTGCATCATCTCATCTTCCCACTATGGGATTTATTTTGCCAACATAAACCATATTTTTCATTTTACTCTCTACAATTCACTAAATTTGTATGGGTTTCTCACCACCAGCAGAGTTCCTGGGTGAATGAGGTCTCTCTCAACATTAAGCAAAGTTGTTACATTTGCATTCCAAACCCAGTATTTTAGGGACTCCTGAAAAAAGTTGGAAGACATCAATTTTTGAAGTTCTTCTGCTTTGGTGTGCCACATACCTTCTAGGTCAACTAAGGCTAGATGGTGGCATAACCATGAGCTTTAAGTGTTAGAGGAGCTGACCGGACACCATGTTGAGGCTCATAATTTGATCCCTGGCCCTCCCATACAATTTACTTTCCCTTTTATGTCAGTTTGACTGTGCTGGACACCACATTGGTAAGTGAAATAAAGGCTTTGCTCCTTTCCTTGGGTACGTCTACACTACGGGACTATTCCGAATTTGCATAAACCGGTTTTGTAAAACAGATTTTATAAAATCGAGTGCGCGCGGCCACACTAAACACATTAAATCGGTGGTGTGCGTCCATGGTCCGAGGCTAGCGTCGATTTCTGGAGCGTTGCACTGTGGGTAGCTATCCCGTAGCTATCCCATAGTTCCCGCAGCCTCCTCCACCCCTTGGCATTTCCGGGTTGAGATCCCAGTGCCTGATGGGGCAATAATCATTGTCGTGGGTGGTTCTGGGTAAATGTCGTCAGTCACTCCTTCCTCTGGGAAAGCAACGGCAGACAAGCATTTCGCGCCTTTTTTCCCTGGATTGCCCTGGCAGATGCCATAGCATGGCAATCATGGAGCCTGTTTTGCCTTTTGTGACTGTCACCGTATGTGTACTAGATGCCGCTGACAGAGGCGATTCAGCAGCGCTACACAGCAGCATGCTTTTGCTTTTGCATGACAGCAGAGATGGTTATCAGCCATACTGTACCATCTACCAATCCATAAATTGGTAATAAGATGATCGTGGCTACCAGTCCTTTTGCACTGTTCCATTTGCTGCTGTCATAAGTGCCCCTGGCTGCTCTTAGCCAGGGGCGCAAAAGCCAAAATTGGGAATGACTCCCTGAGTCAATCCCTCCTTTTTGGTATCTAAAAATAGAATCAGTACTGCCTAGAATATGGGCAAGTGTACTAGAGAACCACTGTATCAGAGAACCAGAGAGCACAGCTGCTCTGTGTCAGATCCTGCAGAAATTATGAGCTGTATTCTATTCACAGGGGGTGCTCCTGCAACAACCCCACCTGTTGATTCCGTTCTTCCCTCAGCCTTCCTGGGCTACCGTAGCATTGTCCCCCCACTTGTGTGATGAAGTAATAAAGAATGCAGGAATAGACACAGTGACTTGTTAGTGAGATATGAGTGGAAGGCAGCCTCCAGCTGCTATGATAGTCCAGACAGGACAGTAAGGAGTGTGTAGGAGAGGAGCCCAGCATCCCTCTGCTAGTTCAGGGGCACTTGTATCTTTTCTTTACACATGAAGGGTGGGGGCTGATGGAGCTCAGCCCCCTGTTGCTATGACGACGATGGTTATCACCCATACTGTACCATCTACCAGGAAAAATTAGGACCAGGCGCCCTTGATCGACCTAACAGATGCTAGTCAGCATGGTTACCAGTCCTTTTGCACTGCCCCATGTGCCAATAGGCTGATGACGAGGACAGATACCAGTCGTATTGTACCATCAGCCAGCCATAGCGTGGGGGGAGCAAGGATGTTGGTGTTGAGTGCTGCACCATCGCGTCTATCTGCAGCATTCAGTAAAGATAGGGTGACATGTAAAAGAGTCAAGAGAGGATTGTTTTCCCTTTCACTTCTGGGGGTGGGGGGGGGCGTAAATTGCCGAGCTATGCCCTGACCCACCGCGGACACTGTTTTTGACCCTAGAAGCATTTGGAGCTCAGCCAAGAATGCAAATGCTTTTCAGAGACTGCAGGAACTGTGGGATAGCTTGAGTCCTCCAGTCCATGAGCGTCCATTTGATTCTTTGGCTTTCCGTTACGCTTGTCACGCAGCAGTGCGCTGAGTCCCTGCTATGGCGTCTGTCTGGAGATATTTAAAAAATGATTTTGAATTTCGTCTTCTGTAACGGAGCACTGATAGAACAGATTTGCCTGCCCTTACAGCGACCACGTCTGCATGGTCCATGCGGGAGCTCTTTCTTTATTTTGATTTTTAACTGCATCACCACCCGTGCTGATCAGAGCTCCACGCTGGGCAAACAGGAAATATTCAAAAGTTCGCGGGGCTTTTCCTGTCTACCTGGCCACTGCATCCGAGTTCAGATTGCTGTCCAGAGCGGTCAGTGGTGCACTGTGGGATACCGCCCGGAGGCCAATACCGTTGATCTGCGGCCACACTAACCCCAATCCGATATGGTAATACCGATATTAGCCCTACTCCTCTCGTTAGGGAGGAGTACAGAAACCAGTTTAAAGAGCCCTTTATACCGATATAAAGGGCCTCTTAGTGTGGACGGGTGTGGCGTTAAATCAGTTTTACGCTCCTAAAACCGGTTTAAACGCGTAGTGTAGACCAGGCCCTTCTCCTTCCCACCCATTCCCTACCCAAATGTACAGGAGAAGTTTCTCTGCTGCTCCATGACCAACAGTGAAGGTAGCTCATGCAGCTTAATCAAGAGAGCACCTTACCCCTTAATACTTGCTAACACAGGTCATGATTTGGCCCCTTATTAGAAGGCTCATCTTTGTTCCATATTAATCACATGCACACATGCAATGGCATCACTTCTATTAGGGGGAACAATATTAACTGGATCAATCATTTTGAACTTAAATTTTTAAAAAGTTTGCAAATTATACAATATATTATACAATACACACACTTCACTTTTGTGTCTTCCTTAAACCTTTTAAAAATCTGGCATAGTGACCTTGGTTAAAACTGTCTGACAACAGAATATTGGAAGAGGACAGTTGTCAGAGCCATGAATAGAAAATCTAAACCAAGTAGTTAGTACATTCTTAGCAAGTTAAGCTTGCCATTGAAATACATTTTAATATTAAATGTTTATTAATGCATTTTCACTTCAGTGAAGTTTTGAAAACCAAAGAACTCTTGGGAAAACAACAAATTTTGACCTTTAGTTGTTGGCATGTTACTGCAGATCTCTGTTTCAGAACCACGGTATTTACAAGTGTCTGGAAAATACCAACATGTATTTTACATCACACAAGTGGGTTTGATAGTCAGTTGCACATAATTTATGATATACTGATATTAATCATAATCCCATAAGAGATGAAAAATCAGATAAATAAAGTCTGGCAAAGTAATGAAAAGATATCACAGCTCTTTTCATTCAAATATATAATTATACTATCGCCAATCAAACTCAAAACATAAATTTCATGGGGTTTAAAATGTTGCAACCACTGAAATGGCTTGCTACAATCATTCTTTAAAAGTCTAGTATTTTGACTATCAGTCAAGTGTGATGTCAGCTTGATTTGCATGTCATATTGAGAACATTTTGAGAAAAAGATCAGGTCTATATTCCCAATAGATTTTATAGCATTTATATACCAAATTCAGTACTACAGTTTAAAGATTGCAGTCCAAAACTGAGAGAAATTACTATTTTCTATTTTTGCAAGAATTCTGATAAATTTCTTCATTTGGGTTAATTTAAGATCAATGAATGGATTTTTATTGTGGAAGCTCTAGTGATGTTAAGATACATTACTAGCCTTCGCTCACAAAAAAAGTGTCCGTCTGACTAACTGGCTGTGATTTTGAACAAGACCTTAACTTTGGTAAGTGACATTAGATTTGTAAGAACTGCAAGGTCTTTGTCTAAAACCCATTCAAATCAACAAAAAGAAACCCATTTATTTCAACAGGCTTTGGCTCATAATCCAGTGAAAAAACAGATCGCTTAAGTTTACCTGCCTATATATGGCTTTAGGAGACTGACTTTAGGTCCCCAGCTCTGAAATTGTTGTCTGCATGCAGTCCTTACTCAGGCAAAAAGTCCCATTGACTTTTAGGGGAATTTTATCTGGGTAAGGTTGCAGGATATGGCTCTTTAAGATCCCAGAATAGGGATAAGTGCAAAATATACATCGCTTTTATGGTTAAACTTTCTTGCCAATTAAGCCTTTTGTCAATGCACATAACAAAATATGGAAATTCCACACTGCATTGATTTATCACTCCCAGCCTGTGCCATACCTAAAATGTTTGAAGGCTGAGAGGTACGAAAGGCAGTACAAACCTTTTCCTCTTAACAGTTCACTGTAATTGTCTCCAGTTTCTGGTTTCAATCTATGAAAGGGATAGCATCAACATAATGATTTGTGTGTTCATTTCTCAAACACATGTTTGAAAAAATAAAAACTCACAATTCCTAACTGAGCTTCAGGGACAAATGCAGGACATTAGTACAGTACTTCTAAAGGAACTGTACCAAAGGCTACCTTAGATTTTGATGCATATAGCAATAATTTAAATTGAAATTATTGTCATTGTCAATTGCCTAAGAAACAAGAAAACAGATGGCAGGTATTACACAACAGGGCTTTTGATTTATGTTTAGAATGATAAACTTGAAGTCTAAATGTTAGTACTGTCAATACACTGAGACCAAATAGAGCTGGTCAGAAATTCAGTTAGAAGAGATTTCCATGGAAAAACCCCATTTTCGCAACAATTACATTTTCCACCTTTCAGCCTCCCAGAAAAACAAAACAAACACACAAACACACACACAAAATTGACAAGACACCTCTTGGAGAGTAGTCAGCAAGCTCAAAAATTCTGTTTCAACTCTCCTATAGTGGAATTTTTCCTGGAAATCTCTTCCCGCCATGTATTTCATGGTTTTGATTTTTTGTCCTAATTTGTGATCCATTTTTTTTATGAATGGATTTCCATTTTCCAGCCAGCCCTAATAAAATCATTTAATTAATATTTCAAAGTACTTCATTCCTACTGAGTTACTGTATGAACTATGCAATACTCCTAATAGACAGTGCTGGATGTTCATAAAGGGAAAGTATATTTTGTAATAAGACACTAAAACCCTAAGGCAAGAGAGTCAAAGTTGCAGTGGAATTTTCTTGCATGGTATGTTTGTCAACACATCAAGTGACTAGTGTTCTGAGCCTGGTTTATTAGCAGTTCTTCTACAATTCTGAGCTTGAGCATTTACAAATGTTGAAGGTAAAAGGAGTCAGCTGCAAAGTTTAGTGTGTGTTTAGTCAATCAGAAGCAAAACTGGAAGAACTTTAGCCAAGATACTGTGCTAAGTATGTTAGGATAATGCTAGACGGCCAATATTCAGATGAACTGAGTGTTTTAGGGTGCAAAATGTGAATATAAATACATCACTAACATAATAAGTATTCCACCAGCACAGGGGCAAGTCAGAATTGCTGTGGAAACAAGAAGAAACATGTTGCACAGATGTGAATAACTATACAAATTACAGCCATCTTGTTCTGATCAGCTAAGAATTCATGGCATACGCATCCCATATTGTAATAAATATGTCTGAACAGCCTCTAGTATGATCTTTCTCAAAGGCTTAAAAGCACCAGACTCTTTTTCTATTCTGACATTGTTAGCACTGTGTCTTTGATCCAGTCAACAGCAATGCATTTTTGTACCACTGTAAGAGCTACTCCTTAAAAAAAAAACAAAAAAAAACTTTGGTTTGCTACCTATTCCCAGGACTGATTAAAAAAAATAATAATAATGGATCAAACATACAGTTGTTTAGACCTAAGGTAGAGCCCATTTAGGTTTTGTTGAATTTTGACCATTTAATGGCTCACGCATGTTTCCTGATTAATCACAAGATTTGCCTACCTGCACTATTCTGTTCAATGGAAATACTCCAGTTAGCAATCAATCAGGCTCCCTGAGCCCAAGGCCTGCCCAAGTCTAGTACACTCATGGCAATCACCTCTGCAATAGAATAAAGAGCAGGGAGAGTGTGGCCTCCAGGCAAAGTCATCTCTGTCTGCTGGCATGACAAAAGCAGGCATACCTCCCATTTCACTGGGACAGTCCTAGTTTCTTAGGATGCCCCACTGTCAATGAAAATATATTCTTTTTAACTATAAAAGCTGTTCAAGACATATTCCTATACTGAGTGGAATTTGTTTTCTTATATTTAGCAGGAGCAAACAGTCCAATGAAACAAGTATTCAGTGTCTGAAGTGGAGAAAAAGTTAAACTAACACGGAAACCATCAAAGCTGCTGTTTTGCTCAGAGTGAATGTTCACAACAGTTGGGTATTTTGTTATCAATTCATTGGGAACATCAAGCTACTGGAAAGTAGCCTCCACTCAGAGAGGTGTTGCTGATTAGTCAACATTAGGATAGAAACTGGCAATACTGACACCAGCACACTGGCAATACTGACACCAGCACACTTTGAAAAGTTAGTCCCATTAAGCATATATTTTGAAAATATAACACCAGTTCATATTGAGGCTATATCAGTAGGGTTGTGAAATAATCACATTAAAAGATAAAAAAGTGCATTTAGGAGAACAAACAAAGGGTTGCACATAGACGACGCTTCTTTGGTATTCTAAAACGTATTGAATCCATGCTTCACTTCCAGTGGGTCAAGTAACTGAAGAATAATCATAACTTAAAATCCTTGATCTATTGTGTGCTTTGATTTTTCAGTAAAAAGCTGAGAAAAAGAAAAAGAAGAATGTTCCTAAACATTAACTGTAAATGTCTCAGTGAACAGCATACATTAACATGATTTACAGTAATTAGCTCTGTATAAAGACATGCACTAACTAAAGTTCCAGTGCAATGTGTTGTCCTACCACAGATTCTCCCATGAGACTTAACTTAAAACCTCACATTACAGATGGGTATATACCTAAGTTAAGATCCTCTCTGCCATCCTAAGAGTGAGGGAATTCTGTATGACCAGTAAAAATAAAGTGCTCTTTTCTAATTTGGCTCCACACCAGCACAATGAGGGAAATTTAAGTTAGTTGGCAGATGAAATTCAATGTTGATAAATGCAAAGTAATGCACATTGGAAAACATAATCCCAACTATATATATAAAATGATGGAATCTAAATTAGCTGTTACCATCAAGAAAGATCTTGAAGTTGTTGTGGATAGTTTTCTGAAAACATCCACTCAGTGTGCAGCGGCAATCAAAAAAAGCAAACAATGTTAGGAATCATTAAGGGAGGGACAGATAATAAGACAGGAAATATCTTATTGCCGCTATATAAATCCATGGTACACCCAGATCTTGAATTCTGCGTGCAGATGTGGTCACCCTATTGAAAAAAAGATGTATTGGAATTGTGAAAGGTTCAGAAAAGGGCAACAAAAATGATTAGGGGTATGGAACAGCTGCCATATGAGAAGAGATTAATAAGACTGGGACATTTCAGCTTGGAAAAGAGATGACTAACGGGAGATATGGCAGAGGTCTATAAAATCATGACTGGTTTGGAGAAAGTAAATAAAGAAGTGTTATTTACTCCTCCTCATAACACAAGAACTAGGGTCACCAAATGAAATTAATAGACAGCAGGTTTAAAACAAACAATAGGAAGTATTTCTTCACACAATGCACACTCAACCAGTGGAACTCTGCCAGAGGATGTTGAGAAGGCCAAGATGATAACAGGGTTCAAAAAAAGAACTAGATAAATTCATGGAGAACAGGTCCATTAATGGCTATTAGCCAGGATGGGCAGGAATGGTGCCAGAAGCTGGGAACAGGTGACGGGGGATGGATCACTTGATGATTACCTGTTCTGTTCATTCCCTCTGAAACACCTGGCATTTTTTCCCATAGGATCCTACAGTGAGCACAGACTGGTCAGACATGAGGATTGGTATCACCGTTTAACATATTACTAGACTACTAAACTGATGTATTATCAATTTTTAAAGATACATGAGCAAAAAAATTAGGTGAAGGAAACTTAGAAAAAAAAATTACCCGGCCTAACTTTGCAAGACAGAATTTTTGAGTCAAGAGAGAGGCAACAAAAGTGAAAAAAAAAATCCCATTCCTGTCTGACACTGGATTTGGATCTCAGCAAAAAGGACCTGCTCCAAAACTGATTGAAAGCAAGACTGCATCATTAACTTTGTGTCAGGCCCAGCAGGGTAGAGTCCAATATTAGTCTCCTCAAAAAGTGTGGGGGTGGGGGGGGACAAGTTCTGAGTCTATTAAAATGCCAATACAAAGGACTATTCTGAGTTAGACAACTTGAAATAAAAAGTGAGTTGTTTGCAGATAAAAAAAAAAAGAGGGTCCCGCAAACTTGACTATGTCAAAAAGTATCATTTATCAATAAGCTCATTTTCCAAGTTTGGGAGCTAGTCATGCATTTGCTCAGAATTTAGTTATTTCATGTGAAATCAAATAAAATATTGACATATGTAGGTTATGATGATTTATCCTTTATTGCCTATTAAATATTTTACAATATCTAATTTAATAAAGTGGAACACACGGTGTGCCAATTACCTGGTATTACTGGCAGAAGTAAAAGATGAGTTGTAGTATATAATCTAACCACTTAGGTGAGCATAATCTCCAGCTGCTTGGACAGAAGTTACAGCATAGCATGGAAGACCCTGGTATTAGTGTACTGTACATCTTGAGTAGCAGTACAAAACTAATCAGAGCTATTGGATTTTATATAAATGAATATACAATAGGCAATATCTCAATCTTTCCCCTCTGTAAATGCATCTGAAGTTGGCCAGGCATGGTACTCATTTGTCTCTTTCTACTCAGCATTCTGGGCTGAAGTAACTTCACCACTGGTTCAATAGCTGCAGTTGTGCTCACACCAAGGTAAAGCACCAGCCTTAGGCCTGGTCTACACTGGGAGGTGGGGGGGGGAAATCGATCTCAGTTAACAGCTATGTGAATAATGTAGCTGAAGTCAACATACTTAGATCTACTCGCTGCAGTGTTTTCACTGCGGTGAGTCGGCTGCTGCCGCTCCACATCGACTCCTCCTGCGCCTCTTGCGCTGGTGGAGTACAGGAGTTGACAGGAGAGTGCTCGGGGATCGATTTATCACGTCTAGGCTAGACACAATAAATTGACCCCTGCTGGATCGATCGCTGCCTGCCGATCCAGTGAGTAGTATAGACATACCCTTAATGAGGTTACTACTGACTTCACTCATCTAGCCTGCTGTTGGGCTGATATCCAGGTACAGGTTTCTGTGAGGTTCCTTGTACAACATCTCCAGCTGGTGGACTGATGCCAGGATTTCTATGAGATTCACTGGCTCAGCAGTGATAGCTGGCTGGGGGGATGTTTAAGGAGAGGTCGCACATTCAGTTCCTCTAGCTTACTGAGATGATATCAAGGCGTGGACCTTTGGGAGATTACTGATCAAGCACACTTTCCTTGCTAGGTGATGAGAAAACAAAGATCTTTGTGAGGTTGTTGATTCACAAGGCTTGACCTCCAAGTCAAGAGGCACCATGGATATGCATCATGGCAGACTTGGTGTTATCTGCCAACACCAATATGCAGAAGTGAGCAGAAGGTTTTGAAGATGATCCAAAACTAGTGCTCCATTATCCAGTCAGAGCTGTATTGAAACTGGCATCTCCAATTAAAGACAACTTCCAATTTGGGCATTTCATTTCTGTTACCTTCAAGGAGTTAATAATTACTTGCCACTCCAGCTTTGTACTGAATTTACAGGCTGTTTCATCTGAAAACCACTTAAAGTTAAAGGCATCTTCCTTGGGACCTGAAGGTTTGAGATAATATACTTGATCTGACCTCCACTCCAGATGCATTATCCCAATAAAAAAAAACAAAAAAAACCAGTCCAAAATCATGTCACAGGAACATTTCCCTGTTATACTAAGGGTGCTACTTAGAGCTTTGAGCTGTTTTGGGGCATTCTAGAAGTGTTGTGGGGTTTTGGGTTTTTAAAAAGACAACTCAGAAAGATGACATGACATTGAAGGGAAAAGAAAACTACAAAAATCATCAAAAAAGTGTATGAAGATCAGCAAGACACAAATAAATCTAGTGAGGCATCGAATGTTCATTGCATCTTACAAATCTCTCAATAACAAACTGATATTTGATTTAGCTGAGAAATTAGACAATTTTAACTTCAAAGGAGAAGAAGAATGAACCGACAAATGAAGCAAGCTACAAAAGGGAGTTTTTCCACGCATTAGCAATAGAAGCAGAACTGATGATTGAGACCATTGCTGGAGATCACTGGTGACCAAAAATACCAGTTTATCCAGAACATCTCAAATGCATGTGTGCCCTGGTGTACTAGTTAACTGCATCCAAAACAAAGCCTTCTTTTGTCCTTGCTTCATCATGAATTGACTAGATTACTGACTCAACTACAATGGTCAGCCATCTTCTCAGTCCACCAAAGCTCCCTGCTTTGGGACAACTGGGCTTAACTTCAGAGACAAAGTGCTGAGAAGCCTGATCTGTCATTTAAGTCATTGAGAGGTGTGGAGTCTTGTCATTTTCCCAGGAGGCCCTCAGCAGTTTTGGGCTCTAAGATAGAATCACCACACCTGTTCCTCATTAACCCTAGGACCATTGAGCAGGGGTTCCACTCAGTGCAAGTCTGTCTCCTTTTGGCTAGATCTGGGAATTAGCTCTCACCCCATCTGGTGCCCTCTACCATCTGTTACTCACACTGTAAACCCTCCATCTCTTAGCAACCAGGATGCTCTCTTCATAACTCAGTCCTCCACAGGTCAGTTTAAAGTCCCATCAGACAAGTTGTCCATATGCCATCTCAGGCAGTCTTCTGTTCCAATTCCAAATCCTAAGCCACTTTCCAAGTGACTGGTAGGGGAACCCAGGCCACCCACTACTCTGAGTTCTAGCCCAGGGAGCCTAAGACCAGCAACCTAAGTCTGTTTAGACCCAGTCTAAGACCCTGTTGTGGTTTCCCTGGGCTTTTTCCTGTCCAACCTCTATCTCCTTTCCTATCTCTAGATTTACCCCTAGAGCTTGTTCTTCTCCGTATGACTACTTTCATCCCTGTAGGCCTCTTGTAAGACTCCCTAGTCCAGGGATCTCTTCCACCTGGCCAACTCCGTTTCTTTCTAGGTAGTGACCACATGCCCCCCTTCCCTGCAGCATCTTCCTGCCCTAACTTGCTGGCTTTATATGTCTAGCCTAACTGGGTTTCATCTGCCATTAGGATTTAATCAATCCCTGGCTTCCCTCCAGCCATAAAGTCTATGTTAAATTGGCCCCTCCTGGCCAACATTGACCCCCTCAGGGCTTATCTCAGAAGGACACCCCATCACAAGCCCTTATGTCATTGTGGCAATGTAAAAGTGGACCTTGAAGCATGCATAAAGTGTAACTTAAAACATCTTTACATTACTAGGGCAGTGTCTAGGGACCTAAGCATAAGTGAGAATTGGGGCCACTCCATGCATGGCAAGAAGCAATGAAAACCAAAGGTCTTTTGCTGAGTCATTTTAGTTTATCACAGCTAAGACTGGACTCACTTTTGGTAAGAAAAATCTACAACTTTTTTTAGTATTTGCAGAGTATTGAAAACTTTAAACAGGCTTCTACCATACTTAAGAAATATTAAATAACTTATGTTGAGTAATGGGGCAGGAGAAAAGGAATTGTCAGAATGGTGGAAATATTGAAACATGGGAAGTTTTTTTCTGTCTGCTGATTTATGTGTTTGCTGTTCTTTCTCTGTACTCCTCTAGACTTCTGTATTCTCTGACAAGGAAGTTTTAATTTCATACATTAACAACAACTGACTGCAGTGAATCCAAAAGTTAACATATCCTAACAAGACATAAATTGATTTTTGTTGTTGTCACCTTTGGAAGTGTAGGTGTATTGATCATGAATTTCATTTCTTGGCACCATAGCTAGCTGAAGATAGAAGTTGTTCATCTCCTGTCCTCCATACACACAAAATGGGAGTGTCTTACCTTTGTGAAGTATCATCATCCTTGATCATTGTCACAAGTGATAACCAGTACTTCGCCTCAAACCACATAATTAAATATTACCAACAGCCATAACTATTTTCTGCATAGTCCGTTGAAATTAAGATAAAGTGGCATGCTGCCAGTTCAGCTACTGGCCTGGTTATTTTGTTTTGTCACTATGGTTAGTACCCATAAAACAGGACTCCTGAAAAGCAATATAATGGAAAAGTTGATTGCTAAGCTATCATTAAATATCATCAAAAGCCTTCCTCTACTTTCGCTAGAGAGTAGAGAGATCTGGGAAGTCAAGAGCTGCATTACAAACCTCTAAAGCATTTCTAGCACATGCTACCCAGATAACATTAACAACAATAGAAGTACATCCCAGAGAGTAGATTTTGAATCCCTATAATATAGCCCAGGCTGTAACAAGGGCAGTGACATTTCACAGGATGAAGGAAGGAATGCAAGATGATCTGTTCTATTTGGATGGAGGGAAAGAGCAGAATGAATGTGTCATCAGATAGTTCTTTGGGATGGGAAAGAGGATGAGGCATATGGGTGAAACACATCTCAAAGCAGACAGAGTTTCTGTATCAGGTAACACATGGGTCTTTCCAAGTTATCATTTGAAACTTTGGGCATTCTGAATGGTGCTAAGAGAGCATTTGGAGGGGATTTAATTTCTCTTCTTATAAAATAGGGATTATTACCTGAGGTGGAGTTTAGCCAGTAGAGAGAGGATGCACTGCTTTAGACCTCTGATCTGAAAGACAAATGTATCAAATCTATTAAGAATTACTTTCTTCTTCCTTTACATAAAATATCCAACTGAGGAAATATCAAAAATAGCTCTGTAGTGCTTAAGATCTGTAACAAAGTAGTCTGGATTATTTCATTTATTTTTAACTCTTGGTTTGCCACAGAGATGGTCAGATCATTTTCTGTTTCTGACATTGACTCAACAGCTTTATCCAGAGAAGCAACAAAGAACAGCAACTACCATCACACTGCACCTTCTTAAAACAGGGCTGAATGTATCCTGCTAACTTTAATTAAAGTTAAAATATGAAGACAGAAATTCTATATGACAGGATATAAATTGGACAAAATGCAAAATCTCCTTAAAAAACCACCAAACTAATAAAATGCAGCCTGGTGACATATCTTCTCAAGGATGATCTAGATAACAGTGAAGTGACAAAACTATTTGAGAGCACTGAGCATTCCAGCAGGTATACTGAGTTATTAGCAGGTTTCAGAGTAGCAGCCATGTTAGTCTGTATCCACAAAAAGAACAGGAGTACTTGTGGCACCTTAGAGACTAACAAATTTATTTCAGCATAAGCTTTCGTGGGCTACAGCAAACTAGATAGGTTTGAATAGGGACTGGGAATGGCTGAGCCATTACAAACATTGAATCTATCTCCCCTTGTAAGTATTCTCACACTTCTTATCAAACTGTCTGTACTGGGCTATCTTGATTATCACTTCAAAAGTTTTTTTCTCTTACTTACTGGCCTCTCAGAGTTGGTAAGACAACTCCCACCTTTTCATGCTCTCTGTATGTGTATATATATCTCCTCAATATATGTTCCATTCTATGCATCTGAAGAAGTGGGCTGTAGCCCACGAAAGCTTATGCTCAAATAAATTTGTTAGTCTCTAAGGTGCCACAAGTACTCCTGTTCTTTTTGAGTTATTAGCCAACATGAAGAACAGGATTCCTTCAGCTTTTAACTAGATGTTTATTACAGCCCTTTAGAGAAGAAATACACTTGGGGGGGGTGGGAAATAACTGATGGAAGGAATATATGGGATCAGTTATGTCATCATTATTGATCCTGAAGATATTTTATGTGCTGCTGGCAGGGGTCCTATCAAAGACAGACATTTCCTATGAGCATAAAAAGCTATTGTCCTCCCCCACATCCCCAATCTTAGTCCAGCCACTTATGTCTGGCAAAGGCAACTGGCTATACCCAAGACATTTTTGCAGATGGAAAGCAGATGCTATTACGTTGCTTCTGGTCAAATTGAAAGTCTAATTTTGACAAAAAAAGTTGCATCTTCTGGGACCACTTAGGTGTAGATAGGCTTCTGGAAAAGGTTAGAGTCTAGCTACATGGCCTTCAGAATGAGCAGCAACTAGACATACAATAATGAAACAAGACCAGCATTAATATTTACAATGTTATACCACCAGCACAGAGAACATTATTAGACTAAACTTACACAGAATGGAGTTTTGGCCCTGATAGCACTGACTATTATTGTCTTTTCTTGATACTGAATTAGAGGATGGCCTGGTACGCTTGAGCTGAAGAGATCCTTTCCTACATGGTAATTTGCCCGCACCTTTGGCTAGACAAAGGTGACCAGTCCAATGATACATAACAGTCTTTGGGGGCTTTTTTGCCCTGGATGGTCATGAGATAAGAGTTTAATACCATATCATTTTGATTAATATCTTGTCGTTCTCTCCCTTCAATTCCAACCCAATTTTAGTGGACCCTATTTCACATACTGTTCAAGCTACAACCAACTCCACAGAATAGCTGAGGACTTGTATTCCCAGTTTATATCCCAGCAGTGTAATGCATTATCCTCCAAGTCTAGAAGATTAGCTGCTAAAAATCATACAGGACTTACAGTGTGGGTGGGGTTTTTTGTGAGGAGGGGAAGGAAAGAAATCCAATTTTAAAGACTAGATGTCACCTACTTTATTAGTTTTAAGTCACAACTGCTACCCATATCAAAAGCAGCTCCTATTTTCATATTCAAGAGGTGCTACAGCTGCATAATAAAATGAAAAAAAATATTGGTCACAGGAAACAATAATAAAATTCACTTGGTATCACAGGGCCATTGTGACTTCTTTTGAATGTGAAAACATGATTTATGATATTAGTAGAGCTGCTTGACAATTTTTCTGATGACAATTTAAAAAAAATGGGGTTGTAAAAATTAAGTTAATCCATGAGAAAATATTGAGTTAGGTTAATTGTATTTTCTGACCAGAAAATTAAAAGGGAAAAATTAAGTTTCAAAGTGATATTTCAAAATGGAACAAATTTTATTTCAACTTAAGATTTATCATTTTGGGTTGTTGGGTTTTTTTTTTTGAAAAAATTAAGTTTGCCATTTTTAGTTGTTGGGTTGAGAGTGGTTTTTCTCCTCTCTCTCTCTCTCCCCTTTCTTAACAAAAGGCGTGAATGGTAAAATAAGTGTGTGATAGTGTGTGGGGAAGGACATTTCATACATTTTTACTCCTTTCTACTTGAGGCCAAAATCTGGTTCTCTTGTAGTTGATGGGAGTTTTACCATTGCCTTCAATATATCCAGAATTTCAACTTCAGGGCAGCTTAGAAGAATTTAAAACTAACAGTATATTCAAGAACTTATTGCTAAAACCATGTTCTGGACATGTCCAATTTCAGCACAAAGTGTGTCATGAGGCCACCTTGTTGCTTAAATTGAGAGAGAATAGGGTTATGATTTAGAGTCTAGGAGATAAAAGTAAAGCTAAGGTCTCTGAGACCAATGCTGATCTAGCTGCAGCATATTTCATGTGCAATTTGCCATTACTTAGTGAGTAGATTGAATACTCGGAAAGGTGACAGCACAGTTTAGTAGTATTTTTCCTTGAATGAACAGATTTGCTTCCTTCCCACCCTGTCCCCGACGCACTCATATTTCAGGCTTGTTTTTCTCCTTGATTCAGTGATGATGATAAATACCTATAGGGGAAAAACCAAGTTTTCACAGTTACTGTAAGTCATATTTTAAGTAATGCCTAAAAATTCTAAAGAGCCACTGTCAAGGTTCCTTCCCCACTCTGAACTTTAGGGTACAGACGTGGGGGACCTGCATGAGAAGCTCTAAGCTCAATTACCAGCTTAGATCTGGTCTGGCTGCCACCACTCGCAAGCACTACTTTCCTTCCCTGGGTAGCCTTGAGAGACTTCACCAATTTCCTGGTGAACACAGATCCAAACCCCTTGGATCTAAAAACAAGGAAAAATCAATCAGGTATTAAGAAAAAGGCTTTTAGTTAAAGAAAAGAAAGGTAAAAGAAAACCCTCTGGGAGAGATTAGCATACCAGCTACTCTCACAGACAACAGATTCAAACACAGAGGATGTTCCCCTGGGCAAAAACTTAGTTACACAAAAAAATACCCAAATACCCAATTTGACTATTCCTCTAATTGCACAAGACAAGTTACAAAGAAATAAACATAAACCTATGTATTTCCTTCACTAATACTCACTACTTAATAAGAGGCTGAATTCTGGAGCTTTCCCACTCCAGTCAAAGTGAAACTGACCCAGAGAAAGGGAACTTCCCTCCTCCCTTTTGAACCATCTTGTTCTTCCATTGGTTCCTCTGGTCAGGTGTCAGCTAGGCTAGGTGAACTTCTTAACCCTTTACAGGTAAAAGAGGCATTTACCCTTAACTATCTGTTTATGACAGCCACCCTGAACTCTCATATAGATAGGGGATGATTGTTTAATTTATTTATTTATTTCAAGAGGTACAGAAACTTCAGTCCCACTGACTGCTGGGAGCTGTAGATGACACAGTTTCATTGCAGGAGAGATCACTTGTTGAAGGGATCACTTAGGACGTGCCTTAAAGCAACAGGGAACCAGAAGATCATAATATGCACAACACGGGACAGAAGGGTGACAGAACACCACTCTGGGAGTCGGTGAGCCCCACTGAGAGATGAGATGTTTGGTTTTTGTTTTAAAAAAGGAAGGAGAAAAATTAGTGGACAGGAGGGATCTGCTTTCAAAGTTATTAAGACTAGAATTTTCAGGACTTTAAGAGAGTTAGGCACCCAGCTTCAACTGAAGTTCAATGGGATTTTGGAGCCTTTAATCTCTTTCAAAAATCCCAGACTAAGTCCAGAGATGAATTTGAGAACATACTACTGCTTTCTTGAGAGCTATTATTTCAAGTGCAGGAGCATCTTTGGAGAAGAAAGAGCCACTCAAACCAATTCTCAGAGAGCTCTAACTATGAAAGATGTCTCTAAATTAATCATGCAGGAACTATTATATGATCAGAATAAACTCACTGGTTAAAATCAGGGATCTTGAGGACTGGACTCCACAAGTAGGTTTATCAGTTCTCCAAAAATGATTAACCCTATTGTATGTGTTAACTATGCCGCACCCTCATTGCCAGAGCATTCCTCAAAACAAATTTTTGCCAAATAGAAAAAAATGATAGTGATTAAATAAAATTAGAGCTTTTTGTTTCCATAGATTTAAAATGTCATTTCAGAAGGCTTTCTATTATGCTGCTCCCACAGATAGATATATTTCCATATCTGAAAGATTTAGGCCCAATACAATCTTATTAAATTGTTCAGTAACATCACTTTTAATTTTGTGCTACTCTAAAAAGGTTGGAAATTTCCCAACCTGATGTGCTCACTTTGGATCCTTCAGCTGGTACCCGATCCACAAATAAATGGAATGTGTTATGTATCACATACATACCAGGTATGCTAAAAAATCTAGGATTTTATTAACCTTCCTTTGTTAACCAAGCTCTTGTGTTTCCTCCTCCTTAGTATTCCTTTAAGAGTATAGCCCATCTTACTCCATCAGCAACAAAACAGATTCCACTCTCACACTGGGGAGAATCAAGCATACTCTGTTGACTTCACTGGATTCACATCAATATAAATCTCGTGAGAGAACAATCAGTCCCTCAGTGTACTGGATTACATTTGAGTGTCTGCATTGCTGTAGTCTCCTTTAAAGAAGTACCTAAATTACCACACTCCAAAAGGTGCTTCATACTGAATAGTTTGCTGATATGCAGACAATAAGTACAGTACTGCTGCTGAAAGTGGCTAGAGAAGAGCCTAGTTTAAAGTACCATGATATTTAGGAAAATTTGTAGTAATGGAAATGCTCCAAATACTGATCCTAAGGCCTTTTTTCAATTGTACATATATTTGGGGGGTGGAGGGGAGGATCAATAAGATCTCATTTCAAAAGGAAAAAAGTGTCACAAGCTAAGATTATAGGTTAAGAGCTAAGATTATAGGTTAAGCAAGACCAAAATATATGAATACTCATACAGACAAGAACTCTTGTTTAGTTGCATCAAGTTCTTGGGCATCCTTGTGACCACTCCCACATTTTATGTTTTTTGTAACAAGGGGTTTACAGGAGCAAACAACCATGAAATAGTTTTTTTCCCCTTAGCAGTTTGAATGCAGGGAAAGGTTATAGCGAGGTGGATTTGTAGCTAGACTTCACTGGTTAAGTCCTTTGACATCAATTCTGCACCCTAAATACATTATGCTCTTGGGAAAATGAATATTTTGGATTCTTTTACTCTCAAACCATATGCTGCAGTCTGTTTATTACCATTTCCAAGTAACAAAATTAGGATCACTGACCTAGTTCTATGTTCTTTTGAAACAGTATTGCAATTAAACCTCACTGGGAAGCTTTTAGTGTGCACCAGAAAGGTCTACACAGGCCAGTTAGTTCATAACACATTAGTAAGTTTTGGAATTCACATCCTGGCCCAGCAATGCACACTACGTGTAGACAAGCCGAACGATCCTTTTTGCCTTTGCAACATCTGATCCATGATGCACTGAAAAAATCCTGGTACATTATCTGCTTTTATTTTAATGTCATCAGCAAAGCTGTCACTTTAAAGGCATGACCTCAAATGGTGGTGTTAGATGGCTGCTCCTTCATAGGTGTTCTCAGCTATGCAGTCCTGCAGGGCTTAGTTCTATTACTTCTTCCAGTGAATGTCTATGTGATGCTACTTTAGGGAAGGTAGAAGATACGAGCTACATTGCCATCTGAAATTCAATGGGAGTTGGAAACCTAACTCCGTTAGGTGTTTTTTAATATCTCGCCCCATGTCTGTGTTGTCTAGCACATGATGGATACCACTGGGAAGCAGATTATAATCATCATCTACAGATCCCTAAAATGATTAAAAGACCAAGGCTTTTGTTGTACGAATTGATGCTCCAGTTTAAGTTGATTTAAAATTAAATTCTAGTTAAACCAGTGCAAACCCTACTGATATTAACAGGTGTCTGTAAATTAACAATTTACACTAAACTGATAAGTAAGCCAGGTCAAGAGCATCTGTATTAGAGGTTGGCATCAGCTTAACTAAATAGGTTTTAAATTTAATTTAGCTAGGCCGTGTCTATTCTAAGAAAGTGGGGCACTTAACTATCCCAAGGATAAAGCTTGTAGTAGTCCGAGGCAGGCATCCCCAGTAATTAACCCCCACTGATCTGGTAAGGTAATCATCCCCACCAGAAATACGTTTAAACATGGGGTACAGCTATATTTAGAGAGAGTTACTGGTATATCTTTACCCAGACTTTCCTATTACTCTGCGATATGAAATCCTGTTTTTTGTTCAGTTAGCTTGCTACATCTCTCTTCCCCTTCCCCTGGACGGAGCTGCATGGTAAGATGCTGGTTCTCTCATTTTGTTCCAGTACTAATGATTCAGTTTCAACTATATATGCTCGTCCCTGATACCTGGCTGCCTTCTAAATGCCTGTAACTAAATAAATTAAGAAGAAGCATGCATTAGGAACTAGGTATTGTTTAGATAGACTTTATTAAGGGGGCTAAAATAATATATATGTCAAATCTGCCCCATTCTGTTGATGGCCAGGTAGAATTTTTATTCTTGGCTATCAGGATAATAGCTCACTCTCTGGTCACAGATCTTTATAACAACAAGGTGATTAGGAGAATAGCAATAAAGCAGGGAAGAAAGTAGCTAGAGTACCACTAGCAATAAATACAACTGCACCATAAAGAGCCTTCCAAATGGCTCAGATTCCAAACCAGTAACTGACATTTGTCAAGTTCCACAGGATTCTGCTTATTCCTGTGGTGTCCCACAGATTTGCCAAACTCTCAGTAGGTGGAAATACACAAAAACTGTACTTGCATGTAGAGCATTTTCATGATGCCATCCTCAAGGAGGGGTTAGGATGACATGGGGCTAGCATAATGATGTTTGCTATACATCAGCACTACACAGCTACAGTTGTTTTCCAAGAACCTTTTGAAATACAAGGCTTGGATACCACAAATCAATAAATCCACTCTATGTCTGTGATTAACTATTCAGTAAGTCCAGAATACTTTTCCAGTCCATATATATTTTATGGTGGTGTGGCTATTTTTAATATTTTAGTATAACCGGGCATATTTATAAGGTTAACAAGTCAAATAAGGTATTGCAGCAATGAAGGGCTTAGAAAGGCTTCTCTATTCTTGTTGGAGAAGTTCTTTCATAAACAACGTAATAAGTAAATATTTTGTATTAACATGTTATAGACAAATCCTAGCACCCAGGGTGTTGACCAGTTCTTTTCCCCGCTACCCAGAACACCCAGAACTCAGACAGAATCTTGAGCTGAAGATGTCTCATATTTGCTGCTTCAGTGAGTGATCAGTCCACTGAAACAGGGCACAGCGTAAGGTTAAATGAAAGTGCACACCCACATTCAGGTGCTCACCTTAAATACATTATACAATATATAATGAATAACTTTGTAACATACACTTTCCTGCATTAAGACTAAAATTAGTTTGCAAAATCAGTTGTTTAGCAGATTGGACTGCTGACCGAGTTGTTCACCTGATTAGGCTGCTGGTCAGATTTTCACCTGGCGGTTCTCTTTCCTTTCCAGACAAACAGACATCTTTTCACATGACCCAGCACCTAAAATATACATTCTAAATATCACACTCTACACTGGGTTAACAAGGTATGTTTTTTTTAAAAAAAAAAGCACAACTTAGCTAGCAGTGATAGAACAAGTCCCTTTTTAGTGTGGCTATTCAGCAACTTTCTTTCCAGACTTCTTCTTGCCCCTGGAGCAGCTACCACAAGTAATGCAAGAAATAATGTGCCTCAATTTAACCAAATCCTGTATTCAGCCCTCTCAGCAACTGTTTTATTTATATTTGCTTTTACTATTGTCTCAAGAAAGCAAAATAATAAGCTTTACTTTTTTTCAGAATAACAAATACATATGTTGTGCCTGAATTTCAAGCAGCACAAAATAAAGTAGGGGTGATTATTGCCTGGCCAGCTGAAAATGCCAAAAGCTACTTTCAGAACTCTATGGCAGCCCAAGGCTTAGACAAACAACAGCTACAGACAAAATAAGCTAACTTCTAGGAAGAAAGACAAAGTAAAGATCAGTGCAGAGTTAGCAACATTGTTTTCCAGAGCACTCTAAGGGAGCAATCTGATCAAGAAGCACAGAAAGATTTGATGGAAACAATTAGGACCATAGAGGGACTAGAGAGGGGGGACTCACCCCTAGGGTGCCTCTTCAGAGGCAGTGCAAGAATCAGGAACCAGGCAGGGAAGCAGGGTTCAGAAATGACACAAGACAGAGTCCAATATAGCAGCCACATAGATCCTACTTGTGCAGACAACTCTCTTTAGGTTTAAACAAGAAGCCCTGACCAACCAGAGTTCACAGTTTTCCTCCAAGCAGGCCCATGGAAGCCCTTCCAGATGTAACTTCAGGTTTCATGGTCTCTCCTGCTCAGTTGGTTAGTAGTGAACTGCTGGGTAGGAGCAGGGTGGTAGTAGTTAACTAGGAGCCTTGAAGACCACGTTCAAGATCTGTCCAGTCCTAATGCCTCTCTCTGTTAGGCAAGGCCTTCTTCCAAAGCCTAACCTTGCCCTTTTTCAGTTCTTAACTCACTTTTCAAAGCCCTCATCCAGTGTTGCCATACTCTCAGCACCTGCTGTTGGCTGTCTAGGGATGTTTCTTTCCCCTACAACCCAACTTTCCCAACCCTTTTTCCAAATTTCCTCTCAGAAGAGGCCCCAAACATCTACTTTTCCCTTTGGGCCACCTCTTCTTGGTTTTTGTGGTACAGCAGACTTAAAACAGAATGTTTCAAAGCTGATTCCATCCTTACCACTGGCACAGTGTTTTTGCCCCTTTATATCACTTTTTGGAGTTCCCTCATACTTAAATTTTCATTTAAAATAAGATCAACATCCTCCTCCCACCTTGTCATCATCTCCTAATTAGCATTAAGGAATGTTCCTTTCCTTTTCCTGATTTTATTCTCTGATCCTCATCATTACTGACTTTCTGAAACACGGCAGCCAGAATTTACACTTTTTCTTTGTTGGAACTTGTGACTCTATGGCCTTCCATTGCAAGTTCTGGTACTGTGCTGCTTCTTCTCTTTAGTCTGTTCATTTTTTGAAGTTACTTGTATGCTTCCAATATCTTGGTATCTTTATTTATTTTCCTGCAGTATTTTCTCCAGCTCTTTCTTCCTTTTTTTTTGGCCCTTTTTATTGCCCTTTGTGCAACTGTCTTACCCTTTTGTGTGTCATTAAAGTCCTCACAGTTTAGTATAGTTTTTGTTTTCTTATATGACATATTCCTTTCCTTAATTACCTTGTTGCATTCCTTGTTTCACCACAGTACACTTTTCCTATCTGTAATTAGGGTTAGTGTTCTAGGAGTAGCTAGGCTGCCTGGCTTTATAATTTCCTTAGTAACATTATTACAGAATTCCTCCATATCCTCACTTATACACTGCTTACCCACATATTTCTCACTTACTTATCTAAAGAGTTTCCAATTTGCTTTCTCTGGGTTCCAAGTGGTATGTCCTTTTCCTTGATATGTACCCCTTCCCTCCTCTTCCCATTACCCCTTCCCTTGTCTCTGTAAGTTTCCCAACTACATTTGATTGCTATGTTACTAGAAGCTATTCCCAGGTCTAGACGAGAGAAACTTCCATCCCCTGCATAGAACCTGGTAAGTGTTCCATCATTTAATATTACTCTATTATCTTCACAGATATTTTCTGTTAAATAATTTGTCCTACTTCCCCACAATCTGTTGTGACAGTTCAGATCACCACAGATAATGTATAGGCATGTGACATCTGCAATTCTTTTAGTTCTATAGCCTCTGGTTTTCTTCCTGGGTTATAACCATTGTGCAGTCTGAGAGACACAGAGTTGTTTTGTATTGATATCTCAATAGCATTATACTCGATATTTAGCTTTTTACCCTCTTCTTCAATGTAGTTTAGATTCTCCTTAATGAAGGTGCAGACTCCATCACACTTTCCTATTTCTCTGTCATGTCTCGTCCCACCATATCCTGGGATTTTATAATCTAGGTTTTCTATTAGCCATGTCTTCTGTATGCATATTATATCAGGCTTGGTTTTCATGTCAATAATATGTTTCTCTAATTCCTTCCCATTTTATATGGGACTATGTGCATTCCAGCTAAAAATAGTCATCTCTATTCTCTTAATCTTCAATACTCCCTTCACTTAGGAATTTATGTAGTCATTCCACTGATAGGTTGCTAGCTCACAGGTACTTTTCAACAGCTTTAACTATAATTCTCATTTTCATAGGTTTTTTTTCCTATGAGAAGTACAGTTTATGACTTCAATCATAAATGCAATGAATCTTTTTCTGTAAGTAGAATGTCATCTCCTTTCACCTTGCTGTCACTCATTACTTTCTTCCTTGTATTTTGTTGCATGCTAATCCTCATCACCATTTTGGGTCTTCTTTTCTCCTCCTGCAGGCATCTCCTAGTACCTTCTCTTCTCTGGCTTGAAGTCCTACTGTTACAGTAGCCACCCATCCTCTTGAGCTCATTCCAAATTGGTCCTGGCCCTTCCTGCGGGTGTAATTTCATGCATTTATTGAGCTCTCCAGCTCCACTCACCCCTTAAGTGGGAAAAACTGGTAGGGGAAAAATGGTCTCTACATTATTCATCCCAGCTATGAGATGCTGGCTAAGTGAAAATAGATAAAAAAGAAACTATAGTAGGAAGTGTGAAAACTAGAGTTTAATTTTAACTTGAAGTTTTTGAATGGGGAGAAGATCCTGCTGCGTGATAAAATCTTCTGCTAGGAAAAAAATTAGGAATCAATTCTGTAATAATTGTTTCTATGGACTGCAGCTGAGAAGCTTCCATCAAATTTGCAGCATGTGTTAAGAATCTCATGATGTCCTTTGGAGGTAGGTGCAGATCTTGAAAAGCAGATTGAAATCCTTAAACACTTCAGCGGAAGGGTAAATACAAACCTCTTTCCCCGTAATAGAAAAGTCAGGTTCATTTTAATAAAAAAAGTTATACTTAAGTCTTAAATCCTGTTTCTGCACCAGAGAGTTACTTCAGATTTAAGGGTCAGCCAATAAGTTGAGCAGCCACAGAGAGAAAATTACAAATTCTGATTCATCACAGCTAGTGGTCATTTGAAGAAAAGGTATAAAGCTCATGCAAAATGACCTCTCAGGTTGCTCCATGCTTCTTTATGGCTTGGAACCGTGAAAGATGACTACCACATGAAAAGGCATCTGTGGGGTTGCTGATTTCTTGCCGAGTCAGCTACTAGATAACAATGAGCCAGTTATTTTGGTTTTCACTTCCTGTGCAGAAACCAGGACATATTTATTGTTCAATAGACATATTAAATATTTAGTAGGGAAGAATATTATGACCATCATAATATTAAGAAGATGAGAGGAACAGGAAAACAAAGTAGCACTGAAGTTTAGAGTGAAAAAATAACAGAAAACTGACATCAGTCAATTGAAAGCCTAGAATGGTATTATTTAGACTTCATGTTTCATTAAAGGCAGTGGTTAAAGCACCTAATAGTGAAATAAATATCATCCTTCCAAGACAGCAGTGTTTTCTAGTTCTGCTTCTTTTCTGGCCATCTGTCTCAGTTTATGTCTCTCAAGGGATCTACCTCAGGGTCGAGGTACTGCTGGTCTTGCTCTTTGATGTAGTTCCAGAGTACATTCCAGTTCTATTCATATTTTGTCCCTCAGGAGAAGCATGTAGGATGTCAATATTTTTAGCATTTTGATTTAGGATAGATATGTAGTGACATGCTAGTAAGTATCAAGGAAAGGCAGCAACTGATTTCCAAAACAGACATGTATATTAGATTTTCTGACATTATGTTGATTTATAATAAACAGCTTAGGATATTTCAAGATGTCCCTTACTCAGATTCCTGCCCTTCAGAATGTTGAGAATTTATGACTCTTTCCACTAAGATGTCTCTGCTTTTCGGCTACCTGGCTACCAAATCAACCCACATTAGATTGAGATTTTTTATAATAGCCTTTCCCAGCATGCTCTCCTAATAGTGGGCCCTTTACATTTGGGTGCCACAAGCAGATGCAGTCTTAAATTGGTTATTTTGCTTCAGTCTGCTGCAGGTTACCGTTCCTTCAGTTACAGATAATAAGTAGTTCATTTTAGATAGTTGGCTCTTAGATGACCTTTTTCTGTCTTACCTAAGGAGGGGGCACATCCTCACATGGGATTCCCTATTAAATACAAAATTCACAAAAAGTGTTTGGAATATGGTTGACTATTCATTCTGTCAGACACAGAGAACAATTATCATTCTCTTATTAGAGTAAAAATTCTCTTTTCTCTATTGTATCTGATACTGACTTTTCTGGAGTCACTTCATTATCAGAAAACCAAGCTCTTGGGATATACAGGGACATGTTTTGGCTGAGCTCCACACTCATTTATCCCTAGAGAGATTATGTATTTCCCTGGCTGTGACTGCCTTGCTGTACTTCAGCTCCTCTGGCCTTAGACATTGGACACTAGAATGATAGGACTCAGAAAAATGACCAAGGAACAAACTAACGTTGACTAGTAAACCTTATTTTTATTCTCTTATTTTTATAATTGATACTGCAAAAAGAGACAGGAGGGATGACTTATTTGGCACACGAGAAGCAAGATGTTGGTATTTCATTCACCACTGCCATCTCAACCAGGGATGAACTACAGTATGCTCCTCTGGAAAAAACTTAAATGTCTGATGAGATGAGACAAAAGCAGCAACTGCTGCTATGGGCATAAAATTGGATCAAGTAGTTTCAAGGTTAAACAACTTAGAAAGCAGACTACTGGTATGGAGAAGCATTTAATATGCTTGAGGGAAAAGGCTTTCAAAGCACACAACAGTAAATGTGACCACTTGTTTAGTCTCTCAAAGTTTATTGAAAGTAAACAAGGCTTTGTAATGTAAGGGACAGCTGCTAGAAAACAATATCTTATATCAGAATGTTTTTCGGGGGAAAGTGTTGGGACGGAGTGGGGAAAGATGGAGAAAAAAGGACTCCTGGTAGTGGACCATATTCTATTCCATATTCTATTAATCTGTATGGGTGCAACTCCAGTAGCAGTCAATGAAATCAGTCCCCTGGTTAATGAAATAAAGTTACATTTATATAGCAATTTTCATGCGGCTGCTTTACTAACAAAGTAGTACTAACTTATTTTGCCCACTCCTTAAATGCAGCCACTTCTACTGTTTTTATATAACAATGTACAGCTACAGTTTGCCACAACACAGCCAGAATAACATTAGAACTAATTGAAACTAGAGCAGGATTTTTGCATAGGCAGGATGTACCAAAGTTGGAAATTGCCCAAGAGGGGCTAGCATCCTTTTGTGAAAAATTCCATGGAATCTTTGATCAAAACAATACTACAGAAAATACATTCTGGAGTCTGGTCATGGGTTACGGAGACTTTTACCAAAAAAGAAGTTGTTTGGATAGCAATAATATCTAGCTCTTATAAATCAGTGGCTCCCAAAGGAGGTATACCCTTTAACCTATTATCTTTACTGTCTTAGAATTGCTATATTCTTTTCTCTTGTACAACTTTTCCTTGTACAACAACTTTCACTGTATTATCATCAATTCTCTTTATTTTAAATTTAAAATTTTAACCACTAGAAGACCTCAGTTTCCAGAGCTGTGAATTTGAAATCATTTCACATTATAAATCTGATACTGAGTTCTGAGGCCAGTCACCATCTCCAGGAATTGCTCAGCACCTGGCAAGATCAGGCCCTAAATTCAAACACATTTTAAAAGATATATATTTTTAAAGAGGAAAAATACAGTTGGGGTGGTAGTTGGAAAACTATAACTTTAAAAAAAAGCTAACTTGACTAAATAAAAAATATTGAAAGCCACATAGAAAAGGAAAATATATAAGTTAGTATGTAAGTGTGGATCCATTGTTTCCTAGACAAACTCCTTCAGAAAGCTCTGGTGCCTGTATAAATGCTATTCTGGCAGGAAAAAATAAGGATGGTAGCAAGGATGGTAGCAATCTTTTTTTGTCAAAATTAATGGTAAAATATGATAGAAATTCATCTGTTTTTAGGGAGAAAGAAATACTAAAATGTTTTCTGGTAAGGGTTAAACATCCAAAGAACAAAGAAGCCTCTGAATTACACATAGAACATAACTGAAAGATTTGTTGTTATAGATCAAAACTTACTGTTACATTTACTTTTGGCTTGGACACATTAAGAAATAGCAGTTTGCATTGTCTAAATATTGATACAAAATCTCTATTTTCTTCATGTTGCCAGTTTGCCTTTTACTTACCAATGTTGTTATGCAGAGTTAAATCAGAGTCAGATTGTCAAGACAATCTCATTAGAGATTTTTTAAAATCTGTTTATTTTAGCATTGGATGTTGAACAAATTCTTAGCCTGAAAAATTCTTTAAAGCTGTGATTCTTGTTGTAGAAGCCACATTTTGGGAAATGGTATTAATTAAGGTTTATATTTTTAGAAACTGGGAGAATGACTTGTGCTCCCCTCTCCTCCCCCCACCTAGAAAAATTGCATGTACATATGGGATGATTTCATAGGCAAATACCAGATTTGTATGCACAGATGCAAATGCATGTGTGGTCTGCACTGGGTGCAGATGCAAGACAGCCTTCTGTTTTTCAGAAGTTGGCACTGTAAATTCAAGGTTTGATTATGCCATGGTTTTGCCTAGTGAGTACCACCTTGTTCCATAAATAGACCTTATGGAATACTGTGCTACTCAGCATGAATAATAGTAACACCACAAGTGGGGCCTTTACAATAATAACACTTTACTGATTTGAGCAGTGATAGATAGTTTGCATTGGATACACTTTCCCTTTTATTAATTTGACTCAATCTATCCCTTTTCATGCCATTCTAATATGGGGAAATTTAGGATGGCGCCTGCAAGTATTTTTACATTTGGAAGCAAGTAGTTCTCTTAGGGCAGATGGAGACTTTCCCACACCTTTTGTAAGTGGCAATATATGAGTGTGCTGCTCCATGTAGCCTGATCTATGAATTGTATATTAATTATATTGATTACTTAAAAATTCTCAGTTATCACTCTGAGGGTACAGGTTTTTGCCCCAAGATCAGGCCCAGTTTTATTAAAATTACTGCAACACTCACACTTTAGGAAGCTCTCTGTATCTGGCTACAACTCTCTCATCTCCTGCACTTAGACTGGGATACAGCTTTTATAATATATTATGCTGGTGCCACTATACCTAATGTATATTCAGTAGAGGTTTCTCCCCTCTTCCTTATTTATGTTTCTGCACCTTACTAATGTTGGGGTGCCCTTTCCCTATAGGTTAGTATATTAATGATCTCAACTTATTATCATATATGTCACCGCATTGCCATTGCACTCTTCTGGTCAGACATCTACAGATATTCCTATCCTGAAATATCCAAAAGCTGGTGTTAGCTCATGTTATTGCAGTTGGTTGGTGTGGTTATGGACACATTTCCCCCTTAAACACTCTATTCCCAGTTCCCCGAGACTTAGGAGTGACCACCGGGCCATTTAACCATGCCAAAGTTCATAGGCCTCAAACTTTATACTAACTGCTGAAGCCAATGTCTTACAGGATACAGGGCCGCAGGTTCCTTGCATTACTCCTAATTAAAATAAATGCTAATGCCAGCATTATGGACTACACCCAGGAGCCTCAAAAGAGACTCCAAGAAGAACATGATTCTCTCCCTGCTCAGCTTTAGGATGGTAATAATTTACTGCTGGTCCACACCAGTGGCAATCAATATCCCTCCCCATCCTCCATGCTGTCTCAGATGTACTGTCTGGCATGTTTCAGGAGATAGGAGCAGAGACTTGACTCTACCCACACCCACCCAGCTCTCATGAACAGGAGGAGCAGTGGTTACACAATGTCCACTTACTCCTGTGTGCCAGGACCCAAGGTTTAGGTAGCCCATGCACGGTCAATAAGGAGTGTCTTACACCCTGGTGTAGGTGCCTAGGCCACATCAAATTCTAGCTCTTTCCAAACTATTTTGATATCAAGTAAGTAGCAATTATTAGAATTTTTTTTGCAATATTTATTTCCCCCTTTCACCACATTTCATTTAGACAGTTTTTTTTCTTTTTAGCTTTGCACATGCATTTTGTTTATTTTCCAGTCTTCAAAGTACTGAACGTTACATCTTCATGCAAAGTAAGCCTTAAATGCTGCTGTACACATGATTAGCTATCATCTTTCTAAGCTAAAAACAGTTTATGCTACTAAACAAAAATAGAAAGTTATGTTATAACAGTTTCAAGGAAGTAAAGACATGGGGCATTAGGGAGCATGATGGACAGGGATTGAACCTTGCAGCTGAATGAGCAGGATAAATGATAACAAGCTTTAGTGATAGCAAAACTAAACAACAGGCTTCACTATTAAAAAAAGGGAAAAACCCTCTGAACATTGTATGTCAGCAATACACAAAGCCACTGAACAGATTATCCAGGAGTGTAACAAAGATGAAATTAGCATTAGTATCTCCAGAGCTTACAAACAACATCATAAAACCACAGATAAGGTATTTCATTTCTGCATATAAACAAGCAATGTTAAACCACCCTTTTCTTAATTTGGAAAGTTAAGATTTATTTATAAAAGCTGTGTGGATTAAATGAAGATAGAATTCATATCCACAGAAGTGGAAAGACCACTATGCATATTGCATTTCAAATGAGAAAGAAATTGGTAAGTGAAATGGTGAGAACAAAATCCAAAGTTACCTTTGTAAAGGAGAAATCAGTATCTTTTACCAAGAAAGCTGTGATTACACTTTGTATAGTAGTTATCCTGTGGGATGGTGATAAACCTGTTAATTTGTCCTTCTCTGTTGGATAGGATGTTCTATAGTAGTAGGTGCTGCTGCTGCTGACCATTTTAGACTATGATTGGTTTTCAATTAAAATTAGAGGATAAAAACTGTAAGGAAATCTTAAAAATTACTTTAGTCTAGGAGAATGGATGTTCAGAGACTTGGTAATAGGAGAGAGATGTTTACAGCAACAGTAAGTCATCAGTTCAAATCCAGCCAAGGTCATTATTAACCAGAAAAGCAATCGTCTGATGCCTGTTTTGTGGCCTATGTTAAACGATCTGATCGTCTTGGACCTAAAGGGCAAATCTCCACATCACCATCACAACTGACAAGACAAAGACTGAATGGGCATGAAGATAGCTTATCCTCCTAGATATAATCCCTCCTCATCAAAGCTGAAATGCAGTGGTGGTGAGCAGCGCAGGGAAAGCAGAACTGTTGTGCTTGCATTCTCCCTGTTCTTATGATAAAAGACATTGCTTTGCAGAGCTGTCAGTCCAATATTTTCAATAAAGCAATAACCAACTCAAACATTTCAAAGGGGAAAAAGTCCACCCTTAAAAATACCACTTCTCTAAGATATCCTAAGAAACATTGGTTGAATGAAAACCTGACTGAAATATAGAAAGGACTAGGCTGTTTAGATAACATTACTGCAGATTACACAAGTCTAGGATGAAAATCACTGAAATTAAAGATGGTCTAAAGAGGCTCAACTTTGGTTTCCATTTTGTGGTTTTCTGAACCACCAAAATTGAGAGACTAAGATAAATGGTTCTAATTCTGACATCTCTTTAATTAAATCCACTGTTCAGGAAAAAGAAGGCTTTTGAGATTTTGTTTTTTACCTATAGCATTAATTTTATTAACCAAGATTCTCAGGAAAAAAAACAATCCCATGGAAAGAATCATATATATTTCCTAAATAAAATATAGTGATTGACACTGGAAAATGCAAACACTTTGCTTAGTCACTCTCTATGCTACAGTACCTCACTGTGATCCTGATCAAATCTTTTCTCATTACATTCCTTTTCAACTGACATGAAATCTTTGTAAATCCTTTCCAACTCACCCTTGTAAATCTGAATTTGAGAAGATGTAAGGATAAATAATATCTATAAGTATAACACCACTTCTGAGACATTAAATGGCAGCAGGATAAGATCTTTTGGAACATTAAATACTTTTCTCCAACCCACTAGGAATTAAGAAACTACACTACTACTATCTTACACTGCTTGAGAAACAAGCTGTTTATAATATTTCTAACCCAATTTTCACACTAACAAGCTTAGTCTCCTCAAAGGACAACGGTGGACATTTTCAAAGTCAGAAAGGGGAGTCAGGTGCCCAATCCTCATTGACTTTCAATGGGAACTGGGCACTTAATTACTTTTTGTGCCTTTGAAAATCTCCCATTATATTATCACATAGAAACTATTTTGTAAAATATTTTACCTTATAGTATGTTATCTCTGAGTAAGTTATTGGGCAGATATTTTGGTTCTAGCTTTCAGGCACTTTGTCCTCATTTAAAGATACCCTTCATGATGGTCTGCAATCCCTATACGAGTCCAGCCAATTGACAATCAAATTTTACATTTATGATTGGCATTAAGTAATTGCAACATCTCTCCAACTGTTTGTGTAAAGCCACAGGCTGATAATGGTACAGGTGGGTCATAGCTGGAGGAAAATGACCAGAACAAATCACACACAAGCATCCAGTGTCTGAAATTCAAGATGTGTCCCAGTGGTGATACTTAACTTCAGAATGAAAGAGAAATGTGTGTTACTGGAGAGAAAAAAAAAAGAAAAGAAAAGAAAAGTGGGGCTTTTCAGCTAGTCTTATTCCTAGCCTCAATAAAGACTGTGTTGAGTTGCTGCAAGACAGAGTGAAAAAATACCAGAAAAAAGGATTTAAAATTGCTACTGGAAGCCTGATTGCCTCTTGTGGGGCCGAAGTGATCATCTGGTGCGTAAACAAAGACCATCTGAGGATATTACAATGAAAGGGTTAGAGTGTGAGTGCAAGGGGGAAAATGTAGCCTGCCATGAGGCTATGTGACTAGAGCTTTTAAACCTTCCAATCCCCTGTAGTTGCTTAAGTGCTCCATCTGTTTCTCATCCAGACTTGGCCAGTGTGGAAGAAACTCACTGTAAACCACAAGAGAACCCCCAGATTTAGTTGGATTAATTAGAGAAGATAGTAGATACCACAGGACAGCTTACCAATATTGTATTACAAAAATGTATCTATAATGTCTTTCAGATCACTAAGGTACATAACGACAATCTCTCTACACCTTTCTGTGGCTACTTGACAGTTATGTGAAGGAAGTAGGGGGAGGAAGGATCAACTGATTAATAGAGAAAATAAAGTTTTCAGGTTCGTAGGAATCAACATCTACCAAAAAAGTAATTGCTCATATTGCAGTGAGCTCCTAGATAATTCATTCTGACCATATATGGATTGTCAGAATTTATGTATTTGACATAAGAGATTTGCTTGGAAGCCCATGGGTATCACAGTGAAAGAAATTACAAACAAGGGAAAGAAGCTCAAAACACAAATTATTCAAGACACGGCCAAAGTTGCCTATGTCCACTTTTTTTCAGACAAGCCAACTGCAGAGAGGAGATATTATATGTTCCCAACTGCATGTGTCATGGGAGAATAAGAGCATAGAAGAAAGTTCACCTGATTCTTAAACAAATCAAGCCATGCACAAAATAGATTGATGCAACTGGTAGTGCCCATTAGAAGCTTGAGCCCGGACACAAAGTCCATATAAAAAAAGCCAAACAAAATGTATACTGTACACTCTTAAAGGTTGCTGTCAAGCATCTTTAAGAGCCTTTCCCTGTTTCATCACTATTCATGCAACTCTAAATAAGATTTAAGCTCTCCAGAGGAGAAGGAATAGTGGAGAAAAGCCTAGCAAGTAGTTTAAACTCAGGATCCACAGACCAGGGCAAATCAAATCAAAATAAAAGTCACTCGTTTCCTAAACTGAATATTGAGAGGTACAAATACACTTTACAATTTTTTCCAACAGTTTGCACCTCAGTCAAGCAGATCGCTTAAGTATATGCTTACCTTTAAGTACATGAACAAGCCCATTGACTCAGGAGATGTTCTGTCACCAAAATTCTGCATCTTTGACAGTTATTATAAAAGTGATGCTAAGAAAATGAACGTAGAGTAATGGGCCCAACCATGCAATCATTTACCTACGTGAGTAGTTCCATTAAAAGTGTTTGGTCTACTCATCTGCAAAAGTATTTCTTATCTGAGTAACAATTCGCAGAAATGGTCCTAAAGTTGGCCCAGTGAAACAATAGTCGTTAGCTAAACTGGCAAGCACAGCCCACATGGGGAAAATCTCATTCAATGGGATAAATAGAAACAGGACCAAATTTGATGGCTGTCAGTGTATTGAAGGTGTTAGGCAGAATTCATCCCCTAAATGTGTGGTAATGGCTTCCACATGTTCATATGACCCTTGAGCACTAATGTATTACCATAGTGTTTAGTATTAATATTGTGGTTTGATAGTTTTTGCCAATTCGATTACAATGCACATTTATTTTTACTTAATTTCTCCTTTTGTCATTTTATTCCTGTTAGTGTTAATTTTGATTAAAAATTTAATAAAATGAATTAGTTTTCTTGCCTTAAAAAAAATCTATTCAGTCTCAAGTTCCAAGAAACCTTTGAATTTGAATTGTATCAACATTTAGATATTCATATACTTCAGATCTCAGAAATATTATGCTACACAAAAAAAGTTCCATTGCAACAGTTCACATCTGGGTTTAGAAGGAAATTTAGTTGAGAATTATTTTAAACAAGGTGGATTTTAACTAGGACACACCTTCCTAATCATCAGACATTTCACAATCTGTATCAAAGTGAATAGCTTCCTCTAGCGAAAAGGTGAGAACAAGATACCTGTTAATGATGAAAACCAAGTTTTCTTGTTTTTTAAATACTCTTGGGTTATGCAATTTATGATACACTTGAGTTGGAAAGAAAAAAATTACATTAATATTTCTATCATTATCATATCTTCAGGGTGTTCTTGAAACCAGAAGAGTGCCTTTGGCAATTCACCTGGCTGCGCTTTGCCTTTTATCAGCTCTGTTGTGTTTCACAAAAGGTACACTAACCTGTGATGGCAAGGAATCATCAACAGAGTCCAAATCCAAGTCCACTTGAGCACAGATGACGTGTGTGAGCTAAAAGTCTCACTAGGGGGGGAAATAACTGCTAGCAATTTACTTTTTCAGAATTAAAAGTACAGAATTATCTTTTTTGTAGAAAGCACCAGATTGTGCCATTGAGACATTGGCTCATATTGGGGGAGGTGTTTAGCTGCACTTGGCCTGTGGGAGCTTTGAGAACATATTGTGCCTTCCTTATCTCTCTAGAGCTGCCAGGCTTGCTGGAGGAGTGTATTCACTCTACCACCCCTTAGGCATTGCACTAAGCTCATCCTGTATGTCAGCCTAGCTTTGCTGTCCAGTATGGAGCAGGGAAAGAGCAAAGGACCAACAACTGTGCCTGTCACCTGCATAAGTGGTACAAGGTTACCTTTTGCCTTCCCTTCCCTTGAATATTCAATAGGGGCTAGGCACAATCTGTTGCTTTCTTGAGTTCTGTATTTTTCAACCCAGCAATGTTTAAAAAAACTCACTTAGAAATAAACCATAGCAGATTGTTAATAAGAAACTCCTTACTTTTGAGTCACTGGATGGAATCCAGTACAGGCTGGAAGTGTCCCCTTTCATTTTGCTGGGTCATTATTTTCCTTGGTGAAGTTGGTTTCAGTAGGGTAGAAACAGTAGACACCAAACTGGAAGGAAGGAAATCAGAGCAGCAAAAGCAGGCTGTATGCTTCAGGTTTCTGGAGATAAGGTCTGGTAGTTATAGGCAAGTTAGATTGTGGGATAGTTCTTTCAAGAGATGTGAAACAAGTTCTTGCTTTAGTACAGGGTGAAAGGGGTTAGATGGAAATAAGGGCTATTTTATTATTGATCATTGTTGTAATGTATTATAATACTAGCATGTAATAGCCAGGTGAACAAAATAGTAATAGGGACCAGGTTCAGGTGATACAAGAGCAAGCAAATACAATTTTGCTCCCTTCCCCGCCCCCCCATGTAAAGACCTTTGCTCACTGTGCTTTGAGGGGAAAAGGGTGGGGGGAAATCAAGCAAAAGAGCCTGGATTACTTAATTGGTGCTTTCCATCTCAGCAAGTAACAGAGTCAGAATCGTGGTTTTGTGGTTTAAAAGAAAAACAGGGGGAGAGGTATGCCTCTATGAACAAATTAAACAAAGCAAAACAAAAAATCCAGCAGAGCTATTACCAGAAGCAGTAAATGAGAAGACACACAACAGAAAGTGAGGAACCAAGAAGGCATTGAGTTAGCAGTAACTACAACTATTACAAGAGGGCTGCTAGCTAGAAGAAAAAGATGATGTTGACAAGATTGTTGGTATGAAAGATGAACCCGCTAAGATAGGGACTCTTGCCAACAATAAAGTAAATATTCTATTATTTAAACCACAGTAGCTCCTGGAGACGCCAATCACATTGACTCCACACATTATAAGAGGTGGTCCCTGTCCCATAGAACATACAGACTGGGCTGAGACAAAATGTGAGAAGTAGGTGTAAGTCAGAGGGATTGGAGGAGGGTGACAGTGATAGTGGAATGTAGTTGTATAAGGTATGTGTACAGCAAGCAGCATGTGTGGTTTTTTTTAAAAATGGTATATATAATTGATATTATCAGTAATCTGACAGGTACTCACTGAAAGGTCATAACCCATTCACTAAGAAAGGAGGAGACAGATGGAAGAAACTGGAGACAGAATGAAACAGTGAGATCAAAGTTGTCCACAACATTTTCCCTGACACCCCAGTGTCTTGCTTAAAAGCCCTACAAGATAGAAATTAATATTCACCTGCTATATTTCAGAAATTCATGTTTTCCTCCTTTGTATCTTTTTCATCTCAATCTCTTTGGTTTTGGTCATGATGTTTCCTCCTTTTGGTTCCATCCCATTTTTTCTCCTGTTCCTGTTGGAAAAGGGGAGCTCTCTCTTCCTTTCCTTCTTCCTCAAGATGTCAGCTGGCAGAGAGAATCATCTCAGATTCTTCTCCTCTTCCTACTGGAAGAGACACTTACTGAAATCCTTACTCTGGTTTTACTTTTTTCAATATCCTAGACTTCAGTGGTACCAGATTTTGGCTGTACATGAATTTATATGGCTGTACGGGAATCTATACCAAGGCTGTTTTTAGCCTCCCTTATAAATGTAAAAATATGAATAGGAAAACTACAGCAGTTGAACTGTACAGATACTCAGCTTTTATGACTGATTGAATGCAACTGCTTTGAGGGCATTATTCTACAGTGATGCACTGTGTTTATCAGTATCTAAAAGAACTAGTCTTGGCCATTGAAATGTAAGAATTTAAAATAAAGAGCAAGTTTCTGGTATGCTCCTGACTGGTGTGGAACAGTACATGCACCTTACAGGAATGAATGCATAGACTTCAAGGCTATAATCATATACATTGGACTGAAGTTTAAATATAATGTTTTTTATTTTGACTTATTTTGTGGGGAAAAGCCCATAGCCAGTCAATTGTGGATTCTTCCCCACCCTAGTTGGTCCTAACTACTATCAACTTCTCAAGACTATGATTCCAGACTAAAGACTGGTTCAGACAGAAGTCAAAGGGTTTTCACCCATCATTTTTTATTTCCCACAATAATAATTCCCATAATAAAAATCATTCAGCAGTTATCTGTGTTCTGCAAAAGCTTTCTGTCCAGCCTGCCTCTGGGATAGCAAGTAACTCTTCTGATATAGCAACTGTAATCACCCCCCAGGGATTCCAAGTGGGATTTTATGCTGCCCCTTCCTTCTTTTCAACAGTCCCATTGATTGAAAGAAAGAGTCTCACTGTCTTCAGACTTGAACATCCTGGATGCATGTTGTTTACTATACTGTTAAACTGAATCTCTGCATTGCTGGTTAAAATTTCCGTTTTATCTTGAATCCTTTCCAAAATATTTCCAGAAACCCAATTTAATTTAGGGCATTTTAGTTTGCTGACAAACTGAAAATGTACAGATTGAATCTTTACTTAGTGTGGAATCTGAGAACCCTTCAAAACTGGTGAAAAAACTCACATTCGAGTACTTGAAAGAAAATTTCCCACTTACTCAGATTATTTCAAGATAGTGATGCTGAGTTTCATGAGGGAAGGTAAGAGAAATAGGCTGCAAGTGTGCAGACACCATTGTCCCTTATGCTGACCATATTGTCTCACTATTTCCTTCTACTCCCCCATTTGTCTGTATGTCTCCTCTGTCTCTTGTTTTATACTTCGATTATAAGCCCCTTCGGGCAGGGACCATCTTTTCATTCTGTGTTTGTACAGTGCCTAGCACAATGGGTCCTGGCCTACGACTAGGGCTCCTAGGCACTATGATAATGTTAATACAAATAGTTATATATATGAAGAGAATAATTACCTTGTTTAATCAAAAGTGTGGGGGGGTTGTTTAAAGAAACCTATTGTTTTCCTGTTTGTAGATAGTTTTTGTCCTAGGGAGGGCATTATTATTTATAGTTTGATTTTATATATCATATATATGAAATAAATCCTTTATCCATTATAAGGCAATGTCTCTAAAGAAAGTTATGGACCAACAATTTTTACATAAAAACATGCAACAAGTTGTGACGGGATAGAAATAGTAAACATCTTCAAAATAATTGTGCCAATGAGTACTAGTGTTAAGATTGAGAGTCTGGCCTTCACTAAGAGGCTTTCAGGTACAGGATTCAGATCTATTCTAGAAAGAGGTTCATATCACAAAAATCAATGGGAAATACAGAACAGAATTTGCATTAGATAGTTTTTAATAGCTTTTTTGAAACAGCTAAAACAAAGGTTAAAAATAAACATAAAAAGGTTATGAGATTTATAAGCCTCTTCCTCTAAAACCCATTGTTCTTGAATCATTCTGTTCCCTTTCTTCCACTGAGATTATAATGCTCCATACCATGTAAGTATGTGAGACTAATAATAGCATCCATCCTTTTAACCATACTATTAAGGCAGAAGATGTCAGCAGGAAAAACAACAGTATACGTAAATCACCCGGACCTAGCAGACTGCGGAGAATGTAGAGGGATCTGATGCGAGCCCTGCACATCAACTACTCCAGAAGCCTCAAAAAGGAAGGCATCAGTGGTTACAGCCTCTGAAGAGGTGCAAAGAGTAGTGAAAGGAACAACAGTGAAAGTGACTGGAAGAGAGAGACAAGGTGCTGCAGAAGTTCTATCAACAGGGGAACCAGCTTCAAGGAGTAAAAAGGACACCAAAGCCACAGGAACAAATTGGATTGTTCTAGCTAGATCATGACAGCTGGAGAACTTGACAATGTTGGAAGACTGATATTCTTGTTTTAGAGAAAAATCTCAAAGTATCCTCAAAGGATCTGGTTCTGGGTCAGTAACCTCTATCATTCCAATCAAATCTACAGTAGTATCAGGTCTGCCCCATGAAATGTAAGTGGTAATGTAAAGTTATTGAGGTGTAATATTCTAATGGGAGGGTGGGGGTAGTAGGGGATATGTGAAAGGGTAATGAGAAAAAGGACAGACTAGGTAGAGGGGTCTAAGAAGGAAAAAATGGGAAGAACTGAACAGGGTGGATTAAGTATCATCACTCATAGCATCAAAATTAAATAGAGTTGCTTCAATAAAGAAACAGGAAGCTAAAATCTGAAAACTGCTGGGTGGTAAGCTAGAAGAGCATGCTCTGAGGCAACAACTGAAGCAAGATGAGTTTGTTGTAAAGAATGTTCACAGACCAAAGTTCATTAACATTGCCTGGAGATAAAAGGCGAAAAGTCTATGGAGTGCCTCCCATAAATATTGAGAAAGGGAATATATCAGAAACCTGGACCGGAAGGGGACAACTGATGGAGCTGTTTTAAGCAGAACCAAAAGCAGACAGTTGTTCAGCGTCACAGAAAGAAAGTTTCCTTTCAAGTCTGCTTCCAAGAGAGGTAGAGATATCTGTCAGGGTTGCCTCTCAAACAGGATCCTATGCAGAAAGAATAGAAAAGCTCCACATAAACTATTTGCAAAGACTGAAACAGAATACAGGGAGAAAACACACTTAACTGTAATGAAAAACCTTTTTAGTGAAATAAGGACACAAGAGAGATGAGTGATGAGTGAACGATGCCACTGTGGCTATTAATAGAAGACTAAATATTTATAGATGTGTATGATAACATCAAAGGAAGGACATTACTTATTTAATGAGTGATTAATCATCCAACTTCGGAGGAAGTGCAAGAAGAGTTCTTGCATGAAGATGAACCAGTATTTGAAAGGCCCTAAGAATGGACAGATGCTCCAGAAACAAATGAAAGTACTAAAACAGCAATTGGGAAGAAATACAAATCAGCTTCAATCCACACCCAGGTATCAACTGACAGCAATGCCAGAAGCACAGAGAAGCAATAGAGCAGAATAGGAGCAATGCCAAGATGGGCAAACAGAGCAAGGAATTGCCAAATGTGCACCAAATGTGAGTGCCAGGAATGAGACATACCTGCTCCAACCGGAAATATGTTTAAAATGCACAAGACAAGACATTTCACTCAAAAGCCCATCAGCATTACAATGGGGTAGTGCAACCTGAGGAAAAGTTAGAGAGTGACCTAACAGTGAACCGTGAACTGTTTCTGGTCAGTGGAGTACAGGCAATACAAGGGAATATACTTATGGCATAATATTGATGGGAACAGCAAAGTTCAAATCAGACACAGGTGCACAATTCAGTTGCATTCCAAAGGGGAAAGTGAGGAAGGTTGGCAAGATCCATGACACTGCTGTCCAAGGGTCAGATGAGGTTGGCTGGATATGGAGGGTACCCATTGAATGTGGTGGGGAAATGCATAATACAAATGCCATTGCTAATAGGAAACAAAGTCTGGAATTCTATGAGTTTGACATACCTGCAAAGCCCATAAAGAAATAAACCCTTCAAAATGCATAGAAACTGGTTGACATCATAATTATCCTGGAGAATGCAAACTCTCACCAGAGAGTTGAACAAAGCAAAATTTGCATATGTTTGGTGGCACAGAGTACTAGTCGGACTACTGCTGAATAAAACTTATATCAATGCACAACCTGCATCGTAGCACCTGCCTCTAACTGAAAGGAGCAAAGCAGAGAAAGAACTCCTGCACACAGTACAAATCAGGATAACAGTAAAAGGCTGAATAGCTCCCAGAAAGGATCATCAAAATGATAACTGTAGAGAAGAAAAATGCAGGAAAGAATATGAATCGGCATAGATCCAAGAGACCTTAACAAGGTAATAATGTAGGAATACTACAGCCTGCAGACACTGAATATCACACACAAATTATTGTCTGTGGCTAGATGCCCAAAGGAGGTACTGGCAGAGCAACCTGCCAACTTTCAATATGTCATTCGGCATATGGTGGCTCTTGCAAATGCCCTTTGGGATCTCATCTGCACAAGAGTTTTTCCAGAAGAAAGCACATGAGGTGCTAGAAGGACTAAACAGAGTGGATGTCATAATTGATGATATTCCAATGTGTAGAGCCACAAGAGAGCAATACTGCAAAAATCTGACAGCATTGCTTGAAAGATGCTGTGACTGTTATATGAGGCTAAATCCACAAAAAAAGCAAGTAAGAGTAGAACAAGTCAGGTACTTTGGATACATTTTGGAAAAGGGGAAGGGGGTTATCAAACCAGATCCAAAGAAACCAAAAGCAATAAAACAGTTCAGTGCTCCCACCATTTGTCAGGAACTAGGGCATATACTAAGAATGGCAAATGATATAGCTATGTTCTTGCCAAGCTTGATGCACGTCACAGCATCTTTATGTAATTAATAAAAAATACCTAGAACTTTAGTCTATGTATTTTGTAACCCTCATTCTTTCTCCTTACTCACCTCTCCCCACTCTTTGCTATTCTCACTTGCTACATCATGTATAAAACTTCAAGTCTTATTGTGCAAACTGTGCTCATGCAGATCATAGTGACTTCATACCAGTTATTACATTTTTGATAATTCCCAAAGCAATTCCCAAAAAGAAAACTTAGTTCAAAAAGGTTAATTTTGTGTGTGTTTTTCAGTGAAATCCCACTAAAACCAAAAGTATTACACTCTTATTACAAAAATTCAATAAGCTTAAAACATTTTAAAAGTCTGTAAGTTAACTGTTAAGGGATCCATCCATTTCCCATATAAAAACTTATAATTCATTATTTACACTTCATCGAACTAATACTGCCCACCCAAACTTAAATTTGTAAAAATAGATGCAGATGTCAACATAAAATAAACCTAGTATATAAAATGCTATTTCCTGTTCAAGGGATTTATTTCCAGTATACTGTAATATTCACATATACTACAATATTAATCACTACATAAAGAAATACACATTAGCTGATACATAATATACTGGTACTTAATACAAAATTGAAAAATCTAGATAAACCTACATCACCAAACAGATAATTATTCCAGCTCTATTTAAAAAAAAACTAATGTATTTGAAAAAATAGAGAACACTAATGCTATTTCTATATCTACAGAAGTAATGCTAGTGGAATAACTGGAAAACAATTTCTTGAAAAATTTAGATAGATATTTCTATTTTGCAAGGTACAAATTGACTTTTTTTTACCAAAATTAGTTTTTGAACATTTTAATTGACTGAAAACCTGGTTTTCAATAAGAAAATGCAGTTTTCAATAGACTAATGTATTTTTATAAAAATTCAGATTAAAAAAATATGGCAGAAAATAGAAAATTACAATAATATTGATGATTTTTCATAAAAAAAGTTTCATTTCTGAAATAAGGGCAAAAACATGCAAAGTTTTTGAGATGCTTTATATAGCAAGGTGCAGAATGTGCTTGTGTAATGTTTTTCTTCTATGTCATTAATAAAGTTAGTTCAAAATTAATTGTGTCTGTTTATGAATGTAACATTCACACACACACACCCCTCATCCAGCCACTTCTTGCCAAGAAACAAAGATGTCATCAAAAAATATTCTTCCCCTCCACAAATATATCATGTTATGAGAAAACTGACATAATTTACATAATTATATTCTTTTGAAAATATTTTCCAGATATTTTATAAACATATAAGCTAAACAGTTATACAGCTAGTGGCATATTTCCCACTACAGAATAAAATGGGGTAGACATTTAAGTTTGGTCCAGCAATGTAAACCAGGTGGGATGTTAATGAGTGAAGAGGGAATTGGCTAAATCCCTTAACAGTTCAATTCCACACTTGAAAATTTGGGTGCTCCTGAAGCTGTAGAATTTTTGTGAAGAAACTAACTTTTATTTTTGGATGACAGCTGGATTGTAATGAAAGATATTTTCAAACTTTATACTTTTTAATCAAGTGTCTTAGTTTGAAATTGTCCTGCTTTCTATAATTGAGTACTAAAAGTTTATATCAGGTGGTGTTTAAAGGTCCACAGTAGAAGAGCTCATGGTTATTAGCAAGTCCATAACAGGGGTGTATGTGTGTGTAGATGCTGTGTGTGGTTGTTGGCAGTAGGAGAAGAAAAGGGGAAAATTTTAAATAGTATATAGTGGATTATGCAGAATTGCTTTGATTCACCCGTAGAAAAGAAGGTTTTAAGTACTTTTCATGCTAGTTTAGTACTTACCTGACTGCAGGTTTCTTTGAAGGAAGGCTCTGTCCCTGCAGGTGTTTACTGACCTCTTATATGCCCCACAGTCTCCTGGCTCTCAGCCTCTCCATGCTTTCTTCTTGTCTCCCCTAGAGCCATGCCTCCTTATTCTACATTGACTCCTCTGCATTTTCCCTCAAACTCCTGACCACACATCCAATTCTTCTACCTATGGCTCGACCCAAACACTGCAGCAGTCTGGCCTCTAGACAGCAACAAATCAGTTTATATTTTAAATCACTTTCAGCTTTGTTCTATATGCACATGAAAAAGTTCTTTCTATTTTTGTCATTGCCCACAAGTTCCCACTAAAGCAGTAATCAGCACCTTGGCTCAGCAAAACCAACAAAACAGAACAAGCTTTGAATTTGTAGAGCAAACCATTTTGGAGATAAGAAAAGCCAAAATAATGTTAGGAAGATTTATGAAAATTGAATGACACAGTATTTCAGAAAGTATCCCTAAGTCTTAATCTCTTCTCATATCAGTGTGACTCAGGAACTATTCCACTGAAGTCAATTTGTGCAAATAGTATGAAACTGGTGTGAGAGGAGAATTGCATCCCATACTTTTTAAAACTCCTTTTCTATATTTGTCCAAATTTCCCAGAAAAATTCTACCTTGAGATGAGATGTGTCACCCAAAACTCAATGGGATCAGTTTCTTTACGGAAAATTTTGGAGGAAGGTGAGGAATAAGTGTTGAAAAATGAGGCTGACACAGGGATGGAGCTGCAATCTTAGAAATGGAATGGCTACCACCACGTTTTTATTAAAGAAGTGCAGAGGGACATATGGCCATGGCATCATGCAAACATTGATGAAGTGCAATCAATTGGCCTAACATGAATTCAAAAACTGAAAAAAATAGTGTGTATGATTAACAAAAACACATGCAAATAATGCAACTGATTTATTTTCTGTTCCAAGGGATATACCACCTATTAACAGTGAGTTACTACAGTTAGTTGTTTGAGTTAGTTCAGTTACAACAGATGACTTAAAAATATATATTTTCACCACGCATGTGATTTGCAACGAGCTCATCTTAGATCACAGCTCATAATACACAACTTCAGAGTTTTGACAATTCTCAGAAGAGTGTGGTTTTACCCAGACTTTCAACAGTCACTATATTCTCCACAATCAAACTGATTAGCTTATATACTTATATGTGTGCAAATTCTAGCTGAAAAAAGTGAGATTGGGCAGGATCCTTATCTGATTATGATAAATTAATGAATGAAATATCCAGGCTTAGCACTTGACAGTTATTTCCAGAATGGAATCACAACTGAAAGCAAGAGCTGAAATTAGAGCTGGTCAGAACCATTTTCTGTTGGGGAGTGCAGTTCTGTTGAAATCAAAACACTTTGCAAAATCATGTAAGTTTTGCCAAAAATGTGTTTAGGATTAAAAATATGGGAAGGAGGTCCTATTTCAACAATTTCAGAACAAAATGTTTTTATTTTGAATTTCATTTTGCATTATGGTATATTATAATTTTTTAAAGCAGATGAAATAGAAATGAAAACATTTTGTACAACTTGATTTTTTTATTTTATTTTCTTTCAGCAGATTTAAACATGTACAGGCTTTTTTCCCTAATCTGAACAAAGACAGTTGTTGAAATCCTATGCAAAACAGAATTTTCATTTTCTGCATAGCTCGACTCGAAATCCCACCAAGATGAGACAGCAACAAAAGGAATAAGAGAGAAAAAAAGAAGAAAAGTAATGTATAGGGATTGGGTAATATCCCTTTAAGTAGCTGGTGAGCCCTCCAGTGGCCCACACTGTCTAAATTTCAGAAACCACTAAAGCCCTGCCATAATCTAAATTATTTCTGCTCCATCAAATGTGGCTTGGGGCATGAACAAGGCTCTGCATCTCTGTCTACCCTGGGCCACTCTTAGCATGTACTCTGTGTTATTAAGTCCTATAAGTTTTCCTTCTGTAAGTACTGTTTGATGGTGGGGTTGTTTTTTTTTGGTAGGTCTCTTATACATATTCATCCAGCTGCCCAGATGCTCTGACTTCAGTCTTTAACACATGTCCCAAATAGTTCCAACTTTTTTTCTAGGTAACTTAGTAGATAAGGATTTGATAAACTCTGTGATGAATTTCAGCATTTGTTATAAATTCGTTCCATTTAATACTTCGTATTTTCCAGAGACATTAGCTTTTGAAGGCATTTAGACATCTCTCTGTACCTTTGGCAGATTGCCAGCTTTCACTTCCATACGTTGAGATGGAAATTATATCTGAGTTGAAAATTCATAGGTTAGTCATTAAGTTGTAGATTTCCAATTACCAAATCTTGTCTATGCTGGTGAATTCAGCTGCTACCTTGCCAATTTGTGACTCTCCTTCTGGACATCCCCCTCTGCCTTGCACATAACTGCCAACATGTGAACTGAGTCACCTCTTGTATTCCTTTGCCTTCTAATAAAATGTTGATTTGGGAGTTGCTGGCGTTCTTATTAGATTTGTTTTTTTTCATAAGTGATTATTTATCCCATCTTTTTGTGATGCTGGACAGTCTTTTGATCTTTGAATGTTGATTGAGCTGTTACATAAAGCTATGTCATCAGTAAAATCTAAATCTTCTTCTAGTGTGCTGTTAAATCATGCAGTGCCTGTATTGAATCCTTCTATACTTTCTCATAGTTATGACAATGGCAATGCCAAACAGGAGAGGTGAAATATTGCACCCTTGTTCAACACCTGTATTTATATTACAGCTTTTGTTCAAATTGACATTTACTTTAACTGTGCATACTGCATTTTGATATAAACCCTTGATGATGTTACTTATTTTAGTTGTCATACCATAACATTTCAAGATGTTCCAGAGTGAATCAAGATGGGGACAACACTGCCAGATCAACAGTGAATAGATAGATAGATAGATAGATAGATAGATAGATAGATAGATAGATAGATAGATAGATAGATAGATAGAATATGCATGGCCTAACATGGGTATTTGGACATCACCAGGCCCGTATGGTTCCTTCATATTTTGACTGAGCAAAAGAAAACAGCTATCATGAAAAGAGGTACTAAAAGCTTAGCACGTTTCAGAGTAAACAAAGCAATTACCGTATACCAGGGTAAGGTTGAAACCTGGAACAACTGTAAGACTTACAGAGCAACCTCAGTCCTTTGAAAATGCTACGTGGAAGAATGTATCCATGAAATGAAAAACATTTAAGAATACCACCTCACAAAAGCCCGATCTCTCTTGAGGAAATCAGATGATAGATAAATAAGTAAGTCCAAATGCAGAAAAATAGGACACCAAAACAACTGCTGATAGAGCAGAAACAGATGTTATCTAGAAGCAGCAGCAAAAAGAGATACAAACTAAAGCAGAAACAGAATCCAAGGTTTTTCTGAAAGTAAGGGATATTACTTACTGAAAATGTGGGCAAAAGCTTAACCTGAACTGATGGAAAGACTGTTGTATTATGAAATACTGTACATGACTCTATATCACAGGTTCTCTAAAATACAAAGTGATCACTCAGGGGAAGAAGTCTTAGTTATTTAATATAAGTTGATTGTCAAAGCTAATGTTCTATTAATGCATATTAGCTTTATGAGTGGATTGTATTGTATGGTTATAACAAGCACAATACACTGATGTATATACAGCATAAAATTTGACATTTTCATGTAATGCAACATCAAAAATGTCAGTATTTTCCAACAATACACTATGGAATGTAAGAGTCCTCAAATATTTAGGTGTGATAAAATTAAGCATACATATGCTCAAAACTATTGTTCAAGTTTTGCCAGCCGTATTATTAACTTAGTTGGAAATCATTCATATTGAAGATATTCAACTTATATATGTCACCATGGGTATTTTTGTTCACCAGTACGTGTGTAAGGTATTAAAAACCTTTGCTCCTCTATGCTCCCATTCCTGTTGCGACACTGCTGATTCGGTCAGGCTGTCAAACAGTGTGTGTCTGGATTTCAGCTACAGTGAAAGCTAAAGTCCCAGGTGGAAGCTAAAATCTTCTTACTAATTTTTAATGACCCTGCATTGAAGGAAGAACTCTGCCACAAAAAGCAACCTGCTTTCTGAGTTCAAGTTATTCTTTAAATTACCAGCTAATCTTTAGCAGGATATCTTTAGCTGTTCTTTACTGCAAGGATCTTTCATTCTATGTCAAAATGACTTGGCTCTCCCACTGTAAATAGGAATTGTCATTCAATTAATAACAGGTGTAAAGAAGCATAAAATTGCAAAACAGTTACCACATAATGCCTGATTTCCCTGATTTATTCTTACAGTTTTCTTGTCGATTTGGAATGATGAGTCCCTCCTTTTCATTACTTCCTTTTTGGAACTTTGCCTCTTATTTTCTCTCTCAGGAAATTTTCACTTGGCAAGAGATAAGAATTCTCATTTGGGACGACTAAATTACAAAAAAGTCAAACACGATTTCCAATAGCAAAGGGTGAGTATATCACAGATGGTGATTCCCTCCCGCCACCTCACAACCCTCTCCATACAACACTGTGTTGTGTTTTGTATAAAATAAATATGTTACATGGCATTTTGATTTTGTACTTTTTCCACACTAAAAATAACATTTATTTTAATTAATTTTCTAGTTAAGAATAAATTATATTCCTAATTAAAAGAAAAATGTCTAGTTAAAATATTCTAGCTTTTTATCCCAACATTCTAATTATTCCAGTGTTAGTTTTCCAGCTATTTTAAGATTAGCGATCCAATCATATGTAACCTAGGACTTAAAAAACCCCAAAAAGATGTTTGGGCTTTGTTCTTGTAGCCTTTCCTTAAGCAAAACTTCAATGAAACTGCAGGATTTGACATAAAGATGATAGAGCTGGAAGATTACATGACCAAGAAATCTCAAAATTAGCCCCAGTCCTATAAATGACCTCACTCCCTGTACTGAGCCCTATAGACTTTAATGGGGCTTCACTCAGACACAGGGGTCTGCTTTCACCGAGCACAGTGCAGAATCAGGATCAGGGTCACCAGCTCCCTCATGTGACCTCCAACTAATGACTTTGGCCTTTATCCTGCATTGAGCTCCATGCAAGTGAACCCAGTGCCCACACAAAGCCCCAGTGAACTGAACCGAGAGAGGAGAGAGAGAGAGAGAGAGAGAGAAGTACTGTGTTCCACCTTTGTGAAGCTCTGTGAAGGATCAAGGCTCTTGTGTACATTCATTGCTCCCCTTAGGCTACGTAAAATAAACAATAGCTGCCAATTGCTACTTGCTATCTCAGGTCTACACTACGCGTTTAAACAGGTTTTAGGAGCATTAAACCGATTTAACGCCACACCCGTCCACACTAAGAGGCCCTTTATATCAGTATAAAGGGCTCTTTAAACCAGTTTCTGTACTCCTCCCTAACAAGAGGAATAGCGCTAATATCGGTATTACCATATCGGATTAGGGTTAGTGTGGCCGCAGATCGACGGTATTGGCCTCCGGGCGGTATCCCACAGTGCACCACTGACCGCTCTGGACAGCAATCTGAACTCGGATGCAGTGGCCAGGTAGACAGGAAAAACCCCGCGAACTTTTGAATATTTCCTGTTTGCCCAGAGTGGAGCTCCGATCAGCACGTGTGGCGATGCAGTTAAAAATCAAAATAAAGAAAGAGCTCCCGCATGGACGATGCGGACGTGATTGCTGTAAGGGCAGGCAAATCTGTTCTATCAGTGCTCCGTTACAGAAGATGAATTAAAAAACATTTTTAAAAAATCTCCAGACAAACGCCATAGCAGGGACTCAGTGCGCTGCTTCGTGACAAGCGTAATGGAAAGCCAAGGAATCAAATGGACGCTCATGGACTGGAGGATTCAAGCTATCCCACAGTTCCTGCAGTCTCTCTGAAAAGCATTTGCATTCTTGGCTGAGCTCCAAATGCTTCTAGGGTCAAACACAGTGTCCGCGGTGGGTCAGGGCATAGCTTGGCAATTTACGCACCCCCCCACCCACCCCCAGAAGTGAAAGGGAAAACAATCCTCTCTTGACTCTTTTACGTGTCACCCTATCTTTACTGAATGCTGCAGATAGACGCGATGCTGCAGCACTGAACACCAACATCCTTGCTCCCCCCCCGCCATGGGTGGCTGATGGTGCAAAATGACTGGTACCCGTCCTCATCATCAGCCTATTGGCACATGGGGCAGTGCAAAAGGGCTGGTAACCATGCTGACTAGCATCCGTCAGGTCGATCAAGGGCGCCTGGCCCTAATTCTTCCTGGTAGATGGTGCAGTATGGCTGATAATCATTGTCATCATAGCAACAGGGGGCTGAGCTCTGTCAGCCCCCACCCTTCATGTGTAAAAAAAAGATTCAGTTGCCCCTGGACTAGCAGAGGGATGCTGGGCACCTCTCCTCCACACTCCTTACTGTCCTGTCTGGACTATCATAGCAGCTGGAGGCTGCGTTCCACTCATTTCTCACTAACAAGTCAGTGTGTCTTATTCCTGCATTCTTTATTACTTCATCACACAAGTGGGGGGACAATGCTACGGTAGCCCAGGAAGGCTGGGAGAAGAACGGAATCAACAGGTGGGGTTGTTGCAGGAGCACCCCCTGTGAATAGCATACAGCTCATAATTTCTGCAGGATCTGACACAGAGCAGCTGTGCTCTCTGGTTCTATGATACAGTGGTTCTCTAGTACACTTGCCCATATTCTAGGCAGGACTGATTCTATTTTTAGATACCAAAAAGGAGGGATTGACTCTGGGAGTCATTCCCAATTTTGGCTTTTGCGCCCCTGGCTAAGAGCAGCCAGGGGCACTTATGACAGCAGCAAATGGTGCAAAACTACTGGTAGCCATGATCATCTTTTTACCAATTCATGGATTGGTAGATGGTGCAATATGGCTGGTAACCATCTCTGCTGTCATGCAAAAGCAAAAGCATGCTGCTGTGTAGCGCTGCTGAATCACCTCTGTCAGCGGCATCTAGTACACATACGGTGACAGTCACAAAAGGCAAAACAGGCTCCATGATTGCCATGCTATGGCATCTGCCAGGGCAATCAAGGGAAAAAAGCCGTGAAATGCTTGTCTGCCGTTGCTTTCCCAGAGGAAGGAGTGACTGGTGACATTTACCCAGAACCACCCGCGACAATGATTTTTGCCCCATCAGGCACTGGGCTCTCAACCCAGAAATTCCAAGGGGCGGAGGAGGCTGCGGGAACTATGGGATAGCTACGGAATAGCTACCCACAGTGCAACGCTCCAGAAGTCGATGCTAGCCTCGGACCGTGGACGCACACCACCGATTTAATGTGTTTAGTGTGGGCGCGCGCACTCGATTTTATACAATCTGTTTTACAAAACCGGTTTATGCAAATTCAGAATAGTCCCGTAGTGTAGGCGTACCCTAATACACCCAATTTCATTTCATTTTAGATAAAGAGATTGACTTCTGGACTTGATAAATTCAGCGTGATCATTTTTAGAGTTCTAGCCATCAATGCCATCATGGTTGCCATGTTTCACGTATTTCTGGTCCTTTTCAAGAAAATTGATCTATCCAAGGTTGCTAATTCTTCCAATGTTACGCAATTTTAAAAAGTCTCATGATCTCCAGAAACAATCTCCTGATTTTTTCCCTTTATGCAAAATTGTTGTGATCTCCAATTATATTCAATGGAACTGAAACCAGGCTGGCATCCGAGAACATGCCTTGCACTGTGTTCTGTGGTTTGGAAACTAGACAGGAAATTGTCCAGAGAAAGCAGGAGGTGCTGGAGGAAGATGGAGCTGGATGCAAGGGAATGTGGAGGACAGGAGGGAGCTTAAAGTGTGACAGGCTACTGCTGAGGGGTGGCAGGGGGATTAGTAGAGCTGACATCTTCCCTCTTACCCCTCATTCTCTCTCCAGTGCCCATCCAAACATTCCTGTACTCCTTCATGAGTCCTTCTGCACCTCACATTTCCCCCTCAATCCCTTCCTGAAACCCAATTCTCTGTCCCTCAGTTTCTTGTCCAGTTTCCAAACTATAGGGCTTAGTCTCAGAAGCCTCATTTCAGTTTCATGCCCACCATCTCTCACTGTTTCCAATCTGTACGAGGGACAACCTCAGTTCTGCATGTAAAAACAGAGACATGGCAACCCTCTTAACTGATGGCAGCCTGGTTTCAGTCTCATTGAAAGTCGTGGGAGACGTAGCTATTTGCATAAAGATAAAACTTCACAAGGTTGCTGCTGGAAATCAGCATAGTTGCCAGCATTGTAAAAAGAGTTTCCAGGACCAGTTTTCCTAATAAGTAGTGGGCCTGGGGTCCATTATGCCCTCAGACTATACCCCAGGGTATTCCACATTCCCCACTATGTCCATAACTCTCATCCCTCAATCCCAGAAGATGTGATGAGCTATTTCCTTCCCTTTCACTGACTGGAGGAGCTAGACAGGCTGCTGTTACCTCTAGGGCTGCCTTTAGCTGTTGCTTCTACTGCCCTCCACTCCGTTCTCAGAGGCCTAACAGAAGGTAGAGCCGGCAGGGAGAGGGAAAACAAATGCAGCCTTATGGCTTCTGCCCATCCCCAGCAATGGCTGCTATTGGCAAGAAGCCAACATTTTTTCATAGCATTGTCAGCTGCTTTGGGATAGATTGACCAGGATCTGGAACACTCAGGACTTTATTTAAAAACCCTGGGCAGTTTTGGGACAGGTGACCAGTAGAGAGCTGAAGTTTGATTAAATAGAAATAAAATAAAAAAACCCACATAACCTAATACCAGGAGATTTGTGATAATAGCATAAGAGTTGTCAACTCTGACTTTTCACATAGTTGTCTCCTTCACAAAGGTGATGTGTTTATATACATACACCCACCTACTGAACAGAGGAATTTGTTCACTCAACACTGAAATGTAACAATCCTTGGGATTATATGTGCCAACTTTTTAGCAACACAGCATAACACTATGAAACCCATCTGTTAAAACTGCTATGATTACAGGCAGTTTAACTGCTAACTGTTATATGCCTGTCTTGTTTAGTCCTCCCTTCTGTTCATTGAGGCTCACTGAGCATGTGCAGATTTCTGTAACTCAGTGAAGCAGGAGAAGCAAGCATTGCTCAGACTAATCTGCTGTCTGCAGAGAGTCATGGTATTATTGTGCTGTTGCTTCAGAAAGATGGGTTGGAATCTGAGGAGCAACTTGGGGATCATTTTCATTGCACATGAAGGCCTGCACAGAATTCAGGGACTTATGTGGCATTACTAATTCCCATCTGTTACTTACTGTTGAGGTCTGAAAGAGAACAGCCAGGAAGGATCAGTTTATAAGGTGAATGTCAGGTTTGAGTTGTTCGGTGTCACTAGTCTCTTCTAGAGTCCTTTTTCAGAGGGGCTCTCTCCCAAAAGAAAGAATGAACTCTCCTCAAAGCAACTCCTTCCATCCTTCTAGCTCATGCAGAGGTTGTCAACAAATGACTAATATTTAACAGTACCAATAATCTATGTTCACAGGAGACATCTGACCTCTGTCAGAAACAAAACCCTCTTGCCATTCCCAGGTCTTCAGCCGGACTGTTAGTAATGCAGTTAAATGGAAGAAATCAGTTGTTGCTGGAGATAGCCTGATATATGCTTCCCAGTTATCTTCCCCAAGAAAGGGAGGCGAAAGACTGGATGATAGCTGATGAGGCTATTAATATCAAATAGTGGTTTCTTAAGCAAGGGTCCGACCACAGCAAGTTTAAAGGGAAATGGCAACCATACCTATCATCCTGCCAGGGGATAAATCTAGAACACAGTGTGTGATAACAACCTAGATTGAGGGAAACACGCACACAAATGCTGTGGGATTAATTTCTTGACCGTAAATAAATGTTCTGTGTTTTCTTCAATCTCTGATGTAAATAGTTTTAATAATAAAAATGAGAAGTGATCAGAGTTGTGTGGAACACTGATAAATTTGGGACTAAAGTGAGAAGTGTCCCTTGAAATGAGGAAAATGTTGGCAACTGATGCTCCCTAAGCAAAGCATTATCAATCCCAATTCATAATGACGTCAGGTACTCCTCGTTAGCTTTCACCAAGCAAAATGTACCCACAAATAAGTCAGTAATGCCTTAGTCAGCTCAGAACTTACTTCTAAATACCTCCCTCCTTGCCTCATCTCCTTCTGCCAGCCATGTCAGGGATCTAAAAGCGGGGGTGGGGGGAGGGGGGAAAGCAGAGTCCCCACTCTTGCATTCAGTCCATCAGGACCACACTAAGTTAATACTAGGATCCAGAAAGGTTTGCAGCTTAGAACTGAAACATCCTATCATCAGGAAGAGAGCAAAAAACCATCACAATCTATAGTTAAGGTTAACCAGGCCATATCAATGCTAGTAGAAAACTCTTCCATAATCCCCAGTTCCCTTGACTCTGCACCCAGAACTAATCCTTTGTGCAACCATCCCATGGCAACATCAAAGTTAGCACATCTCTTACGTGCCCATGTCCTCCTAGCCATTATGGTTTGAAATCAAACCAAATAGGAGAGGCATAGCATGAAGTCCTAACTCACTCGAAATCAAACCAGCTATCTATCCTTTCTTCTCTCACCATTAACTCCTTCAATATTAGGCTAACAATCTTATTCAGCCCTTAGATATTATAGATTCCCCACTCCAAATACAGTCCATACAAGCTGTAATAAATAAAACTGACTCCTTTCCTGGAATCCAGTCTTATTCATAAAAGGAACTAGCATGAAACACTATAGACTTCATCCCATTCAGGTTCATTTCTGAGGACTGCTTAATCTAGTCCCATAGGTACTTTTCTTTAAAACAGCTACTCCCATTTCCCATACATTCAGGTTGAATAGTGAGCCACCTGCAACTGTGAATGAACAAAAGAGTTAACTTTTCCTAGTAGAATCATCACCTGTTAATATGATGGAGTTGTCAGACAAGCACTACAAACCAAAAAACCTAGGTCCTGCAAACACTTAGACACATGCTTAACTTTGCTACTGTAACTAGTCCCATTGCAGTTATTGGAAATAAAGTTAAGCACGAGCTTAAAGGCTTGCAGGATTGGGGCCTAAATTAGGTAGGTAGATTAAAAAATCTAAAAGAGGTAGAGAAAGAAAAGCAGCAGGGTCGCTCAGAGGATTCCGGGGACCTGGGGTCTTTGGCGGGGGGGGACCCTTCCATTCCGGGACCCGCCGCCAAAGTGCCCCGAAGACCCGCGGCGGGGGCCCCCCCGCCTCTGAATTACCGCGGAAGTGGGACCCGCTGCTGAAGTGCAGCCCAGTCTTCGACGGTAATTCGGTGGCAGGGGGTCCCCACCGCGGGTCTTCGGGGCACTTCGGTGGCAGGTCCCTGAACGGAAGGGCCCCCCGCCACCGAATTACCGCCGAAGACCGAGCTGAACTTTGGTGGCGGGTCCCGCTTCGGCGGTAATTCGCCAGTGAGGGGTCCTTTCGCCTCGGAGCGGAAGGCCCCCCCTGCCGGCGAAGACCGGGAGCGGAAGAAGCTCCTGGGCCCAGCCCCGCAAGCGAGTGAAGGACCCCGCTCCAGGGCCCCCGAAAAACTCTCCTGGGGGCCCCTGTGGGGCCCGGGGCAAATTGCCCCTCTTGCCCCCACCCCCACTCTGGGCGGCCCTCAAAAGCAGTAAGCACAGGCTTTTTAAAAAAAAAAGGCAGAGCAAATTGTTCCAGGCAACAGGGTTGTGCAGGTCTTAATCACCTCCCCATAATGGTGATTATTACAGCCACATTTCCTGGCAGCAACAGGAGAGACAGTGCCTCTGTGTAGTTGTGGATGCAGAGGTTAAAGGCTCCCTGACAGTCTTCAGGCTTGCACCATGGCAGCAGCAATGATAAGCAGAAGACTTGCCTGAAAAACAGAGCTATATGACATCTTCAGGTAAACCCTATTAAGCAGCCACTTTTAACAAGTTAGAGCCATGTACTGCCCCACCATGACTCACAATAAAAACCCCAGTATTATAAAGGCAATATGGAAGAGTAAGAAACTTCCCTTATCCTGTTGAATGAAAAATCTTCTAAATAAGTAAAGGTGGATCAGACAAATTCCACCAACGTATTTCAAGATGAAAGGATACCTTTAATATATCTTGTGACTCTTGAATAGTTCAGATATGCTGGACATCTTGAATGATGAATGTTTGTGATGCCGCTCCATATAACTCTCAAGGGTAAATTTTCTGCATGGTTCATTATTAATGGAAATTGCATATCTAACTCCCTGCACACCAAGCAGAAAATGTACTCCTTAATGTGTTTGATGATAGGAAAAAAGTAGAAAATATGTATTGTTTTATTTTTAAATTATATCTTAAGTATCCCCTATAAAAAAAACCCAATAAATATGCAAAGAAACTGAGAAGTAAACCAGCAAAAGCGGAAAGGGGTTCTTGGCAATAAATTTGTTCCAGGAACAATGAGTTGATTGGTATATCTTCATATATATAAGAATGCGTGATACATGATGCTCCTAGAGAAGCAAGGGGGAAAAAAGCATCAAAATTTCCCCTCACCCCTGCACATTTTTACCTATTGTTAAGGAAAGCAATGTAAAAGGCACAGTGGTTTATTAAATTGTCATATGAAGGCATTCCCTATATAAAAGTAGTGTGATTTATGATCACATAGCTCCTCCTATAAATTAGCTGATTTTAATGTATCGTTTCTAATCAGTTTTCAGCAGTAGCAAACTACTTGCCCAGCCCCTTAGGTGTTTTGTGTATGAAATTCTATTGAAGTCTATAGGAGTTCAACATGTGGAGCAGCTAAAGTATTAGATGATTTGTTTGTGACATAAACTGCAGTGTCTTAGGAGACCTGTGATAACTTCAAGAAGGATAACCAATAACAGGTCTCGAAAATTAGTATTTTTAAATAAATAAAATATTACTTATGATACACACAGGGAAATTTGTAGTGAAAATGCACATATACACCAATAAAAGGTAAATCAAAGCCACAGAATAAATAGCACATTGGACAAATTCCACAGTTACATGAGTGCAAAATTCACAGTAACTCTGTTTAGATTAATGGAGTCATTTGGGATTTACATTGGCACACAGAAGAGGAGAATGTGGCTCAATTACTATAAGAATGCCATTAAACAAGCAATACTACAGCTGTAGTAAGAATCAATGGGTTACCATGAAATAACCTCCCCATGTCTCTTGTGTCTTGTCCATCAGGAACTGTTGGAGAGGAAAATAAAAACTGGGGGGAAACATGACTAAGGCTTTGCTACTAAACTGCTGCTGTTCTTCCTCCAGACCACTCCCTCCCTTCAATCACAGTTTTCCCTGTCAGACTGTGGTTTTTGCTTTGTATTGTTGTAGTAAGACTTTTTATTGCGTGAACAACGTATGCAATGTTTATGTCACCAAAAGGTATAATATGACAATGACTGTACTACTTGAACATGTCAGTGTGAACTGGAGACGCAATCCATGAATGCTCGATGGCCTCTTTTGCTAGGTAGGCTGGTGCAAATGAGCTGTAGGCATAAGGCCTAAGGCTCCCCAGAAAATATATGTGGGACAAGAGCCTCGTCACAAAGTACAGAGCTGGCTCTGCCAACTCTAAACCACCATCACAACAGTCTTAGACACAGGCATGTTCTGCTGTAGACCAGGAGCAGAACAGGAGGGAGCTGGAGGAGGGAGGAAGAGGACATAGCCAAGGCAGAACTGGCAATTCTGCACTCCTGGCAAGCCCCCATAGCAGACATTGAAGAAGGGGTACCACTTAGAGCAGTCAGGAGGGCTGTTTGCTCATGTAAAACAGCAATATCTAGTGTTTGATATAAAACTGAGATCAGATATTAAATCCATATTATATTTTTACCAGTTTGTCTGTATTTTCCCATTACATCTAGCATTTTTAATGGACTCTTACTGTTAATACTATTAATGATAATGGAGCTGCCCGATTGTCAGTTGCACTATGGTTCCATTATACCTGTCTGGCCAGATAATGATGCTTTAAAACAGGTGCAAAGCACTTTAGGCCCACTTCCAAACCCTCTTATGGCTGCCAGAGTGGTATAAAGGTACTTAAGTGTAAATGAGACTCAGGCCAAATATGTTTCTTATCCCTCTCCTTTTCTATATCTAAGCTTTGGTCAGTCTCTTTATTTTGTATTTATTAATGATAACTTGCATTTATATAACAACTTTCATCAATATCCAATCGTGCAGTTGCTTCTGAGCTGGGCCCACGTGACTGTCCTCCTAAATTAACTGCATGCATAACAGTAGGCATGACATGTGGAGCATAACAAATCCTAGGGTGAAATTCCATTGACTGTCCATTCATAGCTATCAAATCCATTGGACACATTTCCTTGAACAAGCACCCAAAAGGTATCATTGGTTTTTGTTTTAAAAAAATGGTGGTCACTCTACCTGCATTCTGAACGAAGTGACACTGATTTATGCTAATGGGATTAGTCCCATTGAATCATATCTGCTCTGTTATACCTATATAAATCCAGAGTAACCCCCCTGGTGTAGCTGAGAGCAGAACATTGCCCAACACTTTTAAACAGCTCAGATTGCTCTGCACAGCTCTCTCCTTTGTTTGCCACACCAGATCATAGCACTTTATCATATTGCGACATGGACATTCTGGCATGCCCCTTTCTGTGTTAATACATTAAGGCAGTGGTTCCCAAACTTGTTCCACCGCTTGTGCAGGGTAAGCACCCTGGCGGGCCGGGCCGGTTTGTTTACCTGCTGCATCTGCAGGTTCAGCCGATTGCAGCTCCCACTGGCTGCGGTTCACTGTTGCAGGCCAATGGGGGCTGCGGGAAGTGGCGCGGGCCGAGGGACATACTGTCCGCTGCTTCCTGCAGCCCCCATTGTCCTGCAGCAGCAAACCGCAGCCAGTAGGAACCGCAATTGGCTGAATCTGCAGACACGGCAGGTAAACTAAGTGGCCCGGCCTGCCAGGGGCTTTCCCTGCACAAGTGGCGGAACAAGTTTGGGAACCACTGCATGAAGGGCTAGATCCTCCAATATGCTATGCTTGGCACAAGACCTGTGGATGGGAGCAGCAAAGGAGGTGCTGAGCCACCTTTCCACTCTGCTGATGCTGGGGCTGGCTACAGATCATTCCTGTTGCCAGCAGAAGTTAGAGCAGCTGGCTGTGCATAACTACATGAGACCATTCTGGTAGCAGAGGAGCACTGGAGAGTATACATGCACCGGCTGCACACTCTTCCTCCCATTAACAAGCCCTGTGCCAGAGATCACTGGAGTCACAAAGATGGCTGTACTGATCCCAAGGATTCCCCTATGCCATGGGAATCATCAGGGGGTGAGACCCACCAACTTTCCAGCTTATTTGTACTTCCAGAGCAGAGAAGGGACCAAGATGTGTCCCCAGGACAGCACAGCTGTAGACACAAAGAAAGAGGAGCATCAGTTACAAGCTCCAGACTCATTGCCAAAGTAGCAGTAGCAGTGCCTCAGGCACAAGGGACAGTGCTTTCCTCCCTATCCCACAGCTCTCCCCCCCCCGACCTCAAAAAAAAAAAAAAACAGGAAGAAAAGAGAAAACCAAATGGAAGGGAAATGTTAAGCAAGGTCAGACACCTATACTAAGGGCTGTATAAGTCACAAACAAAAATTCCCCTGGAAGCTAATGGACACCAGACCCGAGAGTACAGGTATATTGGTCTCTCCGTAGGAAATAATGTTTAATAAGGGGGCAGCTACATTCTATAAAACTGGAAGTTTGAGTGGTCTTCAAAGTGCAGCCCCATATGGAACTTATATGAATTTGTAACATCAATGTTGCTTTACTCATACATAATTGCACTGCGGACCATCAGTGTGAAAAAGCCATAACCTTCCTGTGAAGCACAAATGGGGGTAGTGGGGAAGTTACTCTTTGTAACTATTGTATCCTGGACAATCAGACATTAGTGTTTGTTGCTCTTTTGCTTTAAGTGTTTTCTATCATGATGAGTATGATAGTACAGTCAAATTAAGACTCTAGATCACCTTTATTTCTATGGGAAGTGACAATGTAGAAAAAGGGAAGCTATTCAAATTGTTCCTTTTGGGTAAATTCATATTTCCACCTTTGTCCAGATTGCTCTTTTCTTTCTAGGATCTACCCTCTCTTGTTTCCTCTCCCCACCCCCACCAAGTAAAAAATACTGTTTTTGGAATAATATACAAGAAAATAATTAAGTATACTTAATTTATTATACATCATAAATGATAATGGCAGGGAAGAGCCCTAAAAATGAAACTACACCCTTAACAATAAATGCAGAATCTAATCTGCAGACAGTGGAAGAATCTCATTTTCCACATAGATACAATTTGTATTCCAAGATCTAGGCACCACAAAGTGATTGAAGGTTGTGAGTATATTACTTGTCTGATTTTAAGAGATTTTTTTTTCTGATTTAATCATATTATTCCCATTTTCAGACTTCTCCTAGTATCTTATCCCTGTTATCAATGCGGGGATGTAGAGACAGAGGACTCATTGAACCAGAATTTATTCAGGTATGCATTTTTTTTCCATCTATTACTGTTCAGCAAAACTTTTACTTCCTCTAAAAGTTGATTACATTCTTACCAATAAAGCAGTTTGTTCTCTAAACGATAGGTGTCTGTAACCTGATGAATACTTTTATGTGGGATTCTCTGTATAAGCATTCCAAACACTGATAGCATACATAGGCAAGCTGGAGCCTCCATTCAAACTAAAGTAGTCTATATTCCCATTAATGTTGGGATCCTTGTAAAGAGCATCACATATACATGTTTAAAGTATTCTTCAGTCAAAACACACTGTAGTATTTCCCCTCTTCCTGAACAGACAGTAAGACTCAATTGATATAGATGAAAAAGATAACCCTCTATTTGCTGTACACTGAACACTGACACAGCAGATATTATTCTCTTGCATTTTTCTTTCTGTTACTTGGCTCCTGTATAATAAAGTAGCTACTTCAGGAAATTCATACCACAGGATGAAATTTCATAGGCACTAATTCTTCAAATTGTTCCATCTGGACAGGTACTAACACCCACCTGGAGTCAGCTCCATGCAAGGGCACAGGTCCACCCCTACAGCATGCAGGATTAGGGGTGCAGGAATGAATAGGATACTCACATGCTTAAAATTAACAATGGGCTTAAGTGTTTTGCTCAGTTGGAGACCTTAGAAAACAATAGCAAAGAGGAGCTCCACTAAGTTCACTGATATATTTAGTAATGATGAGTAATAAAAAGGCAGACAATAGGACTGCAGGTCTCAGGAATGCTGTGGCTCATATAGAAGATTATTACAGTTCTCTTTTCATTTAAAATATATATTATCAGAGAACTGATAATAGTCCAGTGCACTGGGATTCTAGTTTGTTTTGCAGACTTTTCTGTGGATCACATCACCATAGTATCTAAACATTTAACAAGTATTCATTTATTTATCCCTACAGTATCCATATAAGATATGAAAATATTATCCCCATTTTACAGATGGTAAATTGAGGCACAGACATATTAAGCGACTTGCCCAAGGGTCAGAGCTGGGACCAGAACCTAGATATCCTGAGTCCCTGTCTAGTGCCTCAACAAAAAGACCAGCCATATTGCCACCTGTGCTTTTTACACCTGCTTTTTCACCAGGTATTTGGCCAAATCCTGTTGATCCTATGCATGCAAGTAGTCCCACTGATGTATATAAGACAACTAGCATGAGTATGACATGCACGAGTTGGCTCACTGTAAAAAAAAAAGTATTTCTCTCTCTCTCTTTGCTCTGCTTCAAAATTTGGAGCCATTTCCCCCATTTGTTTACTTTTATATCCAGTTTACATGAAGGTTAGCCACTTGAGTAGGATTCCATCTCTCTAGCTAAAATTCTGACTAGTGCCAAAAATGTTGTCTATCCAATGATTACGGTTTTTTAAAGTTATGTATTTATCATCTATTACTCAAAACATGAAAACACCTAGAAAGTTATGATTTCACTTCAATTGTTAAAATGAAACCAGAACAAAAATATTTGTTTAATCTGACATACTTTGCTGGGGACAAAATAAACTTGTTGGTAGGGAAGCTGTACCTGGACAATAGCAATTTGCTCTGGATCCTTCTTATGGTTTTGAAATCTTTAGAAAAGTACTGTTGCAGTGCAATTAGTAGTAGTAGTAGTAGAAAGGATATTTACAAGATCACTAAGTGTAGCATATGGACATAGTGAATGAAGTGAAAAAAAGGACAAGCTTGAATATGAATGAAAGTGACAGACTATAGTACATATGAATAGAAGCAGTGAGGAAAGCAAGGAAGTGACAAAGTGAGTGATTTCAGCTGTTTAGGCTCTACTATATATACATATTTTTTCCTGAGTACAGAATGTTGTCTTTGATTTTGTTTGGCTTCAAGAGATCATATAGTTGAAAGTGTACCGTATCTGAATGAATATATATTGGGAAAGCAGTTTGGGTTGGAGAGAGGTGACTAGAGGAGTGCCACAAGAGTATTACAGCCAATTTTGTTCAATTGATGTAGGAGCAAGAGGTAAGGTGATGAAATTTGCTGATGGTACAAAACTTAGAAGGAGGAGGGAAAGGGTCAGTCAACACAAAGGAGGAAGACAGTATAATTCACAGAGTCTTGGAAGGATTAGTATCAAGGGCAGATAAATGGCTTATGCAAGTCCGTGTAGAGAAATGTGAGGTAACAAGTCCAGGGAACAGAAAACAAAAAACCAAACATCAAATGAAAAGGGAATATATTATATACCCTCAACAGTAGTATGTTCCTAAATGCTGATCAAGAAAAGATTCTCGAATGTCAGTGTATAAAGTTTTAAAGCTTTCAGCACACTACTCAACAGCAGTGAAAAATACATCCATTTCTGCATGCCAGAATATAGTGTATCAAATATAAGACAGAAGAAATTCCTCTGTAGTATCACTGAACTGGAACAGAGAAGCTAGATCTGGAATACTCCATAAAGTTTGCATTGCTTTTATTAAAAACACCATGTTATAGAAAGAGAGACGGTACTTCAGTGGGTAACCAAAATGATACAGGGAATCAAGAGTGTTCCTCATACCAACCAGAGAGAGAGAGAGAGAGAGAGAGAGAAATTAGGCATTCCACATAGATACAAATAAAATAAATCAGGAGAATAGATGCTGCAAAGTGACTTGAGCTAGTAACCTGAGGGACCTGCATGGCTAAGTGGTAATGGATTCTGGTGAATAATGTGGATGTTCAAGTCCTCCATAAGATTTCCCTACAGATACCAAGCCATGTTTCTGCCCCCTTATGACTTGCACACTCTTCCTTTACAAAAGGATGATGTCAGAAACTCTGTATATCAACTTATGGAGATTCCCAAGTACCCTTTCTCCTCCTATTTTTTTCTTCTTCAGGGGTTATTTAACACAGGCAAACAATGTATTGGTTGGGTCTGATATTCATGTATTTGGGTACGTCTCCACTACGGGATTATTCCGATTTTACATAAACCAGTTTAGCAAAACAGATTGTATAATATCGAGTGTGCGCGGCCACACTAAACACATTAAATCGGTGGTGTGCGTCCACGGTCCGAGGCTAGCGTCGATTTCTGGAGCTTTGCACTGTGGGTAGCTATTCCGTAGCTATCCCATAGTTCCTGCAGCCTCCCCCGCCCCTTGGAATTTCCAGGTTGAGATCCCAGTGCCTGATGGGGCAAAAAACATTGTCGCGGGTGGTTCTGGGTAAATGTCGTCAGTCACTCCTTCCTCTGGGAAAGCAATGGCAGACAAGCATTTCGCGGCTTTTTTCCCTGGATTGCCCTGGCAGATGCCATAGCATGGCAATCATGGAGCCTGTTTTGCCTTTTGTCACTGTCACCGTATGTGTACTAGATGCCGCTCACAGAGGCGATTCAGCAGCGCTACACAGCAGCATTCATTTGCTTTTGCATGACAGCAGAGATGGTTACCAGCCATACTGTACCATCTACCATACCATAAATTGGTAATAAGATGATCATGGTTACCAGTCCTTTTGCACTGCACCATTTGCTGCTGTCATAAGTGCCCCTGGCTGAGATCAGCCAGGGGCGCAAAAGCCAAAATTGGGAATGACTCCCTGAGTCAATCCCTCCTTTTTGGTATCTAAAAATAGAATCAGTCCTGCCTAGAATATGGGTAAAGTGTACTAGAGAACCAGTATATCATAGAACCAGAGAGCACAGCTGCTCTGTGTCAGATCACGCAGAAATGATGAGCTGTATGCTATTCACAGGGGGTGCTCCTGCAACAACCCCACCTGTTGATTCCGTTCTCCCCCAGCCTTCCTGGGCTACTGTAGCAGTGTCCCCCCACTTGTGTGATGAAGTAATAAAGAATGCAGGACTTGTTAGTGAGAAATGAGTGGAAGTCAGCCTCCTGCTGCTATGATAGCCCAGACAGGACATTAAGCAGTGTGGGGGAGAGGAGCCCAGCATCCCGCTGCTAGTCCAGGGACAATTGAATCTTTTCTTTACACATGAAGGGCGGGGGCTGATGGAGCTCAGCCCCCTGTTGCTATGATGAAGATGGTTACCAGCCATACTGCACCATCTACCAGGAAAAATTAGGGGCAGGCGCCCTTGATCAACCTCACGGATGCTAGTCAGCATGGTTACCAGCCCTTTTGCACTGCACCATAAGGCTTATGATGACGATGGATATCAGCCATATTGCACCATCAGCCACCCATGGCGGGGGGGGGGGGAGTGAGGATGTTGGTGTTGACGGCTGCAGCATCGCGTCTATCTGCAGCATTCAGTAAAGATAGGGTGACATGTAAAAGAGTCAAGAGAGGATTGTTTTCCCTTTCACTTCTGGGAGTGGGTGGGGGGGGTGTAAATTGCCGAGCTATGCCCTGACCCACCACAGACACTGTGTTTGACCCTAGAAGCATTTGGAGCTCAGCCAAGAATGCAAATGCTTTACGGAGACTGCAGGAACTGTGGGATAGCTTGAGTCCTCCAGTCCATGAGCGTCCATTTGATTCTTTGGCTTTCTGTTACGCTTGTCACGCAGCAGTGCGCTGAGTCCCTGCTATGGCGTCTGTCTGGAGATTTTTTAAAAATGATTTTGAATTTTGTCTTCTGTAACGGAGCGCTGATAGAACAGATTTGCCTGCCCTTACAGCAATCACATCCGCATGGTCCATGCTGGAGCTCTTTCTTTATTTTGATTTTTAACTGCATCGCCACATGTGCTGATCGGAGCTCCACACTGGGCAAACAGGAAATATTCAAAAGTTCGCGGGGCTTTTCCTGTCTACCTGGCCACTGCATCCGAGTTCAGATTGCTGTCCAGAGCGGTCAGTGGTGCACTGTGGGATACCACCCGGAGGTCAATACCGTCGATCTGCGGCCACACTAACCCTAATCCGATATGGTAATTCCGATACTAGCGCTACTCCTCTCGTTAGGGAGGAGTACAGAAACCGGTTTAAAGAGCCCTTTATATCGATATAAAGGGCCTCTTAGTGTGGACGGGTGTGGCGTTAAATCGGTTTTACGCTCCTAAAACCGGTTTAAATGCATAGTGTAGACCAGGCCTTTATTTACAATCTAGAAAATAAGATAATGCAGTATGCTTCTCTATTAATTTTTGGTTTCCTGTATGCATCCCTGAAGCCTTTCTGGATTATCATGTATCCAGCCAGTAGGGCAGCCGGGAGTGAGAACGCTTTTCTCTACACTGACTCCTCCTGTCCACTGGAGGCTACAATGTGAAGATAGCATTGATTACAGAAAGATTCTTCGCTCTCTGTCCTCCCTGTGCTGGTGCCAAGCCAGCATGGAACCTGTCAAGGTTTCCTCCCCACTCTGAACTCTAGTGTACAGATGTGGGGACCCGCATGAAAGACCCCCCCAAGCTTATATTCCACCAGCTTAGGTTAAAAACTTTCCCAAGGCTCAAATTCCTTGTCCTTGGATGGTATTGCTGCCACCAAGTGATTTAAACAAAAATTCAGAGAGGGGCCACTTGGAGCCCTATCCCCCCTAGTCCCTTCACCCTCTTTCCTGGGGAGGCTTGAGAATAATATACTAACTGCCTTTAATGTAAGTACAAACCAGACCCTTTATCTTTAGGACACTAAAATCAATCAGGTTCTTAAAAGAAGAACTTTATTATAAAGAAAAAAAGTAAAAGAATCACACCTGCAAAATCAAGATGGAAGGTAACTTTACAGGGTAATAATAAAATTTATTTATTTTGAACTCAATTTCACAGTTACAAAAACAGGACTAAAACTACCTCTTAGCATAGGAAAAATTCAAAAGCTAAACCAAAATGAATCTAATGTATTTCCTTGCCCTTACTTACAATTTTTGTAACCTTATATGGATCATTTCAGGTATGTTTTTAGGAGATGTTTTACCTGCCTGGTCTCTCTCTCTCTGTCTGGAGAGGGAACAAACAAAGAGCACAAACAAAACTTCTTCCCCCGCCCCTCCCCCAGATTTGAAAGCATCTTAATTTCCTTATTAGTCCTTTTGATCACGTGCCAACCAAGTTATTTGAGCTTCTTAACCCCTTACAGGTAAAGACTTAGTACAGCTGCTTAGGAGGGATTTTATGCTACCCTTATCTGTATGTTTATGACAGAGCCCTTCGGGAGGAGAGAGAGAGGTGGTAGGATCCTGAGGACAACACTGTCAGCTAAGCCCAGGCTGGGAGCTTCCACTGGAGCCCCTTTCTACCCCAGCCTGTTCCCCTTTGCAGACCCTATCTTCACACTCCTTTCCCCCTATCAACAGCCTGTTTCCCTCCTTCTGCCGTTCCGCCCCTACCAGCCCCCATAGCCCTGATATCCCCTGTCCTGGGATCTCACCCCCACTTTGAGCTTGTGGGTTCAAAGATGGGGACCTGCATGTATTCTGCCACCATGTCATGGGGTCTCACCCCTACTTTGAGCTTTTGGGTTCAAAGATGGGGACCCGCATGTATTCTTCCCCCACCCTAACCCTTAGGGTAGGTCTCCTTTGCGCTGCCACCAGTCAGGTTAAAGTGTCTGACACTGCCTGTCCCCCAAGCTTCCCCTGGGGAACCCAGATTCAAACCCCTTGAATCTCTACACACAGGGAAGCAGCCCACTTCCCCCCTCTCTCTCTCCTAGCCACTTTGGAGAGATATACACCGAGTCAAATCCTTGACTCAACACAAAGAGGGACTCACTTCCCCCCTCCCCTTCCCTAGTCCTGGAAAGAGATACCTGATTCAAACTGCTTGAATCAAACCCAGGAGGAACTGTCTCTTCCTCCCTCCCCTTCCCCTGAATTTCCACAAGAGAAGGAATTACCCAAGTCCAAAGAAAAGAAAAGAATTTATTAAGAGAACAAAAAGAAAATACAGAATCTCTATGAGCCCAAGCTGGACACTCATAGGGTATAACCTTATCAATCTCTGGAGAGAATCCCCCTCCCCCTTTCTTTCTCAGTGAAAGCAATATCAGCAAACAGGAATAAAGCATTTCCCTTAGCAAACACACAATTGCAAATATAGAAATCAAATCATAAGACTAATTCGCCTTCCTAATTAATACTCACTATTAATTAGTAGAAACTACTCCAGGAGAACTTGGAGACATGACTGGTCTCTTTTAGATTCAAAAAGAGTTCTCACAAAGAACACAGACAAAGGCTTCCCTCCACAGAGATTTGAAATTATCTCGTCTCTGATTGGTCCTCTGGTCAGGTGGTTACCAGGTACTGCATGTTAACCCTTTACAGGTAAAAGAGACCTTGTTTCCCTCCTCCTGCCGTTCCGCCCCTACCAGCCCCCATAGCCCTGATATCCCCATTCTCTACTCCCAGTCTATTTACTCTTGTGGGACTCACAGTTCACACTACAAATTCAGTTTGGGTCAAGCTTCTCACAATCATATCAGCTCTGCATGCAGAAACATGTCTATTCACTTCATCTGTGTGTGTCTATTTCATAAAGAATAGGGAGTAGAATTTGGTATTTAGTATTCTAGTATTTTATTAATAGTTGTTACTTATGAATATTTTCTCTAGCACAAATCAAAGTGAGGCCTAAGCTCATGTACTAAGATATAAGTAGGTAAAAAATGATGGTAAAAAAATCTGAGAACTGATATAACAAAGTTTTCAAAGTTTCTTGGTTCTGGATGAGGTTTTTTTATTTCTTTGATTACTTTGCTTAATGAAATTAGCATTTAAATGCCTCTGTCTAGGCACTAACATATTTCTTAAATCTGAAAGAGGCAAGTTCACATTTTTGTTTGCTATAGTGTGTTTGAGACCTTTTTTTTTTCTGTAACTAGTGAACAAAGCAGAGCAGCACATTGGTTTACACTGTGAATTTATATGTGAAGCTGAACAAGGTGGCAATATAACTTTTAGAATTCTTTGATTCTGCACAAACCATTAAAAAGTTAGGGGATTCATGATTTTCCACTGACCTTTCTTATTCAGGTGAACCAGTTATACCACCGTAGTTAGGATTATACCAAGATTTTCATTTTGACAGGGATGAAAGTGTTATATGAAATCTGTGTTTTCAATAAGAAGATGAGTTGCAAATGGTTATTGTATTTAATGAACTGCTCAAATGTTCTAGGGCATTTTGAAGGGAAAAATACATATGAGATTAGTTACAATTTCAAAAAATACATTGTGAAGAAAAGACCATTTCCTGTTTTCTTCAGATACCTTTTAAAATTTACTAGATCAATCTGAGATCTGAAATTACATGTGAGAAATGCTGTGATCAGTGGTTGGGATGAATATTAAAAATAGAAACACATTTTGTATTAATAGTTACTATGGTTTAAAAATTAATGTTTTCAATATTGGCATATTCTATAGTGACAGCATTGGAGATATATCTATACAATGACAAAGCATATAGGGTGGCACAAGGTTATTAACTATTATGTATTAATGCAGTCATGGATCAGGCCCTCACTGTCCTAGTCACTGTATAAGCACAGAACAAAAATGGTTCCTGTCCCTTGTCTACACTACGGGGAGAGATCAATCTAAGTTATGCAACTTCAGCTAAGTGAATAATGCGGCCAAAGTCGACGTACTTAGATCTACTTACCGTGGGGTCCACATTATGCTATGTCAACAGGAGATGCTCTCCTGTCGACTCCCCTTGTGCTTCTTGTTCAGGTGGAGTACAGCAGTCAGCAGGAGAGCATTCTGTGGTCGATTTAACTGATCTTCACTAGACCCACTAAATCGACTGCCGATGCATCGATCACCTTGCATTGATTCCCCGGTAAGTGTAGACAAGCCCTAAGTATAAGACAAGAGACAACAGATGGCTACAGACAGACAGATGGGAGTACAATGAGACAATATTGATCAGCATGATAGACAGTGGTCTCAGCACATCAGGAGCCTAACCTTGTCAAGTGTTTTGTAGCTATCACAGAAAATGAGAATTAAAGGGGGATTTTGATGCGTTAGTTTTGAAGATCTTTACGGGGGCATCTCCCAAACATGAGGGACAGCCTGGAGGAAAGTGTGAAGGTGCTTGTTTGAAAATTGAATAAGTGGGTTCTGAAGGCTGACATGAAGGTCCAATTGGAAGCAAGAAATTACATCTTAATAGTGAATGAGAGAGAGAGAGAGAGAGAGAGAGAGAGAGAAGGTGGGGATAGGCTATGAAGGGCCTTGAAAGTAAAGCCAAGTAGATTATGAATATTAGTTGTGATAGAGAAGGGGGAGCCAGCAGAGGGATGAAGAGAGAGGGATAATGATCAAAGCAACAGATTAGGAGAATGATCTTTGCAGAAGCATTCTGAATAGATACAAGCGGGTCAAGGTTGCATTGTCAAGGCTGGTCAGAAGGATGTTGCAGTAATAGAGATGCAAGATGAAGTTATTTGGATTAGAGTTTTAACTGTATGTATGGATCGAAAACAGTGTGTCTTATAGAAGTTATGCACAAAGAATTGGCAACATTTAGACATAGCAACAGAAAGGTCCACTGGTCTAGTGCTCTGACACTAGAGATATTAGAGGATATAGTTGTAACCAGGGATGGCCCTAAACCAAATGGCGCCCCAGGGGAGGAGTGTCATTGGTGCCCCCCCTCCATTTGTTAAACTTCTCAATACCTTATTTTTATTGCATTTGTAGCCCATTTCACGACTTAGATGCATAATTTGCATGCCTGATTTATCCCTGTCATATAAGATGATATATTTCTCTTTTCTCGCTAAGAACAAAAACAGCACCCTGAGCCCAGCACCCTGGCCTGCCCCTATATCCATCCCTGGTTGTAACCTACCCTAGTGGGGCTGTTTGCCCTCTGGGAGGGAATAGAATATGGATAGTGGTTTGAGTCTGTTTTTGCTTTTTAAGCTAATGCACCTGGTTTGTACATCAGTTCAAAGCAAAGTAACTGTTAAAGTAGAATAACTTTCTAAGGGAATGCACTATGTGACAATCAGATGCATCGATCTGTTGACACAAGAAAGTATGAGGTCACAATCAAAGTTTTGTGTGACAGAGTGAGTTGTATGAAGCTATTGTATGTATTGCTTTTCAGTATGTGTTGAAGATGAAAATGAATACCTTATGGAGTGTGTTATTAACAAAACTGGTTGACAGGTGGCAAAGAATGCTGGAGACTTTTCCCTTCATTTGCTATGTTCAGGCTTTCAAAGATTTAGGTAGGTGGGGTGGATCTTGATGCAACCTTAGCTGCCACTGATGTAGCTTGTTTATATTAATAGCATACACAATCCTTCAAATATGACACATTGGTTGAGACATTGCATTAAAATTATCTGCATAGATCTGCTAGTTATGCCATTCTCAGATATACTAGGATTCTAAAGTATTGCTGCATAGTTACCACTGTCAAATAGTTGATGTATTCATACAGAGCTCCTCCATGTTCTGAAACCCTAATATTTCTTATCTGAAGTGCTTAGGGATTTGATAAATAGGATTCTTATGCTAATGGTGCTATTTCTAGATGTTTGTATCTGACAGGTTTGATATCTGCACCACCCCTTGTGGCCCACCATGGCACTATCACCATCTCTCTCAGCATCACCCGACAAAGTACCGGTAACAAACTTAAACAATAGTCCCAGTGCAACAAAAACCAAAAAATGTGTTCCACCCCACCAGAGCTCAGCTCTCAGTTCTTTCTCACTCTCCCACAGAGTGCTGATTCCCATGGATTTCTCTCTATTAGGAATCTCCCTTCCTCCAGGGACAGTCACAGGAAGGAGGGAACAAGTCACCTCATTCCTCCTCCCAGCTATCTGCCTATGAGTTCTCTTTCTCTAGGGCCTACCAGAAGGAGCCAGCCACCTTTCTGCAGCTTCCCTCCCCAGCTCTCTGCCCTTTATTGGCATCCCATGATTCCTTCATAGCGGGGCCTAATAATTGAACAGGGCCATTTGATCTTTAGCCAATGAGGAGCAGCTGGAAGGACAGCTGATCTGTTGTCACAGGTGAGGTTGTGCACAACTCCTGTCTAAGAGCCAGCCAACTTGTGACAGTATCTAACAAATAAATCAAGAGAAATGCACAAATAAAGATTTAGAAAAATATTTGTACCTAAAATAAATGTAATATATAAGAGATATGTTTTCAATACATCTGAATCAAAATGAAACTAAAATGACACAGTTATGCAGCTAGGCTCCACCAGTTAGCCTCATCATACAAATTTAGCATGTTTGCTGATTAATTTATTAGAGATCATATAGTTTTAGGCACCAAAAAAAAAATGAAGTCACAGCATATATGTTGTGACAAGTGACAGTTTAAACTTTTTCAGGCTGGTGATGTACACCATAGCAATGTGCAAGCAAAGAAACAGCTACAAAATTTGAAAGTGTTAGAAACACTGGAAGATGTACACCATACACAAACTAAAGGCAAACAGAGATGACAATAAGAAACAGACTAAACAGGTCTGCAAAGATTAGAGAGTAATGCATGTATTCTGGAAGAAAATATGAAAAATGAAAATCTCTTGCATATGGTGCCACGAGTGCTTACTGTAAGAAAATAATTTTGCAAAAGTATTTAAACCACCACCAAAAGAGTCCCATGATGTACAATACATGGGACATGAAAATGACATCTCTCCAGAGGAGTTTGTCTTTTCCATCACTCACTAAATTGGAGCTGTTAAGGGCAAAGGGGACAAATGGTCTGCACAACCAAAACTTCAAACATCACCTAGGCACCTATCCAAATTGACAGTGACTTTTTCTGCAAATTAATGAATTTTCAGGTTACCAGGACACTATACAAGATAAATCCACCAAATTGCTTGAAAACAAGCTCCCTACTAAAATTCTACAATGGTACAATGCACATTGACATGTCCATACAAAGGCACACTCCATAATGTAGACTTTGAAATAACTGAAAGTCCACAAACGCCTCTGCTATCAGCAGAATTGAGTGAAGAGTTGGAGCTTTCACAAAAAGTAGATGATGTAATGATCTGCAATGTACTAGACAGCTCCACTCATATGCCTCTAATGAAGGAAAAGATCATTAATATGGGTATGTTTTTATTAAAGGCCTTTGATGCCATCCTGGAGAATATCACTTGGAAATCATCCCAGAGGCAAAACTACAAATACCATGCAGACTTGCTTTTTTTTTTTAAAAGAAGAAACTTAAAAAGCAGAGTAACAACTTTATGGATAAGGAAGTTACATAACTAGACAATCAATAGTATGGTAGCTATTAAGGAACCACACCAGTTCTGCATAGGTATTTCACCCCTCACACCTCAATAAAATGCTTAAACACTTCAATTATCCTTCACCAACAATTAAAGAGATCCTGCCAAGACTCACAAAGGCAAATTTCTTTTCAGTTTTAAATTTCAGAGATGGTTTCTAGCCGGGAAAAGTTAAAGAGGAAAGCAGCTATTTGATGCCCTTCTAGACTAGTAACTGTGAATGTCATTTGGTATTTCTGTGTACCAGAAGAGTAGCAAAGATGTTAATATGACATGCTAGAGAGATTTGAGGGAGCTGATAACATTTTAAATGATATCTTAGTATTTGATTGTGGAGACCACCATAAAGAGGTTAGTGCTGATCACTATTGTAACCTAATAGCACTGCTCAAAAGAGTATGTCACATGAATCTCAAATTCAATAAGAAAAAAATGAGACTGCAACTGTCAATTGTGCTGTACACCAGTTACCCTCTAGAAGGATTTAGGCCAAACCCTGAGAAGATTTGAATAATTTTGGACATTTGGGGAAAATTGATTATCAGTCCAAATTCCTGCTACACCTTTCCCTCCCTCCCCCCATCAGTAAATCCTTTCAGAGATTGACTGATAGAGATACTGGATGGGAATCCCAACAGTAAGATGCTTTCACAAAAGGTAGTGACAAACCATCCAGGCCTGAAATATTATGCTGTAGTAATCTATAACTATTCAGTGAGAAGCCAGATTATGAGTAGTGTTATTAGAACAGCTCAAACTGAACAAAGACTCAAGCCCAATAAAGTTAAACTGGTATGAGTGAGAGAAGAATCAGCCCCCTGAAGTCATGACATCCCTGACATTTTGGGAGTCTTAACTGGTCAGACTGCCCCATTATCTGCCTGTTAGATCTAATTGGTAGACAATGATCTTGCAAGATCTTGAAGACTTTGATTATTTGTATTCACTGTTCGTTGACGGTTTATAACTGTTATTTGTTATTTACTCGAAAAATGAAAAAATGAATTTGTTATATCCTGAGCATAGTGGTATTTATTCAAAAATTGGGACTGCAATTTGCCCTCCATCTGGCATACGATCTCCATTGACATCATTGGGAATTACATATGGTTTGAGGACAGTATAGCGTACTAAATTTCAAAATGATAAATTAACTTGCTACATCAAATCAACATTTTTGCACTGTCACTGATGTTTCATGGCATTTTCAACTGTGTGGTGATGCAACAGTAACCGTGTGTAAACCCCAGAGTCAGAATGCTTTAAAGAAAAAGAATCTGTCCCTCATGTAGGAACCAGGAAAAGAAGGTAGCTCTCGCTAGCTTATTTACACAAATTATGAGTTTGCCCTGGTCTATTTCTGTACAACCTTTTATGGGGTAGTTAGGAGTTTGTGTTCTTGTTTTGTAAATGACATGAGGCTCATATCATGTATTTGTAAATTGGGGTAAAAGTTGTGAAAGTTAGAGCCCAAGGAAAAGTGGGTGATCCTGCGCTGACAAGTAGTGCACTTTGTTTGGGTGAGAAATGCAAATTCAACAGGGGATCTCAGCAGCTCTGCCTGAGAGACCAAGGGCTTTGTTCAGGGGTTTTGCTTTATTCTAGGTTCTTCACTCAGAGATTTTGAATACTGCGTAGACGTAAGTCTGAAGAGCAGGAGTTGACTTCTTAAGGCCAGAGTGGTAGTAGTGGAGCTGATATTATAGGGCTAGACTTGACTGGGGATTAGCTGAACTGATGGAGCTGGACATGATAAGACAGGCAGAGCTATCCCCTTATGCCCACTTGACTACTATTGAGTGTTTTGGGGTTTGTGAGTGAGTGTTCCTGCACATCTAAAACAGCTTTGGAATAAAACTTCTGGTGCTTAACAAGCTCATCAATTAATAACTGGGCATTGACCATACCCCTCATATATTCCACTCATATTTATGTAAATATATGATTGTTTGGCTTCCTTCCCTCACAAAAAATTGGGGTTTGATATTCTAAAGGACTTCTCTATGTTTGCAAATGGAGATGAAATACCTGGAAATGTGACCAGCACATTTAGGGTTTTTAATTCCTAAAACCTGGGCACAGATAAGATTTGGATGGGAGTTCCAACCATATCTTTTATTTTAGAAAGGGTCCCCAAATATAATACTGAACTGAATAAAAATAATAAAAGATCACCTGAAATATCCTAGGAAGGTAGTAACTCATTTTTAAACATTAAAATGCTTAAACAATTTGATATATTTGAATTATATTTTAAAATTAGCATGTATGAATACATATGTTAAAACACAGATTTCAGGTTATGCTGAAAAAGCATCAATTATTGGCATATCAGCCACAACATAAAGCAGGTGATATGTGAGGCAGGATAAAACAAGGGTTTTTAGTATCTTTCTTCACATCAAATTAGCTTTTTCATAATAAATAGCAATTGTAGGCAATTATAATTATTTAATTAACCTATTTTGCCCTCTTTGAAATGTTATAACTATAAATGCAGAAGCAAATCAAAACTGGGCACTGCTGGAGGCAAGAAACCAGACATCAGTAGATGGACCAATGCTCAGATGCAGACTGTTTTGTAAATGACATGAGGCTCATATCATGTATTTGTGACTACTATGTTTCTACATATACATAATTCAATAAAGATGTACTTGTGGCCATGTCATATTCAACCATTTGTCACCATGAAAGTCACTGTGATCATCTAAGCACTGAAATGTGGCATAATTCATCTGGCAAAAGAAGCAGGCTCATTAGAAAAGAGAATATGGCTATTTATACTATTTACAATTATAAGACAAGACTAACATTACAGTTTCCAAACCCAGAAAAATTAAACATTACTCAAGCAATTGTTGACATTACCAGGGCTGGTGTAAGGATGTTTCGCGCCTTAGGCAAAACTTCCACCTTGCGCCCTCCCTGCACCCCCACCCTGTGGGCCCCCCCCCCGCAGCAGCTCCCCCACTCCGCCCTGAGGCGCCCCCCTTGCGGCAGCTCCCCACCCCACCCCAAGCCCCCACCCAGCTCACCCGCCCCGCCTCCTCCTGAGCACGCCATGGCGCTTCACTTCTCCCGCCTCCCAGGCTTGCGGCACCAATCAGCTGAGGCGCCACAAGCCTGAGAGGCGGGAGAAGTGAAGCGGCCACGGCGAGCTCGGGGAGGAGGCGGAGCAGGGGTGAGTAGTTCTCCTGCGTGCAGTCACTCCCCCCCCCGCACCACTTGCTGCAGGCGGCCCTCCCCACACTCCCCTGCCCAGCTCCCTCTGCCTAAATGCCGGCGGCGACTGGGGCGGCCGAAGATCCAGCTGCCGTGGTCACTGCTGAAGAAAATGGTGCCCCCCAAATGCCAGTGCCCTAGGCAACCACCTAGGTCGCCTAAATAGTTGCACTGGCCCTGGACATTACTCTTTAGGCCAGTAACATTACTCCATTTCCACCCAAACCAGTCTTGAACTTCCCACTTCTCATGCATCCGACGAAGTGGATATTCACCCACGAAAGCTCATGCTCCAAAACGTCTGTTAGTCTATAAGGTGCCACAGGACTCTTTGCTGCTTTTACAGATCCAGACTAACACGGCTACCCCTCTGATACTTGACCACTTTTCATAGAATCATAGATTATTAGGGTTGGAAGGGACCTCAGGAGATTATCTAGTCCAACCCCTGCTCAAAGCAGGACCAATCCCCAACTAAATCCCCAAATGGCCCCCTCAAGGATTGAACTCAAAACCCTGGGTTTAGCAGACCAATGCTCAAACCACTTTTAATTCTTCCTTGAACTATTATGATTCTTGACATCACCTCCACCACTTGAAAAATTTACCTACAATATGCCACAACTTCTGCTATTAATATAAAATGCAAGAAAATATCTTCAAAACCCACAAAAAAACCCAATATTTTCTATATTACTGCTTTTAGTCACCTTTTGTGCTGTCATGTAACAGCACTGATATTCATGACATTCAAATATACTTGCAACAAACAACTTTTGTGATTATCAAACACCTCTGATTTGCTGCAACAAACATTAGCACCTGAAAAAGCTGTTTATAGTCTCTGGTAGTCCTCACCTATGAATATTTACCTTTATATTGCACTAGAATCTTGCACTGGGGCTTCTAATCCATTAAAGCTCCCGTATTACAATTTCCTATGGGAAAAAAAAACAAAAAATACACCTGTTTTGATAGCCAATATATTTTATCCAACTCCTAATTGCATATTGCATCTAATATGGAACTGCCTGCTTTGATTGTCCTCTGTAACAATCTAGCAAGTGATATAGTGGGATATTTCAACATAAATAACAACATTTAGGGGGAGAATAGTATTTGTGTGATATTATGAAAGTCACTTAACCCAGACTTTTCACAAGTGATCACTGTGTGTTCATTTTCTGGATAACCATCTTGAGGCCCCCAGGTGGTGTATAGTATGCTGGCTCTCAGCCTAGACTAGACAACTGTCTCTTTATGTCTCTTGCCCCTGTGTTGTCATTCACCCCACTGCAGGGCAAGCTCACTCTTCCCTGAAGGAGCTGGGCTCCCAGGGTTCTTCCTGGGTTGAATTATCTCCAATCCTTAGTGCTGCTCCTTAGGTCCAGGTGTAGGACACTGATGGAGAGCAGACATCCACATCCTTTCAGGGATGCAATCTGTCTGCTCTAAACAAAGGTGGAAGGAAAAAGGGAAGCTAGTCATTGCCTTGACCTGGGCTTCCCCAACAGTTTCTCTTCTTAGGCACATTTTCCCCCTTTCATGTGTGGCCAGCTTCAGCTTTTTTAAGCTTCCCTTCTCCAGGCAGCATATACTCTGCAGGTGTGCCTAATTATCACTGCCTGAGAACAGGGAATCTCCTTAAGGCTCATCTACACTTACAGCACTACAGCTGTAGCACTTAGTGAAAACAGTACCTACCATGGTGGGAGAAGCTCTCCTGTTGGTGTAAGGTACTCTATCTCCCTGAGAGGCAGTTGCTCTGTCAATAATAGACATATCAATATAATGCTGTTTACACCAGAGCGTGTTTTCTACACCCCTGAGTGACATAGTTATACTGACCTAAGTTTGTAGTGTAGACCAAGCTTTAGGCTCGCTGTCACTGAGATGGGGGTGTGTCCCATCACAGGGTTGCATAGGAACTCTGTGACAGAAGTAGCAATAGAATCTAATTATACAGGGCAGCATTTGACAGTCTTACACTTGAGACCCTCCTTTTTCTTCCTGCCATCCCCTGGCATTCTTACACACCTGTGACTCGGTGGGTGGGTTACCCTTACTGCTGTTTTACTGCTAGGGAGGGGTACAGTGGCTGGGACTCCTCTCTCCAGTCCATGCACTGTTCCTGAAGACCATCTGCTTGCTGGACTGCTAGTCCACCCACCCACCTCCTGGACCCCAATAGGTCCACTCATCTCTGGGACTGTTACAGCAGAGACTCTCTCAGCTGTTCAAGTGGGTGCATGTGCCCCTCCCTTTCTCTTCTCCTCACTTTGCATTAGGCTGGTGGGCCTCCTCCTCCTGTTTACCTACTGGTCCCTCCTTCTTGTAGTTTGTAATCCCCCCACCACTCCCATTTGATCCCCTCCCTCTTGAAGTTTGCTGCTTCTCCCCACTGAGTTTGTTAGCTGCTTCCTAGGGTCCCTTTTGCTGTTTGTTTACCTGCCTTCCCTGCCCCACACAGGATCCCATTTCTCTTTTGTTATCTGCCTTGCTCAGAGCCCCACCCGCCCCTTTGCTTTTGGCTACTTGCCCCTTGTTTGATAGCTGCCCTGCCCAAGCCCTCCCCCATGCTGTTTTGTATTCACTGTCCCAGCCCCTCATTTTTTTCTGTTTGTTCCCTGCACCACCCTGGCCTGCCCAGCCCCACACACCTGTGCTTTCCTTGCACTTGTTAGTGCCCTCCATCATTTTGTTTCACCTCCTACTCACTGCAGGTTGTCACTGGTGGAGACCAACTTCCAAGGTGGCAAGAGGAAGCAGAAGGGTAGCATTGAGGAGGAAGGGTGGGATGTAAGTGAGGACCACCCAAATGCCCAGGTCCTCCACAGGCTTGAGGGTGACAAAGTGGCCCCCCACTGAGATGCCCTTGGCAGCTTGGTGGCAGCTTCTGATGCCTGGAAGAAGTCCACCTTCCCATACTTCTTGGAGGCTGCCAGAATGGCCGAGAGCCCCTCCACTCATGCCAATGCCAGCACATAAGTTTTGATGTGGCGTGAGACAGATGCCATCTCCTGACCAGGGCCATCACCTCCTCTTGTTCCACCAAGAAGTCCCCAGTTAGCTGGTGGTGCATGGCAGAGGGAGCTTGGAGGAATCTTTCCTGGAGGAAGCGCTGCTAGGCTTCAGGGCACATCCAGATCAACCATCCCTAAGCACAGCAATGGGGGACACCCCAAATATTGTGAAGGGTGCTGTCTCTGACACTGCTGGCGACCCTTTCTTCAAAAGCCAACTGTCCCACTTGGGTGCTGCCCCCCATTGTGCCCAGCCAAGTGGACAGTCCCTCACTGCTGATAAAAGCCATTGGGCAGGGTCTGTGGAGGAGGGGATGGTGACATCGGGGAGCCCAGGAGAGGGCCCATCTCAGGGGGAAACCACCTCTTTCTCTAATGCCCCTTTCCTGCCTCCCCACATGCCAATCTTATTGCCCTTGCCCGCTGGACCCATCCCTGCTGGCCATCCATCCAATGACACCACAGAGGGCAAGGTACAGGTTATTGGGGGGGAGGGGAAGTGCAGCAAGAGTAAGTCACTGGCCCAGCACCTCCCACTCAAGGATAGGGAGGAGGCCTCCCATGAAGTATCTATGGGGCTGCCACTGGATTTGCTTCCATGTCGCTTGATAAAGTCCTGTGGGTGGAACTGGCTAAGTAGGCTCTGGCAGAGGATGGGGCATTGCCCATCCCTCACAGAGTCCCTTATAAACAAAGCCTCAGAGGGAGAAAGCCCCCCTCTTCTTTCTCCCATCTTTCCCCCTGTGACATACTAGGGTACAATCCAGACTAATGAGCACGTGTCACCCCCTGCCCTGCAACCTTGGGTGCCTTACAATGCCTTGCTGAAGTAGTTCTCACCTGGGCTGCTCACAAACAGCTTTCCAGTCCCAGATTTCCCCCCAGAAGTGTATGTCCTGTACTGCCCAGCCCTCTCATGGATAGTACAAAATATTTTAAATCCATTATTCCTTGGAATAATATGCCAGTTTATTATCTCAAATGGTTATTCAGACACTTCAGTTTAAACACAGTGGATTAGATAAAACAGTAAAACAAGTTTAACTACAAAGGGACAGATTTTTTAGTGAGTACAAGTAATGATACATAAAAGTTAGAAATGGTTCTAGAAAAATAAAGATAAAATATTTACTATTGCCTAATTTAATAAATTTTATCAGATTCAAGCAGTTTCTCATCACATGCTTTCCTCAGTCTTACTAACCCAAACTCTGTAGGTCAGGACCCCCCCCCCAAAAAAAAAGTCCCACTATTGCTTCCTTTTTCTCTTCAGGTGAAGTGAATGTGATGGAGCAGGAGGAAAGAGACGGGTGCCTTGGGGTGTTTTTCATTCCTAATCGTTTCAACCCTCCTATTGAAACATTTTTTCCAGCTGGGCTCTAGATGACAAAGTCTATGTGGAAGGATGGTCCCTGCTGGTTTATTTAGGACAGACCTGTTAGCCAACTTCTGTTTGGGTAGGACTGTGGGGTTTGGAACATGTGTTAATAACATCATACAGAGAAATCTTGTAACTTTACACACAATCTTGCCACATATTTTATGAGGATGATACTGAAGAGGAAATTATGAATTTTCAAGTGATACCTTACAAGCCATGCCTGGTACAAAATTACAACAGTGTATACTGTGTGAATACAGTGGTGTATTTCATCATACCCCCCATTTGGAAATGAAGTGAAAATTGCCTCTGGTACTGATGGTGGACCCCTTTATGGCAGGCAGCAGCCTTGAAGAGATCTTCCAGGAGATCAAAGCTTGGTATCTGACCCCTGTAACTCAGGGGGAGAATGACCCTTTGCTAGCAGGCCTCGGTCTGGGTGCCAAGTCCATCACAGCATCCACCCCTTCTTCTCTCCTTCCTCAGCCTACTGCCTGGGATAAGAACATAACATAACAGCTGTACCAGGTCAGACCAAAGGTCCATCTAGCCTAGTATCCTGTCTACTGACAGTGGCCAATGCCAGGTTCCCCAGAGGGAGTGAACCTAACAGGCAATGATCAAGTGATCTCTCTCCTGCCATCCATTTCCATCCTCCATCTGACAAACAGAGGCTAGGGACACCATTCCTTACCCATCCTGGCTAATAGCCATTTATGGACTTAATCACCATCAATTTACCCAGTTCCCTTTTAAATGCTGTTATAGTCCTAGCTGCTCCTGCTCTTGCTTCTGGGGTGCTCCCTGCCTTTTCCATTTCCTCAGCTGCAGATGGCACCCAGTTTGAGGCTTACAAGCATATTGTTGTGATGGCTGGTGCTAAACTGCTGGGCTTAGAGTCTTTGGTGCACCCTCTTCCAAGACAAGACAGTTATCAGAGCAGCTTGGGGGCCCTAACCTAGTCAGTGCCCAACAAGATGGTGAGGTTGTGGGCATTGAGCCTATCATGACACTCAGGCCCAGTATCAGAGGGATCCACTACACCCACCCAGTCAGATCTTATGCCTGGTGAAGTGGTGCCACAGTCCAATCTCACTCCAGACCCTGCCCCTCCCATGCTGTTGCCATCCTAAAATTGTCATCTTCCTTTTCTCAAGGGGAAACGCTTGGGAAGTGATATCTGTATTCCCCGATCATTCCATCGGGGGCTGCTGTGCTCACTCTGTCACTCACTTATATGTTGGGGGCTGAGGCAGACAATGTTGTGCAAGTGGTATTACAGCAGGGTTCCATTACCATTGCGGGAGGGGCACATACACACCACTGATAGGACCCACCACTGATAGGACCCAGCTGGCATATAATTGGGGTGTGTGCGCTCAGTTGACATTACAGAGCTCTTGCCTGCCCTCCCACTTCACTAGAGAATAAGTTGTGCCAGTTCCTGGCAGACACTCATGGCTCCAGAGGGAAGGTGCAGCTTGCTCTCCAGTGATCAAGAGAGTTCAGTCTTGTCCTCTAGGCCATGAGGGCCTTGATGGGGGAAGGCAAGGGGACCAGAAAACAGGACACTGAAGCCTACCTGCAAGCCCACAGCTTCCACAATTCTCTGATCACCTTCAGGATTGGACATGTATTGCTCCGTGTCTCCATAAGGGTTGGTGATGCTCCTGGCCCTGAGGATCCTCAACCCCACCCAATGAGACCAACCATTTTCGCTTCTCTTAGCAATAGAGGCTGTAGGGCGAGTCTCTGTACGTGCTAGACACTCTCCTTCCTTCGGGAAGGGGGTACTGTGATTTTCCTGATGGAGACTCATACCGACCTGACTGCCAAAGCCAGCTGGTGGCTGGGGTGTGGGGGATGGGGCATACTTCATCCACCTCACCACACTTTTGGGAAAGGTGCCCACCCTGTTCTCCCTTGACCTATTTCCTGATGTTCTGGGGGTAGCAAAGGTCATGCCAGGCTACCTGCTGAACCTCTGGGTCTGTGTGAAGAGGCTGATACCAATCCCTGATACTGAACTCAGAGCAGGTGTCCAACTTCCTTGGCACACTGGATCATCATGAGTGCCTGGTCCTGGGTAAGGATTTTAACACCATCCTGGAGTTTCTGGTCAAGCTCGACTGGGCCTTGACCTAACCCATCACCTTCAGTTGAGGAGTGCATAATGGCTGCCTGCTGTCTGGTCAGCTCCATAAGCATCACTATCAAGTCCTTCCTCCATCTCCTCTAGATTAGGATGATGAGGTTGGTGCTTTGAGCGCCAGACTTGTGGGTGGTTCTTTGGACATATACTGACAATGTGCTTTATGTGTCCCAGGACCTGGGAGACCTGGTGCAGGTGGAGACTTGCCAAGACTTGAGCAGCCTCCTCTGCCCAGGCCAACTGGGATGTAGACTTTCAGACCTCTTGGACTACAATCAGAGGGACTGGGTGGACCCCCCGGCACTCAGTCAGTGCATGGGGTTGCCCACCCAGTCAAGTGCTCCAGGACGTGAGGACAGCTTTGCATCCTGCTTCTCTTGCTTTCCTCAAGCAGGTTCTGCAGGACAGTGTTCCCCACTCATCCCTGGCCCTCCAGAACTTGTCATTAGGCCCCTTCTTGGTGAGCCTCCCCACATGCCCCCAACACCCCCCCTGAGCTGTCTGCATGACATTCAGCTGGTCCATCTCTGAACCATGCCAGAAGGGCATCTGCATGCATGCATAAGTGCTGACTTTCCCTCTTTTTCATGGGTGCTTGACCCCCTAAAGCCCCCAGCCCTGCCCCCACTCCACCCCCTCCATGAGGCCCCACCATTGCCAAACCCCCATTCCAACCTCTTCCCCAAAGTTCCCATCCCAATTCCAGCCCCTACTTGCCCCTATTACGACTCCTTCCCCAAATCCCCACCCTGGCTCCGCCTCTTCCCCTGCTCCTCCCCTGAGCACGCCATGTTCCCACTGCTCCCCCTCACAGATAGTGCTAACACTGCCAAACAGCACTGGGAGGTAGGCAGAGGAGCAGGGATGCAGCGGGCTCACGGGAGGAGGCTGGGAAGAGGCAGGGCCTGGGGGGAGCTTGGCTGCTGGTGAGTGCACAGCACCCAGTATTTTTTCCCCATGGGTGCTCCAGGCCCAAAGCACCCATGGGGTTGACACATATGTCTGCATGTGCTTATGCTTCACACCATCCACTTCCTGCCCTCATGTCCTGCCCCTACACCAGGTGGCAAGACCTGCTGTCACCTGAGGAGGGCAAGGAAGCCAAGTGGGCCAATCTGTACTCCACTCTGATTCCACAGCCTGCTGGGGACATTAATTGGCAGCTTCTTCATGGGGCTATGAGAATTGGTGTGTATCAGGCATGTTTCACAAACTCCCCCAACACCTAACCCTTTTGGAGCAAGGAGGACACCCTGGCACATATCTACATAGGGTGTATCAGGTTACACCCCTTTTCTAGCACCTCCAGAACCTCTTACAGAGGCTTACAACTTGGTCAAATTTGGGCTGATTTTTACTGGGTCACAAAAGGTACATCTGTCACATACACCACCCCTACCAAATGTCAAGTTCCTGCTTCAAAGCATTGGGTGCTAAAGCTGTTCAATGTAAAGGTCACCAGAATTTTTTAACCTAGGCAAAACAATGTATTTTTCCCCTACAGTCATTTTCATAAACAGCTGAATGATTTTGGCTGTAATTTTCCAGAAGAATTCAGCCTAAGGCAGACACTCAGTATGGAAAATTTCAGTTTAAATGGTTAAAGTTGTAAGCAACTGAAAACTGGGTCTTACAATGGAAAGCTTCAGGTGACCTTAACAGGTGCTGCTTCAAGACCTGCCTATAGTGATCCAGGACCAATCTTAAAATAATTGTTGAAGGTTAATCTAATAGAGATGGTCACATAAGACATAGCACAAATGATCTGATTTTCTAAGAATCCACCTGGCTTCCCATTTTCCAGCAATAGTTTTGCTGGGACAATAAAAAGAGACTAATTAGTTTCATTTTGTTTCTTTTCAGTTTTGTTTTCCAGATCTCCTGTGCAGCCACAATACTATAATGTCTGGTTTGCAAATAAGCAGAGAAGTCGGGTTTTTTTGTTCATTTGTTTTTCTTTCAATTCAAGTAAACTGTTTCCTTTGAAATATTTTCTTTAAAATCTTTATGAAAATATTCCTATTACCATTATGTTTTGTAAGGCTCTGCCTTACATGCCTTTCTTTCTAAAAAACTAAATTTTGAATCTAGTGTATGTCCACACTGCACAATAAGCCTGGGCTCTGACTCATGTTTGAGACCAAGCCCCCCTTCTGTCCACACACAAATCAGTGTAACTCAGGCCTGGTCTACACTAGGACTTTAAGTCGTATTTAGCAGCGTTAATTCGAACTAACCGGTCAACCGTCCACACCAGGAAGCCATTTAATTCGAACTAGAGGGCTCTTTAGTTCGAATTTGGTACTCCACCCCGACAGGTGGAGTAGCGCTAAATTCGACATGGCTAGTTTGAATTAGGCTAGGTGTGGATGCTAATCGAACTTAGTAGCTCCGGGAGCTATCCCACACTGCACCAGTCTGTTGACGCTCTGGACAGCAGTCCGAGCTTCGATGCTCTGACCAGCCACACAGGAAACGAACAGGGAAAATTTGAATTCCTTTTCCTGTCTGGGCACTTTGAATCTGACGTCCTGGTTGGACATCGGGGCGAGCTCCGCAGCACCTGCAACGATGCAGAGCTCTCCAGCACAGGAGTCCGGGCAATCCAAGAATAGAAAGAGGTCCCCAGCATGGACTGACCGGGAAGTCATGGATCTGATCGCTGTGTGGGGCGAGGAGTCTGTGCTCTCGGAGCTGCGCTCCAACAAGCGGAATGCAAAAACCTTCGAGAAGGTCTCCAAAGCCATGATAGACAAAGGATACAGCCGGGATGCAATGCAGTGCCGCGTGAAAGTCAAGGACCTGAGACAAGGTTACCAAAAGTCAGAGCGGCAAACGGACGCTCCGGAGCACAGCCCCAGACATGCCGCTTCTATGAGGCACTGCATGCCATTCTCGGTGGGTCTGCCACCACTGCCCCACCAGTGACCGTGGACTCTGACGATGGCATAGTGTACCTGGACAGTTCCTCGGCGATGTTCGCCGATGGGGAAGATGAGGAAGGGTTTGTGGAGGACGGCGCAGGCGACAGCGAACACAATACCGCTTGCCCTGACAGCCAGGATCTCTTCATCACCCTCACAGAGATCCCCTACCAACCCTCCCTGCCCGTTAACCCGGACTCAGAATCAGGGGAAGGATCAGGCGGTAAGTGCTACAAACAGGGAAACATTTATTTTTTAAAAAACAGGTATATAAAAAATAGAAATACTATATAAAAAATTTTAAATCTCAAACTATACAAAAAGTAGGTCCACACATATAGGAATAGAGCAATAATCCTCTTGGGACAGTTCAAAAAAGCTCTCAGAGAGCAGCTCGAAAAGCCTCCGCAGGAGGTTCCTGGGGAGAGGTGCCTTGTTGGGTGCACCGTGGAAGCACACTCTTCCGCGCCAGGACATCCTAATGTACAGAGGAATCATCGCCTCCACCAGCATTGCTGCATATGGTCCTGGTCTGTGCACGGCTTCCCTTAGCATCCGCTCTCTCTGACTCTGAGTGACCCGCCTCAGGGTGATGTCGTTCTGTACAGGCTGCATCTAAGTAGGGCAATTAGTGTATTGTTACTACTGTTAATGGTTTTAAATTAGGTTGCATAACAATGACCCTCGCTTAACAGCCACGTGCTGGAGGCCACAGAGAACAAGCATACATTGATCTTTCCCGTGCACTGGCGGGAGGGGCTGGAAAAGGCTCAGCCTTTCTGCTTTACAGATTGCCTTTAGCAGGAGAGCACAGCTATCCACTAAATGATAAGCATTATCTACTTTAAGGCTTACCAGGACTGTCTGCAAGACGGATTCAGCTGTCTCTCCCCGCTTGTCCGCTCTCCTGTGCAATGGCGCCGCCAATGAGAGCGTATTCCGAAATCTCGAACTTGTCCTGAGATCTCGTGGAACTTGGTGCCCTGTATGGTCTTGTTCAGAGAAACTGACTACACTGTGTTCACTGTTCGCAAACATGTATCTGTTCAAGGAAATCACTTACTGTTTCCCATCACACAGCTTCTGCTCTTTCCCGGACTGCCCCGGCATCCCCTGCAGAGGCTGGCTCAGATTAGGCGGCGAAAGAAAAAGACTCGGGACGAGATGTTCGCGGAACTGATGGCCTGCTTCAGAGCCGAGGCGGCCCAGCAGAGCCACTGGAGGGAGACCCTCTCTCAGCAGCAGCGCTCACACAGCGAACGGGAGGACAGGTGGCGGCAGGAAGACCAGCAGGCGACTCAAACGCTGCTTGGGCTAATGAGGGAGAAAACGGACACGCTCCGGCGCCTTGTTGATGTTCTGCAGGACCGCAGGCAGGAGGAGAGAGCCCCCCTGCACTGTATCTGCAACCACCCTCCAACGCCAAGAAGTCCTGTCCCCCCCTCACCAAAAATTACAAGACGGAGGGGCGGTAGGGGCCGTGAGAACTGTCACTGCACCACAGCTGAGCGCTAATGTACCACACACCTCTGACGCTATAACTGTGTAGAAGCGCTTCCCTTACAGGATCACCCAGTCCAAAATCCAAGTTTCATCACCCCACTATGTAGTAGATTAATAAAAGCTGTTTGCTGTTGTTCACTCTTTCCGTCACGTCTTTCGTGTCAGAAGACTGTGTGTATGTAGGGGGGGGGCAGGGGATTTATAGTTGCACGGGATAGCCTACATTAGCAGGGTACAGAGTATCGGGGGCAGGATCAACTGCAGGGCACACACAGACTGCAGTCAGTAGTCACCAGGGTCACTCTGTGTGGTGTATGCTGCCCCGGGTCATTCTGTGATGTGTACGCTTGTCCACGGTCCTAGCGCCTGCCACCCCCTAATGTTAAGGCATGCTGCCCTTACCATGCACTTCCACCGTAGGCGCGATCCTCTCCGCTGCCCTGAGCCCCAACAAGAGCCCTCATCCACGGACAGATACTCACCCTTCCCCCACACCCATCACCCCTTCCTACGCCCAAACCCACAGCCCAGAGCCTGCATCCAAATCCCTATCCAAAGACGGCCCCACTCGCCCCTTCCAGCAAACACACCCCTACATGCACAACCACTTGAAACCGTCCCCCACCCCAGAGACCTATGTAGGAGCAGGAGGCTGTCCGTCCTGTATTGTACAAGCGGTCTGTACATCAGTGCACACCGTACCCAGCACAGTATGCGTCCATGTTTCAACCCCTGAACAGAAATGCAAAGTAAAAGAAAGATTTATTAACAATAACTGTTCCGTTTAATTTGTTTTAAAACGTGTTTGGGAAGTGGGGGAAACTTGGAGAACGGGGTATGTAACTGCAGATCTCACTCAACACATAGAGACACAGGCCCAGGATCAGCGTCTCTTAAAATCAAGTGGAGAGTCATAGGTTAGCCTGCTCTCCGAGGAAACTTGCTTTCAAAGCCTCCCGGATACACAGCGCTTCCCGCTGGGATATTCTTTCGGCACGGGTGTCTGGCTGAGCGTAAACAGCAGCCAGGCGATTTGCCTCAACCTCCCATCCAGCCAAAAAGGTCTCGCCCTTGCTCTCACAGACATTGTGGAGCACACAGCAAGCAGCAATAACTACGGGGATATTCTTTTCGCTGATGTCCAAGCGAGTCAGTAAGCTCCGCCACCTCCCCTTGAGACGTCCGAAAGCACACTCCATCACCATTCTGCACTTGCTCAGCCGGTAGTTGAAGAGTTCCTTCTCACTGTCCAAGGCGCCTGTATAGGGCTTCATGAGCCAGGGCATTAGCGGGTAGGCTGGGTCCCCGAGGATCACTGTAGGCATCTGTACATCCCCAACTGTTATTTTGTGGTCCGGGAAGAAAGTTCCTGCCTGGAGGCGTCTAAACAGACCAGAGTTCCTGAACACACGCGCGTCATGAACCTTGCCCGCCCACCCGACGAAGATGTTGGTAAAACGTCCCCTATGGTCCACCAGTGCTTGCAGCACCATTGAAAAGTAGCCCTTTCGGTTAATATACTGGCTGGCCTGGTGGGCTGGTGCCAGGATAGGGATGTGAGTCCCATCTATAGCCCCACCGCAGTTTGGGAATCCCATCGCGGCGAAGCCATCTATGACGACCTGGACGTTTCCGAGAGTCACTACCTTTGAGAGCAGTTGCTCAATGATTGCGTGGGCTACTTGAATCACAGCAACCCCCACGGTAGATTTGCCCACGCCAAAGTGGTTCGCTACTGACCGGTAGCTGTCTGGCGTGGCAAGTTTCCAGAGGGCTATGGCCACTCGCTTCTGCACACTCAGGGCTGCTCGCATCCGGGTGTCCTGGCGCTTCAGGGCAGGGGCCAGCAAGTCACAGAGTTCAAGGAAGTGCCCTTACGCATCCTGAAGTTTCGCAGCCACTCTGTTTCATCCCAGACCTGCAGCACTATGCGGTCCCACCAGTCCGTGCTTGTTTCCCAGGCCCAGAATCGCCGTTCCACACCATGAACTTGACCCATTGCCACCATGATCTCCACTGCCCGGCGTACCCTGCTTTCTGAGAGGGCTGCGCCACTCTCCTCACCGCGCTGCCGGAGCCTCAGCAGCTGACCGTGGAAGAGGTGGACGATAAGGTGCGAGGAGTTGACAACGGCCATAAGTGCAGCGATGATCGCAGCGGGCTCCATGCTCGCAGTGCTGTGGCGTCCGCGCTGTAACCGACCAGAAAAGTGCGCGAACAGATTTCCCGACGGCGCTTTCAGGGAGGGAGGGCATGATTGACGGTTCGATGACGACAGTTACCCAAAACCACCCTCGACACATTTTTTCCCCCAGCAGGCATTGGGAGCTCTACCCAGCATTCCAATGGGCAGCGGGGACTGCGGGAACTGTGGGATAGCTTCCCACAGTGCACCGCTTCGAAAGTCGATGCCGGCCCTGTTAATGTGGATTCAGAAATTTGAATTAGTGTCCTTAGTGTGGATACACAAATTCGACTTCATAAGGTCGAATCCACAAATTCGACTTAAGTAGATTCGAAATAGTCTTGTAGTGTAGACAAGGCCTCATTGTAACGGAGTTAAGTCCTAACACCTGGCACCTCCTGCTGGTTGTCTCTGGGAATTAGCTCTGTCCAGTGGACAGCCCCCTCCTGGTTGTGTCCTATCCATCATCTCTAGACCCACGGTGCTCCCTGCTCGGCAGCATCCTCTTCGAGGCCACTGCCCTCTGACAGTGCCCCTTAGTCTATCCACACCCCCTTCTGGGGGTGGGGGGTTGATCAGCAGCCCTACACCCCAGCCACCATGTCCAACCATACCCTCTGAATCTACTCCCTCTTATCAGGGATCTGGCATAGTCTATAATGGCCACTCCCTACAGCCAATGGCTGGGTGCAGGGCCGGCTCCAGACCGCAGCGCGCCAAGCAGGCGCGTGGGGCAGCATTGTCCCGGCAGGGCGGCATTTGGCTCCGGCGGACCTTCCACAGTCATGCCTGCGGGAGGTCCACCGGAGCCCCGGGACTAGCGGACCTGCCGCAGGCATGACTGCGGCGGGTCCCCTCTTCCCGCGGCTCCGCTTGAGCTCCCGCAGGCATGACTGCGGCGGCTGCGCTGGTCCCGCGGCTCGGATGGAGCTCCCGCAGGCATGCCTGCGGATGCTCCCCCGGAGCCGCGGGACCAGTGCACCCGCCGCAGACACTTCTGCCCTGGCCGTGGGACCGGGGAAGGGCGGCGAGCGCGCCACCCTGCTTGGGGCGGTGTAATTTCTAGAGCCGCCCCTGGCTGGGTGTACTGCAAGGGGGGGACCCCGGCCTACCCTCTACTCTGAATCCCAGCCCAGGGACCCTCTGGCAGCAGCCTTTCTGTCCTCCTCCTCTCCCCTCATCTGTCTGCTTCCCTGGGCCACTTCCCCTACAGCCCCTTGCACCCACTAGGCCCTTCCCTGCAGGGCCAGCAGGCTGCAGGCTACGGGCTAGAGCTCCCTAGCTTCCCCAAGCCTGACCAGCACTGCCCTGTCTACAGTGCTAATCTCCCACCTTTGGCAACTGACCTTCCCCTCTCAAAGGCCTGGGCCAGACTGACTGCTCCCTTCCTGGGCAGCCTTCTTATAGCACTGAGCCTGGCCCTGATTGGCTGTCTCCAATCTGGGCCCTGATTGGCTCACAATAAGCCCTTCTCTAATTGGCTCCCTGTCTGCACAGGTGCTCTGGCCTGCCACAGTCCACACTTTTTGGGAGAGGGGCAGTCCGCCCCACTGCACTCACGTTAGCAGGTACTTGGGACTTTACTAGGGGAGTGGGTCAGAGCCCAAATCCCACTGTGACTGTTCCAAGCTTTGTCATTTTGCAGTGTTGATGCATTTCAAGCTAAAAGATCTGAGTTAGAAGATCAGCACAGTGCAGTATGGACATGTTAGTAGGGCTGTGAGACCTGTATCAAGCAATTATAAGCTGAGGTTTACAATGCGGTGTGGATGTTCAAGCATGGGCTTGGAAACACTGAGTTCATGAGCATGGGTCTCACATACCCAGGTTTACAATGCAGTGTAAACATACTCAGAATGACCTGGCAGCCTCCTTGTAAATTACCAGAACATATGATAAAATCATTAGCTGTGGTGCTCTTAGTAACAGAAGACATTCTTAAGGCAGTGAAGTGACTTGTATTATTTATAACTTTAACAGCTTCCCTTTGTCTTCAGGTTTTGAATATTGCAAAGTCACATCAACTGGATGAAGGGGATATGGATTTAGGCATGCATATATGATCTCTGCATAAATAATTAAACAAAACACAAGATGATTAGAAGCTAACAAAGCATAGACCAGCTATAGCGTGACAAAAAATGTGGGATAAACTAATATTTAAGAATAACATAGCTTGAATGTATTCTAAAGTATATGCAAACATGTTAGGGTGAGTAAACTTAGAACACAATTAAAAATCAGTCTATAAGAACTTCCAAGAGATAGCATGTTTTTATAGCAAGCTGTTAATACACATGTTGTTGAGTGTATTACATACACTTATGAGGAGACACTATGGAGCTATGGTGAAACAGCCTAACATATTAGCAAGTTTGAGCAAGTATCATTAAGGTTACTTAAAGGAGCTATTTTGCCATGGTAGTAATGGCAAAAAGAGACTGCATTCTATCTGCATTGGCTCTGCTGCAGGTACCATGGTAAAGCAAATTTATGGAAGATATAAGATAATACAGTTACATGTTTTTTGCTAACTGTCAAACTCTTGGGAGGATTTGAGCTAGAATTTATATGTAGATCCATTTTCTTAACCAGAGCCATTTTTGCTGCACTGACTTTATAGGTAAGAAGACAACTTATGATTAAGACAATCTGGCCTCAATTCTCCAGTAGTCAGAGCCTGGTGTAATCATTTACACTACTTCAAAGTGGGCACAAAATGTGGTCAGATCAGAATGGTAGCAGTTTTCACTGATTTTGTATTTATTTTGAATTGGTAGAAATCCTGCACCTTGTGCAGCAGGCCTACTGTGTTTTATATTAATTATTTCCCAAATGTGAGTGAAATATCTTACATTTATGATAATTGTTTTATAATTAGGACTTCATCCCACACATATTTTATATGTAGTAACTGCAGCATGCAATTCCTTTTACTTGGTTGATCTTACTAACTAAATGAAGAACAAAATTTCACTGAATTCATAATATTGCTAAGGAACTGATACATACTGTACTGTATATTTTATGGAAATTAACACATTTCCCCTCAAGGCGCATATTTTCAAACTTCAATTGCTCTTTACTGAAGGCATTTTTTTCAAACAAAAATAGTGCAATGCATTTTACGTCTATATATTTTTATTCACTCAGTATATGTTCACAGTTGAAAACATTTTCTAAATTAGTAGTTACAGTATTTGTTCAAACCAATGCATTTTTACTGGCATCTTGCAAGTAAATGTTATTCACAGTTTTTTAGGAAGGTGTTTCAACCAAACCCACATCACTTAAAAACAAGTAATAATAACAACAAAAGAAATCTGTGTCTGACTGTGCAATATTGCTTAAGTACTAAAGTAAAATTTATCCTGGGTATAACTCCACTAAAATCAGTTGAGTTACATTTGGCATGAATATGGCCATTGACTTTTAGTAAATCAACTGGTACATATTTTCTTCATCCAATATTTTAACTTACATTGGTATACAATGCTCCATTTCTGCAAGTGGAAGGAAGCACACTGGGCAGATCTGGCTCTGGTGATGTATGAAAGAGAGGAACACCAAATCTATTACATCATGCTCTCTGTTTTCTGGCACCTTGTGAAAGCCCCTCTACTAGTGCTTGATATGGTCAGATGTAGTGAGCAACCTTTCTATATGGTATTCCCTTCTCCAAGAGGTGGCTGTTATCCAACAGATGTCAGTATCAAAGTTCATGCATTTAAATGCAGTAATATTATGATTTTTTTTGGTGAGTGAAAGGATTTCAGAGGGCTCTGGAGCTTGTCTTGTGATGACATCATAAGCCCCAGCCCCAAGCCAGCAGAATCTCTCCTCTCCACATGCTGTTCTTGCAGTAGGGAAGGGGGAAAAGAGCCCAGCAGCCCAGTGCAAGTTGGCTAACTCTGTCTCTTCTGTGAGCACAACAAGAGGGTGCCTCTGCTCCTCCCCCATCCCTACTGCAACACCTAGCATGGACAGGGGTGGCTCTATGTTTTTTGCTGCCCCAAGCATGGCAGTCAGGCAGCCTTCGGCAGCGTTTCTGCGGGAGGTCTGCCGGTCACGCGGATTCGGCGGTGGTTCAGTGGGTGATCTGCCGGTCCCGCGCATTCGACACCAGCGGACCTCCCGCAGAAATGCCACTGAAGGCAGCCTGACTGCTGCCCTCACAGCAACCGGCAGGCCGACCCCCGCGACTTGCCGCTCCAAGCATGCGCTTGCTGCGCTGGTGCCTGGAACCGCCCCTGACAGGGGCAAAAGGGTGGAGGGGGTGAAGAACCCTTGGATCTTCCCACCCAGCTTGCAAAGGGGATAGGAGACTCCACTGCAGCCTCTGGCATGAGATGGAGGGATGAAGAACACCAGGAGGAACAACTGTTTAGGGGAGCTGAACTGGGAAGATGGCAACTGATGGGGGTGGGTGGTTTGAATTGATGGTGGGGGCTGAACTGATGGAGGTGGGGCTGGGAGGGCTGAACGGAAGGGCAAGAAAAATAATGGGGTGGGCTGAACTGATGGTGGGAGCCCTGATCTGAGGGGGGGGGCAGGGCTGAGGGGGTGGGCTGAGCTGATGGGGGGACAGAATTGATGGAAGGGCTGGGTTGGGCCAGAACTGATGGGAGGACTGGAGAATAGCATTAACTGCTGGATAGGGGATGTAGGGTAGATGTAGGGGTGAGAACTCCTGCAGTAGGGGCCAAAATCACCATACCTAATATTTATGGGAGAGTGGGCAACACCAATTGTCATACACACACAAGATGGACAGAGAAAGTTCAAAAATCAAAAAACAGACCAAAAGCACAGCATGGATGATGAGTGTAACAAGGAGCCATGCCGGCAGGCTGAGGGAAGGCCATAAGAACAATATGGAGAGGCCAGCACTTGCCTTTCCCTGAAGGACTGGATCTTTTCTTTTGAGTAACTCCCTTAGATGCATTGGACTAGAACAGAAGTTCCCAAACTTGGTTCACGGTTTGTTCAGCGTAAGCCCCGGCAGGCTGCGAGACACTTTGTTTACCTGAGCATCTGCATGTATGGCCGCTTGCAGCCCACAGTGGCCAGGAACGGCGAACTGCAGCCAGTGGGAGCTGCAAGCAGATGCTCGGGTAAACAAAGCGTCTCACAGCCTGGACTAGAAGACTGCACCCCTGTAGTTCTCAAGCCCCTGATATCCGAAGGTTAAGATAATAGAATATTAAGGTTGGAAGAGACCTCAGGAGGTCATCTAGTCTAACCCCCTGCTCAAAGTAGGACCAATCCCCAGACAGATTTTTACCCCAGTTCCCTGAATGGTCTCCTCAAGGATTGAGCTCGTAACCCTGGATTTAGTAAGCCAATGCTCAAACCACTGAGCTATGGTAAACTCTACAAGGTGAATTTATATGTTTCCTGGTCTGTGGTGCCCTTCTAGATTTCTGTGTGTGTGTGTGTGTGTGAGGGTAGGTGAGTAAGTGGGCAGGAAGCAGGGTAAAATATGACCCTTTCTTACTAACATATATGGATTTCTTTTAAAATTGCCTTGAGAATATAGGCTCATCTATATTTTGGCTAAAGCTTCTATAGTTCAGTAAAAGAAGGTATACAGCAAAGATATTCAAAATTACTTGATATATTAGACATTTGGGTGAACTGGCAAGCTAAATAGATAGATGCATGGATAGCTAGTTGCTGGATAAGAAGCTGATGCAACTCATTGATGTGAAATACAGCGTAAGATTAAAAAAACCTTTATATAAAAAAGGCCTGAAAATATTCATATAAAGAACACTGTTGAAAGGACTCCATAGAAAAGAATACACACCATGGCAGAGAATATAATTATTGTGAAAGACACATTTTCAAAAGTGATTAGTGATTCTGGGTGCCTCAATTTTTGGATGGCGGACACAAAATATCTGAAAGCAGCCTGCTTTTCAAGAGAGTGGATAATCAGACCTATTAAAGTGTCCCAAGTTGGGTACCTAAAGACTGATGTTTCTTAAAATCTTGGCTAAAAAGCCTAAAATAATAATAATAATAATAATTAATAATATAATATTAGTTTAAAAGGTAAGCAATGATTTCTTTAAATCTGGGGTTCCCAAACTTGGTTCGCAGCTTGTTCAGGGTAAGCTGGTGGAACTCCCAGTGGCCGTGGTTTGCCATTCCTGGCCACTGGGAGCTGCGGGTGGCCGTACCTGCGGACACTTAGGTAAACACAGCGTCTCACAGCCCACCAGGGGCTTATCCTGAACAAGCCACAAACCAAGTTTGGGAACCCCTGATTTAAGCTCTATCACAAGTATTTCACCTTTTTTTTTTTTTGCACTCCATCTCCTGAGGATATTTTGGCTAATGGACCATATAATCTCTTCCCTGTCTGCTAACCTGCTCCACATCTTCCCATAACACTATGCTATGTAATGCAATGCAGAAAGCATTTGTAGAGATCTGTTCCTCAACAGGCAATAGAAATTGACTCCCGCCATAGACTCTCCATATGCTGTACCTCTTTCACCACATGTAGCAAAACCACACCACTTTTGCTGCCAAACAGGCCTCCTTCAACCATGGAATGGGATAGAATGGGATGAAGAGCTAAACTTCAACCCTTAGAGAAGAGGACCACTGCTATCATACAATTCAAGCTTCCTAAGACTTAAAAAAATTCTCTGATTTCTAAAAATACAAATAGAGTTATAAGTATAAACAGAAACAATTATTCTTCCACTCTATAAAATACTACATATTTGATAAATTCTGTATTGTTTGTGCACTGTATTACAGGAATGAAAATAAAGACTAGAAAGAGCAGCGAAGGACATCAGATGACTGGGTTTTAATTGTTGCCTATTCTAAAATAGTCATAAAATATGACTTTATAGTAAATAGTCCTTATATAGCTCTGTGCTATAACTCAATCTTACATAAACATTTAACCTTGAATTTTAAACGTGTTCTTTTCTTAATACAGGATTAATTGAATTTCTTTGTTACTATAAGATTATGACAAAGTTGAGAATAAATAATTTAATCATTTTCTTAGGGCTTTTCACACCTAGAGAAACTGTTATAATTCAGGTAACTACAGAGATACCTAACTCTTCACTGAAACCATGAAAGAAGGGAGAATTCAGTGATTCAAAGAAAACAAAAGATTGTAAATGAGAATTTAAATGTATCTACTTTTTTCTGAAAGAATTCTAAATTCCCAGTTATCCTGCCCTTTTTTCACACAAAGCTTCCACAGGGCTGCCCAGAGAATTCAGGGGGGCTGGGGTCTTCAGCGAAGGGGGGCTCCCACTTTGGCAGTAATTCGGAGGCAGGGGATCCTTCTGCTCTGGAACCCACAGCCGAAGTGCCCTGAAGACCCACGGCGGGGGCTCCCCACAGCCGAATTGCCGCCAAAGACCTGGCACTTCGGCGGCGGGGGGTCCTTCCACCCTGGAGCGGAAGGACCACCCACCGCTGAATTGCCGCCGAAGACCCGGAGCAGAAGAAGCTCCGGGGGCCCGGGCCCCATGAGAGTTTTCTGGGGCCCCTGGAGCGAGTAAAGGACCCTGCTCCAGGGGCCCCAAAAAACTCTCATGGGGGCCTGGGGCAAATTGCCCCACTTGTCTCCCCCCCTGGGCGGCCCTGAGTTCCCATAGAGTCAACTCTATTAGGGTAAGTGGCAGGAAACCTTTGTGGTCATGAGAGAAACTGGACAATAATTTATGAGGTTAAACAACCATGGAAAAAGAAAGAAATCCCAAATCTACTGTGACTATTTCAGTGTCTTTGAAGATAATGAAAGATGTGTTTAGAGCTTCCTACCCAGCCAACCCAAGGTTGAATCCTCAAACATCTAGCCCCCTGAGAGCAAAAGTAGTGCCACTAGGGAAAACACTCCTCCCCTCTGAAAAGGCTCAGGGCTTCCAATTAGTGGCAGTCTTTTCTAAGATGTTTTCAATCCTTGATCACTGACCATGCCCCTCTTCAGTGGTTAATGTTATTGAAGAGTCCAGCATCCTTCTAAAGTGGTATTTTTCCCTTCAGTACTATTCTTTCGGGATATATCATAGAGTTGGACTGGCTCACTGCAGTGCAGATTTCTTCTCCTGGAAGAGGTGGGATATCGTATTCATCAGACATGCCCAGAGGCTTGTTGTAAAGGGAAAGAGACTGTATGGAAGAATGTACAAACCACACACTGTGGCAGGGGAGGAAGGAGTTAATGATCTGACTCTGACACACAGTCCTACATGGATGGCAGGCTGCTTTACCCCATAACACCTGAGAGAAATGCTCCAGCTGGAAAGACTAGCAAAGAGGTAAACAGGAAATAAAAAGAGGCAGCAGCTAGTACAGTACTGGTTGCTTTGGAAGGGAAAGGCTTTATCTGCTAAGTTTGTAAGTAACTGGATCCTAAGGGTCTAAGAAATGACATTTTTTCTGGAAGAAAGAAAAATGGAGTGTATCCTGGAGGAGTAGAGAAACTCAGATTACATTCTGTTCAGGTACTCAGTAAGTAGACGAACTTCCTGAGGCAACTTATTTTTTTCCTTTTGATTAGAATTAAAAACTATTTGTAAGCCCCCATCCACTGGGAAGGTTTAGAAATAGGCAAAGAGGAAGAGAGTTATCTAGCTTCCATAGGCAGCGAGTTCTATGGGCCCGTGGGGCCCAGGCCCCACCAATAATCCCAAGGGTGGGCCCAGCTCCACCAATGTTTGGGCCCCAGGCCCTGTGCTCCGGGGGTCCCTGCGCCAGCAATGTGGGCGCTCTTACCTCAGCGGCAGCTCTCCCCAGCCCCGGAGAGGCTCCGGGGCTGACTTGGCTCACAGCCCATTGGCCGGGAACCCCAGCCAATGGGAGCTGCCGGGGGCGGTGCCGGAGCTGTCTGGCCACGCCTCCACAGCAGGGAGGGGGAGGGAGCCACAGGCAGCGGCTCTCAGCGCTGGGCAGAGCAGCAGCAGGGTCTGTCACTGTCAGACAGACACAGCCGGTGAGCTCTGGGGGCAGCCAGACACACACACACACAGCTGGGGGGGGGGGCTGTGGGACAGACACACACACGGACACAGCCAGGGGGTTGTGGGACAGACAGACACAGCCAGGGATGATGGAGACAGACACACACAAGGACACAGCTGGGGGTTGTGGGCAGGGCCAGCTCTAGGTTTTTTGCTGTCCCCCTTCCCAGCCCTGGGCTCCCCCCTGTACCCTCCTGCTGCCCCAGTCCTGGGCTCTCCCCCCACCCACACACACCCCCTGTCACCCCAGCGCTGGGCTTCCCCCTTTCCTCCCCACCAGTGCCCTCCCTCCACCCTGCTGCTGCCCTAGCCCTGGGCTCCCCACACCAGTGCCCCCCCCCACACCTCCTTCCGCCCCAGCCCTGGGTCACTGGTAACTCGCTCCCAGGGTGGGTCATTCAGCCAGAATTTTGGATGTGCACAAAACACAGACAGGATTGATTCCCATATGCTTACAGAGCTGCAGTAAAGTGGAACAATTTTCAGCTTGTGTGATTGGAGGATATCTTGGTGCATATTATAAGACTGTCCTCCATAAATGAGGAAAAGCTGAGGAGCCTTTATTATTCTTTTGTTCCACTCTTTCTTTCTATGGGGAATTTGCCAATGCAATATCACTGTCTTCCTTTCAAACAAACAAAAAGGCAATGGCTGTTGAAAGTAGCAATTCCAGTGCTAATAAGCATTTCTTGCTCAATTTTATCCTACTTTTTCTACAGCAAGTTACAGTGGATCAGTATATTTGATTTGGGAGAAATGAAGTAAAAGCTGCCCAAACGGAGCTTGAGCACTCCTGAATTTTGAGGTGTTCAAATCTGGAAGGCAGGTGCTGGGGGTGGAAGAGGGCTGTGGGCTCCATGGGGGAGCATGGCAGCAACTGTCCGGAGCTGCATGGAGCCAGACACGCTGGTCTGAGTGGCACAGTAAGCAGTTTGGGGGTTGGAGAAGGGGTAGGGGGTTCCGGGGGGCAGTCAAGGGACAAGGAGCAGGGGGGGTTGGATGGGGCAGAGGTTCGGAGGGGCAGTCAGGGGACAGGCAGCAATTGGCGCAGAGCCCTCTGACTCCCAGCCGCGGCTGGGATTTAAAGGACTCAGGGCTCCCCGCGGCTGCCAGCAGCCCAGAGCCCTTTGAATCCCAGCCCCTGGCCGCTGATTGCCCCCTCCCCAGACCCCTGCCCCAATTGCCCCTCAGGACCCCCACCCCCTATCTAAGCACCACTGGTCCTTGTCCCCCGATTACCCCCTCCCGAGACCCCTTCCCCTAACTGCCCCTTGGGACCCCAGCCCCTATCTAAGCCTCCCTTCTCCTTGTCCCCAACAGCCCCCTCCTGAGACTCCACCCAACTTCCCCAGGACCCCACCCCTACCTGTCCCCTGATAAACCTCCTGGACTCCCATGCCTATCCAATTGCTGCCTGTCCCCTGACTGCCCCTCCGAACCTCTGCCCCATCCAACCCCCCCTGCTCCTTGTCCCTTGACCCTTGTCCCCCGGAACCCCCTACCCCTTCTCCAACCCCCAAACTGCTTACTGTGCCACTCAGACCAGCATGTCTGGACAGTTGCTGCTGCCATGCCCCCCATGCCCCCCCCCCCCTCTCCCCCCCCCCTGCCTTCCAGATTTGAACAACTCAAATCCTCAAGCTTCAAGGCTTCTTTGTTTTTCAGCTTTCCCTTTTCAGTTTCCCCTGCAGGTTGCAAAAAGGGTGTTGGGAAAAAAGAGAGAAAAGAGAGAGATTGCCTGGCCTCTGCCTGGAAGAAGAGAAGGGGGGAGGGAGGGAGTGTCAGTGCCTGTGTTCATGAAGTGGGGTGTGAAGTGTGGTGGGGGGGGATGCTGTGGAAATGGAACAAAACAAAGCCAGTCACAGGGGGGGCTCTCTCTCCTCTCTCTCTCTCAGAGCATACTGTCTCCAGGCAACCTCCTCAGCTCTGACCTCAGAGCATTCAGCTTGCCCCTTCCATCATGCACTTTCTCATGCACGTGCCCCCAGCGGTCGGGTCCTGGGGCAACCTGGGCACCCCCCACCCCAAACTCCATGTCAGATCAGTCAGATGACAGCACAGTAACAGTAAAGGTTTGGCAGGTAAATAAAAAATGATGATGATCTGAGAGATGAGACTGAGAATTCTTTTCTTCTTGGGTGCTGGCTGGTGAGTCTTGCCCACATGCTGAGGTTTAACTTGATCACATATATGGGGGGGGAAGGAATTTTCTTTTCTTCAGGGCAGAGCAGAGGTCCTGGAGAGGTTTTGCCTTCCTCTGCAGCGCGTGGGGGGGCACTGGTCACTTGGGGGATTCTCTGCACCTTGAGGTCTTTAAACCACGATTTGAGGATTTCAATAACTAAGACATAGGTTAGAGGTTTGTTACAGAGTGGGGTGGGTGAGATTCTGTGGGCTGTATTGTGCAGGAGGTCAATATGGTCTCTTAAAGTCTATGAGTCTATGATGATCATGGAATGAGACACAGTTTAAACAGTTGTTGTTAGTACACAAAAGAAACCCTCTGTCACAGTCAGGTCTGGGGGGGGGGGGCCCACCAAGTCTTGGGTCTTCTCTCTCTCCCCATTTCCCCAGCTCCCCCCCTCCTCCTCCCCTCTCTCCTCCTCTCCTCTTGAGGACAAGGAGGCTCTCTCTCTTTGTCCCCAACACAGTTGGCATCTTCTTGCAGGCAGGGGAGGCTGAGGCACCCACACAGAGAAAGAAAAATTTATTTCATCACAACAAGTGCAACACAAAATAACATAATATATATTGATATAATAAAGTAGTGCTGCACTTCTTTTGACTTTGACTTTTTAATTGTAATCCCCTTGTAATGCACTGACACTATAGCTTTATATATATATTTATATTTTGGGGGGGGGGGTTTTTGGGCCACCCCCACCAAAAAAAAAACCTGCCGCCTATGCTAGCTTCTCAAGTATCAGGGGATAGCCGTGTTAGTCTGTATCCACAAAAACAACAAGAAGTCCGGTGGCACCTTAAAGACTAACAGGTTTATTTGGGCATAAGCTTTTGTGGGTAAAAAAACTTCACTTCTTCAGATGCATGGAGTGAAAGTTACAGATGCAGGCATTATATAATGACACATGAAGAGAAGTGGAGAACAAGTGGAGAACCAGTGTTGACAGGGCCAATTCGATCAGGGTAGATGTAGTCCATTCCCAATAATAGATGAGGAGGTGTCAATCCCAGGAAAGGCAAAGCTGCTTCTGTAATGAGCCAGCCACTCCCTGTCCCTATTCAAGCCTAAATTAATGGTGTTAAATTTTCAAATGAATTTTAGTTCTGCTGTTTCTCTTTGAAATCTGTTTCTGAAGTTTTTTTGTTTAAGAATAGTGACTTTTAAATCTGTTACAGAATGTCCAGGGAGACTGAAGTTTTCACCTAAGAACATAAGAACATAAGAAAGGCCGTACCGGGTCAGACCAAAGGTCCATCTAGCCCAGTATCTGTCTACCAACAGTGGCCAATGCCAGGTGCCCCAGAGGGAGTGAACCTAACAGGCAATGATCAAGTGAGCTCTCTCCTGCCATCCATCTTCATCCTCTGACGAACAGAGGCTAGGGACACCATTCTTACCCATCCTGGCTAATAGCCATTTATGGACTTAGCCACCATGAATTTATCCAGTCCCCTTTTAAACATTGTTATAGTCCTAGCCTTCACAACCTCCTCAGGTAAGGAGTTCCACAAGTTGACTGTGCTGGCTACTGGCTTTTGTATGTTACCATTCCTGATATCCAATGTGTGTCCATTTATTCTGTTACGTAGGGATTGTCCAGTTTGGCCAATGTACATGGCAGAGGGGCATTGCTGGCACATGATGACATATATAACATTAGTGCAGGTGAATGAGCCCTTGATGGTGTGGCTGATGTGGTTGGGTCATCTGATGGTGTCGCCAGAGTAGATATGGGGACAGAGTAGGCAACGAGGTTTGCTACAGGGATTGCTTGCTGGGTTGGTGTTTCTGTGGTGTGGACTGTAGTTGTTGGTGAGTATTTGCTTCAGGTTGTGCAGTTGTCTGTAAGCGAGGACTGGCCTGCCTCCCAAGGTCTGTGAGAGTGAGGGGTCGTTTTCCAGGATAGGTTGTAGATCGTTGATAATGCTCTGGAGAGGTTTTAGCTGAGGGCTGTACGTGATGGCCAGTGGTGTTCTCTTATTTTCCTTGTTGGACCTGTCCTGTAGTAGGTGATTTCTGGGTACCCACCTCGCTCTCATCTGTTTCCTCACTTCCCCAGGTGGGTATTGTAGTTTTAAGAATGCTTGATAAAGATCTTGTAGGTGTTTGTCTCTGTCTGAGGGATTGGAGCAAATTTGGTTGTATCTTAGGGCTTGGCTGTAGACAATGGATTGTGTGATGTGTCCTGGATGGAAGCTGGAGGCATGTAGGTACGTGTAACGGACAGTAGGTTTCTGGTATAGGATGGTGTTTATGTGACCATCACTTATTTGCACTGTAGTGTCCAGGAAGTGGATCTCTTGTGTGGATTGATCTAGGCTGAGGTTGATGGTGGGGTGGAAATTGTTGAAATCAAGGTCGAATTCTTCAAGGGCCTCCTTCCCGTGGGTTCATATGATGAAGATGTCATCAATGTAGCGGAAGTAGAGGAGAGGCAGTAGGGGATGAGAGCTGAGGAAACGTTGTTCTAAGTCAGCCATAAAAATGTTGGCATACTGTGGGGCCATGCGGGTACCCATAACAGTGCCGCTGTCTTGAAAGTATAAGTTGTCCCCAAAACTGAAATGGTTGTGGGTGAGGACAAAGTCTCAAAGCTCAGCCACCAGGCGTGCTGTGGCCTCATCAGGGATACTGTTCCTGACAGCTTGCTAGCTTCTTAGGAACTGATTTTTGCTTTGTATATAGCTTTGGGTCCTGATTTGTTGATACATGAATATTATTTTGACTAACAGGGTGGCTGGTTAGGCTTCTTCTACTTTTTCCTGAGATGTATTTTCTTAGTTACTTTTGCTAAACTTTCACTGAATGGATAATTGTACAAGTGGGTTATGCATATTGGGTGCACCATAGTTAAGGCTACATTAGGGAGTTGTTTTAATGGGAGCTTTTAAACCTTCGATTTGTAAGTCATACTGAAAGGGTAAAAAGAAAAAGCTGAGCTTTGAGCACTATTTAGGTTTTTCATGGTAGGTTGACGGAAGAGTTGATAAGAACAAGTTTTAAAAATCACCCCTTCTGGCAACATTTTTTACTTGATTGTCCCTTTTCTTTGTACTTCTTTTTTTATTCTGAGAGCTGTATTTTGGTTATGTTCTTCCATCTCATCTGCTATTTCCTTAGGAAAGTAGTGGATAGCTAAAATAATTAATTCTTTTTAGCCATAATGGAAAACAAGTATGCCAAGGCAAACATATTGAATTTTGAGGCGCAGACTTCCTCACCAAATACCTCTGTAGCCTAGGGAGACTCCAATACAATAACTTAAAAGTGACCTCAGCAGTATTAAAACAGAGCAACGTATGAAAAGGTATGTGATGTGCTGATCTCCTCTTCATATCATTGATAAAAGCATATTAGATCATTGTCAAGTAATTGCTATTGGGAATGTAAGTGAAAGCCTTATGGAGAAGTTCATTTTCATAATGCTGTAAGCAATATGAAAGCAGAAAGGAATGCATGTATTCCCCCTTAATTTCCATGCTTTTAAGGCTTTGAGGTGTCCTGCTGCAAACTTAACTGTCCCTAAAAATAGCTACTATTTGCTAATAAACAGCAATGAATATGGAAGAGATGATCTTGGAATATGTGGCTTCCTGAGTCCTAGAAATGCATGCTTTCCCTAAGCTAATAGGTATTCTCATGGGAATCTGCTGTGGAGCACTGCTTGTCTTTGCGTTGTGGAACAGGGATGCTAAACGGCCCAAGCTGAATGTACTGTAAAATATGGGGGACTTGAGAGGTAAGAGTGAAACATTCTGTCAGGCAACTCAGGCAAGGTGAGCACAAAACCTTGTAACTTGGCCAGTTATTCAATGAAAGAGAATGCAATATTGGGGTACATTATATGAGTTCTGTTGCAGAGTAGTTCAGCTGCTGTGTTTGGAACAAACTGCATTGTTAACGCCAGATCATTCAGGTGTGAATGCAGTTTTCTTAGCTGGTTAGATATCCAGTAATAGTATGAAACATGTGAATATTAGCTAAATGATCTGAGAGCAGATGCCATTGAGACAGTCCTTCAAGGAGCTTCCTTCTCGCCACAAACATCATGTCAGGCTGGTAGAATTCAGCCAGCTGCCTTTCATCCAGTTCTTGGCTGAGGTCAGCCTCTTTGTAGGTTATGCACAATGAGTATTTTCACAGAACTGGTATTTTGGTAATATTATGCAACAGGTGCTGTGCTACAAGATGACTTTTGTAGGACAGGGATGGCTCTGGAAATGAAGGAGCAATAGGCTATCACAAACTTGAGTGCCGTCTGAGAAGTGGTTTGTGGTTATCTACTGTGATTTCACTAATTCAGGCCACTTCTGAGGTGGGACAACAGGATTCCATGTCCAATTTATTGGAGGATACAGATAGGCCTAGCAAGATGAGTCCACCTGCCAGGGCAGAAACCCCTCTCTCACCCATCCCGAGTGACTGACCAACCACAGCAGAGCAAAAAAAGCTGAACAGCACAGCAGTCTGGCACCCCCTGGAAGATGGGTTCCAGGACAACTGCCCTTTTCACCTGCCTCTAGAACAAGTCCTGGGAAGAGTCATTTATTCTGGTAGTGCCAAAGAGTCCTGGCCAGGTGTGGGTCCTGTTGTGCTAGGCACTCTACAAACACAGGTCTTCCCTAAGCAGACAAGACAAACAGATAAGAAAAAACTGTCAGAAGCTCAGAACTATTAACTTGCAAACCCTCCCAACTTTTCCTTGTCCCATGATGAGGACCCTACCGAATTCACAATCCATTCTGGTCAATTTCATGGCCATAGGATTTGAAATTTAGTCAATTTCACATTTTCAAATGTTGACATTTACAGGGTGCTCCCAACAGCATGGGAGATCAGACCCACCTCCAACAGTTTCTGGCTGCTGCAGGAAGCTCTGGGGATGCTTCCAGAGCAGGTACCCAGAGGTGGGTCTGATCTCTCCTTGAGTGTGGCCCTGCAGGAGAAGAGCAAGTCTTGTCCCTCTCAAGCCCAGCCAGGACTAGCTGCTAGGAGCCCCCCAACTGGGGAGCTTCCAGAAGCACAGGGGAGATCAGACCCACCTCTGTGAACCTCCTGAGGCTACAGGAAACTCCAGGGCTTCTGCCCAGTTCAGAGCTTCCTGCAGCAAGGGAAGGTATCCAGAGGTGGATCTGATTTCTCCCCTGTGAGAGCAGCTGTGCAGGGGAAGAGTAAGTCCCAACCCTTCCCAGACTGGACAGAACTCACAGCTGGAGCCAGTGTGTTTCCCACCCTGCTCCTCCTCTCCCCTTCAATAGCTAGATTACACAGGGAAGGTCTGATTTCATGGTCCATTGCGTATTTTTCAGGGCCATAAATTTGGTACCCATGACACTTCCTGCATCTAGCTTTTCCTGTCACAGTCAGGAAAACCTCTTTCACTATCGTTGCCAAGTTTCCTCTTCCCACCTATTTTGGGAAAATATGTTGCTTTCTCTCCCCACGGAGGAAGGCTCATGGTTATCACTGTGAGGAGACATGAGTCAGCTGTCCCTGGTGGCCGCTCCCAGCTGCCTCCCTATTTCTTGGGGGCTGGTGTGTATATATCCTTAGGGGGAAGAGGCCTACAGTGGCTGGGTCTGGCAGTGACTTTCAGCTATGTCCTTCCCCGTGGCTCTCCTGTATGACCAAGAGGATTTTGTCAATGCTTTCTGTTCGGTGTCCTGAAGTTTGACAGGGAGGGGGTTGATCAGGACTGGGAGTGTAGATACCGGGCAGATGGTGAGGTCAATTGTTTCAAGTGATGGCTTCTTAGACGCTGGCCCAGTACAGTGCCCTTGCATAGCGGTTGCAGACCTCCTTCTGCAAAGGGGAAGGTCCAGATGCACTTGGCACCATCACTAGCCAAGCAGGACAGGGGTGTGAGTTGCAGGTGGAGAATCTGTTTCCCCTGCAGCGCTCCCTTGTGCGGCAGCGATGATTTTGAAGAGGCTACCAGGACCATGTAGCTCCTGGCTTCCCCAAGAGGCCACCCGGGATGCGGATGAGGTTTTACCTGAGGGCTCGCTCGATGGCTATTTGCCAGGGAGGCATCCCGTTACCAAAGCACCTCGTGCGATTTCCCGGCACTTTCCCGCCCGCCTTCCCCTCTCTCCGGCAGGGTAGATGCGCGGGGCGGCGGGCCTATCTCGGTGACTCTGGGTCATGAGGGGGCAGGCGGCTGGAAGGTGACTAGATCCGCGAGTTTCTTGCGAGGGGGCGAGAGAGCGGCCGGACGGGCCCGGCAAGGCTCGGGGCAGGTCTCCCCGCCCTGCGCGCCTCGATGCCGCCCCCCGGAGAGCGCCGCGTAGTCTCCCAGCCGGCGGCCCAGAGCTCAGTGCGGCTCCGCTCGCGCTGCCACCTGTCCGGCCGGGCACCCGCCCGCTGCCAAACCGTCAACTCCAACCGCCCCTTTCAGAACCAGCTCTGGACAGCGCCTTCCCCGCCCACCCCCTTTTCCCGTTCAGTGTCTCCCGTTGGCTGGAGTACAGCGGCTAGCTGGAGCTCTGATTGGCCCAGATGCCTGCCACTCAGAACTGTGGGGTTGTTTTGAGGTGGGGCATAGTTTCGCTCGCGGCTGAAATCTCTTTGAAACGCTTGTTTGTGGGTATTTTAAATCGGGCGTCTCGCCTCACCTCTGTCACCCACTCATTGGCTCAACGATCAGATCCGCGGCTCTTCCATTGGAGCACTTACCCTGTCAATCATATACCATCCTGAGGGCGGGCCTAGGGCGAGGTGGGGGGAGAAGGGGTGTGGCTTGAACGCGGGTGGGATTTAGACGACAAAGTGGGAGGGAGTGGGCGTGGCTGGAGCAGAGGCGTGGCTGGAGGGGGCTGGACGGGAGGCGTGGCCGTTGGCGTGGTGGGCGGGGCTCGGGGAGGGGGCGGGGCCGGGCAGGGGGGAGCCGCGCTGAGATTGCCCTTGTGTCTAGAGCTCGAAGCGGCGGGTAGCGGAGCGGGCTTCCCGTGAACCAAGGCAGGCGAGCGCGGCTGGCAGCCTCCTCCGCGCCCAGCTCCAGAGCCCGGCACCGCTGCACGGGGGGGACCTGCCCAGCGCCAGAGGAGGAGGGAGCCGCCTCACCCCCCCCGCCCCCGCGACCCCGGTCCTCCTCCTCCTCCTCACCCCACTGGATACAGCGAGGCAGAGGGAGACACTGCGGCGGAGGCTCCTGCCGGGGGACAGAAGCGCCCGGAGAGAGGCGGCGCAGGCTGCGGGAAGCTCTGCCTGGCGCCCACCCAGCCCGAGGGAAGCCCCCAGGATGCGGCTGAGACCCAGCGCCCTTCTGCGCTTCTACAGCCTCTGCGGGCTCCTCATACAAGGTACCGCCCCCAGCTCCGTCCCGGGGACCCCGCCGCGGGGGTGGGGGCAGCCGGGGGGGGGGACCCCGCGCCCCGGTCCTGCGCCCCCTCCGCCGCTCCTGGCCCCCAGCCTCCCGCACTCACTCGTGCCGCGCTGTAGGGAGGCGAAGCGCCTCACGAGCCTTAATCCGCCGTGTCCCCCATCCCCCACCAGCCCTTCAACTCCCTGTAACCTTCCCTCTCGGCGGGCCACCCCCTCGCCCCCCGGCAGCCGCGGCTCTGGGAGTGAGAGGCAGCCGCGTCCCTGCCGCGGGAGCGTGGCGCTTAGCGCTGCCTCAATGGCATGGGCGAGAAGCGGAAGAGCGAGTCGGTGCTGGGCTCATACGCAGCAGGCGAGAGGATTTTTTTAGTAAAAACCTCGAGCAAACCCAGGTTTCCGAAACCAGTGTGGCTCTCGAGGAGCCGCCGTTAGCTGTGCCACGCATCCTGCAGCTACTTTCCAGACTCGGCTCTTTGGGGTGGGATTTCTCCCCCTCGCTTCCTTCCCCCTCTCGCCTTCATTGACAGGAGCCTTCCGAGTGAAATGTAACAACCGCTGTGTGACTGCAGTGGAGGGAAATCTGCAAAATACTGTTATCGTGCACAGGAATAGTGAGTGAGGGGTGGGAAGAGAAACCCCTCCCAGCTCCGCAGATCTTGCCTTATTTTGGGGGAAGGCAAGAGGAATAGAAATCCCACTGGATGGAGAAACCGGCGGAGAGAGTTGGCTCCTGCTGTTGTGGGGAGGAGGATGTGGCCGTGGTGCTGGAAGGAGAGTAACGAGGATCTCTCTCTCCGGCTGCAGCGTGGGGGAATCTGGGTTTGGTCTGGTCACCCCCTCCCCCTCTCTCCAGCTGATTGGGGACGAGAAGTTGCCAGATACCCGAGTGCGTGTGGGTAAAGTTCCCCCCGCCACATGCACCCCGGCGGCCTTGGCAGGATTTAAATGAGGTCAATGAGCCGTCATTCAGCAACTTCTTCGCCTGCACCTTTTCTTTAGGATGGCTGCGGGGAGAGAAACATCCCTTTCTTATATATGGGGTAAGGGAGGGGAAGAACTAAATGAACTAAGTGACCTTGTGGGATTTTGTTGTTCTCCCCTCCCTTTGTCTCTGTAAAGTTTGTATTTTCAAATCTCTCTAGTGAGCATCCTGTGCGAGGTCTCCAGAGAAGGTTAAATTCCCCTCCCAGTCCTTCCTCCCCAGAAGCAGAAGTAATCTGCGGGGTGGCTGAAATAGACGCGTCTGTCTATCTCCACTGCATTCAGTAACCTGCAGGCAGCACTCACTTCACATTCTGAGGAAGTTGCATTTTGGTGGCGATGTTGAAGGGGAGGGCGATTAAATTAATTAAATTGCGATTGCAAATGATGTTTGTATACTGTTGATTTTCCTTACCGATCTGTATGAGTTGCCTAGTACGTCAGTGCACAAGGAGCTTCTGTGTTGATGCTATAATACAAGATTTATTGGGGCATGTGCGGCAGACTGCACCTGGGGGTTGAGGCTCCTGTGTGTCTTTACGTTGCCCTGTGAATTGTCAATTCATTGCGATGGGGGGAGGAGGAGGGAGGAACGGACAGACGATGAAGGGGGAAACCTGTCTGGACTGACTCTTTCTCTCGCCAATAAAATTGGTTTTCCTGCTACTAGAGGAGGATTTGATCTTTTCCTTGAAATGCAATCAGATGCATTCGGTGCATCACATTTTTAAAAGCAAACAGGGATTTTAAAGTGGTGGCTTTCACAACAGTTTAGGGAGTGAACCAGGGAAAATGCACCATTGCAAGCAACATTGGTTTTTTTTTAAAAAGTGCAAGAAGAAAGGTATAATCCAATTCCACCTGACTGAAAGAATTAAATCAGGCCTGCCCTTGTGGGAGAGGGAAGCGTTCCCTTCTTACTGCTGTCTGGCTCTCTCCCACATTTATAAAATGTCTCCATGTTTTTAACCTCACAGTTGAGATATATTTGGAGGTGGGGGGTCACTTTTTATTCAAGTATTCATCTACCTAGCTCTCGAGTACTGCTTCAGAAGGTGTTTTTCCTGGATGTATCTTAAAATGCTTAGGAATGAAAACCATATTTCTGGAATATACCTAAGACTTGAGTAATTTACACTATCCTTTGCTGCTTGTGGTAAGACTAGAGGAGGAAATGATTGAATTTTTGCTAGTAAAAGTCTGTTCTGTACAGTGGTGGCTGAGTTTCAGTGAACATTAAGTTGCTTTAGTCCACCTTATGTTGGTACTTTATAAATTCTGTTTGTTTAGTTTTATTATTTATTTTGGCACAGCTAGCAGGCATGGTTAAGTATATTAGACATACTTATTTATTGTTGGCAGCTTTATAGTTGTATGTAAAAGTAGCCTGTTCCTGTTGGCTTGCCTTGCTCCCCAAAGCTGTGTTAAGCGATTCAACTGATTTGTTAAAGTTTCCTCCTCTTGGGCCTTAGGATATCAGTTTTTCCCTAGTTCATTAGATGAATAAAAACTTTGTTCTGTAGATTTTAAACATTTCTGACTTTTGATTGTGAGGACTTCATGTCAATGAAACTTAAGCTATTTAAGTTTAAAAGACCGTGCCAGGTAGTCAAGCTGATGTGTTCTATATGGGAGTAAGGCAATGCCCAAAAAGCCAATCAGGAGCCTCACTTTCAAAAGTAGTCCTGGGTACTGTGAAGCACTGGAAATAGAAAGATGAGAACATATAATAGTTTTTCAGCTAGTGCATGGGATAATATTAATAGCAAGCACTCCATTAATTTTTTTGTTTGCTCTTTTCTGAAAGTCCCGTAATAACTGCTTGCTCTGGGTGGGTAGAAATGGTGATGGGAGAGGGAGTAATAATATGCTGAGGTTAGAAGCAGTTTGTCAGATGAGTTCAGATGAAGGTTTCTAACCATCAGAGGAGTGAAGTTATGGAACAGCCTTCCAAGGGGAGCAGTTGGGGCAAAAGACATATCTGACTTTAAGACTAAGCTTGATAAGTTTATGGAGGGGATGGTAGATGGGGATAGCCTAATTTTGGCAATTAATTGATCTTGACTATTAGTGGTAAATATGCCCAATGGCCTCTGATGGGATGTTAGATGGGGTGGGATCTGAGTTACTACAGAGAATTCTTTCCTGAGTGTCTTGCCCACATGCTCAGGGTTTAGCTGATCACCATATTTGGGGTGAGGAAGGAATTTTCCTCCAGGGCAGATTGGCAGAGGCCTTGGGGGTTTTTCACCTTCCTCTGCAGTGTGGGGCACGGGTCACTTGCTGGAGGATTAAACATGATTTGAGGACTTCAGTAGCTCAGACATAGGTTAGGGGTTTGATACAGGAGTGAGTGGGTGAGATTCTGTGGCCTGCATTGTGCAGGAGGTCAGACTAGACTATCATATTGGTCCCATCTGACCTGAAAGTCTATGATTCAGAGATGAGAAACTTGAAGTTAATCTCTTCTGCTCTCTCTAATAGCTGATGCAGAAACAGTAGCTTCTATAGTCTAGAAACCTAAAAAAAAATTAGCAATCATAGTGGTTATGTAGTGATTGCACTATGCCCCAGAGGACTAAATTGTTCAGTTGGTTCAGAATACTTGTCACACTCACCTACCTTTTTGCTTTAATTCTTCCACTAAATGAATTTAGTAATATTATCCCCCCCAATGTAAAAAGTTTCTAGTGTGCATTTAAAACAACTTGGGAGTTCAGATGATGCACCCTTTTTTATTTTACTTGACAAGCAAACAGTATATTGTAAACACTTCATGTGTGAAGCTATAATACTAAAGATGGGTTTTACTGTACTCTTTGTATAAAGACGTGGGTTAGGATTATCCCAGAATGTAGCTACTATAGCCCCCTGCTGTGTGATAATGCAAATGGCATCTAATGCCTTAATGTGCTCGGCTTCTGAGAAAACACTGGATAGCATTGTATGTGATACTGAAAAAGTACTTTCAATACATCAGTGCTAACACTGGGCACATGTTTTCAGGGAAGTGTCTATAGACACTCAAAAACAATACTGAATTGCTGTAACTTAAATGACAGTGGATAGACTACTAACAAGCTTTTTTTTTGTCTGAAGTTGTGATAATTGATACATCTTATCATTGAAGCTGATAGAAAGCAGGTTGCCGGTAAGAACATCTTTATCATGAACCCAGATATCTTTATAAAAAGATACACATCAGTTCCCATATTGATTGACATAACATGATGCTGTGGAAATAGTTATGCTATAATAGTTAATACTTAGTTAGGTAGGTAATTTTTTTTTTAAATTCATTGCAAGTTTTTTGATGTGAAGTTACTTTATAGCTGTATATTATGCATAAAACTCATTCAACTAAATTAAATTATGGATTACTATTGAATTAGGCAAATCTACAGTATTTAAATATATGATGTAAGGAACACTCTTACATATTTCCTTGCCACTACTATTGATCACACAAATAAAGTCATAAAATGGTTGTCTAAGCACAAGCGTATTAGTTCAGCACAAGTTAGATTGTTTGACTTGTAGAAACTATTAAAAAGTCTGTTTTGGTGCACAGAGAAACAAGATAACAGATTATGGGTTTTTGTTTGTTTGATGATTCTTTGTCAGCTCATGTGTGAAGTATTTAAGTCAATAAACATGATGTAGAGCTTGTTTATGAATTTGAGTAGTTTAACCAAGGTTTCATTGGCTCTTCAGCAGTACACACTGATGCTTCATATGTACGTGTAAAATACTCTTAGACCACATCTCATGAAGTTAAATATAATCAGTTATAATCGGTATTACTGAAATAATTGCAGAATATGACTAAGTACTTAATTGGGGAAGATACACATTGATGTATCTTGGTGAGTAAGGACTGCTGGATTAGGTGCTCAGGAAAGAGTTCTGTGACTTACACCCTATTAAAATTCTTGCTCATTATCTTTTATTCTAAAAAAAACCTTAAGTGGTTATCAAGTTCTTAATGTCACTTTAACATTGTATAACAATATACAATTGCTATTTTCCTCTCTAACACCACATTAAATAGTGGACCCTCTTTTTCAGCTTGTCATAAAGCAAGTGTCCTCACAGTGCAGGAAGCCTTGATCAAGAGACACTGGCTATACATTGTAACATACTAATAGTTCTTTAATTGAAGTACATCAATTTTTTTTTGCGGGGGGAGGGGGTTTTGAGGTTTTTTTGGCATGTACAAGATGGAGAAATTAAGTCTGTTAGTTTCCCTTTCAACTTTTGCTTTATTGCCATTACATTGTTTGCATTTTTAATTCTTACCTGATATTGCATTAAATTCACTGCTGGCAAAGGGATAGGCAACAGCCTTTACTTAGGTAGTTGCGCTTGTTTGTTCAAGAGATACGTAGTAATATTAAAGATAAAATCAATGTGTTCTGAGTTTTTTCTAAATGTTTCTGCATTTGAAATGCAAAAACAAGTCATTTTTATGCACAGTTGCTGGAAACCTTCTGAGCGATGTCAGCTAGTGGCTAATAGAATAGCTGTATAGCTAAGAATGTGGCGGCCTACCTACTAACAGAAAAGCTTAGGCCCTCTTTAAGACTATAGAAGTAACTGGTAGTAACTCTCTGCATAAGAGTTCTAATACAAATCTTAAAAATCTGACTTCTTAATGGTTTACAGTTCAGAACAATTCTTAGTCTTAGTTCAACTGAGACTAAATTCTGGTTATAAGATACAGTCAAACCTTGCAATAACGCGCCCTGCCATAACGCGAAATTGCATATAACGCAATCATAAGTTGGCTCACCTTTAAGGCCTAATACCAGTGGTCCCCAACGCCATGGTGCCCGCCGGGACATTGATGTGCTCCCGCTTAGTGCCCAGCGGGGAGAGAAGCCACGGCCCCGTGCCTGCCGGGGACAGAGAACTCCAAGGCTGCGGGCGCTGGTGCTCTGTCCCTGGCAGCCGCAGGGCTGCGGCTTCTCTCCGGCTTCAAAGGAGCCGCGGCCCCGCAGCTGCCGGGGACAGAGAGCACTGGCACCCGCAGTCTCTGAGTTCTTTGTCCCCGGCAGGCACGGGGCTGCAGCTTCTCTCCCCTGCTGGGCACTGGGCACTAGGCACTAGGTGGCGCAGATCAATGCACCAGGTTGGGGACCACTGACTTAAACTGACCGGCTTGAAACTCCGCTATACCATGACCCCGCATTTAGTGTGATGGAATTTTTTGGACCCCAAACATCACGTCATAATGGGGTTTCACTGTACCACTTGGAATGACTAAAGAGCCTGAGAAAGCTGGAGTATAGTGCCATCAACCTGTCTTGCAGACATAATTAAAAAAAAAAATCCAAACCAGTGCAGGTTGGAGATACATGGCACTGTTATGTAACATTTGTAATGAATAAACTGCATAAACTTGCAGGACTTCAGTGTACACATTCCTTGTCCTTGAGAGGGTTTTACTGTACGCCTAAAAGCACATAATGAATTTTTTTTAAATTCCATGTCTCTATAGAATATGCATTTTAAAACCATGGAATAGCCATACAAAGGTTCTTGAGGATTTCCTTTTTTGTCTACTTTAATCTTTCTTAGCCTATTTTTAACATAAATAGATTGTTCTATATAGTCTGAATATAGGTAGTCTTCATTTTAATCTGCAGTAGGCCAAGTGCGGGTCTCGACAACAGGGTTAAATTGACCTAAGTTATTCATGTAGCCGGAGTTGTTTAACATAGCTGGAGTCAACGTAGCTTAGGTTAACTTATTGCGGTGTCTATACCATGCTGGGTTTCTCCCATCAATTTACCTTATGCGTCTCATTCCGGTGGAATACCAGATTGATGGCAGAGCGGTTGGAGGTTGATTTAGCATGTGTTCACTAGACCTGCTAAATCGACCCCCACTGTATCAATCGCTGAAGCGTTGATCCATGGTAATTTTAGACACACCCTTAGAGTAGGGCAGTACTGAGATGAAGTGCTCTAATGGGAATTGGTTTATTTGGGGAAATATGCAGGGGTTGGGGGAGAGTACAAAGTCTAGTAATTAACAAATTGGTAATGAAGATGACATGAAACAGAAGCCAAGCCTGTTCAGGAAATCAGTTACATTATCTCTTGCAGTTCCTAGTGTCTCCACTGTTTAAAATATAATCTTTCGATCTTCTTAAATAAGATGGAGAATCCAAGATCCAGAATTAACAAAAAACTTCTTACAGTAGTCTGTAATGACTATGTTAAACTGAGGTGAACCTCTAACAACCTAGCTCTGAAAACTCCTTGTTCGTTTTTCTGCTGTTTATACCCACAACTCTCCCACCCCAAAATCTCATGCCATCCTTCATATTGGGGCACAGGGAACTGGATAATACTGCATGTGTTTCTGGTCCAAAGATGTGTTCTGCATCTCACTGAAGAGGGTAACTGAGAGGAGGTGTACTTTCTTTTCTCTAGCCAGGTAGCAAATATATTGCTTTCATATGATCTCAAACCCTTGCTGGTTTAAGAATCAGTAATCAGAAGGCTAGGAAGCAGTCATGGCTTTCACACTCTAAAAAGAAGCACATCACTGCTAATATAACTTTACTTTACTTGAGCATGAGAGATAATTTTTCCAATCCTTAAGGTTGAGTTTTAGATGTAATTTTTTTCCCTGCTTGCCCTAAACTACTGAGGAGTGTTAAGCTGTTCCTAGGTTTCTTTCCAGTGGTGGCTATGCTTCAGTGTCAGAAGAACTGGTCCCTATGCAAAGTTTGTACAGCAGTGTGGATTTGTAAAGTGGTTTCAGATATGAAAAGTACCATAAGCAAAACTTGTAACTATGTACAGCAGTGTCATAATCTTGTTTACCATAGTTGAGCTTGTTTTACTTAATTCTTTATACCCTGTCACTAATTCATACTGTGCAGATAGGCTCTGAAATATAATGTATATGGCCTTATGCTGGTTAATAGTCCTCTCTGCATCCTTGAAAGAGTAGTACAAATAGGAATTCCCTTTGCTCTTGTGCATTTATAGTCACTGTAAATGGGCTTGGCAGACTGCAGTTGATATGACTGCAAAAATATCAAGTATTTAAGGGGTTTTTGTTGTCAGTTTGACTTTAGTTGCAGGAAATGGTGGAGGGGGCAGACAATATATAACAATTTAAGGCTATTCACTTTGTTTATTTTGAGTTCTCAAGCAGCATTTTTCTTTGCTTATCTGAATTTTCTATTAACAGCAAAAATACTTAGTCATTTTGTGTGTACGGTGTAATTGATTATCAGCATTTAAGGATAAAAATGTAATCTTTCTGAGCTTAATGATAAGCAGTTCAGTGGCTTATGTTGGGTGTTCCTCCCCATTTTTGTGGGGACGGGGAGGCGGAGGAAGGCCAAGAAAAAATGAGGCCAGATTCCTGTGACAAAGTGTAAATATCTAGGTTAAATCTGAAATATAGCTAAATACTATGCTTATTGAATAAATGTTTATATTTTTATTGATATAGTAATTTCTTTTGCTAATCTTAATTAAAATGAAAGCTCACTATACAAAACAACTGATCAATGTCCACATAAAATCATCTTTATTATGGATATCAGTGTGGGCTCATAATGCATTACACTATGCATTTCCATCTTTCTTCACTTTGCAGAAGTGTCAAGCAACAAACCAGCACAGACAGTTCTTTGATCCAGCTGTGCTGGCAAGCCTTAACTCTACTTCTGCTTAGCGAAGCTCTACCCAGACAGCTCCAAAAAATTTGGCCGATGGAATTTCTGAGGAAAATTTAAGGCCAAATCACTTCACAGTAGCAGTTACAGTAGACACTTCGGGATAAATATCTGAACAAATGGAAAATACCACACTGACCTACATGTGCTGGATTATCTGTAACTTGACCTGCTTTCATTCCTACCATGCTAAAAAATAGGGGGCTGCTCTGATTAGACCCTAACAAGGGGAAAAAGCAGCTAGCTGAAGCAGAAGCCATTAGGTTTCAGAATTATGTAGGATTTATGAGCACTATCCAGAACAACTCCAGCTATGTAAGTTTGACAGTTCAGTTTTGTAATTGTTTGACCATTTGGATTATCAATTGAACACTGATGTGTAATAGAACCTTCAGAAGTAGCACAGATGAATATTAAAAAACCCAAGAGAAACTGCAATCAACAAAATATTACTAACAAGGGGAAGTTCAAAAGCATTAGTTTAAGTTGGATCTTTGTAGTAGTTAAAACTAGGTTATTTAGAATCCTTTGCACCACTGTTTCTAGTGTCCCCTGCCATGATGGTTTTCTCACTTACCCTCCATATTAGCATTAAATATATTAGCCAAAAGTATGTTATAAATTTGCCTGCTGTTACCTTCCTGTCCAAAATATGCAGATTGTAATCTATGGTAGCCTGTTTTTATGTTTATATACATTAAAAAAAAAAAGCTGAGCTTTTAGTTGCAGGAGTCAGATAAATAGCTGCATGGCTTCCCTGCTGCTTGGAGCATTTATGATACACTTCCTGACATGCATCCACTAGTAGAGGAGGAAAAGAAATCACTGGCTTTTCTACCTTCTAAAGAAGTAAATATACTGTTCAATTGTGTCTACCACTGTCTTGAATCATATCGTCACGGGGTCAGCTGTGCTGGAAAAACTTACTTTATGGTTCAAAATATAAAGAGATAAATTCAGTACTGCATCTGTTAGCAAATTGAGAAGCATTAAAGGCACTGACTAGAGAGATTCACTGTGAACAGTTTACTAATCAAGGATTAAACACTATCTCTAAATCTGCAACAAAGGCCATAAAAGACTATAATTTACAGTGGTTCTTCCCTCAGCTTGGGCCTTTCGTTAGCATCTAAAATCATTGCAACTAGAAATTAAAGAAATTCTGTCTTTAGGATGATTGGGGAATGTTCAGCATTCAGATGTTACTACAGTAGTTGACTAAAAATGGAACTGAAAGTGTACTAGAATAAGCATAGCATTCCAGTTCCCCTCTGAAAGCTTGAAAAAATCTTGTTGAACACACAGATAAAATGTAGACATAGCTAATAATTAGGGCTGTCAAGCAATTAAAAATAATCATGATTAAGCATGCGATAAAACAATAATAGAATAACATTTATTGAAATATTTTTGGATGTTTCTACATTTTCAAATATATGGATTTCAATTACAACACCGAATACAAAGTGTAGAGTGCTCACTTTATATTTTTGATTACAAATATTTGCACTGTAAAAAAACAAAAAGAAATATATGAACACATAGTAAGTACTGTAGTGCAATCTCTTTATCATGAAAATGCAGCTGACTAATGGGGATTTTTTGTTACATAACTGCACTCAAACAAATTAATGAAAAACTTTAGAGCCTACAAGTCTACTCAGTCCTATTTCTTGTACAGCCAATTGCTCAGACAAACAAGTTTGTTTACATTTGCAGGAGATAATGCTGCCTGCTTCTTGTTCACAATGTCACCTGAAAGTAAGAATAGGCATTCACATGGCACTGTTGCAGCCAGCACTGCAAGATATTTACATGCCAGATGTGCTGAAGATTCATATGTCCATCCATGCTTCATCCACCATTTCAGAGGACATGCTTCCATGCTGATGCTCATTTTAAAAAAAGCATTCATTAAGTGTGTGACCGAACATACAGAATTGTATGTCTCCGGCTCTGTTTTACCCATATTCTGCAATATATTTCATGTTCTAGTAATCTCAGATGACTCAGCACATGTTTTTCATTCTATGAACACTTTCACACAGATTTGACAAAATGCAAAGCAGGTACTAATGTGAGATTTCTAAAGATAGCTACAGCACTCAATCCAAGGTTTAAGAATCTGAAGTGCCTTCCAAAATCTGAGAGGGATGAGGTGTGGAGGATGCTTTCAGAAGTCTAAAAAGAGCAACACTCCGATGCAGAAACTACAGAACCCGAGCCACCAAAAAAGAAAATCTGCCTTCTGCTGGTGGCATATGACTCAGATTATGAAAATGAACATGTGTTTGTCTGCATTGCTTTGTATAGTTATCGAACAGAACCTGTCATCAGCATGGATGCATGTTCTCTGAGTGATTGGCTGTACAAGAAATAGGACTGAGTGGACTTTTAGGCTCTAAAGTTTTTACATTGATTTGTTTGAGTGCAGTTATGTAACAAACAAATCCCCATTAGTCAGTTGCATTTTCATGATAGAGATTGCACTACAGTAATTGTATGAGGAGAACTGAAAAAATACTATTTCTTACCATTTGTATAGTGCAAATAATATAAAGTGAGAAGTCTATACTTTGATTTCAATTACAATATAATACAATATGTTTGAAAATATAGAAAAAAATCCAAAATATTTAATACATTTCAAATGGTATTCTATCGATTTAAAACTGCAGTTAAGTCAAAAAAATTAATTGCGTGAGTTAACTGCGATTAATTGACTTCCATAATAATAATATAACAAATATGCTGGCCTGGTGGCAGCTGCTTCACTGTATTATATGGACCAGCAGGAGCTGGGAACAATGCTGAACAGTCTATGACCTCCATTCCTGTGAATGTCAGAGCACTTCATCTCAACTCTCCAACTAAATGATACCTCCAGGATCAAAATGGAGTGGCTCTCCCCTTCAGTCCAAACAAGAAAGTAGCATCAAGGTGGTATCTTGAACATGTAATATATGAAAATCCATTTCCCCCCACAACTTGCATAATAATGTGGAGAACCACTAGCAGACAACCTATTTTGGTTGATCTTAAAATTAGAAGAAGGGGTCTGCTTTGATACCTCTCCCCTGCTTCCATTGAGTATAAGTGGAACCCCCCACTACCATATCTTTGCAGGCTACACACTCACTTTATTCTTTTAACTAATAAAATTAAAGCCTGGAATCTGACACCTGACTCAAATCTTAATTTGTCAAGTCAGAAATGACATACCAAACTTATTATAAAAGGAAATGAGAACTAGTACAATCTGCAATATTTTTACCATTGTTCAAATTTAAAGTAACTTATACAAATTGTAGGCCAACAGCTGCCCAAGAGGTGTCAATATCAAGGTTTTCTATGTTATATGACATATCTTCACACTGGTATAGGGTGTTTAGATTTAAATCAGTGACTCAATATCACTGATTTAGTTATTTAAATAAGGAAACCTCGATTTAAATGATCAATTTTCATTTTTATTTGTAATTTATCTAAATTTTTTTGATTCTCAGTGGTTGGTTGCCATTTAAAAAACTTGTTGTGTAAAGTCTATATTTATTTGCCAAACTTGGTGCTGCTTATGCTAATATGTCTGATTCACCATAACTAGCTACTCACTATTTAAGCAATTATATTTTAGCAGATTCTTAATAAAAATGTAAAAATTAACATAAAACAGTGAATACATTTATTTGACTTTTAATTCATTATTTGTGCTAAGCTCGAATAGGATAGAAATTCAAATTCAAGTAAATGCAGAATTTTATGTTTAATGTGGTAGAAACAACTTTTTTCCAAAGTTATCAAAACATGCTTTGCATATGAAAGGAATCATTCACTCTAGATAGTGAATTGGACTCAGTGACTGAAATTTATGTTCTGTAGGAGTTCAGAAGCAGTAGATCTTACCTTCTCATATCTAATTTTTATTTGTAGCTTGGAAGAGGAAAGAAAGTCTTCCTGCTCTTTGAACTCCTGTTTAGTATCTCAGCTTTGAATTAACTAGTCATTTGAATGGAACTAGTTGAATAAACTGAAGAGAAGGTTTTTCTCTGCACCTGCAGAAGAGGCTACTGCTGTCAAAAGCTGGTTAAGCTCTTCAACAAACTCCAGTGACCTCAAATAAAACTGGGTGCTCAGCATAGCCCAGGCATCATGAGATCTTGCTGTGACCGTTGAAAAATAGGCTTCGGGGTGCTAATAAAATAATCTATGACTGGACCCCATTACTGTCCTTCCTGTGGTACCAGTCTCCAGGATAGTCTAGGAAACACTTGGAAGACATGGATATGACATTCCAATAAAGTGATTGGCACAGGCAGTGTTCTTTTCAAAACAAAGCATCTCTCTTTAGTTTAACTAATAATCTCTACTACAATCTAATCCAAAACCATGAATTAGATATGTCCCTTGTTGCAAGTTAGGGAGCATTCAGACCACAATACAGTAAAAGCTATTTTTTATTCATCACTTCACCAACCAGAAAGCTCTCTAAACCAGCATTTCTGATTTTCATTGAAATCTGGTTTATAGTCTGGTTGGCATGAGGTCAGCAGAGGGTTGGGACATGGGAGGAGGTGTGGAGCACAGGCTCTGGTGCGGGGGAGAGATTAGGCCTGGGAGGGGCTTGGGGCACAGGGTGTGTGAGGTGCTGGATCCAGGGGGCACTCACCTCAGTCAGCAGCCTGTCCCAGCTGCTCTTAAGCAGGTGTGCAGCAGGTGGCTCTGCACACTGCTGCTGTCCTTCCCCAAACACTAGCTCCACAACTCCCATTTGGTTAATGGGAACTGCGGGGATAGCGCTTGCAAGCAGAGGTAGCGTGCAGGGCCGCCTGCCACACCTCCACCTAGAAGCAGCCGGGACAGATCACAGCTTGTGGGGAGCTGCCTGAGGTGAGTGCCCCCAGGAACTGGCACCCCACACATCCTCCCGTGCCCCAACACGCTGCCCCATGCCCTCTCCCAACCCCCCTCTCTCATAGTTAACTGGCATTTTTCATTTACCAGCACCCCCCATTCCCTCAAGATGATGGATAAAACAGCTTTTACTGTAGCATAGTTTGAGTGATTCTAAATGATGCATTCTGCCACAGATGGCCAGTCTGTGACAGATTGCTGACAGATTTTAACTTAAATATAAGTTTTTTGTTTTTGTTGTTTTTTTTACTTACGGAAATTACAATTAACACACACCTCAAGCATAAACATACTAATACTATCCCACACTATAATTATGCTATACTATAATTTAAAATGAGCAGGCTTACATTATTTTTGATTCCGCTGCATTTTCTGTTGGTGCTGGCTGGTTGCTTGCTTGCTGCTGCTCTCGTCAGTCACCTTGGTTCCATGGCAGGTCTCTTCAGCTCTCTCTCCCCCCCCCCCCCCTCACACACTCCTCCCCCAGGAGCAATTCTTGCTGTCTCCCAACTGATTAACTGCCTGTTACCACCCTGCCTTTTATACTGTCTTGGACATGCCTCCAACATGTTCAGACACGCTCAGACTTGTTCAATACGAATAACCTTGCACATGCTTATTCCTGTTTACCTCATCTGTTCTTACTGCCCAGGCTCTAGATCTAGCCTACTTCATTGCCATACCTCTGATGCACTGATCTGGTCATGTGACCTACAGCATCTAATGGCAAGTGACCTGTGATTTCAAGAGGGAAGCCAGGGACACAAAATGGAGATTAGGAATACAAATGGAGTCCAGGGAATTTCTTCAATATCAAGGCATACTAGATCAAAGACCCAAATGTTACAAGTCCAAAGCAAACCAACTACATTGCTTTCTTGTCCTGGCAAGTGAGGGCCATCAGTCATGATGTCCTGACTTTTGCCATTCAGTGGTAGCAAGAACAGCTGGGGCAGGGAATTTCCTCCTGCTGATGATAGCTCATCTCAATTGATTAGACTTTTCCTGTTGTTATGCATACTTCCATCTTTTCATGTTCTCTGTATGTATAAATATCTCCTGTCTGTGTGTTCCATTCTATGCATCCGAAGAAGTGAGCTGTAGCTCACGAAAGCTCATGCTAAAATAAATTTGTTAGTCTTTAAGGTGCCACAAGTACTCCTGTTTTTGCTTTTTAATTATTATTCAAGCCTGAAGCCTTAATCCTACTGTGAGCGGGGGAAACTGGCAATATGACCACACAATAGTAAAGAAATAGGGAGTGCATGCAGAAAAAGTTGTATGTATTGAAGTGAGTCTTTAAACTGTTCTCCTGAGGCTTTTATGACCACCTGTTTGTTATGAACATCTAAAATAATTGTCGGACACATGTGAGAACCTAATATCTCAAGCTAATCTCCTAGGTATCCTAGTCACAGTGGGAGGCAGTGAAATGTGTGATTCTTTTTATATTAAAGACAACTGCTCTAACAGTGCAACTTACAGGAAAAAAGCAAGGTTCTTTGTAATAAAGATAAATGAAATCTATGCAGTCATAGGTTATATTTGCACCATACCAATTGTATCTTCAGAATATAGAGTTTAAGACTTATTTTAATAAACATGTTCATATTTTAGTAAAGTGTTCTAAATCATCTGCTTCCAAAACACCAGGAAACCCATTACTGCAGTTTGCAGCAGAAAAGGTGGTTGATCTTTCATGTTGAATAAAATCTAGAAGTTACATAGATTTATTATGTCAGTTTTGATTACAAAAGTAAATCAATGGATAATAGATATTTGAAAACTTTTATATAGGGAACTAGGTGGTGCTGTTCTTTCATCTTTGTATCTTAACTGAATTCTTAAGAACTGTCTCAGAACATCACTCTGCTTCTTTCCAAAGAGGAATTTAGCTATGTAACATACTTATCTGGAGCCAAATATTATGTTTACAGTAAGTACTTTCTAGTTGAATATTCAACTTGGCATTTACAAAAAAGTGTCTTAAACTTATGCAGCCAACAAACAACTTGGCTTATAGTTAAAATAACAGCAACAAAACCACCTGCAGTTACTTCATTTTACTTGATTTCCTAATCATAGAATGTGCTTTAGAATACCTTTCAAATTACGTACTTTTATTCAGTACTGTTCTGTCAGACTGATTTTTGTTATGCATGATTACTGAAAAATGACTCAAATTTTTCTGATAGTGAACTTCTGAAAAGGCTTCTTGGTTTCACTTTTAACGTTTTTGGAACTCCTTTGATAATGCAACTGGATTGGCACTGAGGTGAGGAGAATTGGCTGCATCTGCATCATAGCAATGTGTTTTTAATGGACTTCACTTTACAATTTTTCCTGCCTTATCAAATTTTTGTAAGCATAGTCTAATTACAAAAAGTTTATTAGTACTATATGAGGGACTAGTTAAACTATATTCTGGGTATTCTTCCCAGAGTGCCTTCAGCACCATAAAGAAGAGTGTGAGGCAGAAGTTTTATCTGTACTTCATGCATTTTATAGAAGAAGCAGAGAAAATTTTCTGCAGATTACTCAGTTTTAAATGAACAGCCATCCTAAAATCTAAGGAAAACATGCATCACAGTACAAACCAGTACTAAATCAGCCATTCACTGCTGGTTTACATGTGCACCATCTACTTAAGAACAATAATGTGGGACGTTTAATCAAGTTCAAGCCTTTCATATTGTACAGTAACTCCTCACTTAACGTCGTCCCGGTTAATGTTGTTTTGTTGTTAAGTTGCTGATCAATTAGGGAACATACTCGTTTAAAGTTGGTCAGTGCTCCCTTCTAACATCGTTTGGCAGCCGCCTGCTTTGTCCATTGCTTCCAGGAGGAGCAGCCCATTGCAGCTAGCTGGTGGGGGCTTGGAACCAGGGTGGACTGGCAGCCCCCCTATCAGCTCCCCGCTCCCCTAAGTTCCCTGTGCAGCAGCTGCCCAGCAGGCTAGCAATTGCAGCTGTCCCTCACCCCACTGCCATGTGCTGCTCCTGCCCTCTGCCTTGGAGCTGCTCCCTGAGACTCCTGCTTGCTGTGCCGGGGGAGGCGGGAGAAAGAGGGGGGCTAATGTCAGGGTGTCCCGCTCCCCCCTGCTACTGCACCCTGCTTACCCTGTCTTCCATAGAACAAGGGGGACACATGACAGAGGGAGCTTCCAGGCAGCAGCAGCTGTGGTCTCAGCAAGCTGATCTAATTAACAAGGCACTTAAAGGGGAAACATGCATCTCTCTCTCTCTCTGACTCTGACTCTGTCTATGATGCTCTCTCCCCTCCCCTCCCTACATTCCTGCTGCCTTGTAGACTGTGAGAGTTAACCCTTGAGGGCTCAGCCAATTGCTAGTTCATCCTTTAGCAGTAAGGCATTCCTTGGGAAATATCCCACCCTCTGACTCCTCCACCTTAACCAAGCTTCACAATCATCATCACCACTGTGTACCAGTATTAAATTGGTATACTCTCTCTCTCTCTCTTTTTGTGTGTGTGTATATATATGTATATATGTGTGTGTATATATATATATGTGTATATATATATATATATAGGGAGGGGGGGAAGAGAGGGACTTTTGTCTAGTGGGAAAAAAAAATCCCTGGAACCTAACCCTCTCATTTACATTAATTCTTATGGGGAAATTGGATTCACTTAATATCGTTTCGCTTAAAGTCACATTTTTCAGGAACATAACTACAACATTAAGTGAGGAGTTACTGTACATATGATCACTGACTTCTCAAAGTTCAAAATAGTAATCAAAATCATCTATAACATTTCAGATGGTGTCAAAGTACCTAATCAAATAACCCGTCCTTCAGTAGGCAAGTAAAGCTTCAGTATTTCTGACGTAACTGAGGTCTGTACATATGTAATCAGAACGTTCAGAACTTAATTTCTGTGGCACATCGGACTTCATGTTAACATTGAAAGATTATGGTTACAAAATTTGACTTCTGAATTATCTTTGTACGTCACTACTCTACATGTCTCTGGTTATAAATCATTTTAGCTTGTTTTTTTGACAGCTGCACTTTCAGAAAGTAGAGAACTGAGTTCTGATGTCTGAAAAAAGCTTTTGATGTTGACTTTTTTTGTTAACCTGCATTCAGCTTCACTCTGCTAAATTTAACAAGTGGAGCTCTATTGAACCATGTCCATCGCTCTCTTCTGTCCATGTGGCTGAATTGCTTCCAGCCTAATTACACCAGTTTCCTATTACCCTGATGTTCCCTTAGTAGCAACCTCTCCAAGAAACACAGGTCTCATCATTATATCCTGCTCACTAGAACTGGAGTGACATTTTCCCTGCCTTAAAGAAAACAATTAAGTGAAAGCAACTTGTGAAAAAGTAGTATGGACTGTTTTTGTCTATATATGATTATGAAATCATTTTTTGTTTTTGTGCAGGTTTAATCATACGTTAAACATGAATGGAATAGTACTTTCCCATGCACTCTTCACTGAATCTGTTGTAATACTTGAAAGAGGAATGCCTGAACAGACAATTGTCCAAAAAACTATATCAAAATCATTTGTTAAATAGAATACTGTTACCAAGAATTGCGGTGTTAAGTGTTCTTGCAACATTAGTCAGAATTTTTGTCTTGTCACAAGCTACACTGAACTATGGGTCTTAACAGGTAGCAAGATAACAGCTCTTAAAATGTGTCGCTTCTGGCTAACACCTTGCTTTTTCTATCCCCTCTGTACTTCAGCTGACATGTTAGTACTCACTTATGGACTTCCTGTTTTGGGGAATACTTTTTTTGTGTGTGTCCAGGACCAAATTATGTACTACTGTTCTCTTGCTTTCAGTTCCACTATTTGTAGTCTGCATCCTCCTAAGAAAACATGTGGCTGGAAGTACAAATAGCTATTTGCTTATTTGATTTCTTCAAGTTTTTAAACACTGTCCATGCATATTTAGTGGTGAGTGCCTATCCCAAAAACTAAAAAATTTTTTTAGCAGCCTTGTCTAGATAAGGTATCTCTGTCAGCACACTCAAAGGGGGGACGATGTGCTTTAAAAAGTGCCCAGTAAATAAATAATGCTTCTGCTGTGCGCTCTATTTTTAAATAAAATGTTCTAGAGTGTGATCCTCAAAGTTACAAATGGAAGTTAGGTGTTCAGTTTTTCTTTCAGTGGGAATTAGAGTTGGCTATCCAAAGGTTTTGTCTCATTAATGATGGTAAAAATATCTTCCTGTAGCATAAATATTACTTGGATGCCAAAGTTGGTCAATCTAATTCTGTAGAAGGGAAAATTGAACTTTTTTAACATAAAAACTCAGCCCTCTCAGGCTAAACAGTGTTGGGGGGTGTAGAACTGATGTTGTCTAGTTTAAACTTACTTGGGTTAATACCAAGGGAAATTTACCATTACAGGCACCAGCAGTATTGAGTATTATTCCATGAACGTACTAAAATAACTAGTTTATTGTAGAATATATTTGTTCAAAGATTCCTATCAAGACCTAAAACAGAGAATTTATTGAAATGGGATTAATACTTTATTGAATACTGCTAATACTAGAAAGCAATCTGGAGCTTTCTCAAATCCAGATAGTTACATTTCAGTTAAAGAAATGTAATCTAGAATAATGGTTTGTTCAGTGATATCTCCATAGCTAGATTCAATAATCTAAACCCTGAGGATATCACTTTATAGATTCTTTACATTGTGGTATGCAATATAAATATTTCATTTATCTGAGAAGAGAACTTTTGTTCACACTTTGGTGTTTTTAAAGGGTATTACAGACTGTGCACTTCTGTCTCTCTGGATCTTTTTCCCCCTAGTCTATTTCTTGTCTTTGTGGTGTGGTGAGTTTCCTATTATACAGACAGTCTAGTCATCCTTTTCAATGTCTCTTGTTTTTAATAAGGAGAGAATTGGATATAAATGTGCTGTCTATTTTGCCCCATAAGCCGAAACATGACTTCACTTACTCACAGTTCAGCTTAGTCTACTTTTTGAAGCAATTTTTGTTTAATGTAGGTCTAAGAAATGTAGCAGTTATTTTCTAAACCTGTATTGTAAAAGCACAATACCCATCAAGGTCAGTCTTCCCTGGGTAGAGTGAGGTTTTCAGATTTGGCTGAATCACTGCCATGAATCTTAATTAAGCTTAAACTAAATCTATTGATCCAAATCTCTCTCATGAAGTACAAAAAATCTTGCTTCTAAACAAGCATATATTGAACAGGCTTTGAAATGTTAAGACTGTTTTTTGTTGTTGTTTTCCGTCTGTTCCATGTACCACACTTCTTTCTTCCCTACATCTGCCCCCATACCACTGTGTCCCTGCATCACCACTCCCATTCAGTCTCTGCCCCAGTCATTCCTTCCACCACTAGCACTTCTGAACCCCAATCTGTGACTTCCACCCAGCAGCCCCATGCACCCTGCTCTCTCCACGCACCCCCACCCATGCATATCCTGTGCCTCCTCACCTAACCTTGTGGGCAGGGCATTGAGGAATGAAACCTTTTCTTCTCTCTGTTAGCAGCTGGCTGGTGAGTAGGCTATGTTCTGTTCTGGCAAAATAGCAGCCCTTGGTGGGCAAAATGTGTAACTGCAGTGCCTCTTCAGAAAAATGTATTTTCTGCCCAGAAAAAAATAATCTGAGGGATGTGAAATCTGCACACGTTCAGAATTCCCCCAGGAGCAATTTTCTGTCCTGGTTTAAACAATCCTTTTTTTTCTGATTTAATATAAGCAAAAGAGAGTAACTTCTCCCTACTACCCCTTGATCTTGCTTTCCTTTTTGTTACACCTTTCACCGTAGAAGATGGGGAATAACAGGAACACACAGCTATGTAGACTGTTATCTTGTCAGTGAGTTACTCAAATTCTAATCTGGTGCTGCACAAAAGACCTACACAAGGTGAAAAACATTTAAAGTAGGAAATGTGACTAAAATAACTCCAAGGGCACATATAGTATCAAACAAATTCTTACTCTCTGAAGTGATTGGATTTCAAATTGTATGCAGTGTCGTAGTTGTCAGTTCCCGAATACTGGAGAGAAATGGTAGGTGAGGTAATCTTTTATTGGACCGACTTCTGTTGATGTCTCTCACCAACAGAAATTGGTCCAATACTAGAAATTATCTCATGTTTGGTCTCTGGATTTCAAGTTGCCCCTTTATAAGCCAGTGACTGATGTATTTTCATGTTTCATACTAACTAAACTATGCACTTGTCTGCCATTTCAAAACATCAGTTTGATCTATTTCAAAATAACCTAAAATCAAACATTATACCATTGCGTTATACCAAACCAAACTTCCATTTTACATTAGCAGTTGGGTCCTTGATCTTCCAGCAAAGCTATTCAAGCATCCTTTCAACACTCTGTTTAGCACCCAGACTAAGAGTGTCCAGCTAAGAGTTTTCCTTAAGACTTGTTCATGTATCATATGCTCCTACCTAAGAGTGTGACTCCAAATGATGGAAATTACTTGAACTCTTAATCTCTTCAGTGAGAATTCAAGGTGCCTAATGCCTTAGGATCAGGCGCTTAATTACGAGGTATTTCATAATCATGAAAAACTGATTTGTGTATGTAAAACTTCGTAGGCCTTAATCTGTGGAGCAGGGACTCCTTCCACGCGTGTGGTCAGTGCTTAGCATTTTGTATTGTTATATCTACAACAAGAGCATAATTGTGCAAGTCTTTATTTACTGGTGAGAATTTACATAAAAGTAGACCCAGTTAAGTTAGTAGGGCTACTCATTTGAGTAAAATTTGCAGGCTGACTCATAATAAACACTGCTGTACATAATTAATTATATAAAGCAGGATGTCAGATGAGTTATACATCATTAAAATAAGTTGTTCATTGACAAAACTGAAATGCAGTGAGTAAAAGTTAGAATATGTTAATGTATGGTTCGAACCAAATATTTTTGTACTAACACAGAGCAGTCAATAAAAACTTTAACTCTGTAAAGAAGCTTTAGAGAGACATGGAATTAGAACCAAAAACCTTTCTAATGTAGTTTTAAACTCTGTTCCAGATACTATTCCATACTGGATTTTTAAACTGATCTACTGTAGTCTTGTCTAATGGTTTGTCCTAATGTTTTTTCACTTAAAACATGATCTGTCCAAGGCCAGCTTAAATCAAAAGCTTCATGCTTAGCATGCACAGTATTTTATTTTCACAAAAGTTTTTTCCACCTATGCAGTGTGCATAGTTAGAAAATATATATCGGTAATTCCTCTAGGTAGTTGCATGTCCGCTCAGGCACTACTGCATGATTGCATTGTGACTGAACAGAAACAAAAGCTTTAATCAGTAGTTATATAACCATCCAAGTTGTAGCTCTCCTCTTCAAAAAACTCTTGGTGCCTATTAGCATCTTACTACCAGTTACTGTTTGTAATCCAGTAGTTTATTACCTGTGCTTCTTAAAAAGACTCCATTTATAAGAATAGCCATATTGGTCAGACCAGTGTTTGATCTAGCCCAATATTCTGTCTTCTGAAAGTGGCCAGTGCAGATGCTTCAGAGGGAATTAACAGAAAAGGGCAATTATCAAGTGTCGCAGCTTTGGGTATTCAGACATTTTGGGATACACAGAGCATTAGGTTGCATTCCTGACTGTCTTGCCTAGTACCCATTGATGGGCCTACCTTTCGTGAACTTATCTAACTGCTAAACTTTTTACCTTCATAACATGCCCTGGCAATGAGTTCCACAGGTTGACTGTGAATTGCATGAAGTAATTCCTTAGGGTACGTCTACACTACGGGACTATTCCGAATTTGCATAAACCGGTTTTGTAAAACAGATTGTTTAAAATCGAGTGCGCGCGGCCACACTAAACACATTAAATCGGTGGTGTGCGTCCACGGTCCGAGGCTAGCATCGACTTCTGGAGCGTTGCACTGTGGGTAGCTATTCCGTAGCTATCCCATAGTTCCCGCAGCCTCTCCTGCCCCTTGGAATTTCCGGGTTGAGAGCCCAGTGCCTGATGGGGCAAAAATCATTGTCGCGGGTGGTTCTGGGTAAATGTCGTCAGTCACTCCTTCCTCTGGGAAAGCAACGGCAGACAAGCATTTGGCGCCTTTTTTCCCTGGATTGCCCTTGCAGATGCCATAGCATGGCAATCATGGAGCCTGTTTTGCCTTTTGTGACTGTCACCGTATGTGTACTAGATGCCGCTGACAGAGGCGATTCAGCAGCGCTACACAGCAGCATGCTTTTGCTTTTGCATGACAGCAGAGATGGTTACCAGCCATACTGCACCATCTACCAGTCCATAAATTGGTAAAAAGATGATCATGGCTACCAGTCGTTTTGCACCATTTGCTGCTGTCATAAGTGCCCCTGGCTGCTCTTAGCCAGGGGCACAAAAGCCAAAATTGGGAATGACTCCCAGAGTCAATCCCTCCTTTTTGGTATCTAAAAATAGAATAAGTCCTGCCTAGAATATGGGCAAGTGTACTAGAGAACCACTGTATCAGAGAGCACAGCTGCTCTGTGTCAGATCCTGCAGAAATTATGAGCTGTATGCTATTCACAGGGGGTGCTCCTGCAACAACCCCACCTGTTGATTCCGTTCTTCCCCCAGCCTTCCTGGGCTACTGTAGCATTGTCCCCCCACTTGTGTGATGAAGTAATAAAGAATGCAGGAATAAGACACACTGACTTGTTAGTGAAAAATGAGTGGAAGGCAGCCTCCAGCTGCTATGATAGTCCAGACAGGACAATGAGTGTGGAGGAGAGGAGCCCAGCATCCCTCTGCTAGTCCAGGGGCAATTGAATCTTTTTTTTACACATGAAGGGTGGGGGCTGACAGAGCTCAGCCCCCTGTTGCTATGATGACGATGGTTATCAGCCATACTGCACCATCTACCAGGAAAAATTAGGGCCAGGCGCCCTTGATCGACCTGACGGATGCTAGTCAGCATGGTTACCAGCCCTTTTGCACTGCCCCATGTGCCAATAGGCTGATGATGAGGACGGGTACCAGTCGTTTTGCACCATCAGCCACCCATGGCGGGGGGGGGAGCAAGGATGTTGGTGTTCAGTGCTGCAGCATCGCGTCTATCTGCAGCATTCAGTAAAGATAGGGTGACATGTAAAAGAGTCAAGAGAGGATTGTTTTCCCTTTCACTTCTGGGGGTTGGTGGGGGGGTGTGTAAATTGCCGAGCTATGCCCTGACCCACCACGGACACTGTGTTTGACCCTAGAAGCATTTGGAGCTCAGCCAAGAATGCAAATGCTTTTCAGAGAGACTGCAGGAACTGTGGGATAGCTTGAGTCCTCCAGTCCATGAGCGTCTATTTGATTCCTTGGCTTTCCGTTTCACTTGTCACGCAGCAGTGCGCTGAGTCCCTGCTATGGCGTCTGTCTGGAGATTTTTTTAAAATGTTTTTTAATTCGTCTTCTGTAATGGAGCACTGATAGAACAGATTTGCCTGCCCTTACAGCGATCACATCCGCATGGTCCATGCGGGAGCTCTTTCTTTATTTTGATTTTTAACTGCATCGCCACACGTGCTGATTGGAGCTCCACGCTGGGCAAACAGGAAATATTCAAAACTTCGCGGGGCTTTTCCTGTCTACCTGGCCACTGCATCCGAGTTCAGATTGCTGTCCAGAGCGGTCAGTGGTGCACTGTGGGATACCGCCCGGAGGCCAATACCGTCGATCTGCGGCCACACTAACCCTAATCCGATATGGTAATATCAATATTAGCGCTACTCCTCTCGTTAGGGAGGAGTACAGAAACCGGTTTAAAGAGCCCTTTAATGTGGATGGGTGTGGCGTTAAATCGGTTTAATGCTCCTAAAACCGGTTTAAACGTGTAGTGTAGACCAGGCTTTAGTTTTAAACCTGCTGCCTATTAATTTAATCACATGACCCCTGTTTTTTGTGTTCTCTGAAGGAGTAAATAACACTTATTCACTTTCTCTGCACCAACCATGATTTTATAGACCCTTATTATTATATTATATTGTCACCTAAGATGAACAGTCAGTCTTTTTAATCTCTCCTCATATTGAAGATGTTCCAGATTCCTAATCACTTTTTTTGCTATTCTCTGTACTTTTTCCAATTCTAATTATATCTTTTGAGATGGTGCAACCAGAACTGCACACAGTGTTCAAGGCATGCCATGGATTTATAAAGTGGCATTTTGATATTTTCTATTGTCTTATCTATCCTTTTCCTAATGGTTACTAACATCGTTAGATTTTTATTTTTTTTGGACTGCTACTGCACATTAAGTAGATGTTTTTCGATGAACTATCCAGTGACTCCAAGATCTAATTCAGAGCCCATCATTTTGTATGTATAGTTGGGATTGTTTTTTATTTTTTTTTCCAATGTGCATTAGTTTGCACTTGTCAACACTGAATTTCATCTGCCATTTTGTTGCCCAGTCACCCAGTTTTGTGAAGCCTATGTAACCCTTCACCATATGCTTTGGTTTAACTATCTTGAGTAATTCAGTAGTCTGCAAATTTTGCCACCTTACTATTTACCACCTTTTCCAGATCGTTTATGAACATGTTGAACAGCACAGATACTTGGGGCACACCTCTGTTTATTTCTCTCAATTATAAAACCTGATGACTGAGTCCTTCCCTTTGTTTCCTGTCTTTAACTGTTACTGATTCATGAGTGAATCTTCCCTATTTTTCCATGACTTAGTTTCCTTAAGAGACATAGGTGAGAGACCTTGTTAAAGGCTTTTTGAAAGTCCATATACAACGTATCCACTGGATCAATCTTGTCCATTTGCATGTTGACCCCCTCTATTAATTCTAATAGATTGGTGTGGTATGATTTCCCTTTACCAAAGCCATGTTGACTCTTCCCCCAACATAGTGTTCATCAGTCTGATAATTCTGTTCTTTTCTGTAGTTTCAGCCATTTTGTCTGATACTGTAGTTAGGCTTTCTAGCTTGTTGCTGCCAGGATGGCCTCTGGAGTCCTTTAAAAATTGGCATTACATTAGCTATCCATCAGGCATCTCTTACAGAGGCTGATGTTAGTGATAGGTTACATACCACAGTTAGTAGTTCTGCAGTTTTGTATTTGATAAATTCAACGGTAGTTGTGTGGTGTTTAGATATTGCTTGTGATTATTAGAACTGGGAGTACTGGCTGTTGGGAGTCTGAAAGGACAGGAAACAGGAAGGAGCGGGGAGGAGTTGAGGAGGCAGAGTAAAAGTTACAGAGGGTGCAGCAGCAGCTTGGTAAAGATAAAAATAAAGTCCTGTTGAAGTTTGTTAGTACCTTGCCTGGTTGATGCAACATTTTAACTCCTTGGAATGAGTTTCACCTATAATAGTGACGCAGAAGAAGGGTGGAGGCATTCAACTTTGTGTGGACTTAAGGGAACCAAATAAAGCTATTGTGATTGACAGCCATCCTCTTCCTCACACAGGAGAAGTATTTGCAGAACTCCGTGGAGCAAAGATGTTTTGTACTTGTGATTTGCAGAGCGCATACCACCAGGTTATGTTGCATGAAGATAGCAGAGACCTCACAGCATTTATTACACATGAGGGACTATTTTGTTTTAAATATGTTCCATACCGTCTCGCACCAGCCCCAAGTGCCTTCCAAAAATGTCATTGATCCTGAAGAATCAACATGATGTTCAGTGCTATTTGGATGATACTATCGTGTTTGGAAATACTACTGAGGAGCATGACAATAACCTGCAGTCTGTACTAAACTGCACCAGCAAAGCAGGCCTCAAGCTCAATAGGTCCAAATGCAAATTTAGACAAACTGAATCGCCTTTCCGGGGCATACAATTTCACAGGCTGGACTAAAACCTGATCCAGATCATATCCTGGCAATTTCAATTGCTCCTCCTCCAACATATTTGCAAACCTTACGTTCCTTCTTGGGTCTTATCTCCTGGTATGCAAAATTCATTCCCAATCATGCTTCCATCATTGAACTGTTATGAAAATTACTACGGAGAAGTTCAACCTTAGTGTGGACAACGGATGCACAAGCTAGTTTCGAAATGGTGAAAGACTTGATTGTACATAGTCCAGTACTTGTACTATTCAGTCCTGCATTGCCCACAATTGTAACTACTGATGCTTCTGATTATGGACTTGGGGCTGTCCTCACACAACTGCATGAGGCCATCACGGAGAGGACTGTTGCATTTGCTTCAAGGACACTGAGTAATGCTGAGAGAAAATATTCTACAGTAGAAAAAGAAGCACTTGCTTGTGTCTGGGCTACTGAAAAATGGAGAACTTACCTGTGGAGCCGCATGTTCAAGTTGTGCACAGACCACAGCCCTTTGACGATCTTGCTCACCACGAAAGGACTGGGAAGAGCAGGATAGCGTATTGCTAGATGGTCTGAAAGACTACTCTCTTTCAATTATGAACTGTAATATAAGTCTGGAAACAAAAATGTGGTAGCTGATTGCCTTTCTCGCCTGCCTTTGCCTCCACCAGATGGTCCACCGGAGGATGAGGATGTAGTAGTTGCACTTATTACAAGCGCTCATACTGCAGTTAGAAGAGAACAATTTCAAGCTGCTTGTTCAGCGTGTCTAATTCAATAAAAACTATGGGAATTTCTGACAAAGAGATGGCCCAGTAACCCTAAAAACCTTGACCCAGTTTTGCTGCCTTATTTTAGAGTTTGGGATGAACTTTCTTTGCTCGATGGCTGTGTGCTATGAGGTACACACTGGCTACTTGTTCCAGAAGAATTACAGTCAAAACTCGTATACCTGGCACACGATATCATCAGAGAATTATCAGAACCAAACTACGACTACGGGATCTGTATTGGTGGCCAGGGATGGACTCTCAAACTGAAGCACTCATAAAATCCTGTGTCACTTGCTAAATGCATGATAAGACAGCAGTGACATACCCCTCCATTACAGCCTGTTCCTCTTCCTGAATCTGCATGGGAAAAAGTGGTGACTGACATTGTAGGACCCTTTGATACTGCTCCAATTGACTGCCGTTATGCCATCACGTTAATAGACTATTTCAGTAAATGGCCTGAAGTAGCATTTACATCGCAAATCTCTTCTGCTACAGTAATTAAGTTCCTGTCTTCAATTTTTAGTAGGGAAGGTAACCCCAAAGAACTGGTTTCCGATAATGGTAGTCAATTTATTTTCCTGGAGTTTGAAACTTTTCTAGCAGAGAGGAACATTTTACACAGAAGATCATCCCTACATTACCCTCAAGCCAATGGAGAAATCAAATGGTTTAACAGAAGTTTGAAAGAGAGTTTGCAAATGGCTAAACTGGAAGGGCGATTGTGGATACCCTTCACTACTGATTTCTTGCAAGCATACTGGGCTACACGACATGCCACAACTCAAAGATCACCCGCAGAGTTACTGCATGGGAAACAGATGAATACTAAACTGAACATTGCTGGATTGTTAAAGGCACGACCTGAGGCCCCAACCAAAGATGATGTGAGAAAAACAGTTGAACAGAACCAAGCAAAGTATAAGGCTTTCACAGAGAAGCGGCGGGGTGCTAAGGAACCAAAGTTTGAGTGTGGTTCCTTCGTTAGAATACAAAAACCTGGAATTTTACGCAAAGGGGACCATAAATTCACAGCACCTCTTAAAATCCATAGAGAAGAAGGAACGTTACATCTATCGACTTTCTGATGGGCAAGTATGGAATGCTTCTTATCTTGCACCTGCCTGTGCACCAAGAGGAGATTATGCCCTACACCCCGTCTGCATTGGATGAGTTCACCATAGTATCAACACAACAAGACATTACATTGGAACCAGGGCTTGAGAGATGGTCTATCAGACCCAGACGACCATCTGTCTGGACTAGAGACTGTTATGTGGTATCTACAGTGTTTTCAGTGTAATATTTCTGCCAATAGTATAGTGTCTTCTTTCCTATTTGTGCCTGTGGTTAGAACAACAATGTTTATTTTAACTGGGAGTTTCTTAAGAGAGGAGGGAATGTGCTGTTTAGATGTTGTTTTGTGATTATTAGAACTGGGAGCACTGGCTGTTGGGAGTCTGAAAGGACAGGAAACAGGAAGGAGGCGGGAGGGATTGAGGGGGCAGAGTGAGAGTTACCGAGGGTGCAGCAGCAGCTTGGTAAAGAGGTTTCCACTTTAAAAATAAAGTCTTGTTGAAGTTTGTTAGTACCTTGCCTGGTTGACACAACAAGTTGGTCACCAGGACCAGGTGGTCCTCATCTGGGAGTGCTGAAGTTCAATTTGTTCCAAAACTTAGAACAATATTTATTTTGTCTTTAGTGAGTTGCTCTTCAATTTTTTTTTGGAATACCTTATTATACTTGATTTTCCAGAGTTTATGCGCCATTTTCCTCAATAGGATTTGACTTCCAATTTTTAAAGGCTGCCTTTTTTGTCGCTAACCAGCTCCTATTATTCTGCCGTTTAGCTGTGGCGCTTTTTGGTCCTCTTAATGGTGTTGTTGTTGTAAGTTGGGGTATACGTTTAGTTTGAAGGTTATACATTTAGTTTGAGCCTGTTATGGTGTTCTTAAATAGTTTCCATGCAGATTGCAGGCATTTCTTCTGACTGTTTCTTAAATTTTTATTTAAGTAGCTTCATTTTTTGAAGCTAAATGCTACTGTGGTGGGTTTCTTTGGCACTTCCCCCATAGGGATGTTAAATTTTAATTTATATTATGATTGTTATTACTTAGTGGCTCAGCTATAATCACCTCTTGGAGCACAGGATTTGGTCCACTTAGGAGTAAAGCAAGAATTGTCTCTCCCTTTGTGGGTACCAGGACAAGCTGCTCCAAGAAGCTGTTGCTTATGATAGATAGACATTTCTTTCTGTTTCCTTTCCTGAGCTGACACACAGTCCCTTAACAAAATAGATCTGTAATCTCTGTAACTGCGTTCTGGACTGTCTTTCTATGCCCTTCAATACAAGAATCTAATATATTTAACTTAAAAACAAACTGCTGCATGGTGTGTGGTGGGTTTTTTTATAGCAAAGGCTTGCATTATTCAGTCTGTAAGAGAGGAGGCAATAAAGATTAGAATCAGCTTAGACAAATGAGACTTTGATGCTGTCCTAGGCTATCAACTAATTGCTTCCTTCAGCCTGTCAGGAAGCAAGGTGCAGCTACTGGAAATGTTCTTCCATAGCTTAGCATTATGGGTTTTTTTTATTACTAGTGCTCTTCTAGTCCCTCTCAGAACAATGAACTAGACTCTTCAGAAGGGGAATACAGAGACTGGGTACAAAGGAGAGGTGGATCAGACCGTGAATGTTACCTGTTACCTTTTATTAATAGTTCATTATGCTAGCTTGGCAGTGAGGAGAGAATCTGTTAGCCATACCTGAAGTGTGAGGGAACAAGACATGGGCTCCTCGTATGTCCTCTTCTATCTTTGTAGCTGTTAAAAGGTCTCTTCAGCAGCTTGTCCCCATTAAGCCTGAGGTGACTTCCTCTTAGATGTCCTAGCAAGAGCTAGGATATATTCCTGAGATTGCTTTGGGGGACCCAGGAGAAGGTTTCCCAGCTATTGCTAAATACCTCACAAATTGTGTTTATAAAACATATGTATAAACTATAAGCAATGCTCATAGTACTGCTTACTGTGGTTGCCCAACACTTGACAGTCTAAGGCAGTGGTCCCCAACGCGGTGCCTGCAGGGGCATCTAAATGCACCCGCGTCCTGGCAGCAGTCGAGCATCCACCGAAATGCCACCAAAATTTGGCACCATTTCAGCGGCGACGCCTCTCGATGACGCCGCTTGCTGCCGACAAGCAACGTCATCGAGAGGTGTCACTGTCGAAATGCCACCGAAATTCGGCGGTATTTCGGCGGATGCTCGACCGCTGCCACGGTCCTTCGTCTGGCGGGTGCCAGACGAAAAGGTTGGGGACCACTGGTCTAAGGGCTTGTCTACACTAGAAATGCTGCTCCTGCACCACATAGCACTTCAGTGCAAACACTACAGCTACAGGAAGTATTCCAGTATCAACAGAACTGATCCACTCCCCAAGAGGTGGGCAAGTTGATGCAGGAGGGGCGGGGGGAATATTCTGTTGACCTAGCACTACCTACATTGGGGGGGGGATGGAATATATGAATTATATAATCAAATCCTATTTAAGGAGGATGAATTAAGTTTATGCACAAACCTTAATTTCTGACACTTCCTAATTTGAGTGCTCAACTTTGCAACCTTAATCTTTTGTTTTAAAGAATGTGTGTTATACCCCTCCGCCATATACTTGGGCCCTGGTCTTTGTAGGACAACTGAGGATGGGAAGAAGTATGTCACCTCATCACTTACAGAAAAATATTTGAGTATTTAAGAGTTCAGTTACAATAGCAACAGTAGATAGGACACTAATGGTGCTCTATTGTGGAGGCGTTTTGTTTTTATCCTATTTTAGAAGAGGATATCAATTGCATAACAATCTATTGTATAAAACGGTGTGCTGTCTTAAAGCATTTTTCTCTTCAAATGTTCCTGCTAGACCTTGGACTACCATTTACGGTAAGAAAATATCAATTATTTCTATTCATGACAACCCCATTCCTACTTTTGGGCCCAGGAAATCTAAAGATAAATCCAAATACAGTGGTGCTAAAGAATTGACTTATGAGCCTAGTCTGTAAAAGTAAATTTTTTTGTGAAGGCTTCACTGAATTATGGCTGCAGCCCACCAAGATTCACTTGGTTTCAGTGAAACCACTTGGTTTCCCTGGAGGCAGGTATCTATGCTCTGAGAAGGTTTCTGACCTGACATTTCCCATTAAGTTGTTACAGGCATTGTACAGATTCCTGGGTCCCTTGTATCAACAGGGACTGATATTTAAAGATGTCATTTTACCCTTTCACCTACTACTTTAGATCCCCTCCATGGTGTGAGGAACATTTTCCATGTCTCTTGGATACTCCTAAACTGCTTGTTAGAGTTGGCATTCTTCTTCCCCAAAATTCAGTGTTGTCTGGGTACTCATGTGCATAGCCTACAAGTAAAATCCTTTCTTTTCATCATCTGTCATCATCCCTGTAATCTTCACTTCGTTCTTTGTTTTGACCACACACATCTTCTCTCTAATTGGCCCATTTACAGAAGCAAATCTGGCTTCCAAATTATTTCATCTAGTTCTGCACAGTCTTGTTCTGGAATTATTCTTATCTATATGTGGAAAATGTTTTTTCCAGCTACCGTCTTGCAGTGAATCCAACTGTGCAGTTGCTATTGCTGGTCAGCCAATTAGCAAAGTAACTCCAAGTATGAGTAGACCCATAAATTCATCCCAGTAGGTAGCCTAAAAGTGTCCAGTTAAGAATGGATTGAATCTTTTTTTGATCCAGGTTGGGCTTACTTTTTCAGCTGTCTTGCATAACTTCTTTGTGTTTTATTTCAGTAGGCATAATGACCCAACAGATGTGTGCCACTTCTTCTGAAATTAGTTGCTTAAAGTATCTTAGATTTCTGATTCATTGACAAAGTGACACTTGACAGCAGATGGGAGAGTAGTTGTGGGTAAAAGTTCTTAAAGAAATACTGACATTTTTCTATACTATTCTAAAAGAAATAGAACAAAATAGGGGCTGAAGATGACCTGTGAATATACCCTTTCCCTCCCATCCCCAGATAATAGATCTATTAACCCCTGGGTTTAACTTCTTAACCATGGTTGATCAATTCTAATTAAATTGAACTCTGAGGCCCTAAAGGCTTGTGATAACTCTCTCAACTATTTTTTTTTCATAGAGCATTCTTTAATTCCTTTAAAAACATCGATATGTCTATTAACATCCCAAACATAAGGATTTAGATTAGATTATTTTAAAGGTGCTAAGGTTTTGGGGGTTTTTTTGTGCCCACTCATCAGTCTTCAACAAAACCAGTGATAAATGACAAAGTAGATCTGTTAATTATTTAATGTCTTTTGTCAAGGCTAAAGCCAATTACCTCTGTTACTGACATCGAGTAAAAGATTCAACTCAAAAAGCAAATTTCCTGCATAATTTTCCAAAGAACTAAGTGTACTGCTTAAACACCCAACTCTCTTGATATGAAACTGGTTATCTAGACTGAATCTGTCAAAGGTGATTGACCCTTTTCGTTTCTGGGAAACTATTTGTGATACTTCAGTTTATTTTCACTGGGAAATCTATAAGCATGTGGTTTCAATTGCTTTAGTTGCTATGAAGGAACTATTTCTTTAAGTTTGACAATTTTCTGAGTTGTAGGTATGATCACCATATCTATATATCCCTGTTATTTGGAAATGCAAAGATGCATTTACAATGTGAAAAGCCACTTTCAGTCTCAAATTTTGAGATAAATGTCAATATTTTTCAATTTGCTCAGAATAAGTCTGCCTTTCCTATTGAATCGCTGTATAGGAATTACATAAATACTGTTTCTACCAATGCTTATTTGCCAGTGTTGAGACCCATAAACAGGCTGCAAAAACATTACTACTTGTGGGTTTGGTGCCCCAGTAGGCTGCACAAGCACCCCACGATGACATAAGTTTTAAACAGCTTAGTATATGTATAAATGAATGAAGTTGGAGGGAGTGGGGAGGGCAGCAGGAGGCAGAAGAATTTGTCTCAGGGAACCTGAGCTGCTGGCACAGAGCCTAAACAACTTTTAAAATAAACAATTTGTTTGACCTTCTATCTGAAATCAGAGGTGTATGTCTCATGTGGTATACCTAGGAGAACACTCTAAGCTTGCAATGCTCAGTTTTCTGTTGGCTGTTCATGCCCAGAACACTTCGGAACAGGCTTAAGGCTTTTCACCTACTTGACTGGGGAAGCCCTTAAGGCACAGGCACCAACACTGGGTGTTCAGACAGATCTATGATTCTTACCACTTGGTTTCAGTGCTGAAACCATCTACTGCTGAATGGAGAAAACCTGGAACCCCATCTTCAGCCTTGGTTTAGGCCTCCAGGAAAGGTTCAACACTTGGCTTTTTAAGGTAGAGACTCAGTTGGCATTAGCAATGTTGTAGATGACTCGTGCACCAAATCCTCAGTCTTTTTTTCCAGTACAGGCCTTGCATGCTATAGTGAACTACATAGCTACATCTAGTGCTTACTCCACCACAATTCAGGATACATCTTCCTTCAGATCTGAGTCCTCACACAAGGAAACTTGTTGGAAACCCAAAGTAAGAGGTCACCAATGAAACCCCAACACTGCCTTGCAGGAAGGTCTCAACCTCACACATGTCCTTGGACTATACCAATTGGAATCCCACATACCTCACCAAGACCCAGTAATCATTCCCATAGGATTTTGGCTTCCCTAAAGACACAAGCATGGATTTATACATAAAAAAGATGTTCAAGAACTGCTTCTAGCACCTTTTGATCTGCCACAGACCAAACTTATCAACCCTCCTTTGCCCTTCTGATTCAATCATTTACCTTCTGAGTTGAAGAATGTCCTCCATGCCCCTTACAATTGTAGCCCTTGCTTCAAGAAACACTAGATGTGCTTCTAAATGCTACTTGGCCTCAACCTTTGGTTCTGTTTTTGGCAGGGTGCTTATGGCCCTCTTTCAGCATCATTAAAAGAATCTGGCATTTGCCAGCATAGATGGAACCTTTGGCACTGCTTTTGCTATTGCTCCTTGCCCTTTGCCCTTCCCCTGGCACTGTTGTAAACACCTCTGGTATCGGGGGCTTAACAAGAACTTTTAAACTAACCATGCATGACCTGTGATAAATGTCTGTATTGTACATATACCACGTGACTAACATCCATGTGACAAAATGTATTATCCTATTGTTTGTGACTGTTCCATTTCTTAAGGATACCAATTGTAGCCCAACCTGTCTGTCTTAAAAGTTAGCTTGAAACATCTTAGACAGTGAAATTTAGAGATGGGCAACTTCAAAAGGGAACAGACTGGGATTCCTTGCTGTGTGGAGCCCATGCTAGAGCATCCCAGCACATGTGAAACAAATATCGCTTCAAATGGAGATGACTCAGCCTGTTGGGAATATTGAGGCAGTGATGCCCAACAAGACCTCTCTCCCTACCTATTGCTGGATTGCACATATTGTCTCAGAGCCACTCTTCCTGATCACCAGCTTTGCCTCTTCTCACTTTTCTCCCCACACAATGACTGAATCACTCCCTCTTTGTGCCTCATCCTCTTCCATTGATGCTTCAGGATTCTATTTTGCCCCAGTAATGAGTTTTTCTGCCCTATTCCAACTATCATCTAGCAGTTAATCTTCTCCCTTATACTTTTCTCTGAAGCCCCAGCAAGTGGACCCAAACTCAACAAAATGCCAGTAGTCAAAGCCCTGGGTAAGATTGTGAGGCAGATGTTTCCAAGCTCCATGCCACAAATAAGCTATGCTCATGCCAGTTGCCGAACGGAGATTGTGGCAGATATGACAATCTCTTGTGATATCCTGGAAAACCTTACTGAACTAAGTTTAATTGTCCTAGGAGTTTTTGTATTAAAATACAATCCCATAATGACCTGACTAATATTAACCTTGGGAAGTGTTATGAGCTTCAAAGGACTCTTTGGAAACAATGTGCTAGACAAAGTGGGATTCCTAGGAAATACTTGGGAGGAGGGACCTTCTTGAGGAGCAAGCTTTTGTCTGCTGGTCACCTGTTGTGTATATAGAGCAGACCAGAGGACCAAGTAGGATTAAAAGAGTGACTCAGATTAATGGGTGGGGTTATTTTAAGACAAAGGGGTAATGAACTTGTAACCACAGAAAAACCTCTTGATGGAGTTCACTGGCCCTGGTTAGAGTTGGGGTGATCTCTAGTAATCTTATTAGTATGATGCATGTAGGTTCTTGTAATTGTTTTTAATGTTTTCTCGTAATGCTTTCACCTTTGGAAATGTACTTGTGTAGTAATTTATAACTAATTACACTGTTTTATAGCCTTCAAAGAGTAAGCCAAGCATGGATGCAGGCCTGTTTAGGCAGTCTTTCTTGAGGGGAATAACCGTGTAGGAAAGGAACTGGTCAGCCTGGACTATCATGATCAGGAGGGAGATACAAGCATGTCTTCACTCAAGAGAGGTGATGCCTGAGGAGCCAGAAGCCTAAGAGTGGGTGTCCTTGCTGGAACATAGTGGGGAACTGTAAACATCCTGACTCACCCCTGCGGCGCCTCCTACTGGTCTTGGGAGGGAAGAAAGAGCAATGGACACTGTGGTGTCTGATATGGGGAAATAACTGTGTATAGGTCCACCATTTTCATGTTGGATGCAGTTTATAATTTAAGCCCTGCACTCTGGCCTCCACCTTTCCCTTCCAATCTCTGCTGGTTAATATTCTATACCTCTAAGCAGCTTCCAGCACTCACTGAAAAACAATGTTCTGTTTTGTTTTTTCTCTTCCTCAAGCTTTCATCCCAATGTATAGATTTTTACACTGGCTCAAAAAGAGCAGTATTTAGTTTGGACTTTAAGGTTCCATATCAGTGATAAATGTAAAGAGCTCCCATGGATACCGGTAAGTTCAGAAATTCACATCCTTTTCTAGTGGCTTGCTTGTTTCTAGCCTTGTTGGATTGTGAGGTATTGGCACTTAAATAACACTATACATTGCAGAAGTATTTTAGATAAATTGTAGCAGACACTAGAAATTTCACAAGCCACTGACAGAGAAGAACTTATAGAACCAAGGCTGTTAACAGAGTATATATTTTAAAAGTACCAATTGATAAGGAAAAGCAACTTTTGAAGCTTGTCCAATAAAATTTGGTGCATGTATAAAATGCTATTAAAGCATCTATTCTATTTACTATTTCTCTTAAATACTCATTCAGCACTGTAGGTGTTCTTGTATTTTTAAATACAGATGGTGTGGAATACAGATTTAAGCTGAAACAAATGCAGACCTACAAGTTATACAGTTAGCAGCCATCTGAGACTTATGCCAACTGTAAGGCTTATCCCACTATGACACTTCATGCATACATACAATATTGTATTACATCTCAGGCCTGAGTATTTCACAGAATGTTCATGTATTTGGTGCCCCAGAGGCTACTGCAATACTATCAGGGTTCCACTGAGCTTGTAAATAAGGATGAGGGGAATGATTTCTTTTTTCAAAAGTGCCTATATCCACTTACCTAATGGGCCTTAGGACTTATGGCCAGATTTTCAAAGGTATTCAGATGCCCAAAGATGCAGATCAATTACTTGTGGATTATTAAAAAAAACAAAAACGAAAAAAAAAAAAAACACGTAGGTTAGGTACCTAACTCCCACTCAAATTCAGTGGGTCTTAGCTTCCTAAGTAGAGCTGGGTGAATAACTGATTTTTGTTTTGTTTGCTTGCACATCCTGGGGAAGGAAGGCAGGGGTGGTGGTGGTGAGGAGGAAGAGTCTGTGTGGAACTGAATTTTTCAATTAACCATTTTAGGTCTAACAAACTGACCCAAGAGGAGGGTATAGTACTTACCTCACACGTAGGAGTCCTGAATTCAGATCCTCTGATGCATGCACAATCTTGATTCTGTCATTTTCTAACACTTTGAGGGCTTGCCTTTGCAACCTAACCCTTTTTTAGTATAGGTTTTTGGATTGAATATGTAATAACACTGTAATTAAAAAAAAATCATACTAGCACTAGAATGTACCTGGATTCTAGATACAGGACTCCTAGTTATGACCCTCAATTGGCTATGTAACACAGTAATGTGACAATGCCAGAGGACACAAATATAGGACTTCCTGGGTCTTTTGCAAGCTTAATGTTTTCAAAGTATTAAGTCTACCACACATCACTAAATATCAAAGCATATATTAAACAGCAATACAAAAATCTCATTTCCAGTGGAGAAGAATTAAAAAAAAAAAAAAGTACTCCTAACAATATTAAATTTCCTGGCTCCAGTGCTTTTATAGTCTTTTCAGTTTTGGCATGCTATAAAATCCATACATGAACAGACTTGTACTTCATACTAAATCAGGAAATAATACTGAGACTATGAAACACATTGGTGCTCATCGAGTAAATAGTGTATGCTCTGTCCACATATGGAAGATAGTTTCATACTGTAAAATAAGGCCTGACCTTGCAAGTCTTCTGCACATAAACACAAACTTTCTTTGATTGCAGTGGGAATTGTGTTTATAGGAGTGTTATATGTTTGTGTATTTGTATTCTGAAGTGCAATAAAGCACTGGAACATGTAGATTAGATAAAAATGAAATCCCTAGAATACTCAATTTGACTGTCATCTATGTTTATAGGTCAGTTCATATAGCAGGCTTCTTTCAGTTAGTATCAAATCTGAAGGAATATTGTTCCCAAATTTCATACTATTTGAAATAGGCATTGAATATTTTACATGTATTGTGTTCCACTTTCTAAATCAAATCTTATTTGTAAAGCTATTTCAGACGGCTGGTAAGCTCTTTCCTTCTCCTAGACAGCCAGTTAATGTAGGGCTAGGGCTGGTGGAAGCTTGACTTCTAGGACTGTAGGTCGAAGACTGCATGACACCAGGAAGTTAACTCGAATACTGGTGGTGGTGGAGGCAGAGAGAGCTGGCTACTTGTCTGCAGTAGAGCATGAAGTTTTGTCCTTAACTATTCTTTACTGTAACTGGTCCCCTAAACCAGGGCCGGCTCCAGGGTTTTTGCCACCCCAAGCGGCGTGGAGGAAAAAAAAAAAGCTGTGATCGGCAGCAGCTCCACCGCGGCACTTTCTTCTTCGGTGGCAGGTCCTTCCCTCCGAGAGGGACCGGGGGACCCACTGCCGAATTGCCGCCGAAGAGCCCGACGTGCCGCCTCTTCCCCTTGGCCGCCCCAAGCACCTGCTTGTTGAGCTGATGCCTGAGGCTGGCCTTTCTCTAAACTCAGGTTCTGGGTTTATTGGAGGTACTATCATCTTTATGAGGCATTACCTTAGTGTTCTGAACCTTGCAATGTGAGTATGGCACAACACGTAACCCAGATATTTGCAAATAAGACTGTTTTTCTGTGCTAAATAGGATAGACTTTGTACTAGTAAAAATAACATCAGATGCAAGTTTTTAGGCTCTATAATTTATAGATTCCGAGGTCAGAAAGGATCATTGTGATCATCTAACTTGACCTCCTCTATAACACAAGCCATAGGAATTATTTTAGGTGAGTCCTAAAACATGTATTTTATAAAATGCCTTATCTTGATTTTTAAAAACTGCCAGTGGTGCAGAATCTACCATAACCAGTGGAATGAGGGGAGGGATAGCTCAGTGGTTTGAGCATTGGCCTGCTAAACCCATGGCTGTGAGTTCAGTCCTTGAGGAGGCCACTTAGGGATCTGGGACAAAAATTGGTCCTGCTAATGAAGGCAGGGGGCTGGACTCAATGACCTTTTGAGGTCCCTTCCAGTTCTAGGAGATTGGTATATCTCCAATTATTACCTAAAAATTTACCAAGAGTTAAGTACCTTCTCCTCTCTTCCCCCCACCCCTCTTAACAGGGAAGAATACACTTTTTTTCCATCCTGAAATAATATAGGTGTCAATCAGTCTTCAGTTTTACACATTCAACATGTAATTCCATTAAATTAGAATAACTATAAAGATTCATATATCTTGATGAGAATATCTAGGCATTCTGTGCAGAATAACAATATAAGGTTCAATAGAAAAATTGCCACAATAGAACGATCTTCCATTTAAGATATTCCATATTCATAAAGGAAGAGTGTAATCAAACATGTCATGCATATATAACAAGCTTAGTTAAAATCTTGTCTCTAAATGATACAAATTGTAAATCATCCTACTGACCCTTATTATTAAAAAATCGTTATGACTTCAATGCAATTACCTGTATTGATAAATTTTAATATCTGAAATGTTCTGCACAATTGCTCAGCTTTCATGGACTTTGTAGCAAAAAGCCTAAAGAAAAGATGCCACAAAGAATAAAAACAGCTGCATCTCTAACAATTGGCAAAATAAATAAAACACATTTTAAATAAAAACGAAGCTCTCTAACAATTGGCAAAATAAATAAAACACATTTTAAATAAAAACGAAGCTCTGACCATTTTAATTGTATAAACTTTTGAACAGCAGTGATGATTAAAATTAGTTCTCACCAGGAATTAATTTGCTAGTAGGAAAAAACTTTTGTGGTTTGTGTTCTCCATTCCTATCTTCACATAGCAGTTTTAAATATTACTTGCCTTGACTACGCTAAATGTGGTGCAACACCAGCAAGAGACTGAAAGCTGTGTTTGATTCCATTCTCTGGTCTTGACTGCACTCCCATTGTTAACATGAGTATAGCTTCATCTGTGGTACCAATGGTGGGAGCACTGTATAGACAAGCCAGGAAAACTATAGGGGTTAAAATGTCAGCAGGTGCTTGGTACCCTGCCTGCGTTAAAGCTACCATTAGTGAGTAGTGGTATTGCTGGTGGGAAGGCTACTGTAGAGCATTTTTGTGACATGTATAGTCTAATCAAATGCCTGTAAAACTGTCAAACTTGGACCCTAAATCAGTTAGGTATTGTGATACTTAGTGCAGCAATGCCTAAATAGCTTTAAAATATGGGCTTAAGTGAATTGCCAAATTCTACACTTGTGCCTCTGTTCAGTGGTATCTTTTCAGTGGCATGGTAAAAATGTTGCAACATAAGGCCAAATTTTTCAAAAGCTAGTGATTTGTTTTTTGGGTGTTTTTTAAACTTTTTTGAAAACCTTGGTCTAAGCACCTCAATTTTTCAAGTTGCCTTTTTTCTCTTGTCACATTTCTTCATGTTGGAATCCCCTGGGTAGTCTTCCACAAGATGGTGCTGCCAACTTGCATTTACAAGTCCAATGCCAAGTCAGCAGAAATAATCCTGTGATGCATGCTCATCCACTTGTTGTCCTGTCCATGTGATATAAAAAGTTCATTTTTCATGCTTTTGCAGTCCAGCATTTATATTTTATTCTCATTTGGTTAATATTTGGCTAACAAACAAAAGTACTTGGTGAAACAATGGGTATCAGATTCTTCTCTTTATGTGCATCTATGAACCCTTTTCTAGATTGAAAAGAGACTAAGCACCTTCTTTGTCTTGGTTGAGTGTGGTATCAAGCAGGATTGTTGCTGATCCAACAATGAAACTTGCAATACCATCAGCATCAAACATCTTGAAGAAAAGAAACATTGGTCACTTATCTATCTTGTGCCTGCACAAGTACATTCTTGAAAGATGGTCCATGTCATTGATGCTACTTTTAGTGTTGTAGTGAAGAACTGTGGGGGTTTCTTTTTATCTCCTTCTATAGCCTTGTCATGGTGCATCATCAATAGTATTACCAACTTTCCCTTCTTTGTAACACAGGCAAATCAGGGCAATTGGCCCAGCAATTTTTATGATGCCATGTGAATGCGTCTCACTGGCTTGTCTTATCAGATAAAGATTTGTTTTGCTTGAGTAGAACCTCAGTAAGGTGAATGCTAGTAGTGAAGATGTCCCCAACTGTTTCTTCCAGACTGATACCAGGGCTGAACACGAGGTCTTCATTTGTCTGATGACAAACTTGATGGTAACATGGTGTTCCTTCTCAGAGCATTGTCAACACGATCTGGCATAAAGTCACTATCATCTAATACATTATCACAAGATGCTTTGAGTTGCAAATCATTTTTCTAAGGTCAGAAGCAGAATATTGTGCCAGTTTGCCATCTTGAGTTGTGCAACATAGTACTTCCTATCTTAGGGTGACTAGGCAGCAACCACTCTCACTACAATGCATTATCAATTAGGATATATTAATTATTACAATATCGTTCTTCTTACTAAAAGCAAATGTAACTAGAACTACTAAAATACAGGTTAACAGTGCAAAACATTTGTACCCGTATTTTTCCATTGTGTACATGAGTCTAGGTGACAACATCCTAAACCAGCATTGTTAAAGGGCAACATGTGTTGCTACAGCATATATGCTTGGAGAGGACAGTAGAACGTTGGTTACAGACACCTCAGGAATGGAGGTTGTCCATAACGCTGAAATGTTTGTGACTCTGAACAAAGCGCAGTTCAGGCTCCAGATTCAGCAGCTGACACTCCAGGCCTGGCTTCAGCACCTGAGCCCCTACTAAGCTCTGGCATGAGTTTGCAGGCTTGTCTCCCTCCTGGCAGTGTGTGTGTAAACAGCATGTCCCCTCTTCTGAGGGAAGAGGGGAAGGAGTTGAAAGCAGTGCAGACTCCAAACACTGCTCCTGCTCTGTTGGCTGCCTCTGGCTGCTTTGGGCTGGCAGCCCCAGTGTCTTGCTGTAAATGGCTGCCCTGTGCGTGGGGGTGAAGTGGGGACAGGCAGCCTTAGATGTGCTTACCGTTAAGATGCAATGAAGGCACAGAACAGTATTTGCTTTTGGTGGGTAGGGGGACACGCTCTGCTGTTGCCTGGTGGATTACTTCCAGTTTCACTTGGTGTCTAGTTGACCCTCAGTCCGTAACTCTTGTGTTGTATCTTTGAGGTTCTTCTGTTCCACATTACCCCATGAATATGGATGGGGGTTGAAGATAGATGCATGCTTTCCTGGATCAAGCTAAAGTGCTTTGCATTTTGCAGGATTAAGCCCTGAGCGTAGATTATTCCCTTTAACAGCTTTACTATATTGTTAATCTGCATTTTTCATTTTTTCTCTTCTGCTTGCAAAAGAAACCATTCTGTAAAATTGTATGAAGAAAACATCAAACCAGAAGAATTAAAACTCCATTTGTTTATCTTTCCTAATGGATTTAATTTTGTAACTTTTTATTTCATTTATGCTCTCTTGTGACAAGTCTTCCACTTGTCCATATATTACACTGAAGTGGTTTCTTCTTGATGCTCGGTATCTCCTTTTTAAGCAAACATCTAGCTTGAAAAGCAGCCAATTCGTTGTGGAACATCCTTAATTTAAGTACTGTGCCGTAACAGATTTTGTTAAATTGGCCATGTGGAATACCAACTCTTGACTTCGATGAATAGCTTTCTCTAACAATTACGTTGCTCATATTTTTTGAACAATTCTGCAAGATTCCCCCCCCACCGCGGGAAATAGCAGAAATGGCCTGTGTATTGTCTTCCTTGTCCCTATTTACTGACCATTTAACAGCCCTTATGTTAACCTTGTTATAGCATCTGCTAAATATTTTTCTCATTAAAACCTTAATTAGCTCTCACTCCTGCATATGGCCTCTATCACCATGGTATCTAAACTCTTTTTGAGTATTTAAAAACAGAAATAACGTTTTTTCCTTCCCAGCCTGTAAGAAAAATAGCTTACAATGGGGTTTATGCATGACCCAGTAAATGTGTAGTATTTCTGTGCAAATGAAGGAGTTGAGGGAAATTGGGTCTAAGAAATGGATTTTGCATTTAGTCCTTGAGCTCATGAGTACTATTAATGTCAACTGGAACTAATTCCATTTTAAGTGCTTTGTGAATAGGGGTGTAGTTATATGTGGTCAGGCCGTGATAAAGCAAAGTTAGTTTGAAATGTGGTGAGATCTGTGGTCATTTTTACCTCTTGTTCCTTAGTTTAGGCCCTGCTCCTCTGAAAGTTTTTCTCGTGTATTCACAAGCCTTTCCTTAGTTTGGTGGAACATTGTTGTGGGAGGTGATGGTCTTGGAGGGAAATGTGACCTCAGGTAGGTAGGACTTATCCCATGGAAGGTTTTAAATATCAACATAGATCTTGGATTTGATTCTGTATGGAAAGCCAGCACATGGAGCAGAGTATAGGTTATCATGAACACATCACCTCATTAGTGTTAAGCAAACAAGGGACTGTGTGTTATGTTAGCTGGAGCTTCATTCCTGTATGATTTAAAGATTAAAACTTAATTAACTTCAAACTGAAGTTTCCACACAGTAGTAACATCAGCGTAAAAACAAATATAACTATTTTTATTAAAGCAAGCATCATATACCTAAGAAATGGAGTTGTGATTAAATATAGCAAAACAAAAAGCCTTTAGTTTATGAAAACATGCAAATACAGTTAAGACACCCAAACAATGTTGAATCAGTCCCTGTTGTAACACCAGGTTCCAAACATCCTTTGTTTTTCATATCTATGTCCTGAACCTGCAAACTCTTCTTGCTGATATGATTAAAAGTTTTCAGGATTGGGCCCCTACATTGTAAGATGTTGTAGTTTTAGATAAATTAGTTTCTAAGGTCTTTATCTGAAGCCAATAACTATACTGCCTTATCACAATGAAAAGCAGGTACAATGGGCAACAAGAAAGACACCCAAAAATAGACATGGAAATATAGTAAACATTTGGTTAAAATTTTAACCATCACCACCTCAGTGCCCTAGCCAAATTTGATAAACATCCCTATTCTTTGGGGGAAGGGGAAGAGGGGAGACACAAGTGCCATGGTATATCTAATAAATGGTTAGGACTTAGTTTTTGCATTTTACCAGAAATACTGATTTTTCACATTTATAACTGGATTAGTAACACTTGACTTGCTGAAAACATATGGCAGGAATAATTTCTGTATTTATTCAAAGGCAAGATGGATGCTGGTAAGTCTACGAAACCTCTCATTTTAACTACACTGACTTAGTTTTTATCAGCAAACTAAAGCAAATACTTTTTCAACATTTCTTCCATTTTATTCTCTTATTGTGGTGTGTATTTTTTTTAATTCTGCCTCACTATCTTTTGGGGAATTTCTTCTACATTTACTGTAGCTGAATAACTGAAACACTGAATAAAAGATGTTTTACTTTGCAGTGACTCTCTTACTGTTTTGTGTACAGATCAGTTTCTTTGATCTACTTTCCTAATAGTTGAATCTTTGTAGTGCACAGGCCATGATCTTTCAAAACATTTTGCTTTTTGAGGACTTTGTTTTCAAACATAAGTGTTCTAGAATGAATAAATATTACTTCACTGAGGTGTTCTGAGAGCAACTGAGTTAATGTTTATAAAGCCCTTTGAAGATGAAAAATGCTATATAAGCAAAGATTGGAATAACATTTTGATCATTTGGTAAGACTAATCAAATATTGAACATCTTTTATGATTTTAACCACAGTCCTGATATTTGTGGCTTTTTCTTATGTAGCTGTCATTTATCCCCCCACCCCTGTCCTGATTTTTCACACTTGCTATCTGGTCACCCTAATCACAGGACAGAAGGAAAGAAGAGTGCCAATCAGAAGCTATTGGGAAATAATTGTAGTGAACAAGGGCAACAAATAGAGGTGAATACTAAACTAGGGAAACAATCTGAACCAAACTTAAGGGGAAAGGGGGGTAAATCTGACAGGGAAGGGGATTTAATTTGCTGCAAAATTCTGGTGCTCTGTCCTGGTGCCTCAGTGGCACGTTTAAGTCTTCCCCTACAGCTGAGTGCAGAGGAAATAGCCATATATTCTCGTTTGAGTAGTGTCCCTGTGGGTGCTCCACTGTAGACATGGATGTGTCCCTGCACCTGAAATTGGAGATTTTAGGTAGCAGTGGCCATGCAACCTGTACATGTGCTCTCCCTGTTATGCTCCCTAGAATATCCAGTGTGGTGTGGGCAAACAGCCCTCAGCTACGCTTGGCCTGAGACAGAGCATTAGTAGAGTTTGAGTTGATTCATATCTAACTTTATTTCAGGCTATAGAGTAGCTAGTAGAGTTTAGGTTACCTAGATTAATACTATTCCCTTTCCCTTTCCAAAAGCCACAATTTTTAAAAAAATCTGTTATCTTCCTATCCTTATTGCTTTCATTATCTCTTCCTCCCCCTTTTTTGGGGGGGGGAGAGGGGAAATGGAAACAAACATTGAAAAAGGATATGCCCGAATCTGCTGGGTTTAAACTTCTACTGCAGAGAAGCTGTTCCGGTCAGACAGCTATTCATGCTGCATTCGCTGATTAGGAGAATCCTATATGCCACAAAAGTGTACTTTGTCTGAAATTAAAATCAAAGACCAGATATGTGAACTGAAGATAAACTCATTCTGAGGGAAAGGTTACTTAGACCCACTTCTAGTCCCAAACCGAGGACCTCCCCATGGAGCAACAATCCCCAATGTGACCAACATATGCAGGACATCACACTCTAGTGGATTCAAAGAGGAAATCTGATTCCTCTCATGAGTCCACAAAGGAGGGCTGCAAGTCCTCAGACTGAAGAATTAACTGTGGAAAATGAGCCCCGGTAAATTAATTGACCTTGGTACCAATGAATTGCAGTGGGATACCCATGAGACATTGGGCTCTTCAAGTACCAATACTGTCAGTAAGCCCAAAGACCTGAGGGCACAGGCTCAGAGGCATTGGTACAGTCAGAATAGTAGTATAGATGGGACTACCTCTTCAAAAATGGCACCACTGGAGACAAAGAAGAGCCTCTGTATTGAGCACTTCAGCCAGAAGAAGGTGCTCTGGTTGATCATCAGGCCACAGAAGACTACAGGTACCACTGACTCCCTCAACACAGACTCGCCCCTCTAGACTAATGGTATAGATTATCACCACAGTACTGCAGGAATTCCATCCAAGGACCTCGTGGTCACCTGAAATGCTGGAATCCCCTGTACCAACCACATCTGTCTCCTGAATTCCCCATGGTACTGAGATGCTCACCATCAGCCCCCTTTATCTGCTCCTCCTCTATCAAGCAAAAAAGAGGGCAGTGATAAGATATCTTCGCGTGTCAGTGCAAAGCTCACCAGGGCAACATCAAGGGACCAGCCAACTAAAACACTTGCAGATCCACAATATTGACATAAGGGGCAAGGCTCAGCACTTGATATGGACATCATTGAGTATCACCACCCATGCCCTTCGTACCATATTGGGACCCATGGGCAGCCATTAGTTCTCTAGGACCCCCAATGTCTCTATTTTCCTATCTAGACCCCCTGATCCTGAGTCTCTCTCCTTGAGGAACAGGAGGCAAGAGTGGATAAAGAAATTACTCCAGCAACCAACATTTCTTCATCCTTTCCAGATGAAGCTGTTATACTGTCTCCTCCAACTATGGCAGATGACTTCAAACAATTTCAGTACCTCACCAGAAAAGTCGCAGACTTATTTCAGATCCCCATCAGGGAAGTAAAGAAGTCACAACACAAGCTGCTGGACATCTTCCATACATCCTCATCAGCTTGTATTGCATGCTTGATCAACAAGACCCTGCTGGACCCAGCCAAAATAATCTGGCAAATGCCAGACATGATACCACTCACATGCAAAAGGGCAGACACAAAATATTATGTCCCCTTGTAATAAGGTGGGCATGTGCCTCTCACAAGCAACCCCTTTCTCCGGCAGACAGTGCCTGCAATCTCTTTTCTTTTCAGCAGGTGGCACCAACATTTCACAAGTCCCCTCTTTGACTGATGGATCTCTCAATGGGTCTTCAGTAACTCAGTCCTCTCTGAGCCACCTACATTGTCCCTGTAGCCCTCCCTGGGCTCAGGCCCTGGTCCTCTGTCTGACCAACAATCTCAATACCCTAGTTGGCCAGCTTACATATGAAGGATCCTTCTCTGTGGTGGAGCAACACCCCGAGGATGTCCTCCCTGGAGGCTCTTCACTTGCCCTTTAGTCCTGTGACTCCAGCTCTCCAGCTGAGTCAGTCTAGATCAGCAACATTCCTGGGGGTGTGTGTCACATTCCATGGACAATCCCTTCTCTGGGCCTGTCTTCAGTGACTCCTGGCAGCTAGCCAGTAGCTATTCCCTTGCTTCCCTGATACCTGCCAACAACTAGCCAGCCAGGAGCACCTCTTGCTCCCCCAGTCCTGGCAAGCAAAATGCACTCATCTGACTCTGCAGCTCCTTTTTATATGAGCCTGTTGGGCCCTCATTGACAGCGCTCTGCAGCCTCTGTGGCTGCATCCCCTGCAACCACTCTAGTCTGCTTGGAGGACCTTTCCACTGCTCCTCTCTTGGGCTGGGTGTGGCAGGACCCTGAGGCCTGCAACAGGGGGGCTTTGGGCCTAGTCCACCCATCACACCTCTCTAAAGACATGGACTTTCTCTCCTCCCATCTGTCACCTAATTCCTTGTGGTAGATGCTGTAAATGAACGTGGCAGACAGCAGTATGCTAAATCAGCAATCTATGACAAGGACTGGAAAAGACTAGACTTATTCAGCAGGAAATCCTACTTATCAGCAATCCTACAGTATATGATTGCAAATTATATTTCACCATCAAGGTCTGATAAGCACATCAATTATGAAAAAGTGTCTTTTATTGAAACTCTCCCAAATAACCAACAAGCAGTTCCAAGCCATCCCTGTTGAGGGCCAGCTTCTGGCAAGGACCTCATTAGGTGCTGTAGATACAGCTGCCTGCCCCATATCTATGGTAGTAGTAATGAGGAGCTTCATAGCTTCACCTTTTGGGCCTCCCAAGAGAAGTCCAAATGACTGTGGAGGACTTTCCATTTGAAGGATTCAAGCTCTTCACGAAGAAAGCACACTTCACTCCATGCACTAAAGGACTTGAACCATGTTACATTCCTTGGGGATCTACCTGCCTGCATGGAAAAAATGTAGTAACTCACAGGCATCACAAAGGTCCTGAACTGCCCACTTCCCTCCACTCTAGAGAAAATACAAACTCCAGCAGAAAAGACCACTGGTACAAAGGCTGACAGCACCGCCAAACTTCAACTGTATAGCCCTCAACAATGTTTCAATGTTGAGATATTGGTCGAGGTCCTGAGCTACTACTCCCACCCTAAATTGCTGCAGAACTTGAATTATGTGTCAAGAGGAATATGTCCAAAAGGATATACAACTGGGAAAAGAGAACCTCAAATAGGTAGGTACTGGAAATCTCCAATGGTTATTCATCCACTTTACCTCCCTCTTACCCATCCTTCCTCTCTGTCCCTCATCAGGGACCTTCTTACAAGTTCCTGTTACATCAGGAACTCTATAAACCAAGGTTTAGGAGAACCAGTTCCCGATGAGCACAGAGGGAAAGGTTTCTACTCCAAATACTTCCTGCTACAGAAAAAGAATAGACCCATTCTGGATCTGAGATCACTAAACAAGTACATAAAGTCACACACATTAAAGATGGCTACATAAGCAGCAATAATTCCATCTCCGGACCAGGAAGACTGGTTCTCTGCCTTCGACCTACAGGATGCTTATTTTTATATCATAATTCAGCCATCCCACAGGAGGTTCCTGAGATTCACCCTGAATCAAGACCACTTTCAGTACAGGGCGCTTCCATTCACCCTATCATCCGCACAGAAAGTGTTCTTGAAGATCCTATCTGAGGTAGCAGCCCATCTTTTCATTAGGAATCATGATCTCTGTATCTAAACAACTGCCTAATCAAGGCATGATCCTTTGATGCCTTATCAGCCACACAAAAGACTTTATAGAGTAAGGCACAAGACACAGAGCACGTGTGCAGGCCGAATGGACCCTGCTACCTAAAATCTTTGATCTGAGGTGCAGGGACGTGGATGCTCCACTTACAGTGGAGCACCCATAGGGGAACACCTCGAAGAACCACAGTTACAGCATAGAGTAAGTAAACGTTTCATCTCAATTTCACAAGTGAACATACATATGGATCAAACAACTTCTAGGTCTAGCACTTGTCTCTTACCATTTTGCAGATAGCCCCCATGGTAATAGTTTTTGAGCCTTATTTCACTATTTTTTATTCTTCTTGCTTTCCAAGATGGATGAAGATTTAGGTTCTAATCTATTGTTGCTATGATCACACTGACAGTTCTCTTTGCAACAGCATAGCCATTGAACCTTCAGGCTTCTGACTGATACAAGTTGGTTGTGTAACTTTTTTTTTTTTTTTTTGGAAACACTTCCTTATTTTAGCTCAATATTTCAATTTTCCAATTTATTGAATTCAAACAAGTAACTTGTATTCCTACAAAGTTCAGAAATTAAAATAAAACTATATTGGACTTCATATTAATGTTCAGTAATTTCGCAACTTAATTTCTTTGCAGTTCTTCCTTCTTCATGCCTGTTTTTGCAATCTGCCCAACTCTTTCCTTGTATTTTGCAAAGCAGCAGACTAGACAAACATGTTGAGTACTATTTCTTTGAGTAAAGTGCAGAATGTTAAATTACAGATTTAAATTTTCTATTGAAAATAGGCATGATGTAGGGGTTTTTCATATTCTGTGGTAAGATTTTTTTTTTACCCTTCATAAACTGTTCACGTGTAGTAAACTTAGCTTTTATTCACTAAAGTCTGTCTTGATGCTCAAAAAAATAAAGTGTTTATCTCCAGTGTGGCACAACATTTCATGTAAAACAGGCATTCAATTGAGAAGAGCGTTCAGACAAATCTGAGATGTGTGTGGCTTTCATCCTTGGAGAGAGCTTTATCCCTTTGGGAGTGGTTGTCATCTCTGGCAGGCAGAATAAAGAAGCTGGTATTACCACTGCATACTTGCCCTGTGCAGTGGCACTTGGACAATGAATTTCTAGCTAGGTCTGTGGGTTGATTATTTTTTTTTCCCCTTCTTGTGGAATGTTTGGAAATGGCTATTCGAAAGGTATGGAATAAATAAGTGACTATCACTTTTTTCCTCTTAATCTATTTAGCTATAGTTAAAAAAGAAACTAGTTTTTAGTAACACTAAACAGTTGGGCAAGTAGGTACACCCATATTAATACCTATTTTCAAAGATTGATGTGCCTGTCAAGGCTGGCTGAAGGACCAGAATTTTGGGGATCTAAGGCATTAGAAAATGTATTCCTAAGTGGAAAAGAGAAGATTGTTTTCCCTAATATTTTTATCTGTTAAACATAAAAAGTTTTTGCATGTTCATAAATCACTTACAATTATAAATATTTGTACAGGAGGAACATTGTGAACCTTTTCTCTAACTTAAGTACATGCAAATTCATCAAAGTCTACTTACCTGTCACTGGAATTTTAAGGAATAAATGAGATTCTGTAATATTTACTGGTGTTGAGACTATAGGTTTATTTACTTAAGATCTGTTGGTGCTCTAACTTCATTCCTTTCATATAGAGAACTTATTGAATGCATCACCTGTTTCCAATCTCCAGCAGTGGAAGCAATGGCAATGATGGTTGCTGATGTTTTAATTCAACTGGTGAGGTTTACTCTAGGGGGAACTTTTGTTTTCACTAACATTTATACAAGTTTCATCTTACGGAATGATTTGTTAGACATTTGTCGCTGCAGATCCCCCAGTCTCGTGACCATGCACATCACTGGGGCTATGGATTCAGAACTGTTTTGGAAAACTGTAACCCTTTAGGTTGCATGAACATGCCTTTTTGGATGGAATGAACCACATTTGTAAACTATGATCTCTTCTTTTTTTTTTGTTTTTTTTGTTTTTGTTGCAAATAGGCTCTGGGTTTCTGGAGAAAAGGTGTAAAGCAGTTTTAAACATCTGATTTCTTTAGTGCCACAAGTTACCTGGAAAGATTCAAGCTTTGTTCTGCTTCTAATTCTCATACCCTTAGTATGGGCTCCACAGTTTTGGTCCTCAATCTTCTGGCTATGGCTGTAGAACCTTAATTTTCTTTTTTAAGGACCCTGGTGTTACGGTTTTTGGATCTGTCTATACAACTTACAAATTCTGGCTGATATTGTGAAGCTGTGAAAACTGATGTATCATGGATGCCATTCTGTATGTGTACTGTGGGCTAATAGGGTTGTCATTTCTTCCCCTGACCGGGGACTCTTTGTCCACACAATAGTTATGCTAAAGAATGATTGCATCCTAGGGTATAACTGGTTACTTATACCTCTGAGGGGAGGAGGAAGTGGAGAGTGCAAACTTAATAAAATGTAGAAAAAAGAAAGCTAGGTGTTGGAAAGGGGGCATATGAACAGGAAACTAAGAGGCACAGGATTTTGGGCTGGAGGAAGGAAGGGCAGGACCGAAGTCAGAGGAGGGGAGGGTCACATTGATTGCTAATTTAGCTCACTGAGGTCTGAGAATCAATGGTATAAAGCAGGGGTAGGCAACCTATGGCACGGCACACGAGCTGATTTTCAGTGGCACTCACGCTGCCAAGGTCCTGGCCACTGGTCCAGAGGGCTCTGCATTTTAATTTAATTTTAAATGAAGCTTCTTAAACATTTCAAAAACCTTATTTACTTTACATACAGCAATAGTTTAGTTATATATTATAGACTATGGGCTTGGCTACACTTACAAATTTGCAGCGCTGCAGCAGGGTGTGAAAACACACCCTGCTGCAGCGCTGCAAATTGCGGCGCTACAAAGCGCCAGTGTAGTCAAAGCCCCAGCGCTGGGAGCCGCGCTCCCAGCGCTGTCCGTTATTCCCCACAGGAAGGTGGAGTACGGACAGCGCTGGGAGAGTTTTCTCCCAGCGCTGGCGCTTTGACTACACTTAGCGCTTCAAAGCGCTGCCGCGGCAGCGCTTTGAAGTTTAAGTGTAGCCATAGTCTTAGAGAAAGAGATCTTCTTAAAAACGTTAATATATAACACTGGCACATGAAACCTTATATTAGAGTGAATAAATGAAAACTCGGCACACCACTTCTGAAAGGATGCCGACCCCTGGTATAAAGTGTAGGCGGGCTGATATGAGTGGGGATTTTGTGCCTAAAATGGATGGGTGGAAAATGAATGGATGTGGAATGCACATGAGGTGGGGAAGGTGCTTGTGTGCCCCAGATGACTGCAGTTTTTTCTGCACTGGTGTTTCTGACACTAGAGAGAGAATAGGTTATTTTTAAAGTAATCTGTGCTAAAAATGAGGACATTCTAGATTACCTCCAGTGACTTTGGTTGTTGCATGCTTTCCATTTAGAAAAACCTTCCCGTAGCCTCATATCTGATTCATAGAATTCCAAATTGAAGCAGGAGTTGTGCATAATAGGTGTACGTAACTTCTAGGAGCAGTTTCTTTAAACAGACCACTTTGGGAGTTGCTTATTGATGGAACTTTTACTTATAGCAGCATTGTCGGATTCTATGGCAAGCCTTTTCTCTTTTTGCCATTTGGACTCTTGTAGTAGAAGTCACTATATAATATAAGTGTATGTTATATTGAAGGGAATGGGGAAAATGGGGTGCAATATGGATTTCTTTAACTTTCCTTCCGACACTTTATTTTCCTGTGGGAACAATTGTAAAATGGTAGAGCTGATTGTGATACCTTACTGTTTTCAATGAGTGTAAATTCTCTTACTGTATTTTTATTTTGGATTTTTTTGAGATTTTTTTTTATACCCTAAACATACATTTCAGCCAGGTGGTTGGAAAAATAACACAAATGATGAAAACTTTCACTAACTCTTTTTGGAGTTTTTGGTTAAAATTGTAATTGCTTAGAAAGTTCATTTGTATCAATGGGGGTGGGAGAGTGAATGAAGTACCTGTGAATAACAGTCAGGGCCAGACCTCTGGACTTCTTGCCTCTCCATTGCAGCCATGGTAGGGAGATAAGGCGGTTGTACCTCCAGGTGGATAAGAGTAGATATAGTGGGGTAGGGACTGGGTACAGCTTGGGCTCTGCCCTGTCAATATGCTGTCTGATGCAATTGAACCAGTGCTTGCTTAGTTTATTTCCTCTCTGGAAGCAAGGGGGAAATAGGGAAAGACTCCTTTGGAGGTGAGGCCTTCAGTCTACTGCTTATTCTGGGCTGAGCCTACTGGCTCAAATCTAGGCTTTGGGGCTGCAGTCACAGTGGTATACATTTGTGAAAGATTATTAAATGCAAAACTGATAACATGGCGAGTTAAAGTAGGATGGAATGGTTCAAGAAATGTGACTATATTTTATTTTATATTTCATTGACCTTTTTCTTTCCTTTTTCCACGTGAGCCTGGCTTGCATAGCTGCCACTTCTAATATTATGGAACCCAGCTGGTCTTTCAGTTCACTCCTGTCCACTTTTATTTCAGGCTTCATGGGTCTTCCCTTCCTGCTGTAACTCCCTCCCATCATACCCTCCAACTGTCCCCTCTCCCTTCCATTCAGGGGCCCACTATCAGTATAGATACAGCAACCCCCTCCCCCCACTCACAGGAGAGCAGGGCCTCCCACTCCCTACTGAGAAAGGGCTCCTCTGTCATGCAGTGGACATTGGCCCACTCCATTCCCTAGAGAGCCCTTTTCCCCCAGAGCTGGGATGCTGGTTGCTCCTCCTGCCCTGATAGAGCTGCCCTCATAGCACAGACCTCTTCTGCTTGTGCATGTGCTGGAGGTAGCTCTGCAACGTCAAGGGGCCCAGCCCAGACAACATCTTAAGTGTGGGGTGTTCTTCTTCCCAAACCCCTGCCCTTTCTCTGCACCAGGCTAGGCTAGAGACTGATCACACACAAGGCACAATACCATATTATTTAGCCTCTTTGAATAATATTTTAGCCAGGCTCCTATGCTGAAACGGCTACTGGGGTTTGTTAGGGGTCAGTGCTGATCTTCACAGCCCAAGGCAGTGAACTGATGGCTTCCATTTCTGTGAAGGGGCAGCAGATTTAGTCGGAGGGCAGGAAATGTACCAGAAGGGCCATGGTGGAAACAATGCTGTGGGCTTCTGAGACCCAGGAAGCTTAAAACATTTGGGGATTCAGAGTCTTAGATTTCCCCATTCAGCAGTCTGGTATGTGGCCATTAGGGTGCTCCTGATTGGATCTGTGACACCTGAGTTTCTTCTCTCCATATGCAGGATCAGATTACTCATTCTGACCCATGTCTCTTTCATTTGGCATCGGAGATTTTTGCACCCTTTTAGGTGCAAATTTACACAGCTTATCTGAGGTGAACAGATTCTCTTACATACTAAAAAACTTGTGAGTAGGGAAACTTGTTTGCTGAAGTGGAATCCTTTTTCAATATATAGCCCGTCATTAATATCTGGGGCACTTAAACCCTTTACTAGATCTGGGCCAAAGCATGCTTTACTAGATCTGGGCCAAAGAAAACTTTAAGCATGTGAGTTGTCCTGGTACCTTCAGTCGATCTATTTGTGTTTAAAGTTATACATATGCTGAATATGCACATTTCTAGATAGGGGCCTCAATGTAAAATATGATTTTGGACTACTTTTAGAATAAGACATGTCAGTGTTTTAACCTATATTAGAGTGCAACTAAGCAGCTATATGTGTGTTCTCGCCTTGTTCAAGGATTTTTGATTTCTAAAGTCTATAGTAAAGACTTTTAAAAAGGCTTAACACGTGGCGATTGTCCTGTGAGAGGACCATCTGCAGTGGATGGCATCTAGCCTGCCCAGTCTCCAAGAACTGATTAAGTGTTAAATTCATTTTATTGGGACGTTGTCTTTTTTTCCCCATAAGCTGGTTGTACCTTTAGTGATGGTTCTCGTTTAGTTGTTTTGGAGATGTTCTTTTTTTAAGCAAGCTAGGCTTGGTGCTGCTTCTGAGTTCCTTTTTAAGCAAGGAAGAAATGGGTTATGTAGTACATTGCCTCACTTCCTTGCAGAATGAACAGTTTTGGCCAGCTTCCTTTTTGAGGCTAAAGTCAAAATGACTGGTTCTGAGTTTCTATTATTTTTTGAGGAGAACAGACAAACTTCTAGTCCCTTTGACTCTAGATTCTGAAGATCATCATCCTCTCTGTTTAGAATTGGAGAAATCTGGGCATAATCTCCTCAGTGGGAAGGAGTACAATCAAATCTCTAGTCCCTTATGTTATCCCACTTAATGATTCACAAATGGTAATTCTTCCCTCCCTTTTCAAGCTGCTCCGGTATGGCATTCCATAGGTGCTAGTGTTGGGCTCTATTTAGGCCTGTGAATGGTTTAATTCCCTCAGATATGAGTGAATGTGGGAAAGTTCCTTCCTCTATATCTGAAGTTCAAAATACTCATGGACTCTGGCAAGATCCAAAGGCAGAATATTCAGTTTGCCATCTCTCAAGCAAGACTGCATTTCTTACTGGCCTTTTGTTTTTGGAGTGCTTCACTACTTGGGTGCACTGACAACCTAGTTATGGTTCATGTTTCAGCAAGATGGTGCAGAAACCTGAAAGGGGTGGAATTAAGTTCTCATTATGTTGCCTATTAGTCCTTTTAGCAAGTCTCAAACACTCTCTAAAAAGACATTATAGATCTTGTTAGCCTCAGGTGTTGTCATAACTGAAAGCTGTGAACCTCATCTTTCTTCAAAGGAAAATCCAGGGAGAGGATCTTCTTACATCGTAGTGTCCTATATCATTTGGAAACTAGTACTTTCCCCAGTTAAATATTAGTTGAGCTAATGGAGAAATACATATTTTGCAGAGGTTTTTTAAATCTATCACTCATCTAAATTAAACAGTGCTAAAGACACAGTACCATTTCCTGCAAATTCTGATCAAACATTGTTCCCAAAACTATTTGAACTTTAATGTTCATCCATATTATTTATGTTGATGCTGTATTTGTTACATACCAAGTTGATTATATGGTACAATCCTTTATACAAATATATGATAGAAAAAAATCTATCAGGTATGATTTTCTAATCTTTAGAGAGCTTTCCACTTGATGTTCTTTCAAGGAAAACCAAGTAAAGTTAAACAAGCTCACTAATTAAGCTTTAGGAGTACATTATCCCTTTTAGGTAACAAAACTAGCTTTTAGATGCACTGACAATGTGCATTCTAAACTAGATGAGAAGACTAGTTAAGAAAGTACCCAAGACTTCTCCAAAGAGTTTTATGAAAATATGTTCAATTGTTTAATACATTCTGTAATGCTAACTGTGGACATGAAAAGGTGAAACTTCATCTTAGTTTTAGAGTTGAACAAAGATTGCATCTCTACGCATATTAAAGACAGTTAATAGGCTCTCTAATATAAACATTTATTGTGCCTTTTGAAAATAGTGTGATTTAATAGTTAATATTTTTGAGACGCAAGGGGAGAGTTAATATTTTTAACAGATTAATTCTCCCCTGACAGGAAATCCTTCTCCTTCACCTCCTCTTAGCTAAAGTACAGTGCATGGGTAGTGAGCTCTGCTGATTTTTGCAGAAAGGGTAAAGCATCCTCTATATTTATGCACAGGCCAGGAATGGATCAGAGGTTCTTTTCTGGTCAAGCTAGAAGGCAGAGAGCCCAGCTACGGAAGTCATAAACTAAGCTCCTCCACTAGCTGCAGCAGTAGGAGAAGCAGTGCTGTGAGGATAAATTCCTTGAAGGCAGAAACTGCCAGTTGCCAAGCAGTTTGAGTCTGCCTCATACCAGGCCTTAGAGCTGACACGTGTCCAGGACATAATATTGAGCACACTACACCTTAATGTAATTTTGGTGGATTAATTTTTTCCTTTGTAAACAGATGGATACTATCACTTCTGGAAGTATGTTTTATTTGGGGTAGAGGGTAATTCAACAGTGCCTGTTAAAAGCTGCCATGAAGATTAGTAGGCAGAGTGCAGATGAGGCTGTACAAGGTGGATACTCCTGCAATTTATCACATAGATATTGCCAATTCATATGTAGTATGTATGTGCATGCTTATGTTTATACATATACATGTCTTATTTTTAAAAAGCCATTTTACTTGGAGCTGAATGGGTGTCTCACTAAAGGAGTAATTCTACTTTTTCACACTTCAGTCTTTTGATATTTCACATTTGGAGCCTGATAGAACTAATGAGCTTTTGAGGAGCCAAGACGGGGGCAGTAGGGAGGGAAGCTGTTCAGCAAATTGACCAGTCCTTTGATAGTTCGGTAAGATTTTTATAATATCTAATCCACACCTGTCAATAAAGTTGCCCCTAAATACCTTCTCAACTGGACTTGTTCTCCCTGGTGACTGATTTACAGATGACATGGAACAAATGAAGTGAGAGGCGAGAAGTACTTATTCTGTTTGCCTTCTGCACATTTTTGGTATTCTACTTTTTAAATCTTATTTGCAAAGAAAAGTTCCTTTCTTCCACTGTGTGGCATGTGACTTGCACTCCAGAACTGTTTTAGGTAATTGACAGCCTAGTTATGGAATCTAACTTTATCTCCCTGTGAAGAGAGTTTTGTTTTGGTGGAAACTCATATTTGCCACTATCATTTTAATCAGATTTGTGTCTCAACAGAATTGTAGCCTGTTTGAGTTTTGGGCCATATCACTTAAAGTTTTGAGGATGCTTCAGGCCACAGTAGGATCCCTGTCTCTCCTGGCTAGTGAAAGACAGCAAGAAGTCCTGGGTACACTGTTGGCCAAGAAAATGAACTGTCTTTAAGCAAACTCTTGCAAACTCTTTAACAAAGATACTTTTTCCTGAAATTGGCAGGATTGTTCATAATCAACCTCTTTCTAACTTGCTGTTCTGGCTGGGCAATTTTGTGAGAATTATGGAGTTCTTAGTTTCCATTACGCTAGTCAATCAACTTTTAGGCCTTAGAATAGGTCTTGAACTTCAGTGGTTGCAATGAATGCTGATCCTCTAAATATGAATGAAGATAACTGTGCACATTGCTTTGGATCTGCCAGCTGTTTTGATGCTATTTACTATAAAGTTTGGTTTAGTGTCAGAGCCTGAACACTCTACAAAGCCCTACACATTTGAGTGTACCCTGTTGGATGTTTGAGCTGAATACAGAAGACTGATTGGGGGTGGAGGCGTATATAACTTAATTCCACACTGTTGGAATTTGTGTGCTGAATGCTACTGTCTGTTAAGTGCCAAGGATGAGTTTTGATATTCTAAAATCCAAAGTGTGTGTTTTGATAACATAGTTTCAGTAGGAGTTAACCTAGCCCTTTCTAGAGTCCTGAATTTGAAAAACAAAATGAAACAGACCTCCCACACACTACAGAAAAGAGCTAAAATAGTCAACTTTTTAACATGTTAAAAAGTTGACTTGATTCTTTCTTTAGTAAAAAAAAAATTATCAATTTCACGATTGTTTGTCATTAAGTATATTAATTTCACCATAGATGCTTTAATTCACATCAGTTAATCTTTTTGTATGTTGAATAATAGAAGCCAATGACTTCTGGTAATTTGCTCTCATGACACTGTAAATATATTTCATGGCATATTATATAATTGGTTTCAATTCTGATAAATTGAGAAATGCATTTCAAATATGCTTATTTGTACAACACCTGATGAAATAAACTAATATTTTGTCAGTTTTCTTGAATCCTTAACTTGTATAACAATTTTTAAACATTTTAATTAGCTGGAACTTGCAAAATGTATGTCTTAAGTATAAAAGACATTGCTACATATATTACAAAAGCTGTATAATTTCATTTTGCAGACATGAAAAGTGAATTAGTGCTGCATCATAAGTGGTGACAAATTTTCTCGTTTGTTCTAATTTTACTGAATAGCATACAGTAGCTTTTTTGGCACAATTTAGAATAGCTCATTTGGCTGTGAATGCAGGAACTTGAGTTAACAATGAGGCCAATATTGTACTTAAACAATTAAATTAAATGAAAACAAACCCCCAAAATTTGGAAGTGGTGGTGGGGATGGCAGTAGCGAGGCAAATCATGGAAAAGATCATCTGGGTTACCAATTGTGTAACTGCAGATTAAAAGCTATAATATAAAACAAATACTGTATGACAGCCAAGATGTACTGAGCAAAATAGGTGGGTGGTGTGATGCTGAACTCCATAATGCTTTATGGGAATATGACATAACTGGAATATGTCTTATGTTACCTGTCATATAACAGCTCTGTAAAGGTTATGGTCTACTGTATCTATTCATCCTATTTGTACACATATATCGTTTTTGTACTTGAAGTTAAGAATATTGGTTGTATACTTGCGTGATTTCTAAGTAAGCTTTGTGAGGCATTTGGTCAGCTTCTTTAGAAAAGAATTTGCAAAGTTAAGTGTCCAATCAAGAAGCACTTAAGGAACAATAAAAAGAACAGGAGTACTTGTGGCACCTTAGAGACTAACAAATTTATTTGAGCATAAGCTTTTCTGGGCTACAGCCCATTTGATCGGATGCATAGGATGGAACATATAGCGAGGAGATATATATATACATACAGAGAACATGAAAAGGTGGAAGTTGCCCTACCATCTATAAGAGGCTAATTAAGATGAGCTATTAACAGCAGGAGAAAAAAAAACGTAGCCCATTTCAGACAGTTTGACAAGAAGGTGTGAGGATACTTAACATGGGGAAACAGATTCAACTGTTAATAGCTCATCTTGATTAATTAGCCTGTACATGGGGTACATGCTGACACCATTCAGAAATAGAAGCTAATGCAGAATGTGCACAGACACTTATTAAATGGGGTATTCTACAGTAATGTTGCTCGAATCAGTATTGCTTACTAATGAGCTTACAGGTGGAACTTCAGAGGTTGTGTAGCTGGTTACCTGACACCACTTTTACTTGCGCAGTTGTAATCAGTGACGTTCCTTGAGCTGGTGCACCAGGGCTGTTGGCAGGCATGTTGCAAAACCATCATTCGCCCCCTCTTCCCCATTGGTGTTGGTGCCGATTGAGTAGGGGATACAGAGCATCTGATTTGGGTGTTACTTGATAGGTTTTCTTTTTTGCTGAAGAACAGGACAACCCTAAGTATTGTTAAACCTCAGGTTTTTATATTTCATTTCAATGTGTGTAAATACTGAAAACCTTCCTTGATACCTAGTAACCTGAGAACGCAGCCTATTAGTCCAGGTACAGTTATCTTTGCCATCATGCCATCCACTCCCTCCTCTTCAGTTTAAAAGAATAACCACTGTTCTGTTTATTGTAATGCCTTTTTTTTTTACTAATTGATGTTTGGTTTTGAAATTGGTATTTCACTGGTAAATTGTATTCTAATTGGCAGTTCTTAGTTGGGTAATTTGTGTAGTAATTGTCACTTGGTTGGCTCAATTGGTTTTCTAACTGGTCATTTTTAATGGCTTTAATTGGTAATTTATTGTAATTAGTGTAAAATAAAAAAACCCTACAAATAAAATAAATTACAATCTGCTTGTATTTTTTAAAAGAAGGTGTGTATGTGTGTGGGGGGGGGCGGGGGAGAATGAGTGAATGTTCTGTCATCTTGTTATGGAAATAGTCTTCACTGGTCCTTCAATTATGGCCAGTGAAGATTGTTTGCATAACAAGGGGATTACCATCCTCCACTTAGAAGCAAACACAAAAGGTTATTATTTTACTGAAAATTTAATGGATGACAAACAGATTATAATGGAGAATAGCTGTGGAAGACTATTTCTAGAACCACTGAATCTAATCCAGGAATTAGAGTAATGACTGATGTGAAGCAAACATGGCCCCAAAATGAAGCAGAAAAGCAATGATCTAGAGACACTGGGCTAGACTGAAAGCCTAAATCCCAGAACCAGGCATCATTAGTATTCATAGAAACCCTGCTCATTGCCATCAAGCCATGCAGGTGTCTACATTTATTTGGTTCCTAAGTGTTGGATTTTTTGGGCTTGTTTCTCTCCCCACCCCCAGTAAAAGTTCCCTAGGAGCCTCTTGTTCTGCCTCCTGAACATATATACTGCTGCCTCAGGCTACACTAGAAAGCTTATAATAGTGCAGCGGCACTGCTGTAAATTCTCTAGTGTAGCCACTCTAAGCCAACAGGAGAGAGCTCCTCCTGGGCTTGTCTACATTACCTGCTGGATCAACAGGCAGCGATGGATCCAGCGGGGGTCTATTTATCGCGTCTAGTCTAAATGTGATAAATCAACTGCTGAGCACTCTCCCATCGACTCTGGAACTCCACCAGGGTGAGAGGTGCAGGTGGAGTCGACAGGTAAGTGTCAGCTCTTGACTTACCACAGTGAAGACACCGCAGTAAGTAGATCTAAGTACGTCAACTTGAGCTACATTACTCATGTAGCTGAAGTTGTGTAACTTAGATTGATCCCCCTCCCCCACAGTGTAGACCAGGCCCCTGTCAACTTAATTAATCCATCCCAATGAGCGGTAGCAGTTATGTCTTCAGTGCTTTCCATACCAGCACTTAGGTCGGTGTAACTGTGTTGCACAGGGGTGTGAATAAGTAACATAAGCTATTGATGTAAGTGGTAGTGTAGACATAGCCTAGTTGTCCAGATGACTAAGCCTCAATGTGATTCATGAACCAGGGGAAGGGTTGGTATTCCTCTGCTTTAACTTGCCGAACTGCTAGAGGAAAGAAGGAGAGGGGGCTGTCCCTCATCACGTTTAGCCTAGTGGTTAGGGTACTTACATGTGGTGTGGTAGACACTGGTTTAAGTCCCCCTTCTGCCTGAGTGGGAGAAGGGATTTGAACAGGAATTTGCCAGCTCTCAGTTGAGTTTTCAACATCCTTTAATTGTGGACTGCAGAACTGGATACAGTATTCCATCAGTGGTCAAACCAATGCCAAATAGATATAAACTAGCCTCTTTAATCCAACTTAAGCATTCCCCTGTTTAATGCAATCCTTGAATGTGTATCCCTTTTGGCCACAGTGTTGCACTGGGAGTTAAAGTTCAGCTGATTATCCTCCATGACCCCTAAATCTTTTTCAGAGTCTCTGCTTTCCAGGATAGATTGCCCTATATAAGTGACCAGTACTTTTCATTATTTACCACACCACTAATCTGTATCATCTGCAAACTGTATTGTTGGTGGTTTTATGTTTTCTTCCAGGTCATTGATAAAAATGTTAAATAGTATAGGACCAAGAACTAATCCTTGCAGGACTCTACTAGAAACACACACTCTGAAAGGTTCCCCTTTTAAAATTACATTTTTGAGATCTATTAGTTAAATGGATTAATGTTAACTTTATATTTTTCTAGTGTTTTTAATAAAAATATCATGTGGCACCAAGTCAAATGCCTTACAGAAGTCTATGGTTATAAACCAAACTTGCAAACTCCAAAAAAAAAAGGGGGGGGGGGAAGGGGGAGCCAAATTAGCTTGAGATCAGTTATCCACAAACCCCATGCTTTATTTATTAAGAGTCTCATATCGAATGCTCCATTACCTTGTCTGGGATCAATGTCAGATTGACAAGCCTATAACTAGCAGAACCATCCATGTACCCTTCTTAAATATTGGCATAAGATTACCTTTCTTCCAGTCTTCCAGAACTTCCCGTGTGTGACATTACTTAGGCTATGTCTACACTACTCGCCGGATCAGCGGGCAGCGATCGATCCAGCGGGGATCGATTTATCGCATCTAGCGCGAGCGTTTGCCCATTGACTCCTGTACTCTGCTGCAAGAGGCGCAGATGGAGTCGATGGGGGAGCAGCAGCAATCAGCTCACTGCAGTGAAGACACCGTGGTGAGTAGATCTAAGTACGTCAACTTCGCTACATTATTCACGTAGCTGAAGTTGCATATCTCAGGCCTGGTCTACACTGGGGGGGGGGGGGGTGATCTAAGATACGCAACTTCAGCTATGTGAATAGCGTAGCTGAAGTTGAAGTACCTTAGCTCGAATTACTTACCCGTCCTCACGGCGCGGGATCGACGTCCGCGGCTCCCCCGTCGACTCTGCTACCGCCACTCGCTCCGGTGGAGTTCCGGAGTCGACGGGAGCGTGTTCGGGGTTCGATATATCGCGTCTAGATGAGACGCGTCAAACTCCGAGAAATCGATCACTACCCGCCGGATCGGCGGGTAGCAAAGACGTACCCTTAGATCAATTCCCCCCCAGTGTAGACCAGGCCTTAGTCACAATTTTTTATTCAGTCTGGTTCTCTATTTTTCACTACTGTATTTGGCAATATCCTATAATGTCTCAAAGTCTGATATCTACTGTTCCATTCATTCACTGACTGGGAAAAGAGAAATATCATCAGCTGCACCAACAGTACATTTGTGGTAGATTGTAGAAACACTGGGTTTTCTTGGACTATGTGGAAAGTCTCTGAGAACTTTACGATTACACTCTCAGGTTGGTTGGTTCTTTTTTTTTTTTTTTTTGGTCTCAGCCCTCTGTCCTAGCTTTTGTAAAAAGCCATGATGCCTGGGCAGTTCTTAAACAGTAATTCATAATTTGGGGGCCTAAATTCCTACTGAACACTCACCTGAGAGGTTGCAAATCCCTGTTCAGATCCCTTCCCGCTCTCCCCTCAGCTGGAGAGGGGACCTTTCATATCATAGGTTAGAACCCTAACAATTGGGTTAAAAGTTATGAGATAGATGGTGGTTGTCCTCCCCGGCTCCTTGCAAGTGACTCCTTACTTCAGGAGAAGGCTCATGGAGCAGGTCTACACTATGGAGCTAAGTCGACCTAAGTTAAGCAACTCCAGCTATGTGAACAATGTAGCTGGAGTCGATGTAACTTACGTCGACGTAACTTATGTCGACTTACTGTGGTGTCTTCATCGCACTGGGTTGATGGGAGAAACTGTCCCATAGACTGACCTTGTGCTTCTCATTCCAGTGGAGTGCCAGAGTCGATTGGGAGAGGTATCAGTGGTCGATTTAGTGGGTCTTCACTAGACCCGCTAAATCACAGTGGGCAAATGTTTTGGCCTGAGGGCCACATCTGGGTATGGAAATTGTATGGCGGGCCATGAATTCTCACGACATTGGGGGTTGTGGTGCAGGAGGGGGTGAGGGCTTTGGCTGGGGTGAGGGCTCTGGTGTGGGGCTGAGGATGAGGGATTGGGGGTGCAGGAGAGTGCTCTGGGTGGGGACCAAGGGGTTTGGAGGGCAGGAGATTTGGGCACGGGGGGTTCAGGGATGCAGGCACTGGGGGATGCTTACCTCAATCAGCTCCCAGAAAGAGCGGCCTGTCTCCCCTCTGGCTCCTATACAGAAGCGCAGACAGGCACCACTGTGTGCTGTTCTGTCTGCAGGCGCCACCCCTGCAGCTCCCATTGGCTCTGGTTCCAGCTGCAGGGGTGGTGGTGCTTGGGGTGGAGGCAGCATGCAGAGCCCCCTGGCTACATAGGAGCTGGAGAGGGGACATGCTGCTGCTTCCGGGAGCTGTGCAGAGCAGGGAAAGCCCCTGACCCCGTTCCCCGGCTGGAGTGGGGAAAGCCCTGCACTCCGCTTCCCAGCTCGAGCTTGAGGGCCGGATGAAAACATCTGGAGGGCCTACCCCTGCAATAAATCGACCCCTGGTGGATCGATTGCCACATGTCGATCCCCCGGTAAGAGGAGAGAAGCCCATAGAACTGAGTATCAGAGGCTGATAGAATTTAGCACACACTTCTGTCCATGGCATCTCCCGTTGGCTATCTTAGGCAGGAACTCACCTAGCAGGCTGACTTTTGTGAATCCCATTTTTTATGCCTATCTTCATCCATTTGTTGTATAAGAGGCTTGGAGTGCTTCTCTCTATGAATATCAGTTTATTTTTTTTAGGTACCTAAAAGTTAGTCCATGGTAATGCTCAGCATCTAAGTACTTTTTTGAATCTAGTCCACTGGCTCTAAAATCTGAAAGTTTGTCATGGTTTGAAGATTCAGTTTGACCCTGCCATTGGGTGGCACAATGAATAACTGACAACTAGCCATTACACTATTAAACTAAAAAGTACTAGAGGACAAAATCATGCCCAAATGGAATTCCACCATATTACTGCAAGGGAAAAAAAAACTTGCTTAATGAAATTTAATTTTCTTTAAAAATCTTTTACACTAACAGGAACTAAGTTGTGTTAGCCAGGATAGTTGGCATGTCATTGGGCTTATACTCTATCATAAGCCGGTTCATTTATAAGCCGACCCCCCCCCCAAGATGGATAAGTTAAAATGGAAAATGTTTATGACTCATTCATAAGCCAACCGTATAATTCAGGGGTCAATAAACTTTGGCTCCCGGGCCATCAGGATAAGCCACTTGTGGGCCGAGATGGTTTGTTTACTTCAAGCATCCACAGACACAGGGGTAAACCTAAGTAAACAAAGTGTCCCGGCGCACCAGCTGCTTACCCTGACGGGCCAGGACAGCAACTGGTGGGGAAATGTTTTTTTGGGGGGAGAAGCTGGGTGTCAGAGGAGTAACCCCTGTGACCACCCATCACATGACCCATCAGGACCCCCACACTCTCCTCTTCCCATTCCTTCCCACCTTATCTGGGGAGGGCCAGGAGATGATGTCTCTGGTCTGGCTGGAGCTGCTTCAATAGGCTCGGCAGCATGGTCACAGCCTGCTCCAGTTGGCCAGATAGGGCGGCGCAGCCACAGCATGTTCCAGTGGGTTGGTGTCATGATCCAAAAAGCTCCCTCTCCCAATTCCCTACTTTGGGTGCACTGAGCATGCTTACCCGACTGAGCATGCCCAGTAACCTTCGCTTTTGTGTGGCAGAAACTGCAACTAGTTGCAAAAGTGGAGGGTTGCTGTTTGTGCGCGGCCACAGCCTGCTCTGGGGGGTGGGGCCAAGCGGCATAGCTGCAGCCTGCCAGCCCCCAGAGCTGCAGCTGCTTTGGAGGCTGGGAGGAGAGCAGCGTGGTCAGAAGCGGAGAGACTCTGGCCCCACCTCTTCCCTTCTGGTTGTGCTGCCTCTCCTTGCTCCCTCTGTTGGGGGGAGGGGCTCTGTCCCACCTCTACCTCTCTATACCTGTTCATAAGCCAGACCTCTCCTCTGGTGCTTCCCTTTTTTACTAAAAAAGATTTGGCTTATGAACGAGTATATACAGTATTTCTTACCCAGAGAAGCACCATTATAAGAACGTAGATTAGTCTTCAGATCTTGAGAGCTTCATCCATGATCCTCTGTTCAGTTAGGATACCATCACAACCATAAGAGAATCAAAATTCTTTTTTTCCTAATTGTAATCTTAGTCTGTGGAAACTGATGGCATTCCTTGGGGAAAGTTACTTATTCACTATTGGCGAATGAGTGAATGGTTTTGTAAAGCCCTGTATGTGAAGTGCCAACTGTTAAATTTGTTCTGTAAAAACAAAATAGATTAGCTTTGAACTAATTAGAAGCTGAGCATATTTTCTCTGAGTCTCATTGATACAGAAATTTTGTTTTAGATAAGTTTTTCTGTGCAGTCCTCTTTTTCTCCTGAGATATCGTATAACAAAAGCCATACTTTCTGTAGCTGTGGTCTAATCATGTATCCATTGAAATCAATAGCAAAACTTCTTTTGACGTGGTGTAGAATTATGCCCTTATAGAGTTCGGGACAAAGTCTGAGCACATCTTCATTGCCTGAGTTCTGAGAATAAATCTTTCCATGTATTCATCTGCATGAGTGAAATATACTCACATCTTAAATTGATAAGGAATTTCTTTCATTCAAAACTTCATTTCTTAACTATCTTTTAATTGTTTAAAACTTTAAAAAGGTCTGAAATGCACATTACTCAGTGTTAATATATTGATTATCTCAACCATTTTCCATTATTCAGTTACGTACACAAAGTTATCAGTTTCTTTCAAGTGAAACAATACGTAATATGTATCTTTCTCTCACACATGACCTCATGAATTTGTTTTTAAAACATTTTCACACAGAAAACTTTCACTTGTAGCCAAATGTAAGAAAGTAAAGTATTGTGGTTTTATATTAGATACTACCTGCTAAAATATAATCTTGAGCTCTTCATATTGCTAGGTGATGTTCAAAGCATACTTTGCGTTTCTATAGCTCCTTTTATTTGTCGACCTCCAAAACAGTTCATGGAAATGTGTTAGATCCTTTGATAGGCAGGAGAAGCTTATATTTTTACGCCCATTTTTACAGATAGAGAAATTGAGCTCTGGAGAGAGATGAATTCCCCAAGATGATTCTGGAAGGTTATCACACTCTAGAACAGAACTATCCAAGAATTTGTTTTTACCAATAAACTATGCTTTTTACATATTAAAATTAGGGCTGTTGATTAATTGCCATTAACTCACGCAATTAACTCAAATTAATCGTGATTAAATTTTAATCACGATTAATCACACTGCTAAACAGTAGAATACCAATTGAAATGTATTAAATATTTTGGATGTTTTTCTACATTTTCAGATATACTGTATTTCAATTAAACTTTATTTTGTGTTGTACACTGTTCACTTTGTATTACTATTTTTATTACAAATTTGTCCTGTAAAAGAAATAGTATTTTTCAATTCACCTCAAGTACTGTAATCTCTTGATCATGAAAGTGCAACTTACAAATGTAGTATTTTTGTTACATAACTGCACTCAAAAATAAAACAATGCAAAACTTTAGAGCCTGCAAATCCACTCAGTCCTACTTCTTCAGCCAATTGCTAAGAGAAACAAGTCTGTTTACATTTACAAGACATAATGCTGCCCACTTTTTAATTACAATGTCATCTGAAAGTGAGAGCAGGCATTCACATGGCACTATTGTAGCTGGTGTCACAAGATATTTACGTGCCAGATGCACTAAAGAGTCATATGCCTCTTCATGCTTCAGTCATCCTTCCACAGTAAATGCTTCTATACTGATGATGCTCGCTTAAAAAATGTATTAATTAAATTTGTGACTGAACTCCTTGGGGGGAGAATTGTATGTCCCCTACCCTGTTTTACCCACGTTCTGCCATATATTTCATGTTTTAGCCATCTTGGATGATGACCCAACACAAGTTGTTTGTTCTGAGAACACTCTAACTGTAGATTTGACAAAATGCAAAGAAGATACCAATGTGAAACTTCTAAAGATAGCTATGGCACTTGACCCAAGGTTTAAGAATCTGAAGTGCATTCCAAAATCTGAGAGGGATGAGGTGTGGAGCATGCTTTCAGAAATCTTAAAAGAGCAACACTCCAATGCAGAAACTACAGAACCCGAACCACCAAAAAAGAAAATCAACCTTCTGCTGATGGCATCTGACTCAGATGATGAAAATGAACATGCATCAGTCTGCATTGTTTTGGATCATTATCTAGCAGAACCCTTCATCAGCGTGAATGCATGTCCTCTGGAATGGTGATTGAAGCATCAAGGGGCATATGAATCTTTAGCACATCTGGCACGTAAATATCTTGCAACGTCAGCTACAACAGTGTCATGCAAATGCCTGTTCTCACTTTCAGGTGACATTGTAAAGAAGAAGCAGGCAGCATTATCTTCTGCAAATGTAAACATCTTGTTTGTCTGAGCTATTGGCTGAACAAGAAGTAGGACTGAGTGGACTTGTAGGCTCTAAAGTTTTGCATTTTTTTATTTTTGAATGGAGAGGTTTTTTGTACAAACTACATTGTCTCTACTTATGAGACAGGAATAGGTTGTTCAGTGTTCCACTATACCATCTATGCCCAACCTTTTGAGTTCCTGGTACATTTCAAAACTGGGAAAAAAGTAAACTAAATATCCCACTTGGTTCCTGGTAAAGAATCTTTTGCACCTTAATTTCAAGCTGTATGCCTTGAGACCAAACAGTCCTCACTCATTTTCTAAAGCACAACATCCTTGCCTGTCCTCTTGTCTTATGTTTTTCAGTCTTGATGAATAAAGAATGCACTGAGTGAATAAAGTGCATTGAAAAAGGCTGTGAATAAAGTGCAGTGACATGGCACGTATTCTGTGAGGTTGACCACCACATTAAGTGCCTTACATATATTATGAAACCTTTTGCACTTTAGATTGTTTGTTTGTTTGTTTGTTTATTATATTTTAATTAGGGCTGTAAGTGATTTAAAAAAACAATTAATCATGCTGTTAAACAATAGAATACCATGTATTTAAATATTGATGTTTTCTGCATTTTCACAAATATGGATTTCAATGACAACACAGAATACAAAGTGTACAATACTCACTTTATATGTTTGATTTAAAATATTTGCACTGAAAAACAAAATAGTATTTTTCAATTCCCCTAATACAAGTACTGTACTGCAATTTCTATCATGAAAGACCAGTACTATTCAACTAGCACATCTCACTGGAATTTAAAATATTGACACCCTGAATGAACTTATTTCCCATTTTAAAAAAGGGGTGTGGGGAGTTGTAGGGCCCATAGCCCCTGGCATGCTGGAGAGAATGGGGACCAATGGTATGGGAGGAAGGAAACATTAGGGGACACAAAGTCCCTGGCATGTGGTGGAGAGGACTGGGAGAGCCTGGCATGAGAGGGAGGGGAGAGGTTGCAGAGAGCTCTTGAAACAGGGAAATGGTAGGAGGCACATAGTAAGATTGGGGTGGGGGAATGGAATGGAGGAATACAAGGATCCCTTGGTGTGTGCAGTTAGCTGGGCTTTCAGAAGCAACAGTGATGAGTAGTGTATAAACAACAAATTGGGGCAAAAGGCATTATGGAACAGTTCTGGGCCTAGGTGACTCTGCCCACTGCTCCTGCAGAGTATGCTCCAGCTAGAGGAAGGGCTTAAAAGGGAGCTAAACAGCTCAGCAAGGAGCAGACAGAATAGGAGGATAGACCATCTTGAGCTTTCCTGAGCCTGACTGGAGATGAGGGCTGATCAGGAATTGCAGCCTACTTGAAACCCTGATGGAAGTGTGCAACAGACCCCAGATGATGGGAGTGAAACCTAGGAACTTGGCCCAGTTTGAATGGAGCTAGCATGTTAAGAAGGCTAATAGCTGGGCTGAGTATTCAGTTGTTTTTGCTACCATCTGTTGGGCTTTAAGTGAAAGACTTTAAGGTCTTCTGGGCAAGTGGATGGTAGGAAGTGGCCCAGGTAAGGGAGCCTTGAAACACTGCAGAGTGTTTGATATCACTGCCTCTCATAAGGCCCAGGGCCAGAGTCTGGTGGGGAGAGGACCTGGGCTCCCCTATCAACCACCACTTTTGTGGAGTGAGGCACAAACGCCATTCCTCCTCCCTACTTGAAGAGAAGGAAAAGATAGAGGCATTGTAAGCCACAAGTCAAATGTGTGCCATCTTCAGGGACTGAAGGTGGGCTGAAGATCCTTTCTGCTGTGGGGACATTGGGCTCCCTTTACTCCAAAAGGGACAAACTCAATTGGTAACCTGGCCAGAGGGCCAAGTCGCTGCCTACTGAAAGATGGAATACTACAATGTTGGATTGATTGCTGGCAAGGGATGCCAGAAATGGGTGAGAGCTGGCACCCGCTGACCTAACCACTAGAGGGGTATCACGGTTAAGCCCAGCCCCATCTTAGTGACCTTATGCTTATTTCAATGATGACTTCATTTCAATAAAACATCACTACTTGGAAATTCTCTTTAGATGTGTGATGCTTGTTAAGAGAACTTGCATTCTAGGGATACAAGTTTATGAAAAGTTACTGTAACCATTTTAGCAGTGCCTATTTTACTATTAGTAAAGTGGTTTGTAAACTTCATTGTGTATATTCTCAAAGAGTTGGTCCATCAGCCTACCTAAGTATTAGCAATGTAAGGCAAAGGATGTTTTAAATGTTCATGAGGATCTATAATTAGAAAGATAAAACAGATGTATTAAAAGGACTGAAATAATCTCCAGCCCAGGTAACACATGCTAGTATTTTGACTAGGTTAATTGCTATCATGCAGCTTATTTTATTTAGTTAATGTGTTTAATTGCCTTTTCTTAAGCTGCATATTTCAAGGTAACTTACCTTATCATAGTTTTCTAAAAGCTGAAAATGATGTGTATTTAATGAGAAACTGACTTTGCTGTTGTCCTTAGGGCCCAGGCAGTGCTAGGTACAAACAGCAAAGGATGGAGGTGTTGCTGCTGAAGAGTTTACAGACCTAGAATATGGGATAAAGCAAAGCCTTGTTGCTTATCTAGCTTATATATGCAGACTTACTGCTAGTGTAAAATGTTGGGGCTGCTCAGCAGTGGAGTACACCAAAACCTTAGCGTACCAGTGATGTGCCAGGTGTACCATGACTCAGAATGCACTGTAGGTGTGTCAGCAGCTAGATATTGTAGGGAATAGACCTGCACTCTGCTGTAATGTTTGGCAGTCACTGTCTGTTTCATATGTGTCTCAGCATATGATTTTTGGAAAATGTGGTGTGTGGGTGTGTTTTGTATCCAGTGTCTCTGTAGCTTCAGGCTAGCCACGTGGATGCTGCTTTCAAACCAAGCCCACACATCTCCTAGTTCAGGACAACCTCTCCCCTTACCTGGCCAGGAGGAAGGGGTTGGGGCTGCGGGGAAGAAGGCTGATAGGATTTGTAGTCTTTTGCTTAGTTGACACATCACACTAAGTAACCTTTTATCTTTCTAATAAAGTTTTAAAACTAGTGAAAATGAACAGGCACAAAGAGGAGACAAAAAGAAGAATGATTTACCATCTTATATCTTTTTCTATTTTAGTGGGCCATAGAACAAAACTTAGGCTTCCATCCTGCAAGAGGAGAATCATATCTGCGCATTTTACTGACTATATTTTTACTCTTTGGGGGCACCTGTTAGCATTGAGGGGCAGGGAACACCAGTTAAGAATGTGAGTTGAATTTGACTGTGCATCATTAGCAGAATATACATTCCAATCCCTTATACCTGAAGTAACCCATTGAAGAGTGAAGTTGGACAGGTGGCACTGCAGAAATAATTTGACATTCCAAACCTTTATTTCTGATGATGCTCAAAAAGAATCCAACTAGACTTTGATATCCAGGTTTGAGTTTGTGCTGTTGGAAGTTAAAAATAAATATAATAAAACTACTTGTAAACTGAGCCTGTTCAGTATGTTAAATAATGAGCTAATAAATGTGCTGTTTTTCATAAACTTTATAAAATGTAGATGCTTTTAGAATATACTGGGAATTATATCTGAAGTGGGTTATTAACATTTTGGAGGAGATTTTTAAGTCTTTCAATATTGTCATTAAAACTTACAAAATCAACTTGTTAACCTTTATGATAGGGTCAATTTAATTTTATTATAATACTTGAGGGGGGGGAATGGCTTTCCCAAGTTGGGAGGGTGATTATAATTTTGTCTTAAACTAGAGAATTAGCCAATAATGGGAACGAATTCTACCTTGAAAAAAAATCTCTTTAAAATAAATACTAATTAAAAATTGCTGGGGAAAGATTTCTGTTCACTTGAGAGATTGCTCTACCACACAAGCAGTTTCCTCTTGGGTGCTGGATTTAATTGCTACAAGTATATTTATAATGCTTCAGGTCCCCTTCCCAGTAAGATTCTGTATTACTTGAAAATATTGCTTTTCAGTCTCTCATGCTGTATGAAGAAATGATAAAATATTAAAGGAAAACCGATTATTTAGAATAGCAGACATGCTTCTGTTCATTCACTTCCCCCCACAGTCCTCAAACCTCTTTGCCTTGCTGTCTATGCTGCTTGAAATTAATTTGTAGAAGTCTGTTAACAACAGGAAGTAGAGTTGGACCAAGGGTATGTCTACTGTGCAACATAAATCCATGTTTGAGCTCATGCTCAAGCATGATTTCCCCTTGTGTCTACACTGCAGTTGTGCTAACCAGGGCTCATACCTGGACCCCAGGGCCCTGCAGGTCTGGTGGGTCAGAGAGAAGCCAGGACCCAAGGTTCAAGTCCTGTTGCTTTTCACTGTTGATGCAGCCCCGATTGACTTGGGTCCCAGGAGTCAGTCAGAAGTATCCCACAATTCCAAAGGACAACTTCCTTAGTCATCTCTATCCCAAAACAACAGTCTGCAATTCACTCTATTGAAAAGAGACGTCACTTCTCCCTTCGTTAATGGCAGCAGCTCAGGTCAGCGTTAACCCATTCTATTCTCTCATCTTGGTGACCAGCAGACAATCAGACAGCCTCTTGGGTTTGCAGTGGACTGCAAACTGATCAGGACTCTTGCAAAGTGAGCTGCTTCCTGGTAATATGCAGGGTGGGTAGTAACACTTTCCCACAGTGCACCATTGTCCTAGAGTGGACTACATTTATCAGTGGTCTGATTGTTGGTGAGATCTGTCAGCATAGAACTACTAGGTTATGGAAGTGAACCTGCCAGATCTATCAGATGCCTTTTCAAAGCTGATCTGGTGATTATGCATAGAAGCTCCTTTCTCTTATTCTTGGGTCATGAGGTGATATTTGTTTTCAAGCACTTGATAGTAGCTTTGGAAACCATCTCTGAGTATGTCACTCTTGAGTTTTCAGATTAAAATCCTATTGATTGCCCAAGGTAGTTCCTGATCTTGACTTCCTTCTGTACAGTTTTAATCTGATACCCCAAAGAGCTTTGGTTCATAGACATTAAAACAAAAACACTGCTGCACCACTATGCTGGATACATCTATCTGAATTTGTCCATTTGTCAGACAGGTATAATATCCTGGACAAACCTTATGGGATAAGTTAAACCTTACTGAATTATTTTAGGAATCTGTTGTATTAAAACTCAATTATTTGTGTGGTACTGTAGTATTGTACGGAACTTCTTTAGGAGACCTGATTGATGTGATCTTTGAGAAGTTCCTAAATTTCAAAGGACTGTTGGGCAATATATGTGAAGTTGATTTCCAAGTTGAAATACTTGGGGTGAGGGGAATGCAAATGGCCTACCCTGTTGTTGAAGCTTTGCCTTGAACTGAAAACTATTGTCTGGCTGATTCCCTATTGATGGTCTTTTCAAAGGCCAAGATTGGATAAATGAGTGAGTAGATTATAGACTGTGTCAGGGTTGGAAGGGACCTCAGGAGGTCATCTAGTCCAACCCCCTGCTCAACGCAGGACCAATCCCCAGATGGCCCCCTCAAGGGTTGAACTCACAACCCTGGGGGGGGAAGAGGTTGAAAGACTAATCACCAACCAGTACCCATGCTGCAGTTGGGGTGATTTCTGGTAAGCTTACAATCATGCCTGGAGAGTCTTCTGTTTTCTGTGTATTGCTTTTTCCTTAAGAATAAAAAGTGCTTGCTTAGAAAGAGCTGTGTGATAACTTATACCTGTGGCAATTATGTGTAATACTGTGTCTAAAAAGAAGGCAAAAGGAGCCTGCTTAGGCAGTCTGTCTCTTGCAGAAGATGCCACATGAGGGTCAAGGGAGCTATGCAGTCTGGAAATAGCCCAGTCAGAAGAGATGTCTCCACCTAAGGGAGGCATCTGCTGAGGAGCTGGATGCCTGAGTGTGGGTGCTCTTGCTGGACCACTGAGGGCAAATACAGGTGCATTTGCCCTGAACTGTGACCATCTCTTTAGTTCCTAGTCATGATCAATACAAATCCTCTTGAAATGTAGCAAATGAGTTCATATTCCACTTCATAACTTTTTAAACTTTTTTATTTTCTGCTAGGTTTTGAAACACTTAAGAAATTAAGTTGCTTTAAAAAGAGGTTTTGGGTTTTTTTTAAATAAACTCCTAGCAATTCTCAAGTTTTCCCTAAAACCACACTGCAGTGTTTCTTAACACAATGGGTTATTACACATTTTATTTCAGATCATTATTGTTCTTTGACTCAGGTGGTATATAAGTACAGCAGTATTTTTGTTTGCTTTTAAAAAAGGCTTTATCTGGTTTGCTCCTTTCCCCTCTTTCTCTGTGCAGGGGAGAGCTGGTGCTACTACTGCAGCCAGCAGCACACATACTGGTGTTGATCCAAGCCTGGCTCTGATTTGGGAAGTTCCCACTGCTGTTTTTTTAGTTTTATACTCTTCCTTCACACCTCCACACCCGCAGCTGGTTTATGTACATTAGCAACAGTAAACCCTTCACTTGGTATGCAGTCTGCCCCCCAACTCATCCAAAAGGTCAGGGCCGGCTCCAGACCCCAGCGCGACAAGCACGCGCGTGGGGCGGCAGTTGTCGTCAGGGGCGGCAGATTGGGCCGGCGGACCTGCCGCAGTCATGCCTGCGGGAGGTCCACCGGAGCCCCCGGACGACCGGACCTGCCGCAGGCATGACTGCGGCAGCTCAACCGGAGCCGCCGGACCAGCCAACCGTCCGCAGCTGCGGGAGGTCCAGCCGAGCCGCGGACCCTCACCAGTCAAGCCAGCGGGAGGTCCGCTGCTCCCGGGGCTCCGGGGCGTCTCCCGCGCATGACTGCTTGGGGCGGCCGAATATGTAGAGCCGGCCCTGCAAAAGGTAGAGCCTTTACTGGGGAGGCTTCGCTTACCTACAACTGTGTCTTTACCTGACCTTTTTGGGACCCTATATTGTGTGCTCATTCTTTCATTTGGCATCAGTAGATACCCAACCAAGAGGTGGGAGCAATGAACTTGAAAGCTGAGAAAATCAAAATAACTAACTTTTTATGAAGAGGAAAAAATAGCAGTTTTTGTTATCAGCCTATCTTGCAGTGGCTCAGAGTGTGAGTACCAGCCTCAGGGAAGACTCAGGACACAAATCCCAAATTGGGTCTCAGTTCTATCCTTAGAATTCAACAACCTATTATCAAGTGTAAACTCCTCAGGTATTGTAACAGCCTTAACATGGAGTCACTTCATCCCCTTGGGTACTCTGCTCTATCTTTCCACCCAAATAAGCTTACCTTTGTTATAGATGGTCTCTTACACTAAAGATCACAGCAATATTCAGGTTACTCCCAGTCCCAAAGAATAGGTCACTTACTTACCCCAGGTCAATTGCACCTTAATCTCACACCAAATATAAGTCTTGGAGTCAATCCTATAATAAACTGTCTAAAAACGTATTTCCTTTTTCTATATAATCATTTACAAGGTTGAAGCAGATACTTGTATATACATACAAATGAGTTCCACTCCCAAGTGTCAACATGTAATAGACTCTTCTATGATAAGCATTAGGATTTTGGGCTTATGCTCAGTGATCCTTTCCTATCCAGGGCAGTGTAAAGAGACACTTCCTTCTTTTTAGCATTTTTATTCCTTCCCCACTGTGCTTCAAGTTGCAAATTTAGCTGATGTAGGAATTCATGGGCACAGCTCCTCCTTCTCGGAGGGTCAGGAAGCAATCAGCAAAGTCTCTTGTTCTCTAATGTTTCACAGTAGTTCATCTGGTGTTGACAGGCCTTCTGTGTCAGGAAGGACATAACACCTTCTATTGGAGACTAGTATTTCACACGAGTTAATGCTTCTCTCTTGTGTGGTGGTTTACACAGTCAGAGGCTTACAATGCAAACACTTAAATATTACCTTTATCACTGAAGCCCATAGGGCTAGCATGCTGACATGCATCCGACGAAGTGGGTATTCACCCACCCACGAAAGCTCATGCTCCAATACGTCTGTTACTCTATAAGGTGCCACAGGACCCTTTGCTGCTTTTACAGATCCAGACTAATATGGCTTCTCCTCTGATACTTGCTTTTACTGTATCACTGCCTTGCCTAATTATATTGAGCTGCTTTCATTATAGTCAGCTGTAAGGCAAGAAACGTACAGGCCTATATGATATTAGCTGAAGCATATAATAGCGTAAATGTTAAGTAGGCCATAACCCTTGGCCTTTAGTGGTTACCTGTAGATTTTTGGGAACTAAGAACTTACTGAAACATTAAAACTTTTACCATTGAGCAAGTGCTACCACAAAGAACATGGAAATAATAACCACAAATGCGCTTATGCAAGGGGTGACTGGTATGATCACAAGCTGGAATGATAGTTACACATATCAATAGACTAACCTATACAAGAATACCTCAACATTAGTTGATTGAGGAAATACAAATAAAGAAGGGAAAATCCATACTGAATCTGCAGTAGACAGTGGCGTCAGTGGAACATATATAAGTGACATCCCAGGCTGTGGGCAGTAGGAGAGAGAGAGGTAGCCCTTGGGGGGTACCCAAATGATGGCCACTGGTGGTGATGAGGAAGATGCAGGCTAATATTTGAGGTTGTCCTGCAAGGGATGATGTGAGTATATGGATGTTCAACTGGACATCCTGTAGTCTTTAGTTTAACTTAGTAAGTCAATGTTTGTGACTTTGCTAAATGTATTAATAAACTTCATAAATATAGAAGAGTTCCTATATTGTGAGTGTTGCAGCTGTGCATCTCAGGTTTCCCAACTATAACATAACTTTAATACTGGGCCTGATCTTGGGACAAGGACCTGTCTACCCTCAAAGTGATAACTGGACATTCTTAAGTAACCAATATAATTAATACATAATCTATATAGATCAGGCTACATAATATGGGATACGGATGTTATAAGTGAGATTAATGCATGCGGCAACTTCCAAGTATTCAATAAGGTCTAAATTTTAACACTATAAGTACACATGTGAGCCAGACGGTGACACCAAAAGGGCAGCCTCCTCGCGGACTGTTTCATAAACCTGAGATATCAATTGCTTAGATAATATTCCCTCTGTATGCAGCAGCTTTATCTCTGCATTTCATTTTGCTTAAACAGAAAGAAAGAATGGTCTGTTTACCTTTTACTGTCGTAACCTTACTGCTGCATTGTGCTTGTATTTAAAATATAAATGATACAGGGGAATGTGCAACTCAAAACAGATGTTTTTTACTACCACCTGTTTTAATGTCAAGAAAATATTTCCATTTATTTCAAGTTTGGGAATTCCTAAATTTAAAGTGTAAATTGACTCGATGGTGTTCCTGATAGAGAGAAACCGTGAAGATTTACAAATAGGGAGATTTTAGTCTGTTCTGTCCAAAAAAACATTATTACAATTTTCAGACTGTGGACGCATTATGTTAAGTAAATTAAAATGGAATAGTATTGTTGCTGTAACTTGCAGAAGGCAATTTATCTGTTCTATTTGGGACTATTATCACTGTTTCTCACTTTTGTTCTCTTATTTTGTGTATGTCTGACTCTAGCTGGTCTCGTGTTCTGTTTTTGTTCTCACTTTAATGTATATTGAAATGCCATCTCAACCAGGAGCATGAGACTGAATATTAACTAAAATTGTGTATTAATATCTAATTGGATAGGTGGTGCCATCTGATTTGAAACTTGCATCTGATCATACAGGAAAAAACTTGAATTTAGCTCTCAATTAGTCCTTTGCTGTTAATGTTGAGTGCACACTGTCAGTATCTAATACCTTCTGTATTTTTTTTCCTGGTCCCTCTTTGAGCCAATAAAGAATACATTGATAGGGCTAGAATCTGGCAGCATAGCACATATTCTGACATTTTTGCAGCTTTCTTTTAAAGGACCCCTTTCAGTTTTGGCATCCCTAAGGATAAGGTTATAGACTCTTCTGTCCATGATTGCTTCGAATTATAGCACAGCAATTTCTAGGGTTCCCCCCTCCCCCAACAGCAAGATATCCTCTCCCAGAAAACTAACAGGCTTCACTTATAAATTCAGTGTGCTTACAAATTGGCCTGTCTTGAGGTAAGACATTTCTAAGGCGATAGATATAGCAAACCTTTGATTCTGTTTAGGTAATAGGTTTCAAATAGGTAAGAGTCAAATGATGACTTCTGATCATTGCCTTTAGTGCTTTCCCTGACTAGCAATTTAGAACACGTGGCAGATACCTTTGAGATAACTGAACTATTTTAGAGGTATCTGTAAATGCTTAGTTCCCATCTTTTTGGTCGTAAAGAGTGAAATTTGATGTCTTGGAATATAAATTCAGACTCTGTTAAATAGGTATGAACTCCTTAGAGCTCTAGAATAGCAAGCTCAAGATTGTGGCTAATTCTGTACGTAACGCAAACATGAGGAGTATTTGGCCAGTGCACCATTTCATTGCTGCACTGTCTAAATTAAGGCCAACCATATTGATTTTGAGTGCTTTTGCCTGGATCTGTACAACTTCTTATTCTTTTGGACCAAATTCTGTTTGCTTGGCCAGGAAATGAAGCATTTCAAAGGAGATATAGTCCATCAATAAAAGCCTTTTTTCCCCACAGTGGACAATCATGTTGAGGTTGGGAGAATGAAAACATTGACACCTACTGAGTATATCTGTTTTTGAAGGACTATTAGTGTTGCCAAGTTTCACAACATTTGATGTGTTTCTGCCACAGTTCCTAAAGTCAGATGGCCATGAGAGTAACTAGCTTACCCCGCCACTCCCCCAAAAAGGCAGCAAGATAAGTTTCTAGCTCTTGTGACTGTGTAGAAAAGTCTGAAAACATGAACTAAATGTACCTTAAAGGTTCAGAAACCTGAAGACAAATAATATTTTCTTTTTTTTTAATCTCGTGGTTCTTTATCCAATCTTATGATATTTTGGAGCCTGACACATGGATTTTTATTTATTTATTTTTTAACGTTTGGCGTCAATACTGATTTTTAGAGATAAAGAGAGACACAGAAGTGGGACTTTCTGGTAGGATGATAAAGCAGAACCACAGGATAAATACCTTTTGAAAGAGGGCTGAATTTTAAGAACTCTTGAAACCCTTTTGTGACTCTCAAAGGACCGCCTAGGAGCTGTGGCTTAAACAGGTTGAGACACTGAGGAGAGAGACCCTGCAAGATTGGATGGGGAGGTTAATTGTTGATGATTTCTGACAAGAGGGTCAGATTGTGGACATTGCTTTCCAGGAATGTAACTGTTTTTTTTTCTTTTATTTTGCAACTAAGTTAAGACTGCCTTATATCCAGCTTATGGAAAATTTAACTCTGTGTTCAAACCATTACATTGCTTTTACATTATTTTCTTAATAATTTTCCTTGTTTTTAATAAGCAGCAGTCTAAAGTTCAAAGTACTAAGTGATTTCTCTCAGGCTGCCCTAAAGAAAGCAAGCCCCCCCTCAACTTTCATGGAGAGTTAGTGAAGGGAAAAGTGTATCTGAGGCTTCTTTTGACATGGAAATCTCATCTCCCAGAATGTATTTAGTAAAAGGCTGCATTCTTTCGAACACAAGGGATTCTTAGACTGGAGAGACAATAAAAGTTGGAGGAGATGAAAGTGATAAACATAAATGTTAATTTTGAAGGGGACAGTTACTTTGTCTTCACATTTCCACCCCCACAAAAAAGTTATGTGACAATGTGCTGATATTCATGGGTCCCTTTTTAAGTTTTGGCAGATACTAAGGGTATCCACTAACATGGATCCATCAGTGTGGAGGATAGTCAGTCTGTTAGCTTTCTGCTGCAACTCTAATGAAGCCTCTGTCTGCCTTCCTTCACCACCTCCACATGGCAAATCCAAGTTCGCCCTGCTGCTGTACTGACTGGACTTTTTATAAATAGTTTACTGCCTATTGCAGGGTTTGCTCTCTTGGCACTTTGGTGTGAACCTTTTTTTTTTTCCCTGTCAAAGTGTGGGGTTCCTGAATTACTCTGGGTCCAAAGTGCTCGGAAAGAAATCATCCTCATTTAATGAGACAGTTCCCAACAGCCTCTGCCTCACAGAATAGGGGCTTCTGCAATGCCTGTCCCCAGACTTCCTGTCTGGGAAGCTATAACCCTTAAACTTACAGTTCTCAATACCATGTCTTCCTTTCCCAGCCAACACCTACAACTTAACAAACATTTATATAACACACAATTCCAAGTACTTATAACCAACCTACTAACTAAACTTACTCACAATTTTCAGATAATCCCTGAGTTGCCTTGCATTGTTGCTTGGACTCCCTTGAAATGTTAGTATTATTATTGTCAGAAGGTAAGTCCATTTCTTCTGGCAGTGCAATATCATGGGGCTCAGTTGTCTGTGTTCTGGCTGCTGCCTGACTGATGCCTTCTCAGGCAAAGTAAAAAAAAACAGTGCAATTTATCACCCTCCCTTTTGGAAGCTGGAAAGGGGTCACCTATTCCTCTTTCAGTAGTGTCTATCTGGAGTGATGTCATGGTAATGTGGAGCAGCCTTATGTGACACCACTTCTGTTTTCTACCATTGATTTCCATCGCAGAAATAGTTCACCGTGGTCATGAAGTGATGACTCTTCCAGGGACCCTAAATCATATTGCTTTTTTGTTAAGCTTTACTTATCTCTTTATACTTCTGCAAACCCCCAGTTCTTCTGACATCAGCATGCATCATTACAGGCATTCCAGTCTGTTTTTGTTAACCAAAACATCTGCATATGGCAACCCATGTTTCATTGGTACTGTCCTGTAATTTAACTCTGTTAAATACAGCTAAGAGTCTGACTTGGCCTTTTTCAGTAGCTGCTTTATTATTGTAACACCATTTTCCACCAACCTTTTCAATTGAGAAAAACGGGGACTAGCAATTATATGACTAGACTAAACCACTGAAAACTGTTTAAACTCATGCCACTATACTGTGACCCATTGTCAGATGTACTGTGTCTACCAAAAATAGACTTAATTTGCATAACTACTTGTTTAACTGTAGTATCTTCTAGTAATGCTATTTGAGTGAGAATGACAGTAAGAATGATTCATTCCCATATGGCAGCTATACCACTTAAAGGTACAGTGCTCACTACCACATGAAGCAGTTTTCTGAAAGAGGAGTGAATCAACAGCAGCAGGCAACCTTCGATTGAGAAGCAAGGGGACCATGCCCATGTTTAGTATTTCCCCAGAGCTGATAGTAGTATTTAGGCTTCTCAGAGCAGATGTCTGTCTTTTTGCTTCTGCGAGCCAGCATCCCCACAGTACTGCACTGAGGCCTGCCAACCTGCCTTATTAGTTGTTTATATCATTGACTGGGAGGGAAATGGGAAGGCTATAATGCAGTTAAAATGCTAGGATTGGTTCCTGATTTAGTCTGCAGGAGTTTGTGCATGTTACAACAACATTCAGATACATCTGCCTTCTTAATTCTTGAGTCATTTAGAGCATCGAAATTGACAAGTATCATGCTCTGAGGTGTTCAGAAAGTGGGAGCTGTCAGGAAGAATGGAAGGGTGTTGCAACACGTGCATTTGTCCTAAATGCACCTGATTGCATCTTGTTGACTACTAGGTTGCCAAATTTAAACTGAGATTTTAAAATGTTTTTAGCCCTCATTATGGAGGGATAATAGTTAAACCATTGGAGGTGGTTAGGGAAATGGAGAGAAGAACTATGGAATAGAATATAATTGAAGACAACTGGTGTTACATCTGCACTTATTGTTCCTTTCTCTTTGTTGGGATCACTGAAGAGTTACAAGCATACATTAAAGCAAATCTACTTCAAATGTGATATATCAGAATATTGATTTGAAAGCTGAATTCCGCATGCATACTATTGTACATATTCTGCTATACAATTTAATTGCCTTTTTTGAGGAAGGATGCTATCTATATACTAACTCACTTCGGGATTAAGAGTCAAAATTTTGGCCCACCATATAATGCGTGTTTGCAGATGGACAGCGTCTTTTAGCTTCTCTTTATTATATAACTCAACAACTCCACCATCAGAAATGTTTATAAAGTCCTTCTCAAAATAATGACTTTTTTATATTGTATGGGCTCTCTAGTACCAGGTCACCATCATTCTTTTCTTAAACACAACCTATACTGATGCACACAAAAGATATTTTAGTTTTAAGGTGATGCATGAATTGAAGTCAATAGAAACTCTCAGTTTAGTTCAGAGGTCGGCAACCTTTCAGAAGTGGTGTGCCAAGTCTTCCTTTATTCACTCTAATTTAAAGGTTTCAAGTGCCAGTAATACATTTTAATGTTTTTAGAAGGTCTCTTTCTATAAGTCTGTAATATATAATTAAACTATTGTTGTATGTAAAGTAAATAAGGTTTTTAAAATGTTTAAGAAGCTTCATTTAAAATTAAATTAAAATGCAGAGCCCTCCGGACCAGTGGCCAGGACCCAGGCAGTGAGAGTGCCACTGAAAATCAGCTCATGTGCTGCCTTCGGCACGCGTGCCATAGGTTGCCTAACCCTGGTTTAGTTCCATAACTAATTCAAGAGTGCAAATGTTTGCCAAGAAGAGACAACCATTCCCCACCCCATCAGATTCCCAAGTTCCCAACAGATTTAAAGCCAATAACGGAGTAAATATATGTTTGGCATTACCCTACAATATCTGTATTTCCAGAGACCATATGGCATGGGGATTACTAATGAGATAAAGTGCTTTACATCTCTTGGTCATGAGTGTGAATCTGCATGAGTCATGTAATGATTAAAAGTGACCAACTGTCCCATGGCCTATATGTAATGAGTTAGTGGTCACAATTGGCTTCCTTCTGAACAGTTCTCTGCATCACACAAACCATCACAGTTACCATCCATGTTAGCAGTTCATCAGAAACAGACCAGAGGAGGAAACTGAAGTGTCTTTTCACCCCTACTGGTGGCTCCATCAGAATTCAAACACTTTCATTACTATGTTGGCAAGCTTACCTTGCTCCTTTTCACATTATGGGGATCAGAAGTCCTAATTTATTGAAAATATTCCAATTTTAAGTTGCTACCTCAGATTTTTTTGCTAATTATATTGAAATGACATTTTATTAGAAATGTAGGGCAGGAAGGGGCCTAGAGAAATCAAGTCCAGCCTCCTGCATTGTAAACCTAGACCATCCCTGATGGAGGGGGGGAGGTTGTCCAACTTTGTTTTTAAAAGCTTCCAATGATGGGAACTTCATGACCTTCCTTGAAGCCGATTCCAGATCTTTACTACCCTTTATAGTTAGATTTTCCCGATAGGTAACCTAAATCTCTCTTGTTGCAGATTAAGGCTATTATTTTTGTTCTATATTCAATGGACAAGAGAACAATTGATTACCATCCTCTTTATAAGAGCCAATAACATATTGGAAGAGTGTTATGAGGTCCTTCAGTCTTCTTTTCTCAAAACTAAATATGCCCAGTTTTTTAACCTTTCCTCGTCAGATTTTTTTAAACCTTTTACCATTTTTTTTCTCTGCTTTGGACTCTTCCCAGTTTGTCCACATCCTTCCTCAACTGTGGTGCCCAGAACTGGACACATTATTCCAATATTTCAAATTGCTGCTGCAATATTTGCACTATTTTATAAGTGTTTAGCTAATGGGGTTAATACAATGGCCATTCCAAAAAGTCTGTAGTGTATATCTATCTGTCTATCTATCTATAAAAGGGTCCTTTTTGTTTTGGTTACCCAATTAGTAAATTGGTTACCCAATTAGTAAATAATCAAACTCATACTCAAAAAGTGTGTTCTGCCACTAAAAATTTTACCTGTACTAAAATAATCCCAGTAACTAATAATTTAACCTGTACCATATTACAATATGCCCCTTCCTATGCTATTAATGTTAATGACTCTCTAAAGTACCTAAAATATTTAAAATAATAAATATGGTATAATGCTATCCCCAAACATGTACTAAAACATCAAATAACAATAATTAATGCCCCATTAAAAACTGTAAAAGTTGCCCTACCCGTATCCAGTTTTCAAATCACTTCCATATATCCAAATTACTCCAAGAAAAATGCTATTGGCTAGCACAGCAAAAAGCACAAATGTAAGTCTCCTCTTAAAAAAAAAAAAAAAAAAGGCTTAGCTAAACACTTATAAAATAGTGCAGCAGCTATTTGAAATATTCTTAAAGGCCAACAGCATAATAAAAATTGGGTAACTAGAAAAGGCCACTGATCTTATTACTGAAGCACATCTGATCCAGGTGCAAGCTGGAGTTGGTCAATTACATGTTATTCTGCCCTTAGTTCAATAACCCAAAAGTTGCTAACAAAAATGGTATTAAATATCACTAAGGCTAAAAAGGCATCACAGTAAAATTTGGCATGTTCAAAAATTAGAAATTTCCTAAATGACCAGCTAACAGCCATTTGGAGTAATCTCGAGCATAAGGCATGGCCTACTGCCTTTACAAATACCTCAGAAATGCTATCTAATTTGTGGCCATAAAAACATACTTAAAAAAATTCAAAATAAATGTGCAAGTACTCGCTGTGCTCCTTTCAAGCATATGGGCCAGTAAAAAGTGTATGGGCTCCCACATACCAAATCCTGCCGCACCCATAAAAAATACATCTAAAACTAAATTATTCACTGTAATATCTAAAAAAATTAAACCACCTGGTAATGCCTAGCCAATTTGTTGTTAGCGCTCCTAAAATAACACCTAATATTTAAATTAAAATAAAAAATCAATAAACATTTTAGTCCTTGGTGTGTGCCTGGGTGGCAAGCCGCGGTGGGCGACGTGCTGGTTGTCATGAGGGCAGCTGTCAGGCTGCCTTCGGCGGCATGCCTGCGGGAGATCTGCCAGTCCCGTGGTTTCAGCAGTAATTCGGTGGCAGGTACGGGGTACGCTGAATCCACCTTACCAGTGGACCTCCTGCAGGCATGCCGCTAAAAGCCGCCTGACTGCTGGGCTTGGTGCGGCAAAATACATAGAGCCGCCCCTGGAACCCCCACAGCTTTTATATATTAAAAAAATTAAAGCAAGTAAAAATTGTCATAGTGTTTAACACCATTTGGTAAAAAAGTATAAAACAAAAAACTACTCTAACAGAACACCTACTTTCTCAAGATAATAATAGCTGTGTGTATGTTAAGGCCACCACTTTGCAAAATATACATTTTAATCTCACTATTGCTGCAGGCAATCATATTATTTACTAGCCTGCAAATAAAATTTTTACAAGTAGTCCTTAGGTTTCAAATACCCTTTAATTAAATTAGTTTCGTGTCTAATCAATTTCAAAATTACTAAAGGTTCAAAAAATCTCTAAATTACAAAAGCAAATTCAAATGCTTCAAAATATATATCAAGTTCAAAAGTATGCCTTTCATATAGCTTATAAAGTATCTACTTTATGTACTAAGTATAATGTATTGTGCTTTATAACTAAAATAGTACAACAACCCCATCATATTATTACTATAAAAATTTTACTGTTTTTATTGTTGTTGTTTAATTTAAAATTGTTATTATTGTTATAAAAACATCATAATAATAATGCTTTCCATGTCCATGCTAATCATGCATTATTATTGCATCCAATCAAACCCCCTAAAATTAAGGCATTTAATATAAAATATAAAATCCAAAGCTTAATGCAAATAAAGATTTAAAAATGTTAATTGTGCTAGAAGCACAAAAGAGGGGTGTGTGGATGTAAAGAAAGAACTGACAGGGATTTGAAGGGGATTTCAAATCCATGCAGTCGCCTTATGTGAGCAAGAGTCAGGCTAGCTGTAACCCTAATAACGTGAAATTTGTAAAAGCAAAATTTGTAAAATACAAGTAAAAAAAAGTGTGTAAAAAGTTGTTGCGACCTTGTGTTAAATAAGTTTAAATTGTAAACTATAGTCTAAATAAAAATCAAAATAATAACCTATATATAAACAAAATGCAGCTATTGCTCATTATTATATGTAAATAAGGTATAAATACTTGTTATAATTGTTTACATAAAAAAACCTGTTTTGCTCTCTTCCTCCATGCAATTACTTAAAAAAAAAATCTAACTTGCTGCACCCAACCTAAAAGTAAAAACTCTGTTTTTCTCCAACAAGCCAATTTACTTATTACAGCAGGATCACTTTCTCTCTCTCTCTCTCACACACACACTCACACACACACACACAGGATCACTTTTTCTCTCTCACACACACACACACACACACACACACACACACACACACACACACACACACAGTCTCTCTCTCTCTCTCTCTCTCTCTCTCTCTCACACACACACACACACACACACACACACACACACACACACACACACACACACACACACACACACACACACACACACACTGAAAGGCCTGTAATAGCTGTTGTATTATGCTAAAATATAACTTACCTTTAAGAACTGTTATAGAATAGTTCTTATCCACCTTCCTTAAAAATGTATAAAATCTTCAAGAGTTATAAGCCTTAGAAATGCATACATAGAAAGATTGTTTTTAGGGTAATAGGAGTAGCAGGACCCCATATGGCACCCTCAGACAAGATTTGGAACTAGTTAGTTGCTCCTCCCATAGCAGCTTGGTAACTTTCAGCAGATCTAAAGAATGACTAGATTTGTTTTTGGTGTGCTGAGTCTATATCCTTTTGATGTTTTGGGTTCCCTTCCCCCCAACATCGTGAAAGACTGCTGCACTAATACCTTTTTGTTCTATCAAAACTGATTTCAAGACAAGTCTTGGGTTGACTCCCTTAGAGGGTCAAAAACTTCTTGATGAGTAAAAGTACTGAACTTTGGGAGTGCAGGTGGGCTGCTGGTTGATGGATGTAATCTGAACAAATCTATGCTATTGGAGAGATCTTTTCAGTAAAGTAGGATGATAATTTTTTGCAAAGCTTGGTGCTCACTTCTGATGCAGATTGTAGGCACTCAGGATTGATGAAGCAATTTCCCACCCTGGATAGCTCCTGGATGGCGCTTGATGTCAGAGAAAAGCCAGACATAACTTTCTTCATTGCTTAAATGAATTCAGTGATTTAATACATCTGCAGTCCCCGACTAACTTTTTTCTCATTGTCTCTGTTAATCTACTATAGCACTTGTGCTATAAAGTAAATCGTGTGTGAGAGTAAATCCTCACTACTTATCAGGGAGAAGGTTACTGCCTAAGGTCCTCTTAGAATAGTCAGTGGAGCCCTAGAGTATTATTAAAAGTTCACAGCTCCCCAGTTCCCTGATTAAATCAATTTTTATAACATAATCATTGCACATATTGAAAAGGCAATGAAAATGTCTGCCTTGGTCCAAAACATTGAGTGGCTTGAAGACTTTCTAGCTCCCTTTGAGAGCCACATTTGTCCTCCTGCGGTCTGTTGGACTTTCGGCTGATCTAGTCTCCCATTACTGCTGCAATTTAGCTGAAGATTCTTTATATCTCAGCCTGCAGAATGGCCATCAATACAGTAGCAGGAAGATTCCCCAGACTAGTATGTTCCTCAAGGCTAAATTCAAGTTTGTGGCCCTTTTCTATGGAGTACATATTACTTTTCTGACAAACGCTTAGTTGTAAAATATTGAGCTGGGAATATGCTCAAGAGAATGTGTCTTGCTTTGACAGGACAAGCCCAGATTTCTCTCTGAATCTAGGATTATATCATTGTTACAATATCTGTCCTGACGGGATTCTCAAAATATGAATACCATCTTGTTGGCAAGAAGGACTAACTAGACTTACAGGACAATATAGGAGAAATGTGTTGTTGTTTTTTTAAAGATTCTTTAGGTTCTTCCCCAACAATTAGATGTTAAATATCTATTTAAAGATTATTGTTTAAAACCCAAAAGTAATTCCCAAATTAGATTTTAAAGGCTCAAAATAAAAGAATAAAGATCCATGGTGGGAGTTCAGTTTTCTAGTCTGGAGATAGTATTGTTGACTCCTGAGTGTAGCTTTTCTTTTTGTTTGACATGCCAAGGAGCTAAGGGGTTATGTACACCATGTATTTGTTCATTTTATTTTTGGTCCTTAAGCATCATTTCTAATTTTCCACGAGAAGGCCTTGAAAAAAGATCTATGTCAGTGAATTCAAGGATTCCCATATAACTGTGTGGCAACTATTTTGTTGTAGCACTCCTCCTCAGCTGTCATTCCCTCCTAAAGCCAGAATCTGGGTGAGAGTTTCAAAAATGTTTAAACAACGAGGAGTACTTGTGGCACCTTAGACAAGTACTCCTTGTTGTTTTTGCTGATACAGACTAATACGGCTACTACCCTGAAAAGTGTTTAAGTGATTTGGGAGCACAAATCCTATTTTTTTCCAGTGTGACTTGTCAAACTTTTTAGAAAATGTCACCTCCAGTTCTTTCCCTTCAAGTTCACTTTGAATATAGGAGCACATCTCTAAGGCTTCTGTGGTTTAAAGTACAGTTACTTGTTGGCATAGTTCCCATGAACAGTCAGTGAGGTTCTTCTTTCCTCACTGGAGTTTCACACTGATACGGTGATTTCAAGGACTGTCACTAAAACTTTTACCCGGAAAGAACTAACAAGTTTTTTAGTCTGACTTTTTCATCTAGAATGAGGGAAGAGATCCTTTACTCATTGGATAAACTTTAGTATTTGGGAGTCATCAGTCTGCAATTTCCCCAGTATCAGAGACCAGCGCAATTGGACTGTGCCCACTACCTGGATGAAAAATAATATTTCACTGTTGAAGCAGGCGGTGATATAAGATAGACTCAACTTCCTTTTTTATCCAAAGAAATTAGTACTAATAATTAATAAATAGTTTATAATGCATACAAGAAGTGTTGAAGGAATTAAATATTAATGTTTACAAAATTGTTTCTTCAAAGAAACATGTACATGAATGGGACAGGTAATAGATATAGTGTGAAATATGTATACATTATAAATTTCTATTTATAAAAATATAGGTGTGATACCTAAGAAATTCCAAACTCCATTTTGTAATCCTAACCTTCATTTGTGTCTCTGGCTTTCCTCTTGAATTAGCAGAAGTCACTTTACCAACTGTAAGCTGCAGGTCACTTACCACAGGACGATGTAGGTCACATGATTACTGGTAGCAGGACAAGGGATGAGCATGACTAGTAAAGTGTTTCTGGGCTGAGCATGCTCAGTGTGAAAATAGGGGAGAAGTCAGCTAAGTTGGTCAAATTTGGAGCATGCCCAGTAAGGTCACTGGCAGAAAGCCCAGAATTTCTAAGATGGCACCTTAGGCAAAAAGCCAAGTGTGTGTAAGGGTCAGCAGAATCATAATGATGAAGTAAACAGTGAGCATGCTCAACAGAGGTCTAGCATAAAAGGCAGATATTGGCAGGAAGTCAGACAATCAGGAGTCTGCGAAAAGAGCTGCTGGAGAAAGAGAGAACATAATAATGGCCATACTGCATCAGCCCAAAAGTTCATATAACCCAGTATCCTGTTTTATGACAGTGGCCAGTGCCAGGTGCTTTAGAGAAAATGAACAGAACAGGGAATTCTCAAGTGATCCATCCCCCATTGCCCATTCCCAGCTTTGGCAAACAGAGGCTAGGGACACCATCCCTGTCCATCCTGGCTAAAAGCCACTGATGGGTCTATCCTCCATGAGTTTATCTAGTTCTTTTTTAACTCTGTTATACTCTTGCCCTTCACAACATCCTCTGGCAGAGTTCCATAGGTTAACTGTGCGTTGTGTGAAAAATACTTACTTTTGTTTGTTTTAAACCTGCTGCCTATTAATTTCATTTGGTGACCCCTAGTTCTTATGTTACCATTTTTGTTGCCCCTTTTCTGAGCCTTTCCCAATTCCAGTATCTTTTTTTGGGATGTGGCAACTACATCTGCATGCAGTGTTAAAGATGTGGGCATACCATGGATTTATGTAGAGGCAATATGTTATTTTCTGTCTTATTATCTACCCCAGGGGTCGGCAACCTGCGGGCATGCGAGCCGATTTTGAACGGCACGCAGCCGCCTACTGCAGTCCTGGCCTCCAGCCCCACTCAGCCCCCGCGCCCACCGCTCTCCCCTGCAGGGGCAGGAGGCAGAGGCTTGGTTTTGCGGCAACCAAGCTTCCCTCTCCCCCGCTTCTTCCCCCAGAGTGGGGCTTTCCTGCCCCCTCTCCTTCCCTGCGCCAATCAGCTGACGGCCCTAGCAAGGGGTGGGGGGGGGGGGAAGAGCAGCAGTGTGCATGCAGTTCCCTAGAGGGGACAGAGAGAGTTAGGGATGGAGCCTTGGGGAAGGGGGTGGAACAGGCATTTCTCTTCCAGCCTGCTGCCCTGAGCGGCTCAGGGCAGGGGGCTGGGAGCACCCCTACGGGCTGAGCACCCCAGCCCTCTGCCCTGACCCCCCCCACACTGTCTTCTGTCCTACACCCCCCACGCCCCCCCAGGCCTCTGTCCTGAGCCCCCCCCCACTCAGCATTCTGCCCTGCACGCCCCACACCCCCCAGCCCTCTGCCCTGACCCTTGACCCCCCACACCCAGCCTTCTGCCTTACACCCCCCCACACACATCCTCCCACATCCCTGAACCCCTACCCCAGCCTTCTGCCCTGAACCCCCTCCCCCAGCCCTCTGCCCTGACCCCTGAAACCTCCCCACCCAGGTCTGGGGTCCTGGCCGCAGGCCCTGCTCAGCCCGCGGCTGGCCTAGGTGAACAGAATCCCAGGCTGGCAGCAAGCTGAGCAGGCTGGTGGCGTAAGATCAGCATTTTAACTTAATTTTAAATTACGCTTCTTAAACATTTTGAAAACCTTGTTTACTTTACATACAATAGTTTAGTTATATAATATAGACTTATAGAAAGAGACCTTATAAAAACGTTAAAATGTATTACCGGCATGCAAAACCTTAAATTAGAGTGAATAAATGAAGACTCGGCACACCACTTCTGAAAGGTTGTCGACACCTGATCTATCCCTTTCCTAAATATTCACAACATGCTTGCTTAATTTTTTTGACTGCCGCTGCACATTCAGTGGATGTTTTCAGTGACTCCAAGGTCTTTCTTGAGTGGTAACAGCAAATTTAGACCCCATCATTTTTTATTTATTTATAGATTTTATTTTATTTATAGATATAGTTGGGATTGTTTTCCAGTGTGCATTACTTTGTATTTATCAGCATTGAATTTCATCTGCCATTTTGTTGCCCAGTCACCCAGTTTTGTAAGATCCCTTTGTAACTCTCTTCACAGTCTGCTTTGGACTTTAACTATCTTGAGTGATTTAATTCTGAAGAAAATTCTGAAGAAACATTCTAAACTGACATTTAGGAGCCATCAAGAAGAGCTGCGGGAGAAGAGAGAAGGATGTAACAAGGAACAGAGGAGAAAGGAAGCTGACTGGGAATGAAAAGCTGCTGTAGCAGCATCAACATTTGTAACACCAGGGAATCGAGAGAGCATGAGCTTGTCAGTTTTTAACTACAAGTTTTCCATGTGCTAGTGTGTGTGTGAATTGTATTTTGCCTATGTAAAACTTAGCCGTTCTTAGCTTGTACTTCATCAGTGACTTGTTACAAAATGGCCTTTTATAAAAAAATGACTTGCTTAGAATCATTTGAACAGTATGCTATTGTACTTTAAATGCTTTTTAACTTGAAATAGGGGATTTGTGTCTGATTTCTAATTTTAGATTACAATGTAGAAGGGATTATTAGTTAAATTGGTAAAAGGATATTTTTGTTTTGGAAAGAATATCATCTGTGTCAATCATTTTATCGGAAGGTTATATCAGTGTCCTCCCAGTGTTTCCTTAACTACTCTGGAGAACCATACCCCTGAAAGAGCAGATTAAGGAGACAATAGGCAGGTTATTCTAAAGGCTCCCCAAAGCCTAAATTTCAGAGTAACCAATGGGCATGCAACTTGACAATGACCCTGCCCTGCTGAGTTTACCATCTAAGAACCTGATCCTGCAGTCATTACAATGGTGAATAGTGTCATTTAAGATAATAATTGAGGAGTTATAATCTGTGGCAGCTTTGCTTAATACATAAATCTTGAGGATTTTTCTGGAAGTCTTTGATGGAGGGAGAGAGGTGGGGAAATGGTGACTAAAGAAGAATGGAGACAATGAAGTTGCTGGCTTGTAAAACTGAGGCCTGCTCTACACACAATCTAGTGTAATGTGTTTATTTTTACCCAAAATAATTAAATCAGTGCATCTTTGTGTGTGTGGACACTCTTGTGTAAGAAGGGACTATATCTCCGGGCACTACTGTGCCCAGTTCTGGTGTCCACAATTGATAAAGATTGATAGACTGGAGAGTGGTAAGATAAGAGCTGCAAGAACAATTTAAAGAACAGGAAAATGCGCCTTATAATTTAGATTGAGCTCCCTGAGTCTATTTTGCTTGACAAAGACGAGGTTAAAGGGTGACTTGATCAGTTAATATGTGCCTATATAAGGAACACAAAATTGATAATGGTCTCTTCAACATACAAGACAAAAGTATAACAAGAGATAGTGGCTGGATGTTGAAACTAGCCACATTCAGATTGGAATAAGGGGTAAACTTTACAGTGAGGATAGTGTTGGAACAATTTACCAAGGGTTATGGTGGATTTCCTATCATTTGAAATTTTTAAATCAAGATATTTGATATTTTTCTAAAAGAGATGCTTTAGTTGAAACAAGAATTAATTAAACTCAGATATAACTCAGATATAACTCAGATATAACTAGTTTTAAAACCATGAAGGGGTTTTGTACTAGTTTAGCTAACCAATACGAATATGTGGGAACAAGCTCTGATATATTCCTCTGATAAATTATAATAGTTGTCCCGAAAGCTTGGGACCCTGTGGTCCTGAAGGGGAAAATGCTCTTCTGTAAGCGGCGGGAGCTCATTGGTGTGGTTTTTGTGTGTGTGTATGTGTTTGTTTTTTAAATTGTCAGTTTTGCTCTTTATTTACTTTCAGTAGATGCTGTACATACACAATTTGTACTGAAGTATAGTTGTGTACCAGTGGTAGTTTATTGAGCAAAATCTGGTACAGCCAATGTTGAGTCAGTAAGATATATGTTTTTTGCCATTATATTGCCATCTAATTTGGATGTGTTTGCACAAAATAGACAATGATTTCACTGATGGCCAAATCAATTCTTATAGTAGGATATATATTCTGTAACTTTAGTGCCCGTACAAAAGGAGGGTTTTTTATATTGGAATGCCTTTTTTTGGTTGATCTTCTGAAGTATGTATCATGCTTTCTGTTGTGGCTCATGACCTTGAGTGCCAACCTCAGGGCAGACTGTCAAAAGGCAGGGCAGAAACCCAAAACTGGTTGTGTGTTCTATAATTAGATTTCACCATCCCAGTGAACTCCTAAAGCACTATAACAGTCTGATCATGGTGTCAGTCCCCTTGGGAATCCCAGTCTATCTTGCCATCCACACAAGCTGGACTATATGATAGATGGTCACGTCATCACAATATTCAGGTTACTTCCAGTCCCAAAAGACCAGTCACTTATCCCAGGTCAGTTGTACTCCAGTCTCAAACCAAAGGTGCCTGTAGCCAATCCTGTAATAAGCTAACTAAAATGAAATATTCAAAATATTTACGCAGGTAAACACACACACACAAAGATACAACCTTAAAATAAAAAGGTAATAGACGCTTATATAATAAGCAAGATGTTATGTTCTTTGGGGCTTACGTAAGCCAAAAAACATATAGATCTTTCTTATGTCTAGGAATTTTTGCCCCTCAGAGTCCAGACAGCATAAGAGACCCAGTTTCCCCTTGTGAGGGATTTTTATCCCCCCCTCACCCCAGAATCCAAGCTGATGGGAAGAGAGCTCCTGCATGTAACCTCTCCATGGTGGATCGGGGAGCAGTTGACAGTCTTTATTCCACAATGGCCAATTTAGATTCATTAGCCCTTCCTGATGGGCAGCAGATAGCACTTCTTGGGGTAAACTAATAGTTCACACCTTAATGCTTTCCCCCTGACTGTGGGGAATTTACTGTTGGAACAAACATTTTTCTAGTTACAGAGCAAACATTTAACATTACTGCAGAACATGAGATACCATGTTCTGCCATAATTAAGTAGAATTAATACATGCAGTATCCTACAAGAGTTCCATGAAGTCTAAACACACTGTTATAACTCTAAAATCTATTTTGATAATACTAACACACAGGTAACCAAAACTGGTTTCCAGCTATGCATTTGTAAGTACTCAGTGAGGCCTAGGGATGTTGACATGAAATGACACCTTTTTTGTCAGCATTATAGTTTGCATATCCTCTCTGCATGTTGCCTGACTTTTCGGATTCTCTGGGTTGCACAGCTGTTGCAGTATGTACAGGTAGTTGGGTTATTTATACATCTTCATAATGTATAGATTGTAATTTCATTATATGTAGAATTGGTTTTTTTGCTGTAGATAGTATCAACATTGGCTTAATTGCCACAAAATAAGGAGGGGGAGGAAAATCTGATTGGAATAAAACAAACCCCAAAGCAAGTTATTTGAGGGGAAAAATGGGGCCTCAGCGGACTTTCTGAAGAGTTTCTGTTGCAGAATTCCAAAAAGCATTCCTCTCTTTCTAGGTAACAGTGTTTAAAACACATGCATTTTGGCTCAGTCTCTGGAATACTGACAGATCTATACTTGATATTTAGATTTATTGCTTTCCCGTGAATAGGTCTTAACCTCTTTCAAGGAAGAACTAAAGAAAGTAACAGAAAATGTGGATATTCATTTTTTCCTTACTTCTCAGTTCAAGCATAGCAAATATTGACACTTTGACAGACATTTCAAAGGAGTAAACATTTCCCTTGACAGATTTTGCTCCCTGTGTTCAGTCCTGACCGAGTTAGAGCCATATTCCTTAAATCCCCCTTTTTTACCTCTGCCTTCAAAGGAAATCTTCCATTCTGGAAATGGTGGACACCAGTTGTCAGTTCTTTGCTATCCTATGACAATGGTATAGGTAGTCAAAATAGCTTGTTTATTTCCAAAGCTTTTGGGGCTGCAGTTACTGGACAAATGTATATGAACAGTAAACTGAAAGGACTATAATATACAACTTAATTGTATAGTACCTCTACCCCGATATAATGCGACCTGATATAACACGAATTTGGATATAACACAGTAAAACAGCACTCTGGAGTGGGGGAGGGAGGCTGCGCACTCCAGTGGATCGAAGCAAGTTCTATATAACGCGGTTTCACCTATAATGCGGTAAGATTTTTTCGACTCCCAAGGACAGCGTTATATTGGGGTAGAGGTATATTATCGTACCTGAAATCTCAGCTGTTCAAACTACATCATTATCAATACATATTTATACAGTGCCATAACTTTGGTTCATGGTGCTTTAGAGGTAAAATAAGACACTTTCCTATGCCAAAGATCTTTTAATTTACAACCAAAAATAAACAAGAGGAGAAACCAGGACAGTGGTAGAAAAAAGAGATGAAAATTAAAACAAACGGATGTTATTTGCAATACAATATAACAATTTTACATTGAGAAATTTAACTGAGAATGGTGTAGTGCAAAAAGGAGGAATAAATAGCACAGGAATTGAGATGAAAAGAGAAGCAAAGTGGGTTGTGATAAGGTTTTTGAAGAAAGAGTGAGGGATTCAGTATGTACGGAAAGGAAAATGTCATTTCAGGTGTATGGAGTAGTTTGAGAAAGAGGACAAAGGTGAAAACTAGCGGTTGAGATGGAGTAACAAGGTGCAAAGATGGAGCACATTTATATGGACTGACATGCAAAGCAACAGGAGAGAAAATGTTAGGAAGGGGTAGAACTATAGATAACTTTTGAAGAAAAATGAAGAGTTTGAATTGTGTGGAAAGGACAAGGAGCCAAAAAAAAAGATTCAGGCATGTGAAAAAGTGGTGACACTCTTGAAGTAATGAGAAAAGAAAATAATTTAGCTGTTGAAACTTGGATACATTTGAAGAATATTTAATGAAGAGGTCGATCGAGAAACAGAGACCATAATGACAGGTAGGAGACTCAGTCCAGGGTTGAAAATTGAGGAAAGAGTCAAAATGATTGTCAACATGGGCATTGCAGTTACCAAAGATAAGGGTGAAAGTACAAGGAAAGGGGCAACATAAAATGCTATGATAAGAAATGAGTAGGTAGTGACAATAGACTTAAAGGGTTGTTAAAAGTAAATACTGGTATGAAGAACTGGCAGATGGCTTACACATTCAAGGGAGTGTCTTTGGATCAAAGAATCTGAATTACCTGATAAAATGTTCACTTCACTTAAGATACTGCTTACCAATCTATTAATTAATTTTGTCTTTCCATATTAGTGTGCTGCTTTGAGTAGTTCCAGTAGAAACGAAAAGACTGTGAGGTGCAGACTCATTGTGATCATGCCTCAACTGAAAATGGTGGCAGAAACATCATTTGGTGCATATTGATCTGTTAGGCATTTGTGGATTAATTCAGCTGAAATAAAATACATCTTAAAAAGTCTCCACTAACAGAAACAATTCAGTTTTTCACTACATTTGCGTGAGGTGTTATCCTTTCTACAAATAAAATTAATACAGTCAGACAACCAAGTGATGCTTCTGCCTGAACATTCCTAAGTGTTTTGCAGTGGTTCAGAATGTGACCCAGTATGGATAATGTGAATGCATGGACAGCTACAGTACAAAATTATACTGTAATTTCACTATAACTTGTGTTTCTGTTTTGATTGTATTTTTGACTTGCTTGTCTTAGTCCAAAAATGTAATCAAAATATAAATATGAATTATAAATGTAGTTAATGGTACCAACTATACTATTTAGAAAAGGTTAGGAAAAAAAAATTCTGAGCATCTCCCGTCGACATTGTGTAGTGTGGACCCTGCAGTAAGTATATCTAAGCTACATCGATTTGAGTTACGCTATTCACGTACCTCATATTGCTTAGTTTAGATCGAATTTCCCCTGTAGTGGGGACAAGGCCTTAGGCATGCCCCAGTAGCAGGTGTCAATGTCCTTGCAATTTAAGCTCTGCTCTGGTTGTGATCTATGCCAGTCTGTGAACCTCATTCCTATTGCTTGAAGTGCCTGTGAGAGAGCCATGTTGGGGATAAGTGCCCAATCTTCAGAGATTTTAATAATGGAATCAAGAAATCCCGGGAAGTGAGACTCTGGCACCTACTTTGAGAAGTGGCCATAACCCATCCACTCAGTACACTGTGGCATAGATTCCACTCTGTCTTGGAGTGCACCTCTGGACATTTGTCTCCTCTTGTCTAAAGGATTGAAGGAGGAGACAGTATTTTCTCTCTGGTGCCGCACAAGAAGCAAAGTCAGATGCCTCATATTCACCTAAGTCCAAGAAACCACCTGCATCATGGAGTTTGCAGTCTCTGACAGAATCATCCAGGAACAAGTCAGGTACCGAGGTTAGGGACACCAGCTCTGGCTATGTGCTCCATGGTACCACATATTTCCTCAACTAAACGTGTAGAATTGTTCACTCTGGTACAGCCTTTGGTACCAGTTTGACCAATGCCATTGCCAAGGCCTTCTATGGCATCACCTTCACACTCGTGCTACTAACTACCAAGTGCTTTTGATGCTGACCACACTAAAAGCATATGCAGCTGCCAAGATCCTCCTCTGCATTTTAGTGAAGATCTTTCTATTCCTACAAGAGGTAGCTGTCTTGGCATTCTGTACTTTGACACAAATGCTGGTACCCTCTATATTCTCAACACTAGCTCACTTGACTCTGATTTCTGTACAGTACTCAGTCCTGACAACAGTTACCAAGTCTCTGGTTAATCTCCAGCTAAGTCACTCAGCACCAGCAGTGGGTAAGCTCCTGATGCTTCCCTTGGTACCCACCATGGTTCTCAAGAGCATGTGATACAGTGCCCTCTTGACTCTGACTACTTTTAGTCCTCTTGGGAGTTGGAAGTGGGATCTTATACTTTAAGATCCAGATGTTACTATAGGAACATCACCTCCACCTCTATGTGAAGATCAAATCTCTGCACTGACACTATCATAGGAGTAGATCCAGAGACAGAATGCCTTGGGAAACTTTTCAGTTGGGTCAGCTGCCCTATCACTAGCCTTACATCCCCTGGGGCATGTCTCCAGCCTCATAAGCAATGGTCTCCAATATCTCACCAGTCTAGATCTTCTATGCGGCAATAGGGGATATTGGATACCGATGCCAGTACTGAACATGTGATAGAATTAACACTGACAGTACCTGTGCATGCATTATAAGAACATTAAACATCAATCTGTATTTAGTGGAGCTGCTCAACTGCCAGTAAATACTACTATATCCTCCTGTAATTTGGCAACTGTTTGAATCGTTGTCCCCACTTGCTGACAATTATAAGACCTACCAGGAATTATGTTAAGAGTGGCTGATTTTATGGGCATCCAGTTGGAGAACAATGCAGGAGAATCCACATAAATTAATGAATATTATGCACACCTCAGATCCTGGTATAGTCACACTACTGATTTAATGAAGCCAACCCAGAGTCCACAAAACTTATTTTGTCAAACCTCTTCTTTATTCCCATCCTTCTGTTCTTTTAGCCGGAGCAGGTATCAAGTGCTAACACAAGTCCATGAATACACTTTTATTCATAATCCCACTCCTAGTTCTTTGGTGGTGATGGTGGTCAATGAATAGAAGAGATGGGCATTCCAAGTCTATTCCAAAGACTCTATGTTGCTTCCCCGCCTCCCCCCAAATAAAACCCAAACTTGATCTTTTGGGGAGAAAAATGTATTTTACTATGGGTTACAATTCAAAAAAATTAGGCTTTTTTGGGGTTGGTACAATTTCTTCTGCCATGGCAAAATTTGTGTACAAGCTACCAGAAGTTGTGAAAGAGGAATATCAAGCCCTTTTAAAAAAAACGTAATCTGGTAGCCAAATCCTCACTTCAGGTTATACATGGCAGTTTGGAATCAGGCTACCTTTCAGTGTGGCATGTAACTGCACAGTGTAGAGTAGGCCTTAGAGATTCAGACTGACAAAAGCCTGCAGGAGTTTGTTCCTAACCAGTTTAAGTAATTTATTTGAATAGCTGCTTGCTTCATGGCATGGCACAGGGCTCTATTAAGCTGATTGTCAGTATGACAATAGCTTACATGGCATGGAACACAAGGGTGGAGTACCTGATGCGGATGACACAAAGCTGGGAGGTATTGCCAATACAGAGAAGGACCAGGATATCCTACAGGAAGATCTGGATGACCTTGTAAACTGGAGTAATAGTAATAGGATGAAATTGAATAGTGAAAGTGCAAGGTCATGCATTTAGGGATTAATAACAAGAACTATTGTTATAAGCTGGGGAGGCGTCAGTTGGAATTAACAGAGGAGGAGAAGGAACTCGGAGTATTGGTTGATCACAGGATGAATATGAGCCGCCAATGTGATATGACCATGAAAAAAGCTAATGCGGTCTTGGGATGCATCAGGCGAGGTATTTCCAGTAAAGATAAGGAGGTGTTAATACCATTATACAAGGCACTGGTGAGACCTCATCTGGAATACTGTGGGCAGTTCTGGTCTCTCATGTTTAAGAAGGATGAATTCAAACTGGAACAGGTTCAGAGACGGGCTACTAGGATGATCCGAGGAATGGAAAACCTGTCATATGAAAGGAGACTGAAAGAGCTTGGCTTTTTTAGCCTAACCAAAAGAAGGCTGAGGGGAGATATGATTGCTCTCTATAAATACCAGAGGAATAAATACCAGGGAGGGAGAGGAATTATTTAAGCTCAGTACCAATGTGGACACAAGAACAAATGGATATAAAATGGCTATCAGGAAGTTTAGACTTGAAATTAGATAAAGGTTTCTAACCATCAGAGGAGTGAAGTTCTGGAACAGCCTTCCAAGGGGAGTGGTGGGGGCAAAAGACATATCTGGCTTCAAGACTAAGCTTGCTAAGTTTATGGAGGGGATGGTATGATGGGATAGCCTAATTTTGGCAATTAATTTGTCTTTGACAACTAGCGGTAAATATGCCCAATGGCTTGTGATGGGATGTTATATGGGGTGGGATCTGAGTTACTACAGAGAATTCTTTCCTGGGTGTTTGGCTGATGAGTCTTGCCCACAGGCTCAGGGTTTAGCTGATTGCCATATTTGGGGTCTTCAGTCGCAGAGTTCCTATATGATGTTGGGTAAGTCACTTCAACGAGTGTTTTCCCATACAGTTGATTCCAACCTAACAGTGGGTGATAGGAAGGGTCTAGGTTGGTTGCCTGTCACTGCCTCCAATGTCACTGCCCATCCCATATATGTCACAGAAGTATGCATCCTCCACCATGCTCTCACTTCCACTGCATTGGAGGAGAAGGCAATAGTGTGGGGAGCAGATTCAGGCAGCAGCAGAATGGAGGAAGTGGCTGCAGCCAGCAAATGGGCATCCTGGCAGTGATCAAGTGCTGGCCACAGGCATTGTCTGGAAGAGTTAGCAAGGGAGCTGGTGGGAGCTGAGATGGAGGTCTTGGAGGCCAGATCAGGCTGAGGATAGGAGTGGGAGAGCAGGGGGCTCTAGGGCTAAGAGGGAAAGGGGATGAAGGGACCTGAGCAGGGATCTGTAGAGGTGGGGAGGGGAGCAGAGGGCTACAGTTACTGCAAAATAAATGTTGCTATTGCACAGTTAAGTATTGAAAAAATAGGTAGAGGGGTGTGTGTGTGTAAAATAAATAAATGAAGTGGTGGGTTCCCCAAAAAGACACAATGTAGTAGGTGGGTTGCCTTACTAAAAAGTCTGGGAACCAGCGACTTAAACCAGACTTTTCACAGGTGGCTACTGAGTGTGTGTGCCTCATTTTTTGAGGGCCGAACTTGAGACATCTGAGTTCCAATTTGGAAAAAAGTAGAGTACTGTCAACTGAAGGCAATGAGAGTTGTGCTCTGAACAAATAAAGTGCTATAAAAACCTAAGTTGTCAGAAAAATCAAGCCAAAGGCATCTTGAAATAGATGCTGAAAATTAATGTACGTTTTTGGTGTCTGTTCCTCATTTCCCCATCTGTAAAATAGGAATAATGCTAAGTTACCTCACAGGGGAGTTGTGAAGATAAATTAATTTTTTGTGAAGCACTCAGATGCTATAGCATCTGAGCACTATAGAAAAGCCCATGAGGAAATGAATAATTCTGAATTCAGAGTAGGGTTTTACTGCTGTGCAGTCAATAATTGATGGGGTTATACATAGAACAAAGAGGATAAAACAAAATATTGAACAGCTACTTATTTAGTGAGCACTGTCCCTCCTATGAACTGAATGAAGCAATAGTCCTATGGGGAAAAATAGCATGTGATCAACTGATGAAAGACTGTCATAATGCATATGCATAAAAAGTTCTCTTGGCTTTAAGTTGATGAGCTAAAAGTCAATAACATAAAGATGTTAATTAAGAGTGGTTTTTGCTTTGACTTGCAAACTTTAAAGATTCTTAGCAAAACAGTTAATTGACGTGTGCCTTTCCTTTAAAATAGCCCCTAAGCAGAGAAAAAAAGGAGGCTTAATCCAGACCTCAGGGAAGAGCTAGAAAGGGATCTCACAAAACTGAATGACTGGGCAACAAAATGGCAGGTAAAAATCAATGTTGATAAGTGCAAAGTAATGCACATTGCAAAACAGAATCCCAATAATACATACAAAATGATGGGGTCTAAATTAGCAGCTATCAGGAAAGAAAGAGGTCTGGAGTCATAGTGGATAGTTCTCCGAAAACATCTGCTCAACAGCAACCATAAAAAAAGCTAACAATGTTAGGAACCATTAGGAAAGAGAGATAGATAAGACAGTAATTACCATAATGCCATTATATAAATCCATGGTAAGCCCATACCTTGAATACTGCATGCAGTTCTGTTTTCCCCATCTGGAAAAAAGATATCACAATTAACTCACACAATTAACTCAAAAATTAATCGCAATTAAAAAAAATCATGATTAATTGGCATTTTAATTGAACTGTTAAACAATAGAATACCAATTGAAATGTATTAACTATTTTTGTTTGTTTTTCTACTTTTTCAAATATATTGTTCTAAATTACAACATGGAATACAAAGTGTACAGTGCTCACTTCATATTTATTACAAATATTTGCATGGTAAAATGATAAAAGAAATGGTTTTTCAGTTCACCTCATACGGGTACCATAATGCAATCTCTTTATCATGAAAGTGTAACTTACAAATGTTTTTTTTTGTAACATAACTGTTTTATTTTTTAGTGCAATCTAAAACTTTAGAGCCTACAAATCCACTCAGTCCTACTTCTTATTCAGCCAATCGCTAAGACAAACAAGTTTGTTTAAATTTACAGGAGATGATGCTGCCAGCTTCTTATTTACAATTTCACCTGAAAGTGAGAACAGAGAATTGGGACTAAACCTCTTTTTTGATTATTTATGTTCTTTTCCTTGATTATTGCTTTTTCAGATATTGGAAAATGATTTATTTTGAAAAAATTTCAGATTAGTTTTACAGCAATATCAGAAAATGAATTATCTCCAATTCAACAGGTGAATCATTAATATTTGGAGGATTTTCTTGCCATGCTGTATTAGGAGGAGAACATATAAATTGTTTTATTTAACTAAAACAACAATGTTATGTATTCTGGATTTTTTTTCTTCAACAGCAAACATGTAATTTAACAAAACAAGCACATGAATTTTTGAATTTAGTTAAACATTCAAATTTTTTTTTAAATCAGGTTTGTTTTTGTTAAAATTGTTTAATTAAAATAGTTAAATGAAATATTAAAAAAAAATTAAATAGACTATGTCAGCCTGGTCAACACAAGCAAATTAAAATATTGGCTTCTGCAGCTAACTCAGGCATCTTCACCTTCATGTTCCTGTTAGTTTATAATCTGGAAAAGAAAAACAAGCTTTCCTGCTTTTTCAGGTCCCAAATGATTTCTCAATTTGAATGAATTAGTCCAAAGGAAGAAAATATTCTTTTTACACCGGCAGAAGAAGCTACTGCTGTTAAAAGTGAGATTATCACTTCAACAGTCTCTGAATCCAAATGTCTTCCACCCGTTTACTGGTGTGACTTTCTTTAAAACATTCTCAGCAAACATATATTTCTTGAATGGTTCACCCTTAGCTGTCAAGTTTATTATAGTTGGCATTATGGAGTGATGATTGCTGGATGTCCATGTCATGGACAACTCCTCTTCTTCAGCAGTTAAGGTTTGACTCTGGTACTGAGTATTTAGAATATTTGCATTAAAATGAGCTGGAGATAGTGCTGGTCCCATTTGTTTTTTTTAATGTTTGTAATTTAACAATATCATTGCATATTTTTCTTTATAAGATCTCATTCAGTTCCTTCCAAATTTCAACAGCATCAGCAATAAAACAGCTATTTCCCTGCATTTTGTTCAAGGCTACAGAAATAGGCTTCAGGGTACTCATCATGTGTACAATATTTCTCTTAAGCCCAATGTTGAGAACATTGGCAGTGACAGTGCCATCTATTTTTTCACGATTTTTTTCACAAATTGTCAGCAGATTAGGCCAGTTGTGGATATAGTGCTCAAAACAGTCCACCACTGAGTTCCATCAGACATCTTGTGGGAGAGTTAGCTTGGTTCCTCCCACTTTTTTCAGAGCAGCTGCTGCAAAGTGGTTGTTATGGAAGTATTTTGCAATTTCAGCATTAGCCTTTATTTCTGGAACACTCAAGTCTTTGGCTAAGAAGTGCATCAAATGAGCACTGCAACCGTATGTTATTAGCTTCAGCCTCTCTTCTAAATAATTTCTTCTCATCTTGCATACATTTGCAGCATTGTCTGTGACCAAGCTGAAGAAAGAATTCAGATTTCTAGTACGCAGTTTGTTATAGCTTTTACTGCTACTTCTTGTAAGTATTCTGCTGTGTGTGCATTTCCTGATGTATCAATTCTTTTTGTAAGGAAGTTGTCACACAAGCACATACAGCAGGATCATTGTGGATATTACTCCACCCATCAAGACTCACGTTAACAATTTCACCCTCTAGACCTTTTGCACACTGCTCAATTTATCTTTCATACACTTTATCCAGCAATTTGCCTGCAACATCTGCTCTGTTGGGTGGACTGTATCGTGTTCTTAATGACTGAACCATGTTAATGAAGTGTGGGTTCTCAAACATACAGAAAAGGGTTTGTTGCATTAAAAAAAAAGGGGCAATTTTTTTCATCAATTACCACTTTTTGTAATCTGCTGGTTCTTATCACAAACTTATCTATGGTTGTTTCTGGATGGTGGAGATTTTTTTTTCTTTTTGCTACAGGTGATATACTGTGGCTATCTGACATACATGATGTGACTGAAACACTATCATTGGCAGAGAACTCTGAAACTACAGAAAATAATGGTGATCTTGAAGGTGGATAGTCTTCAGAATCCTGTATGTTGAGGATGGATTCTCCTAAACAAAATAAGTCAATGCAGTTATGTCATAAACAGATAGTTAAGGGTTAAAGTCTGTTTTACCTGTAAAGGGTTAACATGCAGTACCTGGTGACCACCTGACCAGAGGACCAATCAGAGACGAGATAATTTCAAATCTCTGTGGAGGGAAGCTTTGTCTGTGTTTTCTTTGTTTGTCTCAGAACTCTTTTTGAATCTAAGAGAGACAGTCATGTCTCCAAGTTCTCCTGGAGTAGTTTCTACTAATTAATAGTGAGTATTAATTAGAAAGGCGAATTAGTCTTATGATTTGTTTTCTACATTTGCAATTGTGTGTTTGCTAAAGGAAATGCTTTATTCCTGTTTGCTGATATTGCTTTTTACTGAGAAAGGGGGAGGGGGGATTCTCTCCAGAGATTGATAAGGTTATTCCCTATGAGTGTCCAGCTTGGGCTCATAGAGATTCTGTATTTTCTTTTTTGTTCTCTTAATAAATTCTTTTCTTTTCTTTGGACTTGGTTAATTCCTTCTCTTGTGGAAATTCAGGGGAAGGGGAGGGGGGAAGAGACAGTTCCTCCTGGGTTTGATTCAAGCAGTTTGAATCAAGGTATCTCTCTCTCCGGAGCAGGCTGGAGAGAGGGAAGAGGGGGGAGGGGGAAGGTTCCTCCTCTGTGAATTGATCTGTGTTCCCAGGGAGTGTCTTTGAAGGGAGACAGGGGGGAAACAGTGTCCTGCCCACGAAATTGACCGGGTGGTGGCAGCAAAAGGGGAGACCTACCCTAGGATTTTGGGGTGGGGGAAGACATGCGGGTCCTCACTTTGAAACCCCCCAGTTTCAAGTGAGGGTAGACTCTGACAAGTTATTTAATTATTATTCCCCTACTGCTCATTTAGTATTACTCATTGCATTCACTGACACTTAGTACTACTTTAAAGGTGAAATTGTAAAAGGAAGATCTGTGTATTTCAGCTATTTATTTATCACAACTGCATCTAAAATGATAGTACCATAAAGTAACAGCTATATTTTTTGCTCAAACATGAGAGTTCAAGAATAGTCCAAAAGGAAGACAGGCAGTCCTTAAGAAAGAAGTATGAAATAAAGTTTACCAACCTGAAGATCCTGCATGTTCAGACATGTGCCTTTCATCATCTTCAAGGCAGCTTCCTCCTGAGAAGGAACACTTTTCATGATGTTTCATTCAGGCAACCAGGCCTTGCATTTCTTTGTTGCACTGTTTACATTTTGCACACATGCCTGTCTTAGCCACAGGTAGAGGAACCTGCTTAAAATATTCCCAAACTGGATCTCTTACAGCCTGCTGCCATTATGTTTTCCCTTCTACTGAGAGAATGGTATGGTAGATCTCAAATCAATGAAGGCTACACTCAGAAAGACAAAGACTTCTGGAATATGCTGCTCAAACAGTTTCACTTTTGTTTCTACTGCCTGTCCCTCCCGTCTCACATTTATCTCCAAACTTCTCCTTGTCCAGATCTATTCTACCCCCAACAATCTTCTATTTATTGAACTTTTTGAAGTTTTCCACTTTTAGAGATAGGTAAGGGATTGACTCCACGTACAAAAATTTGCAGATGGAAAATAGGGTACAGATCTGTTATTTCTCACCTCTATATATGATTTATTTATTTTAAAACATTTTTGCTGTTACCAAGCATGTTATCTCTGGAGACAAATCCACAGTTTGAGAACTGCAAAACTAAGCATCTTAGATGGTATGTTCTAGACTGAGCACTGAGTCCCATTGGATAGATAGAAAGATTAACTTAAATAATCTATACAGAAGCACCTAGAACCCCATAAAATTGGGTCCCTAATCCATGAACTATTGGAATTCATTTACAAAATTTTCTTAAACATTACATGAATATATTGTCTCATACTATAGAATTTATAATCCCCATTCCATGATGAGGTATTTTTGAGCTATAATGTATCTTAATTAAAACTATCTTGATATAGTTTTTTATCTCAAAAAGCATTTTATCAAAAAAATCCAATTTAAATAAATAACAAAAATTGATTCTTTTAAAAATGATTGATTTTTATCCACCCTGATTGTGATTATTTTTTTTAATTGCTTGACATTCCTAGTTAATATATGGAGATATACCTATCTCATAGAGTTGGAAGGGACCCTGAAGGGTCATTGAGTCCAGCCCCCTGCCTTCATTAGTAGGACCAAGTACAGATTTTGTCCCAGATCCCTGAGTGATCTCATCAAGGATTGAACTCATCACCCTGGATTTAGCAGGCCAATGTGTAGACCACTGAGCTATCCCTTCCTCTGTTAGTTATAATTGTAAAAAACATAGAGAGAGGCAACAAAAATGGTTAGTGGTATGGAACAGCTTCCATACAAGGAGAGTTTTAAAAGACTGGGGACTGTTTAGTTTAGAAAATAGATGACTAAAGGAAGATAAGACAGAAGTCTAAGATCATGAATGGTCTGGAGAAAGTGAATAAGGAGGTGATATTTATTCCTTATTATAAGACAAGAACCAGGGGTCACCCAATGAATAGGCTTTAAAATAAATAAAAGGAAGTACTTCTTTACACAGCACACAGTCAAACTGTGGAACTTGTTGCTGGGGATGCTGTGAAGGCCAAAAATATAACAGGGTACAAAAAAACTAGAAAGTTCCTGGAGGATGCATCCATCAATGGGTATTAGCCAAGATGGTCAGGGATGCAACCCCATGCTATGAGTGTCCCTTGTTGCTGGGAGTGGATGATAGGAGATGGATCACTCAATTCCCTGTCCTGTTCATTCCCTCTATACCATCTGGCACCAGCTACTATCAGAAGATGGGATACGGGGGTAGATGGACCATTGGTCTGACCCAGTGTGGTAATTATGTTCTCAGCTATCTTAGGCCACGTCTACCCTGCACAGCAGTGGTGGTGGCACATAGGCTATGTATAGCTACCTGCTACAGTGAAAAGGAAGTGTGTGTAGCTATGTACATCACAGAAAGGCTCTGGCAGTGGGGAAAGACACCAGCAGCTCCCCACTGGAGCCCTTCTCTGCAGCAGGGAAAGACTCCAGAGTGGGTAGGTAGTGGAATGCTACACATAAATAAATGAAAATAGTAGTATAGACATGGGAATCACTGCTTGGGCATGTAGAACATCTAGGGTACTTAACCTAAGGGTTCAGGTGTGTTTTCACACTTCTCGCCTAAACCATTTACCTGACCCTTTATGCTGTTTATACCCATGCTAGGGAGGCATGCACTGTGTACTGTCTACACTGCCATAAGGAGTATGCAGCGTAGACATACCCTTAGTTGTAGCCTATTGGTAGGGCCCCTTTGAGGCTCAGTCTGCAGCTCCAGTTGCAGGCTATTTCCATGTAGGGATTAGTGATATGTAGTACTGATGTGAGCATGAACCTTTTCTTAAGAGTATTTGACTTACATTATATAGAATGTTAATGGAAGAAGGAATATGATATGAGTGCAAATTAGCTTGGAACTTGGAACTGCCATTATTTAAAAAATGTTTACAGCATATTAAATATCTTATAACAACACATATAGTGCTGTGGTGTTTCTGCTTTGTGGGATGAGGGTTTTATAGTAATATATGATATTAGTTATCTTTTCTCTTGTTTGCGGGGAATAAAAGCACAAATGTTCATTTTTGTTAAACTGGACTTCTTTATTCAAATTCTTTCAAAATCATGTCAGAATGTAATTATGGGAGAGTCCCCTATCAAAAGTATAAGATGATTCCTTTCAAAGAATAATTCTATTAAAGTATAATTTCATTTTCTAATTCTTTCATCTTTAATATTCCAGTAAACTAATTATGAACTAAAATTGAGTTGTCCGTATGGAGATTTTTTGTTCACTGAAATAATAGCTTGAGGTGTTTGAATTCAAGGTGATGACTTTAATGGCAGGAACAGAAGGAAGCCAACTTAATTTCTTCTTGCATTCCTATAACCCATAAGTTACTGTGTCTCAGAAAACCCGTGTAACGTCAGTAAAATATGAATCCATCTTTTTTTAGTTGTTCTAGGTTAAGTAATTAGAACTATAAATGAAGAGAATTAAAGAATTCCACAAGGATTAGTTGAACAAGTTACCTTAACATATCTGGGGTTAGTGTGCTCAGCAAATTGTGCTGGGAAGTCTACCAGTAAGGTATCAGAGGGGTAGCCATGTTAGTCTGGATCTGTAAAAGCAGCAAAGAGTCCTGTGGCACCTTATAGACTAACAGACATATTGGAGCATGAGCTTTCGTGGGTGAATACATCCGACAAAGTGGGTATTCACCCACGAAAGCTCATGCTCCAATACGTCTGTTAGTCTATAAGGTGCCACAGGACCCTTTGCTGCTTTTACCTGTAAGGATTATCCTGAACAAAGCATAGGAAATTTTTTCAATTTGAAGATGAGGTTGGAGACTCTCTTGTGGTCAAAAAGGTAGGTCCGCTTTCCGTGACTCAGCATCTCCAATGTTACTGGAATATTTCTTCAAGATTCCAGAGAATTACTCGCAATGAACTTTGTCTCATCTTATTTATTATGCAAATTTTCAAGAATCATTGGCTGCTGTACTTTTCTATCTTTAGGTAATGCTAGCAGACTTTTACCATTTGTTTTAGCGAGCATTATTGGCACTTGAAGTTTTTAATCGGTAGATTACTCAAGTTCTTGTTGAAGTTACATCGTTTTTTGTGGTGTTACTCTAGCAATGTTTCTCAAATTGAGTGTAGTTTGAATAAAAGATTACTTCTTTCAATGAAAGAGGGGAGTTTCTGAGGTAATGGCAAAAATACTTTATTAAAAAGTTAGAGCTTTTCATAAGAACGGCCTTTAGATTTGATGCTTATGATCTGCTACTATAGTTCAATATATTTCCTTTATCTAGAAGGTGAAGTGCAAAGTGTGTCCATTTTGTTGCATTTTCATGGTTTCTAGAGACTGTCTCTCTTTCATAGGGTTGATTGTGGGTTCTTTTTTTTTTTTTTTTTTTACTTCTGTCTCATTTAGAAATTCAGGTTTTGTTCGTTCTAATTTTCCTGGGAGACTTTGTGGATGATGAGAGAACTATCAGGGTAATGACAACACAATATAAAGAATGAAATCAGAACAAATAGAAGGGAAGGGAATGTGTTACTGTTTAAAACACGAGTTTGTAGTTTAGTTACAACTGAATCTCTTCCAATAGCTTAGATTCAGTATATCTGGTCTTTGAATTGAAGGGTAAGAAATCTCCTATTCAATTTTTTGTAGTCTTCCAAATAGTTTTCCACCAAAAACACAGTCATGATTTGATATTTCAAAAGGTAAAAACCAAAACTCTTCACGTCCCACTGTAAAAAAAACCCAAACAAACAAACAAAAAAACCCTTATGTCACCTTTATACATCGTAAATAAGCAAAACAAAAAATGAATTACTTTCTTTTCAGGATAACTTTGATTATATGTTTTAGGGTGCTAATGTTGTAGTCACATTATTGATGACTTTTTAAAAAGAAAATAACCTTGATCTTTCCTTTAAATTTGAGTCAGCTTAATGCTCACTGAAAGCAGAGGGCAGGGAAAAGAATAAATGACCCTCCCACAGCCAAAAATAGACTAAATGTAAAAGGTTATAGCAGAAACTTGGTTTTGTTTTTTGTTTTTTCCTTCCTACAAATTTAGAAGGTTCTTGTTACTATGAAAGTGTGTGTACTTCCTACAGGGTAAACAGACTTGCACTGAAGATATAGCTATAGTACCTAATGTTTAATACTACACATGAGTAGTGAAAAAAAAATTGAGGTTTATCAAACTCTTTAGTTGTGTGAAATTAACTATATTGAAAACACATTTACCACTCCTTTTTGCTTCCAGACAACCCTCCCAGGATATTCTTGTAGATTCACATATAAACTTGATCCACAGCAAACCAAATATTGATGCAGTTGTTACATGATCCAGTTCATGAATTTATTTTTGAATTAGTCACAATGACAAACTGGTCTTTGGCAAACTATCCAGAGAAATAAGCCTCTAATCTGTGACCCTAGACATAATGTTAAAGAAGGGTTTTTATGTACCAGCTATAGCAATCTGAAATAAACTGAGCTTGCTACTGTGCTGGTTTGTCTCCCTTCTCCGTTAAGCTGCTCTCTCCATTGTAGCTGTTTCCGAACTCTGCTCCATTGTCAGGAGCACTTGGCAAATTTCAAAATTGTATGCTGTCCACCTCAAACACAAATACCCCATATTGCTAAATGCAAGACAGCATTGAGTCTCTCCTCTGGGGATGGATTTTGGCAGTCCACGGGTCAATTAGGACAGCCCAATTCAAACTGAAAAACATCTTATTTAATTAATGAGAAAATCTCAGGCCCTAGTACTTTCAACTTTTTATCAAATTAACACAAGGGAGGTTGAGGCAGCAAAGTCTGACTGTAAACAAATTTTAACACATTCTTGCACTTATTCAAAATCAATATATAGTTACTCATTAAAAAAAGGTGGTACTGAACTTAAACATGGTTTACACACTTTTTAAATCTGACACAGCATACATTATACTTTTTAAACTGGTGGCCTCATAGTACAAATGACACCATGCAAAGTTAAGAGTAACCATTTCCCTTTGATCAGCACAGCTGATCTCCTATCTGTAAGGTTGACTTTAACATTTTATTTAGAGTTTATAAAATATTACCTCATTTCTTATCAATAAATCACTGAGAAAACAAATGTACAAAAGGTAAAATATCAAAATACACATTCTTCAAGCTGAAAAACTGAACCCAGAAAAATTAGAATTTTCATGGGGGATGAGCTGGGAAATTTATGTTATTGGGCTCTTAATGTGTCCTTTTTATCTAGGTTAAAGGGATGTCAGCTGAAAATCAATGATTGCTTGCTAAAAGCAAGCATTAAAGAGCAGATTCAATTAAGTGCTCAGCAAAGTTTGATACACACACAGGTATAGATATAGATATATGCCACAAAATCCATTTGTGACATAATTGTTGCTAGTCGCTGTCTGTTCACACTCCAGTATAAGGCCTGTGCCTACATTTTTGCAGGATTGCAATTTTAATTTTCCAGTCTTTGTCTGAAAAGTTATCATTAATTAATGTGCTTTTAAAAAAATCAGACTGTAATATATCTTAACGTTTTTCCTGTGTGTGTGTTTTTTTGTTTTTTTTTTTTGGCTCGCCATGACCTTTCTGTTTTTGAATTATTTTTAGTGTTCAGACTGACTTTAGCAATTCTTGAGTTTGAGCTAGTGAAATTATTCTCTTGTCATGCGAACTGATTGTAGGGAATTATAGTCATTCAGAACGTAAAGACTGTAATAATGATCCATTAATTTGATCATAATTTTATCAGATAACTTTGCTTTCAGTGAAAACGAATACATCACCAGCTATTTTTCCTTCCAGATTCAGAATTAACAAGTATTTTCAAAAAATTTAAAAGTTAGCTGGTATACTATTGTGACCATCACCTCTGTTTCCTGAGTGCGATTAGTACAGATCTAAAAGAAGGAAACAATAGCTTATAGCTAACAGTTGAGACCCATTCAATTTTCACTTTAATTGAACATTTATTAACACTCCAACTTTTAATTGTGTGAGCACAAGGAAAATCTGAGTCCAGATAATATTGACTGAAAAACAATTCAGTGTAGCTTGATAAGCAAGTCTACATCTAAAATTTATTTTCACTACAGAAAGGCATGTGACCCAAAAGGCGTTACTCATTTTAAAATTATTAAAGTTCCTGCCGCAGAAAGTTCCAGAAATGAGATTATATTGTGAAGTCACTTTAAAATTGGCTGTCTCCCTTATTTGAAATTAACACATTTTGTTTTGTGAATAAAACATCTGTTTTCTTTGCCTCTTCTAAAAGGAGATAACATACAACAGCCACATTCATATACAATCAGAGCATGCTATTTTATGTCTGTTTATTTGGAACTATAACTGTATGCAATTAGATATAAAGAAAGCAAGCCAAAATTATTAGAGATACTAGATGTATTGTATTTTCTTAAACATTTGACAGACAGTTAAGAGACATCTCTGGCTTATCCATTTAATGTATTTTAGAATACTAAATGAGAAAACTAAGTAATTTGCTATTTATAATATGTACAATATGTTACTATTTATAAAGCAACAATATTAAGTACATGCAACTGTGGATATATAGCATATACACAATTATTCATTTACTATTGCAAAATTGCACCAGTTTTTAAGAATAAACACCAAAATTTTGAATGTACAAAATAACTTGAAAGTCTAGGTTGTCTATACAAATGCACGGTATATACCAGGGGTAGGCATCCTATGGCATGGGTGCCAAAGACGGCACGCGAGCTCATTTTCAGTGGCACTTACACTGCCTGAGTCCTGGCCACCAGTCCGGGGGGCTCTGCATTTTAATTTAATTTTAAATGAAGCTTCTTAAACATTTTAAAAGCCTTATTTACTTTACATACAACAATAGTTTAATTATATATTATAGACTTATAGAAAGAGACCTTCTAAAAACATTAAAATGTATTACTGGCATGCAAAACCTTAAATTAGAGTGAATAAATGAAGATTCGGCACACCACCTCTGAAAGGTTGCCGATCCCTGGTATATACCAAAATCTGATTTAAATTATATATATTTGGCATTACACGCATGGAAAAATGCATGCTTTCCAAAAATTGGGCTTATGCTATTTGTTTACAATTAAGAAATAAAATATTTAGTCTATAGTTTGTCAGTGTTTCCCAAACTTGGGACACCACTTGTGTAGGTAAAGCCCCTGGCGGGCTGGGACAGTTTGTTTACCTGCCATGTCCGCAGGTCCGGCTGATCGCGGCTCCCAGTGGCCGCAGTTTGCTGCTCCAGGCCAATTTCCAGCACCCATTTTCAGATCTCCTTCTCTCCAGAGAGTATATCAACCTCTTCCTGTCCCCACAGACCTGTTGCCTCAACAGAAGGGCCAGATTTGTCACATAGCCACTCATTGACTGAACCTGTCAGCATGGGCCATAGGTCTCTGACAGATCTCGAGATGTCCTGTTCACTACGAGTGTAACATACCTTTACAAATTCCGGGAAACAATTTACTGCAACTGCTATGACTGCAAGTAGTAAAGGATTATAGTTTGGGCACCCAATAACAACACTCAACTTCAGCTCCAGTCTGGTCTATCCTTGAATACTTACTTCATGTGCTATATTCCAGTCTCTCCTTAATGTTTTGGCAAGTTCATTTAGCAGCCATACCAGCTTACCACAAGCTAACTGATAATAGGACTTCATTTACTCTTAATACAGTAAATAGATTTATGAAGGGCCTAGTGACCATCTGGCCACCAGTCAAAGGTCCATTTCCATTGCAAAACCTTGAGGGTATGTCTGCATTGCTGTAAAAATCTGTGGTAGGGCTATGGCTGGCCTGGGTCCGCCATAGGCACTGACTCCGTGGGTGCTCTGGCACTGGAGCACCCACAGGGAAAAAAATAGTGGGTGCTCAGCACCTAGTGGCAGGCCCCACTGATCATCTGTTCAGCGGCAGGCAGGAGTCGCTGGTGGAGGAGAGGACAGAGTGGGGGCAGGAACAGGTGCAGCGTGGGCGGGGTGTGCTGGGGAGCAGGCGGAGTTGGGTGGTAAGAAGCAGGTTGTGGGTGGAGTGGTGGCAGGGCCTGTGGTAGGAAAATCAGAAAGTCGACATCTGTAGGGTTTGCTGACTCAGGCTTGCAGGGCCTGGGCAGCAGGGCTAAAATGTTCAGCGTCAGGCTGGAACCCAGGCTCCGAGATCCCATGAGAAGGTGGGTCTCAGATTTCAGGCTCTAGCCAAAGGCTGAAGGTCTACACTGCTATTTTTATCCCTGCAGCCTGGGCCCTGCAAGCCAGAGTCAGCTTACCAGGGCTCAGAGTCAGTGCCGTGGGTTTATTGTGTTGTAGACATTCTCAAGTCTTTCTTAACTCAATTTATTAAGCCTCCCTTTGAGCCTCTGAATGAAGGTTTACTGTTTTACCTGTATCAATCAGAATAGATTTTGCTTACATTTAGGACCAATGTTATGGTTATAATGAACTGCACTCCACAAGGACAAAGTGGTGCTGCATCCCCACCCTAAATTCTTACCCAAAGTAGTAACTAATTGTGATAGAAATCAGTTTATCTGCAATATTCTTTCTCTGATACCACGCTTGTTCAGGCAAGGTAAAACTGCATATACTATATGCAAAAAGGGCTTTAGCTTTATACCCAAATAAGGCCCAAGGGGTTAGAAAGTCCAACAAAACTTTTTATTACTTATGTACAAAATAAGTTAATTAAATCACAAACACTAAATTGGCTCAACTATGCATTGAGGAGAACTACAGATTAGACAGGCATTAGATCAGTGCTTCTCAAAGATGGGCCGCTGCTTGTTCAGGGAAACTCCTGGTGCGCTGGGCCAGTTTGTTTACCTGCTGTGTCTGCAAGTTCGGCCGATTGCGGCTCCCGCTGGTCGCGGTTCACTGTTCCAGGCTAATGGGGGCTGCGGGAACTGGTGGCCAGCACATCCCTCGGCCCGCGCTGCTTCCCACAGCCCTCATTAGCCTGGAGCAGCAAACCTCGGCCAGTGGGAGCTGCAATCGGTCGAACCTGCGGACGCGGCAGGTAAACAAACCGGCCTGGCCTGCCAGGGGCTTTCCCTGAACAAGCAGCAGACCAGCTTTGAGAAGCACTGCATTAGATCACATTCCGTAAGAGCAAAGGTGGCTTCATGGCATGCCTTAGGCATATTCCCTCTGTAGAAATTCACAGAGCTGCTACATGGAGCTCTAGTCATATGTTTACAAAACATTATGCACTAGACCTACCTTCCTCAATGGATGCTCAGTTTGGTAGAGTGGTGTACTTCAATCTTTAATTACAACGCCACAGGTCGCTTTCCTTAAATGAAAATATTGCTTATCACTGTCTTTTGAGTTGAACTGTGTACAGGTCACTTTGAAATTTACACACCTGTAACCAGAGTTCTTTGAGATAGACTCTGCATGCTCACCTTCCCTTTCCACCTCTTCTGTTCCTTGGCAGTGGCACCCAAAGCCGTATGCAAGTTAGAGACAGAGAAGGAGCAGCACGGGCTGCCCTCTCAGGTTTGGCCCACCAGCCTTTTGTCTGACCATAATCACCACTGCCAAGGAAGAAGGGAAAATGGGAAGGGATCATGACCAGCATGATTGAGGGCTGTGGGCACACTGGGCAGTGTGTGTGAGGAGGACTGCTGCTTCTGTGGGGCTGGCTCCAGGGGCCTGTCAGGTCTGTGTCCCCCTCCATGGGGTTTGAAGTGACACTACACTTAGGCAGGCTGGGCTGAAAGGCTGGGGCAGGGTATTCGATGGGAGAGGCACTGGGTCCAGGAGCTGCAGCACGGATGGCTCCACAGGGATTGACAATGCATACCATCAGAAAAAGTTCAGGGGGGCCTGTTCCTTGGAGTCAACTATAATCTTGGGCCAGAGGAAGTTTTGGAAGGAGCTGAGGTGGCTGGAGAGCCATGCCTCAACCTCAGAATATTTAGGAACAATAAAGGGAGGAGCAAGAAGGGATGTGAGAGTGCTTAAATGGGCATTATTAGCAAACATTTCACTGACAGAGTTGCATTGCTACCACGTCCCATAAGTGTGAATATGCAGAATCCATTTCAAAGAATTCTGGTTCAGATGAGCAACCCCATGGGTGGTGGGTATAATAGATCAAGGATGGCTTAGCCTCCCCTGGTGCTGCTGCCAGACTCCCAGTTGCTGGTTTTAGCGATTTCCACATCCGCCAGAGGAAGTTTTTATTATGTGCTATGCAGGTCCTAGGGAGGCTGAGTAGGCCTCCATGGTGCACATAAAAGCTGAGGCAGCTCCAATCAGCCACTAACTACCTGGCTGCTCCTCTCCTCCCCCATGGCCTTCCTGCTGCTGGTCCGCCCTCTCCAGGTTCTGGACACCAGTCCTCAGATGTGTACATTGGCCTCTGTGTACCATGCCCCTTAATATGGGGAGATGAAGCTGCCCATGCCCATAGGACATGGAGCCCCCAAGGATCAGGTTCTGGGGCAAGGGGGTTGTAGTGCACTGGAATTGGTTGGCGCCTCGCTAGGACCCAGGAGGAGTTGGCTGGAAAGAATGCCTGGACTCCCTGCATCAGGGCAACAGCATGAAGTGACACACACTCCCTGCTGCGTGCTGTTTCCTTGCAAGGTCACCTGGGGGGGAGGGGCTGCTGCTGAGGATCCCTGAGCCCTGACTGCAGCTGGGAGAGTTGAAGCTTGAGCAGTAACATTTCTGCTGCTCCCCAGGAACCTCTCCCAGTGTAGAGCCCTCAGCCTAGCTAGGGCACCCCTTCCCTGGACCCAGCCCCTTCTCCCAGGGAGGGCACCACTTCCCTCCACCACCAGGAGTGGTGCCTCCTGGTTCCACTCTGTCTGTTGGTGGAGGGTTTGGCCCCAGGCTGCTCCCAGCTGGCTGGCTGAGATTCCCTCCCATGTGGCCGCCAGCTCCCATTCTTTGCAGGATGTGTGAAACCAGCCTGCGCAGTGCTGAGGGCTGGGACAGTGATGGGGGGGGGGCAGAGAAGGGAGAGCATGCAGCTGCATGGGAGCGCTGTGCTCCTTGTCCCTTCTGCACACCTGTGGGCTTGCTTGCATGCCCCTCGAAGCCTAAGCTATACCTGTGGACATGCATGCCACTTCTCTGCAAACAGTTAGTGTATTCTTGGACATGCCTGCCGGCCTCCCTATCATCTGAGTGTTACTTATTACTTGTTCTTAGATCAGTGCACTAACGGCTTGGACAGCGAAGTGCAGCATTTGTGCACAAACACCCTTCAAATGTCATTTAAAACAAGAAGCCAATAATGTTCTTTTCTAACACCGTTTTACTGGCCACCTCTTGTCTATTACGTGAGTGGCTTTATTGCGTTAGGTGAAGGAGGAGACTAATTGAAGAGATTAATCCTAGGTATCAGAGTTTTGCTGATGAGCCTTTAATTTTCTCCCTCAAACCCCTTGCTCTGAATCTAAATGAAAAGTTGCTGCTGCTTTTTGAAATTGGTGTTCTTGAGCTTTCTCTGTATATAGGGCTAATATTACAATGTGTGTGCTCTGAAGCAGGGCAGCCTGGTGTAACTCTTGCAGGGACAATCTGCATATCAGCTGTTGGGGGGGTGGGCAAGAGGAAATTGAAGGGGAAACAAGGATGTGTGAAGGGGCAGGAGGCAAGTGAAGGGTGATTCAGGGAGCAGAATGGGATGGGGGCAATGGGTGTGGAGGATGGGGCAATACAGGGGAATTGGGGAGAATTGTGGAGTTCTGGTGGGAGTGCGAGCAGAGGGGAGAAGGAGCGGAGGGATGGGATGAGTGGGTAGGGCCTGGGGTGGAGTGTGGGCAGGACCATGGGCAGAAGAGGAGAAGCTAGCTTCCCCAGGGGAAGTATCACTTGCCCATGGGCAACCTTCATTTTCCTCATTGTTATATTTTCAGTTTGATTATTCATTCAGTGTAGTTTATTTGTAACACTAACAGACCCTGGTCATCTGCAGGCAGAATTGAACCTGTGACCTCTAGAGCCTAGTGCATGAGCCTCTACTGCATGAGCTAAAAGCCAATGGGCTGTTAGCTAAGGTTATAGAGCAGACTTATTTTATCTCTCTCTCTAAGTGGTCTCGGTGCCACTAGATGGGACAGAACACCAAACCCAGGAGGTGTGTGGGTTACATATTATCTTTACATTGTTCCCAAAAATCTTCATTGTTATCCTCTCTCTAGATACTGCCAGGTAGCAAATATATAATCATTGAGAATGTGGAATTAGTGATTATGAAACATGAAGTGATATTCTTGACCTTTTTCTTGAGCTCTGATACTGTTGTCTGTTTTCTTTAATATATTAATCTTCACAAAAAGTGTATTAATTTAACATACAGTGAACTTATTATTTGTACTTATACAAACATTGCTGTAAACTTAATCTGAAGTTAAACCTTGATTAAAAACCTTTTTCTGCAAAAATGGTATGTGTGTGCGCGCGCGCACGTGTGCACAATTGATCAAAATGGGCAAATGAGGTACAAGTTTATTTCCTTTGAGAATGCTGAAATTATTAAAATTGAAGCTCTGGCTCTGCAAATCCAAATATTAAATCGTATTAGTGAATCTGCTAATGTAGTGTTCTAGTTGATTTCATTTAAGTACATAATCATTTTGGTAATTTAACCCTGACATTGAGCAGAAGGTAGCATATTGCCCTTGGGAACAACCCTGGTTGTAGGAGACCTGTTCTCTTCCCTCCACCCTCCAACTTTCACCCAGGGCCGCCCACCGAAGCGGGACCTGCCGCCGAAGTGCAGCCCGGTCTTCAGCGGTAATTCGGCGGCGGGGGGGCCCCCGCCGCGGGTCTTCGGGGCACTTCGGCGGCGGGTCCCTGAACGGAAGGGCCCCCCGCCGCCGAATTACCGCCGAAGACCGGGCTGCAGTTCGGCGGCGGGTCCCGCTCCGTCTTCGGCGGTAATTCGCCAGCGGGGGGTCCTTCCGCCCCGGAGTGGAAGGACCCACCGCCGGCGAAGACCGGGAGCGAAGAAGCTCCTGCGCCCGGCCCCGCAAGAGTTTTCCGGGGCCCCCGGATCGAGTGAGGGGCCCCGCTCCAGGGGCCCCGAAAAACTCTCGTGGGGGCCCCTGTGGGGCTCGGGGCCTGGGGCAAATTGCCCCTTTTGCCCCCCCCCCCGGGCGGCCCTGCTTTCACCAACTATCCAGCCACAGTGGTGGCTTCTCTATTCTGATGGGTATTTTCCTCTTAAAATGGAGACAGAAAGGTAAAGGGGGCATATAATATTTTGGAGGCTCTGATTACTGTTGTAATTTTTTCTCAGAAAGCATTAAAGTGTAACAATAAAAGTTCTATGATATAGTAACTCCCCACTTAACGTCCTCTCGCTTAACATTGTTTTGATCTTGTCCCTGCTCAATTACAGAACATGCTCCATTTAAAGTTGTGCAATACTTCGCTATAATGTCGCTTGGCTGCTTGCTTTGTCCACAGCTGGCAGCTCCCCCATCAGCTCCCCTACGCCCCCCTCCCCCAAGTACCTCCCACCCGCCGGCAGACCCTGCAGATCAGCACCTTCCCCCTCCTTCCCCCGCCTCCTGCCTGCGGCCATCGGCTGGCTTGTGGAGTTCGGGGGTGGGGGAGCGAGGACGTGGTGTGCGGAGTAAAGGGGGAGGGAGGGAGAAGAGGCAAGTTAAGGGTAGGGGCTTGGAGGAAGGGGTGGTGTGAGTGGGCCGAGGGTTGAGCCCCCCACCTCGGTGCTTGCAGAGTAGGGGAAGCTGCTGCTGCGCAATGTGCTTCTCCTAGTCTACAGCACCGTCAGCCTTCTTGCCTGCCTCAGTGTCTCCAGTGCCAGTGGACTGTGCCTGTGTGGGGTAAGGCAGGGGCACCTCCCAACTATAGTACTGTACTGTATGGCAAAAAAAAATTCCCTGGAACCCATTTACATTTATTCTTATTGGGAAATTGGATTCACTTAGCATCGTTTTACTTAAAGTCACATTTTTCAGGAACATAACTACAATGAGGAGTTACTGTACATGATAAATAGTAAAAAATGTACCTCTGTTTTGCTACCCTCTGAGCAGTGAGAATGTAATGTGAAGCCACCAGGTGTGGAACATTATGTAACAAAGTGAAACAAACTGGCCGTACCCAAAGCCTGCTTTATTACGCCAGGTCTACACTACAGACCTGTATCGGAAGAGCGACATCAGTCAAGGGGCTGAAAAATCCACATTTTGAGTGATGTAGTTATACCGCCCTAACCCCCTGTATGGAGTGTGCTGTGTCAACGGGAGAGCTTCTATTGCCAATATCACCTCCCCGTGAGGTGGTGGTGGGTGATTAACTATGCCAACGGGAGAAGCTCCATAGTGTCTTCACTAAAGCGCTACTGCAGCACAGCTGCACTGCTGCAAACATGCTGCGGTAGCTCTGTACATGAAGAAAAGCCCTTAATGCTTTTGGTTGCATCTGCAATAACACCTTGTCTCGTCTTCTCTAGACCTAAGTTCCTTCTTCCCACTGTGATTGTTATTACACGGGACTGTTTTTTTAGATTTTGGGAACCATTAGTGAGATGAGGTTTTTTTCTGTTTACCAAATATAATGGACCTATTTGGGGGGGAAGGTGGCGGGGGAGGAGAGGGAAGCTAAATTCTTGAGTTTACCATCATCCCTACTTTGCTATAAGAGAAGTGGAACTCAGCTGATTGTTTTGTGGTCAGAACATAATTGCCAACATGTACGCAAGAGGTAATCATTTTCTGTTTTGTTTTGTTTTGTTTTGTTTTTAATAAGAGGTATATATCTCACAAAGTGGGGATCTGTGGGATATTGTGCCCCAAGCCACAAGAGGTTTGTGAAGCATTCTGGTGAATATTATTACTTTTTCTCCTTTTATTTTTGTGCTCTGTTTAATGATAGAATCCAAATTAGCCAGCAATATAAATGTAATTAGCAAGTGCTTTAAATAACTAAGCTATATTTTTGAAAATATAAGTTGTCTTAGTCTGTCCTTTTCGAAAATTTAGGATGTCTATCAGGGATGTACAATAAAATAAATGAGAAAGTAAATGCATTATGAATTCCTTTTTTATTCTGATATTCCATTTTATTTGCTTATTTTCTCTTCTACGTCAGTTCCATTCCATTCCTATCCAGACATTTCCCCCTTAATTTCTGCTATTTTCTCTTCTCTCTGAAAGCAATATCTCTGTTGCAATGATGCTACTTAAGAATGACCTATGATGCTGAATTGGCTTTGACTGCAATTATTATAATTACAAACAATAATTTTGCTTAATGACAGCCTAATTTCTTCAAATATGCCTATTCTCAAAGTTTTCAACTACATGGAAAGTATAAAGAGTTATTAAAAAGACATGAAATAGGTGCCCCCTCCAAGTCTTGAAATAGCTATTTATTTTTTAAACAAATTATACAGCTAATTTTTCATTAGTTTTAATTGATCTAACTAAGATTTTTCTTGAAAACTCATAGAAAATTGAGTCTGTACTCATAATGTGCTGTAAATTTTGGGAAGATGCATGGTCTATTTCATGCAATGAGTGTTCAAACAGTGCTTTAAGAGAGAAACTGTACTTATCCATCACTATGGAGTCACTACTAGCACCGCCATAATTATGTACTGTGTGCATATACAAGAGTACATTGACTTACTATTGGGCAGTGTGAGAATTGGTCGTTGGCGTCCACCAAATTGAAGCCTTGTATTTCTAGCTCCTTCTCTGATTTTGAGGATTCCATAAGTATGATCCTAAGTATTAAAAAAAAAAAATCCTAGCTGCTTTTGTTGATGGAGCAAACAACTGCTAAGGTAGAAAGTTTGTGTCTGATACTTTTTCCTAATCTGATTATTAGTCATTATATACCTGCCAAGGTAGGAAAATAAGAATTCTCTACTGGAATTTTGCTCACCTCTGCCTACTGTTTAGCTGATGTGTCTTTTGATGTGGTATTTGTCAGTCCATTTGGAAGGGATTTATGTATGTGTTAATGGTTGAAAAATGAACTTCTTTGGGAGTGGGAACTGTGTAATACAGCTGAACAATTACTTTCAGAGAAAGTAGCAGCAATTTTCTTTAATCACATGGATATATCACTATGTGTATGCATGTATCTGTGTGCCACATTATAAGGCTTAAAAGTTACAATGATGAATATTTCTCTAACTTCTGTAATTTAGAGCTTAAATAAAGATCACAAGCATTCATCCATTAGAACAATGGGGAGGGATAGCACAGTGGTGTGAGTATTGGCCTGCTAAACCTAGGTTTACAAGTTCAATCCTTGAGAGGGCTGTTTAGGGATCTGGGGCAAAATCAGTACTTGGTCCTGATCATGAAGGCAGGTGATGGGACTTAAAGTCCCTTCCAGCTCTATGAGATAGGTATATCTCCTTATATTTGGATCTAGATTGTTCTCAGTGGTACCAGATGACACAACAAGCAGTAATGGTCTCAAGTTGCAGTGAGGGAGGTTCAGGTTGGATATTAGGAAAAACTTTTTCACTGGGAGGGTGGTGAAGCACTGGAATAGGTTACCTAGGGAGGTGGAATCTCCTTCCTTAGAGGTTTTTAAGGTCAGGCTTGAGAAAGCCCTGGCTGGGATGATTTAGTTGGGAATTGGTCCTGCTTTGAGCAGGGTTTGGACTAGATGACCTCCTGAGATCCCTTCCAACCCTGATATTCTATATGCTATTAATGTAACATTCCCCTTTCTTATAAAATGATAAAAATGTTTAATTATCAAAAGATAAATCTAATTTCAGTTGATTTAGTTAGTGTTTTCCTACTGGTTATTGAAATACACATTTCCATTTTTCTTTGAATTCTCTGAGTGACCAGAAAATAACTTCCTGTGCATTGTCAAGTTGCCACCAAATCTACAGATGAGTTAGGGTTTTTGTAAATCAATTTAATATTTTCATTTACAGCATTAGTGTCAGCCAATTTTATTTGCGGGGGGAGGGAATCTGTGAAACGGAAAGTATCCATACACATTGATTTTTCCACTTTCCTCTTCTTCCCCGCCCCCTCCCCCCAAAAAAATTGTGTGTGAAATCAGTGTAAAATCATCCCCACTGTCACTGATGTGTTGGTAATTATTAAGGAACTCTCTTTAGTGCATAATAGAATCATAGGACTGGAAGGGACCTTGAAAGGTCATCTAGTCCAGTCCCCTGCATTCATGGCAGGATTAAGTATTATCTAGACCATCCCTGACAGGTGTTTGTCTAAACAGTTCTTAAATATCTCCAATCATGGAGATTCCAAAACCTCCCTTAACAATTTATTACAGTGCTTAACCACACTGACAGTTAGGAAGTCTTTCCTAATGTCCAACCTAAACCTCCCTTGCTGCAGTTTAAGCCTCCTGTTTCTTGTCCTATCCTCAGAGGTTAAGAACCACCATTTTTTCTCACTCCTCCTTGAAACAACCTTTTATATACTTGAAAACTGTTATCATGTCTCCTCTCAGTCTTCTCTTTTCCAGGCTAAACAAACACAGTTTTTTCCAGCTTCCCTCGTAGGTCATGTTTTCTAGACCTTTAATAATTTTTGTTGCTCTTCTCTTGATTTTCTTCAATTTGTTTAATCTTTCCTGAAATGTGGTACTCAAAACTGGACACTCCTCAACTGTGGCATTCCAGTTGAGGCCTAATCGGCACAGAGTAGAATGGAAAAAGTATTTCTCGTGTCTTGCTTACAACACTCCTGCTAATACATCCCAGAACAATGTTTGCGCTTTTTGCAACAGTGTTACACTGTTGACTCATATTTAGCTTGTGATCTGCTATGACCCCCAGATCCCTTTCCCCAGTACTCCTTCCTAGGCAGTCATTTCCCATTTTGTATCTGCACAACTGATTGTTCCTTCCTCAGGGCCGGCTCCAGACCCCAGCGCGCCAAGCGCCCCCCGTGGCGTGCCGCCTTGCTTGGGGCGGCGCAAATCCTAGAGCCGCCCCTGTCCTTCCTAAGTTGAGTACTTTGCATGTGTCCTTATTGAATTTCATCCTATTCGCTTCAGACTATTTCTCCAGTTTGTTCAAATCATTTTGAATTATAATCCTATTCCCCAACGCACTTGCAACCCTTCCCAGTTTATCATCCACAAACTTTATAAGTGTACTCCCTATGCCGTTATCTAAATCTTTGATGAAGATATTGAACAGAACCGGATCCAGAACTGATCCCTGCGGGACCTCATTTGCTATTCCCTTCCAGCATGAGTGTAAATCACTGATAACTACTCTCTGGAAATGGTTTTGCACCCACCTTATGGTAGCTGCATTTAGGTTGCATTTCCCTAGTTTGTTTATGAGCAGGTCATGTGAGACAGTATCAAAAGCTTTACTAAAGTCAAGATATGCCACATCTACCGCTCCCTGCCTTATCCACATCAAAGAAAGCTATCAGGTTGACAGGATTTGTTCTTGATAAATCCACACTGACTATTACTTATCACCTTATTATCTTCTCGATTTTTGCAAATTGATTGCTTAATTATGTGCTCCATTATCATGTATAGTTTGTTGCAGATTACTTCTTTAAATGCTCCCTTTATAAAGAGGAAGAACTTAGGTGGATTGATAAAACTCTCTCCAGAAATATCTACTGCATCTGTGACTAGCTTGGGGCCTTCTCTTCCTTGCAGATCAGTGAGTGCTTGCTTATTACAATTTACACTTTAAATTATTTTGACTGAAATTTAGATAACCCTTCATACTACTGTTCTTTTGTGAGGACTGTGCTCTATTTTTGTACTCATTGAAGCCATTTAAAAATAATGGAGAATATGGAATAACAGAGATTTAAGTCTAAGTGTTATAATATTCATTTTCATTTTTCTCCCAGTGAAGGAGAAGAAGCTTTTCTCCCATCATACCACACACACACTTTAAAAAGAAAAAAAAACAGCACAATTTGTGTCAGGTTTTCCATTTTGTTGAAATTTACATAGAACTTCAAATTAAATTGAAAATTTCAGGAGCTTGATTTACCCATTAGAAACCTGTTCCAACATAGTACTAAAAAGGCAGCTGTGGCATAGAAAGAAATAATGACATTAAATAAATATATAGATTTTCCAGCAATTTGCAATGCTAAAAGTCCTTAGTTTTTATTTAAATAACTACAGTTATATTTAGTAATACTATGGCAATACGTATGGGTGAAGATTAAATTCCTTTTTATTGTCTGGACCTTTTGAGTTTAATTTTATTATCAGATAAATGGAGATGCATTACTCTTTCTTGCATCATTTCCATGTTTCCCCCACATGCCAGTTGTAACCCTGAAAATCTCCTTATTCTTCACCCCATCCCCTGTTATCCCTCATCCTTGTTATCTTGTATGTGTGATTTTCATACTTTCCATAACAGGAATACTGGATGGGTTTTGTGTAATCTCAGTTTGAGCAGTTGGTGGACACAGGTCAACCATTCAGAGAGTTTATAACTTTGGTTTCCTCTGGGTAGTGGTGACATCTCATTTCAACTCCACAATGTCTGTTCTACCTCATAAATACATGGTTGAGGTTTGAGATTAAAAACAAAAGAGGCCTTTAGGTATAGGAGCTTTCAAAACTCAAGAGAAAAGGCAGAAAAAACCTTATTTTTGTTAATCTGTGTAATGGTGACATGTTTCTTCTCAAGACCTGGTTATCTTCAGCAAGCTGATTTCTTAGTGGGATAGATGCTGAGTATTGTGGGACACACTTTTTCCTCACTGACTATCTTATTGCCTCTAGAGCATTCAGAGGGCCAGATTCTTTGCACTCCAAAATTTGGTTTAGCCAGCTGCTGAAGGATTTCCACGTCCCCCTCCCTGCACCATGGCAATCCCAGTCTACTGTTACAGGCTCCTGGGGCTGTGGACTGATGGGGATAAATTACAGCAATGCTGAGCTGTTGATTTTAGGAATAAGGAAGTGTAAATGTAGGTTAAAGCTGCCTTTGCTGAGCAGAACTTGGTGGTTGTTGTTGGACTGAAGAATCAGTGCCCACTTCTCTACTTGTCCAGGGAACAAGAGACTGCTACCACTAATCCAAAATGGCTACGGATTTTTCAAATTACATGGCACTATTCACCAGCATTTCAGATTAGAATTTCAGGACACAGTTTCAACCAATGTTGTGCTAAACTCCTTAGTGACATATTCCCCTCTGTAAACTATGATATAAATGCACCTTTTACAATAGTCCTACAATTGTATTTTTATTTTAAATTATATTTATTAGATCAATATAATTAAGTTCTGCTTGCCTGCATAACAAATCAGCCATAGATAACTGCATTAACCAGGGCAGGGTAATTTTTTCAAGCAAGTAATTGTTATATTTTTTCTTTTAAATCTATTCCTGCATACTGAATCACTAATGTCACTAGAGTTGACGCTTACAAACACTGGTTTGCCCAGCTTGTCAGGTTAAAAACAAAAACCTGCATTTAGCTCTCTGTGGATGTTGTGAATTAATTTCTATTGGTAAAGTGTTTAGCAGCAAAATGTCAAATTCACATATTTGAAGTACCTGTCATATAGGCACCGTAGGGCACCTTGCAACATTAAAATGAAAACACTAACATTTTATAAAACCCATTTTCCCAAAACTAAATAAAACAGTTTAGTCATATTCATATTTCTAAAGACTTTGGGTTCAATCCTGATTATGTTAAAATTAATGGCAGAACTCTCATTGTCTTCAGTTGATGAGTGGGCCTTTTGTTTGAATATTAGAACATTTTCCTTATTGCATCACTGACTAATAACATGATTTAAGCTTTGTATGTAAAGAAGTTGTTTGAAAAACTTCAGACTTAAGTTTCATTAAGCTTGCCTCTTACATGATAAAATAAATTTTATATTTAGTAGCTTGTTACAGGACAAATTAGTTTTAAGTAGAGATGGTGTTACCCGGGGTTTTGTCAACCCAAAGCTCTTGGTAACTTTTACTCTGTGAGGGGTGGTGTCAGGAAATAAATCAGGGGAGACATCAGACCGTCCGACCGATAGATGGCTGGGACAAACAGGACAACATAAGAGTGCTTTCACTTAAAGCTAAACTTTACTAATTTCAAGCACTTACACATGTCTGCAACAAGATTAGTGAAACACCCCCAACCCTTGATAATTACCAAAGCTGAGTGTGGCTTTCGAGTGACACAGCGGCAGGCTTCCGGTGGCCAAATCTTCCGTCTGCCGGTGGGGACCACAAGATGTATCCAGAGGGAGAGTCCAAAGAGAGTCCAAAAGAGTCCTCAAACGAGTCCAACTATCTCAAACTTTTCCCTCTTATTTATACATTAGTCTTGGTAGTCCATCGATCTGATGATGACAAATCTGTGCAGATCATCTATTGTTGGTCTCATGGTGTGCCCTCTGATGACTGTACAAGCCAATTCTAGAGGTGCACATTTTGCTGCAGATGGTGCATGCAGATGGTCAGTGGATTGTGCACTGCTGATGCTCTGTGATGTCGTTCGCGTGCCTCTTGTAGACGCTGGCAGCGGTCTTCCTCAAATGCAATGCAGGTATTTCTAACTGTTGCATGCCACTGTTTTCTGTCGCTGACGGCGTCCTCAAGGTCCCTAGGTTTGATACTGCTGTATTGCAGATTGGCTTTGATGGTGTCCTTGTAACGTTTCCGTGGATGACCTATATGCCGGATGCCCTGGGAGAGCTCACCATACAGAAGCTGGCGGGGGATTCTGTTGGCATCCATGCGGCTGACATCGTACCCTCATGGATCGAGAAGCTGTTGCAAGACCTGAGAGAAGGACAGCTCTCATTGCTCGAGAACTAGCCCTCTACAACATCGATACAGCAGCATTAAGTGAAACAAGATTGCCTGGGGAAGGTTCCTTGAGTGAACCAGGAAGTGGTTACACCTTCTTCTGGAAGGGTCAGACTGAGACAGAGGACAGAATACATGGAGTTGGTCTGGCAATAAAAACCTCATTGATGCATCAACTCCCAGACCTTCCAGTGGGTATCAGTGAAAGATTGCTGAAACTACGCTTCCCACTAAATGCCAAACGTCATCCCACCATCATCAGTGCATATGCACCCACTCTAACATGCTCTGACAACTCAAAGGAACAATACTATGAAGATCTCGACAGACTGATCAAGGCCACACCTGTAACAGACAAACTACTCCTACTTGGAGATTTCAATGCCTGAGTCGGGACTGACAGCGAGAACTGGAAAGGAGTAACCGGGCCACATGGTGTAGGCAAAATGAACAGCAATGCACTACTCCTTTTGAGCCTTTGTTCTGAAAATGACCTGACCATTACCAACACTCTGTTCCGACAAGTGGACAAATACAAAACGACGTGGATGCGCCCTAGTCCAAACAGTGGCATCTGATAGATTATGCCATTGTTAGAAAGCGAGACATCCGAGTTGTACTGATCACCAGAGTAATGCGAGGCGCAGAGTGCTGGACAGATCACAGATTAGTCAGGATGTCTCTTCAATTTCACATCGCTCCCTCTCAGCACAAACACCCTAAGCGTGTGCGACCTGCTTTCAATATAGCCAAACTGAAGGATGCTCAGTGTTTCAACAATTTCCAGAGGAGTCTTGATGACAAACTGACATCCCACGGACAATTGATCGGTACTGTAACCGAAAAGTGGGACCAGTTCAAGCAGATAGTGACTGACACAGCAATAACATCTCTTGGACCAAAGAAAAGAACACATCCCTCCTCAGTCTCTAAACGGGACCATTTCAAGTACCTTCAGAGCAGAACACAGAAAGACCTCCGTCAGATACAAGACAACTGGTGGGAGAGCAAAGCCAAAGAAATTCAGCACTATGCTGAGACTCACAACTCAAAGATGTTCTTCAGTGCTATTAAGACTGTCTATGGACCTTCTAAACCAAGGACCAACCCATTGCTCTCATCAGACAACACAACACTGATTAAAGATAAAGAAGGCATCAACGAAAGATGGCGAGAACACTTTAGCAACCTTCTCAATAGACCATCAACCGTGAATAATAATGTCCTCAATGAAATTGCACAACAACCTGCTCTGACAGATCTTGACTTTCCGCCCACTATAGATGAGATTATACGTTAGTAAGAGAATGACATGTCCCTTAAAGAAACCTTGTTAAGTAAGCAATTTCACTGATCCAGCAAGAGGTTCCTTCTGATTATTGATTAACCAGGTGTGGGGTTTTCCAGAGTCTGCAGCCTTGAGATCCCAATAGACATTCCTGAGGGTACATCCTGCTCTTTTAAAATGCATGTATCAGCAACTTCAACACAGTTCTTATCAGGAAGAATGTGGGGTCAAGCTGCCCTTGCTGTGGCACCCAAAACTCCCTCCCCTCCTGCCTTAGTGAAGCTGAGGTTGCTGAATGGCCAATTTACAGCTTGCTGACTAGGCCCCCTTTAACAATAAGCCACAATGGTTTTAGGCACTTTACTGGTTTGCCAAAGTCTCCCCATACAATGGGACAGAGGAGCCAAAACCTCAGATCCAAATCACCCAAACATTCACACTGGCTGTTAAAAGAAGTTCATCATAGCTACTGATAGAGTGGTCCTGAAACCTCACCTTCACTAGTTTCATCTCACTTAGGTCACCTTGGCACTGTTTATTGATGGCCTGTGATAAATGAAGTGTGAGAGAAGGTGGCTAGAATATTCATAGCAGAAGTCTCCTGTCTAATTTGACTGATTATGGCATATCCTTTCTATCTCAAGGTTGGGGAAAAAATCTTCTATTAGAGTAAGGAGAAGTGTGTTAAACTGAAGAAATGTCCTTTCAGTAAGAGTCTACAATTTTTCTAATAAGATTTTGAAGCAAGCTTTATCGGTTGCTGAGGTATCAAGCATCTGCTTTGTGAGTAGTGAGACCCATTCAGGAGTACACAATTGTCCAGCATCTTCTGTCTAGATGGGCTCAGAAAGCCTAGTAGAATTTAGACTATCCAACAGATAGCTCCCACTTGTAGGCTGATTGTACTTTAGTGTAGTCTCTTTACAGTTCTTTGTTTCAAATTTTCAAGTTTTGTTTGTTAGCTGTTGTCTCTGCTTACTGAATTTCTAAAATTGCAGCTGCTGCTTATAGGGATTTTTTGTAGTTTTATATACGGACAAATTTATTGTATGGATCATGCCATCTTTTTGTGCACAAGTTCCCCATTTATCTTCACAAGAATTAAGAGACTGTTCTTCCTTTCTTATCTTCTCTTTTCAGTGAGACTGAGAGTCGTTAACACTTCAAACATCATGAAATAATATCTGAGTAGAAAATAAAGCTTCCAGCTTGGAAAAGTTTCACTCACTATGAGGGTCCAAAGAAGGAGCATAAATCAAGAGAGACTATATTATAGACTGTATTACCGAAACACCTGCTTCTCAAGGACAGCCATTTTTCAATAGGATCTCAACACATTTCTGCGCATGCACACAGACACACACACGCTAGCTTTGCACACATGGTTGTGCAGATGCAGATTTCAGCAGAAGTGTTCTAGTCTCTATTCTCAAGTAGTCCTCTATTCTTGTAATGTTTCACTGACCCTGCCTGCTATACACTGATGTTCACTTAAAGCAATGTTTCCCAAACGTGGGACGCCGCTTATGTAGGGAAAACCCCCGGTGGGCCGGGCCGGTTTGTTTACCTGTTGCATACGCAGGTCCAGCCGATCACAACTCCCACTGCCATGGTTCGCTGCTCCAGGCTGATGGGAGCTGCTGGAAGCGGCGGCCAGCACATCGCTCGGCCCGTGCTGCTTCCTGCCGCTCCCATTGGCCTGGACTAGCGAACCGCGGGCAGTGGGAGCCACGGTCAGCTGGACCTGTGGATGCAGCAGGTAAACAAACCGGTCCGCTAGGGGCTTTCCCTACACAAGTGGCATCCCAACTTTGGCAAACACTGACTTAAAGAATAGACATTTTGGCTTAATGGTAAATATCTCAGCATTGTTCAAAGAGCATTACGATTGAATTCAGATAAATTCTTCTAAATTACCCCTCTAGAAACAACATCATTAAGAAACACTGCTAGAAGTCCGATGCTCCCTGACTGCTCCCCCCGAAAAAACATTGAGCATATACCACTGGGGGAGAGAAGGTGGGGAAAAGGGGTTTTGTTCCACTTACTTCCTGTTTCCACAAAAGATGGGAGGGCTAAGGTCCATGCTGGATCTAAGATCTTAGATTTTAGCCAGTAGTAGACAAATTTAAAAGGAAGGAATTATATTATTTCCAAAGAAAGGTAAATAGATGTGTGTTCTAGGCATTGTATATGCTTAAGTTTGGTATTTTGAATGTTGCTTTTAGAACTGGGCATCTGCTTTACCGGTGAGATTTAGTAAAATCCCATTGACGTCAAAAGGAGCAGAATGAGGTCAATGCTGAGTGTTTTTGAAAAATTAACCCAAAATGTGTTCACAATTCTTAGCAGTTATATTGTCATATTTACACAGGATGGTAGTGCATGTTTTACACTATTGGGACAATTAACTGATTACGAATCCTTGTCAGATTCTTGTATTCCTTACAGTCGTATCACCAAAGGGATGCTGAAATTGCATTCAAAACTCTATCCAGCTTTCCCACAGAAACAAACTAAATACATAGTAACAAAGCTAGTCACCCTGATTTTGAGGATGATGTAGACAATCACAGTTTATACAAATGAGTCTTTGCATGGCTCCACAAACCAATCTGGGAAGAACAACATTTACCACAGTGACCATAGAGTTATTTGCCTGGTTGCATTAATTGAGCTGCACATTGTTTTCGTGCCTGGTGCTTCTAGCTGAGCAACATGGCTCTTCTTATAGTTGTGGCACCCTGGGATACAATCAGTCACCAGTTGCTCGAAGGTAGAATAAAAAATATTCACTGAGGCGTGACCAAATTCTTGACTCACCTGAGTATGAGTCCCAACAAAGGACTTATTTTATTGTCAAAGGTTGCATGGGAATTCATTTACTTGATGCAGTTGCACACCGACTCTCACACTCTTTCAGCCAGCAAGACCACTTCCAGTGGCAGGGTAAAGCTGAGACAACTGAAGGACTTGCTGGCTGTAGGTTTATTTTTTGGAGTGACTATCTCATAAATCAATTGCCCAGTTACCAGGCTAATGAGCCTGGTCTGTCCAGATAGTGTCCCATTAACCAGGGAATTTTGGAATAAATCCTTGTAGGCCATCATACCAAGAATAGCTCACAAATCATACTTCACCCTACAAAGCAATCCCCTACTCACTCTGTTTCCACCATTCTACCACATGGAGGAGGGCTTCGACTCATGAGCAGTAAATACATAGTGCCCTGCAAAATAAAATTTCATCTAAAGACTTTCCTTCCCAAAGACAAGATGTGTAACACTAGAGATCTGGCAGAGCATATCTGCAGAACATATTTCAACAAGGGAATTTTAGATGTTGGTCCTGATAGTTTTAGCAGTATTTAGCAGTGGAACTCATGTCATATTTTGTCATGATGAGGCAGCCTCTGTGGTCAGTCACATACTGACTTCTTACCCATGTGACAAATAACCTGTGTGATGCCATGGCTTGGTGGCAATTAAGGGGGAAACTGTAAGTGCCCACTAAAGTTGAGGACCAAGATTGTCTTGATTAGTAAAGGACTTAAAGAAAAACACAGTTTCTGACAGCCTCAGCCAATTCGTGAGGCCCTTCTCAAACTTGATGTGAAAAGATGCTTGATTTCTATCTGAAATGTACTAAAACTCTTAAAGTCCATCCAGCTTTCTGAAGTAATTGATAACAATAGGAAAGGTTCTCCTGTGTTCAAGAATCATGCCAATGCATGTCTTATAGATAGACAGATTTATAACTCCAAGGTAAGGCACACTGCTGGAGGAATCTTCTGCAGCCAGACATCTTTTTTTCTACCCAGAGAAATTGCAGGTAGATAAATGAGGTGTTTCTTATTTTTTTTAAACTCACTCATCTTCAGTCTCATTTGATTTTGTTTTGTTTTCAGGATCTCTTATTTGGTTTGTAACATTTGTAATGTACCTTTGACTTAAAAAGATACTTTGATGTGATATCTGATTCAAAATGCATTTCTGCCAGGTAGCGTGTGTATTGCTGCCTATTTTGGTGATTTTTTTTTCACCACTTTGTTGAATGAAGTGGTTCCATACTTTAAAAAAAACAAACAAACCCCCCCAAAACAAAACATTTGGGGGGGTTCTGAATTTCCAAAATTGGAGAATCTGTTATAACTGTCACATTGGGAAGAAAATAACATTAAATGCCTGCTTTTATTTCAACAAGAAAGGTTAGGGTATATTATGTTGCCATTTTTCCACCTCTTCTGTACTAAGAGTTGAGGATTCTGTTAACTTTTAACCTCGTTATCTCTAGCCTGCTTCTTGCTTGCTTATATATACCTGCCCCTGGAAATTTCCACTACATGCATCCGACGAACTGGGTATTCACCCACGAAAGCTCATGCTCCAAAACGTCTGTTAGTCTATAAGGTGCCACAAGACTCTTTGCTGCTGTTAAGTTTTTGTTTTTCAATTATATAATAGTTCATCTCTGCTTTAGAAAGTAACCATCAGAGGGATAAAATTGTTACAGTTCCATGGCCAAGAAAAGGAGGGAGCATTGTCTAGAGCAGGGGGTCTCAAACTCAATTTACCTAGGGCCAGTGCCAGTCCTCAAGTCCTCCCAGCGGGCCAATAATGTCCCTGAAGATGGTGTTCAGAAAATAAAACATTTATATTGTGTTTTTATTTTGAATTTCTTAGAAATAATAAAACTGTCATACAACTGTATACAATTCTTCACCTGCCAGAGAGTTTTTAGTGTTTGCCAGACACCTGGCAATGCTTCAGTTCTGTCAGTTTGTTGATGTTTGGCCTCAGTGACTGAGCAGTTTAAACCTTCAGGATTGCAGCAAGGTGTACATAAGATAGTTGTGTTTGGTATTTTGACTTGTTTATATTCATTGTGGAAAAAAGTGACACGCCTCCATGGCTGACTCTGCCCAGCAACTAATGATGCTGCCTCCATGGCTGACTCTGCCCGGCGACTAGTGATGGTGTCTCTGTCCCTCTCCCCCAGTCAATGGGAGCTGCAGGGGGCAGCACCTGCAGCAGAGGTTGCTGGCAGCGTGGCTGTATGCATGTCTCTCCTCCATGGACTGAAGTGGGCAGGTTCTCAGGCTGCAGATGGCCTGCGGGCTGGGACTTTGAGATCCCTGGTCTAGAGGTCCCTACTAGAGCCAACAACTATAGAATTTTAAGTTATGCAAGTTCCTTCCCGACTTAAGCTAGAAAGGAACACAAACACAAGACTTGTCTTTACAACTTGCAATAATACAGAAAGAGCTAAAAGTACTTTTTCTGTTTCAAGGAGCTTTTACCTTTATTTGTTTAGCATGTGAAAATGTGTTTGATCATTAATTTCAGAAAGTAATATAGGGCACTAATCATTCTGTCAACAAGGTAACTCCTACATATTTTGCAACTTTGAACTTACTGGCCATGTGGTTCTGTCATTTAAAAAAAAACTTGTGTTGTAACTCAGATGTTGTTGATGTTCTTAAACAATCTTGTGAAATAGAAGCACATAACTGTAAAAGTTGAGCTTCAAGCATAGCATTTTACAGTTGCAACTCAAATGATGACTATTAAGTCTATAATAGTAATTGCAAAAATCTGAAGTTCAGTACATGTAAATCTTTTAAGGTGGAGATTTTGAATGATATTTTTTTTTAATTTCTGAGTAGTCTGAGTTATTTAATGGGAGCAAAAAAATGGAAAATGTTAATACCTGGTCATCTAAAGATGGAGGATAACTTCCAATATTTCCATAGCAACATTAGTATCAATATAGTATATTTAACACCTTTAATGAAAAACTTATTGTAGTAACTTTTTTCAATTTGATTTTTATGGTGCTATAGGCTAATTTCATACGAAGGGCTGTAATTCTGGAAAGAGGTGAGACAATTCCCATTTGGAGAAGATAAATCAACACACAAAGGCAACTGGACCAAATTTGTGAATAATCTGTGATGGTTCAGTTTTGATCTGAAATGTCTCCAGAATAGGGATTGATAAAATCCATAGACCTACTATATCTGAATGTTTAGTACAGTACTGTTAGTCAGTGAATTGGCAGAGGTTGAAGATGACTATATAAGTTGATGACTATATAAGTTGTTTGTAGTTTAATTCAGTATTCAATAATCCACTTAAAAAATTTGGAATAAATTTGCCATAAGAATGCAGGTAAATTGTTGAAGTGGAGTCAGTTAAAAAGGAATAAAATTATTTTCTCTGCACTTTTTAACTTTAACATTTTAGCATCCCTCTGTTACTGCCTGAAGGGAAACATCCCGATTTAAGAATCCCACATGAAATAGTACTCTACCAAGACCAGCAAAATCAAATAGTCTTATGAAATAGTTCTGTTGTGCAGGACCCTGCTGATTTCCCACAGACGTTTTCAGTAGTGATATTATTGCCTAATGATTCAAAATCCACATTCTGCTTATTAATTAATGTTTCAGTTCTTCACCTGACTTGAACTGCTGAGTATTTGAATCCTACTGAAATAACTGTTGCAAGCCATTATTTAACCACAGAACACTATAGTGATATGAGTAACAATGCTATTTCTCCATATTTGGAATAGGAAACAAATGTGATATCTTAGATATTATGTGGTAATTGTGAGTGATTACTGAATTCTTAAGGATAATAACTGAATGAAACAATCCACTAATATAGGCCGCCCAATCAGTAAGCCACATAGGGTTTTTTTCTGTGTATTATTTTTGTATAAGAAAAACCAAAAAAACAAAATACCTACAACTTTTCATAGACAATCAAGATGAATAGGCACTGTTAGCCTGTTATAATAAGGCACCCTTAGTCTCATATTTGATTAGCTTTTCAAATAGGGAATACAGGCTGTGCAATCATAAATTCAGTAGGTGACCAGAACTTCAAATAGTGTGTCTTAGGGATGTTAAAAACAAAACAAACCCTCTTACTATACAATAAAAATATCTGATAGCCCATAGATCAATGGATTTGTTTTCTAGTTTGATCACCACAGTAGCACAGTTTTACAATATCAATATATAATGAAATATCTGAACTGAGTTTTCTACCAATGATCAGTATACACCATCCAAACGATTCTATATAATATTTTTGGTAAGTCATGTCCTATACAGTGCCACATGGCATTTGAAAGCCCCATCTTCCCTATTTTTCTTTGCTGAAAAGTGGTATACTGTATTCAAGCTCTACACTTGTTCCTACCCACACACTCTAACTTAACACTTGTGCCAACAAAGGACTTTCCACATTCTCCCCATAATATTACAACAGAATATAAATTCAGTATATTTACGTATTAAAATCTCAGCTGCTACAGCATAATGCTGCTTATTTGAAAATTCCAGTGAAATTAAGAAACCTCCGTTGACATTTAAGAGCAATAAACTTGCGTTAAAATACATTCTACTAGGAAATTTTATGGCAGGAGTAATAAAATATGGAAGATTTCTCTAACATTTCTGTATTCTTTATGCTTTTGTATATATCTAAATCATTGCAAACATAAAGGAAAGTGTGACTTACAAGAGATTTTTTTCCTCTGTCTACCAATTGGTATTTCTTGCACGCTTACATGCATTTATATATAAATTATAATTGGACTGGTGCAATCTTGCAGTGCTCTGATGGAACATCTAATGTCAGTTCCTTTTAATATTTTTAGCATCTCTGTAAACTACTGCATGCCACTAAATAAATGGTCAGCTCTCATTTTAATCTTAAATTCAAGAGGTGATAATAGAGTAAGTGTTCTGTTTTGGATATATGCTATTTTCAATCTTAGCACCACTATTATTAATGTTAAGTTATATTTAACAGTCTCACACTCGATGCTCAATTGACCAGTGATTCAGCTTGTAGTATAAAGACTTTATAGTCTGTAAGTCATCCTTGAAACCGCTAGTCATCTTAACTGGCAAAATACTAAATGGGAGGTTACCTGAGTATTTGTGATTAATATTTATAACTTTCAGTATGGGACTCTCAACTCAAGTCTTACCCAGTGAGAGGAAGGATAATCAAGTGACTAGAGGGCTAGTTTAAGACTCAGACTTAAGGTCAATTCTCTGCTTCAGCAAATAATTCCTGTGTGACCTTGGGGAAATCCATTAGTCTCTCTGGGCCTCAGTTCCCTCTGTAAAAGGGGAATAATTGTACTTGCCTACTTGACAGGGTATTACTGAAAGGATAAATACATTAAAGATTGTGAGATGCTCATGAATTATGATAACAGAAGACTTATATTATCTAAAATAGATACCTTGATTGAGGAAGTCCAGGCTACTTTAGGATTATCATATTTGTTCAAACGTCTGATTCTGCAAAACTTAGATTCAACATCAAGGTACTTTTGTAGGTATTGTGAGGATAAATAAAAACGGAGATACTGTGGTAATGGGGACCATATAAATACATGGAATAAGTGGATAAATAGAGTTGGGGGAATGGGGCTAGGAGAAGAGATTGAAGAATAAGTCAGTAAGCCAGAAGAAAAGGTGAGAGTTGTAAAAACCAACAAAAAGGACATTGGCAGAGGGGAGAGTCAGAAACAGAATGAAAGGCAGCAGATCCATAAAGAAAATAGAGAGAGAATCACCCCTTTTCTTTATTGAGGCGACTATTAGTGACTGTTGTCATAGTGTTTGCAATGGAAAGAAAAAGACAGCAAAATTGGAGGGGAAAATTAGATAAAGGTGTAAGAAATGATCACGGAGCTCACAAATCACTGAATGTCAGAATTCAAAGTTCCTAGTAGCTATTCTTTGCTGAGGAGAAGTCCCTTTGCTAATTTGTCAGAAATAAGAGGATAATCAAGATATGCATTTTCAAACTTTCACATATGTAGGTAACACTCTTGTTAATTTAGGAAGCTATCGTACTAAACATTAAAACATTATAAATGTTACCATAGTAATACATATAGATGATATGTTTTTACATATGGAGTTTAAAAAAGTCCATCACCTTTGGGGTGAGTTGGAAGGTTGCTCTGGTGAGTGGAAAAGTGTGTAGTAATCTGCATAATCAATTCACGCAGAGTTTGAAATTTATTTTAAAATGCATTCCTGTCCTTATGGTTAGACGTTTTCTCAAATTTAAACTGTTAGTGTAAAAAAGTATGCTTCATCATTTCCTGGGTTTACAGACAGACCACTTTAGTGCCTCTGCTACTGCTCAGAGCTTTACCACAGTACAGTGTAATTAACAAGGGTCATTATCAATCGTACAACATTTAGTCACAATTCTGTGAGTAGAAGTGAAATTTTACAGAATCATGGTATTTGTTGTATCGATTGGGAAAGTTATGAGAAGAATAACTATGGTTATTTATTGTAAAGAGACAGGAGGGCACACAGAAAAAAACTGGGGGAAGGATGGAGGAGCTGATACCCTCCCCCTACAAACAACCATCTTGCATCTTCCAGAAGGCTTTAGGAGAGGTGTAGCAGAGCAGAGATGCTAGAAAGAGACAGTAGAAAGTGTCTGAGGGGTGTGGTGGGAAATCAGACAGAAAGATTCTCCTTGTTTCCAGTAGCCTGGGTGGGTTGGAGCTTTATATTTCAGACCCTGTTAGTCAGAGGCTTATATGAAACATGAAGCCTCCAAACAGGATACATGGAACAGTGGAGGAGGGGTGTAGAAATTCTTACTTTGCAGTAGCTAGAACATGAAGTAAGGAAGCTGGACTTCTTACTAGGTCTGTGTGAATAACTGATGTTTTTTGTTTAGTGCCCGAACTGAATAATCAAATAAAATTATTTAATTTTGGGTCAACCCAAAATGATTTTCCCCCAATTTTTTTGGTGAATTGAATGGTGTTTCCCTGTTTAAAAAAGAAAAACTTCCCCTCAAAATATATTTTTGGGGGGTGTCAATTTTTATAAAATTGCAGTAAAATTAAGGAAAAAGGTATTTTGAATAAAGAAATCAATGTTTCACTTAGAAAATGTCAAAATATTATGTTTTTTTTGTTTGTTTGTTTTGTTTTTATTTGACTGAAACAATTTGGCAAATTCTGTCCAAATTCACAAATTATTTTTGTTGATTCCTTTTTTTGGTGCAACAAATGGTTTTTAATTAAAGAAATCACCCAGTTCTATTTCTTATCAGGATATTATTGCCCTTCAGCATTAACAGTGGGGCTCCCTTAACTTCTGTAATGTACTTCTGGATTGGAAAGAGAGGATTTCTGGCCTTTGACTGGTACAGAGTTCCTGTGTTTAACTGTTTTTTTTATGACAGGTTTCAGAGTAGCAGCCGTGTTAGTCTGTACCCGCTTAAAGAACAGGAGTACTTGTGGCACCTTAAAGACTAACAAATTTATTTTAGCATGAGCTTTCGTGAGCTATAGCTCACTTCTTTGGATGCATAGAATGGAACACACAGACAGGAGACATTTATACATACAGAGAACATGAAAAGGTGGAAGTATGCATAACAACAGGAAAAGTCTAATCAATTGAGATGAGCTGTCATCAGCAGAAATAGAAGCCCTCGAGGAATTCCACCGTGATTTTAACAATTTCCATCCCACCATCAACCTCAGCCTAGACCAATCCACACAAGCGGTCCATTTCCTAGACACTACTGTGCTAATAAGCGATGGTCACATAAATACCACCCTATACCGGAAACCCACTGACCGCTATACTTACTTACATGCCTTCAGCTTCCATCCCGGACACACCACACGATCCATTGTCTACAGCCAAGCTCTAAGATACAACTGTATTTGCTCCAATCCCTCAGACAGAGATAAACACCTACAAGCGGCTCGGCGGCGGCTGGCTGCCGGGCCAGCCAGAGCGCCGCGGCGCGCCGCCGGTCCCGCCCGGTCCCGTCCCGTCCCGTCTTCCAGGGAGTTCGGTTGAGTTGCCTGCGCGCGGGTCCACCGCCCCCCCGGCGCGCGAGCCGCGCGCGGCGCGCCCGCGGGAGCGGGAGCTCCGGCGAACGGCGGGGGGCGGGGCCGCCGCCAGCTGGTGCCGCGGTCCCGCGTCCCCGCGGGCCTGTGGTGCCCACCGCGCGCAGGGCGGAGCGGAGCCGAGAGCCAAAATGCGCCCCCGGAAGCGCCGCGCGCCGCGCGCTGGCGCGCTGGTGTCTAGAGCCGCCCCTGCCTACAAGCTCTCTATCAAGCATTCTTAAAACTATAATACCCACCTGCTGAAGTGAAAAAACAGATTGACAGAACCAGAAGAGTACCCAGAAGCCACCTACTACAGGACAGGCCTAAAAAAGAAAATAACAGAACGCCACTAGCCATCAGCCCCCAACTAAAACCTCTCCAGTGCATCATCAAAGATCAACAACCTATCCTTAAAGATGATCCCTCACTCTCACAGATCTTGGGAGACAGGCCAGTCCTGGCTTATAGACAGCCTCCCAACCTGAAGCAAATACTCACCAGCAACCGCACACCATACAACATAAACACTAACCCAGGAACCTATCCTTGCAACAAAGCCCGATGCCAGCTCTGTCCACATATCTATTCAAGTGACACCATCATAGGACCTAATCACATCAGACACGCCATCAGGGGCTCGTACACCTGCACATCTACCAACATGATATATGCCATCATATGCCAGCAATGCCCCTCTGCCATGTACATTGGCCAAACCGGACAGTCTCTACGCAAAAGAATAAATAGACACAAATCTGACATCAGGAATCATAACATTCAAAAACCAGTGGGAGAACACTTCAACCTCTCTAACCACTCAGTGACAGACTTGAAGGTGGCAATTTTGCAACAAAAAAACTTCAAAAACAGACTCCAAAGAGAAACTGCTGAACTCGAATTAATATGCAAATTAGTTTCAATTAACTCTGGCCTAAACAGAGACTAGGAATGGTTGGGTCATTACACTAATTTAATCTATTTCCCTATGTTAAGTTCTCCTCACACCTTCTATGGGCCATCTTAATTATCACTTCAAAAAGTTTTTTTCCTCCTGCTGATGATAGCTCATCTCAATTGATTAGACTTTTCCTGTTGTTATGCATACTTCCACCTTTTCATGTTCTCTGTATGTATAAATGTCTCCTGTCTGTGTGTTCCATTCTATGCATCCGAAGAAGTGAGCTGTAGCTAAAATAAATTTGTTAGTCTTTAAGGTGCCACAAGTACTCCTGTTCTTTTTGTTTTTTTTATTTTCTCCTGGTCCAAGACTGACCACAGCTTGACCTCCACTCTAATTTATTTTCACGGCTGATCCATCTGTTGGCAGAATGTTTAGTTTTGTTTTGATTAAGACTGTTGGAAGCTGTTCAGAGGCTTGGAATAGTCTTCGTATTCCTGGCAGAGGTGGATTGTTAGAGAGCAGGTGAGGCAGTCAAATCTGCATGAGAAATAGTTTATCACATGGCTCTATAATTTATCTGTATGGATATTACCTCTAAATATGTGGTGTGCATGTGTGTGATAGAGGTATGAAACTAGTTTGAATAGAGAATTAGGAAATGATAAAATTAATGAGAGTAACTATACTTGTAACTGTACTTGATATATAGGTGAAGAGATTGGTTTATTTTCAGTATAAAAGGAAGTTTCTGTAGGTTAATTGGAAGCAGAAGTTGTTGCGGTTTCTTGATTTGAAGAGCAGTAATGTGTAAGCTAGCTGTTATAGGTTTCATCCCCACTCTGAACTTTAGGGTACAGATGTGGGGACCTGCATGAACACTTCTAAGCTTAATTACCAGCTTAGATCTGGTTTTGCTGTGACCATCCAGATTTCTGAGTTACCTGGAAAACTCTCTTCCCCTCAAAAACCTTCCCTCCCTGGGTAGCCTTGAGAGACTCCTCCACCAATTCCCTGGTGAATCCAGATCCAATTCCCTTGGATCTAAAAACAAGGAAGAATTACTCCTTCCTCCTCCCTTTCCCCCCCCCACACCAATCCCTGGTGAGTCCAGATCCAATTCCCTTGGATCTAAAAAACAGGGGAAAAAATCAATCAGGTTCTTTAAAAGAAGGCTTTTAATTAAAGAAAAGAAAGGTAAAAGAAAAAAAAACCTCTGGGAGACATCATACAAGCTGATCTCACAGACAACAGATTTAAAACACAGGATGTTCCCCTGGACAAAAACCTTAGTACACACAAGAATACCCAAATTTGATTATTCCCCTAATTGCACAAAGACAAGTTGCAAAAGAAAATAAACATAAACCTACTTATTCTTTTCTAAAACTTACTACTCTGATAAGAGGCTGGTTCCTTGATCTTTTTCACTCCGGCTGAAACTGAAACTGACTCTAAACAAAGGAAACTTCCCTCTTTCCTTTTGAAACATCTTGTTCCCCAATTGGTTCCTCTGGTCAGGTGTCAGCTAGGCTAGGTGAACTTCTTAACCCTTTGCAGGTAAAAGAGGCATTAACCCTTAACTATCTGTTTATGACACTACCAATTTTTAAATGTATAACTATTGTGCTTACAAGACATTATCCTAACCTCAAACTAGCTTGGTTGCAAAGATCCAACATTAGTTTTAACCCAAATGCTAAACTAGCTACACTTTTTAAAAAAAGAAACAAAGCATTCTCATTTCATGCTTAAACTTTTCATATTGCTAAATGAAAACTGACTTAAACTAACACATGCCTAGACCTGATTATTCTTTCCCCAGGCTAACTTAATCACTAGTTGCTTGTTGCTTTTTTAGGAGCTCCAAGAATCTGATTCAGCAAAGCACTTCAGCCTGTGCTGAAGTACTTTGCTCAGTTGAGGCCTAACTGTGGAAGTGGATCACTGTATGGTGGAGAACTTCCTGATTGTAATAAGACAAGTTGGTTAATGAGTTACTGTAAATTAGATCTTTCTTGCCACCAGTTTTATGACCTGAAGTGAAGTTAGACTGAAATTGATAAAATAATATTAAAATGTAGTAATTAAATACTAATGTTCATTGAATAGCTAGGTCTATATTAAGCATATCTTCCATAGTTTGTGTATTGAATTAATTACCTTATCAATTTTTTTTTATTACTATTATTATTATTATTCTTTTCATTCATCAGTTCACATCTGGTCAATGTTTTCAGGTGAACTTGGGACAAAATCCTATTTGTTTTATATACTTTTTAAATCATAGGCAATATGTGCTTGGAAGAAAGCTGAAGTATCCAAGCTTGAAGTATGAGTGTGGCTGTCTTAATTAAAAACCATTTAACATTGTTATTGTCTTTCTAGTAGTTTCAGAATGGCAATGTCATGAGCCATCAATTATGGATTATTGTTAAAAAGAGAAGGGGCTGCCTGGAACATGGTGGAATGTTGCAAGAAGCCTCAAGCTTGTTTTGGTTTTGGTTTTCCCTTTGTTACTTTCATATGCAGTATATTTATCAGATTGTAACTTGGTGTTTGAGTTGATTAAAAATGACAAACATAATATTCCTAATTAACAGTTTTTCACTAAAAGCTGGTTATAGGGTGTTAGTGTGGATTAGGGCATTTTTTCCTCAAGTAACTTCTTTTGATGGAACCCAAAGAAGTTAATTAACCACGCATTTTATTGGCATCTGTAGACCCATAAAAATTCTTTACAAAAGTGGACCATATGTAGCAAGCAATTGACTAATTTTGCTAGCTGGTATTTGTGACGTGAATTGTTAAAATAACTTTTCACTTTCTGAATTGTTAGACAGAATACACTTCTTACATATATGCCTTCCAGCATGGAACTTAAGTGGTATGTAATAATATTAACTCCTTTTCCTCTCCTGATCCTGATTTCCCCAACATTTCGTCTCAATTGAAGTACCTTGTTTAGGCTACTTCTGGCTCCAGCCACAATGGCAGCTTCTTGCCTCAGAACTCCTGTACATCTTGGATATATTGGCAACCTCTGGCTCTTTTCTAGCTGTCATTAATAGGTGTCTAGGCTCTTTGTATGTGCATGGATGCTGCATGTAGAAGCAGCTAAGTGTTCTGTGAATCACATTTCGAGAACTATTGGTTTAAAGGAGCCAAATAGAATACTTATTGGGTTAAACCAACATTTCGTTCTTTGCAGAAGTTAAAAAAACAGAGAAAGGTGGCTATACTTTCATCTTGTTATGAATGAAAGTATGCTGACAGCTCTGTAAAAGGCATTATTTCCAAGGGAAAGGGATGGCACTACTATTCCTTATGAAAAAGGAGTTAGATCATCCTTCAGGAACAGTAGTAGTTGAGATGCTATTCCTGACAGTGGAGGGAAGAGAGGTCATTGTTTCCATTTTCTGTGGTCTGAACAACCTCTGTCACAGATGAAGTACTTTCAGAAGTCAAACATGAATGCATGTTGGAGACACAGCCTGAGCTATTCTCCAAGTTTGCTCTGAGCCTTTCCAACAGCCGTAACAACTCTGACTGAACAGGAGAAATATTACAGTTTTACCATTTGCACATCTAAATAGCTTTTTTATTGCTTCTTAGGGTATGTCTACACTACAAGACTATTTCGAATTAACTTAAGTCGAATTTGTGGAATCGACCTTACGAAGTCAACTTTGTGTATCCACACTAAGGACACTAATTCGACTTTGTGAGTCCACATTAACGGGGCAAGCGTCGACTTTGGAAGCGGTGCACTGTGGAAAGCTATCCCACAGTCCCCGCACTTCCCGCTGCCCATTGGAATTCTGGGTATAGCCCCCAATGCCTGCTGGGGGGAAAACTGTGTCGAGGGTGGTCTTGGGTAACTGTCAGCATTTAACCGTCACTCCCGCCGGCGGGAAATCAGTTTGCGCAGTTTTCCTGTTATAAGTGACAGCGTGGACGCCACAGCACTCCACTGCGATCATGGAGCCCGCTGCGATCATCGCTGCTCTTATGGCCGTTGTCAACTCCTCGCACCTTATCGTCCACCTCTTCAACAGTCAGATGCTGAGAAATCGGGCGAGGAGGCAACGGCAGCGCGGTGAGGACATGAAGTCTCAGAGCGGCACAGACCTCTCAGAAAGCACGGTACGCCGCGCCGTGGAGATCATGGTGGCAATGGGTCATGTTCATGCTATGGGACAGCGATTCTGGGCCTGGGAAACAAGCACGGACTGGTGGGACTGCATAGTGCTGCAGGTCTGGGATGAATCACAGTGGCTGCGAAACTTCAGGATGCGTAAGGGCACTTTCCTTGAACTGTGTGACTTGCTGTCCCCTGCCCTGAAGTGCAAGGACACCCGGATGCGAGCAGCCCTGACTGTGCAGAAGCGAGTGGCCATAGCCCTCTGGAAACTTGCCACGCCAGACAGCTACCGGTCAGTAGCGAACCACTTTGGCGTGGGCAAATCTACCATGGGGGTTGCTGTGATGCAAGTAGCCAACGCAATCGTTGAACTCCTGCTCTCGAAGGTAGTGACCCTGGGAAACGTCCAGGTCGTCATAGCTGGCTTCGCCGCGATGGGATTCCCAAACTGCGGTGGGGCTATAGATGGAACTCACATCCTTATCCTGGGACCGGACCACCAGGCCAGCCAGTACATTAACCGAAAGGGCTACTTTTCAATGGTGCTGCAAGCACTGGTGGACCATAGGGGACGCTTTACCAACATCAACGTCGGGTGGGCGGGCAAGGTTCATGACGCGTGTGTTCAGGAACTCTGGTCTGTTTAAACGCCTCCAGGTAGTTTCTTCCCGGACCACAAAATAACTGTTGGGGATGTGCAGATGCCTACAGTGATCCTCTGGGACCCAGCCTACCCGCTAATGCCCTGGCTCATGAAGCCCAATACAGGCACCTTGGACAGTGAGAAGGAACTCTTCAACTACCGGCTGAGCAAGTGCAGAATGGTGGTGGAGTGTGCTTTCGGACGTCTCAAGGGGAGATGGCGGAGCTTACTGACTCGCTCAGATCTCAGCGAAAACAATATCCCCATTGTTATTGCAGCTTGCTGTGTGCTCCACAATCTCTGTGAGAGCAAGGGGGAGACCTTTATGGCGGGATGGGAGGTTGAGGCAAATTGCCTGGCTGCTGATTACGCTCAGCCAGACACCCGTGCCATTAGAAGATCCCAGCGGGAAGCGCTGTGCATCCGGGAGGCTTTGAAAGCTAGGCTCCTCAGAGAGCAGGGTAACCTATGACTGTCCAGTTGCTTTACAGAGAAGCTGAACCTGCCCCTGTTTCTTTACCCAGTTACTGTTGACTCTCCTCTGCAGTTTCATACCCCGTTCACCCCGTTTGCCCCCTTCCAACACACGTGTACAAATAAAGTTAATGGAGCATTGTTATTTAAAAACCTTTTCTTTAATAATGATTTCGCATTAAAGGGTTGAAACAGGGACACAGACTGTGGTGGGTAGGGTGTGCACTGATGTAGAGACCGTTTCTAGACTCTAGGAATGATAGGCTACTGCTCCTACAGCGGTCTCTGGGGGGGAGGACGGTTACAGGTGGGGGCGTAAGAAGGGGTGAGGGGTGTGTGGGAAGGGGGAGGAGGCATAGGGGGTTGCAGGCTGTGGCTGGGGCTGAGGGTTTGGGGCAATGTAGAGGCTCAGGGCTACGGTAGAAGGGCAGGGTGAGGGCAACCTGCCTTGCCATTTGTGGATGGCAGGCGCTAGGACCCTGGGGCAGCAGACAGCATTTCTGCCGGTAGCCGCTATACTGTCAGGTAGGGACGCAGCGCGGGGGAGAGGGGGAGACGACACGCCGGGGGAGGGGTGGCAGGTGGGTGCTGGGACCTGCTCCAGGCAGGGAATTGACGGGGCGGGGGGAGACCCGCATGGGCCAGGGCCCGATCCAGGCAGGGCCGGGGGAGAGACCCACCTCCAAGTATACCTGGAGGAGGGCACCTGCCGCCTATGAACAGAACATTAAAAACACCTCACAGACTGACCAGGGTGTCTAGTGATTGCATTCAGTGAGTAACCTGCTGTTGATCCTGCCCCCTTGTCTGTACCCTGTTCATGGTGAATGTCCTATGCAATTTCCAAACCCCTCTCCCCCCTTCACAGAAAGTCTTCAGCAAAGAAACATGACAGAAACAGTAATTAACGGCAAACTTCTTTTAATACTCGACAGCACAGTAAAGGTAAGAACTTTTCAAAATCTAGGGACTGTGAACTTTTGGGTAATTTAGCAGTCCGCTGTGGTGCAGTGACAGTTTTCACGGCCCTTGGTGCCCCTCCTTCTTGTTATTCTGGGTGAGGTGGGTATTGGAGTGTGTGGCGGGGGAGGGCGGTTGCAGACACAGTGCAGGGGGGCTCTGTCCTCCTGCCTGCGGTCCTGCAGAACATCGACAAGGTGCCTGAGCATGTCCATTTGCTCCCTCATTAGTCCAAGCAGCGTTTGAGTCGCCTGCTGGTCCTCCTGACGCCATCTGTCCTCCCGTTCGCTGTGCGAGCGCTGCTGCTGTGTAAGGTTCTCCCTCCACTGGCTCTGCTGGTCCGCCTCTGCTCTGGAGCAGCCCATAAGTTCAGCAAACATCTCGTCCCGTGTCCTTTTCTTACGCCGCCTAATCTGCGCCAGCCTCTGTGAGGGGCATGGTGGAGCAGGTCGGGATACTGTTGCAGCTGTGTGATGGGGAAAAGGGAGTGAATTGCTTACAAAGATACATTTTCTCAAAAATGAAACATAGTCTACTCATTGTCTGTGAACCAGACCATGGATGGCACCTATCTCATGCGCACTCACTCAGGGAAAGTTCAATTTCTCTGCATTCGCTTTCATTGCCTGGGGTATTGCACTGCAGCCCAGACAAGCGGGGCAGGAAAGCTGAATCCGTGGAGCAGCCAGGCATGGTAAGCCAAAGGCTTTTGGCTGCTTAAAAGTCAATGTCCAGCTCTGTCCTCTTGCTGCAGGCAATCCTGAAAGCATAAACTCTGCCCCTGTTCCACCCCCTCGCGGTTTTCCCTTGGAAAAGATCCCTGTATGCTGCCACTCTGTAGCCTCTAGCACGTGGCTCTAAAGTGATGCTTCTTGTTGTTCTAAGGAACAGTGAAGCACTACCAGTACTAATAGTACACAAATTACTCTACTTACATGCAGGAGTCTGTGCGCGAGATCACCCTGAGGAGGGTGTCACAGAGAGAGAGAGAGAGAGAGCGCATGCTGAATGAAAGCCAGCACAAGCCAGGGCCCTATGCTGTGATGCTCGTCAAGGCACTGGTCCTGGAGTACCAGCTGAGAGCGTGGCGCGGAAAAGTGTGCTACCTCGGAGCACCCAATAAGCAAGCTCTCCCCAGGAACCTCCTCCATAGGCTTTTCGACTACCTCCAGGAGAGCTTCCTGGAGATCTCCGAGGAAGATGCCTGTTCCATTCCCCTGTATATAGACCTTCTGTTCGCCTAGTCTATTTTCCTGTTCTTTTAAGAAATAAATGTTAACATGTTTAAAGCACTTACCGACTGATCCTTCTCCTGATTCAGGGTCCGTGGTAACGGCTGCGGAGGGTTGGTAGGGGATCTCAGTGAGGGTGATGAAGAGATCCTGGCTGTCGGGGAAATCAGCGTTGTAAGCACTGTCGACTGCCTCCCCCTCCTCATCTCCTTCCTCGTATTCCCCATCTGCGAACATCAACAAGGAACTGGCCATCGACACTACCCCTTCGTCAGAGTCCACGCACACTGGTGGGGCAGTGGTGGCAGACCCACCGAGAATGGCATGCAGTGCCTCGTAGAAGCGGCATGTCTGGGGCTGGGCTCCGGAGCGTCCGTTTGCCGCTTTGATTTTATGGTAGCCTTGTCTCAGCTCCTTGACTTTCACGCGGCACTGCATTGCATCCCGGCTGTATTCTCTGTCTGTCATGGCTTTGGAGACCTTCTTGTAGGTCTTCGCATTCCGTTTGTTGGAGTGCAGCTCCGAAAGCACAGACTCATCGCCCCACACACCGATCAGATCCAAGACTTCCCGGTCAGTCCATGCTGGGGACTTCTTTCTATTGCCTGGACTCCTCTGCTGGAGAGCTCTGCATCGTTGCCGGTGCTGCTGAGCTCGCCCCAATGTCCAACCAGGACATGAGATTCAAAGTGCCCAGACAGGAAAAGGAATTCAAATTTTCCCGGGTCGTTTCCTGTGTGGCTGGTCAGAGCATCCAAGCTCGGACTGCTGTCCAGAGCGTCAACAGAGTGGTGCACTGTGGGATAGCTCCCGGAGCTACTAAGTTCGATTTGCATCCACACCTAGCCTAATTCGACATAGCCATGTCGAATTTAGCACTACTCCCCTCGTTGGGGAGGAGTACAGAATTCGAACTAAAGAGCCCTCTATGTCGAATTAAATGGCTTCATGGTGTGGACGGGTGCGCGGTTAATTCGAATTAACGCTGCTAAATTCGAATTAAAGTCCTAGTGTGGACCAGCCCTTAGTTGCTGCAAACTAAAAACTGCTTCTTAGTTGCTGCAAATGACTGAAAAAAAAGATTCAGGAACAGACTGCAAAATGAATGGATGATGAGTATGTTATACTGCTGTAGTTGTGTGTATTAAGCAGTTTCAGTAAAGGGTATTTGTGCTTTTTCTTATAGAGGATCTAATGCCTACCTATGTGTGCATTTGGTTACCTGGATAACTGCCCATTCTTTGCACTGAAAGCCACAAATCTGCAAATCTATTTAATTATTCAATTGGTAGTATCTATTAGAAAGTATCTAGTATTTTTTGTTAGATTTTAATGTCATCTTCTGGCAGGGTCCTTGGGACTCAATTTCTTATAAACTGTAGCTGCATCTCAAATTTTTTTGTTTGCATAAGAGGTATTGAGCACATGCAAATCAAACACTACTTGATATAGGTATGTACTTTGAATAAAAGCCCTCTTTAAACAGTTATTTTTCCCGGGTTAGTAATATGGTTTGCAGGTAATACGTAGTAATGTGTGATGCAGGTTTACTTTGATTTCTGCAACTGCTTTTTCTGATGTTGTTTGGATTTCTCCTATGTTGATCTTGAATCTCAAGATTATTACAGAGGCAGCAATTCTACTTGAAGTTTAATGTGACATTTGAATTAGCTGGCAATGGCATGTTGATCTGCAAAGTCATGACACTTTTTTGCTAAGTCAGTTATCTTAAAACATGTTTACTCTGATCCTTTTGTTGGTCATACTTTCAAAGAGATAGTTAGAGCATATTTAAATGTGCTGGCTATTTCTATCCCTAGGAAATAGCCATTTTAGGGTAAATTTTCAAAATACTTTGTTGACTTTCAGTGATACTTAGGGTATGTCTACACTGCAATGAAAAATTGGGCTTGGACTCAGTCTTGAGTCCAACGTCTTCTACAATCTACACACACCTCTCTGACTCAGGACCTAGGACCCTCTGGGGCTGGAAGGTTTGAGCCCAAGTCAAGCCAGGATTGAGAGTTCAAGCATTATTGCTTTGCAGTGCAGATGCAGCCTCATCACAACCCCCCTGCATCAAATCCTGGGAATCCACCGAAAGTATCCCACAATCTCATGGCCCAACTTTCTTTGTCCTCTGTCCCAAGAATCTCCAGTTGACTCCAGGAAAATGGAAACCGTCCCCCCTAGGTGTAATGAAGCAGCTCAGTGAGCAGGGGCGGCTCTAGAAATCGGGCTGCCCCAAGCGCGCCAGCGCTCGCGCCGCGCCGCGCGGCGGGCCTCTCCCCTCTTCTCTTCCCTGAGCTCCGCCTCCCTCATGCCTGCCTGCGGTCCCGCGGCGCCGCCGGGGACGAGCAGCTGCGCGCGCGCGCCTGCGGGAGGAGCTCAACGCGGGGGGAGCGGGGAGACGGACCGGTCCGCCCGCGGCGCGGTCCCGGCAGGTCTCGCTTCCCCGCCCCCCCGCGCGGCATGCGGCGGCTCCGAGCGGCGAAATGACCGCGCCGGGGAAACGGGCCCCCAAGCGCCTGCTTGGCGCGCTGGTGTCTAGAGCCGCCCCTGTCAGTGAGTCTGTGTTTAACACTTCCACTGTTTGCTGAACACTGTGCTGCAAACACACCATCAAAGAGCCTTATGTGTTTGCAATGGAAACTGCACAGTGGAAGCCTTTTGCAAAGTGTGCTGCTTGAGGGAAAAAGGAGCACAGCCAGATTTTTGTAAATTTCTGGGACAAGGTCAGAAAAACAGTGGACTTAAGTAAGAGTACCAGGAATGACCATACATACCAGCAATGCAGTTGTCTACAGCAATCTATACTGTTAATCAACCCCTCCCTGCCATTTGAAAAGTGGTCATGTTATTCACAACTACAATGCATGGCAATCAGCCCCCTCTTCTCTCCAAACACTGAACCCCCCACAATCAGTCCTATCCCCCCCCTCCCCAAGCACATTCATAAAGGTATTATTCTCCCTCTTCCACTGAGCCATGAAAGTCCATAATGTGGGAGCAAAAAGCATCCCTGACTTCTGTTGCCTGGGTGCATCCAGCTCCAGCTGTGGTAGGTGCACTTTGTGTTTGCAGGCACTGATGCAGCCAAGTCCTTGCTGTCATAGGTCCATTCAGGGAGAAATGGCTCACCTCTGGCTTCACCAAGGTTATGAAGAGCACAGCTAGTCAGTCATGCAGACAGCATTGACAACACTGGAGTCCAAATGGGTCTGTAGACTTCTCCAACAGGATTTCAATCTGCCAAAAGCACATTCAACAACCATTCTATACCTGCTGAGAGTGTAATTAAACCTTCTTGTGTCAGGGCCTCGAAATCAGGGTATGGTTTCCTAAGTCAAGGCAAAGGGATCATGCAGTGTCCCCCAGAATAATGATGGGGACAGTAACTCTATTGATGTTTGATCATTTGGCAGGAATAGTGTCCCAGCTGTCCATGACTGGCAAAGAGAGTGGCATAACAAACTTTCCCATTGCAGCCCCACACTGACATTCATAAATTGCACTCTGTGGACATGGCCTGCATAACATGGGGTAGTACCCTTCAAGGTGTATGTGCCCCTTGAGGAAGGAGAACAAGTCCCATCAATAGTCCCGGCACAGTTTGGAAACCACAATTTCTCAAAGCCAGCAATTACTTCAGGAATATATTTTATGCCAGCCATCTAGGGTAAATTGCATACCTGATTTCTCAGAAACCTCCACCACCACTTTACCCATGGTCAACTTTCCAACACCAAGCTGATTGGCAACAGACCTGTAGTAGTCTGGAGTAGCCAGCTTCCAGATGGTTATAGCAACTTAATCCTGGACCAGGATGTCTGCACTCAGGCATGCATCTTTATTCAACAGGGTAAGGGCAAGCTGTTCATAAACATACAGAAATGTAGTTTTCTTTATGCAAAAGATCTGCACCCACTGCTGGTCAGACCAGGTCTACATGACAATCTGGTCTCACCAGTCTTTGCTTGTGATGCTGCTCCAGAAACACAAGTCTATGCAGGGGAAATCAGTGGTTGTACTAAGTGCCATGAGCAGTATCAGCCAGGCAGGCGGCTGGCACCCCAGCCCCAGCAGGCGCGCGGCGGGGCGCCGGCCCGTGCGGGGGCGCGGTTGAGTGAGCTCCTGCTGCATGCCTGGCTGCGGCACGGCACCGAGACCGGCCGAGCGACTGCCGGCAGTCCGCCTGACCAGCGCGTGTCCAGCGGCTCGGCGGCCGGCTGCTCTCCCCGCAGGCCTGAGGCAGTCCCGCTGTCCCTGGGCTGGCCCGTGGGACCTGCAGCCGCGCCGGGAGCTCAACTCAACCCGGCCCGAGGGGGACCGCCGCGCGGCGGGGAAGGGCGGCGCAGCGCTCCGCGCTGCTTGGGGCAGCCTACTTTCTAGAGCCGCCCCTGCCAGTTGGTCTGTCATGTCAGTGTCTTCCACTTCTTCCTCCTCCTGCTCCATCATAAGCGCCATCAGGTGCCTTTGTCTTTAAATTTCCTTTTCATAAAATACAAAACAACTTTTTTAGGCAGCTACACCTGCAGCCATATCTCAGTGCATTAAGTGTCTGTCATCTCTGAAGAATGTTATGGTTAAGTATCAGAGGGGTAGCCGTGTTAGTCTGGTTCTGTAGAAGCAGCAAAGAATCCTGTGGCACCTTATAGACTAACAGATGTTAAGAAATCTCAAACTTTAGAAACCTAGGACAGTCATAGAACATAAGTGCAATTTCATATTTGTGTAGATGCACATTGGTCATCAACAAGTGCAATTAGAGCAGTGGTTCTTAAACTAGGGCTGCCGCTTGTTCAGGGAAAGCCCCTGGCTGGCTGGGCCAGTTTGTTTACCTGCCACGTCCACAAGTTTGGCTGATCACGGCTCCTACTGGCAGTGGTTTGTTGCCAGTGATCTGCCTGTCCTCTGGCCCCGTGCCCCTCCCAGGACCCCGGTGCCCCTTTATCTGGGGTGCTGCCCCCTGGGTCTCTTTGGGTCGCCCCTCCCCAGGGAACCCCCACTCACTATCCCCACCTCGCCTCAGTATCAGGCTACTGCCAGTCATCGTCTAGCCCCCACGCCCTAGGGCAGACTGCAGTATCAGCCTACTCATCACTGGCAAGGTTGGGTTTGGACCTCCTGTCTTGGCCTACCCCTGGGCTGCCCTCTGCAACCCCCAGTACCTGTTAGCCCAATGCTAGGCTGCAGCCTGGGGCTTTCCAGGCTGGAGCTCCCCAGTTCCTCTGCCTTTCCCCAGCCCTGCTCCACTCAGGTACCCTGTTTCTACCTCCCTGCAGCCAGGCCCTTCTCCCTCTACAGGCAGAGGGAGACTGTCTGGGCCTTCTGGCTCACAGCCTTTTTATACAGGCCAGCTGTGGCCTGATTGGGGCGTGGCCCAGCTGCAGCCACTTCCCAATCAGCCCAGTTTATCAGCTCCCAGCCACAACCTTCCCCCAGGGCTGTTATAAGCCCTTAAGGGCAGGAGCAGGGTAACCATCCTGCTACACACCCCCTAGCTCAAGATCCCCTCCACCAGGGAGGGGGGTGTTGTTCTACCGGCCCATCTTTCTCTTCAGCTGAGCCCGCAGGGAATCCCTCTCCTGCTGCAGGCTCTCCAGTGTTTGGAACAGCCTGCTCCCTTCCTCCTCAGTCTGGGTCCCCGCGGTAGCCCTCTCAGCTCCCCAATTTAGGTGGGGCCTCTTTGCCCCAGCCCCTTTCTCTCTAGGGACCTCGGTCTTCACCATCCCTTCCCTGGGGCTGGTCTCAGACCAAGCCTTTATCTCAGCACTCCTCCTTTCTGCCTCAGGGGGCAATGCCTCTTTAAATGCCCCTCTTGGTGGCAGTGGAAGCACCCTTTGTGTCTTCCCCCTGCCATGGCCCTTCTACTGCTTGTTTTGGGTCTAGCCTTTCCCTCAGGGCTAGCCGGGGCCCTGTGAGTCCTGTATTGGCATTCGCTCTTCTGGTGCCCCAGCCATCCACAAGCCCAACAAGTCTGGGCCCCCCTTGTTACTCTCACAGGGGGCACCTTTTCCAGGTAAGGCCTCTTTGCTCCCTCCCGATAGGGGCACTCCCTTTTCAATTGCCCTTGTCGCACACAGGCAAAACAGTCTTTAAGTCCAGGCCCTGGCCTCTTGCCCCCGGCGCCTGGTCTCTTATAGGGTCTGGGTGCCCACTCCCGTAGCAGCCAGAGCAACGCCCTCTGCCGCTCGGCCAGATGGGCCGCCCAGGCCCTCCAATAACTGCTCCTCTTCTCCACCATTTTAGGCTCAGTCCTTCTTCCAGGCAACTGTCCCACAGTCCTTGTGCTTGTTGGCACAATCCACCCAGTCCTCACTCTTGCTCAGCCCCTTTGTATCAGGGGCAGACTGCTTGTGCCCGCATTCTCCACCACGTGTAGCCATGCAGCCTCACCCCTGCGGCGCCTCCTGCTGGTGACTTCCAGGAATTAGCTCGTTCCAGCTCCGGAGTGCCCTCTGCAGGCCAGTGATCTGCCTGTCCTCTGGCCCCATGTCCCTCCCAGGATCCCAGTGCCCCTTTATCTGGGGTGCTGTCCTCTGTCAGAAACCCCTTTCTCTTTGGGTCTCCCCTCCCCAGGGAACCCCCACTCACTATCCCCACCTTGCCTCAGTATCAGGCTACTGCAAGTCATCATCTAGCCCCCACGTCCTGGGGCAGACTGCAGTATCAGCCTACTCATCACTGGCAAGGTTGGGTTTGGACCTGCTGCCCTCTGCAACCCCCAATGCCTGTTAGTCCAATGCGAGGCTGCAGCTGGGGCTTTCCAGGCTGGAGCTCCCCAGCTCCTCTGCCTTTCCCCAGCCCTGCTCCACTTAGGTACCCTGTTTCTATCTCCCTGCAGCCAGGCCCTTCTACCTCTATAGGCAGAGGAAGACTGTCTGGACCTCCTGGCTCACAGCTTTTTTTATACAGGCCAGCTGTGGCCTGATTGGGGCGTGGCCCAGCTGCAGCCACTTCCCAATCAGCCCAGTTTATCAGCTCCCAGCCACAACCTTCCCCCAGGGCTGTTTTAAGCCCTTCAAGGCAGGAGTAGGGTAACTACTGCACCCTGCTACAAGGTCCTGTTTATGAAAACAAAGAAACAAAAACATGTACAAGGGAAGCACATAGTTGGTTCATAAATCAAGTTCCTCTCTAAATGGGAAAGAGGTAAGAACTTCCCCCCACCCCCCAAAAAATTGCAGACTGAGCATCACATTACCACTTTAATCTCTACTGTAAAAAGAAGAAACTTATGAAATACTTAATCCTTCATTATGATAATACTATGTGGTTTCAATTTCAACTGTCCTGGGTCAGTGAAGATAGGTATTTGACAGTGAATTTGTGCCTTGTAGAAGTAGAACCTTAACTCTGAATTGTTTGAGGTTTTTAAAGTTTATTTTTCTGATGCATACACACAACTTTAACACAATTTCACCTTAACTTTTTTGTTCTTATAGAAGTATAGAGTGAAATAAGATAAATCTCCATGTTTATGAAATACTTGTCCCTGATTTAATTAATTAAAAACAAACCAAACTTGGCCTGCGTATAATAGAAACAAAGTAACAAACTTTTTTTCTTTGTAATGTTTGATTAGGAAAGGTAAATATAGATTACCCATTTCAAATTAATTCATTGTACTTTTTATATTTGTGTTTCAGCCATCCTTAGTTCATCATACATGCAAATGGTTTTGATAACTTAGCCTTGAAGAACTACGTTTCTTTCAGGAATGCAAAAAATTGTGTAATTCTTGAGTACCAAAGGCAAAAATGTATTCTTAGGAATACTCTTAAATGAAAGAAATGACCATCATTCCATAGAGGTGAACAGTGTGTTTATTCCTTGAGAAACTTTTTGTTTTTATATCAAAGTCTCTGTTCTGGGTTTTTGTGTTATAGTATCAGTTAATAAGTCAGAATTTGTATCATCTGATGCTCACTAATTTGTACTAAGACTGTTCTTTCTTCTGTGGTTTAACTGCCAATATTTTGAAAGCAAAGCATCTGTTTGTTATCAGAGAAGAAAACATAACCTTCCGTCAACCTTTAATGTCACTTTGAATTCATTTAGTCTCCTGATACTACCTTTGGTAAGCTTACATTTGTTTGACATGTGTTATATTTTTGTTGATGATGATAATGCTCCTTTGAAAGGCAACCTTGAGTTACCAAAGGTCAACCTTTAGATAAGCATACCTATGACCATTAATATCATATTGGAAAAGTCTCTATTGAAAACATAACGCGATAGAAGGAATAGATAATATCCATGTCAATGTTGAATGATAGCTATTCAAGACAATTATGTTAAACTCCAGCAGGCCCAAGTAAGCTGCTTCTTAGAAAATAGAACACATCCCAAATGGAAAGCATTTGCCACTTATCTCGTAGTAGACAACCAGCCCTCCTTGTACTTACGTATTTGTTTACATGCTAGTAAAAACAGGATTGCTCACATTTCTCAAAATCCTATTCAGCAAAGCAGGACTAAACTATGCTAGTAGAATTCTGATTTAAAAATGCATTCAGCAAACAGGAATATTTTCATAGATTTATAGTCGGGGAGGAGAAAACTGCAAGTTGTTATCTCAGTTGTATTGATTTTATTTATTTATAGCCAAATTTTCTTACTGGGGGAAAACTGCTGTGTCACACAGTTCAGTGTAGTGGAATTCCATTCATGATAGCCCACCAACTGCAGATACACTGTTTGACTTTCTAACACATCAAGGATTCTAGGGCAACCAGAGGGGTAATGGAGAATTCTGTAGGCAACATCACTCCCTATCTTGGTAATTGGGGGCTTCCACAGAAAGGGCTTTGTATATACCTACTTCAAATTATGTTCCTAAGCTATTTGACATCCCTAGCCTTATCATGTCAGAGGAAAATGTTTGTGAACGAAAAAATGCTCCTTTTTACTAGAGAATAAAGCAAAAAACTAATTTTAGATCAAGGATCATTTGTCAAACCCAAATGCTTAATAAATGCTTATTTGTGAACCATAAAATAAAACAAAACATCCAGAAACTTAACAACATGTACAGACTAACAAAGAAACATACTTTACTGTGTAATACCTCTTTAGGAAAAGTGATGGGGGAAAATATATGGCTCGATAGTTGACAAATAGCTATAGTAAACTTAACCTCCAATTAAAATTATGAGTTTAAGTATCTGTTTTAAAATATTACTTGCTACCTAATAAGTCCACAATCCTGCATACACTTCCATGAGCACTTGTCTTTACTCATTCAGTATCCCATTGAAAACAAAAGTTACTTATATATATTCAGGTGTAAGTCTTTCTAGAATTGAGGCCTAAGTGCATAATTATTGGGTAAGAGGTGTTTATTACAATTCTTGAGAATTACATTAATTTTAATGATTGTATACTGTTTTCTTGTTTGATAATACTTTGGTTTTCTGGTTATACAAGGTTTCTGTTGGTTGCCTTAGGTAGGCAAATATAATGAAAAAGAAAAAAGCACTAGTTTTCAAAATCAAATCTATTCCTCTTTAATGACTGCTATAAACAGAAGTATCACAAAGATGAAGATTTTAAATAAATCAGGATTACACATGCAAGTAGATCAGCAAAGTTTGGGTATGCAGTTAGAAGGCTAATTACATTTAACGTAGACCATCTATATGATTAAACAGAGAAGCACCTATCTCCATTCTGTTTTCAGGGCCTGTCATAAACAGACAGTAAAGGGTTAAGAAGTTCACCTAGCTTAGCTGACACCTGACCAAAGGAACCAATGGGGGGACAAAATGTTTCACCCAGGAAGGAGGGAGAGTCCTTTGTTCAGTCAATTCATTAAGTTCTGTGCTGGAGTGAAAAGATCAAGGAATCACCCAGGGTAGTGAGTATTAGAGAAGGAATGAATTAGCTTATGTTTATTTCCTTTTGTGACTTTGTCTTTTTGCATTAGAGGGATAATCAAATTGGGTTTTCTTTTGTGTAACTAAGGTTTTGCCCAGTGGAACATCCTCTGTGTTTTGAATCTGTTGTCTGTGAGAGTAGCTTGTATGCTAATCTCTCAGAGGTATTTCTTTTACCCCTTTTCCTTAGTTAAGTCTTCTTTTTAAGAACCTGATTGATTTTTTCCTTGGTTTAAGATCCAAGGGGTTTAGATCGGTGTTCACCAGGAAATTGGTGGAGAAGTCTCTCAAGGTAACCCAGCGAAGGGTTACAGTACTTGTGAGGGAGAGATTTTCAGGGGGAAGACAGAGTTTCCCAAATGACTTATAAACATCTGTTTTAAACAATTTGGGTGGTGGCAGCAACCAGATCTAAGCTGGTAATTAAGTTTAGGGGCTCTCATGCAGGTCCCCACATCTGTACCCTAAAGTTCAGAGTGGGGGTGAAACCTATGACAGGGCCCTAATACAAAATCCTTTAAAGTCAATGGAAGTCAGAACTGCCACCCTACACTTAAGCATGGAGGAGTTTGGGTGGCCAGTAGAAGGCGGCAATGCTTTCTGGCTTGGGGGAGGAGGGGAGATGTAAAGCTGCTGAAAGAGCAGTCAGCATGGTGGATGACTCGCCACCTGGGAATGAGAGGTTTAAAAAGGTCAGATGGGCCTGGCCTCACCCCTCTCCACCCAGGACAAGCTGGGCAGCATCCACCCTCCCTCCCTAATTAGGTCAGAAATATGCCAGGTGTTTAGCTATATCTGCTGTGGGCATTATGCTAGCCGCCCCACTAAGGGGGGGTGGGAAGGAATTTTTGCCTTACCACCATATTGGCCAGGTGCAGTGGGGGGGTTTTCACCTTCCTCGCAGCAGGTTCAGGTGGGCTCTGTACATGCATAGCATGATGGGCGGTAGGCCATACGTCGCAACTCTTTATTTAAGTGTATAATGGATGTTCAGTTTAGGTACCCCATAAATTAAAGTACAAAAGAACGAAAAAATGGCTTGGAAAAGGAATTAAGGAGAGGTGCTTGAGCAAGCTGGCTGGCAGTTTGGTACTCCTATGATTGGTACAGCAGGGAGCCAACCCCCGATCATTATAGTCCACTTAACCCCTCCTATGAGGGGGCGTGGTCGGTAAGGTCCCGGCAAGGGAATTGCTAGAGGGACCTGGTCCTGGCAAGAAAATTGCTGGAGGGACCTAGATGAAAAGGGGGGTAGGGGGGAGCAGTGGAAGCACCTGCACGGCGCACATTTTATCCGCTGGGTTAGTCGCAGACATCTGTCTAATAATAAAGTTGCGGCCTGATTAAACCCATATCTAACGTCTCCTGTCATTCTTTCAGCATAGCTAGACAAAAACACAATATTTGTGGTAAAATCTTATGAAAGGTGAATACTAATTTTGGCTTGACTGACACACAAACTACAAGAAATTGCAAACATTATTTTAAAATTGTATTTTTGTATATATGCACGTTCTTAATGGAGGGGGTGTGTGAGAGAGAGAGAAAGAGAGAGAAATATTATACCTGCATCTCTCAGTTAGAGAGAGGAGAAATTAATTTTTTATTTTTCAAATATTGCATAGTAGCTGTTCAATGAATTCAGTGAATATTGAACCTGAATGCTTAATATCCTCTAGATCAGAGAGTTTGCAAAGGAAGTGAGATTTGCTATCAGCTAGCGGTGTGTATCCCATAAATAGGGTTGTCAGAGCATGAAATCCAACAGTGATCTGTGCATGTTTGCTCAAATAATAAACAGCTGAAAATAGAGTATATAGTTGAAGGATAGTAAATTCACTTTTTAAATATATAGTTTGGCATTTTGAAAATGTTCATAGCTTGTTGTTTTTCAGTTTTCTATCAATTATTTTACTCTCCTCTCTCCTGTTCCTGACCCTAGAAAACAAAATATAGCCTGTTCCCATTTTTCTTTTGTCAACTTTTCAGGTTAGGAGGGGTTCATATTTAGTGGTTTCTACGGATGTTGGTGGGGACACTTGAAAAATGAAGAAGCTGCTGTAAGTAGTGTACTTGCTTAAACAAATAAGCAAGTCCCCTACATGATGCACCTACTATCCAGCAGTTTTGGAAGCAGGAAGTCTTCAATTCCTTCTGAAGAAAGTGTCTCATTTCTAGTAGCAAGAAGGTAGAGCACTTTAATTACTAAAAAAATTCTTTTTTTTTAACCTGGCCTTTTAAATAAAAAGCATGTACAGGAGTTCACTGGGGCTCGACCCTCTCCGGGGCGGAGGGGAGCCACGCCAGTTCACTACACCCCAATGGGTCCGGGGGATTAGTCCGGCCCGGGTCTCCCTCGGTAGCCCTTGCGGGAGTTGGCCAAAATGGGGTTAGTCTGGGCTTGGCTCCGGCGAGGCAACAACCACTGGTACAGGGAGGGCTGAGCTGTAACAGCCACAGGGCCCAGCCCTAGGTCAGGGTGGGCAACAACCACTGAGTCAGGAGGCTCAGGCCCTCAGGCAGGGCGGGGCACCAAACACTGAGTCAGGGTGCTCAGGCCCTCAGGCAGGGCTGAGCAGTAACAATAGCTTTAAGCCCGGCCCTAGGTCAGGGCTGGGCACCAAACACTGAGTCAGGGTGCTCAGGCCCTCAGGCAGGGCTGAGCAGTAACAACAAGCTCCGGCCTCCTCAGGCCAGGGAGAGGGGGAGTCTGCCACCCAGGAGTTGGGTGCAGGGGGGACAGAGGCCCTCCCACTCCACTGCATCCCAGCCCGGGGTCCTAGCAGCGGCTGATGATCCGCTGCTTAGTCAGTGGGGATCCTGGCCGCAACACACTGATATAGGCTCTGGCAGTGCTGCAACCAGACTGGGGTCTCCTGCCACCGGGCCACTTCCACACTCCCCCTCAGGCCCTACCTGGGTCTATGGGATATTTATAATCATTACCCACAATGTAAAGAGTCTAACAGGAAAATATATGAAATCTTGAAGACTTGATTGTCCTATTCCTATGATTCAGAGGTGCAGCTTGTTTTATCTATCTGTACTACTGATACATATTTCACTTATTTATACTAGACCAGGGTTTCCATTAAACCTTCAGTGAGACTGATGATAATCTTTATCAGCATTCACGTGATACTTTTACTAGAGAGCTTAAAATAACTTGTTTTATAAAAAATAGTTCATGAAAGATACTAAGATGCTTTTACAGACATCTTTAAGGTAAAATCCTTATACTTTAATAAGGGGTCGTAATGAAACATTTTTAAACAGTTAAGTACTACAGCAAGTTGATTGTAACAGTAAAACATTTTCATTGAGGTTCAATAATGTAGATTATACTGTATTCCAGAATGTTTTAAAGTGAAATACCCTTTTTATCCAACCAACCCACAAAGAGAGCCCATTTTTCTGTTTCTGTCCTTGTATATCAGTCTTGGAGCTGCCTTCAATCAATACCACACAGTTTTCTGTGTAAGAGAATTTTAGAGTACTGCTTTATTGGCTTGCCAGTAACACCAGTTGGATTTGATCTATTCATTTAGCAATAAATAATCTTAGTGTTCTATGTTCTCACTAAAACCCAATTCTAGGCATGATACTTAAAGATGTTTTTCAGAGACATACACACCAAAATTTCAAGGTCAGTTACTGTAACTGAATGTAGTCTTGTTGTTACAGAAATAGTGGAAAAGGAAAAGAAATTCTGACCTATATAAAAGTATACAGATATAGTTACAGAAAGTGACTGTTATCCTTTCAATTAAACTGTGGTGGTGGGGTGATCTGAAAGGTACCATAGATTTTATGATTAATACCTTTTCCAGCTTAAAATTAATATAGTTACTATTTGCAGTTTCACAGATGCATGGTAGCTCTAACTCCAGCTTGTGTCTTGTGAATACTGTGATATAGTTTATTAGAAGTGACAGTAACTGTGAGAAATAAGAACAGTCAGTAAGTGTCATTACCCTGATAAGAAGTGGGCTATGGAGTTTGTGCCTCATCTCCTGGCAGAATTCATCTTTTTTCCTATTTTAAAAATGAACAAATACTCTCGATATATTAGACTTTGCAGTTCATAAAACCTTTGCTTTTTGAACTTTGTCTGTTGAAATACTACAATAGCTTTAGTAGATTCTTGAACTTACGTACTATAGTCAAAATCTAAAATAGTGACAATTTTGATCTTTTTTAACCTTAAAATTTTTTTAAAGTTATCAATGGTTCATTGTCTAACTGCAAGGATGGATCTAGAGGAGACACTCAGGGATCTGTCCTTGGTATAGTACTATTCAATACTTGTAGTGGAATGGAGAGCATGCTTATAAAATTTGCAGATGACACTAAGCTGGGAGGGGTTGCAAGCATTTTGAAGGATGGAATTAGAATGTAAGTAATCTTGGAAAAATTGTAGAACTGTTCTAAATTCAAGATGAAATTCAATAAGGGCAAGTGCAAAGGACTACACTTAGGAATGAAAAATCAAATGCACAGCGACAATAAAAAATGACAACTGGCTAGGTGGTAGTACTGCAGAAAAGGATCTGGGGGTTAAAGTGGATTATGCATTGAATATGAGTCAACAATGTGATTCAACTGTGAAAAAGGCTCATATTCTGGGGTGTAGTAACAGGAGTGTTGTATGTAAGACATGGGAGATAATTGTTGCATTCCACTCTGCAGTGGTGAGGCCTCAGCTAGAGTACTGTGTCCATTGCTGGGCACCACACTTTAGGGAAGATGTGGACAAATTGGAGAGAGTCCAGGGGACAGCAACCAAAATATTAAAATTTGACCTCATAGGCATGGGAACTAGGGGTGCACAGGAGGCGGTGCTGCAGCACCCCTGGCATCCTGGCTGCCAGCCCCACGCACCCAGGGGCTCTGGGGCGGGTGGGGAGGTTGGATACGCGTAAAGGGGCTAGCTTTCAGCACTCCCACTATTAAAAATGTTCCAGTGCCACTGCCTGGCCTATGAGGAAAGGTTTAAAAAAAAACAACTAGGCACCTTAATTTTGAGAAAAGAAGGCTGAGGAGGGACTGATAATGTTCTTCAAATATGTTAAGGGATGAAATACAATTGTCCATGTTCTCTTACTGTAGGAGTAGAAGTAATTGACTTAATTTGAAGAAAAGGAGATTTTAGGTTATTTATTGGAAAAAAAACATTCAACTATAAGGGTAGCTCTGGAATAGGCTTTCAAGGGAGATTGTGGAATCTCTGTCACTGGAAGTTTCTAAGGGATGGACTAGGTATACTTGGTCTTGCCACAACATGGGGGGATGAATTAGATGATATTTCATGGTCCCGTCAAGCCATACATTCTATCTTTACAGAATAATAGAAATGGGATATTTTTAGCTATGATTAAATTATTAGATTATTGGAATGATGGTTCAATATAGGCATGTTTTTAGTATTCTGCACTTTTATTTTACTATTAAAAAATATTTTAAAACAAAACAAAATGCCACAGCAGCACCACATTATAATGTGTGAATATATAGATTGGCTGATGCCTAAGAAACTTGAGTATTTCCATATGTAATATATTTTGTATTTGTGTAATGCCCTCATCTAAGGACCTGAATGGGCTTTAAAAGCATTAGTTAATTGATCTTTATAATAATTGTGTGAGGTAAGTATTATAACTCTCTCTTATAGGATGGGAGATAAGGTGGAGAAAGATTGTGGCTGGCCCAAGTCCACATAGTAATTCTGTGGCAAAGATGGAACTAGAATTCTAGTTCTATGCTTTAACCACTAGACTGAATGTCTTCTCTGTTCTGTTCATAGTTGCTTTGACAACAGCCTGAGGTTTGACTAGGGTGCACAGGATCTCACATTTGAGTTGTTTCTTTCTGTCTCTTGGAAAGACTTCATCATGTGAAGTTGTAATTTGGAGGGAAAAGATTATAAAGCTAGTTTTAATGGGCTAATGAGGGAAACAGTTCTCTAGTTCATATCAAGATCTTCCCAATGTGCATGCCAATTTTATGAGATGAGGCTTAATTTTACTCTGTACATGCCTTTGTAATGAAAAGGCAATGAAAATGAATATGATTTTTCTTAACTTATACTCATGGGTTGATAGAGGTGTGGAACCATTTTTCCTTTCTCACATTAATTTTCATTTCATTATGCTCCCATTTTCCTGTACTCTTATTTTCTCTTATGCTGCTTATTAATTTATTTATTGTATTATAAAAGCCCCAGTGAGCACTGGAGTTAATTTTGCTAAGTGCTGGAAACCCCATCAACACTCCAAGGAGGTGTTGAAGGACCAGAACCCTGACAAAATATAGACAAACTGACTAGTACAAACATAGGATAAGATCAATTTAAACTCTTTTACACCAGTACAATCCCATTCACTTCAACCCATAACTGAAACAAAATTTGGTCCATATTTTTTCTGTTTCTCTGTGTGTAGTTAGGGCACCTATAGTTTAAAAAGTTACATGCATCTTTTTAAAAAAATGCTATGTATAAAACCCTAGAGCTTAGTTTTGCAAGGATATAACATTGTCTGGCTATACCGAAAGAAGGACAGGAGACATTTGACTTGGGTTTAATCAGGCTGTAACTTTATTAATAGATGTCTGGGACTACCCAGCCGGTAAAAGTATATAGTGCAGGTAACCCCATGTTTATTCCATAATTATCTGGGGCTTTTACCAGTTCACCCTCTTTTTTTCATCCAGATCCTTCCAGCAAATCCATTGCCAGGACCTTACCATCCACCCTCCTCGTAGGAGGATTAAGGTGGGCTATCAGAATGGTTGGCTCCTTGCCGTACCAATCAAGAGTCCCCAACCTCCCCCTGTTTGTTCCTTTAATGAACACCTCTTTTTTCAAGTCCTTTTCCAAGCCATTTATCCAGTTACTGTATACCTTTCCTATGGAGTACCTCCACTAGATATCTGCCCTACGCTTAAATAATGAGTTGCGACATATAGCCTACCACCCTTCTTGCCATGCATGAACAAAGCCCTTCCTGAACCTGCTCTGGGAGAGGTAAAAAAACCCAACCCAACTGCACCCATGCTAATCTGGTGGTAAGGAAAAAAATCCTTCCCAACCCCTCTAAAAAAGAGGCAGCTAGTGTAATGCCCACAGCAGGGCTTGACCAGACCTGATATTTTACCACCTACAGGGGAGAGAAGGTGGGTCCTGCTTCAGCATACTCCGTGTAAAAGAGAGGCTTCAAGTGCAGAGCTGCTCCTTTTAAACCCTGCATGCTGGAATAGCTAAGCAGATATGTCAGAATAACTGTGTTGGTCAGTTTCTCCCATGTAAACATTCCTAATGTATGAACTCTGAGACCATCTAGGGAGAATATTATATGTTATGAGCCTGGATTTTGTTCAGACATAACTTACTGGTATCAGTCTTAGAGAGACAAGGTGGGTAAGGTAATATCTTTTATTGGACTAACTTGTGTTGGTGAGAGAGTCAAGCTTTCAAGCCACACAGAGTTGTTCTTCGGGTCTGCAAAAAATACTCCAAATATCATAGCTAAATGCAAGATGGAGCAGATTGTTTAGCATTAGTTACCACAAATTATCTCACTCACCTTGTCTCTGTAGTAGCCTGGAACCGAGACAGCTATAACTATACTGGTATCAGTCTTCTAAGTTTAAAAAGAAGTTTAGTGGGGGGAGGGATCACTCAGTGGTTTGAGCAGTGGCCTGCTAAACCCAGGATTGTGAGTTCAGTCCTTGAGGAGGCCACTTAGGAATCGGGGGCAAAATCAGTACTGGGTCCTGCTAGTGAAGGCAGGGGGCTGGACTCAGTGACCTTTTCAGGGTCCTTTCCAGTTCTATGAGATAGGTATATCTCCATATATTATTAAATTTAAAATGTGGTGTGAATCAATTAAAAAGGTGCAGTCAAAAGCAAAACACATAGTTTTCAACTGCTGATCAAAAATACAAGTACTCTTAACGTTAAGATACCTTTATTCAGGAAGCCAGAAGTTCAGAGATTTTTTGGTAATGAATAAAGGAAGGAAATTAATCAAAAAGCCTTTGGAACTAAAAACTACACTATCCCTTCCTTTAATAACAGTAGGATACTTCACATCATTTATATGCATTTTGTAAGAAAATCTCAAATTATTTAAAAACACTCACATATTCCAAGATATTAATCATATTTTACAGAGGGGGAACTGAGATACAGCGCGGTAAAGTGATTCACCCAAGGTCTCACAGTGAGTTAGTTCTGGCTCTGTTGATTGAAATAAGCCAAGACCCTGTGGTGTTTGCAGCCAGGTCAAAGGCAAAACAGGAAGCAAATCAAAAGAAAAAAAAACCAGCTTGCAAAGTTTTAATTACATATGTTGCTAAAGCCTATTAAGGGATAGTTACCAGATAAAGAATAGACTTTATCAAGGTTTGTGAAACTGACTCTTGTAAATAAAATATATTAGGAAAATAGCTCTCACAAACAGAACCATTAACAAGGAATGTAAATTGCTTTTTGCTAACTAATGGAAAAATAGATTTGTTCTGCTCACACGCAAAATGTATTAATCTAATTATGTTGTAGTTCTACGTGTGATTAAAAAGGAGAGGTTATGTGAACAGAATAAGAAAGTAGCTAACAGCGAATAAGTATAGTATATTATATTTAGAATGTTTTATTTTCATGCTAAAACTGTACTGTAGTTAGGGGTTCTCACCTTTGCATGAGCCTTGCTCTCTATACAGGAGGAGAATACAACAAGGCTTGAGATATACTTAATCTGCCAGCCACTAAGTATTCTGCTGTTTGGCTACTACATATCTTCTGTCTTGCTAATGTATATGGAGCCAGATAAGAGAGGTTTATAGTCTTAACCAATATCATATATAATAATTATATACATGAGACATGTTTTGGTATAACTGTGAATTTGATTAATATTAAGCTCTTCTAAAATGTGTTTTACTTATGGTCAGCTGTTTAACCAAGGAAATATGTGAAGTATTGTAATATTAGTGTGAAGTACAGACATTCCAGAGAACAGGAACAAAGATACTTTTCTTGATGCTTAGCTAACATGCCCCTGTATGATGCTATGACTGGTGAAAGATGTGTCTAAAGTTTGGCTGACTTTTGGACTACTGTGGTCAAAGCAAGATGATAAACTAATTACAAACTTTGTCCTGTTTACTGCAGCATCTGTGCAAACCTAGCCAAAAAGGTGTCAAAAAGATTAGATAAGAAGTAATTCAAAGAAATGGTGAAACCCTCAGTCTAATATATATGTAGAGGCAGAGTGCAGCTCAGATTTTGAGGCAGTCTGACCACTGTATTGCTGCCTTCCAGGTGGGTGGTAACATATGTACTCTTCCTTTCTATATGATGCTGTATTAATTTTTGACTAATAATCTTTGATTAATGAAGTTGATTAAGCCTCGCTATTTGACATGTCTTGTTTCTGAATTTAGTTGAACCCATAACATTACTAATTCCTACTTTAGCCACTAGATAATTTCTGCATTTAGGAAGAAGGTACAGTAGGGAAATAAAATTCATTCTGTATTGCTTCCAATTTACTCTCAGGTAGAATAAGTGATTCACTTGTTTCTTGTTACATGTGGAAGGGATGAACTAAGGCAAGTGACCAGTGAGAAGCCCTACAAACACAAAGGACAAAGAGAAACAGAATAACCTTTAGCTGCAAGTTATCTGAATGAAAGAAAGGAGGGACCAACACTTCAGAGCACAATTAGCAAAACGTTATTTTAAGCTCCTACTTAGAGAGAATATATGCTAAAATACAGTAATGGGCTTACAATTAATTGTTTGCTATAAGTACTTCAGTGGAAGGAAGTAATTTTAAATGAACTCAGCTGTCAATATAAAAAATCTTGTACATACTAAAAAAGAACATTGTTGGATGATGTTTATATGACAGAATAATCTGCCACTTTTTTGCGATGTATCATATAATGAAGAGTGACTGATAAGACCATCAATGTGTGTTATCACTGTGACATGGGGCAGATATATCATGAGTTTTAGTGAATAAAGTACTGAATAAAGTAGCAAAAATAGTAAAACTATGTAAAAAAATTGTCTCTAGAGTAACCATTCTCAATAGATTTGCACCCTGGAGTCAGGAGTCCTTTTGTGTGAGTCTCAAGAAGGCATGAAAGCTTTATATGGTCCTCTGGGATGTACTTACATAACCTATCCTATCTTAATATTGAGCTTCTTTAGTATGGATATGCCTGAGTTGTCACTAAACCACTAAAGTATTTTTTACTTTCTTTGGCAAGTTATTTCTCCTTTTTTAATTTTCCCTTTCTATTTTTTTTGTATCTATATAACTAAAATATAATAGTCTTATTGTTTTGTTTGAAATTAAATCCATTATTTGACATTACTTAATTTTTCAATTTAATTGTGAATTTATTTTTAACAAAAAATAACTCCAGTTAAATAAGGCAAGCATCAATTGTCAGGAAGCTGGATCCACTGGTACTTAGAGAGACGCTGCCTGTGTTAATCTGAATTTATTTTTAAACCCATGTTTGAGAGAGAGTTTTAACACAGAAGCACTTTATTGTGGTGTACCTCATCAGCTAGAGAGCATGGCAAGTTTATATGTGCTACCTGAGTGTTGCTATTACCATACTTTCTTTTTTCAATACTTTTCTTTTGCAACTGGAATTTTGGCACAGGCACAACTTGACTTTTCATTCTACAATCAGTGGAACTTCATTGGCGTAGTCTCAGTGCTATAGAATATCAACAAGTTTGGTATGTTATGGCCCTCTTATTTTTATAGGTATTCACATGCCTTTTCATTTTATGTCCAAATATTGCTTTTGGATTTTTTTCTTGGCATGAGAGATACATTGTCAAAGATTTCCTTGGTGTCTGTTAAAAAAAATATTGTGTCACAACATTCCTGTCTAATTTAGAAAGTACACTTATGTCAAAATATAATCTACAATATATGAACCTCCTAATAGCTGAAAAACCTGGAATACTATGTGTTGCAGAATGAGAGAGAACTGTGTTGAATTATGGAGTCTGTTTTGTATTGTGTAATATGCTTGAGTTGAAAAGTTGGCACTGTGGCTGCCCTAGTTTAGACTTGACCAGGGAAATCTGTTTTGCTGCCTTCCACACAGCTGCTGTGCCTCTAACTTTTTATTGAGGGACCATTACTGAGAGCTGTCAAGACTGTTTTGTGGGGTCATTGTCTTTCAATGACACTTAAATGCTTTCCATTCTCCATGGAACAATAGACTTTCCACATAGGGGTCTACCAAGGGGAAGGGGCAAGCATAATCAATTGACATGGAACTTCAAAGTCTGGATTGGGAGTTTGGGTTCATGACTGAGAGACTGAGGCTCTATTTAATAGCAGAGTTCTGCTGTGTATGGTGAGGATGACAATTATTATATGCACTTATGGGAGAGAGAGGGCAAGAGGCAGTCTGCAGTACCTGAAACACTGAAGAAATGTGGACTGAAAAGTAGGAGTGAGCTCAGTCTTAAAGGGCACATTTCGGGATTTTTATTTTTTCAAAGTTTATAGGTCTCAAATGCTTTAAGAATAAAGCCAATGCAATTAAGAAATTTCCCTGCTGACTGTTTCTTGCATTCCTGCCATAGTGTCTCAGGAGGGGTTAAATTAGAAAGCCCTGACTGCCCATAGCCAAGATGGAGCTCTGAGGGAGTGAGTCACAGGGCTTATCTACGCAGCCCCACTGTGTGGACTATAGGATGCGAAATGCAGAGCACACTGAAGTGTTGTGCTGAAACTGCCCTATGTAGACCCTGCTGCAGCAAATTAGAAGGTAACTAAAGCTGGCTCATCAGGTGGATACCAGGGGATTGAGTGTAACAAGGGGTTGCAGTCTGCGGGATTTTCACAAGTGAGAGATCCATGGGTTGGTTGCAAGGGGATTCTCAGTCTGTAACACTTTGTAATATGTTCAATCTGGGAAAATTCCTGTGGCCTGAAAACCCAAGACAAATTTTAAAAGTGGTTAACTGAGTGAGTAAAATTATCAGGTTTTCTGCCCATTGGACAGGGACAATATGGGGGAGGCTGATGGCTGGCAATGTTAGCTGCCAGTCAGAAGGAAGGGTGGGTTTTAGAGTGGAGTGAGAACAAAGGAAAGAAAATTTCCTGGTGTTTAGTGGGGAAGAAAGGCTTGAGCAGAGCAATAGAGTCAAACTGCCAGTAAGAGGGGAGAGTCATGGGTCTAGTACATGTTAGCTACAGACACAATAATTTGACAGAAGTGGGTGGGACTAAAAAGAAATGCACTGCTGAGTATGCTTCCTCAGTTTGAATGTGTTGTCTGAGTATTAATGATCTGGGATAACTAAGTATTGCCAATTCCTGTAAATAGTGTAGTTTTGACTTCTGATGCTGGCAGCCTCACAATGATACACAAAGTTCCAGCCTTCATGTGTTTTTTGGAGAGACCCAGTTCATCCCCCCCACCATACATAGTAGCCTAGTTGAGGGTGCACTAAACTTCAAACCCAGAGACCTTTGATACTAGTTCTAGACTTTCCACAGACTGCTGTTAACCCTTCTTATGACCCTTTCATATCTATGGGGGTAACGATCATTCACCTATTTCACATTTAAGGTAACTGAAAGTGTTTACAAGGTCACTTCAGGCAGAGCTGGGAATGGAGCCAAGTTTCTTCTACTGTGCCACACAGCCTTTCAAATTGGTTATGTCAGATGATGTGCTTCTCTAAACCACACTAACAAAATGTAGCTATTTGTCACCCTCTAACAGCTAGACTACATATAGAAGTATATGACAGCTACTGTTTCCATGCTAAGAAACCTGGTTCTTTAGCTCAAGTTGTTGAAGCTAAGGCTTTTACATGGTAGAATTACTCATGCCCAAACAGGGAGTGTTATTACATTTAGCTATGCATTCTCTAATCATTACACCACAATATTCTCCTGGTGTCGGGAAGGAAAAAAGAATAAACCTGATGCAGGAGTACCACTGCTTTCTCACAAGTACTTGTTTAACCACCTGGAGAGGTGTGTTGTGTCTGAGCTATACAGAGGATAATATCATGGTTTTTCTCCCATCATTTGCTCGTGTAGCTGAAGTGGAAGATGTCTGTGCTATCAGTTTGAAGGCTTTGGGATTAAATGCTTCTTATGATTTTTGTGGTGGTGAAAAAACTATATATGCATATATGTAAAAAGATTAGTGTAAGGATCCTGGAGTATTTGTTGGGATTATTTTATATTCCACAACATTCTGTTTCCTAGAAGTGAATTTAGATGTGTTTTTATTATATGAATTAGTTAATGGGAGCTTTTCCTTTTAATAACAGAGTGTGGCAAACTTAGGGTACAATTTGAAAATGGGAGCAATGTTGATGTGATTTTTGTCTTAGTGTGCAGAGAGTGGAAGACTACCTGTCAAAGTCCCAAAGAAGTCAGAACTTGTTTTAATGAACTTGTCTTTCTGGAAAGCAAGCTTCATTCTCAAAAGATATAACATAAGCACTTATTGGAGACTGGATGCCTCAGGACATTGCTAATGAGCTACAAAATCAGTTTCACTTATAGGTCACCAGTTTGAATCCTGTCTAGATCATGAGGGGTTAATAATTGTTGCTATCTAACAAAATTTGGCAACTCTTTCTGGAGATTAGTTTGAGTCCCAGTTCAATGTCACAGGCTTGCTTCTGTAAACTCTTCTGGGCAGGGAGTGTCTCTTATTATGTGGTTGGAGAGTGCCTAGCACAAGGTGACCCCAGGCTTAGTTGGGTCCTGTGTCAGGGGCCAAAATCAACTTTTTTATTAATTTGGATGATGGTAACATTGTCTCGCCTCTCTGGGGTGGGCAGGGAAATTTAGAACAAATGAGATGACTGACCAAAAAACAAGATTAAATCTATTCTAAAATACTTCAATTTTTTGTCTGATTTATGTTTTTGGAACTTTTGCAGATGACAGTTCTGTAACTGAGGTGATTCTGGCCTCCACATTACATTCAGGTAGTTTAGAGTGAATTTCCTTTTCCAATAAGGAAAGCAACTGTTTAATTCTCCAGATAAACTAGATTAGGCTGTGTCATTATTGACTCTACTACATTTAAGTACATAGTAGAGCTGATTGGAAAACATAATTTCAGTATCATAAATTTTCTTCCCAAATCATGATGAAAAGTCAAATTTTCCCCTGGAACAGAAATTTTAAAAAACAAAATATCAGTTTAGAAACACCAAAGCATTTAATTTCAATAAAGTTGAATACTTTAGTTTTATGTTCTTGTCCCTACATCACTGTAGGAAAACTTGCAGTTTTTCTCGGTCATGGTCCTGTTCGGCTTACCAGTATGTATCATTGCTCTGCTCACCTACAATGAGGATATCAGCTGCAATTATTTTCACTCCAGGCACTTCCTGCACTTGAGAGAATCTTCTCTGGAACACCTCTAGTGCTTGACTTATACCCATTGGCATGCACAGACATCTGTAGTGTACAAATGCTGTTGCAAAGGTTGTTAGTATGCTGGACTTTTTATCCACGCTTATGTGCCAAAACCTGTTCCTCACATCACAGGCTAAAGGTTCTGGCTTTGGAAAGTTCTGGCAGATGTTGTCCTCCTCCTCCTCCTCCTCCTCCTCCTCCTCATCATCATCATGAGTGGATAGTGGCATCTTTTCAATTCCTGGTTCAGTAGTTTTGGGTCTATGCAGATGTTAATTTACCTGATAGCTTCTTTACCATCACCATGCCGCTTTCCCAGGATGTCATGGCCTTTACAGATGCTTTGATAGCCCTGGTCTGCAGTTTGTCAAACTCCTTGTGTACTGAATTACATAGGGTCAATGCAATTTGCCTTCATGGTAAGCACACAGGTTTCACTTCCAGTCAGAACTTTCCTTTGAGGCATCTGTCCCCTTTGAAAACACCCCCACAGGCTTTTAAAATTGTCTCCATTGTGCATGAGGTTCCCCCATTTTGCTTCCTGCACTGCCGCTATACAATTCTAACATTGCACCCTGATCAGATCCACGGCTTGTATTCCATAAGAGGCATATGTGGTATTGGCCAACCAGCATTACAAACTTCAGTTGGTAACATCTGTTATTTATTTGAATTAGGAAAATATGACCCCATAGTAATTATGGGCTGCATTGTGCTCTCATTATACATTATAAGAGGGCACCTGCTCTTTGCAATGGGTGTGTTCAAGTCCAATTCACTCTGAGGAATCACGCTCCTAATTAGCCCCTGCTCAGCCAGCCCCAATCAGGGGAAATAGATTGGGGCTGGGGAGAAGTCTGGTGCCTGGCTGTTAGAACTGGCTGGACCTGCGGGCCTGAGGGTTCAAGGGCTATAAAGGCTGGCTGGCAGCCAGAAGAAAGGGGGAATGGCCAGGGGAAGGTCAGTCTCCAGGCTGAGGGCAGACTCTGTGCGGAAGAGGAGACTGTAAGGCCTGCTCTGTATATAGTATATCGCTAGTGGTGGGAGAACATGTGTAAATAAAGCCACGGGTGCTGCAGAAGGAGAAGCCTCTCTGTGTTTTATTGCGGCAGCCAGTGGGCCCCAGGAAGAGGGGCGGGCAGAGGACCTGTTACACCAGCTGAAATCACAGAAGGTGTTTTTTCTGAAGCCTGAGTTCCATGGCTCACACTGCCAACTGCTGAACTTCAGAAATCTCACAGGTCAGACACTACTACTGTGTTTCATTAGTAAAGCTGAATGCAGAGCTAAGTTGAATAAGTATAATTTCATTCAACTTTTTGTACCATTCTGTCTATGTAGCTGAGTTGCTTCCAGCCTGTTGCCGGCACAGAGGGCCGAGGACAGCAACAGTGGGGGTTCGTTGCCCGGTGTGCACCGCACTAATTAACACACCAGGGTGGAGAAGCAAACCAGGTTTATTTGAGCCCAAAAAGGTGCCAGGGAGAAAAAGCATTCTCAAATCCTGCACACAGATACAAGCGGTTTTTCTCTCTTTATACATAACTTCAGCTAAGCATTCCCATCACCCCCACACTCCTCCTCTCTCCCCACCTTTCATTCCCATGCAGCAAATACACTTTACAATAGCAATTACATTAAGCAGTTAAGTCATACTTGGCAAAAACCACTTTAGCTCGTTAGTAACTCTTCTGTGAACAGTATCAGAGGGGTAGCCGTGTTAGTCTGGATCTGTAAAAGCAATAAAGAATCCTGTGGCACCTTATAGACTAACAGACGTTCTGCAGCATGAGCTTTCGTGGGTGAATACCCACTTCTTCAGATGCAAGTCTGCATCTGAAGAAGTGGGTATTCACCCACGAAAGCTCATGCTGCAGAACGTCTGTTAGTCTATAAGGTGCCACAGGATTCTTTATTGCTTCTGTGAACAGTTATCTTGTTTTATTTCTTTGATCTGTTTTTCTGCCCCCCCCCACCCTTAGCCAGGTGTAAGTAGGCCTCATCATTATCTCCTGGCAGTACCACAGTTGAGCTAGCTGTTGTACATTCCATTCTCGGTTACTGGCCTGCTAGGTTGATTAAAGTTCAAACATAAACATGGAAGTGCTTTGGTCAGACATGGAGTGACTTTAGTTCATTCAGGCCTACTACAGAAGGCTTTATTGACACTTAAGTTTTCCACCCTCCTGAGTTACCTAGAGTCATGCCTAGTGACACCAACAAGCCTAACTCCATCCATTCTCTGTTCCCCTGGTTTCTTCTCAGTAACAGTTTCTCCAGGGAATATAGGCCCTCTGACTCCAGTTCCATTGACCATGATATAAATTGTAGTTGGAGCTATTTGAGCCAATAGAGGTAACTAGAGAAAGATTGTAGAAGGAGAAAAGGTGGGGACCAGGGTCTGAGAAAAATGCCTTGTGTTTCTAGTATACGTCTATGTTGTTGCTCGGCAGAGTACAGCATTTGTGGTGCATAGCTGATAAGAGGAATAAGGTCCTCATGCTTCAGGATCTGTATCAGTTAGTTGGGGAGGGATTTCAGATGATGTGATGAGTGACAACCAACAAATTCGGGGGGAGTTCAGCTAAATTATGGTCTGAATTTTCAATCCTCTAAAGTGGCTAAAGGTGGAGAGTTTTTCTCTAATCATGTTGAAGGAGATTGATGTAAAGCGATCTCTAGTCAGCTTCTCAGAAGTTATAGCAAACAGGGGCAGCTGTGTCCACTTGCTTTTAACAGGGTGGTGCAATCAACTAAAGACAGATGCCTAGGTTTTCCAAAGTGCATATAACTGATTTGAATGCATAAAAACAGATGCACTCTCAGAAATGACCACACACATCAGGATTTGTGCATGCATTTACATTTGTGCATATTCACATAAGAGCACCCACTTTTGAAAATCTGGCTCAAAATATTTTATTTAAATGTATTTTGTTTGCTTTTGTTTTTTAAGCAGAGTGCTTTTGTATGACATTCTCTGGGATCAAGTTAATCAATAAACAAGATTTGTACAGCTCTAATGTGCACCTTTTATGGAGAAAGAGAAAGGGAAGGGGAAATGTATTTAGGATTTTTAAGAAATTGTAAGGTTGCTTAATCTCAAAAGTATAAAAGCATGTTAGATTGGCTTACGTTTGAGTCTGAAACTTTCTAATTTGTTACCTTATTGTTCAGTTTTCTTAGATAAACTTCTAAAATATTTTGAAGTGAAATGGTAGCTCAGAAAATTATACACTGAGTAAAATCTGCGCTCAGATGCCCATTTTTAGCTGTCATTTGATTAGGTTGTTAGGCACTCTCTCTACTTAAATGTATAACTTGACCAGAAGTGTAAATTAGAAATCTGAGGATGTGTCGCTGCATCCCACATGGGTCCAGGCCCACAGCCACATAGGTGCAATTGCAGGATGACGGCCTAAATGACTAAATGTCACAATGAATTGTTATCCAGTGATTCTGGTAGTAGTATATTTCAAATTATTCAAGCATAAGTAGACAAGTAATACATTTATTGACATCATATTAATAGGTAGTATCTGTTGACATAGCAATATATCACTTAATTCCCAGATTAAAAAAAACTCATTAAGATGGTGTTAAGGCTGAGAGTACGTATCAGTCATTTAGTGTAAAGTACATTACAGGAATGTTGTAGTTATCCTCAAAGCTTGCATTAATAAATCCAGGAAATTTAGAGTTTAATTTTTACTTAAAAGAAATCTACACATAACTGTGCATTTCTGTATCTTATTAAGGTGCCCAGACAAGGTTAACACTGCCCTGTTATGGGCACCATATAATATCCATATGGCTATGATTATGACATTTTAGTACTTATTCGAATGTGTCTTTATAACTCAGTTTTATCTTATCTGGGAGAATTTTTATTTTCCCTTGTGGCATTTACCTTAGCTCTGGATTTCCAGAATTTAGAACCCTTAGCCCTGTGGATAACAGCATGCCTGTAATGAATTTTGTTGTTGTATTTTCTCATCCTTTGCTCAGTCTTGCAACATCTTTTGTCTAGGACTTTCCAATAGGAAAGTGAAGTGAATCTGCCTTTAGGGAACATGATTGCCTGAATTCTGTCAGGAGATGGAGAGAGGAACACTGTGTGAGGAGCAGAAGCCATCCTTATTAAGAGCAGCCTCTGGCCTCAGAGCCTTTAAGAACAATAGAAGATGGCAGCCATTTGGAGGACAAAGCAACTCTTTATGGAATTCTCAAACTATTATTATTCTTCAATCTTTGATGTAGGAAAACCTTCAGTTAAAAAGAACAGCAGCGAAAGTTATCATTAATCTTGCGGGGGGGAGGGGAACACTTCAAATTTACCCTGTATACACATTATCGGTGAGTTTGAAATAATGGAAATTTTGAAGACACAGTTGTTCCATTATTAAGATCAGTATGGACAAACAAAGTTTGGCAGAGAGTGCTAACTTTAATAAACACACTTTTAAATTATTTTTAATTCCTCATCTAATATACAAATTTACTTGTAAATTATCAGAGAATTCATTCTATACTCAGACTAAGGGAGGAGATAAGCTGTATTGTTCATATATAACAGGCTGAATCCCTGCTTCAGCTGCAAAATTCAGCTCACCAAAATAGGTGATTAATTAATTTTTCAATAAGATGTATAATAGTCTGTAAGTAGGGAGATTTCTCTCAGTGTCCTTTTTTTCTTTATTAGGCAATTCTAATACTTTACAAAAATGCCCTTTGTGATTTGGGGGTGAAGAGCTATTTGCAGTAGGTCAATTTTATATGTCCCTGAGTAAAATGTGACACATAAGTTACAATGAAGAATGTATTCTTATAGGAGTTATGCTTGTTTCAAGAGGAAAATATACCCTTAAGTTTAAAGAGGGATCTGTATATTTTAGCAAAGTGGACCTTTTATGCATTTCAATAATTAGAATATTTTCTGTAGTGGCATTTAGTGTGTAGGTGTTAAATTTTTCCCACAACAGCACTTAAAACCACTTTTTAAAATAAATAAATAAATAAATTTAAAGAGCTTGCATTATACACCACAGTCTCATTAACATCCAGGTATTATTAAGTAATAAGAAATGCCCGTGATGCTATTTGACTTGTGAGAAGAAAGAAAATTGTTTGTTTATTTCTGACCCTAATTAGATAATGCCAAGCAAACTAGGAAACCACTTAATGGTAAGTGAGCATTCTGGTATTTAAAGTGAGGTTCATGTTTTTAGTTGTAGCTAAGAGTGAAAAAGCAATCTTCAGGCACATTTTAAAGTAATTGTATCTACTTGATTTCTACCATATCTCTGGATTGAGAGAATATGTTTAAAAAATTGCATGCATTTCCAAAACAAACGTTTGGTTGCTCATGTCGGATAATTTTATTGCTAGTTAAGAGTAACAATACTCTTTCCTGTATCTGAGTTATATGACTTTCCAAACCCTTATCAAACCCCCTGTTTTTAGCCTGCCCTGCCTGTGTTTTGTCCCCCATATCCCTCTTCTGCCCCCATGGGCCTGTGGATGACACATGACCTACCGCCGCATTCTTTTCCCCCACTGTGATCTTGCCCTATTGCTCGAGTGAAAACAGGTTAGGCCTCAACGCATGTTTCACAAATGTGTCTGAATTTGCACATGCTATGAAAACAACCGCTTTCACTGAATATGTTCACTAACAAATGTCATTACACACCTCAGGCATCTGCCAAGATTTCTGTGGAATGAATCATCATAGTTAAACCTAGCCATGCCTCCACATTTATTAGATGCCTGCCTGAATATATCCATGTATTAAAACAATGCTGTTCTTCTGTCTGGGTAAGCCTCTACAATAACTCCTGCATAGATCAGGAAGGCAGCCTCCCAACTTTCCCATGTTCTAGCTACCCTTGGTTGGGTGGGCATTTCATTACCCCGCTTGCTATGCCCTGGCTTACTGTCTGTCAGCACCTCCATGTGCAACAATGATAATACGTCTGCATATTCACCTCTCAAAATTCTATCCCTAGTAGTACTGAGACGGTGACCTTCCATTGGGTCAGCCACCAGAGCACAACTCTGACCTTTGGGGCACTATCAGTGCCCTGTTGCCCCAAGCTACCCCTAGGGCTGCAATTCCTGTCCCTTGGAGAAATCTGGCTTCCATTAAGGGCTGCCATTGCCTGGCAGGAGACTGCTCCACCTGACTATCACCTGTCTCCCAAACTCAGGCCTATACTGGGCTTCCATTACTACTCTTTCTAGACCCCCACATCCATGGGTGGTCCTAGGTGCTGCAATAATTGCAGGTTACCTTGTAGAAGATGTGTAATACTATTAGCATCCACAGAAGATGTGTGTACTCCAGACATCTCTGATTCAGCTGGGACTCCTGATCCTCCCCCTAGCCTGTTTATTATCCTGCTAGGTCCATCCTCCCCTACACCATATAAGTCCCCTGAGATCAGATGCCTGAGCCCCTACCCTCCTGAGGGACTCCCTGCTGACACCCATTGCTGAGGGACCCCCTGCTGACACCCATCCAGCCCTTGCAATCTCCATTCCTCTGGTGCCAATCAAACTCACCCTTGCCAGCAGTGTCAGCCTCCTCGCCTACAGCCTGTTGAATTGGATGTCCTGGCTCTGGGCTACCCACTACACCTTGCAAGCCCTGCAGTGCTGTGGAAATAATCTCATAAGCAACTGTCTGGACCACTTGAATCAATTCTTTCCTGGCTGTCCCACCTGCAAACACAGCCAGCTCACCCATAGGGGTGTTTGTTTCCCCTGGATCCACCTTACCCCTCAGCTGAAGGGACTCCGTTTTGATAAACAGAAAGACCATCCTGGGATCTGCCAGCCCCTGTCTGGGATCCAGCGCCTTGCTCAAGTGCCATCCTTTGGTCCCCCATGGCCCTTCCAGCCCCACTCTGTTCACACTATGCTGGGTTTGAAAATCCCTCCCCTCTCTGTTTTGGCACTCCTGTGATGCCCAGCTGAAAGGGGGAAGACATCTTCCTGCTTCTTCTTACACACCTGTTGCAACTGGAAGCAAAGCCTGAAACTCCAATGCTTTTATTCTCCCCATCAACCTGTCTGCTACAGCAACTGGGAGGGGAGGGGCTCCTTTCCATCATCTCACTATCCCCACTGACCTGATACGGCTCTAAGCTTTCTCACTAACTGGTTCCCCTTCCCCTTCTGTTACCACCTGCCTGCTTATCCTTCTGTGAAGACGGTGGGGAGGATTTGCCCTCCTTTCCTGGCTCTCACTATCACCCATGCGTGCCATGCAAATTGGAGAGCTGGAGTTCTTTCTGCTCCATGCTGTTGCTCTTAAGGTGTGGTATGGTCATTGCCAGTTGTTGCTCCTATACATCGTATATTAGAGTATTTGTATAACTTAAAGGTTTTGAGTGTATCAGTACCATCTGTAAAAGTTCACTTGGTTCCTATATTGGTACACTGTGTATTGGTAGGTAACACGCTTGTCTTTGCTCAAGGTATAGTTAAGGGATTTATGAAAGGTCTTTCCTATTTATATCCACCTGTAAAATATCCATTCTCATTGTGAGATCTGAATTCAGTGTTATAACCATTTTTAAACCCTGTGAGCCCCTGGTGGAGTACTTGTTGCTATATTTGCCTATTAAAACTGTTTTTATTGTGGCCATAATATGGGCTAGAAGGGAGAGCAAGTTACCCATCCCAATAACTTACCTAATGTCTATAGATTGGGAATGTGTGTATGCTCACATTGACCCATCTCATTAAGGATAGAAATTGCTGCATTCCGGACAAGCTGAAGCATCTGCATTACTTCAACTTTCTGCCTCAGATCCAGCAAGTTACAGTAGTCTGGAGGTGACAAATGTACTGTAGGAAGATCCTCGTGAGATGGAAAAGGACAGTCTTTCGCAGAGAACTTGACATTTGGGGGCGGCTCTCTAGAAGGAGATTTTACTTTTACAGTGCCTTCACTTTCACATGATTAACTGTGTTTTGTGATAACAGAAAGGAGCCACCTGGTATTTTCTCATATACTGTACCTCGGTGCACATCTCTGAAGGAAGCTTAAGGTTAACTTGATTTCTCACAGGAATTGAAAATCAATTCTGCCATCCTTTAGTCATAATCCTATAAACTACATAGAGAAACTGCTCTATTCTCAAATTATATTTGAATTTGCTCTGGGAATTAAGTTCTATAGTTTTCTGAAACTGAGGGGTTTTATAGGATGACAAGCCCCTTTTGTCAGTATTTACTTTAATAATAAGTAATCCTGAACTGATAAAGGGATGTATTATTTTCAAGAATAGAAAAAAGAATATTTTAACTTAGTGGGCCCCAGCCCAGCTAAGCACTTAAGTATATGCCTCACTTTAAGATGTCAGTTGTCCTACTGACTACATGTACTTAAAAATGAGCAAGTACTGAACTTTGATATGCTGGAGAGGGAGTCACTGCTGTCAGTGGCCAGTTCACTAAGGCTGTGGTGACATCCTGAATGCACAGAGAGAGATAATTTTTCACAGACAAAAATGCAGTCATTTTCAGCTTTGGTATTTTCAAATTGTGCATTATAAAGCAATCATTCAGGTTTCTCCAAGAAGAACTTTATGTGAAAATGCGGTAGGCTGTAGATTTTCTCTATATCAAATGTTTTTGGGAAAGTTTAGTCAGCCATTTTAGGTGTTTCCATCTATTCTGGTTTTTTTTTCCCCTTTAAATCCAGGCTTTAGGTTGGCTTGGTGCTTCTTGTAAAATATCAGTTTAATAAGACTTTTAAAGGATTGGTAGTATTAGGACCTATAATACTAGATAATTGAGACTGTTAAGATGCAATATGCTTTGACGTGGAATGAGGGTATCCCTCGTTCCAAGTGAGTGCTCTTACCACTAGACTAACAGTAATTCTCACTCTGTGGTCCAATGGACTATTCAAGGATTTCATCCAAAGAGGAACATCCTATACATGAGGTATTGAGAGTCAGAATTAGGTTGCATCAGGTAGCTGAAAAGACACACACTTAAAACTTTACACTTGGGCCCTGTGGTGTATTGAAAACTGCTGGAATTGTAGGCTATCACATTAATATGTAAGGGCATGAAAACTTGCTTGCAGGCTACAGGGCTCTGTATAGAAGCATGTAATGAGCCACTCTAGAGCAAGGCGAGGTGAGTTGTGCCTCTCTGCCATAGGTAGCAGCCTGCTCTTCCCCCTCTGTTTGTGTGTGTGTGTGTGTGTGTGTGTGTGTGTGTGTTAAAGTAGTACGTTGCAATCCTCCTAAACAATATTTTGTATTTTACTCTAATTTCTGTTTGTATGCTATGAAATATAACAGACTGTATTAGAGCTCCACTGCTGTTAATAGAACTCGAGGCCATAGTATGTATTTAATCTTCGGTTTTTGGTAATTAAGTTAGAATATAATTCTAATTTGTTTGGTTTTTTTGTTTTTTGTTTTTATACTGAGGGATAGATTTTCCTTAGGATATTCTGCACTGGGATTTTTCGAAGGAGGTCATATTTTAAAGTAATGTTTTGACTGATTCAATTTAAGCTATTAGAGTTTCATATAAATTTTATTTGTAGGGCCTAAGAGTTGTTTATTAAAGTAATTCTATAAACATGCCATTTCAATCTCTGGTAGTGATAGGCAGACTGTTTCTTTATTGAATCCTCCTTGTGTCTTTTTTTTTTTAATTTTCTAAAACTTTTTTTTTTAAGAATTTGCAAATTAAAATTCCTTTGAGTCTCACAAAGGTTTTCTTAATTTCCCGGAGAATGGTTTTACAGGCTGGGCATGAAAATTGCTTCTGATGTCCCTTTTGTGACCCCTCAGAGGAGACATTCAGTTTGTAACCAGACCAATAAACAGGCAAAAATTTTACTTAGGTCCAGATATGTCCCAGCCTTGTGCAGCCATGCACATAAGGGGCATAAGGGAGAGCAAGACCACTTATCCTCACTGCTCCACTACACAACCTCCCCACATTGCTACTCCAGGTGCTAGGAGAAGAGCAGACTGCAGGGCTGCTACTTCCCTGCAAACAAGTAGGCTGCACAAGTAGGGACTGAACCTTCACTGCACTGGCCAATGGGGTTTAGCCAGTGAGGAGGGGAAGTAATCTGTACCTGTTAAGCAGTTGTAACACATGAATTGCATCTGCTCCCCAGGAGCAAGAAGGAGGCAGGAAAGGAATTTTCATTTTCTTTGACTGTATCATATCTGTAGGTGTCTCCTTTTCATAGTGTCTGAGTGTCATATAATCCAACAGGGAGCTGGTCAATTGCAGATAGAACTGTTCTGATGCCTTCAACTGGACAGGCTGTATGTGTGTGTATGACAGTCTCAAAGCCTAAGGGCAACCTTGTTTCATTCTGAAACAAGGCATGGAGACAGTTGGGGGTCAAGTGAATACTGAGGCTATGTCATGTAGGTGAGTACCAAATAGACACCATATTGAGGCTTCTATAAGAAAAATATGACAGCTATTTTACATTTTTCTATTTTTAGTTTCAAATCTTTAGAGCCCATAAAAACTACCACATTGACAGCCTTGAGCAATCCAATCCTTTTTTATTAATGCATAGACAGTGTACAACACTGTGACAGTAGTAGTTTGTTTTCCTGATTTGGACTGTCTTTTACTAAAGCCTTGATCCTTCAGTTCACTGTGAGAGAGCACCACTGCACCCACACAAAGCCCCACTGAGTTCAGTGGGGTGCTGTGTGGACACAGTAAATTTGAGAGGATAGTTCAGTCTTCATGTCATTTCAGCCTTAGGCCTTTTACAGAGGTTGCCAACAGGGATACCAAATGACATCAATTATGATGTTTTTGTGATAAGGACAGCTGTTTCTTAGGAACTGTCTCACTTCACAAAGATATAGGTTTCAGATGGTAATGATTTTTAGTCTCTAACAGTCTGAGGTGGGTTGATTCTTATATCCATTACCAATCCCTTGAGCCATCCAGACGCTCAAATCAGATTTTTTTACTGAAAGTTTCCTCTGACTCAATTTTACAATTGAGTGTTGAGGAGAATGAGGTACTTCCAAATGGAGTGGCAATTCTTAAAAAGGAAGCATTGGAATCTCATTAAGTAACATGAATCTTATTTTTCTACCTTTTAACTTTCTTGATTATGTAGATTGTAATCCCATATGGGCAGGAATCTGTATTTTATTGTGTGTTTGTACAGTGTTCTAGAGAACAATGAGGCTTGAATTTTGAATGTAGCCTTTAAGTGCTACTGTAATTGAAATAAGATACAATCTAAGAAGCCAATGTTTTTGCCAGCAGAGAACAACAGACTTTTTTTCATTGATCTTGTTCTGAACCTGAAACTTTTTTTCTGTTTGGGAAATACGGGTTTTACCTTGATTGAAAAAGCATTGCTAAATGAAAGGTCAACTAGTGGGTTAAAGAACTTTACCCTTTTTATTTTAATTGTACATGCATGAGGAGAGAATCTAATTGCTTTGGCCTTCACTGTACTGCATTGTTTGTTATATATGATGGTTTAATAAAATGTAAGGCAGATAGTATTTTCTTCTTTAGAAGCACATATGTCACCACTGTTACTAGGACTTACGTTGGCATTAACTATCCAAATAATGTTAGAATGATTCCCAGTTCAAGAAAAGATATCTATCTCCCCCACCCCCTTCAAATCTAGGTTAGTATGAATCCTTCTAAAATTCTTTTGAACTATGATATGTCTCAGGCCATTTTTTTAGGATATGGACTGCAGCAGGCAGAAAAATAAATTTGGATGAAATTTTAGAGAGCCTCAAATTATAAGAGACTAGAAGTCTGTGCTGGGAAAAAAATGAACCTGGCAACAGTTTGTGGAAGAATGTCAAAATCTAGAATTTGAGGAAAGATACTGAAGTTAATTACTGTAGTGCCTGCTTTTTCTCATTTGAGTTTTTATTGTACAGTTAATACAAATATACAGAATCAAATCACCTAACAAGGGATATGGAAATGTTCTCAGAAAAAAATATGCAATTTTTCAGATAATATACAAACCTTCATTTTAATCTGTTCTGAGATAAAGGTATTTTTTAGACTCTCTGGTAGATAATATAAAATAATTCAGTTAATCTCTGACTGGGTAACTTGTCTTCGAACTGTACTTAAATGAGCCATAAAGACAGACTTGATTGACTCGGTTTTGTGTCAATGACTTCTCAGTAGTCATGCTGCCGTAACTTCAGCAAGGAGAGAAGCAAAATCAGAAAAGATTCTTAACCAGTTGCAAAGAAAAATATTATTTTAATAACTGTAGGTTCATGCAATTATTTGATATTTGGTTCAAGGTTACTCCAGTTATGGCTGTAGAGAATATCACAAGCAGAATAAATTAAAGATTGCAGAAATGCTCTATACATCAATTTTTTTCTTCAAGCTTCCTCTATCCATCTTCCTGTTTGTATGACTTCTTAATCAAAATATTTTCTCAATGGATATGTTGCTCTGTCTGCCACTTAGTATCCTAGACAAGACATCTACTGCGGAAGCCAAAGAAAAGATTATAAACCCTTCAGGGGCAGGGCTTTTCTTCAAGGGTAGGGCTTGTTTCTTTGTTGCTAATTGAGACCTGTGGGTGCTAACATAAATACTTAATGGTCCTACAGATTAAAAGGTTATATGAGAGTTGCACCTAGTATGAAAAATAGTTTGAGTGCAACCAACACATTAAAAAGAGCCAATCAGTCTGCTACATGCAGGTGCGGCTCTAGACATTTCGCTGCCCCAAGCAGGGCGGCATGCCGCGGGGGGCGCTCTGCTGGTCGCCGGGAGGGCGGCAGGTGGCTCCGGTGGACCTCCCGCAGGCGTGCCTGCGGAGGGTCCGCTGATCCCGTAGCTTTGGTGGACCACCGGAGCCGCGGGACCAGTGGACCCTCCGCAGGCACGCCTGCGGGAGGTCAACCAGAGCCACCTGCCACCCTCCCGGCGACCGGCAGAGCGTGTCCTGCGGCATGCCGCCCCAAGCACGCGCTTGGCGTGCTGGGGCCTGGAGCCGCCCCTGGCTACATGTCACTTACTACACGGGAATGAGGATCCAATGAGAGAAGATAGTTTCTGAATTTCCTTGAACAGGTTTTATGGGTTTAAAACTTTAAAGAAATGTGACTAAACTGTGTTTATTTCTTATGGCTTATGCAGCCAAGAAATGTATAAAGGCTTTTTAATGATATTTTTCTTCTCTTCGGAAAAATCTATAACATGCGTTTCTAAGACATGCTAAGAGGCAGGAGTTTTCACCAATACCATTAAAAGAAGAGTGGGTTACTGTTTCAATTCTCTTGAGCTCTAAAGAAAAAGGGAAGGACTTGTGCTTCAAAGTACTCAGGAATGTCTATAGCTCTGTTGGTCAATGCTGTATTAAAGACAGCTTTTTTGACATAATTGTATTAATGGTGTTGCTTTTACAGAAGTCAAAAAGTGAACTTTAGACAAAAGAATTAAAAACAAAAGCACATAAAATTACCACAGATGGGAAAATAATTCCTTGGCCATTTGTTGCCTTCTGTTGCAAGGAGGCTTAAACCCAGTCAGCTATGTGTAAGGAAAACCACAAACCCAGGGCCGAGGACTTGTCTGCATGGTGGGGTCAGGCGCTGTACAGAGAATGCGATTTCTAAACACACAAACATGTTATGCATGAATTAATCCATGTAGTTAAGCCTCCCGTCCTCTGAACACTTAAGTAAGAATTTTACTTTACTCATTTGATTAGCTCTAGTGACTTAACTGGATCCACTCACATGAGTAAAGTTAAGCTTATTCTTAAGTACTTGAAGGAGTGAGGGAACAGATTTTTTTTTTCATTCATTTGATGGAGTTTTAATATTGTGTCCATTTTTATATAGTGAAATCTAGCTCTGTTGAAGTTGGTGGGAGTTTTGCCATTGTTTTCAATGGGGTCAGGATTTCACCTATTATATTTAAAGTGTAAGTCAAAGTTCCTGTTTTCTAATGGGCAGACACATTTTATTTACAAATACTTTTAGCAGTTTTGGTTTTCTGAGGTAATATAAATCTGATAGTCTTTTTTTTTGTTTTGTTTTACATTTTTAACGAGGAAAAATGGGGAATGATATAGTAGAATATGGCACATGGGAGTGGAATTTGCCTTTTTGCTATCACTTAATTGCAGGTTTGGAAGAAAAGGTAAGAAAAGTGGTATTAATATTAATTTGAATTATGCTGTATACACTGTGTTTCACTCTCAGTATCATGAGTTCTTCCTGGAACGAGTAAACATATGAACACTAATAATGAATATGAAAAAAAAAATCGCAAAGCCTCAGAGTCTTTGACTTAGAGACCTATGCCATTTAGTAACATTCAGTGAGCCAATGCCAGTCAACAACTTGTGCTAAATTCAATTTGAAGCACCAAAATGAAGTACTGTATGAATTTTATGTCATACTGTCTTCTAATTTATTATACAGCACCATTTAACACCATCTTCCACATATATGTGTGTGTGTTCATCTATTAGATATTTGTATTAGAGAAGTTGCCAAAGCCTAACATGAATACTTAGTCTATTTTTGGTATATACATATATATTGATAGTTATTTTCCCAAAAAAGGGTTCAAAACAGTCCTATGTAAGAGGCATGCTGACAATGATACACCTCCGTGTTGAAAAAACATACCAAATATACACTTCAGTGTTGACCAAACATATTTTCTTCATTTATCAAAAAAAGCGTATTTTCTCCTGTCCATTCATAGCAGGCTTACACAAATGTTGCTACTCACTACTGGTCGGTATGCCGTATATATTTTTCATATTAACGTGAACCCATGCAGAAATGATTTTTAGAACATATGTTTAGAATGCACCATTCATTCATATTAAAACTTAAATGAATTCAGTTCAATGATATAAGCTATTAGTAGAAATACATGGCTTTAAAAATTCTATATTATGGCAATTTACAAAAGATAAGCCATGAATCCTCCTTCCCAGATGATGTAAACAAAAACGATACCCTCAGACTAATATTTAGTTTTGCAGAAATTGCTTCAGTGATAGCAGTGAAGGATTAAAACATTAGAGGCTAAAAATCTGTCAAGTCTAGTTATGTGTCTCAGACTCATTATTGAACCATGAACACATTTTTATTTTCCATGGCAAAGTCACTCATTAAAATGATTATCTCACATAAATATTCAAACCATTCAGATGAAAATAGTGAATGTCCAATATGTTTTATTTTTTAATTAGCAATTGTAGCATTCTGGTAAATATTGGAGGTCACAGTGTATCACAGAAAACCATATGGTATCACATTGAGTTTTAATATTTATTATCTGACAAAATTTAGGAATGGCTCCAAGACTTAAAGCCTATCGTAGAGATGGATTTCTTTTTAAATAAGTAAAAAATATTGAATGTTGGGATATATCAGAGAGAATAAAATATATGGCAGGTAAACATAAATCAAATTGTTGTTGATGTCCTTAACTTCCATATAAATTATTTCTCTTCAAACTATAGGTGCCTATTATTTTTTTGCTTTTTATATTTGTGAAATTGATAAATGTCCATTCAATTGTCCGAGGCAAATTCCCACTGCTGAATCCCAATCCACTAATAAAAACTAATAAATAATAAAAGACACTTCCCTACAAATCTTAGGTGGCAAACCCAGGACAAATGGCTACAAAGGGGAAAGGGGTAGTAATTTAGTCCCAGGGGGTTAAAAGGCCTCTCCCAATCCACTGAGGAGAGAGAACCATGGGGAAATAAGGTTCAGCTGGAAAAGGAGTTACCAGGGAACTAATTAGGTTCAGCTGGTTCCAACTGCTTGAGACCTTTTTAAACCCTCCTCCTGGGGAAGTGGGAGAGTGAGAGGAACAGAAACGGGAACGGGAATAGGAACAGGAACACTGCCAGTAAGCTAGGTGAAGCAGGGCTCTGAACCCTTCCAGCAAGGAAGGCTGCACTCTGTCCCCAGAAGGGAAGAAAAACAAGCCCAAGGGACTGACTGAGGGAAGGAATAGCCAGACCCTGTGCTACCTAGAAGGATTTGCTTTGCCCAAGCCTGTGTATCCAAGGCTAAAAAGGACTGAGCCTGCTGAGGAGAAGAAGGTACTTTGCCACACTTCCAATTATAATAATTCTGACACCTTGAATATTCCCATGACAATCACCAAAATTTCCAGGAAATCTTATATTATATATTAAAAAAAAATTATGGAAGTCCATTTATTTTATTTTCCAAGTGAATTAAACTAAACCTAATTAAAGGTACTTTAGTTCCGAATAACAGCTTCCACATGGGGATTTACTGTGGTTTAACTAATCTACTTCAGATTCAGACTTTTAGTTGATTTGGATTCTCCTGGATGCTTCCATGTAGACCAGCCCTAAGTGACTGATTATTACTTTTTAGTGTGAACACAGTAACTGAACATTGTTAAAATGCCAATGTTAAATGTAATTAGTACAATTAAAGACATAAAAATTGTCAGCATGCCTCTTATATAGGACTGTTTTGAACCCTTTTTTGGAAATCAATATATATGTACATACCAAAAATAGACTAAGTATTTGTGTTAGGCTTTGGCAACTTCTCTAATACAAATATCTAATAGATTAACACATTTATTTATATATATATATGTGGAAGATGGTGTTAAATGGTGCTGGATAATAAATTAGAAGACAGAGTATGACATAAAATTCATACAGTACTTCATTTTGGTGCTTCGAATTGAATTTAGCACAAGTTGTTGACTGGCATTGGCTCACTGAATGTTTCTAAATGGCATAGGTCTCTAAGTCAAAGACTCTGAGGCTTCTGAGATTTTTTTTTTCATATTCATTAGTGTTCATATGTTTATTCATTCCAGGTAGAACTTATGATACTAAGTGAAAGCAAGTTTTAATAGTTCATTTTTAAAACTGATCTTTCCCCATGTCCCAAAATGGAGAAACCCCCCCTCCATTTTTAAGGAACATCTTACACTATTTCATAAGAAAATCTTGGCTCTAACCTGATAAAATATTTTTATGTATTTGTTTATATCATAATAAGAGTTAACTAGTATAACAGAGTGATATGGCATAACTCCTATGGTGTACATTTTAAATTCTAAATAACTACATTGCTTGAGTCCCATCATCATAGCAGATGTGTACACGTTTAACTCCTGTTGAATCAATTGCAATTGATTCACATCTCCTGGAATGATTGGGCCCATTATAGTCAAAATGTATTAAAATATTTCTTAAATACCTTAGGCCCACATCCACAAAAGGACTTGAGGAAGAGGCAACTGTTCTTTAGCCCAGTTTGCTAGTGCACTCACTAGGGTGACCAGACAGCAAATGTGAAAAATTGGGATGGGGGTGGGGGGTAATAGGTGCCTATAGAAGAAAAAGCCCCAAATATCAGGACTGTTCCTATAAAATAGGACATCTGGTCACCCTAGCACTCACCCAGGATGTGGGACACCTCAGTTTAATTCCTCCTTCTGTCCAACAAAGATAAGGTATTTGAACAGAGGTTTCCTATCTCTCTGGCTAGGGCACTCACCTCTAGGCTATGGGATGTTCTGAAGTGGGGCTCTGTCTCTCCTGTTGTAGGTGTTCCACTTTGTATAAATAATTAAATATGCATTGGGCCAGAGAGAGAGAACATGAATGTTTCTAGCCCCAACTGAAATAAAGACTACAAGAAAGACCTCCTCCTCTTCTCTCCCCCAGCCATTTTGTATGGAGTTGGACAAGTGACACTACCTTTCTTGATAGAAATGGCTTAGGTACCTAAGGCACCTGACTCCAGGAAGAGCATTCCCAGTTGTGGACCTAAAACAGCATTAGCTGCCTCCCTCCAGTTTGGACTTAGGTGCTTAACTCACTGAGATGGACAGAGTATAGGACGCACCCCTCTGTTCATCACCTGCTAGGGCAGGGGTGGGCAAACTTTTTGGCTTGAGGGCCACATCGGGTTTGCAAAACTGTATGGAGGGCCAGGTAGGGAAGGCTGTGCCTCCCCAAACAGCCTGGCCCCCGCCTCCTATTCAACTCCTCCCACTTCCTCCCCCCCTCAGAACTCCCCAACGTATCCAACCGTGCCCCCCCCCCCCGGCTCCTTGTCCCCTGACTGCCCCCTCCTGGGACCCCTCACCCCTTATCTAACCCCTCGGGACCCCAGCCCCTATCCAACCCCTCCTGCTCCCTGACTGTCCCGATCTCTATCCACACTCCCACCCCCTGACAGGCCCACCAGGACTCCCATGCTTATCCACCCCCACCGCCCCCCCGTTCCCTGACCACCACCACCCTCAAACCTCTGCCTCATCCAACTGCCCCTGCGCCATGTCCTCTGACTGCCCCCCCCAGGACCTCCTGCCCCTTAATCCAGCTCCCTGCCCCCTTACCATGCCACTCAGAGCAGCATGTCTGGCAGCTGTTCAGTCTGGCCGGAGCCAGACACACTGCCGCACTGCCCTGCAGGAGCGTGCAACCCTGCTGCCCAGAGCGCTGCCTGCGTGGCTGTGGGGGAGGGCTATAGTGGGGGAGGGGCTGGGGGCTAGCCTTTCCAGCCAGGAGCTCAAGGGCCGGGCAGGACGGTCCTGTGGGCTGGATGTGGCCCGGTGGCCGTAGTTAGCCACTAGCACAGAGGTGGGCAATCTTATATGGCTTCCCACTTAATTCTGGCTTTTGTGATTTGCATTTGTAGGTGTCTGTGGTCCCCTTGCATTGTATAAGGGCCACCCAGGGTTTATGGATTCCACTGGCTGTCTACATTGTGTTTTAAAATCCATGGCAGTAAATTCTCAGAGCCTGAGTTGAGAGGTTCAGGCTTGCATTACAGTGCTAAAAATGTGTATACACATTGCAGCTCAGGCTGGAGTGTGAGCTCTGAAGCCTACCTCCCTTCTCTGGCTTTAGAGCCCAAGCTCCCACTTGAGCTGCAATGTCTACACAGCTGTTTTTACTGCTATAGCGTCAGCCCAAGTTTATAGGCCCAGACTCTGAGATTCACTGCATCAGGTTTTAAAATGCAATGTAGGCGTACTTTGGGTGGCTAGGTGGCTAAAAGTTAGGCAAAGAAGTCCTTTCCCTAATCATGAATGAAATTTACAGTTGTTCTGTCCTGTACTAAGATGTGCATTTCCAGGGGGGAAAAAACATTAGGGCCAAATTTTCCTTTGGAATGAAGCCAGGAGATCCCATTGAATTTAGTTTGGGTTGAACAATGAATGAACAAATGCAGAACTTGACACTTTTTGGTAACACTTGAAAAGCTTAATTTCTGTGGCATTTGTTACAATGTTAATCAGGATAAATCATAGAATCATAGAATATCAGGGTTGGAAGGGACCTCAGGATGTCAGCTAGTCCAGCTCCGTGCTCAAAGCAGGACCAATCCCCAACTAAATCATCCCAGCCAGGGCTTTGCCAAGCCTGACCTTAAAAACCTCTAAGGAAGGAGAGTCCACCACCTCCCTAGGTAACCCATTCCAGTGCTTCACCACCCCTAGTGAAAAAGTGTTTCCTAATATCCAACCTAAACCTCCTGCTCTGCAACTTGAGACCATTACTCCTTGTTCTGTCATCTGCTACCACTAAGAATAATCTAGATCCATCCTCTTTGGAACCCCCTTTCAGGTAGTTGAAGGCAGCTATCAAATCCCCCTCATTCTTCTCTTCCTCAGACTAAACAATCCCAGTTCCCTCAGCCTCTCCTCATAAGTCATGTGCTCCAGTCCCCTAATCATTTTTGTTGCCCTCCATTGGACTCTTTCCAATTTTTCCACATCCTTCTTGTAGTGTGGGGCCCAAAACTGGACACAATACTCCAGGTGTGGCCTCACCAGTGCTGAATAGAGGGGAATGATCACGTCCCTCGATCTGCTGGCAGTGTCCCTACTTATACAGCCCAAAATGCCATTAGCCTTCTTGGCAACAAGGGCACACTGTTGACTCATATCCAGCTTCTCATCCACTATAATCCCTAGGTTCTTTTCTGCAGAACTGCTGCCTAGCCACTCGGTCCCTAATCTGTAGCATAGGATTCTTCCATCCTAAGTGCAGGACTCTGCACTTGTCCTTGTTGAACCTCATCAGATTTCTTTTGGCCCAATCCTCCCATTTGTCTAGGTCCCTCTGTATCCTATCCTTACCTTCCAGCGTATCTACCACTCCTCTCAGTTTAGTGTCATCTGTAAACTTGCTGAGAGTGCAGTCTATGCTATCCTCCAGATAATTAATGAAGATATTGAACAAAACCGGCCCCAGGAGTGACCCTTGGGGCACTCCGCTTGATACCGGCTGCCAACTAGAAATGGAGCCATTGATCGCTACCCGTTGAGCCCGACGATGTAGCCAGCTTTCTATCAACCTTACAGTCCATTCATCCAGCTCATACTTCTTTAACTTGCCGGCAAGAATAATGTGGGAGACCGTATCAAAATTTTTCCTAAAGTCAAGGAATAACACATCCACTGCTTTCCCCTCATCCACAGAGCAAGTTATCTCATCATAGAAGGCAATTAGGTTTGTCGGGCATGACTTGCCCTTGGTGAATCCATGCTGATAGTTCCTGATCTCTTTCCTCAAAGTGCTTCAAAATTGATTCCTTGAGGACCTGCTCCATGATTTTTCCAGGGACTGAGGTGAGGCTTACTGGCCTGTAGTTCCCCAGATCTCTCCTCCATCCCTTTTTTAAAGATGGGCACTACATTAGCCTTTTTTCAGTCATCTGGGACCTCCCCTGATCTCCATGAGTTTTCAAAGATAATGGCCAATGGCTCTGCAATCATATCCACCAACTCATTTAGCACTCTTGGATGCAGTGTATCCGTCCCCATGGACTTGTGCTCATCCAACTTTTCTAAATAGTCCTGAACCACTTCTTTCTCCACAGGGGGCTGGTCAACTCCTCCCCATACTGTGCTGCCCAGTGCAGTAGTCTGGGAGCTGGCAAATCATGTAATGTAACTGTTAAAATATGCAGAAAATTTATCTGTGTGGCTGCTGAGTCTCTAGAAATCCAGTTTCCTAGTCTCAGCAGCTACAAAAACAGTTTGTCTTTGAGAAAAATTCAGTCCCTTCACTAGATTTCACAGAATCAACATTAGGGGTGACCCCAAAATACCCCTTCCTCTGTGGCTTAGGCTGACTACCCAGCCACATTGCATGCACAAGGTCTTCTGATCGTCTTCTGTGGCTGTGCTTTAGTTTGCTGATTTTTAGGTGCCAGTCACAGAGAAGAATGGGGCCATACAAAATTAGCACCCCAACAAAAACTGCACAGAAGAAATAAACCAGCCACTCAAGCTCTCTAAAAATGGAAGAAGCTCCCGCAATGCAATCTGTTCAGTGGAGAGAGAGGCTCCTTGTCATACCTCTTAATTGTGGCCTAAAACATCCTTCCTATTGACTCATCCCTCACTTCACTCTCCAGTATTAGTGCTGGTATGTTCTCCATATTCCTCACCATTTGACATGAGACAGAACTATCATTGATTCCTATTGACAGCCATGAAGGGGGTGGCACAAAGTTGTGCTAACTCTTAGAAGTTGCACAGTTAAGGTGGGTTTGGCTGGATGGAATGACTGAGAATGGATAACTTTTTGGAGACTGAGGCAAATTGTTACATAAATTAAATAAATAGAAATTAAGATTCCTTGAAGTTGAATAAGTGGACAGCATTAACAAATCATTAACTTGAGTAATATAACTCCCCAGCAGTCTGAGTCCAAACCTTTGCCTTGGCACGGGTTGACATGCCACAGAACTAGTATCTGTCAGGGAAGAAGGGAGTATATCTTTGGAGGGCCTGGAAGCAGCAGAGAAATTCAGCTGGATTGGGTCCTTTGATAGGATGTCAGCTTCTTTTAGCATTAATATATCAATATTTTGAAATGTTCCAAAAGGCTAGCTCTGGGTACGTCAAATCTGCTCTTTTGAATTGTGTTTTCTCAGCTGAAAAAGTCTTAGAAATGAATTTGAATTAGCAACATTTTAAAAAACACCATTTTTGTGTGTGAGGTGAAATATTGATTTCCATTCATTTGGATTCCATTCATATGGCTTCTGTGTCATTTAACAAATGCACTACTTACTGATTTATAAGAATTGACCTCTTCAGACTGAAAGATCAAGACAAATTGCAATTGACAGTACTGTAAAGGAGTCTAAATTATTTTCTTTCATGAGCAATCTGAAAAATTGATGCACAGTTGATGTTAGTTGTAAAAGGAACTGGATTTTTACAAGAGCATAAATAGGAACCAAGTAACAAAATAGATAGTTGAACGAACATAATTTTAAGCACTTTTATACAATGTTTAATTAAATCTCAATAATTTTTACGTTTCACACAGGGAGGTCTTCTAGAAATATCAATTTTATACAATAAAGTGTCATTTAAATGCATGAAACAAATTCCCTGCTTCAAAGCTGTGACTTTGTCAAAAATATTATGCTATCTGTATGACCTTTGTTTTCAAACACTAATGTATTGGGAGAAGCTCTGAGAAAATGTGTTTAGCTCAGCAATCACTTTAGCCACTTGGTAAGATTCCATTTAAGCTTAATTTCCTAATTGAATTTAGAGATGGTCCGTGCCAAGCAATGTTTGGAAACTAAATCTGTTTTAAACATCTTTTCAGAGTTCGTAATGCTGAATTCACATATTACCGTAAAAAGTAACTGTCTATTTTTAAACTCTGGAGTATCAAATCTAAGCAATAAAAATATTCTATTTTTTCATACTACAACATAACATGTATATTCCTCACACATTAACAATTTAAAATTAAGTATTTGATCCTAAAGAGCTTAACATAATAACCATTTTGATTTATATGGAATTTTGTATGGTTTCTGTGTTATGAGTATATTCTGTTTGCTTGAAGCTCACTATAGATATCTGAGTCTTATGGAATCCCAGTAGGGATAGAGGTCGGTCGGTCTGTCTGTCTCTCTCACTCTCTCCTCCCCCTTCCCTCCCCCAGTACATATACACATACCAAATGAAAGCATCCATCATGAAACTCTTTTAAATAGTATTTTTAATCTTAGGATTCTAAAGGAATATCAATTGAATTTAAAGCATAAAAATCCTTTAAATTATCTTTGTTAAATCATCATGCTAAGGGGTTTAAACTTTAAACTTATGTTTAATTTAACAGCAAATAAAGAAGCTGGATTTTGTGAGTTAAAGTTATCAAACCAGAAATATATTAAATTTCTGGGTACAAAATGGTAAAATAGACATAGTTGTGATGATGATATTTATGGAATTTAATTTTTCATAATGGTAACTACATTTTATGGAAAATATAGTGTACTGTAAATAATGGGATATGGCGTAGGAGACCTCACCCAGGCCACCTCCAGCCTCCCTAGCATAAGTGAGCAAGGAGAAGAAGCCATTGCAGTAAGCCATTGGTAGTAGGACACTGCTCCAGCTCATGAACTTGCCCTTCTCCCACTCTGAGGTAACGGGCACAGTAGTTGTAGTATTACAGTGGGCAGGAGATGCCAGAGTACCTTGCCCTTGGCTTGCGAACTCTTCTATTCCAACCATTGGGAAGCAGGAAGGAAAGCTGCAAAGATCAGCCGTTGGCCCAAATACCAGGGAGACTATTCTATACTTGGACTTCTCTGGGATTATTTTGAATGCCTCTTTCTGCTGCTTCAGATGTTTCGTATCACATCTGATGAAGAGACAGACGTGGACTGTTGGCCTGTAGTATGGGAATGTGTCATCTACAGGGCCAGGTTCCTGAAATGAAGGAAGAGGTAGGAGAATGGTTTTAAAACAAAGCAACAAAAAATACAGGAATTGAACAAACATGCTGTCACATTGTCTGAAGTGGCTCACAACTTAAAGTGCCAATCTCAGGTCAGGTTTCAGAGTAGCAGCCATGTTAGTCTGTATCCGCAAACAGAACAGGAGTACTTGTGGCACCTTAAAGACTAACATTTATTTCAGCATAAGCTTTCGTGGGCTACAGCTCACTTCTTCAGATGCATAGAATGGAACACACAGACAGGAGATATTTATACATACAGAGAACATGAAAAGGTAGAAGTATGCATACCAACTGGAAGAGTCCAATAAATTGAGATGAGCTATCATCAGCAGGAGAAAGGGCGGGGGGGACAAAAAAAACACCTTTGAAGTGATAATTGAGATGACCAATAGAAGGAGTGAGGAGAACTTAACATAGGGAAATAGATTCAATTAGTGTAATGACCCAACCATTCCCAGTGTCTGTTTAAACCTAAATTAATTGTATCTAATTTGCATATTAATTCGAGTTCAGCAGTCTCTCTTCAGAGTCTGTTTTTGAAGTTTTTTTTGTTGCAAAATTGCCACCTTCAAGTCTGTCACTTAGTGGTTAGAGAGGTTGAAGTGTTCTTCCACTGTTTTTTTAATGTTATGATTCCTGATGTCAGACTGTCAAAAAACAGGGCAGACACCCCAAAACTGGTGGTATATTCTATAATTAGATTTCACCAAGCCAGTAACACACGTGCACTCCTGGATTACTATATTAGCTTTACCATAGAGTCACAAACAGTGCCCATAGGCTCTCCAGTGCATGTTGACACTCAGACAAACTTGACTTTGTGATGAAAGGTTACTAAAACAAAAAATCATATCACATTAGGCTGCTCCCAAACCCAAAGGATTGGTCACTTACCCCAGATCAATGGATACTCTCGATCTCACACCAGAGACAGCTCTGGCAGTCACTTTCTCTAGTAAACTAAGAAAATATTTATTAGCTAAGAAAATAAATGAGTTATTGAGAGATTAAAAAGTCAGTTTGTTAGTACAAAATGTTAAGAGTCCTAGTAATATAGATTTCCAAAAGTTCCTCAGAGTTATCTGGGGATCTCTGTCCACCTCCAGTATTCATTCCTGTTAGATACAGGATTGTTCCCTACATCCATTCTTATAGCTGTCTTCAGTGGAAAGCAATCCGGCAAGTGTTTCCATCACTGCACAGGTTTTTTCCTCTGACTATGGATTTCCCATTGTCGATCACAATGATGACCCATGCTCTGAAGTTAGTATGCTTCATTTACAGTTCCAAGGCTTCAATCCTGTTTGATGGGCAAGCCAATTAGAGATATACAGGATGTGTTTAGATACAGCAATATAAACAATCTTTCATTAGTTTTTAGGCAGTGTACCCATTAAGTAAATTCTTGCTAACATATATTTTTGATCTAGGGTTAATTAAGTACAGGATATACATAATGTAATGCGATAGTAAACAGGTTATAGGTAAGTGAAGACAATAACATTAACATTTCTTTGATATCCACACACAAGTGAATTGGCCTTTGGCTTTGATTTGAGCTGGTCTGTCAGCATCACACATACTATAAACTATTAAAAAAACCAAAATAAAGACAAACAGGAAAAGCAAACTTATTTAGGAAAATAAAAGCAAAAAGTTGGAGCTAGAAAAAAAGTTAATGTCCGCTGAATCACTTTGGTTCTTCAAGTAAATGCAGCTATGTATTTTACTTAGGTCTATACATATTTGGTGCACCAGAGCCGGAGAACTTTGCCTAGCAATGCCTGTAGAGGCAGCCTTCATGCCTTTTGGCCCTAGCCCCTCACCTGGCCATATAAGGATATTGCCACCCTGACCCCTTCAGTTCCTTCTCACCAATGGTGGCTTAAGTTGAAAAACATCACATGGAGCTCCACCTTTTACATTTGGTCTCAGTTTCTGATCAAATTTTCTTGTATGTATTATTTAGTGCGGAGGTCGGCAACCTTCAGAACGCAGTCCCTCAGGGTAATCTGCTGGCAGGCTGTGAGATATTTTGTTTACACTGACTGTCCACAGGCACAGCCCCCCGCAGCTCCCAGAGACCGCGGTTCACCATTCCTGACCACTGAGATCTGTGGATGGTCAACGTAAACAAAATGTGTCATGGCCCGCCAGTGGATTACCCTGATGGGCTGGGTGCCAAAGGTTGCCAACCCCTGATTTAGTACTACTAGGTTAGTGTTACTTTAATAGTAATTAGAATAGTTGCCCTCACCAGGGTTCAAACATTCTCCTGTGTGTGTAGGGACATCTCTAACAGTGATTCCCCACATAAGATTCTTGTTGTGTTTTGGAGAAGGACACATTAAAGACTGTGGCTGACTGGCAGCTGTTTACGATGAAGACACTGTTCCTCAAGTAGTTTCAGTCTCTACTGGCGTTGGAGGCTGTAGGGGTACCTTTCAGCATCAGGGGCAGGTTTTCTACTCATGGTATTTTGTGGTTCCCAAGCCCAAAGGAGGGATGAGACCTATCTTGACCTCCACAATTTCAACAAATACATCAGATATGTGAGCTATCCTCCACACCTTAAATCAGAACAACTGGTTTGCCGCCCTGGACCTTCAGGAGGCTTATTTCTACATAGCAATTCTCTGAACAGGAGGTTTCTCCAGGTTGTTATGGTGGATCAGCACTACCATGCTACCTTTCAGTCTGTCTTCTGGTTGTGGTGACTGTGTACCTCAGGAAGAGGGGAATTCATACCTTCCCATATCCATGTTTCACTGTCAGCCTTTACACAAACTTAAGCATTCCTTTCTGCCTATCCTTTCATCCATATGAAATTTTAATACTGTTCCATGATATTTTACAGGCTGTAGAAGTGCCCCTTTTCTGTACACACACATTGTTGATCCTGTTTTTTAAAACCAGTTTCTCTCACCTTTCCTCTACTCTAGTTTTTTATTGTCTCTGTTTGCCATTCTGTTGTTGCCTTTGTACACCTGTAATATGTGTGTGTATTGCTTCTGTTTTGTGAACTCTGCAAGAGACCAACTGAAATAAACTAATCAGAGATGGGCCTGAGCTGCAAAGTTTGCGTCTCCATTAAGATGCAAACTTCATAAAAGTCTAGGAAATGGCTGGATCAGGAATTTTTATTATCTGGTACCAGTGGTTCTTGAAATTTTCACATATTTGTTAACAGTTCAAAGCACAGTATAAAAGAGCAGGGGGTAGCCGTGTTAGTCTGTATCCACAAAAACAGCAAGGAGTCCAGTGGCACCTTAACGACTAACATAAGCTTTCATGGGTAAAGAACCCACTTCTTCAGATGCATGAACTTATGCCAAAATAAATCCATTAGTCTTTAAGGTTCCACCGGACTCCTTGTGTTTTAGTAAAAAAGAGCAACAGGGAGGTTAAGGTGCTAATTTGGTCAGAAAAGCTTTTTTGCAAGGTGGCCTTAGAAAAGATATAAGACTACTATATTAATTTCTGATGGCCAAATTCTCATTCTGCAAGTAATGCCCAACTAAAATATTGCCCCAGCAAATATATAGGGACTGATAAAGAGAAAATTCATTCCCTGCAACTCAGAAATTGGGCCTAGGGCACTCTCACAAATGAACAGTGCGGTGGGAAGGGAGCAAGCAGATGAGTCCTCCTGTTTCCAATGCTGCCAACAAGCTACATAGAAGATTGTGGTTCAGTGACTTTGCACTGCATAGGAACCCACTGGCTGCGCCCCTTTCATACCTACTTCCACTCTGAGGACTGGAAATGTGGCATCCCTTCTCTGTTTTACATAATCAATGTCTGTGTAAGATGGCAGCATTTTCTCCTGAATAAGTTGGTTTTGAAATTTCACTTTGGTTTTCTTGAAAATTGCAGGGTTCTCTGCATTTAATGTTTATAATCATTGCTTTGCATATTTATATTTTGATAGTAAATACAGAATAAAGCCTAGAAATCACCATCAAAATTCAGATCTCAAACTAAACTGTTTATTATATAAAAAGTAACATCCTGACACTTGAAGTTGTAAAAAATACTAACATATAATTTATTAGGAATTTATTATTTGGAAAATTGCTGGGGGGAGGGAACAGCCATTTCTTTGAAGAAATAATACTTAAATAGTGTTATCTAAAACACACACACCTCCGCTGGATGAAAATCAACTCTGGAGAGGCAGTTCTGCACATGGCATTCCATTATTCTGTAGTACTATATCCCCAGCAGGGGGTTTGCATACGATTAATGAATCATAGTATTTGAATATTCAGATTGGAATAGGTCTGAAAGTTTTTAATTGCCCAATTCTCTTCTATCCCAGATATTATTATTACAATCACAGTTACCAGACAAACTGCATGTTTGACCCCTCCTGGAATGAAGACTCGGCACACCGCTTCTGAAAGGTCGCCGACCCCTGATGTAATCAAACATTTATAAAGTTGCCTTTATGGACTCTTGGTGCAATCACTCCCTCTGCTTTCTTGTGATACTATATAAAGATGCAGAAATCAAGGCTCTAATTCTGCAGTTTGCTAAACATGGCACACTGCTACACCTGCATGAATCTCAAATTAAGTTAACAGGGCTCCTTATGGGCACAGCAGTACACCCACACAATGAATTTCAGGATCAAGGCCTAAGGCTACATTCATGTTTATTTAGTAGACTCTGGTTTAGGATTCTAAATTTTAGAACCTTTAATGAAAAATCATTTTTCCCCCCTCTAGCTGATGTGGTAAATTAAGTGAGACAATGAAGTGCTTGCTACCACCTGCTTCAGACTTCCCCTCTAGCATTATCTGTCTTAGTCTTTATGTGATGCCACTCAAAGTACACAAAGCCTTGTTGAACTGAGATACTTAGTTTTAATGGAGAAAAGGGGAAGGTCAATATGAAAAATAGAGCCTGATCTTCAAAGAATGGGGTTGGAGCAAGCTGTATTTTTCTCTGTTGCTTGGCACTAACGTATTGCTTCAGCTATATTTTAAGAATGTGCCATAATGAAAAACTCAAATTGAATCTTAATAGTATATACTGTTGAGAATTGCTCTTCAACCTGAACCCAGGTATTGTGGAAAGTAATGATAAGAATCATTTTATTTTAGATGGCAACAAGCAATTTAAAAAAAAGATGCTCAAAAAGCAACTGCAAATAGTTTAATTGCAGTTAATGCTCAAGCACAGTTGCCAACTTTCACGCAGTAAATAAGCACTCCAACTTTCACAATAAACCAAAAATCAAGCTAATCCCATTTCAAAACGAGACCAAAACAAGCCAATCCCTAAGAACCCCGACTCTCTCCTCTGCTTGCCCCTCCCGCCCCGATACAAAAAAAAAAAAGCAACAAGCTACAAGCCAAAAACTAGCCAACAAGCAACTCGCAAGCCAATTAAGCCAAAAACAAGCCCAACAAGTGACTGAAGCTAAATACTGTATAATTCCACCATTTATTTTAGTCTCTTATTTTAAAAAAAAATACATCTTTTTTTAAAAATGATTGACATTTTTCAGGTTATGAATTGCCTATCCACAGACACATTGGTTAAATGAATAATAAATATAAAAATTTTAAAATAATTCTTAATTTAGTAAAAATTCCCAATGCAGGCTCTACCACACATTCCAACTTTACATTTTACTGATCCTTAAGAATATCTAATTTACCTTGATATTTATATGGACAGATAGATATATAAATCTACAGAGTGGAAAAACCTCTTCATAGATAAGGCTTACACAGTTTCTGATTTGGCCCTTGTCATAAAAAACACAAAAAATGGAATATTGAATATAAAACTAGGGTGTGAGGTCTGTGTGGCCCCAGGCTCTTCTATCAGATTTGAAATCTATTAGACTAGGTGTTAATCAGTTGTGAGACATTTCAAATAAATGTTCATTAGAATCCAGAGTCTTCTAACTTTTTTCCTGTCATATGTTGATGATATGAAAGTGGAAAGGGGAGATGATAAACACAGTTCACTGGATCAATCTAGTCAGTATGTACTTTACAGAACTAGTTTTCTGTTGATGAGAGTGTAATTTTAAAAGTTAACATTTTCAGTGGGATTTTCAAAATATTAGACCAGCTTTGATAGTTTCATGCATGAAAGTCATTTACCTGGCATTAATGATTTCAGCTTTCAGATGAGTGAGTGAGCTTCAAGCGTTAGTAATAGATCCACTATATGTGTGTTGTGGATTCATCCTAAATTTGTTCCACCTTAGTTCCCCATTAATCAATCCTTCATTCACTGCACCTTAGAGGGCCCCGCGCCTTAGGCGCCTTTGAAATTTTTAAAAAAAATGTTTACTCATCTGGTGGCGGTCCGGGTCTTCGGCAGCACTTTGGCGGCCAGGGAGGGGGGGCCTTCACTCGCTCCAGGTCTTCGGCGGCATTTTGGCAGCAGGGGGTCTGCGGAAAACCTGGAGAAGAGGGAAGGATCCCCCATCACTGAAGTGCCGCCAAAGACCCGGACCGCCGCCGGGTATTCAAATTGGGCCCTGCAGTTCCTAAAGCCTGACCTGCCTCCTAGGCATGACAGTATGTTCTCCGATCATCCTGCAATTGATTTCACGCCTCCTCTTGCAGAATGTGGGCTGAATCCTCAATCCCACTCTACATCTCCTTCATCTGAAGGCATGGCTCCTTCATGATTTCGGGATTCGGAGATGACCTGTTCAGAGGCAATAAACAAGGTTCTCTTAAATAGCAGACATGACACAACTGGGTGAGGTATGATTTCCCTTTTTAAAAAGCTGTGTTAACTCTTACTCTGTTCTTTACTATAGTTTCAGCCAATTTTCCTGGTACTGAATTTATGTTTAACATAATTTACTGAATTGCCAGGATTTCCTCTGGAGCCTTTTTAAAAAAAAAATGAAATTACATTCGCTATCCTCCAGTCATCTGGTACAGAAGCTGCAATGGGTTATATACCACAGTTTGTAATTCTGCAGTTTCATATTTGAGTTCCTTCAGAACTCTTGGCTGAATACCATCTGCCCTGGTGACTTATTACTGTTCAATTTGTCAGTCTGCTCCTAAACCTCTACTGATACCTCAGTCTAGGACAGTTCCTCAGATTTGTCACCTAAAAAGCATGTCTCACGTGCGGGAATCTCCCTCTCATCATATGCAGTGAAGAGCAATGCAAAGAATTCATTTAGCTTCTCCGCAACAGCCTTGTCTTCCTTGAGTGTTCCTTTAGAACAGGGTCGGGCAAACATTTTGGCCTGAGGGCCACATCGAGTTTTGGAAGTTGTATGGAGGGCCAGTTAGAGGAGGCTGGGCCTCCCAAAACAGTCAGGAGTACCCCGGCCCCGCCCCTATCCTCCCCCCCTGCTTCTTTCCCCCTGATGCCCTCCCCCAGGACTCCTGCCTCATCCACCACCACTCCCGCTCTCTGTCCCCTGACTGCCCCCGGAACCTCCACCCCTGACTGCCCCCCACTAACTCCCCGACCACCACTCCAAACTTCTCTGCCCTCTAGCCAACTCCCTCCCCACCTCGCTCCCTGCCCCCTTACCACGCTGCCTGAAGCACTGGTGGCTGGTGGTGTTACAGCCGTGCCACCTGGCTGGAGCCAGCCGCGCCACTGGGCTCTGCAGCTGCGCTGCCTGGCCTCCCAGAGCATTGCGCCGACAATGCGGCGCGTGGAGGCTGGGGGGAGGGGAGACAGCAGGGAGGGGCCGGGGGTAGCCTCCCAGGCCAGGAGCTCAGGGGCTGGGCAGGAGGGTCCCACAGGCCAGATGGGGCCCGCGGGCTGTAGTTTGCCCACCTCTGCTTTAGAACGTTGATTGTCCAGTGGCCCCGCTCATTGTTTGTCGTGCTTCCTGCACCTGGTGTACTTAAAAAAAAAAATGTTGTTAGTGTTTTGAGTCTTTTGCTTGTTGTTCAAATTCTTTTTTGGCTTGCTTACTCATACTTTTACACTTGACTTGCCAGTGATATCCTGCTTTCTATTTTTCTCAGTAGGATTTGACTGCCAGTTTTTAAAGATGCCTTTTTGCCTCTAACTGCTTCTTTTACTCTATTGCTTAGCCATGAGGCATTTTTTGGTCCTCTAAAATTCTTTTTAATTTGGAGTATGCTTTTAATTTTGAGCCTCTATTATGGTGTTTTTTTAAAGATTTCCATGCAGCTTGCAGGCATGGCACTCTTGTGACTGTTCCTTTTAATTTCTGTTTAACTAGCTTCCTAATTTTTGTGTTCCCCTTTTTGAAGTTAAATGATACTGTGGTGGGCTTCTTTGATATTTACCATCCCCCTACCAGGATGATCAATTTAATTATATTATGGTCACTATTACTGAGTGGTTCAGCTGTATTCACCTCTTGGACTAGATACTGTGTTCAATTTAGGACTAAATCAAGAATTATCTCTGCCCATGTGTGATTCAGGACTAGCTGCTCCAAGAAGCAGTCCTTAATGGTTTCTAGAAACTTTATTTCTGCGTCACATCCTGAAGTGCCATGTGCCCTTAGTCAATATAGGGATAGTTGAAATCCCCCATTATTATTGAGTTTTCTATTTTTATAACCTCTCTAATCTTCCAGAGTATTTCACAATCACCATCACTGTCCTGGTCAGGTGGTCAGTAGTATATTCCTATTGTTATACTCTTATTATTCAAGCATGGATTTCTATCCGTAGAGATTCTATGGCACTGTTAGATTCATTCCCCCACCAGCATGACCTATTCTGTCATTCCTGTATATTTTGTACCCTGGTTTTAGAGTGTCCCATTTATTGTCATCATTCCACCAAATTTCTGTGATATCCTCATTTAATCAATATCCTCATTTAATACTAGGCACGTAAGTTCACCCATCTTAGTTGTGTCTTGGACCAGCTGGCTTGCCAAAATGTTCAAAAGGGAGAAAGAATGCATTCTATAACAATGCAAGATATTTCTTACTTCACTGTAATTAAACATAAGGTGCACCTGTCTAGGAAAGCTTATGCAGAATTTAAGACTAGATATGTTATATGAAGTCGATTCCACTTATTAGCAACTTCTCGGTTCTCAGCAACTAGTTGCCATTATATGGAAGTTGTCAATATGCAGAAAGCAGGTTTGCAGGGTTACCTCCAGGGAAGGAAGTACTGGAATGTGCCGTCCATTTGCAGCCTTGCAAACCTAATGTGGCAGGGCATCAGCAGGGAGGGAAGCTGCTGCCCAGATGGAAGGGTTTTTCCTATGAGAGTGAGGATATTAGGGGCCTGTTAGGAGCTCCACATTACCTCTTTCTGCATTCCCTGTCCTGCCACCTTCAGTCTGGGCTTAGCATGTCCCAGCACTTCCTTCCCTGGCAGCAGCCCCACAGTTCTGAGGGAAGGCGCAGCCCGGAGAGTACAGAGAGAGGTACTGGATAGTTCTGCAGATCCCTAGCACCCCTCCCCCTGTCCCTGTCTCCCCCAACCCATGGAAAGCTGCAGGATCCAGGCTGCAGCCCCCCTCCCTGCTGCTGCCCTGCCCGCAGTCTTGCTTCCCAGCCTGCAGCACTAAGACTTCAGCAAAGGAACCTCATTTGGCAGGTATGTGGGCTCCCTAGTCTGTTAGCTCCTGTGCGGGTGGTGGGTCCCTAGGCATAGGCAGGTTTATGTGAATGCAAACAAGGAAGGAAGCACTGGGATGTTGAGCGCTGTGCCAGGTAGGTTTGTGGGTCTGCAGCCAGGAAAAGTGCATTCCAGTGCTTCCTTCACTGGCTTCAGCCCTGCAAACCTGCCTGTGGCTGGGGCCTTTTTAAAAAAAAGTTCTCAGTAAGTGGCATGCCATTGCCAATGTCCAAATCCCATTAACATTAAAGTCAATGGGATGGGATTGGTTCCCAGCAAAATGTTGCAATTAATTGGAAGTTGTTAATATCATGATTGCTATTAAGGGGAATCTACTGCACTATGTGAAATCTCTGGATGGAAAATTGAATTGAGGGTTTCTTCCATTTATGGGATAAATCCAAAGTAATGATCTGTCACAACTATGTACAAAACACAGTAATAACTGGTAAATAGTTGAATCTTGTCCTTGGCCTACCCAAAATTCTTTAAGCATGCACTTAAAAACCAGCAGGGTATGATGCAAAGAGATGGAGTTGGCATGTCTGGGCCTGCTACACTTTGGTAACAGAGAAAACAAGGAAAACAGCTTTGGTATATACAAAAGGGTATCAAACCAGCAATGAAGTGAAAAATAGTTGTGCTGACAAAGTGACATGGGAGAAAGGTTGTTAGTGTGTGGGGGGTGTGTGTGTGAAGGTTTTGCCAGTTTAATAATAAATAGGTATACATAAATAATGACAATTTGTGACAGTTTTAATGACAAGCCACTCAGGGAAGACAAAATCTGCATATTGAGAAGTGAAAAATGTCAGTCTTGTGAGATGACAGAAGGAAAGGGGTTATTGGGAACAGATAGGCAGCTTGTCTAAATATGCCTAATATTAAATAAAGGTGATTATAATATTTGAAATTAAAAATAAACTGTGATTGTTATTTTTAAATGGTTAGGTCCCTTCAGTGTCAAATTTCACCAGCTGCTAAGAACAGTTGTAACATCATGCATATCCTAGTATTTAAAATACAACATTCATAGGTGTCACTTGATGTCATTCTACAGAAGAAACACTGTAGCTCAGTTGGAAGTAAATACCTCTTCTCCCTTTTAATGTAACTTTGGATTCTGAAAATGTTTAATTCAGAGGCAGTGACAAACTTTAAAATGAAAACAATTTTGGAAGTAATACCTCGATGAATTTGTCAATTGCAGTATAATTTATGGATTTTTTTTATTTTGGGGTGGGGAGTAGGGTGTATCTAAAGCTATGTGAAATGATCCATTTTTACTTTTAAAACATATTTAAAATATAATCATAAATGGAATCTCTTCTTTTTGATCTATCCCATAGTTTCTATTCTGGCTTAAACTAAGAGTCTGATTTTACACCATTGAAGTCAATGGGACTTTTAAATTAACTTCAGTGAGAGTATAGATGCCCCCTGGGTTACGCAAACCCGATTTACGCAAATCTGCTCTTATGGAAAAAGTTCCGTGAGCTAGATATAGTTTTTGTTTGTTTGTTTGTTTTTGGTTGTGTAATGATCAGGGATACGTTTCCGACTTACACAAAATTTGAGTTATGCAAGGCATTCTGAAATGGAATGCTTGCGTAAGTCGGGGAGCATTTGTAATGAGTCTTGAGTATGAACACAGTACCTCTTCTCACTTGGGTGAGTTGGAATTTCCACACCGCTGGGTCCTGTCTTGCTTGATATTATTTTGGCTCCAACTCAAAGTGCTGCCTATACGTTAAACATTACAAGCCAAGACTTTCAAAAATAGATGCCAAACTTTAGGCTCCTAAATCCATCAAAAGTGTTAAGCCTCCAGGAATTCCTGACGACTTTAGTGTGAGCTGCTCGGTGCTCCGTGCATTTGAAAACAATTACTCCCGTTTAGGTTCCTAGTATTGTTTGAGGAGCATAACTTGTGCAAGCCTAGTTTTGATAATTTGGGCTATTATTATTGTTTCTGCAGAATCCTTCAAAGTGATGCATTTATATACAAATAAATTTTAATACTGTGCATCACAAGTCTCAGCAGCCATTAGTTTCAAGTATATTAAAGAATTTTAAAATGTACTGGGGGCTGTGGCATCACTAGTATCTGTTGGGTCTTCCCAGAGCAAAACGTAGGCTGGAAGGGTGCTATGAAACCCCACATTAGCTCTTCAGGGTATCAAAATCAATGTTCAATAAGGTAAGGACCTGCTAGCAGGTCAGAACATAATGAGCTTTGTGTTAATTTTCTCTCTGGTCCCTAAAAATACTAGCTGAGGGGAAAGAGGTGGCTTGCCATTTCCCACCACATCTGCTATCTTCCATGTTTTTGGATAACAATAATTCAAACTTCGGACCTGCTTATCAAGAAGAAACTTTGGTGTGTAAATCTTAAGGGTATAGACTTTGGTCTGAGCTTTACTATATTTAATGGCTACAGTTTCTTCAGAAAGAAGGAGAGAAACTTTGTTATATTTCCAAGTCCAGTATGGTACAAAATCAAACAGATCATGAATGTGAGGATTTTTTTAAAGTAAAGAATATCTTATAAACACTTTAGAATTTCATAAAAGACTGAGTTTAATTGAATATTAGGGTCGGTTCATTATCTGAAGCCAGCTTCCCATCCCTGGTTTTCACTGACAATAAATATAGAATCAATAATATCTCATTTGGAAATTTGTTTATTTGTAATTATTTTAGAAATAGTTGAGGTCAAATTAAGTTTATTCCATTGTCAAGTGCATCTCAGTACTTCTGATAGCAAAGCATCTGTTAAAGGATTATATTGTTTTTGTCAGGGCAAATGTCCTGAAAGTACTTTTTTAAAAAAAGCAAACCATTTGTATATTCACAGTATATGTATATTCACAGTTTTTCAACATGTATATTCACAGTTTTAATCTTAATTTGAAATATTGTGTATAAAAATTATTAAACAAAACTGGGGTTCCTGATGTTCTGTTTGGTACAGAACAAGACTAAACCCGGATCTGTGCTACAAAGTTTTGCTGATGTAGGTATGCCTGTTTATTTTGCCAGTATAGTTTATCATTCAGGGACATGGTTTCAACTACATCAGCCAAAGAACAACTTTGGGTGATATACACTGCCTCTTTGCTTGGGGGGTTTGCTGGTATAGCTTTCCTGGCCTACCTATACCGGCAAAGCCTTTGTAGTGTAGGCTAGCTTTAATACTGGTATTTTCACTTTTGAGACAGCAAAAACTTTGTTAAATCCAAACAATATATTTCTTTAATAAAATGGTCATGAAATGAAATCAATCTTTCTGTATTGTTGGCGGCATTCCAAAGTGTGAAAATTAGCTTAATGGTAACATTCCCTTCAGTATATGAATACAAATGTAGGTACAGTATTTATTTTACATCTACTACTTACATCAGTACTTTTACAGGAGTATTATTGTATTTATGTGTGTGTGTGTGTGTATATATATATTATATATATTCAGAAAGCTGACAGTAAATTTTAAAATGTTTCACAATGAATGTAAATAGTTACATGAAGTACTTTCATTCTATCATGCCTTTGATATTTTGATAATTACAACTACTTTTCAGTGTATTCATATTTATAATTTGTAGAGTTGAAAGAAACAAATTGCGTTTGGAAGAGAATACTCAGAATTATTTTGTAGCTGTAAGGAAGATTATGCAAAATCAAAATATAAGCATTTAATTATTCACAACATTATATTTCTAAATAATTCTGTTAATTGCTCTTAAATGATTGTTGAAGGGTTTTTGTTTAGAAAATGAATTCCTTGCAGCTCAAATACAAAACTTGCATCTCTGCTTCAAAAATGCTATTGCAAGTGTCTGTTAATTTCAACCACAGGTATGTCAGAGTAGCTTCTGTGCTACATCTGTGGTGGATTAAGCCTTTTCCATCATAGTATCTGTGAAATCCCAACCAGTTGTCATCTGTATTTATATTAGAATTCTAGGTGATTTGTTATCTGAATAACCTGATTACTTTTACCAGGCCTAAGTGGACAGTCAGTTGATAGCAGAGCCTTAAGTCTAGCATCCCCTAGTCCAGGGGTAAGCAACTAAATGTTTCAATGGCTTTAGATTCTTCTGATCACAAGGCTCTGGTGCCTCCTGTGAGAGACCTGCCATAGTTGAATAGGACAGCATCTAAATGTGTTGTCTCCAAGTGGAATGAGTCAGACTTAGAGTATACTGATGGGCTGTTTCTACTGCAGGCTGTCACAGTTTTTCTTGTTGCCAACATCATTCTACATTTGTGATGCTGCAGAGTCACAAAATGGCAGTGGGATAATTTGTGATTCATCATGGGATACAGAGAATACCTCAGATGGAGCCGTTTCCAGGCTCTCTCAGTAACAGAGAGAAAGCAGGTGTCAGAGTGGTAGCCGTGTTAGTCTGTACTGTATCAGCAAAAAGAATGAGAAGTACTTGTGGCACCTTAGAGACTAACAAATGTTTTTGGGTATAAGCTTTCATGGGTTAAAACCCACTTCATCAGATGCATGCAGTGGAAAATACAATAGGAAGCGGCAGCCAGTACATTCCTCGGCCTGCGCCGCTTCCAGCAGTTCCCATTGGCCTGGAGCAGCAAACCGCAGCCACTGGGAGCCACGATCGGCCGAACTTGTGGACTCGATAGGTAAACGAACTGGCCCGTCCCGCCAAGGGCTTTCCCTGCACAAGCAACGGAACAAGTTTGGGAACCACTGGCGTAGACAATGGATCCCCTACTGTTACTCACACCTTCTTGTCAACTGTTTGAAATGGGCTATCCTGATTATCACTAAAAAAAAATTTCTCCTGCTAATAGCCCACCTTAATTGATTGATTAGTCTTGTTAGAGTTGGTATGGCAACACCCATTTTTTTCATGTTCTTTGTGTATATATATCTTCCTACTGTATTTTCCACTGCATGCATCCGATGAAGTGGGTTTTAGCCCACAAAAGCTTATGCCCAGATAAATGTGTTAGTCTCTAAGGTGCCAGAAATACTCCTTGTTCTTTTAGAGAGAAAGCAAGCTCTGGACAAAGGACAGATGGTTTAAGATCAATGTGGATAAGTGATTGGCAAAGGCAAGGATTTTGAGTGTGTCATGAAATCTGACACTTAATTCAGCCAAAGCAGATCTATTTGTTAATTTGGCAATGTCAGTACTTTAAACAAGTTGCTAGGATGACAGTTGCTATACTTGTAGTGGGGAGTAGTACTTTCTATATGTTCCCAGACAAAAACTGTATTAAAATGGAGATAAGCTTGAGAGTACATAGCATAAGTTATGGTAAAATAAGTTATAGGATACTATTGCTATCCTCAAACCTAACTTTATAAACCTAGCAAATTCTTAATTAAAATTACACTTAATCGCATTTAGAATTATAAAATGTCAGCCATTTTGGAAGAAGGCAGATTTTCATGGAATTCTCTGAAGAAGAGCATTATTCTTCAGACTTTTCTGAAGGAGAAATATTTATTTGTTAAGAACAACCACAAAAATGACTGTTCATCCTTTACTCTCCCCACCAAAGGAAAAAAAAAACTTCAGTGAAATTTAACTGTATGGGAAGTTTGAAGGGTCTGCATTTTTCCATTTTTAAGATAATTAGGAACAAACAAAAGTACAATGCTAGGTGCAAAATTTCTTGAGATTCATTATATTAGTTAACATTAACTCTTTAATTATTGGATTTACTTGTAAATTCTCAGAAAATTGTGTAATCAAAGAACAAATGCTGTAATTCTCAATAACAATCTTCACCTCCTGTGTTTCACTTTCACTGGAATGACATTTGAGCCTGAACCTTGCCATGGTTAGAATGAGAAGTAAGACGAATGTCTTCATCCAACATATTCATTAACTAATGGGTGTTGAGTCGCCTGCCGTGTATAAATTTACCAAGTTTGCTTCTACAAGGATCCTGAAAATATGCCTCTTCTATTGTTTGTTTGATATTGTAGCTAAAGTTTATAAAATGTGCCCAGTACTATGAGGAAGATGAGTGTCTCATAAATGCCCATAGTGTAGTTATACTACCGCTAATGTTATACTCTGCATTAAAAATATATCGGAAGCGCTGAAGCTTTGCTTCCCTTTAGACAACCTGTAGAATTCATGGTTGCAGGTGGAAATATAGTTTTGTGACTCCACATCCTTTTCTAAGCAAACAGTTGAAAATTAATATTGCTAATGGTTAAATATTTTTTTTGTAATATAGATCAAATTTTTTCTACCAAATAATAATGGTAGCATTTTCATGCAGTCAGCATCCAGTTTGCAAATGTGTAAATTACAAGAATAGGTGCAAGGCAGTGCAGAACCAAGATTAGACTGTTCTGATATATACCAAATTATTGCCTTAAAACCAGTATCTGCTTTCTTATAATGATCACCCCTCTTCATAAGAGCTACCATACCAAAGTATAAATTAGTTACATAAAAAGAGAGAACTTTTTTCAACAAATATTTCAGATTAAGCTGATATCCTAGTGAGCAAGCTTTTAAAGCAACTGTATTTCATGATGTTATGCTGTGTTGATTACCCAGTGTCATGCTGTTGATGTGACAACAAATTGTAGCCATTAGTCAAAAACAGTGAATTGTACTATAAAGTGACCTTGAGACTGGCTTCTAAAATATAATTATAACTGACATGGTAGCCAAAACAATTGTTTCATGACCCCTTCTGACTAAATGATAATATGTCATGGTTTTCTTGTTTTAAATTACACATTTATCACTTATTAAACAAAATAACTTATTCCCTCAGTTAATGACACATTATGCCACTAGTATTAAAAAGTAAATAAGCTGCATGGAGAAGCTGAACATACGCAAGTCAACCAATCAGGAGGATGTGCATCCTAGGGAATTATCAAATAAACTGACAGTTATGCTGGAAAAATACTGGATAGTTGGGCAGTTAGAAAACTGGAGAAAAGCAATGCAGTACTGATCTTCAAGAAAAGACTGATCCCCACAATTATCCACTTGTGGTTTTTGTTATTTTGAACTGTGGCAGCACTGAAAGGCCTCAATCAGAAACTAGAGCCCCATTCTGCTAGGCAAACTTTTTGGCTCAAATTTTCCATGTTTGGTGTCTGCCTCAGGTTGGATTTTTGTTTTTTTTGTTTTAAGTTTAAGCAAAAATGATTCAGCTACTTCAGAGAATGAAGTATTTTAAAAATAGGCAGCATTACCAATGTTTAAAACATTTCTTTGATCTTTCTTTTAAAGAAAATAATATTGCCTCATTGGCTTGGAATCGGAAGCTAAAATTAGCAGAGACATAATCCTGAAGTAAGATTGATGACTGTCATGTTCCTTGTGAAAATCCACCCATAGTAGTTGTTATACATTTCCTGAGCATTTTATATATACTGCAACAGCACTGCACATGCTCTGAAGCTCTGCTGAGCTTCCTTATCACATCACACCGCTGCTGCCAATTTCCCCCAACAAGTATTCTTTGGATTAGGGGTAGGAACTAGATATTTTAGATTCGGCACCCAAAATTAGTGTATACTTTTGAAAATTTGGGCCTTAACCACTCTGGCTCAGATCCCAATGGTAAAAGAGGAGTATTAACTTGCCTCCTAGGCATATTAATTGGTTAATATGTGTGAGATAGGGTAAGCACCTCTTCACCGGTGAAAGAATATTGCACACAAGTGAAGATGGAAAAGATATTTCTCTGGGGTGGAACAATGCCCTGAAGCCACAAAAGAACTGGGAGCACTGGCTGTTGGGAGTCTGGAAGGACAGGAAACAGGAAGTGGGGGGGAGGAATTGAGGAGGCAGAGTGAGAGTTACAGAATGTGCAGCAGCAGCTTGATAAAGAGGTTTCCACTGTAAAAAAATAAAGTCTTGTTGAAGCTTGTTAGTACCTTGCCTGCTTGATACAACATTTTGGCGACAAGGATGGGATCTTCTGCCTCTGAATCCACTTGCACCCTTTCTGCAAAGCCCAGGTGAGCCTCCAATTGCTTTTACTCTATGGATCCATATGTTTGAGACTTATCTGCTTGCAATCAGTGCTACAGAGATTTCTGAAGTAAGAAAGTGTGCTCTGCTAATCCACTGCCTTGGAGCAGAAGGGCAGCGTATATTTTACACTTTTCCCCTTGCAGATGATAAATATGAGACTGCACTCACTGATATTAAAGAACTTTTTTGTGCCAAAAGTGACTGTAGTAGCTAATCACTACAGATTTCGCCAGCATGAGCAGAAACCAGGGGAGACTATAATGCACTATATTGCTTCCCTGAGGAGTCTGATTGTAACTTGTGACTTTGGGAATATGGCAAATTAGATGATTAGAGACCAGCTCATTGAGAAAACAACCATGCTTCATGTAAGAGAACACTTCCTTCTAGAACCACAATTTACACTAGAAAAAGCAATAACCATTGGTACTCAGATTGAGTCAGCTACAGCTGAAGCCAAAATAATACGCAAAGATACAGGAGGCACAGTCCATGCTGTGACTCCTTTGCAGAAAAGTTCACTATCGCTGCAGACAAACAATTGCAAGAGGAAAACTAATAACAAGCCACTGAATCAGCAAATGCAAAATACAGTAAAAGCTTTCACTGTGGATCCCCACAACATCTTGCAAGCTACACAGGATGTCCAGCAAAAGTAGCTCAGTGCAGTCGTTGCAAAAAGATTGGGCATTTTGCTGAAGTATGTCACAGCAGCCAGTTCAATCAACAGGTGCATGCAGTTACAATACCAGATGTTACTGTGCTGACTGTGAACAAAATCACTACTGCACATATTCCAGAACAGGTAAAGTGCACTGTAAACGTTTCTGCCATACCCTCAGGCAAATCACACTCTATTCAGCTAATGTTGGACACTGGTTCAGCAGTATCTATACTACCTGATTCCATTTATTTGCATTACTTTAAAGATGTGCCTCTTACTGAATCCAAACTTCAGTTGGTGTGCAATTTGAAAAACCATATTCCAGCAACAGTTACTTTTGGTGACTGCTGTGCAACTGCAGAGTTCTACATTGACCACAAAGGCACTTCTGTCCTTGGCAGAGATTTATTGGCTGCTTTAAATCTCAGAGTAGTTAATGGACGAATTAATCTTCCTCAGCAAAGCACTCTTGCGGTACACACACCAGTTTCAGCTGGGACCCAAGACCAGGTTGAGGAAAAACTCAGCTGTGCTTATGGGTTTCTGCATAAAGTTAAAATGCGGAATAATGTGGTGCCTATACAACAGAAATTACGGCACTTACCATTTTCAGTCAGGGAAGCTGTTTCAGAGGAACTTAGAAAACTTGTTCAAAATGCCATTATTGAAGAGATTAACTCTTCGAAATGGGTTTCACCTATAGTAGTGACGCAGAAGAAGGGTGGAGGCATTCGCCTTTGTGTGGACTTAAGGAAGCCAAATAAAGCTATTGTGATTGACAGCCATCCTCTTCCTCACACAGGAGAAGTATTTGCAGAACTCCGTGGAGCAAAGATATTTTCTACTCTTGATTTGCAGAGCGCATACCACCAGGTTATGTTGCATGAAGACAGCAGAGATCTCACAGCATTTATTACACATGAGGGACTATTTTGTTTTAAACGTGTTCCATACCGTCTCGCATCAGCCCCAAGTGCCTTCCAATAAATGATGTCATTGATTCTGAAGAATCAACATGATGTTCAGTGCTATTTGGATGATACTATCGTGTTTGGAAATACTACTGAGGAGCATGACAATAACCTGCAGTCTGTACTAAACTGCATCAGCAAAGCAGGCCTCAAGCTCAATAGGTCCAAATGCAAATGTAGACAAACTGAACTCTCCTTTCTGGGGCATACAATTTCACAGGCTGGACTAAAACCTGATCCAGATCATATCCTGGCAATTTCAAATGCTCTTTCTCCAACAGATTTGCAAACCTTACGTTCCTTCTTGGGTCTTACCTCCTGGTATGCAAAATTCATTCCCAATTATGCTTCTGTCATTGAACCGTTACGAGAATTACTACAGAGAAGTTCAACCTTAGTGTGGACAACGGATGCACAAGCTAGTTTCGAAACGGTGAAAGACTTGATTGTACGTAGTCCAGTACTTGCACTATTCAGTCCCGCATTGCCCACAATTGTAACTACTGATGCTTTTGATTATGGACTTGGGGCTGTCCTCACACAACTGCATGAGGCCATCACAGAGAGGACTGTTGCATTTGCTTCAAGGACACTGAGTAATGCTGAGAGAAAGTATTCTACAGTTGAAAAATAAGCATTTGCTTGTGTCTGGGCTACTGAAAAATGGAGAACTTACCTGTGGGGCTGCACGTTCAAGTTGCGCACAGACCACAGCCCTTTGATGATGTTGCTCACCACAAAAAGACTGGGAAGAGCAGGATATTGTATTGCTGGATGTCTGCAAGACTACTCTCTTTCAATTATGACCTGGAATATAAGCCTGGAAACAAATGTGGTAGCTGATTGCCTTTCTCGCCTGCCTTTGCCTTCACCAGATGGTCCACCGGAGGATGAGGATGTAGTAGTTGCACTTATTACAAGCGCTCATACTGCAGTTACAAGAGAACAATTTCAAGCTGCTTGTTCAGCGTGTCCAATTCAACAAAAACTATGGGAATTTCTGACAAAGAGATGGCCTAGTAACCCTAAAAACCTTGACCCAGTTTTGCTGCCTTATTTTAGAGTTTGGGATGAACTTTCTTTGCTCGATGGCTGTGTGCTATGAGGTACACACTGACTACTTGTTCCAGAAGAATTACAGTCAAAACTCATACATCTGGCACACGATATCATCAGGGAATTGTCAGAACCAAACAACAACTACAGGATCTGTATTGGTGGCCAGGGATGGACTCTCAAACTGAAGCACTCCTAAAATCCTGTGTCACTTGCTAAATGTATGATAAGACCTCAGTGACATGTACCCCTCCATTACAGCATGTTCCTCTTCCTGAATCTGCATGGGAAAAAGTGCGATTGACATTGTAGGACCCTTTGGTACTGCTCCAATTGACTGTTGTTATTCCATCATGTTAATAGACTATTTCAGTAAATGGCCTGAGCAGCATTTACATCACAAATCTCTCCAGTTTTTAGCAGGGAAGGTAACCCCAAAGAACTGGTTTCCGATAATGGTAGTCAATTACTTTCCTGGAATTTGAAACCTTTCTAGCAGAGAGGAACACTTTACACAGAAGGTCATCCCTATATTACCCTCAGGCCAATGGGGAAATCGAATGGTTTAACAGAAGTTTGAAAGAGAGTTTGTGGGTGATTGTGGATACCCTTCACTACTGATTTCTTGCAAGCATACTGCGCTACACAACATGCCACAATGCAAAGATCACCTGCAGAGTTACTGCATGGGAAACAGATTGAATACCAAACTGAACATTGCTGGATTGTTAAAGGCACGACCTGATGCCCCAAACGAGAATGATGTGAGTAAAACAGTTGAACAGAACCAAGCAAAGTATAAGGCTTTCACAGACAAGCGGCTGGGTGCTAAGCAACCAAAGTTTGAGTGTGGTTCCTTCGTTAGAATACAAAAACCTAGAATTTTACACAAAGGGGACCATAAATTCACAGCTCCTTTTAAAGTCATAGAGAAGAAGGGACCTTACACCTATCGACTTTCTGATGGGCGGGTATGAAATGCTTCTTTTCTTGCACCTGCCTATTCACCAAGAGGAGATTATGCCAAAATCCAGTCTGTATTGGATGTCTTCACCGTAGAACCAACACAACAAGACATCGCACTGGAACCGGGGCTTGAGAGAGGGCCTGTCAGACCCAGACGGCCACCTGTCTGGACTAAAGACTATGTTATGTAGTATCTACAGTGTTTCCAGTGCAATATTTCCGTCAATAGTGTAGTGTCTTCTTTCCTATTTGTACCTGTGGTTAGAACAACAATGTTTATTTCATTGAGAGAGTTTCTTAAGAGAGAAGAGAATGTGGTGTTTAGATGTGCTTGTAATTATTAGAACTGGGAGCACTGGCTGTTGGGAGTCTGAAAGGACAGGAAGGAGGGGGGAGGAGTTAAGGAGGCGGAGTGAGAGTTACAGAGTGTGCAGCAGCAGCTTGGTAAAGAGGTTTCCAAGAGGTTTCCACTGTAAAAATAAAGTCCTGTTGTAGCTTGTTAGTACCATGCCTGTTTGATACAACAGGTTGTCCTTTGAATATATTTTTAGCCTTTACACAAGTCATACACATAATAATTAAATACCACAATTAGTCTGACTATAATTTCATTCAGTGAAGATACTAATGTACATACTAACTAGCACACTCTGAGGAACTCATGCCTTGAAGGTAAATAGCTTTAGTCCCAGTGATAGTGGCACTCAATGAGGGTACTATAGTTAATCTCACTGTAATTATAAATCCCCACTTTCAGGAATACGTAATTAACATTTAAAGGAAAGAGACATAATCAAATAGTTTAAGCCCAAAATGTCTTTTTTATTTAAAGGAAAAATAAAACAATTTTATAAAAGTTAGTATTAATAAGAATAATTGAATGACATTTTAAAAAAAGTCAGTGAAGATTTACTGTGTGGATTAAGAATTCCCAACTCGCATGTAACCAAGTAGTCTCAACCCAAAGTAAAACAAATTTATACAGATATTTGACTTGCAGCAAAAAAATTGTCAGTTTGAATTTTATAGCACTACCCCCAAGCTTAAAGTTAAGTACATGCAGAAGTGTTTACAGGATTGGGACCTCAGAGTTGAGCAGATTTTTGCTTTCAAATAAAAAAAAATTCTCCAGTAATCTTAATAGCTGTATTCTCTTAAATCCCCCTACATGTAGTCTCTTGTGCTGTTGGACAGGATGGCCCGAATCATAGTGATATCATTGTTAAAAGTTATGAATTGTGGCCCTGATCCAGCAAAAAAATTACATCCTTAATTAACGTTAAGCAGTCAGTTCGGTGGGACTAACCTGCTTAAAGCTGAGTATGTGTGTAAATGTTTGCAGGACTGAGACTTTGAAAACAATAATTACAGTAACTCCTCACTTAGTCATTGTTACAATGTTGTTTTGTTGTTATGTTGCTGATCAATTAAAGAACATGTTCGTTTAAAGTTGCGCAATGCTCCCTTACAACGTTGTTTGGCAGCCGCCTGCTTTGTCCGCTGCTTGTAGAAAGAGCAGCCCATTGGAGCTCACTCCTGGGCGCTTGGAACCACGGTGGAGTGGCAGCCCCCTATCAGCTCCCTGCTCCCTTAGTCTGCACGGCTGCCACACAGGGAACTTATCAATTGCAGGCTATCAATTACCAGCAGTTCAGCTGTCCCTCCCCCCACTGCCATGTGCTGCTCCTGCACTCTGCCTTGGAGTTGCTCCCAGAGATTCCTGCTTGCTGTGTGTGTGAGTAGGGGGAAAGAGGGGTGCTAAAGTCACTGTGTCCACCTCCCCCCTGCTCCTGCCCCCCGCTTTCCCCATCTCCATAGAGCAGGGGGGATGCAACAGGACGGAGGGAGCTTGCTGGCAGCAGCTGCTGTCTCAACTTGCTGATCTACTTAGAAAGGCAATGTACTTAGAGTGGGGTCAGAGTACTTAAAGGAACAATGTTCATCTCTCTCTCACACACACACTGTGTGTGTGTGTGTGTGTGTCTCTGTGTCTCTCTCTGCCATGCTGCGTCTCCTCCCTCTATTTGTGCTGCCTTGTAGAGAGTGAGGCTACATTAACAACGTGTTAACCCTTGAGGGCTCAGCTGAGTGCTAGTTCATCATTTAGCAGTAAGGCATTCCCTGGGAAATATCCCACCCTCCTCCACCCTCTTACTTCACCACCTCAGCCAAGCTTCACAATCATCATTGCTGTGTACAGTATTAAACTGATTGTTTAAAACTCATACTGTGTGTGTGTGTGTGTGTGTATACACACAGAGAATATGAGTTATATATATATATCGTCTTTTGTGTGGTGAAAAAAATCTCCCTGGAACCTAACCCTCCTTTCCCTCATTTACATTAATTCTTATGGGGAAATTGGATTTGCTTAACATCGTTTTGCTTAAAGTCGTATTTTTCAGGAACATAACTATAACGTTAAGCGAGGAGTTACTGTACTCAGAATTATAAGCATAATTTTCTTAGGTCCCTCACTAGTGTATTTGGCAAGTGTTTTCAGAAGAAAAACTTTTTATTCTGCCTTACAGAGACAAAGGTTTAAACTACAGCCAGTCACTTCTGACAAGTTTATAGACTTTGTAGGAGCAGTTTATGAAAACACGTCAGTATTTTGCCGTCATTTCTAAAAGTGAGATACAGGAGGAAATCTTAATGCAACAAGAGTAATAAGTCTAGTATTCAAACACTGAATGTGGTGCTCTGAGGATTAGCAATAAAAAGAAAAACAAAACATAACCTCCATATGTTAAATTACTACATAGATTATTTAAATTGGAATCATTGTATTTTCCAAACAGAATAAAAAAAATCCCCACACAAAAACTAAATTATGTCACTTATGAGGAAGCCTCCATGTTATCTATACTATCGTGCTTTGAAGATTTTATTCTTTAAATCTGCAGAAGAACTTGGTATTTTAACATGTTCTTGGTTTTCAAATCTTTATACAGCATGAGTTGTTTTAAGAGGGAATAAAACAAAACATGTAAATATATTAGTTCATAAAATATTCTAAAATTGTTAGTTAAAATATGGCATATCCCACCAGGGTTCATGGGAAGGGTTGATGGCCATGATGGCTAGTCATAAAAGTTCATTAGTTCTGAAACTGTTTTATTTAATCATTGCTGTAGAAGTACATTCTGAACACAGTCTTCATCTGCTTAAATTTGGTTAAAAAAGCTTTGAGGCTGGCTTCCTGGTACAAGTACAGTATTGTATCATCACCAGGGAAAAATCACATAATTTGATTTTTACTTGAAAATATAATTTCACTCATATTTTTGTTATGCTCTTCTGCCCCAACTTTACAGTATTGCCAGTGTTTTTGTATCTCAAAATAATCAGCACTAAATTTTTAAATCAATCATGTTAAATCAATTCATCTATGCAATATAAATGAATAATATCTTCTCCAATAAACAAAGTATGCTTATATTTTTATTTTTCCCCCTTAGGTGAGTAACTGGAATTCCTGGTTCTCAAGTATACTTTATGCTTTTCTGTAGTGTGCTGTGGGTAAGTATGAAAACTATTACATATTGTATTTGTTGTAAAAAGGAATGATTGCTGATAGCAACATTATAATGCAGTGCTGTAATCGCTGGAATAGTTAGTAGCTATATTATGAATATAGCTTCAGCAAGTGTGACTGACTAAGTGATGTTGAGATGCTTGTAGTGTAGGAATTATCTAGATTTTACATTCTGAGAGTTCTATGTGTAGGCCTTTGTCATTTGCAGTAATAAATTTTTGGATGAACTGAATCAAAGCTTCAGGACATTATAGACTGTATAGAATTACAGTCGTTTACATGGGGAAAAATAGGATGAAATAGTACATGGAAGTTTGGTGTAATCCACAGTGCTGTGTAAGTCGTATCAGTTCGGAAGTTTCATTTTCAAGTCTTTGATTTCTATCAGTGAAATTGAGCTTGTATTGTAAGTTGACAAAATTAGCCTGTACCTTTGTGTAAAATGAGGTCAGCCTGAGATTTTAAGTAAAGTTTATGTTTGCAATGTCATTTTGCCACTTTCTGATTATTGTCTACATCCTAAATGTAATTGTTGTAACTGGAATAATCTATACTAGTTCTCATATTCTTTTTCTAAAAGGCTTTAGATTAGACAGAATGAGTGAATTATTTTTCTCATATGTATTATAAAATATTCCTCTTTGGTCAGAAAAGCCAGAAATAAAGAAAATAGATGAACTCCTGGCCCCACTGAAGTCAATTCTTAGTTTTGCCACTGACTTCAGTGGGGCCAAGATTCACCCAGTGTGTTGAAAATGGCTTACATAACAGTCATAAATTAAGCTGAATGGTAAGATAAATGTACATAGATACATTACAATATTTTAATTGTATAAGAGACTCAACTATTGCTTTACTTAAATTGGCATCTACATACTACTTAGAATTCAAGACTAAATTTTTAAAAACTGATGCTTTGCTTGAGACTTTTGAAGGAACTCAAATATGAAATTGAAAAACGACTAACTGTGGTAAGTAACCTGTCACTTAAATCAGCATATGTACCAGATGACTGGAAGGAAGCTAATCAACTGCCTATTTTTAAAATAGTTTCCAGAGGTGATGCTGGCAATTGTGCCAGTAAGCCTAACTTCAGTGCCAGACGAATTGGTTGAAACTGTAGTGAAGAACAAAATGATCAAACTGGGGAAGAGTCAATGTGGCTTTTGTAAAGGGAAATCATGCCTCAGCAATCTATTAGAATTTCTAAGGGTGTCAACAAGCATGCAGATGAGGTTGAACCAGTTAATATATGATATTTAGACTTTTAGAAAGCCATTGACAAAATCCTTTTCCAAAGACTCTGCTTGGACTAGAGCTGTTCAACATATTTGTAAACGATCTGGAAAAGAGGGTGAATAGTGAGGTAACAAAGTTTACAGACAATACAGAATTACTCAAGATAGTTACGTCCAAAGCAGACCGCGAAAAGTTACAAAGGGATCTCAAAAACTGGGTGAGTGGGCAACAAAATGGCAGATGAAATTCAGTGTTGATAAGTGTAAAGTAATGCACATCGGGAAGGATAATGCCAACAATACATACAAAGTGATGGGGTCTAAATTACCTGTACCACTCAAGAAAGAGAACTCTGAGTCATTGTGGATAGCTCTCTGAAAACATCTGCTCAAGGTGCAGCATTAGTAAAAAAAAATTTAAAAAAATGAACAGAATGTTAGCAACCATTACGAAAAGGGTAGATAAAAAGACAGTAAATATCATAAAGTCACTATATAAATCCACGGTGCACCCGCACCTTGAATACTGCATGCAGTTCTGGTCATCCCATGTCAAAAAAAGATATAGTAGAATTGAAAAACAGTTATGGTTAGGGTTATGTAACATCTTCCATAGAAGGAGAGATTAAAAAGACAGTGAGTGTTCATCTAAGAAAAGAGACAACTAAGAGGGGATACGATAGAGGTCTATAAAATCATGAATGGTGTGGAGAAAGAGAATAGGGAAGTGTTATTTAGCACTTCACATAACAGAAGAACCAGGGATCACCCAATGAAATTAATAGGCAGCAGGTTTAAACCAAACAAAAGGAAGGACTTCTTCACACAGTGCACAGTCATGCCAAGGGTGGATTTGAAAGCCAAAAGTGCAACTAGCTTCAAAAAAGAATTAGGTAAGTTCATGGAGGACAGGTTCATCAATGGCTAGTAGTCAAGATGGTCAGGGTCACATCCCCATGCTCTGGATGTCCCTAAATTGCCAACTGCCAGAAGCTGGGATTGGTCATCAAGGGATAGATCAATCAAAATTCCCCTGTTCTCTTCATTCCCTCTGAAGTATCTGGCACTGTCCTCTGTCAGAAACAGGATGCTCGCTAGATGGACCTTTGGTCTGACCCACTATGGCCATTCTTGTGTTCTTACTTCATTCTGGGTTGAACGTTGATCTTTGGATTAACAAATGCCCAACTGATTTGTTTATTCATTTGATGGAGACTATCTAAAATATGTATGAAACATTTTTCTTGCCATTTTACATTTACTTTTGGGAATCTGATATGTTATACCAGTACTTTTTGTCTTGTGTAAGTAGTTTGTGCATGCCTCTTCTTAGCATGTGAACATAGAATCTTTATAGAAATGGGAACGCAGACACTTCAAACAGGAACATTTCTTTTAAGAGCTGATATGAAGACTAGGTAGTTCCCTGCACAGTTTGGAAGTATCAGCAGTGTACAGTTTCTAGTGGAGGAAGAGTGCATGAGAGGTAAAGGACATTTTTAATAATGCATTTTTTCATTCAAACTGTGACAGAAAATTTGCATTTAAATCCAAGTGGCTAGGCTGGCTCTGGAAGAGACCCACATTCAGCCTTGCTTGTATGAATTCAGGCTCACTCAGCCAAATCAGCCTTTCAAAAAATGAAGAAAAACATTTTAACTTCAGAGATCTTATAATAGATAGTGAATGCTCTCTCCTCCCCCTTTAGAAACTGGAACATTTGATAATACTCTTCATACCACCGCTAGGACCATTTCCTCAAGTTGAAAGTCAATGAGAGAAATCCTGGCCTGACTAAAGTCAATGGAAACTTAGTCATTGATCTCAGTAGGACTAGCATTGCCAAGATATTTTTATGTAGGGGCTGTTTACAAATGTGGGCCTGATACCAGCATGCCATAGACTTTATCCCTTGAATCAAACTTCACTTGAAACAATTTCACAATCAAGTTTTATCATACTGGTTACATTCCAGATTGTTTTATAAGCTTAAATTGCTACAGTTTGTAAATTACAGTGGGGTATTTTTTTCCTTTGTATATGTTCAATGAAATTAATGGACTTACACCTTAGGCAAATTTGGTACATAGATTTACAAAAAAAAGATCATCGTACCAAATTTGTACATTATCCCTTTTAAAACTCATTGAGCTATATTTACCATGATCTCACATAGGGTACTTCCCAATGCCAGCTAGATCCATTGCATTCATGCAGTCTCCTCTCCAAGTGAGCTGTCGAGGTTCATAATGTATGATGACGCATAGCCAAAGAGCCAGCCCATGGAAGCGGAATGATACCATGAGGCACCTGAAGTATAATTTCTATGAGGCAACTCAGGCAGATGCAGTTTAATGTCTAATTTCAAAATGTTAAAAAATATTTACTTTTTCAGAAATTTTTATTCCTCAGAAAATTTCAATATTTCAACTTTTCAGCCCAATTCAGCATGAAAGCAAATGCTGAGATATCGGAATTTCCAGCAATTCCAGCCTCGGTTATTTGTCATACATGGAGACATTCTTAGAGTGATAAGCCAAAGAAATTAACCAGCAATGCATGCAAGCCTTGTGAAATTAAGATATAAATTTGAAACCAAGGGGTTAAAATAAAATACTAAGAGAAAAACAGAAGCTATTTTCTTTCTCCCAAATCAGTGTTCTCAGAAAAGTATTTTTAAACTGTCATAATTTTCTAGAGAGTATAATGTTTCCCCCCCCCCTCATGTTCAGTCTCTCCCTAGCTAGAGACAGTAGGAACTCACAATCTTTTTATAGCTAGAAAATAGATGTGTCTCCAAGAAGTCCAGGTACCTTTATAGTAAAGATCATTGAACCTTTGGCATGCTCTGGTAAAGATATGCCATCAAATATAACAGTCTCAGAATATTACTTTCTCAAGTTCCACTCACTCAGATGTATGCACAAATATTAAGCAGTAATGAACACTCATCAACATCTGTTTAAAAATAAGAGCTATGTATATGAAGATGTGCTTGCCTCCTGACTGGACCAAAAGATAGGCTTCTATTGCTTTTACTTTGATATATCCATCTAGGAATATGTTTTGCCAGAAATAATTGTACTGAATAGATTTTTACTCCTTTTAGAATTGTTCCCCAGTTTAGAATTTAGTCCATATTGCTCAAGGCTCTGTCAGTTGCTTGATTCTATATGGTAGGAGGAAGATTGTGCTCCAAGAAATCTCCAGTCCCATGTTATTATCAAATAATCCATCAATTCACCATGCTTTTTAAATCTCTTCTCTGCAGTTAATTGTTTTGTAAAATGTATTTAAAATTATCATAATTAGCATCTTCTAAGACTCAGCTTCTTTTCAGTGGGAATCTATTTTTTTCTTTTGTTGTTGATACATTTGATTAACTTGTATGGAGGAATTATTTCAAAATGGTGCTTATTCATTTCTCATGGTTCTGTGGTGGTCTTGGTGGACTATTCATTCAGCCTGAACTGTTGCTATGAGGGTACCAAGTCATCAGTTTTTTTTTTACCTGAGACTTTCATTGCAGCTTCTTGGAGTTTATAGTGCGCTTTCATAAGGCATTAATGCCTTAACACACTGTGCCATAGCAAGTCTAGATTTGATTTGACCATGTCATAAGGTCTGTTTCTTCCTTGAGAACTCAAATGCTTGCACTTTTTCCTGTGTTTTAGCATGTGATATATTTTTGTTTTTACTTTATGGTGTATATCACAGACTTTCCTATTATTTTTGTAGATTGAGTATTGTATAAACCTAAAACAGTGGTTTGAGGACCTCGTTCATTGTAGCTTCCCTTAGACTATAATTTCTTGACTGTTAAAATTTTTCTGAAGCTGATATGTGCCATAGAGTCTTCCCAAGCCATTTTATGTATGTATAGCACTGTTACAAATACTTGATTGTTTCTCATTTTTGAGACATGCACTATTCAAAAGAGAATTTTTGCAAGAAAATCTGGCAAGTGTATGCTTCAGAATGTGATCTAACTTTTTTGGTAATAGCTATTTAAAGATGTTTTCCAAACATTTTTATTTCACACTATAATTATGCATATGCAGTGGAGTATAGCATGAATTTCCACATTAATTTCTAGAAATAAGCGATGTAGGGCCTAGTCTACTCTTAGAAGTTCTGCATGCTATATCTATACTGGCAAAACTGTCCTAGTGCTTATACCTGGGGGGGAAAGTTCTTTGACCAGTAGAGCTTATACCAGTTCAGCCAGCAAAATAAGCTATACTGATAAAAGCTCTCTTTTGTCAGTGTCAATTGCATCTACACTAGGGCCTTTGCCAGAACACAAATGTTGCAACATGTAAATAAATAAATCATAGTCCTAATAGATATTGCTATGCCTTCAAAAGTTTTTAGTGTAGATCCGGGCTAAGATTGTTATACAAATTTTCAAAGTGAGGAGTCTGACCCTATATTCAGTGCCAATATTGCAGTGCCTCTGTTTTTAAAGTATGATGACAGTCTTGCGCTGAAGTGTTACAGACTAAAAAAATAACGAATTTTGTTGCTGTTAAAAACAGTCATATGTAGCAAGTTTTTCCTCTTTATATATTTGTTTTATTTGGGTAAAACTGTTCATTATGTTCATTAGAGTTTAAAATCAATGATATTTCACACACTTTGAATCAACATAATTTGGACATACTTAAAATAATGTCATAGCTAAAATATTGTCTGTAAAGATGTACCACAGTAGATCTTGTTTTAAACTCATCCTTTAGGGCTCAGTCATAATATGCTAAGATTCTTGAATTAGGGCCAGTGCTATATGATATGTTGCACCATTCCTAGAGCATCATAAATCACATTCCCAGAGTTAGTTTTCAGCCTGGTTCTACTGTTGCTCTGGGGAGGAAATGAACTGACTCAGGACACCATGCTTTCCCCAGTGCCCTGGCTCATCTATGCTGGTGAGAGTGTTGCGAGATGGAGCCAAGGTTGAGGACCTACCAGCTCTGCAGAGGCTGCTTTCTTTCCTTTGTGATGGGACAGGTAGCCAACGCAGAGGCAGAAAGCCTCACTACCCAGGCAATAGTTTGACATTTTAACAGATACACCATGCTGAATATAGAGTAGATGGTAAACAAAGTATATGGTGTGTTTTCATTTTTTTTTATTTTTACAGATAACATTTCTCATTATTTTATTATTTGAGGTCTAATACAGCACTCTCAAACTCCAGTAACTGGTAGGTAACTTTTCCATGTCCATTTTAAAGGTGTTATCTTTTGATTTCAAAAAGTATCACCTTGTGTTGAAAGAGAGAGGGTAAATAGATGAGACAATTTGGCATTTACTTTGTTACTCTTTGTTTTTTTCTATATACCTCTGTTATAACTCTTCTTACTCTTTTTTTCTTTTGAAACTGATTAGTCTTAGTCTTCTAAGTATTTCCTTGCCTAGAAGCTTCTATCTCTAAACATCCTGTTTTTCTCAAAGCGGAAATAGTTTAAATCTTTTGAAATGAAATGAATACTGAAGCCAGTATTAAACATGATGCAGTATAGTGAATGTATGTAACACATTTATGGTTTGCAGTCTTTTTTGCTGTAACTTCTTAATTCATGGCACTAACCTATCCATGGGAAACCTTTAACAGCAAAGCTATCCTTGGTTGCAAATGTTTGATGCTGTTGCCACTTCTTTCCCTACAATATCTGACTCTTGGATGACAAGTAGGACCCCTGATGGGGGATCGTTTCTCAGTCTAGTGCTCAGGTTTGTTTGCTTTTAGGTGCTGTGTTTAGGTTTCAGCAACAGATCAGATATTTCTGCCCATTCTCTACTTGAGGACTTAATTCTGCTTCCATTGAAGTCAAACTCCTATTGCATTCAATGGAAACAGGACTAGACCATTGGGAAAATAATAGAATAGATTAGCAAAATACTGATGAGCCATAAACCCAAGAAAATTCTAAGTGCTAACTGAAGGTGCTATATAGGTAAGACTGTTTCTTCTGCAAGTGCTTGCTCATGTCCATTCGACTTAGGTGTGTGTGCTCGCCACATACACCGGTGCCAGAAGTTTTCCCCTCAGCAGCATCTGTAGGGGACCAACTCTGGCGACCCTTGGAGTGGCACACACATGTTGCAGTATATAGGGTGCCTCCAGATTTCCACAGCCTCAATTCCTTCTTGCCTCCAGTGACAGTGCTGGCACTGTTGCTGCTTGTTCATACAAACTAGTTCTCTTGTATTATAGTGTATATAGCTTTCTGTTACTGTTTATAAATCCCTTAGCTATAGTTAGAGAATTCATAGTGCTGAATGGGACTTTTGCATCAGGATGGGGCATGCCCCAGTCCCCAGGCTTTAAGCCTTGTGATCACTGCAAGAGTTCCATGCCCATTAGTGATCCACACAGCAATTGTCTGCATTGGTTGGTCGAAGGACACGCTAATGAGAAGTACAAAATTTGTAAATCCTTCAAGGACTAAAAAGGAGTGCAATATTCATGTAAGAGTGCTCCTTATGGAGTCGGTCCTCACCCCGGCACCCGAGCAATGCTCCAACTCGGCACTGAGTATCGTGACCTCAGTACGCAGCACCCCACCGGGACCATCCACCTGTGGAACTGGTCCCCATCTGTAGCTCTGACCAAGACGCCCAAGAAGGCAGCACGAGGCTCCAACCTCCCACAAGGGAAAAGGATAAGACTGGGTGTGAGCACCATTCATCCACGTCGAAATCTCGGGTCCAAGCTCCAGTGGAGCAATGTAGCCCAACCTGTTCCCCGCCAGCTACCCTAGACAGTGGCAGAGGCCTCAGTCAGCTCCGGGTGCCATCCATGCCAGAGACCCTGAAGGCAGCACAGGAGATCATGTCCCTCAGAGTGCTGCCCACACCAGCTCCTGTGGTTCCCTGGTCATGAGGTAAACCTGCATTTGGACTGCTTCTGTCCCCACCTCAGCAGCACTGTTCCCCATCATGGGAAACGTCCCACCAGCTCTTGTTCTCCTGTAGCCGCCACGCATCTGACTGTGAAAGGCAGACTCAGCACAGCCCTATTCAGTCCTCGGACCTTGGGATGGGCAGAGAGGCTCAAGGCGCAGCTCGCAGCTCGCCGGGCCACCGGGTGCAGACCTTTGGAGGCCTTTGGAGGCACGCATCCCCACAGCACTGGCATCCCCACAGCACCGGCATCTTCCTCGTCATTGCCAGATGAGCCTATAATGGGGCCCCCCTCCCATGATTCCTCCAGATGACACTAAAGCACACCAGGAACTACTGAAGAGGGTCACTGCCAAGCTGGGTCTTCAGGCAGAGGAGCTAGAGGAGACCTCGGACTCTGTCTTCGATGTCCTCTGCTCCATAGCAGCGTCCAGAGTGGCTCTGCCCCTTCATGATGGGGGTTTTTTAAGATCACTAATACCCTGTGGCAATCTCCCTTCTCCCTGCCCCCCATCTCCAAGAGGGCTGAGTGCAATTACTTTGTGCCATCCAAAGGCCATGAGTACCTGTACACCCACCCCGCTCCCAACTCACTAGTGGTAGAAGTGGTTAGCCACAGAGAGCGACAGAGTTAACCTGGGGCTACCCCTAAGAATAGACTCCAAGAGACTAGACTAGACTAGACTTATTTGGGCATAAGGTTTATTCTTCCTCTAGTCTCCAGTTGAGGGTGGCCAACCATCAAGCCCTCCTGGGCTGCTATGATTTTAACAGCCATGGCCAAATTCAAGGGCTCTCTTCCTGAGGCTTCTAGGAAGGAGTTCCAGGCTATTATGGAGGAGGGTACGACTGAGGCCAGGGCGATGCTCCAAGCGGGGTTGGAAGCGGTGGACACTGCCACCTGAACCATGGCCTCAGCCATCGCCATGCACCAGGCATCATGGCTGCTACTTTCTGGCTTGTCCACAGAGGCTCAGGAGACAATGTGAGACCTTCCCTTCGATGGGCAAGCGCTGTTTGTGAAATAGATGGACAAGAAGCTCCATGGCCTAAAGACTCCCGCATGGCCCTTAAAACACTGGTCCTGTATGTTCCCGGCGCTGCCTGCAAGCGGTTTAAGCCACAGCAGCCTCAGGGCCCGGGGCGCCACCCTTGCCAGGAGCCTCCCCATAAGAAATCCAGAGGCTACAAGAGGCGTCCTAGCCAACAGCTTTCACAGGCCTCTCAGTCGAGCTCGACCCACAATAAGCAGGTGGGCAAGCACTCATTTTGAGGGTATGCCTGCGGGCTACCTACTGGACTGTTCTCAGGATCCTCCCTCCCCTATTTTTGCCAACTGCCTTTGTCCTTTCCTTCCTGCATGGGCATCTATAACACTGGACTGATGGCTCCTCAGTATGGTGGGGCGGGGTTATACCCTTCAGTTAATTTCTACTCCTCTTTCTCACCCCCATCCCTCTTTAGAAATCCTTCTCACAAAAGTCTCCTCGCACAGGAGGTAGAGGGGTTACTGGAACTAAGTGCATTGGAGGTCGTTCCTTCAGCGTACAGGAACCAGGGGTTCTGTTCCTGTTACTTTTTAATCCCAAAAGCCAAGGGCAGTCTGCGATCTATCTTGGACCTGCAAGACATGAACCGCTTCCTAGCAAGAAGGAACTGAGGGTGGGGGGAACCGACGGCGCCCTATATACTGCAGCATGTGTGTGCCACTCCAGGGGGCACCAGAGCTGGTCCCCCTACAGATACTGCTGAGGGAAAAACTTCCAGCACCACTGCATGTGGTCAGCACACACACCCACGCTAGATAGACATGAGCAACACATCTTGAAGAATACCAGTTATGGAAAAGGTAACTGTCTTTTCAGTTGGGTTAGCAAGTAAGAGCGTGGCTTGCCTAACAGTGAGTGGTGCTTGTCTCCCTCCTTTGGGGTGTGTGTGGGGGGGGGGGGAGGGGGGTTAATAGGAAAGCTCATAATAAAATTGAGTTGTCAAATTTTAAAAAGACAAAATACTGGTTTACTATATAGTATAATGAACTGCAGGCACCATATTCACTTTACCACTGTGCCTAAATGATTATCGACGCTCATAGATTCTACTGCTGGACATTAAAATAAAGAGATGCATACCTCCAAAGGTGGGGGGGAACCTTTTTGTAGGCTGATACTTGTGGTGATATACAGAATCACACTTCTTTTTTGTTTTTAATGTATTAGTCCCTAATGCTGAGCTTTCACTGCATGGCTACTGTTTTGAGTGCCCTTCTGTTACTAATGTGGGACAAGCACTAAGTCCCAGAAATGGACCTCATCTCTCCTCCTATTTCATTTCAAGATGCTTCAAATACACAAGGCAAATTCAGACAAGAATTCTCATGGGGTCCCAGGGTGATTGGCAATGTTGTTAGTCACTCTTCTCACAGCATTTCAGATTAAACCAGAAATTACGGAAGCGAGCAATTTTTTAACTTTTCACAGGCTCAGGAAAAGTTCACCTCGCTAGCTGGGGTGTTCTGTTGATGAGTCTGGGAGCAATGAAGACATACCCCTTCCACCTGAATTGGTGGGGAGTTGGGGAAAATCCCAGACATAAACAGTTGGGACACTCCTACATATGTTCCCTGGTTTCCCCCCCCCCTCCTGATGACCTGTAATGCACATGTATGGAGAGGGGTAGGGCTCTATTTCATTCTCTTTCCTCCCCCCCCCCCATTTCTCTCCCTCCTCTATGCTGCAGGGAGCAGACTCTCTCACATGACATTAAGGTAAAGGAGCCTGCCCTGCCACTCCTGCTGCCATTGGAGCGAGGAGTTAATATGGGATGGTTGATTGGCTCTTGTCTGCTGGGGTGAAGGGAGAGGTTTCTTCTGGCAGGTAGCTAGTCTGATTCTGTTCTAGCCCCCTCTTTCCCACCCTTATCTAGTGTGCTGGATCTCTGGTGATGGAAGGAGCTAGGTTATCACCAATTTTGTTTAGGGTCCAGAGTTGATTTTTGCCAAACTGCTTTTAAGGGTTTATTTGTTGTTTTGTATCCCCCCTGCCCCATCTTCTATCTGGCATCCTTGGAGATCTGAGCCTGGAATTTAAATTACATTCATCACAACTTTGAGTTTCAGTATGGTTGGTGGGTTAAAAGAAGGTCTGAGATTCTGATAACCTGATTGGCTGCTTGGTCTTTGGTCCTAAGCATGACACTGCACAAGAAATGGATATGCTTCCGTGTCTCTCTCACTTCATTGCCTTTGTCTCCTGTGTGGAGGGAAATGGTTTGCAACTCTGCCTTCCAGCCAGGGTCACTGGGCAGGCCTGAGGGTATAGAGGGGACATTGTCCTTATATCCATCCTCAGGCTTGTAGAGGCTAGGGCCATTGCTGCCCAGTTGAATTCTTCACTGGAAATGCCCTGCCAGGTTTCCCACTGGTGAATGGTTTTAATAAAGTTGCAGCTTTTGCATTTAATCATAGTGTGGCATGCTTTTTCCATGTTTGTTTCCACATCATATGTAGGTTTGAGTTTGGTTCAAGAGATAAGTGAAAAATAGTCACTTTTTATTTTATTGGACTTGCTCCGCTTCCTTACTTTAAACCACCTTCCAGTTACTTTGTAAAATTCTAAAATGTCAGCATCATCCTCTGCCTCACAAGTAGTATTCATGTGACCTATTTTCAGAATCTCATTTAAAACCAAGATAAGTCAGCAAACCCATACAGGCTTAGGGTTAAATACAATATTGCCACATAATAACAAAAACCTAAATAATTTAAATTTATTATTCAATATAATTTCGGCTAATCTCATTTTCTGAGTCTCTGTGGAAGTGTAGAAAAAGATAATTGAAAATTCTTTAATGGCTTGAACAGACATTCATCATTAATATATTCAGACATGAACAAATCTAATTCTATGAACAGGATTTTCAGCAATCAAGTGAGAGTTAACTTCAAATAATGCTCCAGAGACCAAATATAATCAAGACAAACTTCCTTCTAAATGTTATGTTTATTGCATTGACAAAAATAATAATGTACTCAAAATACATTGACTTTCTTAGAAACTTAGTATTATGCAATAACTGTTAAAAATCAGCCCTTTCATGCTTTCTGCTTCTTTAACTCACTGAAAGAGAGTTGTAGCATACTCTTAATGTATATGCTGATCTCTGTGGGCAAATTTACATAGTTGCAGAGACCCATCAAGGCGATAGGGCTTCTCTTAGGGGCAAGATCTACCTGAGTGAATCTGATTGTAGAAACAGGGCCATGATGTATAAAACAAAATGCTATAAACTGCCAGAGCGATGATATCTCAAACCTAGTATTCTGATAGTTGATTACAGGCCTTTTCTGAATTAGTAAAGTCAGTTTAAAATTGCTTTATAAAATTAGAATAGCAATACAGACCTGCAGATTATCATCCCTTGAAGCACCAATAATATATTGAGTAGGGTGGTGATGGGATGTATACTTCATCTAAAATGCTTAATCTCTTGCCCGTACACACTCAAGCTAAACGGTTATTAGCCCTCATTGTGTCTTCTCCCACTTCCTTCTCAAGGCCTTCTTCCATGCTGTCCCATCAGAATGGGAGACCCCCTATCACTGACCTAGTCTGACATGTCTCCTTCAGCAGGGGTGGCTCTAGGCATTTTGCCGCCCCAAGCACGGCAGGCAGGCTGCCTTCAGCGGCTTGCCTGCGGAGGGTCCGCTGGTCCCGCGGCTTCGGAGGCGTGCCTGCGGGAGGTCCTCCGAAGCTGCGAGACCAGCGACCCTCCGCAGGCAAGCCGCCGAGGGCAGCCTGCCTGCTGCCCTCGCGGCGCCGGCAGAGTGCCCCCCGCGGCTTGCCGCCCCAAGCACGCACTTGGCGTGCTGGGGCCTGGAGCCACCCCTGTCCTTTAGGGAGCTCTACAAACCTCAGTCTATGCATTACTAAAAGCTTACTGAAATAGATATCTGTGGTTGTGTTCTCTACTCTCCTCCCTCCCCTAATGCACATGCAGTGTGCGCACATGCGCGCACACACTCTTGTTTAGTTAGATTATAAAAATTTTCACTGTAGCATCTTATCTGTCAATTACCTTGCACAGAGTTATTGCTTTACAAATAATACATAATTTTGCCCAGTGGTTCTTTTTAGATTGATAGAGGATCACTACATTAGCTGTTTTCAATTATACCCCTTACAAAACACCACAGGTACAGCTCAGAAACTGCAATAACATCAATATATGATGTCTTCATTGCACTTCTGGCTTCTCTTGTGTTTTGAGTAAAATTATTTATATTTGATTTTTTTTGTTTTTTATAGAGAAATTTAAATTTTATAAAAAGAGTGGACAGGAAAAAAGCAAAAAAAAAAGTCTATTCATGAATATGTTTTGTATCCAATTAAAATGAAACTATCTTCCCAATGAAAGGTTAATAGCTCGACGTGGAAGTGTGAGGCTCATAATAGCTGATCATTACATGGTAGATCCAACTAGTTCTTTTATTTAAATTAATTGTGTATTTAGAGAATCTTTAATCCATAGCTCATTAACGCGATACACCACAATCTTGCCAAGAGAATTTTTGATTAGTGTATCTACATCTAGGGTGGGCTTTTCTCACACGCTGCACATTAGCTTGTGTCTGTTCTCTTTGAAGTCAATGATGGAATGCCCTTTGACTTCAGTGGGAACAGAATTAGACTAATGCTGAGTGCTTTAGAAAAAGCCCACCATTAAAGAGTAACTGCACACTTCTGGCATTTCTTGTGAAAAGGAGCTAATGCCATACCCAAGGCCCCGTTCCAAATTTGGACTAGCAGCTCCCAACAGGGTTGTGTGCTTTTGTTTTGTTTTGTTATTGTTGTTAAAGTAGCTTTCTCCTGTAACTTAAATATGGCAAAATTCAGCGTCTCCACTCCATCACATTAAAGAAGTGCTGTCCAGCATATGAATGCAATTATCAGTTTCCTTAAAAGGATCAAGACTAATGTGATTGTCTTCCACTTAAGGAATGTGACTACACTCTAACAGAATGTGCAACAAAAAGTGCTATGTTTGTTAATCAAGAAACAAAGCAAAAAAGGAGGTAACAAATACAGGATTGAAAGAATTGCATTTGTAAATATATACTAGGGATATCTCACTACCATCAGAAATATTAGTAAATATTAATCTTCGTAGTCCTATTTTTCATGCATATTAATTTCATGCGCATATTAACTAGTCTCCCAGAATCTTTGATTTATTCCAAGCCTCAGAGAGGTGGTTCTTAACTTGTGAGTGTCGTGAATTCAGGAATTTCATGTGATTGAGTATTGGGCTGTACCTCATTATTTGTGATGTCTCCAAGTCTGTGGAAATCTAGATGTCTAGGGAAAAGACCCCTCAAACTAATAAAGTGTCTACAGTAATATATTGTAAACATGATTGGGTAATTGGTAAAGGGTGCCTATGATCTAAATGTGTTCTGTGGTTGATAAGAGGTACTTGTTACTGCAGACATTTTCTGTAATGAATTAAATAAGTATCCACTGAAAGATTATTTTTAACTCATTAAGAACTGCCAGCTGTCTCAGCTGTCAGTAATAATGACTGGATTAGAGTTCCCTTTAGCAAATGGATCATGTAAACTAAAGACAGGGCCTTTCTTAGGCATATGCAGAATAAGGGGCTGTGTAGGGCACCTGAAAATTTGGGGCACCACTGGGTCTTAGTGTCCACCCACTCGGCTTTCCTATCTCTGTTCTGACCCTTCCTGCAGGCTCCCACAGCTGACAGCTGCAGCCCTGTGACTCTTACTCCAGAGGGGATCTAATAACTTAAAAGTGAAAAAGCATTCCAGCCTGCCAGACCTATTAGCACAACACTGAAACTGTTAAAGAGCCATTCAAGTGGTAATGAAGCCATTTAACAGGCATTTGCCAAACCCTGGTATATATACTGTCAGTTTCTGAATTTACTGACAAAAACAGTTGTGCATTGCTGGGTGAAAACATTATCTCAAGTTTACTCAGAACATGTTAGTCTACAGAACCTTAGTTTAAAATTTGCTTTAAAAATATTTCATTAGTGAGTGCCTAAAACTTTGGAAAGATATTTTTTAAAGTTGGTGAAATTTCATAAACATGTCTATTGTTATGGAGATCAGACGCAGTAAATTAGTGTTCCCTTTTTCTAAAAGCAATGAACATTGTTATGAACACACTAAATCTGTGACTGATTTAAAATAATGTCTTTGTTTTAGTGAGTTAAATATGTGGTAATCTGGAATGATTACTTTATGAAGGCTTAAGAGTACATTTAAAATATAACATCAGCTTAGAAATACTGATTAAGAAAATGTAAGACAGAGAAGAGCTGCATCATGTATTCCATAATATTTAATGTTGTATTCAGCAAGACAGCTGACTTGCCCTTACTATAAAGTTTTTGCAAATAAATGTCTGACAAACTTCAGGGCATATCAAAAAGCCTGTGACTGACATTTTTTATTCACAAGTTTAGTGCGTTTAATTAGGTACCTTCTGCATGTCCATTCTGCATGAGGGAGATGGTACAGGTCTCTATGTGGAACTCTGACTCTCTTCCGCTATGAGGCGGGCCAGTCGGCTCAGGATCCCTTGTTGCCTTGTCCCTTTTCCCTTCTGGGCTGCGAGTGTGGTCTGCCATCGGGCATAGGAGCACCAGTTTAATAATACTGTGTAGGGCCCCATAAATCCTAAGGACAGCCCTGACTAAAGATACCAAAAAAGAAATTCCATACATAATTAGGTAAAATGAAAATGTCAAAAACAGAACACATAGCAAAATTAATTGTGGAAAAGCAATTTTTTCTTCCAAAAAGGAGTTTTTGTGTCTCATCCTATATAAGACAGAGAGCTTGAAAGTTAGGTTGGGAAGTGCAGACTGCCAGCATACCAGTTGCAGAGGAGAGAAACACAGAAGCCAGCTCCTTACCTTACACCAAGGATAAAGTATCCGTTTTTCTGTATTCTGTGTAGTCCTGTATTCATCTTTGATTATATAATTCCATTTGAGCCTATTTGACAATCTCACATTGTAATTAAATTCAAATATGCAATAGAATCAATTTTGTTTTTACAGTAATCTTTGAAAATCAAATATTACTTTATATTAAAAGATATTTCATTACATGCAATACCCAGGTAAATTTTCTTTTGGACTAACTTCTGAAAAAATACCTAACCTGTACATTAGGTCAGCTTTGTACTAGCCCCCAGGAGAAGCTGTTTTATAATAAGAACAGTTGTCTCTTTTTGGATTCCACCTGACTAGGCGGATCCTTGAGCAGCATTGAATAGCTTTAGTGGCTCCTACATTAAAAATCTGCTAGCCCATAGTGCAGCAAGTGTGATAAAGAGGAAGAGCATGTGTCTGGGACATTCCTATGCCCGGTGATCTTCAACTTCCAAGAAGGACAGGCAGCCAGCACTACTTAGAGAACCTTCTAAACAGGCCACTAAAATCTGGGCTTTGTCCCAGGCATGACATATTTTTCTCTTTCCAAATGTATAAAAATAAATCTAACAAAGACATTGTTCATTTGGGTAATTTAATACCAAATTTTGGTTTGTAGTGATTTTTTTGAGCTTTTATAATAGGCTTTTATATATAGCTTTATAATAGCTTTTATATATAGGTGTCCTTAGACTCTGTTTGCCAGAAGCTGGGAAAGAGCGACAGGGGATGGATCAATTGATGATTATTTGTTCTGTTCATTCCCTGTGGGGCACCTGGCATTGGCCACTGTCGGAAGTCAGGCTACTGGGCTAGATGGACCTTTGGTCTGACCCAGTAGGGCCATTCTTATGTTCTTATAAAACAGTGAAACTAGGGTTTCAAAGTGGTACATGATCCTAAATAAACTCACAACTCTCATAGCACTAGTAAAATAGCTCTGTACTTCCACAAAACCTGTAAAAATGTAAATACAATCAGTAATTTATTCTAGGATCTAATCTGCAACCCTTTTTCCCCGCGGGTTGTTTACATAAATAATCCTATTGACCTTAAAGGGAGCATTTGCATGAGTAAGACTTGCAGGATCAGCCCAATAGCCCTTAACAATTAAAGGTTAAAAGTTGGGCAAGAACATTTTTTCTGAATTGTACTAAAAGTCTTGTTACTCTATGAAAATTATATTTCTGCATAGAAATGATGGTATAATTTATGTATGACTGAACAACATGAAATATGCAGTTTTGCAATTTATGTGCACCAACTCGTGTGCTCTTCTCTCCTCCAGGATGTGGAGCTGATAAAAGGGTTGAAGTTGCTGGGAAAACGAGATTGCTAGAATAGCTCTAACATGTATCATTATAATGGTATCTCCTGGTACCACTTCATGGACTATAAAATTTCCATTACTTCTTTCTCTGCTGTAGAAATTCACATACTAGGTTTTCTGTTGCTGTACCTGGTTTGTTTTTTATTTATTTTTAAAATACATATTTCCATGTTTAACTTCTCTGTATAAATTGAGCCCTTTAACTGTTCCCCCTTCTATTTAGTCTTACAAAGGAATTACGTCCAGGCATGGTAACTTTCTTCATATGTTTGCAATATTTAATTGGTGAGACGAAGAAAATAATATATGCAATTCTGATTGCCCAGCAGCTTTAAAGTGCCCCTTCCTGCCCCAGACCATACATTCAGAAATAATTACAACTTTATAAAATATTAAAAACTGCAAGTGCTAGGGATGGGGCAAATGTGTGTGTGGGAAGGAATGTTAACTATTTTATTTTAAAATAGGAAGAATGAACTAAGTTGGATAGCCAAACAGATATCTTTCATATTCTGAGGTCACCACAGGAAAATTTGGCTCACTGTTGCTTTAGTAGTTGTTGTTGTTTCTAATAAGGGCTAAGGACCCCAACAACGGATCAGAGCTCATTTTTACTAGACATTGTATAAATTTAATAACATAGGCAGTTTCAGCCCCAAAGAGTTCACAGTCTATTGTCTTTCAACCATACACAACAGAATAAACTGACAAAGCAGGGAAGGGTGAGAGAGGGCAAAATAAGTAGATGGGTGTATTTGCATAAATCTGCAATGGTCTCAGTGGTCACAGGTGAACACCAGCTTAACCAGAACTGAGTGGTATTGATTTGTAGGCATCACAGTAAATATAAGTTTTGAGGAATGATTTAAGAGGATAAGGTTGTGACGTTTGGGAAATTTGACAAACTGTTCTTCCCAAGCATAAGGGACAGTATGAAAAAAAGGATAAAGGTGCTGGTGGGGAAAATGGAGAAGCAGGTGATCAAGATTGCGGCAGAGAGCAGATACCTCTCAGGAGGATAAATAAATACTCAGGTGGTGAAAGTCTGAATTGCAAACTTTTCCAAAGCTCAAGGTCTTTGGATACAGACCTAACAACCTTGGAAGATGCACAGAGAGCAATTGTAGAGAAATCTCTAGGCTGTCCAACAGCTGTTGAGCAGTTCCATGGAAGCTACTCCAACCCAGTTTCTAGAATGTACCTGAAGGATCTCATGTCTCCACCTTCCCTGTACCTTCTGTCCATGGAAAGTTTCTGGGTATGGGAGAAGGAGAGAGAATGTATACTGACATACCCATCGCAAGTCTACTGACATACCCATCGCCATCCCTTCATACACTCTGTATGCTGATGTATCAGCCTCCCTCTTGGCTAGCACACCAGGGACTGACATAGCAGAGGCTGACACCACAGAAATAAAAGCACCAACTCCTACAGTTTGATCTAAAGCTTTCTAGCAATTCCCATTCTCTGTGGACTGACATGGAGGGGGCTTATAATGCACACTCATCAGAGGGTTACATACTTCCTCTGCTCAAAGGAAGCTCATCCCCAGCATCTGATGCCCCACCATAGTTTGAATCCTGGATCTCCAGAGCTAAAAGCACTAGCTGCTGCAGCTTTAGTTAAACAGTCAAGGCTGTGTAGCTGGGGTTTGTAACAGCTCATATCTTCTATGTTCAGCAACTGTAACACTCTCACAAGTGGGTTAAACTGGCAAAAGAAACCTTGTAGAAAGTGGGGCTCCAAGACATACAGGCGATACACATCCCCTTCCTGGACTTTCTCCCCATTGTTGGAACTGCACTACTGCTGTTTGTTGCAAACGGATACACTGTGAATGAAAGGTTTGGATTTCCACCAGTATGTATTCACAGTTTATATCATAATAGAATATTCAAAATATAACTCCTTAAGTGGGGCTCTACAACTAATATCCTGGATCCGAAAGTGACTTTGATCTATAGCATATGTCTTTCTCTTTGCCTGTTATCATAACAGCAATGATAATTAAACAGAATCTACCTTCAGATAAAAGGATGGCTCTAATTGAAAATATAAAAGGAAATTCATGGTCATTTGCTATGATGCTATAAAAAGTGCAGTTTGAAAGAATACCAAACATGAGATATTGATATTTAATGAAATGAATGAAGATATAAATTAAAGTTTTGATTGTGTGATTAACCATCCCATCGTGTACACACAAAGTGGTACTATCTATGCAGATCTTTACTGTATCTCTATTCAGATGTCATTGCTGTATGTATCAGCATATAACTGACATTTTTGTATGTTCATTGTATGTATGAAATGCTCACCACAAAAAACAGTAGCTTGACTGTAGTTCCCTTTTTTGTTGTTGCAGTTTATTATGACTAAGTCTTAAATGTAAATACAGGTCTAATTATAGATAATCCCAGGAAGCAGCCCTCTCAGCTGGCCCTTTCTGAAGTGTCTAGCTAGCCTAGCTACCATTCTCCTTTTCACGTGAGAATTTCGGTTTACAGCTTTGCTCCTGGCACTTCGCAGTTAGCAGCCTTCAGTCTCCCTGTAGATTCTCACTTTGAAGTGCTTCTCCCCCTGAGGCTCCCAGTTAGCAACCTTCCTTCTCTCTGCAGACATTTTCTTTGCAATTTCTCTTCTAACAGCTTCTTTTAGACTATCCATCTGCAGTTCATTTTAGCAGTTCACAGGCAAGAAACTTGTTTGTCATTTTCATCATCATGAAAGACAAAGTAAAGCTTCCAGATTCCAAGTATCTAAAGGGGATGACTGAAAGCATGCATTTATGAGACGCATAAAGCTTTTATGAGCTGTAAAAATCCAGTCTGAGGGACAGTGCATCAAGGAATTAAGGGCTACTACTCATTAAGGGGTGGTAGCTTTCAGTGCAAAGGGTACTATCTCAGTTACAGAAAAAAGTAACATGGGGACTCGGACTAAATATTTTCGGTATTCCTTTTGCCTATACAAATGGTAGTGGCTTTCATCAGGAGGGCTCTCAACATTCTTACCATCTTGACTTTTCCCAAGTCCTCTAACCTTGTTTTCACGCCCTTTGCTTCTTGGGAAATCCAATTTGTACCAGCCTCACAAAAGTCAATATTATAGATTGTTAAAAAAAAAAAAAAAAGATCAAGGAAAAGATCAAGGGTGGTGGTTTTTGTTTTGTTTTGTTTGTGTGTTGGTTTTTTTTTTTTTTTGTGGTGGTGGTAAGAGCTAAATAACTGAATGTGGCCTGGCCTGGCCTGCACATTGGAGCACTACAACAACTTACCACAATAGCCTGGCATTTGTCAATGATGGTCAGTACCTAAGGTACAAGGGGAAAAAATGTAGTTGAATAGTAAAACCAATACCAATAGCCTCCAGGAGAAGTAGCAGTGTTTAACACATAATTATCTAAAGAAAAAATAGTTTCTTTGATTGTCCAGCCTTCAGCTTTGTGTAATATACAGTACCTCAATCTCAATAAATAGTTTTGTTTTTGTTTTTTCCCCCTAGCCAATATTAGTTTAGTGGCTTAGTAATCGTGATGGTTTACATAAAGAAAGATCTAGATAATTTTACTTTTCCAAGTAGATAATATTATCACAGTATTTCCTATTCTTAATATACTAAACATAATTGTATTTAAACCCATGGAATTCTGAATTGAACAAAACTCAAACCCCTGTATTTAATAGTACAGATATGTTTGATTACATTTTATTTTCCTGTGTAGCTTTCTGAAATTTCTTACAGTATCTATTTTTGACCAACTTTACATATCTTCAATCCGTGTTACATGTATACATAGTTTGCATACCATGTTAGCAGTATAAAAAAAATAATCTAGAGATGAGGTAAAAGAGAGGCTGGTCTCATGGTTAGGGTGCTAGCCTGTGACTTGGGAGACCTGTGTTTAAGTTTTTATTCTGCCATAGAATCTCTGTGTGACAGTGGCAAGTCATTGAACATCTGTGTGCCTCAGTTCCCTATCTGTAAAATAGAGATGATAATAATAATCCCCCACTCTCAGTGTTGAGGATAAATACACTAAAAATTTAGATGCTCAGATGCCAGTGATAAGAACCATGTAAGCACCATATATAAACAGACTAGCACCAGTTGTGTAATATTAATCAAGTGGCAATTTGTGATCTTTCTATAAAATGTGTACATTATTTAATTTATACAAATACAATCTCACTGAATATTATCATGTTTGGATTTTATTGATAAATAAATTACATTGCATTATTAAGGTTATGCAGGGCTGCCTCATAATGAAACCTAAACAGTATTTTTAAACTTAAATATCTGGCTTTGCTCTTACAGGGTTTTGACCAACTGGACTGAGTTGTTTTTCCCTTTGTCCCAAAAGGATCTGTGCTCCATAGTGGTGATATAGCCAAGACCCACTGAAGTATATCTAGGAAATCTGTTGACCTTAATGCATGGTTAGGTCTACTGGAAACTGATTGACAGTGCTTCTACAGTGGGTTGCTTTATGAAATTCTTAGTGATACATTTATTTAATAATTAAAACTGTACAGAGAGAACTGGCATTCATTCCTATAATAAAGTCTTGATGGGATCCCACCATCAAACTAAATATTGATAGCAAAGCATGCAGAAACAGGCTTTCTGCCCCACCCCCAATTTGGCAAATAAGAGCTTCCAGTTCAGGTAATCCAGTTCCAAAATGTTCTACCTTTAACAAGCTTTGGTAATGTCCCAGGATACAATCCTTTTGGCTAGAGGTATGCAGGAAGATAAGATAATGGATACCTCTTGAAAAATGACTTCAGAACTTTGTGTTTGAATGTATCCCATCATCTTGGAAACTCTCCTATTTATGGAAAGCTTGGTTCCCTAGAGCATTAGTTGTAGCCAAATGACTCCCATTGCTTAGCTGGAATATTAGACTCCTCTAGGGATAGAAGCCTGCCACAGTGGCATGATTGACATGGCAACTAAAGAGAGGGAAGAAAGGGATCTTAAAAAGATTTGAAAATATTTGGTCCAACTTTTTTAGAAACCTTTGATTAATTCCTAACAGATGGGAACTGAAATGTGTTTCTTCTTTCTTCCTTCCCTTCCTTTCCCTGTACCTGTTTATTCTTTTGTCTCTCTGTTCTCCCTATATTTGTTTATATATAATTTAATAATTTATATATGTAATTTATTTCATAGTACCTAAAGCCTAAATAACATGCTCTTAAAACAGGGATGGCACTTTTTAGAGGATTTTAGAGGACCATGTGAGATGTCCCTACCCACTTGGATTTCTATCCAAGATGTCTGCAGAACACCAGAAAAATGGGATTTTGAAACTTGGTTGAATGGAGTATGGCAATATACTTGAGGAATTATTTGGCAAAGTATGGAGAGCTCACCTGTATGTGTTCTATCTGTCTACCTACCTATCCATCCATCTAGTTTTATATTATCTGAGCTTTTTCCATTTAAAGCAATAGCGAAGTCCCTACTGGCACTTCTCTCTTTCTGAGGGCAACACTTTGTGTAAGGTAGGACATTTTTTGTTTGTTTGTTGGGTTGGTTGAAGGGGTTTAGTAATAGAATGGGGTGTTCATATCATGAGTATCACATAGGGTGGAAAAGCATTCTCAAAGAGAGAGGTTTCCCAGTCTTTCATAAAGATAGTCAGATGGTGGCTTGTCTTACCACTAGAAGATTGGTCCAGAGCCAGGTCTCCCAGACAGAGAATGCTTTGCACCCAGCTCTCTCATGTTTTCACTCTTTGTGATCTGCAGAGAAGTGAAGCTATATCCCAGAGGAGTGAAGTTGTAGTGATGGTTTATAGATTAAAAAACCAGTCTTGGATCCATCAATTAATAGCTTTGAAAATAAGGACCAAGGTCGTAAACTGGCATTGGAAGCTTGTTGGGAGCCGGTAGAGGGACTTTACAATGGGCTTCATGTACTCATAGTGGCCTGAACCATGAAGAGGGTGGGCGGCCACATTCTTTACTGGCTGAAGCCTATACATTGTCTTTCCAAATCATAATTGATACTTAGATGCTGTACATCTTAATATTAACAGGTTTCACTTGCTTACTATGTAAAACAAATACATTAATACTATTTTATAAGACTTTTTATTTTATACCTTAACTTTTGCAATAGTAATCAGTTTTCTGAGTGTTGTGGGACCTTTGCTATTGAGAATGTTTTGATGTTTAAATAAATATTAATTCTATCTATATCCCATGGCTAGCCAGGATCCTGCTTAGTTAAGTGGAAGTGGACATTATTTATGACTCATTTTTTTTCAGTGATGTTGTATAGTATAAAGAGATGTTGGTACATATAAACAGGTGATTCTTTATAAAGAAACGTATGTTAAAGATATATCAAACACCATTACGGAATCTTATGATGTAACTTATGGTGCAACACTCTTTGATGTAACTTAAGATGCAACATCCTTAAATCATGTGTTGTAATTTTCCCCCCAGCTTGTATCATATATGTGTGTGTTTATTTATATAGGGAGAGACAGACAGACATATACGTTATGCTGGATATTTATGTGGTGTTTTTGAAATGTGTATGTTCAAGGTAAAGTAAAAGAACTGCAATTAAAAGACATTTATGTAAGTGAAAACAAGAAGTTTTCTCTGGACTTTATCATTTATCATTTTTCTTTCAGATTAGAAACAGATAGATAAGCTGCATACAGTTCCAGAGTGAAGGCAGTGGAGTGTAGAACTGCATGCCCCTGTCAAATTGATAGAGTGGAGATGCTGAATGAGATAATGGAAACTTTCTATTCAGTGAGGACTGGAATAAAGAAACCATTTCTAGTCATTCATCAGCATTGATTGCCTTAGTGCTTGAGGCTTAGATCAGAACTTACAGTTTATAAACAGAGAGTCAAACAAATATGGCGATCAACTTTGGAACTGCAGTTAGCGTATCATTTGGTACAGAGTAATCACTTAAATATTTAACAAGTAAACTAGATGTAGATCATGAACATAGTGTGATATGCAAAGGATCAAAATGTGAACAAATATTTTGATAGAAATATAACACTTGAAAAGTAAGCAATGCCTTTCCCAACCTGTTCAACAAATGGATTCCACACACTATGTAAATACCAAATACCAATTCACCCCATTCATAGGGTTTAGCTTTACTTGCAAAGGAAAGAACGCTAAGAGAAATTAAACTTTCTCCTCAGGCTTAATTGTTCATATGATTAATTTCTAAAGATGCCTGAGTACACACCCTAGATTGTCCCTGCTCCACAGAACCATTCCCACTTTGTTTATATCCAACTGAAGTAAGAGTCACCGTCTTCATTTAGGAAAATCCACAAGGATCAACACCTGCTAGCATCATGTGTACATAATCATGCATTCATAGTTGTACTAATAATTGCAAAATATGTCCATTTTATATTAACCATTTAGGAATTGTCTGATAGTACTGTATGTCACCAAAGAGTTTGGAAGACTATTTAAAGTAGTCCCAGAACAAATGTTTCTTGGGGTACACTTTTGTTGTTCAATATCCATGGCATTTTAATATTCATTATTTATTTTATATAACATAGTCCAGAAGCCACAGGAAGGTTTGCTGCCAAAATTATGCTATACAGATGACCATGTCCTGATGAGTTTACAATCTTACAACCAGTGACATACAAAAGGGGAAAATGTGGGTGTGTGGGATACTATCAATAGATAAAATTTTATTGTAGAGATGCGTGTATTTGCCTTTTCGCACAATAATTATGAATGTATAAAGTGGCAACTGCTTGCATCTGCCCATCAAGCCATTATTAACTGATTGAAGTTAATTTTTGGCACTAGCACAGAGTTGTTTATTATAACAAGAGCAGCAGTGCTAAAGCAGAGGTTACATAACAATAGCATGCTGTTTCACTGTTTTCAGATGTTTATCCATTTCAGACTTTGGGGGGGGGATTAAATCATGTGTTGGAGAATGAGCAGAATGGAAGAACGCTTTCCCCAAATCGTTAAAAAAATGATTCTTTTTTCAAACCTGTTAGCCCAAAACAGCTGAGAGTAGAAAGATTAAATGGGACAGACAAACTGGTCTCACTGAGGAGACTAGACTGAGTGTTCCATTGAAAACTGGATTGGCAAGGTCATAAACCTTGGAAAAGGGCACAGCATGTATGCAGAGGAATTTTTGACCAATAATAGTACTAAACTGGTGACATGTCCAGCTAAGGAGAGATAGTGTTAACCATCTGTCCTTGTAATGAAGAGGTCTTAATCTGCTACTCCTTCCTGGCTGCCTTTACACTCTCCCCCTCCTTGTCATGTCCCGGATTGTCACTCACCTGTGAACTTCTATGGTGAGTTTATTGGTCTTTTTCTCCTCCTCCTTTTGCCCCTCCTGTAAGTGCAAAGGCAAAAAATGCTTGACAGAAGAAATCAAAAGTGTACTATATTCAATTGCTGGTGGTGTTGACTGCTCCAGACACCGAGAAAAGTGACTTAGAATGTAGATTGTCAAGGGAGCTCTCATAATCCTTCTCCTCTCTCCTGTTGTTAGCCAGTTAACAAGACATTAGAGTTGGGCTGGGTCAACCTGATTCTGACAGTGTATTTAAATGATGTTGACTAATATGAGGGCAATATGCACTTCAGGTGCTCAACACCTCCGAAGATCAGGGCACTTGCATTTAGATGCCTATACATGCATTTAGGAGCCTAATTTTATGCACTTTTTAAAAAGTGCTGGTTTCAATTTAGTAAACTTTGGTCTGTATCTTGTTTGTACATTGGCCTTTTCAGTTTAAATGTCAATATTTGTTCCTCAGATTTACAACCATTTTTCTATATGTGACTTCTTGGTCTCCTGTCCTCAAACTTAGTTGAAAATCATAACACTTCTGATAAGATTTAGACTACAGCAAACAAACAGTATTTCCCTGAAAATTTGAATATTAGGAGGAAGTAATTTCCCATTCAAATCCTTCATTGTCACTAAACTTGTTTTTTATATTACATAGTAAAGAAATATTTTTCACAACTTTATTTTCATGCCCTCAAGTCTCAAAGCACTTCATTATTCATTCTCAAGTTCAAAGGTAGCTGTCTGTACCTTAATAGAGCCAATTTTTTCAAAACAGTTACCAGTACTTGTTTTCAATGTCCTTAAGGATCCTAAGAAAATCCTCTACTCATCGTAGAGAAATCTAAGATGATACTGAATGTAATGGCTAAACTCTGTTACCTGGCTTGAGGTATTGGGTGCTTCAGAGTAGAGCAGATAATCTATCTAGTTTATCATTCAAGTGTATATGTATAAAAGCTTTTGATAATTCTTTTGTCCTATTTTAGGAAGGATTTATGAATATTCTTGTTCATTTGATTAGAGTTCAGAGTGAGTTCTTTTAAGTCATAGTCCAGTTAGAGGGATAGCTCAAAAACATTCTTTGATATACAAAATGGTTAGTAAATACATTCTTACACGGCTATGTATATGATCTTGGCAGGAGGAGGAAAGGGAGTGAAGTAAAGGAAATGTGGATTTGTTTATGTATAATTAGTTACTGAAGCTGAGTCTTATCTGAGAAGAAACTATTGGAAGTATAAAACAAACACTTGGAAGCAGAAGCCTTTTTAGAACATTAATGGATTATGGCTATGAGACAATATAATCAGTGAAGATAAAGTATGAATACTAAGTTGATAGTTATAGTGAAGATAACTAGTATAGCAACTATGGATATCCACTAGTTTTTATAAGAAATAACTATGCTTTCATTAATTTCCCTTTTGTTCTTATAAAACCAACGAAGAACTATTGATTCTAATAAGATATCCCTCCTGTAATAAAATTGGCTATGCAAGGGATATATAGGCTTCACTAGTAGCAATCTCTGTATAAATAATGCCTTGCGATGATATTAATATGGCTACAAATATCATAAAGAATACTAGGCATTTCATATTGAACGATTCTTGATAGTGTCCTTGAAGTCATTCCTTAGGGTAATCATCAGTTTTATTGCTTTAATATTGTTGAAGTACTGGAAATGCTATTTGAAGGGGAAATATAAGAGAAAAATATCTGGACCAATGACTTGACATTATACAGGTAACCTTAAGAAAAGTACAAAGAATTAAACCTGTTCGGAATCCTACAAATAGACTTCATAACATGCTGGTTACAACAAAAGTAGTGTGCCTTTTTAATTTTCTTTTGGGTGCAGGAGGAGACCTACAATAGTAAAAGAATAAAAAGCAGATATGTATATCTCAAATGTTGTTTCCTGTTTTGGTTTGTTAATCTGAAGGAATAGTACAGTGTACAGCATATTAGAAGTAAAGGTTCTTATAAAAAGACGAAAATTAAATAAAATTATAGTAAAACAGTCTATTATGATTTTGTGCAGCTTGATTTGTAAAGTAACAAAGATAATCTTATTTTCAGCACAATCACAAACTTGTAACCTTACAGCCCTGATCTGATGAGGCACATCATAGAATCATAGAAGATTAGGGTTGGAAGAGACTACAGGAGGTTATCTACTGCAACCCACTGCTCAAAGCAGGACCAACCCCATCTAAATCATCCCAGCCAGCGTTTTGTCAATCTGAGCCTTAAAGACCTCTAAGGATGGAGATTCCAACACCTCCCTTGGTAACCCATTCCAGTGCTTCACCAGCCTCCTAGTGAAATAGTTTTTTTCCTAATATCCAACTTTGACCTCCCCCACTTCTACTTGGGACCATTGCTCCATCCTCTTTGGAACCCCACTTCAGGTAGTTGAAGGCTGCTGTCAAATCCCCCCTCCCTCTTCTCTTCTGCAGACTAAATAAGCCCAGTTCCCTCAGCCTGTCCTCATAAGTCATGTGCCCCAGCCCTGTAGTCATTTTCGTTGCCCTCCACTGGACTCTCTCCAATTTGTCCACATTCTTTCTGTAGTGGAGGGCCCAAAACTGGACGCAGTCCTCCAGATGTGGCCTCACCAGTGCCGAATGGAGGGGAATAATCACTTCCCTCGATCTGCTGGCAATGCTCCTACTAATGAAGTGCAATATGCCATTAGCCTTCTTGGCAACAAGGGCACACTGTTGATTCATATCCAGCTTCTTATTTACTGTAATCCCCAAGTCCTTTTCTGCAGAACTGCTGCTTAGCCAGTCGGTCCCCAGCCTGTAGCAGTGCATGGTATTCTTCTGTCCTAAGGACTCTGCACTTGTCCTTGTTGAACCTCATGAGATTTCTTTTGGCCCAGTCCTCCAATTTATCTAAGTCACTCTGGACCCTATCCCTACCCTCTACCTCCAGTAATGCAACACCAGTATTGCATTATTGAATTATTGATAGGATACCTAACCTAAGTAAAGGCTGATACTCATGTTAATGGTATATTTCATTTTGTATTTGCATGCCACAGCCTATTATTATCATCATTTATTGTTATATATTTATATAGCACCATAAATGTACAGGGTTATTGTTTTGAAAGGAACTTCTGCAGACCTTGTCGGATATAGACAAGACTTCTTCCCTGCTTCAAACAGCTCAATAATTCAAACCAAACACAAGACTAGACAGAACAACTGTTCAGAAGGGGTGCATATGGAAGTTACTAGTGATGAGAGGAGAGTGTTCTTGAAGAGGTGTATTTTAAGGAGTGATCTGATAGGAGAGAGAGAAGAGAAGAGAAGAGAAATCTCTTTATTGATAAGAAAAAGGAAACATTTATGTGAAGAAGGAGCAATAGCACCTAAGACACAAACCTGAGAATGGAAGAAATGAGCTAAAGTGGTAAATTAGGAGGATATAGAAGAGTGTAGAGAGAGCACATGATGCGAAATGAGAGAAGAGATGTGGGGAGGACACAGAATATAAGGCATATATAGGTGAAAATGAAGAACTTTGTTTATGTGAAAAATGTGGGAAGCCAGTGGAGAGAGTTAAGACTGGGGATCAAAAACTTATTTGGATCAAGAAAAGATACATCAACTAATTTCTCCACCTTTTTCAAATCAAATGGCTATGCATTTTTGTCAGTTTCTGTGGAATAAATTAGCATTGCCAGTAACTTTTTTGGGGGTGGGAGCAGATCATCTCTTTGCTTTTTAAGTTAGCAGTTAGATGGAGTAAAAATATTAACACAAAGTTGGTGTATGCTACTGTTCTCTATTCTGTTCTACCACTGCTGTGATGATTTATATCCAGATGATATATATATAGATCAGACTTTTAAAATAGATTTTTTTAGGCATTTAATTCCATACCATGACAGTATGTTCTCATCTCCTTTCAGTTTTCGATCAGTTGATTTGCTACTTGCCCATGTCCCAGTGCTTCACTGGACTTAGTGTATTAAGGATTCTTCCTTCAGCAAATCTAAGAATGTGTTGCCACTTGCATGACTGATATATTCATATCCCCTTTGCATTTGATTCTATATCTAAATGGCATATTCTATATATAGACCTGTCTCAAGAAATCGTTGATCAATATCAATTTTACTCGATTACAGATTGTGCTGATAAATGTTGAAGCATTTAAATAAATATTAGCTATGTGTATACCAGTCAGTTATTGACATACATGTTTACTCATAAATATTCAAAAATATGTGCAAGGTTTTTAAATACATTACTGCCATTAAATTCAATGACTCTCAGAGCTAAAATCCTATGCAATTATTTTAAATTTTCCTCTTCGAGACGTTACTTATCTGTAAAATGGATAGCCTAATGCCCAACTCAGAGGGAGTTGTGAAGCTTAATTAATGTGTGTAAACATTTTTTAAATCCTTGAATGAAAGATGCTATAGAAGTGCAAAATACTATTTACAGTGCCCTTGCCTTCTTGAACAAAACAGTATGATGAAGCTTGCAAACGTGCATGGTAATATGTTAGCCTCAGGATTTGGAATAAGGCCAAATGTTTTGTATAAATGTTATGTATTATCAATCTGTTTTTTATCATGGAAAAATTAGATAAAATAATGTTTGGCCTTACATCTGTACTTAGGCATGATAATAGTAGGCTATAGGTGAAAATTTGCATTTGAAAAGTGCACAGTTTTTGGAGTTCAGAGAAAACATTCAAAAGTTACAGAAACAAAATAATAGTATGTTTGTTTGATTTTAACTACTATAAAATCTTAATTCATACAGGATAATGAGGAAGATGGTTCAGAGCACTAGCTTAGGACCCAGGAGATCCAGATATAGTTTTCTGTTCTGCCACAGATTTTGGGAATGATCTTGGACACTTAACATAAGGACAGATTTTTAGAGGTATTTTGGTGCCCAACTCCCATGTGCCTTAGTGTTTGTAATAGGTAATAATTGGAGATATACCAATCTCCTAGAACTGGAAGGGACCTTGAAAGGTCATTCAGTCCAGCCCCCTGCCTTCACTAGCAGGACCAATTTTTGCCCCAGATCCCTAAGTGGCCTCCTCAAGGATTGAACTCACAACCCTGGGTTTAGCAGGCCAATGCTCAAACCACTGAGCTATCCCTCCCGCCTTGTGGAGTACATAGATACATATTAGTTGTTGTGGCTCTCTCAAGAGTCTTATTTGTTGATGAGAAGAGTAGCAGGGGAGCAGCTATATGCTTGGATTTGGTAGATTGCTTTGAAGTCATTTGTTGGATTCCTCTTCATTTTGTATTAAGAATGTATATGTACAATTCCTGTTTATTTTCTACCTTTGCTTGTTATGAATATGTATAATATGATAACTGTGGGGAAAACCTGTTTCACTGTGCAAAGAAAGTTTTGATTTCAGAAAAGTGAATTATCTTGATTAAATTAAAAAAAAACAACACAGTTGATGGGCGCTATGGATGCTTCCTTCGGCCCATGAATTCAACCTCTATTGCACCATTTTTCAATTTTCCATTTTAAAACATGCACAGTTAACAGTCCTTATGTTGTGAGCAACATAATAAAATAATCATGCTGATTGCACCACCAAGTGATGCTTCAGAATTTAGCAATATCTGCTAAGACAGCAGGAGGGTTTGATGGTTGCAGCATTTATCCTGTGCAGGCATTCTTACTGATGTCCAGGTGGTTGTTCAAAGAGCACAGACTTTCTCTACAGCAGTTGTTCCCTCTCTTTTCCTACTAAGAATCTGTCATACGGGTTTTTAATCTAGAACAAAGACATCTAGCGTCAGGTAGGATTTAAAGTCTGATACATTAACTCTTCATCTTTGCTCCTTTACAAAAAAAAATTAGATTATACTACTGTGTTAACTAGTACTTCTCAAAATCCTACTCTATTTTGGTGTGTTACGGGGGAATTAAACAAGTTCTTTCTCTTACCACAGGACTACTGTACAGTTTTTAAAGAAATGTTGCATTCTTATTTGTTTTGTGGTTGGGGTTCTTTAGGGAGAGAGGTTGCAAATAGCAAGAGAGTTTGAGGAGAACAATTTCTCCATCTAGAGTCAATTCTGGGTGCAAAGATGTTTACTTGGAACTAAGCTTTTGTGTTTGGGCAGATATTTCAGAAACCGGGAAATGCTTGTGTGCTGTTTGAGCCCACCTCTATTAAAGGACTGAAGTAGGAATAAACAAGTTCTGAGGGAACTGCTGGCCCCTTACTAAAAGTTTGTAGGTTTTTTTTATTGATCCTGTCCCCTGTATCAGGAGAAAAGGGAAGGGCTGAAGAGGAGTCAGGATCCTCTTCCTGAGAGGGCCTCTGACCAATCAGAGAGCTCCAGACCATGGTCAATGGCTAGCACCCAAGACAGTCTGACCAGGCAACTGGGCCATTCAGGGAGCCCCAGCTCAGGTCCTGGCCTCTGTGTATGTTGTGGGAAGGAGGGACAGAAGGAGCAGCCCCAGGCAGGATGAGGCAGCTGTGGTTGCAGGAGCTACATTCCACTCGAGTCACTTTCGTCTGTTCCTGGGATTCCTATTGATTGCTGGTGGCAAAGCATTTTCAGGGGAGAGGCTTCCTTATAGTACTTGTAAATAAAATTTTGGGAAGAGGTACTGCAAAGAACAAGGGAGTTTGTCCTCTGCCTTTATCTAAATCAGTTCTTGCTGGAAAACTGCTTCCTGGAAATCAGGCATTTGTGTTTGGTTTGGTATTTCTGAACCAGGGGAATGCGTGTGAGTAGAGTTGCCCGGTTTCCGGTTTTCAACTGGAATGCCTGGTTGAAAAGGGACCCTGGTGGCTCCGGTCACCACTGACTGGGCCGTTAAAAGTCTGATCGGCGGTGCAGCAGAGCTAAGGCAGGCTCCCTGCCTGCCATGCCTCTCCACGGCTCCTGGAAGCAGCGGCATGCCCCCACTCCAGCTCCTACACGGAGCACCAGCCAGGGGACTCTGCACACTGCCCGTGCCTCACATGCCGGCTCTGCAGCTCCCATTGGCCAGTAACTGTAGCCAATGGGAGCTGCGGGGGTGGTGCTTGCAGACAGAGCAGTGTGCAGAGCTGCCTGACTGTGCCTCCATGTAGGAGCCAGAGGAGGGACATGCTGCTTCCGGGAGCTGCTCGAGGTAAGTGCCACCAGTAGCCTAAATCCCTGACTCCCTCCTTCCATACTCCAACCCCCTTCCCACCCTGTGAACCCCTCAGTCCCAGCCTGGAGCATGCTCCTGCACCCCAAATCCCTTCTCCCTAGCCCCACCCCAGAGCCCGCACCCCCAGCCAGAGCCCTCATCCCCCATCCTTGCCTCAACCCCCTGCCCCAGTCCTGATCCCCCTCCCGCACTCCAAACCCCTCAACTCTGGCCCCACCAAAGAGCCTGCACCCCCAGCCGGAAACCTCAGCCCTTCCCCTACCCCAACCCTCTGCCTCAGCCTGATGAAAATGAGCGAGTGAGGGTGGGGAGAGCGAGCAATAGATGGAGTAGGGATGGAGTGAGCGGGGGGCAGGGCCTCAGAGAAGGGGGCAGTGGCAATCAGCTGGCTTGCGGCGTTTAGAAGGGAGGGGAGGGAGGGGGAGGAGCGAGGATGCAGCGTGGGAAGTAAAGGGGAAGGAGGTGGGGCAGAGAAGAGGCAAGTCAAGGATGGGGGCTTGGGGGGGGAAGGAGGGGAGTGGGCAGGCTGAGGGTTGAGCGTAGTATTAAATTGCTTGTTTAAAAATTGTTTAAAACGTATACCTGTATTAAATTCCTTGTTTAAAATGTATATAATGCCTTTAGTCTGGCCAAAAAAAAAAATCCCTAGAACCTAACCCCCCCATTTACATTAATTATTATGAGGAAATTGGATTCACTTAACATCATTTCATTTAAAGTCATATTTTTCAGGAACATCACTACAATGTTAAGTGAGGAGTTACTGTAGATGGTTTGATGGAATTTTCTGCTGAGAATTTGTGAAATTAGTTTTTTAAGTCTATTTAAAAAAAACACTGTTTTAGGCTTATAACTTTTTTCAACATTGATTATTTTTATAATAATGTGTCTCTCTGTGTTGTGTGTATGTGTGATCACTGCCCTCTGAGAGAGGTCAGCTCAAATGGGGTGATTGTGGCCTGCAGAAGAAATTAACTTTCACCTCAACAGATAAGTGCTTGTGTTTTCAGAGCAGATTATCTTAGTACTATTTTCCATATAGCTGGTTCAATTCTACTGGTGAATGATATATGGCCACTGATCCATTACATACGAGTTGTATATGATTTGTATAAGGTTAAGGAGCTAATCCTGAAATAAGAACAGTGGCAGTTAGAGATGACATATGCTAACAATACAGTTTTCAATTTCACCTAATCGTCCTCAGGAATTATTGTTTATTAACTACTGGAAATAGTCATTAGGCTGGCATTTTAGATTTCCTTTTATGCTGAAAATTAAGTGGAATAATTCATATTATTCAAATCTATATTTAAACATTGGGTTGCAATATGTCTATTGGTTTCTACCAGGTGATTTTACAAGCCAGATTTTAAAAGTGAATTCTATGGTTGTGAATACAAATATTTTTGCACTGGTAAATACTTGCAATTGTATGTACAAATATTTGCAAGAGTAGACTTGATTTGTTCAACAGCAAAATGTATGTTCAGATAATGTTGGTTGTTACTTATTTGCCTGAGAAAATCCTCATCTAAATCACACTTCCAGTGTATGTCAAATTCTTTTTCTGCATGAAAATGTTTTACTTATACACACGTAGGAGTATATTAAAATAAAATAGCTGGGATAAACATAATCTTGACCTTAATATTTAGGTATTTTTATTTGTAATATTTCTCAGGTCATGTCTACACTACAAATTTTGGTCAATGATAGTTACATCAGCATAAAGCTGTCACAGTTAGTATATTGCTTGAGCCTGTGTGTACTTAGCTCTTTGCATCGGTGCTGTGTGCACTCACGAAGAGTGCTTGCATTGATGCAGTTTAGTGCCCCATAGGTAGGCATCTCATTGTCTGTTACACTGTCTTCTGGGAAATATTGGCAATGGGGGCAGAAAACAATTGCACAAGGGTGAGTATGAGCAAGGCTTCAAGTTTCTACCATGCAACTTTCTCCATCCAATGATGATATCCCTATCCCAGAACGTTTGTGCCTTTTAAAAAAAAATCCCACAAAACCACACAGCATTTTTCGCTGTCCACCCTCTCTGACAGAAGCATGGAGCCCACACTGCTCTGTACGATTGTCATGAGTGTTACAAACACAGGATGAGCGATCCTCAACTATTTTCAGAGCCACAGGAAGAACCACAGTATTAGGGCACGTGACTATTTCGGGGAGGATAGCTCTGGGACACTGCAAAAAAGAATTCAAGGTTGTTGATGGTGTTCAGGGAGCAGCTGCAGATGGTGGAGTGGCACTTCTGGGCATGAGAAATGAGCTCTGATGGGTGGGATCACTTCATAATGTAGGCTTGGGATGACAAGCAGTGGCTGAAGAATTTTCAGATGTGAAAGGTCACATTCCTGAATTTTTGTACTGAACTCACTATAGCCCTCCAGTGTAGGAACATCAGAATGAGAGCTGCACTAACAGCAGAGAAATGAGTGGTAATTGCACTGCGGAAATTTTCAACACTGGATTGCTACCAGTCAGTAGGAAACAGGGCCGGCGCAACCCATTAGGCGACCTAGGCGCTCGCCTAGGGCGCTAACATTTGGGGGGTGGCGACTGCGGTGGCTGGATCTTCAGGTGCCCCAGTCGTTGTTGGTATTTCGGGGGCAGGACCTCCCCCCACCTCTGTCGGGAGCGCCATTTTGGGGGTGGGACCTTTCACTGCCTAGGGCGCCAAAAAAGCTGATGGTGCTCCTGGTAGGAAATCATTTTGGAGCTGGAAAATCTACTGGGGGTGTGGGGGAGGCGATTGTCATACAAGTGTGCAGGGCCATCTCCTGCTACATAGGGCTGTGAATCTCAGTAATGTGGAGAACATAGTGGATGGATTTGCAGCAGTTGGGTTCTCAAATTGCAGTGTGGTGATGGATGACACATACATCTTTATTTTGGTACCAGCCTACCTTGCCACAGAAAAGGCTGCTTCTGTGTGGTTATGCAAGTGTTAATGGATCCCTGAGGATGCTTCACCAACATCAGTGTTGGCTGGTCAGGGAAGATGTGTGATGCTCAAGTCTTTAAGAACACAGGACTGTTCAGAAAGCTCAAGCAGGGACATCATTTCTTGATCAATGGATGACCATCTGATAATGTTGAAATGTCAATAGTGATCCTGGGACACCGAGTCTCACAAAGCCGTATACCAGCCACCTGAACAGCACCAAAGAAAGATTCAACTGCTGGCTTAGCAAGTGCAGAATGACAGTTGAATGTGCTTTTGGTAGATTGAAGGTACACTGGCATTTTTTACTCAAGATTGGATCTCTGTGAGAAAAATATTCCAATGGTTACAGCATCCTGTTGTGTTCTGCATAATATCTATGAGGAAAAGTTTCTGCCGGGGTGGAAGTGGAGTGGCAGTCTGCTGAATTTGAACAGCCAGACACAAGGGCTATTAGAAATGCTCGGTGTGGAGCTAGATGGCTGAGGGAAGCCTTAGAAGAGCACTTTAGCAGTCAGCCACAGTGGTGGACTGTTCTCTATCTGACCATGGAATTTTGGGGGCTATTAGGAATTGAGTGATGCTTGGTGTAGATTTAAGAATACATTTTTTTGGCACTGGTTTTGGTACACAATCATGTGCAATTAAAAACCAAATGCAATAAAAACTTCTGAAATAATTAATGAAACAGAACTTAAGGGGAAAGAATATTCATGACCATTTCAGCTCATTTCAGGTACACATACAGAATCCTTGGCTTTCACTGACCAATGTATGTGAAGCTATGGTTGTCCTTACTGTCACCTGGTGTGGAGTGGTCATGGTAGGGATGTGACTTCTGATGCCATGTGGAATTTGTGGGGCATAAGGAGGTGTTAAAATGGAGCTTTCCATTGACTGCAAAGGGAGACGAGCCCATGCATTTTGAAACTATAGGTCAGCAAGAGTCTGTAGTATCTGTGTTTGCTGCCAGAAAAGCCGCACTATTTTCTGGTGCATCCCCCTCTCCTTTTCCTGTTGGGGCTACTGAGCCTTTCTCATGTCCAGTCTTTCCTTCTCCATACTGTTTGAAATAGTCACTTTCCAGACCAGAGGGTTATTAGGGTTGACACTGATCCTATAGTGTCTACCCTCACACTGTGTCAGCTACAGTAGGTTGACCATGATTCAATGCCATTTGGGAGGTTGTGTTACTGCATTACTGTAATGGGGCACTTACCTCAGCAGGAGACAAATTTGAGTGTAATGCATTCACAGCTAGGTCGATGCAAGGTGACTCCTATTGATCTAACATTGTAGTGTAGGCCAAGCCTCAGTATAGAGGAAAAATGTAAACATTTAATTAATGGATTTAATTTGAATTACTATTGTTGCTTTCACTTCAATATTTATATAATTTTGAGTACTTCTGCAAAAATAGTAATTTATTTAATTTATGGCTTTCTCTGGCATATCTGAAACATCTTTTATGTATACTGAGACCTTTTTGCTATTGCAAAGAGGCCTGACACCCGTTTGGACAAATTAAACCTTCATTGTCTCAGATTCTGGTTTACATATTATATGCATTCTACTTGACTTATCACTCAGGTGTAGTAAATTAACTTATGGTGTGTTTATTAAGTTGCCTTAATGCAGATTGGTTTGGATTCTTTGGTCATAAAATATTACATTTTACTCAACTGGAGGCTTTTATAATGAATAAAATTAATGAATAATACTTGGCATTGGAATTTCCCTCCTTTCATTTTCATTTTGTATCTCGGCTTCAATGGCTAGAAGGAAACAATATTACAGCTTGATTGCTAATGACCCAGGAAATATAATGATCCGCTAGTAGTGGACAATATCTGCCAAAATCCCCAGGGAGTTTCATCCTGCCAGCAAACCCTATCAGCAATAGTAGGGAATAGATAGATTGAACATGCTCTGGAATACTCATCTAATCCATTTAGGGCTCAGTTGCTTTGACCCACATTACACCATTTCAAAATCTTCTTTTCCCAAATAGGCTAATTTTTAGTGTGTGGATATGAACATACTTGAGTTATTAATGCCATTAGTCATAAATGTTACTAGAGGGAAAGGTAGATGGTGAAAGGGACAAGCTTTGGGTTTCACTGAGCTCATCTTCAGGTCTGGGGAAGGAAACCTGGCTGTCTGAGCTAAAAAAAGTTGGAACAGATTGTTAAGCATAAAGGATTAACATGGTGAGAGACTATTCAAAATTAAGAGGACAACTGAAGATTAAATTGTTAAGCATAAGGGTGTTGCACATGTTGTTGTAGGTAAGGGTGGTTATCAGTGGTTTTTTGTATATAGTTGTTTGGTGTACCTCGTTCAGTGCATTAAATACCCCAACTCAGTAATGTGTTTGCATCCAGACAGTCAGGACACTCTCGAATAAACTCTCAGAGAAAAATGATAAAAAAACAAAAACACCCTATCTCCCATAGGCAAACACTTTTCACAAGGAGATCACTCCATATCTGACATCTCAGTACTTATGCTCAGTGAAAACCTGAACAACACCTTCAAAAGTTGAGCCTGGGGACTTACATTCAGAACTCTGATAGACACTAAAAACCATGGACTCAGAGACACTGGTTTTATGTCTCCATACAAACATTTGTAATACACCTCACTGCTTACTTATCTTTAATTGCTCACTTCATTTTAAGTGGCCTCCTACAGCACGTGTAAACTCCTAATGCTTAACAAGCTGTCTCAACTTGTATTTAGCTCAGATACTGTGGTTTCCTTCCCCAAACCTGAAGAAGTGCTCTGAGAAGCTTGAAAGCTTGTACATTCCATAACAGAAGACATCACCACAGCACTCGAGTGACTTTCAGCAAAGAGATGCAGGACAGGGAGAGAGTTGTTATGCCATGAGGCGCCACTTATTGGGTATTATTTATACCCAATAAAAGACAGTTACAACAACACTGCAAAAAAAAAAACTTTTATAAGTCACATGATGTTATAATAATTTTGTTTTCTAACATATTTGTCATGAGATGGATGCTACAGAGTGTGTTCTTTAGTTAATGTTCTCGTTCTCTTGGGGAAAATCAGCCCATGTGCCGCCTTTGGCATGCGTGTCATAGGTTGCCTACTCCTGTTCTAGACTATGAATAGATCACTAAATCTATAGTAACACTTTATGAAAAAAAAGTGTCCACTATTACAGTTTTTGGTAATCTTACTAATACTAATGCTGCATTGCAGTTCTAAGACTGGGATTCATAAGGGGGACTTAGGCTGAGCATTGCAGTGCCTACATTTTATGTGCCCTGCCACATAGTGAAATTCAACCCCTGCCCCAAATTAGGTGCCCAGGCTACCTGTACCGTGCATAGAGACAATTAGGCATCTAGCAAAGGGATTCACAGAAGCCAGCACAACCAGTGGGGAGCCACCCAAGATAACAAATAGAAAATGCCAATTAGGGGACATGGCCTAAGCCCTATCCCCTCAAAGGGTCTTAGGCATCTAAATTGAGCCAATGGATGGCACATCCTTCAACTTGAGATTCACAGCCCTGAACCCTCTTCTGGAGTTAGGCACCTAAGCCAGGTCAGTCCTTTCAAGAAAATGGTGGTGCTGCTAATCTTATACTGAATAGCCCTGTGGTTAGAGCACTCTCCCACAATCTGGGAAACCTGATTCCTAAGCTCCTTTCTGCCTGAGAGAAGCAGGGACTCAAACTCACAGTTCCCACTTAGGTGAGTGCCCTTACTACTGTGATACACGATATTCTGAGGTGGGTCTCTCTCACTCATCTGGAGAACTGCTTTGTGTAAAATACTTCAATATTAACTTTGCTAGAGAGAGACTGTATAACCCCATGATTAGGACACTCTCCAGGAGGTGGGAGACCTGGTTCTAACTCCTTGCTGGTCTCAGGCACAATCAGGATTTGAGTCCAAGTCTCCCTCATGCTGCGTGTGTGTGCTCTAACCACTGAGACACTGGGTATAAGGGTGGGAGGAAGCAGAATCTTGTGTGGGGCCTGATCTAGCAGACATTCTCTAAGGCAGTTTGTGAGTGTGTCTATTGGATGAAGTCTCACAGGTGAGATGGGTAGGAGGCTGCCTACTTTGTGAATCCCAGTGGAGCTTAGGTACCAAGTTGCTTGGACTCAGGACAAAGGTGACTGTCTATGCCCAGTGGCAGAAATTTGGGCACATATTGGACTTTGCTAATAAAAACTTAGGTGCCTCGGGAGTTTAGGCACCTAAACGGTTAGGCAGCAGCTGAACAGGGTTTTTGTTAATCTAACTTTTGGGCATTGATGCTTAAAGTGACAGATGCTTAACCATTCTGCAAACATTAATTCATCATCACAACCCAAGTTCTGATTAGAAGGGAAGTTTCCTCACTTAAGTCATGGGGAAAATTAAAGCACAGAAAGGTAAAATTATTTCCTGTGTGACGATGGACAAATGAGCAATAGAGATGAGACTGCAACCCATATCTACTTACTTGTAGTCCTATACCTTAAACATCAGGCAGTCTTCTTCCTTATACCAATATTACAACAGATGTGATACATTCAAAAATATTATTACACTTCTTTTAAACAAAGTTTCATTTCTCAACTAGGTTGCCAGTTGTGTGGAATTTGTAACCAATGTCCAATACTATCTGAGCTGGATCTGTCCTATTTTTTTCCCCCAAATCATTTGTCCTTCCTAAAGGTGGAGAGGAAAATCAAATCAAATCAGAGAAACATAGGAACCCTACATAGAGATAACAAGTTATAAGGTAATATTATTTAAGCCATTTGCAGTTGATTCAGATAAGGCTCTCAGATACTGCTTCCTTAGTCCAAGTCTTTCATCGGAGAAATATAACTCCTGTGCGTGAAATACAGTCACTCTTCGAGAACTTGTCAGGTCATATTTAATAGACAGTCCTTCTAAATATTTAGTTCACATGGAGTCAAGAAGCATTTTTCCAACTTTGTAGGACAAAGGCCAACACTGATCTCCTTCAAGTCAAATGACAACAGACAATGAAAATTTACTGAGTCAAAAGTCCTTAAGGTTAAGGGGAAAATTGAGCATTCCCTTTTCTCCAGGATAAGTTTTACTTCAGACAGATTGGTTCTAATTGTCATTAAAAAAGAAACTCCTAGACTTGCCTTCCTCTCTTCATTATGTCCTGTGTGCCTCTGGAAATCCTCGTCTTAACTTTTTACCATCTTTAGATTATCGTCCAAATATTTTCTTCAGGTTATTGGCTGTTGACACAGAGGGGAATTCTGTTCTTCCTCAATAAATGAATTAGTGAAGCATGCAGACAGTTCCCCTTCTACTTTATAAGTAAGGCCCTGTGTACACCATAGCAAACTAGACCTAAATTCCATACCATGCTCCCCTTTGATTCTGCAGCACCCTGGAAATGATGTGGGAGTTACTAGTACATAGATATGGATATACCAGAAGCTCCCACATCATTTCCAGGGTGCTGTAGAATCAAAGAGCAACTTGGAAGAATTTATTTTATACAACTATTATATATATATATGCACACACACATACACACACACAAAATTTAAATATGAAAATAAATTATATTGAGTAGTGTAATTTTATTTGATTTTAAATTCAGTGAGCTGAATTCTCCAGTCTACTAAAGCCACTTCACTCTGCATAAGCATAGAGTGGTATAAATTGAACTGAAAATATCAGGAGACAGCTGACAGGGAATTTGCCTTCCATAGGGGGATTCTGTCCTGCTGCCTCTGACAGCCACCCTTCATCACCAGGAAAAGGAAGGCGGGAGACAAGCCAAGTGTTCCAATGGTGATGTGGGAGGGAGCTTGGTGGAACAGAGATCCTCTTTGCCTGATCCTCCATGATGTAAGGTCCACCACAGACCTTGAGCCAGTAGAATGAGTTAGAACAGGGTTGGGGATCTGGGTGAACTTACTCTAACTTTTTCCAGGGCCAATGGTGAAGTATCAGAATCATTGTTTCCTAGTGTGGCTTGGATGTATGGTGGAAAATCAGGGCCCAATGTAGTTTACTCGGCCCTTAAACTTTCAGATTCTAATAGGTCACATTTTGTATTGTTAAGTTCTACAGTGCAGTTCTTCATTATGAAGAAAAATTAGGGGTTTGGCAGTTTAGGATTGAACATTTGAGGCTTTTGCTTGTATAGGAAGGCATAGAAGCTGATTTGAGGTTCCAGTATAAACACATTGCTAAAATGGTCATTAATGAAATGAGTTCACCACAAAAGTTTTACCGTGTGTTCAGAAATAATAATAATAATAAAATCCCAGTATCCTCCAGAACATGGTCATGTACTTAATTCTCATTGAATACTGCAAGGTTTCTCCTTAGGTTTATTTTAAAAAGTGACTATTTCACTGGTTTATGTACAGCTTGTAATGAGGTCATGTAGAAAAGTTTTGCTACCTTAGTTTTAGTGGTGGCTAGCAGGCACCTTGTGTATTTATCACTCACTTTGCAGACAGAACTCAGAAAAGTAAACTGTCTTGATCACTTATGTAAACTTTTACACAACTTATGTAAACTTTCAGAAATCTACACTATCTATCAAAAACATACATTTTGACTTAGGTAAGAGATCACATTTTCACATCAGTATTTTTCTGGTGTTATGCCTGAAAAGAGAAAATTTTCAAGTTGGTTTAATTAACAAAACTGAATTTTACTGCTGCATAGAGATTTAGGACTGCTAAGCATCCAAATTCACACACAGGGTTGTAATATCTTTTAGCATGCACAGTACTGAACTGTGTGGCTACAGACTTTCATGAAAAAATAAAAACATCTTTATCCTTTTTATTCTGTTCCCAATACAGTCTTGAATTTGCCATTTAATTCAAATGCTACAGTTTTAATTAGGAAATTTTGTTGTATATTGTGTAACTTTATGCATTCTTTAGTACTCTTTTTATTGTTTTTCCCTGAAATGTATTGCGCACATTGTTCATCTGCTGCTTGTAATCTATAGAGTTTTTACCCTTTTCGTTTACCCCTGTGTGTTTGCAAAATATTTTTTGTAGTTAGCATTTCAAATAGGTGTGTGTGTATCATATATAATATGTGTGTGATCATATATAATATAATATCACAGTAAATAAATTAAATAAAGACAATTAATTAACAATAGGTTCCTGAATGTTAACAAACTTGGGGACGAATTTTCAAAAGTGCTCAGGGTGTTTTTGTTTCTGTTGCGTTTTTTAACTTAAGTGGGAGCAGAGTATGGCTAATACTGAACACTTTGGAAAATCCAGTCTTTAATATTATGTATAGCATCCCCATACTTTCTCAGTCATATAGGTAAAATATAAATAGCTAATGTTCTTTTAAGGATTTTGACTAGAAAATAAGTAACAAGTAATATTAAAATAATATTCATGTCTTCAGTAGTTACAAAAGTTGCAGGGATACCCATAGCTGTTCACGTTATTTGAAATGAAGTTGGCTTCTATAGGTTTTAGGTGCAGAATGTTAATTCGCATCGTTTCCCGGACAGCATCATGTAGTAGTTTGTTTATCTGTGTTGTGATTATGCCGTAGTGGGGCTATAAGAAAAGATAGAATGGAAATGCATGTTTTTCTATGCAAATATATCATCTGATGAAAATGTTGCTTCAGTTTGTGCACTGAGCACAAATGAGCACAAATGAGCACAGGATTGGCTCATGTTTTTCTGCTTCAGTATAAGTGAAATATGCAAAAACATATTAATATGAGCTTGAGGTTGTTTATCAACTATATTATTCTTAACCATATGTGACTGACATGTTGCAGCTTGCAAAATGGCTCTGTTTAAAAGGTAGCCAAACATTTTTTTTTCAGATTAGTTAATTAGTGAATAACGCTACAATCAGTATTTTATGATATGTACTTCATAAGTATGACTGCTTTGGAATAATAATATTGAAAGCATAACAACAGAAAATATTGTAACATGCGTTACACTGAAGTTCGTATTCCTGCCTATGTATGACATCTGATTTCTTCACTTGTGTGCATTCATCTCATTTCAGAGCTTCACATATTTATTACAGAGTAAATAGTTTAATGTAATGTTTTAGTTTATTACATGTAATCAGTTTTTCATGCTTTTGATCTTGACTATTGTGAAACTGTTATAATGTGGAATTTGGCATTGTATAAAAGGCATATATTTGTTATCTATCAAAACATGAAAAGCAAATATTTTTGTTTATTTGTTTGATTTTGCAGTACCTTAAGTGTTAAAGCCTGAAAGGATTTAGAAAGCTGCAGTGAATGTGTTAAGACTGTTAATGAAGCTTCTGAATCTAAGGACAAAATTAGCTCTCACACCCACACTGCACAAAGTACAGGAACTGTCTGCTAGAATTGCATCATGACTTTTACCTGGGGACACTAGTATTATATTCAGTTGAACTGATGAAATTGGGAAGACAGATGTCCCCAAAGGACACTTTAAGAAGCTTGTACCTACATAAATTGCTTGTCAAAAATCCCTGAAATTTGAATTTGAAACCAATGTAAAAAATGCTTTTTGCATGTAAACTACATATTATACATTGTATCATATAATATTTACTTTTAAGACTATATAGAAAATATTTTTTGGATATAATAACCTTGCTGACTGTGAGAATTAAAGGGACTCTTGGAAGCGGTGACCATGTACTACTTGATTTCATTATGGTAAGGGATGGATTCACATTCAGCAGTATAAGCATGCTTGACTGCAGAAAAGCAAATTATGGAAAATGAACAAAAATAGAGGACCTACTTATCCTTGCTGCCTCAGTTAGTGCAATAGAAGAAGGTCGACACTGATCTGGGAGAACAGAAAGGATGGGTAAAGGCCAGGAGTATCATGTTCTCCCCACTCTGATTCCACAGAAGTTTCTTCCAGAAGTTGTATTGTGATTGGATGCTGCAAATTGGGAGGGAATAGGACAAGGAGGACTTCAATTATCTAGTATTATCCCACTGGAAACCTGCAGAGATTCTTCAAGTAACGCAATGTTGATATTGTCCATTGAGTGAAACTGCTTTCCCGTAAGTAGGGGGGCAGGGGAGCAAGCAGCTTCTGACATAATGCTGCAGTGTAGCTTTGGAGAGGGGTATCAGTATGTAATACTGGAAATGATCACCAGATTAAGATGATACTCCCCCTGCATGGCCAGCATGAAAATGGAGTGATGGGACAGTGGAAAGAAAATCTGATCCCAAAGGATGATGAAGTAGAACTTCCTGTAGAACTTTTCCCATGCCTGCTAGTGAGTAAAATGAAATGAGAAAATCCAATGGGGTTTCAGCTCTGTGTATATAGGTGGTAATTGCTACAGAAGTGCAAAGTATTACTAGCAATTAGAATACAATTGTATGTGTGAATGAATCTTGCATTTCCAAATATACTTGAACTGGATACTTGTGTAATTATTTAAATGATGCAGACACATGCAGCCAAACAGGAGGCACAAAAGCAGAGTTGTTTCTAGAGATCTTCAGATCAAACATTTGCCTTTGGTGCCTCTTGCCTGGCTGAACTTCTGAAGTGAATAGAAATAATTCAGTATATGTTTCATTTTTTTTACGTAAGAGGACAAAAGTGGTAAAGACTTCTTAGAGAAGGTGGATGGAGTTAGAGGGGATTAGTGAAACTGAGATTTCCCCCCTATAAGTTCTCATACCTCATCAAAATGTGCATAAAAATAAATCTCAATTTGGGTTCAATCCTCCATCCCCAAAATGAACTTCCAGGGGTAAAACATAGGTTCTTGTGACTGTTGACTTGTCCCATTCAATTCTGTGGCAGCAAATAAGAATGATTAAGCAGAGGATTTCCTTATCGTCTAGGCTGAATATAGAGGGCTACATAGTGAATGCAGAAAAATACCACAAATAAAATTGCTGAGAAACCCCTAGTCTTTCTGACTTGGAGACATTACATCAAAGAGGTTTCAATTATATAGTAGACAACCTTCCAGAAAGTGAAGAATATATAATGATGGGACATCAGTCAAATGGAAGAATAATAGATTTATAGATTAATGGATTTTAAGATCAGAATGGCTAATATTGAGCTGCTTTACTCCTTCATTTTAAAGCAGGTTTTCCAGATCGGGAATCATTCTTGTATCTCTTTTCTGAACCTTTTATATACAGGGAGATTGGGAACCAGTGCCCATAAGCTAGTTGCATTAATCATAGAAGTAGATTCACTAAATGGAGCAATGCAAGGGCATTAGTTGGGTTTTTTTGGGGCGGAGGCGGGAATTAAGAGTGTGGTGGATTGAGATGAAATGTTAAAAACCATTAAGGCTGAAGAAAGCTAGGGATTTTGGAAGATGATGTTGGCAAGGCCAATTACAGTTGTTTTAAGAACATAATGTAAGGAACAGGAAAGACTTGATGTGACTTAGCTGTGATTTCTCAGATGCTGATTTTTATTTTTTTAAAGGACAATATTAAAGGCTTATAGAGAAGAGATAAAGACAGTCAATATGTAGAATGGGTTCATACTGCCTGTAGTGGTGGAGAGGTATTTACAAGTAATCAGTGGTGGGAAAAAAAGAAGTTCTAGAGAGATTCTAGGGCCATCAGTAAATGAAGAATGAGAATACATTGGCTGATATACCGAACTCCTTTTTATAATATGCCCTTAAGAAGAAAGTTAAAGATTATTAGGAATAAGCAAATAAGGACTCTATAATAATACCTATTGGTGAAAAGCAGAAAGGAGAATAATTGAGGTGAAAAAAACCAAACATTGAGAAATCAGATTTCCATATAATATACAGAAGACAGATATTTACTTCCTATCTTTTCTAGTTCTGTTGCACCAGTCACTGCAGAATCTAAGTTTTGTTATGCATCTTAGAGTTTTTATGAGAATGATGGTCTTCTCACTGGACTGGAAATCAGGAAATTTACATTAATAGAATCATAGAATATCAGGGTTGAAAGGGACCTCAGGAGGTCACCTAGTCCAACCCCCTGCTCAAAGCAGGACCAATCCCCAAGTAAATCATCCCAGCCAGAATTCTGTCAAGCCTGACCTTAAAAACCTCTAAGGAAGGAGATTCTACCACCTCCCTAGGTAACCCATTCCAGTGCTTCACCACCCTCCTACTGAAAATGTTTTTCCTAATATCCAACCTAAACCTCCCGCACTGCAACTTGAGACCATTACTCCTTGTTCTGTCATCTGCTGCCACTGAGAACAGTCTAGATCCATCCTCTTTGGAACCCCCTTTCAGGTAGTTGAAAGCAGTTATCAAATCCCCCCCCTCATTCTTCCTTTCTGCAGTCTAAACAATCCCAGTTCCCTCAGCCTCTCCTCATAAGTCATGTGCTCCAGCCCCCGAATCATTTTTGTTGCCCTCCGCTGGACTCTTTCCAATTTTTCCACATCCTTTTTGTAGTGTGGGGCCGAAAACTGGACACAGTACTCCAGGTGAGGCCTCACCAATGTTGAATAGAGGGGAATGATCATGTCTCTTGATCTCCTGGCAATGCTTCTACTTATACAGCCCAAAATGTTGTTAGCCTTCTTGGCAACAAGGGCACACTGTTGATTCATATCCAGCTTCTCATCCACTGTAACCCCTATGTCCTTTTCTGCAGAACTGGTGCCTAGCCATTTGGTCCCTAGTCTGTGGCAGTGCATGGGATTCTTCTGTCCTAAGTGCAGGACTCTGAACTTGTCCTTGTTGAACCTCATCAGATTTCCTCTAATATGTCTAGGTCCCTCTGTATCCTATCCCTACCCTCCAGCATATCTACCACTCCTCCAAGTTTAGTGTCATCTGCAAACTTGCTGAGGGTGCAGTCCACACCATCCTCCAGATCACTGATGAAGATATTGAACAAAACAGGCCCCAGGAACGACCCATTGGGGCACTCTGCTTGATATCAGCTGCCAACTAGACATGGAGCCATTGTTCACTGCACGCTGAGCCTGACGACGTAGCCAGCTTTCTCTCCGCCTTATAGTCCATTCATCCAGCCCATACTTCTTTAACTTGCTGGCAAGAATACTGTGGAAGACCATATCAGAATCTTTGCTAAAGTCAAGGAATAACACATCCACTGCTTTCCCCTCATCCACAGAGCCAGTTATCTCCTCATAGAAGGCAATTAGGTTAGTCAGGCATGACTTGTCCTTAGTGAATTCATGCTGACTTTTCCTGGATACTTTCCTCTCCTCTAAGAGCTTCAAAATTGATTCCTTGAGGACCTGCTCCAAGGACTGAGATGAGGCTGACTGGCCTGTAGTTCCCCGGATCCTCCTTCTTCCCTTTTTAAAAGACTACATTAGCCTTTTTCCACTCATCCGGGACCTCCCTTGATCACCACGAGTTTTCAAAGATAATGGGCAATGGTCTGCAATCACATCTGCCAACTCCTTGGATGCAGCGCATCCGCCCCATGGACTTATGCTCATCCAGCTTTTCTAAATAGTCCTGAACCACTTCTTTCTCCACAGAGGGCTGGTCACCTGCTCCCCATGCTGTGCTGCCCAGTGCAGTAGTCTGGGAGCTGACCTTGTTCGTGAAGATAGAGGCAAAAAAATCATTGAGTACATTCGCTTTTTCCACATCCTCTGTCACACTTTCCTTGACTTTCTTCTTGTTACTAACATACCTGAAGAAACCCTTCTTGTTACTCCTAACATCTATTGCTAGCTGCAATTCCAACTGTGATTTGGCCTTCCTGATTTCACTCCTCCATGCCTGAGCAATATCTTTATACTCCTCTCTGGTCATTTGTCCAGTCTTCCACTTCTTGTATGCTTCTTTTCTGTGTTTAAGATCAGCAAGGATTTCACTGTTAAGCCAAGCTGGTCGCCTGCCATATTTACTATTCTTTCTTCACATTGGGATGGTTTGTTCCTGCAACCTCAGTAAGGATTCTTTAAAATACAGCCAGCTCTCCTGGACTCCTTTCCCTCTATGTTAATCTCCCAGGAGATCCTGCCCATCAGTTCCCTAAGGGAGTCAAAGTCTGCTTTTCTGAAGTCCAGAGTCCATATTCTGCTGCTCTCCTTTCTTCCTTGTGTCAGGATCGTGAACTTGACCATCTCATGGTCACTGCCTCCCAGGTTCCCATCCACTTTTGCTTCCCCTACTAATTCTTCCCGGTTTGTGAGCAGCAGGTCAAGAAGAGCTCTGTCTCTAGTTGGTTCCTCCAGCACTTGCACCAGGAAATTGTCCCCTACACTTTCCCAAAACTTCCTGGATTGTCTGTGCACCACTGTATTGCTCTCCCAGCAGATATCAGGGTGATTAAAGTCTCCCATGAGAACCAGAGCCCGTAATCTAGTAACTTCTGTTAGTTGCCGGAAGAAAGCCTCGTCCACCTCATCCCCTGGTCTGGTGGTCTATAGAAGACTCCCAGCATGACATCACCCTTGTTGCTCACTCTTGTAAACTTATTCTATTTCCAATTCTGCCACAGACTTCCTGTGTGACCTTGGTCTTAATTTCACTACATCTCACTACTATCTGTAAAATGTGTTAATTTTTCCATCCTCACCTTGATTCAGAGAAAGCATAAACTTAATTTTTGAGCATATACTTAATTCCCATTCAGTAGGACTTAAACACATACTTAAGTGCTTTTTCTGAATGGGGATGCTTTGCTCAATGAGGAACTAGTGTTGTGAGGATAAATTCACTCACTTTTGTAAGGGATTCAGATTATTACTCAGCATGATAATGCTTATTAAACCACTGACTATTACTTTTTAAAAATCACAGACTTATGGGGGGGTACTGAAAAACTGGGGAAGGAGCAGGGAAAGCAAATGTGATATTAATATTCAAAAAAAAAGAAAGCAAAGTTATCCTGGTATGCACTATCCTGTACATCTAATCACTATACCTAGTAAAATAAAGAAAGAAATGTGAAAGGAGTAGGAGGAATCGCTAAGGCTATGTCTGCACTATAAAGTTAAGTTAACCGTTGGTTCTTGGTGCAAGAAACTAGCATTGAATTGTGGAATAGCATCATTATGCAGGTGTGGGATGATGAGCAGTGGCTGCAGAACTCTGATACGCAAAGCCACCTTCCTGGAACTGTGTGAGGAGCTCGCTCCGGCCCTCCGGCGCAAGGACACCAAAATGAGAGCTGCCCTAATGGTGGAGAAGTGAGTGGCGATCAGTGTGTGGAAACTGTCAACGCCAGACTGCTACCAATCAGTCACAAATCTGTTTGGAGTGAGGAAATCCATCATGTGGGTTGCAGTGATGAAAGTGTGCAGGGTCATTAATTGCCTCCTGCTACAAAGCACTGTGACTCTGGACAATGTGCATGAAATGGTGGATTGTTTTGTGGCAATGGGATTTCCTAACTGCAGCGGGGAGATAGATGGCATGCATATCCCCATTTTGGCATCTGACCTCCTTGAGATGGAGTACATCAACAGAAAGGGCTACTTTTCTATGGTATTGCAAGTGCTGGTGGATCACCAGGATCGTTTTACCGACATCAAAGCTAGCTGGTCAGGGAAGATGCATGATGCATGCATTTTCAAGAACACTGACCTGTACAGAAAGCTACAAGCAGGGACTTTCTTTCCAGACCAGAAGATTTCCATTGGGGATGTTGAAATGACAACAGTGATCCTAGGAGACCCAGCCTACTCCTTGTGCCTATGGCTCATGAAGCCTTGCACCAGCATTCTTGACTGCAGCAAGAAGGGCTTCAACAGCAGGCTCAGCATGTGCAGAATATTGTTGAATATGCCTTTGGCCACTTAAAGTGGCACTTCTTCTTTGGCAGATTAGACCTCAGTGAAGAAAATATTCCCATGGTCAAAGCAGTCTCCTGTGCTCTGCATAACATTTGTGAAGATAAGGGGGAGAAGTTTCCATAGGGGTGGAGCATTGAGGTGAATTGGCTGGCTGCTGTGTTTGAGCAGCTAGATACCGGGGCTGTTAAAAGGGTTCAACGGAGGGCTATTTCAATCAGGGGGGCTTTAAAGGAGCATTTTGACAATGAGCCACAGTAATATGTGTTTCTGTAATGCGTTTAGCCAGGCATTGTTTTCTTGCACTGTATTATGAGTCTTGTGTGTGTGGTAATGTAATAATGCAAATGCACCTATCGGCACGGTCTATGAATTTTAGCAGCATCCACCATATGTAGGAGACAAATAAAGACTCATTCACTTTCTAGAAAAACATTTTTATTCAACACCCATGCAAAAAATTCTATCTTCTGGGAGGAACAAGAGAATGAAGAGAACATTTGCCAATGAGGGTCTCACAGCTGGGTGTATTTCCAGCTGTCATTGTGAAATATCTCCCTCACTGTTGTGTTTGGGGTACTTTGACAGCCCTGGAACATGCAAGGAATGTGTGTGCGAGGGGCGGGATGTGGGGAGGGCATGGAAGATAGTTCTGTATGGGCTGCAGAGGGAGGCAAGCACGGATGTGTTCCACCTGAAATTCATTTATGGACCTCAACATGTCTGTTTGCTCTGTGAGAAGCTGTGTCATCTGTTCCTGCCCCTGTTTCCTATCGTGACTATCCATGCACAGTTTGTCATTAATAGTCTCTCTTCATTCTCTCTGCTTGCAATTCGAAACACCAGAGGATTGCAGCACCTCCTGGAACATGTCTTCCTTACTCCTCTTGTTTTATCTCCTTATCAGACAGAGCCAGTGTGCAGGAGGAGACCCTCGGGGCACATCTGCAGATGCTAAAGAAACAACAGACAGAGGCACTATTGTGAGTGTACTCACACCCTTCAAACAAGTTTAGAAACACAAATTTCTCACTTTCCCTTGGCAGGCGTACAGATGGTGGGAGCCCAAGGTGGGGGTGACAGAAGCTGATATCTCGTTCCTGAGGATAATCAAGGATGCAAAGGTGCAGCTCCTGCATGTGTGTGGCTGCAGACGAGGTCCGTATGCTGCTTGCCTATGTGCTGCTGTGGCACCTGCAGAAGTAATTGCCGATTTGCGAGGCAAAGTTTCCTACCATGGAGAAAGCAACAAGGCAGTCCTCCCGAGGAACCTTCAACAGAGGATTGCAGAATACCTCTAGGAAAGATTCCTAGACATCTCCATGGAGGAATCCCAGGATATCCCGGTGTTCATAAACCCACTACGGGGTCCCTCTGCCTAGCTACACAGGGGAATGAGAAGCAGATACAAGCAGATGTTCCTTTGCTGGTTATTTCAGTCCCTCTTCTACCTTTATTAAAAAATCAGAACATGGCCACATTTTTTCCTGCAATATAAAAGCACAATGAGTACTTACTTAAGGTTCCCTCTCTTGCATCAAGCGCATCAGAACCCAGTGCTGGGACTGATTAGACTGTTTTGGAGTTAAAAAGAGGTTTTGGCTCACCACACCACTGGATGACCCTGTTGCCTGCCCCCCATTCTCCACCACATCATCCTTAGGGTTCACTCCGCTGGCCACAGTCTCCATCTCCCTCTCCGCTGAAGTATCCAGGGGGCTCTTGGTGATGGAGCTGAAGACGTCCTTGACATAGGCGCCGACTTATATGGGGCTCTGGGGCTTTAGCCCCAGGAATAAATCCCAAGCAGGGGCTCTGCCCCACCAATGTTTTCTCCCCTGCTTGGAGCGCACCCCCCGCCGCCGCCGCACCGTCGCCACGGCTGGAGCTTCCCCCCTCCCAGCCCGGCAGGGGCGGCTCTAGGCACCAGCAAAACAAGCTGGTGCCTAGAGCTGGGGCCCCAGCTCATCCTGCCACTGCGAGCCGAGGAGCGGCCCGTTCCCTGCAGCCGGGGCAGGGCCACGCTACCGGCTCCGCTTGGGGGAGAGGGATGGCCCCTTACTGGTAGCGCGGCCCTGCCTGGCTGCAGAGGACGGGCCGCTCCTCCTCCGCTTGTTCGCGCCGGGTCCTACACAGCGCAGCAGCAGCAGCTTGGCTGGGGGGGGGCGGGGCTAAGCTCCGCCCCGCTCAGAGCCGCGTGGTCAGGGGGCGGGGCTGGGAGCTCCAGGCCGAGCGGCTCCTCCCCTGACCACGCGGCTCTGAGCGGGGAAGAGCTCAGCCCCCTCCGGGAGCCATGCGGCTGCAGCGCTGTGCAGGGCCGCTTCTCGAGGCGCGCAGTGAGCGGGGGGTAAGCAGCCGGGCCGGGGGGTTGGCTAAGGGGCAGGGAGTCCCGGGGACACTCAGGGGGCAGGGAGGGGGCACAGGTTCTGTGTGGGGAGGCGGTCAGGGGCCAGGAAGGGGTTGGATTGGGGGTCTCAGGAGGTGGTTGTCAGGTACCCCGACCCCATTACCCCCAGGCCCAGCCCTGACCCCAGCTCCAAGCCCAGCCACGCTGAGGTGGGCACCCCCCAAAACCCATCCGCCACACCCAGCCCTGACCCCCAGCTCCAAGCCCAGCCCCTCGGACCTGGGCACACCCCCGGCCCCATCCCCCTCACAGCCCTGACCCCCAGCTCTGAGCCCAGCCCATCTGATCCGGACATCCCCCTGTACCCATTCCCCCACAGCCCTGACCCTAGCTCCGAGCCCAGCCCCTCTGATCCGGACACCCCTGTACCCATTCCCCCCACAGCCCTGACCCCCAGCTCCGAGCCCAGCCCCTCTGATCCACACACCCACCTCACCCCCTAACCCCCACAGCCCTGACCCCCAGCTCGGAGCCCAGCCCATCTGATCCGGACAGCCCCCTGTACCCAGTCCCCACAGCCCTGACCCTAGCTCCGAGCCCAGCCCATCTGATCCGGACATCCCCTGTACCCATTCCCCCACAGCCCTGACCCCAGCTCCGAGCCCAGCCCCTCTGATCCAGACACCCCTGACCCCATTCCCCACAGCCCTGACCCCTAGCACCGAGCCATGCCCCTCTGATCCAGACACCCCCCTGACTCCATTCCCCCCACAGCCCTGACCCCCAGCTCCGAGCCCAGCCCCTCTGATCCGGACATCCCCCTGTACCCATTCCTCCCACAGCCCTGACCCCCCGCGCCGCGCCCCGCCCCGCTGGTCCGGACACCCCTGTACCCATTCCTCCCACAGCCCTGACCCCAGCTCCGAGCCCAGCCCCTCTGATCCGGACACCCCTGTACCCATTCCTCCCACAGCCCTGACCCCAGCTCCGAGCCCAGCCCCTCTGATCCGGACATCCCCTGTACCCATTCCTCCCACAGCCCTGACCCCAGCTCCGAGCCCAGCCCCTCTGATCCAGACACCCCTGACCCCATTCTCCCCACAGCCCTGACCCCAGCTCCGAGCCCAGCCCCTCTGATCCGGACACCCCTGTACCCATTCCCCACAGCCCTGACCCCAGCTCCGAGGCGAGCCCCTCTGAGCCAGACAACCTCCGACCCCATCTCCCCACAGTCCTGAGCCCAGCTCCTGTGAGCCAGGCACCCCCCAGAGCCCAGCTCCCCACCCAGCCCTGGGCAACAGCAGCACCACCTCCAGGCAGTGACAGCCCATTGGCACCAACCATCACCCAGCAACAGCCCATTATGTAATTCCAAATGTAGACAGACCAGTAAAGCATTTAATGTTTTTAAATAATGTATTTGGTGTATTTTCAAATTATTACAAATTAATTTTCACTAGTTATTTTTTACATTTCCAAATACATGTTACTATAGTATTGCAACTTTTTTTTATGGAAGGGGCCCCCAAAATTGCTTTGCCCCAGGCCCCCTGAATCCTCTGGGCGGCCCTACCCAGTGTGTGTGAGGAGCTGGGGAGGGACGGAAACGGGGTCCCCTGGAGCCGAGCCTGGGCTGCGATGGCGGCGAGGGGCTCCTGGAGTGTGTGAGGAGGTGAGCAGCCGGCTGGGTTCGTCGGTGCTGAGCAGGTAGCCCCGCAGCCGGAGATCCTTGCCTTCCCTCCTGCCGGGGCTGGGCCAGGGCACCGTGAGGCTGAAGAGCAGCAGGTCCAGGGGGCTCTCCAGGTCCTCGGCTGCCAGCAGCCAGACAGTAAAACAGAAGGTTTATTAGATGACAGGAACACAGTCTAAAACAGAGCTTGTAGGTACAGAAAACAGGACCCCTCAGTCAGGTCCATCTTGGGGGGTGGGGAGCCCAGACCCAAGTTCTGGGCCTCTCCCGATTTCCCCAGCCAGCTCCAAACTGACACTCCCTCCTCTGGCCTCTGTGTCTCTTCCGGACAAGGAGGCCACCTGATCTCTTTGTCCCCAACACTGTCAGTTGGCACTTTGCAGGGGAAACTGAGGCACCCACACAGTATTCAGAGAAAACATTAAGAACATTCCCACTTTGTCACAACAGGTGCAACAAAATTTAATACTGTATATTAAAGCAGGCAAGTGCTGCTTCTGACTTTCCACTTTTAATTGACCCTTGTAATCTTGTAGTGCTGACGCATTGTAGCTTCATTTTATATCAGCTTACAGGGTGAGAGCGGGGGGAGGGGGACACCACCATTTTGGGCCCCACCAAAAATTATACGAACCTGCCGCCTATGGTCCTTGAGGATAGCATGCAGCTCCTTGTAGAAGTGGCATGTATTTGGCACCACACTGGAGAGACTACTGCCTCCCTTCCTTCTGGTACATCTGCCTCCACTTCTTGATTATTATTTTTTGCACGGCACTGCTGTGTGTCCCTATTGTACCCCTACTCCTCCATGCCACGAACAATCTGCCCATAGATATCAAAATTCCTGCAGCTGGAGCAGAGCTGTGGCTGCACAGTCTCCTCTTCCCACAAACCCAGCAGACGCAACATCTTTGGTGTACTCCAGGCAGGGGCATGTTTGCTGCGGGGAGCGGACATGGTCAGATGGGCAGATGCTATGTGAGCTGTCCATGGTGAGCAAACAGGAAGAGCAATTGCAAAAATACCTGGGGCTTTAAAATGGGAGGGTCACACGCTATGTACCTGGCTGCAGGGCAGTGTAGTTCAAACCTGTGACCAGAACAGTCACGGTGGGCATTGTGAGACACCTTCTGGAGGCCACTTAGGGTGATATAAGCAACCCAGTGTTTACACAGACACTGTGTCGCTCTAACCATTTCACTGTAAGGGCTACGCCTCTCATCGAGGTGATTTTATCATGTCAGAGTAGCAGGAGAGTTAAATTGGCGGGAGCAGCATTCCAGTGCATACACCTCCATAATTAGATCAATATAAGCTGCCTTATGTTGACTTAACTTTGTAGTGTAGACAAGCCCTAAATGTGTAAAAGAGGATAATAGAATTGATAAATTGTATGACGGGAAATATGAATGTATGTTGCCAAGGAAATAAACAATACCTTTTTTTGATAGATTAACAAAATTAAGGAGGATGGAAAGAATGTAATACATGTAGTATATTTGGATTTTAATGAAACATTTGCTTTTGCCTCACCCTACATTACTTGAAAAATGAATTAATATTGGCTTGAATAAGAACATTGTTATGTGGATTAAAACTGGCTGAAAGACCATAAACAAAGGGTGTCTAGAGTGGTACCACAGGGATAACTGTTAGAGCCAGTCTTATTTAGTATCTTGATTAATGATCTGGAAGAGGGTGTAAACAGCATGTTAATAAAATTCACATATGATTCTAAATTGAGTGGTGATGGAAATACTAATGAGTAAAGAAAAGTAATGCAAAGGGATCTGGAGAGATTAGAAATAAGGGCAAAAACCAGCATAATGAGATTCAGCTTGGGGAAAATGCAAGCTCATAGATCTTGGGGAAAGAGACTCTGAAACAGATATTTACCAGAGGAGGGAAACCTTGAAGGCAATAATGCAGAAAAAGACCTACAAGTAGGAATGATAGTGAAAGTAAATTAGATATGGCTTTGGCATGTGACCTGGCAGCATCCCATATGCCAATAATTCCATAACATCTGTGAGGTTGTGTAATAGTCTCCCAAAGAAACATTTTAAACTTGACAGAAAAATATACTACTAAATGTTACAACAGTGAACAATCCTACATTAGGAGATAAATTGGCTATGTGAGCCACTAGATTGCTTTCATCTCTATTTTCTGTGATTCTAACATGATCATCTAAATATTTTATCCCTGATGTACTTTGATTTTAAAGAAAATCAAATTGGATAATAGAAATAAATAATGAATAGTTGCATAGGTTTTTTTTATTTTTTTTCATGTTTTGCTGTAAATAACAAAAATACCCAACAAAAACCTAGCAACACCATTCATAATTAATTTAACTATTATTGAGTTATGGAATATCCTATAGGATGGAGTACTTCTGGAAACGAAACCAGCAGGTGTATGTATAGCAGCAAATACAGAAGCGGGAAAAGTTTGTAATTTTTCAAATCTCAAACATCATAATTATATCAGTTGTATTTTATCTAATATCTTACCTAATGTCGTAATATCTAAAATACCATATAAATAGCCTTCATGCCAGAATAATGTATGTCAACCAAGTCATAATTTCTTGATGTAATGCTACTTAATGCAAAATTGTATATGAAAAAAAATCTTGTTTAAAGTTTACTATTCTCGATAACCTAGGAAAATGATCAAATTTAGTTTTTTATTGATGGCACACAAAGAAGACCAAAAACATGAATTTTTAACTGTGTTTTAAAGGAAAATAACTTTTAAAAGTTTAAAATGGTAATATTCTTGTTATCTATATATTTAGCACATTTGTCTGAACCTGGTGTTTATTCATTGGAAAAGGAACATTATTATTTGGAGGCTAAAAATCTTTTCTAAAGTATAAATAATTTTAATTGCATTCCAAATTGTAATTTGACTAATAAATGATTTAATATGAGAATTTGTTAATTTTGATTCAAATAGAATTTTAGATATTTTTTAATCTGGAACAGTGAATGTAGGGGATATAGAGCTAAAGAGCTTGGTTACACAGGGCGAGCTGTTTGAGAAGAGCTAAAGAATCACACATACATTTCCATGGAAAGCATTATAAAGTTAAAAAATCAAATGCATATTTTATGCAATAAGAGACTCAAGTTTTGTAGTGCTGATATGAACATGAACTTCCCAAAAGTGTGAGGGTGGTTGGTTCTGAGGGATTTGGTTCAGGCCTATTTCTCAGTGAACCCAACATAAAATAAATTAGTTTTGCTCTCATTCTTTTTGTGGAAGTGCTACAGTATATAAAGGGGCACAGGTGTAATTGCCTGATTGCTACTGACAATATGAGAAAACACAGCTTATCTCCTTGTGTTTATTTTTCTCTGTTTTGCCACAGTTGCTTACATATAAATGATGGAAGTATGATGTGGTTGATAAGAACAGCACTTCATGCAATTTAATTAAATAGTAATTAATAAATAGTTTAAGATATATTTTCTAAGTAATTTTCTTCCTTGCACACAACTCCATTGAAATACTATTTAGTAGAAAATTATTTGAAATTTTTTAAGCTGATCTATTTAGCTATCTGAATCCTCCCCTATTTGTAATCTTCTGTATTGATTAGATTAACTCAACCGTCACCAAGTATGTAAGAAACCTGTTACAATCACCATCTCAGAAATGACTTATTTTGTCCTGAAAATTATGGAAGATTCTTAAGCTTTGGTTGAAGTTAAACAGAACCTCAATAATAAAAATGGAAATTGAAGTTCCAATCCTGTAACATAAGAACATTAAAAAGGGCTCTAGGGGTGATCCCGGCAATTACAGACCGGTAAGTCTAACGGCGGTACTGGACAAATTAGTTGAAACAATAGTTAAGAATAAAATTGTCAGACACATAGAAAAACACCGAAATGACCATGTGTCCTAGAGGACAGTCTGCACAGATTAGTTTTTTCCAAACAGATAGATAAAAGAAAGTTTGGCAAAAATTATATAAGAAAAGCCAAAGAGGAGTTTGAAGAACGGCTAGCCAAAAACTCCAAAGGTAATAACAAAATGTTTTTTAAGTACATCAGAAGCAGGAAGCCTGCTAAACAACCAGTGGGGCCCCTTGACAATGAAAATACAAAAGGAGCGCTTAAAGATGATAAAGTCATTGCGGAGAAACTAAATGGATTCTTTGCTTCAGTCTTCACGGCTGAGGATGTTAGGGAGATTCCCAAACCTGAGCTGGCTTTTGTAGGTGACAAATCTGAGGAACTGTCACAGATTGAAGTATCACTAGAGGAGGTTTTGGAATTAATTGATAAACTCAACATTAACAAGTCACCGGGACCAGATGGCATTCACCCAAGAGTTCTGAAAGAACTCAAATGTGAAGTTGCGGAACTATTAACTAAGGTTTGTAACCTGTCCTTTAAATCGGCTTCGGTACCCAATGACTGGAAGTTAGCTAATGTAATGCCAATATTTAAAAAGGGCTCTAGGGGTGATCCCGGCAATTACAGACCGGTAAGTCTAACGTCGGTACCGGGCAAATTAGTTGAAACAATAGTAAAGAATAAAATTGTCAGACACATAGAAAAACATAAACTCTTGAGCAATAGTCAACATGGTTTCTGTAAAGGGAAATCATGTCTTACTAATCTTTTAGAGTTCTTTGAAGGGGTCAACAAACATGTGGACAAGGGGGATCCGGTGGACATAGTGTACTTAGATTTCCAGAAAGCCTTTGACAAGGTCCCTCACCAAAGGCTCTTACGTAAATTAAGTTGTCATGGGATAAAAGGAAAGGTCCTTTCATGGATTGAGAACTGGTTAAAGGACAGGGAACAAAGGGTAGGAATTAATGGTAAATTCTCAGAATGGAGAGGGGTAACTACTGGTGTTCCCCAAGGGTCAGTCCTAGGACCAATCCTATTCAATTTATTCATAAATGATCTGGAGAAAGGGGTAAACAGTGAGGTGGCAAAGTTTGCAGATGATACTAAACTACTCAAGATAGTTAAGACCAAAGCAGATTGTGAAGAACTTCAAATAGATCTCACAAAACTAAGTGATTGGGCAACAAAATGGCAAATGAAATTTAATGTGGATAAATGTAAAGTAATGCACATTGGAAAAAATAACCCCAACTATACATACAACATGATGGGGGCTAATTTAGCTACAACGAGTCAGGAAAAGATCTTGGAGTTATTGTGGATAGTTCTCTGAAGATGTCCACGCAGTGTGCAGAGGCGGTCAAAAAAGCAAACAGGATGTTAGGAATCATTAAAAAGGGGATAGAGAATAAGACTGAGAATATATTATTGCCCTTATATAAATCCATGGTACGCCCACATCTCAAATACTGTGTACAGATGTGGTCTCCTCACCTCAAAAAAGATATTCTAGCACTAGAAAAGGTTCAGAAAAGAGCAACTAAAATGATTAGGGGTTTAGAGAGGGTCTCATATGAGGAAAGATTAAAGAGGCTAGGACTCTTCAGTTTGGAAAAGAGAAGACTAAGGGGGGACATGATAGAGGTATATAAAATCATGAGTGATGTTGAGAAAGTGGATAAGGAAAAGTTATTTACTTATTCCCATAATACAAGAACTAGGGGTCACCAAATGAAATTAATAGGCAGCAGGTTTAAAACAAATAAAAGGAAGTTCTTCTTCACGCAGCGCACAGTCAACTTGTGGAACGCCTTACCTGAGGAGGTTGTGAAGGGTAGGACTATAACAATGTTTAAAAGGGGATTGGATGAATTCATGGTGGCTAAGTCCATAAATGGCTATTAGCCAGGATGGGAAAGAATGGTGTCCCTAGCCTCTGTTCGTCAGAGGATGGAGATGGATGGCAGGAGAGAGATCACTTGATCATTGCCTGTTAGGTTCACTCCCTCAGGGGCACCTGGCATTGGCCACTGTCGGCAGATACTGGGCTAGATGGACCTTTGGTCTGACCCGGTACGGCCTTTCTTATGTTCTTATGTTCTTATGCCTCCTCCCCACACCCAGCCGGGTTCCCAGAGATCTCCAAATGGCCTTTTGCCTAGCAGTCCTACTGGGGGTAAAGGACCCATTGTCCCATGTGTGATCATTGAGGGGCACCAGCAGCTGCATTGTCCTTGACCTGGTACTGCAACAACCGCCCTCCACAGAGGGCCGCATAGGCGACCCATTCTCTGGATTCTAGAATTGACAAGACTCCTTAAAAGAAACCAAAATAAACAACTTGTAAGCTTGAGCCAAAAATCCCCATTCCGCCGACCAAATCAATGGGGCTTAAAGGTATGATTGAGTGCGTTCTTGAGTAAGGATTATTTCTTGAATAAGGATGTTTTTGTGAGTTGAGACTTAAAAGGGGAAAGTTCATTCAATTATTTTTAACAATATAACAAAACCCAAGAAATCTTACACTGACCATTTTCATTAGAAGAACACTAGGATTTTAATTAAAAAACCCACCTAAATCAAAGAAATTTTATTTTAAGTGGGAAAGTTACGATGTCATACAAGTGACATAAATGGTACATCTTCCTCCATTAAGAGTGTGATGCTTCCCATCACTAACTTGTTTGGCATAATAGTGGTGGAGTAAAAATAAAATGACTTTAGGTACATAGCCATAGATAAGTTTACTTTTAAATGGTCTTAAAAGTATGTCATGCTTTTCAGTGCATTATATTGCAAAATGTACAATGGCAATATGCTGCAGAAATTAAATTCAACCTTATCTTTACATATGTAAATAGTTCCAGTGCCTTCAAAAGTGACAACTCATGAGGAAAAAAATAAGCACATTTGTAAATGTTTTAGGGTTGTGCCATAAGTTTCTTGAATGTCAGAATGACTGTCAGTAAGTCCAGAGTGATTGATTGCCATTTTGAGGTATTACTCTTACTGTCAGAAGTATGTGACAACATATATGTGGTATTCTATGTCATGTGCATTGTAAATATATAGGGCCGTAGGCATGGGAAATAAGGGTGCAGGGGGTGCTGCAGCACCCCCAGGTTTTACATGGGACTGGGCTCCTGGCCTCCCACGTGGGGTGCTGCCTGCCAACGCTCATGCCTGACTCCAGCTGTGGCCCAAGCCTCAGCCCCCTTACCCCATCTGAATACTATGAAGTTGTTACTACTGTAGTGTTAGTTGGTGGCACCCTTTGAGGTATGTATCTCTGTAAGTGCTCAAAAAGTTTGTATTAACATTTGGTAGCATATTTTTTAATCTGTGCACTGAGTTTTTGCTCTGAGATTTAATTGATTTTAAATTCTAGTCATACACCTGAAGGCCTGAGCTCTTTGAAAATACTGTGGTGAAAGTTTTGACAAAGAGCTTGCTCCATCTACACACTTTTAATAGTGCGACAGTTGCCACTAAGTAGTCTTCTTTTCTAATGTAGGACTTGTGTATAAATCCCACACTAGAACTGAAGAGGTTAAGGTGCAGTTCTGGGTCCAGGTTACAGTCCTCTACCCAACACTTGCAGAGCCTGCTCCAACTGAAGGAGGAGCTTAAAAAGGAAGCCAGACAGCTCAGATGGGGGCAGACAAGGTAGGAGGATGAACCTACTCTGATAGCTCCTCAACAAGAATGCTGCAGAAGCCCTCACTGCAAGGAAGGGGCTAGCAGCTGGGATGAACATTCAGTAGTTGTAGTTATTATTATTTTATTATTTTGCTAACTTAGGTTCGACTTTTAGGGGAAATGAATGGTACAAAGTGGTCCAGGGAGGTAGCCTCAAGGCACTCTAAGGGATTTGATATTGTTGTCTCTTATAGGGCCCTAAGACGGAGCCCAGAAGTGGATACCCCACCAACTCGTGTTGTGGAGGGGCATAAATCTCCCTTCCATCTATCCTCTCCAAAGTAAGGAGATGATAGAGATGTTGAGAGCCTTGTAGTGAGGGTGTGCTATCTGCAAGTGTCTAGACACTGGTACAATATATATTTCTCTGGACTCTGTTACCCCAGAAGAAGGTGACCTAAATGAGTGAAGCAGCTGGAGGTCCGAGTCGCCACCCACCAAAAGGAGGGAATCATAGTATTGGAGCAGTTACTGGTGGGAGGCATGGGAGACAGGGGAAAGTGGAAGCCCAACAACCTAACCACTAGGAGATGCCATCGTTAAGCCCATTCCCCCTCTCCACCCCCTGCCCCCCATCACAAGGATATATGCAGTTGTTTTTTTGGATAAACATTTACATTAATTCAGAAGTAGTGTAAACCACTGTGGCTCTGCTGACTTAAATGGAGGTGCTTGATTTACACCAGCTGAGAATCTGACCCATCCTGTTCAATGGAATCTTTTCGAGTTTCTTGCTGTATGCACCTATTTTTGAGTTTAAAGAGGACCATTTGGTACCACTACCTTTAGTATATTGGTTGACAGAATCTTGAAGAAAAAGCTTCAAGAAAAAAAAGTTTGTTTAAACAGAATTTCTTTATAAACTGTCTCTCTTAGGAAAATAGGAGTTTCACATCTTCCATTAAATTCTGAAGATTAATCTGACAGCAGTTTTGAGTTGTGTTGGGTGCAGTTCCAATGATCTGCTTAGTATGCTGCTGAAAGATGGATCTGTCTAAGTGCTCTCTATCAATAACAAAGGTTCAGCTGTTTTATTTGCTTTGCAGTTTGCACCAGCTTTAGTCAGCACATTGAAATCTTCATTTTGAGTGTTTTTTTTAAACATTTGTTAAATAGATTTTTGCATTCTGTTGATGATTAAGGTAATATAGTATATTATTAGTCTGTTATAAAGAACACTGGATTTTATCTGTGATTAAATAAATTGCAAGTATACATACATTTTGCTTCCATTTAGATTAAAATGGTGGGGGTCTATGGAAATATTTATTCCACAGTAGTGCTAGAATTTGCAAATAAAAAGCCAGACTTGAAATTAAGTATTGATGGGGAAAATAGTGTTCTATTTGGGCTTTATATGTGTGTGTTACTATTGTGCTCTCCAATTTTTTAAATTTATCTTTTCTATATTTTAATTTATTAAAGCCTGACATATCCTCTATCCTCCTTGTAATGTTAATAAACACATATGGTCCATTAAATAATCAATAAAACAATCAAAGTTAACCTTTGCTAATTCCCTTGTAAATTATAAGCAAAAATATTTAGCCACTTTCACCTTTTTAAACATTTTACAGACGTTAACTACACCTCTGTAAAGAAGGTAAATGTTATCCCAATTTTATAGATGGGAAAATATGTCAAAGAGATTAAGTAAAGAGAAGAGTATTGCTGCGAAATATATTCTTTACCAATATTTTTGTTGTTTTTTTAATAATATATGTATACCAAATACACACATACCATAGACGTTTGAACTGTTATGATTAACTAAATTGCAGTTGACAAAAATAAATGAACAGGCTCAAAAGTGTGACACATTATTCTTGATCTTTATTTTCTCACTTACTAATATACACACTTCAGTTCATTCTCTTCCATTTCCATTAATAGTGGTAGAATATTTTAAATGGTACACTTTATGATGTTTTCCTTTCTACAAATAGATACAATTCATAAGAATGTACCTATCAAAGAATACTACCCAGTGAGCTAGTATGGAGTTGCAGAGTTAGGACTAAAATCCACAACCTAACTTTGCTGTCAGGTCTGGAGGGTGGTAAACTGATGATCAGATGTTAAATGGTTGGAGAAGTGATGAAGATTAAACTAATTAAAGCTAAATTACAGGTGCCAGATACACAAAGAGGAAAAGGAAACATGAGGCTAGTATTGGTGAATTATATCTCCATCCTTAGTGGAGAATGGATGGCCAAGCTTATGTCCAAGAAAGAAGAGAATTATTTGTTTTCTGTTTGCCATATGAAAGGGTGAGAACTTTGTAGTCCCCCCGCCCCGCTCCGCCCCTTGGATACTGTGGAAGGAGAAATCTTGGTTGTTGTTATTTAACAAAATTAAACCTCATAAAGGGAAAAGTGGTATGTGTGTTTGGGAAACCACCCTCCTTGAAGGTGAAGGGAAGTGCACACTGTGACACACAAAACTAAAGCATTTCTTCCCTTACTTATCTCCTGAAAGTGATAGTATTAGGTATTGCCTTTACAAATCTATTGTTGCTAATTTGAACACTTACTTCCTACTGAAGAACAGGCTGTAGGTCGGTATACCTACTTTGCTCAGGGATGTGAAAAATCCAAACCCCTAAGAGATCCAGTTAAACCAGTCTAACCCCCAGTGCAGATAGTGCTACTGCTTGTCAGGGAGGTAGAGTACCTATGCTGATGGGAGAAGCCATTCCATTGGTGTAGATGGTGTCTTCACTGCAGCAATGTGGCTGCGCTGCTGTAGCATGTTAAGTGTACACAAGCCCTTGATCTACAGTTCCAGAGGTTCCAGGCTGTATTTTGGTTTTTTTTCGGAATGTCTGTCATTTATCCATAGTACAAAAAGTGTGTTGCTGTTTTGAAGAAAGCTTCATACCTCTTTTGTTATAACAGTTACTAATATTTTATTATAATTGAAAGTATTGTGTAGCATAAGAATACATCATATTCCATGGCTTAATTTTCTGTCATTAGAAATTTACCACATCCTGTTGAAGAAAGGCTGAAAAAAAATAGCTAAAAATAATATACAGGAGTTGAAAATATTACAAAGTGCTTCCTCAATCAAAAAATGGTAATAAGTTTTAAACATCTAAAACAACTTTTATTGAATTGTAATATTAACCTTTTAACACTGGATCATCAGAGCTGCATTAAAAAAACCTAAAACACAAAGGTTTAATGGGTCTTAACATACAGTGGTTGGGAGCCAAAAATTACGATAAAGAAGATTTATGAAAGTAGTTGTTGAGGTTTATGCATGTCAATGCGTTACTTCATTATATTTTGCTCCCACCTGCGAAATAAAAAGATTTTCTAGATCATCCACGTCTGTTGGTGTTTACAGCCTTGAATTTAGTAGGTGATAGAATATCGCACAAAGCTTCAAAGGACATATGGAATCATTTTCAAAAAGTGTGCAGCCAAGTCATTATTTTCCCCAGAGATTTTCTAATGCACATTAATCATTGGATATTTGACTTTATTTTTAAAATTAATAAGTCTTGCAAAGATTTTGTTTAAGTTAATGTTCTCAAAGATGGAAAATCTTGTAGTCTGGACATATTGCTGGTTTACAGTGCCTGCTAATGCTACAAAAACAGCCACTGGTAGAATTCTTCATGCCTTCTGGTCTACTCGCATATAATCTTGAGAATTATATCACAACCCCCTTACTCTACTTTTGTCACAGCAGTTTCTTTCAGCAAGTGTAGTCAGATTGGGACGGATTTAGGCTGCATATCCTTGGGTTTTGGCACTAATTTTCTCCATATTCTTTCTCATAATGTCCTTTCTCTTGCCTCCACACTTCATGAGCAGCATTCTGGACCAAGTCTGTGGCTGAAGAACTAGTGATGCAGCTTCACCCTGTGCCTTGATGGGTCACCCTCCAAATAGGGAAAGAACCACCAATTCATAGAATCTCAGGTCCTTGAAGGTCCTTGTTGAGTAGGAACAATCCCTCTATCTTATTCTGTTTTGGTTTTTATACCACAATCATCACTAACATAACTGAGTGCCTTCCATAGTGCATTAAGCAACATGACTACATATTTATCATGTGTTTCTTTTTCTCATCGTCTCCCTCGAGCATGAGCAATGTGCAATGGAGGGTCTTGTTTTGGTAGGGTGTGTCTTCCCCCGACCCAATATAAGAATACTGGCTGGCAAGGACTGAATTATCCAGGGTGTGTTTCTTTGGCATTGCTTAGACTATTATGTGTTTGAAAGAGGAAGGAAAGATTCCTTCTCTGAATGATGAAATGTCTGTTTCAGTCAGGGTTGGCACCATTTCATGACTCTCTTTCACAAGCAAGAAAGGGCTTAGATTGGATTAATAAAACTTAAATAAAGACTCCTTTATGGTGTCCAGAATTTCTTGATGAGTGAGTATACTGAATTCTGGCGATGCAGGTGGGTTTTTGATTGTGTTGTATAGGTGGAGCAGAACCATGTTGTGTGAGAACCTTTCCCAAATTTGCTTGATCTTTTCAGGGAAGTAGGATGATTGTTCTTCAGAGAGCTTGGTGCATGGCTCAAATGCAGATTTTAGTCATTCAGGATTAATGAAGTGATTTACCATCCTGGATAATTCTTGGGATGAGATTTGACAGTCTCAGTTGAGGCTGATAGGAAAGTTCTCTAGCCTGTAATATAAACTCAGAATAGACTTTCAGGAAGTCATTATGTGTCATCCTGTCTGAATCAACTTTTGTTTTCCACTATCAGTGCTCTAGTTTCCACCACACACTCTTTGCTGGCACAGGTGTCAGAACACTAAGGAGAACTATGTGCTTATCCCCATTCAACAGATGGCTCAGGCAGTGGTGCTATAAGGAGGGCTTTGGGATATTCAACCACTGGGAGGCATTCACGGACAGAGGACTGTTTCTCATGGGATGAACTCCCCCTGAATAGGGAAGGAAATAGACTTCTGGGATGGAGCTTGGCACAACTGATTAAAAGAGCTCTAAACTAGGAATTCTGGGAAGATAGTTGGGAGATGCACATGTAATCTCCCCACCTGTTTCATATATTAAGCAAGAGGAAAATCAAATAAGAGGCTACAACAATGGAGAAAGGAACAGAGGGTAGGAGAATGGACAACAAGAGAAAATATACTGACATTGGTACTGGTTCTAACAGTCTGGTAAGCAACACTGGCAGTAAAATGAGTGTACCTAATTGGACAAGGAATATGGGTGAAGCCAAGCAGAAACATCCAATGTGTCTCTATACCAATGCAAGGAGCCTGGGTAACATAATGAAGGAACTAGAGCTACTGATGCAGGAAGTGAAGCCAGTTATAACTGAAACACAATGGAAATAGTAATCATGCCTGGAATGCAAGTATTGAAGGGTATTGGCTGTTCAGGAAAGAAACAGTAAAGGTGGTGGAGTTGCATTGTATTTTAATGATGAGGTAGACTGTAAAGAAATTAAAAGTGATGGATGAAATGAAGTGTTTTAGGTCAAAATTACTTTGAGGAAGAAAGATAACGGAATCCATTGGAATAGTGCATCGGTCTGATACAGATCCCCAAGATCTGATTTGAATATGGATAGTCTTCTTTAATATTTTAAATTAAATAAATACTACTGGGAATTGTGTGATTATGGGAGACTTTAATTTCCCAGATACAGACTGGAAGACAAGTGCTATTAATAATGGTAGGCCCCAGATATTTCTGGAAGTTATAGGAGATAGATTTCTTCACCAAAAAGTCACTGAACCAATAAGGTGATGCAATTTTAGATTTAGTATTGGTAAGTAACTAGGACCTCATAGAAGAACTGGCTGTAGAGGACAACTTTTGATTCGAGTTGTCATCATGATTTAACTCAGTTTAAACAAAATGAAAGGATAAATATAAATAGATCTGCAACTAGGATCCTTGATTTCAAAAGGGCAAAGGGAGTTAGTTAGGGAAGTGGACTGTACTGAAGAACTCAAGGGTCTGAATGTGGAGGAGACCTGGAATTAGTTTCTGCCACTTTGACTTAAAGTATCAGGAGCCTGCATCCCAAGCAAGGGGAAACATTTCTAGGGAAGGGTTGCTGACCAAACTGAATGAAGAAGCCTTGATTATTAAGAGAAAGACGAAAGCCTGCAAGATTATTAGCACACTCCCACTTTTTGTCTCAGGGTTATTAATGAAACTGTTAAGTAAAATTGGTCTGAAAATCGATCCTTGAGGAACTCTACTAGTAACCTCTCTCCAACATGACAGTTCACCTTTCAGCATGACACTCTGTAGTCTCCTCTTTAGCCAGTTCGTTTCCACCTTTCAATTCTCATATTAATCTTCTGCATTTTAACCATTAATTTCCCATTTGGAACTGTAGCAAATATTTTACTGAAATCCAGATAGATTGGGTCTACTGCATTGCCTTTGTCTGGAAAATCATTTACCTTCTCAAATAAAGAAAACAGTTTGTTCTGGCATGATCTGCTTTAAGTAAAACTATGTTGTATTTTAGACCAGTTACCATTTACCTATATGTCCTTAACTACTCTGTTTCAAAATTTGTTCTAAGACCTTTCATAAAACGGAGGTCAAACTAATGGGCCTGTCGTTTTCAGATTTTTTTCCTTTTGTCTAGTATCATTTTTCTGTGTGAATTCATTTGAGTGCACAGTAATTGTCTGGTTTTACCCACATGGTGGTTGTTTGAGCATTTAGTGCACTGGGTGAGGTGCTCCACGGGATATGATAGACATGTGTAAGACCCATGATCAGTATCTCTCAAACACACCTTTCAAGATCCATGCATCCTACACATACCTGTCACAACACATGGTGCACCTCATCCAGTGTACTTAATGCTCCAATTCCAATTTGCAGTTAAACTAATTCATTTTATTCCAGCTTACTGATATCAAGTTTCAGTTGATTTTAGCACTATACTACCAAAATCACCTTTCTGAAAGTGAAGTCACTCACTTTAAATGTAATAGTCTTATTCTAAAACAATAACAAAATCTCTGTATTCTTTCAAGCTGCACATGGTTAAAATCAGACTCGAAACTCCCTTTGCTTATCTTTCTAGCTTCCAAAATATTTCCATAGTCCTGTAATGAAATACTCATAACATTGTTTTCTTAAAATAAATATGTACTTGTGTGGAGAGGTTTTTTCTTAGGGCTCTGACCTTTCCTTTCATGTTTACAGTATCTAATATTCAAGTGTTGGCTCATATACACATAAAATCATATTCAGAATAAGATCATAATGGCTCAGTCTCATTCAGAAAGTTACCATATGGATTTAGCAAATCTGACTGCTAGTTCCAGTCTTGGAGAAGTTCATGTTTCCAAGCGGTTTACACTTTCTCATTTCTCTTTTGCTTGCTCTCACTTTCTTGGTACAGAAAGGGGTTGACTACAATTGCTTAGATCCAAGGCAATTCTATTATGCAGCAGGTGCTACATGAAAAGTATTTCTTTTCAGGCATTCTGCCTCTATAATACTTTGTATAAGCTACTCTTGGTGGTTAGCTGCCAACAACATTGGGATTAGTCCTCTTAGTCAAGACACACATTTGCCTTTGCCAGCGATTTCATAGAAGATTAGGGTTGGGAGAGACCTCAGGAAGTCATCTAGTCCAACCCCTGCTCAAAGCAGAACCAACCTCAACTAAATCATCCCAACCAGGGCTTTGTCAAACTGTGCCTTAAAAACTTCTAAGGATGGAGATTTCTCCACCTCCCTAGGTAACCCATTCCAGTGCTTCACCACCCTCCTAGTGAAATATTTTTTCCTCCCAAATATCCAAACTAGACCTCCCCCACTGCAACTTGAGTCCATTGATCCTTATTCTGTCATCAGCCACCACTGAGAACAGCCTAGCTCCATCCTCTGTAGTGAGGGGCCCATAATTGGCACAATACTCTAGATGTGGCCTCACCAGTGCTGAATAGAGGGGAATAATCACTTCCCTTGATCTGCTTGCAATACTCCTACTAATGCAGCCCAATATGGCATTAGCCTTCTTGGCAACAAGGGCATACTGTTGACTCATATCCAGCCTCTCGTCCACTGTAATCTCCAGGTCTTTTTGTGCAGTACTGCCACCTAGCCGGTCGGCCTGTAGCAGTGCATGGGATTCTTCTGTCCTAAGTGCTGGACTCTGCACTTGTCCTTGTTGAACCTCATCAGATTTCTTTCGGCCCAATCCTCTAATTTGTCTAGGTCACTCTGAACCCTATTCCTACCCTCCAGTGTATTTACCTCTCCCATCAGCTTAATGTCATCTGCAAACTTGCAGAGGGTGCAATCCATCCCATCATCCAGATCATTAATGAAGATGTTGAACAAAACCATCTCGAGGACTGAGCCCTGGGGCACTTCACTTGATACCGGCTGCCAACTAGATATCGAACCATTGATCACTACCCATTGAGGTGGATGATCTAGCCACCTCTCTATTCACCTTATAGTCCATTCATCCAATACATATTTTTTTAACTTGTTGGCAAGAATACTGTGGGAGACCGTATCAAATGGGTTGCTTAAGTCAAGGAATACATCCACTGCGTTCCCCTCATCCACAGAGCCAGGTATCTCATCATAGAAGGCAATCAGGTTGGTCAGGCATGACTTGCCCTTGGTGAATCCATGTTGACTGTTCCTGATCACCTTCCTCTCCTCCAAGAGCTTCAAAATGGATTCATTGAGGACCTGTTCCATGATTTTTCTGGGGACTGAGGTGAGGCTGACAGGTGTGTAGTTCCCCACATTCTCCTTCTTCCCTTTTTAAAAGATGGACACTATGTTAGTCCACCTCTGTCTTAGAAAATATATGCATTTATATTATGAAGCACTGCATCTTTAGGAATCAATTCTTCACTGTGGATGATGTCACCTATTCAGTCCAAATCAACATGTTGGTACTGGTAGAAATTGTATACTCTCTTTTCATTCTTTTGTTCTTCAAAGGTTTTAGTGCTTACTACTTTTTTTTTTTTACTTTCAAAACCATGGCGCCCGCGGGGGCATCTTAATGTGCCCGCATCCTGGCCCCCGGGAGAGCACCCGCTGAAATGCCGCAGCGGCTTTTTGGCGGGGACGCCTCTTGATGACGACGCTTGTCGCCGACAAGTGATGTCATCGAGAGGCGTCACTCCCAAATTTCGGCGGGGAAGCCTCTCATGTCATCAAGAGGCGTCACTGCCGAAATGCCGCCGAAATTCGGCTCCACCGCCGCAGTGGTCCTTCAGCTGGCGCCCGCTGCCCTAGGGAATAAGTGGTATATTTTTTTCAGTTTATGTGGTGCACCTATCAATGGATAAGTCCAGCCTTGACTTTTTAGACATGTTAACTGACACAAATGTAAAGTCTCATGTGGACACTTCATAAACAATTATTCCAGGAAACAAGTGGTTTCCTACTTGTGTTTAATGCTAGGCTGCACTCTGATTAAACGTGACTATCAAAAATATCTATGCTGTTTACAATAAAAAATGCAGTTGCTATATAACTAGTGCTAAAGCACAAGTAGAAATTTAAGTGTAAACATAACCAATATATGTAGTTGACAAAATAGATTATGCCTCTAAGTATTTTTCTCGAAAGGTAATTAACATACTTTTGCATTCCTAAGAAAGCAGATTGGAAAATATGCTCTGCTTTAAAGCAGCATGTGAAAACAGAGAAACTAGAAAATAGAGGTCTTGAATTTAAGCACACATGAAACACCAGAGAGTGAGAGCATGAAGCTACAAATAACCATGTGACCAGGGAACTAAAAAAAAAAAAAAGATACACTGAGATTAATGAGGGGGTGTAGATGAACAGACTCACCCCTGTGGCTCCTCCTGCTGGTGACTTCTGGGAATTAGCTCATTCCAGCTCCGGAGCACCCTCTGCAGGCCAGTGATACACCTGTCCTCTGGCCCCTGTGTCCCTCCCTGGACCTGGTGCCCTTTTACCTGGGGTGCTGCCCCCTGGCAGTAACCCCTCAGTTTTAGGGTCTCCCCTCTCCAGGGAACCCCCACCCACTATTCCCACCTCGCCTCAGTATACGGCTACTGCCAGTCATTGTCTAGCCCCTGCGCCCTGGGGCAGACTGCAGTATCAGCCTACTCATCACTGGCAAGGTTGGGTTTGGACCTGCTCCCTTGGCCTACCGCTGGGCTGCCCTCTGCAACCCCCAGTACCTGTTGACCTTATGCTAGGCCGCAGCCTGGGGTTAAAAGATAAGTGTTTTGGGGGGGGGGGGGCATTGATTAATTGATTAAAATTCCCAGGATATTTTGTATTATAAACTCCAAAAACTTAAATTAAATTAATTAAAAGTGACATTGCATCCATTGCATAGAAGAAGAAAGTGTGAGTTGTGTGTGTAAAAGTGTGCAGTCAGCAGTTTTGAAAGATGGAAAAAAATGAATTATTTTATTTATTATTACCACACAGTGGTGGTTGGGTTTTTTTGGATAAAAGTGTTGTATGTTAAAGGTTAGGTACCCCAAGTGTGGGTAATTTAGGGCTAGTCTACACTTACCTGCTGGGTCGACGCGGTGAGTTCGACTTCTCGGAGTTCAAACTATCGTGTCTAATCTGGACGCGATAGTTCGAACTCCGGAAGCGCCGCGGTCGACTCCGGTACTCCACCACTGCAAACGGCGGTGGCGGAGTCGACCTTGAAGCCGCGGACTTCGATTCTGCGGCGTCTGGACGGGTGAGTAGTTCGAACTAGGGTACTTCGAATTCAGCTACGCTATTCACGTATCTGAATTTGCGTACCCTAGTTCGACCCCGCTTCTTAGTGTGGACTAGCCCTTAGTGAAGGAATCTGTGTTTATCTGGTATTTATTCCTTACTCATCACCATACTGTATTTGTACCTTACCATATCCTCAATGAAATTCAATAAGCTTGCATGCCATTTCAAGAATCAGTATTTAAATTATCTTTTGTTAAATATAAAAGTCTACCTCTAAACAATGTGTTTTACAGTTTCAATGTCTGCACAACCTAAAAGAACCTGAGGAATCCTAACCTAATCATTTTGTCTCTTTCGCCTCTTCCCTCTTCCTCCTGTGGCAATCAAAGTAAAGCAAATAGTCTCTGATCACACTGATTTTATGAAGCATAACATTCTTTAAAACCCTAATAATAATAATTAATAATAATTTAAAAACACACCAAAACCAGCATAAACAGGGCATGCCTTATGTCTACAGAGTTCCACGTCATGGCTTCTAGTCCCCAAAAACTGTCAATTCACAGGCTGTTAAAATCACTTGGTCCTTTTTTAAAAGGAGAGCCTAGCTTGATGAAGCTGTACCTGGTTACTAGTTGCAGGCTCTTCCTCAGCTCTAGGAAGCAATAAAAACCTGAAGTGAAAGCAGAGCTAGCATTTAACTCTGAAATATTTATACCATATTCTGACTTGCCATTGGAGGTACCATAAGGGTCTAATGCATAATGGTTGCAGGACCCTCTCCAGAGGGCACCGAAGGACTTGTATACCTTGTCATAATAAATTTCAAACTTTGTTATAGTTAAATACTCATTTGATTAACTATGTAATCATTTTATGTTTATATTACTGATGTCCTTCATTCTATTAAGTGTACTGGATATTTAAAATAGGTTCGATCTAAAATTTGACTGTATTGACATTATTCTAGTTAAGTGACTGCTATAAAACTTAGTTATGTGGGGGGTGGAGGGGGCGATCACATTTTGGTTGATGTTCACTTGAACTTGGGTAGATCATGTGCATTTACCCCAGTAATCCACCCTTTCTGTGTAATACTGAAAGTAAAAGGCAAAATGAGTGGGATGTAGATATGACCTGTACAAAGTTGGTTCCTAATACCTTATTTAAATAAAATTGAACATATGATACATACAGGTTTAAAGTAAATGTATGGGGCCTGACTTTCTTTTGCTCCTATTCTGTAATTGTTTGCTTGCTTAAATTCCGTTATGCACTGGTATTGTACGCTCGTACAATTTTTAATATATTTTTTAATTTTATAGATTTGGCAAGCCAAATTTATTGTCATAACTTGTGTACAATATGACCTGACCTGATAAATATTCCATGAGTTAGGCTGGAATTCTCATTTAGCTCTAAGGAATCCTCTCAAAATCCACTTTTCTAATGCATGTTGTGCTAAATATAAGCCTTTGATCAGTAAGTACATGAATAAGGAATGCTGTAAATGAAGCTGAAGGCAGCATACTATCAGGATCATAAGTACTAAACAAAATATAACTAGTTAAACTTTCTGATCTCCAAGGATTAGGATACTGTAGTTCTTCTTTTAGTGCTGTCCCTGTGGGTGCTCCACTTCAGGTGTCAGTGTGATCAGAGATTTTTTGGTAGCAGTGCCTTGTTGGGGTATGCATGTGCAGTAGCCGTCGCGTGGCGCTGTTGGTGCTTCAGTTAGCTTTTGCACATCCTGACCCCATCAGTTCCTTCTCAACCTTCCTCTGCTGCATTCGGAGCTCCAATAGCAGTATCAGAAATTTAACCTAGAAAAGTTTTAGAAATAGTTATTAAGTTTAGTTCCCAGCAATTAGTTCATAGTTAGTTTTAGGTTTCCATTAACCAATTAGACTTTCCCTCTGTAAAACAAACAAACAAACAAAAAACTTGGAGAGTTTCACACGGCCACTTACACCACCGTACTGGCTAGATACGACCATGACAATTATGAGAAACTTAGCGAATTTACTGTGGACATCCCAGAGGACAGAAGGGAGACATTACAAGCTATCCTAACCGAGGGACAGCGCTACAAGCATCCTTTGATGTCACGACCACGGCCGCTCGAACAATGGCTACAGCTGTAGTCGTGAGTGGACACCCTTGTTACAGTCCTCCAGAATCCCAAAGGACCACCAGACTGAAGTCAAGGACTTTCCGTTTGACAGAAAAAAATATTTTCTGTGAAGACTGATGAAGTCCTACACTCAATGAAGGACTCTTGAATGATGCTCTGAACCCTGGGCATATATACGCCTGCTAATAGATGTGGGAGATATTAACCTTATAACTGAAACAGGGACACATTTGTTCACTGACAGAGACCATTCGACAATTCATGCCAAAGACATCAGCCACAGAGACATCAGCCACAGGCATCCCACGGCCAAGATGCAATTTTGAAGATTTGGTCAAGGGTCTGATTGACCTCGCCCCACAACCAGCACTTATTACATAACCTACCCAGATGTTTGGCCACCGACTATGACCATTTTACCGAGCATGGGCATCCATCACCACAGATCACTAGGTCCTGGAGATAGTACCATCTGGTTACAGCATCCCCTTCATCTCCATCCCTCTTACCCATCCTCCTTCCCCGTCCCTCTTCAAGGACCCTTTTCACAAGCATCTTTTGCAGCAAAAGGTAATCCATCTTGTACATTCAGGTGCCGTGGAACACATTCCAGGACAATAAAGCGGGAAGGGGTTCTACTCCCATTACTTCTTAACCCCCACCCCCAAAAAATGGAGAATGGAGACCCATTCTCGATCTCAGGAAACTCAACAAATTTATCCATACTCACAGATTCAAAGTGGTCACCCTGTACTCTATCATCCTTGCGCTGGAGGAGGGGGACCTGTGTTGCGTTGCATGCGGGCCGGATAAAGCACAACAACCAATATGATTGCAAGCTGAATCATTTATTATTTACAATGCATTATATTATATAGGCTTCTCCATATTAACAAACGTCAGACATACCAACATTACATTGCTGCTGATTGGTTCTTTGTTTGATACACACACTTTTTACATGCATGGCCCTTTGCTTACTGGTTTCCCATTTCCCATGCAACTTATCTGATCCCAGTTAGGCCACCTGGCATCTGTCTCCCACGGGCTAGCTCTCAACTTTCTCATAACAACTTTATCTAACTCCTCTATTCTTGTTGTCCTGCTGCTGTAACTTTCCAAGGCAGCATAGGGATAATGTAACCCCACAGACCTGTTCTCAGCCCTCTATAGGCAAGATGCATATTTTCACATTACCATCTATCCTGTTCATCCTGATCCTGTGAATCATAGGAATCTTCTGTGATTTGCAATACAGGGTCATTTCCAATACAGAGTACTACCATTCAGACTATTGATAGTTCCACAAATCTTTACCAAAACCCTGGCAGTGGTAGCTGCTTATTTGTGCAGACGGGAAATATTGATATTCCCATATGTAGACAATTGCCTGCTAAAAGGCCCTACCTGGACAGAAACAGCACACATTACTCAATTGCTTCGATTCACAGAATAACCTCCCTCATATCAGTGGTCTCAGATAGCCAGTGGGTGTCTGCACGCACCTGCCTACAACTCTTGGAACATATAGCGGCCACCACTTTCATTGTAAAGACTACACATGAGCTGTCTTCAGGGATGTCTGAGCTTGGTATACATCCCAGGGAAGCACAGCCTAAACAAAAGACTCTCACTGACCCCAGAGATCATACATTCACTACAATGGTGGACAAACCCAATAAACATTTGTTCAGGCATCCTGTTTCAACAAGATCCCCCATCCATACAAATCACAACAGATGCTTCCCTGTTTGTATGGGGAGCTCACCTGCACCAACATACAATCCAAGGTAAATGGTCACCCACAGAAACTCACTTACACATAAACCTGCTCGAATTATGCGTTGTCCTCAACCCATGCCTACATTTCCTCCCTGTTATAAATGGTAAAACAATAAAGGTCCTGATGGACAACATTGCGTGTATGTTCTATATAAACCAACAGGGTGGAGCATGATCCCACCGCTTATGCACAGAGGCCTTAAAACTATGCAACTGGTGCATAAAACAAAACATCACTATTACGGCAGCATATCTCCTGGGTCGACTGAACATAATGGCAGACACATTAAGCAGACCGTTTTCCCAAGAACACGAATGGGAAATGAACGACAAAATATTACAACACATTTCACATGTGGGTATCCCCACACATAGATCTGTTCGACATTAGTAAACACAAAATGCCCAAAGTTTTGCTCATGAGCGGGACTAAGAGCACGATCCCTAGGAGATGCCTTTCTGATCAAATGGAACACTCCACTTCTATATGTATTCCCACTGATATCTCTGATCTCCACAGTAATACACAAAATACGAACCGACAGGGCCAAAACAATCCTCATAGTACCAACATGGCCCAGACAGACTTGGTTCCCTTACATGTCACGCATGGCAATCCGCACACCATTCACTCTCCCTCAGAGAGACTTCAGCTGTGTTGTTCACTGTACAACATTGAACCCTCTCTTCCTCAAAAACAAACAAATTCATAATATTTTAACTCTCTTCAAAAAAGGTTATTTCCAGTGTTTTGAGTTAATACAAACTGAGTTGTAGTATACATTTTTTGATGAAAGAGGACCATATCCAAGTATTATTTTGTATTGTATTCTTGACTTCTTTTATGTTACAGTAGCCATTCATTTCTGTAAATTTATGTTCCTTTTTTTGAGAAGAGATCTGATTATTTCAGCTGTCTCATCATTTCCATTTTAAATTTGATACATTGCTTATGTTCTGTGCACCTGATCCTGGTCATATGCACAAAGGAAGGCCATCTCTGTGGTAGAAGGTACATTAGGTCAGTAGCTTTCATTGCAGAGTGCTATTTTGCACTCTAGCATTAAGGTCACTCATGTGACATGCCTGATCCAAAAGGAGTCTTTCTATTGACTTCAGAAGTCTTTGGATCAAGCCCCAAAACTTTTTCTTAACCTGGATTAATGGGCCCTGATCCTGCATTGTGATCTGCACAGGTAGACTATTGCAACTTCATGAGGTACCACTGAAGTCAGTAAGTAAGTAATCACCCCTGCTTTGTACGGAGAACAGATGAGTACACAACACATTATTACCAAAACAATTATGATCTGCTTCACCACACCTCTTTTTTTTTTTTGTTATTATACCTTCGTTGCATTCTGTCTCTTTAGTTTGGTGTTTTTCCCTGACACAACACAACAATTATACTGAATTTATTAATCTTTTATTAAAAACATTTCATTCTTACTACAGACTTGTATGTTACAGGTTTATAGGCACCACCACTGGTTTTCTGTACATCTCAAATGAGGAATTTAAGTGGCAATAGTTGCAGTTTGGTACTTGCAGTCATTTTAGATATTATCATAAATTATATATCCATAGGTATTTTTCTTTGACAGTATATGCAATATTTTAGTTGAATTTGTCTACAATTTTATTTTAATATCACTTTTCCATTTCAAAATGCAGCTTTTAATTATTAACTTTTGCATTCAACAACTGCAGGCCTCTTTTAAAAAAATGTTAGTCATACTTTGTAAAAATAAAACGCAACTTGCTTTAGTATTTACATTATACAATGGCAAACATCTATTGAAATGTTTGGTCTGTACAAAAGCACTGCTTTTCCATTCTATTGTTGTCCCCTTTGATCAAAAGCAGTTAGCTAAAGTTTGGGGCCCTGCAGGTGGTTTCTGTTAAAAGAAAAAAATTGATGATAGAATCGGGTATCTTTGATGCAATCTTGTTTATTTACAAAGAATGCATGAAAAAACCCTTTTCCTGAAACCAGGAGGAATCAAACAGGAAACAGTTTCTTTGCTCACAGCTCCAAGTTATATCGAGTCCAAAACTGTCTCACGTGCTTGTTCAGGCTGTTTGGTCCTTGATTTCTGCCATCTTTTGTCTGGTTTTTGTGGTGTTTCTGCTACTTTTGTCTCAGAGCCACATACATCTCTATACTGAAACCAGTGCCCAGCAAAACACCTTTGTGCACATGAGCATTAAATAATAAATAAATAAATAATATTTATTTTGGGTGCTGATGTTTGTATGTTAGGTGGAGGCTTGCTGTTGTTTCATAAAGGAGCTTAACTGTTTGAACTGCTTTCTTGAATTTAGGTTGATGGTTTTGCCTACCAGCTTCAATTATATTTTGCCCAACCTACAATACCATTATTTCCTCTCATCCAAAATTCAGGAAAATTTGGTGTAGGGCTTTGTTTCTTGAAAGGAAAGAACAAGAAAGTTTGGATAATAATTATTATTATTTGAATTATGATCATTATTTTACAAAGTTGCAAATAAAGCTGTAAAATTAATACAGATTACATTACTATTTTTCAGTGTGGCTGCAATACATGTAATTGTATAATTTTTGAAAATTAATATTTCTGAGAAATTATTTTGCTTCAATTTATCGCCCTCAAACCTATCCAAGGATTCTTTAAAATGCTTTTGACTTGCTTGAGCATTGTAAGTGAGTAACTCTTATTGGCCAGTAGTGGAAACCCTACTGAAAGTGTCACTGTGTCTTGTTATATTGGAAGGAACAAAGACTGTCGGAGCTGTAGCAGCTGGAGAGGGTGATCAGTAAATATTAGGCACAGGATTGTCAGTAGCCTTATGTTTCAATAGTATTATACAAGAAGTCAAATTGGGAAAATAATACTGTTGCCTGACCTTATTGTCAATGTCTGACCTGATTATTTAATCTCTTGCCACCCTTTCACTTCCATTATCTACTCCGCCACCTATCCAGTTTACTATACAGACAGTATTTCCTTGTGGATGGAGCAAAGGATTTGGATCTTCGAACCCCCAAATTCCAATTCTAGATTTTATACTGATTTGCTCTAGTCTTAGGCAAGCCACTTAACACTGTCTCTTTTCTCAGCAGTAAAATGGGCTAATGAAATACTTACCTATTAAAAAAAAAGTTACCGTGAGGGTCAGTTAGTTATCTGTACAATACTTAGAGGATATAAAGGTCTCTATGTAAGTGTTACAGTGATTAATAGTAACAACTCAGGACCAGTAACAAATGTGTGAAGTTGAATGGAGACTTGGGGAGGCAAAGTTGGTTCAAGCAGTTGTGACAGTTGATTCCTGTACGGACTCCAGGCAGATAGATTATTTGCATATGTTTTATTTCTTATTTTAAGACATTCATTTTTATGACAGATGATTCTATTAGAAATTAATGTATTGATATAATTACATATTTGGTGTTTATGATTCTTAATTGAAATAGATCATATCCATATTATTAATCATGCTAAAAAAATCTTTAGCTGTTAGATTCATTTGTGCAGACGATAAAAGCCAAGAAGTTGGAAGTGAAGATTAGTTGGGGTTCAAGACAATATCATAGAGCCTTTTTTTCCATCCAAGTAATCATAAGGAAAAAGCACAGTGGGTTCAGAGTTAAGGAGACAAGTGTTGGTCTCAATTTAGTTTCTTGGCTTTTGTTGACTTGTGTCATAAAGTTACCATTCATTTAACATAGCCACCTCTTTAGTAGTTTGTTTGTTTGAAATATGTAAACATTTTTTGAACTATTAGGTCAGTTTTTTAAAGGAGCAGTATAATTCTGGAATGATTTTTTTTCTTCTGTGCCAAGCATAACCAATTCTGAACAACTGTTAGTCTACAAATTGGCAATGCTGTGAGAAGAAGAAAAAATCAATACAGCTTTATCTTGAGTTTATCATCATTATGATAGGAAAAGTATCAATGCATTTACTTGGCATCAACATGGATTTTAAATGTGTTTTAATAGGTGATAATTGTAATGAAGTTTCATTAAACAGAGCAAAAAGATTTATTTATAGGACACAAACTGTTAGTGCTTAAATACTTCATGATGGAATAAAATTATTGTAACTGAACTAAATATATTTAAAGATAAAACAGTTCTTTGATGTTTTAGGTTTCTTTGTTGAAGATCATCCAAAAAATTAAAATGCCTTCTATGAACAGAACATATGGCACCTTAAAGACGCCACTGGACTCCTTAATCTTTAGATAGTTACTAGTGTCTCCTGGATAGCATAGGTGTTAGAAAGCAAGATAGCTCCCTCCCCTACATAATTTCATGTACATATACGAACGGTGTGCTTCGTACATATAATGTATACAATACATAATAGTCATAAATGACATCTCTGTAGATCAGTTTGCATTGAATTTCTCATTTAAAGCAGGTTTTCAATTTTCTATTAGTTGCAGATTTTTTTTTTAAAGTTTGTCGTAATTAAATTATACATAAGGTGAAATCTTGGCCACACTGAAGACAATGGGAGATCTACCATTGTATTGAGTGTGGCCAGGATTTCACTCTTAGTGCGCAGATAGAATTTTCTGGAAAGTTGCTAGTAAATACATTTGGTAGCTGAAGTGTTTAATTGTAATTAAATTTACTCATTTTTTGAAGTTTTAGGTCTGGTGTCTAATGTTGTTATTCTCAAGCTTTCAAATACCTTTAGCACATACAATTTGATATTAGTGTAGCAGATTTTGCTAGATTATATTGTTACACACAGTCTTCCAAGTTCAAGTTTTTAGTCTTTGAAGAAATGCTGTACTCTTGTTAGTTTGTATATACAGGAGGGCTTTGAGAGAAGGTGCAGCGAACAGTGAGAAGGTTTGCTATCTGCTAGCAAGAGCTCTCAATTGAGTTGTTTCCTGGGAACTGAGCATTTGTGGAATGGCTCAGATTTCTGGAAGAGGCAGTTTCCTGCATATTGTTTGTGACCTCATCTGTTCCAGACTGGTGTATTTGTGTAAATAAATTAAGTTACACTTAGAATACATCCATGTTACTGATTTCTACTTCACTGAGAAGCCTCAGAATCTTGCTGCTGCTCAGGAGAGGGGTGACAATAGAAAGAGGCAAAAGAAAGGTGTAACAATATAAAATTAATAAGTTCTTGCATAGACTACCATAACGTTAATATTTATACTAACTGTTTATATTTACTTCAGAGGAGTAGCCGTTACAAACTATTCATTAAATTCTGACATGGATTATTTCAACATATCAGAAGTCTTTTGTTTAAAAAAATTTGGTTGGCTCTTATGAAGAGCCAAGATGACTGCTTGGAAGCTACACTGGCCAGGCACTTTATTCAGTGGCTTATCGCAGACGCCCAATGGCAGTCAGGTTCTTCTCCAATTTTTCTGAAGGATAATATTTTTAATAAAATACAAATGCCAAAAAGTATTAAAGTATTGAGATAAGATGATAGTGACCCCAGAGTTTAGACATTCTCTTAAGGGAAAAAGGAAATGTACATAAGAAAATTCACATTAGACATTTTAATCTATACTATTCTATCAACAACTTTGGGAGAAGTCTGAGGAGAGGGCTTTTTTATTATTTAAGTATGGACATATTATTTAGTATTTGTATTATGGTAGCTCCTAGAGGGTCCAACTGATCATGGAGCACCATTGTATTAGGCACTGTATTAGGCATATATAATGAGAAACGGGCCCTGCCACCAAAGAGCTTATGATCTAAAAATGAACTGGGCAAATAAAAGATGGCAGAGAGAACAGAGGCACAGAAAACTTTAGGCCTTGATCCTGCAACCTAATTTGTACAGGTAAACAGGTAAATGAGGCTGCATCAGGCGGCTGCCAATGCAAAATCAGTTGCAGTATCAGGGACTTTGCTTTGTACCACTTTTCATTGTTTTAATTGGAAACCATTATGATCACATGTACATGACTAATAATTTGAAAGACTGTTTTGTTATTTGACATTGTTGCTTTGGTTATACTTGGGACCATGGGAGCTGGCCCCCTGGGCACATGCCAATTCCTTAATCCCATCCTGCCAGTGGGTTGCATCAACCTCCTGAAGGAGAGCCAACCCTGAGAAAACCAGCAAAACATGTATTTTGAACATCTGCATAATGTGTTGAGTGGCATCTCATTTTTGAACAGCTTTGGCTTGTGATCAGAGCTTAATACAGTAGTATTACAAATTAAAGCTATTTTCCTTTGAGTTGATTAATAGAAGGTACCCTGATTTCCATGCTGTCTCTAGTAATTAGGTTCATCATAGGGATGGTACACATGCTATCATGGTACCTGTAGTGTCATGGAATATTAACTTTATGCTGTCTAAGTTTATGGGTCCCTCTTTGGTGCAGGGACATCAACAGATTAAATTGCCATCTCCAGAAAAACTACACCAAAATAGCTGTTTTCACATATTTTGTATTGTTATTTCTCAGCTGAACAGATACTCAGGGGTCAGATTAGAGTTCATTCAACCAGAAATTTTGCAGAGATGATAGCTAGCCTCAGGATACTCTTTCAAATTGAGATTTGCGGAGTAGCCACTTGGACTTCATTTGACACTTCTGCAAACTGTTATTGCTTCAACGTTGTTTCACAGAGGGAAATAAAATGTGTATTGACTATGTTACAAAGGTGGATGCCCAGATTTTCCCCTTCTCTTAACCTTTTTTAAATATTATCTCTACCATGCATGTATTGCTGCTTTTACTATTGCTGCTTGTACCACCATTCTGAAAAGTATGTGGCTATTTATTTGTCTGTTCATTTTTTCTGCCTTTTCACCTTTTTCTCAGTCTTTCAGATTTAAGGGTACATTACTCTCCCACCAGAAAAAAAAATGTTAGCTGTTTCTCTATTGGTCCCTGCTGTTTTCCATTCTCTGCTACGGTGAACATTTTTGTTTTGTTTTATTTTTTAAATACTGCTTCTCTTATAGCAATCTCAGTAGATGAGTAAAGCAACACAACTTCAGAAAGAAAAAGAACCCACACCTATGGTATAAACTACAGTTTACCAAGTTTACATTTGTTATAATAATGAATATTAATACATGGGAATAAATAGTGATACTTATCTTTGTATTCTTGATATTTTAAAGTCAGCTTCTTTAATTAAAGGACAGAACAAAAGGCTTACATAATTACAAAATCAATGATACCAGAGATGAGTGGCTATTTCGCATATGTAGCAATGCCCGGTTATGCAGGTGCACTATGGGCATTGGGTAGTACCTGTGATATGATGTGGCTGATGACACTACAGGGCACAGTATTACCTGCTGTCACCAGGGTTTCTGAGTTGGGCTGCATCTATTTCAATGAGAGCTGGCATGAGTATGTGGAATCCCTGTCAGGGATGGTCTAGATATAATTGGACCTGTCTCAGTGTGGGGTTATGGATTAGATGACCTCTTCAGGTCCCTTCCATCCCTACATTGCTGTGATTCTGTGTTAAATATCAGGCACTACCTGTGGTACAACTATAAACTACAAAAGAAAATCTTGGATAGTCTGTAGGGAATTTAATTTCTGTTATCACTGAACTCTTTGTACATATATAATATAAAAGTATTTGTATGTATATATTAATGCAAGACTTTTACAGTGAAACAGCATTAATACCTGGCAAGTATGAAGAGGTTGACTTCAGAGGCTTTCTGTTGGATAGCTAATTACTACTTTCATCAATGTGAACATTAAGGGAAGTAGTTAATGTTCTAAATATGTAGGATAGTCAGAAGTAACAGGCAAAACAAGTACTGTTGTGGAATTTTCAGTTTTGCTTGAATTTGTTCTTGACATAGCAACAACTCTCCTATGTAACTGAGTCATCATTTTTTTGGTCAAATCTCTAAGAGCAGAAACAAGGGGAATCATATACTTTATCCATGTTACTGAGAGAGGTTTTGGTATCTGGGTTGTTAAGTAGCAAATGAAAACAAGTACTGCATCATTAACACTAATTGTAGTGGGTTTTTTTCAGTTTATAAAATGAAATTATTTTAAAATCTATCACAATAATACCTGAGCATCTTTCATGTAAAATTAATAGCAATAGTGAAGTCCCTTGTGGACTTTGTGGTGTCTCAATCCCTTCTTTCTTTCCAGGGTAAAAACTCTGCTTGGGTAGAAGAGTTTTTGATTTTGTTTGTTTAAGATTTCTTTTTTCTTTCTTTTGAATGAGGGCTTGGTTATGGGGAGTTGGGTAGGAAGGGCTGTCAATATTGAGTGTCATTTTTAAAAAGGACTTCTTGAAGAGGAAGGTTTTTCAGTGTTTCCTCAACACTGTCAGACTGGACTTGCCTGATGTTTTCTGACTATTTGGACAGAGGGTTGACTACTTGATTTTGTTACAGAAAATAATGCAAAGCATCAACAGAAAAGGTGAATTAACATGCCAAATTAAAAAGAGAAAAAAGGCATAATCTCAGTGTTACTAAATGTGCTATGGTGTATCACGTTTGTGGTGTATGTGTGGGATTGAATAGCATCTAATTTGTTAGATAAATGATAAATATTTTTGTGTTGTTGCGACCAAATGCACCCCTGTGTTCACATCCTACTCACTATTGTAATAACCTTTGTACAAAATATGCCTTGTGCGGTATCATTTGAAAACTAATAACTCACTAGTCAATAATATCATGGTGAAATGCATGTAACAACATTTCATGTAAAGTTATTACCATAATCTGAAGTTATGACTGAAATGTGTTTACCAGACATGTCTGGGGAGTGGGTAAACCAGTTCCTCAAAGACAAAGGACAAGCTGATGCCTGTAGTCAGGTGTTATCAAAGTTGATTGGCAATAAGAGGTGAACTGGTGATTCTTTGACAGTGAAGGGTGGCAGGAACAGATTGATTTTCATTTTAACAAACAACAACATAGAACCTCTTTCACCATGCGATCCCATGTCTCCATCCTCACAGCTGGAAAGAATTTTATCTAGAGTAACCCTCAGAATAATGTATTTTCAAATGATGACTGGGCTAAAACATCCCAAGTATTGTCTTTCTCTCTTGCTTGCTCTTTCACCTCAGAAGACAAAGAAACTAGCCCGTATGGGGGAGGTCCTGACTTGAGAATTCGGTCAGCTATGTTGATGGGAATCTGTCATAAGAATTTTACCTGGAACCAAGTCTAGTTTAAGTTCAGCCATTAGAATGCATTTTATCTTTATTTCTTTTGAAACTATTTCTGACTTTAATATCTTGTGCTTGTACTCACTTAAAAGCTATCTCTTTGTAGTTAAATAAACTTCTTGTATCCTTTACTCAAAACGAATCCAGTATAGTGTTTTAACTGAAATGTTTGATAACTCCAGTTCAAGTAGCAAATGGTTGTACATTTACACCTTACAGGAGCAACAGCTCTCCAGTATCTGGACAATCCAGAACACATGTTTTTGGAGGAAAATCCAGGGGTGGGAGTGTTGGGGTCACCCAGCAAGTGGTGGTACCCAAGGTTGGTGGCAGCCAGAGTGTGACTGGAGTGTGCTGGCACGCTGCAGCTATACACATACACTCAGTGTGTAACCTGCATGCTGTTTGTGAGGGGCCTGGGTTGGGAGCTACAGCAGCAAAATATTGGTAGGCACCCAAGGTTGCAGGGCAGACAGTGACACAGCCCCTCACTAGTCTGGATTACACCCAGAATGTGTCCGTGATGCTTCTGTGTTTTGCTAAAATACAGTATAACTTGCTTATATTTGGAGAGGTGGGACAAAAAATTAAATGGCTTGAATAAAGATACATTAGCTTTCTGTTTTGAGGTAACCTGGGAGAAATGTAGTATCACATTCCATAAGGTACTCCTAAATGCAGTTTCCAGCTAGCACATTTTCTTGTATAACAATTTTACTTCCCTTAGATTTCACCGTATTCCTTGGTGTTGTCCATTGTTTCTTTCAAACAGTGTTGAATGCCCTCTTAGGACACTTCAATTGTTTTAAATGATTCAGTGTGACAGGACCATCTCATGACAGGGATTTTTGGTGTAGGATTGTGTCATCTTCACTCTTGGTAAGACTGTTGAACAGAAGCTGCCATTGCCTGGGCCATGCTGAAAAAAACAACACACACACAAGTTTCTGAACAAATCTGAAAATGTTTACGGCTTCCATGCAAGAATCAATGCTTCAAGGTCCAACTAAGTTCAGAGAACGAGCGGTGCATGGCCTTACATAACTAGTGGGTTAAGTCTTCTGATCTGAACTTGAAGACCTTCATACTTACCAGACATGTTCCTTGCATTATCACAGATGATCTCTGCAGTTTTCAATAGCAATGTCATTTTTGTTCAATAAAGACTTCCTGGTCTGGAAGAGTGACTTGCCTATGTGGCATTCAATTGGTATAAACCCAATGAAACACTCGTAGATGGCACCATGTAAGAAGTATCATCAAACAACAGATAACTGATCAACATGAGCAATATCTGGAGTTGAATTTACTATCTAAGAGTAGTATTTCACATGTTTCACTTCAGTTGCTGTGAATTTCAATACCTTATGTCCCATTAGCTTAATGAAGTCATCACAGATTGTTTTTGAGAAGGGGATGTGTGACCTTTCACTTTGTTTCCATAGTGTTTCACTTAGAAATGGGTCAAATTTGGTGATGGCTTCAAGAATACTTAGACAATTTCCATTCTCAGACGAGCCAATAACTTATGCTAAATAGTAAACCACATTCAGTGAGAAGCTAATCTGTCACTGTCACAATATACCTTAGAATTTCTTTCCAGTAAGCAGTTTGCATTAGAAGGAGCTGTTGATGTGATTCTTGCCTTCTGAATCAGCTATCCATGAAGCCGTGGCTTTGCATTGTTCCACACTGTTTTCATTAGAACAGGACTTCTCCTCTGCCATCAGAAATGCCTGGGGGAGGAGAAGAGGGGGTTACCATGACCTTAAAATCTCCTCAGTATCAACTAGCAAAAGGTTCACTATTCTATGTCAGCATATGCTAACGGGCCTGACAAACTCACTGAACCCAACACATTGCCTGTGATAATGCTCTCCATTTGGTAGTTTTCATTCAAAAAGAAGAGGTAAGAGGTACCATTTCTGACATTTGCATTGTCACTCAGAAGTTATAAATTTGTCACTGTGATCCTGAAAATACAGTGGATCTTTCTTAATGCACTGGATGTGAAACTCTTCTGGTATCAAAGAAGGCCATTGACCTGGATCTTATTTGACACATATGGCAACTTTATCCTTTTCATCACTACTATTCTCTCCACCTTCCTTATCGACAGGTGGTAGGAAAACTGGGTTATTGCTTTCATCATCACTTTTGTCCTGAATTTCAGGAATGCTTGCCTTTTCTTTTGCCCTCTCCTGAGGGAACAAGTTCATATATATATCTTTACTTTATCATTTTCTGGAAGATGATTCTGAAGAAATACCAGCAGAGAAACAGTAAGTTTGGAGAACTTGCTTACAATTCTCTCTCTCTCTTTCTAACTTACCTTTCCTTTTCACTGCTCCACTTAGAAACTGTTGACTGGACATCTTGTTGATATGAGATTAAAACAATACTAAAGTAGCACTGTGCAGTGCTGTCATTAGCTGTTGTCACCAGCAACTGAGTATGAAAAAAATTAGACTTCAACTGTGAAAGCTTAAGAACCAGGGACAAAATCAGTGTCAGGAGGGAGCACAAATTATTTTTTGTTTGTTCTTTTTTGTGTCCCCTCAACCCTCTTAATCCAGCATTGTTCCTTAGAGTATATTAGCAATATCTTTTATTCAACTACTCATAGAAGCCAAGAACTACACTTAAGTTGGGTCTGCAAAAATTATGTATGCTATTTGACATGTAAATAAGAACAAGCTGAGAAAGAGAGAGAGAACTTCAAACCTGTTGATCAATGAATGAATAAAGGAAAACAGAAGCAAAGCAAAACTTTACATTTTTGATGATGTGGTGGGTTTTTTTATTCTACTATAAAACAATTCAGCTTCTTGTACTTCCATACTTTGATAAATGAAATATAAGGTGACCTTTTACATGAAGAATAAACTTCAAAATTGCGTTAGTTCCATTCATTGGTCTTTTTTGTTACAATTTCTGTATGTACTGTATCTAATTATTATGACTTGTTAGGTTTGTAATTTAAGTAACCTCTGAAAACATACCAAGTGCAGGTCTGAAACACATTTCTTTATTATTGTTTTTCAGAGATATGGCTAGTACTATATATAAGTTTTGAAGTTAGACCATTGTGGTGGACTTTTAATTTCATAGAGAAGCCTCAGAGAATACAAATGTATATCATATAGGGACAGTAATTTACAGTGCTGTGCAAATGAACACTTGTACTGCAATTAATATGTTAGTATATGTCATTCAAAGCATTATATTATTCTGTCCATAATTGTCAGCTATGTAGATTTTTGAAAAGAGCTATTAAGAGACATTAACATCTGCTGTCAGATTGAATTAACTGTGTCTGCTTGGAGTGGTTTAGTGAAATGCACCTTCCCCTCATGATAATGTCCTGTTTGGGTTTTTTTTCCTTCTCCAAGAAGTGACATTAAAGAATGTTTGTACTTATTTTATTACTGATCCTCACTTTTGGGGAAAAAGTGTCAGGCTTGGTCTACACTACAGAGTTACAGTGACATGAGGCAGGTTATGTCAGTGTCTGCACTACAGTCTTGCTCCCACCAGTGTAAATGCCTCACCCCTGCGATGGAGACACTTGCTTGGGTAAGGCTTGTACCTGAAAATAGGAGGAGAAAAGAGATGGTCAGCCAAGCGGGCCCAAAAGCTGGAACATTCATGTAAAAATAATCAAACTAAATTGATTGATTGTTTATTCGTCTTGACATTCACTCTTTAAAAAATTGTAGTTTTGGGTGGAAACACATTTCGACCCTGATTGTTTGAGAAGTTTGTAGCCAACAATAGGTTGCTGAGAAGCCATTGCAGTTAATAAGATACATTTATATGTCTGTTGTTCTTTTCATGTATTCTGTTCCTTGTAACTCACATGATTCTGTGACCTTCACTGGTATATAATGGTGAACCAGAATACTTATGTATCAGAGGGGTAGCTGTGTTAGTCTGGATCTGTAACAAGTGACAGAGTCCTATGGCACCTTATAGACTAACAGACATATTGGAGCATAAGCTTTCATGGATGAATACCCACTCTGATTAAGTGGGTATTCACCCACGAAAGCTCATGCTCCAATATGTCTGGTAGTCTATAACGTGCCACAGGACTCTTTGTCACTTTTTACCTAATACTTATGTGTCACAGTGTATGTAATGTGCCTTATAGCCTTCTGACAAGCCAACAAACATATAGCTTACCAGATGTAATGTTGAATTAGTAGTTAACCCAGTGGTGGCCAAAGGAAAGTGCAGTTTTTCTGTCAATTCTGTGAAACTCCTCTCTGCATGAACTGCAATGCATAATGGGTTATAAAGCAAATTTCTTACAAAGAACACAAATCCCTCCCTGCAGGGATTACACTGCCTGTAGTCTCCCATATAATACACCATAATTGAAAGGCAGCCTTAGTCAAATTTTCCTCCAAATTATTGTTTGTTTCATATAGAACCATGCTTCCTGAATGTGAAGTATTCATGCGTCACGTATGCACGTTTTCAGAGAATCAGAAAATTCAAGTTATTTTCTCACCTTTTTTTCCCCCCAAGTCCCAAATACGTTGTCACAAAGTTACTGCTTAATCACCAACTTTTATATCTGTAGGTTGTTTGCTGTAGTACACTGGATTCTAATGTAGTCTAAAAACAACAGTAATAGGAAAAAAATAGGCACTGCAAATTAGAGGAAGGAAATGGAACATCAAATGTATACATTTTCAGTAAAATATGAGTTTAAAAGCAAGAAAAAGACCTTTTATCATGAATTCATGTACAGCAGAATTGTATATGTAATTGAGACATGGGCTAAGTAATGCAGCATAATATGGCACTATAAACCAAAATGTGAGTTGTTATACTTGAGTGCAAATTACACAAGTATCTAAAAAATAGATGCATTACATGACTGTTTTGTAAATATTATCCTGAAGTGGGTGAGATGGACTTACACTTTAGAACTTTAGGATGTTTATGATGGTAATGGACATTTCGGTAGTGTGACAAAGTCCCTCTTCTACCTTGGTGGGTCCTGCGCTTCTTGGCGGATTTGCTCACCTCAGTGATCTTCCCCTCTGGTGGAACCCACAGTCTGGATCAACAACTCCTGTGTCTGATCAGGAGTTGGGAGGTTTGGGGGGAACCCGGGCCCACCCTCTACTCCGGGTTCCAGCCCAGGGCCCTGTGGATTGCAGCTGTCTATAGTGCCTCCTGTAACAGCTGCATGACAGCTACAACTCCCTGGGCTACTTCCCCATGGCCTCCTCCAAACACCTTCTTTATCCTCACCACAGGTTCTTCCTCCTGGTGTCTGATAATGCTTGATGGTATGATAATTCCTCACTCCTCCAGCAGCACACCCTCTCAGTCTCAGCTCCTTGTGCCTCTTGCTCCCAGCTCCTCACACGCACTTCTCTCCTCTGGCTCCTTCTCCCTAGACTGGAGTGAGCTCCCCTTTTTATACCAGGTGCCTTGATTAGCCTGTCCTGATTGGCTGCAGGCGCTCCAATCAATGTAGCTCTCTCCGGTGCCTTCTAGAAAGTTCTTAATTGGCCCCAGGTGCCTTGATTAGCCTGGAGCAACTGCCATTTTGGTTCCCATGGTACTAGGGATTTGCTTAGCCTGGAGCTAACATACCTGCTCCTCAGTACTTTCCTGTAGCCATCCGGCCTTGCTCCATCACATAAGCTACTGTTCAGACTGGATACTTCCAGGCAAAGGTAGCCAATAGTAGATCTTTGAGTGATTGCCCACACTGATTCCACTTTTGGTTCATATACTCCTAGTGTGTGAGATGGGATTATTTTGAATAGCAGTGTCTGTTGGGGCCATACCTGCACCCTGTTAGTCCTCACAACCACTGTGGTTGAGAGTGTAAGGAAAGAGGTGGCATCGGGTGCCTTTTATTTCCTTTTTATTGCCTGTGGCTGTGAGACAGAATCCTGCCATATATGTGTCTCTTCACCTACAGAGAGATTAGTTAGTTCATAGTTATTTAGATAAGCTTAGTTTAGTCGTTGGTAGTAAAATAAATAGATACATTTTAAAAAAATTAGGTTTAGGGTATTGATATAGTTTTTCTACTCCTCTCCCCCAATCCCTTTACAAGGGTTAGAACTTGTCATACAAAGGCCTAAAATGGCTGAAGAGAACCATTAAGCTGGTAGCTGTGCCCTCCTCTCTCTCTCTGCTCCCCTACCAGCTCTGTCCCTATTGGTCGGCTTGGAGTATCAAACCCATGCATTAGTTAACTGGCTTCCTCAGTAGTATCCAGTCCAAGATCACCCCCTATAAAAAACAACTAATCAAGCCAGCTCCAGTACACTATCAACTGTTGTGGAAAGAACAAGAGCTGAATGGAGATGACCTCTGCCCTGGATATTTCTTCTTCATCCCTTGCTGAGCAAGGAACCAACCCACTCTCTACAGCATCTTCAGATGAACTAAAAGTACTTCAAAGTCTGATGGGCAAGTTAGCAGATACTCTGGAATCCCTCTGGAAGTAACTCAAGAAAAGCAGCATAAGCTTTTAGGTATTTTGCAACCCTCAGCATCAGATAGAACATCACCAATCAATGAGAGTTTTTTGGAACCAGCGAAGTCTATATGGCACATTTCCCAGTTCATCCCTGCCATCTCCAAGTGTGCATACAGGAGATACTGAGTGCCCCCTAAGGAATTTGAATATTTTTCCAGCATCCTGTCTCAGGGACTTCAGTATCCAGGGTCTCTAGGAGAGAGAGAGAAGCAATAGAGCAGATCTGATTCCATAAAAAATATCGAAAGAAGCTGGCTCATTTTTGACAAGAAAAATTTACTCCTTGGCAAATGTTCAAATAAGTCACCAGTTATCCAGTGCTTCTTGTGACTTCCTGTTGTGGGACAGATTCTTCATGATAGACAAGCTCCCTGATGGCTGTGGGTGGGAGGCCTCTGGGCTCCAGCGGGGGAAAGGGGTGGGAGGGGCAGGACCGCAGGCAGAAGAGGCGGGCCTGGAGCTAGCCTCTCCAAGCCAGCGGTTTACCCGCTGCCCATTAGTGCCACTAACTTAATTTTGACCCTGTGGTTCCCCCCTCTCCTATCATGGGAGAGGTTGGGAGACCAAACCTGAATGGATACACTGCGCAGTGAGGTGCATACATCCCCAAAAAGTGTACAAATCTCTACCGGGGTGGCCAGCGCTCCTCCACAGTGCTATCATGAGGCCAGATGCTGCACCGGAAGCCCACTCTGCCTCGCCTTGTTGCCGCATCCTGTGTCCCCACTCAGAGTTGGGGAATGACACTGCACAAGGCTGAGTGACACTGACACAGGCAAGGCTGAAAAGCAGGGGTTGAATATGGACTCAGTGGTGTGGTGCTGGGGCCAGATGCTGCACCCAGAATGGTTCCTTGTACAAGGGGCACACCCCTGTGTGCAGGGTAGGATTAGTGACTTACCTTGCATACAACTTTGGAGTCATGTTGAAGAACAGAGCTGTCATAGATGTAATATACATGCTTACCATTTCTTTCTCTAGTCCCCAACCACCCCCCCAGATAAATAACAACAAAAACAACTGCCCAATAATATCTGAGGTATAAACAGGCCTTCTAGTCCACCACTACAAGTCAGGTTGATTATTTAGTGAACAAGTGGTCAGACATCATTGGCTAGATCAGTTCCTTTTTAGGGGCACAAAGTAGGGAAAAGTAAATAACGAAGATAAAAAAGCAGAAACCTTAGAGCAGTGGTTCTCAAACTAGGGCCGCCGCTTATTCAGGGAAAGCCCCTGGTGGGCCAGGGTGGTTTGTTTACCTGCCATGTCCACAGGTTCGGCCGATCACGGCTCCCACTGGCTGCGGTTTGCCGTTCCAGGCCAATGGGGGCTGCGAGAAGGGCGGCCAGCACATCCCTCGGCCTGCACTGCTTCCCGCAGCCCCCATTGGCCTGGAGCGATGTACCGCGGCCAGTGGGAGCCACGATCAACCGAACCTGGGGATGCAGCAGGTAAACAAACCACCGCGGCCTGCCAAGGGCTTTCCCTGAACAAGTGCGGCCCTAGTTTGAGAATCACTGCCTTAGAGAAAAGAATGAACAACTTTTACGAATAAACTCTCTTCCAAACCCACCATAAAACACAGTTAGTATCTCCATATAGTGGAAAGGACTCAGTAATGAAATACATACAGGTGCAATTATGAACATATTTCTCAAACATTTATTTGCTTTTCTGTTCACTAGTTACAGTATCCATCAAAAGGAAGATATTTGGGGAGACTTGTCAAGGTTGCATCACATAGAAGAGGGTAAGAATTCACAGAAGCCTGTCAGCTACTATCTTCTACAACATACTTCATTATGATCAGAGCATTTATTCATTTTCCCAGTCCTTCCCCAAACTGACTCAGTAATTATTCTCAACCTTGTTCTGAAAGCGGGAAGGAAATGTATTACATTTATGTCTGCTTTCGTATAGTGCAGTTTAGTACTTCTGTAAACTATCTACTGAAAACTGCACCCCCCAAAGTCTATAGGTCTTCCAGTAACTTATTTAGTGGGGGAGGAAGCAGAAGAGTAGTGGTTGCTTTATTATGCAATCATTATGTTTAGTATCAATGAATTGTTTTCCCTCCCATTGTAATTCAGCATTGTTATATCAGGTTCCTAAGTTTTCTTTGCTGGACAGTTCCCCGGTGATACTGTTGGATGAAAAATAGCAGAGGAATATGATTACATTTGGCTAGAGTTTGTACTAAATTTTGTGTAGTTATGATGTGAATGGGGTTTTTTTCTATTGTTAAAATATGTACTATGTGAGTAAAAGTAATACTTGCAATATTTAGACACTTTATTAATAAATACATAACTTTGTAAATGCACTTATTGAATAAATCATCTTATTTTATTGGAATCTTGCAGACGCAATGTGTAGCTCTGGCCTAGTTCTTTATTATGCAGTATATGTTGATTTGATTAAATGTTATCCTACTATATTATGTAGCCTTCTATTTAATCAGTTACTCAAAATATCTTGAGGACTTGACTGAAAAGTTATTCATTTTATTATATATTATGCTTATAATTTTTGAAATTATTTTGAGTTCTGAAATTATAAATATTTATACATAATAAATATTTGTTTTCAAATGATGAAGGAATATGATAGGACAGTAAAATACACAGACCTTATGTCTCCTGCTACAATGAGTGAAGCTTAGCTGGAAAAAACCAAAGACCACCTGTTACATCGCTGGCTGAGTTCCCCCCTTGTGGTTGGTGTCACAGATCCACAGGACCGGTGCTACACCCCTGGCTTTGCAATAGTCCCTTGGAGGTACCCCTTCAGTGTGTCTGACTCCAAAAGGGTCTCACTCTTCCAGCACAGGGTAGGCCCCACAGCCTCGCCTCAGACTGAACCTCTGGGGCTTGACATTCCTGCTTCACAGCATGAGTTAGGCTCCTGGTAGAGATTTGTACACTCTTCAGGGATTAATGCATGCATCTCATCAAGCATTTGCAGCGACACACAAACTGCATTGTCATGCAGTGGTGTTTATTAGTCAACTAGAACACAGCATAGGAAGTCCTTAGGTTAGCACAAAGAAAAGAAAGTTTAAAGCATAATCCAGGTCCCTTCTGGTTAGTCCAAAGCCCAGCTAAGCTGTAGTGAACCCTGTCTTTCTCAGTCTGACCTCTTTGCTCAGTACCCAGGTGAGAGTCCTGACTCCTTCCAGCAGCCAATTCTTACCCCCCCTTAATAAAGAAATAACTTTTTTAATTCACTTATTGCATACATTATCATAGTTTATTAGAATCTTGTGGACCCAACATATAATTCTCGCCTACTTCTTTATTATGCAGTATATCTTGATTTGATGAAATGGTATCCTACTATATTATGACCTCGGTTCTTGAGCTGGGAAATGTTGCTCAGCTTCCCTGCTGAGAAATGGGAAAATCCATCTCCCTGTGGGTTGTTGGTTAGTAGGTGTCAATATCTTGGTGACTGGATTTGCTATCGTCTTCCCAGGTTCTCTCTTGACATGGGCTCTGCCTTGGCCTGCCCTTTTTAATGACCCATTCCAACTCAGGCAGCTAAGTGACAGTCCTATCTATGTCTCTTAGCCTTCACTGAGAGCAAACAATCCTTTACTACCCACTAGGTAACAATTCAGCTTACAGGGGAAATGGAAGCACACATTGGTTTCATAAAAAATTACAGAAAATTCTCACTTCATCAAGGTTGGTCAGCAGGCTGCGATAGTGGAACCAGCTTTTGGATCTTATGTGCTTTCAAGCCGCCTTGGTCTGAGTAGCATCAAGTTACTGTCTCAAGCACAGTCTATGTCTAGTATCCCTTCTTCAGATGTAGGGCCTTGCAGCCCTATGGTGTAAGAGCAGTGTTGGTCTCCCTTCCCCAGAGCTTTACCCACATGGACATTCCAGTTTACAGTTTAAGTCTTTGGAGACCATGTGACAGTTAAAGCAATGAGCATGTGGACTTTGCACTGGATATTGTTAATTATTTATATATATATATATAAGCACAAGAGGTTGGAAAAATAACAGCCATCTGACCACAACCTCCTTCCGTCAGTGTCCTCAACACTTGAGAGCCTTTTGGGTTTTGATCAGTGTCCTTTAGGATTCTCAGGATCCTCCTGATTAGTTTTCTTTTCCTGGCGATGGTCTCTCTCTTCCTACAGAGCATGTCTCCTTTTAGAAGCAATTTCTAAAACCTTGTCTCTTCCTGACCTTCACCAGGTGACTTTCCATTCTCCAATCCTCTGTAGGTTGCTGAGCATAAAGGGTTGTGAACAGTTAATGTTTCTGCTGGTAACCTCCATCATCCTGCCACAGTAAGGTAATTCAAACATTGGAGCTATTAGTGGCCCTCTCTTTCAGGTCAGATTTTGTCTTTTTTTGCCCCAAAAATGATGATCTAATCCACACTGAAGGTTATAGTCAGAAATGGAGTTAATAAAATCAAATGGACTTCATAAATTTACAAACTGTCACACCACCCATTATACGTACCCGTGTTACAAAACAATGTCTAAAATCATGACATGACTAAAAAGTACATCAATGGAAGTGAATCTTCAGTTTATTTACTTCGTCAATCTTCATTGTATCTTGTGAATATGTGAAAGTTAACTACCACACAAAGAATCTACTCTTTCCAGAAATTGCTAGTGCACTCTCTCTCTAGATTAACTGTTGATCTCTTGTGGCAGCCACAAAGAGAAGAGAAGCACAATATCACTGGAGCTGGGAGAATGTTTTTCTTTTTGATAGTTTCTGCTAATCTTCTCAGAACTTTTTACTCTGATATGAAATTCATCATCATATATAGTACTGATTTATCCATTTCTGTTTTTATGGCTCCTGTGATCTTCACCTATCCTTCCTCTATATCTCCTTGTTGGTGAAGAGACCTTTTAAAAACAAAAAGCCCATTTTAGTGTTCTATAATTTTCTGGATTACCCCAGTATTAGCCCTTGACTACTGAGCTTGTTGCTTTGCAGAGATATTTTCTATATGTTAAAAATTTACATATGAGTATACTGTATTCCTTCCTGTTGCTATTTCAGTCTCTCTCATCCCTCCTCCATCTATCACACACACACACACACACACACACACACTCCAGTGACGTGTTGGTGGCAAAATACAAATTTTCAGCTTCTATAAAACCTAGTGCTGTCCTGTGTCAACAGTGTTGCTATCAGTTCCTTGTCTTTGGTAGTATTCTATTTCAATCCTAGGAATTGCTCTTTAAAAATCTCATTAAAGTCTGAACAAACAGTATGAAATGAAAAATCTTGGCCCAGGGCACACAGAGTGTAGACAGTGCTGTGATACAGTGCTGGCTAGGTTGTGTAATATTACACACCCAGCAGTGAATCAGTGTGTGAGATACAGAATCTAGAAAAGTGGAACAAATAAGGTCAAGAAAATTGTCCCTCCTTCTGGTATTTAAGTATTAAATATAATTCACAGCTTCCAACATGCCTTAGGTGTGCATAGAATTTTCTTTTTTCCCCAGATATTGAGCAGCCATAATTCAAAATTGGTAATAACTCTTCATAGACACATTAGCATTTAATTTACAGATCTCCACAAGAATAAAGTTAAAACATACAAAAGTGAGAATATTAAAGAAAACAAGCTCAAACAAATACATAGGCACATTCACCTGCTTTGTAGAAAACCAGGGCGTTTTGAGAATCTCAGTGGGGCCTAAATGTTGGACTTTGGTACTAACTATCACTTTAGGATTCTAAGTCCTTTTGTGGATCTAGTCCTAATGAATTATTGTCCAAGAGACCTTTTGACTGCAGGGCTTTGTCTGGCTTACTCTTATTCAATGTTTATAAGAGATTAAGAACACTTACTTTTTGTTCCAGAAGTTCACAACCTTGGTCTTGTGGATCTTGGTCTTGGAATCCCTAGCTGCTTTTGAATGACCAGATAACAGTAGTGTTCAGGCTTGTTTATTTTTTCTATCTATATTTGGCTGGAAGGGTGTGTCTTTTTTTCTTTTGGATGCAAACCTCATTACAGGTATCCATGCCTCTGTCACCATCATTTAGAATCTACCCTCCTATCTTAGCCACACACACACCGTGCAGACCTCCAGGGAAAGTAATTTCATTTAATAGAAACTGCCCTTGAATTAAAGCCGCAAAGGGAGGTAATTAACGATAATGAAATCCATGGCTTCTAAACAAAGATACAAAATAACTTGTTTTTGTATATTCTGGGCTGCCAGGTTTGATGTTTGTGGTGTTAGAACTGGTCCTGCCTGTATCAAAATCGAACTAAAGCGTGACTACTGAGATCTCTTAAAATAACAAAGGGATTGTTGGGAAGGTTTCACTTTTTGAGCTGTAGACATTGACAATTAATAGTAATTGGTTGGTGGGCAGTACAGAGAAAGTAATTACCCTAATGAATTGTCCACACATTGATTTAATTGCTTTAGCCATTTTTCCAGGGAAGCAGGAATTGAGTGGTATAGTTTGTTTGATCATTAAAGGTAATCTGCAAACTTTTATTTTAAAATCCCTTTCTTGCTTTTAGACAGATATAAAGAAAGTCTGAAAGGGTTCTCATTTGTGGGTTTTTAAAGTTTGTTTCTTCATGATTGTTTATCATAGAAATATGTGGCTTGTCAAGTCTGACTTTCCTTGGTGGTTCTTCGAGTGATGGGCCCTATATGTATTCCACTGGAGGAGCTCATGGTCTCCAGGCATCTGAGACCAGACTTTGTTACCAGTGTGTCTGTCGATCCACTTCTGTGCTCATCATCATCTTGTGCTCTGAACTGAGGGTATAACATATGGTGCAGACCAACTGCCTACCCAGTTCCTTTCTACTGCCTGTGGTCTGAGATGATGTAATGAAATGGGAATTTTTTTGTAAAATATTTTTGTCTGGTTTGTACCTCAATTTTCCATGTGTGCTGCGTTGTTGTGTAGTGGGTGAAAAGGCACTGTTTGCTCTTGGGGCAGGCTAAGACTCAGGTGTGAATGGTGCCTACCTGTTTGGGGCCTTAGGTCCTACATCAATGGAGCGCTTGAGAATACAATGACAGATCCAGTTGCCTGGACATGGACACCTAGCAAAAAATGATCAAGAGAGAGATGGACTGCTCCATCTCTCAGCAGGGGGCAGAGCAGCATCTCCCCAGCTTGGAAGCAAAGAATGGGTGAGATAAGTGTTGGCTGCTGGAGGAGTCCAGGAGCACACTTGGTAGTCTGAGAAAGGAGATCAGATGGATGGGGAGACAGAGCTTGAACAATGGGGTTCACTACAGCTTGGCTCAGCTATGGCTATCCAGAATGGACTATGTTTTAACCTTCATTTTACTGTGCTAATGAAGGGCTTCCTATGCTGTGTTCCAGTCAACTAATAAACCCTACTGTTCGACAGTGCTGGCTGAATATCACTGCAGATGCTTGCGGAGGTGCATTGCTCCCATATATTGTACAAGTCTCCCTCAGGGGTCTATCTCAGTGGGGCTCACTCTGCAGAGCTCACAGTGTGAAGCAGGAGTGATGGAGACTGAGAGGTCCAGTCTAAGGAAGCAGTATGGCTTACCCTGGAGGAAAAGTGGGACCCCTATGTGTCCCTGGAGGGAGGGGTCCTCCCAGAGACTGTTCCACAGCTGGGGCTGTAGCAACAATCCTGTGTGGATCCATGACAGATGGAAGTTCCACAGTGTCCACAGCCTTACCTAGCATTCTGTTAGTGTAAATAGTTCTTCTGTCCTTATGAGTTTGATTTTAGTGATAGCGTTAGTGAGATTTTAGTGGGAGTTGTTACCTTTTATATATAAAATTGACTAATGGTCCAGTCCTAGCTGGTAACAATAAAATCATGAAATAGGAGTAATCAAGCTTCATTGCTTTTACTAATTAATAAAGTTGACTTTAATTTTTAAGAATTTCACATAAGGAGAGAGAGATGATACCCATTCCTCATGGAACCAAAGCTTGCAGCTGATGACACAAATGATAGTCTGGTCCCAGTACTGTCTGGTTCAGTCAATAACTTAAACTTTCATTCTTTTATAAACAGAGTTGACAATCTATAACTTTCCTTTTTAAACATATGACAATTAACATATGCCCTTTTGTCTGGTATGTGTTGCAAATTTCCAAGCACGCATTGCAGTATCCAAACTTTTCATCCTAATGCAGTTAATACATCTTGTGGTTAGAACACTTGTTCTGATAATCAGGATATTATACTAAACATTAAGCAGCTAATCTTTCTATTCTCATTACCTACATTTTTCCACTCTTAATAAAGGTTATACAACTTAACATTATTAGTACATACTGTTCAGGAAGCTCTGAAGGAGATGGATCTGGGTCTGAACATTCCCAATAATAACATTCCCCACAGTAAACAGAAGAGCAAAGTATTTCACTTAAGAAGGAAAAATCATATGTTCATATGTTCTTAAAGTGGGGAGTAACTGGCTAGGTGGCAGTACTGCTAAAAAGGGTCTTGGGATTATAGTGAATCACAAATTGAATACAAGTCAACAATGTGATGCAGTTGTGAAAAAGGCTAGTAACATTTTGGGTATATTAACAGGAATGTTGTATGTATGACACAGGAGGTAATTGTCCCATTCTACTCATCACTGGTGAGTCCTAAGCAGGAGCACTGTGCCCAATTCTGGGTGCCCCACTTCATGAAAGATATAAACAAATTGTATATAGTCTAGAGGAGAGCAACAAAAATTATAAACGGTTTAGAAAACCCTATCTGTGGAAGGGTTAAAAAATAAAGCAAAACTGAGCATGTGTAGTATTGAGAAAAGAAGGCTGAGGTGGGGACCATATCGTCTTCAAATATGTTAAGGGTTGTTAGAAAGAGGATGGTGATCAATTGTTCTCCATGATCACTGAAGGTAGGATAAGAAGTAATCAGCTTAATCTGCAGCGTGGGAGATTTAGGTTAGATATTGGGAAAAAAACTGTTTAACTATAAATGTAGTTAAGCTCTGGAATAGGCTTCCAAGGGAGGTTATGGAATCCCATCATTGAGATTTTTAAGAACTTGTTGGACAAATGTCTGTCAGGGATGGTCTAGGTTTACTTGGTTCTGCCCCAGAACAGGGGTCTGTATTTGATGACTTCTCAAGGTCCCTTCCAGCTCTGCCTTTCTAGATTCTGAATCCTGAATAAAACAGGAGTACTTGTGGCACCTTAAAGACTAACAAATTTATTTAAGCATGAGCTTTCGTGAGCTACAGCTCACTTCTTCGGATGCATAGAATGGAACACACAGACAGGGGATATTTATACATACAGAGAACATGAAAAGGTGGAAGTATGCATACCAACAGGCAGAGTCTAATCAATTGAGATGAGCTATCCTTAGCAGGAGGAAAAAAACTTTTTGAAGTGATAATTAAGATGGCCCATAGAAGGTGTGAGGAGAACTTAACATAGGGAAATAGATTCAATTGGTGTAATGACCCAACCATTACCAGTCTTTGTTTAGGCCACAGTTAATAGTATCTAGTTTGTATATTAATTCAAGTTCGGCAGTTTCTCTTTGGAGTCTGTTTTTGAAGTTTTTTTGTTGCAAAATTGCCCCCTTCAAGTCTGTCACTGAGTGGTTAGAGAGGTTGAAGTGTTCTCCCACTGGTTTTTGAATGTTATGATTCCTGATGTCAGATTTGTGTCCATTTATTCTTTTGCGTAGAGACTGTCCGGTTTGGCCAATGTACATGGCAGAGGGGCATTGCTGGCACATGGCATATATCACGTTGGTAGATGTGCAGGTGTATGAGCCCCTGATGGCGTGTCTGATGTGATTAGGTCCTATGATGGTGTCACTTGAATGGATATGTGGACAGAGCTGGCATCGGGCTTTGTTGCAAGGATAGGTTCCTGGGTTAGTGTTTATGTTGTATGGTGTGCGGTTGCTGGTGAGTATTTGCTTCAGGTTGGGAGGTTGTCTATAAGCGAGGACTGGCTTGTCTCCCAAGATCTGTGAGAGTGAGGGATCATCTCTAAGGATAGGTTGTAAATCTTTGATGATGCGCTGGAGAGGTTTTAGTTGGGGGCTGTAGGTGATGGCTAGTGGTGTTCTGTTATTTTCTTTTTTAGGCCTGTCCTGTAGATTGACAGAGCCAGAAGAGTACCCAGAAGCCACCTACTACAGGACAGGCCTAAAAAAGAAAATAACAGAATGCCACTAGCCATCAGCCCCCAACTAAAACCATAAGCTACATGTGAGAAGACCATGCATTTTGCTTTATTTTATTCAGCACAAAGCACACTGTCAGTGCACAATAAGTGCCTAGCAATGATACCAGATCTGAGCTCACTACATGGGTAAGCTTCAGAGTTTTTATTATTTTTTAAAATTCATCACACAGTATGGATGTGAAAGCAATGCAGTTATATTTTCTTTTGTGCCTCTTTAATATTTTCATGATCAAATAAAACACAGGTGTGTACATAACTTCTATTTGTGACCAGGTATTAGTTATTAATAGGAACTTCACTTAAAAAAAAATCTAGATGAAAAATCATGCAAAATGATGCAAAATCAATTTTTGAAAGCTTTTGGCTTTTAATTATGTTTTAAAACTAAGGCATTTGGGGTATAATTGGTGAGAAGAAAATGGAATTGATTTTTGTAATTACTTAGATATATTGTTGAAATGAGTTGACGTGCCCCATTAGGCACATCTTCAGTGACTGCTCAGGTATGCTGCTTCATTCCAGAGTCTGGACATGACACACAGGAAAGAGTGTTGTGTGATATAGAATAATATACAGCAACTGGATCAAGCTTCAGGGAATTGTTCATTCTCACTTTTCAGCAGCATTGATCAAGATGCAGAATTAAAATATAAAAGTTAACATCTTTAAAAAATGACAGCAAAAAACAAGTGGCAGTTTGAGTGTAATGAGTTTAACCCCAAAAATATTGTCCTTGATTATTTCACAGTTAACTATTATATCCAGTATGTTGTCATTATGATCCCCCATATAAATAATGCCAGTAGAGACTGCAGACCCCTCTGTTAAGATGCTCTCCAAAATCTTACAGATGGTCCTGAGCACCGCACCAGGGCAAACCTATCTGTATCGAGCAATGCTGGGGAAGTGGGCTGGTAGGGGGAAATAGGCATTCCTTTTATTCTCTGAAATGATTTTGCCTTTGGAATTTGATCATTCAAAATGTAATAATTTTAAGTGACTCCCCACTTTCATATATTAAAACAACAATTCAGCAATGTCTGTATTCAGGTAATGTTTATGTGTGGGTGCTAATTGTGACATTAGTCTCCTCTTGTATGCAGGGATATTGTATCTAACTTTTTAAAGTATTCAATAGTTGACAAGTTTTTGTAACGAGACTCCTGAACATTGGTAAAATGATTCATAATTTTAATTAAAAAGGTATTTTGTGGGCGGTGGGGGAAGAGTAAAAAGCTTTAATGTTATACTATATTAAAAACACAATATCACTAGGCTGGACTATCATCCAGTGTCCAGTACTTTCCAGATGTGCACAGGATATTGTGAAAATTACAGCACCTGGTTTTCTGCTCCAGTTAAGCAGATATGTGCATCCAGCATTGCATATACTTAACCAGATGTGTACGGCAATACTCTGATTTGCACATGGGTAAACAGATGTGCATTTAGTCATTTGCTAAATGGAAGCTGAAACTCAGATTCATAATTTAGTAGAAAATATTCTGTTCCAGTCGTCTTTGTTCAACTCCCATTAAAAGGAAGGGAAAAAAATTCTATACCACAATGTTGGAGAATACACATTACCCTCTGTGTTGTTCTAATACCTTCTTTTTCAGCAGGCCTGTGTATACACTGAAAACTTTGAGGCATCAATATTCAAATTAAATTGAGGTTTCAAATGTTAAAACAACACACACTATTGCTTGCAGGCTGAAGTTCAGTGGCAACATGGAAGATATTTAATATCCTGTCCTTTTTATATTATCAACTAAATTGTTCCTTATTTTGCAGTGTTACTTAGCATGGATTCTATTCTGTAAGCCTTTGTCAAGATGTTCTTAAAGTAGTCATTAGCTCTAGTGTTCTAAATAGTATCTTATCTCCCACTCAGGACAAAACATTGTTTCAATTGCTCACGTAGAGCCAAGAGATTGCCTTCTATTCATACAGGCAGTCGGGTTTATTAGTGGTTCAATGTCCACAGGTTTAAAAATAATGAGAAAGATAAAAGGAATGAAGCTGTTGTCTCTGCTAAGACAGGCTGTTACCGTTTTTCCTTTTAATTTATTTTGTTTAAAATATATTGTTCATATTGAATATATGTTTTAAAATGCTACTTTTAAGAAGATTTGCTAAGAGCTGGAGCTGATGAGGCTGAACAATATAAAAAGACTGTTGCAGATGGCATTCACTGCAGAGGGAGGAGTTATTGTATGAACAATGGTGAAAGGAGAAAGAAGAAATGACTGAGACAAGTGAAGGGAAATGGGAGGAGCTGTGAGTAGGCTGGAGATACTCTATGGAGAGTTCTAAAAACAAGGCCAATTTTGGACTGGGTTATGAAATAAATGGGTAGCCATTGGGGTTTAAAGATGGGAATGACATGGTTGTATACTGCATTTGTGAGGTGATGAACAATAGTATTCTGGACAGATGGTACTTGGGAACAATATAGAAACATAATTGCAGTAGACAAGGAAGGAAAGTATGAATCAGAGTAGAGTCAAAGCAGCAGCTAGCATAAATAAAATTGCAGAATTGGTAACAGGCAAGCATGGGCTGGGGGTATAATAGGCCGGAGAGGCTAAGCCTGAAATGGTGCAGCGGTTGCCATACGCCTGGGCCATGGTGCCTGGCCTGTGCTCCGCCAGTTCCTCTCCCTGCGCCGCCCTTTCCCCAAGGCCCCCACTGTTTGCCTCTGCCTAGTGTGTCACTCCTTACTCCCGTCTCCCTGGAAGCCAGCGGGGGCTCAGCTCCATATGGAAGCCTGGAGCGCAGGACAGCCAGTGGCCCGGAGTTTAGGACTTGAGCCGGTCAGGGGGGCAGGGGGTGTCAAGCAAGTGCTTGGGCTCGTGCTTGGGTTGGCCGGAGGGTCAGAGGGGTTGGCTAGGGCTCCTCCAGCTGCAGTGGTGCGGAGGCTCAGGGCTCCAGTAGTTGAGGAGTGGAAGGGGCAGGGTAGGGGCAGGGCTGGGCACTAGCCTCCCCGAAGGGGGGGTTTCACCTGCTGCCCATGCAGGCATATTTTCAAATATAAGAGATGTGGGAGGAGAAGATGAGTTTATAGTCAAGGAGGATTCCAAGGTTATGGATAGTAGAGACAGGAAAGTCATTGAGATGGATGGGAAATAGAAGAATTGAACTTGTATTGGCCACAGCCTTCATTAACAAATTTGTTGAACCAACTGTCCAGTCTAGGATGGCACTTTCCATTTGCATTTGAGGATGCTCTTCTTGTCCAGGAGAAGCATTCTATTGTCAAGGCAGTAAAGAAGAAGTAACAGCTTTACATATGATTTACTCTACCTCAGACTCTAATTCAGACAAAATATGGGAAAACTTTGCTTCACTGAATTCAAAAGTGTCTTGTTGACTAAATCTAACAGTGCCTAACTAAACTGATAAGTCTGTACTGACCACCTGCTACTTTAAATTGTTGCTTGCACAATGACAATCTTTTAAATTTTATGAATATCATATAATCCAGCCAAAACTATGGTAGAATTAAAAAACCAAAGCAAAACAAGGAAGACATGCTCTTTAATTGAGAACAAATAGCAGCTGCTACCTTACATTGTTGAATTAATTGATTAATGGCTAATTACTGTGCTGCTTGTTTGCTAGTTTTTTAGACTCTTTAATCTCAAATCTCCTTCATATTGTTTATGGAATTTTCAGCCTATTTTTTTTCAACACCAAAGATGACCTAAAAAGTACTAGGCCATGCCAACACACAAGTGGAGAGTTTTTTCTTCAAGTGTGTAATGACTTCACATATCCCCTAAAGTAGGTAAAGGAATCCTGGTCTGTGATCTAATTTAGGTGTTGGTAATATCACTCACAACATCATGGAAACAGAAATGTTCATCTTAGGTTTTGACAGATAAATAAAGGAGAAAATTTTCAGGTATAAAAAAAAATCTGCATTTGCTTTTGTGTGTGTGTGTGTGTGTGTGTGTGTGTGTGTGTGTGTGTGTGTGTGTGAGAGAGAGAGAGAGAGAGAGAGAGGGTAATCTCCGTGGTGTCCCCTTATGGCTTCAGGATGGCCCTGCAAGCAGCCCTCTGCCTCAATTTCCCTCTTCCAGTGTTACCTTTTCCCAGGGCCAATTGCCTGCCTCCATTCTCCACCAAATGTAATAAGGTGAACCCTGCCTGGTATACTGTCCTGCATCAGGTTGTGTCACAACAGGTGTTCCTGCCTTAGTTTCCCCTTTCTTCTAAAGACTCCAGTAACTCCATGCAAGCTTTAAAGCTTTTTTTGCAGGGTGGTTCATTACAAAAGTCCTACTCATAGACTTAAGGTCAGAAGGGACCATTATTGTCATCTAGTCTGACCTCCTGCACAATGCAAGCCACAGAATCTCACCCACCCACTCCTGTAACAAACCCCTAACCTATGTCTGAGTTATTGAAGTCCTCAGATTGTGGCTTTAAAGACCTCAAGGTGGAGAGAATCCTCCAACAAGTGACCCGTGCCCCCCGTTGCAGAGGAAAGTGAAAAACCTCCACTTCCAATTTTCCCTGGAGGAAAATTCCTTCCCGACCCCAAATATGGCGATCAGTTAAACCCTGAGCATGTGGGCAAGACTCACCAGCCAGCACCCAGGAAAGAATTCTCTATAGTAACTCAGATCCCACCCCTTCTAACATCCCATCACAGACCATTGGGCATATTTACCTGCTAATAATCAAAGACCAATTAATTGCCAAAATTAGGCTATCCCATCATACCATCCCCTCCATAAACTTAGCAAGCTCAGTCTTGAAGCCAGATGGGTCTTTTGCCCCCAATGCCCTTGGAAGGCTGTTCCAGAACTTCACTCCTCTAATGGTTAGAAACCTTTGTCTAATTTCAAATCTAAACTTCTTGATGACCAGTTTATATCCATTTGTTCTTGTGACCACACTGGTACTGAGCTTAAATAATTCTTCTCCCTCCCTGGTACTTATCCCTCTGATATATTTATAGAGAGCAATCATATCTTCCCTCAGCCTTCTTTTGGTTAGGCTAAACAAGCCAAGCTCTTTGAGTCTCCTTTCATAAGACAGGTTTTCCATTCCTCGGATCATCCTAGTAGCCCTTCGCTGTACCTGCTCCAGTTTGAAATCATCCTTCTTAAACATGGGAGACCAGAACTGCACACAGTATTCCAGATGAGGTCTCACCAGTGCCTTGTATAACGGTACTAACACCTCCTTATCTCTACTGAAAATACCTCATTTGATGCATACTAAAACCAAATTAGCTTTTTTAACGGCCATATCACATTGGCGGCTCATAGTCATCCTGTGATCAATACTACAAGGCCCTTCTCCTTCTCTGTCACTTCCAACTGATGTGTCCCCAATTTATAACCAAAATTCTTGTTATTAATCACTAAATGCGTGACCTTGCACTTTTCACTATTAAATTTCATCCTATTACTATTACTCCAGTTTACCAGGTCATCCAGATCATCCTGTATGATATCCCGGTCCTTCTCTGTGTTAGCAATACCTCTCAGCTTTGTGTTATCCGCAAACTTTATTAGCACATTCCCACTTTTTGTGCCAAGGTCAGTTATAAAAAGATTAAATAAGATTGGTCCCCAAACCCATCCCTGAGGAACTCCACTAGTAACCTCCTTTCAGCCTGATAGTTCACCTTTCAGTACAGGGCTGCCCGGGAGGGGGTGGTGGTGAAGTGGGGCAATTTGCCCCAGGCCCCCACGAGAATAAAATATTCTGTAGTATTGCAACAAGTTTTAAATGGAAGGGGTCCCCAAAATTGCTTTGTCCCAGGCCCAATGAATCCTCTGGGCAGCCCTGTTTCAGTATGACCCGTTGTAGTCTCCCTTTTAACCAGTTCCTGTACTCCTGTAATCCAGAATTCCCCAGTACTGTCTGAACAGTACATTCAGTCTTTCAGGTCCCAGAAGTGAATCAACACACCCGGTACAGCTCTGGCATCTATGCTCTGGGTGTCCAGTACAGCTCTGCAGTCTCACCACTCCTCCCCACAGCCACTTTATCTGTGGTGCTTCTCAGCACTTTCCTATGTATGGTTCCAGTTCTTTCCTGGAGATATCAGACATGAACCCTCCATCATTCCCCAGCCTTCTGTGCAACTCTGTATACATCTACACTGCAAGAAAAGACCCAGAGCATAGCTGTGGCTCACCTTGGTCAGCTGACTCTGCCTATGGGGCTACACAAATGCCCTGTAGACATTTGGGCTGAGACTGAAGCCAAAGGTCTGAGGCTACCGTGGGTATGGCTTTCAATTCACAGCAATGTAAGCTGTGGGACCTAAATTACTATCCTTCATTGTACAAGACAGAGCTACCCCCTTCAAAAGAATCTAGTAATATGGACTTGTAATGTCAAACTTTCACACTGTTTTCACTCTATATTTCAGTAACATTTAATCTCTCCAATCAGTGCTGTAGACTAATAGCTTGTTGTACAGCATAATGTCAGAAATGTCAAACATAAAGCGGCGGGAGGGAGATCATGAGAGTGGGATAAAACCTCTTTTGTGGCCGATACTTCCACAGGCTGTGCATTTTCTTCACCAGAGTCTTGGGATTTAGTCATTAACCAACTCTGAGTAAAAGGGCAAGTTGGTTCCACTTTCAGTGCTACGCTGACTAGTGCCTCCAACAGCACTGTAGACCTAAAGAATATATTCTGCAGAACAGTAAAATTTTCAAGCAGGAACTCTTCATTGTATCAGATGTTAAGACCAAATACCTAAGCCTTTGGAAAACAAATAAATAAATAAAATATTTGCAGCAGCTGTTTTTCCTGGACCAAGTGGTTTGAAGAACAGTGAAAAATCTGATTGTGAATTTAAAAATAAAGTAGTGAGAGGAGGTAGTCTAGCCTACAGTATTGATGCTATTTTAGGAGAAGAAATATTGTTTTAGTTAGAGCCAATGGACATAAATTACCTGCCTGACTTTCTCATATATGATTGTGATAATTTGAGGAATCAGTCTGTATATAACTTACGAGTTCTGGTTGAGGTTATGAAGTTCTTATCTGAAATTGTTGTATCAGAACGCTTCTGTGTGGAATCCACCATTTGCTGAGACGAGCTGAACTATATTCCTCCCAGATGAAGAACAATGGAAAGTTATTAACTTTAATGACCATGCTATGGATCTAACAATAGATATGCTACAGGGGTTGCCTGAGTGAGGAAACCAGTTTGACCAAGTTTCTGCACAGGGGACTGATGAAGTGGGGAATGGAAAATTTCCAAACAAAACAAAGGAACAGAGTGGCAAAGTAGGGATTGAAAAAGGATTCACAGGGGGAAACAAGAAGGTAGAGCTGGTCCAAAATTTTCAGGTAAAACAGAGTTTCATCAAATAATGCTGATGCATAAAATCTGAAATATTTTGTGGAAACAGGTATTGGGGTTTTCCAAAGGATTTTTTGGTATGGATTTCTGGTTCACGAGGAAAAAAAAATTCTTTCCAATGTGGAATTAAACCAAATTTTGAAAAAGCAAAATATTCGATGAATTGGAAAACCCATGTTTCAGCCAGCTCTACAGAGGTGAAAGCTATTGGAGGGGCAGGAGGTGCAAAGAGATAAGCAAGCCTTTGTAGCAAGGGATGGAGGGTCCATATTATCTACAAAACCAATCAAAGTCAGAGTAAGATGGCTGAGCTGGAAAGGCTCTGTGATTCTTAAGAGAAGTCATGGGGAAGGAGCCTGGAGTCCCCAGAGGACTTTGCCGTAAGTCCAAAGAACTCGCCAGCATGATGAGGAAACTGAGGCATGTATATGTTTATTATTTTTATAGAGCTGTATATTTCTTGCTAAGTAAAGAGTAATGGTGTTTTAGAATCCTGTGCAAAGTCTAGCATTGTGTCTGCTGATTTTAACTGCCTATACCTCTGAAGAGGTAAACTCTATACCAGAAGGCGCTCACTTTCACTGGCATTCTGGGATACCTGCAAGAGCTGCTGGGGAAGCTTGGATGAGATGACGTTAGTTTCAGGGCTTGGCCTGTTGGAGCCACAGGGCTTCACTTCCAAGAAGAGTATCAGCCATGGAATGCATGCTAGAGATGCAAAGCTAGAAACAGTGACTAAACTCTGTCCAGCCCCCTATCAAGCTAAGGGCAAATGGGATTCAGCATTTGTGACCCCACACAGCAGGTTGGTGACTGTCAAGCAGGGGAAGCTTGACCAGATCTGTGATGATGATAAACCACAAAATTCTCACAAGTGACTCAATAGTATATACACTATCTAAAATGATTGCATGCCAAATATTCTAATACAATTGCATAACTCCCCTTAAACAGAGAGGTAATGGAAAGTCTGCAGCAATGATTTAACAATACTTTAGTTCTTCGCTGTGATCCTTCTATCTCTGCCATTAATATTTGTTTTGTTTCTCTCCTTCATGCTACAGCAATAATGATGAGGATGCAACCCCAGATGCTCATTTCTTGTGTTATAGCTTCAGGCTTGGAATGTTTGATTTGACCTCATGATTGTGGGCCTCATTTCCCAGGCCTATGTATATTAGAGTCCCAAGAATGAATCACAAAAAACTGAGTTTTCTTAAACTTTTAGGGGAATGCCTTTCAGTTCAAAATCTTCATCCCATACTTATCCATAGCTCCAGCTTCTTCATTAAGAATGCTAGTGTTGTGCTTCCACTGCTTGTAAGCTCAACCGGCATACTGTCCACAGCTACTGCTGTGTTTTACTTTTCACTTTTTGTAGTGATATGTACATAATATGCAGAGTGGAAAGGAGTGTGATGGGGAAGCAGTGCAGCAGTAATAGAAGAAGATACAGAACACAGTACTAGGAGATATTTGTTGTTTGATACCGTTTTGTTTTTGTTTGGAGTGACAGATAAACATAGGGAGGAGACAAAGGGAAAAAATGTTCCTCTTATGGTCTATCACACACACAAACAGGAAGACAATGGCAGAAACATATTATATGACTAGGGATAAGGGCCTTGTGATTTTTAATGTTCTCTGGGCCTAGAAATATTCGTGGCAGCCTTGTAATTAGCTACTTAGTTACCAGGTAGGCTAGAAAGTCTGATTACCTGTTTTTTTTCTGCTTCTTGGTGATGCCTACAAAGGATGAGTATTGAAATATTAATTCATGTTTCTTGGTTCTATTTAGAGCTCTCCAAAAGAAAGCTAGATCTGCTGTGTCACACGGGTTTTAAATCTGTGGAAGTTGCTCTGAAATTTCAGAGCTTCTCTTTAAGCCTTCTGGAATGTCATGACACAAAGTGATATATACATAGCAAACATCTTTCCAGAAGCTCCACAAATGTATTGGTACAAACTTATTTTGAGGCTAAACAACTCAAAATTTTTGTCCTTAGAATGAATTGCAAAACAACAAACCCATTTATAAAGGCTTAGAAGATTGAAGAATATGAAGGTGTTGTGATTTTGCAGCTTCTAAAAGCAAATCTACTTCATATTAAAAGTGGTAGTTGATGAAGGGGTAACTATTACTTGAAGTATTTCTGGATCACTGGAAAAAGTATCATTAATTGTACATGGTGGAAGGATCTCATTTTAAATGTTGCAGCAAATTTGCCTGTTGGGCCACAGGGTAGTAACCTGAAACCTATTCAAGAGTAGCATAGAAACTTGTTTAATCATTTTTCTATTACCACCTACCATTCTGTTCATGCTATACAAAGAATGGCCCTGATTCAGCAAGGTACTAGAGTGTATGCCTAACTGTAAGAACATGAGTAGTTTCCCTGACTTCAGTGGGATTACTTGTACTCACTGCTTAAAGTTAGGCACACACTTAAATGCCTGAATGATTCAGAGCCAGTAATACTGGCATTAGTTGCTTTTATGAAGATGTCAAGAAGACGTCAACATTTCCTGGATGTTGAGTGTGTTCCTCCATTCGCCAGAACAATAACTGTAGTCTGTTCCTTTTTTGGATACATGGGTTCAACAACGTCTTTTTGGACGTTCATGTGCTTATAGCACCTTCCTGAACAACATACATATACAAAAGAAAAAGAGTAGGTATCTTAATCTGTTTTGCGTAATCTGTTTTGCCATAATAACTTTCTCAATTGTAATCCCAGTTTTCTCTTCGGTGTACTTAGAAGTAACACCCGGTTGTACAGGATACTATTTCAAGAAAGTCTTGGGAGGAGAGTAATTGATTTATTTGTATATTTACTTCATTTAAAAAAAATCAAGTTAATGAGGTTGGAATACTTTCTCAAATAGGCCTAAGCATGGCAAAAACTAAGGCTAGACAAAAGAGATTTCTGTTTTGTGCCATTAAAAAAGTGGAAATAAGGATCTTTTTCCCTTTGACTTCAGTGGGTGATGGGATTGCTCATTATCTCTGAAAATCAGACCATTTTGGGGGGTAGGGTGGGGGGATCTTAAATATAGATAAAATAACCTAATTTAATGGAGCAAAATAAAATATGCTCAAGTCAAAATTTTCTAACTCTCTGTAATATGACATCCTGTATATGCTACACTATTTTACATGAAATATACTATTTAATAGAACAAAAGCAAACGCTTGTAGTCCTCAAATACACAAAAGACCTCACATTACCTCACTGCAGCCTCCTCAGCCACCTTCTAGACATATCTTATGCTTCTTCCATTTCCTCCAATTGTTGCTTTAATCGTATATATCTTATTTTATTTTGAAGTAAAATGTTGGTGGTTTAATATGATGAGCTCTTTTTTTCTTCCATACTCTTTAGTACTATCTACCTTAAATGAGTGCACACGGTGTCCCTTATGCTGTGTCTGCTTCTTAAGAAGAACTGGCATCAACACGATGGTAGCTCTGTCAGAAGAAGAAAAACCCAGTTGTTACCGAGGCCTGATTTACACTAAAAAGTTAGCCTGACCCAGCTATGTCACTGAGGGGTGTTTAAAAGTCACACTACTGAGAAATGTACATAAACCCGGTGTAGATAGTGTTAAGTTGATGGAAGAATTCTTCTGTCTACCTAGCTACCACCTCTTGGGGAGGTGGATTACCATGCCGATGGGAAAACCCCTCCCATTGGCATAGGTCATGTCTACACTGAAGCACTTCAGTGGCACAGCAGCACTGCAGCTGTACTGCTTTAGCATGTCTGGTGTAGACAAGCGCTGAGATCCTATCAACCTCCTTGAGGTTGGTCAAGAATGTTCACCATATACTTTTTGCTCATGAGTGTCCTCTAATCCGTGAGTTAGTCAAGTTCAGGCATGTATCCTTGATTTGACCTTAAGCAACCACCATTATACTTCAGGAAAAATGTAACATATACATGTAATATATTTGTTAAACTCCACTTTCACAATTATGAATTGTGATGTCACAACACCTGGAATGTGATACCAGCTAATGTACCCAGTAAAAGGAGAAAACTGACAGTGAAGGGTAAATCTGTGTATGCACATGCATAGACAATTTATATTGTCAGCGATCATGTTGAGAAATAAAATAAAAAAAAGAATATAATGAATATTTTAAAGGTGTTATGTTTGTTTGGTTTTTGCAGTGTAGCAGTCGTATTCTTGGTCAGAACATCTCAAGTTTTGTTGGTAGACATAACAGGCTTTCAAAGCATGGAAGAAGAAACTAATTTTCTGTTAACGTATATAATTTCAGTATTTCTGAAATTAATTCTGTGGACGTGCCATGTATTGAATGTGTTTTCTTTTTAAAAAAAGTATGGACTTGTAAGTGCTTTAGAAATACTTCAGAATCCCCTATTTGGAAGACACATCTTATACATCTAGTGTTGCTACATTTGTTGAATTAATTAAAGTTTTGAAGAGTGATTGAATTGCTTATAGATTGTTTTTAAATATATCAAACAAGAAATACAATATGTAATTTGGATGTAAAAGGAGATCCAAATAATTTCCCTCTTAAATGCAGTTTCTCTTTCAGATGTGTGGTCAAGTCCACAAGCTACCATATCTATCTAGATATTGAAAAGGACCCTTAAAAATATTGAAATATTTACATAAAACACATTTATGCATATATTTCAATACAAATAAAGCGTAAACATTATTTATTGGTATTCTATTATCAATAAACACGGTGAATAAAATGTAACATCACATTGCAATAAATAGCTAAATATTAAATATACATTTCATAACAACAAGTGAATGATAACATGCATAGGTGCCAACTCTGTGGGTGCTTCAGGGCTGGAGCACCCAGGGGTAAAAAATGGCAGGTGCTCTGCACCCACTAGCAGCACCTCTTTCAGGCCCCGTCTCTCCTCCAGCATTCCCTGCAAGCCGGTGGGCCCTGCCAATCTGTGCCTCCCCATGCCCATCACAATCAGCTGTTTCGCAGCATGCAGGAGGCTCTGACTGGAGGGGGGGGAGGAGCAAGAACATGGCATGCTTGGGGGATGGGGCAGAATGGGGTGGAAGGAGGTAGGGTGGGGACATGGGGGAAGGGATGGAGTGGGGACAGGGCCTGGTGCAGAGCCAGTTGAGCAGCCCCCAGCACATTGGAAATCAGTGCCCATGATAGCATGTCTCATTTTGGCAGTATGGCAGCTATGTTTGTAATCCTAAACCACCTCACTGAAGATCCCCAGTGTTGGGGAATCTCTGGGTGGTAGAGAAGACAGTCTCTACACAAAAGAATAAATGCACACAACTCTGACATCAGGAATCATAACATTCAAATCCAGTGGGAGAACACTTCAACCTCTCTAACCACTCAGTGACAGACTTGAAGGGGGCAATTTTGCAACAAAAAAACTTCAAAAACAGACTCCAAAGAGAGACTGCTGAACTCGAATTAATATGCAAATTAGATACAATTAACTTAGGTTTAAACAGACTGGGAATGGTTGGGTCATTACACTAATTGAATCTATTTCCCCATGTTAAGTTCTCCTCACACCTTCTATGGGTCATCTCAATTATCACTTCAAAGTTTTTTTCCCCTCCTGCTGCTGATAGCTCATCTCAATTGATTAGCCTCTTACAGTTGGTATGCGTACTTCCAGCTTTTCATGTTCTATGTATGTATAAATATCTCCTGTCTGTGTGTTCCATTCTATGCATCTGAAGAAGTGAGCTGTAGCCCACGAAAGCTCATGCTAAAATAAATTTGTTAGTCTCTAAGGTGCCACAAGTACTCCTGTTCTTTTTGTGGATACAGACTAACACGGCTGCTACTCTGAAACCTGAAGTTATTCCTGTTAAGTCTCAAATCTCAACAGTTGGCAGAGGATGTGTGACTAGGATATCCTTATACCCTGATGATCTGTGAATGCTAGAATGTCCCTGGGAAGTGGTGGTGGGGTGTTCAGATCAGTTAAGGACCTTGACCCACAAAATTACTATTAATGAAAGCAGCAGTTAATACTTAATATCAGCGGTCTCTGAGACCTCACCAGAAGATTCACTTGGTGATCTCCCTCCCCTCCCCGCGCACAAATGTAATAAAGTGACCCGGCTCAAACAATGAATAATATTTACTTTTATAAATAACTTGTCATTTAGGGGTCTGTCCTTCAGGGTAATGCATACATTGGACCTGATCCCACAAAGCATTTAAATATGTACATAACTTTAAGCATGTGAACAGTACTATTGATTTCAATGAGGTTACTCAGATGCTTAAAGTTAGACACATGCTTAAGTGCTTTGCTGGAGTAAGGGCAGAATACTCTGCAACTGGCAAGATCGATCCCTAATTCTTTTCCTGAACTTGAGTATTTTCTAATATTGCCCTATAGATGGGTCAGACTCACCCCTGCGGCGCCTCCTGCTGGTGACTCTGGGAATTAGCTCGTTCCAGCGCTGGAGCGCCCTCTGCAGGCTGGTGATCCACCTGTCCTCAGCCCCCCCCCCCCCGTGTCCCTCCCTGGACCCGGTGCCCTTTTACATGAGGGTGCTGCCCCTGGGAGTAACCCCTTTCTCTTAGGGTTTCCCCTTCCCAGGGAACCCCCACCCTCTATCCCCACCTTGCCTCAGTGTATGGCTACTGCCAGTCATTGTCTTGCCCCACATCCTGGGACAGACTGCAGTATCAGCCTATTCATCACTGGCAAGGAGGGTGTGGACCTGCTGCTTTGGCCTACCCCTGGGCTGCCTCTGCCACCCCCAGTACCTGTTAGCCTTGTGCTAGGCTGCAGCCTGGGGCTTTCTAGGCTGGAGCTCCTCAGCCTGTCCCCAGCCCTGCTCCACTCAGGTACTCAGTCTTCTTCCCTGCAGCCAGGCCCTTCTCTTTCTGAAGGCAGAGAGAGACTGTCTTGTTGCTGGCCTCCCTGGCTTTTTATAGGGGCCAGCTGTCGCTCAGTTTGGGGCGTGGCCTCACCTGCAGCCACTTCCTCAATCAACCCAGCCTTGAGAGCAGCCACTCTCAAGCCCTGCCAGGCTGCTTTTCAACCCCTCAGGGCAGGAGCAGGGGTCCACCCTGCTACATGCCCCAAAAGTGGAAGCTATTTAAAATAAAATATGGGAACACTTTCTAGCAAGTTTATAAATCCATTTCAATCTGAAATAAATATAAAATTAATCAGTAATATGCACTTTTGGTAGAGTCAATCCCGCGTGAATTTGCTTAAGATGCCATACTATGTTTAGGTCTTGCACTGGTCCTGACACTGAATTATCTTGAGCAACAGATTTTTTTTAGATTAAATAAAATAAATTTTTGAGATCAAGAGGATTAATTCCTTCCCAACCCCCGCTTAAGAATCTTTCCAAAAAGTGTCGTAGTAGAATGCAAATATTTATTTCTTGATGTGGATATCCTGCCGGCCAGTCACAACTCAGATACCATATATAAAAAACAAACACCCTGGTCAGAAAACAGTGGCTCACTTAATCTCTTTGTGCCTCAGTTTCCAATCTTTAAAACTGGGATAATAATCCTTCCTTGTTTCACATATATATTGGAAGGAAAATTGGTTTAATGTATGTGCAACGCTCAGATAACATAATGAGGGCTACAGAAAACATGCAGTAAATAAAGAAAAGAAATGTAACAGGGATCAGCAACTTTTGGCATGTGGCCCATCAGGGAAATCCGCTGGTGGGCCAGGATGGTTTGTTTACCTGCTGCATCTGCAGGTTCAGCTGATCGCAGCTCCCCACTGGCTGCGGTTCACTGTGCCAGGCCAATGGGGGCTGCGGGAAGCGGCATGGGCTGAGGGTTGTGCTGCCGCTTCCCACAGCCCTCATTGGCCTGGAACGGTGAACCACGGCCAGTGGGAGCTGCGATTGGCTGAACCTGCGGGCGCTGCAGGTAAACAAACTGTCCCGGCCCACCAGCATATTTCCCTGATCGGCCGCATGCCAAAGGTTGCTGATACTTGAAATATAATATAAACAGCCAGTAAAATGGAAGAAATAAAAAGTAAAGATCTTATTTTGAGTGGAAAAATTATTTGAAATGACTCCAGAGGTGGTGATATTGTAAGGGGCTCTTTCCACAAACATAAATTATCCCACAATATGCTTAGTCTCTTTTTCTGTCCAACCCTCAAAAAAAAAAAAAGAAAAAAGAAAAAAGTACTGATTTATTTTAGAAAGGTATCAGTGATTTCCTAATTCCAAGGGAATTTTAATGTGCTCACACCCTTTGCTGGTGTTGATGTCATTTCTGGGTGAAGATATGGGTTGGCAAACCCAGCAGCAGTTCTCATGACTAAGGTATTTCTATCCCCATCTTCCAGTTGGAAACTTCTAAGATCGAAGAACAGTAATGTATTTGGAAGGTTATGTAATTGAAAGGTGGGCATAATTACCAATAAGCATTGTTTATAAAATGTAATTCATCACATTACCATAATAATAATTACCATATTTATTGTGTTTAGACATATATTTTGTGCTTTTTTTGTTTTGATTTTGGTGTTTTGGGGGTGGGAGGAAGTTTGGCAGTAACCAAGTTTCTCCAGAATTAGAATTCTTGATTTTTGTTAGCTATTCTTCAGAGCTAAATATTAAGTCACTCTACCCATTTCACAGTGCATTTCAGACACAGCAGTTATATCTCATTAGCTGGAGAAATGGGAATTTTGAATTGCAGCTCCAATGCCTAAGGGAACCCATATTTCAACCCATGACAAACCAGGAAAACTGTAACCTTATGGTTGAAATGTACCTGCTCACTTAAATTTCGTGCTGCTTGACATACAAAGCAACATAAAATTTAAATGGATAGGTAAATTTCTAACCCAGAGATAGCAGTGTGTGACATGAGATTGTGTATAATAGCTGTACTGTAGTATTGCATCTTCAGTAGGGAGAACAAAAACATCCAGACCTGCATGAGCAAGGATAAAACAACAAGAACAAAAGCCAACCTCTAACTAATGGGTGTTAGGACGAAACTTGCTTCAAGAGCAGGATATTCCATAGCCATCTATTGCAAGATGCTGTTTTCTCTGAAGCATCTGGCATTGACCGCTGTTGGAGACAGGATACCAGTCCACAAAGACCACTATTCTGATCCAGTATGGCAATTCCTATATTCCAATACCATAGTTTACGCTGAGATAGCAGTTCAATTTTTCTATTTTTAGTCATCTTGCTCAGAAATTGCCTTTTGGAGTAAAATTTTACCTTTTTGTTGTTGTTGTTGTTGTTTTTATTGTAAAGAAGTTTTCAGGTGAGATTTTTTTCATATCTGTGTTTCCTTCATGAATTACTTTCAAATGAATTTCTTAGAAAATGTCACGTTTGATGTAAATGGCAATGAATGAGAAATATTTACTTTGTTTTCTTGAAGAAGGATGGTTTTGAAATAGTTATGGATTGCTAGAAATGTCATACTGAGTATGCAGAGCGTGTTGTGTTTCTTAGTTATAGACTAAAGTGCAATGATATAAATGTTTGCTGGTGGGGAGATGTGAAATATCATATATGCATATTTGGAAGTTCAATCATTGCAAGGCCCACACCTCAAAATAATTTCAAATTCGAAGAGGGTTAACATTATGAGAGCTTTTCTTACCTTTCACAAAGTTGGTTTATATGCCTTCCAAGGCATATGGAACTTTCTGTCTAGGTAATGCAACTCAACATTACTTCTTAGGACAAGAACTCTCCTAAATGTTTCTTCTTGCCACTTGCAAAGATGTTTTATATAAACAAATGCCTCATTTGTATTTGGTTTCCTTCTTGTTGTTTTCAATAGTGTTTTGTGTCATTCTGTAAATGATGATAGATTACAGACACATAGAAAGGCAAGGTGTACACATATGGTACCCAAACATTTCACGGTCGTGCCCACCCTCCATCCACACCTCCCGCTGAGCCAGGGCCAAGAGTGGGGCCACAGCTCCCGGTGGGTCCTGGGGCTTTAGCTGGGGGCGGACCTGAGGCCGGGGACTGAAGCTGGGGCCGGGGCTCAACATGGGGCTGGGAACTGGAGCCACGGCTGGGGGCAGGACTGGAACAGAGCTAGGAGCAGATCTTAGCTCTTCTTGAGTGATTATCAGTATGTGCATTCCACTCCAGGTGTGCGTACAATTACAATTTTTAAGCTAGCGGTATCCATTCTGTCCACACATGCTCAGACGACACTTGCACTTCGTATGAAGAATATAAAGGTCAGAGCTGGCCAAACCACCACTCCACTTCATTCTCATTGCCCTATGTGTGAGAGAGAGTGCTTAGTCTACTTCCCTCCCAGCTATGTTATCTCTAGGAAATAGTAAATAGATTTAACAGTTTATAGTTGGTTTAGTAGATTTTGCCATTTGGTGATCATTTTTGTAGGTATACTTGCTAGTTTTCTTCTTTTTTTATATATAGTCTCTCTACTGCACCAGTGGAGACAGTACATTCTCTCCACCCAGGCCTGCCTCCCCAAGCCTCTTTCCTTCCCTTCCTACTGTGAGGGAATACAATGAGTGGAAGATGGGAGGGATCAGCAAGGAAAGCTACCTTATTGAGGTCAGAACATGTCAGGATAAAGTGAGAAAGGCTAAAAGCCATGTAGAGTTGGACCTTGCAAAGGGAATTAAAACCAATAGTAAAAGGTTCTATAGCCATATAAATAAGAAGAAAACAAAGAAGTGGGACCGCTAAACACTGAGGATGGAGTGGAGGTTAAGGATAATCTAAGCATGGTCCAATATCTAAACAAATACTTTGCCTCAGTCTTTAATGAGGCTAATGAGGAGCTTAGGGATAATGGCAGGATGACAAATGGGAATGAGGAAATGGAGGTAGATGTTACCACATCCAAGGTAGAAGCCAAACTCGAACAGCTTAATGGGACGAAATCAGGGGCCTAGATAATCTTCATCCAAGAATATTAAAGGAACTGGCACATGAAATTGCAAGTCCATTAGCAAGAATGTTTAATGAATCTGTAAACTCAGAGGTTGTACCGTGTGACTGGAGAATTGTTAATATAGTTCCTATTTTTAAGAAAGGAAAAAATGTGACCTGGGTAACTACAGGCCCGTCAGTTTGACATCTGTAGTTTGCAATGTCTTAGAAAATTTTTTGAAGGAGAAAGTAGTTAAGGACATTGAGGTCAATGGTAATTGGGACAAAATACAACATGGTTTTACAAATGGTAGATCATGCCAAACCAACCTGATTTCCTTCTTTGAGAAGGTAACAGATTTTTTAGACAAAGGCATTTGATACGGTTCCACATGGGGAATTATTAGTTAAATTGGAAAAGATGGGGATCAATATGAAAATTCAAAGATGGATAAGGAACTGGTTAAAGGGGAGACTACAATGAGTCATACTGAAAGGTGAACTGTCAGGCTAGAGGGAGGTTACTAGTGGAGGTCCTCAGGGATAGGTTTTGGGACCAGTCTTCTTTAATCTTTTTATTACTGACCTTGGCACAAAAAGGGGGAGTGTGCTAATAAAGTTTGCAGATGACACAAAGTTGGGAGGTATTGGCAATACAGAGAGAGACTGGGATATCATACAGGAAGATCTGGATGACCTGGTAAACTGGAGTACTGTAATAGTGAAAAGATTAAAATTAATAGTGAAAAGTGCAAGGTCATGTATTTAGGGATTAATAACAAGAATTTTTGTTATAAGCTGAGGACACATCAGTGGGAAGTAACAGAGGAGGAGAAGGACTTCGGAGTATTGGTTGATCACAAGATGACTATAAGCTACCAATGTGATATGACCGTTTAAAAAGCTAATTCAGTCATGGGATGCGTCAGGCGAGGTATTTCCAGTAAAGATAAAGAGGTGTTAGTATCATTATACAAGGCACTGTTGAGACCTCATCTGGAATACTGTGTGCAGTTCTGGTCTCCCATGTTTAAGAAGGATGAATTCAAACTGGAACAGGTACAGAGAAGGGCTACTAGGATAATCTGAGGAATGGAAAACCTGTCTTATGAAAGGAGACTCAAAGAGCTTGGCTTGTTTAGCCTAACCAAAAGAAGGCTGAGGGAAGATATGATTGCTCTTTATAAATATATCAGAGGGATAATTACCAGGGAGGGAGAGGAATTATTTAAGCTCAGTACCAGCGTGGTCACAAGAACAAATGGATATAAACTGGCCATCAAGAAGTTTAGATTTGAAATTAGACAAAGGTTTCTAACCATTAGAGGAGTGAAGTTCTGGAACAGCCTTCCAAGGGCATTGGGGGCAAAAGACCCATCTGGCTTCAAGACTGAGCTTGCTAAGTTTATGGAGGGGATGGTATGATGGGATAGCCTAATTTTGGCAATTAATTGGTCTTTGATTATTAGCAGGTAAATATGCCCAATGGTCTGTGATGGGATGTTAGAAGGGGTGGGATCTGAATTACTACAGAGAATTCTTCCCTGGGTGTCTGGCTGGTGAGTCTTGCCTACATGTTCAGGGTTTAGCTGATCACCATATTTGGGGTTGGGAAGAAATTTTCCTCCAGGGCAGATTGGCAGAGGCCCTGGGGCTTTTTCACCTTCCTCTGCAGCATGGGGCATGGGTCACTTGCTGGAGAATTCTCTGCACCTTGAAGTTTTTAAACCATGATTTGAGGACTTCAACAGCTCAGACATAGGTTAGGGGGTTATTACAGGAGTGTGTGGGTGAGATTCTGTGGCCTGCATTGTGCAGGAGGTCAGACTAGACGATCATAATTGTCTCTTCTAACCTTAAAGTGTGTGATTCTATATTATTTTTCTTCTGTAGGGGATTATGTCTCTCAACATCTTCAGGCTTCAATTTCTGCATGTTTTGTGTTTGAACTTTTCCTTAAGATGATAGACAGTGTATGTCTGTAAAATATGGAATATGTAAGTCTAATTTGAAAAGGAGAAGAAAATCTGGAGAAGTCAGATTTAATATTTATCTCATGGACTGTTTCATGAGGCCGGCCTCATACCCAGGTCCATATGCAGCCATTAGCAGCAAAAATGGTCTCTTCCAACTCTGCATTAGTGGAGAGATCTTCCTCATCAAAGACCACTGATAGGGATATTTAAAAAAGGTTGTTGGGGATAATACTGTCCGCCCTGGTCAAGAATCCAGAGAAACATGACCTCAAAAAGTGTCTGAAAGGAAAAGATCTAAATCTCTTACCTGCTCCAGGCTAAGGAGACTCTATGGCCTGGGGTGAGTACGAATGTAATTTCTGGGGAGCCTGGTATCAACTGCTCAGTACTCACATCTAGAACATCTGTGGCACTCACAGGGTAGCACATATGTGCTTGTCTAGCTCAGTTCTCTAAGGGGGCACCTACTCACTATTAGAGATCACAATACATTTATAGAGTGAGTCTCTTTTTCCCCCCATCCTACCATAACCAGATTTCTTAAGAGATTATTGAGGGTATTTCTACCAGTAATGGAATCAACCCAAATAATATATTTAAGTGTAGTTTTAACATGTCTTGTAGGCCATCCCTTCCAATCTATGACATCAGCAAGGAGGTGGGAGAATTAGGAGCTTTTATGCCTTGACCTCCTTACACAGGTTTTCATATAGATAAAGTGTCCCAGGTTCACTCCAAAAACTGTTTTATTCACTTGCCGATATCTTCTTCCAAAAATCCATTCTAAACATGGTGAAGCTTCAGATAAATTCTTTAGATTTTAGTAGGGCCTTTTCCCTTCACAGAGCCAAGTCCTTTTAGATCATATCTGAGACTGTTTAGTTCCTTTGCTGGAAGGACAAAGGGAACTCTACATCCACCCAAATGCTGTCTAAATGGATGTCAAAGTGTATTAGTTTATGCTATGAGTTGGTCAAATTAGTTCCTCCAAACAGTATTAGGGGACATTCCACCTGGTACAAAAGTATTAGGGTACAGGGTATTAAAAATATCTTTATAATTGACATCTGTAAACAGGGGCGGCTCTACCTTTTTGGCCGCCCCAAGCAGTCATGCGCGGGAGGCGCCCCGGAGCCGCGGGAGCAGCGGACCTCCCACGGGCATGACTGCGTGGCTCGGCTGGACCTCCCGCGGCTGCGGACGGTTCGCGGGTCCAGCGGCTCCGCTTGAGCTGCCGCAGTCATGCCTGCGGGAGGTCCAGCCGAGCCGCGGGACAAGCGCCCCCTCCGCAGTCATGACTGCGGCAGGTCCGCCGGCCCAGCCTGCCGCCCCCGCCCCCCCCCGGCTGCAGGGGACGGGCCGCTCCTTGGCTCGCAGCGGCAGGATGAGCTGGGGCCCCAGCCTTTTGCCGCCCCCTAGATTTTGCTGCCCTAGGCACCAGCTTGTTTTGCTGGTGCCTAGAGCCGCCCCTGTCTGTAAAGCTACAACAGGGTCATCTATACACACCTTAAGTAAACCTTATGCTGTAACTTAGCATCTAGAGTAGATGCTTCTTGAGGTAGAGTAATCTGTCAGCTTTATTTAGATAAGACCCTGTGCCCCCACAAACTTATACAGATTATTGCTTGGAATCATCTAGGGTCGGATACACATAGTCACAGTCACACTCAAAGAAAAAAAAGAAGGTTGTTTACCTGTACAATAACTGGCATTCTTTGAGATGTGTTCTCTGTATATGTATTCCATGACATGACCCACTCTTCTTCTTCAGCATCCTTACTACACCTTGGGATCTGTGGTAGACAAGGAATTTGGAGGGTGGTTGCTATGTCTCCACCCTATATGCCCTCGTTACTGAGCGAAAGGGTGTTCTAGGTGCATGCTAATTAAAAATCTCTGAATCAGAGTGCATGGAGTGCATTCACTCTTGGAGTGGAATACACTTATGGACAACACATCTTGAAGAGGTCCATTTACTCTGTAGATAAGTAATTTTCTGTTGATATGTTATTGCTGAAGTTAGCAATGGAAGTGTACTTTTTCCTGTAATATAGATGGGTATACTATACCATCCTGAATTATAAAAATGACTGCATGATTCAGTGAGTCTCTAAATTACTCATCTATATTGCTATACATTCTTGTGAAAATGAACATTTCTGGAAATGCATACTCTCCATGCATAATGCACGCATAACTTCAACAATAATCTTGTATTAAGATAGAAACAATGGTACTAGATGAGTTTGGGTGAGGGAAAGGAGTGCAGAAGTACAGCTGCAAATTCAAAGGAGATCGCGCTAGAACAGATGTGCTTTCTAAAAATTTCCTGTATGGATATTTATTACAGGAACAACTGTAGAATCTTTGAGATCTGAAATATAATTGCTAATGTGGCTTACAATAGATATAGCTAGAGACAAGGTTGTCCAGTGTAGACATCTGGAGAGCTTCTCAGGGACATCTAGACATTTAGAAGTCTTTTTAACCATCCCAAATCCATTTTTCTAGTCACTTAGCTGATGTGAAAGCATATTCCAGGAGTCCCTTTTAAAAGAAATCACAATAGAGAAGAGGTCTGTGCTAAAGTTTAAGTATAGCATTGATGCTGGCTCTCTAATAACTTTGTCGAACAACAAAGTAGTTTTAAAGTCCCTTATATAGATGTAGAACTTTTTCCATTCCACTTATCTTATTCTAAAGACCCTTTATTGACACTGAATCTACTACCTTGTTGGTTTTAATGAAATATTTTATTCTTTTGAATGAGTCTTTAAGTCTTTCTCCTTTTCTTTTTAATTCTTTCTCCTCTCCCCCACTCCCTTCCCCCGCACCCTCCCTGCTCCCCTTCATTCATTTTAGGTTAGTCTCTACATTAAAATGGCTGCTGTTGACTTGCTAAGGAATAACACAGAGAAAATCATGAGTGCTTGTTGAGTCCAATTAAAGATTGTTTCACTAGGGCTATAGTAGCCTTAGGTCAACTCTTCTAGTTGAGATTAATAGGACAGATCTTTTGAGTTCACTGCATTCTTTCATTAAGCTTGCTGCGCTGACATGGTATCATGGACAGAATCTAAATTTGGATGTATGAAATACAATAACTGTTTCCTGCCTAAATACACAAACTCTAGCTAACCCTTGTGTTTTTGTCCTGTGTTAATGGAGTCCCTGGGCTACATTTACACAGTTGTGCACAGGAGGTTTAAGCCATAAAACTTGCTAGTCAAATAATGGTTTTCTCTGTGCATCTCTCATGCCCTGGTTTCAGAATGGAAGCCTACATTGCTTTATAGAACATAATTTTATATTCTATGTATAGACAGATAACTAATCAATTACCTAATTCTCAGTTGTAGACATGTAGGGTGGGCAAATAGGACATCTTAAAAATTGAAACCCTGCAGGCTTCAAGGAAAAACACAAGTCAAATAAATCTGTAGACTTTATTGCCACATTGTGAACATCAGTTCTGGGTGGCTTACTTTTTGATTTTGTGAAAACGTTTGTATTTTGGGGCACAGTACAAGAATCAACATTTCACAAATTGGAGTAGAGGCAACCCTTTCTAACAAAAGGAAATAAAATAAAATATCTCAATTTTTGTATTCTATTTCTAAAGATATAAATTAAGCAATATGAATTTCTTTTGTGTGTGTGTTATGAAAAGAGTCAAATATTTTAGTTTTACGAAGTCATTTTTAAATGGCACCTTTTTATTATGCATTCTTATGTATGTTGGTGCCTTAGGCTTTATTTAACACATGCTGTTTTGTAGCTGTAATGTCATATCTGTAGAGGACAGTTACTTCTGGGGGGAGAGGGAGGAAATCATCTTGGTTTCTCTTTAGTAGTAATCCTTATAGAATCAAACTTGACAAATGTACATTTCTATTTATAAAGCCAGGTTTTCTTGTTGTTGCATTAAAAAGGGCCCAGACTTGGACTTTATGACATTGTACACTTCATATCTTAAATAAAATGCATGAATGAGCTCTGAGTAGATAAGGAGGGTTTAAGCTTGAATCAAGCTTGCATAATTAGCAACCCTAAGATGTCAGTATAAATATAGCCAAGAGTATGGTAAGATGTAATATTACCAACAAAGAGTTCTAATTACTATAAGACTATTTTTCTACTTAGATCAAATTCATTATTTTTGCCACCTATATCTCTTCAAACAAATTGCTGTAAGCATTATAGTGGAAATGTGCATTTATTTTACATTCTTCCATTTTGCATTAAAAAAAAGCTCACAGTAGTTAAGTGTGAAGGCAAAAGCAAGTTGTGCATTCAAGTCTTGTTTTTCCTTAGTAGATTTATGTCAATGGAAAACAAAGTAGATATCCATCAAAATGAAACTTATAAGGACAACTCATTAATAAACATTGATTATAATCTTCAGATAGCTTTACAGTTCCTTTTTATAACACAGTAGAAGTTGATAAAGAAAATCAGATATTATATATTTACAGTTTAGTAAATAAGTTTTTCATTTCAATGAAATCTCTTCCCTCCCACCACCGTTCCCTTTTCTCACTCACTCTGAAAATAAGTCATCGCTATATTGAAACCTTTGTTGTATTAAAAAAAAAAGTTAGAGTGGATGCATTTAGATAAGATCACACAATCCACACTTTTAATGCAGTAGCCTGGTAACTAATCTACAGATGTTGGAAAGAAGACTGCCATATATCTGCTTGATGGTTAAGTTATTAATGTATATGAAATATACATACTTCAAAATATATGCCAAAGGGTGGTTAATCATAGGAATGATTATTCCTAACTTCCACATCAAGGAAGGTTGGTGCCACTTTAATAGACATTTGAATAAATGTGTGTGTTCTTGGGCCCATATAATTACATCATATTCTCATTACATGTCAGAAAGAATATGATGAGGTTATATTCTAACAGGTAAAAATGAATACACTTCTTCAAAAAAAAACCACTACAGTGATCCATTTATGCCCATTTTAAACATAGAGTTTGGGGAGAGGAAGGAAACTGAACATGGATTGCTCTTGAGTAATAAGCTCTGTGAAGAAAACTGGGCATGTCTTTCTGTAAAGGCCAAATACTTCTTCTCATAAAAAAGTGCACTCTAGAAGCAAAAAAAAAAAAAAAAGTCTAGGCAATAATTAGGTAATCATTTGTTTCCTTGCACCCACTTAGCTGTTAGTGATGCAGTGATGATGGGATTGTCAAATATTGTATTATCTAATCATTGAATCTATACTGCTTAAATTTTGTAATGCTTTTGGATATGTACTTTTGGTGTCCAGCTTTGACTTACTAATTTTTTGAGTTTGTGTCCATCCATAACTGATCTCTTCTGAAAATGAGTGATATTTGGTTACAATATGTGTATGATTTATTTTTATAGATATTCTCTATGGCAATTGTTGATTATTAAACGATCTTGCCTTAATTTTATGGCACACTACAAACTTTTCTTTCACATTCCAGATTTATAGTGCTCTTTTCTTGCCATATGATACAGCAGAGCACTATGAAGGTTTATTTCTGATCACTGAAATGGTGTGGGTTCAGTGAGAGATGGTAGCAGCTGATTTATATTAATGGAACATTCCTAAACACATTGTGTACATTTATGTTCTTTATATAAGATTGACATCCATGCCCTCTACCTACCTCCACAGCACTGCTTGCTCTTAACCAAAGTTAGCTGTTTTTCCCCGTTATGGCGAGATTTTTACCGCACATTTTGCATTCACCCTGTATTCCTCCTATACTCTTTCCATCCTTGTTCACACCTGACCTGATAATATATTCTAACTTTCATTATCTATTTGCTTAATATTAATGCAGTCTCTTTCACAGGGGTTAATTGCTATGGTTACCTGTGATCCATGTGATCTCCTAGAATTGTAAATGCAATTGATTTTTATGCATTTATATGTAATCATTGCCTTTCCTTATTTGGAAAGTCAATACTTCTTGTGACCACACCCACTGAGTGCTGTTTGCATTATAAACACATATAGGTTAATAAAATGCTAGTATGCTTTTCAAAGAGAATATGTACAATTATGAATATAAGACAATGATTTGTTCAATGCATTTCTCATGGGATTTGTTTTTGAATCTTACATGAGTCTTGACATTGTTGATAACTTTTATTGTTGAATAAATCTTTCAATGAAACAAGATTAATCATGTTTCTATATGATACTTGAAAAATAGATATAGTTTAGGACAACTCCAAGAATAATAATTATATGCCACTGAAAGGATGGTTAAGGCAGTATTGTATCTCTCAGTAGCGCCTTTGCTTCCTCTATAGAAAGGACCTGGTGTGGGGTAGTGGGGGAGGCAAAGGGAAGGGGAGAGAAAGAAATTGAAATACAGGCAGAAGAGTTGGGTTAACTCTATGATAGCCTTCTCCCTCTCTTGAATTGTTGGCAGCTTGTTCACATACTTGAAGTTTCTTGAGAATTGCGTGTGAGAGAAACTCAGGAGCAGTCACTATAGAAAGCGTACAACTCTGAAATAGACAGGTATTAGGGCTTACAATTTTTCAAGAGATTAACTTTCCTCAGGACACTATTAATTTTCCAAGCTACAGATGTGGTGGGCTAATGCAAACCAGGGAAACAATGCAAGCCTAAGCACTGAGCCAAACATGTTGGCTGGGTGAGAGGGATGGGACATTGTACAGACAGATTGCTTTTCTGCATGGTTCACTCCAAGGTACATGGATTAGAGACTGTGACTTCCCTGAAATCAAAGTTATAATGGAGTCACACATTTTGTTTCTTCCAACTGCTTTCTTTTAGATGTATAATTGGCCCCCGTATATTTTTTTTAAAGGAGGAAAGAGAAAACTAAATGTCTTTATGATCCAAAGTGTACCTAAAGAAATTCCAAGACTTTTATGACCTTACTGTAACCCAAATATTTAGTCTATATGTTTAATGAACTATTGTTACATTGTTAAATTACTCGTGCCAGAGTGACTAACTGATGCTCTTTTTAATGGAAAGGTTAATTCCTAAAATATATTTTTGAGCTTTCTGTAGAACATGATTAGGTTGTCTTATTGTTTTGTTTTCATTGGGTTTTTTTGTCCCGAGTGGTGGTATGAAATAGGATATTCTCATTCTTAGAACATATATGCTATTTTTATGTTTTTTGTTGATAGATTTGTAGATTCCAAGGCCAGAAGGGACAACTGTGATCATCTAGTCTGAGCTCTTATATAACACAGGCCATGGCACTTCCACAAAATAAATCCTTGAGCATTTATTTTGTTTATGTAATTATTCTAGCTATAAAAAACCTTCTTAGAGTTGAAATCATATTCTGAACTTTGACCCTGCTTCAGTAATTTCTATATTAGTTTTGGGCAAGTAATCACAGAAGCAATTATGGATACTTGTCCGCAGGCTGCCTTAGCAAAGGTGTAACTGCCTGATTGCTCTATTTTAATTACTGTAGAACCCCAAGCCACTCATATGCATCTTGGTAAGTTATACAGCATACTTCAAATAAGTGAAGTCCCCTTCCAAGTACAAGTAAATACTTAGTTTAATTTGCTACACTGCACAGTAAGAAGAAGATATCAAGACTATTAGTTATGTTATTTAGTGTGTTTGTGAAACTTAAAGCTAACGGATATTTTTTCATACAATTGGTTAAATTGCTGCATTAAAAAAAAGTTGAATAAGTGCTGATTAAAACATTGAACTAGAGTTCCTTGAAATATTCAAAATATCTTCAATAATAGTAATCACAGGGACAATGCCAACTTTAGGATTTTTGTCTTTGAAGTCTGACTTTGCAGAACAGATTGTGAATCTCTGGCCCATTACACACCTGCAGAGATTTTGGTGTTTTATTTCTCTTGGGTGAAGCAGCTGAAGCCCCAATCATGTTAATCACTGCCAGAACCAGTTGTATAAAATGCCAAAATGCAGTGAACCACTTGTTTTATAATAAATTTGACAATACAGTTTCAAGTGTTGTTTTGTTAGGCTTGTAATTTGTTGTGATTTATGACTTATGAGAGTGCTTCAGAGGAAAATAATATCTGGGAACCTCCAAATGAGCCGTTCACTTGACATAAAAAGTGTATTTATATTTGTTTATTTAAATATAAAGCAAATTTAATTACAAATAACCAAAAGTTATGAACCATTCTTTTCACTGTTTTCAACTAATGACATTAAAATACATTAAACTATATGGCATGTAAATCCCACTAGTTTATATTCCACTATTTGAAGGAGAGATTTTACCCTGTGACTCTGCTTCAAACAGAGCTACTAATCTCAGGGACTCAAATGGAAGAGGCCACCATATGCCCACAGGAACCTTTGACTTTTTTGAAGAGTAAACTTCCTGGGAATAACTATTCATTAGGATCCATTGAGACCAATTTAGGCAAGAATTTATCTGGAACCATCTTCTCCCCATAATGATGTGGAGATGAACTCCTGCTGCATTAACAATCATGGTTCTGTAGTAAATTAATGTCATGTGGTGTCTACATTTCCTGTCAAATCCAAGTCCAGTGTTTTGGACTTTCTGAATTGAGAAAGCATGTTCCTTGCCATTCTACTGCTGTTCCACATCAAGGGTAGTTCAGTTCAAAGACAAGAATATCTTAATAGCATTAGATTTCATTGTGGGCATTTACAAATTTTATACTTTATGCAGGTATTTCTCCTTATGGGTTCTGTACACTGGAGTCTTTCGTCAAACATTCTCAGCCTGTTTTTGGGGGGGGGGGGGCGTGGCTAGAAATTAAGGTCTCCTTTGTTCCCAGAAAATTTCCTCCTCCTGAAAGACACAGACTCCTGTGAGGATCCCTTAGTCTCCTCCACCTGAGACCCCTGGATTCATAGTTCTCCTTGAAGTACTTGAAGTAGAGTCAGATTCTCTCTCAGTAGAGAGGATGTGCTGAGATAGGTCTCAGGTACCCTCTTCTAACTCACCCCTGGATGAGGCTGTGACACAGGCAGACCAAGCGCCAACTCATGCCAAGGCCCCTAGGCCTCACTGAATGAAACCAGTCTGACTTACCTCTTTGTTAGCGTTGTTAAAATAGATGTTACGTTTATAAGAATGTATTTAGTGTTTAGACTTTATGCAATTCTTGTAGGATGCTGCATAAATTAATCTTGCATATAACTTCTGTCCCCCATGTTATAAGGTAATATTTAAGTGTTTGCTTGGTAACTATAAAAACATTTGCTTTCAAAGTGTAAACCCCACAGTCTAGAGAGAAGCGTTACTGAGTGTGAAATATTAGTTTACTACAAAAGGTGTCATCTCCTCTCCAAGAAAAGAAGGCCTATAGATACCAGACTAGCCATTATGGAACATCAGTGGACAAAAGACTTTGATTGCTTTTCCCATATCCATGAAGAGGAGACAAGCACAAGTTATGGGTCCCATCAGCTTGATCTCGGGGGTTTGGGAGATGGAATAAAAATCCTTGTCAAGAAGAAGTTATCTCTATGTTGCTTGAACTCAGAGGGGCAAAGATTCTTAAGCATAAGCAAGAGATTCCCAGGTGTTGGCCTGGGTTAGCCCTAGAGGACTCATAGAGCTTGTATATTACAGCACCTACTATTATCTTTTTGGAATCTAAGACAGGAACTTGTGTGTGTCTGTGTGTTTCCTTTTTCTTAGTTAATAATTCTTTAGTTAGTTTATTTTATGAGATTGGCTGCAAGCATTGTCTTTGGTTTGAGATCTGAGGTACAGTTAGCCTCGGGTAAGTGGTCCTTTGGCACTGGGAGTAACTTGAATATTATTGTGATTTTTGATGTATAAAGCCATCTGTCAAAAAGACGAATATGCCGAGATGGCAAGATAACCCAGAATAGCTATGGAGACTGTGTGTGACTCCATGTTAAGGCTGTTACAGTGCTTGAGGAGTTCACATTTGATTTTTGGTTGGCAAAATCTAAGTATAGAACACAACCAGTTACTGATTTGTAATAGTCTGCCTTGAGGTTGGTACTCGTGTTCGTTAGCCTCTCTCAGACTGTCTGGAGTGGCTTTTTTAATTGCTTCCTCCTTTCTTTTTAGTGACACCAGAACTTTCCAGTACATGGAGAGCAGAACGGCTTTAGCTCTCAAGATTCATTTAATGTTCCTTGCCTGGGAAGTATAACTTAGAGCTCTAAGAGAAATAGTGTATCCTATCTATGAAGATTTTGATTAGAAAGGTGTAAATCATTTTGAGTGGTCATTTAAGTCTTTTGTGACTCATCTGATATTTGTAAAGGTGGGAACATCCAGCTATGTTCTTACTTCCTATAAATCAGATCGACAAGCATCCAAATTGCTTAAGAGTGGGCAAAAATCCACAATATATACATCTACAATACAAACATCTTTCTTTTGCAGTGGTGGAATAGACTATTATGCTTTATTCTTTTCCTCTATTCTCCAGAATAATGAGGAAAATTCAGCGGGATACAGCCAAATTTCTTAGTTGAGACAATATGGGGATGGCAGACCTGAATCTTAGAGCTTCTCACCCTATCCAAAGTTAATCTGTTCACTCTGGCCCAACTTATATTCTTTCATTCCAGCAGAATGGAAAGGCAGTCACCTAGACCTCATGTCCCCTAAGTGCATCATGAGGCCACTGGGGAAAAGGAGGCAGCAAGAGAGAGAGGCCGAGGAGGACTGCCCTTCCCCTCCCAGCTGGGTCTGTGAGTCCCTGATCTCACAGAGTCTCAGCGCTGCAGGCACCCAGCCCCCAGGTACTGGGCTGCAGTGCAAGCTAGAGGGGCTGATACAGAGAAGTCAGGACCAGTCAGAGCACTTCCCATGTCATCATGAAAACTCACTCCTGGAAAGCTTGGTGAGGTAATATGTGGGGTGGGTGGGTAATATATTTCAAGGTAGGTGAGGTAAAATATTTTTTATTGGACAAGCTTCTGTTGGTGAGAGAGACAAGCTTTTGAGCTTTCACAGAACTCTTCTTCAGGAAGAAGAAGCAAGCTTTGGAGCTTTCATGGAGTTCTCTCTCTCTCACCAACAAAGGTTGCTCCAGGAGCAGTTCCTCTCCTCCTCCCCAGGAGCCCAGCTTGCTGGAGCTCAGTTCTTTTCCCCTCCCCTCCCTGATTAGCTGTCTGTCTCCCTCCTGCTAGGAGACAGCTAATCTGCAAGGCAGGAAGGGGGCAGGTTTTTTTTTTTTTAAATTGGAGAGATACCAATCTCCTAGAACTGGAAGGGAGCTTGAAAGATCATTGAGTCCAGCCCCCTGCTTTCACTAGCAGGACCATTTTTTGCCCTGGCTCCCTAAGTAGCCCCCTCAAGGATTGAACTCACAACACTGGGTTTAGCAGGCCAATGCTCAAACCACTGAGCTATTCCTCCTGCCCTCTTTATGTAGTACACTAGGGGAAGCCAGCAAAGCCTGCCTGCAGGAGCCCAGTTTGCTGGAGCTCAGTTCTTCCCCCTCCTCCCTGCGCAGATCAGCTATCTCCCTCTTGCTGGGAAACACAGCTGATTGGCCAGGTATGCTGCTAAGCCGAGAAGGCGGACCTCTCCGAGTCCTCCTCCCACTGACTGAGCCCAACATGCTGCCCGAGCTCAGGTCTTCCCCTCTCCTTCGCTCCCCTCCCCGCCCCATGATCAGCTATCTCCTTCCTGCTGGGAGACACAGCTGATAGGCCAGGTATGCTGCTAAGCCGGGAAGGCGGGCCTCTCCTCCTCCCACTGAGCCCAGCTTGCTGCCGGAGCTCAGTTCTTCCCCTCCCCTCCCTGCCTGGCGATCAGCTGTCTCCCTCCTGCTGGGAGACACAGCTGATCGGCGGGGGCGGGGAGGGATATGATGAGGCAGGCTGGGGGAAGCTGGGCAGGTCGTTCAGAGCGGAGCCCGTGAGGCGCCACTTTTTAAAAAATGTGGTGAGGAGAAGCAGCTGCTTCTGATGCATCCCACTAGCTACGCTACTGCCCCTGACCTGATAGCATGGTGTCTAGGTCTGTGTCTAGGGCTGTGTTGTGCTTATCAAAAAAAAAATCTACTAATAAGTGTAGCTACATCAAATGGAGCTGGCTTAAAATAGAAACTTTGATCTGTTTTCTTGTCTGCTTCCAGTCATCTACTTGCATTTCCAGTGTTGTCAAGGCAATAGCTGACTATGTCTACCATCTCCTTTTAAAAGAGTTCATGGTGTTAAGTCCTCTAGTAAAACAATTTTAAAGTTATCTTAGAAATGAACACTCTCCTACATGAGGAACTTTCTGATCTGTGGGACTTGAATTTGGTGTTAACCAAACTCGTGGAAGGTTCCTGTAGCTCTATGGGTTCTTGATTTTTACTGCCTCTAGCTGAACATTTAACTGTTGGTGTCCATTACCTTGGTCAAGAAAGTCCGAGTTGCAGACATGGAAGGTAGTGTGATCCACACATTTTTTGGTGATGATTGAATTGAGAGTAGTATCTCAGACCAGAGGTTAATGTATTTCAGGAAGCACAGTGCAAACTTTACTTATATTTTATACTTTTGGAAATAATTTTCAATCTTTAAGGCAGTTCTCAATCTGTGTGGTTATTATTAGTCATGCAGTCCACTGATTCCATAAAAAAAAAAGTCCATAGTTCCAATAGATCTACTGGGAAAGACATGCCTTCAGTCTTCATGAGTTGGATAAGAGAAATTCTCTGAAAGCAATAGTTTTGGGTTTTTTAAGCTATAAATAGGAATTGGAGTTTGACAGGAATTGGATAACTGGCATAATCTGAATCAAAAGCTTACATGAATCTCATACATCTGGTGTGTTTTCATGTTATTTAGTAAATAAGTCTATCCTTCTATTATAATTAGTTTCTGGCCTTAACAATTCTTTTGGTTAAGCTCCCATAGTCTATCTGTTGGAAGTCTTCCATTTTCATTTTTGCATGAGGCATACAAATAGATACACAATGTTTTCAAAGTTGAGTGCCTAAAAATAGGCTTGTAAATGGCTGCATTTTCAAAGGTGCTCATGTCCATGTTTCCTAATGACTTCTCCTGGAACTGTGGGTGCCTCATACCACTGGAAATGTGAAAATGGCCTGTGTTCCTTGCTTTCCTATAACAAAGCCATGGAAAATAAGTCAAAAGTTTGTGCAAGTATTTTTTTTAATGAATTAGGTTTGTAAGTATAGAAATATCATTTGTTCATAGTGCAATATATAAAATATATTGATTCGATTTCTTCTGAAAAAAGTAATGCATATTAAAGAATCAACCAGATAAAGATGAATTTGCATATTTCACTCAGTGCATTTACATCTAAAGAATTTGGACTTTTTTAGTACCATATTTTAAAGTGATGTTTAAAATAATATTTTTTCATATTAACTTGTTCTCTGGGAATATCATTTGTCGTAGAAAGAAAGAGCTTGAGGCCCAAGGCCTGAACTAAAGTCAGGACCTGCTGAAATAAAGTAAAGTTAGCAAGAGTCAAGCTATGAGCTAAAGTCAGGGCCTATTACAAAGTAGCTGCCTGCTTGCAGGTTCACTATTTGATACATGAACTTGGCAAGAACAGGGCTGGTATTGCAAAAACACAAGCATTCCTAGTCACTGAGTATTCACCTAAGCACATGCCAGAAGGGTAGTACCAAAACACCCCAATACAAGATTATGGTATAAAAACAGTCCCCGAAGGTGTTGCAGGGACACACTGACCCCGCCTAAATATAAGGGCAGGATGACAGGCTGATAGAGATGTTTTGATCGAACCTACAGTGCTACTGAACAGATTCTGTGGTCTTCCTGGGCAGTTCAATCGAAGTCTGTTGTATTGGCTCTCTGGCCAGAGCCAGTGCAGCACACAGAGAGAACACATGCAGCCAACAACTAACAACATCGGCAAGTTTTCAGATTCACACATGCACTTAACTCTTGGATTATGCATCTAAAACTGCTGTTTGGCTGTGGCAGAAAGATCTGTTGTGCCCTTCTCAGGCTGCTAGCTTCTGATAATCTCATTTTATCATCAGCACTAGTGTACAAGAAATATCACTTGCAATGTTATGAAGTGGTATTCCAGCTATCGTGAATGTACATTTAAGGTTGGGAAGCTTTTATTGATAACCCAACAGAAAGGATTGCAGGTTTCCTGTTAAAGGGAGACTACTGACTTGTTTAGACAAGCACATTGCCATTTATGTTCAACATCCAGAAATAAGATTCTCTCCAAAACTAACCCATTTCTGTCTGTGAGAAAGACTAGCCTATGGACTCCCCCTAAAAGTGGATCCTTTTCCTGTGAGAGAACCCTGTTGGAGGACACTTCATAAAAACTGAGTTGCTGCTGGTCTTGCATCAGGGTTCAAGGGTATAAGGATTTAAAGGGATAGTGTCACAAAGTTTGAGGGATGAAAGGTTGATATTAACTTAATCTTGAGGAAGGTATAGTGCAGAAGTTGTCACGTCAGATGGAACCTGGGTGCTGGGGGACAGGTGGTATGTCTTCAGTGGCTGGAGGGATCAGGCAATTGGGAAACAAGTTTTGAGGACTACACAGGATATCCAGAAATAGAATTTGGATTTGCAAAGTCATGGGATGAGAGAAACTGATAATTGCTAAGAGTGAAAAGGGAACATACTGAATTACGGAAATAGAATATGGATTTGCTTAGTGGCAGAGGGGATTGCAAAATATAAAGGTTTGGGGAGGTGCAGTAAGAGTAGTTTCAGATAGACGGGAGGGGAAGTGCTGAAGATTTGGGGGATTTGCTTTGTAGGAGAAAAAGCTTCTGAGAGGTACTGGAAGGTGAGGAGAGAGAGACGAGCTAGAGGAGTTTATTATCAGGATGGGGATCTAGTGACTGGGTCAGGTGCACAATAGTTGTGTATGTAAATTTTAGATTAAATGACAACTGGAAATTATGCAGATTTAAAAGAATAAACTGGGCAAATTTGTAAATCACCCATACAGTGCTATAAGTGGGAATTTAGTTCCCTGCGCAGGCTTCCCGTGTCATGGATCACAGGCAGGAGGACAATGCTCAGGCAGCCTTTACACTGTCCTTTAACTCTCAGTCTAGTCCCATATTAACACTTTTATAAATATGGTTAATGACATTACTTAATAGCAATAATTAAAACATTTGTAACATTCACAGAGACAAACAGTAATAGCAGTTCAACTCCATTTTCATAACGCTCTTCCAAGCAGTGGAAGTAGACTGTGGGGTACGGAGGAAGCCTGCACAGTACTTTATGGAGCAGTGAATGAAAGCAATGTGCTACACAGAAACCAGGAGATAGGAAGATACCTCAGCAACACTGTCTTCAATTTAAAACAAACACACATTTTTAAAGAATAATTGCAAAATAAGTAAAATTCAATTTGAAAACAACAGGTTTCAAGAATAACAGATAGAGTAGTATCTAAACTACGTAAAAAATATCTCTCTGATTATGTACTTTTAGGTATAAATAGTTTACAATTCTTTTGTTTTTGTTTGTTTTGTTTAAAACACCCTGTTATATAAACACAAAGTGCTGAAGAGATAATGCATTCAACCATTCAGTTGGTTACTGAATTTTTCTGTCTTTTTCCCCTGATACTCTACAATAATGAACAAGATAATTGGTTAATGAAGAAAGCATCTTGTATTTAAAGATCTACATATTTATGTGACCTTTCTTTGTTCATAGATGCTAATATTTACTTTCTTTTCTTGTTGAGATTTTATTTAGTGTTCTGTGACAAACAAGAGTATGATTAGTGAAGCTGTAAAGTTCTCATGGTGGCTGCCTGTGTTCCCAAGATAGCAGCATTAGTGTCTGCAGAAGCAGTTAATGCTGTTTATCATTGCTGACAGAGGCTGGGAAGGACCTTCTGTGGCTTTTATCTTTCACCTTGCCAACAGAAGTTGATGAGCTTTGTGATTTAAATTCATAGAGTGATGTTATAATATTTACATTCCTTTCACATATAAAAGTGCACAGGTAAACCAATCTTGTTTAACGATTAATTAAAATAATATTAATGTAGCATCAGACAGGCTACTAATGGATATTCCTAGGAAAACTTTTCTTCAGCTCTTTTACATTCTTCGTACTTAAAGCTAACATTTTCAAAACTGCTGAGAGGAAAACATGCAAAGCAGTTTGCTTTTGAAGGATGCTCTAGACTATTTTTATTTTTGTAATCTTGAATTCTACCCATCCTCACATCCCACATCAGAGGTTTTCATGGATTCCAGCACCACATAAACATAGTGCCATCTGCTAATTTAATGGACTGTGAGTTGTAAGACACTCAAAAGGTTTACATTGTTTTGTAAGATTTTGTAACATATGAATATTCAGAATCTAAACTTCTTTTGTGTATGTATGCCCAATGTCCATATAGTGCCCATCCCCTTTGTGTAGAATAGTTGTTTGCTGAGCTCACAAATAACTTTAAATGTGCACAGTGGCAAGATAGATGATGCACACTGTGCAGCAATTACAGTATTACTTTGTTGGAGAGAGATTGCATATTCATAGACATGGAAAGGGTTAATTTCTTCTTTCCTTGTCTTCTTTTCCCTATCTCCTCTCATCTTGCCTCCCATCTGACTTTTATCTTCCCCTTCTGTTCTTTGTCTTTTTGCTACTTTTCACCCCACTTCTCCTTTTCATATAGCTTTGTGATTCTTTGTTTGATTATTATTGATTATTTTGAGTTGCCTTTCCCCTCGTACCACTGCTCCTGTTCTGCAGGTTTGGTGCTCAGCTAATTCAGCCATTGCAGCAGTAATACTTCCTCAGGTGCCAGTCAGTGCTGAGGGGACAGGCAGTCCAGCAGGAGCGGTAGGAAGATTTGTTTTTAAAAGTATTTTCACATCTTCTGTATGCAACAAAATTAAATATTTTGGTTGGAACTTTATTTACTGTTGCATAAAGGATTGCAGTCTGCATAGTCTCCAGAGTACTGTTTTTTTTAAAGGAAAACTTCTATGATCAGTTAATACCATAAATAACTAAATTAATACTAAAATGATGTATGTATGTTTACATATGATTGTTCCAAACTTTAAAAATACCTGTCGATGTTTCAGAGCCAGAAATATTTTGATATTTCCCAAACTGAGTAGCCCGCAGAAGGTCAAGATAGCTAGCACATTGTGAAAAAGAAAGTTGTTCTCATTATGTATATTCTGGAGACTTTATTTGCCCCTTTCAGGTATGTTAACATATTTTCAACATGCATTTTAAGTAAAATAATAGATGTGTCATTTATGCTAAATGAAATTACCAGAAGAAACAATAATAAAATATACCTGAAAACAACCTTGGGGAAATTCTGGAATGCTCTCTATTCCCTTGTCTCAAGCTAAGATGTCAATCCTGAAAAGACCTAAATCTGTGATTAGCTTTATGCAGACTGATAGTTCAACTGAGCTCATAGTGTTTAAAGTTAAGCATGGGTATAAGTCTTCGCAGTATTTGGGCTGAAGTGACCATTCATAAACATTTTTGAGTGCAGCTCTTCCAGCAGTTGTTTTGCACCTCTGAGGATTGGGTCCCTTTTCAGCAGATAGGCAAGATGGTGGTTTATTATATTTTTAATATTTTTTATTATATTTAACTAAAATGTTTTAAAGTATTGGTGACTTACAGATGTATACAGCTTGGTGATGAGTGTGAGGTTCTTCAGGGATGGGACTGGAACTGGGTTTGCAGGATGGCCAACTCTTCTGTGCTGCTACCCGGTAGCCATGGTAGGGCTCATGCATTATTGCATAGACCACGTGAAGATAAATACTACAGGAAGTACTGCCTCAGAAGGCCAGACTGACAGCTTCTGGAAGGATGCTACACAGGCCCAAGCCAAAGCAGAAAGCCATACAAGAGATACACAACAGTGGGTTTTAGGAAGACCTTGTGATGTACAAAGTGTAGCACTCCCACGAAAGTGCAGATTAATTATAATGCTTCTCTTATTTATAGCATTACATATCACCAGTAGACTTACTAGCTCTCAGGGAAAAAAGGTTGTGTAAACTGTATAATAATGTTTTTTTTAAATGAGATTTATTTCCCCACTCAGAAGTTGCCTTAATAAACATCTTGGTAGCTAGACTGGATCTTCTGAAAAATTCCTGATATTGTATCTGAATTTGATTGAAGGCTAACCATTGGAAATTGAAAGTAAGTTTTCCTACAGTAGTTAAGGCTTACCAATATATTATAAATTCCACCACAAGACAGAGGTGTGATTTCTCCACCCCACAAATGAGCAATAAGGATATAGAGATGTAGATACTTTCTAATGGAAGGGTGCTACCTTTGCTTTAGAAGGCTAAATCCATGATCCAATCAGTCATCATCCTCAAAGGAAACCTGCGCAACACTTTCAAAAAACAAGCCTGGGAGCTTAAATGTATAACTCTGATAGACACTAAAAATCATGGACTGAATAGAGACATTGGATGTATGGCTTATTACAACAATCTGTAACCCACTAACCCACTCTTTTTTTGTCCTATGACTAAAGAGGTGTTAAGGGGCCACTCTACCTTGATTGGTCCCTTAGAATGTGGCTAGCTACTTCTGTTAAACAATCTGTTCCAACTTGCATTTCGCTCTGATGCTTGGAGTATGTTTCCCAGATCTGAAAAAGAGCTCTGGGAGGGGCTCAAAAGCTTGTGTCCCTCACCAACATAAGCTGGTTGAATAAAATATATTACCTCACCCACCTTGTGTCTCTATTATACTGGGACTGACACAGCTACAGCTACATTGCATACATTCTGAGAACATGTTCATTTGCAAAATTTTCAGTCGGAAAAGTCGATAATGTTATATTTGTTTGCGTAGACTTTCATATTATATTAAAATATTAAATATACATATATATGATATTTTATACATAATTAAACATTACTGAAACAATGTTTTGATAATTCCAAATTGATTTTTTTTTAAATATTCTGCAAGAAATTTTAGATTTCATTCTGATTTGGCGCAAAAACAAATTTTAAAATGTCAGAAATATATGCAGAACAGTTTTTAACGAGCTCTAGTTTTCAGGATAGATTTGTCTTGCTTAGTTGATTTGGACTCTTATTGGATAGAAGGAGAAGAAAACAAGTTAGAAAAGAGGTAGGAGGAAGAACATGGAGGTAGAAATTGATATGCTAAAAAGGGAATGGCAGGAATACAAGATTCACATCTGAGGGGGTTGCTCTGAACACAGCAACAATGTTGGTGTTCTCAGTCTTTTTCCTGATCTTGAAAAATGTTCTAAGTGGTGTGATTCAAAAATCCCCAATTTCTAGCCCACCCTGATAATGATGTTGATGATAGCTTATTGGTAAATGGTGCTTCTGGTGAAAGCTGCCAAAAGTTCTGCATGCTCTTCAGAAAATAAAATGTCAAAAAAAGGGGAAGGGACAACCACAATCCATCAAAGGTGTCCAAAATACATTTCTTCTAGTCTCTATATGGCTTTATTTTCTGCTCTTAAAATGATTCTTAATCCGATGCTATAACCATTGTGTAATTTTACTAGAACTTTGAAAACATCTAATCAGCAGTTAATTTTGTTCAAACACTCAGTATGAAGCATTGTTTTACTGCATTATGTTCTTTTTTTCAACAATAATTTCACAGAACTTGTTTGTTAGATTGACAACCTTTCACATACTTTGGACAGTTTAAGATTTACTGCTTGTGTAGAGTTTGATACAACATGCTATCTTCCTGACCCTCTCAATTCATCCTGAGCACAGTACCGAGATACAATCATCTGAACTAATAATGGGCTTCAACATCAACCACTCTATACGCCTAAATTATATCTATCTCCTCAGGTTGGCTGTTGGGCTTTGGAGTTGAGCCTTTGTGTATAACTTCCCACTGGTGAAGACTGACTTCTTTTGGCAGAACCCCTTTGGTGAAATGCCAATTAAAATGCACATTACTTATTAAGGGGCATATATGATCCTGCATCTCTATGCAGATTTCAAAGTGATAGCAAAGCAAATTCTGCATGCAGATGTATGGGACCTTAACACTCTTCTGCTGATAACTACACTGCAGTTAATTATCATTGTGAAGAGAAGATGGGGAACTCTCGGATTTATTAGAGGCAGAAAACTCGTGTGTGTGTGTGTGTGTGTGTGTGAGAGAGAGAGAGAGAGAGTGAGTGTGAGAGACAGACATCAAATGGGCCAAAGCAGTGTGCTCATATGGAGGCTTATTGAAGGAATACAGCTTTGTGTTGTGTGGATGCCGGGGTCTGCTGAAAAGTTGTATGTAGGAGTGAGGATTAAGAAACAATCTAGCTCTCACTACTAGAGTCTTTCCACTGATTTTATTCTAATGGCAGTTGGATCAATTTCCTTTTTACTTAAGTGTGTGTGTGTGTGTGTGTGTGTGTGTGTGGAGGAAATAACACATAGAATATCTAATACCAATCGCCTTTTTAGCACAGTTGAGAGTGGAAAATATCCAAAAGCTCAGTACAAAAACATCTAGCATACTTGGATGAACAAAAGTACCGCAACTATTTAATTTTTTGTCATTTATGGTAAAATGTATTGCCTGGAAGTGTAAATGTTCCTCACTGTTGTAACACAACATTATATCTAGCTGTTCATTTGCCCCAGGATACTCTGGGAAATATATTGATGTATTTTATGCACTTTATTTTTCTGTTAAAATATTTCAAAGGTGTACTCCATTGTGGTTAGGATGAGCAGAATGTCAATTAGAAAAAAGAATTCTTAATTATAAATACTCTTTTACCTTTTTTTTTTTGGTCAATTGCTGCAGATAATAAACTATTTCAGGAGCAATCTTTGGCAAAATACCCCACCTCTTTTGCACTCTTATCTTTTATTTAAAAAAATATTGTATAAACCTGCCCCATCAACTGTGTTCTCATTCTGGTTAGAGAATACACTTGCTCAGCAGGTTTTCTTTCTGTAAACTGTTTGAATGGCAGATGTTTATGCCAGAGATCAACTATGTCTGCTTATGTTTTCTTTATGGAAAGTTTCTTTCCAAAAGGTATTTCTTTAAATTTTTATATTTGTCTTTATAAAAATTTAAAATTGAAAGAGCAGTCTTACTTTTAGAAAACTTTATTACATCTAAGAATTTTTCCCCAAGTAAATAGAGTTGTAAAGAGTTTGTGGATGCAGTGAGTACGTTAAATAAGCAAGTAAATAAAATATAATTATATACTTGTACCAGGTGCATGTTTTATGACAGGGGCTCTCAACATTTTTCTTTCTGATGCCTCTATCCCTTCCTCCAACATGCTGTAAAAACTCCATGGTTCACTTGTCCCACAACAACTGTTTTTTTCTGCATACAGAAACCAGGGCCTGTGTTAGGCGGTAGCAAGCAGGACAGTTGCCCAGGGCCCCCTGCCACAGGGGGTCCTGCGAAGCTAAGTTGCTCAGGCTTTGGCTTCAGCCCTGGGTGGTGGGGGTTGGAGCCCTGGACTTCAGCCCCAGGTGGTGGGGGTTTGACTTTCTGGCCTGGGGCCAGCAAGTCTAATGCCGGCCCTGCTTGGCGGACCCCCTGAAACCTGCTTGTGGCCCTCCAGGGGCGACCAGACCCCTGGTTGAGAAACACTGTTTTATACAGTAAGCCACAAATACTCTGAGTCCCAGAGTAATGGGACCATAGTTCTGAAAAGTGTAGCAGTACTGGGCTTCAGATTAGGACTTTTTACTAACTAAAATATTCTCATCCACACTTAATAACATTCTTTTTTAGAAATTAGGTTTGTTTGTTTTTTCCAGGGGCATGTTAGGGTTAACTCTTAAAATTGTATTTTGCCAATGAAATTAATCCTTGCAAATATATAGGTGTGTTTATTATAAGAGAGGCTTGTACCACCACATATTATTAAGGTTATGTGTAAATAGCGTAAACAATCACAGGAGATGATCCTGTGTAAATCAGAAGTGAGTTTTATAGTGCATCTCATTCAGTTTCAGTTTAATTGTATGTATTTATATATCACATTTGTTGCATCTTCTGGTAAGGTGCTTTAGAAAATAAATCGAAGTATACAAAATATTTTATTGGCGCTAACTTTCATATCTCTAACTAATAACAAGTTGCCTTGGTTGCCATAGTGCACAGGTCTCTGAATGTCAGAAAAGTTAATATTAAATTAAGTTAATAAATTTTAGAAATCCCTAAACATGATCTAATCTAGCTTTTGTTTTAAATCAAGATGTCACACTTTTAAGATTTAATGTCTGAAAGCCAGTCAGAGTAGAAATAATTGGCATATATCAGTGGAAAACCTGGATTATTTTTGCAGGAGGCTGGTTAAAAAAATCTGTAAGATGCTCAAAGGTTTTATTAAATTTGAAATAGTCCTGATGGAAAGGGCAAAATGGACAGTGTGCAGGTGAGAAGATCAAAACCACATCATAAATCATTTATTGCATGTATTCAATAAATCGTAGAGGAATGGTTACACATGACTATATAGGTGATGGTAGTTGTTGGGCATGAGATTTCCTTCAAAGTTGCACATTTCAGTTTCTCTGTTTATCAGGCTGAAATATGATGTATTCCCTGTCTGAACTCCCCATATATTTATTTTACCTTGCCTTTTGAGAGGGAGAAGGAAGGTGCTTTTTGGGAAGGAGAAGGGCAGGTTTTCTATTCATTTTTTCACAGAAAGGTCATGGTCCATCTCACTGGGAACTAACAATGATGATTCTCTGTAGCTGATTCAAGGGTTTAAAGAGGCACAAACACTGTTCTTCCTTCCCTGCTGCCCAGCTATTTGTCCCTATTGTATTCTGTCTCTGTGCCTTTTTTTTTTTTTTGCCTCAACTGCATGTTGATTATTTGATCCTGAATAATACATATACAGATGGTACCTCCTTCTGTGTATGTTCTGTAAGGCTAAACTAAAGGTTTACACTGGACAAAAGAAGTAAAAAGTACAAAAGAGAGATGAAGTACTATAGTATGTACAAATCTCAGCACAACCATTGAGGAGGGATAGAGATTTCAAAATGAACTATTCAGAAAGAAAATTCTCAAATCTAACAAGTGAAGAAACCTCAAACACTGCATATATTATATTTTACATAGACATGACAACAAAAAATACTACTTTTTTTTCCAGCTTTGCAAGGCACTTGCATAAAATTTGCTATAGTGAAGCTCTTCAAATGAGAGTAGAACAGAGTCTGTGTCCAGTTTGTTTAAACTTAATTTCAATATAGAGGAATAAATACTGTATACTTTATTCTTTATGTTAAAAATGACTGTTGTATCACTCACCGCCCCTGTTGCAGTGATTCATGAAATGGGAAATAGAGGTAGTGTTCTGCTATCACTGCTCTTTTCTTCTGTTTACTATTTATCTACACAAAATATTCACTTGTGAGGCTGGCATAAAGTTATTAACCCTTTGCTGACTGCAAAGAGTTGCAAAGAGATGTTACAACAGTGGGTGACTGGGCAAGAAAATGAAAGATGAAATTCAATGTTGACAAGTGCAAAGCAATGCACATACGAAAACAGAATCCCAACTATACATACCCAGTGATAGGATCTAAATTAGCTGTTACTCCTCAAGAAAGAGATCTTGGAATAATTGTGAATAATTCTCTGAAAACATTTGTTCCATGTGCAGTGGCAGTCAAAACAACTAACAGAATGTTAGGAACCAATAGAAAAAGGATAGGAAATACGATAAGAAAATATCATAAAGCCACTATACAAGTGGTTCTCAAACTTGTTCTGCCGCTTGTGCAGGGAAAGCCCCTGGCAGGCCAGGCCGGTTTGTTTACCTGCCATGTCCGCAGATTTGGCCCATCGCGGCTCCCAGTGGCCGCGGTTCACTGCTCCAGGCCAATGGGAGCTGCTGGAAGCAGTGGCCAGTACATCCCTCAACCCGGGCCGCTTCCATGCATGGGGCCTACCCCACCCGCCCATCTCCTGCCATCCAAACTTGAGCCCATGCCGGGCCTACCCAGTCACCCCATCCAGATTCCTCACACCTTAATGCATGAAGTTGCTGCAACAACTTTGCTTGCAGCAGCTGTGTAATACCACTAGTGTCCCCACTGGGGGTGCATGTCCGAAGTGGGTCTGCCATGGCTTCTGGGACTACTGCTTCAAGCCCCGGACTCTTTATTCCCCTGCTAGGCCCACTCCTGTCCCCCCACCCCCAAGTAAAATCACAGAGGGACAGTTTGAGCCCAGACTCTGCACCTCGCAGAGGCCCCCACAACTGCCACCTGTTGCCACACTGCAAGGCAGGATATCACCTGTGCCAACCGTCCCCCCTACCTCTGTCTGCTGCAGATCACACTCATCCCTGGAATCAGCAATACCCCCATCTCTTGTGTTCAGTGGAGAGGAACATCCTGGTTCTGGGTGACCTCGTATACTTTGGAAGTCCTGCAATGCTGTGGAAACAACCTCAGAAACAACCTCACTGACCACTTGCTGCACAGCACCACTGAGTATCCCATTAACACACACAGCCTGCCCACCTGCATGCGTGGATGCTTCCCCTCAAGCATCCCCCTCCCTCAGTCCATGAGGCTGCCATGGATAATCCAACACACCACCCTGGGCTTCACCATCCCTCGTCCTGGAAACAACCCCTTGCCTCTGCTCCTACCCTTCTATTCCCTTCTAGCCCTATGTGAGACAGTTAAGCTCCCTCACCTCCCCCTCTCCAGTGTCCAGCAACTGTATCAGATGCTGAGCAGTTTCACTTGCTGACTCGCCCTTGCTTGCACCCTGCATCTGCCTGTTTTTCCTTGTACCTGGGGGCAGGGGGTGTTAGCCTCCCTTCTTCCCACTCTCATCCTCCTGTGTGCACCTGGAGCCATGCTGCTTCAAGAGCCTGGATTCACTGCCCCCTGTGGCTGCTGCTGCTGCCTTGCCTGCTGAGTTGTGTGGAAAAAAGGGGCTTCCCATGCCCCGGGCTTGCACTTCTATGGCCTTCAGACCTCACATTCCTGAGGGGGTGAGTCAGTGCTGCAAAGCTGACCACAGTTCACCTTTTCCAGCAGACTCTGACCTCATTCTCCCCTCCCACCCAGCCCTGGCCATAAAGCACAGCTGCCTTCCCTCAGAAAGCCAAGCTAACATTTGCCCCGCTTTAGGTGCAGTGCGTCAATTGCACTACAGTACTTGTATTAGGTGAATGAAAAAATACTCTCTCTTTTGGTTTTACAGTGCAAATATTTGTAATAAAAATGAATAGAAAGTGAGCACTGTACACTTTCTCTGTGTTGTAATTGAAACCAATATAATTCAAAAAGTGGAAAACATCCAAAAATATTTAAATAAATGGTATTCTGTTATTTAACAGTGCGATTAATCGTGATTAATTTTTTTAATCGCTTGACAACTCTACTTATTACCTAATTATCTTCTAGGTGTTTGCAAATTGATTGCTTAATTATTTGCTCAATTATCTTTCTGGGTACTGAAGTTAAGCTGACTGGTCTGTAATTCCCTGGGTTGTTCTTATTCCCCTTTTTATATCTGGGTACTTTGCCCTTTTCCAGTCCTCTGGAATCTTTCCTGACTTCCATGACTTTTCAAAGATAATGGGTAATGGCTCAGATATCTCCTCAGTCAGCTCCTTGAGTATTCTAGGATGCATTTCATCAGACCCTGGTGACTTGAAGACATCTAACTCGTCTAAGTAATTTTTAACTTGTTCTTTCCCTATTTTACCTAAACCATTAATCATTACCTAATACCTAAACCTAAAATTTAAAATTAGAAGAAGGGTAGGCTGAACTAAATATCACTTTTCTGAAGAAATATTTAAGTTCTAATATACTGAAGTTTCCTAGCTGCAATTTCAGTACAGTTTTAAGGTACAAATTGTATCTGTTTTCTTATTTAGTATTTCCTATAGAGATCGCATTACATCTGTGCTTCCCTTGCATTGTAGTGCTGCAATACTGGGATTACAAAGGCATAAGTAGCAGTGGTGATTTCTATACTTGGGGGGAAAAAAAGAACACAAATAATAGAACTCTTTATTTCTGGACAATGATTTGAAATAGAAAGTAAACTCTTCAGGGCAAGGACAGTGCTTTCTTGTGTGTGTGTTGTGAGTTGCAGTGGCACTTTTAAGCCCTTTAACATTGTAATAACTATTGCTAACCAGATATCTAGAAGCAGCTGGGGATCAAACAGGAACCTGAGTAGCAGACAGCAGACAGACAGTCACTTGACAATGATTCCCCGTTTATAATTACACTTTGAGACCATCAATAGAGTGGCTTGTCAGTACAACAATACTCTTAATCAGAGCCCTCTGAAACCCAAACATTCCCATTAGCCTCCAAGGGCTGCTGTCAAAACAAATCTTCCATGCCAATGGGAAAGATGTAATGGTTTGTCCATAACAAAAGCATGATTTAAACATACACAAATACTTTCCACCTACTCTTATTGTTGAAATACAACTGGAGTTAAGATCCAGAGTATGGTCTGCAGTATGAGCTTAGCTCAAAACCTAGATATTAGTTGAATGTGCCTTTTCCCTTTGGAATTAACCAAATAGGTATAAAGCACAGACTGACAAATATTATGTTATAAAGATTGGAAGAGCAAAGTGATGATATTAATTAGCGTACTAATTTGTGAAGGGCGTAAATGTCTCTGGGACATTCAGTGCTTCCTGATAAAATGTAACTAACACCTTTGTACTGTTTGCTGCATGGAAGCAAGTGCTGCTGACTCTAAAGATTCATATGAAGTAGCACAATTAAGCTTTGTTCCAGTATTGCATGTATTACTCTAACCAGAAAGGGAGAGAGAAATTAGTATAGACCAAAGCTCATGTTAGAATGAAAAATACCTACGGTATTGCCTTTTATTGGTTGGCTGGGGAGGGGGAGAGAGAAATTTCTAATAGATATTATTCCTCTAACAAGCAATCCTATTATTTAGTAATAATATATTCATTGTATACTAAGTTACTTTCACTGATATCTGACTTTCACAATGGTGTTGATGTAATTTCTCACGTATGTGGTTTAAACTGAATATTGTAGTGCAGGGATGGAAAGGTGCCAATGTTTGCTCCATTTAAAATATGTGGGCTCATTCAGTTGTTGTTTTTTTAACAACCAAGTTTAGGTTTATACTAGATGGAATACATTCACAGTAGCAGCCTTCTCACTTTCTCCAGGTATGCATATAAACTTGTTCATTTGGCTATTATCTTTTAAAACTGAAGACCAGAAACTTTACATGCCTGTGTTTATTCAAATAAAAAGAATCAGAAGGAAAATAGACAGACAAAAACAACTGCCTTTGCATAACATGGAAAGAAAATTGTAAAGTGTCAGTGGTGAGGTTATGTTCATCATCACTGATTATGTGACTCTCTGGTTAGCTAGATGTCTGTATTCAGCTGTTTTTTTAAATTGTACTTTCAAAAATATTTTAAATATTCCTCATCATTAAAAATGTCTTCTTATTATTTCTGAATAGATTTTCCATCAGATGAAAAAAATGCAATCTTACCCTCCGAGTACTTCTAAAAACTTCAAAACTATTGTATTTTATGACATTTTATTGCCAGGTTCCTTGCAACAATGAAGAGACAAAGCATGCTTCTCAGAAATGAATTAATCACTGCTTCATTAACACTGAAGTAATATAACCATTGTATGACTATGATAGAAATCCTTACCCCACCCAGCCCAATTATTTTATTAACCTGTTTGGCACTGTGTGCCTCTTGTTGCAAAAAATCAGAAATGCTGATCACATTGGTAATCTGAATGTCAGCCCTACTCTTTAATATGCCATTCATGAGCTTCTAGGGATAACACATCCCAAGCAGCCTGTTAAAAGCCCTTTTCATGATCTATGATCTGCAGTGTGTTATGGGCTGTAAATCAACCTCTTCCTTATATGCCTCACCTTCGGAGGTATCTGTGCCTTGGCTCAAGTTATGCAGTGTCGGGCACTCAGATGCATAGATATCTATCTGTTGAAAATGGCCAGGGTTTACACTGAAGCTACTACTTACTTTAAAGTCACCTTTCCTCAAGTGTGATTGTAGTCAAGAGCTCCTCCTCTGGATCCCAATTAGACAGGAAGGACCATGAATATAACAATAGCCTGTATAACCTACATAAAGCTGTGCCTCAAAGATGTGTAACATGTAAAGTAAGTAATGTGTGAAAACAACTTATAAAGGTGACAGTTTTGGGGTTGTGTCTGCCAATTTATGAATTTCATTTTGTTGTGTATCATGTATGATTGTACCCGGCATTATGGTCTAGAACCTCCATTTTATATCTAACTCTACTTTGTGCCCTGTTTTGAGCTCATGTGTAGGTAGCTGGCTGAGAGATATAACAGGGTTGGTAAAAGAGGGTGGTGGTTTTTTGTTTTTGTTTTCCTTCTCACATTGGGAAGAACTAATACAGGAAATAATCTAGCAAACTCCGAACAATTAATTTGCTAATGACTCTGACTCACCTTACCAACCCTAATTCAAACGAGGGGTGTTGTGAATGTGAACCCAGCATGACTGAGGTATGAGCTTTCACACTAAGGGATTGTGACTAAGACTAAGTACTGCTATTACAGCTACTATTCCAGCCATGTGTTCATAGACTGGCTTCCTGGTCCCTCCTCCAAACTCCTTCCTCCAACTTCTATCTAGGTTGCTACATTTTCTAAGAGGGGTGTGTGTGTGTGTGTGTGTGTCTGTGTGTGTGTCTGTGTGTGTGTGAGAGTGTGTGAGAGAGAGAGAGAGAGAGTGAGAACTGCAGTTCCAAAATGAGGATGATAGCTCATGTTCTGGCCTACTCCATGTTACCACTACCCCCACCATTACAATTGGCGGGCCACACCCTCAAATGTGTGCTCCCCTTTTGGTGCCTGTGACCCTTGCCAAATGCAGGCCACCACTGAGAATACGCCCTCCATTTGAACATGGTGTGGAGGAGAAGGAGGTAGTTATGTTGTATTTCACTTTTTTTGGTCCTCAAAATGGGTGATGCAACATTAACTCCACAACCACTCCCTACATGTCACAATGGGTACTTTCATCAAGGATCTCTCAGACTTCTAATTTAAAAGCTCAGCAATCAGAAATGTTTTTTCCTTTGTAACTTAAATTCCAAATACATTTACTTGAGTTGACTGAGAAAAAATAGTTTTTTGATTATAGAAAAATTGTGCATTTTTTGTCTTTGCATGTACTAATAAGAATTAAGAATTAAAGGAAATGCTCTCTAAGAAATAATGGAATGAAATTCACTCCCTGTGCAGTGGGCCAACACAAGGGTAGTCTGCTGGCACAGAAGCCACATACGAGTGCCTTCTTTGTGTTCTGCAGAAATGGCCTTCATGCTGGCCTGCCACAGGCTAACATGGAAAGGCATTTTGAATTCTAGAAGATAAATCTAGTTGAAAAATATGGGAGAAATGATTCTTAGTAGAAAACTAAAATTGCATTTAGTTCTCTTAGGTAATTTTTTAGCAACCTGCTACTCACATTTGGTCATAGCAAGAGATGACAGAACAGCTTTTTATTTCTCAGTGCATTGATATTTAGAGAAATACATTTCCTGTCTTATGAGATTTATGAATTTAACACCAATCTTCTTAATATATTAAGCTACCCTAAGTGTTTTTAATCTCAAACCCAATAGTCAGAAAGATCCTACATAATCATCTCTCTGAAACTCCTGTTAGAGATTTATGGACATAACTGATATCATCATCAGCTATGCTCAGTGGTTAAAATGTCAATTGACCAAAAATAAGTAAATTAAAAAGTCAGTTCCCATTGTTTACCAAGTAAAATGCTATATGTCTTTTTCTCTTTTTGGTTATAGCAGGGCAAGAGTACCATTTTATGCTCTAATGGCCTCATCCAAAGGCCACTTAAATCAATGGGAGTCTTCCCATTGTATTCAATGAGCTTTGGACCAGGCCCTAATTGTGTCTCCATCGTCAGACCTGATCCAGCAAAACATTTAAGTATGTGCTTAACTGTATACATGTGAGTCATCCCTCTGACTTCATGTGAATACAGTTGAATTCAGTAGGGGCTCACATGCTTACAGTTAAGAGTTTTGCTGGATCATGTCCATAGTCATAGCAGTTTGGTCTAAGTATAGCAGTTGTGTATGCATCAACAGTGGCATGCCTTCCCACTCATGAATGTGTGAAGAGAGGTCAAAGCCTTGTTGAACAAATTGAATGATTCACTGCTACACCTGTGGTACAGATTCCAGGTGAATCTTCTAGGACAGAGCCCAGACAATCTGGAGAGCACACTATTAGGAAGTAAGCCCTTGCTTGTTTGGCTGGATTTGTTTTAATTTAGTTTAATTTTATTTATTTTTAATACATGGTGGGTCCAATGCAGATTTGTGGTACTGCAGTTCCCTACTTAGTTACAATTTTGTTGGGCTAGATTATGTGGCCCTTAATCATGTTTATGGGTACGTATGTGAGTAGAGTCACTGAAATAATTGGCACTAATTGTGTAAATAACTGTACACCAATATGAGGAAGAGGTTCAAATTCTGGTCCATTGTTTAGCATTAGATTTGGTCAGCCTTGGGCCATGCATTTAAACTTTTATCAATATTTTATGATACATGTTAGTCAACATGTGCATGTTTTAGGTCTTCATAGAGTCATGCCTAAGTACAGTTGTGAAGGAATTGGGTTGTCCAAAATACATATGTTTAAATGTCATTAAGATCTAAATTATCTTTCCACAGATGTAGCTTTCTTGATTTCCACCAAACTAGTAGTATTGTTCAATGTTATATCATGTTCATATTATTGTTCATGCCATATGTTTGTGTATATTGAAGGACAGAAATCCACACCATGTAGAGGTCAAGCATAGGAGTTTATTACACACAGCGCTGGCAGAGTGTCACTTTGCTTATTATGCTCAGAGACACTTTCAGTCAATTGATTACAATAGAATATATAGATTTTCCATGGGTGGGAGAGAGAGAGATGGGGTAGGCAGTTCCACACCCCGGGATAGGTTTTGCAGGAAGACAAGATAGCACATTAGCCAATGGTTAAAAGGTTACATAATGTCTCCGCCCATGGTCTCAAGTTAGCAAGTTAACATTTAATTAATACTATGATAAAATGTTATTAGTACAAAATATACTTGTCGAATTCTGATTTGGGGTCCATAGGAATGGAGCAACTCCTTAGATTGTCCAACAGGTACATTTCTAGGGGTTAAAGCAAAGAAACAGTGAAAGTATATGGCAATACAGATTGTCTCCTTTATGTCCTTCGGTCCCTGGGAAGGGAGGTGGAAGGATGCCATATTTTATACTGACCTGTGCCAGTTTTTCATAAACTCAAAGTTGGATCTGTGGGAAGAATGTCTCCCTACAGAAGAGACTAACACAATAACAACAGGGATCCTTTGTTCAATTTGAAACATAATTATTCAGTTATTGCTTTAACATTTGGCATTTCTACTGACCAAGCATATCTTTAGCAAAGGCAATATTATCTTGTTTACCCCAGCTTTCTCTTGGCTGATCACTATTTGCTAGGCCTCTGGTCTCTCTTGACCAAACTCTGGACTTTGGTCTGGAAAAGAGCTGGCACAATCCATCTACCAGGTTGTTATATAAAATGCACATGGATTTTAACCCTTCATATATTATAAATATATCCATGTATTTTGTAATCATTTCAACTTAAAACATATTTTTGGTAAAGTATGGTGTGTGTGCATGCCGGCATATGAGAGAGAGAGAGAGCTGCTGTTGCTTTAAATTTTTTCAGCAGATTTGAGAATGACTCATTGAAACTTTTAAGCTCTTAGGTCTGCTGGAAGGGACAGAGGAGCTGAGTGGAGAGAACAGAAACAAATCTGGTTTGGGTTGCTTTGAGAGAAGGCTGGAAATGGTGACGCTATGCTTGGTCTGTTTACAATAGTTTTATAAAATATATTCTAATAATCAACAAATATTAGAATATATACTATACATAAATATCTCCAAATATAGTAAAATAAATTAAAGTATATGAAAGAAATTAAAACTAAGAATGGTAATTTAAATTAATATTAGTTTTCTATTCTGTTTACATTCTTACACTGTCCCTTTCATTGTGGCATCTGAACACACAAGGTTATTAAATAATATTAAACAATTGTTAAATATTTAAAATTCAGCGACAGTATATAATAATATAGGCTTTGATCCTGCAAAAGGTTATGCCTGGGCGTACAGTTCCTCCAGCTTGGAGTCCCATTGCTTTCATTGTGACTCCATAAGGAAGTAACCATTTGCCTTGGTATAGTTAAGAGGTTGATTTTAGAATATCAGAAACACTAATTACTTTTCCCACTATTTATTGTCTAGGCAGGAGATAGGGAGATTGGTGTCCAATGTACAAGAAAAAGCTGTCAAGTAACAGCTCTCTAATGGCTTGCCTAACAAGGCTGGCTGTACCAATTCGAACCCATTCTAACCACTTCAGCTATGGCAATTCGGTCATAACCCTGTCTTCTCTACTGTGTCACTATGGCCACTGAAACACAGCTGGAAGTCTGCAATGCCACCACGAGTTCTGTGGATCTTAGTCATTTCTGCAACTGTGACTCGCCTAGGTTCATTCACACACAGCATGCCTGAGCCACTGTGAAACAATTCATTTTAGTTGATGGAGTAATTTTTTCTGTTTAACAATGTTATTAATATTTTTACTTCTTGTTTGTAACATTAGTTAAGAACATTTTAGGGTAGTTCTTCATACTTTTCTCAACTGAGGGGAAAAGAGATCAAGGACAAATAATGGGTTTTATTTACAGAATTTTGTTATTTCTGCAATATATTTGCCTTTTTTCAATTCACTATTTCCACTGAAGTGACTGAACAGTCATCTAAAGTTCAAGGGTTTAAACTAAATGTCTCCTAGAAGTAGTAATTTATCTCCATATAATTTGTAACTACCTTCTGAGCTTCATCACAAATCTACATTTCTCAGTTCATTCCTAAGAGAACCTTGCATCAAGAAGGCATTGCTTTGAAAGTTAAAGTGGACAAGAATCCATGTATAGTTATTCATATGTTATTGGTATGGATCCATTTTATTATCCTAGATAAATAAAAACCAACTTTGTAAAGAATACATTACAGGAGATATGTTTTATGAATTCACAAATTTATGAATTATTGATTATGAGTATCAAAGCAGAAAGCAAATTATAGCCAAGGGAAAAGATTATTTGAAAAATTATTTTCCTTCAAAGTGCATCATAAAAACAGTATCAATAATTACAAAAAAAAAGTATGCATGTCATCTAATAAAGAATTAAGAAAGAAATATAATCAAAACAGAAGATCTGATCTGCATTGCTGAGTGTTGTTGAGACATCTGGTGTACATGAAAATGCATGCGTCTGTGGAAAATGTACCTAGATATTTGACAGGATAGCAAGGCAGGATATTAAAACACAGAATACAAGAAAATACAGTAAAAATACCTTTAATTAGGAGAAAGAAGAAGATTCATGTTTGAACAGACATGTATGGAGGAAATTTTTTTTAAAAAGTCAAATGTTAATTCCTCAAAGAATCTGAATCTGAAGGGAGGCAATGAAAATTAGAAGTCTCTTCACTCAGTGAATGATGGATAGCTATTCTACACATAGTTTTTATGGTTTAAGTTTATTATTTAGGAGCAAAATAATCACTATAAGCAGAAATCAGTGACAGGTCAAAAGAGAATTCTCAGAGTAATAAAGCAACTCCATAAATATACAAATCAAAGACTTGATTTACATAATTACTTTTCCTTATAACCTATTCTAATCTATGTTTTGTGTAACTCTACTCTTTTAAAAGTGCGTTGCCAAGTATTCTTTAAAATATAGGCTGTACCTTTTTATACCATCCCAGAAGCTTTAAAATAATTACATTTTCCTTAACTTTATCTTTGGCAATTTTTAAAAACCAACATTTTTAGTAGATGAAATGTTAACCTAATTATGTTTTAGTTCTTTACTTTCTTGTTGTACTTCCATTTAGCGTCTTTGATGGAAACACTTTTCTGGAATGGAGTTTTTTAAACTTTTGTTCTCCATCTGGCTCACTCTAAAGAATCACAGTAGGACTCAAACTTTGTTATGCTTAGGTAGTGGATGCCACTCTCTTAGATCTTGTCTACATTGCAAGTTGCACCATTTTAACTAAGGCCTGGTCTACACTAGGAAATTACATAGATATCCACACTCCTGAGAGAGACAGCTGTACCGACCTAAACACTGGTATAAACGGCTCTAGGTTGACCTCTCAGGGAGGTGGATTACCTACGCTAATAGAAGAAGCCCTCCTGTCAGCATAGGTACGGTCTACACTGAAGTGCTACAGCAATGCAGCTGCATCACTGCAGCATTTTAAATGTAGACATACCCTAAAAGTGTGTTTAAATGTAATGTAATTAAGCTGGTGCAAACCCTTCTGTGAACGTTCTTAAATGGATTTATACCTGGTTTATGTCATTTTAGCTTAAATGGATTCCTCTCTAATTTTAGGTAAGTTGATTTAAAAACAGATTTTAATTTAAACTGGTACAATTTATAAAATAGATAAAGGTTTAGTTAGTTATGTAATAAAGCTAGAAGTACTGACATGCTTAAGAATAAGGTTAAGAAGTATTGATGTTATTATAATTGCGTACCACTCTCCGGCGTAGGCACACATCTAATAATTATCCATACAACTCATCCCTTTCACACTTAGCTTAGTAACACTCAATAACACTGTTCAAACATATGCATGAATGACTAAAAGTTAAGCCAGGATTGACTAGGAGAAGCTGGCGGAGGGGGCGCTGAGAAAAAGAACAGAGAAGTTTGATTTGCTTGGTTTCCTAGTCAAGTGTCCCAAAAAGAAACCCACTTAATCTATTCCCTAGACCATTCTGTTATCAAAAAGGTAGGACTTTCGCATAAAATAGGCTTTCAGAAATTTGAGCAGATCCTGTAATGATGAAATTCCCATTTCTACATATTTTTCTCTATATATGAAAGGCTGATGGCTCTTTGGGAAGAAAATAAAATAAGCAATTCCAATTATTTGACATCTACTTTTTTGTTTGTTTGTTTGTTTGCTTTTGTGGTTGGATATTGTACAAGGTATTATTCTCCATATCTTGTATTTAGTGGGTCACAGAAGAATATTTTTCTCAATAAAATGCTGAACTACCTAATATAAAAAATCCATCAGCCTGTTATTAAATGTATGAAATGGAAAGACAGACTAAGGCAAAGAAACAGAATGTCAGAACAAATTGTGACTTTACAATTTGAGCCTGGTAGCTCACCAGAGGTCCTCCTCAGGACCAATTCATCTTAAAATGTGCACTGTCTTTGAAGTAATACCACACGATGGCTGTGCCTGTACCAGTAGCTCTGATCAAAAACTGTAAATCTTTTTGTCACCATGTATTGTGTGAAGCAATCAATCTCAATCCCTTGGGACATGAACTTTGTGAAAAAATGTGTTTTATCCCCAGTAAAGGGAGTAGTAAATCAGTTTTAAATTGATGTTTTGTCTGGGGTAAAGAAAAGGGTTTCAGCATATAAAGTTTATCTATTTTGAAAAATGTGCTGAATAATATAATGATTTCCGAGGGGGAATATTTTCTGCATCATTAATATTTCACAACACTATATTTAAAAAAAAAATAAAGACAGGATCTTTTGGTATTGTATGCTTAGCACAATCTACTTTTTCTTAGACATACTCAATATTTTTTATTGATTTAGCAATTTTATTTATGCCATATTACCTTTACTCTGCTTTTCCCCAGCTTTTTCTTAATGCTGCTTTAATGTATTATCGGCTTTAAGAAGGGATATTGAAAGAATTACAATGCACCTAAAGGCAGTGATTACTTTTCTGTATGTCTACCATAACTAAGTGAGATGAGTGAGGGTGAAATGTGTTCTCCCTACACCTCACTTCTGTAGTCATTGTCTCTCACTCATCTCTAAGAGTGACACAGATGCAATAGATTCATGAATGTAAAAGTTTAGTGATAAATGAACCTTTTAATTATTTTTTTAAAAAAGCTCTTTTGAATTAACTATTGTTTTCTATCATAACAAAACAAAGTTAAACTGACATTAAAATATAAAAATATTCACTTTGGTATTTGTTTAATCTGTAAAAGAAAACATCCTTTTACCTCTTAACATAATCAGCTTTTCTTTATGGGTAACATCAACACCTCTGATCCATCCTTAGTACGAATAGCACCTTCTCCTTATACCATTCAAAAAATAATTCTGTTTCTCTCTTTATAGATTTGGCAGATATTGCCACCACATGTAGTATCTTTGGGGAAACTGTATTAAGTTTATGTATCACTGTAGGCCAGGAACTGTATGTATGATTCTGTTCTGCTCCATGGGGGAAGGTTACCACAGCTCTTCTAGGAACTACAACAGTGATGGGTGATTAGGGTGAATCACTGACACTGTGAATACTTCTAGAAAAGTAGAACCCCTGGGGAGGTTCACGTATACTGCTTCAAACTGTCTTGTTAGATACTAGGAAGACAAAGAAAGGGCTTTTGCTTTAGAAAGGCTGTGTTTAAACTGACTCGGCCTTCTTTCTGATCTTACAAAGGATATAACCTTCTGTCAAAGGGCCCCAATCCTTGCATGAGGGTGGGGATGACTTTGTCCTACCAGGGTTCCATAAGACTGATGGGTGACATCTGATAAGCATTTAGCATGCATATAGGAACTTTTATTGGTCTATATTTGTTTTTCTGTAGTGCTTTTGCCTTTAAAACAGAGGTGCTTGCTTAGAAAGACCTGCGTGGTAACTTGTAACTGCTGGTATTATCCTGTTCATAGCTCTTGGAGAGAAAACATAGCACAGATACTGCCTTTAGGCTCAGTAGGGTTATCAAAAGGCAGAGAGCTGTGCAGCCTTAAAACCTTGGTGAGGAGGAAGAAAGCTGTGGATCTCCACACAAGAGAGCTGGTGGCTGGGAACTGGAAACCTGAAGTGGGTTCCCTCATTGGTCATGGTGAGAGAATCATAGGTGCAGTTACCCTGAAACTGTGACAATATTATTCAAGTTTTCTTTTTTTCCTTGGGATTGCCTTTTCCCTCTAAACTACTGATCCTGTTTCTTTACATCTGACTTAATCATTGTTCTTTTTCCTGCTGTACCATTAAGATTTCTTTGTCTTTCCTATCTTGGTATGTTCATAATGTCTATTTTATTTTAAAAATATTTGCTATTAATATTTTATTTGTATATAAAATTCCTGGAATAAGAATGAAACCCCCTTTCAAAGACGACGCATACTTCAACACATTATTTTCTGCTCTGCAAATGGGCCTCTTCCTACCAAGGGTCTTAAACGGAAACACTAATCAACAGGGCATATCAGATTAAAACCGCCACCACAACAGCAAAATCAAACCCAGTAATGTTAGAAGTAACTTCAAGGAGAATTAGTGCAGCATTATGGGTTAGCTGTATGGTGTATAATAGCATCTTCCTAAACTTTAGGACTACAGTGAAGTTCTGTCTACTAAGTCTGGAGATTAATAGAATTTTGAGATGACTAGATACAAATTTCAGCTTTGATTGTACAGTGACTTCTGTATTCAGTGTTCTGTATTCCTTTTATTAAGGTATGCTCTGCCCTATATCTCACCCACAAACTTTTATCTTATATTGTTGTTCTTACTCTGGTGTTATGTAAAAACCTAATAAACATAAGTTATATAATAAAATATTTAATGCTAACAATGTTAGAGAATTTAGGATTGCCTAAATGTCTAACTCTACTTCTCTCCATTTGTTTCTTCTAACTCCCTTTATGTGTAAGTTTGTTTGAATTAATTCCAGTTGACGCTGACAAATGACTGTTGCCATTGCATCTATGATAAGATGCTCATCAAAATTAATTATCATATTTTCATGCTAGTGTGGAAAAATGAAAAATCTCTAAAATAATAACTATTTCTGATTTGTAATATCTTATTAAAATAAAATACATCAACAGTTTAACTATAAATAATCATACAATGGACATTCAAAGGAACAAGACCCATTGGTCAAAAGATCTATGTTTAAATTAATTGTATTTGTTGCTTAGGAACTCTAGAAATTATATTCTTTAAAATTATTACACTTTTCAACATTTTTTTAAATAATCAGATTTTTCTTTATCCTTCCCAACATTTATGAAACATAACACCTGTTTTCATTTTTTTTAAATGGACATATTGTTCTCTCTGGGTTTAAAATGTGCCTAGGTCCTTTAAATAAAGTAAATTTACAGCTCGTGACAGTTCTCGGTGACGGGAGTGGAGATAGAAATTCTCTATGCACAAAATAAGTATGACATGGGCAACAGCAGTACTGACTTCCCAAAATTGCCCCATTATTACATCCTAATCTTGGTTTCAAATAATTAACTATTAGTATGAGAATGCAGTTTCACATCCAAGCAATGCACATATTTTCTGTTTAATACCTTCTCCTAGTTGGCACTCTTTTGTTCAGTATTTGTATGTTGTCTAAATATTGAAATAGTAATTAATCTAAACAGCTTCTCTCTGCAATAGTTTGGCCATACAGGCTAAAACTGAAAGGTGACAACAACACTGCAGGGATTCCATGAAAGTAGTTCACTTTGATGGACAGAGGCCAAAGTTTGTAAACTACCTTGAGATCCTTTAGAACAATGGCTCTCAACTATGAGTATGTGTACTCCTGTTGGTATGCAGAGGTCTTCCAGAGGATACATCAACTCATCTAGCTAATTTTACAACAGGCTACATAAAAAAGCATTAGCGAAGTCATCACAAACTAAAATGCCATACAGTGGCTTGTTTATACTGCTCTGTGTACTATACACTGAAGTGTAAGTACAATATTTCTATTCCAGTTACTTTCTCATTTATACCATATAATTATAAAATAAATTAAGCAATTTTTCAGTAATACTTTTGTATTTTTATGTCTGATTTTGTAGATTTTAAGTGAGGTGAAACTTGGGGTACTCAAGACAAATCAGACTCCTGAAAGGGGTACAGTAATCTGGAAAGGTTGAGAGCCACTGTTTTAGAATGTAAGGTGCTAAAAAAAATGAAGTAAACTGCTATAATTTTATGTTAGTTTTCTTGCTATCTGCATAGAGCAATAATGTTTTAGCAAGTAGACCTTCACTGTTTAGTCTGTTAACTAAGAACAGCATTTTCATATCTGGAAATCCAGCAGCTGCCAAAAGTGAGCTTTCTACTAGACTTGAGTTTCCAAAATAGACATGCTGTTTATCAATTTTTAATATTCGTTTATGGACATTTTTGCCCATTTTTCACTTGTAAGAACTATAGAGAGCAGTGTCTAACTTCAGGTTAATACACAGGAAGTAAACATCTGCTAATGCACTTGTTAAAATCCTATGAAAGGAGTGTGGGATTTTTAGGCTTTGTGAGAAAGAGAAAGAGTGGATATAGTCTATTAAGCATTCTAAAAGCTTTGGATGAACATTTTTTTAAAATCTTCCACAATCAATTGTCCACCTCTGTCTTCACACCCCATGTCATAATCCTGTGAGTCAGCTCTCATTATGATATAAATCTAACTATTTATCAACAAAAACACATTCTAAAATTAAATATCCATGTAATGAATTCAAAATCATTAACACTCAATCACTCTGTTGTTTGTGAGGCGTTGTTCTTATGTTTTTAAATTCCATGTCTTCCATAGATTGTCAAGCCAGAAGGGACCATTATAATCTGACCTGCTGCTCAACACACATAATTTTGTCCTGTGAATCCTTTGTCAAATCACCATGCACATCTTTGCATCTATATAAACAATATTCTTAGCACTACACATATTTAACATTTTTCCATTCTATCTGCAGTGTGCTGAAGGCAGATATTTTCTCCTAATCTGACAGACAATGGTAAATATGATCAGCTAGAAACCCATATTAATTTATCTCCAGTAGTTTTAGATGTAAATTTTGTCATTAGCCTTTACTACATTTAAATGAATAACTGATGAATCTGACTTTGGGGAGTGATAATGGATATTCTGTCAATCTTTTTGCACTGTAGTGGCTTGAGATCTTGAAATATATTTAAAAAGGGCTCTAGGGGTGATCCCGGCAATTACAGACCGGTAAGTCTAACGTCGGTACTGGGCAAATTAGTTGAAACAATAGTAAAGAAATAAAATTGTCAGACACATAGAACAACATAAACTCTTGAGCAATAGTCAACATGGTTTCTGTAAAGGGAAATCGTGTTTTACTAATCTATTAGAGTTCTTTGAAGGGGTCAACAAACATGTGGACAAGGGGGATCCGGTGGACATAGTGTACTTAGATTTCCAGAAAGCAAAATTGCAAGTCTGTCACTGAGTGGTTAGAGAGGTTGAAATGACATCAGGAATCATAACATTCAAAAACCAGTGGGAGAACACTTCAACCTCTCTAACCACTCAGTGACAGACTTGAAGGCGGCAATTTTGCAACAAAAAAACTTCAAAAACAGACTCCAAAGAGAAACTGCTGAACTTGAATTAATATGCAAACTAGATACTATTAACTGTGGCCTAAACAAAGACTGGGAATGGTTGGGTCATTACACCAATTGAATCTATTTCCCCATGTTAAGTTCTCCTCACACCTTCTATGGGCCATCTTAATTATCACTTCAAAAAGTTTTTTTCCTCCTGCTAACGATAGCTCATCTCAATTGATTAGACTCTGCCTGTTGGTATGCATACTTCCACCTTTTCATGTTCTCTGTATGTATAAATATCCCCTGTCTGTGTGTTCCATTCTATGCATCCGAAGAAGTGAGCTGCAGCTCACGAAAGCTCATGCTAAAATAAATTTGTTAGTCTTTAAGGTGCCACAAGTACTCCTGTTTTTTTTGCGGATACAAACTAACACGGCTGCTACTCTGAAACCTGTGTTACATCAGTTAATTTAAACAAACAATTTCTTATAACTTCAAGCACTGGACAAATAAAATGGCAGAATGAGTGCCACAGGCTTCAGATGTTTATATATAGTTCCTAAAACAATATATACTGTCTGTACTGACTTCTTGGTGTGAGGAAAAAACCTTACTAGGAAGTTCTGATAGCGTTCACTACTGTTGCAGTAGCAGGGAGCAATTACTTGTAAATTGGTGCGATAAATTGTCTGATTTTGTAAATATATGCTCTTTGGAAAATTTGCTTGTTTTTCATTTCTTGGGATTTCTATGGTAAGAATTATTCAGCAGAATCCAAAGAAGAGGAGATGAACTGTATAGAGAGAGGGAAATCATTCCAGCTCTCCGTTCAATCAGATAAAACTCATTGTCTTATCAGCATCAGTAAATCTAAGGGCAAAGCACTGTTACCTTGTAAATTCTAAGAGCTGATTAATTCTCAGACATCACAGTCAGGGAAGTATATACTATAGCAGTCTCAAATTATAATGGCTGGAGGATTAAAAAGAGCATTTTTCTGAAGTAAGAAAATATTTTATATTTGGATTATAGGATTCTTGGAACAGGGTTTAGGAGGGGAAGCTCTGTAGATTGAATACAGATACTGTATATGAGAGTGAATTGTATTATTTTCTCATTTATGCATCAACAATTTTAGCTATAGTCCAGTTCAAAATCTTTATTACTGCAGATGATGCATGACCTAGAAAGATCATAACTTGACTTTCAGATCCCAGGTTGAATTTGCATAATCGAAAATTAGAGAAAAAATGTTTCACTTGTACACTGAGAAAATCTGAGCTGAAAACTAAGATACAACAATCACCCACATGCCACTAATAGAAATACACTAATTCTGTTCAAATATCTGACTGTGGATTTGTATTGGTGCTCCTCTTCATTTAATCTTTTGTTTGCCTCTTTCCTGTATTTGAATGTTTATGCTATAAGGAATCCCATGACTTTTCTTATCAGCACATTTGTGACCTTTCATGGAGGATAAGAGGAAGGGAAGGGAAGGAACAGATACAGGTTTTAGTTAATTTTAGGCTTAGTTTAGAATTTTGCTACATTAATAAAATCTTTCTTTACCCCCTCTCAAATTTATTTCCATTATAATTATATTTTGATCTTTTAGTATTACATGGTTACACAAATATTAGTGATTTGTCATGTCCCAAAAAATCTTAAAAAGTGTTGGTGTTACCATCCAGGAGAAATTCTTTATCAATCACTCAATATATTTGATAGTTTTGACGTGCTACCTTTGAACTATGTATAGTTTAATAGGGAATTGCATCAATTTTCCATATTGTTTAAGACATGTCGGACAAAAAGAATAGATCTAAAATTTAAGGGTACCGTTTAAGAAAGAAAACTGAAATCCCAAAGCAATGTGGACAAATCATTTTATTAGTCTGTTGTTCACAGAAATCGTTTTGGGATAGGCTCTCAATAAGTAGTATCTTAATCAACAAGTAGTCCCATTCATTTCACTAAGACTTCTTGTGAAGTATGTACTATTCACTCTGAGTAAGGGGTATCAGAATCTGGCTTGTGGTAAAGACTTTGTATAACATCTCTTTTGGATAAGATTTACCTTTAACGTTTCAGTCTGGATGTATGATGGAGGCAGGGGTGGCTCTACCTTTTTGGCCGCCCCAAGCAGTCATGCGCGGGAGGTGCCCCGGAGCCGCGGGAGCAGCGGACCTCCCGCGGGCATGACTACAGAGGGACCGCTGGTCCCGCGTGGCTCGGCTGGACCTCCCGCGGCTGTGGACGGTTCGCGGGTCCGGCGGCTCCGCTTGAGCTGCCGCAGTCATGCCTGCGGGAGGTCCAGCCGAGCCGCGGGACGAGCGCCCCCTCCACAGTCATGCCTGCGGCAGGTCCAGTCGTCCCGGGGCTCCGGTGGACCTCCTGCAGGCATGACTGCGGCAGGTCCGCCGGCCCAGCCTGCCGCCCCCCCTGGCCACAGGGGACGGGCCGCTCCTCGGCTCGCAGCGGCAGGATGAGCTGGGGCCCCAGCCTTTTGCCGCCCCCTAGATTTTGCCGCCCTAGGCACCAGCTTGTTTTGCTGGTGCCTAGAGCCGCCCCTGGATGGAGGGAGAATCTTGAATGTGCTGGAAATTGGAGGAAAGACAAAAAGCATCATATATCCAGATTCCTACAATTTTTTTTGTAAAGTGAACATTTATAGCTAAGAAAAGACATTTCCTAACAACCCAGTTTGATTTTTTTTCTATACTGAGATTACACATAGTAAATTTACATGTCCTTTTTACAATAAAATTGCTAGATATCAAATTAGACTACACAAGGACAGGCAGCATTATAAAAATGTGTAAATTTAGTAAGAATCTGAAAATGAATTGATCATTGTTTTTACTATTGTGTGACTCTTGCTGTGAAATAATTCTGGAAAGAAAGAATACTAATGTGTAAATGTAAGAAAACTTTGCTTTTTCATTTTTAAAGTGGTATGCGTGTATATTTATATATACTAAAGGCATGCTTACACAGTGTACTTTGGGGGTGTGATTTTTAAAGCACGCTAAGATGTTGCACACTAATTTTTTTGTTTGGACTATGCTGGTATGCACTAAAATTTCCCTAGCACATTTTAACTTTGTGCTGAAACAGTACTATGTTGAATTGCACTAGGAAACTTTTAGTGAGTACCAGCATGGTCCACATGGACCAATTAGTATGCAGCACAGTAGTGTGCTATAGAAATCATACTCCAATAGTGTGCATTGCCATACCATCTACACAAGCTCTAACACTCTTAATTTTACAGCATTAAGAATACTATAGATGATCAGCATAGTTACTGAGAGTTGAGAACATTTAGTTACTATTTGACTAAAATTATTGTTTACAGTGTGTTAGTATTGTAAACATAGGTAGTTAGCAAATTCACATTCCAAACCAATTACAGAATCATAGAAATGTGGGGCTAGAAGGGACTTAGAGAGTCATCTAGTCCATCCCTGTCTAACCTGTTCTTGGAAACCTCCAAAAAAGGAGTACGTGGAATTATGTGTAATTTCATGCAAATTGCATATAAACTGTGAGCCTGACTATGGCTTGGCAGCACGATAACATCAACTAAACAGTAATCCCATAGAATCATAGAATTCAAGATCAGAAGGGACCATTATGATCATCTAGTCTGACCTCCTGCAAGATGCAGGCCACATAAGCCGATCCACCCACTCCTGAACTAATTCTCTCCCTTGACTCTGCTGTTGAATGCTCCAAATCATGATTTAAAGACTTCAAGTAGCAGATAATCCACCAGCAAGCGACCCCTGCCCCATGCTTCGGAGGAAGGCAAAAAACCTCCAGGGCCACTGCCAATCTACCCATGATTCTGATTCACCCTGTTTAGGTTAATGTGTATGTTATCACACTTATTTCCTTAGACCAAAAACTATCAGTACCAACAAAAGACAGAAAATCTCTAAGGCTGTATACACTGCATGCTTCTTTCAGGGGCATGTGGAGTATTTACTTAGGTAGCCCCCATTATGTGGGTTTAAGTAGAAGGGTAGACAGTGAGGCCTGAGTTAGGTGAGTAAAATACACACACCTGAAGTTTGTGAGTATTTACCCAAGTACATACTTTACACCGCTCTCTACTGACCCAAGCCATGCTTTCACGTCTACACTGTTATTTTTAGCCATGTAGAGTCCTGCTGCCTTCCAATTGCTGGAACCTTTCCCCACTACTTCCCCCTTGTCAGAGCCTATCCTTGTTGCAGTGAAAGACTTCAGCAGCGGGGAGCTGCTTGAAGCCTTTTCTTGCTGCCTCTCCCCTGCCAGATCCTTTAACTGACATGTGTACTGACACATCACAGTGAGGACACAACTGTTCACTACAGCTTGTTACACATACCCAACATGCTGATGAAAGTGATGTGTAGTGTAGACACAGCCTCAGCATGAGCAATGTTTAAACAAATAATCAGCATCATTTGGTTCTTTACCACATTTTTCAGCCTTTCTCACCTACATGGAATTATATAGATAATATAAATTGAAAAGCATCTTTTTCATATTTCTTGATCACATAATTTGGTGTTAATTAAATGTATGTTTCTTAAAACTCATCTTAAATTAGTTGAGTTTTTCTTTGATATTTTTTTCACAATCTATTTCTTGTGCCTGCACTCTGTTTTGATAGAGGTCACAAAACTAACAAGGGCTGATGGCATGTTTCTGTAGCATGAATAGTACATGCTTCAGGTAGGATTTGGATCTAATGTAATGATTTAACTATTTAAAATTTGTAACAAACAAATGATTTAAAGCTCCTCTGCAATGACTGCACCTCCTCTTTAAGATTTGTGTGGCTTCCAGAACAGCATCACCATACCGCATAGTCCAGGGGAGCAGTGGAAGTTGGGGCTGATGAAGGTTAGGCTCCTAGATTATTTCTCACTCCATTGAACTCTAGAAGTTTGATTCAATCCTCTTTGAGGCTACAGAACTTTAACCCCAAATAATCTAAATGCATTAGAGCCCCAGTACAGGAGCAGCCCCTGGAAACCAAATGTGGGAAATCTGAGGCAGAGTGATTGAGGATCTGACCAACCTGTGGTTACAAGGTAGCAACAACTAGGGGTTTGTGACCAAGGAGGAGTATAGGGACCTGTGACTAGAGCTGGGCAAGAAATGGTTTTCTGATCTCATGAAAATGTTTGAGATTTCTAAAATTTTCCTGTTTTGTAGTGAGACAAAACTGAGGGGGAGTGGGGGTTGGTCAAAAATGAGAAAGAACAGACCCCACATAGCCAATATCCTGGGGGTTAGGGCACTTACTTGGAATGTGGGAGACCCACTGCCAAGTCCCTGAACTGCCTGATTCAGACCAGGGACTTATATCTGGTTCTCCCACATCCCAGGTGTATGCCCTCATTATGGACTGGGAGTGGGCTTTCTCTCTGTCCAGAAATTCCATCTTGGATCTGAAAAATCACTCACAACTAAAATTTTGATCAAACCTGATGTGTTCAAGTTTTAGGGTTGACAAATCAGCATTCACTGGGGGAGGGCGGGGGGAACACCCAAAAACCTGTTTCATCAAAAATTTCCTGACCAGCTCTACCTGTGACTCAGTAAGGGGAGTGAAGAGGGAGGAGAAGCACTTATGACCTAGTGAGGAGGGGGTCAGAAGGTGGAAGGAGAGAAGGAGAGCCTATAATCCTGTGATGGGGATATGCAAGTGGGAGCTGGGGGAGCCAGTGCCCTGGCAAGGGAAGGGGAGGTATGGAACAGTCTGGAAGCCCTGTTCTTTTTTCATAAGGAACAGAGATGGGAATTACAGTAAAGCTGCTACTGTAGGAGCACAATTTATTTATTGGCAGATGGGGAGAAGCCCCATGTTCTTTAGCTGGTTGATTTTATTTGGGAGGTCAGGAATGTTTTTGTGTGAAGGGGAAGGGAGCAGAAATATATATTGGGGGAGCAAAGAGGGAGCAGCCCCAACCTGGGCCAAAACACTTATATAATTTAGTAATTTTAATTTAAATTACATTTGTTAGTACTAATGAAATGTATGATAGTTTCTAACCAAAGACTGGCATCACTGATTTTGAGTTTCCAATTAAACAAAGAGATTATTTTTTTTAAAGGAATAAGGTTTTTTTTTTATGAACGGAAATTGTTAAAAACTAGAATACAATACCAAGAGAGCCAGGAGTTAGGAATTGATGTTCATTTGCAACTACTATAATTATGGCTTTATATTTTATCACATCTTAGACAAAAGTAAAATCTCTCAAGATCTTATATATATTTTACATGTGTGCATGCATGTATCAATATAGGAAAGCATATACCGGGTATGATCATTTACAGAGAGGAATGAAGTATTGGAGTGTTGTCATTTGGGATTTTCATCATCATTTAGATTAAATGTATTATTGTTAAGAGCTTACAAATATTTCATTATAAATAAACACAAAAGACAGCTCCCTTCCAAAATTTCAGGACTGATTCTACCATAATTGTGCACAATGGTCATGCTTAAAGTGTTCATTCCATTTTTTAGAAACATTATTGGTTCTAGTGAAGGGAATACCAATCACACACACTTTCCAAACAGTATGATCTTTTTGAAGTCTCAGTGCTAAATATGGGGAGTATTTATTATTATTAAAGTTGTTGACATTAAGATGTAATTCTCTCTTGCACTCTAAAGACTAATTAACATGAACAGAACTATGCACCACCTGTGGAAATCTTCCCTCTTCAGTGAGAATATAGATCAGGGCTGCGGAACCTCAGAATCTTTGGAAACTTTTCTGTTAAATATCATTGTAGTTTGTGCAACAGAAATGGTGTGGTTTGTTTTGTTGTTCCTACCAACACATACTACACTGTATTTGGGATTTTGTAATCCTTCATTGGAGATGGTGTATTTTTATGTTTTCACAGTGTGTGATATTTGAGAATTTGATTTCTTCCCAACCTCTTATGAATTGTAAGAATCCAGAAGTAATGGAAAACAGAGAAATGACTCTCAGAGTAAAGAGCATTGCTACAAGTTGTTTTGATAAATTGTTTTGTCTGGTGTGTAGCCATTTCAATATTTAAGTCAAATTAAGTGGCCTGCAGAAAATACTTTCTTCTTCTTATGACTTAGTGCTAAATGCAATATTACAGTGCAAGCCATCTGTTTATGAGCAAGAAGTCCAGAACCCCACATTTTAAAAGAAATTAATGTAGGCTTTAAGGATAAGAATCTTTTAACTTTTTCTCTCTCTGGCCCTAATCCTCAACTGTGGTAAATCTGTGCCTTGACTTCATGGCAGCTCTGTTGATTTACTTCAGGTCAGGATCTAGTTCTCTGCATTTACTCTGTCTCCCCCAAGTCAACTGAGAAATAAATCCTCACTTAAAAGGCATGGCTTTCCCTTGTTCTCTGACTCTGAGTTGGATAGAATCTGGGACTTTGAACAATATTGTTAAATTCCTAGTGGCCTTTGATTCCAGTCATGTTGAAAACACTTCAGATATGGATGAGGGACAAGGCCCTGTGTTCTCCAAGAGTGCTCTTGTGGTCCTCAACACTCCAGGTGTACAAATTACTTGACTTTAAATTTGCCCTAAGATGAGCATTTTCCAGGTTGTCTGTTATTTGCCAGCTGTGTTAAACCAGACAAATCCTTTGTCAGCTATCCTGTAATTCAAAAAATAGTGTATGAAGAATTGGCTCAGCCAGAAAAATCTCTTTATCACAAATGACTTCCAAGTTGTAGAAAGTCTTTAAAAAATACATTTTTCACATTGCCATATATCTATAGCTATTGTGAATATTTGGAGGGGAAGGGGAGTAAAAACACCTTTATGGCTCATGAGGGATGCATAATTTATAACCTGTACAAGCATAACTGTAGTTTGTTGTTTAAAGAGAGAGAGACTATAAATCTAATGGGAATGTTGTTCAATAATAATATTCAATAATACACTCCAAGGGTTTAGGCAAGTTATATTTTCCAGACTAGTTCTAGGCATAAAGAAACTGAACAAACATGTACAAACTCTATTTTATTGTAGACTTTGTAGTGTTGAGGTAATCAAGTGAGGAGATGGCTTTTACTGAGTGGATGTGTATGATTCATGTCTCTATACCCCCATTCATAAGATATTTAATATGTTTTTGTCCTTTCTTAGAGAGGATCACTTTCAACATGTCATTCTACCATTCAATTTCATGTATGTCCCAGAGTAATTACAAAAGTTCTTGAGCAGTTTACATTTCTAAGAGAACAAGGACTAAAAAAGTATCCATATTTCAATAAAGGTAAACACTTAATAGAAAATGGTATTAAGACAAAGGCGTTTTAGATATCTTACCAAAGAGCAGTTCACAGCTAATACTTAGAAGTGTCTATCCTTCCTAGCAAATTTGTTGTCTAGGGGGTTACAAGCCACTAAAACTATAGAATAGAGAGAACTTTTTTTCTTTTCCTTCCCAAAGTAGAGGATCAACCTAGAGATATTCTATTCCCTAATCAGATCATGACTAGACAATATCTCAGTCCAGATGCATTTGTTATCACAATTATACATGAGCTAGTTTACATATCAAACTTTTGCAGGCTTGTTTCACCTGCATCCTAATTTGTTTATTCATTCCTTAATTGATACAGTATGGAAATTAAGGCAGCATCTTTTAAATAGGTGGTGTTATGCCAAATAATATTAGTGTATTAAGTATGTTATTTATAATGAATCTTAAGTGTGAATGGCACTTAAGAGAAGTAAAAATGATAGGTTCCAGCCAGAAGGAACATACAAACTGAAATAGACACAAAGACAATTAATTGACAGTAAGCAAAGCATGATTTAGGAGGATTTGTTTTACAGCATTTATCCTCAGCATGCTAAAATAAGGGTACTGCATTTGAATACTTGATGACCTACAAACTGTCTTGGACAAGTATCTTGAAGATGATTGGGTCTAAACCAGGGATCGGCAACCTTTGGCACGCGGCTCGCCAGGGTAAGCTGCGGGCCAGGACGGTTTGTTTACCTGCCACGTCCGCAGGTTCGGACGATTGCAGCTCCCACTGGGCGCGGTTTGCCGCTCCAGGCCAATGGGGGCTGCGGGAAGCGGTGAGGGCCAAGGGATATGCTAATTTCCATCTCCCAATCAGTACTTAGCTTTTAGTAGCACCTTAGCATAGTGCTTCATTGGATGCTGTGTGCAGATGGAGTGTCCTAAATATTGTAGTCCCAGGCAAAATGAGGTAATTCCAGCTAATCATCACAGGGCTGCCCTGGGCTTCAGAGTGCCACTATGTGAACACATGAATTCCTGATGTGGGAAACTGAAAGATAAATTTGTCTTTTATATTGCAGTCCTGTAAGAGGACAACAGTAACCTGTGGTGACAGCAGAATCCTTTTCAGTTAATTGTGTAAAATTATTTATTATGTTTAGTTAGATGTTTGTACATATAGGTTAGTTAGGTGTTTTTACTTGTTGCTAAGGTCCACATGCCTAGAGAGTTTGGAGCAATCTTGCTGCCAAAATACCAGCAGCAAAGCAGTCCATCTAGTTATTTAGAAAAGTGAGTGGAAGTGGTTAACAGATAAAACAAATTTCTGTGCTTTTTTTGTCTAGTCTTTATAAATATATACCACACAAACAAAAATAGACAATAATGGACTGAAACCCGGTTTTCAGACTGAATTGGTTTGTTTTACTCATTGGCAGCAAGAAGACTTGTTTTTTCCAGTTTTTGATGGTAAAGAGTCAGGAAATGGCATTAGCTAAGACAAACAATTAGATAGAATCAAATTGAAAACCTTTTCCTGCCCAGTAGAAGTGGACTTTGAAAACATCTTACATTACATAGAGTGAAATAATAGAGCACAGTTAAGTGCGGGTTTTTTTCCTAACAGATGACAAGCTAGAAATATTATACCAAAAGGAGATTATTAAAACCTTTAAAGTTTGTGTGTTCTTTGTTTTATTGGGGTAGAAAGAAGAAGGTTCTTAAAACATAGTGTGATTTTTTTTGTATTTATTTTACATGCACAATTGTGCTTGCTCTAGCTTTTTAATGTAGCTTTTTAGTGATGGATTTTGTTAAGGGAGGGAGAGAGGAAGGAATGTGGATTTTTTTTTCCTTCTGAGCAGTGCATTATCTAACTGCTTACTGTTCCAGAGAATAGTTTGGCAAGTCAACATTTGCAGGGGATACAGCAAAACAGAAGTAGTGGCATCAGCATTAGCATGCTACTCACATTCAGTTCTGAGTGAGTACACATGACAGTACTTAGTTCAGAGTTTTTCAGCTGTCTGGTGTTCCTAATATTCCTTAGTGGAACTTTTAAAGAAAGTTTTTGGGTGCTGCCACTTACTTCCTCAGCAACATGTTACTATTTTGTTTCTGGTAAAATCATGTGACTTTGTTTACTTTTTCAAACTCTTTAGAGTTTAAGATTGTTAAATTTAAAACCAGTAGGATTTCCCATGTCATATTTGGATTAAATGAATGATTTACAATGTTTATTACATATTTAAAAATTCTTGGCAGTCTTGATACTTCTCAGTTTCCTAGTGCGAATTTGGTAGAGAGATTACTTATTTTCATATATTTAAAAAAACCACCACCACACATTGGTTTGTGTACATGCTTCATTGTAGGATATGGAATTGCTCTCTGTTTTAAAATGTTGTACAATTCCTTTCCCGATTTACTTTCCTTTACATAATTTGACTGATTCCACAGCATATAGTTTTTTGTTGGATTATGGAACAGTAAAAAACAATCATAAGGTAAGACAAAGGTGCTGGACAGTGAATAAATTACCACACATTTACCATGCAAAATCAGTGAAATGTTTCAAACTCATTAACTTCCCAATAGTTTAGTATATGAAGTAGAGAAAACGCTATAGGCCAAAGAGGAGAAAAAGATTATCATCCAAGATATTCAGACGTGATTAGTGACGAGTGGCTCAGAGAAAGTTAGCCATGTAAGTCCCGATTTTTGCTCCACTGCACAAAGCCCCTATAAGTGCCGAAACTCACTCAGTGCCTACATTTTCAGGCCCCTATGTTTCTGTTTGTAGCGTGCACACAACTGCCTCCCTGTGGCAGGGGGACTGGACCCTTGTTCTCCCACCTCCCATCCTCTCTCTTGCTCAATGACTATTTAAGTATTTATCCACAGTGGACCAGTCACTGGGGAGAGAGTGACTCTATAGTCAAGTGGTTAGGGCACCTACCATGGGGGGCAGGAACCCAGAGTACAGTTCCCAGTCCCCCCCCCACCAATTGCAACACTTTCATAATTTATCCACAGTGGAATAGCTTCAACAGGAGAGATGAAGGGCGTCCCAGCTCAGAATATGACATAGCTCAGTGGTTAGAGAACTTTCCTGAGAAGTGGCAGACCCTTGTTCAAATGTTATGCCCCTCAGGTAGAGAAAGGGAAATTGAACCTCGGTTTCTCATATTACACATGAGTACTCTGACCACTGGACTAGACATTATAATGTGGGCATCTCCACTACTTTCTCCTCCTCCTCCAGCAATTTTTTGCTAAAAGGGCAAGTGCTTAACTTTAAATAAGGTTCCCAGATTCATAATCACAAGCAGAGACAGGAGTCTCCCTTCAGCCCAGACATTTTAGGGCTGTGTACACTAGAAAATTAGAACGACTCGGATACATTGCTCAGGGACATGAAAAATCCACTTCTCTGAGTGATCTTGTAAGCCGACCTAAGTCCCAATGTAGACAGCGCTCAGTTAACGGAAGAATTCTTCCATCAACCTAGCTACTGCCCCTTGGAGTGGTGGATTTACTACAGCAATGGGAGATCTTCTCCGATGGTTGTAGCAAGTGTCTACACTAAAGCGTTACAGTGGCACGGCTGCAGTGCTGCTGCAGTGGAGGGTTAAGTATAGTCATATCCTTTGGGGTTCTCAGGACAAATTTTTGGTGGCCTCAGAGTAGGGCCACCAACTATTGCTGGTGGCCGCTCTCTCACTTTTTCCTGAAATATTTAATTAGCTTTAGGAAAAACAAATAAATATGCACATATACATGTCCAAATCATTGTAATTTATTTATTGCTAGCTAGTAAGTCTGCTATGAAAAGTGATATTAACAAACATACCAGTATCACTTTTCACAGCAGACTTATTCAGCCCTGCCAAGCTTGGGGACAAATTAAGCTCCGGATGAGTCATCGCGGGAGGCAGCAGGAGGCTGGAGCCTGAAGCCCTGCGGCCAGAGCCTGAAGCCATGCGTCTGGAGCCTGGGGCCTGCTGCCATGCAGCTGGAGCTGAGGGATGGAGTCTGAAGCTTCTTGGCCAGAGCCTGCTGCCCTGCCACTCCAGAGCTGAAGCTCAAAGCCTGAGCCCCTCCGCCCCGGGAAGCTGGGCAACTCATCGGTTGCCTGGTCCTCCCGCATTGTGCCCCAAGTGTCTCCAGAAGGGGCAGAATCCAACCCTGCTGGCAGCCCCAGCAATCAACACCAAGGTGGTGCATCCAGGAGCAACAGATAGAGGGAAGGGCTGCTATTCTGCCCTCTCCCAATCACTGCCCAGGAGGGTGTGGCCACAAGAAAAGCCCCTGGTGGCCTCATGCAGCCACGATGGCCACATTTGTGAAATGCTGTGTTAGATGGCCATCTCTGTGCATGGGGTGGGGTTTAGTGCATACCCATCTGGTCGACCAGCTTAGGCCGCTGCCTGACTAGGGTGACTAGGTGTCTGGTTTTCAACTAGAAAACCTGGTCGAAAAGGGATCCTGGTGGCTCCGGTCAGCACTGCTGACCGGGCAGTTGACTGTCCGGTTGGCGGCGCTGCACAGCGGGGCTGGCAGGCTCCCTGCTAGCCTCCGTGCCGTGTGGCTCCTGGAAGCAGCGGCATGTCCCCCCTCCGGCTCCTATGTGTACTGGCAGCCAGGGGGCTCCATGCACTGCTCCTGCCCCAAGCACCCCTCCCCCCGCAGATCCCATTGGCCAATGGTAGCTGCAGGGGAGGCACTTACAGATGGGGCAGCACTCAGCCACCTGGCTGCGCCTCCATGTAGGAGCTGGAAGGGGGGCATGCTGCTGCTGCTTCCGGGAGCTGCTTGAGGTAATTTCCAGTGATAAGAGAGGTTCAAAACAAAACAAAACAGTTCTTTCTCGGAACATGATTTATTATTTTTTCTTGTTTGTCCTTTGTAAGACATTGAGGCCAAGGTTTTATTATGGCCATTAGGGGGCTGCCTCTTTCCTCCCAGTTGATGGAGGTAATTCTAGATCATTTTATACTTCAGGAACACTGATATAAAAGCCTTCCTTCAACTCCACTCTACTTTAAAACTGAGTATCTGTCACTCACTTAAATCAGTTTGCACACCTGTCTCATGGAAGTGGTTTTAGAATTAATTCATTAGTATTTGTAAAACATTTTGTGATCCTGACATGGAAGAAGTTATAGAACTGAAAAGCATTTATTATTTAATATAACTATTATCTGCTTTGTCTATTAGTTCTTTATTTCTTCCTGTCTCTTCTAAGGGTTTGTCTACCCTTGAAATGCTGCAGCTGCAACAATTCAGTGTAGACACTACCTATGCTGATGGGGGAGGGGGTTTCCCATCAGCATAGGTAATCCACCTCCCTGAGAGGCAATAGGTAGGTCAATGGAAGAATTCTTCCATTGACATAGTGCTGTCTACACTGAAGGTTAGTTTCTCATAGCTACACTGAAGAGCTACAGCGGCACAGCTGCAGTAACGTTGTCAGTGTAGGTATACCCTGAGTGGTTTTTTGTTGTTGTTGTTGTTTGCTTTGTGTTTTAGGAATGTGTCATATTAATGTAAAGTGCTTATTTCTAACTGGATTGCACAACACATTGTTCAGAATTGTAAGTTCAAAAGGATTAAGAATGGGAACAAATCTAGCACAAAGTAAAATGAATTTCATCCCCCAACCAGTGTCCATCTGATGGATTGTACTGGACACAGCCCAAGTTATAAGCAGCAACTACAAACTGCTGGAGAAGATCCACTCACCAGCCTCACAATCAGCTATACACCTCTACCTTGATATAATGCTGGAGCCAAAAAAAATCTTACTGCGTTATAGGTGAAACCACATTATATCAAACTTGATTTGATCCACCGGAGTGCATAGTCCCACCCCCTTGGAGTGCTGCTTTACCACGTTATGTCCAAATTCATGTTATAACGGGTGGTGTTATAAAGGGGTAGAGGTGTAATTTGGTCTTGCCAGAAGACCAACTTTGAAAAACATTTGTACCCAAATCACAGGTGCATTCAGTTATCCAATTTCCCATTGAAACTCTGCCTCCTTGATGAAGACAACCACATGCAATCCTTAAAAAGACATTTAATAGCTCTTCCTTAACGCAAGGATGTTACTCAGACACTGGGAAGGTATGCTTTTCCCCAGAGTGCACAGCAGTATTAAAGTCCACTCATAAGAGGGAAAAATCCACTCCAAGATATTTTCTATATCACAAAAATCCGCTCTCTGAATCAAGTGTCTTTCCATTAATCTTGTGACAGAGGCAGTCCTTTGCACATTTCCCCCCTGGTACCCATAGCTCAACTCTAATCCTGAAGATATAGAGGCTAGTGCATCAGTGGGACTATTCATGGGCTGTAGGTTAAGAACATGTAGTATGTGCTGATTTGGGGCTTTGATCCTTTATGAGCCTCCCTAGCACTTGGAACCCTGCTTTATCACAGCCATGTCTACACTCTCTAGAGTACTTGGCATTGTATTTTTCCTCTCTCCCTCTTCAGCAAACTGTGGAACTCTGCCTCTTTGCAGCAGTAGGAGCTCTCCTAGATCTGGGGCAGCTCAGCAAGCCCTGGTAAAGTGCAGCTTTTCTGCTTGACACCTGCTCATCCCATTGTAGGTTCATTTCTCTGAAACCAGTGGGTCTTCTCTTGGTGCTGCTGTAGGTCCTGCTCTGACTTATATGTATCCCTTCCCCTTCTGAGTTCAGTCTCTTCTTTCTCATATGCAAATCTCATTCTATGTGTACAGATAAAGTGTAATGTATATTCCAATGGGAAGATGCCACTACTTTTTTATTTTCCGTTTTGATGACAAAACTTTGATCCAAATAATATTTTTTAATCTTTGCAGTTTAGTTTCCAGACATAGTTTGTATGCCTCCAAGGAGAGAATCCTTTTTGTGTGTGTAGCCACTTTCTAAACTGTTGCTTCTATATGTCTGTACATTACTGTAGTGTATGGGAAAGGAATATGAAGCCACTTCCCACAGCTCCCATTGGCTAGGAACAGAGAACCACTGCCACAGAGAGCTGAGGGGCTCCAGGACTGCATACGCTCCAGGTAAACAAAACGTCCCACCAGTGGCTTACTCTGATCGGCCAAATTTTTCCAACCCCTCAAACAGGGCCGCCCAGAAGACTCAGGGGGCCTGGGGTCATCGACGGCAGGTCCCAGGCGGAAGGACCCCCCGCCGTGGGTCTTTGGGGCACTTTGGCGGTGGGTCCCGGAGCGGAAGGACCCCCCCGCCACCAAATTGCCGCTGAAGACCCGGAGCGGAAGAAGTTCTGGGGGCCCGGGCCCCGAGAGAGTTTTCCAGGGGCCCCAAAAAACTCTCGTGGGGGCCCAGGCAAATTGCCCCACTTGCCCCCCCCCAGGTGGCCCTGCCCTCAAATATAGGGTCGACTTATAAAAGGGTCATACAGTTTTTGCTATTTTTACCTAACCATCTTGGGGGGTTGGCTTATAAACAAATGGGCTAATGAATGAGTATATACAGTAGTTATAGTAGTAATTAAAAAGAAACAAACAAGTCATCCCTACCATGAGGTAGTGCTCATGACTCATAGCAGAGGTTTAGGATAAAGTTAGTTTATTCAGACACTAAAAGTAAGTTAACATTTCCATATAGTTCTCAATAGGTATCTATTCACATAGTAACTTCTGGTTTTAGTTATCTGACTCACAAAGATAAGGGAAATTAACATTAAATGTATCCATAGGGATTTAACTAAATGAACATGTTACTAAAAATGATTTTTGCAAGATTGAAGTGCTATCCAAAAGTAAACTTCATCTTTGGAATAGTAAATTTGGCAAAAAATACCAATGTACATATATCTGGGAGTGTAATGTCAAAAAATAATTTCCCTCTATCTGCTTTCTTGTTTGTTCTTTCAAAAAAAGACTGTTAAAATATCTGAATCACACCATGAGATAGCATCTAAGTCAACAGGTATCATTCATGGTAATGTTTTGGTGGTTTGATCACTCAGAAAAGATGTGTGCACCGATTGATTGGACTATGAGAACTTGGCTTATTGGTACCAGATGGAATCATAACTCACTTGACTTGGCACATTCTGCTTTGCACTTCTGTATTGTTTTACATCCTGAAGGATCCCCAGACACCTTGCAATTTTAAATGCATGGGTATACATAGATATAGGAATCATAACATTACTAATTAACAGTAAATTCCATCTGAAGTGTTTTTCTCCTGTGAATCTTAGGACCAAGTGCTAAAAATAATTCAAAAAAGCCCTGCTAGAATACTAACTGTCAAAATACAATTATTTGTTTTGTTAAGACTTGCAAAAGAAATTATTTCCTTTTAGGTCTGCACATGAATTTTCTCCTATATTCCATTTACTATTCCATTTGACGTATTTCCGATAAACCTTTGTCCTTTAGCCTTGTGTAACCCCAATTGCATGCTTAAACAAATTAGTTCTCAATAGAAAAAAGTGATACAAGGTTCAAAAGAGAATGTTCAACTATAATTTACTAGACTTTCTCTATGTCTCCGGGGACCCTTAATGTCTGTTCTCAGAAGCTTAAGCGCTGAAGCCACGTTTCTACTTCTGTGTTGCCCTATTTCCAACAAAATCATTTTACATAGTCTATGCAGACATGCAATTTAAACTTGGGATTATGTTCTTCACAGCCAAATTTGTAGAATTTAATAGAATTATCCACCAAGTGTTTTCCTGAAGATGTTAAATCCTGGGATAGGTTCCAACATTGCCTGCCTCCTGCTTGTGGTAGGTGCAGCAATTGTAACAATACCATTACTAATGTTGTAGTACTGTAGCCAGGAAGAATCCATTCCTAATGTTAGTCATGATCTTGAGTGTAGTCTCATGCACTATTCTTTCTTCTTTGCAGTCTTTTTTCAAAATGATCAGCTAGATTGTGAATACTTAGCCTTTGAAAGTCATACGTTATATTACGTTACCTGAAACAATATGCTGATTTTGATTGGCAGTGCTTTCAGTCTCTCTCGCACTGAGTTTATAAAAGGCAATAGGCAGCCAGTAAAAATTAGATAACATTAAAACAGGCTAATGTGTAGTGGACTATATCTCTTGCAGAATACACAAAGGGTTTTTAAATCTTATTTGTCAGAGATTGTGATTTTTTTTCTCTCATTGCAATCTGATTCCATTTATGTGACCCCTTTTTGTAGTGAACATTTAATACAACTGTAAGACATGATTGTCACAATTTTATGGCTGTATGTTTATGGTTATCCTTGAATTTTATGTGAATGTGACTGATGTTAAACTTTCCTTTTAATCTTCTTCAATTAGTAGAGCTATTTGAAAATTGGAATTTCTATCCTGTGAAAATTCCAATATTTTGACATTTGTGTTTTGTCATAAATTAAGATAAAAATTTGAATATCAGCAATTTTTGTGGAATACAATGTTCTGAAAAAAAATTAGTTCAGAATGTTTGATTTACATTTCTGTTTTGAAACAAACAAAAAATGACAATCCCAAATCAAAATGTTTTATTTGTTTGAACCAAACCAAAACATTTTTCTGCCAGGTTCAACATTAATCTGTGAGCTGCTGTCATGCCTCCTGTGAATTGTGGTTTGAGTATCTCATGCCCCCATTTCTTCCTATGGGCTGGTTACCCAGCTGGACTACATCTATCCTACATCTATGCTGCATTGGTTCAACCAGAGGGGAGAAACAAGTGTACCATGGAACTCGGCCCATAGAAGAGAATGGGGACTTGAATTACAACTCCCACGAGGCACTAGAGCAGCTCACAGAGACCATGATCACTGCAGAACTGTCCCAAAACTAAGCATTTCAGTTTGGTTTGACAAACTGAAATGTTTCAGTTTGGCTAGACTCAATTTGAGTTAAAATGCCTTGTTTAGATTTTCCCAATGGAAGATTGTACTGTTTAGTTAAAATATGTATTTTCCCATGGGAAATTCTGATTTTGCAGAAACTGCTTCTTCTGTCAAGGGAAAACAAATCAATGGAAAATTCCTGAACAGCTCAAATCACTACCATGTTCATGAAACTTGTCTGCACCACATGTGAATTACTAGTTTTAAAAAAAACTTCCATGTCAGAAGAGGAAGCAGGATGTTGCATGATATTGTCCTTATAAGGTACAAGAACATCCACATTTACATCATATTATAGGGACAATCTTGTCTTGCAGGCACATCTGATTCCCATCCTAGCTGCATCTGAATCTGGAATTTTATGGTGCTTCTGCAGGGGTGGGCAAACTATGGCCCGTGGGCTGGATCTGGCCTCTCAGGGCTTTGGATCTGGCCTACGAGATTGCCCTCCTGTGGCGCCACGGGCCCCGCGCCGCTCTCAGAAGTGGCTGGCACCATGTCCCTGTGGCCCCCGAGTGGGGGGGGCAGAGGGCTCTGTGCATGGTCCTTGCCTCCAGGCACCACCCCCTACAGCTCCCATTGGCCAGGAACGGGGAACCACGGCCAATGGGCGCTTTGCGGGAGGTACCTGGAGGCACGGCAAGGACAGTGCATGTGGAGCCCTCTGCCTCCCCACCCCCAGGGCTGCAGCGCTTCCTGGAGCAGCGCGGCGTGGGGCCAGGGCAGGCTGCTGCCACTCTGGAGCTGCTTTAGGTAAATGGTGCCGGGCCAGAGCCCGAACCCCCCCAGCCCCCAACTCCCTGCCCTAAGCTCCCTGCCTGCACCTTGCACCCCTCCTGTTCCCCATGCCCAGAACCCCTTTGTGCACCCCTCATCCCTCCTGCACCCCAACTCCCTGCCCAGAGCCCCCTTGTGCACCCTTCACCCCTCTTGCTCCCCAACGCTCTGTCCAGAGCCCCCTTGTACACGCCACACCCCTCCTGCACCCCAACCCCCTGCCCAGAGCCCCCTCCCACAGTATTCACCCCTTCTCTGCCCCAATCCCTTGCCCTGAGCCCCTTCCTGCATACCGCATCCCCTCCCATACCCCGCACTCCCTCCCTCCCGCACCCCAACCCCCTGTCCCAGCCCTGCATACAATTTCCCCACCGAGATGTGGCCCTCAGCCCAAAAAGTTTGCCCACCCCTGTGCTACTGTGACTGAATAATTTGGACAATTGACTTAAACATCATAATAAGCCAGATATAAACAGATATCAATTAAGATTAATTTATTTTTTGATTAATGCAGTCCATAGCCTAGCTCACCCTCAAATGTATTCAGTACTAATAAGAAAGCTCAGTTAAAAGCCTACTTATACCAGAAAAAATGAGATTTGTTGGAGGGGAAAAATGTGAAAAGAAAAGAGCATTTAGAACGAGAGCTTGGTCAGTAACTGATGTTTCAGTTTGCTGGCGTTTCAGTAATAATAGTTTTGGATCAAACCAGATATGAACCTTTCTGGAATGTTCAGTGCATTTTAAAGTTTATTTTGTTTTTAAGAGGTAAGGTGGGTGAGCTTTAATTGGACCAACTTCTGTTGGTGAAAGAGACTTTTTAGCCAAACAGAGCTCTTCTTCAGGTGTGGTTTGTTTGGAGGGATTTTTAAAGGAAGACACTAACAAGATGACCAGAAGAAGAGGTAGTCCCCCCGCCCCACATTATAGCCTTTAGTACAGTGGTTAGGGCACCCAGCCACTACCCCAAACTCCCCTGCCCTCTATCCAACCCCCCTGCTCTCTGCTCCCTTACCGCACTGCCTGGAGCACTGGTGGCTGGTGGCGCTACAGCCACGCCACCCGACTGGAGCCGAGCCATGCTGTCACCGCCGCCACCACACAGCACAGAGCACCAGGTCAGGCCGGGCTCTGCAGCTGTGCTGCCCTAGGAGCTCACAGCCCCACCACCCAGAGCATTGCACCGGAAGTGGAGCAAGTGAGCTGAGGCTGCGGGGAAAGGGGGGACAGAAGGGGAGGCGCCGGGGGCTAGCCTCCCGAGCCAGGAGCTCAGAGGCTGGGCAGGACGGCCCGGAGGGCCAGATGTGGCCTGCAGGCCATAGTTTGCCCACCCCTGGGTTAGGGCACTCACTTGGGATTGTAGAACCCACAGCTTTGAATTCCCTCTCTAGAGCAGGAATATGAATCCAGGTCTCCCATGCATTCCAGGCAAGTTCACTAACCACAAGGCTATAGTGTATCTGGGGTGGTCTCTCTCAATATCCTGTTGTATGTGTAAGAGATGTCATCAACTGTTGCATGGGAAAACAAAGAATACTGAACCACCTAATAACAGCTAAGTAAATCAGGAATTTATTTTTCAGTCCTTCTGTTCCAAAATGTATTTATTTCTAGATTTACTCTGTTACCGATGTGAGATATTAAAAAAAATTATTAGGGCTGCCAAGCAATTTAAAAAAAATAATCCCAATTCATCACATGATTAATTGCATTATTAAACAATAATAGAATAACATTTATTTAAATATTTTGGATATTTTTCTACATTTTCAAATATATTGATTTCAGTTGCAAATGCAAAAGTGTACAATGCTCACTTTATATTATTATTTTACAACAAATATTTGCACTGTAAACTGATAAACAAAAGAAATAGTACTGTTCAATTCACCTCATACAATACTATAATGCAATCTCTTTATCATGAAAGTGCAACTTATAAATGTAGATTTTTTTTGTTATGAAACTGCTCTTAAAAACAAAACAATGTAAAACTTTAGCACCTACAAGTCCACTGAGTCCTACTTCTTGTTCAGACAATCATCAAGACAAACAAGTTTGTTCACATTTATGGGAGATAATGGTGCTGGCTTCTTATTTACAATCTGATCTGAAATTGAGAACAGGCTTTGGCATGGCACTTTTGAGGCCGGCATTGCAGGGTATTTACGTGCCAGATATGTTAAAAATTTGTATGCCCCTTCATGCTTTGGCTACCATTCCAGAGGATATGCTTCCATGCTGATGAAGCTAATTAAAAAACACGTGTTAATTAAATTTGTGACTGAACTACTTGGGGGAGAATAGTATGACTCCTGCTCTGTTTTACCCACATGCTGCCATACATTTCATGTTATAGTAGTTTTGGATGATGACCCAGCACGTTGTTCATTTTAAGGACACTTTCACTGCAGATTTGACAAAACACAAAGAAGGTAACCGATTTGCTTGTATTACCCATGTTTATAAATTTGCTGGGACTTGGGAGCTGAGTATTATTTGCAAAGGAACTTAGTCGCACAAGATTTGATGCTAAGTTTCCTTATAATGATATCTTTAACTTGGTATTTTATGCCTATCTGGATTGTGTGTATTTTCAGAATCAAAATTTAATCCAGATGGGATATCATTAGGATGCAGGTTTTTAGCAAGTGCAGAGATTTTAGCTGTGAGACCTCTTTAAAAGTCAGTCTGTGAGTTTCACAGTTTAAATCATAGTATCTCCAGGCTGGTATTTCCCATGAATTTAGCGTATTTTATAAATTGACTAGGAGCTAACTGAATTTTTTCCCCATACTATTGAATTTGTTAGTCTCACAGATAAGCCGCAACTCAGTATTTAAGTTACTCTAGGGTGTTAAATGTTTCATTTTCTTCAGTGAGGGAAACAATTCATTCATGGAAGCCATTCCAAATATCCTCATAAAATAATTTTAGAAATTGGTTAGCTGTGATTTCCTGCCTTTCTGGTAGTAATCTCTTGTCTTGATTTTATTATTGAATTGAGGGCAGGTAGAATTTGTTGAACCATTTATCATATAAGCAGTGTGAAAATAAATTTACTGTAGATATTCTCAGAAAATCATTTACCTTCATTCTAAAGGCAAAGTCCTGCTAGCATATTGACCTCTATGCCTAGGGAACACAGTGGAAATAATAAATAAGTGTTTGTATTTTGTAACTGTGTCCTTCAAATCATTTTAGTTTTCAAAATGTGTCCTGCTCAGGCTTGTGAGGGCATGTGCATAAAAGTGATACCAAATCAATGCAATATTTCTTGATCAGATTCACCCAATAAATACTAGGTATATCAGTCATCAGAAGCCTAAGTAGACTGAAAGGTTTTGGACCACAATTTAAAGATCACAAAACCTGGAATGTTTCAGGTCCTTGGGAAAAGTCAGTTCCAGAATGAAGAGTAGTTTAATGAGGAACTTTGGTGCAAAATATTAGAGATGAATTTGTAAGTAAATTGGAGCAATGGACATCTAATTTGGAGGCAAAATTGAGGCCACTCGGAAAAGGCTGTTGACCAATTCCAGACATTTTAGATGTAGGGTCTATTAGTGTGATGATAGCAAGTGATCTCAACTGCAACAGTGGTAAGTGGTCTCAAGTATTTTTTTAATTTTTTTAATAATATAAAGGTGGTGATGATTTTGTCTGTTTCCTCTGGCTGCCTGAGTCAATGGTGCTAATGTGTACATATGGCCCGGACACAGATTAATATATAAAATATTAACTTAGAAGAGTTTTTTTTCTGGTCCATAAAAGTTTTCTTAGCGCTTTTCTGTGCACTAATTGGAAATATTGTCATCTTATGCTCAGGCATTCTTGTTTCATAAGAAGCCTGAACACTAGCAAGTTTAGTCTTACTCACCATAAATATATACTGTCATTCTCCACCAATATTTGTTATTTATTTGCTAATGCATGTAGGCTTAATCAACACATATCAAATACTATGTCAAACCATGCTGATGATATGGAGACTGAGTGACTGTTTAATATGATACATTTATTTTTCTTCGGACAAAATTGCATTTTGAATTCTGTGTGATTTTTCATTTGCATAGTTTGAACGTACAGGGTCAAATCTTCGCTCTGCTTTTACTCTGCCCCCACTCAGTCTTAATCTGAGTCAGGCTCTCAGGATTTGGTTACTATGTTTTATTTTCTATATTTACTTTGCTTGTAAGTATTGTTAGAGCTTGATGAGTTTCAATTTGTTTTCACTGGTAACGTTCACATCTTTTAAATCACTTTTAGCATTTAAACAGTGGTGTTCTTATGAGAGCATTTATTAGCCAATCAAATAACCTTTTTTGTTCTTGTCATTTAAAATAGTTGTTTTCTGGTGTTGATTAAGAGGATCCTATTCAATCATTTATCCTAGTCTCCTTTAATATATTTGACTGAAAAACTCATTGAGACAGAACCAAGAATCATTTAGATCATATACTGTGTTTCCACAGAGGCCAGTTTCTTAACTCTTTTAAAAGATCCTTACATTCTCGCTAGGATATTTGATAGAACATGAAATTAGTTTCTCTATGGTATATCTTCTATAAGTGAAGGCGATTTAAAATGATGTTTCTGAAATCAAATGTTTATTTGAACTATTATATTAAAGCCATCACTTTGAGAAAGAAAAGAAAAAGATAGAACTAATCATTCCAGGATTAATCACACTTTCTGTAATGCCCTGATTTGCGAATCAAAGTGTGCTTTTGTAGTAGTATGAAAGAAAAATTGTTTCTAAACTTTGTTAAAATGATGATGGAACTGTCCACATTGCATAACCGAGTTGCATAAACTGCAGTCTTCTGAAAATTTAGAGATCCAGAGTGTAGCTCAAAAGGCCAAAGATTAAGGTTTTCCTCTAAAAACAGACCAGTTTGAGAAATGTAAGAAATAACTGGAATTGCAAAAGAAGAAGGAGTTTTAGCGCTAAAATGAATATAAATATGCATTGCAGGAAGTTATTTTATCTAGTATACAAAGAAAGAACGGACAGATATTTAATGTTATTTCTGGATGAGTATGATTGCATTTTAACACCTGCTGTTGACAAAGACAGAGTTCAACAGATAATTAACGTGAGCAGGAATGTGAAATGAGTTTTTGGAACCATATTTGAGGGAGTAGGAGAATAGTTCATATATGACTTATTAATAAATTGATTTCAGTTAGTTTTAAACTACAGAAGAATGTAAATTAACTCAAGTCTCTTCTCTATCTCAAAAATACTAAAACATGGAATTCCTTTAGCAAATAAATAATAAAATTGGTTATAGTTAGTTAATTAAGCTTAATCTTAATCTTCTCAGTATTTTTAAAGCTATAAAAATCCCCTAAGACATTTTTATTCTAATGCAGCTTTTGCTGTAATCTTTCACTGAGCACCTTACGCACACTACATCTGTCACCTATCTACCTTGCCTTTCCAGAGGGCTTCTAATTAACTCTTTCAACATATCACAATGACAGGCACTGTTTTAATGTTTAGAAATGCCTCCTTTACATATTACTCCAAAGTTTTGCCTTCATTCGAATGCATGGCTGTAATCATAGATAGAGCTAATAAAAGCACGGATAACTGTAGATAACAAATACATATTTTTATTGGCTAGAATATAGACACCAAACTAATGTAAGTTTATTTCCCAGTTTGTGCTATATAGTGGACTTTCTTTGGGAAATCTCACAAATAGACGATTCATTTGGTTGTGGATTTTTTATATTGCATTCACACACCAAGGAAAAGAGGAACATTACTAATGACATCTTTAGTCACAGAATACTGAATTAAAAATAGCATATAAACATTGTTGTATGTTTTATCTTAGATAAATAGTGGTGTTGCATTGTATACAGGGGTAAAAGTAACTTAAAGGACTTACCAGTACTCTGGAGTCCTTAGCAGGGGGCGGTGCCTCAACTGGAAGAGGCGTGGCCTTTAACCCCCCGGGCACTTTAAATCACCATCGGAGGGGGCCCTGGCCTCTGGCGGACCTTTAAAGGGCCCTGGGATCTCCTGCAGTAGTGGCAGCCAGGAGCCCCGGGCCCTTTAAATCACTGCCAGAGCCCTGCCGCTGCCGTAGCCTCAGAGTAGCAGCTGCAGCCTGGGGCTCGGGTGGTGATTTAAAGGGCCCTGGGCTCCAGCTGCTGCTACCACCCCGGACCCTTTAAATCATTCCCGGAGCCCTGTTGCTGGAGCCCTGGGGAGGCAGTGATGGGGCTCCTGTGGCTATTTTAAGGGCCAGGGCAGAAGCAGCTACCGGAGCCCCGGATCCTTTAAATCGCCACCCGACCCCCGCCGCCACTTCCCCAGGGCTCCGGCAGCAGGGCTCTGATGGCAATTTAAAGGTCCCGGGGCTCCAGCCGCTGCTGGAGTCCCAGGCCCTTTAAATTGCCACCAGGGGAAGCCAATCTGCCCCGGTACAGTTCACCAGTTCTTGCTGGTGCGCCATACCAGGGCGTACTGGCCTACTTTCATCTCTGATTGTATATCACCATTAAAGGGAAATTGTCAGCAGGAGATGACTGACAGACAACTGAAGATGTGAGATTAGACAGAGGGAAAGTCAGGTTGAGGCAGAGAAGTCAGTTTGTTAATTGTCTGCATAGAGGTCGTAGTTGAAACCATGGAAGTGAATATGGTTATCTAAAGAGGGAATATGGAGGGAGAAGAGAGGAAACCAGGAACAAAACCCAGAGAGAGGCGAACAGATGGGGCAAGGGGAGAACCACCAAAGGATATTTTGAAAAAATGATCAGTAAAGTAGAAGAAGAACAAGGAAAACACTAGGGCTCAGATTGACTCAGGATAATCAATGGGATTTAGATCCCCCTGAGTGCTTAAATCACTTATGCAAATGAGATTTTTTTCAGCTCCTAAAGCAGTTGGGCATTGCAATGCTGAGTACAGCAGTGCCTAAATATCTTTAAAAATCTGGGCCTAGGTCTAATTAGGATGCCTAGGTCAGAAAGGTGATGGAAAAAATGGGTATCAGTGGTAACAAAGGCAACAGATAGATCAAGAAACCTCTTTATATCCAGTTAGGAGTTGTTGCAGCAAGACCCAGAGCCAAGGACCTCATCTTGATCAGCAGTGCAGAATAGACCCCTTGACACCTATCTGGTAGATAACTGCTGCATTTCAACAAGATTAATCTAGTGAACCCATTTATAGCAAAGTAAAAGGCATACTTCACCATTAGCAGAGTGGCCATTCAAAATAAGATGATTGAAAGTGCACTGACATGTATTAAAGTGGTTTGGAGCTTTCACTCTACTTCAATGCTGGCATTAGGACCTGATCCTGCACTATGTAGCTTACAGGTGCAGCAGACCGCCCATTGCTTTACATATTGTAGGACTGTGGCAATAGACTAGAGAAGTATTATAAGAAGGCTTATTAATGCATTCAATGCTGGATCCAAAGCCTGTTTAAGTCAATGGAGAGTCTCCCATTGACTCAATTAGACTTTTATGTTCAAGTTTTTAATGACATTACAATAATTACCAGTATAGGAGGGGAAATTTAAATAGAATTATTTCTCCAGTTAATATTTTCCCAACCTTTTAAAAAGATGTTAATGAAGTTAGTAGAGCTGGCTGTTTGTTATATTTGACAACGTTTCAGATTAATAGTATATTCTGCCATCTATGATTTCACCAGGATTTCTCAATTAAGAATCAAAACATGAATGTCTTGTCAGCACATAAACAGCTGGTGGCTCCTTATATCTACCAGTATATCAATCTACCTGTAAGCAGAGTCAGGATGAGCTCTAGCCTGACATCTGGTGGTAAATTATGGGGAGTGCAGAAAGAAGTTTCGAGTATTCGCATTAGCATTTCAATTATTTGCATTGGGACTCCCACCCCACTTAGCATACCGCACAGCAGCCTGGGATGGTTATTTTCACAGCTGTGGGAGCCCCAATTTCATTGTTATTGGGGCAGGAGCAATAAAATGTTGTCACCCCGATTAAGTCAATGAGGAACTACAAAACTGTCTTATGATAGAAGGTTTCATTGTTAGCTGGATAGCGCTTGCTAGACGGGGGACATGGGTTCCAAAACCCATTGAAAAGAGAGAGGCTGGGGACAGATATCTGTACTTGGTGGTGCAGGCTCCTTGTGTGAGCCAGAAGCACCAGTTCCACCTGTGCCTCTCTCCACTGTGGAATGTCAGAGTTAATGTTTGATTCCCTTAAGAATCTAGATACAGGTTACTGAGCTGAACTCACTGGCACTGGGGCTCCCCCATTATGAGCTGGAATCACTAAGAGCTGAAATCACTGAAGAGCTGGACTTGCTGAGCTGAGAGCACTGAGTACTGTGCTAATGAGTGGGGGAGCCTGAAGCAATACTGCAGAGCAGCTGGCAGAGCGGAGTGGAGCAGTTTGTGCAGCCACTGGGTGAGTGGAGCCAAGCAGCTCGCGAGGATGGCTGGAGTGGCTCGCAGGACAGCTGGTGGACCAGAGCAGCTGGCAGAGCGGAGCAGCCCACAGAGCAAGCGGAGCTGAGCTGTTTGCGGAGATGACTAGTGGAAGCAGAACCCCACGAAGAGGCAGGGCAGTTGGCCCCGAAACCACGTAAGGTGCCCCTTTCTACCCAGGCTGGGGAGGGGACCTCTGCAGAGAGACTCTTGAACTCTGGGGCTGCACTGACCCGGGACAGAGACTTTTGGATTGTGGGACTTTTGGGACTGTGGGTGATTTGGGGGTTGCTGGACTCAAGGGCCCCGAGAGAAGGACACAGCCCAATTTGCTGGAGTGGGTCTTTGCTCACGGTTTGACCTATGAACTCTAGCTGAGGTATTTTCCCAATTTAATGCTTGTTGTTTATCATGTAATTAAACCTTTTCTGCTACACCAAGACTCTGTGCTTGCGAGAGGGGAAGTATTGCCTCCTCAAGGCGCCCAGGGGTGTGTGTAAGATTTTCCCAGGTCAGTGGGTGGGGGCTCGAGCTGGTTTTGCATTATGTTGTGGGGAAGGGACCCTTATGTATTGAACCTGGCCCTTGCTGCTATCGTTTCGGCCCGGCAGAAGGGTTACATACCTTATATCAATCCTTTGTTAATAGGTGACTTGCTGTCCTTGCTTGTGAGGTCAAAAAAGATATCTGTAGCCAAAGTATTACAGGTTTTGAAACCCAACTTGGTAACAATCAGGTCTTTCCTGGCATTGTGCTGCTATGCTTCCACTGAGTCCACTGCAGCTCTCGATAAATGCTGTTTTTATTACTTTTCTCTATTGGGGGTTAGGAAGAAATTTTCCCTATGCACAGGTTATCCCACAACTACCTATCGCATTTCCTCTGAAGCATCTGGAGACTATTAGTGCCAGGATACTGGACTAGTTCCACTAGTCCTGATCTAGTACCACAAGTCTTATGTTTCTCATTTTTTGAACATTTTATAAAACAGATTTGCTGTCTCACAGAGGCTAAGATTCAGACTGTAGTGTTGTTTTTTTTTTTTTGTCTAAATGTTAGTGTTTGTGAAGCATACTATGAAACAGACAGGTTTTATAGTGGAAACTGATAAAACTTCTACCCTAGACATGCGTTATGAATGTCAAAAGTTAGAGAGCTAAGCATAGAACACTGCAGCTAGGAGAGAGTCTCCCAGCCCAGGTAGACAGACTCTCACTAGTGGGTCTTAAGCTAGCATTCTAAAATAGCAGTGTGAATGTTATGGCTCTGGCAGAGATTTGGCTAGCCACTCAAACTTAAGCCCACCCAACCCCCTGTGCTTCAGCCAGTTCATTTGTGGAAAATTTGAATACTTACACTGATTATTCCAGCAAATGCAAGTTGTTGGTACACTCAGGGAATATAATTTAATATGCAGTTAACCCACCATAACTAATTGATTGCTTACCAATAATGAAAACAAGAAATTAGGTTGATTTTAATGTTTCAGTTTTATTTTAATAGAGTTAAACATTTAAATATTCAAACATTTTAGATACAGTTTTCAGACTCAAAATAGTCTTCTTTTCTGTCCGACAGTCCTCCTAGAAATTCAAAGGGTTATTTCCCATCTGCAATACTAAGGCAGTGACCTGCTAAGCGCTAACCCTTCTGAGAAACTACCAGTATTTGTTCTGCTTCCTCAGCCGCAAAAGGGTACTTATCAGGCTTCATGTTCTGACAGAGGTTTTGAGAATGAACATTTCCTGTATATTCTAGATATCCATACTCCCATGAGAACCCCACTTCATTACAAATTCTGACTGGCGCACCTTGTTCAAAGAATCTTTTTGGCGAGGCTCTGGAAAAAGCAGTGCTGGAAGCTTTGGAGAAGGATAAGAAAACACTTTCAAATGTAAGAGGGGTTTGAGGCCTGTTGTTGGTGGCAGATATTATTTTAATATCACAAACTCCAGAGAAGGGACTTCTCAGCAAAAGAAAGATACATTAGGGCAAGCAAGAGAGGAACAGGAAGATCTAGTTTCTTAACCAACTCCTTCTTCTAAAATAATGCATCACTTCTAACTCTTCAGATTAATGACTCCACATTAAGAGGAAAATTTCAGCTATGTACAGAACAATGGGCAAACAGTATTAGACAGGTATACCCCTAAAATACCATGAGAAGGCTACTTCAAGAAATTGATCTCCTTTCTCTCATCCAGTTTCATCAAATTCACAGGATATCAAAATCCTCTGAAACAGAGGAACATGCAGGTGGATATCATAGATCTGTTCTTGAACTTCAGAGCTGAGTGTGGTACTGCAGTCCTTTTCTTGCCCTGTGCCCCCCTGCAGGCTGCCAGCTGACCTTGGTGGGTCTTCCATGGCTTGGCCCCCTAGCCGTGTCACAGAGACCAAATGAACCCCTTCCAGGATATTAAATAGTCTAGTCTATTTGCCCTCATTAGGACCTTCGGTCCTTGCTCTGGGCCCTTTTAAATGCCACCCTTTTTTTGGGCTCCCAACTCAGTCCTGTCCCTTTTGTGTGATTTACACCACTTTACTTGTGGCCACTAGGGGAATCTAGGCCCACACACAACACTAGGTTCCAACTGAGGGATCCTGTATACAGCAGTCAGGCTTCACTGTGGCTTCCCTGATGCTCTTCCTATTGGCTCTTTTAACTCCAGCCCTATTTCAGGGTCACTGGTCTCAGGTTCTTCTCTCTCAGCTATGTATGTTCTAGCTCAGGGATCGGCAACCTTTGGCCTGCAGCCCGCCAGGGTAAGCATCCTGGCGGGCCAGGCCAGTTTGTTTACCTGCCGCGTCCACAGGTTGAGCCGATCGCGGCTCCCACTTGCTGTGGTTCACCGCTCCAGGCCAATGGGGGATGCAGGAAGCGGCACAGGCTGAGGGATGTGCTGGCCGCTGCTTCCCGCAGCCCCCATTGGCCTGGAGCGGCGAACCGCGGCCAGTGGGAGCTGTGATAGCTGAACCTGTGTACGCGGCAGGTAAACAAACTGGCCCGTCCGGCCAGGGAGTGACGCAGTACCCCACAATGCTTTATGGAAATATGACATAACTGGAATATGACCTACTGAATCTAGCTATGCTACCAATGCTATGTAACATATCTATGTAGAGGTAATGCTCTACTGAGTCTATTAATCCTATCTGCATGCATGTATCATTTTTGTATTCAGAGTTATGAATATTGGCTGTGTATTGGTTTGATTTCTAAATAACCTTAGTAGGCATCTGACAAAGTGGGTATTCCCCCACGAAAGCTCATGCTCCAATATGTCTGTTAGTCTATAAGGTGCCACAGGACTCTTTGCTGCTTTTACAGATCCAGACTAACACGGCTATCCCTCTGATACTTAACCTTAGTAGAGCATTTGGTCAGTTCCTGGAGAAAGGAATGTTGAAATTAAGTACCTAATTAAGAAACACTTAAAGGACAATGAATCTTGGAATGCTCCAATTCACGTAAGAAGTCTACTTGAGGACGTTCAAGGTAGCATGTGACCCATGGCTGCTATCCTGGTAAGAAACTGTGAGTCATGCATGGACTTGTGACTTGCCCAAGTGACTCCAGAATTCCATCTTGGAGCTGGACTTTGCGTAGGAGAGAGGAGGGGGTCTCCACCTACAAGAAAGAGTCTATTTAAGCCCATGGGAGACCCCTCCATTTGGTCTTCAGCTGGCTAAAGAGAGAGCCTCTCCACCCCGCCAGGATACCTGAAAGAAGCTGGAAGAGAGGGCGGTGACTGTAGAGGGTATGGGTGATTGCTGGACCCAGGCTAAAAGGAGATTAGCCTGTAAAAGGGAGCATTCTGGAACTGGTGAGGATCTTATCTGTATTCAGTTTGATTAGACATAGATTTGCGTGTTTTATTTTATTTTGCTTGGTGACTTACTTTGTTCTGTCTGTTACTACTTGGAACCACTTAAATCCTACTTTCTGTATTTAATAAAATCATTTTAGACTTATTAATTAACCCAGAGTATGTATTAATACCTGGGGGAGGCAAACAGCTGTGCATATCTCTCTATCAGTGTTATAGAGGGCAAACAATTTGAGTTTACCTTGTATAAGCTTTATACAGAGTAAAGTGGATTTATTTGGGTTTAGACCCCACTGAGAGTTGGGCAGATGAGTGTTAAAGACGGGAACACTTCTGTAGGCTGCTTTCAGTCAAGCCTGCAGCTTTGGGGCAAGTAATTCAGACCCTGGGTCTTTGTTGGAGCAGACAGGAGTGTCTGGCTCAGCAAGACAGGGTGCTGGGGTCCCGCGCTGGCAGGGAAAGCAGGGGCAGAAGTAGTCTTGGCACATCAGGTGACAGCTCCCAAAGGTGGTTCTGTGATCCAACCCATCACACAGGGTATTTACCCTGGTGGGCCACAGACAGGGCCGGCTCCAGACCCCAGCGCGCCAAGCGCGTGCTTGGGGCGGCATGCTGCGGGGGGCGCTCTGCCTGCCGCCGGGAGGGTGGCAGGCGGCTCGGGTGGACCTCCCGCAGGCGTGCCTGCGGATGGTCCGCTGGTCCCGCAGCTTCGGTGGACCTCCTGCAGGCGTGCCTGCGGATGGTCCACTGGTCCCGTGGCTTTGGTGGACCTCCTGCAGGCGTGCCTGCGGATGCTCCACTGGAGCCGCGGGACCAGCGGACCCTCCGCAGGCACGTCTGCAGGAGGTCCACCGGAGCCGCGGGACCGGCGACCGCCAGCACGCCCCCCGCGGCGTGCCGCCGTGCTTGGGGCGGCCAAATTGCTAGAGCCGCCCCTGGCCACGGACCAAAGGTTGCCGATCCCTGCTCTAGCTAATTGGTGGGTTCTTTTATCCGAAAAGAAGCACTCTTCTTCACTGACTAGCTACTGCCTTGCAACTCCATTTATCTGAGTCTGATGGGCTCTGACTGGCTGCTCCTGTGATGCCTCTCTAGGCAGGCTTGGAGGACCCATCTTCTTTGCTCCTTTCCAGTGGCTGGAAGTAGTAGGACTCTGGGCCCTTCTGTAGGGAGCTGAAAAGGCCAGGTACACCCCTTCAGACATTCCAATCCAAAACTTTTTTTATTTTTCAAAATTGCCACCAAACTTTTTTCTCCCATCTTTACTTATTCCACACTAAAACAAGTTTCTAACTTCAGGTCCTCTGGTATAATTTGGGATTTCTCCCCTCTGGCAGTTTCTCAGGAAGATTGTTACACAATTGTTCTGATCTGCCTTAGTTCTCCATTGTTGGACTGTAGGAGACCTGGTGTAGCAGGCAGAAGTGTCTTTAGTAAGTAAAGTAAGGGTTCTATTTTTCTCTCCAAAAATATTTTTTTAAAAGTTAATATAAGGGAAGGTCATTGCTTTTAAAGATCTCTTCTTGGCTACTTAACTTGGTCTCAGAAGACTTAGTATTATGTAACAATAGCCCCTTACTACTCTTTGGCTCCATTTGGTAACTCACAGGGTATATCTACCTTGAAGCTGGGAATGTGCTTCCCAGCGGAGGGAGACAGGCATACTAAAAATAACAGTGTTGCTGAGGGTAGAATGGGCAGCAGCTAAGGCTATATGCCCAAAAAGATACCCAGCCCAAGCTGACACCTGTGGTGCTCCTGGCTACACTGCTATTTTAATGTGCTAACATGTCTGTCTTCCCATGGAAGACAATGCCCATAGTCATTCCTCGTTAAAAGTCTGAGGTTTTATCTGAACCAAACCTCCAATTTTTGGAAGTTCTTCAGTTGCCAGACAAAAGACAATAATGGGGAGTTGAGGTGGGTAAGTAAAAACTATTGAAACATTCAGATCTCCTGTTTGCATGTTGGCTTTCAATGTACTTTATACCTATAATAATGAGGGCAAGGACATCTGTCCTAACACAAAGACGTATATCAGTAGGGCAGGGGTTCTCAAAGATCATTGCACCGCGACCCCCTTCTAACAACAAAAATTACTACATGACCCCAGAAAGGGGGACGGAAGCCTGAGCCCCAGGGCCCTGGGGTGTGGGTGGAGGCAAAGGCAAAGCCCAAGGGCTTCAGCTCCAGGCAGAGGGCCTGTAACTTAGCCCTGCTACCCAGGGTTGAAGCCCTTTGGCTTCAGCCCCAGGAGGTGGGGCTCGGGCTTTGGCTTTGGTTCTGGGCCCCAGCAGCTCTAAGACAGCCCTTGTGACCCCATTAAAATGGGTTTGCAACCCACTTGGGGGTCTCAACCCACAGTTTGAGAACCACTCCACTAGGGCATTGGTAATTCTGTGGACCCTACTAGGTGAAGACATTTTTTCAGAGCTATCCCAAGCAGCTGCATTCAGATCAGTGTATTCTCTTTTCCAAATACTACAATTTGAACACTTGTTCTTTTGCTTAAGCTGTTTTTGGGTGACTGGTTCTCCATGTGCTCTCTGATTCCCTCCCTATGTGCCAGATCTTGGCCCCACTGAAGATATTGGTGAAACTTGTATTGACTTCAATGGGAACAGGATCATGCCCTTTGTCAGGGATACTGCTTCTAAGTCCCTTAATCTCAATGTATGTGTTAAATACCTAAGCACACAGAGACAGCTACAACTAATTTTGAAGAGACTGCAAAAGGGAGTATGTCCTAATAGGTTTAGAAAGGAATTAATTAATTATTTAATGGACAAAATAATCCATGTAGAATAAGGCACAAACTATTTTGGGATCAGGGTTGGGGAGGCAGAGAAATAGATAGTAAGAATGAGGTTTTTGCTTCAGATGCCGATATATAGTCTGAGGAGTTGACCGAGACAAATCCTTTGCAGACTGTGTTATGCACATGTTGAATGTTCAGACAGATATTATTGGCCAAAATGATTTTTTTATTCAAACCTTACAGTCTTAAATATATAGATACAGATAGAAAAAGCATGTTGGGAATTAATTTTGCTTTCTACAGGTTTAGAGCCTTTTATGACTGTGTTTACATTACCCAAAGATAATGCAAAGACTACCATTGTTACCTAAGATTTAATTTACATATTACATATGGTTCTTAATTTTTTTTCTTCTCCCATTTCATACTGATGTGTGTTGAAGGATGCTTTGGATGGCATTAAGGAAATGCCAATGTACACACCTATTCTTAGTCTAAAAATCATTATTTAACACCTTCAAAGGTTTGACAACTACAAAGAAATGATGCACAAGCACCTAGCTATTGATTTTATCTTATGCTTTGTATTTGCCCCATTAAATTCTATTGGCATTGTCAGCTGAACTCTCCTGTAATGTATGGTGAGTTTTCCTGTTGTTAAGGACAGCTTTTTTAATTCTGTGCTTTATGAGAACTTCTTTGGCATTTAAAAATTGTTTGTCTTTAAAAGTACCTACCAAAAATGGCTTTATTGAGGTGCTATCCCTCCCTTACTTGTGTGTTACAAGTGGACTGACACTGAGATGTAACTGGAAGGTGTATTTGCAGTTTGTGGATACATAAACATACTTGTTTTTGAACTGGAGAAACAATAAACCTCATTGGGCATTACTGGCCCTACTAATCTGCCAGATGCAAGCCCCAACAAACAGCTTTCCCGAATGGTCCACTTTGGAATTATACCTCCTGTTTAACTTGATCTTTGAACAAAACACTGTATTTAACATTTTTACAGCATGCTTCTAGAAGATGAATTATCACTGAATGATGCATAAGCAAATACTAAAAATGTTCTCATTCACTCATTCTTCCACAACCCTGCACATAGCCTTCACCAAAGACAGTCTGAATTTATATATATTCTAAAGAATGAGGTGGGAGAGGTATTTTTCCTTCTAGATTTTTAAATCTTAATTCTCCTCAAGCATTCCTTTAAAGACTATACACTTTCACTGTCACATCAGTGTTTGGGGCTACATGTAGGGAGAGGTGGAGAAAAGAAGTTAGTTTCCATATTAATTCAGTCAATCTGTGGCATATGAAGAGTAGCGGATACTTGGATAATATTTTTATACTACTCTTAAACACTGTTGGTGCCTATTTTCTTTCTGGTTAGTATTTTTAGGTGTTGAAGAGCCAGCATAGTTGTTTCCTAATCTTGCCACTGTCCCTAGATATGTTAGGATTTGAGAGGATAGGATGAGAGCACTACTTCACTCTGGCTACTCTGTTATTGGATAGCCCCTTGAGGGGCTATTACTGGCTCCTATAGTTTAGAGCAGTGGTTTCCAAACCGTGTGTCATGACCCAGAACTGGGTCACGGAATGGAAGAGACTGGGTCACGGCGACTCTGGTCAGCACCGCCAACCGGGCCATTAAAAGTCCCATTGGTGGTGCTGCCTGGCTAAAGCAGGCTAGTACCTACCTGTTCTGACATAGTGCTGCGCCCTGGAAGCAGCTGGCAACAGGTCTGGCTCCTAGGCACTCCACGTGCTGTCCCCACCCTGAGCACTGGCTCTGCAGTTCCTGGCCAATTGGAGCTGGGAGGAGGCGGGGCGCGGTGCCTGCAGGCGAGAGGTGCGCAAAGCTGCTTTGGAACCTCCGCCTAGGAGCCGGACCTGCTACTGGCTGCTTCTGGGGCACAGCGCAGTCTGCGATGCCGAGGCAGGCAGGAAGCCTGCCTCAGCACCCCCTGCTGCACCACTACATGGGAGCCACCAGAGGTAAGCCCGCACCCAAACTCTGTGCCCCAATCCCCTGCCCCAGTGCTGAGCCCCTTCCTGTCTCCCAAACCCCTCATCCCCGGCCCCAACACAAAGCCTGCACCCCCAGCCCAGACCCCTGACCCCTTCCTGCACCCCAACCCCCTGCACCAACCCAGAACCCCCTCACATACCCTGAACCCCTCATTCCTTGCCCCACCCCACAGCCCTCACCCCAACCCTCTGTCCCAGCCCTGAGCACCTCCCACCAGGGCTGCCCAGAGGATTCCGGGGGCCTGGGGTCTTCGGCAGCGGGGGGCCCTTCCGTTCCGGGACCCACCGCCAAAGTGCCCCGAAGACCCGCGGCGGGACCCCTGCCGCCGAATTACCGCCGAAGCGGGACCCGCCGCCGAAGTGCAGCCTGGTCTTCGGCGGTAATTCGGTGGAGGGGGGCCCCCGCCGCGGGTCTTCGGGGCACTTCGGCGGCGGGTCCCGGAAGGGAAGGGCCCCCCCGCCGCCGAATTACCGCTGAAGACCGAGCTGAACTCGGCGGCGGGTCCCGCTCCATCTTCGGTGGTAATTTGCCAGCGGGGGGTCCTTCCGCCTGGGAGCGGAAGGACCCCCCGCCGGCGAAGACCGGGAGCAGAAGAAGCTCCTGCGCCCGGCCGTGCAAGAGTTTTCTGGGCCCCCCGGAGCGAGTGAAGGACCCCGCTCCAGGGGCCCCGAAAAACTCTGGTGGGGGCCCCTGTGGGGTTCGGGGCCTTGGGCAAATTGCCCCTCTTGCTCCCCCCTCTGGGCGGCCCTGCCTCCCACACCCTAAACCCCTCATCTCAGCTCCGTTGGGTCGCGGACATCAACAATTTTCTTCAACTGGGTCACTAGAAAAAAAGTTTGAAAACTGCTGGTGTAGAGGGACCGCTAGGCTGCTGTACACTGTCCTGAAGCTAGAATAAAAGAAGTCCAAGAATCAAGGAGCTGAAATCAGCTCCTTTGCTTCTCCCTCTCCTTTAAGTGCAGCAGTGAATCTGATCCACTCTGTGTTTGTGTATACATAGTGTAGTTCAAATGTTCGTCCAGTAGGATATATGAAACAAAGGGCTGCTTTTGTTTGTGCTTCATTCCTGGTGTATTTGAACTTTCTGCTGTCAGCAATGCTGTGTAAATGAGATTTGTTATTGCAAATCTGCTTACAGGAAACTGCTAGTGAACCTGCCAGTGACTTTACAGCAAAGCTACATCTCCAGCAAAAAGGTAAAGGATGTTTGCACAAATGTGGTGCATATTTTAAAAGCCTTTTACAATATTTTGGGTTTTTTTTAAATGGCAATAACTATATTTTATATATTGAAATTTTAAAAGAAAAGGACAAAGAGGGAGAAACACAAGTAGAGCAACAAAATCATCAGGTTCTTAACAATGCAGAGCTGTATCCATTGAGGAAAACATTGTGGTGTAGTGAAGTAGAATATTTTAGTAGTGATTGATTTGTATGTACTAGTAGCAATCATTTTTGTAATGATAATGAACAAGTAAAACAAAGAGTAATCAAATTTTGAAAAGTACTAGGCATAGACCAACGGATTACCCAACAATAATAATTTAAACACAACATTCAGTATCAGATACAGAAAACTTAATGAAAATGGATAAAAACAAGCAAAAAAATCCCCAGTGCCTTCTTTGTACCATGGTCTATCCAAGGCAAAATGGGATAAGACTATAAATATCCCTGCCATATTCCAAAGGAAAAATACTGTATGATAGAGTGTTATCAAAACTGACCAAAATTAGGCACAGGGTGGTAGTTTTCCAGCTCCTTTTTGTATCCTGGCCTCAGGATAATCCATGAAGGATCTTGAGATCTCTACGCAAAAGAATAAATGGACAATCTGACATCAGGAATCATAACATTCAAAAACCAGTAGGAGAATACTTCAACCTGTCTGGCCATTCAGTAACAGATTCAAAGGTGGCAATTTTGCAACAGAAAAGCTTCAAAAACAGACTCCAAGGAGAAACTGCTGAACTTGAATTGATATGCAAACTAGATACTATCAATTTAGGCTTAAATAGAGACTGGGAATGGCTGAGCCATTACACACATTGAATCTATTTCCCCCATGTTAAGTATCTTGTCAAACTGTCTTAAATGGGCTATCTTGATTATCACTACAAAAGTTTTTTTTCTCCTCCTGACAACTGTTCATCTTAATTAATTAGCCTCTTAGAGTTGGTTGGGCAACTCCCACCTTTTCATGTTCTCTGTGTGGATATATATTTCGTCACTATTTGTTCCATTCTATGTGTCCGATGAAGTGGGCTGTAGCCCATGAAAGCTTATGCTCAAATAAATGTGTTAGTGTCTAAGGCCTTGTCTACACTATAAGACTATTTCGAATCAACTTAGTTCGAATTTGTGGATTCGACCTTATGAAGTCGAATTTGTGTATCCATACTAAATACAGTAATTCGAATTTCTGAGTCCACATTAACGGGGCCAGCGTCGACTTTGGAAGCTGTGCACTGTGGGAAGCTATCCCACAGTTCCCGCAGTCCCCGCTGCCCATTGGAATGCTGGGTAGAGCTCGCAATGCCTGCTGGGGGAAAAATGTGTCGAGGGTGGTTTTGGGTAACTGTCATCATTCAACCGTCACTCACAACCGCCCTCCCTCCCTGAAAGCGCCGGCGGGAAATCTGTTCGCGCACTTTTCTGGTCGGTTACAGCGCGGACGCCACAGCACTGCGGTCATGGAGCCCGCTGCGATCATCGCTGCACTTATGGCTGTTGTCAACTCCTCGCACCTTATCGTCCACCTCTTCCACGGTCAGCTGCTGAGAAATCGGGCGAGGAGGCTCCGGCAGCGCGGTGAGAAGAGTGGCGCAGACCTCTCAGAAAGCAGGGTACGCCGGGCAGTGGAGATCATGGTGGCAATGGGTCAAGTTCATGGTGTGGAACGGAGATTCTGGGCCCGGGAAACAAGCACGGACTGGTGGGACCGCATAGTGCTGCAGGTCTGGGATGAAACAGAGTGGCTGCGAAACTTCAGGATGCGTAAGGGCACTTTCCTTGAACTCTGTGACTTGCTGTCCCCTGCCCTGAAGCGCCAGGACACCCGGATGCGAGCAGCCCTGAGTGTGCAGAAGCGAGTGGCCATAGCCCTCTGGAAACTTGCCACGCCAGACAGCTACCGGTCAGTAGCGAACCACTTTGGCGTGGGCAAATCTACCGTGGGGGTTGCTGTGATTCAAGTAGCCCACGCAATCGTTGAGCAACTGCTCTCAAAGGTAGTGACCCTGGGAAACGTTCAGGTCATCATAGACGGCTTCGCCGCGATGGGATTCCCAAACTGCGGTGGGGCTATAGATGGGACTCACATCCCTATCCTGGCACCAGCCCACCAGGCCAGCGAGTACATTAACCGAAAGGGCTACTTTTCCATGGTGCTGCAAGGACTGGTGGACCATAGGGGACGTTTTACCAACATCAACGTCGGGTGGGCGGGCAAGGTTCATGACGCGCGTGTGTTCAGGAGCTCTGGTCTCTTTAGACTCCTCCAGGCAGGTACTTTCTTCCCGGACCACAAAATAACGGTTGGGGATGTGCAGATGCCTACAGTGATCCTCGGGGACCCAGCCTACCCGCTAATGCCCTGGCTCATGAAACCCTATACAGGCGCCCTGGACAGAGAGAAGGAACTCTTCAACTACCGGCTGAGCAAGTGCAGAATGGTGGTGGAGTGTGCTTTCGGACGTCTCAAGGGGAGACGGCGGAGCTTACTGACTCGCTCGGACATCAGCGAAAAGAATATCCCCGTAGTTATTGCTGCTTGCTGTGTGCTGCACAATCTGTGTGAGAGCGAGGGCGAGGCCTTTTTGTCTGGATGGGATGTTGAGGCAAATCGCCTGGCTGCAGTTTACGCTCAGCCAGACACCCGTGCCGAGAGAATATCCCAGCGGGAAGCGCTGTGTATCCGGGAGGCTTTGAAAGCAAGTTTCCTCGGAGATCAGGGTAACCTATGACTCTCCACTTGCTTTCAAGAGAAACTGACCCTGGGCCTGTGTCTGTTTGTGTCGATTTCGATCTGCGGCTACATGCCACGTTCTCCAAGTTTCCCCCACTTCCAAAGCACGTTTTAAAGCAAAGTAATTGTTACACTCATTATTAATAAATCTTTGTTTTACTTTGCATTTCTGTTCTGGTGTTGAAACATGGACGCATACTGTGCTGGGCACGGTGTGCACTGACGTACAGACCGCTTCCTCCATAGAGGACTGACATCCTCCTGCTCCTACATAGGTCTCTGGGGTGGGGGACGGCTGAAAGTGGTTCTGCATGAAGGGGAGGGTTTGCAGGAAGGGGCGAGTGGTGCCTTCTTTGCATAGGGGTTTGGATGACGGCAGTGGGCTGCGGGTTTGTGCGTGGGAAGGGGTGATGGGTGTGGGAGAAGGGTGAGTATCTGTCCGTGGATGAGGGCTCTTGTTGGGGCTCAGGGCAGCAGATAGGCTCGTTGATCCATTGGAAATGCATGGTAAGGGCAGCCTGCCTTTACATTAATGGCGTGGCAGGCGCTAGGACCCTGGACAAGCATACACATTACGAAATGACCAGGGGCAGCATACACAACACAGAATGACCCTGGTGCCTACTGACTGCAGTGTGTGTGTGCCCCGCAGTTGATCCTTTCCCCAAGTCTGTACCCTGGTACTGTAGGCTATACCGTGCAAGTATGAAACCCCTGTCCATCCCATACACCGAAAAATCCTCTGACAGGAAAGACATGACCGAAACAGTGATTAACAGCAAACATCTTTTATTAATCTAATAAACAGTGGGGGGATGAACCTTGGATTTGGGACTGGCTGAGCTTATAAGGGAAGCACTTCTACAAATTTCTAACGTGAGAAGTGCGGGGTACACGGTCGCTCTGTTCTGGTTCAGTGACAGTTCTCACGGCCTCTACCGCCCCTCCGTCTTGTACTTTTGGGTGAGGGGGGGCCAGGACTTCTTGGCGGGGGAGGGCGATTGCAGAGACACTGCAGGGGGGCCCTGTCCTCCAGCCTGCGGTCCTGCAGGACATCAACAAGGCGACGAAGCGTGTCCGTTTGTTCCTTCATGAGACCAAGCAGCATTTGGGTGGTCTGCTGGTCTTCCTGCCGCCACCTATCCTCACGTTCCATGAGTGTGCGATGCTGCTCACATAGGGTCTCCCTCCAGTGTTTCTGCTCTGCAGCCTCTGCTCGGGAGCAGGCCATCAGTTCAGCGAACATCTCGTCCCTAGTCTTCTTCTTTCGCCGTCTAATCATTGCCAGTCTCTGCGAGGGGGATGCCGGGGCAGTCCGGGAAAGAGCCGAAGCTGTGTGATGGGGAAAGTTAGTGATTTCCTTGAACAGATACATTTTTGCGAACAGTGAACACCGTCTAGTCAATTTCTATGAAGAAGACCGTACCGGGCAACAAGTCTCACGTGGTCTCAAGAGAAGCACAACATTTTGGGCTACGCTCTGATTGGCTGCGGCATTGCACAGGAGAGCGGAGAAGTCGGGAGAGATAGCTGAATCCGTCTAGCAGACAGTCCTGGTAAGCCTTACAGTACATTATGCTTATCAGTTAACGGATAGCTGTGCCCTCCTGCTAAAGGCAATCTGGAAATCAGATACTATGACCCTTTTCCAGCCACTCCTGGCACTGCAGGGGAAAGATCAATGTATGCTTTTCCTCTGTGGCCTACAGCACGTGGCTGCTAAGCGAGGGGCTTTGTTATGCAAAGTATAAGTAAACCATTAAGAACAGTAACTATTCGCTAATTGCCCTAATTAGATGCAGCACTTCATGAACGAGATTACCCTGAGGCGGGTCTCTCAAGTACAGAAAGACAGGATGTTAAGGGAAGCACTTCACCGACCGGGACCCTACGCGGCCATGCTGGTTGAGGCGATGGTTCCCCTGTATCTACGGATGTCGTGGCGTGGAAGAGTGTGCTTCACCGGAGGACCAAATAAGGCACCTCTTCCTAGAAACCTCCTGCGGAGGGTATTTGAGGAAGCATTTGTAATTGAAGCATTTGTGGAATTGTCCATGGAGGACTATTGTTCCATCCCAATCTGTGTGGACCTACTATTCGTATAGTTTCCCGTTAAAAACTTTTAGATATAGTATTTAGATATAGAATTTCTATTTTTTGTATACATGTTTTCGTACAAATAAATGTTTTCTTGTTTATACGACTTACCGCCTGATCCTTCCCCTGACTCTGAGTCCGGGTTCACGGCCGGGGAGGGTTGGTAGGGGATCTCTGTGAGGGTGAGGAACAGATCCTGGCTGTCAGGGAAAGCGGCATTGTGTTTGCTGTCGCCTGCGCCTTCCTCCACGGACCCTTCGTCGTCTTCCCCATCGGCGAACATCGAGTAGGAACTGTCCTGGTTCACTATGCCATCCACTGAGTCCACGGTCACTGGTGGGACAGTGGTGGCAGACCCACCGAGAATGGCATGCAGTGCCTCGTAGAAGCGGCATGTCTGGGGCTGTGCTCCGGGCGTCCGTTTGCGCTCTGACTTTTGATAGCCTTGCCTCAGGTCCTTGACTTTCACGCGGCACTGCATCGCATCCCGGCTGTATCCTTTCTGTGTCATGGCTTGGGAGACCTTCTCGAAGGTCTTTGCATTACGCTTGTTGGAGCGCAGCTCCGACAGCACAGACTCCTCGCCCCACACAGCGATCAGATCCTGGACTTCCCGGTCTGTCCATGCTGGGGATCTCTTTCTATTCTTCCATTGGGCTGACTCCTCTGCTGGAGAGCTCTGCATCGTTGCAGGTGCCGCGGAGCTCGCCCCGATGTCAAAGCAAGAAATGAGATTCTAACTGTCCAGACAGGAAAAGGAATTCAAATTTTCCCGGGTCATTTCCTGTGTGGCTGCTCAGAAAATCCAAGCTCGGACTGCTGTCCAGAGCGTCAACAGAGTGGTGCGGTGTGGGATAGCTCCCGGAGCTACTAAGTTCGATTTGCATCCACACCTAGCCTAATTCGAGCTAGCAAGTGCGAATTTAGCGTTACTCCACCTGTCGGGGTGGAGTACCAAATTCGAACTAAGGAGCCCCCTAGTTCGAATTAAATGGCTTCCTGGTGTGGACCGTTGAGCGATTAGTTCGAATTAACGCTGCTAAATTCAATTTAAGTTCCTAGTGTAGACCAGGCCTAAGGTGCCACAAGTACTCCTGTACTTTTTGCGGCTACAGACTAACACGGCTGCTACTCTGAAACCTGAGATTTCAAGGTAGACCTTTTGGTTCTCACAAGTAGGCTTGTATTGCAGATCTGAATCCTGAAGAACCTCCAAATAATTCCAGTGTTGTAGGACACAAATAACTTTGAGGCTTTAAGCGGAGTGTAGGTATTATCTGATTGAAAACCTAGAAAAAGTTGTGGGATAAATAATCTCAGATTTTAAATTACTAGGTTTTATTAGATTTTTATTAGGTTCTTAAAGCAGATTTGAAACCACAGCTTTCAAAATGTTCTCTGCTGATTCATAGGCATGAGCATATTGAGAAAAGTTACAGATTGTTCACAAATATGTGATGGAGGACAACATTGAATTTTTTTATGTTTAATTTAAAAAAAAATCATATTATAGGTGTAGACATATAAGTCTTAGGGGAGAAACATTGTTTTAAGAAGAATATTTAGGAAAGCAATTCTCAGCAACTTAGAGACATCACTAAATGTTCTACTTATTATTTTGTGATTTTTTTAACCTCATCTTTTATAACATGAGTAATTAAAGAGCAAAACATAGATTTCATATTGTTATCAAATAATATGCAATTACCATTACTTCCACCTATTGATTCCTTCAAACCAAGTGTTAGTCAGTTTTACAGTAGGGAATTGCAGGCTGATAAACAGGAAGATGTTTCAGCTTAGCAAACAGAAACTGAGGCCCATATGGACTTCATATCATGGGTGTAAAATGTGCAAAGAGAGACTGTTATCTGTGAGAAGTTTAGCATATCTCATATTGACTCAGCCAGATGAAAGCTCCTTTCTAACTCACATTAGAGCTGTTGCTTACATAATGTACCACAAGCATGCTGATTTGAAACTCGCTTGCAGGATTCAAACAGTATGTCTATTGACCAGATGGCAGATTCTGTTAAGCCTGCTCTAATGTGTGGCCGCCAGTTGGCAGTCACAACTGCTGATGACAGGTATAGGACTGGTTGTTGCAAGGGAGGAAAAAACTGTAAAATAAAAAGAAGAGCTTCCAGCTGGGTCCAGATTAACCCAGCTTTTGCTGGCTCGGCTAGAGTGACAGTCATTCTTTTGTTTCACCTGAGTAGAGTTACTGCTTCTAGTTTACTAAGGGTCCAGCCTGACTCTTGGTTTTGATAGTATGAAGGATTTGCTTAAGTCCTGCAATCAGATGTAGAACTCCACTGGTGAGGTTCTGTTCAGTCTAATGTCTGGCTGCCAGTTGGCAGACCCAACTGTGCTTTGTTGTCCCCTTTAAAAACAGCAGAATAATACAGAAGCTAGAGGTCAGTTGTTCATTTGTTGAATGTGTTAATTGTTATGTGATCTCCATCACACCCAAAATAAGCACAAATCCCATCCTCACAGCAGTCATCCATAAACCCCTCAAAGCCTCAATCCATCCCCTTCTCAAAATGGTCAGTAGAAAAGGTGGCCCTTGCAGTACTCCTCAAGCCATAAATCAGGCTCTGGGAGACCAAGGGAGAAGTAATTTTCAGTGTCAAGGGGCCTTCACAGTGAACATCCTTCCAGGCATTCTCTCTTGATTAAATTGATAGTGCTCCAGCACAAGTATCTCTGCTTTTGTCAGCTGCAGCACAATCACACAGCAGAGAAATGTTTTCTCAAGTAGTCTTTCCCTAAACCATTTAGCGCTTTAAATGTCAAGACTAATACCTTGAGTTCCACTTGGAAGCCCATGGGTAGGGTGAGAAGCTTAAGTTACAAAAGTTAGTGGCTGCTAAAATTGGTTCTTACATGAAAGAGAAGAATTTTAGGGCTTTCTCATTATAGACTTAGCCCTGATAGTTCTCATTGGTTATGCTATTGTTATAAGTAGCAGTGGTATTATTTATATAACAGCACCCCAAATTTGCCAAGCACTGTACAGACATAAAGGAAAAGACACTACATGTACCCAAGCACTCAGTCTAAAAAACACAAAAAATAAAGGCTGGGGGGAAATGATATAACATACAAGCAAAAGGGGTAAATTATCACTTTCCTTCTAGCTCTGAGTTACATGTAGCTGAGCCATTCAAGAAGCATCCCAAGAAAGCAGTTGTGACTCTGAGAAGTGATCTCTGGTACTGGCTCACCACTAACAAATTACTTTCCCTTCCATGCTTGGCTCTGAAAGTTTGTAGGAAGTAGAGGTTTATGGAGAATGGAAATTCCATTTTGTGGGAGGTTTATATATTATATATGTAAAATATTGAATTTACTTTCATACTGTATTTTTAAATTAGTTTGATTCTAAAATTCTTGACAATAACGCTCTTTAAAGTGATGCACGCGGTAGTGTGGGCAAAGGCTGTCAGCCTTTCAACAAATTTGTGTCTCCATTCTGATCCACATGCTATTCCTGTGCTCAGAGGGTGAGGAGCCCAGCTTATTCGTTTCCATCATCTGTTCTGTTCTGTGTTTTTAATGGTTACAGCATGCCAGTGGTATTTCTATCTATTGACAGTCTCATGTTTTGTTTTTGTTATTTTTTCCTAACAGATAATGTTTCATTTCTGTATTTAGTTATATTGGGCATACCATGTTGATTTTTCTGGAGGTCTTCCAGCTCTGATCTGAACCTTTGGATTGGTATAAACTGAGCTCATGCATTGTATTTCAAGGGATAGGATACCATCTAAATTACTGGTGTACTCTCCATAATGATTTGTCAAGCAAGGACAAGCCAATATTTTTAAAAGGGATTTAAGTGATAGTTGCATGAAATATCTTGGATTAAGGAGCAGCAGGAATTAAAGCCCAGGGTTTAACCACAGAACAAGTACCATGTGAGCATAAGCCAGGCAAACTTCACCACATCAACACTAACACACTGCACGTCATACAGATCAGTCACAATGGCCATTCAGTTCTTGGCTTCTGCTGAGATTGCCAACAAAGGTGATAATTGTGATGGTGGTTTCTAGGATATGATGAATCAGCCACCAAGCAGTTACTGGATAATAATTAATTTAGGTCACTAATGCCTGGATCTTATTTGAACTAGTGATCAATTGTGAGTTGCAGAGCTCTGCAGGTATTTATCAACCCCATGAGTTAGCCAGTCTCCCTGTTTCTGCTGCTGCTAAGTAAAGCATACAAACTTCATTGCAGTTGTTTTCTACTTATCAGAGCATGATATTCATTTACTAGTTCTGTTTCTGAAGAGGGATGAACAAACCTTTTGTTTGAACCAGGCATGTGTGCTTGATTGTGAAACAGCATTTGTGCAATAGTGTGTGAATTGAGATGTACTTATACTGTTAGCATGTTTGCTCTTTTTTTCTTTGACCCTCAGACACTACCCCTTGTGACTGAACTGTTTCATCTCAGTGGGTTTTTTACTTTTATAAATACTATAAATAAATAAGACAGGCTGGCTATATGCTTTTCCCTAGCAGAGATACAGAAATGGAGGAGAAAGTTTAAAAAAAAAAAAGAAAAAAAATTATAAATCTGTTACGGATCCTGCAAGTGTACTGTGTAAATTGGGAGAGAAAATGGACATACTGAAGCTCAAAAGTTCACCATCATGACACTTAATGGGAAGCAAATGAGCTTGAGGAATTGCAATGAGAGAAGTTTCACAATTACACCAATTGACTTCACAATATGTTTGTCTGATGTCTATTTAGACAGAATCATTTATCAAGGTCCAGAGATTTTCATCCAAGTAAGAATCTCTCCAGGTGGTAAAATTTTCTCTTAACAGTGAAAAACAGGAGGGGTTTTAGAACAGCTGCTCTATCTGCTTGAATTGTTACCTGAAAGCAAAAGTTGGTTTTGAGATGGTCTAACTTCATATTTCCCTAAATAACTCAGACAGATTGTACCCCTCCCTCCCTGCCCCAGAGTTTCGTCTACATTCTTCTGTCAGGAACAGAAAGTTCTGCGCACCTGAAGAACAAAATGAGGGCCTGGTCTTCAAACCCTACTGATCTCCTGAAATCAGCAGGGAGCACAGTGCTAATCATAATGTTGAAGCTGTGAATAAATAATGACAGCATGATTAAAACACAGAGACTGCATCCAGCATCTCCCACCTCCCACGTGGATGCCCTAACAGCCATTCTCTCTCTCTTTCTAGTCCAATAACTATTTACTGATTTCTCCCTGTCTGGCAGAGGGGGAATTGAACCTGGGTGTCCCACATCCCAGCATTGCAACACTTAAGTCCTTTCGTGGACCATACTCTCAGTGTGTATATATATATATATATATGAAAATAGATCCTGAACTCCATGGTTTTAGGTACAGGCAAATATACTAACATTTCAAAATAAACTAAAAAAAAAATTAGTTAATATGATTTTTTGTTTATCTTATAAGCAGTTATCATTATGATTTCTTCTTATACTTCATCAATGCATGAAATTATGAATTTTTAAAGTATGTATTATGCCTACTCCCAGGAAGCAGATTTCCCAGCATAGCACACAGCACAGAGGTTGACAATGTTGGTGATCTCTCACTGACTGTCACGTTGTATGTGGAGCCTATTTATCTCTCTATATCAGAAAGATAGACCACACCAGTTCAAAAATCCTTAATTTTTTTCCTCTCAGAAAGTTGGGTAAAGACTCAAAAGACCCAGATTCTGAAACCTCACTCATTCTCACCATACAGAGAATGATCTGCTTCATGTTCTTGGATTCTAACAGCTCTGAAAAGGATGTTCCTGGTCATTCACTTTTTTTTTTCTGAGCCTTCCTCCAAACCGTTTAGTAAGAGAGGACCCGTTAGTCCAGGACTCCCTTGACATACAGTCACCTATCCAGTTAGTACTCCAGTCAGAGACACAAAGAACAGAATAGGGATACTTAAAGATATAAAGATTCTCTTATTGATTTATTTTCTTAACTTAATGGGATTTTTTTATTAACTTTTTTGTCATACACTGTTTTTTGGTTATTGTTTGTCTATTACTACAACAATCCAAAACCAGCATTTCAAAATGATCTCTGCTTTGAAAGAACCATAAACTGATTTTAAAAATAGGAGCAGGGTGAGCAAGAAATAGCACAAATTCTTCAACCACTAATTAACTCTGTTGCTTCATGTCCTGGAGATGGAGAGAGGAACCCAAATGCTATGAATCAGTGTCTGGAGTACAGAAATCAATTTAATGAGCACAAATTTATTTTTCTTTTTCTTTAATTTATCTTCCTCTCTTTTAGAATTATCTGTAGATTTTCTCTCTATGCTAAAACCTGTTAAAAATAGTTTTCTGCAAATCTAATAATCCAGTAGTGCTTCAATATGAGAACTTGTTTTAGCCAATTTACTATTCTTTGGATAACAAATGCAAAAGGTTTCTGATGTTGTTTGTTGTCTATGCCTTCTGGAACAGAAAACAGAAAGCAACCAGCTCAGGACATTAAGTCATTGTCTCAGTAAAGGATCAGATACATGCAAAATAACCATTTGTTTTCCTTCTTAGGCTTTAGTCGGTGTAGTGAGAGGGAGAGCAGACCCTTCCCCGGTTTTCTGGTAGTAGTTGAATGTTGCAAATACATAATAAACCCAAATATCCAAACACATCAATCATGTGTCATCTCAAATATGCATCTTGTCTTACATTTGAATTGCTTCCCAAATATTCATGAAACATTCATTCATGATATATGCACTATGTGCCATGTAGATAGATGCAGATAGATGTGCCATGCAGAAACAATTTCAATCTGTGCTTAAATTCAGAGGGTAAGGCAAATTGTCTCCATGAAAGATCCAACAACTCTTGCAAATACATTCTGCGTATCCTGGTCCTCACCTCTCGGTGTGTAGCTGCCACGGAATATAATGCAGCTTTGGGTGTACAGTACTTTCTGTAGAACTATCATGGCAGGGGAGAGAGCAGGACAAGTATCAGCAAAGAAGTATATACCTTGTAAGGACAGAGGGAACTTGAGTAGTAACAGGGAGGATCATCGTGTCCTCCCAAGTTTATATGGTGATTAGAGAAGTGAAGAGATCTGCACCCTGATGAATGCCAGGCCACTTCAAAAACATACGCTGGTAATTGCCAGGGATTCCTTTTCAGACACTCAGATTTGCACACTCTCTCTGATAGCTGAAGAGGAAAATACTCGGTCTCCAGGGTCTGGGAAGTGATGGAAGTATTACTCCTTAGACCCACAAGGGGGTGGAATCATATTTTCCACTTCATAGACATGGTGTGAGATTTGGCATCCACAACATTATTCTGTTTTATGTATTGAAAGTATTTTCTATGCTGCTTATCAACACAGATTCCAAAGGCCTCAAAACATTAATGGATTAGAGGAAGTCCCACCATTTAGGATCCATATGTGCTATGCATTTCGAACTCAGTTCTATTCTGTAAATACACTAGGACCTGGGTTTGGCCCTTAAATCTGACCTGAGGTCTTTGTAGGTTTTAATCAAAATTTGCATACATTGTGTGTTTAAGAGTTTGGGATTTTGCAATCTTGAATCTTGTGGAGAATGACATTTTGCTATCCATAATGTCCTTTGCTTCCCTGACTGTGTTCAAATAGTTTCTCAGATCTTAGCGGGCTCTAGCTGGTAAGGGCTCTGTGCCACTTCTAAATATTTCAAATGATTAAATCCCATTTTAATCCTTGTGCAGCTAATATAGTGAAATGTTTATAACAGTGAACACTGATAGGCCCAAAATATAATCTACTTTAAAACTTCTGTAATAGTAGCCATTTTGCTTACTAAAAGTCTTTCAACTCTTTGGAATAAGAGCTGCAACACAGTTTAAAACAAATTTATTTGTTGTGTGATGGATTTCCAACCAGCCCAGGACACTTGGTTTCTTAATGATTGCTGCTTCAAGGTCCCCCTCAGTTTCATTGCACTATCGCTAAACAGGGTTGACAACTTTCTAATCCCACAAAACCAAACACCCTAGCCCTCCCCCTTCCATGAGGCCACACTTCCTGCACTGCCCCTTCTCTGAAGCTCTGCACACTCACTACATTCCCCCTCCCTCAGTTGCTCGCTCTCCCCTACCCTCACTCACTTTCACTGGGTTGGGGCAGAGGGTTGGGGTGTGGGAAGGGGTGAGGGCTCCGGCTGGAGGTGCGGGCTCTGGACTGGGGCTGGGGTTGACGGGCTTGGGGAGCAGGAGGGGGCTCCGTGTTTGGGAGGGGCCTCAGAGCATGGGCAAGGGGTTGCGGCTCGGGGTTGGGGCACAGGGTTACCTCCAGTGGCTCCTGGTCAGTGGCACAGTGGGGGGGGGGGCGCTAAGGCAGGCTTCCTAGGCGGAGGCACGGCAGGTAGCTCTGCACTCTGCTCTCGCCTGCAGGCACCACCCCCAGAGCTGTGGTTCCCGGCCAATGGGAGTGTGGAGCCGGTGCTCAGGGTGGTGGCAATGAACGGAGCCCTGTGCCCTCCGTGCCTAAGAGCCAGGAACTGCTGGCTGCTTCCGGGGTGCAGTGCGGAACCAGGACAGGTAGAGACTAGCCTGTCTTAGTTCTGCAGCACCGCCAACTGGACTTTTAACGGTCCAGTCAGCAGTGCCGACCTGAACCACCAGGGTCCCTTTTCGACTGGGTGTTCCAGTCAAACACCAGACACCTGGTCACCCTATCTCTAAATAAATCTAGGGAATTATTCCATATCCATTGATTCAGTTTCACCTCTTTCATTGCTACTTTGAATGGGAAATCTAGGTGTTGCAGAAGCACTAGTTAAGTGGGTCTTCAGACCAGTTCCACAATGATCCAACCCTTCCTTCAATAAAAGCTCACAACCACTACCCTTATGAACTTATTTTATGTTTTAGGCAGCCCCAAGAACATTTGATCCACATTTGGCTAATTTAACTTTAATTTAGACGTTCCAAGGCCTACAGAGAGGAACCCTCCTCAGATTAATGAAAATATTATTTTTTCACTGTCCTTTCTTTACCAGTAGAACAGATTATTTTGTTGAAAAAAAAAATCAAAGCACCACTTTTTATTCATTCAGTAGAAGTAATGCATGGAGTCTCTTCTTAATATATTTATTGATGTTAACAGTCTAAAATGTTAATGTGAATCATCCCCCACACAGATACAGCCATATCACTCGCATTCAAATAGTAAAACAAATAATAAAAGTAATACAAAAGTACCCAGAATTTTTTATAAATTGTCTATTCCTTCTCCCATGCACCTTCTTCCATGGTTATTTTAGTGGAGCGCCATAATCAAGGCTAGAATAAGTCATAGTCAAACTAGGCATGTGCCTAGGGCCCAAATGTGAGGCGGGAAACCTGAAGCCCAACAAGTAACTGTAGAGTACACTCAGCCCAGTCAGGTTGGCCATGCTGTGGATCTCTCAGCACCAGCTGCTCATCTTGCTGGTGTTTGAGCCTCTGCTCACCATGACAGGGTTCACAGCACCACTCATTCAAATTTAGCCCAGCTGCCCCTCCATCGTGGCAGAGGTGCCCAACCATTCCTCTGTCAGCGAGATCAGCACCGAGATCAGCATCAGAAAGAGCAGCCGGTCCTGGCAGATCCATCGTGGTGATTGTACTCTACAGGTGTTTGTTGTTCATGAGATGGTAGGGCCTCTAAATGTATGTTGCTTAGGTTGATGAGTTAATCTGATCCTACCCATATCCTGACTCAGATATAATTTGATAATTGCATTCACTTAGCCATGTCCCCTGACAATGAGCATGACCCAAGTCTCTGTATTATTTGGCTTCCATCACCATAGTATTTGAGTTTCTCTTGCATTCATGTATTAGCTCAGTAAGTAGCTCAATCCCAAAACTCATTTTTAAATAAAGTAATAGTTATTTTTGATTGTCATTTAAACGAAGAACAATTAATTAAAATAAAACTAATCTGGAATACATTTTGCTTCACAAAGACAGCTATGTGTAAACAAAAAGAAAAATCTAAGAAGGGATCTCTCCATCCAGTGGACGCCAATAGTAATTTACCAGGTAGGTGCATGGCAATTATTGTGACAACAGAAAATTTGTACAAGAGAAAGATACCAGTATGTGAACTTTCCATTATTTATTTATGCAACCCAGCTAGGTTTCCCTTTTTTATGGAAGATTGTTTGATATTCCACCCTAGTGAATGCATTTTTAGATGATTCTTTCTGAAGAAAGGATTTCTAAATGGTTTTCACTTGTCAGTCTTGAACTAACTTGGAGAAGGCGTTATTTTTAAAATTATCTTGTCAATTTAATTGTGGCACTAACAGAGGCAGGTATCAGCAGTTTTCTTCAGATTATGCTAAAATCTCATCTATTATTTAGTTTAAAACTGACAGCATATATTAAGGCTTAATGAAGGCTTTTAGTAATTTCAAGACTAAATTTATCTTCCCACATTTTTGGATGTTTCTGTCATTTCTGAGGGGTATGAATTGAACAAAAGTTAACATTAAGAGAGTTTCATTTGAGTTATTTTAACTTTAGATAGGTAGAACTTTGATTTTGCAAAAAAAAAGCCATGCTTAAGACGTAGTTACAAGTGGACTGGTTTTAAAACCCGCCAGAAGGACTTTGTTTTTGAAACGTCACTTGTTAAAATATTTGTGGAAGAATAGAACACTAGGAAATAGTTTGTATTCTGCTTGAAATTTTAACTGATTTATCATAATGAAGTATGTGTTGTGTTCATTGTCTTTTGAACTCTTTGAAAAGCAGTAGATTTAAATGATTCTGCAACTTTTATGGAGTAAGGAGAATTATCAAAATCATATTCTGGATATATATTTAGGAGTCTAGAGTAATTCTGTTTTATTTGCTAAGGTAATACAACCGTGGTTTTTATGAGGAAAAAACTGTATTGTTTCAGTAATTTTATGCAAGAGATGAGTATTGAATTGCGTGGTGGATGAGCTTCCTATCAGTCAATTTTTTAATTTGAACCAACACAATTGACAGAAGAATCATACAACTTATGTTCGCTGGTTTATCACAAATTCTTCACAATCAGGGCCCTTTTTTCTAATTGGGCTTTTGGTACAATCTTAGAAGTATTATTTAGTTTAGAATTCAATGAGGATTAAGTTTTATGTTTCATTTATGGTGTATTTGGTGAAAGATCAACAGCAAATGACTGTAGGAAGGTGAATTCTTAAGGAACATGAATAAACAATTCTGAAACTAATATCTGAAAAAGCAAGTCCTGTACTTTTTCTCTATATACAGTTTTCAGCATTAGATTTCCCTTCCTTACAGTTACACAAAACTGAATTATTAATCTCAGAAATGTTAGCAAATATTCACGATTGACACATGTGCGCAGGTTAAGAGTGTGGTGATTAATGTGTTGTGTGTAGTGTGTTCCCTTGTTGTTGGAGGCAAAAATCAGTGGGCCTGTGCTATGTGAGTGTTGGGACATTGCTTAACTGTATCCTTTTACTTGGCATTTCCTTGCAAGTAGGGGTTTATGGGAGGATGTCATACTTAATCTCCTTTAATCCTTTTACAGTGATCTTAATGTCCTCAAATTTCTTGTGTTTTAATACTGGTAGTGTAAGAGTTTTTTCATGTCTTGTTTTTTCTTGGGGAATTGGAAGGGAGAATAGGTGTCTTCTCCCCTTCCCAACCTACATGTTTTAGGTATATTGCTACTTGGTGAAAGAAACAACCCCATGATGTGTGGAAATATGCAGGTAGTGAGAACGTTTGAGGTGAGGGAAGAGGAGACAGTGAGAGTCTACAGTAATACACGTTTGGGCTGTGGATCTGAAGGTACACTACTATTGATCCATGATGGGGAGAAGCGGTTAATCCTTATGGTTGCACATGATGAAATTTATGCTTGATCAGTTTTCTTAAAACCAAGCACAAACAAAAAAGCAAGATCTATTTAATTCACACAATGTGAAAATGATTAGAGCACATATTACAGCTAAAAACCATTGTGTGGCATCAATGGTGTGACACAGCAAAACAGAAGTTCCACATTTTGTTCATTGTCATGGGTTTTTATTTCTTGTGTTTGATTGCAAGTTCAAAGGTTTAGAAGTGTGATGACAGATTTTTCATGAAATAGTGGCCATCTTTACTGAGGGCATCCTCTGGCTTCAGTTCCACAGAAGATGAAGGAAGATGGGCCATCCTTATGTAAGGGTAGTCTCAGTTTCATATTAGGCTTCAGCGAAATTAATTCATCTTCCTTGAGGGTTGTTTGTGGATTCGATCCCATTAGAAACATTTGGAGATGGTACCATCTTTTATTAGGGACACCCACCTGTCAGTGAAATTCTGGTCCTTTCAACAGAGGGAATTAGTAGCTTCAATTCTTTTGAGTAGCATGACTGTAATTTACGAGAAATGAAGCCATTGTGAGTAGGGGGAAATAGTGAATGCAATGGAAAATATAAGAAAAGCAGTCTTTAGTGACTTTGCTTACATACAACATAATTTCTTCCCATGTGCATTAATTACTAGTTTACAATAAGTTCCAAATATATGGAAAGTGTGAATGATGATAAATTAGCCATTTCTTAGCGAAAGAGTTATGAAAAAGGTGAGGAACTGCAGAAATAAGATTCCTAAGGGTCCCATCTTTAATTATTTTTAACTCATAAACTGGCAGATTTATTTGAAAATCGCCCACAAAATCAATTTTTACTTACAAATTGTGTGCTGTGAGTTTGGGGAATAGAGACTCTGTATTCTGCTTAAATCACAAGATAATCCCTTGCTTTAAGTTAATAACTGCATCCAACCTTAATATAGAGGTGGTCTGTATATAAAATTACATTTAAGAAATAAACTATGATATAAGAACATTAAGGTTGCAAAGTCAAGCACTCAAAAATTAGGAAATGCCAGAATTAAGGTTGCCTGTACAACCTTAGTTTGGCTCCTTTGTGTGTATGGATTAAGATACAATTTTTAATTATATCATGTACTACTTTTTCCACTGGACACCTGCCTCATTCAGTGCACAGGAAGAACAGCGCTCACTGAATGAAAGTATTCAATATTTCTTTTTATCCTCATCATTCAGTCTGTGGCCCCATGCACTGTTTACTATACATCATCCAAACCCTGCATTTAGTACAGAATTATTAACTTCCAACTGAGATTTCCCTCATAGTATCTTTGTGCTAAGGATCGGAGTGTTAACCTCATTTTACACATGGGGAACTGCATAGCGATTTAAGCCAAAATTTTCAAGAGTCAACAAATTTTGAGTTCTTTGTTTGAAAAGCCTATGGCCTGATTTTTTAGTGTACTTAGTATTATATAGCACATTATATGGGAGCGCATCCTCATTGACCTCAGTTGTAGTTGTTAAGTATTTCCACAAATCGGACCCCATCTGTCTGAAGATGGTAGCCAGAAAAATAAGGAATACAGTTCAGGGTCACCTAAGAAAACATTGGTTAAAGTGACATGCCCAGCATAACATAGGAACTCTGTGGCAGAGGCAGGGATAGAATAGAATTGTCCAGGGCAGCACTGAAGTTAAGTGTGAGACTGTCTTTTTAATCCTGCCATCACCTGCCTCATTTATTCCAGACGTTGGAAGGTATGTGCTGAATGAGAAAGGGGTCTTATAGACAGCCTAATTTTAATTATGCAGCTCGATTCATTCCCAGAGCACAGTCTATTCTGTGCACTGAATGAAACAGAGGTCCTGTGGAAAAAAATAGTGTTATATAATTAAAAATTCTCTCATAATGCATACACACAGGAGGGCTGAATTAAATTTGCACAAGCAACTTTAATTCCAGTCTTGAACTTTTGAGTGCTTGACTTTACAACCTTCAAGTTATTTACACGTAATTTTTAATTAATATTAAATAGATAATTTTTCCTCTCTGTGAATATATATGAAAATATTTAACTATTACAGTACATATAGCACAGTATAACTTGTGTCCTTTGAAAGAAAGTCATAATGCTATATTTACCACATGCAGTACAGGATGCATTTTCAGAGTTGTACATACTGGGTTAGATTCCAAATTCCAATCATTAGCCTCTAATCTGCATTTTACAGACCTGAAATTCAACTACTAACAGTCCTGTAACTCTGTTGAAAACAAAGTGCATGTACAATGTGATGATACAAAGATAAGGGGATCCAAGAGGTTAAAATGTTAATTACATTACAATAAAAAGGTAGAGTGAGAGAAGCAGAAATACCCTAGGTGTGTATAATGAGTAAGTAATAGTAATGACAGGAATGTATTAATATTAAACCTTCACTGCATATCTTATCCTTATTGGACACAGCTGTCGATAAAATATGCCCTTACTCTTGACAAGTAGCTCCTGTGTTTTGCTTGTAGATTAGCTTGCCTCCCTGCTCTGTATTCTTTATCTTCATCACTGCACCAGTCCTTTAATTAGGCAGTGGAATCTTCTGCATAGTAATTAGGAAATCACAGTAAAGAAGGTATTATAAAGAGAGATTCTGGAAGTGCTCAAAATAGCTTTCAGCTTTGGAAATTCCTCTATGTTCTGAATAAAGGAAACCCATATAGGATTCTGAACAAAGTGACAACTGACCTTCACTTAATCAACTTAATTTTTGAACTTTCAGTTTAGGAATACTATGCATAATCAAAAGTATTCTGCAATCCACTGGTAGCAAATAATATTTACTTAATTGTTATTGTACCGAAATTCAACATGTTTTGAACAGCCTCTGGTTGATGAAGATTTTTGGTTTCAAAGTAAATTATTTTGACAGTCAATTGAAATGCTTTCATATCTTCAGCTACTTATACTTAATAAAAACCAAAGTAGCATTTTTATTTAACTTTGCTTCTTGTAGTGCTTTAAACACTTGCACCATTTTGGTTCATTTTTTAAGGTACAGCATACATACTTTACTTTCAGTAACTTGGCAAATGATTAGCATTGCTCTTTTTATCCCCACTCCTAATTACTGGATATATGCAAATATACATTCTTATTTAAAAATGTAGAATATAACTTAGTGCTGAGAGGAAGGAACCTCTATCCTTCAGAGGACTGAGTGCTGTGCAGGTGATCTCTTTGGAAGAAGGATCTACACTACACCCCATCAAATGCTTTTCATCTGCTTTGAAAAATATAGTGTCTTTTCTTTGTGGGAAACACATAGAACCTGAATCAATTCAAAATATATCTGTGTTCTCTGTGTCTGACAGAAATACAATGTTGTAGAGAAAGAACAAGGAGGTTCAGGAAGGAAATGTTGTGAAGAACCTACAAGTAAATGAAGAGATCACGTGCTTCGTGTGTTCTGGTAACTGATGTGGCTTTGCCAGTAGGGGGAAGAACCCTTATTGTATGTACTCTGAGTATGTGGTGAAAGGAATATTCACCTGCCGGTGGTGGGGTCAAAAGCCCCATATCCCCGTTATTACAGTAAAGAAATGGATAAAATACATCAGTCAGGCCAGCATTTTCAAAAGTGTCTGCTAATTTATGTGCCTCAATTCGCCCCTCTCCCTACCAGTTTGAAATACCTTGGGCTGTGAGACATCACCTCTGGAAAAAGAAGTGTGATGTGCACCATCTTGGCCAGCGCACCAGGGACCTCCACAGATACATGCCGAGCTGCTACAGCTTGAGCAAAGAGCCCAGGCTCCATTGCTGGGGGCTTTAATGACCTTTTCTTTTGCATGCAGACCTTGCCACACTTCTTTATGTCCTGATTTAAGTACGGCAAAGAGCTCTGCAGGGGGCCATGCTTTTAGCAGCTGGAAACTTTGTCTGGTTTAGAATTCAGCTGCTTGCTTATTGAGTGCTGTTCATTGCAACAAGCATACACACTTGTGCTCTGTGATCTGCACCAGTTCCCAGTTTGTTTCTGGACACAATTTAATGTGTTGGTTTTGAATCAGTAAGTCCTTAAATGGTTTAAGTTCCTCCAAGACTGCCCCTCTACTTGTTTGATCATGGGCCAGGGCATGTTCTGTGAGGGTTCCTCAACTTTGGAACTCACTTCGCTCTGTGACCAAAAGGTCAAATGTGTTGCCTGGCAGTTGATATGCAATGCCTGTCTGTTTTTCCAGACTGTTCTTGAAGTATGAAACATGAATTGTTGTGGGAAAGGATAATGGGAAGAGTCTTAGTTATTCAAGGTTTTAGTTTGATCACTGAGTGAGGTTAATTTTGGTATTGTTTTTATTGATTGATAGATTATGCTCTGGATGGGCACATTTTAAACAAATCAGAGAGGAAGATGAGTGTTAGGGGTAGAGTACTGAACTGGCACTCAGCAGTTCTTGGTTTAATTTCTGACTCTACAACAGACTTCCTGTGTAACCTTGGCAAATCACTTATTTTCTGTGCCTTAGTTCCTAATCTGCAAAATAAGGATAACAATATTTTCTTTCTCCTACCTTTTGTGTGTTTTGTCTATGTAGATTTTAAGCGTGGGGGGGGAAGGAATTATCTCTTTATATGTCTACACAGCACCTAAAACACTGGGGTCCTGGACTTTATTGGGCCCTCTAGATGCTGCTATAATAAAAAAAATAATAATGTCAATGAATGGTATGCATTCAATATAAGATATTTTCTAAAACAAGCAATGCCACTTCAACTGTTCTTATAAGATTATAAAATTGTCATTTTAGGGAACATTCTAATAAATATAATGCATAACTGGGGAGAATGTTCTTTTTATCTTTTCAGTATTGATTCTTGTTCATATTGTTAAAAAAACAGAGTGTGGGGAGTCTGTAAGGAAAATCGGTAAGGTTGCCTTTTTTCAATTTTTTGCTGATTATATAACTCTGAGTATTCATATAGTACAGCTATATTACAGCTACAGTAGGTTGGTGGCATTGATATGAAATACTCACTAGCTGTCACTTTGCAGAGAACATTGTTCCAAAAATACCACATTATGTATAACAATACATAGATCCCAAGAGTTATAAAGTAAACATTGTATGCAGTGTTGTTGTCGCCATGTTGGTCCCAGGATATTAGAGTCAAGGTTGGTGAAGTAATATCTTTTATTGGACCACTTCTGTTGGTGAGAGACATAAGCTTTCAAGCTTACAGCAAGCTCTTCTTATCTGGTAAACTAACTCAGAGTGTCACCGCTAAATATAAGGTTTGAACAGATTGTTCAGCATAAGCAAGTTAACACATTTGTCAAGGGACCATTCAAGGTCATATCTCCAGTGCTACAATGATCAACACTACCCACAAGACACCTTTCAAGATGCATGGGTCCTACACATGCCTGTTACATGTGGTTCACCTCATCCCGTGCATTAAATACCCCAGTAATAACTATCTGGGTGAAGCCAAACAATCACTACACTCTTGAATGAACTCTCACAGGAAAATGATAAAAAACACACAAAAAACCCCTATCACCTGTAAGTGAACACTTTTCACAAAGCGATCACTCTGTATCTGACCTATCAGTCCTCATCCTCAGAGGAAACCTGCACATCAGTTTCAAAAGATGATCCTGGAAGCTTAAATTCATAACGTTGCTATACATTAAAAATCATGGACTGAATAGAGATACTGGATTTATGGGTTATTACAGCAACCTATAACCCACTAACAACCCCCCTCACAACCTTCCCCCCTTTCTTTCCTCCCTATGACTGGAAGGATATTAAAGTCCACTTCATCTGAAATGGTCCCTTGATATGTGTGTAAACTACTTATGCTAAAGAATCTGTTCAAACCTTGTATTTAGCAGTGACATTCTTAAGCCAGGTCTACAATACAGACCTATATTGTCATAACTACATTGCTCAGGGGTATGAAAAATCCACATCCCTGAACAACCCAGTTATACTGACCCAACCCCTCCCCCCCCACGTAGAGAGCATTACCAACTCTCAGGGAGGTGGATTAATGACACTGATGAGAGAAGCTCTCCTGCTGGCATAGTAGCATCTTTGCTACAGCAGCGCAGCTACGCCCAAGCAGCTGCACCGCTGTAGTGTTGTACATGATGGCAAGCCCCTAGTTAGTTTCCCAGACCAGAAGAAGTGTGTTTGTATTTAGGACTTTGTTACTTTACAATCAATATTATTCATACACCCTCCCCTGAAAAGTTCACTAATGATGTTCAAGTAATATAGTGTACATTTGTCATCAGAATAAAAGAAAAAAAAATCCCAGTAGTTTAAAGCAGGATTCAGGTTTAGGGTAAGTCTATGCTAGAAATGTAAGTCAATTTATATTAGGTCGACTTACAGCCACTGCAGTAATTACTATCCGCTGTGGCTCCCGGTGGGCTTGCCTCCCCCTCCACTCCTTGTTCCCCACCAGGAGCAGGGGGAAAGCCGTCCAGGCCTTATCACCTCCCCCTTCCCCATGGGGAGCAGAGCAGGAGAAGCTTCTGGAGCTTCTTCTCCTCCCCCACACACCTGCTCCTCCCCAAGAGCTGGGGAGCCTTGTGAATTTCATGGCCCTGAGCCGTGAAATTGACAAGATATACTGGCTCCCAGCAGGGGGAAGCTACCTGGCTTTTCAGCTTGGCTCCTCATGGGGAGTGGGGTCCAGCTGCCCAGCTCTCCAGAGAAATCAGGGGCAGCTGGGCTCTAGCTGCCTGGCTGTCTTGTCAATTTCACAGCATGTGAAATTGACAAGACAGCCAACAGTGGATATAAGTAACACAGGCATTGTGTAGCTCCAACTACACTGACATAAGCCCTACACATCTCATGGAGGTGGAGTTATTCTGTCTATGTAGTAGGGTACTTATATTGGCGGGAGGCTGTATTGTAGACACTGACATAATTAGGTCAACGTAGGGCAGCTTACGTCATCCTAACTCGGTAATGTAGACCAGCCCTTATGATCCAAGCTCAAGCACCGCTGACTTGTGCTTCTAAGTCACTTACGAACTTTAAAAAAAACATTATTTTCTTCTATGTTTTTTATTTTGCCTACAGTATTAGAATCCTATCATTAGGTGTCCATCGTGGACACTACTCAGTTAATTTTCATCTACAGTAAGTGCACTTCAGTAGGATAGAAAGAATGTACACAATTTAGATGTGTATATGTAGAAATATATTAATAATATCCTAAGCACTTTTCCAGACAATGTTAATGTTTAAAGGGTTACTTTAGAGTATTGGCTCAGAACTAGGGTCATATGCTGAAGTTTGACAGGGTCATTTCTCTTGAGGAGAAGGACATTTATCGCCCTACTTCTGCATCATGTATATCCTGCAGGAGGCTTTTCAGAGAGAAATCAAATAGATACTGGGTCATCAACCATGCATACCTTTAGCTCCTCAGAAGGAGCTCTGTAGTATATCTAATTGGATTAAGTGTCACATGGATAATCTGGGAGCAGTTTTTCCTTGTTTTCCCTTGCCTGTGCTTGTCTCTCATCATGAACTGCTATTTTTGTGGTGTTCATCTTTCTCTCCCCTACAATAAACATTATCCTGTTAAAGTACTGTGACATTGTAAATCCTAGTTTTCTCAGAAAAAGAAGCAAGAGAGTAGCATCAGGTAACTCAGACACTTGTTGAAATGTAGAGGATATAGAGCAGAAAGTGAATAATCTCACCTTGACCACACATTATCCGGTTTATGGAGGTAGTTTATAAAAGGGAGGCTATCTTAGACACAACACTCTTAGCACATATATCATTGCACAAATGTTAATTCGAGTGTTACTTTTTGTTTTTCTTGTTTTATTTTTTAATTTACATTTTTCAGCATTGCAACTTAGTGGAGAGTTTCAGAAGCCATACTGTTTTGTTTTGAAATATAGCATCCTTGAAACATAATTTTCTTTCCAGGTCTTTAAACAGTTAGACTTTGGAAAAGTTAAAATTTCTTACTCTACAACATAAGAATAATTTATTTTAAGTTATCCAAATGTGTTTAATTATAACATTATCAACTGCACTGACATGTTTTAAAAGAACATCTGAAAGCAGTCCTTTTTGTAAAGGTATCTATAGATTAATACTCTTGGGTCATGTGGCCTTTTGTATGTAGCATTAGACAATGGAATTGTAGTTTGATTATTTAAGACATTTTGCCTCAATGCACAACCATTAGGTGTGAATTTCTTGTGCTTCAAGGGATATGAATACCATACCTGTCACATAACAATCAGTTCCCTTTTTTGCTAATTGCTATAATACACAGCTTGGTAAAAAAAAGTTTGCTTGTGTTAACTGTTCATCTACTTTCTTATTATTACTTAGTATTTTTTAAAAATATATATTTTTATAGGCTTTTGATTCCAGCACTTTTTGAGAGTGGAAGCCCATCCCTGGGGGACCCAGAGAAACTGCCATATTCAGAAAAAAAAATACGAAAATAAACCAATCACTGGTTTTATGTAACAAAATAGGTCTTCCAGATAAAAAAAGCCGTGTAAGGTAGTTGCTCCATTGGGCCAAACTGTGCACATGCCTGTAGGGTTTCTAGCACAGCAGAGCTTTATTGAATGGCTTGGCAGCCACAAGAGAGTGCTGAGGGGCACTATCAATAGTACTATTACATGAAAAATATGCTTAGAGTTTAATGGAAATGAGACTGCCTGCCTAAAATTTTAACATACTGCTGCTGCTGCAGCATTTTGAATGTCAGCATATTTTAAAAGCCCAAATGTAAGAAAGATGAGATCCTTCTGAAGGAACTAATGAGAGAGCACTGAGAGTCTGGAGAAGCCATTATAGGTTGATGATAAGTCTGAAAGGTGTGAAAATAAGAGTAGATAGACAGATATTGAGGGGAAGCTTGAAGAAGCCAGGATAATGGAAGACTCCACAGTTGTAGAGGAAGACAAAAGACACTTAAAGCAAATAGATAAATTGTGTTCCTAGATTATAAACTGAAGTGGTTAGTTATAAATATTGCACCTTTTATTTTTCCTTTCTTGCCTCTCTTCATTTTTTTCACTTCTTTGCATATTTATGAATTCAGAAAAGTGCTACAGTAACTTGTAAGGATCTCACCAATATCATTTCCCATTATGGATGCTTTACTTTAGATATTAATATATTTTGTCAAACTAAATATATATTCTTAATCAACTTGATTCTTTGAGTTAAGAGAATATTAGTAATTAGGTGAACGTGATCTGTGTTTGTATTGTCCGAGGAGATATTTGATTATTTTTATGAATTTAAAGATTGTGAAATGGTCGTACTGTCAGCACAGTAACGTGTTCTGGGTATCTAAACTCAGAACAAGTGCAGCCACTAAGCAAGTTCCCTTGTGTACTTTACTAACATGCTTAAACCTTGACCTGGAGGGATCACTTGTAAGGGGGACAGAATAGTTCATTTTTCATATCTTAATTCTTAGCAAAGCAATTCCTTTAGGCTTGAAAGCATCAACCCTGGAAAAAAATGCAACTGATACAGAATGCAGCAGTATACTTGCTCAGTAATACAATACTCATTATCCTGGCACTGCATTTACTACACTCGCTCACTGAATATTGCTGCAAGTTTTTAAAGCTTGGTCCTTATTTTTATGGCTATGCTTCATCCTCTGGGATTTCAGCTGCCCATACTGCTCCACTCCTCAGGAGCAAAAGAAATGTCTACATCCAGGACAAGAGGCTGGGGTTTCTTAGTGCATGCTGAAGTCACTGAAAGTCTCCTCCCATGAGAACTTAGAATGACAAACCTCAGCTCTACTCAGTGTAAAAGTAAACCTCATTTCTTGAACTTTTGCTTTCCCACTAACACCACATGTGCTATTTCTGGACTTTAGCAAAGCTTTTGATACAGTCTCCCACAGTATTCTTGCCAGGAAGTTAAAGTAGTATGGGCTGGATGAATGGATGGTAAGGTGGATAGAAAACTGGCTAGACGGTCGGGCTCAACGGGTAGTGATCAATGGTTCCACGTCTAGTTGGCAGCCGGTATCAAGTGGAGTGCCCCAAGGGTCGGTGCTGGGGCCGGTTTTATTCAATATCTTCATTAACGATCTGGAGGATGGTGTGGACTGCACCCTTAGCAAGTTTGCAGATGACACTAAACTGGGAGGAGTGGTTGATACGCTGGAGGGTAGGGATAGGATACAGAGGGACCTAGACAAATTAGAGGATTGGGCCAAAAGAAATATGATGAGGTTCAACAAGGACAAGTGCAGAGTCCTGCACTTAGGACAGAAGAATCCCATGCACTGCTACAGACTAGGGACCGAATGGCTGGGCAGCAGTTCTGCAGAAAAGGACCTAGGGGTTACGGTGGACGAAAAGCTGAATATGAGTCAACAGTGTGCCCTTGTTGCCAAGAAGGCTAATGGCATTTTGGGTTGTATAAGTAGGGGCATTTCCAGCAGATTGAGGGATGTGATCATTCCCCTCTACTCAGCACTGGTGAGGCCTCAGTTGGAGTACTGTGTCCAGTTTTGGGCCCCACACTACAAGAAGGATGTGGACAAATTGGAGAGAGTCCAGCGGAGGGCAACAAAAATGATTAGGGGGCTGGAGCACATGACTTATGAGGAGAGGCTGAGGGAACTGGGATTGTTTAGTCTGCAGAAGAGAAGACTGAGGGGGGATTTGATAACTGCTTTCAACTACCTGAAAGGGGGTTCCAAAGAGGATGGATCTAGACTGTTCTCAGTGGTAGAAGATGACAGAACAAGGAGTAATGGTCTCAAGTTGCAGAGGGGGAGATTTAGGTTGGACATTAGGAAAAACTTTTTCACTAGTAGGGTGGTGAAGAACTGGAATGGGTTACCTAGGGAAGTAGTGGAATCTCCTTCCTTAGAGGTTTTTAAGGTCAGGCTTGACAAAGCCCTGGCTGGGATGATTTAGTTGGGTTTGGTCCTGCTTTGAGCAGGGGGTTGGACTAGATGACCTCCTGAGGTCCCTTCCAACCCTGATATTCTATGATTCTATGATTCTATGATTTAGTCCTGGTTCTAGAATATAGTCAGCTGCCATGTTGAATAATGGTGTACAGGAACTTCAAAACGAGAAAAGAGTTATTTAGGAAGGACCAAGAGGGCAAAAGGGGAAGGGGAGTGGCAATCAGTATAAACATGACATTACCTGTTTCCAAGTCACTAATCACATGGAAGCAAATGATCTCAAAAGCTTATGGATCAATGTTCTAACACCTAAAGTACAAGATGAGGTGCTAGTTGGTGTCTGCTGTAGACCATCAAATCACGCTAGGGAACAGGATAACCAATGCCTTAAGTCAAAGTTAGGCCAATGGCTCATCAGGATAAGGCATGTCAGTTTCATAGCCAACAGTACATAAAGAAACAATGTGACCAGCATGGTGTCCAACCACTTTTGACTGCCCTAACCCCATAGATCAAGTACCTATTTGGCAGGTGGGTGAAACAAAGATGGCCTTTCAGTGTGAGATCAAGCAGAATTCAAACCCACAACCTTCAGGCTTATAGTCAAGCACCTTAACCACTGAACTACTGCACCTTAAGTGCTTAGCTTTAATAATATAATGTATAAGCTGTGTTACCATGGGGGACTTCAATCTGAGTGAGATATGCTGCCAATACTAGAAATTCTAAGAATTTATAGCTAACAATTTCCCAACTCAAAAAGTGTTGCAGCCGCATGGAGGAATTCTATATTAGACCTCATCTTGACTGATAAAGAGGAATTGATCACACAATTAAAAAATTGTGATAGCTTTGGTACAATGGTGTGTGTGTATGTACACACACACATGCGTGTGTATGCGTGCTCACGCACACACACAGTGCTTTAAAAGAGCTAGTTGCACAAAGCTAAAAATAATTGAGCCAAATCAGTTGGGAATCAGAATTTATCAGAAAAAAAATTATAATTGGGAACTGTTTAAGTATATTTTATTAGATCCAAAAAGCCACAGTCAAAAAAGTAGACCATGCTGGTTTAAAAAACAAAAAAGCTGGCTTAGAGAGGAAGTGAAAGAAATAATGACAATAAATCAGAAGGTAGGAATTGTTAAATGTAAAATAAAATAATAAAACGAGAAACAAAAAAGAAGGGAACAAAAAGGACACAAAGATAAATCTATGGCAAAAAAGAGGGTTTTAGGAATATTAGGAACAAAAGGAATCCTAACAATGATAACGGGCCAATATTAGATGGAAATTGTAGAACTGTCAATAAGGCAAAAAAATCAGAAGGGTTCAATAAATATTTCTGTTTTGTATTGGGGAAAAAAACTAGATGATGTAGTTAGATCATATGATCATAATATATTTTCCATTTCAGCAGTAGTTAAGGAGAATATTAAACAGCAGTTCCCAATGCTAGACATTTTTAAATCAGAAGGTCTGGATAACTTGCAACCGACAGTTCTAAAAGTGCTGATTGACAAGCTATTTGGACCATTAATGTTGATTTTCAATAAGTCTCAGAATACTGCAAAGTTCCAGAAGATTGGGAGAAAGCTAAAGTTGCCCTAATGTTCAAAAAGGGTAAGTGAGGTGAACCAGGTAATTACAGGCCTGTTAGCCTGACACTGATCCTGGGCAAAATAACGGAATGGCTGATATGGAAGTTGGTTAATAAAGAAATAAAGGAGGGTAATATAATTAATGCCAGTCTGCGTGGGTCTATGGACAGTAGATCCTATCAGACTAATTTGAGTTCTTTGTTTCATGAGATTACAAGGTTAGTTGATAAAGGTTCGTGTAATATGCTTAGAATTCTATAAGTCTTTTGACCTGGTACCCTATGATATTTTAGAACAAAAGAAACTAGAACAAAACAAAATTGACATGGCACACATTAAATTGATTAAATACTGGCTAATTAATAGGTCATAAAATGTAATTGTAAATGGGGAATCATCATCAAGTGGGTGCATTTCTAGTTGGGTCCTGCAGGAATCAGTTCTTAGCTTGACTATTTAACATTATTCTCAGTGATGTGGATGAAGACAAAGTCATTGTGACGGGCTTCCCTAGGGGTGCCTCCCGGAACTGGGGTACCACTGAGCACCTTGACCCACCAGCCTGGGCTACCTCTCACACTTTGCTGCTGTGACAAGCTGCAAAGCACTCCAGCCTTCACTTTCATCAGCATTCACACAGGTAGTGACACACCCAGCTTCAGTTACAGGCTCTCTAACCACCAGCTTCCCAGCCTAGGACCCCAGAGCAGGATCGTCCTGCCCTGGTGAAATCTGGCCAGTATATGGGTTTAATACCCAGTCTGCCTCGCCCTCAATGTGAAGAGAACAATGCACACTTGTGGTAACCAAGCAGAGATTTTTCCCAAGCACTCCAGTCAAAGATCACTGGTTTAGATTAAAACAAAACAAATATATTAACTACAAAAGACAGATTTTAAGTGATTATAAATTATGGCAAACAGATCAAAGCAGATCACCTAGCAAATAAAAAAAACCACAAGCTAAGCTTAATGTACTAAATAGATTGGATATGAATTAGCAGATTCTCACACTGAGAAATGATACAAGCAGGCTGCACATTCTTCAAGGACAAGCTGCAGTTGCTTTACAGCTTGGAATCCCCAGGCCTTTCATACACAGGCTCGAAATCCATTTACCCTGGGTCCAGCACTTCTCCCAGTTCAATCTTTGTTCCTCAGGTGTTTCCAGGAGTCGTCTTGTGTGGGGAGTGAAGAACCCCAGTTGATGTAAGTCCCTGCCTTATATAGCTTTATCATATGATGGGAACACTTTGTTTCAAAATTTGGTTCCCAGACTGGTTTGTGGAAAAATACTTGCATCCCAAGATGGAGTCCAAAATCATATGGTCTGGTCACATGATCTTGTAGAGTCATAGCAGCCATTACTCGGAGGCTGTCTGTAGCATTCTCAGGAAGGCTCATCAGGTGGGAGATAAGCTTCTCCTAAGGCCTATTGTTTTTCCTCATGGCCCATTATCGTGAATAGGCCCTTCCCCACCCACTATCTAGACTGAAAGCATCTTGTCCAGTGAGCATTACCCAGGTGTAACTACATTTGATGTACAGATACATAGTCAGTATTTCTAACTTCAGATTAAAAAATGATACATGCATACAAATAGGATAATCATATTCAGTAAATCATAACTTTTCCAATGACACCTCACATGACTTGTACAAAATGCATCATAATTATGTCATAATCATATCATGATAATATTACTAGATGAATATGGGGTGCAGTGTCACACTCATAACTGTTAAAATTTGCAGATGACAGAAAAACTGAGGGAATAATAAATTATGAATAGGACAGGTTGCTGATAGAAAATGATATTGAGTGACTGGTAATAAGGTTCAAGCAAAGAATATGTATTTTAATATGGCCAAGTTCAAAGTCTTATAGGTACAAAGAATGTAGGCTATACTTACAAATTGGGGAGACTCTATCCTGGGAAGCAGTGACACTGAAAAGGAGGTGGTGGTTGTGGTAGATAATCCATTGAACATGAGATCCCAAAGTGATGCTATAACCAAAAAGACTATTGTGATTCCTGGATGTATAAACTGAGTAATCTCAAACAGGAGTAGCTACGTTATTTTAGATCTGTATTTGGCTTGGGTTCGACTGCTACTAGAATACTGGTTACTTGAATTGCAAGTTTGGTGCTTGCAATTCAAGAAGGATGTTGATACATTTGAGAAGGTGGAAGGAAGAGCCACAAGAATAATTAAAGGATTAGACAGCTAGCTTTATAGTGAGAGGCAGCTGTTTAGTTTAATCAAGAGAAGGTTAAAGGGTGACTTGAGCACAGTCTCTAAGTACCTAGAATAGAAATTTGATACTTGAGAACTTTTTCAGTCTAGCAGACAAATGTGTAACAATGTCTGGAAGTTGAACCTAGACAAATTAACACCGGAAATAAGGTGCAAATTTTAACAGTGAGGGTAATAAATCATTAGAACAATGTATCAAGGGTTATGGTGGATTCTCCATCATTGGAAACTTTTAAATCAAGCTTACAGGTTTTTGTCCCTCCTTCCCCCACAGCTAAAATATATGCTCTGTTTGAAACAGGAATTAATTTCAGGGGCGTCCTTGGCCTGTATTATTGAAGAGGTCAGACAAGATGATCACAATGGTCCTTTCCGGCCATAGAATCTATGAAATAAAATAATAGAATTCATGGAACATTATGTTTATGGCAGTGGTAACTCATGTTCATAGAGCCTCATTTGTGTTCACTCACTGGGCGAATCAGGAGTAACTCCACTGACATTATTAATGTTATTGGTGTAAAACTGGTGTAAGTTACATCAGTAACGCCCACAGAATACAATTTATGAAGAAAGGCGATATTGGATATTCATTTGAATTTTAAGGTGATATTAGAATTGTACACTGATCAAACAACTGTTCACCTAATATTTTTCCTTTGCTCTCATTTCCATGCCAGTGAAGTTTGGCTTCCATACTAAAGCTAATAGGGTCACTTGGTTTCCATGTGGAAACAAACAAAAACCACTTAATCTTTTCTACACATTTTCTTAAACAAGCCCTTCTTAGTTCATCCAGATTTTTGGTTCACAGCCAGTATCTAAAAGAACCTTCTCTAATTGGCTATTAGCTTGCATCTATCAATCTTAGTCCTTAGCAGGATTGACAGTTGAGGCAGATGTCCGAGCTTATTCAATTAAAGTTACAGTAACATCCTTATCCAACCTTATGCCAGATCAGTCCCTTCAAAAGAAATTTGCAAAGGTGCAAGCAGCAGCTGTCTCTCTACTTTTCAAAATATATGTCTTGACACACCATCTTGGTTTATTTTATGCAGCAAGGACAATTTCCTTAACTGAAAGTTGGGTTATTTTTCACTTTTCTTCTTTGAGTTTAGTTGGGGTGTGCCTGGTGTACCTCTGTTTTCATTTGATTATATAATGGTCTACACTGCACATCAGTTACATTTTAAAAACATTCTCAAAATCACCCCTTTTAAATGTGGCTAATTAATTATCATGATTCAGTACTCAATATCCATAAACAATGCTACGTTCTGAGAACTATGCTTGTAGGTAAAGAATTCTATTTATTTATTCTTTTTTTTTAATTTTAATCTCAAACCTTTTCTATAAATCCTACAAAAGAGATTAGTTTTTCATTCAAATGTGAGAGTCTCTAGCCAGATAAAATCTACTTGCAGCAGGACTATTCAGGTGGTGAATAAATGTCTTTGTACATCAGAAGGATTTAATTAACAAGTTTTAGAAAGGGCATTTTGACTTGTTTCCAACCTGCTAAAAGTCTTTGTGAGTCCCACCAATCAACACAACAGCAAATGAGATTTTGCTCTATAATGATGAAAACCACCACAAATCTTAAGAAAAAGGTTTAGTTTCTACCCCTCTCCCCTGAACAATGTCAAATTCTTTCAAACATATTTGAATTCTTGTGCAAGGATTTCTCTCAGCTCAAAATACCAATCAAAGTGCAACTTCCTTCTTTCAAGGATTTAAAAGAGCAGCATTTCATATATTTTTTTCTCCCTCTTAAAATACAAGTGTCCTGATGAACAGTCTATTGATGTTATTAGTGTTCTTTGTGAGCTGGAAGGAACTTGCACTTCAAAAGAAGCTGGAAAGGACTGAAAATGCTAGAAAATAAATAAAGATGAGTCTGACAGTGTTTTCTTGTACTCCTACTGCTGAAAGAAAGGGGCACATTACAGCATTATATTATACCATTCAAGACATATTTCTTAATCTCCCAAAAAAGCCTTGATCTAACCCCAAAGTGAGCTAAGAAAAATAAACATACAAACAAAAGCTGTCTCTGGATAACTAGTATGTCTTAAGACATGCAAATATACAAGCAGTTGTAACCTGTGCTTATTGTGATACAATTTTATACTTAGATTATGAGAAAACACATAACATACATTTTTGGTTACAGTTGTTTTCTTTCTTTTCTATCTGTCTCTTTTCTATTCTGTTTTTTAAACTTGTCCATGTGTTATTGAAATGGCATAAATTATATAAATAGGTGCACGGAACAAACTTGAATTTATATAGACAAATGATATAAACAGGAAATAACAGGAATATCAGGAGCCCATTGCTATATTGGTACTAGGTAGTCAAAATTGTGTTCTGTGCAATAAATCACCATGTAAATAAGCCACAGACATATTCGTGTCAGTCTATATAGAGAGGTTGGTGTGGCATCCTTATATATGAGTAGATACGCAAAATGTTTGGTTTGACAATATCATATTTCCCTCAAAATGGGGTTTAGGATTATATGTCTTGTTTTTGGTCTCTAATAAGGTGCAAGTATTAAGTCTAAGGCACATTTTTTCTTCAAACTGGTCCTAAAGTTGTTTGATTTGACTCTAATTGATACCATAGCTCACCTTTATTTTATCTTGTCTAGTCACATTTGTTGTATTGTTTTGAATGATGTTAGGGATATTTCCCAGAATATAATGAACTGGATTTCAATTAAACTGTGTTTTAAATACATTTATCCACACTGATTATAATGTCTGAAATTCAGTCTATTAAACATTCAAGTGGTCCATCTAATGATATTTGGTGGAGTTCCAGAGAGCTATTTCTTGAGTTTCTTTTTTGCTCTGCAAAAGTGTATTTGATTTTGTTCTTTTTACCTTCCCAAGTAACCCTTGAAATATGTGTCATGCATATAGAACATCCTTATTGGGAAAATTAGTGTATTTATTGGGAGAAGAACATAAAAACTCAGATACTTATTCTGCCTGCTAGTTAAAAGGCAGAACTGACACTGTCTCTAAATATTTTTTAATGTATACAAAGAATTATGTAGGTCTTGTCATGCAGGGATTTTATGATTCAATTTACTATTATTCCAAGGGACCAAAAGTCCTCTTGGTTTCATTTAAAGGAATAAAGATCCCAGATGTGTATCCTTTTATGATCTTAATCTCTGTTTAGTTTATAATTGGAGGTTAATCTGAAATTCTGTATTGTTTCACAGACAGAACTGAGATGTTAGGTTAAATTAAGTATAATAGAATGTAATCTGAGTATAAACCATTTTTATTAATTTTCCTCTCTAAATTATAAAGCGGTGATAGCATCTTCCACAGTTAAAGTTGAGCAAGACTTTCTGCTTAAAGCCTGATTTTTCAAAGTGCTCTAAAGTGCACATGCATAGATAGATCACTTTTAAAATTGCTGGGGCATATCAGGAGCCTGGGTTGAGGTAATGGTGCAAGTTAGGGCGCATTTAATCAAGTAGTTCCCCAGTCAACAAGGACCTGCTTTTAAAATTTTCTGGTTGTTATAACTTTTTTTGTGTGTGCAGTCTTATGGATCAAACTATGCCATTGATCTCCACCATAATTGATATTATAGACTTGGTTTGACCTCAGATAGTAAGTATCCAGCTGTAGAAGCAATATTTCATAAATTATTGGACTTCCATTTTGAATCCATAGAGTAGAATATAAGCAAGAAAAAGTGGTACAGATGAGGTTTTTGTGGTCTATCAGACTTGTATGCAATGATATAATGAGCATCTTTGGGTAGCACCTCTGAACCAGCAACAGCTTCACAAACCCTACCCCTACCACCTCCACACCCAAAACCAGCCTCCTTTTTTCTCTATGACCCTCGTCCCACCATTCTCATGGTTGCAAAGGATTGTGAGATTGGGCTGATTGTATGGCAAGAAAGTGTGGGTACTTGTTTATTTGTGTCCAAAGTGAACAAGAGTCAAGCACCACTGCTCCTGGATTTAATTACCACGTCTCATCCTCTCTCTTTTAATGAATTTGAGGGTCTCAGTCTGGTATTTAAGACTGATCACATTGGATTTTGTCAGCACTTCCTAGATTCTAGTCAGAAAGTCAGGGGACGTTTCCTATTCATTGTAAGGCTTTTTATAGTAATTTGCAATGGCTGAAGTAATTTATCTTGTTTTAGTTTGAGTTGTGTGTAAAAGCTTGGGGATTATCCTGGAGGACTGTTGTTTCCTCGGCGCCAGGAGAACAACATACTTTCTCTGTCACCATATCTGTATGGGTGGCCCAGCTTTTCATTCAATGTTCTATTTACCTCTGTTTCTGCGTATTCTAAGGATTCTAGCATATCTTCAGAATGTGTTTTTCTAGGTGAGCAATGGAGTTTTCAAGGGACATACCTCTCTCTGTTCAAAGGTTTTTCAAGTGTGTGTCCTTGGTGGACCACAGAGGAAAAAATACAGATGCAGTTGCCCTGAAACTGAAAGAGGAGTTACTTATATGGATAAGAGGACAAGGATATGATTTGAGAGAAATTTACCAATCTTAGATTTACCAATATGTTTTACTGAAATGTCATCATGTCAGTATGTTTTAGGGATTAGAAAAACTTCTATTTTGCTTGCTTATTCTACAAGAAAGGAAAAAAGTCATTTTTTCACCTTTTTGAAGTCAAAGCATCCTTGTCTATGGTAATATACTATTGTGTGTGTTCAACAAGTGGAACAAAATCCAGTTCCCCAATATAATGTCTAACTGTAGAGTATAATGTTGAAGGAAGTAATCTTTTTAATTTTTTTCTTTGCATCCTAACCCACTTTCCTGATCTAGCAGTATTTATTACTTAAATATCTTTTCCTATATTTCCTGATGATAGTCCCCAACGATGTTAAGTATGAATCAATGAGAAACATTAAATCTTAATTGTTCATATTGGTACACAGAGTTAAAAGGAGTCATGGTATCAAACCCCTTGATGTCACTTGGAAAATGTACACTTCAACCTTTTAAAACATGCCATTACACCTTTAATTTGGTCCCCTCTCATCTTTATAAAGACAGAAGGTCTCTTTTTCACAAGATAAGTGCTCAGTAAGCCATTACAAAACAGTGGCAAATATTAAAATTTTAGCATATGGCTTCTAGCCATGTTTTGAAACTGGAAAATTTAAAGTATTTTATTCCCTTATAGTAAGTTAGTATTTTGTAGCAAGAAATTAATATCTCACTTACACTCTGAGGAGCATTAAGCAAGAATGTTATCTAAAATTAAAAAAAAAAAGACTTGTGCATTCAGTGTGACGCTTCTCAAATATCCCATGAAATTTGCAAAACACAAGTCTCTGTGTTAGCCCAATTACCTCCTTGTTTAAAATTTAATTTTATTTATTCACTTTAGAAATGTAAAACTGCTAAGATGAACAAAACCCTTGTTTTGGGTTTAAATGAAATATAGAAGTGGTCAAAGGGCATGTCTTAGTACCATAAATTTAAACTAATGTGATGGTTCCTCTAGCTCATGAAACTTTGAAGTGTTGAAATGCTTGATTCATATTACAATACAGACTTTATAAAAAGTTTAGTTTGAAATATATATGCGCAAAAATACTATATTAAAATGTTGAGGTTGCAAAGTCAAGCACTCTGAAGTTGGGAGATGCCCATATGAAGGTTGCCCAGGTATTCCACAGACCTAATTCTCACAGTAAGAAAGTCCTTCATCTCCCTTTACTCTCATTGCTGAAGAAAGCTGGACACAAATACTATACTAATGCAATGTTACGGTTTACATTTTAAAAGCCACAGGACAAGCTTGAGAGAATCAGACTGACAATTAAGTTACTATGAAACAATTATGGCCTTCGGATAGGAGGAGTATATGGTCAACGTATATAATGGTTTGAAATGCATATTAGGTTTTGGGTAAAACAGGATATTGTGATTGTCAGAATGACTACATATGTTATAATATAATGATTGTGAAACCTATATGTTCAAAATGGGGCTAAATTACACGTGCTGGTGGAAACCATTCCCAGTGTTTATACCTTTAACTTAACAGTGTAAAGCTGTACTAGATTAGTATTTTTCAATTAATATTTATATTTAGCATATTTGTGTAACAATTGTTTTTCTGATAATTTCATGTTTACAATGTCAGTTATTTTTGCATCGTTATCTAGAAAGATGCTGTGCCAGGCACAAAGGTATTTGTAGGACAAGTAATACCAACTACTTATCATACTCCATAAAACAAACAAACACACAAACAAAATCAGTTGAATAGCTCTTGAAATTTATTGCTTATTATAGAAACCATTTTTTAAAAGATTTTTTTTTCCTCAGTGAAGTCGGCTTAGTACTTAAGAACATAAGAAAAGATTTTGCAGTATGTAGAGTCAAGGGACAATAGGCAGTGTATGATCATACAAGACCTCCTTGTTATGGAATGTACAAAGGCTCTGCTAGCATCAGTAATATTATTTTACATCCTGTTTGTTGTTTTACATGCTGTTTGTTCTTGGGGTTAACAATGACTTTCAAAACTCTCTCTTAAGTATTACTGTTGTTATTAAAGGCTACTATTACTAGAAAATAACAGCATCCATTCGGTAGCAGATAAATTACAATGGTGGGTGTATGCATGTGTTTTTAAAGCTTCTCAGTGGAACTTTTGGTTTCTAAAATGGTTATATTACAAATAATTTTAAACATCTGGTGTATAAACTATATATCTGGTATATTACGAATATTACTGAAAACAACATGCTTTCACATGTAAGAATTAATAAACAGGACTGACAGTGTAACTGTTATTTACAGCATTGTATATGTAACTTACCCAGGAGAGGTGTGAATTTTCATAACCCAGTTAAAGGAAAAACAAATGTAAAAATAATATGTTGAGGAAATATTTATGGTGAATCTGTTCATATGATTTCAGAATTATGTATTTTATTATTTTATTTAAGTAAATACTTAATTCAGTATTGAAAAGTTGTGTGTACAATAGTTGGAGAGGAAGTACTATTCATGAATGCACTTTAAAATAAATGTGCCTTAAACAATATATACTAAAAATAATTTCCATCACTTTTATTCATTGCACCAACTTTTTTGGCATCTTTCACTCTGAGGCTGAGAATTGTATAGAGAAGCTACTAACTTATATTTGTATTGTACATCACTTCTTTATAGCACCCAAAATGCTCAGGTCAACATTTCAAAATGTTTGTACCTAAAGTTAGGTAACTATAGGATTCTGCAACTATAAACATGACCTGATTTTAGAGGTGCTGATCACCTGCAGCTTTCATTTACTTCAATAAGTACTACAGGTACTCAGCACCTCTGAAAATTGTGCCATATTTAGTTAGGTGCAAAAATAGGGATTTAACTGCCTACCTTTGAACTGCAGCATGAATATTTTGTCCTTTGTCCTAAATGTTTTGTTCCCTCATTTATTTTTTTTCAACTGCAAATGTGGATAATAATAATTCTGTTAATTGATAGGGGTATTGAAGCAAAATGCATTAATGTGTTTTTAATGACAGTGAGGAATTGGCAGGATAGTGAAATGTCTGTAATATAATTCTCTCTCTCTCTCTCTTTTTTGACTGGTGTATGTTCTTAGGGAACAAAGGGGCACTTTTATTATGTGAACTTGTGGTTATAGTTGACACTGTGTGCAGCAACAGTTCAAGAAAAGTCCAGTGATCAGATGACTGAGTGGCTAATGACTAGATAACAAAGACAAAATTCATTTCACTTGCTAAATCATCAGCCCGGACTTCAAGAATATTTGTAGGCCTAGTGGTAAAAAAAAAAAAATACAGCAAATTTTATATTATGTCACTTAAAACCTAATTTAATTGGTCAGCAATCTAGGGTTTTGTCTTTTTTTCCATGAGCAGACAAGACACACATACTTCTATGTTAGTGGGATAATGCATTTGCTCAGTCATTTAGGCTGCCACGTTTCCATTTGCATAGTTTTCCACCACTTCACATTGCCCATTCATGGCTACAGCACACTTTTACAGATGAACTTGACAGCTTGGTTGTTTACTGAATGTTTGAGGAGCAGGCCCTTTCCCTTGAGAGGATAAATGTCATAACAACAGCATCTTCTCCTGTCCGATTGAAGGGCAAAGTTTATTGGTCCTCTCTAGGAGGCTGATGGAACCTTATTGTTTTCAGGTGGCTCTGGGGATGAATGCTGAGACACCACTCATTGGCCTATTGATTTAGTGTCCCTCTTCTCTGGCTTCTTCTTTACAGGTCTCTATTAGTGCTGTGCAACAGATTGGTGCAGCAAGAGGAAAGATTGCTAGATGTCCACCACTGGTGGAAATTTCATGCCAAATCTGACTGATTATGTGTAAAAAAGCTTCTGAGCTCCTGTACCTGAGCTATGCAGGAGTCAGAGATTCTGCCCCCTCACCCCATCTCTACGATAGTAACTTCAAAGATATGCTCAGTAGAACTGTTTTGAGTGGTGAGCAACCTGGTTTATCTGAGCTGTTTGTATCCAGTGTGAGAGTTGGGTGGTTCCCACAGTAAGGAGTTTTTAGATTTTTTGTACAGATAAGATTACTGAAATTTGAACCCGGCTTTATGCATTCATTTTACTAGCAGGGCTGTGTCTGGGTAGCAAAACAATCATTAGAGTCTTTCCCTCCTGAGTTAAACCCATTATTTCTTGCAAGTGGATGTCTTGGTTTATTTCTGATCTATGAGTTAGCTACATACCCTTACGGGCTGATAAAGATATGTGACTAGGTGTTGACAGGTGTTGGAGTTGATTCCCAGTGTCTCCCTTAAGCCAGTACAAAATGCTTTTCCACAAAAGACTCAACTGTTTGACCCTGTCTGGGGAAAAAAAGTGATGCTGTTAAACTCTCTATTAACATCCTGTCTCAAATCAGCCTGTGTTAGCGAAGGTTATTTGGAAGTTATGGAGGCTCTTGAGTCCTCAGGTCTCTATAGTGCCAATCAATTAGGTTTTAGGTCTGAGTATGGTGCATAGGCTGCACTACTTACATTGCTTGATTACCTTGATCTACTGATAGGAGGAGATTATGTATCCCATTCAGATTCTTTTGGTTCTGTCAGTTATTTTTCAAATAGTTGACCATGAGATGATAATAACATTCCTGAGAGCCTGACGGGTAAATGATGTCATTTTCTGTGGTTTCACTCTTTTTAAAGAAGACTCAGATGGTAGTATTGGGCAACTATCTATTTGCCACAGGGATTCTCCCTTGAGTGGCATCACACAGTTCAGTTTTACCCACTCTGCTCTTCAGCATGTCTATGGGGCATTCAGGAAGGTTAGGGAGGAAGCTTAGTTTGCACTGATTTCAGTACGTATAAGGCACTCTATTATATATGTCAATTTTCTCTGATCCCTGTTGATGCAGCTGAAGAGAAATGGGCTGAAACTGTGGCCTCACTGAAGTTTGTGGGAGATTTGCCATTGTTTTCAATGGAGCATGAGTTCACCACTGTGCTCTGATGAGGACTAGCTGGCTGACATTCAGTCTCGATAAGACTGAAGCACTGTTTGTGGAGTCAGATAAGCAACCCACATTCAGGGACTGACTGATGTGATTTGGAAGAATGTATCCTATTGGATCCTCATCTGGTTCTTAATGACCTGGCACTGTAATAACAGGGAAAAAATACTGTATAAATTTTTACCATCTGCAGTTGGGTAAGTTACTACAGTCTTTCCTTTCGGATGCAGAACTCACTACAACTATCCATTCTTTTTTTTTTGTTACCTGCAGAATAGATGATTACACTGTTTGAAATCCTAGGAATTTGGCATTTCTCTTCACTGGAGCTAGAATTTCACACATTATGTTCTGAGTAAAACATTATTTGAGGAACACTTGGAAAATTCAGCTAGTCCAGAATGTGTCTTCCTCCTTACTTACCATAGCAGTGCATCTTGCGTGGAGCATGTTACACTAGTGCACTGTGATCCATACCTCCTTGTAATTCATTGCTAGGTGCATTTTAGGTGGTGTTTTTGTCCTACTTTATAAAGTCCTGAATGGCTTGATACTGGCTTTTTAAAGACCACTTTTCTTCCCAGATGACATTTGGAAACTGAGCATAGATGAGGTACTCAAAATGAGAGTTAATTGGTTTAAACAGTATGTGATTGCTGCTAGGGTATCCTCAGTGAGTGGAACCTCAGCTCTTGAGCCGCAAAGCCCGAGCAGGGGGGCGGATGGGGGTCACCGACCCCATGCATCTGCTGCAGCCTGCAGGAGCCCCTGCAGGCGCCAGGCCGCAGCCAGGGCAGGAGGGGCGGGGGGCGCGGCTGCTCCCTGCTAGCAGTGTCACCGCCTTTGCAGGGCTGCTGCCCTCCTGTGCCACGCTGCAAGCCGACGCCCTGGCTCTCTGGTACCTCCTGAAGGCGGCTCCTCCCTGCCAAGCCAGGGCACCGCTTTTTTAGGGTTACCATATTTCAACAATCAAAAAAGAGGATGGGCAGAGAGCCCCTCCAAAGCCCCGCCCCCATCCACTTCCTCCCACTTCCCACTCCCCTCAGAACCCCCAACCACCTCTGATCCTTATCCCCTTACTCCCCCCTCCTGAGACCCCCCTACCCTAACTTCCCCCCTTGGATTCTACCCCTTACCTGTCCCCTGGCTGCCCCAACCCTTATCCGCACCCCCACCCCCAGACAGACTCCCAGAACTCCCATGCCCCATCCAACCACTCCTCACCCCCTGACAGACCCTCCTCCTGCTCCCTGTCCCCTGACTGCTCTGATCCCTCTCCACACCCCTGCCCCCTAACAGCCCCCCAGAACTCCCGAACCATCCAACCATCCCCCCACCCCTGATAGCCCCCACCCCAGAACTCCTGACCCATCTAATCCTCCTCCTGCTCCTTGACTGCCCCCCTTACCACCATGCCGCTCCACGTGGAGCCAAACCAAACAAGCTGCTGAGCACACAGCCCCTCCCCCTCAGTGCTGCCACATGATGCTGAGGTGGGGGGGAGGGGAGGGACTCTGCCTGCTGGAGGCCAATGGGAGCAGCTAAATTAGAACTAGGTGCCCAATCAGCCATGCCACACTCTGCGTGAGGGGAAGGGAATGAGGAAAAAATCCAAGATGCCCCCAACCACTTGGCGCCCTAGGCGACCGCCTAGTTCGCCGGCCCTAGTTGTTGCACCAGTCCTGGGTGAACCCAACAGCCCCACCCCACCGCTTGCCCGCGGGCTGCACAGTGAGCCCATGTGGTCCGCATGTTGTGCAGGCCTCCCTTAGATACTCCCACAAACCTAGTTGCCTCCCCTTTTACTATTTCCCAGCTTCCTCCCATGACACCCTCCATTTCCTCCATCTTATGTCCAGACACCAATCCAAATTCCCTTAGTTACTACCCAACTTTCTCACCTCCAACTTCCCAGTCAATCCCAGCTACTGCCCAGCTCCCCACAAACCCAGATGCCCAGCTTCTCCCCAAAGACAGCATCCACCTACTCCCCAGACACCCTTTAGCACAACCGACATCGCAGAGCTACAGCACTAGGTGCAGTTCCCTCTTCTACATTCATTGGCCATAAATTTGACTTTATAGTAAGTCATATACAAAGTATTTGTGGATATGCAATTTATTTAATTAGTTAATTTACACCAGGGGTAGGCGACCTATGGCACGCTTGCCAAAGGTGGCACATGAGCTGATTTTCAGTGGCACTCACACTGCCCAGGTCCTGACTACTGGTCCGGGGGGCTCTGCATTTTAAATTAATTTAAATGAAGTTTCTTAAACATTTAAAAAACCTTATTTACTTTACAAACAACAATAGTTAAGTTATATATTATAGACGTATAGAAAGAGATAATCTAAAAACGTTAAAATTTATTACTGGCACACAAAACCTTAAATTAGAGTGAATAAATGAAGACTCAGCACACCTCTTCTGAAAGGTTGCCGACCCCTGATTTACACTTTCATAAATAACTAAAACCACAAGAAACAGGAACATATGTGTATTCCCAGTTTCTGCATGCTTGGTTGCTCATATGGGCCTGATCCAAAGCCCATTGAAGTCAATGGAAAAACGCTCCTTAACTTCCATGGGCTTTGGATGAGACCTCGAGTAATCAGATAAGCAACTAGATAAGCCTCATCTTACTTCATCTTTTTTTTTTCTTCAAAATATTTTATCATGAATATTTTTAAAATATTCAAATAACATTCTCACCCCCCCATTTTGAGAACTATTGTTATTTCCTCATGAAAGTCTTGGTAGATAAATTTTGCACAGAGAAACTGGTTATAGTGGCTTTTTCTTCGCTGTGAAAGGACATCAATTCTGTTTAGTAAGTGAACTGAACCCCTTGTGAAATTCCTTAGGTTTACAAGGATAAATCAAGTGACAAACACACTGATGGTCCAAGCTAAAGTTCAGATTTAATTTATAGTTACGAGTGTATTTAGGTTTTATGAGAAAATGGTTCAACTATATCTTAATGTTGATATATAAAATACCATTCGGTAATAGTATACCTTTCCCACCAGCTGTTCATCCTGACTCATCTAGTTTGATTAAAGTTAATAATCCTTAATTCAAGATTATATTGGTACATATTAAATTGCAAAGGTTACCATTGTGCTTCCATTTTTGCATTGATCAAATTTTATATTTTATTTTTTTTACCCTGCAAAAGATTTGAATTTCATTTTCCCAAACTCTGGGAATTTTCATTTTGAGCAGAGTTTTATGCAGGAATTTGCCTTTCCAAATTCTTTTTTTTTTAATCCACATGAAGAAATAGAATACAATTGATTTCTCTACTCAGCCACTGCAATGATTGATCATAACATAGCTAGACCCTTTTTACTTGGCAGTGGATGAAGATCCCTGTGGGCTAAAAATGGTTTTATAGATGATTGGATGACATTTTGCAAAGCATCTTTGGCTTGAATTGCAATTATGAGGAATAAAGATCTTCGTGATTTTGAAATATCTTTCAAGAGGAGCACTGTTTTAGAAAGATTGCCATGTGACGAAGAAAAGCTAGAGAAAGGGATACCTGATGGATTTTTTTTAATGGATTACTTAGCTTATAGAGTCTGAAAGAATCTTCTATATATGTTTTAGCATTAGAGTCATCAGAGAATCCTGCAGCAAGTGACCCGTGCCCCACGCTTCAGAGGAAGGCGAAAGAACCCCAGGGCCTCTGCCAATCTGAACTGGAGGAAAATTCCTTCCCAACCCCAAATATGGCGATCAGCTAAACCCTGAGCATATGGGCAAGACTCACCAGCCAGACACCCAGGAAAGAATTCTCTGTAGTAACTCAGATCCCATCCCATCTAACATCCCACCACAGGCCATTGGGCATATTTACCGCTAATAGTCAAAGATCAATTAATTGCCAAAATTAGGCTATCCCATCATACCATCCCCTCCATAAACTTATCAAACTTAGTCTTGAAGCCAGATATGTCTTTTGCCCTCACTGCTCCCCTTGGAAGGCTGTTCCAGAACTTATTCCTCTGATGGTTAGAAATCTTCATCTAATTTCAAGTCTAAACTTCCTGATAGCCAGTTTATATTCATTTGTTCTTGTGTCCACATTGGTACTGAGCTTAAATAATTCCTCTCCCTCACTGGTATTTATTCCTTTGATATATTTATAGAAAGCAATCATATCTCCCCTCAGCCTTCTTTTGGTTAGGCTAAACAAGCCAAGCTCTTTAAGTCTCCTTTCATAAGACTGGTTTTCCATTCCTCAAATATGTGTCTCACCATCAACACTTGGATCTTTTGTTCTGCTGCTGAGAATTTTTCACTTCCCTTCCCTGCAGAGAAATTGGAGAAACTAGCTTTTTTCAGCTTTAGCCAACCCATTGTCCGAAGGTCTTTTCACCTAAATTGTCAACTATTAAGGTTTAACAACTAATGTGGTTTGATAGATACATGCTACAGCCTGTGTCAGCAAATGGTGGATTCCAAATCCCCTGAGGCAGACCGTGATACAAGAATTTCACAACATCATTTGAATACATAAGTTTGAGTACATAGACGGACAAGACAATTCATCACAGTATTAATTTTTTTGTGTTCTGTTACCATATTTAATAGCAATGAAAGTGAGCTGTTGGTTGAAACGATGCCTTTCATTAAGGTTCTCAATATTTTACCCATTTAATTAAGGTAAAAGAGTTCACAACAAACACCTCAGTACTCCCAAGAGATCCTCCAGCAAAAGCAGTGAAGATCAGACTTGATGTTTCTGATATTTCTTGCTTGAAGGCTAGGACTATAACAATGTTTAAAAGGGGATTGGATAAATTCATGGTGACTAAGTCCATAAATATTAGCGAGACAAGATGGACGCAAGCTGGACAGAGACGACTGTTGACAGGAGAGCTGTTGCTGTATTCAGGACATGAAGAGAGCGACGCACACCACACACTGGGAGTAGGCTTCATGTTGTCCAAGCAGGCACAGAGAGCACTGATTGGTTGGGAGGCACATGGTCCCAGGATCATCACAGCATCCTTCAGAACTAAAATGAAGAGGATTAAGATGAATGTTGTTCAGTGCTACGCTCCAACCAATGACAATGAAGAGGAGGACAAAGACTACTTTTACAACAGACTCCAGAAAATATTAGAGACTCTCCCAGACAAAGACATTACCATCCTTATGGGAGACTTTAATGCCAAAATTGGACCTGATAACACAGGATACGAACAAGTCATGAGGACCCATGCTCTGGGAGAGATGAGTGAGAATGGAGAGAGATTTGTGGATCTGTGTGCACTTAACAACCTGGTCATAGGAGGCAGCATCTTTCCTCACAAGTGGATCCACAAGAGTACCTGGGTATCGCCAGCAGGCATGACAGAAAACCAGATCGACCATGTCTGCATTAGCAAGAAGTTCAGAAGATCCTTGCAGGACGTTAGAGTTAGAAGAGGAGCAGACGTGGCGTCCGACCATCACTTAGTGGTGGCCAGATTGAAGATGAAGCTGAAGAAGAACTGGATAGACGCGTCAGACAGAAGAGCGAAGTACAACATCAACCTTCTGAAGGACCATAAGACCAAGGAAGATTTTGGATTGATGCTGAAGAATAAGTTTTCAGTACTACAGGATCGGTCTGAAGAAGAGGAAGACAGTGTACTCAACAGATGGCAGAAAGTGAGAGACACACTTAGGTCAGCATGCCAGGAAGTGCTTGGAATTAAGAAACACCAGCAGAAAGAGTGGATCACAGCAGAGTCCTTGACAAAGATAGAAGACAGAAAGAAGAAGAAGGCAGCAGTCAACAACAGCAGGACTAGAGCAGCAAAGGCCAAAGCTCAAAAAGAGTATGCTGAAGCCCACAGAGCAGTGAAGAGGAATATTAGGAAGGAAAAGAGAGATTATGTGGATGGACTGGCAGCAGAAGCAGAGCAGGCAGCATACAGCGGTAACATGAAACAGCTGTACGATACTACCAAGCGACTGTCTGGAAAGTTCAGCAAGCCAGAACGTCCCGTTAAAGACAAGCAGGGAAAGTCTATAACAGGAATAGAACTACAGATGAACAGATGGGCGGAGCACTTTGAGGAACTCCTGAACAGACCAGCACCACCAAATCCACCAGACATCGACCCAGCCAACGAGGACCTCCCAATCAATTGCGATAAACCAACCAGAGACGAGATCAGAAAAGCCATCACCATGATGAAGAACAGGAAGGCGGCTGGACCTGACGATATCCCAGCAGAGGCCCTGAAAGCAGACCTGGATGCTTCAGTGGAAATGCTGTACCCCCTCTTTGAGAAAATATGGGAAGAAGAAGTGATTCCGGCTGACTGGAAAGAGGGATATCTCATCAAAATCCCCAAGAAAGGAGACCTCAGCAACTGTGCCAACTATAGAGGAATCACACTCCTGTCGGTGCCAGGGAAGGTCTTCAACCGAGTCCTCTTAGAGAGAATGAAGGATGCCATCGATCCACAGCTACGAGATGAACAGGCAGGTTTCCGGCAGAACAGATCATGCATGGACCAGATAGCAACGCTCCGCATCATAGTCGAGCAGTCTATGGAGTGGAACTCCTCGTTGTACATCAACTTTGTTGACTATGAGAAAGCATTCGATAGCGAGGATCGAGAGACCCTCTGGAAGCTCCTTCGGCACTATGGCATCCCAGCAAAGGTGGTCAACCTGATCAAGAATTCATACGACGGCATACACTGTAGAGTGATCCATGGAGGGCAGCTCACAAACAGCTTCCAGGTGCGAACCGAGTCAGACAAGGATGCTTGTTGTCACCACTTCTCTTTCTTCGTCATCGATTGGATTATGAAGACATCCACTTACAAGCGTAGGAATGGAATCCAATGGTCATTGTGGACCCAGCTTGATGACCTGGACTTTGCCGACGACCTTGCACTCCTTTCGCACAGTAAACAGCAGATGCAAGAGAAGACCAACGTAGTGGCAGCCACGTCATCACAGGTTGGCCTCAACATCCACAAGGACAAGACCAAGATCCTTAGGATCAATTCCATCAGCAACGACCCAGTCACACTGAATGGAAGCCCCCTGGAAGAAGTGCAGTCCTTCACCTACCTAGGTAGCATCATCGACCAGCAGGGTGGCACAGACGCAGACATCAAAGTAAGGATTGGTAAGGCAAGAGCAGCCTTCTTACAGCTCAAGAACATCTGGAGCTCCAGAGAGCTGTCTTTGGCAATAAAGATTCGACTGTTCAACTCCAACGTGAAATCAGTCTTACTGTATGGAACTGAAACCTGGAAGACAACCAAAACAACCACCAGGAAGATCCAGACCTTCATTAATAGCTGCCTCAGAAGGATTCTCCAGATCCGCTGGCCAGACACCATCAGTAACATCCACCTCTTGGAGAGGACCCATCAACTCCCAGCAGAGGAAGAAATTAGAAGGAGAAGGTGGGGCTGGATAGGACATACACTACGCAAGCAGCCAACCAACATCACCAGACAGGCACTGCAGTGGAACCCCCAAGGCAAGCGGAAAAGAGGCCGCCCAAGAAATACCTGGCGACGCGACCTTCAGGTTGATAGCAAAAAAATGGGCTATACCTGGAACCAGCTATAGCGAATGGCCCACGATTGAAGACTATGGAGATCTGTGGTTGGCGGCCCATACCAAGGTTGGGGTGACGGGCATGAATGAATGAATGAAGTCCATAAATGGCTATTAGCCAGGATGGGTAAGGAATGGTGTCCCTAGCCTCTGTTCGTCAGAGGATGGAGATGGATGGCAGGAGAGAGATCACTTGATCATTGCCTGTTAGATTCACTCCCTCAGGGGCACCTGGCATTGGCCACTGTCGGTATACAGATACTGGGCTAGATGGACCTTTGGTCTGACCTGGTACGGCCTTTCTTATGTTCTTATGTTCTAATTAGAGCTTATGTGGGATTTATTTCACAAGAGTGCATTTCACCTACAAATATGGGGTTTTTGCATCAAACAACTGAATGTACAAACCCAGGGGATGTATTGAGACCACTATGTCAATGTAGCCTTTTGAGTATTCACTTTGTTTCCTCAATAAGCTTGTTACTGAGCTATTGTAACACCATTTTTATGTACAGAAAGTATTATGTTTGCACCCGGTTAACCCAGGGACCTGATGCAGCATGAGTGGATTTTGACTTCATGGAGCCCCACTGAAGCCCCACAATGAGTCTCCAAGTGGATGCAGGAATTCCTTGTGTTGAACAGCTTGGCAGACCAAGGGCCTGTGACTGTGCCAGTGGCTAATGTCTGATGGTACTCACAATCATTAATACACATGGTGCTAAAATCACAAACATTTTCAATGTTCTTGGCCTGCTCACAATTTTTTGTTGTTTGATTTATATATACTTTTTGTTATTATAGTGTTCACTGGAAGGAAACAAAGCCATTGTAGTATAGAGTATTGCAGATTTTTTGTCTGCCAAGTAATACTTTATTAATAGAGTTTGGCTTCGTTCTTGGTAGTGGTTGACAAAAACAAATGGTTGGTCTACCCATTTTGAAGGAGTGGTGGGTGGGAAATAGTTATGCAAAAATTAGCCTTCTGTCTGGGTCTCTAAATTAGTGGGAAAATGAATCTCCTAGCCCTTTACAAGAGAAATACAGAATAAGTCTTCTAAATCTTTTATTATATCTTTCTCTTCAGCTTTCAACTGCAGAACATCTGCATTTCACTTTTAATCTTCTCCCACTACTGGCTGACTAATTGTCTGTGCTACTTTTGTGCACTCCAGTAAGCTCTCTCCCTATAACTTCAGTAAATTTGGACTGAAGGGAAAGGATGTCACATTTGTTTATATCACATGAATTGGCCATCTGAACTTGACTTCAGGTTGGCCTTGACACAAACTAAAAAGGCATCTATCTAAAAGATAAAACAGTCACATAGGCAAAGGCCATGTAGCACAAGCACAAGCATGGTGACATAGTAAACCACCAGTTGCATAGTTGCCTGTATTTGCACAATGCATTATTTTAATTCTTCCTTAAAATTAAGTGTGCTCTACGTGTGTTTTCATAGCCTTTAATTAGAGAAAAAAGATCAGCAACAACAAAGTGGCAGCATAATAATCTATTCGTAGTATGTAGATTAACTGGCGGCCCTAGGGGAAATGCAACATTTTAATTCCTTGGTGATGCTCTGCTGACATCACAGATGGGTGCTCAAGCAATTTATGAATGGCAACAAAGCCCCGAGAGTGAATTCAGGAACATTTATGCTCCAAAGTCCTCTACTGTTATAAATGTTATATTCACCACTTGGGTGTAACACTCAATGTACATTTATGGGCAAGATACAGGGCAGAGCTTGACAATGTTATCAAATACCTACTAGCCAGTAGACTGACTATATTAATAAGAAATCAATATAGGAGGAGGAGGAGGAGGTTCCATGCGTGAGGACTGGAGGCCCTGCTGAGAATTCCAAGATTTTGCTATCCCACTGCAGTCAATAGGACTACTCAGGTGTATAAAATGAAGTACTTGATTATGCACCTTGCAAAATCAGAGCCTTACAGTTTAGATACCTGGCATAAAATGGGTATTTCAGTTAGATTTTAGAATCACACTGCGTAAGTGAAGTTCACCACACAAGTAAAAATTTGAGAGAGAGAAATCTTCATATAATACTTCCATTATTTTTTATACTACTTAACAAACATAGATTTTTGTTTATTCTAGAATGGTGCTAAATTAAACGTACTGCAATCCCTTTATTATGTAATTTCATAGTGATATTTTAATCATTCATAAATCAATATCTCTTGGATGCATTTTTTTTAAATTATTTTCTGCACCCCCACCTTCACCCACTGAGACATAATTTTGCATATAAACTAATAAATTATCTTGTACTTCTTTGCTGAATATAGAAATGTAATTTATACTCTTAGGTCAATTAGCTTTTCTCTTTAACAGTATTTCTGAAGCATTTTTTGCTGTTGTAAAATTCTATTAAGATAAGAAAATACAGAGTCTTATGCTTCTCTGTTTAATTTTTCTTGAGTCTATTACAGTGTTTTCCCCAATAAGCTAGAAAGAGAGAGAATGTAATTTGTACTTTCTAAAGCTTTTGATTTGAACTGATTGGTATGTTCTTTCCAAAAAGCTGACTAAGTTTTATTATAATACAACATGACCTTCATGAAAAGGTTAAAGATATCTTGAAAGAACTACTTTCAACCAACATTCACTAAAGAGACAGAGTAAGGAGATTACTGAGTAAGGTTACTCAGATGAGTAGCCCTCACTTAAATCATCTTTTAGTGAATATGTCAGTAGTCTGATGATGATTTTGCAGGTATTCTGTAATAAGCATAAAGTATCAAGATAAAGAAATCTGTTTCATAATTAAGATCATGTTAGTGGGTTTTTTATAGACTAATGTGGTGATGTGTATAGATACATTGGTAGTTGTATGAGTTTTAGCATTTCCAGTTCATAGGATCAAATGTTTTAATTATTTCTGGAATCTTAATATGATCTTCATTCTTTTCACCTTTCACCCAAAGAGATTCATTCCTTTACTCTGAGAAACCAGTGTGATAGACAAAATGTCAGTAATAATTAAAATTAATGGTGGTGAAAAAACTCCAGCAAGAATACTGTATATCCATTATGAAGTATTGCCCTGGAAATTGAAACAAAATGTTTCCTACATTTATTCCAAATATTCCTCTTTGTTTCACCAACTTGTCATTGTTGTGCTTCTTTGGCACCCTGATTTATTAGTTTGTGGCAAGGAGGTTGAGTATTTCAGGAACTCTATAACTCCCTGGCTGTTTTGAGACAAAAATGTCTCCACATGACAATCCAGCATCCTGGAAAATCCAGCATCCTGGAATTTTTAGCAATAGTCCCCAAGCTTCTGTAGCAGTAAGAACTAAGTCTTACTGGCTTTTGTAGTTCACATGGCTTTACGCTAAAAATTAATGTTATGCTGAAGCATGAGAGTTAGATTCTTTGTAGCCATGTTTTATTACACATAGCTGCAACAGTTTTGCTTTCAGTAGAACATTAGCAAGTCTTCATAATGCATATAGTATCAAATAAGCTATTTCCAAACAAAAGATAATGAATATTGTAAGGTAGTAGATGCTGGATCTTTGTTTCAAACATGTATAAGGACTTGTCTGCACAGGGACATCCAGGAAATTTAATCCCAAGTAACTAAAGGTGTGAATTTAAGTGGCTAGTTGAAGTACATTAAACCCTTGTATGAAATCCCTCATTCAGAATTGAAGTGGCCTTAATTTGGTTTAGTTTAATTCATGTCCAAAGTGAATTAAACTAAAAAGAATTAAGGCCATTTTAATTCTGAATGACAGCATCCATATAGCTATTTAATATGGGTTAACTAAACCACTTCAAATTCACACCTTTATTTAATTTGGATAAACTTTCCTGGTTGTGGCACTGTAGAAAAGCCCTAATGTAGAGAGGAAAGTTTTCAGAGATATAAAGGCACTAAACTCTCATTCAGGATCCTGACAAGGGCCAGGGCCGCCCAGAGGGGGGGGCAAGAGGGGCAATTTGCCCCAGGCCCCGAACCCCACAGGGGCCCCCACCAGAGTTTTTCAGGGCCCCTCACTCGCTCCGGGGGGCCTGGAAAACTCTTGCGCGGCCGGGCGCAGGAGCTTCTTCTGCTCCCGGTCTTCGCCGGCGGGGGGTCCTTCCGCTCCCGGGCGGAAGGACCCCCCCGCTGGCAAATTACCGCCGAAGACGGAGCGGGACCCGCCGCCGAGTTCAGCTCAGTCTTCGGCAGTAATTCAGCGGCGGGGGGGCCCTTCCCTTCCGGGACCCGCTGCCAAAGTGCCCCGAAGACCCGCGGCGGGGGCCCCCCTCCGCCGAATTACCGCCAAAGACCGGGCTGCACTTCGGCGGCGGGTCCCGCTTCGGCGGTAATTCGGCGGCGGGGGGTCCCGCCGCGGGTCTTCGGGGCACTTCGGCGGCGGGTCCCGGAATGGAAGGGCCCCCCGCTGCCGAAGACCCCAGGCCCCCGGAATCCTCTGGGCGGCCCTGACAAGGGCAGTCATGACCAATGGTCAATTGGCTCAAATTTGAGGCTTAGAGTAGTGGAAGAGTTCATAATGAAGTTCCAGGCTGGGGTCAACACCAAGGATCAGAATTTGAATCAGGTTATAAGGTGAGGTCCAAATCAAGCCAAAGTCAAAGCTAGGAGTTCAAGAGTAGAAAGCAGGAATGATCATGGTAGCTACAGAACATCAACACCATTTCCTGGATTCTTCCTGAAGCACCTCTTCAGTTTATATAGGGTAGGGAACCAGTCACAAGTGATGAAGCTACTGTCTGTTGGACCACCTGAGGCAGGATTTCCCATGGTCTGTCTTCGCAGCAGATTGTGAGTAGTGGAGCACAAGCCAGCTACTACTGCAGCTGCTGGGTGGCAGGGTAGAGGTGTTCACTATTTGGCAGCTGTGCTGGCCTGGGTTTGAGATCCACTGGGCCTTAGGTGCACTTATGTGGGAGTTGTGCACTTAACTCCTCTTTGTGCCTTTGAAAATCCCCCCCACCGCCATCCTATATATCAGCATTGTCCAACCTGTGGCTCAAAAGCCAAATGTGGACCGCAAGAGCAATTATATTAAGAAGAACATGTGTGTGACTTTGAATTGAAAATGAGATCCCTGCAATTTTTAAACTGACATGTTTGAATCAGGCCTTATGTTACATTCAGCGCTGGAATGTTCTAATTTGCATGGCCACTGTGGTAGGGGTTGTAGAGAGGGAAGTGTAGCGGCTAGATCTACTGGATCTGCATTTGCTTGTGATTCCCCACACCAAGGTAATCCCCAGAAAGGGACTTCTGGGTTGTTTTTACCCTTTTAGCTCTGCTCGGGGGAACGAGCATGGCTGGAAATCTTCTGCAAAGTACTGATTGTGTCCCCTTGACCTTTGTGAAATGTTCAGACCTCAGGCTGAAAAGATTGGTCACTTCTGCTGTATTTCATATTGAACTCAAATTAAGTCTGTACTGTGGTTTTGGTTCTTGGATTGTATTCACCTGCTAAAGAGTAGTGGAAAGAAAATCTTCCTCACATTGCGGGGAGAGGGAATGGTTGTTTCAGTAATCCTGTATATGCTATATAGAGCAATAATAAGGGCTACATTCAATGCTGTATCACAGTTTCAGTTTAAAATAAATGTCTGGCTGGAGTCCCCTCCACACATTAAGTCTTATGCAATCCCAGTTTTAGGAAGTAAATATCTAACCCTCCCAGTTGCCTTTCCAGGTATGTATTTACCACTTGCAAGCACTCAGAATCCTTGAGAATATGAAACTACAAACACCTTGTATTTGGGAAAAAAAACATTAACCTATATTTGCATAAAAATAAAAAGGAACCCAAACAGTGAATCAGCGATATTGGCAACCTCTCAGTCAGTATTAATAATTGCCTAGTTTTTTGGATGCCCAGAAATCTTATTTGTAATACAATCCCCACCCATCAAAAACAACACTTAGACTCCCAATTGGTGGCAGCCAAGTAAACACCAAGAAGCATCTTGCCTTCATATGTCTTTTCGAATCCAGCCCACATCACTAGGTCCTGGTCTGATCTATGGCTGCCTGCTCTGATACTGGAAAGTCAGCTCCACCAGCTCTGTCACCACTGGTTGGGCCACACACAACCAGCTCTACAGCCTCCTGCTAGTGTTGGATGTGGCATTAGCTCCTGCTTTCTCAGAAACAACATTTTCCTCTGTTTGCTGAATTTGGATTCCTTACCCACCACAGTCTTCTATCTGTTGTCATGGTCCCTGGGTTGGCTGCTCCTTCTGAACCCTTTCCCAGTCCCCCAGTGCACTGCTTTAAAGTGATAGCCCAACCATTCCCTCTCCAGTGCACTTCCTGGTAGCCAATCATTGTACTGATCAGGTGCATTGGGCTTGGCACCTGAAAGAGTTCTCTTCCGGGAGCCTGAGATCAATTTGTACCTTAGATCCGGGGCGGCTCCAGGCCTCAGCGGGGGGCGCTCTGCCGGTCGCCAGGAGGGTGGCAGGCAACTCTGCTGGACCTCCCGCAGGCGTGCCTGTGGAGGATCCGGTGGTCCCGTGGCTTCGGTGGAGCATCCGCAGGCACGCCTGCGGGAGGTCCACCGGAGCCGCGGGACTGGCGACTGGCAGAGCGCCCCCCGCGGCGTGCCGCCGTGCTTGGGGCGGCGAAATGGCTAAAGCCACCCCTGCTTAGATCTGACACTAAACACAACTCTTGTAGCCAATCCTGTAGCAAACTGAGGATTTATTAACTAAGAAAAGAAATGAGAGAGTTATTACAAGGTTAATGCAGGCAAACATATAGACACAAATGAGTTACAGTCTATGGTTTTCAAAGGTGACATATTGAAGTAATCTGTCAGCTCTGAATGTCCTTTGGAGCAAACTCGGGGGGGATTTCTGCTTCTGTTTCTTAGCTCTGGTCCTATGAGAGATCAAACAGCAAAAGAGAGATAATTTTTTCTTGTCATCTATTTTTATTTCCTTCTTCCAGAATTCAAGCTGATGGGATGAACCCTTTTGCTCCAGCTTCTTCATGGTGTGAGGATGCAATTAACAAATTCTGTGTATTGTGATGTTCCACAATGGCCTATTTAGTTCTGACAGGCCTTCTTGATGGGCAGGAGATGATCCCTCCTGACTGGGTTCACAGTTTCAGAGCAAACATTTTTTTTACAGTTACAAATCAAAAACTTAAATATCACTGTAAAGCATGTGAAAAAGATATAAATGAGATTAATGGATGCAGCAACTTACAAAATTTCATAAAGACTAAACCATTGTTTTAAGTTCAATACCCATTTTAACATATGAACACACAGGTGAAACAGACTGGTTTCCTGCAATGAAGTTGTCAGTGCTTCACTGAGGCCTAAACCCTTGGCAGGAGCTGGCACCTGGTCTGCCAGAGTCACATATGGTTGTTCATCAGTACTGGGCTCAATACCTTGTGTTTGTTTTAAAAGAAAGAGCACAGAGAAATGTCAAAGGAGAAAATAAAAATACATAGATATGCAAGTTACTATATAAAGGAAGTAACAGAAAAAGAATAGATTACATTTTGGATCTAGCAACTAGTGCTAAGAGTGTAAAGCTTGTATGAAGAATGCTGACAGGTTGAAATACGCAAACAAAGTAAATAATTGTTGACATAAACTAAATACCCCCCTCAAAAAACAAAACAAAAAAACCAAGCAAACAAAACCTTTATTTTGGCATTAAGTACGACATATATTCAGAGTTGGTTTATTTTTGTTTTGTTCCTTGGAAACCTAAAATTCACCTTTTATTCAAGTAACTGCTTTATCTGGCTGCCTTGGTGAATGGACTGCAGGATGTGGATGATTTCAGGTCTTGCAAAGAAAACAAAATTGCTCAATTAGACTCTCCAGAAAGGCTTCATTTGTCATAGTGAATTACACTGGTCATTGGCTACTATTAAGAGGGAAAAGGAAAGGAACACAGGATCACACTCTGTGAACAGGTCAGATTAAACCAGCCAGAAGGGTTCATAGTGTCATACACATTGCAGAGAATGAAAAAAGGCTTTGATAGTTGATAACTTAATTATCTGCCACTATCAGTTTGGAACGGCTTTTAAACATGTCCAAAATGTCTACCAAAATTTTCAGCAAGAATGACAGCCGATTTTTAAGTAAGGATAAAAATGCAGCAGTCTTTCTGGAATAAAACTCTGACAGACTATGATGAATTACCTTATTATACTTGTTCGCATGACAAATGTACTTGATCAGTGTTTCTTCTTGGGAATAGTTGAGCTTATCCAGAGGCAAAAGTTGAAAGGAAATGAAAGCTAACTAGTAATCCTAAGTGTAATACATCAGCATTTCTACGAACATATGCTGAGAAGCCTAATCAATTATTGTTTATGTCAATAACAAAACAAATCTCCGATCCCCTCATGATGTAACTTCTTCCTGAGTCTTTAACTCATTTAATATTATGGATCAAAACTGTTCTTGCTGACTCTCTCGCACATACCCCTTTATAAGGAATATATTGATAACTAAGAAACCTATTTAAATCATGGCTTATTTGTGACATAAGCAACAAGACATAGCGATAGATAATATAATACACACACAGCTCCTCCTGTAATCAATACAAGCACTCAAAGGAAAATGCACTTAAAACTTATTCCTTCAGTGTAGGAAGTAGAATAATTATGTGTAGAATATGTTCAACTATTGTTTAGTAAAATAATTCATATTTTCCATATCTATAAAATGTCAGGAGACAGTTGTGTATGAAAAATATTATTACTATTGTCATTTATAAATTGTTTCTAAGGAATGACTATCTATAGGGGCCAACATATGACTGTTTTGCCAGCACACTAGATCCACACTAAACCACAGTTCCCTGATCTGCCCTCCTTATAATTGTGCACAAAAAAGGAATCCACATCTCAGCAAACATTTAATAGCAGTGTACTGAGGTCTGATGTGATCAGACCTTGTTACTTTTACAAAATGTGGTATAGTACATTGACAATTGTACTATGAGTTTTGGCTATTCATAATTAAAATAAAACTGCAGTTGTCAAAATATATGAACAGGGCATTTTTTGTGGTGCATGCATTGTGATTTTTGTCCGCTCATTCGCTAATTCACCACATATAGTCATCTGCAATGGTCTCCCAGTCAGTAATGCTTATTCAGGAGGTGGTTCATTCATTCAAGATATGCATCATTATTTTGGTTCAAGGCATGATTTGAAAATCAACCATGTATGCAAAGAGATTGTTTTTTTGTTTATCTCAGCTTTAGAGGACTATTTCTACATCTGTGTCCCCGCATTCACAATTTGTTAGAAAGTCCATTTCTAAAAGCAGCATTATTTTATCAGTGTTTAAAATTTAATTGTGGAAAGTAATATTTCATTTTATTGATAAATATGCTTTGTAACACTTCAGTCATACAGTACACTGAGGAAAAATATATTTAATAAAAAAAAATCCCAACCAGCTCCAGTAGTGAATGATGGAGGGGGCCATTGAGAGAGAAAGGATGGTCTTATGTTAAGGCATTGGATTGGGACTCAGGAAAACTATGTTCTCTCTCTGGCTCTTGATTTCCTGTGTGAAGTTAGTGAAGTCACCTTTAACAAAAATATTCAGCTGCACTAATTGTCTGTTCCTCATTTTCTGGATGCCCAACTTAAGACACGTAGGGCCTGATTTTTCTAGTAATGTCAACTCTAGTTGAAGTCAGTGTGAGCTTTGCTCAGCACCTTTGAATAATCAGGCCCTAGAGTGTCTCAGGTTGATCATCGTAAATTATTGGACACTTCTGCTGACTTATTTCTAAATATCTCTGTGAGTCAGTTTACCGTCTCTTATTTACATTGTCTATGGCAATAAAAATAACTCTCTACTTCATAGTGTTAATGTGAAGATAAATGCATTAATGTCTTTAACACACTGAGATACTGTGATAATGAGCTTATTTACTAATGAAAATCCCAAAGGGAAATACAATATTCTTAATTCAGTGTATGGCATACAGTAAGTAAAGCAAAAAACTACACAGTAAACGAAAGGGGAAAAACGATTTAACAGCAGCCTCACTCACTGTGCACTGGATGAGGCACAGCTCCTGTGGGAAAAAATAGGTGATTGTGTAAATAATGTGTAAACAATGTAATAAAGACTGCCTCATAATGCATACGCACAAATTGTAGAGTTAAGATTATATGGACAACCTTAATTCTATAATTTCTTAACTTTTGTGTACTTAATTTTGCAGATTTAAAATTATTTTTTTTGGTCATAACAATACCAACATTTTCAAATATGGATATCTAAAATTAAGCTTCTTAATCAATATTTAGGCTGGACCTTCAAAATTGCTAAGCACCCTACAGTTCCTGTTTTCATTGGAGCTGTGGTTCTCAACATCTATGAAAATAGAGCCACTTGTTTAGGTCCCTAAACATGTATTTAGTAGCATAACTTTAATTACCTGTGTTTGAAAATTTTTACCATAATTTTCCTTTCGTTGGGTCTGTTAATGGTTAAATGCACATTGATGGTTTCTGGAACCTTAGACAACATATTTCATCTAACACTTTTAGCTATTAGTATCTTAAGTGATAAGCACATATTTGCACATTTCTATTCAGACATGTATATTTACAATAGGTGTGATATTTACAGATAATTTACATATCCTGTAAGCTAAACATTGTGTGATATTTCCAGAGGATAGAAAAATTTTGTGGCTTTAAAATAATCTTTCAAATATACTACCACGTACATACTCATTTCCTCAATATATTTTTCAAGAGATGATGCATATTACATGGAAAATATGACTCTTGGCCTTGCTAAATGAGAAATGAACAATTTATCTGATTCTGATAACCATCAGCTCTATGTTAGTGAGTCTCTGGGGTCCGAACTTTACAGAGTAATTGGATGAAAAGCAGATGGGGGTTGTTCCAAATGACTGGGCACTAAACAGCAGGTGGACAATGCTGAATCAGTGGTTTGCACTATTTGAGCACTGTTTGAGCCAGTGGAATACGTTAATTTAGGCTGCACATTGCCATTATCAGTAGGTATTTGTCAGACTATATTTTAAGGAATAATAATGGATACAATGTTAGAATAAAACGGATCAAAATATCAGAAAAAACATGTAATGTTTTGAATTTTGTTTATTTCTTCAGGTTTTTTTTTTTCCGTCCAAAAATATCCACTTTATTTCAGGTTCTCTCCTAAATATTTGCATATTTTCAGTGAACCTTCATTATAAAGAAGAAACAGTTGAGAGGAGCAAAATAATATCTTTTGATGGCCAAGTGCACGTGTTGAATGGAAATGTTGAGTATTTACAAGGGATTTTATTTACAATTGTGTTTTTTGCAAAAATATCTACTTTGCTTTTATTTCAGTTATTTTGTTTGTTATTGTGTGTAATATTGGCTCACTGGAATGTAACTTCTGCTGAAATTTCAATAAAGCAGTTAAACAGAACAGTGGATAAAACTACAAATTAATTGAATGGGTAGACTTGGATCTAGCACTTCTTTAGCTGTCAGTTGCCTGTTTTTGTTCTGCTTAATTTAGCTGTTCTTTAGCTTGTAAACCTCAATGTCAATCCAAAGTCAAGCACAGAGAAAATTTATGTGACACAAACACGTCTGACCAGACCAGTGATGTGAGCAAGTCTGACATCTATGCAATGTATACTACTGAGACTGGGCTGTGAAACATTGGCTCCTTGCTCTCAAACCTGGATCAGATTTAAAGTAATATAATAATAAAAGTGCATTATAATCCACAACAAAGGAGGAAACTGTTAAACTTGGATTATAATTTGATTGGATACTTATGAGTTTCAGTAGGGAGGCTGTTCGAGAGAGAAAGAGAAGCAGTTTAGAGCAACCTGTGATTTAAAGTGGTAGTGCTAAGCAGTAGTCATTGAAAAAGAAAAAAAAAGTGTGATTTTGGTTTTATTGATGTTAGCATTTGTTTTAATTATTTTTCCCCACCTAGATATTAGGATGAATATTTTTATCTGATTAACAGTACTAATACATTTTACTCAGTGCCAAAGTATGTTGTTGAAGGTATGAAACATGAATGATTGAATTAGCACTGAAGTACATCCGATACATCTATTTGGATAGTAGATCCATCTTAGACCTGTGTGTTCTACTCCATGGGCTGCATCACAGTGGAACAAAGGAAAGTCATTTGAATTTGCCATGCAAAAGTAGTTGTCTGTATCGTTTTAGTATTAGGAACAGAAATATTTGAAGGAATAGCAGGCAGAGTTTCCCATAGATTGTCTAACTGACTTACTCATATTCTGGACACCCTGGTCCTGTCCATATAACAACGTACTTCTTACTATGAAGGTTTTTAAAGAAAAAAAATAAAATGTTTAATATGTTCCTGTACATTTTGTAAACTGCTTTTAGGCATTGGACTTGATACCACATGACATTTTGATTAAAAAGCTAGAAGATACAACATTACCATGGCACACATTCAATGGATTAAAAACTGGCTAAAGGTCTTAAAATGTAATTGTAAATAAAGAATCATCATTGAGAGGGGTCCCACTGGGATTGCTACTTAACATTTTTATCATAAGATCATTAGTGATAAAGTTTGCAAATGAGACAAAGATTGAAGCAGTGGCAAATAATGAAGAAGACAAGTCACTGCTACAGAGTGATCTGCATTGACAAGTGATGGGACACAAGCAAGCAAAATGCATTTTAATGCAGCCAAATGTAAAGTCATGCGTCTAGGAACAAGTGTGCCCCAAAGAATGTGGGCCACACTATCATGGGAAGCAGTGATTCTGAAAAAGACTTGGAAGAGGGTGGCTAATCAGCTACACATGAGCTTCCAGTATGACAGTTGCTAAAAAGGCTAATGTGATCCTTAGGGAGTAAACAGGAGGGGTATATCAAATAGGAGTAGGGAGGTTATAATACCTCTGTTTTTGGCACTTGTGCAACCCTGCTGCGATATTGTGCCCAGTTCTGGTGTTGACAATTAAAGAAGGGTGTTGATAAATTGGAGAGGGCTCAGCAAAAAGCCACAAGAATGATTAAAGGATTAGAAAACATGCCTTATAGTGATAGACTGAGGGAGCTCAATTCATTTAGTTTAACAAAGACAAGGTTAAGGGGTGACTTGATCAGTCTATAAGTACCTACATGGAGAACAGAAAATTGATAATGGGCTCTTCAGACTGGTAGACAAAGGCATAAAAAGATCCATTGCCTGGAAGTTGAAGCTAGACAAATTCAGACTAATGGTAAGGCATGCATTTTTCACAGTGAGGGTAGTTAACCATTGGAACAACTTACCAAGGATTGTGGTGGATTTGCTATCACTTGGAATTGTTAAATCAAGATTGGAGGTTTTTCAAAAAGATACGCTCTAGTTAAAACAGGAATTAATTCAGAGAAGCTCTATGGTCTGTGTTAGGTGGGAGGTCAGAGTACCGAGTCACAATGATCCCTTCTGGCCTAATAATCTATGAATCCATTAACTATTAAAAAAAAACAAAACATAAAATCAAAAAGTCCAAACAATGCAAAGCAGGCAGTCTCAGGCCTGGATCTGTGGAAGAGGTAGTAGAACTTTGTACAGAAACATGCTAGTCCTCTGAGGCAACCCTGCAAATCACATCTCTATGGCAACTAGCCAGTATTCTGTTCAATATGAAGATGTGAAAAATAGGAGTAAAGTTTCTGTGAGGTTTTCCACTTGTATGTTTATTCCTTTCCCTCACCCTATAGCTTGTGTGTTTAGACCAGGGTGGGCAAACTTTTTGGCCCAAGGGCCACATCTGTGTGGGGAAATTGCCAGCAGGGCCATACATATAGGGCTGGGGCAGCACACAGAGCTGAGGGGGGTGGTGCATACAGGCCAATAGGAGCTGCTGGGGGAAGTGCCTATAGGGGAGGGCAATGCACGGAGCCCTCTGCCCCTCTCACCATCTCCCCCAGGGCCCGCAGGGATGTGGTGCCAGCCACTTCTGGGAGCAGCTCGAGGCCCATGGTGCCACGGGGGTGGCAATCCTGTGGGCCAGATCCAAAATCCTGATGGGCCAGATCCAGCCCATGGGCCATAGTTTGCCCTCCCGTGATTTAGACTATAAACTCTGTAGGGAAGTGGCTCTCTCTTCCTGTATGTTTATACAGGTCCTAGCACAATAAAACCATAATATTGATTGGTCCCTTTCAGCACTACCATAAAATAAATAGTAAATAACAATAATAGCCGAGAGTTGGTCTCTTCCCACAAGTACACAGACTGCGGTATGGTGTGATTTCTTGATCTAGGGGTATGATTCTCACTTTGGGCGGGAAAGGTCCTGGATCAAAATCCTGCACAAGCCATTGCAGAGATTGTGAAAATCATGGCATCTTTGAAGTCCTTCCCAGGTAGACTCCAGCATGACATGTCTTGTTGGTGTACAAATATAATTCATACTTTAGGTATGCCCTATTTGAGCTTTCTCATAATGTAATGCAGATCACGGTAAAAAGTAGAATGTATCATAGAATCCTAGCTGAGATGCTCTGCACACGCATGCTTACACACGGAGCATTTCTCAGGATTAAGGCTCAAGTTGTCCCAGGAGGCTATTCTGAAGAATATTTGAAATGGCTTTTAGAAGGGAAGTATTGATGCTTTAGTGCAGTTGTTAAAGCAGTTTCACTTGACACAGTTTATACCATTAAAAATGATACATTGATTTCAAACATAGTTCTGATTTATGCTTTGCATGAACAGAGCTTGTATGCTAGTACTCATTCAGACATTATGTGAATTTTCAGCCACTCTGTATCGGTAACAAAAAGGTATGGAATGTGTCACTGCTTGTTGATTCCAGAGTTTGGAAATAATGTGGAAATGCAGCAGAACAAAAGCATTTTTATAATATCGCTATCAAGAACCAATCAGAACATAGAAAGAAGGTTTGTGTGGGGTTTTCTCTTGCTGAGGAACATGCGTGTGAATATTTATGGCATTGTTTAGAACAATCTCCAATTAAACAGATTTATATGCACAAGTATAGTAACTCAAAACAGCATCCTTATTCAAGAGATAAGCACTGAACGCGAACACAAGCACATAAAAATACACATTTTTGTTCTTCCAGTTTAGCTTTGAAGCTTATAGCAATTTAAAAAATAATATTTTTCACTGGGTTAGTGCAGTAATATGCTCCATTCAGAGAAAGATGTACATATGAATAACAATTCTAAAACTTTCTAATATATGTTTGAAATCAATCATTGCTCAATGTTAATCTTTTTATCATACAAATATACCTTAAAACTATATGGTATTGTGTGGGCATATTTTACCTTCTGCTTTAATTTGCAAGATATGTGATTTCTTATAATTCTATATTTAATTATGATACTAACAAGCTATTTTTCTCTATTTTCAGGTAAGCAAATAACAGATTCTTCAGTATAATCAGACTACATCAAGGTAAAGCAATTTCAGGTATATAAGTACGCAAGATGGTATTGTCATTATAAATGTGTATGTGGAGAGAGGGACAACTGGGCTTGCCTGTGTACAAACAATGATGAGTTAAGCAATAGAGTTTCAAAAGGAAAGATGCTAATGCCATTCAAATATAGAAACCTAACAGAGAGAAGTTGTATGCTACAATGTTGTTAGCCTCTAGTAGCAGTATTTAAAACAATTTAAATGTTGGTTTAATCTTGACTATTCATTTAATCTTGACTATTCAATCATGGCCCCGCAGTAAGAGTGAATGAGATGAAGGCAACAATATAGTCAATTTGAGAAATTAGGTATAAAAATTTGAAAATGGTGAAGTGTATCGGATAATGAGTATTGAATTGGATAATTAGTTAAAGGTAATGAAATGAAACATGAAAGATAAACAAAGTAGATGTTTAAGTATTAAAATACCAGTGAAACTAAAGCTTTGGGAGGATTCTCGTTGTTGGCAGAGAGCAGAGGATACCATGCTGCAGTTTGTAAACAATAGATTATGGCCAACGTTTTGCTGAAAAAACAAGAGCCACGGCATAGAATGTAATATATCATACTGAAAACTAGAACCTCTGTTGTTAATACTAATAAAAAATGCTTGCTGAAAAGAACCAAATTCATTCACTTTTTCTGTTAGAAGACAAATTCTTCCCTGATTTAATGCTGGATCAGGAAAAATTTAGTTTCTGTTCTTCCCTAAAGATTAATTGCCTAGCCTATGAATTTACTACTCATTACATAGGATCTGAACAGAAAATATCCAAAGGCGCTATCAAATCATTAAAGAAAAGTAGCATTAATTATTGAAACAAACAAACAAAGTACAGAAATACTAGTCTTTAGAAGAAAAATTGTATTAAAACATTTTATCATTCATTGTAAATAGTGCAGTGTGACTGAAGGATGTGTCTTTTGGATCTCCCTTTCTCCCCCTAAAGAAACCTCTAAAGAACACTTTCCTTCTCTTTGCCTCTCTGGCACATATTGTGACAAATTCTCTATATTTGGAAGTAAGCAGTTATAAAAAGAGACTGGAGAGTAAACACTGTTGCATGGATTGATGAACAGAAGAATCTTGCACTCCGTAGTCGTTCCCCAGAGTAAATACATCGATACAGGTCTTCAGTAGCTACAGGGTCTAAAAATTCCACAGATTTGTTCCTCAGTCCCTAGACACCACATTAAAGTGTTTTATTACAACAGCATTATTAAAGAGGGTTACAAACTTTTGGTAAAACAGTTTTTTTAAATTGGTTGATGTTATATATATAAAATATTGAAGATATATATGACTTGTTGAGTATTTTTTTTAATATGGTTCTTTTCCTCCCTCTTGCTGGTGTTAGTCAGATATATTTTTGAAAAACATGTCTTTTGTTGTGTTCAGAATGGACAGGCCTGGACCTTAATACAGTGGAGCATATCTCTGAGCGCTAGATGTTTAAATGTGTCTGGAACTTAAGTTAAAATCAATATACAGATTTAAAAAAGAAAACATACTTAAGGGTTCAAAAATATTGATTTTTTTTTCTCAGTAAGAAAAAGCCATAGCATTTGTAAGACAACAAGAACATGTATAGAATATTTATGTCTTTCTAGTTGCTACCTATCATTAAAATAAACACCTCTCAGAAAAGGAATGACACGTGAAGTGGTAGTCTAGAAAATGAAATGCAATGACATTTCCCAAAATCTAAATTATGGGATTTCAGGATACACAAAATCATCCATGTACAAATATCTCTACAATAAATACAATTAATTTCCTATAAAAAGGCAGAACACTAGGATAAATATTACTAAATAACTTATTTTAGGTTTATGTTGAAGTTAAAAGGGGTTTCAAGATCCTGACCAAAGTAAAATTAATCTCAAGTTTTTTCAACTACAAAATTATGCTCTGGATTTGCTTTCCTAGTCCAGGTGCATTTTGAATGTTAACCTCCTGCCAATGATATTAAATCAATGTAAGACTGATGGTTATTTGATTTAGCAACATCTGTTGTTCTGCAATGTACTTCTAGCACATGTTTTTACTTTAAATGTAATATGCCATTTATTTTAATCTCAAAGCATGTAACCTGTAACAGTTGCAGTGCAACTTCTGAAGTTGTGTGTGCGCGTATGTGCAAGCGCATGTGCACAGTCAAATTAATGTCAGTAAATTGTGCAAAACATCATTAACTTTAATAAGGATGGCAGTTGGAAGCTCTTTGAATCACTTACTCTACAAATTGACACACAGAATTCTTCCAGCTGTAGGCCATTGAGTAACTCCCCCCCCCCCTCCAATTAGCCATCTTTTTTGTTCCTGGTGGATTCATGAAAACCACAACATTCATTATCAGAGCCACAATACTGTTTCCTAAATTCGTCATGGTATCTTACACCTGTCACACTGTGCAAAGAGTTGTAATGAGAAAAAATGTCCAGAGATGAAATCTACAACTAAATTTACTTTCCTTGCATGTATTGCTATATGCCACCAAACAATCAAAACAAACATAATTGTAAGAGAAACAGTGTTTCACACGTTATATGGGTCATGTGAGGTGATATGAGATAAATATAAGAATGATAACATCCAGAATTTCAGAGGTCTGAGAAGAGTTGTACTTTTGGGTGAGAAAATATTCAATTTACAAAGAACATCAGAAACAGAATATTTCTTGTTTTGCAATACAATACATCTTAAATATGCACAGAATGTTTGTGCATCAGGCATCCTCTGTGTTGCTATGGTAATGTGACAATGTTATTCCATATTAATATATGTATTATTATTTATTTATTACATCCACGTTCATCTTTTAAGGATATTTCCACATACTCATTTTGCAGGCAGATTGTGATTTATATTTTAAACCAATAAAGCTCTATATAAGTTAATATTTCACTATTTATGTTTTTAAATAATTTCTAAAAAAACCAAAATAACTAGATGGATACTTTCAAAAGAATGTTCATAGGATTTCACATCCTGTTCATGATGTCTGCTATAATTTAGTGTTTGTATTACTTAATCTCTGTGCTCTTGGAGCTTCACATCTTCTCCACATATAGAAATAGCAAGATAAGCAGTCTTTTTGCCCTTTCTGTTACACAAAAGTAAGTTGGATTCTTGTCTCCATATGTACAGTGGATGCAGGTATGGTTTCTTATGATAAGAACATAATGGATTGTCCTTCTTCCACCCCAGCCTCCCCATTCCAGAAAGAAGCAATGGGACAAAAGAATTGACTTTGCCCTGAAACAAAAATTCCTTCAATCTACACATGTGGTTAAGGGCTTTCTGGCTCAGGGCTGAAATGAAGCATGGGACCCTAAAATAAATGCTGAGGTTAGATAGTTAATAGCGCATTCATTCACCTTGTGTTGCCTGTCCTGTGTCATGAATGAGGAGTGTCTTCCACAGAAAACCTAATATGAAAGCATATAATAAGAGTGTACTGTAATGAATACTTACAAGGTCTTTAATGTGCTTCACTTGAAAATGTAACATACCTGTAGTGTAGTTGGTTGTTTTTGTTTTTTTTCTCTTTAAATATTCATCATTTCAAGATTTACCATAAATAAAATAAAATGTGGGGAAGGGAGGGAGAAACACTTTCAATATCTTGTCCAAGCAGCAAGTACAACTAAATGAATGTTCAGTCATTTGTGACCCTTCTTCACATCTTCAATACTTAGTGTCTGAAGTCAATAAATAATTACACCTATCATGTTATGGGTATATATCAGGTGACTAAGTTGCTGGGTTTTTTTTGTTCACACACACACACACACACACACACACACACACACACACACACACACACACACACACACACACACACAAGAACATAAGAAAGGCCTTACCGGGTCAGACCAAAGGTCCATCTAGCCCAGTATCTGTCTACCGACAGTGGCCAATGCCAGGTGCCCCTGAGGGAGTGAATCTAACAGGCAATGATCAAGTGATCTCTCTCCTGCCATCCATCTCCATCCTCTGACGAACAGAGGCTAGGGACATTATTATCCATCCTGGCTAATAGCCATTTATGGACTTAGCCACCATGAATTTATCCAGTCCCCTTTTAAACATTGTTATAGTCCTAGCCTTCACAACCTCCTCTTCCACAAGTTGACTGTGCGCTGCGTGAAGAAGAACTTCCTTTTATTTGTTTTAAACCTGCTGCCTATTAATTTCATTTGGTGACCCCTAGTTCTTGTATTATGGGAATAAGTAAATAACTTTTCCTTATCCACTTTCTCAACATCACTCATGATTTTATATACCTCTATCATGTCCCCCCTTAGTCTTCTCTTTTCCAAACTGAAGAGTCCTAGCCTCTTTAATCTTTCCTCATATGGGACCCTTTCTAAACCCCTAATCATTTTAGTTGCTCTTTTCTGAACCTTTTCTAGTGCTAGAATATCTTTTTTGAGATGAGGAGACCACATCTGTACACAGTATTCGAGATGTGGGCGTACCATGGATTTATATAAGGGCAATAATATATTCTCAGTCTTATTCTCTATCCCCTTTTTAATGATTCCTAACATCCTGTTTGCTTTTTTGACCGCCTCTGCACACTGCGTGGACATCTTCAGAGAACTATCCACGATAACTCCAAGATCTTTTTCCTGACTCGCTGTAGCTAAATTAGCCCCCATCATGTTGTATGTATAGTTGGGGTTATTTTTCTTATGTTCACACACACACACCCACACACCCTCTACCTTATATACCAAGTCACTAACTTAAGGGGGAAAAAAATTACTTGCCAGCACTCCTGTGTGTCACACCTTTATTGTATGTATGCAAAATGGCATTTAGTATGAAAATCCGGCAAGATTGAAATTGACCCCAGTTAATAATTTAGAGCTGAATTGTGGCTTGGCTAATGCAGTAAGGTCTAGGCTAGTGCCCAAAGTCTAGGGGATAAAGGGCACAGTCCTTGTTTCCCTGAATTGGCTGCCCACATCATGGATGGCAGCATGGGATTGGAAACAGGAGAGTTGAGCCTCTATTCCAGGGGTAGGCAACCTATGGCACGGGTGCCGAAGGCAGCACGCAAGCTGGTTTTCAGTGGCACTCGTATTGCCCAGGTCCTGGCCACCGGCCCAGGGGGCTCTACATTTTAATTTAATTTTAAATGAAGCTTCTTAAACATTTTAAAAACCTTATTTACTTTGCATACAACAATTGTTTAGTTATATATTATAGACTTATAGAAAGAGACCTTCTAAAAACGTTACAATGTATTACTGGCACGTGAAACCTTAAATTAGAGTGAATAAATGAAGATTCAGCACGCCACCTCTGAAAGGTTGCCGACCCCTGCTCTATTCTAACCCCTATCCCTGGACACAGGTGGTTAGGTAAAGGGTGTTGAATGACCAGAGCCAGTGTGTCAGGTGGTGTAGCTGCACTAGCATGTCAGGTTGCGTATGCTCTGCCATGAATAGACTCAGCGTAGTTTACTCTCTGGAGTGGTATAGGAATGACTCACCATTTCCTTCCTGTGCTGCTTCAAAGAGCAACACCACAATGCACTGCCCCTTATTCAGAGTAGATCGTTATCTCACAATCTAGCATATAATAATTGAATATGAACCTATTATTCTCAGACTATGAAGTTGTAATACTAAAAACAAATAAATAAGGTAAATCAAATCTATTTTCTGTAGTTATCAAATTATTCAGTAGAATAGCCAACAAAATTAGGCCCCTACTGACATGATGATAATTAAGCAAAAATGTATTCCTTTGCAGATCATGAAATGTAAGTTAAAAAGACCAGTAGAAAACTAAATCAAAACTGTTTTATATCAATCAAATACCAATGTAATTAGACCAGATTATTCAACAAGAAATCTTACAAAATTAAGCTACTATTGATGCATTTGTAAGTAGATGCAAATGTTACTTTCTAGATTGCAAGGTTTCAAACTAAAAAGCAAATTCTAATGAAATTGAGTCAAGTAACTGATACTTAGTTGAGTCATTCTGCTTTTCATCAGCACATTTTTTCCTTGATTTGACTATTCAAAAATTCTACTGCTTCCGCTTAGTCATAAAAAAATATACTTTGTTTAATATTTCTGGTTAAGTAAAGTTTAAGAGGGAAACGCACAGTTATAGCCAGTAATGAAAGAGGTGCCGGGGCTCAAGCAATTTGTTTTACATTCATAACTGATGCAGCAAGCCCAGAGGTACCTAGGCAATGAACTGCCAAGCCTAGAAGTGCTGGGACTCAACCCTGGCAAGCCCTGGCACAAATTAAGCATTGGTTATAGGAAGACCTTGCACTTAGTATTGGCCTAATTTTGCTCCCACTGAAGTAGAGAGTAAATTTTTACTTATGAAAATTTCATCCTTTAGCACTTATACCACCTACTGTTATCTGAGTAATCCATCACCGACTTATCTGAGCACCTCACAAATAGTGTGTAGAGAATACCGGAAGTTCTCTGTATGACCCCCCAACCCCACTCTGTAGGGATGCTATATTTTTTAATATGAGAATTTTATTGACATTATACAGGGAAATCTTCAAAATTCAGTTTTACATTTTTTTTTCCTGAAGGCAGTGAAATTTATGGCCCTTCTAATCTGTAACACTACTCTTGAATCAAAGGTGTCAAATCACACAGAAATACAGATGCTTGAAGTTTGTTAGGAATCCAGACATATTTTGTATTTATTTAAACCATTTCCATGTGTCTGTACATTTAGCATTTAGAAACAAAAGGAGAGAAATGTATTGTCTTATTTGTGACTACTAAGACTATTGTGACTAATACCTTAGAAAACATACCTATCTATTATCTGGTCTTTCCACCACCCTACACCCATTTGCCTGTTTGTTTGCTTAGCTCCTGATTCCAGAAAGCACATAAGCACTTTCATAATTTTAATCATGCCCAGGGTCATTAAAGGGACTTAAACACATGCCAAAACCTAAGCATGTGTTTGAGTGCTATACTTAATTGAGATGCTTTCCTGAATTTTGGTACCCTGTGGTTTATTTTCTAAATCCTCGATTATGAACTCTTTGGGGCAAAATATCTCAGTGCTGTGTGTTTTCACAGTGCCTAGCACAGTGGGGCTCTAATCCTTGTTTGGGGGTTTTAGATGTTACTGCAATAGGAACAATTAATAATAATAATATTCATTTATGGACTTAGGAAACCCAGGTATCCTAGCATTTTTTGCTATGGAAAGATTTTGTAAAACCTGCCGCCCCCCCCCCCCAGGATTATCCATTATAAGAGACCCTACCAAAAAACTCTTCCTTAGTTTGCAATGGACTGTATTCTTGTTCTATGATTAAACTGTTTTAAATATACACACAGAGCTATTTCTCATTTTTTAACATTAAAACTAATATAAAAATAAATTTAAATAATAAGTGATCAAATCTGTCACCTGTTGGCAGACTTGCTAATAAAATTGACTTCAAGAAAACCTTTGGTAATCCTGTAACAGTAGATGGCTGGGCAAAATCAGATTTCTTAGCAGGATGCGTGGCTTTTTTATTATAATTATTTTTTATTTGCAATGGTTTCTGGCAGAAAGCAGGATAAGAGATCCTCCTTTTGTCATATCCCCCACTTTTAAAGAGTCACTGGAATGGTAACTGCTACAAATTTCTCCTTTATTATATGCTTCATCTCTCTCTTTGGGGAAAAGATAAAGAAGGCACACATACAGACAGACACACAAAAGCACTTCAGAACACAATTTAGTCCTTCTCTAGCTTAAAAATACTGGAGACTTAAAAGAAAAAAATACAGCAACTACATTGAAAAGAGAAAAGGAAACTACTGAAGGAGGACTAAACTGCTCACACCAAGTTTCTCAACAGCAAAAGGGGCAAAAAGATTTTGTCTTGCCTGCCAGGTACCTTGCCATGAGTAAACTTTTATTACCCAGGCACCGAGCAGTAGGGCAGCATTGGCAAAGAGAACCAGATCTTCCAAATAAATAATGTTGTTTATTTGCATTTAATCACTGTCTCATTCTCCCCACCCCTTGCTTCTCCATGGAAACCCTTGAGATGAAAGTCAACTCCCTTCTGTTTCCAGGTAGAATTTTCATACCAGTTATTGGGGTTTGTTTTTTTTGTTTTGTTTTTTTTCTGTGTGTGTGTTTTTACCATTCTTGAGATTCAAGAGAGACTGAATACACCAGCATTCATGAATTAGCATGCATGGTTTCATATTCATTTTGGCTTTATGGATAGATTGGCATATAACCTTTGCTAATAAAGCATTATCTATGTAATTACTGTGGGGTACAGACGTGTACAAGGGAGAGCCTACATATAATAAGGCAATAAATAAATGGAAGAGTCATTTGTGTATGAAAACACAATGTAGCATATTGGGCCATATGCACATACTCAAAAGAGCTTGCAGCTTCCCTCATAGTGTTGGTTACCAACTGACTTGAAATTAAAAACACTCAGTGTTTGCTTTCTTTTGGGTTCCAGCATGCAGTGTTTTGTGCAAATGTTTTTAATGTCAGCAAAAAGTGTCATTGAAATTGGGCACAAACTATTTTGGTACTATTTGGGTGACTGTGAAAATTTGAAGAAAACTTTCTGTAGTGTGCTTCAGGTTTCCACAGAGGTCAACAGCAGCTGTTTTGACTGTTCTTCAGATGAAGTGATTGCATTTTTTGTGCAGCAAAACATCTTTTACTTTTCCAATATTTGGGTTTCTAGACAATATATAATTATTTATATAGCCTCAGAATGGTTTTACTATTACTGATGTTCCTGCAAATTAATTTGATTCTCCCAGATTAAGACTCTCTAAGACACACTTTAACTGTGTTGTACAAGGCACAGATAGATCTGGGAGGTCTACACTCTCGTAAGATACTGGTCTGTCACCTGCACAATTCTCTCATTTCATTCTACAAACTAGGAACTGATTTCTTTCCCTCTTATTTCAGATTTTACCCCACTATATTATTGTTATTAGTAGTCATCGTAGTGGTAAGAGTATAAGATTTTCAAGGTGAGGGCCACCTTGAGAGAAACCAGAGCTTTCTACTGTTGTGAAATTCAAGGCATTCCTCACATATCCTGCATTTCAGGAGAGCATCCCGATTCAAGAAATCACTTAAGCACAAACTGAAGTCTTATTGAAGTCTAAGACCTTGAAGAAAGTGGGATTTTAAGTGTGTATTTAAAACTAAATGCAGGCTTAAGTAGTTCTCTGATTAGGGATAATTTAGGCACAGACTCAAGAGCTTTCCTGAATCAGAGCCTAAATGCTGGGATAGGGAGTCGAACTGTGGCTGCTGCTATCCTAAATTTCAATCCACATATAATGTTTATGGCCAACTTATAAACTCCTGTGAATAATGGTTATATATTGGCTAGCATGTTAGTATGTGCCATTGTAATATGATTTTACCCTTAATGTGACTCTGCATCCTCACTTCACATGTCCTATTTTAGAAACTGCTGACAAATGTAAATTTCACTTTTATTTGTGAGACCCTCTCTGTTTGTGCCTGGTTTCAACAGTTGTCTGCCTAACACAACCTTAGCTTTATCTTCCTCTGTCCTTTTAGTTCTGCTGTAATTTGTGTTGGTAATATTTGGTATAACATTGTCTCAGATTTGCTTTTGTGTGTATGTGTTTGTAATAAGGAGACATGAATATACACAGAATTTAAGAAAAAAAACATTTACAATGATACATACAATATTGTGTGATTTTTTTTTGTTTGTTTTGCCCCCAAAATGGGAATTTTTTTGGCCAGTGGATTTCACATAATTTCAAAGAAACAAAATTTTGATTATTTTGCAAAAAATCTGAAAGCTATTCAGAGTAAAGTATGCAGTTAAAAAAATCCTTTGAAATGTTGAAAAAGTTGGAGGAGGCCCCAAAGTTAAGCACATATCTGGGGTTCAGAAGAGACTTATTTCTACCACTGACTGGTCTTTAATCATATTTTGAATATATTCTGATCCCTTTTTGACCTAATTAGCAAATCAAAATGTGGAGTCTTATAGGTTGTTCCAGTTGGGAGTAAAGATTGTTGCTAGAGTCTGGTATTTTCTTTGATGTAATCTTGTCTATTTACAAGGAAGGTACAAACTCCTGCTGCTTCAAATGCAGGAGGAGCCAAAAATAGTATAACTACTTTGCTTACATCCCCAAGCCTCTTTAGCCAGCACCAGACCCAGAAGCCCTCTCCCTAGCTTCTTCCAGGATCATAGCCTGAACAAGCATGGTATACCTGTGTCTGTCTGTCTTGTGTCTGTGCTCCAGCTTGTCTTTTCCACACATATGGGCATATACACATAAAGCACAGTGGAACCCTCTGCCCACCTGGTCCTAGTTTTGGGCAGATTCCATTAAGCCTTGTTTTAGGTGGGGACCCTTAACTGTCTCGTATAGCTATCTTCAGTGAAGGGCCTATTAGACCCATCAGTTTTTTAGGTTTAACCTAACCCCTGACAAGCTCATATCAATATATACTGCTTTACAAAAGTTTATTTAATAGAGAAATTGCCATTGTCTCCATTTTATTAGCTAGAGAAACTGGGACTCAGAGAATCAGAGGAATTGGGCTTTGATTTACAGAAAGGCCATTTTAGATGCATTTGAAAGTTTTTTTTAAAGTATTTTTTTTCTGACATCATCTATGCATTTGAACTCATGATACAAAGGAAACCTAGCTGTCAGTTAGGAAAAACAGGGAAAAATGTCTGAATTAATGTGTTAAAAAAAACCTCTATACCAGAGGTTCTCAAACTGTGGTCTGTGGACCACCAGTGGTCCGCAAGCGCCATTCAGGTGGTCCTCAGATAATTCCCGCCAAGGTGTGCACCTGGGTGGCCACGCACAGGAGAATGAAGGGCCACCCTCCTAATTAGTGGAGCCGCGCAGGCCTGGTTCCACTAATTAGGTGCCTGGACCCTGGAGAAGATGCACAGGTAAGGTGAGGTGGTGGCCTTGGAGGGAATAGGAGATAGGTGGGAGGAGGCAGTGGGGTGAGAAGATGGGGTGGGAGGAATTTGGGACAGGCAGGGCTGCGACGGCAGAGAAATAAATGATTTTCCTTAGCTCCAGAGCTGAGACTGCCGGGGCGAGATTCCCCCTCCTTCCCAGCCTCAGCTCTGTGGTTGCTGGGATGGGGGAGAGGACCCCCTCCTTCCCCGCCCCAGTTCGGGGGCTGCTGCAGTGTGGGAGAGAGGGAGAGACCCCCCTCCTTCCCAGCCCCAGCTCAGAGGGTGTCATGGCAGGGGAGAGAGGGCACATCCATCGCATTAGAAAAGTAATACTACTGATATTAAAATATGAGTTGTGTGCTTTTATCTGTAGAACAAAAGTTAATTATTAATTTTTTTATATAGAGGGCTTTTATCCAAAGTGCTTTACAATAGTTAGCTAACAGTACAAACAACATTTGGAAAGATCAAGTTGTCCGCCAAGAGCCTCAGCAATTTTCAAGTGGTCCGTGAGAAAAAAAGTTTGAGAACCACTGCTCTATACTATTCTAAAAAGCTTGTGTTACTAGGAAAAAGTCATAAGCAAATACTTGATCCTGATTCTCCTCTTCTTTTTCTAGCCTTAAGCCTGGTCTACACTAGGCGTTTAAATCGGTTTTAGGAGCGTAAAACCGATTTAACGCCAAAACCGTCCACACTAGGAGGCACCTTATATCGATTTTAATGGCTCTTTAAACCGGTTTCTGTACTCCTCCCTAACGAGAGGAGTAACGCTAGTATCGGTATTAACATATCGGATTAGGGTTAGTGTGGATGCTGATCGACAGTATTGGCCTCCGGGAGCTATCCCACAGTGCACCAGTGACCGCTCTGGACCGCAATCTGAACTCGGATGCAGTGGTCAGGTAAACAGGAAAAGCCCCGCGAACTTTTGAATATTTCCTGTTTGCCCAGCGTGGAGCTCCGATCAGCATGGGTGGCGATGCAGTCCGAAATCAAAATAAAAAAAGAGCTCCCGCATGGACCATGCGGATGTGATCGCTGTAAGGGCAGGCAAATCCGTTCTATCAGCGCTCCGTTACAGAAGATGAAATTCAGAATCCTTTTTTAAAAATCTCCAGACAGACGCCATAGCAGGGACTCAGCGCACTGCAGCGTGACAAGCGTAACGGAAAGCCAAAGAATCAAATGGATGCTCATGGACTGGAGGACTGAAGCTATCCCACAGTTCCTGCAGCCTCCGAAAAGTATTTGCATTCTTGGCTGAGCTCCAAATGCTTCTAGGGTCAAACACAGTGTCCGCGGGTCAGGGCATAGCTTGGCAATCTACTCACCCACCCCCACCCACCCCCAGAAGCGAAAGGTAAAACAATCCTCTGACTCTTTTACATGTCACCCTATCTTTACTGAATGCTGCAGATAGACGCGATAGTGCAGCACTCAACACCAACATCCTTGCTCCTCCCCCCCCCGCCATGGGCGGCTGATGGTACAAAAAGATGGAAATCCATCCTCATCATCAGCCTCAGCTGATGGGACAAAAGGACTGGTAACCGTCCTCGTCATCAGCCTATTGGCCCTAATTTTTTCTGGTGGATGGATGGTGCAATATGGCTGCTAACCATCCTCATCATAGCAACAGGGGGCTGAGCTCCATCAGCCCCCACCCTTCATGTGTAAAGAAAAGATTCAGTTGCCCCTGGACTAGCAGTGGGATGCTGGGCTTCTCTCCTACACACTTGCCTGTCTGGACTATCATAGCAGCTGGAGGCTGCCTTCCACTCATTTCTCACTAACAAGTCAGTGTGTCTTATTCCTGCATTCTTTATTAATTCATCACACAAGTGGGGGGACAATGCTACGGTAGCCAAGAAAGGCTGGGGGAAGAACGGAATCAACAGGTGGGGTTGTTACAGGAGCACCCCCTGTGAATAGCATACAGATCATAATTTCTGCAGGCTCTGACACAGAGCAGCTGTGCTCTCTGGTTCTATGATACGGTGGTTCTCTAGTACACTTGCCTATATTAGGCAGCACTGATTCTATTTTTAGATACCAAAAAGGAGGGATTGACTCAGGGAGTCATTCCCAATTTTTGCGCCCCTGGCTGATCGGCCAGGGGCACTTATGACAGCAGCTAATGGTACAAAACGATGGAAGGTGCAATATGGCTAGTAACCAATCTTGGCTTTTGCGCCCCTGGCTGATCGGCCAGGGGCACTAGCAGCAAATGGTACAAAAGGACTGGTAGCCATGATCATCCTCAGTTCCAATTTATGGAAGGGTTTGGATGGTGCAATATGGCTAGTAACCATCTCTGCTGTCATGCAAAAGCAAAAGCATGCTTCTGTGTAGCGCTGCTGAATCGCCTCTGTGAGCGGCATCTAGTACACATACGGTGAGAGTCACAAACGGCAAAACAAGCTCCATGATTGCCATGCTATGGCATCTGCCAGGGCAATCCAGGGGAAAAAGGCACGAAATGCTTGTCTGCCGTTGCTTTCCCAGACGAAGGAGTGACTGACGACATTTACCCAGAACCACCCGCGACAATGATTTTTGCCCCATCAGGCACTGGGATCTCAACCCGGAAGTTCCAAGGGGCGGGGGAGGCTGCGGGAACTATGGGATAGCTAGGGAATAGCTACCCACAGTGTAACGCTCCAGAAATCGACGCTAGCCACGGACCATGGACGCACACCACCGATTTAATGTGCTTAGTATGGCCGCGCTCCACCCGATTTTATAAATTCTGTTTTACAAAACCGGTTTATGCAAATTCGGAATAATCCCGTAGTGTAGACGTACCCTTAGTCTCATCTGTATGGGTCTGGCTCTTCGAGCCCTTCTTCTCCTTTCCAGTCTGTCTCGAAGCAGTTCCTACAAAACTCTGCATCTAATCAAATCCTTTTGTATGACGTCCATCCGTTTACTTTTTGGTCTTCCAACCTTTCTCGTTGTGACAATCCACGCTAATGAGTAGTTGTCTCGTCCCTGCCCTCTAACCCTGGGTGCCCTTTCAATGCTTCGCTGCTGTAGCCTTCCATCTGGACTACTCACAAACAGGCTCCAGCATCCAAGTCCCAGCCATGTCTGAGCATGTCCTGCAGCCAGCCAGCCACACCTTGGCTCTTACCAGCCTTGGTTATACTTCAGGGTGACCCCAAAACACTCCCCGTCTTGGATTTCCCCCCAGAAATATGTCTGATATTGCCCAGCCCTCTCCTAGATACTATACATTCATATAAAGTCCATATTTCTTTAACAGAAATAATATGCACACACCTTGTTACCCCAAATAGAGTTTCACAGACACTTCAATTTAAACACACTGGATTAGATAAAACAATAAAATAATTTTATTAACCACAAAGTGAGATTTTAAGTGTGTATAAGTAATGAGACATAAAAGTCAGAAAAGATTACAAGAAAAATTAAGAAAAAACACAACTGGTACCTAACTTAACAAAATATGTTAAATTGAAAGCAAGTTTTTTTCACCGCATGCTCTCAGTAGTCTTACTAATCAAATGTCTGAGGTCAGGACCCATTCTACAATTCAATTACTGCTTCCTTTTCCCTTCTGGCGCAGTGAATCAACTGACCCAGAGAGAGGAGTCGTGCATTGGGGTGTTTGTCCCTCTTTTTTATAGTGTCCATCCCCATCTTGAAAAAAAAAAACATTTCCAGCTGATGTTCTGGAGACAAAACGTCCATGGAGGAGAATGTTCCCTGCTTTTTTTCCTCACCTGTTTGAGGTTTCTTTGTCGACCTTTCCTATTTGATGACTCTGTTTACATGCAAATTGAGCAGAGCACACATTCCTTTGTTTGAGTCAGACATAGTTGCCAACTTCTGCTGTGGTTTGGAACATGTGTTAATAATATGATGTAGGGAAATCTTATAACTTCACATACAATGTTGCCACACATATTTTATCAGGACAATATTGACCAGCAGACTATGAGTTTTCAGATGGTACCTCACAAGTCATACTTTGTACAGTTATTACAACTGTGTGTAGGGTGTGGACACTGGGTACATTCTGTCACACTCGCACCCTCCACTTCTAAGTTTAACACCCTGTTTCCTATATATTCTTCTGATCTTCTTGTCACATGGACAAACCAATTAAGCTTGATTCCCTCAGCTTTTTTATAATTGGTACCAGCTTCACACTTCCTCTCACTTGTTTGTTGTTAATATTGTCTATTCTTGTAACTCTAAGCATCCATCTTAACATTTTCATTCCCACTATATTCATGATCTGTTCCTGTCTCTTTCTCAGTTCCCAGAAATAAGAGCCATTCAAAGGCCTAATTATTTTCTTGTAGATATTATTTTTTCAATGTGATAGGCATTGCCCTATGGCAAATCGCTCTGCTCACTTCTCTCCATTCAGTCCATGCCTTTCCTGTTATGCTTATAAGTTCATCGCAGAGTTCACCATTATCCTGTACTGTCAAACCTAGGTACTTATATATCTTTGGTAGTAGCTGGCCTTCCAGACTTACAGTCTCGTAATCTTTCTGCAAGGTGTAATCGACTATATGTACAGACTATATACTCTGTTCTATTGATGTTGATTTTCATGCTGTTTCTTTCAAGTATGCACCTTCATCTCTCTAAATTTTCTTCCATTTTTTCTTTGCTTCCCCCCTTGAGCACTATATCTGCAAAAAGCATGCACCAGGGTGCCATTGTCTGGATATTTTCTGTAAGTGCATTGAGCACCAATGTGAACAAAAAGGGGCTTTGTGCTGACCCTTAATGTACTCCAACCCTTACTAGAAACTGTTCAGAATACTTGAACCTGAGTAATGAGATAAATATTGTATAGGCCCTCATTTAGGATCGCCTCCATGTTGTATACCCACCTCTGAGTAACATGGCAATCCCAAACTTATGTTAGTGTAAAACCTTTATTTCACTATACACTTTAGCATATTTTCTTTCTTATGTGTGTTTCTTTGCATATGTATACATGGAATACAAGGAATAATAACAACAAGTGATCTGTGAACCAAAAACACCATTGGTACAGAAAATGGCAACAAAAATGAGTAGGGGTATGAACAGCTTCCATATGAGGAGAGATTAATAAGATTGGGACTTTTCAGCTTGGAAAAGAGACAACTAAGGGGGGATATGGTAGAGTTCTATAACATTATTACTGGTGTGGAGAATGTAAATAAGAAAGTGTTTGTTATGTACTCCTTCTCATAACACAAGAACTAGGGTTCACCAAATGCAATGAATAAGCAGCAGGTTTAAAACAAACAAAAGGAAATATTTCTTCACACAACGCACAGTCAACCTGTGGAACTCTTTGCCAGAGGATGATGTGAAGGCCAAGACTATAACAAGGTTCAAAAAAGAACTAGATAAATTCATGGAGGATAGGTCCATCAATGGCTATTAGCCAGGATGGGCAGGGATGGTGTCCCTATCCTTTGTTTGCCAGAAGTTGGGACTGGGCAATGGGGGGTGGATCATTTGATGATTACCTGATCTGTTCATTCCCTCTAAAGCACCTGGCATTGGTTACTATCAAAGACAGGATACTAGGCTAGATGGATCTTTGGTCTCATCCAGTATTGACGTTCTTATTTCAGTGTAGCATGCATCTAATCTATTTAATATCCATTTTGGCAAAGTGTCTCATTTTCAGATATAACAGTAGGAGGAACAGGCAACGAATACGGTGAAATTCTAAAGGCAATAACATATAGGTTGCCACTTCATGCACACTAAATTTGGAAGGAGATTGCGATATGAAAAATGGTCTTAGTTCACTGGGTAAAAAAGCAAAATGTACTGCAAAAAAACAGAATATGTATTTTATTAACAATTACTATTAATTTGCTAAATCACATGCACTAAAATCTGCTAGTATAGATATTGTCCTGGGGATCCTGCATGAAACACTGAAAAGCTTTTGTGAGAGGAATGCTCAGTTAATTAGTACATTTAATTAAATGACAGTTTTACCTTTACAAGACTTGCTAATTCAGTTTAAAACAATAATAGTAAACCATATTAATTATCTAATTTATATATTAGCAAGTATTCCTAGCAAAAAGTTGCTGAGGCTAGGTCCTTGCCAATATTTTAATACCAATCAGAAATAACGAGGCAACAGGCCAGACTCTCAGATGGAGTAAATTGGAATAGCTCCATTAATGGCAATGGTTTACACCAGCTGAGGATCTGGCCTAATGTAGTAATTTAATTTGAAGACACTTCCTTAGTCACTATGCTGGACATATAGAAAGTGTGTAATGTGGTAAAGTTATGCATTTAAAATGATGTTGTGGTGTATAATGATCTCTACACTGGGTCAATTCAAAATTAAAGGTTCTTCCCTTTCTACCCTTGAAAATGTTGTGTGCACGGGTTACTCTGATGATATTCCTTGTGTAATTGTGTAATTTATTTTATAAACTGTTAGTGAGGTGATTGTAAGCTGGAACCATATCATTACATCTATATGAACTTATATGCAATTGTAATACTCTCTTGTAAGGCAAATTGCAGATGCTGCTAAAATAATCTCCATAGGAAGGTACTGTATTTAGAATGTGTAATTTATTAAAATATGGGAAAATGACAAGGTAAGATTTATGTTTTACAAGAAAATCAGTTTGAAATTCTTGGGAAAAAAATAAAGACGTTAAATAATTTCTGTTTATACGTACGCAGGTTAATGTGACTCTCCTTTCAATAGGCAATGGCAAATTACAGAAGACAGAGAGGATACACATTATATCTTTTGACAGAAATACAAAGATAAACCCCAATGCCAAGAGGGAGGGAACAGTATATTAGACAAACATTGAAGTTCTTGATAAACAATAATATGCATTATGTTTCTAATTAAAATAAAGAATTAAACTTTGGATAAGACCATAAACATTTCCATATATCTTATTTAATGTACATGTCTGAATATTGCTGCTACTTTATTATGTCCAAGCTCCCAGGGCAGTCATTTTACCTTCTTCAAAAGAAGTTTTGACGTAGTAAGGATGTCTGGTTTCGGCCAATAATGCTTAGCATAGTGAATTATCTGTTGCTTAAACACAGGTCAGCAGACTGTCACTGTGGTTTTCTGATTTGTGTATGGAGTTGCTGCAGCTGTTTTACAATTGTGACCTAGGAAACACATTTCCATTTCTGGCAACATGAGAGAAGTCAACTGCCCATGATGCACTTGGAGTGGTGAGCACAGTGCACCTCCTAGATGAGGTAGTGGAGTTGTGTAATTTTAAGCAAAGAAATTTTATTCTAAATAATTTATATTTTCTGTCTTTTTCACTGTGATAAATAAATTCATGTACTGTGTGTGCTGGAACCGCCAAAATAGCCAATGGCCATTGATGACTCTGGACCTGATTCCGAGACCATTGTCACAATAGGAATTTTTCCATTGACTTTAGTGCCATTTTAATTAGTTTCTCTGTCATGCTCAATCCCACAGTTGGACCACAGGAGGTGGCATTATGTAAAAAGATGGACCCCCCTCCATAGGCCCCACTCTGAAATCTGTATACAAATCTACGAAGAACATTGGTATAATTAAAGACCTTATGTGACCAGGGTCTGTTGGCCCACCGATCCGCTAGGGTCAGTGGGGAGCTACTGCCTCCCTGGCTGGCCAGAGTCAGGCCATTTGTCCCTAGGGAATTATCAGAGGGAGGGGCACCAGCAAAGGTCTCTAGCATGCCCCTCAGGCAGGGGAACGTCGGCAAGAGTCTCTAGCGTGCCCCTCAGGCAAGGGTCTCTAGTGCTATCGGGATTCTGCTACCCAAAGCAGGTTGGCCAGGGTAGGGGAACGCAGGCCCAACCAACTCTAATGCGTTCCAGCCCAGGGCCCTGACAGTGGCAGGGTGAGGGTCCCGCCACCAGGTCAGCGGGGTCCCTGTGCAATACGCTGACCAAATAGACTCAGCGCACTGTGCAGTTCTGTCCCTGGGCTCCTTCCTACCCAGTCCCTTGAGCGAGTCCCTCCGGTCCTTCCAGCTCATCTGGGTATTCTGCTGCTGGCTGCTCCAGCTTCCCCTCTGCGTCAGGCTCCTCCAGTCCCTCCGGGTACTTGGCGGCTGGCAGTCCCGGTAGCCTCAGTCCTTCCTCCAGATCAGGTTTATCCTGGTCCAGGGCTTCCCCTGGACCAGCAGCAGGGTCTGAAGGGAACAGCCAACAATCTGTATCTGCCTCCCCCCTGGGGCTGCCCTGACTGAGCTAAGGGCCCCGCCCTTTGTACTTCCTGTTCCACCCCTCCCTTTCCAGGCGGTGGAGTAAGCTCGGTCTGGCACTGCCCCCTCAGGCTGAGAGAACGGCTCCTTACACTCAGGTTCAGGGGGAAGCCACCCTGGCTCCCTACACCTTGCTTTTTCAAAATATACAGCCCTTATCAATCAATTAATTTATTTCTAGTTTAAGCTGTCACAGGGTGCTTAGTTAGGATAGGCGCAAACTTGAGGTGAACAACTATACTGCTTCATGAGTGACCACAATTTACCTACACACTTCAATGTCTGGACAATTCATGTCACTTTTCAATTGTAAATTTAGCATGATTATTCATTAAAATAAAGGGACCCCTGTAGAGAATAGATCCAATAAACTGAATGAATGTTGTTAGGTTTTTTTCTCTGTTCCAATTAGTTTCTGCAGCAATCTGGAGTAGGCAGTGGTTTAAATGAGTCAAGGTGTGTGTGTGCGTGCGCGCACATGCATGCACACAGCTGCATGTTTATGCATTTGGGGATTGGTTTAGGAAGGTTTTTATTCCTCTTTCTCAGTGAAGCTTCTTCATCTGAAAAAGTTATGGAGTTTGAGCTGTTCTAAGCCAACTAGTGGTTTTAGCCACACAGCTCCCATTAATTAATGGAAAGCGCTAGTGTTTTTTTGTTGTTGTTGTTTGTTTGTTTTGTTTTTAGAGAGAGAGAGAGGATGTTATAGTGTTCTTCACAATGGAGAATAGACTGCACTCAGCTATATAAAACAAAGGGGGAATTCTTTTCTAGGATGCTGGACACATAGACTCTGTAGCTCTCCTTGGTCCTCTCGCTTGCATACTGAAGAAAAGGGTCTGTAATGTGCTGTGTTGCCACACACAGTCTGCCTGAATCCTGATGTAGATGAATCACTTACAGAATGGGTTGCTGACTACAGTACAGGAGGGTTAAATGTTTCCCAGGGTTCGCTAGAGGAATGAGTGGAAAGATACTAACAAAGGAGACTGAGTGAATCTAAGGTAATGTACATTACTGCAGGATTTTACTCAAAGGGGTATTTTCAATTAAAGTACTTCTATTAATAGTATAATAGAGTTGTAGCTTCTGTCCCTGCTGTGTAACTACCTTTCTCCCTCTCCTGCCCTTGCTCCTTATATTCTCTCTTCCTTTTTGCAAGTGTTATCTTCCCAAGGATTAGTAGAGAGATATCTAAGAACTACTTATCTTTTTATAGGAATTAAGTTTATAATAAAAATAATTTTTGCTCTAGGAAGTGAGTGAGAAACAGTGAATCTCAGAAGGGAAAGAAGAACTTGAAGTCTTTGGGGACTACTAATGTTAGTAAGCACCAAACCCAGTTGGAAGGGTCCATAGGATCAGAATGGAGATGGGGGTGAAGGAGAAGAAAAAAGGCAAGCAGTGGAGCAAGAGAGTTAATTGGTGGTGGTGTTCTGGGGGTTGAGTGAAACCTCTTTGAAGTAGTTGGGTATAAAAGGGGCTCTTCAGTAAGGATAAATGTAAAAAGCAAGTAAGCTCATTTATAGACTAGGTAGCTGAAACAATAGGAGTCACCACCCAAAACACAGGCCACAGGCAAGGTTGGAATAGGAGTTGAGTCATGCAGTCCAAGGGTTTTTCCCTGCGGTCTGAATACAAATGCAGTGGGCTGGGTATTGTTCAAGGGAGCAGTATGTGTGTGTGAAAGAAGCAATGAGAAAGAAACAGCAGAAAAAAACACAGAAGCACAAAGAGCAGGTAGCCTGGTAGCCAGTCAGAGAAGCACCTGTAGTGTAACTCTGAGAAAACTCAGAGAGAAAGAGCAGTTGGGTAGAGTGCTGGCTGGAAAAGGGGTTGGAACTGTGAGCAAAGAAACTGCCTTTTGCTGTTTGATTCCCACTATGTTCAAGGATACAGAACTGTATGAGTATGCTTTGTAAAGGGTTGCATCAAGGAAATACCTGACTCCACCATCAATTTCTCCTCCTAATGGAAACAACCTGCAAGACGTAATATTGGCTAACTGCAATGGAGTATCAGTGTGAGGATGGGTGATTGTTTCTGTTCATTCATCAGAAATTAATATTTAAAATATTTATTGTTTTAACACCATATTAAACATTGTATCACTAATATAGCTCAGAAGTGTTATTTGTATGAGTATTTTAACAAACACGGAGTAGTTATAGTCGTGTATACATGTACAGTATCTAAAAAATAACACCTTTAATGTATGTTGCAAATTGTTCCAATCAGAGGATCAAATCTGTCCTAGAAGGCCTGTCAGCCTACTGAGTTAAATACAAATTGTATCCAAGGGCAGAATTTGTCCCTTTGAATTTTTAAACATTAAGTATATCAATTTATTTATTTATTTACTTACTTATTTGTTAAGCACTGATAGCATACTCAGTGCTGAACAAGACAAATCCAACCCCTCAGGAGCTTACACTCTAAAGAATTACAAATCCTTTGACATGATGGATTGTCCTTATTAAAGGCATAACTGTGACACAGACCCAGGGAGAAGAGTAAGGGACATAAAGGTGCCCCTGTACTCCCCTATGAAGGCTATCCTGTCAAAGGTTGTTCAGTAGGATGCTACTCCTAATGCAGGGGTTCCCAAACTTGGTTCGTGGCTTGTTCAGGGTAACCTCCCAGTGGCCGTAGTTTGCCATTCCCGGCCAATGGGAGCTGCGGGAAGCAGTGTCCCGGCCTGCGCTGCTTCCCACAGTTCCCATTGGCCAGGAACAGTGAACCACGGCCACTGGGAGCTGCGAGCGGCCGTACCTGCGGACGCTCAGGTAAACAAAGCGTCTTGCGGCCCACCAGGGTCTTACCCTGAACAAGTTGTGAACCAAGTTTGGGAACCCTTGTCCTAATCATAGAATCATAGAATCATAGACTTTAAGGTCAGAAGGGACCATTATGATCATCTAGTCTGACCTCCTGCACAATGCAGGCCACAGAATCTCACCCACCCACTCCTGTATCAAACCTGTGTCTGAGTCATTGAAGTCTTCAAATTATGGTTTAAAGACTTCAAGGTGCAGAGAATCTTCCAGCAAGTGACCTGTGCCGCACGCTGCAGAGGAAGGCGAAAAACCCCTAGTGCTTCTGCCAATCTGCCCTGGAGGAAAATTCCTTCCCGACCCCAAATATGGCGATCAGCTAAACCCTGAGCCTGTGGGCAAGACTCATCAGCCAAACACCCAGGAAAGAATTCTCTGTAGTAACTCAGATCCCACCCCATAAAACATCCCATCACAAGCCATTGGGCTACTACCGCTAGTAGTATGCTTTATGCAGTGTTGTTGTAGCTGTGTTGGTCCCAGAACTTACTGTTTCAACATTTACTCCTACTGCTTCACAGGTGCCTAGGCAGGAATAGGGAGTGGGCAGAACTTTGAGTCACCTCTCTATTCTACCTCACAAACACGTTGACGAGCATAGCTGAGCTGGTAGAGAGGAGGAAAATAATGTGTGCTAAGTATAGAGCTGATATAATTTACTCCCTCTGCTGGAGGAAGGAGGAAACAGGGACCACCTTGAGAGTCACATTACAGTCTCTGGTCCTCTGGGATAATTGAACACTGTGCTTCCCCTTACTCAAGGATTTGTGGTAAAGCCATTCTTTCTCCCTAGCTATTTATTAAGGTGTCTAACTGATGAAATTTCAATGGCAACACTTCATGTACTTCACATGGTTAAAAGTTCATTGCACAACTTCTTTTCCTTTCTGATATACAGTGTTTGCAATTTTATATTATACACATATATAAAACAAAATTGTCATGGAAATCCTGTGCAAAATTAAACCCATATATTTGCCAGCATGGTTCAGCCTAGCTGACTAAAATCACCATATTTACGCAGATATACACCATATGCTAGTGTTTTTATTTTTCATCTTTATGATGCATCTTAGAAAAGGGCTGACAATAAGAAGTTCATAAATTAAAGACCATCTCGGGGTATTTGTGGACCGCAGCATCAGTTAGTTACAATCTATTGTAGCTGAAGTGTTTTTGTTATACTGCATATTGAGGTTACTCAAATAGATTTGTAATTAACAACTAACCAAAGCTGCTTATGCTGTATCATCAAGTTGTTGCATGCACTGATAAGGTTATTAGATACGAATTAGGCCTGTAGCCTTGACACCTAATGTTTGTAAGTGCTACCATACTTTTTAATGCTGCATGTTCTCTGTTTTAATTTTATTCTAACCAATCGTCATTGATTCATTAAACTATTTGCTACCTCTTTGTTCTTCTTATGCAGTTTGGTGGCATGGAACCCCTGTATCTTCACTAAAGCTGTGATTCTGCAAAGGGGCATGTGGGAAAATCCTTGCACCTCCATAGTACTATGGACCTTAGTGGGACTCCACAAAAGTGCAGGGATTTGCCTGTGGATCCCGTCATAGGTTTCCTCCTAGAATATAGCTTGGTGATTCTACCTGCATTTTCTTTCACTAGACAGGCAGATGAGTGACTGCTTTTGAAGCTGAAGTACAAATGGCTCCATAGGTCTCCTACGAAATGTTACAGCATGGTGCATTACATGCTGTGATCCACAGAGGGGTAAACACAGCACTTCATCAACAAAGTGCAATATAAATCATCCAGGATTTTAGGGTATTAAAAAAAATCTACACTGCGTATATATTACAGAATGTAAGAAATGCAGTTCACGATGCCCTCTGTAATTTAGAGTTCATTTTATATTTACAGACTCGATTGCACTTTATATGCAAATGACTCATTATACTTTAGAAAAGTGATATGTTAATTTGATTAATTTCTTACCTCATTTAAATCTTATGAAATGTCACCTGCCATTCAATCTACACACCAGTTATAACAAAACAACTAACATTACAAAGAGGTGAAGCATTAAATTTCTCCTAATCATAAGGCAGATATGACAGTCTCAGTTTATACTCACAGACATTGCTGAGTGTGCTGATAATCTGGACATATGTATATACGCATACATATCATATCTTTTCATTGAAATTCAATAGAATAAAATCTTTGATTTTAAATGGGTGCCAAGATGTTTCATTCTGTGTCACAAAAAATATTCCCTTAAGAGAGAGTGCTATATTTTTTTTTGATGAGATTGTTTCTGGGGGTTTTTTAGACAGAGGAAAAATATAAATAAAACAATGTTTTGCAGGTTTATTTTCTAGAAATTGTTCTCTCTGAAGCATTTTCTTTTCCCCTTTCAAGGAGATAGGTTCTTTTCAGGTGCTAGGCAGGGCCATGAGGAATAATGTTGATGTTATCTCTAAGTCAATGGGCCTATCAATCTGGTAGCATGCCAGTTTCCCCTTTTCCAAGAAGGCTTTCACTGCTCTCTCTCTCTCTCTCATTAGTGGCAATAATTCCTTGTTTATGTGATTGAAAAAGTGATTATCTTTGTTCTAGTGGTAAAGAATCACAGGGTTACTTTCTTCTTTCACTGACTAAGCAACTTGAAAAACAAATGATATCCCTAAATATTCACCCTGAATTTGTGCTTTGCTGTAGAGCTTCTGCCTAAAATCTACCCCAGCCCCACTCTATAGACTCCTGCTACAGATTTCAAAAAGTGATCTATATCTCCTCACATCTGTTGTAAACTATGAGTCACATCATACCCTCTACTTCTGTGAATGGAAGGTAACGAGGATTAAGAAAATCCTGACTGTATGCTACAGATGGGCACAGTACCATATCCGCTATATGTTTCTTTCTTTCACCTGATCCCACAGAAACTTCTTTATGAGGTTTGGGATCCATTAATGGATTTGGGGATGGCCAAGGAGATGACAGAGTCCCTTTTTGTCATGTCTATCTCAGCATTTATTCACCCTTCTTTTCCCACTGTGCTGTGGAATGCCTCTTAAGAGGGGTTTCCAGGTATACCAGCCAGTGTGGGAGACCTGTTCAGATGGCATTTTCAACAGATCTACAGATAAGAGCTATCGATCTATCTAAGGTATTTATGTGACCCCCATCACTATAATGTCTGAACACCTCACAATGCCCTTGTGAGGTAGGGAAGTGCTATTATCCCAATTGCACAGATGGGAAACTGAGGTACATAGACACTAAGTGACTTGCCCAAGGCCACACACAACTCTGTGGCAGAACAGGAAATTGAAACTTGGTCTCTCAAATCTTACATTAGCACCCTACCCACTGAACTATAATTCCTCTCTAATGAGAACTAATGAGAGAAAGAGACATATATGAGCATCCAATAGAGGTGCAGGAACTTTAAAGAAATGGTTTGTGTTTCTGCAGATCATCTGGGATCTGATGGTTTTGGGGGCTCAAACTCCCTGGTTGTTTCATGGATTATGGAGGCAAACCCCACGCACAGTGAAGAATTTGTAGTAAACTCTGGGGAGAACCTCACCAGTTCTGTTATCTTGGGAGCTGATCCGATAGGGGATGACGTAGCTATATGTTACAATTAGTTGCTTAATAGAATATTGCAGAATGCTGAGTTCAGCTCCTTTCTGTGGAGGAAGAACAATCTGGTGTTTAAGACACAGCTCTCATGATTGGAACTTCTGAGTACCATTCCCAGGTCTGCTAAAGGCTTCCTCTTTTACTTTGGGCAAATGATTGTTCTGTTCTTTGCCTCAGTTTTCCTGTCAGTAAACAGAGATGCTAATTAACCGCTTCCTAGAAGTATTGTGAGGCTTAATTCTTCAACTTGTCTAATGTGTTTAGATATCATCTGATGCAGGTTATATAGAGTTGAAATATTGCTACTATTCTCACTTATGATTGATAATTTATTTGTTATTAAGACAGAGTGAGAATTCTCTTATGGTTATATGTCTGAGTAACGTGATCTGTTGATTAAATTTGTATCCTTTAATAATATTTTTTGTAGATAACAGGGGCACAAAATTAACCAGTTTTCAAACTGCTATTACATGAGCAATTGTTTATTACATGTTTTTTTACCTTTGAGCTTTCTGACCACACTTAAAAGCATGTGTACTAACTGAAATGCTTTTATCTTTTTAGAGATAGTTTATCTTAGTTTTATGAGCACTTTGGGGACTTTTTCCTGCACATGTTCATTCCTGGTACCAAGGAACTGTGTTCTACTGTCTTGGTATAATGTTTTCACTGAGCAATTTAGCGTGACCTTGAGTAGAAGAGCATAAGATACTGTCCTAGGTATTTGCAAGTTTGAAATATCAGAAAACAAGAAAAAAAAACACCAACCCTATTAAATATGAGAGCTATGTCTAGCTAGATTAGTAGTGTTATTATTAATGGCTTTAGACTATATTATATCATTTAATTGATGTTTATAAATAGCTTTCTTCCCTGTGGTTATGGAATATAACATTTACCAAACTTCTTCTTTGATGGAATTTACATATGGCACATCAGGATGATTAAAAGCCAGCAGTCTTTTCACAGCATGGCAAGAAATAGGATTTGATTTATCTTCATGCCTTGCCTACCACTTGCTGTGACTGTACTTTTGAAATTTTAATATTCTCATTTCTCATAAGGAGTTTTGTTATGTAAAATATTATGTAAATAACTTACATTTTAATGTTTTGTTTCTTGCTTTTCCATACAGTAATTTTAATGAGATGGGCAAATAAAGGGGTGGGGGTGGGGAAATGGAACTTTTTAACAAAATAGATTTTTGTCTACAGAGGCAAATTTCCAGTTAAAAATACAAAAGAACTGGAGTACAGTGTGTTACATAACAGCCAGCACTGAGATCCTTCAAATGTAGTGTTTATCAACCGGTAAATGAGTAGAAAGGTAATGTTTCTGGATTTATGTTCTCTACCCTGGCTTTGTTCTTTAGCATGTATTTAACATACATATATATTAAGAGAAACATACTAAGGCTGTGATCCTGCAACATGTTGCCCTCAGGCCAACCACCTAGACTCATGAAGAGCGCCACTAACTTCAAGCTAAACAAATTGCAGGATCAGGGCCTACCACTTTCCAGGGTGATATAACAATCATTAGAGAATGAAGATATCAGCGCTTAGGGGATTAATGCTGGTGCAATGAAAAAATCTAGTTGTTAAGAGTTGGGGCCATATTTTCCTTTTATGGCCACTCAAATGTTATGCTTTCCCTGTTTTGTATAGGCCTCCAATAGATTGGAGGAGGAGGAGCTCTGATAAGGATGTTCTTCAAAATTATAGCACCAAGCTGTGAAAATCTTGGGTAGGCCTGTTTGTCAATCTTGACACCCCTTTCATTCCTTTTAAGCAATTAAGCACCTGCTGAGTTACTAAGATTTGACTAGGATTTTTGCATTTTGAGTTGTTCTTTGATAGCTCCATCCAAATTTTAGTTTAATTCTTGATTTTCGTTGTAACTGAGCGAAGATTAGTTTCACTGGCTTCCTTTTCCCTCCCCCTCAGAGAGCATTTGCACAATGCACACTTGCATTCCAGTGAACTGAAAATAAAAGAAAATTAAACATACCCAGTGTTGCATGTTGATAAGGTACAAAACTAAACATCCAGTTAAAATGGAACACTGTCTAGAAACACACATAAAATAATAAGATAGCTGACACTACTACCCCAGGTTTAAAACAGGAGGTGCACACTGGGTGGCTGATATCAACTACACCTCTAGCTCAATATAACGCTGTCCTTGGGATCCAAAAAATCTTACTGTGTTATAGGTGAAACCGTGTTATATTGAACTTGCTTTGATCTACCAGAGTGCACAGCCCCGCCCCCCTGGAGCACTGCTTTACTGCGTTATATCCAAATTTGTGTTATATCGGGTGGCGTTATATCGAGGTAGCGGTGTATTGCTGACCCACAGACATATGGGAAGCTAACAGAATATGACTGTTTTGATTATGCACTTTCCTTGCCAGTGTCTCTACCTTTTTTTTTTAACCTATAAAACACGGAACATGAAGGCAAATAGAGAATAAACAAGCACAGCAAAGCCAAATAAGATAAATAAAGTGCTATCCATTCAAGATAAGGTAAATAAGAAGAAATTAATCTGTCCAGCATATGACACAGTCCAATTTTGTTAATTTAGAACGGCTTTGTATAACCAGAGAAAATAAGAGAAGATAAAACTAAATTGTTTGTCAACAAAAAACACTGATTTTAACACAGTGCTTCTTGTGTGCTTGTCACATTTTGTGTGCTAATTTTAGAAGTGAGGATTTACGTGAGAATGAGTCAGCTTTGCTTAAAGACGAGCTGCAGAAAATAATTCCATAAATGTGTCCCAAGGGGGCTGTGTACTTCTACCTGGTGGGGATTTTACGGAAGCTCTTTAGGGCCCTTTCCCCTGCAAGGTGCTCTCAAATCCCATTGTCTCTAAATGAGAAAAAAGACTATAGCCTGCAAGCCCATTTTATAAGAGAGAATCAGCAGTTTCCTATTTCAGCAAGAACATGTGTATAAAAAAGTATGTAAAATGTAATTCTCCTGGCCTACATATTACCATTAAATAATATCTTCATACAAATAATATACCCAAATAGAACTTAGCTAAATAACCTATATTCACCACGATTTTACTGAACTATAGAAATACATGCAGAATGTGCCCTGTATGTCACGGGATTTGGCCTATGGATGGCACACTGAGAAACAAACCCCCTTTAAATAAATCTGGACAGAAACAAGAAATATGTGCTACTCCTGTAGTTCAAGTTCAGAAGTTGCTCTTTCACTAGCTAGCATACAATATGGTACTAGTGGAGGAGGGCTAGCTTAGTGGTTTAAGCATTGGCTTGCTTAAACTCAGAGATTTGCAAGTTCAATCCTTGAGGGGGCCATTTGGGGCAAGCATATGTCTGGGGGTTGGTCTTGCTTTGAGCAGGGAGTTAGACTAGTGGCCCTCCTAAGGTCTCTTCCAACCCTGATATTTTATGACTGGTGCCATGTTTAATAATATATTCAGCAACTAGTTTCTTCTGCAAATATTTGTTGAGCACTAAGCACTTTGAATTTCTGACACGGTGACTCCAGAAAATTCGAGCTGCTTTCTTATGATTCTTTAAATAAATACTGTGGAGAACCAAGGAAATCTGAGGTGAACTATTCAAACAATTAAGCCAAAGGGCTAAATTGAAATGTATTACTTCTTTTTAACATACACTTGTAACTCTCAGTGAAGATTTTATCAAACAGGCGTTGTTTAAATGATTTGTTGTTGTCTCCCCAGGATACAAAATATGAAAGAGATTTAAAAAAAAATAGTGTTCACTGCAAAGAAAATAAAACAGTTGCCTCTTTTCCTCTCTCCCCAGTTTAGTAAAATGACTATTAAGCTGTTGAACGTGTACAAATTTTATTTCTGTGTGGTTATTTTGTATTTCAAAAATATCATATAATACTAATTCTTAGGCCAGGACAGATACCTTTTATACCAGCCATGGACTCATTCTTGTTGAGACATACAGAACAGCTTATTATTGTCTTGCAGAACAGAGTATATAGTGTATTTACCATTACTGAGGAATGTTGTAATTATCCTTGTGAAGATTAAGACACTACTGAAAAATGAGGCCTTTGTCATTCTACGTGGCAGGCATGGGCGCCGACTTATATGGGCTCATGGGGCTTTAGCCCCAGGAATATTCACAGACAGGGGCTCTGCTCCAGCAATATTTGGAGCTAGGTTTCTCCCCTGCTGTGCGCTGCCGGCAGCCCAGAGCCTTTTAAATCCTAGCCGGCAGGGAATCAGAGGGCTCTGGGCTGCCTGCCGCGGCAGGGAGCCCAGAGCCCTCTGATTCCCAGCCGCGGCTGGGATTTAAAAGGCTCTGGGCTGCCCGCCGCAGCAGACAGCCCAGAGCCCTCTGATTCCCGGCCGCGGCTGGGATTTAAAGGGCTCTGGGCTCCCCGCCGCAGCGGGAAGCCCAGAGCCATCTGATTCCCGGCTGCGGCTGGGATTTAAAAGGCTCTGGGCTCCCCGCGGTTGCAGGCAGCCCAGAGCCCTTTAAATCCCAGCCGCGGCTGAGATTTAAAAGGCTCTGGGCTGCCCGCCGCGGCGGGGAGCCCAGAGCCCTCTGATTCCCGGACGCGGCTGGGATTTAAAAGGCTCTGGGTTGCCCGCCGCGGCGGGGAGCCCAGAGCCCTCTGATTCCCGGCTGCGGCTGGGATTTAAAAGGCTCTGGGCTCCCCGCGGTTGCAGGCAGCCCAGAGCCCTTTAAATCCCAGCCGCGGCTGGGATTTAAAAGGCTCAGCGCTCCCCGCGGTTGCAGGCAGCCCAGAGCCCTTTAAATCCCGGCCGCGGCGGGAAGCCCAGAGCCCTCTGATTCCCGGCCGGGCTGAGATTTAAAAGGCTCTGAGCTCCCCACGGTTGCAGGCAGCCCAGAGACCTTTAAATCCCGGCCGCGGCGGGAAGCCCAGAGCCCTCTGATTCCCGGCCGCGGCTGAGATTTAAAAGGCTCTGAGCTCCCCGCGGTTGCAGGCAGCCCAGAGCACTCTGATTCCCGGCTGCGGCTGGGATTTAAAGGGCTCTGGGCTCCCCACCGCAGTGGGAAGCCCAGAGCCCTCTGATTCCCGGCTGCGGCTGGGATTTAAAAGGCTCTGCGCTCCCCTGATAAACCTCTTAGACTCCCATGCCTATCCAATTGCTGCCTGTCCCCTGACTGCCCCTTCGAACCTCTGCCCCATCCAACTCCCCCTGCTCCTTGTCCCTTGACTGCCCCCCGGAACTCCCTACCTCTTCTCCAACCCCCAAACCGCTTACTGTGCCACTCAGACCAGCGTATCTGGCTCCATGCAGCTCCAGACAGTTGCTGCCATGCTCCCCCATGGAGCCCACAGCCCTCTCCCACCCCCAGCACCTGCCTTTCAGATTTGAACACCTCAAAATTCAGGAGTGCTCAAGCTCGGTTTGGGCAGCTTTTACTTCATTTCTCCCAAATCAGTTTCCCCTGCAAGGTGCCAACTGAAGGTGTTGGAGAACAGAGAGATCAGGTGGCCTCCTAATGCCTGGAAAAGAGACAAAGGCCGGAGGAGGGAGTGCCAGTGCCTGTGCGGACTTCTGGGAAGTGCACGGTGTGGAAGGGAATGCTGTGATGCTTTGGAACATCTCCATACAAAGCCAGTCAGGGCTCTGGGGGAGCCTCCTCTCTTGGAGCATACTGTCTCCAGGGCAAGAAGCTTACACCTTCCTGGGTCTGACTCGAGCATTCAGCATGCCCTTCCACGTCATGCACTTTCCAAAGTGAGTCTGCCCAGGCTGGTCCTGGGGCAACCAGAGGTCGCTGCACCCCAACTCTGCAGTCAGATGTGACTCTCAGCCAGACAGTAAAACAGAAGGTTTATTAGATGACGGGAACACAGTTTAAACAGAGCTTGTAGGTACAGAAAACAGAACCCCTCTGTCAGGTCCATCTTGGGGGGTGGGGAGCCCAGAACCAAGTTCTGGGTCTCTCCCAATTTCCCCAGCCAGCTCCAAACTGACACTCCCTCCTCTGGCCTCTGTGTCTCTTCTGGACAAGGAGGCCACCTGATCTCTTTGTCCCCAACACCTTCAGTTGACATCTTGCAGGGGAAACTGAGGCACCCACACAGTATTCAGAGAAAATATTAAGAACATTCCCACTTCATCACAACAGATGCAACAAAATATAATACTGTATATTGAAGTAGGCAAGTGCTGCTTCTGACTTTCCACTTTTAATTGACCCTTGTAATCTTGTGGCACTGACGCGTTGTAGCTTCATTTTATATCGGCTTACAGGGCGGGAGCGGGGGGGCACCACCATTTTGGGTCCCACCAAAAATTATACAAACCTGCCGCCTATGGTGGCAGGTAGGGTGCAGACACTGACAACAGTCCTTACACTGCTCTACCAGTTATTTCAAACTTGCCGGGGGGCGGGGGGGGGGAGGTGCTACCAAGCAGAAAGTAGTGCTGCAAGGTGTCTCATAATTTTGTTTTTTTGTGAATAGAAAACGATAAAGTATGTATCTAGTCTCATGATGAGATTGTACCTCTGATGGGAATGCTAACAAACAGATGGGCTTTAGTTTATCCCTATAGTGGAGTGGGTACATGCAGAGCAGGAGTAAGTTAAACTGCATATTGTTTTCATAAATCTATTTGCACTACACTTACGACATTCATAATACAATTAGATTCACAACAAGAGTGGTAGATCTGTGGCAAATAAGTTCAAAATATTTTAAAAGTATATTTGAAGTGTACAATTTGAAGTTTATTAAATGATTTTAAGTTTCCTATAATGTCCTTCAGAACATCTGTGTAGTGTTGTTAAAACAAATGTGCTGCCTGGATAAATCAGGGGTGATATGAATTCATGATTACTGACAGCTAGCTTGAAACTCACATTTACGCCTCACACTTACCAAAATGTTTGTTATTTCACCTTTTTCCATTAGGCTTGAGGAATTAAATAGTGTGACCTCAGAGATACTTGCTTCAGTCTGAGATGGTTAGCTAATATGAAACTGGTTTAGCCTATAGGTTTGCCTCAGGACAAACATGCACCAAAGAGGCCAACGCTAAGAGAAAATTCACAGCAGCAAGCTCTCTACAGTCTAATTATTTAGAGGTTTTGGGGCGGGGGAGGGAGTCTGAAGTCCCACAGCTCCCAGTTGCAATAGATTAAACAATTGAAATTTGAAAAAAGAGGGTTTTTTTCTACTGTCTGAAATGTGTGGAAGGTCATTTCAGGGCCAAAATTAGCAGTAGCCTAATGACTTGAAACCAGTATTGATGTTCTGTGTTACCAAGAATGTGAATTTATTTTCACATTCTTGTAGCATTAGATTTTCTCCTTCTGTAGTTCAGTTTTTTTCTGGACTGTCTGCAGATTGAAAGCAGTTTTATTTGTCACTGCATTCAAGAAACAATATATAACTGTATAATAATAGAGTCCAAAGGTATAGGAGGGTGGCAGGCACCACCAATTTGGTTGACTTAATGAACCCTCTCTATGCAGAGGCACAGCATAAATTATCTGAAAGCTTATTATGTCTACTTTAAAATGAAGTATGATGTGGAGCTGCCAAGTGATGCTGTTACTATAGAAAAGGGGCTGAACAATGATGCTATTGACACATTAAAATGTCCACATTTTGAGTGGCATCCAGTATTTATCAGACAAATGCTGGAACAACATGAGTAAGTCCTCCCTGCTCACACCATTTAACAAATAAATAAAGTTTCAGAGCACTAGGGCTTCAAATGCTAGAGTCAAGCCAATGAGTAAGCATGGTTTAATTGCTTAGCAGCAAGCATCTGATCTGCAATGCAAGCTGCATTATTATATCAGAATCAACAAGAAAGTCTAGCAATCTTGCATCTTCCCAAAATTTCCCAATATATGCAATAAAACAAATCATCCTGGTGAATCATATTGGTGCCAAGTTCATTTGGGAGAGTCCATTTCACTCGCTGAGCAACAACATACGCTCACTGATCCATGGTCTGAATGTCATGCTGCTGTCTTAGAGCTGCTGGCATTTCCTTACATTTCAGCACTGTAGTATAGACTGTGGCCATGTCAGTTGGATTGGCGTCCACTACAGGTGCATATGCAGCTGCTGTGTAGGTGCTCTTTGTGGCAAGCATGTGGTTGAAAGTAGTCCAAAATGGAATCTCCTGGGTGTGAACGATATCAACGTCATTTGGTATTGATAGGACATTGTCAGGTAGTGGTCTTAAAAGACACTAGGAGAGATTTTGAACAGCATTTATTTGTAGGTTTTTTTTTGTCAAGTACTTGATGGTGAGTCGAGTCTGAACACTTTCTTGATTCTTCAAACACTGCACATTCCATAAGAGAGACTGATTGCCTGGGGAGATTAAGTGACTTTTCTTTCCCATGCTTCAGTAATATTTCTTGTTATGCTGGACTATAATGCCACTCTAGCCATTGAATGGAAGGTATTCATCTCATCAGTGATCTCTATATTGATGTCTATATTATCTTATCCTTCATGGATGAGATTTCCATGAGCATGAAGTGGTACAATTCCATTTGGAATGAATACATCTCCCTGGAGTCTTTCTACTTCATTTTTTGCAGCACTAGCAATGAACCACCTCAGCTCATCATAATTGATGCAGAATCCATCAGTGTGTAGTATGGCACTTAAACTGCAAGACCCAAACTCATGGTGTAGCTGTGCAGCAAGGCTAGTGTGCAGTGGTGTGACAGTTTTGGAACTGTTAAATACTATGTGGTCCACAATTGAGATGTACTTTTTTTGAATGTCTTCTGATGGATTATACTCATTTTTGGCTGAATTACATGTCTTTTTCTCTATCAACCAAAGGATAATGCCTCGACCAACTGGGGCACATAGGTAGCTGACCTCTATAAACTACAATCACCTGTCTTTGGATAATATTTGAAGGCTTTCATTTTCGCTATTTCAGACCAAAGGATTGAAACAGCATTATGCAAAACACTTGTTCATTTGAAAACTGTTCATGAGGCTCATTTGCCAGAAGATCATCCACAAAACATTTGGATAACTTAAGTTCCTCCTTCGGGTTACTTGCAGCTTGGATAGCATTAGCTAACCTTATTACACTGCACAGAACAATGGTAGAGTTCATTTGCTTTGTCTATGCTGTACATGGAATGAAATTGCAGAACCATAGTGTTTTTTCTAATCTTGCCTATAATTTGATACTAGAATAGTTCACTGAGGAAAGTAAGGATTTATATCTTTGTAGCAGATTGGATGGAGAAGAGCCTTGTACATAAGATCATTGTTTATCACCAATCAGCTGATAAAATGCAATGTCATAAGGTGACTGTATTGTTGCAGTGTAAGTAGATTGTTTTGCTTTAGGGTTTGTTTTCCTCAAGCAGGAAGAAAAGCTTGTTGAGTGAAACTGCATCCTTAGCAATCAAGACTTCGACAGCTACTCTGTGCAACATGTCATCATCTGCTCTTTGAAGTGCTGTCTCCCTTAGATTGGTAGCTCTCTCAAATGTTTGTATTTTATGAAGTTTGTCTTTGAGTGATTTTTTTTTCAAGCAAACAATGCAACAGGACTAATTGCTGGAGGACTGCTTGTTTGGGTGGCATTAGAAGTAGATGAACATGATGCTCTCTGTTGAGATTCAGTTTGTTTCTTGTTCTTGGTTCAGTACAACTCTGACACATACCAAAGTCAACTTGATTTTCTGAAAGCAACCCATGTGATAGGGTATTGGTGGCATATCATCTAAACTAGAAAACTCATCCAGTAGCCATCAATACAATTGATCTCTCCTGTCTTCTACTGCCAGCATCACAGAATTCTGTCTAGCACTTGTGTTTTGTGATAGTTTTGCATTCTTTCGATGTTCTTGACAAATAACACTGTAAAGGTGTCCCCTGGGTTTTTTCTCCCAGATTGTGGGAGCACCTGACCACACCCATATACTTGTACTGGGTGGCTCCAGCACAGGCACTAGTTCCTTACATCTTACAAGGAGTCTACCCCTACCCTACCCCTTGCGAGCCTTCTTAAGTCTCTCCCTGGGATCTTGTTGCACTCCAGGGTAAAGATCTCCTGGATGGGAGTTCCCCCTGTGGGTTTAGGAGTCACACCAGCAGTCTCATGCTTAGGGGAATCTTGCCCTTTTCTCCCCCAGCTGCCTGCAGTTTCCTCCCTTTTAAAGGCCTCCCACCCAGAGCCTCTCAGGCACCTTCCTCTTTAATATGGGGTCTGTACCCCTCACATACCCTTCTGCTCAAAAAACATACAGGGATGTCATTCTCCATGGAGTGCATGTCCTCTTCATCCATTATAGCATTCATACTTTGAGAAAGGAAATTAGCATGAGCCTTGCCCGCCCGGTGAAGCACCTGCAATCCGTATGGCTGGAGAGCCACTACCGACGTATGATCCTCGTATTCATGTCCGTCGTCGTGAGTAGCCATTGGAGGGGTCCATAATGATCCATAATGATCCAAAAAAAAAAGAAAAGGTAATAGCACAAAGCATCTAAGGCCCACTTCAAGCCAGGGCTTCCGTCTCTATTGTGAAATAGACCCTTTCACTTAGGAACAACTTTTGACTTAAGTACATTACCGGGTGTACCTCTCTGTAAGGAGTCTGTAAGAGCACTGCCCCAAGTCCAGTGCATCTGTCTGAAGTATACACTTCTTAGAGAAATCTGAATTGAAGAGCACTGAGTCACAACATAAAGTGTCTTTCAGTAGGGTGACCAGACAGCAAATATGAAAAATTAGGACAGGGAGTGGGGGATAATAGGAGCCTATATAAGGAAGAGGCCCAAAAATCAGGACTGTCCCTATAAAATCAGAACATCTGGTCACCCTATCTTTCAGCATTTTAAAGGCCACATCACACTCATCTGACCACTCCACTTTCTGAGGTGTCTCATCTCTCATCAGGTCGGGCATCTCCCTCAATATGTTAGTGTTATCTGTCTCTGCCATGGGAAACTTGGGTCTTAGTTCAGAGTTATTGGTGAAGGCAATGATAAGGAAGGCTTTCCTATCCCATCAGGCCTTTAGTAAGTTGTCATGATAGATATGGGTGTCTTTTTTTTTTCTTCAGTTATTGTACCTCATAATCAACAGGTCCTAAGCATCAAAGTACCTCGAAAGGCCCCTGCCATTGGGCCAAAAATGTAGATTCCATGCTTGGTTGGGAACCGTGGCCAGTGGGAGCTGCGGGTGCGGTGCCTGCAGGCAGGGGCAGCATGCAGAGCCACCTGACCATCCCTCAGCCTAGGAGTCATGGGACATGCCACCGGTTCTAGGAGTCATCTGAGGTAAGCGCTCCCCCCCCCCAGAGCCCACATCCCCACACCCTGCCCCAGCCCTGAGCCCTCTCCTGCACACAAACTCCCTCCCAGAGCCAGCACCCCAAACCCCCTCCTGCAACCCAACCCCCTGCCCTAGGCTTAGCACAGAGCCCTCTCCCACACTCTGAACCCCTCAGGCCCACTCCCCAGCCCAGAGCCCCCACCCCCTCCCACACCTCCTCCCCCTGCCCCAGTCTGGTGAAAGTGAGTGAGGATGGGGGGAGCGAGCGATCGAGTGATAGAGGGAGGGGGGATGGAGTGAGCAGGGCCAGGGCCTCGGAGAAAGGGTGAGTCAGTGACGTGGCCTCAGGGAAGGGGTGTGACAAGTGTGTTTGGGCTTGTGCGATTAGACAATTGGCAACTCTATTGAGAGCTCGACCCTTGAACAGACACTTTTCCCACTTGCCTCTCTCCAGAGAGTAAGGCTCTTGTTGTATTGTCCTCTCGGAGGGGTAGGGGAGCCTGGCCAGCCCTCTCCACTGGGCTCCGGTCCAGGGTAAAATGGTAGGCAGCTACACCCAACACCTTGGGGTGCTATGCTGCTGCCCTCCCACCATCGGACCACTTCCTACTTCAGTCTCCTTCAGCTTCCCACAATAAATCACTCTAATCAAGTCTCTGACCCATGTATTCCCATCCTCTCCTTCTTCTTTGTGAAAATCTGTGTTGTCAGGTCCCAGGCAATGTGCTCTTGGGTAGTACTTTCCCCTCAGAGCAACTGCCTGCTCCCTTCCACTGCCTGCCTCTGAAGTGCTCTGCTCCCCTTTTTAAAGCCCTGCCAAGCCTCCAGCTTGTGAAGACTTTGCAGGTGCGTTCCTTAAGCCCTTGCTCTTCAGTGGGGGGGGGTTGTATACCCCATCATAGTTCTTTCGATATGGAGCCCCTTACCAAAAAAGTCTGTGAAAAACCTAGCCCAGTCCCTGTCCTGCCTTCAGATCTCTACCTAAGATCTGCTTCTGTGGCAATCCTCTAAGAAATTTCGAGTTGGTAATCTCTACCAGTTATCCATCAGTCATTGCTGATATTGCTTCTGTTTAGCTTTTTTGATTACAAGATACAGATAACCTTTGAATGACCAGAGACTATCAAATCTGTATAACTATGTGTCATCACTCTTACCCTAGTCCTTCTATCTCCATTCATTTAGGGACAATTGTTGTATCTTCTTTTAAACTGTAAAGATTGTAAACTCTTCAGGGCATAAATCCTGTCTTCCTGTGAGTGCATGACTCTTAGCACAGTGGGGCCCCAGTCCTGATCAAAACCTCTGGGCACTGCCACAATACAAATGGAAAATAATAAATACAACCAGTGGGTGGTTGTGTTAAGGGATTGTCCTTAGTTTTTGAGTGAAGAAATAGGCAGATTTTTTTTTCTGTGGTCCTCAATGCATTTTTCATCTTCTGTAATCATTAAGCTATATATAACTCTCACCGATGTGGAAAAAATGGAGTGTTTGTGAAGTTACAGTCAGGTGCTGATACTAGTCAGATGCTCTGAGCCAGAAGAAAGACTATTCAAGTAATCCATACCTCTATTTGTTCAAAATATCTGAGAAAAAATAACTTCTTGGTACTTTTAAAGGAAATTCAGAGTCAGGGGACATATTAAAACAAAGGCTAATGTGCGGGCACAGACATGCAATTGATTATTTGACTAGTTGTTCATGTATCTGTTGTTAACTGGTTCTTTTTTTTTTTTTTTACTCCGACCATCGCAGAGTATTTGTTACACTTCAGTGCCCAGCAGCATACAAGTGTAGTTCAAAATATGACTTATTGCAACACATTTTCAGCTCCTATAAGTTTCATCAATTTAGAGAAACTGGTATTACATACAACAATGTAGGAACAAAAATTGACAGCTATCATTTCATCTATAGTACTTTCAACTGCTGGGCAATTGAAGTCATGTTGAGAAATTCACTTTCCTTTCCCTGGCTTTCTTTTCAGTTTTCTTTTCTCTTTCTTTTTCTTTTTTAGTGTCTTGGGAATGATATGAGTTTCTTCCCCACTTCCCTTATTTAGCAGAAGTACATTCTGAAATAATTATCGGTTAGATCAGCTCCATAAGCAAGGTTACCACACAAAACCATTACTACTGATTGTAGAGCTTACTCATATGAATAGTCTGATAGAATTCTGAGAAGTAGTACAACCAAAACATGGTTGTAAGTGTTTGTAGCATCAGTCACTTAAAAAAAAAAATCAGTGCTGCTACTCAGTGTTGACACTGAATTTAGGATTTTCACACAGAATAGGGTATGCATGGTAATCCCTTTCCCTTGTCCTTTAGTTGGTAGAATTTTGCTATTGAAGCAAATGTAGTGTATTCTGTTACTAGATAGCAGTGTACAAACAATCAAATAATAATATAAAACCATATCACAGAGAATATGCATTTGATAGGAAGAAGAGAAATAAGCATATGGGGCAAAAAAAGGTATCATATATAGGAATAGTATAGGGGTAATTTTCCTCTTCTCTTGTATTTGTGAGTGTATGCTAATGGAAAACACAAACACCAGAATGTAACTAGCACCAGCCCCAGGCAGTTATGTCTTCAATCAAAATAATGCATTTTATTTTTATTTCATACTTTGCAGTCAATATATCTATCTATCTATCTATCTATCTATCTATCTATCTATCTATATAGATATATGTCATATTGCCACTTAAGGCAAAGGAGAAATGGCAAGTACCCATAATGAAGTGTATTTGAATAACTTTTGCATCCTGCTGCTGGAGGATAACAGTGCTGGAAGTCATTTGGTGATAGCTCTACAGTTCACATAGTGGCCTTGATACCTATTTATGCATAGACGTTCACCTGGGGATTTACAAATCAAGACAGGCATCAGCATTACCAACCTTAGAAAATAATTCTTCGTGTCAATGTGAATAAAGTATCTACATTTTGACAATGTATTTAGTTCAATAAAGTGAGGTTTCTCTCTGAATACATTTGCATTGAGGTTTAGGAAATTCTTATCAACTATTCAGTTGAAACTATTAGCTTGATTATTTTAATGCCATTTTAATATACTTTTATAATACCCTACTATCTGCATGATATATGCAAATATTGGGGGGTCGGGGAGGAGAGTTGGTGGGGAAAGAAGGCAATAGATAGGGATAACAAACAGAAGTCTATTTCCTTGTTTTTAAAAATATTTTATACCTACTTTTTTCTTCAGTCCACATATTAACTGTCAAATACATTTTATTACACTTTAAGCATTATAGTTGTTTAAGGTTGTAAAGCAACAAGTCTTAGGCCTTGCCTACACTAAAGGGAAAAGTCGATCTAAGCTACGCAATTTGAGTTACATGAATAGCGTCAGGGGTGGCTCCAGGCACCAGCGCAGCAAGCGCATGCCTGGGGCGGCAAGCCAAGGGGGGGCGGCGTGCCGGTCATCATGAAGGTGGCAGTCAGGAAGCCTTTGGTGGCATTTCTGCGGGCAGTCCGCTGGTCCCGCAGCTTCGGTGGCAATTTGGTGGTGGCTACGCCAAAGGCGCAGGACCAGATCACCTGCAGAATCACCGCCGAATCCGCGTGACCGGCGGACCACCCGCAGAAATGCCGCCAAAGGCCGCCTGACTGCCGTGCTTGGGACGGCAAAAAACATAGAGTCATCCCTGAGTAGCATAACTCAAATCGACATAGCTTAGATCAGCTTACCACCATCGATCCGGTGGACTACAGGAGTCAACAGGAGAGCAATCAGCGGTTGGGACCCACTAAATTGACAGCCGATGCATCAATTGCTGCAGCGTCGATCCTCTGGCAAGTGTAGACAAGCCCTTAGGCTTGTTGAAGACTCTCAAAAGACATTGGGGAGAAGTTCATCGCTGTGCTTTGTACTATGGATATGATTCTAGCCCCATAACATATTTATTACTAACATTTTATTCTAATTTATGGACAGTTATTTTTTAACGGAATAGCAAAATATTATAGACTGTGGTAAAGCCAGAATAAAGCAATCTGTGACTCTATGCACACAATGACATTTCCCATCCTCATCCCCTGGAGAGGAAGGGTGGTAGCTGGGGATAAGGGAGAAGTCAGGATTTACCCTACCAACCAGTGTGTATCTGCTTGGGATGTGGGGGTGGTCCTGATGTACTCTTCTAGTCCTGCCACACACACTACTCGGGTGTTGTTGGCAGGGTTCCGCCAGAGCAATGGGCTTTTGATGGAACTGTATGGAACACTTCATTCCTCCCTGGAATTATTGTTTCAGGCTGTCTGAAGCCACAGGCCTGGGTGCAACAAGAACTTTCCTAGGGAGAGAACCCTTTTCCAGTAAGGTGCCTATCCTGAGACGGTGAAGACCATGGGGCTCATAAAGGGAAGAGCTAGGCACAGGCAGGTTTGTGGGGCTGCTGCCAGGGAAGGAAGCACTGGGACCTGATGAGCTCCAGCTCTCAGTGCCCACATGTCAGGACTCCCTTGTTAGTCTGCAATGAGGATGTCCCAGCACATTACTACTTACATATGTGGTGAATACCGAGCTGATGCCTCCCACTGCTGTCTTGGGCATGGCTGGCAGGGTAGGTGGCTGCTGCTGGGTCTCAATTCAGAGCCAGACAATGGGTGGGGGAGAGGCCTGGGGCCCGTGGCCTCCCTCTTCCTCCCCCATAGTGCCCCTGGACACAGGCAGATATCTCTGCAATGGCTACACTCAAGTCACATTTTTCTTCATAACCATGAGAGTTAGAAACTACTCACACCATGCCTTCTTCAAGTTTCACATAAAACAGTCACTGAGAGAATTGAGAAAATATATTATTTCTGCTAAAAGTTTAGTTTTTGCTGTCTTCTTGCAACAGTTCTTGGGGGAAGATGATGGTAACTTAACATTCAACAGTTCCTATATTATAGACATTCCTCTTCCTGGTTTGGGAAAATTTAGACTTGATTTAACTGAATTATGAGGGTTTAAAAACACTTTGTACATATATATTTGTTTACATTAAGATTAAAACTGATCATCTCTCAACACTCTATTGGCACTCTGTGTGTGTATAAACTGGGTGGAAATGTTTATTGAAAAGACAGTGTCTCAAGATTGCACTGGATGTGCACATGGATGCTTAATGAAGTGGAGTGGAGTTTTCAGGTTTGCTGAGTAGAGAATTGTGGAATATCATCTGTTAAAATGTCTATGAAAGGAGGCCCGTGTCCCAAGGAATCCTGTCTCCTCCAGCATAAGTGAGGGCACATTAGGAGTAAGGCAAGTTCTCTCACATAAGTGACTGACCAATCATATTGTGCTGTGCAGAGCATTCTTCTGCTATATATCAAATAGTACTACTTGACAATTTCTTTCCTTCTAAATAGAAAATTCCATACAAAATAAAACTACATGAAGGGATTGTTCCAGTTGTAAAGTAAAACACTGAGTAATCAAGAAATGACAAGTTTAAAGCTAATTGCCCATCCTTCATGCTTCCCTTGGTGTTTGTGTGTGCATTGTGGTGAGGTGTTTAATTACAGGATCACATGTTATTTTGGTACACAGGATTCCTTTATTCCATGGGACTTTGAACAGTTAGTTGTGGCAAAGTTGTGCAGTGAATTAGTTTAAGAAAAATGGTAATTTCAGATTACCAATATTCATGTTTGACAGACGAGCTAAAGTCTACTATAAAGTAGAATGAATTTTCAGTGAGTTTCTTTCATAACAGAATAAAATCCAGCAACTCACACTAACATCCTAGTTAGCTGTACAAGAGTCAATTTTCAGTATGGTACTTATGGATTTATCCAAGTAACTCTCATTCACTCCATGTGGCACTGCCTCCTGGCTGCTCTTGGGAATACCTCTCTTCCAGGTCCAACACCTCCACTTGCTATTTCTCAGTCTGTTGTCCTCTCTCTTACTCTGCAGTCCCTCTCTCATGTCAGAAGCTGCAGCTTCCGCTTTGTGACTCAGCCCTCCAGCTAGGTCACTATGTGGTTTCCCCTTCCAGGATATAGAATATCACTGGACTCACTGTCCAGGCTATGCCATTCCATCAGTGGCTAGTAGGGGAACCCAGGCCCACCCTCTACTCCAGGTTCCAGCCTTGGGACCCTACAACACACAGCCAAGGTCTTCTCAGTCCCCAAACTCACTACTCTCTCCCTGGCCTGCTTCATACTTTGTCTTCTACACCCTTCCCTCACAACCTGGCTTCTAATCTTTCCCTTTCTAAAGCACATGAGGTGGCTGCATACTTTCTCACTCCAACCAGTTTTGTTACCAGCTTCCTGGGTTTAGACTAGCTCAGCCCATACCTGCTCTGCTGAGCTTCATCTTCCAATCACTAATTGCTTCTCCAGCCTAACCACCTCATGTGTGACCTATCACACTAATTGGCTTTTTGTCAGGTTCCTCAACACTTTCGGGGCTGTGGGATGAACACCTCATCACAGGATGTCTTATGATTAAATTACTTATTGCTATGAACATTTATTCTGTGGTTCACTGGATGGTTCAGGCACTAATAATGGTATTCAAGGCCTTTTTCTATAGATCACTGGTTCAACTCCAACTCTATTTGTTAATGACTAATAGTAGTCGCTATTTTAGGGTTTGTTCAGTGGTTGATAAAAATTCAGTGGAAAGCCTCATTATAGTTCTTAGTACACATGTACTGACTTCACATTTAGCAGTCTGAGTAGAGGGTTAAATTGGCATAGAGATTGAAGTACCATCTCAACCCTAGAGATCAGTGTATCTCATGGTAAGAGTTGAGTCACATTGGCAGGGCAAGGTAATGTTTTTTATATTTGCTGCTGTTTGTATTTTTAGCTATTTAAGAAAATGACTTCATTTTTCAGAAATTTTCACAAGTACTATATACTCTTTAAAGAAAGAGACTTGCTTCTAATGCAAGGAATGGAACCCATTGAAAATTGACACATCAAATGAATAGTATCACTTTATCTTACATTGGCTGCTGGTTGTTTGAGATTTTTATTTTCACCAATGATACATTTTTTATTTTCTGTGTTGGAGGCTGTAATAAGGTTTCATTGTGCCCTATTTTTATTTTTAGTATCTATACTAAAATATGTAATTAAAGCAAAAAGATGTTTACAGTGCCCCATGTAGTGTACAGATGGCATCTTTAACCCCTACCCGTATGTCTTGTCCTTTTAAAGACATTGCTTTATGTCTGTTGCCTTGTAGGAACCAAACTATTGCTGGAAATAAATGGTCTCTAAATTTAATTTTATCAAAATAAATCATATCTCATGGGTACCGAATCCTTGCCAAAAACTCATTTTCTTCAGCAGACAGCAAAACAGACCCATTTGAAAAGGCCCAGGAAAATACTTCTGTGTGTGCATTGTATTATGCAAGAGTTAGAATGGAATTAGTATCTCGGTTTACCTATGTACAGTTTTGGCCCCAGTCATGCAATGAGCTCTGAATGGATGGACAACTGCGCCCACATTGATCCCCACTAAAGTAAATGAAGTTCAGTGGTGAGCAGGAACAGAGCTCATTGCAGGGTCAGGGCCTTTGCCTGTGTGTGTTCTAGATACATATTTTGTTTTCTTTTTTATTGTCTATTTGTATTATTATTTAATTGTTAATAAACACTCCTGGCCAGAATTTTAAGTACCTTCAGGCTGTTTTATGCTGCACTGTTGACACAAGCTCCTGTAAGCCTGATTTACCTGTTAGTCAAAATGGATCTATGTCTTCTTTGTATCATCAGAGCAGCCCAAGAGTGCCAGTGACTCTGGCCCACTTTTTTAAAAACACTTAATTAGTCAGTGACAATATCTCTTGATGATTATTTAAGAAACCTTAAGGAGCAAATATATACTCAAGACACTAATCTTTCTTTCGTTCTTGCTACCATGCACTAACAGTTTATTAGTTTCTGTGATCAAAGAGGACTAGAGGAACGTGAACTAATGAACTATTAATGCGTAGCAGTAGGGTCCACAAGGTTGCCATGACCATTGCATGAATGATCTATTTTTTTCTGTGATTGTGCTGTGAAATATGCATATTTTTACTGTGACAATCATATTCATAGCTGTTTGGCATAGTTGCACTTACTGCACTTCACAGTCCATAGCATTCACCCACCTATTTCTGACCATGTGGTCAGGTTTCTAGCTAGTTTCATTTTGCAGTGTAGTGAAATAGAATTGGTAGTTCCAGGCTAAATTAACCGATAGGCCCATCAGACAAGACTTGGGTTCAGCAACTTTGAGTTGTCTTATTTACTTTTGCTTAAAAATATAAAAAGAAACACCAAATGTGTTAACATCATTCTTGCTATATATCTAAGCATTTGATACTGCTGCTCCTCACTGTAGTATCTGAGTGACTTCTCAGTTAAATCAGTCACAAAGTCACTAGCAGACTTCAATGAATCTGTGGCACATTTCCCTTTTCTGATTTTCTTTCTTAAATAATCAAGATTTAAAAGTAGATGAAATCAGTACCACATACAGCGAGGGGAGTTTGAGACCATGAGATGGGTTGTAGCAGCTTGTTTGTGGGTCTGGGAAGTGTGGAGAGGAACAGAGGGAGACATGCAGCAGGTCTTGAAGAGTAACTAGCCACTAGGCATGGTTTTAGCTGCTGAAGCTTTGCTGGCAGTTCTAAGAAAGTAGTTTCAGTTGTATGCTAGTCCTGCACAGCAGAGGAATTGCATGCTGTCCACTTCTGGGGGGAGGGAATAGGAGTAAAAAAGGTGGGCCTGGGGGAAAATAAGATGCAGGGTGGGGTGAGGATCTACAGAGTTGGCTGAGTAGGACTGGGAAGGATCCAGGACTGGGAAGAGGGGTATAGCAAAATGGAACAGCTTCAATCTTGTGATCTCAGAGCTGTGCCCAGGATAGTGTTGTATATCAGAAACAAAGGATGAAGAATATATGTGAGTATGAGGGTGCAAAATTTTACAGCCTATAAGAGCTCACTGGATTGATTCAGCATTGTGTGGTTAATAGAAAGGTATGGTAGTTGTCTTAAAGTAGCTGCATAGTTCCTGAAGTCTCAAATCTTGTAAAGACATTTTTTCTGGGTTTCTACATAGATGCTTATACCTAGTTTCCTAGACACAGAAGTAATAGAACTGTTATTCTTAAAGGAGGAAGGACGAATTAAGTAGAACAAGATAAATCCCCTACAACAGAAAAATGCATCATGGCGCACAGCCTGATTGATGGGGATGACTGGGACAGGCAATAGCACTCAGTTTGGAATTTTCAAACTGACCTGATCTAGCATATGCAGAACTTGAAAGAAGGTTACTCATTCACTGGACCATAAACTCAATCAAATGCTGCAGAAGTTGTATCTAATTGTCACTAAGAATTGATATTGCTGAGCAAATTCCAAAGGTCAACACCCGCTCATGTGGTGTGGAAGATCAGTTGATTGATTCATAGCATTTTGAAACATGGAACCCAAAAGCTAGGAGGGAACAATGTGTCTCATACCATATAGAAAAATGGTTGAGGTTACCAGGTCCACGGAATTTTGAGTTGGTAGAGACATTAGTTCCTTTAGAAAACCAGGAAAATAACTGAGAACTTCCTATGGCTAGGAAAAGGTGCAGGTAAGAGCAGTAGTGAGCTGATTACATTGTTGTACTGACCAAGTTGAAAGTGTTCATGATTACAATAGTTGGCAGAGACAAGAATTCTTATTCAAGTGTCAGATGCTGCTTTTTCACAGATTTATATAATCCATACTGTAGCAAAATTTCAGTGATAGGAAATGTATGCAAATTGGTCTAATTTTTGAGAGTAGAATCATGTGATGAGAGAAACAACTTTTTCTACTAGTGACGAAGTTAGGATGGCTGAGTTTATGGTTTGTTTTTCTCCCTATTGGATAATTTTTGGAAGTCCCAAGCTATTATTTTGAAAGAAAGCAGTCGGAGGTTGAGGAAGGTGGAAAGTTTTATTGTATTGGACCTGTTGTTAATCTCATGGAAACAGTGTATTAATTGATGAATCATGAATTCTAGGTGCTCTGAAGTTTGTGCTTAAAAGACAGGAAAACATATTTTTTTATTTTTTTTTATTTTACTGGGCAAAATATTCATTTTGAATTTCAAAGGCCCAGATCAAAGGGACTCAAATGCCTAAAGCACAGATTTAGGTGCCTATGCCTCTGAGTTAGGCAACATTGCAATCCACAAAATACCTGCCACCTAATCCTGTAGGCTCCTAAACTCACTAGGCACTTTAAGTTCTGCTGTAAAAGTTTCTTAGTTACCCAAGTTTCTGTCTCTAGGCATGAACACTGCTGCCTCAGGCAGGCATCCAGACCTCTGTCTCACCCCTAAGCACGAGAGCAATCTTCAAACCAGGTGAAGATTGGGAGGGCAATGCCTGTCTCGCCTGTGGGGCCTGAATCTGGTAGATGTGCTCTCTCGATGCCTACGTCTACACAGAATGGCTGGGAGGTAGAGAGGGATGAAGATCCCTCCTTTATAACTCTTAACCCGGTGGTTAGGGAGTTCACCTGGGATGGGGGATAACACCATTCAATTCCTCCCTCTGCCTTATGAGGAGAAGGGCTTTGAACAGGGATTTCCCAGTCTCTTAGGTGAATGTTCTAAACTATCAACTCTGGGACATTCTGATGTGGGACTCTCTCAATTTCTCCTGTTGCATTAGGTCAGTGAGTGAGACTGACTCTATCATCCAGTGGTTTAGTGCACTCACCTGAGTGATTGGAAACCCCTCTTCAACTCCTTCCTCCTCATTTGGCAGAGAGGGGAATTGAACAAGCATGAACATCCCGGGAGGAGTTCCTTACTCACTGGGATAAAGAGAATAAGTGAGGCCTTCTCCTACTTCCTCCCCAGCTATTTAGTGTGGAGTTAAGCATGTGCTGGTATGTTCTCACAAAGCACCTAACTGGGGGTTAATAGATTCCACTGGGTGGCTAGGTGCCTAAAAGTTAGGCATTAAGTGCCTAAATCCCTTTGTGGATCTGGGCCAAAATAACTTTACCTGACATGGTCAGGGTTGAAGTTTGGTTCATTTTCAAACTTTATCCCATGCTTCTGAAAGTTGGGTGAGTACATGGTAAGGTTGTTCATACAATTGGAAAACATGCAATTGTAAAGACAGAAAATATATCTTTCTGACAACCATCCTCCTTTGTCTTCAATCCTAAACAAGCTTGAAATAATCCATCGATGGGAAGGGCTGAGATAGTCAGAGGCTGAACATTAAAGGTGGACTATGAGGTAAGGGCCTTTCCCCTGAAACTTAACATTTATTGAGCCATCAAACAAACCTGCAGGGGACAGCTTGCTTCTAAATTCTGTGCCCTAAACTGCAGGGCTCAGCTCGCAAAATGAACACTTATGGTTAGCACAGTTATAATCTTTGCTGCCAAAAAATAAATCATTCAAGTATACCATTATTTTCTGTGATTTAATACCAACAATTCATAGGAGAACCCAGAAGGGATTCAGAAAGGAAGTATAGCTTATCAGTAATAATTTGACTCCACATCTGCACCAGCTGCGGCTACACAATGAGCAATCAGACCAGTAGTGACATAGAACACTTGCTGGGTGTCCATATAAGGTGTTTGTTTTTGTAACTTGTGATAAAAGGCCAAACATGCAACTAGTTGCCAAGGAGCAATAGACCTAAGATGCCCTTGAAAATAGTATTCCAGAGCTTGGTATCCTCTGAATCCTGAGTTGCCAAGCATATCACGTGTTGCCATGCAGGCTGGCTCCAGCAAAGGATCAGACACTCTGCATGGAAGGTTAGAGGAGCCGAATTAGCTATGCCAGCCACAGAAGAAGTTAATGCTGAAATTTCATCAAAGTGTGGTTCTCCCCCCCCACCAATTGTGCTATAAACTCTTTCCCCAATATCCTACTCTCCCTTCCCTAAATGTCCTTTCTGTTTCCTACCCGGGGGGGAGGGGAACTGAGAAGAAAGGATTAATTGCAAACACTTTATTGCAGATGCATCAAGCACTGATAGCCAGTATATTTGCAATTAATGTTACATACACTTAGCCACTGTTCTGGAACACTGTTCACTGTTAATTCTGTGTTCCTGACCTCAGATAGCAGATTTTTAGAACTCCCAGTTTCCAAGGCTTTGGGGCATCACTGAAATCTGTGAAAGTGAGCAGTGATCTTACGGGATGAGCCTTGCACTGGAAGTCTTGCTAAACTCCAAACTATATTGAAGGTGACCTGGTTTGTTTAAACTATAACACCAATACATCTATCATGAATGCTTAAGCACAAGTAGCTGCTTTTGTCGTTGACAGTAGAACATCAAGAATCAAATGAGGAAACATTTCCATACAAAGACTTCTCTCCTCAGTTCCTTCTCACCATTTCAAAAACTGAAACAATTGAGCTTTAGACAGCCAAGTTTTAAAATACTGATTTTATGGAGAACAAAGATTTCTTTATGAAAATCGGTCTGTTTTATCCCTTTCTGTATACCACCATGTGTTTTTTCAGGAACATAAAAATATGTCCTTCAAAAGAGAATGGTAGTCAATGCTTCTAATGACTTCTTTATGTTAAAAAGGAGTGACTGATTCAAAGTTTATCAAAGACACTACTTTCAGCAGCACAAAGTTATTTAAATTGAATAATATTTTGATGTGAGCTAAGAGCAGATATTAACTCATGCATCAAAAGATGTAAAGACCAAGTAAGAGCTGGGTTACATTACTAAATTAGACACATAGAGCCTGCTAAGCAGTATCGTCTCTGCTTGTCTTGGATAGATATTATCAAAAATTAACAAGCAATTCTGGACACAAATCACTATCTATAGATCTATAATGTGACCAGATAAAATACTATTCGCTGAAAAACCATCAGTTTCTCCAAATACTGATGCATGCCCTCTATCTTGCTATTTCCAAGCAGTTATACCAATGGATATACAAGAAATTTGAGAGCCATTTAACAGAGAAATAGATGCAGCTGGGATGAGGCTAATGGCACAGTGCTACAAACATCCATGTATGTTGCTTATGCCTATTGGGTTCCCATCTGGTGGATGCAATGGAAGGACAAAGAAAACAAACAAATTGATGAGCAAAGTGTTTTCTTTATCACAGATGGCATGTAGCTTACACATCTCATTGAGTTATTACCATTTTCGCTTATTGCATGGCACATTTTTACAAATGTTCAATGGGTCGTTTGGCTTTGCCATTGGTCTAACTATTTTTCTGCCAAATCATACTTAACCAGCCAGCTTGAATGTAGAGAATTTTTTTTACAGTAATTTGAAATAAATTTTAAACCACTTAAATTATTGAGTTTAAAATGCTGAGATTCTACAGGAAAAAAAGGACTTATATTATCAGTCCTCTTCAAGCAAGCTGTTACGGAAAGTTTTTCAACTTCATGCTTCCTGCAGCTGTTGTTTTTTTCTGGAAAGCTACTTTCCAATTATAGTGGTCTAATGCCATGTCATGTTAGCTGATAATAGGCATTACTAAAGTGTAATACTTCAGTGATTTATAAATTAAAGCATTTAACAGGGAGATGACATTATTTCTAAAGACAAAGGAATAGACCTTGGAATGAATGTGTAAAAAAACTGAGAAGTTTAAACTACATGGAATAGAATCTATATTGTAGATATAGCACAGAACAAATGAAAAGCTTGCTACAAAAGAAAAATAGTGTAAATGTTAGTCTTTCTTTGTCAGAAATGGCTGATACCCACACTGAATCTAGATCTTCCCTTTCCTACCATACTAAGTACAAAAGCAGATGGCTTCTTCCTTGTGCTTTTCACAGCCACTACCTATGCTCCATTGTGTGGACCGGTTTCCAGTTCATTTTTGGATGCAGCTTAGGTGTGATTTTAACCTGAACATTCTAAATGAGTGGAGTCTTTCATGCCTCAGAAACCTGTGCTCTCTTTGTGTGATACCATGGCAGCTGAGGTCAGATGATGAAGCTCAAATTAACCATCTTCTTTGTGTTCAATTTGGAGAACCAAAAGGCAGGGTGTTTTTAAATGAAGGGTTGCCAACTTTCGAATTTTCTTTTTGTTTGTCTACCAAATCCCCAAACTGTTGACTGTAAAAATCACCTTGTCTCAAAAGCTTTTTTTCTGGGAAAGTTTGGTGACTGGGTGGTAATGGGTTGTGAGAGAGCCCAGTGGGATCATGATCTGGAGAGAGGCTTTATATAAACACATATATAAATGGGTCACTATGTCATTTATTAAAAAGCATTTTTTCTTTATCAGACAATGCAAGGGAATGCAAAGAATATTTATGGTTACAAACCAGGATGAAAACTGATGCATGATGTTTGGTTAGAGTCTACCTCTTTAGACAGTGAACTCACTGATTATTTGTATAGTTGTATTACTGTGCTTTACTCCAAGGTGATGGGATGTTAGATGGGGTGGGATCTGAGTTACTACAGAGAACTTTTTCGTGGGTGCTGGCTGGTGAGTCTTGTCTACATGCTCAGGGTTTAACTGATCACCATATTTGGGGTCGGGAAGGAAATTTCCTCCAGGGAAGATTGGCAGAGGCCCTGGAGGTTTTTCGCCTTCCTCTGCAGCGTCGGGCATGGGTCACTGGCTGGAGGATTCTCTGCACCTTGAGGTCTTTAAACCACGATTTGAGGACTTCAATAACTCAGACATAGGTTAGGGGTTTGTTACAGGAGTGGGTGAGTGAGATTCTGTGGCCTGCATTGTGCAGGAGGTCAGACTAGATGATCATAATGGTCCCTTCTGACCTTAAGTCTATGGGTGTTGGGAGTTAACTTTTATATACTCCTGTTCCTTCCAAGCTGTTTTTTGTATGCTTAAAACTAATTAAATGTATTTTATCCAATAAGTCAATAAAAATATTACATGGTCTACTTGGGTGGACATTTTACCAGTATATGTATATATTGTCAATAGTGGCCATTTTAAAGATAGGACCTAAATCGTGGAGAACCAGACCACTGAGAACATCAAAGTGTGTGTGCCAAAAAACATGCCTTTTTCTCAATGGCCTTCCAGATCCCTTTTGTTCTCAGATCTGTGCATTTGCTGCAAATACCGTCTGTTGTTTCACAAGGCAAGTGGTAGGGTCTCAGAACATTAATGGCTTTCCAAGTTCTTCAGTTGAAATCTGAGTGCCAGGGACCCCTAAATACTGTGTAAAAACCTGAGCCCACTGAGATACTGGGAAAAATCTTGGCCCCATTAAAGTAAATTGGTAAAATTCTCATTGATTTTAATGGGTCTAGACTTTCACCCACTGACTTTAAATATTTATTTGAGCTGACATTCTTCCAAAACTTCCCAGCATAAGAAGACTGTGCTGATTGGCAAATGCCATTTATGTTTGAGAAGCCTACCATGGTATTTATAATCACTAGAAGCAATTTAACATGTATTGGCTTAGGGTTTATAAACCTAATATTTGACACACATCAGTTATTATACATATATGGATGCTGTTTTATGCCCTAATTTTCGTATTGTTGAGAATATAAATTTTTACAGTAAGATGTTATTACATGTTTCAGTGTTCCGGATGTTATGTAATGTGTGTGACATTGAGTACATGTACCCTTTTGAGTGGTCCATAGCTCCTTTGTAACATGCAGGGGTTCTTGACTATAAACACTTGGGAAAAGCAAGGTTAGCTACTTTAATATATACATATCTTATGTCTTATCTGAACATATTCACTTTGTGCAGGACCTAAAACTGACACAAACTGATTAATAGAAAATTGACAATGATCAGTGTAACTAAGTTTTATTTTTTTATTATTTTCTTTTTTGGGGATGTTGGTTACGAGTAGGACTACGATTTTGTCACAGAAGTCACGGAAGTCATGGAATCTGTGACTTCCAAAGACCTTCGTGACTTCAGCCCATGGCAGTTGGGAGCTGCATGGTTCTCCCGCGGTGGCTGGGAGCTGTGGGGTAGGCGGCTGGGACCACCAAATTCTGAGCCCCCATAGGTAGTGGGGGTACCCCACAGCTCCTGGCTGCAGTGGGAAGAGGGGGACCCCATGGCTCTTGGCTGGGCCCTCCACAGCTCCTAGCCACCATAGGCAGCAGAGGACACCACAGCTCCCAGCCATGGATAACGGGGGTCTGAGCCCCCATGGGTGGTGGGGGCCCCTGGAGCTCCCACCTGGCCTTGAAGCTGCCCAGTGACTTTCCATTTTGTCATGGATGTTTTTAGTAAAAGTCAGGGACAGGCAATAAAGACAAATTCACAGAAGCTTGTGACCTGTCCCTGACTTTTACTAAAAATATCCATGACAAAATCTTAGCTTTAGTTGTGACTAAATCTCTGTGGCTCTTCCTCTATGAAATCAAGCTTAATTTGCTTTTCTACAGAATATTTTTTAAATCTAACAATTTGCAGACAATTAATCCAGAAAGGGTACAAAAATTTTAAAAATCTGATATTCTCTTTTTTATGGACATTTTCCAGATCTCTTTAGTACAGGGATTTAAAAAAGCTGCTTATGCAATAGTATTAAAAGTTGTTACACAGAGACTAGAAACTAATGTGTGTTAAAATAATAGGAATATCAAAATGTATATTTATCCTGAAAAGAGTAATGGCTCAGGTTAGCCCAGGTTGTGTGTACACAGCTCCCACAATAGAAAAATTTCCTGTTCCGAATGCCTGTTAATAGAGAAATATAGCATTATCCTGAGAGTCTGGTCCGCATTCACAGTTCCTGTTGAAGTCGTAGGAAATTGCATATGCTAAGCACCTCTCACTAGCCCATCTGCCATACCAAAAGAAACTCAAGCAGGATTAGTTTGAGTTAGAGAGCAGAAGTCAGGACTGCCTTTGGGAGTTTAAATTTCATCTACAAGCATACACCTTCATGTAATGATGTAAAAGTTTTAATGAAAACAATACAGGAGACATAATATAGTAAAATTGTCTGCCAGACTGACTTCATTCCTTGGCATACTCGTATGTGGAACACACAAATACAGAATCATAGAATATCAGGCTTGGAAGGGACCTCAGGAGGTATCTATTCCAACCCCCTGCTCAAAACAGGACCAGTCCCCAGACAGATTTTTACCCTAGTTCCCTAAATGGCCAAGGCAAGTACTGTGATGCTTCTCAGGGTTGTTAATCATCTTATTACCACTTGCCTCCAGCATGAAGCAGTCATGTCTGTATTAGCTGGGTGGTTAGCTCCCTAATAAAGCCAGCCTGTTTGCCCCTCAAGAACCCTCCTTAGGTTGATAACAACTGCACACTAGTCTCCGAGTCTTTTCTTACCCAAAGTTCTCTTCAGTGTTTTCAACCAAGCCTGGCTGAGATTCCCCCCAAAATATACTAGAACAGACTTTTATTGTTAACTTCTACACAGCCCCTCACTGCTTACCTCTTCCTGTTAATCTCCTTCTGAAGTCTCAGACAGCTCTTCATTAGCATTTGACTTAGAATGCTAATAGACTCCTATTGTAGGACATATAATGCTACCCCAGGAGATAAGTATCTCCCAGCCCCACTGACATGGTACCTTTGAGTGACCTGTTTTCAACTACACACCTAGATAACAATGTTTAGTATATATACACATAACTGCTCACGTATTCACTGTACATTCATCTCACAATGATCATGATGACCAGCGTGAGCCAGGCTTTCAGTAGACCCCTTAAATGGAATTATTTTGGTGAATCCAGGGAAACCCTGTACTGCTGTGTACCCCAGTGCCCTCTGCTAGATGGCATCCAAAGGTTCCTGGATCACAAATATATACCCAGCATACTTGATTAATTTAGGTTTTATGATCCCTGAGAGGCTTAAAGTAGACTTTTGGTAGGTGAATCTTTGGCCCTTTAGGCAGCTCTGGAATTAGAGAAGAAACTCCTTTTCAGGGTATCTAAACCAATCTTAATCCTTTAGTAAACCAAAACTATGATATATATTTTGAACCAGAATTTGTTTTATTAAGAAAAGCGAAGTATACACACTAAAATAATTATGTACATACCTGTTTTCAATTGCTCTGTGAAATATGGGAGTTTTGCAATAATTCATTTTTCCTCACACTTTTTGTTTGTTTTTAATTGACAACTCCAATCAAATTATAATGGTCAAATTAGCAAATTATTGAAATCATATATTTATAATGGAACTAACTGGGTTGCTGTTAGGTGCCATTGTAGTCTGTAAAAGCCAGGCTTTTATTGTGATGTTTAGTATCTGCTGTCTGTGAAAATCATTAGAAATAGCCCCATTCATTATAGCAAGTAAAATAAAAGATGAGACTATTGATTTAGGGCCTGATCCTGCTGCAATTGCAGTCAATAGGATTTTTGCCAATGACATCAGTGAGAGCCGGATCAGACATGCAGATAATGGAATCACTGTAATTTCAAAGATACCAAGTACACTGTAATTTAAAACGATCTAAATTTACAATAATAAAATCAATAATCCTCATATTTGGACTTCTGAGTTCTGAGCAGAATATATCTAAAACTGTGTATGGAAAGACCAAGTTTAAAATCATATTTTATTATTTTTGTCAAGACTCAGAAATGTGAAGTGGACATTCTGTGAGAAATTTATTTAAAGCTAGTTTCTAATTAATAACAGGCAACCATATAAAATCCTTGTATATATAAATTTGAGCATCGTCTGTCCAGAGATAATTAAGGTATGAAGAATCTAACTCCTTAGTTAGAACCTCTCTCAGTTCATCTAGTTAGCATCAGAAATTGCATTCTCCAACCCTACCACTTCTAATAGATTTTCACTGTTGTTTCTATGCAATTAACAAAGGACTTACAAAACAAAGAGTATCAGAGGGATAGGTAGTATTCACCCACGAAAGCTCATGCTGCAAAACGTCTGTTAGTCTATAAGGTGCCACAGGATTCTTTGCTGCCAAAACAAAGAGTGAAATCCAAACCCCATTCAAGTCAGTTGCAAAACTGCTCTTGACTTAAGTGGGGCTAGGGTTTCAACCAATTTTGAGGGATGTTCTCTGCTGCTTCTTCTGCTTCCACTAAACCAGCTTAGATGTTGGTATGATTTCAGAATTTCAGGGAGTTTTCCTTCATAATCCTTGTATATGTAAATTTGAGCATCCTCTGTCCAGAGATAATTAAAGTATGAAGAAGCTAACTCCTTAGCTGAATTATTTAGCTATATGTATTTGCCTCCGTATCAGTTAAAAATGAATGTAAACAGAAGAAAACAGGCGGCTTCAGGCAGATGTGTGCCCGCAAGACTTTAGTTTGCTTCTCTTTATACATGTTTATAGTTTAAATTTTAGTGTCTTTGTGCCAAACTTTTCTGGTTTTTTTTCCCCAGTACTTCTCCTTCCAGAGGGTTAATTCAAATCTGTCACAGCAAAGCAATCTCCTTCTATGCCTCACTCTTTAGCATTTAGATAGACAGGTGAGCTTTGTGGTATATCTGGTTTGTAAACTCTTGAGCTATATCTATGAATTTTCTGTCACAAGTTTGTTAAATTTGTACATCTGAACTAGCAGAGTTACAGAAGGCAGCCTCCTCCCTCTACCTATGCAGACAGTGGGTAGTTCAGCTGGCCATTTTCTCAGTATCTTGGTCTCATAGTCATCCAAATCTGCAAAAGGTTATTATGGCTGTTTGTTTACCTACAATTCTTCTTCTCTGGAGGTACAAGTTGTACCAAGTTCACAGTTACCTCCCTTTCATGCAGATTTGAAGATACAGCTTTACATAAGTTAATGCTTCAACATTTTATGCTCCTTCAGCAGGGGTAGCAGAAGTCTTTGGCATTAGGAGATCCCATGTAGTCGTACGCTCCAAGAAGGGGTTCAAACGTGGGAATTAGATGGAATACTGACACATGGCAAATTTCAGGTGTCTATAATATCATTTCTGCCCTGTCACTCTTGTTCATTTAAATTAGAAAACCTGTAATCCCTCCTTATTGTTATGAGAATGGGAATAGAAATCTGTTAGTGAAAATGGGCTAGGAGTGAGAGTTCAAAAGGGAAACACAACTCTTCAGAATTTATTTTACAAAAAATATCTTGGCACCTTTTGGTAAAAATAAAAATTTACAAAAACAAATCCCCAGAATCTAAGTCTTTAACCATTAATGGTTCAGCAACAAAACTAGAGCCCCTTGAACATTTACAGGATGAAACAAATGCCCAATTTCAACTCTTAAATGCATCTGAAGGTCACTGAGGTAAATTAAATACAATTAAATAATGGGACAAAGAATAAAAAAAGGGAAAATGAGTATATATTGAAAAACTTGAAAGTTTCTTAATGGTGGAGCACTTAGAGAGGTTTACTGTTCAGAACACCCTAGTTCAGGAATATCTTAGAAATTCTACTCCAGGCTGTTGGAGAAAGGAGGACAAGTATTTTTAACTTCCTTCTACTTATCTGTCAGTGTGTGTGTGTGTGTGTATGTGTGATAATTTCATGTTGAGAAAACAATCTTTAATGCACACAAAAATGCAAGCCTTTTTTTCACTGTTCAGATGCAGATTCTACTTACCCTCTTCTGATCCCAGCCATAGGGGGATTGCTATTTATTACTGTCTTGACTCCCTCCACTCCTAGTTTTTCACCTTTCCCTTTTCAGCCTTCCTCTCTGATTTTGCCTCTCATCTTCCTCATTCTTCTCTCCTCCTTCAGAAGTTGGGTACAAAGAATCATGATGTTATTTTAGAAAACATGATGTATTTCCCCATGCCTAAAAACCGATGGTCTGGAGTCCAAAACTGTAAGCTACATAGACAAGGTGCACCATATTCAAAACAGATGCTTACATGGGTAAGATTTAGGATCAGAGTGACTTACTGTTCTAAGCCACAATTTGACATAACTACACAACCCATTTTGTGTTCAGTAATTGTATTTATAATCTTTTTAAATATATATCTTTTTAAACACCTCACATTCAGTACATTTGGAAAAAAAATAAATCATTCTACCACCTTGGTATCATTCTGAACAAATATAAACATTATTCAATAATAATTACAATAAATTAGTATTTTAATAACAATAAAAAAACTTATTTCTAACAAATTCTGCAAATAGCTAAAATTAATTAAATTTAATGTTATTTTTGCCTTACACAACACCTGGTTCTTCCCTGTCCACCCTGGTCTCAGTCATAGCCCTTCCTGCTTCCCGCCTCCTTCCTGCCCTGGGACCTTTCCCATCCACTCCTCTGCCCCTGCCTCCTGCTGCTCTAGGACTTTCTTCCCTGTACCCTGAACTAAGTTACAGCCCTTCCCTGACTCCTCTCCTTCCCCTGCCTCTGGCTCCCTCAGGACCTCCCTGGTCTCCCTGACCCATCTGTAACTCCTCAAACTTCCTCATCTCTTTCCCTTCTGCCCTCATAATCTTCACTGTCTCCTTGAGCCAGCAGCAGGCTATCACAGGGTCAGGTCTGTGTTCTGTGACCCGCAAGTTCTTGCTCTTGTGTGGAGCTCTGCACATGTTTACCCATGTGTACCCAAACCAACCCTGAAAAAATCACAGGAACAGAGGGCCTTTTTGCATCATCTTGAGAGATACTTCTGCAGGCTCCAAAATCAAGTGACTGGGAATAATTTGTAATAGTTGGCAACTCTGCAAACCAAGGACCTAATTCTTCAAATTTGTACATATAAATAACCTTAGTCTCAATGGGACTTCAATATTGTTTTGTCTTTAGCTCTTTACCCAGCATATATGAACTCCATACTACACGCAAGGCCACATATATACTCCACTGCTCATGGGTTCTGATGGCTTCTGGCACATAGAAGAAGTGAGAGCCATTAGAGGGTTTTCAAACTATTTAAAGTAATGCTACCCAATTCCTATACACTACACCTGGGATACTTAGACTGAGGCTTGCGAGCTGAAAGTGGCTCCCTAATGTGTCCCTTATGGTTCTTTCAGCACATGACATGAAAACACTATGTAACTTAATTATTAACCAATCAGGATGCTTTTACTATGTTGTTAACCAATTGTAGTTAATAAAATAATACATAGTCATTTTACTGTAAGTATGTGTATATCTATCTATAATCTAATATATATATATGTATATATATATACATATATATATACATATACACACACATGCACACAGTTTAAATATGAATATATAGTACTATATTAAATGAAACAATGAATTTACACAATTGTACCTCTTTCTGGGTAATGTTCATCTCTAATAAGTGACGAAGAGTCCTGTAACACCTTATAGAAGTATTGGAGCATAAGCTTTCATGGGTGAATACCCACTTCATCAGCTGCATGTAGGGGGAGGGATAGCTCAGTGGTTTGAGCATTGGCCTGCTAAACCCAGGGTTGTGAGTTCAATCCTTGAGAGGGCCACCTAGGGATCTGGGGCAAAAATTGGTCTTGCTAGTGAAGGCAGGGGGCTGGACTCAATGACCTTTCAAGGTCCCTTCCAGTTCTAGGAGATTGGTATATCTCCAATTATTACCTTTTTAGTGCAAATTTCCAGAGGCAGGTATAAATATTCAGGCAAGAATCAGTCTAGAGATAACAAGGTTAGTTCAGTCAGGGAGGAGGAGGCCCTCTTCTAGCAGCTGAGTTGTGAACACCAAGGGAGGAGAAACTGCCTTTGTAGTTGGCAAGCCATTCACAGTCTTTGTTTAATCCTGGTCTGAGGGTGTCAAATTTGCAAATGAACTGAAGCTCAGCAGTTTCTCTTTGAAGTCTGGTCCTGAAGTTTTTTTGCTGCAGGATGGCTACCTTTAAATTGAAGTGTTCTCCTACAAGTTTTTGTGTATTGCCATTCCTAACATCTGACTTGTGTCCATTTATCCTTTTACGTAGGGACTGTCCAGTTTGGCCGATGTACATAGCAGAGGGGCATTGCTGACACCTGATCGTGTATATTACATTGGTGGACGTGCAGGTGAATGAACTGGTGATGTTGTGGCTGATCTGGTTAGGTCTTGTGATGGTGTCGCTGGTGTAGATATGTGGGCAGAGTTGGCATCGAGGTTTGTTGCACGGATTGGTTCCTGAGTTAGAGTTACTATAGTGCGGTGTGTGGTGGCTGGTGAGAATATGCTTAAGGTTACCAGGTTGTCTGTGGGTGAGGACTGGCCTGCCTCCCAAGGCCTGTGAAAGTAAGGGATCATTGTCTAGGATGGGTTGTAGATCACTGATGATGCAGTGGAGAGGCTTTAGCTGAGGACTGTAGATGATGGCCAGTGGATTCTGTTGGTTTCTTTCTTGGGCTTGTATTGCAGCAGGAGGCTTCTGGGTACATGTCTGGCTCTGTTGATTTGTTTCCTTATTTCCTCATGCAGGTATCATAGTTTTGATCACCACAGAACTGTATCATATTCATGGAGGTGGTGGGGCAAAAAAAGTCCCCGAGAGTACTCCTCTTGTGAGTAGAGCAGTATTGCAAGAAGCCCGGGGCACTAGAAACCAGCCACAGGGAATGAAACATGGTCCAGTGGTAAGCTTTGACAAAAAGGGCAGGTTCCAGGATTTCAGGGAGAGAGCTCTGGGAGGTGGTCAGTGGAGGAACAGAGCAGGGGGAACTTAAGGAAACTAAAAGGGAAAGCCCAAGGAGAGTGGAAGTTGAATTAAATTAATACTTTTATATGGGGATTTTGTTAGTGGATTCCAGGGAATATTCCAGAGCCCTAAAAAAAAAAAGGGTTAACTAGAGTGATTGCAGCACCACAAGGTGTGAGAATGGTTGGGTAGAAAGAAGCCTAGGGGAGGTAGTAGCAAAAAGTTGTGAGGAGCAGACCTTGGCTTGTTGTTACAGGGTCCCTGGCTATGGTGGCGTGAGGCCAGAGAAGAGAACAAGGATAAGGAAGATTCCCAAGAAAGGGGTGCAGAGACCATGGGGAAATCAGAAATAAGGACACTGAATTTTTATTTTGTTGGCCTTTCTGTTACCCTAGAAGGGGTGGACTTAAATTGTGACCTCCTCAAAGGGCCAAATTATCAGAAGAGTAACCAATGGAGTGGCTGTTGACAGGGAGCACCAGATGGGGAGAGCCATCACAAGGAGGTGCCACCCTGGTGAGTGAACTCCTTCACAAGAAATCCTACCTTATTTTTGGCAGAGGTTGGAATGTTTGTAGTGAATGAGACAGGATGTAGGAAGAGAAAGGATGGTCTCAGCCCACGTGCCACCACTGACCGCTCTGGACAGCATTCTCACTCGGATGCACTGGCCAGGTAGAGTCATCATCACAGGTGACCACGCCACACTCAGCAAGCACAGTTGCAGTCTCCTGAGAAAGAAAAAAAAGCCCCCCCAGCATGACCGCTCGGGAGGTACTGATGATGATCTATATGGGGGAGAGGATTCAGTGCTAACAGTATTTGAAAGATCTAATCTCTAAGGCTATGACTGCACAGCAGGGGGCAGGGAGCAGTGCAGAGTGAAAAAGGAAGGAGCTCAGAGCCTACCCAGAAAACCAAAGAAGCAAATGGAAGGTCGGGCAGCAGCCAGGATATCACCCTTGCCGAATTACCCCCTGCTCCCCCCCCCAGCAACACTATTGCAGAGAGAATGATGATGCCCTGGAAGGAGAGGTGTGAGTGTACTGCAATAGCAAACAGTGTTTTTTTAAGCAAGCTTTTTAATGATTGATTTGCCCTGAGGACTTGGGATAGGACCACCATGCATGCATGTAGCAAAGTAATCAGGTATCATTGCGTGGCAAAGCATGCAGGCGGTGTCCCAGGACTGCTGGCATTCAAAGCATCCGGCTCTTTATCTTGTTCTGTTATCCTCCAGCAAAGTGATATCGTTCAGGATAACCTGGTTAAAAATCAGGAATTTAAGTCCGATCTTTTCTGTTTGGTCACCGGGCGAGGCGATCTTCCAATGAAAAAAAAGAATTCATGCTTTTAAATGAGAGTGACTTTATTTGCAAACCCACATTCCTGCACCACCTTCTGATCCTGACCATCCTGCAGACTGTGACTGCTGCCTAGGCTATGCTGTGGCTGGGTGTATATGGCATGGCATCAAGGGGTAAGGGGGAGGGTGGGCCCCACTTCAAGGCATTTCAAACACCCCATCTGCTCTTTTCTTTGTCTGTTAAGCAAGTCCTTTTGCCAACGAGTACAGAGTAGTAGTGTATCTTTGATCCTGAATATGAACCATCCTGGCCCCCCATATGTCTGTGTTCCGTTGTTGTGGATGTGAAACCATCCTTGTGAAAAACCACCTCTGAAAAGTACCCCCTGGGCCCCCTTCCTTGCTGGGTGCCTGTGCCTGCGATATGGGTTCCATCATCGCCCCCACAGTTAGTTATCCCACCCCATTGCAGCCCATCCCAGCAGCCATCACGTTTTCCCTCCACACTCACCTTCTTCACAGCAGCAGCGTTGCAGCTTTTAGCTATTTATTTGGCACAGCAGCCCACACAGTCCCCCCTCCAAAATTGATGATCCAATTCTGACCCCCCGACTGACCTGTAGCTGTCTGGTGTTGCAAGCTTCCACAGGGCTATCGCCACTCGCTCTCTCGTGAGGGCTTGGCTCTATGGCTGGGGCAAGCAAGTCACAGCAGCACCAAGCAAGTCAAAAGTGCCCTTACGCATGCGAAAGTTCTCGCAGCCACGGAGCCGCCCACACACAACAACACCACACACGGTCCCACCGTCCCACCTTGTTTCGCTTGTTTCCGCGGCGGCTCATAATAATGAATCTGCTGCCCCCCATTCAGGCCCCAAAGCGCCGCTGCGAGCGGTTTCTCTGTCCATGTCTGTGTCCACGTCATCATCTGTGCCGCCGCGCTGCCCCCTCCGCCCTCGCCCGCTCTCTCGGTTGGTTCCTGGTTCAGCATACTATATACTGCACGCGAGTTTAATTAAAACATAAAACATCCACGATTGGATATGAGAGGGGAGCATGCTGCTGCTGCTGCTGCTGCGGCTGCTGCGGTTCACCAGCAAAGGCGCGCGACGCTGTTGTGGTTGTCTGGGAGGGAGGAGGAGAGAGAGAGTGTACCCCACCAGACCACATGATTTTTTGCCCCATCCCCACTGGGACTGGGACCCGAAATGCCAAGGGGCGGGGAGGGAGCGGGGGGAACTATGGGATAGGGACTAGCTACCCACCACGCATGCTCCAGAAAAAATCGACGCTAGCCTCGGACCGTGGACGCACACCACCGATTTAATGTGTTTAGTGTGGCCACGCACACTCGATTTTATAAAATCTGTTTTACAAAACCGGTTTATGCAAATTCGGAATAGTCCCATAGTGTAGACGTACCCTCAGTATTAAACAAGTTCAGTGCCACTCTGGCAAACTGCATTCTGTTCCTGCTTCTGCCACAGATTTCCTATGTTATACTGGACAAGGCACTTAAACCAAAATGTTCTCATTTGGCCACCAACTACGTGTTCATCATTACCAGGTTACTCAACACCTGAGGCAAGATTTGCAGGAGTGCTGAAAGCTCACAACCACAACTGCTAATCTGTTGGAGCTGTGCTATAAAAATGCTAAGTAACCTGAAAAATCAAGCAACTCAAGTTGGGCATTCAAAATTAGTGGACACTTTTGACAATTTTGGCCTCATTTCTCCAGCTGTAAAAGAAGGGCAATAACAAACACCATGTAATCTCATAGGGTGTTGTGAAGATGCATTTGTTAATGTTTGTGAAGCACACAGCTACTATCATAAGATAACCATAATCATTGTATTTAGTGCAGCATGTGGATTGAGTGGGTTAATAAGGCCTAGGACACACATTGAATATGGAGGATAAAAAGAAATATTAAGTAAATATTAAGTAGGGGTACTGTTGACAGACAACATAGTAAGGGATTATGCAATTAAAGACTGTATCAGCATATGTTCAGGACTGCACAGACAACCTTAATTCTAGCACAGTGTAAGACCAGTATGCAGCTGTAGAAAATATAGCATTGTTCATGAAAAGACATGTTGATTACCATTACTTGAAACCAGGAGGTGTAATTCTTAATTTATTTGAAGCTGTGATTAGAGTGAACCCTGAGCTAAAGGAGGCAATACTGATTTTTAGGGTGGATATAATTTCTCTTGGCCAGAGAAGAGCAACAAAAAAAATAATTCCAGACTTCAAAGATTTAATTTATGAAGAAAGATTGAGAGGATTATTATTGGAAAGAAAAAGATTTTACAGTCACTTAAGCAAAGTTTTTTAACTTATGAAGAGGGTGGCTAACATTCAAATGAACCCTTTATACTTGCACAGAAGAGAAAAGGAAAGGGTTGGATTAGAAAAGATTAAAGAATAGAGAGCAAAAAGAGTCCTCAAGTGAAACATTTTACATGTAGAGTAATAAACATATGGAATAAATTACTGGAAAGGTTATTGAAGCATGAAGCAATGATGGATTAAAAAAGGCATCAAGTTGAGCTTCTGAGGATAGAAAGATATGGGGAATAAATAGTACATTAGAAGTGAGGAAAGCATAGATATGAAGGTACAATGAGCGAAGTTCTTGTTCTGTAATCTAAAGGATTATATTCTCACATAAAAATAAGAGAAATATGTATTAAAAATAATTTCCATTAAAATAAATCCTTGAGGAAAGAGGGCCAAATTCTAACGTCTGATGCATGGCATGCACACCAGACATATTCACATGCACAAGATGTGCAGGTTTTGGTGGCTATGTATGTAGGGAAATAAGTGTCTGGCAGTGACAAGCTTACAGAAAGATTCTGTGTTCTTGTGTGATGGTATGCAAGAGCTTAATCCTTAGCTGGGAAAAGGCCAAATTTCCATGCATTAGGACATCCCAAGTTATGGTGCCAGGGGATGAAGTTTTCTTAATGTTCATTGAAACTGGTTTAAAAAAGCAAAATTGTTCCCAGTCACTTTAGCTTTGCTTTGTAGTTTCCCTGGATATATATCATCATGTATTGTCCCTTCTTTAACATGCTGTGTCAGTTTGGTCCAGTATTAACCTCGGAGGCAATTATGTATATGTGAAGATGCCAAGTGTGAACAGTTTCCTGGGATCCCGTGTGTCAAATATTTGTGAAAGAAACTCTCTGAAATGTTTTTTTTTTTCCTTCCATGGTACAATGGGTACAATGGTGTTTGCTCTTAAGAAGTTAACATTTGCCAAACGCTCTAACACAATTATTACAATTCTCTAGTTGGAGTGTAATGGACAAATGGGTGTCTCAAATACCAATGTGTGATAATTATGGGACATTCTAATTTTTGAATGGTAGCCACTGGAAGATATATTCATGAATGGCACATTTTATTGTAAATTTTTTTGATTTTTCATTCAAGTAATCAATTTGTGTGTTTCTGTATAGTGGGGACAGGTTTGATATGTGGAACCCAAGTTTATTCTGCTGGTTTACCAATTTATACACTTGTTCATTTGCAAATTAATAATGCAGAACATTGTATTATACAGAACAATCCAGTTACAAAGAAGGTGTGGGGACTGTAAGATGTACCACTGTGTATCTGTGGTGTAATTTTTTTCTACACATGGGTGAATTTCTTTTCATATCTTCCTTTTAGCCTTATAATTAATTGTGCGTAAACCATTTGGCTCAATAGGATTATAATTAATTAACTCCTAAACATTAATTTGGTTAAGCAGTTTGTTAGTTTTTATTGCTTTTATAGGGTTAAATTCATCCCTGTCCAGGAGGGTTACACGAGACCTGTGGCACCAGTTAAGTCGTATTTATGCCATATTGGGCCCTCCTTACGTGGGTGAATTGCACCCATTGGGGTGAAAGTTCTCTTTTCGTATTAAATCTTAATTTTGTTTTGAATCTCTTGGAAATAATGTTAATTTCTGATTAAAGGCCAGATTCTGCCACCCTCACACTCACTGAGTATCAGTTTGTCCCATGAGAAATCACTTTGATTTTAAAGGGACTACTTATGGAATAAGTTGCTATTCAGTGTGAGTAAGGATGACTCACGTTGAATACATGACTTGTTAGGATTTGTCATGCAAAATTCTGTGCCAAAATCCTTTGGCTGCCGCTGATTGCAACACACTGCAAGGCACATAATGACTTAGGTCATTCTCTGTTGAGGTATCAAATGTGCCTCCCTTTCATTTTTTCTATATTCAAATGGATTTTTATAATTAGTTGGAAAGAACAGTTTGAGTAGTCACTAGTTCTTGAGTTGCTCATGCCGTTGTGCCTCTTGCTTGATATTTCTGTTTAAGCTGATGCACATTTATTTTTTTTACCAAACATATTTTGGCCTTTCCAGAGCAGGCCTCCACACCTGACTGCATTTTACAAGTGTGTACTTGACCAGGGCATGAAACCAAGTGTAATGAATTACATCATGGTCTACAGCAGATAGCATGTAAGGTTGGTTAATGAGTCTGTTCACCCTCCCTTCACTATTAGGAAGCCTGAAAACTGATGCTCAGTCACTGCAGCAATTTTCTTTCTTTTTCCTTTATCTTTATGCTAGTATGCAGCATTAGGCAATATCAGATGATACAATTAATGTCTTTCAGAATTTGGTAGACAGTATCCAGAAATGAAAAATAGGTTAAGCAGCACATAATACATAGACTGTTCAAAAACGTTCATTCTCTAAGAACTTTCCAATGAGTTGAGATTAATACAAGTTGAGATGAGGTGTCTGGATAAGTGTCAAGCAAGGAGTGGGTTCAGTCCACTTCTCTTCCTCCCCCACCACTTCATATGTAAGCAAAGAAAATCATTAGCGTGTACATAATGCTTGTACAGTAACTCATCATTTTATGTTGTAGTTATGTTCCTGAAAAATGCGACTTTAAGCAAAGCATGAAGGCATTAGGGCCCACATATAGGTGATGCTGTGGTCAGCATTGCAATACCTAACTGAATTAGGAGCCTAGATATTTTCAAAAGTGATTTAGGTACTTTGAAACCACACACTTGCTCATGGCATTGATTGCTTCAAGATAAAAAACTGAAATCCTTATCAATCATATCCAACAGAATATCTCCACCACTTAGAAGACAGCTACACAGTCCCTGAAATCCAACCACCAGATAGTGATTAAACCAGCAGACAAAAGAATGTGCCATTGTAGTTCTCAACCTTGATGATGACATTAACAAGCCCAACCAACAACTGTCTGATACCACCAAGTATAAAGAATTCAATTAAGAGCCCAGAACATAATTGACCCACTAATTTAAGAATATCGAATCCTTCCCCAAACAACTTTGATAGAATCTCTGCAACTTCATCCCCCATGAACCTGCCCCAGAGACCTTCTGTATGCTTCCCAAGATACACAGACAAAGAAACCCAGGCAGACCCATCAGATCTGGCCATAGCACTCTTAATGAAGGAATATCAGAACTCATAGAAACCACTCTCAAATCACTTACTGCACAAAGGGCCAGGTTCCTCCAGGACACAACTGCCTTCTGTGATGAAGTGGGAATGTTCTTGATGTGTTATTTGAATGCTGAGTGGGGAGTATTAACCTGGGAAGGTTGCAGGGGAGTTTTGCTGGGACTGCCTGCATTGGGGAAGGGGAGGATACCTGAGCATGTAACATGAGAACCCAGGAGGGGGGTTGGAGGCCAGGTAACACCTCTGCCCGGGAAACTGGACAAAGGACACAGGCTGGTGGAGGAGCCGGGGGAAGGTGAGAAAGGGGACGGCTGAAGGGAGTTTCAGTTTGGAGCTGGCTGGGAAATAAAGAGGGGCGCCCCAACCAACAGGGCTGTGGCCTCCATGGGGCCCCCAGATAGACCTAACTAAAGGGGGTCCGGTTGTCTGTATCGGCAAGACCTGTTTTGGACTGTGTTCCTGTCATCTAAATAAACTTTCTGTTTTACTGACTGGCTGAGAGTCATGGGGAATCACAGGAAGCCGGGGGTGCAGTGCCTTGTCTCCCCCACACTTCATGATATCTCCCTCCAAAAACTTCACAACATTAACAACCTCCCTCAGAACACCATCCTTGCCGCCATGTGTGTCACCTCCCTATATACCAAGATCCTTCGCAATGATGACATTGCCATCTGCCTCCAATATCTACAGATATACTTCCTTGAAAATAAGCTTCAACAATGGAACCCCTCAGAGAACTATACATAAGAAATCCATGGATCACCACACACAGAGCCAGCAAGCACCCCAGACATACCAAGAAATCTGTTGTCTGCATCCAGGCACTTGGATGCCATAGAAAGTCCGGGATCCATACCTTAACCCACTTAAAACCGCCTTCACTGAACAAAGATGATCCATTAGAGAATTAGATCACATCATGGAATGGGCCACCCAAATACTGTAGCCCTAGAGATCCTGCTTCATTGGGGGGAGAGTGAAAAAACTCTGCCTGCACTCCCCTTGTCACCTATGACTCCACACTGTAACCAATACAGGGTATCATTAAACAATTATAACCCATACTCTAACCCCCTCTTCTGGATTTCAGACAATCCACCAACCTTGCCAAGCTCATAATCAGAAACAAGCTCCCCACAGACCAGGACCCACCAACTCGAAGTGACACCTGACCCTGCCAGAACAGATGGAAAATCTGCAGACATATCTCCACTGCTGTGATGAACAATACTCCCCACAGCATGGGTCCTGCACATTCCTATCACAACATGTTGTTACCTCAACAATGCACTAAATATCCCAACAACTATGTGGGTGAAACCAAACAATCACTGTGCTCTCAAATGAACTCATACAGGAAAAAATTATAAGTGACAAAAACATGTGACCTGTGGGCAAACATTTTTCACAAAATGATAACTCTGTTTCTCAGTCCTCATTCTCAGTGGAAACCGGCACAACACCTTCAAAGGATGAGTCTGGAAGCTTAAATGCATATTGCTAGATACTAAAAATAATGTGTGTAATTGAGACACTGGATTTATGGTTTATTACAACAATCTGTAAACTACTATCCCCCTCCCCTTTTTGTCATGTGGTTGTAAAGGTGTTAACAAGCCACTTCACCTTGAATGGTCTTATAACTATTTATGCTAAGCAATCTATTCCACCTTATATTCAGCTCAGTACTTTTCCCAGATCTGAAGAAGAGCTCTGTGGAGATCTGTTGGTAAGAGAAAAGCTGTTGAAGTTGGTCCAGTAAAAGATATTATCTCACCTACCTTGTCTCTCTAATGGGAGTGTAAATCAGTTTAGCATTGCAATGTTTAGCATAGCAATGCCTAAATACATTTAAAAATCTAGGCCTAGAACTCTTCAAATAAATCATGAGAGGTTTTCTTTCTTTCTTTCTTTCTTTCTTTCTTTCTTTCTTTCTTTCTTTCTTTCTTTCTTTCTTTCTTTCCTTTTGAGTATTAGAAAAGCTAGCTTTCTTTCACTAACAACATTCTTAGAAACAGCTGAGCTAGTTTGGCTGAAACTTAAAATCAAGCCAACAAACAACAACAGAAGAACTTTGAGTCTAATGGAGGGACCTGGCATAGAGTTCAACTCAAATTATTAAAGTTAGGCAAAGTTATAATCAATTGAAAACAGGGACTTTGGAAAATATTAATGGAATTTAAATAGGCATCTTGTCAACTCTGCCAATAGTCTGTGGATTCCCTGATAATTTCTATGCGAGCATAGTAGATAAAGGTTTTGTGGCTTTACTAACCAAAAATCTTGTAGTTTGGATATAATGGTGATAACCTTTTCCTAAGCTTTAAGGCCTGAGGCTATACTGATAGACCTAAGTATGTAGCTTCATATGATGTAATTTCAGACCCTAGCCCTATACTGACTGCATTATGATAGAAAACATTCCTGAAGAGGTTAAAATAAGGACACCTCTAAAAGAGATGGACTTAGATTATTTTTTTTTAAATGACCTATTTATACTTTCCCTTTTGGAAATAGACGATGCATACACACAATGTTAGATTACTAAATTGGGAAGTTAAATGTATTTTGGAAGTTTTTTGTCCCTTTTCAAAAATGTACATTATTTGCAGAGGCCACTCAAGACAGTGTGCCACCTCCATCCTAACCACCAGAAGTTGTACCACTTCCATCCCACAGGTGTTAATTGGAGAGGGGTGGGGATTGAAGAGGATGGGAGGAGAGGGATTTTGAGCCTTCTGATGAGCCTTCTGGTGGTTATGACAGAAAGGGGCAGAGGGAATGAGCATGAGGTCACAGTGCCATTCACTCAAGTTTGGGCCAGCTGCCCTTCCGTCCTGAGAGCTAATCCTGCAAAACAAAACAAGGAACAGTGTTGGGAAGATTAAGATTTTTTTTTTTAATAATCTTAAATAAGTAGAGTACCATTTGGACCCCAATACCTATTGCTGTATTTGAAAATGTCCCTCAATCATTCACCTTACTTTAAACTATCCTGTTTTCCACTCCCCTCTCTGGCCCCCTCCACACACAAGCAGTTATTGTTGGAAGACTGTTTTAACAAAACTTAAAGTTCAAATTGGTGCAGCATCAGCTCAAATGGGAACACAGCCAAAACACAAAATATAAAACTACTGAAATTAAAACTGTCAGCAGGACACAACTTCAAACCCTATCTGCTCAATTGCTACTGTTTGAAATCATACGTTTGCTTAAAAAATTAAAAGCAATTATGATTAAAGTCTTTCAATTTAGATTTTTATTAAAACGTAAGCTGCAGCTACAAAGGTAAACTTGTTTAACTGAGTACTGTTGGGGATTTAACTAAAACCTTGTTATTTAAAACCCTTTTAGTGTATGTTGCTGTGTTCCCTGCTGTTAGAACCCTGCCTTAGAACTTAATTATCTTGAGAACTACTATAAAATGCTGTGATAAATTACAACTGGAAACAAAATATAATGTAATTTAGAAAAGGGTTTAAATGGATAAGTTTTGTTTACTGGCTTTGGTGAGCAGGGTCCGGTGAAAACTCTTTGGGTTATGTTTATCTTAATGACTCGAAGGGCCACTGTGTTTGAAAGGCCACTGTGTTATAGGATATGCAAGGCACCTGTTGAAATAATGTGCAAAGGTGCTTAGTATTGAATGTAAGCTTTATTCCAGAATTCTGTGATAGGGCCATCTCAGTGTGAGACTTAAAAATAGATTTTACGTTTCCTTTGTTGTGCTGGCGGCAATGTATCATACAGCTTCATGAGACATGGAGCTGATATATTGAAGATCATCTTTGAAATTTTCAATGCTCAGGCCAGGAGGGATGACTTGGAAAGTCTCTAAGTGATCACAAGGATGGAATGTACTGTGCAATGTTGTAGAAAAACTTGAATAACACTTGCCTGTTCTCTGCAGGGACTCCCAGACTCTCATTTCTATGAACAATGAAGTAACTGTGAAATTAATTACTCAAACGATAAGAAGTTTCCCCTTTTTAAAAAAAAGCCCTCATGCCTGGTCTAATTTACTGTATTTACTGGGCGCAGAAGAAAAGAGCAGTGAAAGATAGTTGGCAATGGAAACCAAGTCCTTGGATACCAGGGCCTGTCTCTCTTTAACTTGCCCAAAAAACTCAAGTAAGATCTAGCTAGTCATTTGACAGGTGAGGGATGGGATTATTGTTTTATTTATTTATTTATTTGACTTAGAATTATTTTTAAACATTTAAACTGAATTTTGTCTTTAACTATTATCCTTCTGTTTGAGGGAATGTCAGAACTTGTAGGAAAACTAACAAAAATTGGAACAAGTGACAGGGGAAATGTGCATTTAGTTGCTTCAGGAAATCCGCACAAAAAACTTTTGGTCCTAAAGTGCATCTCTACAAAGTACCACTTTAAGGAGAAAAAAAAAGTCTAGCACCAATCCTTATCCTAGTTATTCACAAGGACAGAATGCTACCCCCTAAACTTATTGTCCTGAAGATGATTACTTTAATATTTAATTACAATATTATCTGGAGGCCCCAATCACAGCCCCATTTTGAGCACTATATATGTTCCAATGTCTAGAGTAACACTCCTCCTACTGGAAAGATGAGCCAGTGTTTTTCATCATCTTAAGCCCTTATCCTGTGTTCCATTCTGCTGCTGTTGGACCCCTGTTGCCATGCAGTCTCACGGAATTCAATGGTGCTCCTCACAAGCTCAGGCTAGTGCAGGGATGGGCAAACCTTTTGGCCCAAGGGCCACATCTGGGTGAGGAATTTGTATGCAGGGCCATGAATATAAGGCTGGGACGGGGATTGGGTATAGAGTGTGGGATGGGGTACGGTGTGCAGGAAGGGGCTCGGCAAGGGGCTGGGGTGCAGCAGCGGTGTGGTGTGCAGGAGGGGGTTCAGGGCAGGGGGTTGGGGTGCGGCAGGGAGTGCAGAGTACAGGAGAGGGTGAGGGGTGCAGGAGGGGTTTGGGGTATGGGCTCTGGCCCGGTACCACTTACCTCAAGCGGCTACAGGTTGGCAGTGGCACGTAGCGGGGCCAAGGCAGGCTCCCTGCCTGCCCTGGCCCCGCACCACTCCTGGAAGTGACCAGCATATCAAGCAGTGGCTCCTGAGGGAAGCGACTCCACTGTGCATTGTCCTTGCCTGTGGGTACCACCCCTGAAGCTCCCATTGGCCGTGATTCCCTGTTCCTTGCCAATGGAAGCTGCGGGGGGTGGTGCCTGCAGACGAGGGCAGGGCATGGAGCCCTCTGCCCTTCTCCCCGCCCCCCCAGGGGCCACAGGGATATGATGCTGGCCACTTCTAGGAGTGGTGCGGGGCTAGGGCAGGCAGGGAGCCTGCCTTAGCCCCGCTGGGCCATGGGGCTGGCAATCTCATGGGCCAGATTGACAGCCCTGACAGGCTGTATCAGACCCACAGGCCTTAGTTGCCCATCCCTGGGCTAGCGGATTGAATTACAGGATTGGGGCATAAATTTTGAGCCAGCGCCATTCCAACTGTAGACAGAAAGGAATGCTGTTTGTTAGGCAAAAGCAGATCACTTAACTTGAGTGTAAGACCAGGCAACGCTGAAGACAAACCTTTAAAATGGGAGTGCTTAAAGTTAGTTAGTTATAAATTTTGACTTCAACACTTTCTGGCCAGAAACCTGGATCGCCTGATTTGGCTTCCTAAACTGGGATTTCCAGTTGCTAGAGAGGTATGCACCGTGTCATTGGGCAAACCACCCAGACTGATGGCTCATCATTTATCCTGATTAGAAGTTTTAAAGGTATTTTGCTGGCTATTCAAATCTATCTCAAATCACAGTACAGATCAATTCCAGCATTCTTTAGTTCTGATGTTAATTAATTTCAGCCCAGACTCTGCCATTCTTCTACATCATGTTGAGGTAATCCATCATCATGCTAAAGGAAGAGAAATTCAATTCATCACTGCTGGATTCTGATAGAGGACTATGTGGGAGGGTGCAAGTCATCTTCCCAGCAGTAATCAAACAGCTGTGATACATGCCACTTTGTATCATCATATAATAGATGGTTTTCCTCTACATGGGAGCTTGTTTCAAAATCTTCAGGCAGATGGACTCCGTTGCAAAGGTTTCATTTTGTGGAATTTAAGGCTCTGAACTGGTTATTGACAAATAGTACATCATCAGTTCCAGTTGAAGACACAGACTAATAAGTAGAACATTGGCACTAATCCTTTTTTAATCAGCCTTAAAATGGTAATTTCAGATAGATGAGGGCATAGGGAATAGATTTTTTTTTACTCAAAGTGGTACTAAAAATACCAGTGATATGTGGACAGAACCCAAGGATGAAATTAAAGAGCATTCGGCGTGTATGGTGACTGAAGCATACAGTAGAAAAACTGAGGTCACAATTGTGGTGGGACCCAAAAACTTCTCTGTTAAGTGAACCTATCCTTTCAGTTCCAAAATAACTTTTTTTTAAGGCTACCCAGGATATTTAATAATAATTTTTTTTAAAAAAAGGTGCAGTTAATATATTGTAGGATTTAAAGGGCTGGTTAAAATTGTATGCTGGTGAGGTGTAGCCTCAGAGCTCTCCCTGCTAAATTTAATTACCAATAGTATCTACCTTCAATATGGTTGGTAGCATGCAGGTCTGCACTGACATATTTAGAGAATCTAAGGGACACATTAATCCTTTGGTTGTGATGAAGTTTCTTATAAAGCACTGATTTGGCTGGTGTTTGGAAAATGTAAATGTCTAGGTTTAAAATAATACAGAATAAATGTTTGTTAAAATATGTGATGCTTTCAAACAGCTTCCAGTGTTCCCTAGCACTGAAATACTGCAAAAAAAAGCAGAAGTTAAAGTAGTGTTTTTATCTATGTACACAGAGTAATGTAAATATTATATAAGCCTTACTGAATGTTGTTATCCTTCAAACATCAGTCTCAATCTATTTTGAAGCTCAGTTAGCTGAGCCATGAAACAGTATGCCTGGATCATGTAACTAGAATGCAAGTACTTTAGGTGGGCTATTTTAAGTTTTCTAACCTGAACCTCCTGGGATTTATGAAGGAAGAAAGGTTTTATAAACAATAAAGGTGATGTAAATCAATCAATTAAAGCTGGAAAGTCATTTTACTGAAAGCCAGGTTCAAGCCTAATGCCGTGTCAAAGGTTACCTGTAATGTATGCAAAGTATTGTAGATTCTTCATTTTTCAAAGTCTTAATGATTCATTTGCAATCTGTTATTTAAAACATTCAAAGATTGATTTTCATGTTAATAAGTTAGCGATCTACTCCAAGTCTAATTTTAATTTTACAAAATTTTCTTGTGTAATTCAAGCTTTAACCTATCAATGTAAAGTATTTCTTCCTGTTAGTTTGTCAGCAGTCAGTCTGAACTTAGAGTATATTTTCAAACATATAATACATTTAAACTCTAGATAATACAATGAAATACAGAGGTGCACAGCTAACATTTTAGGGTTTTTGAAAATTGGTTTCATTTTACAGTGCCTAATCCTGTTGCAGGTTGTATTTTTACATATGGTAGATGTCTGCAATTTGGAAATGATAGTTCTGTGGTGTGAGCAAATATACAACAAAGGTGAAGGTGTTTGCATCTTAAAGGTCAGCTACTGCATCACTTTAAAAGGTCACCATGCACCTAACATTGAAGGTAAAATATCATAATTGGTTGGTTATTTTAATCCAGTTCTTCTTAGACATGTTTCCATATCACAAAAAAGAATCACAATTATCATTAATTGGCACACATTTGGTGGCCTCTGTGGATAGGTGAAAGATTGACTGAGACTTTCACAGGCAAGAACTGAAGATTTTCACATCAAGTGATGGTCCCTATAGCTAGTGGGGAGCAAGATCCGTGGTGGAGCATTGCAAGAAGATTGTGCTGTTGGTGCCAAAGCTTTATCTGTTCTGTTAATTAATGAAGTACTTCAGGCTTCAGAACTATTAACCTGGCACTTTTCATGTGCACGATATTCACTAGCAAATTAATCAAATCAAAATTACAGTATAAGATATATGTATCAACATGGCAATGAAGTTGCCCTTCCAGGATCCTGTGGAACTCTTTGCCAGAAGATGTTGTGAAGGCCAAGACTATAACAGGGTTCAGAAAAAGACCAAATAAGTTCATAGAGACTAGGTCCATCAATGGCTGTTAGCCAGGATGGCAGGGATGCAAAACCATGCTCTGAAGAGTGTCCCTAGCCTCTGTTTGCTAGAAGCTGGGAATGGGCATCTAGGGGATAGATCAGTTGATGATTACCTGTCCTGTTCATTCCCTCTGAAGCACCTAGCATTGGCCACTGTCAGAAGACAAGATACTGGGCTAGATGGACCATTGGTCTGACCCAGTATGGCCGTTCTTATGTTCATTCAGTTATCCCATGGGTGGTGGATATCATAGGCAAGGGTAACCTGTGCCTTCCGAAACAGCCTAGCGTGCCCCCACCTATACTCTGCCCCCAGGCCAGGTCCCCTCCTGTGGTTACCAGAGCACTCACTGCTATGCCTTGGCTGTCCCAGGCTTGCTGGGGCTGGCTGGTCTGCCTCCCACAGGGACTCAGGGCGGCTGGTGCTGGTGCTGTACCGCCCAGTGCCCCGGGGCTGGGAGCACTGCTGTGTGGAGCCCCGGGGCCGGGGCTAACCCCCTGGCTGCCCAGTGGTGGGGCTGCTCTGGGCTCCTGAGGGGGAGGAGGGCAGATGGAGAGGAGAGGGGCCTTGGGCACAAGGGGAAGGGCCGGGGGCTAGCCTCCCCCCACGGTTGGGTCACCATCCACCCATGAATTATCCCTTAGCCTACCCAAAACAACAAAAGTCTGTCTGAGTGACTTGTAATGGAACAATTAAAAGCATGAAGGGTATGCTGAAATATGCATCCTCTGAGGATTCTGAAAGTGAATGTTGCACACACACAACTGTTACCATAAAGAGAGAGTGGGAGTTCCCAGAAAAAAAGTCATGTTGTAGGCGTGCCAAAAAATTACCATATAAAAAGCTGTTTTAAGGTTTGCTTTGCATTATGTAAACTGTTGCTAAATTGAACCTCAATATGCCAGATGTGTATTCTTAGTCATTTGCATATACACTATTAGTTATTCATGGAGAATTATCAGTGTATTGAGCAACATAGTTCTAGGATAGTATTCATGCATTCTCACAGAAAAGAAAAACTTTATCTAAAAAAATTATTTTAAAAGATTTCAATAAAGGTAATTGTGGGGAGGGATGAATTGTGAATGCCTGCAGCAATTGAATTCTGCACTAATGCAGCATTTAGTAGACTAGATTCAGCATAAGGGGATAGGCAACTTGACATGTGGTGGTACTTTTTAGGTTCATTATAAGTTTGCACTGTGCCTTCTATATCTTAAAAAAAAATTAATACTTGCTGCAGGCTATTCCACGCTATTTTTTGTTGACAGTATTGTATTGTTAATGAAGGTACTACTAGCTGAATGCTAGAAAGGTTCAATTAAACTGATGTATAAGATGCACTAATTGCAGTGGTCACGCCTTAAAAGTTTCTTCTGCTTTTGAAGATTCTACGAGACTAAGAGAGATCCCCTATGCCTAAAGTGGGGGATTCTGGTAGAACTCTTGAAATTGCAAACCCTTTAAAAATTTGAGGGCAGCTGCTGTAGGTTGAGGTATTTGACCCACTACTGGACCTCTGTGTGCCTCTGTTTATGGTCCTTAGTCTAAGTATTCTTTTTCTGTTGTATGAAAAACTAGTTAATTGTATGTTGTGATTTCTTTTTAATGTGACTATAAAGTCACATTGTACAGTACAACAGAATATTGAAATGAAAGCAATAGTTTATAAAAGGAGAAGACAAGGGAGAATGGCTTGGACATAAGGAAAGGAAACAAGAAGCTAATCAGAACACCTTGTGGTTTACAAATGTAGGAGATTACTAAAGCCACTGTAAAAATGAATAAATTTTAGGGCTAATCGATTAATCCCAGTTAACTCATGCGTTTAACTAAAAAAAATGAATTGTGATTAGTCACAGGTTTAAATCGCCCCTTTAAACAATAGAATATCAACTGAAATTTATTAAATATTTTGGATGTTTTTTCTACATTTTCAAATATATTGATTTCAGTTACAACACCGAATACAAAGTGTACAGTACTCACTTTATATTTTTATTATAAATATTTGCATTGTGAAAATGACAAATAAAAGAAATAATATTTTTCAATTCACTTCATACAAGTACTGTAGTGCAATCTCTTTATTGTGAAAGTGCAGTTTACAAATGTAGATTTTTTTGGTTACATAACTGCATTTGCTAAGAGAAAAAAGTTTGTTTACATTTTATGTTGTGTGATTTAAGAACACTTTCACTGCTGATTTGATAAAACACAAAGAAGGTTCCAATATAAGATTTCTAAAGATAGCTACAGCACTCAACCCAGGCTTTATGAATCTGAAGTTCCTTCCAAAATCTGAGAGGAATGAGGTGTGGAGCATGCTTTCAGAAGTCTAAAAAGAGCAACACTCTTATCCAGAAACTACAGAACCTGAACCACCAAAAAACAAAATCAACCTTCTGCATTGGTCTGCACTGCTTTGGATTGTTATTGAGCAGAATCCATCATCACCATGGATGCATGTCCTCTGGAATGGTGGTTGAAGCATGAAGAGGCGTATGAATGTTTAGCACATCTGGGACATAAATACCTTGCAATGCCAGCTACAACAGTGCAATAAAAGCACCTGTTCTCACTTTCAGGTGACATTGTAAACAAGAAGCGGGCAGCATTATCTCCTGTAAATATAGAAAACCCCAACTTTGTTTCTCTTAGTGATTGGCTAAACAAGAAGTAGGACTGAGTGGACTTGTAGACTCTAAAGTTTTACATTGTTTTATTTTTGAATGCAGTTATTTTTGTACATAATTCTACATTTGTAAGTTCAACTTTCATGATAAAGAGATTGCACTGCAGTATTTGTATTGGGTGAATTGAAAAATACTATTTCTTTTGTTTTTTACAGTGCAAATATTTGTAATAAAAAGAACTATAAAGTGAGCACTATACACTTTGTATTCTGTGTTGTAATTGAAATAAATATATTTGAAAATGTAGAAAACATCCAAAAATGTTTAAATAAATGGTATTTCATTATTGTTTAACAGTGTGATTAATCGTGATTAATTTTTTTAATTGCTTGACAGCCCTAATGCTTTTTCAATTATTACATGGTAAGGAAAGGCAGGATGATGCACTCACAATCCAGGCAGAGGAATTGTGTTAAATGAAGTATCTGGAAGCATCAAAGAACTTAGAATAGTTCCAGACTGTGTAGCCAGCCAGTCACTTCCTGGATCTGCCTGTGAGAGGTAGTCTAGGGAATTTTTATCCCGGTGCATTTCTGGTCACTTTAAACACGTGGTTCTTGAGCACTGGGCATTGTTTCAGTGGGGCTACAAGAAAAGGTTTACAAAAATCTTTCAAATTGCTGCCTACCCTCTCCCCCCAAAAAGAGTCTTAAGTTCCCTATAATCAGGAAGAAAATTGCAAGGAATAGAACTGCAAGGAAGCCAATCTCTGCTGCCAAAAAGGAAAAGGGGGTGGGGGGGATTATTCCAGATACTTCCTGATAATCATATTGATGAGAGTTCTATCTCATCTTGGATCAAGATCCTGAATGAGTATCTAGTCAAAACAAATGACAAGATGATCATGCTGAGACCCACTATGTCTCTTCTAAGGGAAAGTTATTAGCAATCTGTACTGGACTTCCAGGCACTTACAAACACAGAAGGAACATTTTCCAAGTACTGGAAGTATTTCAGATTTGTTTTCAGGGAACAGCACCCCCAATATCATGTATTGCCTCTTGTGTTTCTGCTGTAATTAAAGAGAAATCTTAACTTTGAATTTCCAAGTCATTATATAATGAGGGTTTTTTTATTGCCTTCAGCTCAATAACAAACATACCCAAATAGCAATTGGTTTTCCAATTGCTGTCTCCAAGTTAAAGCTATCAGCCATCATATGGCAGTTTTACTAAGAACTCTCCTGTTAGTAATACCAGTAACTTGAAAAGGTAAATACAAACAAGAAATAATAATAATTTGAAAAAAAAATGCATCCAGACTACAGAGTGAACTTAAATCCGGATAGAATTATCAGGCAAACTTTTGAGTGGTAGTTTAATTTCAACTGTGCAGTTTCATCCATTTTGATCCCCTACATATACACTCTTTCAAATCCCCTTCTCCCATGATGAAGTGAAGTCTGGATAGAATGGATAAAAATGTAAGAGCACAGACAAGTCTATTATACCCAGCATTCACTTCAGGTGCCATTGTAACTAGTATTCCTAAGGGTTCGCTTACATGAAAGGAATGAATGCCTTGGGCTGACATGTTGACTATAAAGGAATACAAAGAACTGTCAGCAATTATGTACAGAAGGTGAAATTTGCTGGAAAAGGAAGATATACTGCATATATGATTATTTTTTGACTGCTAAAAGAAATGGTTTCATGCTACGTCATGTCTGTGATACTAAAGAATCCTGTTCCTCGCTATCATAAGTTGAAGGCAGTTATGTTGTTGATGGCATGGACGTGTGGATAATTTGTTTCCTTAACTTTTTAAAACATGAATCATCTTACTTTGGATGCATTGCATAGTGTTACTATAATTAGATGATTCAGGTTTATTATAACTTTCTCAGTTTGGGGGAGGGATAGCTCAGTGGTTTGAGCCATGGCCTGCTAAAGCTAGTATTGTGAGTTCAATCCTTGAGGGGTCCACTTAGGGATCTGGGGCAAAATCAGTATTTGGTCCTGCTAGTGAAGGCAGGGGGCTGACCTCAATTACCTTTCAGGGTCCCTTCCAGTTCCATGAGCTAGGCCTATCTCCATATATAATTTTATACTAGAGGGGGGAGGGATAGCTCAGTGGTTTGAGCATTGGCCTCCTAAACCCAGGGTTGCAAGTTCACTCCTTAAGGGGGCAATCTAGGGCAAAAATGTGTCAGGAAGAGTCAGTGTCAGTGGACTTGGTCCTGCTGTGAGGGCAGGGGACTGGCCTTGATGACCCAAGGTCCCTTCTAGTTCTATGAGATAGGTATATCTCCATATTTTGGGGGTAGGGATAGATTACTGGATTGAGCATTGACCTGCTAAACCCAGGATTATGAGTTCAATGCTTGAAGGAGCCATTTAGGGAACTGGCATGAAAAATCTGTCTGGGTACTGGTCCTGCTCTGAGCAGGGGGTTGGACAAGATGACCTGCTGAGGTCCCTTCCAACCCTGATATTCTATGGTTCTGCCTGAATATTAGAGTATCTTGATAGTTTCAAATAGCTTTCAGTTGCATACTGTTCACTACAAACCATCAGGAAATACTTCAGTGTATATTATGAAGAGATTATGGTGTTCACTGTGTTGAATGACTGCCATTGATCAGGCAGTATTGTGCTGACCAGTCTCTCATATCTTTTCATGCTTCATACTAATTCATTTCTCTAATGGAAAATAGTTAAAAAAAAAACAACAACTTTAAAGGGTATTGAAAATAAGGCACTAGAAAGTACTTCTGGCCTGTCAATTTGTTTCCAAGGTCTAGCCTCTAGCAAATCTTTATGGCTGGGTTAGAAAGCCCACAAATGGGTTTATACTAGAAATGCTGTCAAGCCTTAAATGACAGAAGTGCACACACTGCTGCTATAACACAGTTTTATTCCTGGGGGAATTCTGCAGCACAGCAGAAAAATGCCCCCCCCCATCTGCCAATTATCTTTATTTCCTTGCAGAAATGGTTTCTGTGGGGAAGCAAAGAAAAGCTGCACCGGTGCTAACTCACCTCTCCTGGGCACCTCACACACATCTGTCTGGGTAACCAGGGGAGAGGTAAATTACTTGGGGGAGCGGGGTCTGAGGATGCCGTGGCTGCCCAGGGACATTATTTCCAGCTGAGTGGCAGGGGAGAGGGGAGGAGGAGGACAGAAATAGAATTCCTCCTCCCCCTCTCCTGCAGAGTAGGGGCTGGGTCAGATCAATCCCCAGAAACTTCCCCTGATAGCAGGATGCTCTGCTCTGCAGCGGCGGGGGGGGGGGGCATGAAGGAGGGGCAGTGGGGTGAAGGGGATCTGCATGCATGAGGGTTGGTTCCAGGAAAGGAGGAGAAGCTCCCCTACCCCCACCCAGAACTCCCCCTTAATGCATCAGGATCCCCCTGCATCCAGAGCCCCCCCAAATCCCCACCCCACCAAGCCGAGCCCCCTGCATCAAGAGCCCCCTGCACCAGGATCCCCACCCCACTGAGCCCAAACCAGCTGCACCCTGATGCTCCCCCTCATCAAGCCCCACTCCCCCAGCACACACACCCACTCCCAGAGCATTAACCACATTCACCTGGACTTCCCTGCAGAGTTCCATTCACCCTGCATCCAGAATCCCACACTGAGCCCCTGTGCATCCAGATCCCTCCCCTGCCCCCAGAGCTCCCCACCAAGCTGCATGCCTGCACACAGCAACTGAACCTCAGTGCTCTGCTATTTATCTTATATAGGGTCCTTCTGGCCCTGGATTGGCTGCTCCATCAGCCCCTCTGATTGGCTGCTCATCTGCAGCCACTCTAGACTGTCTGGGTTTGTCTACACTACAAAATTAAGTCAACTTTATCTCATCTGACCTCAAGCCCCTGAATTAATGAAGTTGATTGTGCGTGGCCACACAGTGCTCATTGTCTCATTGTCATGGACAGCTGCAGCGGCACAGGAGCCAGCAAACAGAGCTGTAAACAGGGGAGTTTTAGTGGGAGTTTGCAAGGGGAGTTTGTGGGGGAGACTAAGAGACCTCTGCAGAGGAATTGACAGGCTAGTGAAGGGAGTGGGTGGTTTTCTGCCGGTGTTCTGGTGCCTGTTGGGGGTTTGTTTTGCCATAGGTGGTGGTGGTTTGCTTTGGTTTGTGTTTCCTGGACTAACAGGTTTTAGGTGGGAAGGCTATGACCGATACAGAGGCAGCAGTGAAAGACACAATGAGGATGACTGGATGTGGAAGCTGCGGCATGTACATGATCCTGGAGGGGGTACCTGAAAAGAGTTTCGTCTGCATGAAGTGCCGCTTGATAGAGCTGATGGAAGAAAAGATCCGAGGACTGGAGATGCAGGTAGAAACTCTGGTCGAGCTTAGAAGGGAGTTCGAGCGGATGATGGAGCAAAGACATGAGGAGGCTGAAGGGAAAAGCTAAGACTTGCAGATGGAAGCAGGACCAAAGAACTCTTAGGGGAGAATGCTGGGTGAAGAAAGTGGATGGTGGAAGCATGTGACTAAGAGAACCAGGCAGAGTAAAAAACGGGCCAGTGAAGGAGAAATAGAGCTCAGGAACAGGTTTGCAGAGTTGGAAAATGAAGAAGGGGCACAGCAGGTGGTCACTGAAGGTGAGAGGGCAAGGAAGAAGAGAAGAGCAGCTAGTCCTATAGGAAGAGGTGAAGAGTCAATGGAGACAATACCAAATATGAGCCCCAGAAGGACAGAGGATGGGTTGGGGAGGATTGCAAGGGACAGTAGAAATTGAGAGGATTTGCAGCCAGAGGGAACAGATGATAGACCGGAGAATCGCACTGTCACCCGGAAAAGGCAGGTCTACGTGATTGGGGACTCCGTACTGACAAGAATAGACAGGCCTGTAACTAGAGCTGATCCAAAGAACAGAAGGGTGTGCTGTCTGCCGGGTGCTAAGATACGGGATGTGGACCTGAGGCTGAAAAGGATCCTAACAGGAGCAGGAAAGAATCCGCTGATTGTCCTTCTTGTGGGAATGAATGATACGGCTAGATTCTCGCTGGAACGTATCAAGGGAGACTGTCAGGCTGAGGACGATGCTTAAGGAAATCAAGGTACAGGTGATCTTCAGTGGGATTCTGCCTGTTCCTAGAGAAGGGGCAAGAAAGGTGTGACAAGATTATGGCGATCAACAGATGGCTCAGGCAGTGGTGCTATAAGGAGGGCTTTGGGATGTATGGCTACTGGGAAGCATTCATGGACAGAGGACTGTTCTCTCGGGATGGACTTCACCTGAGTAAGGAGGGAAACAGACTTCTAGGATGGAGGCTGGCACAACTGGTTAAGAGAGCTTTAAACTAGGAATTTGGGGGAGATGGTAGGGAGATGTCCAGGTAATCTCCACGCTGGAATTTAACATGGAGATGGAAGAAAACAAAGTAAGAAAGGATACAGCCATGGGCAGGAGAATGGACATAAGGAGGATGAGTAGTGTAGATACCAGTCTAATAGGTGATACTGGTGGTAGAATGTCTGGGCCTAATCGGGTAGAGAATGTGAGCGAAGCCAAACAGCAACAATTAAGATGTTTGTACACTAATGCAAGGAGCCTAGGTAACAAAATAGAGGAACTAGAGCTACTGGTGCAGGAAGTGAAACCGGATATTATAGGGATAACAAAAACATGGTGGAATAGTAGTCATGACTGGAGTACAGGTATTGAAGGGTATGTGCTGTTTAGGAAAGACAGAAATAAAGGCAAAGATGGTGGAGTAGCATTGTATATCAATGATGAGGTAGACTGTAAAGAAATAAGAAGTGATAGAATGGATAAGACAGAGTCTGTCTGGGCAAAAATCACATTGGGAAAGAAAGCTACTAGAGCCTCCCCTGAGATAGTGCTTGGGGTGTGCTATAGACCGCCAGGATCTGATTTAGATATGGATAGAGACCTTTTTAATGTATTTAATGAAGTAAACACTAATGGGAATTGTGTGATCATGGGAGACTTTAACTTCCCAGATATAGACTGGAGGACAAGTGCTAGTAATAATAATAGGGCTCAGATTTTTCTGGATGAGATAGCTGATGGATTCCTTCCCCAAGTAGTTGAAGAACCAACAAGAGGGGATGCCATTTTAGATTTGATTTTGGTGAGTAGTGAGGACCTCATAGAAGAAATGGTTGTAGGAGACAACCTTGGTTCAAGTGATCATGAGCTAATTCAGTTCAAACTAGATGGAAGGTTAAACAAAAATAGATCTGGGACTAGAGTTTTTGATTTCAAAAGGGCTAACATTAAAAAATTAAGGAAATTAGTTAGGGAAGTGGATTGGACTGAAGAACTTGTGGATCTAAAGGCGGAGGAGGCCTGGAATTACTTCAAGTCAAAGTTGCAGAAACTCTCAGAAGCCTGCATCTCAAGAAAGGGGGGAAAAATCATAGGCAGGACTTGTAGACCAAGCTGGATGAGCAAGCATCTCAGAGAGGTGATTAAGAAAAAGCAGAAAGGCTACAAGGAGTGGAAGATGGGAGGGATTAGCAAGGAAAACTACCTTATTGAGGTCAGAACATGTAGGGATAAAGTGAGAAAGGCCAATAGCCATGTACAGTTGGACCTTGCAAAGGGAATTAAAACCAATAGTAAAAGGTTCAATAGCCATATAAAAAAGAAGAAAACAAAGAAAGAAGAAGTGGGACCGCTAAACACTGAGGTGGAGGTTAAGGATAATCTAGGCATGGCCCAATATCTAAACAAATACTTTGCCTCAGTCTTTAATGAGGCTAATGAGTAGCTTAGGGATAATGGTAGGATGACAAATGGGAATGAGGATATCGAGGTAGATATTACCACATCTGAGGTAGAAGCCAAACTCAAACAGCTTAATGGGACTAAATCGGGGGGCCCAGATAATCTTCATCCAAGAATATTAAAGGAACTGGAACATGAAATTGCAAGCCCATTAGCAAGAATTTTTAATTAATCAGTAAACTCAGGGGTTGTACCGTACAACTGGAGAATTGCTAACATAGTTTCTATTTTTAAGAAAGGGGGAAAAAGTGATCCAAGTAACTATAGGCCTGTTAGTTTGACATCTGTAGTATGCAAGGTCTTGGAAAAAATTTTGAAGGCGAAAGTAGTTAAGGACATTGAGGTCAACGGTAATTGGGAAAAATACAACATGGTTTTACAAAGGTAGATCGTGCCAAACCAACCTGATCTCCTTCTTTGAGAAGGTAAAAGATTTTTTAGACAAAGGAAATGCAGTGGATCTAATTTACCTCGATTTCAGTAAGGCATTTGATACGGTTCCACATGGGGAGTTATTAGTTAAATTGGAAATGATGGGGATCAATATGAAAATTGAATGGTGGATAAGGAACTGGTTAAAGGGGATCAGGGGCAGCTCTAGGAAGCTGCAGGACCAGCGGACCCTCCACAGGCAAGCCGCCTAGGGCAGCCTGCCTACCGCCCTCGCGGTGCCGGCAGAGCGCCCCCCGTGGCTTGCCGCCCCAAGCACGCGCTTGGCATGTTGGGGCTTGGAGCCACCCTGAAGGGGAGACTACAGTGGGTCATACTGAAAGGTGAACTGTCAGGCTGGAAGGAGGTTACTAGTGGAGTTCCTCAGGGATCGGTTTTGGGACCAATCCGATTTAATCTTTTTATTACTGACCTTGGCACAAAAAGTGGGAATGTGCTAATAAAGATTGCAGATGACACAAAGCTGGGAGGTATTGCTAACACAGAGAAGGACCAGGATGTCATACAGGAAGATCTGGATGACCTTGTAAACTGGAGTAATAGTAATAGGATGAAATTTAATAGTGAAAAGTGCAAGGTCATGCATTTAGGGATTAATAACAAGAATTTTGGTTATAAATTGGGGACACATCAGTTGGAAGTAACAGAGGAGGAGAAGGACCTCAGAGTATTGGTTGATCACAGGATGACTATGAGCCACCAATGTGATATGGCTGTTAAAAAAGCTATTGCGGTCTTGGGATGCATCTGGTGAGATATTTCCAGTAAAGATAAGGAGGTATTAGTACCATTATACAAGGCACTGGTGAGACCTCATCTGGAATATTGTGTGCGGTTCTGGTCTCCCATGTTTAAGAAGGATGAATTCAAACTGGAACAGGTACAGAGAAGGGCTACTAGGATGATCCAAGGAATGGAAAACCTGTTATATGAAAAGAGATTCAAAGAGGTTGGCTTGTTTAGCCTAACCAAAAGAAGGCTGAGGGAAGATACGATTGCTCTTTATAAATATATCAGAGGGATAAATATCAGGGAGGGAGAGGAATTATTTAAGCTTAGTACCAATGTGGATACAAGAACAAATGGATATAAACTGGCCATCAGGAAGTTTAGACTTGAAATTACACGAAGGTTTCTAACCATTAGAGGAATGAAGTTCTGGAACAGCTTTCCAAGGGGAATAGTGGGGGTAAAAGACATATCTGGCTTCAAGACTAAGCTTGATAAGTTTATGGACGGGATGTTATGATGGGATAGCCTAATTTTGGCAATTAATTCATCTTTGATTATTAGCAGGTAAATATGCCCAATGGTCTGTGATGGGATGTTAGATGGGGTGGGATCTGAGTTACTATAGAGAATTCTTTCGTGGGTGCTGGCTGGTAAGTCTTGCCCACATTCTCAGGGTTTAACGGATTGCCATATTTGGGGTCGGGAAGGAATTTTCCTCCAGGGCAGATTGGCAGAGGCCCTGGAGGTTTTTTGCCTTCCTCTGGAGCGTGGGGCATAGGTCACTTGCAGGAGGATTCTCTGCACCTTGAGGTCTTTAAACCACGATTTGAGGACTTCAGTAACTCAGACATGGGTTAGGGGTTTGTTACAGGAGTGTGTGGGTGAGATTCTGTGGCCTGCGTTGTGCAGGAGGTCAGACTAGATGATCATAATGGTCCCTTCTGACCTTAAAGTCTATGAGTCTATCTTCCTTGTTGTCCTTAGACTCACAAACCTATGAGGTGTCCACATTTCTTGTGGGGGTACTGATAGGATCACCCCAGAGAATTACATGCAGCTCATTGTAGAACTGTCATGTGTGGGGTTCAGCACCAGAACAACTTTTGCCTCCCTTTCCTTCTGGGACGTTTGGCAAAGTTCTTTTATTTTCACATGGCACTTCTGTGTGTCCCTCGTGTAACCCTTCTCCCCCATTCCACAAGCGATCTTTGCATAGATGTCAGTGTTTCTTCTGCTGGACCGGAGCTCTGCCGGCACAGACTCTTCTCCCCACACAGCGGTGAGATCCACCACATCCTGTGCAGACCAGGCTGGAGCGCGGCTGGGGTGTGTAGTCTCCATGATCAGCTATGCTCAAGCTGGCATGCTGCCAATGCTGATCAAAAAGGAAATGGGAAATCAAAAGTTCCCGGGGCTTTAGCAGGGGAGGGGCCGTTTCTTGTGTACCTGACTGCAGTGCAGCAGAACTGAGAATGATCTCCAGAGCAGTCACAGATGAGTATTTTTGGACACTCCCTGGAAGCCAATTAAGCTGAAGTACACAACACTGTGTCTACCATAATGCACTACCTCACAGTCGGCCCATGAAACTAAGCACTGCGCCTCTCGCAGAGGTGGATTACAGAACTCGACTTCAGAGGCGATTTAGGTCAACGTAAAGGACCTGGTAATGTAGACACAAACATTAACAGGTTGACTTAAGGCGGCTTCCTTGACCTAATTCTGTAGTGTAGACCAGGTCTCTGGAGGGCTTCTCTCTGCTCTATTCTGGGTCAGGGTTATGCAGGGCCACGAGACCTCCAGCAGGGGACCTCCAGACCTAGTTCACCTTGCCACACAGCTATTTTAAATATTACATGTGCTAAATATACTTAATCTTATTTTTAATTTATGTCTGTTAATCACTGGTTTTATAGGTACCAGTCACTTGAGTATTTTTTCAGTTAAATAGGTAGGAAACAAGAAGATATCTGAAATGAATATCTCATACGTGTTCATTTTATATGTGGTAATTAAACTAAAATAAACAGTTTAATACAAAATAGGTTTTAATATAAAATAAATTATTTATTACACTTAACTCTTTTTTTTAGTTACTTCCTTTTTAATGTTACATATTTAAGAAAAGCCCTAATTTATAGCTGAGTTTCCCTGTCTAACCCAAAGGGAAGGAATGACAGATTTCACAGGTGTTGTGGTAAGTGGGTAAGTTCACGTTTTCAGTAGAAAAGAATATAAATATCCCCAGATATAAGTCAGTTACATAGATTAATGGTGGGCAAAGTTCTGCATACAAATATAATAATGACAAATACAAATGTAAGAATATAAAAAACACTTCAAATAGCTGTCTTAAAAGGAAGAAAGTGCTAGCATAGCAATTAGAAGCAGAAACAACTATTTAGAGAAGTCTGGCTGCATACAAGTGTTTGGTACTCAAGCGTCAATTGTATCATTCCATTAATTGTAGGACAAATGTAATTCAGACAATTGCTCCAAATGAGATACATATATATAGATATATATAGATATAATTATTTTGTGATGCATAATGTAGGGATGCACCAGATTATTCTTAACCCTCAAACAACCCTACTGCAAATCCTCTTCCCTACATTATTCCTTCCTAGCACTGTTTTTGCTGTGGTCTTTGGTGTAATAGTTTGGTATTTTTTGTAAAAGCAGTTTGGTGAAGGTGGGGCTGTAAGGCTTACATCTGTAGGATGAGAGAGTTAATTTAGTTGTGGGCAACCTGTGTGTGCCTGTGGGGGGAAGAATAGAGGACATATATTGCATTTTTTATTATATGTGTCTCCATGTCCTGACCTTCTCTTTTTCCTATTGTCTTTCCTTTTGCCCTGACCCTCAGGATCCCTTCTACATTTCCCTGTACATGTTCATCCTCCATTTTTTCACTTCTTGCACTCCATCATACAGTATGTTCATGTGAATATACACACATGTGTACACATACACACACGTACACATACAAGTTTCTCCCACCTGCCCCCTTGCTCCCTTCTAATATTCATCGATGTCTCACAGTGCCCCTCTCTGCCCCCTGATTAGTCAGACAGATGTCATTCTCTTATTTGAGGACATCTTGCCTTAACTTCCATTGGGGACTTGGCTAAGGGCAGGCTTAACTTCCTCATACATAGGCTGGAGGGAAGTGGTGTCCATCTTTACTGAAGAGAAATCTGTGGCTTCAGTCACTCTGAGAACAATGGGATAATGATGGCCTGTTTAAAAGAGGGCAATTCCTTGTGAATTTTTCTAATGGTGAAGATTTTATGTGCTGGCGTCCTTTAAACCTTCACTTCTGAAGAATAACAAAAATATTACTATTACTGGTAAAAGCTTATAAAAAGCTACTTCTTGCAGCAGATTCACTCAAGATTTAGCTCTTGACCAATTTCCATGTCCATACATGTCATCTTAAAATATATTAATTGACAAAATTTAAAAATGGCTGGCTGTCACAGGCAAATGTGAACACACCAATTTCATACACTTATTATAAACAAACAACCCACAGAAAATTCAAAGTCATGAAAATGATAAATGTAAATTCTCATTGAAAAGCCACCTGTAGAGAAAAATGTATACCCCATTTTAAGCTTGTTTCAGAAGTAACCTTTACAATGGAGATGCAGTTAATGGCTTGTTATAGTTTCTTCAATGAGACCAATGGAGTTAAACCTTTGATTCACTAAAATGGGATGTGCCAATAATTAGTTGATATGTATGATAACCAATTTTAAAACTACTATCACCCTGGTTTACATAAAAGCAAAGATATAGCAGAAGGCATATCAAAACTAAGAAATAAAGATGTTTTATGAAAGCTTTTTCATCCTTGTGTGAGTGTTGTTTTGTAATTTTGCACACACTTTTCACTCTTGTGCCTTTTTACAATGTATCATGGTCTTTTCTGAATGAATCAAAGGTGAAAAATAGCCAGTGGATATTTAGAGCTTTCAGGTGTAATTGAAAAAGTCAGTCACTTCATGATGTGCCTCAAAGGTGTTTTACAAGTGCAAACTACATTTCTGAGGTTTCTTTTAAAACTGATTTCTCCTTAGTTTTGCTTGTTTCTATACATTCAATGCCTTCCATACATGTATCATTAAAATATCTGCATTTTATTCTAGCATGGCATCATTGGCTCTTTATAATAGAATGGGTTAACAAAAATTTTAAAATTAACTTTCACAGATCTTTCATAAGTAGGTTTTATTAATTCAAGTGTGGTTGAATAAAATAGTGAATTTTGATAAATGATGTAATACATAAATACAAATACTCCCAAAGATGCCAAACTGGTCTGGTTTTCTCATGTATTGCAGCAAATTAAATAAGAGACCTGCATTCTTATTGGGCTCATTATTTTCTTAACTAGTAGGATGGGCTCTCGCCTTCCAGTCTGGATGGTCATGATCCCTTGTTATACCAATATAATAAAAACCAGCAGGATCTTATTAAGAGGGATAAGGCAAAGATGCCACATTTATTGTAAATACCATAACAAAACAAAAAACAATGTTTTTCTACTTGTTTCTATTACTACTTATTCCTTATACATACATACACACACACACACACACACATATATTCATTCACACAATCATTCATTCAGGTTCTGTATAGATGTTATAGTTACCAGCCTAGATGTTGCTCATGCCAAGTTACTGGCCAGGTATCTTGGTCATGAGGATGGAGCCGAGTCTGTGTCAGATGCATCTGATGCTCTTAGAGGCTGGCAGCAGAACCATAGACTCAAAGTCCTCAGTCTTTAGAGTCCAGTTTTATAGGAATTTATTCCTATGTCAGTTCATGAGAGTTGCTTCATTTTGCTGTTGCTAAATCAATCAGCAGATGGCTGGCTCCATGTTAATAGGTGTTTTGTTTTTCCTTCCTTTGAGGTGTGGTGGGTGGATTCCAGTTTGCCCTCCGGGGGTCATCTGGTTGATCCCACTTGACACCTTCTTCAGCCGACACTAAATTCTTCAGGCTGGTGACTCCCTAACCATTCAGTCACATACATTCTCTATCTTAATCACATCTATTTCACTGTCTCTTTACCTTTTGTGGTGTGACCAATTTATGTGAGACTCCCTGTCTTTTAACAATCAAAGATAAAGTGAGATGAAAACTTACGGAGGGTGGGGGTCTCTATTTATACACTATAACAGCTACTGTTTTGGCTTACTTAGAGTTAATTAATGTTTAACAAGTTTTATACAAAGTATTTCTTTGAGCAGGCTTCACACAGACACAGCTGGTGGCTTGCAGGTTAGAATCACAAATTTACTTTTAACATAAACCTTTAGTTATAAGGCATCAGTTAACAATAAGTCATTTTTCATATAAACCATGTTTAATATAAACCTTCTTTAATATCCCTACACCCTCAGGAGTAAAGAACTCCCAGAGAGTGTGCTACTGGATTCATCTGTTTGCGTGCCCTTTTGGCCTATTTGAGTATGTGGGGAAGTACTCACAGATGCAAATTGAAGAAGAGGATGATAGGAATATGATATAGTTATTGTGAAGTCAGAGTGCATAATAAACTCTACTTAAAAAAAAAAGAACATACAGGCAAAACAAAAGTGAATATAAGGGAGGCCAACTAATAAAATGGTTTTAGACAATAATGAAGTGATGTGCCTTTAAATATAAGTTTAATTGGACTGAGACAAATTTACTGGAGTATTTTCCACAAGCATTAATGGACATTAAGAGTTTAAATCAATGTCATAGTTAGACTAGACCAAAAAGAGTACAAAGAATTCCTATGGGGGAAAAATGCACTGTATTCAAATATTGAATAGGTAAAGTAAGGGATAATGTATTTGAGTGGAATTTAACAATATTGTTATGTATGTTATTTCCATGGAACTGTGACTTTGCTTACATGTAACAAATATGAAGTTACATCATGCAGATTGTAGTCTCTACATAATAAAATGTCTGCATTTTTCATCCGAATATAATTTCATATAATAAAATGAAGCTTCATCTGAAGCATGTAAACACTAGTATAATGGCTTAAAAGACACTCCAGATATTCTGTTTTCAATTCATTATTGATATTTTGTTATCCAACATAAACTGAGCTATATATATATGCATGTACACTATCACTGCATTTGAGCACCAATCTTGTCCTGGTCAGTATTGAATCCATATGATGTCTTTTTTGTGGCCACTGTGAAATGAGTTATTAATCTCTGTCCAGTTCCTTGTGGAGAGGCATTCACATCCCAACACCAACACTAGCTCATTTTGTATTAACTAGTACCTTTATTTGGAGCCTTAGCAGAGGGAGCAAGGATGGAATAACCATGGCGAGAATAAATCTTCTCACCCTTGTAGATGGGCCTTTGGGTCAGATTTGAAGCATGTTGCTAGAAAAGCCTGTTATGCCACTGCCTTTGCTGTACCTCTTAAGTGAAAATAAGACTTTGGTCTCCACAGCTATCAAACTGACATTATCACAAGCATCAAAATAAAGTAGAAAAAAACATATCTAACCTAAAGACAAGCTCCTTTAAATGTAACATATTTATAGATGCTACATGAACCATTAAGTGCTGTGGATGTAGTACCTCAAAAGGTGATTGTGATACAAATATTCATTTTATTTCCCATATGAAAAGCTTTACTTTGGCATGAAATTAGTTTAGGAGTTTATAAATATATTAAACTCAAGTAAGCTTCTTGGAGCAGCTAGTCCTGGAATCCACAAGGGGAAGAGGCAATTCTTGATTTAATCTTAAATGAAACACAGGATCAGATCTGAATCATTTGGTAATAGCAACCATGATGTAATTAAATTTAAACATCCTTCTAGAGGGGGAAAATACCAAAGAAACCTGTCACAGTAGCATCTAACTTCAAAAAGAGGAACTACACAAAAATGAGGAAGCTAGTTAAATGGAAATTAAAAGGAACAGTCTCAAGTGAAATGCCTGCAAGCAGCATGGAACCTACTTAAAAACACCATAATAGTGGCTCAAACTAAATATATATCCCAAATCAAAATAGAGGACCCCTCCCAAAAAAGCCACTATAGCTAACAGCAGAGTAAAAGAGGTGGTTAAAGGCAAAAAGGTGTCCTTTAAAAATTGGAGTCACATCCTACTGTGGGTAATAGTGTATCTGCCTTTCTCTGGCAAATCAAATGTGAATGTATAATTAGAAAGTATAAAAAAAGAAGTTGAAGAGCAACTTCCAAAAGACAAAAAAACCCTAAGTAAGTACATCAGAAGTGGGAAGCCTGCTAAACTATAAGTAGGCCCACTGGACAATCATGATGCTAAAATAGCACTCAAGGAAGACAAGTTTGTTATAGAGAAGCTAAATGAATGCTAATGTAATGTAATAAGTCAGCAGGAGAAGATGATATTCACCCAACATGTCTGAAGGAACTTGGATATGAAATTGCAAAACTAACTGTGATACGTAGCCTATCACTTAAGTCAGCCTCTGTATAAGATAACTGGAGGATAGCTAATTTAATCTTTAAAAAAGGCTCCAGAGACAATCATGGCAATTACAGGCTGGTAAGCCAAACTTCAGTACTGGGCAACTGGATGAAACTCTAGTAAAGAACATAATTACCAGATGTACAGATGAACACAATATGTTGGGGAGGAGTCAGCATGGCTTTTGTAATGGGAAATCATGCCTCACCTAAAAAAACTAGAATTATTTTGAGGCAGTCAATAAACATATGAACAAGGGTTATCCAGTGGATATAGTATACTTGGACTTTCAGAGAGCCTTTGACAAGATCCCACAGCAAAGGCTATTATGCAAGGTAAGCAGTCATGGCATAAAAAGGAAGGTCCTTTCATGGATTAGTCACTGGTTAAAAGATAGGAAACAAAGGGTAGAAATAAAGAATCAGTTTTTCGCACTGGAAAGAGGTAAATAGGATCTATACTGGAACTCATGCTGTACAACATATTCATAGATCTTGAAAGGTGGTGAACAGTGAGGTGACAAGGTTTGGATATAATTTAGGGGGTAGTTAAGTCCAAAGCTGACTCTGAAGAATTACAGAGGGCTCAATTCTGTCTGAGTGGACAACAAAAAGGCAGATGAAATTCAATGTTGATAAGCCCAAAGTAACGCACATTGGAAAAATCGTCTCAACTATACATACAAAATTATGGGGTCTAAGTTAGCTGTTACCACTCAAGAAAGAGATCTTAGATTCATTGCAGATAGCGCTCTGAAAATATCTCCTCAGTATGCAGTGGCAGTCAAAAATGCTAAGTGTTAGAACCATTAGGAAAGGGACAGATAAGACAGAAAATATCATAATGCCTCTAAATAAATCCAGGTATACCTATGCCTTGAATATTGCATTCAGTTCTGATTGCCACATCTAAAAAAAAAAAATATATATATATATATATATATAAAAACTGGAAAAAGTATACAGAAGGTAGTGATTAGGGACATAGAACAGCTTCCCTATAAAGAGACATTAAAAAACTGGGATTGTTCAACTTAGAAAAGAGATGACTAAAGGGGATATGATAGAGGTCTATACAATTATAAATGGACTGGGGAAATTGAATAGGGAAGTGTTGTTTACCCATTCACATAACATAAAACGTAAGGGTCACAGACAAACAGTTTAAAACAAACATAAGGATGTAGTACTTCACACAATGCAGTCAATCTTGGAACTTCTTCCCAGGGGATGTTATGAAGGCAAAAAGAATAACTGGATTTTTAAAAGAATTAAGTAATTCCATTGAGGCTAGGTGATTATTAAATAAGATGGTTAAGGGTACTGCCCCATGCTCTTGGTGTACCTAAACATCTGACTGTCAGAAGGTGGGTCTGGATGACAGGGAATGGATCGCTCAATAATTGCCCTCTTCTGTTGTTTCTCTCTGAATCGTCTGGCACTGGCCATCATCAGAAGACACGATATCGGGCTAGCTGGACCATTGTCCATACTGTGTCAGATCATTCTTATGTTATTAAGTAAAAAAGCCTCAATCCTGTCGCTCTCTGCATGCAAGAGCATTCCTGTATCCACATGCAGTCAATTGAAAAATCAGGGTCTAAATTAAGATTTGCACACTGTGCTATCTGTAAACAGTACTAAATCACCACAGGTTTATAAATTGTAGTTTGAGAAAATATGGGTCTAAACTTCAAATATAGATCTTGATGTTTTTCTATATAATTAACTTTCACTATGGCAACACTTTTCTTGAATAAAATAATATTAAATTGAGTTTATTCCTGGAGGGATATTTTTATTTCTAGTGTAAAAGTTAAGTATACTTAGCTAGCCTGATGATAAAATGTTTCTACAATGTGCTGCCAACAGGGAGACCAGCTGCCAGATCAATTATCTGTGAATATCTGCCTCTTCTGGGGCAAGCAAAAGCAGAACTACTGTATGACCAATGAAGAAGACTAAAAAGATTTAATCGATCTACTGCAGCTCATTGAACATTTGTCGGAATGGAAACAGTTGTCCAGAATTTAAAGAAAGGCTCTTACAAGCTGTGTTTTTACTTAAATTTCCCATCTAGAGTATAGTTTATTCAGAATGGGGAGCCAGAAAAATGTAATATTACCTACAGTATGGAAAACAGAAACAGGAAAGCTAGTCTTGGGAAGGGTAAGTGTTACTTAAAGCCCTAATTGTTTTACAGCTTGACTTTTTCTGACAAACAGATTACCATTTTAGTAAAAAAATAATAAAGGTTCTGAAGTTCTGTTTCAAAATGCTGAACAGCTAAACTGCTGTCTTGTCACAAATTGCAATACTACAGTGCCACATGCAAACATAAGGAAGGAAAACAAGCAGCACAAATGGAGGCAATAAGGTGAATGAGCAGGAGAGAGAAGCTGGGTTGTTTGGTTTTATTTTCCTGTAAATTTTGGTCATGGATATGCTTTAGATTAAGGTTCAGTTAGCCAGAGGTTTGTGGCCAATTCTGATAGACATGGTATACCTTAAAACTTTTCGATGTATACACCATGAAAACATATTTTGAGTGAAAAATTAGTGATTTGAAATACCTACTTAAAATGATGTATACTAGTTATAAGGACGGCTTTAAAAAAACCCAAAACAATATTTGTCACAGTTTAGGGCAATGGCATCTATAATTCCCTCTTGTGGTCCATCCAGGGTACCCACTCTCCTACTCCCCATCCAACACCTATCTTTGGCCAAGGCCCATATTTCTCTCTCTTCTGGACAGATGTTTTCCATGCCACTCGGTTCTGCGCCTACATTGTGAATTCCCTAGCAAAGACACCTAAGCAGCCCTGCTCTGCTTTTCTCCTCAGAAGCTATAAACAGTATAATTGCCACAGTTATAAGTTACCACACAGCTCTTCCTAAGCAAGTACATTTATACTTAAGAGGAATACAGAGAAAATGTATTAAAAACAATAAAAGAACCTATGTGCATGTTAGTAAGCTTACCAGAAATCCCCCCAACTCCAAGGGCTCTGGTAGGTGAACAGTCCTGTATAGCCCACCAGGGGCTGTTTCTGTGGTGTCAAGTTCATATAGCTGTTCGCTCAGAACAAGAACACCAATGAATCTGAGAGTCACTCATTTATCCAGTTTGGGTCTCTGACCTTGTCCTCATGTAACTGCTTCTCCTCAGGGCACAGGTTCAAAAGGTTGGGTCTGGAAGTGGATAATTTGCATTTCCCTACTCCCAACTATTTCCTAGGAAACCCACTCCACTGAAAGTGTAGTCTCTTTTGGCTCACTGTTTTAAGAGTCTGTTGATGTTCATAGCATTTCCCCAGGCTTGCATTAGCACTGCCTCCCCCTTAAAGATGTTAAACACAATCCCACAATATTACATAAATATTTGCATTTTTAATATAATGAAATCCTAAGATACTTGTACTTAATTCAATAAGGTTTGTGCAAAATATTGCAGGAAATTGTCATACTTGTCACAAGGTCTACTTAAATACATTTTTACTCACATTGTATTAACTTGAATGTTTTTAGCTTTTAAGATGACAAATAATACACTGAGAAAGCTGACAGTTCAGAAGTGCAATGGAAATATAATATGCTGTTTCAAGAACTCTACTTTGCTGAAACATTCTTCTTTATTAAAAATAAAAAGTGAAATGCATAATATTGGGATTGTTACACTAAGTGAAGGTCACATCTGCATGAAAGTATTCTCTTCAGTGTACTTGGGTATCAGTTGATTTTAAATACAGATATCTAAGGGCTTGATTCTGACAGGAGGTGTAGTGGCAGGCAAAGAGTAAGAAATTGACTCATGCTTGCAGAGTGTCAGCCAAAATTCCAGCCCCTTTGTTTGGGGGACCACAGAATTGCTTCAGAGATGCTTCATCAGTGGCACACTATGGCCCCAAAGGGGCTGCAAATATGTGGAGGATGGCTAAAACTCCTTGCTTTCGGTAATGGCCAGCAGAGATGATCCACCACATGGTGAAGTAAATTTTCTACCCTCAATTCATTGGAAAACTCTGGAAGGTATTCTTGGAGCAGAGTGTCCCCAGTGCAAGGCTGTACTTTAAGAGGCACAATCTTACTCTCAGTACAACAGACGTGAACCCAATCTTGCAGCTGTTCTATGGGCCGCCTTCTTCTTCAAGGTGCTGAGGTCTTCTGAAAGGTATTCAGCACCCGCAACTCCAGTTAAATCTATTGATAGTTGAGGATGTGTCAGAAGTGCTCAGAGCCCTGTAGGATAAGACCCAATGTGAGGAAATACCATTTTCTTTGTTGGGAGTTCCATGTATGAAGCACTAGCAATGGGACAGAGCCCCTCTGTAACTGTATAGATAACTACTAATCCATAATATAGCATGCAATACTATATGTTATTAATACTGTGAAATAACAAAAATGTAGTACCAGATCTCTAATGACTCAGAGTGGGAGCTGGCACACCGTGGGGAAGAGAAAGCATTCACAGCTTTCTACCATGCAGTGCTGGTGGGGATTTACTTGAATCTCCTGTTGTGGGCCAAGAGGGACTGTTCCCCCATCACTAAAGCACAAAGTGCTGTGCCTACACACCAATATGGCTCAGGCACATTCCAGCAATCCTCTTCTGCAGGAATTTACATTATTTTTGCATATTGTTGTGTATTATTCTTAAAATAATTTAGGTTAATGAAGCATTTGAAAGCAAAGCATGAGTGATTTTTAATACTAAGGTATAATGTTCTTTACAGTGATATGAGCGTTGCTGTAAATGTAACTAATTAAGAATTAGATTGTGCCATATAAGTCCCAGGGAGAGCACTGGGATGCCAATACCTCGCAAAGCTCCCACCTATGCAGCTTTTGTGTACCTGTTATTATACCCATCTTGTGTAGCTTGCATGGGAAGGAAGCAGCCATGTTCCTGCCTCTTCCACCTCCTTTTGGTGTGCTGGGAGCCCCTAGGGAACAAGGGATGTTGCAGCTGTTGCGCTCCCTGGAGCATACAGGCTATAATTCTACTGCACCTGCCTCATCATATCTATGAAAGTGTCAGGCAGAATCTGGAACTAGGAAACACATAACAAGGCTTCAAATCTTTAACCACTTGCATGCCATATAACAGTATGTATCAAGGGTCAGGATTTGTTTATGAGAGCAGCAGGATGCTCAAGAGGAAGAGTAGGACCAGATTAATATTCTTGTAGAGGAGATTTATATTGTATGTTCCAGAACAACAAAGGGCTTGAGTAAGTATGCTCAGTCCCGTTCCTATTTAATTCAGTGAAATAGGATATGCCCTGGTGTTTATTTAAAAAAAAATCTTGCATATTTTACTGGTTTTATGCCTAAGTAAAATCAAGATGTTAGCATATGATCAATAAATAATAATGGGTAAAAATGTGGTGACAAGATTACAAAAAAAAATCAGAATGTTACCCAATCTGCTATTGTTTAAAAGCAGCAAAAACTATTTAGAAGAGGAAAATAGATTCCTTATAGACTTCTACCCCACAAATTATAAATAGAACATACTTTATATTCCTGATATATTACTCACAAAGCCTTTGAATGGATTTTGGTGTACACTGCCTTAGCAATGCCAGGGAACAGTAAAAGTACTTAGGAGTGCATGATGGGCAGAGGTCCATTTTTACAATTTCGTAGTATCACATATTCACTTTCCTCTCTTCGGAAAATCCGAGGAGGTGTTCTTTCAATGAATTGCCTTTCTGTCTATAATAATCAATTCTTTCTCATTATTAGTATCCACCTACTGCCTGTGACTCTGATAGTGAACACTGGGTTATCTAATCTGGTATTTCTTCAGGCAGCTTTTATTTTATATTTGAAGCATGATGAATCATACAATCTAAAAGCAGGTACTGGCTGGCATACAACTTACATCTGAAAAGATGTCAACCTTAAATGCACCACCTACCTAGCCTTTTTCATGTATTGTAAATAACAAGATGGGAAGTAAACAAACTGTAGAGGTATGGAAATACAAAAGGAATTCTGATGTACTTTGCAATTTGATACTTATTTTAGTCTAGAAAAATAAAAGTACATCACATACTTAAAACTAGGAAAAGAAATTATACATACACTTACAGCTGCGATTTTTGCATACTAATAAGATAAACTGTTTAATGAATTTGTTTTAGAGTACTGAATTATCTCCATCTGTTTGAATATATGGAAAAAGTTAATTTGGGTTCACTTTTCTTGATCATGAAGATAATTGGTAGCCTATTCTAGATATAGGTCTGTTGATATTTCCATTATAATCTCCCGTTTTAAAAGTATTTACACCATCTATAAAACTAGTTTTCAGGTTGAAAAAATGCAGTATAGATTTTGATACATTTTAAACACTTTCCCTTTACCTGTTGTAAACTTAAATTTAAATATTATAAATATTATATAAATTTGTGTCTGTTATTCTTCATAGAACATCTACCACAGATGCACAGATTTTGATTTGCCCATCTATTTTCCACATAGACAAGAAAAGCTGTTGGAATTAAAAGTTTTGCTTATACTTTAATACCTGTGCTGATTGCCAGCCAGGTCGTCCCATCTACATCAGCATTTAAACATTTTTAAATTCTTGTTTACGAATTGTGAGGATCAATACAGCTACGTACTGTAAGGCTCAACTAAGCCCACATGAAAAGCTTTTTCACTTGGTGAACAGTCTTGTTATTGGGTTTAGTGGTGAATTGAAATGTTGGCAAATACTAACTGACTTTTCAGGTCACTCTCCTTATAAGAACACATGAGGGACTCTTAACTGATGTCTCTAACATGTAAGCATGTGTAAGATATCTAGTATATTTTATTTTAGCGTAATGTAAAATCCATGTGGGATTTTATCATATACTCATATATCTGGAATAGACTATTTGAGGTGACCCACTCAGATAATTCCAGATACTCTCAGTAATTCCATCGTGACAATTGACCAGCTGTTGAATGCAAACGCAGTGGCTAAGAAAACACTTTTCATCAATTATTTATTTAAAAATGTGTCTTCTGACTTTACAAAGACCTGACTGGATGAGAGGCATTCACCTAGACCTGTTATTATTCAGATAGGTTTATTATAAACCCTTATGTACTTTATGAACTGCTCAATATGAACTGAGAGAAGATACAGGGAAGATGTAGGATTATGCTCTTTGCATTTGGCTCCACTTCAGGTGGCTTCTCAAGATTGTATTGTACTTTCTGGCAGTTGGAGGCATAGGGACACCCAGAGCATAAGGTTGCATCCCAGACCATCTTAGCAAACAGCCATTGATGGACCTATCCTCCATGAACTTATCTTATTCTTTTTTTAATTCCAGTTATATTTTTGCCTTCACAACATCCCATGGCAATGAGTTCTACAGGTTGACTGTGCATTGTGAAAAGAAGTACTTCCTTATATTTCTTTTAAACCTTCTGCCTATTAATTTCATTGAGTGACCCTTGGTTCATGTGAAGTAGTAAATAACACTTCCTTATTCACTTTGTCCACACCATTCATGATTTTGTAGACCTCTATCACATCCACCCTGAGTTATCTCTTTTCTGTAAGATTTGGCGCCTCCAGCCAAGCGTCATAAAAACAGTCTCCAGTTTGTTCCATCTTCACAATGCTAGTGCAACCCGAGAACTGAATGTTAATCTGAATGGTCAGAAGGTGAAACATTTAAGAAGACAGTGGGTAAATTTAAGACGTGTAACAATCTTTAGCAAACTGGCAGGTTTGTCATAGGGTGCTTGTGTTCATGGTCCAAATCTGCGGACGATTCTGATTATGTAAGTGTTTGCTTGTGACTCCTGAAGCATGACAGTATATATTGTTCTAAAATTCCTGCTGGGTTTGCTTGTTTTTGTTTTTTAATTTACTCCTTACTGTTTTAACTCTAGATCAGTGGTCCCCAACCTTTTCCGGGTTTGGGCACCGGACGATAAGCCACCGAGGACCATGGCTGGTGGACAAGCATATGCTGAAATGCTGCCGAGAAGCAGCAACATCAAGAGGCTTTGTCGCCGAAATACCACGAAAATCAGAAGCATTTCAGCGGCAACGCCTCTTGGTGACGCCTCTTTTTGGCAGCGACACCTCTAGATGCTTCTGCTTTTCGGTGGCATTTCGGTGGATGCTTGTCCACCGGCCAGTACGCGGGTGCACATAGATGCCCCGGCAGGCGCCATGGCGCCCGCGGGAACCGCATTGGGACCACCGCTCTAGATGTTATCATTACAACTGTCCAATTTAATTTAATTTAATCCTGGCAAGATCTTGGCCTCAAGCTCCTGACCTTGTGGCATTAAGTTCCACAGGTTAATTGGGAGAAGAACATATTTGCTTTAACCATTTCAAAATTGGGCTCTTCATTTTCCTTGAATGACTCTTTGTTCTTGTATTATAAGAAAAGGTTATTAGGTAGTGCCTGATTTATGCTCTTTGTGCCATTTATTATTTTGAATGTTTCTGTCATGTCTCCTCTTTAAGATGAGCAGTTCCAGTCAACTCTAAGGCCCAAATTTTTTTAAAGGTATTTAGATGTTGTTCCATTCAATGTTGAAATGCCTCAGTGTCATTTTCAGAGGTGACTGGGACACTTAAATATTTAAATCTCATTGGAAGTCAGTGGGACTTACGCTTCTAAAGCAATTTGGCATTGCAACATTGAATGGGGGCAACACCTAAAAACCTTTAAAAATCTGGACCAAAATGTCGTGTCTGCAGTTATCCAAGGTGCTCAGATTAGAAATTCTATTTATTAATCAGGGGACCGATGCTAGGGTGTTCTCAGTGAGGGCTCCTTTACTATGGAATCGGATTCTATCCTTGGAAAACCAGAGTCTGATTTGGTAACTGTAGGGGTGTGGGACTCACCCTTGTGGTGCCTCCCGCTGGTCGTCTCGGGAATTAGCTCATTCAGCATCCAGAGTGCCCTCTGCAGGCCAGTGTCCCGCTGCCATTTGGCCCCTGTGTCCCTCCCAGACCCAGTGCCCTGTTATCTGGGGTGCTGCCCACTAGCCATATACCCCTCAGTCTCAGGGTCTCCCCTCCCTGGGGAACCCCCACCCCCTTTTCCCAGCCTCACCTCAGTCATAGGCTACTGCCAGTCACCAATTTGTCCCTGCACCCTGGGGCAGACTGCGGTGTCAGCCACTCATCATAGGCAAGGTTGGGTCTGGACCTGGTGCCTCTCTCTGCAACCCAGTGCTTCTATGGGGCCTTGGACAAGGCCCTGCAGCCTGGAGAGTTGCCAACCTGGATCTCCTCAGCCCCTCTGGCCTTTCCCCAGCCCTGCCTCACTCTAGGCACCCTGAGCTTCCCAGCAGCCAGGCCCTTCTCTCTCTGAAGGCAGAGAGAGATTGTTTGCTCCTGGCCCACTGCTCTTTTATAAGGGCCATCTGGGCCCTTATTAAGCCAGCTTTGGCCTGATTGGGGCATGGCCCCCAGCTGAGGCTGCTTTCCCCAATCAGCCTAGGCTTTTCTCTGCCACAGCCCTCTCCACGGCTGCTTTCAGCCCTTCCAGGCAGGATCGGGTGACCACCCCGCTACAGTGGTCCCACCTTCAGACTGTATGTGGGACTTACATGTTCACCTAGTTTTTTCATGGTTGAGTGGATTAAATAGGAGCTATGGGGAGGCTGCGATGGAGACTGCTGTGGGGGACCATGTTCATGGTTATGCAGGGTGGGTTCTCTTAAGAATTCTGGTTTTAGAGAAGTAGTGTAATATGGCAACATTTGAGGCTTTTAACTTTATGGAATGAGTTTGCATAGACTTAAATGGGAAAAAAAATCTAAGTAAATCTAAATCTGCATTCCTCTCAAGTTAATAGAGAGTGTTAAAATAACTTGAGAATTACATGAGAGATTGTCAAGATAAATAACATTTTAAAGCTGTTGTGATTCCCTCATATATATGTTGTAATATCTAAGACTAGAGGGGGTGAGTTAATACGAGAGTGACAGCCTTAACTTTATATTTTCTTTCCTTTGTCAGTTTAAATTGGAACTTCTCAGTTATTTTAATAGTTTTTTTATTATTTTTTTTTAAATTTAATCTATTCATCAGTTTTATTTAAAGTAATGTAAAGTGACACTTAATTCCATCATATTTGGCCAATATGTAACTCAGCTGTCATATACCTTGGGAGATTCTACAGGGTGTTCAGCTGTCATATGCAATTTAGGCTAAAATGTCACTGTCTGCAATAGGAAAAATCATTATTATTTTTAAATTAAAATGTAAAAATCAAAATTGTGAAGTTATAGATGTTGATTCTGTTTCCATATATTTGCTTTGATGACACTGTCCCTTGATTTTTTTATAGCAAAAATACAAAGATTCAAAGACTTAGCAAAGACAAAGATTCTTCCCAAAGAATATCTCGGAAATTGCATGCCTGTAGTGTGCTTGCTTTTAGAAAGGAGAGGACAGAAAGAGAAGAAGGGATCAAATGATATTAGAGTGACAGCTCACCCTATGAAAATAATTATAAACACTGCATTTAATGTGTGTAATTCACTGAAGGTTCTAACTATCTGCTTTGGCAACTCTCACTAGGCCCTCCCAGATGTCCCCTCAAATAGCAGGTACTGAAAATGTTGAATTAAGCAGTTTAATTTACAATGAAATGAAATGAATCTCTGTAGAATATATCTCACCCATGAAGGGTAATTATCTTTCTTTTTCTCAAGAAAGAGCAATCCAGGACTGAGCTGTAACTTTTCTCACATGTGAAGTAACAGATGTTACCTCTGTATGTGAATGAGAATATGGGTGTTGATATTTTGATACATTTTAAAATAACTGCCGGTAAAGAGATTCCATGGGATAGTATAGTAATGAGGAGAACCATATTCTGAAACACATATTCTCACTGTTTTATTGTTTATTATGCAAATTTAGAGATAAATAAATCAATCAATCTATTATGTAATTCTCAAGTTATTTTAACAATCTTTATTAACTTGAGAACAATGCAGATATAGCCAGAGTAGCAGGTATTTATACCACCCTACTTTTGAGGCCTAGTTCAGCAATTCATTCCCTGGGACTACTCACTTGCTTAAAATTAAGCATATGCTGAAATGCTTTGCTGTATTGGAGTCTAAGGCTCCAAACAAAAGTAAATCCAAATCCTGCATTGTTTACTCACTCAAGTAGTTCCAGTGAACTCATTGTTGCTGCTCAAGTGAGTAAGAAGTTCATGATCAGATCCTTACCTGTTATTGCCCTTTAACAGTTGTCAAATGGTAGCAGAGTTGGTTCTATAATGAGCACTTCCCACCCCCACACAACCACCCTTAAGAATTATGAGGGATTTTTAGCACCATGACTCCCATTGATTCCAAAGGGAGATACAAAGGAAAGAAGCTGAACTTTAACATAATTTGCAATTTTCTCTGCTTCTGTCTTAATAAATGTTGTGCGCCTAATATTAATTTCTATTCTACTGACTTTTTCATAGCCATTACAGTTCATTTTGACCAAGTTACTTTGAGATGAGCATAATTTTGGAAGAGTATAATTTCTCCATAAAGTCTTGCGGCTACAACAGCCCTTTCTGTTGACTCATCTACTATGCATGCACAGCAACTCCATACAGTAAACTCTCTTATATGTCATTGCGGAGAAGTTTTCTCTTGAAATGTGTGCAGTCTATAAGATGTGTTAAAGGAGAAGCAGTAAACTTTGATTTTGGGTCTTTGCCCTGTTTTGAATATCCTGCTGTGCCTGTTGTGTCATTTAACATGTGGATTGCATGTTGAAGAGAAGGGAAATGATAATCAAATATGCAAACAAGGGAAACTTACAGTTATATAAAATTCTGCCCTTAACTACTCCTAGAGCCTAAAAATGCCACTTCCATGCAAGAATTTCCCTACCTATCATGGTGAGTTCCATTGAATTTATGCTAAAAAGAACATTCCATTCTTGCAAGAGCAGTTGTTGTTATTTGTATAATGGTAACATGTAAAGGCCCCATCTGAGAGGTACTGTCCTACACACACAACACATAGTACCACATATTATGCCTACACATGGTAAAAGACAGTCCTTGTCCTACAGAGTTTACAGTCAAGATAGAGAAAGGCTGGGAAAAAAGGCAGTACAGTATACTCCCATTTATCCAAAACCGTATGATCCAAACCTCCACATTATCCGAATCCCTTCCCTGTCCTCCAGGTATCTCATGCTGGGGGTTAAGGAAGGGATTCAGATAACACAGAGGTTCAGATAATAGAGCAGAGACCCTTGGCCAGGACTGTTGCTTGATCTGTTGATTGTATATTAGTTACATTGATTAATTATATAAGCCAATCAATACTCTGTAGTTTGGCAAGTTTCTGCCCCTTGACCAGACCCAGTCCCAGTGCCCCATAGAAGTTTCAGGTACACTAACACATGTATGCCTGTGTGATGCTATATGATTAAAGATGACCATTTATATAATTGATATTGCCATTGTTATACAATTACCATAAATCTTGTACAAAATATGTCATGTAAGGTGTCAATGGGAAAGTTATGATTTGTTAAGTATGATTATCCTGTTTATGTGCCGGTATCATCTTTTTTATCTGAAGTATGAATATTGGTTATGTATATAAGTACTTTGCTATCTCCTGTATGTATATGATTCCTAAAGCATTGAATAGCTCCCTTCTTTTCTTTTCCTTTTTTATGCTATTAACCCTTTAATTTTTGGTTACTAAAGGATTTGCATCAGCATGATAATTAGGTAAAATCCTAATTACATATTTACCTGGCTAAATGGCTTATCCCTTGGTATTGGAAGCACCCTATATCTGATGACGTTGGTTTTCAGTAACCACTCATCATAAAGTCCAGTGGCTGAGTGGTGAGCACTGATCTTGGACTCCTACGCCAGGGGCTGGAATGCCTAAAGAGACTGCATTTTGACTCCTTGTTAACCAGTTAACAAAAGTTTAGTTTTGTTACTGGCATGGTATAACCTAATGATAGAGTAAACCACCAATTTTGGGGGGATTGCTTGCTCTATTTCTTGCAGTCTGCCCTGAGTGTGGCATTCTCAACTGTGACCCACCGAGGCACCGTGACAGCCTGCGACAAGGTACCAGCTCAACCAACATAATATGATGTCTCCTACGCCAGTGCAAATATATCTTTCCACTGGCTTCTTCTTTTATACATTGATATAAACAAATTATATGTCACATTCCAGATGTTGTTACCATCTTGTATCTCACAGTTCGGACAATACATCCTCCTCCATTATCCTGTCACTCCATCCTTAACTTTACAAGAAGTCTGTGTTTTCTTGTACCATCCTCTTCGGAATGTATTTACGTAGTTACTTAAGACGTCTCTATGTTCTTGCACCATCCTCTCTGGTCAGGAATGTGTTTTCCGGGTTAGCTGATATCTAAGTATTACTCTTCTGACAAGGCCTACTTTGGTTCATGCTGTTAGCAATATCAAGGGCTCCAGCAAGGCCTACACCAGTTATGTGAATAAAATCTGTATCACCCATGCTATCTGGATAATTGATTCTCCCCCGATTGGGAAGTGAAGCACGGAGACACTGACTTGCCTAAAGTTGCACAGGAAGTCTGTGCCAAGATTTATAACTGAACCCCAATCTTTTGAGTCCAAGATCAGTGCCCAAAACCTACCTTTCCTCCAGGGTTGGATTTTAAACTTCCAAAGTTGTAGCATTGTCCAACACAAATTATTATCTTGTGAAACCACTATCTTATGCTATATCATTCCTGGATAGTGTAGGATAAACACAGCAGTTTTCTTCAGTTGCTGACCCTAGTTCCAGATGATTAGTGAATGTGTGAAAGTACAGATTTTAGAGGATTAAACCAAGATAAAGGTGGTTTTGTTTTGCTTTGTCTTGAGTGGATGTGTCCCTCATCATTTTTATTCTGAAAAGTACTTAAATTTCTTCCTGTTGAAAATGTCTTTGTCACATCAGATAATCGTTTACTACATACATCATCTAATTTTTATGGGATGGAAAGTTTACTAACATTGAGCGTTCTTGCCAGGCTTCCACAATGTATCCTGGTTACTGTAGTTATCTTTGCACTGTTTCAGTATATAAACCACTTGCAAACACTTTCCCCAAGCACTGGAGTTATTTTGAGTGCTGGGACAAGCTGTATAAATCGGTAGTAATAAAAGCATCAGCGGGATTCATTTGCAGCCTCCTGCTGGGGACACACTTTACCTTAGCTGCTCAAATTATATTGAATCATAATGAATGAAGAGGTGGATTCCTACCAGGGTATTGTAACTTGCAAAAGGTAGATATAATTGTAAAATAATTCTGCCTCTGCAGTTCTACAAGTTGTACAGTTGTTTGAAGCTTTGTTTAGTCTTTTCATTATATATTAATAAAGTATAAGAATTTTTATTGACTAATCTAAATAAGAATTAATAAGTCAATTGAAATTCTTGCATTTGATTGATAAACTGCAAAGATATTCAAAGTATTTCGTTTGTCTTCTGCTGTGTTGCTAATTCTTCTGCTTTTAGGCGATTCCTAGAATGCCTGATAAATCTCTATTTGGTCATCCCATTAGTTCACTACAAGCATAAAATATAACACCAGAAATGTAGTGTTTTACATTTTCAAAGAACTGTATAAGCATTAATGTAATTTAAAGGAATATAACCTTATGAACCATATGAACTTTTTAGAACTTAGCTGAAGAAATGGAGAGAATGGAGCCACAGTTAGAAAAAAGTGTCACACAAGTTAAGGAGAAAACTTGAACTTTCTCACCCTTACCTGTATGTCTAGTCCAATCCAGTCTAATGTATGTTCTTTAAAAACCTGCCAGGTCCACACTCTCTCCAAATCATCAGCTGCTTCATGTCCCCATGTTGCATCATAATATGTCTAAAAATACAATTTGTATCTTTAATGACAATTATGGTGTCTTTTAGTTAGTTATGCTTTATTGTTTCTTTGTTTGGGGCTGGGAGGGATGGTAGAGTTAATGTGACAGCCAGAAGTTTTAAGAAGAGACCATTGGACTAGAACCTGGGATAGCAAATACTAAGAGCTGCAAAGGACTTTCTTGTATGAATGTCCAGCCTTCTTTTAGGATTTCTCCTATTCTACGAGACTAGTCTATGCAAGTTCTCTTCCCATGTGGCCCTATAATGTCCTGTGGTCCTTGTGATGGCAGCCTCCATTGTCTAAATGATCAAATAAGTCTCTTTTCAAGGTTAAAGGATTGTTCTTCTTCACCCCTCTCATCCAAAGAGAGAGAGCTAATTCACCCGCTCTTCCACTTCCATTGCCTTCTTCTAGAGTGCCATGTGTATCCATACCACAGTCTGAGATGGCCCCTGAAAACTAAATAAACAAATATTCATCTATGGTGGATATCTACAATATAGAGGAGAAAGATGAGAGGAAAAAGGCTGAAGATCAGCCATAAGAACATCAAGACATAGGACATTGTTCATGCATATGTCCTGAATGCAATGTAATAGTGTTGTCCAAATCATGGCCTGACAACAAACAGGGCAGAATTCAGGCACAGGCAATGTAGCACTATGCCTATGCCTTAAGTTCCAGCATGTGCCCATGGAGTCACATGATTACATCGGAATTTCAACATCTGATTTTTTTTTTAGTTTTTAGCTAGCCCTCATGGTATCGAATAGATGATCAAATGTATTAATTGAGTGTAACGGAGCCAGAAATGTTTGCCTGGGTCTACAGACAGCCTGAAACAATAGCTCTGAGAAGTATGAACTGTCTCTTTCATCTCTATGAGCTATTAACTGTTCTTCAGGACTTTGCCAATGCTTGCCTCTGCACACCCACAACAGAGGACTCTGTGTGTGGCAGAAGAGTGCAGCCATTCTAGTCTGTTAATCAAGCAGTTACATTCCAGCAACTGTGGTAAATGCTGTTCCCCTTCCTATCACCTCTGTTTTCTCCTGCCAGAGAAGGAACCTGGGAGGGAAAGAACAGGGCCCCAAGCTGCTGTCCTGCACTCTTCCACCACCATGCAAAGGCGTGAAGGGAGAGTGGTGTGTCTCGGGGCTCTCAATTACTTTGATCTGGCCCTGATAACAGATGGAGTTGCCAACCCTCCAGGATTGTCTTGGAGTCTCCAGGAATTAAAGAGTTATATTTTTTAAAGATTATGTCATGTGATGAAACATCCAGGAATATTGGCAACCTAGTTACAGACAGTTTTGAGAACTGAATGGAATGGCTGAGTACTTAGATATAGACATCATCAATGCATGACTCTTTATTTGATATTCTGGAGGCATAAAGAGAAGGTTACTTTGCTCATAAATGAGGGTCTACTCAAATCAGTCTGGGTCATTTGCTTCCAGAGTTAGGTACTACTGTGTAAAGATAGTCACCTATTTCTATCAGGTGCCACAGAAGGATTTTCAGTATTTTTACTCATCCTATGCTTGGCTCCTTACTAGAGTCTCCAGAACAGGTGAAAGAAAAATCTACCCTAAGCATTCATACATAAGGATGTGAGACAGCTATCACTCATTGCACTTTTTTTATGTGGGCACATATTGCTTCTTTTGGAGCATTTGTCAGAAGAGCATAGAAATACGGGGCAGAATATCCCTCATCTTCTCCTAGAGCGTCATATTATGCTTCTGATACTATAACAACTGTGCTTTACACTTCAACACCAGTTCTGCCTGATGTCTTCCAGGTTCTCTTCAAAGGCACAGTGGAATTGGAGACTTTCTGCTTTGAAGGACTGGCTCTTGTCAGTAGAAAGACTGATAAAATCTACAGCTCATTCTCTAGGACTTTCACAACCTGCTCCTTAGTAACTATTATGCTACTGTTGTTGTGAGCTCACTCTACCCTGGATATAATAAACAATCAACAGAAAGACAAACAGCACAGGTCAATTTAGATAGAGACCTGTTTCTCCGACTTCTTAATTTCCTATGACATTACCATAAAGGCAAACAAGACACCTCCGCTATATTTCCCCCAACAAAGAGGATTTGTTCAGTTATCATGATTCCTAATATTCTGAAATTCCTGTTGATGAATGATAAGAAAATTTAGTGAAACGAAATACGTTCAATCCACCTCCCTCATAAGTTGTAATAGTGACATATACGTCAAATTTCATAGTCTCATCTGCACATTCTGAGTGTACTCTGCCTGGTCATTTTGTTTTATGGGAACTGAAGTTAAATGTTTTCAAATTTCAGGCAATACATAGGACCCTGAAATGTTTCCTTCCACAGAGTTAAAGTGATTTACTACAGCTGCAGAGCTACAATGTGTATTTCATAAACAAATGGGATCTGGGGCATAGTCATTGTGTTATAAAGTAATAAAACTTTGGAAGTGGTATGTGAGAAATCAGATTAATCCATCTGTCTGGGGAAGAAGACAGGGTGGGATCCACATGGGGACTTAGACACTGCAATGCTGAGCAGGCTGGCCAAGTCTCCTGATGTGTCAGGGAGATTCCTGTTTACAAGGAAAAAGCTGCTGATTTCTGATTTAATTATATTCTCTTCCGCAACAGCAATACTACTACTCCTGCTTTGCCCAGCCACTTCAGTCCCTTTCTTGGGTGTCTGTACTTTGGCTTCAGGGGGAAGCGGAGGGATTGATGTGCTCTGTGTGCTATGCGCTATATGTTGAACGTGTTGATGCACTTGTGGCCCATGAATCTAGTCCCACCCCCAGCAGCAGCAGGCTGGTGTGGGGGTGTTGGTTTAGTGAGGGGATGGGGAGCACAGGATGAGGGGTCAGATGATTGGGGGGATTGGGGAGCACAGGGGAGATGAGAAAGAGGGACGGCTGTTTCAGCACCAACTGCTGGCATGCGAGCCTTTCCTCACAGCATTTCAGCCCAGCCCCCAACAGTGCCCCACCCCATGCCACAAATCTCCCTGAAATTAATTTGAAAAAGTTGGTCAGTATGATGCTAAGCATCACAATGCCCAACTTCAAGGCACCTAGAAAATCACAGGAACAACAGTGTGATCTACAAAGCCTAGTTAGGGCTTGAATGTGGGGGCGGGGGCAAGTGCCAAATCACCTGCCTCACTCCACACAAAACAGCTGGAGGAGGTAGTGCTGCTTGACCTATAACTTTTAGTCCAGTGGTTAGAGCCCCTATCTGTGATGTGAGAGATCCAGATTCAATTCCTCCCTCTCTTCCAGAGAGAGGATTTGAACGGGGGTCTCCACCTCTCAGGGGAGCTCTGTAACCACTGAACTATTGGATATTCTGAGGAGGGCCCCCTCAGTCTCTTCTGTTGAAGCTGTTTGCTGAAGATAAATGATTAAAGAATCATTGGAGAAGTGGGTCTGAACCCAGGGTCTCCCTCATTCCAGGTGGGAGCTCTGAAAGCTGGACTACAGTCATTCTTTTTCTCTCATGTGTGTGCAATGACTAGTCCATTATGTATAACTACTTACAGTCATTGAGTGCAAGGCATTAGGGCACCCTGTCCCACTACTCCAGCCACTCTCATCATTTCTCCAGAGTGCAACAGGAGAGACTCCCTTTTTAGAATATCCTATTAACTCAATGCTGTAGGGCATTCTCCTGAAAGGTGGAGACCCAAGTTCAATTCCCCCGTCTTTATCAGAGGTGGGAGAAAGGATTTGAACAGGGTCTCCCTTCATCTTCTCTGACTGGAGTAATTGAACCTGGTTCTCCCATATCCCAGACAAGTGCTCTAACCACAGGGCTATAGGTTAGGTGCCACCAGGACTTAGTTGCATAAATACCTTTGTGGACCACATCCACAATCTGAGGTTGATATGAACATTTCCTGGAGGAATCAGTAGTACAGTTCGTATTCAGCAGAGGGGATGGTCAGTAAAGACACATATTTGCTACAAAAAGCAACTAAGTGTTTTCTCTTCTGTTGAGGAGCAAGAACAGTTCCCTGGTCAAGTTTGAACTGAAATGAGCCTTATAATTCCTTATTACAGTGTTGGGTTTCATGGAAGTTCAATCCAACTTCCAGAAACCACCACCACCACAGAGATGAAAACATGGAGAGAAAAGAGGGAGCAGTGGATAGGATTGTGCTTTTCGTTCATGAAATTGCCTTCACAGATTCTCCACACTATTCTTAGAGATTTGTGTCTTACCTCAAAGACACAGAATCTTTTCAAGCCATTAACCATTGGGGTTGTGATTAGGGCTGATTGGAAAACAACACAAAACATCTGAAGGTTTCAAAATTTGTTTTTTGTTTCACTCCAGAGATAAAGAGAGAGCTCTCAATAGGGCAGTCACATATGAATAATGAAGAAATGTTTTACAATTCTTTGAAGTGTGTCAATTAAAAAAGATCCATGCAGGAAAACAACTTTCAGAAGCATCAGAAATCTGAGCTGTAATGCTTAACAAATTAAAAAATATGTTCACTTCAGAGAGCCAAAGCTGTAAAGTGTACAATAAGATTAATAATGATTCCATTAGCCACTGGTTAACTGCCATTGTACTCACTTATGCAGTGCATAAAAGTTTTAAAATACTGTAGAATTTGTGGGGTACAAGTTATAATGCTAATTGATTGAATATTCATTTGCAGTTAATGGAATGACAGTAGACTTCATAACTTTAAATTCATGTATGAAATTTGATGTATGTGATTTAAGATGCCGCATCTGAAGTTCATGTGTTGTCTTAATGTAATCTCTCTTTGTTCTTGTTCACAAAATAAGCCTGTCAACATTCTGAGCCTTAGGTTCAGTTTGGTTATTAGATTTTCACTAAATTAAACAAATGTCTCTTTTCTGGGAATTGTTAGACAAAGTGACACAGACACATGTCAGCAGCTTAAGCAGAACAAAAGTGTGAAAGAATTCAATTCCCCCCCCACACACACACAAACAACCATTTTCTAGGAATAGTAGTTTCCCAAGAAAAGTGACATGTTCCTTGCTCAGCTGTATCTTGGCAGGCAAAAAAGAAGTAAAGAAACATCCTAGTGTGCCCTAAATTGTATCTGTTGCTGATATGTCACTAGTTGGGTATTTTTTAAGTCTTTGTTTTTCATAACACCTTTATTTTTCTGAACAAGAGAAGAAATGTTAGAAACCAAACAGCAAAAATCAGCTTTTTGAACCAGTGTTGTTTAAAGGACTCTCAGGTAGTACTTGATATTTCATAGAATCATAGAATCTCAGGGTTGGAAGGGACCTCAGGAGGTCATCTAGTCCAACCCCCTGCTCAAAGCAGTACCAAACCCAACTAAATCATCCCAGCCAGGGCCTTGTCAAGCCTGACCTTAAAAACCTCCAAGGAAGGAGATTCCACCACCTCCCTAGGTAACCCATTCCAGCTCTTCACCACCGTACTAGTGAAAAAGTTTTTTCCTAATGTCCAACCTAAACCTCCCCCTCTGCAACTTGAGACCATTACTTCTTGTTCTGTCATCTTCTACCACTGAGAAGAGTCTAGATCCATCCTCTTTGGAACCCCCTTTCAGGTAGTTGAAAGCAGCTATCAAATCCCCCCTCATTCTTCTCTTCTGCAGGCTAAACAATCTCAGTTCCCTCAGCCTCTCCTCATAAGTCATGTGCTCCAGCCCCCTAATCATTTTTGTTGCCCTCCGCTGGACTCTCTCCAATTTATCCACATCCTTCTTGTGGTGTGGGGCCGAAAACTGGACACAGTACTCCAAATGAGGCCTCACCAGTGTTGAATAGAGGGGAATGATCATGTCCCTCGATCTGCTGGAAATGCCCCTACTTATACAACCCAAAATGCCATTAGACTTCTTGGCAACAAGGGCACACTGTTGACTCATATTCAGCTTTTCGTCCACCGTAACCCCTAGGTCCTTTTCTGCAGAACTACTGCCCAGCCATTCGGTCCCTAGTCTTTAGCAGTGCATGAGATTCTTCCGTCCTAAGTGCAGGACTCTGCACTTGTCCTTGTTGAACCTCATCATATTTCTTTTGGCCCAATCCTCTAATTTGTCTAGGTCCCTCTGTATCCTATCCCTACCCTCCAGCGTATCAACCACTCCTCCCAGTTTAGTGTCATCTGCAAACTTGCTAAGGGTGCAGTCCACACCATCCTCCAGATTGTTAATGAAGATATTGAACAAAACCGGCCCCAGCACCGACCCTGGGGGCACTCCACTTGATACCGGCTGCCAACTAGACGTGGAACCATTGATCACTACCCGTTGAGCCCGACCATCTAGCCAGTTTTCTATCCACCTTACCGTCCATTCATCCAGCCCATACTTCTTTAACTTGCTGGCAAGAATACTGTGGGAGACTGTATCAAAAGCTTTGCTAAAGTCCAGAAATAGCACATCCACTGCTTTCCCCTCATCCACAGAGCCGGTTATCTCATCATAGAAGGCAATTAGGTTAGTCAGGCATGACTTGCCCTTGGTGAATCCATGCTGACTGTTCCTGATCACTTTCCCCTCCTTTAAGTGGTTCAGAATTGATTCCTTGAGGACCTGTTCCATGATTTTTCCAGGGACTGAGGTGAGACTGACTGGCCTGTAGTTCCCTGGATCTTCCTTCTTCCCTTCATAGGCAAGAGTGACATCATTGGAATTTTGTACAACAAAATTTTTAGTTTTGTTTTATTAATGTTTTCAAAATATTTGCAGAATTAGTAAATTTAACTATCTCAGCAGTCTGTTTCAGAGGCTTTGAAAACCTGAATTATAGCTTTGGTCAGCTTTGATAGTGCATTTTATTGTAAAACTTTCAAAAACATGACAAAAGCAGCAAAGAGTCCTGTGGCACCTTATAGACTAACAGACATTTTGGAGCATGAGCTTTCGTGGGTGAATACCCACTTCGTCGGATGCATGACAATGGCATGTGATGTGGGTGTTTGATAGAGACAGATAAGTAATGATGCTGCACACAGAATAATTCATCATGCAGAACATGACAGATTGGTTTATAGACCCAATAATTGTGCAGGAGAGCTATGTTGGCCAAAATAAATAAATAAAATAAAATAAAATAAAATAAAAAAGCTGGCTCAGGTGGTTTCTGTTAAAATGGCTAAGTCATTTCCTGTGTGCTTTACAACTTCTGAGATAACTGCAGAAATAACAAACAGCTGAGTTTAGAGTTTGATAACAGTTAAGTCAAAGACTCCCATGGTGTTAATGTAATGGTTCCTTAAGTCCCTTCATCCTGTGCTTGTATAAATATTTTGGAACACTTCCAAGACCTTTGAGTTCTGAAATGAAGATTTAACATGTCCTCTGGAGGATGCACTACAAAGAACTAACTTGAGTGTTTAGTTTCAATAGGTGAGTTATAGAGGAGTATGGAATTGGGAAGATCTCCCCAGATAGATGAATATGATGATCTCATTTAGTTTGAAGCCAGATTGGAGGCCGTGTTGTATACCCAGGAACCATCTAGTATCATCATGTAATACATTAGACAATGAAAAGTCAAATGGCATGAGGTCAGCATTTTACCATGATCTTTTTAAATTTTCATAGACAGCTTTATTGACTTCCTGTCCCAAATTTGATTTCTTGAGGATTTTGTTTATATTACACCAGGTTAGTTTTGGCATGTTCAGAGGTAACATAATGCCAGGTAGAATAGGTGAGATGTGAAGTTCCTTTTAGCAATTATTGCTAGGCATCTTGTGAAGGACATGGAAGGGGGTTTCCTATGTTTTAGATCCACGTTTTTTGAGGATGGAGTCAATATTATCTTAGAGAAGATGGGGATTCAGTGATATTTCAAAGCCTAGGTTATATAACTCATTTAGTTGTTTCAAATGGAACATCTTGATGTCTGTAAAACTTTTGACGGACATAGATGACAGTCTTGCCTGGTTCCTCTCTGAGGTAAGAAGGAGGTTTGATCTTAATCTATTAGAAAGTATCATTATAACAAACTGATTATATGTGGAATGGTGGAGATCATTTTATATATTCAACTCTTAAAACCTAATAATTGCACGGCTATATAGTTATGACTAGAGCTGGATGGAGAACAGAAATTCCATTCTGCAGAAGATTTTGAATTTTCAACATTTGTTTGCATTCCTATTTGGAATGAAACCCAACAATTTCAAAATTCTCTTCTTAAGAAAATTATGCGGGGGGAGGATGTAGGGGGAGAATTTCAGATTGATCTAAATGGTTTGGATTTTCACTTTTTACATTCTTCTTTAATATATAATACAAAATATAAAACAAAACATTTTACATGGAAACATTTAAACGTTTTCTTCCAAAAATGTCAAAATGTGGTTCAGACATCTCTGAACCTTTTTCTCCAAAACTAAATTTCTGTGAAATCAATGTGTTTTCACGAAACATTTACATTTCAACAGGACTGCATTTTCCAGTGGGAAATTGTTCCTTTGATGTTTTCCCAACCAACTGCAGCTATGACCATTCCACTCTCAAGCTTTTTCCTTGTCTTTTGAGAATGGTATCTTGATGAGAGAGAGATCTGCTTGGTGAATTAAGTTTAAAGTGCTGTATATGTTGTTTGATGTCAGGCTGCCTTTTGTTAAACCAATTTGGACTGTACAGGTGAATAAGCAGGATTTGAACTAGAGTGGCCTGTTTGGAAAGGGGAAGGGGTTTTATTCCCCTTCTGAAGATGTTCTTCCTTACCATACCTCACTTGCAGAACTCAGCAGATTTTCTTAATTGGGGTTCCATACAGAAGGGGCCAGATGAGGCCAGATGGAAAGAAGAAGGTGGTTGTACTCTGAAGTACTGTACCCTGCTAAATATGTGAATACTCTAGCAGATACCATAGGGCATTCCAGCAGCATTGACTCTCCATTGGGTCCTGTCTATGACTGCTCTGAGCAACTCTAAGTCTACTGCAGGATCCATACTGCTAGGGAGACTAGCAGATCAGCAGATCTGTACTTAGTATCACACACCAGGGGGTAGGTGGTGCAACCTTGTGATTCAAACAGGAGTCAGGCCTAGTGTCAGAGCAGAGCCATAAGGCAGAACTGGACTTGTGGTTGAGAGACAAGCCTATAGCTGGAGTCAGGCCAGAACCAGTGTTGTGGTCAGGAGACAAGCCAGTGGTCAGAGTCTGGAGTCAGAGGGTTTGGAAGAAGGTTGAGGCTAGAGCTGGAGCAGGAGGTACAGGTTGGAGCAAGGAATGATACAGGAAACAGCTCTAAAAGCTGCAGGCATAGAAATCATTGAGCAGCTGCCATGTTGCTGTTGCTACCAGGAATAACTGGTGATCTCCTTTCTCTTCTGTCCAATAAGGGAGCACAGTTACTTAGTGAGGGCTGAAACACAGAGAAGAAAGAACATGAAATCACTCTTTCCAGTTCAGTCGCCATTTATCTGAAGTTGGAACAAAGTCATACACTTAATTGCTGTGTTTGTGTCCTACTTTCCATCAACATTTTTTGCCCATGTTAAAATCAAACTAGATTGCCAAGATAACTTGTTAACTTTATATATAATTGATGTATTTTTCCATGTATGTACTGTCCTAAATATCTCTCTTATCCTAAAAAAAGGTTTTAAAGGACTGCATTTAATAGGACAAACAATTTCAATATTGATTGTTGAAACTCTATTAGTTGCATATACCCCCTTTTCAGATTACTGTTCTCCATATGAACTGAACCGTACTTCTGAATCATATTGTATTTGTTTAATGTAGCATGTGCACCCTGTTAGGTCTAATGCTAACTGCTTCAAAAACTCTGTCAAATGGCTTGTTTGTAGAATGACATAGAACTTCACAGTGCATTAATTATTCAGACTGTTGACAATAATAAAAATTGGCTTTATTGTTTAAAATTAGTGAAATATGTTCAAATATTTCCATATTACAAGGAAGTTGTGTACTGTATCCCCATTTCTTTTCACTAAGGTCCTGATTTGTAAGTGCAAGTGAAAGATTGACTTTACATTTCCAGAGATGATTAGCTGCCAGCTCTAATCAAATTGAGAAGTAATTAGCAAATCAAAACTTGATTAGCTCTTTGCTTGATTTACTAAAATTATAGTTTATGCAGTTTAAATGATGGGGGAGGGAAAATGTCTGTACGCCATATATAGTCTGGTGTGCTGCAGTGGAGGAAAAATTGTTTCTTAAAGGCTTTACCCACTTGAATATTTAGCACTATTATTTCTCTGAAGGTGATACTGTATAAACTAATTCTTCTCATCTTTTCACCTTTAAAGTAAATGTTTCATGAGTAGCTGTTTTGAGAGTGCTGTTTGAGATATGTGTGACCCACGCTACCTGACTTTTCATTCTCAGTGCTCTTCCGCATTCATAAAAGCACTAGAGTATTTTATGGAATTATTTAAATGTAAAAGTTATGCATTTGATTCTGCAGAAAAGGAAGTTGTTTTATTGATTCATATTCTGTGACATGGCCTGGGCAGGGGTTAAAGTTGAAAGTCCATGTCAAGTCAGAATAACTGAGTTTTATTTTCATCTCTGCCACCTGCTGGCTGTTTGACCTTTGACATCACTTCTAATATCTCTGTATAGGTTCTGCCTCTAGATATCTTTCATTTTGCACAAGGGTGATGTTAGTCTTAATTTATGTTTGCAAAGTAAGTTGAGTTCCTTAGAGAAAAGGTGGTATTCTTAGCACTATTATTTCAAAAAATCCTAGATGTCTATGTAAATCAAGTAGAAACTAACAGGCTATATTTTGTATCTCTGCCTGGCAAGAAGAACATTTTTTAAGTGTCTTTTTCACCTTGAGATTAGATTGTTGTAGTGAACTCCACATTGCAACTGTTCAAAAGCTGAAGCTAATGCAAAATGTTTATTAACTAGAATTGCAAATTGGGACTACGTGAAATCAGTGGTTCAAAACTTTCACTGACTTCCAGGAAGCTCCCAGGTGGAATCTAAAGTGTTGGTTTTACCCTGTAAAGCCTTAAAAAAGTTTGCGACAAGGTTGTCTGAGAGATTGCCTGTCTCACTTTTGCCCTTCTGCCACAGTTGAAATAGCAGAGGTTTTTATGTAGTAATTGAATATACTGATTATTGTTGTGTGGTTATGATATGATACCAGATCTGTTTCTCTTTCAGATAAATTATTTAATCCATAAAGTTTTTTTCTTTCTCTAGGGAACATCAGTAGCCTTAATCATTGCAAGAGTACTCTCAGGCATTTCAAACTGCTATAGCCTATCAAATACATTGTTTTATTTTATCAAAAGCTTCCATTTTAGGTTTGAGGAACTGTACTTTGGCTTATGTTCCTTCCTTCCCTTTCCATGATTTTACTGGTTTAGTGATACCTCTTGCTTTGATGGGGGAGTAAAGTGGTTCTGGCCTTGTGTTAGTTACAAAAGTCATCATGCCAGCATAATACAAATTGGTTCATAACTACAACCACACCATGCAATGGTGGGCTGCTTCTTTCAAAACATGTTGTGTGCGTGGACTCTTGGATAGCATATGCTGCAGAAGGCAACTTGTGTGCCAAGTGACTGGAGCCAGACCACTTCCCTTAAACTGTCAGTAATCTGGTATTTTGCAGAGCTGAAGCTATACATAATATCAGTCATGTTGAAAGAGTTTGTAATGATATTTTATGGGTCAGAGATAAGGTTCTTAAATAGGAATGTGCCATTGTGCCATGTCTATATCCTGCTAAGTAAATGATTGAACTATAAACATAGTAGAATATCTGTATAAATTACTTTAATTGGTCATATATGTTGCTACTAAGGTATTTTAAATAGTTTTTGTATTAAAGTTAGGTTATTTACTGTAGCAACCTTAATTTTCAGTTAACAGTTTTTTGTCTGAAATAGATATATGGTTTGGAAATACTGCAGGGGTTAGGGTAAATTTGATTCAAACGTCTTTTTTTAAAACTGTTTTAATAGTGAGAAATAATCATTAAAATTACTTAATTTGGAAAAATATATATTTTTAAAGGTATGCCATTTACAATTACTTCTCTTATAGTTTCCCATTTTGGTTATTTTTTTTTAATGTTTGCCCACATTCTCTTGTGCTTGTTTACATTCATTCTTGGAGATGGAAACAAATATGTTTTATCTTTTGTGATTAATGATAGAAAGTTGAGGAAGTATGAACCGCCTAATATCTTCTGACTGATTCTCAGGCAGGTTAGCTCACTGACAGCAGGTTTATTGGCTGTGGTACAGAAAGTGAAGCGATAGTGGCAGAGGACATTGAGAAAGCTAGAGAATATTTCTATTGTACAACTATTCTTGTTTTTTTTTTTATCACAATAGACAGACAAATGTTGTAGGCATTTAAACATTTTTTTTGCATATCTCCATCTACTTTGAGTTCTACATTTCAGAGTAGGTCCTAAATGCAGTTAGGATTATTTGTATTTAGGTAATACAGCTCAGAGTATTAGGGAGTGTGGGGGAGTGCAAGTTGCCTTCATTTACAGTCCTAAAGGAGGAAGTTCTGCCTTTGAGGGGCAAAGGTCTCAACAGGGAGTGAAAGGTTGGCTGCCTCCTGGCATTTGACTTCATGGTGTTAGGGAATAGCAATTCTGTTATGTATAGACCCTAGCTGACCTAGAAGTGAAAATCCAGATCTGGTCCCCCCCTCTTTTTCTTTCCAGTGGAAAAGTCAATATTGAGCTGCAATTCTGATTTAGTACTGCAAATCCAAATCTGCCCAGTCTCCAAATTTTGTGTGATGGAGGGTGACTTTTGGATATGAAACTTCATGTTTCCACATCACTAGTAGAAATAAGTTTACATTGTGCACTGGAGGGAAGAGTAGCATATGAAAGTATGGTTCTTTGCAATGCATTACTGAACATTGCTTCTTCTCCATTCTGCAAAGTCGCATTTGTCTTCACAGACTGCACAACAGCTCCATCTGAAGGAAATGGGCACCAGGTTTGTATAATTTTTGGTGGTGCCCAGAACAGGTCCAAGCAGAACCATCCTGTTCATAGGACAAACCAGGACAACCACCCCAGGCCCCACTCTTTGGGGGGACCCGTGCTTCAGGGCAGCCTGAAGGATTAGTGGGGGCCTGGTGCTGGCAGCACTGAGTGACGTGGCCCCAGCCTGCCCCACTCTGCTGGCTCCTGTCGTTGCTCGGGAGAGAGGGCAGGGCGGAAGCTAGAAAGAGGCAGGGTGGGCGGTTGGGGGAAGAGGTAGAAGGCGAGGGAGCAGGGAAAGGAAGAGGCAGGGCAGAGCAGGGTGGGGCAGAGTGGGGTGGGCTGGGTCCGGGTCTCTCGCTGCTGCCAGAGCCAGGCCCCCTTCTAACACCCCAGGCTGCTTTGGTCCCCATGTCCCCCTGAAGTGCGGTGCCCCCCAATTTGTGGGGTCCGGGGCAGTTGCCAATGAACAAGATGTCTCTGAAAATATAAGTCCAAACATTGGTGGAGCCGGGCCCACGTTCCTGAATATTGGCGGAGCACGGGCACCACAGGGCCATATAACTCGCCCCTATAAATGAGGAGGTAGAATTCAATAGACAAATTCACCAGGAAGTAGGTATCATGGCAAATAAAAGGGAAGTAAGCTGAGAGGGGTTAGTGGCAGCAGGAAGAAAAGGCTTCTCCTGGGTGGAAGGCTGCTGTTCTCCCTATGGCAAAAACACCCTAATTAACTCCTGTTTGGGGAAGGACTGACAACCAGGAGCCAGTGTAGTAAGGCAGTGCCTTGGAGAGGGCACGGGTTCATGTTGTGAATTTGGGATGGTTTTTTTGTTTTGCTTAAGAGAACTACCTGGAACTACCCTGAGGCCCACCTTGTAAATATGGAAAAATAAACAAGAATGAAGACTAAAACCCGTCCAAAGTAGGACTGATTTACTCCTGGCCTCCCCACCGCCCAAAGGAGAAACGCTGGGGCTGACAAGGTGATGGAGGTACCTTGCCACAGAATCTAAAAGATGTCATGTATGGTGTCATATATAAACTGGCAACATTCTGGTTGTTAATGTTATTGTGTGTTGTATGTACGGGCATATATGAAAAAATATAAATGTGCTGGAAATATGTTCTTAAAACATCAAGCAAGGCTTAAGTCACCCAACTCTAGACAAAGGAATGTGGTTCTGTCTGCTTGACTGTGTCTCTGGAGAGATAATGAAATTAATTTACATGAAGGGTAGACAAAACTATCAGGCAAACCAATGTGAAAGACGGCCACTTAATACTCTCAACAGGGAGATGGAAGCTGCAGCTCCAGGAAATCTTCCTGCCTCCTGAAACAAGGTCATTGAACCTTGGAAGATATAAGCAAGGACAGAAAGCAGGGCCAGCTCCAGGCACCAGCCCAGCAAGCAGCTGCTTGGGGTGGCCAACGGTGAGGGGTGGCATGTCCAGCTCTTGGCTGGCAATTCAGCGGCGGGTCCCTCACTCTCTCTCGGAGTGAAGGACCCGCCACCGAATTGCCACCGAAGACTGAAGCGGCGATGGTAGAGCAGATCGCGATTGTGGCTTTTTTTTTTTTCCTGCTTGGGATGGCAAAAACCCTGGAGCCAGTCCTGACAGAAAGCCATTATGGCATCCATTAGTGGGCAGACTCAAGAGGCCAGTGCTCTTGCACATCTGAGAAAAATGAAACCTCTAAACCAAACGGGTTGAAAGTCTCTGGAAAGTGAATACAGATGAGAAACCTGCAAGACTGGAACTCGCTGAAGTTAAATTTAGTCACTAGAAGGTACATTCTTCTTCGAGTGATTGCTCCTATGCATTCCAGTTAGGTGTGCGCGCCGCGCGTGCACGGCTCTTCGGAAGATTTTTATCCTAACAAGTCTAGCGGGTCGGCTGGGCGCCCCCTGGAGTGGCGCCGCTATAGCGCTAGATATATACCCCAGCCGACCCGTCCGCTCCTCAGTTCCTTCTTACCGCCCGTGACGGCCGTTGGAACAGTGGAGTGCTCCTTTGACCTCCACATCCCTAGCTTATCTCTGGTTCTTATTGTATTTAGTGTATATAGTTAGTTAAAATATTTAGTTTAGTTAGTTTGTTAAGTAGATTAAGGGGAATTAGGGGGGCTGAACCCCTCTTTTCCCGAACCGGTGTGGGCTCATGCCCAAGGCACCGGGGTTTAAGCCCTGTTCGGCTTGCCAGCGGCCCATGCCGATTGGGGACCCTCATGAATCCTGCCTGCGCTGCTTAGGAGAGGCCCATCGCACAGATAAGTGCCCTATTTGTAAATCATTCGAGCCGCGAACAAAGAAAGAGTGGGACATTAGATTAAAGCAGCTCTTAATGGAGTCGGCACTTAGCCCTGCGGTGCCAACACCAACAGCTCCGCAGTCGTCTTCGGCACGGAGCGCCCCAGCGGTTCCTAACCGGTCCGGTACCGAGACTCTCAAAAAGCAGCAGCCGGCACTGAAGCCTCAGCACCGTTCCCTCTCGCCATCGGGGAAACGCAAGCCACAGCAGAAGTCTGTCAAGGCACCTGCGTCGGGACCGCTCGTCCAGCCGCCAGCGCCAGCACCCTTGGCACCGGCTAAGACAGCGCATAGGCCATGCGCAGTACCGTCGACTCCGGCACCGACAGGGCTGTTGAGTCCGGTACCTCCGTGCTCCCTGGTGCAAACCGTGGTCAAGCTGCCTCTCCCGTCGACGCCCGAGACTTTCTCGACGGCGAGAGAGCTCATAGAGCTTACAGGGGCACCGTGCCTCCGGCCCCCGGCACCGCCGGTGCGGGCTGTGCAGTCAGTGGGCAAACCAGCCATCATGAGGCCGCCTTCCTCTGACAGACGGGATAGAAGGCGTTCCAGGTCCCGATCCCTGAGATGGTCGCCTTCTCGACGATCCAGATCCCGGCAACAGTCACAATCCCGGTACCGTTCTCCGTCTTGGCGCCAGTCGCAGTCCCGGTACCGCTCCACATCGCGGTACCGGTCGCACTCCCGGAGACGATCCTGGTCCAGATCGCCCGACAGTCGGTACCGGCAGGAGGTCCGGGTCCCGGTACCGTTCGCGGTACCGGACTTCACGCAGCCACTCCCGACGCCGCCACTCGAGATCGCGGTCGACCTCCCGGCACCGGCTCAGTCGATGGTCCCGTGCTTGCTCCCGGCACCGCGATGACCGGCACCGTTCCCCGGCACCGTCCAGGGACAGGCCGGCAGCATCCGAGGCGCAGTCTCTCAGTGCCTCTGCCCCCCCGTGGCCTTCCCGCCAACCTTCAGTCGCCTCCCAGGCGGGCAGCGGTAGTGATCTCCGCGCTGATCCCCAAGGCCAGGACCACGGACCTCAACAATGGGGCTTCTGGACACCCTGGGCCTGTCACGAGGCTCAAGGGGTCCCCGTCACTCAGCAGCCCAGAGCTTCCGTCCACAGGGTGCCGGAAGCCACGGTCAGCAGACCTCCTCCATCACCTTTGGGAGAGGAACCGCTGCCACCGGTAGCGGGAGATCATCCCACGCACGTGGAGGCTTCGCAATGTGTGGACGAACCACCTCCGGAAGCCATGGTCCAGGGCCTATCCTCGTCTTCATCATCGGATGAGGCGGTGGCGGGGGCATCGACATCAGGCCCTCCACCAATTGACCTGCAGGTCCACCAGGACCTGCTTCAACGGGTGGCGCAGGCTATTAACCTCCCGGTCGAGGAGATCGCGGAGGACGATGACCCGGTCACCAGCGTTATTGGAGCTGAAGCCCCGCTGCGGGTGGCCTTGCCCTTCATTAGGACCATACAGCGGAATTCCAATACGATCTGGCAGTCGCCGGCTTCCATCCCGCCCACCGCTCGAGGGGTGGAACGGAAATACTCGGTTCCCCCCAGCGGGTACGAGTATCTGTACACGCACCCAGCTCCGGACTCCTTAGTTGTACAGTCCGTGAATGACCGGGAGCGCCATGGGCAACCTGCTCCAGCGCCAAAATCGAAGGAGGCCCAGAGGATGGATCTGTTGGGCTGGAAGGTCTATTCGGCCGGTGGCCTCCAGCTACGGATTGCCAATCAACTGGCTCTCCTCAGTCGTTATACTTACGACACCTTGGTCTCACTCTCCAAGTTTACGTAGCTGGTACCAACGGCCTCCCGACAGGAATTCTCAGCCCTTATTGAGGAGGGCAAGAAAACCTCCCAGTCCTCCATCCAGGCCTCTCTGGACTCAGCAGACTCAGGAGCCAGAACCCTGGCCTTGGGAGTGACCATGCAGAGAATTTCCTGGCTGCAGGCCTCCACCTTGCCGCCTGAGGTCCAGTATACTCTGCAAGACCTCCCTTTCGACACTAAGGGCCTCTTCTCCGAGAAAACGGACTCGAGGATTCAGACCCTCAAAGATGGTCGAATCGCCATCTGCACCCTGGGTATGCACACACCGGCTACCCAGCGGAGGTCCTTCCGGCAGCAGCCGTACTGGCCATTTAATCAGGCCAGGTCACGGCCTGATAATGGGCGCAGAGGCAGGCTGATCCGCCGTAGACCATCGGTCAACCGGCGTAACAAGTCCCAGGCGCCCTCCAAAGCCCCTCAAGAGCCTAAGCAGGCATTTTGATGGGACGCCCGAGGACGGCCCATCAGGCTATACACCGGATCCTTCCCCGTTATTTTACAACCATCTTTCCCACTTCCTCCCGGCATGGTCCCAGATAACAACGGACAACTGGGTACTTCGTACGGTCGAGTATGGTTACCGCCTTCAGTTTGTTTCGCCCCCTCCCTCTCACCCACTCTCCCCGTCCCTCTTCAGGGACCCCTCTCACGAGCAATTCCTCTTACAAGAGGTCGAGACTCTGTTGAGTTTGGGTGCTATAGAGGCGGTGCCGAGCAACATGCGAGGCCAGGGATTTTATTCCCGATATTTCCTAATCCCCAAGGCGAAGGGAGGTTTACGTCCTATACTAGACCTCCGAGAGCTCAACAGATACCTACTCAAGCTCAAGTTTCGCATGGTAACCCTGGGGACCATTATTCCTTCCCTGGATCCGGGAGACTGGTTTGCCGCCCTCGACATGAAGGACGCGTATTTCCATATCGCAATTTACCCGCCCCATCGACGCTACCTGCGTTTCGTCGTCAACAATCTGCACTACCAGTTTACGGTGCTACCCTTCGGCCTCTCCACCGCGCTGAGGGTTTTCACAAAGTGCATGGCAGTGGTTGCCGCAGCTCTCCGCCGTCGTCGCATACATGTGTACCCGTATCTCGACGACTGGCTGGTCCGCGGACCATCCCGCCATCTGGTAGCATGTCAACTGGCCGAGATCCTAGCCCTGTTTCAGTGCCTCGGACTCATGATAAACGCCGAGAAGTCCACTTTAGCTCCATCACAGAGGGTGGAGTTCATCGGAGTGGTCCTGGGCTCCAATTTGGCCAGGGCCTGCCTCCCTCGACCTCGGCACCAGACTATGGTTTCCCTCATCCGGGACCTACAATCCTTCCCCACAACAATGGTGCGGTCCTGCCTCCGACTCCTGGGCCACATGGCGTCATGCACGTTCGTGACAATGTACGCGAGGCTGCGTCTTCACACGTTTCAAACTTGGCTTGCATCGTGGTACCGTCCACACCGCGACCCCATACACATGGTAGTCACAGTCACGAAACCGACCCTCGATTCACTCAACTGGTGGCTGGACCCAGAGGTCGTCGGTGCCGGAGTCCCATTCCACCCTCCTCCCCCGTCGATCACCCTGACCACGGATGCCTCGGCATTGGGGTGGGGGGCACACCTCGGCGACCTTCACACCCAAGGTCTCTGGTCGCCCCAAGAGCTTCCCCTCCACATCAATGTCAGGGAACTGCAGGCGATCCGCTTGGCGTGTCAGACCTTCCACGCCCATCTCCAGGGGCGCTGTGTAGCTGTTTTCACGGACAACACGACGGCGATGTTTTACGTCAACAGACAGGGCGGGGCTCGCTCCTCCCTGCTTTGCACAGAAGCGATGCTCCTGTGGGACTTCTGCATAACCCACTCGATTCACCTGGTAACATCCTTTCTTCCAGGAGTGCAGAACACGCTGGCCGACCATCTCAGCAGGTCGTTCCTCTCCCACGAGTGGTCCCTTCGTCCAGATGTGGTGCACACAATTTTCTGAAGGTGGGGGTTTCCCCAGATAGACCTGTTTGCCTCCAAAGAGAACAGGAAGTGCCACCAGTTCTGTTCTTACCAGGGTCGCTCCCGAGGCTCCCTGTCGGATGCATTCCTCTGCTCCTGGACGGATCACCTACTATATGCCTTCCCTCCGTTCCCACTCGTACATTGGGTGCTACTCAAGCTTCGGAGGGACAGGGCCCGACTCATACTCGTTGCTCTGGCCTGGCCAAGACAGCACTGGTACACCCTGCTGCTCGAGCTCTCCGTACGGGATCCCATTCCCCTCCCATTATGGCCGGACCTGATAACGCAGGACTTCGGCAGGCTCCGCCACCTGGACCTACAGTCCCTCCATCTTACAGCTTGGTACCTGCGTGGTTGACCCACGCGGAGCGTGACTGTTCGGCGGTGGTACAGCAAGTCCTGATGGAAAGCAGGAAGCCCTCCACTCACTCAACCTACCTCGCGAAATGGAAGCGTTTCGCACTCTGGTGCAATCAGAGAGGCCTTAATCCTTTCGTGGTCCCTATTCCTACGATTCTGGACTACCTCTGGTCCCTTAAGGAACAAGGACTCGCGGTCTCCTCCTTGAAGGTACACCTGGCCGCCGTGTCCGCCTTTCGACCGGCCGTAGAACGGTCCATCTTTTCCAACCAGATGGTTTCCCGCTTCCTTAAGAATCTAGACCGCTTGTACCCGCCGATACGGCATCCTACCTCGTCCTGGGATTTGAACCTAGTTCTAGCCAAGCTTATGGGAGCCCCCTTCGAGCCCTTGGCCACGTGCTCCCTAGTCTACCTGTCATGGAAGACGGCTTTCCTCGTCGCTATAACTTCAGCGAGACGAGTTTCCGAGCTCCGTGCCCTAACGGTTGATCCGCCGTATACCATCTTCCACGGAGACAAGGTGCAGCTTCGATCACACCCGGCCTTCCTCCCTAAGGTGGTATCGGCCTTCCACTTAAACTAGGACATTTTCCTCCCAGTCTTTTTCCCGAAGCCACACTCCTCAAGTCGTGAACAACAGCTTCACACCCTGGATGTCTGCAGGGCCCTTGCATTTTACATAGAGCGGACAAAGCCCTTCCGGTGTTCACCCCAGCTATTCGTAGCAGTTGCTGATCACATGAAAGGCAAGCTGGTCTCTTCTCAGAGGATTTCCTCCTGGGTAACATCTTGTATCCGGACATGTTACGAGCTTGCTCGTGTGCCAGCTAGCGGCCTCACCACTCACTCTACAAGAGCGCAAGCCTCGTCTGCCGCCTTCCTGGCCCATGTCCCCATCCAGGACATATGTAGAGCGGCCACCTGGTCTTCTGTCCACACCTTCGCTTCCCACTACGCGTTGGTACAACAATCCAGAGACGATGCAGCCTTCGGCTCAGCAGTTTTACACTCTGCCACGTCTCACTCTGACCCCACCACCTAGGTAAGGCTTGGGAATCACCTAACTGGAATGCATAGGAGCAATCACTCGAAGAAGAAAAGACGGTTACTCGCCATTGTAACTGTTGTTCTTTGAGATGTGTTGCTCCTATCCATTCCAGACCCGCCCTCCTTCCCCACTGTCGGAGTAGCCGGCAAGAAGGAGGAGCGGACGGGTCGGCTGGGGTATATATCTAGCGCTATAGCGGCACCACTCCAGGGGGCGCCCAGCCGACCCGCCGGAGTTGCTAGGGTAAAAATCTTCCAAAGAGCCGTGCACGCGCGGCGCGCACACCTAACTGGAATGGATAGGAGCAACACATCTCGAAGAACAACAGTTACAACGGTGAGTAACCGTCTTTTTTGTTTGTAACTTTTTGTATCTCTTTCACTCTTGCTAGAAATCATTTAATCCTATATTCTTTGTTAATAAACTTCTTTTCAGTTTTACTACAAACCATCTCAGTATTGTATGTTGAAGAAAAGTGAGTCCTCAGCTACATTAACAGGCTGGTGCTGAGTAATGTCTCTTTAAAGGAGCAGTGAACTTAATAAGGTTCTGTGAAGGCTACAGATAGAGGGACTGGACACTACAGGACAGACAGTTTTGGGAAAACTCAGGACTGGTAGGATATTGGTGTCACACTGCAAGGAGAAACCTGGCTGGGGAATGCCAGAATCAGGCCGTTGTGCTAAAAGCAGGCTGCTGGTGTCAGGGATCTGAACCAAATCTGCAAAACCTAGAGGCACTCAAGGTAGCAGGGCAGGCAGTGACACAATCACTTACTAGTCTGGGTTGAACCTCAAAATATCAAAGTGGGTTTTACATCTAGCTCTGAATGTGGTTACATTAGTTGCTGCTCTTTTTCCTCCTGCTGGTGAACTCCATATTTCAGGTCTAACTCAGATGAAGATTTTGTCTTCCGCAGTCCTAAATCTCCCATTATTGATTAACTAACAAAAACAAAATTCCAGTGCAACATAGGTAGCTATCATGGGAGGTCATGATCATGGAAGGAGAAACTGTCTCTCAAGTATCCAGGGCCAGTTCAAGGTGGAGCTTTGCAAATCAAGTCCGCAACCTCGAACTGTATTGTATTACGTGGAGAGCCGGTGCAGAGAGTGGCATACTAGGGCAATGTGTTCTTAGCTACTTGTGCTTCCATGCTGGGGGAGTGCTGAGTTTCAAACAAGCATGAAGGCATGGTGTTTCATTCTGATTGTTTTAAGTGGGACCACTCATGGAGTAAACTTTACTCACTATAAATGTAAAGGTGGCAAAGTCTGGCTCTTAAAAATTATTGAAGTATTTATAAATATTATCTTAAAATTATTATTAATGGTGTCACCAACTTTATAGTATTTACACAGCTCAAAAACATAGGTTAACTTAGGAAGTTTTGCATCTTAATATGTTGCATCAGAATGGATGTAATGCTGTTGCTTCACTTTACCTATTGCTGTACGTCCAGAGCACACAGAAAGTTCTTTATTTTTCCTTCAATACTTTTAGACATTGTTTTTAATCCAAATTTTAGTAGAAATTACAGGGCATGTTTCACTAGTACAACTAAGGCAATTGACAAAGACAAAACCAGTTTGCAAAGTTAATTAGATTTTTCTATCTCCTCATTTTCAATTAGGATTGTTGTTATGACACAGGTTTTTCTGTTAATGTCTTTCCGTTATCTTTACAGAGTACACAGGTTGTGCTAGTGTAGTGGTCCGTCAAATAAATAGTGATTATTGAAGTAATCATGGAGCTGAAACTATTTTTTGGATGTTCTAATTGTCCTCTTGTGTTTGAGCAGCTGAGTCATGTAATTAGTATTTACTTCATTTATGCAGCAGTTTTGATTTGCACTTAAAAGTATGTTCTCTTTCTTTTTTTGGCAAACAAGAACAGTGCTGGCATGCAAAAACAGAAGAGACACTAATGCAGAAGTGATACGATGTAACACATTAAAACATCTGTAATTATACTAGATGAAATATTACTGAGAGACTACAAATCCTTTAAACTGATCAAAGATTAGGACACAAATTATAGCGATGCTCAATGTTAAACCTGACACTGCTAGAAAAATATTTACGGCTTTGGTCACTCAATAGTATTAAAAGCTGGATTTCTGCCCTGGGATCGTATGGTTCTGTGAAGCATTATTAATAAGAATTATTATTATGACATTTTAAATTCAAGTTTAAACTTCAACCAAAATGTGCATTGAAATTCCATACATGACTGTTGATTCCTGCACTCTTTTTGTTATAGAGTGAACTGTAGCTTTTCTCATATTAATTATGCATATTTTCATAAATTGAATATTCTAAGACTTATGTTTTATTAAATTGGTTGAATTTTCCTAGTCAGTCAAGCATAGGGTGTTTTACATTTATTGGCCCAGCAATGTACAATCATATTTGCTAGTGTCTTCACACTTATCTGCTGTCTCTACCTGCCTCCCTTGGTATTTCTGAATGTCTGAAGATGTACCTTCCATGTCGGAAGGTGGTATGTAACCTATCATTTAAATCAGCCTCTGTACCAGATTACGGGAGGATAATTTAATGTAATGCCAATTTTCAAAAAAGGCTTCAAAGGTGATCCTGGCAGTAAGCCTAACTTCACTACCAAGCATATTGGTTGGAACTATATTAATAAAGAGAATTATCAGACACATAGATAGGAACAAGTCAAAATATCTTTTGTAATGGGAAATCATGCCTCACCAATCTATTGGAACTCTTTGAAGAAGTCAACATGTATGTGGACAAGGGTGATCCAGAAGTTCTTCTTCAAATGCTTGCTCATATCGATTCCAATAGGTGCGCGCGCGCCGCGTGCACAATCGTCGGAAGATTTTTACCCTAGCAACACTCGGTGGGTCGGCTGAGGTGCCCCCTGGAGTGGTGCCCTTATGGCGCCAGATATATGCCCCGGCCGACCCAGTGCCCCCTCAGTTCTTTCTTACCGCCCGTGACGGTCATTGGAACTGCGGAGCGCAGCTTAGCTGATCTCCACTCTCCCTAGCATTCGCTTTAGTACCTGTTAATAGTTTCTGAGTAGTTGTTAATAGTTGGTTAAAGTTCTTAATAGTTGTGAATTACTTAGTATAGTTAGAGTTAGTTTAATTAGTGGGGGGGGGGAACGGGGTCTTCTCCCTTCTCCCCTATCCCGGTGCCCAGGCCCATGCCCATGACTTGAGCAGGGCTTCTACCTGAAAACAGGTAGAAAAAGGAGATGGTTGTTCAGTTCCCCACCTTTCTTTATTCACTATCACCTCATGAGCCATACAATGCCCACCAAATCTTATTTTACTTTGTAAGATTAAAAAGAATACTAGTGTCATAATAACAAATTATCTGAAGAATATAAAATCACATTTCCTACTCAAGGATTAATTGTGTATAGAACACAACACTGACATATGCTATACCGTTACCTCTTATTAAAAAAAACAACAACCCTGCTTGCATTAGTTGCTACACAACATAGTTAAAAAAACGAAACTTCCAAAATTGTCATATGCTTACTCCTATAATGCTAAATAATCAACATATTTCATAATACCAAATAGATCAGAAATTCCAGATAGATTTACACAAATACTCTTTTATTCCAGAGGAGCTCTAGAACAATGTCTTACTTTATTGTACCTTGGGTCTATATATTCCTCTAGCTTTACTGTTGTTGTTCGTCCATCATTTTCGAAGAAGACCTTGACATCTAGCAGGTTGTAAGCTGTCCACAGTGCGTCCGCAGGTGGCTGGCAAGGCCAATACAGGCACGGAATGTTCTGCCACATGTCGGGCAGACATGCGTGGGCACCACTGTTACAGCATTTGCAGCTCTAGCTTTACGAAGTGCTTGCTTCTCTTGTGCTATGGTTATCCTTCTGGCTTCAGATGTCTGGCAGCCTTGGTGGATCAGCGTACGCCATGTCGATCGATCTTGTGCCAAGATTTCCCAGGAGGTGATGTCGATATCCAGGGACTTAAGAGAGGCTTTCAGCGTGTCTTTGTATCACTTCTTTTGTCCCCCGTGCGATCGCTTTCCTTGAGACAGCTCACCATAGAAGAGCTGTTTGGGGATGCGGTAGTCTGGCATCCTTACAACATGGCCTGCCCAGCGTGTCTGGGCTTTCATGAGCAGAGTGTAAACTGACGGCAGGCCTGCTCTGGAGAGGACTTCTGTATCTGGCACCTTATCCTGCCACCGGATCCTCAGAAGTCTGCGGAGGCAAGTCATGTGGAAGTGGTTCAGCTGCCTAGCGTGCCTCCTGTATACAGTCCAAGTCTCACTGGCATACATCAGGGTAGTTAGCACTACTGGTCGGTAGACTTTAAGCTTTGTAGCAAGGCTTATTCCACGGTGGTCCCACACGTTGGTCAGCAGTCTGCCAAATGCAGAACTTGCCTTGGCGATTCTGCAATTGACCTTGATGTCAATTGTCACTGCGCGAGAAAAGGTACTGCCAAGGTATGTAAATTGGTCCACTGCTTGCAGCTTTTGTCCCTTCACTGTGATGGTGGGCTCTTGGTGTTGGGCTTTTGGCGCTGGCTGGTGCAACACTTCGGTTTTCTTTATGTTGATGAAGAGGCCGAAGTTGTCACATGCTGCTGCGAATTTATCCATGCTAGCTTGCATTTCCTGCTCTGATCCAGCATTCAGGGCACAGTTGTCAGCAAAAAGGAGGTCTTGTAGCACAGTCTCCTTTATTTTGGTGACAGCCTGGAGTCTTCGCAGGTTGAACACTTTCCCATCAGTCCTGTATCTCAGGCTGATTCCCAAGGAACTGTTCTGAAAGGCGTCTGACAGCATAGCTGAAAACATTAGGGTCAGTGCCAACACACACCCTTACTTGACGCCGTTTGTGACGGGAAAGGCCTCTGAAGCTTCTCCGTTGTCCAGAACACGAGCCGTCATGCCGTCGTGGAACTGACGTACCATCGGGATAAATCTGTCAGGGCACCCAAACTTCGACATGATGTGCCACAGACATTCACGACTGACAGTGTCAAAAGCCTTGGTAAGATCCACGAAGATGGTGTACAATTCACGATTCTGCTCTTGACACTTCTCTTGGAGCTGTCGGACTGCGAAGATCATGTCCACAGTGCCACGCTCTTTGTGGAAGCCACACTGTGTCTCGGGTAGTAGACCCTGTTCCAGGTGGTCAATCAGGTGATTCAGCAACACTCGTGCAAGGATCTTACCTGCGTTAGAAATCAGTGATATTCCTCTATGATTATCGCAAACTTTTCGATTTCCTTTCCTCTTATAGAGGTGTACGATGGACGCATCTTTCAATTCCTGAGGAATGGACCCTTGATTCCAGAAGGACTGGAACAGCTGAGTGAGTTTGTCAACAAGCATTGCACCACCATCGTTATAGATTTCCGCTGGAATCGCATCAGATCCTGAGGCCTTGCCACTGGACAGCTGACTGATGGCCTGTAGGGTTTCAGTCTCTGATGGTGGAAAGTCCAGGCTGTAGTTGATATCTGCCTGGGGCATTCTGTCAATCGCCTCATTATTGATGGAAGATGGGCGGTTCAGTACAGATTGGAAATGCTCAGCCCAGCACTGTAGAATCAGAGTCTTCTCAGTAATGAGAGTTACACCATCTAAGTCCAGGAGAGGGGAACTCCCTGAAGGCCGAGGTCCGTACAAGGATCTAAGGGCTTCGTAGAACCGTTTGGCATCGTTTCTATCAGCAAACTTCTGGATTTCATCCACTTTGGCACTCAACCAGGAGTCCTGCATCTTGCGAAGCTTGCTCTGTACGGTCCTGCGAATGTTGTTAAAGGCATTTTTCTTAGCTGTTGACAACGGGTCATTCTGATGAGCACGGTGAAGGCGGTGCTTTTCAGCAAGTAAAGCCTTGATCTCTTCGTCGTTTTCATCAAACCAGTCCTGCTGTTTCCTATGTGAAGGTCCAAGAACCTTCAGTGCAGAAAAGTGCACAATATTTCGGAAGTGTTCCCAGTTCCTCTCAACATTTTCCTCTAATTGCAGCTCTGAGAGTTGGTTGCCAAGATCTTCTACTAGTGAAGCTGCTGTGTTGGGGTTCCTCAGTTTATTGACGTTGATCTTTTTCATCACAGCTTTATTTCCCTGCAGACGTCTCTTTGGCTTGATGTAAAGGCTTAATTTAGAGATGATAAGTCTATGATCAGTCCAACAGTCAGCACTCGGCATGGCCTTGGTCACCCTTACATCCTGTCTGTCTTTCCTCCGCACGATGACATAATCAATGAGATGCTAGTGCTTGGAGCGTGGGTGCATCCAGCACGTCTTTTTGCGAGTGGGCAGGCGGAAGATGGTATTGGTGATGATCAGATCATGAGCCGCTCATGTCTTCAATAGTAGTAGGCCATTGCTGTTGCATTTGCCGATTCCATTTTTTCCAATGACGCCATCCCAGGCAGAGTGATCGGCTCCTACTCTCGCGTTAAAATCGCCAAGTAGAATCAGCCTGTCGGTGTGCTTCACGGATGAGAGTAGGGCATCAAGATCTTCATAAAACTTGTCCTTTACTTCATCCGGATTCGGCATTGTGGGTGCATAAGCGCTGATTAATATAACTCACTTTTCTCTCGGTAGTGGAAGATGCAGTGTCATGAGTCGATCGTTAATAAACAATATGTGACATCAACAGTATTCATTAGTCAGTGTATTTCCATTAGAGAACAAGGGGACAAAGGAAGGTTGGATGAGTGACCTATGTAAGTTGGATTGGGAGTGAGTGAATCTTATTTGGCAGTGACACCTTAATTATGCATTTACAATGCGGTGTTTTTGAGTGCAAGGAGCAGGGAAGGGATTGTTAGCTGGACTCAGCTGAAAAAAAACATTTTGAAATTTAACTTTTTAAAAATTATTTTTCTTTGCAATTGAGAATCTATTTGTTTTTAAAGTTCTCACTCATCTTGACCGGACACAATTTCATTCCATGTTTGCTATTTTATACCAGTTACCATTATTGTGGACCTTAGGGTTTTTAGAAATTATATGTGTAATACTACTGTAACTCATTGAGATAATTTTGGGAAGGTAAAGAATGGTGGTGGAGTTATAGTTTGCATTTTAAACTGTTTGTGCACAATACATACTTTCCACTACCTTTTCCCAATCTTGTGTATGTTGAGGTGGTGGGGCGTTTGTTTTTATAATTCACTGGTGTGATGGGTATTGTATTAATTTTGTGTCCTACTTTATGCTACACTTTCTCATTGTTTTCTATTTGAAATCCAGCTGAGTGATTTTTTCCCCATCATGCTGCCCAAACTAAGGAATTTCCTACAGAAAGGTGACTTTTGAAAAAAGAGAATCCAGGAGAGCTAAATACAGTAATATAGGTAAAAAAAAGTATGACATCTGACACCCATTTCTTCCTTTGACATTTATATGGGAAATGAATTTAGCCACATTTCAGTTTTTGGGCCCTTTTCTGTGCAGTAAAAAAAAAAAAAGAATTCAGGGGGAGAGAATTCAAAAGTGGGCTGAGTCCAAGGACTTAGAATAAAGGGGGTCTATCTTGAGTTATTGGTTATATAGGGCTCACACCATAACCTTGCACTGGACCCAGTTAAATATCTGGTATGTACAGAAAGGTGAGTGGATAACCCCTTTCCATTGATAAGTTAATAAAGTTGACGTTTGCTGCTTAAATCCATCCCTGTGAGCATCTTCCATTCACCTGCATGTCCTGATCAATTATGTGCATTCCAGAACACTGACTTTAGGAGGGGCTGTCTTAAATATTTAATTATGTTTTTGTCTTTTGATATAGAATATAAATAATCATTCAGCTCCCCTTCCTTGGCAATTGATTAAACAAGACTATTATTTCTAAAGTTACACAAGTACAAATAATCTCCAAAAATGTGTGCATGCCGGAATTCAGACTAGATTCCGAGAGCTTTCTCAATCTTCAAAAGACAGCCCTTAGAGAGCTAGGCATTTTCTACTGGTTGTGTGAATCATAATCTGTAGGACTGTATTCAACATGGGTTACACCATGCCAAAATACACCTATCCCCCTCTTCTCTCTCAAAAAGGACATATTTAAAGCTGAATATTATACCAAACAAAATGCTTGAGTTGTTTCTGGATATTAGAAAAAGAGACCACTGGAAAAATACTAGTTTAAACAGAATATTTTCCATCTATTGTCAAGATAAGAATATAAATCCATTTACTTGTCTTAAAAATGTTTATCAGTGTCTGATTCACTAAACATTTTCCTCAGAGTTCACCTGGCAGCCATTGCTGCTTTTTCATGAGTTGGAGGGAACACCAACTTCTACACAGTCCTCTAGTGGTTTGGTTTATAAAGGAAATGATGCATTTAACACCTCAGCAAACAAATGAGTTGTGTCATGGGATATTAACTTGGTCTTGGCTGAATTAATGAAAGCTGTTTGAGGATTTTTGCAACCTTAAGTGCCTTAAATAGAAGGTTATTTTCTAGCAGAAGCAAATGCAGTTTCTAGAATTGGTAAACAGGAAAGTCTAGTGACTGAACCACCAAATGTTAAAGCTAAAATGATGTTGGATATTAATTCAAAGTTCTTCTCTGTACAGTAATTCCACAACAGTAACACAAGCATATCAACATTGTGTCTGTCCTTATTCTAACTTTAGTGGACATTTCATAAAGTGGATCTGAGATTTAAAAAAGGTCTTTCTCAATTTTCACATAAAGCAGATTCAGATATTCAGAAAAGTCCAGTGTACCGCTAAATTTTTGTTTTAACATCATCCTTCTGTGCCAGCCATTGTCCAGGGAAGCTTTATAATGAGGGGTTGTCCACTTTTACTTCTCATTCCTATTCTGCAGTTGTACTGATGCTTGTAGGTTAAATAAAAGGTCATTCAATCTGAGTAGCAAGGATGCCAGCCAGCCTCAGGTTAGTACTTTCTCTGAAGATTTATATGTCAACCATATTCTGTTAGATTTTGTTGCATACTTTCATTAAATATTTGTTACTTTGTGCTTCAGTCTTTGTTTCTACAGATTATATGTTGTATTTTGATTAACATCTCAGCTAGATGTCACTATGAAACTGGTTCCTATGAATGAACTTGTGTAAATGTGTGAGCATCATCCTCCATGATTCAGTCTCTCTTTCTCTCTCTCTCATTTGCAGATGCCTATGTAAATGCTCAGGCCAGAACTCATTAGATAATTATTTTTTCAGGGAAAATTATGTCCAATTGAAAGATAACATATAAAATGACAGGGAAAGCATATTTTTAAAATGTTTCCCCAACTATTTTTAATGTCATACTGTATTTTAGCTCAGTTTTAAATACTGCACTCTTTAGGGGTCTTTCTGTTCTTGAAATGTATAGCTCACATTTGAAACCAGATCCTTTCAAGCAGCCAGTCACCAAGTAAAATATACAAATGGTCATTCTCATTCTGTTTCTCAGCTGCTGCTCTCTACTAGAGGCATTTCTGATCTTGTTTCTACAGGAAAAGGTTAAATGGGAGGCCTGATGGGGGTGGGAAAAGGCAAGGATATAATTTGAAAAGATAATGTTTAAAACCTTTGTTTTATTTGTATCAAATCAAGCCTGGCATCTGTTTGATCTTTGATACTTTGTGGCTTACAGTATACATGAGGGGAATATAGTATAGTATATACCATAACTATAATACAGGCATACATAGTACGGTATAGCCCAAGGAGAATGTATAGAGACTATTACTGATTTTTTTTTAAAAAAAGGATTTTAAGTAGAATAGCTTTATCAGCCTAATACATACGATTATACTATGTTTATGTGATATATATTTGCATGAATATTGTTACATTAACACGTTTTGTTTCACAAATCATTCTCTAAATTTCAATCCATTTGATAATATTGCACTTTTAATATTGAACACACCTATATTCAAACCAATTATATCATTATAATGTGCTTCAAAAAAAGAAAAAGTAGATGATGGTAGGTGTGTTGTGATAAAAAGGAAAAATCCCTCAGCAAAATATGGAAAAATTAGATTGAACCTATATGACATTAATACATTATCTAATAAAGTAAAGTTGTAAGATTCAGATGTTTGTTGCTTTTACTTCTGCTATAGAAGAAAATAACAATATCTCTGGAGAGATCCTGCTAAGTTTTTTTCTCTGTTGATGCTAGCTGTCCAGAGGGATGGCATGTATACAGCTTTACTCCAAGGAGAAAAATTAGTTGTAGTCTGAGGTTGGAGAACACCTCAAGGTGACCAGGAAAATCTTTGCTTCTGCTTCTCTCCCTGTAAGCCTTTCAGAACATTTATATTTCTAGCTGCCTGATTTCAAAATCACTTTTTTCCTCTGGTATGTGCAACACAGAAACAGCAGTAGATTCATATGGTTATGAGTGATGTAGCTATGGGGGCATGTAGAATGAAGTTCCATCTTGAACAGTCCCTTGCAAGTCTTTTTCCTTTAGTCAGGAAAGGAGGAATTAGGTTTCTTAAATCCCTTAAAATTGTATCTTCTAACTTCATTCATGGTCAGCCTCATGTTATGCTTCCTTTGACCTCCGTTGTATAAACCTTCTGTCAAAGCATATCTTCTACTGCACATTGGACATGACCCTACCATTGTAATTGTCTTGTTCTCAGCTGGTGTAAGAAGCTAAAATCATCTAAGTATCTTCTCATTTGTGACAAAATAAAAGCAAAGGATGTTAAGAATATACCATAATTTTGACACTAAAAACTGTTTAGTTTCTTCTCCTCAGCTGTTTTTCATGGCAACACAAAAAAGGAGATGTGTATATATATGTTGTTATCATCCTCACTGAGTGCTATTATTTATTTTATTGCCACTTGTTTGAGAAGGCTTACATAACTAATTGTGGTTCCATCACCAGTGAGTAATACGGCCACTCAAATTCATGGCAATAAAAATATCTATGGCACCTACACCATCAACTATTCACTTAATTTCCTTGTCCTTGTCCTTTTTCACACATTCCATAATGAAACACGGAGGGAACATTCCTAATGTATTGAATCGCTGTTGGGGTACAGAATTATATGTAAGAAAGTATATGGTTTGCTCCAGGAAACCCTACTGTCTCATTCCAGCTCACTTAGTGTATCTAGAGAAGTGTCTGAAGCTCTGCTAGACTTGGAAAAAGAGTTATTTTTATATTTAAAGGATCTTTATTAGTTTATGGCTTTATTAGTTGGAAGACAACATACACTATACAGTAAGAAAATCGCCAGTCCAGATCAAAGAGATTCATTAGGCTCTTGGTTCTGTAGTGTTCAGGTGCTCAAAATGAACAAATTCTAAGCTGTAAGAAGTGTTTTAAAGTAGCACTTTCAGTCTTTATTTGAAACCTCTTGTTCTCCTTTAGATGAGAATATGTCACACAGAGCATGTAAGAATCAGACCATAATACTTTGATCATTCTACTATCTTGTTTGATTAATGTTTCCATACTATGGAGTATATCAGCGGGGGACAGGTTGATCCCTGTGGCTTATAATGGGCAAAGTAAGAGGGGGGAAAGAGAAGAGTTTTTTGAGATCAGTGAGTTTCTTCCATCTTCAGGGTTTAAAAATAACACAATGGATGGATAGTCTTTGCCACTGAAAAAGATCAGATATCCCCAGAGAGAGGGTTTGCCAGCATGTTCAGTGCTTTTTTATTCTTCCTCCCTAGCTCTCTAAAAGAGGTGTGATACCAAAGTGTAATCAAAGTTGGTGGGGGCAGGACCTAGCATATTAGGACAGCTTTAAATGTGTTTCACTGGGAAAACAATTATTTTACAATGCAGTATTTGCTGTTAAATGAGACTTGACAATTCAAGTACTCTTCTAAATGCATTTTGAATTTTTGTTCTAGTAGAATCTTAACTATATTTGTGGACTCACAAAGGCAAGAATCTTTTTTTTTTCCTTAAGAAAAACAGAGTCCAATCAACAAGGCACTTTTCCACTGAATTCTGTAGAAATCATTATAGTGAGCCTTTGTGTTGCCAAATACCCAGGGTATTCTGAAGCAGTTATGGTAGGTTAAGTGGTATTGCTGTTACTGATCTTCTGCTTTGGTCTTTCTCAGGAACACCTGGATAAACTGAAGCTTCTAGTTTGATTCCTCATGGGTGTGATGGAGGCTGCTCAGTGCTCTCCAAGACAAATTTAATGACACGATTCATCATCGTTGTTCTTCAAACTGGTTTTTCTCTTAAAATAATGACAAAGAGCACTAGGGTCTTCAGCACCCTAATCTGAAAGATTTCTGCAGGCAGTCAGGGAGTGAGCTCTTTATTTAAAAATCAGGGTTGGTGCAATTTCCCCTACTTTCCATAAGCCACTTAACTAAAAGTAAAAAGAATACAAGCTACTATGTAGTACAAGAGAGGTTTTTTGGCTTTTTTTCCTGGCATGAACAAATTACAACTTTTTTTTTTTTTACTTTCCTGGATACGAAAAGGAACCTCAGGATCTTTAAGAAATTATAGAAGTTCTGTACTGTTAATGGAAGAGGTCAGTTTAAAAGTGGATTTACCTGTAAAAAAAAGTAGTGAGTATCCAGTATGTCTTAGATCCTACATAAGTACTCTTACCCAAGCAATTTTCATTAATATGACTGACTCTTTCTTCCTCCATCTTCAGCAGAAAGCAACCTGGTGATTGGCTACTCTGGACAAAACCTATACAAATGATCAGAAAATAGCCTATCCTAGAAAATAAATAGAGGGCTGAGATGTTGAGCCGCAGAAATTTATTGGGTCATCCCTGACGTTACACTGCCAACTGGCTTTCTAATGGCAATAATTCTAACTGCTCATTTCTCTGTTTAGTCATTCCTAAATCATCTTGATAAATAACTAAAATAGCAGGACTGAAACTACAATCCTCTAAGGGGCTAATATTTCCTCAAGCAATATTGTTAAAAGGGGCAGTTTGTGATGCTTTAAAATGTATATAGGTACAGATTTCAAAACATCACAACAGTTGGGGTGGAAACACTTTACTGTTACTTTTTTCATGAATATGCAATATGTTTTATTTGTGTGGATTCATCATTTAATATATAGCTTGTGAATGCATGGTATTCTCCCCTTGCTTCCTGTTGATCAATAGGATTGACTGAATTACTATTAAGATCCATTTACTGCAGGGTTTCCTTTTAATTAGAAAATAAGCCACAAATTGTTAAAAACATTTAATCTTGCATATTAGATAGTTAAATGTCTTCCAAGACTGCCTCCCCCAACATCAGACTTCAGAGAACTTCCCTTTAGGGAGAGAAAGATTTAACCTCCCTCCACCCCCCCAGTATAAATAATGAAATAAAATATCAGGAGTCTCTTGCAATCCCCTGGTTGCAGCTGAAGAGATACTCTTATGACATGTTCTTTTGCTTAGCCGAAAGGCGCCTGGAACATTGTGGCAATAAATTATGCTATTGCCCTTCTAATGAACAAGACTGTTTAGAACTCATCCACTTGAGCATTATAAACCACATGCCATGTGGTTTATATACTTTTGACTTATAGTAACAACTCTGATTACACTCATTACTATAACAGTCAGATATATTTGTTGCTGTGTGAAGAAATGAATGTAAATTCTGTAGAGTATGGACTTCTCTCAGTTTTGAGTGCTTAGATTCCATTTTCCCTATTACTCTTTTAAAAGCAGCACATATTTTAGCAGCTGAAATGTAAGTGTGATCATACTCTTATCTATCTTATTCATTTAAAAAAAAAACCCTTTTTATTTCGAACTGCTGTTTATTATGCTTCTCTTCACAATGAATACCAAGGTTCTATTATTGTAGCTTGACTCTTATTTTTTTAGTGATCTTGTCATGTTAAAAAAAACGTTTTTTTCTTCAATAATTGATAAGAGAAAGAAATCTAAAGTTCTGCAACTAGTTCACTTTTACTCAGATGACTTTTCTATAAAGATGCTATACAGCCATCTTTCTAAGCAAAAAGCACATTCTTTGCCTAAGGCCAAAACAATTATCTCTTACATCATAAAGAAGATAAGCCACCACATGTGGAAAAAAAGGCTTGATATGTTTAGTTATGAATTCTAGTGGCAAAGTGAAAAGGTGCAAGGGTTATTTTGAAAGCACAGTAGTGAGCTGTTTGGTACGGAAACATTGATCTACAGTGCAGGGGAATATTTAAAAAGGCACATATGATGGAAGCCCTCCACATCTGTGTTTTATATTTTAAAGGTTTGACACAGGCAAGAGTAGTCTGGTTAAAGACATTGAAATTTTAAATGTTTTTTTTAATAAGATAAAATGAGCTGAAAGTTATCAGCTTAACCTATTATAAATATATATTTCAGTAATCTTTTACAATTAATAATTGATAAACTGTATTGATAGTCTTTATACGTCTGAAAATGTAATTTTATGTCATGCTTGAGCTAGATGTAATTTTCTAGTATGCAATGGCCCGGATATAGAATAAAGATTTGTGCATGACTAATCAACTGGTTTTTTACATCAGAAAAGCTACCAGTGGTACTACTCATATGTGTTATTCATGGATGTACATGTTCCAGGATCAGGTCCTAAGAGCTAGCTGTTTCAGATACTCCATGTTTCAGATACTCTCTCTGCATTCTGCCAGTGACTAGCAGAGTGCCCTGGGTTTTTTGTGTATGTTTTGTTTGTAAATGAGGAGTATTCTTCGGTGGACTACTAATTTCACAATCGTATGACTGACATCCCTATAGATAATTCACCATTATTACTGAAGCAATTTATCTAGATGATTGCAAGAGAGGCCTAAAGCCAGGAAAAAAAAAAAAAAAAGTCAGAAGTTCTATTTCAATTAATAATTTAAATGTTGTTGAACTTTTAAAATGAAAACAAAAACATGGAGAAATCTTTACATGTTGCTGGAATAATAATATAATGATATTGACTTTTTTTTTTTTATTACAACCATATCAGGGGGAGGATTTTTGCATGTCTCTCCTCTCATACATTCATCCAGAGTGTGTAGACTGAACCTTAAACCCTAACTAAACTAATAAACTAAAGCTTTGGTCTGACCTATTATTTAGCCTAAATATAAAATGTGGCTAAGGATGAGTCTTTCCTTATTAAAATTATTATTTGTACTATCACAGTGAGAGAGCTCCTTCATGCTTTTTCCCATGCTGCCCCTCACTCCTAGGAGGAGTTCCCCATAAACATCCACAAAACAAACTAATTATCCTTCAGATATCTTCTTAAACTCTCCTTTTCTCCTTTGATGTCTATAAAAAATCTTGACACTAATTAGACTGTTGGTATGCTGATACTAACACCTATCATGCTGACCAGTATTGGCTCATTGGCTCCTTGTACTCCCCCTTTTGTCTGTGCCCATCTGTTTTCTCCTGTTTTATATGTAGATTGTAAGCTCTTTGGGGTAGGGACTATCTTCTTGTTTTGTATTTGCATAGTGCATAGCACCGCAGGGTCCTGGTCCATGACTTGGGCTCTCACTATGATAGTACAAATGAGGAAGTGTAGAAAAGACCTTTAGTCAGTATGATTGTTCTCCAGCAAACATCTGTTTAAAGATTTCCTCCATATTTTCATTTAAAAAGTTTTCTGTAATCTTTAATATTTCTACTGGAATAATTGTGGTCGGAGGAGGCTGGCAACATTGGCTGATCAGAGGTTGGAGTTAGAGTTGGATTTTGATAGAGAATGAGAGCTGATAGGAAGGGTTAAGATGGGTCATGAAGAGCCTTGAAAGTGAAGAGAAGTTTGATGCCATAGAGAAGGAGGAGCCTATGAAAATGATGAAAAGAGAGGGGTGACATGGTTAAAACAAGGGCTAGGAAAATGATCTTTGCCGCAGCAGTCTGAATGAACCAGAGCTGGGCAAGTTTGCATTTGTCAAGGCCAGAGAAGAGAAAGTGTACTACTCAACACATGAGATATGGAGAGTCTGGGTGAGATTTTTCAGCTGTGTGGATGAATAGGAAAGGCTGTATCTTAGAAGTTATGCAGAAAGAAACGCAAGATTTCATTATCCTGGACGTGAAGTCCTAGAGGTATGAGCTGAAGATCACGCCCAGGTTACGGGCCTGAGTAACAGACAGGGGTGGTAATGTTGTCCACAGTGATCAAGAAAGGAAGTAGTTGGTAGAGATTAGAAGCTCTGTTTTAGCTATGTTGTGCTTGAGCTGGTAGCTAGACATTCATGAGGAGTTATCAGAGAGGCAGGCTGAGATTTTAATTCAGACAGAAGGAAACGGATCAGGAGAAGAGAAGATCTGTGAGTCATTAGCATAGAGATTGTCATTAAATTTATGTTTAGAGATGAGATTTCCCAGAGACCAGGTGGAGATGAAGAGGAAAAGGGGGACCAAGAACAGAGCCCTGTGGAAACCCTGCAGAAAGTTAGAGGTGGGGAATGAGAAAGGTCTTCCAAAAGACATGCTGAAAAAATGAATAGAGGGGTAGGAAGAGAACCAGGGGAGGAGAGTAAGGACATGATTTCAAGAAGAGAAGCATAGTCGAGGAAGAAGAGGATGGGAAAACTGGTTCTCAGTTTTGGCTAGAAAGAAGTCATCAGAAACTTTGGTGAGAGCAAAAACCAGAAACTAACAACAATTTTTTTAAGTACATCAGAGGCCGGAAGCCTGCAAAACGATCAGTGGGATGGCTGGATGATGAAGGTACTAAAGGAGTATTCAGGGAAGCCATGGCCATTGCAGAGAAGCTGAATGAATTCTTTACATTGGTCTTGGCTGCAGATGATGTAAGAGAGCTCTCCACACCTGACCCATTCTTTTTAGGTGACAGATCTGAGGAACTGTCCCAGGCTGAAGTATCAATAAAGGAGGTTTTAGAACTGTAATAAGTTACCAGGACCAGATGGCATTCACCCAAGAGTTCCAAAGGAACTCAGATATGAAACCGCAGAACATAAGTGTAGTATATAACCTATCACTTAAATCAACCTTTCTACTAGATATTGGAGGATAGTTTAATGTAATGCCATTTTTTAAAAAAGCTCCAGAGGCAATCCTGGCCGATACAGGCCAGTAAACCTAACTTTGGTAACTGGTAAATTTGTTGAAACTATTGTAAAGAGCAGAACTGTCAGACACATAGATATACAGGATTTGTGGGGGAAGAGTCAACACAGCTTTTGTAAAGGGAAATCATGCCTCAGCACAGCAGTCTATTAGAATTTTTGGGGAGGTTAACAAATATATGGACAAGGATGACCAAATAGACAGAGTGTACTTGAACTTTCAGAAAGACTTTCACAAATTCCCTCACCTAGGACACTTACGCAAAGTAAGCAGCCATGGGATAAGAGGGAACTAACTGGTTAAAAGACAGGAAACAATGAGTAGGAATAAATGCTCAGTTTTTACTGTGGGAAAAGGTAAATAGCAGGTTTTCCCAGGGATCTGTACTAGGACCAGTGCCATTCAACATAGTGAAAGAGTTAGGTGGCAAAGTTAGCAGATGATAGAAATTTCTCAAGATAATTCCAAAGCAGACTGTGAAGAGTTACAAAGGGATCTCACAAAACTCTCTGACAGGTGAAATTTAATGTAGACAAATGTAATGTACTGCACATTAGAATACAGAATCCCACCTACACATAGAAAATGATGAGGTCTAAATTAGCTGTTACTACCCCAGAAAGAGATCTTGGAGTCATTGTGGATAGTTCCCTAAAAACATCTGCTCAATTTGCAGTGTCCATCAAAAAATCTAACAAAATATTAGGAACCATTAGAAAAGGAATAGATAATAAGACAGAAAATATCATAAGCATATACTGAATATTGCATGCTGGTCTGGCGGCCCCCTCTCAAGAAAGATATTAGAATTGGAAAAAGTACAGAGGAGGGCTACAAAAATGAATAGGGGTATGGAGCAGCTTCCATTTGAGGAGAGCTTAAAAAGACTGAGATTTTTCAGCATGGAAAAGAGATGACCGAGGGGGATATGATAGAGCTGTATAAACTCTTGACTGGTGTGGAGAAAATAAATAAGGAAATACTATTTTCCCCTTCACATAACACAAGAATGAGGAGTCAGCTATGAAATTAATAGGCAACAGGTTTGAAACTTTTTTTTATTTTTTTTTATTTAAAAAATACAAAATGAAGTGCTTCCTCACATAGTGCACAGTCAGCCTGTGGAATTCCTTGCCAGGGTATGTAGTGAGGGCCAAAAGTATAATGAGGTTCATTGAAGAATTAGATAAGTTCATGGAGAATAAGTCCATCAATGGCTTTTAGCCAGGATGGCCAGGGATGCAAACGTATGCTCTTGGATGTTCCTTTTCCTCTGATTGGCAGAAGCTGGGATTAGATGATGGGCTGTATCACTCGATAATTGCCCTGTTCTTTTCATGAAGCATCTGGCACTGTCCACTGTCAGAAGACAGGATAATGGGCTAGATGGACCATTGGTCTGACCTAGTATGGCCGTTCTTATGTTATGTTCACACCAGTTACAGTAGAGTACAAGAGGCATCAGCCAGTTTGGGGAGAGTTTAGGATGGAATTGGAGCAGAGAAACTACAGACAGCTATTTTCAACAGCATGTTGAGTGAATTTAGAGGTGAAAGGAAATGAAGTGATAGTTGGATAGACAAGTGGAATCAAGGATTTGTTTTTTTTCCCTTTGAGATGGGAGAAACTAAAGCATGTTTGTATTGTGAGGGAGGGGAAAATAACAGGGAGGAAGGGAAGGGAGGGAGCCAGCTGCAGCAGAGCTCTCTGGATGGAGGCAGATGATGCAAGACAAGCTGCTCAGAGACTAGGTTAATTCAGAAGATAAAGGTTTTTGCAGACCTAATCCCACTTTACTGAAAGAAGCAGTAATATTTTGGGGAAAAATAACTAGGGCTCTGTGAAATAGATGGTTAAATGTTTTGCTGAGTGATAGATTAGTCATCTGCTTAACGTTAAGCACATGCTTAAGTACCTTGCTGAATTGGGGTCTAATAGCCCACTTCTCCCTTCAAGAGTCAACAGGAATATGCAAGAGAAGATGTCCATATTCCTCCAAAAGACGTTCCCATTCCTCCTTATTAGTTTTATATCTGTATAATGCAAAAACTGATTTCAAGACCTTGCCCTTTTTAAAGACAATTAATAGCCTTGCATCTTCTTATAGTCTGTTTTATCCTATCTACTCTGTCTCAGTGCTTACATAGTCACCACTGCCAGAGTATCTGGGCACCTAAATTTCAGCTTTTCAGTCTTCTTCATTAGTTTGTTCCTTGCTTTCCATTGCCTCAGTGTGGAATGTATACTGAGGAACAAAAGATATTATATAGGCTTAAAGTGACTATACATCATGGCTTTATCTTGGAAGTCTACGTTTTTCATATGATGTCCCGTGTCTCAAGAATTTCTTCTCGATGCCTGAAATGTCAGTTTTTCATTTAACCCATTTTAAAATTGTTTCTTGTAACTAACTAAAAAGTGTTTGTAATCTACAAAACAGCCTGCTGTGCCAGGGGTTGTAGGAGAAGGGCTTGATACCTGGTGGGTCGTTCTGTCCATTGCTTCCTTCCTCTCTGTGGGAGGAGGGAATCTAGGGGAAAAGGCAGACTGCTCAGACTTTCTTTGATCTGTTCTGCTGCTTCAGGCAGAGCTGCTCTAATTCAGGAAGTGAAGAGCAAAGAAAGGAACCAAAATGCACAGCTTTTGAGTATTTTGTGACCGTAAAAATATTGACACATTTTTTTTTCTTATTGAAAATATGGTCACCTTAAGTTGACTGTGAAGCTTTCATGTGCTACAAACATTGACTCTGAAAACCTTTGCCACAGTCTGCTATTTCAAACACTGACAATTTAAAAAATTCATCTTAAAGCATGTTGGTTTATTTTGACTTCAGTGGGACTACTCACATGTATAAAGGTAGTTGTGTGCTGAAGTGCTTTACTTCATGTGGCCAAATAGTGTGTGGTGACAGTGCTGCCTGTAGGCCCTGTCCTGGACCAAACAGTTATAGTATGGAATGCTGACTGCACTACAGAAAGCAGAGAATAAAAAAAATCAATTATAGTTTTTGTATACACAATGAGGGAATCAATTTTCAGATGCCAATAGCAGATTTAGCCCCTAATGAGATTTAAGAACCCTTTGCTCCCTGTTTAGTATTTCTCAGGCTGGCATACCTGTTAAAAGTAAGTGTGTGTGTTTGTTTGTGTGTGTGTCTGTTCGTTCGTTCGTTCAATACTTAGCTTCCTGCCATGGGGCATCCTTCTGCTCTTCAGTTTGACTGTAGGCAGGATGCCCTTGATCAACATTTTTTTTAATACTAAAAAGTGTTGTTTGTTTGTTTTGTTTTTTACAAAGGGAGTTGTTGACAGAGATCTTCTGCCTATTGAGCCTTATGATGTGGACAACAGTGAGCTTTCTGTATATACTCTAACAAGTCCACCTCGTACCATCCAAGCTAGCCATCTTATAGTTATTAGAGGAAGGTAGATAGAACATTAATGGATGCTAGTGTGAGGAGCAGGAGCCCTTAAAACAACATTCATCTCCTGTTTAGTAGAGACATTTCTGTGTCTTGCAATATGATTGGGCTCAAGATTCTGAACTAATGTAGGCATCATTGTAGCCCAGGCTTTTTTCAACCCTTCATCTATTTTCACTTTCACTGTAGAAATATTTCAAAATTGTTCATTATCTACTGACTTACTGAGATCCTAGTCATAGTGATATCCTCAGGAATGCCTTCTAAATAATTTTATAGTTGGGATTGTCAAGTAATTTAAGTAGTAAAATAACTAGTCAGTTTACTGATGAGAAAAATTCAGACAAATCATAGCATTCCATAATATTACAATCCTTTTTAAATCCTGTTGTAATCCTGTGCAAATACTTGTGAAATACTTTAGCATACAATTAAAATCCCTTTGGAATTGGAGGTTTTTTTCAGAAAAAAAATTCAATTACCTACAGGATCTTTGGGAGTCCCTCTCATACATAGTATCGGAAGCAATTCAAAATACTTTAAAAATGCCTCTTCAGTGATTGTAAAATGATAGTGTGTTTTATAGATGATTAAATCTGTATGCAAAATGCTTCAATTACTGTTTTGTTGGTGTTGTACTATAGGTGTGCATACCACTTTACAAGCAGGAAAAAAGATAACCATTTACTGTTTGACTTGGGAATTAGACTGGAAAAACAACTAAAAAATAGCAGGCCCTGGTGAGCAGGGGGATAGAAAGTCATCAGTGAAAAAGAAGATAAGAACTGATTTTTTGGTAGAGGACAATTATTCCTGGAGAGAATATTTTAAATGATTGTTGGAAGTTCTCACAGAAATAAATTTTAATGAGGGATTTGAAAGAAGAGGTGTTTGACTGGTGCCCAAGATCAGGGAGACTGTTCCAAATACATGGGGGTAACATGGAATAAGATATAAAGTGGAGAATGGAAAACAACTAGTCTGGAGCTAGTGGGATGTACGAAGAGATGAATGCAGAGCTTCAAAAGAGTGGAGTTATGCAGGGCCTTGAATATGGCAGCAAGTAGCTTGGACTAGATACTGAAGACTAGTAGAAATCAGAGAAAATATTCAAATATGCAGTAACTAGTAGACATAAATATTTAAAAAAATAAATAAATAACTACACTAGTGAAGGAACGTTAATGAGCTAAGGAACTCACCTACTAGAGTTAAGGACTATTCATGTTTACACCTAGTTTTGGTACTGCCAAATACAGATACTGCCATTGAAGTTCATGTGTTCCATTTTACTTTTTCCATTGATTGGCAAGAAGGACAGCAGGGCTATTATTTCTGTGTCAGAAAATCTTTGAAGTACAAGCTGGATCATATCTCTTTCCATTGATCAGATGGCTCTTTTCTTGGCACTTTGTGCCACTGTTAAAATACAAGGTTACCTTAGTCTATTATCCCCTTTAAAAATTGGGTTATGTGAGATCTACATCTTCATGGAGATCATGTTATGCCATCATAATTATTAAAAAAAAATCAATTAGCTGTTAATTTACTTGTTCTTTATTTCTGTTTGATTATTTTTCTCAACAATTTCAGTATGGTTAAAGTTTGCTTTTATTGTTTTTATTTTTTTCAAACTTTTCAGTAAACATCTTGTGCAGTTTACCTTCCAGAACTGGTGGTTCAGAATCACAAAAGATTTACTGATTTCTAGCCTGCATTAGATACATTGTGTGAGAGGCTGCTTCTTGGACAATTTGTCACCCATTGAAACCTCTTTTCAAGCCAATAGTTTATTTGTTCTTATTTTATTACTAGACAAGTTTCACCTTTGTGACATTAAATTCAACTGTTCAGGCTGCACTGTCTGTTCCATTGTATAAAATTGTAGGTCATCTCACATTTCTTCCTGAGATGATGATGATGCAATTTCATCATACTCAATCTGTGACTACACACTCCTGTTAAAACCATTTTTCATGTATAGAAAATGGAGTTTGGGGCATCTAATTTTTGTATAGCTAAATATTTTGGAGATTTCATGCACCTGCTTGTTTCATTGACACCAGTTGTTATTTAAGGTCACGTTATGAGAGCTTACCTAACCATGTGTCTCAATCCTATTTATTAGCATAATTGATACATGATTTTGGCCTATATTAAAGTCATTTTTTTTCAATGAATGTCATCTTGTCACCCTCAAAAACTCGACATACTCTCCTCTATAAATTCTTAAAGCCTTATTTTCAGAGGTACTGAACTCTCACAACTCACATTGTGTTGACTGCAGCTGTGAATACCGAGCACTTCTGAAAATCAGAGAGACTAAGGTGGTAGAATCACCTGTTTTTGGTTTTGGAAATATTTGATTCTGGCCCACATTGTTAGCCCTTGTGCATTACTCTGATGGTTCAAAGGGCCATAAAGCTGCTATAGCTGGGCAGAAAAGGATTCCCCCATATTGAGAGAATCCGCTGCTTTATGCCACCTGCTCTTCCTACTTCCCAGTATAAGAGACATATTGAGGTGATGTGTGGCTGCAGCGTTTCTGGATTCTACCAATCCCCCGCAAGTGGAATAGCTCCCTGCATCTGGACGCAGATAAGAGCAGCCCTAAAAGGATGAATTGGTATAAGGTATTGGGCTGTCAGAGGACTGTACACCAAATGTCATACTTCTTCAGTCATGCTTGTCCCACTTCACCCCCTAAGGTGACCAGATGTCCTGATTTTATAGGGACCGTCCCGATTTTTGGGTCTTTTTCTTACGTAGGCTCCTATTACCCCCCACCCACTGTCCCTATTTTTCACATTTGCTGTCTGGTCACCCTATCACCCCCTGAGATCTTATGCTGAGCACGTTTCTGCCAGACCCTGAGTATCGGGGCCAAAATGTATTATCTAACTTGTCAATCAGAATCCCAGGCCTTTCTGCAGAGCAGAATTCTCTGCAGTTTAGTGCTTCCATGGCATATAACTGTCACTCATTCTCCTAGGTGTGGGCTGATATTATCATGATACAGTATGTGAGGAAAAGTATCTTTCCTTTGAAATGCTGATATCAAAACTGTCAATCTGTTTATATCTCTTTTGCATACCAATTTTCAAATTGTCTATGTACTGTATAATATGACTCTTGGTTTGGTTTATTTTCTCTGGGGCAACAAGTTCTTAGCATTGTGTCATTAAGCAATTGAACATGTCTTTTCCCATGCAAAGAACTTGCAGCCCCGTCCTGGGGCACCCGTAGTAGTGCCTCCCTCTGCTCCCACCTCATTATTGCTCCTTGCTCAGGGGTTTGGTGATCCTCCCCTTTGGTGACCAAAGGGTCATGGGTTCCTTGTGCTCTGAGCCTCCACCTGATGCAAAGATGCATAAACTAAAAGTTTCTGTGACCTCTAGGATATTAGAGCTGGAGCAGGTCCCTGGCAGCCTCAGTCTCTGGCCTTCCCCGGCTCCTAGTGCAGAGGAGGCCTACCAGTAACAGCTGGTAATCAGTCCGCACAGAGCAGCAGAATCTTAGAGCTGTGTATCTCCTTTGTGGAGCTGAGGGCTCTTGGTCAGCGTCAAGCTCTCTAGATGAGACAGACAAAATGGTGTTTCCCTTGCAGGGCCGCCCAGAGGATTCCGGGGGCCCGGGGTCTTCGGCGGCGGGGGGCCCTTCCGTTCCGGGACCCGCCGCCGAAGTGGCCCGAAGACCCCCCCTGCCGCCGAATTACCGCCGAAGCGGGACCCGCTGCCGAAGCGCAGCCCAGTCTTCGGTGGTAATTCGGTGGCGGGGGTGGGTCCCCGCCGCGGGCCTTCGGGGCACTTCGGCGGCGGGTCCCGGAACAGAAGGGGCCTCCCACCGCCGAAGACCGGGCTGCGCTTCGGCGGCGGGTCCTGCTTCCCGCCCCGCCCCTTACCCGAGCGCGTCTCCGGCGGGGCCTGAACTCCGTCCCGCTCAGAGCCGCGTGGTGAGGGGGCGGGGCTGGGAACTCAGCCCGGAGCTCGCAGCCCCGCCCCCTCCCTACGCCGCTCTGAGCGGGGCGGGGCTCAGGCCCCGGCCCCGTTGGAGCTCCCAGCCCCGCCCCCTCACCACGCGGCTCGGATCGGGGCGGGGCTCAGGGGCTCGGCCGGAGACTCGGCGCTTGATGCGCTGAGGCTCCAGGAGAGGGGCGGAGGCGGGAGCTTCCGCTCTTCTCTTGGGGGCCCCTGCGGAGCCCGGGGCCCGGGGCAAATTGCCCCCTTTGCCCCCCCCTCTGGGCGGCCCTGTTCCCTTGTGTTGCAGGGAGCAGCTCTGAGGCAGCTTTTCTTCTGTCTGCTATAACCTGACTCCTTACAGTCAGCTCTCTCATGGAGACCTCTCCCTATATTGGATCCCACCACACGTTGGCAGTCTCAACCATGTTCAGGCTTTCCAAGGCCTAAAGCTGGTTGTCTGGGTGGTGGCTCTGCCCTGTAACTCTTCCAAAATGAGTCTGCCTGGGCTCACCTCACATGTCAGGGCAGTCCAAACCATGTCCAGGCTGATAGCGTCTCTCAGGCTGTTGCCGGCACAGAGGCCCGAGGCGACAGCAACAGTGGTTCGTTGCCCAGAGTGCCTCACTCCAATAGACACACCAGGGTGGAGAAGCAAAAAAAAGGTTTATTTGAGCCCAAATAAGGTGCAAGGGAGACATAGCAATCTCAAATCCTGCACACAGATACAAGCGGTTTTCCTCTCTTTATACATAACTTCAGCTAAGCATTCCCATCACCCCCACACTCCTCCTCTCCCCCCACCTTTCATTCCCATGCAGCAAATACACTTTGCAATAGCAGTTACATAAAGCAGTTAAGTCATACTTGGCAAAAACCACTTTAGCTCATTAGTAACTCTTCTGTGAACAGTTATCTTGTTTTACTTTCCTGGATCCGTTATTCTGCCCCCCCTTAGCCAGGTGTAAGTAGGCCTCATCATTATCTCCTGGCAGTACCACAGTTGAGCTAGCTGTTGTACATTCCATTCTCGGTTACTGGCCTGCTAGGTTGATTAAAGTTAAAACATAAACATGGAAGCGCTTGTCAGACATGGAGTGACTTTAGTTCATTCAGGCCTACTACAGAAGGCTTTATTGACACTTATGGCTTTCCACCCTCCTGAGTTACCTAGGGTTATGCCTAGTGACACCAACAAGGCTGAGGGGAGGCAGTCAGTCTTGGTTACGGTTCTGAAAGTCTGTGTGTTGCTATCTTTGGGAGCTGCTTTTCTCAAGCCTCTGCCTGGCAAGCCTCTACAAATTCTTAGTCTGAGGTCTCATGTTGTTTACAATTGATGTTCTTTTGTAACAAAGTGGCACCTGCATCCTGCAAATAAAGATATATAGATGATTTTATACATTTATTTTTATTATATGTTTTCTACATTTTTTTCTCTTGAAACTGGAATTGTGACTCTTTCACAAAGGGAAATATAATGAAATGATGGAGGTCGCTGCTTGTTGATGCCAAATACCAAATTACTTCTCTGTTTTATTATATACGTGGCTTTTTCTTTCATGTGAAGATTTCAGTCCTCTCCCTTATCCCAACAACTGGCTTAATAAAAAGTATTGATTTCTATTACTCCGTTATAAGTATTGTAAATCTTCCCATATTTGCACAGAGGGAAGCATCCCTTTAACCTTTCTGTCTTCAGGTGGTGGTCTGATATAGTCGTACCTTTTTAGAGAAATGGGAAGTATTTGTAATTCTCATTCTCAGAAGATCTGGAGTTGCTAGGCTCCACACTCACTTAACCTCTTTCCCCTGATAGATAAGCAAATTTGTTAGAACCTTTTTAGTAAGGAGAAATAACTGTTGGAGCTTTTATTTGCACCACTCAGTCATAGTATCATAACTTTACCCCCAAGTCCTAATTTGTTAGATTTACTCATCTGCTTTCAGATCTCTCTGTGCCTAAAGCTAGAATCCAGAAATATGTCTTTATTCAACTGTTTTTTTATGCATACATATATGTGGATTGAGCTCTGTGGCTATTTGTAGATTTATGTACACATGGACATATACTATGCGTAGCTTTCTGACAGCAAGAATTAAAAATATTTCCCTTTGTCTGAATGTCTTGTTATATACATTGATCATTAATCCATAGAATATGGTATCTTTTATAGTTTGCATTAATTGATCCCTCTAAGACAGTGACCAGCTAACTGCAGACAACTAAATAACTGCTCATTATGCCTTTTTTTTTTTACATAGTTATATGAGAATAATGTCATGGTATGCATATTTGAAATGGTGGTTTTCCTAAAAGGATGCTATTGATAATTTTTTATTAATAGTAAACGACAGGTGAGGAAAGATTAACCAATGTGCACTGACACTACACTATATAGTGTTCATGCAGGTGTCAGAATCTGTGCATTATGCATGCTGATTAAACTGGAAAATAAGCTAATGGAAGAACACAAAGTGGAATGTCACTTACTGCAAGCATATTTAGGTAGCTTGCAAGATGAAATGGAAAAAGCTTAAGTGCTGCAGGTGAGGATGGAGAAGCTTCCATCTCTAAAGCTGTAGTGAAATTTAATGAATACGTTGGAGATTTAGTGGATTGCACTAAATATGCAATCTTCTCTGGATGGTATTCTGCTTTTAAATAAAATGATGTTTTGGAAATTTCCATGTATGTATTACAGTGTACTTACCAAAGATGTTCTTTAATCAATATTTAATCAAAAGGGAAATCAGCAGAATATTCATGCTGATTTCCCTTTTATTTTTCCAGGTATTTTTTTAGAGGTCACATTTGTAGTCTTTTTTTTTTCTTTTTCCAGTCTGAAGAATAAAACATTACTATTTGCATACTACTTATTTCAGAACATGGCAGCTCACTGTAAAGGCAGTTCACCTGATTTGTGGGGATAGAGATCTATCACAAAATGTTTGTGTCATGTGTGCTGCATACAGTATTTATAAATAGGAAACTTGCACAAAATACGGAGCATGCAATCTGTGCACTTTCTTTTGAAAGAGACACGGCTGGCTTAAAGTACCTGTGAATCTTTTTTGCAAACATGACTAAAGGAATAGCCTTTGGTCTTCTGTCTTAATTGCTTCATTCCCCATGCATATCAGATGGACACATATAGACAAGCTGACAAGAGATTTGTTATCTACAGCCTGGCAGAAAAATTAAATGATTCAGTTAGAATTCAGAGTAAGCTTAGCCCATTTCTCCATAACCGAAATGAACACTAACAAACTGTAAGGGATAAATTGGTGAAGCAGCTGAAAGAAGGGTAGTGTTGTTTGATAAAGCCCGGGCATTGCTGACTGGTTGACTCTGCTTGGGTTGATCTAAATAAAATCTATGAAAAGGTCCATCTACAATGCTGTATATTTCTCATAATAGTATTCATTTCTTGCATTTAACACAGTTTGAGAGAACCTTTGTGTGCACAGTAATACTTTTTTTTAACCTTTCAACCTGCTGTGTCAGTTCTGGAGGAAAGCAGGGTCAACAGAATAGCATGTAATTGGATTCAACAACCTTTACACTAGAGCCTAGAGGCTTGTAAGTAGACTTGAGGCTTATAAGTTATTTAAGCATTTTTAGACAAATACCTAGTCCAAATCCTGAGTCTTTTGATCTGAATTTCATTGGATTTATGTGAGGCTGGGCAATATGATCATTTTCAAGTAAATTACTATTAAGACTGATTGAAAAATGAAATTTACATTTCATAGGTAATGCCAACATTTTGAAATTTTGTTATTGATCCGATTCAGAACAAAAAGCTGGAACTTTGAAATTTCCCCTACAAGAAAAACTATGTCAAAACATTTTGTTTAAATAAGGTAAAAATGTTTCATTTTAGTAATGTTAAAGCATTGTAATATAATGTAGATTATATGTGAAAATTAATATCTTAATATAATATAAACATCTATTTTAAATTATACAAAACAGTTTTGCCTTATTGAAAATAAAAATATTATAAAAAGTGAAGTGGGTCAAAATGATTCATTTTTACTTTTTCTCATTGAAATTTTTGTCAAAATCAACATATACTTGCAGCATGTTTCAATTTTGTAACTGTATTTTATGACAAAAAACTCTTTTGCTGCAAACTTCGGCCATGTCACCATCTGTGCTTCCCCTCGTCAGGGGACCAGGGGAGGATAGGAATAGATATCTCAGTCCAGTCCTGCCACTTCTCCAGTGGCAAGTGGGGGGGGACCCAGGCCCTCCCACTACTCCAAGCCCCAACCGAGGGGACCAGTAGATAGCAGCCTTCTGCTGCACCTCTCTAACTTATGTCTCTGCTGCTTAAGTTCCCTGGGCCTCTTCCCCGGAGCTCACTGGGTCCTGATTGGCTGCTCCGTGCAGCTTCCCTCCAAATGGCTGCTTCCTGTGCAGCCTCCCTAAGCTGCTTGGAGGTGTCACCGCCACTGCTTCTCTCTGAAATAGAGTATGGCAGGCCCATGAGACCTCCATTAATCCCTTCCTCTTCTCTGTGGGGCAAGCACCCCATCACAGGCCTAGATAGACATACTCATCAATATATTTCTACAATAATGTCCTTAAATATAGTTTTGATGTCTTATACACTGCAATTCTCTGTCTCCGAACACAGGAAACATATTTTTTAAAAGAATAGCTATTATAAACATTTCCAGATGGGGTGTTCTGTGCTCTTATGCAGAAATAGAGAAATGTACTATACAAGTTCACTTACTTTTATCCCTGTTTCTGCTTGCTATTCCTCAGCCAGAAGATGTCATGCTGTGGATTAAGTAGGAAAAAAATGCATGAAGAATCATTAAATGCAGTTTAATGAGGTGATAACAAATTTATGTCGGAACTTAAGAAATGTCTGTTACTCCTAAGAATATCACATAGCAGTAATGGTCTCACTTATCAAATGCATGTGTTAGTTATCTTAATCCATTTGGATACACTGCATTGGCCCAATGAAGACTGGTTTTCTGATGTTGCCCAAACTGACTTAGAAAAACTGAGCACACTCATATTTTGTAGTAGGTGCCAGTATTTTTACAATATTCTCAGAAATTTCAAGACTATCATAGCATTTACTCCATTGGTGAGTTAACTGAGGTCCATGTCCCAAAATTGCCACCATAACAATCTTGTCAGTCTAAGCAGAAAGGCCAAGTATGAATGTAGGGTGGATGAGCTATCCTTCCACCTCTTGAGGTCATCCCACCAAGTTGTGGTAGATGGGCAGGAAGCATAGTGAAAGTTATTTCTTCTGCTGTAACTGTTCTGTGAGAAAGGAGAAGACTTCAGTCCCCACTGATGTCAGTCTAGCATTTTTTTTGGCAAACATCACACAGGGAGAGTAACTACAGCAGCCTAGAGGCACTCAATTTAGAAAGCTGCATTTTGTATTTTATTCCCTCATATGTTGAATGTCATTGATTATTGTTCCCCTTTCGTCACAATCCTGTCCTACCACTGAAGCCCTAACCTAATTCATACTGCCCACAAAGGGATAGCTGGGAGGGATAGCTCAGTGGTTTGAGCATTGGCCTGCTAAACCTAGGATTGTGAGTTCAATCCTTGAGGGGGCCACTTAGGGATCTGGGGCAAAAATCAGTACTTTGTCCTGCTAGTGAAGGCAGGGGGCTGGACTCAATGACCTTTCAAGGTCCCTTCCAGTTCTAGGAGATAGGTATATCTCCAATTATTATTCTCCACTTCACCTGTTCCCATTTATACCTCCTTACCATTCAGAGAGAGACTCCACCCCAGAATAGCGATTAGGGCTTGGTGGTGCACTCATCTGGAATGTGGGAGACCTGGGTTTAAGTGCCTGATTTGTAGCAGGGATCTGAACCCTCGTTTCCTGTATCATAGATGAATGTCCTAACCACCAGATGATTTGCTGTTCTGGGGCTTGGGCCAGGGAGAGGGAGGCGGGGTGTGAGATCTCTCTCTCAATCCTTTTTGGAGTTGTTCCACTTTATATAAATATTAATTGGAACAAAGACTTGACCCTCGCTCTCTCACATTCAGGTAAGTGTCCTAATCACTGGGTTATTGAGTCAGTCTTTGTTGCTCTCCCTGGTCCAGTGAATATTTATTTATACAAAGTGGAAGAGCTCTAACAGACAGGGCGGCTCCAGGTACCAGCGAAGGAAGCAGGTGCCCGGGGCAGCCAATAGAAAGGGGTGGCACTCCGTCCGTGATTGGGGCGGCATGTCCGGGTCTTCGACAGCAATTCAGCGGCGGGTCCTTCACTCCCTCTCTTTCTCTTCAGCAGCACTTCGGCGGCAGTTCAATTGGGTTTTTCTTTTCTTTTTTCTTCGCCACTTGGGGTGGCAAAAAATCTGGAGCCGGCCCTGCTAACAGAAGAGACACTCACTTGGTGGGAGACTCTCTAAATCAAGTATAGCAGGGATTTGGACTCAGGTCTCCAAAATCCCTGGTGAGTTCCCTAATCACCACACTCTTCTGGGAGCATTTCTCTAGTTTTATATTTGAAAGAGTTCCAAATATCTCAGTTTTGTCCTGATGTGGAACAGAAACTCTGTTCCAAACCCTAAAATATTCACTGGCTAGGAAAACTGTTTCCTATCCATCTCTAATAGTTCTTGGGCAAGATCCTCAGCTGGAATTGTCATAGCTCCATTAACCACAATAGAGCTATGCTGATGCTACACCATCTGAGAGTCTGGTGAATTGTCTTCAACAGAATCAGTTTGCAGTGGGGAGGAGATGAGGGAGAAGCAACAATATGATGTTTACTAGGTATGGATTTGAAGAAGGTTCTTTATAGATTCATCTCATGTTCATTCTTTAGGTCAGTGGAGTTGTGTGCAGAGTTCAATATATTAGAGGTGTCTAATCCATATAAATGTTAAACTCCCTCCAGGTCCATTCTGTCAATAGTGATATTTTTTCTTTGATTTTTCTGACTTATTCATATAATGCACTCCCTGTCTTAACAGGTTAAAAATGGAATGAATAGCTGTGTAAGTCTTTTTTTGATGAATTGGACCCTTAGTGGAAATTTAATAACCTCAAACATAAAATATTGATCCTGTTGTACTTGCTCAAATAAATTCCTTTAAAATTGTAACATATTATTTTTTGTTGCAATTACATGGAAAGAAAAACACAAGCTCAGAATCTGTAATCTAAGGTGTGACATGAAGAGCAATATACAGTTTTGAACCCTGGAGGTCAGCAGCTTGGATGCTATTTATTAGAGAAATAGAACATGAATGAACGGAATGTTAAAAGAGAATAATCCTAGCCAGGAGGGGGCTGGTGGGTGAGGGAGGGGGAAGGAACTCATGAAACATTAGATACTCTACACCTCGGTAAGTGACAGTTTGCCATAAGAAATAAAGTAGGTTGCCTACTTACAACAAATGTACTGACACCAAAACCAAGGTGTTTATATTATTATTTTATGAACAGGCTGTATTGCATATAATATAGATGTATCTCACTGTATGCATACTACACAGGCTTCTATTTAAAGTGTAGACCAAAAAGGGGCCTGATTTGCCACTCTATTGTTCCAGATTTTTGCTGCTATTTCATTGACATCAATGGAGTTACCTCGGTGTAAGACTGTCATAAACAGATAGTTAAGGGTTAATGCCTCTTTTACCTGTAAAGGGTTAAGAAGTTCACCTAGCCTAGCTGACACCTGACCAGAGGAACCAATGGGGGAACAAGATGTTTCAAAAGGAAGGAGGGAAGTTTTCCTTTGTTTAGAGTCTCAGTTTCAGCCGGAGTGAAAAAGATCAAGGAACCAGCCTCTTATCAGAGTAGTAAGTTTTAGAAAGAGATAAATAGGTTTATGTTTATTTTCTTTGTAACTTGTCTTGGTACCATTAAGGGAATTATCAAATTTGGGTATTCTTGTGTGTATTAAGTTTTTGCCCAGGGGAACATCCTCTGTGTTTGGAATCTGTTGTCTGTAAGAGTAGCTGGTATGCTAATCTCTCCCAGAGGGTTTTCTTTTACCTTTATTTTCTTTAATTAAAAGCCTTTTTCTTAATACCTGATTGATTTTTTCCTTGTTTTTTAGATCCAAGGGGGTTGGATCTGGATCCACCAGGAGTTGGTGGGAGAAAGGAGTGGGGATGGTTAATTTCTCCTTGTTTTAATATCCAAGGGGTTTGGATCTGTGCTCACCAGGAAATTGGTGAAGTCTCTCAAGGCTACCCAGGGAAGGAATTAGTGCTTGGGGGTGGTGGCAGCGATACCAGATCTAAGCTGGTAATTAAGCTTAGAAGTGTCCATGCAGGTCCCCACATCTGTACCCTAAAGTTCAGAGTGGGGGAGGAACCTTGACAAAGACTGAAGTAACACAGGAATGAATCAAGCCCAGTAAGATTCAGTCAGTAAACAGTGCTTTGCTTTCCTGGTACAGATACTCTTATTTCTGTTTAGCATTGCCTGAAGGAATATTTCCAGATTCCTCAGGAAAATCAAGTTATCATCATTACAGTGTTTTCGATCAGCACAAAGCAAATTGTGATCCCCACCATGCTATGTTGTGGCATCATTTCAACCTATTTTGCATGGTTTTGAACCCTCCTTAAAATGGGCCCCCAAAAACAGCAGGTTTGGAAATATTATTTTGAACTGGGCCCCACAATGCAGTTTAGTAATCTCATTCTATTTGGTAGCCTTTATTTTACAAGACATGCCTGCATTGTATTGGAGCTTAAGATTCATTTACCTGGGTTCTTCCCCAAGTCCTTCTATTTGCACCACTATAATTAAGAAAGTATGTACATTTCTATTGCATTTTCCAGTTTTCACAGGGAAATTTAAAAAAAAAATACATTTAAAAAAACCATTTTAAAATTCAAAAGAATAAAATGAAGAAAAATCAGGATTAAGTTGCATAGGATGCTTTACTGTGCTCCTACAGTACAAACCTCTGAAAAGTAGGATGGGAGGGTCTCTGCGAGCATTGGCATTAATTAATACATTTGCTCCATATTCCATATCACTATTAATAATTCTAAAGATCTGTCACACAACCAGAAAAATTCTTACAAGAAGAGGATCTGTTTTAACCAAATTCCGCAGTAAGAAAATCATTAAGAAATTATATATAGGTATTGAGACGAGTCTTAATGGTTTCAGCAATACCTGTATTAGAGCAACAAGACAATGTTCCTTCCAGATTGTGAATGACCACATCCAAGCCAAGACTGTGGAGCCATGATCTTTAATAGCTCCATGTGAGGAAATCCTTTCAGAAAAATTATAATGTATATATGTATATATTATATCAGTAAATGTTACCATAACAGAGCTCTGTGCTATGTGTAAAGTCATGGGTATTTTATTAGCCAAAAACTATCTTACTTATTTTTTTCTGTTAGTAACAACACTTGAAATTTAGCAGGTAATTTTACAAAGTATAATTTTGAGCCTTAGTAATTTCAAGCAATAATGTAAAACTATTTATTTCCTCCCATGAATTGATACTTGTGTTTTATGAGAAATGTATGTAAAAATGCCAGAATGTTCTTTGTTATTTTAGGCCAGGATTTTCAAAGGAACCTAGGGAGTTAAGAGCCCAAATCCTATTCCTTTGGAAAATTCCAGTGGGTGTCCTTGAACAATTGCATACTATTACCTGATAGAATATAATTAGACTACTATAAAAAGTATAGTAAACAATTGTAATTTCCCTTTTGGTGACTTTCCTCTTACCAAAGATGACCCTGATGTCCTTACTATACAGGATTTTGAAATTTACCACTTGCATCCATGTGCTGCTTACAAAGTTTGGGACAGTAGATTGAGGGATCAAACCTTAGTATAAGGGTTTTTTTAATCACTTCCCACTGATTTATGTGTGGTTTATTCTCTCCCAAATGCCACTGCTGTTCTTGACAGCTTTCCGTGACTTACATTTTATTTGTTTTCTAGTTATTTAGAGTATTGATTTGAAACTCTCGTTAAGACAGAGAAAGAATACAATAGAAAGAAAGAGACCCAATATGTATATATATATTTCATATGCTGAATTATAGTAATACGAGTTTTTATACATACCTTTAAGAATTCAACATAAAGATAGGACAGTCTGTTAGGCATACATTGCTAAGTTTACTTCTTACAGCATACCTCTCTCTGCCTCCTCGATTTCCCTCTCAAAGTGTAATGAATAGTCCTATCTGCAGTGTAGTGTTGAGTTAATTTCACAAAGATGGTGGGGTTATGTAAAAATCATTTACTCTGCCTCCTCTGGGATTAAACAATTTATCATCCCAGTTCTTATTTACAGCAAATGACCTATCATTACTATGCTGCTAACACTGATGATTGTATGGTCTCCTGGAGTTAACCTAAACAAAGGAAAGCATGCCATTATGTAATTTGAAAGAGAGTTACAGTTCCATGTTTATTTTTCTGATTGTATTGTAGCACCCTGGATGGAAACACAGGTGCTGCCATGCCAGGTCAAACTCTGGGCCCCTTTAGCCTAGAATTCTGCCTCTGGCTGTTGCAAATAGCTTTAGAAAAGATCAGAAATCATAATTCACCTAGGAATGTATAATTATAGGCACTATATAAATGTTTATTAATAACCACAGATGCTGTACATGGGGAGGAGAGATTCTGCTTACACCCTAGAGCATGAGATTTAATTACTCTTACATCATTGTCTTAGCTTACAAATTTGCCAGCGTTATTTATCATCCGGAAATTATCCAACCTTTTTTGTAAATGCAGCCTGAATATTTGTCTCAATGAAAATTTGCAACAGTGACTCCAGTAAATCGATTAGACCTTACCTAAAAATGTAGATCCTTTCCTTTTCACAGTGTACCATCCTTTAATGGAACAAGTTCCCCTTTTATGGAGAAAGTTTATTAAAAAAAAGATTCAGAATAATTTTCACTGTACTCTTCATTATTTTATTAACTGTAAATCAAATTCCATTTCATATTTCACTGTTCCAGATTTATTAATCTCACTCTGACTTTCATATCTCATGTAAATTTCTCTGTACCATATATGTAAATATTTCTTTCACTGTTCCCTGGTCTATTTCAATCTTGGCAAAATCACTCCCGGTGAGAGTATGTTGATTATTGCATCTAATGCAATTTTTGCATTATTTCCCCTTTTTAATGCAGTTGGTTTACCTTTTTTCTTTCTTTCTTTCTTTCTCTTTTTTTAAATTTTTGCTGTATATTGGATATGCAATTTCATTTAATTAATGACCCCTCTGAGGCCTTTTTCATGTGAGAATTCTGAAAGTTAAGGTATTCCATTTTTTTTGTTTGTTATATGCTAATACTATAGCACTATAAAGGTACCTGACACTTTGACTCCAAGCAAAGGAAACTCTTGAAGTATTCTGTTCCTTTGGACCTTTCATTTTCCTCTAGGAAGAAGCAGCAGAGCCACAAGTTCCATGCCTCTGTTTGACACTGTCAATGACACATTTCCAGGACAGCTTCTTCATTGGAGGCCCCTCCAGTGATGGGTACATCTGGTTGTCTCGGCTTTGGCCCTTGTGTTCTGAGTACCTTGCTGTTGCATACTGGGAGGACTGTCCATGGTGTAAGATGGTTCAGGAATCCATACATACGTTAGTGATCTTGGTCCCAGGCATAGATCAGTATGCCTGACAACAAACATAAACCATGCCCTGCAGCATTTACAGACCATAGGCATGAGGAGAATAATGTATTGTACTACACAAGATATTAAAATACAAACTAGTAATACATAAGTAGGTGTGGGGCTGGGCCAGGGTCAAGTTTTCAGGGGTTTCTGGAATGAACAAAGAGAAGGGAGGGGTCTTGTGACATTTGCAGAAAGTTCCAGAGACCAGCGACAGTTTGAAAAAAGATGTGAAGTCATGAATGGGTGCAGAAGAGCGAGGGAGTTGTAGATGAAGTTCTGATGTTAAGGTTCTTTTTCAGACTATTAAAAACCTTACACTTATGCAACTAAAAATGTTTCTGCCATTGGGATTCGTAATCCACTTTTTGTTAGCGTGTCAGCTTTAGAGGTATTAGTACTCCGCTCTCCTCTGTTTTATGTCGCGCACAAACTTCAGCAACTTTCTCTGTCCACTTCCTTATCCATTCGTTAGGGCTCTTTGTTTCCTATCAGTTAGCCACTTAATGCCTAGGAGAACTTTCCCCTTGCTCGCTAGTTATTTATTTTCTTATTGATAATGATTTCTTAAGAGGAAATTTGTCAAAAGATGAAAAATATGTTCAGCAACTCCAATATATCCACATTTTGAACAACACTTTAAAAATGCAAATGGATTAGAGAGATATGATTTACTTTTTCAGGAGTTGTTGGTTTGGACCCTCTCTATCTATAGTTATGCAAGTGTCCATAGATTTTAAGACCAGAAGGGACCATTACGATCATCTATATGAACATAAGTCATAGATTTAACTCAGTGATTTGCACATAGACCAGCAGTTTGTGGTTGAACTTCACCATATATTTTAGAAAGACACCCAGTCTTGATTTGAAGTCTTCAAGTAGTGGAAAATTTACCATGTCTTAAAGTTACAGTGTTGGATTCTTCTCATTACTGTTGTAGTACTCTGTCATTAATGTCGGAGAAAAACTCAGTTCTCGCTTTTTCTTTGGGTGCAGCAAAATCAAATACTTTATTATTTCTCCAGTAATTACAATAGAGGGAGGGAGTGCCCTAGGACACAGGGTCGCCCCAGTCCCGGACAGGTCTCTCAACAGGTAAACAATTACTGCAAGCATTTATACCTTTGTTACAGACAATAACAAGCAATAATACAGACAATAATGAGCAACAACTGCATTTTGTTTATACATAAGCCATCCTGCTATCTTATTTTTCTCACTTCTAGGAGACGCCAGTCTACATATTTGGTTATCAGTTGCAAGGTCGTAATAACTTATCACACAGTTCTTTCCCTCTCGCCTCACACCATCCTTGCTTCTACAAGTCTCACATCATTAGGGTTACAGTGTGGCCTAACTCTTGCTAACTACTAGCCTGACTCTTGGTAACTGACTGACATGCATTAAGATCCCCTTTAAATCCTTGTTAATTATTTCCCTACTTCCACATTAATTATCCCCTCAATTGCCCTGGCCCTTAGTTGAGGATTATACTCTTTCACTACCTGGGATTATCAGGAATACCTTTTTCCTCTCCCCCCTCCATCTGAGATAGGTGGGTGCATCTCAGTACTGAAGAGGCGAGGGTTTTCATGGTTCACTTATAATATGTACAGACCATATGTCATACTGTAGCCAAAATTCATATCAATAGCTGGTACCATCCTATTTTGGATAAGAAAATTCAAGTCTGTTTTGTTCAATTACACATACTGTAAAAAAATAACTACAGTGAAAAATAAATCATTACATAAAAGGATTAATTTTTCAATGAAGCTTGTGAATATGGTTACAAAGTAATTTTCCTTTATAATTATTAGTTTATTTGTTTTTAGAAATGATTCTTTTGAAAAACTGTGAGAGAAGTGTGTTTCTGAGAAAGGCTAGTTCAACTTATGCTTCAAAAAAGTGCAAGCAGTTATGCAGAAGTTCTATGTGCCACAGATAAAAATAATGTATTTATTTCTCATTTCAATTCATTCATTTGTGCAATACGTGTTCCAGGGAGTGTCTTAAATTTATACAGTATTACTGATGGCTAGATTTCGCTTTTGTATCTCTTAGTTAGCTAATGTGTATGATAAAATCCGTATGTAACCAAAGTGATGGTGTCTACACAGCTGACAATATTGAAGAATGCAAGTTATTTCCAGTTACAGTCAATATTAATTTATACTCATAATTATCATCCCAGTTTTGCCTTTTTTCCCCTTTCCTTTTATTAAATTGTTATTGATGTGATTAACAAGTGACATAATATTATATAGTTAAGGTCTGATCCACAGCCCATTAAAGTCAATGGAAATCTTTCCATTGACTTCAGTGGGTGTTGGCAAGCCCTTTGTTTTCAAACTTAATAAAATTCAAAGAAGAAAACTAAGCTGAATTCTTTCCGGCTTGCATATCATTGGTGGTAGTAAAGATTCCACATATAACAGTTTTACTGATGCTGCACAAGCTCGAAAATAATTCAGCTTTCTCTCTTTTGGCTCTGCAGGATTAAGTTTCTTATCCCATTTATGTCAATGGAAAGGCTCTCTTTGACATTAATCAGACCAATAAAAAGTAGCAACAACTTTTTTTGTCACTAAAGCAGATAGAATAGACTCTGAATCATACAGAGAGCAGATTTGTTGAGTAAGATGATGCCAGCTTTTCATTAGTAGATGTGTATAGTATGAGAAAGTGACAAACTAAAGGTATCCATCCTTTCCAAATAGAGCATCTATTACAGAAAAAGCTGTGATACTTATTTATTCTTAAGCATTTTAGATCATTTCATTTATGGGGAGGAATGTCTGATGCTTTTAAAATGGACTTCAGTTAACATTTTTCACATGCCACATTAGAATAGTAAAAAGTACACTTTGTTCTAAATATAGGCTTTTTGTGCAAACCGTAATCCCATTGTAAATTCCAACATAAGAAACTCAGAATATAAGAAAATCAGGAGTCAAAAACATTTTTTTTTACTATTAGGAAACCTGCGTATTCTCAGTTAAGCATTTCAACCCACATAAATTCACACTTAAAAACACTTTTTGGTGGCAACTACATGTGGATCTGATGGAAGTATTTTACCTTAAGCAATATTTTTTTGTCAGCATTATTTCTCTCTCTCTTTTTTCAGCCTACTTTCCTTTTTAATTAACACCATTTTTCCTTGAGGAATGGAGGACACCTAATTCAAAACAAGTTTAAACACTATTTTGCATACAGTAGCTGGGTTCTCAGCATTTCTTGGTAGGCAAACTGCTGACCTTACAGCTGTTGAATTTTCTCCCCCTAAAGAATTATCATAAATTGTAATTTATTGAAATGATAATTAATCAGAGAAGATATCTTTTTTAATCTTCATATCTCTGTACCTGTATCTGTCTGCCTGTGCACTTGTGCATTTAAAGAAAAGCAGTAGAAATGCAATGTAACAAAATAAAATATCTTAACCCTTATGGTGTGTGCATTAACAATTTCAGCAACTATGTTCTCTCATTACTGCAGATCATCTCCCCCTCACTTTGGCGCTGGTTGTACTCTCTTTGAGGCTGGTTCTGTTCTCGTTTTGCACCAGTGTTACCCCACTAACTCCACTGAAATTACTGCTGACTTATACTATTATAAGTGCGAAAAGAATCAGGCCTCCACATTTCTAGCACTGTAATAAAAATAACGTCTTGTGTTCATCAGGTTTCAGAGGGGTAGCCATGTTAGTCTGTATCAGCAAAAACAACAAGGAGTCCTTGTGGCACCTTAGAGACTAGCCCACGGAAACTTATGCCCAAATAAATTTGTTAGTCTCTAAGGTGCCACAAGGCCTCATAGTTGTTTTTGTGTGCTCTCAATATCTCAGGAAGAGGAGTGCCATACTCTGTAATGACACCCTTTGGATAATCAAAGAGACTATCTGAAGAGTCAAAATGGAGATTTCTTTGAAAATGTGGGTTCAACCAACACAGAGCCTTTGAGGGAGCATGGAAATAAAGGGAGATTTTGAAGGACCTTCTCTTGCTTAGTCCTGAAATGAGAAGAAAACATCATATTAGTGCCCTTTGTTGGAGGAATAACTTGTTTCTTTTTATGAACAATATTTTTTTCAGTGTTCGAGCCCTCTATTATTTATTTTTAATAGCACTTCTCATCAGTAAATTTCAAAACACTTCATAATCTTCAACATATTTTTCCTCACAGTACCCCTGTGGGGTAGGGAAGTGAAAGTATCCTCATTTTACAGATGGGGAATTGAGGCACAGAGAGGCTAAGTGACTTCCCAAGGTCACAGAGGAAGTTTGTGGTAGAGTAGTGAAGGACATAAATCCACACCGTGTAGAAGCCTAGCATAGGAGTTTATTACACACAGCGCTGGCGGAGTGTCACCTGGCTTATCAGGCTCAGAGAGACTGTCAATCAATTGATTACAATACAATATATAGATTTTCCATGGGCGGGGCAAAGTGACGGGGTAGGCAGTTCCACACCCCGGGATAGGTTTTGCAGCAAGACAAGATACCACATTAGCCAATGGTTAAAAGGTTACATAATGTCTCCACCCATGGTCTCAAGTTAGCAAATTAACATTTAATTAATACTTTGATAAAATGTTATTAGTATAAAATATATATGTTGAATTCTGATTTGGGGTCCATAGGAATGAAGCAACTCCTTTGATTGTTCAACAGGTACATTCCTGGAGGTTAAAACAAAGAAACAGTGAAAGTATATGACAATAAAGATTGTCCCCTTTATGTCTTAAGGCAGGCATTGGTCCCTGGGAAGGGAGGTGGAAGGATGCCATATCTTATACTGACATGTGCCAACTTTTCATAAACTCAAGGTTGGAGCTGTGGGAAGAACGTTCCCTACAGAAGAGACTGACACAGTAGGAACAGGGATCCTTTGTTCAATTTGCAACTCTGAATAAGACACAATTATTTAGTTCTTAGCTCCAACACCTGGCAATTTGCTGACCAGGCCTATTTTAGCAAAACAAGATTATCTGTTTACCCCAGTTTTCTCTTAGCTAATCACTATCCGCTAAGCCTCTGGTCTCTTGACCAAACTCTGGACTTTGGGTCTGAGAAAGAGCTGGCACAATCCATATACCAGGTTGTTATATAAAATGCACATGGATGTTAACCCTTCAGTCCCTCCTCTTGACCCTAGGGTTCCCTAACCCACCAGGTCAAATATACCAATTTTAATGCATCCCGCCTACTGTGGAGTCGCCAATAAAGCACCAGTTCCATCAAGAATGTCAGGATAGACACTCCCCACATAACTTGACAAAATAGCACCCAGATACATCTCCAGGGGACCTTGTCACCTGAGATGGCATAGCCCATAATCATCGCTCTTACCTCCACTGCCTGGTTCCTTGCCTTCGAGAACTTCACATCAGCCTGGTCCACGGTTTCCCCTATCTGAGTGTACCTCAGGCAGCCTTCCCCAATATGCCTCTGGGCCTCGGCCACCAGCTCCTCGATTTTCTCCTGCAGGGCCTGTAGACCCTCCTTTAGATACTTACTGCTGTAGTACCATTCCGGATCCCACGTTAGGTTACCCATCACTGGCGGAGTACGGTGGAGCCGCATCCTGTCAACAGTCAGGGTTGACCTTCGAGGGACCATCATGCACACGGATGGATGTCTCAAGGGGCAGGGCTTTCCATTTAGCTCAATGGAGTGGTTCTGGGCAGTCACACACCAGTAGGTACCATTCATCTGGACCAGCTCTGTGTGCACCAGTTTCTCAGTAATGGCCACTTCGAACCTAGACAGATCCGTTAGAACATTATATGGACATGTACACAGAATTTTCTGCACCAAACCATCCTACAAGGGTATCTAGCAATCCCCTCTTCTGTCTAGTTAAGCGCTCACCAATTTGGTTTGTTAGGCTAGTAATGTTTTTACTCATTTGAGGCCTGACCTTTGCACATTGTTTGTTCACTTCCTCTAAAGGGAATACACACCTTAACCCTGTAAGTGTGGAATACCACCCAAGTGAGGACCGGTAGGACTGGTCCTATTATTATTAATCCTGGTTTTGGAACAGGGATTTGTTCAGGGCATGACACACAGTCGGGTGATTCCACTCTGTCTCTGATAACCCGGTTAATTGTTACTAGTCATGGACATTTTAACTTGGGCCATCGTTTAACAAATGTATGCCATGCATTTGGGGTTACCTCCATCCATGTTTTAGGTGGTAAGCCCCATCCTGATTCAGCAGGCCCAACCTCAACTGGTACCATGTCAATATAATTGGCACATAATCTTTCATGAGTGTTTGGTTGATTTTTTTTTCACAAAATCCCACACAAATTCCAGTATCGAGGTCTGTTTTTTTTTCCTCCCAGGCCATTGTGGCAATATGCCATGTAACTATGTTCAAATGAGGGCTAGCCCAAGACTTTGTAGTCCCCTTCACACATGGCACACTACTTGCGTTCTTCCTTATGCACCACAGGGACGGTAGGAGCCACAGCAGAACCTCCCCATGGTCGTTCTGGTTGTCCTGGTCATCCTTCAGTCCTTTCTCTTTCACCTCTTATTGTTTACCTGTGGAGACACCTGTGGAGACATCTGTGGAAATATTGTTAATATTGACAGATGCTAATTAAAACAATTTTAACTGATTTTGGTGACGCCAAAATGTTTCCAATTTTTCCCCAATCTTTACATATGTATTAGTAGTCAGAAGGATCCTCGTAGGGCCTTGCCATCTTGGCTTTAAAATTTCTTTAACCTTTGGGTAAATGTGACACATTACCATATCCTCAACTTTAAATGCAGGTTTGTCCAGACTGCTATTATGATCCAGCTGGGTTTGGTTTTCCTTCACTTGGCTGTATAAATCCTTCAACTCTCTGTCCAATGCCTTGATGTAGTTCTGCAGCCTGTCTGCAAAAAGCCCCGACCCTCCTCCCTCCCCTGCAGGGAGGATCACAGTGCTAGGCATTCTCATTGCTCTTCCTGTCATTAGCTCAAAGGGTGTCAGTTGAGTTAGCCTATTTGGGCTGCCCCTGATTTGATACAATACAGCAGGAAGCATACGAGCCCATCCTTCTCCTGTATCCAGTACTGCTTTTGTTAAGGCTGTTTTCATTGTTCTGTTCATTCTTTCCACCACTCCTGAGCTTTCAGGGTGGTATGGTATATGGAATCTTTGCTTTATTTCTAGTGCCTTACATGCCTCCTTCATTACTCGCCCTGTAAAGTGAGTTTCTTGGTCAGAGTCTATTGACAGTGGCAAACCCCATCTGGGTATTATTTCTTCTGCTAGGATTCGAGCTACTGTTGTAGCAGTACAGTTCTTGGTTGGAAATGCCTCTACCCAACAGATAAAAGTGTCAATAATTACCAAATGTAAGTGTACTCTCTACTTTGTGGCAAGGGTCCAGTAAAATCAATTTGCAAATTTTGCCACGGTCCCTCTGGTCGTGGTTGGTGATTCAGAGGCACCTTTTTCCTTGTACCCACATTCACTTGTGCACACGTTACACATCTTTTGAGAAATTGTAAAGCATCTTTTTTCATGTCTGGCCACCACCAGTATTCCAGGGCGGCCCTCATTTGTCTCCACCCCAGATGAGCTGGAGAGTGGATGGCATGGAGTAGTAGAGCCCGTATGCACTCCGGAGCTACCAGCTCCTCCTCCCTGGTCCATACCAGAGGTGATTTTTATACACACAGCCTTGTTCTTCCAATTTACTTGTCTCTTCTGGGCTTATGGTTGCATACAGATTTTTTTTAAATTCACTTCCTCTTCTGGCACCCTAGCTGCACAAACCTTAATAGGACTTGCTTGTGCAATTTCTTTGGCATGTTTATCTGCCCAATAATTTCCTTTTTGTTCCTTACTTGAGATTTTATTGTGTGCTTTTATCTTTACTACTAGTTCTGATGGTAGTTTGGCAGCTTCTGTTAGTCTTTGAACTGCTTTCATATTATTAATTGGCTTGACAGTTGTTGTTATAAAACCCCTGCGTGACCACACGTCCATGTAGTCATGCACTACTCCAAATGCATATCTGCTGTCTGTGTATACAGTGAGCTTCTTGCCTTCTCCCACTCTCAAAGCTTCTGTGAGGGCTGTTAGCTGCACTTCTTGGGCTGACTTTGATCCTTCTATATGACCTGATGCTATCACTGTCCCATTACTGAGTACCACTGCCCATCCGGTGTGTGGCACTTCATTTTCATACTTGCTTGATCCATCTACATACACAACTATATTTGGATTCTCTAATGGCTTTTTTAAAATTCTTTTTAACACTTCTTTTTCTCTATCTATAAGACATTCATGTACCTCTCCCTGTATGTTCAGACATTTGGCTACATTTATTCCCTTGTCTCTTACTATGGAGAAGTTAGGGTTTTGCAAGCACAATGTTGATTCCCACTTATTTCTGCGGGCATCTGTTACAGATCTTAGTTGCCTGGTGTTGAGGAGATTAATAAGTGTATGGGGTGTATGAAGCACTAATTTCCCTGTGAGAGTGTATGATTCACAAGCTTTCACAGCCCACGTAGCACAATCTAGAGCTGCTACGCATTCTGGTAATCTCTGGGATACAGGAGGTCTTATGGTAGATAGGTATATGCTACCAGACACTGTCTGTCTCTGTGAAGCTGGGTTAGCACAGCTGAGTACTGGGTCCCGCTGTGGCTGCAGTAAAGGTGGAACGGCTTTCCCATATTGGTAAGCCCAGGCTGGGGGCGGAGGCTAAAGCCTGTTTTATTTTTATAAATGTCTCTTCTTGTTCTGTGCCCCATATTACTAACTCATTTGCAGTAAGGGTTGAACTGGTTCCACCATTTCTGAGTACTCCGGTATGTAGGTTCTACAGAAACTAAGGAGTCCCAGGACCTTCCGGACTTCCTTAACTGTCCGTGGTTTTTTTAACCCTAAAATTGCCTGCTTTCTGTTTATTGTGAGTGCCTTTTCTCCCTGTGATATATTATGTCCTAGGTATAAAACCTGCTGCTGTTGCAATTGAGTTTTCTTTGGGCTTAATTTAAATCCTGCCTCATGAAGATACATGAACAGTCTGTTTAGGGTTTTTAAATGGTTCTTTTCATTTAAATTGGCAATTAGCAAATCATTTACATACTGCAGTATCACAGTATCCCCTTCCAAAGGCACTTGTGCTATTACTTCTGCCATTGCACCGTAGAAGATGAAGGGAGAATTATAGAACCCCTGAGGTATGCGGGTCCAAGTGTACTGCTGGTCTCCTACAGTAAATGCAAATTTCTCCTGACTCTCCTTTGCAAGGGGAATACTCCAAAATCCATTAGCTACATCCAGGACTGAAAATACTGAGTGTCCTGGTATTAGCAAATTCAGAATAGTGGCAGGGCTTGCCACAATAGGATGTGCCTTTGGAGTCACCCGGTTAAGGTGGGTGTAGTCTATAGTTAACCTCCAGGTCCCGTCTGGCTTCCTGACGGGCCAAATTGGGGAGTTAGTTGTGGAGGTGGTTTTTCTAATTATCCCTCTAGATTCCAAATTAGTCACTATATCTTTAACTGCCTCCACGGCTTCTGGTTTAATTGGGTCCTGCCTGTGGGCTTTTTGAGTTGGTCCTTCTACAGATATAGGCTTCATGTTTACTAGCCCACAATCTTGTTTATCTGTTGCCCACACTTCAGGGTGAAGGGAACACAGGGTTTCTACTGAACTCCCCCCCACTCTGGTATTATTACTTTATTACTGGCAATTATGGCTATATTTTGAGATGATCTTTCCTGTTTGGACCCTTCGGCCCATTCAGTGCAGCTATCTCTGGGGTTGATTACTCCCCCGAGCTCCTTTTACAATTACTGCATGTTTTGATTTTATTTTTATTTTTACAGTCACGTGCCAGATGTCCAGGCTTATTGCAAGTGAAGCAGGTAGTGGTTCTGACTGCATGAACCACTACAATTTCGTCGGAAGGTGTGGTTGCTGCTACCTTTCTATGGAGGCCATGTATTTCAATCAGGCCATTCAGCTTGTCCCAGAACTCAGTATTCTTGTTATCATGCTTGAGTTCGGGTAAATCAGACAGAAGTGCCTGTTTTTCCTGGGGGTGAAGGGACGGTAAATTTCAGTTGTTTCTGTTCTAAGTCCCCTTACTAGTTCACCCTCCACATTAACATTTCTGAACCTCCTTAGCTGTATTTTGATTGGAGCCATATGCTGTACTTGCTCTCCTGGGGCAATTAATCCTTGTGGTGCTCCTTTATCTCTGTGGGTGCTCAAATTTGGCCTGTCATGCGAAGAAATGTATGAAGGAGGTTCTGATTCCTTCCCTTTGCTTTGTGCTGCTGAGTTTTCCCACAGATAGTTAATCGGTGGAGCAGTTGGTTGGCAAATGCCAGGAGTGTGCTCTCTTCCTCCCAGTTTGGAGGTGTGTCCCAGGCATGGTGATTCTTTCGCTCTGGGATCTTTTCCAATTTCCAGACAGTTACATATTTTAGAGCACAGGCTCTTATCTTTCAGAGCCTGGTTATGAGATCTTAAAGTTGCAGTTTCTTTCTCCTTTATGTTAAGAATATCCAATAAAACTATTACTGCTTTATCTGTTTTGTCACTTTTCTGATGATTCCACCAAGTAACCAGATCTGTTTCTGGTCCGGCTGCAGAGTAGTTTGCTTTTTTAGCTGCGTCCTGCCGAGTTTTGACATGTTTATATTCCAAGTACTCTTGAGGACTAATTATTGCCTCTCCTTTTTGACGCCATGGGTATTTCGTCACCACGGCTGCTGACCTTGAAGGGAAATTGCGTCTTCCCCCGCTAAATGCTTGTCAGCCTACTATGAGGAGTTACTTTTCCCCCTTTTTATGCTATGGTCTCAACTCTCCACAGCCTTGAATTTTATGAGGACGTCTCCCCACCTTTTTAATACCTCGTGTGTCTTCAATTACACACCCGTGCCGGACTTATTGGTTGGAGACTTTGTGCTATTCGAAAGCATGTACGTCACATGCCGGGGGGGGGGGGGGAGGGCACTCCCCTAGGACTTGCAATGTTACGTGCAATGAGGAAATGGACCACCAGTTTGCACTGCCTACCGCTTGCGTACCCAGCCAATCCTGGGCTTAACTCACGGCCAGTCACTTGCTGGTGGGTTATCCAAGTCCTCCGTAACACACCCCTTAGTTGTTTAAACAGTTCATGACCCTCTTGCACAAGTCTTCCCTCCCAAGTGGTACCCTTATTCAACCCCTTTGCTTGGACTACATGTGTCTAAGGTCCTTCACACAAATTAAAAAAGGAAACAAGATGTGTCTGAAAGGGGTTGAGAGACTTCTATCCCTGGCCTAATGAGGTGGCAAAGTAAACATACTCACCTCTTTTTGGATTTCAGTCTCAGATCCTCAGTCAGCTCACAAACTTGTATCCCGGATGAGCCCCCAAACTGAAGGACATAAATCCACACCGTGTAGAGGCCAAGCATAGGAGTTTATTGCACACAGTGCTGGCGGAGTGTCACCTGGTTTATCAGGCTGAGAGAGACTGTCAATCAGTTGATTACAATAGAATATATAGATTTTCCATGGGCGGGGGAAAGTGACGGGGTAGGCAGTTCCACACCCCGAGATAGGTTTTGCAGCAAGACAAGATACCACATTAGCCAATGGTTAAAAGGTTACATAACGTCTCCGCCCATGGTTTCAAGTTAGCAAATTAACATTTAATTAATACTTTGATAAAATGTTATTAGTATAAAATATATATGTTGAATTCTGATTTGGGGACCATAGGAATGAAGCAACTCCTTTGATTGTTCAACAGGTACATTCCTAGAGGTTAAAACAAAGAAACAGTGAAAGTATATGACAATCAAGATTGTCCCTTTTATGTCTTAAGGCAGGCATTGGTCCCTGGGAAGGGAGGTGGAAGGATGCCATATCTTATACTGACATGTGCCAACTTTTCATAAACTCAAGGTTGGAGCTGTGGGAAGAATGTTCCCTACAGAAGAGACTGACACAGTAGGAACAGGGATCCTTTGTTCAATTTGCAACTCTGAATAAGACACAATTATTTAGTTCTTAGTTTCAACACCTGGCAATTTGCTGACCAGGCCTATTTTAGCAAAACAAGATTATCTGTTTACCCCAGCTTTCTCTTAGCTAATCACTATCCGCTAGGCCTCTGGTCTCTTGACCAAACTCTGGACTTTGGGTCTGAGAAAGAGCTGGCACAATCCATATACCAGGTTGTTATATAAAATGCACATGGATTTTAACTCTTCAAGTAGGAAATCAACCACAAGCCTCCCAAGGTCTTAATTAATAGATCATCCTTCCTCATGATTATCCTGTGTCAGAGAGGTTCAGAAATGTCTTCAGTACTCTTGGAGGATGATGTCCTAACCAAACTAGTCTTTTTATAATGGCTTGTTAATCAGGGCTGTTAGGCCAGTGATGCCCAAACTTTTCCATTCCCCCGCACCTCCATTAACATTCATGGAATCCATCCACATTTCCCCCTTACTATTAATGGAACCTGTCCATGTCCTGGGACCATTATTGCACAGCCAAGCTTCTTCAGGAGCTGGCTGCTTCTAACTTGCAGCTAGGCAGCACCACTAGAGCAAGGCCATTACCTGCTCCTCTGCCCCTCCACCCTTGGGTTTTCAGGGTGTGGGGAGACACATGTAACAGTCTCTTGAGGTAGAGCCAGCACTGAGCACAGAGGCTACCAGGAGTGGAAATTGGCACGGGACACTGACCCACAGGCTGGGTGGCCCGCTGAGATGAGTTGGGGTGGAAGTGATGCTCCCTCCCCACACCCTGTGAGGGCTGGCCCAGGACCTGCTGTGTGGGACTGGCACAAGCACCCGGCATCACCTAACATTCCTCCACACACCCCTACAGGGGTGCACCCGACAGTTTGTGCACCATTGTGTTAGGCAATGCTTGTGCATATATAGTGAAATGTTCTATTTGAAATTTACATTATTATTATTATTGATTTAGACATTTTCATTCATGCATATTCTAGTGCTTATCAATAAAAGCAAGATCATAATCATAAACTAAATTATACTCCAAAATAGTTTTCTATTTCAATATTGAAGTGCAATAATCGCCAGAAAAATGATTATCTAAAAGTTACACCTTCTTAATTGAGGAGGAAGCTGTGCACTTTGTGTCTACTAAAAGTCATATGCTTATTCATAGGGTTGTTTTGATTTTTTCCAACCCCCAGAAATTCAATGGAAGAGAAAAAAATCTTAAAAACTTGACTTTCTTGCTCCCCAGAAGTTTTATAATATTAGGCACACATATTAGTAAGTGATTCACTTTTTAACTGCTCTTATTTTTTATACATAAAAATGATAATATGTTGTTCAAAGTTTAAACTTTGCAATTCTATAAGTGAAACACAAGAACTGAAACTCCAGTCTGTTGTTGCAATGTCATCCACTTCCTTTGCTCTGGCAATGATGCCACGTTTAATTATCTGTTAGTCTGCTTCTCCCATGCTTTCTTTATACTTAGTATGTATGTACCATACTCCATGAGGAGTATGAAATCAATAAGACAACTCATGGACATTCCTGAATATGAAGAAAAATATCAGGATATGGCCCTATGTAATTAAAACTTTTAGAAGACTACAGTAATTTTACATTCAAATGATGATCGGTCTTGCTTCAAGTTTCTCCTTTACTAGAGAGAAGACTTATGGGTCCTTTGAGTCCTCTTCCTTCACAGATTTGACCTTTGGTCTCCTAGAGTGTGATTGAACATCTAGAGGCTGAAATTGGATAGCACAATGTTGTATGCATTTACTTTCGATCTAGTCCCTGGATTCAGTCACAGATACTCTTTTAAGAACATAAGAACAGCCATACTGGGTCAGACCAAAGATCCATCTAGCCCAGCATCCTGTCTTCCAATAGTGGCCAATACCAGATGTCCCAGAGGGAATGAACAGAACAGGTAATCATCAAGAGATCCATCCTTTCACACCCATTTCCTGCATCTGGCAAACAGAGGCTAGGGACACCATCCCTGCCCATCCTGGTTTAAGCCATTGATGGACCTATCCTCCATGAATTTATCTAATTCTTTTATTAACCCTGTTAGTCTTTGCCTTCACAACATCCTCTGGCAAGGAGTTCCACAGGTTGACTGTGAGTTGTGTGAAAAAATACTAGCTTTTTTTTGTTTTAAACCTGCTGCCTATTAATTTCATTTGGTGACCCCTAGTTCTTGTGATATGAGAAGTAAATAACACTTCCTTATTTACTTTCTCCACACCAGTCATGATTTTATAGACCTCTATCATATCCCCCCATTAGTTGTCTCTTTCCCAAGCTGAAAAGTCCCAGTCTTATTAATCTCTCCTCATACGGAAGCTGTTCCATCCCCCTAATTATTTTTGTTGCCCTTCTCTGTACCTTTTCCAATTCTAATATATCTTTTCTGAGATGGGGCAACCAGAACTGCATGCAGTGTTCAAGATGTTGGCATAGCATGGATTTATATAGGGGCAATATGATATTTTCTGTCTTATTATCTATCCATTTCTTAATGATTCACAATATTCTGTTTGCTTTTTTGACTGCCGCTGCACATTGAGTGAATGTGTTTTAGAGAACTATCCACAGTGACTCCAAGATCTCTTTCTTGAGTGGTAACAGCAAATTTAGACCCCATCATTTTATATTTATAGTTGGGATTATGCTTTCCAATGTGCATTACTTTGCATTTATCAACATTGAATTTCATCTACCATTTTGTTGCCCAGTCACCCAGTTTTGTGAGATTCCTTTGCAGCTCTTCGCAGTCTGCTTTGGACTGAACTATTTGTCTACTGTAACCATTTGTTTGACTGGACTGTTTGATCGTGTGTTTGTTTGTTTGTTTGTCTGAAAAGCGTGACTGTTTGATCACAGTTTGTTTGAAAAGTGTGAATTGGGAGTGCTTTGTTCCATGTGGGCCTTGAGTGGTTGATTGGAGGGAAGGCTTTGAGCTGGGCCAAATGCTTCGAGCCAGCAGCCTTATAAAAAAGCAGTCAGTTGCGAACCAAGTGAGCGGCGAACAGAGGACAGGCAAACACAGGGAGTTTGACTGAGGGAAGTTCCAACAGAGGTTTTTTTCCCTTTCGGGCTTCTGTGAGCAGTAAATACAACATCTGAGGAGGCTCTTAGAAGGAAGACATTATGGATAGTGAGCGATAAGCTGTTGTGACCTGCACAGGATGTGCCATGTTTTTTATTTATAGATTGGAAGGGAAAACTTAGCTTTCCTGCTTTTTCAATTCCCAGTCAGTGTATGAACTTTGAATGAATTAGTCCAGGGGTCGGCAACCTCTGGCACGCAGCTTGCCAGGGTAAGCACCCTGGCCGGCCGGGCCAGTTTGTTTACTTGCCGCGTCAGCAGGTTTGGCTGATTGCGGCTCCCACTGGCCACGGTTCGCCATCCCAGGCCAATGGGGGCGGCAGGAAGCTGCGGCCAGTATATCCCTCACCCGCACTGCTTCCCGCAGCCCCCATTGGGGAAGTAGAAGTGGGCAGCAGTGACCAAGAGATGGTCGAGTTCAGGATCCTGACAAAAGGAAGAAAGAAGAGCAGCAGAATATGGACCCTGGATTTCAGAAAAGCAGACTTTGACTCCCTCAGGGAACTGAATGGGCAGGATCCCCTGGGAGGCTAATATGAGGGGGAAGGAGTCTGGGAGAGTTGGCTGTATTTTAAAGAAGCCTTATTGAGGGTGCAAGAACAAACCATCCCGTTATGCAGAAAGAATAGCCAATATGGCAGGCGACCATCTTGGCTTCACAGAGAAAGCTTCAATTAGCTTAAACACAAAAAGGAAGCTTACAAGACATGGATACTTGGACAGATGACTAGGGAGGAGTATAAAAATGTTGCTCGAGCATGAAGGCCAAAGCACAATTGGAGTTGCAGCTAGCAAGGGATGTGAAGGGTTATAAGAAGGGTTTCTAGCAGTATGTTAGCAACAAGAAGAAGGTCAGGGAAAGTGTGGGACCATTACTGGATCGGGGAGGCAACCTAGTGACCAATGAAAAAGCTGGAGTACTTAATGCTTTTTTTGCCTCTGTCTTCACAGACAAGGTCAGCTCCCAGACTGCTGCACTGGGAAGCACAGTATGGGGAGACGATGAGCAGCCCTCAGTGGTGAAAGAACAGCTTAAGGACTGGTTAGAAAAGCTGGACATGCACAAGTCCATGGGGCTGGATGCAATGCATCTGAGGGTGCTGAGGGAGTTGGCTGATGTGATTGCAGAGCCATTGGCCATTATCTTGGAAAAGATCAGGAGAGGTTCCAGATAATTGGAAAAAGGCAAATATAGTGCCCATCTTTAAAAAAAGGGAAGAAGGAGAATCAGGGGAACTACAGACCAGTCAACTCACCTCAGTCCCTGGAAAAATCATGAAGCAGGTCCTCAGGGAATCTATTTTGTAGCAGTTGGAGGAGAGAGATGTGATTAGGTACAGTCAACACGGATTCACCAAGGGCAAGTCATGCTTGACTAACCTGATTGCCTTCTGTGGTGAGATAACTGGCTCTGTGGTTATGGGGAAAGTGGTGGATGTGATATATCTTGACTTTAGCAATGATATGGTCTCCCACAGTATACTTGCCAGCAAGTCAAAAAATATGGATTGAATTAATGGACCATAACATGGATAGAAAGCTGGCTAGATCATCTGGCTCAATGGGTAGTGATCAATGGCTTGATGCCTAGTTGGCAGCAGGTGTCAAGCAGAGTGCCCTAGGAGTTGGTCCTGGGGCCAGTTTTGTTCCACATCTTCATTAATTATCTGGATGATGGGATGAATTGCACACTCAGCAAGTTCATGGATGACACTAAGCTGGGGGAGAGGTAGATACACTGGAGGGTAGGGATAGGGTCCACAGTGACCTAGATAAATTAGAGGATTGGGCCAAATGAAATCTGATGAGGTTCAACAAGGACAAGTGCAGAGGCCTGCACTTAGGATGGAAGAATCCCATTCACTGCTACAGGCTGGGGATCTATTGGCTAAATGGCAGTTCTGCAGAAAAGGATCTGAGGGTTACAGTGGACGAGAAGCTGGATATGAGTCAACAGTGTGCCCTTGTTGCCAAAAAGGCTAACAGCATATTGGGCTGCATTAGTAGGAGCATTGCCAGCAGTTCGAAATAAGTGATTATTCCCCTCTATTCAGCACTGGTGAGGCCCCATCTGGAATATTGCATCCAGTTCTGCCCCCGCCCCACTATAGAAGGGATGTGGACAACTTGGAGAGAGTCCAGCGGAGGGCAACAAAAATTATTAGGGGTCTGGGGCACATGACTTACGAGGAGAGGCTGACGGAATTGGATTTATTTAATCTGCAGAAGAGAAGAATGAGGCGGGATTTGATAGCAGCCTTCAACTACCTGAATGGAGGTTCCAAAGAGGATGAAGCTAGGCTGTTCTCAGTGGTGGCAGTTGACCGAACAAGGAGCAATGGTCTCAAGGTGCAGTGGGGGAGGTCTAGTTTGGATATTAGGAAAAACTATTTCACTAGGAGGGTGGTGAAGCACTAGAATGGGTTACCTAGAGAGGTGGCCTTTTTCAATCTTTAGAGGTTTTTAAGGCCCGGATTGACAAAGCCCTGGCTGGGATGATTTAGTTGAGGTTGGTCCTGCTTTGAGCAGGGGGTTGGACTGGATGACCTCCTGAGGCCTCTTCCAACCCTAATATTCTATGATTCTATAATCTTGAGTAGTTTTGAATCATCTGTAAATTTTGCCACCTCACTCTTTACCTCTTTTTCCAGATCATTTATGAATATGTTGAATAGGACTGGTCCCAGTACAGACCCCTGGGAGACACCACTATTTACCTCTCTTCATTCTGAGACTGACCATTTATTCCGAACGTTTGTTTTCTATCATCCAACCAATTACCAATCCATGAGAGGACCTTCCCTCTTATCCCATAACAGCTTACTTTACATAAGAGCCTTTGGCGAGGGACTTTGTCAAAGGCTTTCTGAAAATCTAAGTACACTATATCCACTGGATCTCCCTTATCCACATGCTTGTTGACCCTCTCCAAAGATTGTAGTAGATTGGTGAGCATGATTTCCCTTTACAAAACCATGTTGACTCTTCACCAACAAATTATGTCCATCTATGTGCCTGACAATTTTGTTCTTTACTATAGTTTCAACCAGTTTGCCTCTAATTGCTGGGATCACCTCTGGAGCCCTTTTTAAAAATTGGTGTCACATTAGCTATCTTCCAGTCGTTTGGTTCAGAAGCTGATTTACAAACCACACTTAGTAGTTCTGCAATTTCACATTTGAGTTCCTTCAGAACTCTTGGGTAAATACCATCTGGTCCTGGTGACTTATTACTGTTTAATTTATCAATTTGTTCTAAAACCTCCTCTAATGACACCTCAATCTGGGACAGTTCCTCAGATTTGTCACCTAGAGAGAATGGCTCAGGTTTGGGAATCTCCATCACATCCTCACCCATGAAGACTGATGCAAATAATTAATGTAGTTGATCTGCAATGGCCTTATTGTCCTTGAGTGCTTCTTTAGCATCTCGATCATCCAGTGGCCCCACTGGTTGCTTACCATGCTTCCTGCTTCTGATGTACTTAAAAAAAAATTGCTATTAATTTTTTGAGGTTTTGGCTAGCTATTCTTCAAATTCCTTTTTGGCCTTCCTAATTATACTTTTACACTTAATTTCCCAAAATGTATGCCCCTTTCTATTTTACTCACTAGAATTTAACTCCACTTTTTAAGGATGCCTTTATGTCTCTCACCGCTTCTTTTACTTTGTTGTTTAGCCATGTTGGCACCCTTTTGGTTCTCTTAGTAAGTTTTGTAATTTGGGGTATACATTTAACTTGAGCTTCTATTATCGTGTCTTTAAAAAGTTTCCTTAGAGCTTGCAGGGATTTCACTTTTGGTACGGTAAAAGGATTGTTTTCCTTTATATAAATATTTTAGTGTATAGATTCCTTGTCATTTTTTCAGCCATAAATGTAATAATATGATTAGACTTGCTCAATAATCTTCTGTCTCAGGCTTTTATTCATGTCTGATTCATTGTGTCTATTATTAAACCCAGCTGTTGATGTTTTTGAACAAACTGATTTCTGAATTAACTCTACATTGTGTTCTATAATAACCCTACTTCTGAATTGTCATGGGTTGCTCCCAATTTACTTTTAGATAATTAAAGCCTCTTTTTATTTCTATCCAAGTTGCCTGTTTTATTTCCCAAAACACAAGGATGTGATTTCATTCATGTTGCTCTAGGGGTCTAAAGTTGATAATCATTTTTCTACATCTGCCCTCATCAGTATCATCTTGCAGTATATGTTGCTCTACCATCATCCCTTAGCTTTTTTCATTAACATTCACATTCTCAGTGACATGTTGTGTTAGTCTGCCACAAGCCATTCCCTGTTATTTTCTTGTGAAGTCTGTACCTTTGCATCAGAATTGTCTTTCCCTAGCATAATTGTAATTTCCCTAGCATATTAATCTTTTTCACTTTATTGACTTGCTTAAAAATATTATTTACATATGAATGTGTCTCTTTCAAACTAGTGACATCCTGAAATATCAAAAACATGCATTTCCAAACATCTGAATAAATATAAATGCAACATACAATTGATTATTATTAAGCATTTCAAGTTTCTGTTGCAAATATTTTTACTAATTAAACTCAGGCAGCTTAAAGCAAAACAAGCAAATATATCACACTTCTGCAAGATTTTAAAAAAAACAACTTATTTTTGGGCTATATTGTATTATGCTTACCCATGAAAACCCGCTAGAAGAAAATGTACATAAGCCATCTATGAACAGCAGGAGGCCCTTCACCAGAGCAACAAGTGCTGTCTGTGCAGTGAGCCAGGGCTTGAAGCCTGACTGAGAGGAATCCAGGAAACTATTAACTGACAAGTGGTGTGGGAGACTGCTCTTTCCTAGCTTCTCGATTAGCTTGCTTAGCTGGGGACTAGTTTACAAGGTCACTAAGACTGAGTGATTTTTTTAGGTTACATGATCTGGGGTAGATGATCAGAAGAGGTGCTGAAAGCCTCTGCTAGGAGTCAAGTTGTTTTCTGCTGTCCCTTAACTGCAAGGAAGAGCCAGAGTGAGAGACACAGGTGACGGACTTACAGCTTTCTGTGCTTCCATGACTTGTGTGCGTGTGTGTACCAAATTCTTGTAAGGAGGGCATTGTGATTGCTTTTTATTTCTAGTGGCCCTAATGTGGGTGATACTGCCTGTGAAATCAAATGTTAAATTTCTTACAGTGAGATGTATTGGGTTCTGGTACTGAGTGGAGGCATGCTTGGATATAGGTTAGTAACACTGAGTGTCTGATTTCCCTTCTGTCCCAGCCTATCTCAAATAGGTTAGTAAGGCTACACAGAGCAAAAAAAGATTGGCAGGGAAATTCCCTAACTGATATTGTCCTCCCAGAGTTGCTTAGTCACTATATGGATTGGATTTCTTTTAGTTCTCCATGGAAGGAGATCTCACACCTCTGACAGCCTTTTAAAAGTCCTTGAACCAGCTAACTAGGGTGTTTTGTTTTGTTTTTAAACTAAGAAAATGTTATGAATTGATCTGATAAATCAGTTAATGAATTGATCTGATTGATTACGGTCACCATAGAATCATAGAAATGTAATGCTGGAGCCTTGAGAAGTCATCAAGTCCCGCCCCCTGAGCTGAGGCAGGACCTAAAGTATACCTAGACCAGATGAATGTTCAACCTGTTTTTATAACCTCCAATTATGAGGATTCCAAAACCTCCCTTAGAAACCTATTCCAGAGCTTAACTACTCTTATAGTTAGAAAGTTTTTTTTTCTAATATCTAACCTAAATATATTTTGCTGCAGATCAAACCCATTACTACTTATCTTACCTTCAGTGGACATGGAGAACTATTGATCACTATCCTCTTTATCACACCACTTAACATATCTGAAGACTGTTACCAAGTCCCCTCTTAGTCTTCTCTTCTCAAGACTAAAAATGCCCAGGTTTTTTAACCTGTTCTCATAAGTCAGGTTTTCTAAACCTTCTATCATTTTTGTTGCTCTCCTCTAGACTCTCTCCAGTTTGTCTTTCAAGATTTTAGAACTAGCAGATCACACCGTCTCACACCTAGTTTTTTATTTATAGATTGGAAGGGAAAATCTAGCTTTCCTGCTTTTTCAATTCCCAGCCAGTGTATGAACTTTGAATGAATTAGTCCAGGGGTCAACATCCTCTGGCACGCAGCTCACCAGGGTAAGCACCCTGGCAGGCCGGGCCAGTTTGTTTACCTGCTGCGTCAGCAGGTTCAGCCAATCGCGGCTCCCATTGGCTGTGGTTCGCCGTCCCAGGCCAATGAGAGTGGTGGGAAGCCACGGCCAGCACATCCCTCAGCCGCGCCGCTTCCCACAGCCCCCATTGGCCTGGGACAGTGAACCACGGCCAGCGGGAGCCGCAATCGGCCAAACCTGCCAATGCGGCAGGTAAACAAACTGGCCTGCCCCCACCAGGGTGCTTATCCTGGCGAGCCGCGTGCCAGAGGTTGCCGACCCCTGAATTAGTCTTTGAATTTAACTAGTTGAATAAATTGAAATGAAGAAAGCATTATTTCTGAACCCACAAAAGAAGCTACTATTGCCAAAAGCAGGTTTAGCACTTTAACAATTTCTGGTTTCAGATACTTAGCTAGTGACTTCCACTAACTTCTTCCTTTGTCATTATATGATTCCACTGCTTATTTTGCAGTAGCTTCCCTCTGAGGCAGGCCCTTAGTAGATCACATTATGTTCATTTTTAAATATTAAAGGGTTTTATGGTTTATACAGATTTTTCTCAGGAATAGGTGCAAATATCTTCACTAAGTTTAAATCACCTATGTTTTTAAACCAAGAACAGCTGTGTGTATACATGTGATGCATATTTCTGTTGAGTCCTTTTAGGTGAACAAGAACCAAATCCTCTCAATGTCTGAGGGGGGAAAGGGTTCCAGTTTTAGAGCATGTACAAAACAAGTGATTGGGCTTCATACATAACCCCAAACTTGTGTTCTCAGTGCCTACCCCAGAACTGGCTGCTGTGTGTGAGATAGAGAAAAAGGTGCAGATGGAGGAATGATGTGTCTAGTAGTATAGCACAGTCTTCCATGTTTCCCTTAGCTGCAGGCGCCTAAGATTTGGGATGCTATGGAGGACCAAATGCAGCCCTGATGTAACTGAATACTTCTCAAGTGAAGTTAGTGGGTGTTGTGCCTGCTTATGGCAGGGCTGAATTTGGCCCTGACATTTTCTGTGCAGTTTATACAAGCACTCTTTTCTATATTGCATGAATCGCCTGCACCCAAAGCCAAAGAGGTGGGATTGAGATAATAAAGGGTATCCTGGAAAAATGTGTCTCACCCACTATCCCATCTCTTTTCTACAGAAGTTCAAACAGGGGTCAGAAGACTCACCTGGGCTATTGCATGTTGCACAGATGGAGAAACTGAGGGTACAGAGAGGAAGTGACTTGCTTAAGATTGCCCAGTAATTCAGTAGCAGAGCAGGAAATAGAATCCAGGTGACTAGGATTATGCTTAACTCGTCTGCCCACAATACTCTGGTTGTTTCCCTGTATGAAAAATTGAGATATTCTCTGCTGGAGAGGGCTCCACCCACAACCTACTTGATTGAAGTCACGTTCACACTCACTTTCCTGGTCTCCTGATTTGGTGACATAGGAGGGTATGCAGGAGTCAGAGTCTACCTCACAACCAGCATGGGGGCAGTTTTTGTGCAGTGCAAGTGCCCCACGTGGCTGGCCTTGGAGATTTGGAAAGGAATATAGCGTTGCTACTGCATCAGCAGCCTACAGGTGGCACAACTGACTATGAATTTCCCAAAAGTCAGGTGTGTAACCTAGCAAAGAATCCTGTGGCACCTTATAGACTAACAGACGTTTTGCAGCATGAGCTTTCGTGGGTGAATACCCACTTCTTCGGATGCAAGTGTAACCTATTGCATTAACTGTAAGAGATGCTAGTTTATTATTAGCCTTGATATATCCCAATACATGGACACAAATTTATAAATCTAGGAAGAGACACAGCTGTCCTGAAATGCTCTAATCTACTATGAACCAAATGGAAATGTTTTATCTTGCTACGTATAAATGTTCATAATTTTTATATTGATTAACCAATTTTCCTCAAATTTGGCATGTTTTTTATTAATATATATTTTAGAGAGACATTACAATTTGGAAGCCTGTACCACCATATATGGGTAGTGATATGTGGCTTGGGAGTATTATATACTGTATTAATTACATTTATGACACTATAAATTTTGAGCAGTGATTGAGTTTTCTTCCTGAACTTTGCCTTTCCTGACTTTGAGGGTTTAATTTCTCAACCTTTAACATTGTATTAACACTAGATTATTTTCATGGAATATATTTTGGTTACTACATCCTTTTAAAAAAACCACAAATCATTTAAACCATTTTTTAAGTTTATTTATTTATTTATACTTTGGCCTCAGTTTGTTTGTTGGATGGTGGGCTGATGCTCTGTGCTATCCCAGAGATCAGACTAGATAATCTTGTGCTCCCTTCTGGCCTTAAACTCTATGATTTCTGACATCCTTTATAACACAGTAATAAAAAGGATTGAAACCTCCATTTCAATTCTATTTTACTAAGAAGACATGTATCTGCTAGCTCCAAAGATTATTTACAGACTCTTCCTTTCTTGCTTAGTAACAAACAGTTTGCCTGGCTACAGTACATAGCTTTAGATACTTCATGTAAGCATATACAAAAATAAATTAAATCTTTGAACGGCTGACAGTATATTAAGTCCTGTGTTTCTGTTTACTTCTTTTATTTACATACAAGGACTTTCTTATAGTTTATTATTCCCCAAGAGGCAGTGCATTGTTAGTATGCTGTGTAAAAATTTCAGACAAGTGCTGAGCCTACTCTAACAAAAAATAGTCCTTATTTATTATGTGTCAAATTACTGTTCTGAGAGTAGACCTTTTAGACTGCATTCAGCCTTTAATTTGACTGAATTTAAATGGCATAAAATGCCTTTTAGTTGGGCCTTGGCTGGCATATTATATATCTCATTTCAATGAAAAACATTCACATGCAAATACGGTTTGTTTGGAGTGAGTACAAATGCCACTATCATGACTGATGAAGGCTTTTGATCACAGCTCTACAAACTGAAACCTTAAAAAGGAAGAGGCTATTTGGACTGGCATCTGCAATCCCATGAATTATTTAGTTCACATTATTCATACATCGCTTTGAAGAGGAGGTTTAGGAGGTTTTAAGAGGAGTAGTCATAGTTGTGTGGCCAGTTTCTATTTATGCTGTAAGTGACTGACTGCATATGAAACCTTCTTCTAAGCTGGAAAGGCTGTGTTGAATATAAAATAAGTTACGCACATGTACTTCCCAAAAATTGACTTATCCTTGTAAAGTCTTTTGTTTTGTTTTGTTTCCTACGAAAGGAATGGGACCGCATATTTATGCACTCTACATACTCACACACAAAAAGATTGGCATGACAAGAGTATGTCAGTATAATTTGGTCTACTGCACAGATAGCAAATATGGGCCTGGTTAAATACCACAGAGCACATGTTCTCAGCTGGAATTTATTCTGCTCTTCATTCACTGAACTACAAATGTCTTTTGGCTGCAATCCCACAGCAAAACCAAAAGAGTTGCTCCAGCATCCCCTTGCATTCTTTTATAACCTTTCATCACACATCCTTACAAACAAAGAAATGACATTTCAAAATGATTCCTGTATCTAAAACACTGAGTGAAGTTAAATATTCTCTAGTAATATGGCAATTGTATGTTCCATTTAGTATATCCATTTAGCTTACTTTACTTGTAATAATTTTCACATTTAGAAGAATGGGCCAGTGCTGCATTTTGTTATAGTTGCCAAGAAACAAGTTAGACCCGTCAATAGCAATTTGCTCATCTGAGCTTTTTAAACAATTCTTTTGGATTTTTTTTTTTTAGTGAATGAATAATTTCAATTTGCACTGTTATTTATACTATGTACACAATTTGGAGTAATAACTCATTTTGGGATTTTGGAATACTGCAAAGGCTACAAATGCAACATCTCTAGAGTCACAACCGTTGTTGTGGATTATTTTGTGGTGTTAGTAGAGTATACATAGTAATGGGCTTTTATCTTCAGAAGAGAGGCAAAATATTACCCTTAAAATAAAAACTTAAAGGGATTAAGCAATTAGTGTAAATTTTCTATATCAAGTGTAATGTTTTTTTCTTTAAAAGATCACTATTTTTATACTTGCCTAGGATTTTACATATATGAGAAAATCTACTCCGACTTCTCAAAGTACGGTTGCCAATTTTAGTTGGATGTATTCCTGGAGGTTTCATCACATGATATAATCTTTAATTAAAGATTAATCTTTAATTCCTGGAGATTCCAGGACAATCCTGGAGAGTTGGCAACTTTATCTCAAAGTGAACTTCCATTTTGTTTTGTTTTTTAAAACAAGTTGTATCTGACAATAACTGTTAAGCTCTTGCCTAATTCCATGCACTACTGGCTCAAACATAGCAATGTACATGCTACTTTTCAGGCAACAATGCAATACTAATTTTACTTATGTGAATGCTTCCACCATTGAGAAGGGAAAGTGAAAGGAATATAAAAAACAACAATCAGACATTGAGAGTCAGAGGCATGGATTGTGGGGAGGGAGAAGGGACAGGGTGGAGGGAGTGGGGGGAGAAAGAGAGGGAGTTCATGAGTGCACACACCTTCGTGCTTTATTTTAAAGACTGAATTTTCCAGAAAAAAAATTGCATAAATGGACCTGAACAGTATAGTATTGATAGGTGCAGGGAGTCGACAGAGTCATGTCTGGTCTTAATAAAAGTAAGTCATTTAATAGTAATAAACTGTAAATGACAATTGTCAGCACTCTGCTATTGTTTTAAGTGCTCTTAAATATTGTCTATTGTTTTAAATAGTAGAAAGACAATTAAGACTATTGTATAGTCTTAAATTGTCTATTGCTTTAAATACCATATCTTCTCTCAGTGTTAGAAGCACTTTTTAATTTTGAAAAGCTTAACAAGAGCTACCTATACATTTTAGGGGATGACAGGAATGTGACACTCCCAGCTTTCTGTAACAGTTATTGTGCCTCTTATTCAGCTTGTTCTCTAGTAATAAAGTCTGCTTCTTTCTTCTCTGAGTCTTCATTTTTTTCTTTTATTTTGCATCATTCTTTCCCTTTCCATCTACCTCTTCCATCTTCTTCTCACTGAAGGTTGGGTTTTTTTTTTCCTTCTTCACTCTAGACTTCCCTTTTTTTTTCTTTTTTCATTTAACTGGCATTTTGCTTCCCTTTGACTTGAGACTTTTTATTATTATTATTATTCTCATTGACATGAATTTGCCATTTTCCTTTTCCCCCTCTTTGGTTTTATTTCTTTTATTTATATTTCTTTCTTTCTACATCTTGAGAGATGCAGGACTACCTTAAGGAGCTTTCCTCGCCATTGAGAATTTCTGCACCAAAGTGACCACTGAGAATATTACCTTCTTTGTCACTGGTTCTTCTCAATGGCAGTTCTGAAGCTCTAGTTACAACTGAACCCAGGTACCATGCGAGTCTGGGTCTGTGGAAAGGAGTCATATTCTTCTTGACTTCAAGCACAGCAGTCTCTAAGCTCTCCTGTGAGCTGGACTCTTTCAATCCCAGGCTGGGACTTTCTTGGGATACTCCACTTTGCATCTCACCAGTTAACTAACCATTTTTTATTTGACACAAATTCTATGCTTTTCAGATATTTTAAATATGCTACTGAATCCAGAAGTGAGTTATGATCAGGGTGTCTGTTTATTCTGCAGCTGGAGAATCGGACTTAGAATCCATTACTTATTGCAGAATTTAAAGCTTTAATATAAAAAGAATTATATATAATGAACTGAGTTAAATTGAAGCAGTGTTGTCTTCCTGAGTTGGCAAATGGCTTGAAACAATAGCATTGAGAGGTGTGACTTGCCCTGTTCATTTCAATTGGGTATTAGTACTTGAAAGCTAAAGAGGACAGTTTGAAAATCAGTATTGTTAACTGTTTAACTGTTGATCATTTTAACAGAAACATCCAGCCAAATATGTTCATTCCACAATCCTAAAATGCTTTCCATACTTCACCAGATAGCAAAGAATCCCAATATTCTCTATCCAGTTGCCAAAACCAGTTGATAACTTCTATGATGTAGTCATAAATTGTCTGTACTGAGCCAAGCTATGTCTACACGAGGGAGCCTATGTTGGCATAACTATGTCACCATAGCCTCCTAGTGTACACACAGTGTATACCGACAGAAGGAATTTTTCCTGTTGGTATAGGAACATCACCTCCCTGAACAACCTTAGCTACAATGACAGATACCCTCTTCGGTCTGCATAGCTGCATCTTCCTGGGGATTTTGTTGACATAGCTATGTTGATCAGGGGTGTGGTTTTTTTCCATGCCCACAACTGATGTAGCTTTGCCAACAGAACTGTTAAATGTAGAGCAAGCCACAACAGTGACACAGACAGATAGCGGTAATGACAGATGTAGTAAAACCTACATTAACTCATTAGGTGTTTCCTTAAGTATTAAGGACCATAATTTTAAAGGCATTTAGGTGCCTAATTCCAAATGGCACTTTAATAATCTGGTTTAGGTGTCTTCCACAAAGAGCTGCAGTACTACGAAAATGTAAATAAGTGAGCAATGATTTTAATGTTCAGAACAAAGGAAATTGTAGCTATGCTAAATATTAATATAACAACATTCAGGAAAATTGTAGCCTCTTTAAAACTGTTCACTTTCAAATACCTGTTTAACAGTGCTACATGCACACATTTATGATTTAAGTGTCTCTTCCTCTTCTCTCTAAACAAAACCAAACTCCATTAATGGATATTTTAGAGTTTGAAGAATTCACGCTGTAATTTGTACTCTTGAGATTCTGCCTTCCCTCATTCTGTTCCCAATAAAGAAATAACTGCCTGCACCTCTCAAAATGCCTTTGGATACTAGTCTTCAATCTTTAATTGGTGGATCTTTTGTACAAGCTCTGGCTCTGCTTCTTATAATGTTATAGTTGCATAATTTCTCATATGGCCATTAAGCATTCCCACTGTGGATAGAAATCTATAGAGTGAACTAGTAAGGCTGGAAGTACAAACAGGAGATATAATAGGATGTAACATGGAAACATACAAATTTAATACACATGATTGGTTTAAAAATCTCAATCATTCAATGGAGGCAGATGTCAAAAATGGTCTAGCCTAAGGGTAAAATTCTCCCCTGATCACTGAGTCACTACAAAGTGTATGCACCACTTAAATCCAATTTAAGACATATTTTTAAGGCTTTAGTGGCATATGTATTGTGGAAGCTCTCTGCACAAAGGGTGATTTTCATCCTCAGGACATTAGTAGATGACAGATTGAATATGAACTTGCAATGCAATATGGCAATACAAAATCCACACTTACTCTTTTGAAATGGGGTCCTGTTGTGTAAAGCACATATAAACATAACTTGTTAGCATAAGGTAACAATTGGAGATATACCAATCTCCTAGAACTGGAAGGGACCTTGAAAGGTCATCAAGTCCAGCCCCCTGCCTTCACTAGCAGGACTAATTTTTGCCCCAGATTCCTAAGTGGCCTCCTCAAGGATTGAACTCACAACCCTGGGTTTAGCAGGCCAATGCTCAAACCACTGAGCTATCTCTCCCCCCATGTTAAGCTGCTAATAGCAAATCACCATGTTTTAATTATTAGCAGATAATTCTGTGTGTATGAAAGAGAGAGAGAGAGCGGGTGAGTGGAAGTTGGTATAGAATAGTTCTTCATTCAAACTTTGGTGTGCAACACACAGTGCCTTTACAATTTTTATTGTAAATGTGTGTATACAGTTCTGGGACACTCAGTAGTAGAAAAATATTGAGAAAATAGAGTTAATTCAGTGAAGAGGAACAGAACTGATACACCGGCCAGAAGTATTGTCTTACAGGAAAGATAAACGGAAGGCATGGATCAGATATGCCAAACTCGTGAAAAACACGCAGAAATTGGGCTTGTTTTTGGCTTAATTGGCTTGTGAGTTGCTTGTTGGCTAGTTTTTGGCTTGTAGCTTGTTGTAGCTTGTTGCTTCCTTTTTTATCGGCTTCTGGCAAGCAGGGGCAAAAGGGGGTGGCGCGTAGCAGGGGCAAGGTGCAAACAGGGGAAAGACGGGGAGAGAGTCAGGGATGCACAGCGGGCCTACCAAAGTCCCAGAGTGCATGCCGAGGGGAACTAGTCACATCGAGTTTTGGGGTTCTTAGTGACTGGCTTGTTTTGGCCTTGTTTTGAAATGGCATTAGCTTGATTTTTCGCTTAAAGTGAAAGCCAGGGTGCTTATTTACCATGTGAAAGTTGGCAACTGTGGCATGGATGACACCGTGTATAATAAATATAAAGTAACATTTTTTTAATTATGGTTAAAAGTAGATCAATATCTTTAGATAGCTGAGGGACACTTGGTTAAATTAGATTTCATATAGAATCTGCAGTAATTGTTCAAAAATACTTTTTGAACATGATCAACTATTTCATATTGTTTCAAGTGTCTCTATAAAGAGGCACAAACAGGCCTTGAAAATATACTTAGTTGAATAATGTATCATTACATAAATACAGTTTTATATATCTATATCTATATCATCTATATATCTATATAGATATATATACACACCTTCAATTATTAGACTATTATAACATCTGTAAATTATACATCAGGCCTCAATGGCTCCAAAGGGGCCATTATGTTCCATCAGATTTAAAATCCACGCTTTAAAAGGTCCTAGAGGAGCAATTATAATGTATCAGGTCAAGACTGGGATAAAAGCTTTCCATATATTTCTTGACAAAATACACTGAAATGCAGTAATTTGTTGGGAGAATTTTTAAAGATAATTTTAAATGACTATTGAAATGTAAAGGAAATTTACAATTCACAAACATAAACTTAATTGAAAAAGAGGTAAATCTGAAAGTATGTCTCAGTGGAGCTCAGCTAAAAGCCCAAAATTACACTTCTTAAAATACTAATAATTCTAAACCTTCTGTTTAAATAAATAAAATGAACATTTAGGGCATCCAGCCAGTTCCCCATCACTATCCTCCTGCATTACTCACTATTAATTATCAACCTTAACTGTGGCTCCAATTTGTTTTTATGTCTTTTTGCTAAATTAATCTAAATGTACCCATCCCCGTCCCTTTTCCAATTGTTGGTGAGCTAATATAAATACAGATGCTCTGTGTTGAACTGTGTATACACACTTTTTGCATGAAGGAAAATATTTATAGGTCACAAGATGTGTTGAAAGGATCTTAAAGATCTTCAGATGCTTAAAAGATCTACAAAGATGATTTGAAGGCAGAAATAAGTCCTTAGATCCTGCAAGACATAACCTAACGTAATATGGTGGGGTGTTTTAAATTAGTACTTGACAGTATTTCTTTAATGAGTATTTCCAGAATTGTTTTGACACCTTGGCTAAATATAAAATTGAAGACCAGAGGCATTTATTTTTTGTTTATATTGTGTATTACATATGTGCAAGTAATACTTGCTCAATATTTTATAGAAACCAAGCTGTTACATGGTAATAAATTGCTTGCTTGCAATTTGTATTGCCTGTAGAAGTTGTGTGTCTAGTTGCATTATAACACACATAAAAGTAGTATTGTAAGACAGGCAAATCACGTTATCTAGATTCCTTTTACAGGAGCCTTTAGGGTATGATTGTATTCATCTTCAAGTCTCCCCACACAGTAATATACTGTGTAATGTATTTCAGACTTCAAAATCTCCTCAACTAATTTGGTATCATCTCCAGCTGGAATCCTGCACTCTAGCAAGGTTTATGCTCCAAGATAATACTGCTGATCTCCTCCATGCTAGTTATGATGAATATTCAGGACAAAATTACTATATTTATAGCATGCTTCTCAAACTGACTATGGAGCTGAATATTCTTCAGTATCCTACAGTTACTAATTTACCATGTAACCAGAAGAGTCAATGCATATGATAAACTAGTGACATATTAAAAAAAAGATGTTATTCAGCATGACATTTGAAAGATGTTTATAATTATTATAACTTTCTTGTCCCTGGCATTGTACTAGATCGTTAATTAATACCGGTACTTTAAAAACATATTTTACATGACATTGATTGAAAAAGAGATGCTTTAAATCCACTAAACTGATGTCTCATTACGTGAAGTTGTAGCATTGAGAAGTAATGTTGGAAATGCTGCTCTTTCTGCATTTTTTTTCCAAAGTTTTACCTAATAAAATATACCCTCAAAAAGCCACTAGCGTAAGTAAAATCTAAACAGTAAAATACCTTTTACATGTAACTTTGTTAAACATTGTTACCCCATAGCATAGCACATTAGGATGGGGGTGCTGTTGTTGGGGATGTTTGTTTGTGTTTGTGTCTTCCACTGAACAAACTGAAAAATCAAATAAAAGTTACTGTCAGGCATAGTATAATAGAATAGATGAACTAACAGTTTGTTCAGGTTTGGCAATTTCTGTGTTACTGCATTCTGATTATAGATCTTACAGATTCTTCTAAAACAGTTCCAATATGTAGTCACTTGTATGTAATAAAGTGTTTGGTCATTAATGGTATACACATACAGTATAAGGTGTGAAGCTTTTATTTCTGGATTGCCTGGAGGCTTTAATAGAGTCTAAGGACAGAAGGGCCCATTTGTGATCATCTAGTCTTGACCTCCTGTGTAACACAGGCCATAGAACTTCCCCAAAATAATTCCTAGAGCATCTATTTTAGGGGAAAAAATCTAGTTTTGACTTTAAAATGATAAGTAATGGAGAATCCACCACAACACTTGATAAATGTTTCAGTGGTTCATTACTCTCATCATTAAAAAGTTATGCCATATTTCCAGTCTGAATTTGTCTAGCTTCAACTTCCAGCTATTGTATCATACCTTTCTCTGCTAGACTGAAGAGCCTATTATTAAGTATTTGTTTCCCATGTAGAGATTTATAGACTGTAATCTAGTCACCCCTTAATCTTTTGTTTATTAAGCAAAATAGATTGAACTAGCTGATTATATCATTATATGGCATATTTTCTAATACTTTAATCATTCTCTTGTCTGTTTTCTGAATCCTCTCCAATTCCATAAGGTTTTTACACAATTCATCATAAATTGGTAACCCAACTGCCATTGGCAATTATGGCCCAGATCCTATGCTTACTGAACCTGATTGGCATCTGTCTAGTTATTTCAGTGGGCTTTGGATCAGACTGTATATATTCAATAGCACCTATTAGCAAAAATCATATTATTTTCCATATATAATAATTTATGCAACGAGTAGGCAATAAAATATGTTCCTAGCACACAGTGACTGATTTACAGCCGCTGTCTGCAACTGCCACTAGCATTTTTTTTTCTCAGATTGGCTTAAAGAGAATACACAAAAACCCTTCTGAGAAAATGAGTTAGAATGGTTTGTGCTAGCCCTCCTGGTCTCACAGGCTGAGCTCACCCAATTAGAGAATCAGAATTTATACCATATTATTTATGTGACTAGTCACAACCAATCAATCCACTGCAATTAAAAAAACAAACAAAACAAACAAACAAACAAAACAAAACAAAAACAGTTAAGACCAGTACTTAAGACATTTATTTTTCAGTCAACCTAATAGGCAAGAGAGCATTCACAGGAAATTTCACTGGAAAAAAAAATCAAATTTGTAGAAAAATTGTCTCCACTTTATATATATTTTGTGAACATGAAAACTGGCCATTTGTGTCTAAATATTTTTCTTATCAATAATTCATCTAGCTCTAGTTATAGTCAGTGTATATGAGTTGGTGTAAACATGAAAATCAAGTGGAAGCAATGTTTTTATAAACCGGTAAAGGGCTCAAATGTGCAGACCTTTCATGTTTGCTGTTTCCATTGAAGTTAATAGTAATTCCATATTTGGAGTTTTAGGCACAATGGTCTTTTTGATGGGCTATGAATGTGAGGAAATTCCTGGAAAGGACAAACATATCGTGTCTATTGATTATGTGAATGGCTTTCATGTTCCTTCTGTTTTTGAAAATATGGAGCTCTCATGTTGTAGTAGTAGTGTACTGAGGAACTTAATTATCTGCATAAATAACATATATGATATAAAGGTGAGATGAGATCAAAGACACTTGCTTGACCCGAAGGCCTTTCTCAAGGACCTAAACATACATGGCTTTGCTGTCTCTTCACTTTCACCAGAAAAAAATGTTAGGTAAGCTGGACAACAGATGGAAATGTATCTTCTCCCCATTTATTTTTATTGAGCTATTGAAATAATTACAAGAACACAGGCTTTCAAAAGACAAAATCCAAAACTGAATAAAAGAGAAGAAAAAAATAAAATCTATATAAAATCCTTCTAAAAATGTCCATAAAAATGAACACCATAGAGACAGCTGACTTTGGGGAAAATATTGAGCATCTTGTAGCTATCATTTTTTCAAATAATGTAATTTAGAAATATTGGCATACAAAAGAAAAAACTCAGAAAGATATATCATAAAAAAATAAAACAATGTATTATCGAATCCAGTTTTCACCTACAGGAAATTAATTCTGTTTTTTTTTTAACAAGTTGTTATTAATTTATTTAAGCTGAGATAAGGGGAGAAATATTTTGCCATGATTATAGCAAAAAAGACATTTTTAAATTAGCAGAGTTTTGTGAAATTTATAATCTGGTGATTCTCCCACTCCTGAAATTGGGCCATAGTCTGTAACATAGTGTATATTCGATCATTCTTAAACCACAGGTTCAGCTAGGTTTGGGCACCTGCTTTTCTTCCCTTTAGGAGCTTGTGTCCAGTTTGTTACAGTGACCCAAAATAGCCTTCTTAAAATAAAGTATTGTTTCATGTTAATGGTAGGATCAAAACATAAGAGAAGACAACAAAAGTTCTACATACATGTCTGTCATACCCACTCTTTCCTTGGCAGGCCTATTTTACCCCAGACCCAAACTTCTTATAGGTCTGTCTCTGCTTCTTCTTCTTAACTTTCTCTTCCCCTGGCCTTGAGAGCCTCTTTAAAACCAGCCAAGGGTCTTTTTTCTCACTTCCAAGGGCCTGGACCTGCTGTCCAAAACCAGTTTCATGAGTTCCCCAAGCCAGAGCATCAATGCCAAAGGCCCTTGTATCTCTTCAGTGTTTTGCAACAACCTTCCCCCAAAGTGTTTGTTGAGGGATGTGTTACCTCAAGTCATAGTCTTGCTTTCACATTTGTTTCCCAGCAGCTCTGTTGATTTAATCCAAGATAGTCATACAGTAAATATCCCAATAACCAGGTCAAGATATAGTATTTATAAATTATTGCAGGCAGCAAATCCATCACAGAGAAGAGAGTACCTACACTACAGCTAATAAGTTTTATTGTCAATTATTTATTTTAAAATATCAGGAAATACTGAAATTTAATTTTCTTAAACTGTCTTTGCATTTCCAGATTTACTCACTGAGCCAATCTTTGTAGTGAAACTGACAATGGCCCCCCATCCTCCATTCACATACAGAAATGAGCAACTTGACATACAGCAGTGTTTGCAGGATTGAAGCATATAATAGTTCTAGTTACATTAGAAGTATATGGCAAAAGAGAGACATAGTTAAAAAGTTTAAAAAGGTTCACTCTCAGTATGTTTAAAGGAGGCTGCGCTGAAACTAATGAAAGTAAAATAAAAAAATTTGGCAAGACATCAATAGATTCAAGAATATTCAAATATTTGTACATTTAATAATTTTTCCCATAAATTCTATTTTATGATGAACAATATGTTCACTTTCATAAATACTCCTGTTAGTGCTATCCTTCTCTATAGAGAAATCTTTAATCTTATCATCCATCTCATTGCTTTTTCCTACCTGGCTAATAACGGTATTCTAAATTTACAATCCTATTGGAAATAGTTTAATTTTGAACCAACTGTCAAATGTAGTTTGAAGTGTTTCCATTGCAGAGGAAATGGTCTCCAGATAGATGCGAGGACAGGAATGAGTTGAATAACTGGAACTGGATTTCTGTTCTGCTAATTTAACTACTTCTAACAGAGAGACAGCTAAAGGAGATCGTGCAGGTGACTGAGGGAGAAAATGTCTAATCCCCAAAATATTATACCCATTTATTATTTATATTGTATTTGTACTACAGGGGTGCCCACTGACATCTGGAACCTGTTGCACTAGGTGATGTACATTCAGGAGTGAAAGTAAAGCCGAAGACTTACCAGTATGAGGTCCAGCTCCGGCCCCGAGAAGGGGCGGGGCCTTGGGTAGAAGTGGGGCTGGAGGGGTCAGCGTCCCCCAGACAGCCCTTCCACGTTGCCTGGCCCGTGCCGTCCAGGGCTCCAGCGACAATTTAAAGGGCCCGGGGTTCTGGTGGCCCTTTTAAATTGCTGGTCCTGGGGCAGCTGCTCCTTCAACACCCCTTCCCCCCTGTTGTCGGCCCTCCCGGTAGGGACCCAGCAGAGCCATTGACTGGGGCACAAAAGGGGCAGTGACATTAAAGCACTGCCACGGCAGCGCTTTAAAGTCAGCTGGGTACTGGCTGGTAATGGTGGACACTTTTTACCGGTATGCAGTACCGGCCCGTACTGGCTTACTTTCACCTCTGTGTACATTCAAACTAAGGGTATGTCTACACTACGGGATTATTCCAATTTTACAGAAACCGGTTTTTTAAAACAGATTATATAAAGTCGAGTGCATGCGGCCACACTAAGCACATTAATTCGGCGGTGTGCGTCCATGTACCGAGGCTAGTGTCGATTTCCAGAGCATTGCACTGTAGGTAGCTATCCCGTAGCTATCCCATAGTTCCTGCAGTATCCCCCGCCCATTGGAATTCTGGGTTGAGATCCCAATGCATGATGGGGCAAAAACAGTGTTGCGGGTGATTCTGGGTAAATGTCATCACTCAATCCTTCCTCCGTGAAAGCAATGGCAGACAATCATTTCGCGCCCTTTTCCCCCTGGATTGCCCTGGCAGACGCCATAGCACGGCAACCATGGAGCCTGTTTTGCCTTTTGTCACTGTCACCGTATGTGTACTGGATGCTGCTGACAGACACAGTACTGCACTGCTACACAGCAGCATTCATTTGCCTTTGCAAGGTAGCAGAGACAGTTACCATCCCTATTGCACCGTCTGCCATTGTAAATTGGCGACGAGATGATGGTTATCAGTCATTTTGCACCGTTTGCAATTGGAAATTGGCGATGACGGTTATCAATCCTTTTGTACCGTCTGCTGCTGTCATGGGTGCTCCCGGCTGGCCTCGTTGAGGTCGGCCGGGGGCGCATGGACAAAAATGGGAATAACTCCCCAAGTCATTCCCTTCTTTATGTTTTGTCTAAAAATAGAGTCAGTCCTGCCTAGAATATGGGTCAAGTGTACTAGAGAACCAGAGAGCACAGCTGCTCCGGATCAGAGCCCCAGAGATCCCGCAGAAATGATGAGCTGCATGCCATTCTAGGGGGTGCCCCTGCAACAACCCCACCTGTTGCTTCCCTCCTCCCCCAACCCTCCTGGGCTACCGTGGCAGTGCCCCCCCCATTTGTGTGATGAAGAATGCAGGAATAAGAAACACTGAGTTTTTAGTGAGATAAAATGAGGGGGAGGCAGCCTCCAGCTGCTATGATAGTCCAGGGAGTACAGAATCTTCTTTAGACATGAAAGGTGGAGGGGGGGGGCTGATGGAGCTCAGCCTCCAGCTGCTATGATGAGGACGGTTACCAAGACTTTTGTACAGTCTGCCGGGAATGACCGGGAGTCATTCGCATTTTTACCCAGGCGCCCCCGGCCGACCTCACCGAGGCCAGCCAGGAGCACTCACGGGCTGATGATAACGATGGCTACCAGTCATTTTGCACCATCTGCCACCGGGAAGGGGATGCTGGTGTTCAGCGCTGCAGCACCCTGTCTACCAGCAGCATGCAGTAGACATAGGGTGACATTGAAAAAAGGCGAGAAACGATTTTTTCCCCTTTTCTTTCGGGGGGGGGGGAAGGGTGTAAATTGACGACATACACCCTGAAACACGCGGGAAAATGTTTTTGACCCTTCAGGCATTGGGAGCTCAGCCAAGAATGCAAATCCTTTTCGGAGACTGCAGGGACTGTGGGATAGCTGGCGTCCTCAGTACCCTCTCCCTCCCTCCATGAGCGTCCATTTGATTCTTTGGCTTTCCGTTACGCTTGTCACGCAGCACTGTGCTGAGACCCTGCTGTGGCCTCTGTCTATCATAGCCTGGAGATTTTTTCAAATGCTTTGTCATTTCGTCTTCTGTAACAGAGCTCTGATAGAACAGATTTGTCTCCCCAAACAGCGATCAGATCCAGTATCTCCCATACGGTTTGGATTTGGGACTGCATCGCCACCCGTGCTGATCAGAGCTCCACGCTGGGCAAACAGGAAATGAAATTCAAAAGTTTGCGGGGCTTTTTCTGTCTACCTGGCTAGTGAATCCGAGTTCAGATTGCTTTCCAGAGCGGTCACAATGGTGCACTGCGGGATACCGCCCGGAGGCCAATTGCGGCCACACTAACCCTAATCCGACATGGCAATACCGATTTCAGCGCTACTCCCCTCGTTGGGGAGGAGTACAGAAATCGATTTAAAGAGCCCTTTATATCGATATAAAGGGCTTCGTTGTGTGGACGGGTGCAGGGTTAATTTGGTTTAACGCTGCTAAATTCGGTTTAAACGCGTAGTGTAGGCCAGGCCTAAGAAACCATCCTTTCCTCAAAGAGCTTACAAACTAAATAAATCAAACAGGCAAAAGGCGGAAAGGTACAAGAAAGAGAGTGTTGTTATGCTAGATGACAGCTGAGGCACAGAGAGAGATTAAGTGGCCTACCAAAGATTACATAGGGTATCTTGTTATGCAGCCAGAAGCTGAATGCAGATATTTTGGGTGAAATCCTATTACTAGTGAAGTAAATAGGAGTTTTACCATTGATTTCAGTGAGGTCAGAATTTCACTCTCTGAGCTCCCATCTTGTGCTTTAATCACAAGACCATCCCTCCTTTTTCAGTTTGCAATTTTGATAATATCAGTGTTGGCAAATTTCTCTTTGCTTTCCTTCCTCTTGTTTGGTGAAATGATACTGAAAAGAGGAGAATAAAAAATATCAAGACATTTTAGGAGATGAGGGGGAAAAATAGCTCCTTTAAAACAAAAGTTCTTCTCTGTAATGTGCCTCACTCCAGGAAATTCAGAGAGAATAATAAGGGAAAAATAGACATTAAAGAGGAAAGTCTTTTCCCACCTAAACAAAAGAAAATATCCATATAAGTGATGACAGAGGAAGAATAATTCTGTCCCTGCCAGGCATCAGGTGGTGAGTGAAACGTTGATGAAAAGAGCCCCAGCTGGTTCCATGCAGTAGACAGAAATATATTTGTAAAGACAACTTTCAGCTAATTTGGCTGTTGTGTGGTGTGAACTTTACCAATTGACTTGTCTGGACCATCCTGTCAATGGGGGAAAAAAACTTTACAAGTATTGAACATGACATTTATAAGAACATTACTGTCATCTAGGCCACTTGTATTGAATATGCAGAAAATTATAATTGGGCTAACAAGCCTGGTAGTTTGGCCTACTTCCAATTATACTGTACAGCCTCAATCATGTGTGTCCTTTATTTACTAGTGTACCGTAGATACTAATTCTTCAGGTCTCATGTCCCACTCAGGATTTTCAAAACTATTAAATATTGTGGATCATTAAAAGATAGGGAACCACAAACACTTTGTGACTGAGTTAGTAGAGTTACAGTCTTGAATTAGGATGGGTCCGGCTCACTGTTAGATTGTTCTTTACCCCCCATCCCTACCACTTATGTGCCTGACCAAAGGATGTGTGTGCGGGGGTTGATGATCCTTGGGTCTTCTATCTTGGTTCTTCCTTCCCCATACCAGCTGGGAAGAGTAGGTGGCTAGGTGCATGGTGGGAGTAAGATGCACCCCAAAAAGGGATAAAGTAACTCTTTCCCTCCCCCAACCAGTGGGTATCAGAGGAGGAATTGTGAGTTTCTGAGACACAATTCCTACACAAAGTTCTTCATGGGGCAGTGCAGTGTCACAGTGCGCCCTGTGCCTTGGGCTGAGCCTAAAGGCACAATCTTGCCCATAGTATCTTAGTGCAGTCTACATTTGACAAGAGTGACTCAGGTTAAATTTCAGTCTCTGGTTATTAATACTTCTATATTATGTATTGCACTAGCAGGCACTAGTTCTCATGATGATCTTTAGAAAATTACAGGAGGGAAGGCAAATGTGGAAATACACTTCATGTGTTTTTTCATCTTTATGGCTAGATTGTACACTTACACATCATCCTGAGTATGGAGTGTGTGTAGCTGTCCCACTCCAGGGGAGCACTGCTGTCATTGTGCCTCAGAGACTCCCATCTAGGCACAATTTCTCTAGAGCTCCTCTTGTTCACTCGGTGTGAGTCCTTGACAAGACACAGCATGCTCCTGCTCCCTTGCACATCCAACCAGCTTGGATGGCTGGTGCATGGGAAAGAAATGAGCCATGGCTGCACCTACTCCTGTCCCTCCTCTCTCTTCCTCATCACTCCCATTTTCTAATGCAAGGGAGTATTGGCTGTCAGCCCCATCTTTCCCATTGTGGCGAGAGCCAGAATCCATGCACAATATATGCAGCCATCTAAGGGAGTGGGAACCCTTTACTCTCTTTCACGGCTGTGCACAATAGGCTTTGATTCTGCACTAGTCCACTTCTGTGGATGCAGGATTAGGCAACAATTGGATATAGATTTTCAGAGCTGTCAGATTATTTGGAAATAGGCCTGTAAAACCTTTAGACAAACTTCAGTCAACATATCCTTGCACAAATGTAAGATTTTGCTTATTTTCTTTTCATCAAAAACATCATTTTAAAAAAAATCCAAATATACAGGAAAATAAAACTCTGAGAAATAGAATCAAAGGGGAACTAATGCCTGCCATGCCGTTTATGCAATCCAGCATGGAGCACTCACAGGGAAAACTGTCCTGTAAGACTAATACATTTTTAGAGTTTGGAAATATGTATAATGTTGAAACTGCTATTTATGATTAATGGTAAATGATTTTACTGTACTTCTTACCTTTTCAAAGACTTTGGGTTTTTTGTTTGTTTGTTTTGGTCATATACTAACTAAATTCAAAACACAGGTCATCTCTCTTGACAGAATCATCGGTCAGAAGAAACTATACACGCCTCAAATAAATTGGTCAAATAATGTTAGAAATAGTTTTTGTTAGCTCTGAATCAATATTGATAAAGTTTCTCTGTATTCTTAGTAAGTAGACCCTCTGTCTAATCTATCTTTGTTCTCTTCTCCTTGTGCAATCTTTTCCTTGGTTCCAGCGGCTGCTACCAAGAACAAAGTTAAAGGTGAGTTTCCACTTCTACTCTTTGATTTTCATTGCATGGTTCTGCAGTACACATTATCTCACTCGACTTTTCTTTTTTTTTCTTAATTACAAATCTAGCAAAGGCATCTATCAGAGTTATGCTCTGATAGATTACCCGTTTGGGCTTCTATAATTGCCTATAAATGCAAAGTGTTTACTACTGGTTATCAGCCATCACTCTGTTTTTATACTGTGGGTTGCTAGAGTTGCTACAGTATGACAGGAAACATTTTTTTTTAAATGGATAAATAAACCATATACCCTGTAGTTTGCTCTCTTTCATATGTTTTATAGTAAGATAAAGCTATTTTAATTTTTTTCTAATCAAGATATATATAAAAGCTAAAACTTCTTATATATTCAAAAATGCCTAATAAGCAGGGATACTCAGAGCCAATGAACCAAATTGTAAACCCTGTTTATGATGGAAACCATTTCAAGCCAGGGAGTGCTGCTGCACCCCCAGCACTCTTAATCCCAGCTCCTATGCCAATAAGTAATGTTTAACTATTCTCTATATTTTTTTATCTCTAGACCTTGTCATAAAATGTCTTAAATATTTGTGAGTAGAGACCATTAACGTCTCCAAAGCATTCCTGTCTTCTTTCTACACTTGTATAAAAAGATCATAATTCTTTATTTATGACGGCATACCCAAGCCCCAGAAACATACTATAATCTTATAGATAGAGAATTATAACTTCATCATAGAATCAGGAGGAATGTGAAGAAAAGGAGTCAGTCTACAAAGAAATAAAACTTAATTATGAACATTTTATTTTCAAAAATTAGCCATGAAAAGAAGATCATAAATTGTTACCTCACTTTTATTTATCTGCAGTACTGAGTACTTTACTTTTAGACATAAAGGAATCTCTCTCATTCTGACCACGCTTAGAGGCTGTTGTAGGACCAATCAGTATTTTATTTCTTATTCTGATATTGTAGTGGCATAACCCTTTAGAGTGTGTGCAGTACAACAGTGGCTTTGCCTCTGTTTCCCTCCTGGTGTTCCACCGATCTACCCAGCCTCTAACACCTTCTGGTTTTAAGTGACTTTGCCTCCGATGAGGTCACCTTGTGGGGTGCCCAAAATCCAAAGTGAACCCAAATAAGTGTAAAATATTCCAACCCTATGGGTGGGTTCTTTGCAGACTCTTCACCCCTTCTGGGCTATGTAGTATACTAAAACAAATCCTTCTACCCTGCCTGGACTTGTGCAAGCCACAGGGGACATCTGCACTACAGCTGGGAGTTGTAATGCCCAACTCAGGTAAATATACACACACTAGCTCAAAGCTAGTGCACTAAAAATAGGTGTGTGGCTGCGGTGGATTGAATATGTATTTAGGACCTATGATGGGGTTGTACCTGGGCACCAATTAATCTGTAAATAATACAAGATTCCTTAATACCATTACATATTTTAAAATTACTAATATATTTATGTTTCAAGTTGCCCCTACCATTTCTTCTTCTCCCATTGTTTTCTCCTCCATTATTTTTAATAATTTAAAAAGAGATATGATATATGTTAGGTTGCTTTGTAGCAGATCTGACAGTGTGGGCCCAATTACAGAGTAAAGACCTAAAAGTCCCTGTTTTATCTGTGTTATACACAGGGATTTTTTTTCTGATTATGAATTTCCAAATGTAGTTAAGATTTTTTTAACAATGTGTTTTTCACCCTGAAGATTCCTAAATATCTGTTTTTTCCCCTATTTTTTAACAGTGATGATTTTAAAGTTTTATCCTTAATGTATAGTTCCTTATGTATTTTTTTAACTCTGAAGGAACATTGTTGAGTAAAATGTCACTTTTGTGCCCTGACTGCAATGTATACCTGTTCTAGAGCAAGTATAGCTTAGCTATTTTATTCAAATTCAGTTTTCAGAATGGAGAGAGGTAAATAGTGGTGTCCCCCAGGGGTCTGTACTAGGCCCAGTCCTGTTCAACATATTCATAAATGATCTGGAAAAAGGAGTAAACAGTGAGGTGGCAAAATGTGTAGATGATACAAAACTACTCAAGATAGTTAAGTCCCAGGCAGACTGCGAAGAGCTGCAAAGGGATCTCTCAAAACTGGATGACTGGGCAATAAAATGGAAGATGAAATTCAGTGTTGATAAATGCCAAGTAATGCACATTGGAAAACATAATCCAAACTATAAATATAAAATGATGAGGTCTAAATTAGCTGTTACCACTCAAGAAAGAGATCTTGGAGTCATTTTGGATAGTTCTCTAAAAATATTCACTCAATGTGCAGCAGCAGTCAAAAAAGCGAACAGAATGTTGTGAATCATTAAGAAAGGGATAGATAATAAGGCAGAAAATATCATATTGCCTCTATATAAATCAATGGTATGCCCACATTTTGAATACTGTGTGCAGATGTGGTCGATCCATCTCAAAAAAGATACACTGGACTTGGAAAAGGTTCAGAAAAGGGCAACAAAAATGATTAGGGGGGTGGAACGGCTGCCATATGAGGAAAGAATAATAAGAGTGGGAGTTTTCAGTTTGGAAAAGAGACGATTAATGGGGGATATGATAGAGGTCTATAAAATCATGACTGGTGTGGAGAAAGGTAAATAAGGAAGTATTGTTTAGTTCTTCTCATAACACAAGAACTAAGGGTCACCAAATGAAATTAATAGGCAGCAAGTTTAAAACAAACAAAAGGCAGTATTTTTTCACACAACGCACAGTCAGCCTGTGGAACTCTTTGCCAGAGGATGTTGTGAAGGCCAAGACTATAAAAGGGTTCAAAAAAGAACTAGGATAAATCCATCAATGGCTATTAGCCAGGATAGGCAGGGTGGTGTTTCTAACCTCTGTTTGCCAGAAGCTGGGAATGGGCAACAAGGAATGGATCACTTGATGATTAGCTGTTTATTCCCTCTGGGGCACCTGGCTTTGGCTACTGTCAGAAGACTGGATAGTGGGCTAGATGGACATTTTGGTCTGACCGAATATGACTGTTCTTATGTTCTTATAAATTAAACAGTTTAAGCTTGCTTATCTTATCAGTATACACCACTCAAATATGAAAACTTAGCATAGGTATTTAGGCTTTACTTAGGAATTAAAAGATAAAGCATCGGACTCAGAGATTTATGTTGAGATAGGCCAGATTTAAAAGAGAATTAAGAACTCCAATATATTCCATATTTGACAAATCCAAGTATTACATAAATATTATTATGTGAATGCTTTTAGATGTAAATACAAAAATAAATAAATAAAGCTAATTCAAGTAGAATCTGACTTAGTTGGCTGATGGCGCTTTGTTGCAGAATTACAATAGTGAAACCATTAGTTAAGCTGCAGATCAACTTGTTTCCACTCATGCATGACTTTAAAAAAAAATCTCCTTTTTGGCTGAAACTTTGCATGCATTCGTAAACTTGTGGGAATCACGGTACATAATATCTGACTGAAAATGTGCTTTTGTGTGTGCATAATATGAAATGTCCTAGTGTCAGTAGTGACACTATGGAGTAATGTTAAACTATTGCACAACTTCATAATGAATAAGCAAGCGAACAAGAACACACACATAGACACAAACCACTGGTATCCATAAAGAAATACTCCAACATCCAACATTTGCCTCACATATGTATGCACTGCCAGTCAAATAAGAGATGGACTTTCATGCATGGACACATGAAGAGAACCAAATGTATACACAGGCTCCACTCGTCTAGGAACATTGACACACATTTTTCACCCAGGCAAATACACACACACTAAATAGATACACTGCAACCATCTTATAGTAAAGTAATTTTAATATTGTAACAAGCACAAATCTTTCATAATGTTTGGCTGTTCATTCTCCTCAGTCTCCTCTTGCTCACCTCCCCAGTGGCTGCAGGGAAGTGATTGTTTTTTCTTTTCTTCACTGCCAATAACATTGAAGCAGAGGCACCAAATAGCTTCAGGAAGTTGAGCACCACACTGATCCTATGGCCCCAATCTTTAGTCACTATGGCTGTAGAAAGAAATAACCTTCTGTGGTGCCAGGAGTGAAGCAGGTGGCCTCTCACTGCTTCTTCTTATTGCTGTATCTGAGTAGTGAAGAAGGTTGAATTTCTAATTCTCTTGAAGTGCAACACTCAGTTGTCAAGTAGTTGTCTAATACTGCATTTGAAATTGTAACTCACTAACCACTTCACTGCAGGAGGAGTTTCTCTGCTGATATGAATATCAGCAGATCCCCATTAATCTCAACTGATGTCCATTTTTGGTGTCTGTACCCCTACTTGTGGGCACGGTGGCAATTCTCAAAGTTCTGTGCTTTCAGTTCCAGCGCAGGGCATCTCACCCTTGTCCCCCTCTGAACTGTAGGAACCCCACAGTGCTGGTGTAGTCAGCTTTTACCTGGGAATGTTTGAGGAATGAGTTCTTATGGAACCACTCTCTGGCATCATCAGAGAGACTATGTCCTGGAACTCCTTGCCACATTTTTTGGCTTGCTGTGCTGTCAGTCTACAGCAATTTTTGCCACCCAAAGAAAGGGGGGAACCCACAGTTATATGACTGACTCCAAGCAGACTGTTGGTTCCTTTGGCCCTGGCTACATCCCCAGATTTCAAGTCCACTTACACCTATTCTTTTCTTGAAGTGTTCTCTCAGACTTCGGTCAGCGCCATGTGTGTTAGCTGATGTACTGGGATCGTTGACGCCTGGAGCTCTCCCTGGTTTAGTGAGTCTTGGTTCTCTCCTTGTTTGGTCATAGAGAATTTCATAGTTTTATCTCCTACTTTCCCTGGTATTTTCTAGTATCTAGAAGAAACTGCCGAGCAGCTTGAAGGAGATTGGTTCTTGGCCCTGAGCTATTTAACATTTTATCAATGACTTGGAAGAAAACATAAAATCATCAGAGATAACATTTGCAGATGACACAGATTGGTGGAGTGATAAATAGTGAAGGTCACTGATACAGAGCAATCTGGATCTCTTGGTAAGCTGAGTGCAAGAAAACAATATGAGTTTTAATATGCCCAAAAGTAAAGTCATACATCTAAGAAGAAATAATGTTGGCCATGCTTACAGGCTCAGGGACTCTATCCTGGGAAGCAGTGACTCTCAAAAATATTTGGGGATTGTGGTGGATAATCAGCTGAATTTGAGCTCTGTGTGTGACACTCTGGCCAAAATAGCTAATGTGATCCTTGGATGCATAAACGGGAATCTCAAATATAAGTATGCTGCTAGAATATCATGTTCAGTTCTGGTGTCCACAATTCAAAAGGATGTTGATAAATTGGAGAGGGTTCAGAGAAGAACCACGAGAATTATTCAAGGATTAGAAAACATGCTTTATTGTGAAAGACTCCAGGCTCAATCTATTAATCTTAACAAAGAGACGATAAAGGGGTGACTTGATTACAGTCTATAAGTAACTGCGTAGGGGAAAAAAATTAAGAATGGGCTCTTCAGTCTAACAGAGAAAGGTGTAACACAGGGATTGGCAACCTTTGACACGCGGCCCGTCAGGGAAATCCACTAGCGGGCCAGGACGGTTTGTTTACCTGCAGCATCAGCAGGTTTGGCTGATCGCAACTCCCACTGGCCACGGTTCGCCATTCCAGCCAATGGGGGCTGCAGGAAGCGGTGGCCAGCACATCCCTTGGCCCGGGCCGCTTCCCGCAGCCTTCATTGGCCTGGAGCAGCAAACTGCAGCCAGTGGGAGCTGCGATCGGTCGAACCTGTGGACGCTGCAGGTAAACAAACTGTCCTGGCCTGCCAGCAGATTTCCCAGACAAGCTGTGTGCCAAAGGTAGCCAATCCCTGGTGTAACATGATACAATAGCTGGAAGTTGAAGCTAGATAAATTCAGACTGGAAATAAGGCATACATTTTTAATGGTGAGAGTAATTAACCACTGAAACAATTTACCAAGAATCATGGTGGATTGTCTATCACTGGCAATATTTAAATCGAGATTGGATATTTTTCTATAAGTGTGTTTTCTATAAGTTAGAATTATTTTGGGGGCGTTCTATGGCCTGTGTTATACAGGAGGTGAGACTAGATGATCACAACAGTCCCTTCTGGCCTTGGAGTTTATGATTCTATGAAACTCCAGATGAGGTAAAACCATGTCTTTGATATACAAGGATGACTCATTCTTGCAGCACCTTTGGGCAGTTTGATTGCCTGAGGAGTGACAGCTGCTCACAGATATTGCCATAAGCATCCAGGTTCTGGATAAGGTATATTAAATGTCTCTTGGCCTCCAACACTTCCAGGAAGCCTGGTCCAGAATGCTTGAAAGATTCAGTCTCGAGAGCCAAGCTGGGCATCCAAACTGGGCACTGCAGCTTTGAATTGGTGCTGACCATGATGAAATGGGCTTGCTGGGACAGACCCTAAAAAATCTTTGGGGAGCCAATCTAGACCTGATTCAGGGCCACCAAACTGTGTAGAGGCTTCACCTTCAGTTTCTTAATGCACCACTCCAGAGTTGTTTAACAGATTCCTCAAAGGAGGTGTCTCCTCTGTGCCAAAGCACCAAGCTGATTTCTTCCTAAAAGGGCTCACTTTACTCTATACGGAATATTATCACTTCCTTCAGCTTCTGACAACAACCAATCAAGTTATCCAAAGCCAGCAATGATGAACCAGTTTCAGACAGGAGATAGTATTGGTAAGCCTGGTATCTTTCTTCAACCAAATGAGTCAGCTCAGAAATTGAGGTTTGTGTCCTATGAGTCAGCTTTCCTGGTGTAGCAGTAGACAATCTTTGTTGGCAGAGCCTACACCGGGACTTTGATGCTGTATACTTGCTGTAACATCCTTGACACTGGAGCCATTCAGAATCTACACAGCAGCTCCTGACATCTATTTTGGAGGAATGGAATGGACTAGATGGATATAACCGGGACTATTTCTGAGATAATGAGGACTCTTATAAGACCAAGTATTTTTATGGGACGAGAAAGGTGACAAATTCTCCAGGAAGACCTTGCATGTTTGTGGTTTATTCAAAAGGATGCCAAAGATCTTCCACTTTGTTTTGGAGGATACTGAGAATATAAATTTCTAAAGCTCCCAGGGAAGGTGCATTCTGCAGATAGTTGGCAGTGCCTGACCATCATATTCTGAAATTGCTGCCAAAGGAAGAGTGGCAATAGCTGCATACTACCCAATCTATAGTAAAACTGGTAGATAATCATCTATCTTCCCCACCACAACACACTTCCCCCTTCATCAGATTGAACTGTGGATAAAGTTCTGCCTTTTTTTTTATTGATTCTGCCCATAAAGAGCATGATCTTATACCATGATCCCATCCCATCTGCATCACTAGGTAAGCTCATTCTATGTCTGCAGAACGTATACTGCTCTCTTTCCCTCCCCATGGGTATTGCAAAGGGTTCACTTCAATGGGGTCCTAGAGGAGCTTCCACTGTGGAACCTGCTCTTTCTTTGGGCTATGGCTTAAAGCTATAGTCAAACCATACGTGCCGTTCATTTTAGTGCATTTCCAGCATTGGTTTAATACTATAATACCAATTATTTGTAACCTAGTGGGCATCCAGTACATTTTGTGAAAAAACCGTAGTATTGCTTTGCCATACTTATGGGGTCCAAACAAATATATTTTTTTCTTTTGTAAACTCAGAAAAAATGTGATTTTTCTACAAGAGTCATCTATAGTTGAGTTGCAGATATACTTTTGTGGTTTGCTGCGGCATTCAAATGAAGACAACTCAATTGCCTATGATAAGACTGAATTTAGCAACTAAAGATTAGCTTAAACAACACTATTTTAAGTTTCTCAATTTCCAACATAAATAAATCATCATAGCAGTTTATATTCTGTCTAAACACATCTCATCCAAAAGCCAAAGATCATTTTGGACTTCATTTATTCACCTGAGCCATGTTGTTCCCCATTATGCCAAATAAATTGGTTTGTTTATTCTAAGATTAAGTCAGCAGGGGTGCTGTAAAGAATGTAGTGGTAAACATACTGTATAGTACCCTAAATACCAATGCAGTGATACCAATTAACTTTAAGCCAAGGGTCAAATTTCAGTTTCAGGGCATTGCCTGTCAGTCACACCTGTCAGTCTTCTCCTTGATATCACAATGTCACATGGGAAGATTTATATTTTACTCTATCAGTCATCTTTTTAATAAATAATAAAATTTAACTAAACTATATTCCCTTTGTCAATTGGGACACAGACAAGCCACATATGTTAATCTTGCGCTGAAGAGAATTCCATGTCATATAGCATGTTTTGTGCATTTGTCTGCTTTATAAAACACAGATGCATTCAGCCAATCAGATTACTGAGTTATGGTGCACATTCATTTGTTCTTGTTCTCCAAATAAAATTACCAAATGGCTGTATAGTTCCATTGATGACTGGATTGAAAAATGTAATCATTGTTATTTTATTTGTTTAATTTATATAAACAAAATCTAATGCTAGCTATCAGAGGCAGCCCTACTCTTTATCATTCCCCAGTATATAATACCTGCCTGCCTTATTCTAGGGTGGCTACTCACGATGGACACCATGTACTCTGCATGGAGACCTGGGAAACCAGTGTCCAACCTTCGCTTCTCTTTTCTCAAGATAGCCAGAGAATAAGGAAAAGATGTGTAATGACTTATTACGTAGATTTATATGGCACATGTGCAGTGTTAAGATGGTTGGGTGATTTAAAAAAAAATATGTTCGTAATAGTGCTGAATGAAAACTGTAGTTTCCGTCCTATGGAAAATTCTGATTCTTTTCCACATTTGTTTTCATTGTAAATCTGAATGAAATATCAAAATGTCTCACTGAATGAAAAGTTTAAAAAAACAATTTAGAAATTTTAAAATGTTTGTTTTGAGTCAGTTCATCATTAAACTGCATCTGCCTAAAATGCATTGGTGCCTCATGGGAGTTGTAAATTGGGTGCCGCATGCCCTCAGTACTTCCTATGGGCTGCCGTCTGTAGCTGGATTAGGTCTCCTATGATGCACTCCAATGACCATCTTTAGAGGAAAGATGGAAGGTGAGGTCTGGCTTAGGAGCCATAGAAGAGAATGGGGGTGCATGAAGCTCATGAAGTACAACTACCCTGTGACACTGTGGTACCTTAGGGACACAGCTTTATGTCAAACTCACCCAAAATAAAATATTTACTTTTGATTTTCCTAATATAATATTGGGGGGGGGAAGGCAAAATCAAATTTTTCTCACAGAAATTCCCATATAGTTAAAACCCCCAGAAATTTTGATGTCATTCTTCAGAACTGACAGATTCTTCATCAGCAGAAGCTGGAGCGTAATGTTCTTCTGCAGAGAATGATCTCAATATAACTGAGGCCACAGGGTACTCTTAGCAAAGATGACTGTTGTCTCAGTCATCTACTCCTCCCAGCCTGTTGGCACAGGAGTAACTGTTCTCTCCACTGGCATTGGGAGCAATGGGAGAGGGTGGCCATTTTGAAAAGGAGCAATTCTTCATGAGTTTCTATGAAGGGGAAGATTGCATGTGCCATCTGTGCTGACAGAAGAAGGTTCCATTTTGAAAAGTAAAGGAAAAATAACCATTCAGCCTAAAATATTTATTTTCAAAAACTCCTGCTTGCACCAGATTTACTCAAGAAGCTAGGTGGGAGGGATGGGGAAACTAGGGTGTGGTATCTGTCTGTATTTGCAGGGGAATGTTGGAGGGTTCAGGAAGAAGAGGAAATCTTGGGGAGGGGAATGTGGAGGACAGGAAAGGGGAAGAAGATTGGGTGAGGCACAAGTGAATATAGACAGTGCAAATGGAAAGGGAAATTAGGAGTGTAGGTATGAGGAATGTGGAGTATGTGAGCAGGGGCATGAGGAGAACAGAAAGGAAGGAGGAAAAAGAAAAAAAAACATCTAATGTGTCTTCAAAAATCAGTTTAATCCAATCTGGGACTGTGTACACTTTAATCATATGATGGCATTACTACAAGGAATAGTTAAAGTTATTTGAGTCCTTAACTATACATGTTTATACTTTAATAATACTACTTTTTTAACTTTAACTCTACATAGGTTTATAACACTTGTTTTGGGGGAAATTCCCATTGTTTTCTGGGAATACACACAACATAGTATGCTGAAATCACTAAAAGATCAGCACCACGGTATATTTTGGAATTACCTTAGAAGGTACTTAGGAAATTGCTAAGGGTGCTTATTTACATAGCAAGGGCCAATCCTACACACATTTTTGTACAATATATAAGAAGTGTGATCTAGTAATCATTATAAACTTTACTTGCTAGCCATTCACAATTTCTAATGTAAGGGGACATTTGCTTGGATTGCCTGCAAGGTCCTGTGCAATGTGTTATCTATCGGTCCTGTGAACACATTTCTGTTATTGAATTTAGATGTACAAGGGCCTGAATTACCATTTTAAAAATTAGTGTGTGGAAAAAACAATAGACACAGTTGGCCACATAACAAAAATGCTGAGGGGAAGAGTTTTCTATGGAGCTATTATACTTCCATAAAACAAGGGGAACAAACATTTAGGATAGGACCATAAACAGCTAGGGTGGTCAGGGATGCAACCCCATGGGTATCCCTAAACCTCTGACTACCAGAACCTGGGACTGGGTGACAGGGGATGGATCACTCTATAATTGCTCAGTTCTGTGCATTCCCTCTGAAGCATCTGGCATTGGCCGCTGTTGGAAGACAGGATACTGAGCTAGATGGAGCATTGGTCTGACTCAGCAGGGCCACTCTTATGTTCTTAATGTAGCCCTAAATTCCAAATCCTGTCTGAAACCACAGAAGCTTTTCCTGTTGTCAGGAAATGAAGTAAATGAACTGAACACAAAAAAGAGACCCAACTAGCAGTATTTGCCTTATTTGCATTATCTTCCAAAAGTTTGGAGCTGTTCAGTTATTAACATCACTCAGATAGTACTTTGGTAGTTACAGAATGCTTTGTTATGTGGGATAAATAAATCTGGGAATCATCTAATTAAAAATGATATACTGCATCATAATGGTAAAAAATCCAAGCCAGTTGAAGTGTATACATACTGGAAAATGTAGATCCAATATGAAGTCGGGGAAACTCCATAATTCAAAGGAGCAATATCAAAGAACCATTATTTATGGTTGCAGGCTTTCACCATTGAGACAAATAGAAATGAAAACCTGCCAGATTCCATCTTTAATAGAGGGTCATTACAAAAACTTGTTAAGGCAGTCTTAGTAGCATGGTGTGATCTAAACCTGGTAGGAAATATTCTGGTACTATAGCACCACAGAGATAAAACAACATTCCCTTTTCTACAGACGTCTCTTTGTCCTTTTGCTGGGATAGATTGATTTGAAATAGGGTAGACATTTAAGAGTTCCCTTGAAGACAGTGGAAGTGTTCTTAATAAGTGTAGGTGGTTATTGAAAGTATTCTGAGGGAGACTATCATGGGGTGTATGGGGAAGCAGATGGGCAAGGTTGCTGCCAGAGGAGCAAGCAGGCTGGAGAAGGGAACTCCTGCCAGTAATCTGCTGAGAAGCAGCTCCAAGACAGCACCTTGAGAAGGGAGAACCAGACCAACAGGCTGGAAAGCCTACAGAAAGCACGAGAGGTAGGAAGGAGCTCAGGGCATGACCGGAGTTGCTAAGTCCTGATTGTGCCGAGCTGACTTAAGGTACCCCTACCAACCCCCCGAGAGACTTAAGAACTGAGAGTGGTTTTCAGACCCCCTGGGCATCAGGACCAGATGACCAGGAATAAGGAGAAAGTCCACACACCGCAGTGGGACTTGGGCAAGAGGGACCAACTGACCATCTTGTCAGACTGAGTGAACTCTGGTGCAATTCTCTGCCTGGCCAGAAGGGGTGCTGTGGCATTAACACACCAGCCCACAGAGAGCATTTAAGTCCAAAAGAATTCCATACCCAACATGTTTAGTTCTTTATCTGTTTACTTGTTTTGGTGCTTAAATGGGAGCTGTGCTCTTTTCAAAATCCAGTCCATAGTCTCTGTATCCTCTCCACCCATTCAGTAGAGATCACTGGGTAAGAGGGCTCAAAGAGGAAAGAACTCTGAAAGCCACTTCTGTGAGGAGTGCACAGCTAAATATGCTTTGCCTGGTTGAATGGCTAGGCTGTATTGAGAAGAGAAAAATAGTAGTGAAGAGGCACCTGGTATATGTACTGCTGCTCCTTTCTCTGTGTTCCCACCAAAGGTATTAAATGATTGCTCAATTGGGATTAGTTGCAAATAGAATTTTTTTAAAGGAATTGTCTATTGGTTTCCTGCTCCCACTGGAAGAAAACAGTTGGGAAGCATATAAAATGGCAGGCAGCCTCAGTTCTAGTTTTCCATACCATACTTCTTCAGTCCCCCTACTGTTTTGGGAGAGGAAGTTGGGTGCATAAACCACGTCCTCCATCAGGATGCAGTCTTTCCTGAATGTGAGAATCTTTCTAAATCTAAAAATATTGTGTTAATGATAACTTCATCTATCTAATTATTTAAAATTAGCATTTATCGCCCAGAAATTAGTGCAACAGGCCAAAGCAAATCAAGACAGCAATTCTGGGTCACAAGTGCAATAATTCATCCAGTAATAATAAGCACTGCAATTAGTTTAAAATCTCAAAATTACACTACGGGATGTAGTTCAGAATCAATAAATAATATGAGTCAGAAGAAAATGTGAAGATATAGGAATGGTATGAGCTCTGCAGTTTTCTCAAAGTTCACAAAACTATCGACATGTTTTCCTCACATTCTAGCTCTGCCTCAGAGGAATAAACTGGAATTCATAATAGTGATAATAGTTCTAAATAAAGTTTCTGGCTGCTCTTTACCCTCTCCAGTTATATTGGAGAAATAATTGGCCCTGGTTTCTTTCAGAACTTTCCAATATTGAGACAACATTGAGATTTCCACATAATATTGTGTATTCATAGCCCAAATGCTGCTTGTTCTTCCAGCCAGCATTCTTGTATCTGTCAAGGCCTCAAGCTCTGTTATATAACAAGAAAACTGCCAAAATATGAATCAGAAATTTTGTCTGACTTAAAGCAGTTTCTCAGCTTTATTGGAAATAGTAATTATACAATTCTACAGCATGCTCTACAGTTTTTAGTATGGTTCATTTTGTATTTGTTTTCCAAAACATCCAGAGCAGTCATACCAATAGCAATATAAAATGCACAGTAAAATCACAGTAAGCTTGAACAAAACAGACTTAACAAACGGTAACCTAGGGATAGCAAAGTGCAGCACACATTGTCACTGGAAGGAGTCAGGTGGGGGCAGGCTGTCAACCTGGGACAGGCCTGGTGTGGTGAGACAATTGGCTGAGTGCAGGCGCTTCACAATCTGTCATGCGTTTCATCAGCTCGGTTGGTAGCTGCTTGATGGAGCCAATCTAGAGGAGTGTATCAAAAAAACAGGACAAAACTGTATTTGTTTATTTGTGTGAATTCCATACCCGACATGTTTGTTTTTGTGTCTTTGTTTATTTGTGTGAAACAAATGGACATTGACATGGCTACTAAAAACAGTGACATTCCCAGTTTTGAAGGAGGAATGATCGTCTTGCAAACATGCCAGCTATCACATCTCCCCTTAGAAGAAACAATAAAAAATCCTAACAATTTCTTACATTTTTAAATTCTTGAAAAATGGAAGAAGATAATAGAATAATGCTGTTGGTAATCACATCACAGATTAAATATGCATGCACACAATCCCCTCTATTAAGTTTAATGGGTTCAATTAAAATGCATCTAATAGCTCCAAAGTGCAATAAAGTTGCATCGTTTGTTAGAAGAGAATTTAAGTCCCTCCCATGAAGGAATCCGTCAGTCACAAGGATCACAAAAGGCTGGGGTTAAGTGGGGAAGGATCAGAAAATTTCTTAAGAGGAGATGGTTTCAGCAGCACCAGGGAAGATGCAATGTCAGAGTTTTGGGGTGAGGGAACAGGAGAAGATGGAGAGCATGAAGGTCAGAAAGGGAGTAGGAGTGCTCACTGTAACAAACCACTTCTTTGGTTATTGGATTTTGTGATTCTGGCTCTGAATGAATGACAGGATAAAATAATAATAAATTTTTAAAAGCAATTGTGAGATACTCATATTTTGTTTTCCTGTTCCTCCTATCTATCTTTATTTTAAAATGTCTTAAGAATTTAACCTCTTATATTGCAGTATTTTTTCCATATTTGGATTATTACTGTTTATTTTTTACTATGTAAACATCATTCTTTTTTTCCCCTCACTTCCTCTTATTTGCCTGTGGTTTTCTTTTCTTTTCTTTTATTTTATTTTTATCTAGTAAATGGCTTCCGCCCCTCCCCCGAATCGGCGACCAAAAGCTTCTTCATGTATTTCCCTCCTCTTCCAGCCCCCAAGTGATATTTGAGTTCTGATACAAATTCATTATTATTCAATTATTTTATTTTGTCAGATTTTCAGAAGTGCTCAGCAGCCAGCACACTCTCACTGTGGCACTTACACAGATTTTCAGAACAGCTTGGTACAGTTCAGTTGAGCTCTTTTGAAAATCTGACCACTTTATGTGGTGTATAAATGTGAGCTCTGTTAATACTCTGGCGTAGGTGCTGAACTCTTACAAAAACCTGGCCAAGAGTGCCATAAGAGTGCATGGCACTTTGCAAACAAGGGCTCCAATTGTGCAACTGACTTGGCCCAGGGTACTCTTGTACAGAACCCTATTGATGTCTTTGGGGCTTGTCAGGGTGTATAGAATTTCCTGGTCACTGAAAGGTTAATAAGAAAATTGGCTGCCTGCTCAGCTGGGGCTGATTGATGGCCTCACAACAGCTGCAGAAGAGCAGGGTGGCTGCTTGAGCAACTGAGCCTGCAACAACAGATTGGTGAGAAGCCACCCAGGAAACCAGCAGATTCTCTGGGAGAGAGGAACATGGAGTGTGAGTTTGGGAAATAGCCTACAAGAGAGGTGTGGTGGGCAGCAGCAAGTGTGCAAGAAACTGATTCCAACTGCTTCAGATTGTATTGGAACCCAGAGGAATGGGCAGGCCTGGGTTCCCCTGCAGACCCTGCCAGAGAGGTTTTTAAAGTCTGCAGAGAAAAAGTGGTCCAAACCGCAAGAGAGTAGAGACTGTAGACAGTGGCAGATTAGCCACTGGGCTGATAGGGCCTGTGCCCTGGGGCCCTGGCCAATGGGCACGCCCGCACCCTGACCCCACTCCCAGGCAGGAGCACCAAGCAGGGTGGGGGAAGCCCATGCACTCCCACCCCACTCCCTGGAAGGAACACTGTGGGAAACCCCAGCACCCAAACCCCGGCTGTGACCCTGGGACTGGAAGAGCTCTCGCTCCCCGCTGCGGCTCTGGGTGGGGCAGAGCTTCTCTGGACTTGGGGCCACAGGAAAGAGGGGTGAGAAAGAAAACGGGTTGTGGGGCCACAGTTGGGTGTGGAATGGGGCAGACAGTGGGTGGAACTGGACAGGGCCACAGGTAGAAGGGGCTGAACAGGGGCAGAACTGCAGGCAGAAGGGTGTCCCACAATATTCTTGCCAGCAAGTTAAAGAAGTATGGATTGGATTAATGGACTATAAGGTGGATAAAAATCTGGCTAGATCATCAGGCTCAACAGGTAGTGATCAACAGCTCAATGTCTAGTTGGCAGCCAGTATCAAGTGGAGTGCCCCAGGGGTCGGTCCTGGGGCCAGTTTTGTTCCATATCTTCATTAATGATCTGGATGATGGGATGAATTGCACCCTCAGCAAGTTTGCGGATGACAATAAAGTGGGGGGAGAGGTAGATACTCTGGAAGGTAGGGATAGGGTCCAGAGTGACCTAGACAAATTGGAGGATTGGGCCAAAAGAAATCTGATGAGGTTCAACAAGGACAAGTGCAGAGTCCTGCACTTAGGACGGAAGAATCCCATGCACTGCTACAGGCTGGGGACCTACTGTCTATGTGGCAGTTCTGCAGAAAAGGACCTGGGGATTACAGTGGACAAGAAGCTGGATATGAGTCAACAGTATGCCCTTGTTGCCAAAAAGGCTAACAGCATATTGGGCTGCATTAGTAGGAGCATTGCCGGCAGATGGAGGGATGTGATTATTCCCCTCTATTCTGCACTGGTGAGGCCACACCTGGAGTATTGTGTCCAGTTTTGGGCCCCCCACTACAGTAAGGATGTGGATAAATTGGAGAGAGTCCAGCGGAGAGCAATGAAAATGATTAAGGGGTTGGGGCACATGCCTTATGAGGAGAGGCTGAGGAAACTGGGCTTATTTAGTCTGCAGAAGAGACGAGTGAGGGGGATTTGATAGCCTTCAACTACCTGAAGGGGGGTTCCAAAGAGGATGAACTAGGTTGTTCTCAGTGGTGGCAGATGACAGAAAAAGGAGCAATGGTCTCAAGTTGCAGTGAGGGAGGTCTAGTTTGGATATTAGGAAAAACTATTTCACTGGGAGGGTGGTGAAGCACTGAAATGGGTTACCTAAGGAGGTGGTGGAATCTCCATCCTTAGAGGTTTTTAAGGCCCGGCTTGACAGAGCCCTGGCTGGGATGATTTAGTTGGGGTTGGTCCTGCTTTGAGCAGAGGGTTGGAATAGATGACCTCTGAGGTCTCTTCCAACCCCAATCTTATATGATTCTAAGGTGTGCGGTGGGGAGCAAAGAGCCTATCAGCTCAGGGCACCTCTGCTTCCTCCCTTCCTGTGAACAACAATGATAATATGATGTCCCTGCTCCCCCTTCCCATCAGTACTTGCCCTGGGAAGAGGTTGAGGAGTGCCTGAAGTTGCATCCCCACAGCCTGGGAAAGGAGAGAGGGGACCCTACTGCATCTCCCCCAGGCCTGGGAGAGTGGTGTGAAGAACCCAGGGGGAGCAGAGGTGAGATGGAGGGAGGGGGGCTGAACTGAGTGGATGGGGTCTGTATGGGGACAGAACTGATAGTGGGTGGAGGACAGGATTAATTGCTGGGCAGAGGATGGACAGATGTGGGGACGATAGCTCCTGGAGCAGAGGCTAAAATCACCATACCCATTACATTTAGGAGAATGGGCAACACTAATTCTCACACAAACACACCGGTGATGGGTGGGGAGAGTTCAAAAATCAAAAGACAGAAAACATAATATAATAAGATTTATCTTTTTTGCGGGGGAATATTATGATTTTGGGGAGGGGCTGATTCTTGATTTTAATCTATTGAGGTTGGCAATACTGCACATGGACATACCAGTCCGGTGTCAGATTTGGGCCAAATAAAATCCTATTGAAGAGTTTGCAGTCAGTGTTTAGACACAGCATAATGGGTGAAGACAATGGAAGTAATGAGGGTAGATAAATGGGTTACCACAAAATATCATATGATTGTTTTGGTTATTTTTGCATGTCTCTTACTGGTGCTGTTAAAAAGTACATTTCTTTTCAGTGTGTGTGATTTAGTATTTATACACCAAAGGGATTGGTGGAAGGGGGTGATAGAGAGAGGAGAGGAAAGGAAGTAAGAACTAATGAGGAATCAGGGCCCAACCCTGTACTGAGAACCATAGGGATTTCATTGGGGCTTCTCACTGGCTCAGGAGTCTTCTAGAATCAGCATATTGGTTTCCATGTAGGATCAGAGTCTTAATGTCTATATTTTTTGATGGAAAGAGAATGATAATGAACACTATGAATGAAATTCACCCAGGAGCTGAGAACTACTGCAAGGTCCTTCAGACATTTCAGTCACACCTTGGGTTTGCATGCCAGGGATCGGGAGCAGAGTTGGCTGCACGAGGGGTTTCTGCTCCCTCTACCGGCCACACTAGAGGCTTCTCTATGCAAAGACCTAGTGTGCAGCAAGCCAGGGTGCAAATGTCCTGCACACTAGCTTGCTGTGCACTAACTGGTTATGTGGATCCTGTAGCTGTGCAGTAAAAATTCCATAGTGTGTTTTGACATACTGCTCTTTTAAATAGTCGTACATCAAAGTACATTACAGAACTTTGTGATGTGTAGCAAGGTTCATGCACTCACTTAGTGCAGGGTAGGCTAGTTCGCTGTACATTTTCATCCTGGCTTGATGGGTACTAAGTCTCCATGCAGACAATCCCTGTGATCTGCACACATGCCCCCCCCAAAATGGCCTACGTGGAGAGGGTCAAGGAGAAGGGTCATGAGATTGTTTACATGGACGGGCTGGCCGCAACAGTGCTGTTTAAGTGGCACAAAGAGGCTGGAGTAGCAGATTCTGTAGGATGTGCTGCTGCCTCATGCTCCTAACTCTGAGTTGATGCTGTTGGATTTAACCTTCCTTGTGTCCCCATATGGTTGACTCTGTATCACTCAATTATTTGGATTTTATGCTAGTGACATGAATTTCACCTCAAAAAGAACTATTAAGCACAATCCAGATGTATTTACATTACCTCTCCCTTTAAAGTAGAAGAACTGAAAGTTCCATGTTGTCTTTACTGTAGCTACACATTTAAGAAAGGGCTTTAGCAGTAGGGTTGCCAACTTTGTACTCAGACAAACCCAAACACCCCTACCCCGCTCCTATTCTGACGTCCCGCCCCCCGGCTCACTCCATCCCCCTTCCCTCTGTTGCTCACTCTCCCCACCCTCACTCACTTGCTCATTTTCACCGGGCTGGCTCAGGTGGTTGGGATGCAGGAGGGAGTGAGGGCTCTGGTGGGGGTGCAGGCTCTGAGGTGGAGCTGTGGGATTTGGAGTACAGGAGGGGGCTCTCGGCTGAGGAAGGGGGTTGGGGCATGGGCTCTGGGCTGGGGGTGCAGGTTCCAGGGTGGGGCCAGAAATGGGTGCAGGGTGTGGGAGGGGGTTTTCCTCTGGGGCAGGAGGTTGGGGTGCAGGAGGATTGAGGGCTCTGTCTGGAGTGTGGGCCCTGGGGTGGGGCTGGGAATGAGGGATTTGGGGTGCAGGAGGAGGCTCTGGGCTTGGGATGAGGGGTTCAGAATGCAGGAGGGGGATCAGAGCTGGGGCAGGGAGTTGTGGCATGGGAGGGGTGAGGGCTCTGGAGTGGGGCCGTGGATGAGGGATTGGGGTGCGGGAGGGCACTCTGGGCTGGGGCAGGGAGTTAGGGTGTGGGGAGATGTGAGGGTTCTGGGTAGGGGTGCAGACTCTGGGGTGGGACTGGGGATGAGAGGTTTGGGGTGCAGGGGGGGTACTCTAAGCTTGGACCAAGGAGTTTGGAGGGTGGAGGGGGATTAGGGCTGGGGAGGGGGTTGGGGCACAGGACGGGGTCAGCGGTGCAGGCTCTGGGTGGCACTTACCTCAAGCAGCTCCCAGAGCAGCGGCATGTCCCCCTCCATCTCCTACATGGAGGCGTGGCCAGGCAGCTCTGTGCGCTGCCACGTCTGTAGGCGCTGCCCCTGCAGCTCCGATAGGCCGCAGTTGGCCACTTGAGGCAGGGGTAGCATGTAGAGCTCCCTGGTTGCCCCTATGGGGCGGGACATGTTGCTGCTTCCTGGAGCCACACAGAGCCAGTGCAGGCAGGGAGCCTACCTTAGCCCTGCTGCACTGCCCACCGAACTTTTATTGGCCCTGTCATAAACAGATAGTTAATGGTTAATGCCTCTTTCACCTGTAAAGGGTTAAGAAGTTCACCTAGCCTAGCTGACACCTGACCAGAGGAACCAATGGGGGAACAAGATGTTTCAAAAGGAAGGAGGGTTTTTTCCTTTGTTAGTTTTTCAGTTTCAGCCGGAGTGAAAAAGATCAAGGAACCAGCCTCTTATCAGAGTCGTACGTTTTAGAAAGGAATATAGGTTTATGTTTATTTCTTTGTAACCTATCTTGTGCAATTAGAGTAGAATCAAATTGGGAATTGGGGTATTTTCATTGGTGTACTAAGTTTTTGCCCAGGGGAACATCCTCTGTGTTTTGAATCTGTTGTCTGTGAGAGTAGCTGGTATGCTAATCTCTCCCAGAGGGTTTTCTTTTACCTTTCTTTTCTTTAATTAAAAGCCTTTTTTCTTAATACCTGATTGATTTTTCCTTGTTTTTAGATCCAAGTGGGTTGGATCTGGATCTACCAGGAGTTGGTGGGAGAAAGGAAGGGGGATGGATAATTTCTCCTTGTTTTAAGATCCAAGGGGTTTGGATCTGTGTTCACCAGGAAATTGGTGAAGTTTCTCAAGGGTACCCAAGGAAGGGAGTGCTTGTGAATGGTGGCAGCCAGACCAGATCTAAGCTGGTAATTGAGCTTAGAGCTTCTCATGCAGGTCCCCCACATCTGTACCCTAAAGTTCAGAGTGGGGAAGGAACCTTGACAGGCCCAGTCAGCGGTCAGAAACCAGACACCTGGCAACCCTATTTAGCAGTCTGTTTTTAAAGTAACTATAAGATGTTATCTGTATGCAAAAACAAAAGAGTAAATTGTGTTCCTGATCTTTGGTGATGGAATTATGCCAGGGTATGTCATTCATCCTTAGGTACAATAGCTGTACCTAAGGAAAACAGGAAATCTCAAAAGATCTTTTTTCCGGAGTCTCTTCATATGAGTCTAGTTCAGAACCTGAACTCATGAATTTTTTAAATATATTTTTTTTGTGGTGAGTTTTGTATGCTGCCATTAGAAATTTCTAGTCATTTTATCAAATTCTGGCTTGTGTAACCCTATTGACTTAGTGTGAATGTAACTGAAGATAGAATTTAGCTCCAGGATTTTATATTACTGCCCTACAAAATATCCACCATTCTACAATATATCCAATTGACCTCCTATAGGTCTTGCATTATATTTCCTTTACTGCTGCTGAGAATGTTATAATGCCTTTTGATTTGACATATATTATTTCTCCATGTGTTTCCTCTAATAATTATGATTTGTACATTTATCCACACTCAGGGCTACAGATTTCCTATTAGGAGGACTACTTAAATGATTTACTGTATTTTGGTTTAGTAACCTCTTTTTTTTTTCTGTGTACCAATTGCTAAAGTTTTGTTTTTTTTTTTTCTTTCTTTTTCTAGGTATTTTATATAACACTAATAACTACTCCTTCTTCTCCTCTTTCTTCTTTACCACCCTTTTTTCTCTCTTGATCTTGAAATCTCTCGCATCTCTTCTCTTCTCTTTCTTCCCTCTCCTTTTTTTTTTTTTAGCCTTTCTCTCTTTTTTTTTTTTTTTCTGAATAAGAATTAATTATTTAAATTTGTCAAGTGTTCTGTGTAAATATAAGTACATCAGGTCATAGTTCCCCTAAAAGCTGCTCTAAAAGAGAGAGTAGAATTTCTAGCCCTGCATTTCTTCATATTGGGTTTTGTGTTGGGTTTTTTTTGGCATTCACACTAAAACAACAGCCAAACTGTGTCACTGTGTCAGACCTCCCATCCATCTATCTCTCCTCTCTGTCAATGCCAATGCCATATGTTTCATGAGAGAGAAGAGAAGCAATCAAGCAAGTGATTACTGACTCTGTCTGGTCCCTGCTCAGCAGCTGTGGGTTCAGGAGGGGGGAGGGGGGGAGGGGTTGCTTCCCTGACCATGTTGACTAATAGCCATTTATGGACCTATCCTCCATGAACTTATCTAATTATTTTTTGAATCCAGTTATGATTTTGGTCTTCACAACATCTCACGGCAATGACTTCCACAGGTTTACTCTGTTAGTTTTTAAACCTACTGCCTATAAATTTCATCGTGTGACCCCTCGTTCTTGTGTTAAGTGAAGAGGTAAACACCTCATTATTCACTTTCTCCACAACGTTCATGATTTTTTATAGATTTTATAGATTTTAATCATATCATATCCCTTAATTCTTTTTTCTAAACTGAAGAGTCCCAGTCTTTTTAATGTCTCCTCATAGAAGCTGTTCCATTCCCCTAATCATTTTTGTTGCCCTTCTCTGCACCTCTTCCAATTCTAATATATATTTTTTGAGATGGGAGATAACCAAAACTACACGCCATATTCAAGGTGTGGATTTATATAGTAACATTATGGTCTATCTATCCCTTTCCTAAAACTTTTGACTTCTGCTGCAGTTTCAGCAGATGTTTTCAGGGAACTATCCCTGATGCCTCCAAGATGTTTCTTGAGAAGAAATGTCTAATTTAGACCCTGTTGTTTTGTATATATAGGTGGAATTATTTTTTTTCAATATGCATTACTTCCTGCTTTGTAACTGTTAAGTGCAAAGCTGACTTCTTTTTTGAATAATTTTGTATTGTCTGCAGATGTTACCAATTCACTGTTCACCCTTTTTCCAGATCATTAATGAATATGTTGAACAGTGCAGGTCCCAACACAGAGCCTTGGGGGGAGCCCACTAGGTACCTCTCTGCATTAACTAATGAGTTAACATCACTATTTTCTCTTCAGATAATAATATTTATAAAAGATGAGCAGGCTTTTATCCATGCTCTAATATGCTTATATCATTTAATTTTCATAATAAATATTGGAATAGACTGCCCATCACACTTCAACAATGAATATGCCCCAGCAACAGTAACAAAATAAAAATCTCTCCCCAGCAAGCACAATATTCCTCCAGTCTTCAGCGCACTCTCTCCTCAAAAGCCCACGGAAAAGATGGGCCTTACACCATGTCTGAAAAGTTACAAAATCTGGGCTCTGGTAGCAGGGCAGGCTCCAGGTTTTTTGCTGCCCCAAACAAAACGAAAAAAGAAAAAAAAAGCCGGAGTGCTGCCCCTTGAAAAGTGCTGCCCGCAAAGGGCTGGAATGCTGCCCCTTGGAAAGGGCAGTGCCTAGAGCTGGCCCTGTCTGGTAGATCAAGTGTGAAGTGAGTTCCAAAGTCAGGTACTGCCAACCCTGCCTTATCATTTGTATAGAGAAAGCTTACCCTTAAATGCCTCTGATCTCAACCGTTGCAATATGATGCTATAGGCTGCTTCCTACCTCCTCCCTCCCCTTCTCCAGCCAAAACAGCCTATTTGCCCTGTCTCTGTCTTTGAGATGCTGCTGCTATTTGTTTTCTTTGGTGTGCATCATCTCCTTACCTGAGTAATATACTGGGCAATATCCTACAGGACTGATTCTCTCCCACCCTCCTGCTCCTATTGCTGTACTCTTGTACCTGCCTTGTTTCGACCTATTTTTTCCCTAATTTTTAAACTGATTATGCTTCCTGTGTACTTTACTAACATCTCTTCACTTTCTAATAGCAAACTGCTCTTCCATAAGTGCCTCTGTGAAGTTCCTCCCAGTGGGAGTTCCTGGAAATTAGTTGGCAGATCAGAGATTTCTGCGTTAAATTTATAAATCTTAACTGGAGCATGCTATATTTTTCAGAAAGGTCAGAAATTTATGATTGTCTATTTAGAGTATAACACTGTAGACAAGTCTAGCCCCTTGCCTACATGGTAAAAAATCTGCTTTAACATTTCCAATTTCTTTTGTAAATCCTAGCACCTTTGCATTGCATCCCAGTGCTTACTTTGGTGATTCCAAAGAAAATTGTAATGTTGTCAGTCTTTTAGATCCATAAACCCTTCAACCTTTTGAATAAATTCATTGTATAAGCTACTGTAATACCAGGATACAAGTAACTGTGTTAAAAACAATTGAATACATTTATTAATGAGGGCAAGGATGGATTTGTGGGTAAAACATAGGAATGAAACTCAGGAGGGCTGGATTCTCTTCCCAGTTGTGCCAAAGCCTGCCTGTGTGTGTTTGGTAAAGTCAGTTTTAACTTCTCCGACTTAGTTTCCCAGTCTATAAAATTGGAATAATAATACTTCCCTACCTCAGAGGGATGAGGAAAATTTAAATAATTAAAGTTTGTAAAATATTTGAGACTATTTGATGTAAAGTCCTATGTAATAGAAAAGTGTTATTTATGGCATAGATATATGCCCTAATAATACAACAGCATAAACTATATCCCCATGAAAAGAGTGGAAATAAGTTTTCAATCTGATAATTTCTATTTGTGAAATTTATAACTATATGCTGCCAAGTCTCATTTTAGATGTCTTGGCCTACAGAGAGAACATTTAGTTCCTTCAAATATATTAGACTCGTCCTGTTCACCATATGTATGTACGAGTTTTAGGCAACAGAGAGTTCTACAGTTTCATTAAACACACAAGTGAAACATTGGGTCCATTTGAGTCCTACTGCTATGTCCTGGTCCTGCAAACATTTACATATGTGCATAAAATTAATCACATAAATAGTCCTGCTGAAGTCAGAGTGACAACTTGTATGCTTAAAATTAAGCACTTTCTAAGTTTAAGTGTGTGCAGGACTTCAGATACTATGATGCTTCCCTGATTCAGGGCCAGGCCTGAGTTTTTTTGCACTCCCTTCTCAAAACTTAGGGCAGGGGTAGGCAACCTATGGCACACGTACCAAAGGCGGCACGCAAGCTGATTTTCAGTGGCACTCACTGCCCGGGTCCTGGCCACTGGTCCGGCGGGCTCTGCATTTTAATTTAATTTTAAATGAGGCTTCTTAAACATTTTAAAAACTTTATTTACTTTACATACAACAATAGTTTAGTTATACATTATAGACTTATACAAAGAGACCTTCTAAAAACATTAAAATGTATTACTGGCACGTGAAACCTTAAATTCGAGTGAATAAATGAAGACTCGGCACACCACTTCTGAAAGGTTGCTGACCCCTGACTTAGGGTATGTGTCACCTCGTACACTTGGACCCTCTGTATAAGTCAGAGATTTCTGTGACCTTGTCTACACACAAGTTCTACTGATTTAAATATCTGAAATAAATGTAGTGATGGAATTGTATAGCTAAGCCAGGTACTATTCATTTAACTCTCTTTTTAAGCTTGCTGAAGGATAATGATGAGTTGTTACAGATAACGATTGAATTAAATACATCTTTTTTTGTTGCCAAGTCTGGAATTTTTACTCTGTATGACAGGTGAAATATTTTTTAATATTAAGACTTCATTTTCTTTCAGCCCTATGCCAAGATGTAGCAGAAAATTCTATAAGGGAGGTGAAATGTAATATTTTTAAGGAATTTTTGAAAAAATGGCCAACCATACTGTTTGAGGGTGAATTAATATTTCAAGAAGTTGGAACAAATGCTGATTCAAGTGCATACTACATAGCTAATTCTGAGGCCACGTTCTTTCAGATGGAAATAGCAACATTTACAAGTTAATAGATAGGTTTGAAATCCATTTGAAGGCTTCAGGAGATGCCGAGTGTGCCTTTGCTATACCTCCTGGAAATGAAAAGATGGGACGCTTGTTAACAAGGTGTTCAATGGTTCACAGGTCTCTGCATTGCACTACAGTGAATCCTTGATTCTCCACTTGCGCACCAGGTGCATTCCATGTAATGTCTTAATATGGTTGATGTTTGTCCACTGTCTTTAGTGGGACTTTAAGGCAAGTGTGAGGTGGGTGAATAAGGCTGTCATGGAGCAGGAGCTTGTACTCATGCAACATACCATAGCCAAGAGATGGCTAGGAGGAAGGATGTTTGAGAGGCATAAGGGTGTTGGTTACAAGTCTCATAGCTGCATTTAGCTGGATCTCAGTGAGGTCTGTGTGTGTGCTTCTTCTACAGGTTCACAATACTCAGCTGTGGAATAAAGTAAAGCCAGAGTTGCTGTTTGCAGTATGTGAGCATCACGACCCAAGCTAGAACTTGCTAGCTGTTGGATTATACTGATGTGACTCTTTGTTTTATGGCTCACCTGCTTCAGATGTTAATGAGTAAAGCTGCAATCAAGGGGGGCTCCTAGGTAGCGGGATTTAGGATTGTGGGAGATTGCCTTGTCACAAAAGTTTATGCTCATCATCCTTTTATCTTCAGAATTGTGGAAATGGAAAACCAAGGACACTGTTTTTGATGGCTTGAGTTTGAACCGCCAGTAATGACAGTAGTTTTCCATCCTCTTCTGCTTCTTTGAATGTCACTCCCTGTGTCACTAGTGCCAGATTGTCTGTATAAATTCATTTGTGGCATATCATTTTGGTCACATCACTTACATATAAGCTAAGAAGGGATGGTGCTAGTACTGATCCCTGTGGGAGGCCATTGTGCAGATTCAGCTTTTTGCTAAACTGAATTCAGAGTTAGACATGGAACATTCTGCCTGAAAGCATTGACCTAATGAGTTGAAATGCCTGGTTGCATTGAAGGGGTTGGATAGCTTCAGCAGTAGGCTCTTGTGCCAGACAGTGTCATAGGCTGATGACAAGTCTATAAAAGCTGCGGCTGTTTTAAGCTTCCTCTGAGGTGCTTCCTGTACATCTAATAAATGTATCCATCTGTCACCCAGCATCTGATAGTGAAGGATGCTACAGCATGTTTATTAGGAAGTAATACATGTTTTATTAGCCTGTATGCATACATTTGGGTATATGTCAGTAAATGCTTGGGCTTGGCCAGTTCCCCATACCAGATTCTTGCAAATTCTTTTGTACTCCTTCTCTAGCACTCCCAAACACTGTCAAACATCTGCTCAGTGATTCCATTGATTTATCTTCTATGTATTGCAACAGATGGATTTTAAAAATCCTTTATGAAGCTATATTTTATTAGGCACCACTGCAATTGCCACATCATGCAGTAAATGGCTTTATATACTAGTTCTAAGATATATACTGTGAGCTTTTTCTTAAGAAATCTGCACTTGAGTCAAGCACTTCTCGTGTAACTTGTACTATTATTTTGGTCACTTTCTTGTCCTTGTGGATCTCTCTTGTACTAAATGGAATCTTCACCTGGTTATCCCTAGTTTTGTTAGAAAAGTCTTGTCTGACTTCATGTCTGGCCTCTTTCCCAATTGCCTTTAACGCTCTATAATTCCTCTACTTTGCTGCTTATCTTCTAATTTCTCATATTCTGTCCCTAGGGGGAAAAATCTATATCCCCTTTATTTTCTAAGACATACATGCAAAATAATTCTATATTTTTTGTAGTCCTCTCATGTTATCTCTCTGCTATTCTGAAGAGAACTGAACTTTCCCTACATCACTTGTCTGCTGAGTCTACATTTAAAATAATCATTTTACTATCTGAGACATTCTGTGCATTTGATTCTCATTTTTGTTCCTTTAGTACAAAAGAATAGGTGTCAGGGGACTAACGAAGCTAGAAAACTACAAATGAAGTGTTGTATGGTTTTGTTTTAGGTTTTTTTTTAAATGACAACCTGGCTGCATCTACCATTATATCTTGAATAATGTTTCCACTAAATGTCTGTACTAGGTGGAAAAGAATGTAAGTGAGATATTTTTTTTGGTTGATTGAAGTAGAAGTGTGTGTATGAGAGAGATGACTAGTGAGAGAGATGACTAGTAAGAGAAAAGAAGAATGGGCACTTGAAGAAATATTATTCTACTATTGTCTGTTTGGTCTGTGGACTTCAGCCTGTGACCTGTGAACATCTTTGTAAAATGAATTATTTCTTCTATAATATGTTGGTGTAACATGACAGGCTAGCCTAAAAGAAAAGGACAAGTGAGAATCTGATACTGTTCACGGGAGTCTGTCCAATAACCAATTCAGATGCCTTGGGTTTTGTTTCTTTGTTTGCATTTTTTCAGTGTATGCGAGAGAGCATATGCACACAGTAAGGCACTAAAGTTGAAGAGAAAAAATGTGTTATATCATTTTTGTAAGTTGATATGTTACAAGTATTTTTTTTTTTAGCTAGCAAGTGAAAAGTAACAGAGAAACAAGTCGGGAAGGGTGATTATTTTTGAATTATAGTGTACTTTAGTAGCAGATCATGGGCTCAGAGGGCTGTGTGTCCTTGCACAGCCCTAAGAGCAGACCAGGGATTGAATTGTGACTCAGCAAGTCACCATGATTCAGCCCTTGCTCTGTGGGGGATGTTAACTGTGCCAGCTTTTTACTTGGCTCAGATTACTTACCTGTATGCACAAGCAAAGCTGTGCTGTGTAATGCATTTGAGAGGTGGAGTCAAGACTATGCCCATCTCCGGCTCATTCTCTCTCATACTGTGATCTCGGGTTCAGGTAGCTCACAGAGGGCATAAGAAAGTTATTGGCCAAGTGGAGTGAGGCTTTATGCTCAACTTGATATCACTTCTGTTTGTCTGTATGTAATGTGATAACTTGGAACACTGCATATAATCAATACCAACATTTAAAAAAAAATATTGAATGGAAAAAAAAAAAGGAACAATCAGTTGCATACGTACGAAATGGGAAATGCCTAGGAAAGAGTACTGTGGAAAGGGATCTGGGGATCATAGAGGATCACAAGCTAAATATGAGTCAACAGTGTAATGCTGTTGCAAAAAAAAAAGCAAACATCATTCTGGGATGTATTAGCAGGAGTATTGTAGCAAGACATGAGAAGTAATTCTTCAGCTCTACTCTGCACTGATTAGGCCTCACCTGGACAATTGGGTCCAGTTCTGGGCACCACGTTTCAGGAAAGATGTGGACAAATTGGAGAAAGTCCAGAAAAGAGCAACTAAAATGAAAAAAGGTCTAGAAAACATGACCTATGAGGGAAGATTGAAAAAATTGGGTTTGTTTAGTCTGGAGAAGAGAAGACTGAGAGGGGACATGATAACAGTTTTCAAGTACATAGAAGGTTGTTACAAGGAGGAGGGAGAAAAATTGTTGTTCTTAACCTCTGAAGATAGGACAAGAAGCAACAGGCTTAAATTGGAGCAAGGGCAGTTTAGGTTTGACATTAGGAAAAACTTCCTAACTGATTAAGCACTGGAATAAATTGCCCAGGGAGGTGGTGGAATCTTCATCATTAGGGATTTTTAAGGGCAGGTTAGACAAACACCTGTCAGGGGATGGTCTAGATAACACTTAGTCCTGCCTTAAGTGCAAGGGACTGGACTAGATGACCTCTCGAGGTCCCTTCCAGTTCTGTGATTCTGTGAAATATCATTCAGTCCCAAACTAAACTGTTTCATTTGCAAGCTTGTTTAAAATTTTACTCTTATTACTATTTTAAATTTTTATTGCTTGTCCTAGTGATACAAACAATGATAAGTACACACATGACCAACATCTTGTTGTGTTCCTGAGTACTTCATGGCATTTCCAATAGAATTATGCAATTTTACAACTTGTCAAAGCTGCAAAACCAGACAATACTACGCAATACATTAGGGTGGAGGTTACTGTAATATAATAGTACATGTACATGAAGAGGGAGGGGACAGAAAAGGAAGACAGTTTGATTGCTTAAAGAATGGCAGATCTCTTCCAATCTCAGTATATTTTATCCAAATGTATCTAGAAGCTGGTCTAAGTATCTTTGCATTAATATACCTGATCTTTATGGTGATAAGCTATTCTTTCTTTGTCTGCTAAGTCAATCAGATCCGATGATCATTCATCTACCCTGGGCATAAAACTATCCTTCCATTTTTGTAAAATAATGGTGATCATTGGAGACCTCAAAAATAAACATCTTTGTGGCAGAGTTAATAGGGAAGTATCCTATGATGATAACTTTCAGCAGAGGTTTGGCTGTTGAAGTCAAGCACCATTTTAACTCTAATGTCCACCTCTTTTCACAGTTGTCTGACTGTTGGACATTGTCATAGCATATATATCAGGGTCCATATTTCTCTACAAAGGTCAGAGGAAAAGGCCTTTGTCTTGTGCAACTGCTGCAAAGTCCAATACATTTTGAATACAATCTTCTGTTGTTTTGAGCATTGCCTGAGATCCACAGAGGCATTTTTAACATTACATAATATGTTCTGCCATTGGGATTCTTTTGAGAGCTGTCACAAATCTCCTTCCCACACTTTCAGAAAGAACGCTAGGCTAATGGAACTCCTGTTTATTAACAAAGCCCATGTAGTAGACATGGGCCTGCGGAGTTTATGAAACAATTTCAAAAGTTCTCAATAGTTCTGGTGGCTTTTGGCAGTTCTATGGCATCTGGACCAAATTGATAGGTAGCAAGACAGTGTGGATGAAATTGGTACTTGTTAGCTACCAGTTTTGTAAAGCTTTGTAAAGCTTCCAGATCCTTTGTAAAGCTACCACTGTAGTTATCTTATTTTTCTTCATTGGACAAAAAGAGGAGCCCAAGAGACCTCCTAGGGCAGTGGTTCTCAACCAGGGGTATGTCTTCCAGGACGTACATCAACTCATCTAGATATTTGCCTTGATCACTGTTTCTCAACAGTTGTGGGATGGGTTTTGGGGGAGCTGGGTTGCAAAGGCTTGTGTTTGGGGTTGGCAAGCAGGGCAATTGCTCAGGGCCCCGCAAAGCTGAGTTACGTGCTTCAACTCCGAATGTGGGGGCTCGGGCTTCAGGTACACTGAAATGTAAGTGGAATATAAATATTGTAATCGATTGATTTTATATTTATATGTTAACAATGAAAAAGCAATTTTTCAGTAATAGTGTTCTGTGACACTTCTGTGTTTTTTATGTCTGATTTTGTAAGCAAGTAGTTTTTCAGTGAGATTAAACTTGGGGTAGGCAAGACGAATCAGACTCCTGAAAGGGGTACAGTAGTCTGGAAGGGTTGACAGCCACTGTGCTAGGGGATTCAGCTGTGTTAATGTTTAGTTTTCACCCATGTAGATATAATAGTGTTAGCATGCTGGAATTAGTCTGACGTCTGTGACATGATACAAGCATAATAGTAATTTTATAGGTCTGGGTGCTTAAACACTTCCAGTCCCTATAGAAAAGTAGGGAGGGGAATTTTTTAAATGGTAGTTGTGGATGTTGATCCGTGCCCCACAGGAAGGCTTTCATAGTGCTGTTAAAATTTCTTAAAATGAGACAGGACTTTACACAGCAGGCTTCTTGGAATATAGTGGAGTCAAGGCAGAATACTCACTTTCATTGTGTTAATCCCTCCCTACAGGCTCAGGGTTAGTGGATGCCCCCTATTTGTATCACTAACCATTTGAGAGAGTACAGGATCTAGGTGTATCTTCACCAGTTTGTTAATATTCTTGGTGCTCTTATACTTAAGAACTTGCTTGCATCAGTTTGCCTAAGGAAATTTCATTTTTTAAAAATAAAATTGAAGTACATTTTGAATTGAAAAGCCATTTTGAATAAAAAAAATCAAAACATTTCATTTTTTTCTGAACATTTAAAAAATGTTACTGAAACAACTCAATAGTATCAACACAAATTTGTGGACTTTGACCCAAATCTGCATTTTTCAGGAAAAAAAATTCTTCTCATTCGTAGGTCTGTAAGACTTTTAATCAGAGAGAGGGTAAAAAATTTGGAGCAAAATACAGTCCCATACCTTCACCCATCTGATAAAGCCAACCAAACTTCCATGCCTTTTTCTCAGTTGGAATGATTTCTCCAACACTACTTACATTCCCATTCTCATCCTAATCCTTCTCCCAGTAGATTCCTGCCCCCATTCCCTGTCAATACCTGATCCTTTCTCACCTCTGTAATTTAAGTATGGCTTTGCAGTTCTGGAGGCCTCTGTAATAGGACATGTTAGGCTGTTCATGGCAAATTTTCTGGCATTTTGTGTGTTTTACCATGTCTAATACCCCAGGATGTGCAATTTAATCTTTGAGAGCACACACTCTAGAGAGGGAGATGGAAAGAAACAGGAAAGCAATAAAAGGCCAGAAAAGTTTACATGAGCAGCCTACCAGATCCATAGACTCATAGACTTTGAGGTCAGAAGGGACCATTATGATCATCTAGTCTGACCTCCTGCACAATGCAGGCCACAGAATCTCACCCACCCACTCCTGTAACAAACCCCTAACATATGTCTGAGTTATTGAAGTCCTCAAATTGTGGTTTGAAGACCTCCAGCATGTGACCCGTGCCCATGCTGCAGAGGAAGGCGAAAAACCTCCAGGGCCTCTGCCAATCTGCCCTGGAGGAAAATTCCTTCCCGACCCCAAATATGGTGATCAGTTAAACCCTGAGCATGTGGGCAAGACTCACCAGCCAGCACCCAGGAAAGAATTCTCTGTAGTAACTCAGATCCCACCCCATCTAACATCCCATCATAGACCACTGGGCATACTTCCCTGCTGATAATCAAAGATCAGTTGCCAAATTAATTGCCAAAATTAGGCTATCCCATCATACCATCCCCTCCATAAACATATATGTCTCTCAACTGTCCAGGAGAGGGCTGGACATTGCAGAGTACACACCTTTGGGGAAATTTGGGGCTGGGAGTGTGTTGGGGTCACCTTGTTGATTGTAACCAAGGCTGGTGGAAGTTAGCGTGAAGCAGCAGGACTGTAGACAGGCTGCTGGGGTCAGAGCTGCTGAAACAGGGCTGTCTAGCACACAGACACTAATCAGGATGTGACCTGCATGCTGCTAGGCTGCTTGTGTGGGAGCTACAACACCAAAGCTTTGTGAGGTGCCCAGGGTTACAGGTCAGGTGGTGACACAGCCCCTCATTGGTCTGGATTTGTACCCTAGAGTGTGACAGGTCCCTGTACCTAGATGCAGATGATGACTTGGAGGTGTCATGAACTTGGATGCAGATGGTGGGCAGGGGGAAGGAGGCAGAAGTTGGGGGGGGGCATGTACCTGGGTGTGGATGATGGCCCTAGGGAGTAGGTCTCCAGAATGTAATTTATAATGAGTTGCACCCTGGGGTCTAGAAGGGAAACTTCCAGACTCTGTGTGTGTCTGTGAGAGACAGAGAGACACCAAGCTCTGGGATAGTATCAGGAGGAGGTTGGAGAAAGGAGAAGAACTTCCATAGGTCACTTTAATTCACATTAGAATGAACCTCAGAACCTTAAACTGTTGAGCTTTTATTTCACCCTATTTTCACATCTACAGTTGGCACTACATTCATTAGCTTTGGTATTACTGTCTAATGCCTCCACCTGTAGGACTGTAATGTGAGTTTGCTCAAATGCTCGGCTTGACTTTTTCTCTTTGAAGCACGGTGTGATGAAGCCGGCTTCTTCAGGCACTGAACTCTGGGAGCAAGACTTCAATATGTGCATTTCTGTGAATGTGTGTACTTGTAGTTTCACTCTTGCACCGGAGAACAGGTGGTCCCAATAAGAGATTCCAAAAGCCTAAAAAGATTTGTTTTAAACAGATATATGTCAACTACAGGACTACAGCACCCTTCACTGATTTTATTTCCTAGAGACCTACATTTTCCATCAAAGGATAATGGCCTGTCTCCAGTGTGTCAGATAAGGAGCTTACTTCTATTTTTTCTGGGAAACCAGGGCAAAACTATGACATCTGGAATCAAGAGTACATAGGTGCCGATTTTTTAATGTGTCAGGGTGCTCCCCCTGGCTCTGCCCCAGGCCCTGCCCCACTCCACCCCAGGGCCACCCAGAGGATTCAGGGGGCCTGGGGCAAAGCAGTTTCGGGGCCCCCTTCCATAAAAAAAAAGTTGCAATACTATAAAATACTATATTCTCGTGGGTGGCCCTGTGGGGCCCGGGGCCTGGGGAAAATTGCCCCACTTGCCCCCGCCTCTGGGTGGCCCTGCTCCACCCTTTCCCCCAAGGCGCTGCTCCTGCCCCGCCTCTTCCAGCCCCTACTCTGTTCCCGCCCCATTTCTTCCTGCCCCGTTCCACCCCCTTCTCCCCCAGTGCCTCCTGCTCCCTGTGGAACAGCTGGTCCGCAGTGGGCAGGAGGAACTCTGAGGGAGGGGCAGGCACTGATGGCGGGGCCGTGAACAGGAGGCATTGGAGGGAGGGGGAGGTGCTGACATGGGGGCTGCTGGTGGGTTTTCAGCACCCACCATTTTTTTTCAATGGGTGCTCCAGTGCAAGAGCACCCACAGAGTCAGTGTCTACGCAAGAGGAGATGTCATTTAACTATGTCAAAGCATTTATCAAGGATTCCAATGACCTTGTTTCCTGTTAAATCTCCAGGCTGTTGCTCAAGTTATGAGGATATTGAAAATGTTCTGCATCTTGCAAGGCTTCCAGAGGAGGTTTATAACTTTCTCTAATAATAATAATAATAATTAATTAATAAAAAGCCCTATATGCTGAAATGTGGCAGATGAAGTTTCTCATCCCAAGCTAGACATTTTCCCCCTTTAGATCTTAAAAAAATCACTTGCATTAAACTAGAAGGATGTGGGGGAGAGGGGAGTGAATGAAATGTGTTAAGGAGTGTAGATTGATTTATTGGGGACTAGAAGAAAAGAAGAAAAATTGCATTTTTCTTTTTTTTGTTATTTGTTTTTTTACTTTTTTATAACTCTAAATAAAGTAAATTAAAAAAATTATATTAAATGCTGCAGATGCACAATGATAAATAAATAAATACTAGTAAAGATCGATACAACTGAAATACACAAATATCTTTGTCTGGAAAATATACTGATTAGCAGCAAAAGAATTTCACTACACATGACAAAGGCTATGATTTTGTCAAAGAGGTTGTGGAAGTCACGGAATCTGTGACTTCCAAAGACCTCTGTGATTTCAGCCCTAGTGGCTGGGAGCTGCAGTGTCCTGCCACCTCGCGCAGCAGCCGGGAGCTGTGAAGTACTGCCGCTCTCGCAGGTGACAGGGTGATCCCAAGCAGCTCCCCGGCCGCTGCCCTGGGAGCAGAGGGATCCCCGGCAGCTCCTTGGCTGCAGGGGCAGGGAGACCATGGAGTTCCAAGCCTCTATAGGTGGTAGGGACTCGGCGCTCCAAGCCACCCCACAGCTGCCCAGCCCCTTCCCATTTTCTCATAGATAATTTTAGTAAAAGTCAGGGATAGGTCACGGGCAATAAAGAAGAATTCACAGAAGCCCGTGACCTGTCCCTGACTTTTACTAAAAATATCCATGACAAAATCTTAGCCTTACACATGACTGTTGTTGTGTTATCTAAAAATAATGATCATATTTCAAAAGTGTTCCACTGTATTTTTAGCTAAATTGAATAATGTATTGTCAGGCTTATGTCATCCCATGGCACACTGGGCATAGTGGTAGTAGACCTGGCCTCATACAGTTCAGGAAGTATCTGGTTTCTAGTGAACAGAAACTGTGATGTAATGGCTTTAGTGGAGGAACATCTAATGTTGCATAATTGTTTATCTTAATGACATCAGTTGTACTTCCAGACCAATTTTATATACTACAGTAGACATTAAATTAAAATTGTGAAAAGTTTGACACCACTTGTAATCCCAAATGCTGCATTTTTGCACTAGATTTGCTCTGAGTAGCTTGTAATGTCGCAATCAGTTATTTCCAGTCATATGGTTGAATTTACAGGATTCTTTTTCATTCCTCAATTTCTGTTTAAAGATGGGAGTTAGCATCCCTATTTAGTAAAGAGTGAATTAGAGTTGGGGAAAATTTGCTGCCCCATGACCTTTGATCTATAGTTGTAACAAACCTCTAGAGAGAAAAGCATTCTGTTCTTCTTCATATACACATTAAGGACGTTTGCAACTCCCGCTTTGGCTACGACTGCACTATGAACTCTCGTGCACATGGAGCTAGCGTGAGTATAAATAGCAGTGTAACTGCGGTAACATGGGAGGGATCAGTGGAGGCACTACAAGTGAAGGTGTGATTGTAGCATGGGTAGGCATACCCAGGCTTGCTTTAATTTAGCTAGTACGGAAAACAATACTAGTGTAGATGTAGCAGAGCAGGCATCAGTGTAGTCTAGCAATCTGAGTATGAACCCAGGGTCCCTGGTGGGCTTGTACGTATGCTACCACACTTCACTAGTGTGATTATTATTATTATCTTTGCTGGCTAAATTAAAGCTACCACGAGTATGCTACCCATTGTCCAGTAATGCCTTCACTTGCCATGTAGACATATCCTTAGGCTATGTCTACACTACATACCAGTGGCAGTGGTGTGTAGTGCGTGTGTAGCTACATGCCATAGTGAAAAGCAAACTGTGACAGATTTTCAAAACCAATGCGCCCAGGACCACAGTTGATCAGGCTGTGGCCATAGGATCTTTTAGGGAGGAGATGACGAGGCACACCAAGGGGCTAAATTTTAAAGCTTTATTAATAAAATACAGCAGAGAGTGCTGGGAACGCCCCCATGCCACTCAGGGGAAGAAAGAAAGCATTAAAGCCCCAAGCCCAAACCCACTTTCATACTCTCTCACACACTACCCAAAGCTGGCCAGGCCTGGGTGTAACGTAAGAAGAAGAGGGGGAGGGGTGGACGGGAGTTCTTGCCCTCGGCCTAGGTCATCCAGGGAATCTGCTGTAATCTCTGAATTGCTTCAGCTCTCCGGAGGGTTTTAATTCCTGGGTAACTTTTGGGGGGGAGGGGTGTCTCCTTCAGGGACCTTTGTTCCCCATGCTCTGTGTACCAGTTCAAACCGGCCTTCCGTGGCTTCCTCAGTTTTCCAAAACATCCCGGATTTGGAGACTTTGTTTTCCCTTCTGTTGGCCTTCGCTGTCGCCATCTCATTCGTTTTCACTGCTCTCGCTGCTATCTTTGCAGCTCTGCATCTCAGTGTATTTTTTCTTTTCTCATGGCTGAGAAAACTGAGAGTTTTTGTCTAGATTTCTCGTCGAGCCCATGACTTTGGGCCTTATCATCACACAGAGCTAGCTAAAGTGCTGAATTAACCTGTTCTCTGCTTCCCCCCCCCCCCACAACTTTGCTTCTCGTACTCCTGCAAAGGAATCTTCCATTCCCCACTTACACACCTTTGACCCTCCCCAAAATGCTTTGCGATGCTTGCAACAGCGTTAGCCACATACAATGCTGATCTGCCTTCCCTGGGGACTCCCTGAGGGAGGGGGGCATTGTGATGTGACAAAACCGCACCCATACAGCGGTACATGAATCAGTGAAAGACTCCAGCAGCATGGAAAGGCTTCAGCAGCTCCCCCATTTAGAGCTTTTCACTCTAGAAAGGACAGGCTTTGGGGTTGGTCATGGGGAGGTAGCAGGAAACCCACCTTTGTGGAGCCTTTCCCTGCTGCTGGAGTCTTTCCTTATGGCAGGCTGCTGGCTGAGCCTTTCTGTGCTGTTCTCCCCCTTCCAGGGCCTTTTGCTGCTGCCACAGTCTCTTCCTGGAGCAGGGAAAGGTTCCAGAGCAGTGGTTCAAGTACAGTGGTATGGTCCAATACACCATACCAGTAAGAAACTTATAGCTGGTACAGCGTACCGGAGAGACAGACGAGGAGCTCACCCCAGCCCTTCCACACAGCTGCATCTCCTGAGTGCTCCTGCCTGGGGCCTATACGGAGCCCCACTGGAGGAGAAGCTGCTGGTGTGGAGCTGCCCGGTGCCCCCTCCCCCACCCCGCTCCAGGTAACATGGGATGGATGTGGAGCATGGGGAGGGAACGGTGAGAGCATGGGGGCCCTCGGCTGGGCTGGGGGCAGGGTGGGGAGGAGTCACTTGTCCCCCCCCCCACTTTATGTTTCTCCCATGAGTGCAGCATACCGTCAAGAAATTATTTCTACTTGCACCACTGTTCCAGAGGTGGGGATTCAGCAGGACACCACACTGCTGAAAATAATAGTGTAGCCAGTGTGGCATTGCTTGGGCAATAGAGTTGTATAGAGTTCCACCAATGGGCGGAAGTTTTGTATAGTTTTTGGTGGTGCCCAAGTGGATCCGTCTTATCCATAGGACAGACCGGGGCAACCGCCCCGGCCCCTGCACTTTGGGGGGCCCCATGCTTCAGGGGGATGCGGGCTCCAAGGTGGCCTGGGGGGGTTAGCGGGGTGCTTGGTGCCGACAGCAGTGAGCAACCCTGCTCTGCCCCGCCTCTTCCCACCCCGCCCCTACTCCACCTCTTCCCCAAAGCCCCCACCTCGAGCAATGCCGGGAGCCAGTGCGGTGGAGCGGAGTGGGCTGGGGCCAGGTTACTCGCTGCTGCCAGCGCCAGCCCCCACTCTAAGTCCCCAGGCTGCCCTGGATCCCGTGGCCCCCTGAAGCACAAGACAGGGGTAGACACCACCATGTTGTGTGACGAACACTTGACAAAATTATCGGACTTAGTGACGGACATGGGGATGGGAAGTATTATGTCATTCAATCATTCAACCCATAAAATAGCACACTTTTTGCCATATTGAAAAAAAAAGTAATCTAGCTAATAATAGTAATAATAATAATAATAGTAATAAATTCAACTCATATAATTAATGAAAAATGTGTGTATACTGTATATGAGATTATTACATGAGAAATGAAAATGAGCTTGCTTTGGGATTTTACAAGGCACTTATATCATTTAAACACATTTGGTACCTTGAGGAATGATAACACTTCTTGCAAATCACATAAATAGGGAACTCATGGTCCCCTTCCCTCACCCCATTGCAAAGGCACAGGGGTTATTGCTGGCTTCCCTAGGGCTGCAGAAAACCCTATGGGCAAAACATGGAAAAAAGAGGATCAATTTATACAGAGGGCTGAAGGGGACTCCCATAGTGCATTAATTAACACTTAATAAATACATCAAAATTAAATACAATACAGAGATAAGAGCCTGTAATGACTGACTTTACTTCATGAGAAGCTCCAGAGAAAGAAGACGCAGAGGGAGTAATGGTGGGGTCAATCCTAGGGAGGCCAAAGGGGCTGGTAGAGGGAGCAGACAGAGAACAAGGGTAGAGGCAGAGTCACTGCAGGGTTGACCCAGTCTTCTGCCTCTCCCCTGTGGGTGGAAACACTGATCACTATCACTATAGGAGGGAACAATAGAATGGAATGCCCAGAAGATGACTTGAGGACAATTTCCTGAAGGGACCCTTATCCTTGCAGAGCTTTTCTGTCTCCGAAATTTACATTTCTAGACAGGGTGGTTTGGCCCACAGAAATAAAAATCTGTACATCTTCCATATGGTTTTGGACCAATGGAAAAAAATAGGTATAATTCAAGTGACTTTTAAAATTGCCTATAAAACCGAGTTAACAAAATAAATGAGCTTATGAACAACCAGAAAATATGTTTCTCAAGTGAAAAAACTACAAATGGACTTCTTTGCAAAGAAATTGTAAGTGTTCTTACAGGAAAAGCCACAAACTGTCTGGAAAGGAAGAGTAGATTGAATTACTTGCCTCAGTGAAATTAAATATCCAGAGAATTGCTGCGCCTGTGATCATGATGACTGGGGCTTGCTCACCTGTGGCTTCCCCTCCCCATGCTGCAGAGGCACAGCCGGGCACGTCTGCATCTGCAAGCAGGCGCCCTGCCTCCGGTGCAGCTCCCATTGGCCGTGCTGGCCATTAGCTTGGGAGCCCCCCTGGCCAATGGGCTGGGAGGGAGGGGAAAGGCAAAGGGGGAGATTGTAGGGAGCTCTGGAGCAGGAGAAACAGTGGGGGAGAGGAGTTGTCTGGCACAAAGGGAGGCTCTCTGGAGAGGGGTGACAGGGCCACAGGGGCCATTGGGGGTGTCGGGGGGGGCAGAGGGTTGTGTGGGTCTCTGTGGGGCAGGGGGGAGTGATGGACGGAGCCAGCCACAGCCCAGGTCTGTGCTGCGGGGGGAGAGGGGAGGAGGGTGTTGTTATAGCCCCCGCAGGAAGTCCCCTCTGTCCTGTGTATTTTATGCCAGCAACTGCCGAAAGAATCATGCAATGTGGATGTAGCTAAAGAGGGATTCAGGACTGTCTACAGTATGATGACTGAGACTAAAAGGAGCCCTCCTATGCAGCTGTTTGCACTTTAGGTATCACAGTAAAGTAGACTCTCTTTTATTTAACCCCTTTGTCTCTTTCTGATGCAGCTGTTCACCACAATTCCCTGATCTTTACTCCTTGGAGTCCTAACAGTGTCAGAAGGTATATCAAAATCTTCTAGAGAACAAATTCCAAGTTCTTCTTCATGCTGGAAATTTGTCCCTTAATTTTTAGGATTAAGATGAATCATGTGCGCACTGGCTAATTTACAGAGTTTTTTCAGGGATTACTTGGAAGGGTACTATGGTAAGTGGGGAAGAAGGGTTTCTCACTGCTAGATGCAACTAGTCCAGATCTTGGATGCATAACCCAGGGCTCCTTCAGTATTATGTTGGAAAACAGTGGCATGTCACATGGGAAGCAAAGGCCTAGAAAAGGCAGGGCATGGCAAGGCTTGCTTTGCTCAAGATCTGGACCAGTTGCATCTTGCAGTGAGAAACGCTTCTTTCCCACTTTGCATCCAGATCTTGAGCAAAGCGAGCCATGCCATGCCCTGCCTTTTCTAAGCCTTTGCTTCCCATGTGACATTGACTGTTTTCCAACATACTACTGAAGTTGGGAATCAAGAGGGATCTGTGGCTGTGCACATTTAATCAAGAGTTGGAAATCTGCACACTACTTGAGGGAGATATAAATGGCATAGTCTTTGGATATGGAAATTACTCCCTGGGCTCGGGAAAGGAAGCAGGAGTGAAGAGGGACACAACTCTCAGCAAAAATGAAAGGGATTGAGGTTATTCTGGAGGTACTGAAAAACAAAACACCAAAACTCTTCCAAATAATGTTGAGTCCTGTGTCACATGAGTGTCTTTAGGGTCACATTTTTTATAAGCAAGGGCAAATAATCATAAATTCTAGGGGCATCTGGAAACATGATCTCACCTAACAGTGTGCATGTGTGTGTGAAATGAAAATTGCGGCCATTTGGATGGGAAAACAAACATTTTTTCTTCTGTTTTATTTCTAATTCTGTGTTGTGAAACAAAGCCCCATAAGCAGAAGGATCCTGTCTCGGTTCAAACCACTTAGTTCAACAATTCATAAAGCACTTTTTTGTATTTTAAAATGTTGTGAATCTTTAAGTTTTCAAGAGACACAGACTGGTCATAATTCTCATTGTTCTTAAGGAACAAGATCCCTTTCTGAAAATTAAATATTCATGATGGAGTAAATATTCAAATTGGCATGCCAGTTGTTACGTTCACAATTCCATTATTGTTAATGGGATTTGGATGCATAACTCTTATATCGTTATTTGAAATTTTACTCAGCTGTGTCCTTGAAAGACATATGAGAGGGAAAACAATTTTATCCAAGCAGGCACTCTTCAATTTATCCATTTGTATGTTGATGGCAATTCTTAAAATGTTGGATCTGTGTGTACAAAAGAAAAGGCAGTATTTGTCTGCTGTTTCCTGAGTGACTCACAAGCACTCATGAACATGAACTCTAGCACCTTAGCACAGTTCTGGTATTGAAACCTGCTGCATAATTCATCATAAAAGAACATGAGGTATTCAGCAGTCAGTGCTCATTCAGAGATGTTCTGCATTATTAGCAGCACTAGTAAATATGCGCTCTCTATACATAATTTATGGTTAGCAGCAGAGGTAGTTTTATGCTTCATAATATGCTAGCTTTGATTCCTTTAAATTTGTTTGTAAAACTTAGAGGTTGGACATAAAACAAAGATTTTAAATCTTTTATATATTGCTTCATAGAATCATAGACTATCAGAGTTGAAAGGGACCTCAGGAGGTCATCTAGTCCAACCCCCTGCTCAGAGCAGGACCAATCCCCAACTAAATCATCCTGGTCAGGGCTTTGTCGAGCCAGGCTTTAAAAACCTCTAAAGAAGGAGATTCCACCACCTCCCTAAGTAACCCATTCCAGTGCTTCACCACCCTCCTAGTGAAAAAGTTTTTTCCTAATATCCAACCTAAACCTCCCCCACTGCAACTTGTTTTGATGTTTTTTATTTTCACAAGTTAATATGGCAGAAATTGATTATGGACCACTTCACTTTCTAGGAAATGAGATTTGCTGCAATGGATTTCTTGTGTAAGACTTTTAATGTGCTAATTCCTTCATCCCCCAATTTGGAGCAGAATGAAAATTGGTTGGAAACCTAAATTGGATGGTCAGTTTTGTACTCTTGCTCACAAAACTCTTGTATTTCTCAAATACAAGTGGGTACACTTAATAATGCAAGCTAAAATATTTAGAGCTGCTTGAAACTTGGAATTTCTGTTCTATGGGAAATCTGACTTAAAAACGCCTTCTAAATCGGAATAAAAACTTTGTTGTGAAACTTTCCGTTAAATGAAATTTCCGGAAAAAAAAGTTTTGGCTTACTCAAAACATTTCATTTTGCTAAATTTGAACTGCTTCATTATGATTTGATTCAATCAGTTTTTAAAGACTAAAATATAAAAAAAGAACAGAGTAATAACCTAAAGAAGTAATGTTAAAATTAATATTTTTCTAAATGAAAAATCATTTTGAAACAAAAAGTAGAAACATTTGATTTTGACAAGGTTGAATGTTACAATCATTGCAAAATACTTTGTTTTGATTTTTGTTTTCAGAATGAAATATCATAACTGACATTCTCATGGAATGCTTTGGTTATAACACATTAACATTTTCTGATAGAATATTTTTGGCCAGCTCTACAAAAGGTGCAAATGGGCTTTTGAAAGTACTTCAGTAAACCATGTGTTTCACCCCAAAGGGTGAAAATTGGAATCAGGTACAAAGAGAGCATTCAAGTTATTATAAAGATCTTACTAAATGGGGTAAAAATTCTTGTTCTTTTCCTGACTCATTCTATAATATGTTACAAACTGAACTGCTTCTTTTTGCTGTTAATCCCTCTCCTCTACTTCCATTCTCACCTGTCTCAATTGACAACTGCAGCATCCTTCCAGTTTTTCAACTTGTTGTAAGTTTTTAAGTTTCTCTCCCCCACCCCAGCTAACTTTTCTATATCTTGTTTGCTTTATTCCATTTAGTCTATCCAGGGGTGAAAGTAATTTACAGGACTTACTGGTACTGCCGGAGTCCTAAGGGGGGTGGCCTCATCCAGAAGAGGCGTGGCCTCAACCGGAAGAGGCAGTGCCTCTCAAGATTTAAAGGCCCTGGGGCACTGCCTGGGGCTGGGAGCCCCAGGGCCTTTAAATCAGCCTGGGGTGCCCAGCTGCAGAGATAGCTGGGAGCTCCCAGGGCTCAGGAGCAAATTAAAGGGCCCAGGGCTCCGGCCACCGTGGAGCTCCTGACCCTTTAAAACCCCACCGCAGCTCTGGCTGCCAGGGCCGCAGGCGAGATTTAAAGGACTCTGGGCTGCCCACAGTCATGGGAACTCTGAGGCCTTTAAATCCCACACTGGCCGCGGAAGCCAGTGCGGTCTGGCATGGTGTACTGGCTCTTGCCGGTATGCCATACTGGACCGTACTGGCTTACTTTCACCTCTGAGTCTATCACCACAATCCAAATGTTCCTCACTTTCCCCGTTCCTAAAAGCCTTGTCAGTGCCTGGATTGTTATGGAAAAAGAGTTTCAAAATTAACTAGAACCCTAGGTGGCATGCCTGGGGTGGGGACGCGAGGACATAGACCAGGGGCTGCTCTCAGGCACTCCAGTTCCCTGCCCAGGGCAGATGGAGTGTCTAGGGCTCCCTGCAGCAGCCCGGGCTCCCTGGAGGCTCTTACCATGGCCTGACTCCAGGCCTGGCCAGGGCTTTGTGGCAAAAGGAGGTTAAGACCCATCTCCGCCCCCACCAGGAAGAGGCTGGCATCACCCCGGAGCATGCATAGAGCAACGCTGCAAGGAATCTGGGTCAAATGCTGTCCCAGAGTCATTCAGCCCAGGACTGGGACTAGAACTATCCATTTTGGGACTGTCCTGCACAGTTTGGGACAGGTGGTCACCCTATCCTCCAAATACACCTCCCTTTTCCCAGGGAGTAACTGCATACTCCTTCTCTAAAGCCCCCTCTGCTTCTGGGGCCTTGTGGGGGGGAAGAGGAGAAGCAGAGGGTGGACACATGGAGGTTGCAGGGCTCCTGCTTCTGTCCCACTTTTGCCTTTTGAAAAGTTGGTCATCCTACTGGGGGGCTGCAGAGATAAGTTACCTAAAGTTACTCTCAGGGAGGAGGGAATGAAGAGCTGGGCAAAGCCAGAAGAGTGGGGAAGGCCAGGAGGTATGGACATATCTCAGGGAAAGGCAGCAAGGTGCAGGGAATGGATCTTGGCTACTGTGTAGAGGGTCCTTGAGCCAGAACCCGAAGTAGAGGTTAGGGCCAGGTTCCCCTGCCAGCTACTATGGGAGTGGCACTGTGAGGCAGTGAAACAGAAGACTGCCTGAGACTGCTGGAGATCAAGAACCTTGATACACTCCTCCTCATCCATGCTCTCCTCCTAAAAGAATAGGGTTGCCAACTTTCTACTCGCACAAAACGAAACACCCTTGCCCTATCCGCAGGCACCATCCCTGCAGCTCTGCGCGCTGCCCTGTCTGCAGGCTCTGCACCCGCAGCTCCCAGAAGTAGCAGCATGTCCCCTCTCTGGCTCCTATGCAGGTCTGTGTGCTGCCCCATCCACAGGCGACACCCCTGCAGCTCCCATTGGCTGCAGTTCCCAGCCAATAGGAGCTGCAGGGCAGCATGTGGAGCCCCATGGCTTCCCCTACGCATAGGAGCTGGAAGGGGCACATGCTGGCTGCTTCCGGGAGCCGTATGGCATGGAGGCTAGCAGGGAGCCTGCCAGCCCCGCTGCTCGGCGGTAACAACCTGACAGTCAGTGGACCGGTCAGTGGTTTTGACCAGAGCGTGTTCCAGTCGAAAACCAGACACCTGGTCACTCTATAAAAGAGGAGACTACAATAGGACCTGGCCAGAAGGCTGAGTCATGAAAAGGACACTGCGGCTCCTGAGAACGAGAGAGGGGTTGCAACGGAGAAGTTAATGGGGTGTAACTGCTGAAAGGCGTATTAGCAACCTCTCTTCCCCTCCTCTTTTATATATTCCTTTTTAAAATTCATCCCTGCAAACAGTCCTTCTTAACATCCTCCTAAGAAGCAACCAAAGGCATCCCTCCTGTGCCTTCCCTAGTCTAATAATAAATGTTTCAAAAATGCCTAAGTCCCATTTGCTTTCTGAGAGACTTGCACTCCTAAGTGATTTTTGAAAATGGGTCTTAGACTTCCAAGTCACTTAAGCACTCTAGAAAATGTTAATGTTTTTTAATATTGTAAACTCTGAGGTAGAGAATGTATCTTTGTTTGTGACACTACATAAACTATATAAACTTATTCTGTATGATTTCTAATAATAACAGAAAACTGCACACACCATAAATCCAACAGGGAATGTAGGAAAGCCTTTGTTTTGCTGACTATTTGACTTCAAGTTCTGTATTCAGTAATCTGTGGATGATCATGTACTAGCGAGGCTCATTTGCGTTGGTAGGAGTTTGCTCACTTGATGGATAAATGTAGCATTTTCACCTCATTTTTAATAGAAGAGTTGCTGAGGGGGAATGTATGTGTTAGAAAAATCACCTTTCTATTCCTCATTTTTTTCATTTGTATTATCATCATTTTTTTTATTGAGCTTCCTGTAATTAATACATATTTTATGTCCTCTCTTCTTGGGTAGCATTCTTTAGTACATACCAAACCAGGCAAATGTTGCCTGCAATAGATTTTCTTGGGCTGATTTGCCATCCTGATAGCAACTGTTTTTGGAAAAATTTCCAGATGTCATGAACATGTTTTTGATTGAATGTGTTTAATTTCAGTAACTCTAGTATGCCAATGTGTTTAATCTCCTTTAAAATAATATGTGGCTGCTCTCACTTGTTCATATCTGAGTTTTTATTTGTATTGGAAAAGATTTCTTAGCGCCACAGGGGGAAGAGAGTGCTTGGTTTTTGGTTTTTAATCACTAAGAGCAAGTAATATTGAGCAAATATTTTCTACGAAGTTGACAAATCTAGAAAGGGAGTCACAATCAATACCTTAAAGCCAACAGACATCCTATAATAAATGATGAGTTGCAGAAAAAATATTTCTTTAATTCCTGTGCCTTAGCAAGTGAACATGTTGGTTAATTCAATGCAAGTCCATTTGCTGTTGCATATCTGTTCTTGGTCCAGGTCCTTATGCAACTGGTATGGTTTTTAGGAAGTTGGAAGATGTTCTTTATTACAGCACACTTTAGTCTAACATTTCCCCCATGAATACTTTAAAAATTGATGTGATCTGAATTACTTTTGAATCTTTCTCTCTCTCCCCACCCCCTATTCTGAATTTTTCTATATTAGATACAGAACTGGGTGGAAAAAAATTAAAATTATAAAACATCAGTGAAAACTTTCGGCAAAAGATCTGCAAAAAATCTTTTTGTCTTTTTTTTTAAACCAGTTCTAATAATTTGTTATTATATCATACTCTGTTTTCAGTGGAACAGGCACTGTAACAGTTGCGTTGTGTTGTGCTGCTCAGAAGACGGGGTACATTTTATGTTTTAGCTAAAGCCACACAATTTGTTTTAGTATTTTAAAGACATACATTTATATTTCACAAAGAATGCATGATTTGCCTGTGTGTATGTGCATTTCAATGTGATGTGAAGAAACAACTCTTAGGCTAGGCTTTGAGCCATCTCTAATGTTAACAATACATAAGAATTCAGTGCATATTCTCCTCTGTCTTGTGTCTCTTTCCCACTCATGCACATAGAACCAGTTAAACAGAAGAGGTGGGGTTGACAGAACACATCAGGGACCTCCTTTGGCTGGTGGAAGTTTTTTGTTTTTTTTTTTAATACTGCAAACGGAATTATTTCTCAACTTACATAGATTTGAATTAAGGCTCTCATCAGCTTGGAAGATCAAATTCTTGTTTTTCCTGACTTCTTATAAACAGATTATTTTAGAATGGGCCAGACTTTTCCTGCCCTGTACTTGACTCTTTTTGGCAATACTGGTTTTGATTAACCAATGTTCATGGTTATTGTGCTGGGAGAGAGAAACTGAAAAATGAAGTGGATGCTATAGAAATGAATTTGAAGTATGCTGAACAGTCTATAGATCTCTCTCAAACTCCTAATAGTGCTCAAGACCAGAATTCACTCTGGCTTACTGTACGAAGTGTTGCATTCAAAAGCTTCTTTACTGCTGTTTCTTGACATCATCAAGCCTTTGGTTCCTCTACTTATAGGCTTACTGGAAGCAATACATAGAAGTGAACAGAGCATAAATAAATGTTAATAGTATGTGCATGCCTACAGAGGGGTTATTTCATTTCTTTTACTGTTAATGATATGAAAAGTGATTTGTTATTGGCATTTAAAATGCTTGTGCTGGTAAGTGTTAGGTGATGTTGTTACATAGTCTTCTACGTTCCTTTCTGTAGCATGCAAGCAAGTGTTCAGTCTTGGGAAAACCTTGTGTGGTGGCAATTTTGTTATGCAAGGTTCTGAGTAGAGGGAACTGTGCAAGCAGCAAGAGTGTTTGCTCACAATCTGGGTCTCTGATTGGACTCAGTTCTTGAGGCAGAGTCATTCTCTGGGGATTGGGCTGAGATTTCTGAAAGCAGGGGTTGCCTGTATGCCATTTGTGTCCATGTAAATAAAGCAAGTTACAGTCAGAATATACTCAAACTCCATGTCCCTGATTTCTTCTCCACTAGGAAGTAGCCCAGTGTTAGCCTGATTTCTTCTCCACTAGCAGGGCCCAGGACATCTGGTAGCTTTCAGCAGAAGGCAGCAATACTAAAGAACTGGTTGCAGAATACAGTAGGTTAACATCCAGCAAGCATACATACACAAAGGGTGGGGAAGGGAAGGGATTTGAGGGCAAAACCAAGTAGCAATTGTGGGGTTTTTTTTGTTTTGTTTGCTTGCTTTTAAACAATTCTGTTTCATTCCCTGCTGCTTTATGGTAAAAAAATAAAACAATTTTGCTCAGATATGGCCTATGACATAAACTCAGTAAGCAGGTTAAAACAATTTTGGAGACCTGACCCCAAATATGAATGATAGGCGGATGTACTTCATAACAATAACAAAAGCTGAATTCAATAGAGAGTTAATTTAACCTTGAATCAAAGATAGACATCAAATCAGTATGTGTATTGTAATTTTTGACCTGCCCTAGGCATGAATAATATTTGATGCATTCCACTTTACTGTGAAGAGCTGACTCTCTCTGTTTGCAGTAGTGCTGCTAGTGAGTTCTGCCCTTATCACATAACTGTGGTTTCTTTCTTGTCTGTCTTAAAAAAAAAAAGTCTTTCTTTTTAGACTGTTTATGGCTTTCTTTTTAGGAATTAAAATTATTTTGTATTGGAGCTGAAAAAATAATACTATTTTATTATATCAAATATCCTCCTATCTCTGTTACCCTGGGATGTACTTCTAGGGAGTATGGCAGATTTTAAGGGTTGTGCAAATCCCCAACACTGCAAATCTTAGGTATTCTAGGTGAATATGTTGCTCAAATGTTTCCTTTCAGATTCGGCCTAAAACCAGAAACCTTAAATACTAATTTAGTTAAGACAGATTTAGCAGAACCGTTTGCAAAGAAAACTATTCAAATGTTACATGCAGATGTGCCTATTACAGCTCAAACTGTTCACTCACATAACTACTCACCTTCTAAACTGCATGCAGTGGGTGTAGCCATGTGGATCTCAGGACATGAGAGACTCAAGGTGGATGAGTTAATATGTTCTATTGGGCCAACTTCTGTTGGTGAGAGAGACAAACTTTTGAGCTTACACTGACCAAAAGCTTGTCCATCTCACCAACAGAAGATTTTTCAATAAAACATATTATCTCACTCACGTAAGGGTGACCAGGTGTCCAGTTTTTGATCGTAAGACCCGATCAAAAAGGGACCCTGGCAACTCTGGTCAGCACCCCTGCTGGCTCCAGTCAGCACCACCAACCAGGCCGTTAAAGGTCCGGTCGGCGGCGCTAAGGCAGGCTGGTCCTTACCTGTTCTGGCACTGTGCTGTGCCCCAGAACCAGCCAGCAAGTCTGGCTTCTAGGTGGTGGCGGGGAACAGGACTCTGTGCACTGCCTCCACCCCGAGCATCAGCTCTGCTTTCCCATTGGCCGGGAACCAGCCAATGAGAGCTGCGGGGGCAATGCCTGCGGAGAGCAAGAGCAGTGTGCAGAGCCTCCTGCCCCCCTTGCCTACTAGCGTCGGACCTGCTGGCCGCTTCAAGGCACACACAACACAGTGTCAGGACAGGCAGGCTGTCTGCCATAGCCCCGCTGTGCTGCTGATCGGGAGCCATGTGAGGTAACCCCAAGCTCCCCTCCCCCCCCCAAACTCAGAGCTGCACTCCAAACCCCTCATTCCCAGTCCAGAGCCCTCACACAGACACCCCACACCCCTGTCCCACCCCGGAGCCCCCTCCTGTACCGTGAACCCCTCATTCCCAGCTGCACCCCAAACCCCTGCTTCAACCCCTTCCTCATTCTGAATCCCTCAGCCTGGAGACCCTTCCTGCACCCCAGAGCCCTTATCCCTGGCCCCACCCCAGAGCCTGCACCCCCAGCTGGAGCCCTCACCCCCTCCCAAACCCCAAGCCCCTTCCCTAGCCCAGTGAAAGTGAGTGGTGGGGGAGGAGAGCAAGCCACCGAGAGAGGGGGAATGTAGTAGGAAGGGGTGGGACCTCATGGAATGGGGTGGAGCCTCTGGGAAGGAGCAGGGCTAAGGTGTTCGATTTTGTGCCATTAGAAAGTTGGCAACCCTACTCACCTTCTAAATTGACAACTCCACGTTAATAAATACTACTAGGAGCCCTGTTTTTCTCTGCATTCTCTAACTATTCTATACACTTTTTAAAAAAAATTATTCAAATGTTTTCATCCTTGAGTACTTTTGTTAATTTTCTTAGGTGTGGTTCTCACGGGTGTGCATCACAGGACTTGTACCTGTCCTCCGTCCTTGAACCACAAGTGGGACTAATTGTCCTCGATACCTGAGCAGTTTTTCCTAATTACTGAAGTGGAACAGAATATTATAGTGCAACATCACTTTTTGAAAATGTGGAGTTTGGTGTATGTGTGAGGATGTGTGTTGCACTCATTCATTCTGACACACTATAATCTGGGCACTTGGCAGCTACTTTCCATCCCAGTCTTTACAGATACTACTACAACTGCACTCCTTCTTGTTACTCATAATAAAATACTGTTGCAGTTTAGTCCTGAAAAATCCCTTTTTATACACAAAATCACAAAGACTTAAGAGACACTGATGTGATCCAAAATGGAATTTTCCAGCTACCCTGTAAATTGAGCCTTTATTTTGTCTAGTATTAAACATATGCAAAGTAAACTATTTCTCACTAATATGCAGAACAAGTTTCATACACACTTTCCCAGTAGCTGTGTTCAGACGCTGCAGTTGCCTTACAAAGAAACCCAGTCAGCTCAACATTTTATTAGGTACCAAATCACCTTTAAAATAATTCAGTAATTTATAAAGTAAAAGTCTTCAACTAAAAGATTTTTAGAGCAAAGAAAGAAGTGTTATTTTAGCATAGGCAACCATTTCTGACATGGATTCACTGAGCTAGAAAATTACTTTAATGCATATATCCGTATACTCACTGGTTTCTTTTATTTCAGTAGAATATATATATATATATATATATATAATATGCTGTGTTTTATACATTTCAAACTTTGGAAACTTTTTCATACTAATGCAATAACATGGCTATTATAGCCTATTTGGTTCTTTTATTGGACTTTTAACAAACACAAGTCACACTTTTAGAACTAGTTGAGTGTACAATTGCAGCTGTTAGGTAAACCTGCGTTCAACTGTGTTCAGCAACTATAAGGAATCTGGTACAAGAAAACATACCAAAATTACATGACTCTAAGGAAGAACGGAGATTATGCAGGACATAGAAACATGCATTGACATTCCTGTTGTACAGGACAGTGGTGGAACTACCATTTTACAATGGAACATGCAGTGGTTATAATGAATGAATAAACAATGAAAAATGTATAGCTCTAGATCAGGGATCGGCAACCGCTGGCACGTGGCTCACCAGGAAAAGCTCTTGGCAGGCCGGGCTGGTTTGTTTACCAGCTGTGTCCGCAGGTTTGGCCAATCGCAGGTCCCACTGGCCGCAGTTCGCTGCTCCAGGCCAATGGGGGCAGCATGAAGCAGCGCGGGTCGAGGGATGTGCTAGCTGCCACTTCCCGCCACCCCAATTGGCCTGGAGCAGTGAACTGCAGCCAGTGGGAGCCGCGATCGGCCAAAGCTGCGGACGCAGCAGGTAAACAAACTGGCGTGGCCCGCCAGGGGCTTATCCTGGCGGGCCGCGTGCCAATGGTTGCCAATCCCTGCTGTAGATTGAAACTTGCCAAGGCATCTATGGAGTTTGGGCACACAACTTCCCCTCTATAAAAGTAAATTTTTAAAATAAATGGGAGTTGTGGGTGGGATTCAGAAAGGGGACTTGGGCTGAGCATTGAGTGCCTATCTCCTAGATGTCCTGCTGCCAAACAGAATTCCTAACTTCAGGTTAGGCCCCCAGGTTTCCTATGCAAACAATGGGGAGATTTAGGCCACTCCTTACTCAACATACTGACTTTTGCAAACCCCATTTTTAGGTGCCTACGTTTGCCAGTAGAAAATGCTGAGCAAGCTGAGGCATGTGGCCTAAGGTCTGCTCTTCAAAGGGAGTTAAGTGTCTAACTCTGGGCTGGAGAGGCATGCCTCCTTCCACTCAGGAGTCACAGCTGTGAACTCTCTCTTGGAGTTAGGTGCCTGGCATCAGGTTTTTCAAGAAAAACTGAGATGGAGGAACTGCTTTTCCCTTTATATCCAAAAGCACAGTCATCAAAGCTTTCACCTTGGATGGGGGAGACCTAGGTTCGAATCCCCAGATGAGTATCCTAACCACTGGTCCATATGGGGTGGGTCTGTCTCAATTGCTAGTGTCAGTGATTCTACTTTGTATAAAATACTTAAGTACTCATGGGGTCAGAGTGAAAGAGAGTGGTTCTGTTGTCCAGTGCTCAGGTGACTCACCTGGGATGTGGCAGAACCAAGTTCAAGTCCCTGCTCCATTGACTATTTAAGTGGGAGGTGGGAGACCTAGTCCACATTAGGCAGAGTACTGATTTGAACCCAGTGCTCCCATATTCTGGGTGAGTTTGCTAAACATCATATAATGAGGGGCATCACAACCTTTGGCTGTGCTTTGTGGCAAGGTGGCCTCTGAGCACATCTTCTTGATTGTGCCCAGCAGGAGAACATCTAGTTTGTGACCCCTGTAGGGGCTTAGGTTTGAGTTAGGCACTAAGCTGTTTGGTGGTGTCAGGACTGAGGAATCTGTGAATATACCTACCAGCAGAAATGTAGGAATCTAGGAGACATCACTGGGGAAATTTGGATACCCATATTGTTAGGCAGCAGCTGAACAGGGCTTCTGAGGATCTAAATTTTTGTTTTAGGGTCCTAAAGTGGCAGATAGGTACCTATGTCCCCCTTGTGAATCCCACCCTGTGTGCCTAAATCCCCTAGTCATATTTTTAAACATTTCCAGCATGTTACAGGCACTCTATTAAAAAATGGCCTGCAGATTCCTGTACACACTTTTAAAGTTGTCTCTTGTCTTTAAACAGAAGTTTACATAATGCAAGAAAATATTGTTCTAGTTTACATCTATGTGGTCCACTGAAGCTGAATAGCACAGAAGAGGGGGGCCCATACATATATTCAAAACAAAAATATAATATGGAAGGGAATGCAGTAAATATGGTAATTGTAAATAATAATCTTAGAGATGAACAAAGCAAATAGCTGTATACAGTACCATGCTTATAGCTGCCACAGCAGCATTTTCTTGCCTTTGTTGCTCTATGGCATACATCCAGATATCTGCTGTGTGAACATTTGCTCCTGGGAGGAGATGAAGAAGAAGGGGTCCATAAGGTTTCCATTGGCCTAGACAACAGAAACATCTGCTGGATTCATGAGCAGCTTGCTGACCTAAATCAGCAGGGAAATTTGCAGTTCATCAGCTCTGCCATATCAGTAGATATTTCATAGACCATAGAGATAAACAAGAAAAGCCAATAAAATAATGTAAGTATTTTACATCAAAATTGAACACATTCAAATATTTAATTATCTATAAGTAAATTATCTGAAGATTTTGTCATGGTTATTTTTAGTAAAAGTCACAGACACAAAATTTCACAGGAACTCTGGCCTGGCCATGACTTCTACTAAAAATAATGGGGAAGGAAAGGAATGATACCTGGATCCTCATTGGGGTGGGGGAGGGATTGACAGCCCCAGCCCATCTGCCACAGTTGTGGGGCACAGGCCAGACTCCAGACCCTACTGAAGCCACGGGGCAGGGTCACAGCAAGGGAGGGTGGGGCAGGGGGTGGCCTCTTCTCCAGCCAAAGCCGTGAGTCAGGGACATATAACCCCTGCTCCGCCCCACCACTGACAGCTGAAGCTAGAGTCAGGGAGGGGCTGGTAAAGTCACTCCAGGAATAAAGCATATCCTTATCTAAAACTACATGTAAATGACACTAACTAGGGCCTATCAACACACAAAGCTCACATTGACTGTTAGGGAACAGTGTTCTGTTCATGAAAGAATGGCAAGATATAACCTTAAATGTCAGTTAAAGGAGTAGGAACGTAGATGGGTGTTTAGTGCTAATGGAAGCACGCCAACTAGGTCCCTCAAATACTCATTTTAATGAAAATTTATAAAATCTGCACAGTCGGTTTATTCAAACTTGTAGACCCACAAAGAGGCCTTCTCAGTCTCTTTTAGAAATGCATAATATTCTGTTGGTGGTGGTTGGGACAGCATTTGCTCTGCATAATGCAGGATAACATTTGAGCGCAATTGTCCAAGTGATGGGAATAAGGGGCCCCATCCTGAACTGATGCAAATTGTCTTAGTTCTGTAACTTTATTTTAATGGAGATATGAAAACTTACAACAGTTGAAGATCTGGCCCCATGGATTTAGTAGCATTTGGCCATTAGTTGAAACTATATCACCACAAGATTCCCAGAGTGAAATCCCTTATTCTGGTTTACTTGTGTAACATTTACAGAAAATATCAAGTTCTGAGTTAAATTAATAGTTGTTTCATTCAGCAACTTCTATTTGCTTAAACAGAGCAATGTTTCAGTAGATCTGGTTTGGCACTACAAAAGACTTTGAACATCAAAGAAAGTAAACATTGACATGATGGGTGAAATCACCAGAAATGAAATCTTTGTGAATGAACAAATGATCAAAAGTGGAAAACACATCTTATTAACCACTGTGGCTTTTGCTCTTTGAAAAACAGAAATGGTTCCTTCAGGGAATGTTCTGAATTGACTCGGATATAGCTACATGTTGATCAATTCAAAGTTATTGAGGTATTGCTTGTTTAGTTGAAAACCATCTGCAGGTATCAGGCTCTTCATCTACTAGGATTGTGTTTTCCCTTTTTCCCCTCTCCTTTTCCAATGAAGAATATTTGTTTATTACCAGAGTTTATTTGAAGGCTTTTTTAATATATATATAGTGATAGACCCAGGCCAGTTGGGAACAGCAGAGGTGATCAGATAGGAGAAAGGAACTAAGATACATGGTGAGGTGTTAATAGGGGGTTTCTTTCAGATTCTCATATTGAATTAGTATTAAAGAGATCAGTCGAAAGTTTGTGAGAAAATGTTTGGGCCTAAAGAAGTTCACATATGATTTGATGTCACTCAGTAAACTCAGAAAATTGAAGGAATGGTGAAGTCCAGTTAGCAAGGAAAGAACACTATTGATTTTAATTGTGTCTCTTACAGAAAGATCCTTTCATGTCCAACCCTAGAACACAGAGAGCAGAATCAAGATCAGTATTTAAATGTACTTTTCTCTTGTTCTGGTTTAGATAAGGAGAATCTGAATTGGGGGAAAGGGAAATTGGCTTTCATTGAACTATCACAAGATTCTCTCTTCAAGCATTTTGAAATATATACCATATGAGATTACTTGAATATTCTGAATACCTACAAAACCACTTGGATACTCTTTATAGTCTGGAATGGGATGGTGTAATGTGTGGTTAGCACACATTTCTTTTTCTTTTTTTCCTTCCCCTGTTTATTGTCTAATAAAACAAATTCCTGCAGTATGCATAAAGGAAGATTTAAAGAATAGATGAGCTTCTGCATTGGGATACATAACTAGAGCTAAGTAGTTCATTGAGTAACATCAATTCATAAAAAGTCAGTTCTGTTAGGCTTAAAGAGCAAACTTGGTGGTCTGATTCAGTAAGTCTGAAAAAATAATTCATTTGCAGGCAATGATACCAGTATATGTATCTGTCAAACCTTCCAGAACAAAGCTCTGCAAAATGTGCATGCCTATAGTTATCTTTTTAACCTTGGGCTGAATAAAGCATTACTGAAACATACACATTCCACAGAATAGCAATTTGACCCAAATGCCTTTTCTTCCATTTTAAAGGAGTGTGTGTGTGTGGGGGGAAGAGAATCTCATTATCCTAGACTAAACCCTGCATCTTTACTCTGTGTCCTGAAGTATCGGACTGACTGTCTATCACTTCTTTAAAAAAAAAAAAAAAAACTTTCTCCAGGTTGACATCTCAATTTAGGACTTAGTTAAGTGATTGAGTCTTCTTGTGAATCTGTCTTTGAATGTGGGAATGTGGTCATAGGTTCCTGTTCACTCAGCTAGCTGCCTTTCAAGTGTTCTTCATGTTGGAAGGGAAAATAGTCGCCTCTAGGTATTGATTATTGACCATTCAAATGGCATTAAAGAAAAGTAGTGTTTTTTATGAACACAAAATAATTAACTTTCTGGACATTATTGAAGTTCCATTTCAGTACTATCTCCTTTCTTTCTGGCAGTTCCCTCAAAGAAAGACATCTTTCACCCTTAAACTCTTTCACTTGTACCATAATATGACTGCTTATTTTTTTCTTTGTTCTGCAAACCTGATATTTGAAGAAAGGATTGCTAGTATGCATGAACACTGCATTGCTTCATGTGGCTTAGTTACTTTTCTCATATTTTTTTCATTGCCACTGAGGGTTTTTGTTTGTTTGTTTTTTGTTTTTTTTTCCAGAATAAAAAAAGTCTGTATTGAGATCCATGTTGATCTTAGTTTAAGTTCCAGATTTTTAAATAATTTGTTTAAAAAAATATAAAATGGTGCCAGAGATGTGTGCTGCTTAGAAACAATTATAGTTTGCATTCCATACAAATAACCATCCAAAGCTTTGGATAATTAACTATTCTTTCTGAACATTTTGAGTCTACAAAACTAGGAAGAAAATCTCACATTATGAGCATTCAGACATTCCACACAATGTTTCCGAATCAGAGTGTACGATAACTTCTATGTTTTTTACATGAATGATAGACTTTTATAGGATAGGCTGCTGGACCACTCTGTCACACTGCAAAATCTCTGATTATCTGTGCAATATCAGGAGGGATCAGGACAGATGAAAATGAGTGAATTTTGGGCACTGCATGATGTTGAACTATATCTCATTAAGATTTTCCAAGGCAAGTTATCCGACCTACCTGATTTAGGCTTTTTTTATGTAGTGTTTAATTGAGGACTTAGCAGTATGGTTTGTAAATATTGCATACTGCTAGTGTAAATATTTTTAAATGATCATAAACACTTTGGAGTTCTACTTTTTTTGTCTTTTTAACACATCTGTGCCATAACTGTTAGCTAAAACCAAAAAAATAAAATAAAGTCAACCTCCAAAATAGCCAACAGAAAACCAAAAACTATATATCTTAAGTATTTAACACATTCAGTCTCACATTTTAATTTCTAACATTTACTATTACATATTTTAAAGCAATATTTGTATAAAGAAGACCTTTACCCCATACTCTGCTAACATGAAGGTACCCAAAGTACTAGCAGCAAAGAATCCTGTGGCACCTTATAGACTAACAGACGTTTGGGAGCATGAGCTTTCGTGGGTGAATACCCACTTCGTGCAAGTAGTGGAAAGTACTACTACACCAAGACAGAGTTAGAGACCATCCATTTTCAGCTTCATTTTTCCACTATTCTGGCTCTCTATCCTCAAGCCTTGTGGAAGATTATGTTGTGTAATTTAGGAAAGCAGAACCACAGGGCTTTAAAATTCTTCCATTTGTTTTAAAATGAATACATTCAGCACTCTATTTCCACCAGTTATAGGGAACAGATTTTCTCCCTTGTCCTTAATATATAGTGGGATATTCTTGTCCAAGAAAGCAGCCACATGTGTAAATTGTCATAGCTGTACTGAAGTCAGTGGAGCTATGCTGATTTACATCATCTGAGGTTCTAGCAAAACATTTGAGAAGCGTTTGCATTTTAACATTTGATATTTCTGTACCATGTGTTTCTATGTTTACTTCATGTGGGGAGAACTGAATTCTTTTCATTCTGGTATTTGGTAATAGTTACTATTCTCATGCCAGAATGTCTCTATTTTGAGATAGAAGAAAATGATATGTTCTAAATTTGCACAGACTGCTGCAGAGGATTTGATGGGACTTGTGTGTGTGTGTGTGTTTTTTTTCTTTTCTTCCTATCTTAGGTACTTAAATGATAGCTACTGTAGTATCTGAGTGCCTCACAGTCTCTAATGCATTTGTCCTCACAATACTCTGTGAAGTAGAGAAGTGCTTTTACCCCCCATTTTACAGATGGGGATCTGAAACACACTGCAACTAAGTTAAGTTGCCCAGGGTCACACAAGAAGTGTGTTGTGGATCAAGGAATTGATCCTAGGTGTGTCAAGTCTCAGGCAGGCACCCTAATCATTGAACCATCCTTCTTTTTATGGAAAGTAGGAAGTTCAGTTCTGTTGGTTGATGATGTGGTGGAAAGGACAAACCATGGTTTAATTTATTTTTTGGTTTGGTAACTTATATTGTGTACCCCAAGTTATGGATAGGTGCCATTTTTTCTTATTTTTTTAAGAAATCCAAAGAAATTAAATAAAAATAAATTCCCTTCCCCACTGCAGTTTTTCCAGCACTGCACATGAGACAATAATTTTATGTCCCATAATCTGGAAGTAGTATAAAAGAATCGATATAAGAATTTATGTGAAATTCCCATCAAATTACAGGCAATAAAACTCTCTAGTTGGGTATATTTTCAGTCTTCCCCCTCCCCTCTACTTTTTCAGCTTAGTTTAAATAAAATTATGTGAACTTTTAAAATTTAAGCTCTTTTCTCTGAGAATATAGAGTTAAAATGGCTTCTAACTCAATTATGTCTTGAATTGGTGGTCTTATTGTTTCCCGTTGGTGGTCTTATTGTTTTCTGTTGCAAAATTGTGCAGCTAGAAATATAGGCTCAAGGGGAAGTTACAAAGACACCTTCCATGTCTATTTTACACATAAATTCCTCACTCTGAAATTAGTTACTATAAATATATACTGTTGTCCATTGGACTACTTTAGCAATTAAGCCTTCCAGGAAAAAAAATTCTAGAATGTTACCCCAAGAACTAAGCATTTTTTTATTTCCAGTATCCCTTTTAGGTTCTGTAGTTTCAGAAGTGAATCCTGCAATATTCTAACTCCTAATTTTCTTTGCAAGTGGCTCTATTAATGGAAAAAATAGTAGTGAGAGAACAGACGCTTTTGACTTGTTCCCCTTTTTCTTTAGTTAGGGATATCAAGACATTCATGCTGCAGATTAAGTATGAGGTATTAGTTTTCCAAATGTGGGACTAAATTGATATAATTCAAAACAGCCAATTAGGAAAGGCCATTCAACCCAGTCAAGGGATTTCTCTGCTTCTAGAGTTAAAGCAAATTCCTATTTCTTTGACCAAGCTGAATGGATGCAATTTAATGTGCATCCTAGATTGTCTGAGGGTTCCTTCCAGGGGAAAAAAGTTTCGGGTCTTTTATGTATAAGTTGTTGAATTGTAGTCTATAGTCTGGTTGTCATTATTGTATCATAAATTTGTAATATCTTTGTTTAGAAATGAAATCAGATACTAGAACCAACACTCATTTCTGCATCTCTCCTCTCCATGTGTCAGTATGCTGATTACCATGCTGCATAGCTTGCAGGATTCTACCTTTCTCTTGTATTTTTGGTATAAACCCTACACATCAAAAGCATTAATTCCTGCTAGAAAACTGAAAAACTAAAAAGTAATATAGTAATATAGATCCTGGACTTTTTTCCATGTTTAGGCTATTTTATAATCATCTACATTTCAGATCAGGATATAATTTCTGCTAACCTAATTGCAACATCTTGTGATGTTTTCTCAAAATAAAGCTTTATATCTCTGGAGAGATTTACATCTTGAGAGATTATATATACATAAAGTAATCCTGAAAAACTGATTAAATATGTTTTGGATTGTTCATCATACCCCCATTGTTTTTAATTTCTTTTGAGCTGTCTTTCTAAGAAAATAAGCCAAAACTAATTTACACTCATGCTCATTGTCAGATAAGCACTGCATCATTTGAAATGGGAAGTTGTCTCCCTCTCCTCACCATTAAAATAATTACCATGCTTTGCATTTGCCTTTTAGAGGACTGACACTTTTTAAGGTCTTATCTAAAACTTCCTGAAATCAATATGAAGACTGCCATTGATTTTAATGGATTTGAATCAAGTCTTTACTTTGTATCTGCCTCAACAAGTCTTGAATTTTCTCATACCTGTGCATATTGGTTTTGGCTGAAACTGGAAGTATTGAAATAATGTGAGGAGATTCAAGTTAGGAAGGATGGTAAAATGAAAAAGATTGTTTTATGGTTCAAGCACAGGACTGAGTATAAGAAATCAGTTCTAATTTCAGTTCTGCTACAGGCTTCCTGTGTGACCTTTAGTGAGTCATATAACTTCACTTTTTATCATAATTTCCACATAAGAAAAATGGTAATAAAATGTACATACCTCACAGGGATGTTGGGAAGCTAGATGCATTGGAATGTGTAAAGCCAATGTGTCAGCAAATTGCTAACGCACTCTACTCACCTGATGTCCCCCACAGTTAGCACCTTGACCCCAAGATACCCTCTTTCCCACATCTACTACAAAGATTTTCAGGATTCATCAACGAACTGTCATATGAAAAGCATAGACAGACTAATATTCACATGATTTTATACTGTCAGCATATATCACCAAGAGCACAAAGGTTTCTTATAGGAATGCACCACTGCAGTGACAAAAGCAAAGAGAACCTTATTCTCCTCTGCCTTTGCAATCCCCAAATCAAGGCCAGCAGAGACCCACTCACATTCACGGCATAGTGAACCAGCTAATCAGCCCAGACTGTGCACCACAAGCCTCCAACTCATGCACTGACCACTGTGAAGAGCTTGAAGCAGAACTCTGAACTGGACTGTATGGTATTAACCACTCCACCAGTCCTGAAGAAATTTGTCCACGTCACATACCAACATACCATGAGTTCTAGAAGCCCTTTGCAACACTTGAGACATCACCTTTGAAAAAAAACAACTATGCTTCCGCTGCCTGGTAAAGGCCTATGGAGAACAACAGTGATCACTGCTAATGGAAATTATCAGTTCCTTCTTTAGAGAAACAAACCTGTGAACTCCATTGAAAAATGCAATAGGTCCCCGTGCCCACACACACACGCACCACCCACAGCATCAGAAAAGCAACCCACGCCACAGGAAATGTCTCTAACTATTGCCCCATCTCTACACCTAGGTAAAATCACTGAGATAGATAGTGACAACTGAGCTCCAAAAACGTGTAACCGATGGGCTTAAGACTAAGGTGCAACACAAGGACAGCCCTAGTAGCACTACCGGGCCTCTAACTAGATAAGAGAAGTATATGTGGAGGAATTAGGTTTGGATGAGAAAAAAGAAATACACCACATAGCAAATCTTTCCTAACATCAAGGAAAGAATAGAGGTGATACACAGAGGCTAAACTGACATATTCTGGTATCTCAATGTTTTTCAACTTGTGTATTTCTGTGTTCCATCTTACCAGCAGGAAGTACTGAAATCTGAGGAAAGAAATTGGGAACACTTATACATTTGTCAAATCAAATAATGTTCTGCATGTGCTCAGTACAGAACATCTGGTGATCCCAAAGCATTTTGTAAGATGAATAAGCACCAATATCCCTTTTTGTAGATCGTGTAACAAGGTACAGAGAGGTAAAATTACTTGTGTGGAGTCATGTAGTAAGTCAAAGCGTGAGTTTGGAATATATATCTGGTCTCCAAAGTCTCAGGCCTGGGGTAATTCCACAGGACTGTGTTTGTTTTGCCCCCTAAGAGAGGACTTCAACAGTACTGTTGTAATTTGCTGCTAGCTTCTCTGGGTTACAAGAACTACTTTTATCTAGAAGACTTCTTTAGAATTTAGTACTTGTTTAGATAATTGACGGCTCAATCCTGCAAGATGCTTAGCACCGTGGCCCCAATCCATGCTTAATTTTAAGTACTGTTGACTTTAATGGAACTGTTCAGATGCCTAAAATTATACACGTGTTTAAGTGCTTTGCTGTATCAGGGCCAGCGCACTCAACATCTTGCAGGAATGATCCCTCCATGAACACAGTATATGAAACCTTCTTATGGTAGTTAGGATCTTGAGCAATTTTTGTATAACAGTTGCTTGTAGAGCACTTGTTTAAACTATTTTTCCTGTTCTTTTCCAATGTGCCTGATGGATTTCACTGCAGTGCTGTCTGGAACCAGCTACTTGGGTTAATGGTATTAAAGTAGTTCAAACTTACTTATTCTGTATGCAAAATATGTTTTAGCCTAAACAACTACTGAGCCAGAACTTGTACACTAGAAGGTTATTTGTTTGGAAAGCCTACTGTAATTTAGTGGAAGTAATAGCATGCTGTGTGTGCGTTCCTGGATTTTTAAAACTTGAATTTAAGCAATAAGAATTGCTATGAGGTTCCTTGAAACATTGGGATTGGGAAGGGGAGAAGTGATGGAAAAATATGACAAGTTTTCTATTTTTTTCTTTATTGTGATTTTTCATTCAGTGGGTATTTTTAATGTATGTGTTTCAAGAAATATCAAATACAGTGGGTGTTATGAAATTTTTGGTGTTTTGTTTGCAGTGGTTAAACTAGTTATAATATTTCCAATATTCCCTATATTCTACTTACCATAAATATTCCATCTCATTAAATATAAAGATGGGTTTTTTTTTCAGGTTACTCTGTATCATTTAGTATATAAAAGAGATGGCTGACACAGAATGTACAGTTTTTGCTCCAATAATGTTTGCTCAAATTTGATATGTTGATGACAACTCTTTTATCCTATATTTCCTTCAGCTACTATAGTCTCATGACAAAGAAACATTTTTATTTTAATAGAGGAATTAAAACTGTGAGTTCATTTGATTTTATTTATTGAGATGACTTTTCCTACAACTGCTGCTAATTTATTTTGTTCAGAATACAAAAATTTAGGCAATAAAGTATTTTAATGTAAATTGAGTGCTTGTGAAGGATGCTGCTTCTGTTTTTTCTACAGCAGCAGAAAGCTTACTCAGTGATGTCCAGTTTATTCCAACCCAGAACTGGACTGTCTACTTGTGGTTGTGAGAGGGTAGTTAATCTTCAAGGTTTTGGGCACTTTTTGCAAGACTGCCAACAAGGCTGCCAGCTGTGGTAATGTTTTTTGTGGGTGCTTGCCTCGCAGGAACTGGAGTAACACCACCAAACTCATTTTGCATAAGCTACTGCACAGCCATCAAAACTTGCCCTGGATTCTATCTTGTCACTATAACCTAGTCAAACAATAGTGTGTGTCTATCACAGGGGTAGGCAACCTATGGCACGGGTGCCAAAGGCGGAAAGCGAGCTGATTTTCAGTGGCACTCACACTGCCCGGGTTCTAGCCACCGTTCAGGGGAGCTCTGCATTTTAATTTAATTTTAAATGAAACTTCTTAAACATTTAAAAAACCTTATTTACTTTACATACAACAATAGTTTAGTTATATAGTATAGACTTATAGAAAGAGACCTTCTAAAAATGTTAAAATGTATTACTGGCATGCAAAACCTTAAATTAGAGTGAATAAAAGAAGACTCGGCACACCGCTTCTGAAAGGATGTCGACCCCTGGTCTATAATTTATTCATGGTTTCTTTGCATAGTTGCATAATTGCACTTGTTTTTAATCATGTTTGCCTTCTGTATAGGCTAAACCCCAACCCCTCGTTTATTTGGGCAGAGTTCTATAATGAGTACCACTAAAATATAATACTTACCTTAAAGTTTTGTGCCAGATCTGTGGGCATTTGGTATAACTACTGGTATATTGTAAGTTAATGTGTTTGATATAATAGTATGACATAAGCGTGAACTTGTCTATTTGTTACATTTAGGACTGTAAGGATATTTTCCACTTTAGGCTTTTCATACTCTTCAGTGCCAAGCTACATGTTGTACTTCTCCATTATAAGAATCTTTATGCCAGTGGTTCTAGCAGAACAAGTAGAATATTTTACTTGTAAGCTTTCCCCACATACACATTAAAAACTGTAACTCTTGCTTTTGTTACAGTTCCTCTTTGTGTCTTCTGGACAGTGTAGAGTCCATTGTATAACAAAGTATGTGCTGATTTCACAAAATTGCTCTTTATAATAAATATGTAACTGGAAATGTGTATAAGAGGTATTTTGGACAGCTTCACCTTGTCTTGTTTTCAGCAGATTCTTAATGTGCTCTATAACATTTTGGGATAAAATCATAATAGTTAGAGATGTGAAAGGACTATTACATCAAGTCTATCCCCAAACAAGTTCAGGTGATACTTCCTAATACCACACTTGTTCGTAGACTAAATGCCAAAACTGGCAAGCAAAAGCATCAAGAAAATTATCAAATAATTTGTAAGCTACCCTATCTTTCTGGCTTAAAAAAAATTCTATGTTGATTTCAAAAGAGAGTTTCAGAGTTTTTTTAAATATTTCCTGCTTTTAGCAGATGTTATAAATAGTCTAGGTTTTTAGGTACATTTAACCATGTTCTTCATAATAAGAACCATATATAATACGTTGAAGCATCTGTGGTCAGGGTTTTCAGTTTGTGTGTCCGAATAGGAAGGGATAAGGATTGTAGGATGCTTCCTAGAAGATAATTAATATTAAATAATCTGCAGCTCTTAAATTTATCCAGGCTATGTCTCTGATACAGAGAACATATTTTTGGTATATCTTTTTTTTCCCCTTTGGTAAGACTATTACATCAAATTCAGACTGTGCAGGCTGTGAGAAGTTAATGTAATAAATTTTGTTCTATAACTTTCATGTAATCGGGATTTTTTGTTTTTGCTTTCTTTAATCCCCTTCAGGCAGCCAAGGGCAATTTCCACTCACACAGAATGTTACAGTTGTTGAAGGGGGAACAGCAAATTTGACCTGCAGGGTTGATCAAAATGATAACACCTCCCTCCAGTGGTCAAATCCAGCTCAACAGACTCTGTACTTTGATGACAAGAAAGGTGAATATATTTTCTTTAATAATTTTGAAATATTTTATGATAATTATCTTAAATGAGACAGATCATTCATTTATTCCCAGACTGTTTTAATATGTACCTGTATTTATGTTAAATATTAAATATTTCTGTTTTCTAGGCATAAACTCTAAAGAGTAATTAACTCATATTTTTTTATTAAATATACAGAGTTTGTTTCTAACTCTCTCTTTGATTGAAGTTATTTTTGTAATGTATATCTTATATGATTTTCTTTGCCTAAATTAAGTGGTTGGAGGAAAAGAACAACATTTTTCATGATTATTGCAAGCTGAGCTGGAAATCCTTGTTAAGATGTATTTTGAAGGGCGGGTTAAGGAGTGCTGTGTGAGGAGGGGATGTAGTAGTCTGTAAGCACCATATCTTGTCTATGGTAGTTAGTGGTGGAAGGATAGATAGTATTTGGCTCAAGTTTATTGGATTTTGTTTGTTTTTAAACAATTAGTGTGCAGTTACCATCAAATGGTTATTCAGCCAAACTACTAATCAATTAGTTCACTTTTATATTTACTGCCTGAGCTTTACTAATTACATGATCCATAGGTTGTGGTGGTGGTCTGCCCAGATGAAAAAAATAGCAACAATTTCTATTCCTTTTCATAAGACAAACATTGCTTATTTAATAGGGTTTACTGCCAAGATCTGTGCATCCATCTAACCTGAATAAACCAAGAAATGTATATTTTGCAGTAAAATGTTAACAAGGGAATGCCCTTAGATTTCATACATAAAAACATTTGAGAATTAACAGAGCTAAATTTCATAAAATCTGTTTGGCTTCAGAACTGCAATAACCTTGATGTTGGCTCCAGCAGTAGCAAAGCTTGATAGAGTTTATATTTAATCCTTCAGTGAGGACTCAGTTCTGCAAGATGCTGAATACTCTGGCCCATATCCAGCAAATGGGAGTACTCAGGAGCTTAAAGTTAAGCACTGATTAAGTGTTTTGCTGTATGATGGCAAAGGTGCTTAGCATCTTGTGGGATCAAGCTTGAAGAGCAGGTTTTGTGTGGATCTGTGTACTTGATTAAAAGCAGATTTGAAAAGCAGTTGCATTATATCTACAGAACCTGCGATCAAAATATTTTCAAACTGAATAAGTGTCATTGCTACTAATATAATAAGCAAAACAGAATCTAATTAAGATACTGAAATGGTTCCTTTTCCCTTTGTGTAACTATTTTTTAATGTGTAATCACTGGATTTGCAATTTCCTTTGAGTCTCAAGTATGCTCTGGATGTTGGATTAACGATACATAATGAAGGGTTTGTCATGTGTTAATATTCCTAAAACCCAATCCTGCAACCCTTACTCCTGTGAGTAATCCCACTGCTTTTATGTAAGTAAGGAATACCTGTATAAGTAAAAGTAGTGGCTTTGAGCTCTTTTGTAGGTGAAACCCAATATCTAGAACTTCTATACATTTAATGACATTTTAAAAGAAGTGCAGCAATAACATTTATGAGTGGTTTGTTGCATAGTATTTGTGAGCAATTTATATTCTCTACAGAAGACACAGTAGGCTAAAGACAACTTAAAGAACTGCAGTTTTCACTGAACTTTAAGTTCTGTTCTTAGACTCTGAGGAATATGTGCAGATTTATTTGCAGAGGAATTTACTGTGCATCTGTTACACAGGAAATCTGCTAAAATGATCCAGAAGGATGCCTGGTCCTTAAATCATGCATCTTCAATTATTTTACATTTATAAGGTATTGCATCCTGTTCATGTGACAATCCCATCCTTGATTACACTGCTGGGGGAAGTGAGCAGCAGGATAAAATGCCATGCAGAAGTCATTGCCACTCTCTCCCCACTTTTTCCAACTCAAATAATGATTTCACAGCTTTAATCAGCAGCTCTGTCTATGTGTGCTTCCACTTATGCCTAAAGGAAAGATTTCTCCCTTTGGGTCTTGTATTGCTAGGATGGAACTCTAGCTCTGAAAGCTTAGGGTACGTCTACACTACGGGATTATTCCGAATTTACATAAACCGGTTTAACAAAACAGATTGTATAAAATCGAGTGTGCGCGGCCACACTAAACACATTAAATCGGTGGTGTGCGTCCACGGTCCGAGGCTAGCGTTGATTTCTGGCGCATTGCACTGTGGGTAGCTATTCCGTAGCTATCCCATAGTTCCCGCAGCCTCCCCCCCCCCTTTGAATTTCCGGGTTGAGATCCCAGTGCCTGATGCGGCAAAAATCATTGTCGCGGGTGGTTCTGGGTAAATGTCGTCAGTCACTCCTTCCGCTGGGAAAGCAACGGCAGACAAGCATTTCATGCCTTTTTTTCCCTGGATTGCCCTGGAAGATGCCATAGCATGGCAATCATGGAGCCTGTTTTGTCTTTTGTGACTGTCACCGTATGTGTACTAGATGCCGCTCACAGAGGCGATTCAGCAGCGCTACACAGCTGCATGCTTTTGCTTTTGCATGATAGCAGAGATGGTTATCAGCCATATTGTACCATCTACCATACCATAAATTGGTAATAAGATGGGCATGGCTACCAGTCCTTTTGCACTGTTCCATTTGCTGCTGTCATAAGTGCCCCTGGCTGCTCTTAGCCAGGGGCGCAAAAGCCAAAATTGGGAATGACTCCCTGAGTCAATCCCTCCTTTTTGGTATCTAAAAATAGAATCAGTCCTGCCTAGAATATGGGCAAGTGTACTAGAGAACCACTGTATCAGAGAACCAGAGAGCACAGCTGCTCTGTGTCAGATCCTGCATAGATTATGAGCTGTATGCTATTCACAGGGGGTGCTCCTGCAACAACCCCACCTGTTCATTCCATTCTTCCCCAGCCTTCCTGGGCTACCATAGCATTGTCCCCCCACTTGTGTGATGAAGTAATAAAGAATGCAGGAATACTTGTTAGTGAGAAATGAGTGGAAGGCAGCCTCCAGTTGCTATGATAGTCCACATAGGACATTAAGGAGTGTGGAGGAGAGGAGCCCAGCATCCTGCTGCTAGTCCAGGGGCAATTGAATCTTTTCTTTACACATGAAGGGTGGGGGCTGATGAAGCTCAGCCCCCTGTTGCTATGATGATGATGGTTATCAGCCATATTGTACCATCTACCAGGAAAAATTCGGGCCAGGCGCCCTTGCTCGACCTGCCGGATGCTAGTCCGCATGGGTACCCGTCCTTTTGCACTGCCCCCTGTGCCAATCGGCTGATGATGACGATGGGTATCAGTCTTATTGTACCATCAGCCACCCATGGCGGGGGGGGGGAGCAAGGATGTTGGTGTTGAGTGCTGCACCATCGCGTCTATCTGCAGCATTCAGTAAAGATAGGGTGACATGTAAAAGAGTCAAGACAGGATTGTTTTCCCTTTCACTTCTGGGGGTGGGTGGGGGGTGTGCGTAAATTGCCTAGCTATGCCCTGACCCACCGCGGACACTGTTTTTGACCCTAGAAGCATTTGGAGCCAAGAATGCAAATGCTTTTCAGAGACTGCAGGAACTGTGGGATAGCTTGAGTCCTCCAGTCCATGAGCGTCCATTTGATTCTTTGGCTTTCCGTTACGCTTGCCACGCAGCAGTGCGCTGAGTCCCTGCTATGGCATCTGTCTGGAGATATTTAAAAAATGATTTTGAATTTCGTCTTCTGTAACGGAGCGCTGATAGAACAGATTTGCCTGCCCTTACAGCGATCACGTCCGCATCGTCCATGCTGGAGCTCTTTCTTTATTTTGATTTTTAACTGCATCACCACCCGTGCTGATCGGAGCTCCACGCTGGGCAAACAGGAAATATTCAAAAGTTCGCGGGGCTTTTCCTGTCTACCTGGCCACTGCATCCGAGTTCAGATTGCTGTCCAGAGCGGTCAGTGGTGCACTGTGGGATACTGCCCGGAGGCCAATACCTTCGATCTGCGGCCACACTAACCCCAATCCGATATGTTAATACCGATATTAGCGCTACTCCTCTCGTTAGGGAGGAGTACAGAAACCGGTTTAAAGAGCCCTTTATACCGATATAAAGGGCCTCTTAGTGTGGACGGGTGTGGCGTTAAATCGGTTTTACGCTCCTAAAACTGGTTTAAACGCGTAGTGTAGACCAGGCCTTAGAAGGGTATCACTCGGAGACAGCATTAAGTCCATCCTGAGGCCAGTGTTGAAGCAGAAGTCTGAGTCAGAGCCCTCTCTTCTTACAGGCACTTCATTTGTGCCCATTTAGGCACAGAGAGCTTACTCTTAGGTGCAGTAGATCTGCTTCATCCATTGATTCCAGTGCCCAGACATTCAGAGATCTCCACTGGTTTTGGCCCTAGCTGCATGACACATCTCTCTCCCTTCATAGCCATGTAAACCTCCTGGTACAGTTGTGTTTATCAGACCCATAAAATCAGTGGAAAAGAATAGGTGGAGACAGATGGACAACTCTTATAGGAGTTGGATCTATGAAGCTCACTCTCACATGAGATCAGAAAGACCACAGCCCCTCCTCATTCAGAATTAAATTAAAAATAATACATGCCCTTGACTTAACATTCCACCAATAAATTATGCACCACCATGCCACACACACGCACAAACTAATCAAACTATTTCTTCTATTCATTGGAAGGAAGAGAGAGTGCCATTGTTATTTCTATTTTTAAATACTTGGAAGATGCTCAGGTACTACTATAGATGGGGGGCCAGATGTGTATCAAATACATGCCTGGTGTGTATAGAAGCAGGAGAGTAAGCTAACATAGACAGTATGCAATAGAACGTGTTCCAGAAGCAGAAAAGTTACCTGTGGATGAGGAGGTCTGAAATGCGCTCTCCACTACACTGTTCTTCATGAAGGCCCTAATGTTTGCAAAAACTAGAACTAAAAGATGGTGATACAGAGGGACCTAGAGCCAGGCTGTCTCATCCAAAGACAATTTCTGATGATAAAAAAGACATGTTTAATGTAAATATAGTTTATTTTTGTGAATTAAATCAGTGAGGTATTTGAGAAGAAGCATTACCTACTTGATTAAGACAATGGGACTGGATGGGAGGAGATGGTAACATTATTGGATTCACCTAATGGTGGTACTATTCAGGGCTTGTGTAAATGAACACTTTGGTAAGGTGACCAGACAGCAAATGTGAAAAATCAGGACAGGAGGTGAGGTGTAATAGGAGCCTATATAAGAAGACCACCCCAAAATTGGGAGTGTCCCTATAAAATCGGGATATCTGGTCATCCTAGTTTGCGGCACGCTGGGGTGAATCTACCCCACATTACTGTGTTCCTCACTAAGTAACTCTGTGGGTTCCACTGACACACACTAAATGTTCCCTAGTGTGCTTTAATCTACTCCCATTTCAAAGTGTGATAGTCAAAACTGACTGAGAAATGTTTAGTGCACAGCAGCTGGGTCCACCTGGAGAGTTTGTGTGTGGCAGGCTAGCGTGGGGTAGATTTACACATGAGCTTTCAACAAAATAAGTGGTCATTTAGACAAGCACTGGGAGACTTCCAAACTTTGTGACTGAATAAGCAGGCAGCTTGATCTCAAAGAAATGCTGATAATTAGTTTTTATGCAGTTGTCTCTTCAAATCTGAACATATCATTAAAGTTGGTCTTGTTTGCTCGAGTGTCTCTCATTCTAGAATAATTTAGATGTAGTGCTACTGCCTACATGTTATATGCCTATAAACAAAACATGGGAAAACATTAGAGACTTGGATTCTGTTTTTAACTTGACTTATTGTTGTACCTCACATTCCTGTGTCTTTGGTCAAGTCACATAACAGATGTCTTCATTTTTCCATCAGAAAAATGGGACTAATAATGAATACCTTCCTCACGTGGGTTTTGTGAGATGTAAATAACTCGTGTTGGTAACATTGTCCAAGATTCTTGGCTAGAAGGTTCAATAAAAAAGTCACATTATTATTTACTCATTTATGAATTATAACTATTCATTGTTTGCAACTAGAACACCAAAGATATTAATCACATTTTCCTTTCACGTCATAGATACATATCAAAGCTTAACCCACACCCCAAATTACCCTAAAGTAAAAGCAAATACTGTCCATTAATATCAATTGCATATATATATAGTTGACGCACAGGAAGATTTTTGTGTTCAAGGATGCTTTAAACTCAGCTGATTAAATATTTATGAATAAAATGAGTTACACAAGTAATATTTTAGCTTGAGATGTTTGATGGTGTGCTTATATAAAATTAAAAGGAATAGAAAATTATGAATAGATTTTTCTTTCAGGAAAAACAATGACCTATTTTAATGACCTGTTTATGTGAATGAATATATCAGTTAGTTAGGTTTTTGTTTTTAGACTCTCATGGCTTGGATTGGATAAAATATTTGTTAAAAATTTGAGACTAGAGTGTGATTAATCCAATCTGGATATGCAAAGAGTGAAGTGGCGGGGGGGGGGGGGGGGAGCGCGGCAGGCAATGAGCCTTTATCTTCTTTATGGCCTGAAAACTATAAGACACATCTAGATTAGGAAAACTGATCTGCTGCTAGGGTGATGGGGAAACCGGTGGATGTGACTTTAGCAAATTTTTTATATGGTCTCCCACAGTATTCTTGCCAGCAAGTTAAAGAAGTATGGGCTGGAAAAATGGACTATAAGGTGGATAGAAAACTGGCTAGATTGTCGGGCTCAACGGGTAGTGATCAATGGCTCAATGTCTAGTTGGCAGCCGGTATCAAGCGGAGTGCCCCAGGGGTCAGTTCCTGGGGCCAGTTTTGTTCAACATCTTTATTAATGATCTGAATGATGGGATGAATTGCACCCTCAGCAAGTTCATGGATGACACTAAGCTGGCGGGAGACGTAGATACGTTGGAGGGTAGGGATAGGGTCCAGAGTGACTTAGACAAATTGGAGGATTGGGCCAAAAGAAATCTGCTGAGCTTCAACAAGGACAAGTGCAGAGTCCTGCAGAAAAGGACCTGGGGATTACAGTGGATGAGAAGCTGGATATGAGTTAGCAGTGTGCCCTTGTTGCCAAGAAGGCCAATAGCATATTGGGCTGTATTAGTAGGAGAATTGCCAGCAGATTGAGGGAAGTGATTATTCCCCTCTATTCAGCACTGGTGAGGCCACACATGGAGTATTGTGTCCAGTTTTGGTCCTCCCTCCCACAGTAGGGATGTGGACAAATTGGAGAAAGTCCAGCAGAGAGCAACGAAAATGATTAGTGTGCTGGGGCACATGATTTACGAGGAGAGGCTGAGGGAACTGGGGTTATTTAGTCTGCAGAAGAGAAGAGTGAAGGGGAATTTGATAGCAGCCTTCACCTACCTGAAGGGGGGTTCCAAAGAAGATGGAGCTAGGCTGTTCTCAGTGGTGGCACATGACAGAACAAGAAGCTATGGTCTCAAGTTGCAGTGGGGAAGGTCTAGGTTGGATATTAGGAAACACTATTTCAGTAGAAGGGTGGTGAAGCACTGGAATGGGTTACTTAGAGGTTTTTAAGGCTCAACTTGACAAAGCCCTGGCTGGGATGATTTAATTGGTATTGGTCCTGCTTAGAGCAGGGGGTTGGACTAGATGACCTCCTGAGGTCTCTTCCAACCCTGATATTCTACGACCAGGACCAGCTAATTTAAAAAAAAACACATAACTTTACCTGTTTTTAAACAGGACTTGGCAAATAGTGAAATCCATGTTATTTAAAAGGTGTGAACTAACATGCTTTAAAACATAACCTATTTTCCTAGTTTAGACTTGGCACCATAGTTTCAGGACAGGGAGAGACCAACAACAGTAGCTACTCCTTCAGTGCTCTTAGGCCTTGTCTTCCCAGGGAAACCAAATGTAGATATGGCCAGAGTCATTCTGCTTCTTCCCTCTCCCTACTGCTACTTTCCAGCTCTCCCTTCCTCCAAGCTGTGGCTTAAAAACCGCATGTAGCCCTTTGTTCATTAATTCTTCTTAATTTACCTTCATTTGAAGTGTGTGTGTGAAAATGAAAGTAGACAACAGTCTCATTTTACCAATAAGTACTTGGCGAACTTTTCATTGGACAAACAGTTGCACAGAACCACTGCAGGTAACAGCTATTTGTTGAAGAAGACAGTCTTTACTACTAGTACATCTTCACTTTTGGCTGTAGAAGAGCATTTATTCCAAGAAAATATGAATTCACAACTCACCATGTGCAAGTTAAAATTCTTAGGCAGCAAATTATATGCTGCACATGAACAGGTTTTTTCACCTACAAAATTTTCAATTAAAATGAATAATTACCATAGAAACCTCTGTATCACATCATGCACACAAGTATCCTTAATTATAAGGCTCCCTTTCAAAGAAGCACAACACACAACAATGCAAAACTGGCAGAAATGTTTTTTTTTTAAAATGAACATATGTGAGGGGTTTTTAAAAAATTATTTTCATCTGTATTTCTTAAAGCAGTGGTTCTCAACCAGGGGTGTGGGGCCCCCTGTGGGGCTGCGAGCAGGTTTCAGGGGGCCGCCAAGCATGGTGGCCATTAGACTCTCTAGGGCCCAGGGCAGAAAGCTAAAGCCCCACCGCGAGGGACTACAGCCCAGGGCCACACCACCCAAGTCTGAAGATGAGGCCTGTAGGCAACTTAGCTTTGAGATGCCCACTGTGATATGAGGCCCAAGCAACTGCCCTGCTTCCTACCCCTTAACGTCGGACCTGGCTTTTATGTGCAGAAAAACAGGTGTTGTGACACAGGTGGGCCGTAGAGATTTTATTGCATGTTGGGAGGCCTCAGAAAGAAAAACGATGTGTGTTAAACGATGAAAGATGGGCAGTAAACAGAGAGGCATAAGGAAAGTGCTGGGCCAGAGATGTTTGATAAAAAGAAGATTTAACACAGATCGCTCATTTAACTTTCGGCCTTCTTTTTATAGTCTAATATTTTATACTTATTTTGGTGGGAGTGATGGCTTAGGTAGAGAGAGATCTTGAAACAGATGAAGACCACGTGTACTGTACAACTAAATGATGGCTAGTTGATGTGAGTTTGTTTGATCTGATCAGTTTAGTAAATGATGCGCTCAAATTATTTTGAAGAGACTGGTATCTGGCTAGCATACCTCAGTGTTTTTGTTCAGTCTGCCAAACTAAACTGGAGGAAATATATGCTCTTTACTTTGACAAGGATTTGGCATGTCTGTTGATAATAAAATGTGCACTTCTGTTGACACTGATCATAATTAGTTTGCCATGAACTGACATGCCAAATCTTTGTCTGCTGCTAATCATTGTTGGGTACATTCTCTCTTACGCTGTCATCAAATAAATAGCACTTTGATGCCTTAGTAACACATTAGTGAACAAATTTCAACTTCAGAATTATTCATCCTTAGAGGGAGAAGATGTTTCCTTAGGTGACCTTTGTTTATGTCGCATATAACAGTAGTTGGCACTTAGGGAGTTATGTATCACCAGAGGATCCCAAAAGTTTTCAAAGATGCTGCTGCATTAAATGTGGTTATGGGTGGGCACTCCACTTGCAGCAGCTCCCTGAAGCATTTTGCAGTGGAGAATGCAGATAGGCACAAATGCCACAAGTGAACCTGTAGAAACACCCACAGGTATTTCAACTATTTGTTTCACTGTTTGCTCCCCCACAGTGGGGGCCTTGCATAATCAGCCTGTGTGGGATGAGGGTAGGCCTAGGACATGGCTATATTCCAAAAAAATGATGCCTTTGGAATTTGTAGTAGGCATGTTAAATAGTATAATTGTCACTTATTACACCCATAATTTAGTGTGGAAAATAAAGTGTGCGTGTAGGGGGGGGAGGTAGCACAGAAAGATAGACACAAAATAGAACCAACAGACAGTGAAGATGTACCAGTGTCCACAGCAGACCACCACCTTGGATTGTGTGGGTTTTATAATTTTTAGTTTATGGAAAGCTACTCTTTTTATTGCAGGGGCTTGGGTCAATTGGTTTGTTTTTATTTTTCCTGAACCCAGACAATTTTAGCTGTTAACCTTTAAACAATGAAGAGTTCAGAGTTGGAAGTTTTCAGTGTGCATTGTAAAGCAGAACTTTGGTTTAGTGGTTTTTAGGTCTTTTTCATAGTTTTAGGATAGCTGTTCATAGACCTTTGATTAGTTTGAGCTTTTCACATAGGTTAGATTGCTTGGTTTCATAGTCACAGTAGTTGCTGACATCTCATGTAGCTTTGTATCAAGAAGCCATTTAACACACTCAGTCTGGCCAGTTCTCATTCTTCTTTAAGGCACATGGTCAGATGTGTTGGGCTAAATAAGTTTGGCCAAGAATTTCAGAAATGACTAGTCATTTGAGTGCCTGTATTTGAGTGCCCAACTTTAAGACTCCTTAAAGAGGTCTGATTTTCAGAGGATGTTGCTCAGTACTTTCTGAGAAACAAAGCTCTTTAATGTTTTTAGCTCTAAGAGTCTCAGGTTGAGCCATTGAACATCATTTGTTTTGTGCACTGCTTAAAAGATAAGAAGTAAAGCAGACAGGTTTGTTAAATATATCTTGGGGAAACATTTTTTTTTGTAAATGAAATATGTAACAGTATTTTCATTATAATAAATTAATAGAATTCCTTCCACTTCTACCATTTATTTTTTTCATTGGGACCTGGTGACAAATACTTGGAAATATTAAGGGAGCAAATAAATATTTTGTAGCAATGGTAGTGAAGTCTAGGAGTTTGCATTATTTTGTGCTCAAGTATGGATGTTTGCACAAATTAAGACCCCTAGCTCTGCAACCAGCTATATTGAGAATGAAGTTGATTCATTGAACTATGATGAGGTGAAGAAGTGGTTATGGTGATATTGCTAACATTGCTTCTTCATTTACCTTCATTTTATGTACACTAGTAATTTTTTTTCTTTTTGGATGACTACAGTTATCACACAAAACAACAAATACATGGTTATTTTAATTGTTGTTTTTTTTAAATTCACATGCCAAACATATGCAATAGATAATATTGTGGATATTGATTGTAAAAAAAAAATTCTTGGCTTTCAGAAAAGTGTAAAGCATTAAACTGAATTCTGAGCCTATTTTTTTTTTACTCAAATGTAACAGAGTACACCCTACTCAGCAGATACTGACTCTTGTTTATATGATGTTGGGTAACCCTGGCCCAACTCATGTTGGGAGGGCCAGGAGATAAAGATTGATCAGTTTCCAGAATTCTTGCATCTTGTATCCAATGCATCTTGTATACAATGTTAGAAGTAAATCTTTCACAAAAAGAAAATGAAGCCATATTAATTTTTCATTCTGGAAGGAACCCTGATAGAGAAGTGGAAGAAGTCATTGCAACTCTTGCAAACTTTTCTGAGAGCAATTTGTATAGAAGAGAAATTTTGAGAGCGTAGAATCATGCGAACTACCATAGGAGGCAGGCCCAGAGGCACCAGAGATCTATATATACTTCATTTCAATGGGCCATGAAGGACACTGAAGACTGATAGACAAATAAATATTTAAAAAAAAAATCAAGAAAACTGTGAACCATGTCACTTAGGAAAGGCAATTTTCTTTGAGAGAAAGTAGCTGCTGGGTAAAACCATTGATCTTTATGTTGCATAACTACTTAATAAAACAGTCGTATGAACTGAACAATTAATGGATGGATGGGATGGAGACTGAATTATTTGTCGTATGAGCAGCTACTGTGTCAAAGAATGATTGCTGGGAGAAATTGACTTGATGTTCACAGGGCTAGTAAAAACTGTGCTTCCCAAACAGAAGTGCTAAGAAGCAGTAGAAAAATTGAAATATGCAGTTAAAAATGCATACCAAGATATAAAGTACTATACAAGGGTAAAGAAATGGCAGAGATGAGATTTATTTGTCATATATGTGGAGACAATCACAACATCTTCAAAGATGTCCAGAATAAGAAATGTGGTACAATAAATTATAATAAATAAATGAAATACATTCGTGACCATTCAGCTGGAAGAGAAAACTCTGATCATGATGGCAGAACAGAGTTATTTGTGTTCGTTTAATATATTCACCAAGCAAGGTTCTACAACACATTGGTTTGTAGTACTGGAAACAAATGAACTAAACATGAATTTCAAAATATATACTCAGTGGAAGTGGAATACAGTGTAATCACAGCAATCATATACATAATGATTGGGGACTGCCTGTTAAAAGAGAACTATATTTGTTTCAAATAGCCATTACAAAATAAGCCTATGTGGCAAAATCACACTGCATATCTTTATAAGGCTAGATTTCACACAGTTTGAAACTGTCAAACAGGAATTCCCTATATATGTTATGGATGAAAAACAGTCTGCAAAAAGAGATGATTACACATGTGTATAATTGGACTACCAAACTAAATGCAAAGGACATTTTTAAAGAATGTGAGATATTTATCAAACTGGCATACATTTATATTACAGTCTTTGAGTGCTTGCACATGTTCACTCCACTCTAGGGGGTCTGCGCACCAGTGAACTGGAGACAGAAGTTTTTCCCATATTGGTACCTGTTGGGGTGTTGTGTGGGCAGCAGCGGCTCCAGGCACCAGTGCTCCAAGCACGTGCCTGGGGCGGCAGGCCGCGGGGGGCGCCCTGCCAGTCCTTGTGAGGGCAGCAGTCAGGGAGCCTTCGGCGGTATGCCTGTGGGAGGTCCCACAGATTCAGTGGCGAGTCCGCCGAATCTGCGGGACTGGGGACCTCCCGCAGGTGCGCCGCCAAAGGCAGCCTGCCTGCTGTGCTTGGGGTGGCAAAAAAACTAGAGCCGCCTGTGTGTGTGGGCCCTCCTCTCATTCTTGCTGCTAGCCTAGCAGGTAGTGCTGCCCAACTCCCTTCATTTCCTTGTGACTGCTCATGATTGGTTGTCTGAGCTACTGCAGGCTCCTCATGCTTTTGCCTTATATATGTAATATATATATTTGTGTAAATAGGGGTTTTTTTGGTTTTGTTTTGTTTTAAGTTCTAGTTAAATAATGGCACTTGTTTTCCATTCTATTTGGTTTGGTCTCCAGGGTTCACATGCTATTCTGTTTGCAATAAGTTGATGCAAGTAGTGATCCCATTCCAGTTGCTTGAAGTGTCTGAGTGAGACACATGTTAGACATAAATGCCCATTTGCAGAGTGTTTAAAACCTCTACTAAGAAGCTGGGAGAAGTTTGGCTTCAACATGGAGGCAGCATTGCATCCCCACTATATACCCACCTGTTCAGTTTGAAAGAACTCTGACATGTCACTTTCCCACTGTTGCCGGACTTGGTGGCTTCCCCACAATGAAGGGAACCAGGCCATGTGTCTACACTACTGGCTAAATCAACACTGCTGCAATTGATGCAGCAATGTTGATTTAGCGGGTCTGGTGAAGACATGCTAAGTCGATGGGAGTGTCTCCTGTCGACATAGTGTGGTGTAGACACTGCTGTAAGTTGATCTAAGTTATGTCAACTTTATGTAATTTGTGTAACTTAGGGCTAGTCTACACTTATGAGCCGGGTCGACGCGGTGAGTTCGACTTCTCGGAGTTCGAACTATCGCGTCTAATCTGGACGCGATAGTTCGAACTCCAGTACTCCACCACTGCAAAAGGCGGTGGCAGAGTCGACCTTGGAGCCGCGGACTTCGATTCCGCGGCGTCTGGATGGGTGAGTAGTTCAAACTAGGGTACTTCGAATTCAGCTACGCTATTCACGTAGCTGAATTTGCGTACCCTAGTTCGACCCCGCTTCTTAGTGTGGACCAGCCCTTAGATCAACTTACAGTGTTATTGTAAACCAGCCCCCAGAGAGAAGACTATGCTCTCTATCCCTTATGCCAGGTAAGCATCAGAAGTCCAGCGCTTCAGCTTCTTCACACCACAAGGAGTCCTCATTTTAGAGGGCTAGATACCAGTCAGATTCTCATAAGAAATTGGGTTCTGAGGCTAGAGTAGCCTCAGAAAGGTGCTCTCTGGTGCCATACTCTAGCAATTTGAGTTCTCATCTTCAGCACCTCATGGGGTACCATTGAGACTGACTCAATTGCCTTGTCCTTCTGCTGCACTAACTTCTCTAGTGCAGATTGCACCGATGACACCTGAGGCATATGTGCTGGCAAGAGACATATAGACTCATAGACTTTAAGGTCAGAAGGGACCATTATGATCATCTAGTCTGACCTCCTGCACAACGCAGACCATGGAATCTCACCCACCCCTTCCTGTAACAAAACCCTAACCTATGTCTGAGTTATTGAAGTCTTCTAATTGTGGTTTAAAGACCTCAAGACATATGTGTCCGTCAGTACCACACTCACCTCTGAAGGAGGAGTCTGTAACTGCTACCATTGCAGTCACACAGGTACTGACTATGACAACTGCTTTGATACTGGCACGTAAGGTATCCCCACCAACAGGCTTTCTCTCAATACTGTCTGTTACGGTGCTTCTGTTCACCAGGCCAAGCATTTGGTACTATCTGCAAGGGAACCCCAGATAATTTCATCACTACAGTCCACTTAATGTTGGCTCCAGTCCCATTTTGCCTACCTCTCCATGAGGTACTGCACTGCCTTGGCACTCTGTCGATTCATCAGATGACTTGAAAATGGGTTCCTACAGATCGCAATCCTACTCCAGAAGAGCTAGAGTATCTCCATGATCTTCAGTGTTAAAATATAGCTCTCAGTAGCAAAACTCTAATGGAAGCAAGTTAAAGAGAAACTGTTGCGTGGTTGTGCTCCACTTCCAAGATGAAGTCCAAGATAATCCTCACCATGCTAGTGGTCATCTTACAATCTTACATTCATCTGCCTATTAATAAGATGATTTTTGGAACCGACTAAAATTATTTTCCAGACCCCTTCTTCTTTAGCACCCACTGGAAAAAGAACTGAAAAGTATCAAGTGATTTTACAAGGACATGAATATCTTCACTCACATCCTGACCAGAGTCTTTGGTGGTGGTGGCTGTGAATGAGAAGTCAAGACAAGGATGGGTTAAATCTACTGCCAAAGATAAGGAAACAAAAAATCTCTTATTTGGGAGAGAGGATTATTCTGCTTTGTGTTTACAGTTTAAAATTGTGAACTGCCAAGTGTTGCTCACTAGGCATGACTACACAAACTTGGACTCAGGGTTTAAATTTCAGACCAGGTTCCAGATGATACAGAGGAGGCGTTTATGGCCTTTATAAACGAAGGCCATTTAATTCCATAGTCCTCTCTGGAGGCTACTTTGGACGAGACCGACTCAGTGGCTCAAGTAATGGCAATAGCTGCCACTATGAGTCATGCTTCTTGGATGCAGGCATACCTGTAGAAATGCAACAAACAATACAGGACTTGTCTTTTGATAGCGCTAATTTTATTTTTGAGCAAGACAGATGAGACTCTGCACTCTCTTAAAGACTCCAGGGTGCTCTGGAGTCTTTGGGTATTTATAACCAAGATTTTGGCAGCAACGTCTCCCATTTCCTTAGGGCTTGGCCTCATATTACTTCTAACTGGTGGGGTAAAGCACATTAGAACTGGGATATACCCTGCAATTGTCTTCTGTTCTCCCCCCTCTTCCCCCTTAGGGACTACTCCCAGGAGACAGAACTGATTCAAGAAGTTCAACCTCTGCTGCAGTTAGAGACCACAGAAGAAGTTCCTCCTCAACATTGGGGGATGGGATTTTATTCCCTCTATTTTCTCATTCCAGAGTCCAAGGGATGCCTCAGACCTATTTCAAACCTTCAAAATCCAACCACTATAGAGAAAAGATAAAGTTTTGCATAGTTACACTATCTTCTATTATCCCTTCCCTATCTCACAATGACTGGTTCATGGCCCTAAACTTAAAGAATGCATTCTTCCATTTGGCTATACATCAGCGTCACAGGAAGTTCTTACGGTTTTTCATAGAAAATGTTGATTATCCTAGTCCCTCCTGTCCTGGTGCATGGTTCTTTCATTTGGTCTGTTCTTGGCCCTCTGAGTTTTCACATAGCAGTGATGGCAGCAGAACTCTGAAAGGCCAGAGTTTGCATGGACCCATATCTGGATGATTGGTTTGCCCCTGGACTTTCCAGCCAGCAGGTGAAAGAAGGTGTTGAGATTTCCTTCGGTATGCTGATCAACAAAGACAAATCGACTTTTTTCCTCCCTGTACAGAAGATCAAATGTATAGGATCGGTTCTTTACTCAAAGTCAGGGAGAGCTTACTTCTGTCAAGCCAGGCTTCAAGCAATATATGATCTTTACAAAGAATTCCTGGTGTTCACCTAGGGAACTTTTCAGACTCAGGGTCTCTGGTCAGATCAGAACTTCTCTTCATATAACTGTTAGGGAGCCATGTGCTGTTCATCTGGCCTATTTGGGTGTTTCTTCCCCCACACTCTGGCTATTTTGCTCAAAAACTCACAGATAGCAAGGTGGCAATGTTTTAGCTCAACAAACAACAAGGGGCCAGGTCAGACCCCTTTTGCCAGGAGATGGGATTTCTGCATCAAGAACAGAATTTCACTCATAGCATCTCATCTCCCTGGATCTCAGAACTTGCTAGTGGACTATCTTGGCAGCCTTTCAGCAGAGATCACAAATGGTCCTCAGGCCTAATATAATAAGTCCATTTTTTAGATTTGTGAAACAACATAGTTGGACCTGTTCACCACCTATCAGAACAGAAAATGTCACCAGTCCAGGGTCTGAGATATATGCCTTTCTGTTATCATGGAAGGGGAAACTTCTCTTTGCTTCCCCCCCAATCTATATGGCGCTGAGAGTGCTGGCAGAACTGAGGCAAGATCATGCTGTTCCAATTTTGATAGCAGCCACTTGGCCTTGCCAAAATTGGTTTGTTGACCTGAGGAACCTCTCTCTTTGGGATTAAGTTCCCTTCCCTCAGGACTCAAATATAATGGTCAAACTCTGCACCCCACTTCTTTCAGCCTGCACCTGACTGCCTGGATGCTCAGTGGTTAGAGCATCAGGAATCTGTCTCTTCCACTGCAGGTGGAATGTTTGTTTGAATAGCAGGGACCCTTCTCCCAGATACGCTTACCTTTTGAAGTGGAAGATGTCTTCTTTATGGTCCCAACAGAAAAATACCTCTCCTTATATTTTCATTTAGTTTATTTATGGATTACCTGTTTTACCTAAAAGAGAAACTCCTTTCAATCAGGAGTTCACCTGTCTCCTATCTTGGCACTTCAATCTCCTGTAGATTGCTTATTATTTTTTCCAACCCTGTGATGGTCAGATTCTTAAAAGGTTTGGACAGACTTATCCCACCAATTAAAGATCCCGCTCCATCTGGGATTTAAACTTGATTTCCCCCCTTGGCCACCTGCTCATCTCATCTCTCAGTGAAAGTAGGCAAGGAGACTTGCCGAACTCCAAGTGTTGATGGATGAGCCCTCTTTTTTAAACAAGGAACAGGTTGCTTTGCCTCCACACCCCAAATTTCTTACTGAGGTGGTTTTGGAATTTCATATGAATCAGGGAATATACTTGCCAATCTTCTATCTGAAACCTCTCTCTCTCTCTCTCTCTCAAAGATGAAGGAAAGACTCCCTAATTTAGACATTATCTGGGTGTTTTGCTTGAACAGGACCAAAGAGTTTTGATTATCTCCTTTACAGAAAGGATGAAAGGAAAACCTGTTACCTCCCAGATGTTTTCTTCCTGGATGTCCTCCTCCATTCGTCTGTTACAACATTGATGATGTTCCTCTACTTTACTTTAAAGTTTTAGCACACTCTACAAGTGCTCAAGCAGCATATCGTTGGTTCAAGTCCCATCAGTGACAACTTCAGGACTGCCACTTGGTCTTCAGCTAATATGTTCACTACTCATTATGCTATGTTTGGTAGAGTAGTACCACAGTCCTTGTTAATATAGACTCCAATACCCTCTTCCATCTGTAATGGCTTACTGAGTCACCTAAAATGGAATGGACATGTGCAGGCACTCTAAGAAAAAAACAGTTACATACCTATTTCATAACTTCTGTTCTTTTAGATGTATTGAACATGTCCATTCAATGACCCACCCTTCTTTCCTTCTGTATCGGAGTTTCCACAAACACTGGCTATTGATGCAAAGGAACTGAGGAGTGTTGAAGCAGCTCTGCCCCTTATACTTATGGCTAGTAACACCAGTATATTCTGTCCTGACAGGTACTGCTATAGGAAAAAAGTTCTCTGGCTCTGGTGCACTGGCACACAGATGCCTAAAGTGGAATGGATATGCGCCACACATGTCGAAGAACAGGAGTTACAAAACAGATGTGTAACTGCTTTATACTTCAAATGGATACAGATCCCAGAATGTCACCTAAATACATGCATTGTGTAAATTCCCATTAGCACTGAGAAATAATGTAAACACTGAACTTTACTGGGTTGTAAAATTACATGTTATTGATCCAATTCAAATTCCAGATGACTGGATTACAGTATGGTGGTCATATTCAAATCAAACAAGTGAAAGACTTGTATAGATTAAAAATATTTGAATAAGGTGATGAACATGAACAGTACACTATGAGAACAGTTGAGTGGTCATATCTGGACTTCAAAATATGATTATTTTCTATTTGAATGGAAGCCAAGGATTTTTCCAGGTTCAACTCAATAAAGGAAGTGCTAAACTCCCTCCTAGCTCCCTTTTATGGTAGAAACATGCTTAAGGGACTTCCATTCATGATTGCCTCAACACCTGAAGTGTAACAAATCATTGTGTCTTGGAACTTTAAGGATCTGTGTGGGATTTAAGTAATTGTTGATGATCTGTTGATATGGGGAAAATACTTAACACCATGAGAGACTGTGCAATATTCTGTGAGCCAAAGAAATAACCTAAAATTGAACAGAAACATGTGCCAAATCAGGCTGAATTAGATAGGATACATTCCCTAGGAGAAAAGTTTGAACAGACCCAAGAAACGTGGAGTCAAGTATGCAGTTAGAACCCCCCTACACACAGTGGTTTGTGGGTATGTTAATATATCTAAGAAAATTCACCCATAGTCCATAATCTACCACTGTTACTTGGTAAGTGCTCCATTCAGAATGTTGTTGTTGGGGGATGCGGGGAATGGCACTGGGATGACTGACGAGAACAACTTTTGGGATTTTTTTAAAAAGGGGGGCTGTACAAAAAAAATTGTAATGAAGAAATTTCAGATTTAAGAAGACCCTCATGTTGGATTAAATTGTGTACAACTACTGTTACACCCCTTTCCTGCACCTCTGTTTAACTGCTGAAGCATGGGCCAGAGTTCTGTCTTTTTTTTTTTTTTTCAAGACTTACCCTGTGTAATCATTTCTGTATATCTACACTGTTATGAAAGACCCACAACATGCCCAAGCCAGCTAACTCGGTCTCGCGAGGCTCAGGCTATGGGGCTAAAAATTGATGTGTAGATGTTTGGGATCAAGCTGGATCCTGGGCTCTGGGATCCTCCCTCTTTGCGGGCTCCAGAGCTTCAGCTCTAGCCCGAGACTAAATGACTACACAGCAATTTTCCAGCCCCACAAGCCCAAGTCAGCTGACATGGTGTTTAATTGCTGTGTAGATGTACCCACAGAATCAATCCCTGGGCTATTGTATTCCAAACACCAAAACTAGGTTTTAGTAATAGCTTCCAATCAACTTCAAAGAGCAAGTACCACCTAATTACATAGTAAACAAGTATTTATTTTTCATACAACCAAAAACATCTTAAATATCTTTTCAAAAACTCTTTAACTTCTAAAACAAAAGCTATTACGTAGTCAGTCTGTTAATGTGTTCTTCCTGTACAGACTTCTGTGTTCATTCATGGAATGAAAGCTGGGTGTGAAAAATCTGGATTATCATGCTAAAATCTTATATTTCTGGACTCTAGTGTGTACAAAAACATTCTTTCCCCTCTGATTTTCTTTTCAGATTGTTCAGTGTGTTTTGGGACCTAAAATTTAGAGCATGTTTGTCTGGATTCTTCAGACATGAATTAAACTGTGTAGTGTCTTAGGCCAAATTCAGACACTCCTGTCTTGGTTAAAACATGGTTGTGCAGCATTGTTGACAGATAATTTTTCCAGGAAAAATCCTGTTTGAGATGTACTGTGTCAGATGAGCATGTCAGAACTTGGTTGCACTTACCATGGTGCTGTCTGTAATGGGGCCTTTCCGCCCAAATCCGCCCCATGGAAATGAGGCACATCTCCTGTTGATAACAAGTAGAGTTGCATAGTGCATGTTTAAGTGTTCAGTCCTTCACTCAGAGACCTTTTTACTTTAGTTAAAAAAAATCACGTGTTCAAATTTCAGTCACTGAAGAAATAATAGAGAAAAGAATAGTTTGCACTGATTGTAGGTTTTGTTTTCTGTTTTGAATAATTGAATTTTTATCCTTAACAATTTAATCATGTTAGAAATGGGTGCAAATACTGCAATCTCTTAATAGACAAAGGTTGCTAAGGAAAAACCTGAAACAGTCACAATCTATTTCTTTTAACAGTATGATGAAAAGTTTTCTTATACAGTTAATATAATGATGGTATGAAAATGAAAGATAGAGGCTGAGAAGAGTAAAGAATATCTCTTTTGAGTTGAACCATGGGGAATTTCTGAAAGATTTACAGCTATATTGGCTCATTGCTTAATCAGACGGCAGAAAGATGTTCTCTGTGTGTGTTCTTTTCTCCTAATGAAAAAGACTATTAGTCTACACCAAGCTATATTTTAAAGTCTTTTCTCTGAGTAGCTGGCAAAATAGGTTTAACCCAGTTTTGGGTGCTCTATATGTGTCCCTTACTTACAGCTGACAGAGCTGGTAACATGATTTAGATCATTTTTGGTTTCTAGAGGAAGAGTATACATTACTTTCATTTCACTGCTGTATACGTGTATTAAGGGAGCCACTGGTGCAGTTTTAGAGAACCACAAAATAATCCTTCTTCATGCTCTCTTAATCCTAATCTATGCCACAAATAGCATGGGCTGATTTGCAGAGATGCTGAGGGCTTGGGCTTCCATTGACTCTCTTTTCAGAAATCACTTCCACCTCATCTCCCCACAATTATTTATGCTGGTCTGATGCCTCCTAATCTATTCCTAGTATTTAATTTTCCTCCTATCTTTCAGCTGAGTTGCATCTGAAACAAACTTTCCTTTCTTCATCTACCCCTGCTTCTTCTGTAGAAATGCCCAATTTAATGCTGTTTTGCGGTGCTGAAATTAATCTTAAGTCACTTGAGGGCATCATCATAGCTGAGGGGAGTGGAAGCTTTGAATTCGTTCAACCTGATTTACACTTGGTTTGCTGCTTTCTCATAAGCCAAGAAAGCTTTGAATTTCTATTTGGGATATCATGATCTGTTCCCATTCAGTAGTATTTTATTAAAGAACAAAAGAAACCTACCTGTGATTGGCTTCTTCACAGCCCAGAGGGCTCCGAGTTGGAACTGTGGGTGTATCAATAGTAGGTCAAATTATTGTTCTTTGTTCAGAGGTTTTCATTCACATTTGAGTATTTTGCTGTCTCACCACTTCTATATACTTCCATTGTTGCATCTGCCCACATGTCATCAAAATGATCTGCAGTCTCAGCCTTCACTTGGACTCCTCTTTGATTCTGGATACTGTAACAGCAAACCATGAAAAACGCCCGTTTCAATCAAAATTATAATTTATAATCTACAATAAATTTCAAAACAAAAAATTGAAACACTTCATTTTGACCTATCAAAAAGTTTTGATTCACTTCCCCCCCCCCCAAATGAAATTTTGTGGAACGTGTCAGTATTGACAAATCAGTAGTTTCCAATGGAAAACCATTCCATTGGAAATTTTCTAACCAGCTCTATTCAGAACATGTCTGTCCATGTGCACAGACTACATAATGCTCAATTCTGTGCTTGGATTCTCCTTTTGAATACCATGTTAGAGTCAAGGTTTTGGTCTTATCTTCAAGGCAGTCTGTAGTCTTTGAAGTTACCTGAAGAATCACCTTCCCATCCCACAACAGTTATTCTCCACTGGAACAATGGAGCTCAACTTCAAGAGTCAAGCTTCAGGAGTCTCAGTAACTGGCCTGCAAATGTGGAACTCACTCCTTGAAAAGATAATGATGAGTGTGAACCTTAGCACATTCACAGCAAAGTGGGATCAGAGTGGCCCATTTTTTCCAGAGTAATGGGGTGGTAGCTTGTACAGCAGAGAGGGTGCAGGTCTGGAGACATAGGTTCTATTCTTGAGTCTGCCACGGACCCAGTGGGTGACATCTGGCAAGTCACTTTATCTCTCTTTGCCTCAGTCAGGGAGGTGGAGCTCATCAGTCATGGCAGAGAGTCCACCTAGAATTTCTAATAAAGAATGTTAGGGCTAGCCAGGTCATAGGTAAAAGTTGTGTCAGTCACATATGCTCTATGGGTGTGTACCGCTTACCCTGGCTACCGGGACAAGGCAAAGGTGAAAAAAGCAAGCAAGTCTTTCCACAGTAATATCCATATTAAACTTTAGACAAACACAACCTCATACAATAAACAATGGCTAGTCCCTGTAGACAAAATGTTGATCTAGTGCACTGGTTCTCAAACTTTTGTACTAGTGACCCCTTTCACATAGCATGCCTCTGAGTGGGACCTCTCCAATACATTAAAAATAATTTTTAATACATTTAACACCATTATAAATGCTGTAGGCAAAGCGGGGTTTGGAGTGGAGGCTGACAGCTCGCAACCCTCCATGTAATAACCTCGCGACCCCTTGAGGGGTCCCGACCTCCAGTTTGAGAACCCCTGATAATGGTCATGGTTCTAGCCTATGATTTGGGAGTTTTTGGTTCAATTCTGTGCTCCATCACAGATTTACTATGTGAGCTTGGCCAAGTCACTTAGTCTCTCTGTGCCTTAGTTCCCCATCTGTAAAATAGGGAAGTGCGATTATCCCTATCTGTGAGAATAAATACATTAGAGAGAGTGAGGTGCTCAGATAGTAGGGCCTTGTAAATAACTTAGATAGAAGGGAAAAACAAGAGAGAAATCTTAGGGCTTGTCTACACTATGGGGGGAGATCGATGTAAGTTACGCAACTTAAGTCGACTTACTTAGATCTACTTGCCACAGGGTCCACACTACATGATGTCAACTGGAGATGCTCTCCCATCGATTCCCCTTGCGCTTCCCATTCAGGTGGCATATAGGAGTTGACAGGAGAGCGATCTGTGGTCAATTTAGTGGGTCTTCACTAGACTCGCTAAATCGACTGCCAATGCATTGATCGCCGCACGTTAAACCCCCGGTAAGTGTAGACAAGGCCTTAGTGTATACACTTTCTAATTTTGAGACATTAGATTGCCATAGTGATGGGTGCCATCAAAGAACGTAGAGAGACAGAACCCCAAATTCCCCAGAATTATACAAAACTTTTGAGAAGATAAGATCCTCCAAAAATCCTACTCCATTTATAAGATTGTTTGACTCCTTAGCTTTTTGCACATTTGCCAACATCTGACAAAGGGTGATGCAAAAAAGAGGATGTTGCTAGAAGCCACCCAGCAGCAGCAGATGAGCACCCTAATGTGCAGAATAGGGAGCAAGAGTAGGATGATCTGTCACATGAAATTGTATGTCATATCCCAGTATAAACATGGAACTTGCAGAGGCTAGGAAGATAAAGTGAAAGTGGACCCCCTCTGCACACATGCAGTTGTGATGTGAGAACAGCTATTTCCTTCCTGTGCTAAAAGCAGATGGAGAATCCTCCCTACTCCCTGGTTGGTGAATTGAGATTTCTCTAGTCAGGTGAATCTGGAATAGAAGCAGCAAATAGGAGATGCTGCTGAGTATTAGGGATTCTGAGCCATTTCTGCCAGTGAATGGAGCAGAAGCAGTACCTGCTCGAAAGAGGAGTGTCTCTGCAGCTAAAGGGAGTTGTCCCTTCCCTCTAGTGGGAAAGAGTAAAAGCGAGATCTTCAAAAAGACGAGAGATAGATGGTCCACGCAGCCAGTTCATTCCCTTTCCCCAGCCCTCCAGTGCAAAAGATGCACACAGTATATAAAATGCATAATGATTTTGCATATATATATACTTTTGAATTGTCTTAATCTTCTAAAATGTAGGAGATTGGACTGAGTATTTCAGATTTTCAAGGAAAATGCCCTCCCCCCTTCAGCCACAAATTCCTCTGTTTTGCCTAGTGTTTTATTTGTTTAAAAATACTCATCTTGTTTTTATAGCAATATTTATTCTATTTATGAGTAGAAATTGGGGGCGGGGATGTGGAGGCACAAAGACATGACCCTACTGAGCTCTGCACACCATCTCTTCTCCCAATCCCGCCCATAGTTTTGTTTGTCTGGCTCTGGCCCTATTAAAGGGACATAATGGAAACCCGGTTCAGATACATTTCTTTCTCTTGTCCCCATTTTCTTCCTCGGGCTGCAGCCTGTCTCCACAAGATGATGCAATGCCACATCAATGCATGGTGTTGAGACCATTGATGACAACCTTGGGCTTCCTCTGCTATCTCGTTATACTGTAGCCATTTGTTCCCAAGATGCTACGTAAGAAGTCAGAAAAGCTAATACAGCTCAAGTTAGTTCATGATTTTTCCAGTTTTTTAAGCCTCAGTGCGTTTAGGCTCATCCTCTAGATCAATGTGCCTTACCATGTATATTATTTCTTTTTCAAAAAGGAGGGGATTTATTGTCCATAAAATGTCAGTCTTATTGTTTGAAGAATTCAGGAAACCGTTCGTCTGTGATACACAAAACATGTTGACAACAACATTGCTAACTTGTAATGAAGGAAGTTAAGCATTGCACATAAAATCCATCAGTGTAGCACAGCTTATTGACAACATGTTTTCTCATCAGTCACAAATAAACCCATTTCATTGAAAAATTCAATTCCTCTTTTTCTCTCTGCTAGCAGATATAAATATCCTGCAGCCACATTCTGTGCTCTCAATCAGGATGGAGAAAAGCAAAGGGAAAGAGTAAAAGGAAGTGTGAAAATGTACATGTGCCACTTATGTGTCTGGTAATTCATTCCAATAGGAGAAAAGAAGTTCACACGTTCACATATTGCTGCTGGTTCTGATTGCTTCTCCTTTCTGTTAACTGCTAGCAATAATTGGAAATGTTTAATGTCAAACTGATCAAGGCCCAGCAGATCAGAATCTTCCTTCAAGAGGTGATAGAGGAAGTCAGGATTAATTTGTTGTTTTAAAATGTTGAAATTACTGTGTTTTGAGAGGAGTATGTGCCCTCCCAAACTATATGATAAAAACGGCCTTGAATCTCACTGTATGTTCATGACATAAAGGAGATCTATTTGGAAAGGTTTAATGGGCTTGGAATAGAGGGTAATAGACATCAAATTGGAGTCATTTATGTTGTGTGGTGAAGAAGATGGTCTGTTAAAGCTTCAAAGATTATCCCCACTGCTGCATGGTTCAAAGTGAATAGACATTTTAAAATCATTTTCATGCAAGCCACATAGTGTCCGTGATTTTGGAGGGTAGGGTTTTTTTTAAACCTTAAAGTTTGCATTAGAAGCAACCCAATTTTAATAAACATTCTAGAACAGCTAAATGGTCCAAGAAAGATTTTCTGTATGATCAAGAACAAAACTCATTACGAAGTTTGCCTCAGAATTAGTTGTTAAAGGTAAATATATAACTGCCTGATAAAAACAGTGTTTACCTATAACGGGACAAACACACACCTCGCATAAGCAGGTGTATTCTGTTGACTTCGCTAGAATTGCATCTGCTTACATGGGGACTGAGTTTGACCAGTGTCTCTACGTGTTAATAAAGCCCTGCATCAGATAATGTGGAAAAATATAAAGCTTCTGTGCAACCAAGAAGGGAGTATGCTTTATTGATGGGAATCACCATTAAAAGGAATATTGCCTATACTGAAAGATAAATAACCGGCTAAGTTTTAAAAGGGTTAATCAGATGTTAGGATTCTATGCTCACTAAAAGGAAAGGAGGGGAAAGTGATACTACTTTATTCAGCAGGTTTAAATTTCATAACAGACTAGAGGAAAATATTATGGATTAAATGTTCATTTTAATGATGTAAACTGTCTCTGCAAGCAAAATGGGCATTTTGGGCCATGTAAGGGCGAGCATTTTTATGAAAAGAAGTAGAGCTGAAATACTGTACAAGTAATGAGACACTCTCCTACTGCTAAAAATTCCTTGGGGGGAAAATGTGGTAAAGGAGAAAGTCAACATCATTAGAACAGACTAACTTGTTACTTTATGCTTAAAAACAATGCCTGGGTTTATGAAAACGTGAAGTAATCACATACAGAAATCTTCCTTAGGCATGTCAGTAACATCTGATTGCTGCTCTTTGGAATGCAGTGATGTGCTTTGGCAGTCGGTTTTGACATACTGTGAACTAGAGACAGGTAGATCTTTTATTAGAACAGGAAGTTGAATGTAAAAGCATTGAAATGAATTATGGAAAGCTTTTATTTTTCATCTAAGGAAAACATTTTTGCTAGGATACAGAATAACATGTCAATCAGATTATTCGGCAGCCATGCTGTCTCTGGCTGTAGTCTCATTATATCTCATAAATTGAGCAGCATTGTGCTTGTTTGGTACGTGGGTGGGAGACTTCTGAAGAAAACCGAAGTTGCTGCATAACTTGTGTTGATGATTTTAGTAGGCACTCTTCCTTTCGAATTAATTTTGATCCAAAGTCCTAGCATGGAGACACTGGAAATTCAGGGTTTTTTTTAATTAGATGTTTAAAACTGAGCTCCTGACTGATCATTAAAGATACTTTACATTGTGGTCCTTTCCGTAAGATGCCCTGGACAAATTCTAATTGGGAAATTACACTTTCCTTATCAAAAATAACTTGCTTTCCCTACCTCTAATTTCTGTTGGCTACAGAAGTTAGTTTCTTCTTCAAGTGTTTATACACATATATATTCCACAGCACCCAGTGTACTCAAGCCGGAGACTTTGGTCAGCAGTACCTGCCAGGGCAGTGCATATGCCCTGAGTATTCTCATGCCTCCATCTGAGGGCATAAAGGGCAGAGCCGCCCTGACCCCACGCCCCCTTCTCTCAGCTCATGGCTAGGAGTTGAAGGGGCAGTGAAACCTAGTGTTCACTGTTTTTTCTTGCTTATCAGTTGTTTTTTTCCTTTGTATAACTAGTTAGTAGTTAGCATAGTCATTAGTGTATAGTTAGCTAGTGATAGCTTTATAGTGTTTCCTTTGTTCACCTCTTTAGGGGATCCTTCTGTTTTGTTCCTGGGGTGGCATTCTGGAATCATCGTAGTTATGCATAAATTGTGAAGTTTTAAAAACTGCTTGTCTTTTGACGCAGTCGTGATGGCTAATGACAGGCATGGCTAATGCCTCTAGCCATTTAAATGAAGCACATGCTATGGACAAATTTAGTATTTGCAAGCGTTTTTCTATGAGAATGCATAAATCTAGAGAGACCCGTCTGAGTGAGTACATCATGTTCAGATCTGAGAGCATTTCACCACCACTCACCAATACCATCTACATTGATGCACACAGAATCAGTACTGATAGCTCCAGTACCGACCACTTTGGTACAGGTGAAGACCATCACCGCTCCTTTGGCATGATGACCCCAGTACCATGGCATCGACGTCTTCACAATTGGTGCTGATAACTATGGCACTGCTGTTCTCTGTATCATTGACTCTCCCAAGCATTTCTGGTAGCCAGAGACTTACTCTGCACATAAGTATCAGACTCTCCTGTACGGGCACATCAGACAGTGTCCATGATACCAGCATTGGTATTGAAGAAGCTAATTGTACCACTGAATCCCTCCAGTACAAGAGCTTCAGATACACCTAATGGCCTTGCACCACATCTACCCAGGGGATATCCTTTCACCTTCATATGCTCAAGGAAGTAGAGAGGCTTCCCCAGTTCAATTCTAGGAGCCCATCTCTTTCCCATTATCCACACTGGGGTGACACTCTAGAGAGGGAACTTACTATCATACCCATAGGTCTTTGGCTAAGGATTAAATACCTAAAATAGCTCCTTGTTGTTGTACGTCCACCAGCTCTTTAGCTTACCCTCCACCCCTATGGCCCTACTGGATACCAGGGGGCATCCTGTGAATCACAACATTTGTCTCAGCTACTCCATTTAGACCAAAGTCTGTCACCACAACCTCCCAGAAAAAAATCTGTGCCTTCCCAAGTGGCTCAGTCTGTTAGCAACTTGCCTCCGTCAGATGATGTACAAGAGGAGGAACAGCCACTGCCTGCATATCTCTCCTCTTCCTCATTGGATGAGGGTAATAATACCTGAAACCTCTTCATCAGTTCTGAATGACTACAAATATTTCCAGAATCTCACAAACTACTAAATATATTACACACATATGTGCCTGGATTGGTAGCTTTACATATCAGTGACAGACTTGTGGACCCTTGAAAGCTCATCTGGCAAACTCCAATTTTTCTAGCACCAAACTCAGACAGTGGACTGCTGCTACCAGGCTGCAGGTTCACTAGTAGTGGCATCAGCAAATAAGATGACCAGACAGGGGAATTTCAAATTTACTCCTAAGGACAAGAAGCCAAAGATGTTTTGTTTGTTTGGGAGGACAGCTTACTCTACATCTAGCTTTCAAATGTGAATTGTGTGCTATCAGGCCCTGTTGTCAAAATATGACATTATTAACTGGGATTTGCTGAACAAGTTGGCAGAGAAATTGCCTCAGGATATAAAAGAGGAATTTAAACCCATCATAGTTGAAGACCAACTTTTAGACAAGACATAGCTGCAGGCAGCTCTTAACACTGCAGACTGCTCTCACCATGCAGAAATCTTTCAGGCTCCACACCTCAGGCATACCTAGGGAAGTTCAGAATACCATTGGAGACTTCCCCTTTGAATGATGCAGTCTCTTTAGTGGAAAACCTTTGAGGCTTTACACTTCTTTAAAGACTCAAGATCATCGTTAAGATTTCTAGAAGTTTATACTCCAGTCCCAAGACAAGGCATATAGGCCTCAACAGTACCATTAGTCCTCCTTTCAGCCTACGCAGGCTGACCTCTCCAGAAAGTGGCACAAGTTTCTGTGAGGAAAGCCTTCCATTCTGGCTTAACAAGCTTGGCACAATAGCTTTCAGCTGCTGTCTCCATCCAAGGCCCAGATTCTAGATATTTTCAAGTACTTATTAAAGTAAACAGGTCTTTCTATGAATTCCATAAAAATCCACCTTATGACTAATTCTGCCATTCACCCTGTGTTTCATGGACATTCTGTTTCCTCCTGTCCCATGATGGGGAGATTTCTGAAAAGTTTCGTAGGGGTTTGCAATCCAGTAAGAGAACCTGTCTCTCCCAGGGACCTTAATTTAGCATTGTCAGGACTTCCACTTGAACCATTGGCTTTGTGTTCTTCCTTCCATTTGTCAACTAAGACAGCCTTTCTAATTGAAATAGCATCAGCAAGGAGAGTGGGAGAGCTTCAAGCTTTAATGACAGGGACTCCATATACAATATTTTACAAGTGAGGCCTTAAGCCTTGTCCCGGAAGTTTTTATTGAAAGTGGTCTCAGAATTTCACCTAAAATGAAGTAATATATTTACTGATATTCTTTCTGAAATTGCATGCTCAGATGAGGAGAAGCAGTAATGTAAATGAGGGCAAACAGAATTTACCCATGTCTTATTTGGGAAGTATGGAAGCTTTTTTTTTTTTTTTAAACCACTACACCACTATGGAGAGGTGAGATTTGGTGGATGTTCTCAGGGCACTCTCATTTTTCATAGGCAGGACAAAACAACTTAGATCCTTAATCCTTACCAAGATGCTTTGCAGGTTACACAGAGAGAATGAGAGGCCAGGTGGTATCAGCACAACACATTTCCAATTGAATATCTGCCTGCATCAGGACATGTGATAATTTGGCAAAGATGACACCATCAGCAAGTTGCACATTCTGCTAGGTTTCAAGCTACCTCAGTGGCCTTTCTTTGTAATGTTACAATTACAGACACTTTCAAAGCACCAGCTTGGTCTTTGGTATGCACATTCACTCAACATTATACCATCATAGTTGAAGCATACAGACCCAGTGCAAACTTTGGAAATTTGGTGCTCTACTCACTGTTTAAGAAGGTTCCAAATTCCCGCCACCAAAGAAATACTGTTTGGGAATGCCCAGCAATGGAATACATATGTGCACAATCACTTGAAGAAGAAGAAATGGTTACTTAGCTGTACAACAACTGGCTATTCAAGATGTGTTGTGCACATATATATCCCATGGCTACCTTCTATATATTCCACTCTCTCTTCCTGCTACTGCAGAGTCTACTAACATCAGGATTTTGGTGGTGAAGGAATTGATTAGGGATCAGGGCAGCTCCACCCTGCCTTGGTCAGAGGCATGGGAATACTCAGGGCACATGTGCCACCCTGACAGTCATTGCTGACCAAAAGTCTCTGTCTCCAGTGTACTGGGCATGTACTTACCAACAGTGGAATATACATGTGCACAATGCATCCTCAAGAATCACAGTTACTGTACAGGTGTTTCTTTTTGGTCTGAGCTGTTGTGTAGTGTAGCTGTGTGCTTTGGAAAGATTATGGGTTTCATTCAAGAGGTGGTTACATTTCAGTGAAGGGTAAAGTGATCCCTATATAGTTTTTTTTAGTCAGTTTGTGAAGTTAGCTGAGTACTTTAGAATCTTTTGATGAAAGGTGTTATATAATACACCTCTACCCCAATATAATGCGACCCAATATAACACGAATTCGGATATAACGTGGTAAAACAGTGCTACAGAGGGGCGGGGCTGCGCACTCCGGTGGATCAAAGCAAGTTTGATATAATGTAGTTTCACTTATAATGCGGTAAGATTTTTTGGCTCCTGAGGACACCATTATATCGGGGTAGAGGTGTAGTTTTCATTATACTCCTAGTAAACTTTATTTTTATTTTAACAGTTTTTGTAAAAACCAATACAATGGTATCTGAGATCATCGCATAAAAATGATGTATAGCTACAAATTGAATTTTACTGCCCACTAAGCTCAGCACAAACAGGCCCCTCACCTGACCATTTGCAACCTGAAAATGTTAGAAAAATATTTCTGGCAATCGGTGATTAAATAATGCTTGACCACAAGGTCCGTGTCTTGTACCACAATCAGAAAGTCAGTAATCTCTGAGATGTGAAATGCTTGCCTAAGGCACAGAAGCACTGAATGTCAGAGCCAAGTTAAGAAATCAGGAGTTCCTGGTTTATGATGGCCCTATGGACAAAGTTTTCTCTAAAATGTCAGTTAGTAATTAATAGTAGTAAAAGTTATAATAATAACTTAACCATGGTATATTGTCTTTGAATGATGAGTCATGTGTTTGTATACAAGACCAAGGAATCTCTCATTAAGTTTCTACATTAAGATCCATTTTTATAACAAGAAGTTTAGCATGGCATGTCAGTCCTTTTGTCTTCTGAGGTAATGACTTGAATCTTATTCTGGAAGTGTCACCCAGAGAGTAATTATCTTCGTGTTACTATTCAAAAACAGAGTTTGGTTGATTTCTTTTAACTTGACAGCCATGTGTCTTTGGTTCAATAAATGTTATCAGGCATTCTTTGGCTGCTCCTAGTGCATCAACTTTAATTAGTTTTTGATTGCTGTTAATTTCACAGCTTTTTCTCTTTAATAAATTGCATCAAAATGGTTTAGTTTTTGTTGCAGCAAGTTTAATTAGTTTTGTACTTTGCTTACTCGATTTTACTTGCTCTTTTTTCAATAAATTATCCCACAACTTCATACTCTGAAGATATCCATGAGTTCTAGATTCTGATGCTGATGATTAAAAGAGCATATCGAAGTTCTGAATATTGAACACTTGTCACAAGTGCTCATGGGAGAACACATCTGTGTGTTCAGACTACATAACCCAAAAGTGGGTCTCAGCAGCTCAGCAATGGGCTTGGCATAATAGAAGTCCATTAATGGCTATTAGCCAAGATGGGTAAGGAATGGTGTCCCTAGCCTCTGTTTGTCAGAGGGTGGAGATGGATGGCAGGAGAGAGATCACTTGATCATTACCTGTTAGGTTCACTCCCTCTGGGACACCTGGCATTGGTCACTGTCCGTAGACAGGATACTGGGCTGCATGGACCTTTGGTCTGACCCAGTATGGCCGTTCTTATGTTCTTAGAATAACTTACACTTTTGGCTCACTGCATAAGACCATTAAGGTTGGGGTTTTATTTTATTTTAATTTTTTTGGCTCCCTCCCATGCCCTCTTTTCAGGTTTCCCTACTATTAGTGGAAGAATGGCATTCCTCATTACCAGCAATGTCTGTAACACTCTGTGAACCCAGTGGGCATTTAATCCAGTGTTTTCCAAGTGGGGGGTTGTGGGATTGTTGTAGATGGGTGTTGGGCATGGTGTGGAGGGGAGGCCCCGAGGGTGGAAGGGCTGGAGAGCAAGCCCACCCTGAATTAACCCTGCAATGGCATCTCCTGTCCCATGGGTCTGGGCCTGGCTCTTCATTCTGAACATTGTGTCCTGGTGCACAGGGTTCCAGCCCCACTCTCATTTGGCCTAGCCACCACCTGTCATAATGAAATGGTGGCAGTGCCAAAATTGAGTGCTGCTGCAACCCCCTGCACCAGTTACAATGCCTGGAATGGAGAGCTGGGCCGAGCCCCATGGGATAGGAGCAGCTGCTGTGGGGTGGGTGGCCTTGTTCTCTAAGCTTCCCTCCCCAGGTCCTCACTTCTGCACCATGCCAGAATTAGGGTCACTTTGCTGACATGGGTGCTGCTGTGGGTGGTCAGCACCCCCTTAGTGGGGTAATGAGGAGAAGGAGAAAGATGCTGGCCTATAATTTGTGCCCCTACCCCCATGAATTTGGACCCTGAGTGGGTCTCAAAAAAAGGCATACTGCATTTGGTGGGTGTAACCGTGCCTTTGTGGGTCCCAACTGAGAATACCAAATTCAGGACAAACTGCTGAGAACAAAGTCAGACACACCCCAAACTGAAGGCTAATCCCCCATAGGATATACCAAACCAGCAACAAAAGTAAGCTTCTGTTTCACCATACAAGAAGTCATAAAAGCAGTTTCCTTAAGCATTCCAGTCCTTGTATTACCACCGAAAACACCAGACTTAGAAATGAGTGTCAAGTATCAGAGGGGTAGCCGTGTTAGTCTGGATCTGTAAAAGCAACAAAGAATCCTGTGGCACCTTATAGACTAACAGACGTTTTGCAGCATGAGCTTTCGTGGGTGAATACACTTGCATCTGAAGAAGTGGGTATTCACCCACGAAAGCTCATGCTGCAAAACGTCTGTTAGTCTATAAGGTGCCACAGGATTCTTTGTTGCTTTTAGAAATGAGTGATTCTTTAAAACCAATCTCTTCAAATAAAAGGTTCTTCTGATCCCAAAGGACCAGCCACACACCCAGATCAATATATAACTTAGATCTTACCAAAAAATCACACTGATGCCAATCCTTTAGTATCTAAAATATAAAGGTTAATTCATAAAAAGACAGAAAGGTGAGCATTAAAACTGGTTAAAGGACTCAAATACATACAATAATTGAAAAGTTCTTGGTTCAGGCTTGTAGCAGTGATGGAATAAACTGATGGCTTGATACGTCTCTGGTTGCTTCCAGAGAAATGGTCAAGGAAATGGAGAATATTAGGTTTCTGAAACAATGTTCCAGGCAGAATAATAACTCTCAGTACAATACATTAAGGAGGAAATAGGCGGTTTTATCATGCAACGTATTATGCAGAGGGGAAAGCTAAATTTGTACTTAATGCACTGGACTGGGACTCAGGAGACCTGGATTCAGTTCCCAGTTCTGCTAGAGAAGCAAGTCATTTGAGGTAAAATTTAGAAAAGTGCCTATGTGACTTAGGAGCCTGAGTTCAATGAGACTGAGGGCCAGATTTTCAAAGGTAGTTAGGCAGCTAAAGATGCAGCTAGTTGAATTTTCAGAAGCACCAAAGCAGTTAAGCATCTAACTGCCACTGACTTCTGGGGAAGTAGACTCTCACCTGCCCAAGTTCTTCTGAAAATCCCACTAGGTGTCTGGCTGCATCTTTAGCCACCTACATATCTTTGAAAATTTCACCCTTAGACACCTAAGTTTCTTTTGAAATCAGAACTTAGGAGCACAAATCACAAAAGCACTTTTGAAATTGCCTTTAATCTCTCTGATTCTGTTCCCTTTCTCTCACCCTTTCTCTGTCTTATCTATTGAGCTTGTAAGCTGTTTGAGGCAGGAACCATCTCTTACTATGTGTGCATACGATGCCTGTCACAGTGGGGCCCTCAGCTTGGATGGAGATTTTAGGTGCTACTATATCATTCAAGGTTATTTGATCTAGACTTTGCTGATGACATCGCTCTCATCGATGAAGATGCCAACGGACTACAAAAATGAACAATCCAAGTAAAGGAAGTAATGGAAAAGATAGGTTTGAGATACAATGCAAAGAAATGTAAAGTCATGTTAATGGGGACTACAGACACAGAAATCAAAATTGAATAAGAGAAACTGGAGAAGGTGGACAATTTTACATATCTTGGAAGTACCATCAGCCAGGATGATACTAGTTCCGAGGAAATAAGAAGAAGAATTGGGAAGGCAAACGCTGCATTTCGAAGACAAAAACATCTCCCTCAAGACAACACTGAATGTGTATAAAGCAATTGTTATCGCCATCACAACATATAGCAGTGAGACATGGCAACTTACCAAGAAAAATATGCAAAAGCTGGATGTACATCACAAATGTCTGAGAAGAATATTGGGAATAACATATAGAGATAGGAAGATGAATGAAGGTGTTAGAAAAATTACTGGACAAGACACCCTCTCACAAACCTACAAAAGAAGACATCAGTCGCTGGGACATGTGCTGAGAATGGAAAAAATTCTTACCAAATACCGCCCTTGAATGGAAGCCAGAAAATGCAAGAAGAAAGAGAGGAAGACTGCAAATAACATGGAAATTAACAGTTCTGAACAACATCAATCACCTCAACATGAAATGGGAAGATTTGGAGAGAAGGGCAGTTGACAGGCAAGGATGGCAAATATGGATAGCACAATGTGCAGCAAAGCATGAGATGGACTAAGCTAATATCGTAAATATTAAATTATAATTCTTATTCTCCTGACAAGTGTCTTTAAATCTACTTTAGTTTACATAAGTGGAAAACCCATATAATGAAACAGTTCTAATATAACAATTGTTCAAGGCCATTTGTAATGTAGTTTCTGTTGTACAGGTATATCACTGCTAAAGTGTCTCTCTTTATATAGACAAAGTGCTTGTAAGTAGTAAGCCATGGGGGGTGGGGAGGTAGGTTATGCATTGTGTATGGAGATTTTTCAATAATCTATATTGTTTGTAGTATGATAGTTCCAAAGGCCCCAATCAGGATTGAGGCTCCACTGTAGATACACACAGGAAGACGCTTTCCTGTTCTGCAGGGTTTGTAGAATAAGAGGACATATATAAGAATATGGAGGATAGTGGGGAAGGATACAATCAAAATTATAACTAGATTTTACAATATCGCTACTAATCTGGAAGTCCAAAAAAAATCACCAGGAAATGGATGCATCATTATCAGGAACCATTATGATTGATCTCTGTCATGTATTACTCCAGAAATTTGAAGGAAAACTTGCTGTAGGGTGTCCCATGTAGCTATCCTCTCAAGTGTCCAACACAAGAGGATTGATCAGAATATGTCTGTTATGAGTTTGTAAATTGTTATCGGTATACAAGAAAAATAATATAGAAGAACAATATGTGAGTGAGAGGCCAGCATGATGGGTAAACTAAAACTTTATGTTTGAATTCAAGTTATGTTTATCTGATTATTTCTAACCAACTTCATTGACAGTTGCCCTTCTAGGCCAATACACTTTTACTTTCTCAAAGACTGAGAGAGGAAGTAATATCTTCATCTGGCCACTTCTATTTAAAATACGTTAGTTTCCTGGCACTCACATCCCTCCTCTGTAAGCCTTAGTTTAAAACATCTTGACATCAGTTTTGTGGTCTTCTAAAATAATAATGTAGTAAAGGTGCTTTCAGGTCCATTGTTAAGAGTATGTTCCTGTCGGATAAAGTAGAAGGTCTTTATCTGCTTTCATTCAGAGGATCACATTTCACTTTTGAATAGTCTCCCTTCTGAGTAGTCCCCCTTCTGAACTTCAATATCTAGCGGACCTTTTACATTGCCATTTAGGAGGGCATCTAGAGACTAGGGCTAATCAAAAGATATTTTCCATTAATTTTTTTTTCATTCAAAATTTCTTACAGATTTGTCTGTTGTTTTTTTTCAATTAATCAAAACACTTCATTGAAAAAAGTTGAATTTTTTTGAACAAACTTAAAAATTTCAAAGAATATATTTGGTTAATTTAAAAAAGGCATTTTTCAATGGACAAACTGTTCAGTGAAAATATTTCAACTACCTCTACTGGAGACTATTTAATTTTTTATTTATTAAGAACATGTTATATCGTCTTACTTTTATGGTCATCTTCAATAATTTGTTTTCAGGATGCTTCTGTTGATCCTTCATTTTAAATAAACTGGATCTATTTCAAGACTATCTCAAAGTTTCCTCTACCAAGAGAGTAAAGATTTCACATTGGTTATTATTAAGGCTACGTTTATGTCACAGAGGTCATTGAAGTCCCGGAATCCGTGACTTTCAGATACCTCTGTGACATCCTCTGCTTCAGGGGCTGCAGGACTCTGGAGCTGACAGCCAGTGGGGCCCTGGCAGGATTCCAGCAACAGGCGACATCAGTGACAAGCACCAGGGGGCCCCCCTGCAAAGTTCCAGCGACAGGTGACAGACTCCTGAGGGAGTCCTCCTCAGGGTTCCAGTGACGGGCGACAGCCTCATGGAAAAGGATGGGGCACACCACAGGCTAGCGCCTAGGGTGTCCTGTTTTCTCTTTGGGAAATATGGTCACCCTGCATCTCCCAGCTGCCATTGGCAGAGGGGGAACCCCACAGCTACCAGCCACCAAGGTGGTGGGGGAAACCATGGAGCCCAGCAGCAAAAGTCACAGATAGGTCATGGCTTCCGTGAATTTTTGTTTATCACCCATGACCTGTCCATGACTTTTACTAAAAGTAAACATGACAAAATCTTAGCTTTAGTTACTATGTGTGGGCTCTAGTTATATCTATAAATATCCTCTCCCACCACAAACACCCCATTCCACAAGTTTCCTTGATATTTGTTGATACTGAGTCATTTAGCAACAGGAGAACACTAACTTATTTCAGGTTTGCCAATGTTTCCTGCAGTTACCTCATCCTTCACAAATATCCTGCTCAGGACAACCAGAACTGTGAGCCACTGTGTTACCCATCTTCCTTCGCAAGAGTGAGAGAGCTTTGCTGCTGCTGCATGTCAGTTCCCTGACATACCAGCTTGTTTGCACGGCCAGCAAATTCTTCAAGACTCTGCCAGTCCAAACCTTGCCTTGCAAGTAACAATCAGTGAACCCCAGTTCCTGAGTTCCCCTGAGATGTCCCCCGGCAGTGTCCTGTCCCTCTCATTAGACGTTCACAGAAATTATTAGTTTAGCTGCCTCCGAGTGAAAGTTTCAGAAAATTTCTAGAGTTTCGCTGCCTGTCGGGCTGTTAGGTTATTTGAGGACTCGCACTTCACTTTTATACACAGCAGTGAGAGAGTTTAATAAAACAAGAATGTTTATTAATAAAGAGCAGAGATTTCAGTGATACTAAGCAAGAGAAACAAAACAAAATGAAACACACTTGCTAGTGACTAAAACTTAGCAAGGTACGATCTTTATCTATGCAGTTTTCTTTTTCACATCAAGTTACAAGCATCTTCAGTCCTCCAGGCCAGGGGCCTTATGTTCACAGAATCAAAGTGATGGATAACTAAGATGTCTTGTTGCTCGCCTTATTACCCAAAATCACTGTATCTGCCTTAAGAGCCAGGAAGGATTCCTGGGGTGCAGACTCTGTCCCACAGTGTGCTCACTAAGCTGTTGCTTGTTGGCTTGATAGCTTTGTTTTCTGTATATTTAAATGTACTTTCATTGTCCTCTGCCAGTAATGAAGCCAGCAAATACATATTCCTGGTTTTATGCACGGTCTCCAAAACACATTTTAAGAACATATTTCCAGCACACACACATAGCTGTTTGCATACAATCCGTACATACATCATTTTGATGTATTTTCAGAGCCAGTGCATAGCCAGTTATGATAATTTACATGACTCATTTTAGATACATATTATGACAACAGTGTGTTGGGATAATGAATGAGTCATCCCTGATACAAGTTACAGTATGGTGGGATCTTTGCCCCTGGTATTGAGGAGCTCCCAGGGTCACAACCTATTTCCAAACCCTAGAGGTAAAGTTAAGATTTTGTCATGGATATTTTTTAGTAAAAGTGACAGACAGGTAGTGGGCAATAAACAAAAATTTACAGAAACCTATGACCTGTTCCTGACTTTTACTAAAAATACCTGCAGGCTAGGGGAGGGAACAAACAGTCGGGGGCTCACCGCCAGCCATTGTTCCAGCCCCACCACTGCTCCTGTGGTGAGGGGTGACTGCCACTGCTCCAGCCCTGGTCCCAGCCCTGGCTGCTGCTCCAGACCTGGTGTCTGGCCGCTGCTCCAGCTCTGCCGCTGCTCCCGCCGCAGGAGCAGATACTGCTCCAGCACTGCTGCTCTGGCAAGGAGTGAAGCCAAAAAAGTCAGAATCTGTGACCTCAGTAACAAAATTGTATCCTTACCAAAGGATACATTCTTTAAAGTATAAAACTGTCACTTTGGAGATCTCACATCTTACATTATAATTTAATCATTATCTTTTAATTTCCAGAGTCCAATAATGTTTCCTGTTGGACTTCTTTCCTAGGAATGACAACACATTATTCATGATATCCCTACATCTATGTCCACCAATACTCAAGTGCTGAAGAAATCAGATGCATGGGAGTGAATTGCAGTGTAGAGATTCTTCCAGTGCTAGCTAACAACTAGCCCCACAGAACAAGCAGGGAAAAAAACCTCAACACTATGAACTCTACTTTTATTGTTCATTTTCAGTACTTGCAGTCACTTTAACTCTTGGTTATTAACACTCAAACTGTTCTAGTGTCACAAATAGGTTGCTTAACATAAGTATTTTCATAACAAGCTCTTGAAAGTTGATTATTTTCATCTGTAAAATTTCAAGTCCCCATCACTGAAATTTACAGATTATTCTTGAACTGCTCATGTCCTCTTCAGACAGACACAGTTTTAGTCACAGGCATTTTTGCTGCACATTACATAAATTCTCCTTTGCTAGGGAAATCAAGAAAGAAGTTGGTAGCATTTTCTAAGATGGCCTATTTGATGAATTTCCCATTTGAGATGTTCACTGTGCTTTGCACGGTAATATGACATTTTGAAGCTTCTAGTTAGTATTATACCATAGATTTCTTTCTGTAGGTACTGTACACGTTGAACTTATGCTCCCTTTCCAAAATTCACTGTGGAATTAACTATAGGAAAATATTTTGCCAAGGGGGGGAAAATCATCATCATCTTCAAGCAATCATGCTATGGAATTAATTGATATTATTGGATGGAAACAAATGAATCTGCAGTGGAATGCTGAGGGCACAATTATATGGTTGGTTCCACCCACCCAAAAAAGGCAAAGAAGATTAAAAAAGAGATCCAGTGTTGTTATTTTTCTTTATTTTTATCTGGAGGATATGCATTCACAAGCATCAAATGTTTGCTATTTTGGGCAGATATCTTCATGTTTCTAAGACTAGAGAGTTCAAGGATAATAGGTCCCCAAAAACTCTTTAGAGTATATTAATAAAAATGGATAGTTAGTGTATATAATCAAGCAGCAGAAAAGCACAGGGCTAGATCGACAGGGAACTCAAGTCTATTCTCTTTTCTCAAACAAGAAGTAAACATGGAGCAATGGGCACATTAGAGATTGACCGCACTGCATGTGAAGCAGGTGAGGGTGGGACATTGTCTGGGCTTTCTAAAGGAAGACAGCAGTGCTTTATGGTGGCGGGGCGGGGAGAGGAGGTCAGAAACTACTGCAAAAGGTGAGTGGTGGTCAGCTGTGTGGAGTTGACTCAACTCCCCCACCCCAGAATGTAAGATCGGAAGGCTATAAAGGTTCAAGCACTGGGCATTGGAAGCCCCTTTTCCATGCACCAGGCAAGGCAGCAGTTTCTGACCTCCTTTCTCTCCCTTCCCCTGCCAAACAGTTAACCTAAAAATCATGTAAAAAAATTATTTACTTGCTGTAAAAGTTTTGCAGAAGGGACTGTTTCTACTTTTGTCTGTACAGCACCAAATATGATTGAAAAGCAGTCATGATAGGGGTCTTTGGATGTTACCAGAGTAAAATGATATTATTTTCTTCGCAAACACTGGCCCTTTTTAAACAACTATAGGAACAAAAATACAAATCCCTACATTTACAATATACCAATACATTCATAACAGGATTGTTATATCCTTTGGCCAACAGAAAATAACAGGCTGTTGTTAAGTATACTTGACTTTGTCTTGAGGCCTTAATTCTAGTAGTTGGTCTTAAGGACATGTGTAGACAGACTGTGGCAGTGAGCTTCCCAGCCGGGGTTGACAGACTTGGCATAACAGCGCTTGTGCTAATGCTCTAAAAATGGCTGTGCTTGGAAGTTGGAGCCCTGTCTGGAGCATCCCTCTCCCTAAGCTTCAGAGCCCAACTGGAGGTGAAACTTTAAAATGTCTATTCAGCTATTTTTAGCGTGCTTCAAGAGCCCTGTTAGCTGGTCTGTCAACCCAGGATGGGAGGCTTGCTGCCCTAGGCTGTGTAGACATACTGTAACTAACAGTACAAACCACCAGAGGATTTAGAATTGATGAATTATCCTAATTCCAAATGAGCTTGGCAAGAATCTTTTAAATCTTTGTGCTTCAAATTCTTTCCATTGTGTTTTTGTGATGGTGATAACATGCCTTATGGAGTACTGTAAGGAAACACATGAATACAGTGACAACAGACTTTACAAAAAACAAAGCTGTTGTGTTGTATGTATTTTCTGAAGGCCAGTTCTAAGGTTATTGTGGCAGTTTTTAACTTTGATCAATCGTAATATGTATCGTTTGTTTTGGTTTTTTTCCCTGAGCTTCTAAACCTTGGCATTATACAGTTTCCTCTTTCAAAAAGGATCAGAAAGGTTTTCTAGGTTTTTATTTGTAATGGAAAGTTTTGACACTTTTTATTCCTTTCACTATCAACACTTGATGTGTGCTGTCTCTGCAAATACTGTTGAAATAACTATCCCCATCTATTCTTTGATATGCTTTGGGTGGGCAGGTGCTTTAGGGTCAAATTATAGCTCATTCAACCAGAGCTGTGGTAACAACAATTGCCAGCCTAAGGCCAGTTCTTGCCGTTTAGATTTTCAGGGCTGCAATCTGTGATTACTTAGGGTTCTTACACTTTCAACAAACATTTATTGCTGCAGCACTGTATCTTATAAAAGAAAAGAGACAACACCAAGTAGAGTTTAACTGAAGAGCTTCTGTGGCAACCCTTCACTAAATCAATGGTTTCATTTTCTGATTAAGAATGCAATATGTCATTAGGTGATTGTTGTTATTAATTATCTTTCAAAGCACTAAAATGTGCTAGGCACCGCAGAGAAACAAGTAACGTTATTCATACCCCAAAGAGCTCACAATCCAAATATGACACAGCACACCAAGAGAAGGTCAGAACCAGACTATGACCTCAGACTAAGACTGCAGTGAGCTCTGAGGGGGCAGACCCTGCACCCACACAGTGACCTAATCAATTCACTGAGGTTCTGTGTGAGCACACAGGTCCACGTAGTTGGAGTTCCTTGCAGAATCAAGGAGTAAATGGGGAATAGGAAAGGCAGGACAAAAAATAATAAATGACAATAATAAAAATCACATGGTTATTCAGAAAGGCACATATACATCTTGATGTGTGTTTTACTACATTGACTGTAACTCCCCTTGCTCTTCTCATAGGTAAGACTGCAGAGGTGAGTTTTAGGAGGGGTTAGAAGGAGATGAGAGAGAGGTGCTGTGATGAACAGGTTTCGGGAAGACATTACAAGCATAAACAAATGTACAGAGATATTTGTGAGGAGATAAGCGAGGTACTGAGGGAAGTGTCATTGGGGGAGTGGAAAAAGCAGGAAGGAATACAAAAGGAGATGAGTTCAGATGTGGTCAGGATCTATGCATAGTACGGCATTAAAGGTAATAAAAAGACATTCTGACTTAGGGTGACCAGATGACAAAGATGAAATATCAGAACGTTGGGGTGGCAGAGGAAAAAAAAAAAGCCGGCAGTGGGGTGAGGGGGGGAATGCTGGATCGCCCCCCCACCCGCCGCCACCAGAATCTGGACTGGAGCAGTTCGCAGGGTGAGTGCTGGGGGCCACCCCCTCCCTCCAGGCTTGCACCACCATACAGCTGATCAGCGCAAGCCTGGGAGTGAGGAGGAATGCGGCATGCTTGGGGAAGAGGCGGGGCCAGGGCAGGAATTTGGGGAGGGATCCAATGGGGCAGTGAGGGGGCAGGGCTGGGGGCAGGGCCAGGGCAGAGATTTGGGGAGGGATCCAATGCGGGAAGGAGGTGGGGAGCGAGAGCCCCTCCGTGCTCCTACTCTGCCGGAGCGGAGGGCAAAATTGCTTGTTTGTCCAGTGTCCCAACGGAACATCGGTCGGGACGTGGGACAAACAAGCGAATATCGGGACAGTCCCGATAAAATTGGGATGTCTGCTCTGGTCACCCTATTCTGACTTGATGCATAACATAGTGGGGAACCAGGTTGAAGCTGGAAGAAAGAGGAATGGTTTTGAATAGAGGGAGATGAAAAGTAGAGACTACAGTGGGTCAAGAGGGGAGATTCTTAAGGCATGTATGAATGATGTGGCCAGCAGAACAGAGGGATGAGCAGACTTTTAAATGTTGTGAGGGAAAAAGGCAACAGGATTTGCCCACAGCCAAGTGTAAAGGGAGAAGGGGGCAGGTGCAGGGGAGAGTAGGGGTGGAGGCTGGGTGTCACGCTATTGATTTGAACTGGGACCATATTGAACACGGTTGCAGCCAAAGTCCTGTAGTGGCACCAAATCTTGTATAAAGGTGATCAAATGAGGTGTCTAAGACAAGGTTATGGTTTTCTGGTTATGATTATGCTGTCTATATGTGTGTATCAATTTTGTAGTTGAAGTTATGAATATTGGTTCTATATTGTCTGTATTTCAAACTTATGCCGTGCTTCTGGGAGACATACCAGACAAGTTGGTGTTAGCTCTGCCTAGCCTGCTTGATGGCCCATTAAGGACCATCAGCTATACAATTGACCCTTTGAGAGAAGGCAGATACGCCTTGTAACTCAGCAAAGTATGCAGGAACTTGCCCATGTGACTGCAAACTCCATTTTGCTGTAATTTTCAAGAGTAAGAACAAAGAGGTGTTCTTAACCTGGAAAAGACTATAAAAGGCTGATGCCTCATCTCTATCTGGTCTTCAATCCTGCTTCATGCCTCTGGAGGGACTTTGCTACAAAGGGAAGCTTTACACAAAGGACTGATGACCCATCCCAGCTGTGGATGTACTCCAGAGACTTGATTTGAACCTGCAGTTTATTCTAGGATTGCTGCAAGCCTGAACCAAGAACTTTGCCATTACTGTATGTAAGTGATTCCATTTGACCAATTCTAGCTCTCATCTATATCTTTTTCCTTTTATAAATAAACCTTTAGTTTTTAGATTCTAAAGAATTGGCAACAGCGTGATTTGTGGGTAAGATCTGATTTGTATATTGACCTGGGGCTGGGGCTTGGTCCTTTGGGATCAGGAGAACTTTTTTTTTTTTCTTTTACTGTGGTATTGGTTTTCATAACCATTTGTCCCTATAATGAGCGGCACTGGTGGTGGTGATACTGGGAAATTGGAGTGTCTAAGGAAATTGCTTGTGTGACTTGTGGTTAGCCAGTGGAGTGAAACCAAAGTCCTTTTGGTCTGGCTGGTTTGGTTTGCCTTAGAGGTGAAAAAACCCCAGCCTTGGGCTGTAACTGCCCCGTTTTAAGCAATTTGTCCTGAATTGGCACTCTCAGTTGGGTCCCACCAGAACCAGCACCGTTACACTGGGTATAACTCTTCTATATTCAGTGAGCCAGAGGTTGGGCTCCTATGGCTCTTCATGACTTGGTTCAACACCCCCAGGGTGTTTAGATGATGGTAGCCTATCCCTTAAAATTTGTTACTGAGGAAGAGATGGACTATATAGGGTTTTCTAAAGATTTCCTTGGAGAAGTTTTGGATTCTGGGATCCTGTTCACTCTCTTGGTGGTCCCAGTAGGGGGACCTGTTACCAGTGAACTTGGTCCTACTTCACTATCTCAAAAGAAGCCAACCTTGGAGGAGAAGATAGGATAAATAGCCTGTCTTTGGGTTTTCCCCTGGACAGTGACAAGGCCAGATGTGGTACGTGCTCCTTCACTGGGGTGCAGCAAGTGTAACATTATCACTAGTATCTCCACCTCTACCTTTCACTTCATTCTTTATTAATAGGGATTACTGAGCATCTGCTGTATTTTATTCTTGTGATATAGATTTTAAAGGGCAGGAAATGTTACCACAATCGATCAGTTAGTTCTGATGACAGCAATTATGATGAGACTAGAAATGGTTAAAAGAAAAACCTTTTCCCATTGCAGCCATGCAACCGTAACCTTTGTTAGTCCTCTTGAATGAAAACTGTAGTCATCTACGCTGCTGGTGAATTTGCCCTGTCTTCAAAAGAGTAAAGAATTGAACATTTTTTCTAAATGTTTTAAAGGGATTAATCTGTCTTTTCAAACTCAGCTTGACAATATTCCTAAGCTGCTTGACAGTAACTTTTGATTACCTTTAAAATATGTTGTGATGAAACTCTGTGTAGGTTTATGCTTCAGGGTATGTTTTAAATATCTGGTATATTACTATACTTACAGTCTGTTCTGCTACACAGCATCAGTATAAAATATTTGTTTTCTTTGTATTTTAGATATCCATTATTTTATACTGTAAACCTTTAATAAAACTGTAAGTATGTCACACAGCACTGGTGGTCTTTCCTCTATTCAGTGTATAAATCTCCCAGTATATTGCAGGATTGGACCCTTTTATTCTCTGCTGAATGAATGCACAAACTCCTAGATCTCTCAATCCCCTCTTCTTTTTATCAGTGGAAGACAGGTGTCTCAAGACAAAAAGTCCTAGTGATCTACATGTGTTTACTTAAACACACACCCATGTGGGGGTACATACATACACACCTTCTCTGCAGAACAGATAATGCTAGGTATTTATTGAATTATACAAGCCAAACTAGATAATGGCTTTAAATAAGTTTTCATAAATACAGACATTTACAAAGTCAAATATTTACACATCTTGACAATAAGAAAAGTTTTTATGAGGGGGAAGCACAGATTATACGTAATCTACAGCAGAATTCTACAGTTAAATTTACAGCTTGAAAAATATTTAGGGTCAGATCCTCAGCCATTGTTAAACAATATAGCTCCACTGAAGTATAGAACTAGAGTTACATTGATGTAAATGACCTGAGGAACTGATCCTTCATATCTCACTTTTCTCATAAAAAGAAAAAAACAGACACCACTTTTCTATTTCTTACTTAAAGCTTAAGTTTTGCTCACATCAGTTTGCTTGTCTTGCTACCTCATTTTTTAATCAGTCTGGAGAAGGCTCAGTTTTCTCTTAATCAAGAGGTTTGGCTCCATGGTTAACACAGGACAATTGTGACATCTTGCAGTTGGGTCTTGTGTTTAAATTATAAACGCTCAGGATAATGAGGACATTCTAGTTTTTGCATATCTCTGTCATAAAATGTTAATTGTTGCCTGACTTGTTGACTAGGCCACATTTTAAAATGATGTAACTGTCAAATTTACTCCAATTTTTCATAGACTAAAAAACAGAAACTGATTTTTAGCTCCCAGTTACAATTCATATTTAGTTAACCGCACTCTTCCTAAAATCTAAAATTGGTTTTAAATATGTGTTTTTTCTTCCAGCATAAGTACATGGTTCCCCTACAGAGCAACATTCTCCGAAGACATGAATGAATATATATTTATATAAAACTATATAAATATCCAATATCTGGATTTCATTATCATTTCTCAGTTCATGCAGACAGTGTAACTTTTATTTGCTTTAATGTGACTCATTGTGATTATCTCAGTTGGATTTAAAGAATAAAGAGAGGATTGTTGTTGTCAGGTGAAGAAAATGAAAACAGATACCATTGTCCCTTTAAGAAAAAAGAGGAGAATAAAATTGAATAGAGCAAAATGCACTAACAAACCCAGCTGGAGGGTGCTAAGTAATTGACAAAAGCACTTAATTCCAGGGCTAATTTAAGGCAGCATTTCCCAAAGCGTGGGGCATGTTCTCCTGGGTAAAAAGATTGGGAGGTACAGAAGATTGTTCAATTGTTCTCCGGAGTGTCATTTTTATTTAAAATTAAAAGTAAATTAGTAAGTCTTTAGCTGTTAAGGTTGTGGCAAAGACCTAGGAAACATGATGTGAATGTAGCTGATGCAGCAGTGCCTGTGGGTGTGACAGGGGGCTCAGGGCAGGGAGTTGGGATGCAGGAGGGGTGCAAGGTGCAGGCAGGGGGCTCAGGGCAAGGAGTTGGAGGGCAGGGTGCAGGAAGGGGCTCGGGACAGGGAGTTGGGGTGCAGGAGGGGTGCGGCAGGGGGCTCAGGACAGGGAATTGGGATGCAGGAGGGGTATGGGGTGCAGGCAGGGGGCTCAGGGCAGGGGGTTGGGGTGCAGGAGGGGTGCGAGGTGCAGGCGGGGGCTCAGGGCAAGGAGCAGGAGAGGTTCGGGCTCCGGCCCGGTGCCGCTTACCTGCAGTGCCGTGCTCCCTGCCTGCCCTGGCCCCACGCAGCACCGCTCACCGCGTCCCTGTGTGGCCCCTGGGTGACATGCGGGGGCACACAGGGCTCCACGCACTGCCCTTGCCACATCTCCAGGTACCTCCCCCAAAGCTCCCATCGGCTGCAGATCCCCATTCCCGGCCAATGGGAGCTGTGGGGCGGTGCCTGGAGAAACACACGGAGGCCTCTGCCCTCCCCTGGCCCCAGGAACATGGCGCTGGCCTCTTCTAAGAGTGGTGTGGAGCCTGCAGCACGGCAGGGGGCAAATCCTGCAGGCCGGATCCAAAGCCCTGAGGGGCCGGATCCAGCCCGCAGGCATTAGAGTGTGCCTGGGCACACCCTCTGCACACACCTATTGAGGGAACAAAATATGCAGTGGTAGAGAGAAAGTGCCTCGCTGTAAAATGGGCCAGCGAAACATTGTGTTACTACCTGCTGGGGCACAGGTTTGTCCTCGTGACCTATCATGCCCCTCTTCAATGGATGCAACAGAACAAGGAAAAGAACACAAGGGTAACCAGGTGGTTCTTATCCCTCCAACCTTTCCAGTTCCTCATAGAGCACAGAGCAGGGAGTCGACCTGGCAACGCCAATGGCTTATCACGTGTACACTGTCTGGCGTCCCAAGCTGCCCAACCCCTTGGTGTTGAGAAGGGGGGAGAGATATGTGATAGACCCAGGCCAGTTGGGAACAGCAGAGTAGTAGAAGGGAGATATACTAGCCACTGGATAAGCAGTTTCCTGTTCCCTGAGTGACCAGAGCAGGGGCTGCTCCAGGCTAATGAGAACACCTGACTCCAATTAACCTGCTAAGAGTCAGGTAAGGCTGTTAAGCACCTGACTCTAATTAAGGCCCCTCTGATGCTATAAAAGGGCTCACTCCAGTCAGGCCAAAGGGAGCCAGAGGAGAGGAAGTGCGTGCATGCATGCATGCAAGGAAGGAACTGGGAGCAAGAAGCTGAGAGTGAGTAGGCATACTGCTGGAGGACTGAGAAGTACAAGTGTTATCAGACATCAGGAGGAAGGTCCGGTGGTGAGGACAAAGAAGGTGTTGGGAGGAGGCCATGGGGAAGTAGCCCAGGGGGTTGTAGCTGTCGCACAACTGTACCAGGAGGCACTCTAGACAGCTGTAGTCCACAGGGCCCTAGGCTGAAACCAGGAGAAGAGGGCAGGCCCGGATTCCCCCCAAACCTCCCAACTCCTGATCAAACACAGGAAGAATTGACCTGGATTGTGGCTTGTACCAGAGGGGAAGGTCTCTGGGCTGTTTCCCAGGGTGAATCTGTGAGGCAAGCAAATCCACGAATAAGCGCAGGACCCACCAAGGTAGAGGAGGAACTGTGTCACACTTCCTAGTCTGTAAGGGCCTTTGACAATATTTTAAATCTCAACATAGAAAAAAGCAGCCACCCCAAAGCCTGAAAATGTAAAAACCAGAAATAATACTAAAATCAAGCAACATCCTGAAAATACACACAGATAGGCACCAACCCTCGGTGCACCTCTCACACATCAAAAGCCTGTGCAAATATATAGGCCTTGTAAATGCCCTGAAAATCAGCAGACTTGACCAAGAGGGAGTGAATTCCAAATCTGAAGGCCTTCATGGAGAACATCCTTCTTGCACCCCATTCTCTATTATACTGAGCAGACTCTAGCTCAGGCACCTCTGCTGACCCCAACTACAGTAGGATGGCACAGGAAAAGATGTGTTCTCTTAACTAGACACATCCCAGGCCATTTAATTTTGACCTATACAGCCTTAGCACCTTTAAGTACATCTGGAAATCAATAGGCAGCCAGTGCAGATCCCAGGCATTGGTTATGTGTATTCAGAAAAAAAAAAACATACTGTTGTTCTCCGCCAGCATAAATTTCCAGATTGCTGTAAGGTGTAACCTGGTGTAGAGTGTGTTGCAGTAATCTAGGGTTGTAATTTTCAAAGGAGACCAAGCCAGTTAGGTGCCCACATTCCATTCTATTTCAATGGGATTTGGGTGCCTATCTCCCTTAAACTCCTTTGAAAATCACCACTTTAATCTTGAGGAGACAGAACCACAGAATTATAAGTAGCAAGCATCAGAAAGAAACAGTTGCAAACTCTGGGCCTCATAAAGATGAGAATAAGCTGCCTTCAAGAGTGGAGCTGTATGATCTGCCAGAAAAAAAAAATGCCCCCAGATTGTGAGTCCCAGAAACAAGGTTGTCAGATAATCTGTTTTAAAGAAGCAGCTATAACCCTTGCCACATTTTCCAGTTGTTTCTCTCAATATACCAGGATTACCTCAACTTTATCTTGCTTTAGCTTCAATATTGAATTCTCATTCAAGCCCTAATATCTGCCAAACACTAGGGAAGGCATTGGGCAGCAGGAGCTGAATCAGATGAGGCAGAAAAATAGAACACGGTGTCGTCGTTATAAAATCAAAGCCAATGCTTCCTCACTGACTCTCCTAATGGACTCATATACATGTTGAATGAGAGCAGGGATGAGATAGAGCCATGCAGATCCCCACATCAGAGAACACTTAAAGCAGAAGAGTAATTGCACCCAAACAACCTTCTAGCTGTCTTGGAAAAATAAAAGTGAAATCATCAAATGGTGGCACTTTGTAATCCTGCTAGGGTTTGCAGGAGAGCCCATTACCTCTCCTAAACCATGTATTGAAAGTATCTGATAAATCTAACATGAACAACTGAATTTCATCCATTGTTAGGAGGTGGTTATCTGTCAGTGCTACTCAGGCCAGGCCCATATCTGTATCCAGATTTTCAAGGGTCAAGGAGGCCTGAAGCAGGAACATACTCGGAGAGTTTCCTTGCCTCAATCATGTCAATAATCTTAACCAGATGTAGAAAATTAGGTACTAATAGGTAGGTATAGGAATCATAGAGACTGATTTTGTGACCCTGAATGTAGTGAGGCCAGTGCAATTATGCCGCATGGGAGATGGGAGAGGTAGGATTGGAGAAGCCTTCACAGGAGTTCTGCACCAATGGTAAATTTATGTGCCTTAGCTGGGGGCCTGGTAGGCAGGGCAGGGATGATGTATTTGTGACAGATTAAACATCCAAATCCCTCTGCGGAGGGTATGTGCAGCATCTGCTTGACTGCATGTACATCCCATCCACAATATTCTTCCTCAGCAAACAGCCCACTTGCTTTGGCTATGTACAGGGCAGAGGATTTCACCTACAGAAATCAGAGAATATCTATTAGTTCAGTGCTGTCCAAATTTTCCATTCTGTGGACCACTTCATAAAAGAGAGTGGGAGAGAGATTCTATCACATACCACCCACACTTCTATTCCCCCACCTCGTTGGTTCTTAGAGCTTTACATGTGGACCATTAGGGAAGGACATCGGACAACTGATGATTTATAGACCATAGTTTAAGACACTATATTAAGCCAATCAGTTCATCCTTCTGCCAGTACAGGTTTGTTTCCTACAACATATTTTCCTAGTACTTTCTTCAGTCTAAATGTAAATTCCTTGTGGAGGCTATTTCATTGCCAAGTAAACCTCACTGTTAGAAAGATTTTTCTTGATGTTTGGGTTCAGTAGATGGTTTCTTCAAGAAAGTCTCTTATTATGACTCTTGTTGGCCAAAAAAGACCTTAATGAAATGTTTTCAGCAGCATAGTGGTGGTATTGTGATAACCATCCTCTAATGCATATCACATGCAATCTCAACTTTAAAGCATCCCAATAAGATGTCACATACTGACCATACAATACATACTTAAGCTATCCTGCTAGTATTTATACTAAAATTCACAGTATAAATACTAGCAGGATAGCTTGAAATGCAATACTTACTAAGAGGTCCATTGAGCGAACCAATTCCTGTAGAATCATTAATGCAAGCAACTATTTTAGGTGAATGAATATGAAACACTTTTTTTTTTTTTACTTTTATACAGGAAGTCTGATTTGTTTCTGATTAAATTATGCCTGATTAAATCAGTCAGAACAATCGGAATCACTCATCCTGATATGATTGGCCCAGCTCAATGCAAAGCTAGTGTGTTGTGATGTGAGGTTCTGTTTTCCTATAATGTAGAATATTCCCTCCATATTCTCCAGCAGGCTGAAGGTCTAGTTTGATAAACTTTCTGAAAAGAAAGATCAGGATTCATGTGATCTTGTTCCAGGTTGCAGTGAATAATCACTACTTCATTGAAAGTGTGTAGCTTGGTTTGTTTTGTTTTGTTTTGTTTTGGGCGGGGGTGTTTTTTTTTTTGCTTTTGAGTTTTGTTTTTGTTTTTTGAGTGACAGTTAAAGGGAGAGCAGAATGAATAGACTCATCAGTGATGGACTGATAAGAGCATAAATATACTCTTTAAAATAACAATAAAATAATAGCATAACAAAGGAAGATCTGATACTGGATCATCACAACAGGAAATGCTGAGATGGACCAGTTTTTTTTTTTAAAGGGACCAACAGATACTGTGGTGAGAGTAACTAAGAAAGACCAATAAAAGTAAAGGTTAAGAAGAACAAGTGTAAAACATTGAAGAGAAATGAGATTCTCCCCTCCTCCTACCACACATCCTTGCAAATGGAAGAAGCTACAGAATTAATAATAGTATTATCAAAATAATCTATATTATAAGCAAAGGCAATGGTTGACAAGCTGTCCTAGTCAAGGCATAAGAACAAATGGAGTTATAAAACAGGTTAGTAGAGAAAAAAAGCTAAATCAAGGTTTTTATCTTTAATTATGTGAAATATGGATAGCAGACTTGTACTTTGAGCTGTCAGTGTTGTTTATTATTTAAAAACTTTGTTTTATGTATAGATGTGAAATCACAGCTAGACATAACTCAACTTGTCAGTCAAACGTCTTTGTTATATCAGTGTTAGGTTAGATTCATGTGCACCAATTGTTTAATTGGCAGCTCAAAGCAGAAATAGATTTTGGGGTGGAGGATGCTGTTTAGAAGAGGTTCAGTAAAATGCCTTTCAGTCAGTGGCTTTTAACTCGTCTGTTAGCTGCCAAACTGATTAGAAATATAATTGTTGGCTTTTGCTAATGTTGAAAGTAAATGCTGGTTTTAGGAAACAAGTTTTTAAAATACAGGTTTCTAAAAATATTTAAATCAAACTCAGCAGTGGCAGCAGTTTCTGACAATGCCAATGTGAAATTATTAATGGCTTTTAACTAGCTCTGCCTACATGTGGGAGTGGGAGTGAAAAGTCATCTTGCCATTGTAAACCCAGTCAAAAGCCACAGCTGGGCTAATAATTTTAGTTTCGCTGTTTTTGTTTTCTATTTTTTAAAAGTAACTCTTTGGCCAACATTTTCATTAGAATATTAATATTAATGAAAACCTGAAGTTGAAATTCTGGTTGGCTGGGCATGTATATGTATTTATATTTCAGTGCAGGCAATAGGATAGCTGGAGAAAGAACAGGTGGAAGTGTGAGGGAAATGAGGGGGGAATAAGGAGATGAAAGGATATGAGGGTATTCTCTGAATTTTTAATACCAAATGTAGGTATCTTGAAAAGCATAATATATAATTAACCATGTATTTTCCTTTACATAATTTTAATGCCATAACTTGCCCACAAACGTGGTATCTTTTAATGCAAATTTTATTCCTTATTTAGTAGTGCATCCATGATCAAGGACCCTTATTGTGTTTAGGCATAAACGTAGTAAGCCTACAATCTAACCAGAAGAAACAAAATATTACTATCTCCATTTCATAGTTGGAGATGTGATGTGCAGAGATATTAAGTTACTTGTTTAAGTTCAGTAAATAAGTCTCTGGTAGATTTGAGAATTGAATGCAGGTCTCCTGGGTTCCAAAGTAGTGCCTTAACCACAAGAGCATCCATTTTTTTTACCCTCAGATAATCTTGAAATGCATGGTAGGTTATCTCATACTGTATACTTCCAAAGATAATGACAACACAAAGACATGAAAGAACATAAAAGAAAAACAAACAAAAAATGACCAGAATATAAAAGGAGACAGAAGAAAACTAGCAAAACTCTATAAAAGAAAAAATTAGTTTATATGGTAGAGTGATGTAAGAAAGGATGAAAATTGAAGACAAGGAAAATAGAATGTGAAAAGGAACCATAAGAGAACAAATTAAAAACTTTCAGGGCTTGATAAATCACATAAAACAGGTATGTAAATCAAATAAAGTGTGGAGTAAAAGGGAAAGTGTCATAATTATTTAAGGGGATAGTAGCTAGAAAGCTTTTGAGGCCTGGTCTACACTACACGATTAGGTCAATGTAAGCTGCTTTGCTGTGGAAGTGTCTTCACTTAAATTTGGCTCCCGCTGACTCAAGTGCCTCTGTACACTGATGTAGTAATACCACCTCCCTGAGCAGTGTAGAGTCGTGGTCGATGTAATTAGGCTGACACAGTGTCAGTTAGGGTGACCAGATAGCAAATATGTAAAATCGGGACGGGGGTGGGGAGCAATAGGAGCCTATATAAGAAAAACACCCAAAAATCGGGACTTTCCCTATAAAATCAGGACATCTGGTCACCCTAGTGTCAGTATAGACACTGCATTTCTTATGTCAACTGTTACTGGCCTCCAGGAGCTGTCCCACAATGCCCCACACTGACAATACAATTGATAAAAGTGCTCCTGGTGAGGACACACACCACTGACATGAGGAGCCAAGTGTGTGCGCACACAAGCAATTTAATAACTGTGGTGGCTGTATGCCGGTATAAATTAGGTTGACATAATTTTGTAGTGTAGATATGGCCTCAGAATCCATAAATCACACTTGAAATGGAACAGTCCTGCTCTAAAACCAGTGAGGAGGATTTCATGTCACTAATTTCCTAGTCAATAAAAGTATTGTGCTAATACGTAGTTTAATGTACCTCTGAGATATACCTCTGAGGACATCTTTAAGGAATCAGCATCAACAGTAATTTAATGTGAATTTGAAGAAAATCCCATTTTTCTTCCAACTTCATCTCCTGCTCACTCTCTCCCACACTATTGAGATCTTGTATCTTGTATCTCGTATGTCCACATTGTAGCTATGAACTAGACAGGCCTTGCAAATACCACTTTTTAATCATTGTTATAGCAATGCAGTTGTCCTCTCCTGAATCCCCATTAATAATGAGTATGTTGCTTTGTCAACATATTTTCCACATTCTCTTAACTCAGGGATTAAGAACCCAACCTTGGGAACTGAGCTCAGATATGGCAGTTAAAGTGCTCTCACTAGACTATCAGACCACTCTAATTTAGGAAGTTTTCATGTTTATTTTTACTCTGTTAATTGGGAAGTAACTAAGTGTAGAGACATCTAAGACATTATCATGGTATCTAAGCACTTCTTTTCATGGCTGTCACTGTGAGAGTGCACACCAATGGAATCATGGGCGGGAACATGCATGTATAAACCAACCTGCCATGGAGCTTGTATGTGTACAGTATATCCCTACACACACAAGCCAGTTATGAAACTAGAATCATGGGTGTTGTCTTGTCTCTCTACATTAAATCCGCAGGAGATAGGCAGGATTAGGAGGCCTGTATGACAAAATTGCTAATTGCTATTAATTGGTATTCTTTTTCTCCACACTGAGGTCACGAGTTTGAGATACACTTTAAAATGTATGCTGTGTACTTTTTATGTCATATTTTTACATAAACTTGCCATGTAAAGATTACGTTCAGAAATCTTTACATTATTTTAAGTATACCCAAAGTGGTGATTAAACTCAAGGCATCCTGATGAGCCAGATTCTGCCCCTTAAACTGAAGAATATTTTAATCTAGCTTTAACTAATTTATTTCAGTGGGGCTGCTTGCAGAGTAAGACTCTTCTTACCATAGCTAATGGTGGCACATACTGTCCCTATTAAGAATATAAGAACTCCTTTACTGGGTCAGACCAATGGTCCATCTAGCCCAGCATCCTGTCTACCGACAGTGGCCAATGCCAGATGCTTCAGAGGGAATAAACAGAACAGGGCAATTGTCAAATAGCTGAAAAAGCATTATATCTTTAATCTCTAATATCAAGTTTATAGGGCTCTTGCTAATGCTAGGGGGAACAGGAAGACACTTGTGACATTAGCATTGATGCTAATACTGTATCACAGTATTGGCATGTACAGACATGGGCAAGGTTGTACCACAAACAACCATGGCTGAGTTGATGCCAGCACTACAGCACAGCAATCAGATCTGTGCAACTAAGATCAATATGAAACCCACATATCATCCTGCTATTTCATAGAACTGATTTTTTTTCCTCCTGAAATGCAATTAAATTTATCTGTGGTATCCATTCCCAGTGCCAAGCCATTAACCTTCTATGGTGTATTGGTTCTATTAGTGGGAATAGTACAAACCTTATCTTGTAGTACTAATAAAAATCATTCCTATTTTCTATTTCCACTAATAGAGTTAATAAGTAGTTTTTACTCCATATAATAAAAACAATTTGTTCTGAGAACCAGAACTCCCAAAATGACCTGAAGAAACAATGAACTCTTTAGAGCACAGGTAACTGCATAGATACGGAGTAAATATTGTAACTGATGTCTGATAAAGAAAAAGAGCAAATATTTAAGCAATCTCCTAGTTATTATCAAAGCTGCTAATGGCATACTACAATATCAGCAGGCTGAAAGATTGCTTTAAAATGTATGTTACACCTTATTCATTAGAATAAAATATAATATTGCTCTTTCTTTTTCCCAAATGTCAGAATGCCATTAAAATCAGGCACAACTCAAATGGATAGAAAAATATTTGCAATTTCCTGCAGTTATTTTCAGTAATGCTCTGTTAGAAAAATACTGTACATTATGTGAAGGTCATGATCCTGAGTTTAATTTTAACATAAATAATTCCAATAATTGACCCAGGTCAATTTCAGCAGTAGAAAAATTGTGGATTTACCAGATGATAAATAAGAATCACACCAAAATTTAAATTAAGATATTTTTCCCCTGGTCCTTTGCAAGGAATCACATTTTTGTTGGTTTTAGATAACTGTAAAACACCAGATGTAGCTTTATTTCATTTAAACCTGGCAAGAAGACTTTGACCTTTTCTTTCGGATGCAGACCTTGCCACTATAACCAGGTCACTCTCCCCTTATTACAAAGCACACCTCATGGAGCCACACCTTGAGACCATTCAGAATATGAAATTAGTACAGGGAGCGGCTGCCAGTAGGCAGGGGTTTATATGGAGACCACATTCTGACCATGGTCAGTATTGTGTACTTGCTTTCCATTAACTTCTGGGGTGGAGTTTAACTTATTGTTTTTGATCTTTAAATGCTAAATCACTTAGTCCTGACTGGATGAGAGATCACCTCTCACCTCCTTGTGATACCATGGCATGTTCAATCAGTAGAGGCTCTCAGGCATATCCACCCATATCAGTTTAGAATTGAAGACTTGGCTGAACATTTTCCACAAGGAGTTCTGGACTCTGGAGTTTGCTCCCATGCATCTATAGAAAGAAATCAGATTTATTAATCCTCAAGGCATGTTCATTCTTTTTTGGAGCAGAGTGGGTACTTTGGACGAATGGGATTGAGGTAGTTATAATATTCTTGGTGAATATTATTAATGTATATATTGTGTAATTTTAACATGTTGGATTTGATTAGAATTGTGTGATTTTTTTTTTATTTTTTTTTTAATTGGAGGGACAGCACTTAGCTAAGTGCTTTAAAATAGTTAAAAGTAATTCCTTGAACTATAAGAATAAAGATAAATTATAATCCTTAACATTTATCTTTCCATCTTCAGAGTGATTTACAAACATCACTGAATTTTCTGCATGCCTGTGATGTAAGTTAATATTATCCCCATATAGGAAGTAGAAAAACTAAAACAGAGAGTTTAGCTGATTTATCCAAGACCACAGAGCATTTGGTGTTAATGTCGAGATTAGATCTCAGGAGTTACTGTCTCCCTTACCTGTGCACAGGTCACATTTCTTACTCATATACCTTGCTAGTAAAGGTCTATTTTCTTCCTTGTTTGTAGTGGGGGTGTTGTAGCCATGTTGGTCCCAAGATATGAGAGTAAGGTTGCCAATCCTCCAGGATTGTCCTGGAGTCACCAGGAATTAAATAATATTTTTAAATTAAAGAGTATGTCATGTGATGAAACCTCCAGGAATACGTCCAACCAAAATTGGCAACCCTGTATGAGAGAGGCGAGCGTTTGAGCTCCACAGAGTTGGTCTTCAGGTCTGGCAAAGGTAATCAGAGTGTCATAGCTAAATAAAAGGTGGAACAGATTGTTAAGCATAAAGCAGTGGTTTTCAACCTTGTTTCATTTGTGGACCCCTAAAAATGTCAAATGGAGGTGCAGACCCCTTTAGTTTGGACACAGTATGCGGCCCCTGGACATCTGTGGACCACAGGTTGAAAAACACTGGCATAAGGAGTTAACACATTACAAGAAATCATTTAAAATAAAGTGGGCAATTAACACCTATGCAGTGATAGGACAAAGGAGAGCTAGTGGGTTATAGATTGTGCATGGCTGATAGAGTGTTTTTGTATGTCTCAATACAACAAACATTTTTCACACAAGGATCACTCACCTCTCAAGTCTTGTCCTCAAAGGAAACCCGCTCAACGCCTGCAAAAGATGAACCTGGGAGCTTAAATTCAGAACTCTGTTAGACACTGTTGTATCAGGCAGGCAAGGTACTAACAAGCTTCAACAGGACTTTATTTTTATGTGGAAACCTCTTTACCAAGCTGCTGCTGCACACTCTGTAACTCTCACTGAGCCTCCTCAACTCCTCCCCCACTTCCTGTTTCCTGTCCTTTAAGACTCCCAACAGCCAGTGCTCCCAGTTCTAATAATTACAAGCACATCTAAACAACACAGACACCAAATATCATGGACTCAATAGAGATACTGGTTTTTGTCTCATTACAACAGTCTGTAACCCAGGAATTTTCCTTTGTCCCGTGATTGCAGAAGTGTTAACTGCCCACTTCATTGTGAATGGTTTCTTGCAATATATGTTAACTGCTTATGCTTAACAATCTGTTCGACCTAGTATTTAGCTGGGACACTCTGATTATCTTTCCCAGAACTCTGTGGAGCCCAAAAGCTTTTATCTTTCTCCAGGACAACTTGATCCAATAAATTATATTACCTTATCCACTCTCTCTCTATTATTTTCTTCCTTGTATCTTATTTGTTGTATCTTTAAAAAAAATATTTATTGCACATGATTGTGATTATAGGTTGTATTCAGTAAAGTTAGATTGCAAGCATCCGTTTCAGCAAAGCACTTAAGAAATGCTTACGTCCATTTGGCTTGACTGGAATTTGAGCATGTAATTAAAGTTAGAAGTGTACTACTGTGCTTTGTGTAAATGGGGATCTAAATTATAGCTAGCATGCATACATGTGCTGATCACATTGCAATCCAACCAAAGCTACATAGTCAAAATAAAGTCACTCTTCTTGGAGTTTGATTTATTAACATAAAGGCACCTTCCTTAGAAACCTGACTCTAAATCGTCTCCAATGTAATGTTTTTAGATTTGGTTTTCAGACCATAACTATGTATAAAGACTTCCATTTAATTGTGGCTGGCCGGATCTCAAAATATGATGTTACTAGTGGTGAGGAGTAATGATGCAGTATTTAAGTTATATGGTTAAATAAAAATCATTAGTGTCTATGTATCAGGATATACTGTTCTGAATATACAACAGAATCTCAGATGACAGGATGTTTATGATTGAATTATTACTAAAATATAAAATGTTTTCAAAAATCTCCATTTGCTCATCAAAAGTTTCAAAAAGATGAGGGTACATTTTCATGGCGGGGTGTGTGTGTGTGTGTGTGTGGTGAAAGCAGTTCAGCGAATGCACACTACAGCAATTAGAAAAATAACTGTATTCAGCTCATATATTTCATTCATTCACATATTTTACATGTATACTGACCTGAGGCCAGATGGCTGGAACACCTGGCAGACTTCTGCACCTGAAATGATAATAAAATACTGTTATTACCTGGAATATGTGAGTTGAATGCTTTTTTAACCTGCTGCTGCGTTCTCTGGCTAGCCAGGTTTTTATATTACTTAAGCTATAAGAGATGGTAGCCTGTTCAGTACTGAGCCTTACGTGGATTCAGTTTCTGAGACATGATCTAAAGGAGCAAATAACTTTAAGTATTGAAATGATGTAGTAAACATTGTAGTGCATATGACAGGGTGTCTTAACGTAGTTAGAACATGGTAAAAAGAAGTGAGTCTTTTTTTTAAATTGGTGATATTGTACCTGTGTTTCAACTAGGAAGTGTTACATAAGCATGACATAGCGTCAAAAGGTTTTGTATGAAAATAAGTAGATGCTATTGAAAGTTGGTGTAATTACAATAGTTATAATGGTTGTCCACAGCAGTTACTTTGTTTTTCGTCATAAACCCCTTTTTCACATATCCATATCTTTCCAAAAGATTGAGGATGTGGACTTGAACTTTGTAATGCCAAGTCTCTGTCTGAAGGTAAAAATATGTCAAAATCCCTTTAATCCTTTTCCAATTATGAAGAATGGGGAGAAATTCATTTTTCCCCCCACTGCAAAATAATTGCTCTGCTCCTTCACCTTCAGCAAAGGAGAACAACTCAAAAGGTAGCTGAATTGGGAAACGTAGGAACAAATCTTCAGCTGGTGTAAATCAGCAAAGCTCCACTGACTTCAATTTAGGATTTAAAGGTCAAAACCGATTAGTATTAGTACTGAGGATGAAGAAACTTGAACTTGTTTCCAAAGGAGCTGCAGTTACACCAGCTGGGGCTCTGGACCTTAAAAGGTTGCCTATCCATAGTGTGTAATAGTAGTACAGCACATGCAATGGGATGTTTGGAAATATATGTGATAAGTCATGAACACTTTAAAATATGCCCTTGTACATGGGCGGTTAGAAATCGTCAAGTTAAGCTACTATCTCTACCAGAAAGGTGGTGATCATGCAGATGGAGCTATAGGATTTAACTGCACAGTGAAATGCCTAGTCACCTCAGCTGATTTAAAGACTTTCCTTCTTTTGCTGCTGCCCCACAGGCCATGTGACGTAGAGGAATGAGGAGGGCTGGTAAAATGTTTTCCATTGAACCTTTTTTATTTCTTCTTTAATTTAAAAATCGTTTTTTTAATGAAAAGTCAAAATCTGCTGTGGCAATAAAAGGAACATTTTCCGACCAGCCATAGGAATGAGAACTCTTGAGTTTTATTCCTACTTGTCCCACATACTTTTTCTTTACATTTACATAGCACTTTACAAATATAAGGGCTTACAACACCCCTGCGAACTAAGTGTATGTCATTGTCCTTTTTCTACAGCTTGGAAAACCAAGGTTCAGTGTGGTTATGTGACTTGCCCAAAGTCATACAATAAATCAGGGTCCAAACCAGAATTAGAGTCTGGATGTCCTGAGCACTAAACTCATGCCTAATTCAATAACCACTGCAGCTGAGTTGGGCATGAAGTGTGCAGAACACACACATTGTTCCTCATTTTGTCCCTATGGATGTTAGGTTCCTTGTATAAGGATGGCTTAACTAGAGCCAGGACTCTCTACTTTCTCCTTGAGCATCCAGCAGAAGAGTTTACAGGGCACCAAAGGGAACACATTTTGCATCCCTTTACAGGATAGCAGATATACCTCTGCAGCATAGGACCCTATGCAATCCCTCCTGTGAAAGCAATGGTTTAAAAGCCACAATCTGGCTCTATAGATTTAGAAAACAGGTTGATGCTCTCTAACTGTATAATGGTCCTAAGTAATGAACTGGAATAATTTAAGGTATATGCCCGCATTATGCATACTTTTTTGTCTCTTGTTTGGAGAAGATTTAAGGAACTTGTCATGTTATATGTTATACAGACCATCTCTGTTGAATTATTCTCTACAAATGTATTTTGTTTTTTAGTCTGAGAAATTCTGTAGTACTCTCCACTGAGAAAGCTACTTTGCTACAGAGTATTTCACACAACAAACGAATGCAATCACTTATTTTTAGCAACACTTCACTGTATAAACTGTCCCCTGTTCTCCTTCTTTGTCAGTTTTAACTGCCTTGTTAGATTTGTGTGTTAGACCTAAATAGTTCTGTTTTACTTACTCCGTACAGAGATCTGTGTCATCATCTAGTTTTTGTAGTTAGGAGCTGATCTAGCAAAACTGCATTTGGCCTTTGTTTTTTGAGAGAGTTGTCTAAAAATAAAAATGTTAAAATAATATTCCATTATCCATCAAGTTAATCCTAAAGGGGCTAATGCAAAACTTATTCTTGTTTTTACTGAACCAGGCACCTGTCCAGTTGCTGATGCTCTTGAAAATGTTAGCAGTTAATTGCAGTGCAAGCCATTATGATTAATAATATAAAGTATAAAGCAATTATGGTTTTAAAAAGTTGTCATTTCAAAAGTTTTAGAAAAGAGGAGACAAAGATAGTGCATAAAAAGGAAATAATAAATAAGTCAAACCTAAAACCATCAATACATTTTTCAAACTGAAGTGCAAACTGCATGCCTAGGACTATGCCCATGTCTGTGTTCTGTCAATCAGCCACCTCCTTTTATTAGTCTTAGAAGATAAACAACAAGACTGACAGCTTTGTGTCCTTTGGCATTTTTGTGTCACCATCACTGAGTAAGAGGGTATTATGTCATCACTCAAGCCTGTCAGGTTTGGTTTAGTCTGATGTTTGTCTTAAAGATCGTTTTCCTCATTTTCCCACTCTAAATTGATACACCTACCACGTAATCATATATTGTAGGTGTTACTGAAATCTGTTTGTCAGACTTTAAGATATCTTTGACTGGGACATTGGTAATTTCACCTCTTTCCTACCTATATGCCTAAACTGAAATTGTAGAAGTAAAAGACTTTCTCTCTTTTTCTAAACCAGTAATTGGCATTTCTTGAACTTTTTTACTTGGCATTTTTATGACCACCATTTACTCTTCCATTGCATTAATATTAAAGTTGAAGAAAATCATTGAAACACTTCAATACTGCTTTGTTAAATCTGATACAGACATAGATCTTGTGGGAGTTGTAGAGAGTTTGCACTGCTTTCTCACAGACCGAGGACTATACCACTAAGACCTTCTCTCTCACTAGATGAGCCATCAAACCTCATTCCAGGGGAGCACAAAGCCACTTTTCCCTAGAGATTTGCTTCAAACAACAATAATCTAGTCTTGTAAGCTTTTTTTTCACAAATGGGCTGGGAATGGGGATTGAAGAGACAAATCTTTGCTTTTGTTTAATGAAATTTCACAATGCAGTGATTCTGTTTAATTTTGTGAGGAGAAAACTATAGTTTCTTGCTGCTAGAGACACAATGCTTATGGGCACAGGCAGTGAAATTAGTGGGGTGTATGTCAAGGATTCATGCTTCTGGGGTGTGCTCCAGTTTTAAGAAACACATTACAAGTCCATCAATGACAAAAGTTGCTACTTTTCCCTGATGTATTGACAGAAGTGTTGTAGAGCTTGTACAGGGTGTGAGGGAGTTGTCTAGGTGTTTTTAGTGGCTTTTTTGACAAGTCTGTTACCGCTGCCAGATTTATTCCTCTAGGGATCACCTTAAAAGATGACACTTGGCTTAAAGAATCTGATTTGTTCCACAATAGAGGAGATCAGGGTACAGCCTTTGATTTCATTTGCACTGGGAACAATATCTATTTAATTTTAAAATGGATGATCAGAGACTGCATTCATAGAATAATTCAGGATGTCACTTTGGCTACAGCAATTCTCCCTTCAGAGTGAGTGCTGTAATCACCATCCCTTCCTACTTTGTCTGTCTCAGCAGTAATGTTTCATCTAGTCTTATATATAGATGGCTTTCCCAGATCTATCTAGATTAATTTGGTCCAGATTCTCAGCTGGTGTAAATCAATATAGTCCCATTGACTTTCTTTCCCCCCTCATTTAATATAAGCAGCCTCCAAGGAGCTCTAAGATCTTATGTGTGGGGAAACACTCTAGTTGCTCCTTCCTGATTTCATTCCATTTTGTATTTTGCCTTTGTTGGTAGAGTCAGGAAGACACTTATTTAAACAGTTTGTTTTTTCTTCTTCTTCTTGAGATCACTATGGTTGGATACTTTGCTAGTTACTGGTGTAAAGCTCATGATCTGGGCTTTACTGTAACAGCATCTCTAAGGACTTCTCAAGAATTAGGAGTTCACAGTACTTTCAAACTACTGTTAATTCAACTGGTTTTGATTAATTCCGTCCTGGGTATAAAGGAAAAGTATCCAGATTCTTGTCAATAATATGACCACATTATTCTGTGCCATGTATTGTTCAACCTATCTTTATACAGTGATCCTTCCTTGAATTCAGCTAAAGAAGATTAAGTCTATAGAGAAATGTTTATGCTTTCTGAACACTGAAAATAGTAGGTCAGAGTTCTGTCTACAGAGTTTTGTTTTCATTTTATTCATATTTTCTATTGAGAGTTAATTAGTGATATATGATCTTTTTCCCCCTCTGGAAATTGCTTCTTGGAAAGAAAGTAATCCTCTCTGATGCTCATCTGTGAAACATAGAGAATTCACAAGTGTAATCAGTGAGTCAACACTTCACAAGTGCACCTTTAATAACTGGATTATGAAACTTATTTTTGGCTCCGTAAGGATCTCCTCAAATGATTTCTTTGCCTCTAGCTCAGTCTAGATAACATCCTGGGGACAGGGCTGCCAGAGGTGGGGGCAATTTGCTACGGGCCCCCTAAATGACAGAGGGTTGGTCAGACCAAATTTGAGTGAGTGGTGTTGCGATGAGCTCACGGGGTCTCAGTGCCACTCAAGTTTAGTGACTGCCATCAACAGTCTGTGGAGCGACTCACCCATCCCAGCTTGGCCCAGATACTACTGTCGTTACTACTGGCATCACACCAGGCCCAATGCAATCCACCAGGCCAAGAGCATGGAGATAAGAACAAAGTCAGGGGTTATGTTTATTGCTCCCACCAGCAGCAGGACCAGAGCTCAGGGAGAAGAGGGATCAGAAGTAGCCTCCTGGCTGCATGCATAGCAGAGCCCCTCCATCCCCTCATGGAGAGTAGCAACCCCAAATGTCTCTCTGACTCCTCTTCTTAAATTCTTTTGTCTCCATGGTAATCTTTTTTGGAAGGTTGGGAGTGGATTGGCTCAGTTTCAGATTCTGACCTGGCTTCATAAAATCTTCTGTGTGGCCCTGCCTGTGGTGAAGGGGGAAGCATTTTGAAGATCTAGCTAATACTGACTGTGGCATACCCCTGGGGTACTACCTGGAACTGTGGGACTGCTGTGCCCCCTTAACTCTCCTCCCTGTGTTGTCTCTTACAATGCTATGCTAGTGACAAGCAGCAAACCCCTCTCTATGTGCTGTGATCACTCAGCCAACAAGATGCAGGAAACAACCCAGCTAAGTTGTATGAATGCTGCCACTCATGAACTATACAAAGGGAGACACCAGCAAATTCCCCCATAGGCCTGAAGTCTTGCACCCTAGAAATAGACCATCTTACACTGCTCAAGTCCTTTTCTTGAACAATGCAAGCTCATTATTTAGTTTACCACTTTGTCAAAGGATAGTGGACATGCACTGGCCTTTGTAATTTGAGCAGATTCCGCAAGCACTTTAGACAAACTCACAGGTAAGGATAAAACATTCAAATAAGTGTATTAACTACAGTATTTTAAGTGATTATAAGTGGTAGGAATAAAGAACAGAGATGGTTACATGAGAAATAAAAAATAAAGTCGTAGTCTAAATTCAAAATTTTATCAGACCATGCAAGATTTGAATCAGGCAGTTTTTCTAACCCCACGAGGCACTGCAATCAATTCAAAATTCTTAATGCACAGGCTAAATTCCCTGCTCAGCCTGGGACCAATCTCCACAGTTCAAAGTCTTCTCTTCCAAACGTTGTTGCCTTCAGAATAGGTGTGGGAGGAGAGAGGCCCTGGGCTGATGTCACAAACTCCAATTTATACCCTCCTCCATCCATGTGCATGGAAAGATACTGTCTCAAGTATGAAGTTACATAATCTACATATCCTGCTGAGACAGTGGGTCTCTGTACTCTACGTGCTTTGAGGGGCCCACTGGGAGAATGGATTCTCCTTAATGGGCCGTCAACACATTGCTGGCTAGTCCAAATGCAAATCTGTTTTAGGGGTGTTAGTTGCTCCTTTGTTGCCACCAAAAGGCCAGCTGGGGGTCTCTCCCAGACTCGCAACATAGTTCAGTAACACACACAGGAAAACTTCATAATGCCACATGCAATGGTAGCACAGAGAATTCAACAAGATAGTCATGTTTAACAGGTCATGATTTCTCACAAGGCATACGTTGTACAAAACATATAATCATATCATAGAGGTGAATATGGGAGTTTCAGGGTGCTATTTTCAGGTACAGAGTGTCATACTGACATCACTCTTGATTGAGGGCATCTGCCCTAAACTATATGACTCATCAATACTCCTACAGACCTAGACCTAGCGAGGGTGTCCAAAATTTTCTCTTTTCATGTTTAGTTAAACAGATTGCTATGCTCTTATCTTTCTGATACCAGCCTACTGACATTGCTTTTTAGGAAGTAGACTTCTGCAGTATGCTCTACTTAAGGGTTGATCCTAAAAGTCACTTGGAAAGCTACAGGTGGTACAGCATTCACTGGACCACCTATAGGAAAGGCTAGATGGTAACATATCAGAGTACATCAGTGCTCTGTATTCATCAAATGAGTGCTCTAATCAAATCTATGGTCTGTTTGAAGATCTTTGTTCTTACATATGTATTTAATGAGCTAGAGCCCAGTTTTTTTAGCAACCTTCTCTCCACCTCCGCTCCTTCTGTTATCCTAAGTGGGAACACTTCAATTGATGCAACCAAAGAAGTTTTAGTAAGTGATGTCCTGGGACAAGGCATATTTGTCAAACGATCAACAGTTATGGAACTAATTTCCACAGGTGATCCGGCTGCGCCCTAATCTCAACACCTTTAGAATAGGCTGCAAGATGGATTTATCTTTATAGGTTGATATGTCCCAGACAGTTGTGCCATCTACACCTGACTCCTCTATCAGCTACTAGCATCTGACCATTGTAAGAAAGCAGTTTAAAAGGAGGAAGAGAGGAGAGAGAAGAGTTGAAGTATCTTTTTATCTGTAAGGCACTATGGCAATGAGAGCAGTGGATGATTGTATAATAATAATAATTTGCCACTTAGATCATTATTGCATATTTGCAATTCTGTTCCAGAACAGCTAAAATGCACTCTGGCATTTACCTTCAGCATCGAGGGAAGAGCGGGTTTTTGTTTGTTTTTGTCTTCCTTTCCTTCTAAAGTGTATTCAGAAAATAAAGTGTAGCAATGTTCATGCCATTCTCTTTATAGTCAATTAGGTAAGTCTATTTTGGGTCTTTCGTCTTTTAGCTGACTCACTTCTGCATCAAAATCCTCTGTTGCTCAGGGCAGGCAGAATTATTTGCTATAGAGAATAAGAAAGCTGTTATTATGGGGATTTCAGAAAGCATACTTAGAAGTTTAAAAAAGGAGAGGAGGGAGATAGAATGATAATTGAAGGGAAAGGTGGGGTCAAAGGCAGCTTTTTAAAGGATGTTTCTATGGAAGTGAGAAAAAATTCAAATGAAAAGCTGGTGGTTAGGTTGGGAGTAATAGAGGTAAACAATATGGAGGGAATGGGTTCAGAAAATCAAAGCACATAATAAGTGTTGGAAGAGAAACATTGAAAGCTAGTTACTGGCAAGAGTGGTGATATGTAATGTTGGATTTTTGTTAGTCTTTTCCTTGAAAAAGTTGATAAGATCCTGATTGGAGAAGGGGAGTGTGGTAGGGACTATGTAGGGATTCAGAAATAGGAAATAAGTGTTGTAAGCATTGAATTCCCTAATTGAAGAAGATAATTGCTGTTTTGTGAGGCAGATGGCCGTACAGAAAGATTTATAGTAGAAGAACTTGGTGTAGTCCCTGGAATTTCTTCAGCGGTATTTAGCAACCCAGAAGAATAAGTGGAGGGAAAGAATGAGACACTGTGGTTGGATAAAAGAACAAAGGAATTGGGGGTGGAGGATAGAAAGAGGATAAGTGAATCATATATGGAGAGGCAAGGAATCCCCTTGAGTAAAGGCCAGTGGAGAATTAGAGATTGAATTTTATATCTTGGAGATCAAAATCTTTCTCAAATTCAGCACGTTAGATTGTCACTGCAGACTATTTCAGCTGTGATGCCACTGCATATATTATCTTCTGAATCTGCAATTAATGTCATTTCACAGACCTCTCTGCAGAGAGGTTGAAGGAATAGTCAGCACCCACTTCCCTGCCGGTCAAATGCCTCCTCTGCTTGACCCTTATCTCAATCAGCCTATGAGGTAGAAATTGAAAGTCACTCCTTATCCATTATATGTAATACAATACAACACAATATATAAGCAAATTGCTCTTATAATGTCTCTTCCACCTAACATGTTGTAAAGTGGTTTACAATCCATTTAAAAAGAACACAAAAACATTCAGCACTGGAAGAATTCCTCCTAGCTCAGTGATGAATACTGGATCTTTTCCATGCTCATGGTATTCACACTTAAAGGATATATCCTTCAAAAGTAATAGACTGGAGACTTTCATGAATATATGATGTTCTCTTAGTGATTCAGAGCTACAGTGGGTAAGAACAACAGCTATTTCTTTACTAGTATAAGTGTGTGTTGTAATATATAGAGTAAATAAACATAGTCTGAAGTTATGTAGCTTAAACCTGTATATATGTTATGTATCTCCCCCCCCCACACACACACACCAAGGATCTCTTTATTCTTCTGCTTATTAGTACTTTGTATTTGAATTCTGCAAAAATTCAATAATTTTTTTTTAAAACTTAACCCCCTCCGAACAGTTGCCTCAATTGATTAACATTTTAAAAAGTTGAAAAGTATAGAATAAATCTAAATTCTTTCTCATGGAATCAGATGTTAAGACATGGCAAAGTCTGTTCAAGTTACTCCATCCAGTCCCCTCTATTAGGCTGGCTCTCCTTTTACACTAATCCTTTAAGGATTCACCCTGATTTGCTTTTTGAAAATTTCTACAGACTGTAACAGATACATCAGCACATCCCTGTTCTCTGTGAATGGGGATGGGAGGGATTGGGAGCAGAACAGTTATATTTGCAGATTATTGGTTGTCAAAGTATGGGCATATGTAGTACCTCTTGATTCTGGGGAACCAATGCAGAAAGTGCAATTTCATCTCCAGGCTTAATCCCAGCACTCAGTGCTCCTTTGGAATAGTGCAATGACATTGCTCCTCCTTGCCCTTCCCCTTGCTGTTGCTCTATTGTGCAAGCAGGGGAATAAGTAGGCTCTCATTGCTCTGGTATCAGATTTGCTTGGGTCACTGCATGAAGAATACAGTGAGATGCAGGGTTGGAAGCTTTTCAAAATGTCTTTAAATCTACTTCTCTCTTTTTCAATGGCATTTCTTAAAACTACTGTCTCTGACTGTATGTTTCCCAGTTTTGAACCCACTTAAAAGAATAAGGATGAACACTGGCTCCCTAAGGGGAAATGACAATGCCCACTTTTAATCCCTCCTCTTGTTCTTCCAGTGAAAGAGGGGAGTTGAGGGCTGGTCAGTGTGTGGGAACCAGACAGGAAGAAGAAGCAATGCTTCCTTGAGTTGAGGCTGAAGATGGGGTCAGGGCTGGCTTTACCATGAGGCGTACTGAGGCTGCCGCCTCAGGTACAGACTCTGGAGGGGGAAGGGGGTGACAAGGACTCAGAGTGTAGAACATTGTGTCTGCTGCTGGTGTATATGTATTCTCTCTGCTCTAGATGCACAGAGATGGTGGAGTGCTGTGCTGGAGGAAGGAGGCCACAAGAGACATAACAGGCAGGAGAAAAGGTGAGAAGGAATAACAGAAAGCAGCAGGAGCTGCAGGGAGAGAGAGGAGGAGGAGCCTCTTGTGTACCTCTCTAGCACCCCCAGGAGCCTGGACTGATTAACACCAGCTTCTCAGGGAGCTTCCTGTTTCCTGCTGCTTCCCTGAACCCACTTGAGGAGAACAGGCAGTCAACCGAAGTAGTCTGAGCCAGTTAGACCCTTAAGACGCTGATATCTTCCCTCACTCAGGCCCTGCTACCAGGCTGCTTATTTGTCCCCTTCAATTGAGTGTTGAGAGCCGCTATAGCTGGCACAGAACAGCAGTCATGAGTGAAAGAAGAAAACGCCCCTCTGGGGCAGCATTCAGAAAAAGAAAGAAAGCAAAAGAAGCTTTTCTATCTAAGCAGGAAGGAGCTCTCCTAAGATACATAGACACAAATGTTCATGGTGAGCCTTCCGGCCCCAGTGAAGATGTGAGTGGTGAGGAGATGCCTGATCTTCCAGTTAGTCAGAGTGCAGGTGACCTGGCAGCTACTGCAGCATCCATATCTCCATCTCAAATGGATGTAACCGTGCACATTCCTGAAGAAAAATGTAGATCAGAAAAAGTGTGGTGGAGGTGCAAGAAACAGCTGCTGCTGAGTTTAGTTCCTTAAGTCTAGATGATCCAGGACTGTGGGCCCACTTGAGCAGTAGCCTGAGGGACTTCCTTGTACTGCATGGGACAGAGCAAGTGAAAAACTTCATGTTCCCCAAAGACAATGAAAATAGAAGTTTCCATCCAACACATTACTGGCATGAAATCCCCAATGGTGACAAAGCTGAGAGGCCAGGGCTTATGTACTCAAAAACCCAGAATGCTGCATACTGTTTTGTTGCGAAGTCTTCCAGTCTAATGTTCCAGCCACACTGGGTTCTACAGGAACAAAGGACTGGAAAAAGCTGGCTAGAAATCTGACATGCCATGAGAAGGCAGTAAATCACCAGAGAGCATTCCATAGGTGGAAAAAGCTTGAGATGAGACTAAAGTTAAAGGCCACCATAGATGATCAACATCAACAGAAGATTGCATCAGAGTCTCTTTAGTGACAAAATGTTCTGAAAAGGCTCATTGCCATTGTGAGAATGCTTGCTACCCAAAACCTAGCACTGCATGGCACCAGATCAGCTGTATGTGCTAAACAATGGAAACTTCCTTAAAATTGTGGAGCTGATGGCTGAGTTTGTTGCTGTACTCCAGCAGCATCTAAGAAGAGTCACCACCCAAGAAATGTACACACATCACTACCTTGGAGAAAAAAATCAAAATGAGATCATACAGTTACTGGCAACAAAAGTCAAACAGAAGATTGTGGCAGATCTGAAGTCAGCAAGATATTACTGTTATTCTGGACTGCACACCTGACATCAGCCATACGGAACAAATGACTTTAATGGTACATTTTGTACCAATAGAACCTAATGAAAATGTCCCTGCAATGGTTACTGTCAGAGAGCATTTTCTAGAATTTATTAACATTGATGATACTACAGGAGCTGGTATGACAAATGTGCTTCTTAAAAAGCTGGAAGAGACGGGAATTGTGATAGCTGACATGAGAGGTCAGGGCTACGATAACGGTGCCAACATGAGAGGAAAGAACAGAGGAGTGCAGACACAGATCTGAGAGTTAAACCCTCAAGCTTTTTTTGTCCCATGCAGTTCTCATTCATTGAACTTGGTGGTCAGTGAAGCGGCATCAGGTTCTAGTGAGGCTGCTGATTTTTTTAATGTAATTCCAAGCATCTATGTATTTTTCTCTGCATTGACTCATCAATAGCAAATTTTGAAGCAATAGCTGGGAACATCCTCTCTGACACTGAAACCACTGAGTGCCACACGATGGGAAAGTCGAGTAGAGGTGATAAAGCCTATCAAACACCAAATTGGGGAGATAGATGATGCCATAGTAGCCATTATGGAGGATAATGCTATGACAGGAACTGTTCATGGGAGAAAGGTGGCAGAGGGAAATGGAATCACCAGAAACATACATAACTTCAAATTTATGTGTGGCTTGGTGTTGCGGCATGACATACTGTTTGAAATAAATGTTGTAAAAAAGAGACTCCAAGGCGTTGACCTGATATTTCTGAAGCAATGGAAGAACTGGAAAAAGCAAAGTCATACCTACAGCCTTACCGGTCAGATGAGGGATTTCAAAACATTCTGAAGAGTGCACAGAAGTTGGCAGAGGAACTTCACACTGAAGCTATTTTCCCACCCATTCAAGAATATGAGTCACCGAAGAAGACATTTTGATTATGAGGCATAGGCTAATCCCATAAGACACCCCAAACAACAATTCAAAGTTGAATTCTTTAACCAGGTGCTAGATTGAGCAATATAGTCAGTTGAAGAACATTTTATGCAGCTCAGGGAACACAGCAGTATATTTGGGATGTTGTATGATATTCCAAAACTCCTCACTATACCTGAAGAAGACCTACACCAGCAATGCAGGGCAGTAGAAACATTGTTGACACATGACGACATGCGCGATATTGATGCAAGTGATTTAGGTGATGAACTGAAAGCCCTTTTAAGATGTATTTCAGCAGGATCAACTCCAAAGGCTCTTCTGGAATATATGTGTACAAATAAGATGATCACCCTCTTTCCAAATGCTTTTGTTGCTCTGCACATACTTCTAACACTTCCTGTAACAGTTGCCAGTGCAGAAAACATCTTTTCCAATCTGAAGTTAATAAAAACACCTCTACACTCCACAATGACAAAGGAGAGGCTGGTTGGCCTTCCAACCATCTCAATAGAGCATGAGATGGCCCAGATTGTGGACCTTCAGGAAGCAGTTCAGATCTTTGCAACCAAGAAGACACAGAAAGCACCACTCTGATTATTCAAACAGATAAAAATGCCAGTGTTTACTATGCAGACAAGAAAAAGTTACATTTGCTGCTTAGGCGTTTGAAAGTCAAGAGTGACTTAAAATTTTTGAACAAGGCATTTTAAGTTGTTAGTTCTCCTTTATTGGGATAGATAGCAGAGCAGTGCCATGAGAGGAGTAGAACAGGAAGAAGGCAGAATTGAGACCTTTCAAAGTTTTGGTCCAAGTGAGGGGACATGGGGGCTTCATTTGAGCTCCCCGCCTCAGGTGCCAAAATGTTGTGGGCCGGCCCTGGATGGGGTGACCCTGGAAGTGGGGTGACCTTGCCCCATTGTAATCTTTGCCACTGGGTTTCTCTTCACTCATACAGAAGCTTGAATGAAGCTGCTTCCCCTATACCCCATTTTCTTATAATGATGAGGAGAAGCAGCAGCAAGTGGCCTAGCCATATTTTAGAAATGTGTGAGAGTGGTACTGAATTATGTGCAGCAGCACCAATGTTGGATGTGCTGCTCTCCTATTAGCTCATGGGAAATGTGACGAGATAGATGCTCACCTCACCACCAGCAGAACATCCTTGCTCTGCCTGTCAATGGACAAACCTCGAAATCTATTTATGTTGGTGTCAGTTTGCAGTTTATCCACACTGATAAACTGGATTAGCAAAACCCCAGCATAGTTCACCAGGCTGTTTATGCCACTAATGCTCCTCATTTAAAAATAATTATTTTCTAACCTGAAATGTATTATCTATGATTAGTTTTCTACCAGTACTCTTCATTTTACTCCTCAGCTACAGGAAAAATACTTTTTTCCTAACTCATCTTAATATTAATACCTCTTGGAGAGGGGGGGGGTGCGTGGGAGAGGGTGTGTATATATTGTTACAGTATCTCAGAGTCATTGTAAATACTCTTATCCACTTGTATTCCATAGACAGACCCTCAACAGTATACCCCAGCTGAGGGCCTTCCCATCAAGTAATTCTTCATACAATAGAACATCTGAATCTTTGCCATTTTAGGTGGAAATTTGGCAAGCCTCTCTATTTTGGTTTGTTGGTTTGGTTTGGGCTGAATTGTTTGTTTATTAGGATTTTTCAAGTGAAAGGGGCTTCAAATGTCACACAAAGTATAACATATGTAGTTTACCAAAGTTTTATAATTCAGTATTATTACTTCCTTTATCCTACCACAGCAACTTCTATAAATACAATCCAGGATAGGATTTATCTTTTTTACAATAGTGTTGCAAATGACTCTCTGTCTAACTCATTTCCTCTGTAATCCCCCAGGCTTTTTCCAGCATTACTGCTTTCTAAATACCAGTCTGCCATTTTGTATCTGAGGATTTTCATTTTTTGCCATTACATTATCTATTGAATCTCATCTGTTTTAATTGTGACCATCTCTAAGCTTGCCAGATCATGCTATAATTTTAATTTTTGCAGCTGCATATTAGAAAAGCATGATTCCTGGGCTGTTGTGCTATGGCACATGTCCAGTTGCATTAGTGTAATAGATTCCACTGTAATTTCACACTGCAGAAGGAACCAGATGATCAGAATTTGCAACACATTGTTTCATTCTAAGGAATATGATTTTTTTCTGTGCACAATTAAACATATTCCAGTTTTCCTCTGAACAGTTAAACATATTCCAATTCCAAAAAATATCTTCACTATCAAAGGGCTGTATGTATTCAGGGTCAGATATTGAGCCTATTGTGCATTTTTTAAAGTCTGGGAGTTGTATAAACAAATCCCATAAGGCCATGTGTGTCATCATCAAAAACAAAAGTACCCAGGAGTTTGGGATCACATCTCTTCAATACCAGAAGTCAGCAAGTCCAGGTTTATTAAGCTGTTTGGTAGGGTTGAGAGATTGACCATTACTGACTGAGGGCAGGCTATAGACGTTCTAGTACTGACGTGCTTCACCACCTGCACTAATCACCATGGTTCCTGAATGATTTGCAACAGAGAGAGAAGGAAGAAAATCCAAGTGGGGCTGGAGAAAAATGTGCATCAGTACAGAAAGTCTCAGATGCAAGGAATATTTACCAACTTGTTCCACAGTCATAAAGTAGCTAAACTGATCCTACTTTCTCTGTTCCATAGAGAATCAGAAAAGTCACATCCCAAATAAGTTTTCTGGAGTGTAAATCACGTTGTAAACCTAGATTGCTCCACTGTACCAGAACATATTTTACTGTTAGGAATTATTTTCTTATTTCATAGAGGAAATTACCTTGAAACCTGAACTCATACAAGTAGTAGTCATGGATGCACTGACAGAAATCAGGGCCACCATCTGTGACATTACCCTTTGCTCTCTCTAGGATGGTAAATAAGAGTAGAAAAATTCTGGGACCCTTGCTAATGAAGACTGTCAACTCTTTTCTACTACATGGTCATCTACTATACACTCTGAAACATGCAATAGTTCACTATTAAAAAAAATCCATTAAATGCATCCAAATGTCTAATCTCTCTTTTCTAAGCAAGCTAATTAAAAACAGTCCAGCATGATTTGTCAAGCTCTGAATATCCTGCATCCCTCTTAGCCCCGCTTCAGGCTAGAGCATGGCACAGAGACAATATTGTTGCTCTGGTGGATGACTTACCTCTGGCCAGAGATGTGGAAAGTACTCTAGGTCATCCTGCTGCTCATACTTACTCTACTGTGTTTTACTTCTTAATTAATAGTGAGAACAGTTTCTTGTATTTTAGATATACTAGTACATTTTTCCATGAAAAGGCAACTATAAAATGTATTTTTTTCAAAGAATACATATGTTAGTCTTTGTTCTGTGCAAAGGCATGAAAGGAATAAAGTTCCAAAGCATGGTAATCTTGGCAAGATTCCACATAAACTTTATTTAGGTAGTAACCATAATGGCTCTTCTCTAACTGAGCTGTAGTCAACTCTTACTATACAGGAAAGATAAATCAAGTTTATGTATTCTTATTTGAAGAGGAGAGGAAAAATGGATATGATTTTAGTTTAGTGTTAGCTCTTTGAAGACTGTCATCAACAGACAGCAAATCAACTTCCTGCAAAAGAATATTATAATACTGGTGCCATTTGCAGTATTGTTGCTAAGCATTTCCATTATAAATTTTTTTTCCCAGGGTTTTAGTAAAAATTCACTCCAGGCTGAAACTTGGTACGTCAGATCTCAGCTCTTAAGCAGTGGTTGTTTCTACCAGTTTTCAAGAAAATTGATTTAGCTGTTTTTGTTATATGACAGAGAAAGAAATGATGGTTCTGGTGATGTTTACTATTTCAAGTGCTGCTTTTTTTCGGCTTGTATAATAAAAGTACTTTGCTATTGGCATCTTTCATAGCCCCTTTGTGCTCCAGTGGAATACATAACTGTTCTTTTAAGTGTATGAAATTCTGACTGAATGTTGGCACTTGTTTAGGGAAATACCATAACAGGTGCATAAAGTTGACCTAAAGGCACATTTTGCTTATGATACATTAGGCAGTATTAAGGGAAAATTATATTAATTTACAACATTAAATATTCTGAGCTGTTCCCGGTGGTGGCAGATGACAGAACAAGGAGCAATGGTCTCAAGTTGTAGTAGAAGAGGTCTAGGTTGGATATTAGGAAACATTATTTCACTAGGAGGGTGGTGAAGCACTGGAATGGGTTACCTAAGGAGGTGGAATCTCCTTCCTTAGAGGTTTTTAAGGCCCGGCTTGACAAAGCCCTGGCTGGGATGATTTAGTTGGGGTTGGTCCTGCTTTGAGCAGGGGGGATGGACTAGATGACCTCCTGAGGTCTCTTCCAACCCTAATCGTCTATGATTCAAATAATATCTGGTAAAAAGAGGGCAAAATTCAATCATCGTTTCAGATAATTTTTTTTAGCACATATGACATTCATCTAAATTATGTACGTGTGATAGTTAAACTATTTAGAGCCGGTGGGTCATATGGAAAATAATTTTCCCCAGCCCCAAAAAAGGTCAGTAATCTTTGTATAACAAAGTTCTACTCTTGTGTCTGAACTACTTGCATGTGGTTAGAATTGGAATGTTCTGAGATCAGTTCTGAGCTGGCCCCTAAAAGGATGGCATAAGTTAAACTGTTGTGAGGAGTATTGGCCAGAAAAGCCTCAGTCATCATCTTTCTATTTATCTGCTGATATGGGAGGAGCTCACATGTTCTGCCTTGGAAAATGCTTATTTATGTGTGGCTGCAGTTGCTTTTCATGAGCTTCTTTTCACCGGCTGGTATGTCAGTATACCTCCGGTACTTGGCTTTATTGTTTTATCTTCTGTGGTTTTAATCATGTTTCTTCTTATGTTATGTATATTTCTCCTCCTATTTTCTGTATGGAGTCTCTCATGTGATGGGAGTATGTCCATCATGGACAACTACAATCACTATTTGCAGTGCCTTGGAGCAGTTCATGACACACTCGGATGTGAGATCTGTTCAAGTTGTCACCTTTAAGTCATCAGGCCCCAAGGAGAATACCTCAGGCTTTGGCTGACCTACCCTGAAGCAACCAATAAATTCAACTTGAAGTCAGTGCACAACAGCTGCCTTTAAGGCAGCAGATTCAAAAATCATTTTTTGCTGGTAGATGAGACTCTGTCAGAACTGCTAAGTTTGGTGCAGATCTGCCTTAGTAGGCACCCAGAGCAGCAATTTAATAGCTTTGAAATGATTTGTGAACATCCAAATTTAGCAAACAAAGAGTCATGATACAGATTAATTTTCATCAGGGTTTAGCTAGAAGTAGATTTGGATCTGAATTCTAACATAGGAGTCAGAGTGGAGCCTCTCCCAAAGAGGAAGTTGCAGTCCTTATCAGTGACTGTACAACTTGGTTCTCCTGAGTAAATAAACCTAAATGCTCTGGTTATTATAGTTGTCCTATTTGCACTTTGGCTTTCAGAGAACTGGTAGCCCCAAAACACAACCAGGCCACAAGGTTTTTGGCTATTCTGAGGTGGATGACTCTCTCTCTCTTTTTGTTTTGCATCAGAGGAAAAAAATATTCTGAAACCTCAAAATTTTTCACTAAACAGAATTCTTCCTTTTCAGTCATCACTGCAAATTGTTACACTTATGATGTTGATACCCATTGTATCCGAAGAATGAAGAAGTAGAGTTTATACAATCATTTTAATAGCAAATAATTCCTTAAAATGCGTTGGGAAACCTGATATTCCAAACCACTGTGTGTGCTAATGGATATTAAAAAATAATAATAAATAATTGTGGGGAACTGTGTATTACTAAGCTGGTAGGAAATAGAGTTTCTCTGGCTGTACTGGAAGGAGGACAGAACACAGTGGATATGGTTTAATTAGGCTGCAACTTTATTTCTAAATGTCTGAGAGTACCTGGCAGATAAAACAGTTCATTGCAGGCAATTCATTATCTATTGTGTATACCCATGGGGTGGGGGCTGCTGTCAGCCTTCCCCCTTTACCCATCCTGTTCCCCAGTCAACATGCTGCTGGGTTAAAGGGGAGGGGTGGCTCCCTGCCAGGTTAAAGGGGAGGGGCTGCTCCCTGTCATACCAGTCATAGCAGCCCAGACCTCCCCCGCCCCCACACACATTTCCCCTCCTTAAATCCTTTACCAGTCCATTTTCTCCAATCACTGTATACCTTCCTCATCTGCCCCATGCTTACAAAATTAGTTGCAACATCATAGCTTAACTCCCTTTTCATATTCACCCACTGTGGGTAAGGCAGAATCCCCTCACACACACCTCTCACCTTGGCCAATCTGGTGGTGAGGGAAAACATCCTTCCCAGCCACTAGTGGAAGATGTACAAAAAGGAGTAAACAGTGAGGTGTCATTATTTCCAGATGATACAAAATTACTCAAGATAGTTAAGTCCAAAGCAAACGAAAGAATTAAAAAGAGATTTCACTAAACTGGGTGTCTGGGCAACAAAATGGCAGATGAAATTAATGCAGATTAATGCAGATAAATGCAAAGTAAAGCATATTGGAAAACAGAATTGCAACTGTACACAAAATTATGATCTAAATTAGCTGTTACCATTCCAGAAAGAGATCTTGGAGTCGTTGTGGATAATTCTCTGAAAATATCCATTCAACAGTCAAAAAAAGTTAATAGAATATTAGGAGCTATTAGGAAAAGGAGAGACAATAGGACAGAAAATATCATAATGCCACTATATAAATCAATGTTATAACCACACCTTGAATACTGCATACAGTTGTGGTTGCCCCATCTCAGAAAAGATATATTAGAATTGGGAAAGGTACAGAGAAGGGCAACAGAAATGATTAGGGGTATGGAACAGCTTCCATATGAGGAGAGATTAAAAAAAACTGGGGTTGTTCAGGTTGGAAAAGAGACGACTAAGGGACGATATGATAGAAGTCCATAAAATCATGAATGGTGTGGAGAAAATGAATAGGGGAAGTGTTATTTACCACTTCACATAACACAAGAACCAGGGGACCATCCAATGAAATTAATAGGCATCAGGTTTCAAACAAACATAAGGAAGTACTTCTTCACAAAATACACAGTCAATCTATTGAACTCATTGCTGGGGGATGTTGTGAAGGCCAAAAGTACTACTGGGTTAAAAAAAGAATTAGGTAATTTCATCGAGGATAGGTCCATCAATGGTTATTAATCAAGATGGTCAGGGATGCAACCCCATGCTCTGGGTGTCCCTAAACCTCTGATTGCCAGAAGCTGGGACTGGACAATGGGATGTATCATTTGATAATTGCCCTGTTCCATTCATTCCCTCTGAAGCTGCTGGCACTGGCCAGTGTCAGAACACAGGATACTGGGATATTGGTCTGACCTAGTTGGGCCATTCTTAAGTTCTTATGTAAAGAGCCAAGTGCAGTAATGCACACTGCAGATTATGATAAAACCTGGTATTTAACGACTTCCATGGGTGGAAGTGTAAGTGATGCTCAACTGGTCCAGGTATAAGAGGGCTTTTCTTGTACCGGTATAGACCTAAATAGTCTTCCTTCTCTTCTGGTGACTGGGGAGGAGAGGGTGATGGGTCTGCTCACCTGGTTTGAGGCAACTGCAGCAAGTCCCTCAGGCTCTCTAGTCGTTAAAGGAGCCACACACCTGTTCCTACAAGCCAGAAAATGCCCCTTAATGTGAGGCTGATATGGGCCTCACTGCTTCATGTGAGGCATTGTTCGGAATATAAAAATGTATGGTTCTGGTAATTCCATAATCATGTACATATACACAAGGGAAGCTTCTCTCAGCCCTCCCCCCTTACCCATCCTGGTCCCCAGCCAACCCGCTGTTGGGACCCTATCATCCCCCCTTGAATGAAGCTGAAGGGAGGCTATAAAGGAGGTGTGGGTTGGCTCCCTGCCATACCAGACATAGGAATCCCACCCTCCACCCCCGATTCCACTCTTTAAAGAGTTCCTCCTTTTAATCCTTTACCAATGCATTTTATCTGATCACCATATCCCTTCCTTATCAAGTTCTAATCCACTAGGTTTGGTGTCTCTTGCTGTCTTGGGGGGAAGGGGATAGGAGGAGGGATAAGTGACCACCCTCCCCTCCCACATTTAGATCCCACAGAGGAAAATTAAGGAAGTTCCCTGAAACCCACCAAGTTCATCCCTACAGGCATCCATTGCAGCATTGGACAGAAGGGATTCACTTTCAGACCTTTCCCCTGAAACCTCCATCTGGTGCTGGTCATATTCACCCCTGCTCGTTGTGTCACTGTCCTGTCCTGTTTCTGGGAAACAAGTGAAAATCATGGGGTAGTATTTTGGATTCATTGTTTTGTTGCATACTTGTGTAGTGGTTCAGATGATTTAATATCATTTGATATAATGCAAGGGACCAAAATGTAGCTGAGACTGGTTACATCACTGAATCCCAATATTAAATAAGTAATAATTTATATTTTGTTTTTCAGCTGATTTTGAGACTATCCAAAAACTGCTGAAATGTTGGAATTCCCTGAAAGGAAAAAATAACATCATAATCTATATTTAACCTGGTCTATGTCTCCATGTAATCGATTTGAAATTAAAAATGTTCATTAGACTGCTGCATTTAAACCTATTGAATAACACACTGTACTGTATTAATGTATCTTTAACATATACATTTTGTTTTCCAGCCCTGAGGGACAACAGGATTGAGCTGGTTCGAGCTTCATGGCATGAACTGAGCATCAGCGTCAGTGATGTGTCTCTGTCAGATGAAGGGCAATACACCTGTTCTTTATTTACTATGCCTGTCAAAACTTCCAAGGCTTTTCTCACTGTTCTGGGTAAGTATAGCTGGCTGAGAATACCAAAGTAAAATGAGTTAAGATATGAGTTCTAAGACTTCTCAAATCTTGGTAAATATTTCTAGGGTGAATTTTCAGAAAACTTAGCAGCAGGTGCATGTAAAACACCCACTCTTGCTTTCTCTAAAGATTGCTTGACTAGAACCATGCCTAGGAATAGCAAGCCCCTTATTATGTGTGATGTGGCAGGACCAGGAATTACAGTGCACATCAATAGTACCACATGAGTGCTCCTTAAAATGGACATAACCTCTATATCTCAAGCGCCAAAGGGGTTAACAGGGTGCATGTGTTCATCTCCTAACAATGTACTGTATAGGGCAAAGGAGACAAAACCAGAGAGCATGAAATCAAAAAGGGCTTTAGAGACTCATAGTTTTTCCTTAGCTATGCATTTTCTTGGCTCATTCTATTTTCTTTTTTCCTGTACAAAGTGCATATTTTCACTGGGCTTGCTTCTTTTATGCTTCATCCTCTAAATGCTCTGCCGTTTTCCCCAAAGGTTATAGAGACACACACACAGAGAAAAAGCAATAGATTCATAGTGATGCCCAAAAAATAATGTTTCAGCTCCAAGCTTTATGTGATTCTATCAATGTCAGTAGCCCAATCAACTGAAATTGCTATAGTTCATTGAAACACACCTGTGTACCTAACAAGTGATATGATTTTAAAGATTGATTTTTTTCCCCATTTTGTTTTGTTTTGCTTTGCTTTTTATATATAGAAAAGCAGGCAGTTGAATTTAATAGGACTAATGCAAGATGTTCTCTGTGCTAGTAATATTAAAGTTAATTCAGCCAGGGAATTGGTTTTGTGCATAGGATATGAAATGTGCCTCTGTGAGTCCCACTGAGTCTATTTTACAAAAATCTTCACAAGTTTGCCATTAACGACAAAAAATATCCACTAAAAGCAGAGTATTTTGGGATAACAACTGCCTAAGGGTTAATTTTTTTTTCTGTAGAGAGCCATCTCAAGATCCAAAGAATGGATGATTAGTCAAATTCAACCTATTAAATGGCAGTGGGACACAGATAAAAGGGTGTTACAAAGGTAAAAAGCCAGACATCTAATCAGTAGCTTCTAATCAGGGTGGCTTGATTTTTTTATGGTCTGTTTAGTTCTACTTTTTATTTGCTTGGTTGTTTTTTTTTACATAACTGCTTTACAACATCATCTGTTTTCTTTCCAGCAAAAAGACAGCAGCAAGGTTTCAGAAGCATCTGTCTCACTATAATTTTATTTGTCTATTAGAAACTCACATTTAAAATTCTTCTAAATATGCCCCTATGTGAGAGTAACGTTCTTTTTTTTCCTTTGTAATTTATTCCATGCCATCATTTTAATCAGAAAGATGATTTATATGCAGAAATATTCTTTCTATTCACTGGTCTGATTTGGATTAGAAGATTTTAATGTACAGGGAGTATTAAAGATGCCATTTCATGCCCCTGAAAAGTAGAAGTAGTTTTACTACAGAATCTACACTGTGATAGGTGCTGTTGTTTGTGTTTGGAGTAATGTTTGAGTGTGTGCAGTGTTTATCGGTTTCCTTTGGAAAAGGAGAGACTCGAACAAACCACATTGCAAGGTTGCAGAGCACAGAGTGGAATTTCAGTGACTGATCCCTTTATCCAGGAATGAAAATCTGTGAATTAACTGAAACATTCCAGATGTAAAGGGTAAACCTAATCGTATTATAAGAGCTTTTAGAAACTGTGGAAAGATATATACCCTCAAAATAAGTCATTTCGGTGTGTTACTAAGCCAGTCATTGAATATAACTAAATATTCTCAATTTTATTCACAGTTCTTTATTTTAAATCTCCCTCCAATCCTCAAAACATAATCCCTGCCATCTCTAATGTTTGGAGTATGATGTTTAATGGGCATAGGACCTGATCCAGAGCTCACTGAATCAGTGGAAGGATTTCTATGAATTCTGTGTGCTTTGGATTGGGCCTATTATTACTATATATTATTTAAATATGAAAAGAGAGGATTTTTTTTCCTTCTTTTTGCTCTCCTTTTGTGGTATGATTCCCTGAATTCATGCTGGAACTGTCTGTTAAAATGCAGCTGGATCAGTTTGGATTTTGTTCCTGGTTGTGTTTCATTTTAACAAGAGTAGTTAATATATTCCATGCCTCCCACCCAAAATAATCTGCTTAAAATGCAGATATCCACTATATATCGAGCAATAGGAAGTCAATCTGAACTTGAACATAAAATATGAGACAAGATGGATTGGTTTAAAATTAACATACAAAACGTTCATTTTCTTCAATTAAACTCTAGTATGGTTCAGATTCACTGGTCAGTTTAAAATAGAAAACGGAATTCAGTGACACTTGTAGTTAGTCCTGTCAATCATAAAGTGAATAAACCTATTTGTTATTTCTTTTGGAAATTGACCTCTAATAGGTTAACCTTATCAACTGACAACCCTCTGGTCAAAGGCTTAAAGTAGCTGATTGGCAACATGCTGTATCTTTTATTTGCTTGATTGTTTCTTAGGTGTTCCTGAGAAGCCACAAATTAGTGGATTTAGTTCACCAGTTATGGAGGGAGAGAAGATGCAGCTAACCTGCAAGACCTCTGGTAGCAAACCAGCAGCTGATATCAGATGGTTCAAGAATGACAAAGAGATTAAAGGTATTGAAAAACATTTATATGTAAATATGTGTCAACATCAAAACTAAAGCATTTAATGGGATAGAGGATTGAATGGAATTGTATATCTGTCATTTCTATAAAAGGACGGACATTATCTAAACGTGCAAGAATCAGTTCTATTATGTAAATGTGGAAGAATTGATCAATATTTATCATAATAGCATTATGACTGATCTTTTTGCAAAATGTTACAAACTATAATTTTTAATTATTGTTATCTTAAGTCCATAATATCACCTTAATTGAGATGGATCATAAAATGCTTAACAATAATCTTTAGTACCAGGTTCATTTCTCTATCAGTACTCCAGCTGTTTTGACATTTGATCCACTTTTGCCTGTTCCCAGAAAATTGGTATTGGTTTTTATTGCTGTCATTTTCATCTAATATGCTAAAAGATCTAGTGAAAGAGTTGTCAGAATTCTGACTGTTTCCATGTAGCTGTTATTTTAAAATCATTCCTTTAGTATCCATGTATCTCACACACTTGTCTGGCATTATGGTCTTTGTTAGTAAATCAAAAAGCTGCTTCAAGCAAAGCTGTGGTGGTAATAAGAGAAACAGTTCAAATTTATTTGGTATCCACCAACACAGAGCAATAAGACTAATGTGCAAAATTTATAAGTTAAAGATATCATGGTTGATATTCACAGAAATATGATTTCTTTTAAGTGTACCTGTCTTGAGAAGTTTCCAATTCAAAATCAGAAAATTGGATTGGAAAGAGGCATGGACTTTGGGCTCAAGCAGGTTAAAATATACCTGAGTTCCTATGGTCAAGTGAAGATGGGAAGCAGGAAATCAGAAAGTGGAGTCTTTCAGCCTGCAGGATGGTAAAGCAGGGGTTCTCAAACTTCATTGCACCGCTACCCCCTTTTGACAACAAAAATTACTACATAACCCCAGGATGGGGGACCAAAGTGTGAGCCCTCCCCAGCCTCACTACCCTGGGAGGCGAGGTCAAAGCCAGACCTGAGACCTGTCACCCAGGGCTGAAACCCTCATACTTCAGCCCCGGGCAGAGGGATCAGGCTTTGGGTTTGGCTCCGGGCTTCGGCTCTGGGCACCAGCAAGTCTAATGCCAGTCCAAAGACCACTTTGGGGTACCGACCCACAGTTTGAGAACTGCTGAGGTAGAGGAAAATACCAAGAGAAAAGTATCACCTTGTGCAATATAATTAAAAAGCAAAATTTAACAGAGGACATCACATATATGCTGTACTATGCCAGCAAAGCTGTCATTCAAAAGAGATGTCAAAGTGAATGTATGCAAGTGCCATCAAAAGGTGGAAAATAAACATAGGTAGTGCCAGTATCCTAAATGAACTACTGGTGTAAGCAGACATAAGCAAGGGCAACTCATGGCACCAGATTTTTTTTTTAAATCAGATCTTTCAGGCTTGCACTGTAATTTTGCATTTCCTGTTCAGCTGAAATGTAATAGCAGCAAAGCAAACAATTTAGGGATTTTGATCTAAACTAACACATGGCTTTCTGGGCAGGTACCTAAGGGATGGACGTAAGAAAGAAAACTCAATAGAATGGATGAAATAGGTGTGGAAACTGAGGAGGAATAGGAAGTGAAGAAGATACAAATGAGAAAAAAGCCTTGAATGCTTTAGTTTTCTAGGTCTTCTGAAGAGCACATTGCCATTGTCATGAAGGTTACAAATAAAATAACCTAACTAGCTTGCAGTGGCATCAGCAGAAGGTATATTAGCTTTTGTGCACTGGAAAAGGTGAAATGATAAATCTGAGAAAATAGATATGAAATTGTATGCTAATGCACCTGACATTAAAGGTTAGGAGTTCTGCTGTCTAGCACCAGTAAATCCAATTGTGTTACAGTATATTATACATGGTGCAAAAGAATATGAAAACCGAATATATTCAGTTCAGAGAAGGAACCGGGGAGGGGGGGGGAGGGCGAAAAAGCCAACCTAAAATGTTGCTTGCATTTCTATTAGCAGAAAAAAGGAATCATCATCTAGTAAGAGAGAACCGTTTAGCAGGCTCGATGTTAAGAATGGGAGAGTCTGAGTGTAAATCATGGCATTACTGTCCTTATATTTTAATGTTCTGCTTCTTATATATGCACCCATATTAGCATAGGGATGTGAAGTTTGGCTTTCTGATCCTTTTTTATTTCTACTTGCTCAATAATACAACTGACTGTGGCATCCCTAAATTGAATTTATTAAGGGATTCAAATGTATCAGAAAGTAAATACACAATACTTATTTGTCACATAATTTATTACTCACTGATTTGAAAATGTAACTTTGAATGTGGTTTAGTTTTAACTTTTCAGAAATATTTTCAAATTATTTTCCTGTTTTTTTCCTGTGTAGTAAAAATTAATTAATATGTTTTCCAACAAAATGGCAAATTTAAAATGAGGTTGCTAATTTTAATACACCTGTACCCCGATATACCAAAAAATCTTACCGCATTATAGGTGAAACCACATTACATTGAACCTGATCTGCCGGAGCACTCAGCCCCGCCCTGCTGGGGCACTGCTTTACCGCATTATATCCACATTCGTGTTATATCGGGTCGCATTATATCGGGGTAGAGGTGTATGTGCAGTGAGATCAGAAATGTGGTACTCTTTTTGGCTTGACAAAACTCCAACTGAAAGTAAAATTTAACCTTCTCAGTTTATAATGCAAGGTTAAAGCAAAGCCAGATGAAAAATATACAGAAGCCCAAAATACCAGATTCGCCCAGTTAAAATATGGAGAAATATATTTTTGGTAGATAATGGTTACATATATGGGAGCAATATATGGTTATAATTGGTTGAAAATAACCAATGAGTGATAAATCAGCAAGTTTATATTGTTTTCCTCCTCAGAGACCAATAATATTTTGCTAACAAAAAGTGTTAAACAGTCAGAGTGCAAATGCAAACAGTGAATTCCAAGAAAACTGTTTGTTTCCTTGGGGGGGTGGAGTTCCTTGACTTTAAGCTTCACTTCCTCTACTGTAGTGTTTCCCAAACTTGGGACGCTGCTTGTGCAGGGAAAGCCCCTGGAGGGCTGGGCCAGTTTGTTTACCTGCTGCATCTGCAGGTTCGGCTGATCGTGGCTCCCACTAGCCACGGTTCGCTGCTCCAGGCCAATGGGAGCTGCTGGAAGTGGCGCGGGCCGAGGAACGTACCGGAGGACGCGGCAGGTAAACAAACCAGCCCGGCCCGCCAAAGGCTTTCCCTACACAACCGGCGTCCCAAGTTTGGGAAACACTGCTCTAATGAATGTGATTCTCAGAAGAAAGAATTCTGTTACTTTAAAAATATTTGGCCATTATAGATAAATGTATAGATATTTTTGATGATCCAGATATTAAGGGTTTATATAAAAGTACATACATTGACTTATTTTTTCACTGACAATTAAGGGTCAAGATTTAAAGAAACAGGCATCTAAAAGGTTCCTAAAGAAGTGGTCTCCATTTTTCAAAAGTGCTGCGCATCCAGCAGCTCCCATTGAAGTGAAGGCTCCCAGTGCTTAGGAGCAGTCTGATCTGCAGTTAATTGGAGCTGCTGGGTGCTCAGCACTTTTGAAAATAAGTCTATTTATTCAGGTGCTTAATGTTACATTTGGGATTCAAACTTTAGGCACTTTTAAAATCTAGGCTAAAATATTTTCCTCCTTTACAAATATAATAACCTTGGTTTATCCATGGTCAATATTTCCCTCAGCTTTCTGATCCATAAATCTTGAAAAAAATTGAAATCTGCTTAATGCTTAGCAACCAACAGGAAGAAAAATGCCCAGATGGGGAAGACAATTATTTCTGAAGCAAAAATCAGAATTACTTAACTACCTGGATTCTTACATTATCTGGAGTGAGTGAAAAAGCCCATCTTTCTGATTCCATAAATATTTTTAATCTAAAAAGATGTAGCTTATTACATTTTAGATCTGCTTTCTAAAATTGACTTTTCATGGAAATTTTATTTAGGTCATTTTCCTCTCCTTAGTGGGATTTTACTATGATTTGTAAAACTGAAACCTCTTGCATTTTCCTTTCCTTTGATTAGGAAACACAGGACACATGCAATCTCAGTAGTATATTCCTTTACAAAAATTCATTTTAAGGCCTTCATTAGTACAAATCAATATGACCAGGTTGCTGTTTTGCTAAAATAAACAAAAATCAATGAGCAATATAAATAGTTGTGTACAAAATAAAATTAATCCAAAAAGTCTATAAGTGGCTCTCACATTAACTTCTGTGCACATTAACCTCATCTGGTTCTTCTGTTCTGCTCTCATTTAGAGGAGGCTCTTTCAGTAAAAGGCTCATCCCTGCCCAATATAGAGAGAAGCTAAGAGTTTGCAACTCTATGAAGTCAATTGAACTTGAAGGTGCTCAGCACCTTTAGAGTATGTCTACATGACAGCTGGAAGTGAACATCCCAGCTGGAGTAGACAGATTCATTTTAGCTGGGCTTGAGTTAGCACACTAAAAATGGCTGGGGGAGTGTTGGGGCTCAGGCTGGAGCTTGGGCTCTCAAGCACAGGAGAGCCCAAGCTCCAGGCTAAGCTGCAGCATCCACACTGCTAATTTTTTAGCATATTAGCTCAGGCTCCGCTAGTGAGAGTCTGTCTACCCCAGCTGGGAGGTACACTCCAACATACAGTGGAGACATACACTCTGAGCCCAAACTGAACAAAAGAGACCTTAAAGTAGAGCTCCACAAGAACAAGAGGCAAATTGAATACAGCAAAACAGTAAGAGAAAGGATGGGTCTGAAAGAATTTTATTTCACAAGTGAGTGTGGCTTGTCTGCAAATTATAATAATTAGAATGAGATGTTTCATTTAAATCTGAACAGTGGTGTTGATGTCTCTACTTTGGGTTTAGATTTAATTCATGGCTGAGGTTAATCCTGGCTAACCCCACAGATGAACCAGTTCATAAAAAATGAATAAAGCACTTGCAGTCTTACTCTATCCATATATATTTAAATCAAAAGTCACATTGCTTTCTTAATATCCTTGTATCACATATCTATAAGATTAGATATGTAGACTTTTTGAAATATTTACCTTCAGTAGCACTATGAAGGGGATTTTAAAAAACATAAGAAAAAAACTGTGTTTCTCTAGTGGACTTCAGGGAAAGCTTATTTCTGATTGGGATGTAGGTATAGTAGAGATAATGAGGAGAGGCAAGGCATTCCTGTCTTTTAGTTGATTTTGGTTTTGTTTATTGCAGATTTAATTGATTGTGGATGTCTGGCCATCAGTTAAAGTTCAAAAGCTAAACTGGCTAAAACAGCTCTTAATTCCCCTACACTATCTCTCTCTCTCTCCTTTCTTGATCACTGCAGGCCATCACTCAGGCCCATAAGATGGGGATCATCTTCAACACGGACCTCTCTCCAGGTCCTCAAACTATGTTCACAGTCAAGCTGGAAGGACATAATGAGTGGGGTCCCGCAGGGATCAACCTGTGTCCAGTTTTGTTCAATATCTTCCTCAGTGAATTAGATAGTGGCATAGGAGTACACTTATAAAGTTTGTGGATGATACCAAGCTGGGAGGGTGTAGAGGTGCGGACTCACCCCTGTGGCACCTCCTGCTGGTGACTTCTGGGAATTAGCTTTATCTCCAGCCCGGAACAACCTCTGCAGGCCGGTGACCCGCCTTACCACTTGCTATTGGGCCCCGTGTCCCTCCCTGGACCCGGTGCCCCTTTTACCTGGGGTGCTGCCCCCTGGCAGTAACCCCTTTCTCTCAGGGTCTCCCCCTTCCAGGGGAACCCCCACCCACTATCCCCACCTCGCCTCAGTATATGGCTACTGCCAGTCATTGTCTAGCCCCCACACCCTGGGGCAGACTGCAGTATCAGCCTACTCATCACTGGCAAGGTTGGGTTTGGACCTGCTCCCTTGGCCTACCCCTGGGCTGCCCTCTGCAACCCCCAGTACCTGTTGGCCTTGTTCTAGGCTGCAGCCTGGGGATTTCCAGGCTGGAGCTCCCCAGCTCCTCTGCCTTTCCCCAGCCCAGCTCTACTCAGGTACCCTGTCTCTAGCTTCCTGCAGCCAGGACCTTCTTCCTCTACAGGCAGAGGGAGACTGTTTAGCTTCTGGCTCCCAGCCTCTTTATACAGGCCAGCTGTGGCCTGATTGAGGTGTGGCCCAGCTGCAGCCACTTCCCAATCAGCCCCACTTAGCAGCTCCCAGCCACAACCTTCCCCCAGGGCTGTTTTAAGCCCTTCAGGGCAGGAGCAGGGTAACCACCCTGCTACGCAGGGGTTGCAAGTTCTTTGGAGGATAGGATTAAAATTCAAAATGATCTGGACAAACTGGAGAAATGGTCTGAAGTAAATAAGATGAAATTAAATAAGGACATTGCAAAGTACTCCACTTAGGAAGGAACAACCAGTTGCACACGTACAAAATGGGAAATGACTGCCTAGGAAGGAGTACAGCAGAAAGGAATCTGGAGGTCATAGTGGACCACAAGCTAAATGAGCGTCAACAGTGTAACACTCTTGCAAAGAAAGCAAACATCATTGTGGGATGCATTAGCAGGAGTGTTGTAAACAAGACACAAGAAGTAATTCTTCCGCTCTACTCTGCACTGATTAGGCCTCAACCGGAGTGTAGTGTCCAGTTCTGGGCACCACATTTCAGGAAAGATGTGGAAAAAATTGGTGAAAGTCCAGAAGAGAACAGCAAGAATGATTAAAGGTCTAGAAAACATGACCTATGAGGGAAGATTGTAAAAACTGGGTTTGTTTAGTCTGGAAAAGAGAAGACTGAGAGGGGACATAACAGTTTTTAAGCACATAAAAGGTGTTATAAGGAGGAGGAAGAAAAATCGTTCTACTTAACCTCTGAGGATAGGACAAGAAGCAATGGGCTTAAATTGCAGCAAGGGAGGTTCAGGTTGGACATTAGGAAAAAACTTCCTATCAGGGTGGTTAAGCACTGGAATAAATTGCCTAGGGAGGTTGGGGAATCTCTGTCATTGGAGATTTTTAAGAGCAGATTAGACAAACACCTGTCAGGGATGGTCTGCATATTACTTAGTCCTGCCATGACTGGACTAGATGACCTCTCAGTGTATGGTTCTATGATATATCGTGTAATTTCTTCCAGCATAGCATCCTTGCAATACAGCTTTTCCTATCCATGCCAACAGTTAAAATTCTTGTCCAGGCTCTCAGCAGTTGATTTTGAAATTGCCAAATACACATGTAGGAAAAGCAATGCAGTATTGGTTCTTTTATCAGACAAATAATGGAATGTCCAGCTATATAGTGTGCGGTTTTATTTTTTAAGCAACTAGGGGGAAAGTTTTAGAAATGGATTTGATATATACCAGAGGTGTCTCCTATTGCATCGTGCTCCCTAAAAATCATTAAACTACATTTGTTTGTTGTTCTTGCAGATGTCAAATATTTAAAAGAAGAGGATGGAAATCGCAGGACATTCACAGTTAGCAGCACATTGGATTTCCGAGCGGATCGGAGTGATGATGGTGCTGTTGTAAGTTGCAGAGTAGACCATGAATCCTTAAACTCCACACCTCAGATAGCAAGGCAGGTTCTAGAAATACACTGTAAGTAATATCTATAATTTATCTATCTCTGTCCACACACGTTTACATTCTCTGGTTTTGAGTGAAAGGGTACTGTCACTAGACATGAAATAAAACTGAAGTCATTAATGAGTTCAAATACATACAAATACCTCTCTTCTAGTCCAACCCCTCAATTCTCCTAGTAAGTCAATGAGAGCTTTCCCAGAGTAAGGACTGCGAGATTGAGTCCTTAGTCTGTTTGGCAGAGGAGGGGAGAGGACAAGTGTGTGTGGGGTGTTAAGGCTCACTCGTTTTCTCAGATAGATTTTCAACACCAACACCATAGGTTTATGTAGTAGTCACTATTTTGCTTGATAGTACCATAGAAATGCAAGGTGATGTTAGCAGCAGAGATTAAATCATCAACTTTGTGCCCTACTAACACAGCTTTGTGTGATGTTCTTCATGTCAGAGCCTAAGAGAGAAAAGCCTTAGTCGTTATTGTTATGGCTTGTCTATCATGGGGATGTTACATCGGAATAACTTTAGTTTGTTCTCATTAAAGTGCCTTGTGTACACATATGATTTAAAAAATGTGAATTATTTGGCACCTTAGGTAGCAGTAATGAATCCTGTTTGGAGTAGAAGTAACTCTTTAAGGTTTATGGGAATGCATTTCTAACCACTTTGCTTCTGGCAGTCCTCCCCATGCTATCCCACATTGTATTGCTTCACACCTAGCTCAGCCTGTCTCTGTACCTGTGTGCCATCCACTGCTCTAGAGTCATCTCGACCGACTGGTCTCTCTCTAATTAATGCTGGCATGCAGCCAGGAGTGTCTCTTTTTGATATCAGGGAGTGGTGAGTTCACACAGCTATTATAACACTGTGCTTGCATGTAGATGCCTGCAGACCTCCAGTCCCATCTGGAGAATAGTCTCTGGAATGTAGACATCTGCAAGATACTGTCAGAGCAAATGAAGGTGAGGAGGCACTCCCAGAGCTGGTCCCAGTGCCAGATCAAAGCAAAGGAACCCATACCATGAGCACCTGGACTGCGTATTTGCAGGTGATGTCAGATGCATTTGCTGTTCACGAGAGCTCTATCAGAAACCAGCCAGAAAATGCTGCAGACAGGAGCTCTCCCAATAAGTAGAATATGCTGTATTAAAATACAACTATGTAGGAGGATTTAAACAACTCTTTTCTGTGTACTGGCAACCTTCTCAGGGTTGCTCATGCATGTAGTTTCCATTCCACTCCTGCACCAGCTGGGAGTATGTCATCCTGGCAGCTCTGCATGTGTTCCTGGTTTGCCAATTGCCTTTTTAAACAAGACCCTTCTAGGTCTGGGGCATATTTTGTTACAAAGCTCATGCACAGCATCCCTACCTAGCCCTGTCTTGTAAACTCTGGAGAACACACCAGACTAGGACCTACCTTTCAATCAACCAAATTGCAGGCACTTCCCACTCCAATCAGCCTCTTTGGGATGGAAAAGAAGAACAATTTCAAGCACCCCACCAGCAGGAATTTGTGAGCAACACTCTGGACATGCAAAAGTTCCATTGGTCTTAAGTTTGCATTACATTCTTTAACTCTTTGTAATTCAAATATTGTTATTTGTTCCCTAAGTTATTTGTTAACTCATTACAAAAGATTTGGTACAACTTGGCTGACAAAATTCACTGAGAAGTAGCTCTCCCTATAACATCAACCTCAACCCCTAGTATCAACCCCAATAAAATCAATACACAAGCATATATCAGTCATGTCCTTGGTTTACAGTATGTTCATTACCCAAAGCTACCTCCTGACCGTGAAGTAGGAGAACAGTGAATCCCTGACCCTATTTCCCATGCCACTTGACGCATTTTTCTGAGGTACCTAGCTACTGACTGGGAGCAGTCAGAGATAGACAGCTTCCAGGGGGTGATGGCCACAGTCTTCTCCATGCTGAGAGGAGCCCTCATGTTGGTGTTCTATCATTGTAGCTTTAGGGTGAACTCTGCATAGATCTCTAGGAAGGTAGCTTTCTCCTGGTCATCCCAATTCTGCATTCCTATCCTGTCCCACCAGACACTGCTTACTGGCTGAGCCTAGAAGTGGCACTCCACTAAGTAAAGGTGCTCCAGATAAATGCCTCGCAGAAGTAACTACTCGATTTCATCGTCCTGCTCCTCCTCCACCTGTAGCTGTATCATCACAGCACCCAAGGAGGCCAGTCTAAGCCTACCCACCTGCTCAATTGCCAATTCATGTGCATCATCCTGTTCATATGAATAACTTTCATGATCACAGAACTCATCATTGTGTCCTTCATCATCCCTGACAAAATACAGATGAATTATGGGCTTCCAGGGGTAGAATCATGGGAGTTTGTTAGTTTGGTTCCAAGTCCCAGAATTCTGGTAGATTCTATAGGCACCTCACGATGCACTGCAAGAAAAAATTCAGAATGCATAGAGCTGTGCAACACACCATTGTCCAGAATGCTACATAGTTAATTTGAAGAAGTATATAGCTGTGTGGACACAACAATTAACAGGAAAAATACCTTAAACTGGCATAACAAAGTGGTGTGAACATACCTTAGTACAACGTAGTTAATTCAGAGTACTTAAAGTGAACAAACTAATCTGCTTCAACATCCTCATGTAGACATACTCTTGCATTGTAAACTCCTTCAATTATAAATTGTCAGTGAAAGGATTGCCTTTTTGTGCCTCACATAGCACCATCAGTACTTAGAAATAAATAATGATGATAAATATTTTTGGCCATTACTTTCCTCTTTTCTGAGTTTTTCCACTCTATAATTATGCTTGAAATTAACACTCTGCTTGTTGCAAACATGTAACTTCTCAGAGTGGCTAAGTAGATGTAACTTCATCCAGATAAAGAACAGGAGAAAGAGAAGATGTTTCACTAATTGAATGACAGAGTTTCATTGGTAACTTGTGGAACGATGGAGTGAAATTAAATCTGCTCTAGAAGATGAGGCTATGTAAAATAGATACTCTAAATGAGCACACAAAGAGATTTCATAAAGAAGCCTCTACAAACCCACACACCAGCTTTACTCAGCAACTTTGTTAGACAACAACTTGCCAAAACTAAAACCAATATTAATCTTTAATAACTATATATTGATATCAATGCTTACATTTTTTCCTCACAAATCTTATAATTTATTACTGGGATGGGACAAACCAGATCAGATCAAACCAGGCAGAATCATGACTTAGTACTTGAAATGATCATGACACTTGAGGTTCAAAAAATTCAGTTAGCTCTTTTAAAAATACTTTTTTTGAGCACTTCTGCTCTCTTTGTTATGGCCGGGTGCAGAAATGAAAAACTACAGGATTGCCTGTTCTTGTGTTGTTTATAGCCTGACCAAAAGCAGGATATCTTGAGAGACAGAACATAGTCAGCACTTGAAATCTGAGGATAGAGAGAGAGTGTGTCTGTTCTCATGAGGTTCCCAGGCCTATTTTGCAGATATTAAGAAATAGATACAAATATTAAGAAAATTTAGATAAAGTTTGGGTAAACATCCAGAATTTTGGATAATTATCTGAATCAACCCCTCCAATCTGTTGAAATTTACCCATCACTAATTTATATCCTCTCTCACTCCATCCATATGTCATGCTCTGTTTCCTGCAGGGCAGTCTTACTGCCATTGTCTTGCTAAAGGGTTTGGCTGTAATCTAGTTCATGCTTGCCCGATGGGGATTAGTGGTGGCATGACATTCTTGCCAAGTCTATTTTTCCACTGACCCTTACAGTCAACGATAAACCTAGAATAGAATAATATTCTCTGTAGCATTGTGTGGAAGTTTGTTGTTAGACTAGCTGCCACTGACTATTAGGTAGGGTTTTTTTATAAGCTATAAAAATAAACCAAAATAAATTTCAGAAAAACATTTAGTTTTATTACTTACTCCTGTGCTCACTCTCAAAAACCTTCTTCTGTTCTGTCACAGATACAGTATTGCCACTATAAAAGTTTGGTGCTGCAGTGATTCACTTGTATTGCACAGTGTACCTGCAAGCCTTTGCTTGCAGTCCCGGCGGCAGCACATTTCGAGACTCTCCACCAAGGCACAAGTCCCAGGAGGCTTCATTTGAAGCTTTAAAATGAAATCAAACCTGTTCAAACTTCAGACATAATCATAGTGATTCTAAAATGGAAGCAGTAATGAGACCAATACCACAAGACACACTGAAAGATTCTGCAGCATATCTCATAAGCTGACCATACTTCCCATATGATAGGATGTGTTAAATATCTATTATGTAAAAAAGATATTGTGCTGATATCTGCTGATGCAATTTTGGGTAAATTCTTAATCATCAGTCTCACAGTTCTGCAATGAAGTATCAGTTTGACAAGCTTGCAGCCATCAGCTAATCTTCTTGTAAGGGCTTTTACTACAAAATGTTTGTGATAGGCTAAGAATTTCTTCATTTCTAGTTATTACTAAATGATCTTACGTTGAGTATCAGGGCCCTCCTTTAGGGTTAGACAATTATTCTAAAACGGTTGAGGGCTATTCTTTAGGAAATGCCTGTATTGATTTTGAATAATAAAAAAATGAAATGTAGAGGCAACGGATGAGCAAATTACAAACAATGCACTTGAACAACTATGTAAAAATCAGTGTAGTGCAGTGTGTGTCTGTCTATATACACACAGGGGGTAACTATGCCATGAAGGAAAACATATACTACAGTTGTTAGCACTACTGTTCTAACTAGTTTATGCCTCTCTGGAAATATGAGGCCAGATCCTCAGGTGGCATAAATCAGAGTAGCGCCACTGAAATCCACAGAGCTGCACTAGTTTACACCAGCTGAGGATCTGGCCCATTATTTTTACTTGTCTGATTTTGGTGGAACACAATATCTTGGTTAATAGTTAATTTTCACCAGAAATAAATTACCTGCTTAAGAGAAGGCATCTTATGGAAAACAAAAGTAAAGAAAACAATTATGCATAGCTGAAGGTTAGAGCTTTCTACCTCTGAGAAAATAACAAAGTTACATACACCAAACCAAATGAGACTAATGTGAACAGAAAAATGTGAACTAATTGGGAGTGGATTTTAAGCATTTTAGATGACCAGGCAGTGATACCACCTCCATCATGGGTTTATTGTTTTTGTAGTTCAGAGTCTAAATAACTGGATTCTACCTTACAAAAAGGGATATTTTCACATTTATTTATTTATGCCAGGCATGTCTAAAAAGCTGTAAAAATAAGAATGTGAATCCAAGATCCCACTTTTATGTATATTAATCACCTATTCATATTGAATTTTGAATGAGAATTTGTTATATTTGTTATATTTACCTCAGTTATTATGTAAACACTGTTAATAAGAAAAAATATCTTGTTTAAGCTTTTCAGATTAATGAACTATTGAAACAAATGAAACATGGAAGATACTTAGAGTAAGCAGTAAAGAATAATATCTGTGAACGTGAAAGTTCAGTGCCCTAATTTGCATGTTTAAATGAGATCAATTAGGTTAATGATGGATGAAAATAAGAAATCCATGATTTAAATGTAGAATAATTCAAAAACTTGTGGGTTCATTAGATGCCAAACTTTCATCTTTCAAAGGGGCTATCTAGATCAAAGGGTTAATGTACAACCCTAACCTTTACCATCTGGAGGCTTATACTCAAATATGGTTTATAAGTGTAATATAATACAATATAATTTATTTTTTCTAACCTCTTTTATGCAAAGATGTCACAAAATAGTTCATAGATTATTACATTGTGCATAGAAATATAAATAATGGTTGTGGCCAGAGGTTTCCATGCAGATATCACAGAATGTGTCATTTGTACTTATGACAGGGTCAGGTAAGACAAAAAGGCAAATTTGGGGAAGACTGACTGAAAATATTGAAACTGGCAGGCTCAGGGAGAAATATTAATTGTTTTTAGAAGAATGAGTTAATTGACATAGGTGACAGACACACTGTTGGTCTTGGGATGAGATTTGAAAAGAGTGAGTCAATCAGGCGATTGACGGATGTTCTATCTACATGAGCAGGGGAAGGATTAATTGTGGAATGATGTGAGGGAGAAGGAGAAATAGAAAGAAAGAAGTCTCATTTTTGAGGACTAATCCATCAATCACCTACTGTATGTTGTCAAAAGTCTGTCTGATCCTGGGCTCAGCTCACTTACTGGAATACCCAGAAGGTTAGAATAAGGGATTCCCTGAAAATCAAATATTCTCACCCACTGTAATGTATGTTCTCTAAGATGAGCAAAATGGTCCCATATGTGATAGACTGGCACAGGCCCTTCCCTCAAACCAGAACAGAACATTTAGCCCATCTGCAGTGAAACCTGTGTCCACAGGAGAATGTAAAAACAGCCATACTGGGTCAGACCAATGGTCCACCTAGCACAGTATCATGTCTTCTGGCAGTGGCCAGTGCCATTTGCGTCAGAAGAAACGAACAGAACAGGGCAATTATTGAGTCAGCCATTCCCTGCCTTCCAGTCCCAGCTTCTGGTAGTCAGAGGTTTAGGGAAACCCAGAGAATGGGGTTGCTTCCCTGACCATCTTGATTAGTAGCCATGGATGAACCTATCCTCCATGAACACAATTGATTGTGTGTTGTGTGCAGAAGTACTTCCTTATGTTTGTTTTAAATCTGCCACCTATTAATTCCATCAGGTGACTCCCTGCTTCTTATGTTTTATGTGAAGTAGTAAATAATACTTTCTTATTCACTTTCTCCAAACCAGTCATGACTGTATAGACCTCTATCATATCTTCCCCCTCTCCCCCAGTCATCTCTTTTCTAAGCTGAAGAGTCCCAGTCTTTTTAATCTCTCTTCATAGGAAGCTGTTCCACACCCCTAATCATTTTTGTTGCCCTTCTCTGCATCTTTCCGATTCTAATGTATTTTTTGAAATGCACCCCAGGGTACCCCAACATGATTAATTGTAAAGACAATTGGGTCCATTATAGAGGAATGGCAGAGGGATCCATGCCTGCTCAGAAGGAGCAATTTTAAGACCTGTCTTCTGTGATGTCATCTCTGAAAGTCATGACAAGCATGTAGCCAAGATAGAGAAGGTAGGGTTAAGCATCCATATAATAGGTAAATGGTCATGCCCCAGTGGTGAGGAATCAGTATATTGGGGTATGTCTACACTATGAAATTAGGTCGATTTTATAGAAGTCGATTTTATAGAAGTCAATTTTATATAGTCAATTGTGAATATTCACACTAAGTGCATTAAGTCAGTGTAGTGCGTCCTCACTACCATGGCTAGCATCGACTTACAGAGCGGTGCACTGTGGGTAGCTATCCCACAGTTCCCGCAGTCTCCGCCACCCATTGGAAATCTGGGTTAAGCTCCCAATGCCTGGTGGGGCAAAAACATTGTTGCGGGTGGTTTTGGGTACATGTTCTCAGTTGCCCCTCCCTCCATGAAAGCAATGGCAGACAATCATTTCACGCCTTTCTTCCTGGGTTACCCATGCAGACGCCATACCACGACCAGCATGGAGCCTGCTCAACTCACCGTCACCACTGCTGTTGCATCAGAGAGGCTTTGCAAACCAGTTTCATGACAGGCCAGACTTTGGTGTGACAGTTGTGTGTGTTTCTCCTTGATGCAAACCCACCTCCTTTGTTGATTTTTAATTCCCTGTAAGCCAACCACCCTCCCCCCTTCAAAATAAAGTAACTATTGTTTTGAAACCATGAATTTTTTCTTTATTAATTAAAAAAAAATGAGATAACAGACAAGGTAGCCCAGGCGGGGTGGGAGAGGAGGGAAGGACAAGGCCACATTGCTTATTGTAGTTTGAATGACAGCCTTCTGTTGCTTAGGCTATCCTCTGGAGTGGAGTGGCTGGGTACCCAGAGTCTCTCCCCCAGCCCCCGGCGTTCTTGGGTGTCTGGTTGATGCGGCTATGGAACATGGGGAGGAGGGTAGGTGGTTATACAGTGGATGCAGCGGGGGTCTGTGCTGTTGTTGGCTTTCCTGCAGCTCCAACAGATGCTTCATTGTGTCCGTTTGCTCCCCCATTAGCCTCAGCATTGCGTCCTGCCTCTGCTCTTCATGCTCACTTAAGTCTTTCCTGGCCTCTGCCACTGAATTAAGCTGGGCCCTATCAGTGTGGGAGGACTGCATGAGCTCGGAAAACATGTCATCGCGAGTTTGGTTTTTTCGCCTTCTAATCTGCGATAACCTCAGGGACGGAGATCATAGGGGGAGCGTATAAACATTCTATGCTCTACGATTCTGGGGGGACTGCATGGTCACTTGTGCTGCTGAGTTTACCACGCTGACCAAACAGGAAATGAAATTCAAAAGTTCCTTTTCCTGTGTACCAGGCTAGTGCATCAGAGTTCAAAGTGCTGTCCAGAGCGGTCACAATGGAGCACTCTGAGATAGCTCCCGGAGGCCAATACCGTCGATTTGTACCACCCCAAATTTGACCCAGCAAAGTCGATTTTAGCACTACTCCCCTCGCCGGGGAGGAGTACAGAAGTCGATTTTAAGAGCCCTTTAGGTCAACGGAATGGGGTTGATTGTATGGACACATTCATTTTTAAATTGACCTAACGTGGCTAAATTCGACCTAACCCCATAGTGTAGACCAGGCCTTAGAGAGGGACAATGTCTACATTACAAGCTAAGGGTGAGATTCCCCTGCTCATGTACACATACTCATGCCAGCTCTCATGTAAATCTGAAACCACTGGATACATATATGACACAACTAACCTGTGCCTCTGCTGCTGCTAGCCATGCTACTGTGGCTATGCCACTACTTATGCTCATGCTAGATCAAGGAGAGATAGAGTGTGTGTCCACACACGCAAAGGAATCACACCACTAAGGGTACGTCCAGACTACCCGCCGAATCGGCGGGTAGCAATCAATTTTGCGGGGATCAATATATCGCGTCTCATCTAGACACGATATATCGATCCCCGAACGTGCTCCCGTCGACTCCGGAACTCCACCGGAGTGAGTGGCGGTAGCGGAGTCGACGGGGGAGCCGCAGACGTCGATCCCGAGCAGTGAGGATAGGAGGTAAGTCGGGATAAGATACTTCGACTTCAGCTATGGTATTCCCGTAGCTGAAGTTGCGTATCTTACCTCAGCACTGCCCCCCAGTGTGGACCAGGCCTAACTCATAGTGTAGAAGCAGGGCTGCCCCAAGCAAAAAAAAAAAAAAAAAGAAGCTGCCCTAACTGCCAAGCAAAAAAACAACAACAAAAAAATGAAAAAAAAACAAACACTCACACTATGCCACCCCAAGAATGCAAGAATGGACGGAATGCTGCGCCTTAACATGTGCCGCCCCAGGCACGTGCTTCCTCCGCTGGTGCCTGGAGCTGCCCTGTGTAGAAAACATACTGTACTTATGAGAATCAGGCCATCTTATTTAGTCACCTGAAGAAATAGTATAATTATTGCTGATTTTTTTATTTTATTTTTTAGTGCTCAGATGTTTCCTATGGACTTCAAAGAGTCAAGTAAAACCATGGGATCTGATTTTCAAGTGCTGAGCATTATTAGTTAATATTAACTTCCACCAGAGTTTTGGGTGCTCTGCACTTCAGAAAATCAGGCCCAGGAATCCTGCCCCAAAGACCTAAAATCAGACATGACAGAACAGTGCACCATAAACAAACACAACCAAAACAAGGATGGGGGAGAAAAGAAGAGGGGAAAGGGTTATGCTAAAATGTCCTGTGCTGACTCAGTGAAGTATGTGCATATCTTCATGGTTCTGTGAAATTAGGAGTTCTTTTTTTTTAATTATTGTTTTGTCATATCACCTATGAAAAGTTAGTTCAAGAAAGATAAAAGAAAAATATAATTAAATTGGAGAGAGCACAGTTTGGGGCAGCAAAGATGATAAATGGAGTGGAGAGGTTTTACATATAAAGAGAGATTGGCAAAATTGGTGTTGTATAGATTTAAGAGGTGGCATGACTTAAGTACTTAAGCAAGTTACAGTTATGAAATTATGGCTCATGGTATATTTGAGTTCACAGAGCAGACCAGAACTAGGAACCACAGGTTTGAAGAGATTATTATTTATATAGTACCATTGCTGTGTGTGGTGCTTCACAGATAATTATAAAACAAGGCCCGCAATCATGCAAATGTTTATACATGTGAATGACTTTACTCACACAAGTAGTCCAGTTGGGACTACTCATGTACATAAAGAAACTCGTGCATAGGTGTTTGGAGATCGCCCTTGCCATGCCCACATTTAAGTCATGTAATCAAAGTTACACTCATGTTGAAGTTTTTGCAGGATTAAAGACTAGCATAGAAAGAGACTGCAGCAGAGGTGAATGAGGGCAGAATAAAATTTTTACAAAATCAGATGATGAGGCTGCTTTGATTGTGTAGCATGCACCACATAGTTTCTGCAGTGTTTATTTTAGTTCATGTTAGTTATTTTAAAATATTGTGTTAGAATCAGAAGAAGAGGGTAGTAAAGAGATGGTTGGAAATAGATATTGTATGGAACTTAAATTTTAAGAGGTTTTATTTTTCGGTTACAGTGGGGAATAGGCGTGGCAGAATGGACAGCTGAGATGTTAAGTGCTTTTAATATTTTTAATCAAATACTGGATGACTACTGTGCATGGAACTTAGTAAGTTAAAGGAGTATCTGCCAATGTTGTGCTCTAGTATAGGCAGTCCTGCATTTTGTGTGTTAGGAAGGAAGTTTTCATTGATCATGGTTTGTTTTTCCTCTAGATTGGTTGAAGGCTTGTTGTTGTTTTGCATGCACGGGACTGCTTTTATAAAAATAAAAGGTGGGGCTGGTTATTTTTGGTGGTTTTGCTTTTTCAGTTTACATTTTTTTAAAAGTTTGGAAAATGTACGTTTGAGATGGCAGAATTATCGTTAAACAGTTCCTGACAAGGAGGGCCTAGATGCTGCTCATCTGGTCGCATATAGTTATGTCAAATAATTTTAAAAGTGATATAGAAGAAAGATAGAGGAGGCATAATAATGCCACTAAGTATTCACTTTCATTAAATTAAATATTTAATAAAATTGCTTTAAAATTAAACTTTATGACAGTCTTCTTTCTCCTCAGAATGTGAACAGATATGCTAAAATGAAATGCTATTGCATGATACAGCTATTTGATCTAGATTGCCTCCCCCACAAAAATTAATAACATACATTTTCAGGCACAAAATATTGAATTTTCATCTTGTCTACTAAAGCAATGAGTCATTCAGTATATTCTGAAGCAGAGCATCAGACATACTGTATCTCCCAGGATAATTTGATTAAGTTTGCCAATTGTAAAATTGCTTTGCATATACTCTATTGCATTGAATTGACACTGTCAGAAGCAGTGCTACTTGTCATTTACAAAGAAAGCCCAGTTTCAGGGAGCGCTGACTCACAGCTGTAGGATACCAGCAGCTGGTAAATTTAATCGATTAAAAAGTGATGAGTACTTCCACAAAGGTGATCGGAACGCTCCCCACTCATTCTTTAGATCTCAATTGGGTGATTCGTTTTGCTGTTGATTTTGTACATACCAGAGTGGTTTGTCCCTGGAATTTATTTAAGAAGTCTGTTCTTCAGAATATAATTGCCTGGACTATTTAGAAATATGGATAAGTTTGTATAGAAGTACAACGTTTCATAAAGTTTTTGTGATTGCCTCTAGCAAGAGAGACCATCAAGATCTGATGTTAATAATATATGTTTGATCTCTCAAAAAGATCTTTTAAATTTATCCCATGCCTACTGCTATGCTAATTGACCAAAAAAAATATGAATCATCGTCTTCAAAGGTAGTTACTTATTTCTTCTTCCTGCTTGGAAATTATGTTCCAGGAAAGGAACCAACAGAAGAATAGAATAGGGGCACTATAAAAAAGTATATGACTGTGATGAAAATAAATATTACAGACTTTTTTTTTTTAACAGACAAAATCAGGTAGAAAAATAAATGAATTAGTCTCTCAGGAAAAACTCTGACAGTTATTTATTACGAGGTGGCGATAAACATTTATTGCTGAACTGTTATCTTTTTATAACCTTTTTTAAAATGATGGCATCTGTGTTTTTGTTATTCACTGATACAATAAATAATAAAAAACCTGAGCATTTTATTAAAGCTTTTCAATATTCAGGAGTTTTTAAATCATAAAGTAAAACCATCAAGTAAATACATATTGTTTGTAGTTTATAAATCAAATAAACCTGTTAGTTAAAAGAAAAATGGGTATGCAGTGAATTAAATCGCACTAGTATAAACTCTGATACACAGAAGATAACTGATAGGCTACACAAAAATTAAGCAGGGATATTAACAGATTAGAAAATGAGTTGAGCAGGGCTTGATGAAGGGATACATGTTATAAACCTGTGCCTAGGGCTCCAGCTCCTGGAATCATGATTATGTTGCAATTTCAGCTTAATTTTTTAAAAACTATGTTTCCAGCCCTCTTGGTTTCTAAGTAAAGCTTAAAAGTGTAACTGATGCAGTGATGGCTGAGTCTGCAGACAGCCTGAGCAAGAGCCCTGAGATGGGGAGTCCCCCATTCATTTCTCTGGGGTATTAACTCAAAGATGCGCTGCTCTGGTGGCCCTCACCAACATTACCACAATGGGGTGTGGTGAGAGGAGAAACAAGAAGTGGGCCCAGATAATCCACCGAAGCAGATATGCCCCAGATTTTGGGATAGGTACTGGGAAAGGGATTCCTGCTGCAACTCATGGAAGAAAGAAAGGAACCCAAGGCCACTGTCCCTGCTTCTATGGGAGAGAAGGGAACGGCTACCATTTCCACTGCAAATGGAGCAAAAGGCCATGGCAAAGGGAAGGATCACAGGAGGAGGTGATGTCATGCTGTGCTTAGAGTGCTGGGTTGCCTTATTCTGACTCTAGAGTTGAGGTCAATGCTTTCTTAAAATGGTTGTGTTGACTCCTAATCCTGTCATTGGATCTGTGCAAGTAGATCCTTGCATCCAGGAGGCCGTTGGGATTTCATACAAGCAGAGATGTCTGACCACATGGATCCAATTGCAAAATTAGTTGGTTACATAGATCATTGAGTTAAATTAATCAGAAGTACCATTAAGCATTATTAACCATTACATAGAGAAGAAATAAGGTACAAGTCAATGAGAGCAAATAAATACAACACTCCAAATATACAATAAGAGACATGGCCTTCGGAGGGGGGAGGGGAAAAAAGAAAAAAATTGAGAGAGACGTAAAAAATATAATGGGAAGATTTAATAAAATACAGCCCAGTCCTGAAGTGATTGGCACCCTCATCTCTCAATGAACTCAGTGGTTGATTTGTTCTTCCCACTTTGTACTTGTGTAATTCCCATTAGTTTACATGCATACACCGAGTTTGATAGACACTATAGCCCTGATTTTGTCCAACTCAAAACCTTACTGCAGATGGAGATATCTTCAATATAGCACAAACTGCTGACATACAATCACAGACACAGCAAACTAACCTCAGAATCAAAGTATGTCAACATGGGTCTGGGATCAAATTATATTACTAGATTGTTTTAAAGGATGTAAGAGATCAAGAGGAAAAGGAATGCATTTAGTCCTACTTTTGAAATATTTAGGTCTTCTCTGTATATGGCTGCAAGGAGACCAATCTCATGGTTTTTATGTCTGATTTCTCCTTAAATTGTTTATAAGTGGACCAAGTTTTTAATAGCAAGAGACAAATCTGCAAAGGTTGTTTTGAGTTTCCTGGTAGGTTGTTTTGGTTGAATGTTCAGGTTGGTTCTTATTTTGCCAGAGCTGTGGTTCCCTACTTTAGTTCTTGTATATTCACCAAAAGTAACTTTTAGTACTGTCTAATTTTCAAGCCCATATATTCAGAGAGAGAACATCTCTGGACTTAGGCAGTGGTATACATCCTTCATAAAAAGGATAGTGATATACTTAGGCAGTGATATACATCCTTCATAAAAAGCAAGATCACTGATGGATTTTCCTTTCTTAACAACCTAAGGGATCACAAAAAACAAAAAAAAACCAAAAACCCGATAAAGAGATTTCTCCATCTCTATAATCCTCAGTAATTTCTTCATTAAGCGCCATAAATTGATATTTAGATAGCACCAGCAGATACGATGTCTTCCTCCCCAACTCATTCAGTGGCCTCAAAGAGGCAGCCTGGTCCTGTGGTCTGGGCACTGCACTAGGAATCAGAAGACCTGAGATCTCTTCTTGACTCTGTCACTCTCTTGCTTAGTGACCTCTAGCAAGTCATTTGACCTTTGTTTCTCCATCTGTAAAATGTGGCTGGCAGTACTCACCTACCTTTGTAATATGCATTGAGATCTACAGATGAAAAGGGTTAAATATGATTTTAATTTTGCTAGGGGGCATATATTAAAACTTTTATGTTTTAGGTGACAAGCCTAGGGATGCAGGTAAAAAATATCTTAACATAAGTCCATATTCATGTTTAGTGAACGCAAAGCCAATTTTGATCCAAGTCAGCACATAATTTATTTTATTAATGATTTTTGTACCAGAAGGAGCGTGATAGGCACTTTGCGTACAGATATGAAAAGAAGTTCCTTGCCCTCAACATCTTGCAACCTAAATAGATAACATGCAAATTCATAATGGGGGTTAAGTATAAGCAAAAGAAAAGCAATTGACTTTTTACACAAGTCTTGTTAGTTCCATCATTCTATTCTATTGGGAGAAGTAGGGTTTATGGACTCTTTGAAAGAAGTACATTTTAAAGAAAGACTTGAGCAGAGAAGGGCTGAAGCATGGAGTAGATTATATTCTATGGTAAATGATAAAGTGCAAAGACAAATCCCTTATCTGTTCTTAAGGAGTAGATACTCATCACCAGTTTGGAAAGAGGTTATAAAACTTAGGTAAACTGATAAAATGTATAATATCTGAATGCCAGTATTCTAGTTGCCTTTAGCAATTTTAAAAGTTGTTTCTAGCTGTTAAACACTGAAAATCTGACTATTTTTGGTAAGTGAAGAGGACATGTCATATTCCAAATATTTCAGCTATTAGAAAGGGTTATAAAAACATTTCAGTAAAATCAAGCTTTGTTACTTAAGGCCTAAGAAGGGAGACAGCAGAAGTATATCTAAATATCTTCAGAACTTTCAGAATTGCATATAAAATATTAAGAACATCAATTCCATGAATGCATCTGATCTAATTCTGCAATTCAGCTCATTTCTGAGAGGTAGCCAAGGTTTTTCTAATGAAAATTCTTACCATGTTACCATGGCACATGTAACTGCTCTGTTAGCTTTGTTCTAACGTTCAAAGCCTTAAAGGTTTATAAAGCCTTATGGGGAATGGAATCCCAATTGGACATTTTTGGGGATATTGGGTTAAATTTAATTTATCTCTGGGTTATTCTTTAGCAAGGAAATCAGCAGTGCCATAGGTTTGATTCCCAGCTTCTTGCACACTATTCATGTGTGAGTTTTGGGGAAATCACTGAAGCTTTCTCTATCAAGCCTCCCTTGCACTGGAAGCCCAAGGAAAACCAATGTTTACGCAACCCAGAGACCTGCTCTTCTCCAAAGAGTGATCTCCCTGCCTTGCAGTGAGACACTATCAACGAGTACTGAGGCTATTGAAGTTAGTTAGTTATGGAAGGATGTTGAGATAAAAAGATGAAGAGGTGTATTAGTGTAACCATGTCAGGCCTACAATATTTATATTTCATGGTTACCTTCAATTGGTCATTTGAAAAGAGCTCCGACACAGTGTATACATACCAGCCACCTGTGGCTACGGTTGCAGTCAACTCCCTTTACCATTGCAGTCTGTTTATGAGGCTGTGATTACCTTAGAGGGGAAATGTTTATTTGAGGGTGGGAGTATCTGATATTATAGAGAGTTAGTTTATGTATTGGTCAGGGGCGGCTCTACAAAGTAGGCTGCCCCAAGCAGCGCGGAGCGCTGCGCCGCCCTTCCCCAGTCCCGCGGCGGGTCCCCTCTTCCCGCGGCTCCGGCATCCTGGGGAGGGCGGTATTTGGCTCCGGTTGAGCTCCCGCCGGCATGCCTGCGGCAGGTCCACCGGAGCCCGGGACGAGCGGACCTGCCGCAGTCATGCCTGCGGGAGCTCAACCGGAGCCGCGGGAAGACGGGACCCGCCGCAGGCATGACTGCGGCAGGTCCGCTCGTCCCGGGCTCCGGTGGACCTGCCGCAGGCATGCCGGTGGGAGCTCCACCGGAGCCAAATGACGCCCTCCCCAGGATGCCGCCCCAAGCGGGCGCTTGGCCCGCTGGTGCCTAGAGCCGCCCCTGGTATTGGTATATATGTTATCTTGATTCTGGTGTCATTTCTTTTATCTCTATTCCTATCTGTACTACTTTTAATTCAGCCATATCCTTTCCCTTCCTAAAGTGTTAGTTTCTTCTAAAAACTGGTCAGTCCTTGCCTTATTTTAATGGTTCATGTTCTAGGAGTCAGAGGGGTTGTGCATTCATTTATTCAGTTAACTAGTAGGTGCAGAGATTGTACACAAAGAATGCAGTTTAGCGCCAGCATCCAACAAGCAAAGAACTGGGACCTGCCATCAGTCCAAGGAGCACAATTAACTCAGTTCTCATTGATCCTCACATGGGCCAGAAATTAGCTTAGAGATTGTGAGTAGTTCCTCTGACTTCAATAGGACTACTTACTGTGCACAAAGTTAAGCATGAATGCTGTTTTTTTTCAGGATCAGATCCTTAGACTGCAAGCTCTTCAGGCCGGAAACTCCCTCTTATTAGGTATTTGTACAGTGCCAAGCACAATGGGCCAGTATAATATAAAAATAAATAATAAGTGCTCCCTTTACAAAGCAAAAAAGAAAAGCAGATAATTGGTGCAGCTGCATCCACAAAAGCCTGGTGAGTGGGTCCTTGAGAAATAAAAGTTGTCAGAAGTTTATTGCCAAGAGAGCAACGAAGGTGCTCAGCTTCTTCATATATCAGATAGCATTCATTACCAATAGTAATTGAAATTATTTTTTTATTTGTGTTCACTGATTTTACATGTGGATGATCCATTATAATGTTATTTACTATTCTAATATAGGTGGAATTATAAAAAAAGATTAAGCTGATTAGAATTATATAAATCTTCACATGGTTTGAAATGGCTTCTCTCCTTTTGTGCAATGGGGGATGCATCCAAATCCTAGAATGACTGATGTCAAGGTTTCCAACCCCACTTTGAACTTTAGCGTCCAAAAGGTGGGGACCTGCATGTACCCTTCTAAGCTTAATTCCTAGCTTAGATTTGATAGCGCTGCCACCAACCAAAAATATAGTGTTTTGGTACACTTTCCATTCCCCCCAAACCTTCCCTGGGGAACCCAAGACCCAAACCCCTTGGGTCTTAACACAAAGGGAAATAAACCATTCCCCCACCTTTCACCTCCCTTGATTACCCTGAGAGGCTACACTGATCCCAACTCCTTGGATCTTAAAAAAACAAAGAGGAATTAACCATCCCCCCTTTTTTCCCCCCCACCAACTCCTGGTGAGTCCAGACCCAACTCCTTGGATCTTAAAACAAAGAAAAATCAATCAGGTTCTTAAAAAGAAAGCTTTTAATTAAAGAAAAAGAAAAGGTAAAAATTATCTCTGTAAAATTAGGATGAAAACTGCTTACAGGGTATTTAAATTATATAGCCAGAGAAATCCCCCCTAGCCTCAGGTTCAACGTTACAGCAAACAGAGGTGAAAAATCCTTCCAGCAAAAGAAACATTTACAGGTTGAGAAAACAAACATAAGACTACACGCTTTCCTGGCTGGGTACTTACAAAATTAAAGCATGAGACTGATTCAGAAAGATTTGGAGAGCCTGGATGGACGTCTGGTCCCTCTCATGTCCCGAGAGCGAACAACCCCCAAACAAAGAACACAAAACAAAGACTTCTCTCCAACAAGATTTGAAAGTATCTTGTCCCTTCATTGGTCCTCTGGTCAGGTGTCAGGCAGGTTTTCTGAGCTTCTTAACCCTTTACAGGTAAAAGAGACATTAACCCTTAACTATCTGTTTATGACAACTGATGAAATAGGATTTTTTTAATGAAAGTTTTCCCTTTTTTGTGCTCAACTGGAAAGGGGAAGGTGAAAAATAAGATCAAATTTATCATCTGAAACTGCTGTAAAGCTGCTGTTTACTGCAAAGTATAGGTATACTTGAAATACTAATTTTTCGAATGACTTTTTTACCCCATAAAAGGGTCCCTACAGGGTTAACATGTATCGCCGGTGTGGCATGGGGGAGCTCATACCTCCACTGCCTCCATTATAAGTATTCTGCTGAGAGAAGACTTTGGTCTCTCATGCTATTAATGTAGGATATTCTGTCACCACTAAATTTACTGGACCAGTTTCTCAGCTGATGTGAATTGGCATAGCAAAGGAGGATCAACTGTGGATTTGACTCTATTAAAATATTTTAGACTCCTGTTTTTATATGGCTATAGAAAGGAAGAGGGTTTTTTTTATGTACTCACCTACCTTATAAGTGGTGAAGGGAAAATAAATGTGTATTATTTTTTTTAAATACTTGAGACTGAGTCAAGTTCCAGTAGTTGTGATTAACTTATGTGAGTATTCCAGATCAAAGTCCACCTTTACACTTATCAAGTGCTTACAATGAGCAGCTCCAACAGGAGGTGATATTGTATAGCTAGTAGCATTTTATTTCCTGGAAAAAACATTAATTAGTTGGTTTTTTTAAAATATAACATTCTTGGGCTACTCTTAATAAGGTTGTTCCTATATATAGTTTCTCAGTTTAAATATTGATGAAAATGTAAAATAAGTGAACAGCTGGTCCTAAAACATCTCCTTTTATAACAGCTTATTTTAATTCTGAAGCAAAATTCAGGACAGCATAGAAATGAAGGGAAGGAGTAACACTCAGAATAAAACACACAGAATAGATGAGCATCTCTAGAGGTTTACCTGAGGGACTGTCTGTAATAAATTAAAATCATGAACTCTTCTCTAAGCTTCATTAAACATCAGTACTTCCTAATTAACTGGTATGTTTGTTGTCTTAAAGGAACACAGGACATTATACAAGTCCAATATACATTATATAAATTGGCTTGAAGATAAAAACATAACAGTGTATTTTCTACAGTATCTTGCATTACTTGACAGGAAGAAGAATATAAGGCTTTGGCCATTCTTTACTATTGCAGCTTCATTTGATGAATCACCACTGGTTTATTGTATTGCCATGGCAGACCTAGTCGACACTGCATTCAGTAAGCCTTCCACAAATATCAAGAGGAAAAACATTTTAGAGATATTAAGAAACAAGATGAATCCTGATTTTCAATCTTGTCTGTTAGAAGGTGAAGAGCTGAATTTAAAAAGATGTGTGCCTTCTGAAGTGTTGAGAAATCCCTTTTTTGTGTGTGTGCTGAATTTCCTATCTCCTTGCTAGTTTCTCTTGCTTACTAATAGGCATCCTGTATTTAGATTGACGGTACTGAATAGGCCTGTATTTCAATGGCAAAGAAAGTTGGATTGAAAATCAGCCTTTGTTTTGAAATAGATGAAAAGGGAGGGTGCAGCCAACACAAGGATGTCTCATCTGTCATGCTAGTACAATGGCAAAGAAATTCAAATGAAGTACTTCACAATATCTCTCAGCTTCTTTCACAGATTTTTGCCCCGCACCAAAAGGAATGATTAGGCTGACTGTTTCCACATTAATCTGTGAGATTTAGGATTGTGACAGAGATCAGTTAGTACTGCAGTTCTACATGGACAGTAACTGTTTTACAAAATGAAGCTTTCTGCATTTCTGCTTTGCGCTTTTTTTGGAAATTAAGCATCAGGCTGGCATTTACAGGAGGAACATAATCATTCCAACCTGTTTTATGAGGATATCTTTACAGTGCTCGGTCTCCAAAATCCTCAGCTACTTTTCAACATGAAGGATGCTTTGGGTTTATGATGATGATTATATGTCATGAATTTCCTTGCAGGCTTATGAACAGGTACTGACTGTCCCCAGGTAAACAGGTTAAAGGGGTTTTGGCTATTAAGACTTATGTTTTCCCGATTCTTTTAAGTGCCCGTAAAATGCTATTGCTTCACCAGGTCCCAGTGCCAGTTTCCACACACAGTGGTATGAATTCAGCTAGTGACACTGCATACACCGCTGAATGTAGCTGGAGGATTCAGCCAGCCTCTTGGGGTTAAGTCCTGTTTTTTTTATCTTTTCAATATTCAATTTAATTTACATGTACTTATTCTATATCCAGTAGAATATAAAATAACATTGAAAATATTACAGGGCACTATTGGAAGGGAAAAGTGGCTTAACTTACCTCTAGCACAAGTCTATGTTAGTCAGATATGTTCAGATGTGGGAGCAGGATTAGGAGCAGCGTGCATCAAATTAACTAGGAACTGGGAACTGCAGCAGGATGTTGGAAACAGCACTTCATTGATCTGTACAAGAACAGAACAATGTAAATTTAATTTTCTGAAAACCCCTTCACCCCCTTTATTTGGATCATTTACAAACACTCATTTAAAAGATTTTTTTTTAAATTGCTTTTAATAATTTAAAAGGATTTCAGCAAGTGATGCCAGCCTTGATGTTCCTGTTTTGTTGTCTAACTCTAGTGTTCATACCTGCTTCAGTGCCATCCTTATACCTGGAATGACCTCTCAATCCCACTGCACTTGTTTCCTCCCTTCCTCACTTAAATTCAATTCTGTGTTTCACAATTTGTTGCCATCAGAATGACTGTGATGTAGCTCTTTTGACATTGTCACCGCACTGCCAGCTCAAATAGGAATTGCAAATTGGCTGGGACAGCGCAAACTCTGGTTTGAAACTAAAAAGATTTCATGATTAGCAAATATGCCCTGCATCAAATGCATCAAAAAGTCACCTGAAAAACAAGTGAAAGATAAGAGGAGTTTTATTTGCCTATTAAGTTTGAAAATTTTCCTCAGTGTGACATTTATTGCCTAGAGAAAAATATATCCTTGAAAGAAATTTCCTGTATGTTTGTGTGTATTACCTTTAAATTACATGATAAACTTTTAATTACATGAAAATATGTTTACAAGTCAGCTATTAAAAGGTTTTAAAATAAAAGGCCTACTTTCAAAGGTCTGAAAACACATTTTTATGTTGCATACCTCATTGCAAAAATAGCAGGAGAGGTTATTACAGTATGCAGGAATAGTATTTTAAAGTTTTTAGGACAGATTACAGTCTTTTATATAGTAATTGTAGCAGATGTTTCAATCAAAATGATTTGCTAACTGTACTAAAAATGAGATTCTGTTTAAAGGCCTGCATTATTGCATTTCAGAAATAATATTCTGCATAATGTCTGTAACAAGGTATTTTATCTAAGAGCCCATTGTAGGTTTCTTATTATGGGTTCCAGGCTACTGCAACAATAAAAGTGTTATTCAAATGTACATTAATGCATTCATTCCTCTAATAGCAGCATTCATATCCATCTATAAATAGACAAAGGAACAATTATATGGAGTACTTGTTATTCATCCTCAATACTTTCTTTTTGTATTTCACTTTTAATTTCCAGACCTTGGAGCACTAATACAGTGGAATTGGGTTCAATACAGCAAAATTGATTTAGTCTGGGAATATCTCTGGTTTCTAGGTTTATTAGAATTTACTTTTCCAGTTGAAGAGGTCATTTTAGTGCCATTTTCAGAATAGTGAAAACAGCTCAAGGCTTCAAATAAATGCAACTTCAACTGAAAACTAGACTTGGCATGATGTTTTATGAACATAACAGAACATACACTTACATAATAAAGCATTTTAGTGTCCTTCAACACATTGATTTTCTTTTCTTTTTTCTAGATACACCTTCAGTTAAAATCATATCTTCCAGTTCATGGCCAGAAGAAGGACAATCTATAGTTTTGACTTGTGAATCCAAAGGTAAACCACTGTAAGTATTTACCAAGCAATATGTTTCTTGTTATTTTCCTTATTGTGCTTTGATTGCAGACTGACTGCACAAATTCGCTGTTTTGTCTTTTCCTGAGTGTAAAGTGATCTCTGGTACAGAAAACTCCTTGAAGCCTGTCTTCATTAAGCGCCTGTGAAAGATTGGTCTTTTGCTTTGTCATCTATGTTAGTTTCAGGGAAGGATTCCAGCAGTGAGATTTTTTTCAGTGAAAGGTGTGCAGGATTAATCGGACACTGTTTAGATCATCAAACTGATAATAGTTGAGATAAAACATCACATGAAACATTTTCAAGTCAACATGCCTGTGAGAAAATGTACTGAATTTTCTGGCTACTTTGGTTGTCATTTACATGAAAATTGGAAATTTAATGATATATGCAAATTGGCTATCCAGTTCTATCCCAATTTAAAAAATAAAGTGTGCATTAAGAAAATGAATTGTAGACATCTCAGTTGTACTTGAAAATTGGTAACTATATCGCTTTCAACATTCTTTTTAACAGCCAACTCTGTCAGTATTGAAATTTCACAGAATCTGCTATTTTAAAAAAAAATCCTAAAATGCTTTCTTTGCAATTACAATAAATCTCTAAGGCTTAACCCCTGATTTAGAAAAGTAAATTCCCAGTTGAAATGTGTTTTGAGTTTAGGCATGAATGAGTAGAACTGAAATGAGATGCCTGAATATACATGTAGGTATTCAAAATATATCTTTCGTGTAACATGAAAATAATATGCTTTGGAATATTCACTTTAGGTATTTCTGGAATCACACTTTGATAATACTTTAATTCTCAAGGTGAATTCTTCCTTGGTATAACTCAATTAACTTTGTGGGTTTATTTAAAATAGGAACTTGGCCTTTGGTGTCTGGGGTCACTTAAGAGAGATTTTTTTAAATATTTTTTTGGGGGTATATCTCCTTTGTACAAGATATATGTTCAGGTGATCTTTCAGTGATCTTACCTGTCCTTGAATTATAGAAGAAAAAGAAAATATTTTGCCCTTCAGTCTTTAGCAGCTTTGGTGTGCAGCAGATAACTATATATCAGAAATCTTTACTGAGAAAAGGAGTCACTTGTTTCACATGCCAGAAGGATAAGGCTCTTTTATTGAAGGAAGCAAATAATCTCCTCACTTTATCAGGAGATTTTCTTCCAGAATATGACTTTGCAATTTCAGTGCCATTATGGATGGCATTTTATGATGGCCATAAAGAATGACATATTTTATCTTGATGCATAAACTATTATACATTTCAAATTCTTTGTATGTTATCAAGGACCTTTAGCAGACTTCAGGTAAATCCAATTTTAGAAAAAAATATTGTTATAAATAACTTGTTTTTATTTAAATATGCAGGGCTACATGTTCAAAATCTTTGAAACCAGATGGAGTGTTTGCATGAGTGGACTTTGTACTTATGGTGCATTTTCAAGGAAGGCATGAGTGGGACCCCAGTGGATTCAAATGTAAATTTTTGTAGGTGGTGGTAGGGTAGCCAAGGAAAAGTCCACATCATGGAATTATCAAAGGAGAGAGCCTGTATGCAAGTGGGCTTTGGGTTACAAATGATTTGTGCTATTAATTGCATCTCTAATTGTCCAGGCCACAGAAACTGCCAATGCCAGCTTCTGCTATATTGCCTCATTAGATCAGCCGTTTTATATGCAGCAGCCAGTGATAAACAGGTAGCCACCTGGGAAAAACCACCGGTAACTACTTGGCATGATAATAGCAGCATCATTGTGGCTACCTTTATATGTCCATCTGTGTCACAGGGTTTGTAGGTAATGAATTAGTAAAGGCAAGGGGATGAAGAGAATGAAGTCAATGAGCCCTGTGTATAGCACAGAGCTGAACCATGCCCCCAATGGGATTTACAGGCCATAACTTAGCTTCCTCAATATGCCACAACTTTGTGTGGTGTTAAAATACTCCACTCTACTTCCTCTGTGGTATCTATTGTACAGTCAGTCATGCAAATCTATTGAGACTAGAGCCAGGGGTAGTGCTAGATACTAGAGCCAGAGTCTAGAGCCCTGGGTAGCACAGGGATGCTAGCGTGCGGTTGGAGATCATTGTGGGGGAAGGGGTCAAGGAGCTGTGTAGATATGAAATGCATAACCTTGAGAATTGATGCAAACTAGCACCATCCCAAAGATGCAGGGAGAATAAGGGCAAAAATGGGGTCATGGCCCTGTCAGTTTGCCCTATCTCATTGACAAGCAATTCTGAGTCAAACGGAGAGGGGTCACGCTGCACCTTTCCAAACTTGGTAGAGCTGCCACTTGAGTGTATTCTTTCCCAGAGGAATTCTGCCAAAGTCAGCCAGAATTCCTCCAGGGGCTGATTCCACTGCATTGTGACCTGTCTTCACATCCTGCAATGTGAGCCATGGCTTAAACCCACAATAGGAACCTTTAGTTTTAAACAAGTAAATAAAGCAAAGCTTTGGGTTTAGATGTTTTTTGTACCAGTAGGTTCAATCCGTGTACCTCAGAGGCTGTTCTACAAATAGATCATGTTGTACATCTAGTTATGTAGGAAAATGCACCTCATTTTCTGCTAAAATGGACAACTTTGAAAAGACAAAGGACACTATGCTTCTCTATGTAATGTGTAGTTCAAAATATAGGGGGAGCAAGATGCCTCAATTTTAATTTGCATTTCATTTGAACTAAGGCATGGGAATGACAGAATCTCATTATATGCTGTATACGGAAGCAAAATAGATGTTTCCACTAACATCTTAAGCACTTTGGTATTACTCCAGTAGGCAAAATTCTGCCCTCCTGGAGGATAAATTCATGGAGGATAGGTCAGGAAGAGTGTCCCTATCCTCTGTTTGCCAGAAGCTGGGAATGAGCGACAGGGGACGGATCATTGTGATGACCTGTTCTGTTCATTCCCTCTGGGGCACCTGGCACTGACCACTGTCAGAAGACAGGATACTGGGCTAGATGGACCTTTGGTCTGACCCAGTAGGGCTATTCTTGTGTTCTCATAAAAATGACCATATCAGAAATATCTCTTTATTTTAAAGAATAGAACAGTATAACTACCAAGATATAGCAGATTTTCCCCTCCAAGCATATACGTATTTTCAACATTTTTATGGGGTTGTATATAATTTGTGGCTGTTTGTATTTCCCAGAATAGGAACTTTTAATGTTTCAGTATTAAATATATTTTTCTTCAGTCTTCTTTGCCTCTAGACCAGGGGTTGGCAACCTATGGCACGCATGCCAAAGACGGCAGGCGAGCCGATTTTTAATGGCACGCTGCTGCCTGCCGGGGTCCTGGCCGCTGGCCCTGCTCAGCCCGCTGCCAGCCTGGGTTCGGCAGTGGGCTGAGCGGGGCCAGCGGCCGGGACCCCGGCAGGCAGCAGCATGCCATTAAAAATCCTGCCTGGCCTGGCCCACTCTTCTCCGCCCCTCCCGCTGGCATTTGCACATGCTTTCCTGACCTCCGTCACTTCTGGCAGGAGATTGTGTTTCCGGGTTAGCGTGTCCATACCACTACCTGGTGTCCGTGGAGTCTGAGCGGCCCCGCCGGCAGGGGAAGGAAGAGGGACCTGGCCCCACAAGAGTTGCAGTGTCCATGAGGCCTGTAAGTGGGGAAGGGTCATGGTCCTAGCTGTGCCGTGCACCCTGAGCACGGCTGGCCCCACTCCCTGGACTCAGGCAGACTGCCCTGGGGTTGGAGCCCCGGTGCCAGGATGATCTCGGCTCTGTACTGGGGGAGGCCGCGTCCCACAGCCCAAACCTAAGCCCGGGGGCTGTGGCTCGCTGCCTGCTGGACCCTGGCTTTCCCCACCCCAGGTCACTGGACCCCGCTCCCCTCCGGCATTGAGGGAAGAACCCAGGAGTCCGGAGCCCTAGTCTCTGTCTGCCCCCCACCCCCTCGAACAATTAGAGCCCAGCTGGAAACCTAGGAATCCAGAGTCCTCGCTCCCAGCACTCCTCCCCTGAGCATCAGAAACCAGCCCCTTCCTGGAGCCCAGGAGTCCCAACTCCCACCCCACTCCCCGCCCTACCCCCCCACACACACCCAAAGCCCCTGCCCTGACCCCTGCACCCCCCTCACATACACCCAGCCCTCTGCCCTGACCACCCACCTCACACACACAGCCCCCTGCCCAAACCCCTGCACACCCTATGACCCCAGCCCTGACTCCAGCACCCCCACACATATCCAGGCCCCCCACGCTCTGACTCCTGCACCCTCCTCACACTCAGCCAGCCCCCTGCCCTGACTCCTGCACCCTCCTCACACTCACCCAGCCCCCACACACCCCATGCCCTGATTCTTGCACCCCCCACATCCCCACCCCCACCCTGAGCACCAAATGGGAGCTCCTGCACCCCCCCACACATTCCCACCTGCACCCCTCACACCAAATGGGAGCTGCCCAGGTAAGCACTCCACACCCAAACCTTCTGCCCCAACCCTGAGCCCCCTCCTTCATTCTAGCTCCTGGCCAGACCCTGCTCCTTCACTCCCAGCCCTGTGCTCAGTGCACTCCCACCTTCAGCTCAATGCAGAGAGAGAGGAAGAGAATGGGCTCAAACCAGAGAGAAGGTAGGTACCCACTCTATGTGGGCAGGGCCGGGACCTCAGACCGGCAGTGGGCTGAGCGGCAGCGGGTGGAGCTGCTCAGCCCACTGCGAGTCTGGGGTCCTGGCCGCCGGCCCCGCTCAGCCTGCTGCTGGCTCTGGGTTCTGGCTGCCAGTCCCTTGCCAGCCGGGGTCCTAGCTGCTGGTCCCACTCAGCCTGCTGCCAGCCTAGGAGAACGGAACCCCAGGCCAGCAGCGGACTGAGTGGGCTGGCGGCGTAAGATCAGCATTTTAATTTAATTTTAAATGAAGCTTCTTAAATATTTTGAAAACCTTGTTTACTTTACATAGGACAATAGTTTAGATATATAATATAGACAGAGAGAGACCTTCTAAATAACATTAAAATGTATTACTGGCACACGAAACCTTAAATTAGAGTGAATAAATGAAGACTCGGCACACCGCTTCTGAAAGGTTGCTGACCCCTGCTCTAGACCCAGACTGGTGTGCAAGAAAATGGAGAGAGGTGCTATAATTAAAAATGTGCAAAATCAAGTTTGTCCCACAAAATGCAGCTCTTTCAACTCTAAAGGAGGCATGCTGCATGATAATCAGATGATATTACAAACCCATTCACCTATGACAATCAATCCCTGGAAAATAATAATGTGCTCTTCATACAACAAGTAGAAGAGTTCTTTGTATTCATTCTGATGGGGGTGGGGAAATATACCTGATATGTTTTGCAGCATGAGCTTTCGTGGGTGAATACCCACTTCTTCGGATGCAAGTGGTGGAAATTTCCAGGGGCAGGTTTATATATGCAAGCAAGAAGCAAGCTAGAGATAACGAGGTTAGTTCAATCAGGGAGGATGAGGCCCTGTTCTAGCAGTTGAGGTGTGAAAACCAAGGGAGGAGAAACTGGTTCTGTAATTGGCAAGCCATTCACAGTCTTTGTTTAATCCTGAGCTGATGGTGTCAAATTTGCAGATGAACTGGAGCTCAGCAGTTTCTCTTTGAAGTCTGGTCCTGAAGTTTTTTTGCTGCAGGATGGCCACCTTAAGATCTGCTATTGTGTGGCCAGGGAGGTTGAAGTGTTCTCCTACAGGTTTTTGTATATTGCCATTCCTAATATCTGATTTGTGTCCATTTATCCTTTTCCTTAGAGACTGTCCAGTTTGGCCGATGTACATAGCAGAGGGGCATTGCTGGCATATGATGGCATATATTACATTGGTGGACGTGCAGGTGAATGAACTGGTGATGGTGTGGCTGATCTGGTTAGGTCCTGTGATGGTGTTGCTGGTGTAGATATGTGGGCAGAGTTGGCATCGAGGTTTGTTGCATGGGTTAGTTCCTGAGCTAGAGTTACTATGGTGCGGTGTGCAGTTACTGGTGAGAATATGCTTCAGGTTGGCAGGTTGTCTGTGGGCGAGGACTGGCCTGCCACCCAAGGCCTGTGAAAGTGTGGGATCATTCTCCAGGATGGGTTGTAGATCCCTGATGATGCGCTGGAGGGGTTTTAGCTGGGGACTGTATGTGATGGCCAGTGGAGTCCTGTTGGTTTCTTTCTTGGGTTTGTCTTGCAGTAGGAGGCTTCTGGGTACACGTCTGGCTCTGTTGATCTGTCTCCTTATTCCTCGTGCGGGTACTGTAGTTTTGAGAATGCTTGGTGGAGATTTTGTAGGTGTTGGTCTCTGTCTGTGGGGTTACAGCAGATGCGGTTGTACCTCAGTGCTTGGCTGTAGACAATGGATCTTGTGGTGTGCCCGGGATGGAAGCTGGAGGCATGAAGGTAGGCATAGCGGTCGGTAGGTTTTCGGTATAGGGTGGTGTTAATGTGTCCATCAATTATTTGCACCGTAGTGTCTAGGAACTGCTGAGCTCCAGTTCATCTGCAAATTTGACACCATCAGCTCAGGATTAAACAAAGACTGTGAATGGCTTGCCAATTACAGAACCAGTTTCTCCTCCCTTGGTTTTCACACCTCAACTGCTAGAACAGGGCCTCATCCTCCCTGATTGAACTAACCTCGTTATCTCTAGCTTGCTTCTTGCTTGCATATATAAACCTGCCCATGGAAATTTCCACCACTTGCATCCGAAGAAGTGGGTATTCACCCACGAAAGCTCATGCTGCAAAACGTCTGTTAGTCTATAAGGTGCCACAGGATTCTTTGTTGCTTTTACAGCTCCAGACTAACACGGCTACTCCTCTGATACTTGATACCTGATATGTACAGCCAGAGCCAGTTTTAGGGCGATTCCCCCAATTCCCGGGAATCGGGCCCCACACCTAAGAGGGCCCCGCAGCATCTGGAAGAGGGGCCCCGCGCCCTCTGCCAAAGTGCCACGGGAAACAGCGGCAACTGGTTGAGCTGCCGCTGAATTGACACCGCTATCTTCGGCGGCAGCTCAATCACTGCTGCTGTCTTCAGCAGCATTTCGGCAGCAGCTCTTTCAAATCGGGCCCCGCACATCCTAAAGCCGGCCCTGTGTACAGCCCTGTGCTGCTTTGTCCTCATCCTCTGACATTGCTGTATGTGGTTTTCTCTCCCCACCATCATCAGTAGATACAAAAGTTATGGTCAGCAGTAGCTTTTGTTTGACAGGAGTCAGAGTAGAATTAGAGTTTGTTTGTTATACAGGTCTTTTTTCAGTAGTAGCATCTCGTTTGACTGATGGTGATGTGGCAGATAGGGTTTCTTTTTTAAGCAAACTCTGGGGTGATATCTTGTCTCAGGTTGCAGTTAGGTTACAGTGTCTGTCTTGTGGATCCTACTGTTGATTTGCTTTGAGTGTGAGGACTTCATGGCTATTTTTGAAAAATATTGCTGTATTTTGCAGTTCTGGACTAAAGCATTTTGCTAGTTTTTTTTTTGCCTGTTGAACAGCTGTGTAACTTGGACCAAGACCAAGTTAGTGCACTTGATACAACTATTATAGAACATGCTCCCCTGTTTCTAGAGAGACCATTGTACTTTTCCGTCCATACTGAAACTTATCACTTTCCTTTTCAGTCCTTAGCGTTCCTTTGATCTTCTCCTTGACCCTGGGTGGATTCCCAGACAGCTAACAGGCTATAGCAATTTTCCACTTTTTGTACTACACCTGCCAAATATATCTAAAGAATCATACTCTTTAAATACATTTGTTTCAAATGTCTCTCCTGCAGGTTAGTGTAATTTTATCTAAATCTGTGTTAGACAATTGTTCAGAGAAGGCAATCTGACTACCCTACACAGAAATATTGCACTCAAACAGTTTTCCAGCAGAACTGTTCTGTAATGTCCTACATAGATTTCCTATTACATCCAGGCCTATATATCAACAGTAGGGCCCACCAGTATTCCCATATATTAAACAAATATTCATAGGTTGATCTTTTTTAAGGTTGGGGAAAAAAAGTAAAAGAACTTAAAAACCAGAATACTGATGAGTTCTATTGTCTGTATTGTCAGAAGATTGAAGAAGCAACGTTTTGCTTGTTACCCCAAGTTATACCTTCTAGTCACCATTTTGTCTTTCAGAACAATAGGTTCTGATGGCTAAAGACTGACATAAAGCTGAATTCAAAATTGCACCTGACTGTATATCAAGCGTTTGAGAATAAAGTGCATTATAATGCAAAAAGATAAATATTTAGTATTCTTAGCCAGCACTTTCACCAAGGAGTGCATGAAATGTGTTTTCTAATTAGGTGAGGGCAAAGTGTCAGCATAGATTTGAAATAAATCTCAAAATTTAATACATTAATAATTATTTAGTAATGGTTATCATTTAGGACTATATCTTGCCCACTGGTGTGCAAAGGACAAAGAGGGTGTTGAAAGTCTTAACACCATGGAAGCAGCAGGGAAGACTCTTTCCGCAGAGCTTAAGAGAGCACTAATATAGTAATGATATTGCTCCCATTGACTTCCGGGGAGCCATAATTACACCCAGGTCCCCAAAAGGCTGTTTCAGGGCATATTTAACCACCCTCTGCCAGCCAGCATGTGGGTGGTGCTGATCAGCAGGATTACCTGGCAGCAGGCGAACACTGTTTTTAGGCCAAGAGGAACAGTAAAGTGTGCTCTCTGACCTGTTGTGAGGACTCCTGCAATGGCTGACAGATGTCTGTAGCAGAGGACAAACTAGGCACTGTCTCTGCACTAGCCAGGATAGAGTTTAGCTCTTAACCTTTATGGAAATGCAAATTGAAAGGAAATTGGGGAATGTTTTTTTTTCTGACAAGAGTAGATAAATCTCTATACTCCTTATCAAGCTGATGTGGATGGAAGTTTAAAAATCTATGTGAGCAATAATGATTTTGATATAGAATTCAAGAGTGAAAAGCCATAGAGTCTTTGTTTCAGAAGAAGACTTATATACACCCCCTTATGTAACACTATAGCATCATTTATCAAGCCATCTGAAATGGTGGGGAGAGAGCAGAATCAGTGGGGCACACTATTGTTGTAAATGCCCAGTAATACAGAATACAGCTGAGACAGATATGGCAATTTCCTGCAAGATCCTTGAAAGACCTTATTGTATTAACTTTATGTACTGTTGTGGACTGGGATTGAATGTAACCTGTCTAGGTGGGGAGATGAGACAGACGTGAGACCTGGGGGTTCAAAAGTATACATCGGAAATGTGACATATACATTCTGGACTCTGGGGGCAATAAGTGTTTAGTGGAGTTCCTAGGGGGAGGTTAATGCACATTCCCAAAGTGGGTTATGCAAAAATCCAGTCTTTTGAAGCTATGTCATGAGCAATGGGTCATTGTCTGCTGATTACCTGTTACAGAGGCCAAAATCAAAGGTCTGAGTTGTATGAAGAAATGGCTCTTCTGCCCAGTCTCTCTTCTGGTTCTAAAATGAATACCAATTTGTAACCATGGGGAAAACCCCGTTGTGGGTTTTGAAGAACTAAAATGTACCAGAACCCTAGGTTCAGGGCTAGCTTTAGGGCCTGATTCGAATACCCGGCGGCGGTCTGGGTCTTAGGCAGCACTTTGGCGGCAGGGGGGTCCTTCACTTGCTCCGGGTCTTCGGCAGCACTGAAGGACACCCCCCTCCCCCCGCCGCCGAAATGCCGCTGAAGACCCAGAGCGAGTGAAGGACCCCCCGCCGTTGAAGTGCCGCTGAAGACCCGGACCGCTGCCAGGTATGTAAAAAAAATAAAAAAGGCACCACGGGCACGGGGCCCTCTTAGGCGCGGGGCCCGATTCCGGGGAATCAGCCTAAAGCCGGCCCTGCTAGGTTGGAGTTGGGGGTGAACTCTGGTAAGCTTTTTAGCATTTGTTTAGGTTCTTTTATTGGTTTAATGTTTTTCTTTTTTTCCTGTAATGCCTTTATCTTAAAAATAAATGTGCTCACTTAGGAGGAATTATGTGGTAGCTTATAACTGCAGGCTATACACTGATCATACCTCTTGGAGAGAAAGCAAAGAGCAGGCGGTGGCATTGTAGACAGTCTGGCTTGCTGTGGATTTCTCAGTGTAAGGCAGAAAGTTGGACAGCAGTGGTGCAAGTAGGACCTTACAGTCAAGTATGCTGTACCATTAAGATATTTATTGCCAGTATGCCATGCTATAAAGACATAGGAGCAGAACGTGGGGCTGCCGGGTGGCCCCATGCTGGCAGCTCCTCTAGTGCAGCTGTACTGTTCCCAGCCCCACCCCCAGCCCTTCCACACAGCTGTGTCTTCTGCCTGGGGTCTGTACAGCCCTGCCGGAAGATAGGGCTGGGGGAGGTACAGCCTCATCGGACGAGCTGCTGGCATGGGGACTCCTGGTAGCCCCACATTCTGCTCCTTTCACCACTGTGGTTCCAGAAACCTCTGCGGTTCAGAAGTCTATATCTGGCACAGTGAGAAGATAGAGGTTCTCCCCTTCTGCACCTCCTGGTAATGTGGGATAGGGAGGGGATGGACACAGACGTTGAGAGGTCATGTGCCCCCCACCTTTAGCTGGTGCTCCCCCTTTGTGTCCCTCTCATGAGTCGCCTATGCACAGCGTACTGGTAAGAAATAAATTCTACTTCAACCACTGCTGGGCAGCCTTGATATCCCCAGTCATGAGGAAGAGAGATGTGAATCTCTACCCTGGAGAGGTGATGGCTGAGGAACCTTTAAGTGGATGCACTTGGGGGACCACAGAGGCGGGAAATACAGGTGCAGTTTCCCTGAAACTGATAGCAGCCATGTCAGCAACAGGGTAATAAAAGTTTGTCTGATCTTAATAAACAGGGGAGACCACATAAACCAAATGAACTTGCTTTGCATCAGGGGGGAATAGACATGTATAAGCTATGTTTTATGGTATTAGCAGAATGTGATAGATTAATAGAAAGATTAAGACAGGCCTTTCTATTTTAATACTTATTTCTGGAAGGCATGCTGAAATGAGACATACACTCTGATTCCTTTGGAATAGCTGATGCAAAGAAACTCTAAGTTTTATTGCAATAATAATGTGAGTGGATATACTATATCCCCTAGTGGGCCCAGTGTGGTTGGGTGTGTGACCTGGGAAGGACACCACAGGGTTGCAAGCTCAGGAAGGAAAAGTAAATGAACATAGCTAAGAGTCACCTGGGGCTCATTAGCCTGAAAACAACCCAGCCTGGAGTGGATATAAGATTCAGCAAGGGACTTGCTGGAAGTGACTGGATTCCTTTGCACCAGCAGATATGATTGTAGCCAAGCAGTCAAGCTAGGAGAAGTTAGTTGCTTTTGAAAACTGGACTCTGCTGAAAACAACTGAGAGGGTTGTTTGTTTTGCTTAGCCTCTAAGGATAAGTTTGGAACTTCCATTTCCTTTTTCTGAGGACATAAGTAATTAAAGATGTGCATGTTTTCCCATGTGAGGAGAAGGGGCTTCATAAACAGCTGTTTAGTTTAAAGTTTTGAGACAGGACTTTGGGTTTTCTGTATCGCTCCTTTCTTCACAAAGGGATAAAGAGTTCTGTTTTCAGTGTCTTGAGGAAGAGACAGATTTAGTTTGTTCTGATGCTTTGCCAGCCCGATCCCTCTCTTTTGTAGAGATGAAGGCATTGAAGACTGAGTTTAATTTGGAGGGCTCCTGAAGATTTAACCCTAAGCCTGAAGAAAGGTTTAGCTGGACTTCTTAAAGGGTCAGAAATTCAGGTGAGGAAGGAAATAATTTTGTAAGTTAAACAGTAAGGAAATTATAGTAATGCTTGTTTCACAAACTGCCTTTCGTCTTGGGCCCCAGAGTGGAATTCACGGGCATAGGATAGGCAGGAACAACCTTTTCCTCAGCATTGTTATTGCTTAAGAAACAACTTTTTTCAAACTGAAGAAACTCAGAGCCTCAGATTAGGTGTTCTGGGGTAGCAGTTGAATTTTTCCCATTTTAGTTGTTCCCTCTTCCTTTGTAAAGTGATACATGTCTGGAAGAGATTTGCCTGCTATTCCAGGAAGGATTGAAGACTGTTTGTGCACAAAAGCTAGAATCAAACTTTCAAAAAGGATCCCTGCCTCATTCAGTGTATGAGTAGTTGTCAAAGTTTCCTCCCCACTCTGAACTTTAAAGTACAAATGTGGGGACCTGCATGGACCCTTCTAAGCTTAATTTCCAGCTTAGACCTGATAGCGCTGCCACCAACCAAAAATATAGTGTTTTGGTACACTTTCCATTCCCCCCAAACCTTCCCTGGGGAACCCAAGACCCAAACTCCTTGGATCTTACCACAAGGAGAAATTAACCATCCCCGCTCCTTTTCCCCCAGACTTTCCCCTCCCTGGGTTGCCTTGAGAGGCTACACTGATCCCAACTCCTTGGATCTTAAAAAAACAAAGAGGAATTAACCATCCCCCCTCCTTTCCCCCCCCCCCCCCCACCAACTCCTGGTGAGTCCAGACCCAACTCCTTGGATCTTAAAACAAAGAAAAATCAATCAGGTTCTTAAAAAGAAAGCTTTTAATTAAAGAAAAAGAAAAGGTAAAAATTATCTCTGTAAAATTAGGATGGAAAATGTATTACAGGGCACTTAAATTTATATAGCCAGAGTAATCCCCCCAGCCTCAGGTTCAACGTTACAGCAAACAGAGGTAAAAATCCTTCCAGCAAAAGAAACATTTACAGGTTGAGAAAACAAACAGAAGACTAACACGCCTTCCTGACTAGGTACTTACAAATGAGACTGAATCAGAAAGATTTGGAGAGCCTGGATGGACGTCTGGTCCCTCTCATGTCCTGAGAGCGAACAACCCCCAAACAAAGAACACAAACAAAGACTTCCCTCCAACAAGATTTGAAAGTATCTTGTCCCTTCATTGGTCCTCTGGTCAGGTGTCAGGCAGGTTTACTGAGCTTCTTAACCCTTTACAGGTAAAAGAGACATTAACCCTTAACTATCTGTTTATGACAGTAGTTATGCAGTATTTCTCTTTATCCTGCACAATCAATGTATGGCTCAGGCCCAGGGGTGAGCTGGAACCGGTTGTTAAATTTAGAAGCGGTTTTAGAACGGCTTGTTAACTAGCTTCCCTGGGAGGGAAGCTTTGATGGGCTTCTCCCGGCCACCGGGGGGCGCTGCGCTGCACTGCGGGAGCCATGTGGGCTGCCTGCTGGCCCTGTTGCTGCTGCTGCTCCTTGGACCTCAGGCCCTGGGGCTCCCACTGCTCCCCAGCTGCGTCCTGCTGCTTGGGCTGCTCCCAGCCGCTCTCCCCGTGTGAGTGTCTGCCCCCCCTGCCCACAGCTGCCTCCTGCCACAGCCCCTGCCCACAGCCAGCCCCTGTTGCAGCCAGCCCGTGACACACTCCTTGCCTCCAGCTAGCCCTGCCCCACGCCCCTGTCTGCAGCCAGCCCCACGTCCACTGGTGCCCGGCAGTTCCCAGGGCCATAACCCTGCACACCTGCTTCAATGGGGGGGTGGGGGCAGGGAGCAGCTGGGACCCACACGTGCACACCCTAGGGTGAACAGACAGCAAGTGTGAAAAATCGGGACAGGGGATGGGGGGTAATAGGAGCCTATATAAGAAAAAGACCCAAAAATTGAGACTGTCCCTATAAAATTGGGACATCGGGACGCCAAGGGAGTGGCGGGGACCCACACATGTGAAATGGAGCTCATTTCTAGTTCAGGCCCATCTTTTTAAAAAAGAACTTTAGGTAGGGTTAACATACATCTGTATTTTCCCAGAGATGTCAGGCTTTTAGGTTCTTAAATCGCTGTCTGGGCAGAATTTTTAAAATTTAAAAATTCCTCCCGGGAAAATACGGACGTATGGTAACCCAATTGGTACAAAAAATACATACTGTGGCACATCCCTTAAATCAGAACTTTTTATAGGGAACCGGTTGTTACGATTTTAGCAGCTCATCACTGCCCAGTCCTTATTTACTGGGCACCATCCAAACCCTGCACTGAGTGTATCCCCCGGTGGCCCAATATGGTTGTGTGTGGGACTTGGGAAGGACACCTCAGGGCTGCAAGTTCAGGAAGGAAAAGTACATGAACATAGCTAAGAGTCACCTGGAGCTCATTAGCCTGCAAACAACCCAGCTTGGAGTGGATATAAAATTCAGCAAGGAATTGCATATGCTAGAAGTGACAAGACTGTAGAAAGGATTCCTTTACATCAGCAAATATGACTGATTTCCTCCTGAGTGTGTCAGTGGTGCTATCATCTCCTCCTGGATGGGTCAGTGGTCCATCCATCATACATTAATGAATTTATCTTCCCAACATCTCAGAGATTAGGTGGTACCAGTAGCTGAAAGCCCATACTATCATAAGGGTGTAATTCATAAAAATCATATGTGTAGAAAGGCCAAAAATGCCCGAGAACTTAAATATTGGGTAGTAACAGGCCGTGAATCCCAGTGATGATTAAACTTTATGATATTCTGAACAAAAAAAGCTCTCAGCCATGCTTATAGCTGTTTCCATCATTTCACACTGACTCAACAGACATGCTAGTGTAACCCATGCCAGCTTGGTATGGCACTCTCTTCCCCTCTAGTAGCACCTAATAGACCAGCTAGATGTTGATGAACTTGCCACAGCCTTGGCTAAAAGACATGTCTTTTAGCTCAGGAGTTAACAAACTGTGGTTTGCGTACCGTGAGGGTATGCGAGACATCTCGGGGAGGAGGGAGGTTCAGTTCGGGCTCCACAGGTTCAGTTGCCTAGCAACTGTCCAGTCTAACTGAGCTCAGAATTTAGTCCAGGTTTTTGTGTTTTTATTTTTGGTTGTATACATTGCACTATAACTATATCTGTATGTAACAGTGTACACAAAGTATCAGTGATGAGAAATGTAGGGGGATGCAGGCAGCTGCTAGATCAGGAAGGGGGTAAGAAAAGTTTGGGAACCTCTATTTTAGTTCATGTAGTAGAGGCTCATGCATTGAGCTTCAGAGGTCACAGGTTTGACCCCAGCTGCCAATGACAGGAATCTGTTGGCATTACACTAGGCTTCAGTGTGACACATAGAGTGACAATCCTGGAATCTTATTATATAAGTAATCATACATTTAGAGTTGTTTCTCTGTGTTTGTAATGCATGTAGAAGGAGCCACAATGCAGATTGGGCTCTTTGGCCATTACTGCAATATAAATGCATGATATGGAAAATTGGATGGATTTTTACCTATTTGAAATATTGCTCCAATAAAAACAAATGTGGTACCAAGATTTTTTCCTCCCCAGTCTTACAAGTAGCTGTCTCATAAGAAAATCTAAATAATAATCCTAAATTTGCCAGTATTACCAAGTTTGCCTGGAAAAAAAGCCACCTGAAGTTGCAAGAAAAATCTTAATTGAAAGAAAACAGGGGTGGGTCTTGGATTTTTTTTTTTTAACCTTTTGTCTACCTTCAATTAAGAGCTGAGGTGGATGCATTTAAACTTTGAAATCAGCCGTGTATTGAAACAAAACAAAATATATGCCCAGAAGACACATTTGGACATCTGTTATGACATAAAATGTGGAGAGGTCTAAGCAGGTATATAATCAAATAACTTGTTTTGCAAACATGAGATTTTTTACTCACTTCCCCATATGTTGTCCCACAATAAGTTCTCTTTATACATGTCAACCTTATGGACAGATTAATAAGATTAATGAAATCCAATAGAGACAAGTGCAAAATACTTCATGCAGGAAAAATCTAATGCACAGCTACAAAATGGGGAATAACTGGCTAGGTGGTAGTACTGCTGAAAAGTCTATGGAGGTTAGAGTGGATCACATATAGACTATGAGTGAAAAGGGCTCATATCATTCTCGGGTGTATTAACAGCAATGTCATATGTAAAATACAGGCGGTAATTGTCCCTCTCTACTCAGCACTAGTGCGGCCTTAGCTGAAGTACTGAGTTTAATCCTCGACACCACACTTTAGGAAAAGTGGACAAATTGGGTCCAGAGGAAAACAACACAAATTATAAAAAGTTTAGAAAACCTGACCTGTGAGGAAAGGTTAAAAAAACAACAACACAGTCCTGAGAAAAGGAGACTAAGGGAGGACCTGATAACATTCTTCAGATATGTTAATCACTGTTACAAAGGCGATGATGATCAATTGTTCTCCAAGTCCCCTTAAGGTAGGACAAGAAGATAATGGGTTTAATCTGCAGCAAGAGAGGTTGAGGTTAGATATTAGGAAAAAACTGTCCAATGGCAAGCTTAGTTAAGCGCTTGAATAGGCTTCCAAGGGAAGTTGTGGAATCCCCATCACTTGAGGTTTTCAAGAACAGGTTGGACAAATACCTGTCAGGGATGATCTAAGTTTCCTTTGTCCTGCCTCAGCACAGGAGGCTGGACTTGATCACTTCTCAAGGTCCCCTCCAGCCCTACATTTCTGATTCTCTAACCACACAACTTCACAGTTCGATCACATATTTAGCCTTTTCAACCAGCACCATGTCCACGTAAATAAAAAAGAAAACCCTTCCATAACTGCCCATTGCACTATAATTTCCCCCCTGGGAGAGGTTGGAAGAGAGAATGAACTACAGGAAGGCACCCGATACTACAAGTATGACGGCAGTATTAGAGTCTATGTAAAACAGACATGTTCTAAGTGCTTTTTTTAACTATTATTTTCAAGGAGCTGCATTTTAATGATCTGTACTACCTTTATTTATAGTGTGTGCTCCATCATTTTCAACTAAATGTACTTATGGAACTTATGGAAGTCTCACCTGAACATGCAGAACCAAGATTATGACTCTTATGAGGAAATAGGCTTGGTGAACATTTCCTGATAGACAATTGATCTTTGTAATAAAACGCCAATTATGTTGAAGGATCATGTAAGTGTTCAGTTTGTAACCTTACACACCAACATTACAGTGACTTTAAGATTCCAGTATGGGAATATATTAGTATATATATAGATCAATATAATAAAACAAAGGTAACATATCTACTGAGGTATAAACCTGTACTTTAACATATTACATTTCAAATTGTGGTTATTTGTGAGTCTGCATCTTCATTTTACAATTGGTAATTTTTTATTTGTGTAATTATTAACAGCGTAGGGAAATTGATGCAATAAAAGTATAGCATGCAAGATAAAACAGATGGGAGCATTAGTGCCCATTTAAATATTACACTTTACAATAAAATCTACTGCAGTTCTTGAGAACTTCCCCTCTCATGTTCTGCGGTGTTTACTCATACAATGGTGCAGAAATTACAGTGTGAAAAACAACTAAATGCAGCATTTTTAGTGCTCATTAAATCCCTTTTTAATGTGTATGCCTTTTAAAATAATTCTCCTCTTTGCTTCTGGCTCATATGCCTGGCAAAAAAGAAGCTGACAGAGATTGTCTGCAGCTTTAAACAGACTTAAAAAAAAACATCAATAGAAAAGAATAATATAGAAAAATGTAAAATATTGAGACACATTCTAACTTTAGGCTGCTTTCAAGTTAGAGTACGTGAAATAGAAAGTATAGTCAGTATTTAGGGGGGCAGGCAATCTTTTAGGTGTTGTAATTTTTATTAAGAATATTTCAAATCCATTATTATTACAGTTACAATTACTGTCTTAAATCAGCAGTTAATAGCATAACCTAAATAACATAATCTAAGCAAATTTATCTGTTCATAGAAATCTGTTGGTGTAGATCATACCATTCTGCAGAAACACCTGCAGCCTTGACATTGCAGAGTTTTAGTCTCCTTATGCAGTACAGGGGGATAAAGTGTGTCCTCTGTACAGTGAACTTAGTCTGACCCACCTAACTTGCATATTTGAGGGCATCTATGGAGCACTGTGAATTTGGACAGACCATTAAAGATTGTATTCCCCATCTCTCCTCCAGCTTTCATGGCAGCACAGTTTCCCCGGAAACTGCAAATGCTACAGGGTTGATTGATGCAGTCTTTCTATATGGATGAAAACATGCATCAAAAGGAAAATACAAAGATGGAAGGACAGAGCAAAAAGATTAGGATTCTTTAACATGATTAGTACGTTTATAGCACTTCTGTACTCCTCTTCAATGCAAGAAAAGTACCATTCATTCAAATTCATGTGCCTTCATTTTTTAAACTATATCTTCAAATGTTACAGAAACACTGTTTCAGAGTGCAAGACACTCTGCATTAGAGAATTCTTTACAATATTATTGGCAATATTCTTATCCCTTTCCCTGTGAAACCAGGAGCCTTTGACCTAGTCTATGGTGGCAGTGGCATGTAGTACATGTGTACCTACTTTGTGGCAGTGAAAGGTAGGCTGTGTGCACACTCACTGTGGTGGGTCGCTATGCGTGACAGTGAAAGACTCCAACAAAAGGCCTCCCTGCTGCCAGACCCTTTCCCTGCTGCCTCCCTCCTGCTGGAGCCTTTCTCTGCTGCTGGAGTCCTTGACTGCACTGAGGAATGGTTCCATCAGGAGGGATGCAGCAGGACATTACAATGGCTAAAAATAGCAGCATAGACATGTGAGGTACTGCTTGGGCATTTATAGAGGCCTGGAGGGTATATGCCCTAGGGTTCTGGCATGTAGGGCACTGTACTATTCTTGCCTAAGCAGTGCCTCACTGTCTATAATGCTATTTATATTCATGCTAGCTGGGCATGCAGTGTCTGTACTCTATATGCTGCTGTAAGTATAGACCTACCCTTAGTTACCAAAGCCAATATTGCTCCTTCTTACAGGACAACCTAAGGAAGGGGATTTAAGAGGCAATGAAGGCCCACCCACAGACCCAAAGTTATCTGTAGCGGCTCACTGCCCTTCTTCAGCTCTCCTGTCCCTGCAGATACTGCCAGAGACACCCTGGACACAGCGATTTAACCAGATCACTTAAAAATGCCATTACACTTCATCAGAACATAAGAACAGCCATACTGGGTCAGACCAATGGTCCATCTAGCCTAGTCTTCCAACAGTGGCCATTTGCAGATGCTTCAGAGGGAATGAACAGAAAAGGGCAATTTATTAAGTGAGTCATCCAGTCCCAGCTCCTGTCAGACAGAGGTTTAGGAACACGCAGAGCATAGGGTTGTGTTCCTGAATGTCTTGACTAGTAGCAATTGAGGGACCTAATGTCCATGAACTTGTCTAATTCTTTTTTGAACCCTGTTATACTTTTCACCTTCATGACATCTCTGGAAATAAGTTCCAGAGGTTGACCGTGCATTGTGTGAAGAAGTACTTCCTTACTTTGTTTTAAATTTTTGGCCTATTCATTTCATCATACAACCCCTGGTTTTTGTGTTGTGTGAAAGCGGTAAACAACATTTCCTTATTCACTGTCTCCATACTATTCATGCTTTTATGGACCTTAATCTTTGCATCGGTCTTAACGGCTGAGGATGTGAGGGAGAGTCCCAACCCTGAGCCATTCTTTTTAGGTAACAAATCTGAGGAACTATCCCAGATTGAGGTGTCATTAGAGGAGGTTTTAGGAAAAAATGATGAATTAAATAGTAATAAGTCACCAGGACTAGATGGTATTCACCCGAGAGTTCTGAAGGAACTCAAATGTGAAATTGTAGAACTACTAACTGTGGTTTGTAACATATCATTTAAATCAGCTTCTGTACCAAATGATTAGAAGATAGCTAATGTGACACAAATTTTTAAAAAGGTCTCCAGAGGTGATCCTGGCAGTTACAGGCTGGTAAGCCTGACTTCAGTACTGGGCAGGCTAAAATTGCAGAATTTTAGCCTCCTTATGCAGTATAGGGGAATAAAGTGCCCCCTCCCCCAGGGGAGGCTCTTTGGCAGCAATTCAGCGGCGGGTCCCTCAGTCCCTCTTGGAGGGAAGGCCCTGACGCCAAAGAATGGATGAAGCGGCAGCGCTACAGCCTGTGATTTTGGGGGGTCAACTCATGATTTTTGACTGCTTGGGCTGTTAATGTGGCTTCCAAGATGGTCTTTGGTTCCAGTCCAGTTCCAATCCAGAGAGGGACTCACAGGTTAAGAGAGGCCGGAGGTGCTGGATATCAGCAGTGGCCACTAGGGATCAGCATGTGTCCTGAGAATGCTGGGAGTTCAGGCTTGCAGGGCGGGATCAGGGGTGGCAGGTTTGTAGAAATTTTGGTGGTGCCCAGAACCTGCCCCTGCCCAAACTCCACCCCCCAACCTGCCCAAGGCTCTGGGAGGGAGTTTAGGTGAGGGAGGAGGCCTTAGGCTGGGGCAGGGGATTGGGGTGCAGGCTCTGGGAGGGAGTTTGGGGATGGGAGTGGTGCAGAGGGATGGGGTGCAGGGGTGAGGGCTGTGGGTTGTGGCTGCAGATGAGTTTGGAGTGTGGGAGGGGCTCAGGGTGAGAGTAGGGGTGAAGGCTCTGTCGGGGGCTGGTAGTGGGAGATTTGGGGTGTGGGAGGGGCTCAGGGGATGAGAGTAGGAGTCTGGGGCGTGAGGGCTCTGGCTGGGACTGGGGATAAAGTGTTTGGGGTGCTGGAGGGGCTCAGGGCTTGGGCAGAGGGTTGAGGGTGCGGTGGGGGGATGAAAGCTCTGACTGGGGGTGTGGGCTCTGGGGTGGGGCAGGGCTGGGGATGAGTTTGGGGTGCAGGCAGGCTGCTCCGGGACAGGGGCCAGAGAGGAGGACTCCCCCCAGCCATTTCCCTGCCGGCAGCAGCAAGCTCTGGAGGAGGAGGAGCCCCCCTTTCCTGCCCCACCAGCAGCACACTCACCCCCACCACTGTCTCTGCAGGTGCTCCTAGGGCCCCTCTCAGGTCCAGGAATCTCCCTCGCCTTCCCCGTGGTGGGTGCCGGGGGTGCTGCGTGCACCTCCTCCCCTGCTGTTGCCCCTGACTGTAGCCTCACTGGGGGTGAGGGATGGGGCTGCCTCCTTGCCCAGCAGGAGGCAAGAGTGGTGACTGCGGGCAGGGGATAAGAGGGGATAAGAGTAAGTTGTCATGGGATAAGAGGGAAGATAAGTACCAGGGAGGGAAAAGAGTTATTTAAGTTAAGCACCAATCTGAACACAAGAATAAATGGATATAAACTGGCCATCAACAAGGTTAGGCTTGAAATTAGATGAAGGTTTCTAACCATCAGAGGAGTGAAGTTTTAGAACAGCCTTCCAAGGGGAGCAGTGGGGGGAAATAATCTAACTGTCTTCAAGACTGAGCTTGATAAGTTTATGGAGAGGATGGTATGATGGGACTGCCTACAATGGCATGTGGCCCATTGACGACTGCCAGTAGCAAAAATCCCCAATGGCCAGAGATGGGACACTAGCTACTACAGAGAATTCTTTCAGAGGTATTTGCCTGGTGGGTCTTGACCACATGCTCAAGGTCTAGCTAATTGCCATATTTGGGATCAGGAAGCAATTCTCCCCTGAACCAGATTGGCAGAGACCCTGGTGAGTTTCACCTTCCTCTGCAGCATGGTGCATGTCACTTGCAGGTTTAAACTAGCGTAAATGGTGAATTCTCTGTAACTTGAAGACTTTAAATCATGATTTGAGTACTTCAGTAACTCAGCCAGAGCTTATATGTCTATTACAGGAGTGGATGAGCGAGATTCTGTGGCCTGCAATGTGCAGGTCAGATTAGGTGATCACAATGATCCCTTCTGACCCTAAAATCTTTGAGATCTGAGCCACTGGCTCACCATTGTCCACATGCTTGTTGACCCCTTCAGAGAATTCTACAACATTGATGCAGCATGCTTTCCATTTACCAAAGCCATGTTGACTCTTCCCAAACATATTGAGTTCATCTGTGTCTGATAATTCTCTTCTTTACTATAGTTTTAACCAATTTGCCTGATACCGAAGTTAGGCTTAGTGGTCTGTAATTGCCAGGATTTCCTCTGGAGGCTTTTTTAAAAGTCGGCATTCCATTAACTATCCTCCACTCATCTGGTACAGAGGCTGATTTAAGCAATGGTTTCCACACCACAGTTAGTAGTTCTGCAATTTCATATTTGAGTTCCTTCAGAACTCTTGGATGAATACCATCTGGTCCTGGTGACTTATTACTATTTAATTGACCAATTTGTTATGAAACCTCCTCAACTGACACCTCAGTTCCTCAGATTTGTCACCTACAAATCATGGCTCAGGTGTGGGAATCTCTTTCACATCATCTGCAGTGAAAACCAATGCAAGAATTCAGTGCCCTTGTCTTTCTTGTCATTAAGGAGCTGTTATCTGATGAGAGAGGGTCTTTCTCCTATCTGCTACAACTCCCAAATTTTGTGATAAAAGACGTTCTTCAATAAAATCAGAGTCAAGTAGTGCATACCCAGGTTAATCAGTTATTACTGAAGGCTTGTATAGGCCTACTTGCCATTTGAATTGCAGTTGTAGAACTTTTATCACTTCTCCCGGTGCCATCATTACATCTAGAATGAATAAGGCCTTTAGTTTAATGAAGTTCCTTCCCGTTGACAGTTTATTACATCAATAACCAAATGATTTTGAATAGAATTTGAATGAGTCGATAAAATCTGATTCAGATTTTCAACTTTTTTACTTAATGGAAAAAGTAGGATTTAATCAACCAGTCTACATGTTCTTCATTGATTACTGTGCCAAAAAGCTTTTGACCCTATCACACAGGTACAGTCTTGTGATGCTTGACAAAGATTTCTCAGCTTACTATAGTAACTGAATTACTTCAATAACTGAGTTTAAAAGCATAGCTATTCAAACTGGAAAAAGAACACCACCCTCATTTCTTATCAGCGTCCTAATACCGCACCATGTTTTTCATAAACTTTATTTTTGTTTGTATATAAAATACAAACACACAAAGAAACTAAGCATATGTAAATACATGCACAAGATGGAAATAGCATTTAAATAATTAATGTTCATTATTTATAAAACTTGGAAAAATAAAACAAAAGCAAACAAAGAAACAAAAAAACAAAAAAACCCTCAACTTGTAGAGGTCATGCAAGGCATCAATTATTAAAACGACTAAAAAGATAAATGTGAGAACATAATTTATGATTACTGGGGATTAATATATACTACGCTGCAAAAGTATGAAACAGTTTTATGGTGACCAGACATCCTCATGTTTTTTCCAAGCGTTTCTATTAGACAGTGTCTTTTCCCACTCCCCCCATTATTGCAGTAGTAGAGAGCTCACTAAGCCAGTTTGTGTATGAGAGAGAAATTGCAGATTTTTATTTTCTCAATATAACTCTTTTGGCCAGTAAAATAGTTACTGCAATCCATTTCTTAATTTCAACTGGTAATACCAAATCATTCAGCACTCCTGAAATCTAGACGCGTGGAGAAGGAAAGATAATGACACTTAACGTTTTTGTGAGGGCGCTGAGTATGACGTTCCAAAACACATGCATTTTTGACAGATGCAGAAGATGTGTGGGAGGTTGGCATCGGGCTGTTTGCATTTCCACATTTTTACTTGATTTTTCTCTAGATTCTTGCCAATCTAGCCTTAAACATTGATTGCACCACACCTAAAAGCGGGAGATGGGGGGGGGGGCGTTCTTGCTGCCCAAAAGAAGGGAACAGTGCTTTATGGATGCGGGAGGTGCGGGAGAGAGGAAAACCTCAGCAAAAGGGGATAAGGGGCCAGTGTGGCAATGCTGACTCATCCCCTGGGAACTGGATGGGCAGAAGTGTTTAAATGGGGCAGCCATGTGCGTTAAACCCCTTTTACGCAGAGCAGGCTGAGGCAGCACCCACCCTTCCTCCCCTTTAGGTGTGAAATCCAAGGTTTGGTCAAGACCTGCTGTGGGCATTGCGCTAGCTGTCCCTTTTTTAGGGGGGCTGGGAAGGAATTTTTTGCTTACTACCAAATTGGCCTAGGTAGAGTTGGGATTTTTTTTGCCTTCCCCACAGTGGGTTCAGGAAAGGCTTTGTTCATGCATTGCATGAAGGACGGTAGGCTATATGTCGCAACTCATTATGTATGCACAGGGTGGATGTCCAGTGCAGGTACTCCATAGGGAAGGCATCCACTGACCACATAAATGGCTTGGAAAAGGATGTTAAAAGGAGGTGTTGGTTAAAGGAATGAATGGGGGTTGGGGAAAGGGGTGGGGAACTCCTATGATCAGTATGGCAAGGAGCCCAACCCCCCTTCTTATAGCCATGGGCGGTAGGTGAACCAGCTGTTGTGGGATGCTAGCCCCCAGCCTCTCCCCTTCTGCCCGAGGCCCCACCCCTCACCCTTCCCTTCTGCCTTCTCTCCCAGAGCACCCAGATCCCAGATTGCAGGATCCCAAGCACTCTCAGCTCTGGAGCTCCGGGTGGCTGGGTGGAGTGGCCACAACACCCCCAGCCCTGCTGGAGCTCTGGATGGTTGGGCAGAGTAACCGCAGTGCCCCCAGCCCTAGAGCTCCAGGCAGCACGGCCCTCAACTCCAGTCCCAGCCGTGGAGCGCCAGGTGGCCAGTCAGCACGGTCCCAGCCCCAGCACCTGCCGCCCCAGCCAGCCTGGACTATGGAAGAATGTGCTGGGAACCTGGAAGGAACTGCAGGAAGGGGCTTAGGGATGGAGCGTGGGCAGGGTGCACCATGTCCCTGTGGCCTGTGCCGCTTCCCGCAGCTCCCATTGGCCGGGAACGGCAAACTGCGGCCACTGGGAGCTGTAGGCAGCCATGCCTGCGGACGGTCAATATAAACACACTGTCTCATGGCCCGCCAGCAGATTACCCTGATGGGCTGCAGGTTGCCCACCACTGTTCTAGAAGAATCACAAGGATAAAAAACATGAAGTATTTTTCACATTAAGCCAGATCCCTCCTGATTTCCATTGTGATAGCAAGGCTAAGTCCCCGCCCCCCACACCACCACCACCACTATTTTTCTTTGCAACTGAGATTGAGAGGGTAATGCAAAGCTTTAAGCCACCAATAAATAATTCCTATAAATTGACTTTTGTTTCCATATTTCTTAACATGTTCTTCTAAAGATGATAGAGTTGAAACAGACCAATTGTCCTCTATCCTTGCCTGAATCCTTGAGCGTAGCCACTGAAAGAAGGAACTGTGAGACAGTGGTAGCTGATTTTTATTATACACGTAATTGAAGGAAGACAATTGTATTACATCTTTAATTTTTGTTAATCCTTTTTCTATCCAAATTGTTTTAAGCATGGAGTTGGCCTTGATCCTGAGGCATGGGTTATCCCATAGTGGTACGAGAAGAAATTAATAAGACTGGATGCTCTTGTCATCTTAATGTGTTGCAGGATGCCCCAGGTAGATGCAAGACTGGATTTTTCATTAAGGGTGTGGAAAGCCTCTTAAGGTATATAATAGAAGAGAGGGAACCCATGGCATAGCTAAGCTTTTTTTCAAACTCAAACTACACTGGCGAATACACCATATTTTAAAGCTGATGAAAGACAGTAAGCTGAAATGAAGTGCTATGTGGTAAAATGGGAGATAAAGGCCTTTGTAAAAAAGAGATAGGAGGATTACAAAATAACTAAGATTTAATTAGTATCTTTTATGCCCCAGTTCAGCAAGGTTATTAATCACCTGTCTAACTTAAAACATGTGAGTTGTCCTATTCACTTAATAGGACTACTCCTTTGCTTAAAGTGAGGCATATGCTTCAGTGCCTTCCTGAATTGGGGATCTCTGACTGTGAATTCTAAAAGACAGGAATTTTCTTCATTTTGGTGTACCATGCAGGGCAAAGCAGCTTGTGAGTGCTAAACCAATAAGTAAACTCTAAATCCTTAGCATCTCATAAGCATGAGCAAGACAAGTGAACATTGCTTAGTGATTCTCACTGTGTGAGCGAATATTTCATAAATAAATAGACACATCAAAAAAAAAATCATGCATTTCGGCTATTCAAATTGATTCCAGACTTTTGAGAAGAAACACATCTCCATGGCTACACGACTCCTGACTGAATCCCCACCACAGAATTTGGGTTCAGAATAGTAACTTCATTTTAAAAAATAATTGTGTATAGCACTTATTATATATGCAGTTTAATCTTATGCATTTGGATTTCTAACAATAATAAAAAGGGAATTCCTATTCAGAGTTCCTCTTCCCTAGTTAACAGACTGCTTCCTCCTGTCTCTGATGCTGCCTGGGGTTTAGAACGGGGTAGGCAAACTTTTTGGCCAGAGGGCCATATCTGGGTGGGGAAATCGCATGCAGAGCCATGAATGTAGGGCTGGAGCAGGGGGTTGGGGTGTGGGAGGGAGTGTGGGCTGCAGCAGGGATGTGGGGTGCAGCAAGGGGCTCAGGGCATGGCGTTGGGGTGCAGGGAGGGGTGCGGCAGGGGGCTCAGGGAAGGGGATTGGGGTGCAGGAGGGGCTTGGGGTGCGGGCCCCGGCCCAATGCTGCCGCTTACCTAGAGTGGCTCCAGGGTGGCAGTGGCGCGCAGCAGGGCTAAGACTGGCTCCCTGCCTGCCCTGGCCCCACGCCGCTCCCAGAAGTGGCCAGCACCACGTCCCTGTGACCCCTGGGGGAGGTGGAGGCAGAGGGCTCTGTGCACTGCCTTTGCCTGCGGATACCTCACCAGAAGCTCCCATTGACCGTGGTTCCCCGTTCCCGGCCAATGGGAGCTTCTGGTGTGGAACCTACAGGTGAGGGCAGCACACAGAACTCTCTGGCCCACGTTCCCCAGGGGCCGCAGAGATGTGGTGCCAGCTGCTTCCGGGAGTGGCACGGGGCCTGCAGCGCCATGGGGGTGGCAATTCCGTGGGCCAGATCCAAAGCCCTGATGGGCCGGATCCGGCCCACGGGCCATAGTTTGCCCACCTGACAGAATCCGGTCTGTCAGCAATGTAAAACCAGAGGGGAGTTCTCTTGGAATGGAGAGCAGGAGAAGAGAGTCAGTTCAGATGAGGAAGGGAAAGAGTAAGAGGGTGTATGCAGAAAGGAGAGCTAGAACAGAGAGAGGAACTAGAGAAGTATCATCACAGGAGACAGAGGCCAGCCCAAGATTGTGGAATGACCCTCCACAGGAAGGAGGGGCTGTGACAAAACTCCCCACCTTCTGCTCCAGAGGCAAGGCTGATTTCTTTAAACTTACTTTCTATAACATAAGCATATAGCGGTGTGTGTTTGTGTGTGTGTGTGTGAGAGAGAGGGAGAGAGATCATTATATATAATTCCAAAACAAAATACTGCACACATCTTCCCCTGGCGAAAGGGTGAAAGAACAAACAAGTGACAGATGCATACTGGAAGGCGCACAGTTAATGCAGTGATGAGTGTGATATAAGAACCTATATAGAATAGAGAGGAAAAAAGAGAGGTGGATAACAAGAAAAATGAGAGAAGGAAGGTGACTGGACAAATGAGGGGAAAGGAAAGAGCTTGAGATTTGAACATAAAATCTATAAAAGAAAAACATGTTTCAGAAAAAAACAGCTGAGATGTATTATATGGTGCTGCAAGCCTGTATGTGCGTGTTTTTTAATGGAGCTTAAATGGAAGAAAGTATTTTGAACTTTCACTGTTGTTTCCAGCTTCTCTTTAATTTGTTTTTTGTTTTTCTTCTATTTCCTGCTTCTTCATCATCTTACTTGCTCCATCTCTCCCTCTGCCTTTGGAAGAGAATGAAACATGGGTCTGCAGTATCAGACTGTTGTCCTTGACCAGGCTAGCCTTATAAATAGACATTTTGTACCCATACAACATGGTCAAGAAGTACTTGGGTGTAAAACATGGTTAAAATGAATGATGTGGAACCCTTTGTGGAGAGTTGTGGTTGTGAGATTTTAAATCAATAAACCCATAATTTCTGTTTTCCGGGGGCATCCTCCCTTCTGCTTGCATGCCTACTTTAAATTTTCCCCAGCCTCCACTGCAGAGGTTGGTGATTAATGATGTTCATGTAGATTTTTGAAGAACACAATCTCATGAACTAATCTGAAGACATATTAGACAAGGGAATGTTATTTTTAATTGTATTATGACACTGCCTCGATGAAAGTATTAGTTCCACGTTTATTTTGTGTAACTAAGATGTGCACATGCTATTACTATGTTTTACCACTGCTTCCCTATCTTCAGCGGTACTTTATTAGAATTAGGAACATAGCCCTCAATTAATCCAAGTAATTTTCAACAGCCATTCTGATGCATCCACTTTAGCATCATACTGATAGTACGGACATTTGCCTGGCTTTGGAAATACATTTTTTATTTATTTCCATTTATTCTACTGCAGTTTCTATCATCCTTTGATTTATCATCTTTCTTTACTTACTTTAGATTTTTTTTATGCTCATCAACTAATTTGAAATCAGCAAGTATAAGCAGTAGTATAACAAGCCTATAGATTATGTGAATACATACAACATAATTAGAATGAAACATAATAGAAATTACAATGATAATGTTGCATTAAGATTTGTTCATTTAATAAAATGCTTTGCATCTGACTTAAATACTAACCTGCCATTTCTCCATTCTATCTTTACCCCCTACATTAGAAAACAAAATCTAAAACCCGGAACTACAACAACAAAACAACATGTAACTAACGAGGCTGTGATATTTTTTTAACCATATTAATTTGCTTGTATGTTATTTCTCCACCCCTTTTCCTTTATTTGTTTTGAGGGTTTTAGACTGAGTATGTTTACACTGAGCTAAAAGACCCGTGGCACTGCCACAGCTGGCCTGTGTCAGCTGACTTGGATTCATGGGGCTCAGGCTGAGGGACTATAAAATTGCAGTGTAGACATTTGGACTTGGGCTGGGACCTGGTTTCTGGGACCCTCCCCCTTGTAGCATCTCAAAACCCGGTTCCAGCACAAGCCCGAACATCTACACTGCGATTTGATAGCCCTGCAGCCCAAGCCCCATGAAACCAAGGCCAGGCATGGGTCTTTTATTGCAGTGTAGATGTATCTTGAAAGACCTCAAGGGTACAGATTGTCTCTTTTCTATGCTTATAAAGAACTTAGCACAATGTGGTGCCAGTCCCATTTGGGACTGGAGGGCTCTGCTATCACAGAAGAGATTACTACTACTAATGAAGGGTGTTTCTAGCTACACCATCCATGAGCAGCTCTGGGAAGGAATAGTGATTCAGAGAGTCTTCCTCTTTCCCCATTACCTCTTTCCCCCTATCACCTGTACGGGCTGTTATACAGCTGCATAGCAGATGATACACTGTGCATAACAAGTTGTTCAGTTGTAAGTAATCTGCACATTAGGACTTGAATGTAAGGTTTTTGATACAAAAACAGCATCTTTATCACTTCATAGAAATTGGAAAACATCTTATCTAATCTATGCTCAGCCTCTTGGCCAACGTAGGATTGTTCCCTGCAGAATATTTTCTAGTGCTTTTTGTCCTTGAGCTAATGTTAATTAACTGACAGTGGCAGTAATTCCTACCTACTCTTTCAAGGCCTTCATCCCCTAGAGGCTGGGACTGGATTTAAAACTTTGTTTAAAGTATTTATAACTATGATTTTGACTGCAGTGGCTTTTTTTTCTTTCTTTTATTTTTCCTGTTGTTATAATGGCTTAGGCTTTTACTGCTGCCTTTTTAGCCTCAGGAATCGTTTGGAAAGAGTTGTTCTTCGAGTGATTGCTCCTATGCATTCCAGTTAGGTGTGCGCGCTGCGCGTGCACAGCTCTTCGGAAGATTTTTACCCTAGCAACACCGGCGGGCCGGCCGGGCGCCCCCTGGAGTGGCGCCACTATAGCGCTAGATATATACCCCGGCCAGCCCGTCCGCTCCTCAGTTCCTTCTTCCCGCTCGTGACGGCCATTGGAACAGTGGAGTGCTCCTTTGACCTCCACATCCCTAGCTCACCTCTGTTTCTCATTTTGTATTTAGTGTATATAGTTAGTTAAGTTAGTTATTAGTTAGATTAAGGGGAATTAGGGGGGCTTAGCCCTCTTTTCCCGTCCGGTGCGGGTTTATGCCCAAGACACCGGGGTTCAAGCCCTGTGCGGCTTGCCAGCGGCACATGCCGATTGGGGATCCTCACGACTCCTGCCTGCGTTGTCTTGGTGAGGCCCATCGACCAGATAAGTGCCCGATTTGCAGATCGTTCAAACTTAGAACGAAAAAGGAGCGGGACATTAGATTGAGACAGCTCCTAATGGAGTCGGCGCTTACCCCTGCGGTGCCGACACCTTCAGCTCCGCTGTCGTCCTTGGCACGGAGCGCTCCAGCGGTCCCCGACCGGTCCGGTACCAAGACTCTTAAGAAAAAGCAGCCCGCACCGAAGTCCCGGCACCGTTCCCTCTCACCATCGGGGAAAGGAAAGCCGCAGCAAAAGTCTATGAAGACATCGGCATCGGGACCGCTTGTCCAGCAGCCAGTGTCGGCCCCTTCGGCACCGACCTCGACAGCACATAGACTATGCGCGGTACCGTCGACTCCGGCACCGTCAGGGCCATTGAGTCCGGTACCTCCGTGCTCCCTGGTGCGAACCGTAGTCGAGCTGCCACTCCCGTCCATGCCCGAGACTTTCTCGACGGCAAGGGAGCTCATAGAGCTCACAGAGGCACCGAGCCTCCGGCCCCCGGCACCGCCGGTGCGGGCTGTACAGTCAGTGGGTAAACTGGCCATGACGAGGCCTCCTTCCCCTGACAGATGGGATAGAAGGCGATCCAGGTCCCGCTCCCGATCCCGGAGACGGTCACCTGCACGCCGATCCAGGTCCTGGCACCGGTCACCATCCCGGTACCGCTCTCCTTCTCGGCACCGGTCGCAGTCCCGGTACCGCTCCTCATCGCGGTACCGGTCGCACTCCCGGAGACGATCCCAGTCCCGGTCTCCAGACCGTCGGCACCGAAGAAGGTGCGGATCCCGATACCACTCCCGTCATCGTTCACGGAGCCGCTCCCGTCGACGACGGTCGAGATCGTGGTCGACCTCCCGATACTCACGTGGTCGATGGTCCCGCTCTCGCTCCCGGCACCGCGTTGACTGGCACTGGTCCCCGGCACCGTCCACGGGCAGACTAACGGCATCAACGGCGCAGTCCCTGAGCGCCTCTGCCCCCCCGTGGCCTTCCCACCAACCGTCGGTCGCCTCGCACGAGGGCAGCGGTGGAGAGCACCGGGCAGACCCCCAAGGGCAGGACCACGGTCCACAGCAATGGGGCTTCTGGACCCCCTAGGCCTATCACGAGGCTCAAGGCGTCCCCTCCCTGCAGCGACCCAGGGCCTCCGACCACAGTGTGCCGGACGCCACTGTCAGCAGGCCCCCTCCATCACCTCCGGCTGAGGCTCCACCGCCGCCTGTACCGGCGGAGCATCCCGTAGAGGCGGAGGCTTCGCACCCCATGGACGAGCCTCAGCTTCAAGCCATGGGCCAGGGCCTGTCCTCGTCTTCCTCGCCGGATGAGGCAGTGGCGGGGTCTTCATCATCGGATCCCCCTCCGATTGAGTTGCATGCCCACCAGGACCTCCTTCATCGGGTGGCACAAGCCATTGACCTCCCGGTCGCAGAGGTCACTGAAGACGAGGATCCGGTTACTAGGGTGCTTGGAGCTGAGGCCCCGATGCGAGTGGCCCTGCCCTTCATTCGCACCATCCAGAAGAATGCCAATACAATCTGGCAGTCGCCTGCATCCATCCCTCCCACTGCTCGAGGCGTGGAGCGAAAGTACTCCGTTCCCCCGACTGGGTACGAGTTCCTGTATACGCACCCGACCCCAGACTCCCTTGTCGTGCAGTCTGTGAATGACCGGGAGAGAAATGGGCAACCTGCGCCGGCGCCAAAGTCCAAGGACACGCGGCGGATGGACCTGTTGGGCCGGAAGGTCTATTCGGCGGGCGGCCTTCAGCTACGGATAGCCAACCAGCTGGCTCTCCTTGGCCGCTACACCTACGACAACTTCGTGGCCCTCTCTAAGTTTACGGAGTTGATTCCATCATCCTCCAGGCAAGAATTCTCAGCCCTGCTTGAGGAGGGTAAGAAAGCCTCCAGGTCCTCCCTCCAGGCCTCACTGGACTTGGCAGATTCTGGAGCCAGAACTTTGGCATCAGGAGTGACCATGAGGAGGATCTCCTGGCTGCAGTCTTCCACCTTGCCGCCAGAAGTCCAGTACACCTTACAGGACCTGCCCTTCGATACCAAGGGCCTATTCTCGGAGAAAACAGACTCCAGAATCCAGACCCTTAAAGATGGCCGTGTCGCCATCCGCACCCTGGGCATGCACACGCCAGCTACCCAGCGGAGGTCCTTTAGGCAGCAGCCGTATCGGCCATTCAATCAGGCCAGGCCACGGCCTGATAATGGGCGTAGAGGCAGGCTGAACCGGCGTAGGCCATCCTGCAACCGCCGCACCCAGTCCCAGGCGCCCCCCAAGGCCCCTCAAGGGCCGAAGCAGGGATTTTGATGGGACGCCCGAGGACGGCCCATCAGTCTCTTTACCGGAGCCTTCCCCGTTATTTTTCAAAAGTCTTTCCCATTTCCTCCCGGCGTGGGCCCAGATTACAACAGACAACTGGGTGCTACGCACGGTAGAGTCTGGTTACCGCCTTCAGTTTGTTTCGCCCCCTCCCTCCTACCCACCCACCCCGTCCCTCCTCAGGAACCCCTCTCACAAGCAAGTCCTATCCCAAGAGGTCGAGACTCTGCTGAGTTTGGGTGCCATAGAGGAGGTGCCGAGCGAAATGCGAGGCAGGGGATTTTATTCCCGATATTTCCTGATCCCCAAAGCAAAAGGAGGTCTAAGACCTATAATAGACCTCCGGGAGCTCAACAGATACCTGCTCAAGCTCAAGTTTCGCATGGTAACCCTCGGGACTATCATTCCCTCCCTGGATCCGGGAGACTGGTTTGCCGCCCTCGACATGAAGGACGCGTATTTCCATGTCGCAATTTACCCTCCTCATCGACGCTACTTGCGTTTTGTCATCAACGGCACGCACTACCAGTTTACGGTGCTTCCCTTCGGCCTCTCCACCGCGCCGAGGGTCTTCACCAAGTGCATGGCAGTGGTTGCCGCAGCCCTCCGCCGTCGTCGTATACACGTATACCCGTATCTCGACGATTGGCTGATCCGCGGACCATCCCGCCAACTGGTAGCAAGTCACCTGACCACGACCCTAGCCCTGTTTCAGCGCCTAGGACTTACGATAAATGCCGAGAAGTCCACGTTGACTCCATCGCAGAGGGTGGAGTTCATCGGAGTGGTCCTGGATTCCAATTTGGCCAGGGCCCGCCTCCCTCAACCTGGGCATCAGTCTCTGGTCTCCTTAGTTCAGGACCTGCAATCCTTTCCCACAACAATGGTGCGATCCTGCCTCCGCCTCCTCGGCCACATGGCATCGTGCACGTTCGTCACTTCATACGCGAGGTTGCGCCTTCGCCCGTTTCAAACTTGGCTTGCGTCGGTGTACCGGCCACACCGCGACTCCATAGATATGGTGGTCACGCCCACGAAGCCGACCCTTGCTTCACTCAGCTGGTGGCTGGACCCAGAAGTCGTGTGTGCCGGAGTTCCATTCTGCCCTCCTCACCCATCCGTCACCCTGACCACGGATGCTTCGGAGTTGGGGTGGGGGGGCGCACCTGGCCGACCTGCACACCCAAGGTCTCTGGTCGCCCCGAGAGCTCTCCCTACATATCAATGTCAGGGAACTGCGGGCGATTCGCCTTGCGTGTCAAGCCTTCCGCTCCCATCTCCAAGGGCGCTGTGTGGCGGTGTGTACGGACAACACGACGGCGATGTTTTATGTCAACAAGCAGGGCGGGGCCCGATCCTCCCTGCTTTGCATGGAAGTGATGCTCCTGTGGGACTTCTGCATAACCCACTCGATTCATCTGGTAGCGTCCTATCTTCCGGGGGTGCAGAACACACTGGCCGACCGTCTCAGCAGGTCGTTCCTTTCTCACGAGTAGTCCCTGCGTCCAGATGTGGCACACACAATTTTCCGAAGGTGTGGGTTTCCCCAAATAGACCTGTTTGCCTCCAAAGAGAACAGGAAATGCCACCAGTTCTGTTCTTACCAGGGTCGCTCCCAAGGCTCCCTGTCGGACGCATTCCTCTGCTCCTGGACGGTTCACCTCCTATATGCCTTACCTCCGTTCCCACTCATACATCGAGTGTTGCTCAAACTTCAGAGGGACAGGGCCCGCCTCATACTCGTCGCTCCGGCCTGGCCGAGACAGCACTGGTACACTCTACTGCTCGAGCTCTCAGTACGGGATCCCATTCCACTCCTGTTGTGGCCAGATCTGATAACGCAGGACTTCGGCAGGCTCCGCCACCCGGACCTGCAGTCCCTCCATCTTACAGCCTGGTACCTGAGTGGTTGACTCACGCGGAGCGTGACTGTTCGGCAGCAGTCCAGCGAGTCCTGCTAGAGAGCAGGAAGCCTTCCACTCACTCGACTTACCTCGTGAAATGGAAGCGTTTCACACTCTGGTGCGATCAGAGAGACCTTAGTCCGTTCGTCGTCCCTATTCCAACGATCCTGGTCTACCTCTGGTCGCTTAAGGAGCAGGGTCTCGTGGTCTCATCGTTGAAAGTGCACCTAGCGGCCATATCCGCCTTTCGACCGCCATTCGGTCACCGGTCTATCTTCTCCGATCCGACAGTCTCCCGCTTCCTAAAAGGCCTAGATCACTTGTTTCCACCAGTACGACATCCTTCCCCGTCCTGGGATCTGAATCTAGTTTTGGCCAGGCTCATGGGACCCCCCTTCGAGCCCTTGGCCACGTGTTCCCTACTCCACCTGTCGTGGAAAACGGCTTTCATAGTTGCCATAACCTCAGCGAGGCTGGTCCACCGTATACCATCTTTCATGCAGACAAAGTTCAGCTTCGGCCACACCCGGCCTTCCTCCCTAAGGTGGTGTCGGCCTTCCATTTGAACCAGGACATTTTTCTTCCAGTTTTTTTTCTGAAGCCTCACACCTCAAGTCGGGAACAACAGCTTCACACCCTGGATGTCCGCAGGGCCCTCGCTTTCTACATAGAGCGAACGAAATCCTTCCGGCGTTCGCCCCAACTATTCGTAGCGGTTGCGGAGCGTATGAAAGGCAAGCCGGTCTCCTCTCAGAGGATTTCCTCCTGGGTACCGTCTTGTATCCGGACATGTTACGAGCTTGCTCGAGTGCCAGCTAGCCGCCTCACGGCTCACTCTTCGAGAGCGCAAGCCTCGTCTGCCGCCTTCCTGGCCCATGTGCCCATCCAGGACATCTGTAGAGTGGCCACCTGGTCTTCTGTCCACACCTTCGCTTCCCACTATGCGTTGGTGCAACAGTCCAGAGACAATGCAGCCTTCGGCTCAGCAGTCTTACACTCTGCCACGTCTCACTCCTACCCTACCGCCTAGGTAAGGCTTGGGAATCACCTAACTGGAATGCATAGGAGCAATCACTCGAAGAAGAAAAGACGGTTACTCACCATTGTAACTGTTGTTCTTCGAGATGTGTTGCTCCTATCCATTCCAGACCTGCCCTCCTTCCCCACTGTCGGAGTAGCCGGCAAGAAGGAACTGAGGAGTGGCCGGGCCGGCCGGGGTATATATCTAGCGCTATAGCGGTGCCACTCCAGGGGGCGCCCGGCCAGCCCGCCGGTGTTGCTAGGGTAAAAATCTTCCAAAGAGCCGTGCACGCATGGCGCGCACACCTAACTGGAATGGATAGGAGCAACACATCTCGAAGAACAGCAGTTACAACGGTGAGTAACCGTCTTTTACACCTCTATGGGAGATTTTTCCTAGTTAAAATTTGAAAAGAAAAATAAATTATATATAACCTGGCAACACGAATAAAACAAAGGAATTGCACATACCATCGAAATTATTTAATATACACAGAAGTATCTATAGAGTACATTTTAGAAACTCCATTCACAAGCTGCACAATAGTGACTTCTCCACATTTAATGTGTCTTGAGCCTTAGGCTGCCAATTTCTTTAAGCCCTTATAAAAAAGATGATGGAGGTGGTCATAAATGTTGTTTTTTTTAAATAAAGGAATTTTAGAACAACTCTTTTTACAATGCAAATATGAAGGGAAGATGGAAAGTTAGTTGTCTGCCTTGTCTTAACTGAATTTCCATCCTGCCAAAAGTTTTGAATTTCTTTTAAGTTTAACCTAAACTCTGAATTTCCTGATTTTTATTAGTTATTTTAATACTTTTTATCTTCTTGTAAGAGGATTTTTTAATTATTTATTTTAAACACTGAAGTCTGTGATATGCACTTTCAACCTTAACTCCAAACTTTCAATGTTTTTGGTTTGGGAATTTCTTAGTTTATTTTAAATGTTTATGAAATGCTTAAAGTAACAAAAGTCTCTTTGAGTGTTGGGTTGTTGATTATCTGTGTTCCCTAAATTAGCTTCTGACAGTAAAACTTTGGAACTCTGCAAGCTCATGCTCACCTTGGTCTTGTGTTTCCACACTCACTCACACTCTATAAAAAGTAGAATCAGAGCTAAGCCAACTTCAGTTTCCATGCTGAGTACATTTGCAGGATGGGAAAGAGCCCTGTGACTGGAGGAATATAAGGAAGGGGGAATGGCTAGGCACCTTTGTCAGAGGACACCAAAAGATTAAGGGGTGGTAAGACTTCGAGTGGGGCTGGAACATGGAGTCAAAAGTTTGAAAGGAAGCAGGGCTGAATGGTAAACTGGGAAGGTTGGAGGACACAGTAGAGTTGAAGACTAGATAATCAAACAGTTGTCATTTGATATTATGTGATCTGCACATCTATTGACTCTTTCTGTTCCCTCTTCCATGGAAACCTTTTTAACGTTTACATGGCTCACTGTGCCAGAGGAGCTCCCAACCTCTGTATGCTGCTATTGGTCCCTCCTGTAAACTTTCTCCTAAGTTCCTCCCTCTGAATTCCCCTTCCTCTGACAGCCGGAGCACCCAAGGCCAGAGGTCGAAGAGAAGGGTGGAGGCTCAATTCTTTCAATAGTGAACAATTTATTTTAATCCCTGCATGTTTCCAGCATCTGGAGGCCAGAGTCCTTAATGAAGTTAGAACTCCTGTACTTTTGCTATGCTTGTTTGTGTGCAAAGGAGGTAGCATGTAGAGATGCTGTGCAAGGGGGACTCAGCAGTCCCCTGCATGCCACCGAGGCACTAAGCCCAGATCCACAGCAGCCCATTTCTTTGGAGTGAAGAGCCAGATGGCTATTGTCAAGAGTGCCTGGTGGATCTGTGAATGATGCTAATGTAGATGAGGATGAATGTTTTCCACATCAGCCCTATGCACATATGACAGGGCATGAAACTTATATACTTGTCCCATTTAATATGCACACCTTTCCCAAATTTCATGTTAAGTGGTTAAAAAATGGAAGTCAAGTCATTTTTGTCTGAAACTTAAGAAATTGAGAATTCTTCAGTCCCCCTACAAATAGATTTATATCAAATTATTGTTGGGCTCAAAATAAGGCTACGAAGGTACTGACACACTGGGCAGAATAGAGCCAATCATGGTTATGTGAAAAAGGAAGAAATATCTCATACTGGAGACATCTGCTATTGGAGACACCTTTCTCTAAGGGAAATGAGAGATTCAAGATCTGGTACTTAGTCAGATAAGAGATTCAAGAGGTTCCACTGAAGAGATTAATAATTAGTTGGATTTTTTTTAAATCACTTAAAGACTGCAGTATATCGTGCAAGTGACCTGGAAGATCAGAAGATTGATGATCTTAAAAAAGAAGCAAAATTTGTTTTGGAGGAAACTGAAGAATTGCAGTAACAGATCTCAAATATTAGGATTACAGGACTACTGGAGGGAGCAGAAAGAATGGGAAGTATTCGGTAGCACTAGAGACAAGATTAAAAAGATCAGAAAATAGAGAATGAAATCATGATATAAGTAATCTCTGGGGTCCTATGATAGCACCCAAGCCCTGTGACCACTGTTAATTTTTTTTAAGAATTATTGCTAAAAATCCTGTATGAAATGAAGGAGTGAAGAGGAAGAAGGAATAACGAAGTATTAAAACTACAATTCGAAAAACAAACAAACCCCACTTCAAGATTGATTTTTAGTTCAGTCTGGAGACACTTAAATGAAGACTAGAATCAGTGCTACGATATCCTTGTCGTAAAGTGAAGAACACATGGAATTCAGCATGCAGGTAGACAGACTTATTTTTTTATAACTTTTCTTCAGCTCCATGATAGTCAAACATATTTTGTAAGATGAAACTCTGAAACAAATGTCTGTGCAACTGAACCTTCCATAAGGGGAGAAAAATGAAAGGCATCTGGCCTTTTGAATATTTAATTAATTTTTTTCTTAAATAAGGCTTACACTATGTATGAATTCATTTGGTGTATTATGTATTACTATGATGTTACCTCTAATAGGTAGATAGTACTTGTAGAGAGGAATTATGATATAAGTTAAAAGTTTTATGTTCTTGCTGGTATTGGTCCAGGGAATATTATTATATTATATATAATTCCATCTATGACATATACAGCAGATTTCTTGATGTTAAATATTAACAAAAATAAAGAAGTCAATATTTCAGAAGTTATTTTATGAGGTATGGAATTAAGTTTAAAAAATCCCATCAAGTGGTTATCAAAATGCAGTTCTTTGAAAAATATGTAAATAAAATGGCACCTTCTTACTCAAGAACTGCTGCTTTTGTGTAGTTAGTCATATCTGATGACTTTACTGAGTACATTTTTACTGTTTTTCTCCCATTAGTAATGTAGAACCATTGCAGCTGTGGGAGAGTGTGCTGGATTCAATTCTAGCTCACACATCAACATAACTGTTAAATTCTGATAGAAGAATTTTCCTATATGTGAGCTGGAGAGGGAACAGCTTGAATTTCAGAGTAGGTTTGCATGGCTAGATTTTTTTAAGTAGACTATGGAAGGCCATGATGTCAATTCTGTGAAATCACTTTTCAAAGTAGAATTGCACTTAAAGATCTCCACAGGGAAAAACTAGAGAAAATGGGTATCACAAAAATATAAATAAATGTGGTTTAAATTATAGTAGTCATTGGGAAAAGAATATAAAAATCACCTGATTAGATAACTGTTTATATTTTATAGTAAAAGCCACATAGGATGAATAATTTAAAATTACTGATATGAGAGAGAACTATAAACATTAAGGGGTATTAATGGTCTAGTTAAACATAATTAGGCTTCATGAAAAAAAATGGCAGATTTACAACAGATACACCTTGTTGGTAAGTATTATAGATTTAAGGCTTCCATTCTTCATGTAAATTAAACATAAGGGTTGCCATATTGATCTATCAGAACATGCCTTTCCAGTGTTTAAGTAGGGAGAAAAAGTATACTTAATGTTACATGGTAGGAGTTAAACTGAGTATAATTGGATTTTATGTTATAAATATAAATTCAGAAACTGACTTTAAAATTATTTTCAGAGTTTGTGAGCATAAACTCCCTGATTAATGAAGAACGGTTTAATTGTGTCTCAATGTACGGAAATAAATCAGGATCCACTGGCATAGCTGAAGGCTTGGCAGAATTTGTTTTGTTTTGTTTTTTTTAACAATTTCAACTTGTAATATCAATTTATTTTTAAGCATTTTTTTATTTTTATCAATTTTAAACTTGTACAGCTGTGGGGATTTATGGGAGGGGAAGGCAATAATAATTTAGTGACAGTAAATTTTGAGATTAAAAAAGTTAAAGCTTTATAACCATTAAAACAAATTGTCAACGTTGTATGTCAAAATATCTAAAATATATAGCATTAAATCACATTCTAGCAAGTTCTCAAGCAGCATGTTTTCTTACTTTGCTTATGTGAGTTTGTTATTATCAATGGAAATATTTTTGTGTTGGTTTTTATGTGTATGGTGAAATCAACATTTATCCATATTTACCAGTACAAATATAATCATCCCAAACCTACATATCTTCCATCAGCTGTTAGTTTGATTATCAAATTGATGTCAGACTAAGGAGTAGTAGATGCACGGAGAGAGGGCAATCTATAGAGGAAAGATTTTTCTTTTTTTCTCATTTGGTGATCCAGCCTAGTCTCACACTGAGTGGTTTTTAATAGGGGGAAATATGATGGATCAAATTCAGAAATATAGGACAGTTTGTATTTCTCCCCAGTTCAGATGAGTGTCTTTCTTAGGATAAAATTGTATTCTAATCTGAAATGACCATTCACATGGACTGTCAATAGAAGGCTCCATCAGGATCCATTAGCAAAAAGGGAAGGAGGTTCGGGAGTGGGGCAGAGAAGTAACTTGTTTGGATTTCTTGAAGGTAAATGATCTTCCATGGACTAATGTGTTGTTTTTATGGCACACAGGTATAATTTCACTATAAGGTAAATTTAATATCTCTGAGGAGAAAATATATAAAAAAGGAAATTAATTCTGAATTTGGAGACTAAAATATAAAGTATTATATATAAGGAATTAGCTAAGCTTACTAAAAGAAATGAACAAGGTTAGAGGGAGAACTATTGAAATTTTAAAATAAAACATGCAACTTGAATGATGAAATGATTTTAATTGGAAAACTCTAGTAAGGGAACAATGATGAGAAAGATGCATAATTTGGTCACATGTTTGCTTGACTATAGACCATTAGCAGGTTACTTATAGGTGCTTGGGGTGATAAAAGGAAATGAGCAACCAACTGTGCACCATTTGACTTCATGTCTCATTGCTTTTACTCTGCATTTTACATTTACATGCTATGGTAATGGGTGCATAACAAATCAATTAACTAAATTAATGTATTATTCAGATACTACAGTGATGGGTGCCTGTAAATTATTATTATATATGTAAACAGAGTCAGGATGAGCTCTATTGGTGAGTTGTGGAAAATGACTTCAGGGGCTGATCTCCTTTGCCTGGGCACACTCACCCCACCTAGCATAATGGGACTGCTTGCCCAAATGATCACTTTGGCTGCTGTGGGATCCTCAGTCTCTTTGTTATTGGGGCAGGAGTAATAAAGGCTTGTTATCTGGTTATGTGAAGCAAGGACAGTAGATCTGTACTTGGCATTTTATGATGGAAGGACTCGACCTCAACTAAATAGCACTCACTAGGCAAGGGACACGGGTTCCAAAGCCCAGTGAATGGAGAGAGGCTGGGGACAGGTATGTGTACCTGGTAGTGTGGGCCCCTTCGGAGGGCCCTAAACACCACTTTGACCCCTCCTCTCTCCACTGTGTAATAACAGAGCTGATTTTGACTCCATTAGGTGTCTTGTTACATACTGAAGAGCTTAAATCACTGATACTTAGATCTAAGCATTAGACTTTCTTTGGGCTAGTGGTTCTGAGCGTGACAGCCCTGGGCTCCCCCTACTAACAGCTGAAATCACTGAGAGCTGAAATCACTAAAGAGCTGAAGTCACTGAGAGCTGTGTTAAGTATGGGAGGGGGCTGAAGACACATTGGTGAGCGGCTAACAGGATGGCTAGCAGAGAGGATCAGATAGTGGAGAGACACGGATAGTGTAGAGGAGCGGCCAGCAGGATGGCTGGTGGAGAGGAGTAGCTAGCAGGATAGCTAGGAGAGAGGTGCAGATAGCAGAGAGGCACGGCTAGCGGAGAGGAGCGGACAGCAGCACGGCTGGTGCAGACAGGGCCGGTGCAAGGATGTTTCGCGCCCTGGGCGAAACTTCCACTTTGCGCCCTCCCCCCCTGTGTCCCCGCCCTGAGGCACCCTCCCCCACAGTTGCTCCCCCCCTCCGCCCTGAGGTGCCCCCACTGCCGCAGCTCCCCCCCGCGCCCTGAGGCACCCCCCCTTGCGGCAGCTCCCCACCCTCCACCCTGAGGCACTTCCCCGCCCCAGCTCACCCCTGCTCTGCACACGAGCACAAGCACCACGAGCACGCCATCGCTGCTTCACTTCTCCCGCCTCCCAGGCTTGCGGCGCCTAAGCTGATTGGCGCCGCAAGCCTGGGAGGTGGGAGAAGTGAAGTGGCCACGGCGTGCTCGAGGAGGAGGCGGGGCAGGGGTGAGCTGGGGCGGGGAGTTCCCCTGTGTACTTGCTGCAGGCGGCCCTCCCCGCGCCCCCCTGCCCAGCTCCCTCCGCCTAAATGCCGGCGGCAACCGGGGCAGCCAAAGATCCGGCCGCTGCGGTTGCTGCCAAAGAAAATGGCGTCTCTCAAATGCCAGTGCCCTAGGCAACCGCCTAGGTCGCCTAAATGGTTGCACCGGCCCTGGGTGCAGAGGCATAGCTGGTGGTGAAGACTGCAACAGAACCCCAAAGAGAAGCATGGCAAGTGGCCATCGACCTGAGCAGCAGAGCATGTAAGATGCCCCTGTACCTCCCCCCATTTCTACCCGGGCTGGGAGGTAAACTCTGCAGATGAACTTCTGAACTCTGGGAGCTGCACTGACCAACGACAGAAACTGTGGGTGGGGCGACTGTTGGGTTGCTAGATTTAATACCCTGAGGGGAAAAGGATACTGCCAAACTTACTGGGGTGTGGGTCTTCTGCTCATGGTTTGTGTTATGAATTCTGTTTGTAGTGTTTCCCCAACATAGTGCCACATTGTTTTCCTTCTTTATTAAAAGGCTTTTGCGACACTCAGACTCTGTGCTTGCGAGAGAGGAAATATTGGCTCTTAGAGGCACCCAGGGGGGTGGTATGTAATTGTCTCAGGTCGCTGGGTGGGGGCTTGAGCCGGTTTTGCATTGTGTTATTGAAACAGAACCCCTAGATAATGAACCTGGCCCTTGTTGCTGCAAATCTGAAGAGCAGAAGGGTTACATATGAATAAATATAAACTTAGAACTTGCACTGACTACAGCTGGAGTTTGACCTATGTAATGATAGCATGACATGGCACCTCTCAGTTTCCACCTTTGCCCCATCAGCTAGACTGTGCACTCTTGGCATTCTGGATCCCACTGGTCCTATCCCCTCACTTGCTTCAAAGCAGATGTCCATCATAGCCAAAAGACAGTGAAAAATTATTGGTTGGTCCATCTTATGCAGAGTGGCTCTTAATAATGGCTAGCACCTTTGGAAATGAGAAATACATTCAATGTTAGAAATGCCAAGAAAAATATAAAATTCAATAAAGTGTTTTAATGACAAGCTAATTTCAGATATCTCATAACTTCTGTTCTATTACTTCTCTCATGACTATTAGAAAACTAATCTGCAAAATATTATCCATGGCAATTTTGTTTGACGCTTCTATATATTTTATGTAGGACTGTGGAGAATGAAGGAGTTATGTGTAGTATTTTTATAAATATCATATGTCCCTTAGGTTATCTGTTTCATATTGACCTGCCTGACTGTGAGGAGCTAAATCAAAGGAAATGGTTAGGAGGAAACCCACAAGAAATGAAACAATGGCAAAGAAAGCCATCTAGGGTCAACAGCTTCAAAGGAATAAAGTTAACAATGGCTGGGCCATCGGTTGGGAAGAAGCTACCTACCTGGAGTCAGCAAAATTATAGAGCTATGTTCATGAGGCTGAAAGCCTAGGATCAAAGGGGATCCTAGACCTTAAAGAGGCTGGCCTCAAAAGGAGGGCGGGGAGTGGGTTGTCAGCCTGCTGACAGAGAGACATAGAGACAGAGAACATGCTGTGAGTGAGATGGTCTGCTCCTCCCAGCCAGAGAACAGGGATTAGCTGGATTGAGGAGATTTTACAAAATAATTGCAAGGAAAGATTAAGGTGTAGGCAAACAGAACTCAGTTGGATCTATCAAATTAACAGGGTTTGGGGGAACGCGGTGGCACAGAGATCCAGTCTGTGTGGTTGGACCACAGGTTCCCACTTAGAAACAGGTGCAGAGAGACAGGCATGACACCTCTGAGGTGCATTCGAGAGGGACAAAAGGGGTCTCAGGTGCAGCTTGCCTTGTAACCATGACAAGGATAAGTTGTTCATTTGTTTTGCTTCCTGTTTTCTTCATTATAGAGTAGATTTTGTTTCATTTCCTTTTTTGTCGCTGTAAAAATGCTTCCATCACTGTATTATTCACTGTTTCAAAAAAAATTTAAAAAAAGACTGATTTTACGTTCCCTATTTTAAGTCTGTCTTTTTTTTCTTTTTTTTTCTTTTTTTTTAAGATTGCATCATTGCAACTTACTTTACCTGAAGCATTCATTTCTGCATATATTGTCTATTTGGCTGCAGGATCCTGTCAAGGTTTTATGTTATGAAAAAAGTATTTTGTTGCTACCTAGACTTTAATATATGTAGGCAATTTAATTCTTATATGTTCTGAACACTTTTCTGTATGTGGTGATAAATCTTTTCTGAATGTCTTAGGTCTTTTGAGAGGCTAGCAAGGTTTGAATAAAAATCAGAAAATGAAGGGTTTTTTACTTGTAACTGGAGTTCTTGGAGTTGGACTCTGCATATTCCCACTCATGAGTTGGGCTGGCCGGTGCAGCCTAGACAGTGGAACCTTCTCCAGTGATGCTCATTATAGCACTCACGTGCCTTATCCGACCCTCCCCACAGCAATCCTGAACATTCTGAGGATGAAGCTGTAAAAGGGGTATGACTCTCTCTGCTGCTGCAGTGCCTTTCACCGCTGCCTCAGAGATTTTACTTATTAGCAGGGATCCTAGTTTTCTGTGATTAAAACAAAATTCTCCAGTAAAAAAGATAAAAATCCACATTTTTCAGCAATTAAAATAAAGCACTGAACTTAGTTTCCCTAGCCACGACATATATAGGTATTAGTTGAACACAATATTTTATTGAAATATTTACAATTTTTTAAGCAAGTTCAAAGCCTGCCAGTGACATCAATCATTATAATAAAATAAAATAAATAGAATTGTGATTTTTATTTCTTACATATACCAAATACTTTTATGTCTGTAGTCTATATTTTCAGAAAATTGTTTGTTTTTTTAATGCAAAAAAAATAAAGTGAAAGTTGCTTTTATATTAACATTGCTCGCTTTCTGAGTTAGTCCTAGAGGCTGAAGTGAAATTTCACATGCATTAAAACATAAACCCTTATACACCGAAAGCAGTCTATTGGAGTATGTTTAGCTATGTAAAGTGCATTCAAAAATCAACATGAGAGGGGGAAGTTGCGTGGATTTAGTATAATGTAGTTAATGTATGTTTTTATTTTTTCACAAAATGTAAAAACTAAGGGTATGTCTACACTACCAGATTAGTTCGATTTAACTTAATTCGAATTTGTGGAATCGACCTTACAAAGTCGAATTTGTGTGTCCACACTAAGGACACTAATTCGACTTTGTGAGTCCACACTAACAGGGCAAGCGTCGACATTGGAAGCAGTGCACTGTGGGAAGCTATCCCACAGTTCCCGCAGTCCCCGCTGCCCATTTGAATTCTGGGATTTCCCCACAATGCATGCTGGGGGGAAAAATGTGTCGAGGGTGGTCTTGGGTAACTGTCATCATTCAACATGCTTTCGGATGTCTCAAGGGGAGATGGAGGAGCTTACTGACTCGCTCGGATCTCAGCGAAACCAATATCCCCATTGTTATTGCAGCTTGCTATGTGCTCTACAATCTCTGTGAGAGCAAGGGGGAGACCTTTATGGCGGGATGGGAGGTTGAAGCAAATCGCCTTGCTGCTGATTATACTCAGCCAGACAGCCGTGCAATTAGAAGAGCCCAGTGGGAAGCGCTGTGCATCCGGGAGGCTTTGAAAGCTAGGTTCCTCAGGGAGCAGGGTAACCTGTGACTGTTCAGTTTCTTTACAGAGAAGCTGAACCTGCCCCTGCTTCAGTTACTGTTGACTTTCTTCTGCGGTTACATACCCCGTTCACCACGTTTCCCCCCTTCCAACACATGTTTAAAAATAAAGTTAATGGAACATTGTTAATTAACAACGTTTTCTTTATTAATGAATTCGCATTAAAGGGTTGAAACAGGGACGCAGACTGTGGTGGGTAGGGTGTGCAGTGATGTTAACACCACTTCTACACTCGAGGAATGATAGGCTCCTGCTCCTAGAGCGGTCTGCAGTGCCGGACTGGTTGCTTCAATGGAGCCTGCCATCCCTCCTTTTCGGGACTCTGTGTGCAGGGGCTATGTGACCTTGTGGTGGGGGAGAACGGTTACAGATTCCCCTGCTGCGTGGCTCTGTGGTCCGGGACAAGTACTGCTGCATAAGTTCTGTAACCGCCCTCCCATGCCACAAAGTCACGTACCCCCCACCCACACAGAACATGGAAAACACCTCCCAGACCGACCAGGGTGCCTACTGACTGCACTGTGTGTGTGACCTGCTGTTGATCCTGCCCCCGTGTCTGTACCCTGGTAAAGGTGACTGTCCTATGCAATTAACAACCCCCTTCCCTCCCCCGCTTCACAGACAGTCTTCTGTAGAAAAACTTGACGGAAATAGTAATTAACAGCAAACTACTTTTAATAATCAACTACACAGTTAGGGGATGAAACTGGGATTGCAGCTTCGGTGAGCCAGGAAGGGAAGGACTTCTCAACATTTAGGGAATGAGAGCCTTCTTGTATTTGTGCACTCTGCAGGGGTGCAGTGACAGTTTTCACAGCCCCTGTCACCCCTCCTTCTTGTTACTTTGGGTGAGGGGGGTTTGGGACTTTGTGGCGGGGGAGGGCGGTTGCAGACACAGTGCAGGGGGGCTCTGTCCTCCTGCCTGCGGTCCTGCAGAACATCCACAAGGCGCCGGAGCGTGTCAAATTTTCCCTGGGCATTTCCTGTGTGGCTGGTCAGAATATCCAAGCTCGGACTACTGTCCAGAGCGTCAACAGAGTGGTGCACTGTGGGATAGCTCCCGGAACTACTAAGGTCGATTTCCGTCCACACATAGCCTAATTCGACATAGCCATGTTGAATTTTGCGCTACTCCCCTCATCGGGGAGGAATACAGAATTTGAACTAAAGAGCTCTCTAGGTCGAACTAATTAGCTTCCTGGTGTGGACGGGTACACGGTTAAGTCGAATTAACGCTGCTAAATTCGACATAAACTCCTAGTGTAGACCAGGCCTAAAGATTCTCTGTAAAAATGCCAATTTTTCATTTTTCCGTGGTCACCAGATTTCTAGGATCCCTGCTTATTAGGACTCTGAGAAAGAGGGGAAGTTGGGGGGGAGTGTGAGTATGCAGAGTCCATCTTAAAAACTTGGTTACAAGTAAGTAACCTCAATTTCTTCATGCATACTCTCAAGGGATGGTTTGGCAAACAGTAATCCAATCCTAATTAAATAGTGCTAGAAGTACAACCAACCCTACTAAACTGAGCATCAGCTCTAGCCGCTGGATCTAAAGCATAATGATTCAGAATTCCAGGTGGCAGTCCTATATATTTCCTGAACTGGAACATATCTGAATTAAGCTAGGGACATAGCCATTGCCCTAGTAGAATCTGATTTAATACCCTTGTTTATAACTTTCCAGAATGCACTGTTCAACCTATTTGGAAATGGTTTGAGATGATACTGCTGGCCCTTATTATTTTTGGCATGAGAGAATCAAATTAGTGGATTTTTACAAAATCCCTTAGTTCTAATAAGATAATTGGCTAGGGCTCTTTTAGTATCTAAATTATGTAAGGTGAAGTTCCTCCTGTTACCGTGTGGTCTAGGGTAGTAAACTGGTAGATTTATGTTTTGAGTCACATAGAACTCGGACACTATTTTAGGTAGAAAGCCAAGGTCAGGTTTCAGAACTATCTTGTCTCTATGAAAAATAGTGAAGGGTGGGCACACCAAGAGGGCGTGTAATCCACTATCTCTCCTGGATGACATTATCGCAATTATAAAGGCAACTGTAATAGACAGATGAAATAACCAACTCTCTGCTAAGGCATCTTTGAGTTGTGCTAAAGCTAAACTGAGATCCCATGCTGATACAGAGTCTTACACCAATGGGTACAGATTTGAAAGTCCCTTCATGAACTTTTTAACTATATGATGTGTGAACACTGATACATTCTCTATCAAATCTTGATAAGCCAATATAGCCGCTAAGTGGACCTTTAGCAAAAAATATGATCCTCAGTCTTTAAGGCAGAGTAAGTGTTACAGAATACAGTCTGTTCTGGATGATCTGTGTTGTTGTGCAATCCACTTCACAAACCTCAACCACTTAGGAAGGTAACATTTTCTGATTGATTGTTTTCTAGCATTAGCTAGCACTTGCTGAACATCCACAGAAAAAGATTTTTCAGGGTTCACTAATATTCTGTAGTCCACACTATTAAATACAGAGACAGAGGATCTGGATGTAAAATCTTGCCATGCTGCTGCAACAATAAGTCCAGTAATATTGGGAGCAACCTGTAAATGTCCTTCAACAAATGAAGTGGGTCCATGTACCACTGTGGCCTCAGCCGAGCTGTAGTAATTACAGTAATTCTCAATCTGTCCTGTCTGATTTTTCCTTACTACCTTGTGTTTCAATGGGGAGAAAAGCGTACAGCAGACCCTTTCCCCAATTCAGCAGAAAGATAGCCAAAATGGAATTCCTGTCTTTTCCTGCCTTTAAACATGACAGGCAACAGTTTTTTGCAACCAGTCACAACTCATAGCCCTATATCTGGAAGATGTCAGATGTTGAAGATCCTGCATTTCACTTCTTTATTGATCACTCATGCACCTGTGTCATATCTCTGTTCAGTTGATCTGCTAAGTCATTGTAGTCCTGTACCTGTCAAGAAAGGAAGGCATAAATGTTATGCATGATGCACCAAGTCCATAACTTGATTGCTTCACTATATAACTGGGACAAGTGAGCCCCTCCCGACTTGTTGACATAGTACATGTCAATTGTATTGTCCATTGCCACGTGAACTACCTTTCCTTTGATATGAAGAGGAAAAGATCCGAGAGCCAGATAAACCTCCCTCAGCTCTAGTAAATTTATAGGAAATATCTTCTCCTGAGAGTTCCAGTGTCCTCAAACTTATAGAGAGTTTAAATGACCTCCCCAGCCACTGTTGGATGCTTCCAAAGTGATTGTCATGGATGTAGCTGGAGAATTGAATAATTTCCCTCTTAGAAAGAATATTTGCTCTCTGAGTCCACCATGACAAGGAATTCAGTACATTCTCTGGTATAGTTTTCTGCACTCTCGCTATATTGGATCTGTAGTTTACTGCCAACCAGTGCTATGGAATTCTCATTCTGAGGTAAGTGTATGGTGTAATATACACTGCTGATGCCAGTAGCTCCATAAGCTCTATAAAAAAAATCACTGCCTACTCAGTATACTGTTGATGCAGTATTCCTATTGTTGTGTGAAGTCTTGGAAATCTGTCTGGAGGTCAGAGCTTTTCTTGCTGATATGAGTCTTAAATTGCTCTTATGAATGGGACCCTATGAGTGGGACATAAACATGACTACTTTGCATTTATTAAGACCGAGGTCTTTGAAGAGGGGTGTTGTATATTGAATGTCCCTTGTCAGTTTTAGCAGTTGGCCACCTCAATTTAAGTAGATGAACAAGCCCTGCTACAGCTGAGAGGTACTTTGTAAAGACTCTGGGTCCCTGTATTGTAAATGTCTTTGGCTCACCATAAAATGGAGGTATTTCCGATGGCTTGGTCTTATAGCTATATGAAAATAAGCATTCTTGTGATCAAGAGCTGCTAATCAATCTCGGGACGAGAGGAAGACAATAATGGACACTAGTTTTAATAAGTGGAATTAGAATCTTCTGATAAAGGTGTTGAGCTTTCTTAAATCTAGAATTGGACAAAGTCCACTGTTGCTCTTTAGTATGAGGAAGTGTCTTGAATAAAAAACCCCAATCCCAGAATTCTCTCAAAACCTCTTCTATAGCTCCTGTGAGAAGAAGAACTGCACCTCTGTCATGGTCTCCTGAGAGGGATCCCTGAATAGGGAAGGTTGGATGAAGACAGGGTATTGAATTGAATTTATACCTTTTTTCTAGAACTTCCACTTTACATTTGTTGATAAAGTGAGGCAGCTTGTTCCCCATTAAAGGGTGGAGAAAATTGATATAAATTGGTTTGCAGCTCCCAACACTCACTTCAGAATTGAAGCCTAAGGTTCCCAGAAGAAGAGGAAGATAAAGTTTGTTTCCTTTTGTGTGTGGAGAAAAAAGACTTCCTGCTGGCTTAACTGTTGCTTCTGAGAAAAATAGTCCGAGGAAGACAATGGAGGGTAAAATTACCTATGGGAGCTGAATGCAGAGGCAGAATTTCTTCTCCTTCCAGAAGTAATTAAGCAAGGGATTTTGCATTAGACCTCATACTTTTTAGCTTCTCCAAAGCTTGTCCGTTTTATTACTAAACAAATCATTCCCTTCAATGGGAGAGGTCCTCTACTTTAAATTTAGTTTCTTTAGAAAGGAAGATGAACTCAACCTCAGGGATGTCTTCTTAAAGTAATAGCATATACTACTGCTCTGGCCAAAGAATTGAAGCATCAAATTAAGACCTAAGACAATGTTTTGCTATGTTCTGGACCTCTGTTAAAATGGTGTTATCCTTTATGTTGATCTTCAGCTAGTATTAGGCCATCTTTTCCTATAGGTGAACCACCTGATACTTTGCTACCCTAATACCAAGGGAGGACAGAGAAAACACTTTTCTTCCTATTGCATCCCCCTTTTTTATCCTCCATGTCATGTGGGGTGGAATGTGCTTGTTCATTTCTATGTCTTCTTAATAGCAGCTGCTACAATTAAAGAGTTAGGGCTGGGATGCATATAAAAATAAGAAAAAGCCTCATAAGGTAAGAGGTATATATCAGCCTTTTTGGAAATGGACTAACAAGAAGCTGGGGTATACAAAAAAGATTTGGCAGGTTGCAACAATCCATTCAATATGGGCAAAGAAACTTTATTCCTGGAAGGGGCCTCAAAAATGTCAAAAAACTGGATAGGAGGATTCTTTCATTACCACAGAGGACAGTTGGGAAGTCACTGCCATCTACCATTTCATGAAACTGCAGAGCATACTCTGAGGGAGAGGAAGCAGAAGTTATTCTGACATTTTCATTAGGAGATGAGTCTGTCTCTAGTTGCTGGTAACCCCTCTGTACGGCTAACTCTTTTTTCCTCTTTGGATTGAGTATCGGGACCACTGTAGGAGAATAATCCCTGAAGGCAGGAGAGGGAGACTAGTTTGGGAAGCTCAGATCTGTTGTTTGAAAGCAACATTGATCCTAACTAAGGTCTGGGGGAGGTTGAATACTACACATAGGAGACTCCGTAAATTCCCTTGATGGATGCCAGTAGGGTCATGCAACCCAAGAAGGAACTCTTGCCAGTGTACACTCTCTGGTGCCATTTCATAACCAGGATAAGGACTCCATATACAGGAATATATCCCATCTTTGGAGTCAATGCCTCCTGGTTGTTTAGGTCTATTTTGCTTTGCCTCTCAATGAGGATCCAATCTCGGATCTGTAATTGATATGGTCAGAGATACTACCAGAACCAGGAAGCATTCTTGTCATTGTCTTTGAAACTGGTGGTATAGTATTTTGTTTAGATTTCTCCCAGTAGATTGCTTTTACTTTTAGTCTGGGATCCCTCTGGGTCAGGGGTCGGCAACCTTTCAGAAGCGGTGTGCCAAGTCTTCATTTATTAACTCTAATATAAGGTTTTGTGTGCCAGTCATACATTTTAACATTTTTAGAAGGTCTCTTTCTATAAGTCTATAATATATAACTAAACTATTGTTGTATATAAAGTAAATAAGGTTTTTAAAATGTTTAAGAAGCTTCATTTTAAATTAAATTAAAATGCACAGCTTCCCTGACCGGTGGCCAGAACCCGGGCAGTGTGAGTGCCACTGAAAATCAGCTCGCATGCTGCCTTCGGCATCCATGCCATAGGTTGCCTACCCCTGCTCTGGTGACCATCCTTTCCTTAGCCATCATCTTCATTGCTGCAACAGACAAATCAGATGGCCTCTCATGTGGCTGTGCCCTTGAATCTGGTGCCAGTGCTGACAGAACCTAATAGGCTTTTTGTTTCAACAGATCTGATGCCCTGTGTCCTGATTATATACAGGCACTGGAGTTAGATCTGATGCCAATTTCAGGGTCTTCATTGGCACCTTGGTTATAGCAGATGCTGAGCTCACATCACAAAGCCCTGGGCTTTGTTGTCTGCACACTTGCACATGTTGGATCCAACAGGCTTTACTGCGAATGCCTCCTGAAGTAAGAATACCTGTAATCTTTGTCCATGTACACTGTTGCCTGATTATTTAGTGGTTATTGATTATTATTGATTTCCAATTAATTCTAATTTAAAGAGCTGGGGGATTGTAGTTATTTTAGTCCAGCACAACAGAATCAAGGGTAAGTTTAATATCTGGTTGGGAACCTTAGTATGCACAACGGTGACATTCACTGAGGACAAAGCAAAGTTTTAACCACTTTTATTAGCACAATTAGTAAAGACAGGAAAGCACCAAACCACATAAAAAGCACAAATACAGAATTAAGGTGACATTTTGTAACATTCCTCATACATGTGCTCATGTACTTACACCCTTCCTTGGGGATCTGGGGGTAAGGCCCTGTTTCTGGCATGCCCAATGATGGTCTGTCCTATTATATGGCCTAGGGGCTGTCATGAATATTAATTCAAATGCTTAGCCTCCCTTGTCCATATCTAACCTCCTCACCCTAATAATGTTTGGGTTAGTATATTAATGATTTCAACTAATTATCGTATACATCAATTAATTGCCAAGACAAGTTCATGCTTAAACATTTGCCAACATTTTATCCTAAAATATTCAAGCCTAGTATCCATAGGTGCTGGAACTATGGGTGCTGGGGATTCTGCCACACACTCTGGCTTGAAGTGTGTGACATTCCAACTCATACAGAACATAAGAATGGCCGTACTGGGTCAGACCAAAGGTCCATCCAAATCAGTATCCTGTCTACCGACAGTGGCCAATGCCAGGTGCCCCAGAGGGAGTGAACCTAAGAGGTAATGATCAAGTGATCTCTCTCTTGCCATCCATCACCACCCTCTGACAGACAGAGGCTAGGGACACCATTCCTTACCCATCCTGGCTAATAGCCATTAATGGACTTAACCTCCATGAATTTATCCATTTCTCTTTTAAACCCTGTTATAGTCCTAGCCTTCACAACCTTCTCAGGCAAGGAATTCCACAAGTTGACTGTGCTCTGTGTGAAGAAGAACTTCCTTTTATTTGTTTTAAACCTGCTGCCCATTAATACAGGGTTTATAGTTTGGTTCAATGGCTCTCGGCACCCCCTCTATATAAATTGTTCTAGTACCCCTGCCAGTATCAGTTCAATGTTTGTGTGGTTACCTGGCATAAATTTCTGCCTTAAACACCTTTCCTAGTTCCCCAAAACTCAGAGTGACTGTTGGGCCAGTTTTGTGTGCTTTATGCTAACTGTTTAGCTAATATCTTATAGGATACAGGCCTGTAGATTCCTTTGCGTTTTTGCTGAGTAAAATAAAATGCTAAATCTAGCTCTGTGGGCTACTGCACTCTTGAAGTGAACTTACAGCAGACAGAGCATCTGGAACAATTTACCAGGGTCATGGTGGATTCTCTATCAATTAAATGTTTAAATCAAAATTGGATGGTCTGGGAATTAATTTGAAGAAGTTCTATGACTTTTTTTATACAGGGGATCAGACTAGATTATCGTAATGGTCCCTTCTGGCCTTGGAATCTATGAATCTGTGGATGTAGAGGGTCCCTCACCTAGACATGCCCCTTACATGGGCATCTGTCACTGGAAATACCACTGGACAGCAAACACATCTTTTTAAGTCTGCTCTTTACTTCTTCACATTCACCATCAGAATTTTGATGGCACAGAGTTTATCATGCTAACTCTAATTAACTAACAAACACCAACTTTAATAACTAATAATTATCTTCTGGCACTTAAAAGTAGTAAGGCTCCGGATCCAAGAGAAGCGCACTTCTGTGTGATGGTGCAGTAGGGAGGGACTGAGGTGCCATGCTCCCTTTTATATGCTCACCCTCATAATGTTCAACAAAACTGAGGGGAGAAGGAGAAGGCGTGTGAGCAGTGTAACAGGCACCCTTGGGAGAAGATTCCAAGGTCCAGGCTGCACCGGCCAGCGCAACCCCTGAGTGGTAATATGCAGAGAACGTTCCAAAAAGCAGAGAATTTAGTTTGTTCTTGACTAAATTCGGGGGGAATATAAATCCTACAATGGTCTCTCCAGGTCTGAAACATTATCCGTCTCTTTCCAAAATGTGCAATATTCCCCTCATAAATGATTTCCCCCAGATTTTCACAAAAGTATGGAGCACGTGGCTGTTGACTTTTTCTACCAGATTAAATGCCCCCAAACTGGCAACACAGCTTACCAGACTGGTCAAAATATCTACAACACAGGGAATTCCCTCAGGCAGTAAGTTTTGGTGGTGGTGAATTGAAGAACCAGAAAAGCCAGACTCAGGGTATGGTTAATAGAGGTAAAATTAATGAAGAGTGGAAGCAATCATTCTGCTAAAATGATTGCAAAGGTTACACTGGAATTTCAACCAAAAGTGATATGGTAAGCATAGTAGAGCTCTTTCCCTTGTTCATCAAAGAATTCTGACTGGAGATCTATATTAAGGACTTCATAGAATACAAGTGCACTGCTATTTGAAGGATTTAGTCATAATCCCAGGGAAGAATAGACAAAATATTTGGGAACTAATTTACTTGGTTTGTTAACATTGTGCAAATCCTTCTTATATCCTCCTTATTCTTATCCACACTGACTAAGCAATCTTGACAGGATTTTTAGATATCCAGATGGGGATGAGTGGTAACATCCTAAGGGACTGATCCAGCAAACATTTATTACTACACATGTGCTGCAATAAATTGTCTCGTTGAAATGAAAAGCACTACTCATGGTAGTCAAGATTGCAATGATTGCTGGATTGTGCTCTAAGGTGATAGAAATACAGTCACAGAGTGACCCCCCTTTACGCAGAAGTCCAGAAAAAGGTAACACAAGTGATGAAAAGCAAAGAAGGCCTTCAATATGAGAGGGGATTAAAATGATTGCGTCTACTCAGTTCAGAGGGAAGATAAATTAGAGGTGACAGGATAAACCTATGTACTATTCCTAAATACTGGGTATGTTTACACAGCACGCCCTGCCCTCCTCCTCTCCCCTGTCCCGCCCCCCCCCCCCCCCGCACCTCCCTGAGGAAAACCCACTGCGGCAGCAAGCCTCCGATCCCAGTCCAACTGACTCGGGCTAGTGGGGCTCGCACTGCAGTGCTAAAAATAGCAGTGTAGCTGTTGGAGTTTGGGCTTTAGCTGGAGCTTGGGCTCTGAGACCCAGTGACAGGGAGGATCTCAGAGCCTGGGCTCCATCTCTGGCCCCACATATCTACACTGCTGTTTTAGCACTGCAGCACACGCCCAAATCAATTGACCCAGGCTCTGAGATGCGCTGCTGTAGGGCTTTTTGTTTGTTTTTGTTTTTTTGCTGTGTAAACACGCCCAAAGACTATGTTCAGGTGGAGGTAAGATTGAGAGTATACATCAGTAATTTAGGGTTTAAGTTAAATTAGAGATGTTGTAAGTACCCTCAAACCAAGCATTAAAAACCCAGGGCTTTGACCTCAGGTTCAAGTGGGTAAGGAACCAAGAAATCAAATATCTTGATTTTAAGATGTTTTGTAATTTTTAAGGCCCCAGTTCAGCAAAGGACTAAGATGACAGAAATGCAGTTCAAATAAGACCCTGTTTTATGCAGAAGATATGAAAAAGGCAACAAAAATTATTAAAAGCATAGAAGCTTTCCAAATGAGAGAGGATTAAAATGATTGCTTACATCCCATTGATTTCAATGGAACCTAAACATGTTTAATTTCTTTTCTGAATCACAGCCTTAGTCTGCCCTTGTATTACCAGTACAGTCAGAATACTTTTTAATTATTATTTTGAATGTATTTCACGTCATCCTTAGCGTTCTCTCTTCTTTTTGGTTTGTGAGCTTCATAGTCGGAAGAGGATTTCTCCTTCTTATACCATTCTATGTTAAGTTACTCACTGTTATGTCACATGACAACACTCATGTTCTCTGTGGAACCTCATATCAGACTTGATGTACTCACTGCTGTTCCATTTAAGTTTGCAGAAAGGAACTGCAGTATCTCTTGCTGTTTAAATCAACTTTTGAGGCTGATTTAGTCAGAGAAGACTATTCTTCATTTACACCAAGAAATCAGATTCTGTCTGGATGTCAATTAATGAAAGCCTATGGACTATTTTTATTAGTTCTAAATTCAAATTCTATAAAAATCTAAGTCCACTTAGCAGTTGTTTAGCGATATCACAGAGCTTGAGCTTTTTTGTATTAATTGGTAATGTGTAGACTATTTTAATTTATTCATGATTAGTAACCCTAGTTTCTTGCTGTGAACTGTAGCACTAATAGTCTACTTTGGAAGTTTGTATGCAAAGCACAATTAGTAAAAGCAGCACTTAGCCTAGACCATGATATTCCTTTATATATTATCTAATACTTTATCATATCTTAGTTATTTTGATGCAAATATGCCTGGTTTTGCTTTAAACCAAATCCTTTTTTATACAGTCATATTAATTGAAGCTACTCTGTGTATAACAAAGGAGGTGTCTTCTGCTGAATTCATTTATGAGGTAACTGTTGAATGCAAAGCTTTCAGTCTCTGCAGATGTTGTAAACCTTGAAAGAGCCACTTGAGCTGAATGATATCAGAAGTGTAGTATTCCTTGGACCACCTACGGGTTTGTCTACGTGACAAAATGTTAGAACAGAGGTATCCAAACTGTGGGGCATGCCCTCTGAGGGAGTGCCACCTAGCTCCGCTCTGCTCCGGCTCTGCCCCGACCCCCCACACCCAGGGCCTGGGCTCCTGACCGCAGCCCAACTGCAGCTCTGCACCTTGGCCCTGGCCTGCCTGCAGCTGCAGCCCCAGCCTTGGCCCTGTTATCTCTGTCTGCATCCCCCCACCCCCGGAACTGCAGCCCCACTCACAGCCTCAGGAAGGATAAGGTGGGATGTTTGAAAAGTTTGGGGACCACTGTGTTAGAATGTGGCCATGAAGCACTGGGTTAGCTGACATGATATTTACTCCCATGTATTTGACTGTTGTTCACTAGCACAAATTGTTCTCAGCATCATATCAGTTAATTGTGATTAAACCATTAATGTAGTGCAAGTAATCACAAGTAGCTGGCATAGTGGTGAACACTATCTGTTCTGGTCTACAATAACGATATTGCCATGGTCAGCATCACGTCAGCTAATTCATATATTCGCAAAAATGTTCAAATGTGCTAAAATTATGCAGTGTACCATATAGATAGATATGCACAGTATGGGCGCATACGTTTGTCTGATACTATAGAATATTAAAGATGTGTCCTCAAATTGGGCATATTCCTCCCTCACAAAATGTTTAGTGGGAAAGAGAGTCCCTCTGCTTGGAACATCATCAAACATAAAAAAATATAGCCACCTTGTCAATACAAGATTATAATAATTCACTCTTGGCTCTCTAATGAATTGTATAAACACTATTTATTAAGACATAACAAGGCCTCTAGAGGTAAATATAGCCAAGCATTCACTTGATGGCTATTTGTGGTCCTATGGGTTTTCCATCTAATTTAGATGAAGATTTTTACTTCTGTAAATTGTCATTGTAAAGAAGCTGCTTAAAAATGCATTTTATGAAAGCAGTGATGTACATTCTGGCAGAAACACTTCAGAGTTGCTGCTCTTGGGAATGTAACCTCTCAGTAAATTTGTAAATGAGAAGCAATGAGGAGTGTGATAACAAATTGTACTGATCAGCCTTTGTTAGCAAATTATAACAAATCAGATTTCTACACTTTCCCTTTACATATTGAGACAGGCTGGTCACTTACATATAAAGGCCATTATACAGGGAGTCCTTGGACTTACGACACAATTCGTTCCTCAGAATTGCGTTGTAAGTCAAAAGCACTTTTCCCATAGGAATCAATGGTATGAAGGCGGGATTGATTCCTGAACCAAGGCGTGATACTCTATTTTCACCACAATAACCCTCATTTTTGTACTAAGTGAATTATATATGACTAATGTTGCAACATCAATGTATTTACTGAACACTGTATTCTGTAAATCGCATTCAAGTAAACATATTAACTCATATATGCTACTCAGAATGCCGGCAACACAGGCCCAGAAAACCAGGGATAACTGCACAAATGCTGAGCCTCAGCCAATCACTGTTCAAGCCTTCTGACTAGCTGAGCTTGGGGCCGGGAGCCAATAAAAAACAAGCGGCAACCCTACTTGGCAAAAACCTATCTTGCTGCCTCGAAGCAACTCAGAAGTGACCCCTTCAAGCTCCATACCAGTATAACACAACCAGGAAGTAATTTCAAGTGAACTTTATGCAAATTGAGTGACCTAAGGGCGAAAGAAGCATCGTAGGGGCGAAATAGGCAGTCAATTGAAAAGCGCCGTAAGTGACGTCCGACGTAAGTCAGGCATCATAAGTCCGAGGACTCCTTGTATTACTGTGTATATTAACAAAAGGGATAGACATATTTTTGTTTGTATATTTAGGCCCTGTATATTTAAGTATCCTCATTAAGGAAGCGTGTTGAAGCACGACTTAACTTAAAGCATATGTTTAATACCCATTAAAGTCAGTGATACTTAAGCATGTGCTTAAAACTAAGCACATACTCGTGATTTCCTGAATAAGAATGAATTTAAGCATGTGCTCCAGTGTTGTCTTGAATCAGTGTCCCAATGAGCAGTTGATCAGGCCAAAATTAGATTAAACAAGACTTCAGCAAACTATCACAAGGGTAATTACTACAGTTAATACAAAAAACTTTATTTTCTCATAAAGAGCACAAATAATTTAAGATCTACTAAACAGGAATGCTATTTGCTATGGGTTAGGGGGCATTTGTTCCACTCCCTATCCTGAATTTTCATAACTCCTTGCCAGGCTTCTTGCCTGGGCCTGCGGGGTCTGCTGTGGGGTGGGGCAGGATGGGCCAGAGGTCCTAATTGTCAGCTTATCAGCACTGCTGTCCTCACTGGCCGGACAGGCAGCAGCAGCAGCAGCCTGGGTTGAAGTAAGCCAGGCCCCAATCGCTGCCCGGAGCCCACCTCTTACTCCCTAGGATAGGACCAGCACCCCACCTTACTCTGGGATAGGACCAGCTCACTAACTCCTCCTGCACCCATGAGCAGCTGTGGCCTCAGCGGGGAGGCAGAAGCGGGAATACTGACATAACATTGCGCTTACCACCAGAATGTTTCTGAAATGATGCCCCTGCTACTAAATTTGGTGGAGATTTTCATGAAGAAGTCATTTAAAATAAAAATCAACATAGCGATCAATAGTATACGACAGCAAACATCAGTTCACTTATACTTGCAGTGCAGTCTTAAAGAAAATCATGTAATTGCCCTTCATGGGATTGTATTCTTATATCCACGATCTGAAGCCACAATTCAGCAAAGTACTTAAGCCTACGCTTAAAACCATAACTTTTCAGGAAAGCAATATAGCTTCTGTTCTTAAACCTCAGTAAAGTCAGTAAGCTTGTGTTTTAAGTTAAGAATTTCAGTGATTTCTAGAATAGTGGTTTGCTGAACTGGGGGTCTATGGGTAGATTCATAATGGGAATTAAGCACCTTACTGCTACTTTAGGCACCTAAGTCCCAGATTTAGGTGACACTGCTATTCACAACCCCCACACTCATCTGCCACCTAACACTAGGCAGCTAAACCCATTTGGGGCCTAAGTTTTTTCAGTAAAAGTTTCCTTGGAGTCTATGCTTCTGCTTCTGAGAATATGCATTAATGATCCATGAACTAGGGGAAGCTAGACAGGAGCTACTCCAACTAACTCACCTGTGGGCCCAATCTGGTAGGCATGCTCAGAGCCCACCTAACTTGGGGAGTGGAGCTTTGGATAAATAGTCGAACGGTCATTGGAGTAGGGTTACCGTATCCACAGTCTCCCACCTCCAAAGTGAGTGCCCTACCCACCGGGCTATAGCATCATTCTCACACTCAATTATTTATCGAAAGTGGGACAATTACAACGAGCAATTGAGAGAGACTCACCTCAGAATATCCCATAGCCCAGAAGCTAGGGCACTCACCTGAGAGGTGGCATATCCCTGTTCAAATCCCTTCTCCTGTTCATGCAGAGGGTCTCCCACATCCTGGATGTGTACACTAGTCACTGAGCTAAATGTTATGAGGGCGCTCCTCCATCATCATCACCTCTGACAAGAAGCACCTAACTCCAGCAGAGGGTTCACAGCTGTGAATTCCAAGTGGAGGTAGGTGCCTCCCTGCAGCCTGGACTTAGGTGTCTATCTCCCTGAGAGGGGCAAAGCTTGCGACACACCCCTCGTCTTAACATTCTGCCATTGGCTAGTTTAGCTGGCTCCACGCTCAGCATGCTGCATTTTGTAAATCGCATTTTAAGGCACCTATCTCTCCCTGTTCATTCTATAGGGAGGAGAGGTGCCAAACTTTTAGGCTTTGTAAATCCCAGTGATTTTCTGAAAGTTAGGCCTTGTGATGCTCACCACAACTCAATCCCTAAATGCTGAATTCCTAACAGCTATTTTATTCTGTTTAGTTATTTGGTCATATAGCTAAATGCATTGATATGAAAATAAAAATATAAAAGTCCAAATTCTGCTCTCAGGTACATAAGTACAAGTTTGGAATTATTCTTGATTAATTGGGTTCAATCTAGATAGTCATCGGAGTGAACGAGTGTCTACTTTGGCCTATATCAGGGCTTCTCAAACTGTGAGTCAGGACCCCTCAGGGGGTCGCGAGGTTATTATATGGAGAGTCATGAGCTGTCAGCCTCCACCTCAAACCCCACTTTGCATCCAGCATTTATAATGGAGTTAAATATATTTTAAAAGTGTTTTCCATTTATAAGGGGCTCACACTCAGAGGATTGCTATGTGAAAGGGGTCACCAGTACAAAAGTTTGAGAACCACTGGCCTATAACATACAAACCTATGGATATCAGCAGCACAGCCGTAATTCATTGGTTTGGAAACAGCTATGATGTTGCACAGACAGATATTCATGAAGAAGCAGAAACTGACTCTCCATTAGGGATGTCTCACTGACTGTAGGCAGCCTGGATACTCTCTAGTGGAGAGTCTGGTAGCAAATGGCAACATGAAAGTCGCTAGGAATGAATGCAAGGCTGCAATTTCTCCTTTCCACTTAGTTCTCATGTGGCTGGGATGGTAACCATTGCTCAGGTTTGTCTGTTTCCTTAGATTTGGTTCATATAATCAGATGCATGTTCAACATGTTGGATGGTCTCTGAGGTACATCTTGCTTTATTGATTAGCATCTCAGATCCTCAAGTAAATCTGGTCTCCAGCTGTTCAGTATTCAGCAAGCAAACCTCTCATTCCTTGCCCATCATAGAGATATTTATAACTCCTCATTTGCAATTCCACATAGGTGATTTTAGGCTGAAAATCGGTCATTTTTCTTTTCTCCCTGTGGGAAATTTCAGCTTCTTAGGATGGAATCAAAAACTGAAAGTATTCAACTGAAAACTGAAATTGTTAATTAGGAAATGCCACCACAGTGCCTTATGTCAGCTGTGTTTCGGGCACCTCATGTCCCCTTTCTCCTCTGTGTGCTGAGGTCCCTAGCTGGACTACAACTCTCATGATGTACTATGGTTGCCATTAAAGAAAAAACATTAACAGGACCACATTATCTTAATCTCTTTTGCACTATTTGGATTTCTCAGCCTCTTTGTGAAGATAATTTCCTAACCTTGCTAATAAAACATTAAGGAAACATTTATTTCTGCTAACTTTGCTAATGATGACCCCTTGTTTCCAAGAAGCAGGACAATTGTTCCTACACTACCAATGTCTTGTGATAATAGAAGTGTCATGCTTTTAACAGATGAGTGGGGGTGGAGGTTATTTTGGCTTCTGGCAAAACTTATCTACAAAACCAAATTTAGATTAAAACATGCAAATTAGAGATGGATATGCCTGGTTCAGGAAACTCACTGAACGCAGTAAAGTCCACTTGGGATTAATGTGTTGTCCAAGCAATTTGAACATACAGCCACTTCCCAAAACTTAAGGTTTTCTTGCAGAATCATTTTGTCAAAACTCTCTTGAATCTCCGAATGCCCTCCTCACATTCTTTGTGGTTTCTCATTCCTTCATCTGATGACTCCCCATAATGTCCTGACAACCCTTCATATTCTCACAGGGGCTTACCTTCTTTTCCAGTGGTATCCTTTAGGAAGAGCTGCTGGGCCACTTAGCTATAGGGAAAGACAAACATATTGGGCTTTTTATAATTACTGTATCATAACCTCCTATGGTTATATTTTTGAACATGTGGGTGTAGTACCAGCTTACAAGGGGTACACTTAAGTACTCAGAATACCCTTTGCATTGTAATATTGCAGGTGTATTATATGATAAGTACCACCCATTCTGGAGTGGCATCTCATTTGAACACACGGATTGGCTGACATGACGCTGTCACTTCCAAAGTAATATAGAAGACAGTGCTTGGTGTCCAATATACATGCAGTACCAAAAATTCAAGTAATTGATGGATATTCTTTGGTAGCTGATAAATGGTTTATCCTACTGCTCATCTATCTCTAATGCTGTTGTCTGAGTGTTTTATATGCTATATGTAACATATAACTGATACAGTTTGTTGATTTGGATCCAATAGGCCGGAACCAGTATTGTGGACAAAGGATGGCGGAGAACTACCAGATCCAGAGAGAATGGTTGTCAATGGTAGGGACCTAAGAATTAGTTTCCTAAACAAAACGGACAATGGTACATATCGATGTGAAGCAACAAACCCTATTGGCCAAAACAGCACAGAGTATGTCCTGATTGTACATGGTGAGTACATCTCTTTAAATTCAGTAAGGGAGAGTACCTTGATTAATATTAGAAATTTTTGTTTCAACCAACTATAAGCAAGTGATTAAGAACACATGAAAAAATGACAAGAAAAAATTAAAAGTGCAATTATTCTTTTCAGAGCGCCATCTACTAATAAGTAACAGGCTGACTTCCTTTTATTAGTAGGTGTCTAATAAATTTTGTACATTATATATCTTTCAAATATGTGTGGAGAATCCCTTAAGCAACAGGCAAAAATGTCTTTGAGAGTATACTGGGAACTGTTTTATACCTAATTGCATCCATAAAACATGGTGTTTAAATATAACTGGCTATGAGTAGATAGGTCACATATAAACCAAAACCAAGAAGTACAAGGCAGTTGCTATTTATTTTATAAACCATTCAAGACAGAATACTAAAAATAAAGTATAGCCTAGTGCAGAGCACTCTCAAATCCCAGTGTAAGATGAAGGTCTTGCATCACCCCAGAGAATCAGGCCCTATGTTAAAATCACCCCCCAAATTGTCTAGTATCACAAGTTCATAATACTTATTTAATAAAATGGCCTGGTTCTCACTTAATTATGATTGTTTTGTTTTGCCTGATTTGTCTTGATGCTTCATGTCAAAAGAATAAAGGCCTTAATATTAAGTGTGAAATAGCTTGATGCAACAAAAGTACAGTAGACGCCATTACAAGAGCCAGCATTTGGCAGCTGTTACCACACCGTTACCACAGATTTCCTTCATTTAAATCTGTTACTTCAGACAATCCTGTGTGGTAACTGCTGGGAAATGGTGACTCCTACAGACTGAATGTGAACCCAGATCTCAGAGGCGAGATGAGTCCATTAACTCCATTGCAACACCTGTTGCAATCTTTTTTTCCCCTAGCTTTTATACATGGGCAACTTTTTAAGAACCACCGCAAAATAAAAGGAAACACTTTTTAAGGTGAGTCTCAGACTGTAAAAGACATGAGAAATATGAAGTCTATTTCCTCCTTATAAGTCATTCAAGTGGAACAAATATATATGTTACTCTGGTGTTTGCAAGCTAGCCAACAGCATGATTCACTTGAAGTGCCAAATTAGCTTTAGGTAAGTTTGGCAGTTAACATATTTATAATAAATATTTCTCTAAGCATTTTGTAATTAGTCATTTTCTGTCTCCATTGTTGAACTAAAACTTATCAAAACACCCCCTGGATTAATACTATTCATGCTTCTGAAGTTCATCATTAGTTTACCTAGTCATGATGGGCTCTTTATACCACTGAGGCTCCACTGCTGAGAATTACTATGTTTAAAAAACAACAAAACAAACAAAAACAACCCCCTTTCAAACCTCCACGTATGTTGATTACCACAAAATATTTCCCCTTTTAAATCCTGTAGGTAATGGTTTATTAGTTGTTGGCTGCATACACAAAGTGTTAATGTCTCTCTTTGATGGACTGACAGTTTTCCAAAACCCACCACCTGTTGAAATCTGAGTGGTCTCTGTAGTTTGTCAGAGGTATTAAAGTGATAATTTGGGAGAAGTTGACCCTTTTTACCTCTTACATCATGGTTACTTTTACATTAGCTATGGCCATTTAATATACCTATAAGGAAGAATATTTGATGATCAGCTGCCTTGTGTCTTTCACTTCCAATCAGTTGCATGCACCCTATTGATCTGATTACAATTTGATGGCAGTCTCTAAAATCATTCATTATCAAGATGCGATTCTGCTGTGTGTGACAGCACATTATGCATGTTATCTCGTTTAACTTTAACATTGCTGACAATATCTCTTATGGATACTGGAGCTTTCCCTAATTGCATTCATGCAAATCTAGCATTAGAACTACAGAAGGTTATTTGGCTTCCTAGAACTCAGTAACATTGGAAGTTGTCTGAGCAAGGATGAAATGATCCTTGCTGTTAATAACCTGTTCCATACTGGAGTCATAAAGCCTCTGCTGTGAATGAGCGGTTGGGATTAATTATTTAATTGTATGTATAGTGTAATTAGTTTATACAGATCAACTTGGGAAACCACTTGTCCCCTCTTTTTATCGTTGTCTCAGACTGATCAGCTCATCCAGAACTTCCTTTCTTTTCTGTTTGAAAACTGATGAAAAGCAGTTTTGGTATCCTGCAGCCAGGTTGTCTTATTGAATAGAGGACATATTTTCCCTTTAACTTTATATTACTAAATAGATTTGTAACACTCCCTGACTTCTCTTCACACCTTCTCCTGTAACTAAGGTGGTGACATCAAAATGTGTGTCCCTTTCCTTTATTATGGCTTACATACCATTATATAGTCATGCATTCTGACCTACTCATCTTTCATTTCTTGTATATACAGTGCCAAATTTAATATGGCATGGACTAAAGCCACATGGGAAGGGAGTTTCCACAAGGAAGCCCTCACAGAAATTACCCCATATTGTCTGGTCATGGAGGCAACATTCCAGAAAAGGGGAATGTAGCAAACTCACAAGCAATCACTCAGATACCCTGTGCTGCTTCTGCTCTACTCTAGCCACCAGCAGCACCCGATTGGCAGTGCAACTTCAATGAAGGCAAGCTACAAGTGAATTTGTCACAGAAGCCTCTAGGACTGCAGGGTGAGATTGTTGGTTATGTGTAAAAGATAATACCACTATGAGGACTGTATTAACTTTTCCAGGTAAGCACTGTGGGGTTGGATAGAGAACAGTGGGCATCCCAGCCCTCAACCTTCCCACTTCTCCCCTGACTCTCTTAGTCTATGCCACCAGATCAAAATGGAGAACTTATGCCACTAAGGCAGTTGAGGCCCCCTTCTCTGTGTGGAAGTTCTCCTTCACAGAGCAGTGGAAGGGGAAGCATGATCTCACACACAGTAGTGGGACCCTATCCACTAATTCCCTCAATTTTCCTAAGTTATCTTCATAACACAGAAGAGATTTAGAAAGCTTGCCTAAAAATGAAAATGTGTAGTTTATCATAATTAGAGATTAAGGGTAAGCAAAGTGTTTGTACATATTAATTATACAAACAAAGCAAGGAGCATATGATGCTTTTAATTGGGCCAACTTAGACATAAAATTATATAGAAAAGTGATCACTTCTTCCCATTGCAGATGAAGATGAGGTAATAGTGTTATGATGTTGGCTGATGGTAGTTTGAATAAATATAGCTATACACAGATCTACTAACAAGTCTTTTTGTTTCATTTTTTTCACTATAAAGGAATCTTGTTTTAGAAAAAGTGAATGTATTTAACTATGAAATGGGTCTGTGCTGCTTTGCTGAAGAAATACAGCTGCTACTTTCATTTTTCTTTTGTCAAGAAAACACTCAAACTGGAAGGTGTACACAAAATGAGAGTTTATAGACAGCAGTGCAAAGGGAAGATACGTTTTTCACTCAAACATTTGTCTCCTGCAGTAATGAATGCCAAATCCTAATACCTGTAGCTGTTGTCATTTCTGCATTCTAATATATTATTTTGGTGTAGTAGAAGTTCACGTTCTGGTAAGATATATTATACCCCATCTATAGTGACGGACTCTAGACAGCAGAAGTTGTGCTTTTTCTCTCCTTGTCTTTATTGAGAATTTTGGTTACCTATGACCAAATACTTGCTATTAATCACCAGTATACAGAACAAACTACCAAAATCATGTCCGTGTTAGTCTGTAAAAAAAAAGCAACAACAAACAATGTGGCAGACTAACACACGTTTCTATGCATCTTAGCAGCATGAGTGGTGAATCATTTCTTCTTTCAGACATCAGACAAGACATCATCTCTCATGAAGAGAGGGTATATTCACCCATTCAAAGCTCATGCTGCAGAACGTCTGTTAGTCTATAAGGTGCCACAGGATTCTTTGTTGCTTTTACCAAAATCATGACATTCAACTCAAAAACATATTTTCTACTTGGCAAGCTAAAGTAAAAAGCTCCATTAATTTAGCTGGAGTTGAGAGCTGAACAAGTCTGTCATAATCAAGTTAAAGACACGGTTGTTACATATGGACAAATCAATCACTAAAGATTTGGTTCATCCTCAAGCTCAGCACATAATATCAGGGATGACAGAAATTCAAATTAGTGATGGAGTATCCACCAATATGAACAATAAAATGAAAATGAGATATGAGGCCTGAATTTAGTGTAGTATTTTACTGACAGACAAATGTCAAGATAAACTCTTTATTAGGAGCAGGAATTATGAACAGAATAAAGTAAAAACTTTCCACTACTCTGTGTAGTTGCAGCCTGGGACTGCCCTGTCCTGGGTTTCTTGTTTCTACCCCAGTAGGATGTGTGTCACCAGTAACCAAAGACTGAATGTCCAGAAAATATGGCATCTCTACAGTTTTTGGAGGATTTACTGTATACCACACTCAGGATCATAATCTCCAAACACATCTCTCCTCCCTGGAAAGCTGAAATAGAAGCTCCACTAGGTCAGGTAGTAATGACAATTCATCATCTGTAAACAATTCCATTATATTTCAACAATGCCTTGAAGTAACTTACAAATTATCATGGGTTTTTGCTTAATATCACAAGATACTATGTGATACGTTAGATTCACTGTATCTGTACAATAGATTCACTGAAACAAGTGGAGTTACTGTATATCATGTATCTTATGATGTTGCAAGGTAATGTGGAAGTTACCTTGAGTCACTGCTGGCCATGGACAGTTCCTTTCATCAGCAAATACAATAGAAGTAGTGGAAAGAGCTAGTCCTGGTGATTTGAAGGCTTTGTCCTGGACAGTTAGCTTGGATTAACGTGAGCATCCCATTTTTTTCTACGCTTCTTCTGGGGTAGACAACACTTGATGCTAGAAAGAGTAATCAAATCAATGTTAGCCATATCCTCTCATTAACATTTCAAATTTAACTTCTCTATTTTCCTCCATCATCTCCCCTCCCTCCTTTTGCCATCACTGTTGACAATTTGACTGTCATCCATGCTTCCTTCTCATCTGGGCTTTTGCAAACCCGTCACACCTCTGCCTGCCTGCCTGCTTTCTATCGAAAGTTTTCTTAGAATTAATACATCCCCACAGAACTTTTCCATCCATTACAGAAAAGTGTAAAGTACCTTCAGAAAATTTCCAACGTGCTGTAGTTCACACACAATTATTTCTTGCTTTAGTACTACTGTAACCTCTTCACTTCTCCTATCCCCAGTTCATGCAGCACACTGCAGTTAGCTATTTAGGGTATTTCCACATAACATTTTGGAGCCCATGGGAGTAAGCCTTCCAGTCCAGGTCAAGAGATTTGGGTTAGCGGGACTCACGCTGACTCTCTAAAAATAACTGTGTAGACAGCACTTTGAAGTTGCTCTAGTCCAAACCGCAACTTCAAAGCCCTGTCCACAGAGCTATTTTTAGAGTACTAAGATGAGCATGTCAACCAGGACTGGGAGGCTCCCTGCCCACAGACTTCAGAATGCTGCATAGCCATACCCCAAGTCCAATATTGCTCTGACCACATCATCCATTTCCTCAAAGCCTTTCATCGGTTCTTTGTCTCATTTCATATCCTATTTAAACTGTTCACCCTCACCTGTGAGAGTGCACAATTCTGCCTTTGCCTGTATCTCAGCCCTTGCATTCACCCAATCTCTCTCTTTCATGCCTGGATCTCTGATCATTTTACTCAGCTGGAGCACTCACATTATTGAAGTGCACCAAGCATCTTCACTCTTCAAATTTGTCCTCAAAACTCACGCTGGTTCACCTTCTGCGGCCAAGCTCCATTCCAGTGCCATCCATTCTTTCTCACATGCTCAACTTTATCTTTAAATAATTTAAAATTCTGAACTAACCAGAGACATACACAACCAAGCGGCATTATCTTTATTTGTTGTAACCTCCTTTTTTTGTCTGTCATCCCCTGTTGTCATCCCTCATTGTATCATATTTAATCTCCATTCTAAAATCCTTTTAGAAGGACCTCTGCCTTTTCACACTTTTGTAAAAGCACTAAGCACTCCTACAGTGCTACAATGATTATTGGAACAATTTAAAATAAGGTTAAAAAGCAGGAGAATGCTTTAAGAAGAGGTAAAATTGCATACTATAATTGGTCTTATCAAATGGGAAGTAGACCTACTGCTCTGCAAGTATTTTCACTCCAGCACTCTAATTAATCTCGTGCACTGCTTTTAAGCATCTTTTCTTTGCAAACGTCTCTCAAAGATAAACAGACAAAATATCCACTGCAAGAGAAAAAGAAGAGAAAGAGAGACAGCAATATGGAGCAGCAGGTCTCATTATAATGAAGTAACCCTACAATTGGTGTTCACATTTCTCAGTGAGAACTTCCAGACATTGAGCTAGTTGGTCAAACTCTAAAACAGCCTACTAGTTATGGGAATAAAACATTTAATTTACAGACATGACCAGCTGTAGGGAGCTGCACTGCCTTACCCTTTCATTGAACACATGCCTGGGCTTCTGAAAAGAGAAGTAGAATTGGGCATTGGTATTATGGAGTGGTAGTAACCTCTCCATAATTAAAAGTTTGAAACTGAGTTTTTGATTATAAACCCAACTTGGCCCCCTGCATCTATAAATCGCACATAAAGAAATATCTACCTTAAAAGATAGTGTATGTCTGGGGCTGAGGTGTGTCTGTATGTGTGTATATATATATCCATCCAAATTTGAATTGAAGTGGACAAGGTGTTCCTCAATTTTGTCTCCCTAAAAAGACAGGAATTCACCAATGTTCAAAAAGTCTGTTTTGTTGCTACTTGGTACCCACCGCCCCCCCCCAAAGTGTTGATTATACTCTCAATTATTAAGATTTTAAATATAATTGTTCATCAAACCTGATGAGGTTTAAATAGGCTGGACACTCATGTTTTCATATGAAAAAAAAAGATTTGCTCTCGCAGACTAAAGGGGATCCTGGCTTGTTGTCCTTAGGAGAACCAGAAAAATAATGGAAGAAAAGATTCTGCCCTATTATGTGCTGCTCCATTACAGTGTCTTTGATTCCCTCCCTCCCCCAAACACAGACACAGTCTTCATAAAATCTACAGGAAGGAGTTTCTTCCTCTGCGCAAACTCCAACATCTTCAGAAGAGGGTCTACTCCTGAAGATATCAAGAAATGCAGCCACAAGGAGGGTGTGGGTAGGCTTGCCAACCCTCATGGTTTCACCGGGAATCTTCTGGACTCGAGCTCTATCTCCTGGAGGCTACTGAAGCCAAACCAGGAGATTTTAGGCTGCTAAATCTCTGGCGATGTAGTGGGGCTAAGGCAGACTCCCTGTATGCCCTGGCCCTGTGCCGCTCTTGGAAGCGGCAGGCACATCCCTACAACACCTGGGGAGGGGGCCTCTGTGCGCCGCCTCAAGCACAGACTCCGCAGTTCCCATTGGCCAGGATCTGCGGTCAATGGGAGCTGTGGGGGTGGTGCCTGTGAGTATGGGCAGCACACGGAGAGCCCTGCTCCCACCCCACTGCACTGTTGCCGGGGAGCTGCCTGAGTTAAGTGCCACACGTCTGGAGCCCGCATCCCAAACCTCCTCCCGCACCCCAACCCCCTGCCCCAGCCCAGAGCCTGCACCCAAACTCCCTCCCAGAACACCCCCCCCACCGCACCCAAATTCCCTCCCGGAGCCCGCACCACTCACCCCATCCTGCACACCAACCCTGCCCCAGCCCAGAGCCTGCACCCAAACTCCTTTCTGGAGCCTGCACCACTCACTCCTCTCACCCTGACCGCCTGTCCCAACCATGAGCTCCTTCCCGCACCCAAACTCCCTCCCAGAGCCTGCGCGTTGCACGCCCTCCTGCACCCCAACCCCCTGCTCCAGCCTGGTGAGGGTGGGGGAGAATGAGCGATGGAGGAAGAGGGGATGGAGTGAGCGGGGGTTAGAGCATCTGAGAAGGGGTGGGGCAGGGGCATGGCCTTGGGGAAGGGACAGGAAAAGGCTGGGGCAAGGGTGTTTGGGTTTGTGCAATTAGACAGTTGGCAACCCTAGGTGTGGGGAACATTTTCCGAGCCCCATTAGGACTGTTATAAAAATGAAGCACTTTCTTTGTAAGTCATAGTAAATGTTGCAGGTGCATCATAATGTTTTAAGTGTTTATTACTTTTCAAGAACATCAATATTAAAAAAAACCAATAAACTCAGGAAATCCAGGGCTGAGGTTGTACTTCCACAAGAGCCTTTGTGTCCCGTTTGCATTGCATAATGTTGTTTCAGCACTTTGGCTAAGGAAATCTGTGTTTGGCTGGCCGTTTTTAAGACAGTTATGATGAAACTGTTGACTTAATTTTATGTGTGAACTGTCCAGGAGTTGGTGAACAGTCAGTTTCCAGTCTTCAACTGTGGACAGTGCAAATTCTAACACGTTACATACAAAGGAATGACACTACAACCCATTTCTATCTTAATATATGAGATAGTCATGCATTTATTTATGCAGATCTGGAGTTTTGAAAAATAGTGTTAATAAGATGACATGCCAAAATGTATAATTTATTAATTAAGAATATGTGATAGTTCTGCATTTGAACCTACTGTGTAATGCCTTAAAGAGGAGCAGAATGCATGCTGACTTTGAATAGAAAGTGTCTTTCTCCATGTCCACAGTCACTGAACATATAAAGCTGGTATTTTGGATGTGAATGTTGAAAGTGAATCTACAATGGTGTGTATCTGGAAATTACTACTGTGCAGATAGTTCAGTTCTTAATGTAGCATTTCAAACACTTTACTTGTACTTCTTGATGTCTTGTTAATAGTGTGCAATGCAATGCTGTGTGTGTTATTGTTCTTTTTGTTCCAAGTATGAGTCTGGGTTTTTTTGACTCTCTATTGAAGCAGAGTTCAGGTAATAGAGTTAAATTTTCCAAAGCATGTTGGTGGTTTTTTTAATTTTACTCATAGTTATTTTACTCTGACTTGCTGTTGAGGTACCACCTAAACTCTGAACTTTCTGTCTACTTTTTTTCTTAATGCTAGGGTTTTTGAAATATAATGTAAACTAAAAACTTTGATGTGTCTGCCTTAACTTCACTTTAATAAAGCTATGGTGTCAAAATTGGACTTCAAAATTACCTAGGTTAGTAAAATCATGTAAAATACTATACATGTTAAATGCCAGGTTAACTTCCATTATTTTGGAATTTATTTATATTGAGGACGACATGAATGCTGAAAACTGTTGCAGCACCATTCAGTTAAAACAGATGAAAAAGTTAAAGCCTACCAATTGCTAATGATGCCCCATTTCCTACAAGGTCATTTATTATCTGTATAGAATAAAAACTATAAAGGGGTTATGATAATTACTCTGTAATCTTGGGCATTTTTAAGTAATTGGAGCATTGTCTTCTTTTATGAGCAATATACAAGTAAAATTTAGGATGCATTGCAGTCAGTAGAGTATAATGACATGCTATTTCATTTTAATAGCTAAGATTTCAATTGATCTTAGCTTGGTGCTACATCAGCAGCATATTGTTCTGCCAACTGGGGTTGCAAAGTTCAGGAATGCCAGGCAGATCTTTGGTTCTAAGCAAGTAGAGCTGCTATCATAACTCTATGGAGGTAATGTATTATAATTTGAGTAAAGGGGAGTGAGCATAACTTCTGCAAAACTGGTAATGCATCTCTGACTGACAGCTATAAAAAAAATCAGGTATGTGATCCAGGGTACAGCTCACCGCTCTCCTATGAGTCAAGATCAGAACAGAAGGGAAAAGGCAATAAGAGTGAAATACACACATTTGGGATTGGCTTATGACAATCTATTACCACCACATTACCAATACAAGAAATAGTAATGAAGGTTAGTTGTAGTTATTAGGCTTTTTAGTGCTAGTATTACTAACTGTTAGTTTTTGTCAAGTCTAGCTTAGGCAGATATACAGCTATATTTTGTATATGATATAAAGCCAAAAATATCATTTTAAATGTCTTCATTTGGTTTTCTCTCGATGTAATAAATATAAGGAGAACTGATCAACAATATATACTGTAATGTTCATATGATACTTCTTTAAAAAAAAGGTCAGAATTTTGTCACAGACTGCTTTGAATATTTTAAATTCATTTGACATATATTTTATTTACATTTATTTATATTATAGACTTCTATTTTGCTTTGTGTGTGTGTTGCTGGCTTTTTTTTAAGGGGGGACATGGTGGTTCCTATTTTACTAGTGGTAATTTCCAATAACTTTTCATAAAGTTGATTATAACTCTTCATAATTAATACTTCATTTTTACTCTTCAGATAGAATTTGAAATCTTAAAACTTAGGACGGTTTTAGTATAGAACATGGCAGAAGGCATCCAAAACCATAATTTGTAATTTAGCAAAAAAACAATTTATTTTTGAAAATAACAGAGTACTACATTTATGCAGTATTAACAACTTTTTGGACCAATGTGATTTAAAATCTACCACATATTATAAGTGAAGCTGATACTGATGTCTATGACTACAGTTTTTTAACTCTTTCTGTTCTAATCCCGTATTTTCAGTTGCTTAGAATTTTGCAAACTTTAATTTGGGCTGGATTTTTCATATTTGGTCTGTGTTTCAAGCTAGTGTTTTGGTTCTTAAGTTTCAGCAAAAATGGCTTAGCCATTTCCAAGAACATGTTTGGGAAAAATATGTAGTTATGGCTATGTTTAAAAAAAATCCAACCAATTTTTGAAGAGCAGTAGCAGCTCCATCATTTGGGACAGGAACTTGAAATCTGGCAGGAAGATAATGCTGGTGTCATCTTTTGGTCTCCATTTGAAAATTGACTCAGATTTGGTGAAGTTTTAACCTCTGAAAATTTTCATTTACACACACTTAGCAGGACATCTCTAATAAATTATACTAAAATCTATGAATATTCCATCTGAACTAAGCATGCCCCCAGTCCCACTGAGTTTTCATGTGCACTACACATGCTCCAGGCTTCTCCAAATGGGACACAGCAACAGTATAGGAAGGAGTACTGGGCTCAGAGCCTGGAGAACATCATGAGTCTCAGCTCTAGAATTTGATGGTATCAATAATTCTGCACATTTCACAGCCCTTAGTATTGAGCAGGACATTTTACCTCCACGCTACAGATGGGGTAACTAAGATGTTGCGCAAGGCATCTTCAAGCAGTACAGGAAATAGAACCTTGTTTCTAGGTACTGAGTGTAGGTATTGTTTTTAAACAATTTAATCTATTTTAAATCCAATTGCAGGTTGGCAGATCATTCTCGCAAAGAGAATTATAATTAAAATTATAATTCCACCTAAGTAAGGGCCAATGGTAGGAACACGGCAGTAAACAGACTGTGACTCAGAGGATACGATTACACTGTGAACTAGAGGTATGATTCCCAGCTCACATATACATACTCACACTGGCTCTCTTCTGAGCTAGGATGCTAAAAATAATTGTGTAGCTGCATAAGAACATAAGAATGGCCGTACCGGGTCAGACCAAAGGTCCATCTAGCCCAGTATCTGTCTACCGACAGTGGCCAATGCCAGGTGCCCCAGAGGGAGTGAACCTAGCAGGCAATGATCAAGTGATCTCTCTCCTGCCATCCATCTCCATCCTCTGATGAACAGAGGCTAGGGACACCATTCTTACCCATCCTAGCTAATAGCCATTTATGGACTTAGCCACCATGAATTTATCCAGTCCCCTTTTAAACATTGTTATAGTCCTAGCCTTCACAACCTCCTCAGGTAAGGAGTTCCACAAGTTGACTGTGCGCTGCGTGAAGAAGAACTTCCTTTTATTTGTTTTAAACCTGCTGCCTATTAATTTCATTTGGTGACCCCTAGTTCTTGTATTATGGGAATAAGTAAATAACTTTTCCTTATCCACTTTCTCAACATCACTCATGATTTTATATACCTCTATCATATCCCCCCTTAGTCTTCTCTTTTCCAAGCTGAAGAGTCCTAACCTCTTTAATCTTTCCTCGTATGGGACCCTCTCCAAACCCCTAATCATTTTAATTGCCCTTTTCTGAACCTTTTCTAGTGCTAGAATATCTTTTTTGAGGTGAGGAGACCACATCTGTACACCGTATTCGAGATGTGGGCGTACCATGGATTTATATAAGGGCAATAATATATTCTCAGTCTTATTTTCTATCCCCTTTTTAATGATTCCTAACATCCTGTTTGCTTTTTTGACTGCCTCTGCACACTGCGTGGACATCTTCAGAGAAATATCCACGATGACTCCAAGATCTTTTTCCTGACTCGTTGTAGCTAAATTAGCCCCCATCATGTTGTATGTATAGTTATTTTTTCCAATGTGCATTACTTTACATTTATCCACCTTACATTTCATTTGCCATTTTGTTGCCCAATCACTTAGTTTTGTGAGATCTTTTTGAAGTTCTTCACAATCTGCTTTGGTCTTAACTATCTTGAGCAGTTTAGTATCATCTGCAAACTTTGCCACCTTACTGTTTACCCCTTTCTCCAGATCATTTATGAATAAATTGAATAGGATTGGTCCTAGGACTGACCATTGGGGAACACCACTAGTTACCCCTCTCCATTCTGAGAATTTACCATTAATTCCTACCCTTTGTTCCCTGTCCTTTAACCAGTTCTCAATCTATGAAAGGACCTTTCCTTTTATCCCATGACAGCTTAATTTACGTAAGAGCCTTTGTTGAGGGACCTTGTCAAAGGCTTTCTGGAAATCTAGTACACTATGTCCACCGGATCCCCCTTGTCCACATGTTTGTTGACCCCTTCAAAGAACTCTAATAGATTAGTAAGACACGATTTCCCTTTACAGGGACCGATAAAGTCATTGCGGAGAAACTAAATAGATTCTTTGCTTCAGTCTTCACGGCTGAGGATGTTAGGGAGATTCCCAAAACTGAGCTGGCTTTTGTAGGTGACAAATCTGAGGAACTGTCACAGATTGAAGTGTCACCAGAGGAGGTTTTGGAATTAATTGATAAACTCAACATTAACAAGTCACCGGGACCAGATGGCATTCACCCAAGAGTTCTGAAATGTGAAGTTGCGGAACTATTAAGATTTGTAACCTGTCCTTTAAATCGGCTTCGGTACCCAATGACTGGAAGTTAGCTAATGTAACGCCAAAATTTAGTTTCTCCGCAATGACTTTATCGTCTTTAAGCGCTCCTTTTGTATTTTGAACGTCAAGGGTCCCCACTGGTTGTTTAGCAGGCTTCCTGCTTCTGATGTACTTAAAAACATTTTGTTATTACCTTTAGAGTTTTTGGCTAGTCGTTCTTCAAACTCCTCTTTGGCTTTTCTTATTACACTCTTGCACTTAAGTTGGCAGTGTTTGTGCTCCTTTCTATTTGCCTCACGAGGATTTGACTTCCACCTTTTAAAGGAAGTCTTTTTATCTCTCACTGCTTCTTTTACATGGTTGTTAAGCCACGGTGGCTCTTTTTTAGTTCTTTTACTGTTTTTCTTAATTTGGGGTATACATTGAAGTTGGGCCTCTATTATGGTGTCTTTAAAAAGGGCCCATGCAACTTGCAGGGATTTCACTTTAGTCACTGTACCTTTTAACTTTTGTCTAACTAACCCCCTCATTTTTGTATAGTTCCCCCTTTTGAAATTAAATGCCACAGTGTTGGGCAGTTGAGGTGTTCTTCCCACCACAGGGATGTTGAATGTTATTGTAGCTGCAGTAGCATGGGTAGCAGCAGCAGGGACTCGCCATGCTGAATATGTACCCACAGGGTTCAGGTGGGTTTGTACTCAGCACGGCTAGCCTATGCAGCTGCTGCCTGTGCTACCACAGCTATACTGGTGTGCTAGCTCAGCTGAGAGCTACCGTGCGGATGCAGAAATCACATACTTAGCTCATAGTGAAGCCCTAGCCAGAGTCACACTCTGGTTCTCGCTTCCTCGTTGCTCCAGGATGGGGAAGGCTCTACCCACTCCCTGCTCACCAGTGCAGGAAGGGGAATAGCAGCCTGCTGCCGCTGTTCTCCCCTCACTCAGGCTTTGATTATGTGGGTAGCCCTTGCATGGGAACAAGGGGACTTTTTACATTGCCTTACTCCCCTGCGCAGGCTCACTGAGGTGTTCATGATTGAACCAATAACCAGGTTCCTCACAGCTATGAAGAGAACATGACCTCCTACCATGGAAAGAATTCTAACTTGAAATTGTAATATCTTTCTCCAGATTTTCATAGATGAACTGTTGGACTAATCAGCAAAACATGTTTCAACTTCCTTTCTATTAAAGTCAATTTCTTAATTGCCATGGAGTTTCTGAACCAGTGCCTCTTTTATAGTGTTGGTGTTACACAAAGACACAGTGGTACTTCCAACTGCCCTGACTCTGTCCCAGAGACGCATGCCAACTTTCACAGGTTGCAGGAGTGCCTTTTCCTCCTCCTTTCAGGTCTTTCATATGCAAAGGAGAAGAGATGGCATAAGCACAGTGTGAGTAGTGCAGTGAGGGTATATATCAGATGAACAGCTCATAGTAGAAAATTAGGTTGCAAAGAGGAAATGTATTGCCCATAAGGTTGAGAGCATGAAGCAGCTAAACATAACATTGGGTGTGTAAAACAGTGCTTTTTGGATGCATACAGGTCCAGAAGTCTAGCTCCCAAGCCCATTTCAAAAGATCTGTGGCTACCTCCTGGGCACAAAGAAACTTCAGTCACTCCTGAGAAAATCTGCAAGGCAGGTATATAGACTAGTTTTCATACCTTTACCAAGCATGACAAGATAAATCTGGTGGTCTTGGGAGATGCATCAGTTCTGAGAGGGACGCTCAAAGCTGTTGTAGGCCAGTAGGGATTTGTCTTCTCTTAAAAGGCTTCAGTGGAGGATTCATATTCATATCTATTTTTTCCTTGCTTACCCTGTGCTGACAATCTTCGCTGCTGTTTACTTGCCAAATATATTCAAAGACAAATTGGTTTTACCTACTATTTTCTTTTCTACAAGACATTACATCTGACAACCCAATCCACTTTTTCTCATTTTGGGTGGAGTGAGGAAGAAATAGGAAGGGAGTGGAGAGGGGGAAGAAAGGGTCTGCAAGGAAAATCCTAGTAGGAAATAGATTAGTTTCTTCAGCTCTTTGCTGTGGATCAGTGATACTCAGACCTCAGTGGTTCAGGACCCAAATTAATGATCAACATTACCCAAAAGAGCCAAGATTACAGAGTAATTATCATAATCCCTTTATAGTTTTTATTCAGAGTGTGAATTCATTGTTTCATTTACTGCATGTGTGTGTATAATATATATATATTCTAACAGCAAAATGACTGACCAAGTATTATTATTTTATCAAATACAATTGATTAATACATACTAAAAGCATCCTGATTGGTTAATAACTTAGACTGGTTAATGATTAAATCTCAGTGTTTTCATATCATGGGCCGCAAAGAGCCGCAGGAGATGCATTAAAGAGCTGCTTGTGGCTTGCGAGTCTCAGTCTATCACTGCTGTGGATTATTGCTCTGGTGGGCCTCCCTGCCCCCTTTTGTGGCTTCTGTTTCTTTGTTTCTAGTTAGGCTTTCTGGAGCTTTCATTATATTATTCTGGGGAGCCATTGTAAAGGGTAGGCATTTGAGAGTTGATCTGCTGCCTGACTGCCAGTTCTGTACTGCTTTCATTTCTGATCACCGTTGTGGAGGGTTGCCTGTTATTTTGTATAAAAGAAATTAGCAGTTAGGACCAAATTTCTCTTCCAGCATGTGTTGCAGTATTCTGTGGTCAAACCATGGTATTGCAATGCTTTACTGGCTAAAAATATTGAAGGATTATCTGCCTAGTAGTGTGCTGTTTCCATTTAATAAAGTTGTGGCCTTTGTTTTTAGTTCCAACACATCTGTACCATGTTTGAGCTTGCAATATACAACAGCATGTTGTATGTGACCTGCATGCTAAAAGGAATATGAGGTTTTCATTTAAGCTGCAATTTTTAATACATTTTAATTTGCACAACTGAAATTATTTAGAATAGAAAAAAACCCACATCTTGAAAATTTGACTATGAAAAAGATAGACATTGTTTTTTATCATGGTGGCATGTTGGATTACGCAATGGTATTTTTGTGAGAATTAAGTATGTTCATCTAATACAGTGTCAACTATTAAGCAACCAAATGCACTATACTTCAGCTTATAAAATTGCCCCAAAAAATTGCCAAAAATTGCCAACATTTTGGCACAACATACTGTGTATCACTCCCTGTTGAAGCACTTTGGTTTAGGCTCAGTTCCATCCAGTTTTACTTTAAAAATTCTTTTCCATCTTTTTTTTATTAACTTTATAATTATTGTAGTAAATCTCAAGTTGTGTAAACTACTCCCATATCTTGTCCTGAGTTTCCTGGAGAGAATGAAAGCAACATCAAGGAGAAAAGAGATCAGCACTCCACTTTAGTTTTAACTTGTATCTCAGTAAGAGGGAAAATAATATAAAAGAATCACTCCCATCTAGGGTTGCCAAGCCTCCAGGATTGGCCGGGACTCTCCCAGAATCGGCATCAATCTGCTAGTGACTATTGAAAGCAATCCAGGAGATTTTAATAGGCTATTTTAAGAAAATGACATTACTTCGTGTTGGAAAAAAAAAATCCTGGAATAGCTTCAGTCAGAGCTGGCAACCCTACTCCCAACTCTTCCCTTCCTTGCCTCTTTCATCCTCCAGCTATGAAACTGACAGCATTTTGGAATTTTCTTCATAGAAAGAACCACGTGCAATTGTTCTGAAAAAATGTGCCAAGTTTGTTCATGGCTGGTTTGGTGTCTAATTTGTATCAGATGCCAGTTTTTCTTACATGAAGATCTCTAAAGGTCTTCTGCTGCTACAGACTCTTTTTGCCATTTTAACTTGAGTTAGTTTGGGGACACTTAAAAGATAGTGTTGCTTGTCCTGTGCATTAACAAAAAAATAATGAAAATCACAAATTTGATATGATCAGACAACAACAAATGGCACAGAATACTAGGCACAATATACTAGGCTTGGGGACAAGTCCTGGTGACCATACTCGGGAAATTAGTTTAGTCACTTTTGTGGTACCAATTTTCTTATAGTTAAATGGGCACTTGAGGTATAAACACATTTGCATTTTTGAAGATAATTATGTGAATTTCTATTATGTTCATAAGAGAGGGTGCTTTTGCGGGTGAGGCACCAGACTGGGACTCAGGAGATTTGGGCTCCAGCCATGGCTCAACCACAGAGTTCTTGTGTGATGCTAGGCAGGTCACTTAATCCTGTGCTTCAGTTCCCCATGTGTAAATGGGGATGATACTACTTCTTTTCTCCCAACCTTTGTCTTGTCTACTTTAACTGTCAGTTTTTCAGGGCAGGGATTGTCCCTTACCATGCGTTTGTCCAGTGCCTACCATGGTAGAGTTCACAATTGCAGGCATTAGGCACTACTGTATGTAATTCAAATAATAAATACCACATGTTTACGAGTAAAGCTACTTCAGCATATGAATCAATGGAACATGTTCGAGGTTACTGTATAATGCCATACTGAGAATCACATAACACCTTAAAACTGAAGCTTTGGTTTGCAATAAATAAATAAATATAGGAAGACTGCAGTCAATGGCTTATTGTGTAAGTGTTACCTAATTTCATCCTGACAAGTTTATACAAAATTTGATGTGCTCTAATAAGCTTCAAAGGCAAAGTGCAGTGTATTTTTTAATAAGTACTTCAATTAGAAAATGAAGAAAAGAGCACTTCAGTTTTATTCCAGATAGTGAACTGATTTAGTGTAACATATTGACAGTGCAAAACAGTTAAAAAAAAAAAACTATGCTGGAAATATTTAAGGTGGCTTTGAAAAAAATTCAACCTAAGAGCACACATTTGTAGAAATCTAAATTAAGTACTGTAAGTCTCTTGGAACAAGGAAACAATTCATGAAAGGTTAATCGATCTGTTGAATACAAGTTTTGGTCTGGTGCTGGCAGTTGCATTTTATGCTGATATTAATCACTGATAATGTCAAACTTAAACAAAACTCTTCAATCTAGATTATTAAAAATATTCTAAATACAAAATTAGACTGATTTCCTTGAAATGCATAATAGCTTGCAATAATTATTACATTTAGGGATAATTTTAAGAAAATGTTAGATTCTTAATTGTGTGTATCTGGCATCTCACAAAATGTAAAACACAATTTAAAAAATTAAAATATTTCCATACAGCATTTTAGTTCATCAGCTTCTCCAGTAATAAAATTTCCCAATTAATAATGTAGAAAAACTAAAGACCCAAACCCAATCATATCATAAAATCCCACCTAAATCTTCCTTTAATCTCTGGCCCCTCCACATATGGACTCTGAGCTCCTGGCAAAATGCTTGCAAAAAATGACAAGACTTTGCAGCGTGCCTGTAATGTTAACAGATGTGAGCTCTTTTGGATAAAGAGAGAAGTGTGTTCCAGAACCAAGGGACCCTGGTTGCCAACAGCTCTCTTGTTTGCATCTAGGAAGCTCCTGGTGCAGTTCCTCTGTTAATGTCAAATGTGGCAGAATGGCATGGAGAAAGAGGTAGTCCCTCAAGTAAGCACTGAGGGCGTTAGAGGTCAAAACCAGCATCTTGGAACCCTGCCTAGAAACTTATCAGCAGCTAGTGCAGGTATTGGAACACTGATGTTATAGGCTCCCTGTGAAACACCCTGCTTAGCAAGCAGGTGGCCATATTCTGCACTTGATTCAATTTTGAAATGCGCTCTGTGTGCAATGCCACATAGCCTTGTGTAGAGTGCATCACAGCAGCCCAGTCTCAAGGTGACAAAGGCATATTAGTGACAATTGTAGCACTCAAAAGAAAAGGCTGCACTCTTTTTAGCCAGATATAAATGGAAAATGCCTTTTTGACTACCACTACTATGTGATCTGCCAGTCAGCCCCAGTTATAATAAAATTCCAAGATTGCCAATCTGCTCACATGTGGTGGGTGCTTTCTCTGAATTTCAGCCAAATCTTGTGGCTGCTGCTTCTATCTCACCTGTATTATTTCAGTTTGTTCTGAATTAATCTTCAGCCAGCCCACCCTTTTTCAGTCTCTATTTTTTATAAAGACATTGGGTTATTTGTTCCTGCTACCAGCTATTTTTGATATAATGGAAATGTATATCTGAATACCAGGAGCATGCTAAGTACTCTTCAGCCCATACTTCCTTATTAACTCTTCTAAGAAGTTGAGCAGGTGGAGTGACAAAATTGAAACTCTCCCCTGGTTTTCCTTTTCCGTAGCTAATTTAAAAAATCTTGTCATCCCCTTCTAGGTTTTTCACAATGCTACTTCACCCTATTTGTCTGCTGTCTTCACTCTTATCTCCTCAATCCACCCCTAACCCCTTTGCTCCATTGGCGATACCATTTGTCCATTTCTACTACAAACTTCTATGCAGTTCTGTCTTCATGCCTTTGCAGATCTTAGCGATAGGGGCACTAGCTCCTCCTCCTAGTAAAGTCTTCACAATACCCTCTTCTGCAGGGATGCTTAAACAAAATCAGCCATCCAATAATGGCAAAGTTGTAAGGCAGTCAGGGTCAGCTGACTGTTTTTTTTTAATTGTCAAACGGCGTGGAACCATCAAAAATCCCCAAGTGGGCAATAGCTACCTGTGTAAGCATGTGGACTTATTTTTCTCACTCCTTCCCCACTCCTCCCTCCTTTGTCATGCTTACAAACTCTTGTTACTTTTGTTTCAGATGAGATTGTAAACTCTTCTGGACAGAAATTGTGTTTGTAGAATACCTAGTACAATGGGGGCCCTGATCATGAATGGGGCTTTTGGGTGCTATAACAGTGTAAACAAGAGATATTATTATTTAAATTCACTGAGCCAAATTCTGCAATGTTGTGTGCCAACTCCTAGTAGTAATTGCATAAATGTAACGTGAGAGCAGAATCTGGGTGTGTATATATACTGTGTTGACACCAACTTTTAGCTTAACTAAAAAAAGAGAAAAACTGTTTTTGTTTGTTTGTTTGTTTGTTTTTTAGTTTTTAAATTGTGTGTTGCTTTATTTTCCATCTATTACTGAAATCTGCTGCTTTCAAGATTAGAAAAAGACCCATAAACTTTTAACAAGAGGGAAGAGAGATACAATTCTTTTAATTCCTAGTTTATAAGGAGGAAGCAGTAGAAACCAAGATCCTTGTGTCTCAATGCCTTGACTTTTTTCTGTTTCCCACCCTACCAAACAGTGTTTAATAAAACCTTAATGAACTCCCACATCTTAACATTAAAGTATCTTCCTATTTTTAGTATTGTCTAGAGATTCATTAAACTTCTTAGAATCATGAAACTATGTGAATCTATTTTATTCTCCTTCCAAACTGACTAGTTATTTTAGCCAAGCTATATGCCTTGCATTATGAACTAATCAGAAGTTAGTCCTGACTTTTTATTGTTTTAACTAAGACTCGGATCTACATAATCTATTTATTGAAATGCTTTAAAACAAAAAACAAAACAAAAACAAAATAAAAATAACCTACAGTATGCTAGCAAAAACCAAAAAACCAAAAACCAAATCAAACATAAATTGCCATCTCAGAGCTTCATAAATCTGAATCAATTAGTAAAAGTATAAATAGTGATCTCATGTCCACAAAGCTTTATGATCTTTCAGTTTCACAGCTAAGGAGCTATCGTCACATGACATTCAAGCCACAGTCTCTTTGTTCAGTCCCAGTTTCTGGGAACAACAGCAAATACAGCTCCCTTTGGATTTAAAATCTTGCTAAATAATTCAGTAATACATATTACAGTCTCTGATTAAATTTTGCACAGAGTAGTGAGATTGTTTCCAGGTAGGTCATCACTCAGTTCAGTTAACACTTACAGTCTCTTTCATTCTCAGCCGGAATACCACAGGGTCCATCTATCATTATCACTTTGTCTTTTAATTTTTCTGTCAGCCTTTGTCAAACTTGAAACAAAAGCTTTTTATATATCTTTTTGGCATTGCAGCTATTGTTATTTGAAATTGCACCCAATTATTTTACAGCAGTGCCAACTCTTATTTCATGGGAACTTAAGACCAGAATGCGTGTGGGCTAGATCTGAGTGGGTATAAACTGATATAGCTCCATTAACTTAAAGGATGAATGACTTGTGCCTTCTGGGGCACTGCTGTACTTGGTGCAGGAAAGGGGGGAGAGTATCAGGGAACTGGTATGGGCTTCCTGATCCTCAGGACCATGCTAGCCCTGAGGATGATTAGAACTGCTCCTGCACATCTCTACATTCTGCAACTGGTATTGGGTCCTTAGTGGACAATCTTTAAACCAATGGAGGGCTGACTTGGAGTGCAGCTGCCTCACCCTTCTCTCCACTGGTTATGGCACAAATGCACCAATAAGGAGTTCCCCTCTGACAGTGGAATTCTCAGCTAAGCATTTGCACTCCTGTTATGGCACTCTGTGCCATCAGAGAGACACAAAGAAGTTCCCTTTGGCCCACTATGTTTATTTTTGGGCATTATATAGTATGGGCACAACTAGAATTAGTCGCAGTGTCTGACACCTAACACATTTGCTTTCCATAAAACTGTATTATCACAGTGCATTTGAATGGTGTCTTTAAATAGGCTGAATTCCAGTCATAGCATGGGTATCATCATAGGTAATAAAGGAGATATTACGGTCAGTACATTGTTTCAATTAATATTAACCTAATTACCTGTCAACAAGTAATCATCTGTTTTAGTAGCTAGAGTTGAAATTAATGCTGACTATGAATAATCTTATTTGATTACTTGCCTTTTCTGTAAAGTTTAAAGACCTCTGTTCTTAGATATATGTAACTAAAATCTTTTATTAGGGTATCTGTATTTTTATTTTAGTAATTTATTTAGTGTCTTGTATCATCTATAACAGTTTTTAGGAACTGAAATGAAGTCTCAGAAAAGAATACAGCATTTTACCTGAATATGGCCCCATTTTATGGTTTATGCATATTTTAAGCCTCTAGTAGGAAGAAAAACAGCACTTTTGAATTAAAAGCTGGGTTTTTTTACTCTCCTTTGTTGCACTGTATCTTTGAAAAAGGCAGTTAAAGTAGGTAAAGTTGCTACACCATTAAAGCTGAATGTATATATATTTTATTAAAAAAAACAAGTACAGTATGTGGCTATATCCATCTACATTAGTCAAGCAAATATAAGAGAACCAAATGTATTTGTGTCATAAATTCAACAAATGAACAGATGGAATATTTTTCAAAGTGCATGTGGTGGGGTGGAAAGAAGGTTGTGAAGAAAGAGAATTACTGGATTTTTTTGTATGAAGTTTATATTTTAATGTCCAATAGTACAGAGCAGAAGGAATGATCTTGTAGCTAATGCTTTTAATTAGGTCTTAAAAGTTCTGGGTTCAACTCCTATTTTTGCCACTGAGTTTGTGGAACTCTAGACAAATCATTTACTATCTGCCTCAGTTCCACATCTACAAAATGGGAATAATATTTCCTGCTTTACAAGGATGAATACTTCAATATGTGTGAGGCAATGAGATGTTATATAAATGGGACATAGGCACTTGAATACAAAAGTTCCAGAAATCTTCAAGCTGTTCTGATCATAATGGTCCTGAGTGTTTAGAGGCATGAGATTAATACAAATTTAATGTCAAGTATCAGAGGGTTAGCCGTGTTAGTCTGGATCTGTAAAAGCAGCAAAGAATCCTGTGGCACCTTATAGACTAACAGACGTTTTGGAGCATGAGCTTTCATGGGTGAATACCCACTTCGTCGGATGCAAGTAGTGGAAATTTCCAGGGGCAGGTATATATATGCAAGCAGGAAGCAAGCTAGAGATAACGAGGTTAGTTCAATCAGGGAGGATGAGGCCCTGTTCTAGCAGTTGAGGTGTGAAAACCAAGGGAGGAGAAACTGGTTCTGTAGTTGGCAAGCCATTCACAGTCTTTGTTTAATCCTGAGCTGATGGTGTCAAATTTGCAGATGAACTGAAGCTCAGCAGTTTCTCTTTGAAGTCTGGTCCTGAAGTTTTTTTGCTGCAGGATGGCCACCTTAAGATCTGCTATTGTGTGGCCAGGGAGGTTGAAGTGTTCTCCTACAGGTTTTTGTATATTGCCATTCCTAATATCTGATTTGTGTCCATTTATCCTTTTCCATAGAGACTGTCCAGTTTGGCCAATGTAAATAGCAGAGGGGCATTGCTGGCATATGATGGCGTATATTACATTGGTGGACGTGCAGGTGAATGAACCGGTGATGGTGTGGCTGATCTGGTTAGGTCCTGTGATGGTGTCACTGCTGTAGATATGTGGGCAGAGTTAGCATCGAGGTTTGTTGCATGGATTGGTTCCTGAGCTAGATTACTATGGTGCAGTGTGCAGTTACTGGTGAGAATAAGCTTCAGGTTGTCTGTGGGCGAGGACTGGCCTGCCACCCAAGGCCTGTGAAAGTGTGGGATCATTGTCCAGGATGGGTTGTAGATCCCTGATGATGCGTTGGAGGGGTTTTAGCTGGGGACTGTATGTGATGGCCAGTGGAGTCCTGTTGGTTTCTTTCTTGGGTTTGTCTTGCAGTAGGAAGCTTCTGGGTACACGTCTGGCTCTGTTGATCTGTTTCCTTATTTCCTCGTGCGGGTACTGTAGTTTTGAGAATGCTTGGTGGAGATTTTGTAGGTATTGGTCTCTGTCTGAGGGGTTAGAGCAGATGCGGTTGTACCTCAGTGCTTGGCTGTAGACAATGGATCTTGTGGTGTGCCCAGGATGGAAGCTGGAGGCATGAAGGTATGCATAGCGGTCGGTAGGTTTTCGGTATAGGGCGGTGTTAATGTGACACAAATCAGATATTCTTTGCTGCTTTTACAAATTTGATGTATCACCAGTTGAACAAGAACACAGCTTTAAAAATACACCAATAGTGATTTCTGTGCCCTAAACAGCAGCTTCTACTGTACTTTGTTGAATATTAGAACATGTTGCCATCTGGCTGATTTAAAGGAAACATCCTTCTAGGTTTCAAGACCCACTATATATCACCCATATCTCACTCCATGTCAGCAAACAATGAAAGCATAGAGTGTGCTGCAAATGGTTTTCTCCTTGTAGGGCAATCAAAAATGTTTTGCTTGCTGTTATGCAAAATCACTTTTGAGGCAATGACCAGTAAATTGTTCAAAAGTACCAAAAATGATTTAGGAGCCTGCCTGATTTATGAGGAAAGATTAAAAAAACTGAGCATGTTTAGTTTTGAGAAAAGGAGACTGAGGATGTGTGTGTGGGGCGGGGGGGCTGATAACAGTTTTAAAAAATGTTAAGGACTGTTACAAATAGGACTGTGATCAATTGTTCTCCATGGCCACTGAGATTAGGACAAGAAGAAGTGGGCTTAATCTGCAGCAAGGAGGGGTTACATTAACATAAAGTATAAGGGTAGTTAAATTCTGGAATAGGCTTCCAAGGGAGGTTGTAGAATCCCCATCATTGGAGGTTTTTAAGAATGGGTTGAAAAAATACCATTCACGGTTCTAGGTTTGCTTGGTTCTCCCTCATTGCAGAGGTTGAACCTGATAACTTCTAGAGGTCACTTCCAGCTCAACATTTCCATGATTCCATCTCAGAAACAATCAATGGGAATTAGGGTCCCAAGTGGCTAAATCTCATAAATATGGGACTTTGGCTCCTAAGTCACTCATGTGCTTTTGAAAATTATCACCCAACATCTACAGTTAGGTTAGCCAAAGTGTGATTTAAGGATGAAATGCAGTCCACAGAGTTCTAAAATGTGTGGTTTGTAGTTGCTGTAAGGATAGATACGTAGTTACTAATATAAGAGAGTGTGCCAAATGAGATGTGATGTTACTATAGGAGTGACTCTACTGAACATAACCAATGTGAGCGAGATGTTTCCAGGACCCTGAGGAGACTCAGACTTAACTCAGAGTGCAGATGGATCTTCTCTCCAACCAAGCTGACTCCTGCTTGCTAACTAAGCATGACAGTTGCCCTCTTCCAGTAACTTTAGGGTATGAATAAAGTTGCTGAACCACAGACATTTTATAATAAATTTATATTCCTTCTATTAAAAAAGTAACATGAACATGCCAGTATTATGTGTACATTTATTTTGATTTTAACACAGCACAAATTATATGTAAATTAGTTTAATTCTTGAGACGGAGGCCAAGCTGTCCATTGGGCATTTGGTGTCATGCCTTGATCTGGATGCTAATTTCTGGACAGTTTCATTTTTCTCTGAGATCAGAAAAGTTTATTCTTGTCCAGCCAATAGCATCTGCTAGTGCCCATTAACAAGTCTCCCTCACCCTGTAAAGGTATGAGAGGTGAGGGATGTAATTTTAGATCTGAAACGTTGTGAGGAAAACTTCCAAACCATAAAAAGAATCAGCAAATAAATCAGGGGTCGGTAGCCTTTCTGAAGTGCTGTGCCGAGTCTTCATTTATTCACTCTAATTTAAGGTTTTGCATGCCAGTAATACATTTAAATGTTTTTAGAAGGTCTCTTTCTAGTAGTCTATAATATATAACTAAACTATTGTTGGATGTAAAGTAAATAAGGTTTTTAAAATGTTTAAGAAGCTTCATTTAAAATTAAATTAAAATGCAGAGCCCCCCGGACCGGTGGCCAGGACCCGGGCAGTGTGAGTGCCATTGTAAATCAGCTCACGTGCCACCTTCGGCACGCATGCCATAGGTTGCCTACCCCTGAAATAAATGATTCTGAAGTCCACTGGCAACCCATTCAAATCAATATGTGACAAACTCAGTAGAATGATGAAAAAGATTGTTATTAAGCATAAATGCAAATGACAGAAGTAGGACGTTTACAGTGGTTCAATTGCACATTTAGGGAAGTCACCTAAAACAAATGTAAGGCTTGTTCACTATGTTCGGTGTATAAAACTCATATATAGCTGCCTTTTTAAAAAAATGTATCAAGTTTTGCATTGAATATCAGGTACATTATTTTTTCTTCTAAATAGTGCAGATTTTATCAGATGTCCATCTAGGAAGGAGTTTCACATTATGGGAAATAATTGTATACATCAGTGCATATAACATATTTTTTATAAAATGTTAATTAATTTCTAATGCTAGTTAAAGACAGTTCTATTTAATTATAATGGCAGTCACACTCCAGGCAATATTACAGTTTGTCCTAGTGATTAATGTGTCTACATTCGTTATTTAAAAAGCTTATTTTCTTAATTTTGCTGATTTGGGAATATTTCCTACTGAAGAACAGGTATAAACATCAGTGTACTAAAGGTGAAAGAGTGATCTCATGCAGCTCTCTGATATTTTCCAAAGTGGAAAATTCTGCAGGTATAGAGTATAGAACAAATAATGATGTTATTTATCAAAAGCAAAATAACTGAGGGAATGACAGGGAAACTTTTTTTAAATGGCAAAATAATCTGTCATCCAGCCTGAAAATAATGCAAATATGTGAAATCAAAAGCCAAAGGAAATAATTAGTTTGTGCTGAACTCAGGACCCCATTCCTGAACTGTCTCCGTCAGGGCCCAATCCTGTGAAGTGCTGAGCATCTTTGACTACCACTGAATTCATTGGGAGCTGATGGTGCTCAAGGAGATGCATGATTGGGCCCTTAATAAATTACATCTTTCTGTAGCAAGGCAAGACTGAAATGATGGGCCAGATTGTGATCCCAAGGCATGTGGGTAGCATGTTGCTTCTGAAGTAACTTACTTACTCCCCGCTCAAGCCAATGGGGCTATGTATGGAGTAAGAATGGTATTCACCATAAGGAGTTCAGAATCTGGCCCTTTGCCTTTAAAACCGAGGTCTGGGAAATCTGTGCAGATGCTTTTATCTTCCTTATTGAAGTGTTTTCCTCTATTTCCTTTCATCTTTTCTTATTTACAGTCCCTTCCTAGGCAAAAGGAACATTGATCTTTATTGCTCTTGGCAGTGCAGATCTAAGTATTGTGTTTCTGTATGTATGATTGTTTCCTATATATTTAAATCTCATTTTACTATAAGGAATTTTGATTGTGATCTGACCAAAAGCAATGCATTTAGCTTAGCAGATCTGCATTTACTCAGCTCAGAGTATGACCAAGAGATGGAGAGGATTTTGTAGGATGCCGTTGTTGAAGACTTGCGCCTTTTCCTACTTCTACATACACCTGTAGTTATAAAATTACCATGAATCTTTCTGGATGTTGGGTTTCAAATGAAATTTCTTAGGAGTTATTAAAATACTGCTATATGTTAAGTATCCCATTTTCAGGATGATTGTAAAACTATTTTGCCTGTTAGTAAGGGTAAGGAGTTTGAAATGTACTTTGCTCTGGATCTCAGCAGACAACTGGGTCTTAAACAAATTTGTGGGAAGAAGACAAGCAAACCGAAAAAAAGCAGCTTTTATAGTTAGTAGCAATTTCCCCTTTTTCCTTCCATTGAGTCTGTCTGAAAATAGGTGTTTTAACATACTGCCATTTCTCGTTAACATGTGTGTGTTTATTTAGCATGATGGTGTTGTTTTTTTCATCTCCCACTCTGACACAGCATGTTTCATCTATATTTGGTTTCTACCATATGAGACCTTTAAAATGGCTCAGTGAAGAAATGGATTCTTGTCACTTAAATATTCACTCTCCAGATCTGTGGAAACTTGATCGTTTTAACAGTGTTTTAAATTCTTTTCCCTTGATGTTTGAATATAAAACTAGAGAGTGATATGTCAAGAATTTCAAGGTACCCTACTGTACCTGTAATAATCTGTGTGAAGCATGTTTTAATTTATACATTTTACTACATATTTGTATTTACAAATTGAACCATTATTATGCTTCTCCTTTGTTTGCATGATATGATTTTATTTTATATTTTTTTTCCACTCACCAGATGTTTCCAACACTTTGCTTCCCACCACTGTCATCCCCTCACTTACCACTGCAACAGTCACAACCACTGTAGCCTTAACAACCAGCACAGCCACATCGGCAACAGCCATCAGCACCAGAGGTACAGTATTCTTCTTTGTTATGGCCTGAAAAACCCATTATAAATAGGAAATTACAGGGAATTTTAAAGGAGATAGAAAATGCTCAGGAGGGAATTTAATCATTTTGCCTAAATATGTGTTTATATAAAGTAATAAATACATATGACAATAGTGAAGAAGGTCTAATAAAACATTCTTACCACTCCAGCAATGAGTGTGTAAACTTTTATAGGGTGACTTAATTATTTATTTACGTTTGCACGTCATTTTTTAAGGTTAGCAACTTTAACTCTTATGTAAAATGCAAATATGATATTTTAAAATAAGCATTACTTTTTTAAACTGGTTAATATTAGTAGCATTCATAGTGTTAGTTTTTTTATTAATTATCAATTACTAGTAATTAATGATTTTGCTTCCTGGTACTAATGTGGAATACAAGATACATATCTTGCATTTGGAATTTCTATAGACTTAATCCTGCTTGTAATACAATGGAGATCTTTCTCATGCTTGTTAGTCTTAAGTTTTAAGAAGCTTTCAATTTAAAGAATGTCTTTATCTGACCTGAGCTACAGTATATCAAATGAATTTTCTTTTCCCTAGATCTCTATTTTAAGATGATGTTTCTGGTAGTGTCCTGCCCTGCCTTGGGACAGAATCTAGATTCAGTTCCTAGGCTTAGTCTCTTATTCACAGGCCCTGCACATACTGGGAGTGTTGCAAAGGGTGCTTGGCATTAGAGGATTGTGTGCCTTGCTTCATAAACTAACATCTCCCTCTCTGATTAAGGAGCAGTTTTCATGTAGTCTTGAAAAAAAAAAAAAGGTAGTGTAACCTCTGAGTTAGGCTTGAAGTAAACAGTGGGAGGAGGATCTTCTGTCATCCACTGAAGGCACCAATGAATTAGAGAGAGAGAGAGAAATACATTTAAATACTGTCAAGAGATATTTCTATAATGAGGCGTAAATCTCTTGGGAAAGCTAGGACTACTTATGTTCTGAAAACCTTTCTCTCTAGAAGCATTTTCATGATAAACACATTAAAACTGGGTTTAAGTTTATGACCTAGTAGCTGAAGCACTGGACTGGGAAACAGGAGACCTGGATTTTATTCCTGGCTCTGCCATTGACCTGGTGGGTGACCTTGGGCAAGTCACTTTCCCCTCCCCTTGCCACAGTTTCCCCATTTGTAAAATGGAGATAATGACTCTGCCTTTGTAAAGCTCCTGGAGACCTATGAATGAAAAAGTGCTATATAAGAACTTGGTATTATTATTTGGAATGGTAGGATTTTTCCTGAACCTGTCTAAAACCCGTGTAAAAAGATTAGGCAATCCTGGCAATGATATCCACAGTTGTTTCACTAATAGTGCATTAATATTTTAGTACTGTGACCTCTGCATGAAATTAAACTGACCTACAATCTCAAAATACATATTTTTTATTTTATTAATCCTCATACAATGTCCACAGTGTGAAAATGTGTGACCTTCTTAATGATAAGAGAAAGTGAAAAACATTACAGAAATATCTACCCAACTGTAAGGAAGGGAGATGTTGTAAATAGCAGCTAGGCAGCAAATGGCCACTTTAGGGCTATTGTGGCTTGTCTTTCTTAAATTAAAATGCTGGCTATTAGAAAAGGGGGAAGTTTCCTAAAAAAGGATGATTCTACCCCATGGAGTTTCATTAGGACTATGCATTTATACAGGAAAGTATTTGGGGGGTACTGACTGAATTCCCACATTGTTGAGGGCCGGAGGTGTGGATGAAAGACATTTCTAGGTTTTTCAGACCGGAGTGCAGTGTTCTGAAATAGAAATTTTTTTGGTTGCTGTATGTTCCTGGAATCACTGATACACTAAACTGCTGATGTCAAAACCATCTTACTCCATCATGCAGTGTAGCTTCTTTGCATAGGATCTCACTCCCTGGCTTCTTAAGTGCTAATTTTGATCGTTTGGATGTTCTGCATTACGGAATGATGGCTGGTAAAGAAGTGTTTCATTTGTAAGCTTCAGTCCTCCTGTATATTAGAATATGTTTAATCTGACATTGGAATGAGCATTAGGATGGGTTCAGACAAGCAGCCAAAAGTCCAAATTCTTGACTGAACCCGATCCAAATTTTCTGATCCTATTCAGGTGATTTCCAGTATTGCTTGTTTCAGGCCATGAAGGAAATACCACAGGAACAAACCTTTCTGAGGCATTACTGTTTATTATCCCAGCAGGAATTAGGACGTGAAGGGGCTCATAAAATTGAGAAGTTATTCAAATAGTTTCAAACCTACAACACTGTTAGTTTTGGCTCCTGTTTGAGTGTGGGGTGAAGGGTCTGTTGGTTCTTATTTCATCTCAACTTGTTCATCCATCCCTTAATCTAAATTAGTGGAAGTTTGCTCCAGATTTTATGTCTGTAGATAAAGTGTGTTTGAATTGGTTTCTAATGGTGTCTTAACAGCTAGACAATCTCCTTTGTGTTTTGTCTGGTGCATTTCTGATATTTTACTAACATTATAACTCTATATTTATGCTTCAAGATGCATGTATGATCCCTCAATTTGTTTTATTATTACTTGCAGTAAATAATACCTTTCAGGAGGTGTTTTAAAATGTCACTCCTTAGGTTATATCATTCCTATGAGATGCCTTTTGAAGAGTTATAATATGGGTGTAGTTTGGATGGGCCAGGGAGGCATTGCCCTCACCCCACAAACTGCAAACCTCAGGCAGGCGCAGAATTCCTTCCCTCCCACGCCTGTGAGAGCCCTGTTGGCCTGACAGGAGCTGCCTCCCCAAATCTAGAAGTAAAACTATGCTTACGGTTATAACATAGGACATGTAGCTCCTATGCTTAAGAGTGTGCCTGAAACATCAAATTATTTTATGTTACAGTAATTCCATATCTCACTGTGCCTATGATATATTCTACTTATTCCACAAATGAAGTAAAACTGACAGTTGATTCTAAAGTTTTGTGAGCCAGGTGTTGTCTTTGTTTGCCTAAAGGTCAGCAAGCAGTATGGAGGAGTTCCTGTGTCTCCTTCAATAACTAACATATTTTACAAAAGGCCTCCGTAGTCAAACTTTTCACTCGCTCACACGTACACCCACATTCATATTTGAAGTTATGCTGAATCCTGTAAATATTAAGTGACATCCCTTTGCTTGTGTATTACACTTCAGCTTGGAAAATCTGAGTGCAATTTGATGCTGGGAAAGAGGGCACTCCTTTATAAATTTGTCTGGCAGGTCTTAAGCCTTAACCACCACGTTGAGGAAAGCATGACAAAATGAGACCAAAATATGCGGAAGAAAGAAAGCTAGAAAACGGAAAAAAGGACAAGTACATTGTATATGAAGAGTTTCCATTTTACCAGGATTTATGTCCCTTTGCCCTGCCAGAACAGCACAAAGGGACCTTAAACTTGCCCCAAGTGGACAGCTGAGGAATCCCCTGAGGCTCTGAGCTAGCATGCCTGGCTCTTGGCACACTCACAGCCCTCCAAAATGGAAGCCCTTTCTCCCTCCCAGAAATTATTTCACCAGTCTTTTTTCCCTTCACTGTTCTTTCTGTGGTTATATCCCTTTCCCAACTGGCAGGAAAACAGATATAGATCTTGTAAGCCTTGATAGCCGTGGCTTAAACTGTTAAAGAACTACAAAAAAATAATACAGGTATGAGTATAATAACGTGTGAACAGTCAGATAGCAAAAGAAAACAAATTCATTATTTAATATATTCAATTATATTGCTCATATGTGGGTGATTCGGTCTCGACTGACTCACTTGTGAAATGATTGTGCCAAAATGTTCAAAGCTATATATAGCAATGCCTCAAAACATCTCCAAAAGTCATTGCACATAATACAGGATACAGTGCTGCTTCCAGGCAGCTGCACTGGGAACTTCAAGAGTTTGTGTAATACTCAGAATGCTTAAAAAGTCAAATTTTAAAAATTTCACTGCTCATCCATGCCCACTTCACTTCTTTTTTTTATTAAGGCTCTGGTATAAAGAGGTATAAATGACATCTGTGGAACTAAATATAAAAATGGGTTTACATTAAATTAAGGGAGGTACTGAGTGTTTGATCATTATGGTTTAGTTTAAATTAAATCTGACTATTTTTATTTAATCACACAGAATTTCAACAGTCTGAACTGTTAGATTACTCACATTTTTTTCTCTCCCCTTTCCTTTTTATCTTATTGTCGGTATAGGAATAAAAAATTGACTAGAGCATCTGTTTTATTAAAGCAAGTTAAACTGTAAGAATTACCTGGGCAGTGCTTCCATTCCCCGGCTCCTTTGATATCAAAAGAATATTCAGCATTATCTGTTCTTTGCTTGTGCCTTCACTTTTCTTCCACGTGATCTCATTAACGTACCTCAGTACTTTGAGATATTGACAGAGAGATAAACCACAAAGCAACAGAGAAGTCATAGAATATGCAGGACCAAAGGAGCCCAGCACTGTTAAACAGTGACTGAGATAAGGAAAGAGTTATATCTCAAAGATAGCTACTGTATGTTTACTTACATTCACCACTAATAATAAATAGAGCTATCAGTGTGTAATCTTAAAAGCAGTTTTGTCTGACAGCATTTTAAACAGCTAGTTGTTTTATAGACTACTTTATAACTGGGTGGCTGTAATTTAACAATAAATTTATGTCTGCTTTCACTCAAACCAGATAAGGAAATTACAACTATTTTCCTCTCTCCCTTCACCAGTTTTAATCAGCTCCCACTAGTTTACCAACCTCAGGATTTTCCTACAGACCTAAACATATGCAGCCTAAGTCCAGAATATGGACTACTCTGTAAGCTATGATTTTTTTTTCTCCAGAGACCCTGTCAAATGCATTAGCATCTACACTATGAGAATTGATTCCCACCCTGTAATGACTTGATGATTATTTTATGCTCTTTTCTTTCCCAATCTCCTTTGCTCTGTTTCAAGAATGCACTGAGTCTCCAAGTTGCATCCAGACTTCTTAGAACTGGAGGTCTCAGCATATCCCTAGAAACAGAAAGAAACAGAGAGCAAGACATCTGAACTTAAAGTACAAGGTTAACCCTGACTCCAAGGTCAAACTACAGAACGTCTTTCCTAGTTCTAAGCGTAATACTAGCATGGAGGCTTGGTCCAGAAAAAGTCCAAATGGACTTCTATGGAATGTTGAGGAATTTAGGGCTTTTAAAAAAAAACCGAATCCACCTACACAGCAGCTTCAGGGGGCACCAGCTGTTTATACAGAGGTTCCAAAATAGTTTTGTCTTCACTTAAGCAAAGAAATAGGAATATTACCAGCTCTGCCTCTTTCTCAGCATGTTGCATGTTTTTCCTGACTGCACAAAAGCTCCAAGGTGCTACAGCCCTACACTTAGGAGAATTTCTGATTTGAGAATTTCTGAATTTCTATGTGTTGAGAGAAACCCTTACATTTTCCACAAAGAAAATGGGATTCTCTGAAAATCACCCACACAGAATTCATCTTAAAGGTTGTAAAAGAATAAAATGTTTCCTTCCTTCTGCTCAGATTCCATGTACAACAGGCAAAAAAGCATAGTATATGTGTACACCTACACAGGCCTTCTAAGATATATATAAAAAGAGCTTGATGCCTTCAGTTTCCTATAACCTTTAATATTGAAGTTATCAATCTCTGTATAAAGCCAGCCATCAACGAGCCTAAAAGGGAAAGACTATCATCGTAATGACCATTTTTATCTAATCTCTAGAGTGCTGACATGGGTCATAATAGTTCCTACATTTTATTCATGTCTAGAGATTTCCGATAGTGAAGAATCAATGGAATATAGAAGAAACAAGATAGAAAAAATTCCTTTTTTACCTGTTAATTTTTGTGTGTGAAGCGTATGCCTACGCTGCAATAAAACACCTGCAGGTGGCCCGTGGCAGCTTATGCAGGCTCAGCGGGCGCAGGCTCTCCGGCTATCAAACTGAAGTCTAAATGCCCAGGTTCAGGCTGTAACTTGATAGCCCAACACCCCATATCAGCTGACACAGGCCAGTTGTAGGTGTTTTATTGCAATGTAGACATGCCCTAAATGATTGTCTACAGATTTTTCCCCACTCTTCATTGCCAAAAAATGATTAATTTCATATTTACATCATACTTAGATGGCAAACTATTTTTGTGATTTCCTATACTTTGAATACTGCACTTTCTAAAAGGTAGGTGTGGGATGACTGAAATTTACTTGGGTTTTCAGTGTTATCTGCAGAGACTTATTTTTAACTTCAGGCTCCCCTGCAGATTAGGAGATAACTAAGCGCCCCACCTCCAATAAAAGAGCAGTTAGTGATACCATTTTTCATGTTGAGTAATCCCTTACTATATTATTATAGCCCAGCTGATTTCAGTGGGATGGCCCATGGTTTAATGTGCTATTCATAAATTTTAATCTTTGAATCTATTAAATCCAGGAAGGGACTATTAGATTATCTAATCTAACCTCCTTTATAACAGAAGGCATAGAATTTCACCCAGTTACTCCTGTAATGAAGCCCAATAACTTGTGTTTGACTAAAGTATACTGCCCAAAAAGAAGCCACAATCTTGATTTGAAGACTTCCCTTGGTAGTTTGTTCCAATGGCTAATCATCCTCACTGTTTAAAAACATGTTCCTTACTTCTAATTTGAATGTGTCTAGCTTTAATTCCCAGCCATTGGTTCTTATGATTTTCTCCACTAGATTAAAGACCCCATTAGTAGCTGGTATTTTCTCCACATATTCAGTGTAAATAAAAGCATCAGAATCTGCCCTAGAATTATCTATTGTATTTCACTTGGGTGGGCTGAATCCACAAGTGTCTGACTCTTATTAAGATCTTGCTATGGTTTTGGTATGCATTTTTGGGGGGGCAGGGCAGGAGGAAGGGGTTATTTATCCTTATATGTAAATACAGTATCAAGGGTGTAGGCAGCAAGCTTCTATTTAACAGTCAGGGAAGATATGCCAGTAGTGTCTGTTGAGCTTGATGCTTTGTTGCTGGGCTTAATTTAAATGAGATCCAATGGTGTGTGTGTATATATATACACATTTCTATTTTTTTTTCTTTTGGGGAGATTTTTGTGGACTTTAATAGTGCCCTGTAAAAACTGAGATGAATTTTTCTAAATGTATTCTATATTGCAGAATTTTGACATGTTTTCTCTACTATTCAAAAAAGACAAATAATAAATAAATATAATTTAGTATCACTATAGTTAAAAACATGTGACAAATAAGTTAACTGTATGTTTACATATGATGTGAAGTGTTAATATCCAAAACAGGGTCTAAAAATTAGGAAAGAAACAGTAGGAGAAAAAAAATGCTTTATATGTTTCAAATTTATTAGCAACACCTTTAATAAGAAATGTATGTCTGTCTCACAAACCAGAAAACTAGAGTAATCAGCTGTGCCTTTGAAGTTGAAAAGATTACTGAATCTGCCCTTGCCTTCTCTGATACTTGAAACACAGTTAATAACTTCCGGCACGAACTTCATGAAACACTGAATTGATACTAATTATACTAATGTTTTGCAATAAAGATGACCTTGGGAAAACCTGAAGCTTACAGTACCCCCAATAACAATTAAATAATACCAAATCTGCAAAGCATGACCTTGGAGATGGATCTAGACTGACCTATTAATGTTCACATTCATATAACATTAAATTAATATACTTAGGCTGTCTTAATTTCAAAATATAGCTGTATATATAGACCTACAGTATTTGATGATTTACCTGATTTTTAAATTATCACAAGATACACATCTATACTGATTATAATTTGGCTTCCTCCAGAAAATAAAACATCACTGTGCTATTCAAACAGATTAACACAAAAGATGTCTGGGCTTCTAACAAAGTGGATTAAAAATGTATCTCCTCCTTAAATAAGAAACAGTTAGAAAAAACAATGAAAATATTGCAACAGGTTCACTAGTTTAAAACACAAAAAAATTTCATGGCTAATGGTATGCTGCAATATGTCTATCATATCGGGGTGGAGGGGAAAAAGAGCCAACAATATTAAAGGGAAAAAAAGGCAATAAACTTAATCCCAGCGATGCATTGGTACAGGAATCTTAAAACACATCCCTCAACACAGTGTAGGTGAAAGACATAGAAGCACGAGGGGAATCTGGTTTGAAGTGTACAATCTCCTAAATGGTTATATCTAATCTTGGCCCAGTTATTTTTTTCATCTTAAAAAAAATTACAAACTCATCTACTCTCAGGAATACAGGGTGGAAAAACCTTATTCAATAACACTTGACTCACTGTCTGAGAATAAAAGACTGAATGGAAAAGTATAAATGGAAGAGAGTGAAAAAAAATGAAATTCAGAACCGACACAAGGAAGTACTTTTCACTCAAAGAGAAATACAATTTTTCAATAGCCTATTGAGCCAAGTTTGGAATTGAAGGTACTGAGGTCATTAAAGAAGAAGCGAGATGCTATTCTGGAGGAACTGTGTTAACCAAGAGGACTTGCAATGGGCTGAATAGCCTTTTCCTTTTCCCCAAATTTATGTTCTTTTTGAAAAACTTTGATTACAAGTCATCCTGCTGTGATTTAGATAGCATGAATTCAGAAAGAGTGAATCAAATCCCTTAAATCAAGGATGCTTGGGTTTCTTTCTAGGTCTGAATTCTTGCCAGTCTGTAATAGAAAACTACCAGTTGAGAAAAAATGGATCAGGAGTGGCAATTTACCTTAATATGCAATTTCCCTTTCCAGCTGATAAAGGGTAAGAGATGAGGATTCTGGACAACAAAGGCCAGCATATGAATCACTATGGGGATATGTTATGGACAGTTAGAAATGACAGACAGACAAGATTTTAAGAAACCATTCTATTTATTTTAAGACAATAAAAACTTCTTTTGCTAATAGGTCTCCACAGGACAGATCAGGTGAAATATTATGTTCTGAACTGTCTAGAAATGAGGCAACTTATGTTCATGAAATTAAAACTCTCTCAGTCAGTCATCACTGATTTTTGGAACCACATGCATAGACACAATAGATAGAGAATCAGCTGTTTGTAACAATATTAACACTAATATAGGAAGTGAACACCAGGAAAGGGTTAAAAATATAACATCTACAGGCTCGTCTATTGATGCAGTTTTCAGTACTGAACAAAGACAGTTTTTAATGTTTAGGGATGGAAAGTGTGATTTAAATATTGTCCCTGTTGTTGGAATGCACGTGGTTATCACAGACAAAGCTTTAGATTCTTTAATATTAGCATTATCCTCCATTTTGACCTTACACAACCAATTCCACACAACTCAGGTAAAGTTTTATGGTGCTGTTGTGTGTCAAGACCTGCATCTAGGACCCTCCTGTAATTTTGAAATTGTTTGTGTCCTTTTCAGAGTGATAAGCAACTCTACGTTGTTTATGCTTTAAAACGACCCCTGAGTTTCCAAAGGCTGCTGAATTTTGGTGCCCTGTAGCCCCATGTCATTCTTTGAAGCATCTGTTTCCAATATTTCCGGAGTTAGTAAAGCTAAGAAGAAATGAGTCCTTTATTACCGTCAGGATGGCTCTTCTCCACCACATGATATTGTGCCAAGTACTTTCTGAGAGCTATTATAGGCTTCCAGTCCCTTTGGTACTCTGTCTTGTATAATAAGTCCCTTGTAGCATAGTGTGGCTATTGGGAATGCTGACAACAAGGCCATAGGAAACCAATTTACTAATTGTCTTTGTGTGACTGTGACACACACATCCTTACTTCCTGGCACATTAGGGCAATGCCCCCTTATTCTGACCAAATGCTTTCTATGCTAAATTCTCTGACTCCACAGTGAAAATCAGGGATTCTAGCCTTGACCTTGGACACAGAATGAACTTCTCCAGATTTATTATGAAATAGTAGGACTTTTAGTAAGAGACAGTTGCATTCACGTGTAATTCTAGGCCATTCACTGAATTTGCAGCAACTTAAAGTATATTAGTAGCACCTTAACTCACAACAGAAGCTGAATAGTTTCCCTCATTACTATAATAAAATGGATTGGTTGTAACCCCAATCAACTGGGGTTGTACCTTCTGCTGTTGGTGTACTATTCAGTTCTTCTTCAAATAGTGTCCCTATGGGTGCTCCACTTCCCATTAGACCCATAGAAACATACATCACAAAGGACTCCAGTTACTGCATAAGGTGGGGAGCTTCTTCTTGCCTGTACAAATTAAGAATCTCTTGACGGTTCAGAGCAGGGAATCTGTCTTTCTGTTTGTGTCAACAGTGCCTTGCACTTGTGGGTGCAAGCAGAATAAATATTGAATAATAAAGACAACCTCTCAATTTGGGCCCTGATTCAGGAAAGCACTAACAAACGTGTTTAATTTTAAGCACGTGTTTAAGTGCTGCCATGAATAGGGATAAGACAAATATTGCAGCTCTGTGCAATATTGTTGGGGCCCATGTTATAGTAAGTTTATGAGCGGTTTATGTATCACTGTGAGCCAGGGAATGAATGCAGCTCCAAGTGGGAGGGTTACCACAGCTCCTCCAGGACCCAAAAACAGTAGGGGACTGTAATTAAGATGAACCACTCAGCTTGTAAATGCCCCCAGAGACTTGGTTCAAACTGGGTTTTCAAACAACAACAGACAAAGACATGTCTTTGGGTATAAAAAGCTGAGCTTGAACTGACAATAGGTCCTTCTTTTGATTCAGCAATGGACAGGCCCCTCTGTCCAAGGCAGGGTCCTAATCCTTGTTGAAGGGTTGGAAGGACTTTGGCTTACCTCTGGTAAGCTTTTAGCATGTGTATAGGAACTTCTATTGTTTTTTTAGCTATTTTCTTTTCCCCTAAGAATAAATGTATTTTGCTTTGTGAAGGCTGGTTGGTCCCTGTTATGTACTGTAGTAGCCTCTGGAGAGGGTTAACCACAGGTTAGTCCTGGGGAAATCACCGTGAGGTGCAGTGGGACTGCAAGCCTGAACCCCTGGTCTGCAGAGAGATTCAGGGCTCTGCCTGAAAGAGGTAATAGCTGGGAGCCTGAAAGCTTAAGCGGGTGCCCTGGAGGAAGACGGGGGATGGGTCAAAGGTGCAGTTGACCCTGAAACAGTGACAAGGGATGATTTTCTGAATCAAAGCCTTGGTTTTATATAAAATACCATCTTCAATCGCATATAATAAGAGCCTCTGGTGCCTGCATTTAGCTGCAATATGCTATTCTGTCTGTAGCTTTTAACTTGATGACTGCAGTCTGGTAATACTAATCCTTCCTGCTCCTAGGAACTTCAGTGTGGAACCCAAAAAGAACTTGGAATATTTGAATCAATTCATTGGTATCTAAAATTCACCATCTTTACCCTTATTGATCAACTAGATGATTATTAGGCAACAGGTGACACATTCTGGAGAAATGGAAGGGAGTGGCCTCCTAGTTTGAATAGCGAGTCTATGAAATTGCATATGAAGATATAGCCCTGCCTCAAACAAATTACAATCTAAAATGACTAGTGGTGAAAGTTTGGGTGTAAGGGATATAGTCAGATGAAAAATTACTTTTTTGAACTGTGACTATCTTGGGTTTCCCCACCTGCTATATCATTTCTTCAGTTTGAGATTATCTAATGCTTTTAGGAAAACATGACAATACGAAGTCTATTTTATGTATGTTGATAGTCTTTTTAATTGTGTAGCATGCAAAGATCTCCTATCTCAAAGTGTAGTAATGTGATTGTCTGTATCATATGCAAAAGATTATCTTTTTAGAAAATTATTAATTATTTCAATCATTTTGCAGAATTTTCAGCAAGTAAATTAATGTCTTCCAGAGAGAGAGAGAGAATGAAATGGCAGGCAAATATCTTCAATTGCTTAGTCATGGTCAATTGAGGAGTACAAAATAGTTTAGCATTGGTACAGTCACCTGGAAAGTCAGCAAAGAGCTAATCTCTAATTTGGAATCTTGGTCAAGAATGATAATTGTCAGTGATGCCTTCTTATCTTAGTGAATGTAAAGAGCTGTCTGATGTATTGGATGATTTCTGAAACAGAACATCTAGAGAACTATTGCTTTTCCTTTACTTTTGAAATTCTCCAGTTTTTTCTTTGTTTTGAATTTGATCAAATTAAGTCCACATCATTTGATAGTTAAAAGCCCTGAGAAGCTCACTGGTCCCAGCTCCACTAAAAGTTGACCCCATTTAAATTTGCTTGTTACTGAGTTTTTCATTTTGCAGTTACATATAATGCCTGTAGATTAGCAAACATTGCCTCAGTTCATCAATTTGTTGTTATTTAAAAAGTCTCAGTCCTGCCCTCTGAAATACTACTATACACCACATTGCCTACTAATCTTTACAAAATTGCCTACGTATGTGCAGCTGTCACAGCTGTTCTGAGATTGTTTGGCAGTGTGTGCAGTGTAACAAAGTGTGGGGCTGATCCCTACCACATTCACAAATGCAGACTAGTACTGTATTCTATCCATTCTTGCAGCAATCAGAAAGAAAATGATGGTTCAGCAATAGAGCTGTGCTGCATTGGAAGCATCACCTACATACATGAGTAGTACAAAAGCACTTGTTTCTCATGGTAGCCTGACCAATTTACTCTAATGTTTGAAGTAGCAAGAATTAGAATTAAAACACTTCTTTTTCCAAAGGTAGTGAACCTTTTGTTAAAACTAAGTTTTATAAATCTTTCTGTGTCAGTCACATCATCTTACTTGTGAGAAAATTTCAGCTTTTCAATTACATTAATTTTACATTACAGTTCATTTACATTACAGCTTCACATTAATTGCATTAATCTGGCTACATAATCACACAGTATGTCAGTAATGGTTGCACCATGGCAGGTGTCTCCCTAGAACCTAACTTTGCAGATTTCTTTTCTGCTGAGCAAATGTTAGTGCCCAGGTATGCAGATATGAGCCTGATCCTGCAAAGACTTGCACATGCATGCTTAACTTTATGCACTATGAATGGTCCCCCTGAAGGCAATGTTGCTGGTAATAGTGAGTAAAATTAAGTATGTGGGTAAGTGAGGTCTAAATCCTGCTCTCTGAACTTCATTTATCAAAATCGGATCCTTAGTATATACTAAACTATCCAGACACTGACCAGAGCAGATACTGCAATGTGAATTTTTGCTGAGTAACTAGGGCCAAATATACTTTCAACTGACTCTTTTTTACTTTATTATTTAGCTATCATCTGGTTAAACCATGGGAATGTATTGCAGATTATTCCTTAGTGTTTAGAAAATACTTAGTACACAGTGAGTACTACTGTTAACTAAATAAGAATAATTATTAATGGTGTGACCAATACACTTGTAAGGCATTCTATTGCTTTGTAAAATACTGCATAGAGCAAGCACCTTTGCTTAAATGCAAATTTTGAGATAAGATCAAAATAATCCATATTAAATGCCCCTGAACTAGCTTGTGGATAGGTGGAAAGAGTGGGGGGATTTCAAATGTATGTATTCATTTTTACTTGCCTTTAAGCCTGCAGCACATCTCATTTATCCAAAATGCATCATGTTAGAATATTACTGATACCAGGGGTGGTGTTAACCTCCTCCCAGTGTGGGGCTGAGGTGGGCTAAACAGAAAACTGGGGCAAAGGGCTACGCTATCCATCTTGTGGGCACACATTTAGCTTTCCAAACCAAAGGCTCTATTCTTTCAGCACATGAACATTTATGCATGTAACTTCCTCCGCCACTAGCAGAGGTTATGAATGTACGTCCTCCACATATTAAGAAGATAATACATCCTATAAGCGTGCCAGTTTTACTGAGCCACTTGTAAGACACCCTGTAAAATTGGGAGAATTTACCTATTGTGAAGGTCGTTCACCTGTTATCTGCCACTGTTAAAAATATTACAGTTTTAAAGCTAGTTTAATTGACCACTGAGGATTCCCCCTGCAGAGGGAAATCCTCTGCTAGCACAGAGTTGCCAAAACAGCCTCCTGTGCCATCTGCCTTCAAGCCCTAGTGTATCGGCTGGAACTGAAGCAAAAGGGATGTGTCTAGAGCATCCCTGGTGGACTGCAGAGAAGTTCCTTAGGAGCCATGGTCACCCAACATACAATAAAAACAGTTTTTTGGCTGCTATAACTTTTTGCGTGGGACCAGTGCCAGTGAAGATCAAAATCCTGTGGCTGGAAAGGCATCTTGGCCATCCCCCATGTTTCCTATCTTGTACTGACGTCTAGGCTGGATGAATTCATTCCACAAAATATATACAGTATTTTGTAAGAGTTGGACAGTAAGCGCCGATTCCATGGGTGCTCCAGGGCTCAAGCACCCTCAGCACCCGCAGGGCCCGATTGATCTTTTGTGGGTCCCTGCCCCCTGAAACCCCACCCACCATTCCGTCCTGTGACCCTCCTCCCTATTCAGGCGCTTCCCCTTGAGGCCCTGCCTGCAACTCACACAGGAGGGAAGGGGGAAGAGAGGAGTACCCCCCAGCAAAACCAAAAGTCAGCACATGTGTATTGGACTGTCAGAACCAAAATCAATATTTTTAAATCATAATTTCAGTTTTTTAGATCAATAAATGAACTATTGGAAAAAACTGGCAAGCATATTTCATACATTGTTCAGGCAATGATATCATACAGAATACATACAAGTATCACCGGGTTCTCAAAACACATTGATTAATCAATAACTATTAGCTTTATTGGCAAATAATTTAACATTAAGCACATATTTAAGAGCTATCCTGAAAATGAATGGTGTTAAGTATGTCCTTAAGTATAGTATTGAATCAGGGCCTATCAAATTACAGTTAATTTACACCTAGTTATTCAATATGGAAAATATTATATGATTAAAATTGGTCTCGTTTTAAGATGGTGAGTGACTACAAACATGTTACCCTTCGGATCATAGTTTAAATTGTTAAAAATTAGGAGTTATATTAAAAAATTGTTTTATATTGTTAGATTATTCAATAGGAAATCCCAGAACAACTAGCCTCTTATTGTTGCAGTGTGGTAACAAATAAACAGAAACATATTAATTTTGAGATCACAACATTTAAATACAAAAGATCACTAGACGTCTATATCAAAATTGTCTTCTACTTCAATCCTAATCCTATTCCTATTAAACCAGATTATTCAACAACAACATTTATAAAATTATGTGTTGGTAGGCAAATGCAAATATACTAGGTTCACGAGTTTCAAACTAAAAAGCCCTAAGTTTTAGTAAAAATTATTTCATTCAAATTCTGGTGAAATTAAAGTAAGTGACTGATTTTATGAATCACCCAACATTTCATCAATATACTAATTTAACCCTCTTTTTTCCCTAAATTGACTGTTCAGAGTTTTCCCTGCCGTTGTCATAGTCTTAGAAAAGATATTTCTTAGCATCCTTGACAAGGTGAAATATAATAGGAAGGAGAAGTGAAACAGCAAAGCCTACCATAGAACCTTCTTCATGCAATATAAGATATTTTTTCATTCTAGCCCAAGTAGGTCTAGTTATAACTGGAAATATATATTTATGATAGTAATGAATATTTTATTTGGATCTCTAAACCACTGACCTTAATCTCTTATAACCTAAAGAAGACTCAATGATTGAGTTTGAGACAGAGGGTTAGAACCTGGGAGAAGTACAGTAGTAATGCTAGAAATGTGTAAATAATCCAGAAATATTTTAAAAGTTTATTTAGGGATTTAATTGATCCACAGATATGGAATTGAGAACTAAAGATGAAAACATACCTAAATTAGTTTAGTCTACTGGCCTGGAAAACAACGATTCTGAAGTTATTTACCATAGGAAAGATTTTTGTAAATCCTCATTTTTTCAAAGGGCCAATGTGTTGCACTCTTTGAATTTGGGCCCAATCCTCTAAATAGTTATGCATTGGTGTAACTTTACTCATATTAGTAGCCACACAATGATAAAATTACTTTAAACTTATTTGAAAGTTAGCTTGCAATGAAGTAGATTTTCTTCTGCTGTTAAATAATCTTCTATTTCTGTGTTTTTCTCTAGATGGAAGATTTTATTTGTAAGTAAGCCAAATAGTGGCCTAACAGCCATCAGAGGGAAAAGAAAGGGGCACTTGAGAGGAAGGTGTAGCCCCCTAATTTGTTGTAAATAACAATGAAAGTGACAGATTCTAACAAAATGAAATACAAAATTAGGCTAACTTTGCACTGCTAACTCCCAAAGTTTTAATAATTATAAACACATAAAAGGCAAGTTAGATTCCTGCTCCTCTCCAACCCCCTATGTCAGCAGATACACAATATATTGGAGGTTGTCCAGTAAGATGTATAGTGAAAGAGGCATTTAATCATCTCACTTGCTATTTTACATAAATTCATAAAAAGATACTGTACCAAGCTAAATGGCCACACATTTGACTCTTGACAGTATAAAGGAAAATCTAGGCTTCTCTGTGGCCTTATACTGTTTAAGTTTAATGGTGAAATTAGCACTGAAGTAATGCAAATGTACTGTGTATTATATAAGGTTGCATCTTAATATATGACTGAGAGAGAATGTTAACCATTGGAAGTACGGTGTCGATGACACAAGATTACACTAGCAGCGATGACAGGTTATAATTTGACAGACAGTAATGAAAGCCTAAAGATTATATATTATAATAATAGTACAGTATTTACTGCATCTATGGTGATTTACATTTTCAAAGTGCAGTACAAACATTAACTGATTTATATGAATAGCAAGTGCCTTATGCATCTTAACTTTTAAAAAAATATTTTATTTTATTAAGTACATTTATACAAAGGGAAAAGGCAATAATTAAATGATGCTTTTTTGGGAGGTGGACATAGTTACGGTTTATTCACTGGTCTTTTATCTTTGGAGAGCTGGGTAAAATTCAAGCCTTGATTTCAAGTTCAGGAACATCCCTAGGAAGATCATATAACAAAACTATTATATCACACAGTTTCTATTCAATGAAAGACTCAGACAGCAGAGATGATACAGTTCAAAACTGAGGTGCATTGACAGAGCTTTGATATTTTGTCCTCACTGAAGAGTAAATACTGAAAATCAGCATACAGCTCAAGCAGCCAAGCTATGCCTGGGGTTCTCCTTCCTCCACAGGCCACAGAACAGCTAATGCCTTGTTTTATGGCCCCTACTGCAGGCCATGAGGTGGCAGAAACTCCCAGTGTTCCTGAACCTGCTCTGCTAAAGCAGATCCACAGCACAGCACCTCACTCCTTCCCTGGTGCAACACCAAAGAACTATTGTCCAGTAGCGCACAGGAAGCTCCCACAGAGCAAGGCTATATGGCATGGAGAGGAGTTAGAATGGAAGGTTTATTTTCATTGTATAGCGTGAAGTTGATGGACTAGTATTCACTTATATCAGGTTTGAATTTGTCTGTGAGAATTTTGAGGTCTAGAGGAGGGGGTCAGTGAAAGTAAATGTTGCCCCTCAAAATTCTGACTGCCAAATTCTGAAAAATAAATACAATATACTTCAAAGTAACATTTTGTTTCTTTACACACATGGCACACCGTTACATACATAGTGTGTGCATGAGTATAAATGGACAAAATGTTACCTTGAAGTGTTAAGTTTTCTGTGGTTTTTATATACAATGTCTAAACAATGAAATTGTAACTGAGGCCATGAATATTCAGCAAGCAAATAATCTTAGATTTGTATAGCACCTTTATCCCCAAAAGTCCCAAACCATTCTACAAATTTAAAGTCCAGGTACATTAAGAAAAGTGAGCCTGTAAAAATGATGACAACTTGCTCAGTAGATCTGCCCATTCTCTCTGGGTATTCAGTCCTATCGTCTTGCTTCAGTGACAAAAATGAGTTCCTAAAATTTTTCACTCCTCTTAGTCTCCAAGAGCTAATTGCTTTGGGAAATTCTGTTCAGGTTCACACTGATTTGTCACTTACTTTACCAATGCATTATAACTGGTGATGATACATGAGCTAGAAAAAGAACCCAGTTTGACTTTCAGATTCCAGGTTATTCACACCCATGGCAATGAGAAAAAACCTCTCTTTACCTGTAACCTGGGCAAATTTGATGTAGAATAGACTATAAATATTACACTCTACTATGACACTTTCACAAAACCATTTTCAGAGTAAAATTGCACTTTAATAGTATATGGCTGAAATTCAGCTACCTCTAGATAAAATACAGCTCACAGTATCATTATGCAATTCGAAATGGGCAGAGATGGCTTTGTTTGGAGCTATATAACATTAGTTTCAGGCGCACGTGTAAGTTGAGCTGGTTGGGAATTTTCTGACAAAATGTTTTTTCTCATAAGTGAAACTTTTCATGGGAACTTACCAGTTTCAGGGAAACTTTTGTCAGGAAAGCTTTCTCAGCTCCAGGACAGAATAGAGGGAGAAAGACCCTATCCCAGAATAGGCAAGGCACCCACCTGGGATGTAGAAGACCCAGGTTCATCTCCCTGGGCTGAATCGCACACAGCTGGGAGTTGATTCAGCTTGACTCTGCCCAGGGAGTTCAACCTGCTCTCGTTTATCCCAGGTGAGCACCCTAACCACAGGACTACTGGCTCCTTTTTGGGGGGGAGGGTTGCTCACTCTCTATCTCTCTGGTTTTTGAGGGGGGGGAAAAGAATTTTGAATGGTCTCAGGTTTATCCTAATGCAGAAAGGGAAAACATTTGAAATCTCTAAAGTTTTCACAACATAGGAAAACCATTTCCCATACATCTCTGTGTGTTTGTGACCACTTCAAATGTTTCTATGTTTCATTTGTTTGTGTTTTTGTCTAGCAGTGAGACATCATGTTGTATGAAATCGCACAGCAGAATATGAAATTTAATTCCTTTTCTCTTTTCCTTTTCCACCAATGATTAAAATGTACAGTAGGCTTTCCCCCTTAGACATCAGCGCCACTCAACTATGCCAAGAGAGTTTTCATCTCCCTGAAGTAGGGATTCAGAATATTAAGCAGTTCAGAGTGGGATTTATAAGGATTTTACCTGCCCATATGCCCCATCATTTTCTCACTTCTTTTTCCTCAGTTTTGCTTCAGTGGATAGAAAACCAAGCTGTTTTGCTTTAAGTAAAGCGCATGTTGTTTAGGCTCTTCAGATTTTTGCTAGCTAATCTATGAATAACTTATTAAGCACTCGATATTATACCTTCCAGAGTTATAAATATAGCTGTGTCCCAGAGGCTAGGGCACTGGACTGGAATTCAGAAGACCTGACATGAAATTCTGGCCCTACTGATGTCAATTACAGTATTCCCATTGATTTGAATGGGGTCAGGATTTCATCACAGGATCTGTTCCTGGCTCTGTCATTGGCCTGACAGCTGAACTTGGGCAAGTCATTTCACCATTCTGGGCCTCCATTTCTCTTTCTATAAAGTTGAGGGAATGCTTTGAAAACTGAAAAGTGCTGTAGAAGAGCATGGTGGAATTATTCTTTTTTATTTTTTAGAGATGGACCGAAGATATACAGTTGATATCAAAATTGGGGGTGTTCAGATCCTGTGTTTTAGTTTGGATCTGTCTCTTGATACAACACACTGTAACATGGTATAAAGCAAATTATTGTGATCTACTGTGAAAGAAATACTCTGGGTGGTAAATTGGGGTCCTGCTGTCACTTTCTATGGGACAGCCTGTCCCTGGCCTTTCTTTGGCTCTAGGGGAAGGAGCAAGTAGCCTCTTCTGGTAAGGGTAAGGTACAAGAATGATGATTTGTGCGAGTTTGGGAGCTGTTGCCTTGGTGTGCCTCTAGAGGAGGGAACTTAAGTTGGACCTAGAGAGGGGAGTTGGCTGCACCGTCCTACAGAAATAGTGCAGCCTCTGTGTGCCCTATGCCCAGTAGGGAAATGGGTTTTGCTTCCTAAGACACAATATCTCTTAGAGTTCTCACTAGGATAATGTAGCTCCACATCACCCCAAAAGCAAGTATAAACCTTAAAGGCACCGTCCAACTGACAGCAAGTATCTAATGTGAAAATGAGCATGAACTGGAGCAAACCAGTGTTTCCAATGAAAGCAGAAGGCATTATCGTGTTCCTGCTCACACTTCCCAAAAGATTTTGAAGGCAGCACAAAAGAGCATGTCACAAAATCCTTTGCGTGGAGGCTTATTATGAGGAAATATTCCTCCACTTTACTTTGTTGCTCTTTAAAGGGAAGCTGTTAGGCATAATACAAGCAGGGATTTTAACTTGAGATTCTTATAAAATATTTCTGAATAAGTTTCAGCAAGGACTGCCCTTGGTCCTGTCTTTTATCCAGACATTGTATCCAGGGCTTGGTGAGAACAAGAAGGTTCTAGAAATTGGATAGGTCAGCTTCTAATGTGGTCCTTGATGTGAGACTGGGTGAGTTCTATCTACCAGGAGTTATACTGCAAGCTGTTATATGAGTGGCTTGGTCAAGGCTTGTAGTCAAAAGAATGCATGTCTTGAGTGTCAGGATTGAGGGTTATTGCACCTGGAAATTAGGTTGGGAGTTGTGGGAGATCAGGGGGGATACACAGCTAGATGGAGCATCCTGGGGGAGAATGTGAGGATACCAGCAAGGACTGGTAATTATCCTAAACAGGAGTAATTGGGAGCGTTCGGGCCATCAGTTGGCAAAACCCATATAATGTGGAACCTTACCATGCCTAACATTTGGGTTCTGAAACAGAATTCTGAGTATCACAATATGCAAGGTATGCATTGGTGGGGAATTTTAGCTCTGGCACCTTCGTCCTTCCTCCATATTTCAGGAAAGATGTGGACAAATTGGAGAAAGTCCGGAAAAGAGCAACAAAAATGATTAAAGGTCTAGAAAACATGATCTGTGAGGGAAGATTGAAAAAATTGTGTTTGTTTAGTCTGGAGAAGAGAAGACTGAGAGAGGACATGATAACAGTTTTCAAATACGTAAAGGTTGTTACAAGGCATAAGGATAAAAACTGTTCTCCTTAACATCTGAGGATAGGACAAGAAGCAATGGGATTAAATTGCAGCAAGAGCAGTTTAGTTTGGACATTAGGAAAAACTTTCTAACTGTCAGGGTGGTTAAGCACTGGAATAAATTGCCCAGGGAGGTTGTGGAATCTCCATCATTGGAGATTTTTAAATGTAGATTAGACAAACACCTGTCAGGGATAGTCTAGATAACACTTAGTTCTGCCAAAAGTGCCGGAGACTTGACTAGATGACTCTCAATGCCCCTTAGAGGCCTACATTTCTATGATTCTATGATCCTGCTGAAAGCATCTCTGATAGCTTCTTTTTAACTGCCTGTTAGGGGAAAAAGCAGCATTCAGGGGAAAAATAAGTCCCCAATCAGATTACAACTCCAATATGCATTCTCATTGATTTACCTGAAGATGGGAAGAAATACAAACTATCCTAATAAAAATAAGCATCATTCATTTTAATTGATTAGTTATTTAAGAAACATCTGCAAATGTTCCTCTTCTCTCCTCCTCATCTTTACATAGAAAGAATAAACATATGCAGCGCCTTTTCTCGATTTAGTTGGTTTGTTCCACAGACATCTATGCACAATGAATCTCTCTGCTGCATTTAGAGGGTTCTCTCAAGCAGTGAATGCCACAAATCAGGGAGCATGGAAGTGACTCCATGGTTTAATGTTTATGCACAAAAATGCAGGAAAGGAAAAATGGAAAGAATGAGGCTTGCTTTTATTGCTTTTCCCCCTCTTTCCACTCTCTCTAATCTGTGCAATTCTTTAAAAATGTTTTTAGATAATTTTATTTATATTGTCTATGTATCAAAGTTGTTAATGAGATGAGGATGCTGTAATGGGGAATATGGCTTTGCTTTTACTGGTACTTCCACCACCAGCACATCTATTTCATTATAATTGATTTTCAAGTTTATTTAAAATGTTTCGCGAGGCATAACCTATTGAATTGAGTCATCTTGTTTTCAGGAGTGTCCTGGGGATAACAGTTTCCTGTACAATTTAGGTATAAAAATGGCTATTAAAATATTAGCACTAAAATAACTATTCCTAAACATGTTGAAAATGGAGTTTGATTTTTTGATTTAAAAGAACAGTTCTACGGATCATCAAATTCACTCATGATATTAGCGCTGCAGTAATTATCAACCCTTTTATGTCTTAGGTCTTTCTTGAAGCTCTTTGGAAGGATATTTTGTTTTTGAAGCACAGCTGCTTATTTCACGCTGATGCTGCTCCTGTAATTCGTAAAGGAATTTGTGATTTCAATGTTGTTGTTGGCTGCGAAAAGAAACTACAGCCGCCATTTTTATATTTTCACAAAGCCCTTAGAAAGAGCATGCTAGACGTCACAAATGATTTTATAGCAGTGCTTCATAACCCTGTGCATAATATGCATTTAAATATTTCTTCTTTAAGCAGCACTAAGAAAAACAGCTCTCTGTATATGCCGTGGCTGCTTTGTATGTTGCTGAAACTTTAAAGGGAGTCAGATTCTGATATCCTTACTCACACTGAGTAGTAACTTACTCCTCAAATAATCCCATTGAACTATTTGAGGAGTATGGTATTACTCTGTGTGGATAAGGATGTTAGAATGTGGCCCAAAATGTTTGCTAAGAATATATGTCAAAAAGGAGTGGGTGGGGGGGGGAATGTAGAATAGAGTTTGTTTCTTGATGTTTTGTTTTTACATATTTTATCCACAGGCAGTTTAAATGGGGACTTTAATAACAGCTCATTATAAAACTTGTCTGATCACTAAAGGGTCATTAGTCCATTAAAATGCATTATGTAAAATAAGTTATAAATGGAAATGATTCTACCTAAGGATTCCTATACTTGGGCATTGCATAGGTGTTAGGAATGAAGGTTGATCTTCATGGCTGGGCTAGAGAACACTGCCTCTAGCATTCAGCTCCACACTGCACTAGCATGGATGAGTTCCATTAAAGGTTTCCGGCCTTGATTCAGGAAAGCCTCCTTAGTACGTACATGCTAACTTTAAGCACACTAAAGTTAAGAAGGAACATATATATTTGGTTAAAGTTAAGCTTTCCAAACTGGGCCTATATGTGGAGAGCTGCATGCATCTTCAGACATGTTAGGTGGACTCCACTGACATAGTGAAAGGTCGCAGATGGTATCAATACCCATGGGGAAAGAATATTTCCCAAAATACAGAGACTCTTAATAGTTTCTTTTTTTAAAGCTGTTTTACATATTTGAAATAAGCACATGGTCAGAGGGAGAAGAGGAGCACAGCCCCACATACTGAAACATAACAAACACGCACACATTTTGAATAGTTCTCCCAGGTGGGGTCAAACATGTAATTAATAATTCACATGCTCAAGAGAGCAGTTATCCTGGTCTTGACTGATGCAGCTCTTCATGGACATAATGGAGTTGGCCAAAATGTTTCTGTTGCTTGGTTGAGTTTTCTGCAGCATAGTTCCAAATGGATGTGGGCAAATTAGCCATTTTTTCTCTGTTTCTATAACATGAAAGGACAAGACCTTTTCTGCTGAATAAGGCTTACAATATTTATCTGACTATTCCCAGGCAGGTAAATAAGGTTTGAAAAGCACATGTTGTTTCAGAGGACAGCTGTATTATGGCTGGGACAGACTTTAAACATCTAGTAGGCAATGTAATATATGTTTAAACTGTGCTTTGACTTGGCCCTCCACACACAAAATACCTTGCAAAAAACAATTAAAACCATAATTAAAACTAAAAACCAACTAGCATAAAATTCAGTGTGCTCCCAGCTCCAACAATATTTAACCCAGCAAGTCCAAAGCATCCAAAAAAAATATGCTCCATAAAGCCTAGCCTAAAAAAATCCATTCTCACTCAAAAATTCCCCAAAAGCAATTATTAGAAGAGGGTTTCCCTGCAGTATCTCCTCCCTATCAGAATCTCTGCAGTGTTTGGAACCTGCATTATACTTTCAAAGATTCATGTTCAGCTGTTATTACATGGAGATAAACTACAGTGTTTTTTTTATCTATGCAAAGTTTTGTGGATTGACTACCAAGTATGACAAGCAGAAAAGCAATTTCTTTGGTTGGTGATTCTTACCCCTTGGCATTGCGCATTGCATAGAAATAGCTCTGGTCAGAAATTTTACCTGTATACAGTTTTCTCTAATGAGTACAGAAACTGATTTGAAATTAGTTGGCCTACGCTGTGGGGTAAACTCAGCTACAGGAAATAAGAATTTTCCAGATTGGCCAGAACAGCCATCAAACTGAAATCTTAAAAGATGAACATACTGTACATGCCACAAAATGCTACCAAAGTACAATCATTGCCTGCGATATCATTTCTAGGGCTTTCAGATGAGTCCCTCTTAGGTTAGTGTTTGGTATTAATTCAAGTTGGAGAATAACTGAGGATTTTTGTATACTTGGCAGCCTGAACCCTACAGTAATGATACGATTGTAAGAAAACAGACAATACGGGGCACTTTGAATAATGTGTGCTTAAATCCATTGCAGGGACCTCAGGCACTGGTGTAACTTGGTCCCTCCTTTCTCTGACTATAGCACACAATAGTTTAGTCTCCTGCTTACTGTAATAATTGTGGTAGTTGGACTTGGTTAAGGCATGGCTGGGTGATGTTTAGTGGCCTGTGATGTACAGGAAGTCACACTAGATCATCTGGTGATCTTTTCTTGATTAAACTCCGAGTCTTGCTCCAGACATGAGACAGGCAGTTGATTTAATATCAACCCAGTTTTGAGCTGTGAAGATCTTGAAACCCCACCACAATCATATTTTCAACACACAAATCCACCTTGGCGGGGGAGGGATAATCAGATGGTTTCCACTATCCTACTTATTCAAAGAAATCCATGAACAAGGGAGAAAGCCTGCCCACAGCTTTCTCACACGGCAGAATGTAGCCCTTAGTGCTGGACAGTTCATACATTTGCATCTCAGTTTAGTTACCCCTTGGGTTATATAGGCAAATAGACTTCCAAATACTAAATTCAAAAGACCAAATACCACATATTCAGGAATTTGTGTTGAAAATATTAACCCCATCAGTGATTTTTCATTTTGTTTATTCCATAAAACTCAGCAACGTGTGTGGCACAATAATAAGGATCTGGAGTGTGTGCAATGAGAGTGACTGATTATTTATTGAGAAAGGAAACAGAAATACCAAAAACTGGATTTTTATTTCTGAGCCCCACTAAAAATAGGGCCCTGAAATAGTGTCTCTAGGTAACAGAAGTGAATGGACTACATTCAGCCCAGATCTTAACTCAGGTCTTCTCAACTATGTCTCATTTTTGAGGTATATCACTCATTTTACACCCCAAATTTACTAAGTTCCATGCTTTATATGTTGAAAAGTATTGATATTAGAAATTAAAAAAAAAATTCCCAGAACTGAGGTTGCAGAAACAGTGATTTACACTAAAGGAATTAATCTCACAGCATGTTAGCTTCCCTGCAAGAATAATTTTTCTACTCACCTCATTTTTGGTCTTTCTCATACATTGTGAGACTTTGGCAACTTCAGCTCATGGTTCTGGATGAAAGCACCAAATTCATCTTCAGTGTAATAACTCCACTGAAGTTACACCGGTGTTGAATTTGGTGCTCTTTTATTTTTAATGTGGAATTTGTTTTACATAAGTTAATTATATTACACACTATAGTCCATATTTTCAGATTTATGGTTCAGATTTTTGATTCGTGTAAATTGGTGACTTTATTGGCAATATACAAATTTATGCCAGTTGAAAATTTACCCCATGTGTGAAACTGCAGATGCACATGACCCTTTAGATGTCTAACAGACTGTTTGCATATACAATTAATGAAATTTGCATACAAAATTACCACAATTGCCTAGGTAATTATGTACATGGGCAATTTTGAAAATGTGGCCCTTTGTGATTTGTTTATATTAGTTGTGACTATTTTTCTTGCTAGATTGTGTGGAATATCAAAATGGAATTGGCTTGTAGGATTTATTCATTGAATCCTCAGCAACTGGATTCTGGATTACCTGGTCTACTGAATTTTACATTTCTAAGTTGTATTGCTGCTTTTCATTAATTTAGTGGTTAAAGAAGGAATCACTTAAATGCTCCTGTGAGATTTTAGAAAATTGTTGTAACTAAATTTTAAGAAGTCTTAATTACCATTTTATATGTTTTAAATGTAAAACATAAATCATTAGCTCTGTACACTTGAGAAAGAAGGCTATTTTTGGAATAAGGAGAGAAAAAACTGAAGCAAGCAGAATATACTCCATCATTCTTTAAAAGATTAATCCCCTCCTTGTATTGATTTCCCGATCTCATCTTATCAGCATTCTAGTAACAAAATAAACCTACTTTTCAACTTTTTTCAAATTAAATACAGCAATTTTTACTTATTTATTTTTGTTGAACCTCAGAATCATGTAAAATAGATATCTGCTTGTTAACTTTTTAAGTGAAACATTTAAGTTCTTTAAATAGTTCCTCTCTGACTTTTCCCATTATCAGTCTATCTAGACATCTTAGGTACTTGTACACCCCCCCCCACCATAGTTTTGACAATTTTTAATAAATGTATACTGATATCCTCATTTTACCGATGGGGCGCTGGGACACAGAAAGACTGTGATCATGTCTACTCTGGAACTGGAAGGTGTAAAATCTAGATGTAAATTCTGATAGAGCTAGCATACTGAAAATAGAAGTGTAGCCATGGTGGTATGAGCAGCCAGATAGGTTAACTATCTGAATGCACACCTAAGATCTTGGACAGGACCATCTAGCCTGTTGTGCCAATGTGGCGTCCCTTCTACTTTTAGCACACGAGCTCTATCAAGAGCTAGTGTGGGTATGTCTGCTCAAGCTGGAAATTAGACAAACCCTAGTGACTTGATCAAGCTCATGCAAGAAGTTGGTGGCAGAGCAGGGAGTTGAACCTTGGTCTCCAGAGCCTAGACTAGTACCCTAAACTCTGGATCATACTTCCTCTCTATGATATGATCATCCAATCACAGTGATACCATTTTTATTGGAGCATTGGATTGAAAATTGCACAGATTCAAGGCTCCAATGCTTGAGCAGTGATCTGCAGCCAGTTGGAGCCGCGATCGGCCAGACCTGTGCGGGGGGGCAAGAGGGGCAATTTTCCCCAGGCCCCGCGTCTCGCAGGGGCCCCCATGAGTGTTTTCTGGGGCCCCTGCGGTTCCGGTTGAGCTCCCGCAGGCATGACTGCGGCAGGTCCACCGGAGCCCGGGACCAGTGGACCTGCCGCAGGCATGACTGCGGAGGGGGCGCTCGTCCCGCGGCTCGGCTGGACCTCCCGCAGGCATGACTGCGGCAGGTCAAGCGGAGCCGCGGGACCACGGAACCCGTCGCAGTCACTCGTCCCGGGCTCCGGTCGACCTGCCGCAGGCATGCCTGCGGGAGCTCAACCGGAGCCAAATGCCGCCCCCCAGGTCTTCGGCGCGCTGGGGTCTAGAGCCGCCCCTGAGCGGGGGCCCCCCGCCGCCGAAGACCCCGGCCCCCCGGAATTCTCTGGGCGGCCCTGGACCTGTGGACGGGGCAGGTAAACACATCGGCCCGGCCCGCCAGGGGCTTTCCCTGCACAAGCGGCAACCCCTGTTTGAGAAACCCTGGCCTAGGTCTTGATATAAACAAACAAAAGGAATGATAGACAAACAAACCTTGGCAATATGAGTGTGACATTTCATGACCTGCCTATACTATACAAATGCTGGGAAAAACAGGGTTCCCACCTTTTCAATGGTATAATGTATCCATTTCTTCCCCTGATAGGTTACAAAATATCTTATCGTGTCATTCTGATTACTGTCTTATTTTTCCACCATTTTAATTCCAACATAGATTTTGGCAACTAGTATCCTGTAAACAGATGAAACTAGAATCCTACACTATGGCTCTGATTCCACAAAAACACATGTTTAAGACACTTAAACTATATGCTTAAGTGTTTTGCTGAAATAGAGGCTACATTATTTGCAAGCTTGAAATATCTGCTTTCTAGTTTTAAATGGCATAAACCTTTAAACATTAACCTCTAACTGAGGTTATACAAATTGATTAGAGTGTCATAGATATTTTTGTGAGATATCTGTAGCCAAAATTTTATTGACACTGAAATGTCACAAATAAAACATGATGTCATGTAAAACAATCTGGTTTTCCACAGCTAGTATCTTTTTTTAAAATTATTGTATAGCAATTAAAAATGTACAGGGTACTTTACAGACAAATATGCTGCCCTTAAGAGAGTGCAATATAAACAGACAACAAATAGATGAAGAAATGGTAGGGGGAATGGAATAGAAGGCAAGTTACTGAGATAAAAAAGAAACTTGTTAATTCTATTTTTTGTTTGGAGTTTGCTTTTTTTTATTGTTTTATTTTTTGGTCTATTTTGTTAATTCTTCCCTGTAGACAGGACTAAATTATTTTACAAGCCTTTTTGAAAGAATTGTGTTTTAAGGAAGCACTTTAGGGAGGAGAGGATGGATACATGGTGTTTTAGGATAAAGAGGGTATTCTAGGTATGGGAACTATAGAAGAGAAGGCACAATGCAAACAGTGAGTGGGAGTGGAAATGAAGGTGCCATGAGCAAAAAAGAGACAAAAGCAGAATATTGTTGGAGCCAGAAACATCACTACACATGCTTACTAGACCTGTAAACTCTCCCTATCCATTTGTCCTGGACCAATAGAGAAACTAGCTTTAACAACTGGATCACGAATGTGCAGCCCCTTTAAGGGCAGTAGGGTCCAAAAATTCTATCAGGCTTGACAACAAGAAGTCTAAGGGGCAAACTTCTGAAACTCCCTGACCTGTACTGCAGATCTGAATAATATATTCTTCATTTTCTCTGTATGTGGAATGAGTGCTGAATATGCAATAGAGGTCATCTTACATGCACGAGAAATTCACGGTGCAGACAGAGGGGAAGAATTTTGCTTCTTTAAGACTATTTTAAGCTCCATGTTCATCTCAGGGCTATTCTAGAATAACCCCATATCAGTTATAAATCATAGGAAAGAAAAGCCCTTTCAGTCCCATATAGCCACTCTTTGAACATCCCCTTCATCTTTCTTTCTCTTGAAAATGAGTTGGTTGAAAGAAGATCACTGAAATAATGAGGCAGAGATCTCCTTTTGGTCCAGTCCACTATTGCAAGAATTAGGTATATACTATATGGAGGATAATCAGAAATGTCAGCAGTTTTCCCTCTGAACCCTTTTTTTTAAAAAGAAAGGCTAGGCCCTGATTGTGAGAAATACTCTGGCACCTGCACTTCCAGAGGACTGGGTCCCAACTGCGTATGAAGATAGACTATTATTGAAAATATTTAAGTATTGGAACAGACATTCTCTCACTAACTTTTAAAAGTTTTCTTACAGTACAATATGCCTTAATGTTGTCGTGTCTTAATTCCCCTTCCCTGTAGACTTGGTACAGCTTTGTCACCAGGAATACAGCTCAGGCTGCTATGAAATTGAGTCTGCCTTCTTCAAATAGTTTGAGCACAACTGTCATTTAGTAAAATAAACATGACTCCATTATTTCTTAATGCCTTGCTTAACAACTTTAAGATTAGACCACATCTCAGATTCTCCCAATGGGCAGCACTTAAAAAGTGAATAATATTTCTGTCTGCCTTAGTCAAGTAATCCCAGATGTAAGTAATTTACAGGATGGCATTAGGGACTGTTACAAGAGACATATTGTAATATGTCACTGGAAATCAGCTTCCCTTTGCACGTTTGATCAACAGCCAGATGGAAGCTTTTATCACATTTATTTAATCTGAAATATACATAGTAATTACACTGGACCTTTGATTGGAGCCCTTATTGCTGTCTCCAGAGAAGGTAGGAAATGAATCTGTCAGTTGCAAACTTGTGTAGATGTGGTCCTCTTGGTAGAATTTGGATATATTGCAGCTATGAGTGTTGACGCAGAGATCATCAGTACTGCTGAAAGTGAATGCACTCTGACAAGTTAAAACTAACTAACTAAATAAAGCCCGGACTATATACAGCTTTTATTATTTTTTGAATACACAGAAAGCTTTTAGAAAACCAAAGATCAATCTCATTCCTAGCAGCCCATGACCAATCAACGGTATTAAAAGCAAACACAGCCCTTTTCTAATAACTGGATGGTATTTAATTTTAAGGCAACTGAAAACAACAAAACCTTAAAGTTCCCAGAAGAGAATTCCATCAAGCATATCATTATTAAGTGAGGAAAATATTATTGTTTTCATTAGCACATATATGGCATAAAGAATGGGTTGTATTAAATTAAACCACAAACACACTGTTAAATGAATTCAAGGTAGTTTTATTGCTTGGACAGAAACTCTATTAATGGATATTGCTGTGTCCCAACAAATTTACATAGGATTTTATGCCCTAATTAAAATGGCTATAAAAAGAACTTAAAATGTTAATTGGCATACTTATCCTCCTAACAATAATATCACTCTTTTTTTCCTGTTCCTTTTTTGCATTACACCAAAATGACCTCCACTAATTCTACTTTTAATATCTCTCATCTCAGTTAGTGAGGTAATAGTGGACCTCCATTGGACTGGTCACCAGCACCACCCACAGTGTTTTGTCAATCTCTTAGATGCATACAGATTGGCAGATGAAAAACACCATTAGCTGCCAAAAGTTTAGTGGTCATACTTTTTTGCCCTAACTCATTCTGAGTAGTACCTTACTCCAGGAGTAGGTCCATTGAAGCAAATAACAGGGAAAATTGCTGTTAAGCATGAGTTAGGTGTATCATATTCTGATGCTAAGTGGCTGACTTCAGAAAGGGTGTGTTAACATTTTTATTGACTCCTAGTTATTTTAGTGAAAAATTATAAAGCAGTCACACAATTAATTTGCACAGTAGTTCTGTTTTTTAAAACTCTTCATGAACACGTTCAGCCTATTGCCACTAGCCTTCTGGGACAAGTAACTTCACCTCCCAGTGTCCCAGTTTCCCCATCTATAAAATGTTACTGACCTACTTTGTAAAGCATTTTGAGATTCACTGATGAAAAGCACTATATGAGACCAATGAGGTAACAGTAGCAGCTTCGTACCTCATGGAACTTGCTTTTCTACACCCTTCATGCTCCCCTGGCCTTGTCTCTGCACTGTTTCGGTTAAAGCATTTTCCTCTGCAGCTCCTGCCACTGGTAACAGCCTGTCTGTATAGCTCCACTTCATGGAACTCTCCCACTTCATCGCTCAGCTGAAAACATCTGTCTCCTTGCCTACACTTCTTGAACTTTTTCTGTCTCAGCTAGTATTTATTATTTTAGACCTTTAGCCCTGCAGTTGTACTAATTAACTCTGGGAAGCATTCTGGGATGCAGTGTGTGTGAAAGAGACTATAAAAAGAAGTTTTATTGAAGCATTTACACAGCTTTTCCAGTACAGTTATTGGGATTTGCTCAAGGTTGCCAGTGCAAATTTTCGAAATGTTTTAAATGACCTCTTTACAGTTTTACTTTCACAGCAACCTTATTGCTGTTCATGATATATAAATGAGGGTTTAATTTGTTGCTTCTTGCATGACACTGTTCTTTCTACATCTATGTAACTTAGAGCTCAGTTCATCAGGTACATAGGGATTTAACTGCTATGAACAGTGAAAAGAGTTACACACACACAAATGGATGGAAGAAAGAGCCAGTTGTTATTAGATTGACTATACCAACTCCAGCTACTGCTTTTATACTTCCCATCATTTCCTGTTGGGAAGGGAAAACGAAGAGCAGGATTCCTCCCATTAAACTCATCTCTGGGGATGGAAGGGAACAGGCACTCAGGAGAAAATCCCATTTGCTAAAAGAAAGTTTAATTCATCAGCCTTACTTTTTCTTACATAATAGAATCCAGTGCATGATATCTTGGCTCTCCAGAAAGAGAAGAAAAATTATCTCATTGGGAGAACCAGCTGTTAATAGTGGAGTTCTTGAGTCAGGTGTGCACCTTTTCCCCATCCTTGAATCTTCTAGGTAGCCAGCAGTTATATCTGGACAAGCTACAAATATATCTTTACAATCTAAATTGACTGCAATAACTTCTATTGAAAACAGGATGGAGGCAAAAATTAAAAATTTAACTCTGCAGATTTCAGTCATTTTTCTTCCAACCAAAGTCTCAAAGAGTAAGTGGCTCTGTTGAAAGGTTTAAATCCAATATTATTAATAGGAAAGCTATGTCATGTGCCCTAATTAGTGAAAACTCTGTTCCCTCTAGAAAACTGGATATTTTAGAGAACCATATCAAAAATATCTATATCGATCTCTATATAGGAATCTTTGTGTCATTTAAATAAAATGAGTCAGTGGGCATAGACTCTGGAGTCAGCATGTAAGGATCTTTGTATTAGACTCTAAGAGCTGGTCTGCACTGGGGGGGGGGGTCAAACTAAGGTACGCAACTTCAGCTACACGAATAGCGTAGGTGAAGTCGAACTACCTTAGTTTGAACTACTTACCCGTCCTCATGGCGCGGGATCGAAGTCCGCGGCTCCGCCGTTGACTCCGCCACCGCCGTTCGCGGTGGTGGAGTTCCGGAGTCGACGGGAGCGTGTTCGGAGTTCGATATATCGTGTCTAGATGAGACGCGATATATCGAACTCCGAGAAGTCAATTGCTACCCGCCGATCCGGCGGGTAGTATGGACGTACCCTAAGTTCTGCCATCCCTTTCACAAAGAGATCGCTTTTAGGAGAGCAGGCCCTCCTCATAGAATCACAGAACAAAAAATTAAATCAAAGTAATAAAACTTCAGAAAGATAGACTTGGATTTTTTTTATTTGCCTCTGGCAAAAAACATATATTAATGGTTACGCATTAGAAGAAAACTATTTTTTTCTTCAGTCATATTATTTACCAATGTAACACAAAGAAATTGCAAAAGGAGTCACAGATGTGACTCCTTGAAAGAGTCACATTGTACCCTTAACATTTGTCCTTTATTCTGCTACAGTCTGGATTCTTTTTATCAGGGAAAACGGCGTGTGTGTGTGTAAAGTGATATAAAAAAATATTTAGAGGCTAAATATGCTGCTGCAGTAATAAGAAAAAAAAAGGCTTTAGATTATTTAGGGGTTTTTATTTGAGATTTAAAAGTAAGCTCTTTTCTACCTGACTTATCTATATTTGATGATGAACTGTTACAATAGAATGGATATAGGCTGTATACTACTACTTTTTTGTTCGTCTTTGAACATTTTAAGTTCAAAGTCAGATGATAAGAGAGCTCAGCTTTATTGAAATCCAAAACTGGGCCCCTTTGAGCAGATTGCTCTTGCTAGTTAAATGATGGAGAAGCTTTTCCTTTCCCCTCAATAACATCTGCACCACATACTAGTACCTGGTTCCACTAAACTGGATCTCTTTTCAGTACAACCTTGACTCCAATACATATCTATGAGCAACCCTGGTTCCTACATCAGGGATTATTTGATATCCCTGCTTATTCATCACATTTGGATTGGGAGATAAATCCTCACCCATTCTGATGCCTTACAGCCATACAAACTAGCTATCGTCTTGCAAGGACTGTTGGTAGATGCTGCTAGACACATCTTTAGTTGGCATCTTCCACATACCTAGTAAGTCAGTGAACTTTCATGTCAGAAATCTGCACCCCTTCTGGCTGGAACAAACGAGGGCAGTATAGATATAACAACTCAAATGTCTCTCAGTAATCATCACAATAATCCCAGGTTAATTTTCTCTTGATACACTTCTTTGTCTGATTGATTGTAATCAGTCTGATGGCTCCCCACCACAGCTACCATAAGAAGTCAGACATACAGGCGTATGCCAGGCAATGTGTCTCAGCTCAGTCAAATTCCTCCTAACCTTGGTCAGTAACTACACCAAGTTTCTGTCATCAAATTTTCCTCCTAACTGGTGTGACACTGCACCCCATATTCTTCATAGTTGTATGATTATGTTATGATTATGACATAATTTTGATGCAATTTGTACCAAATGAGTCGTGTAAGGGGTCACTGGAAAAAGGTATGATTTGCTAAATATGATTGTCCTATTTGTATGCATGTATCATTTTTGTATCTGAAGTTATGAATATTGACAATGGATCTGTATTTCAAATGTGCTTACTCTGGAAAACACCCACTACTAGTCTTTCAGGTACAACAATGATGAAGCTGGACAGTGCTAATGACTCATCAACAAAGACAATGGGCTGTGGAAAAGCTTAGCCTTCCTGTAAATGTTTTAGCCAGCCTGAAAGAAATGGCTGCTCTGACTCAGCTAGAGCATGTAACTAGATCACATGGCAGTGAACTCCATTTTGGGTACCTGTATTTTTCCACAAACTAGGCTGGGAATTGAGTTTGGAACAAAGGGTTCCTGCCATATGATAAAGCTATATAAGGTGGGGGTGCGACATCATCTAGGGCCTCACTCCTTACACAAGGACACTCCTGGAAACACCTGGGAGAAGAGCTGGTCCCAGCCTGTGTATGGAAACCTGGCAGAGTGCTTGTATCATCAGGCAGAGTGAGAAATTGCTAATTCATATCCAATCTTTGTAGCATGTTAGGCTTAGTTTGCGGTTTTATTTATTTGCTAGGTAATCTGCTTTGATCTGTTTGCTATCACTTATAATCATTTAAAATCTATCTTTTGTAGTTATAAACTTTTTTGCTTTATCTATACCAGTGTGTCTTTGAGTGAAGTGTCTGGGGAAATATCTCAGCTTGGTAAACACAGGCTTGTTGCATCGCTTTCCCACATCGAGAGGAGAGCGAACTATTTATGAGCTTACATTGTACAGGTCCCTGCGCAGTACAAGACGGTATAATTTTGAGTGTATACTCCAGCGGTGTGTGCATGCCTGGGAAGCTGGGCAATTGGCTGGTGTGTGCTGTTTGCGCTCAGGTAGCTCAGTTTGAGTCTGTGGCGTCACCTGCTGTCTTGTTGGGTGATAATAGGGCCTGGCAAGGCTGGCTATGTCTCCAACCAAGCAGTGTGAAAATATGTGATTCCCACGGCACAGTGATTCCCACGGCTCCCAGTCTGCACCCCTGGCATGAAAACCCATCACAGCTGGTTCAGGATTGGTGCTGTTTGGGGCCACTGACTTTCTATTGTGAATGCATCAACTGGTTCCATTTACACATTCTTGTGTAACCAAAAGGGTACTTCATTCCAGTTCTGGCTGAATCCTTTGCTTACTACTCAAAACTTCCAGGCTAATGGCACAGTACACAATGCAGCATCCACACTTTGGGGCATGACTGGAAAGACCTGGAACTAAACCCCACTGAGTGGAAACAGAAATCTTTTAAGACTCATTTACAACCGCTATGCTGCTTTCCCGTACACCTGCTATACTGTACACCTGGAATGTCAGCATGCTTTGAAGAAAATATTTCCTATTTCAAAACCACTATGAATGCTTCCAAAAATCCAAAAGGTGAAGAGCTGTTTGTGGGAGACTTTTGTTCCTTGGGAACCTCAAGTGTTTTTGGCACTTCAACACCTATGGGTGGTGGAGGTATGAATTCTCTCCTTCATGGTCCCAGATGAACAGTACCCCACGTAAACCAAATGGACTCCAAATGAATCAGAGCTATTCAACAGAAATCTGGTACGAGTCTGTACTGCTGTCATTCTGTGTCATTGAGTGAAGAGATAGACACTTATTGGCCCCAAGAATAGAACTTGGCCTGATATCTGGTTGTCCTGCAGATCCCTCATTGCCCCATCAACATACATATCTTATCCCTTGTCAACTGACCACAAGCATCTTCCCCACTCCAACTGCATCGCTTCCCTACTTCAGCTTCTGCCTGTTTACCTATAGGAACCCTGCACAGAAGTCACCCATTGAGTGCATCTCATCTTCTCCACTAGAGCCAGTACCAAGAAGCATCCTGGTTGGTTTATGGAGGGGAGCAGTCCTCTTTCCCTCACTTTCACCTGCCTCTGGACCAAGTGTTGCAGCCCTGAGTTGCAGCTACTATGCCAGATCTAGGCACACACCTCTCCACATGGCCAGAGGATGGCTCCAGACAGCTAAGAACTGTGACATAAACTCTTGAGACCCTCAGTTTTTCTACTCTCTTAACAACCTCCTGAGATGTGCCTCCTAAAAAGCCAGTGATAGTGTTGCCTTCTTGACTGCCCAGGGTATTGAATTACTGGGTGTTAGTGCTCCAAAACAGAAGAGCTGCCACAGATATCAGCAGAGGTGTCATGAATAGTTAGTAAAGGGTTAAAACATAGTACCTCGTAGGCACCTGACCTGAGGACCAATCAGGGAAGAGAATTTGAAATTCCTAGAAGGGAACTTTTTCCCTCTGTTTCTGTGTGTGTTGTTCTTAGCCGTTTGGAGTTACAAGAGTCCAGATACTTTAATCAAGTCTTCTACCAGTTTCCACCTTTCTGAACTAATTTCTTCTAGTCAAGATAGTGAGTATTAGAAAGGTACTTTGTGTCTTCATCTAATAATCCTATGTTTGCAATTCTGTGTGTTTGTTATTGATTATTCTTAATTCTGCCTGTATTGTTTGTACTGAGAAGGAGAGAGGATTCTCTCCAGAACGTAGCAAGGTTATACCCTATGAGTGTCCAGCTTGGACTCATAGAGATTCTGTATGTTCTTGTTTTTCTTTTAATAAATTCTTTCTATAAAGATTTGATTAAATCCCTCTACTGTGGATACAGGGAGAAGGGGCTAAGAAACTCTCTCTCGGTGGTGAGACGGCTTATCTCCGGGCAGGGAAGGGAGGGGGGAGAAGGGGAGGCTTCTCCCTCTGAGTTGAGCTGTGTTGTCCCCAGGGAACCTCTTTGGAAAGAGGAAGGCAGGGGGAATACAGGGGTGTCTCGGCCCACGTAATCGACCGAGTGGTGGCAGCCAGAAAGGGGACCTACTCTAGGATTTTAGGGTGGGGGGATACATGCTGGTCCTCAACTTGAAACCCCCCAGTTTCAAGTGAGGGTGCAGACCATGACAAGAGGTTACTGTGTTAAGGATGCAGAAGACCCACTAGACTGTCTCTGAAGTCAAATGATGAGGTGTGGACCTGCCAGCCATGTGAAAACCCTGCTACCCAACCCCCATAAGTTTCACAGGAAGCATACAATAGTAGTTGAGAAGTCTGGGCTGGTGGGAAGAGGGAATGCCTTTTCCAGTGGTGGGCTCCACAGTAGGTTCTTCAGACAAGCTCTGAAGCTTTTCAAGCTCATCCATGAGTGAAAAGGGGAATACATGACTATCACCCATAAACATGCACCCCTTTTGGCAATTGCTTCTCACATTACTAAACTTTTGGGTTATCTGACCCTATCCCTCATCTAGCTCGGAGAAATTAACTATGCATGAATAAGGTTGTGCAAGGAGAAAATGAAATTAGCTGAATAACTAACATATAATTTACACCAGCTCATGAAAAACTACTTAGCAATTTGTGTGAATACCAATACTAGGGACCTAAGGTATTTTTAATAAATTGCACTCCTATAAGATTGGCATCCGAACATAAAGTACACCTTTATTTGTACACAGATCTGTGATATTGTCATGTCTCACCCTCATCTTGCTTCTTTATGAGTGATCCAGTTTTTCTCTCATGTAGGCATTTTATGTGTGGAGGTTGGGACCAATGACATGGGGTGCATGATGCCAATAAGGGGAGAATCCTCAAAAGCTGGACAGATGTGATTTTGTAGCATCAAGAATGATTATGTTGAACAGGCCTCATAAGGAGGAGGAATCAAAGGAATCCAATGAATTCAGAATTTATTGTTTTAAGCAATTTGGTGTTAAGATTATTGTTTAATCCCATCAAAGTGTAAAGAAAAAAGATGAGAAGCTGGTCCTTAAAGGAACAAGATCTGCTCTGATTCAGAAGTCCTGAATTTGAATATCACAGCATATGACTCATGTTCAGCTGTTTTGTGTTAACTCATCAAAATCCTCTCCATATTTTAATAGGGGACAAACGACTCTGGAACTTTTGTGAGCATAATTTTGAATGTAATTATCTATTTGCAGCATCCACAAGAAATTACTGGATAATTCTAATTCCATATTCATCTCCTTGGGCATATATATTTCAACAGGACAATATCATTAATCATTTGAATGGAAAATTTGAAGATTCCCTGAACACTCTTAATTTTAGTTTTAGGTGGGTTTTTTTTGGGGGGGGGGGAGGGGCAGGCAGATTGTGGAGTATATCCTTAGCTCACTACCCAGATTTACACACATCACATCCACTAATTTTAATAGAAGTTAAAAACATAAATCTTCACAATACATGGAGATGTGAATATGCCCCAGTGTTTCTGTGCTGTAGAAGCAGTTCCTGAAGCATTTTGGCTACAGTAGTAATTACATATAAGATAATGGATAGCCCCAAAGTGAATGCAAGGCTGTAATTCACTCAAGGGAATCTGTTCATGTCATGAACTGCAAAAGGACAGTGCATTACCCTGTCAGTATAATATATAGTTTTTAAAAATGTTAAACAGCATTCTTTCCTAATTTATAGAGGGCTTTGCAATTTGCAACATTATTTTATGGATTGTTACCTGGGATCAGGGAAACTATGCTCCCCCCAAAAGACATTTTTTTGGGCAACTTTTTTGTGTTATCAGAAGTTTTGTTATAATATTGGCAATACAGTATAAATGGTTAATGTAATGTATTGGTTATTGGGTATAGTTTACTAAGAACAGTACTCACATGTTCTGAGATGTAGTCTTGCTTTGATGTGTTAATAATTATCATTCAGAATGTTAAAAAGTAAACACCCAGAGCAAGGTAAAACAAATGGTTAAAATGACTCTCAAAACTCAGAAGAGTCAGCATACAGAAATAGTAGAACCTCATTAATCCACAGTAATCCAAAGGAATCTAGGAACTTCCAAGCTGGTCAGTGGTCCATCTAGCCAAATATCCTATTTTTAATGTGGCTACTACCAGAAACTGCTGGTAGTAAGGTGCAAGAAACTACAGACGTGGCAATGAAAGAATTACGTGCTTCTAGAGGAAGCATCTTCTTCACTCCTGGTGAAACTACAAGAAACTATATCCGTTTAGCTGTTTACAGAAACACAGGAAAGCAGGGTTCTACTTTAAAACAACCCATCTTTTAGGCGAATAACTCTATTCAATAGCAGAGGAACGATCCTGGTCTGCATGTAAGTCTCATGTTTATTCCATTATCATATAATAGTGTCCGTCTGGAGTTCTTTGTGAAAGCATGAGAAGGGACATAATCACAGTACTCAAAAGAACCCCAGTGGCAGAGCATATTATGGAATGTTAAAAATGCTTCTGTGGCTCTCAGGTCATGCCTGATCCAGCAAAAGATGGGGACCTTGTCTTCTGATTTTGTTGGTGCTGTAACAAAGAAAAAGGAACTCCTGATACATCTGAAATGGGACTACCTCACAGTCAAGCAGCTGTGAAAAGAGGTGGATATGAGTGAAAAAAAGAGCTTGGTTTCTGGAACCAAACTCAGCAGAAAATTTTATTCCAGTATCTGCTATGCTAACTCCACCACAATGACTTTGATTGCTGAAGGTAGCAATGATTGCCATGAATTTATAAATAATGGAGGAGTAGGCTTATGCCCATAATAGAGCACTGGTATTTGGACCTGTCCTTGTTAGTAGCAAAAGAAAGAAAAAACTGTTACCTACCTTTTCATAAGTGTTATTCTTTGAGATGTGTTGCTCATGTCCATTCCATTCTAGGTGTGTGTGCGCCCACGTGTGCGGTCATCGGAGATTTTTGCCTTAGTGGTATCCGTAGGGTCAGCAGTAGCGCCCCCTTGACTGCTGCGCTCATGCATCAGTATATCAGGCGCCACTGGCCCTACGCCCTCTCATTTCCATTTTGACAGCAACTCCAATGGAGGGGCAGGAGGGTAGGTAATGGAATGGACATGAACACCACATCTCGAAGAACAACTGTTATGAAAAGGTAGGTAACAGTTTTTTCTTCTTCAAGTGCTTGCTCATTTCGATTCCATTCTAGGTGACTCACAAGCAGTGCCAATAAAGGTGGACTTGGAGTTCACGGTCTTCCAACTTGCAGCAGTGCTTTTCTGAAGCCAACATCGTCCCAGGCTTTCTGGGTAAGTATATAACGGGACGTAAACATATGGACAGTTGACCAGGTAGCATCTCTACAGATTTCTTAGACAGCACCTGAGCCAAGAAGGCCACTGATGACGTTTGCGCTCTAGCTGAATACGCCTTTACTATCGCTAGTGAAGGCACTTTTGCCAGATCATAGCAGTATGGGATGCAGGCTGTGATCCGGGATGAAATCCTTTGAGCAGACACTGGGCAACCTTTCATCCTGTCTGGGACCACAACGAACAGCTGCGTTGACTTGCGAAATGGCTTTGTCCTGTCAATATAGAAGGCCAGCACCCTCCTGACGTCCAGGGTGTGCAACCTGCGTTCCTCTTTGGATTTATGGGGTTTCAGGAAGAAGCCCAGTAAGTATGGCCGATATGAAACTGGGAAACTACCTTGGGCAGGAACACCGGGTACAGCCGCAACTGGACCTTATCTTTGTAGAATACTGTACAGGGAGGTTCTGAAGTAAGCATCCTGATCTCAGACACTCTGCAGGCAGACATAACTGCAACCAGGAATGAAACCTTCCAGGAGAGAAGGAGAAGGGAGCAGGAAGCCAGAGGTTTGAAGGGAGGCCCCATGAGCCTCGCCAGCATGAGATTCAAATCCCAGGGAGGGACAGGGTCCTGAATGTGAGGGTAAAGATTCTCCAGACCTTTCAAGAACCGGGACATCATGTTGTGAGTGAAGACTGACCTGCCTTGGAAGAGAGGGTGGAAAGCCAAAATAGCGGCCAAGTGGACCCTGATCAATGACAGGAACAAGCCATGAAGTTTGAGGTACAGAATAATCCAGGGTCACCTGCAGCGAGGCCTGCTCAGCCCAGACACATCATTCCAAAGCCCAGCATGTAAACCTTTCCCACTTGTCCAGGTAAGTCGCTCTGGTGGAGGGCTTTCTACTACCCAGCAAGACTTGTTAAACCCAGGCCAAGCAGTCCCGCTCTTCCACATTCAGACATGCAGTAGCCACGCTGACAAGTGCAGTGCCTCCAGGTTTGGGTGCGGAAGACTGCTGTGGTCCTGGGACATCAGGTCCGGCCAGAGAAGTAGCCACAGTGCGGAGACTACTGAAAGGTCTAGCAGTGTGCCAAACCAATGGTGGTGAGGCCACTCGGGGGCTATCAGGATAATCTTGTCCTTGTCCTGTTTGATCTTCACGAGCATTCTGTGAATCAACGGTACTGGCAGGAAGGCATACATCAGGGCCCCTGACCATGGGAGCAGAAAAGCATCTGACAGGGAACCCCTGTCCATCCCTTAGAGTGAACAGAACACATGGCATTTCCTGTTCTGACGAGGCACGAACAGGTCCACCTGGGGAGTTCCCCACTTTCGGAAGATCATACTGATCACCTCCGAGTGGCGAGATGAGAAGGTCCTGCTGAGGCAATTTGCTAACACATTCGGGTCCCGAGCAGATGCCTGGCCATCAGATGGATGGCATGCCACACGCAGAAGTCCCAAAGGCTGAGAGCTTCTTGGCAAAGGGCCGACAACCTGGCTCCACCCTGCCTGTTGATGTGACAGTATCTGTGAGGACCTGTACCGTCTTCTGCTTCAGGTGGGGAAAAAAGCCTGGCAGGCTAAACTGGTTTTAGCTCCCTGACATTGGTATGAAGGGCCAGCTTGTCCTGCAGCCAGCAGCCTTGTGTACTGAGCTCACCCAGATGGGCTCCCCAGCCCAGGTCCAAAGCATCTGAGACTAGGGTCAGCAATGGGGCCGGGGCCAGGAAGGGAACTCCCTCCAACACTGACGAGAGTTCAACCACCGCTCCAGGGATGACAGGATGTAATCCAGCACCCTGACTTCCCAGTGTAGGTCATGTCTGTTAGGGATGTAAACAGACGCTAGCCAGGCGTGCAGAGGCCGGAGCTGGACATGACTGACCACGAATGTACGAGCGGCCATGTGGCCCAACAATCACAAGCAGGTTTGAGCCATGGTGAGTGGGTGATTCTTCACATGGGAGATCAGGTCCGGCATGCCTGAAAATGAGCCTCCGGAAGGAAGGCTCTGACTCATGTGGAGTCGAGAACCACCCCGATGAACTCTATTATTTGGACTGCCTTAAGATGGATTTTTGCTCGTTTATCAACAGACCCAGGTTGCAGCGGGTGGAACGCACCAGATCAAGGCTCCTCTGTACTTGTTCCCAAGACCTACCCTGGATGAGCCAGTCATTGAGATACTGGAAGACCTCGACCCCTCGACATCTCAGGTAAGTGGCTACTGGTGCCATACCTTTTGTGAAGACGCTTGGGGCCATTGAGAAGCCAAAGGGCTGCACCATGAATTGGAAATGACAGCCACCCACTATGAAACGGAGGAAATGTCTGTGACCTTGAAATACGGAAATAAGCTTCCTTCAAGTCAAGGGCAGCATACCAGTCTCCCTGATCCAGGGAGGGGATGATGGAGGCCAGGGAGACCTTGAGAGACTTGTTGAGGCATTGCCATTCCAGAATGGGTCTGAGGCCCGCCTTGCTTTCGGGATTAGGAAATAATGGGAGTAGAATCCCTTTCCTGTCATGTCTCAAGGAACCTCCTCCACCTGTGACCAGGCCGAACAGTAAGGACGAAGATGTTTGAGGAAAGAGCAGGGTGAATCCTGGGAGGAGACATTGCTCTCAACTGCACCCTCAAAACCAGTGCTTCTGGCCCCCGGGGTGCTTTGCTGGGCCACGCAGGTGAGCAGGAGGAGGAAGGCTGGTGGAAGCTGAAACTAACATCCCTGTTCCTTCTCCTTGCAGACCCCAGACGAGACTGCCAAGGCCTTGGTGGCACGGACTGCCGTAACTGCTTTCTTGCAGACTGTGGAGTATGCATGCCCAATGAGTGAAGGGTAGCCCACGTGTCTTTTACCCCATGCAGCCTCACATCTGTCTGCTCTGAAAAAAGACAGATCCCATCAAATGGGAGGTCTTGGATCGAGGTCTACATCTTTTGGGAGAGACTGGCGGTCTGAAGCCAGGAGTGCCCCTCATAACCACCTCTGATGTCACCAGCCTAGCCACTGAGTCAGCTGTGTCCCATGCTGTTTTGAGGGAGCACTGAGCCACCATGGTGCCCTCCTCCACCAGGGCACCCAATTCCTGGGCCAAACCTTGTGGGAGGGACTCCTTGAACTTATGGATGGAGTCCTATAAGTTGAAATTGTATCTCCTTAGGAGTGCCTGAAGGTTTGGCACAGTTGAATAACTTTTCCTCCCAAACAGGTCCAATCTTTTGGCCTCTTTAATTTTGGGAGTTGAGCTGGTATGTCCTTGTTTATGTTTTTCATTGGCCACAGAGACCACCAACCTGGAGAAGGGTGAGTGTAAAGGTACTCAAACCCTTTGACTGGGACAAAGTATTTCTTTTCAGCCCTTCTAGAGGTGGGAAGGATGGATGAAAGAGTTTGCCAGAGGGCCTTGGCAATTTTGAGGACACCATCATTCACTGGTAGTGCAACAGGAGCTGGGATAGAGGCCGACAGGACATTAAACAAGGTGTCCACCTGCTCAGCCATTTCCTCCACCACCAGGCCCAAGTTCTCAGCCACCCATCGAAGCAGGACCTGGCATTCTTTAAGATCATCCCTCAAGAGCCCCACAACCACCTCATTTGGGGACAAAGACTATGACTGTACAGTGGGGAAGGCCTCGGGGCATCTTTTCCCCTGTTGGGGAGGGAGGTTTAGAGGTGGATGAAGTCTCCTCTGCTAGGACCTCTAAGTGCTCCTTATGCCCTGAGCCTGTGCCGTCAGTGCTGCCAGCTTTTGCTCCGAGGCGGCGGCCGATGAGTGGCATGAAGGGGGTATTGCCATGATTGGCACTCCCCACAAATTCGAATAAGGCCACTGCACTGGCCACTAGCCGTGCTGCCAAGGTGGCGCTGTTGATGTCGACATAACCTCGGGTATCCATTCTGGCCAGTGGAGTCTAGGTGAGGGGCTGAACTGCCCTTCCTTGCCAGAGGAATCTCTTTCTGGTGTCACCATCGATGCCTTAGTCTGTGTGCTGATTGTCACCTGGAGTCAGGAGATTGGTGCCGGTATTGAGGGGACCAGTGCCGAGGGAACCAGAGACATGACAGAAAATGCTCCCACGTGGTAGGCTACCGGGACCTGCACCGAGAGTCCGGCCAAAGGCAGGACAAACGGTGCCAGTAGTACGGAGACCGGCATTTCCCTCTAGGCGATCCACGTCAAGATGGCAGGGACCATGATCATGGTGCTGGTGATAGGGGGCGAGCCCCGGAAGATCTGGGCTGAAACTCCGGCGATCTGCAGCATGGAGGTGGAGAGTGCTGCTTCATTTCGGGATCAGTGGCACTCCACTCTCCCCTGAGAGGTCTTAGCGGCTGACATGCCTGGGGAGCCTTTGCTGATTCCTGGGGTACGTGCTGTGTCGGCGGCGCAGGTGGAGGCCTTTGCTGTCTTGGCACTGGGGGAGCTTGTGAAGGCATCGTCAGGGGTTTAGGTCCCATGCCGTTCCCTGGAGTCAGTGCCGGGGGTGCACTGTGCACCGAGGCTGAGGTACTCAGCGAATCTTGGTGGGATGGCACGGAAGCCAGATGAAGGGTGGACTCCATGAAAGTTCTCAGGTGTGATTCCCCCAAGCACTTGAGGGAGCTGCTATAGGGGCCGCTTAAAGGCATAAGCATGTTACAGTCCACGCAGGGCTTAAATCCAGGAGACCAGGGCATGCCCTACCTAGGGTTAAGTCCCCCCTGGGACTCTAACTTCTAACTACAACTACTCTTAGCTATTTAACACTAACTACTATAAACAAACTATTTACAAGGCCCTAAGGCTTGAAGGCAGAAGAGACGAAACCGCTAGACTAACCACCACAGGTGGTAAGAAGGAACTGAGAGGGTGTAGGGCCTGATATACCGATGCATGAGTGTGGCACTCAAGGGAGCGCCACTGCCAATCCTACAGATTCCAGTAAGGCAAAAATCTCTGACAACTGCTCACTGGGCATGCACACACCTAGACTGGAATCGACATGAGCAAGCACTTGAAGAAGAATATCTTATTGCTGCAGAGAGCAATTATATGAATTTGAAGAAATTTGGATCCTGGTTCTTGATACATTTGGATAAAGAATGCTGAGATGGCTCAAACAATGCCAGACTTCCATTCCACCTCCCCTCTTTGCTTTCTCCCTCCACCTTCCTGCTCCCTTTCCCTTTTTTTGTCTATTTGTGTATGGCATTATTATTATTATCATTACAATTACTTTTACCCTCACCCTAACATTTTATGTCTGTATAATTTGTCTGATTTGTATGATCTGGTCTTGCAGCTTTGACAAGCTGTAACTGTGTAATTGCATAATTTCATTGGCTACCTGTGAAATATGCAGAATATGGTAACATATACAAGCTGTACATCTTTTATCTTTCTGTATTTGTTATTGTGTCTTTATGAAAATTAATTAAAAATAATCACAAAAAAGCCAAACAAGAGTGTTACACTTCCCATACATTGTCAGCAGCTTTTCCCAGTCAGATTTTACTGATTTGTCCTCTTTTCTGTGATAATGGTATTTCCATCTTATGCCATTGCAAGACAGCTATTTGCAAACTGTATGTGGAATATAAACAACACCTAAAAGGGAAATGTCCTTGAAGCAGTGTGTACAGACTGATTACTATAGAGCGAGCAAGCTAATACACAACCCTCAATCTTGGGAGAATTACTATTAGTTTGAGACTGAGGCATTTTTCATTTAAAAAAAAGAAGAGAAATCTTACCATGCTACTGTAGGATTGACTCTTTTTTCCCCCCTCTATAGCATATTTCAGATGAAGCAACACTTGAAGGTTACCAGTTCATTCCTCAAAAGCTCTGGGGAATTACTGACCCCTAAACAGTGTCATTTTCCATGATTGCTTCTTTGGAGCCTTCTGTAATGCACCAGGCTCACTAATAGATAAATGACGAGCATAAAAAGCCTAAATCTGACAATAATCCCAACGTTTTGTGCACAGTGAATGAAATTAAACTGCTAATGTATTGTTAAACTCTATTAGAGTTTACTAACGTCAGTGTTAATCGGATAACTGTAGTAAATGCACAAATCAACATTTGAGAGTGAACAAGGATCTTTAAGGATACATGATACATTTATCTGGCCTAATTCCTGCAGACTCAGCCATCTGCAGAAGAACTTGGAAAGTCTGCACTTTATCTCCTTTTTTATTTCTCGTGCAATCGGAAAGGAGTGACAAGAAGAGACTATATAAGGGATCCCCACTGAGACTCAGTCATATAAATTATGTATTATGCAGACAGTATTCTGCTGATGCTATCTGATCCCCAATTCTCAGTTCCTTGTTTTTGCTTCTATAAATAGCTATTGCAGATTTTCAGTTGTAATACAACTAGGACAAAACCAGAAACCTTTCCCATTTAATAACCTCTGCCAAAGAAGAATAAGGTAACATTTTTCATAACTGTGATGTCCTCAGGGCTTGAACAGTCTGGGAATACATGCAATGCTATGCTGTTGATAAGATACTGGTAGTAAAAGAGGGGGAATAACCACCCTGAATATTAAAGAGGGAAATGCCCTATTTTCAGAATGATCAGTATAAACTTGTTGCTGTGCGTTTTCATATCAATTCTTATCTGATCAGGACAATTTCTGGTTTTTTTTCCCCCCCTAGACCCAAATGCTTTGGCTGGACAGACTGGACCTGACCATGCTCTCATAGGAGGAATAGTGGCTGTAGTTGTCTTTGTCACATTATGTTCTATAATTCTGCTTGGACGATATCTGGCAAGACATAAAGGTAGGACAGATTTAATCAAAGTGCAATCACCTTTTGCAGCAGTACTTCCTCATGATTACTTGCATCCTCAAACACTCTCGTGCCCTCTCTGCCCCCACCCCCATTTGGAATTTAGTTGCCTGGGAAAGCTCAGGCTCAGAAGAAGCATCTGGTTTTCAGTGAGGTCCGGATTTTTTACCCAATTTTACAGTTGGATTAACTGAAGTAAAAGGATGTTGAGCAACCTGCCCAAGGTCATGTAGTGAGTCAGTGGCTAAGGGAGATTTAGAAGGACGAATGCTCCTAGATTCTAGCCCTTTGCTGTAAGCACTGTTACGTGTCCTCATAATTTTAACTGTTATATTAATTCTGCAGAATATATATGGTTATGGAATGAGGCTTTAACTATCAGAAATCATGATAAAACTTTAAATACACATTCAATAAGTTGCATTAAAAACAAGGGGTAAAATCCTTGTCCCACTGAAATCAGCATAAGTTTTGCTATTGCCTCCAGTGTAGCCAGGATTTCACTCCAGGAGCAAAATTCTGAAGTCCTGACTCAGTTTTTACACTATGCTTACTGAGGAGAAAACTCCCATTAAAGTCAGTGGAGAGAAGTGTCTAAATAAAACAGAGGACAAATTTTAGAATTCGACCCAGGTGATTGTTTAATATATATATATATATATATGAAGGCTTAATGTCTGAATGGCTTGCAGTGTTGTTGTTAACCTTAGTTTACCTTCCTCCCCCAAAAGTATTACTATTATTAAATCTAATTCTACATAAGGTAGTCATGCAGTTAGTAAATACAAACTGAGATTATTTTTTTTTAATTTCAGTAGAACTCTGTGAAAAATTACAAATTTCTAATTAATCTGGTGAAAATGTGGCATCTTTGCTCTACTTCCTGGCTGAAAACAAATGAGTCCCAAGCCAATGTAAATATCACTTTTCACAAAGTGAAAATTGTATGTTGCATACAGTTCTATTAATATCCTGCTCTTATACTATTTAGCAAAGCAATGTCAGTGGCAATGTGAAGTGACTGGGTTAACTTAAAGCAGCTTTTGCAGTTTTTCACTTCTAGAGAATCTTAATTATCCTAGTCTGTGGAATTAAAGAGCAGATTAAAAAAAAAGGCCTACATCAATGTGAGAGTACAAAACATGTGTTTAATAAAATCTAAGCCAAAGTTAATTTTCTTACCCATCTAGATATACCATATAATACACAGTGATATAATTTAAATGATGGTATGTTAAAATATTTGTATGCTTCATGCCACTGGATACAGAAAAAATATGGTTTTGAACGTGCTGTACCTTTTTTTTTTTGCTATAGATATGTGCAAATGTGTGTGCATATGGGACAAGTGTTATGAATCATAATTACTTCTTGCCCAAATTAGAATATTATGTGTTTCAGTATAGTGCTAAAATAGTGCATCAAGTTCTGTTCTGCATCACTCCATTCATTAAACCAGTTAGATCTTTGTTACAGATCTACTGTACCTACAGTACTACAATCTAAAGTAAAATAACTATTTTTTTTATTGTACTGATTCCCATAGGAACATATTTAACAAATGAAGCTAAAGGAGCTGAAGATGCACCTGATGCTGACACAGCCATTATCAATGCAGAAGGCAGCCAAGTCAATGCAGAGGAGAAAAAGGAGTATTTCATTTAGATGCAGACCTAGATTCTCTGAGTTTTACTTATCAGGCTGACTGCTGGAGAAAACTGGCTATCATCTTTCAGAATTCATTTCTGCCATCTTCTGCAAACTTTATTAACTTACATACTGCTATAAATAGTCAGTTTATGCCAACAATCAGTTGTTGACAGCATCATTCTTTCTTTACAGTACCATCCACAATGCAGGACATTTCTTATTGCCTAAAATTCATTTCCATTGCTCTCTTAACATACAGTGCTTGAATATACAGCCTTAACAATGTTAATCTTCATCTTAAATCATGCTATTGAGTTTTCTACATTTTTAAATGTTATATAGCTTTCTTCTTTTCCAGTTTTCTTTTATCATGGTCCCTATCAGTATGTCATTGGATGATTTTCATAACAAATACTATTCGATAAGGACATAATGTACTTACATAAAACATTAAATCTAAGATTAGAGGTTTACAAAGAATGTTTTATACATGTCTATAATTCAAAGGCAACCTGTTTTTGAAACATATGCCCTAGGAACCACAAACTGAAAATATTATAATATAGTTTCTTGTATGCTTGGATTTGGTGGAAAAGGAGTATCAATACATTGTTAAAAATGGTACCTTGATACTAATTCCATGCTTGGGTGGTAATTACATCATACTGTATTATCTATACAGATTCTGTAGAGTTAGATAATTGTAGCTTCATTCTGAAACAAATTTATTCAGCCCTTTTACTGCTTTTTGGGATCACAAGATTAGATATGTTTCTGTAATTTTGGTTTTAATAATTTATTTGCTTCATATGGATTCACCTGCCTATTCAGATTTGTAGTGTTCATGGGGCACAATTGCAAAGCATTTTCCTATCTGTATATAGTGCATATAATAAATCCAATTAAACATTATTTGATACATATTTAACTTTTTTGGCTATAGCTAAGTCAGTCACAAGTAAGCATTTTCTAATGTCCATTATATCCCTTTAGATATGACTTAAATCAATATTCTGAATAGATAACATGTATTAGTATTTTTGTCTGTATGTCCTAGCACTGTTCAGCAGCAAACTTTTCTAGTTCTTGTTAATTTTTCTTTGTTATACAATGGAAGCACAATGTTATATGGAAAGGTAGTTTTAAGCTAACAACCAGTGCACAGCCTCAGGTTTTGAATTACAACCACATTTGATTAATATCCTTAACAAATACTGTTATGTTGCTAAATTCTCAATTTTTAATTTGGCAGTTCCACAGCTGCTTATCTATGTTGGGTTGCCAAAAAAAAAAAAAGAAAAAAGAAAAAAAAAAGAGTTAAATGATATATGTTTTGTGTATACGGTAAATGGACTAATTCTTTATATTAAATTCCTGTCTATGCATTTTGTGGGGTACAAACTTATGTCACAGTGAATGATAGAGAATTTCTGCCAATGCTTTTAGCTCTATGGTGAAAGTCTCTCTTAAAGTCTCATGTTCTTAAATATGACAACAAAACACTATAAGCCCAATGGCTTATTTCCTCTTCCACTGAAATAAAAATGGTGCCAGATCAACTCTTGGTAGTGATTCCATGCTGGAGAATGAAAATCTGTATTGTTGGGAGTTGATCTCCCTCTCCCAAGTGTTGCACCTTTGAAAAATAATATTTCTATATGGTTGCTATACTTGTGAAGTCTAAACGCATGATGGCTTATTGTAAAGGATTATCTCTTGGGATTTATTTTTTGTGGGGGCGGGGGAGGGAGAATCTGAACACATCATCATGTATTAAGATAAAATGGAAGACAAAGGTGCTGTGTCAGATTATTTATCAGAAGAGTATAAGCCTTTTAAGGAGAATATTATAGTATTTTTTTTGTTTTCTTTCTTTCTTTCTTTTTGTTGAAACATTTCTCTTGTTAATTTCTAAGAAAAAGAGGGTGATGTTGATCAAGCAGCACTTTTTCAAAATATACAGAACATAAATAATATGATGTGGTTGAGTGTTAACATAATAAATCATATACAGTATGACATTTTAAAGAAATAAGTCTGCATTGATGTGATTGCATGCTTGTTTTTACAGTTCACGCCATACCATCTGTGAAAAAAATGCAATAATATGTTAATATAGTATGGTAGTTTGAGAGAACCAGGTAGGTGCTACTAGATACATTGAAACTAGTATAGGTTTTCAAGATATTCATGTCTTTCAAAGCATACACTTTTAAAAGGTTGACAAAGGAAATCATTTAGTTTAGTACCAGAACAGAAAGGTTCTTGTCACAACAGTAAGTTGCATTAACAGCATTACAGTACTGTATATCTCAGTCTGATTAGGGAGCCAACAAATCACTTAAGCATGTGAGAAGTTCCACCTAATTCAATGGAACTACTCATATGCTTAAAAAGTAAGGTTTTTGCTGGATCAGGGTTTTATTCACTGAAGTGGAACTGTTCATCAATGCTGCTTTTACATCTTTATACATTCTATCTAAACTGCACTTTGCTTGAATTGTAGAGTTGTTGCTTAAATCATTACTTACCATAATGTCAAGTGAGACCTTCAAATGTTAGAGCATCTTTAGATTTAACCACTCAAAGCCAATTTCAGTGTAGTGTAAAACCAGCATTGAAACATTGCAAAACCAGAAATAAATTGGACTGTTAAATTACATTGGTTGGTTTTTAGTTAAAACTCTTAATGTGTGCTCATTTTCAATAGATTTCTGATTTTCCACTGTCTTGCATCTTGTGATTTCATTTACATTTGTGCAAAGTGGGTGTAAAAACACTGTAACCAGTATAAATGAATTGAGAATTCTGATTGGGTAGTTCTTTACAGCCATCTACATCCACATGTTCAAATGACTTCACTGGGTGTAAGGTAATAAATACAGTGCCAGGCCCTTTGTAAGCAACATCATGGCTCACTTAGAAGTATAGTATTCAATAGGTAAAAACACATTGTCTGTCTCCTTTATACAAAAAGATCCCATTCAGAAATACTGAGTCCATTACAGTCTCAAGAAATCTGATAAACGTGTAAAATGAAAGCTCCGAATGGGAACCATGTTAGTTAGAATGTTAGTATAACATCCACACCTACAAATACATGCAATGTAATTTACTCAAGACAAGGTAGCTAATTACTGCCAGTTTACAATGTCCATTGATTATTTTTAACTTTCAAATGTAGAACAATGTTATTTTTTTGATGCTTTGATAACATAATAATTAAACAGGCATGTGGCATCACAGGCAAATGGGTGCATCTTTCCATTCTGTTTAGTGTCATCAGAGAATCCAAGAAGCAGTTTAAGGAACCTGATATTTAAGTTGAGGCTAAGAATTTAATCTGGAACACTTAAAAATGTCTTCACATTTCTTGCACTGAGACTTCCTCTATAAAGAATACATGAAGAAAACAAACTTTTCTAAATAATACATGGAAGTTAATGTGTATTTTCATTATGGCATAATATATATAACTATCTCAATGAAGAGAAAGGACAGGATCATCTGTAATTATGTAATTCAACTGATTGTAAACAGCACTGAAGTTACCATGTACGCACATGTACAGTAGCTATTTTGTCAGTTACAGTGTGGTTACATGTACTTCCATGTAACACAGCAGTTATAGTGTAATTTAGTGCCACTTATTGTAAAGTGTTACCAAAAGGAAAATGGAACTCTTACCTTTACTAATCTGTTCAAACTAATGGTAAATATATTAAATTAACACCATGAATCTGACATTCCATTTCTTTAATAAGGAGGTGATGTAAAACTTCATGTTCACCCCACAGCTTTCCCCACCACCTAACTAGATTACTACAAGTGTCCAATCTCCTCACTCTTAGGAAATGGTAATCTGTGATGAACATACCAAAAAAACAAACAAACAAAAAATCAGCTACTTCAATTGAATCAGCTGCTAACAGAAACAACTGAGTAATGCTTTTTATTAAGTGGCACAAAGTACACACTAAAAACTATGCAAAAATATAGGTAACTACAGTGTACTTACATGTAAGTATCTTGTACTTTCTGTGTATGGATATTGGAAACCCATGTAATTATAATATGCATTTTGATTATTTTAAAAGAGGGGAAGAAAAACCCTAGCAGTGAAAATAATTAACTTTAAAGTACACACGTGCAATAGTCATGCTTAATGCAATATGCTTAATTCCTCTACTTGCAATGATATTTAATTTATAATAACGCATCTCTGTCCTCCTACCCCACTAGCTCTGTCTCCCCTCTAGTACTATTTAGGTCCTATTAGACTCCATTGAAACACTTTTAGGACAAAGTAAGAATTCAACTCTGCTAATGGCTTCATTACCAGCATACTGCAAGTTTGGCAACCCTGCTCAGTAATATCTTTTTGCCTCAACAGAACAATGTTTTTCTTTTTTCCTTCTTGGGGGAGTCTAGCAAGCTAAGATACTGAAATGTATTGCCGTATGCCCTGTTTTTTTTTTTTAGCTTGAACAGCAGAGAGAAAGAAATGGAGAACTGCATTATCTTGACCTCTATTTTGTTGAACCACCTCACCTGGAATTTTCACTATTTCATTCACAATACAGTACTGTCAGGCAATCTTACATTGTGAGTACAAACTGCTTCTGTCAAAGTACAGACGAAGCCTTTAGTGATAAAGTTAACTTTTTCTAAACATGAAATTTTATCACTGACCTTTTTCTTCTTGTTATTTTCTGTCATACCCTTCCAAAAAGTAATTCACTGAAAGTAGTGAGAGAACATGAAATAGAAAAAGAAGAAAATGAATATGTTAAATGTAATATTGTAAAGCTCAAGTGAGTGCCATTTCCTATATCGCTCCATGCTTGCATATAATATTATGATTATAGACATTTAACAACTCCAGTTAGATGAAATATAGGAATTGAAAACATGAGGTTAAACTGTTAAGCTACCTCTCACGTTAAATACTGGCTATGAAGTGTCTATATACCTTTAAAAAATATTACAAAGTCTTAGATTTAGCCTCTAAAATGGATAATTTTAAGTTTTTCTGTTGACACTGAAAACAACTTGGTTGCATTCATGGCTCTTTATCTAATTTCCTCTCTCCAACAACCCCAATTTTTACTATCTTCTGTTGTAGGTAGTCCCACTGGGTAATACTGTAGATCAGGGGTCTCAAACTCAATTTACCTTATTGCCAGTGCCAGTCCTCAAATCCTCCCAGTGGGCCAATAATGTCACTGAAGATGGTCTTCAGAAAAGAAAACTTTTATATTGTATTTTTTATTTTGAATTTCTTAGAAATAATAAAACTGTCATACAACTTTATACAATTCTGCGCCTGCCAGAGAGTTTTTAGTGTTTGCCAGACACCTGGCAATGCTTCAGTTCTGTCAGTTTGTTGATGTTTGGCCTCAGTGACTGAGCAGTTGAAACCATCAGGATTTCAGCAAGGTGTGCATCAGATAGTTTTGTTTGGTATTTTGACTTGTTTATATTCATTGGGGAAAAAAGTGATGCTGCCTCCATGGCTGACCCTGCCTGGCAACTAGTGATGGTATCTCTGTCCCTCTCCCCCAGCAAATGGGAGCTGTGGGGGGCAGCACCTGCAGCAGACATTACCGGCAGCATGGCTGCATGAGTCTCTCCTCCGCAGGCTGCAGTGGGGAGGTTCTCGGGCCGGGACTTTGAGACCCCTGATGTAGATACTGGGCCACATCCTCAGCTGCTATATCTCAGCTTAGCGCTATTTCATTTAGTATAGGCTGATTTACATTGGCTAAAGATGCATCCCATAATGTTTAAAAACACACTGTTATATCATACCAATATCTATTAAATATGGAGAAGAACATTATACAATTCAACTGGAACACAATTACTTTCACTAACAAAGAACATAGGTTTGTAATGTCAATTCTAAAACCATATGTGCAAGTTTTTGCATTACATCAGTAATATGCATACTACCAAGATATTCTAACTTGCCATTTATTTAAACTTAACATCTCCAATATACATTTACAATACAAATATTCAATCCAGTAGAATCTAGTGCAAAAAAAATCAAATAAATGTGTCAATATGGCAGAGATTATTTCTGAAACTTTTCAACACCAGGATTCCCTACATGATTGTTCTAGGAGGGCCTGATCTAACTACCAATCAAGTCAAAGGGAGTCATCTGACAGACTGTAAGGGAAGTTAGCTCAGACCCACAATGGTATTCAAGTATCACACCAACATACTGCATTTGGAGCAACTCAGAAGGATGATGGGGGGTGGGAGGGAAGAGGTGTGCGCAAACCTGGTTTTATGCCATTCCAAACGATGGCCCTTCTAACCTACCCCTACTGCCATTGGGCCTCCAAGGGGGCTGTTCCCATTAGCTAGGAATTGCTAGCGGCCAGCCATGCCCATGTTTCTGAGCAAAGCCCTTTGCACCAGGGTCAAAAAGGAAATTAGGTAGGAGCTGATATGTCTCTAGAGCACCTGGGGATTCCATAACACAATGAAAAGCCCTCAAGTAGCTGGTTAAACCAGCTTCATCGCTTGTGTGTGTTGCCAAGGATCTGTCCTTCCCCCCCATCTTTTGTGTGTAAGTGACTTACGGCTCTGCTGTGTTAAAAGGAGCAATTGCTGAGGTGGAAGAAAGATTCTCCTTTCCAATGAATGCTTTATGTTATTACAAAGGAAAAGCGAAAGAATTTTTTAAAGATTTCAGGTGCAAAAGCTAAACCTGCCAAGGGTCAGCATTTAAGCACTTTCCCTGTATCCAGGGTCAAGGCAGCTGTGTTTCCTATATAAGCACTGGTCTCTCATCTCAGCATAAACTACTTACAGTCTTATCCTGTCCTTATGCACAGTGCTGAAAATTGCTGATTTTGTTTTCTTTTACATTACTAGCTTTTATTTTTTCTTCTTGTTTTACATGAACATTATTAGAGGGTTTTCATATTAAATACACTCCCCATTTTTAAGGTAAGTTCTGTTCTATAAATATTTATGTGGCGCAAAAGAGGAGAAAAATGTATGATATTTGGACTGAACTATTGTTCCTTTTCCCCTTCCTTTCTGCAGGATATTGGATAATGTTAGTTAACACACAAGTGAGAATATTAAGTCCTCATTTAAGTGTAACTAGATTTTCCCATATCCCTATGTAGTACACACACACACACAAAGGCATCCTTAAAATCATCTGCTTTTATGTACTGATTACAACTAAACAGTGAACAAAGTGTTTGAGATTTGGCCTCACAGACTACTGGGTTCATACATAACTCACTCTCAAAATTCTTAATGCACCATTTCTATTGAGTTCAACAGGATTGGCTCAAGTCCTTAATCTAAATGTTTGAGCTGATCTTAAATTCTTTTTTAAGGGCTCCAACTCCATTCCCTGTGCATCCTTTACTTTTAGCATAGATATTTTATAACAAAACATTTTCAGTATTGCAGGAAGTTTGCTAGAATACAAAAGGAGAAATTTGTGAAAATATATCAGGTATTTCCATTGATATACCGGGTACTATGTAACAGTAATCTCATAGGGACTACAATGTGTTATGCTATTAGACTTGCAGTTCACTGCATTTGGAAGGATACATTTCTAAGAATAAATATAAACATCATGCTGTAAGTAAAATCCAATGGAATTAAGCATATTGCACCGACGATGGAAATTCAGCTACTGCATCTAATTTTCTCAACAATTGTAAGTGAACAAAATGCATATTGTAATGTTAGGTACATGACACTTGCATGTTGCTATGCCTATATACTTACAGAGTATTCAATGTGTACTTAGTGGCGCTTAAGAAATGTCATGTACAGTTCTTATAAACATTCTTACAGGGTTCCCATTTGCACTTCATCTTTCAGTAAAGTCTTGTCAGAAAAATGTCGGATGAATATTATTGAAAAAAAATAAAATTTCAATTTTAGTTATCTGTTGGACATTACTGAATTGTCTATTCTTTTAATACATTTTCTGATGCTTGCCAATTTGGCACTGAAATTGACTTCGGTAGCTTAAGCAGAGAACTACTGAATTTACTATACTATACATCAAATTACTATTGCTGATGTTACAGAACAATTATTTTAAGAAAGACTCAGTGACACACTAGTATTGTACACATTATATCAATCAGGACACAAAATCCCATAATTTTGTATAACCTTTTATAGTCTATATACCATGAACTAATACACATTATCCAGATCCTTTTCACTAACCACAGAAGGAGAATAACTTTTGGATATTATCCTCCCACTAGGTGATATTCATCCCTGGTTAGAAGTCAAGCAGAAAGTGCATGCAACATTTAAGAAGCATATGAGCCTTCAAAAATAGCCTTTTGTAGGATTTAAGCAGTGTATAGGCCTTGTGCTGGCCCTCTGCAAAAAAAGGGATAGGACTCATGCAAGGCCGTCCACACCACATATACCCCAATCTGGAAGAGTACAGGGCAGGGAAGCCATATATGAGTCTCCATGGTGCCCCAGCATATTGGTCAGCAATGCAGCCAGGCCAGAGGAGAGACCACAGGGTCCATATTTATGGAAGCCACAAGTCACAGCTCCAGAGAGGGGATGCAGATAACACTGCTCCCCAGGAAATCTCTCTGCCATTAAACATCCCCTGATGACAGAATCCATCCATGACTCTGCTGGTCAAAACCCAGCACAGATTGCAGCCTCAAATTCCGCTGACGTCAAAGGTCATTTCATCTGAGTAAGATGAAACTCATAACATTGTGGTGCAGTATATACAATTGCTGCATTGACAAATTGGTATTTATAAGAATGTTGGGTCGTTGTATTTTGGAGTTAATTGGGTGTTTACACCGTCATTTATTGTACTTCATTTTTTAAGAATTACATAAGAACATAGGAATGGCCATACTAAGTTAGACCAAAGGTCCATCTAGCCCAGTATCCTATCTTCTGACAGTGGCCAATGCCAGGTGCCCCAGAGGGAATGAACAGAACAGGCAATCATCAAGTGATCCATTCCTTGTCGCCCATTCCCAGCTTCTGGCAAACAGAATTCTGAATTATTTTACTATTTCTGTTTATAAAACAAAACTAACTTACCTTAAGTCATGGGAAATGTGCAAATACAATATAAAACTGGAATAAACCAATCATTGCATGGTATTCCAAGTGACATTATGGCCATATATGCCCAAAAGTAATGACCAAAATATTAGCTGAAAACCTATAGTGCAGGGGTCAGCAAATTCTGGCCCGCGGCTCGCCAGGGTAAGCACCATGGTGGGCCGGGCCAGTTTGTTTACCTGCCGCGTCAGCAGGTTCAGCTGATCGTGGCTCCCACTGGCCACAGTTCGCCGTCCCAGGCCAATGGGGGTGACGGGAAGCCACAGCCAGCATACCCCTCAGCCTGCAGCACTTCCTGCCACCCCCATTGGCCTGGGATGGCGAACCGCGGCCAGTAGGAGCCGTGATTGGCTGAACCTGCCGACGCAGCAGGTAAACAAACTGGCCCGGCCCACCAGGGTGCTAACTCTGGCGAGCTGCGTGCCAGATGTTGCTGACCGCTGCTATAGTGTATATTGGACATTGGAATATTATGCAATACAACATTTCACAAATTGCACTGTTTTTCTACTTCTGTCTTCCAGACAATAATTCTTATATCACTCTGTATTTTTCCATTCATGATTTGTGAACCAAAAGTTGCCCATAGCATAACTGCAGACAGTCTTTTCCTATAATAGAAAATATAACCTGTACACTGAGCAACTAAACCTGGAAAGTTGCCATCAATGTTTGCTTAATTCTAACTCCTCATATTTTGTATACATATGTTAGAAAACAAACAAAAAACCTCTGCATGGTTAGGAAGCAGTACAACATATGTAATTAAGTAGAACTTAAATTACATTTGTGAAAATGTATTTGCTGTTAAATTTCTTATTTTTCATTTACTTTGTACAACTATTTTTTCTTTGACTCATGTATAGTCTTCTTCATGGGATTTATTATGTTGGAGGTCTTGAGAAATGTGGGGACCCAGAAGGCAGTGAAATTAAGTAAGATTTCAGTGTGTCACAACATTTATATGTCATGTTACACTGCTCTGCCATCCACATCTGCATGTACCTCAGGAACGTGTCCTAAGAAAAACCAGTCACAATTCAAAAAGTCTTACACAGGTGCTTGAAGTGATATTCCTGAGGGAATTCTGCACCTAAAAAATTCTGTGCACAATATTTTAAAATTCTGCAAATCTTATTTGTCAAAATAACACAATACAATCATGCCAGTTACAATTATTTTGTTAACTTATTTCAAAATACCTGTCAGCATGAATGTCTGTAACAATACGGACAACAAAAAAAGATTCAGGAAATGTTTTTCTGACAAATAGATTCCTTACTAGGTATGTTAATACAGACCTTTGAGGAGTAATTCATTTAAACTACAATGCAGAATTGTATTTCCCGCACCCCTCAGAAGCAGGGCAAAGGCTTAGGGGTGTCAAGGGTAACAGAGGAGCTGAGGGCAAGGGAAGTAATTGCTGGGCAGGAATCTGAAGGGTTGTTGGGTATGGGTGGGAAAAGTATGGAACAGGTTTTCTTTAGGGGGGAGGAAAGAATTGTTAGGGAGTTGAGGTACCTCCCCCATTCATACCCGGGCTGACCCCTAGCCTCTCCCATTCAGTCAGGCACATCTGTCCCTGTCCCAGGTTCTCTCTGTTTTCCCTTTCCCCCCTCCCCCATCCTCATGTGTCCCTGCCCACACCCATTCAGCCCCTGGCTCAGTGCTGTCACCCCAATTGCTCCTGTGCCCTCCACCCAGTCTCTCCTCCACACTAACCCTTCTAAACCCCAGTCTGTGTCCCCCTAGAAGCCTTATATGCTCCATGCTGTCCAACCCCCACCCCCATATCCCATGCTTCATCACCTGGCCCCGCAGGCAAGGTGCTGTGAAGAAAGTAGCCTCTCCTCCTGCCTCTCTATGGCTGGCTGCTCTGGGCCTGAGCCTGCTGCCCTCTCTTCTGGTGCCACAGCATCTCCTGGTGGGTGAAAGATGTACCTGAAGCGTCTTTTTGGCAAAATCTATTTTCTGAAAGGAGGAGGGGAAAAAATCTGAGCATGCTCAGTGGTGCAAAAGTCCCCCAGGAGTAAAGTTATGCAAGTGTGGAAGTCTTTGCAGGATTAGGGCCTTAATTTCTATCTTGGAGGACCTTCAAGAATGGGCTCTGAACTTTTCAGTGATTGTTACTTTATAGTACCTTATATTTTTACTGCACAAATATTTAAACTTGACAAAAGATAATGTGCCTTTTGCTTTTGTTGCAACAGGCCTTTCCTCTACTGAGAAATGGTGGTTCTCCCAGAGGGTTTTTTGAAAGATGGCACCAGTTATCTTTTCTTAGTGCACGGACTAGTCTTTTTTAGAAAAGACTGCAAGGCTTTACAGATTCCATATTTTCTGTTTGTAACAAGTATCAATAATTTTCCTGTACTGACAAAACAAAGTGTCCTAGCTATTGTTCAAAATGAGCTGAAATTACATCTATATGGCCTCAAAGGGACAAATGATGCCGGTATAGACAGTACTTTGTAGGACTCAGAACTAGACGTGTCCAATTTGGACCCAGACATGTAGTATAAAATTTGAGATTTTTTTCTCCTCTGTTTACTCCTAAGATGCTTGGAGGACCTACCAATGGTAAACATTTTCAGAAACAACAATTCAAAGGCTTCCAGTGAGAGTAACAGCTGGGAGTTGTTTTCATGCAAACAGTAGCCCTCCTGTGGTAACACAGCCAAGCACGCTCATTCCCGTAACTTCTCCAAAATGTACATTTTTAGCTGTAGGTCAATCAAAGGTGGCAGAACCCATATCTCCCACTCCTCAACAATCCCTATTGAAGTTGTTTTTAATTATCTTCCAGGCTAGCTCTCTTTACCATTGGACCAATTTTGACAGAAAATTATTTAAAAGGGCTATTGCCTTAATTTTATTAAAAATCCTCCTCCCTTCATCTCTCCTGATACTTTGCAAATGGTCCCACGAGTACAAATATTGCGGAAATCCAAAGCCTTGAGCCAAAACATTGGCTGCTTAATCTAGAGGAACGTATAGCAGAGTATTAGGAAGTAAAGAGTTTTTATTATCATTAACTTTTAGTGCTGGAATAATTTTCGTAGTGATTCTTAACAATTCTATCATTACTCACCATGAGAAATGAGACTATTTTCACATCAGCATGCAGAGATTCAGAAAATCAGTTGATGGAAAAGGATTACCCAGAAATACTCTCAGGTAGTGAAAGATAGTCAACCTTCAAGGTCTCTTGACCTTCTGTATGCCTTTCACTATGTTGGCAGTGCCCTGAATGCTATCTATCCAGGGCAGCCTCCAGGACCAGTAAGCAGAGAGGATAAGTAGCTTGATACAAGAGTTTCAGACTGTAGTGAAACCTGGATCTGAATCTCCTTTGGAGCTTGCTAGTTATACTCTCATCTTCCAGATGAACTGGCGTAAAGGAGGAACAAAGAACAATCTCACATGCATATTATTTTACTAGAAGTAAGGGATATTTCTCAGCCTCTCATCTCTCTTCTACCAATAACTGAGGGTAAAAGTTGTTCATTCCTACCATCAGCACCATAAGAAAGACCTTTGCAACCAAATTTGAATTCCTGCTGAATGGTGGATAATGGTTACACTACATGCTTTGACATTATTCTCTTAAACATCGTGAGAAAAGAAAACAGCTAAGAGATGTGCTGAGATTGCTCAGGGGGAACATGGTAAATGATCTCCCAATTTTAAAAGAATGCACAAACTATTTGCCCCCTCAGGCCATTCCATTAGTGGGCATATTCACCTCCTATATAAAGAGAAAGAAAATGTCACCTTGAGAGAAGAAAGGCAGTTGGTTTAAAAAAAAGCTGAATAGCTTCTACTAGTTCCAGCTAATTTGTTCCTATCTGCCTTCCTTATCTTCCCCTAAATTGAAGGCATTTTGGATGGCTTCTATGCATTAAAAGTCTTTATGCTCACCCCAATTAATCATACAAATGACCAGTGCAGTAGCCACAACACATAGAGAAAAACTGAGGAGGGTAGGAATTTTGTTGCTATCATCTGTGACAGGAGGATGGAAGGAACTGTATACTAAAGAATGCAGTTGGAGAAAAGGCAGACTGGTTGCCTATGGCCCTGTGAGACCTAAGCTTTAAAGCCAGATTTTTTAAAGGTAGTTAGGCATCTAGTGATGAAGATAGGTGTCAAATGAGATCTTTAGATGCACCTAGGTGCTTCTCAAAATTCCACTAGGCACCTATCTGCCTCTTTTGGAAGGGAAGGTCCTCTCATGGATTGGTAACTGATTAAAAGATAGGAAATAAAGCACAAGATAGGAATATTAGAATATCGGATGTTAGAATTAGAAAAGTTGCAGAGAAGGACAACAAAAATGATTAGGGGTATGAAACAACTTTTATAGGAGGAGAGATTACAAAAATTGTCACTGTTCAGCTTAGAAAAGAGATGACTAATGGGGATGTGGTAGAGGTCTTTACAATCATGAGTGGTGTGAATAGGGACATGCTATTTACCCCTTCGTGTAACACAAGAACTGGGGGGATCACCTGATTAAATTAATAGACAGTAGGTTTTAAATAATCATAAGGAAGCACTTCTGCACATAATGCACAGTCCACCTGTTGAACTTGTTGCTAGGGGATGTGGTGAAGGCCAAAAGTATAACAGGGTCAAAAAGAATTAGATAAGTTCATGGAGGATAGGTCCATCAACGGCTATTAGCCAGGATGGACAGGGATGCAACCCCATGTTCTGAGTGTTCCTAAACCTCTGACTGTCAGAAACTGGGACTGGACAAGGAGATGTATCACTTGATAATTGCCCTGTTCTGTTCATTTCCTCTGAAGCATCTGGCACCTGCTACTGTCAGAAGACAGGTTACTGGGCTAGATGAGCCATTGGTCTGACCCAGCATGGCCATTAAGTGACTGCACAGGAGCATAGGCCTAAAACACATCCAGGCAGCTAATTGGTTAAGGCAGGACTAGAGCAATACTCATGACTGTCATGCTTCCTAATTCCAAAATCAATTCCTAGCTAGCTCACATCTCCCTGGGGCCAGGCTACTGCACTGAAATCAAGGGCAAGTGTGTAGAAGAGATCCTAGGAAAATTAATGTTTAATCTCTAATTAGAGGTCATTAAATGATCCATCTCTTCCACAGCTGTCCATCACTCCATTTGTGGTGGTCCAATATCAAAACCAATAAGAATTGTGCATCTGTTAATTTGGAAGTGGTCCAGGTAATGTACAGCCACAAAGGCAGTAGGTCTCTACCATAATTGCACATATGAAAGAGATACTTTCTACAAATGTGGGAGGAGAACCAGTTCATTTAGCCTCTGACTGTGCATTAGGAAGCACTGGCTGGGGCCTTAGGAGGAAAGCAAAAATATGAAGAACACAATAAATGGCTGCTTTTTAACAGTTGTTAAAAGTGCCTGTGTTTATACTGGATGTGGACTTGGGCCAGATCCTGCCTTCAGTGTTAATCTGGAGTCACTCTGGATATACATTGACATAAATGAGGGTGGCATTTAGCCTGCTAAATGGGTGTCACATTCAGGCACATAAATGAAAAGATAACTTATAAACCCTTTTCTAAGTAGCGCTGTGCTAAGCTGCCCTGATATGGGAAAACAACAATATAAAAAACATCCAGTAAGGGCAGGTTATTCTATAAATGTCCATTATGGGATTTCCTGTACGTTCCTCTGAAGCCTGGGGTAGTTGGTCACTGTCAGACGGGATTCTAGAATACATAGACTGCTGGTCTGAGCTGGTATGAAATGAAGTGGAGCTGTGTCCAAAAAAAATGAGGGGAAAAAATTACATTAACAGGCGAGGGTGGAAACTAATACAGACTAACTCGGCTACCACTCTGAAACCTGTCTCCTAACACAGCTACCTATGAGGTCAATACACACACTGGACTCCAACTGAACTTAACTGTGTAAAATCCAAAATACATGGGCACCTGTGGCTGGGTTCTGAATCTGTCTAATTAAGTTAACAAGGACTGTAGAACACTGTAAGGGTTATAACACTTGCTTTAGTATATAAATCCACCCTAATGCCTGTGGATCTGACAAAATTGTCCACATGACCAGATTATTCCACAATTGTCCATTATGAGATTTCGTGTACGTTCAGCTGAAACTTCTGGTACTTGGTCCATGTAATCCAGTACCCTGTCTCCAACAGTGACCATCAGTCTGAACTGTCTATTCTGTTCTTATATAGGTTCTTATACCATTTTCATAACTGGAGTATCCGAGTACCATTTGGTAGTGCATTACACAATGTGACTAACACCTGTCACATCTTCTTCAAGTGATGATCTCTCTAAGGATTCCAGACATGAGTGCGCATGCACGCCATGTGCTGGAGTCATGACTGTTTGTAGTAGTGTCCATTGACCCACACGTGCATCATCCGTGTGTCGCGTCCGAGGCAATAAGAGACTGTGTGTCTTGACGCACTCCAGTTCCCTCTTACTGCCACATGGCCAGAGTCGGAACCCCTGTTCCTTGGTGCTCTTAGCTTGCTAAGCGAACTCATATGTTCCTACTTATTGTAGATAGTTTTCTCAAGCTTTAGTTGTATATAGTTGGCTTTGCTACGTTTTTAGTTAGTTAGGCTCTCCTACTGGACTTCTTCTTCTGGTGGGGAGATCTCCCCTGCCAACCCTACCAGGGATTATGCCCTGGCAAGCTGGCTTCAAAAGCTGCACTTTGTGCCTGGGCTCCTTTTCTGTGAGTGATGAGCACTAATGTTGTCTCGCCTGCCGCTCCATCTGATGCTCATTCCCACCTTGGACTCAGGTAGCTAAAGGACTTCACCTCCGCAAGTATCTTATGGAGGAGGCAATGAGCACATGTGCGAAATTGGATATGGGACCAGCGGATCTGCCAGAGCGGCACCCATCTTCAATGGTGAGCGCCCCCGCATTTTCCTCCTGTTCACCAATGCCCCTAGTACCGCTGCAACTGCAGAAGCCCCGCCATGAACATGGGCATTAGGGCAGCTCCCCAATGGGGACTGTCCCTAAACACAGCGCTGCCTCCCTGAGATGAGCCAGGTCAGGAAAAAAGTCATGTATTGACCCAGCTGCTCCAGCTCCCAAGAAGCCCCAGACAGAGCATAAGACAAAACAATGCTGCAGACACCGCCTTCAGCCACGGTCCCCATCGGGGAGCTGCCCTAATGCTAATGCTGTTCTCCAGTGGGTGAACCTCTTCTGCTCCCGGAGTGAAGCACTGATCTGATCCGCCTCACACTGACGAGGTCTGAGTGGTTTTCCAAGCCAGACCCTTCATTCTCACCTGTACGCTCTTACAGTCCTGATCCTCAGCACCAACTGCACTATCCACCCACATATGACCCTTCTGCCAAACCGTGGTTCTGCTGCCCCCAGGCCCGCCAATGTCTGGAGACTCATCTGCTTGGCCGTATTAGCCTCCCTGGACCCCTAACTAGGACCACGAGGTACTGCCAATGCACCTTACCGGCTGTCCCCTGCCTGCACCGTGCCCCCCTCTGTTTATGATGAAATGGAGGAAGTCACCATACCACAGGTACCACCAGTCCTAACTGGAGCCTCATCATCCCTGGACAAAGCAATTATTCCATCTTCTCTTCCCACTCTAAATGACCATAGCCAGTATCATGCCTACTTTGCATGGCTCTCAACCTCATGGTGGAAGAAGTCCAGGACCTGCAAAATCATCTCCTGAATATTCTGCAATCCTCTAGGCCTTCCTGGACTTCCCTCCGTATTCACAAGGACATCCTTCAACCAGCTCAGTTGGTCTGGCGCACACCAATCTCTTGTGCCCATACTCCAAAGCGCACTGAGGGACGATGCTTCATCCCATCTAAGGGTTTGGTCTTCCTGTTTACCCACCAACCTCCCAACTTGCTCCTGGTCCATGCAGCAACCCAACGTGCTCAGCAGCAGCACATCAAGGCCACCCCTCCAGATCAAGTGGCAAAGAAACTGGACCTTTTGGGGAGAAAGGTCTATTCATCCATGGGACTTCAGTTCTGTATTGCCAGTTACGCAGCTTTCCTGTCATACTCAAAACTCGCAGTTTCAGGCCTTTCTACCACTGGAGAAACAGCAGGATTTCCAGGCACTGCAGGACAAGGGAAAACTGTAAAAGCAGTAAAGAGTCCTGTGGCACCTTATAGACTAACAGACATATTGGAGCATGAGCTTTCATGAGTGAATTCGTCAGGGAAAACTGATCGCCAAGGTGATCCTCAAATCAATGGTCGATGCTGCTGACACATCATCCCGTTCCCTAGCTACTGGCACGGTGCTCTGTTGAGACTCTTGGCTCCAATCCTTCAGCTTGCCTAAAGAGGTCCAGACCACTCTCAAGGACCTTCCCTTTGACAATCAAAAACTTCTTAGCAACACAACAGATGATTCTTCCCTCTCTCTCAAGTATTCCTGTGCCACTCTGCAGTCACTTGGTATTTACACCCTGGCTCTGACCCACAGGCAGCAGAGGTCATGTTTTCGCCCCCGTCACCGTGCCACCTACCAATCCAACTTTCAACATCTCACCATTGTCCACTCACCCAATGACCCCGTTACTCTGCCGCTTCCACTTCCACGTCCTTGTCTGTCCCAGAACATCCACCCAAACAGCCATTTTGACTCCTTCATCAAGTGAACCTCCTCCCACCCCTCCCATGGCACCCCAGATTATCTTTGGGGCTGTCCGGTCCTGTTTGTCCACACCTGGGACAAGATCACCAACAATTGATGGGTGCTGGACATAATTCTACAGGGGTATTTGATAGAGTTTCTCTCATCCCTCCCCCCCCTCGTTGCCCACCCCATGGTGGCCAGGGAGATCCCTCTCATCACAATCTCCTCCAAGAGGAAGTGGATGCCCTGCTCCAGAAGGGTGCCATAGTATGCGTCCCCTGCTGCTACCATGGCCACAGGTTCTGTTCCCCTTATATCCTTATTCTGAAAGGGGCGGGGCAGCCGCTGCCCCATTCTGGACCTCTGATTGCTCAAAAAGTTCACAGGCAAACTCCGGTTTTGGATGGTCACACTCCCCCTCATTATTCTTTCCCTCCCACATGGGGTATGGCTTGTGGTTCTCAGTATGAAAAATGCATACTTCCACATTGACATCCATCCAGCTCATTGGAAGGTTCTCCATTTTATAGTTGGACACTCTCATTATTAGTTCCATGTCTTCCCACATTCACAAAGGTCTTCACTCTTGTCTCAGCGCACATGCATCATCTTGACCACTCTATACTTTCCCACCTGGACAACTGGCTGCTTGTTGTGCCATCATGCAATTGCCTCCTTTCTGCTATCCAGATCCTTTGCAATCTCCTTGCTGGTATCTGTATCAATGAGGACAAGTCACTTTTCATCCCTATCCAAATGATCACCTTCGTCGGGGCGTGCCTGGACTCTCTCCTGACTGATCAATTTGCCACCACCACATCTCTCATCACACAGCTACTCCACAAACTGCATATGCAGTTCTGCCAATGCCTTTCCCTCCTTGTTCATGTGGTGGCCTGCACCTTCATATGCCTGCCTCCAACTGTGGCTCTGGTAGATCTACAAACCACAGTCAGACCACTTAGGTAAGCAGGTCCTACACCCTGCCTTTGTCCTGGCTTCCCTCAAATAGTGGACCAATCCATCCAAAGTCTTGGTCAGCACCCTGTTCACCCCTCTTTCACTCCCCACACCATTCTCACCACAGACACCTCCCTCACTGGGTGTGGCTCTCATTTGTATGGTCATACATCCCAGGGCATCAAAACACCGAGAGAGGCGAGGATGCACATCAACATCCTGGAATTAAGAGCAGCCTACCTTGCCCGTCAGGCATTCCTCCCCCTCATATCATCACAGCACATCCAACTGCTATCCAACAACATGACTGGAGCAAGTAAGGCAGCACCAGGTTGCCCTTTCTATGTGCAGAGGCCATTCACCGTACATGCCATGCATCTCCTGGGCAGCAGCAACTCCCTACTGGACACGCTCAGCAGGTTCTTCCATGCGAATCATGAATGGGAGCTACACGACTCTATGCTTTGCTTGGTCTTCTGCCAGTGCGGTACTCCATGCTGGGACCTCTTTGCAACCACTGCGAACCACAAACTCCCCCTCTTCTGCTCCAGAGGAACCCTCAGGCCAGGCTCATGGGGTGACACTCGGCTCCTGCCCTGGATCACCGAACTCCGCTACGCCTTTCCACCCATTCCCCTGCTCCTGCAAGTCCAGAACAAGATATGGTGGGATTGAGTGATAATTATTCTGATAGCCCCCGTTTGGCCTCCCCAATAGTGGTTCACCGACCTCCTCCCTCTCTCTGATTGCACCCCAATCTGCCTTCCTACCTACCCGGATCTCCACATACAGGCACCTGCAACACTCCAACCCGGGCCCACTCCACCTTCCAGTTTGGTATATGGATGGGGCTCATATGAAGACAGAGCATGCACCACTCCAGTGCATCATGTCCATGTCCTCACACGCAGCAGGAAGCCATCTACCAGAGCCTGCTATCAAGTGAAATGGAAGTGCTTCATCTCCTAGGCACACCGCTACCAGTACCCACTGGACTCCATCCCATCCTCCTTCTCCCACTTAAGCTGTCGGGCCTTGCCAAATTCTCCATCCAAGTGCATCTGGCAGTTCTCAGAGTCTTCCACCTCCTGTGGGCAGTTCCTCATCTTCACTCATCCGGCCACTTCAAGGCCTACTCAACGTCTACTTCTTCTTGGGACTTGAATCTCATCCTCTCTGCTCTCACTAAACCATCCATCGAACCTCTCACAACCCCCTCTCTTGCCCACCTCTCCATGAAGAGAGGTGATCTTCTTGGTGGCCATCATCTCGGCGAGACGTGTTAGTGAGCTGGTGGCCATGGTGGCCAACCCCCTCCCCCTCGTACTGTCTCCCACAAAGACAAAGTCTCCCTGCACCTGCACCCCAAGATGGCCTCTGCGTTACACCTCAACCAATGCATCCACCTTCTGATCTTCTACCCCAAACTGCACACCTCTCCACAGGGAAAACATTGAATTCTCTCAATGTCTGCTTGCTTTTTACCTCCAACACACCCTTGCCTTCCATGCTTTGACCAGACTCTTCCTCGCCATTGCAGAATATTGCTGTGGCCAATCCCTCGTGTGATAAATGAAGGGGGAGGGGGAGTATCTCCCTTTTATGGACAGCCAGCCAGCCAGTTAGCTATAAAATCCCTCTTGGTGGCTGTTCTCTGCTTGCTTCCCCTGTAAAAGGTTAAAAAAGTTCCCAGGTAAAGGAAAGGGAGCGGGAACCTGACCAAAAGAGTCAATGGGAAAGCTAGAACTTTTTAAAATGTGGAAAAAACTTCCCCTTTCTGTCTGTTGGTTGTTGTTCTCCAGAGAGCAGAGACACAGAGTAGCAATTCTGTAAGCAGCTTTAAAACCAGGTATGAAAAAGCATAAAATCATACCTGAAACTACTTATGTGAAACCCCAAATATGTAGGTAGATCAGGAATGTTTAGAAAGACACGATTAGGTTTATTTCTGTTTATTTCTTATGGCTAGTGGACTCCTCTGTGCTAACCCCAGATGCTTTTGTTTTGCTTGTAACCTTTACGCTGAACCTCAAAAGAACTATCTTGATGCTTAATTTTTGTAATTTTTTTAAGTATAGCAATACCCTGAGTTTTCAAAAGTATTTTCTTTCTTTTTGTTTTTAATAAAATTTACCTTTTTAAAGAATGGGACTGAATTTTTGATGTCCTAGGAGGTTTGTGCATATGTTGTTAAATTAGCTGGGGGGCAACAGCTAATTTCCTTTGTTTTCTTTCTCAGCTCTTCCCCGGAGGGGGTGGAGGGTGCTTGAGCTTCCCAAAAGCTCCTCTCTGGGTTCTAAAAAAGGGGGGTTGCATTTTGGTGGTGGCAGCGTCTACCCATCCAAGGTCATAGAGAAGCTGTAACTTTGGGAGTTTAATAGAAGCCTAGAGTGGCAAGTATTAATTTTTATAATCCTTGTGGGCCCCCACCTTCTGCACTCGAAGTGTCAGAGTGAGGCAGTAGCCTTCACACCACTCCTCAAAACACTTCTCTAAATGACTCTTCCATTGCATCAAGGAATTGTATGACCTCTCTCATGTTCCTCCGCCCCTTGGTGTTACGGCTCACTACATGAGGGCACATGCCGTCAAGTCGATCTACCCTAGAGATGTACTATGGCAGGACATTTGTAAGGTGGCCACATGGTCCTCTGTCACCTTTGCTGCTCACTACACCATCACCCCTATAGTGGTGGCAGATGTGTCAGTCGGCCATGCTATCCTACAGAGTGTGACTTCTCGCGAGTCCTTGAGCTCACCTCCATGCTGAGCATTGCTCACTAATCACCCATGTCTGGAATCCATATAGGGACCATCGCTTGAAGAAGAAGATAGGTTACTTACTTTAACGGGAGGTTCTTTGAGATTGTGGTCCCTAGTTGGATTCCAATACCCGCCCTCCATCCCCTCTGCTGAGGACTACCTTGCTTGCTAGTAAGAGGGATACTGGCATGGCATCGACCCACACAGCCTCTTATAGCCTCGGATGCAACACGTGGACGACGCACAACACACATGTATCAACAGACACTACTACAAACAGATCCAGCCCCGGTGCGCATGAGCACCCACTGCTGGAATCCAAATAGGGACCATACATCTTGAAGAACCTCCAGGTACAGTAAGTAACCTCCTCATCTTTATTATCTCATCCTCTCACCAGGGAGAAGTGTGTAGCGGATTGTGCTGGGTTTTTTTGTTTTTGTTTTTTTAAAATCACACACAGCTACATGTTTATGATAGAGAAGGCCTGGTCAAAAAATGGACCTTGCACCTCAATCAGAAAGTGGTGAGGTCTGTGAGGGTCCTCAGTTCTTGTAGGAATTCTACAGTCTTGAGCCAGCCCCAAGAAAGCTTTGTCTCTTACACAGATTAGCTTTACCCTTATTGTAGAAAGTTCCATTGTGCCACAGAAGCGAAGTTGTCAACCACAGCCTTCATTCCCAAGCTTCCTCATCCTCAAGCTTTATATAATCTTTTAGATATCTTGGGGCCAGGCCCTGAAGTGCCTTGAAAATATCAGAACTTGAACATGATTCATAATTCTATAGAAAGCCAGTGCAGAGAGCGGAGGAGTTTGCATGGTAGTCTCTGTTGCTGAGGAGAGGCGCTGCAGATTTTAGTTTCCCAAGTGCTAGAGGTTTTACGCCGAGACATATCGTAATACCTTAATCCAGTCAAGAGACAATGAAGGTGTGAATAACTGAGGCCAGGATATCATCCACCAGGCTTGGACAGAGTCTTCTAGTCAATCAAAAATGGTAGAAAGCATTACTTGCAGATGCTGCTATGTGAGAACTTAGTGTCAATGAGGAATACAAGAGGACTCCTAAACTACAGACTGAATTGACCAGTTGTGGGTGAATATCTCCTACCAAAGGAGACTGTACTATCACTGTAAAGTCTTCAAAATGCTCTCTTCTACCCACCAGCATCACCTGCCTTGCTCAGGTTCATTCAGCTGTGCTTTATCTGTGACCTGATCTCTCTCAAACACTGGACCATCTTGGTGGTAATGGTCTGGTGTATGTGCTGAAGCATAGCTAGAGCTGTCTATCATGGATGGCGGGCAGACTATATGATCACAGTGGTACCTTCTGGCCTTGAAAATCTGTGAATCTAGAAATCATCTGCACATTGCTGGTCCTAAGTACATGGCATCTGACCCGTTCACCTAGTGGCTGCATATCGTTGTAGAATATGACTGGAGAGAAAACTGATTTTTGTCAGACTCCACCACTGAGGGGTGTAGCAGTGGAAGTGCAGTTTCCCATCACTGCTCATTAGCGTGTCACTCCAAGCAGGACTCAAACCATTTTAGTGCATTACCCTAGTATGGCAATTCCTAAGCGTACATGAAATCCTATCCTCAAACTCTAAGTGTTTTCTTGAGTAGAAGGGATGTATGTCATTAACCTTAAGCATATTGTTATAAAGAGTTTCACTGATACGTGGTAAACTCCTCCTTTTATAGATCCTAAGAGTGTAAGGTTTCTGTTCGCATTTCATATCTCAGTGTATCAAAAGATCACAGCGTCTTACCCTGATTCTCCATGAAATTAGCAGGGGGCTTTAAAGGTTCTGTTTAGGTTGTCACTGCTGCTTGAAATGTGCCAATATCTTATAATCACTACCAATTTTACCATCAGTTGGATTAACAAAAGAAACTGAGATTCTTTATTAGGCCTCATTCTTCCCCCTCTCCCCACATAGGACATCTCCTATTTCCTTCCAAGGCTTTCTACTCTTGTGTCCATGATTTCATTTCTCTTACAGGCTCTTTGAGTAAATCATTCTCTTTGTTCTTTCATGTTCATTTTACACTCATCTAGCTGACACTGACTATCCATCTAAGGTGATAAGACTGTAGATTTAGTCGCCTGATTACTAATGTGGGATGAAAGCTGTCACCAGAAAGCAAGGTACTGGCTAGAGTACATCACAGATGTTTTCACGATCTTCATAGGAGCCCCTACTAAAAGAAAGATTTTGTTTTTTGTTTATATCACTGAACACTATACAACCAAGGACCAAATTCACCCAGGGTAGACAGGGAGATGTAATTTATTGCTTGTTCCCTGAGCCAGCTAATCCTCCGCTCCCTTCCCCCCGCCCCTTTCTCCCACCCTAGGTTGAGAAAAAAGGTTTTAGGCAAAAGCCAGCCAAGATCTGGGCTGCATGAAGTGGCAAATACATTGCCTTGATCACAGAAAGATAAAAATGACACTATAGTTACCATTAATGTAGAGCAGGGATAGGCAACCTATGGCATGCATGCCGAAGGCGGCACACAAGCTGATTTTCAGTGGCACTCCCACTGCCCGGGTCCTGGCCACCCATCCGGGCGGCTCTGCATTTTAATTTAATTTTAAATGAAGCTTCTTAAACATTTAAAAAACCTTATTTACTTTACATACAACAATAGTTTCGTTATATATTACAGACTTATAGAAAGAGACCTTCTAAAAACGTTAACATGTATTACTGGCACGCGAAACCTTAAATCAGAGTGAATAAATGAAGACTCAGCTCACCACTTCTGAAAGGTTGCCGGCCACTGATGTAGAGCGTAAAGAAATACATTTTTTTGCAGAGAAGGAAAAATAGGAGATAGACAACTATAAGGCCTGGGGGAAGGCAAGGAGTGAAAGAAACAGAATAAATTAAAGAAAATAGTAGAACGAGGGGAACAATGTTAAAAATCAGTCTCACCGGTCGCAATGCCTGGTGTTGTTCACAAATTCAGACAGTGGGAAGTAGCTGAAAATTCAGGGAAGGAAGAAAAAGGACTGTGAATGCGGGGAGGAAATGAAGTAAAAAATGCAAAGGACAGGAAGAATGATGAAAAGGAGTCCAGAAGAGAAGAAAGCACCAGCTCTTGGGTTCAGTATCTGAACCCAATTTCTCATTCTTCAAACTGATAGTGGCTGGGAATCCTGCAGATGCTGTACATCCAGCTCCTGATAGGAACGGAGTTCAATTCTCATTCCAAAACAGGCCTTCCAACTGATTACAGAGTAGCATCAATAGGTTCGGAAGGAAGGAGTCCATAAGAGCAGCTCTACAACATACATCCTGCAGCAGATGTTAAAGCGGGAAAAGATGTATTTCAATTCTGAGGGTTCTACAAGAATGTAGATGATACCCAGGAAGAAGAGAGAACCCTTGCTTTCAACCAATGGAAAGTGAGAGAGACTCAGTAAGGGATTCTGCATTTTTTGTCACTCGATAGTCCCACTTAATGACGAGTTTGCTACAGTGAATAAAAGACTGTGGCTTTTTGATAATGGCATAAACATTCATACTTCTTTACTAACTAAATTGAACTTTTAATGTCCTTTCTTAATTTCATACAGAAAGAGGATAAATCTTGCTGGTCCTCTGACAGACTCAAGAGATGAAGCTTGGAAATCTCACACTCAGGGACTCAAGCAGGAATTCCCTGTGCAGAAACACCTCCTCTGTAATGAGAGTTAGACACCTGAACTCAACATAATTAACTAATGGAAATGAGTGGAAATCACAGAAAGGATTTCATGTACCACACAGTTTTTGTACAAGGCATGAAAATTCCTCATGGATGGTAATGAAGCAGTCCCTGGAAGTCAGGATCACTATGTATAATATTTTCAATAAAGGAAGGCTCCGCATGCCTTTTAAATACACCTCACTACAACTGCATGAGACTAATTATTAGTTTATTCAGTTTTTACAGAGCACTAATAAGTTTTTTTCATCCAGAATAAAAAGTGCAAAGACAATGCTGAATCAAAAAGTCTGACCCTGATTCTCCTATCACATATACCAGTTTTAAACTAGTGTGACTCTATTCTAGTATGTCATAGGAGAATCCCTGCTCTGAGTTTGAATTTTTTCTTTGTAGATCTTATATTCCCATTCATCATTTCACTGATGAACTACACTTTATGTCCCTTTTGGACAAGAAAGTACAAAGCATTTGACTTGGAGGGGAGCATCTTCTATTTTGAATTAATACTGCTGTCAAAGTTTGCATCGGGTGATGCAGACTTGGAGGAATCTAAGTTCTCATGAAAACTGCCTAGAAGGTTTGAAGATCCCAAATGTCATGCATACTTCTCCTCATCTAATATGGACTCCAAAGAATCAAGTCTAATAAGCATCCCAATGCAGTTTCTGATTTAACATTTTCTGATTTTTCAACATTTTCTGAATTACAGTGCTACCTAGTTTCCATGACAACTGGAAAATGGGTGCGTTGGGAAGGTAAGGCGGTTGTCATTATTTCCTGTTAGTGGACTATTGAATGTATTTTACAGCGAAGGGCAGGGTCAGGGAATAGACACTTTCTGTGGGAAAAATCAGTGAAAAACTTGAAGCTTTTCACTGTGGCCATGCCTCCACCAGCAATAAGAAAGAGTGAATCACTTCTGTGGGACAGATTGCGGGAGAGTTCGACAGATGTGGGAGGGGAAGACCATGAGTTGGCATTTATGAAGGAAGGGGATTAGGGAGAGAGGTTAGGATAAAGCCCTTAGAGTGAGGAGTAAATAGAACAGGAAAGTCTTGTATGATTGCTTGAGAATTCAGTAGCTGAAGGGGGAAACTGCATGAGTAAATATGCCTTCAGTAACTGTACTGAGGGTTAAGAAATGCAAATAATATTTTCATAGAGAATATGGAGTCTGACATCCTGTGACTAAACTGCATCCCTCACTATTTTCCCATTCAACTGACTGCTGTAATGCTGAATTTGTTGTGAAGAACTAAATCCATCTCAGATGGCATCGATGTACTGCCAGAAAGCATAAAACCCTGGTGTGATGAGATTGATCTGACCAGCTGCTTGGTGGAGAATTATAGCAATGCCTTCCCACTGGATCACCAGTATTTACACTGAAGGTAGAAATTTCTCTATATGACTCCTCTGGTAAAGGCCCTATAACCAAAACGTACCAGTTAATCATTTTAAAGCCTCTATTACTGAAATTATCTCAGAGCCTGTAGGGGGTTTTGTTTTGTTTAAAATGATGTGCACTGGGAACAGTATTCTGTTGGGACTGTTTTAATTTTCGATATGTATGCCAAGCTTTGGGAGAAGGGAAGGTTTAAAATAGTCTGGAAAATATTTTTTTAAATTTTTTTTTAAGGAAAGTAATTTTTGGAAAGCGTTTGGGCTCCTTAGCACTTATTGAAATCCTTGGGTAATGAACCATGTATACACATAGACACTACCACTGTGAAATACCCTCCCAGAGGGGACTTCAGCTCCTTTGAATAAGGCCAGGATTCATTACACTTGCCTAGACAACTACATTACCTAGTGTTAATCAAAAACTAGCCACATGGATAGAGATTTCCAAGGTAGCCTAGGGGATATAGACACATATCTTCCATTAACTTCCAAAAAGTGTCCAAATCCCCAAGACTGCTGAGGAAGTTGGAGCCACAGTTCTATGTCTCAAATTTTAAAAAGTGCTTTGAGTGAGAGCAGATGATTGGGAGTCAAGACTCCTGGGTTACATGCCTAGCACTGCCACTGACTTCTCTGAGTTAGTGCAAGTCACTGGTCTGCCTCAGTCTCCGTTTCCATACATAAAAGGAGGATAACAATTTATGCACTTTTGTAAAGTACTTTGAGACCCTCTGATGAAAACGACTCTGTAAATACTATTATTAGTATTACTTCTACTACTATGTATGACAGAGTGTGGGGTTGTGTGGCAATTTCTGATATACCGAGAAGCTGAATTCAGCAGGAAGTTAACGTCAAAAACCAAATGTATAGTATAAATGTGGAGTTACAATTCCCGGTTTGGAAATGCACAGGTATTGGACACAAATACCAAAAAAGAATACACACCCAAACTTCATGAATCTCATGCTCTAATACAAAATATTAACAGTTACCTCAGCAATGTTAAGGCAGAATAATTTTGTGAATAAATGGGATGTGTGGTAGTCAGATGTGTCAATACGTTGACACAAGGTCACTCGTTTAAGAGGTTGCTATTAAGGTTTTCCATTACAGCACGAGTTTCAAGAAATTGGTGTATATATTGCCTTTTGGTATCTTGCAGATGGAAGTCAATGTCTTAAGGAGTACTGTAGTGTGTTATTGATAGCACTGTATGTAATGTGAAAATGGCAAGGAATTCTGCATATTTTTCCCTGAACTTCTTATTTTTATGTTTTTAAGGTACTGAATGGGTGGCATGGGCCCTGATGCACCCTCATTGTCCAACCAAGCATAATTTATGCTTAGGCTAATATGCGCTCTGATAACTGGTTCACTAGTGATCGCGTGGAATCTGGGTGCAGACTCTGTGAAATCCTGTATATATTTCAATTCCTCCCAATTTCTAACCTGAGAGACTTCTTGTTTTATTCAGAAGGAGTAAAATATTTTTTCTCTCTTTCTTCCCGAGTTCCTGAGGTCGACTAAACAAGTATTATTAGATAAAACGGAGGCATAACAATACATCCTTATTAGAAGTACTGCTGAGATGAAAATCTAGCATCAACATTTCCATTAGTCCCTTAGCCTTTCACGCTGATGCTGGGGTTTGTATTGATAGTTCAAAAAATTGCAAATGCAAAGTTTACAGAACTGCCTGACAGTGATATATTTGCCAGTAGCAAATCAGTCCAAGTGAGCTGTAAAACCTGCACCGACAAATGTAATTCTTAGCAGGTTTTGAACCATCTCCTTCAGGCTATGATTAATTTCATTAGATACCCTTAAACTTAAAAAATGAGTAGTAAGGTAGCCTGTCAATCACAATAACTAATTTCAGCAATGCTTGAAGTTACAGTACACAAACCCCATATTAAGTAGTCTTCCCTTATTGTACACATGATTCTCCTTTCACTTATACCAGAGTGATTCTACCATGCTTCTGAATTAAACCAGTGTAAGTTAGAGAAGAATCACGCACCATATATTTAAATGGATAAAGATTCCATGTAAGGATCAGATAGTGAAAGCACATTTATATAGTTACTCTTACATATTTCCAAAGTAAATAATTGACAAGACTCTGTCTAAAATGGAGGCTTCATAAAAATATGTTTGAACCTACCAATTCCCAAGTAATCTAAAGAATTGCTTTACAATGTATAAATTGTAAAAAAAATGTATAAATATATGTTTGTAGTGAAATTACAACACATAGCATGCAAGAGTGGTATAGAGCAGTGTATCTATGTCATAAGTTCAAAGACATAACAATAACTTATGGCAACTAGTCTAAATTGTTAGTGTTAATTTATAGATTTGGTTCATAACTTATCAGAAAGATGAATCTCAAGTGTAAGAAACATTCCGACTCTAACTATCTAATGTAAAACATCACTAAAATTGCCCAGTTGTCTAATTGGAATGTGACTTCAGACAATCTGTGACCACTAACAGACTTTCCTCAAATACACAGGAAATCTTTCCACTGTGGCCATACAGCTGCCAAATAATAGTTTTTCCCTTTGACACCAACATTCTAAAGAGGAAAGGTAAGTTACAGGTCCAGAAAACACTATTATTTTCCTCTCATGATGCAATCGAGAGTCATAGATTTGGATATTTATATACATACACACACACATATAGATGTCAGATTGCTCAATTCAGCAGCGGCGAGTGAAGATGTATTCATTCACCTATACAATCATTGGCTAATGTTCTAGACCTCTATTATTGACCTCAGATAATGTAAACAATGGACCCTTTATAAGTCATCACTAATTGAGGAAAAAAAGCATAGTGGTTCACTCCAAGCTCCACCCATATCCTACACTATGCTGGAATCCTACTATATGAATTGTTTCCCCTCTCCTTGCCCCACTCTCAGTTCCCTATCCCCATTGCCTTCCAACTATCTCTGTACAGTATCTTTAGCTACCATTACACTTCTTCCCTGACAAACAGGCCTTTGTCCGAGCCCCAACCCTCTGCATATTGGCACTCCCTACCTCAGAAACATGCAGATGGGGCTGTGCAGCGACGCAATATGCTTGGATATGTATCCGGATCTCCTCACACACTAATGAATTCATATTCACAGGAGCCCTATGATACAGGGAAGTATCATCGCCATTTCACAGATGGGAAATCAAAGCACAAAGAAATTAAGTGACTTGCCAAAGGTCACAAAATGAGCCTGTGGCAGAACTAGGAACTGATCCCCGAAGTCCTGAATCCCAGTCCAGTGCCGTACCGCCCCAGACCAAAAAAAACATTATTTCCTGGCAACAGTTGGTCCTATTGGTGAAAAGCTCAGCGGTGGCCATAATTTCTTCTCTTGAAGAAAGTGCAACAGCATTCTGAAAAATGGAGTTTTTACACTATCGGCTGAGATAGCTACAATTTTGAATTTGGCATCACTAGATTTGGGTTACCACTAATGCTAATATCAGCCCAGGGACTCTGTGTGAATATAGTGCACATGGAAAATAAGAGCTAGCAGAAGTGCCTGGAGCACAGGGATTTTCACCACAGCTCTTCAAATCCATCTCACCCCAATTCTGCAACAACCCCAGCTTCTCCCAGCCTGAGCATCTTAAATAGAGTCTGTCAAGCCTGGTTTCAATGTGCCAAATTGTATAGAGATTTGGTGATCTGAACTAAAGATTAAAGTGAGTCACTACCAAACTGTTTTCTCTCGTGAGCCATACAAGCATAAAACACTGGTCTTGAAATGAAACTATTCTGTATGGATCTTGTCTAATGGTTTACTCACAGCCTGCCCCAACTCAGTTAGTAATAGCCTCAAATAATACTGGTGAAAAATAGCTGAAAAAAAGGTTTTGATTGTAAAAAGATCATTGATTTTTGGGTTGTTTGAGGGAACTTCACAGAACCAAGAGTAAATTAAATGAGGTAATGAACATGTTTGTAATTTCATTTTTAAGGCTCACATTATCCTTGCCTCTCTCTGGTTTCCAGTTTGTCGATAAGTGAAGAGCTTCAATTTCCAAATCTGTCATAGAACCTTTACAAATCAAAATGCAGATAGAAAATACCTGTTTTTAAATGTCTGTTTGGAAATATTGGCAACCAAGTATCTATACATCTTTAACCTTAGTGGGAAGAGAAACATCATGTATTGCCAGGAAAATGAAGAGGAGGAAAGAGATGCACCGAAAGTGAAATTAATCTAAAATTACAACAATGAAACTGTTTATAGAGATGTTTTGAATCCTAGGAAAAAACAGACTTCATCTGATGTGTTAATTAAGGCCCCCATGCTCCCCACTGCTACATGGCCTGGAGGAAAAGGGTGTGAGTGAGGAGAATAGGTGCTAGAGAGACCATGATTCCCACCCCAGCTTCACTCTACAGCTGCCAGTCACTGCTTCATTTATACTCCATAGTACCCATAGAGAAAAAGAGAGTGTGACAAAGGAAGAATGGGAAACATGCTTCAGTGAACAATACTCACAAACTGAAAAACAGTGTCAATAACACTGGGTAAGATGTTTGATTTGTTGCACCCCTGAGTGACAGCATCTAACCTTCTGCCTCATGGGGACCTACCCAGAAGAGACACATGTGCACAGGTAGTGGTAGAGCAGTCAGTGGCAACGTAGAAGGTAGGCCATCTACACTGCCTGCGCTGAAAGGACTGCAGAGTTAGAGGCATAGAGTCCACATGACCTGAAATGCTGAGGATTTTTTCAGCTGGTAATCCCACCGAACCTCTACTAACACTGCACAGGCCACAGCCCTGCCAGTCAGCGGATCTTCAAGACACTGGATACAATGGATCTTCCCTGGTGAGTCCTCAACTTCCACCGCTGCTTACGCAGATAGGGAAGGCAATGGACCTAAGAAACAATCTAGCCAGCCAATTGGAATTTTGAATGGCCAGGTGAGATAAGGGCAAGGGTGTAAAAAATAACTGGCATGTAGTGGTGGCCAGGTGAGATAAGGGCAAGGGTGTAAAAAATAACTGGCATGTAGTGGCAGGTTGGAGGAGGTTTGTCAAGAAAGACAGCTGGGCACAAGGAGGTCATTAGGCACTGAACATTTTACTGCAATCTAAAATAAAGAAAATCTCTCTCTCCCTCCCCACCGCACACCTTTATCCTCCAAGTTCAAGTATTCTCTGTCTACCTCTTGAATCATACACACAAATAAATTATATAGGGTTATATTAATACATTTTTTATTCTTATTTTATAGTAAGTGTAAGGAGATCGTGAAAATTTCACATATGGGGTGGCCTACCTGAAAAGGCTGAAGATCACAGCCCTAGAGAATGGCCCACAGAGGCATCATAGTTCTAGGAGATCTATAAAGTGAATCTGTGGTTTGCATGCCCCCCAAAAAAGAGAGAGTGCCTTTCTACTACTGTCATGAATAGTTAGTTAAGGGTTAAGTTTCCACCTGTAAAGGCTTAACACATAGTACCTGGTGAACACCTGACCTGAGGACCAATCAGGGAAGAGAATTTAAAATTCCTAGGAGGGAATTTTTTCTCTCTGTTTCTGTGTGTGTTGTTCTTAGCCGTTTGGAGTTACAAGGGTCTAGATGTTTAATCAAGTCTTCTACAAGTTTCCATCTTCCTGAACTAATTTCTTCTAGTCAAGATAGTGAGTATTAGAAAGGTACTTTGTGTCCTCATCTAATAATCCTGTGTTTGCAATTCTGTGTGTTTGTTATTGATTATTCTTAATTCTGCCTGTATTGTTTGTACTGAGAAGGAGAGAAGATTCTCTCCAGAAATTAGTAAGGTTATACCCTATGAGTGTCCAGCTTGGACTCATAGAGATTCTGTATTTTCTTATTTTTCTTTTAATAAATTCTTTCTATAAAGATTTGATTAAATCCCTTCTACTGTGGATACAGGGGGAGGGGGCTAAGAAACTCTCTCTCGGTGGTGAGACAAGCTTATCTCCGGGCAGAGAGGGGAGGGGGTAGGTTTCTCTCTCTGTGAGTTGATCTGTATTTCCCCAGGGAACGTCTCTGGAAAGAGGAGGGGGGGAAAACAGGGGTGTCTCGGCCCACGTGAATTGACCGAGTGGTGGCAGCAAAAAGGAGACCTACCCTTGGATTTAGGGTGGGGGGATACATGCGGGTCCCCACATTGGAACCCAACAGCTCCAAGTGGGGGTGAGACCTATGACATGGTGGCAAGCGGTGTTTCGGACCCATTGATAGAGGCACGGTTTTTTCTACCAAAGGCACTCTGAGGCAGTTTTTTTTTCAGCTGGGCTAAGCTGAAAAGAGCTATTCTCTTCTCCTAAAGCAGGACTGCAGGTTAGGAGGGAGAGATACCCCGAAGGCAAACAGACACAGATTTTCTAACTGGTATTGTTAGAGGCAGTTTTTTTTCAGCTGGGCTAAGCTGAGAAGAGCTATTCTCTAGAGGTGTGTCCTTCCTTTGTGATATCAGGTATCACTCAGGATTCCTAAGGTGGGGGGAAGTGCTCCTCGGAGCACATTCCCATCCAGCGGGAAAAACAGGTTTGGGGGGGGGAAAGAGGAAACCTCAAGCCAGAATTTTTTTTCCTGGGTCTTTTGAAATGCTCAGGAGGCAGGAGAACACAGATCCCTGAGGGAAATAGACAGACTTTTCTCACAGGTACTGTTAGCAGCAGCCTTTCAGCTGGGCTACTGAGTACAGCAGCTCAGGGAGAGGGAGGGACAGAGGAATATTTTTTTTCCCCTCTTTCTCAGTACAAACTGTAACATTACACAAACCACAATTTGCTATACAAAGGATTGATTTCTCTTTCTTTACTCAAGTTATCATAGACAGGATTAGGGACTGTCAAGCACCACAGACAGTTCACTGACTACAGAGGGGTGTGGCCAGCACCAGGACACAGACACAATGAGTGCCAAGGCCGCATCTAAACTGGAAACAAGACAAAAAGAACTGCTATTACAAGAACAGGAATTACAATTAAAACTCAAGGAGATGGAAATGAAAGAAAAAGCCAAAGAGGCTGAGCACAGAAGACAATTGGAATTACAAGAGAAACAAATTGAGTTAAAAAACAAAGATCTGGAAATCCAGAAACAGGCTCTGGAATTAGAAAAGACTAAACAGCAAAATCCAACCAATCCACCCCCTCTTCAACATACTGATCAACCTTCTCGGAAAAAATTTCCCGCCTACAGGGCAGGTGATGATGTTGAGGCCTTCTTAGAAAACTTTGAAAGGGCCTGTATTGGATACCAGCTTCCTGAAACAGAATACATGGTAGAGCTGAGGTCACAGCTCTGCGGACAATTAGCCCTGGTGGCAGCTGAAATGCCTAGGGACCAAATGAACGACTTTCAACTATTCCTAACCAAGGCCAGATTCAGAATGGGCATCACCCCTGATCACGCCCGTCAGTGGTTTAGAGCCAAGAAATGGAAACCAGAGATGTCCTTTCCACAGCACGCTGCTTACCTGGAAAAACACTATTTTTCCTGGATATCAGGATCCAAGGTTGCGGGCATAAACGACCTACATCTCCTGATATTGATGGAGCAGTTCCTAGATGGTGTTCCTGAGAACATTAGACGCTACATACAAGATGGTAAACCAAAAACTCTCACTGAGGCAGGGGAGAATGGAGCCAGATGGATGGCATCGGTAGACAATCACAGCCCTAGAGAATGGCCCACAGAGGCATCATAGTTCTAGGAGATCTATAAAGTGAATCTGTGGTTTGCATGCCCCCCAAAAAAGAGAGAGTGCCTTTCTACTACTAATAAAGATAATAATAATACTTAACATTTTATAGAACATTACATGGTTAAAGCTCTATATACCCATTAACTAATTAATCCCTGTCATAAACAGATAGTTAAGGGTTAAAGTCTCTTTTACTTGTAAAGGGTTAACAAGCTCAGTAACCTGATGAACACCTGACCAGAGGACCAATCAAGGGACAGAATAATTTCAAATCCCTGTGGAGGGAAGGCTTTGTCTGTGTTCTTTGTTTGAGTTGTGTGCTCTTTTTGGATCTAAGAGAGGCCAGACATGTTTCCAAGTTCTCCTGGAGTATTTCCTACTATCCAGTATAGTGAGTATTAGAAAGGCGAATTAGTCTTATAATTTAATTTCTGCATTTGCAATTGTGTGGTTGCTGGAGAAATATCTTTATTTCTGTTTGCTGTTACTTTGATTGTTCTGAGAAAGGAGGGGGCGGGGGAGAGCCTCTCCAGGTTTATAAGTTAGACCCTGTATTTTTGCATCCTGGTAATACAGAGAGAGTGTACTTTTTTTTTCTTTCTTTAATAAAATCTTTTCTTTTTTAAAACTTGATTGATTTCTTCCCTTGTTTGGATTTTCAGGGGAAGGGGAGGGAGAAAAAGTTAATCCCTCTTTGTTTGATTCAAGGAGTTTGAATCAAAGTATTTTCCCAAGGACTAGGGGAAAGGGAGCGGGGGATAGGGAATCCCTCTTTGTTTGATTCAAGGAGTTTGAATCAAGGTATCTCTCCTAAGCACTAGGAGAGGGGAGGGGGAAAAGTAAATCCCTCTTTGTTTGATTCAAGGAATTTGAATCCAGGTATCTCTCCTAAGTACTAAGAGAGGGGAGGAGGGAAATGGATTATTTCCCTTTGTGTTGAGATTCAGGGTGTTTGGATCTGTGTTTTGGGGGAACAGGGAGTGTGTCAGACACTTAAAACTTGACTGGTGGCAGCGAGAACCAGATCTAAACTAGGATTTTAGTTTAGAGGAGTCCATGCAGGTCCCCATCTTGTGAACGCTAAAGTTCAAAGTGGGAAATAAACCTATGACAATCCTCAACTCCCTTTGTGAGACGGGTGGTTAAGTATTAGCCTCTGCATTTTACAGAGGGGGAAACTGAGGCAGAAAAGCAGAATGACTTTCCTAAGCTCTCATAGTGGTGGAGCTGGTATTAGAAATTAGGATGTTCCAATTCCCAACAGGGCCATAGCCAGGGTACAATCCAGACTAATGGTTAGTTGTGTCACCCCTGCCCTCTAACCCAGGGTGCCCTTTACCCTCCTTTGCTTCTGTAACCTTCAGTCTGGACTGCTCACAAACAGCCTCTAGCATGCAAGTCACTCCCAGCTATGTCTGTATGTGTGCTGTAGCCAGCCAGCCACACCTTGGCTATGATAAGTCTGGGCTATATTGCAGGGTGACCCCAACACACCCCCAGTCCTAGATTGTCCCCCAGAAATGCATGTCCTGTACTGCCCAGCCCTCTCCCGGACAATAAAAGCTTATATAAAATCCATCATAACATTAAAAGAAATGATGTGCACACATCTTGTTACCCAAATAGAGTTTTGCAGACACTTTGCAAACACGCTGTATTTGATAAAACAATAAAACAAGTTTAATAAGTACAAAGAGAGAGCTTTTATTTGAGTACAAGTAATGAGGCAGAAAAGTCAGAAATGGTTACAAGAAAAATAAAGGTAAAATGCAACTGGTGCTTAACAAACTATGTTAAATTCAAAGTAGAGTGGTCACTTAGTAGCAGTTAACTCAGCAATTAACTCAAACCAAATTAATTGCAATTAAAAATTAATTGGGATTAATTGCAGTTTTGATCACACTGTTAGTACTAATCGTTGTTACCTTTCCTTGAATATTCCATTCTTTTGCAACATTCAAGAAATGCTCTATACTTGTTCCAGCATAATCTCTCTCTTCAGTATGCATTGCTGTTAAAACAAACCACTGCAGTGTCCAAGCAGCATCAAATCACGATAGCTGACTCCACGATAGCTGTGATTGCTCAAGGATGATCACCAGTGATCACCAGTCAAAGCAACAGCTAGTGCATTTTTCAGAAGCTCCAACTCTGTAGTCTTTTTGTTGTGATATAGGTCATGTATTTGTGATGCAATGGTTCCTCGGGAGGTCAACATATATGACTGATTGGAAGATGCAATTTGAATGACATCTCTTAGCCCTCTGTCATTTAGAATGTTGAGTGTTCTGTAGTCCATAGCTTTATCCACTTTGCAACAGCATTGGTTAAGCTGTTGTACTTTGATCCCTGGGCTTGTAGCAATCCTGAAACTCTGTAAGCGTATTCTGTCACGGCTGGCAGGATTCATTTGCTGTTGGTGGGTTATCTGTAGCACAAGAACTGGAGGCAAAATCATGTTTAGTGTGTAAATGGTACTGCAGACTTGGCACTTCAATGTTATTGGTACTTAGCCTTGCAATAGCTACATATAAACATCTTTTTATTCAGTGCAATCAAAACTGAGATTAATTGCAAATACATTTTTTTAATCGCTTGACAGCCCTACTTATCAAGCTCAGTCTTGAAACAAGTTAGTTTTTTTGCCCCCACTGCTCCCTTTGGAAGGCTGTTGCAGAACTTCACTTCTCTGATGGTTAGAAACTTTCCTCTAACTTCAAGCCTAAAGTTGTTGATGGCCAGTTTATATCCATTCGTTGCTGAACTACCACTGGCCTTTAACTTAAATAGCACCACTCTCTCTCCCTGATGTTTATGCCGCTGTTGTATTTATAGAGAGCAACCATACCTCCTCTCAGCCCTTGTTTTGTTAGGCTAAACAAACCAAGATCCTTAAGTCTCCTCTTGTAAGGCAGTTTCTCCATTCCTCTGATCTTAGCAGCCCTTCTCTGAACCTATTCCAGTTTGAAATAATCTTTGATAAACATGGGCAACCAGAACTGCACCTAGTATTTCAGGTGAGATCTCACCAGTGCCTTGTACAATGGTAGTAACACTCCCCTGTCTCTACTGAAAATACCTCACCTGATGCATCCTAGGGATTGAATAGCCTTTTTCACAGCTGCATCAGATTGGCAACTCATAGTCATCAACCAATACAAACCAGGTCTTACTCCTCCTCTGTCACTTCCAACTGATAAGTCTCCATGACCTTTCACTTTGCACTAGGGCTGCCAATTAAGGATTAATTCACAAATGATTAATACATTAAAATTTTAACATGTTAATCATAATCCAGAGGCAGCGGGGGGTGGCGGGGAGGCGGGAGGGGCTGGAGCTCTGTGCCCAATGTGGGCTGAAGTCCCAAACCCGGCAGGACTGAAGGTAGGGGATAACAAAGTTTTCTGGTGGGGAGGTCACTTTTTTTTTAAGTCCTAATGGGAGCACCCACATAAAAAGTTTGAGAAACACCACTCTAAAGTTTTACACTTTTATTTTAGAGTGTACTGATGTAAAAAAAATCTACATTTATAAATTGCACTTTCACGATAAAGAGATTGCACTACAGGACTTATATGAGATGAATTGAAATACTTTCTTTTGTTTTATCCTTTTTACAGTTCAAATATTTGTAATAAAAATAATATAAAGTGAGCACTGTACACTTGGTATTCTATGCTGTAACTGTAATCAATATATTTGAAAATGTAAAAAACATCCTAAATATTTAAATAATTTTATTCTATTATTATTTAACAGTGTGATTAAAACTGCGATTAATCACAATTAATTTTTTTAATCGCTTGACAGGCCTAATTTAAAGCCATGTTTTCTCACCACATGCTTTCAGCAGTCTTACTGACCAAACTTCTCCAGTTCAATGGCTGTTTCCTGAGTCCCTTCTCATGCAGTGACTCGATGGAGAGAGAGGGGAGGGGTACTGTGGGACATATGCCCCTTCTTTGTATAGTCCTGTCCCACCTTATAGAAGCATTCTATAGAGCAAGGCATAGGCAGTCGGTGTGGAAGGGAACTCTGTGCTGTTTCTTTGCTAATAAGTAGATTTTTTTGTCCTTGCCCCCTTTCCGGCCAAAGAATGGCCACTCAGCAGGTAATGGTCCATCAGCCTTGTTTCCACCCGGCTGAGGCATCAGCTTGCTCTTTGTCACTGGAGAACTGATTTGACCACTCCCCAGCCTTCTCTGGAAAACATACTTTTAGTTATGATCTCAGCTTACATTTATAACTTCACATATAATGCTGCTATGTGCATTTTGCCATGATGTTATCGATCAGCAAATTACGAATTTTTAAATGGCATCTCACAGATATACGGTGTACAAAGTTTATTACAACTGTGCGTAGGGTGTGGCTATATGAGTACATTCTGTCACACCAACTCCATTGCCTTTCAGAAAGATTGACTCTTAAAAAGTCAATCTGTGAGATTAAAAAATATGCATAGCTAAAGCAAAATACAAGCAAAACAATGGGGGTGAGGTCAGAAAATCCTGATCCATACAGCAACTACACTGACATTTTGGTAAAATTATCATCACTATCAGATCATTGCCTGTCTGGATAATTACTAGATTGTGTGTTTGTTAAAAGAGTGGTGGAGAACTGCTAGGCTCTTATTATAGGTAATTGCTCTTTACAATGACTGGATGTCTCACATGAAAATGAATCCGTGATATCCACTGTAGCAGAATCAATTTAATAATTGGAGACCATGGCCAGTGTCTTTGATGTTGAAAGGATGAAATTCAATAAGCAGTCTCATCAAGCTTTCTAACAAAGCAGAAATAAGGGCCGCAGGCAGGAACACATTGACACCACAGGTCAGTGAGGGTTTATGGATTTGTGTACCTTGGAAAGTAGGTAGAATGTAGCTGTACAGGATGTTCAATTGTTAGTCAGTTACCTTAGGGGATGCCAGAGAATGGTTGTGAAGACTTCTAAAAATACAAACGTTTCAGCCAGACATCAAAGATTTCTCCCTTACACAGATTTCTATGAGAATATTATCAGTGTACTGAGATGTCAGGGCAGTATTTCGGCAGCTGTGCCGCTGGATACTGGAACCTTATCCTTGGAAGATTCATTTTCATAACCAATTTGTGTCTGGCAGATCCACATGTTTCTAACAATGAGGTACCCATATGTCCTTGTATTAATAGCTTAGGGATAGTAGTCTGGAACAACAACAAAAAATTGCAGCTCCCTTTCCTAGGAGAAGAACGGCTGGCAGGTGAACAGCACACACAGCATTAGGAAGAGAAATTTTGTCCAAATAGACTAAGGCAAATCTGTAGTCTCATTTTACACTAAGTGCCATGGGAAAATTAAAGTGTACATGGGACCTCATCTGAAAAAATCTTCACACAATAAATTCTATTTATCTGGGAGGATGAAGGACTGAATCGACCCTGCCAGAATTTGAACCTGTCATTCCAGGGATTCCTGAGTAATCCAAGCTGGATGTATGATTTTTTTGTGAACCTTAATGCTGTCTCTTGTGACAAACCTTAACCAGAAAACAGCATTACAGATAAATAACTAATCAATGGAAAATAACTCTAAACAAAAAACAAAACAAAAAAAGTTATGGCTCCATTGTTAAGACTGTAACTAGGTTCCATTAAAAGACCTATTTGCAGTCCCATTTTTACATTGGTTCTTTGGCTATCAAACTTGCTTAGCTTAAAAATGGTCAGGTTTACTTTCAAGGCTAAGGAGATTTTTTTTTCTGTCAAGTTTGAAGAAAACTGGTCAAGCCTTTGTTACAGATCATTAAAAAAGTTACTGCCCCCAGATACTATTCAAGATATGCTCAGCCCAGGATCAAGGGAGGACCTTTAGGGAGCAAGTTATACCTCCATGATTCTCACAGTGCATTTGTGCTAGCAACAGCCCATGAGCTTGAGTGACAGTAGAAGGAGAAATATTTGAGTACGTCCTGCTGCAGATTACTGGTTTCATTCTACAGCTGTCGGGTGGGGGAGGGGGGAACACAACAGAGAGTAAGGTGAGCTTTTGAACAGGGTCACATTGTGCACATAGCTCAGGTTTTTTTGCCGCCTCAAGCAGCGAAGGGGGGGGAGGAACGCGATCGGCGGCAGCTCAGCTGCGCCCGCTTCAGTCCTCGGCGGCAATTCGGAGGCGGGTCCTTCACTCTGAGAGGGACTGATGGACCCGCTGCTGAATTGCCGCCGAAGACCCGGACGTGCTGCCCCTTCCCATTGGCCGCCCCAAGCACCTACTTCGTTCGCTGGTGCCTGGAGCTGGCCCTGCACATAGCTTATTGCCAGGGATCCTAGAACTCTATTTGCCATGGAAAAATGCAGAAAAACATGGAATTTGTGTTTTTGCAGGGAATTTTTAGTGTTTACATTTTCTGAACAAATAAAAACATACATTAACGACATTTTACTGAAAGGACTAGTGTCATTTATTCAGCGTGTGCAACCTCCCCCTCAAGTGGTTGATTTTTGAATGCGCTGACGGCCCAAGCCCTCACCGCTGTCACTGGTAGGCTTCAAACTTGCTTTAAAATTGAAAATATACCAATAAAACATTGTTTTCAACTGATTCCTATGTATATTGTGGCTAAGGAAACTAAAGTTCAGCATTTAATTTTAATAATGGAAAAACATGGATTTTAATGCTTTGTTTGTTTTTTTAATTGGAGAACTTTGGCTTTTTTATCATGGAAAACTAGGATACCTGCTGATTACTCAGTTGCTGAAATAGCGTGAGTATTGTTAGCAATTGGCACAAGCTAGCGCAGCCTTTATGTTACTCTGTTTGCCCACACATGGGCCAACACTTCGTGGCCCCAGGATGGAGGAAATGCAAAGGCTGCTTAAAGCCATGTTTGGATTAGCCCACTTCAAAATTCTACTGAGCAAGTTGATTCACACTGGAAAATCTTGTCCACAGAGGTTTAAAAATTACATCTTTGAAAACATGTATCCAACTTTTGTGGGTATCTTCAGCTAAAAAATGGTTAGACTGTAACATTCCAAACTTTGTATAGAGTTAAATACCATTAAAATCCAGTTGTCATGATATAAACATATTCCACTTGGCAAACAAGTGGCTAACATTGGGACAGAATTAAGATTGGTTTTGGAATATGTAATAATGTTTTACATGAGTACATGTATTTAAGAGATTGCAAGAACTATGAAGATAGAGTATTTATCTCCCATCCCTTTGTTCACTTCCATGCAGTTTTAAACACTTGTTATTTAACTGTAATATTTTTCAAATTTATTTTTTAACTAACAATCTCAACTTAAAGATAATTCATATTTTTTCTCTGTCAGTAATTTAAAGCTTAACACGCACCACATAATATGATAACCTAAACTGTTAAGGGGTCAGTCTAATAAACAATTTTCTTCTCCTCTATGCCAAAATGAGCCAGTGCCAGAAATGGCTACAAAATTGAATCTGATAGGAGAGAGAAATCTAATAAAGAAACAGATTTACAATATGCATGCTAATGCTTGCCAGAAGTCTCAAATGAAGTTGAATTGCTATGAAACTGTTTCTCTCATGAAACCTTCTCTACCTTGTCCACCTTGTTCAATCTTAAGCAAATTAAATAGTAAAGTCATACACAGATCAAAGAGAATTTTAAGACATAACTTACTTGATTCTCTTCCTCTTTTAGGATCAGTAACTTCTCATCTCAGATGGAGTGATGATTAACTTGTTCTTACCTCTGTGCTATGCTACAGTATTTCTATTAAAATTGCTTTACAAAATCAGAGATGAAGCTTCCATTGTAGAAACAGAGTTTTCTCTAGAGTATCTGACACTAGGTGGACCAGTACAGGAAGGCAGGCCAGTTATCAGTCCATGGCATGTTTCTAATATTATCTATTATTTAGAACAGTGGGACTCAAATTTTTGTATTGGTGACCCCTTTCACACAGCAAGCCTCTGAGTGCAATTCCACTTATAAATTAAAACTATTTTTTATATTTAACACTATTATAAATGCTGGAGGTGAAGCAGGGTCCGGGGGTGGTGGCTGACAACTCGCCACCCCCACATAATAACCTCATGACCCTTTGAGAACCCCTGATTTTGAAGCTTCAGAAAGCGTCCCTTGGGGTATCAGGTGCTGTGGGATGGTGATGATGAGACCAGGTATTTGGTGGAAAGAAGTTTTGTGGCCATGGGCCAGTTCCAGTGACATCCCAATCCCTTGCCCTTGTGAGGTTTACCCTAGGCATGAGCATCTGCAGCATGCCAGGTGAACTCCGCTGCCACAGTAGATCCTGGTTACAGAGAAAGCTGGGGTTCAGACCATTACAAGACTTCAGGATCAGGGCCTTAAATATGATCTGGTACTGGTACTGGACATGTAGCCAGTGGTATGAGCTGGGCAACAGTGGGCAAGGAGGTGTATGTGTTCCTAGTGATACTCACAAGAAGAGCTCCTGCATGTTGTATCATCTTGAATTTCTCCGCGGCAGCTACTCTCAATTCCAAACATAGTGTACTGCAATACTTGCACCTAGATCACTATGAATACATGGATCGCTGCAGCCAGATCTGGAAAGGGGTGCAGCCTCTTGGCAAACTGGATATGATAAATGGCATTTGTTTCTGACTACTGATGAACTTGGAAGTCCAGGAGCAGTGAAGACTCCAGAGGACCTCAAGGGGTCTCCTTTCTATCCTTCTTCCCCAGAGCTGGGGAGTCTGTTATGACAGCTGGGTCCACAAGTTTACCCGAATTATGAGCTCAACTGTAAAAAGTTTGTAAAAGTTTATGTAAGATGTTACAATAACCTATTATAACAAATGTTAAAGGGAAAAGATATGAAAGGGAGACAGAAAAATTGAATTAGTCTAAAACAAAAAGGCCAATTTGGTATGATCTGAGGCCTGTATTGAAATTATGCCATTTTGAGAAAACTGTATGGGCAGATTCTGGTACTCCATTCTGTGCCACTCCAGCATTGCAAGAGAGCCATAAAGCTCAGTTAACCAGTCAGCTCAAGATTCCCCTAGTGTGGAAGAATATCCAAGGGAGACTGTAGCAGGGTGAAACCCTGCTCCTGCTGTGAGGGGTTGAAAAGTGGCCTGGCAGGGCTTGAGAGCGGCTGCTCTCAAGGCTGGGCTGATTAAGGAAGTGACTGCAGGTGAGGCCACGCCCCAAACTGAGCGACAGCTGGCCCCTATAAAAGGCCAGGGAAGCTAGAAGCTCAGACAGTCTTTCTCTGCCTGAAGAGAGAGAAGGGCCTGGCTGCAGGGAGCTTGAGACTGGATACCTGAGTGAAGCAGGGCTGGGGAAAGGCTGAGGAGCTGCGGCGCTCCAGTCTAGAAAGCCCCAGGCTGCGGCCTAGCAGAGGGCTAACAATAGGTACTGGGGGTTGCAGAGGGCAGCCCAGAGGTAGACCAAGGCAGCAGGTCCAAACCCCTTTGCTTGTGATGAGTAGGCTGAGACTGCAGTCTGCCCCAGAGTGTGGGGCTAGACAATGACTGGCAGTAGCCAAATACTGAGGCAAGGTGGGGATAGAGGGTGGGGGTTCCCTGAGGAGGGGAGACCCTAAGAGAAAGGGGTTACTGCCAGGGGGCAGCACCCCATGTGAAAGGGCACCGGGTCCAAGGAGGGACACGGGGGCCAGAGGACAGGCGGATCACCAGCCTGCAGAGGGTGCTCCAGTGCTGGAAAAGAGCTAATTCCCGGAGTCACCAGCAGGAGGTGCCGCAAGGGTGAGTCCCACCCATCTACCGAGACACAGCCAACATAGCTTGTCCTACACCACTCCCCACCACAGTCACTGTGGTGTGGCCAGGGAAAGGAGGAGTAGCTGGTACACCACTCCACTTTTCACAGTCTTTGGCTAAGCTAATGCCACTTGGGGCCACGCGGCTGTTGCAGCCTAGAACAACCCCAAGACTGCTCTATTTTTCACTCTGAGCTGAACCAACCCCCAGCTAACACAAAATTAGGGATCCTGCAATATGGTTTACACTCACTTTTACTTCCTCCTCTCCTAGCTACACCAAGCAGACACCAGCTGCAGGTGCAGATTGAACCCTTAATTATTTATGTGATCCCTAAATTACTGAAACCATAAGCCAATAAGAAATCAATTAAATATTTCTTTTTTTTAAAGGATTTATCTTAGATTTAGAGCTACTTTTTAATTCAAGGTCTCCTAAATGTAATGTATACTTCCTATCAGAATAACTTATAAACCTTTCATTGAAAAACCTTCAGGATTTAACATGATGAATTTTATATGTTTATGAAGAAGTTTTAGGTTTTTTTTTTTAAAAAACCCTGGCAATTAAAAAGATATTATTAGAATATTCTGATACTTCAAAAGCAGCATAGAATGCTGTATAGTTGAGCTAGTCAGAACTCCTGGGGAGAGTTAGATTTAAGATTTGACAGGAAGAAGTTGCAATAACATTATAATTATAATTAGTAGCAAGGAAATTTTTTTAGTAAAAAGCTTCATATTTTTTTATTGCATTAAACACAAAGATTTGACTGTCATTTTTGTTCAGCATCTCAAGAACTCTTCTATCTGTCATGTTTGGAGAGTTAAATGTTAATTCTTCCCCACATCTTCGTTATAAAGTCCAAGTGCACCCTTTATTTATTACAATGCAATTTGTACAAATCATATACAAAGACAAAAGATTGATTAGTGGATAGACTATTAGCCTGGGACTTTGGGAGTTTGATTCCCTGCTTCCCCTCAGACTTCCTGTGTGACCTGGGGCAAGTCACTTAGGCCCAGATCCTCAAAGGTATTTAGGCACCTAAATCCCCCTGAAATCAGTCAGGTACCTAAATACCTTTGAGGATCTTGGTGGGTTTTAATGTCTGTGCCTCAGATTGCTAATGGTAAAATGGGGATAATAGCACTTCCCTACCTCATAAGGGTTTTATGAGACTATGTGAGTTGCTCAGATGCTGTGGTAATGAGTGCAATCTAAGTACCTTAGATAGAAATTTGACTCTCTTTACTGTTAAGATAGGAAAAACCTATCAATATATGGAAAGACCTGATCTTAGAAAGTGAACAGTTCACTCACCTAGACATGTGCATCCTTTGGTGGTTGGGCTTTTCACTTTCTGTTTGTTGTAACTGTCAAGATATTTCTTAAACGTGACAGACATGTAGTAAATGGGTTACTTACAAGTACAAGTGTAAGTCATTGTTGTTGTTGTTTTTTTCAGAGTGCCACTTTACAGAAAACTTTTTCTAAAATGGGGCCAGACCCTCAGCCCTGCTAAGGTTGCTTTGTACAACTGAGGTGGCACAAAGGGACCAAAACTGCCCCAAAGAGACAACAATTAATGAATTCTCCAGCAAAGGGGCATCCTCACCTGATGTAATGCTGTGTAGCCAACTTTATGCCAGCCCTTTCTTCCTCCCCAGTTAGGGGGAGATGATATGGTCCAGTGGGGCTGGAGTGCTTGTGTTCCACTGATCTCCAGCTGGTGGAAGATGTCCCTGGGCTACCTTCCTAGCCTTCAAAAGTTAGAGCAGTCTCATGCCTACTGTAACTTGTGCTGGGGAATAATTTGGTCAACTCAGAAGTGAGGAGTTGTTGGATGTACTAGAACTGTGGGGAGAGGAGGTTGTACAGTTCCAGCTCCGCTCCAGCCAAAGGAACTTCAATACCCATGGTCAGATTTCTCGTGACTTGTTGGATAAGGGCTATGAACTGGACACACATCAGTGCCATGTGAAGATAAAGGTGCTGAGGCAGGCATACCAGAAGGCAAGGGAAGCAAACTGGCACTCTGGTGCTGTTCCAAAGACCTGCCACTTCTATAAGGAGCTGGATGCCATCCTTGGTGGCTACACCACCAAGACCCCCACTGATACTTTGGCGGGGCTGGAGGCAACAGGCGGTGGACTCAACCCCAAGGACAAAGTTTTGGATGAGGAGGTAGAGTTGGAAGATAATGTGGAGCACACAGCAATGTCATCCGGTGGCACAGCGAGTCAGGACCCCTTTTCCACTCCAGAGGGGTCTAGCCAATCCCAGCAGTACATCTCTGGCACACATGATGCAGGAGACAGTCCTTCCTAGTAAGTGATCTTTTTGAGTTGATGCAGCTTGATTATATGAGGTAGAGCTGTCCTTTGCTTTGCATACTGTAGAAGTGGGTGAAGGGATAGAAATGTACAAAACTAGCTCTGTTTGAGTGTGCTCCACATTCCCTTGTGCAGCTAAGCAGTGTGGCGGAACAGTCTGTTAATGCACACCAAGATTTCACAGGAATCCTCCAGAGAGATCTCCAGGAAACTTTCCTAGTGGTACTCGCTAATCCTGTGCTGAAGGTTCCTTAGCAGAGCTGCTTTATTCTTTTCCCCATTGTAGGAAACTTTCCTGCACCACTTGGAAATCACTTGTGCAGGGACCAAAGTGGCACACAGGTGAGCAGCACAGGGACCGGGTCTGAAACTGCATGCGTACAAGAGATGCACCCTTGCATCCTTGCTTATCCTCAGGAGTGAGATATCGATTTCAGTGACCCCCACTGGTGGAAAATGATGGCAGATTTACAATATTATCCCTAGTCACCTGCAGTGATTCCCTTAAAAAACCACCTTGACCCTTTGCCCCATCTTGAATACCCAACCCCCTTCCCGCCCCGAGCTGAACTCACCATGTTTAGGGTGTTCATCGAGATGCGTGCTTGCCAAGGGACAGTGAGAAAATGATTCATATGTTAAGAGAAGTGTATTTTACTATAATCATTCAATGTTCTGCATGAACTAACAATCAGGGAAACCTTCTACAAAGCAGCAGAGTGCCGCCACCAGATAAGGAAGCGACTAAGGCGGAGCAAGGAGGACATGTTCTGAGAGGTACTCTAATCCTCAGAGGCCAAAAAAAGAGAACACACAGAGTGGAGAGAGACCCTGAAGGAAAAAATTAATATATAAAAGCAGGACAGAAAGGAGAGTGAGGAACACATTGTAAAGGGCTAGGAGCAGATGATAAAAGTGATGGAGGAGCAAACAGAGATGTTAAAGTCCCTAATTATGCTCCAGGAAGAACATGTGTGCTCACCCCCCTTGCAGCCAATACAGAACTGTTTTCCATGCCCTCTCCAAACTCCTCCCACACATTCCTTGCAACTTCCCAGAATGTCTCAGTACCCCATTCACTCCCCCACTTCCAAAATGGTAACTGGACTTACACACAGCTATGAGAGCCTGCACTGACCTGCACTCTTATCTCCCTCCCCACCAAGCCTTTTGTGTGTGTTATTTGCTATTTAATAAAAACAAACTCTCTGAAAGATAACCAGTCATAATTTGTCTCCTACACGTGGTGATTGCTGCTGCTAGTAATACATGGTGTCAGTTTGATCATTTGCTGACTACAAATTGTGCTGTAGAGAAAGACACATTACTGGTGCTCATTGTCAAAATGTTGCCTCAAAGCCTCCCTGATTTGAATAGCCCTCCATTGTGCTCCTCTAATAGCCCTGGTATCTGGCTGCCAAAATTCAGCATTCAGGTGATCCACCTCCACACTCCACCCTGGGGGAAACTCTTCACCCTTGGCCTCACAAATATTGAGGAGCATGCAGCAGGCTGCTATTACCACAGAAATATTTTCCTCATTTAGATCTGACCTGCCATAAAGGCAGCACCAGCATTCTTTTAATCTGCCAAAGGCACATTCTATTGTCATTTTGCACCTGCTCAGCCTATTATTGAAGTGCTCCTTGCTGATGTCTAGGTTTCTCATGTAAGGATTCATGAGCCATGGGAGTAAGGGGTATTGCTAGGTCTCCAAGGATCACTAGGAATTTCAACATCCCCTACTGTAATCTTCTGGTCTGGAAAGAAAGTCCCTGCTTGCAGCTTCCTGTACAGGCCAGTGTTCCTCAAGATGCATGTGTCATGCACCTCCCTGGACCATCTCATGTTGATGTCAGTGAAACACCCACGGTGATCCATAAACACCAGCAATATCACAGAGCAGTACCCCTTTCTATTAATACATTCTGTTGCAAGATGGTCCCAGGCCAAAATTGGGGTATGCATGCCATCTATTGCCCCACTGCAGTTAGGGAATCCCCCTGCTGCAAAGCCATCCAATATTTCATGCACATTGCCAAGAGTCACAGTCCTTCATAGAAGGATGTGATTAATGGCCCTGCACACTTGTGTCAGCGCAGCCCCAATGGTCGACTTCCTGACTCCAAATTGATTCGCAACCGACTGGTAGCAGTCTGGAGTTGTCAGCTTCCACACAGCAATTGCCATGAGCTGCTTCACAGAGAGGGCAGCTCTCATTTTAGTGTCCCTGCGCCACAGTGCTGGGGTGAACGCCGCACACAGTTCCTGGAATGTGGCTTTCCGCACCTCAAAGTTCTGCAGTCACTGCTCATCATCCCGAGACTGCATAACAATGCAATCCCACCACTCAGCACTTGTTTCCCAAGGCCAAAAGCGATGGTTCACTATGTTCAGCTGCTCCAGGAATGCCAAAAATAATCAGTGTTGTTTCTTTCCATGGCACACAGCAGGTCAGGCAACTCTGATTCCTGTTCAGATTCATAGCTCATGGTACACTGCATGACCATCTGCAATGTGTTCATAACAGTGACCACAACAGTAGATAGCAGCGTGGGATTCAGCCTTTCAGACAGAGATGGTGGGCGCACAGTAAACAGGGGTACTTGAAAAATGCTGCTAAATGCCATCAGAAGTCCATGGAATGCTGGGATGGAAAAAACTGCATCATGGGACATTAAGCGCACACCTATAGTGCACTGCAATCCACTCTGCCTTCCCACAACTCCACCTGTAGAAAGTGGCGAGTAGCACAGTGGGATAGCTACCCGCAGTGCACTGTTCTCACTGTCGATGCTAGAGCACCAACTGTGGATGCACTTTCTCAACAGAAGGAGTGGTGTAATTATACTGGCTTTTTTATTACATTACAAGCAACATAATTATACTGTTTTTTGGTTGTCGGCTTAACTTACATTGACAAACTCTGTAGTGTAGACAAGGCCTAAGAAAGTACAGTAGAACCTCAAAGTTAGGACCACCAGAGTTACGAACTGACCAGTCAACCACACAACTAGTTTGGAACTGGACGTATGCAATCAGGCAACAGTAGAGACCAAAACACAATAAGAATAGAAAAGACGCAAATACAGTACATTACCATGTTAAATGTAACTACTAAAAAATAAAGGAAAAGTTTTAAAAAAAGATTTGACAATGTAAGAAAACTCTTTCTGTGCTTGTTTCATTTTAATTGAGATGGTTAAAAGCAGAATTTTTCCTCTGCATAGTAAAGTTTCAAAGATGTATTAAGTCAATGCTCAGTTGTCAACATTTGAAAGAACCACCATAATGTTTTGTTCAGAGTTACAAACAGCCTTCATTTCCGAGTTGTTCATAAATCACAGGTTTTACTGTAGCATAATAAGAGGATACAAAGAAAAAAGGCAGTAGAATGGAGGGAAAGTTTATGTTGATGTTAGTGCATTTTCCTACCAGAAAGGTGTCCCTACTTTAATGTTTCAATGAAATAATGAGCCTAATGACATACATCACACAAGGAAACTTTTTTTAAAATGTTGCATAGAGTGCTCTACAGTTCTCTTCTATGGTTATCAATTCCTAAAACCCAGTGCTCTGGTTTGAAAGTTTACTCCCAGAGTAACTTATACAGAAATATCAATCTTCTGGATTCATTCAAATAAGTTTTGTTTAAATAATTGCTAATACTCTTCTTTCTTTTAAAATAAAAACAACAGAAAAACACAGAGGCTTCTTGTGGTAATTTCAAATGCCAATTCTTGAACCAACTGAGAGCTGGTTTTGGATCAGAATTCAGCCATGATACTTATGCAAATGCCTAATTTAAGTTGGGGTGTAACAGGCGAACAGGGGCCGCTAGCAGGGAGTTTTGAGAGGGAGTTTGGAAGGGGGCGAGGTACACTTGCCATTCTTTAAAATCTTTAAACTAAACTATAATCAAAACTTCTTGATTTAAACAAAAACTCTATCATTAACCTAGGTAGCTGTAGGAGAGAATGGAGGCAGAAACCAAGCAGCAGAGTGGGAGCTATCCTGTTTATTGCACTCAGTGTAGCATGTATGATTACCTGTCCTGTAGGTGGGTGGCATATGTGTGCATTTGGTGCAAGTAGCTCCTGGCCCTCGGAGGGCTTTGGAGGCCAGGGTGACAGAACTGGAGGAGCTAAGGGAGGCAGAGAGGTATGTTGATGAGGCTTTCTGGGACACTGTAGATTTGTCCCACTTCTGGTCAGATAGCCCCTGCGCTGTTAAGGAGTATGAAAGGCTCAGGGAAGGAAAGCAGTTAATGGGAGCAGAGGAAAACTTTCCCATAGTTGGGACCCTCCTCCCAGATGATGATGTGGTATCCTCTCGCACTGAGGATACTTCTCCGGGGGAGGGAACTCCAGTTATTAGGAAGAGACAGGTATTAGTAATGGGAGATTTGATCATTAGAAACATAGATAGCTGGGTTTGTGATGACCGGGAGAACTGTATGGTGACTTGCCTTCCTGGTGCGAAGGTTGTGGATCTCTTGAGGCATCTAGATAGACTTATGTGTAGTGCTGGGGAGGAGCCGGTGATTGTGGTACATGTAGGTACCAGTGACATAGGGAAGGGTAGGATAGAGGTCCTGGAGGCCAAATTTAGGCTGCTAGACTGAAATCCAGCACCTCTATGGTGGCACTCTCAGAAATGCTTCCAGTTCCATGTGCAGGGCCAGGTAGGCAGGCAGAGCTTCAGAGTCTCAATGCATGGATGAGACAATGGTGTAGGGAGGAGGGGGTTAGATTTATTAGGAACTGGGGAAACTTTTGGGATGGGGGAGCCTATACAGGAGAGATGGGCTCCACCTTAACCAAAGTGGATCCAGACTGCTGGCATTTAACATTAAAATGGTTGCAGAGCAGTTTTTAAACTAAGAGATGAGGAAAGCTGATTGCTGCAGAGAAGCATGTGGATCGGACAGAGACTTCTCTTAGAGGAGAGTCTATTGATAGAGATTCTCTAGGTTTTAGTCAGGAGGAGAGGATGGAAGAGGATAAAGTATGGGCCAGATTAGAGGAGAAACATTCACATAAAAAAGAATCTAACACATCAGAAAAGGGCAGACAACTAAACAGTGACAAGTTTTTAAAGTGCTTGTACACAAATGCTAGAAGTCTAAATAATAAGATGGGTGAACTAGAGCAGTGGTTCTCAAAGCTGGTCCACCGCTTGTTCAGGGAAAGTCCCTGGTGGGCCGGGCTGGTTTGTTTACCTGCTGTGTCCGCAGATTAGGCTGATCGCAGCTCCCAGTGGCCACGGTTCGCTGCTCCAGGCCAATGGGGGCTGCGGGAAGCAGTGCAGGCCGAGGGATGTCCTGGCTGTCAATTCCCACAGCCCCCATTGGCTTGGAGTGGCGAACCGCGTCCAGTGGGAGCTGCAATCGGCCGAACCTGCAGACACGACAGGTAAACAAACCAGCCTGGCCCGCCGGGGCTTTCCCTGAACAAGCGGCGGACCAGCTTTGAGAACCACTGAACTAGAGAGCCTCATGTTAAAGGAGGATATTGATCTAACAGGCATCACGGAAACCTGGTGGAGTGGGAACAATCAATGGGACACAATCATTCCGGGGTACAAAATATATTGGAAGGTCGTGCACGGGAAGTGGCACTATATGTGAAAGAAAATGTAGACTCAAATGAAATAAAAATCTTAAATGAATCCACATGTTCCACAGAGTCTCTATGGAGAGTAATTCCATGCTCTAATAAGAATATAACAGTAGGGAACTATTATCGACCACCTGACCAGGACAGTGATAGTGATGATGAAATGCTAAGGGAGATTAGAGAGGCTATCAAAATAAAGAACTCAATAATAGTGTGGGATTTCAATTATCCCCATATTGACTGGGTACATGTCACCTCAGGATGAAATGCAGAGACAAAATTTCTCAATACTTTAAATGACTGCTTCTTGGAGCAGCTGGTACAGGAACCCACAAGGGGAGAGGCAATTCTTGATTTAGTCTTGAGTGGAGCGCAGGATCTAGTCCAAGAGGTAACTATAACAGGATGGCTTGGAAATAGTGACCATAATACAATAACATTTAACATTCCTCAACAGCCCAAAACTGTGGCATTTAATTTCAGAAAGGGGAACTATGCAAAAATGAGGAGGCTAGTTAAACAGAAATTAAAAGGTATAGTGACTAGAGTGAAATCTCTGCAAGCTGCATGTACACTTTTCAAAGACACCATAATAGAGGTCCGACTTAATGTATACCCCAAATTAAAAAACACAGTAAAAGAACTAAAAAAAATACACCGTGCCTTATCAACCATGTAAAAGAAGCAGTGAGAGATAAAAAGGCATCTTTTAAAAAGTGGAAGTCAAATCCTAGTGAGGTAAATAGAAAGGAACATAAACACTGCTAAATTAAGTGTAAAAATGTAATAAGAAAAGCCAAAGAGGAGTTTGAAGAATGGCTAGCCAAAAACTCAAAAGGTAATAACAAAATGTTTTTTTAAGTACATCAGAAGCAGGAAGCCTGCTAAACAACCAATGGGGCCCCTGGACGATCGAGATACAAAAGGAGCACTTGAAGATGATAAAGTCATTGCGGAGAAACTAAATTAATTCTTTGCTTCAGTCTTCATGGCTGAGGATGTTAGGGAGATTCCCAAACCTGAGCCGTACTTTGTAGGTAAAAAATCTGAGGAACTGTCACAGATTGAAGTGTCACTAGAGGAGGTTTTGGAATTAATTGATAAACTTAACATTAACAAGTCACCAGGACCAGAGAGCGTTCACCCAAGAGTTCTGAAAGAACTCAAATGTGAAATTGCAGAACTATTAACTATGGTTTGTAACCTGTCCTTTAAATCAGCTTTTGTAGCCAGTGACTGGAAGATAGCTAATGTAATGCCAATATTTAAAAAGGGCTCTAGAGGTGATCCCGGCAATTACAGACCAGTAAGTCTAACGTCAGTACCAGGCAAATTAGTTGAAACATTCGTAAAGAATAGAATTGTCAGATGCATAGAAGAAAATAAATTGTTGGGCAAATGTCAACATGGCTTCTGTAAAGGGATATCATGTCTTACTAATCTATTAGAGTTCTTTGAAGGGGTCAACAAACATGGATAAAGGGGATCCAGTGGACATAGTGTACTTAGATTTCCAGAAAGCCTTTGACAAGGTCCCTCCAAAGGCACTTATGTAAATTCAGTTGTCATGGGATAAGAGGGAAGATCCTTTCATAGACTGAGAACTGGTTAAAAGACAGAGAACAAAAGGTAGGAATAAATGGTAAATTTTCAGAATGGAGAGGGGTGACTGGTGGTGTTCCCCAAAGTTCAGTCCTAAGACCAATCCTATTCAACTTATTCATAAATGATCTGGAGAAAGGGGTAAACAGTGAGGTGGCAAAGTTTGCAGATGATACTAAACTACTCAAGATAGTTAAGACCAAAGCAGACTGTGAAGAACTTCAGAAAGATCTCACAAAACTAAGTGATTGGGAAACAAAATGGCAAATGAAATTTAAGGTGGATAAATGTAAAGTAATGCACATTGGGAACCATAACCCCAACTACACATACAATATGATGGGGTCTAATTTAGCTACAACTAATCAGGAAAGAGATCTTGGAGTCATCATGGAGAGTTCTCTGAAGACACCCATGCAATGTGCAGCAGCAGTCAAAAAAGCAAACAGGATATTAGGAATCATTAAAAAAAGAGATAGAAAATAAGATGGAGAATATTTTATTGCCCTTATATAAATCCATGGTACGCCCACATCTTGAATACTGTGTACAGATGTGGTCTCCTCATCTCAAAAAAGATATACTGGCACTAGAAAAGGTTCAGAAAAGGGCAACTAAAATGATTAGAGGTTTGGAATGGGTCCTATATGAGGAGAGATTAAAGAGACTAGGATTCTTCAGCTTGGAAAAGAGGAGACTAAGGGGGGATATGATAGAGGTATATAAAATCATGAGTGGTGTGGAGAAAGTGATTAAGGAAAAGTTATTTACTTGTTCGCATAATATAAGAACTGCAGGCCACCAATTTAAATTAATGGGTGCCTGGTTTAAAATAAATATAAGGCAATTCTTCACACAGCGCACAGTCCTGAGGAGGTTGTGAAGGCTAGGGCTATAACAGGGTTTAAAAGAGAACTGGATAAATGCATGGAGGTTAAGTCCATTAATGGCTATTAGCCAGGATGGGTAAGGAATGGTGTCTCTAGCCTCTGTTTGTCAGAGGGTGGAGATGGGTGACAGGAGAGAGATCACTTGATCATGACCTGTTAGGTTCACTCCCTCTGGGACACCTGGTATTGGTCACTGTCGGTAGACAGGATATTGGGCTGGATGGACCTTTGGTCTGACCCAGTATGGCCGTTCTTATGTTCTTATAATTGCTACCAATGAGAGTATTCAAATGCTTAAAGCTAAAAATGTACTTAAGTTCTTTAGTGCCTCAGAGCCATAAAGTGAGAACTTATTGACTATAACAATTTTTACTCTTTTTCACTTTTGTTAGCACTGCAGAGCCAATGAAGTAAAGAGAGGGGGATCTGGATGTCAATCTGTCTGGAATGGTTCATGACCGTGAGTGCCAATCTCACAGCAGAGTGTCAAGAAGGGGGAAGAGACCCCAAACTAGTTGTAGGCTCTATAATTTTACCAACCCAAATGTGAATTCCTGAAGCACTGTAACAGTCTTACCCTGGAGTCACAGACAGTCCCCTGGGTCATTCCACTGCGTCTTGCCACCCAATTAGTGACAGTTGGTTGTTATACACCAAAGATGACAAACGATTTAGGTTGCTTTCAGTCCAACAGGCCAGTCTCGTACCCCGATCAATTTGTATCTTAGATCTAACACTAAAGACAATGCTTGTAGCCAATCCTATAATAAACTAACGATTTATTAACTAAGAAAAGAAATGAAAGCATTATTACAAGGTTAAAGCAAGCAAATTTATATAGCAGAGGCGGCCAAACTTACTGACCCTCGCGTATGACAATCTTCAGAAGTTCGAGAGCCAGGGTGTGCCTGCTGCAGCTCAGGGCTTCAGCCCCGGGTGGGAGGCATCTACCAGGGCTCGCGGCTTCAGCCCCGTGAGAGGCGTCTGCTGGGGCTTGTGGCTTCAGCCCCATGTGCAGCCTCTGCTGGGGCTTGCGGTTTCAGCCCTGCTCCTGCAGAAGCCATGAGCCCTGGCAGGTGCGCCCCATGGGGCTGAAGCCCCAAGACACTCCTCCCCACTGGTCAGAAACCCCTACCCCACCACCCACTGCAAGACAGAGGTCCTAAGCTCCACCACCACCCCCAAATCTGGTAGGCAGAGAATGGGGGAGGGAAGCTGCACCAGCCACACTTTAACAGTAAAAGAGCCAAAGGTGGCTCATGAGCCACAGTGTGGCCACCCCTGTTATATAGACAAGTGAGTTACAGTCTATGGTTTTAAAAGGTGACAGAGTTATAGAAGTCTGTCAGGTCTGAATGTCTTGTAGGGCTAACTCAGGTTGACCCTGGGTATCTCTTCTTCCATTTCATAGCTGTGCCCTTTGGGAGTCTAAATAGCAAAGAGATGACAAATTTTCTTGTTCACTCTCTTTATTTCCTTCTTCCAGGATTCACGCTGATGGGACAAGCCCTTTTGAATGTAGCATCTTCATGGGTGTGAAGGGGCAATTAATAAAGTCTTTGCATTGTGATGTCCCACAATGGCCGGTTTAGTTTTGACAGTCCTTCCTGAGGTAACACCTTTCATAGGGATTTAGCATTTTGCACTAGGTAAAGGTATTTTTTTCCTGTTTGTTGAGTTACATAGTTCAGAACAAATATTTTATAGCTACATAGTATACCCTTAAGTACAACCTTATAGCATGGGATACAGACATTATAAGCAGGATTAATACATGTAGCAATTTACAAGCATTTCACAAAGTCTAAACACTAAATGCATTGTTATAAGTCCCATACCCATCTTAATCATACTATCACACAGGTGAGCTGGACTAGTTTCCAGCAATGAAACTGTCAGTGCTCAGCTAATGCTTGAAGCCTTGGCAAGAGCTGGCACCTGGTCTCCCAGCATCACACTGGACACTTCTGGCTCTTTTAATCAACACTGTTGTTAATTTAATGCCACTTCCAGAATCTTTACCTCAAAAGATATTCCTCATTTACACCATAACTACAACTCTGATAATCCACAGTTGAGCTACCAGCAATGATGCATAACTAGAAACAAACTACAGTGAATTTGTAAGTCTGGCATATATGATTTGGGAAACCTTGAAAGAGGAACACAGAATCCTGTGAGATGATTTTTAAGACGTCACTTTTCAGAGCATAACTTCATTTTATTCTTAAAGCATAGGGCAAACAGAGGTATCTGTTTTTGATTTAAAAGGTTCCTCCTGAGCAGCTGGTAATGAGCTAGATGAGTGATACTCAGACTGAGGCTTGCAAGCCGCAAGTGGCTCTTTAATATGTCTTCTGGGGTTCTTTGAAACACTGTGTGATTTAATTATTAACCAGTCTAAGTTATTAACAAATCAGGATGCTTTTACTATATATCAACTAATTGTAGAGTACTTGGTCAGTCATTTTGCTGTGAGAATATATATATATATATATCACTAATTTGGCTCCTGAACCACTGAGGCCTGAGTATCACCGAGCTAGAGTATGCAGAGTGAATCTGAGTAGTTTTGACTGACCTGAGAACTGTAATTCAACCCACTTGAAATATGTAGAGCACTTTCTAACACTTACCATGGGTTGTACAGACAGTAATAATACTGTGCTTTGCTTTAATTATAGACATCTAGCAAATGTAGGAAAGTATCTAATGGACCTTTTAAAACTTAAAATCCATTAGCAAACGATGAGAATTAATACAGCAAATTATGTGCTCACCTTATTAAATCAGAATTAGGAATCAATTTAAAACTGATTCCCTTATTACCCTATTGAGCAGAATCACTAAAAACTCACTTTCACTTGTGTGTACCATATGTTGCCAAACTTTGGACAAAACAACAAACTGCACATCATTTTAAATATATTAAAAGACCATCTAGCTCAATTCATCTGGTTCATCATAATCGTACCTTCCTGATTTTTCATTATGCCCTCCACTACTCCAAAAACAAATGTACACCTAGTCACAACAAATTTGCTTCCATCTAGGTCAGGGGTAGGCAACCTATGGCACGGGTGCCAAAGGCGACACGCAAGCTGATTTTCAGTGACACTCACACTGCCCGGGCCCTGGCCACTGGTCAGGGAAGCTCTGCATTTTAATTTAATTTTAAATGAAGCTTCTTTAACATTTTAAAAACCTTATTTACTTTACATACAACAATAGTTCAGTTATATATTATAGACTTATAGAAAGAGACCTTCTAAAAACATTAAAATGTATTATTGGTACACGAAACCTTAAATCAAAGTGAATAAATGAAGACTTGGCACACCACTTCTGAAAGGTTGCCGACCCCTGATCTAGGTTTTTGCTTCCCTGGGTAACTTATTCCAAACACTTACTCTCCTTTTAAGAACCAGTTCTGAGCAGACTAGGTGCTACTCATTTTCAGTCTCTTACACTCCAATCCTGCAGTGAACTCTGTGTGGGTGGACCTCTGTTGAGGGTTCCCATATTTCAGGTTCCCAAAAAGAGGACATGCCAGAAGGTGGGGGGGGACTGGAGGGAGAGAGGAAGGGAAGCTGAAAGGGGGGTACAGTTGGGGGTGCTGGAGCCAGAACCTATAGTGGGGTCATTCCCTGTCACATGGCAGGCGCAAGCCCAGGATGCAGCAACAGCAGTCAGTCAGCGCCTCCCTGCGGGACCCCCTCCCTAGGGCTGGGAGCCAGGGTGGGTGGGATCTGGCAGCTGTAGCTGCAGCAGAATAGACTAATCAGCTGCAGATGCAGAGGAGGGACCAATCGGGAAACGGACCATTCAGGGCTCTTTCTGAGCTGCAATGTCTGCTCTGTAAAAATCCCGGATGTTTCCTGTTATTTGAAAAATCCGACTGGACAGAGGATGGAACCTCAAAAAAGAGGCAACGTTCAGGAAAACCCAGACATATGGTAACCCTACCCCTGTAGCATGTAATGAGGCCAAAGCCTCACAGATCAAATTGGAGATTTGCTGCTATCTTGTATTTATAAAACACCCAGTCTTTCTGGAATCTAGGCACTAATCAAAAACTAAGAATCACAAATAATCTAACAAAGCAGATTCCCATCTGCCACCTTGTTTAGCTGCATTTAATTTCTCACAGACAATAAGAGAATAGCATGGAGGTACTGGCCCAAATCACCCTTTCCTCCACGGATTCCCTGAGATGAAATTAGATTTACAGATCTTGGGCATCAGGCAATAATGAGAATTATCCACCCGGTTCATTCTGTGCAGAATATGGGCTCCAAAACCACATCTCCAAAAGAATAATCAGGGCAAAAAACTTAGTGAGTTGAGAGTTATGAAAGTTTTCCGATCTCTACATGGGTTTTCCCCTTGTAGAGGCTCATAACCTTTTTAGATTCTTCTGACTTGTTATCACCTGATCCCCTCACTGAAATCTCTCTTCCATATGGGAAATGCATACTAGCATTTATCCATTTTCAATTACTTTTCTTATGAGTTATTAATACTGAAGTTACTCACACATTTCCATTGTCACCCTCTTCCAGAAAATGCTCTACTTTCCACCCTGATACTTTTGGATAGAAGAGAATCTTTTGTATGTAGGAATAAAGTTAGAACAACCACCAAATTGTCAGAGGAAGCAGACATTTTCCTGATTTAATATCCTTATCTACATGAGTCTTAAACTATCTTCAAAGCTCAAGGGAGAAATTTTGGCCAGTTTTAATTCACAGAAGTAAAACAACAACAAAAGGAGTTTATTGAGTAAAAATGTGATTATGCTTCTATAGCTTAAAAAGAGATCTGATGTGTAATGTGGTGAGCAATTTGCCCAGAAAATTCTCATTGCTCTGGGTATTTAATTTCACCTTTAGGAGAAACATCCAAGATATTGAGATTTAAAAGCAGTATGATCAGTAAGTATTAATAAAAACAATGTGATTCTTAGAAGATTTTTGGCACTTTGTGTACCCCCCTGACAGCTGGATTGACATGAAAGACTGCAATGGCTCCTAAGCAGCTGTTACAATCTATTGTGTCAATGATCTGTGAACTAAATAGGACCTGGGTGATAGACTAAAACCTGCTATGAAGAAGCCATTATGGGCCACTGGGTCAAATATGGTCTTTTTAAAGAAGGCCTACGTACAAATTTATAACATCTTAGAAGGTAAATTAGATAGCCTGACAGTCTTTGTAGTTTGATTTCAAAATATTTAAAACATGTTATTTAGATGGTAAGTGCTTCAGGACAGGGGCCTTGTTTTTGCCTGAAAAGCAACCAGCATGTCTACAAGAGAGTAAGAATAAATAATGACAAATATTAAAGTGCCCTGTGTATATATGTACATACGTATATGCGCCTTTTCTCTCTCACCCTTCCAACAAGTACAGCAGCAACAGAGGAGAGGTATCATCTTCTGCCCAACAAAAGAAGGTCTATAGACGTCAGTGGACAAAAGACTTGGTAGACTGTTTTCCCTACACCCATGAAGAAGGGACTGCACAAAGGCTTGTCCCATCACAGCTTGAGCTCTGAGTGAAGGAGATAAAAATTGCTGACCAGAAGGAACTTTATCACTGTGCTACTTGGAGTTTGGACAGAGAAATATTTCTAAGCATAAGTAAAGGATTCCCAAGATACTTAGCTTGGGTTAGCCGCAAAAGACATAGAACTTGTACATTACAGCAGCTTCTACTACCTTTTGGAACATAAGGCTGTAGCTAATTTGTAAATAACTCTCTTATTTCATCTTCCTAGTTAATAAATCTTTAGTTAGTTTATTACAGAATTGCTACAAGCATTGTCTTTGGTTTGAGATCTGAGGTACAATTGACCTAGGATAAGTGAATGGTCCTGTGGGCCTGGAAGTAACCTGAATATTGTTAAGTATCAGGGCAGGTCCATACTCACCGCGCGGGTCGACACGGTGAGTTCGACTTCCGGAGTTCGAACTATCGCGTCTGATCTAGACGCGATAGTTCGAACTCCGGAAGTGCCGCAGTCAACTCCGGTACTCCACCACTGCAAACGGCGGTGGTGGAGTCGACGGGGGAGCTGCGGAGTTTGACCCCGCCGCGTCTGGACGGGTGAGTAGTTCGAATTAGGGTACTTTGAATTCAGCTACGCTATTCCCGTAGCTGAATTTGCGTACCCTAATTCAAACCCCCTTTTTAGTGTGGACCAGGCCTCAGAGGGGTAGCCGTGTTAGTCTGGATCTGTAAAAGCAGCAAAGAATCCTGTGGCACCTTATAGACTAACAGACGTATTGGAGCATGAGCTTTCGTGGGTGAATACCCACTTCGTCGGATACAAACGACGAAGTGGGTATTCACCCATGAAAGCTCATGCTCCAAAACGTCTGTTAGTCTATAAAGGTGCTACAGGATTCTTTGCTGCTGAATATTGTTGCAGATTTTTGGTGTAAGGGGCCTTCTATCACAAAGGCAGGCTTGCCTGGGTGGTGAGGTAGACCGGACTGTCTGTGACTCCGTGTTAAGGCTGTTGTGGTAGTTGAGGAGGTCACACCTGATACACGGTTGGTGAAATCTAATTGCAAAGCACACAACCAATTTGAGGTTTGTGCTCTGCTTCTTAACAGTCTGCCCAGAGGTTGGCACCCATGGTCGTGAGCCACTCCAGACAGCCTGACAATGGGATGAAAGGAACAGCAAACCAGTGAGATATTTTGGTGGGTAAATAATCAAATTCGGTGCATACAGGACAAGCATTTATAATCAGTGGGCTTAAGAGTGTACCTTGTGCAATCACTGGAGTGATTTACCACCTACTTCAAGGGTCTGACCGAAAGTCCACTAAAATCAATGGGACACTCTCCACTGATTTCAGTTGGCGCAGAATCAAGCTCTAAAACTGTTTCTTTTTCATGTATATGAATGGTCTGCATGGATTACACAGAATGATCTTTCCACCCACAAGCAGTTCTTATCAAATGGCACCTCTAGATTAAGACAGGGTCCAGTAGATTATGGGTCTCTTCTCTTAAACAGGTCATTGTGAATCAATGGTGAAGATCAACAAGATTAATAGTCTTAATTATCCACAGAGAGAGACAAGGTGGGTGAGTTAATAACAGACAAATGTCTGTTAATTATCCACAAACATTACTGGACACGGGGAAGTTTCTCCTAATCATGTGCACAAATAATTCACATTACAGCAGACCCACCCCCAGCATAATGCTAATTTGATATTTGACTTTATGCATATTAAATTGCTCCTGTGATGAGACTGTGTTCTGTATTCAGTGAACACTGAGCAGACATCTTCTTCTGAGGAAACAAACATAAAACTGATGAATGCCAAGCAAGCGATTTGCTTATGAAAAATACCCAGAAAACAAGATAATTGCCAAACAAAACTTTCTCTACTCAGGCCATCTAGAGAAAGCCAAGGAGCAGTGAATGGGTGTTTTGTTTATGAAGATGTATAAAAATGCTAATGAATACTGAGTGAACATCCTTCTTCTGAAGATATACAGAGAAAGCTGACAAATGCCAAATGGATTTTTCTCTAACAATGAGATAAAGAGAAAGCTAACAACCACAGAGTAGATGGTTTGCCCTATGCTTATTAAAATTTATAGAGGAGAAACTAATTGTTCAGTTGCAAAAACACAGTCAATGGGCCAAAGATGTTCATAATCATGCAAATACTTTCAAGTATGTAGCACTAGTATATATTGCTTGGGTAAGCTGGATATCTTGCCTAGTTGATCCTCTGCCAAAAAGAACGTGCATACATGTTTTTGCTCTTGGTTGTATACAGATACACTGTAACACTTCCTAAAGGGTCAGTTCATCAGACACCACTTGCTGCTGTGATGAGATGCAGAGTGGCCTCAAAACATGATGGCATTGTGTTTGGGGTAAGAGTATGAAAGAATTCAGAGTTATATTAGCAAAACAGCAGCTGATTTTTATTACAAAATGAATTCAGTTTTGTGAAACTGATACTGAATGAAGAAACTGAATATACATGACACCACTTTAAATCACTTCCCAAGAAATGTCAGTGAACAGGTTTAGAGATTATCTTGTGCACGGCTGAAGGTACAATGCTAGGTTATTCTTTGACAGCAAATCTCTAATACACACTTAACATCAAGGGCCTGATCAATGGGAGTTTTTCCATGGACCTCAGTGGAAGCTGGATCAGACTTTGAATACATTTGCTTTTGTTTCTACAAAATGCCAAGGGATGAGGCAAGGAATCTAAGATTTTCCTTTTTCTTTCTACTATGTTGGTCAGCAAAAATCATGTATGCTAAGCCCTGCCACTTGACATTGGAAAATGCAATATGGCTGTCTGGTATTAAGAACTTTGCAGCCTTTAGGAGAGACATGTCAGATACTTTCCATCATCAACAGTCCCTGCTCACAACTTTTGGAACGTTCCCAGCATTGTTCCTGGGGCAGAGTGGAGATGGCTCCTGTCTGCTAATAAGGAAGCACTACATTGGACCCTCTTGTCTACGGTCATCTGGAATAAACCATATGTGACTTCTCCAGCCTGTGGTAGACCTGTGACTTGGGGTGGGGATAAAGGGCTTCACTTCACTGTAGAGATAGGGGCAGCCCGTGAAGTTCATTTCTGGATATGAATTTATCCTAGCGTCTGAGCTGTTCAGCTCTGGGGTTCAGGTTGAGGGCCCCCATCCCTTCTCTATACATGAGGAGGCTTGTGCTATATATGGAACATTAAACTCTATTGGGGGAGAAAAATGTCTTTTCTCAGTTGTGGATGAACTTCAAAGGATTGGATTTATTTTTGGTTTAGTTAAAACAAAGCTTTTAGTTAAAACAGAGCCATACAGTATTCTACCTCCTCCTCCTCCTGCACACATCCCCTCTTTCCCGATCCTTTCTTTCCATTATTGATGTCCCCTTCTTCTAACAACTCCAGCCACAGACCAAGTTTGAATAATAACATAAAATTTACTACAGGCTCAGTTCCCAAATGAGTAAAAGTGCAACTCAGAGTCCTACGAATTCTCTGGTCACCAGTCAATCAGCCTCAGTCATGAAGCAAAAGGTCACAGCCACCTACTTACTCCCAGGAGTGTGGCTTCTTAATTTGAGTTGGCTAATCAGGATGTACAGCTAGAAAGGGGAATGTTTTTCTATTGCTGTTCAGCTGTGTCTATTGTTCAGATCTAAAAGTAGCAGGAACAATGGTTATAACTTCGTTTGATCATGATTCAGTCATAAAATATGGATCATATAACTTAAACAAGTAGATCACAGATATCTCTGATAGTCTAACTGAGCCTCTGCTGCTGCAAAAGGCACCCAGCCTGCCATGTGCACCACACTTTCATTTTTTTATCTTAAGGACTAGCTCAAACTTTTAAGACACAGCCCTACATTAGGGTAGTGCCGAGTTGCAAAGACACGGGGAGCTCAAGGAGGCTTACTCCTTGATGCATATGGAGAATGTGCAGGCTCCACCATCTTTAAGTCTGATCCCACCATGACACATCCCAGCAACTCCATAGGCTCATGCAGAGGGATGGGGATGGGCCACAACCCTAGCGCCAACGCCTCCCTGTCTTCTTTGGGACACTACGAGCCCCAGGAGGCAAGCAGACTGTGCTCCTCTAAGTACCGAACCTGCAACTGTGATTAGTCCTTATCGAGGCTGTGCAAGGCAAGAGGGGATGTTCCTTGCAACTTCCTCCATACTTGCTTATCATTGTCATAACTTGCCACTCCAAAGCTGAATCCAATACTGGATGTTGTCACTTCTTTCAAATAGTTTCTTGGGAGTACAAGATGTTGACAGGGGACACTGCATCAGGCAATGTTCCGGGGTTTGTCTAGGCTCTTAACATTCATGTGTGGGGTAATTTTTTAGCTTCCACTTGGATATTTTTTCACCAGTCTTTGCCAGAGAATATCGGTATTTTCATTCGCGGTCAGTGCCTGGAGGGAGTTGTATTGAAGGAACCAGATTCTCCAGGATCACCTGCATTTCCTGCCATTTTGTTACTCTGCAGCCTTCCACTGTAGTAGTTTGTGGTAAGAGATTTTCAGTTGCAAAACTTTTTCTAGACTTTAGCCATTTGGGTGGTGAAATCTGTCCATGCAGTGGATGTCTTCGATCATGCAAATTTTTTTCTCTCTTTCTTACTGAAGGCATCACGCCTAACTGATGGTGGTGCAATCTCCATAAAGCAGTGCAGCCACAGTGTAGGAGTTGGTTAAGAAGTCCCTGTGATGGGCCTACAGCATGGTTCAATATCAATTTTCTGTGCATAGGTCAAATGTGACCATACTCTCCACAAGGGAGTTATACAGGGTAAGGCTGTTTGCTCAGTTTTGAGGTCTGCATCTCATTTTTATGTTGGCCAGTTTCTGAATGTCAGGAATCAGGATCTGCAGCAGAACTAGTTTCCAGGCAGCCTCATCAGTACAGCTGGTCTGCAGGAGGCTGCCTCACTGGCCACACCACCTGATTGGCTGCAGAGGACAGCTGGCTGGCTCCTAAACCAGTAGCAGCAGCCACTCATTGGCTTCTCAATGCTCTTGCCCACAACAGTGCCTGTTCATGTGTTACCTTGTCTCTTATGCTCCTGCCTTACACCCAGCCTACCCTCTGTCCTGCCCCTGTCTTGAACCCCTCTTTGCCTGACACCCTGCTCTCTCCAGTTCCTGCCCTCTGGTTTGACCGTGGCTTTGGCACCTGACTACTGACTCCATCTCTGACCCTAGTCCTTGGGGCTACCTGCTCTGACCACTATCCCTGATGCCTGCTCCACATACTAGACTAGACCACCCCCGTCCTGGTTGCCTGACACTGAAGTACACAATTGCTGGAGTTCACTTTCTTTTTCAGGTTTCAGAGTGGTAGCCGTGTTAGTGGACTCCTCGTCGTTTTTAGTTTTTCAGCTTCTTCTTGTGCTCTTTGAATGTCAAAACTCATTTTAATGTGACCCCAAGGTACACCAGATGTTCATAGTGCTCAAATATCATACTTGATATGACCTCTGGCATTTTTGCTTAGCCTGATGGTGTTTCACGTGAATGGTGCACACTTATGTCTTGCTAGGATTGGCCTTCAGGAAACCATAGGAGACACTATTTTCCAAATGCATGCAGGGAACCCATTGGAATGTGTTCACAGTATCCTCAAATCCTTCCAACTGGGTGGCAATGCAAAGATCATCTGCATAAATTAATCTTCAATCATAGGGGAATACTGGTTACTCATTTGTGTAGACAATAAACAGAAAGAGTGATAACACTGCATCTTGGGGACATCTATTCTATGGAGGACAGCACTGACTTTTCTGACCATTCAGCTTGACAAAAACATTGATTCTCGAGCAGGGAATTGATGACCTGGGCCATCTTGCTATTTCTCAGAATTCTGGCCAATTTCAGTAGACGTGCACAATAGTTCACAGAGTCCTAAGCAACCGACAGATCAACAAACACAGACCCTGTAAATTTTGCAGGCTTCAAAGCCATCTATGATGCATTGAGTTAGCTTGTAACTTGGCCACACCATGAATGTCCTGAGAAGAATCTAGTTTGGTTATCAGTCAGTGACACTTCCACTCTTTGTGCTCTTCTACCCATTATCATCTCCTCCTATAAGCCTTAGATTGAACAGATATCAGAGGGCAACTCTTTGCAGAGTTGGGGGTCTTTATGTGGTTTGAGTAGTGCAACCATTTTTGCCCATCTCCACATCCTGGGTATCTGCACTATCTCCATGTAAGAGTTAAAGAAGTCAAGCAGCCACTTCTTTACTCTCATCCTGAAGTGTGGTAATAGTTCATTACATATACCATTGGGACCACTTGCCTTTTGGGACAGGAACAATCTTGGTCCTAATCTAGCATCTGAGAACTTGTACTGATATGACCTTTATGAAAACAGATAGTACAGTGTCCCATATTCCAAAATAGTTTGATGGGGTATTCATCCCACACCTGAAAGGAAGGGGTTAATGGAGGCTTCATGGGCCTGCCACACTCTGCCCCAGAAAAGAGCAGTGGAGGTGAGTCCTCCAAGCAGCCTAGGGAGGTTGCTCAGGAAGAAGCCAATTGGAGGGAGACTGCACGGAACAGCCAATCAGGGCCCAGAGGGCTCACATAAAAGGGAGCTGCAGGCCAGAACAGGGTCAGTGGATGCTGGTTACTTGGGGAGTGAGGACTGTGTCCTCAGGAGATAATAGGAAGTACCTTGGACAGAGCAGCTTCTAGCAGGGACTGGGGGTGCAAGAGGAAGCTCTTGGCTGGCTGATGGGACTAGCTGGCTCAATGCCCTGAGAAGAGGGCAAAGAAGGTACTGGGGCCATGAGGAAGTAGCCCAGGGAACTGAAGCAGAAGAGATGGAAGTTGGAGAGGTGCAGCAGGAGGCTGCTATCTACAGAGTCCCTGGGTTGGGACATGGAGTAGTAGGTGGGCCTCGGTCCCTTCTTCCCCACTTGCCACTGGGGAAATAGCTGGACTATTGAACTGTGATAGTTCATCCCTGGAAGGGGGATAACATGGACAGTAACATGGCCGGAGGGCTGAGTCATCAAGAGGACACTGAAGTACTTGGACTAAGGTGGGTCTACAGGCACAGATGACGATGGGAGAGGCACCACTAGGAGAGGATGCACTGGCTGTCAGAGCTAATCCCTGTGATGGCCAGTAGGAGGCACCATTGTGGTGAGTGGACTCTGTTATACCTAGCTAATAACAACATCCCTATTGTTATCGTCTTAAATACAGCTAATTTCTAATGCTCTTTCACATATATTGGAAGGCAGCACATTTCTAAATGTACATACTACTCATAATTATGCTGCTCTATTTGGATATAGAATACTTCCTTCCTACAGTAAACCCTAGGGCCAAAGAGAATGAGCCCTGGCGCTGTTCATTGGACTAGACTAGAGTCAATTTCAGGTCACCCCATTGTACCCTCTTCCACCTCTGCCTCCTTCTTCCAAAATAATGTAGAGAAAGCTGAATTAGAAGTCTATAGTCAAAGTACCCTTACAGAAATTATCTGTTAGTGATATTCCACCCAGATCCTGGTATTTGAGCATTTATTTTCTTCATTCTTCTTGCTGAAATAACACATAATGGATGCACCTGTCCAGCCATGCAGAGAAAATGAGGACACTGCATGTAAGTTAAGCAATGACTCTCTAGCCCAAAATGTTTCCCCCATCACTCTGGTCCCCAGCATGTAGCGGTAATTCTTTTCTCTTTTGAAACAAGACTGAATTTAATTCTTTCCAATGTGTCAACAGCTGTGATTGCTTTATTATGCAGTCTTATGCCACTCATAGCTTATCAGATTTTAAATTACCATATAAATCTACATAGTTAGAAAATATAAGAAACATCAGTTTAAATGTATCTAATCTCATTTTCAAAGTTAGATAAAAAACAATCAACACTTTAAAATGAAAGTGAGACCCCAAGCTAAAAATTGAGAGTCTAACAAAATTATCTACACTAATCATCATTAACTATAATAATACTTGCAAAACAGAAAACACTGATGTAATTAATTGTAACACCTACAGGGTGAAAAGAACCAGAATTTCCCGCCCCCACCCCCCAGACTACATATTGTTTGTTAAATCCACACTACTGTGATATGAAAGGGAGATCTGTATGCTAATCAAATGCAGGTTTTACATTCTACTTTAAAAAGCTGTATTGGGGTAGCAAAGGATTTATTATGTAGATGATGTCACAAGGTGAGCCGGGCTTAACCCACCTCCAGAGGTGGAGGAAATTAATACAAGGTCACGTCAGTGGGGGTGGGGTGAAATATGAGAGCACCTTGAAGCAACTCTAGGTAGGAACAGAATGAATTTTTTACTAAGGACCAGGAGAAGGCTAATGAGGAGCTCATTAGGAGAAAAGCCTTAACAGGGACAGGACTAAGAGCCTTATACAAAGGGTGTGATGCAGCTAAAACATCTGGGTGGAAGATCAGTGTTTTGAACTTTGTTAATAAACCAGCCTCTCAAATGAGAAAATAGTGTGAAGTCGGATTAACTGGGAAAGAAGGAAAAACTGGAGCAGCACCTTACTAAAGAGACCCATCAAGATCCTCCTACTGCCTCCATTGGTTTCAATGGTACAGCATTGGGTCCTAAAAGGCTAGTTAGAAAAAAGGCTCAGGCAGCTAGAGAGTGTCCTGGCTTAAAGGGGGGAGGGATGATAAAGCAGTGAAAGCTTGTTTTAATGATGCAATGCTTATAATATGTTGTTCTTCTGGAAAGATTTGTTATAGGGTAGAGCTCCAGTGGAATCAGACTCCACTGGAATTCTCCAGCTTAACTGCGCAACTTTTATGCATAATTAACTTAGTGGCTTTGGAGTTATTTTGAATTTCCTTTTTACTAATTCTAACCCTAAATACACAATACTGAGACTACATTGTTTCCTTAACTACTTATGCATTTTGCTGACGTGTAGGTTCTCTGCTAGTTAAGCCATTCAGTATGTGTCCTATCCTATAAGCCTTGCATGTGTTAGAACTCCTATTGGCTACAAGAGTAATAATGGACATGAACAATCGTAACTTAAATAAGATTGTAGGACGGGGCCTAATATGTATGAAATGTCATGTAGATAAGCTGTAAGGAATTAAGAATTAAATGCTATAGCCAGAGCCAGCAGTAGTCAAGGCTGACTGATGCTTCGCATTAGAGGCACTGTTTATAAATCTTGCTTATAAATCTGCCAGATTCCTACAGTTCAGGCTGATGTTTTCCATGTTGATTATCTGTTTCAGGCTGAATTTTTTTTTCAAGTTCCAGCTAAAATGGTTCAGCCGCTTACAAAAACACGATTAGGGGAAAATATGGGGTTTTCTTGCTGATGTTTTTAAAAATTTACAACCATTTCTTGCAGAAGTGCAAGTGCCTTAATGCTTTGGAGCAGGGACTTAAAACTTGGCAATGAGGTTGCCCTAGTGTCAGCTGTGCCTTTCGCTGTTCCTGTGAAACTGCTCAAATTTGACAGTTAAGCCTCTAGAAAATATCAGTTCACACATGCTTGGGAAGAGACTCAAGAGTCTGGCAGATAAATTCTCCGAAGATTCCATCTACGCAGAGCATCCATCTCAGAGCTGCAGGAGCTGAGCAGCGCTATCCCTACAGTTGCTGCTGTTTGAGATTGGTGTGATGCTGTGCATCAAAACATATGAGAGAGAGTCTGTGCTCTCAATGCTCCCCCTAACGTCATCCACGCAGTGTAGAGGAGAAAAAAGAAACAGCCACACTGGAATGCAGACCGATGAGAAGGGGGAGACAGGGCTGCAGAAGCTAGTGGTTAGGTTGGAACAGGTAGGGATGTGTAGATAGAAGCAGAGGGGAATAAACAGACAAGGGGTAGAAGGGTTTATAACTATTAGAAAAACACTCCCTTACAGAACCTGGAATTCAAGCCAGGAGAATTCTTGGTTTCTACGTTCCTTATCAGTCAGCAAATAGCTGTGAAACACACTGGCAAAGTGTTGCTTACCCTCCTACCCACTGCCAATGATTAGTCCACAAAATGATACCAGCCTACCATTACTACCAGTTACTCTGTCACCTCAAATGGTAGAGATCTGAGCTGTGGTTGTGAAATGCTCATGACCCAACCTGGAGGTTAATATTGCTTCATGTGATGAAATTTCTGATTTTTTTCAGTTAAAAATAAAATCAAGGTTGTAAAGTCAAGAACTCCAAAGTTAAGAGAGGCCAGAATTAAGGTTGCCCATCCAAGGCTTTTTGGATCTAACAGAAACATAGGGGAAGATCCTCAGTTGTTTTTAATTAGCTTAAGCTATGCTGCCTTCAACAGAGTTGTGTTGATTTACTATAGTGGAAAATCTGGTCCAAAACATGAGTGTAGAAAATGTCCAAGTCCTAAATACATCAAAGTAAACTGAAACTTACAGATGTTTATGGACTGAAACATAAGAGGTCATTTAGTTGTATTGCCCAAGAACAATATCTCCCACTTCAGTTTTTCCTCCTATCAACAGATTCTCCAGTTCTTCCAAATATAAGCCTTCTACCTGTTTTATTTTGACACAAATAGATTTGTTAACAAAGCAAGTAATTGGGATATAAAAATAAGTTATATCTAAATCAAATTCAAAGTTTTTTTTGTGCTACCTGCTGCCCAAACTGCTTGTAGCCTGTAAACTCCCTCTTTGGCCATCTTCTATTTTTCCTAATAGTGGAATTTTACAAATAGTGTGTTCTTCAAAAATAACTTTGGCTGCCTCCATCCTTCTTTCTTTCTTTCTTTCTTTCTTTCTTTCTTTCTTTCTTTCTTTCTTTCTTTCTTTCTTTTTCATGTTTATGCATGCTGTTTGAGAATGCAAACCTTCTACAAAGTGCAAAGGAAGCCAGACACTTTTTATTCTGATTCTAGTTCGGCTTTCATAAAAATTTACAAAACATGAACTCAATCTGTCTTGCACAAAAAGTACGGTGCAAAGGAGGGCATAAATTTATATTAAACCCCTACTAAAACCAAATGAAGCTCGTAAAGTGCCAACTGGCCAACCTATCAGTTCTTCTTAAAGAATAATTATTAAATCTTTTCATATGGAAAAATAAAAGCTCTACAGAACTACAGATAGAAATGTTCAATTGTAAATATGATGAAAAGTGACTAGTATAGTATTAATTGGCATTTACTAGATGGTGTGAAATCCAGTTTCAAATAAGTACATGGCTCAATATGGGGCAAAATTCTGATATTTGGATCCAGCTGAATCATTTTTCAAATATTTCTCAAAGGTGAATGATTAGGAGGTACAGTTCCCTCCCCATGGCTGGCATGGCTGCCTTGGATGCTTCTGTCCCCTTTTCCCTAATGGCCTGATATTCTTTACAAAGCGGCGCCAACTTCCCCTCTTTTCTGTAGGTGCTCGACCCCCTGCTAAGTCCCCGCCTCCACTCCACCCCTTCCATGAGACCCCGCCCCGCCCCACCTCTTCCCACCTCTTCCCCGCCCCATTCCAACCCCTTCCCCAAAGTCTCTGTCCCAACTCCTCCCCCTCCCTGCTCCTATTCCAACTCCTTCCCCAAATCCCCGCCTCCGTCTCTTCCCTGCCTCCTCCCCTGAGCGTGCCACATTCCTGCTCCTCTCCCTCCCTCCCATTTGGCAGCGGCTGGGTGGGAAGCGCTGGGAGGTAGGTGGAGGAGCGGGGATGCAGCGCGCTCAGGGGAAAGGGAGGAGAAGGAGGAGCTGAGGCGGGGGTTAGGGGAGCTTTTTTCCCAGCCCCAGAGCACCCACAGAGTTGGTACCTATGTAAAAGAATGTACATAAAGTCCTGTTTCCCTGAACACAATAGGAATAAAAAAGGAGACAGTTTCCTTTTTCTCAAATAATTGTTCAAAGCTGAATAATTGGGAAGCAGAGCACCCACCCATGGCTAGAGGCAGCTTTCTCTCCTCATCATTTTGGGAGGAGAGGAAGTTACAAGGTAGCTGTGGTCACTTCTGGTCCCTTTCTCACTGCTATTCATCTCCTGCCCCACTCTTAATAGCACCTTTGACAGATTCCATCCTGCTCCCTTTGTTATTCTGAGACCTGGGTGAAACCTCATTGAAGCTGGAAGATATAATAGCTGCCTTTTTATTTAGGATAAATATAAGAAGCAGTTAAACTCCCTTTGGAGTAAGGCAACTGAAACAATAGAAGCCATGACCCAAAACACAGGCCATATGCATGGGCAGTCAGAAGCTAAACTTTGTGGGCAGAGAGGCTGTTTGAGCATTATCGTGAAACAGAACTTTATGTGCAGTTTTTGTAAATAAACAGGATCATATCAAAGGAATACCTATCTCCATCAATTTCTCCTCCTAACAGAAACAATATACAAAACCTTAAATGTTGGTTAACTGCTCAGGTTAAAAGGAGTAACACAATGATCACATTCCCATTTTCTTCACTGGTATCTGATCCCTCTGCCCTCTACGCACATACAGACACTCAGTAGTGAACTTTGGAGCCCTAAGAGATGGGAAGCATGAGATCTGCCTACAGAGAGGCCCCATTCATCAGTGCAATGTAGCTACTCTCTGCTGATTGTGTTTATGTAAAGTGGCACTAAAGCATGGTAATAGCTGGCCCATGGGGAATTCCACTGATGCAGGAAGAATTCTGGTGAGAATAGGGTTGGTGTAGCTGACTGTACACCAATCTCCATAAGAGACTTTGGTATGAGGAAGAGAGGTTGTCTCACCACTATGTTCTGGCTATTCCCAGGGCCAGTGCAACCATTTAGGCGACCTAGGTGGTCGCCTAGAGTGCTAGGATTTGGGGGGCAGCACGCAGGGGAACTCCCTGCCCCAGCTCACCCCTGCCCCGCCTCCTCCCCGAGCACGCCGTGGCTGCTTCACTTCTCCCGCCTCCCAGGCTTGCGGCGCCTAAGCTGATTGGGCAGGGGGTGCCTCAGGATGGAGTGGGGGAGCTGCCGCAGGGAGTGGGGTGCCTCAGGGCAGGGTCTCGGGGACGGAGGAGGGTGCAAGGTAGAAGTTTTGCCTAGGGCACGAAACATCCTTGCACCGGCCCTGGCTATTCCTAGCTACTTGAATTGCTCATAGGGCTATTGACAACTAGGCACAAACTAGGGCTGCTCCCAGCAAGCCGCAACATAGAAGGAGGGGCCAAGTTGGAGTAAAGGCATTTTCATTCCTCCTCCCTCTTCCCCCCTCAGTAGGCCCTGTGCTATGAGCTGATGAATAGGGCCCACAGTTTCTAGGGCAGCTATCTATCTTATACCTTCTTATCAGAATCTACTTTAATAAACTGTCATCATGCTGCTATCAAAACACTGTTTAAAAGAGACAGATATTCATATCTTTGTGTGACCTACCTATCATACCTTACTAGGTCAGTAATAGAAGTAAAAGATTATTCATAGTGAGGTATTGCTTCCCACAGTGCATCACTTTATTTCACATTTTAAACTAACAGCCAAAATTTAAATTAATTTTTAAATAAAGTAACTCTGATAATAGATTTAACTGCTCAAATGTCTTTTTCATTACATGAAAATTCTGGTTTAGTGAAGTTCTCATATAGCTGCTTAATCAAAAGATTTTCAGTGAGAGTTTTTACCCCCATAATGTAATGATGAAAATAGCAACATATGATGAAAAAAAAATTCCTAACTAAGTTTGGTTTTGGGTATGGTTAACTATTGGTTCTATTATTACCATCCAGGTGCAATCAGTGATCAGATATAATACTTCCAGTTGTACTACTTATTGCAATATCAGCTTCTAAATTATTTTTTGTTAAATAACTGTTCCAGTTATGTAGAATTTGAATACTAAAAATAAACTTTGCACATCCTTAGGTCCCATTCAAATAATGAAATCAGACTTGTAATATATAACTCTGATTACCTATACAGTAGATTTCCTATACAATAACTCAGAAGTTTTGCTTGTGACACTTGCTGTGCACTATTTCAGCTCAAATCACCAACGTTTAAAACATTACTGAATTATGCTACTACTTTCATGACTTTTGTCAGATTTTTGCTTTGGAAAAGTACCTTTTCCTTACTTAGCTGGAAAGTTTAAATGATTTTTTGTACTGATTTTTTTATAAAAATCACAAATGTTGTTTCACATGCAAAACATATTTCTTTCTCTACTTGTGCATGTAATACAGGCCCTGCTCCTGCGAATGTTTATCAGTGGGTTTAACTTTAAGCACATCAGCAATCCATTGACTTCAGGCAGGAGTGGCAATAACTAGAGCACCTGTGATGAAAGTAATGCCATGTTGAGTCCAACCAATCATGACATACAGTATGTGTGTGTGTGTTTGTTTTTAAATATCCTATGCCATGTCTCCCTGGAAAGCAACAAGGCTTCTTAGCCTCTACCATAACATCTGTTCCCAGACAGATTGGTGTGAATCCTCACTATCATCACTCCTTTACTGAGTCACGTTTTTCTTCTCAGTTTGTAGACAGACTTGCTCAGATTTGGACTGAAATATGCACTACCATGGAAACAGAACAATGTCTTGAGAGGACAAATGCAGTATCTTCCCTACAGATGGCAGGGTTCCAGCATCTCTAAGAAGAAGGCATGCTCAAGCAAATGTTTGCTGCTAACAATCTTAAGTATTGACCTTTGTGGAGAAGATCATTGAGAAGATTGTGGCAAGGTAGCTGTGGCAGTTTCTTGATTCCTTAGAATTTCCTGACACCATCAATCAAGTTATAGTCCTGAGGGAGAGAAGCTGTACTGGTTTTGTTAACTGGCAGTGAATGAAAACAAAGCGTCTGTCAAGGTTCCTTCCCCACTCTGAACTTTAGGGTACAGATGTGGGGGACCTGCATGAGAAGCTCTAAGCTCAATTAACAGTTTAGATCTGGTCTGGCTGCCAACACTTGCAAGCACTACTTTCCTTCCCTGGGTAGCCTTGAGAGACTTCACCAATTTCCTGGTGAACACAGATCCAAACCCCTTGGATCTTAAAACAAGGAGAAATTAACCATCCCCCCTCTTTTCTCCCACCAACTCCTGGTGGATCCAGATCCAACTCCCTTGGATCTTAAAACAAGGAAAAATCAATCAGGTATAAAAAAAGGCTTTTAATTAAAGAAAAGAAAGGTAAAAGAAAAACCTCTGGGAGAGATTAGCATACCAGCTACTCCCACAGACAGCAGATTCCAAACACAGAGGATGTTCCCCTGGGCAAAACCTTAGTTACACCAAAAAAATACCCAAATACCCAATTTGATTCTTCCTCTAATTGCACAAGACAAGTTACAAAGAAATAAACATAAACCTATTTATTCCTTTCTAAAACTTACTACTCTGATAAGAGGCTGGTTCCTTGATCTTTTTTTCTCTGGCTTAAACGGAAACTGACTAAACAAAGGGAACTTTCCTCCTTCCTTTTGAAACATCTTGTTCCCCCATTGGTTCCTCTGGTCAGGTGTCAGCTTGGCTAGGTGAACTTCTTAACCCTTTACAGATAAAAGAGGCATTAACCCTTAACTATCTGTTTATGACACGTCTATGCTGATTCTTCTACATCTATAACAGTCTTTGGCCTTATTACTAATCAACTCGATTCGAATTTGAATTTGTTGTTCGCTTGTGTATCTGTGTAAACACATGTATCAAACTCATTGATTCGAATAAGTCCACATTCATCCATATGCACCCACACTGCGTATCCACAGTTCCCACACCCCGATGCCCATCGTTCCATCCCACAGCCCCCGTTGTTATGTGACTGTGCTGCTGTGTAACAGGGTCCTTGCCTCCCTCCCTCGTCCCTGCTCTGTGCCTCCCTCCCCTCCCCTCCTCCCTCCTCCTCCCGCAACTCCTTCCTTCGCTTCTCAAGCCAAGCATTCGTGTCCTTTTCTGGTCAGTGACAGTGAAAGCCGCGCTCTTTGTGCTCCTCTCCGCGGGAGCCTCTCCTCCTCGCGGCTGCCCTCTCTGCTGAGAATTCCACATTGCTTCTTCGCTAACTGCAAAAGGCTGGGGGTGGATGTGCACTGGCCACAGGGGACGCGTACAAGTGGCCAAACTTCAATGCCAGGTGGCTGTTGCTGGGTGCTGTCGATGAGCATGTTCGCCTGAACTTCTGCCCCTGGTCCCGATGGCTGGTAGTTTGTAGTTTCTCCACTTGCCTATAGTGTCTACCCATGAGTGTGCCTGCCCCTGTCCTGTACTCCAGCCTGCCTGCAGAGCACCTTGCATTTGTCCACACTCGACGGAACCTGGCGCAGCGACGAGCGAATGACAGCGTGAAGCCAGACTGTAGCACTTCACCTGTGACTGTTCTTGTTCTGTTTTCTTAGACTCTTTACACTTCCCCCTCTTTTCTACCCAGTTACTTTTGACTCTCATCTCTTCCATTCCTGTTTTTCTCTAAACCTTCCACTTCCAAGACACATTGAAAAAATTTACTGAGTTTCTTTTTACTTACTGATGACTTTTTTCATGTTCTGAAGCTTCAACTGGCTGGAAGTGGGATTAGCCTAATGGGCACTGAAATAACTGGGTAAAGCTCTGGTGGGCTCCGCTCAGCCTCACCAGGTCGCTCCCCGGAGCGCGTGTCCTGGTTTCTTGCTCTCCTGCTTTGGGAGGGAGCTGGGGCTCTGTGTGCCGGACTCTGGGGCGGGGCTAGGAGCCGAAGGGCTGTGGCGGAGGGATACAGATTCCTCTGTTGCTTCTGCTCCATATCCCCAGGACAAGGACGCCCAGATAAGGCAGTAACCACCCTCCCACCTAAAAACACACATCCCCACCCACCCACAGAACCCCTGGAAACCACCGTATGACCACAACCCGTGTTACTGACTGTGCTGTGCTTGTGACCCGCTGCTGATCCCCCCCCGTCTGTACTGCTGGGAAAGGTGCCTGTCCTATGCACCCCAGCAAAAGCAAAAAAAACACCCCAAACAAAAAAAGACTTCAGTGAAAAAAATGCAGTTCCAACAGTTACTTACAGTTATGTATTTGGGTTACTTAGGACAGTTATGGGATTGGGGAGGGATTGGGACTTTTAAGTGTATAGAAAACTGGAGTACTGGGAGTTGGTGTTTGGGCTGGGCTCCAGGCTGTGGCGGCCCTCACAGGGTGGGTGAAGGGGTATTTAGGGCCCTGTGGGCTGGGTCCTGGTTAGGGGGGTGATGGGGGAGATACTGCGGGGGCTGGGCAGAAGCATGCGGTCTGTCTGTCGCGTGTCTCTGCGAACATACACAACGTACATTGCTCTTGTCGCCTGCTCTCGCTCCTTCAACTCCCTGCTTAGTCAACGCCTGCTTCTCTCCTCATTCCACCCTCTCTCCACTTTCTGGTGTGAGATTCGCCTGTCCAGTCTGCATTCCAGAGCCTCCTGCCTGGCCTGGTGGCAGCACCATTTCCCAAAGCTTGTCTTTTCTCGTTTTTCTTTCGTGTTTCTTCTTCGCCCAGCCTCTGAATCTATTGTGGTCTTGTGGGGGATGCTGGAGCAGGGAAACAGTGAAGGAAGCTGCAGTTGAAAAGAGCTTTTGCGAACAATTTTTTTAGTCTAATAACAATTGTCTGACTTTTCTCTGATTTTTGCCCTGTGCCTGCCTTTGACCAAATGCCCTTGCTTCTGCTTCTGCTGGATGTGGGGTATGGTGGCCAGTCATTCCTCCCGGGCAGAATCAACCAGAAAGCATCAGCCACGCAGACGTTTTCCATGAAATGCCCTGCCACGCTGCAGCACTTGGCCACATTAATTTATTGGACCCTTTTTTGCCTTTGTGGGTTGTCACCATATGTAACTGATGTGAGTGGAACAACAGCAGCAGAGCAGCAACATGCTTTGCTTTTGCAGCTGCGACATGCAGCATGCATGCATACCTGCATGACTACCAGTGGTAAGATGGTGTGGATAAGATGATGGTTACCATGAGTCATGTACTACAGGCCATTTGGTGCTCATGGTGCTTGTTACTGGCATCACTGCCTGGCCAGCCAGTAATAAAAAAACAAAGAATGGGAATGACTCTTTGTCAAATCCTCCTGAGTCAATCCCAAAATTAAATCATCTGCAAATAGAATATGGCAACTGTAAAGAGAGAAGAACCACTAGAAGAACAGAAGAGAGAACTGCTGCTCTCTGTCTGCCAGATAAATTGAGCTGCATGCTCCATGCAGGGTGTGGGTGCTGAACTAGAAGCAGCCATTCATCCCAACCCCCCCCCCACCCCCTTCCCTGTAATACCATTGTCCCCCCCCCATTGCATGATGAAATAAATATGGAATGCATGAATGTGAGCAATGAGGTGAACAGGTAGTCGTTTGGAAGGAATGAGTGAAGCTGCAATCCAAGTCCAATGATAGTCCCAATGAGGGAGGATGCCAATCATCCTCTGCTAGTCAGATGCTCAATCATCCCAGGGGCAATGAATTCTGGTGGGGCTGGGGCTAGGGTAGCCCCTGTGGCAATGATGGCTGTCATTACCCTGTGACTGTTACCATCCTGAGTGAATGACCATTTGGACCCATCTACCACAGGACCGACCAGTTAAAGTTGGTATAGTTGTTATGGCCCCCATGTGTTTGTTGCCAGCCAGTGTGCCAATAATAGGCTGCTGAGGGTGACTGCAGCCCTCCTACATCAGCCACCCATATGGCTGGGCAGGACAGGAGGCAGTTGTGCAGCAGTTGCTGAGGCAGGATGTTGTTGTTACGCAGGTCACAGTACGTATAGATCACAGCACAGAGAGTCAAACAGAGATTGTTTTCCCCTTTTGTCTGGGATTGCGTTGCCTTTAACTTGCGGCGACCCTTTGCCCACACCGAGACATTTGTGTTGAGACCAGAGAAGCATTCCAAGAATGGAGAGAATGCTGGAATTTCGGAGACAGCAAGCCCTCGTTTCGGGAGACAGCGCCCTCCCTCTCCCTTCCATTTGATCCATGTTTCTTCTCGCGCTTTCCGTTCGCGGTTCATCAGCTGTGCTTGGTGTGTCTGTGCTATGCCGTCTGTATTTTTATTTATTAAAAATACTTTGGCGTAGGCGCACTAAACTCTTCTAATTAGATGGCGAGCAGGAGTCGAGATAAGATAATGAGGAAGGAGAGAGAGCGGAGGCCGTGATAGAGCGAGAGACGCGTGGAAAGAAGCGCTGAACCACGGACCTCTGCCTGCGCATGCTGGGAGGCAGTGCGCTGCTGAATAGGTGTGATGAAAGAAACGAAAACAAAAGCTGCCCCCAAAGGGCAGCTCTCAGAGCTTCTCTCCCCAGGATGCCCTCAGGCTGATCCTGCTCAGGCTTGGAGGAGGGAGTGGGAGGATTTCTGTTCTGTTCTATTATATACAGACACTTTCTTTCCACACACTTCAGATTCCTGTTATATTAAGAATAAAAGTTAACATGGTTAAAGCGCGCCATCGATTGCCTACCCTGATTCAGGGATCGGTTCCTGGCCGGGGGGACGGTTGGTAGGATGGGGATCGTGTGATGGGGAAGCTCTCCGTGAAAGAAATGGCGCTGTCGCCGCCCTCGCATGTCCCCCCCTCTCCTTCCTCATCTTCCCTCATCACATCACCCATCGCGTCATGAACGACATCGTCCTGACGTCAGTCCCATGTCAGTCCATGGTCACTGGTGGGGCAGTGGGGGGTGCCTCCGGGGGCCGCGGGCCGCTTTTTGATTTTTGTTTTTTCCTTGATTTTGTGGCAGCTCCTTCTTGCCACACGGGCATTGCGGCTCTATCCTTATACTGTCTGTCTGTATCTTGTCCTTGACCTTCTCGGCAGGTCTTTGCATTCCGTTGTTGGAGCGGCAGCTCCTCACTGAACTCCACACGATCAGAAGATCAGAGTCAGAGTTCAGTCCCAGTCCTCTTTCATTCAGAGATTATTTGAACTCTCCTCTGCTGAGAGCTCTGCTGCTGGCGGTGCGCTGTGTGCTGAGCTGCCCCCCCAACCACAAACAAATTCCTGTCCAGAAAAGGAAAAGAAAAAAAATTTTCCCAAATTTTTCCCTAATGGCTGGTGGTCAGATCAAAGAAGCTCTGCTGTCCAGAGCTGTCCAGAGCGTCAACAGAAGTGTGTGATGTGGTAGGGACTACTGCTAAGTTATCCACCACACCTCACCTCTAGCCTAACTACTACTAGCCATTAGTTTTTTAGCTGCTGCACACCTGCCGGGTGGAGTACAAATCGAAGCCAAAGAGCTATTAGTAAAAAATAATGGCTTCTGGGTGTGGACGTTTGTTAGTTAGTTTAATTAACGCTGCTAAATTCGATTTAAAGTCCTAGTGTAGACCAGGCCTTTTATATCTTTAAACACATTAATTTGTTGACCCATTTGCAGACCTTAGTAGGGATGGATGGAGCTGCTCCAAAGTAGCTCCATTCCAATGATCTTGAGGTAACCCAAAGGATAGTTGTGAGCAACTGGATCTCTGCCCCCAGGCTTTCTCCTGCAAGGTGCCATGGGGGATATAGCCTCACCTTTCCTGTTCACCATGTACGTGAGATTGCTGGGAAAGTTAGTGAGGAGACATAGACTGCAAATGCATTCGATATGCTGATGACACTCATCTCTGTTTCCATTTTGTCAGACCCAGACAGAGCATTAGAATGAATTACCAATAGTCTAGATGAATTGGTGCCTGGATAAGAGCTAGTCAACAGAGATTTAATCCAGACAAAACTGAGAGTGTTAGTGGTGAATTGGGGAAGCAGCCAGAAAATTGGAGGAACTTACATTTGTGTTCCTCACTGAAGGAGTGCAACTCCCATTTGGACAACAGGTGTGCAATTTAGGGTTGGTGTTAGATCCTGGGCTGTTCCTGAATGCCCAGGTAGCAGTTGTAGTCAAAAGCTCTTTTCCATATGCGCCTGGCAAGACAAATTTGTGACCTTTTCTCTCCAATATGGACTCTGCCACAATTCTCCACGCCTTTATCACCCATGCTTAAAGTTTAATATGCACTACATCAGGCTACACCTTAAGACCATTCAGAAGCTGAATCTGAGACCAGTCTCTTTTGTCTAATATATATTGCTAAGCCTGAGTCTAAAGAAAACAAGTATTGGGGACTGAGTGTGTCACTTGTAGACCTCAACTATTTTGATTTTAAAGGTTTAAACTAAACCTTTCACACTGATTCAATACAAGTTTGTGTTTCCCTTTGTTTTAAAAGTGACTGAAAATATAAAAATCTCACTTTACCTTTGACATGACAAACAATATCACTTCTTCAAGAACCACAATCATACCAATGAAAACCAATAAGGGGCCTTTAATCCCAGGACAGATTTAACTGTCATTACAATTGAGATTTTCGAATAAAAAAAATCAGGTAGTATTAACAAAATTTCATACTAAAAACCTTATAAAAAAGTAAGTACTGCACATACTAACTGCCAGTGAAATCTCATTATCGTGGCTCAATTATCATTTAAAATGCCCATGTTCTTGATTATATTAGCCTACCAAATTTCACTTCTTTTGAAACAAAACTTAAAATTCTGACCAAAAAAACACCCTTCAAAATACCCTTTTAAAACTAGTGTGGCTAGTTAGCACATCATGGTCACTGGGAAGACTATTAGTAAAACTAGCATTACATTTCAACCCGGGGTATTCACACTGGGGACATACTGCTGAGCAAATTGGAGGGAGGGGGGTGGTGAGTCATAATGTTAATTGTAGCATGGAAATAAATCTTAATATCTTCTTGCACAAAGTGGTTACAGAAATTGTGGCACATGTTAGAAATGGAGAAACTTGCTTACAATTTTGAAAATAAGAAAAAGGAATAAAAGTTTAATTGATGCCCTCTTTAATTACTTCTGTTCTATCAGCTACCCCCAAACCAATGATTGACTGAAATTCTTAATCTTACATAATATGTTGGCTTGATGCAAAAATGAATAATAGAAAAAGAATGGCATACATAATCCAATCTGATAAAGCGTGCCAGTGGTGTTAGCCCTGACATTCAGTAATTACCTTTTAGGCACAACCCTGAACAAGGCCTGGTACATAAGTGGCACCAAGTTAGAAGTAGTTCTAGGAGGCATTATGAGCTTGACCATCCTCTGAGGGCTGGTCTACACTAAGGGGAAAAATCGATATAAGATACGCAACTTCAGCTACGTGAATAACGTAGCTGAAGTCGAAGTATCTTATATCGATAACTTACCCGTCCTCACGGCGCGGGATCGATGTCCGGGGCTCTCCATATCGACGCCGCCACCGCCGTTCGGGGCGGTGGAGTTCTGGAATCAATAGAAGCGCGTTTGGGGATCAATATATCGCATCTAGATGAGACGCGATATATCGATCCCTGAAAAATCGATCGCTACCCGCCGATACGGCGGGTAGTGTAGACGTAGCCTGAGTCACAATTCTTCCTCCTTGCTCCCTGGGGGTAACAACTTACTGCTACCCTATATCAGAAGTAAACTACTACCACCCACAAACCCAGTCCTGGGCTATTCTTATCAGTGAGTAAGAGGTAAAACCAAGGCATTGCCATTTCCTCACCCATGCCCTGCCCCCACCAGCTGTAAGGATGGAGTGAGGAGGCAAGTAGCCCCTGCTGGCTTCTACATGCCTGCATACAAAGTCCAGATAGCCCAAGGGAGACATAGGGAAGTTTTTACTTCAGCATGGTTGTGCAGCCTGGATTACAATGTAGGCTTAAATATAAATTGTTGCTGAATACAGTTATTTTTTTCGTTTAGTTTTTTTTTAATTTAAAAGGAAAAAGGATTGAGGATTTTTTCTCCTACTGAGAGTACTTAAAGATGTTTGGGGTTTTTTTTGTGTGTGTGCTTTAATTACATCAATAAAAAATCCCCCAAGAAATAAGATGGCTAACCAACTGGACAAGATACCTCAAGAGATGAGCCTTTAAGCTTTGGGCTGTGGATGTGAAATCTATCCCCAAGGCAGTAGTTTTGTATTAACAATGGAGGAACAAAGGGCTACGTGATATGAAATTAATTGGTGAGTCTCAATGCAGTTCCTATTACATAGAGAAGAGTCACCATCACGCTAACCACCATCACCCAGTGGAGTAACTTGGACCAAAATGTGGGTGGGAAGGCATAGACATTCCCTTGCAGTACCATGAGCCTCCACCTCCCCACCCCCCCAAATGGTCCAACACAAGCTCCCTTCTTCTCACCCCTCCCCCTTTTTTTAAAAAGGCCCCAACAGTTACTTAGGCTTCCTCTTGCCTCTTTTTGCTTCTCTGGTGCAAGCTTTGGCTGGCCCCTGTACTCTCTGCAGCAGTCTCAGGCAGCTTGCTGAGTGTCCCCACTCACACTCAGTCCCCCAGCCTCCCTTCTCCCCTGCCCAGCTTTCTCTTCACAGGCCATCCTGCCAGACTCCCCTCCTTTGCACAAACTCCTCCAACCCAGGGGTCGGCAACCTTTCAGAAGCGGTGTGCTGAGTCTTCATTTATTCACTCTAGTTTAAGGTTCTGCATGCCAGTAATACATTTTAACATTTTTAGAAGGTTTCTTTCTATAAGTCTGTAATATAGAACTAAACTATTAAGTAAATAAGGTTTTAAAAATGTTTAAGAAGCTTCATTTAAAATTAAATTAAAATGCAGAGCCCCCCAGACTGGTGGCCAGGACCCAGGCAGTGTGAGTGCAACTGAAAATCAGCTTGTGTGAGTGGAATATTATGAGTGGAATCCTGGCCCTGTTGAAATCAATGGGAGTTATTTCTATTAACTTCTATAGGGCCAGAATATGACCCTATATGTTTTAGCAAGCAGTAGAAGCACAACTTCAGAAATTTTAAGCTCTGGGGAAGGACAGAGTCCAGAAGAAAGACTGGAGTGTGTAAGTCTGGGAAGAGAAGAGGTGGATAGAAGGGGTGCAGTGTATCTGGGCAAGGACAAAAGCCATGAAAGATATGTACAGGCAAAGAGAGGATGGTGGGGCAAGTCATTGTCTGTGGAAGGAATTGCATCTGGCAAAGGACAGAGGACTTTTAACTCTGCATACAGCCCGCATGCACAAAACCCTGTCTCGCCCCAGAAAGTTGGCTTGGCATTTGCATGGGGCATAGGCAGAAGCTAGTTTTAGCTATAGCAATAAGTTATAGCTAACAGGCTAGTATACTGAAAAAATAGTATAAGTATGTATGGCATAATTAAAAAAAAAGGCCTAAAGAAAAGAGGAACTACCACCAATTGATAATTGTCATTCTATATATTATAGTGTAGTATAAATGGAAAATTTTGGTCTTGTAAAATTAAACGCACGTGAGGGGCGCGGAGCACTTGGGAAACAAACAAAGCAAAGCTATTGACATCTAACAATTATATAGCCATTATATTAAGCAATTATAATTTTAAATTATATAAGATAGATAACAATATATAAGAGGGGAAAAAAAAATGAAAAATCTGAAGCTCTAGAGAATAACAAAAAAGCTAGAAAAGGATGGGTATTCAAAAGGCCCCCGGGAATTCTGCTGAGAATTTGCTAAAGGTCTGCTATAATAAATAATAATAAAGATATGTAATGATTGATGATTTGTGATTTGTTTTTAAAGCTAAAAGAATGAAAAGAAAAGAAAGTTTATTGGCTCCAGACCCCATGCTGGAAATCTATGACCTTCCCTGTATGTGCATACTTGAATAGGTGTGCCAGTGAGAGTCTGACCCATAAATCAAAGGCGTGGTCCATTTTTCCACGACAGACTGAACGACCATAAGTTTATTTGAAGGAACACTGGGCCCTGGCTAGAACTTAAAGTAGTGTCTGGTACACAAAATGTTGCCCCAGACAATGGAACAAACAGAATGTCTGGTGAGGTGAAAAAGTCAGAATGTACAAAGAAGCATTATGCAGATCAAGTACGCATAGGGCACTCCCATGGAATGAACACCTGGATTATCAATTTCAGGATTTCTGTGCAAAAGGATATTGCATACATGAAAAAAGTGGACAGATTTCTGTCCGGCAGAAGTTCAAATCCCTGGCACACTTTAGGACCATGAAACAAATTTAATACATCTTGCCCATTCTTATCTGTGTGTTTGTGCATGCCTATAGGAATCAAAATGATAGCAGGTATTTGTAATAACATTTAGTCTTTAGTAAACCTGCAAACCACAAAGGAGCTAGAAGAGGAAATTAGTAGCATTGAGTTGTCCTCTGCCACCCACTTGTCTGTTGTAGTTTGGGCCCAGATTTGAATAAACTAACTCTTTCTTATAAGTGGAAGTAGTTTGGGCACACTCTTGTGCTGTGATTGATTCAGGAAAGAGGATTACCTTCTTTGCCTTAGACACATGGCTTGAGACAACCCTGAAAATTAGGAAGAACAAAAGGATTGTAGCATCTTGCTCTACAATAGCCATTTTGAAATTAGGATCCAGAACTGCCTTACTGGATGAAAAATGGAAGTGTCTACAGTTCACCTTGGGAAGAGGTGTCACTAGAGGAGGTTTTGGAATGAATTGCTAAACTTAACAGTAACAAGTCACCGGGACCAGATGTCATTCACCCAAGAGTTCTGAAGGAACTCAAATGTGAAATAGCGGAACTACTAACTATGGTTTGTAACCAGTCCTTTAAATTGGCTTCTGTAAGATAGCTAATGTAATGCCAATATTTAAAAAGGGCTCTAGAGGTGATCCTGGCAATTACAGACCAGTAAGTCTAACGTTGGTACCAGGCAAATTAGTTGAAACAATCATAAAGAATAAAATTGTCAGACACATAGAAGAACATAAATTGTTGGGCAAAAGTCAACATGGATTGTGTAAAGGGAAATCATGTCTTACTAATCTATTAGAGTTCTTTGAAGGGGTCAACAAACATGTGGACAAGGGGGATCTAGTGTACTTAGATTTCCAGAAAGCATTTGACAAGGTCCCTCACGAAAGGCTTTTACATAAATTAAGCTGTCATGTATTGAGAACTGGTTAAAAGACAGGGAACAAAGGGTAGGAATAAATTTTCAGAATGGAGAGGGGTGACTGGTGGTGTTCCCCAAAGGTCAGTCCTAGGACCAATCCGATTCAACTTATTCATAAATGATCTGGAGAAAGGGGTAAAAAGTGAGGTGGCAAAGTTTGCAGACGATACTAAACTGCTCAGGATAGTTAAGACCAAAGCAGACTGTGAAGAACTTCAGAAAGATCTCACAAAACTAAGTGATTGGGCAACAAAATGGCAAATGAAATTTAAGGTGGATAAATGTAAAGTAATGCACATTGGGAAAAATAACCCGAACTATACATACAATATGATGGGGCTAATTTAGCTACAACTAATCAGGAAAGAGATCTTGGAGTCATCATGGATAGTTCTCTGAAGACACCCATGCAGTGTGCAGCAGCAGTCAAAAAAGCAAACAGTATATTAGGAATAATTAAAAAAGGGATAGAGAATAAGACAGAGACTATCTTATTGCCCTTGTATAAATCCATGTTATGCCCACATCCTGAATACTGCGTACATATGTGCTCTCCTCAACTCAAAAAAGATATATTGGCATTAGAAAAGGTTCAGAGAAGGGCAACTAAAAGGTTCAGAAAAGGACAAATTAGGGGTTTTGAATGGGTTCCATATGAGGAGAGATTAAAGAGGGTAGGACTTTTCATTTTGGAAAAGAGGAGACTACGGAGGGATATGATAGTGGTACATAAAATCATGAGTGATGTGGAGAAAGTGAATAAGGAAAAGTTATTAACTTGTTCCCATAATATAAGAATTGGGAGCCACCAAATGAAATTAATGGGCAGCAGGTTTAAAACAAATAAAAGGAAGTTCTTCTTCACACAGCACACAGTCAATCTGTGCAACTCCTTGCCTGAGGAGGTTGTGAAGGCTAGGACTATAACAGCGTTTAAAAGAGAACTGGAGAAATGCATGGAAGTTAAGTCCATTAATGGCTATTAGCCAGGATGGATAAGGAATGGTGTCCCTAGCCTCTGTTTGTCAGATGGAGGATGGAGATGGATGGCAGGAGAGAGATCACTTGATCATTGCCTGTTCGGTTCACTCCCTCTGGGGCACCTGGCATTGGTCACTGTTGGTAGACAGGATACTGGGCTGGATAGACCTTTGGTCTGACCCAGTATGGCCGTTCTTATGTTCCTAAGAGTCTGGGGACTAAGTCTCAGTCAAAAGCTTCATCATCTCCACGTTTGTTCTTGCATTGTATGATTTGGAGGGAACAGGGAGACAGGGACCATTTTTTTGGCATGTATTCACACATCCATAAGCACAATGGGACCATGATCCTGATTGGGGGCCCTCAAGTGTAAAGTAACAAATATCTAATAATCACAGACCCCTTTGCAAGGCAAACTGACAGGAGCACCAGTAATTATGACGCAAGGGGAGCAGTTGCCCCCCCACCCCAGACCTTGGCTTGATCCTACAGACTTTTCGTATGTCTATATGCTCCACTTTTTGTTGTCCATCCCCTCCCCTCCAACCCCCCACTTCCTGCCCAGACTTTTCAGGATATAAAATAATCATATAATGATCAATATGCGGACACAACTTTGGCTCCTTCCCCCATAATTTTTCTGAAATGATGCCACTGCAAACTGATGGAAATAATGTTGTGGTTTGGACCAACCAGGTACATGGTCACACAGCCCAGTGGGCAAAGATGGAAACAGGTTAAGGGACAAAGACTGAGCCCCATCCTCTGTGGCATCATAGAGAAACTTCATGGCCTGCTCCATTAAGGCTAAAGAATTTACTAAGCCAATAAAAACTACCCTATGAGTCGCCAGCGGCGATTTCTTCTACATCCACCTGAAAAAAAGGCCCAAGAAAAATAAGTTGCATGGATGGAGGAGCACACAGGAGAAGTGGCCACCCATTTGCACCCACAAAAATTAAATTCACCTATTCCATTACCGGAGACAAGCAGCTTCACCTGGAAAATGGTAGATCGTGCATTTTGAGAACTATACTCAGTAAAAGGACTATAGACTGAATAGGCATAAACTTACACTGTTGTGGGTTGTTTGGGTTTCCTGCAAAACTCAGGACACTCTACACACATGCACACACACACACACCCCTCTAATCCTTTCACTGTGCTCCCAGAGCTTGGCTCCCAGCATGTCTGCAAAATAGCAGTGAGTTGGGTGTAGCCTAGCAAATGAGCCTAGCTAACATGGAAGAGTAAACAATGGAAAGAATTCCTTCACAAGCACCCACAGATTTTTCACTCTAGGTTCTTCTCTCTGTGGTTTACAGATATTGGGCTGAAAGCTGCTGAAAGTAATCATGCTGTAGGCTGATGACTAGGGTGCTTGAGGGAGTCTAGCACACGCAAAGGGCCACTTGCTTCTGAGGGAAGACCATGAAACTAGAATTAAATCTTCTCACTATTAGCTCCTAATACATTGCCAGTCAGTGAGAAGATAGACCAGAGAGAAAAAATAACATTTATGTTTTCTCACTAATTTAATGAGAACAAAATAGACAAGAGAAAGGAGCTGGTTAATTTTCTAGTCAGTATCAACATCAATGTTTCCACAAAGACTGACTGAGAAAGGCAGAGATACAGTATAATAAATCTCGACCTGCTGTGTTGGTTGGGAGATGATATTGCTATCGTAAGAGTTCTAGAGGCATAATCCCATAATTCACTGTTCCAGTCCAATGAGTGTCCCACTTCTCTTTTCACTGAGCTCATTTACAATCCCAAGCAGTCTCTGGCTGTCAGTTCCTATTTGCATCTCCTGTGTCCCCTGTTTTTTTTCCTTTCGCAGAGATCTTCCCTGTCACATCTCATCTTACTTCTGACTTGTTGTCATCTTTCCTTGAGCTGTTTCAACTTACTTTTTCTGCTGTCACCCACAGTTTCCATCATCTGGAGGTTAATGAAGCAAACCTGCTCTAGCAACAGCACAGTACCCAGCTCAAAGCTTTTCTCCTGTTTACTTTTCCTCAAACTAAGCACAGTTTGTTGCTGTTTCTTATGCAAATGAGTTTTGAGTTAGACTAGACAATTTTCTCCCCTTCCTTCCTGGTTCAGGTCACCACCAGTTGAGGCAAGCTGATTACCTTTTACCACCTAACACAGAGCTCATGGGCTCTGATTCAAATGTCCACAGACTTATAAATCAGAAACGTGCCATTGAAGTATATATACTGATTTACACCAACTAAAGGTTTGGTCCTCTGTGGTTCTGAGATCAACACTTTTGTCTTTACCAATTTCATATGTTCTTAAGGCAAAATAAGGTGATGGTCAGATTTTTGTCTATCTGCTCTACTCTTATATACAATCCTTTCTTGCTTAGTCACTTTACCCTAGAGACCTTTCTCTAACAAATAAATTTGTTAGTCTCTAAGGTGCCACAAGTACTCCTGTTCTTTCTCATTCAGTGACTTTAATCTGAGTATCTCTGGGTTATCATTTTGCTTCATCTCTTACCCTAACAAGTAATAAATTGCCAGTTGATTTTGACCCTATAACTCAAACAGATGTCTGCCATTGTCTTCTTACCTAACTCCCTGCTGGTTTAACACTGCTCCTATGTAGCAAATTCCATTCCCATCTCAGTATTAGTCATGTGTAATCTTATAGCCATGAAACTCTCTTGTTGTTGGGTCAGTGACCCAGCCATCTAATTCTCCTTAGCAATCCCATCACTCACTGTTTCTGTGAGTGTATCCTTTCAACAAGTATATCCTTCTATCAGTATTTCGCTAGTGTCATTCCACCACATCTCACTGGTTTCACACATTTTCACATTATCTCATACCAATCCAGTTGGCAGCACCTTTGCTTCCCTGTAGATTTTGTGTTCTCACATCCCAGCAGCCTACATACACATTAAAACACAGTGGAGTATGATGATGTTGACAGGGCCAGATTGGGCAGTCTGGCTGAGCTGCGCTCAGTGCAAGACCCTGTGGGCGCTTTGCAGCCCCAGATTCTGAAGTTGCTCTTCACTGCCTGGAACCCCATCTGGAGGATGTTCTGAATTATACTGGGTGCCCCCTGGCAACCATTCTTGCAGCTGGGTATCACATTGGCTTAGGCCTGGTCTACACTAGGACTTTAATTCGAATTTAGCAGCGTTAATTCGAACTAACCGCTCAACCGTCCACACCAGGAAGCCATTTAATTCGAACTAGAGGGCTCTTTAGTTTGAATTTGGTACTCCACCCCGGCAGGTGGAGTAACACTAAATTCGACATGGCTAGCTCGAATTAGGCTAGGTGTGGATGCTAATCGAACTTAGTAGCTCCGGGAGCTATCCCACAGTGCACCACTCTGTTGACGCTCTGGACAGCAGGCCGAGCTTTGATTCTCTGACCAGCTACACAGGAAATGACCCGGGAAAATTTGAATTCATTTTCCTGTCTGGGCACTTTGAATCTGACGTCCTGGCTGGACATCGGGGTGAGCTCCGCAGCACCTGCAACGCTGCAGAGCTCTCCAGCAGAGGAGTTCATGTAATCTCTGAATAGAAAGAGGGACCCAGCATGGACTGACTGGGAACTCTTGGATCTGATCGGTGTGTGGGGCGAGGAGTCTGTGCTTTCGGAGCTGCGCTCCAAAACAGGGAATGCGAAGACCTACGAGAAGGTCTCCAAAGCCATGAGAGACAGAGGATACAGCCGGGATGCAACGCAGCGCCGTGTGAAAATCAAGGACCCCAGACAAGGCTACCAAAAAATCAAAGCGGCAAACGGACGCTACAGAGCCTGCAACCACTGCCCCACCAGTGACCGTGGACTCTGACGATGGGACACTGTCGACGGACAGTTCCTCGGCGATGTTCACAGACGGGGAAGATGAGGAAGGGTTTGTGGAGGACGAGGCAGGCGACAGCGCTTACAACGCTGGTTTCCCCGACAGCCAGGATCTCTTCATCACCGTCACGGAGATCCCTACCAACCTCCCGGCCGTTAACCCGGACCCTGAATCAGGGGAAGGAGCAGTCGGTAAGTGCTTTAAACATGTAAACTTTTATTCTTAATATAACAGGAATCTGAAGTATGTGAAAAGGAGGTCTCTCTATATATGGGGATAGAACAGAAATCCTCCTGGGAGATCTCCACGAAGCTGTCCTGGAGGTAATCAAAAAGCCTCCGCAGGAGGTTCCTGGGGAGAGCTGCCTTATTGGGTGCTCCGTGGTAGCACAGTTTTCCGCGCCAGGCTTTCATGAGGTACTCAGGGAGCACTGCCTCCCCGAGCATGGCTGCATCGGGCCCTGGTTCGTGCGAGCTTTCACGCAGCATGCGCTCTATATCTCCTTCAGTGACCCTCCTCAGGGTGATCTCGTTCTGCATCTAATTAGGGTAATTAGACTCCTGCATCTAATTAGGGTAATTACTGTAATGTTACGCCTGGTCCAAAGTATTTTTAAAAAATCTACGGACACACGGCATAGCACAGACTCAGCACGCAGCTGCGTGACGAGCGTAACGGAAAGCCAAAGAATATAATGGACGCTCATGGAGGGAGGGGGGAATGAGGACGCAAGGTATCCCACAGTTCCTGCTGTCTCCGAAAAGTATTTGCATTCTTGGATGAGCTCCAAAGGCTTCTAGGGTCAAACACAGTGTCTGCGGTGGGTCAGGGCATAGTTCGGCAATTTGCGCACACACCCCACCCACCACCAGAAGTGAAAACAATCCTCTGTTGAGTCTTTTACATGTCACCCTATCTTTACTGAATGCTGCAGATAGACGCGATGGTGCAGCACTCAACACCAACATCCTTGCTCCCCCCACGCTATGGATGGCTGATGGTACAAAACGATGGAAATCCGTCCTCATCATCAGCCTCTTGGCACATGGGGCAGTGCAAAAGGGCTGGTAACCATGCCGACTAGTATCAGTAAGGTCGATCAAGGGCACCTGTCCCTAATTTTTGATGGCTGATGGTACAATATGGCTGGTAACCGTCCTCATCATTGCAACAGGGGGCTGAGCTCCATCAGCCCCCACCCTTCATTGTAAATAAAAGATTCAATTGCCCCTGGACTAGCAGAGGGATGATGGGCTCCTTCATCCACACTCCTTAATGTCCTGCCTGGACTATCATTGCAGCTGGAAGCTTCCTTCCAGTCATTTCTCACAAACAAGTCACTGTGTCTTATTCCTGCATTCTTTATTACTTCATCACACAAGTGGGGGGACAATGGTATGGTAGCCCAGGAAGGCTGGGGTAAGAATGGAATGAACAGGTGTTGTTGTTGCAGGAGCACCCCCTGTGAATAGCATACAGCTCATAATTTATGCAGGATCAGACACAGAGCGGCTGTGCTCTCTGGTTCTATGATACAGTGGTTCTCTAGTACACTTGCCCATAATCTAGGCAGGACTGATTCTATTTTTAGATACCAAAAAGGAGGGATTGACTCAGGGAGTCATTCCCAGTTTTTGCTTTTGCGCCCCTGGCTGCTCGGCCAGGGGCACTTATGACAGCCCCAAAAGGACAGTGCAAAAGGACAGGTAACCATGCCCATCTTATTACCATCTTATTACCAATTTATGTTATGGTTGATGGTACAATATGGCTGGTAACCATCTCTGCTGTCATGCAAAAGCAAAAGCATGCTGCTGTGTAGCGCTGCTGGCCCGCCTCTGTCAGCGGCATCTAGTACACATACGGTGACATACACAAAAGGCAAAACAGTGTCCATGGTTGCCACGCTATGGCGTGTGCCAAGGCAATTATGGGAAAACGGGCTTGAAATGATTGTCAGCCGTTGCTTTCCCGGAGGAAGGAATGACTGGCGACATTTACCCAGAATCCACCGCGAAAATGATTTGTGCCCCAGCAGGCACAGGGATCTCAACCCAGAATTCACAGAGACAGCCTAGACTCAGTTAATTGTTCGCAAAAATGTATCTTTGCAAGGAATTCACTCCCTGTTTCCCATCTCACAGCTTACACTGTCTCCAGACCTGCCACAGCATCCCCCTCGCAGAGGCTGGCGAAGATTAGGCGGCAAAAGAAAAAGACAAGGGACAAGATGTTCGAGGAACGTATGGGCTGCTACCTAGCAGAGGCGGACCAGCAGAGCCAGTGGAGGGAGACCGTCCCTCTGTGCCAGCGCTCACACAGCGAACGGGAGGAGAGGTGGCGTGAGGAAGACAAGCAGGCGACTGAGGCAATGCTTGGACTACTGAGGGAGCAAACGGACATGCTCAGGTGCCTTGTGGATGTTCTGCAGGACCGCAAGAGGACAGAGCCCCCCTGCAGTGTATCTGCAACCGCCCTCCCCCTCCACAAAGTCCCATACCCCCCTCACCGAAAATAATCAGGAGGAGGGGCGGCCGGGGACGTGAATACTGTCACTGCACCACAGCACAGTGCTCAAGTACCCAAAAGCTCTCATACCCTACAGTTCCCGAAGTCCTTCACTTCCAGACTCACAGTAGTCCCAATCCCAGTCCCATCCCCTAACTGTCTACTTAATTAATAAAAATGATTTGCTGTTAATTACTGTTTCCGTTATGTTTTTTCAAAGAAGACTGTGTTCGAATGGGGGGCGTGGGGAAGGGTGTGGTTAATTGCATAGGACAGTCACCTTTCCCAGGGTACAGACATGGGGGCAGGATCAGCAGCGGGTCACACACACGGTGCAGTCAGTAGGCAATCTGGTCGGTTTTTGGAGATGGTTTCCAGGATCTGTGTGGGCGGGGGAGATGTGACTTTGCAGCGGGGGAGGGCGGTTACAGATCTTATACAGCGGTCCTTGTCCTGGACCGCTGAGTCACGCAGCTGAGGAATCTGTATCCGTCCTCCTCCACCACAAGGTCACATATCCGCCTGCACACAGAATTCCATAAAGAGGAATGGCAGGCTCTGTTGAAAGAAGCCTTCCGGCACTGCGGACCGCTCTAGGAGCAGGAGCCTGTCATTCCTTGAGTTTAGAGGCGGTCATTACATCACCACACACCCTACCCAGCACAGCCTGCATCCCAGTTTCAACCCTTTCACGAAAAGTCATGAATAAAGAAACCTTTGTTAAGTAATAATGGGACATTTATTTTATTTTTACACGTGTGCTGGAAGTGGGGGTAACGGGGTGAACGGGGTATGTAACCGAAGAGGAGAGTCAACAGTCAGTGGGTAAAGAAACAGGGGCAGGTTCAGCTTCTCTGTAAAGAAACAGAACAGTCACAGGTCACGCTGCTCGCTGCTCGCTAGTATTTGAAGAGTTCCTTGTTGCTGTCCCAGGCGCCTGTATAGGGCTTCATGAGCAACTGTATTAGTGGGCAGGCTGGGTCCCCGAGGATCACTATAGGCATCTGCACATCCACAACAGTTATTTCGTGGTCCGGGAAGAAACTACCTTCCTGCAGGCGTCTGAGCAGCCCACAGTTCCTGAAAACACACGCATCATGAACCTTGCCCGGCCACCCGACGTTGATGTTTGTAAAACGTCCCCCAGTGCTTGCATTGAAAAGTGGCCCAATTTCTCAGCAACTGACTGTGGAAGACGTGGACGATAAAGTGCGAGGAGGAGAAAACGGCGATGATCGCAGCGGGCTCCATGCTTGCAGTGCTGTGGCGTCTGCGCTGTCACTGACCAGAAAAGTGCACAAACAGATTGCCCGCAGGCGCTTTCAAGGAGGGAGGGAGGGAGGGAGGTTGTGATTGACGGTTCAATGACGACACTTACCCAAAACCACCCTCGACACATTTCTCCCCCCAGCAGGCATTGGGGGCTCTACCCAGCATTCCAATGGGCAGCGGGGACTGCGGGAACTGTGGGATAGCTTCCCACAGTGCACCGCTTCCAAAGTCGACGCTGGCCCCGTGAATGTGGACTCAGAAATTCGAATTAGTGTATTTAGTATGGATACACAAATTCGACTTCATAAGGTCGAATCCACAAATTCGAACTAAGTTGATTCGAAATAGTCTTGTAGTGTAGACAAGGCCTTAGGGATGCACTAGCCTTACCCCTTTTCCCACAGGAATGGCCTCTTCACTCTGCACCGGTGGGAGTGGTATTGGAGCCACCACAGCAGCTCTACAAAGCCTAAGGATTTCCCATATAGAAGGAATTCTCAAGGGGACAGTTAAGTTGGCTACAGGATTCTTTATACCATGAGGTGTGGCAAGTTTCTAAATTCACGTTGTGCACTTCTATGGATTGCTCATGTATGTTGATAAATAGTTTTTCTCATTACATTGTTTTCCTTTCTTTTACACAAGATCCAGCTTTAAATGTGTTACTATATATTAAAAAAGGAATTTAAAACAAAAACAAATGTACACTAGATCTGCTCTTCTATGGGAGAAATTCATTCCTGTGAATTTAGCTAGTTGTTCATCTGATAACTTGTCTTTTTTTTTTTGACATGAGAAGTGTCTTGTACCAAGATATTTACAGACATGCGTATCGAGAAAACCTAAGGGGGGAAAAGGAAATATGCTACAGATCAATATGTTAACAGCGAGAAACAAGATTAATATTCACAACTAGCCAATGCAAATATTTTAAACTAATAAGTATCAGAGGGGTAGCCGTGTTAGTCTGGATCTGTAAAAGCAACAAAGAATCCTGTGGCACCTTATAGACTAACAGACGTTCTGCAGCATGAGCTTTCGTGGGTGAATACCCACTTCTTCAGATGCAGATTTCCTTTTCCCCCCTTAGGTTTTCTCGATACGCATGTCTGTAAATATCTTGGTACAAGACACTTCTCATGTCAAAAAAAAAAAAGGCAAGTTATCAGATGAACAACTAGCTAAATTCACAGGAATGAATTTCTCCCATAGAAGAACAGATCTAGTGTACATTTGTTTTTGTTTTAAATTCCTTTTTTAATATTTAGTAACACATTTAAAGCTGGATCTTGTGTAAAAGAAAGGAAAACAATGTAATGAGAAAAACTATTTATCAACATACATGAGCAATCCATAGAAGTGCACAACGTGAATTTAGAAACTTGCCACACCTCATGGTATAAAGAATCCTGTAGCCAACTTAACTGTCCCCTTGAGAATTCCTTCTATATGGGAAATCCTTAGGCTTTGTAGAGCTGCTGTGGTGGCTCCAATACCACTCCCACCGGTGCAGAGTGAAGAGGCCATTCCTGTGGGAAAAGGGGTAAGGCTAGTGCATCCCTAAGGCCTTGTCTACACTACAAGACTATTTCGAATCAACTTAGTTCGAATTTGTGGATTCGACCTTATGAAGTCGAATTTGTGTATCCATACTAAATACACTAATTCGAATTTCTGAGTCCACATTCACGGGGCCAGCGTCGACTTTGGAAGCGGTGCACTGTGGGAAGCTATCCCACAGTTCCCGCAGTCCCCGCTGCCCATTGGAATGCTGGGTAGAGCCCCCAATGCCTGCTGGGGGGAGAAATGTGTCGAGGGTGGTTTTGGGTAAGTGTCGTCATTGAACCGTCAATCACAACCTCCCTCCCTCCCTCCCTCCTTGAAAGCGCCTGCGGGCAATCTGTTTGTGCACTTTTCTGGTCAGTGACAGCGCAGACGCCACAGCACTGCAAGCATGGAGCCCGCTGCGATCATCGCCGTTTTCTCCTCCTCGCACTTTATCGTCCACGTCTTGCATCTGAAGAAGTGGGTATTCACCCACGAAAGCTCATGCTGCAGAACGTCTGTTAGTCTATAAGGTGCCACAGGATTCTTTGTTGCTTAAACTAATAAGAAAACCTAAATGTATATTAAAATACTGATGCATGGTGTATGTTGAACATGAATCTATTGCTTATACAAACTGAAGGAATGAGAATACCATGGCAGAGGCGAGGAGGAGGCATCCTTCTGACGCTTACAGAAAACTGCATGTAAAGATTCAGAAGACTTCCAAATTTAAAAACAAATCTTTTTAGATATTTAAGTTGGAAGTGAGATGCCTATGATTGAGCACCATTCAGTGCTAAAATAATTGATAGATCATAAGTTTCGTAATGAGATACAGAGGTTTTCATCTACTAGTTCAGACTTGTCCCAGTTGTCTGATGGTGGTTGTTTGATGCTTATTAGTCTCTACAAAATGAGTTGATCTCAGTGTAATTTCTTGTCCACGCTCTGAAAACCATCAGAATTGGCACTGTCACCCTATTGGCAATCTCAACACTGAGGCTTATGTTGAATTAGCTGTAGAGACTGAACTGGGAGGCCAGAGTAGTCTAGTAGTTTAGTGAACCATCAAGAGATGCACTGATGAACAATATATTTTCTACCAGAATCAGTTCCAGAGGTCTGACATGATGAGAAGGCATCACCAGTTTGGAGAGGTTCACAGTTTTCTTTTTGAGGGTCTCTGGATTTTCTGAATCCTCAAAATGTGATATAATTTTGTTTGTCATCTGTTCCATGTTGTTCCCTCTTTTTATTCCTTCTTTAAAATCCTGTAATCAAGCCTTTAGAATCAGCAAGTAAAGGCCAAATTAAAGTAACATTTAAAAATATCCCTTTTTGTAATTCAGGTGCTGTGCCTGACCTTCCTCCAATTTTTTCCTTTTAAATTAGTTACATGGTTGTCTAAGAGATGCAGAGCTTCTCCCTTGTATATGTAGGAATAATGCCAGTAAATTAGCTGTGCCAGCAACAGGTAGGAGAGAATTATCATACCTTGATTGTTTGGGGCTTTAGGAAGGATCTTCAAGCTTTGTTGTTGTTGTTGTTGTTGTTTTAAATTATGCACTTGTAATGGTAGTCAGCAAATTCTGTGATCTTAACCTCGCTGTTGTAAACGTGTGTGTTTTTATGTACTCAATTATAGTGTGCCATGGGGCAATTTCTCTTCTCGACTCTTTGGCATACTGTCGATTAGAAAAACTAGTCAGGACAGCAGGTGTGCCCTCAGTTTAAATTATGAGTAAAGGGAAAGAGCAGGACTTCCTCTTTTGGACAATGCTATTTTTCTGTGTCCCTATCAAATGTGCAGCATCATAGATGCAGTAGCACTGTATGGGGGATGAGAACATTCTTGTAAAAAATCAGAATTGTTGATTGTTTTATCTCTTGCAGCAGAGATCCAGTGCTAGCTAGAGGAAAGATGAGACCTGTTGCTGTCATCTCAACAGTTTGTCAGGGAACAGCATGTGAGGTTGGTGTATGTGAGGGGTTTTGTGCTATCCGGGAGAGAAGGACATAAGAACTTGACATGCGTGGTTGCAACACTCACACTTATGAAAGGCCTTTTCAATTTTCAACAGTTTTACTATTGATGATTAGTGAAGCCACAAACACTCCAACCCAGCAAAGAAAGTAAAAATAATATAAAATGAGGGTCCATATACTCACTCCATCCCTTGCAAAGAAAACCCTGAAGTGTTAGTTCTCCTCCTCACCATCATCTCTAGTGGTGGTCATCTTGGCATTTCCCAAGGCATGCAGTATGGGAATTTTGCTCCAGTATGGATTGCAGTTTGGCCTTTCTAAATGACAAAGTGTAGACTCAATCCTGTGAGATGCTGAGTGAATCCACTGAGGTCACTGGGAGTTAAGGGAGCTCGGCATCTCTTAATTGGTGCTTGGCATCTTTGGGATCAGGCTGAAATTCCTAATGGTTGTGGTTAGGAAACAGTCTGAGTTCAGTTTGAAAAAAAGTCCTCAAATTCGTTTAATGTCCTATTTCCAAGTAGGGATCCCACAAGCAGGGGCGGCTCTACAAATCACGCTGCCCCAAGCAGCGCGGAGCGCTGCGCCGCCCTTCCCCGGTCCCGCGGCGGGTCCCCTCTTCCGGCGGCTCCGGTTGAGCTCCTGCCGACGTGCCTGCGGCAGGGTCCACCGGGCCGGGACCAGCGGACCTGCCGCATGCCTGCGCCTGCGGAGCTCAACCGAGCCGCGGGAAGACGGGACCCGCCGCAGTCATGCCTGCGGCAGGTCCGCTCGTTCCGGGCTCCGGTGGACCTGCCGCAGGCATGACGGCGGGAGCTCAACCGGAGCCAAATGCCGCCCCCCCGGGAAACGGCCGCCCCAAGCGCCTGCTTGGTGCGCTGGGGTCTAGAGCCGCCCCTGCCCACAAGACACTTTTAACTTTGACTGCACTCCAATCTAAACTTTTTTATTTTATTCTCATTACAAGCCTGTGGAAGGAATATCTAAATGTGATGTTATACTGAGTTCTGTAACAATTAATTATATCTTGACATCTACTGTATTGAAATGGTTGAACATAAGAACCAAAAAAATATCCCCAAAAGCTTCCACACAAATCGACTCTGCTTTAATAAATCCAAACCTACAGAGGCTCAAGTGACAATTTCTAAATGTGTTTGCCACATAGACCTACCCAAGATAAAATCTCTCCTTATCCCTCTTTTTTCTGTCTTCTTTTTTTCTGATGTACACACGCATACTGTCATATCCAGTCTCCAATACAATCAGGTCAGTAGTGAGGACTGAAGCAATACATCTCTTTATCTCTGACTTTTAAGGAAGTGACATCTTTTAAAATATTATTTTCTCTTGACTTCTTTCATGGGTTTGTTTGTTTTTTCCTGACTGATTAGGAAACAGGGCACTGTGGTCAATTGAATTCTGCAAAATCTAATATTAAAAGAGGAAAAGGAAAGAACTTTGAGGGCAGCAGAATAAAGTGAAGAGCATTCAGGAAGGTCCAACATTTCTCTCTCAACAAATCAGAAAATGAATGTATGTCTTAGTCTTCCTTTTTTACACCAGTTGCTGATGTCTCTTCTTTGACTTTTTGTCTTACTCAGTCATGAAGATGGTATCCAATTGTTTCAGAATGCTAGTGGCTTGGACTACAGAAACCTGTTTGAAAAATAAAAGTATGGATTTAAGGCAGCAGTGGAGATAAAAAATATATTGCCACATAATGGAAAAGGCAATAATACTCTGTATCATACCGAGAGGGGAAAAGAATAAAATTCCTTCAACTAAAGTAGTAAATCTGCAAAAGTGAAACACAAGCAAAGACTATAAACATGTAATGTACTAAACAACTTAATATCTGTTGATAGGGTTTATGCATTCAGTTGACCAGTATAGCTACCCTGCAGTCAGGATGGGTGATTAAAGCTCACGTAGGCATATCCAAGCTTGCTCTGATCTAGCTAGATCAAAGCTAGTTCAAGCAATAATAGAAGTGTAACCACAATAGCAGGGTTGGTGGTGTCAGGAATCAGGCCCTGCAGCTCAGCCAATCTGGAAGCAGGCCAGCCAGTTAATGGAGTCCATAGTCCTGTGGCAGGCTGCCTAATCGGCTACCCCACCTGATTGGTTGGAGAAGTCAGAAGACTTGCTCTTAAATCCAGCAGCCACAATTCAAAGCATTTGTTCATGGATGTGACAGCTTCTGCACTTGCTTGTTCTCGGCTTTGTTCCAGACCTCCTGGTGCCTTGCCTCATTCCAGGTAATCTCAGCTCCAATTCCTGGCTTCTGACTCTCGTTCTGGCATCTGGCCTCTGACTCCAGTTCTGACGCTGGGATCTCACTCCTGGTTTCTGACACCTGCTCAAATCCCCAACCCTGTTTTTCAATCTAACCACTAGGCACAACTGCTCGTGTCTCAATCACATGACAATTTGAGCAGACTAACTCAAACAATAACAGAACTAGAACTGATACAGAGAGCATGGATTCTACAAAGACCAATATCTCTCTGACTGAGATAGGGGGAGCCTTACAGTCCTTGCTGGCCCAAGTAGCTGCCTTACATCTGCAGAATACAGTCCTGCAAGTTCAAGCCACAACACCTTCAGCTCCAAGCCCTGCACCTCATGAGCCCAAACTCCCCCAGACTCGGAAGTTTAATGGTGATACTGACAAATTTTGTAGGTTTCTAAATCTATGATGGTATCTACTTCTGTGTGCATAGTCATATCCCCTTAATCAAGTGGGACTGATTATCAGTGTCCTTACCAGGGAGGCCCTGACTAAGGAGTCTCTACTCTTAGAAAAATTAAGCCTGCATCTAACACCACTTGAGGACTTTGTTAGAGCGATGACCCAATCCATAAGTGTATAGCTGAAGCTGTGCTTCAGGTGTTGTGGGAGGGATGCTGGCCAATTGCTAAATATGCAGTGAAGTTCCAACACTTGGTAGTAGACGCCTTGTGGAATGGGGCCTCCCAGTGTTATCATTTCCAGCATGGCCTATGATATTAAAGATAATCTGGCACAGGTGGAAATCCCATCTGGCCTCGATGCCTTGGTCGACCAGTGCATCAAGATCAATGACCATCTAACTGAACACCTCCAAGAAAAGAGAGGGTTTTCCCTGCTCCCACCAATCTTGGTGGCTCTGGTCACCTGCCACCAGTCCCTTCTCCATTGCTGAAACCCATGCAAGTGGATCAGGTCCAGCCCCACCTCTCTGACATGGAGAAGAATCAACACTGGGCCTCTGCCTATTCTGTGGGGAATATTCTGAGACTATTTTGCATCAAACTACCCTGCCAAGGTCCAATCTGCACCCAAGTCAGGAAATGCTAAGCCTCAGCCCTACTGGGGTATGTATGTGTAAGCTGGGTTGCCACCCTTGCCCTCTTCCCAGCAGTCCACAGCAAAACTTGTCCACCGGTACTGTGGTGATAGCCATTCAGCATCCAACTCCCTCTCCAGCACCAGCATCCTGTGATGTCTGACACCAGCCTAGAGGCACTGATGAGCTTGGGTGCTTCAAGCAACTTCCTGGCTCTAGAGTTCATCTGAACACACAATATCCCCACCCAGCACAAGGACTTCCCAAAGTTAATGGAGTCCATAGATGGGTCACTCCTTTTGTTGGGATCAGTCATGCACCAGATGGCTCCCTTAGAGGTAGCCACATTTTGAGGCCACCAAGAAATTCTTCAGTTTGGGCTAATTCATGCACATTCCCCAGTGGTCCTTGGCATCCCCTGGTGTGTTGCCCACAACCTACACATCCACTGGCAGTCAGGCACAATACACTTTGCTTCTCCATCTTGCTGACAATCCTGAGAGCTGACTTGGGACCAGCAACTCATTACACCTGACTTGGTTGTCCAAAGAATTCAGAGACTCAAACAGTAGATCCAAAGACTACCTCAGCAACTCTCACTATCTCCCCAACAGCTGCAGGGATTCCTGTTTAAATATCAACTCTATGCTGACATGTTCAACACAAAGAAAGCTGATACCCTACTGCCTCCTTGCAGTTACGACTGCCCCATCGACCTTCATCTGGGAGCAAAGGTTCCCTTTGGGAACTTTTACTGGCTCTCCAAACCCAAACAACAGACACTCTGGAACTACATTGAGGCAAACGTGCAGAAGAGATTCATTCGCTCCTCCACATCCCCAGCAGAGGCCCCACTCTTAGTGGTGAAAAAAGTATTTTCCCTCTAGCCTTTGTATGGACTACTGAATGTGGAACAAGATGACAATCCAAAACCGGTACCCCAGACTGCTCATTAATGAGCTAGTCAAAAGACTTCCCTCTGCCAAGATCTTTTGAAAGTTGGACCTCATGCTTATAAACTGGTGAGGATCTGTGAATGGAATAAATGGAAGACCTCCGTCTGCACCAGCTATATCCACTTTGAGTATTTGGTTATGCCATTTGAGTGGTGCAACTTCCCAGCAACGTTCCAGCATTTTATAAATGACATCTTTAACGACATACTGGATCAATTTTGTCATAATTTCCCTGGATGACATTCTAATTTTCTCTGAATGTTAGGACCTTCACAATCATCAAGTGTTCACTGTCTTGGAGAGACTCTGCCAAACCACCTCCACATAAAGCTCAAACGTGAGTTCAAACACGACACCATGGAATTCTTGGAATACATCATCTTGCCCAAGGGACTCATCATGGAACTACATAAGATGGAGGCAATATTGGACTGGCTGCACTCAGGGACATATTTTGGGATGCAGTGATTTGTGGGGTTTGCCAATTTCTATAGATGATTTATAAAAGGATTCTCTAGATTGGTTGCACCCATAAAGGTGCACATGCAACTGGGAGCCTGGTTCTCCTGGTCCACAGAAGCTCAGTCGGCCTTTGATCGATTGAAGGGGGCATTCATCTTGGCACCTATCTTGATTCATCCAGATCCCACTAAACTATTTACTATAGAGGCCAACTCCTCAAACTTCCCATAGGTGCAGCATTACCTCCACGTCCAGGCCCCTGCAACCAGTTTCACCCATGTGCTCTTTATTTTCTGAAGCTAACTCTAGCAGAGAAAAGTTACAATATTTGGGACAAAAAGCCACCTTGATATCCAGTAGCTTCTAAATTGTAGCTCCCAGTATTCCCAGTCCCGATGGACTATAAAAACATGGAATACCAATGGACCACTAGACAATTTAACCAGCCTCCAATCCATGGGCCCCTCTTGTTTGCTCACTTCAACTTTATCACCTATCACATGGGACAGGGCACAAAAACAAATATCTTGATCTGGGAGAAGAACTGTCTGCTACCATGCTCAAGGCATCCAATTTTTGTCACAGCACAATTGTCAGCAGTCTGACATCATCCTCCATCTGCTTCCTGCTTCCTGATGACCTGCTTGTGACCCAGATCCACCAGACTCTGAACAATGAGAGTACTGGATTCGACTCCAAGGTCTGACTACAGAATTGCCACCTCTATCACAAGGGTTGTATTTATGTTCCAGAGACACAACTTAGGCTTCAAGTATTGAAACTATGCCTCAATTAGCTGCATGCGGGCCACTTTGGCCAATTCAGGACCTGGAATCTGGTCTTGAGAAGCTTCTGATAGCCAGACCTCTGAGATTACTTCAAGGATTATAGATGGTCTTGTGACCTCTGTGCCCGAATCAAGAACCGGTGATCTAAGCCTCCTCCAGCCTTTGTCTATTGTCTACTAGCATTATTTATTATCTCAATGGAATTCATGGTAGAACTGCCACACTCCCAGGGACATTCAATAACCCTGGTTGTTGATGACCTCCTAACAAAGAGGACACACTTAATCCTGTGCCATACTGTTCCTACTGCACAGGAGACGGCTTGGGTCTCCTTGGAAAATGTCTTCCGCTACCATGGGTTACTGTCAGGAATTGTTTTGGATCAGAGTCCCCAGTGTATCTCCTAATTCTGGTAGGAATTTCTCAGACTTCTTGGTATTGAGTCCCTCACCTTGTCCAACTATTTCTCCCCCTCCTCCCTGACTAATGGGCAAACAGAGGGTTAATCAAATCTTGGAGCACTACCTTTGCTGTTTTTTTGAGCTACCACTAGGGAACATGGTCCCCTGCTTTGCTATACTGAATTTGCATACAACAATGCAATCCACAGCTCAACCCAACATAGCCCCTTTTTTTTTTGCCAACTCTGCCTTTCAGCCCTGCTTCCACTCAGACTTGTCCCTGAGTTTCCCCCGGACAGTCTGCTTCAGATTCAGCCTCCCACCTACAGTGGGTACACTGGGAGCTCAGGGAACGCTTGCAGTCTGCCAAGAAGCCTATAAGCACCATGAAGACCAAGGCTGTCAGGCTGGCCATAGGATGCAAGGTTTAGCTCTTAGATCGAGCACCCATCCACCAAACTAAACCACTGATACCTGGCCCCTTCAAGATTATAGAATGGGTGAATCCAGTGGCCTTCAGATTACAGCTGCCTGAGTCCTTGGGAGATCCACCCCATCTTTCACATCTCATTTTGAAAGCCCTACATGGAGAACCCATACTCAAACTGCTCCAACCTGGCACCGCCACCCATAAAAGGCCAGTGACAAGAAGAGTACTTAATCCACTGAATCCTCAACTCAATGAGTTAGAGCAGGGGTCGGCAACCTCTGGCAGGGTACTGGGCCAGTTTGTTTACCTGCTGCGTTGGCAGGTTCAGCTGATCGTGGCTTCCCCTGGCCGCGGTTTGCCGTCCCAGGCCAATGGGAGTGGTGAGAAGCCGCAGCCAGCACATCCATCGCCCATGCCGCTTCCTGCCACCTCCATTGGCCTGGGACGGTGAACCACGGCCAGTGGGAGCTGCGATCGGCCAAACCTGCCGACATGGCAGGTAAACAAACTGGCCCGGCCCGCCAGGGTGCTTACCCTGGCGAGCCGCGTGACAGAGGTTGCCGACCCCTGAGCTAGAGGAAGGCTCCAGTACCCAGTGGACTGGGAAGACTACAGTTCAAATGAGTGATCTTGAACTGGATCGACACTCCAGACCTACTGCGAGACTTCCATCAGAAGTACCCTGAGAAACTGGACACTGAGGCCCTAGGAGGCATCCCTGTGTGTTTGTGGTGGGGGAGGGAGAGGGAGAGAGAGAAGGGTACTGTCAGGAATCAAGGCTTGTAGCAGAGCCAGTCTGGAAGCAGGGCCTGCAGCAGATCCAGTCTCTGGGTAACCTAACAAGTACAGCTGGCCCAGGGCCAGCTCCTGGCACCAACATTCCAAGCTGGTGCTTGGGGCGGCATTCTGCAAGGGGCGGCAGTCCCTGTTGTTTTGCCCCAGCAGTGCACCGAATTGCTGCCGCGGACGGCAGGGGCAGTCTGTGTGCCCTTAGGCGGCACGTGCGTTTCCGCGGTGGTGGAAATTCGGCAGCAGCTTCTATATTTAGCTGTCCGCGGCGGCTTCAGCTAAACATAGAAGCTGCCGCCAAATTGCCGCCGCCGCAGAAATGCGCCTGCTGCCCTAAGGCACATGGACTGCCCCCGCCGTCCGGGGCGGCAATTCGGTGCGCTGCTTGGGGCAGCAAAAACTGTAGAGCCAGTCCTGAGCTGGCCTGTAGTAAGCTGCCTAATTGGCTACACTATCTTCTTCTTAGTGTATGCATGACATGCCTCAGGTAGCACGTGACCAGGATTCATCACTGAATTTGGTCCGCTGGTTGGATCATGAGCTTCCCTGGGCCAGGTACTGACAGGGAGCGTGACATGAATGCTGATCTGTGCCCCCGGCTGCACCATCTGATTGTTTGGAAGAGTCAGCAGACCGGCTCTTAAGCCCAGCAGGAGCAGTTTAGCAGCTGCTGAAAGCATTTGCCCATCGCTACAATAGCTTCTGCTCGGCTTTGATCCTAGCCCTGCTCCTGCCTTCCTTCATTCCGGGTAACTCTCAGTTCTGATCTTTGGCTCCAACTCCTGAATTCGGCTCAGATCCTTGGTTCTGGCATTTGGCCTCTGGGTCTCCAACTCCTGGCTACCGCTGTCTGCTCTAACCACTAGGCATGGTGACTGCCCCAACCACTAGGCATGACTGCCCATGTCCCAGTGACTGACTGACAGGTGTGCATGGCTAGCCTCTCAAGTACAGTCCTGCCCATGATCCTGGATGCATACTCAAGCAACTAGCTTGTGCCCCCACCCTTGCTGCCATGGCTACACTAGTATCATTAATGGAGCTAGTTTTGAGTTTGCTAGATCAGAAATATTTTGGGTATATCTATATGTGCGGCAGACATACCCATTCACGTTAAAACTTGTTGCTAGAATTTATTATTCATTCACTCATGTTATATCATTTGTAGATATACTGATATAGTATAATAGTGTAATTATGGTTAAGGGTCTGTTCACATTTCCAATATCAGCCTTTGCAAGAAATCCTGCCTATTTATAGACTAACAACAGTTGTGCAGCATGAGCTTTTGTGGTGTGCTCCACTTTACTTGAGATAAAGCAAGCATCAAGAAAGAAGTTCCGAGTATTCACTTCATGCTTCAAAACGTCTGTTAGTCTATAAGGTGTCACAGGATTCTTTGCTATTTTTATTTATTTATGTTGATTCTAGATAAAAAAATTGGAGTCTGGTTTTCAATTTGGGATGAAATATTAGTCTAATAACTGGTGAAGGAAAGTGTGGACTGGTGTTTTGGGCATTGTGAAAGATTCCCTTTTTGAGAGAACTGTGCTATTCATATTTTAAAAGTGGCTGCTGCATAGGTTTAAAAAACCTACAAGTTTTTGGTTTTATTTTAAATTAACCTTTCCTCAAACTAAGGGATCATTTCCATTGATCTCACCTGACAACCTATTTTAGATTGGAGTTATTTCTTACAAATTTCCACTACTGCTGCTATATGTCAGTAAACGAAATAAGAAGTCCATGAAAGTACTGTTGCTATAATAACTCATTAGTATGAGTATTCAATCCTCTTCAGCATCGCCAATGGACCCAACTGTGGATCTGCTGCAGAGTCATTCTGCATCTTTTCCACAAGGGCCTGGCAGTCTTCAGAATCGATCTAGTCAGTACAGAGACCCCCATCATAAAATATATGCACTTGCATGTCCCTTACACTCTTGCAAAACAAGTTCTGGGCTTAGCCCTTACCATAGCCATTTTTCACATGAATGTTTCAAATTTTATTAAATTCTAAGTGACTATGAAGTGTCTCCTTTGTATATCTGTCTGTTCTCTCCTTCATAAACATAGTGATATAACAATAACAGGAAGGGCATGCCAGAATTTCAGGACACTCTGAGATGCAGATTCTCTGGTCCCCTAAGGCTGCAGCACAAAGTGGCCTGAAATCAACTAGAAATTCCCAGTGAACAGTTCCCCCCACATCTATGGCGTAGAGCTGGCAGAGGCATCATAGAAACTGCATGTACTGTTCTCCCACCCCCACCATAAAGAGAAGGAGAGGAACTGTATAGGCGAAATCTATTACAACTGATCCTCTGCGGGTGTAAGGGACCTTGCACCAGAAGCATATATTACAGCAGGACACTGCTATTGGGTCCTGCTCTGATTTACATCGGGTCTTGGCAGCCCCAATTCCAGGAGCCACAAATAGCCCTTCTCCATTATGTCTGGGCACGTAGCTTGGATATAGTGGAGAATTGAGGTGTGAAGGTCTAATTTCAAGAAGCGTCTTGCCTGTATATAGGATTCTGGTGAGAGATTTTATACTATCTTTCCCCGCCCCCGAAATGACCACAGAAACATTACTTTGGAATGACAGACATTCTCTAAGGGCATAATCCTGCAAACACTTAAGCACCTGACTATATTATGCATATGTGTATTCCCACTGACTACAAAGGGTTACTTCATAGGCACGAAGGGAATCAAGTGCATACATATTTGACTTAAAAGGGAAAATTGCCACAAGAGCATGTGAACAAAAGGAAGTTTGTGCTTTTGTTTTCTTTCTGTTTTTCTTTAAAGAGCTATCCAGCCCCCTCTAATATTCCTTTTGCTAACAAAAATGCTTACTTGGAGTTCAGTCACCCCACTTATGCCTTCCTCTGCATTAAAAGCAGACTGGAGCCATGCTGACCTGTGGGGAACTCTGAGGGGGATTGTGTCTTTCGGAGAATTCCTCACAAAGCTCCCTGGAGCATGAATGGGAGGCATATCCTGCTACACATTTTTTCAAGGTGCAACATATTACCCCTGAAGTGCTGACCTTCCTTTGAGAGCTGATGGGATGGGGTGAGAGCTCCCTCCCACCTTCTCCCTCCCCACTTTGGATAAGTTTTCACCCCAAGAGGTGGAGGCACTCCTGAGGGAATTCTGTGCTACTGTGCGTGTGCATAATTAATAAGCCACACATATATTATTTTTTGTGCAGAAAAAAGCTTCTGCCAAAATGTTGCTGCAGTTCCACCTTTTTCCCACCAGAGGGCATTGTAGTGCAAGAACAGGGCTAGCGAGGGAAGAGAAGAAGCCTGCCTTCTTCGCAGCGCCTGTCAGGCCAGGTCAGGAGAGGGGGCGATGGGGAAACAGACAGCGTGGGGTGCTGTGGGGTCAGACAGAGGCTGGTGGGGGAGGACAGACTGGGGCAGGGGTGAATGGGAGTGGAGGCACAGGGCCACATGGGGCAGGGAGGTGTAGGACCACATGGTGTTGTGAGAGGGGGTGCAGAGCTATAGAGGGACAGGGGAGTGGCTGGGTGGAGACACAGACACATGGAGATGGGGGCGGGAGTACGGGGACACATAGGGAGAGGGGAGTGGCTAGGTGGGGGAACAGTGACACATGGGGATGGGTGAGGGGTGAAGGGCCACATGGGGATATGGGGAGTGGGTGTCTGAGTGGGGGTGGAGGGACATGTGAACACGGGGTACAAGGACACATAGGGGTGCAGGAACACATGGGGACAGGGGTAGATGTGCCTGACTGAATGGGAGAGGCTAAGGGTCACCCAGGGTCTACATTGGGAAGCTCCCTAACAATTCTTCCCTACCCCTCAAAAAAACCTGTTCCACACTTTCCCCACCCATACCCAACAACCCTCCAAGTTCATACCCAGGCTCCTTCACAGCAATTTACTTCCCTCTCCCTCAGCTCCTGCATTCCCCCAAGCCTTTGCACTGCTTTTGCAGGGTGTGGGAAATACAGTTCTGTATTGTAGTTTAAATGAATTATTACTCGATGTTCTGTATTAATATGCCTAGTAAGGAATCTATTTGTCAAAAAAATATTTCCTGAATCTCTTTTGTTGTCTGTATTGTTACAGACATACTTGCTGACAGGTATTTGGAAATAAATGACCAAACATATTTGAACCTGGGGTGATTATTTTGTGTTATTTTGACAAATAAAATAAGCAGAATTTTGCAGAATTTTAAAATATTTTGTGCAAAATTTTAATTTTTTGTTGCAGAATCTGTAATTATTTTAGTACAGAATTCCCCCAGGAAGAGGTGGGGGGAAGAGTTCCTGTGCTGGCCTGAATGCAGAAACTGAAACTGACAGAGAAGTGCCTGGTCTATGTAAGGGGAGGAGGCTTCTTATGCTCTTTCCTCCTTCCCCATGCACTACTTGCACAAGGGTCACTTACAATCCAGCTCATAGAAATTACGTACAGAGATATGCTTTGAACATCTAGGTATTGTGTCTGTGCATGCCAAAGAATCATAGTTACCCATTACAACAGATGTTTGATGGTACTTCTGTAATTAGAGCTCTGCAATATCATGCCAGAGGCACAGGTTTGATCTCTTGCTCTCTGAGCAGGCAGGGGATGGGAGCACTGCTGAGGCAGTGTGCAAAACCCCAGATGGGCAGGCAAAAGAATACTTTCCATTGCTCTGAAGTGGCCCTTATAGCTAATGAGGATGATATTTTGTGCTCTTATTGTGACTTTCATTTAAGGACCCCCAAGTGCTTTACGACATCGTGCAATCTCCTTGTGAAATGGCAAGTAAGGGTTACATAGGGATCCCTTCATCACCTACCTCTGGGTCATAACACAGCAGCTGTCTAACAAAGCAGAGCAATTCTCCTCAGCAATTTAGAATGGGTGGTAAAGAAAAACATAAGTTCCAATTAAAGCTGCCAGGAAAATTAAAGTAGGCATGGCAGAATGTAACTATAGAACTTTTGCTGGGATTTGTCCAAGGCACTTCCGCCAACACCCCTACTCTTAGGGAAAGAGTCATGGGATTTTTAATGACTACAAGCTGCCGGGCCCTCTATCTTGTCCAAACACAGCACCTCCAACAGCACAGTGCCCCCTAATACACTGGTGGCTTCTGAGTTTATTAATTATGTGGGAAGAGTGTCACTAACTGACTGATCAGCAATGCAAAGCCTGGCACTACCACTTCCAGAAGTGCCAGAAAAATTATTTGAGCCACTTACCACCCAAAACGTAACAGACTCATCTAAATAAATAGGGAGTAGGATCTCTGTGTTGCCACCACTCCTAGCTTCAGCCTTAGTTTAGGAACCCCTCAGAGGACTCCACATGCAAGCTAATGAAATTTAGATGGATTTTCTCTTTCCCCTCAGGTTATTTAACTATAGAATCCACATAAGGTGCCCTATCATTATTAATAATATAACATATGTCAAATGCTCAAATCCTTTCCCCTCAAATGTACAAAATGATATCTGCTAGAGAAGATATAATAACTCATTAAGCTAAAAGTCCAGTGTGATCTTTGTACCATTTCTTTATCATCACTGTCTCTCCTTTCTTCTCTGGCTTTTTCTCTCCATACCCATTCTTTCCCCCCTCAATTCTAGGTACTGTTTTTTCTTTATATTATTCTGTCTACTAATTGTCATCTCCTTTAAGCAGCACGATCTTCATTCTCATTTCTTCTGTCATCCTGTCCACCCATTGTTACTTTCGTCTCTGATGATTGTTGTGTGAATTACGGTAGTGCCTAGAAGCCAGGGCCCCATTGTGCAGGCACAACACAAACAGAGGAAAAAAGACACAGTCCCTTCCCCAAAGAGCCTTGCTTCCTGTTTTTTCTTCTCTCTATCCACTTTCAGGTTAGGCTGCTTCTTATCTGAAGCACGTTGTCATCCCTAGTAAAAATGCACATATAGTTGCAAGGGAATTGTTGACCTAATATTTTTTTCCTCCAAATATATTTGCTTTTATCCATGTCGTAAAGGGAACCAACTTTCTTGGGGGATTTTTAATTCAATTATAGGACACACTTCATTCCCTTGTTTGTTTTCAGAAGAAAATAATTAGCAGACACTTCTGTTTTCCACATGGATCTTAGTTTTCCACAAAGAAGATGACATTATACCTAGGTAAACAGCAAAAGATTAGCAAAACAAAGTCAAATAAAATAAAATAAAGGAGACTTTCCTTTGCTTTGATAAACTCACCTGGCACTCTACAGTCTTTCATTTGCAACACAGTCTTTCCTCCTGAGATTATTTTTTATTAATCTAATTTAGCTATATACAGAATAATCAAAGTAGTCTTACCACTGCTACTTTATTTACAATTTTTATTGGCCTTAATTCCCTTGTGATTGCATTTTGGTTTAATTTGTATTAGAACCCAATGGGAAAATGTGTTTTAATTAATTTTTGTTATGGAGCTTTATTTTACAGCACACTTTGTTTTTCACTATTTGGCAACTGCTCCCCCCCACTACTCCTAAGGTCAGAATGATTTCAGCTTCAACTAGCTATTCAAAGATATCTGATCAAAAGAAGTTTCATCTCTGTGGGTGCTGGCTAGTGATAAAAAGGCACCAAGGGTTTCAATAGAGACTAATCCTAATTCAGGAGTGGATAAACAATCTCCTCTTTGGTGACAGATCAGACACTTGACTTTATCATTATTTATTTTTATTTATAGTACCATCCACCCTTCTCTTGCTTCCCAAACTGCCGGAGCACCATGGACGAAGATTCTGTTTATGCCCATGCGTGAAAAGTGGCTCTCCTCACCAATATGAATGGCATTTTAAGTAGGTGGAGAAAAGATCAACAACTCTTCCATCCCCACGTCCTCTTGGCCCAGGCCTGTTTGCTTTCCACAACATGGCCAGCTAAGGTCAGATTCATAGGATACCTGCTCTATTGCCTTGCAGCTACCTCCCATGGTTTCTCCACCCGCCAAGCTACAGTAGTTCCCTCCACAGTCCTAAACAGGGAAACAAAGATACCTGGCTCCTTTTTTCCCACCAGGCACTAAACAGGGAACAAGGATCCCAACAGCTTGTGTAACCCTTCCACTAAGGCAGAGCATGGAGTAAAACCACCGGCTTCTATAGGAGCTAGGGAAATGGCTCTAGAACAGGAGCATCCAGAAGGCGAGGTAAGGGATGCCATCAGGGATGAATTGAGGTCCAGTTGGGGATGAGAGGCTGAGGCAGCCTCTGCAGTTGTGAAGAGGCCGAGCTGGAGATGGGATGTGTGCTTGCTGCAGCTTTGAAAAGATGCTTCTGAGGTATAATGAAGTGGGTTGGTTAGAAAAAGGGAATGGATGAATTTGGAGATGACTGAAGGAAGAGAAAGAGCTGAGGAAGCTGGGCTGAGGGGGGAGAATTAATGCACTGTGGAGCATTGTGAATGAATATGTATCATGACACATGACTCCCATGTTGCAGTATTGCAGGTAAATCAAAGGGGAATGCTATAGGATATAGCTGCTCAGTAGCACCCCCTTTTGGTCAAGTGAGGCACAGCTGGCACTTTTGAGCTTAATTGCCTTCCTCTCAGTTGGTGCCCTCAGCTTTCCAGATAGCAGTCTATGCAGGAAATGGCCCTCTGGCCAAGAGAAAAACAAAAGTAATCCCTTCCAAGGTAGCAGAAGTCAGACTAAAACCACCAGGCTGGTTCCCCTGGAGTTCCAGCCCCCTACGGACCCTGCCTCAAGGACTTTCAAAGGAGCCTGGCCATCCCTATGGTATGGTTCCACTGTCAAACTAATCTCTGTCCTTTTCTAAGACCCAAGTACCTATTAAGATATCACCTGACCCTCCTTAGTCCTGCACTAGAAGCAGCTTATTAACTATGGCACTGATTTGGCAAACTTCATTCCGCCTTAAAGGACAGGAAAACTTTGGTGCATCATGGGAGGTGTAGTCCATCCATGGTACTTGGGCCATAGAGGAGAATAGGGACATGAGGCCCCTGAACTTCAATTCCCATAAAACATTGCAGCAGTTTAGGAGGACACAATTAATGTGAACTAGCCTGAAATAAAACTTCTTGATTTAGTTCAACAAACCAAAAATCTTCTGATTCTGGTCAATCTGACACAAAACTAAATGTTTCATTTTGATTTTTGCTGATGGAGAATTGAAAAAGTTCAGTGAAAGAGAAATTTTCCCATGGGGAAAATTCTGATTTTGCAGAAACTGCATTTTCCATTGAAAAAAACATTTCAACGTGAAATTCCCAACGAATACTAATTAGTGTGACTAAGTGGGATGAATGGCAATGAGTGAGGGCTTATGTGCCTGAATTGGGAGCCCAGTAGTGAGTGAATGTTGAGGTGGGGTGTGAGACAAACAGGTATTAAAGGTGTGTGTGTTTGTGTGAGAGAAAGCTTGGGGTGAGGAAGGTATATGAATGAGAGCAAGTTGTGGGGGGAGAAGGAGGGGAGAGAGAGAGACTATCCCCATTCACAAAGTTAATGGGGTTTTGGCATGGTCACCTTTTTATGCAGCTCGCCTTCAACACATCACAGCAAATATTTTTGCAGTCTCTTTTCAGCTAATTAGCTTGTCTAGAAACAGGAGCCAGATCACTGGCTTACACAGCATGGTAGCCTCTGTGTAGTTTCTGCCTTTCTTGTTTACAATAAATAAATTTATTTATTTATTTTTGAAAAATCTGTATTGGAAGATTTAGCAGAGGGAGAGCCACTCGAGTATTTTGGTTTATAAAGTAAAAAGGGGATGTATCAGGTTCTGTGTATTGGAAATAGATATTGCAAATCAGGTTATAACAGGAAACCAGAGGATCTAATCAGAATCACACTGATTGTATTTATATTAGACATTAGAGGTCAATCCTGCAAAGTGCTGATCACTTTCAATCTCCAATGTCTTAAAGGGCTCTTGGTATCTCAAGCGAGATGCTTAGCTTCACCCAGGACTGGACCCTATTATGGATATGTCTACACTGTGTTTTAAAACACTCCTTGAGTAAGTCTCAGAGCCCGGGGCTATAGACTCAGGCTCTCGAGCCTGAATGGCTTCACTGATTTTTAGTGCTATAACTTGAGCTCCACAAGCCTGTGTTTATAGATCTGGGCTCTGAGACGTGCTGCCTCAGGTTTTAAAATGCAGTGTAGATATACCTACTGTTTCCAAGAGACCCAATGTTTTTGCTGCTGTAACATACATTTTCCATGTTCTCATTCTCATTGTCTTTCTCTCTGATTTACATTTTTCTTCTCACCATGTATATCACATCAATTCAATGAGATTTATCTCGATTCCTCTTTATTCTTTTTGCTTATTACCCCTTTTAAATTCTCGTTTAGTTTTTCAATTTCTTTTGATTTGTTTGATGTCAATGTCCATATTCTTCATTGGTAGTTTCCATGGAGACATTCACTTCCAATCCCTTATGCATTTTCTGAATTTTTCTTATTAATAAGTGATACAAGGATGACTTTTTAAAAATAGTTTCCATCTTTCATGAGCTTATTTACATTACATTTACAACTTTTTAATTTTTTTTCTGGTTTGCTAAAATAAATTGCCATTTGGAGTTATAAATGACAACAATCACCATTTCACAGCAACAGTTCAGGCACAATATGGAATGGTGAAGAAAGAAATCCCAAACATTCTTTTAACCAATAGATTCTCAGATGAGTGAACCACAGGAAAAGAAATGTCACTCCCTAGAGTTCTAAGAGACTGCGAAGCCTCAGGTTTCCAAAGGCTGTGCAAGCTTGTTGTGCCCACTCCGAACACCACATTAAGAATAGGGGGAAACCACAGGAACATAGTTGGGTTCCAAACAACTGGTATTGACTAGCTATATACAAATGTACAAGCCCTAGCTACATATATATGCTACTGCTCTGTTCAGTTCTAGTGGTTCTGCAATAGAGTGTTCACGACCTATTAAAGGAATACTATCTAATTGCTATAAACTACAAAGCTTCTCACTTTTTTTCACTGTAAGGTAGATACCATTCTTCAATACTTAATATTAAATCTGCAACACCAATTTCTGTTCATTAAAAGAGGACATGGATATCACGTCTGAGGGGAAGATAGTACTGGGAATCAGGAGATCTGGAGTATTTTGACTCTTCATCAGCCTCAGGCCAGCTAAGGCCCGGCCTGAGGCTGCCTAATCCTGGAGCTTCTACTGACCTTGCATTATTATGGGCAAATCGCTAAGATCTCTGGTCACCAGCTGCCCATCTGCAAAACTGATACTATTACTACTACTTACCCACTCTTCTAAAGCTTTGGAGATTCTTGGATGCAGGAGAAAAGTATTATTTTATGTCGTATCAAATTTTGAGTCTTGTTCTGTGTCATCAACTCTATTTTATCACTGGTCTCATGACACTTGATTATCAGAGGGGTAGCCGTGTTAGTCTGGTTCTGTAAAAGCAGCAAAGAATCCTGTGGCACCTTATAGACTAACAGACGTTTTGCAGCATGAGCTTTCGTGGGTGAATACCCACTTCGTCGGATGCAAGCAGTGGAAATTTCCAGGGGCAGGTGTGTATATAAGCAAGCAAGAAGCAAGCTAGAGATAACGAGATTAGATCAATCAGGGAGGATGAGGCCCTGTTCCAGCAGCTGAGGTGTGAAAACCAAGGGAGGAGAAACTGGTTCTGTAATTGGCAAGCCATTCACAGTCTTTGTTTAGTCCTGAGCTGATGGTGTTAAATTTGCAGATGAACTGGAGCTCAGCAGTTTCTCTTTGAAGTCTGGTCGTAAAGTTTTTTTGCTGTAGGATGGCCACCTTAAAATCTGCTATTGTGTGGCCAGGGAGGTTGAAGTGTTCTCCTACAGTGGACGGGAGCTGAGGAAGCGTTGTTCCAGGTCGGCCATAAAAATATTGGCATATTGTGGGGCCATGCGGGTGCCCATAGCGGTGCCTCTGATCTGGAGATATATATTGTCATTAAATTTGAAATAGTTGTGTGTGAGGATAAAGGCACAGAGCTCAGCAACCAGTTGTGCTGTGGCATCATCAGGGATACTGTTCCTGACAGCTTGTATTCCATCAGTGTGTGGGATGTTTGTGTAGAGAGCCTCTACATCCATGGTGGCTAGGATGGTGTTTTCTGGAAGGTCACCAATGCATTGTAGTTTCCTCAGGAAATCAGTGGTGTCACGGAGATAGCTGGGAGTGCTGGTAACATAGGGTCTGAGTAGAGAGTCCACATATCCAGACAGTCCTTCAGTGAGAGTTCCAATGCCAGAGATGATGGGGCGTCCAGGATTTCCGGGTTTGTGGATCTTGGGTAGAATACAAGCTGGAATACAAGCTGTCAGGAACAGTATCCCTGATGATGCCACAGCACAACTGGTTGCTGAGCTCTGTGCCTTTATCCTCATACACAACTATTTCAAATTTAATGACAATATATATCTCCAGATCAGTGGCAGCGCTATGGGCACCCGCATGGCCCCACACTATGCCAATATTTTTATGGCCGACCTGGAACAACGCTTCCTCAGCTCCCGTCCACTCACGCCCCTTCTCTACCTACGCTACATTGATGACATCTTCATCATCTGTACCCATGTGAAGGAGACTCTGGAAAAATTCCACCATGATTTCAACAGCTTCCACCCCTCCATCAACCTCAGCCTGGACCTATCTACACGGGAGGTCCACTTCCTAGACACCACGGTGCAAATAAGTGGTGGTCACATTAACACCACCCTATACCGAAAACCTACCGACCGCTATGCCTACCTTCATGCCTCCAGCTTCCATCCCGGGCACACCACAAGATCCATTGTTTGCAGACAAGCACTGAGGTACAACCGTATCTGCTCTAACCCCGCAGACAGAGACCAACACCTAGAAAATCTCCACCAAGCATTCTCAAGACTACAGTACCCACACAAGGAAATAAGGATACAGATCAACAGAGCCAGATGTGTACCCAGAAGCCTCCTACTGCAAGACAAACCCAAGAAAGAAACCAACAGGACTCCACTGGCCATCACATACAGTCCCCAGCTCAAACCCCTCCAACGCATCATCAGGGATCTACAACCCATCCTGGATAATGATCCCACACTTTCACAGGCCTTGGGTGGCAGGCCAGTCCTCGCCCACAGACAACCTGCCAACCTGAAGCATATTCTCACCAGCAACTGCACACCGCACCATAGTAACTCTAGCTCAGGAACCAACCCATGCAACAAACCTCGATGCCAACTCTGCCCACATATCTACACCAGCAACACCATCACAGGACCTAACCAGATCAGCCACACCATCACCGGTTCATTCATCTGCACGTCCACCAATGTAATATATGCCATCATATGCCAGCAATGCCCCTCTGCTATGTACATCGGCCAAACTGGACAGTCTCTACGGAAAAGGATAAATGGACACAAATCAGACATTAGGAATGGCAATATACAAAAACCTGTAGGAGAACACTTCATCCTCCCTGGCCACACAATAGCAGATTTTAAGGTGGCCATCCTACAGCAAAAAACTTGCTTCTTGCTTGCTTATATATACACCTGCCCCTGGAAATTTCCACTGCTTGCATCCGAAGAAGTGGGTATTCACCCACGAAAGCTCATGCTGCAAAACGTCTGTTAGTCTATAAGGTGCCACAGGATTCTTTGATGACACTTGATGTTTTTCTTAATGCCCCAGCTTGTGGAGTCATGTGATTATATAAAAATCTCAGCTTTCGCTTAAAGTCAGTTTCTAGCCCTCATTATTGTAGAAAAAAGCTTGACAATATGACCTAAAAACATAAAAGAAAAAAGCAACTAAAAAGAATCCAAAACTTAAAAAAAAAAAAACAACCTCATGATTTTTTGGGGGTTGACCCTTGAGGTTTTTTGGCAATATGGCACATGCCAACAGTGAGCACAAAATAATTAGTAAGGTGTGGTGAGAGTAACCCTTACAGAGTCATGGATGATCTATCTTTACATTCAGAGGAAATTTTGCCCAAATAAAGACTGCAGGAGGGTCAAACAAGTGTGTTATATCCCAGGTACGTCAGAAAGCGTTTGGAATTTTGTTTTGGACTCCACCTCAAGGGGTCTTTTATCAGAGGATTTGTGCTGGTCTTGCTCCTGTATCTTTTGATTATTACGTTTTGCTCTTATTAGCAATTATAAAGAATACGTTTACATTCCCCTTTACTGTCCATAGGGTAAGTTTGTTCTTGACAATTTATGAAATATAGAACTAAAATTAAAAAACTATATAAATGTTCACATTTCAGCCTTGGGTAACCCTGAAAAGGCAAAAGCTTGTTCACAGTTAATGTAGCTGCACAAGTAGCAACAATGTAAGGAGCATGGGTAGGGCTCAGGGGGCTGGCATTTCTTTTACTATCATGTTATGTAGACCAGCTCTGAACAGGACTGGCTGACAGCCTAATAAAAATGCTTCTGCTTTTTCTATTGCTATTGTGATCCCACTATTGCTTGCACCAGTGGCTTTAGATCAGAGGCAAAACAGCAGTGTGAAATTTCTTTAAAAAGGCAAGCAAGCATGGGCAACAGATAAAGAATTATCAGGAAAGACAGGGTAGGCAAAGACTTGATTTTCTGATGTTTAAAAAAACAAGCAAGAAAAAAAGCCCTTTCAGCTCTTATTTATACATCATAAAGAAATGAAAAAGACACAAACCTTTGAGGTCATCTTTCAGCATTTTAAATTAAAGGGGCCAGATCCTGAGCTGGAATAAATTGGACATAGCTCCACTGAAGTTTCACTGGTTTATAGCAGTTCGGTATCTTGCCCTTTATACAGGAAATGCTAGATCAAGCTGGAATGAAAGGTATTTGAGCTCAGCTGATTTCAAAGCTTCTCTTTCAGATCAGAAATCATGAGTGATCCTTAGTGATGCTGAAATACCCTCTGTTGGGTTTCAGGGCTCAAATTTATGTAATCTGTACAAACAAGTTCCCAAATATTTTTGGACTGATTCTACTTGGAAAGAACTACGTGCATTAGCTTTCAAAATGCAAGAGCTATACTATTCTCTGACGACTGAAGCAAATATGACAAATTACTATAATTGAAAGAGGCTTGGGAAAATGGCTTGGAGACTCAATTTTTCTCCTGAGGAAAGGAACACTATTTTCATTGACCTATGGCTGTGAGGGACACAAGATCAAGGTTTATTAATTACAATATTATATAACAAATGTGTAGGATACCATAGACATTTCACTGAATGAGGGAATGTATCAACTTTGTATTGGAGGAACTGTTGTGATATGGAGTCAGTGGTGCAAATGTTATAGGATTGTCTTGTTATGTTTTAGCAACACTCATTTCAGTGTAGGATTATTTGAATGCTAAAGAAAAGTTTTAAGACAATAATACTTCATCTCATATCTACATTTTTATGTAACCTCCAAATAAAAAATAACTGCCGCTGTCTGACTCTTAGTTTTCCTTTGCATGTATCAGCTGTCATTGCTGAACTCTAAAGTGACATGTTTCATGCTTGATTACCATTGATTGCATAATTCACTATCTATGACTGAAATACAAAAATAACAATTATCTTGGGAAACTCAGTAATCTCTGAGAAGCTTATTGCAAATTTGAAATTTGTTGTCTTGAAGACTGAATCTTCCGTAATATTTGACTTCTCAACCTGACTTCATTTGGCATTCACCACAACAATTAGTTCTTAGATCACAAATCCTTCTTTCTTCTTCCTATTCCCCATAATTGGCATGAGTGTATATTTTTTCCTCAGGATTGCTTTTACCACATAGTTTTCCTTAGATAGGCATCTGTTTCCCCTGAAGTATTCCTTCTCCTCAGAGGTTCTTAGATTGTTCTCCTCTGAGATATTCAATGCTATTTATAAATTATGGCTTCCCTGCATGGTAGAGGGGGGGTTGTAATAATTTAGATGGAATAAAGGGCCCAAAGAGTCAAAGATGTTACTGTGACTTTGTCAATGTCCAACATTACAGTGTTAAACAAGGGGTTTGTTATACAGAGCCCTCAGGCTCCTTAGTAACATGGCAAACTCACCATTAAAAATCTCTTTAAACCTTTTATTAAAGATGCAGAAAAGAAGGTAAACAGTTAAAGTGCTGAAATGTAAAATGTTAGGTAAAGCTTTCATTTTAACCATAATTCTTGTTCCCTTTCCCTTCAGCTGGAGAGAATCTTTATAAGGAAAAAAATCCCTTGTCTGACAGTCTCTTAGATGTTTGCAGTGTTGTTGTAGCCATGTTGGTCCCAGTATATATGAGAGACAAGCAGGATCATAACCAGGGCTGGGCGAGAGGGACAGCCGCCCAGGGCGCAAAGCTGAGGAAGCAGAAAAATGGGGCAGCATGGGGGGGGCAGTGTGCATGTGGGGTCACACTCCCCTCCTCCCAGATTTCTGACTTCCATTTAGCCCAGAGGTTTTCAAGCAAGCGATCACCTCAGGGAGCATCTCATGGCAGCTTGGCTTCTTGAGTAGGGGGCAGTTCCAAGGGGCATTGCTGGCCAGCACAAGGCTCCTTTGAGGGAGAGGAAAGAGCACGTCAGGGCACATCTCAGAGCTGTGCCACCTCCCCTGTCTAGGGAGCGTCGGACGATGCAGAGGCGGCCCAGCTCAGGGAGTTGAGCAGGGAGGGCCATTGGGCAGCCAGCAAGCACCCTGGCTCTCACAGCACAGAGAGGCAGAGGCCTGAGGTGCTGGGGGGCTCCCACCAGCTTCCGATCCCCCATCTTCTGGCAGGAAGTGACAGTTCTCAAACTGTGAAGGGCGCCTCTCTACAGGGGCATGCCCCACAGTTTGAAGACCTCTGTGTTAAATGGAAGGCAGAAATCTGAGGGCCAACTTCTGTTAGCTTGCTTGTGAGACTGGACTCTTCTGTGGAGAGAGAAACTTAGACAGTAGGTCAGCCTAGGAGAGGCAGAGGAGTGGTTAATTCAGCAGAGAAAGGAGAAACTGGGAGGACCGAGGGAGAAGCCAGAGACCTGAGTTCCAAAGGGAAGGGAGGCTGTGTTAAGCACAAGTTGCAGAGAATCAGCACAAGGGGACTTGAAGGTAGGAAGTGGCCCAGGGAAAAAGCACCACATCTGAACAGCCTGACTTAGCGGTTTAATACAGGGTCCCTGTGCCAAATAAAGGGGGAGCCTAAGTTCCACTACCAGCCCTGAAAAATGGGCATGCAAGTTCAATGGAAGGAGTGTTGAGTCAAAGGTGGAGCGGAAAACCAACAGTGGGCTGGGAATAGCTCGAGGGGGGCTGAAAGTCTCTGTTGTGTTGGGATGTTTTGTGAATTTACAAGTTGGACCATTTGTTACTCCCAGAAGGGGATTGAACTGTATGCAACTTGGCTGGAGGGCTGTGTCAGACAATGGTTCTAGGTAGCCAGGCCCAGTGGGTGGAGCAGGCATCAAAGCCAGGTAATGAGAGTCTGAGGGTCTGAGGTTCAGGAGGGCTGAAACAGTTCAGTCACCGGGTTGGAGTAAGGTTAGAGTAGGACAGAGACAAGGCTGGAGCAGGCTAAAATGGGGCTCATGCAAGGCTGGGGCAGGAACAGGAACTGGCTCAAGAGCGGCATGGGTGTCCGGAGAGTCTTTTACACTGTGAGGCAGCAGCAGGGTTCCTGGCTGAGTAGTGCTGTTGCTCACACTAACTTATAGCTCTGGCAGGGCTGGGGAAATACCTGAGCCTGGGGTCATCTAACCTGGGGTCTGCTTAGGGATAGGCTACTGCTGTCTGCCTGAGGGCTGCATCACTTCAGGCTCGGTTGGAGGGGTCAATTGTGGCATCTCAGTGAGCAGCCCTGGTATGGCTGCAGGTTTGTCTCTCAGGCTGATCCATGGAAGACCTGGCAAGAGGCAGATGGCCAGTAGGAGGTGCTGGAGATGAGGACACCTTGCAGTATTGCGTGTGGCAAGTACACTATCTTATAACAGACTACACCTTTTAGAACAGGTGGAGTAATTCCTGCTCTTCCTATGCATTCTCCCTCAGTGCCTTGAGGCATAATGTGTTCAGGCAGTGCTCTTCCTCTGAGTGTGGCTCTTGAGGATGAATAATATAGTATAAAGCACCAATTGGCCCAAGGGATTGGAGTCTTCTAGTATAGCTGAACCCAAGTTTCCTGTGTGGCAGTACATGTGCTATCCGGTGGGTCACTTAGGAGCAACATTAGTTAGAGATGGACAAGTCTATCCCCCTGTATGGACAGAGGACATACAGTTTCCCAGTATTATTATAATCGAAACACATTGCATGGTGTGTGAAAGACACACTGTGTGAATAACTTAATGAAAATGGAAAGATACACTCATGTTTCTGAAGTGACTAACCTGGGACTAAGATGGTCTCTTTACAGATAACACATCTCCTTCCAATGGGAAAATGATGGCTTGAGAAGAGACTCAACAAGACAAATCTATACTTTCTCAATTCTCCTCAGACACTGAGGTGATTTTATGATTTTAATCCATTAAAATATTTTCCCTGTATATTGTTTCAAACAAAGACATGTCTCTGGCTTGAGGAGGAAAGCTAGAAGGAGAATGCATGCTTATTAAAGCTCTAAGCCTTTAACCACCAAGGGTGAAACTTTATGCAAAAGATGTTTTCAGAATTTTTGCTTTTGACTTAGAAAAGCAAACACAATGTCTATGCCAGGGGTGGGCAAACTTTTTGGGCCGAGGGCCACATCTCGGTGGGGAAATTGTATGCAGGGTTGGGGAAGGGAGTTGGGGTGTGGGAGGGAGCACGGGGTGTAGGAAGGGATGCGGTGTGCAGGAAGGAGCTCAGGGCAAGGGATTGGGGCAGAGGAGGGGTGTGCGGTGTATTAGAGGGCTCAGAGAAGGGGGTTGGGGTGCAGGAGGGGGCTCAGGGCAGGAGTGCAGGAGGGGTGTGGACTGTGGGAGGGGGCTCAGGGCAGGGGGATGGGGTGCAGGAGGGGTGTAGGGTGTGGCGGGGGCTCAGAGCGGGGGGTTGGGGTGCACAGGGGTACAGCAGGGAGCTCAAGGCAGGGGTTCAGGTGCAGGAGGGGTGCGGAGTGTATGAGGGGGCTCAGGGCAGAGAGTTGGGGTGCAGGGTGTACAAGGGGGCTTAGGGCAGGGAGTTGGGGTGCAGGAGGGGTGCAGGAGGGGTTCAGGCTCCGGCCTGGTGCCACTTACCTAAAGTGGCTCCGGGGTGGCAGCGGTGCACACCGGGGCCAGTGCAGGCTCCCTGCATGCCTGCCCTAGCCCTATGCCGCGACGCTCCAGGAAGTGCTGCAGCCCCTGGGGGAGGGAGGAGGAGGAGGGGTCTGCGTGTGCTGCCCTCCAGGTACCTCCCCTGAAGCTCCCATTGGCCCTGGTTCCCTGTTCCTGTCCAATGGGAGCTGCGGGGGGCAGTGCCCGGAGACAAGGGCAATGCACAGAGCCCTCTGCTCCCCCCTCCCCTCCGCCCAGGGGCCGCAGGGATGTGGTACCGGCTGCTTCTGAGAGCAGTGCAGGGCCCACGGCACCACGGGGGGCAATCCCATGAGCCAGATCCAAAGCCCTGAGAGGCCGGATCCGGCCCGCAGGCCGTAGTTTGCCCACCCCTGGTCTATGCCCTTGATCTTAAGTTCAACCATTCACAAAACTATTAATACATAAACCACAGCTATTGTAACTGAGACACCAATTTGGTGGGTTTTTTTATACCTACTTGTAAATATACTATTACCATTATTTTTGTATCCCAATGGTGACAAATATATTATTAATTTGTATTTTACAGATGTCCAGAGGCCCCAATAAGACTAGGGTCCCTGAATACTGTATCCTATATTTCCCCTTGCTACAATTATTCTAACCAGCTTTTTTCAAGGAAAGAGACATTCATGTACTTTAGGCCCCAAATTTGGGTTTTATAAAATGTAGTATGAACAGAAATGTTTTCATGATTTTCTTTTTCAATCTGAAAGGAAAGTTTGTTTACAGTACACTGTATCCTTGCAGGTTTTGCACCTCTGCACTAGTGTATGGGTTTTCATTCATGGTATCTTCATGTAGTGATTATGGATGAGAGAGAAGGAGGTACATGAGACAAATGTGTGGAGCACCTTTTCCATCCATTTGTGATTGCATAACACCCTTGTGATAACTAAAGCAACTGCCTACATGGAAAAGGAGTAGTATGAAAAAATGTACTTATAACTTCCTTTAATGTGAATTAGCAAATGGAAATAAGGAGCAAGTGCAAGCACTATGTGATCAACAAGGTATCTAGAGTCTGAAGCACAGTTTCAGAACCTCAGAACTGGCCAGACACTGAGCTATAATTCCAGCCCCCACACTAGCAAGTGTAGCTGTGAACAAGGAGTTGTGACTTAGGGAATCTATTTATGTACAATTTATGAATTCTGTATGAGATTATGAACTCTCTGTATCTATCTTTATCAAACTACAAACTCCATTTTGACTGTAAGGCTAGTCTGCCTTCTTTTTACCTCTGTTTTGGGATGAAATTCCAAAGGGTGGGAACACAGAGCTAAAAATGGAAGTTTGTTAAACCTGAATCTTCTATTCAAATGGAAGTACCTTTAAACAAAGAAGTCGGCCAAACCAAGGAAACTGGTTCTGAAAGGTGAGCCAGTAAACAGGCAACAGATCACCTTATGGGAGATTTTGAACACCTTAAAATGCTGATGGGGAGTGGGGGAGGAGACACATGACAGAAGCGACTGGAACTTTATCAGGGAGGACTCTCTCTCACCAGTCATGTTAGCGAGAAAGAGGAAGAAGAGAAAAGACAAAGAAAGCAAGGCTGTGCAAGAGGAGAAGGGAGAGGATCCTGGACAACATGGAGGCCTCTTACTTAAGTCCACAGAATGCTCCAGAGTGATGAAGAAACTGAGGCAGGGAAAGGCGTGTAAGTGTTCTGTTTCTGTCTGAATCTGTATGTCTCTTGTGTGTCCAAAGTAAAGAGTAATTGTTTTAGAAACCCTTTTGCAAAGTCTGCATGTTATGTACTTCAACTATCACATGTCCCTAGAGAGGTAACTGTAAACCAGTGTGCCGACAGGGCTGCAGTTCTGGGAAAGGCTGTGCTTAAGTTACTTGGGTTTCCTGGCGGCTTATCACTTTTTCTGGGAGTGTAGGGCAGCTGGATTGTGAAGTCCCACTTCCATGAAAGGATACCTGACAGAGTCTGTGCTCAGGAAGTGTGCCAGAGGGACTAAAGAAAGACAATGCTGGAGCCTATTTAGACCAAAGGAAGATTGAAAATACATGGGTCCAGCTTGTGGGATTGAAACACAGCAGTGCGGTGCATGGCCAAATAGAGGAGCTCAGTGAGGGCTGTAACAGGGCCATTTACAGATACTCTACCTTGGAGCTTCTGTCAGGAGAAGGTAATTGATGGCTCCAACTCCATAGGATACCTCCCAGGGGAAGTTGGCAGGGAATTGCACAATACACCTCCAGATGTCCTGGCCATCCTCTGCCCAGTTGATTGCGCTCAGTTTTCTGGGCTTTGTCAGCTGGCTATGAGCCCCATGACAGGTCGTAGGCAGAGAGCACATTGTGCAATGTCAGCCTCATGCCAACAAGACTTTCCAGTGCTGGAGGTGCACAGCTGACATAACCTGGACTGAATCTGACCCACTGACTAGGAACAAATTCAGAATTGAGTATTAAGGCTTCATTGCCCAAGCTTGGTGGAAATGTAAATAAGATAGCATAAATGGGGGCAAATAAATGAGATTTTAAACATTTTTTAGTTTTAATCATTTAAATTGTTAATATCATGGATAAGATATTTAATCCACCCGCACAAGATTTTTAACTTGGCAATGTCTCTTTTTAAAGTAACTCTTACACCATAGCATTGTAGTATAGGAATTCAGATGATAAACCAGAAGTTTTTGAAAAAGGTAGGCAATTATTTCTCTGCATGCAGAAAACTTTGCTTTAATACTTATTACATTAAGTATTTGTACAGTTCCTTAAAGAACCAATTTTATATCTGGCAGCTTAAGCTCTTACCTATAAAGGCAAAATGACAAAGTAACCCAAGAGGTAATGGAAAACAAAAATATTACACCTTCCTTAATTAGTCCTTAATTAACTTCTCACAGGAGTTAACATTCTGTTGTAAATTTGTTCTTATAGGCTAGCATGATCAGGATTTGCTTACTGTAGTATATTGTCTATTGCCACTTTAAAATTCTAGCAATCTGATTACCTCCCAAGTAATGATGGGCTTGTCTACACTTATACTGACATAACTATGCTCTAATGTAGATGTACTTATACCAACAGAACAATCCTTTTGCAAGTATAGTTTTTGTGTTTCTCAGAGAACTGCTGTAAGCTATACTGGCAGAAGCATTTGTATGCCAGTGGAAGCTGCACCCACACTAGTAGAGTATGGCTAAGCCAACAAAGCTTTCTCAGTGTAGCCAAGGCCATAGTAAAGGTACAGGGTTGCTATATTGTGTTTAGATAGATCTAGAAGGCAGACGTCTGAGTGTGTTTTCCTAGCACAGGGTGAAATATTGAAAAAGGTACCATGTGTTCTGATTCTATGTCGAACAGAGATCCCCCTGTGTGGATCCCCTTGCACAGCTGGGGTCAAAGAGATAAAAGACAAAATTCTACTCCCATATACACTGGTATAAATCCAATGTAAACTTCAATGGCGTTACGCTGGATTTACACTTGTCTAGCTGAAAACAGATTTGACCCCATTAGTTTGTTTTTGCTTACTGCTTTCCATTGTACTTCTCCTATGTGCTGTATGTTGCGCTCCCTGTAAAACAAAAGGTAATACAGAGGTTATATGTCAGTAACGCAGGCTAGTTACTTCAGGCCAAATTCTATCCTTGGTTACTTGAATGCAAATCAATAGTATTAGAGGCAGAATTTGCCCTTGAGCGCTCAGTTCTGTTAAAAATATTTTGCAGCTTCCCTGATGACAGCTGAGAGATCAGCAAGCCCCAATAGTATAGTTACCTATATTCAGTATTCCCTTCACAAATGTAGTGTAGGATTTGCTTATAAAAAGATGCTCATTGTTCATAGAAGCAATTGAAATTTTCACAGTTTTGCATAGTACAGGTGTAGGCAAAATGTTATTTGAAACCTCATAATTAACCATATCTTTTATTCACACTATCAATTAGCAAGATGCTTTTAGATAACAAGATAGTGTTACCCAAGGTGTTTTGTTTTTTTCCAGGAATTAAAAAAAAATATGTAATTGCGTTATGGCAGTTTAATGCAAATTAACATTTCTGGTCATCATCATGGTCAGTGCAGTGGAGCACTAAAAAACATTCAAATCCTATGCTATTTTACCCTGAGCACAGAAATAATTCAACTCTCCACTATAAATCTTTCATAATTAGGTTATTTTTTTTGTCTTTTAATCTCCTACTCTGAGAGCAATTAATGATTTAGAACTGAGACACGTATAATTTGTAATAATTCAGTTTATCTGGTTTTAAAAGAGCATTTGTTTTGTTTTTAATCTTAAGAGAATCTGTTTCAGTTTAAAACTGTGCGAGATAAGTAGCCATGTTGAGGGTGGATACAATTTAATTTACATTAAACAATTCTTAGCCCAGTATTGAGCCTTTCATCTGTTGACTTGATGCCATTGCATAGCTGAATAACAGCAGAATATATAAAACTTGTTGGAGGGCCTACGTGGTTCAGGGCATCAGTAATGGACTCATTTATTGCTACATTGCTGGTTCCTATGCCAGCTTGATATCAGAAAGTTGTTAAAATCTTTTTGCTGTTTGGTGGGTTGGTAGTCTCAGTCCAGTTCTTAGTGACACTTGTCTCAGGTAATTGGGAATTTCTTGAATCAAAGCCCTAAGTCTTGTCTTGTTAATGAGTCTTTGGTAATTACAAGCTGCATTGAACATATCTGGATTGACTAAACACCCCAAATCCCAGACTGGCATGCACTGGTTTCACTACAAAACCTGCATTGCATTCTCTTAGCTATTAAAAAATCTTCATAAGGACTCTGGAGGGGATAACTTGATATATATCAGAAAACCATCACTACAACTGGTACTAACTGATAGACTTAGTAGAAAGACCAAAGATTTAAATGACATGTTATGTCCTTATTTACAAATATCAAACAAAACAATAAATTACATAAATATATTTGTAGTGGGTAGCATTACAAATCAGTTTTTCAGCACACTCAATGTTACCTCTACCCCATTCCTCAAAATGGCTTTCCCACTGTTAATACCCACAGTTACTTCTGTGTCTTAGTTGAGTTGCAGCCAGTTACTTTTCATCCAGATACCTCTTTAAGATCAGATCCTGGAATGAGTTGCATGCAGGTGAATCTCGGCATGAACACAGGACTCCACTGAAGTCAATGGTCTCCATGTAGGTGCAGGGGTCCATCCACATGGAGCTCATTGAACGATCAGGGTCTTAATCAGAGACTGGAAGAATACTGAGTCTATCAAATTTGATTAAGGATTATCACTCCTGTTCCAAATATCACAAACATTAACAATCATTTCACAGTCAGGTAAGAGCTAAGGGCTTTGCTAGACTTGGCTGGTAAATTTTTGTTGAAGTACAACTGAAAGAAAACAAGCCATCCCTATTCAAGATAACACTGAGGTCACAATCGGATGTAAGCATGCACCTAAAGTTGATCATGTGCTTAAATGCTGTATTGAATAGTGAGGTTTTCCTGAATCTGTGCCCAAATCAGGACTCGTCATAATAACACATCTGAGGACCCTTGGGAAGGAAAAGCAATTGCCTATAACTACCCATTGGGACTTCCCTGAGAAGAAGTGAATTCACTGCAGGTGAATCTAGTAGGATACAGCAGCTGAGTCTGGAGTACCACACTGGCAACAGTCATCAGCCTACAGACCTTTCTCATGTCACTCTGATTTCCAAAGATTAACAGCCAGTGCTGTTGCAGTTGTAAATCCTGATGTGACAGAAATCACAGAACCTGTAGGACAGAGAGACACTCAAAACAATTGTTGCCTTAAATTACATGTTAAAACAAGAAGTACAAGTAGAAAATTAATTTAACTGTCAAAGGAAACATTTATCAAAAATGGTAAGTTTCTTTTTAGCACAAATCAACCAAAATTCACAATTCTTAAACATTGTTTTCCAATATAAATCTGTGAAATTTTACTCTGAATTAAATTCAAAGAAACATGAGAATCTCCTTTCTTTCCCCTCACATGAATGCTTTTGAACTGAAATGGATTTGAATAGTCCTGGCAAATAGATTCAAGGCAATGGTGCTCTTTAATTAATATCTGGAACACATGCATATTTATCACTTATGTTTGTCTCCTGTTGTACAAGGTGGTCTAGGGTATGTACTCACCTCCTGCTAGTCAGATGGCACAATGTCAGTGATCATAAACCATCTGCAAAGGAAAAGGTGTTTATTGCCAGTGATTTATCCTCAAGTGAAATTTTCTTAAGAACAGACTTTATATTCTGGAGAAGACTTGAAAAAGAAGAAAATAAATTTAGACAACAATTTCTTTGGTGCTCTTTTTGCAATCATTGCAGTTATCCTTTTTTAAAAGAAAAAAAACAAACAAACAAAATATCCCCCATTTGAATCCTATGTTGTCCTGGTCTTTAATCCTGCAATGAAGTATTAAACTAATATTGTAACATCACATCCAGGCCTATGGTAACACTTGATTATTACCTTTATGCAGGATCAAAGAGCAGAAGAAGCTGAAATATTAGGGAGAAACACCAAGGGCCTGATTATAGCTATTTAAGTCCTGGTTCACTGGGGAGCAGAGGGACATTGGTGTGGACCAGAAAGGGAGCCTATAGTGGTGTGGCTGCCCACTCCAGCAGAATAGGGGTTTAAAAGCAGCCCTGGAGAGGGCAGTGGCTGGGATAAAAAAAAGTGAGAGCAGCTGAGTGAGTAGCTGACCACAGGTGTGGCCAGCTCAGTTAGGGCCCAGCTGGCCCTGATAAGAGGTCTGGAGGCCAGGAGCTGGGAGAGTCTCACTCCAGCTGCTTGGGAGCAAAGGGTACCCGAAGCAGAGCAGTGGTGAGAAAAGGCAAGAGGAGCTGGGGAGCTCTAGCCTGGCAACTCCCTAGGCTAAAGGCCAGCAGAGGTACTGGGGCCGCAGAGATATAGCCTGGGAATAGGCAGAAGCAGCTGGTCCAACCCCCTTGCCAATGATGAGTGGCCATTACAGACTGTAGTCTGCCCCAGGGAACAGGGGCTAGATGATGACTGGCAGTAGCCACTGAGGCAAGGTGGGTATAGAGGGTTGGGAGTTCCCCTGGGAGGGGAGACACAGAGTGCAGGGTTATTGCTGGGACAGAACCCTGAGAAAAAGGGCACTGGAGTCCAGGAGGGACACAGGGGCTGAGGCAGGAGAGACACCAGCCAGCAGAGGGTGCTCTGAGAGCTGGAATTGAGCTAATTCCTGAGGTAACCAGCAGGAGGTGATGCACCACTGAGTCCACAGCCTGCTACAGAGCCCCTTTCCCTTCTAACACATCCACATAATGAGTGAGCAATCTTAAAATGTTGCTTGAGGTCCATGATCATAGGGGAAGAGTAGAGTATGTTCATAACACTCATCACCCCAGAGAAGGTGAGCTGGGGGACAGGGAATGGCCATAACACATCTCCATTATGTACCACTGTGCTTTACACTTTTATTTTTATATATATATATTCTGGGCTTCTAGGGAGCATGCTCCCTACAATGTCTCTCTTTTAAAAGAAAGCATTGTGCCTGCTCTTACAGTCTATAATGCATCCAGCCTCCACCACTAAGATAACATACCTCTTCTTCCCTCATCTCCTGTGGTTCTGGCACTAGGAGTCTTACTTTGGGCTAAATCACCTTTCAAAATGAGCAAATATGGCAAGAAAAATATGTTGTGCTTTGTCATGGCTCTTGAACTGCTGGCTGAGGATGGAACAGAATGTACTATCAATTATTGTCTCATCTGAAATAAAAGCAACTATTCTGAAAGATTAGGAGAAAATTAATTGATTGCTGCAGAACCTCCATTGTCAGAAGCTGAGCCATATCAGATGGTTTAAACTACTCCATGGTATGGAGTGTCATTAAGTCTATTCAGGGTCATTCTTTCCATTTAACACTTCAAAGATGAACTTGACTGAAACCGCCATTTGGCCACACTCCATGTCTATATCATCCTTTCTATACACACTCGTAACTCCTACTCGTTTCAATGGGTGTTATGGTTACAGCTTGAGAGGAGATTATATCTCAGAGAACAGCCACATGGCAGGTCTAATCAAGTTTACTTTGGAAGTGTTAAATGTGTGGAGTGATGCTCAATCTATGCAAAGTAAAGCTCCTGGGAGTTCTGTGCATGCACTGAAAGGAAAATATAGTCTTCTGCAGATGGAGGAAGCAAACTTATTAGGAATTAATAACAGTCTCAGTTCCAAGAAAATAGGCAAAAATAATGCACATAGTCCATATCTGTATAGCAAAACGTACTTAACAAGAAGGTCAGAGGGAAAGGATACACTATGCAATTAACGACTTATCAATCTTGCAATACACAGGTAAACACAGCTCCAGTTTAATAATGAACAAATCTTCTGATACCAGAAATACATATACAGAACTCTTATTTGTATAATTCAGTGGGGATCTTATTTATATTTCTTGGAATAGTTTGTTTTGCAGTTCTGTACATAGGTTTTAGAAAAATTCAATACCCTTTTTCCCCTACATCTTTCTTTAGATTGTTCTTCTGGTCTCCTACTATTGAAAGCTATAATGTGGCTCTGCTGTGTACAATGTGATATTTAGCACTAATTTGTGAGCCACTGTATGCAGATAAAACAAAGCAGCACCAAGGTTCTTTGCTAGCACCTCTGAATTGCACTGTGAAGGGAGATTGTAATGAATACCTAGCTTGGTTAAGGGCAAAATATATATTGTTACCTGTTCAGGTGTCAGGTCGTCTGTATAGAATGATCTCCAAAGATTTGGTTAGTCCAGGACATGTGCCTTCTGATGTGATCCGTGACATGCTGATTCCTGATACAAATAGCTTGAACACTGTATACTGCAAATGACTTCAATTTTATGTTCTTTCCAGAAAACAGCCCCCTCTTAAAGCATATCAGTGAGGCACATTTTATTTTAACTGTTATATTTAAACTCTGCAGAATACTCTAACATTTAACAACTACCTTTTTACACCAGTATATTTTCTGGTGCCTTCTTTTCAGGTTCAAAGTTCCCATCCAGCATAGATTAATACCCTTGCCTTTGATTATTTGCTGGGCACAAACCAAGTCTCTTATTGTTTTTTCCCTTTCCTATTTCCAAAGTCCCTCTTCTCAGCAGTCCTGGGGTAAATGATCAATGTTGCTTATAAAATTTTAATATGTAGCAAAGCAGCACTTAGAAATGCTTGAGACAGGATGTGGTTTCACAGAACTCCCATCATCAAAATCGAATATCCTGCAAACTTGCAGTACCTGGCACCATCCTCTAGATTTATGCTAATGGACTTCCTGGTCTTGTGGCCACAGAAATATACCAAATAGCTAAAAAAAAACCCCTAAGAATTCAGTGCATTTTTTATTTTGGCCCTGCACTCTAGTGTCACAGATAATTGTGAGCAACATATTGGCCTCTTGGGAAAGTCATGCAATAAGAGTCAGGACAAATACAAAATGTGGTCAATAAGGGCAGTGTTTCCTAGTGGATAGATCTCTAAATTAAACTCAAGAAATCTGGATTTTAATCCTGTTTCTGCTAGTGTCCCAATGGGTGACATTGAGCAAGTCACTTCCCCACTCTGTGCCTCAGTTTTCCTATCTGTAAAATTGGGATATTGATACTGACTTCATTTGTAAAGTGTTTTGAGGTCTATTGATTAAAAGCAACACACACACACACACACACACACACACACACACACACATTTGTATGCACAAATACAAGGAGTAAGGGGAATTAATAGGAAGAACTGGAAGTTTTCACACACAAACAAGATAAGTTGTAACTTACCGGTAACCGGCATTACAAAGTCTTTGTGGGATAAATCTCATGGCTGAAATATTGGTATAGAGGGGTGTAATGTATTCAGGAAAGACAGGCAGGAAAAAAAAGTGAAGAAGTATTGCATTATAACTCAGGAATATATGTACTAGTTCTGAAGTCTAGAAGGAGGTGAGAAGCAAACCAGTTGAATGTCTCTGTGGGTAAAGATACAAGGGGGAAAATAGGGGTGACATCATGGGAGGGGTGTACTATAGACCACCTGGACATTTGTTGGAAAACACAAAATTTTCAATAAGCCCTTGGAAGGTATTTTGGACAATTTCTTGTTGCAGAAAGTGGAGGATGTAATCAGGAGGTAGGAAGGGAGCCATTTTACACTTGACTCTGAGGGAGGAATTGTTTGTGAATCTGAAGGTGAAAGGTAATTTGGGTTAAAGTGATCATGAAATGATAGATTTTATGTTTCTAAGGAAAGGAAGGAAGAGCATAGTGATGACAATTGGCTTCAAAAAAGCAGACTGTAACAAACTCAGAGAACTGGTAAGGAACCCAGGGAAGGAAATCTAAGAGATAAAGGAGTTCAGGAGAGCTGGCAGTTTCTCTAGGAGACAATATTAAAGGCACAACTGCAAACTATCCCTATGCTAAGGAAAGATAGAAAGAATAGTAAGAAGCCAGTATGGTTCCATCAGGAGCTCTTTAATGGCTTGAAAATCAAAAAAGAATCCTACAATAGAAACATGGATGAATTGCTAAAGAGGAGTACAAAAGAATAGCAGAAGTGTGTAGGGACAAAATCAGAAAGGTTAAGGCACAATTGAGTTATACCTAGCAGGGGATATAAAGGCAATAAGAGCACCTTCCAGAGAATGATGAAGGAAAGTGTAGGTCCTCTACTTAGTGGGAAAGGAGAGATAATAACTGATGACATCAAGAAGGTTGATGTGTGTAAAGCCTATTTTGCTTCATTAAAAATATTAATGGTGACCAGGAACTCAATACAATTAATATTAACGATGAGGAAGAAGGACAAACCCAAATAGGGAAAGAACCGGTTAAAGAATATTTAGATATGTCAGAGGAATTCAAGGCAACAGAGTCTGATGAAATTCATCCTAGAGTACTTAAGGAACTAGCTGAAGCAATCTCAGAACCATTAGCAATTATCGTTTAGAACTCACGGAGGATGGGTGAGATCTGGGACGAATAATTCTCATTTTTATATATAATTTTCAGGAGATGAGAAAGAAAAGCCTCTGAGGAAAATGACCTGTTCTAAATCATGTTAGAAAATTAGAACTGAAAATCATTTAACTGCTACTGTAGATGAAGCAAACTATCTTTGACTCCATTTGGAGAAGGCATGATAGAAACACATGTAGTAGAGTCTTTTGCCAAACTTGTGAAGCGTGCAGCTAAGGAAGGATGCATACACGTGTATCTGAGAGACCATCTTAGGCCCCAACCCTGCATAACATAAGAACATAAGAACGGCCATACTGGGTCAGACCAAAGGTCCATCCAGCCCAGTATCCTGTCTACCGACAGTGGCCAATGCCAGGTGCCCCAGAGGGAGTGAACCGAACAGGTAATGATCAAGTGATCTCTCTCCTGCCATCCATCTCCATCCTCCATCTGACAAACAGAGGCTAGGGACACCATTTCTTATCCATCCTGGCTAATAGCCATTAATGGACTTAACCTCCATGAATTTATCCAGTTCTCTTTTAAACGCTGTTATAGTCCTAGCCTTCACAACCTCCTCAGGTAAGGAGTTCCACAGGTTGACTGTGCGCCACGTGAAGAAGAACTTCCTTGTATTTGTTTTAAACCTGCTGCCTATTAATTTCATTTGGTGACCCCTAGTTCTTGTATTATGGGAATAAGTAAATAACTTTTTTCTTATCCACTTTTTCCACATCACTCATGATTTTATATACCTCTATCCTATCCCCCCTTAGTCTCCTCTTTTCCAAGCTGAAGAGTCCTAGCCTCTTTAATCTCTCCTCATATGGGACCCGTTCCAAACCCCTAATCATTTTAGTTGCCCTTTTCTGAACCTTTTCTAGTACCAGTATATCTTTTTTGAGATGAGGAGACCACATCTGTATGCAGTATTCAAGATGTGAGCATACCATCGATTTATGTAAGGGCAATAATATATTCTCAGTCTTATTCTCTATCCCCTTTTTAATGATTCCTAACATCCTGTTTGCTTTTTTGACCGCCTCTGCACACTGCGTGGACATCTTCATCATATTGTATGTATAATTGTGGTTATTTTTTCCAATGTGCATTACTTTACATTTATCCACATTAAATTTCATTTGCCATTTTGTTGCCCAGTCACTTAGTTTTGTGAGATCTTTTTGAAGTTCATCACAGTCTGCTTTGGTCTTAACTATCTTGAGCAGTTTAGTATCATCTGCAAACTTTGCCACCTCACTGTTTACCCCTTTCTCCAGATCATTTATGAATAAGTTGAATAGGATTGGTCCTAGGACTGACCCTTGGGGAACACCACTAGTTACTCCTCTCCATTCTGAGAATTTACCATTAATTCCTACCCTTTGTTCCCTGTCTTCTAACCAGTTCTCAATCCATGAAAGGACCGGACCTTCCCTTTTATCCCATGACAGCTTAATTTACGTAAGAGCCTTTGGTGAGGGACCTTGTCAAAGGCTTTCTGGAAATCTAAGTACACTATGTCCACTGGATCCCCTTTGTCCACATGTTTGTTGACCCCTTCAAAGAACTCTAATAGATTAGTAAGACACGATTTCCTTTTACAGAAACCATGTTGACCATTGCTCAACAGTTTATGCTTTTCTATGTGTCTGACAATTTTATTCTTAACTATTGTTTAGACTAATTTGCCTGGTATCGACGTTAGACTTACCGGTTTGTAATTGCCAGGATCACCTCTAGAGCCCTTTTTAAATATTGGTGTTACATTAGCTAACTGCAAAACCACATATAAGTGTTTAAGTTGACATACCCACCTGCTAAATAGTCTTTTTTCCCTGTCTAGGCACAATTTTTAATTGTATCCAAACAAGAAGAAATATACCTACCATGTGAAGGGGGTGCTGAAGTAATCTGCACTAGAGGGAAATTGGTTAGGATTCAGTAAGGTTGTGTGCAAGAAAAGCGTGTTGACTATGGCCTGTACTTGTAGCATAGCAGCCTAGCTTGTGTCCTAGCCAGTCTGCCTCTGCCTTTATCCGCGCCCTTAATGTTCCATACAGCTAATTAGCAAATTGCCTTATGCTGCAAGGTGCTGAGTGCCTCTTTTGAAGCTCTACTTACCTGATCAAAGTGAATGCTAATTCATATTGCTGCACATATTGCAAAAGGTGTTTAGCAACTTAAAGATTCAGGCCATAATTAGGCAACAATTTTGTAAAGTGTTCCTTTCTTCATCAGCTTTAAAACTCATTTACTTCACTTGAACATGTGTCAAAACATGCCAGACTATGAGCTTGGTCTCAAGATCATTTCAATCCATGACTCCATTAATCTTACAGCTCCCTTTTTATTGAATGATTGTGGTGCATTTTATATTCATTTTTATTCTCTCTCTCTCTCTTTCTCTCACCAGTTTAGGTTAAGTTTAGCTTTTTTCCATCCAGAGACACTCAACATTTTCTCTGACAGAAAGTGTGGTTATTTTGCACATATTGAAAAATCTAGTTTCCTGTTTATTTTTCTTAAGGAAACAGAAAAAAAAATAGTTTTCAGAAGAGCTCATCATCCTGAGATGCTTGTGTCTGCTAGAAGAAAATATGCAAATCCCTTTAAATTAAATATTTGATTGAATATCATAACATAAAAGACGATAAAAGGCAAAAAAACAAAGGACAAGTAAATCACACCTAGAAACAAAAGAATAATAACATTATTATTATAAAACTAAGAAGTCCTACTGGAGGTAGCACAGAAGATGTTCTTCACCTCCAATGTTATTAAGTGAATATAGCCAATCATTGGTGACTAAGGTGTCTAAACACTTTTGAGAATCAGGGCCTACAACACTAATCATTGCCTCTAACTCACTTACCCTCCATATACCTACTTGGAACAAATGGTGATATGGAAAGTAACATTGCGTATGTTATATTTACAAGTCTGGAAACTTTGTATTGACTTCATAGGAAAAATGTAGCTCTGAACCTTATCCTATTTACTCTTTGTATAAATATATATGATTTAGTAGTTCAATAGAGTTTGCGATTAACTAGAATGTCTATCAATACAGGGCTTAATTATGGCAACATTACCAACCAAAATTCTGGTTGACTTCTGAGAGTTTTGCCTTTGCTTCAGATGATAGTCCAAGATATGTAGTCAGAAATGCTCTGCATTCCTTCATGTCCAAATATTATGCCTTAATAAACACATGAATACTAAATGCTAGTTTTTATTGTTATAGTGATTAAGGGCTTGTACCCGCAGATCTTTATCAGGCAAAACTCTGACTTCAGTGGGAATTTTGCCAGAGTAAAGACAGAATCAAGGCCTAAGTGAGCACTCTTCAATCTTATTACACCTGCTTCATTTGCTGTTGTTTATATGTTTTGGTAGCACCAGATGGAAGCAGCTCCTATCCAGGCCAGACTTGCTGCAATAAAACAATATGTTGCTGGGCTTGTGTGGTGCTACTATACCATTTACAAACTGGCAAGGATCTGCTTACTTATCTACCAGAATGACTCTGTAGTAATTAGAATTGATCTTCTTTATAGATGAGCACATTGTGATCACCTAGTGGGATTTCACATAGGGAAAAAGAAAAGTGGCCACATTTTAAGAAACTTTTTCTTTATGTAAACTCTTTCATCCACATCCGCCATTCTTGGCCCTGCTACAGGACAAAGGTCTCTTCAGCATTGCTCCTGTCCAATATACTGAAGGCTTTGGCTATGCTAAGCAACTGGAGGTTGGCAAGAGCATGACACTATTAGCCAAAGCTGTCTCTGAAGTCTCAGCTGACCTTAATACCAAGGTTGAACTTGCCAGGGACTGTCATCTTCCTGATTCCCCATTGGCAACACTCAGAGGTTCTCTGTCAAACTAACAATGAGGTAGCGACTCAGGCTTCTAGGGCAGTTTACACAAATGCATCTTATCAAATATGTCACAATTATGGAAGGATACAAATCTAGAACAGGAGATTTAAGATATTAATTCTCTTTATTTCTGAAGTAAATGTATAAGGTGGGGGTTTTATCTGCATTATTTTTAATTTTTTTTTTTGCTGCTTCTGTCTTGTATCAAACCATCTGGTTTATGCAAATCTCAGAACAAGGTACTAACAATGGCTGTTAAAAGCATGAGTAGTTGGCTTTCGTATTTGCTTTATTATTACTCCACCTACTGGAGTTGTGCTAAAATGAATTCCTAGTTTATTCATGATTAAAAAAAATATTGAGAAGTGAAAGCTACCCCATAACACAAGCACTGAGTGGTAAATAATACAGAAATTATGGGGAACATCAGTTCTAAGGAAAAAAATGGTTCTTTATGGTGCTGGTACAGGCTGATGATGCGTTTCTTCTTTTCTGTACATAAACATTAGATATTTTTATTGAAAGAATATCCCTAAAATGTAGCATGAGAGGAGCAGATATGACAAATTTGTTCATATGTTTATAGCCATTCCACTGTATCTGTACAGCACCGTATTAATATATTACAATCTACATGAAAATGAGTTAAATAACAATTAAAAGTTAAGTATTGTGAATGCCGCTAAGATGTGGATAAATATAGTATGACACTATCTGAAAAATTACAATAGGGGAAACAAAGGCTGTCACAAACCGGCTGTGTTCAGATATTCAGAACTGAAGTTTACAAGATATGATTCCTTATAGAAGTAGAATTGCTCAGGGAGCTGAAACTGCAAGAAGTGCTTTCGACACCAGAGTGGAACTTGTTAGTTCTGGGAGCCAAGTACTTCTGGTTCCAGGACAATGGAGGGTTGTAGCTTCTGAAAGGGTTAGGCAAAAGTAACACAGAAATGTGGGGTCACCTTAGATTTTAATGCAGTTTTGAGCAACCTGAGGGCTGCTTGAACTTGCACTGGCAGTCAGCGGTCCCAAAAGCATAATGGCAGCCAACAATAGTAGTGTTACAGATATCTTCTCCTCTCTGATTTCATCTATAACATGCTTGTTGTGGTAGGGTCTGTTGCAGGGGGTGATATAGGGCCAGCTATACTGGGTCTGTGCCTACTGCAGAAGCCTGTTACATCAGGAAATTCCCTGGGAGCCAGATCTGTTGGCTTTATGGTGCCTATGTAAAAGGGTCATGGGGCAGTGATGACTTGAGGATCATTGATGGCTGGCAATCCTCCCCTCACTTAGCTCGCATGCATATTTTGTATGGTCTCTCTCTTGGCTATCTCCTTCATGTCCTTCTTTTTGGAGGGCCATTCTGCTCACAAATTAGCTGCATGCTTTCACTAACTGCCAAGTAAGAGTGGGCTTAGACTTACAAATTGTCTAAGATTGCAAGCCCATAAAACATTAGGTGTGTGTTTGACCAAGTGTGAGGATCAGTGTGGTGCTTATCCTTTTTGCTTCTGTGAAGGTAAAGTAGGATTAGCACCACATTGATCCTTGCACTCTCCCATGCCTGCCAACACTTACCACCCCCAAAAGATAACCTGAGCAGTGGTTTAAAGATAGCTTACTGTCACAGTCTGGCTTCAAACATTAGAATTCTGTACGTGGTGCGAGATACTCATGAACATCATTTGGGGTGTCAGAATATAGGTACAGGAATATATTATCTGCAGGAACAATATGAGCACAACAAGGCCAAGGCATAGACAGACACCAGCAGCAAAGTAAACTGTAATATAGGATAGGATTTGCCCTGCTGGGGAAAACCAGTAGTCCGTTAAGTCTGGAATCCTCATTTCCCCAGTAGTCACTGGTCTATATTTGATTGATTACCCCTCATAACACACCATGGTATAGCTGGTTGCACAATGCTTAATAGTCTAATACTATCCCTCCCTGCCGGCCACACCTCTCCCTCATCCAATTTCCTCCTGCCAATTTCTGACTGAACAGTCAGGACAGGAGCCAGTAAGTTATGTTGAGAATTCAGGGAGAGATGCAGGAAGGAAAGTGCATAGGAAACAGCTAGTGGGAAGAGTGGAGCTGATGAGTGAGAGGAGTGGGATGTAATTGATTGCGGAAGAATGGTGAGAGGTATTTTATCTTGCAAGAGAGGGAGTGAGCAGAAGGTAGGAAGATGACAGGACAGGAGCAGGGAGGTATTATAAATTGGTTTAGTTCTATTCTTTCCCAGTACCTCAGTGCCAAACACAGTACGCTTGTCCTCAGTGCTCCAGGGTTTGAGGTACAGGCCTAAGTGGTCATCCAAAGGACATTCAATTAGCTTTCATGTGGAGCAAAGCCTAAATAAGAGAGCCTGCACCTGTGGATTCTTGATGGAAAAAACACTCTTGACTGAGCATGGCTAAAGTGAGATGCTTTTTCTGCACAGCACAGTATGACTGCGTACTGCATACAAGAGGATCAGCACAGCTGGTTGTTAGCATCCTGATTAGGGATGGATGAACCAGTTTGGATAAAACAAGAAATAGCCTGAATCTTTGTCTCAAGCATAAACTGAACCTGAATTTGGAAAAAATTGTATAATTATTTTAATTGTTTAAATTTCCATGTATCTCTGTACTTCCTGGTTGTAGCCAAATGGAAGTGGAAATGCCAAAAAAAGCTGAGAGATGTAAAGAATAGCACATTTCCTGGCTGAAGGAAAGCGGGAAACCCTGAAAGTCTTACAAGAAACTCTATTCATTTGAGATTTCAGTCACATTTCAAGACCAAAGTGAAGCTTTCAACACTTCTCAGAACCCAGCCACTGGACATTTGGAGGTTTGCCCATCACCAGGCTGTATTCCCAAATCTGTGCCATGTAGCAGAAAACTGACAGTCTTAAACAATAGCATCAGTTTTCCTGGAAGGCTCTTTGCAGTTTTTATAAAGTTTCTCAAGAGGATATTAAGCTCAGAGTGTTGAAAGTTTCCATCATGCTCAGTTGACAGTCTAACATCTCTAGACCAAAGGGACATTTAACTTCCTTCTCTGCAATACTAATAGAATGTTGACAAAGCTAAACTAAAGGTCTGTGGGAGCATTGCAGAAATATTTAGGTCCCAATTTAAACAAAGGTTCCAAATGGCACTAAAGCTGGAACATGCTTTTTGAAAATGCATCTAAATATTTTATACTTTTTAAAAATGCCATTTTTATACAAAGACTTCTTAAAATACAGGAAAAAAACATATTTACAAGTCAGTATTCTACAGAATGTATTCAATTGCCTCTTCTAGTTTACTTCTTAATTTAATGAAGATGAATACCTATAGCTAGTTATTTTCTTGGGCCACTCATTTCAACTCTAACCAATCTTCAGAAGTCTACATTTTACAGAGAAAGCTGATATACATGTTAGGGTTTTCTTTCCTTTAATTGCACAGTGCGATTGTTTCCAGCAAATTAAAATTTCTGACACCAATTATTTTGCAGTATGGGGATGTCGTCTTTTACCTTCATTTCATTTGCTCTAAATTAATCTGACGGTAATTAGATTTTAAATAAAAATTTCTAGGTATTTTTCCCTCTTAGAATTACTTCTTTGTAAAGTGTGGTTCCCTTTGCATTAAACTTGGTGACTTACTTGCTCTTAGTTCTGAAATATTCTGACACTAATTACTTTTTGAAATATAACCATTTAACTATGTTTCTCTGATTTTTTTCCTCATTTCAGATTAGTTTAACAGCATTGGCTTGTTGTTTTATTGCTAAATATTGAAGTTGAGAGCTATATTACATATATCAGTGTACTATTTTTTCTGTCTTTAGCTTCGTTAATTAAATTCTGAATCCTCTCTATTTCTTATGATTTGTAATGTCTGTTGCCAAATCCCAGGTTCTGCATGTGAAATCTACTCAGTATAAATATTTTATATGTCCAAATGTTTTTGAAAACTACTTCAGCCATAATGTCTAGCATTTTCCTCCTTTGCAGAGTGCTGAATAACCATAGTATAAAATAGTATAAAAATAAAAGATCTCCTGGTGCCCTCCAAGCCAAAATGAAAGTTTACCTTTGTTGATAGGAAACAGAAAAATGTGAGCATTCTTAAATTACTGGGTCACTTTCTGATAGAAAAGTAGGAATTGATATATCAGGTCAGAGCAGTGGTGCATCTGGTCCAATAGCCTGTCTGAGGCAGTGACCGGCACCATCTGCTTCAGAGGAAGGTGCACGAAACTCTACCTTTGGCAGTCACAGACTAACCTGTCCATAGGGAAAGTCTCTTCCTAAAATCTGTTAGCTAACCATTGATTTATGCCAAAACATCAGGGTTCATTGCTTTCCAGAAAACGACTTTTTAAAAAAAAAATCCTACTTTTAATTCTGGCTATTCTTGTTATCCATATTAATGGCCATTCGTTTTTTTAGGGCTGTCAATTAATCACAGTTAACTCATGAGATTAACTCAAAAAAATTAATCACGATTAATCACATTGTTATACAATAGAATACCAATTGAAATGTATTAAATATTTTTGGATGTTTTTCTACATTTTCAAATATATCGATTTCAATTACAACACAGAATACAAAGTGTACAGTGCTCACTTTATATTATTTTTATTACAAATATTTGCACTATAAAAATGATAAAAGAAATAGTATTTTTCAATTCACCTCATAAATAGTGCAATTTCTTTATCAAGAAAGTGCAACTTACAAATGTAGTTCTTTTTGTTACATAACTCCACTCAAAAACAAAACAATATAAAACTTTAGAGCCCACAAGTCCACTCAGTCCTACGTCTTGTTCAGCCAATCACTAAGAGAAACAAGTTTGCTTACATTTATGGAAAATAATGCTGTCCACTTCTTAATTACAATGTGACCTGAAAGTGCCAGATGCGCTAAAGATTCATATGGCTCTTCATGCTTTGGTCATCGTTCCAGAGGACATGCTTCCATGCTGATGGCACTCGTTAAAAATAAAATACATTAATTAAATTTGTGACTGAACTCCTTGGGGAGAATTGTATGTCTCCTGCTCTGTTTAAGTGTTTTGCCATATATTTCATGGGAAAGCAGTCTCGGATGATGACCTAGTGTGTTGTTCTTTTTAAGAACACTTTCACTGAAAATTTGACAAAATGCAAAGAAGATATCAATGTGAAATTTCTAAAGATAGCTACAGCACTCGACGTAAGATTTAAAAATCTGAAGTGCATTCCAAACTCTGAGAGGGATGAGGTGTGGAACATGCTTTCAGAAGTTTTAAAAGAGCAACACTCTGATACAGAAACTACAGAACCCAAACCACCAAAAGAGAAAATCAGCCTTTTGCTGGTGGCATCTGACTTGGATGATGAAAATGAACATGTGTTGGTCTGCACTACTTTGGATTGTTATCAAGCAGAACCAGTGATCGGCACGGAAGCATCCAGGGACATATAAATCTTTAGCGCATCTGACATGTAAATATCTTGAGATGCTGGCTAGAACAGTGCTAAGCAAATGCCTGTTCTCACTTTCAGATGACATTGTAAACAAGAAGCAGACAGCATTATCTTCTAAAAATGTAAACAAACATGTTTGTCTGAGCAATTGGCTGAACAAGAAGTAGGACTGATTGGACTTGCAGGGTCTAAAGTTTTACATTGTTTTATTTTTGAATGCAAGGCTTTTTGTACATAATTCTACATTTGTAAGTTCAACTTTAACGATAAAGAGATTGCACTACAGTACTTGAATTAGGTGAATTGAAAAATACTATTTTGTTTTTTACAGTGAAAATATTTGTAATAAAAAATAGATATAAAGTGAGCACTGTACATTTTGTATTCTGGGTTGTAATTTAAATAAGTATATTTGAAAATGTAGAAAACATCCAAAACATTTAAATAAATGGTATTCTATTATTGTTTAACAGCACAGTTAATCACAATTAATTTTTTAATCGCTTGACAGCCCTACTTTTTCTTTGTTTTGAATCTTGCTAAGCTCTTTGCCTCAATCATTTGCTCACAAATTCTAAAGACTACAAGATTTTTGTAGAGTGTGGGGTAGTTTTTAACTGGTAAAATGTTAATCTGTTTGTAACACATCTAGTGCAAAATATCTAGAATTACAGAAATCCTTTAATTACATAGTGTCAGTATGTAAAACTATTCTAGAATGTAATGGAAATAGACATGGAATCTGATTCATGAGGGGCATTCTCAGACAATTGTATCTATGTTCTCTGAGTTTGATTCCATGGATTCTAGAGACAATCCTACACAGGGAGTTTGATGCAGGCTCAACAAGAACTTGGTGTACAGACCTAGTCAAAAGCAATGTGTCATAACGTACCATTTTCAATGCACACAAAAGAGAGGATAATAATATTAAGGCTAAATTCTGTTCCTGATGTTGATGAACACTGTTCCAATGCCAGGGAAAACTGTTTTCAAGATATGCAATGCATATTGGGGGAGAAAATCAAGTCTTACATTTGAATTCAAGGAAATATGGCATAATTAAATTTATATTCTTCCTTACTAAGGGTGAAATTCACCCCTATGCAAACAGCCAGAACAAGTCATGTGCACCATTTTTGCCCTCAAGATAGGTCTGAAAATAGGACATCTGTGGTACATAGATCTTCTGGAAGGACTCTGCAAAGGAGCGAATTTCACACATGATTAGAGATTTACAGCACAATCAGATACAACACTGAACAGATTAAGTAGGACATTAAATCTGTAAATCAGTACCCTGCTGAGCAGGCTTCTCTTATTTAGCTTTTCTCTATAGGTCCTTGTATATCCATCTCCAACTGGTGGAAGATCAGTCTTTTACATCTCCTACTTAGGCTATTGAGGTCCACCTACTCATTAGCCTGATTAGGAGGCAGTCAGATCAAGAGGAGGTTGTCCAATCAAGAATGGAGGAAAGCAGCTACTGCTTCTCATACGTGGCCACTTGCCTGCCTAATTTCTTCAATGGGAGTTAGGTGCCTAAATACTTTTGAGGATCTGGGCCTTCAGTTCTTTGGGTTTTTCCTTGGTATAAAATAGTGGAGAGGTATTTCTGACACAAAACTATTCCCTCTCTAACACTCTTGCATAAAAAAACCCTCAAGATTATCAAGTGTCCAATAATTTTGGATGCTTCAATTTTAAGACATCTAGGTACTGATTTTCCAGGGGTGGTGAGCAACCACAAATCCATCTGAGGTTAATAGAAGATACAGGTCCCCAGCATCTCAAAATCAAATCTGAGGTGTCCCAGTTTAAGTATACAACAATTAAGGCATCCCAAGTTTGAGGCCACTTATGATATGGTGCCTTCTATGCAATATAGAAATAATATCTAGGGAATATTTATATAAACTGAAGAGGGATAGAACCTGTCAGCTGCAGCACAAAAAGGGTTTTACAGCAAAAACTGTGATGTCCTATATCTGGTTCCTGTTTTGTTTTGTGTGGGGGGGAGGTATGCCCAACATTATGAGGGGTTTTTTTTGGTAAATGCAGCAATAGATGCTTTAACTAGATTTAACTGCCCTGTAATTAATTCCCATGAGGATGTCCTTAGCTTCCTCTCACAGGAAGAGCTAATGAAGGAGGAGAAATATCTATTCTGGAAATGAGCATTAAAAAGGTTTCAAAAATACTTGACCACTAGCTCAGTAAAATGTACCTTTACTTATGGGAATCTGAGGCAGAGAACAAAAATCATGAAGGTTATGAGTAGTGTGTCCTCTAAAATACCATGGCAAAGATTTCTTCATTTTCAATGCTTTTATCTGGAAGCCCAAGAAGAAAACTAGAATTGTCGGTAAAAGGGAGGGAGAAAACGGGCACACTAGAACAAAACATTGTATGGGACTCTCTTCATGTACACATTGGCACGAATAATAGAAGATTAAATTTAGTCTCTTAGAAAGAGAGGCAAAATTTAAATGAAGTAGAATACACAGGGAAGTAGGAGAGGCAGAAGCAGAATCTTCCTCAAGGGAGTTTGGCTGTGAAGTGTCCAGTAGGTAGTGAAATGCCCATTAGGAAGAAGATTGCAAGCTTCATGCAGTCCTCCCTGTTTAAGTGCTTTGGCATGACCAATGCCATCAGCATGTCGACTGAATGCCAGTCGAAGGCCTCATAGTCTAAAAAGCAACTCAAGCGATGATTAGTCAACTGCTAACATGGCACAAAACACAGCATTATATTGATTCTTGTGCGAGGAGACAACTCTGTTGTTTGGGGGGGCTAAACAAAATGTCTACAGTTTTTTAATCTTAGGAATGTTTGTTCTCATCTAAAAAGATGAATAAGTATTCTCTAGAATGAAGGGATGGGTGGGATAAAGGGTGTCCTTAGGATCACCTCTACACAGGCCTTTGGGAACAGGTCTGTCAGGGACAAGGAGTTCACACTAGTACGTTGTGGCAGATTAAATGAACACCAACAAATGAAGTTGGTAGATTCTAGCCCTGTATTTTCTTTCGTAGGGGTCAAAGTACAATTTCAAAAATACTTGACCACTAGCTCAGTAAAATGTACCTTTACTTATGGGAATCAAGCCATTTGATTTTCTTGTTCTGGGCGAGTTGGCTAAAAGCTTACTGATTCTGTGACCAAAGATCCCCATAAAATGTTGAGGTACAAATTCTGAGAAACATAAGATTCTGAGAAATTCTGAGAAACATGTCATAGGAGGTTTTAGCTGCTTCTAACTACAACTTCTAACTACAAAGATATCACATTGGAAGTAAACGTGTGAGTTACTCAGACAGAAGTTGATGTTTTAATATCTTCTGTACTGCATGAAGACTTTTATTAAAATTTGTTCTTTTTTTGCTGCTGTATATGAGATTTACCTCCTTGTCCACTTCCCAGAATGGCACAGAATCATTGGACTGAATAGGATTAGCCTTAACACCTCCCCGCCCCCAAAACCTAAAAGTTGTCATTGCTTTTTCAAGTGAAGATTAAATATGGGATCGTTGGATCATAAGGTTTTAAGCCTCCTCAGAGAGGGGTGTGGATGGAAGTTATTTGGATTTAGCGCCATGGAGATCAGAATGTGGCTAGTGAATACTGTGTAGCTTATATCAGATGGAAGAATGTAACTATGTGTTACACCCTCTAGACATGAGAAGAGGAAAAGACCCTACATCCCCACATATCTGTGACACTCAATTCTGACTGGAAAATCTGAAAATAGATTAGGACCTAGCAGTACCAGATCTCAGAACAGAATTAGACTCACTTCTAGGTAACATTTAGTAGGAGAATCAAGACAGGGAACCAGTAATAACAATTTTCATAGTAATAATAAATCATCTCCAAAAGAATGGAGGCATAGATGTATATGACATTATAACTGTGACACTACCATGCTATAAATGTGTGTAGTAATAAAAGTGTGAATACACCCTTGATTTTTATGGATTTATTTCTTCTTCTCCCCCACCAGAAACAAACCAGTATTCCAGGCTAAAACATGTATAACCTGATTGATAGTGAGCCACCACTGAGATCACATATCAAGATAAGGGGCTTCCCATAGATTTGACAGATCAAGCCTGATTTGCCTCTCCCCCCTAATATCTGTTAAAGTCCCTAATTCTTTATTTTGCCATAAACACAAATGGTCCAGAGATCATTGCCAACACTCCAGCACTAATGGGTAGCTCTGTTACAACAAACTATTGTACACATGCAATAGAAGAAAACAAATCAGCAAGGAAACATATTTCAGCTTTAGGCTACCCTAGGGTGTTATAGAGGACAGTGTGGGGTGAAAATATTTTAACAGTTATGAAAAGTGTTTCATTAGTATCCTGATAATTGAAACATATTGGGCTTTCTTGCTGTAATGATATGTAATCCATGTCGATGGGCTAATAGAGACAGAAGTGGAGACCCATTAAGACTCTATCTGCAGTGGTTAGGGGATGACTAAATCTAGAAGAAGGAGAATTATTTTTATTTTCTCTTGAAATGAGGCTCAAGCAAGCCTGTAAGTCCTACACACTTTTCCTTTTGTCAGAAATGTCACTCCCTTAAATCTATAGAAAATTTTGCAGGTCAGAAGTAAAAATGCTTTCAGGTTCTTTCTTTCCCCCCTTAATATCAATAGATGAATGCCTGTTAGATTTTTTTCCATTATAAGCTCTATTTAAGGAATTTAGAATATGTCCACAAAAGTTAGCTTTTGACTGTAATTTGACATATGTTTCAAACCAAAAGAATGAGTTTACAAAAATGCATTTTGCATGTGTTAAATGCCAGGAGTTAAAAATGTTTCAAAACAAATCCCAGGCTATGTATCTTACCACAGTATCTGTACTAAAACAAAACCTAGCACACAATTAGAGCTGACCTGGAGAGCCTTACTCACACAAGTAGTTCATTCAGCTTCACTGGAAGGACACATTGAAATAAAGATGACTCACAGGACTGTGTCCTTAATTAATTATATGAGTTAGATACTTTTGACCCTTTGAAAGAAATCCAGCCATATCAAACTTTACAGTTAGCACACTAAGTGCATTCAGAAATGTTTTGCCACAATGCAGTAAGCCTTCCATCCCTATGCATGAGGGGTAAAATCCACTCAAAGAAGCTCATATAGCTGGGTTTTGTGGGGGGCACTAAATGAGAGTTGGGGGAAGAAATAGAATTCCTCCCCAAATCCTTGGCACACCAGGGAGCTGCAGTGTAGCCACTTTGCTGCCATTACTCCAGTGAGAAGGTTGTGCAAGCTGCCAATATTTCATACTCTCCTTTGTGGAGTATTAGGTGACCTCAGATAGCCACAGTCCCTTCCACTTCTTGCTTTCAAGCTTCCATCATGCCCTGAGTTCTCCAGAGCCACTGCAGGGCCCCCTTTCTGCAACACATAGGGTGAGTAGAGGTCCCCTGTGCAGTTGGTTTGCACACCACTCTCCCCTTGAGCTTAAGTAATATGCAGTCCTTGTGTATGGTCCTCCAAACCATGGGTAAATTTCACCTGCAGAATCATCCCTGCAATCCTTTCTCAAGCAAAACTGAGACTCAAGTATATCAATGGGGTTTTGCCCGGGAAAGAGTGAAGTCCTGTGTTGTTGAAACGACTTGTGGCTGAACTTTTACATTGGTTGAAGCTTTCAAATCCATTAGGTTTAGAGTATGCTCTCATTTACTGGTCCTTTCCATATTTTGTTTTATATTGGCTTTTCTTGATACATTTCTTAATGATTGAAAACAGCTGTGTTTAAATTAAAGGAACTTTGCTCCTGCCTGGGGCCTGGTTCTACTTTTTCATTGCTTTTTCAAGTGAAGATTAAATATGGGATCGTTGGATCATAAGGTTTTAAGCCTCCTCAGAGAGGGGTGTGGATGGAAGTTATTTGGATTTAGCGCCATGGAGATCAGAATGTGGCTTGGTCTTCCAGTCAGTGTTTTATGCTACATTTGACATTGTGGCTATTTCCTTTGCAACACACATGACATCGCAAATACAGAATTATTAAGACAGATGGATTTTAAAATAATATTCTTTCACTACTGGGTGGAAAACATGAACTCCTCCAATAATTCACCAAATACTTTTATTTTTGTGTCAATGCTCCATTGTGAAAGTTGTCCTTTCTCTCATGGTGTCCGTTTACTACATGTTTTATCCCTGACTGAATACGTGATTCCTGATGCTCCATATGGGGCTTCCTCCTTGATTTCAAAGCCAGCAGCTCTGTAAGCCTGGTCCAAAGTTCACTGAAGTCAATGCAAAGAGCCCCTTTGACTGCAGTCGGCAATGGATCAGGACTTATGTGGTAGCAGTGGACTAGTCCTTCCTCTCCTTTATTTGGTTACTTGTGGTGTGAATTATATGCTTCATAAGGTCAACTCTGATTATGGCATGATAACGAAGTTCTCACTAATTCACTAGTAACAGCCCTGCTCAGATGAGAGGACAGGAGCTTCATGGGAACACCTTTCCAACCCTGATGAGTGGAAAAGGAAAAATAAAAGTTTGAAGGGTACCGGATTGTTTTTTACGAAGCAGCTTTCCATAGTTTGCTCCTTCCTTTGTTGTAGATGACATTTCCAGAGAAAGCCCTTTTAAACAAACTGATTTGCCTTTTTGTGTACATATCATTTCAAGCTGTCATGGCAGTTTCTTTTTCTCGCAAGCTCCTTAGCAAAGAGAGAGGAGCCAAGACAAAAAATAAACAAACAAATCCTTTGTGAATCCTTGTTGGAGAGGGCTGAGGAAACAGAGATTAGAGATAAAGAGAGATTTGCTTATTCTATTGAAATACTGGGTGGCAGCAACTTGCACCATGTATATCATCCCAGCTGCTGTGCATGGTTTCCCCACATAGTGTCTCTGACGGTTGGGTATCATTCTGGTTCAGCTGGCATTTAGCATCTTACTTACAACTAGTGCAGGCCAGAGGCAACAGACTGTTTAATTAGAACAAAACATGATGGCTTGTGGTAGGCACACCTCGCCTGTGATTTTTGCCCAGTGCTCTGACTGTCAAGATGAAGAAAGATATTCATTCTCATGCGTGTGCATGTCACCATCTGTGTAGCAGGGTTAAGCCTCTTTGAAGGATGACTCAGGAGAACAAGAAGCTTGATTATTATTTCACTCACGCTCATGTAAATTGGAAATAATTTCGCTGAAGTCATTGGAGTAATACTAATATAAAACTTGTGGGAGATCAGAATTGGGTCCATTAGGGCAGTCACATAGTGGCAAATGGATAAGCAATTTTTTTAAGCCCTGGAAAATAATCTCACATTCCAAGCTACTTTCTTTTGCAGTGTCTCTACACAAGTTACTTAATTCTGCCCATAAAAATGTTCCAGTGGCATTTTGCCCTTTCTTTTCCACCCCACTGTATATGGCTGTGCAAATTGTAGGGCAATGGGGAATCAGGTGTAAACTAAGTGGGATGCTCTCAAGCTGCTCATGCAATACCATTGCTCATAAATAGCCTAACTCTCCTCCCACTTAAACAGATGTCAATCAAGGGGTGTTAAGTCAGGCCCCTTTAGCAAAGACCTGAGAGGCTCTCATTTCTGCCCCCAAGAACTCAAGGCTGAAGGGACGTGACTTGTGGTGGAGACAGTATCAAGTAGAGTGCTCGGCACTTACTAACCATGACAGTGTTCAGGATGACAGAAACCTCTCTTGGAGCAAAAAAGCAAAAGCACTCTTGGTCTTTATTTATAGTCTGAAGGCAGTCTGTGAAACAGGGCCTCACAAAAGCCTGACATTTGGGTTTAACCAGGAGGGTTTGGAAAAATTGGCACAGGGATTATGGCTTGAGTCAGCAAATCATTCAAGGAGATACATTTTACATTACTGCTCAGCTGATAAAATAGTAATTTGGCTTAGTGAGTCAAGCACCTCAGGACCAAACACTTGGTGTATGTACTAAATTAAGAACTTGTCTACACACAAATGTGTACCAGTTTAGTTTAACTGATTTAGTTAAACAAGTGTAAAAACCCTATGTGAACATCCTTATTTCAGACTGCGTGATTTATTTTGCTGATGTTTAAATCTGTTCCTAATCAACCTAAGCTAAATGCAAATAAGCATAGTTCAAGCCAAAATAAAAGTGTCTACACATCCTTTTACACTGGTTAAACTAAAGTGGCTTAAAACCACACTTTGAGTTTTACTGATGCAACTCTGCATGTAGACAAGCCCTAAAGAACAAATGAAATGAAGCTGCTATCTGTGGGATTATGAATCAGAATCCTAGGTCTTGCCTGTATTCAAAGCGGATTTAAATTGGAACCAGTTTTAAAAATGGTTTAGTTAACAAGTGCAAAACCCTCTGTAACCACTCTTAGTTCAATTCAAATCTGGTTTATATCAATTTAACTAAACTTAAGTCCTTATTGAATTAAGCTAAATCAATATAAACCAGGTTTGATTTAGCTTAATTCAATAAGGACTTGAGTTTAGCTAAATTGATATAAACCAGATTTGAATTGAACTAAGAGTGGTTACAGAAGTTGGTTTAAAATCTGGGGGCAGATCCTGAGCTGGTATAGATTGTCATAGTTCCATTTACTGCAGTGACTATTTATACCAGCTGAGGACCTGTGCCACATCAAACCATGCCCTTTGAATATAGACAAGGCCATTGGTCATAATCCCTAACCCCTCAACATAGTGGGCAAGATTTTCCATTGCTCTATTTTTGCACTTAATGCAGGGATGAGGGCAAAGATGCCTTTAAAGTGGTCTCCATATTCTCAGGCATATTTATATATACTAAGGAAACTTGTGCATGCATGATCTAAACCTTCACAAATGGTGGGACTGCTTCTTGTTCCCATATTTTCATATCTAATTTGTGAGTTGCCTAAAGGTGCATTCATGTGGATGATGTGAGAGAACAGGGCATGCACTTAAAAGGGCAGTGGTAGGGCTAAGTGGGTGCAGGTTATATTCAGTGTCCTATATTCTAGCAAAAATAATTGCTCCTGAAAGGCTTGGCCCCTGGAATGCACAGGGTTAATCATTAAAGTTGCTACTGTTGCAGGAATGACTTTTTTCACCCTTAATATTTCAGGCTTGTCTTTAAGTCAGCAACACTTAAAGAGATATGGGGCTGCTGTGAGGGTATAACCCTGCTTTGAAAAATGTTGCTTGAGAAACTAAGGCCTGGCATACTGCTCTGTTAGAAGTACAATATTTCGTCTGGAATATTTCCTTCCACTTTTCTTCAACACAATCCTCTTCCCTTTGTTTTCTCTTCCTGAATATTTTCCCCATCTAATAATATTTGCCTGTTCCTGGACCCTAGGAGGTGAAGTGCCAATACGTTCTTTCTCTTTCCCTCAACTGTGGCCCTGTTATCTAATGGTTAGAACTGGGAATCAGGACAAAGTTGTGCTAATAATTTTCCTACAGCACTGAACCCTTTTCCCCCAAATCAGGGTGTTTGTCTATTATTAGTATTTAATTACTTGTCAGTAGAACCTCAGTTACGAGCACCCTGGGAATGGAGGTTGTTTGCAACACTGAATTGTTCATAACTCTGAACAAAACATTATGGTTGTTCTTTCAAAAGTTTACAACTGAACATTGACTTTGCTTTGAAACTTTACTATGCAGAAGAAAAACACTGCTTTTAACCATCTTAATTAAAACGAAACAAGCACAGAAACAGTTGCCTTACCTTGTCAAATCTCTTTTTAAACTTTCCCTTTGTTTTTTTAGTAGTTTATGTTTAACACTGCACTGCATTTGTTTTTTGGTTTTTGTTTGTCTCTGCTGCTGCCTGATTCATACTTGCGGTTCCAAATAAAGTGGGTGGTTGACTGGTCAGGTGTTTGCAACTCTGAGGTTCTACTGTATTACAGTAGGCTAAGTGGAGAGAGTACCTGGAGGAACGCCTGAAACAGAAGGGGCTTCTTGTGCAGAGCTGGAATGATACCGTCCCTTCAAACAGAGTCTGCTGGATTTGCCTACCCATACTCATGATTCTGTGCTGTAGTCACAACTCTTCTACCATGACTAACTGGGGCATAACATCCCTTTGCCTTGATTTCCCCATCTGTAAAAAGAGGATAATGCATAATTCTCAGGGATGTTTCAAGGCATAATGATGAATATTACATAGCACTTTGAAAGTATAAAGCACTGTAGCACTGCAGTTGCTCAGTATTATTTCTAGAAATGTTGTGAGAAGGTGAAATAATGTTCAAAGAGCTGTTATTTCTTGCAAGAGACGAGAGCATTATTTATTATAATACTAGTAGTAAAATCGCTGCTTTCCAGGCTCATTTATTCTTCAAGTATGCATATGTATATACAAAAATTATGTCTGTACAGAAACAATAAGGCATTGTGTTTCAGAGATGTGGAAGTTATAGGCAACTTTTAAAGGTTTGGAGGATAAAAACACATACCAGTTTCTTGAGCCATGAGTATGTGCTTTGACTTTACAAGTGGGTATTTTTATAGGAGCAAGAGTCAAGGTTAAATATAAAGTTCCTGATTCGCTGTTGCCCTATATATTTTGTGATTTCTTTTATTGCAGTGCAAATGGGATGTAAAATGCTGCCATTCTGATCTGTTAATGTTTTACACTGACTTTGTATTCACTTTGCACTGGTGTAAATGGTTACATAAGATGCAGAACAATGGAGAATTGACTCCATTGTTTATTTTCACAGGCAAATTCCTGATCTTGGTGCTAAACTGATGCATGCCTATGCAACACCACTGGCAATCTGAGGAGAAAGTCTGCTATTGTGTCTTATATTCTTTACACAACAAAAACAGCATGCAGTAACTCTGAGTGTAGATGGGTCCCAAATAACTGTTTACTTAATATGCATAAATGTGCTAGGGCAAGCTACATACATGCTGAAGCTCTGATTGCTTTCTAAAACACAGAACACAGTGAGTGCCAACAGAAGGCCCACTAACTATTTAAAGGGATACTACTCTTTTCCTATAGGCTACCTTCCACTTTGCAACCAGTTAGCCATATCAGTCATTGACTCCAACTTCCACTGCCATATATAGCTGTGGAACTGCTGCAAAGGGATGGGCAGAACTGCTAGCTCATTGGATTTCCTTTGTAGACTATGGGTTGTGTCTCTTTCTCTCCACCCATGTCTACAATACAGGAACAAACAAAAAACAAACAAAAGGAAGGGTTTTTTTCACACAGTGCACAGTCAACCTGTGGAACTCCTTGCCAGCGGATTTTGTGAAGGCCAAGACTATAACAGGGTTCAAAAAATAACTAGATAAGTTCATGGAGGATAAGTCCATCAATGGCTATTAGCCAGGATGGGCAGGGATGGTGTCCTTAGCCTGTTTGCCAGAAGCTGTGAATGGGCAACAGGGGATGGTTACCTGTTCTGTTCATTCCCTCTGAAGCACCTGGCATTGGCCACTGTCAGAAGACAGAATACTGGGCTAGATGGACCTTTGGTCTGACCCAGTATGGCCCTTCTTACGTTTCTTAACTAAAATGGCATAGCTGTGTCAGCATAACCCCAAGGTTAGATGCAGCTACGTGACAGAAGTAGTTTTTTTGTCATTGTAGGAAGACCTCATTGAGTGATGGTAGCTAACTTGACAGAAGCATTCTTCCTTTAACCTAGCTGTGTTTATATTTGAGGTTAGGTCGGCAGAGCTGTCGCACTGAGGGGTGTGGATTTTTTACATCCCTGAGCGCTGTAGCTATATCTATCTAAATTTTAAGTATAGACCAGGACTCTCTCACTGTTGCACACAGCTGGTTTTGGTGAATGCTTATGCTGATTGGCTGCCCTTCCCCATTCCCCCACCTGATGGGGAAAACCAGTCAATCATAGCAGCACTTCCTAGCCCAGGTTCAGTCAAACAGGTGCAGAGTACCATTATGAAGGAACCTAGATCAGTGCTTCTCAAAGCCGGTCCACTGCTTGTTCAGGGAAAGCCCCTAGCAGTCCAGGCTACTTTGTTTACCTGCCACGTCCGCAGGTTGGGCTGATCGTGGCTCCCACTGGCCGCAGTTCGCCGTCCCACACAAATGGGGGCTGCGGGAAGCAGCACGGGCCAAGGGATGTGCTGGCTGCCCTGCCCGCAGCCCCCATTGACCTGGAACGGTGAACCGCGACCAGTTGTTGTGTGTAGGTCTGAAGTTTTGGTTTGGGCCCATCTCTAAGAAGATGCTTTGATGTACAGGGTACTGACTCGACAGTGAAACTAGATGACCTTCCTACCCATTTATAGCTCTCATTTGAAGGCTAATGAAATCAATCAGTACACCTTCCCCACAGAAGGTCAGAATGAATGTTTATAGGTCTACCCTCAGCTTCTCAACTGAGAACCTTTGTTTTCCCAGCCAGGAAAGAGCAAGTTAGATTGCATGGAATGGCAGGATCCAATTCCAAATGCACATCAATAACAACAACGAAAAAGTCTGAGTGAAGCCTCCCAAGAGATGGATGCTGTACATCGTATAGTCCCTTTGACAGAATCAGTTCAACAACCACAACAAGAACAAAGATTAGTTTTTAATAACTTGGCTTCGAACTAGGCCAGCACCTTGAGCAATTGAGTGGTGACTGACAATCACAGATATCTTCCAACAGAGATAGAGTCCCTTTTTAACAATGCAAATGTTAACTAAATGATAAATCATTTCATAGTCTTTTCCCAGAGAAATCCCAAGTCACAGCCCTTGTTGCTAGTAGCCTATAGCCCAACACCTATGATGGCAAAGCAAGCCCTCAAAAATAAGTTTACTCTTTTTGTGTGTGAGCTTTCCCTGTCATTTTTCTGTCAACATAATTGCTTGGAGGCTGGATTCCAGATCAGATAGTCCCCATGGACTAATATAGACAAGTGGTACTACTGCTTTAGGAATGAAAGTCATGGGAATTTCTTACAAGAGTGCTTTCCTCTGCTTTGGGTTCCTTTTAATAGTTTGCATACGGTGTATGTCTCTGGGTCTTACATGGGGACGCTGGGGTATGAAAGCACAAAGATAGATGGTGGAAGGAACCTTAACCCAAAACATTGTTCAAAATCCAGAGCAATCACAGTCCCTGGTCATGAGGAATGTGCAGAGACTGCTCCCTCTAGGTGAGCTGAGAAAGAACCTTTTCTTTTAATGAAAGTGTTGCTCAGCAACAAAAGCAGAGTAACTTTACAAATGGTAATTCTATGCTATTAGTACTATCCGCCATTAGTATGGAAGTCCCATGACACCAATAAGATGTAAGGGACTGGGGCACAGGCTGTCTGGCCTACCAGTTACAGTTGGACTGAGGTCTGGCCACCTGGCAGGAGTTGGAGGAATCACAAGGCTAGGTCCCATAAACAAAAGTCAGGGTCAGAGTCAGAGACTGGAGATTAGAGGCAGTGCCAGGCTAAGATTGTGAGGCAAGAATCAAGGTCAAAGTCTGGCTGTAGTCAGAGATCAGTTAAGTCTGACATTGCAGCAGACCAAGGTCTTTATGGTTTCCCAGACAACTTCCTGGGGCAACCCTTGAGATTAAGTAGGGACACTTGGCCAATCAGAGTGCCTCAGGATACTGTCACTTTGGGTCTCTTGGGCTGTACTTCCTACCGCGCGTAGTCTCCACAGTGCTCCCAGGCACAACCTATGCATAGCCTCCCAGTGGCTCTGGGAACCTCAACCCCCCTGCCTCTGCAAACCTGTGTTCTGGTCCCTGGGTCTTTATGTAAGAGTTTTCCTTCCAAACCTGGCCAGCTCATTTCCTTCCAACATAAATGTGAGCTCCTGGCTTTACCTCTTGTACTTCTGAACACATTCTACTCCTTTATGTAAAGCTATAAAGAGGATGGACTTCTAACTACAGCTGTGCAAATAATGGATTTTTTGGTACATTGGCATTTTCAATAAGTCAAAAACTTTATTTCAGGTTGGACAAAAAATGGAAATTTTCAGCAAATCGAAAAATTGGAAAAATTGTCATTTTGGGTCAAATGAAAGATTTTGTTTCAATGAAACTGAAATGTTTTGTTTTGATTCTCACCATTTTAAAATATTTTGAATTTTTCAAAAAAAAATCATTTCAAAATTCTTGAAACAAAATGTTTTGATTTTTCAAGGTTTTGTTTTAAACAAACAATTTGGTAAAATCCACATAAATTCATGAAACGTTTCTGTGTTGGTGAAACCTGGAAAAAAAATTGGCCCCAAAATTTCACCCAGTTCTACTTCCAACCTGTTCTATTGAGCATAGGGATACTTGCTACAGTGTTTTACTGTGACTTAAAAAGCTTCCTGAAAAACCCAGATGAAAAGCCTCTATTTTCTATACTTAGTTGAGGATTGCAATGACTTTCCCAACTTGTCTGACTCACCTCTATTTAACACCTCCCATGACCCCCTTTGTGTATCTCCATATGTGCACATTTATGTTGCAACTATTTTCAAATTTTAAAAGAAATTTAAAATATAGCCATTTTTTAAAATGTCATTGTGATGGTTTGTTCTCCTAACAAAATCTGTCGTGTTTCTACTTTTCATAAAATATGGTGTCACAAAAACCCTGGAAATTTAGTGCTGTTGCTTGTCTGGAATAGGACAAAAGATATACTGAGGTGCTACATTTCCCCAGCCAGCACATGTTTCTGTAATGTTTCTAGTGGGTAATGGTTTGTTAGTGGGATGATGTATGTCTTCTGTGGAGGCTAAAGTATACTGTCATTTTTGCAGTTTGTTCACAGAATTTTTACCAACCATATTATTTGTCTGAGATGAGAAAAGCTACACTTCCCACTCTGACAGGGTAGGATACACAGATATAAATCACACTTCAGTTCCATAGCTCCAATGAATCTCATAAAATGAGAGGATAGAAAACTGTAATTAATGTGTAGTGAAATCCCTATAGAAAAACATACTTCCCTTAAGGTATAATATGTTTTTAATGAAAAGTATAGCTCTAGATACAATGTATTCCACCCTAGCTGCTTAGGTATGCAGGATGTTAAATCAAACACTTGCAATAATAAAATTTGAATTCTGAGATGCCATATTTCTTTTAGATGAAGAACTAATTGTACCATATCACTGACATGCTCAAGAAATGTTACTTAAAGATCAAGCTACAACATCAGTAAGCATTTTCTGAGGTTGCATATTTTCAGCTCTGAAAAGGTGACTTTGTTTATGTACTGTCAGCTACATTATATATTGAATTCACAAACTAAAAAATGATGTTAAGGTAGCATTTGTAAATATGTTGATATTTTAAATTCCAATTGCTGCATTTAATCAATTCCAGAGTTAAACAGTCAGACAAAAATTGCTTGATAAATAGAAGTATTCCTAAAACAAGCCATCTAATTATAAGATGTAAGAGGTGTTATTATATTCAGATATGCCAAACCAACATTCATTACTACCAGTGGCCTTTATGTTATAAAAAAGAAGTCCATCATGAATTTTCATCAGTTGCCGCCTACGTAGACTGCTTAATTTAATTGTCTTTCTGTGGGGGTTTTGAGCATTTATGAACATTGCAGTGCTACCGGGTGTGTGTAGAGCAGCTCTGGGAATGTTCTCTTGCAGGAATATGTCAAACTTGGCACTTACCATTTGGAAACAACACATGCAAATAGATATTTAACTGTGAAATTCTTACTTCCATCATCATCATCATCATCACCACCACGCCCATAACCACATTGGTCATTGGGGCACCATCATTGATGAGCAATCAGCCAATTGTCTCCATCCCTGACAATTGTGTGTCAATGCTTGAGTCTCTGCGAAGTCCATTCCTGTCCACTCTTTTATGTTGTCAGTCCATCTTTTCTTCTGTCTACCTCTTCTTCTCTTCCCCTGTACTGTCCTTTAGGCCAGATGATCTTGTTACATGGCAGCACCACTTCAGCTTGTGCTTCTTCACAGTCATCAAGAGGTCGTCATATGACCCAGTGCATTGGTTTATTATGTTGCAGACCTCTTCATTAGTGACGTGGTCAACGTAGGAAATGTCCAGGATTTTACGGAAGTGTCTCATCTCTACTACCTGTATTTTTTGGTTAAAGTTCTGCTGTAAGGGTCCATGTCTCGCAAGCATACATAAAAATGGAGACGACTAGTGTGTGCAGCAGTTTTGGTTTGGATTCCAGGGAGATGTTCTTATTTCTCCAAATTGGCTTTAGCTTTGCCACTGCTGCTGTTGTTTGTGCAGTTCTTGCTCAAATTTCTGCCTTGGATCCTTCATCAGTTATGATTACACCCAAATGCTTGAACTGTTTCACTGTCTCTAGCTCTTGTCCACTGACAGTAATATTTGAGCTGATCCCATCACATTTGTTTGTCATCAGCTTGGTTTTCTCTGCACTGATTTCCATGCCCTGTTTTGTGGAGGTTTCGTCCAATCGTTTCACAAGGTTGGCAAGTTCATTTTCACCACCTGCCAGGCCATCAATGTCATCAGCAAACCGAAGATTTGAGATTGTTTGCTCCCCAATGCTGACTGTGCATATGTGATCTTCTAGGGCAGGGGTCAGCAACCTCTGGCACGCAGCTCACCAGGGTAAGCACTCTGGTGGGCCGGGCCAATTTGTTTACTTACCACGTCAGCAGGTTCGGATGATCGCAGCTCCCACTGGCTGCAGTTCACCGTCCCGGGCCAATGAGAGCGTCGGGAAGCGGCACAGGCTGCGGGATGTGCTTTCTGTGGCTTTCCACCGCCCCCATTGGCCTGGAGTGGCGAACCACGGCCAGTGGGAGCCACGATCAGCCGCACTTGCTGATGCATCAGGTAAACAAACTGGCCTGGCCCGCCAGGCTGCTTACCCTGGCGAGCCGCGTGCCAGAGGTTGCCGACCCCTGTCCTAGGGCATCAGTCTTTATGTGCTCCAAGTAGATGTTGAACAGTGTGGGTGAAAGAAGGCAGCCTTGCCAGCCTCCAGCACTGGTACGAAACCACTGTCCTACTGTGCCATTGACGAGAACTGCACTGCTGGCCTTGGCATACAGTTGTTTAATGATAAGAATAAACTTACGACCAATATTGTCCTTCTTCATGGTTGTCCAGAGAGCTTCGTGCCATACTCTGTCAAACGCCTTCTTGAAGTCAACAAAGACGTGGTAGATGTCCTGCTGGTGTTGTAAGCACTTCTCACATAGAACATAAAGGTTGAAAATCTTCTGTGGTACTTCTTCCAGCACGAAAGCCAGCCTGTTCTTCAGCAATGATATTCTCTGCTTGTGGTTTCAATCTGTTCAATATGACTTTCAACATCACTTTGCTGGGATGGCTAATTAAGCTTATGGCCCGATAATTTTGACATAATTGCAGGCTGCCTTTCTTTGGTGATGATAGTGACTGTGTCCACATGGAGGGTCACTTACTGGTCTGCGAGATCTTGTTGCAGATCTTGGTGAGTACATCCATTACTATTTCTCCTCCGAATTTCATCAATTCGGCTGGGATGTTGTCAATACCTGTAGCCTTTCCATTCTTGAGTGATTTCACAGCTGTCTCCACTTGACATAGTATTGGAAAGTCATCTTCCTCTGTTGAATCTGGGCTTTCTGGGGCACTAGGATCTCCATTTGTCTGATGGTTGTATAGATCAGAGCAGAAGTTTGTCCACCTATTGATGATGTCCATTTCTTCTGTAATACTGTCCCCTTCTTTGTCTTGAATTGCATTAGCTTTGGTCCATCTTTCCTTCATCAGATCTTTTACAACCTGGAAGGCTTGTTTGCTATTTTTATTATTGATACACTCTTCAATTTTAGAGCATATTACTTCCATACAAAGGGTTAAACAGAGTGCCAGTTGGGAAGATATTTTCCTCCATGGCCTAATGGAAGGTACCTGATATGGGTTTTCATCTTTTCATGTAGCCTGGGGCATGGAACTTAATTCATTCTCACCTAACCTTTCTGGAACGTAAACTATATACAGATTCTTTACTCTGGTTTTCTGTAAGGGATCCTTTGAATGACAGCCCTCACTCATCAGTTCTTGAATTGACTGACCAGGATGCCACTTTATTACTAAACTAAACTCTAGGGCAGAATGTCCTGGCAGCTGTAAAAGAGGGAGTGCTTGGTCACTTCTGGCTTGGTTATTTGGTTCCTCTTTATTTCCCACTGATTATACATGCTGAGGAGATCTAGCTGGACTCCAATGCAATAAGGTAGTATAGAGGTGGTCTGTGGGGCAGAAATGTGGCATAAAGCCATTCACCTATCTATCTTAGGTACTCATATAGTCCCCTTTATATGGCCTCACAATCTTTAAAGTACTTATTTTCATAACACCCCTGTGAGATAACTCCATTTGCCAGATGAGAAACTGAGGCATGGAGAGACTAGAGCTCAGAACATCAAAAGTACTTTGGTGTTGCTTTGCTCAGCATTGCCATAGATGGGATGTGAGTCTTTCCTTTGGAGAGGCTACAGAGTATTGGAAGTGGGGGGTCACTGGCACTTGGACCATGGCTCTGCCCAGGCACAAGGCCCCATCCCTGCTTGAACTCTTCCCCCGAGTTCCACCTCCCACTTCCCCTCTTCCCCGCAAGACCCGACCCTCTCTCCGCTGCCTGGCCCCAGCCTTACACTCTGCTATGGGACTCCTCACTTCCCCTCTGTGCTCCTTACTGCCCCCTCTCACTCTGCATAGGCTTCTTACTGCCCCGAATCCTCCACCCCCAGGCTCCTTATTGCCCCCTCTCACCCCTCAGGACTCAGTCCTGTCCTTTCACCTTGCTCACACCCTGTGAGGTCCTGGAAGGGAAAGGGGAGTGGCCTGTGCTGGAGGCAGGGGGGATCAGTGATGCGGCTGCTTGGGGAGCTCAGGTTAAGCTAGAGCTAGCCCTTGGAAGGCAGGAGCTCCATGGCCACCGCCACTTCCCTGCAGAGTGATGCAGCTCATTTGGTTCTCACTGCCGAGGGATGCTGGGCTCCAACCAAGCCAGCGAGGCACTGCCTCCCTGGATCTGTGATGAGGGGAGCTGGGCACTGGCCCCGGGGCTGAGCTGACACCGCCCCACCGGCGTCCTGCCCGGACTCCCCACCTGGCTGAGCACAGCACCGCAGACAGTGGGAAGGCAGAGCTGAGTGCTGTGCTGGGGGCGGGCCTTGGGGGAAGAGGAGGAGCTGGGACAGTGCAAAGGTCCAGGCATCAGTGCCCCTCCCTCACTTCTAGAAAGCTTCCAGTGCTCCTGGACGATGCAAAGGCGGCGGGCGATTGCACCTTCAAAGTGAGGAGACCCACGCCGCATCTGGCATTTGAGCTCTGCACGGCTAAGCCTCCCCAAGACTCTTATACATGCCACCCATGAGCATTGCAATGTCTAACACATAGGTGGCCTGCCATCTTCAGCCCTGAGCTAAGTGCCCAGCCTAAGTACAATGCATGGGAAGAGTTAGGCACCTAAAAAAAGAATCCACGGAGCTAGCAAGCTTATCAGGGAGCCACCTAAGCTGGTGTATGCCAAAAGGGAGAGCGGGGGAGGGCTCGGATACACTCAATTAAGCCACACCAAGTGCATAAGTATAACTGGTTTTCTTGCCAAAGTACAATAAGCTTCCCAGCCCTTACGCATTACTAAATACGTGCAACCAACCAAGTAAGAATCAATGCTTATGCCCCTTCTGGTATGGACAGTCCCAGACCCTCCAGCCTTGTTCTTGAGGGCTTGTGGCAGGTGCTGCTCCAGTGTGGGGAATTCCTGGGCATTCACAAGGCCAGGGTCTGCAGGTGAGACTGTTTGTCTAAAGCAATTCGCATCGCTGTTTTTTATCATCCTCTCTTTCTAAGGGGGGCGTGTACATTCACAAGCAGGCTCTGGCAGGAAACACTACTGTTTTCTATTCCCACTCTTAACCCTCCTTCTTTCTTTTCTTGTTTATCCAGTCGAGTGGCTGAAAGCCAGCCCGGCTGGTCAAAGCCAGTTCACTACTAGCTCCCCCCAAACTGTTCTGTAACAACAGCCCAAAGTAGCTTGCGGTCAGCCCTAACAGCTAGCCAGGAGTGAAATGCCCAGGAGAGGGGGCAGGGAGAGGAGAGTGGCATAGGTGCCTAAGTGACTGACCTGAGGTGCCTGCCTAACAGTCCAGAGATAGGCATTTCCTTCTGCTCACAATCCTCAGCCATGAATTCTCTCCTTAAATTAGGCCAGATCAGTCATTTAGTAGCCCATACCCTAGCAGCTGAAACCATTTCTCTCTCCCTTTTTGTCTCTCTCTCTCGCAGTCTCCTGTTTATACTCCTTACCTCTCTCACACTTGCCCTGCATTTCCCTGTGCCTCTGGCTGTCTTTGGTCCAAGTGCAGTGCTGTCTTCCTGCTATGGGTACCCTGCATCCAACTCTCTGCTGTGGGATGTAACAAAGCGACCTATGGCGGGACACTACTGAGAGTATCAATTCAGGACAAATTGCTTAGAGCAGGGCAGTCACAGCCCAAGGCTGTGGTCCTTTACTTCTAAGGCACACGAAACCAGCCGAACAGAGATGACTTCGGTTTCATCCCACTGGCTAACCACAAGCCATACAAGCAATTCCCTCAGACACTCCGGTTTCCCAGTATCACCACCAGCACTGCTCCTTATGGGGATGAATGGTTATGAAAACCAGTATCCCAGTAAAAGAAAAAAGATTCTCCTGATCCCAAAGGACCACACCCCAGACCCAGGTCAATATACTTGTTAGATCTAACCTACAAATCACGCTGTTGCCAAACCTTTAGAATCTAAAATCTAAAGGTTTATTCATAAAAAGAAAGAAATATAGATGTTAAAATTGGTTAAATGGAATCAACTACATACAGTATGGCAAAGATCTTGGTTCAGGCTTGTAGCAGTGATGTAATAAACTGCAAGCTTAAATCAAGTGTCCGGAGTACATCCACAGCTTGGATGGGTTATTTGGTCCTTTGTTTGTAGCAAAGTTCCTCCAGAGGTAAGAAGCAGGATTGAAGACAAATGGAGAAGGTGCAGCTGCCTTTTAGAGTTTCTTGCCATGCGGCCTGTGCTTCCTTTGTTCCAAAAACAAGCTGCCCAGCACAAGGCCTGAAAGCCTTAGAGTCCTCTCTGTAGGCATGCCCCTGCATGCCTTGCTGAGTCATAAAGTGTATCTGCTTTCTCTCAGTGGGTCAGTTGTATAGCTGATGGTCCTTAATGGGCCATCAAGCAGGCTAGGCAGTGCTGATGCCAAACTGTCTGGGGTGTCACCCAGAAGCATAACACAAGTTTGAAATACAGACAGTATAGAGACAATACTTATAACTTTAAATACAAAATGATACCTGCATACAGAGAGCATAATCATGATCAGTAAACCATAACCTTTTCATAGACACCCTACTTGACCTCCTTTGTAAATGATTTGGTGCAGCTATAGGACCTTGGTTGCAACAATGATTGCAACAATGGTCATAGTTTATGTCAATAACATCACATGGGATCTGGCAGGAATCAGGTTTTAGGCATGCTCAGAGCATGCCTACGGGATTAGGTCCTGCTGGAAAGATCAGTATTCTCTTGCCTAGTTTGAAAAATTCCACTTCTGGACCTATGAGGCTTTGGTTGTTGCTAGGGCCCTGAGCAGCTCGTTAGCTATGGGGTGGCATCAAGGCTTTGTGAAAGCTGACTGGAGTAAATATAATTACCTATGGGGTTAGGCAGCAGCTGAGAATATTTGTGGTCCTTTAATAGGACTGACTTTCCTAAATGCCTTTGAAGATCTGTCGCTAAGTGACTTGCTCCAAGGTTCCATAGATTGACTGTGATGGAGTAGAGAATTTAACGTGGGTCTCTCAAATCTCAGATTAACATCCTAATCATTAACACCCCACTCCTTCCCCTCATCTTGTATGATATTGCTCTGGCACACATGGAGCTCTGGCCTTTGGTTACTGTAGCAACATTAATTTCCAGATATGGCTTGGACATACAGGACCTGATTGTGATCTCAATTGCATCAGTGTAAATTGGGAATACTGGAACTCCACTGAATTCTGAGCTAAACTGGTGTAAGTGGGATCAAAACTGAATTGGCACCACAGTAGTGATGACTGTTTTTTGAAGATGTTCCCACCTTTCTGACTGCAGCAAGGGACAAAAAAGTCTCTTATTTATTTTATTTATTTATTTAAACAGGGTTCAGTTTACCCTTAGGCATAGATTGTAATGCCCTTTAATACAAATCAGAAGTGCCTCAAGCAGCAAGAGGTCAAACCAAATTAGAAACAGAACAAAAGCCAGTGGCATGCAGCAAAACTGCATCTGATCAATAGCTTGTGAGTATTCATCCCTGTTTTGCTCCATGTCTATCTTCTGGTTTCTTGGCAGTGTAGTCAAGTACATTAGATAGGGCTGACAGTGTCACTGTACAAAAGAAGTGTTTATACATTTATATCTTTGGGACATGGTTCCATTAAGTCTCATAATATAAGCAAGTGGCCCTGTTAGGGTGAGTGAGTGGATGCGAGATCTTTAAGGAAAACCCAAGTGTTGCTGGTGATTTAGTAGGTAGGCACTCTTCTTTCTGGAGTATCACTGAACCAATAACCCAGCACAGGGGCCCAGGGATACTGACTGCACTAGTGTTTTTCAACTGACAGGTAAAACTAATGTTCAGTCTAAAAAATCCCAGAATTCTTTAGAAAATGGATGTTAACCTTGGTGCATGGCCCGAATGCCCACTTGGGAAATTACATTCTATCTACTTAGGGCCAGATTTTAAAATGTATTTAGGTGCGTAAAAATGCAGATAAGTACCTACTGGGATTTTCAAAAGTACCTAAGCACCTAACTCATGCTTAAATTACATCTTCTCTGCAGTCCCGAATAGATACAGCATTTTTTATTCCCTTCCTATACTGTTTTGTGATGCTATGTGCTTTTAAACAGCGTTTAAAGCTCTCCACAGCAATGTCTGTCATTTAATGGATGGTGAAATGATCCTTGCTTGCAGTTTTCATATAAGTTTGTAAAGCACTTTGATATCCTTCTGAATGAAAGGTGTTATATAAATGGAAGACCAATATGTGGTTTAAAAAAATCCAAAATATATTCATTATGCTTTTCAATATTGATAAACCCAGGGAACAAATTGCTGTGGCTGCAACTTCAAAACAATTCCTCTGTTCCAGTTTGCTAAACCAGTGTTTATTTAAGATTAATTATTTATATATTTTCTTTCTTCAGATCATCATATTCATTAATAACTTAAAATATAAACTATCATGCACTAAGCATGCATATTTTATTCAAATTATGGGGCTTGATTCTACAACACTTAGTCATGATTAGTACCTGAGTTGTCCCACTGGCTTTACTGGAATTACTCTGTGAGTAAGGAACTACTCACCGAGAGTAAGGGTGGAAGAATCTGGCTGTCGCTTATTATTAAACAGTCTGGCCAGCACTGCTGCCTGTTACAGCACACTGTTAAAAATTTTGAGTCTAACTGTCATGTATACTGCAGCCTGTTTACCGTGCTCTGGCAATAAATTACACTTACATGCAATTTAGGCCCCTTTAAGGACTCCCATTTGGACTGGAGATTGAGCCTACCAGTACCCTGCACTGACAGGCAGCAGTAGCTCCTACCCTATGGGGCTGGGCCCAGCTCCCTGCTCCAGGCATTGCAACCTGGCACATGGGGTTTCAGCACTGCTTACGTTTGGCTCTCTGTCATGATGGAGAGGCTGCTGGGCAAAATTTGAGTGACTAGCTCTGGGACCCAACACACACCAGGTTGCAACAGCCAGGGCAGGGAGCTGGCCCAGTCTGTCCCCGGAGGACGGGAGTTGCCACTGAGTAGTGGGCTTGTGCTCCAGCCTCTTCCTTTCCCCCTTGGTCCTTCCCTGAGTACCGGACCACTGACCCACTTAGAACCTTCCTATGACCCAGTGCTGGTGGGTTGTGACCCACCATTTGGGAAATGCTGCTTTATTAAAATCTTGAAAACAAAGAAAAGTCATGGACAAACGAAAAAATAACAGTATATCACATTTTTACAACTGTGACAAACCTGCAGCCCTATTAATAACATATTGTAATAGACTTGAGAGAGAGGGAGAACAACCAACCTGGCCACAGCAGATCAGAAGGATCTTATCCTGGCCAAAAAAAAAAAAAAGAGAAGAGACCAGAGAGAAGCTGAGCTGCTCTTCATCATTCTCAAATCAACACCACATCATCAGGATTAAAAAAAAAAAAAAGACTGTGAATGGCTTACAATTACAGAACCTCCTTCTCCTCCCTTGGTTTTTCACACTCAAAAACTAGAACAGGGCCTCATGATCCCTGATTGACTCTAACCGTTATCTCTAACTTGCTTCTTATATGCATATATACCCCCCTGCCTGGAAATTTCACTCTGATGAAGAAAAAGGTATTCATCAAAGCAGCTCATGCTGCAGAACGTCTGTTAGTCTATAAGGTGCCACAGGATTCTTTATTGCTTTTACATATTGTAATAGAGTAGTCTGTGCCCCTTAAGGTAGTAGTGGCTCATGGCCAGCCAACTCTGGTCCAAGGCCCAGCCCCACTAAGAAAAGACGTACTGGGTCATGTAAATCCCAGAAGGATCTGGGAATTCCATCCTGTTGTGGGGAGGGTGTCAGGTGTCAGTTACATGACCAACGACTGGTATTAGAGAGACAAGGTGGGTCAGGTAACGTCTTTTACTGGACCAACTGCTGTTGGTGAGAGGCAAGTTTTTGACCCATGCTCAGCTCTTCTTCAGGCCTGGGAAAGAGACTCCCAGTTTCACAGCTAAATGCAGGGTGGAACAGATTATTGAGCATAAGTGATTAGCACATATTCTAAGGGACCATTCAAGGTAGAGTGTTCTGTTAACATCTCTACAGTCATAGGACAAAAAGAGGGCGTTAGTGGGTTTCAGATTGTTGTAATAAGCCATAAAGCTAGCATCTCTGTTCAGTCCATAACGTTTAGTGTCTAGCAAAATTATGAATTTAAGCTCCCAGGCTCATCTTCTGAAAGCATTATGCATGACTCCTTTGAGGATGAGGACTAATAGGTTAGATACAGAGTGATTGCTTTGTGAAAAGTGCTCACCCACAGGTGATACAGTGTTTTTGTCTATTATCATTTTCCTGTGTAAGTACATTCAAAAGCATAGTGATTGTTTGGTTTCACCCACATAGCTGTTATTGGGGCATTTAGTGCACAGGATGAGGTATACCACATGTTGTAATGGGCACATGTAGGACCCATAGATCTTGAAAGGTGTGTTGGTGGGAAGTGTTGATCATTGTAGCAGTGGAGGTATGTCTGTAGTTTTTGCATCTGTGTTTCTGCTATTTAGCTGTGATGCTTGGAGTAACTTTCCTAGACCTGAAGAAGAATTCTATATGACTCGATAGCTTGTCTCTCTTGCCAACAGAAGTTGGTCCAGTAAAAGATTATCTCACCCACCTTGTCTCTCTAACATCCTGGGACCAACACAGCTACAACTACACTGCATACACCTTCTGGTCTATAAGACTAGCTTATAAACAGCTTAGCCAGTGAGGGGTAAATGAGGAGACTCTTGAGAGAGCTCAGAATCAGCGGGCACTAGCCTGCTGAGGGAGAAGCCCTAGCTTAGACTGTGATGCATTAGAGGGCTATAAGGAAAAGAAAGCCCTGAAGGAGCTATTGGGGAGGGCTATACAGATTGTGAAGCAGTGAAATGCAATTCAAGGACTGCAAGGACTGAGAGAAACTGGCGAGCCTAGAAATGAAAGCCGAGAGACCTGGCTTTCAGTGAAAATGTTATTTTATGTCAGTAAATCATGCCCGAAAAGGGGAAAATAATTCAAAGCACCAGTTGTGGTGGTTGGTTTCACTGGGGAAAGAGGAGGAAACTGAAAGAGTGTGTTGTCACAGAATTGGACTGGGAAAACTTCTGCTACACTTACATACAAATAGACTTAGATTATGTCACAGCTCTGCACACTGTATGTAATTTATCATTATACCAAGTTTTCAGATCAGCCCACATCAAGAATAAGCAGAAACTTACTGTTAAGGCTGATTCCCCACTTTGGCACTTTGAGTGCAGAAGGATTCTAAAAATTAATACTGGTCACTCCAGGCTTGTATTAAACTCCCAAGGTTACAGCTACTTTCTGACCTTGGATGGGTAGATGCTGCCACCACTCAAGTGCAAAAAATCCCTTTTGACACAGGAAGGCACACTTGGGAATTCCTCTCTGTGGGGTACCCTCAAGCCCTTTTTACCTCTCCCCCCCACTCCGGGGAAGAGCTGAGAAAGAAGACAAAGGAAATCATCTGTTGCCACCAGCTAAACAAACAACATATGCACAAACCTCTTAGTACACAAAAAACCTAATCCTGTTCTTCAAAAAGGTAAATTTTATTAAAAACAAAAAGAAAGAAAATGCATCTGGAACTTAGGCTATTGCTAGATTTAAAAAGAGAAAATATAATACTGAAGCATCAGGAATAGTTTTCTTGAATCCAGCTTAATGGTTACAAGCAAAACAAAAGCATTTGGGGGTTAGCGCAGAGGAGTCCACAAGCCTTACAGAAATAAAAAAGATAAACCTAATCACATCTTTCTAGACATTTCCTGATCTACTTACATATCTGGGGTTTCAGATTGAGTAGTTCTAGGGATGATCTGGTGATTTTCATACCTGGTTCACAGCTTTTTACAGCATAGCTTCAGCTTTGTTTTGCTCTGTCCCCTCTCTCCTGAGAACAACAACAGATGGACAAAGGGAAAGTTTTTTTCCCAATTTTAAAAAGTTTTAGCCCTCCCATTGGCTCTTTTGGTCAGGTGCCCGCTCCCTTTCTTTTACTTATGAACTTTTTAACCCTATACAGGTAAAGCAAGTAGAGAACAGTTACTAGCAGGGATTTTGTAGCTAACTGGCTGGGTGTCCATAAAAGGGAGTTATGCCCTCCCCTTCATTTATCACACTTATGTTTCCCACGTGCTTTCAGACCAGCTTCTTCCCTTTTGAACAGTGCCAACATGACATCATTCTTCCCCCATGCCTCATGCCTCAGCTCTAGCTATAAACATCCTTCCCTTGGTGGTTCCACTTCTGAAGGAGGGCTTGGACTCTGGTACTGGGGGTAGGAAGGTCCTGTAAGGAAAACAAGCAAGGAGGGTGGGTCCTAGCAGGGCATGGGTTGGTACTAACTCCAATACAGCATCCTGATTCCATCCTATCTCTCAGTGATGAGTAACCTTTTCTCTCTGGCATTGTGCTTTCTTCTAGCCACGTCCACATTAACTGTCCAGTCCTTTAAGTGGTGAATTACCCAGTGCGCTGAGTTCTTCCTTTTAAGCATTTTTATAGTGCTAACCTCCTCATAACCTGTGGCTTTCACTGTTTCTCAGAGCAGCAATATTTATCTTAAAAAGGGGGTGGGGGCATTGTGATTTAAACATTAGTCTCCAACTTCTTGCTGGTTTGACTTAATGGCCACCAAACTGCCTGGTGATTTCTCTTTTAAATTACCTTTATTGCATCCTAGTATAGAAGACTGTTTAGTGTATTATAGCCACATGGAATCTATTCTTTTCTTTAATTCTTTATTGTCCTTTCATCCTAACTGATTACCGTCTCAGTCAGAATTTATCAGCTCTGTTCTGTGCACTGGACTGTATGACCTAAATTTTATGACCTTGTGTCCAAAATCTAATTCTCTGCTACAAACTCATATTTCTCTGTTGAGCTTTTAAAGACATTTTCTTCATTACCATCACAAAAAGGCATTGGAAACCAAGTGAAACAATATGCAATTTTGCATTGCACACAAATTCTTCACTGCAGTGCGCTCAGCTAACTTCCCATTAAAATTGCATTTTCTTCCCACCTCCTTATTTTATCTTTAGCAAATATCTAATCTACTGGTGGCAGGGAAGAATTTATTTCTCTCTCTTTGATTATTTCCATTAGCCACCAAGCTTTAATTTGGCTACTTTGCTGTGGCCACTGAGTTCATCCCACGGAAATTCAATGCTAGCAAAGACTCTAATATGTTAAAAAATAAAATCCACAGAAATAGTATTTTTTTATTTAAAATTATATTACCATAAAATGAAAAAATACAAAAAAAAAAAAGAAGCATGAATCTAAATTCCAGTATAATATTAACTTTCAGCTAAATTGTGGTTCTCAGTGAGGAATATCAAACACTTTCAGCAATGATGACAATGGGAGTATATGAAAAAGAGAATAAATTATGGACAACTGTGAATGACAAGGCTGTAATGCCATCAAGATAAATCAGAACTGTGAGCTTGAATAACAAGATTTTTTTCCCCTGCCTTCATGTAACTCATGAGTTCTACAGGAATTTAGATTGTTTCAATAACTTTAAAATTATACTATACACTAAAGGCCACCTCCAGAAATCCATCTCCAATCTTAAGCAAACAAAAGTATTATGAGTTTGCTGTAAATACAGTTTTATTTGATCTTGCTACTTCTTACTAGGCACAGCAAAACTTTGTTAATCACTTTGGTAATTTGAGGTTCCCTGCAGTTCTTGGAAGTGGAAAGAACCATCAGGTTGAACCGTCTCAGACAAAGATGTATTTTTATTAAATAGCTGTAGTCCTTTGTAAAGTAGATGTAATGTTAGAAATGTTGAAAGAAGTGGCTATGTATACAAAAAAGAAAGTAAAGATTTTATAAGAAGGCTGTAAAGACTTTTTCCATGATACATTTTGTAAGTTAGACTAGATAAAGAACTTTTTGGAGTAACTGCATTTTTAGTTCGTGTAGGTGAACATGTAGCACCATTGGTTCCTGTAAACGTTAATGCTGGGTTCAGAAAAACAAATATCCAAATGGGAAAAAATGGTATCTTTATGATCTTCTGTTTTCATCTAGGGACTCTGAGGATCATATTTTGCCTGACCTCTGTATGCAAGGTGGGGCAATGGTCACAGAGAAACTTCTCCCTCCATATTCTCTACTTCTTGTAGCATCCTTCTCAAGAGCTAGATACAATTGAAGCCTCTGCCTTCATTTGGTCACAGATACTGCTCAATTCCTTCCCCTAGGAAAAGAAACTGCAAATGAGGTGGGGATCAAAGGGGGAGGGGCATGGCCTTATCTCTCTCTGCCCACCCTGCACTCTACAGGAGAGTTGGATGGATGCAGGAAGAAGAAGATATAGTAGGTGAACATTCCCTGCATGCTTGACAGCAGGGCCGGCTCCCAGGGCCGGCTCCAGACCCCAGCGCGCGCGTGGGGCGGCATTTTAACGGGAGGGCGGCAGGCGGGTCCGGCGGACCTTCCGCAGTCATGCCTGCGGGAGGTCCAATGGAGCCGCGGGACGACCGGACCTCCCGCAGGCATGACTGCTTGGAGCGGCGGAATTCGTAGAGCCCCTGCTTGACAGTTCCCAAATTTTCTGTCTTGGAGGCACAACCAATCCTGGAGCTACCCACAGGGCAGTGCAGCGTCTTATGAACCTCCAAATGGGTAGGTCAGTTTTGTGGACAAAACAGACTAGACAGGCCTAGAACTAAAATCTTTTTTGTTTGCGGCTACCAGAACACAGGTAGCTTTACTAATTACTGTAAGTAGGCTGTAAAATTAAAACAATCTAACAAGAATATGGCTATTATAAGACAAAATATTCCAAGCTCAGGTAAATTTCATCGTGGTTGAGGAAAAATACCTCCAGAGAGAGAAGCTGATTATTACAAGAAAGGAATAAGAATGAATATATGGTATACTTCTAAAGCGTGTGTGTGTGCTCCATGAAAGCTTCTCTTGATAAACATTCAAGATGAGCTATAAAACTACAAGATTAGGATATTTTTAAATGTGATACCTGAGATCAGAGAAAATCACAATGTTAAGTATACAAAAGCACTCAGATCTGTGCAGAATGCATTACTCAGTCAGGGTAAGCTAACCACTTTAGATTTCATGATTACCTGAAAAACACTTTGCAGCTTTCGCTCTGCAGACACAGCACTTAAAATATGCTGTCATTCATGTACTGTAGGAAATAAGCTAGGAATTGCATAAAAATCTTACAACTACTGTACAGAAAATCACCTAGGATGCTTAACACCAAGGACCACATCATGATGTCAAAGGGAGCTGTGTTCAAGGCTCAAGGGCATTTTTTTTTCAGTTTAGAAAATGTGCCCATTGTAGTGATTGCCTTTAGTCTATCAATAATTCATGCCTGACACAGAACAGAATTAACATAAATAGAGAAGGCTCACAGCTATGAGTTTAAGCTTGGAGACAAAACAGACAGTGGGCTTTCTGGTAAATTAATACTTGCGATCAGGGACAGTAAGCATTAGAAAGGAGTTTAATTAGCATCCCATAAAACTTGTTCAAAAAGGATATAATCACATGAAGAGTGAAAGTGCCCCATTTGTGTCAATCTATCTTTGAAGGAATGTTTGGAGAAATACTGGTAATAGGAGGGAAAACAGAAACCCAGACCTGTTTATCCAATGGCAATGATTATATCGTGAGTGACTTTAATGTTAAATTGATATATCATAAGTGAAGGTGATGACCTCCTCAAAGAGGACAGGTGGGTAAATACTTTTGTTGAGAGGGAGGAGGTTTACTAGTTTCATAGGGGTAGATTGTGTCATTTAAACACAGCCCTGAAAAGGTGGTAGTACAGAGCAGCACCCCCACAGGGAGAGCACCCAGCAATAGCATGTATATTGCATTTGTACCATTTAGATATTAACTAACTAATCCCCATAAAACCCCTGCCAAATAGGTGGTAAAGCATTATCATTCCCAATGTACAGATGAGGCAATAGAGGCAGAGAGGCAAAGTGACTCACCCTATTACGCACAGTGAGTCAATGGCTGGAGACATAGCTCACCACTTATTAAATGATGTTTCTTTCTTACTTCTTATTAATTTATAATTATAAAAGTCCTTCATATTCCCCTTAGGTACTTTGGGTGGCATTTACTTCATTCTGATTTTTTGCTGCTGTCAAATTTCCCCTCCTGCCTCTGACTCTGTCCTTGTTTGGTTATCTCCTCTTTTTCCAGAACAAGGTATCTGCCCCCACCACTATCAGTAGGTAAGGGTCGTCTCTGTCTTCAACTTCATGGCTCTGAGAAGACACTTTGATCACTTCTTGCTCATTGTGTTTTTCCTTCTTGAGAGCGATAGTCTGCCATGCTTTTAATATTTGCAGCGTTGTTGTAGCCATGTTTGCGCCGGGATATTAGAGAGATAAGGTGGGTGAGCCTTTAATATTTTCTTTTAGGTTCCTCCAACCTTCTCTCACAAAGGGTGATTTTAATAATTTATGATGGATTTGGAGTTACTCTATGCATTGTTTACCAAGCTGTTTACTTCAGCTATTTGCTAAAATAATAAAGATGCCTATTCAAGGCTCTAGGCACCCCAGCATAATTAATTATACAATAAATGCAATTACATTGACTCTCAGCAGCAGTAAAATCATCTGTCCCACAGGAATTCAGCCAGCTTCATCAACTAGGAAATATAAGAAATGATGGTCATCAAAGTCACATGGTTTTGTTTCTGCTCCTTGACTGAACAACTGAAACTTTTAAAACGTGAGAATAATGAATAGCAAATCACAATTGCTATTGTTCACACATGAATAACCTTGTTTGCATGTGAACATATTTCTTCATGAGAAGAAAAACTCTTCAAACATAAAGGGATATGGACATCCAAGAACTATGTAATCATGTAGAACTTGGATGTTGGCAAACACCATTTCTGCAGTATTCAGCCAGTTTTATTCCAGATACTCCTCAATGTTTTTGTCACCTCTCCCTATCCTGGTCCCTGCGGGTATGTATACACAGCAAAGAAAACCCCACAGCTGGCCCATGCTAGCTGACGCAGGCTCAGGCTGTTTCATTGCTGTGTAGACTTCCGGGCTCAAGCTGGAGTTCAACTTCTAGGACCCTGCAAGATGGGAGGGTGCCAGAGACCTGGCTCCAGCCTGAGCCCAGATGTCTACACAGCAATGAAACAGTCCTGCAGCCCAAGCCCTGCGAGCCTGTCAGCTGGCATGGGCCAGCCGTGGGGTTTTCTTTGCTGTGTAGACATATGCTGAGAACTTACATATAATCTTATTCTCTTTGTCCAAGTATTGTCTTTGCTTGGGTTCCTCTCTATTAGGTTTCTAAGTGTGTCCCATTTCATTGCTTGCTGCATTGTCATTGTTTGGGCATCCATATATTTATTCTTGGTCTCCTTCTCTTCATAAAGGGCAGAATATCTTATGTGAGTAACTATATTAAAAGGGTCTGCTGACAAGGGCTTTTCTCTTATCAATCTTCTTACATGGCACAGTCTTCCATCTCTTTTATTTCTTCCATATGTTTCCCATCCTCTCTCTCAACCTATGATATGTGTCTGATGGTGCTTTTGTCCATGTGCCATCAGATTTTTGTTTTCCCTTTTACCTCTGAATGATTTCAACTTCTGTTTCAGCTCCTCTATTTTCTTTCAGTAAATAAAACTGCTTCCACTTCCATACCTGTGCAAATATTGCACCTCATACATTCCTTAATAGAACCCTCACAATAAGAAATTTTATCTAACCTAATCTACAATTTTGTTAAAAAACCAGTGCCTGTTACTTAAATTGCTTCATCGTATGTATATTTTCTGCCAGCCACGCACACTTCCAATTTTAGCAAAGCACTTATGCACAAACTTAATTTTAAAGTTAAGCACATGCTTAATTTCTTTGCTGAATCATGGCCTTCAACAGGATCTCCCCTATCTGCCAGGATCTTCCCCTGGCAGGGGAAGTATAGAGGTGTCTACAGGTAATTGCAGTTATATATTCCCCCATCACATCAGTTTCAAGAGTATGGAAACTGGAGTACTATGTTCAGTTTTGGGCCCCACACTACAAGAAGGATGTGGAAAAATTGAAAAGAGTCCAGCGGAGGGCAACAAAAATAATTAGGGGGCTGGAGCACTTGACTTATGAGGAGAGGCTGAGGGAACAGGGATTATTTAGTCTGAAGAAGAGAAGAATGAGGGCGGATTTGATAGCTGTTTTCAATGACCTGAAAGGGGGTTCCAAAGAGGATGGATCTAGACTATTCTCAGGGGTAGCAGTTGACAGAACAAGGAGTAATGGTCCAAGTTGCAGTGGGGGAGGTTTAAGTTGGATATTAGGAAAAACTTTTTCACTAGGAGGCTGGTGAAGCACTGGAATGGGTTACCTAGGTAGGTGGTGGAATCTCCTTCCTTATAGTTTTTTAAAGTCAGGCCTGACAAAGCCCTGGATGGGATGATTTAGTTGGGGATTGGTGCTACTTTGAGCAGGGGGTTGGACTAGATCAGTGGTTCTCAAAGCCGGTCCGCCGCTTGTTCAGGGAAAGCCCCTAGTGGTCTGGGCCCCTTTGTTTACCTGCTGCGTCTGCAGGTTTGGCCAATCGCGGCTCCCGCTGGCCGCAGTTCGCTGTCCTAGGCCAATGGGGGCTGTGGGAAGTGGTGTTGGCCAAGGTATGTGCTGATCACTGCTTCCTGCAGCCCCCATTGGCCTGGAGTGGCGAACCGCGGCCAGTAGGAGCCGCAATCAGCCGAACCTACGGACGTGGCAGGTAAACAAACCGGCCCGGCCCACCAGGGGCTTTCCCTGAATAAGCAGTGGACAGGCTTTGAGAACTAGACTAGATGACCTCATGAGGTCTCTTCCAACCCTGATATTCTATGATTCTAAAAGGATTATTTCAGTGCTTAGATGAGTTAACTCATGGCTACATATCATCAGGTTTAATACTCTGCATCTCTTTATTGCCAGGAAGTGCAGTTGTGGATGGCTCAGTCTTAGTTGCTTCATAGGAGAGGTTCTTGGAATAGTTTAAGGCTTTGTATGCATCTCTGAAGTAGGGAGACCCATTTGTTTAAACCCCTAAGGCCACAAGGTAAACCATGTGACCCAGCATAGTTTATTTTTGTGAAGCAATTTCCAGTCAGATTAAAGGCAGCCTTGTTTCTCTAGCTGTTTGGAAAAATCCTGAAAGAAAACTTTTCCTCACCTTGAAGCATGGATATTAGGTCTTTTGGCTACTATCAGGAAAGTTCTGTGGTTCCTAAAGGTGTGCAGCTTCTTCCTGGAGCATGTCCCCCATTTCCTAAAGCTGGTTTCATGGTATACTGTGTCCTGAGACTGAACACATCTGGGAGCTATGTAGAAAAAGAATTAACAGCCAAATCTTCAGATGTGATAACTAATTGTGTGTTTTGGTACCTAACTTGAGACACCTAGGCTCTGATTTCCAGAGGTCTTGTGGGTCTGCAGATCCCATTGAAAGTTTGACTGTCAATGGGGCGTGTCCTCATCACCAAAGAAAATCAGACCCCTATATCATGTTGGGCACCCAAACCCTGAGGTACACAAAATTAGCAAATAGTGCTGAAGTTTGAGAACTAATGGGGCTTCCTGTTCTACCTACAAGCTGGGATTTTCAAAAGTGCTCAGCACTAGCCAAATTCTATTCTCATTGAAGTCAGTGGGAGTTTCCTGGTCAATGAGAACAGAATTAGGCCAACCCAGACCACCTTTGAAAAGCCTTCTCCCCCCAGTGTATTTACTGTTTTGACAGCTCCAGACTTTCTGCATCCTTGGTTATGTTCTCAGAGAGGAGCTGCGTGTTTTGCCTTATAGATGGGTTAACTTCCGCTGAGATGCTCTGCTACGTCAGTTTGCTTGTTAAAAATATCAGCTTGTGTTAATAGCTTATCTAACGATTGCTGGCATGAGTTTTGCCATGTGTAAGTGATTTCTTGATTGTCTTTGTTGTCAAATCACCACTTCTAGTGTACCTTGCTCCTTCATCTCTGTCTCTCTTGCTTTGTTTTCTTATGTCTGGTTTTATGGAGGATGTTTTGTTGACTGTACATATATTGCCACTGACATTACTAAGACTTGTTCCTGTTTCTGAGCTGTAATTTCCTAGCTGAAAGGTCTGTAGCCTAGAGTTCTGTTTGGAGATTTAGCCCCACAACTCTCATTAATTTTAGGGAGAGTTGTGCGGTAAAAACTGCTAGTAGATTCTGAAAATCCCAATGTGGGTTCTTGTACAATCCGTTCGGGAGCTCAGACATGTCCTATGTAGTCTTGTATCACGTGGTTTCATATCATTCCTTTATATGTATCTTCAAGTCCATAATTAGGACAACAATATTTTTATTAAAACTATAAAGAAATGCATTTTCCGTGTATCCAGAGGCACAAAACTCTTTTGGGGGCTGGCTTAAGTGAGTAAGTCCTTGCATAAATGTCTACAGATAATATAGCAGCCAAAAGCTTCTTTTGATTTATTACATTATAATTGTATAGAAAGCCCAGGAATTGATGTCATATGCTCAAGGTAATATAATTTAGCTAGAACAATTACATTACTATATAGAATTAGAACTTGGTTGGCAGTCTATAATAGCCTCTTGTTAACAGAATAATTTCTTATTTATCTTCTTCTTGCTAATGAAAGATAAGATTTCTATAGAGTCTGCACCCTTTGTGTGTGCGTGTGCGTGTTGGATGAACTGACATACAGAGTAGAACTAAATGTTTTTTAGACTCCATTATATGGTGAAATTTTACAGACCATATTTTATATTACCTGTTTGTTAGTCAGGAACAGACAAGGGGAAACATAAGTTCTCTCTCACTCTATTCTGGTTCAGTCAAAATGAGATCTTCCCATGTTGTCCTTCCAGGATTCTCAACCTGACCTGACTGGAACACCTGCTGAGGGATAATTCATCTCGTATGCCAGTTTAATGCAGGGGCTGTCCTGAACAGTGATTGACATCTGTTCTAACCAGTGGTGACAAATCAAACATGGGGTGGTGTGAGCTATTTCTTGTGTGAACTCATTATCATTTTGCTTCTACTAAAGGCCATTTTTGGATCTTGCATCAGAGGAGGAAAGGTGAGATAGTTTTTTTACATATATTGTCAGAATTTGGTAGCAAATAAGCTTGATTTGGTGAGTTCATGTCTTAAATAGCATCAGTGAGGAGAAAGTGAGCATAAGGGGAAGCAGTGCGGCTAATGGAGAGGACAGGCACTCAGGAGTTGTCCTTATTCTAACTTTTGACAATGATTTGCTGTGTGACTTTAAACAAGTACTGTTAGGTTAATTTCTGATTTGCCATGTGCTGCTGTATTGGGAGTAGGGAAAAGGGTTCAAATACTTAGCACAGTCTAAAAAGTATGGGGTCCCAGCTAATGTGCTAAGTGGCTCTCACAGCTCCACAGGGACAATTGGGTAGGGAGTGTGCCCTGGCCTCTCAGCCTTATTACACAATGGCTGGTGTCTAACAGATGTTCAAGAACTCGGAAGGGGCAGACAGGGATGATATTCCTACTGCGCAGCACTGAAATCAATAATGTGTCTGTTCCTACAGTCACTGCTGGCATTACTTACTGTCCTTTTGCTTCTTGGCTAATGAAACCTTATTCAGAAGATACTAAATGTTCCCTCTACTGCTACCTCAGGAACACCTAAAAGGCAGCTGAATATAGAATCATAGGACTGGAAGGTCTCTCAAAAGGTTATCTAGTCCAGTCCCCGGCACTCATGGCAGGACTAAGTATTATCTAGGCCTGGTGTTTGTCTAACCTGTTCTTAAAAATCTCCAATGATGGAGATTCCACAACCTCCCTAGGCAATTTATTCCAGTGCTTATCCACTCTGACAGTTAGGAATTTTTTCCTAATGTCCAACCTAAACCTCCCTTGCTGCAATTTAAGCCCATGGCTTCATGACCTATCCTCAGAGGTTAAGGAGAACAATTTTTCTCCCTCCTCCTTCAATACCCTTTCTGGGTACTGAAGTTAGGCTCACTGATCTATAATTCCCCACAATGTCTTTATTTCCCTCTTTTATAGATTGGTGCTATATTTGCCCTTTTCCAGTCTTCTGGAATCTCTCCCGTCTTCCATGTAGGGTGACCAGATATCCTGGTTTTATAGGGACAGTCCCAATTTTGGGGGCTTTTTCTTATATAGGCACCTATTACCCCCCATTCCCATCCCAATTTTTTACACTTGCTGTCTTGTCACCCTACTTCCATGACTTTTCAAAGATAATGGGTAATGGCTCAGATATCTCCTCAGTCAGGCCCTTGAGTATTCTAGGGTGTATTTCATCAGGTCCTGGTGACTTGAAGACATTTAACTTGTCTAACATGTCTTTGGGAAGCTGAGGACAAGAGAGAGATGTGGTCTAAAGTGCCATAACATTTACTACATCCCCACTATTAGTTTGACATGTTGTATTTTGCACTCTGCTTGTGGCAGCACAGGGTGGAGGATTCTCTCCCATAGGTAGTGGAAAGGGGAAACCAAGATGGCTGCTACAGTCCACAGCCAGAAACACCTGAGATGCAAGAGTCCTGCATTGCTGCCAGTGTCAGCAAAGCTAACAAAAGGGATTCCCTATGCCAATACGTTCTCTCTGAAGAGGCAAAGTAGGAGAGAAACAATTAACTGGCAATAATAGCGGCTGCAGGCAGTGCATTAACTGGTGTATTAATTCATTTATAATCACCAACTTCCCGATTAGCTTGATTATTGCCATCATATTTGGATATGGAAGATGGTAGGGGGCCTTGGATAAGCTTCAATGATGGTATAATTATCTTTCCTTTTGTACAGTCACTTAAGCACTAAAGTATGATGCCGTTTCCTCTGCTTGATCAATGAATCGGACACATTGTATAACTAACCTTTCAGTAATCACAGACACACTGGGGTTAAGGGGAAGAAGCAGTCTAATTTTTGTTTAATGGGGATGTGTCTCAGCTATCATTTATGTGAGGAAGACAAGCTTCTTTTTTTTAGATACCCAGTATCCGTTTCTCATTGCAGCATGAAAGTCCTAAATCTGCCTGATGAGTGGGAATAGCTCTCCAGCTCCATCCACCTGATATGAACGTCATGCTTTGCATACTCACAGAAAGCTTTGTCTTACTCACCTAAACAGAGGATTAAAGAAGAATAAGCATCCCACCTCTACTGTCTTGCTCAGTCTGCTTGGGTCTTGGGTCCAAGTCTGGTGCTGAGCACTGCCTCTGCTCTCTGGATACGACATAATGGATAAAGGGGGAAGGAAAGGGGTGGAGAGGAGCAGAGAGTTTGTGCAGCCTTGGCTCCTCCCTCCTTCCCTCTACTGGCTGGCCAGAATAGCTGGCCAGGCATCAAGTGGGAGGAAAGCTACACCGAATTGGGGTGCACAAGAGGAACTGTGACTTTCTTAGCCACAGTTCTTCATTGGGGTTGCTCTTGGTTCAGTGCAGTTACATAGTGTGCCTTATTCAGGGCTGCACATAAAGACTCAGTGTAGCCTAGAGTTTTTGGTTTTCCTTCTCCATCTGCAGTCTTATTCGCTCATCTTAATGCTACATTCTCTCCTCCTCTAGTTGCCTTTGCAGTCTCAGTTTCTCTTCCCAGTGGGTCAGCTGGAGCTGTGACTCTACCCCCATCTCATGCTGCAGCTCAGGAAAATATTTAATCCCTTGGTATCCTCCTCAAGCTGTTAATGGACTCTGTTTCTTCTCCTTTTGCCCTCTCTTCGCTGCTGGAGTAGAGAGGCATCTCAGGGGTCTATCAACACCTTCCTCTGTCAGTTGATTGGGCATTGCCTCTGTATTACCAGCAAGCCCTAGGAGAGGGTCGAAATGTGGGGGTGCAGAAGAATCCATTCCAATTCTGAATCTTGCAGTTTGAAATACAGCTGCTGTTTAGTGCACAGATAGGGTGTCATGGAGCCATTGTTAAATGGGGGAAGTTACAAATAAAATGCTATATATATCATCAAACAGTCTATTGATTTTTTTTAAGGTGAAATGTTTTGTTCTTGCCTGGAATGCAACAAAGGACATAATAGGGAACTGCAATACGGACCATTAGAGTGAGAATACTTTTGTAAGAATTCCTTACTCCAATATTTTTGGGTGCTTGCTTTTCAGTTTGGTGCCCGTACAACACACATCCTCCACTAGTATAAATGAGTGAAGCTTCACTGAAATAAATAGAGCTCCGCTGTTTTAAACTACGTGCGGATCTGACCTTGTATTTATTACAGGCCATGCAAGGGGATATTGCAGGTAATGGTTGGCTACTAGAAGACATAGCTATGGTGAATATTTTCCCCTCACATACCAATATTTGAGAGCACCTTTTAAGTAAGAGCCCAGGCTGTACTGTTACAGCTGGAGTTAACCTTTTAAAGTTGATAATTGGGGCTGATACCCTGTGCAGTGAAGGAACATAGCAATATTAATGGGATCCTGGGAAAGGATGCAGATCCTTGTAACCTGGTTACAAATCTGGAGGAGTAGATGTCTTATACAGCATAGGGAGAGTTTCCAAAATGCCAAGGAGATTTAGGAGCACAAGTCCCATTAACTTTCAATAGGACCTGTGCTCCTAAACTGCTTAAATGTTTTTGAAAATCAACCCCATTCCCTATACAATGAGAAAATACAACACAAATCATATATAATATAGCTCAATGTGAGCTTGTGTGAGGGCACTTAATCTCCCATCAATTCATCTCCATAGTTGTCATCATTAAGACCTTCTCACTAGTTGGTCTTTTCTAGGACACAATCCTAAAATAAATTTATGTTGGTGTCTCCTCTCCATTTGCATATGAAAAGTTTCTGAATTAAAAAATGTTTACTCTTTATAAGTCCCTAGAAAGAGATCTTAGAATACACTAAATCCCATAGCAAAGTTGTATCTTTTTTTACCAGATCTTATTTTTGTCTACAATGCTCCATAGATTCTATCTTCTGGCCTTAAAATGCACCTGGCCTCCCTAGTATTACAGTTCTACGAATCTATCAATGAGATTGTCTGACTGCTATTGTGTCACTTAGAGAAGCAACCTGTTTACCTTCAAAGTGAATGCAAAGCCAGATGTGACACTAGCACTAGATAGTATATTCTGCTAATGACTATGGAGCTATATTAATGCTGCTGTGTATTATTCATTTACTCTTCCTACAAAAAGGTGAAATGTGAGATTTTTAGTTTTTGCAAGTTGCAAATGGATAGTACGACATACAAAGAACATTTCTGAGAAAGTATGGTCCAGCGGTTAGATTGCTATCCTGGGACATGGGGGACCAGAATCGATGCCTTTCACTACCACAAACTTCCTAAGTGACCTTGAGCAACTCACCTAATCTGTGCCTTAGTTCCCTATCTGTAAAATAAGGATAATAAAACTTCCCTACACACAGGGGTACAGTAAGAATGTATTTACAATTGTGAGGTGCTTGGATACTATACTAATGGGAGCAGAGGCATATAAATACCCATGATTTCTAGATACATATAGGGACTTGACTGCATGGAAGTATTAAAGCAGATTAATATTTGTACTTCAGTCAAGTATTTGACATGGTACCACTTGGGAAATTATTAGTAGAACTGGAGAAGATGGGGATTAGTACAAGAACTGCAAGGTGTATAAAGATATAGCTAAAGAGGACAAGGCAAAGGGTTGTTCTGAAAGGTGAATTATCAGACCGGAGGGAGCTTATTAGTGGAGTAACTCAAGGATTGATCTTGGGAACAATCTAATTCAATATCTTTATTAATGACTTTGGCACAAAAGTAGGAGAGTGCTAGTGAAATTTCCTGCTGATACAAAGTTGGGAAGCATTGCCAATACAGAGGAAGATCAGAACATTACACAGGAATATCTGGATGACCTTGAAGACTGGAGTGACAGAAATAGGAAGAAACTGAATGGGACAAAATGCAAGATCACATTCTTAGGGTATAATAATTTCTGCTACAAGCCGGGAGCTCATCAGTTAGAAGCCAAAGAGGAGGAGAGAGACCTGGGTGTGTGGAATGATCACAGGATGACTATGAGCCACCAACATGATGTGGCCATGAAAAAGGCAATTGGAGGATGTATTAGGTGAGGCATTTCCAGTAGAACTAGAAAAGTATTAACGTGATTGTACTGGTGAGACCTCATTTTGAATATTTTGTACAGTTCTGGTCACCATGTTCAAGAAAGCTGAATGCAAACTGGAACAGGTTCAGAGAAAAACCACTAAGATGATCAGGAGAGTGAAGGGCCTATCTTATGAGAGGAGATGGGGTTGCTTCTGATGGTAGAGGGATGGGTTCGGCAGCCTGGGGTCTCGTTTCTGGTTTACATCTTATGTTTCTAAAAGCTCATGCTTCAGGGCTTTAGCTGGCCAACTGCAGGGGTCACCAGCCTGCCTAGTTGACAATATCACTTCTAAAATATTACAGACACTGTACACTCTGTTTGTCCCTGTCATGAAAAAATTTCAAGACAGGAAGAAACTTGAGAGTTCATTGGTATGATGAAAAGTGCAGGAACATTTCTGAGCTGATGCTGGTAGCTTAAGTTTTCATTCTCTTGACTGATGATGCAATGTTTGAGAATGACAAGGTGTCACTTTAGGACATAAAGCTCCAAATATCCAGTCTTCTGTAAGGCTGGATAAAGCAGTACATGAAGTTACCGGTAATGTAGTGAATTATAGTTTAGATTACCATCCACAAACAATATCTGGGTTTTCTTGTAAGCAGGGCATTTTGATTTGTGGTTTAATAATTCCTAATGGCCTGTTCTAATGTCTCTGATACACTGACACTATGGAATAACTTACATAGATCTTAGCATGACCTATGCATTTCCACAGATGACCAAGCAAAGAATTGTGAAACAATTGCTCCTTTTAGAGTAGTTATAAAACCTCCTTTCCAACTGGAATGAATGGAGTTAGTTTTAAGATTACATTTTTAAAACCTTGGTATCACACTCACAAGCTAATAAATAATCTGCAACCTTTTCCATTCCACAATCAATATGTTATTCAATATTTATTTCCTAATTTCAAACAGATCTAAAGACAGGCAGCTCAGAAATGCCATCGTAGGACAAAACTGATGATAACAATGACATTTATTGACATTTCTGAAGCAGAAAGAGATTTAAATGAAGTTAAAATGCCTTTCCACAAATGACAAGGGTATAATGAAAAGCCAGTGAACACAATAAAATACACACTGCCAGCTGCATGTAGGTCAAAGATGGAATTTACATAAATGTAGGATAACTTTCCTTTTGTGTTACTTTATGGTAGCTCTTGACAATGGCCTGATTGTTGATAGCCCCACAGCAATCATGTACTACTTTCTGCTATCTGAAGGAGAAGGTTTTACCAGTAAAAAATATAATAAGAAATTCCTCTCCTCAGGTCATTATTGCAGTACCCCCAAGGCATTTTGGGTATATAGGGCTTGATATTTAGAGGTGTTGAATGTGCACAAATCCAGCTGAAGTCTATGCTTGTTGTCATGTTCAGCACCTCTGAAAATACCAGCTGTGCTATAAGTCTGAAGGGAGGGGCTTCAAATGCACCTAATCTTGCAAACTTCTATTCATAAAGGAAGTGTGTATGAGGGAAGGGAACACCTATTAAATTTTGGGAGGTGTGCCTGCCCATATCTGAAGGCCCTTCCTCCAGCCTAAGGGGACGAGCTACCAAACCTGGGGCTCAAGCAATTATGAGGGACAACGAATGAAAAAAAAGGGACAGGACTGAGGGTTGCAGGTTCAAAAGCAGAGATCCAGAAGGAGACACTGAGCAGAGAACCTCAGACAGCACCCATTACTCCTTGAAGGTGTCTAGAAAGCCAGTAGATGTGGCCCAGAGGAGCTCTGCCCAGATACGTGATTGAAGGAAGAAGTGGAAATAGGCCCCGCAGGTGCAGAGCACCTCCCTGTCCAGCATCCTCCTCCTGGTGGAATACATGGGCATCTTGGCAAGTGCCAGGAGGAGGTTGATGAGGAGGTCTTGCGACTTCGTGGGCCCACGGATGAGTGTGCAAGTATCAGGAGGTGCAGGGAAAAGTGCAGACAGAACCTGAGGAGAAGGTTCTGGAGGAGCTGGAAAAAGGGGATACAATCTGGCACACTCCAAGTAGACATGCACCAGGGTCTTCCTAATGCCACAAAAGGGGAAGGTGTCAGGGTGTGGGGGGGCTGACCATGCCAGGTACACAACAATACTCGTGGCTCCATGAAGGAGCTGCCAGCAGACATCCCTGGTGGGCTGGGGACCAAGGTGGAATACAGGCTAGCCCACCAGGGTTCCTCACCCTCCACAGGTGGTAAAAGGTCCTACCACTTGATGGCAGGGACATGGCGGGTGAGGAAATGGAATATGTGGAGCACGTGTGTGTACAGCTGTTCCTTAGGCATGGTTCGGAAACAAACCAGCTGGAAGTCGTGCAGCTGGTTCAGGTTATGCAGGGGAGAGGTCTGGGGGAGGGGGTGGGCTCATGGGGCAGGGGTCCAATAACAAGGTCTGGAGGGTGAGTGGGGAACACCCTCCTACAGGACCCACTCAAGGAAGAACCAAGATGTGGATGATAAATGTGCTGGGGGGATATGAGGGGTGGAGAGCCCCATGCGCTGGACAAGAGCCAGAGGATCCACCCAGTCCCCCTGGTCATAGTCCAGGAGGTCTCCAATTCTGGTGGTGCTGCCAATCTCTGGCCCACTGAGGGGGACTCCGCCACCTGCACACAAATCTGGGGGTTGTGTATCAGGGACTGCATGAGGACATCTACTCCCTCAGCAACCACCATGGATCTGGTTGCCAAGACCAGCTTCCAGTTCTGGAGGAGGTCCTGGTAGAAGACCGGCAGCTCAGAGAGGTCTCATGGAAGACACCTGAGGGCATATCGGAGCCCTCAGAGGCAGTGGAGGAACGCATGTGCCAACATGCTTCACGCTGGACTCCTTGCACCATAAAGGAGTCTCTGCAGGGCCTGGAGGAGGAAGTCATGGATCTGGCTGCGAAGGCAAAGCAGGCCCTGTCCCTCCTCCTCCAGTGGAAGACTCAAAACCGCCACAGTGACCCAGTGCAGTCCTGGTCAAAAGAACTCTAGAGCTAACCTCTTGAGATTGGCCAGGATACCTGGGGCCGGGCTCAGAGTATTGAGCTGGTGCCAGAGGAGGGAAGGGAACATGGGAGCAGGTAGTACTGGGCGGGCCAGAGGGGGTGAATAGTAAATGGAATAAGGGAAAATTGAGGAAAGCCAGGACACATCAGGGAATCCATAGACAGTGTCAAGGGGATGATGTCGTGCAGCAGAAGAATAAGATGAAGTCGATGGGGCTCTGTGTGGGTGAAGCAGTCTCTGCCTGTGTCTGGTAAATCAACAGGATCAACACTTCAGATTGTAAACTTTTCAGAGCAGGGACTGTCTCTCACTTTGTTTGTACAGCACCTACCACCAGAGGGCCCAAATTAATAGTTTCCCTGCATTGGAAAAAGTGGTATTGCCTGCTTTAGACTCTTTCGTCCACAGTTTGTGCATGCTGTTGGTTAAAATGTTGATGTGTTTGCACAGTGTCTTTTGAGAGCAGCAGCAGAACTCCAAACACAAAGCAAATTTAAATAAAGCCAGTCAGATTAAGTGGTTTGGTAATGAAACATCATGCACATCTCTAGATCATACCACATGGTGATGTTACCGAGTGATGCAGTTCTATGGAAGTGCTACACTGTAATAACAATTCTGCTCAGGAGAAGACGTTAAACTATGGTTACTTTTGCCTGCCTTTTAATGGTTCAGCAAATACAAATTAAACATCTAGTGGCAAATTTCAGAAGACTTGTGTTTAGCCCTGGTTTTCATCTTATCTCAGTAAGCTTCTTATTTTATACTGCACAAACACCTAGGAGCCCCAATCTTGAACTAAAATTCTGTGGGCATCTCTGCAGTGTCCCACAGATGGGACTAAGTGGGTGTGAATTGCACTTCAGAGGACTACATTAGTGTACTCAGGACCTTTAAGTTCATGCCTGCAGCATCCACACGGAAAGTTACAGCACAGCACTCTGGTGCACACTGCTACTCACGTTCCCTGAATCTGAACTGCCGGGCAGTGGAGGCAGATGGCCTAGTGGTGCAGGTGGATACAAAAAGACAGGGAATATAATGGAGCCTAGTGCAAAACCCATGGAAGTATGTGAAGCATTCCACTGATTTCTTGGGCCCTGGATCAGGCCCTTGATGAGCACACAATAGCTATTTCATTTGACTTAGCAAGCACTGTGCTGCCCATAGTTAGCTCATTGCTCTGGGATATCAAATTCTGTTTTATTTGAATAAATAACCACATAGAACTGTAGATGTGTAATTACTCCTTTGAGATATTCCAAAGCTTCAGAAATTACACCACTACACAAAGCCGTTATTGTACATATTTCTACAAGGCTGGTGCGCATACATAATATAGTAGTGTAAGAAATATGTTTATATTCTTGGGTACAGAGAAATAAAACATAGACTGCTGTGGTATAAATGATGGCTTTTGGAGAGTACTCCCACTTGGTTAATTCTCCTTTTCCCTTTTTCCTATTATATAGTTGATGACTTGCTTTTAAGGCTGTTACTTTATATGTATTGTGTAAATACCACTAGGCTTCTGGGCACCTGTTGAGATATTTTTACAAATAGGGAGCTCATAGTGCTAGCTTGTCTTTTGTTACGGTTGTTTAGTCATGCATATCTTTTGCTATTTCAGTTTCTCTTATGCACTGCTTTTCTGTTTTGATATGATGAAAGCCATAATCTAACACAATTTAGATTGATTTTACATTTAGTTACCATACCACATTATACACTTTGTTGTCCAAAAAAGTTCTGAAGTAACACTGCAGTTGTACACACTAAATTCATAATACTGTACTTCCACTGTGCTGTTTTATGAGGCCATAATCTAGTTCCTGATTAGTACCTCAAAAAATAGCTAAAGCACCTCTATTACTGTTATTTTACAAGTTAGTGCTTTGCTAAATCTTATTATTATATTTTATTGTTTGTTTTCACTCTGAATATGGCTGGGTGAAGTTGTGATTAGAGTGCAAGCATTCTTTGCCTGTTATGGAAACAACGCTCTCCATCCACAGGCACAACTCCCGTTGACATTGGTATGAGTTCCTAGTATGGATTTGAGGCATGTTACTGTGATGTTCAGTAATCGCCTAGTGCTTACGGTGTTTGAAAGAGGTCTGCTTTATACTGTGACCAGTTCCAACTGACTGTGCATAAGAACATCATGAGCTTCTAAACTGCCTGGGAAGCTCAGCCTTTAAAGATACAGTCCCATATGGTCCAAACCTGCTTCTGCTGCAAGACAGCAATCAGTGCTGCATTTGATGGGGTATGATTTTTTTATTTCTTTTTCTGGTCAACTATATTTTATAATTTCTGCTGAATTTGAAAGCCTGCATATAAAACTAGATTGGAAGAATTAAGGGGAAAACTTTAAAGGTGGGTTCTGAAAGTTGGCCATTTAATTCCATGTATAGGTATCTAAATAAATGGGCTTGTTTCCTATAGTGCTATGCCCCTGTAGCTTTTTTGTTTTTGTTTTTTTTTTGTTTTTTTTTTACAGATGTTGGCCACCCACAGTTGAAAATTTTGACTCAAGAAACTTTTACTGACATAGGCCAACATTTTCAAAATTGACCACTGTTTTTGGGCAACCAACTTGAGAGCAACAGTCATTGGTACATCCCATTTGTAAAACAGCGGTTGTTTGGTAATCTGAGGTGAGGTAGCTTTTAAAGGAGTGGATTACTGCAACCTAACTTTGGCACTTTCCATAGAAAACGGAATGAGCTGAAAAGGCCTAAGTTATGTATCTATTTTTATTATGCAGGGCAAACTGAGTGTTCTGTATCCTTTTTCCAGTATTAAGATGCCCTCACCTTTAGAAACAGAGGCAGTCCTGAGGAAAAGAGACTGAACATTTTAGTGAATGGGCTGGATGCACCTCTGGTGGTGCAGGAAGGTGTGAATTGGGCCAGTGTGCCTGGGGAAGGCTTTCCCCAGGAGGAATTCTCCCCTGGGAGAGTGAAGACAGTCTTTCTGCCATTGAGCTCTCTGGGGGGCTTTTCATCAGGGAAAGGCAGCTTTAATTTATGGCTGGATCTCTGTGGGAGGCTGGTAGGTAGTCAAGTGGGATCTCTGTGGGAGGCTGGCCAGCAGATGAACTGAATCCCCATCCACCACCCTTTGGCCCTTCCCAACCTGCCTTGGGCCCTCTGCCTGAGCAGAGGCACAGCTTTGTTCTACTGTGACTTTCCACTAGAAAGACTTTTAGCTGCAGGGCTCCTCCAGGCCTGGGATATGTTGGTGGAAGCCAGTGTGTTCCAGTACCAAATGGATCCCAGAGGCTTTCACTCTTCCCTTTGTAACTAAGATATCTGTTATCCTACCCAAACCTTTTGCTTCTTTTTCAGCAATGCATTTCTATCTAGTCATGTTCCTTCTATTGTATCTGGCCTTTTACATGGTATAGTAAAACTTAAATATGTATACATATAAATATAATCTTCTTAGACTGCACTTTTTAATGGTGTTTGCTCAGGGTGACTCCTGAATGCCCATTAACACAGCACATCCATTATGGATGTATCTTTTTGCTCTTCCATAACCTGACAGACAACAGAGTGTTTGAATTGCAGTACCAATACCTCAGGAGGTCCCTTGATTTGTTTATTACAAGCCAAGGGGAGTTGCCCTGCTGTGCTGTAACCTTGGATGTCTTTTACAGATTCCAAGCTACAACATAAGGGTGATCCCTGAATAGATATTGATTTCATTTGAGGAAAGAACTCTAAGATCCTACTTTTATCAATAGTTTTCTACCCCAGCTCCTTTCTTCATTACAAACCTATTGTCAGTCCTCCGCCTTCCTAAATTTTGCCTCCCTCCCATCTCTACAGTTGTTTATCTACTCTCATTACCTTTGAAAATCAGATTATGGGGCCCAGCAACTCCAGAAGTTGCTCTCCTGAGCCCAGGCTGCTGTCGAATTCAGTTCTGTATGTGCTGATCTAGGCATTCCAGAGTACGTTAGCCATCTTAAAGCACGCACTGTCTGAATTCCCCAGAGATGAGGGGACCCTCAGGGAGAGGTTAACAGAGGTGCTGGGTTTCATAATCATTAAATATACATTGAGGGAGCCAGGAGTCTTGGAAGAGTTGGGTGCAGGTGTGAAGGAAGCAAGAAAGGTGAGGGTGTGGGGGAGAAAAGATTCAGGTAGTTTTGCATGATTGCATGTGTGGGAATTGGGAGTCTATTGGAGTATCATGCAAAAGGAGACATGGCCCTACTCGGAGCCAAGAAGATGGAGGTTGGGTCAGCCTTATCTTTTCTACACTGGTTCCTTCATCCCTACTGTATAAAAGTGCTGCTAACTCTAGTTCCCAGAAGTTTACTTTTCTTTCAAAGTGCAGAAAATGGTAGGAAAAAAACCCTGATTGCCTCTCAATCAATAATTTAGAGTGGAATAGGGAGGGAATGTAGCTGGAACTCATTAATCTACCAGGCCTACCTGCCAGGTAATACAGGAGGAATGAAAGAGAGGCCATTTGTGAAGAGAACAGACACCATGCAAAAAGAGACTTTATTTTCTTGCTTAGACCAAAAGACTTTTTTGTAGACCTTGTTTATTCCCCACAAAGCGGAGAACTAAAAGCGTCTACTTTTTTGCTGTTGTTCTGGGAGCATGCAACTTACACTACTGGAGAGGGTAGGGGTCAGCCTGTGACAGGAGTCTAAAGTCCTGAATTCTAACATGGCAATCAATGGGTCTTGAAGTCAATGGGACTACTTGCATGTTTAAAACTATGCACATATATAAATCTTTGCAGGATTGTGGCCATACATGATGGGAGGAATGTGGGTCTGGAAGAATGTCAATCTGAATCTAGACTCTTATTTAAAACCATATGAAGGTATAGAAGAACCCCCATGCTGCTTCTTCTCTCTTCTTGGGACAGATCCTGCCACTCTCCTCCCACATGGGAGGTGGGTCACAGCCTGGGGATTGGGCAGCCAAAGCCTCTATGTCAGAGAGTGCATAGGGCCCTGGATTGTCTTAATCCATCCTGCCTGTAACCTGAACCCTTGGCTAACTTTGTTTAGGCTTATAGCCTCTGCATGGTTATTTATGTATTTAGATTTTTAACATCTGCTTTATATGTTCATATAAATTAAAAAAATTAAATCCTCACTGAGACTGGGGAAATGTGTGCAGTTGCTTAAAACACCATCTGAATCCTTTGCTTAAAGGAAATAAGGAAAACATTTTTTCCCAATGAATTGGCCATCTATCATCCTATCATTAATCTTCCCATTGTGGGGAAAGATTATGGAGAAAGCGGTGGCTCTTTGGTTACTTTATCTCTTTAATCATGTCCCTTTTGAGAAATGTCAGTTTTTTTCTCACCTGAGCATAGCAGTGAGATAACCCCACTTCTTATTAACAATGACAGAGGTACCTTGTGTCAACTGATTTCATAGATCTCTCTCTGCTTCCTTTTGGCATTGTACATCATGGAGCCCTTGTAAGAGCACCTCAAGGATATACAGTAGTTGGCTGTCTAGCTATGTCCTTTGAGGCATTTAAATCTTTGATTTCAAACTCCAGACTCCACTGTAGGTTATGTGAAGAATCAGATAACACCAGAGGGATGAATGGATGAATGTACCAATCTCAGGGATGACATATTGGCATCCATTCCCTGTGGCGTTTAAAAGAGGCCGGCAATATTTTATAGTTAGTCCATTGCACAAAGGAATTCAATTTTGCTGTTACTGCAGTCTTCCAACCAGAGCCACCTTTTAGCATTTTGGAGTGGGCCTGAAAAATAAATTTCTGCCTCACCCATGGCCCTAAATTTTCAAATTCAAATGACACCTCCCCACTGCAATTATACTACTAAGCACAGTCCTGGCCTTAGGATTTTGTGGAGGGTCAGACACATTGTTCGTTAGAGCCATTCTAATTTAATCAACTTTCTATTTAAAAAGGAAGAAGTTTGAGTTCTCATTAAACTGTTCTAGTGCAGGAGAATTCTGGAGCAGCTATTTGTGTTGGGCTCTCTATGTAGCTGCCTGTGATGGCATAGTCAGGCTTTTAAAGGCAGTACTGCATAGTGGTCAGCTTGGCCTCTTAACACTTGAAAGACCTGGTGGCTAGAAGTATGTATGTCTCTCTCTCTCTCTCTCTCTTTCACACACACACACACAAAACCTAAAGGCAATATAGATAGAGAGAAAGTGGGAATAATGATGCATGGGAGGAAATCCTGTCACTATATCTTTAAGGACTCCAGGGCCAGAATCCTAGCACAGAGGATGGGGCAAGGCTCCCCTCTTGTCCAATGTATTGGGGATGAGCTGGGAGAAAGAGGTCAGTATAAATACTGCCTCTGTTCCTTACAGCAGCCAGGGCAGATACTAGGAGATGCATGCCTGCTGGACCTTCCTAGCCTCAAGATTAATTGAGGAAAAGGGGGCCATCTGAGGGAGAAGCTGATTACGTCCTATGCTATAGCTGGCTAAATTATAACCCAGCCCCAAAGAGAAGAGCTGTTTTAGCAGGGACACCTGGGATAGACCCTGAGCTGGTAGGGGAACTGCCGCAAAGCTTTCTAGGCAGTGGAGAAGCTTGAGGCCTTGATCGCACCAGACTCAGATTTGTTGTTTTGGGACTCCTGTTTTCTCAAGACTTTGAGGTAAGCACCTTTAACTCATTGTTCAAGTGCTGTGCTCTTCTTAGAATGCTGTATTAAACGGAGATACACTGACACTAATTAGACAGTTTGGCTTTTACTTGACTGGGCTGTTAGTAACTTCATTGTTACTTCATCAAAGAGAAGGTTAAGGCCATGCTTTTCCCCAAAGGGGTGTGCTGAAGAGGCTTACACTGTTACTATCAACATTTAAAACATATTTTCAAAATTCACTGGAGGTTTGGAGGCTGCTAGCACTTTCCAGCTGGCAGAGGGCTGTGTATTTCCCCATCTGTTTAACTATAAAATCCATATTGGCCAACAATATCAATAGAAAGGCTCAAAATAGCCATCCCACCTTTTACTCCAAACATAAAAATTGTGCTGGGAAAGTGCAATAAAATCAGTTAACACAAATAAATTAATATACTAATCTGTTTTGTGTCTCACTGTATCCATTTTCCATTTCTTTATTCCTTTTTCATAATACCATTTCAGACCAATTCTGTTCATCCCAATACTATTACTTTTGTCTTATTTCTGTCCATTGTGGTGGTGGTTTTTGTTGGCTTACACACTGCTAGATTCTGCCACCTTTATTCATATTACGTAGTACTATGCAGTACTATGCTCACTGGTTTCAGTCAGAACACTTGGGAGTAAGATACCGATCAGAGTGAGTACAAAAGTGGCAAAATCTGGCCATGAACACTTAAGTTGCCTGTGGGTAGTACTGGAATCTTCTCTGCTCTGTAAAATACTAAGCATACTATTGGGACCCCAAAATAAATAACTACTCTAGTGGTAGTGAGGTCTGATGGTGGTCCTTGCACTGTTTGTTAGGCAATGCTACTTATAAAATTGGGGAAAGGTGACTTTGCTGGTCTCTTTTGGCACCAATTCAGCAATCTGGGATTTAAGCACATGCTTAATCCCCATTGTTATTTCTGGATGGGCAGACAACTGTAAAGCGTTTCTGAGACCTGACTTATTTTACAGGCAGTAAGCTTACCCCTTCTCTCTTAGGGTGAAATCTTGGCCCTATCATGGTCAGCACTGTGGAGTGGGTTGGGGTAAACTTCTGTGCCCATGGAGGGTTAGATTGTCCTTTACCACCCTGTCAGAAGGGGTTATGATATGGTCTTTTGTTAGTAGAGAACTGCATACAAGAAAAGAGGGTGGGGAGAATGGCAATTTTAAAGAAACCATGTCACAGAATCCTAAGTTAATTATAGAATATAGAGAAGCTATTACATGTGCACAGGTAAACAGAGCAGTGACCTGTTCTGCCATTACAATGTCCATTACAACCAGAAGTGACATAATGAGCTGCTTCATCTGCTCGGAGTAAAAAATCTGGAACAGATTCCAAATACATACCCTGGTGAAGTCAAAGTAAGATCTTGGCACTGAGGTGCTGAAGGAAAAAGCAAATATGTGTTAGCAGTCCAGTAAACATACAGAAACTAGCTGCACATTCTTAAAGGCCAAGAAAGGATACATGTTCAGATTTATTTTTATGGGAATAATGGTGTTTTCCTTCCCCTAAAAAGAAAACATATGTGCAAATTGTATCCGTCTAAGATAACGAACAAAACAGAATCCTCTGAAAGAAATTCTCATTGGTAGGTATCAGAAAGTGGGGCAGTAAGACAGGAATTGTCGGTGAGAGTAAGAACAGAAGAGGAATTCAGCAGCTTTTGTCTCTCACAGCCTCTTTGTTATTTTTTCACTCTCTGCAAAGCTGGTATTTGATCAACTGTGGGGCAACATCCCAGTCTCTAGCACAAATGGGCAAGGATGATGGAAATGTGGATGGAAGTGTCATAGAGGATCAGGAAGATATTGAAAGCAGTGAACAGGTAAAGATGACCTACCTAATAACAAGAACTGGCTTGGAGTCAGCTATGGTTGGCTGTTATAACTATGTGAGGCCTTCTATAAAAGAAAAGTCTGGAGTAATCTGACCACAGCCCTTTCATTTCTTGCTGTTGCTCAGAGCTTTCAGAAGTGTTGCAGTTGCTTTTTATCGAAATGATCCTTTAAGGCATCACATCTTTGGTAGCTCTACTGCTCTGTTGCAGATTACTTCATGTGCCAAGTTCTGGTTTAATCATTAATCATTGACTGACTGCAAGCAAGGTAGGTCATCGTATTCTCTTGCCCTCCAGAAGCTGAGGCTGCTCTCCACTGTGTGTGATGCAGGGAATTTGGACTCCTTCATAAGGGGACTTTCCAACAGTTAAGCACTGAAAGACTTAAAATAGACTGAAAGCAATATGCAAAGTTTCCAATCCATTGTTTGACTACCCATTCCCTTTTAAATTCCTTCCTCTTCTCCCTGGTGCACTTCAAATTCTGTCCACTGCTGTCCCACAATCAATACATTTGCAGATGATGATGAGGCTTCTGGCATCCGTACTATCTGCTCTGTGTTGCACAATCATAAGTTTGGCAGACACTCCACTTAACCAAAGTGTTGAAAAGCAACTCCTACGGTTGATTGAATGATACCCTCCTTCTCTCCTAAAAGGAGGTATTACTGATATTAGACCCCAATTCAGCAAAGCAGGTATGGGCAAGGATGTAGGTGTCTCTTTCTATTCAGCAAAACACTTAAGGATGCACTAAAACTTTGTGCTTACCTGCTTTGCTGAATGGGGCTGAATTGAAGCCTTAAGAAGGGAGAATGTTGTGCCAAGGATGACCAGACAATAAGTGTGGAAAAATTGGGACAGGGTGGGGGGCAATAGGCGCTGATATAATACAACCCCCCAAATATTGGGACTGTCCCTATAAAATCAGGACATCTGGTCACCCTACTTGTGCTTCAACATACTGAAAGGTTACTGAGCAATCAATACATTTGTGTTGGAAGTTGGAACAAATGCCAGGAGTGCATGTGCCATTATTGTGCTAATGTTTGAAACATGGGACCTACAAAAGGCCAGTTAGAGCACAGCACACTAATGCACTGTAGAAGTACAGGTTGCCATGCACTAACTTACCATCTAGACAAGTCCTGAGCTGTATCAGGCCATTACAGCACAGCGTTTGTAACAAAATGCAAACTACTCTTGTGTGGAGCAGCACAGTAAGCAGTCAGTTCGGTGGGTCAGTGCCCCTGTAAACAGTCACTTTAGCAAATGGAGAGTGCTGCTATGGGATAGGAGTGAGGAGACTAAAGCTTTACTCCTGCTTATTCATAAAAGAGCATGTGGACAGATGTTTGTTTTGTGTTGTGGCCCCTCTGAACTGTCTGGAGATCTGGAAATTACTAGTGTGGGTCCTAGAGCCAAGATTATCTCACCATTCTTTAAACACTGGGAATCCATCTATAAGGCTTCAAAATCATTTATTGGTGTTTATGCCAGGAGTTATTTCAATATGAGCTGGATTAGAAATTTAATTAGCTAAAATAATAGTTCTTCTAGCACTGTATAGCAATGCATGCGCAAGTGAGAAACAGGAGGATTAAGAGTGCACATTCCTATTAGCCAGTATGCATAAAAGAAAAAAAAATTGTAACTAGGTTGTAATGTGATGTCTATATATCCGGCCTCACCAAGGTCTAAACGTGCTTTGTTAAAATAGAACTCCACCATAGAGGAAATGGATGACAAATTTTATTTTAATTTATAAAAATGACAGGTGTCTGTCAGGAGAATTCTATTAGATGATGAAATTAGGTGGCCAATTTTATAATAGGAAAACCTCTTCAATTCAAAATTAGGATACAGACTTTGTGATCGGCACATGTACCTTTTTTCCTCCTATCTGTCTTTCTGTCTAGAATAATACACAACCTTTGAAGGTGAATCTTGCCTCTCACTGGTTTTATGCTTATTGAATTAAGTTGAGTTACTGCTGCTTCATAATAGTTCCTGTGAGAGGTGATTCAGACCCTGTGTTCTTAAATAACATCTTTATATCCTTTGTGGAGTACATCATTAATATTTGTACATGATACAGTGTTGGTGCTATGCAAATAAAGCAATCATAATACAAAGAAATTCTATCAGGAGATGCTGATTACTTTACATGCGCTGTTTTTCTTTTATGTAACCATCCCATTAGCAAGCTGCCACCAACCAACATCCTCTTCCTTTCCCTCTAGTATCCTTAGTTGAGATCAGAGCTTACTTGAGTGGGTGAAACATCTCAAGAAAATAGTTTCAGGTTGACTGCATTTTTTTGGCAAATAAACTACTTGCAAATCTTATACCAATTTGCTGAATAGTTTTGGTTAAACAATGTTTTGGGCTAGATTCACAAGGGGCCTCTAGTACCATTCACAAAATGACCCCAGAAGGGAGTGATGGTACCCGTCTTATAAATATAACTTCATAGAGTCCAAAGCCAGAAAGGACAATTGTGATCATCTAGTCTGGCCTCCTTTGTAACATAGGACACAGAACTTCCCCAAAATAATTCCTAGAGCAGATCTTTTTAGGAAAAAAAAATCCAGTCTTGACTTTAAAATTGCCTGTGATGGAGAATCCACCATGACCTTCGGTAAATTGTTCCAGTGGCTAATTACTCACACTTAAAAATGTATGCCTTTTTTTTCCAGGAGATGCAGGAGACCTGGGTATTCAAGTATTCTTTCTCAGTCTCTCCTGTTGAAGTGGTTCCATTTCATATAAAATATTTGACTAGTCCTGTGAAGTAGGGATGTGAGCTTGGGTCTCCCATCTCTCATGTGGGTGGCCTAACCACCGTATTGAAGAATCATATTCTCTCTCTCTCACTACAGCCTCACCAGGATGAAGTATTATGTAAAGCACAACAGCTTCAACAACAAAAACCTGCCCCACAATGCCACGTAGTCCTATGGTTAGGGTCTTGTCTTAGGAGATGGGAGAGCCAAATGCCAATCCCTGCTCCACATTAGGCAGAGGGAGGAATTAGACCTGGTTTTCCCACATTCTCAGTGAGTGCCCTCACCACTGGGCTAAAAGTTTCAATAAGGAGTGCACCTTATATACCTCTTCCTCCGGCCATTTTGTGAATTGAGCCCTTTAAATATTGTAGGGATATTAAAGAAGGTTTATATTAGACATGGTTTATATAAAAATGATTTATTGTTAGAAATGACTTATTGTTAATTGATGTCTTATAACTAAAGGTTTATGTTAGAAGTAAATTTGTGATTCTAACCTGCAAGCCACCAGCTGTGTCTGTGTGAAGACTGCTCAAAGAAATACTTTGTATAAAACTTGTTAAACATTAATTAACTCTAAGTAAGCCAAAACAGTAGCTGTTATAGTCTATAAATAGAGACCCCCCACCCTCTGTAAGTTTTCATCTCACTTTATCTTTGATTATTAAAAGACAGGGAGTCTCACATAAATTGGTAACATCCCAAAAGGTAAAGAGACAGTGAAATAGATGTGATTAAGATAGAGAATGTATGTGAATGAATGCCTAGTTTAAATAATGAATGAATGGTTAGGGAGTTACCAGCCTGAAGAATTCAGTGTTGGCCGAAGAAGGTGTCAAGTGGGATCAACCAGATGACCCCCAGAGGACAAACTGGAATCCAGCCCACTACACCTCAAAGGCATTAAAAACAAACATCTGATAACATGAAGCCAGCCACCTGCTGATTGATTTAGCAACAGCAAAATGAAGCAACTCTCATGGACTGACATAAGAATAAATTTCTATAAAACTGGACTCTGAAGACTGAGGACTTTGAGTCTATAGTTCTGCTGCCAGCCTCCAGGAGCATCAGATGCATCTGACACAGACTCAGCTCCATCCTCATGACCAAGATACCTGGCCAGTAACTTGGCATGAGCAACGTCTAGGCTGGTAACTATAACATCTATACAGAACTTGAATGAATGATTGTGTGAATGTGTGTGTGTAAGAAATAAGTAGTGATAGGAATAAGTAGTAAAACAACATTGTTTACTGTTATCTTTTGTTTTATTATGGTATTTACAATAAATGAGGCATCTTTGCCTTATCCGTCTTAATAAGATCCTGCTGGTTTTTATTTTATTGGTATAACAAAATGACCAGAAACAAAACACTTCTGGTCAAACAACAAAAGTTCCACCAAAAATGGAGTTTTTTATTGTTCTCTAAAATGTTTGGAAATTTTCCAATTGTTTGACCTGAACTAAACTTGTTTTGGAACTGCCAGTGAATAGAAAAAAAGTTTTGTTCAGCTCTAATCTCAATACTTTCTCTTATCTACTTCAAGGTCTCAGCACAGGAGCTACAGTACCACAGACTCCCCATCTGTGTTACCCAGCAGGATGGCTGCGGGGATGGGAAGGAGAGTGCAAGCACAGGGCAGTGGCAGCTTCTCCTTTCTCTCACCAGGTGTGTTCCATGAGCTGCCTTCCATGACTCCTTGTTGCCACTTGGCTGCTGAGTCCTGGCCCGGGATAGGGCCAGACGTGCCAAGAGCTCTGCACCGTGTGACAGCTTGGTGAAATGTTGCTTTGTGGAGAGGGGATGAAGTGCACCTGTCAACAAAAAATAAAAACATAGAAATTGCCATAGCGGATCAGATCAATGGTCCATCTAGTCCAGTATTGTGTCCCTGACAGTTGCCAGCAGCAGATGCTGCAGAGGAAGAAGCAAGCAGTTATGGGCTATTCTGCCTCCAAGGAAAGTGTCCAACCCCCAGCTGTGACAAGTTGGCTTATGTCCTGTAGTTTGAGGTTTTATGTCCCTTACAAAATGCTGCTTGTTGTTATTAATATTTTAATGTTCTTGTTATTCGTGTGCATGTTTGATCATTTTATTGAAACGTGCTAAGTACAATTTTGGCTGTTTTAGAAATAACTTTTTTCCCCAAGGAGTCTTGCAACTTGTATTATAGTGGAAGTTTCTCCACTGTATTTGAAGGATTTACTTGCATGAAGAAATATATGGTCTTTTAGCAGCTTTATTTCTAAAGGGATTGAAAGCCCAGGGAATTCTCTCCACTGCCATGTGTGATCCCTGGCTGTGTTTACTACCTTCCCAGGTAGGTCATCTGTTGCTCCTCACCTCCATGTGCTGCTGTGTTATATCTTTAGCTGCATTTTGCATGATCATTTCTGAAATATCCCAACTTGTAACTTATCATAGTCAGCACTTTTAAGACCCTTGTGCCTCCCTGCACACCCAAGGGTTTCAGAAAGAAAACGCTGCTCCTAGGTTTGTTTTTAATGCAACAAATGTTCTAGAGGAAGCCAAGAGGGGGCTTGCTCAATATCCTCCTGGACTGCGCTGTGCAGTAAAGTATTTTTCACTTGCCTTCTCAGGTGTTCAGACAAACCTGTTTCTGTTTTAATTTTCCTGGGGTGCTATTTTTCATTTTATATACATAATTGAATGCCAGCTCTGGTTATTTTAAATTTAATTTTGTGTTCAAGATCATCTCTTCTGCCAATTATATATTGATTCTCATTGGAATGCTTTGCGCTAAATACTTTTGTAAGTAGGGGAATGGAAAATATTAGTCACAGAACTCACCACTTTTTTTTTTGTTTGTTTGTTTTCGTAGGTACTCAAAATGGTGTACTTTAGCAATACCCTCCCCTCCCCATCCCCTTTCTTTAAAGGTTCAATTTACTGAGTACAGACTGCAACATTGGCATAAAAAATGACACTTTGTTTAAAAAAAGTGTGTGTTTTGTTTTGTTTTGTTTTTGTGAAAATAGGCATTCACAAAGTTTTAAGCCCATTTGTAAATGTGAGTCATTTCACTCACCTGAATTAAATTCAGTGGGTCTGTTCTCATGAGCGTTTGTTAGTGCACTAGGACTAGATCCTACCAAGTTTTGAGTGCTGAGCATGCCAGCCCTGATCTAACAAAGTATTTAGGCATGAACTTAACATTAAACACCTGAGCAGCACCATTGATGGGACTACGTAGATACTTCAAGTTAAACAAGTGCTTAAATGCTATGCTGGATCAGAGCCGAAATACTGAGCACCTTGCAGACCTGAGCACGCTTATAGCATGTGGATTTGCTGCACCTGTAGAGAGCCTCACTGAATTCAATGGGGCTCCATGTGGTTATTGGGCAGAGTACTCCATCCGCACACTGTACAATGCAAAATTCAGGCCCTAGGTTGTGTACTGTTTTTCCATCTCTTTGTATAGTGCTCAGCACAGTGGGACCCTGATCATCACTGGGGCCTTTTGGCATTACTGTAGTAGAAATAATCCTTAAGCAATTTTTTTTCTTGGAGGGGAGATTGTCACCATTTGATGCAATTTTCACAAGAAATTCCACAAAACAGAAACTCTGATTTTAGCAAGTCTCTCTAAGAACTCTAAGTGCAATCACGCTGCTGTCAATTGCCAAGAAAAACTGAGGGCTCAAGGGACTCTTCTTAATATGAGAAATAAAATTCACCTTTGGTTTTGAAATAGAAAGTTTATGCTAAGGGTTTAACAAATTACAAATAATTGACAAAATGACTGAATAACTTGTTCAGCTGACAGTTTTCCTATTAAAGTACTGATTTGGTTTGCATTCAGAGGAATCTTTTGCAAATCTATTTAGCAGCAGGGATCAGAAATATTCATTTTCTCACAGTAAGATGCATCTAACCCTCTTGTTAATTTGTAGGCAATTAAGATTGCAATGTGGTGGGATTGTTGTAGCAGAGTGACTCATGCCATACTTCCTGGGGACCAAAAGGGTTTCTTTGCTTTCTGAGGTCAATCCGATTCTCCTGACTACTTAGTTTTGCAGTTATTTAAACTATATGCACTTGGGATAATCCGATTTTTGGGGTCTCCTCTGTCAGCAAACCAACAAAAAATTGAAAAATTGTATTTTTGCATTGCTTAAACAAAATAAGACTAAAGAAGAATGATTTGAGCTTTGCAGGAGTGTGTTTTATATTCGGGGGGGAGGGAGGGGGAAGAAGGGGGAGTCTCTTTGAAGGCTGAAGTATTCCCAGTGGTGGTAATGAAGTTATTTATAGGTGAGGCAGCTGGACAGACACTAACACTGTTTCCTTATCGCTTCATAACAGATCTAATCTTGATCTATATAGGTAAGTGTCTGAGCAAGGGAGATATTCACTTGCCAGTGCATCTGCCTTTACCTGTCTGTTGTGTTGTGAGATTGCTTCATGTCATAGATGTAAATCACAGGAGAAGAGTCTTTCTAACTAGATGAGTGCAACTTTTTAGAATCAGGCTTCTGATTCAGATATTTGCAACTAAACAGATTTTTGAAGATTAACATTCGCTTAAAATTCATTGTTTTGGTGAACATTTTCTGCTGGAAAGCCCATTTGCTTGAATATTCATAAGTGGGCATAGCTGAAACAAACTCTTCTTAGGCTTTTCAGTTACTTTGATAGTACTACTGATCTGCATGGCACTTTACAGGGAATTATTCATGTTAGGCCCCAGCTAAGAGACGCTTATAGCTAAAGGGTCTGGTCCTCCAAATACATTATTTGGAAGAGGTTGGCAGTGTGAAAAATGCCTGTTGTTCCAAACTGAAGGAGGAAAAGGCACCAATCTACAAGGTGCTGAGCATCTCCTGGCATGTGCTAAGTATGCTTAACTCCTACTGCCTTCATGAGGTGCTCAAGATGTCACGGAAAAGGCTCTAAAGAGATCATGAAGTGCCTAAGTGTGGGAAGAACATCCGGCATAATGGAGTAGAAAGACACAAGAGGTCAGATACAGTCCGAAGAAGAATTTTTTTGTGAAACTGTCAAGCTGAGAACAAAAGTGTATGAACTTAATGTGGAGAGAGAGAGTAAGCCAGGATGGAGTATTATACTGTAGCCAGAGCAGAAGGCGAGGAAGATAGGGAAAGCAAGAGGTTGGACTGGGCAAGGGGAGAAATGAGGCTTTAATAAGGAGAGTGAAAAGTAAATCTTACTGTAGAGATTTATAAGTGCAGTGATTTGGTTGGAACTGAGGTACAGGAAAAGGAGGCTAGAAATACACTGAGATACAATAATAAAGCAATATGCATGTATAATAGATGAAATAAATCAGACTCTTGTTCCCATTTTTCAATAAATGTTTACACTTTAAGGTAAGAGCAAGAAAGCTCTTTGCAGTGTCTTCTTGAGATAGAAAAGTCCCATAGAAGGTCACTAAGGACAAGAATTTTTATAAGAACTCAGCACCTGTAGGACCAGCTTTTCAAGAGGTGTCTGCTCCCTTTTAGGCATAAAATAAGTGGGCAGAACTTAAGCTGAGCTCTTTTGAAAATCTAGCTATAAGTCTCACTTTGGGAGACAGCTTGATCCTATACAGTATGCGTTTTAGTATTCATTTATGGGTTACTCAGGTATGTCTACCACACAGGTGTGTGGAGTGTCATGCTGCTTGGTTTTTGCCCAAATCCCCTTATCATCCACATTCATGGTCCTTAGATGTGCATCTAGGGGTGTGCTGAGCCTGATCTGATATGAGTTAGCGTACCTCCTGACCTCTGATCCTCCTGCCCATCCACTTTGCAGTGTAAAGGCAGCAAAGGCCTGGGTACCTGGCCTTGAGTCTAGCAAGTCCTCTCCTGCAATTCCCTGTATCTGGCCCTTCTACCTACTCCCTTCCCATTCATCCTCCATGCATGAGAAGCTACCCGTTTGGTTCATATAACGTTGCTTCGTGTTTAACCACTCATTTTTCTGCACTGCTCCAGTTTCTGAGCTTGGTACAGCCAAACAACCTAGAAGATGGCCACCCCACAGCATGCTGCTAGCTGGCTGGACGAACTCACCAGGATTCTAGTTAACTGCTGGTGTAAGTACACCTGGGACCATGGGTTTTTGTAGGCACTCCAGAAATATTCACCACTTCCAAGCCATCTTGAAGAGGTTGGTGCAGCTGAGCATTCACTGGACCAATGTGCAGTGAGTATATCAAGCAGCTGTACCACAAGGCCAAGGATGCAGGTGGCAAGTCTGGCAGTGTATCCTCTATGTGCCCCTGCTATGGGGAGCTCAGTAGGCACTTGGTGATACCGTGTTCTCAGGGTATCTTTCCCAGGATATCCTTCTGGAACTGGCAGGTCTTATTTTCAGACTGGAGGAAGTGGGGACAGCAGCAGGTGAATCCACGGTGGAGTCACAGTCCCAGGACCTAACTGCTGGAAGACCCAGCTCAGCCCATGCTGCTAGATGGGTTAGTGGGCATCCTGGGACCATTTTCTGAGGACATGTACAGGGCTGGACCCAGGAAACAGCCTAGAGAGGGAGCCGCGCAGGCCAGAGATCAGCAGCTCAGTAGCTGCCACCTGACACATTTGTTGCTGCTGTGGGGGAAAACTGTAGTGTTAATACGAAAGAATTTCTGGCTTCTGACAAATAAAATTGCATGCCACATCCGCTACAACAATCAATGGGGTGTATGTTTTAAGCTTTGGTTCAGGGAAGAAGCCATGACACATCCATAGCTCATTCCTCCTTCCCTCTCCCACCCACAAATGCATGCAGTCCATTTGGATGCCAAAGGGGAAAAAAGAATTGAAAGACTCATTAGCTCTGTGTCTAAAATATTTTCAGTTTTTGTTTGCAAAATACTCAGAGGCTTGCCTGATTAGCAGGCATGAGTACATATCTTCAGTAACTCAGTCACTCTGATCTAATTATATAGATTTATACTTTGACTAGCCAATCACTGTCCCAGACAGCCTGGATTAAGTCCCTAGGGCTCATTCTTTCTGGTCCTCATTGCTTGGGCAGACCAAGAAGAACGTTCATTGGACACTTCCTTGGCTGGGATGAAGGAGGAGATCCACTCTGCTGCTGGCAAGCTGCTGCATTCTCCAGCACCAGTGGAGCATCCCGCTCATGTACCAGCACCAATGTCCTTAATCTTTCCTCCATGGTATCACATCCTGCTGGCATTGGAAAATTGGGGGTTGGCTGGGCAATGAACAACTCCATGAATGGAAGTAGATAGGTATACCCTGCAACCACATGCAGCACAGGCAAAAGTCCTTCTGCGAGGGGGAAAGAGAACAGGAGGAGCACTTCAAACAACTGCTACAGCTACTAATGAGACGGGCCTCTGTGTTTAGACATTTGACTGCTCTGTATTCTTCCATGTTTTGTTCACACTTTATTTTTCATGGTGGGCAGCTGACATGCCTGTAATGGCTTTGTGTCTCTTCTCCCTACCCCACTTCCCCCCGTGTCCCAGTTTGGTTGGTTTTGTTGCTAAAGTTGTCTGTTGTATAATAGGTTGCTGTGTGGGTACTTGCAAAGGAAGGAAAAACCAGGAAGCTGTGTACTAAAATTTTAATAAAGCTGTAAAATGTCACAATCAAACAAAACCTAAAATCACAATAAACCTAGAGTCCCATAAAACCTGTAACAGATTGACAGTTGTGTGGTTAAAAACTGCTTTAAAACAGCTCACACCAGTACAGGCCCCTATTGCAGCATTGCATCTCATTCATATCACCATGCACTGTAATAATGTGGGCTTACCTGGGCCCAGCCCCAGTAATGATAGGGGCACTTTCTGGTTGACTGTATTGGTCCAGCAAACCAGCTGTGCCTTGAGACCAGTCCATGTGAAAAAATACTCTCCTTTAGCCTCACTGATGTGCAAGGCTGACCATATTTCCAAAATTAAAAACGGGACCCCCCTCCAGCTACTCGCCTGAGCTCCCTGCACCTGAGGCTGTTGCTAGTGGCTGGAACCCTGCGGGGACCCTATCAGAAAGCCGTTGCCCATGGCTAGAACCCTGCCCCCAGCCACGCTGGAATGCTGCTTTCATCCCCTCTGCAGGAGGTTGGCATCTCCAGCATCTGCATCCCCTCTGCATCGCACCACACGTTTTTTACAAATGCCGCCTTTTGGGGGAAAAAAAGTCAGGACGGTCAGGACAGGGCTTAACAAAGGGACTGTCCTGGTCAAAATGGGATGCATAGTCACCCTAAGCAAATGCCAATCATATAGCTACATTTGGCCATGTTGGTATCCATATTACCATCTTGTCTTCAGCTTGCTAACTGCAAATTCCCATCATCTTGCAGCTATTAAGCATGTAACTCAACCTTCTCTTATCAGGCCCTCAGTAGATGCTCAGTGCCTTGTAGGACTGCAGTAGTGTTAGACTAATTAGAGTCCTTTTCATTCATCTTATAGTGCTGATAATTTTGGTCTTATACATAGCTGACTTTAGGGAAGCTATTTAATTACACGATTTCTTAAATAGGAGTAAAAATACTAAGGTTCAGATACTATGTTAAAAATGTAGAGACATATTGTGCCTCTCTTTACATCCAATGGAGAGCTGTTACATGCATTACTCCTAGCTGCGAGCTGCTACTCTCACACATGGTCCTACCAAAAACCCATTGATTTTTGGTAGGACCATGTGTGAGAGTAGCAGCTCGCTGCTAGGAGTAATCACAATCTAGTTTTGGTGATTCCAAAGTGGTGAGCTTTTCATGAACAGGTGCCTAGCATAGAGGAGCATTGGTCCATGACCAGGGCTTCTTGATACTAAAGTAATACAAGTAAATAATAATGAACACATTTAATGGGAAAAGATGTAATGCATGAAGAGCTCAACTAATATCTAAAAAGCCAAAAGATCAAGGCATTGTCAGTTAAATCACTTTTCTTTAAATTACTTATTTTGTAGTCTAGTACAGCACCATCAATTGATTTGAAATATTCCTCAAACAAGTTCCATTGTCGCTGAGATTTATGGTCCATTCACAGGGGACCAGTGTGACAGGTAAATTGACTAATACTGTACTTTATCTGGGCAGGCAGTTGTAGCTTCCTTCCTGGGCTTTGTTTGGAACTCAAAGCCCATGGCTCCTCTGTACAAGTGGACTGCTGTGCCCTGCTGTGTCTCTCATTTTTTGTCAGACTATGGGAACCTTAAAAAAAAAAACTGGAAAAAAGATAAGTGATAGCTGAACCTGTTTCTCTTTTTTAGTGTGCTCGTCTATTTTATTTTCCATTTGGTATCAATGACATTCCTTAAACTGTTCCTTGTTTCAGGACTTCAGTTCAGCTATGTTCTGAGTGTAATGCACAGCAACAGATGGTGCAGGAAAGTTTTCATTTAGAAAATGAAAGCATTTGAGCCAGTATTTTCCTAGCAGTAGTTTAAATCAATTTTAAATAAGATCAGATTTTGGGATTTTTTTTTTTTTTTTTTAATTATAAATGTTACATATGCCAGTAGAATTTTTTTTCTGGTGACAAAATCTTGCTGCCAGATGTCTGAGCAATTACTATCAGAGGCCCCTATTCAGTGCAACACGTAACCATAGGCTTAATTGTAAACACGTGCTTAAGTGTTGTCATGGCTAGGGATTTATTAAGAACTGGCATAAATGCTTTTGTGATTTTGGGGCCAGAGAGCAGAGCAGAGTTTGAGTTCGATTGCTTTTTCTTTTAAAATCGTAAAGTATACTTGCAGAAGATCTGACACCCATTCAACTCAGTTAGTATACTAGGCTGAATGCTGGTAACAATAAATGTTGTGACTTTTGCTGTGGTTTTTATAAATGCCATCAGAAATTGTGTGGGGGTTGATGGTGGAGTGGGTTATACTAACTTCAATAGATGAGAAGAAGAAAGGATGCTCCAGTGGTTAGGGTGCTAGCCTGAGACTTAGGATACCATAGTATAATTTTCTGCTCCACTATAGGCGTGATGTGTGACCTTGGGCAAGCCATTTGATTTCAATGGAAGTTAGGAGTGTAAATACCTTTTGAGGATTTGTGCCTCAGTTTCCCATCTATAAAATGGGGATAACCGTACTGCCCTACCTCACATGTGAAGATTCATTTAAAGATTGTGAGGAGCTCAGATACAACATATATGGGGGCTATATTAATACTTTGCATATCTAAAATAATTGGTTGTCATCCTTGAGCACCACATAGTTTAAACCTTGGGCTGCATGAGACAACTGGAGACAGAAGGAGCTCTGTGATAGCACGGTGACAATCTAAAGAGCTACTCAGACTAGTGGCCACTCTTTGAAAACTTAAATATCTTAAGGGCTGCTGTATATAAACTGATACCTAATGGCCCAAATTTCACCTGTGTGTGTTGACAAAATGTACATGCGTGCATATGTATAATTTTTTTTTACACACACTCAACTTACCCTTGTAAATTGAGGATGTGTGCACATTATTTATGCAATGCACACAAATTGTGTGTGAGCAATGGAGCTCTAGTGTATCTAAGCCAGATGTATGCAAAATGATATATTCTCACTTGACAATTTGGGCCAATATGCTTCTTTATTTTTATATATATTTGCCTAACTACATATTTATCCCTACAGAACTGAAGTGTTTGTTCAAATTATTAGAGAAATTAGTATTGAATTTTAATATTATAATTTTTATAATGTCTTACTGTGATCATAGAATATTAGGGTTGGAAGAAGGGACCTCAGGAGGTCATCTAGTCCAACCCCCTGCTCAAAGCAGGACCAATCCTCAAATCCCTAAATGGCCCCCTCAAGGATTGAACTCACAACCCTGGGTTTAGTAGGCTAATGCTCAAACCACTTGAGTTATCCCTTCCTACCAAGAGATGGAAGCACAGTGCAGAAGTAGTCCCTTGTTGATGATTTCCTGGTCCTGCTATACTCAACACAGTGACCTTTTAGAGGTACTTTTTTCCCAGCATGCTTTTCTTGGGCTAGCCCTTTACATTTAGCAGAGCCAAGGCAGCTGAAGCACTAAAATGGATCATTTTGCAACTGGCTGCTGCTTGCTGTAGCTCCTGTTTTCCAGCTGGTAACTATTCTAACCTGCTGTTCTGTTTTCTCCGATTGCTTTTTCTTATTCCTGAAGAGATGGCACATTCTGTATTGATGGTATATTAAAGAAAGAGGGGGAAAAGTGTTTTTGTCTGTTTAGATTGTAAACTCTTCAGGATGTAGAGTCTCTTACTATGCATATGTATAAAACTTAGAATAATAGGGCTCAGATCTAATTTAGGGCTCTAGGGACTATTCTAATACAAATAATTAATTATGATAATTGTCTGAGTATTTATTAGGTTGTATCATTGAGCATTGGTGTGATTGGGTTGTACATGATTGTGAATATGCAGTTAGCAGAGGGATATCAGTCCAGGACTCCTTCAGGCTTACAATTTACTTCTCTTTGAAATATGCACATGAGTATAATCCAATATACATGTATTTTCAGTGTGTAAGAACTAGCTTAGTAATAGTATAAATCAACAAAAGAAGAATTTGCAAGTATGTGTTTATGGCTGGAAGCTAAAGGTATGAGAAGCCTTCTAATTTGAAAGGCATATTGAAGAAAATTGCAAATCTGTACGCATACCAAACCTTTCAACTTGTTCCAGGAGCTCAGATTACTAACAATGCTGTGAAATAACCATACCTCTCAAGTGTACTTCATGTTGAGGGGCATTTTTCATTTTAATGCCAAAGGCCCATGGAACTACTGATGTACTTTAAATTATGCATATACTTAAGTACCTTGCTGAATCAGAGCCAAAGTTACCTCTGCTCCACACAAATGTGTTGTCTCCTCCCACCTTCCCTTACCCCCATCTTCTTTCTATGTTAAAATTATTTACAGCATAAATAAAAAGTAATGAAACTGAAGTTACAGGAAGAGTTTGAGTTGTAGAAAGGTGCTTAGATACTGTGGTGATGAGTGCAATATAAGAACCTATATAGAATGTACATTAAAGAAATGAATCCCACTGAAGTTTAAATGTTCCTGCATGAACAATTTTGTGTCCTTCATTTTGGGTCTTTGTCACACATTATATTCCACATTTGTGCCTTGGCAGGTATGGACATAACTCTTAGCTGGAAGAGCCTTTTGATCAACATAATAATGAGCATACACTACTTTCAGAATTCTTGTATCCATTATTACCAAAACAAACAGCTTTGAAATTGGAAGTGTGTTTATCCTGTGTTCTTCAGCCTGGCATAGCAATCTGGCCCCATGGAGTGGAAGCTGTATATATGAAACAACCCAAACAAAATTAGATTTGGAGGCAAAATATGGAAAAGGCTGAAAGCATTCTGGCTTGTGGTATGTAAGGGGAGAACTAGCTATATCCATAAACTCACCACAAACCCTTCAGTCTTATATTGGTGACCAACAAAATCATTACTATTGTTTTTTGCAAGTAACATATGTTACCTTAGTAGTCTACAGAATTCCAGGAATATACTCACTATTTTTCAGCAGCAATTATAATTATTTTAATGGCATCCAATGTATGCTGATCTCTGCACTACCTCAGTAAAATAAAAGGGTGAAAATTTTAAAATCTACAGTATTGATGAAATTCTTTTGGCAGGTAAATATGATTCTTCCTCACTATTCAGTTCTTGGTTGATTATTATATATGCAGTAACTAAATAACACTATATATTATGTTTGTGTTTTAACTACTTTGAGTCCAAACTTTGTTTCTCATGTATGATTTACATGGTGACACATTCATTTTCATAATGAAGACCATTGAAAAAGGCAATAATCATGAACAGGTCACACTCACAAAGTTTAGTGGCCTGTTCAAAATATACTCCACTGTACTTAGGGACGGTTTATATCTCATGCAGGTTCACAAAGGTGATCACTATTTTGTGCAAATAGTGGGACAGAATTGAGTGATACTTTAATAATAGCTACTGACTAACCAGATGCTCAAGCATATTGCTAATGTATTCAATATATTTATAGGCACTCTAAAGAGCAAGTAATTAGTAAACCACCATTTTATTTCCAAACATTCACTGCAACCCTGAAACCATGAGTCAAATTCACAGATGGTGTAATCTACTGCAACTTCATTGGCTTCCATTATGTTGTGCTTGCTTAACCCAGCAATGAATTCAGGCCTAAATCTACAACTTGAGCTTTAAGTAGTAAGCCTTTGGTCAGTAATTTCCCATGGTAGAATTCAGAGCTGATAGAAAAAATTCGGACAGAACAGTTTTCCATTGGGAATAGTGCTTTTGTTGGAACTTAAACTTTACACTGGAATATTTTAGTTTAGTTGGAGAAAAAGTCCAAACAAATCATTTTAGACTCTCATTATGTTTCCATGTAAGAATGTATCATTTTTTACTTGATCATTTTGATTCATTTTGTTTAACTCCTCTATTATATTGTTTTGACATTTATTAAAATGAAGCATTTTGATGGTCTCAAATGGAGACTTTTTATGAAATTTTCATTCTGTTGGAAATTTAGAACCTTTTTATTTAGCTTTTTTTTTTTTTTTTTTTTAATTCTGATTCATTAACCCTTCCATTCCCTACCGGCTACCTCCCACTTCCAGAAAAGGCTGGTATTTCCCCTGGAATGGAAATTCCACTTACGACCAGCTCTTCATCTTCATCAAAACAATTCTGAATTGCATTTTATGTTGTGGTGAACAGAATACTTTGAGCCAGATTGACATTAACTGATATGCTCAGGCTAATTTGCATTTCTGTAAGTATGTGAAACAGCTGAGAAATTATTGTACCTGGCCAATGAAACTGGATTTATGGCCACTTTGAATCCAGGGGATGGCACAAGTCAGCCAGCTCATACCAGTGAATCTGGCCCTCTAACTCTTGCCACTTAGTTTATTTAACAAACTAAGTATTAAGGCCCTGATGATATGAGGAGATCTGGGTGAGTGCAATGAGCTATCCCAGGGCTGACCACTACTTGATGAGTGATGGAAGTTTCTAATTATGGTAGTATCACGTAATACCATGATTAAGGCTGCTTGAGCTGGGCAGCCCCTGGGCTAGCAGCAGCAGTTTGGGTGTGTGGAAGGGGGCTCAGGGTGAGGGGCAGAGGGTTGGGGTGCAGGGCAGTGCTTACAAGGGGGTGGAGGCATCCCTGGCTCCCACCAGCATGTCCCTGCAGATCCTAGGTGGAGGAGCCAGGGGGCTCTGCATGCTGCCTGCAGGCCCCGCCTCCGCAGCTCCCATTGGCTGTGGTTGCCAGACAATGGGAACTGCGGAGCTAGTGCTTGTGGTGAGGACAGTGTGCGGCACCCCTCTGGCCTTCCCTCCCCCTAGGAACTGCAGGAACACGACAAACTGGGTAGGGAGCTTGCCAGCCCCACCCACCCCCACCCAAACAACAGCAGCACCACCGCCTGCCCTCACTCCAGCATCAGTGGGGGGCCTGGGCCATGCATCCCCACCCACAAGCACCAGTGGGGTCCCGGCCTACCCCCACAGAGCACCTGCAGCCCCACACCCACGTTTTAGTTAGGGGTATATAGTAAAAGTCATGGACAGGTCATGGGCCATGAATTTTTGTTTACCGCCAGTGACCTGTCCATGGCTAAAATGTAGCCTTAACCATGTTTACAAATGTTAATGTTATGTAACTGATATATTCTTATTGACTTATCCAGGTGAATGGGCAAAAAAGTTGTAGGGTAGCCCACTTATGGTGGAATACTGGGTAAACCTTGGTCCAGAGCTGTTATGTAAATTTTAGGCCTCTCATTAGCTCTGGGATAGCTCATTGCACTCACCCAGATCTCATTAGTAGGGGGAGAGAAAAAGGCTCATTTGCCTTCTAGCACAGATTAGATCTCATTGGGAAAGAACAGACTGGCAACACACCTTCAAAGTTGTAAGGGCATTGGCCAAATTTTGCCTTGAAATTAAACTTGTTGGTCAGTGGATTTGTGATTTAATACATTATGATGGATTTTTTGGGGCGGGGGGAGACTAGGAATGGACATTTCTTTGACTCTGTCTTACACTTTTTTTTTCTACCTACGAAAGTTTCATTTCTGATGGTCATCGTCTCTACACAGAAAGTCTGTGAACCATGGAAAATGTCTGTATAAACTTTCTTTCATCCCCTCTCCCTCTTCTTACAGCCCCTAAAGTTTTGTTGACATTTTGTATTCACTAAAGCATTTCTCTTCCTTAAGAACATAAAAATATACATACTATATGTCACCGTACCTCAGTGGGTCACAACTTAAGATGCCAGATTCAGGAAAAATTGCTGAGAAATAGGCCAGACTTATCCCAAACTGGTGGTTATTCTATTATTAGATATACCAAGCCAGAAACAAAAGTAAACTTATGTCTCGCCACAAACAGTAGTTAAAAAGAAGTCTCCATAGGTATCCCAGTCTTCGTTTCACCACCTAGACATGACTTTATGATGAGTGGTTATTGAAAACCAATTTCATCAAAAGGTTCTTCTGCTCTCAAAAGATCAGCCACGTATCCTGGCCAACATATAACTCAGATCTTACCCAATAATCACATTTTTGCCAATCCTTTAGTTTCTAATATCTAAAGGTTTATAAGAGGGGGATTAAAAAGAGGTGAGAGTCAAAGAAGTCATACACATACCACCATTGCAAAGTTCTTGCATCAGGTTTGTGGCAGTCAGGTTACAGACTGCTGTTTTGTAAAGTCTCTGGTAACTTCCAAAAAATTGGAAAGTCCTCAGTCCATAGTCAATATGCTTCTTTGAGTGTAAATCCATAGTCCAGGGATTAGAGTAGCAAAGAAGCGAAATGGAGATGCATCTAGGGTCTTTTATATCCTCTGTTGGAAAAAGAATCTCCAGGCACATGACAAAGCTCACAGTACAGTTTGTGGAAAGTTGCCAGGATTGCCTCTTGAACACTTTTTTTTTTTAACCAAAAAAATGATATTACATTAGCTATCCTCCAGTCACCTGGTGCAGAGGCTAATTTAAGAAATAGGTTACATACTGCAATTGGTAGTAATTCTGCAATTTCATATTTGAATTCCTTCAGAACTCTTAGGTGAATACTATCTGGCCCTGATGACTTATTACTATTTAATTAATCAATTTGTTCCAAAATCTTCTCTATTGACACCTTCATCTGAGACAGTTCCTCAGATTTGTCATCTAAAAGGAGTGGCTGAGGTGTGGGAATCTCCCTCACATTCTCTGCAGTGAAAACTGATGCAAAGAATTCATTTAGCTTCTGTAATGGCTTTTCTTCTTTTGAGTGCTCCTTTAGCACTTTGATTGTCCATGGGCCTCACTGATTTTTTGGCAGGTTTTCTGTTTGTGATAAACTTAATGTTTATTTGCTGTTAGTTTTTGTCTTTGATAGTTGCTCTTCAAATTATTTCTTGGCCTGCCTAATTATACTTTTACCCTTGACTTGCCAGAGTTTATGCTCCTTTTCATATTTTCCTCAGTAGGATTTGATTTCCAATTTTTAAAGGATGCCTTTTTGTCTTTACATCAATATTTCACATGAGGATGGACTACAAGATGTCAGGAACAGTATCCCTGATGAGGTCATGGCACACCTGGTGGCTGAGCTTTGTCCTCACCCACAACCATTTCAGATTTGGGGACAACTTATACCTTCAAATCAGTGGCATTGCTATGGGTACCCGCATGGCCCCGCAGTATGCCAACATTTTTATGGCTGACTTAGAAGAACACTTCCTCAGCTCTCGTCCCCTAGTACCCTTCCTCTACTTATGCTACATTGATGACATCTTCATCATATGAACCCACGGGAAGGAGGCCCTTGAAGAATTCCACCTGGATTTCAACAATTTCCACCCCACCATCAACCTCAGCCTGGACCAGTCCACACATGAGATCCACTTCCTGGACACTACAGTGCAAATAAGTGATGGTCACATAAACACCACCCTATGCCGGAAACCTACTGACCACTATACTTACCTACATGCCTCCAACTTCCATCCAGGACAAATCACACAATCCATTGTCTACAGCCAAGCCCTAAGATACAACCAGATTTGCTCCAATCCCTTAGACAGAGACAAACACCTACAAGATCTTTATCAAGCATTCTTAAAACTACAATATCCACCTGGGGAAGTGAGGAAACAGATTGACAGAGTGAGACAGGTACCCAGAAATCACCTAGTACAGGACAGGCCCAACAAGGAAAATTACAGAACACCACTGGCCACCACGTACAGCCCCCAGCTACAACCTCTCCAGCACATCATCAACGATCTACAACCTATCCTGGAAAACGACCTCTCAATCTCACAGAACTTGGGAGGCAGTTCAGTCCTTGCTTCAGGTTGGGGGGCTGTTTGTAAGCAAATACTCACCAGCAACTACACACTACACCACAGAAACATTAACCCAGGAACCAATCCCTGTAACAAACCTCGTTGCCTACTCTGGCCCCATATCTACTGTAGTGACACTATCAGATGACCCAACCACATCAGCCACACCATCAGGAACTCATTCACCTGCACATCTACTAATATTATATGTCATCATGTGCCAGCAATGCCCCTCTACCATGTACATTGGCCAAACTGGACAGTAGCTACATAAAAAGAATAAATGGACACAATTGGACATCAGGAATGGTAACATACAAAAGCCAGAGGACACTTCAATCTTCCTGGGCATTCTATAACAGATTTAAAAGTAGCCATATTTGAACAAAAAAACTTCAGAAACAGATTTCAAAGAGAAACTGCAGAACTAAAATTCATTTGCAAATTTAACACCATTAATTTGGGCTTGAATAGTGACTGGGAGTGCCTGGCTCACTACAAAAGCAGCTTTGCCTGTCCTGGAATTGACACCTCCTCATCTATTATTGGGAGTGGACTACATCCACCCTGATCTAATTGGCCCTGTCAACACTGGTTCTCCACTTGTGAGGTACTCCCTTCTCTTCATGCGTCAGTATAATAATGCCTGCAGCTGTAATTTTCACTCCATGCATCTGAAGAAGTGGATTTTTTACCCACTAAAGCTTATGCCCAAATAAATCTGTTAGTCTTTAAGGTGCCGCCGGACTCATTGTTCTTTTTATCTCTCTTGCTCTCTGTTTAACCATGGTTGCATCTCTTGGCCCTCTTAAGGTTTTGGGTTATTTTCAAGTCTTGTCTATGTTTCTCTGACTTCCATAGCTCCTCTAGTTCAGCCACTCTGGTCTCAGGAGCCCGTGTGCAGTCTCTGAGGGCCATGAGTTGCTTGCATGTGGCAAGCAAGCGAGGTGCACAACAAAACAAACTGACAAACTCACCCCATTAGGGCTTGCATCATCCGTTCTAATCCCTCTCATCCAAAAGTGAAGCTACACTCATGTGACAGCATTTCTCATGTCTAATATTATCAAGTGAGGACAGAAGCAATCAGAAATCTAAATAATTTGCTTATCCTAAATGCTGCAGGGAGGGAAAGGGAAGAGGTAAAGAAGCCTCCAAAGCTATTATATCAAGATGGTGAAAGAAGATGGGTTACCAAATCTCATATAATGGTAGGTGAAAAGCCATCAACAAGTGCCGTGGCTCTCAGCTAGGAATTTTTCTGTATGGATAGTGCAAGGGAGGTTGGGATATTCAAAAGCATCTTTGTGGCTTAAGAGCTTGAGTCTCTTTGACTTTGAATGATACTCCTGCTGTTGTCTCTTAGGAACTCATAAACATTCCACCTCCAGTGTTTCATGATGAAATTTGAAGAGCAGCAACTTGGGCCTTGATTTACCCTTTCACTAAATACTACAGGATGGCAGTATCTTCCTTTTGGTGGATGTTGTCTTTGGCTGTTGGGTTCTGATCTTTTAAACCTTACACCTGATATTTTTGCTCATTCTTCCCCTTGCCCCTTTCTTTCCAGCAGTTTCAAATCTCCTGCAGACTAAAGTATTCTAGTCATGACAAAAAATTGGTGAGAACAAAATTGTCCTACTTTTATATTTTGGAGGCATTTATAAAGTTGGTGGAATTCTTTTAAATTGCATCTTTGGGTCACCTTTAACAAAGGCATGCTATCTTTTAGATAAGCATCGCTCCTTAATGTGCTAGCAAAATACGAATTACACATAGAGAAGAAAAATCTATACTGTGGCCCTGTGATTTTTTTTTCCTTTTTGGTTCCCAATACAGACTATCTCAAAGATATACTTTTGGAGGAAGTATCTAGGGTGTCAGACACCACTGCAAATTACCCTAAAACCTCCAGTAATACAAAATGTACTTAAATGCTTTAAATATCCCTGCAAACAAGCAAAAGGGAGTCCTAATCTATCATCTTTACTACTCTAGCTGCTAATGAGTTCTGTGACTTGCTTTTGGATCAAAACACTGCTAGTGGGAAGGCTGATCAATGTAAGTGAATCTTTATCACTTTTACCTTAAGTAGCTGATGTTGTGAGTGTTTGTCTTAGTAATGCTCCCCAAACCCAATCTTTATAAGAGAGCTATTAGTCTTGGGCAGCCTCGGATTTGACAGCTCATGAGGTTACTGAGACCATTATATTACCAACATAATTTCACATTCCGTAGGCATCTGCTTCAGTAGCTCAGGAGAGATACAGAACCTAAGTCATTTTTGTTACTAACCTGTAGGACATTGCAAAAGACTTGTTGTTTTTTCGTTGTTGTTGTTGATACAGGGCAAAACAGGACATTTTGTTTAAATACTTCTGAACAGTTATTTTGCACTAAGTTTCAAGGTTCTCAAAGATGTCATAAAAACATGAATAGTAGTTGGCATGAAAATATTCTCTAATTTATGTCTCTTAGACAAGGGACTTAATCAGCTTGAAGAGTTATTTATTCAAATACTTTCACAGAAGCCAGAAGAATTTCAGCCATGCAGGTGCATTATTGTATGAGTTGAATTTAAAGCTGCAACTGCCATGAGTGAGATACAGGTTCCTGGATTACAAGAGCTAGGGGAAGACTATATACTTTTTTCCTCACTCCTTGTGACTGGAATAACATTGAGCACAAATACAGCTATTCTACATCTCTGAACGTGAACATTTTTCAAAAAGCAAAAAATACATGCAGTTTAATTATTAGGCATGTGTGTCAAATGTTCCTTTATGTATAGGTTCTCTCAGTATATCATAATCTAGGTTTAACCAATTGCATCTCAGTTTAAAGAATCTTAAAAATAATAATTTCTTCAAAGTTTTTATGTTAATATTTTTGTCACATCGTATATTGCAGCACTCTGCTTTTATTTGGGATGCATCAGTCTACTGAAAAAGTAGCATTAAAATTTCACACCAACAGTATATTATCCAAGACAGTGGATTACAACTGTAATTTCTCTCATGTTTTAAAATGATGGGATTGAATCCAAGTAAATTTTTCACAGACTTCATGAAAATAATGTACATCACCACTCTACATATGATTATCTTCCTGCCAGCACAATGTGGCATCTAAAATTGAACACTATGCTGCTTTGACTCAGAGGAAACAATGCCACTGTGTAATAGATTAATATCTTTAAAGCTGAACAGCAAAATTTTAATTGCTTATGATCTTGACCCCTTTCTAGTCATCACACTAAATTGCATGCATGCAGAAACTAGGCACACTACAGACCTAGGCTGAGGGCCTGACTAGCACATCCAGTGGTGTTACATGGCCTAATGAGATGTTGCAAGGTGCACAGGCACAGGGTCTAATTTGTCTTCCTTCTCCATTCCCCAGTGCTTGATAATGTTTGTACAGTTAATACAATGCCGCTGTCTTTATAGTTCAATTAATTTTGCCATTCTGTGCTCTGCTATGCTTTCTAGAGAGCTTATGCAGTACATTACATCTGCACTACATTATATGAATTTATCTGCATGTCTTGAATTCTTGTGAAATGCATAGTGCATTTAAAGTGCATCCCCCCACCAATGGTATTGTGATATTTGATTTAGTACCACATGGCATGATTAAAAAATAAGCACTATACAAAATCAGTGCAATACATAGGGACTGGCTACCTGGTAGATCTCAATAAGTAATTGTAAATGAGGAATCATTGTCCAATGAGGACACTTCTAGTGGGTCCCAAAGGGATCTGTTCTTATTCTATTCAGTATCTTCATCAATGATTTGGAGGATATGAGATGTAGTCTGTTCGGAAAGCCCAGCCCATATAAGAGAATGGGAGCATAAGGCAGCCAAAAGATAACTCTTGACATGGCAGCACCATTTTGAATTAAAATATTTGGGGTTTCAGTATTTCACTGGAAAATCAGATATTTTCCACAGAAAATGTCAACAAAAAAGAAAAGCTTTTTTGTCAAATTTCTATTGAGGGAAGGAAAAACACTTTTCCATCCTGTTCTAGTTACTTAGCTATTTCAGAAATGAAGAGTGATTTCCAAAAGTGACTAGTGAATTTGTTGTCTCAATTTTTGTGTATCCAAATGGATATGTCTTAAAGAGGGCTGATTTTCTGAGTGAGGGTGCTTTGACCTTCTGAAAATAAAATCTCCTTGAGGTGTCTTAAATTGGGCACCTAAAATCTTTAGACATTTTGATTATAACATGCCCAATATTTAAAAAAAACATCAGAGTGATCAAAGATTAAGTAGTACCATAATCCCCCCACTCTTTCCCACTTTATTTTTGCATCCATGCAACAATTTTCTCTCTCTAATCCCTGCGCCAACTCTTATTTCTCTGCTATTGGATTAACCTATTTCAATCAATTGATCTTAGACACCACTACAGCTGAGAGAAGCCAACCATGGCTCCTTGATTTTCAGCTACTCCATGCCATCATAAATTTCTCCTCCTGAAGCTTTAAACTTAACCTCTGCAACCATCATAAGGTCCCTCAGGGACATAATACTGGCAGGGAATGGTTGTAGCAGAGCATCACTCTGCCATATACCTTTCCCTCCATTTACCCCAATATTCCCCTGCTTCAGCTTATACCAAGTGGGCAGAATTCTGGTGCAGGAGGCAGTTCTGACACCTCTCAGTGCAAATCTGGCAGTGACAAGACTTGCACTGAAGTTCACTTTGCCCCTCATGACTTTGGTGGACCAGAGAATTTGGCCATAGCGTGTCTTCCCCTTCAGCTCAGCTGTACCTTTTCAGCTTGGCTTGGCTTCCTGAACTAGCAGATCTGACTGGTTGAACATTGTCATCTGTGATACTATGATTGGTTGAATGGCAGACACATCTGATCTGAGGGTTTATTTGCATAGATTAGTGTCCTTCACATATCTGATCAATCTTTACATATTAAATGGGTGAATTTGTTGATAAAAGTGATGACTGTGGCTAGAGTCAGGGACAAGGTAAACTTTTTAAATGGCTCTGACAGCGGCTCTCAGCCCAGATCTGTAAAACTCCTGCGCTTTCAGATTTTGACCTCTCTTAAATAAATCCAAGGGACATATAGCAGTATCCTGAGGTATAAAAACACGTAGATGAAAACTCTACACATGCGTGCGTGCGCGCACACACACACACACACACACACACACACAAAGGTATGAAAGGCAAAACTTGTAATAAGATTCCCTTCCACAAGGATGCAGAAACTGTATTACAGCAGGAGTTGAGTGCAGTAGTTCATTGTGGCATGCTGCAATGCATAATTAGAATTGCCTTGCTATTTAAAGAGACCTTGTAGAAAGATTTGATTTTTTTTTCCAATAAAGCACCCATTCTTTCTGCTACTACAGATTTCTGTGGTGGTTTGTCTTCACTATAAAGGGTGCCTGGTGTTGGCTACTCTAGAACCTGCAGTTTTCACTCCCACAGAACTTATTGTAATTGTTCATTCCTTGTCATTACCCAAAAGCAAACAAGTTTTTACACAAACTTTGACCCAGTTGTGAGGGATTGAGAATGAAAATGATACTTTTGGTAGTGCATGTGTATATCTGGGGTTGGGGGGGGGTGCCTTTTGACATCCAGCCTGCAGACAAAATGTCTGAGCATTGAAAGATGAAATTTGGCATGGAAATTGCCTTCAGTGTAGCACATATTATTCTAGAGTAAACTGGCTTGGGTTTGATTGAATTATGAACTTTTGAATACTCTTGAGTATTTTCAGCAGAATTTTTCCCCCTGCCCCACTGCATTAAGCCCAGTATGGGCCTGGTCCCATACCACTGATATCAGTGGGAGTGGATTTACATTGTGTGTGCACCTGAGGGGGACAATGCATTTATCTGCACAGTGAACTTGTTTTTCATTGAACTGATTAACCACCTCTACTGATGTGACTCAAGCTAGAACTAGGTCTTGAAGAAAGGGATTCTGCTGACCCTGTAAGATGTGAACATGTCTCAGCCCTTGTAAGACCATTGCCTCACTTTGTTTTGAACGTTCTAATGTCAACAGGAACCTTTTCTTATTATTACCCTTTGTGCACCACTAACCACTGAGGAAAAGGACCTTTTGTCATTATGGACAGCTCAATTGATAGCAGTGTCCAAAAAGTAAGCAAGGCGTTATGCTGTATTAAATGAGGGATAGGTAGTAATAGCAAAAATTATTATATAAATCCAGTGGTGCTTATTCATATCAAACAGTGTCAATTTCTGGTCACCCATCTCAGGAGATGTAGCCAACCCATAAAAGGCCAGGAGAAGGGAGTGGAGCAAAAGGCACACAATGAAATATAAATGCAAGCTATTTAAAACTTATAAAAAGACATTTTTTTCCCACAGTGCATAACTGACCTGTGGAACTCATTGCCACAAGACAGTCCTTAGGCAAAGAGATTAGTAGCAATCAGAAAGGGATTAGCCATTTATATGAAAAGCAAGAATACACTAGCTATAGTAAAATAACTATTTATTAAATATATCAACCTTCATGCTCCAGGACAAAGGGCAGCCATTGAGTGCCTGGGGATAAGAAGAAACTTATGCTTTCCTTTGAAGTATTCGGTACTGGCTATTGTTGGAGACATGTTACAAGAGTAGATTGATCATTGGTCCAGTCCACAGAATGGCAATTTCTTTGTTCTTATGCACTAATGTCCCTGTGACTATAAGGTCTCTGAAATGTCTGTTTTTTTTTAATGTTAGAATATCAGTTTCACTCCAGTTGCAAGAGGCATCAATGGCTTAATCCCCTTCTTTCTTAAAAACAAAGTAAACAAAAATGAGTTCACTCATGTGTAATCTTCACATTCCGTGGTCTACTGAATTGAAGTTGTGTTGTTTTTTTTACTACCTCTTCATCTAGTTCAGTTGTGTTGCTGGAGACTGAAGATTAAACTGTCTATTTTCTCCTTCATAGATTCAAAATTGTATCCATGCTCTGTTCCAAACAGGCGTTGAAACAATATTTTTCTTTTCATAAAAGGAAGAGCTCTAATTCAGCAACATCTGCTGCAAAAGTACTCCACAAACAGAGAGCAAAATTGTCTGCCACAGTAATTCCCAAACAAATGACAATGGAGAGTCCGAACACTTTATAAGGCGATCCCTGTGAGCACACTTTTATGGCCTTTTATTGTGAAATATTTCATATTCCAAGATAATAGACCAAGTAACAAGCAGGAGTAATAGTTGCTGTCTTTCAACCCTTTTTTCCCCCTTTGTTACATTGGCTCATTTTAGAAGTTGTTATTCAGACCAAGTTTTGTGCATTTTTTTTTAAAGAGAGGATTGTTTTTATAAATACCTGACAATTTTCTCCCAGTTATCTAGTGCTGGATGACCAAAGTGAACTGTCTTTAGTATTAATGAAGTGATAACTACAGTATTCCTCCAGTGACCCTTTTTGTGGCAGGATCAGGAGATCAATTTAGTGGCATATCCAAATTTGATTCCAGTGTCTGAATGAATACCAGGGTTCATTCTCCTCTGGGTTATGACCTGTGAACCTGAGGAAGTGTCTTGAATATGGAGTCTGAAGTGGCAATATCATACTGCATTTCTATAAGTTTGCATGTGAAGGATTGCAAAGAAGGTAGCTGAGTAAGTAGAGGTCACTTAAAATTCAAAGAAGCTGTGTTCTACTGCAGACATTTCTTCATCCAGTCGGAGTATGACTGGTGGCCAAAAGCAGCCAAGGCAATGTCTCTTGAATGACCCAGTTTTCTTGAGTGGTGCAATTTTTTAAAAAAAATAAATCTATAATGAAAAATATTTTGCCAAAACCCATTCAGTTATACCTGTGCAATACCTCAGGTGTGAATGGCGTGGTTGTGATTTACATAAAGAAGAAATAGACTGATCATATAATACCAGTAGGCATTTTATTGTAACATACATACTGTAAAATTAGTATATTCTTTCTGTCCTCTCTTGTTTATCCTTCCTTCTCCCTTCACTGATGATCTCTCCAAGCCATCTCTTACTCCCAATGTTCTCTCTCAATCTCCTTCATTCTTGTTCCTGCCTAGTCTCTCCATCCCTTCACATGCTTGCAGGGACTGCCTCCAGAGTTCCTCTCCTGGCTTATAGCCTCTCCTTTTTCAAAACTGCTTATTGTTCTCATGCATTGGGATTCAGGGAGGAACCATCAAGGCATAATTTATCCTCTTAGTCTCTGCAGCCCAATAGTGGACCATGTGCATGACCTTCCTCTGTACAAGGGCCTTTTCACATTCCCATTCATTTGCACCTCACTCCTAATTCAGGTTCCTCCTTTTCTGGATCAGGCTTAAAAGTTGGGAGTGGATCTTTCATGTTCACTAGGCCTGGAGAGGAATCTGGTCACTAGGGGTGGCGGCAGATGCAACACAATGAGTGCTGCTGTTGGAAGAGGTGGGAGGCTGAGGGACATGAATTGAGATGGGAGACATCAAGGATCAACAGTGAGCCAAGACTGAGTGAAGCATCGGCCAACAGAGGTTGTCTCTGTGAGCTCCCTGTTTTATCTCCACAGTGGTAACCCCATATAGCTTGCCCAGAAACTAGCTGCCTGTCCAGTGACCTATTATGCACCCTATCCCAGCACTCTGTTCTTATCTGATATCTTTATCTTTGCTCTTTTCAGAAAACATCTTCCTTCCTCCTAGCTAAAAACAACCTATAAACTACACTTGGTAAACCTTTAAAAAATCGTGGGGACAGTTTTTAAGGGGTTGGTGTTCTTTGTTCTCATTTTATTTTATTTTTAAAGTCTTTTTTGCACCTTTCTTTTATCTCTAAGTTCCTCCACTGTGATTCTGATTTGATTCAAGATGGGCATGCTCAGGAGTGGGAGGGTTTTGGATTACATTATAGAAGCTGGGGATAGTGTACTGCAGCTTCATCATGAATAGGAGTAAACTGTTTGCAGTGCCAATATGGGTTAATGTACAGTGAAGTCATTTTCAATGGAGCAGCTTTATAAGCAGATGACTTATAACCACACTTACACTCTGCAATGCATTTCAGCATTGCACACTGGGTGGAAGAAGGCTATAATCTATTTTGCTATAAAAACAGAGTTCCATTATATGTTTGCTATGAGCAGGTTACACTGTGCTGCTCTTCGGATAGTTTAGTAAAACATTTCAAATGTGAACTCTCTCGCTCTCCGTTGACTGAACTTTGCAATTTAAAAATAATGTACAGTTCCACTATCTAAAGACGCTCCTAATGGGCCACTTTAACATTGTTTAGATGCTGGGTAATTTGTTACAGCCTGAATTGCCCCTTCTATTTAATAGCTGAAAGTTAAATGTTGCCATCAAAAACTACTGGTCTGTTGAGCAGTGATCCATGTGAGAACAGCGAACCTATGTCTCTGCAAATTTGTTAGTCATCTATGAGGCAAAGCAAAGCTGACCTCATAATGTCAAATCCCATTTAGAGCTGGTGAATTCATTGGAGAGGGAGGTACTTGATATCTTTTTGAGCTGTATTAAGAAATATACTGCTGTGCAGGAGTAAATTAACGTGGAGACTCTAGCCTTTCCAATAATTTATAGTTGAATTCTGTCTTTCAGGAGACCAGGAATGCAGTTGTTAAAGGTTGTAACTTGGGTAAATGGTTGCAGACCGGGGACATGTCTAAATAAGTGCCTGAAGCAATAGTTTTGCCCTTCTGTGGTCACAGTTTCCTTCTAATGGAGTTTACTAAAACCTTACTTGTGGCTGCACTTTATAACATTTGTCAGAAGCAGAAGTTCACATCCCTTTGATAAAACATCAGATATAAAGATGTGTAAAGGGCTATGTTCCAAAGTTCACTTGTGAATTCTTTTCATGCTGGATGTCCACACTGCTTATGAATAGCATATTCTTTTTTCCATGGATCCCATGGATCGTTCAAGTGGTTGTGTTGTGCAGAGCATCATCAATAGAACTGGTTGGGAATTTGTCAACAAAATGTTGTTGTTTTTTCATTAGAAAATGCCTCTTTCTTGGAACCCACACTTCAACAAAAAGTGTCTGTTCTGAAAAAAACTTGAGTTGGAAAACATTCTCAGGTCCAGGTTGGAATTTCTAGTGGGAGCGAAACATCAGATTGGCCAATTGGGACACTCATCTGGCATATGGGAGATTGATATTCATAATGGTTTTCCAGCCAGCCCTAAACATCAAATCAACCTCCTCTGCTCTGGCTTTCTTGATGGGCATAAATAAATCTTTCATGTCCATCTTCTACACTTCTAGAAGGCTTGCAGTTGGCTGGATGATATTTTGCCTATAGGACATCAACATTAGATGGGTGCACTGGTCATTAACACTCTTTCAATGATAAGTTTTAAATAATACATACGGGAATCTCTATTTTATGAACTGCAGAATGAGGAGGAGGCCACAAACATATCCATGAAATTCAGCTGTAAACTTTACAGATAATTAAAACAAACTGTTCTTCCTTGTGGATCATTCATAAGTAGTCCATACTCTTCACGATCTCTGTTGCTTGGAATAATGAATTTTCTTTTGAGAGAGACCCCAACACTCAGGAAGCAAGTTCCATAGTAGCCCAACTAAGCACAACCCCACAGACTATCAAAAAGTAATATTCTTTTAATCAAGAACAGTAATAATTACTAATTGCCAGAGAGCACTGGAGAGAATGCTTAGCAGATATAAAATGAAGACATGATGGCTGTGTGTTTTAATGTACTTATACGTTTGGGCATGAAGATGATAGAACTCTTCATCTGTGTATAGTGCAATTTCATGCAAACTCTCACCAGTTGTGACCTCTTTGGACAGCTCAAGAATGTGGAGTTGGGAAAAGCATGTCCAGTTCACACCAAAACTTGATATGTAAAATATCAAGCTCAGCCTTTTCAGAAGAAGGTCTCAAGTCAGTCTCAGATTAGATGACTTAATCGATGAACTTGTAGTTTTGTTATAAAACAAACAGGGAAAGTATGGCTCTAAAAGCTTACTGCTCCTTAGCTCATCATAGATTTTCCCATTCTTCCTCACTCCTGGATGTAGCCTTTATAAGAATTATTTGTTCTTTCATCCCTCCATTAGCTATTGTTTCAGTGAAAAAGGGTGAGGGAAAATATGTTAACAAGATCGGATGAATTGTGCTATTCTGCAAAACGTTCCATGCAAATTATGGGATGCAACTTTACCTTTTTTAACTCTCATGTAAGCTCTCTGCTTAGCCACAAACAAAAGAGATGAATTTTTCTCCATTACCCTTTCTCCCAGATGAAAAGAGGAATAAAATGTAGTTGAGGGAACAACCTGGAAAAAAATAAGAGGAAAGACAGAAAGGGGAAGGAAAGTGGGGGGAAAGAAAATATTCCTCAAATTAATTTAATTATTTCTCATATCGCGTAGAGACATTCTTTACATGCACATGAAGTCATCGCTCCATACTTATGGTGCAACTAGCCATCCTATATATGTCCTAATACTACAGTGATAAATGCAGCATCTGAGTCCTTCCAGCAGCGCACTGAGTAATGTGGGAGAAAGGAAGGAGAATGATTTCCCACTGCCCCTCTTTATAAAAGCTAGACTTAGGAGTGAGGTTAGGGAGCACTAAATCTCAAGAGCCAGGATTTCCCTGTTTGTGTTTCAAGGCCGTCCTGGTGAATGCTGTCCTGTTGCTCTTTTTGTTTTTATACGCTCTAATTTTGTCTGTTAACATTAACTCCCGTGAGAACTTTTCCATATGGTCAATAATCTGCTGTTCAGCTGAGCACTCTTTCTCTTGTTGCCATATAAAACTCATGGGATCCCTTGGTTAGTTTCATTAAGAAACTTTCATGGTTTTATATGAAACTTTATAGAGCTCTACGTAGTGAAGCCTTTAAAGTGATTATGTAGAATTCTTGTCAGTTCCAGCTCTACTGTACAAAAAGGAATGGAACTTAAAATACATATATGCAAACCGTATCTTCTAAGAGAGCATAACAGCTAAGTCTCCTGGATAGGAAAGTGGAAAGTTTAGCCATCTGTGCTATGTTATGTTATATTAGTGGGCTGGGAAATAACACAGGTGATCATAACAACTGGAGAGGATTTATTATATAAAGCTCTGTTCACTTTTAATAAAATTGTCCTTGAAACCCAGCTAGGCCAGAAATTAATGAGAAGCTTGCAACCATTTCTCAGCATAGCAATCTGAAATTTCACATGGTGAGAATCGCTTATCTCCATGTCTTAACTGAATTTTATTTTAAAATACAGTTTTTAATTAAAGTTTGCTATTTGGTGCCTGCTGCGAGTGCTTGCTATCTTGCTGACAGGTGACACTTGTAGTATGGAAGCCTGATGTAGGAGATTGTAAAGCAGTTTGAATTTTGCATTAAAACCGGTTTACCATCAGATTCTGTCCTGCATCAAGATCTGCTTGGTATAGGAAAGAGAGAGAGGATGAGTTATAGCTCCCTGATTCTTAAGCTGCCCCAACAGCAGCCCTGATATAAACTGGAATCGCCCAGGGTTGCTCTAACTTACTACAGCAGATTATGGTACCCAAGGGACTACTCAGCAGCTGAGAATTGCCATAGGCAGGGGAAGAGAGTTCTCCCCTTCCTTGATGCTCCCTATGACAGGATGGGAAGAAGGTTGTCAGAGGAGCCAATGTTATACCAGTTGAGAATTCTCCTTTGCCAGAGCATTTCTCAGCAAAGAGCTATGGTGAAATTTCGTCCCCTTTGCGTCACTCAGAGCATGCAGTGGACAGAACTGGAGCTGAAGATCTATCCCAGAAACTTTTATTGTGTGAAGACTAAACATCTTTTGTTATCCTCTGATGGCTTAAACCAATATTCAGATGGGAAATTTTCCCTAGAGGCAAGTTATTATTATTTCATATTTGTTTGTATTAATGCAGTGCCCAATGGCTGCAGCTGAAGTTGGGTCCCCATTGCCCACTGCCTTGAAAACTTTGCAATCTTCAATAGACAAAA